>NC_091849.1:49396019-59396019 GCF_037783145.1 Equus przewalskii
TTCCCTTAGCTTATCAAAATACTTCTGTGTACATAATTTTCTTTTATCCTTAAAAAGAACGTGTGAATTATCAAACATAGGTATTGTAATCCTTAGAAGTAGGTGTAAAAGTTAGAAAATCATAGGTTGGGAATTTATAGAGACCTTGCTTTGAATCCACACTCACTTAGTAATTTTGGACTTTGGGTAATTTATTTAAGCTTCTTGGATTTTCCATTTTTCATTTGTAAAATGTGGAGTACAGATCCTTACCATATAGGATTATAGTGAGAATAAAACGAGATAAAGAAAGCAAAGTGTCAGATAATACAGCAGGTGGTCAATAAATGCTAGTTCTCTTACTTATCCAGTATCACACAGCTGGGGTGGAACTGATTATACTTTAGGGCTCTTCTGCTTTTAAGCAGGCAAGTAGAGAGTTGTTAAACTAAGAACTCTTCATTCACACACTATAGGGCATTCAAGCAAAAGAAACTATTTCCTAACTCTCAATGGAGGCTTGTCATCTTGACAAAAGTGAGTACAAGAAGTAGTTTAGGCATTAGTGTGTTTTTTAAATAGCTTTATCTGTATTCTTTAGTAGCTACTGATTACCTCTCCCCCGCTCAACATTTATGTTTTAGTTTTAACTCTTTTTGGAAGTTCTTATTGGGCAGAGAGTTGTCACCAGAAGCTTCTTTGAGGGCAGAAGCCCAAGAACAGGTCATTTCTGCTTGGTGTTGGGCGACTTCAGTTCACGTGAGGAAATGCTTCAGGGGGACAATGAAAGGCAGTGCTAAGAAGACTCACACATACTTTATTTCAAAATTCTTTTTTACCATTTATCTTGAAAGATGAAAAAAGTTCAAGCAAAAAAAGGAAACCAAGGAAACAACCTCAACAAACACTGAACAGGAAACGACAATGGTTTAATTTTCCCAAGAGTTGTTTTCTCAGAGATGTGCTTCAGGAAACTGTAGGTACCTTTTGCGGTGTGATTCAGAAAAAAGTTGTAGCCTCGACACTTTACCACAAATCTAGTGTTCTTCCCAGAGATGTCGAAGGTACATATCTGACTATTCGTGTGGCAGTTATTAAAACTGTCCGGGGCCTGAGAACTGGTGTACGGTGACCTAGTCCTGGAGGTTGTAGGCACCGTTCTCTGATGTTAAGGATCCTCTCTGCCCTCTCAGGCACAAGATCCCAAACGTGTTTGACCATGACCCATGTACCCCGCTTGCCAGTTATTTTACTGCTGATGTGCTGGTAACAAACTGTTCTTCTCCCAAAGTTTGTGTCCGTGTCATGAACGGAGGAACCAAGCCAATAGCCAAGCAAGGGTTGGTAGCCAGATGTTTTAACAGAAGGCTCTATGGGGAACTTTATAAACTCTAGTCATGTGTTAATTCAAGTTTTTGAACAACAAATTTTAACAGCACTTAGTAGTTTACTTAGTAGGTTACCAATAATTAACCTTGAACTGTATGTAAAAATTAAAACCTATGGAACAGAACTGCCAGAAAGAATTATTAAAGAATTCCAGTTTTAAAAAATCAGATAATTTATCAGGAGAACCTTAGCAATCCCCTAGTGGCCATAGATCACACTCAGTAGTGTTAACCGTGACGGTATTAACATTGAACATGCGCATTAGTATGGTTGTGTAACAAGAAATGCTTAAAGTGTCTATGTTTTATTTTAGTGTAGTATGCGCGTGCGTCAAGACTACAGGCTTCACGATAGCAATGTGTCTGCAGTGGAAAAGAGCAATAGACACTCTAATTAACATGCATCTTATTTGCACTTCTATTGTCAAAGCTAATCATTTGTTTAATTCAAGTTAGGTGTTCTCTCCATATACGCATAATCCAGATGCGAAAAAACCAAAAAAGTCTTTAAAGTACCCTGCAATATAGAATATCCAAAGATTAGTATAAAACATGCTATAGACATTTGCAAAGAAGTGATATTGTAGTTAATTTTCCAAACTTTGAAAAAAAGTTTAGAAAAAGAGCACAGAAGTTTTGGGAAACATATAAGAAGAGGAGAGTTTGGAAGAATCAGAGCAGTGTGGGGTCAGAGGAAAGACAGAGTGGAGAATTTCCTCATCAGATGCTTCAGAGAAGCTAACAGCAATAAGAAAAGACCCTTCTGAGATCAGTGGCAAGGAGTAGGAATTCAGGGTGAGGGGTAGGGAGGGCAAAATCTGGATTGCTAGAGATTAAGGATAGAAGAGATGGTCACACTGTAGATGACAGCATTCATGAGAAAAACTCTGCATCGCAGATGAGATGAGAAAAAGAATGACATATTTTATTAAGCCTTTATTGATGCTGTCCTATCACATTGAACTTGACTTTCTCTAAATTCTTTTGCACTTAATGAAGCAATACTTTATCATTTCAGAAAAGCATTTCCAAGCTTTCCCTATCATAAGATTCACTGGGCACTATAGATTCCCAGGCTACTCTTCAATGTAGTGAAATTGGAATCTCCAGCAACTGGATCTGGAAATGGGTATTTTTATAAAGGAAGCCCAGGTAGTTCTCATGTTTGGGCAAGTTTGGGAAACACTGTATTAACACATGGAGTCATATCATAAGGTTGCCTTTTCTGTTGATTAATTAATAGTTTAGGTTTTACTGACCAAAGAATTATATATGCCTTGTGGGTATGGATCATGCCTCATATTTCTTTTGTATTCTATAGGACAATGATAATGTCATGTTAAAATCAAAGTACATAATAAAAGCACGTTGGTTATGAGCCAGCCCTGATGGCCTAGTGGTTAAAGTTCAGTGTGCTCCGCTTCCATGGCCCTGGTTCTGTTCCTGGGTGTGGAACCACACCACTTGTCTGTCAGTAGCCATGCTGTGGTGGCAGCTCACATAGAAGATCTTGAAGGACTTACAACTAGAATATGCAACTATGTACTGGGGATTTGGGGAAGGAAAAAAACAGAGAGGAAGATTGGCAACAGATGTTAGCTCAGGGTGAATCTTTCCCAGAAAAAAAACAAAAGCATGTTGTTTAGTTAAGTTTCATCTTTTAGAAACCTGTTTTTCATTGTATCAGCCTGTCCATAATGGAGGTTTTTGAGCATATCTCAGTCAGTGGTTTTGTATAAATTCAGTGTCATAAGAACTATGTCGTTTCTGTTGGCTTTACATATTCTATGTGAAAATTTTCATGTAAGCTATGTGGAAGATTCTCAGAATGAACTAGAAGAGAAATCCTTTCAAAGTCAGGGGCTGAAACCATTTTCTGATGAGTGGATCCCTACTTCTAGGAGAAAAAAAGGCAAGTTTAGAGGTGTTTTTTCCCCATATTATCTAGATACACTGACGATATTGACCAAATCCCTTAGGCAATTATTCTTTCAACTCTTTAGGCACCATACATAGTCCTCTTTTGGGTGTTTTTGCTGTTTGTTCAGGTAGAGGAGGGTATTACTATTATTAGCATATCTCACCCTGGAGAAAATTTACAGTACTGTGTGATCTCTTCTGTTTTAATTCACTCATCAAATATTTGTTGAGCAACTATTATGTTCCAGGCCTATTTCCAAGGATGCAGCTGGAACAAAACAGACAACGTACTTGTTCTCATAGAGCTCACCTTCTACTGGGAGAGATGGACAGTAAATAACCAATTATATATGTCAACACACTGAAGGAACAAAAAACACAGTAAGGGGGCAGAGTGAGCATGGAGGGCTATTTTAGGTGAGGTGGTCGGGGAAGACCTCTGCAAGCAGACGCCTGAGAGAGTGGACTTTGGCAGCCATGGGGAATCCTGAGGGAAGAGCAACCTGGCAGACTCTTTAGTAGAAGTACAAGTATCTTGGGCTGGGAGTGTGCTAGACCTGGAGAGGAGTGAGCAATGTGGAGATGAAAGAGGATGAGGCCAGAAAGGCAATGGGGTGGGAAGGCAATAGTAAGGGTCTAAAAATAATAGGTAACATTTATATGGCAGTTGAAGAATTTTCTAGATATTTACTTATTTAATACTTGTAACAACTCTGAGTGTGTGCTACTGTCACCCTGATTTTAATGATATGACAGAGAGAGGTTCACTTACTTGCTTAAGGTTACATAGCTAAGTTTACACAGCCAGTAAATGTTACAGTTGCCATTTGAACACAACGCTGCTCTCTTAACTGTTCTACTGGCCTTCAAACAGATTTTATTTTATTTATCCTCCCTTCTCCATCCCACCCTTGCGTACGGAAAGAAAATAGGTATAATATATATAAAGGAATGAGACATCTAGTTATTGTTTACAGAATCTCATCCTCCCTGTTAACTTTCACTCTCACCAGGAAGGATGGGGAAGATCAAGGAAACTGAATTTTGTGGTGTATCCAAAGATCGAGTTTCAGGCTGTGGAAATGTTGTTTTCTTTTGTTTTCCTTGCACATTTCCCCACTAATTTTCTGTTTGATTATTGATCTGGGGTCCGTGACCTAGGCGCTCTGCAGCCAGAATTTATGTATCGATTTAGACTGAAAGATGCGTAACTTCAGCACATTTTTCTGAGAGGGGTTATTATGGTCAACTAGGCATGCGGCTTCACCTACAGCCATTCCTTTGATCGTTTTTGAGGATGATCCGTGCTCCTTGTCAGTCTGGTCCTGTCAGTGCAGATGATAGCATTTAGAGAAGCATCTACAGATGCAGCTGCAAGGAGCCTCTTATCCCATAAGGCTCCCACAGTTTATATTTTCAGGGAGAAACTGGAATTTACTGTGTGTGTGTGTGTGTGTGCATTTCTTATTGATTCAAATGTTATTTAGAAAGAATCTCAAGTGCGTCATGTTTTTTCTTTGAAGATAACTGGAATCCACTCCCTGGAATGAATATATGGGGATATTATTAAGGTCAGAGTTTTGGAGCACACGGGTTGGAGAAGGATATAGATGGTGACAAAGATCACGCATTCTTCTATGACACATCATACCAAAGAAGCAAAGGAAAAATTCGAAAGTGAAGGGTCAAAACAGTCTGAGAATAGAAAATAGAATAGGGGAGGAATATTCCTTTGTTCCTTAGTACTGTGTGGTGGGAAACGAAGTAGAATTGAAACTGGGAGATTTGGTTTCTAGTCTTAATATTTTTCCTGACCAACTGAATGACCTAAAGAAATCATTTCAGTGTGTGGGCTCACTGTAGCTATGACCATAGACAAGTTACTTCACCCCTCTGTGCCTTAGTTATCTTCTCTGTCAAATGGTAGTAGTAATAGTATCTACCTCTGATATATTATAATAGTGTTTTATAAGCCTAACAGTGTAGAGCTCTTCTAAGGATTAACTAGTTAGTATATGTAAAGTCTTAGCATAGAGTCTGAAAAATAGTAAACACTCAGTAAATGCCAATTACAATTATTATTACTAATTTCTTAAAGCCCTGTATTCTCATATAGAGGGATGGACTTCTAGTTTTATAAATTGTTCTTGCACAATTTATTCAAATTCGGAAGAACTCCTTCATCTGAAGAACCCACTCTTTTCCTCCATGCTCCTGTCAACTGGCTAGGAAAATTATGAATTCTCATTGCATGTGGTATAAAGCCCAAACT
Organism: Equus przewalskii; assembly: GCF_037783145.1. Classification (NCBI taxonomy): domain Eukaryota; kingdom Metazoa; phylum Chordata; class Mammalia; order Perissodactyla; family Equidae; genus Equus; species Equus przewalskii. The sequence continues at coordinate 49,401,579 of NC_091849.1, forward strand.
CTTTAACCATGCATTCAAAGCCTCTGGAATCCAGGCCCGCCCAAACTTTCCAACCTTATTTCCCATCACTTCTGTTCACGCAGCCTACTCATTAGGGAGATGGGGCCACCCGCTCTTTCTTGCGTGTGCTGTGGGATACCTAATACTTCGACTTTACATCTACTGCCCTCCTGCCTTCTCCTCAGCTCAGCATCTCAAAATGTTTTCTATTTATCATTGAAGGCTCAATCTAAATACCAGCTCTTTTTGGAAAGCATTTTTGACTCTCTTACCTAGAAGTAATCTCCTCCTTTTTAAAACTTTCCTAGCGCTTATTTGTGTCTCTTTTATGGAAATAGTTGTTTTCTACTTAATATTACAGTCAAGTTCATGTTATGATCTTCCATGGTAATTAAAGATGGCCACAAATTCCTTGACGCTCTTTGCATGGCAGGGGTGGGGGTGGGGATGAAGTGGGGGGTGTGTTCCTTCTCTTTGAAACCAGGTAGGCTCAGTGACTGCTTGACCCACAGAATATGTTGCAAGTGACCCTTGATCCTGTGTCAGTTTTTGGATTTGGACCTTAGGGGACTGGTAGCCTCTTATCTCTTGAACACTTGCTCTGGGGAAGCCCATCGCCATGTAAGAAGTCCTATTCTGTGGCCAAGATGCTGGAAAGAACATATAGATGCTCCTGTTGACAGCCCCAGCTGAGCCCTGCCTTCCAGACATCCCTTCCAAAATTCCAGATATGTGGACACTCCAGCACTTCCACCAGCTGACTACCACTGAGGGACCCCTGTCAACACCACACAGAGCAAATAATTGCCAAGCTGGGACCTATCTGAATTCCTGATCAACAATATTGTGACATACAAAAGAATGGTTGTTATTTTAAGGCACTATATTTTGAGGTGTTTTGTTATGTAACTGTGAATAATCATAACACTTTTCTGCTGGGATCCGAGTTATTTAATGTCAAAACCTCTCTCATATTAACTTCTTTATCTACACACTAACCACCACAAGGCCTGGGCGCTTGTGCAGGATGAGATTCTTTTTCAGATTGTCCCTGGATTCTGAAGTACATTTTTCTAAGACAGGGGTTTTCAGCCTTGGCTGCACCTTAGAAACAGAGAGATTTTAAAATTCTGGAGTGGGGCTCAGGCAAATGTGACATATGGTTATAGACATATATATTCTTTTTTAAAATGGAAAAAGAGCAGAGTGAAATGAAAAAGCATATACTTCTTTAATCTATGCTTGAGAGACAAATGAGTAGCTGGATTAAGTATTTCAATTTGATCTCATGGAGTTTTTCTTTTAAATTAGTAATCAGTGAAGAATCTCATTTTTCTCTGAACTAGGGTTTCCCTCATTACAGGAGGAGATGGGAACTGCATTTAAATCTAATAGATATAAATCCATCTTCTGTAGATATTTGTGGACTCTCTATTATGCATTGACCCTATTCTGAGTGGAGATGGAGGCTAGAGAAAATATATAAGATATTGATCCTGCCCTCAAGGTGCTTATAATTATGTCTTATAAATTATGTTGAGGAGACAGAACTAACACACAAGACTCAGTAAAAGTAATACTTATTAGAATATGGGTTTTTCTTTTTTTTGTTAAATAGTGTGATGCAAAGTATTGAAGAAGTTCAGAGGAAAGGAGATAAGTGAAAGATAGAACAGTCAAAGAAGTAAATGATAGATATAATTTGGCCAAAGAAAGAGAATGCCAGGCAAAGAGAGACAACATATGTGAAACTACAGAGACAAAATAAGCTTGGAGTGTTTCTTTGTTTGCGGGCAGCAGAGACCAGCCTGGAGTGTGGGCATGTTGGGGAGAAAGGAGAAATGAAGGTAAGAAAGTTTCATGGAAGAAAACTATGAAACCAATCTCTTAAAATCCATTAAGTCTTTTCCAAAAATACAATTCCAGTCTATGATTTGGAATAGCACATAAACCATTTGATTCCCAGTTATTTAAGCAGTGGTAACACTTTGCACAGGCAAACTAGTCATATCTTACACAGTTTTTTAACTTTTTTAACTTCCTCTGCTCAGTCATTAACCTGACCTTATGCCTCAAGGAGATGACTCTGTCATACAAGTACCACCTCTACTCAGGCCAGAGCAGATGACAGATGCAGAAAGCAATTGTCCCATTTGGGCAGTTGGTCATCAGTCTTCAGTCTAGTCTCTAGCAAAATATCTAAATGTAGTGCAAGAAAATAGCTTTCCCAAGGCTCTGGGAACTTTAGCCAGATCCTAGGAATCCAGGATGCAGGACAAGGAAAGGATTCCCATTTCTGTGAAATCCCCCAGATGCTAAGGGGAGAATTAGGAAGTCTGTTCATCTTTCAATGCATACATCTCAAACCCCACTCTCCTCTGGGTCTTTCTTTGATTAAAGAGCATAGGACTTTATACATCAATTGTCCAATTGCTATTAACCATTCCAGTGTGAGTCAGTATTGTACCTTTAATTGTATTTATGTATGCTTGGGTATTTTTATGTGTGTTAAAGGCCTTGTGTTTGCTGAAGATAGAGAAAAATAGACAGGAGCTCTGCCCTTGTGGGGCTTGCATTTTATCTAAGGAATAAGACATTAAGGAATGAACTGTTTATTTGTAAATTTGATAAGTTCCTTAGAGAAATATAGAGGATGAACGAGGTTTACCAAAATGAAGAGAATCCTATGGTGACAACAACCCAGGAATCCTAGTCCTTGTGAGAGTTAAGTTATAAACATAAATAATAAATAATTTCATGTCTCAATCTCATAAATATGTTTATGAACTAGTCCTTGAAATAGGGAACTGCTCACTGTGCAGATGCAGTTGGAGGTGACAGTAACAGAAGGCCTCCTATAGGAAGGCGGGCCTTCCCCGAGGACCAACCTTTTCATTGCAACACATTAATGAGCCCTTTCTCTGTCTACACTTATTGAGGAGGAAACAGAGTTCATGGGCTTTCAACAAACTACCGCCAACAAGGGTTAAAACAGAAAAGTGTTTCTGGGCAAATAAATTAATTTAAAAATTAAATTAACCAAAGGGTCAATTGGACTTTTAGATGATAATGTTTTGGTTGACTTGGCTGAATCACTTCAAGGTATTGGTTCTCTGGAGAATGTAAGTGATGACCGAATAATTCCAGGATCGAGGAAACATGAACTTTTTTCTTTTTATTAAAATTTAATAACTTGTTTTTTTAAAAACGCCACAGTTCTTGTATAGAGAAATTGAAAGGATTTACAACTATGATTTTTTGCCTATGAAATTAATACTCTTTTGACATCAGTATATTTGCTAAAATAAAGAGGAAGGATTCATCTTTCAAGCTCTAGTTTTGAACTTTGCCTGTGAATATCATCACTAAAAACATTCGAGTGTTGCCCCTTCCTTTATAGCAAAGTGTTAGCTCTTTCCATAGACAACACAACCATTTGAGGAAAGATTTCAAGTGCTGCTAAAATATCATTTTGGCTAACCTAGCCTAAAGGTTAGTGGAAAGACTTAGCATTACAAAACACGTAGGTTTTTAAAGGGTTAGGGACAATTTATAGGAAGAGGACAATGTAAATCTTAACAGTAAATATTAAAATTGGTTGCTGCCCTGGGCACACCTCTTTTGACTTGGATCACATTAACCATAACGTGGAAACAAAATTAACTTTTGAATTGGTCTGTGTGATCTCTGGTCTCCCTCCTCTCCACTCCGTCCACGCACCCACACTGGACTCCATTTCCTTATGCACTAAAAAGGGCAAGCTCTCCTTTCGGACTACGTTAGTGTCTTGTGACTGCAGTAACAAATTACTACAAACTTGGTGGACGAAAACAACAGAAATCTATTCTGTTGTAGTTCTAAAGTCCAGAAGTCTGAAATCAGGGCTCTGGCAGGTCCACACTCCCTCTGAAGGCTTCCTTGCCTCTTCCTGCTCCTCGTGGCTGCTGGGATTCCTTGGCTTGAGGCTGCATCACTCCAGTCTCTGCCTCTATCTTCACATTGTCTTTTCCTCTTCTGTGTCTTCTCGCTCTCATAAGGCTGCTTGTGATGGCATGTAGGACACATCCAGGATAATCCAGGGTTATCCTCTCATCTCAAGATCCTTAACTTAGTCACCCCTGCAAAGACCATTTTTCCAAATAAATTAGTGTCACAGATTCAAGGGACTTTAACATGGACATCTCTTGCGGGCCATTTTTCCACCTACCACAGCACCACCAGGAATTGATTCTCTTTCTTGTGGGTAAGTCTATATTTCCTACAAGAATGTAAACTTCTAGATGATAAGAAGTAAGGCATTTTTGAATCCTTTGTGGTTCCTTGTACAGTATTAAACACATAATAGAAAGTTAATTCTCACTAAATTGTAGTAAATATATGAAATTACATTACATAACATATGGAGAAGATTGACTTTTGGAGGAAAAAGAGTTGTGTATGACCACACATCCAAGAACAAGTTGCCAAAATTGACCATCTAGCCTGGTGCACCATCACCAACACATACCAGAAATGATGGACAAGCTGCTAAAAACCAGCTCTTCAAACTGTGCTGTCCTCATTCCAGTCATATTACCTCTCCTAGTTCCCTAGCCACTGCCCCTCACGTTGGGGGTGAATCTTTCTTCCCACTCAAATGTACCTTCTGCCCTGGGCTTGCCACTCCCATGTCCCCTCATCACAGAAACTTAACTGACCTGACACTTAGCTGCTTAGATCTCATTTGCTAATATAATATAATAAGAACATCTCATTGATCCCACTAATCAACCTTGCTAGTAAGAGCTTCCAAGTAACATATGCTTTTTAATTAGGGCCAACTTGGAATAACAGCACTCTACTGATGAAGTGGGGGCTCAGGCTCAGTGGCAGTGGGGTGACTTAAATGGTTTTCATAAAGTTGCATGTCTAATAAATGGCATAACTAGGCATAGGTCTGCTGATGCCAAATCCTATCCTTTTCCCTTTTACTGCAACTATTTCTAACCCATCAGTAACTCAGAGGGTGCCGTTAATCCTGTCCTGTATCTGACTATATTTGTCCCTACAGTGGGAGATAGCCTTGCTCCCAAATTTGGGGCAATTTAATTTTTTCCAACTCAAATCTGTTTTCTTACTCCTTTAGTGAATTTTTAAATTTGAATTGAACATGACTCCATTTCCTTCCTTTGCTTCTCAAGGATAGAGAGAAAGAAATGGAGTTGACCTCCTGTGTCAGTGATGACGACCTTTATCATCACACCTTCTTCTTAATCTTAGAATTTAGAAGCATAAAAGGGAAACTTTTAAAAGTTCATTTTATGGCATTTTCCCCTTTTCAGTCATATAACTTCAAAAATGCCCCAACCAATTTATTTATTTAAAAAAAGTAGTAGAAAATTCCCTTCCGGACTTATTTTCCATGTGCTGAGTTTGAGCCTGGAGCACATTTTTACTGCTGGAAATAGGGGGTTATAATGAAAATGCTGACACAACCTCAACCATAGAGGTGCTTGCAGGCACGGCGATAATAAATAATGTGGGAAATATTTTACACTTCAAGGCAATTACATGTTCAGCCATCTTTAGGATAGCTGGCCCATGAAGGGTAGGGATTAGGTTTCTGTGACAAGTGTAAAAGACCCATGACTCATGAATGCCGGGAGGTATGAATGAATTACAAGAGCTGAGTGAAAGCCACATAATCACCTATCGTAGGTAAAAAGTATTCTGTTTATTTGCAGGGGAGAAGGATGGCAAAATCCAGCTCAGGCATTTCTGCCAGTTTGGGATCTGACCAACAAGGCTGGAGGTGCTGAACGTTGGGTAATGCTCTCTGTGAACTCGACAGGAACCGCCACATGCACAGGGACATTGATTTTTATTCTTGACCTTTCCTTCATATAAATATATTTTCAGTGGACAGCAAAGCGATGACTTATGTTCCCAGAAGGATGAGAGTGTCTCTGCACCTACAGATAATAATGTGGCCAGGGGAGCACCGAAGATAGTGACAGAGCACACAGGAACTCAGTTCTGCCCAGTCTGTGTGCTCGTTGGCATGCCCTGTCTTGTTATCTGATGGCTACATTCCTTCCTTCCTCTGTAGCTGAGGATAACGGCAATGGCTGTTCAGGTGCCTCTTCCCAGGGGCTATTTACCTGTAGGTATGGGAAGTTTGCTTTTCCTTCTCTTCTTTCGTAGGTGCCTTAAACAAATCTGGGGGTTATGAATCAGGTGGTATGAGTTACAGCTTCTCCTCTCCTTTGTCTGGGTTAGGTACTACATTAACAGTCTCTGATTCCCCAAACACTGCACTTAGCACAGTGTACTTCCACTGCTTGTTGACTGAATGCATCCTTCCTTTAGAGTGTAATCTACCCAAGGATAGACACTGCATCGGTCTTATTTGGGGTGGTACTCTCAAAGCCTAGCATAGTGCCTGGCACGTAGTGGATGCCTTGTAGATTAATTAATTAAATAAAGGAATGAGTGGCCTTCTGGGTTAAGGCATCTCTTATGTCTATTTATTTCACAAAGAATATTGTGCCCCATCCTGTGTGCAGGCATTGATTTAGTCATTCTGGTATAAGTGAATCACGCTCCTTGCCTTAGAGGGGCTCCCATTTTAGGAGGGAGCCTAACTGACTGAATAATCACAATATAGTCTGACAAAAAGTGTATAACAGTGGCATGGACAAGACAGAAAGTTGGCAAGAGAGAGCAGTGACCAGTTTAGCATATATCACTTATTAACTGTAGACACTTACAATATTTGGTCTCGTATTGTTAGCTATCAGTTTGTTTATGTATTCTATCACCCCAAGTAATCATTAGTCCTATCTTCTACATCTTTATTACTTCTTTAGTACCTAACACAGAGCTTTTGCACCTAGATAGTTGCTGAATAGGACATTATGATGGGAGTGAACAGACTGCGGATGTGACTTGAGTCAAATTATTTAGGATTGAACATCAGTTTTGCTACCTACTGGCTTGTGACCTTGAGTTTGTTTTTAAACCTTTCTAAGCATTAGTTTCCTAGTCTATAAAATGATATCTATCCCACAGTTCTATTTTGAGAATTAGATAAATAGCAATTAAATAAACTTTATGTACTCAGTAAATGTTACTTTTTTTGCATCTAAATAAATATTTGTCAGTTTGTTGATGGTCATGGGATAAATTTCATGTTGAACTGAAAAATATAAATGGTCGGAAATTGTGGATGTGGTGATTTCCTTACGATGGCTTAGCTGTAGGGCATCTAGCTAGTTTAGCGGGGCTTAGTTTAGGATGGGTTATGTAAGGGAATAGAATTTGTTTAGACTCCCTGTTGGGAGGCTTATGTGGGTAAGTCTGTTCATATCACTGTGTCTCAATCAGTTCACCTGTAATTGTTCACCAACTCATTCATCTTATAATTTGAAAATCCACTAAAAGAAGTAGAAGTACAGTATGAGTAGAAAGCAATCACCACCATTCATCACTTTACTTCCTTTATATTTGTCATCGCATGTGGGGAAGTATGGCTAATGTCAAGGCAAAGAAGAGAGAGGGCTGATTTCATTGACCAAATTCGTTAAAATTTCTGATAGGATTTCAGCTGCAGTTTCCATATGCTGATGGAAGAGCAAATGGGAACTGTGCATTTCACGTGTGTGCGTGTGTGTTTGTGTGTGTGTGTGTGTGTATAACTGGCAGTAGCCGGACCACAGAGGGAAAATAAGAAGGTTCTACAACCTGAACAACAAATATTTCACTCTGCTTATCACCTCGGTCCCACAGCTTCCGGGACTTTTTCCGTCTGGGCCGTGCAGACTGAAGCCAAGCTGACGCCTCAGAGAGCCATTTTGTGTTCAAGCTTGTTCACTCTGGGAAAGAATACCAGAAAGCATCGGGACCACAAATTTATATTTATTATATTTTAAATTTTAACATGGATAAGTAGGGTATCCTAGTTAGACTATAATTTGATTAAATAATTGCCAAGTCGTTGCTTTGACACACAGATTTCCTGACATGTACTACTTTTGATAACAGAGAACCTAGTGAATTAAATAATTTTAAACCCGTCCTTCTGCTATCTGAGCTGTGAGTAGATACCTTTATAAATACTGTATTTAATCTTTGCTTAATAAAAATGTGAAAGTGAGCCACAGTATCTCCGAGAGGTTCTCTTTAAATATTTGCAAGGCTGTATTAAGTAGCATATTAAGGTACATGTATTATTGCATACATATACATTTTTCATTCCCAGACAAAGCCATGATTATTCAAGAGGTTTAAAATAACAGGCACTAATTTATTATCACTGGTTATAAAGACTTTAGAAGGGTGCACTGAACATTATGTTAGCATTGATGTGTCAATCTTTTAGTTGAAGGATGGCACGTCTGAATCCCAGAACAGCCTTAATTAACAGAAAATAATTAGCATCATTTCCCCAGCAGAGAATATGAGGGTATTTTTTTTTTTAACAGAATCCATTGATTGATAATTAAGGAGGAGTTAGTTGTAATGAAACTCCCAGTATTGCAATTTCTAATTGGCCTTTCAGGACATTTTACAGTTACAGTTACTTTGTTCCAGGCGTTTTCTGCCTTTTGAAGAGTTTTAATAAGAATCTTCCCTCTCCAAAGCTAAGACTCTGCAGGTGATGAAGGAGAAGGACGTGGGGACACACAGGAGCACGTTAGTGTCAGCTGGGCAGAGCGGCGGCTGGAGAACTGTTCATTTTCTTTTAAGTTTGTGTGGACACCGTACTTTCTTCCTTCAGGGCTAAAGTGGTTCGTAGGGCAAGTGGGATCTGCCTGAGGGTCTCTCTCCACAGGAAGCATTCTGCAGCCTGGGACCTTCTCCTCGCTCTGTGTGACGCACAAAGCTCTTCTCAGCTCCTCTTTAAGCACGTAAAGCTTTTCCTGAAGACTTGATCAAAACTGCCACCCCGCCACCTCCACCACCTCCTTTCTGACCTAATTCCTAACTTTCTCTGTGTCTGTTCTTTTGCATGTAGGACTCAGAGAGGAACAAATTCGATGTGCGTATTGTGGAAAAGTTCGGAAATATAGCAAACTAAAGAAGAAAATAAAAATATTCTACCTGATATATTTTAGATAGCCGCTATAATTTTGGTGTTTTTGCTTCTGATCATTTTTTTCTATGCATTTTCTACATAATTGAGCTCATGTAATGTTTTATGAAACATTGTATTTCTAAAAGTTTAGTTCTGTTATCCTTAAAACCTGAAAGCTATGCTAATTTTTTGACTGAACCGAAGTCGCTATTTGCTGTTCTGTTCTTTGATGACTTACTTGAGTGTAAGAACGCTGCTTCCCTTTCAAACATTTTTTTATATTCGTTTGTCTTCATTTGCAATGTGAGAATGAAATTAGCCTTCAGTTTCTAATATAGGGTGAAATATAGCAAATTAGATAAATAACTTGTAGGAAGAAGAGGTATTATATCAGTTTTATAACAATAATTAGTAAATATTTGTTACTTGAAACAACCATGTGATGTAACACACAAAAAAATGCAAGCCATGGATCATTTTATTGATTTTGAAAAGGTAATAATCCTCCCATAGGAAGCAGCTCAAAAGAAAGAAAAAAGAAAAATTAAACTTTTGATAGTCTGTTTGAAGATATATTCATGCATAAAGCTACCCATAGGTTACAACAGATGTTCAGTTTAAAGGAAACAAGAAAAGAATAGGAATTTTAAAAATCAGAGGAAAATGCACCAGACAAATGTACAAAATATATTCACTTAATATATTTGGTTACGTTTGCATTGCTTTCTATAAATATTAAACTTATGGGAAATAAGTGAAAATAAATTGGAGGATTTCTGTATAATGTAATACGTGAATACAATAGATGCTCCATATTTTTATTTTAGTTAGTTTTATAAAGAAAATATACTTTGGGGGCCGGCCCAGTGTCACAACGGTTAAGTTCGCACTTTCTGCTTCGGCGGCCCGGGGTTCACTGGTTCGGATCCCAGGTGCGGACATGGCACTGCTTGACAAGCCATGCTTTGGCAGGCGTCCCACATATAAAGTAGAGGAAGATGGGCATGGATGTTAGCTCAGGGCTAATCTTCCTCAAAAAAAAAAAAGAAAGAAAGAAAATATAGTTCAACAGAATGTTGATTAGAATACATTTGAGAGAAAATATCACTAAAAGGCACGTACATTACTTGAGTCACATCCACTTGCCACTGTCAGTCCCTATCATGTGAGTATAAAGCTCTTTTTTCTTTCACACATGAATGAATAGTCGATTACATCTCCGGAAATATACACAATGGAACAGGGGGACATGATTTGATTTGGGGCAATATTTATTGGGGATATCTCCAGCGCCATAGAGAGGTCTCAGTGATCCTCCTTTACACTACCAGCTTTGAGTTACATAGCCTCCTGCTGAATCTACAGAATGAATTAGTCACAAAAAGTATCCCCACGTAACTGAATGAATTTACTAACCATCATTAAATACGACCAATTGATTTTAGACAAGACATCTGCCCCTAAATGCCAGAGCATTCTAGAATCATTTTGGTTGACTCATTTTTGAAGTCTCCGCTGATTTATTATTTTAGTTATCTAGAGTTAAGAAAATTAAAACCTGAGTGTTTTAATTAATTAATCTAAATGGTTTTGCCATTTAGATTAGGAAGAAATAAATGATTTAAAAAGTAGGAAAAATAATCATAAAGTTCCTTTATTTTAACACTAGTATATATTAATGTCCCATTTAAAGCATTCTTAAAAAATTGTTTGTGCAATGTGTGAGTATACACACACACATACACACATATGCACATTACAGAGCACTATTCAACAGCATCCCATGCCGTGAGTACAAGCCAACCTGTTGAGAGCTGGCCTAGTTAGAACACAACTCTCAGATCAAAATTGATGTTGCCATATTGTAACCTCTTTCAGCCAGTGAGGTCTGGACCCTACTGTCTTGAGTTCTGAATGACCTGCAACACGTGCTGTCTATTCTCCCCAGCTTCTTCTCGTTTTGCCAATTGTTTCAATTACGTCAGATATTTTGGACCATAAGGGTTGACATAATTTTACATGAGACAGTTCTTGACCTGCCGTATATTTGTTGAGCGTTAGATTCCATAGTACTAGAGAGGCCCAAATCACAGTGGTTTAAACGAGACAGCATGTAATTTTTTCTCATGTGAAATTCTGGAGGTATGGTATCCAAGGCTGACACTATGATGTTCTGTTTTACAAAGTTTTCAGGGAGCTGGCCTCTGTTCATCTCACCGCTCTGTCATCCCTAGAGTGTGGTTTTTATCCTCCCGGCTCAAGATGGTGATGTCCCCATTCTAGGCAGCAGGATGGGCAAATGAATGGAGAACAGGAGGAAACAATTTACTTCTGAACAGAAAGTTTACTCCCTGAGCTACCAAAGACACCTCTGTTTATTTCCCATCAAACAAAACTTACTCCCATAGCCTCAGCAAGCCCACAAGGGAGACTGGGAAATGTAACTCTTTATTCCAGGAGGGTATGTCCCCAGACAAAGTCTAATACTATGGGGGAAAATGGAGAATGGGTCACTGGGGCAACCAAATGCTTCAAAGAAACAAAGGAAGAGCCTTGTCTTAGGTCAGATTCCTTAGAAACAGAGCTCAAGAGAGGCATCTGGGAGCATATGATTAGTACGGTGAGTATATTGTTCAGGAGAAACAGATAAGAGGTGAGATGACCAGGACAGGTAAGGGGAAGGAGCGCCAGAAGAATGAGGTTTTATTTCAGCCTGATCACATAGGGAGTCCTGTAGCAAAAACTCATCACAAATCTGTCCCATCTAAGACAAGGAAAGGGGGCTTTGGGAATCCTCTCACAGATGCTCAGTGGTCATGGGCCACTGCTTATTTTTTCTCTCCCTCATTAATAACAGATTGGTTTGCTTTCATATTGGTGCTCCATGGGAGGAGAATCAGGAAGATTGGGAGGGGGGTGCAAGTGGAGGGGGTTCTTTGCTCTTTAGAATTATATTGTCTGATATCAAGAATTTGGATCACTTAGTTATGTGATTATATAACTTAGATTTAAAAAATCTGTTTAGCGTAGCATCTCCACATACTTCCTTAAGTATGAACAAACAAACAGTCTACTATAAGAGTTCCACAAACTGCTTCTGGCAAGAAGAGTCTGAAACAACTGATGATTCCTTGGGAAAAATAAATATACTTGGATATATGGAGTGTTTGGTATCTTTCCTTCTTTTTTTTGTCCTTTCTGCTTGTTTGTTTGCCTTATCTTTGATGACCACTTAAAAGGAAGAGCCCAAATGGATTAGAATTGTTAGAATTTTTTTCCCCTCAAAACAAAATCAAAGAATAGTACTCTTGTCCATAAGGCCATCAAAAACCAGTAGGAACATTTGGTGCAATCAATCTATTACAAACCAATTTTATAGCTATATAATGAGATCTAATTGCTGCTTTATTAGTCTGGCTAATATTAAAAGTGTCAGTAATTGCTTTGCATTTAAGTTGGTTTTCCAATTTAAATTGCATGTCCAATACATTACCATTAACTTATGTACTTCTTTTATTTAATAGATTTGTCCCTTTCTAGTCCACATTTACAGGATTTCTTCTTTCTAACTGGTTGAAATGAAGAAAGGAGAGAAATGAGGATAAATGAGAATTTTATACAGTGAATGCTTATATTTCTGGGATGCTGTAATTGGTCTTTCATACTGCAAACCTGAATGTGGTTCAAATGGTCTGAGATATCCATCTGGCTTTTGTCCTACCTGTATGTGAAAGAAAAGCTGAGCAAATGAACTATTCTATTATAGAGTATACAAAATGCCATTCTTAATTGAAATAACTAGATTCGCCATTTCCAATTCCTTTCCTTCAATCATATTAATTAATAGATCATGGTGATATTTAGTGAAACAACTGAGTGATTGGCTATTGGGTGAAATCAAACAGATCAGAGGGTATCAAACAGATGATTTATGCAGTTATTTTAAACTGCTGTGGAAATACAGCCCATGCCCTGAGTACTAGTCATCACATTCTATGACCACATCCTCTAAAAATATCCTTTATTTTTTATTTAATTCTTTACTAGTCCATTTCACCTTGAGATAAATTAAATAAGCATTCTGTGGAGTCAGCAGAAGCCTAGTGTTAATTGTGGGGGAAATTTTGTGTTTCCTGGGTAGTTTACTGAACCTGAATTTTCACATCAAGGACTGTGGGGGAAAAAATGAAAAGCAAACAAACAAGCAAAGGACTAAGAACAGAACTGGCTCCTGCAACGTCTAGTTGTGAGGTTTCTGTGCTGATCCAGTCCCCTGCCTTCTCCACCACAAGGTAAATTCCATCCTCCCAAATACCTCTCTCTCGCTCTCTCTCTCTCCCTCTCTGTCTCTGTCTCTGTCTCTCTCTCTCTCTCTCTCTCTCTCTCTCTCTCTCTCTCTCTCTCTCTCGGACATTTATCTCCAGCTCCATCATCCTCACTCATCAAGCTCACTGCATTTGCCTCCTGAAGTTCTTCCTGCAGCTCCTTTTGTCTTCACATTGAAGCCTAAATGCCCTTTTTAACATACTAATTCGGCCATGTCATTTCCTTATTTAAACCCTTCAATATCTGCTCATTTGTCTCTGGGTGAGACCAGATGCTCAATGTGGCTGACAAACCTTTCCAATCTAGCCCAGAGCCCTCCCTCTGCAATCCATGGAACTATGGTTCCATTTGTGGACTGCTCTTTCCCTTACCACCTCAGGTGCTTTGTACATGCTAATTCCAGGACCTCTGCTTAACCCCTGTACTGGGTTGAATAGCCTTCAAAAGTTCACGTTCACCCAAAATCTGTGAATGTAACTTTATTTGGAAATAGGGTCTTTGAAGATATAATCAAGTACAGACTATGTCATAACAGATTAGGATGAGCCCTAATTCCGGTGACTGGTGTCCGTACAAAAAGAGGGGAATTGGGACAAAGAGACACAGAGACACAGAGAGAATACCATGTGATGACGGAAGCAGAGCTTGGAATTATGCTGCCACAAACCAACGAATGCCAACGATGGTGGGCAACTACCAGAAACTAGGAAAGAGGTTTTGTTATGGACTGAATTGCCTTTCCCAGTTGATATATTGTAGCCCTAACCCCTAATGTGACGGTATTTGGAAATAGAACCTTAAGGAAGTAATTAAGGTTAAATGAGATCTGATAAAACTAATGTCCTTATAAGAAAGGGAAGAGACACCACAGAGCTCTCTCTCTGAACATTAGCTCGGAGAGGTCGTGTAAGAACACAGCGAGAAGCCGACTGTCTACAAGCCAGGAAGAGAGGCTTTACCAGAAACCAACCCTGCTGGCACATTGATCTTGGATTTCCAGCCTCCAGAACTGGTAGAAAGTGAACTTGTGTTGTTTAAGCCACCCAGTCTGTGCTATTTCGTTATGGCAGCCCCAGCAGACTCACGCAGGTATTGGAACAGTTCACCCTCGGAGCCTCCAAGAAGGACTCAATCATGCTGACACCTGGATTTTGGACTTCTGGCTTCCAGAACTGTGAGCGAATAAATTTCTGTTGTTGCAAGACATCCAGTTTGTGGTAATTTTTTACAGCAGCCCTAGGAAAGTAGCACACCCTCCAAACCTCACCTGCTCTTCCTCCCCCCTCCCCCCACCCCAGCTACCCCCCAACAATGTCTCCATGTCCTTGAGTTCTCGGCTCACTTTCTCAGAGAAGCCTTTTCAGATTCCCCGCTTAAATCAGGTGTGGGCTTCACATAATCGGTGAAGCAAAATTACAGAGGGGAATGTATGTGTGTATGCATGTATTTGTATTTATTTAGGAGGATATTTGATTACCATGTGTCTCAAGTTACTGTGTTTTAAACTCTCAAGCATGAGAAGCAACGTTTCCTGTTTTGTTCACCATTTTATCCCCTAACCATTCAGTGAATGAATTAAAAAAAGAAAAAGAATGGCTATGGATGATTTAGGAAGAACCAGAATGCATCAATAGTTAATTTCCCAGTTATAGCTGCTTCATTGTTACGTGTCTTTGAGCAAGTCACTTCATCTCTCTAGGAATCTGTTTTCTCACTTCTGAAATAAGGCAAGTGAGCTGGATTATTTCTGAGGCCCGATACCATGCTAATGTTCTATGAGGCTGTGATTCCTTCTGTTGAAAATTCTTCCTGAGACACTGGTCACAAACACATGGTCAGGCTCACGTGCCTGTGAAAAATAGGTCAGATTTAAGACTAAATTTTACAGTCAATATCGATGTACCATTTATTGCGACTTGAATGTGGTAGACATTGAAATGATGAGTGTTTATATGTTATATTCCGAAAGCCTAGCACTGTGCCTGGTGATTTAGGTACTTGGCAATATCTGTTGAAATAATTAATTAAGACAGGGGCTAAATTGATGTGTGAAGTGGAGACTTTTTACATTGGAGCACCAGAGTATACTCAAATTGTAGCATCACTGTTCTCTCTTACCCCAAATAGTGGTGACTGAAACCAATATGAGAGTTTAGAAGATCAATATTTTTCATTTTTTTCTTATTCTGGTCTTCTAAATGCCTTTATCATTGAAAAAAGCCACAGAAGAGAATCAAGGAAGGTTAAAACTTAAAACCAGACATCCAAGATAATTAGATTCTTTCTATCTCAACTGCATCCTCAGCTGGGTCCTTGGAGTCTGTCAAAGGGGAGAATCTAGAAAGAAAGAAGATTTTCAAAAAGTCACTTGGCTTCGTGCAGGATTTTGAAAGCAACCACTTTGGGGCTTTTTCTTCTCTTTTTTCCCTGCCTGGTCTGGTCCTGAATCTCCATCCAACATGCTGTGATGCTGGTAATTTGTTAAATATCGTGCAGACCCTCAGCTCCGAGTGAGGCTTTATATCTTGCACATGTTGGGTAGTAATTGGGGATTTGTATTTTCCACGGGGAAATTTATCTGAGTAGTAAGGTTTGTTTCTCTTTTATGAAAGGATTGCTTCTTTTTTTCCTCTGGATTGGCTGTTGTGATCTCAGATTGGGTTTTTTAAAGGATGACCTGTGCTACCCAATACGGTGATTATGATTTCTAATGCTGATTATTGATTGCCTTGGGCAAGGGTTGCCAGGGTCCCACCCTCTAGAAAGGAGTATTTCAACAACCACTAAGAAAGTGAAGTGTTGGCATTTATATACTCCCAAACTGAAAAAAATTGACGGGCCTCATTTGTAATACTTATTAGAGAAAAAATTAAATGTCTTTAGTAATAAATTATTAATTATTTAATATAATTATTTAATAAATATAATTATTTGCTTAATGGTCAAATTTAAGTTTCTTGAAAGGGCCAAGGCTGGTTAAGAATCCTTTCCCAGATACTTGGGGAAAGAAAGAATCCACATCCTCTTCTTCGTTCAAATTTAGGCCTCCTTGCCTTGGCTATGGGAGGTTCTCAAGGGTCCTAGCCCACATTCTCCCTAAAGGTAAAGCCAGAGGTAAATGCTCATGTGCAGGTGTATTTGAAGACTGATACCAGGGAATAGGAGTGAAAGACAGGGGATGAATGGAATGGGGGAAGAAAGGAAAGCTCGTATAAGAATGCACCGTTGAGTTGACCACTGCTGTGGTTGTCTGGTGCTCATTGCCCTGAGACCTTCTGAGAAGTAGCATAGAATGCATTTCACATTTGCCAGTCCAGGATCAAAAGGAAAAAGCATTTATCACCTGCCATGCTCTGTTGGTGGAGCATTGCCCCAAGTTTAAGTGCCCTGTAGTTTAGAATTGCGTATGTGCAGATGATAAGTGGGCTCAGACAGGCGGTGTCCCAGAAGCACTGGGACAGGAATGGGAGTCACATTGTTCTTGTTAGAGACACGCACTGTCAGTGTGCATCTATCAGAAAGTTGCACAGAACCATTGACTTGTTATGACTAGATGCAAAGGAGAGGCTGAAAGAATGTGAGAGAGTGCAAAAGACCTTGCTTGATAATAGTCACTTTTTCCATCTAGATAAGTGTTGTGCCGACATAGAGACTAGACCACAAGCTGTTTTAGTATATGAACTTGGATTAATAAAATTATATTGTCTTCAAAATGCTCTTCTCTATTGAGACGTTTCTTCAATTCAGGATGGCCTCATGATAATAATTTGCCCATAATTAGGACAAATTAATGAGGTTTTATCATGTGATACGTCTCTGAGTTAGCTGGTTCTCATCTCTGTGTGGTTCACACTGGGTTAGCCCGCTTCTGTTAAACAAGAATAATCAGCAAAGAATTATTCAATCCGACATTACAGCATGTTACGATGGTCTTGTCCATCAGCATGGGACCAGAATTTCTTAGTTCCATAACTTCCATGGATCCCAAAGTAGAAAGATGGTGCCCGGTGATGTGCTGACACATACTTAGCAACCAGCTCCCCAGGGAAAAAATAAAGCCGTGATCTGTAGTGCTGCCAATTTCCATGGTGTAAATACTTTCAGCATGGCCAGTTTCAAGCAACCAATATGATGTCGCTTAATGAAAATTTGGGAAGAGACATGCACAATCTGCTCTTAAGAGCTAATACTAGCCAACATCAGTGCACCAGTGAGGGCGCCATAGGTACATAGTTAATTCGAGCGAGAGGCTCTAAAACAAGTGGTTATGATCATAGGATTTACCACCTGAACACAGGCTTAAGTTCTAACTGTATTACTTGTGAAACTTTAGAAATTTTCCTATCCTCTGCATGCGCCAATTTTCCTTCTCTAAAATGACATAATAAAAGTATCATCACTATCTCATACGGTTGCTGAGCAGACTGAAAGTACCCATGTAAAGCATTATGCATTTATCATGTGGTAGCTGGCACATGGTGAGGGTGGGAGGGTAGTCTAGGTGGAGGAAGAGGCAGAGCTGAGACATAAATGCGTTGGGAAGTAGCAGAGGAAGTTTCAACGAAATTTTGTGCTTTAAAATAACAAAAGTAACTGAGAACACTTTAGGAATATTGCAACTCTGCTTTTCCATTCCATTTGGACTGGGCATAACATAAAATCAAAAATTCTTTCCGTAAAATGATCCTTATATGGAAAACGGGCAAAGAAAACTTTTACTCGATTTATAGGAATATTAATAGTAGATAATATAATGTAATCAAACAAAAATAAAATTTTCCTATGGGTCATCTTTTCGAGACTTGGATATTATTTTGTTCTGAGGAAATTTTGTAAAGCCTTTATGGATGTGTCAGCAATACTTCTATCAAGAAAACAGTAGAATAAAGAAAGCAAAAAAATAAGCTTATTTAATATCTTATTTATAATTTAGTGGCCACATTTGCATTTAAATAATGGGTGTTCTAATTTTAATACATAGACTTATCAGTACTTTTACAGGAATTCTTAATACAGATAACACTTCATTCTATTAAGAGCCTGGTACTTAGCTGTTTTGCTATAGGAACTGGATTAACAAAATTATATTGTCTTCAAAATGCCCTTCTTGATTGAGATTTTTCTTCAATTCAGAATGGGCTCACAATACAATTAAGGGCAAATTAGTGAGGTCTTATTATATGAGATGTCAAATGAAGAGATGGCACATAGAGTCCATAGCCTTCTAACTGAGTGATTTTTTTTTTCCAAAAAATGATTCAAAAATGACTTCAGCCCTAACAATCTCATTCTCCCTGTTATACAAGCTTGGAATTTCAATTCAATCTTTGTTCTCTCCCTTGCTCTCCGCAGTTAATCTCTGTAATCCGTTTGGTTGATCTTAAATATTACTTGTCTCATCAGCCTGTTATGAGTACTAAATAAGAAAGTACACTTAAAAGTTTAGAATAGTGCCTGACACATTGCAACCTCACTTGCTATCCCTATCTATCTCTTTATCATCTATCCCTCCATCTCCATTATTATAGCAGGCACCATTATAATGACTTTTATATGCAACTCTCTATTTGTGCTCTCATTGAGTTCCAATCCTTTTATTTCAGTCTGGGGTACTGCATGAACCTTACAACTTGTATACCTGGCTACAATTCCTCTCCTCTCCAGGCTGAGAGTGGAAGATAAGAATTCAATGTTTTCCACACTCTAGCCCCAAACTGACATTTTGGCCCATTTCCCATGATGTGGCTTGTCAAGTAATTCTCAAGATCATTACCTTCAGCTTTTGCAATTTTTTTTCTGTTTTAACATGATATTTTAAAAATAAGCTAGAGGAAATGTACAGATTAACCAGAGAGGGAGAAAAAATAAAGACTAAAGAAACAATAAAGAACATGACACTTTTTTGTCTCCATTCACTGGCTGAATGGTTGTGAAATATCTAGGGGAGTCTAATATCTATGGGAAACAATTTCCTTTTGTTGATTTTTTTGCAAGACACAGGGCATGATACCCACTAGGGTAAGGAAAGGAAACGTGTGCAGTTACTGGGGTAAGGGCCTGGAAGTCCAAAGGCTGAGCTCCCTGGCCACATCTGCTCCAAATGCAAGGAGGGAGACTGAGAAAATGAGTTGCTGTCAATTGGAAAGAACTTGTTTTTGTCTGATAATCAAATCCAAGCTTATTTAGTCCATTTACTTACCCAAAAGTGAAGATTAACAAAGATTCAAACACAATGCCTGATTTAAAAAAAATTGATCGAGTGTTGCTTTGAGTTAATCTTCAGCTGGTAGCAGTGCATTCAGATATTTTGGAAGTGTTGTAAATTTCAGTATGGTACCATACAAAGAAGTGAGCCAAAATATCATTACCCTGTAACCAGTAAATAAACCATCTGATGTTTAGCAAGTTGTTTCAGTTTTTAAAAGGAATTGGGGTAATCTACGTCTCCCAGTCTACATTCTATGTAGATTATTACACATCCTGGAAAAACGACATTAAACAGGCCTAATTTTGAGGCAGGCTGAGAAATTCAGTGAGTGTACTCAAATGCTTACAAATTCTTCAGTAGAGTGAATGTAATGCTATGAAGGCATTAATGTCCAGCCATATGCATTTTAAAAAATGGTGAAACTAACAGTATTATTCAGATTCATGGGAATTTAGATAATGAAATAGAGTTTTTAGGTTTCTGAGGGAAAAAGAGATATTTCCATTATGTGGTATATGGGGAGTAGTTTGTGTTTGCAGCAGGCAATTGACATTTGGTTAGTCCCAGTTTCTGTTGCAGAGTAAAACCACATTGAGTAAGTTGACCCTCTTACCTTAAAGGTTACCATTGCTTAACACATTGCAGATTTTTAACCTGGGGCCACAGCATGAGCTGGAAGAAGGATTTCAAGACCTGTGCCCAACAACACAATCAGCTCCATTATGTGACTTGTTTCATGTTACATCCATGCTGTATTGAGTCCTGCTTCTGACACGTTTGTTTTCAAAGGATTTGTGTGTTTGCTTGCTGTTTCCCCCCTCGGAGGAGATAGTTGTTTCCAGGAAATAGTTGTTGTTTTTGTTGTTTTCTTACTCTCTAAATCATAGATCAATTGGAGATGTTTATTTCCTGAGCACCAACATAGTATTAACTTTGAATTGCTGAAGACCAATTAGAATTCAGAATTTTTAAAAATTCGGAGCCCTGCAGAGTGCAGGAAAGGATGAGATGCTTTGGGAGAAAGATTGAACCGGTGTAATTGACAAGAAGTGCTTTTTGTTCATAAGTCTATGCAGTCAATTATAGCATTATATTAAATTATCTACTTATAGGCTTCTCTCCCCCATCTGACTATGAGTTCCTTGACAGCAGAATCCGTTTATCATCCTCAGCACTCACCTGGCGCATAGTGGGTGCTCAATAAATGTGTGAGTGGATAAAAGAAATTTGAATGACTTGACCTTCCCCTTTGAGCTCTGGAAAATACAGCAGCATACATCTTCTTGGAAGATATCCATTCCTGTTTAATAACCTCCACTCCAATGAGTTACAGCAAGAGGATTATGGCTAAGCAAGGCTCCCTTTTATAAGCATTAACAGGTGATTCCCAAACCCTCGAGCACATAAAGAGGTGCAGAAGCTGAAGCCTACACTGCTGTAAAAACAAGGTGTGTGACCTCCCAGAAAATGCTACCATTTTCTGGCCAAGAATTTAAGCTAGGACCAAAGTGAGGCACCCCCGGTACACATCTCATGTAAGAGATGATCTGGGGCCACAGGGGTACCTGGAACTTACTTGAGAAGTAAATCTTCATTTATTCGTTCATTGAACAAACACACTTTGGGTAGTGGGCATTGTGCCAGGTATTGGAGAAGACGCAAAGAAAAATAAAGATGTGGCCCCTGCCCGGGAGAGGTCCGCAGTTCAGTGCAAAACATTAATTCTTTGGTTTCAGCAATGTTATACAAATAAATATTAATTAATGTTATTATTAACACAAGTTTGGCATGACACATGTTGTGCAAGTTTCCATGAAGTCATAGAGCATTTGGTGTTTATTTACACTCTTTTGTTCAGTGCCTAAGATGCACTTGGCACTGTGGGTATAAAAATGAAGATGTGGTATTTGCATTCAAGGGCTCACAATGTGGTGGTATCAGCAGAGTAAAACACCCAAGCAAAGGTCTACAAAACACTGATGTGGAAAGTGCTTGGAGCAAAGAGAGCGTGTCAAGGGAAGCAGACATTAGAGCTGGGTCTTTCCAAACACTGCGTACCCCGTACTTTGGTTGGTTTAGTGTGGTTCCTAAGTAAGGGAAGAATTTAATTTTGTTCAGAAGCAGCTTCATGTGGGCAGAGAAAAATGTTCTGACTGCCCGTCATTGGCTGTATGATCTTGGATTAACTCCATCTCTGATTTTCCTTTGAGCTAGAGGAGCTCTTAGACATTTTGGAATTCTTAGGGTAGGCCAATGTACAGGCACACATCATAAAATAACTCCAGCACAACAGAATCTAATAAAATCTTCACGTGAGGCTCAGACTCTAGAGTGAAGCCCAGACTCAGAATCTCAGAGGACATTCGTGATGTTAGGTAGTCACGTTGAACTTTAAATCCTAAAAGAACATGTTAATTCAAGTGCATTCTCTACAATTTCCCCACGAGAAAACATTAGTGGGAAAACAGTACCCTAATGTTAGGGTAGCGAGTTTTGCACTTTTAATTAGATATGAATTAGCATTTAGTGCTTTCCATTTAGAGGTTTTGGAAAGCATGAGAACACTGATGTCTCTAAATTGCATGAAGAATCGTATTTTCTACCCACACATCCTCTTGTCTCTGTTATAGTCACAGCCTGGTGAACTGTTAGCGTTATGCATGGACCTATAGGTAACAGATCAGCTGAGAAAAGAGTGTCAGCAGGGCCGAGCCTGTAGCATTTTTCCTTCCTGAGAATTGTCTGTTATGCTCTTGTGTGCTCCATGTAGTTTTTAGTTTTTGGATTTTTTTCCCCTCTTGCTTAGAGCAATAAAGTTGTGATGGATTGACTCTTTACTACAAAGGAAGTTTGAGGGTTCTAAGTGATCTCCATTTCACGTACCCCACACCTCAAATAAAAATGGTCCTGAACTGCATTATTTGACTATCTAAAGGCTTCTCAGGTTACTATCAATCAATGAAAAGTGTTTCATCTACTCTTAGTCTTCCTACTTGGTGCCTTTCCCTTCAGTCTTTTCTACCCTCTCTGTAGAGAATAAGAAAAAACATTATGGTAGCTTTTTATTTTAGCAAGCATTTGAAAATGTCTCCCACATTTTCCTGGCCTAGCAATGCTCACCTTGCCTAGTAACTCTGAGACCAGGACCAGCCAAGGACACTGAGGGGGTTGGGAGGGTCTGCTCTCTGCAAAGCTCAGCTAACTCACACTCCTTCCGTTGGTTCCTCCAAAATTGTGCCACGAATTGAGGTAAAGTTAACTAATTTCACCTTCCAGCATTAACTTTCTCTTCTTTGTGAACACTAGGTCAATATTTGGCCATTTCTAGCTCATGAGTATCATAGTTTATGATAGAATTATGATACTATTCATGAATGTTTTTAGGCCTTTAAATGAAAATTATGGTGTTTGGACACTATCTGTCACACAGACTGTAAATTGTAGAGGATGAGTGTCAAAAATGCCTGCCGTCGGTAAGCCGGGAGCTCAGGGTGGGGGCAGGCTTTACTTCCCCTGATCCTGTGTCCTGGTTTTCTCCTTCCCCACCCACTAACTCCCCACGTGCCTGATGAAAATTACTCACCTTTCAAGTTTCCACTTCAGCTGCTCTTGATTTATCCCAAGGATAAACTTCCCAATCTCCTACGTGCGTACAATTATACTAACTGCATACTAACAGCACAGAATTTTTAACACCTTTTCACTCACATTTGTTTATATGTCTAATGCCTCAGCCCAGCTCATCTAATTCTGTGACTTGATGAAGCCAGCAAACTGCTTTCCTAAAAAGACGTGGAAAAAGAAAGACAGAGACAGAGAAAAGTCTGTTTTCTCTACTCAGAGCTACAGCGTCTAACACTTTGGAAGCAGTAAAGCTTATTGACTGAAGTAAGTGGAATCCAGCTTCAACTCTCCTGCCTGTAAGATTCAAGAAATATTGTGATCTAGCTGTTCTTCCTTCTTTCTTTTTGCCCGAGCAAATAGAAGTAACATAACCTTCTAAAGATGATAGATAAATGACACAATTTCTGAGGTATGATAATAAATTAATGAGGTTGCATTTTAAACTATGGCAGGATATTTGCCCAAATGAACATTGTCTGCTTCCAGGTGGGCACCTTGGAAAGTTAAGCATTTGGCATGAAGCCATTGCCATTGCTCAAAACAACAGCTTTGGAACTTCTTTGCAAAATTGTTTTTCTAGTTCTTTTTGAGTATCCTCCAAATGGCAAAACCTTATTTTTGGAGGATGAATTAGATTTCTGGAAATAGTCATAACTTTTGGGGAGCCAAGGTTGGCTGAAGAAGTAAGTGCTTAAGCTGTGTAATGTCATTTTTGGCTATTTTGGTGTACTATGCCTCAGGAGAATGGTGCCTTATATAATTGTAAATTGCCTCCATTGAGAGGATAATACAGCAGCTGGCTTGCTTCCTCTCTTCTTCCAAATTCCATCTTGTGTGGTCTGCTGTGCATTGACCTATTTCCACAGAGTTAATAAACAATGGCTTTTCAAGTTATTTTTTTATGATTGCAACCTAGACACACACACACACACACACACACACACACACACTCTCCAGGTCTTATTCATCTAAGTCTGCTCTTCATAAGCCCCAGCATGACGTCTTAGAAAGATCCCTGCGCTTAGAAGCCATGAGGTTGGACTCCAGCGCCAGCCTTGCTGTTTACTTCCTGTGAGACTTAGGGCAAGTAACTCAGCCTCAGTTTACTTATCTGTAAAATGTACAGCATTATATGGGGTGTACACTGCTCAAAGAATGGTTGCAAGATTATATAAGAAAGTGAATGAGAAGGCACTCTGTGCACTGCAGAGCCCGGTAAAGCTACATGACAATGTAAAGGGTGATTACACTGATGTCTCTTCTGCCCCACCTCCTCCATGAATTCTTCCCTGCCCCCATCTCTGCAACCACCTGAGCCAGAGAAAATGCAAACAGTCTTCCTTTTGGGTGCCCCCTTTATTACATATGTTATTCTGACATAGTGTCGGTAACCCTTTCTCGCACTAGTTATTTTTGTTTTTGTTTATTTTGCTTCTCTGCTCCCCTGAAAAAGAGTGCGAGCTCCTTAAGATTAAGGATCATGCTAGAATCTTGTACGTATCCCCTGCTCATATATCGGCACAGAGCAAGAGCTCAAAAATGAGTTTTGTTCATAATGAAAGAAATTAATTGTCTTGATCTCTATGAAATAAACATCTCAATTCCAAGGTAATATACCCATTACCACTTTACCATTATTCTTGGTGACTTTAACATTTGTGGGAGAGATACTAATTGTCCCCTAGAGTCCTTTCTCCTCTTCTTCCCTGTAGGAATGGAAACCTTTGAGGCACGCAGCCAATCAACTACACACTCTACTGAGGTGTGATCATATTGCTAAGATATGGTCAGTTAATTATGTGTGAGCAGAAATGGTATGTTCAACTCCCTTTAGAAGAAGCAGCTTGCCCTTAACTTTCTCTTCGTCCTGGATATGATGATGAACCAGCTTTGACCATGTGGATGAGGACTACCACCAGATGCTAGAACCATAAGGCAGAGTCCTTGGATCTTTGAATGACCTCACGGAGCACAGCAACCTACTTCCTTGGTCTTCTTGCCCACATCTGGGCTGTTATGAGAGAGAGAAATAAATTTTTTTCTTATGAAGCCACTATGTTTTGTGGGCTTTTTATTATAGCAGCTTAAATTGTGCTATAATAAATGACTTTAGACCCTATAAGATCCGTCTGTAGATTCTACCCAGTTCCACACCTTGGCCATCTGTTCTTTTGCCTCTTTGCTGCTATCAGTCTTTTCCTCACTGCACCTTAGATGCCCTTTTCTTAGTCACTTAGTCACCACATTCTTGTTGACACTGATAAGCGCATCGCCTCCAAGATCTCGTCTTCAGTGTCCTACTCTACAACTCCAGTAATTCTTTGACTGCATCTGCGTATCTGATCCATTGCCATCGCTAATTTCTCCCTATAATTTTTTTTCTGATTCTTGCTTTCTTACCTTGGTAAGATCCCAGGTTTATCTTTAAAATCATTCCCTTATGGGTGCTTTCCCTGGCAAAGCTGAAATCCTGATGAAACCCCAAACCCCACTTCCTATACTTATGCAGCTGGATATTGCTGAAGAAAAGTACTAGACCACAAGGCTGAGCTTATGCTTTTCAAATCATTGTTTTTCTCTTCAGCTTTCCTAAATGCTACACCACAATGCTTAGAGGAAAACATTTCTTCAAAGTTCATTGAAAAAAACAAAAAAGAAGTCAACAGGTTCCACATCTTTGCACTTTTGAAATTACCAATCTACCCATGTCTATACCCAAATGCTAGCTCTCTTTTACTATGAATGGGCGTGTCTACACCCATCAAAGGCCAACCTCATTCTTGTGCTTAGGGTTCTACCCCATCTTACATTCTTCAGGTCTTCTTCTAGCAACTGTCATCAATTTCTCCTTCTCTACTATATCTTATCCATCAGCAAATAAGCTATTTTACCTCCAATTTAAAACATTTCTCTGTTCACCTCCATCTCCCTCTATGTACCTCTCATTTCTTTGCTCCTCATTCACTATAAAACTTACTGAAAATATTGTCTGTAGTCACCATATCCACTTCCTTACCTCATATTTTCTTCTCAAGCCACTCAAATTAGTCTTTCTCAACGTCTCCACTGAGGCTGGGCTAATCACAGTCACCAACGGCATCCATGTTGCCAAATCAGGCAGCCTCTTCTCTTTTTATTTTACTTCCTCTCAACGGCCTTCCCGGCTTTCGAATCAGTTACCATTCCCTCCTATTGGATGCGCTTTGTTTTCTCTGATTCTCTGATACTCTACTTTCCTGGTTTCACCTCTCTCTCACTGGCTACTCGTTTTCAAACTCCTTTGCTGCTTTCTCCTCCTATACTTCAGTAAATATTAAAGCATTCCAGGTTGTAACCAAGGCCTTCCTTTTCCCAAATAATGCAGGAATTTTGTCTTTTCTTTCACTACTCTATCCGCAATACCTAAAACAGTACTTGGCACATAGTAGGACCTCAATAAATATTTGTAAAGTGAATACATACCTTATCTGGCTCCTTAGAAAAAGTGACAGTAAGTAATGACCCTCTCTCTGGCTCCAAATGTCTCTGGACCTTTGTCTACTTAAGACTTTCTCATATGTTGCACTATAATAATTGCTGTCTTTATATGAGCTTATGCGATTGCACATAGAATAAAATAAACTTTATGAAACAACTGGCCCATGTGTATATTTAGACAAAAACAATACAGTGCTGAATAGTTAGTATATGAATTTGATTCAACTAGACAACTAATATAGATTACTCAGTTTTTAAACTCACTTCCCTCAGCACAGCTTTTATTATTCTTTTGTAACCTGAATTGGGCAAGCAACAATTCTAATTATAAGGTCTCTTAGAGAACTGTAAACTCGAGCTTCCATTTTCCTAGATTGTGCTCCACACTTCTCATCTTTACAAAATGGAGAAAGCGTGTTTGCAGAGTGCTTTGAGGTCAGGAATGAAAGATCTGGTAAGTCCATGGCATTATAAGTACAATGTCTTTAAAGTGGCCTAAGCCGTTTGCACAGGAAAATAACACGTTCTAATCCATTTAAGGGTCTTTGTAAGTAGTCAGCTCTCCAACCCTTAATCCACCTCATTATGCCTAAGTAGTGAAGCATAGAGAGTTTTAGGTACCTACAATTACTAGCTGATAAGGTACACTGACTACCAAAAGACAGGTTAGGCAATGATATTCTAAAGAAAGCACTTCCAGCCTGTGATCACATGGCACAGAGAGGGTTGGGCTGGGCTGGGCGTGTGCTGAGACAGCACCTCTTTGTGTACAGTCTAGTCTGAATTTACCTAAATTGTCCATAAGACCAAGCCACCAGGTAAAGGTTGACAATCACCCTGCTCATTGAATGTCAGGCATTACTGATGCTCCCAGAAACTCAGGCCATAAAATTTGTATTCCCAGTTATTGGTTACACACCTAGCAAGCTAATTTTTCTCAGATTTATAGCTCTCAAATAACTGCCTCAAATATTTTATGTCTAAGGCCTCTCTCTGGTTTCTAGCATTCATCCTTATATGTTCTAACTAATTAAAAAATAAATCGCCACTGATGATGTCCTGCCACAGAGGCTGTATTGTTTAGTGTCTGTTTGATGACTGAGCTAGGACACGGTGGCCAGCAATTCCATGGTGACAGTCCTACTTGGATGTATCTGGAGCACAGACACTACACTGAGACAAACTTGGATCTGCATGTCCACCTGTTTACTGGACCTACCATCTACATAGACATGCTATGATCCTCCTTTATAAATTTCAAACCAGGTCAATATTCCTTATGAGAAGAAAGAAAACTTCAGGTGTGACTACTCTATTGTGGGCCAATAATATTATCTCCTTGCAAAGAAATCTCTCAGGAACAATATTAGATTATTTACTGTTCGTCTTGACTTTTCCTTTGTGTTTTACTTTTGCGAAATAATTTGTTACAATCCAATCTGCATGAGGCCAGTGTTGATTGACCACTGGTCACTCTTTTCCTTTTTTAAGAAATATTTGAAGGTGTTTATAAAACTTTATTTGGTAGTCATCAAGTATGGCCATCCAATATTTGTTAGCTGGTTGTTCTCTCTCATTTGTTTCATGGAATGTACTCAATATTTATCTTCCAGATGTTACTAAAGTTAAGATAAAATTTTCCCATGTTTTAGTGTCTGAAGAAAGAATAAATGAATTAGGAATGTCATATCTTATTAAAAATAGAAACTTATAAGACCTTATGAATTGTTTTATTGATTTGGTATCTCTTACAATTCCTGATGCTGAAGTTTGAATTTTCTCCATATTCTTCAAATTTTAAGTGTTTTCCTATCAAACTGAGAATAGAAATAAGACTGTAGACAGATGAATACTGTTAATTATAACGTGGTCGTCTGTTGGTTACCATGAGATTGAAAGTGCCGCTTCTTGAGAGGTGAACAATGTTTAGTCTTAGTTACTCTTTGTCTTATGTATTTGAACACAATGCAATGTAACATGATTCAGACCT
This sequence comes from Equus przewalskii, assembly GCF_037783145.1. Classification (NCBI taxonomy): domain Eukaryota; kingdom Metazoa; phylum Chordata; class Mammalia; order Perissodactyla; family Equidae; genus Equus; species Equus przewalskii. Next base: position 49,430,259 of record NC_091849.1, read on the forward strand.
TATTAAATCAAACTAACTTGCCTCCTCTCCATATGTGTGTATAACTCTCACACATGTAATAGCAATACTATTACTGATTTTGATGCTACGAAAACTGCTCAGGTGTGGTCACCCAAGATGCTTGGGTCATCAGGTTTGAGGATGTGGGAGTGTTCCAAGTGAGAGCGTGAAGAACACACAAAGGTATTTATTTACTTATCATTTTTTTTAAATGTTTGGAATCCTTTCAGCAAAGTCTCCGTAATGGTAAAGATGGAGTCAAAGGTTTTTCTGATCTTCTAAACCTCCTGGAATCTGGCAACCCACACAGGAGGGATTTTCCAACTATCAAAACTTCCCATCCCACTTCTTGCGACATCTCATCCTTGCAAGATGAGTGTAGTTTTAGATTAGGACTGTAAATGAGTGGTGAGATTGGTTACATTAGTATTCTGCTTTCTCTTTAGGGGCCTCCTTTCTATCCCGCCACACTTCCCAGGGCTCTCATATACACCTACCCTTTTCCATGGTTATTATGAGACTCCCTAGAGAGGAAGGCAATCTGGACAGTGCCATCTGCTTCAGATTTTCTGTTTCTTATTCCCTTCAAAATGTCTGCCTTATATCTCATACCTTACCATTTGCCGAATTCATCTTCTCTTGCAAACAGGTGTTAAGAAGTTCTATGCTGTGATGCTCTTTCTCCACCTTCTGATAATGTATATCTTAACAAGGATCTCAAAGACGCAATGGTAGAAGGTTCATGTGATATGGTAGACCTATTGATCATCCCAGCCTCATGGTAGCTCTTACAGCACACCATGTGGGAATGGGACACCATGGATTAGTAGTCAGTCTGTGAAGTCACTATTTTGTCCCGAGTGAGTGCCATTAAGAACGGAGAGTACTTACAGAGGGCGCAGGTGAAACACAGGTGGGGCATGCGCTTCCTCCTAGATCCTGGTACTTGTTTTTAATTTGGGCTAATTGGGCTGGAGTTGTCACTGCACTCAAAATAGAAGACAAAGTGACACTGCAACATTACAAGTTGTAATGTTACAAGTGGTACTGTGCTTGCTTACTGTTAACTTGCACTGATTAAATTTCTAACAATGACCATCTCCTTATCAATCCCCCTAAACTCTTGCCAAACATCATCATGTAATGTGTACATGTGGTGTGTAGAATCACAACACACTTTCAGGAACGGCCAGAGCATGGTTCTTGGTGCACAATTACCATGATAATGATCAACTGGTGGTTACTGCATTGCCCTTGGTCAGACTGAAACCTAATCTCTGAGAAGCCAATATACATGTAAAAAAGAAAAAATCTATCGATTTAATGGACAACGCCAATGAGCTTATTTTTTGGACTAGACTTTTTACCCCAGAGAGGTGGGAGTGGTGAAGTGCTAACATTTGAATGAGCACATAAATGAAAACGTCCAGAATGCTCTTATTAGCAAAGTTTTCCTCTTCTATCTACAATGTGGAATGATATTGTTATAGTATGCTATTACAGAGTTCCCTAGCAAGCTTATTTTTGTCTCCAATATTACTGCTATTTCAATTTATAACGTATTAGCATAAGTGATTATATTATAAAAGACAGATATACTTTTTAGCTATTATCCTACACTTAATTATCCTTTAATTAGATTGGAAACTACCATAATATTATTGGTACAATTAAAAAGACATTAAATGAATGTTTCAGATTTCTGCATTTAAATAAATACACAAAATGTTTTGGATGAGGTTTTCATATTGTCTTTTTTCCATAAAGTATATTTAGGGCACATCCAAGATCATGTAGAAGAATACCGGAAGGGGTTCATGTTTATATTTCCTTACTGCTCATAGTCTCTTTGTGATGGTGTTTTCCCCTCCACTGTATGTGTTATTTGAATGGCGTTTCTACAGATGGTGGCAAAAGCCAATGGCACTCATTAGATCTGAACCGTATATCTAAAAGAAAAGGATGAAAGAAAGATGTGATTGCTCCACCAAGCTTTTAAAACCATCAGAAAAATAATATTCTTATGTTAAGGAAATTTTAAATAAACACAAATATTTAATAAGATGGAAGTTGAACAAAGCATGGGGATCTAAGCCACAGAACGCTCACCATACAAAGCTTATGAAAACAGAAAAAAGTTAAGGTTGCGTCACTTCTGTTTGAAAATTTCCATATTAAAATTGAAAGGCTCTCCAAAGCTTCCCAGTAGTTTTTTTTAGGATTAAAACTTAACTTACTGTTATTTCAAATATTTTAAAAATTATGTTATGACCACTTTGATTAATGTCACCTGTCCAAGAGAAATTATTTATTGTATTTGAAAATTATTTTGAATCCTCTATAACTTTATAATGTTTTTTAAAAGTCTTTAAAAGCTCATAATTTTCTCTAAATTGAAAGGCAGGTATATGAAATAACTAAGGGGCTTACTCTCCCTAATTAACATTTTCACCCACTTAAGGTAATGGAAAGAATGTTTTATGGATGATAAGTTAGAAACATTTCTGGAAGTTTTATTTAAGTTAAAAAGTAAACTATTGTGTCTTTTTCTTAGCTAATTTGAAAAATATCTGAAAATACACACATTTCTGGTGATTGATGTGTAAACTGCAAATCTGCTATAAAAAGAAGTTTGACATTATCTAGAAATGTTAAAGATAGCCCTATTACTATGAACCAGAAAAAAATCCACTTCAAGATAAACATAACCTACAGCAATTTTTCTCAAACTTTAATGTGCATTCAAAACACCTGGGGATCTTGTTAAAATTAAAATTCTAATTCAATAGGTTTGAGACAGAGTCTGAAATTCTATAGTTCTGACTACATCCTATGTGATACCTGTGATGCTGGTTCATGGACCAACTTTGAGTGGCAGGGACCAGAGTGGTGGTTCTCAAAGTATATTTCCCAGGCCAGCAGCATTGGCCTCTCTGGAGACTTATTAGAAATGCAAATTCTTGGGCCCCATCCCAGGCCTACTGAATCAGAAACTGACATGGGGCCCAGAGCTTCGTATTTTAATGAACTTTCCATGTGATCCTGATATATGTTAAAGTATATCAGGGTACGCATATAGGAATGCTCATAATGGCATAGCTCATAAAAGCTCAAACTGGAAAAGATCCAAACATCTATCAAAAATTGATTAAATAAATTATGATATATTTATATAATGGAATAGTACACAGCAATGAAAATAAGCAAACAAATTATCTACAACAATTTGGATGAACATTTGTGAACAAATTGAGCATAAGAAGCAAGACATAAAAGAATACACGTATATGGGCTGGCCCCGTGGCCGAGTGGTTGGGTTCGCGCGCTCCGCTGCAGGCGGCCCAGTGTTTCGTTGGTTCGGGTCCTGGGCGCGGACGTGGCGCTGCTCGTCGGACCACGCTGGGGCGGCGTCCCGCATGCCACGGCTAGAAGAACCCACAACGAAGAACAACGAAGAATACACAACTATGTACCGGGGGGGCTTTGGGGAGAAAAAGGAAAAAATAAAATCTTTAAAAAAAAAAAAAAAAAGAATACACATATATTATTCCATGTATATAAAGTTCAAAAACAGTTACCTTAGTTTTAGGGACACCTACATCAGTAGTAAAAGTATAAAGAAAGCAAGAAAGTGGTAACCATAAACATGAGGGTAAGGATCACTTCTAGCTAAAGTGCAGGGGTTATGATGTAATGATGGGCGACACATGGGGGATCCTGGAGGGCTGGCAGTGTGATATGTTTTGACCTGAGTGGTGGTTATATTGGTAGTTATAGAAATAATTGCTTTGTAATTATTCATTCACTGTTAATTTATGTTTTATGCACTTTTGAAATTTGCAAAAACATAAGAAAATAGTGGAGCATATTTCTACCAGATCTATTTTATAATGATGATTTTCTTTGTAATGACTGTAATAATTCACATTATTCTGATGGGAATTACTCCATTGTCCACAAGAAGATATTTCTAAAGCAAATATAAATTCAATCTAGTGTCTCACAGTACAGCATTGAGAAAGCATATTTATGGATTGAACAAACATCTGTTACATTTTCCTATAAAATATATCCTGTTTGATAGTGATTAATTACAATATTAGAGGTAGTTTTGTTTCTCTATATGGTTATATTCTTGGGAAAAAACATAGAGTAAGGGCACATATGTGTACTATGGTGGACACAGGATATCTGCCTGTGCTGCTTTTCTTCTGTGGATGAGCTGTGTGCTCCTCTCCCATGTGGTTCTGGCAGGACTGCCATTCACAGTGTCATCCTGTCCTTGCCAAGGTGGTCACGTGATCCAGGCCTGGCCAATCACAGGGCCCTATCTTTCTGTCTACAATGATAAATCCCAAAGGAGGCCTAGTCCTTGTGTTAGACGAGCTGTGAGGATACTGGAAGTAAAGAGTTCTTTCTGTGGGTCAGGGATAATGATTTGGGGGACCATGGAAGACTGAACATCTAAGGGCCATTTTCTTTCCACTTGGAAAGAAGAGGCTTGAAAATGCAGAGCACAATAAGAACACAGAGCTGAATGCTGTTGGAAAAAGAAGTCTGATATTTTTTTGGGCACCTGGATCAAGCCATGCTTCAATTCACAGGATGAGCCAATAAATTGTTGCTGTTTTTTGTTTCACGTTGTTGCTGAAGCTACTTCGAGTTCAGTTCCTAGTACTTACAATGGAAAGAGTCCTGATTAATTTATAAACAAAGTTTAAAATATTTGCAGCATTCACAGTCTAAAATTGCTAAATTTCTTTGTGTGCTTTGGCTTTTTGATCAACTTTTTGGGATAATAAAGAAACTCATGATTACTTGTGCTAACGAAGGTCCTAAAACAGGAAGTTGTTACTTCACAGATAAGTGCCCCTCACAAAGCTTTGCTGTGTGTCTCTGGTCACAGAGATTGCTTTCTCCACACTAATATTGAACTGGAGAGAGACGAAAACAAGAAGAACTGTAGCAGAATGAAATGAGGTGACATCTTGATAAGATTCTGTTATTCTCCTCCCATTCCATAAACTTTGAAGATGTGAACTCCTCAGTTTCACTCACTGAAAGGCTCGTCCATGGCACAGGAAATGTGGACACCGACTCCAGAGGTGAATCCTATGTGAGGCTACTCATGCCCACATGGTTTCAGGCATGCTGTGGGCAAAGCTTCACCAAGAAGGGCTGTAAAGCAGTGGCTGCACATCAAGCCACCTGGGGAACTTTAGAAAACACAAATGCTTGGGTCTCACCCAAGAGAGGGATGGATTTACTGGTCTAGGATGTGGTCAAGGCATCAGGATCTTTAAAATCTCCCCCAAGTGATTCGATTGTGCTGCCAAATTGGCGCATAAAGGAACAGTTAAGCCTACACAATTTTGTAGCAGTCTTAGTCCCAACTCATAGATTTTGCTTTGTTTTGTTTTGACTTGTTTTGAGGAAGATTAGCCCTAAGCTAACATCTGCTGCCAATCCTCCTCGTTTTGCTGAGGAAGACTGGCCCTGAGCTAACACCGGTGCCCATCTTCCTCTACTTTATATGTGGGATGCCCACCACATCATGGCCTGCCAAGCAGTGCCATGTCCACACCCAGGATCCGAACTGGAGAACCCCGGGCTGCCACAGTGGAACGTGTGAACCTAACTGCTGTGCCACCGGGCCAGCCCCCCAAATCATAGATTTTGAAGGACTTGGACTAGTTAGTGTGAATGGAGGCAGTGTATGGAGAAGCAGACAGCCATATCTTCTGGGAAGATTTGAGGGTTATCCTCAGACTGCACCACACCACGTTGGCCTTGGACTATGTACAGTGTCTCACCTGAATACATGATCCTTGCAAGGTCCCCAGACTGCTTCTAGCTAATCACGGGGAATCACTCCTGGGCCTATTCTCCCTTACAGCTTGCTTCTGAAATCACTCCCCACAGATTCCAGCCGCCTTCCCTCAGAGCTCCTTGTTCCTCCCTACTCATTAGAACAACAGCAACAACAAAAAGCAGAAATCAGAGAAAGCTACACGGGAAGGTTCCTAGTCAAAGATTCAGGGACACCAGTGGGCAGAAATGACAACTTTGGAGTAAGCTCATCTGTAAAGATTTTTAAAATATTGTCTTCCTATTCCTCCATATCCAATCTCTATTGCTTCATACTCAGGGAGGATCCACAGGTAATTCTGAGAAGCCTATCTTTATAGCCATCCATTGATGATTGATGACTGGATGGACTTCGAGAGTTCCCAGGACCACTCCCTCTCTGCAAATGATAAGCAACATGTAAAGCTTGTGACTTTCGCTTGTGTATGAGAAATAGATCATTTAAAAATTAGATTATCCAATGGACCTGTCATCTTTCTTCTATTTAAGAATCACTTCAACACACTAGTAATATAAATCTTACCAGAAGGTATTTTTTCACTTTTCTCATAAAAGTGTTATCAAGAAGCCTTTCTAACAAGACATTCTAGGTAGATGAAACCTAAAATTTACTTTTTTTTTTAAAGATTACTTCAGTTTAGTTGTTACATTAATTCATACCAACCATTAACCGCACAATATTCTATGGTGCTGAGAAGACAGGGCTGCCTTGGTATTTAGGAAACATTCAGCACCGTAAGAAAACTGTAGGCTTACTGCCCTTCAACCATCATTCTCCTGTTCTTTTATTAGAACTCGTTTTCTTAAATTATAAAAAAGTGTGCATGTAAAATAATTTTCTACTTCCTCTACTCCCATTCCCTAGAGATGGCCAACATGAATAGCGTTGTATCAGACAAGCACAAATACATAGTGTGTGTAAAATTTTTAACTCCTGCAACTATATAATTCCATTTGCTTTTCTCAGTTATCCATATATCTTGGACATTTTTCCAGGTTACAAAACTGGTTTTGAAAGAGCGTAGAGTGTTATTTCCTGAAAGCATCAGGCTCTCTTGTAAAGCACATCCTTTCTGTAAGACTGAGATGGGAATGTAGTCTTTGAAAGAGTCAGTTGTCTTCCTCCCAGCAGGCCTTCTCCTCTGTGTCCTTCACCTGCGCATGCTCCATGTTCGCGCCCTCCGCCTTTCATTCACCTCCCGAGAGGACAGAGCCCTCTTCTTGCTCACTCTGGCTAGTCCTCTCAGAAGACATTTGCAGGGCTCTGAGACTGCGTCATGCATAAGTTTGCTTCTAATACAGATTTCATTCAGAAACCATTCTGTCAAGTGAGCTCACACTGCACGTTTCCCATTGTGAGCAAAGAAAAATAGATTTAGTGCTAAAATATACCATCTGTGTCAATATGTGTCAATATGTGATGGCGTAGATATAAATCTGAGCACATTTGTTAGTTTTAATTCCAAGGCATCTAGTGCTGTAGTCATGATTCCTTCTACCCTCAAAAGAAAGATCTTCCTGGCATCACCAAAACCCTTCTTAGAAGTCAGGTCAAAACATCTGCTGGAAAGACCTTTCTTGGGTGCAAGCTACTAGAGCTTCCTTGCCTGGTTTGCTCAGTGAGTCTTTTTACACCAAAAACAGCACTGGGTTAAAGGCCTTTGAGAAAACAGTTAAAAGGGAGCTCTTTTTATCTCCCACACCACAAATCCTCTCTCTGTGGCTTTACGTTTTACATCATGCCCTGTTGCAACACAAACATTTAAGATAAAGTTTTGTACCCCTTGCCGCCCCCACACTGAAAAGATTCTTCCTAGTTTGAGCCAGAATACCAGGAATGTGGAAAAGCCAGTGAAGTTTTAATTGGATTAAACTCTGTGTGTCCCTCTACCCCCAAACTCCTTACTGGCAACTTTCTTGACAGCTTAACTAACAAGATAATATGCAACAAAGAGATGTGGCATTCAGCAGGGCCTCCCGCCTTACCTGGGGGGAAGACACCTGGGCCGGCTGTGAGTCGAAACAGAATAACAGGTAACTGACAACCACCCCCGCTCTGATACTGTCACCGAGTCCCAGGCTTTGTGCATTTCTGAGATGAAATTCAAACCTGAAATTTCAGCTGCTCAAAGTGATTGGATTCAGCAGGCACCTCCTGAACTTGCGGTGGAAGCGCCAGAGGGGGAGCAAAGCCACTTCCCTGGTCTTTAATTCCCTTGGCCAAGAAAAATCGAAATCTGTCCATTTGGCACATTTGAGAGGGAAAAAGGGCAATACAAATTTTCCTTAATAAAATAATGCCGGCTATTAAAGAGCAGTCTTGCCCATGTCACTTGACGCCCTTCTCCCACAGGGCTGGCGGGCACAAGGCCAGGGTGTGGGGAAGCGCAATTGGAGACATTAGTTACACCACCTTAGGTATGGTAGCAAAATAATATTTGATAAATGAAAATAAATCCAGGCAGACACAATTTCCAAATAGTTTTTAGAAGTCCCTGTCACTTCCAGACTCTCTTCTTAAGCGTAACCCTTGGTGAGCGAATCCATTTCACCGCTTCTTCCAGGCAGAAAATTTCAGCGTGCCCTAAAAGAATTCAGTGGTTCCGGAAGGAGGGGGACAGTCGCATTTTCATGAGAATCAGGGCCTCTCTGGGAAAATTCCTTTCAGGAAGTTCTTACCTCAACCTGGAGGGACTGGATGCTTGCCTGCTCATTTCAGAAGACCCGGGAGGACTTGAGTGACCCCCAAAGTATTACCCACACAAACAGAAGAGTTAATATGTCAAATATCTTTCACAAGAAGACATCCGTTTCACCCACTGTTAGAGCTAAGGTTGAAACGCAGATGCCCCTGAGATGGGTAGCTGTGCTTCAAAATCCCCACTAAGGGGTTCAGGGCTTCTGTTGGATCCATCCCAAGGGCGGATGTTGACACTGGAGAGGACGAAAAGTTGGGTACTACGAGGGAAGTTGTAACCTAGGGATCCAAAGGGAAACTTGATGCCTTGACTGTGTTTTTCACTTACATGCAATAGACTGATAATTTGAGGAAGGTTGGGCCTAAAGTACCAAAGGAGGGGGAAGAAAACAAAGACATAAAAATAAAATTAAAATGACCTCGGGTAGGGGCGGCTTTTAATCTGACATCATTAGGAGTAGAACAATCTTTTGATCTTTCCGTATTTTAAGTTCACTGTCCCCAATCATACTGAAGCCAATGAAGACACACGTTCCAGGACATCTGATTGCATCAGAGTCAGCAGTGGTAGAGTGGGAAGGTGCCAGGACACCTGAGTCCCAGGCCTGCTGTCGTAATTCTGTGACCTCAGGTTCATCACTTAAAATGAGGTCAAGACAGGCTGTGTTACTGGCACTGCATTATGAACTTCCAAATATTCTGTCAGTCTGTCTAGAGAGCTTCAGTTTCCTCAGGATACAGGCTTCTTATTGTGAGGACTGAATTTAACAGTGTATAAGAAGTGCTCAACCTTTCTTTCTCTCTCTCTCTTTTTTCTTTTTCTGGTAAATTCTCTGGTGTAACCCTCTGTTTCCTCAGCTGTAAACTGTGGATAATAACAGCCCCTACTGTAGAGGGCCGTTGGGAAGATTAAACGAGGTAATTCACGTTAATTGCTTGAGAAGTTGCATGGCATGTGGCAGACAGCACTGAATAATCAATTTTATCAGGACTGACATTGCAGCTTTGTGATTATGTCTAAGTGCACGGCATTCCGGTAGGGACTGGGCATGAGAATTCGGTTATTCACTATCCCTCATGTTCACCTTTGTCTTTAAGCCTAAGAATCTGGTTGTGAGATTACCTTCTAGAACAGGACACAGTAGGAGAAGCAGCAACGAATGAGAAGCATCACATTCCATCGAGGTAGCTGGTGACGTAGTCATCCTGACGCAAGTGATGGGCAGAAGGCAGTGGTCACCCTCTTCCTACTGAAAAATCACCCCAACTGTAAGCCTCTGGACTGGCCTGCCACCATCTTAGGAAAGCTGCCTTGGACTGACTGCCAGCTCTGCCGCGGCCTGCCGGAAGAGCCTATTGCCAACAGCTATCAATCAGGAAAAACATCCAAACAGGGAAAACCAAGCAAACGAAATGGAAACAACCCTCACCCCCTGAGAAACAAACCCCAAACAAGACTTCTTTCGCCCCAGCTCTGAAGTCTAGAAAGCCAGGCCTTAGTGGAAGGCAATGAAAGGGGAATTGAGTGTTATCTTACACAGCAGACTTTTAAAAAATAAAATATGAAATGCTGGGAGTCTGATTGATGATAGTCAATACGGAAAGAGAAGAAAAAATGTGTAGAGCGGGAGTTAAATACCTGAGTCTCTGAACCCATAGGAGGCACATGAGTTCAGGGGGTCTCTCAAAACTCTAAAATGATAAACGAAACTTAGTGGGTGTATGCATGCATTTTTGTAAAATGGGTATGTAACTTTTATCTGCTGTTCAAAGAGGTCTGACATTTGAAACGGGGTCAACAACCCTGGATTAGAGAACAGTACACTTCGGTTTATAAATAAGGATTGCTATCTTCATGTTACACAAGAAAGTTCCAAAGGTACCGGACAATGGCTTGGCATCATGGCAAGAGAGATGTTGATTCTCACTTTCTTGAGAGCCAACAGGAAGTAAGGGAGTGGGAGGTGTCCAGGTCCGGGGTCTCTGGCCTCCCCAGAGGAGTGTAGTTTGCTTTACTTGTGTTGACTGAGCGTAGGAGCTCTCTGGCTCTGTCCTAGACTCTGGGAAAGTCGTCCAACAGTGGCCATAACTTTGACCTGAAGGTGATCTGAGTTCTCAGAATCACTCCCACTTCCATCCGACTCTTCTCTAATAGTTGCTGAGGAAGCCACTGGCTTAAAGTTTTCTTTTTAATTCATGTCTCAGACTTTACCTTGTGACACTTCGTGTCTATGTCCCTCCCTTGGTCTCAAGGAGGTTGGGGTGAGACTGTGAATGGCTCATCACAACCCTTTCCCATCCTGGAAACCCACTGAGAGCAAACGAGGCAGGACATGTTTTTGTTTGTTTGTTTGGTTTTTCTTTTTTGGTGAGGAAGATTGGCCCTGAGCTAACATCTGTTACCAATCTTCCTCTTTTTGCTTGAGGAAGATTATTGCTGAGCTAATGTCTGTGCCAATCTTCCTCTATTTTATGTGAGATGCCACCACAGCGTGGCCTGATGAGTGATGCCAGGTTCACACCTGGGATCCGAACCTGTGAACCCTGGGCTGCCAAGGCAGAGTGCAGGAACTTCACCATCATGGCACTGGGCCGGCCCTGAGGAAGGACAAATGTTATGCAAAGTGGTTTATGTTGAAAGTAGCATGGATTATCTTCCTTAATATTAATATCTAATGTTAGTGAAGGTTGTGCTGATTGTGCCAAACTCTATACAAGGTACTGTACAGACATTTTTCTATTTAATCACTTTAACAACACTGTAAGTTGGTATAATTATTGGTTTGCAGATAGGTGAATTAGGGCTCAGAGAAGCTAAGTAACTTGTCCAAGGTAAAACAGCTGGCAAGTAACAGAGTTGAAATGCACGCCACAGTCTGTATAACTTCAAAGCCACTTAACCACTATTCTGTGTAGCAAGTTATTTCTGTTAGATTGTAAAGTATCCTACGGTTTTGCTTCTCTCTAGCTTATTTTGAAAGAAGTGCAACTGTTTGGTTTGAAAGGATCTTCCCTAAGCACGAGCTGCCTGCATGTTCCCTTAGTGGAAGAAACGGCTCCTCCTTCTGCACCTCTAAATTGTGAGTTACCAAACCCATGTACAGAAAGGCAACATCAGTGAATGAAGAATGCTGGGCGGTACGGGGAAACACTGGCGTGGGTGCTCTTTGTATCAGCTGGGGTCACATTTAACAATTAACAGAATAGCTAAAAGACTACATCTTCAATAAGTAAGGACTTTGATTTTCACACTTAGCAAGAAGTCTGTCGCTGGGCTATCCGTGGCTGGTGTGATAGCTCAAAAGTGCCATCAGAGGCTGCCTCCTTCTGTCTTCCTGTTTCGCCATCCTTACCCTAGGGCTTCTGTCCTCCAGTTCATAAAACTACAGCTGCACCTCCAGCCATTGTGTTTACATTCCAGGAAAAATGGGCAAAGAGCAAACAGCGCACAGAGAGCGTGCCAGCCAGGCCTGTCTCCAGGTGCAGTCACGTGGCCATTGCTTGCCTGGGGAAACTGGGGAGGTGAGGATTGGTGCTGAGCACATCGCCATTCCAAACAAGAATGAGACTGTTAGAGAGGAAGGAGGAGAGTATATTTGCAGGATAGACAACTACGAGAGCAGTGACGCTTCGCAAAGGGAAGCAGCCTTAAGGCAATTCAGTGGAAGCTCCTGTTTTCTATAATTGCAAGCCAGAATTGTCACCTTAGCTACATCACCCCGTGCCACAAACCCTGGGGTAAAGTCTCTCTGGGACCTGCATGTTGTATGGCCCCAGGTTTCTGCTGTGTGCTGTGCCAGATACGGACAAAGAATTCACTAAAGAAACTGGACTCAGTGCAATACAACTGTGAAAGCACGGGCTTGAATTCAGAAGACCGAAATTCAAGTCCCTGATCTGCCTTATGCTACCAATATGGCCTTAGGCCAGTCATCGACTTCAAGTTCTTCGTGTTAGAGCAAGGATGATAATACTGTCTAAGGCATGGGTTGCTGTGAAGTTTAAATGAAGTGATGTGTGTAAAAAAATCATATGGAAAGTTTAGCATAAATATTACTTATGATTATTATAGTTTTCAATTGAATACCACTCAGTTTGGCCACTTATTTTGTTTTGTTACAGAAGTCATTTCATTTTGATAAACTTACGTTTAAGCCGTTGCTCGGCACACAGCATTGATGCCATAGAATGAGAAATCTGTAGACTCGAAGTGAGCATCCTTAGGGGGCTCACACCTCACAGAGCTGGTCTCCCTTTCAGCTATGCTCTTCCCCATCTGGTTCTCCAGAACAGTTCCTCTTCGGAACTCAGCACTCGGGTCAGAAGCGTCTACTTCCTGAGCCTCCCCAGGTCCCCTGAGGCCCTTCCACTCCACTGGCTTCCACGACACTGCACTTTCCCCGTTCTTCCTAATTGTTCTTCCCTTTTGTTTTTCCTTTTTCTTTTGTGGACTCCTTTCCTTCCACTAGTGCCTGGAGTGTAGAGATTGCCAGACTTGGCTGGGTTTCAGCCATAACTCTTCTTAATTGATACCCTCCATGTGTTCATCTCAGTCACGTCCATGGTTTCTTCTATTTTAGCATGCTGGTGACTCATTAATCTGTATGTATGGTTCAGACCTGTGTCTCAAGCTTCAGAGCCATATCTCCCTGATGACTTGCTGGACATGTTTCCAGCAGGCGTTCCAAACCACTACAAATGCAAAATATTCAAAGCAGAACTCTTCCTCATCCTGTGGACTCTGTTCCTCCCTCTATATTCTCTATTTCAGGTGGCCCTACCATCTACCGTGGTGTAAGCTAGGAAACTACCAGTCAATCCTTGTCCCTTTCTGTTTTCTCTCTCACATACAATCACTTACTAAGTCTTACCTTAGCTCTGACATTTTTTCTTCTCTTCTTCACCATGACCACCACTACTGATTCGGAAGCTCTGGCTGCCTTCTGTCTGGAATATTTTAACAGCTTCTTACTTTACCCCCAGTGTCATTCCTCTGATCACAGCTGCTGGAGTAAGAGTAACAGAACTAACATGAAATTGACCAAGTCACTTAAAACTCTGTGATTGCCCCCCATGGTGTCTCTCACTCCCTATTTCCATCACTCACTTTCCACTGCAAAAACTTTAAACTCGGAGCATCTATGAGGTTCCCGGAGACTGAGCTAGCGTCGGCCCTCTCTATTTTGGCTTGTGTGTGCGTACATATCATGAGATCCAGTGCCCCACAGCTCCACATCCACATTACTCAGTCTAGGGCTCAGTCTACGGGGCCAAACCCAATATTCCATGTATATTTTTGTCAAATAATTTAGATTGACTGTTTTCATTTTAACAGCTAAAATATTTGACAGTATATTTAGCACTGAAATGACTTCACTTGAGTCTAAGTTTGTGAAAACTGGGGCTTTTTGTCACTCATTTTCTGTAAACCCCTGCCTGACATTGCAAGGTGGAGCCAAGTAAAGACGTGACGATTAGAAGATTGATCAGAATTCCTGAGCGTTTACCTGGCCTCCATGTAGATTCTTTTTCTCCCACTGATGTAGCAGAACTCATTAGTATGCAAGGGCCTGAACAGTTAAAATTAGTCACTCTCCAAGATTGTAGGTAGGAAAAATATGTCCTTTGATGTTAATCTTCCTAAAAGGCACAGATACCCTAACTACACATATGGTGACGTCATCCCTTTGTGTTTGTGTAAATGGGCCAGATTAAGGAGATTAAGAAAGGAGTGGGTCAGAGGTACACATGATTGAGTGGCAGTGGAGGGGAGGCAGCAAATCTCTCCCATCTTCTGAAAATATTCGTCACTCATGTCTTTACATGTATTCTAGGGCAGAAAAGCAGGTAGTTTTCTGAATCTCACGCTCTGCTCTGAGCTCTGAGTTCAACTTTTAGCCCTGACTCCAGCAGACTGGGGCCCACGCTCATAACCACATGGGGGTCTTGCTTACTTTTCATTCAAAGAAGAAGGAGAACCCTAAGCCCTTCTTACATGATGACACAAAAAGCCTTTTTGAAATGCTTTTGCAAATAAGGGAAAATATACTATCTAAACTTAATGATTAAGTGCATGATGTTTTAAACCACTGTCCTCTGGGACTGACGTTGCTAAGGGACAGTTCCAGCTTTCATTTCAGGTTTTTAGATATTTAAAGGAAAAGGATATACATTCTATAGAATACATAAGAGCTTCAACTTTAAATATCGTTTTCTAATTTTTAAGAAATTATCAAAATGTGTAGATATCCCTTTCCTCAATAGAACTGTTCTTGTCCAGTTTTTGGTTCATTACTGCAGCCAATGTGACCCCCCAAAAAAGGCAAATCTATCCATAGATAGCATTTTCTGGTTTGAAACCTGTCAATATCTACAGGATGAGTTCTAAGCCTGATGTATAAAATCGTTTACCGTCTGGGATCTGATATATCTTTCCAAGCTTACTTCTCCCTCCTAGCCAATTTGCTCATCTATACCATGTACAAGTAATATACACACATATGTACAAGGACACACACAAATAACCACATGCACATGGGCACATACCCCACACAAGGACACACTGTGTGCACACACATATACAGAAGGACAAACGTGTACACGTAGATGAACATATAAGATATACACGGGCATGCATCTAAGACACACAGACACATATAAAAGGCCAGGCACACATGCACAAGGGTGTGCATGCACACAGTCACACACAAGGGTACACAACACACAAACATATGTATGGATGGGCCTGCCTGAAATGCATACAAGCACACACAAGGGCACACATGTATGCACATATACACATACACATGGGCATGTATTCACACACAGGTGCACATACAAGAACACACACATGGGTGCACACACACATACACTGTGGGGCTACATAGCAGGACACACGCATGGACACACACATGGACGTGCACACACCCACGTGCAGCATTGGCTGATATCCAAGGACATGCACACTATACTCCATCTCATGGAGATTAATTCTTGTTCTTTCCCGGATCTTACTCCCAGCAAGGAGGTAGAGTCTTTTTTTTGGTTCATGACCTAATCAGCCTTCTTGCTTTTCCCCAGAGCACATTAATGCTCTTCTCATTTTAGCTAATAGCTCAAACAATTGCTCTTCCCCTCACCAAGTACATAGAAGTCTGCATCACAGACATTTGTCCAGAAGCATCATTTGAACTCACTGTAACTCAGAACTAGGCCTTTATAAATGATCATCTATAACCATGTGTAGCCTCTACATTGCCTTGGATCAGGGATGTACAAAAGAAACATGATGAAAGCCACAGATGTGAGGCACACATGTAATTTAGAATTTTCAAGCAGCCGTATTGAAAAGAATAAAAAAGAAACAAGTAAAATAAATTTGAGAATTGTATTTTATTTAGTCTATTACAAAATATTATAATTTCAACAAGTAAGCATTATAAACTTATTAATGAGATTTTTGCATTACTTTGGCGTGTGTGCTGGTCTTTGAAATTTAGCGTATACTTTACATGTAGCACATAGCAATTTGGACTAACTGCATTTCAAGTGCTGTACTTGCATGTGGGTAGTGACTACCATTTTGTATGGTGCAGTATAGACTTTGCAAAATCCTCTCTGGATCCAGTCAGACCAGTGAACAGCCGCGTGCTGATGGCTACGAAGCTTAGGGATAGACGTGTGGTTTGTCTCTAACAGATCTTTGCATGGAACTGGAGGCATGCCTTCTGTAAGTTTACCTAACACCAGGGTTTATCTTGTTTTCCTCTTTTAATTTTCTCTCTGCCTAATTTTTAAAAGTTGTTTTTCAGGGCTGGCCCGGTGGTGCAGCGGTTAAGTTTGCATGTTCCACTTCTTGGTGGCCCGGGGTTCATGGGTTCGGATCCCGGGTGCAGACATGGCACCACTTGGCAAAAGCCATGCTATGGTAGGTGTCCCATGTATAAAGTGGAAGAAGATGGGCACGGATGTTAGCTCAGGGCCAGTCTTTCTCTGTAAAAAGAGGAGGATTGGCAGTAGTTAGCTCAGGGCTATTCTTCCTCAAGAAAAAAACAAACAAAAAAAAGTTGTTTTTCATGTATTTTGCCTTACTATATTAAATGCATTTTTTAAGCCATTTTAAGTCCTTGTTTGTTGTTGGTTTTATAATGAGGTGAGTTAAAAAGGATGAAAAAAAAAGACGGCACCTAAGCTCCTCTGCATCTCTGCGGCTCTCTGTATTCATCTCTCAGGAAGGGCATTCCTGGACCCCGTCCCGCCTCCGCCAGGGCACGAGATCCTTGCCATATGTGCTCAAAGCCTTGCTGTACAGTCAGTTGTGCAAGAACACCACGTATGTGTTCCTAAAAGTCACTGTGCTATGGAAAATCAAACAGTGACAACCATAGGACTTATGGGAAAAGTGAGGTTAGGGATATAACATTCACAAACTTTGTAACACATTAACACACAAAAAGATAGAAACCGAATGAAAACAGCCATACAGTTTTATACATGTGAAATGGTTAAGAAATACATAAATGCCACAAAAGATATGGCACTTGACCTTGAAAAAGACTGAAGGTTGCTTGCAGAAGCAGTTGTCTGGAGGGTTCAGCTTGTGAGTTATGGTGAAGTGCTGGAAGGAGGGTTATCTGGAATCTGAAGGAAACGTGACCCCAGAGGATGATGTGTGTGGCTCGGGTCCCACTTGATGAACTGAGGGAGTGGAGGCACGTCTCCATGTGTGCGTGCGTGTGTTTTTGGATATTCCTACGCTGCTCCGTTCATCTGAGTGAGTTTTCTGCATTCACCTAGTGTGTCTTGCAGGTGAAACTGTGCATAATCAGATGCAAAATCCACGTTCTGCTCAAGTCATTCCCTAATATAACAATCATTGGAACAAATTCCTATTTTTGAAAATGAGCCTTAAAGCATAACTGACTATAGGTATTTCTATTATTACAATATTTGCGTCTCTTTATTTCTCATTGCTTTCACATTGGGTTCTCCACTCTCTGGTCTAGACTATGAGTTCCTTGAAGGGAAGAATCACATCTCATCATTGTATCATCTGTCCCTCCCTAGCCCAGTGCCTGACTCAATGTAGGTACTCAATGTATCATTCAAGTTTTGTTAATCTAAGTTATGTTTGACTGCCTTATATTAAATTTTGATTTCCTCAGGGGCAAATCCCACACACTTATGTACATCTTCAAGCCAGTTTTCTCTTTGAAACTTACTAAGTTCAGACTTGAGTGGAGAGTAGAAGCCTGTAAGTGAGTACACTCTGCTGCCTGAACTCATTCATCCACCTCCCTTTGTCGTTCCCTTCTCTCTGCGAGACTTAGCCCGTCCTAAGAAAATGTCAGTGGCTTAGTCAATGGGTTCAGTGTCTCAGTAGAGCAGACTATGGGGAGCCAATGCAGGCTAGGGGAAACAATGGTTGGCATTGTTTTTCCAAGTCTTTCTCCAGTCCGTCCTCCAGCACGGAAACCCTTCCAGGCTGCTTTCCAGATCAGGACCAAGCCCTCACCAGCCCTGTAGAAATGCTTTGGTGCAGGATCGAGGAAGAAAACCAGTGAAAACAGCTTTCACTTCCCATTGGCTAGACTGGAATCATCCTTTGCCCTGGGCAAATGGGCAAGTGGGAATTCAAATAGAGGAATTAGAACATCAGGTCATTGAACCACACCGGAAACACCCAATGGAGTCGAAGATTCTTTCTACACATACAAATTACATAGACAAACAGTAAAAGAGATTATAAGAAAAACAGGTGAATGCAGAAAAATAGCTTTATTTTGTTTGCATAATACTAAAGTGTTTCTCATTTTTTAATTTATGGTTTTGGAGTCTTACAAAGAATCTGAATATCCATGTGTGTGTCATTGCCCTCTACTGGATAAATTGGGTAACATTGGTTGGCTCAGTGACCATATATTGTAATAATATATCAAATGATAGCTCACACTTGCCTAGCATTTGGTCTTTTTATCTTTCAAAATGTTTTTACATGTAACATTTTAATTTATTCTGATAATAATGCTTTGAAATAACTAAGCTACTTTCATTCACATTTTACAGATGAAAAAACTGAGGCAGAGAAGTGATTTTATTCATTCAATATACAATACTTTAAAGAAGCTATATGCAAAGAACAATGCTAGGCAACTCACGAAGATGAATAAGATGGTGTCTGCACCTTGGGAGCTTATGAAGTATTGTAGATAAGGTATACAGTCAGGTCTCCATATCCACAGACCTGCATCTGAGAATTCAACCAGCCGTGGATGGAAAGGTCTACGATGGTTGCATCTGTACTAAACATGTACAGACTTTTTTTTCTTGTCATTATTCCCTAAACAATACAGTGTAATGATTATTTACATAGCATTTACATTGTATTAGGTACTATAAGTAATCTAGAGATGATTTAAAGTATACAGGAGGACGCGCATAGGTTATATGCAAATACTATGCCTTTTTGTCTAAGGTGCTTGAGCATCCTTGCATTTTGGTATGGGAGGCAGTTCTGGAACCGATGCTCTGCGGGTATCTGGGGATGACTGTATGTACAAATAATGAAAATAGAATTTGTGATATATGAACAAATGAAACTCAGATTTGTTGAACACCCTTTCTGTGTCAGGTGCTCGTATATGCTATTTTATTTTTTCCTCACGACAAACTTCTTGGTATGTATTATGTGTCCTGTTTTACAAATGACAAAATTGAGGTTGGGTGCTCATAAGTCATTTATCAGATGCCCACAGCAAAAATTCTTATGGGATGAGAGGAGAGAATTTGCAACAGGTGCAAATTGAGCGAGGCTTCACGAAGGTGGTGGTGTTTGATCCAGGGCTTGAAAGATGGGCAAAAAGAGGCCGCTGTTCCGGGGAAGCTCTGCTCATCATGTGAGCCAAGTGTGAGGCTCGCTCGGGGGTGACAGGTCCTCCTGAAGGAGTGGAGCTCGGGCCATGAGAAAGGAACTCCTCCTGGTGCAGAGTGTGTCTCTGAAGGAAGTCTGCCAGGAGCAAGGGGTAACGCCAGGGCGGATCCAGATCCGCAGCACCATGCTGTGAGGATAGGACCTGCAAGCCAGAGTCCTAGCTCCGGCCCGGTGCAGGCAGAAGGTGGTGGTGGGTGCAGTGTGTGCGGTGAGGCTGCAGGTTACGAGACCCTGGTTCTGCTGCTTATGGATGTGGTCGCAGGTCAGTGGGAGGCTGGTGTGGGAAGTGCCAGCAGGCTGTGGCAGGGTGTGCTCCTGGGAGTCAGTAAGGAGTGTCACATAACCAGAGGAAATCGGAAAATCACTCACTTTCACATTAGAGGTTGCTGAACTGCGGCACCTCCTCTTTCTTTTAACAACCTTGACCAACAGCCCAAAAAGCATCATGGTAAAAAAAAAAAAATCTAATTGAAGAGACTGTAGCAAATGAAACAGGGCTATCTTTGTCCCTTGAAAGTGATGACAAGCCTCATTTAGTAGAGGACATTGGTGATTTTTGCCTAGAGTTTTCCTTTTATGCCCGACAATTTCACAAGCCCTCCAGAGTAAATCAGTACCACCTTCCGTGTATTCTGTTCCTGGTGGCTTCCTGGAGAGTCTCAGGGACAGAACAAATGACAGTGCTGCAGAGGGCTCTCAGAGCTCACAAGGCCATGGCCTTGCTGCTGGAGGACTAAAGCGAGTGGGGGTGGGTGCGAGAAAGAAATGAAGGCACAGGTCACAGGAATGGGTCTAATCCCTTCTTTGATAAAGGAAACACTGGGCTGGAATTTTTTTTCCTCTGAAATTTTTCTGCTGTGACTCCTTTAAGCCACTGAGAAAGTAAAGTAAGCAAGAAAGAAAGAGAGAGAGAGAGAGAAGGAAAAGGAGAGAGAGAGTCCTAGAGATAGATAGATAGATGGATAGATACACGCATACATACATAGACAGAGGCAGTGAGAGATGCACAGACACAGACATGTAGACAAAAATGAACCTTGAGCGATCGTGACATTACTATAAGTTTTCCTAAATGAAGGGAAAAGTTCACTTCTATTGACTCAGTCTTGACCCTCAAATAACACACTGGACAGAGACAGAACATTCAGGTCTTTATCTCGTGCATATTTATTGAACATGTATTGTACCTCTCCATTTATTTATTCATTGAGAATCTGGTACATGCCTTCTAGGTGCCAGGAACCATGCTGGGAGTGGGACTACAACGGTAATAAACCAGGCCTCTTCCCTCGACTAGCTCAGAGCCTTCGCCTCATCAGCTGCCGCGCGGATGAGATGTTCGACAAATGTTGCATTGACTGCCACGCGGATGAGATGTTCGACAAATGTTGCATTGAGTTGCACTGATGTTGCCTCATCTTCGAGGGGGCTGGGCCCTGGGAGCACCAGTTCAGCCACTTTACCGACATTACTAAGACAACACACAACCATAAATCAGATGATATTTTGTGACTCTTTGTCCTTCTCGTTAAGATCTATCCAAAGCTTCAAATTTGGGAAAAGGAAACATGTCGTGGGCATAAAAGACATTAAGGCAGAAAAATCCAGATTATTGCCTCTCTGGCTGAGCAATAAACTTTTCTCATCTGCAACTCCCACCACCATTCCCACCACTGCTCTGTCTCTGTTAGTAGCCAGACCCATATAGTGAATGCCACTACAAGACGCGTTTCTTCTTCAGTTGTTGACATAGCAAGCTTCCTTTCTCTATCCTGCCTGATACGTGTTTTCAGCGAGTTGTCAACGTTGAGGTGGGAGGGAATTGACAGCTGCACTGCAGCCTTGTAGCATCAGGAAAGGCAAACTGAAGTGGATGGGGCTGGCTGTGTTTATCCTTTAAAGTAGAAAAATAAACTAAAGTGGAGTAACAGTTCTTTCTTTTTGGTGCACTTTGCCAACACTTTTGTCTTGTTTTCATATAAGTGGCTCTCATTCCTCATATCAAACAAGATGTCTAAGCAGCGTAAGGTTCCAGGGAGGTCACAAAAGGAGGTATTTCCCCGTGGTTTGAGCAACTTGTCAAAAAACTGTAGATGGAGGAGAGTTGGAAAATAGTATGGAGCTAAAGCCAAGGCTTCCAGAATTTCTTTTGTCCTTTTAAAAATCCACTGAAAGTTTCTAGAACTTTTCATATCACCAAGCTCTATACACAGACTGACCTCAAAATTGTCTATTCAGTTAGTGCTTCCCAGATTCTGGAGTTCAAGCACCATTTAGAAGAAAAAAAATCAAAACAACGCACGAGCAGCTGAGACAGAGTACCAATTCTGAGTTTACATTTCTAGAAAAAATAAGTTTTAAAAATATCAACCCCTGGCATAATTTCCTAAATGGATGTTTATTATCATGAGAGGAGGACAGAAACATCTTCATAGGAATGGATAGTCCCTTCAATTTAATCAATTTAGATCTATGAAAAACTCACAATATTGTCCTTGTGTTTTTCATTTTGCCAAAGAACCAGTGACGAGTCATCACAGGCCACATCAGCCTGTGGTAACCCCTGGCCTGAATTACAAGTTCCATGATCTAGAAGGGTCCAGTGTGAGGAACAAGTCCACACAGGCTTTCTTAGATAGAATGCTGAGTCTAGCGGCAGGTGAAATCTTGGAAGAGTTACTCTGACCCTCAGGCTCCGCATCTGTAAAGTTGAGATGCTGCTATTTGGCTTAGGAGCTGTTATGCCTGTTCAGTCAGTCAGTGGGCTGAAGCACCAAGCAGAAGGCCTCGTTACAGGCCTGCCTTGAGATTATTTCCCTTATCTCCCTCCCCTTCTCAATAATAAGACCTAAACCTCACTCTTTTTTATCCTCTAGACACCTGGCAGAGGGCCTCGTGTTTAGGAGATACTCAATGAAAGTTTGCTGAATTTGTATGAATATGACCCATAACGTAGCATTTGTTATGAATCACTTTATTTAGTAATATCTCCTTGTCTGCTCTCCCTTACAAATTCTATGCACCTTTGGATTAGAGACAGTACTATTCTACTATTTTACTGTTTCTACTAGTTTACTTTTCTACCATTACCCTGCTCCCACAGTGCCAGCCCAGCGCAGATTGCATCCTAAAATCTCTGTAAATTCTTGATAATCAGCCACTGATTAAAGAGGACGGTCTGCCTCTTTCTCTGAGTGCACTGAAAATCTTTAAATAGCACGTGCACACGTGTGTGTGTATGTGCATGTGTGTGCATGGGCATCCATTCTCATGGACCTTTTATTTCTAGAAATCTCAGTCCACCTTGAACTCCAGTGATAATTTTGAGTTTAGAGACATTCAGCAAGGATGATCAGATTGCACTTTTGGAAAAATCTATTTCCAGTGTGATAGCTTATGTGCCAAGGGCAAGGGTTCTTTCCTTTGCTACTAATAACTCAACAGGGATGGCAGGCAGGGCACTGTGACTGTTCTTCATTCCTCACAGGTGGAGCAGTGTTACCTCATATAGGCAACTACATTTTACTTACTTAGTGGTGATCCGATTACCTTGATCTTAAGCATTTTAACTTTGTGCTATCCATGCCCACAGAGAGTTGGGCAAAATGAGAAGGGCCTGTGGAAATACACATCTAATTTTATATTGCAGTTATATTGGTAATTGTGACTTAACCAGCTTCACTGCTAGTTCTGGAGGGAAGTGAAATTACATGCAATAATCAGATCTTTGGAGAAATGGTTATGATACATAATACAAGAGCCTTCCTTGATGAAATAGCTAATACTAAGTACATATATAGAAGTCTAATAAATAAGTTTTTTTATTAAGGATAATTTGTTCAACAGTCAATAACAAAGTAATCGGGAAGGACCATCCAGGGAGAGTGTTCCATGTTCCTGCTTCTTTTTGAATTAAAATGGTGTCTTCCCTTTAGTGTCTTTGGTGGAAGGGTTCATAGAGACTGGGATGGGGGGGGGGACACTCAAAATATTTGTGCCAACCCTTTGAGACTTAAAGTCTTCATAGTGACTCGGATCCAATCATGTTGATGCTAGGAAATTCTCAGGGAATGATTCCATGATATTCGTAAACTGAACTGGATTATCAAGATCAGTATTTTCTTTTTCATTATTTTGGATACCATAGTTTGATCAAGAGATTTTGAACAAACAATTCAAGTGATTTATAGCACTGGTGTTGAATCATGTGAGCCCCACAAGGTTATTGAAAGTGTCCTCTGTGACCCATGGGAAAAGTAACCAAGCTTTCTATCATCCATTTTACTGTTCCATAATATTTATTGAGTATCCGCGGTGTGCTAGGTAGAGCTTGATTCAGTTTTATTAATCTTGGAGTTTTAGCTCTAGTGCCAATTCTTGCTCAGCATATGAGATCAAAATGCAAGTGCAAAAGTTAAAAAAAAATTATAAATGGAGACACCACGTTAAATTGGACGAATTCCTATTAATCTCTCCCTCAGCTCTCGATACTGGGACCAAAGGGCCTCTCTGAGGGAAGAGGACAGTTTTCCTTCATGAATTATGGACATGCCCTGAACCAGCCTAATTTGCTATTAACAATTTCTTATGCAGCTCTCATCGTTGAATTTATCTAAACCCTTCCTGAGCCTATTTTTACTTTCAGCTCATATAAATAATTGACATAATAAATTCCACATGTTACCTTATTTGCAGTTAAGAACTTCCCTTCAAACTTCAAGAATGCTCCTCTGAATTTGCTCTCAAGGGACAGGGGAAAAAAGATGTCTCTAATCATTATTCCCTCTTAATTTCCATCACTTTCAAATTATAGCTTTATAGTTTTCAAAATCTGCTTGGCATTGAAAACAATAACAACAGTATTTTATAGAAACTTTGACTTAAAAGATAGCATTATCTAAATGCTCAATTCAGCCATCACTTATGGAGTTGATACTGGTGGCAAGCAAGGAGGTGCAAAGTAGAATAAAATATCACTCTTGTCTTCCAAGAGCTCTCAGTCAAGCCAGAGAGACAGAGTCCAAACTGATAAGTATAATGCAAATACAGCTGAGTTAGGTAAAATGTTATGGATGGCAACACAATTGGGAGAGAAATTGCTCCTGAGAGACAGGAATCCATGAAAGCTGCAGCATTGAGGAGAAACTTGAGTTTTAACTGGAGAAGAGCCATGTCTAAAAGATAACTATTGAAAAGCAATAACTATAGGGATTAAGAACATGGGGTTTACACGCAAAGATTCCTGGTTTTGACTCATTTCTGCTGCCTGATAGACGTGTAACCTTGGGCAAATTGCTTTACTTTTAAAACCAAAGTTTCCTCTGAAATGAAGTTAACGATGCTGCCCCCACCCTTCCTCCTCAGAGTGTCGTTGTGAGTTCACCTGATACACTGTGTGTAAAGCCTTTAGCCAAGTGCCTGACACATTGTGAGAACTTCTGTGATGACTATCATCATCATCATCATCATCATCATCATCATCACCACCACTATTATGACCATCCAGATGGAAATTTAAGTTCTGGCTTCATCCTAAATCTTCAGTGAAGCATCCCGTTGTCTCTTCCCCTTTCATGGTTCCAAAAGAAGCATGTCTGAAGCTTTGGCTCTGCAAGTGGTCTTGATGAGTCTTGGAGGGAGGCTGGAGGTGCTAGGGCAAAGGAGACACTGAAAGATACAAAAGGATGCCAGAGGGCATGCTGCTTAAAGAGTATGTAGGCCATGGATCCGGTATCTAAATCACTTTTTAAAATACAGATTCATGGACAAGCCCCTTCCATGTACTTAGTGAGATTCTTGGGATAAGACTCCGGAGTGTCTATTTTATAAGGTCTCTAGAGCTATTTGTAGAGAACGGAAACAATAGAGAATGGAAATCCCTTCATATGCTGACTTTGCTCCAGTCTGCTTAGGACTCTCTGTTTACTAGAGGTTTCCCCATAGCCCTGGACTTCCTTTTCCCCTCCAGCTCCTCACCACATCTTCCTGCCAGACTGCATTTCTAATTTTGTAGTTTCCCTTGAGTACTTTCCCAACTTCAACTACAGGTCAGTCTGAGTGAGATTTCAAATATTTATGCAGTAGATATTCTGCTTATACATCCAGCTTAGTCTATATTTATCTTTACTCTCTCTGTCTCCGTCTCTTTCTCCTTTTCCCTCTCTCTCTTTCACAGGCTTACCTGAAGAAGGGTAGCAAGTCATGAATATGGATATGGAAAGGCTGGCTAGATGCCGATCATCATACCCTTTCTGTCTTAGACACCATTTATTGACTAAAGAGTTAAAGGTTATGTCCAATCCTTTTGTGTATTAAGTATTTCACAACTGTCCTGGCGGTTTCTTAGACTAAGTTGTAATCTTCCTAGGAGAATAAAATAAAAATGTGCAAAATAGCTAGGTACAAAATCAAAGGCACTGACTTTTAAGCCCTGGGGAGGGGAAACGAAGAGGTGTAGTAAAAGAGGTTTGAATTCAGAGCTGAGAGACTGGAGGTCAAGTGTGGCATCACCTATAGTTAGCTGTGGAAATGAATTCACTTTGCATTTCAGGGCATCAGAGTGTGAGGTCTATACTTCAGGAGTTGGACCAGATGGTGCCTAAAATTCTTTCCAGCTTTATCATTCTTTGTCCATATAATTTCATAATTTCTCCCTAGAACACTCTGGGCTTTGAATATCATGGCATTGTGACTGAAGGACAAAGTCCTAGTATGCATCTTGGAATTGATATCAATGATTCTATATACAGTGTTATAACATATTAGGTATTACAATAAACAGTATACTGTTTGTATTATATTGTATATCACTTGACAGTTTTTACATTTTTACATACATTATTTCATAATCAAACAATCCCTTGAGACATGTTGTGCAAGAATTATTGTCTATTTTTCAATGAAGACGCTGAAGCTAAGAAAGTTAGGTCATTCACCCCAAGTCACACGGCTAATACATGACACAGATGCAACTTAACTCAGTGCTCTTCCCTCCAACCCACACAACTGCTCAGATTTAAATAAAGAAGAGAACTTTTCTATGGGCATAAAGTAAGCTTAACAACTATGAAACCAAGACTTCACCCCAAGCATCACCTCAATGAACCATAGTATCTAATGATGTTAAACAGAAGCTATGCAATCCACGGCTCTCTGGATATCAGTTCAGGCTGCTAGTCTGTAATAAAAAAATGAAAAGATCTAATATTTTTATATAACAGTTTTCAAAAGACACTCAAGTGAACTACTATATAGAGATGTTTTAAAAGACAAATTAAACAAATTATTATAGGTGGGAAACAGAAGCCCAGATAGATGCCATCAGAGAGAGAGCGACAGGGTCAGATCAGACCCTGCTTTTCTGACTCCCAGACCCTAGCACCACTTCACCACATATGGTGACCCACTGTCCCAGTTTGCCTGATTCTGATGGATTTCCCAGGACGTGAAACTCTCAGTGTCAAAACTGAAATTCGCAGGCAAACTGGGTTAAGTTTGCAACCTTACCACCACATTGCCTAAGTTCTGACACACACTGTCCTGATTCTGATTTTACCACCAGGCAATCAACAGTTAAGTCAACAGGTCTCTGGGATCACTAAGTGACCCATCTTGTTATCAAGATGAAACAGGAATAATAATGATAATTGTGTAACCAAGATCTTGATTATGAGAGTAATCAAAACATTTGCCATAACAATGTCAATTATCATTAAATAGCATTTCCTTACTTACAGTATGGGAACCAAGCCAATAATATAATAAACCACCCACGATGGAGTGAGGGGATGTTGCCTTTGTTCTGGAAAAGGACCACATAAAATAAACTCTATAGAATTATTTATAAACTGACGTGATAATTTGTTTTTTTTAATTGTTAGGTCCGCTAAGTGCACTTCTCTTAATCCCAAAACAGAAAAGTGTCTTTCACCCAGAACAGGAATTGATTATAACGTGTAGTCATTTGAAGAAACGGTACTCTCTCCAGTTTTAAACCGAAAACAACTACATAGAATTTTTATTTCTGTTACTTCTTTTATGGTGCTCTATTATAGTTACCAAATGCTTTAAAAGTACCCTCAGACTGTGGATGTATTTTTGTTGTTGTAGTCTCCCAATTCTGATATCATTGGCAAATTTATTCTGGTATGGAGCTCTTTTAATCCTTGTCAACTTAGATTAAGTCAAATTAGCTCTCATTTCAATATTGACAAAGATCTTGTTTGACAGCAAGAGTGACCTCTGGTTTCCTCCCAAGGACATCTTATCTGTAGACTGACTCATAAATGCTCTCTGAGAGGATGGCTGAGACGTTGATGGTGTTTCTATTTAAACTGAGGCGGGGAACACAAGGGAAAAAGCTTAAAATCATGTTGCAGGGCATTCACATCAGACAAAACAAGGGACTGTTTGGGGAATCCTGGAAGTTATTCCCAATTTAAGTCATGGAATCTTCTTGAGTGGAAACTCTGGAGGAAATGTGTAGAACTAGGTTGATTTGAGAATAGTTCCAACCCATGTTGTAAGAAATGATAAAGTTTGATTGGAAGGCAAGCAGTGAAGTGGGGATAAGCTGCTCATGGGAAGAGGAGAGAGTGGCCACGTTTGTGAAGTTATGCTGTCATGAATCAATTTCTGTTCTGAATCCAGACTCCTAAAGTTGAAAGGCATCTGTAATCTAGCTTCTTTCAGTCAGGCATCTGAATTTCTTAGCTTTTGTATCTTTTGGTTGAGATCATTTCTCTTCTGATTCCTTAAAACAATACAGCATTTAAGTGAAAGGAATGATAAGTATTAACTAGCTGAATGTCTTCATTTTACAGATGAGGATACATAGGCTCAGAAACGTCAAAGGAGTTGCCCAAAGCTACACAACTGGGAATTGGCAGAGTAGTCCAGAATATAGGTTTCTTGCCTCCTTTTTCTGTGCTTATTTACTTCTTCTTTCCTCTGGTCTCATTTGCAACATTTAAGAGAGATTTTTCTCCTTATTGTTGGTAGTCTAAGCTTGTACAGGTAAATGTGGCAGGTTGATGAACTAAAGAGCAGATATGTCATCTGTTTCTGCCTGTTTCTTATTCCAGGTTGGAGTCCCCGGCAGTGCTCAGTTTGATGGCTCTGCATCTCTAGTCTGCCAAGTTCTTGATGCTTCTGCCAATGTTCGCATCATTTCACTTGATCGCAGCGTGAAGAGACCATTTTGTTCTCCAGGGTCATTAGGGAATAAAGTGTGTACCCTAAAAGATGAAGCAAATAAGGCTATGAACAAATTATGTGAACAGATACAAAGTGTGACTTTAACATAATAAAATTGATTTCTAAAAGGTATATAACAGAAGGTAGATGTTTAAATGAATATTATCCTGTGGATTCATTCTAATGAGGTTTGGCACACTTTTGGAGCTCCTCTTTACAGGAGTGTGCTCAGTTTCAGTTTTTTTAAGTACACGGGGCCATCAGTTTGAGAATTATAGTCATACTTACATTTTAACAAAGAAAATTGCTGTCTAAAAGGATCATCCATTCTTTTTGCATATTTTTGCCTTGATCATCTCTATCCTGTCACATGATGTGAACAATATTTTTTTTTGTCTTATTCAGTTAAAGTGAGTATAATGGACTAACAGTTGACTCCAGACAACTCCTCACAGAGGGCAAATTTGAAGATATAGGAAAGAATGCACATAAGCTTTGAAAACATTGGCAGAGAGGAATAACAAATGTATTTGGAACAATAAGGACACATTACTGGAATGCATGTAACAACTTTAGAGTCATGACTTTAGAGAGTAGCATTTTCTGATGGAAGGTTCTGGTGTATTTGTTGAAACGTCAAACTGCACTTGCTATACAACATAATTTTCCAATTGTTTGCATTTAAATGTGACAGATTTGTTAGAGCTAAAAAACCTGTTAACTTATCAATTCTCACAGGCTCATTGGGACAATGCTTGCAGTGAATACTAATTAAAGGCTTTGTGAGAACTTCTTGTTTTCAATCGCTTAAAAAACTTCAAAAATTGGACTTTCGCATCTGAGATCAGGATTCATAGGCTGTCTAGGTGGTCAAATAGATGCATTTTGGGATGGAGTCGTATTCAATCACTGTGTCTGGGTTCAGATAATCTTAATGACTGGGACTGATATATTTGATTAAAATAAAACTCAGACAAATGAGCTATTTCTTAATTAATAGTTTATTTGTTAGACAGAAATCATCCAACCTCTAGAGCTTAAGCACAGTGTTTGTCAAAGGGTGTGTGCAGACACTTGGGGAAGACTAATTTTCTCTGTGTAAAGCTGTCCCCTGCTTTGCAGGATGTGTGGCATCCCCGGCCACACACTCAAAACCAGAAGGATTCAGCCACAATGTGACAAACAAAAATGCTCTACACATTTCCAAATGCTCCTTGGGGGCAAGAGAAGAGGTGCTGCCTTTACTCCTCCATTTGTATAATGAGAATAATAATAAGGAACCTCATAAGATTATTGTTAATGTTATTATAATTAATAAATGTAATAATGCGTATAAAGCTCCGATGAATCGCCTCATGAATAATATGCAAACAGTATATAATTAGCTTCTATTGCATCTTTCTCTTCCTAATTTTAAATTTTCCTTTCATAGGAAAGGCTAGACTTGATTGCTGGACAATAGAGACTGTTGTGGTGGTTGTGTCTAGACATGAAACAAAGTTGGTTTGGGGATGTAATTTCTGTTCCAGAAACGGAATATAGTCTCTGGAGTAGATTGGGAAACTCACTTGGTTTCAACTTATGTGCATAGTTGACTCACCTGAACATTTAATTTTCACTTCAATAATCAATTTGCCATATTTTCTAGCAAATAAGTTTGCTTTGAACAAATTTTATCTACTGCAGACTACCTCGTGATCAACAGTAACCTCGAAGGAGTAGATGTAACTCTCAGATTTTGTCATTTCAGATGATGGCTCTTCATGATAGAAAAAAAATCAAACTGAGTAGGTTACCTGTCATTTTTCTGAAAGTTTGGCTCTGGGGAACTGCCAGTCTTAGATAGGCATTCTCTCAAATTCTCACCCATGTTTGCTACTTTAAAGTGTCGTATGCGCTGGATTCTCTTCAATTCTCTGTGTGTTTCTAAAGAACAGTATCATATACTGGAAATTCGGGAACAATTCTTTTCTTTGAAGGTTGTTTAGCTTGTTGTAACTTTTTAACCTGAAAGGGTTTACCAGAGAATCCAAAGTAAACGTAATCCCAGTGTCTGAGCTCTTCGTTTCTCTTCAAATCCAACTCCATAAAAAAAAAATCAAAATGGAATTCTACACTTCAAACAGCCTTCAGTGTCTCCTTGGAAGTGGAAAGCAGCCCAGAGAAGAGAACGTTAATTACCAGATTCACTGTTTCCAAGGTTCGGTAAATACTTATGAAAATCCACTAGTGCAAGGCCAAGGCCAAGGAGACAAAGATGAGTAGCATGGACAGCCTAATGATATAGATTAAGAGTAACAATAGTAACGACAGCAATAATAATGTTTATTGATTCAAATGCTGCAAGAAGTATTCTGAGCACATTAAAAGCAGTAACTAGTTTAACTCCCAAAACTATTTTACGAGAAGTCTGAGGCCCAGGAAAGTTAAGCAACTCATTGATGCCAGGTCATACAAGCAGTAATTGGTAGAGCCAGGATTTGAACCCATGCAACCTGTCTCAAGACTTTAGCCCAGAGAAGGACGTTACTCACAGTCTAGAGGACTGAAAGGGAAGGTTTCACAGAGGAGCTGTCCTTCATGATAGGTCTCAAAGGATTGAATGGGTGTTCTCTGGGCAGATAGGACGGGGACTCTTATGCTGGGCAGAGGGAACAGAATCTGAACAGGCCTTTAACACAAAGTATGCTATGGCACGCTCAAAAACGGATAATTTCTGGAAGTTTCCTATAGGGACTAACTTAACAGCCTGGATGGAGTTTAAGGAAACCAATAAGTGGTGGGCAGTAGCCCAGAGCTAGAAATATCAGGAAGTTATTAACATCCCAACGCCTATAGGGGCAAAAGAGTGAGGTGAGGGAGCAACTAGCCAAGGCTGCATAGAATCACTGGATGTAAACAGGAGCAGGACAGGAGCCTTTGGTAGAGGGACACAGTCAACCCACAGCAACCTAGCACAAGGGGAGCAGGGAGTACATCCCAAATTCACTCTCTTCTCACTGTCTAAGCTCAAACCTCTGCTGCCTATTGGTTGAAACCAGTTAGAAGCCCTGGGGCAAATGAATCCAAGGATGGTGTCCATGAGGATCAGCCTTCGTGAGTACAGAGCAAGATGGGAATAGTGGACAGTGGTTCTGAAGGGGCAAATGGGCAATCTCCAGAACACAAAACCAATACGTTAGAAAAGAGTTTTGGCATATTTTTGAATGGTTTTGGACAAATTTAACTTTTGAGTAATTTCCAAAGGTCAAATGTACTGACTGACAGTAGGATCCTCTCTCTTTCCCGAGAGAAAGAAGATCATAAAGCCATAGTTATATTTGATGGGAACCTGTTCCCAGATGTTTCTGAAACCTGACTCCATACAAATACAGTAGTAACTCAATACTAGCTCACATTGAGCAGGTTCAAAAGTAACTCTTTTCAATTGCCCCTAACTTAATTAATATTTTCATAATTAGCCAGGAGACTTCCTGAGTGAAGATGAGATATTTGGATACTTTCAGCTATTAGTGAATTATCTGGGCACAGAAACAGCCCTATGTTTCTTTCAGGCAGAGAAATAAAATAAGTTACTTTCATCTGCTTCTAATTCAAAAGTAGACGGAGTGAATTTGATTCAGCGTTTAAACAAAAAAATCACCTTTTGGCTGAGATCATGCATGGAAAAATTCAACCCCAAAGGACAGAATTTTGGAACCTAATATGCAAGCAAAAGTGGGCTGGGTAAAAAGGAAGGAAGAATATTTTAGTTGAAATTTGTAAATAATATGAATGCATCTAATAATGTTCACTTTTGCAAATAATATAAGAAGAGGATTATAGTTCTACCACCAAGGAAGACGGAAGACCTACCCCTGTGGAGAAGCTGAGTAGGGCTTGAGTAATTGAACTATTGAATAACAATTACAATAGCTAACATTTGTATTTATCCAGACACTATAATAAGCACACTTATTCAATCTTCTGTCTATAAGGTAAGTTTTATTATTAGCTTCATTTTACATACAAGGAAACTAAGGTTTACAGAGATTAAATGACCTTTCCAAAGCTCCATATCCAATAAATGACTTTGTTGAACCACAGACTCAGGTCTTGTTCACTCTATAGGTCAGTACATGTGTGTTAAGAAAAGAAGAGTAAATTCCAAGGTAACACTGCAATAGGCATACTGGTC
This sequence comes from Equus przewalskii, assembly GCF_037783145.1. NCBI lineage: Eukaryota > Metazoa > Chordata > Mammalia > Perissodactyla > Equidae > Equus > Equus przewalskii. Next base: position 49,463,127 of record NC_091849.1, read on the forward strand.
TCCACTGATCTGAATATATTGATTAGAATTTCTAGTGAACTTGAAAAGATAGCTGATGACTAATCACCTTGTGGCTGGGTATAGTGTCTTTCTTCACTTTGTTTCTGAACTCTTTGTATTTCCTGAGCAGAGCTCAGAACCGCTGGTAGACTTTGGAGCTGTTAAGATGCCAAAGCTAGGGCAAAGCACAGAATATTTTTTATGAGGGCTATCTGAGCAGCCATGGTTAGCCCAAGGCTGACCTTGACCTCTGTTGTGTTGGAGAAAGATACCTAAATAATTTTGTGCAGTAGGACCTATGCTTGTCCTGTAGGCTAAGAACATCAAAGGTTAGTAATATTCCCTGGGATGCCTGTTCTTTAAAAATGGTGATCAATCAACTGATCCAGTAAAAAATAGGTATTAAACTTAATAGACTGATTAGGATCAATCTTAGTAGTAGATTGGGATCAATCAATTAACACAGTTTAAATATGCATTAAATATATTAGATTTTCAGACTAAACCATCTCTTGAGATTAGTGTATTTACATTTGTTCATGTTGTCTAAAACTAGGAACCTCATATATCTGCTGTTCTGGGGTTAGGTAAATAAAGCTTGGGCATATAAAAGCCTTCCAAAGATGAAAAGCTATTGAATTACTGACTTGATGAGGTAAATGTCTGCATGCTCACCCAATCTGTATTTTTATTGTAATTGAACTTGATCAGCTCCCCATTCAGTTTTTATATTCATGTATTTAAAAACCCTTATTAATGTGGAAAAGATTTCTGTGTCAGTAAAGTGACACGTTCTGCTCCTTTCCTCCGCTTCTTTGCCCTGGGATATATACGATCACTATAAGTGATGGCATGTAGAGTTAAGGTAGCACTCTGAGGCAGGGGGCTGTGTACACGATTATTTACCCCGTTCATGTTAAAAGGATGTGGAGGGGCAAATGGACAATCTCCAAAAGATCTAATCTCCCCTGGAATGCTGGCAGAGAGGGAGGGAGCATCGTCTGTCTCCCGTTCCTGGCAGGACATGTTCCTAGCATCTTCCTGGGTACTGGCATTGAAGCAAAGCCCTCCCAGCCTCATGCCCAGGAGATTGAGAGCAAGGCAAGGTCTTTGCCTGGGGACCTGGCGCTGTCTTGATGGAGGCAACGAGGAACCACAGAGCGAGCTGAGGCTGGAATAGGACAAAGCCTTCAGACCAAGGAACAAGGATGGTGGCTAGGGGTGTGGAGGCCTGCTATCGTAGGGTTAGAGAATAGAAAGGGGATGGATTGGTGAAAGAGCCAGGGATATGACCAGACACGGGGAGATCCCCGAAGAACAGCTGACTCTCTTATCCTATCTCCCAGTTTTATTTGACCAACTCTGTCTGCAAGTGCAATGTGGCCCTAGTAATTTATTACTAGCAATGTGTTTCTTCATTCAATGCTTTGTTTGCAGAAGGAGGCTGAGGTTAAGAGCCAGGAACTCAAGTGCTATTTCTATCACTAACTTTCCGACTTTGACTTTGATCTCTCTCTCTGCCTAAGCCTTTCTAAATTAAGGCTAATATCTGCCCTACCTCACTATTGCAGTGTCAAAAAATGTAAAGCAGCTTTGAAAAGTCTAAAATGTTAGATCAGTGCAAGAAGAGGTGTGATAAAAAAATTCTTCTTTAAAATCTCTTATTATTTACTTAGGACTATTTGATCACTATACATATATTTCTATTTCATAGAGATGCACATATTATCTGTGCATATACATACGTGTGAATAAAGACATACATATGCTCTTAGAGTCCTCTTTCTCTTCATTTTATAAATCACTGTTGCCAATTGATAGGGAAAAAAACGCAGAAAAACATTTTGTAAGAGTTTAAGTAATAGGGTGTAGAAAAATAATGTGCGAAAATAAACTAGATAATGAAAGGATTTTTAAAAATAAGGAACTGAAGTCTAAAGCACTTATAGGGTATTTACTTTTGAGATTTTAAAGCAGACAACATAAGAAATGTCCGTTTACTCATTTAACTTCCTATAGAGGATCTACAAAGGAAATAATCTGACCAATCTGCGGAATACCTTTTCTGTAGATTCCAGGCACTGTAGTTAAGTCAGTAGGAAAACTGCCTCACCGACAAAATATGAGTAACCACTTCTATTTTCCCACTGTAATCTGTTCCTTACTGCAGGGTCAGTGTATTATCAAATATGGAATCAATGGTTCCCTTAGATGTAATTAGAGGGGCAACGATTTAACCCAGCTCATCTTATTCTCAACCTGTCAGCTCTCAGGGGGCCTGTACCTGTGTGTTTTGAGCATTTTTGAAGAGTTCCCTCAGAAATGAGACTCATAAATATGATGTGTGCAAGGAGGTTTTCTTTTAAAAAGCTAAGGCAATTAAAAACATGAGTATGATTTTTTTTAAAAAAACACAATTGAAATTAGAAATAATCTACTTCAAATTTGGTATCTGGAGTTGTGAAAATAATATGCTTCTAAAGATGAAGCATTCCAATAAGAAAGCCAGTGTCTAGGGAATGATGAGACTGGTGGAGTAAGGAAGGTAGGAATTATAGAAAAGTGGTAACTATGCAACAGTGGAGACACTCCTGTAATGTGGAACCTAAGGCTAGGAGTATATTTATATATACTTGTATTGATAGAGGTCTCTGAAACAAAACTCTTTGGGGGGCTGGAACCCTCAATTAAGTAGCTCTATGACCTGGGTAATGGGATTATTCCTTTAATTGGTTAAGCTTATTGAACTTAAATATAAGGTGGACTAATATAATTTGCCTATGACACCATCTTTAAGATTGATTGGCTATGCATACTTACGAGTCAGCTGGACATACCTAAGGAAATGATGTCTGGGCACCTCTGCTCTTGAATGCCCAGCAACTCTTGATAGGTGTCAGCACTCCAGTCAGTTGACTCAATACATAGAAAGCATCTAATGTCAACAAGATCCTTACCCAGTCCATGTGCTAATACTATGTGGCTGACAACTGCTGACGAGAGCATTGTTCCTCCCCTGCTGGAAAAGAAAAACCTCAATTCCTTGGAACACGTAAGTTTCCAGGGGAATTTCTCTCTCATCTAAAAGCATACATTCCTGCTAAGAAAGGCAAGCGGCAGTAATTCCCAATTCCCTTCTGGGGTAGAGATTCCTCCCCATTCTTCCCTACTGGATCTTGGGAGCTGGAAGGTGACATTAAAGCTTGTGTGTTTCCCGAATTTACTTTGTCTAACTTTTGTACAGTTATAGTTATTCAGAAGGAAAAGAATCTGCTTGTAAATCCATCTCTGGACTAAAAAGTTAATGCACACTCTGCTAAAGTATATTGATCAACTTGTTACACTGTACAAATTGAACCATTGCTTTAGGAAACTAAAGCTAGCATCCTGCCATGATATTGCTATTCGATGTTATTGGTGATCCTATGGTAGGAAGTTTCACAGTATGTTGGAGCTGGCTTTTGGCATAAATAGATTTAGGTTACACTATTTGTTCTGTATTTATTCGGCAAATCATTTAACCTAACCTGGACTGTGGACTCACCAGGGCTTTGGGAGTGAAAATAATACCTATATCATGAGTTCTCTTGGGCATCTACGAGATACTGGTGAATTTGCTTTGTTAGCTCTGAAGCCCTACCAAGCAGAAAAAGTCAGTCTAAAATGTACTCAGATGGTTGTGTTGCACTCCCTAAATGTATAGTGTCAATCCAGTTCTGCATATTAATGAAGGTTTCATGCATCACTAAATAAAAATGTTTGCAGCTCTGCTCCTCCTGTGTTATATATCTTCAGAGGTTGTTTAGAACCTTTCAGTTCTTTTAACTGTAATTTTAGCAATGATTTTTTTAAAACAAACATTAAAAATTGTGCTCCATGATCAAGCTATGAATGTATCTGATTGCTCCATCCTAATATGTCCCACTGGCAGCACATAATGAGTACTCAGTAAGTATGTTCTGAGGAAATTCTGGGAAGAGAGCAACCAGAACATGTGGCTCTGACTCTCATTCCTTCCTATCTCCCTCTGCAGCACAAGACATCGACTAGAGGAGGCAGGCTGGTAGACCCTGGAGGGGGTCTTATATTTCAGTTCTAAGGAAAGAACAGCTCCAGGATATGGTTCTGTGTGGGAAGGAGCCAGGCTACCAGTTATAGAAAAGAGGTCTGGTTTGTCCCTGAGGACTGAAGAGAATCCAGAATTCTGTACCTGCCAGAGCGGTCAGCTGACATGATTCCCTTCAGCAAATGTTGCATAGATCAATTTTCTGTCGTTCTGAGAAGACTTGCCTGGTCCAACTGTCCTGGAGGGCATGAGGGGGGCAGTTATGTGGGTGCGCTGAGTTGCTCTCAGTCCCTGAAATTAGGAGAGGGCTGCCACATGTTTCTAGGAGGTTCAGGAGCAGAAAACCTCGCACAGGGTGAACTATTTGCCAACTTGTTTTCTGATGATACATAAGGATGGAGACTGCATTGTCTTTCCCCATTTTCTGGTTTTTCCTAGTTCAAAGAATTTTTGAACAATTTAACTGGACTGCCCAAGGCTTATATAGCATAATGAGGCAAAAACAAGTTACAACTCAAGGGCCCTAGCAATCTGAGAGGGGAAGACCTATGTGATTGTCTGGAACAGGCAGCCCCCGCCGAAGTAGAGACAATGAAAATGTCAATTGAGGTATTTCATTAAAAACAGTAGTGTTCTCAAAGGAGTAAAACTGGAGTACAAAAAAGGATTTCTGTTTTGAATTTAGGAAACATGGTCCATGACTTTAAAACTCCAATAGATGATTTGAAAAAGAAGATAGACCCTGTTAAAACAGAAGTGGTGGGTGGAAGATCAACCGAAAAAACAGCTTGCCTCACAAATAGACAAAGATATAGGAACAAAGATGGGAAAATGGGAGGCTTGGAGAGAAGGTTCAGCACTAACATGCAGTCAGTAGGACTTCTGGAGAGAAAAAGGGTGATGCTTATGTAGATGAGAGAACATTTCCCTGATCTCAGAAGGCCTTGAATGAGCAGATTGACTGAGCTGACTGGAGTCTCAGGCAGAATTAATAAAAGACACGCATCCAGGATATTACTGAATCTAAGGACAAAAAGAATGTATACGCTTCCACTTAGAAAGAACAATTCACTTACAAAGAAGAAAGGATCAGACTAGCATCAGATTTCTTATCTACAATTCTGGAAGCCCAAAGATCATGAAATAACAGTGATTACTTAGAACAAAAGGAGAGAAATTCAAACAAGATGCCATTTATCTATGGAAAATTTCACAAAAAAAGTATTTCAAATAATTGACAATTGATTCATAACAGCAATGCAAAAATGAAGAAAAGAGAAAAGCTTGGCAAGCAGCAAATGATGCAATGCATAAGTTAATATAAATGGTTGAGAAATGTCAAAACAAATTTATAGTATATTGGTTAAATAATGATTTTTGAAACAAAAGAGGCATTCTACTATGGGAGAAAATAAAGATAATAGCCCAGAACTAAAGTTTATCTCAACAAAATCTGAGAGTTGGGAGTAAGAATGGGACATAGAAAAATGACCTTGGAAGTCATATTTCATATTGTTGAGCTTCAGTGTTCAGTGTGATGAGGAAGAGTGGGAAGTCTACCTCTCATAGTCAAATATAATAGTAGAGGAATAAAAGTTTAATATAATAAGGATGAGAAAATAATGACTAGTCACATTAAGAAACACAGTGGGACTTCCAAATTATTAAGAGTGACAAAGGGAATGAATAGAAACTTAAGCCAGAAAATATTAAGAAAGAGAAAAGAGGAAATGATAACCACAATGCACATTAAACATAACATGGAAGGGGTAAAATCACTCATTTATTTATTCCACTAAATGTTAATGGGATAAATTTCTCTTCCCCTGCATGGGATGCATGAATGGTGGCCAAGTAATATTGGTATTGATCTCCTGTCATGAATACAAGGACATAAATATTTTGTTGAATGAATGAATTTATAGGTCAATTTCCTAGGTCTATCTCCCCAGATTAATTAATGCATCCACTATGCCATACGACTCCTTTTGTGAGTGTGGCTAAATGCTTCTGTTGTGCATCATCTCAATAGCAGAGGATCCCTGTGTCCTCTGCAGTAAACCCTCCTCTCCATGAACCAGGACTGTGGGCTGGGGGACCTGGGGATCACACAGGGATTGTACGGTCAAGCAGGCCTCCATCCCAATTCTGTCTCTACTCTTCACTTGCTGTATTGTTTTAGAAGAGTGACTTCATCGCAGTGAGACTCAGTTTCCTCACCTGGTGATGCAAATATTGACCTTGAACAGTTGTAAGGATTACATGAATTAATGTATGTGGAATTCTTTGGAAATTTCTGGCACTTAGTGAGTATCAGCTATTTTATTTTTTTCTCTTTTTTTTGTCCTCTAGACTCACCTAATACAATTTGCCAAACAAAATTCACAGAGTGGGGTAAGCCATGTCATTCAAGCTTGACATAGCCAGGAAGAGTATGAAAGACAGGGGATCACAGAGACTCCAGAAATCTTCCCACACCTTAGGTTGCTGTGGCTTGGTGATGCAAAGGACAACACAAAGTACACCTGTCTAAACAAGGAATTCCATGGCCAATTGAATGTATCTAAAGGCAAAAGTTCCAATTCAGCGTTATCTATCCAAACTTCCTTTGATGTTCACTTGAATACTCTCTGTCTGGTAGTCAACTGACTTCCATTTTTAAGTGTAGCTTTGACTATAATTTATATTTAATAGTTTTGATATTCCCTAGATGCCATTACTTATAAAGATCATTGAATAATTAAAGGTTATCCCTCTCCTCTCTCTCCTTTCGGTGTCTTTAAAAATTGTCATTTTGAACAAATCTCTAAAAACCTGTTTTGGAATTTCAGTTTAGTTTATTTCCTTTTTTTGTTTGTTTTTTTGCTTTTTGTTCTTGAGGAAGATTAGCCCTGAGCTAACATCTGTTGCCAATCCTCCTCTTTTTGCTGAGGAAGACTGGCCCTGAGCTAACACCCGTGCCCGTCTTCCTCTACTTTATATGTGGGACACCTACCACAGCATGGCTTGACAAGCAGTGCCATGTGGGTACCTGGGATCCGAATTGGTGAACCCAGGGCCACCAAAGCAGAATGTGCCAACTTAACTGCTGCGCCACTGGGTGGGCCCCCAGTTTAGTTTATTTCAACAAATACTTATCATATGTGTATGTTGCATTGGACCTTATCAAGAGGAGGATTTCAAATGAAACACACTCCCTGACCTTATAAAACTCAGAGGATTCTGAGAATATAAGCAAGTAAGTAAACAAATCAATTATAGGAGGTGTTAACATGCACAGAGAGAAACCCAGGGTCCTAGAAGCACATGAAAGAGAAGGCTTTAACTCAGACCTGGAGAGTTGGAGTGGGCTTTCTGTGAGCCTAGTGTTAAAGGAGGCTTCAATTTAGGAAGACGGAGTGAGTGAAGTGGAATGGAGAGATCAGAGGGGTGAAGAAGGGAGACAAAGACAAGTTGGTCATTGGCGGCAAAGGAATAGATGAAGCTCAGGGCCAGGGGTTATAGAGGCTCCGTGGAGGAGGCCTGTGACTCTTGATAACAAATGAATCTTTACTAAAACCTCATGGCATTGACTATCCCAAAGGCCTGGGCTCCGTGGTTCCTTGATTCCTTCTTAATCAGAAAGGTCTGTGATTCTGATTCCGTCCATCAAAGTTCCTGGGGATTTTGTTATTTGGGAGCATGTTCCCTTGGAAGGAGAATGTTAGCATCTCTGGGATGGGTAGAAGCATATGCAGATTTGAAAGTGGCATGTACCTTGCTCTCCCCATGGAGAATCTGAATTTTCTGACTGGGTTCTCAAGGATCCATCCTCCTCTGTGTTCAAAATCAGTCCCTGAATAGATACTCATGCCCCAGTCATACAGACGTTATCTCCTTTTTAGGAGCCCAGAGACTCCTCTCTCACCCTCCTGCATCCATTTCTCTTGGCCACCTTCTAGGTCTTAAAACCTCCGCTCTGCTACCACTATGCAATTTTCTCCCTTTGGTTAAAAGTTCTCCCTTTGGTTAACTAGCTCTTGCTTATTAAGTTATGTAGGCTTATACTCTTGTTTTCATTTGCCACATATTCTCTGGCCAAGATCCCTACACTCTTGTGTCCTGGGAAAACTCACCCATGGTCACAATAAAAGACTTTAGGCTTTTAGATCAACTCTCAGGACAAGAAGGAACAAAATAGTTATACAATTAGAATACTCGGCCATAAAAAGTCTTTCCTCCTTATTTTGAGGTGTCAAAGCTGGTTTATTTAAGAGTGAAGTTTAAAAAGTTGGAGGGAGAGGAGAAAATAGAAGTGGATTTCATTATACATAATTTGATTGAAACTATATGTGCTTTTACGCAAAGATAATGTCCTTTTTGTGCACAGAAAGTATTCATTAAAGTGTGTGTGTGCGCGCGCACATACATGCATACCCCAAAGCAAAAAAGCAAGTAAACTCTTCTAATGTAAGGCAACATTGAAAGTACAGAAGCATCATGTGGATTTACAAGCCATGCATAGATTATTTTTAAAAAGGAAAAATTTTGGTCCTTTTAAAGTTAAAAATTATAATCTTAATGTATATCTAAATCTAATTATGTAGCTCTTATGGCATTCTTCTCTCTGTGGGAGGAACCCATAATTTCTCCCTCTCTTATGTATTTCAGCAATTGTTCACATGCTCTGAAGAATCAGATGTTGTTATCAAATACATTTTTTCATAGGACTGGAGTCAATTTGATCATAGTCAGGAAAAAGAATTTTTTTGTTGTTTCTGTCTGTCCCCTGTTTTTTCTTTCATCTCTTTAATATGACCCCAGTAAGTCTGCAAGGCTAATCTCTTAGTGTTCTCTCCTGTGAAGTCCTGGGAGCAGGGTTAGTAAATTCTTTTATTGTCCATTGGGCTGTGTTACTCTGAGTGGATAAAATAGGAGATTTGTTCCTTTATTCATTCTGGCTACAGAAAAGGCAGGAACACTGAAATTCCCATTCAAAGGGCCCACGTTTCTCCTTTTATGTATATATGCCTCCACTTCTCTTGATTTCTTATCTTCCAACATTCGCATTTCCTTCCCTCTGAAAACCACATTGTTTACTTTACCAACAAAGATCAGTCAGCAAAATCTTCAAGTTGGTGGCAGACCAAGCTGTCCCTAAATGAGAAAGGCAGCTCCCCACAACCCCGAGATGTGCAGGTGGTTATTACAGAGGACACTTCATAGGCCTTACAGGATATGATAACTTGATAGATTGACTTTAGATCTGTAAAACAATGCCAATTCGCAAATGTTGGAAGAGAACAACATGCATTAGGCAAGTCTAGATTGCTACCACTTTCATTTTAAGTCTCCTTAAATTGAGACCCTCAGCAGCTCCTTGTCCCTTTGAGATGATGCTGATGGTGATAGTATCGATCAATGATAAAACAAGATTTTAGGAGAGAAATGCTCCTTATTAAAAGAAAGGGTGTTCTGGGCACTGGGAAAATTTTCAAAGGCCTCTCAGCTTGTCAGATAAATAAATGAATGAATAAATAAATGAATAAGAAAAAATCCAGGTTGAAGGGCAATTCAGTCAAGCTACCCTAACATAGCCTGTATTTTTGTCTATTCAAATGTGTTTGCACTGGAGCCGAACAGCCAGCTGTGTTCTGCTGGGTGATGTATGAAGCAGAAAGAACACTGTCTAATTTTTATATCCAGTTGAGCCTGAAGTACCTTGAAATGGGGAAGGAGGTGGCATATCTCCCTCCCACTCAAGAATTATTATTCATGCAAGACGCGCTCATCAGCTCTCCTGGTAGCCCTCCCTGCTTGTATTAACCCCTCAACCACTGGGCGGTAAGCAGAAGGGGCTTGTGATCTAATTGGTTGCATGCCAATTAAGGAGGAACTTTTGGAGTTTTTTTTCATTTGGAAGGAATGGCTGTGTTTTATTTATTTTATATTTCCTTTTTAGGCAGAGGTAAATACCCTCTAGCTTTCTTCTCGTACGTTTCTTCCACTTTTAATTTATTTCGCAATTGTCACTTGTATTGGGGTTAAGTGCTTATGGTAATAAAGGAAGGTCACAGACTACTTATTTAGTGATATCCTTAGGTGGAAATTCTTGTTGGAAGGCCTCTTTACCTGGGCAGTTTAGGTCAGTCAACACCCCTCAGTTTTTATGGGATTCTGAGAACTTGTTGTTAAGATGTTTTATTTTCCCAATCACTCCTCAAAACACCATATGGAACCATTTAGAAATGACTCAGAAATGATATCAAGAGCACAAGGAATTCAACAGAGGGCTCCTTGCCTTTGACAAAGACCAAACAGAGACTAGGACACTGAATTCTCTGGCTCGTGTCTAGACAATTACCAACTATTTTAATATTACCTTCACTTGATTATGAAGTCCATTGAAATAATGTCTGTGTAGCATTTTCAGAGTTAAAAAGGAGTCTGAGGCCGTATGTGCATAGTGAAATAAATTAGAATTTCAGCACAGTTGTTCCTGTGCACTTAGTCTGCTAAACCAGTAAATAGGACTGCAGTATCTTTGATCCAATTGTGATGCAAGGTATTAAAGATTGCATAAAATGCTTAATAGGTACTAAAAAAGTCTGTAAATTTCATAGCCATCTGTAGATAAGAACTTGTGGAAACTCAGATGTTAAAAGAAAAGTGACATATGGGTCTTAAACCGACACTGCCGCTTTCCAGTTCACCAGCCACCAGGAACACGGCGTGCCCCAGCCACGTCTTCACTGTGTCAGCAGGTGAGTGGCAAGAAGGAAGAGCAAGTTACATCCCAGCTTTGTTAGGGATGCCACGCGCCACTTACTGATTCTGGGGAGAAATAACAGATTCTTCAAGGGGAATTGCAGTTCCAAATAGACCAACTTTGCTGCATTCAGAAACAGAACAGCACCCTATTGGCTAAGAGCATGGATTCTGGAGCCACATTGACTGTGTTCAGATCCCAGTTCTATCCCTGTGTGACCTTGGACCAATAGCTTAACCTCTCTGTGCCCCACTTTCATCGTCTATAAAATCATGATAGTAATGGCACCTATCTCATACAGTTATCATGTGGATTAAGTGAGTTTATGTTTGTAAGGAGCTTAAGACAGAGCTTCACATATAGTAAAGCTATTTTTTAGACGTGTTACTTTGGAATAGTAACGTACTTTTAAGAGCTGAGTACATATTATTTTTGTTGTTGCTGTCACTGATTTTAAACCAATGTTTTGTACTAAGTGACATGCTTTCAGCTGAAGTGTCATCTGATTTGTAAAGAAGTCTGGTCAATCCATCCCTCGCTAATCCCCTGTATCTCTGAATGGAAAGGGAACAAATATTTGCTGAATACTCACAACATGCTTGGAATTTTATATATGTTATCTCTCTCTTTCACAACAAATCTACGAAGTGGCTATCATTAGTTCCTTTTGACAGGTGAGCAAACTGAGGACAACCTAACTCCACCTCTTTTCTTAGTCTTAGTTTGAGCATACATAAAATGAAGACAGTGATACTTCTGTCTCAGACATTCAACAAAAGTAACTCATAAACCATAAAATCATATGACTTTACAGTTCTGAGAAGGAAATATAACTGTTTTATATGACAAGTTAGCCTAGCTTTCCGCAGTGTCTCTGATCAAATAAGTGCAAACAGTCACTACTTTTGAAAGGTGCATGTAATACAGAGTTTACACCATCGCCAGCCCCAGTGGGTCAGAGCAGGTGAAGATATAGTTAGCTGCCAAGGGCTGCCATGGCATTCTGTGGCACCTCCCTCCTCCACAGAGGCAACACTGCCTAGTGGCTCCTCTGCAGTAATCACAGAAGTAGCCCCAAAAGGACTTCTGTCCTCAGACAAAGAAGGTTGGAATGGGGTAGAGCGGTGTGGGAGTAATGAGTTCTGTCTGCCAAATATTTCCAGTCCTCCTCTCTAGCACGTGGTAGGGTTAGTACTTGCACCCTTGAGGTTAGCTGTGGCCAGGTGAGTTGATTTGGACTGTGAAAAGTGAAACATGTCACAACACACAAAGGTCATGTAGATAAGCAAGAAATAAATCTTGTTGGTTTAGGCCACTCACATTTAGGTGTTTGTTATGACAGCATAACCTGACCTACCCTGACTAATACAAGTGGGAAATGAGTTCTCCAGTGAGGTATACTTGAAAGTCCTATAGTATTAAAATAAAGTAATGACTTGAGATCTGCCCTTTCAGGTTGGGGAAGTGCTTGGAGACAGGGAAAAAGTGAAGAAAGAAGATAGGAAATGAAATGTTCTGTGACACTCAGCCAGGCTTGTAGTGACCACTCTACCTTGAGAAGAGGTGCCTGGTTCTTCGACAAGCATTTGCCTTTGCTACACACCTGGATGCTTTTCCTGTAGAAGCCTCCTGCTCTCTTAATATTCCCCTTTCTGTTAATAGTACAGTAATTCATTTGGAAAAATAAACAGCATGTGGCAGGCAGCAAGGGCACAACAATGAAAAATATTGATGTCATTTCAGTCTGGTCACAAAAACAGAGTGACATAGAATAGAATTGCTTCAAATCACCGTTGCCAAAAGGTCAAGCTCAAGTAGCTGCAGAAGACTTAAGGGTGTCAAAGAGCCAAAGGTGTTGAAGAGAGACCTTTGGGTGTCTGTTACCTCCCATTTTCTCCAGTGTGTCAGACTTAGCTAACCCTTAGATACATAGGTGAGCTTAAAAGGAAAATAAGAAAGGAAAAGAGAGAGAGAGGAAAAATAAGGAAGGAAAGGAAGAAAGAAAGAAAGAGAAGAAGAAAGAAAGAAAGAAGGAAGGAAAGAATGAAAGAAAAGAAGTAAAGAAGGAAGAAAGAAAGAAGGAAGGAAGGAAGGAAGGAAGGAAGGAAGGAAGAAAAGAAGGAAGGAAGGAGGGAAGGAAAGAAGGGAGGAAGAAAGAAAAGAAGGAAGGAAGGAGGGAAGGAAAGAAGGGAAGAAGAAAGAAAGAAAGAAAAAGAAGGAAGGAAAGAAAGAAGGAAGGAAAGAAGAAAAGGAAGGAAGGAGGGAAAGAAAGAAGGAAGGAAGGAAAGAAGAAAGGAAGGAAAGAAAGAAAGGAAGGAAGGAAGGAAAGAAGAAAGAAAGGAAGGAAGGAGGGAAGATAAGAAAGAAATAATCCTGGTGTCAGAAATGGAAAGAGAAATTAAAGCTAGAACACACATCTCCTGAACTGATGCCATCAATGGCAAGAGGGATATCAGATTGGATATGGGCTCTAAGGGCTAAGGCACCGGGCTTAAAGATCCAAATAAGGCTGAGAGATGTGGCCTCAGGCTTGTGTGAGGCAGAGAACTTGAACTTTCATAAAGCCAGAACTCTTCAGTGATAGAACTAGAAAGATTCTTCCCACTAGCACAGGGAAATGACCTGGATGCATTTTTCTGCCCTGGGCTATGTGTGGACAAAAAGTCTCCTATGAGAAATTGAAAAACTAGGCTTGCCTGTACAAGCTGTGGGTGTGGGCTATAATTTTCTCTACATGAATGTTTGAGGACTTTCCTCAAGGGTATAAATTAATGTGAAACTGATTCTGGACCAGTGAAATTCCTAGAGTGCCAGCAAGAAACAAATGCAAAATTCTCCGTAGCAAGACTTCCACAATTTCCAGCTCCCAAGGAGAAAAAAAACCTGGTAAGGTGAGCTCACAATAAAAATTGTAAACTGTATGAGGAAATGGTAGATCCTGAGACACTCAGATATTGGAAAAATCCAAAAGAGACTTTAGATAAGAATGTTTTAAATAATTACAATAGTATGGAAGCCATAGGGAAAAGAACCCACTATGAACCAGAATAAGCATATTTGAAAAATATCCAAATAGAACTTCTAGAAACCAAAGCATTAGTTATTGAAATTTTATAAAACCTAATCTGATGTATCAACTATCTGGATTAGTCTTCGATAAAGTATTAATGAACAGAAAGACATATCTAAGATAATTATTCAAAATGCAGCATGGAGGGGAAAAGATAGAACATATGACGTAGAGGTGGCTGAAACCTAAACTGAGAAGATTCAGAATCAGAGACTAAAAGTAGTGGTGACCAGAGGATATTTAATTGAATCGGTAATGACTGAAAATTTACCAAACTAAATGACAACATGAACCTTCAGACTCAGGAAGCACAATGAATATCAACCAGGATAAATAAAAAATAAATCCACACAAGCCTCACCTTAGGAATACCACAAAACTTCAAACATGAAGAGAAGAAGGATTTACAAAGGAGCAACATTAACATGGAAAGTGGGTTTCTCATCAGCAAAAGGAGGGCAAGAAGATGAGCAGAATATCTTCACAGAGTTGAGTGAAAAAAAATGCAATAACATCTTAGAAATCTATTTAGACAAAGACCAGGAGGTTCCCATGCGCAGCAAGTTGCTGAATGAGCTATTTTAAAGTTGGTAAGAAGGAAATTAAACCCTGAAGGAGAGAGTGAGATGCGCGAAGCGATGGTGGAGAAACTGGTCATCTGTGAGATAGGTGGTGGTCTTGCCTGGGATGTGAGCTGGTGGACAGAAAGGGTACTGGGCTCAAGAGAATCTCCATCTCTCAGAGCAGAGTATCAGCAGAGAGAGCTGAGGGAGCTCAGTTATCCCCAGGTAACATCCTTCTTTAATTTGGGGGATGGCGTGGGGCGGGGGTGTGTTTAATTTTGAAAGGTCAAATTTTAAGCCTTGGTTTGAAATAAACACAAGAATGCTCATTTGCTAGAGATGTCGATGCTCCGGCTTCTGATCTCCTTACTTGTCTTGGAGTCAGTCCCATATGGGGAAGGGACCGTATGTCACATTCTCTGCTTTAGGTCCTGGACCAGTAAGACTTTTGATGACAAAGAAAACAATCCTTACAATGCCGCACATCCCATCTTGGCTCTTCACCACTCCTTGCCAGTCTTAGTTACCAGTAACCTCTGCAACGTGGATTCTTGGCATTTCACCTGTTTGGTTTGGACCATGCACTTGCCCACACCTGGCTCCTGACCTTGGCTCACTCCCACCCCTGGTTTCACTTTCCTCACACTTAACTGCCCCCGCACCGCCAACTTTCTCCAGTCCTTGTCTCCTCAGATCCACAATTCTAACCTTGGTCCCTTCCCATTTGTTGTGTTTCTACTCCTGAATGGTCACTAACATCCTAAAAGGCTCATTACATCATTTAACACTCTGTATATCCATCTCTCTGCCAGACGTTCTCTCCTCCTTCCTGTTAGTTTAGGGCAGTAGTTCTCATAGTTAGGGTGCATCAGAATCCCACAGAAGGATCGTTAAAACAGATTGCTAGGCCACATCCCGCAGTCCTTGATTCAGTAAATCTGGGCTGGGGCCTGAGAATTTGCATTTTAGCAAGTTCCAAGGTAATGCTTATGCCGCGGTCTGGCAGTCACAATTTGATACCCACTGGAATCCCTACTCTGAAGAAAACCACCATTTCTATGCTGTGTTCCAAGATCCCCCTTGTTTATGCTTCCTCAACATTTTTTTTCACACCACTATTATGGTATCATGTCATAGCATATCATGTTATGTTTAAATGGTACTATGTGGGAGTTATTTGCCAATACCTTCATCTGGGTAAAAGTCCTTTATCTAGGTGTAGTCCAGGTATCTTAAGAGCATGAATCATCTCTTTTGATTTTTATTCAAATAATTTATAACTGAATATTTAGCCGCTGGGGATATAGGCATGGGAAGAGGTCTGGGTTGCTATCCTTAAAGCAGACCAGGGGGCTGAGAGGATTAAGATGGGATTTTGGCAACAAGCCTTTACTTTTCTGCAACTTTCTGCGAGGTTGCCATCCACATTCATTGGTAGCTAACTCTGCAGGCTTACCATATGTTTGACACCATGCTAGATCTTCTTTGTCCTCGTGAGAACTATACGAGGAAGAAGACACAGAGACATCAAGGAAGCTGCCTAAAGATCTCAGATGGTAAGTCAGTTAATTGAAACTCAGAGCCTGATCAGAATAAATTCAACACCCGTGCTCTTGGCCACGGTGCTGTCCTGTCTCACCTCATTTTTATTTCATAAAACTATATTGGGAAGGGCCACCATATGACTTGTTATTGGCTACATGTACTGGCTACGTGAGAGATTCCTGGGAAGGTAAGGTCTTGTCAGGGTTAGGGGTCAGGGGTGAAGGGTTGAGATGAATATTGGATTCCTACATCCCACTTTACCCAGAAAGGTGCACAGCTAATGACTCCAAGGATATGATGGGAGAAATCACAGGCATTATCCATTTATCTCTTGGTGAGGCTTCTTAGTATATGATGTTTCTCTATCAGACCACATAGTTTTGGTAGCTAGTATATGCTAGGAAATGAGTGGTTTCTGCAATTGATAATGAAGAAATGTTAACGCACTTTAATCACCCCGAGTAGTTTTCTTTGGTAAAAATATCCACATTGGTGTAATTTCCAAAGGAATCCCCTGCTGCCTCTTTCTTGAACGGTTTTAATTGCTGATAGTAAAGCACGATGCGGGGCAGGCCCTGCGGCGCAGCAGTTCGCGCATTTCGCTTCGGCGGCCTGGGGTTCTCTGGTTCGGATCCTGGGTGTGGACATGGCACCACTTGGCAAGCCACACTGTGGCAGGCATCCCACATATAAAGTGGAGGAAGATGAGCATGGATGTTAGCTCAGGGCCAGTCTTCCTCAGCAAAAAGAGGAGGTTTGGTAGTAGATGTTAGCTCAGGGCTAATCTTCCTAAAAGAAAAATAAAGATAAAAAAAAATAAAGCACTATGAGGTCCAACTCTAGTCACCCATGTGTATATTTGTTAAATGATTTCTGATAGAATCAGGCAATTATTTTTGACTTGAAGCACAAGAACTTCCTTTTCCCCAGGAAAATCTTCTGTGGCTGTCTTTTCTTTTTCACTTTGTTTCATTTCTTTTCTTTTTTTCTCTCTCTCCCTCCCTCCTTCCTCCCTCCCTTCCTCACTTCCTGCCTTCCTTCCTCCCTCCCTCACTTCCTTCCTTCCTACCTTCCTTCCTTTCTTCCTTTCTCTTTATTTCCTGCTGCTATTAGCTTTCACCTGCACTTTTTTTTAAGCGGCAGACCTCCTTGAATTTCTTTTGCATTCATTCAGCCTGGCTTAATCTCCTGTCAAAGGGCAGGGGAGAGTTACCCAATCAAATAGCGTTGATGCAAACCATATGTTTGAGAAGTTGAGCCCTCTTTCACTGGTTGGAGAGAGAATTAGATAAGGCTGGTCTTCATATCAATAGTTAAACAGTCTAAGGACCAGCAAGAGCCTTGCCTCTCAGATTGCTGACACTTGGCATCTCTTTGAGGCCGTGGTTCTAAAACCTAGTTGCTTAATAGGTCATATCAGCCACTTAAAAAATATTAATGCTCAATGCTTGCCCCCATCCCAAGATTCAGATACAATTTGTTTGGACTGGGACCTGGGAATCATTAGTATTTTAAAAAACAAATCAAAACAAACAAAAACAATAAAAAAATATTCTACATGATTACAACTACTTTAAGGTATTAGTCCCTAAATGTTATTTTCTTCTTATCCAACACACTTGTGATAAGTGATACACTGACCCGAGCACTGACAATTTTCTATGGAAGCTGGGAAATGGTCTGTATCAGAATTGCTTAAACCAGTGGTTCTCAAAGTGTGGTCCCTGGACCAACAGTATCAGTATTCTCTGGGCACTTGTCAGAAATACACATTCTTGGGGTTGACCCCAGCAATCCATGTTACAACCCCTCCGGGGAATTCTGATATCCACTGAAGTTTGGGAACCACTGTGTTGGCAAGTTGCATTCCAATCTTGATATCTTGTCTGAACCTTACTAGAAATGCAGAAATTCAGGCCCTACTTCAGACTTTCCAAATGAGAACCAACATATTAACAAGACCTCTGGTCATATTTATGCGTACTGAAGTTTGAGAAGCACTGTGTTAGAGGGAGAAGTATGCGTATTTTAAAAAATTCCACCGATCTCTTTTCAAGATGTATTCAGGAAGGCAACACTGGCTGTTGTGACATATAAATTCAGAAATCTGTGGCTTAACACAATGCAAATTTATTTCTTGTTCAACTTAAAAGTCTAATCAGTAGGGGGTGGGGGATGTGTTCTACACAGTCAGGGCCTGGAGGTGAGAGACTGCTGTTTTCAAACTGGGCTTCCAAAGTCACTGTGAATGCCTCAGTATCCAGTGGAGAAGGCAGGGAGGGGAGGGAGTGGAGGATCTCCTGGTAGGTTTCCTTGGTTCTGGCCTGGAAGTGGTGTGTATCATTTTTTCTCACCTTCCATTGGTCAGCACTTGGCCACAGAACTCTGCCTAGGTACAAGGAATAGCTGCAAAATATAATACCAGGCTGGGCAGCTGCTACCCAGCAACAACTCTATCCCGTGCAAAGGAAGCATGAATCTTCAGCAACTAGTGTCCAGCCTTTGTTACATTCTGAAATTGATCACATGGGAAGAGAGAGGCAGTGCTGATCCCACTTACCCAGAACCACTCTGGAGGGCACAACCCTGTCCCTTACAATTACTTGCTCACATTTTAGTATGGATTGCAGACGCCCTCCCAGGGTTTTTAAATTTTATGTCTTCTCAGATATCCAATTCAGAAGCTAATTATTATAGAGATTCAGATACAATGAAAATATAGGTAGGGAGCATTTAGTGTAGCAGAAAATACAAAGAAAAGAGGAAGTCTGGTTGGCCAATTCATGTTAATTGAAATTAGTGTTTACAAAGAACATTCACATTTGTTATATTTTGGATGCAACAAACTCATTAACTCAGTGTTATTGTCTATAATTGTCATAAGAAGAAAATGAGTTCCAGAGAGGTTAAGAAACTTCTCTGGGATCACAAAGCTTGTGGATCCAAGGCTTTCAGCTTCAAAGTGTATCTCTATTAGAAAACATGAGACAGTTGTGATGGACAGACTTGAAGGTGTCCTCCATTATCTCTGACTCTTGGTGTTCACATTCTTATACAAACCCCTCTCCTTGGGTGTAGGCAGGACTTTTGATTTACTTCTAGCCAATAGAATATGGCAAAGTTGATGAAATGTTATGCCCATGATTACATTATGTTACCTAGACTCTGTCTGACTGGCGCACTTGCTGGAGAGCCTCTGGAATTGAAGACGCGAGCCGCCATGCATCCCACAGGCACAAAGAAAATGATTTAGCCAACAACCTCAGGGAGCTTGGAAGTGGATCCCTCTCCAGTTGAGCCTCTGATGAGAACTCAGCCCTGGCTGATAACTCGAGTGCAGCCTGATGAGCCTAAGCAGAGGATATAGCCTAGCCGTGCCTGGACTCCTGACCCTGAGAAACTGTGAGATAATAAATGTTTGTTTCTTATGATGCTAAGTGTATGATTTTCAACTTTCAACTGCTCTGGGCTGTATTTTTATGTACTTTAGGCTCACATAGTGTTTGCATGGCCCAGTAGCTCTGATCTGATAATTACTTCATCACTGATCTCACATTAATATGACTGCATTTTCTGTGTCTAGTTAAAGATACAAAGTGATAGCTATTGGATTTTCCAGTCGCCATATATCTAATAGCCAGGCATCTGATATTTCATTAATAGGGGAAAAGGATGATTCGATATCCCTTGTTATAATTTCTTGGTTCAAATTTCCAACAAACACATGGAAATTACTGGTAATATCTTCTGGTAGTACATTCAGACTCCTTGATGCTATTGTCCAGTTCATTGTGACTTCCTTTATCAGAAATGTTCACCAATTCATAGAAGCTAGTAGCAGCTGCATCTTTGTGTTGGCAAAATTCCATAAAATATTATGGGTCATTGCCTGTATGTTCTGTTATTATTTTAAAGCTTTTACAGGGTCCATTTTGACTGAATAACTGAAATATGAGGGCTTTGATCACATCTCCAGGAAGCTTCTCTACATAAGGCATCCTTCACTGCTTATCCATCCAGGAGGCCTGAAGAAACCACGAGGAAGGGCAGGACATGGAGGACCCGGGGAGGAAAAATTAGGAAGGGTGGTTTTGAGCTCCAGCTGGGATCAGAGGAAAAGGGGTAGACCCCGACTCCAGGCCCTCTCCCTGCACCCCACTCTGCATATTTTGCTACAAGCAGGTGGAACACAAAGAGAAGGATGAATAAAATAAGTTATGCTTTTTTGAGATGGAACGTAGATTCTCCTATTCTTTACTACAATCAGCCCTAAGCTGAAGCCGGTACTGATGCTGTACATATTTTTTAAAAAGTCTATTTGCTTTGGTAAAAGTTTCCAAGATAGGATTCAGTTAATGAGTATCCACATCAGCATACTAACAGGTAAATTTACTTTTACATATAGAAAACCAAAAGTAGACTTCACCCTGTTTAAGTACTGTAAATTTAATTAATGGGACAGTCTCTGGGCCAAGTATAGCACTAAGATTAAGACCAGGGATCTCGTGCTGGATGTGCTCATTCATTCTTTATTTCGTTAATCCAACCGGAACTTTTTTCGTGCTTACTTTGTGCCACCTGCTGACAACATGGCTTAGACCAGGGGTTGGCAAAGTACAGCCCGCAGGCCGCATCCAGTCTTCTGCCTGCTTTTGTATATCAAGCTTTTTGGAACACAGTCACGCTCATTCATTTACAGGAGGTCTGTGGCTGCTTTTGCATAGAGACCATATGAGCCACAGAGCCAAAAATATTTACTAGCTTGCCCTCTACAGGAAAAGTTTGTGACCTTTGGCTTAAAGGATTAAAGATAATGTGTCTGGCTTAGTTTCCTGATCAGAATAATGAGGACATAAATGTCTACCTTGTCCAACATATAATATTCTCCTGTGTATAGAAAAGTGATATTTTAAAATCTGAAATAACAATAGCTATCATTTGTGGAGAGCTCATGGTGAGTCAGGTGTTTGGCTAAGCCCTTTACGTGGATCATCTCATGGAATCCTCTGCAAGGAAGCTGCTCTCCAAGGTTCCATGTGACAAATGAGAAAACTGAGGCATCAAGAGCTTAGTTGACATGGCTACAGTGACAAAGCACAAAGCCTGGCTCCCCAGCTCAGGAAAAGCTGTTCTCAGTTCTCTTATCCACATGATGAGGATTAAATCTGTCCCTCAGCAAGGTTGGAGTATGGACTGAACGGGAAAGCCAGTGTGAAGACCTGGCACAGCACCGCATAGTGACACAATAATACCAGATTTTTTTTTTTTCATGAGGAAGATTGGCCCTGAGCTAACATCTGTTGCCAATCTTCCTCCTTTTGCTTAAGGAAGATTGTCCCTCAGCTAACAATCGAGCCAATCTTCCTCTATTTTGTATGTGGGACACTGATGCAGCATGGCTTGATGAGCAGTGTGTAGGTCCACATCCTGGATCCAAACCTGTGAACCTCAGGTCACCAAAGCAGAGAGCGTGAACTTAACCACTACGCCACCAGGCTGGCTCCAATACTAAATTGTTTCAAACTAATCATTTTTTCAGGAATATTTCACCAGAGCTACCCAACGAGGTGTATTTAAAAGTATTTGAACTATTATTTACTTTGGGAGCATTGATTCTTTATGAGTGCTTAGGTCTCGTGATATAAAAGGAGTCTTAGAAATTATATATAAATGGCGTGAACTCATGTACCGTTACTGTAGTGTCTGAATGTCATAAATTCAGTTCCTTAACTCTCCCTGTCCTGCATGTCTAACAAAATATTGAAGGCGACACACCGTCTGTAGAAGGCTCAATATTAAATGCTCCATTTTCCATGTTATACACATCTTAGAATGGCAGATGCTGTCAGAGATATTTGGGGGAGTGGGGTGGGGGGTGGCGGATAGGGAAGTAAGCGTCCTAAACGATGATGATGAATCACTCTCTGTTTGAATGCTGTTCCATTAATTCAAGTGACATTTTGACAATAGCATGCTGTCAGTCCAATGGTTTGACCTATACAACAACCTCTAATTATTACTAATTAAATAATTAATTATTCATAGAAGCGCATTCCATTAGCATAGCAGAGATGTGTTGGAATATGAGTTATATTCGGTTTATGAATCTTCAGAAAATAGATTCTTTAATAAATTAATAAAGGGGCTCTGGGGTTTCATTAAAAGGTGGCTGGAGGGTGTGCTTGCCTGTTTCCAAGGAGACCACAGGTGGTTCGTTGCTTTTTTTTTTTAAGTTAAACTTGTTTGGGCTAGATGATTTTTTTTTTTTCACCCTTTTCTTACTGCTCTGTCCTCAGGCAGAGAACGGAACATTTTAATGAAACCCCTGTTGTCTTCATATCGCTTTGATCCCCTTGTGTTCTCTCCAGTCTACACATTGGCCAGTCGGATGAAGGCTTTCAGATTTTTCCCCCCAGTATTAAAAACTGTGGCATGCCCTCCATGAATAAACAACATCGCGGTGGAGACCCAGTGAAGGGAAAGCAGAGCACACAAAGGGAGGAAGGAAAATGCATAAATTCAAATGACACGGGCCTCATTGACCCACTTCATTACCCGGACTCCTGACTCTCTTAGCCACTGTGATTATTTTTCCAGTTAAGCCTGATTTAAAGAACTTGGAGAAAAACAGGCTCATCCATTTCTCTCACCCTCGACAATCTCTTTGCCACATGGAGTTCCACTTCTTCGTTATCTCCCCATAATGATGATCATGGTAATATTAATATCTTCCAGCACTGCTCACTAAATAGTGATAAAAATAGTAATATTAATGTTTTCTAACATCCATTTTTGATGCTCTGAGGCGCATTATAAATTCTGTCTTTGTTTAAGCAGTGGGGAACCCACAAAGTATCATTATAGTTATCATTAGAACTCAAGGGCACATTCCAGAATCTGAAACCTAAGTGGGGCTATGTCAGCAAGCATTCCAGGGCCACGGATGGAACAAAAAAAAATGAATAAAATAGAACTTTTTACACTGTTTCAACATTTGACCTATTTTGGGAGATGGGATTTTTTTTTTTTTAAATACATAAACCTGCTGATTATTCTCAAAAACGATAGAGAAACTTGTTTTTCTGAAACCAACCACATCCAGCCCTTCAAAGTCACCAGGGCCTATCTGGATTTTTTCTCCCACTCTGTTTCTCCTCCCTCTACAAACAGGAGGGGTAATGGGTCCCCACCCAGCAACAGTAATCTGCTTTCTGTGGTTCAGGAGCCAGCCACCCACTCCTTACCCAGGTGACTTTGAGTCCAGGTGAGGGATGGCGGAAAGACAGAAGAGGAAACCCCCTCCCAGGAGTGAGCTGATGGAGGCCAAAGAGGAAATGCAGAGTACGTTATCATTACTAATGGTCCTGCCAAGTAGAAACAAAGCTTTCGTTGGAAACCCGTAAGAGAAAATACCCTTTAGCAGTGGGATTACTTTGCTGACCTTTCTTTTTACCTTCACCCTCTCCATATGAAGAACCGGCTTAGAGCTTCAGCCTAGCCCAAGCTCTCTGCTTATGGCTGTCAGTCACTGGGAGACTGGATCCGCGTGCACACTGCGGGTGTGATGGGAACCAACCCTGGCCTTAGTCCAACACTGTGAGGCTTTCCCCTTCTCCTTTCCCGGCTCCTGGCTTTGACGGGTTTTTATTTGTTTGTTTTATTTATTTCTCACTTTTTAAGTTCTCTCCCAGAATCTCAGCTACCCTCTTGTCCCCTGCTCCCTGGTGTCCTTCACTCCCCCATCATTTTTCTGCCTGGTTATTTTCTCAAAGCTGTCTACTCAGTGGGCAGTTGTATGCGGCTTTTTTTTTTAATTCAGCAAAATATATAGATGGCACCATTATAAGTATCTGGACTGGAACCTACAATCAAGAGAGGTAAAATAATATCAAGCCATTAAAGTTAATTACTAACACAAACGGATGTTTACTAATACTTATTATAGGAATACGAATCATTTTAGGAAAATATTATCAACCCCATAGGCATCCAGGGCTCCACCCCCCCGTCTCAAAAATGAACTCAGGGAAGATTAAAGCCTTAATTAAACACACACTTTATTTCTGTATTTGGTTTTCACAAACGACATCCTTTTAATATAAAACTGACATTCTGGCATCACTCATATGCCCAGAAGAGTCAGATAATCAACAACAGTTTATAATAACATTGCACCAGAATAATTAATAAAATCTGAAGTTTAATGAAAAGAAATGTGTGTTTCCCAATAATGCAATGAGGAGATATTCATTTCCATGTATGATAATTAGAAAGTTTGAAGCTTTGAAAATTGGAGAAAGAAACTAAGTATTTGAGGGCTTGTCATAACCGTGCCCACTCTCTCCATTTTGGTTTCCTACTTTTTCATAGCTCGTGTTCTTCCTTTTTTTTTTCCTGTTTCACTAAATGAGATTTGCTCCTCAAATTTGCTAGCTTTCAAAAGTACACAGATCCTGTAGCGAATGCAAGCCATGTTACCATCAAGAGATAAATGCCAGTGTTCTATGTTATCCTCTAATGATTATTCTTATGTATAAATAATTGTCCATTAGCTCCAGCTTTGTAAAACAGGGGACTAAGTGATCTCTTGAAATTCTTCCTAGGCTTCTGAGTCCATCATTAACTTCCCAGCCTTATGGTAATGTCTGTGTAAGCCCACGGAATTACTGCTTTTCTACAAAATCAAAGCTAAAGGTTAGTAAATTTAGTTTGTTTACATAAAGGGTTGAAAACGTGAGGTGAGCTTTTAGAAACAGTGCCTTTGCTTATCTAAGCAAGGTACTAATATTAATTAGATTCATCAGTATAGTATTTCCAACCATTGATCCAGCCATTAAAAATTTTCCAAGAGCTGTGAGAAAGTTGGTGTTCTGAATCCTGTTTGCAGACTTGGAAAACGAGAATAGAGACTTAGAAATGAAATGGTTTAGAATGCTCAATTGGGGAGCACATTTGCAATCCTTAAGGATCTTAAGATTGGCCTTCAAGTTTAGTCAACACAATGTAGTCTCCACAGAAACTGAAGGATGATGACGTACACTTGAAATTTATATAATGTTATAAACCAATGTTACCTCAATAAGGATTAATTAAATTAAAAATAAATAAATAAATAGAACTCTGACAAATGAAGAAGAAGAAAGCATATTCACCTTGCTCTCAAGGCTGCTTATTCTGCATCCGTTGTTTTCTGACTCCCATGGAGCAGCAGCAGAGGTTGATGGGAAGATTTCCCCTCCTGCATGGGCACAAATGGGGCTGATCTTCTGCCTGCCTCAACTCCTCTCTCCAGCCTTCCCACTGCCTTTTTCCCATCTCTTTCCCGCAGATACACATGGCCATTGTTCTGCAAGGGTGAGATAATGTGGAGGACAAGATCTGTGTCTTATTTTATTTCTATGATGTCCCCATTTGGCATATTGTTGAGCATATAACAATAAATTTTTGGTGTTGAATAATTGGGTCAAATCAAGCCTATTGAACAGTGTAACACAGGTACTGTGGGTGTAACCTTACCCTTGCCAAGGAGAGATTGAGCCAAAATTTTAAATCAAATGCATTTTCTTTCTGACCCCAACATCCTCATTTTTGTATTCTATTTTTCTTTATATTTATGCCTTTACCCTCTTCCAGCTTCCACGTTTTTTGTTTTCACAACGTTGGAATCTCTCCTACCATTACTCTGCATCTCTCCCTGCCATGACCACACTCCACTTTCTCTAAGATGGCCTGATGTTTCATTCCACACAATCATGCATGTCCTAGATTACATTCCTCCAGGAGCCTATTCAAAGGCATCTACCACTCTGGAAAAGATATTTACTGCTCTTGTAATGAATCTTGATAATAGTCTAAATTTTACATGCTATATTCGTAATAATACATACATTCATTGACCTCTCCCTGTGGGGCTAGTAACTAAGTGCTAATGCACCATCTTTCTTAGAGGCATGTGTCTTTTAACAGAAAATATTACTTTTACAAAATTAATTGTATAATAGTGGTGTTTCATACATGGGGGTGATATCTTTTGGACAGAGGAACCTTCAGGGTCTCTCAAATTTTGCCACATATTGGTCTTCTCCTGGTCCCTTCATTAGTGGCACTTGGTATTTTTCAGGTATCTGTATAATCAGATCATCATTTCCTGAGTAGGTAGAAAATATTTGGACTGGATTCCAAAGAGGATTTTTATTGGTTTCCTGTTGCTATCATGAGAATTATCACAAATTTAGCAGCTTCAAATAACATAAATTTATTGTCTTACATTTCTGTAGGTCAGAAGTTCAACCTGATTGTCACTGGGCTTAAATCAAAGTGTCAGCAGGGCTACATTCCTTTCTGGAAACTCTAGGGGAGAATCCATTCCCTTGTGTCTTCCGGCTTCTAGAGGCCACTGACATTCCTTGGCTCATGGTCCCCTTCCTCTGTTTTTAAAAGTAGCAATGTTGCATATCTATGAGCTTTCTTCCATAGTCGCATCTCTCTCTGAACATAGTCAGGAAAGATTCTCTGCTCTTTAAGGACTCCTGTGATTATATTGGGCCAATCCAGATAATCCCCAATATCTCATCTCAATGTCTGTACTCTTAGTCCCAGCTGCAAAGCCCCTTTTGCCATATAAGGTAACATGTTCACAGGCTCTGGGGATTAGGGTCTAGACACCTTTGAGAGCTATTGTTCTGCCTACCACACTTATTATACTGATGAAATATTTCAGAAGAAGAATATTGTCTAAAAAAGAGAGAAGATAGGAAGCATGGATACTAACTATATCGTTAGGGTTGAGACAGGAACAGATGGCACACACAAGCTGGATGATGGAGGATAATTTAACATAAACTATAACTACACTAGTAGATTTCAGTGTAGTAGCAGATAATGTAACTAGACTACAAATGTGACAGGAGGGGTAGAGATACCACAGGGATGGCACAGCCCCTCATGGGTAAGTGAGAGCAGGGATGCCATTACCAACCCTCAGGTGAATGGGCAAGGGGAGTGAGCAGTTACCAGACCCTCGATTGAGGGCTGCCTAACAGACACTGTAGCATTTGGTATACACAGGCGGTCAACCTGGGATGACTCAGTAGGAAGATAATTTGGGGAACAAATACCTGAACACCACTCTGCTCCCATCCTCCTTCAGTCTCTTGCCAGTGTCATCCCAATCCACAGTCCCTTCCACCTCTGTTGGGTGAATCCAATCAGCAGAAGCCAACGAGGGAGCCCACTGATGTAGTTCTTGGGCAGGGTAGGATGGAGAGGAGTGGAAAGTGGATTTGGAGTGGCAAATGGCAGATATCTAGACAGGGCATCATGTTGGAGCATCTAGGCAAAACTGGAGAGGATGAGGATATCTAGAGGCAAACCCAAAGATTTATATGCAAATAGGTAAAAAATGCTGTATGGACACTTATTCTAACACCAATGGCCATGCTCACTTAAAGCCCATATATCCCAGGTTCAGAGGGGAGGGACAGGTCCTTAAGAACATAAAGTCATACCAGATGGTAGTGGAGCTTGATAAATACTGAGCTGAAATCTGCAAAAGCCTAATGACATCAATAGATGGGAAATCGCTCTGCCTGAGTACTTCATTCACGCTGGCCACGTGCAACCTTTTCCCTAGATTCAATCATGTACTGAGTTGAATGGGGCAATGGACGGGCATTAATATTTGTTGAGCACCTTCTATGAGTTTGGAACTTTGTATGTATTACATTACAAAACGCTCACATAAACCCGGAGACAGGAATTATTATCCCCATTTTACTGATGGAGGAATAGAGGCTCAGTGACCTGCCATCATCTACTTACATGTTCATTCAGTCACGGATTGTGTATTGAGAGAGCCTACTAATTGGCAGGTGCTACATGAAGTACTTGGATGAAAATTTTAAATAAGGCACAATCTCTGTTTCTGTTCTCTATTAAGCAGAAAGAAACACTTTAATGGTCAATTCTATAAAACATAGAACATGAGGCGAAAATATATTCTTTTTCATGTGTGTGCCAGGAAGATTGGCCCTGAGGTAACGTCTGTGCCAATCTTCCTCCATTTTATGTGGGACGGTGCCACAGTGTGGCTTGATAAGTGGTGCTAGGTCTGTGCCCGGGATCTGGGTCTGTGAACCCTAAGCAGCTGAAATAGAGTGTGAGAATTTAACCACTATGCCACCGGCCGCCCTGAAAATATTTTCTTGAAATCCCACTTGGATTCTTCCTTTCACCTGTGGTCATGCTCTCACCACACGAAGTATCAGCTCCCGGCCCCTGCGTGCAGCTCTTCTGGTCACATCCACCACTGGCAGTGGGAGGATTTTCCATAGGCACACATTTCCATGTTAACCAGGAGAGCTATGGGTAACTGAGAGTCAGAATCCAGTCAGACGGTAACACATCTGACAGAGGATGCATTGTGTATCTCCTTTTTGTTTATATCCTCTCTCTGGGTGGAGGGAAAGGCAGGATAGGTGTACTGTTATTCCGTGGACTATTTCACTAGAGTCTGATTTTAAAGAATGCTTTGAATAGAGAGAGACAACTTTTATGGCTCAGACCTTTTCAATCCTATAGATGTGAATGTTTCTAATGGATCATACGTTTTGCACCCTCTCAACACACACACACACACACACACTCACCCCTACACAGCCTGAGTCTACAGTCAGGCTTCTAATCATTCTCAGCCCAGTGTTATAGGCAGCCACTCCCAATGGGTCAAAGTAGCCCTTGAAATGCTCTTAGACTAGTGCAGAGTAACGGATCAGTTGGGACTATACAGATCAGTGCTGGACTTTAAAATGCTCACGAGGTGTTTGTAAGGATGGGATTTCAGGCTCTCAGTAAAATACCAAAGAGCCTGTTGATGCCTTTTGCTCTATCCCTTCCCCATGGGCCCCTCTTTACCTATTTGCCTTGCAGACTGAAGGTGGGTGATCTAAAGATCTGACATCTTCTAAAGGTTTGACCATTTCAGGTTAATGGTTAATCCAGCTTCAGTGGCTCTTAATAATGTCTTTTTCCTCAGGGTCCTTGTTATGGTCACCTCCAGGCAAGGCTACTCTTGAGAACCAGGGCCAATGGAGGACAAAATACATTTAACAAACCCTCCCTAAGTTTTTGGGAAGTAAAATCTCTACTTAGTGAAAGCTAAGCCAACACAAAAGGATAGATCTTGGCCTGGATATATCTTACAACTTTGGCTAAACTACCACTGGACTCACTCAAAGACCTCTTTAGCCTTGGTGATCTGCTAAGAAATCCCATTTTCTAACTTCCACCAGATGAAGCCTGGGAGGGCAATTTTTTGCCAACCTCAGGGCTTAAGTGCATGGAAGAGAATTACTGGTCCACTGGATGGTCTAATATATGAGTCCTAGTTAGCATCAAGTCTTAAAATAGGAGTTAGTTTCTTCATATGGTAATGTAGTGACTTGTTCGCCACGATAAGGAGGTGGACGATCCACATGGTGTCTGTCGACTGACAGAATTTCTGAGTGGATTGGGGGCCAGACTCTAAAACTGGAGCTCCCAAGAGGGCTTCTGGGCCTGTTCCACCTCCAGTATATTTCAATGAATTTATATCTCTAATTTCTCTAAGTCTTGCTCTTTCTCTGTGTCTTTGGGCACTTCTAATGCCAGCCTTAGCTGGATATAGGAAATTGAATTATGTGCAAATATGAAAATGCAAATGAGAGTCATGGATATTTCTGGGCCTTTTGCCTCTGGCTCAGACCTCCAAATGGGAAAAGATGGGGATGTAAGCAAACTGGCTAGAATGTTCTAGTTTCCAACAAGGCTTTGGTCATGTTAGTACTGATGAATCAGTAAGTACTGTATTACCTCATTCATATCACTGCTGCCTTTCTGCTCAAATATTTCTAGACTTGTTGAATCCATTTGAAACATACCCTGAAAATATCTTCAAATGCTAAAAGTTGCAAACCCATCACTGGACATTTGAGGAGAGAGATTAGACTAAATAAACATCACAGCAAGGCTTTTCCAGCTACTTCGTCCTCCTGGGGCATCTTTTTATTATAAAAAAATATGTTACAGATATGCTTCTCTTTCCACTATATAATATAAAACACATGAATATAATATACAAAGCATACAATGTGAGCGTACAAAGCACTTATACCCATAAACATGTGCATGTATAAGGCATACAACATGTATGTGTATTTAAAATCTGTCACAAATCCATATAGCAATATGTGTACACATACACATTTGCAATACAAACATATGTACACATGCAAAATCTATATAATGTCCATGGCATATTACATGCATACATGTAACATGTGTATGTTCATGCATTATAAGGCATGACTGCATGTTATGTATGTATGTAGCTGGTTTGTGTGAGCAGGTAAGCATACAACATATATAATATAAATAATATTTATACTTACATGTATAACATATATATCTATATAGCCTATATATCTATAACATGTAACATATATACCTATAATATATGTTTTATATATGACATTATATATATGTAAACATGCAACATATAAAACACAAGACATGTTTCAGAACATATATATGTAACACACATACATAGCAATTTATAAAATATTTGTATAATACATGTATAATATAAATATGCTCCTCTCTCTATTCTAAATTGAAAATTCATAAATATAAAATATGACTTCACATGTAATTTAAAAATTTAATAAAATGCCCTTTTATAAAGGAGAAATAGAAGGAAAGCAATTGATAATAAAATAACACGTATTTCAACTTGGAAAATCTTGGTCATGACTATAGAAGAGGTCACGATGATGAGTTGGATTTTTTTTACCTACTTAAAATGACTAACTCTGGATTAAGAGCTATAAAAAGATCAGAGACCATTCCAGTCAAACTAAACAGGAAAATGAGAGAACAGCGGTAGAAGCAAATGCTGGAATAAAACCTAGCATCAGGCTACATAATAACAGACTAGATTCATCAGCACATTATGAGAGGAAGAGGGAAATAACCCTAACTGATGTAGGGACAACATGCTAGCACATTAGCAGATCTTTGCATATATGAATGTCCAGTGGGATATAAAAAAGTCATGAGGGCTGTAGGACAACTCTATGTTGTGTCCACATGTTGCGGGACATTAATAACTGGGATGTTACCCACTAAATTCCGATAGCACACCCAGTCATTGGGATGACCAAATTCCTCTAGCACATTCCCAAAGCACACTCAGGAAGCCAATGTCTCTCACTGAGAGCCACGACTTTAGAGAATGGACTAAATATTGCTTTTATCCAGATTGTCACTCTCCAATTAATGGATTTGAATAACCAATATTGTACTATTTAAAACCTCTTCCTTTGAGATTCATAATTCTTTCCTGTTCCCATTTCAAGCAATTTTATAGGCTTCCATATGTCAAGGCTTCTTTAGCATTCATCTCACATGTGTAATGATGTAGATGGGTCTGAAACATTATATATTTGGTCCACTCAGGACAGTCTAAAAATCTGTGAGCGGTACACCATGTTAGCCCTACCATCTGTGAAATAACCTGAGCAATGAGGAGCCCACCACAGTGGTAGATATAGATCTTCTCTCACAAAAAGCAGCCTCAATAATTAACATCCTTGTAGTATTCAACCTGGTTACTAATGAGATTCACTATGGCCTGGTGAACTTTTGTATATGGGAAAATTACATTACCAATATATGAAAGGGTAACTTTTTTTTTTAGGAAGATTAGCTCTGAGTTAACATCCGCTGCCAATCCTCCTCTTTTTGGTGAGGAAGACTGGCCCTGAGCTAACATCCCTGCCCATCTTCCTCTACTTTCTATGTGGGACCCCTGCCACAGCATGGCTTGCCAAGTGGTGCCATGTCCGTACCTGAGATCCGAACCAGCAAACGCTGGGCCACCAAAGCGGAACGTGTAAACCCAACTGCTGTTCCACCGGGCTGGCCCTGAAAAGATAACTTTTAAGAGGAAAAATTCACCAAAGCATAATCCATGATCTCACGGATGTCAGGAAGGAGCAGTCTTAGCTTTGCTTGATGATTTTCGGGTGAAAGTCAGAGAATAATGGTGTATGATTCAAAGGCCCTTTCTTAGGACTCATTTTCTGTTTCTTGAGGTCATTGACCAGATATTACCAAAGCCACCAAAAATGGAGCTTGAGAAGACCATCCTGATTCAATGTATCCTTACAATAATCTGGCTAAACAACAAAAAGAGTGAATAAAGATTTTGTGGCCTGCACTTCTGTATCCAACCCAGGTGACAAGTTACACTCAAATGCTTCCACATCATAGAGAAGACACAGATATGATTTGTGTTCCGTTCTGAACAAAATCTTAAGCATTCACGGTGTCACACAGGAAAAGGAGAAAACTCATGGTCAGAACCATTGCACATCTTCTCTGCTCATGGATTAGCTTACGTAACAAAGTATGGGGAGATGCTGGTCCTCTATTTGACAATGCCTCCTTAATAATAACAGCAAGCATTTGTGGAGCACTTACGATGCGCCAGGCACTCTTCTAAGTACTTTGCCTACACTAATCCATTTAATCTTCACAACAATCTTCTGTGGTGCTTTCTGTTATTATTTCCAGTGAGAAGCAAAAGCACAGAGAGGTTGAGTAACCTGCCCAAGGTTACACATTAATGAATGATAGAGCTAATTTGAGTCCACATAGCCTAGTTCCATAGTCTTCTCTCTTAACCAATGTGCCCTGCTGTCTCCTTAACTCTTTCTTTCCTCTCCTTGAAATGTATCAGCTCTGTTTTAAGAATTAAAGAGAAAAATTTGGTGATTGGCCAATCTGGTGCTGAGGCCTGATTGTGAAAAGATAAGAACTGTGAACAAACCAGCCCTAAAACGTCTTTAAACTTTCTCAATAGCCTTTTTAAAAATTTGTTTTTACATCAGCTGATTGCCTATCTTATGAAATGTCTACTTTGCACAATGGCTGGAAACTCATTCTAATGTTGCCCAGGAAAACCAAGGCTAGTGGGAATAAGGCTACAGAAGATACATTCTTGTGGTCACCAGATCTGCTCTTCCGTTTGCATCAAGCAGCACCCTACCTACTTTTCTGGCTCCCAAAGATGTTAGAAACTTATAAGCACAGTTCCCTATATCTATCTTCCCTTTTTATGCCACCTGCCCTTCCCCATGTGGCCAGCATTAACTATGGGGAGATTTCACACGAGATTTTCCAAATGGCCAGGCAAGTTTGACACACTGGGCTTTTCCTTACTCAACCCAGCTCCTCCTACCTCCTCTTCCTCCTGCTTCCCTTCTGATGGAACACACCACACCCCTCATCTTTTTGATTGTTTGTGCTTTTCCCTTTCATTACTGTTCAAGGCAGTAATGAATGGGCCTCTTGTGTGAAAGGAGAGACAATGGTCCTCATTTGATGGGATTATTTACAATAGGAAAAATTGCTTTAAAGAGAGAAAGGGGGAGAGACAGTTATAGCAAGAGGCCTGACCATGAAACCATTCTTTCATGAGGAGTCTGGCACCCTCCGCACCTTTTCCTGGCCATCGGCCAAGCTCTCCTCCACTTGAGAGTGGCCCTTGAGTTTTGCTAGTTTCCCCAGGATGCCACAGCAGCTGGCCTCTGTAGGGTGACTCATTTCCGCAGTGAGAGTGCTCCGGTACATTAACAACTCTGTCTTCTTTGATCAAGTGACATCAGGGCATCTGTTCCCATGGCCTGTGTTTTCAGATGATGAGTCTTTTCCTGGGCACACCCGCCTGGAGAACAGAACCCTAGCTGTAGAGGAGGCAGCTAAGCCTGGCTCCATAGGCAGAGTATGTGCTAGACATTTGAAGAAGGGGCAACTTAGGCCCAGGGCCTGCCCTCTCCCATTCAGGGCTCTTGGGAGAATTGGAAAATCCTGGCCCCTCAGGGCCAGTGGATTAGGAAAAGTTGCTTCCTTTCAGTGGACACAGCCCTCCAGCCCCACATAGGAGTCTACACTCTGCACAATACAGAGCGATATGTGCAGCTTGAGTAAGGCATGACACTTCTCTCAGCCACTTGGGTTTCAGCAAAGTTAACGGCAATGTGGTGCACTGACAGGGGGCTAGGGATCCACACTAGGCTGCAGTGAGTTTGAATATGGGGTTTGCCATTTGTTAATAGCGCAGTTCTGTTATTTTGGGCAAGACGTTTAAGTGTTCCATGTCTTGGTTTCCTTATCTGTGTCATGGTTACGCAATAATAGCATCTAATCAGAGGTCATTAGAGGATTCAGTGTGAAAACTCATAGAAATCAAGTAGAACAGTGCCCAGTGCAAAGAAAGCTCTCACTAAATGTTGGCTGTTACTATTTATCACTAGCAGAGTGCTCAGGTATCCTAGACCTTAGCAAAAATGGAGAGAAGTTAGTGTGACCTCTAGGATTGCTAGCCTCATCCTTCTGAATGTTTTTCTTTAATCCCAGGAATTCGCCCCATTATTGAGTACAAGCTATAATGATAGTAACGACTGACTTTTATTCTGCAATTGTCATACTTTATGCCTTGTGTTAAGTACTTTGCATATATGACATCATTTAATCATCCCAATATCTTTGTAAATAGATTCTTCCTTTAACCCCAGTTTTCAGATGAAGAGCTTGATGCTAAGAAAAGCTAAGCAACTTGTCCAAGGTCTAAAAATCAACAAGTAATTCAGGTGGCATTTGGAAAAATCCTTTATCCAGGACCCCACTACTCTCCTCACTACTGAAATATGCTTTAATCTGCATGAATTCATTGCCCCAATTTTTTCTTCTTCCCTCTCTTTATATCCTGAAAATGTATATCTTTTCCTGTCCCTGCTGACTCCTTTCTGGAATCTGAGATCATAACATTACGGACACTTAAGAGGCTGTGCAAATAGGTTGATACAACTGCTTTATTTACAAGTGAAATAGAAGTGGTAAACTTATAAATAAAAACATCCTGTCCACGATAGCATGAAATAAAATAAAACCATAATGTATCGCCCCTCCCAAGGGCAAGTTTAGCAGAGGTCAGAGGAATCAATTACATCCTCCCAAATGCCGGCGAGGCTGGTGAAGATGGGTTGGCTCTAAAGGTCCTCCCAGGGTCTCCGAAATCAAAGCATTATCAGCCACAACCGGTTTTGTCTATTTTTAAGTCTGGTTCTGTCCTGTGTACTGCCTAGTTTTTCAAGTAATACACTATTATTATTATTTTTTAAGGTAGATGGCTTTGCTAATAGACTAATTTTTTCTCCTTGCTTTCCTGGACTATTGTTTCATTTGTCTCCTCCTTATTTTATTTATTCAATTTGCTTCAAATTGCACCGTTTGTTACTTGGCCTCAGGGAGCACTGGCTATTAAAACTACACTAATAATTTTAATTGACTTAAAATGATGTAAGAACACCACGGCTGCCAAGAAATACAGGGCCTCCAAAGAGGTGCTGCGGCAGGGAGGAGGCATCGAACAAAGCGAGATGCCTAAGGCACCGAACCCCCAAATTCGGCAGGATGTTACCGAGGAAGAGATGTTCTCATCGGGAGGCCCATGTGGGTCCCATTAGAATGCAGCTAGGCTCCTACTTCAGTATACATTATAGCAAAAATTTTAAGTTTCCAGAAAAAATCATTGCGGGGGGGAGGGCCATGAGTTGTAATTCTTCACTGTATCAAAGTCTTTGCCAATTGAAGGGGCTTCAGTATATTTAAAATTTGATAAAAAGAACTATTCATATACAAGTACTTAAGCGTGCATCTTCATCATAGCGTGAGATGCATCTATACTTATCCATACCCCGGACCAAACCTATTCTAAAACGAGATCAACAAATAGTTTAAATGAAGAAAAAGAAAAAAGCAAAGGTGGTGGGGTGGCATCTATTTCAGAAAAGTAGCTTATACACAGACACTTGAGAAGCAGTGGAAAAGACAGTGGCCTTTCAAATGATATTGACGGGGGGTGTGTCACAGCCTCAGTTTTATCTTCTGAAAACATGATAACACTAATACTTGCTTCAGCTAGCTGCATAAATGGAAAGAGAAGATGCATGAGAAAGCACTTGGACAGTCACAATGCTTGATATAGTTATGAGGAATTACATTGTAATGCTTTGGGGAGAGTCCCACGATGCGTTTTATTGTCAGCTCCAAGAAAGTGGTCTCCAGGAAGTCGTCACAGCACACAGGTAATCCCAGCCATGAGACGATGGCAGCCGTTTACTCTGTCTTAAGATCAGGCTGGGGAAAAGTATAGACACACAATATATTGGAGATCTTAGAGATTATTAAGTCCATCTCCTTTATTTCACAGTCGAAAAACCTGAGATCCAGAGAAAAGTGGTTCCTTGCCAAAGGTCGCCATCTAACTAGAGGCAGAGGCAATACTAGAACTCGAGTCTCTCGATGACTCATCATGTGGTTTTCCCCTGCTGTCTCACTCTCACTGCCCAGAAGTTGTGTGAAGACCCCACTCCTCAGCACTACTCCTGAGTCCATTGTAGTCAAAATTTATTATCTGACCTCCCGTGGAGGGAGTTGCACATTCATTTGCAGTGTCACATGAATGAGGTAGTGATTATTTCATTCAAAATACTGGCTTAATTGCATATTAATCTATTAAATAATAGGTAATTAATCAAAAGTTATCATGTGCTTCCTAGTAGATAACTGATATCAAAGAAAAGCAAAACCGTGGGATTTAGGTTTTAGTCCTGACTGCTACTGCTTTCCAGTTTTAGCCATGGTGGAAAAGACTCACATACTCCTTCTGAACACCCTGTAGTGCATAGAGCATGCCTCTGTTGGATCGTATATGATGTCCATCAGGACAGCAGCTGGAAGTTAGCAATTATTATATCTCTAGCAATCAGCAGAGTGCCTGAGTATCTAATAGGTGCTAAATTAAAGTTTGAGGGACAAAAGAAAAAACAATGAATAAATGGACAGACTTGGGAATTATGGCCTGTTGGTCTGGGACTGAGGTGAGCTATAAGTCTTGGGAAGGTCATGGTGAGTCAGACAGAGGTCTGGATCAGGCCGAATCACTGGCTAGGCTGGGCTGAGGCTGGGGATTGATCACACATGGCAAAATGATAACATGGATGGGGGAGGCACAATCAGGCACGATCAAGTATAGACATTGAGAAAAGTCCTTTACCGGAGGATGGATACAAACGACTATTCCCCCTAATTTTAGTTTGCGTGAAATTTTCCAAAATAAAATATTTTAAAAAGAAGTTTTGTTTTGTCTCTGAGCAACTAGGCTTACAAAAAGAAGTTAGAGCTGGAACAGCAAAATATGCTGAGTTTGAGGGTTGAGTCTGGGCTATGGCAGCACCAGGGAGAGCTCCCGACAGCTATTGGTGCTGCTCTAGAAGTTGGCCATGGAGACACGCTATTCGGAGAAGCCACGGAGGTCTCCTCTGTTGACTCTTGTGCCTGTGAACACAGTCTTCCTTGGTGTTAGGAGGCTAAGGCTTGTTAGGGTAGGTCTTGCTCCTCCACTCCAGTGCTTTTGTCTCACCGTCCATCCCTACCATCAGCCACAACAGCCACAGAAACTCTGAGTAGGCTGGGGGCTCAAGGTTGGAAGTTGGTTTTTCCTGAGTTGGATGAGGAATTTTGCTCCTTCTTGAAGGATCTTCTCCGTTAGAGTCTTTCCCTCTACGGCACTTCCTAAGGTCTTGAGAACTGTGCTCTTGATTGGAGCCTTGATAACAACTGGCTGCTGTTACATCACTTTAGGAAGGCAAATCTGCCTCTGTGGTTTCCAACTCATCATTCAAAAAATACGGTATCTGAACCTGATCCAAAATTCCAAATGCATGTCTCTAAAGAGACACGCTAATCCATCTTACTACTCTTTGTTGTTGAGCACAGATTTTATTTGAAAATTCTTCTCAATGCAGTGTGACAATTGGTAATATTTGGCATCACTGTCGCATAATTTATGAGTTTCTCTTAATTGAGCATGGTAAAATACTAAGTGTCCAAGTTCTGGCTTCTTATGTTTTTCAGGTTGGCCTCTGGTCACAAAATCAGGTGATTGAAATGAGATAATCTTTTCAATATAACTTAGTCCTGATCTGATTATATCTTGGTTCCCTTCATCCAAAATTGAATCCATGCCACACAGTCTCTCAAAATTATCTATCCATTCATATGTTCATTAAATGAATATGGAATAACTCCACTGTGCTTTGTATCATTCCATTTTCTAGATACATAAAAGGCTGAATTAGATCAATACTTTTCCCCTTGGGAGCCTACAAGTTAGTAAAAAAAATATGGGGAAGTTACATGAGTGTTTATAATATGAGGCAGAATGTGATAAATGAAAAAACTGAGGCACAGATGAGATGTTTTGAAATTTAGGAAAAAAGAAAACATCTCACGTGAGTGTCAAGCATGAAAAAAATTAGACGTAAAGAAATCTGTTAGAAGCTCTTTAGGTCTGGCTGACCTAAGAACTGGCTTTCATAAATGATGACCAAGAGCCTATCATTAGTCAAGGAGAGTGATTTGATGGTCTACACCAAGCCTGGTTATGTACTACTGACTTTCCTCCTGTTTCCCATAAACTCAAAGGGACAGAGCTGTGTGAATGACCTATTGTGCGAGGTTACTTGCTACAGCTTGAATTTTATGGGAGTTGGCATTAGATTACAGAGGAAGCCATACAGCTGAAAAGCAGTGAAATGTGGTACATTTGTCTTGGCCTCTAATAGACATGCACTGATGGAAGTGGTGGGCATTTGGAGGGGGAAGTGGGTGTCTGTCCTCTTTCTGGAAGTGAAAGGATTAGTGCCAGATTCAGTCTGATACTCTGTAGTACACACTAAAACTTCTATCACTGTGGTATTTCAGAAACTTGACACTAGCCTCATCCTTTCAGTGAAGACACACACGTGCAGAGAAATGATATGTATTTCTTAATCAGCCACTTCTGCTTCATAGGAAATCTTGGACCAGAAAGCACAATCCTTGATTTTCCAAGCTACCATGAGGTCTTAATTTTCACTATTAATTATTTTATCTTTCTATTAACTTAATTCATCTACCATGCCCAACCACTAATTGACCAAATCTTTCAGACTTCGCAGAAAAACGTGTTCTACAATTATTGATCAATGCACATTCTAAAATACCTGGTAATCCTCCCAAGTGTTGTAAGCATTGTGCCAGAGCTAAATCTGTTATTTGACTTACACTGTCTTTCCCACTTGGAAAGTTTCAATTACAAGAGTGTTTCAAAGGAGCGCATAATAGGGCTATTAACAGAGTGATGAATGGCTATGCTGAACCAAAGGTTGTTTAGGTGCAATTTCAAATTGCTCTCTGTATGCAGTGAGTAAGGTAAGACTTGGCTAGCTTGCTAGCAGACTGTTTCTGTTTTCATTTTTTTAAAAAAAGTGGAAAAGCACAATGTTAGCAATACTTTTGAAAGTGCTTTATATATGTTCTTAATTTCTCAAAATATAGTATTTGTCTGTTTCCTTTAAAGGAAAATCTTTTTTTGCCTATAACTTAGCTCCATATACTGGAGATGGATGTCACATACAATTTCTATATACCTATAAAAGACACCCCTCAAAATACACATGCAAAAGATTTAATTTCATAAATGTAGATGTATCTAAATAGATATGAAAAAGAAAGAATTTACGATTATAAAAATACATGGATAGAAAGTCTCTTTCATCAGAGACAGCATAGAATTCTATAGAGTGCAGCTGGAGCATGCTTTCTGCACCTGCACCCCACAGACTGCTCAAGAAAATGCAAATGAACAAGAGGGGGAGTAACGGGTGTGGCAGGAAAGGAGTAGAAAAAATGCCTAATTTCATGCCTGCCCTCTAAATAACTCCAGTTTCAATTTCTTTTCTTAATGTATTAGACAATGATGACATTTCTAGAAAAGCACACATAATTGAGCCTGAACTAATAAAATTAGTGTGTATAAAGGGAAGAGGCCAGTGTGTTCTTAGCCTTTTGACATTATCTACTACTATCCCAATTCCCTACTGTTTTCTGCCTTTCACTTTGCTGCAATTTAATTTTACCCAATTCA
This sequence comes from Equus przewalskii, assembly GCF_037783145.1. Classification (NCBI taxonomy): domain Eukaryota; kingdom Metazoa; phylum Chordata; class Mammalia; order Perissodactyla; family Equidae; genus Equus; species Equus przewalskii. The sequence continues at coordinate 49,503,189 of NC_091849.1, forward strand.
ATAAGTACTTACTGACTGTGTGCTATGTGCCAGGCATTGGAATTGGCGATAAGGGTCTAGAAATTAACAAGATGATACCCACGCCTCCAAAAATACTCATAGCTGGATGAGGGGACTTACCTCACTGTACTGTAGTTAATAACACAAGACCTAATCCAGAAAGGGTTGGCAAATGGGAAGTGGGGATGGTGGTTAGCACAAGTCTTTCCAAATGAGCAGATATGTGAAATAAGTATTCATGAACAAAACGTACTTAGCTGGAAGAATAAAGGAGGAAACAGCACTCCAGAAAGGCTCAAAGTAGGGAGAGAATCCGGTTTCTAAGGGAAGTGTTAGTATCCCAGCGAGGCTATCATGGAGATTTTAAGGCAACAGACACCAAATGACAAACAGTGAGAGGAATATGGGACCCAAAAACTGAATAGAAAAAAATAGTTTTGTAAGGTAGTGAATGCTACCTTTCCTGTCTTCTCTCTTTAAGCCCTCCATTCTTAGTTTTCTTAAAAAACCATCTTGAACCAGAAAAAGAGAAGGGAAAAAAAGTATTTTGTTTTATTTTGTATTGTTGTTTCAGGTAGCATAACAGAGAGAAAGAACCTGCACACTGCTAGAGAGCCCCCTGCCCAGTGTGGCCGCAATAGGGGTCTATGTAACTGACAGGTTAGAGGTGTAAAGGTAAGTTATGGAATATGACTCTCTTCCTTCTAGATTATATCTCACATGGATAGTCACAGGTAACATTGAAAGTTGAATAAATTACACGTAAGGCTCACATAATTTTTAAGGATATTTAAGTCATTTCTAATTACAACCAATTAAATAGAAAACTTGAGCATGGTCCACCTTCATCCATCTATTCACAAATATGTCCTGTGTATTACTATGTGCCAGACACTGTTCCTGGTTCTGGAGATATGGAAGTAAGACAGGTAAAGTCCCTGCTCCAATGGGGCTTACGGTATTGTAGGGGGGCACAGACATCTAAACCTAAACAGAGAGATGAAGACGGTAATTTCAGATAACGATGACCTGATGATGAGTGGGGCAGAGTAGGTGATCAATTAAAGAGAGTGGTCAAGGGATGCCCTCTTTGAAGAGACATTTGTGCAGAAGCTTGAATGAAGTGAAGGAACAAGCTGTATGAAGATCCAGGGGGAGGGTTTTCCAAGAATAGGAAGTAGAAACTGACAAAACTGTAATGTGGGAATGAGCTTGGATTGTTGGAAAAAAAATAAAAATGTCAGGGTGGCTAGAGCAAAGTGAGCAAGGAAAAGAGTGGAAGGAAATGATGTCAGAGAAGTTAAAATGGAGCAAGCCAGTTAGGGCTTTTCAGGCCATGGTAAGAAACGTTAATTTTATTCTCAGTATAATGGAAGCATTGATTAGTTTTAAGTGGAGGGGTGAAATGATCTCATTTGTATGTTCCCTCTGTGATCAATACTTGTGGCTACATCGATGTGTGAAGAATCCACACCCATCATGAAGGATCTACAGACTGTATTTAGAATGTTTAAGACAGAAACGATGCCTCTGTCAGAGTCTCCAAAGATAACTATGATCAATTCCTTTCCTCTCTATACACTGCTCCGTGTCAACAGATAGAGCCATATTTTCCCTCCCCTTGAATTTAGGCTGGACTTAGTGACTTGCTTGACCATTACAGTGTAGCAGGAGTGATAATTTGGGACTTCAGATGCTAGGCCATTAGGTTTCTTAGTTTTCACCTGGATCCCTTTGAATGCTTCTTCTTGGAAGGCTTCTTCTAAAATCCCAGCCACCACACAATGTGAAACCTAGACTATATGGAGGGGTCATATGTGGGTCACCCCAGCTGACAGCTCCAGCTGAGCTCCCAGGCAACAGCTAACCTCAACTGTCAGCCATGAGGGAGCCATCCTGGATGTCCAGTCCAGTCAAGACTTGAGATGACTGTAGTATCAGCCAATACCTAATTTTATGTGAATCCCCAAGCAAGAATCCCCCAGGTGAGTGCAATTTACAGGACTGTGGGCGATAACAAATTGTTGTTTTAAGCCACTAATTTGGGATGATTTACAATGTAGCAGTAGTTGACCAGAACAGTCAGTTTTTCCAAAAAGTTCAGTATCTATTGCAACCATTCTCCTGATGCCAAATTTGGTACATCCAGGTATCTCTGGTCCTCTTTTATTCCCTGTTTTTTTTCACTTTATTTTTCCTGAATTTCAGAGAGTTGTTTGTTTGTTTTTCTGAAAAGAAGCAGGTGCAGTTCCCTCACATACACTTGGCTCAAATTCAAGAGTAAGCGAGCCATATAGTTCTGGATGTTCCAGAGCTGAGTTCGATGATCTCTCATGAGAGCCATGAAGAATGCCTGAGCAAGCATTATCTTCTACAGCTCTCTCTGGCAAGGCTTCCCCTCTCTTTCTTTTCTCAGTTTTAGGCATCACCATTTCAGTATTTTATCGTTATTGTTAATCAAGCAAATGAGGTTCATCTTATCAGTAGGCAGTTAGTGACGACTTTCTTAGGTCACCATGATTCTGTAGATACGCATGCTATATCCAGGTTAGTTAGATACTCATGACTGTAAAACATAGGAAAGTTCATTAACTAATTAACCATCATCAAGTGAGAGTTCTTCCTCTTAACATGCCAAGATGACCCAAGTCTGATTATTTCATTTCCTATGCACATATTAATTCTGGCAATAGTGTCTACTTAATATTAGTATATTATTTACTGCTTAAGTATCTGATAACAAAAACTGTGGTTCTTTAATCTTATTCTAAATGAACAAGTCAATGAGTTTCTAGATAAGTGTGATTATGAATGTAGCTCCTTCCACATCCATAAACACAAATAAAAGCAGGATTATGTAGAACAGAATAAAAATAAAAGAAAACCCCTGACTTCACATAGCATTAAGATCTTTTTAGAGAAAGGGAAAAAAAATAGAGCGGACATCCTGTGGAACCTTCAGGCCCATCAATTCTGGGAGGTGAAAGGCTGGAGCCAGTCTCAAACTATGGAAAACATTTTGACTTGGAGTTGCAGTGACTTAGTTTAAATAAACAATTAGCGCCAGTAGTCTGTTGGCTCAGCAACGAATATGGAAGTCAGTCCTAATAAATTACTTTCTATGATCTTTTTAATTTTATACAAAGTAACTCTTCATTGTCTAACTAGGTTTTTTAAGAGGGCTGTAAATAGCTATCAATTAACTTTCTATTTCCTGTTATAAAATGTGAGCATTGCTATAGTCTTGAGTCACCCATGGACTCAAGAGGAAAGATCATTTCAGTCTTATGACCTCCTCTACATGGGGCATAAAAGTAGCCTTTATATATTATTAATCACGACCACAATGGGACTAATCATGTTCTGATACCAAATTAAACTGAGGAATTAGAAAAGTTCTTTTTATTTTAAGTCTTTGGAAATCTAGATACAACCCAGAAATTACCGAGAGGAAGTCTTCTATCAAGGGCTTGGTTTTGGCAGAACCGGGTCTGCAGAAGGGGCTTCTGTGCTTGGTAGCCTTCTTGTGTTATTTCATACACAATCGCAGAAAATATTGAAGTTTCTTTTGAACTATTTTTTCTAATTATGAGAAACAACTGAAATTATTGAATGTTGTAAATTTAAATAGCATCACGTCATTAGTCATAAATTTCTCAATAGTAAAGAAGCGTATTACCATTAACATTTAAAATGATCAACAAGCTGCTCAAGCTACATTTTTCTGTTGGACAAATTTATCAAGTTGAGGTTGGCTCCTATCAATGCCACTTGTTGGTGCATTTCATTTGGCTGCAAGATACACCGACATATTTTGTTTTGAATAACTGCTACTCTTCACAAAGTGATCTATTTGGGAAGGAGGTGGCCAGAGGGAGTAGTGAGGAAATACAGTTAACCTAATTATAATATAATATTTTTTTCTTTTTAATAATTTGTACAGGATGTCTTGAAATGTCTGTTTTTGTAGATGTCACATCTACTTTTTTCTTTATCAGGACAAACTAAATGAGGACACTAATTAATTTCAAGTGAAATTATTTGGATTAATTCTCAGGTTTTGATGTTTGAAGGAATAATATTCCTATTCACACTAAATGGTGCAAATATGATATCTATTAGGACTATTTTGATCATATCAACTAAGATTTATGAAGAAGCTTGGGCTGTAAGAACTCTCATAGGAAATGCAGGAACTATTGTTTCCTTGAGGCTTTGAGTCACGTGAGTTGCTCTGCCTGCAATTCCCTTCTTCCGTTTGACACCTTCTGGAAGAACATCCCGATGCCTCTGTCAGCATCTACGCAGAAGTAACTTTCCCTGCGAAGCCCAGAGTCCCTGCAGTGCATCTCTAATATCGCACTCATCTGATTGTTTACGTATCTTTCTCCAGTGCCATCTCCTTCTTTGACCAAAGAAGAAGAAGAAAAAAAGACTATGGCTTCCCCAACATGGAGATGGTGTCCTAATCCTCATTATAATCCGTGGCTTTAGTGCCTAGTACCTGGCATGTGTAGACAATATTACTGAGTGGTGAAGAGCCAAAAGGTTGCCCCTAAATGGACGCCTTTTCAGAAGAAGCAAGGTTTTCTTTCAAATATTACAGTTGTGCTGGGAAAATACCGAAGTTTCTTACCTTTCAAACCAATAATTGATTTGGGTCTCTTATCTGTATGGTTAGCTTTGGTCTACAAGATTAAGAGGTTTGAGTGCCCTATGAGAGGCATGAGAGTTTCCTAAAAGGATAAGAATCATTCCTCCCTAAAGTTGAGGGAACAGAATGGCCTCAAACAGACAAATAGTTCTTTGATTACAGATGCATGTAAACCATGCATGATTATTTAAAATAAGGAATAGTGTAGGTAGGTTGTAGGGGGGCTGAAACGCTTGTTAAAAAGCACTAAAAAAAAAAGAATATTTCTATGTATGTCTGTGTGATTTTTTTTTCTTTCCTCCACTTAGAATACATTGTCAGGACAAATGCCTGGCCTTCTGCTTTCTCATTAACTCCATTGCACTGTATGCAGTGCTCTGCCCTCATGGTACCACCAGGTGCTATGGTGAATATTTCTGGTTTTTAATAACTGCAGATACCGACAGGGCATATAAAAGCAAGTTCTTGGGAGTCCACACACATTTGTGCCCACATCTTATCAAACACTCCCGCCTCAGTCAGCTCCCAGGGCTGTTGACCCAACAACAATCCACTGGCATCCGTCTATCACTGTACTGCCTAAAGGCTCCCGGTGGCTCCATCTGCCTCTAGGAATGAGTCTAAACCATGAGCTTAACTTAAAGGCTCCTCATAAGCTGGTTCCTGCCTCGCTTTCCAGCCTCATCTGTATCAACTGCCTCAGATACGTGACTCTCTAGCTGATGGGACTTTCTGGAGTTTCCCTAATATTATAATAGGCTCTTTCAGAGTTTCCATGTACGTGTCACCTCTTGCCTAGAAGGCCTTCACAACTTTGACTTTCTGGTTAATGCCTGCTCAGTCTTCAATGCTCAACTCAGTTATCACCTCCAATGGGAAGCCTAGAGTGACAAAGCCAATTAGTCTGATGTGCTTACTTTCTCTATTTTCACATACCTATCAAACTGTCATAGAAAAAATATGAACACTAGCTAACCTCAAGTATATTAACTCATTTAATCATTTTAACATTTAGACATCTAATAGCCCAATGAGGCAGTTTCCCATTTTACAGTTGAGAGAACTGAGGCTCTGAGAGATGAGATAATTTGCCCAAATTCACGCAACTGGTAACTGGAAGAGTTAGGATTCGAACAGACATGTCTAGCACCATGTTCCTAACCTTTACACCATGACTAAATGATCTTTTACTTGTGTGCCTTCTCCACTAGATTAGGAATGCCTGGAACACGGTATCCATGTTTTAATCTTCCCTGCGTTCTCCTTTCCCAGCAAACTGCCTAGTCCACAATAGTTGTTCAATTAACATGTCATTGAATATATCCTTACTGAGCTCGCACATCTTTGCCTTGACAGGGATTGCAAGAGCAATACAAGCCACCAAAAAGACCTAACTGAACTATCCAACCAGTGCCCATTAAGACCGTGCACTTATAGCCTGTAGAGGTAACATAGAGGCTTTTGATCTTTACAATAAGCTGGAAATTAGTAAAATGAAACAGTGATTTATTTGCAGTTAGCTTCTAGAGACAGAGATATGACTTATGGATGATTTGTTCTTTGTCTCCTGTAGCCATTTCTGGGTTTCCTTGTGGCAAGTTTCACCTCAGGTGGTGTGTGGCAGTGACAGGCCCAGTGATCAAAGTGCCAGTGGTGCTTTGTGCTCAGAGGCCTCTGACTATCTCTCCTTCCTGTCAGTGATCCAAGACAGCACAAGCCAGCTCAACTGCAGAACAACTGGGTCCTCTGAGCTTTCAGCACGTGCCTAATCCTGAAGGTGTCCTGCCAGTTGTTCCAGTCCTTGACCAATTTCAACCTTATCCAAGCATATACTCCAAGCTTTTGGGTCAAATAGACCTGGGTTTAAATTGCAGCTGTACTATTTGCCATAAATGACTTTGAACAGTATGCTTGGCCTCTCTAAACCATACTTTCCTCATCTCTGAAATGGGATTAATAAGAGTATCCCCCTAATAGGGTCATTATGAGGATTAAATGACAAAATGTGTAGCAAGCATTCCTGTGTAAGGTCACATATCTAAATCTATTAAGCTGTGTCCAGGAAAGAAATACAGGTCGTCTGATCCCAGAGCCTGAACTCACAGCCCTTAGCTTCTCAAGAACATGCTCAACTTGCTCTGACATCTTCCTTCTTCAATTCTTCTACTTCTTCCATCTCTGTCCTTTCACTGCTGAAACTCATGAAATTATAGTCTATCCTCATTTTTTTTCATTGTGAACCATTTTTCCATCCCACAATCCAATGAATTCTGCCTTCTGTCACCATCACACCATCACATCGTAGCAATTACTCTCTAGGTGGTGGACGATGACCATTGACTGTATTGATCAGCAACTACTCTACTAACATGCAATGTTCAAACTCTGAGTTTATCTCTTGCTCACCTGACAGTGCTGAGTGGTTTTGGGTTAGTAGGCTCACACATTCATTTAGAAACCCAAGCTGATCAGGGCTTCCTTTCATTTCTTGGGGCTTCCCCTTGGGGTCATCTTCATTTGGTCAGCCAAGACAAAAGAGCATGGAAGCGTGCCAGGGAAGGGCTCTATCGAGCAGGCCCCAGAATGGCATACATCACCTCCACTTCACATTCCATTGTTAGAACATACAGCCCAGACAGAAGAGGAGAATACGGACTTTACTGAGTAGCTGGAAACTCTTTGCCACATTTACTGAAGAAAGTCAAAATTATTAACTCTAAATTTCTCCAATATCAGATACCTTTCCAACACTTTCTTGAACCATTTCTGTAATTTTCCACCACAATGTCCCTATCAGACTGCTCATTCTCTCTGAATGCTCCAAAATACTTTCTTTCACACCAAAACCCTTTAAGGCAAAGCACAATACCACCTCTTTCGCTGTTTTCTCTCATCCTTCCTCCCAGGAGGAGAACAAAGGTAGACAGAAACTTTTTCTACTTTAGATCATCTAAGATCAAATCATAAAAGGTTAGTGCAGAGAGAGGCCCCAACAATGCTTAGCCCAAACTTTTCTTTGTGTGCAAGAAGGTAAGATCTAGAGAGATAAAGGGATTGCCCAGGGCCAAACCATGACTGGAAACTACAGTCTATTAAATTCTGTTTTTGTCTGTCCAACACCTCGTGTTATCTCCTCTGGATGTAGGACTACCCCTATGGGGCAGTTTTATTCATCAATGTTTTTCAGAATTTCTCCAATTAACCCAAAGTGTGTATTAAAAACAATAAAATTTTAGAGTTTGTAAAAATAATGCCAATAAAATCTTCCTTGCATAGACTGACAGATTAAAAATATTTTCGTAGTTCTGCTTCATGATCCTGTAAGTTTTGAAAATCACTTAGTTTTTCCAGCGATTGTTCAAATTTCAGTACGAATGAATATATATATATATATCTTAATTCTTGGCAATTAAGTCTAGTGATAATTGTCTTTGTGCATTAGTCATAATCACTTTTTAAGCAGCAAAGCCTATTACTGTTACAGAGTGAGTTTCAGATGCCCTGCAGATTTGAGTAATTTTGGGTAACGCAGCTGTGTGTGGTAAAAAGATTTTACAACGCCTATAAAATGTTGCCTCATGACATGTTCAGCAGTGAATCTGTGGCACCATATAGCAATTTCAGTGCTTTTCATTAAATACCAGATACCATTTACATTGTGCAGTTTTTAAACAAGAGCCATCCTCCGGGATAAGGAGGGTCTGCAAGTTGTAAGGCATTTGGAAGTCCTGGAGTGGGTGGGAGGGTCTTACGGATACTTTTCTGGAAACAAATGCGAAAACAAACAAATAAAAAGCATTGCTCTTGAGGGAACTGCATTTGATCTACTTTGGCCATCGTTGCATTTAGGAGTGTTAGTTTCCCATGAAAATAGAACAAGACAAGAATGAGAAACCACAGTGGATTGTATAATATTTCTTTTTGTTATTTGGAATGGTCTCTCTTGACTTCAACTGCCTTTTTTATTATTGTCATTTCAGGTAAGATAACAGATATAATTATTAAATAGTCATTTATTCATTCAAATAATTTACACATATTTATCTAACCCCAGTATATGCCAGGCAAATGGACACAAGCCTAAGATAAAAGATGGCGCTGAGAAATAGGATGAATTTTAAAAAATACTTTCGGCCCTCCAAGAGAGCACAGTGTTGTAGCTTGAAGCTCCGGCTTCTCACCCAACATTGAGGCCAAACTGATCATTTTTACCTGAATGTTCTGACATCTCGTTAAATGCAACCTGTTCAAACCTAAATTCACCATTTTTGTCTGAACCAGCTTTTATCCTGGACTAAAGGAAGTTACTGGATCTTGTAACAGCAAAGCCCCATACGAGAGCTTGCTTTTCATTAGAATTATTCTCTATATCGGTAATTATCTAAAACTTATAAAATAAGATTTTGGATTCATCATCCTCCCAGTTCCCAAGGTCTGTCAAACAGCACAGCCTGAGCCCGTGCTTTCTGGAGACTGCACTCATCTCTCATGTCTGCTGCCTCCACTGTGTCTACCTTTTTATTTCATTTATTATTCTGTACTGGTATTCCCTGTTTCTCAAGCACTGTGGAGTCATCACAATAGGTCACAGACTCTTGGAATTCAGAGCTTGTGTCTTAAGCCTCTTTTCTCAGCTGTGATGACAACTGAGCAAAAGTTGAGATGGGAAACAGGAGTTCAAATCCAGGTCCTGATGTCAACCAACAATGCAACCCTGTGAAATCAGAACAAATTTCCAACCTCAGTTTCCTCCTCTGTAACTTTAATGGGAGAATAAAGCACAATTCACAGAGTTGTACTGAGAATTTAAGAGAAAGTAGAGTATACTTGAAGGTCATTTATAAATGTAGACCCCATGCACATGTAAATCATTAGTATTATTCTCCACAGTTCCTGGTACAGCGCAATAAATTCCAGTAGATCACTTTATTTATGATGTTAAGCAAGTTTTCTAAATGTCTAAGAACCTGGAACATTTAGTACCAATAGTTGGGTTTTATATTTTGAAGATAAACCATGGAAGCCAGTCCTTTTGCTTTCTGAACAGTGTGTTCCCTGGACAGAAACGCATGATCCACTCCATCCTTAATCCCAATGCAGCTCTCTCCATGTGTTTCCTGGGGTTTGCCTTTGTATCCCATAATCACAAGGCTGAAAGTCAGTCTTAGAGCTCAGGTAGTTGCAAGACATATTAGAGAGAGCATTGAACTTCATTCCTTTTTTCTTCCATTTGACAGAAGATACATGGCGTGTATGCAGGCGTGTGTCTCTGTGCAGTGGAGGGATAGCTGCTGGAGATGCAAAGGTAAACACATGACCCCTGTCCTCAAGAAGTATCCAGTCCGGTGAGGGAGGCATGCAGGTCAACATTTAAAATATGGTATGATCTGCCTGGACTCCAGAGGCCCAGTTATGTTACCTACTGTGTGTTCATGTGCATGTCACTTTACTTCTTTGATGTCACTTCACTTCTCTGATCTTAAGTTTCCTTTACTGTTAAATGTGCTGACTCCATAGAGCTATTTTGAAAGCTAAGTATACGGATGTGTGTCTGACACACAGTAGATAAAAAATGCTCAAATCTTTTCCTTCCTACTTAATTCCAGGTAAGTTAGGCCCAAACTACACAAATTTGGAGGAGGAGTGTGGCCAAGAGTTGCGGGCACCATCCTAAGGAAGGGCACAGTTTTATACTTGGTTCATGAGGTCCCCAGAGAGATAATATCTGCCATTTATTGACTGAATAATGGGTGTTAGGAGTTTCACATGCATTATCTTCTGTCCTTATGAAAACTCCAACATGCAGATAGTGTCCATGTTTTCTAAGGTGACAAAATAGAGACTTGGAGAGCTTAAGCATGGGTGTTAAGCGAATGGGCTGTGGAGGCCAACTGCTGGCGTAGGAATCACAGCTGTGCCCTCACTTGCTGCAGGACCGAGCTGGGGCAAGTTTTGTATCTTCCTTTAGTCTCACTTTGTTCACCTGTAAAATGGGAATGACAGTTCCTCCTTCCATGCTATGATATTCTTCCATTTATTTGTTGAATTCTTATTGTTGAACAATGGCACTGTTCCAGAAACTACCAGACAGATAAGACGTCTGCTCTCATGAGCTTTCTTTTTGTAAAGAAGGTAGACAATAAATGCACAAATACATTTAAAAGAATCTTAGAGAGGGAAAGTGATATGAAGAGAAAAAATAAGAAAAGGGACTAGTATGCAGACATCTTCTCCAAAGAGGTGACAAAGGTGACATTTGAGCTGAGAAGCTAGCAACTCAAACAGCCCAGGAAAGAGTTTCTAGGCATGAGTTGAGAATTGATAAAACAGTATATGCAAAGCACTGATTGATTATTATTAAATAACCAGAAGCAGAGTTTACAATAAATCCAGGTGTCGCTGGTTCCGAAGCCTGTGTTCCTCACCTTACCAGGGAGCAGTGCACTGTTAGTTACCAGCTTCCAGCATTTGTATTTCTCCCCATTTGGCTCTGAGTCTGAAGGAGAGGTGAAGACTTCTAGCAAACGCCATGGAGAAAAGTGAAGGGGGAGGCGGGTCCTGCAGGAAGTCCTACTAGAACTTCTATGTTCTCTAGACACTGGGCTCTGAGGGTATCGCAAGCTGCCTGCCATGGAGGAGAGCAAAGCAATGGGGCAAGGAGCCAAGATCTCAGCAGGAATCGGGTTGCTCACCCTCTCTGATCATATTATTCATGTTGCATTTGTAGAGATATTAAACATCGTAGAATGACAGAGCTTTACATAAAGGTGCTTTCTAGAATTGAGGATGATGATGATGACGATGGAGGTGTCTACTATGGCTTCCAGATGGAGAAACATTCTTGTTTTTGGTTTTTTTTTTTTTTTGATGGGACACTTGGAGGTTGATGTCTACTGTTGATGGCTGCTAGCACGCTGTTCAGGCATTAACTTGGGAAGATGCCTGACTTTTCTTTTTCTTTTTGAGAAAGATTAGCCCTGAGCTAGCTGCTGCAATCTTTTACTTCTTGCTGAAGAAGGCTGGCCCTGAGCTAACATCCATGCCCATCTTCCTCTACTTTATATGTGGGACGCCTACCACAGCATGGCTTTTGCCAAGCGGTGCCATGTCTGCCCCCGGGATCCGAACCAGCGAACCGCAGGCCGCCCAGAAGCGGAATGTGCAAACTTAACCACTGAGCCATGGGGCTGGCCCCAGATTCTTGATTTTGACAAGAGGTTGCCCTGAGCTTCTCATAACACATGGTAGGCCTATAGGTGACACACAAGTGCAGATGATTTAACTTTAGCCACTGCAAGTCAACTTAATTTTTTTTTCTCTTAAAGACAAGGCAATATATTGTGAATGGTGAGCAATCTTCATGACTAGAGAGTTCTTCAGGTCTCACCCAACTGACATTAAAACCTAGGCCCATGCATTTTTTTTTCAAGTTCTGAAGGTTTATAAAAAGAATTTCCCAGCTAAAGTGTTTACATTCATTGCAAGTAATTTTTATTTAATCTTTTTAAAGAAGTAGGCCATGTAATATAGTGATTTTGTAACATAGTGATTTGATAATTAAAAGGGAAAAACCTCTTTCTGCCCTAATGATCTATGTAAATCAATAAAAGTCACTTTGGGGCCTGGGTAATTATCTGGATAATTATCTCAACGCTTCTTCCTCTGCTGTTCTGGGCTCATAGCAGATGCTCAATGGAAACTTGTTGATTGCTTTGCTTTCGACTATGAAGGCTTGACTGCATAATTTTTTTTTCATATTTGGATGAGAGTCTCCTTTTTCATTTATTTGAGGGATATTTGACAATTAAAAGTTTTATATATTTAAGGGGTACAATTTGGTGATTTGATATACGTATATATTGTGAAATAGTTACCATAGTCAAGATAAAATATCCATCACCTCAGGGAGTTACCATTTACGTGTGTTCCCAATATGTGAGAACGCTTAAGATCCACCCTCTTAGCAAATTTCAAGTATGCAAAGTAGTATTGTTAACTATAGTCACATTGTTGTACATTAGATTTCCATAACCTAGTCATTTCGTCTAACTGAAACTTTGTACCCCTTGGCCAACATCTCCCCGTTTCCTCTACCCCTCAGCCCCTGGTAACCACCATTCTACGCTCTGCTTCTAGGAGTGGGCCTTTTCAGACTCCACATGTAAGTGAAGTCATCAGTGTTTGTCTTCCTGCGTCTGGTTACTTTCACTTAGCGTAATGCCCTACAGGTTCATCGATGTTCTTGCAAATTGCAAGATTTCCGTCTATTTTAAGGCTGAATACTATTCCATTATATATATGTATGTACTGACTCACTAAATAATTCTTAGTACTCAAAAATATGTATATTTATTTAATGTTGCTTATGTTAGAATCATAAAATCCTATAGAGAATAAAAATTGCTCCAGTCATTAAAAAAAAAATGAAATAAGCTAGCATCTACCCATCCCAAAATGATGTGAAAAGACACCATACTTGCTTTGGTAATAATTTCTGATGTCCTATAAGTCGATGAATCAAAAGTTCTTTCTCGTATCTACCACCAAACCACACTTAATACTATTACCATTTCTGGTTGGTACACTTAGTTCTTTACATTTTTCCTCCGTTGGAAAATATAGAGAGCAGTGAGTTTTCATCTTTTGCTTATATGCTAGAGTCAGGAACCTGGAAATTCATGATGATTCATAATGCTTTGGTTTTTAAGGATATAAAGAAGAGGTGATATCTATTTTGAATGAAATTAGAGGTGTAAGGATGTGTACTTTCTGTCCAGATATCTAAGAGTACGTGAAGTGAAGCCTTTGGAGTGTCCATTTTGGACATTAGACTTCAATTCATTTATGAGATGGTAGCAATTAATGTGAAAAGATATGTTTAGTTTCCAGAAAAACCTTAATAGAAATAATCGTATCTTATTTTTCAATGTAATTTTTGAGGCAACATTTACATACAAAAGAGTGCATAAGTTTTAAGCACTCGACTTGATGAGCATGGACAATTGATATACAACATTTTCATTAACATAGAAAGTTCCCTGTGCCCTTTTCCAGCCAATTCTGAACTCTGCAGGGGCAACCATATTTTAATTTCTATTACCACAGGTCATTTTGCCTGTTCCCGGACTTCCTTTTAATGGAATCCTACACCCTTACTTCTGAACTTAAAATTTACAAAGCATTCTTACTTTCATTACTCCAGTAGATTCTTATAGGCACAGAATGAGGTAAAGGGACCAAGATATAGATTTTTACAGACGGGAGCGCGAAAGCTCAGAGAGTTTTTGTGACTTGCTTAAAATCGTACAGTAGAAGGCCTCAGAGGCAGAATTGAAGCTGTGTGTTCCGATTCCAGGTTCGGGAGTCCTTCTGTTGAATTCTAGTGCATCCTGGAAAGACCTTTCTACTTGTCATTACCATAGAAACAACAGTGATAATAAAAATAAATACCCTGGTCTGAATCCCAACTTTGCCATTCTTTTTTTTTTTTAAAGATTGGCACCTGAGCTAACAACTGTTGCCAATCTTTTTTTTTTCTTCTTCTTCCCCCAAAGCCCCCCAGTACATAGTTGTATATTCTGTTGTGACTGGCTCTTGTTGTGCTATATGGGTCACCTCCTCAGCATAAACTGATGAGCAGCGCTAGGTTCGAACCCAGGATCCGAAACAGCAAAACCCTGGGCCGCTGAAGCATAGGGCACAAACTTAACCAGTTGGCCACAGGGCTGGCCCCACAACTTTACCATTCTTTAGGTGGATGATTTTCAGTAAGTTATTTGCTCCATTGCAGACTCAGTTATTTCATCTGTAAAGTAAGGAAAGTAATATCCTCATTCCTGGACCTGACACTCCTGTTTGTGCTCGAAGACTTTTCTTTCTGTATGATTTCTGTTGGAAGCCCTGTAAGGCCTCTGATATCAACAGGCAGAGTGAGAAACTCAGTGTTGGGTTATTACACACTTGGTTAAAGTCTTTCTGATCATATTGTGCTTCCACTTTTCTCTCCCTGCAAAATCATGAGCTCCTTGAGAATGGGCTCCAGTTCTTGTTCACCGTTATTTCTCAAGCACTCAGCACACTGTCTGGTCCAGAAGTGATGTACACTCTAAATTCACTGAACCTGTAAAAGCAGCCAGAAATAAGGACAAGCTGGCAAAGCTCCTTTGAGGAAAGGATGGCCTCTGCCCTTTTGGTTGCTACTCAGACTGGCCTGAGTGGGTCTTACCAGGTGGAAATTGTGTCTGTGGCTCTTGGGAACAGGATGGCACATTTCAGGGCAAGATTCTTGGGCTCAATATCCAATGAGAGGGTATGAAAAAAATGATGAGATTATTTTCATGGTCATGCTAAAAATGCTAAATCACACCATCAATTTCCAAGTCATTGAATTACAATGCAAATCAGTGTGGGAGTAGTGAGTGCACCTACCTATCGGAGTAGAAACCTACAGGCACCAGGGGGAGGACCACTTTGCCCGTGCCACACTTCCTCAGCTTGCTCTGTGCTAATTCCCAGCACTGCCTTTTGCCAGCTACCTATTGTTAACTGCAGAGCCGTGGTGGGATTAAGGGAAACAATAATGTCTTCTAATGCTGTCAACACCTTGGCAATATCTGCCTTTCTTCAATTACTTTTGTTTACAAATTACTCCTAATTTTGTTCTTAAAAGCTAGTTAAGAACAAATGCTGCTAGGATTGATGGGAAGCTAACTGCATGATTAAGTAATTACGTTTTTAAAGCTTGCCTTACACTAGGACTAATGATATGTCACCCAGTAGCAGAAACCCCGGATAATGAATGAGAAATGTTTATATGTACTTAGTCGCTTTTAAACCTCCCTTCACACTCGCGCTGGTGCTATGCATGGGGTACTGGGACGAAGAAAAGGAGTGACAGACAGCTCGGCCCCTGCAGCCTTTGTGCAGAACCACAAACTCCAACCAAGCGCCCTTTGCCTTGATGCTTTATGTTTCGTAGAGCTGCTTGTTCAGTGGGTTCTCTGATGAAAATGCTACATTGTCTTGTTGAATAAAGAACTGAATGAGTTTAACTAAGAGGGGGTTGTGCTTTCACTGCAGGGACCAGATTTAGAGCTGATCTTTTGAGTTTATAGAATAGAATTAGGAGGGATGCAGGGGCTCTGCCACCCCTCCTCCATCTGGGGACTTGCACCCTGCGAGTGTTGGCGAGGTGGGTGTTGGGGACACAAAGGAAGGGAGAAAGGGGAAAGAAGGTCCCTCCACATTTACAGCTGGGAATTCTTCCGTCATTCCTAGGGACACATGGCCTCTAGACTCCAGATGAGCATCAACTCTCGTCTACAGGGCTGCAATCCTGGAGGGAGAGTCAGAACTCATTTTGTAGTGAAAGTATATAACTATATACAACTATAAAATAGGTTCTCCAATTGCCCAGCAGTTTTCTTTTCTAGGTAAAGACAGTGAGAAAATAATTTTATACATGTTCTATCTATAACTATGTTCTATCTATTTTATATATAAGTTTTTCTATGTGCATTTATATGTAATTTATATTTATGTATTACTTACTGTATATTTATATATAGTTATATATAACGTGTGTATAAAAGCATAGCACAAAACGTATTCAATACATGGCTATAATTATATGTACGAATTTGTCACCGCAATGCATGTATATATATCACACATAAACACAGGTGTATAATAGCTATATATATACACTATACCCGCCTAGACACATATGTGCATATTACATATGTATACACATTTTCTCAAAAAGTGTATAATTCAACAATAATGTTAGAAAATGCATGAGTTAATGGGTGTGCTCTGGTGGGGTGAGTTACCATCCGTTGGCTTACACTGAATGTGAGAGAAAATCAGTTCTAGGTTTAAATCTAGGCTCACATTGGTCATTACATGGCTTTCTTAACATCGCTCTCAGACTCTTTTACTATAAAGTGTGGATTATAAATACCAACCTTGAGGGGTTGCTGTGAGGGGTAAATGAGGTTATATATGGAACTCATCCAACTGTCTTGCACACAGTAGGTACTCAATAGTTGTTAATTTCATTTCCTAAGAACTCCAATTTCTTTTACTCAAGCATTGACTAATAGTGACCCTTGAGAGAACCAACAGGCTATGCCGTTTTATCCACTTGTGAAATTCAAACTAGTTATCTCTTACCGCCGAGTAATAATGACTGTAATAAACTGCGGAGATTTCCGTTTAAATAAGTGGATGATTTTAGCTGACTCTGGAAATGTAAATGGACCCTAATTAACGAATGCCTTAATCGTTCTTCCTGTTTCTTCTTTATAGACACATTATTTCCTGCCTAGGGGTGAATACATTCACCATACATACGTTCAGATATGACTACACATATGCATATACACTTTCAAGGTAGGTACCATCTTTAATGGGGAAGAACAAGGGATATTCGTTAATTAGGGCTACAAAAATCTCTTTAAGGACTCACGTCTGCATCAGAATAAAGTCTATCTTCCTTAGTCTGGCATTCAAGGCCTTCTGAATCTGACTTCACCTATGTTTCACGAGATATTCCATTTTCCCAGAGAAACTAGCTCTCTTTTTTCTGAATTTCCAGAGGACTCATTCTGTGTACTAATCATTTGGCATATTATGGCTTTATTTAAAAGCTTTTCCCCTCATTTCTCAGGGCAAGGAAACTAGCTACTGAATTTAGCTGATGAACAATTTTCTCATTACTTAAAAATAGATTTAACTATTTTTTCAGTATAAATATTACTGGTTTATGATAGAAAAATTTAAACATATAGCACAGTATTAAAAATTGAAATCACCTGTGATTCCATCACAGAGCGATAACCCTTGATAACACCACGAGATACTGTAAGTTCCATTCAAGATTTTTCCATTTTTGAAAAACACAATAGATCAGGCTCAAATGATTTATATACATGTTCCATGTAGATTTTTTCAAATTTAGGATCACATTATGTATATTTATTTTATATTCTGCATTATAATTAATATTTTATGGATGCCTTTACAATTTTATGAAATATTGTTTGTAAACATTTTTAATAACTATATAACGGTCTTCCAGGCAAGAGTGCCATAGCTAATTTATCCCACATGTCTACTTATTTTTATTTATTTAAGTTATTGCACTTTTATTCCTTTAACCGATAATGATGAGCTAAATCTCTTTATACTCAAACCTTTGTCTTAAACTCTGATTCTGCTCTCAGGATCAATTTCTCGAAGTTCAATCTAAAGTTTTAAGTGTCTTGACGCATATAACCAATTGTTTTCCAAAATACTCCCACCCATTTGCATCACCTCCAACAATAGGAGTACCTCTCTCACTGCCACCTCGAAATTTTGGAGGGCCTTTGTTTTTTAAAAACCTTTTTGGCAGCATAACTCATTATAAATTTCATTTTTCTGTTCACTCTTAATATAGACTATTTTTAAATTGTGAACTTTTCCAGTCAGGAAGAGAAATTTGAGATTAACCTAAATCCATTTCTTTAAAATTAGCTTTCTTTTTATTTGTCAATTATACCTCAATAAAGCTGGGTAAATAAATAAATACATTTTTTAAAATTAGCTTTCTTTTCCTCCTTGTCTTGGATTTTTTTTCCTTTATTCCAGAAAAGTCAAACTTTTCCTAAAATATATCTATTTTCTTGGACACAGTCAGTGATTTCACTTGCAGATTCTAACTCTGAAGAGGAGGATTATTGTTCAAGGATATTTAAAAAGGAGTCTATGGTTCCCTTTCGCTCGATGTCTTCGAGTGCTGCCACTGTCCTTCCTGCCTCCACCCCATCTAATTCTGGATGCACGCTTCAGGATGCTGGATATGAGTGTTCATGACCTTTCACTCCTGGCCACTGCAGATTAGATGTCATAGTCCCTCAAAGAGGGACCACAACAGAGGTCCTGATGGGTTGAAAACAGAGGACTTGAGGAGGGTGCAGACACCTCTGAACACCTAAATCTGTGGGATCAATCCCAGACTAAGTTATTGATAGTACAGCCCAACTCTTTGATAAAAGAGAATTGGCTGGGGGGGGGGGTAGGCAAGAATGGAGGGGAGTGATTGTGGGCTTGTTTGATCTTTTACCATTTCTCACCTAAACAGCTGAGTCACTTTGTTTTACAGGTTTCAGCATGAATTGGTGACTCAGATGTCTCAATTCATTCTACCCATTCGTCCACAAAACTGGTATGATAAAAAATTTGTGACATTACCTATTTTTCTGTTTTCGTGGGTGGATGAAAATGAATCAGGTACATATTCCTAATTGCTATCATGCCGTGGGTATATTTTAAGAAAATAACTTTTACATTTTGAAAAACTTTTATATTTGGAGAATAATATCTCAATGGCAGTCGTATTTCTCAATCCAAATTGTTGGTCCCCACAACCAAGAAATGAAATAACCATTTTTCTGAGTATCACTGGTTTATTTAACTGTCTGCTTTTTAAAAAAATTAAAAAGTACCAAGCAGAAATTATGGTTTGTTGATTTTTAATGGATTGGTAAAAAATATTTTTTGAGTTATAATTTTGCCTTCAGTTCCTAACACATTAACACTTATTCTTTTCTCATGTCCCAGTGGCTATTACTATTGGGCAAGTTACCTAAAGTGGGAAGTTTCTTAAGGAGTCAGTTAGAGTGATGCAAGTTGACACCTCTTAACTCACCTCCACTCTGTGCATGTATATTTTCTCTCCTAGCCTGTAAGATCACACAGAGGAAGATATGAGGATTAGTTTTCATATTCGCTTTCCACCAAGTTGAGAGCTACTCTAAGGTAGTTCCTACATTGTGGAATTCCATGGGGCGCCCCAAACAATGAAAACTGTGTCTATCTATCTATGTATCTATTTGTCTATCTATCTATCATCTATCAATTTGTTAATATATCTACCAACTATCATATCTATCTAATCTACCTATCTGTATTTCTAACCTGTTTTCCCATGTCTGCATTATTTGCAGTCTACATTAGAGATAACATTTGAAATGTAAATAATTTCAGACAAGGTATAGGTTGAGAAAGCTTTGCTAAGGAGATGACATCTCTTGGATCCTTTTGAGGAGACAGGTTTTGACGTGGGGACTTAATCCCAAATGAGAGGTCAAGGCGGTGGAAGAGGAAAGGATCAACTCACTTTGATCTTTGTCATAATCTTGGTCCACCCACACTCACTCCTCCCTATGCCTGAGTTAGAATATGTAGATGCCAGAAATGTGTGGAAACTACTACGTCTGCTAACATGAAGAGTGTAAGTGCCTGCCATTTCTACCATCTGTGGATCTGTATCACCTCCAGATAGAAAGAGCACATTTGTATTACTGAATAAACAGCTCCAGTGCACCTTTTCCTCTCAGATCCCCCAAGTTCAAATGTGGCTAGGGTTAAGGCAACACTTGTTTGTTTGGGTTGACAATCAATATTAACTTCTAGCTCAAAGAAAGGGCGCTGGAGAGCAAGGGGGTAAAACGTGTGTCCCCAGACCAAGTGACTTGTTGGATGAGTCAAGCAAATTCTTTTAACTGTGCTTAGCTTCAGGTGCCAAAGTTTAAAAATATAATAGTAAGGTAATAACATAGGAAGGGGTTTGAGCTCCTTGCGTAATATAGATTCATAATGTTATTATGGTGAAAATTATACCCATTTTCCAGGGCATTCATTTTCTCTTTTCAGTCCTCTAATACAGCAGTTCTCAACCACTGCTGCATATCAGAATCACCTGGGGGAGCTTTTAGGCGATGCCAATGCCGGTGCCTCACTCTGGGCCAATTAAATCATAACCTTCCAGGATCAGGTCATGAATGCTCAAGTGATTCTAATGTGAAGCCAGGGCTGAGAATCACTGTTCTAATGGGATGAAATGCCAGCTGTTTCCTAGCTCAGGTTAAATTGTGGTGGGGATACTTGGGGAGGGCTTGGTTTTCCCAGTACATGACTCCCAGCTAGCTCTGGCTCTTAGCACAAAGAACGTCTTTAAATTGAGATCTACTAAAGTTAGTGCAAGTCCCCTGTCATTTCTCTGGCCATTATAAGTGACATATCTGTGCCTGGTGTTTCAATCCCAAACATGTCACTCTTTTCGCGTCATCACTTCATTCCATGTTGCAGAGATCACTCCTGTCAGCTCCTGTTCATCTGGAAGCATCAGGCCTATACTTAGAACCTGAGGCCCTGCCTGTGCTTCTGACAAGCTCTGTCGCATAGTGGCTGTCACCAGGCCCAGCACACTAGTCACCAGGCTTCAGTTTTCTGCCACCTCAGACCATAGTCAGTTGATTGTTAAGATTTCAACTTATCAACTACACCATCCAACACTAGAACTGAAAATAAATGGCAAAGTAAATCACTTGGGGGAATGAGAGACTGTTGGACTTTGGGCCAAGTGACCCGGAGGTAATTGAAAAGCCTTTCTTGACTCTGCCAAATTCTCTCCAAGGCATGAAGCATGCAAACACAAGAGCTGATAGGGGATCTTCAAGGTAGTCTTGCAGAAATGTTCAGAAAAGCACTTGGTTGTTTACTTTCCCAGGTAGGTAGTAAAACTGGAACTTGGGAAAGAGTCCAGGGGTTGGAAGAGAAGCCGTGCCTAGGGACGTGTACACTGGCATCCTTTCTCAACGTTGTTTCCCTCCAGTGGAGGTGGGAGGAGCGGAAGGTGTATAAGAAGGTAAGCAATGACTGTGTATTGTTTTTCTATTTAACCATTTTCATAATGCCTATGGGAGGTGATATAAAGTGGAAATTAGGATGATAGTATGGATACTTACAGATTATAAGGGTACCATTTAATGTCCTGAACTATTTGGAAATGATCTCATCTTGCATGAAATTACTTGGGGAAGATTGGAACTCACTTTAAGAAAGATGCTAAGTGCCGTCTCTCACATCATGCCACCCCAAATCACCCATCCCAACAGCTTAAAGAAGGGTAGCAGTAGGTGATCCACTCAAGATGGCCCCTTTCTGAATCACTCAAAGATAAGATTATCCTCTACATCAAATTCCAGAGTTTAACAATACTCTGTTATCAATGAACCAAGGGTTGATATCTGCCAAGTTTTACAAAAAGCCAAGAACCACAATGGGAGGGACAGTAACACTTTGTAATGTCTGAAAGATTAGAGAATAAAAATTTTAAATTGGCTTTTTCAGTTCAATATTGTCAGAGCCACTGATTCAATAGGCAAATCCCATGAAGTCCACACTTTCCAGTGACATACTAATACACAGATACTTCTGAGAGAATATCTTGAGTTCTTGTGGATCATCCATTAATCTGCCTAATTCTTGGCAAATTTACTAGGAAAAGAAAAGCCACAAAGGCAATACATTAATAAACCAAAATTCACTGGGAATGGAAAGTGAGAAATTTTATCATACTTTTCCTTACTAATTTCCATACAGAAAGCTTCTCTAAAATGACTGTGAAAGTCAATGGGAATATGTCATCTTATGTATAACATATTCACTTTGCTCATTTATTTTTTCAAGAAAAACGCACCTTGACTGTCATGATCTCCATAAGAATGTGTTCACCATCTCAAAGAGGTTAACCAAATGAAAGCCTCGATTCAAAGAGTAGGTGCGTAACAAATACTTATTAGCTGCTAAGGAAGTAGTTAGATTTTCCAAGAATGGATAAATGTCTTGTTACTTGGCTTAATGATCACATACACTAAAATTCCCACTCTCCTAATGCTCACTCCTTTCTCAACTAGGCAACCACTGGGATGGCATTGTAGAATCTGCAAATTCCAATGAACCGTGTACAAAAAATTGACTTAAATGGTTTCTCTGATTGTGACATGCACAAATTCCGTTTCCTTCCTTTTCAGGACACATTAAATGGAAATGTAAAATATCCATAATAACAGAAAGCTGGAAACTTAGAGGCTGATTATTTAAAATTTATGACCACCAAGGCCCCAACACACTTGGAGTGTGTGCACCTGACATAACAGGGTTTCTCAGCATGGAGAGAGCTGACACCTCCTGGTGGTCCTTCACATTCTCTGGGCAGACAAAGACTCCTTATCTGTCACACAATGTTCAGAGACACTTACGTGTTTAACCAAGAGCCAAGGAGCTCCGAGAGCAAATACTCCTTGAGCCTTGTCCACCATCGGAGTTTAAACATATGCATATGTCGACCCATCTAATGGGAGAGGGAGGGCTTGATTGAGTCCAGGGTACAGATGGGTAATAAAGAAATGGAGAGAAAAAATATTCACTCTTTTGCAGCATGTGTCTGCAAGGTGAGTTAGACTCATTAGCAGAGCCGGAGAATGGCGACAGACGTGTGATTCAGGATATATCCAATAAGGGACTACTTCTGACTCTCCCTAATCCAGCCTGTTCCCTAGGAAATATGTACCCTGCTAAGACTATGTAGTGGAACAGTCTGAGAGAACTGATTCCTAGGACCCTAGCACTTCTGCTGTGGGTATCTCTTCTGAAAGAACTGAGAACCAGAAGAAGGTATTATTTCCCTTTGACCAAGGAAAAGATGAGCATTAGAGACCTGGAGGCACCCAAAAGATAGCAAGGAACTTCCTATAGTAATGGCAGAGAAACTAAGAGAAGGAACAAGCAAGAGAAAGGAACAATGCAGGAAAGCACATTACAAAGCATCAGAGTCCTAGTTTGGGCCCAACCCATTTCGTGAGCAGAAAAAGTGGGCATTTAAGCCTCAGAAATCCATAGCAGGATGTCTTCAGTGAAGGCTTGCAACAGAAATGCAGTGGATCTCTGATGCCGTATGAGGTATCTCTTCTCTCCCACTGCCTGCCCTTTTAATTGCTTAGAGATTGAGGACAGGCTATGTTGTGAGAAACTGCTGAGGTTCTGTCACGTGGTGGGTGGAAATGTTGATCAGCACATGAGTGGACAGACCGTGAAAGTGACCTTCCCTTGGAATTTAGGGGTGGGGCATAGAGAACATTTGGCTTATGTTGTTGGCAATGGGAACTTCTTTCTAAAGGTCTAACAAAAACACCTTCCATGTTTGATTAGCAGCTTATTTTCCAGTGTCTCTAAGATATATGTAAAAATTCCTTGAGTAAATAATATGCAAGAGTTATGTCCCCAGATCAGACTCTCTAGACTGCAAAGTGCAGGAACCATGACTTTGGGGTCACTGTGTCCTCAGTGGCATGGCACCATGCACACAAGAGGCCTCAATAAATAAATGTTTGTTGAAATAACAGATAAATGAATAGATTGAATGAATGAACAAAAAAGTAGTCTATCAGCTTTATGTAGAATTAAGATTCCTATAGTTACAAACAAAAGTATGCAATGTTTAGGACACAATTTGTATGATCTTATTCACCATGTGCAGCATAGATCAAAGAGAGCATTTGATTAATTTCAAAATTGCACACATGTTTCTGGGGGGCTTTTTCAGTAGTCACAGAGAATTTGTCTTGAATGCTTTATTAAGGAGCTGTTGCTTGTCACCAGCCAGTGCTAATGCGTGTAAATATGTACAGACTGCATACATTACGTGGAATTGTCAGTGGCTCCTTAGGAGCGTGAAAATGACATAAAACCAGAAATCCTTCAGTCACCTTCCTTTAAGATCCCAAATCAAGTGTAAGAAGTTTTAAAAACTGTTTCCACCCTCCAGACACATCAGTACAGAAATAAAATAACTTAGTCTCTATTTCCAGTTTTGTTTTACATTCTTAATAGTGAGAGTTGCTCACACCGTAGGCTCTCAACTGAGAGGAACTTGTGCACATAGCACACATCACTGGGTAGAAAGATGACTTTGTTGTAAGGCACGTGGGACGAGGGATGTACCAAGTTTGCAGTTATTGGCTTCACTCTTTTCTAGATGTTCATTTCACCAGATGTGCAAAGTCATATATTCATTTGAGAAATGTAGAGAGAGGCCAAATGATTTAGAGCTGTGCTGTCCACTACGGCAGCCACTAACCACAGGTGACTACTGAACACTGGAAATGTTGCTAATATGAACTGAAATGTGCTGTAGGCATAAAACACACACGGAAATGTGAAGACTTAGTTTGAAAATAAAAAAGCATGTAAAATAGGGATTACGTGCTAAAATGATAACACTTGAGACTAAACAAAATCTATTATTAAAATTAACTTCACTTTTTCTTCTTAGATTTTTTCATGTGACTTCAAGAAACTTTAAAATTACATATGTAGCTCACATTTGTGACTCACACTGTATCTACATTGTGCTGTTTTAGAAGAGCCACCAGATCAGGAAATGTGCATTTTAGTTGTTTAAATGTATTTATTTAGCCAGAGAATATTTATTGAACTTCTGTTATGTGCCAGGCATTGGGCAAGATGTGGATTTAATGGTAAGAAAACAGACCAATGATACATGGCTCGCATTTGACCTCTGGCGCCTCAAGGTCTGCTCTCTCTCTTTCAGCTGCTACTGCAGAAAATTCTACTCCTTGCCATCTTTGGCTTGCATCCGGGTGTCTGGTGCTCATCTCTCGCTTTAGCCGGTAGTGAAGTAATGTCATCTTCTGGTACCCAGCTCTGTCTTGAGGGGTCAGGAAATGGATCAATAAAGGTACTTGGACCCCAGAGAGCACAGTTTTGGTTTTTCCTTCTAAGTTCAATCTTCATGGAGTCTGCCATTTAACAGGGAAATATAAACATTAACCAAGGGATCATGCACCTTAAAAATATGAATACGAACTGTGTTAAGCGCTGTGAAGGAAAAGTACATGCATCAGAGTGAGTCTGAAGGCAAACTCTAAGGGATGAATATGAGTGGATCAGGGTCATGGGAGTCAGTGGTGGGGAAAAATGGGGGTAGAGAAGAAAAACTCTGGGTAGAGGAAAGAATATATTCACAGGCTTGAGTTGAGAGGGAGCACGCAAACTTCCAAGATTGGAAAGGAGGCCACTATGGATAGAATACACAGAGTGGCAGAGGAGGGACTTCTGAAGGTTGTGGACCAGACCATTAAGGGTCTTCTAGGCCCTTGTTACTTGAGGTGTCATCTGCAGACCCCCAGCATCAGCTCAGCAGGGAGTTTGTGATCAGTGCAGAGTCGCGGGCCCAGCCTGACATATCAAATCAGAATCAGCATTTTAAAAAGGTCTCCCGGTGATTTGTATACCCATTAAAGTTTGAGAGACATTGATTTAAAATTAATTAAAGATTTTTAGTCAATGCTTACAGTAATGGAAAGTCATTGCAGAATTTTTGGAGGTTGGTGAAATGATCAAATTTGTATACTTTTAAAAGGTTGCCCTGATGTGGAGTGGAAGAACAGACTGGGTTGGGTGGGCAGAGTAGAAGTGCCATGACCAGGTGGGATGCTGGTGCAATAAAGCGAGAGACAACAGTAGTATGGACAAGAGTAGAGATGGTCTACACAGAGAGAGTGGAATGGAGAGACGTTAATTGCAAAATTACTGGGCCCCCTTTGGTGGTGAACAGATATAATGGGTGAGAGTTGCCCAGCACGAGTCCCCAGACATGGGGACATTCTTCACTAAGGGAGGAACTCCCGGAGTAGGATCAGATATGGGGCTATTTGGTAAATATAATGAGTTTGGCTTTAGTTATATTGAGTCTGGAGTGTTTTTGAGACATTCAAGTGGAAATATGAAGAAGAGGGTCATCCTCTTCTCCACACCACACACGTACATCCTCTCTCTCTCTGTGTATTTTAGCCTTCATTTCTCTCTTTAGAGTCAGCCTGCTCCCTCTCCACTCGAGTGTTTGAACATATTCTTCCCTCTGCTTGGAAATGTCTCTTTTTATCTCCATTCCTCCCCTTTCCTACAACTCCTATTCACCTGGATTACTTGTATGTGTGTGTATGTATGTGTGGAGACAAGTTCTGAGTTGGCAATATAGATCTGACTTTGGGGGAAAAGAATAAGTCACCCAGGGAGAGATGGCTGGGCATGCAGTCTCAGTCCTGACCATCCCGTGCACTGAGCATATGAACTTCTAAAAGTTTACTCACCCGAAACAAAAAGGAAAAGGGATAATAATGAATATCTCACAGTGCTAGGATGGGAGTAAAAATAGATGCATATAAAAATATTTTGTGAAAATGAAGTATATTAAATTATACAATATCATGAAATGTTTTGTCCAGGTACAATGGAAAAAGATACAAAATCAAGTTGCTTATTATAGAGTCTCAGTTTCCTCATTTATTGAAACTAGGAGTTAGAGAAATTTAGCTCTAAGATTCCTGCCTGCTCAGTCTAGACTTGAGCATGAAATATTTTCTCAGTTCTGCAAAAGCACAATTCTTTCCACTGTCTTTGGTTCTATGGTGTATGGATTAGGTTCCTGATCCTTTGTAGAGATGGTCAATATTTTATATTTTTTCTGCTCTTTAGTTGAAGTACACATTCAGGACATGGAATGGCAATATTGCATGTGCTCTTTACAAGGAAATTATCAAACATTTATTGAGTGTCTGCTCTGTGCTAAGCATTGTGAAAGGCAAAAGAAGAGGCAGGCTTATAACTTAATTAGGGAAATAAAGCTTTAATGTATAAAATGATTCTACTAGAATAAAATAACAATAAATACAGAAATGTCTTGGGGCAAAACCTGATTTATTGCCCTGGTACTTGGAGTAAAGCTTTATGGCATGGTACACATGCTAAGAGCATCGAGGTCAGAAAAAGGGGGCACTATGGTCAACCAGAATAGTCTGGCTGAGAAAGCTAAGATTTTCGCATGATGAGAAGAGGTGAAGAGGGTGTCTCCTGTGAAGGGGATTGTATGTACAAACCCAGAAATGGGAATGTATATGCATGTCTTCAGGGTATGAGAACAGAAGTCTAATTACCGAGAAAAATCCATGTAGAGAAATAGTGAGGAATCAGGATGAAAATGAACATTGCATATAAAATAGGAGGTGACATTAATATCAGGGTAAGCAGTTTGAGCTAAGAGATATAAGGTAATTCCCTGTATTTGGAAAAAAAAAGACGAAAAAGCTCACAAAGTCTAAATCATAAAACCCAAACAAAAATGTAGCTTTAAAAAAATTATCTAAGCTATTCTTTGCATTTATAGGGTCTACTTTCTCTTTTTCAATTGGCCATGGCAGATAATGTTCTTCACATATGTTAAATTAGGAATGTGAGGATATTGGTACACTCAGAATGCAGATGCCTATCTAAACAGAAAGACAACATATTATAGGATCCAAATGTCTTCCAATTGTTTGGATTAACTATTGCCCACTATCAACAGGTAAAGGATGAGAGAGACATGGCAGAATTGGAGGTGTGGTATATATTAGCTCTACTGTGTTTCTGTAAGCTTGCTGTTGTAGAGAGAAAGCCCTAAAGAACAAGGCATGAGTTTCCTTTCAATGAAGAAATCCTTTGATGTGAAAGAGCACCCTGACCTCTGACACAGATCTCATATTTCTACAGCGCGTTGTGCCATATCTTTCTATGATACCAATGGGTGTAAAATAGCCTTTCTGTGTAAATGAACATAAATTGGCAGAAGCCACCGTAGAGTCAGTGTTCCATTTCTCCATATCTACCCCACCATCCTCTATCACCACCGGCCCCATCATCAGAGAAACCTGTGACTAGAAGAAACCTACATCAAAGTTTTCCTGTACTCACTTTCCCTGAAGCAAACTTCACTTAGGAAAGTAACTGACTATTTTTAAAGACAAATAAAAAAAGCACTGTCTGAAGAAGACTATATAGTAATTTATTTCCAGTGATTTATAATACTTGCAGGCTAGAAGATTCTTTCAATGCTAAGACTAAAATTCGTCTAAGGTCTTGCACTTTTTTTACTTTTCTGCCACAGTTTGATATTACCTTCCTTCTTCCAGCATGTGAGCAAAGCCACTGTGCCATCTCTATTTTATAATTCACTCTGGGAATCATAAAGACCAATTCAATTCGATATATATACATATCAAATATGTATATGAATATGTATATATATAGTTCTGGGACCAAGAGGAAACCCTAAAAAGTACCCTTTCCCTCCAAGGATTTGCAGTTTAGTTGGAGAGGCAGGACATTTATGCTCTAATTGATATTTGGAAGTCCCAGGCTGTCTATCTTTTAGGCCAGATGGAGAGTCTTAAGCCACGTGGTCTTTAGGAGATGAATGGCTGGCTGGAATGGTCGAGGAAAGCTTCATGGAAGAGCAGTGGCTTGAAGAGTGAAGAGTAGAATCTGAATAGGCCAAGGAGAGCAAAACAAGTAATAAGGTGAATGTCAGAGGATGGTAATGTGGTGACTGCTGATAGATAAGGTCTTGAAATTAAGTTGCCTTCATCAGAGCACTGCCATCCACCTGAAAACAAATCTCCTCTGGCGGCTGCTTTGCTACAGTTACCCAGTCTGCCTTCCTATGCCAAGCTCTCTTCCCAGTTACAGCAAATTCTGCCTATATTGAAGGTGAGAATGCACTGGCTGCCCCTCACAGTGGGACCAGAGAGCAAAGAGAGGCCAAAGTCAAAGAGGAAGTTTTCACCTTGACCCTCCTTGATCTACCACCAGACCCTCATCATGAGACTCCACTCCCTCCAGGGCCCAGCAAAGACTCCTAAGTTTTCTGAGATCCTACAGTCTTTCCATTTTCTCCAAGTGTTTGATCTTTAACCTGTACGTGACTATATCAATTTTAAAACGGGAGAAAACAAAAATCAAAACCAAAACAAAAAATAGTTCTTTTAAAAGCCTGTTGTTCGGCTTCATGCAAAAGTGAATACTTTTGCTATGCTGCTTCTTTTCGTTCTTCCCCTCTGCTCTGCAAGAAGTGCCCATTTTAGATTACAAAGTACAGGCAAGCACATGCACGTGCATGTACCCATGCACACACACACACACACGCTCGCACACACACACCAAAATTTAGATTCTGCCCTTTCTAATTACAAATCACCACCTGTGGTAAAATTATTGAAAAACAGATGAGCTTTTCATTCTAGCAATAGCCTTAAAACAAGCAGCAGTTCCAACTGCCAGGGTGATGTATAGACACCACGGAGGGCAGATGAGGGATTAATTAGGTCTGTCCCTGCACATTGCCAGGGGAGCACTTCTGTAGAGGTGATTGAAAACTAGAAAGAGTGGCATTAGTCTTCATTGTTGGTTAAAGGCAACAAAAATAAAGATGCAATTGAGTTGACAAAGCTTGAAGGTATGTGGCTGAATCATTTGAAGGTGTCAAAATGATCAAACCATAATTAATTAGATAAAGTGCTCTATTTAATCCCTCAACTTTAATGAAGAATGCTGCATCGAAGAACAAATAGCAAAGGAGCTACCACTGGTTTCTGATATTTGTTAGGTTTGGAGGGGCGGTAGTTTGGGGAGAACTGAAGTTTTTCTCGGGCTGTAATGATCAACACTGCTTTTAATCTTATTGTCATTTCCCTTTCTCTTAGAGAACAGTGGTGTTGTTCTCTGCATTTCTATGAGGGGAGCGATTACAGGCATCCAACTCTCCCTGCAGACTGTGAAGTCTTTTTAAGGAGGCCTAGAAGACTGACCCAGGAGGTCTTTGGCTTTTGACTACTTGCAGATTCCTTCTACAATTTTCTACCAAATAATGGGTCTATTTTAGAGCTTTAGGAATGTAGCTTTAGACCATAAAATCATAAATAACTCCTAATTATAATTAGGAAACATTAACTGAATGCCTACTATGTTTAGGGTACTGCTTCCTTAGCTCCAAAAATATTTTCACATGAGACAAACACATGATGCAAAATATTGCCTATAAAGATGATGATTTCATTTTTTTCCCTGTTGTCTGTAAATTTTTAGCCCACACTATTATTTTGTAAATGGGATTCTGAGCCCAAAGGGAGCAGGAAACAGCTCTGTACTGTTCTCTTTAGATGGGGCCTAACTTGAGCCCTTAATGGTTTCTTGATGAGGCTCAAGATTCAACCAGCTCTAACTGAAGGCAGAACTGAAATGTATTAATATTTAGCATTTTAATGAATTGGTTATAAATTAGCAGATTTCCTCTCTACTGTTATGCAGAATTTGTCTTTATTAGCTATACTTTAGCACTGGTTACCATTTTCAAATTTGCAAAGTGCTTTCTTTTCTTTATTATAAACTATTACTGAAAAGACAGGAAAAATGCCAACGTTTTACAAAATAAAATAAACAGATTTGAGGACAAGATAATCAGTATTCAAAAAAGCCATTCTTTTTAGCTTGTCAGCCTGCCAAATTACTAAAACATACAGAAAACCCCTTAGAATGGGGATTATCTGAAGTGTCATCTAATATAGATTTCTGCTAAAAGTAGTGTCCCCTCTCTTTTTAAGGATCTATATTAAAATCATTGTTTTAGTAGCTTTTAAAATATAAATCACTATTAAAAAAGAGGGAATTAAATCATCTTGTTAACTATGTCCAGGACAAGTATTAGCTCAAATATATTAATTAGTTAACTAAGTAGTTTAGGTATTTATTCTCTATAAATATCTTCCTGCCTAGAGTAATAATGTAAAATAGTATAATCAGAAAGTGTCCTTTCTTTTCTCCCTCTCTGAACAAGTAAATATGGAAGTTGTGTATTTTGTATTTGAATGCTCGAAATTTTCTCTTGGAGAAGAGATATTGCCAGAGAATTGTAGAGATTCTGTCCTTACTGTCAAAGAAAGAAATATTTCTAATTGAGAATGTTTCCAAAGAGAAATCACTGGGAAGATAGATAAACAGCGATCTTCCAATTTCTATTCTTTCCTTCCCTGTCCCACACATTAACCTTGCTCCAGTCCCCAAGGTTTTTTAAGCCTGTGGTCTGTTTGTCACAAAATTATCTATTTATTTGTTTCTTTAATATTTGCACTTGAACTGTTTCCATCCATGTAATAATTAATCTGTCTTCAACATTAAGACCCTTAGGGACTTGGACAATGTTCTTGAGAAATGTCAACAGGAAAGTGTCACAAAGCAAGCGAAAGTGATAACTGAGATGTGAATGCAGGGCAGGGTTTCACGATCATTCCACATACCATGCACCCTCTTCAGTGGTTTCCTTTGCTCTTGTGACAAAAACAAGCCCAGGGCCACAAGTAACCTCAAGCACTTAATGGCGATCACAGTGGTGAAGACCCCTTAGATACTCAATGCAATTAACATATCACCACGTACTTTAACAAGGTTGACAGATAGTAGTGGAGAGAATGCATACCTTAGAACATCACCCGCCTTACCTTCATTCCACATCTATGATCTCCCGCAATAATGTACTAGACACTGAGCTACTACTTAAATAACAACCATTGTTGTTAATAACATCTTACACTTAAATGCCACTTTCTTTTTTCAAAGTGCTTTCATAAGCCATCACGTTTGATCCTCAAAGCAACTCCGTAAGATAATTGATATTACTGTGTTTTACAGATCACTCAAAAAACAACTCACACAATTTCTCTAGCTACTGTATCAGCTAAGGGCACATCACTCATCTTCTATCTATTTCTATCGAAAGGAAGTTTGGGAGTAAACATCTTGCCTCGTTTAAATCTCAAGTGCAACTTCCTTTTATAGTTCGTGTTAAAACTATCATTAGAGGTGAAAAGTATTTTGTGAATTCTTGAGGTGTTTACAATGTATGTTTTGCTGCTTTTTTATTTTGAAAAAGATGTCTGACTATGATGATAACTTGTAAGTGGCTGAAAATACCAATAGAGTCTTTTCTTCTCTGTACAGGGAGAGTTCCAACCATCCTTTGGGGAGCCTTTTGCTGGCTCAACATGGCTGCCTTTGCTTCAGAAAAGGAGCTTGTGCTATTCTTTGTTAGTGAGCAACAAAATGCATGTGCTACTACCGGTGGTGTTTGGAGTGGGAAGGAGATTGGAAAATGGTTATTTCTAGTTTCCTTCTAGTGAGCAAGGAAAAGATGTTGTAAAGGAATGGCTGATCAATTAGTTCCAAATCCCAGAAAATCTCCTACAGAGGAAAAGTCTTGCTGTGGGACCAGCAGGTTGCCCTTCAGTTGATGCTGAAATGAAGAACACATCTCATTCTTTTGCAAGGAGTAGATTACCGGCAAATGAGAAGAGGAGGGGGAAGCTGACAAAAGGATCTTTCAACAAATAGGTGGAAAATATTTTAATTTAGCTTATCGTCCTTGTCCCCTCCTTCCCCTCTTCCTACCGTCCTATTTCCACTTGCCTTTTCCCAGACCACTTGCACTGGCAAAGTCGGGGAGTCTAAAGGCATGAGCTCCCAAATGTCTTATTCCTTAGTCTCATCTGAGTCTGGTTCTTAAGCAAAATGTAGGACGGTAAGGATGTCTGTGAGTGTGCTCTTTCAGTCTATAGCATATATGCAGAAAAAAAGGTCAGTAACATATTTCTGTAGCTGACATGTAACAACACACGCCTGAAGAGGCTTGGGCAAACTGCCAAATTATCTAAGTTACCTGGCAATCAAGGATCTTTGCAAGACATCCGTTACATTTCTATCCTTACACATGGTCCAGAACAGTGCCTGCATTTGAAAAGTGCAGAGTGCCTGGTAGCTCTTTAGTCCGGTTAAACCAGTTTCATACTCTTGCTCAGATGGCGAGGCTAGGCCCTTTATTTTTTTTCCCCCTGAGTTATGGAAGCTATTGTGCAATAATTTTCTTTGCATCTTTGCAGCACTTTTCTGTTATTATCTTGACATATTCACTCATAATAAAGTTTAAGTGCCAGTCAGTCTTAAGAGAACACTGAATCTATGCATCATCTTAGAGTTCTGACAGCACATGGCTTTGGATGGGACGCAGACATCCTTTACGCCTCTCTCTGATTTCCTCCTCCAGGCTCCGGCTCTGTTACACTATGTCTCTGAGTTACTACTTCCTGTCGCAGTGGTGTTCCTTTGTGGCTGGATTTCTGCTACACCTATTTTTTTCTGGATTTTTCTTGGAAATTGCTATGTGA
The DNA here is from genome assembly GCF_037783145.1 of Equus przewalskii. Classification (NCBI taxonomy): domain Eukaryota; kingdom Metazoa; phylum Chordata; class Mammalia; order Perissodactyla; family Equidae; genus Equus; species Equus przewalskii. The sequence goes on from NC_091849.1 coordinate 49,536,780, forward strand.
TTTTTTTTTTTATTTTTTAAATCAACAACCGAGCTTTATGTTGTTGCTGTGTGTTCCATCTGGAAGACATAAGATCGATAGACACAGTCTCAAAAACTGTCAAATAAAAACAAATGCCAATCCTCCAGTTCCTCTTTCCAAATCCCAAGGTACTGCTAAAGACCAACATATGTATCCACAGCTCGACACAGGGCTTGAAGAGACCAGAGAGAGAAGCAATGGTTACAGATAACTTGAGAGTTGGGTAAACACAACACAAAATGCAGCGTCTCTGCTCTCTGGGAAAATACCAACTACTCACCTTCCATTGGCGTTATCTGCCCAGACGGCTTGAAGGGGGGCAGGACCTCTAGCTCAGTGGTTCTCAGCTGGTCTGATTTTTCCATTCCAGGGGACATTTGACAATGTCTGGAGACATTTTGGCTGACTGGGAATTTGCTAATGGTGTCTGATGGGTAGAGACCAAGGATTCTGCTGAACATGCTAAGATGCACACAACAGCCCCTGCAACAAAGAATTATCCTGCTCAAAATGTCAATAGTGCCAAGATTGAGAAACCCTGCGCTAGAGCTCTAGGCGTGAAAATAAGAATTTAAGTAGTCAAGAGAGAATTTCATTCATTCATCTTCTGTAAGATTTTCTCTTTTATCCATGAAATGTCAATTGATGAGTCATTGCACTTAGCAATTTGCATGTATACACTTGGAGGAAATATGAGAAGATGGAACTGAGCATGAGTTGTAAAGTCATCTCCAATCGTCTGCTCAAAGTTGATTTTTTTTCCCCCAGGAGTCTCATTAAAAAAAAAAAAATTCAGTTTTGAAAATACCTTGAATTTCTTTGTCATGACTAATGGTTTTCTCAAGCATATTCAAAGCAATTTGTTTTACCCTGACAGTCTTTGCTATAGTCCATGTAGTTCACTTTTTCTGATTATATAGATTTGAAAAAAAAGATTAAGTTCCAACTTCAGGATCTCTGGAGTGAGTGAATAAGGAATACCAAAACTATAATGGTTCTGGGGCGGGGATGGGGAGATGGAGGCAAAAGAGGTAATTATTAATAAAATGTCTACCATTTATTGGGTATGTACTATGTACCAGGCACTATGCTATATTCTTCATTTATCTTCTTCAACCCACACTACACTTTGAGGTAGATATTATCTCCCTCTGCTGTGGGTGAGGAACCTGGGGCTCAGGAAGGGCAAGCCCCCTGCTGAAGGACACACAGCTGGGAGGAGCAGAGACAGATTGCTGATCTTGCCCTGGTGACTCCCAATTCCCTGTGTGGGTCTCATGTCAGAGACTCAGATATGCCTTTGCTGGCGCGTGGAGAGGTGACAACGCTTGTTCAATCCGGGGGTAAAGAGCTCTTTGCTTTTGAGATCTCTGATCTTAGCATAAGAATCACAGACTCACAGAGCTAATGGGGGCCTCAGAGATTTTTTTTTTCCCCCTGAACTCTTTATATTACATATGAGGAAATAAGGTCCAGAAAGGAAATGTGATGAGTATTACACCCCACCCCCGATCCTTTGTCTTCTGATTTGTGTCACCAATGAGTGCCTGGAAGTTTGCAAACGGGTCGATGGGGAGATAGCATCTCTCCCTGGCCACACTGGAGCAGGAAAACTCAGCCAGCTCCTTCTGCTGGTGTCCCTGCTTTGAATTTCAGGGAAGGGGACACTTTTCTCTGGAGTTCCCTTGCTCTCTGCATAGACAAAGCCTCGTTTATTTACCTGTAGGACACCATACAAAGCAGTCAGTTTTGTATGAGGAGCACAAGCATTGCAGACGATTTTTTTCCTTCCTTCTTCTCTGCTTGGCTGGTTAAAACTCACTAAGTGCTAAATCATAATATCAGTGGGTTAGGATTAATTGTAATGTTTATTTTGGTACATTTGCCTCAGGATCTGATGTGTGTTTTCACAAATTTAACAAATAATTTTACCTAGAATACTAGACACTGTTCAGCCCCCATTAGCCACGGTTGGATTTGAACCAGTGACCTCGAGGTGAGAGGCCGCTCATCACATTACTGAGGCCCCAGGCCACAGAGTTCACTTGCTGGCTGTTTCTTTAATGTGATTGCCAACAGCAAGATCAGCAGTGGGAATTCTCGCCAGTACATAGATCCTGAGGTCTCAGAAATTCAGCATTTGAGAGCTCTTCTTTCTGCCTTAGAGTTTGGACTTATTAACTAGCAACATTGCTAGAGAAACTGCAGAGGGATAAAGGATGGTGTACATTCAGCACTGCTCTCCTAGAGAAGAAGTAGGCTATCAGGTTATAACCATCTGATTTCCTGTCAGGCTGGTTGATGGCTCAAGTCGCCAATGCCCATGTTAAAGGAAATATTCGAGAGCATTAATGATTTGCCGGTACCAAGAGATGCGATGAACAGTTTAAAAATACTGCCCCTCGATGGGAGAAAATGTATTTCTATTAAGGGACCAGAATTGTGCTACGCTTGTTGGAATTTTTGCTTGTGCACAGGAATTTAGCTCGAGGTCTATGTCTGTCACTAAAATTGACAACTGCCTATGGCTCTGCACAATTGAAACGTAGATCTTAAATTTCACATCATTATCCAAATAAAATATATCTGCCAAGGGGGACTGGTATTACACAGTTAGAGAACTGTGATACCAGTTGTCTGATTAACATATTGAGAGGAATATAAGAATTCCTCACCTATTTTCCAGAGGGAGGCCGGCTGGGGAGCTCCGGTGAAGTGGACAAATTGATCAGACTCCCTGTACTAGGTACAGAGATGCCCAGCAACGTGTCTGGCTGGTGGAGGCAGAATTTGCCTGTGATATATAATATCTGTAATGCAAGAAGAAGGGATGGGGCACAAATCAGACATTCCTTAATCCTGTCATCTAAAAGGGAAAGACGGGAAATCATTGGCCTCTGATTAACTGGTCCCTTGCTGTTGGGTCTTGGGTATACTCAGGAGTACTCAGAAGGAAGATGCACACCTGAACTTTCTCTTCTTAAAACCTTTTCATAAGATCCAACATCCCGATAACTCTGACTTTGGAGTACTCATGAAAAATACCAAAGCCGTGGAATACTATAAACGCATCTTTAATTTAATTTAAAAACTTGGAGGGAGTTGCTTACTCTAAAAGATGCATTAGCAGCCATTAGCAAATGTGTTGTCTCTGCTTTTCTCTCTATGTTAAGGTCACATGTTTTCTGGCTTTCTGCTCAATTCTAAACTCCAATGGGCAGGTTAATACCCAAAGTCCACATGTATGTGACTCATAGGTTTAGAGCACAGCAAGTTACAGAATCTCAGATGTGTTTAGTTTCTCAAGCTGGAAGGAAACTTAGTGATCAATATTGGTGCACATTTTTTATTGTTCCAGATGAAGACACTGGGGTCCAAAGTTTGAAATGACTTATCGTCTAACGAGCTAATGACTTTTATAATGAGCTTTAAGATCTAAACACTGGTGAATAACTGTTATAATTATCCCCATGGTATCTGAGATTCATTCTGCCTTAGTTTAGCCTTGCGGAAGGTTTTTAGAAGTATCATCCCATGATAATTTTCATCAGCTTACAATCCCTTTCTATAGTTACTGGTGTATTTATGGCATTTCATTCAAAATAGTCCAGTGCCATTCTCACAATGGTAAACTCATGTCTCATCCCTTCTTCTCCTTTTTACCAGTGTAATGTGGTTTAGATCTTGATCTTTTGCATGGTGGTGGGTTCAGGCATGGCTTAAGAATGTAAGGCTGCAAATTCCAATCTGGCCTTTTTGTTAAGTAACTGTGAGACCAGAGGCAACTCACTCTATCTCCCTCTACTTCTGCTTCTGCTTCTTGACAGGACGTAGAACTTCTCACGTGTTTCCTGAATTGTGATGAGCAGAAATGAGCAAACACTTCTTCTATCATGATTTTAGAGAAAAAGGCAAAGAGGGATAAAGAATATTTTGCATCAATCTATCTCTTCTGAGTCTCAGTTTCCTGATCTGAAAAAAGTGAGAACAGTACCATCATCTTAGGTTAATTTTCAGGAAATATATACAGTAAGAGCACTTGGCATCCTGATTGACACCTAGAGATACTTCAGGATCCTTCTTGCCTTCGCAATCACTTCTGCTTTTTCTGGATTTCAACATAAAGCATTATCAATACCTTTACATGTGATGATCTATCTTGTATGGCAGTTAGGAGTAATTCCTTAAAATCCTAACCAGATGGTAAATTCTTGGGGAATGTAGTCTTATATATATTCTTATGCGTCTTATATACATTCGTTTCCTTACAGAATCAAGCACGATGCCTTGCTCATATATATGTTCAGTACAGTCTGTCTTTACTTACCGATGAGTGGGAAGATATATTCAGGCTTATTGAATATTAGTCCTTCTTGGTAGTAATATTTCAGATGAAGAATTAACAGACTGGCTCTACTTTGGATTATATTAACTACAAGATTGTGTAGACTTTCCTTGGTATTAGAATCAAAAACTGATGAGGCATTTTTTTCCATGCCATACCTCATAGGCCATGGAGTAGACAAGGGCTTGGCACATTATGGCCCATGAACTGGCTGTCATTTGTTTTTATAAATAAAGTTTTATTGGAACACAACCACATCCATTTGTTTATATATTATCTATGGCTTCTTTTGCACTACAACGGTAGGGTTGAGTAGTTCGGACAGACATTGCACGGCCCAGAAAGCCTAAAATATTTGCTATCTGGTCCTTTACTGAAAAAGTTTGCTGATCCCTGGTACAGACTAGACTAAACTAGATAGACTATACTATACTATACTAGAGTTTCTTGCTGCCAATGAGGGAAAGAATATAACAAAACAGAAGTAGAGAAGTAATACTTTAACTTCTTATTTTTGTGTGACTCATTCAAATGAGTTAAGATTAATGTTTATCAATTTGTCTTTTAAAGGTGATTATAAAATAAAATCCATATACACCTACACATATTGAAATTTGTTGTTAGAGATTCTGGTTTTTCTTTAAAACCAGCAAAGCTCTAAGGAAAAAAAGAACAGGCATATCATGATTTCTTGGAATTTACAGATCACCTTAAGAATGTGTTTTTATATATATGTTCCTTTCCACCAACTATTCCACATTTGTATTACACTACCATATCTATAGGCAAGTGGTGAAACCAGATAGAAATGAAAGTTTGAATTGCTTTCACTTGCCAGGATTCCATAAGAGAGTTTTGGATTCCAGGAGCCCATGTCCCAACTCCTGCTATTCACAGGGCTATGTGGAAGGAGTTTGTTACGTTGATCCAATAAAACAATTCTGTACACAACCACAGGCTTTGTTTACTCTGAAAGCTCACTGAGTGTCATTTTTGTTGTTGCTATAACCTTGGGAATTGTGCATCTCCCAGGAGGAACGTTGGAAGGGTGGGGCCTATAAAGAGTTAAGAGAAAGCAAAGAAAGTGAGAAAAGAGAGAGAACTCCAATCCCTTGGGCATTCTATTTACTTTCCTTTAAAAAACATGTCTCCTGGTCTTTACTGAGATTCATCAGTACTTTTTGAAATCATAAAATGTGTTACCCTGTTTGGGACCTGAAAAATTTTACAGTTCCTACAACTTCCCTGTGGGTCTTAAATTTAGTCTGATCAATATTCATCTTTCCTCTGAAGAACAAACAAAAACACAGTCCCACTGGGAAGATAGAGGATCTTAAGCATGAATTAGGCTCCTTTTGTTCTTTTGCTCTTTCCTTCCCTTGAATCCATAACCTAGCTCTCTCAAAGCAAAATTACTAGCAAGTGACATGAAACAATAAAGCCTCACCCATTTGAAACCTTCCTAGGAAAAGGAAAGTAGTGGGATTGGGAACAATATCAAATTATTTTCCAGACAGCCTTAAAAATATGTTTTTTAAAGACATGCCATCAGGATGGAAGAGAAACAAAGGGCAAGAATGAACAAGAAAAGCAAGGAAACAGATCAAGGATTTGAAATAGTTGTAGACTTACCAATTGGATATTAATTTTGGCAACACTGCCCTAGTATCGTGTGCATTTCTTTTGAAGGTTACTAAAAGACAGAGAGAAAGAGAGAGAGAGAGAGCTGACTGACCATGTACAAAGAGCAAAGAGTTTGGCAACACCCTAGTTTGCCATGCCAACAAATTAATTGAAAGATGGAAGGAAGAGGATTCCAGAAAGAATAATTCCCTTTCCCTGATTGTATCTGAACAGGAGTCATTTTCTTAGATCATTTACCTAGAATTGGAGACTGTAAGACAGCTTGCGTCATCCTCTGTGCTTTCTCCATCCCTCACCACCCACCACCAGTTGGGTGAGAGACTGAGTTGAGTAAGCCTAGAATCACTTGAGAACTCATTTTAGTCTATCATCTTTCCTTCAGAATCCTTAGGTTACTACTTTTTTTTCTAAGACATCTTGGAGAAATCACCTATCCTTCCTTAACTGACTAGTTTATGATTTTAATGAGCTGGATTTGCTCAAGGATTTAGTTTTAATTTTTACAGTCTTCCACTGCAGATGCTGTGTGTCTCCTTCCTCTCTTATCTGACATAGAATCAGAAGGCTTGTGAGAAATATCTCTAGTGCTTTCAAAGGGGGGAAAACATGATTCTAGCTGGGATCCTCATATTCCTTACGGCATAGGCTAAATATTCCAAACTGGTCCAGAAACATAATTAGAATGCTGGGGTTGAAAGAAAACCTTGACTTCATATAATTCAACTTATCAACCTGGTTTCTATCATAGCTTTGTTCACACGTTAAAGGAAGTCAAGTTAACTTCTGTCAACATTAAGTACCATGAGTGCACCTTGGCACAACGGAATGTGCACTGGATGGGGATTCAGAAGATCTGGGATCAAATCCTAACTCTGCCACTTAAAGTTACAGGATGGTGGGCATCACTTGAGTTTTCTGAGCCTGAATTTCCTAATCTACAAATGGAGATAACAATTCCTTCTCTATCTACTACATAAGGTTATCACAAAGGTAGCATGAAGAAATGAATGCAAAGGCAGTTTGTAAACTCTAGATGAGGTGCTATATGAAAGCAAGGGCTTCTTCGACTCCATCTTATAAAGTGGCGTGGAGTATTGAACAAGGATGTGGGGAAAGTGAGTCATGGTTTTAAGTGGTGTTATGACTTTCACATAGGATGCTATCCATAAACACAGCCTGATTTCTTTTTCAGATAGAAACTAAGTTTTTTGTACTATTTACTTGGAAATGGGTGTGGGAGGGGAACAAGGCCAGGAGGATTATAAAATTAAGTCCCTTAATGCCTTTTCCAATCATCCCAACCTTGATGTGCCAAAAAATTTTGTGTTTTATTTTGCACCCCTCTGGAAAATAATTAGATCCTTCCCAATCTTATCTCAGAAGAATTTATCTTGTCTTATACCTCACTTATTTTAAATATATTTAAGTGTAAGTTTTATATTCTGCATTCATTTGTTCTGGAAAATTTTGAAATTTTTAATCAATTCAGAACACTGAGACAAAGGGAACCACAGACACTTTGGGACTGCTAAACTAACGATGACATTTCAATTGCACCATCTTCTGAGGAAAGACACCTCTGCCACATCCACATAATCTGGGCTTCTATAACATCTTGAGTCTGTCCCCACCAGTCTAATTTCCCTCTACTGCTTGTTTCAAGACACAACTTACAAAGCCATGAATCTAGTGGGAAGAATGTCTAGCTCACAAAGTGAGTACAGAGTATTTCTTTAGTGAGTTTCAGGTGAAGTGCCCGTAAAATTAAAGTTACGTGGACTTTTCCTCATCTCCAGTCAAGCAGCAGAGTGACAATAACCTGAATGGAATGGTTTGTCCCAATTGAGTTTGATTTTGAATTTGAACCCTGATAAGCTGTAGGTATTATTAAAGCCCCTTAAATTAACAAATCAGTCCAATTTTTTTTTTAAGCATGTAGAAATCCACAAATAAGCTCAGAAAGCTCTAAGTAGTGTTTAACGGAGAATTCTTTTGGCCTGTGCATCTCAATTTTATGAAGCCGACTTCAGGAACTATAAGCTGTTACAGTAATGCGATGACCAATGAAGTCTAATCTCCAGCGAATTCAAGCACATGTAAGAAAGCATAGGAGTTAAATCAAGAGCTGGGTTAGTTATTTTCCTGCAAAAGAAATGACACGCTCAAAAAAAAAAAATGCCACATAGTATGGTATTAATTCATGCTGTGTCGGGAAGTGGCAAGTGTTAAGCTTATTACCATATACTGAGCCCTACTCACGCTCTTTTATGGGGACTTCGAATTCATTAAGTTGCATTACTCTAAGAAGTACAGATTTCTATTCCCATTTTAAAGATGAGGAAACAGTAGGTTAGAGAGATTAAACACCATGTTGACGTTTATCCATCTTGTGCATGGTTAAGTTAGGGGTCAAAATCAAGAATGAAAAGATCAAGTGTTCAATGACAGTTTAATAAGAACCAGCTTTCCTGAAAACAAAACTGAAATTCCCTCGCATCTTACTTGACATTCATTTCATTCAGTTTTTCACCTTTCACTCTCTTATTCATTCAAGTGTTCCGAGTGCCAACTGTGTTTTTCACTGTGTTAGACTGAGAAGACTACGAAGAAAAATAATAACTTTTGCTCCCTAAGAACTTAGTTTGGTAGGAAGTTAAACATATGAACTGTTGCTAATGTACAGAAGAACTCTGCTTGTCCTCTGAGATCATAAACCAAGTTCTCCCATATACCAAGAAAATAAGGTAAATTGGGTAACTATTTGGGGCATATAAAGAACATTTCTCCTTTCTCTGTCCAGAGTTCATGGGATGGCTTGACCGTCACCTTGAGCTTGAAAGAGCATGGACATAGGCCAGATAGCAATGAAGTGGAGAGGGAATTTCTTCTCATTTCCTGGCAAAGATAACTTCTGACACTGATGAAACAGACAGATCCTCAAGCCCAGCCCCAGCAGTAGTAACTTAATATCTCATAAAACTCTTCCATATGATAATTTCATATAGATATCATCAGAGAGGATTCTCTTAGATGAATAAAGATACATGCTCTTAGATTTATCAAAAAAATTCTACACAAAGGTAGAAGTAATGGAGGAAACAAGCTACTTTCCATGACTTAGATGTTGGACACCTATGGTCTTTAGGAACATTTTGTTGGTGGTCTCTGACATGCATGCTATGAAAGCTGAAATTAATTTTAATTTCCTATATGGTTTGGGAGGGAGATGAGGAGAAAAACTTTTGGGGAGAAGAATAGATTTCAACATTACCAAGGCACCCTGGTTAACTTTAAGCTCTGTAAGGCTAAAACTATGCTATTTTTGTTCATTGCTCCATCCTCAAAATGTAGTACGGTCCTAGATCCATGCCAACCATATAATATACACAGGTTAATGAAGAAACAATTTAATCTAATGTGATGATACCGTTCCAATTTGTCCTAGTAAAAACAACCCATTAATTTTTACTTTTAATGGCAGAAATCCTTTTAGGCGAATGAGAAACAGATCATGTTTATAGTTGAAAATATAAAAGTAAAGTGTTATTAATAAATCAGTCGGTTCTGAAATCAACTCCCTACGAAACTCTTCCATTTCTACACATAATGCAAATATTTATCATAATCCAAAGTGTAATAAACTCTTTAACATTTTCTCATTTTTTTGGAAAATTGAACCCAAGCTTATTTTGATATTAATTAAAAGTGAGGTTCTACCTTGGTTTATGTTAAAATCATGGCACCAGAAAATAACTATATTATTGTCCTTCAGAGACCAATGCCACTAGGATTATCGTTTATTTTGATTAGAATGGATTTGTCATTAGAAACAATATTTTCTCTCATGCCAATTACATGCAACCACTCCCATTTGAGAGACAAAATAAGTTGCTGTCGGTAAGATCCATGAGTCCCTATTTTCCTACCTTTTGTCTCATGATCATGATAAAAATTTTATTCAGCTGTCTACTTTCACTATTGTATGTTTATTTCACTATTTCCCAGTTGTTATTGTTTTCTTTCTCCAGTTTGGGCTTCTGTCGTCTCTTGAAACCTTTTTTCCACCAACTTCAGATTAAACTGGTTTCCTTCTTTCAAATAGAACTCCCACGTCAACCATAACAATCAAGAAAAGACATCCAAAAGCTTGCTGTTACTCACCGAAACCTAATAGCTTGCTTGTGCTACCTGCCAATGTTCTTAAAAATACACAACACACCCATCGCCGTAAACCCGCAGCAGCATTTTCACTAATGGATGAAATCCTGGAACACTGAATTATCTTGAAAGCAAATGGTAATTAAACACTTTTCCTAACACTGGGGCGGAGAAGGAAAGAAAGCTAGGGATTGGAATCCATTATGTGGCTGAGGCTTCTGTCTGGTCGATTTAAGCAGATTGAAGCGGAAGCAGTGGCACATAACCGCCTCAGGTGAGGGAGCGCAGTGTTCCTGTGGGGTTATCAAACCGGCCAGGCCTTGAAGGCAGAGCAAAGCCCTTCCACTGGGAAGTTCTTCCGAAGTGCTTGCATGGCATCCGTGGGATTATCCCACCCCACTCACACATCATCTGGCTTTAAACTTCAGGCCCTCTGGCAAAGAAGAGATGCAACATTCTCTTTGAGCCCTCCTCCCTCTTATCCCGTGGTTCTGCCTTCCCCATCCCGTTTCCTAGCAGCCGCTGGCTGAGTCCTGCCCTTCTTTGCCAAGCACCAGGCTGGATTAGCTGCAAGCCAATAGCTGGGGGTCAGGATTAAGAGGCCAGCGTGCACTTTAATACAAGCTGCCTATAATTAATGGCATTATTAATAGCTTGACTGAAAAATTCATTAAAAAATCCATTAAAAATAAATACCCTTTTACAAAAGGCATTGCCTTGGGTAAGAAAAACAGAAAAAAAGATAAAGGAAAATTGATTGGTGGCTTTCGGTTCACAGAAAGACAGACCATAGTTCAAACTGATTAAAATTGAACATTTTAGATTAAGCACCCTTGCCAAAATATTCTCTGTAGTTACCCAATATGAAAATATTATGATGGGTCACATATTGAAATTTTTATGTATGAAGGGTTGGGATGTAAGACGTTCAGGTAACTGCTTGAAAAAACTTTCTTCAAGCAAACGTTCTTGACCTTCAGGAACAGTAGGTCATCCCCAGGAATGTTGGTTAACTATCTGATTAGCTCAGAGCCCCAAATGCAACGGATCTGTTGAGAGGTGCATCACCCCACAATCTCATGACATGTTTAGCAACCTGACTATCGTCTGTGCTAGCACAGACAGATCCTTTTTACTTTTCCTTTCTTCTCTCTCTCTCTCTCTCTCTTTTTATTTTTTTTCCTGCATTCATACCACAGCTCTCCTCCCCCATATATCTGACTCAGTAACTTGGAATCGATCTTATTGAGTTTTGCCTCAGCCCAAGTAAACAGTGTTGATGGTGATTGGAATGTCTATGGTTCAGATGTCTGCTAGGAGAAAAGTGGAGAAAGAAAGGGAAAGTGCTGGTGGGTGTGCAGCCTCTCCCTGACTTCTCCTCTATAAAGATTTGTTTGTGTTGATACTAAATCTGATCTTCTGGGTCAACTTTGCTCTGGGTCTAATCTGCTCATTGGTGTGAGATGAACATTGTCTTCCAGAGGTACAGGCGACCATGCTCTCTCATAAAAAGATCCCATTCATGAGCCTATTTGCTTGAAGAAAGCTTTTATTCACTTCACCTGTTATGTTGTGCCTATAGAGCACAAAGCCAAGTGGAGATTAGACAATTATCTGGTTAATAGGATCAACATAGTCAAGAAGTTCATTCAATAGACATTTCTGACTGCACACCATGCACAGCTCAGCCCTGGATGCGATGAGAGGCACGGGTTGAGGAGGAAACGCTGCTGCTTGGTTCGTAACATGATAAAGGAAATGAGACATGCAATTTACAAGCAAGGGCAGAATTGTATGGGATTCTATGCATTACAGTCAGGAATATAACAAGTTAAAAGTTACAGGAAGTGGTTAAACCAGGATAAATTTCTTGGATAAGGCAAGGTAATGTCTATATATGTTCAGAAATCTCCAATTCACCACTTTTAACCTGAATATTTTCAGACAACGTATGGCCTTTTTAAATCCCCTTTGTTGCTACTACAGTAAGTTCCCTCAATTTTTACTGAAGATTGTATTTATTTCTTGGAAATGCTGAGAAACTTGTTTCTATCTGGATTCATCAAGTTACCCACAGATGTTATGTTAAAATTCTGGCATTGTTTCAGCTCTCACTTTTCCCTACTTAATCACTGCTTGGCACTTGCCGAGGTCTGCAAAGTTATCAGTGCCATGTAATATATACTCCCTGAGCAGTGAGCTCCCCAGTAGAAAGATGCTGATAAAAATGCCCTTGATCTGTCCATTGCCACTTTTGTTGCTATTTAGCATCTTGCTGAGTATCTTCGCAAGTAGGAAGCGTTAGGCTGCCCAGCCTTCTCATTCTCTTCCGTTCTCTTTCCGTAACTTAGAATCGTGGTGAATCACCCGTAGAGTGCAACATTTGCAATTTTGTGAGATTCTAAAACTTCAAAATAAGCGCTGTGGGATGCGGCTCTCTTGCTTACTACTCTTGGGTACGCACCCCTCAACAGATAGTTTTTTCACTTCTGTATTAATATCAATACCTACACCACCATTGAAATTTTCAAAATTACATCCATTGGCTATTTTGTTCGTGTATACTAGACATATTTAACTAAATATATTTCTGAAATGTCTACTGATGGAATCAAACAGTTGTTTTGATATACACTGGAGACAGGCTGCATTTGGGCAGTATAAACAGAAGAATAAGAAAAGAAGTGAGGGCCGGAGGTGAGAGAGGCCCTGCAGGAATACAGCAGGATGAAGGCGAAAGGAACTTGGGGGGATTATGTCACTGTGTAGCCCTGTCACTTAGTACCTGGCAGGACCTTGGGGTGATAGGAGACATTGGTTTTAGAAAGGAAGGTTTTGGCGGTTAGGGAGACAAGGTCTAACAAAGACTGACAAAGTTATTGGTTCTATTTTTGTTTTTGAATATTTTAATTCCAGATGTCTGGATCTGCGAGGAAGTTTTCTAAATTTCATGCATTTGGGGATCACCTTCTATGAAAGAGGAATCAAACAAACGTAGGATGGGAGGAATGTACCCAAGATGTGGAGAAGAAGTTGCAAGGATTAGGAAATGAAAAACGTTTCAATAACACAATCATCAACACCTCCCATCTCCACCAAGGTAAAAAACAAAACAAAGCCTAGAATGGGGGCTTTAGACTGTTGTCAGTTCGGATTCTGTATCATTCATTCATTCATTCAGCATTCATTACAGCAGTCAAAAGCCCTTGAGGGTGGGGTGTAAGGTGATGATAATGATGATGATTTTCCCAAAGTTATACACACCTAAGGTGATTGGATGCTAGCAAAGATACTCAGAACTTTGAGCTGCATCTCATAACCAAATGAAAGACAATGATGAGGTCATGTTATGAATCCAACCAAATACTGAGAACCATTCTTTAGAGTCTTGTGTTGATGGTGGTTGCTGTCATTCCAAAAGACTGTTTTCTGAATTTAGTATGATAAATTGAGTGGGTTCAGGAGTTGTTAGTTCTAAAACCTACTCAGTTTCATTCAAAAATAACTGCCAAAACATTTCATGCACAAAGTGCTAATTCTAATACTCTCCTATGTGACATACTCTCGTGAAAGAACATAGGGAAATAACTCAAACCTCTTCTCCTCAGAAAAGTATAATGGAATGCAAGTAAGTGATAGTGCGTTCTTGTTGGAAAATTTTTTGAAAATTCTTTGTGACAAAAATTTTTAGAAATTCTCTGTAGAAGAAAAAAGCCACATGCAAGCAGGGACTCTGCCATGCTGATCATTGTATTCACAGCGGTTAGAACAGCGTCTGGCATAAAGTGCCTGATCATCGACGTTCTCTGAATATGAAATAGACACTGCGGTGTTTAGGACACAGTGGTTGATAAACATTACTTTATGGCTTATCAGAGTCACTAGGTAGTAAAAAGCATTCAATTTCTTGATAAAATGGCTAAATGAGTGCTTGTTACAGGCGAGATATATGATCTTACGTGCCTTATGAGTCACGAAATCTGACTTCTGTATTAAAAGAAGGGGATTTGGAGAATAACACCACTGATCTGATGCGGAAATGGAATTATTGGAATATAAAATGGCTCTTCCGATTGCACCATTCCATGAGAATGCCTCTGATTCTTAGACAGTTACTCATATATTTTTCCATGTTTGTCATCTCCTTCAAGGTTAGAGCTGGCAACAGGGCGGGGGAGGTGTCTTCATGGGAAAGTACCATAAAGTTATAATTTTCTCATGCAGAGACCAAATGGGCTGGGTAGAGTATTGCCTACCTGGCATAACGTTAGGGATCTCGGTTAAGTCTCTCTGCCTCTAACTATATTCCCCTCTGTTAATTCATGGAATTCACAATAACAGTTTCAACCTTTTTTCGTATTCTTAAATATCATGTAAGCAATTTGAAATCTCCATGCAAAGCTATTATCAGTCATTTATCTTTTAGTATGAATTAATATATGATCCTTAAATTAAAGTTTTGGAATTGGGAGAAGAAAAAAAAGACTAGAGGGAGAGAGAAAGCATATGGACATAGGAGCCTTGAGAAGAACACCATTGAAAGAAGGAAAAGTGGAAGATGGAGAAGTAAAAAGGCAGAACTTTGAAACTTAACATTTTTCTTCTGGCAGAGAAAGCAAAAGACACTTTGGTACACTGAAGAAACTAAACTGATTCTTCAAACTCTAGGCATTCTTCAGCCTATCACTTTGGTTTCTCCTTTTAGCACTTTAAATTAGTCCAAGTAAATATCACATCACTTCTTCAGTTGCTTGTGCTGCACATTTCAGAGTGCCCTCTGGGCACAGAGTCCTGGGCCTTTCCTGATCGTTCAGCTCCAGGAGAACAGGCTGGGGGAAAGCAGGGGAACGCTCTACCTGAAGCTCGGAGTGATTTCCCCTCCTGGATGGGTCACCTCCAGGATCGGGTTCCTAAGGGACTGTTTATAACAAGTCAGTGGGCAGTTTTCTCACTGAGTTCCATCATTTTAGGCCAGAGCTTCATGCCAGGTCTGGATATCAGTAGGATAGTAACATGCGCACAGCACTCTCTGGTGCCAAGTAGGCTTGGAGTAAACAAACTTGTACTGGGAATCCAAAGAACTAATTTAAGAGAGATAACTCCTGACACCCTCACAGGTCTTGGATTTAATAGGGGATATCATCCAAAAGAGAGAAAGAAACAGTTTAACAGTAAGATGGCAGTATGTGGGAACTACCAAATAAACACAGCAAACCCTAAGTGTGGTAAGAGGTGCTGAATGGGAGCGAAGCTGGATAGTTTGGGTGCCAGAACTGTTTTTTTGATGGATGCATTTAAGTGGATGAAATAAAAATACACATTTCTGAGAGTTTGGAAAATATTTCATATTCCAAAATAACAATTTTTTTCCCATTCCAGTAAAAATTTATTTTGAGAGAATTTCAAGGAGATATCTATATGCCTCTATCAATTCTGAGTTTGGTTGCGTACGATTTTGCTTAAAATGGGCCAAAACTAGGACTAGGAGGTGGAAATCTCTGTTTACAGAATTCTGTTGCAACAGATGTGACAGGTCATCATGTAGAGGTGGGAGAACCTGACTGGTGGACTTGAAGGTTAGTCAAGCATGTCTTGATGTGAAGCTGGGCATGGAAGAAGGATGGGAGACAATTTTAGGGGTCTGCAGAGCCTAAGGTTTCCATTTGTGGGAAGGCACCTATGTAAGATACCTTTGGGAATGAAAATAATTCAGTTCACATGTAAAGAAAGTGAGCTTTCACTTTTTGACTAATTGGGAGAATCAAGACATGTATTCATGGGGACCCCCAGAAGATAAACAAAAGACATGTTCCCAGTGACTTGGCAGGAGCTTTTAAGGAAGCAAGAAAGAGCTCTATCTCAACTTAAACATGCTAAGACATGGGGAAGAGACCAAGAATGTTGACTTTCAAGTGAAACCCAGCCAGAAAACTTCAGAAATGTGAATTAAATAAACACTGGGTTGAAAGAAGCTGATCTAAAGAGAGCAAATGTTTTCTAATTATCTCAAAACTGGTCATGAAGTTGCTTTTGGAGAACATAGAGGACTATTTCTTGAAGTGTGAATTTCCCAGCTGGTGGTCTTAAGAAGATGGTCCTAAGGCACAAGATGTCAAGAATGGCTCTCAGAGTGAACAATTTACTGCACTTTGTTTAGGCAGCATACCATTCAGCTGCCCGCCTTTCTCTCCGTAATCAACTCCGCTCTGCTCTGTTCTTGCCAGACAGACACAACAGTTCTGACGGCATGTGCCCTGCTCTGTATGCAAAAGATATGCATGAGTA
Source organism: Equus przewalskii (assembly GCF_037783145.1). Lineage (NCBI taxonomy): Eukaryota > Metazoa > Chordata > Mammalia > Perissodactyla > Equidae > Equus > Equus przewalskii. The sequence goes on from NC_091849.1 coordinate 49,553,233, forward strand.
TTAACTAAGTTTGCAAAAGGAATTAAGATCCGTAATATATGCTTTAGAAAAGAGGCTTTTGGGAATAAAAATGTGTATTCAGGCAAAATTCTCATAAACTAGACATCATCTTTGATTTACAGTTTATAGTATTTTTTCACTATTTCCAATATCCCCAGCTTGAGGGCTCCTGCTCCATGTGGCATGATTGACTGCCCAAGGTGGGAGGGTAGTTCCATGCACTGAACTCAAGTCAATGGAATTGGAAATTGAGGAAAACCCAAAACAAGCAGAACTTAAGAATTTTTTGCTCTTTTTTTCTTTGCTATTTTAATAGTTAGAAAAAGATCTTTGTCTACTACACCATTCACCAAGCAGGAAACTATTTTAAACACTTGACTGCTGTTTTAGAAAAGGTGATCCCTTGCTATCTCTTTTAATACTAGGCACAAGATGAAGACCATAACCTGGAAGGTGTGCCATCACACTTTGTCCTGGGGACGTCAGAGATTCATGTACCCAGAGCTCACAAACACGGAAAAGAGACCTCTTGAGTACAGGTGTAGGATGGATCTCTCAGCTGCCTCAACTCTCCACCGGATTTTAAGAGTAAATAAAGAAGAGGAGGAAATGAGATATAATTAAACAAACTTGATTTACCATCAGTTCTGCTCAAGGCACTGTGCTAGGCACGTTGGCAGATTGTATAAACCAGGTAACATAACGGCATAGGGTGGAAAAACAGACCAAGATCTTATAAATCTACAAGGAGAGATAACGATCATTAATCAATAACCGTATGCAAAGAACAAGAGAGGAACAATAAGTGTTTTACAGAACCTTTTACATTTTCTTGAGTAACATTATATTCAACATACAAGATCATCAGAATGATACCTAGGACACAAGAATATTCTTCTACAGAGCCATATAAAATGATATATAAATAGCTGGAATACATATTTAAAGCTATCACGTTGGCAAATGATTGCATGAGTACATATGATTTATAAGTTCCTTAATTCTCATTTGTTCAGATACAAATAGATGGTCAAAAGCATCTCTGAACATATTTGACAGTGATAATTTTAATGTTCTTGCTATTAAGCAATTTATAAGCTTAATATACAGTTTACAAGTAGGTTTCAAAATATTAATCTCCATTCCTCTTTTTCACACCTCAAAAGTTATTTACAATTGGCTGGAAGCCACAGAAAAACACAAGATTATTTCCACAGGATGTTCTTGTGTATGTACACTATAAGCAATAGGTAGGGGTGGAGGGGGCGGGAAAGGAAAGATAGAAGATGTGCTGAAAAAGTAGTATTCTGCGAAATCAAAGATTCTCCCAAGAAACCAATCAATGGTAGGGGGAGATATGAAGCAGTACTTGGGAACTTTGAGAGGTATGCTCCAACAGCATGAGGTAATGCGGATGGGCAGAACCAAATAGTTCCATAAAGGAATTGAATAACCACCCACTCCCAGACCAAAGGCTGAAAAAATTGTTACGGTAGCTTTGCACCATGTTTTGAAAGGCCTTATGTGACTTTGCCATGTATATTGGTTCCAGATTACCAGCTCTGTTTCTGGATCTGAGCTTTCTCATCTCTGGAAAATGTTCATGAATTCCTGGGAAAATCCCTGCTCTCATGAAATCTAGGTTTTCCATAAAGTGGATATACCAACACCCTGACCAAAACTTAATTTCTCTTTGTTCAGAAGATACTTCCTGGATAGAGGCTATTTTTAATTTTCTTTTTCTAACTGCCTTGGAACGACCAAGTATGAGACACTGTGAGTATTCACATTCAGCATTTACTATTTTGACGAATTCATATGTTTCTGCCTCTCTCAGCTACATCATGTCTTCTGTCTCAACTAATGGGTCACAAGTGTTCTCCATCTTAATGAAAAACTTCATGGGGCTGGCCCCGTGGCCTAGTGGTTAAGTTCGCGCGCTCCACTGCAGGCTGCCCAGTGTTTCGTTGGTTCCAATCCTGGGCGCGGACATGGTACTACTCATCAGGCCACGCTGAGGCAGCGTCCCACATGCCACAACTAGAAGGACCCACAACGAAGAATATACAACTATGTACCGGGGGGCTTTGGGGAGAAAAAGAAAAGAATAAAATCTTAAAAAATTAAAAAACCCGATAACATCGAGAAAAAAATATATTCTGTGACAAATCTGAGTGAATTAAATGTTATTCAACAAAAAATTTAACATCATGACTTCAAAAAAATGTGTAAGGCTAAAATTAATCAAAGTAAGTAATAAAATCTGAGGAGAAAAAAGAAGAAATATCCTTTTTATTTTCCACATCCTACAATAGTGATTCAAATGGATGCTATTGAAATTTTGCCCTCTAATTCATTTTGCTGTGCAACTGGAAAGAATTGAGAGCTACACAAGAAATAAGAGATGTCGGGTAAAGAAGGTAAAGCTTAGTGGGACGGGTAAGTTTCAGAGGGGGCCCTTTGGTATATGTTTGGATTTAGAGCACATGAAACTTTTGGAAACAAATGCACATATTTACCTATTAGCTCAAGAGAAAATGATCTCCAAGCAACTTATTTTCAAATCATTTTCTAACTCCATTGTTCTTATGGGAGTTTAAAAGGAAGAACAAGAAGGCCTTGTCAGATCATGTGGATGTGTTAGTCCTCTGCTCTTATCCATGTAGTCTCCCCTTCAGCAGAAACTGTGGGGAATCTTCCCTTCCTGCAGTATATGGATAGGGCTACACAGACACTGAACACATGACTGTGTGCCCAGAGAGATCAATTTCTCTTTGCTTCTTCTTGTAAGATAAATCAGCTTTATGATATAACCAGCAGAATAAAGGTACAAGGATGATGAGGGTAATAAATAATAGTATAAAGAGGCTATGTAGAAATTGGAAAAATATGCAAGGTTTCTGCTTTTGCGTCTGAATTTGGGTGAATCCTGGTCTCTTACAACCCCTCCTTCTCCCTCACCCCTCACCAATGGCCCCTGAATACCACCATAATTTAGCAAATGAAAAAACAGGCATACTTTGAAGATGACTTTTTTCCCCTTTCTTAAAAAAACAAAACAAAAAACTAGTCAATCTCAGGACGTTTCAAGAACCAGTGGAACTTTCTTCTCCTGGAGTAATAAAGACAGACAGAGTCCAGGGTACAATTCCGGTCTTTCCAAGCTGGCTTTTGGCCTGCTATGCAGCAGCTGATTCCGTGAACTTGGCGCCCATAAGGGAGGTGCCCTCCCTGTTTGTATTGTGTGGGTGTGTTAATCTACCACCCATGTCAAATGGCCTCGGCACTAAGTGTATTTGAAAGGTCCAGCTTGTGAGGTGGCTGAGGATTTGGGGGAAGGGTAGAAAAAGGTTGGCTTTTCTTATCTCATTCAAATTGGTTTGTCCATCTCTGCTACCATGTGTCTCACAAACATCAAGATGGGTGATGTCCTGGGGGACTTTTTGTACATTCTCCTCTGTCAGTGGAGGATTATATCGTACAATCTGTCCCCCAGCGCTTTACACACACCCATTTAAAATAACTCCAGTAACAGGATCTTTAATTGACTGAAGGGATGGTGGGGGGCTTCTCAGTATGATTGTCGTTTTGGTTCAAAGGAGAAGAATGAAGTTGATTCTGTGCCTTGTGTCCGAGTAACAATATGTGAAAAGATTCATTTAGTCCTTAATCCTTATGAAGGATCTGAAAGGAGCTGATCGTTTAACAGCCACACAATGTTCTGCTTTTGAGCTGTTTTTCTTATTTATGTCTTCGTTGTTAAAGCTCTAACCATTCCCTTTATTGTTCAGTGAAGGAAAAAAAAGAAAGAAAGAAAGACAAATTGGTATCAGCAATTCACAAACCAATGACTCCACACTTAAAAATGAAATCTACTAAAATCTCACAGGAGGAAGAGTTTGGTTTGGAATATGTCGTGAGTCATTAGAGAAGACAGCCTCCTTCGTGACAACTGGTTTCTTGTGGAGAAATATGGAACAATAGAACTGGGCAAAGGAAAACATCAGCTTTGAGTAAACCTATGCAACTCAGTCTGGTCCAGCACATTGCCTTACATGGGCACAAATGAGTTTTGAAACAGGTATGGGATTGCATTGGTCTAGGTATTTACAGCAAAAATATTGGGCAATTTGGAATTTCCATAATTAAATGTTGTGGGGAGGACACAGATAAAGGTTTTTTTCTCAACACCCATTTTCCCACCACATCTCCAGTAGTAAATCAAACTAAGAACATTTTATTGCAAAACTGGGGAAGAGGGAAGTAAAGGGATTATGCAGGCTGGTTAATATTAGTGAAATGATTAATGTTTCCTTTTATTCTTCACAAGCAGTACTTGCATGTCTCCATCTGTTCTTGCCAGGTTGTACTGCTGTTTACGTCACCTGGTAAGCTATCAGAGAACAAGCTAAAAAAAGCTCCCCAAATTCCTAAGGATGGGGAAATGTAGGGCTTGAATGAAAGCAGGCCGATAGATACAATATTTCCTAATTTTCTCTGGTGTGGTGAGTGGCTCACCTACACATAGAAATGTGACCCCAAAGTTGAGTGTATGTGGGACACAGGTTGAGAAACCCAGTTTGGCTGGGATATGGCTTTTTCCTGTTATATTGGGTTACTATTCCAGGTACGTGCACAAGGATACATCCTGATACAGAGCAGTCCAGGAAGATAAATACATGAATCAAATCAAAGCAAACAGAAGTGGTGTCTTATGTTAAAGTATCAACAGGTCCAATGAGACAAAGGCCATATCCAATGCACACACATCAACAACTCGTAACAGAACAAGAGACGGTGTCTAATATCTAATAAAATCCTCATTCAGAATTGTTCTTTTCTTTTTTCTTATCTTTCTCTTTTTCATATTTTTGAGAGAATCAAAAAATTGGAATTCAGCGTAGTGAGGTCAAACTTCAAAGGAAAGTGGACAGATAAGAAGAAAGTATTTACATATGAATGTAGCCCTTAGAACCAAATGAAATAACTTGAAAATAAATCCTCGGTTGAAGAAATTCTAAGTTATTATTGAAGTAAATTCTGGAAGGGGAATTTTGAAAGGAGTCAGTGCCAAGCTATAACACCATGGGGATCTCAAGCTTGGCTGCATAATTAAAGATCTATCCAAGAGAACGGAGGACCACAGGCTTCTCATGGTCTTCAGTGAACAAATGGATGGCCACTTAGTTCTTTTCCGCAGAAAGATTCTGTGATTCAATTACTTTTATAAGATCAACAAAACATCTTTTACTAATAGTAGGTGCTATCATCACAGATTATAATACAGAGGGAAAATAATTCAAGGATGATGTCTTGCCCATCTTATCTCATGAATTACTTAAATTGGTGTCCCATGGTCCATGACTGGCCAGAGTGTGTGTACTAAGTGGACAGCCTTTATTGTGGGCCCCCAAAGGAGTCTCCTGACACTGAAGCATCTTCTTCAAGAGTGTTGGGTACCCCAGGCTCATGATCCCTTTCTGGGATAATTCTTTAAGATAAAAGTATTCTGAAAATCATTGCTCTCCTTTCCCTTGTGTTGTATGAAGGAATTATTCTTTTTTTTTTCCCAACTTAGACAGGAATAGAATGAAATCATTGATTTCATAAGGATCCATTCTAAAATTAGTAGAGATCAACAGTTGAAGGAGAGGAGTGCATAGCAAGTCTCATAACGTGGAGTACAAAATTTTCTCTATTTCACTATTTTTGTCTTAGGGGTTCTGCCAGGTCCTTCAGTTGTCAACAAGGGTTTGGGCAGAGACTCCCCAAAGGAGTGGTCTGATGTTTGATTTACCTAAGATATTTTATATGTATAACCCATTTTTGTTGAGCAATGAATAAAAGATTTCCTTTATGGCAACTGCCCAACTGTACACGTCACTTTGACAAACAGACCGAAGTCACCCTTATCTTTCCTGTAGGAGCTGCTGTAAACGGACCCTAAGTGTAAGTCCAAATGAGCTCTCTAAAGCAATATCCTTTGGGATTCAGTTCTTTGTCTATGCACGTTGATGAGTGTTCCATCCAATATGCTGTAGACACATTAAACTTGTGATACAGTTTTCATAAATCCTGAACTTCGTAGACATTTAGAGTGAAATTTTAAACAATGAAATACTTTTTTTTCTTTAAAACAGAGGAACAATGACTTTGGTTAAGCTCGATCTGACTTTGAAATCTGAAGTCCCTAATGATGTACCTCTCCAAAGTCCATCATCAGGTCCTAAAAACTGTCTTCCATACTAATAAAATAATATGAGACTTTTGTAATTTCTGTAATTTAGAGCTCTGTCTTAGCTCTCTTTATAATCTTACATGGCCCCTTTTACCATGCTTTGCACATAGTAGGCTTTTAATCTACTTACTAACTTGAGAATTTAATACCAAAAAGTAGCATAATAATAATAATACAGTATAGAGGTAGAAAAATTATTCGTTTCTGAGTAAAGCGATCCCATTTTTCTTTGTGTTAGTGTCACTCAGTGAAACACGAAGCGAGCTAGGTCAAGTATTAGCAGGAAAATAAATGGTTAATTTTCATTACCTTTTGAAGATACAAAAAGATGTGTCATCATAATGTATAACTAACAAACAGTTACTTTCAGCAAGGCAGCTTCAACACAGCCAAAGGAGTGACACATAGAAGATTCAGTATCGTCAGCCATAGCCAAAGTGTCCTTCAGAGACGCACAGCTTGGCCATGTTCCCACTCACTGTGCTACCTGTTCTAGACCTTGACCCAACATTGCCTGGTTTTCTTTTGATTTCATGGTTGTGAACTGGCAGTCACAGCAAGACGTGCCACTGCAAACCGAAGATACCCGGTACTGACTGATGCAGCAATAACAACCAGTGTGGCCATTTAAGTAAAGACATCAGGAAAATTGCCTGCTTTTTAATTTTTTTAATCATAAAGACAAAACTAATCGACTGATTGAGCAAAAAAGAGCAGTTCATGTTTCAATAATGCCAAGAAGGTTCAGAGTGAGAGCTGGAAAATATCTCGATATTTGCCCATTGTGTTAAATTCTGTAAATGATGATTTTCTTCAACACAGGATCGATGAAGAGTATCAAAGAAGTCCTTGGATCTCCTGGATGGGAATGCTGAACGGTTGAAAGCTGTTGAGATATTCGCCATCCCTCTTCCAGCTCTAGAATTAGTGCTAGTCATGGAAGTCAGCTCAGATCTCGGGTTGAAAGTTTCATTTTTAGTATAACACAATTGTTTCTTGCCAACAGCGTGATTTATTTTAGTCTTAGTCAAGCTTCATATATACACATTTAGGTCTTGCTTGAACCAATAAACCTTTATATTCTTTGAAAAACTGTGATGGATTATATGCCTGGAGAGTGTGCTCTTCCTCAGAAGGATAATTAAAAGCTTGTTCTTTTCCCATGTGCATCCAAACAACAATGCTAGATGTGGGTTCCCAAAGATAAAGATATGAATTATCAAGACTTGAAGCCTATTTTACAAGTGTTAGTCTTGAATAAAAATGATGAATTAACAAAATAAATAATAAATTACAAAAACACAAATATCAACAATCACAATTTAAATATCACAATTGTTAGTGATAGAAAAATATAAGGAAACCAGATTCAATTTATCAAATATTCCAATCCTCAAAACAACCCTGCAAGGTATGTATTATTATTGCCATTTTCAGATATAAAATATTAAGTAATTTGTCTGAGGATTCACACTAATTCTTTTGGACTCCTAAGGGTAGTTTTTTGGTTTTTTTTTTTATACCACACACGTTGTAATAAGGACTGGCCATAGTTCTTGAGCACACAAAGCAGGCTGTGGGGCAATCAGACATTTCTGTTTCCCTAGATTCATGTTGAGCCCTTGTGGTAGGCAAGATAATGGCCCCTCAGAGATGCCCATACCCTATTCCCCTGAACCTGTGACTGTTAGGTTACTTGGCTATGGTGAATTAAGGTTGCAGATGGAATTAAGGTTGCTAATCAGTTGACTTTAAAAGAGAGAGATTTTTCTGAATTATCTGATAGCACTCAATGAAATCCAAGTTTCCTTAAAAGTGGAAAAAGAAGATGTGACTACAGAAGAATGGTCAGAGAGATACAATGTTGTTGGCTGTGAAGATAGAGGAAGTGGGCAATGAGTCAAGGAATGCGGATGGCCTTTTGAAGCTGGAGGGACCGGCCCCGGGGCAGAGTGGGTAAGTTTGTGCTCTGCCTCAGTGGCCCAGGGTTTCACAGGTTCAGATCCTGGGCATGCACATGGTACCATTTGTCAGGCCATGCTGAGGTGGCATCCTACATAGTAGAACTAGAAGGACCTACAACTAGAATATACAACTATGTACTGTGAGGCTTTGAGGAGAGGAAGAAGAAAAAAAAAAAAATGATTGGCAACAGATGGCCAATCTTTCAAAAAAAGAAAAAAAAGAAGCTGGAAAAGGCAGGGAAATGGATTCTCCCCTAGAGCCTTCAGAAAAGCAATACACCCTACCCACCTCTTGATTTTAGCCCAGAGAGACCCAGTTTGGACTTCCAACCTCCAGAGCTAGAAGGTCATAAATTTGTCTTGCTTAAGCCACTAGGTTTATGGTAATTTGTTACAGCAGCGACAGAAAACTAATACAGCTGGTGTATACGACACCCTCTCCTGCATACATCTTTGTTGATTTTGTACCCAGTCCACAGCCATATCTTCCAATATGGCCTCCTACTAGCTTCTGCTGCTGGACCTTGAAGGTAGTACAACATCCAAGACTCTCTCTCTTGAATTACCCCAAAGGGCAACACTGAGAACCCTAGCCTGGCCATCCTAGGACCTGCTTTTCTTTCAGGTTCTAGTTCCAGGAGTCTAATGTTGGATAAATGAATGCTAATAGCAGGGCTCATAAGCATGTAATGCTACATCATTCTAAATAGTGTATTGTGACTCAAGGCAAAATAAAAATTAAATTACATGCTTTGAAAACTTCATAGTTTACTTAAGGCTGGAAAGGATTTCTTAGATCATCTGGTCTAATAGTCTTATTTCAAATTCTCATCTTTCAGATGAGAAAACAGACTCAGGGAGATTAAGTGACTTGATAAAGATCTCATGTCTTGTCAGTGACAAAGCCAGATCTAGAACAAATTCTCCTGATTGCAAAGTATTTTTCTGGCCTTCATTTAACCAGAGTTTGATCTTGTAGGTAAAGTCTTAGAAGACCTGGTGGAATAAATTGCTTGTTTTCTCCGGAACTCTGAGGATAGCTTGAGTTCCTTAATCCTGAAATTCCAGCCCAGTACTTCTTCTCTTAAACTACCACCATTAACTTGATTTTCTTCCTGCCTCCTCCCTCACTCCCCATCATATGTAAACTCTGATTTACATCTGAACAGGAAACATACTCAAAATATATCCTTCAAATGTTTACCCAACAGTGCTCCAGGCAATACCAATAATGAGGAGCTAAACAATCACATACTATATTTTTTATTGGTCACGAATATTTACTTTATGACAGATCTTAATCCACCCTCAAATGGTTAGCAAATTCACTGAAACTCTTTACTGGATTTTGTTTCCAAATACTTCACCTTTGTCTCAGGCCCAGAAAATAAAACTAAGCCTTCTCTTAGCCATTAACCATGACCTCTGATGGAAACTAGAGTGGTCTGTGCTTAAATAATGGGAAAAAAGTCTCTCTTTTTGAGTGATCGTTATCTTCAACCAAGTTGGCACTTCAACCATTACCTTCATCAGTTAAGCACATTAAAAACTCCTTCTTCCAGTGGCATATTTATTTGAATTAAGCCCACAATTCTTAGCCTTGAACTATCTTGTCTTATCTCATTTCCCTACTCCTTACCTCGACCTCACTTCCCGAATTTCTAATTCCTTGACTTCACTGTAGCAGTTCATGCCTTAATGCCTTTGCTCTTACTGATTATTTTCTCCTGATATATATCCATCTACCTATTTATTTATTGCAGAATGTGTTTTCTGAAAACGTGTCAGGAGGAGGCGAGGTGCTGGAGCGGTCATGAGCAAAGCATGAAATCCATGAATTCATAGAATGTAGCATATAGTCAAACAAAACAGCAGTTACAAAAGCACATGAAATAGGTCTAATGACAGAGTAGGTATAGATCTGCTCCTGAGAGGAAAAAAAGCCTGTCTTTGTGGAGGGGTCTGTTTGAGGGTGAAAGCATAGCTTTAGTGTCACTGTGTTGCCTGGGAGTGACTAGCATATAATATCCACTCAGGTGTTGATAGAATTAGTGAGAACAATCTCATGAAATGCCTCCTGAGACAGAGGGTTACTATGATTCTTTTACTTATAGATGACTTTGCATCACAAACATTTATTGTCTGTCTGGACAGAGTTAATCAGAGAGTGGCAGAAATTACTTGGATACTTCCGGTGTGTAAATTAAAAAGCTTTTGAGTTGTTTCCCCCACTGAATTATCTATATTGCCTGTTCAGACTGAGTAGATTCAATCACTCCAAGGGTGAATAAAAATTGGGGAGTTTGGGCCGGCCCCGTGGCTGAGTGGTTAAGTTTGTGCACTCCGCTGCGGGGGGCCCAGGATTTCGCTGGTTCCGATCCTGGGCGAGGACATGGCACCGCTCATCAGGCCACATTGAGGCGGTGTCCCACATGCCAAACTAGAAGGACCTGCAACTAAGATATACAACTATGTACCAGGGGGGATTTGGGGAGATAAAGCATAAAAAAAAAAAAAATAAAAGATTGGCAACAATTGTTAGCTCAGGTGCCAATCTAAAAGAAAAAAAAAATTGGGGAGTTAGACATAATAGGTTTTGAATCCTGGCTTTGCCATTTATGCATATGTAGCATCTGGCACATTATTTAAACTCTATAAGCTCTCATCTTAAGAAAAGCTTTCCCTTTTCAAGATTTTAGATAGTCTAAAGGTGACATATCACTTCTTCTCAGCTCGTAACATAATACCTAGAAGATAGTAGTTGATCAGTAAAAATTTGATAAGTAAAATAATTCTATTTCAAAAGCAATTGTTTTTATATTGAGAAGGGTGTGTCTGATAGAATTGTTATGTGCATAAACTCTCCAGTCAGACTGCCTGGGTTCAAATCCTGGCTCAAACATTTAATGACTGATTTTGGCCGTTACTTAAACTCTCCATGTCTCATTCCTTGCATTTGTAAAATGGGGATGAAAATAGAAACCTTCCTAGAAGTTATCCCTATACATTATTGTGGGAGTTCAGGAGTTAACAGACGTCAAGCTCTTAAAACAGAGCTTGGCCACGGGGAGAAGTCAGGAATATCACCCTACATTGAGTCATTCTATGTGCCAGACAACGTTCTAGTACCATTAAGCTCACTCCTATAGCTCACACCTATATTTTGTTGTGATAATTTGGAATCCTATCTGAGTGTGGGCTTCGCTGAGAATCATTTAGGCTGGGGATCTGACCCCAAGGATCAGATGCAGGAATATCTTCTGGAAAAATTATGAAGACAATGGAGCTTCAGCCTTCTGAAAAGGAGTTTCATAATGGCAAAAGCCACCAAGAAGCTGCAATAAAATCTTTGCCTAAAACTATTGCCCTGACATGTCTGGACGTTCATATCTTATCAGTTCTTCAAAGGCCAGCTCAAATGTTACCCTTCCTCAAAGCCTTAGCTGAAAGCCCCATGAGGAAATTATGATAGATCCTTCTCAGTGCCTTTATACTGTTCATATTTTTCTACCTTGAGCTGCAGCTATGTATACACTTTTGTTATCTCCCATATTAAAATAGAAGCTTCCTGAAGCATGAATCCATGTCTTACTAATTCTTTCATTCCCAAATCCCTTCCTGGTAGCTATCTTGAGTTGAACACACGGAGAACAATGGAAAATGGAACAAACTGCACATTTCTCTCGCCCTCTAACTTTTAGGCTTTCTTGAAGGAACTTCAGAGAAGAATAGCACACAGTGTTTGGTGGAAGAGGCAGCTCTGTGAGAAAAATTTCTGTCCTTAATTTAAGGAAATTATTGAGGGTGATTTTTAAAGTAGGAAATGGGGATATCTTCAAAAGAACTTCTACAAGATTTTGTGAGAAGGCGAAACAAAAGGAAAAGCTGAAGAACTGTTGCTGCGGGGGTGCTGGGAGGAGCACTGCCTGCCTCAAAGCCCTGGGAAGCAATTTAAAGTCATCCTTTTCTAACTCTGCAGCACGCTTCCACAGTGGCTGGGGCTTTCCAGTCCAGTACACACAAGCCAACTCTCAACTTCCAGACCAATGACAGGGATCAATGGTTCGGATAAATGCAGCCAGTAGATAATTGGCCATTTGGGTCCAAATCCCCAGCCTTGTTTCAGATGTAGAGACACCTGTCTGTGAAGGGAGGGTTCTATTCTCTTTGGCAGCTCAGATAAGTTATATCAACACTGATAAGGGCACTGGGGAACAAAGTTCCAGTTGGGAGGCCAGGTGACCTGAGCTCTGCCCTTGACCTAGCAGAAAGTCTGACACAGACTGAAGGGACCAATGCCACTGGCTGGCTCTAGACAAGCCATTTAACTTCTCTAGGGCTCCATTCTCTCTTAATGAGAAATAAGGGAGTTGGACCACATTCCTTTTCATCTGGATGACTTCTGATCGTGCCAGAGTGAAAGCTTATGCCCTTTCAGAATATCTATGTGAGAGACAAGAGGTACAGTTGATAACTCCTCGCTCTCTAGCATTAACAACATGTATATGTGTGTGCAAATGCACACACATGCTCACATACTTGCACACACATGTACACACACTTGCCCTGGCTTCATTTGTACAAGGAATCTTTAAAAAATAAAAACACCCAAGATCACGAAATCTACCTCGAGTAGTCTGACTGTGTACTGCTCTCCTCAGGTAGTAGTCTGACGGTAGACTGTGTCCCTCCTAAGGTGGCCCCTCCAGGTTGTTACTCATCAGGTTATCATGGTGGGTTGCAAATATCACCTCAGCAGAAATCTTGATATAGTCCAGAAATTTCTAAGCCCTGTGAATGCCTGCTTAATAAAGCAATGTGTTTTAGAACAAACATTCAGTAAATTAGAATATTCAGCTGTGCCTTTAACAGCATTTGAGCTGCTACCTCCTTCTGATCAACCCTTTTCCTTGGGTTGAGAAATATCTGGTGGGGCCCTTCCTACCTCTAGAATTCAAATCCAAGGTTTTTTCCCTAGAGCACTTATGTCTTTACCAGCTAGAAAACTGGTGAGATCATAGGCTATTCTTATTGGTAATTTATTGAGTAGGGAAAGCTGATTAAAAAGCAAAGAAAGAAGAGTCCGTCTCACACACACACGCACACATAAATGTGACCGCCTCCCTGTCCCACTTTGCAGCCTCCACTGCGCGGGTCCTTGTACACATTAGCATTGAACAGGACAAATGGCCTATTTTCAGTCAACCGGAGTCAGCTGCCTCCCACGTGCCGCTGCTCTGCTGACTCCTCATTGTTCCTCAGGCCTCCAGCAGCAGGAGGCAGGGGACATGTGGAGCCACTCTCACCCTCTGGCCCCAAATCCAGGCCCTTTCATCACACCACAGACACACACTTTCCAAGAACTTGAATGGGGATCCACAATCGCCCCTCTGATTGCTCATTAATCTGCCCGTCCAGACATTCCTCTGCCTTTTGGCTGGCCTGGCTACCCCCAGGAGCATAATATCCAGTGGAATCGCTCCATGTGAGCGGTAAGTACAATTCTGGATGGCAGGGCTGTTTAATAGTATCTGAGAGTTACATATATCTGATCTCCCTAAACGGAAGCTCCTCTCTGGATCTGGAGTAGGTAAAATGCCATGAAATAGCCACTTCGGAAAGAGTGGCTGTGTAACCATTGGCAGGCCGCCATGAGCAAAGTTCTGCTAGGTGCCTGCCGATAATGAAGAAAAGGAGGCACTTCACAGCTTGCCCATGTCTTTAAGAAGCTGCTCTTAAAGAGACTTTGCAGAGTTAGTTTTTGCCTTTAAGAAGCTGCCCTTTGAGTTGGGAGCATAAAACATGGCCACATGGAAAGGAAGTAAATTATGAATTTCAACTGAACGTAACAGCATCAGAGGAGGGAAGATGAATTTCCAAGCTGAAAGGCTCATGACAACTTTTGAGCAAGTGGGATTTTATTTGAGCCTTAAAGGACTGGCAAGGTTTACAAAAATGGAGTGCAGAAAGGGCCAATGGTCTGACCCACAAGGCAGGAAAGTGAGGAAGCACAGGGAGTGGTAACTGCATAGCAACACTGTGAGGTGACTAGGGCGGAGGGATGGGGTGAGTTGGTGGCAAGTCTGGGAAGCTGAGTGGGAGGGGGAGGGATTCAAGACAGCTTTATTTTCTTCTGTGACTGCTGTTAGATAATGAGTCATTTGCCAGCTATCTGCTATTTCTAAGATGAGATAGGAACACTTCTCTCTGGTCTCGCATGATGATGCTGTGCGAGTGTCGGAGACGCTGTTTGTAAAGCACTTAGAAAGAGGCAGCCCACTCAGAATAAGAAAGACATCGCCTTATTATTTCAAATCGAGGCTTCTCTGTTTAATGAAGCAGCTTCTCACCTAAGCTGCTCCCTGGGTATTCACCAGGCAGTTTAGGGAGCAGCATGAAATTTCTGCTAGGCCCTAGGCTACCATTTAACACACTGAAGCAGCAACTTTTGCAATGGCCCCCCAGCAGCCTGACAGGGTCCTGTTCTCCAGGAGGCACCCATTTGGCTCCCAGGGAAAGGGCTGTGTCAACAGTTATATTCAGCACACACAACATGTGAGTTGCTGAACAGAGTACAATGCTTAACACAGCCTGTTACATTTCACGAAAGAGACAGTAAACGTGTGAATGGGGTACATTGCTAGGACCCAGAGATCTCAGTGCTAGGGTCCCTCTGGCACAGGGAAACCTCTGGACGTGGAGTCAACGTGCCACATTCTTAGTACTTCGGCCACCAAATGTGGATCTCACTTTTGATTCCTCCTAGGGCGCATTGAAGTGTGAAGCCTCATACTTGAGGAGAAGGAGCTGCAGAGGTTATTTCTGAGATGGCTGCACATATACACAGTGTCTGCCTTGCTGTGTGTTGAGTGGGACACCATAGGTTCTTCTGAGCATTGAAACCAAAGCAATGCAATCATATGCATTTGCCTTTATCTTTTAAAAAGAAACACATGTTAGAATGTGTTTTATGAGGCCATTTCTTCCACATTACCATCCCATCTTATTCCAAGAACCATCACAGTTTTTAATGGTTTTAATGGGAATAAAAGCTCAGTTTTCAGTAGACATAGGCAACCATTTTCATTCTCATCTCCTGGACATATGTGTACCGCTTTAGCAGGGTTCCTGTGTCTACACATCAGTGCCTGCACACAGAGTAACGGTCTCTCTTCTTTACCTTGAGGTCTGAGAAATGGGAGTTTACAGAGGGAGTTCTCCATAGGAACAAGTGAAAAGATGAATTAAGTATCTGGACAGAGTTGCAGAGAACATTTCAAATAAAGGCATCAGGCAACTGTAGGGTAATCGAGCCCAATTTCTCCACCGGTGGTCCAGGAAGGGCAGGCACACATCTTGCTGGCCTCCAGGCAGAAGCATCCTGCCTCTTTCCTGCTTCCTGGACTCAGGGAGGCAACAGGGCTCATTCCAAGATGCCCCAGAAAAATCAGGGGGCTGATGTGAGAACCCCACCCCTAACACACACACTGATTTTAGAATGTGGAAATCTGGGTTCAGATTATCCGGAAGAAAATGAGGGGTGAAGGGTGGAAAGAATTATATTATATGAGCTTTGCAGGGACGAGATTCCCTTAACTGCCTCCCTTCTCATATCTGGGCCCACAAAGAGAACTATAGGGTCCCAGAATTCACAGATGGAACAGTTATTTAGAGATCTTCTTTATTGGCCGTCTATTCTCTCATATCTCTTTTCCCCACCAACCCACAACATTAGAAAGATAAATATTCAACTAATAGCCTTTTGGTTAATTTTTCAGGCAGAAAGAAGACCTCATTGTTGATACCATCAGTGCGTTCAAAGGTGAAGACCAGCATGTATGTCAAACAAGGTTGAGAGTTCGGGTTGCCTTTATCACCAGTCTCAACTTCCACCGTCTGGTCCCTATGCTTTCCCTCAGTGATGTTTTGCCAAATGTGGGGACTCTTCTACAAAGCCACAGAACCCCCTGGCCTGACACTCGATCTTCTGAAATTGGGCTGGAGTCAGACTGAAGGCATCTCTTCTGTGGGTTGCCTCATCTGGTTTCTTGAAGAGAAACTTTTGAAGGTCACTCTTAGTTTCTCAGAATTCCCAAATAGGCTTAACCTACTCTGAGGTATTTTGAAATCTCAGGACCTCTTCTTGGGCAGTGCTTTTGAAACAGCAGTGGCAACCCATTGATGGGTCCTGATTAGCAGTAAAAGAGAGAGAGAGAGAGAAAAGGAGAGAGAGAGAGGAGGATGAGTAAGAGAAGACAAGCACAGTACAGAAAAAATATCAAAATATATTACATGTAAAGAGGGTGAGTATTGTTTAATGAAATTTATTTCCATTCTAGAGACATACAAATACACACATGTATATTGGGTCATTCTTTAAAAAATTGGTTTATTACTGAAAGTCTCACTCAAAAATGTTCGAAAGACACAGCTCTGGGGTAAATGAAATGATCCCAGGGAATCACAGCATAAAAACAGGCCCCCAGCTCAGTGACATACTCTTATGGGGTCTCAGGGTACCATTTTGTACTTTCTTTGAGTTTACTTAACAAATGGTACCCCAAAGTCTCCTAAAATTAATGACCAAACTATTTAATCACATGTACTGTATCCACACTGACTCATGCCAAAATCAAATGTTCTTGCTTCTACTAAGATTCCATAAATGGAAACAAAACCAATCCACAGTTAATAACATTGTTTTCTGAGGAGCTTGATATTCCTTTGTGATTACAGTATTTGCAGCAGCCAAGAGCACCCGCTCTGGGCTAAGCATCTTCATATGTGCCATGTCACTTTATTTCAGTTCCATCTATGGCAGGGGCTGCAGCGTGAGCCTGAATGCGTGAGTTCTGATGTGCCCAGGCATGCTAGGTGAAATGGCAGGGCTAACCACCAGACATTTATTTACATGAAAGGTTGGGACAACATCTGGAAAAGAATACAGTCCTAGTAAAAGAGATCATCAAGACAAACTTGACAGAGGAACAAAGCTTTAGTCATCTGAGTACCACATTATCATGCTCCAGCCTTGCCTTTTGACCAAAATAGCAACTGAGCCATATTTGAATCCCATGAAGCCAGAGTGGTATGAGAGGAAGCAGGAAGAATAATAGCAAGCAAAAAGAGTTAATTTGACTCAAACTTGAAAGCAGCAGTGCCCTGGCCTCCTTTTAGCACGGTGTGCCATGGAGTGGATATAAGAGGTGTTTTTCCCGCTTCCCCGCAGATGCTCGCGTGGTTTTGGCACCATGAGAGTTCCCGTGCTTTGGCAGCAATACTAAATAGGGACCTGTAGTGTCCAGAGGAAAGTAACGGTGTGTAGTGGATAAGGTGGTGCCTAGAAGAGGTGGCATTGGCACCTGACAGGAGCAGTGGGTGATATATGATTGGATGTTCAACAGCACGTTTGAAACACCCTCTGAAAACCTCGAGGTTTACCTTAAACCTGGGACTTTGGAATGTTCTGCTGTTCCACATGAAATGGTGAGGCAAATATTGGTTACCCATATTTTATATAAAAGTATTAAATGGCAAAAAACACATCACAAATCAAATGTTTCCTTCAAGTGTCCTTTGGAGAATACAACCTATCATAGTTTAGCTACTTGTTTTTCTAAGTTACTAATAAGGACTACACAGCATGTACAAGGAGATGCTCTACATAATTGGAAGCTAGATACAGACACACAGATCAGAGAATCTGGGTCACAAAGGAGAAAATGCTGCAGACTTCCTGGATGTGCGCAAGGCAGATATATTGCTGCAGGCAAGCTCTGATAAGAAGTTACTGAGGAAAGAACTATGAATTGATCATTTCCAGATTCATTAGTTTACAGCTGACTCCAAAGGTGCAGAAAGGTATCAGAGCGTTTGAAAATTAAAATGATCAAATATTAGTTTTTTAAGTTCTAGCTGCAAGGAATTTCAACAAGGTAAGATATCAAAATGAGATATCTAGTTTGCTTGCTGGAGTGTTCTCTGTTTATCTACAAACAAGGTAATATCTTGATATTAGATAACGTAACATTTTTAGTCGTTTGTTCCTAGTTTCACTTTTGTGTCATTCCCAATTTTAAGTAAGAGCTACTTCAATCTCATTTGGGGGGGGGTGCCCAAAATGCTGTATTTGTTTTCATTTTTTTAATATCTTTTTGTATTTTATGATCTTGTGACCTGAAATTATCAACCAGTATCGCAGTTTGGACAAATGGTCCCCGGATATTAAGCTTATTCCCTAGTGTTACAATCTGATTTTTAACACATTCTTCACATGTAGAGTGACAGCTTCCAAATACGGACGTACATTAAAACGAGCATGGTCTTCAGAGTTTTCAGGTTGGGGAATGGCATTTAGTAAACTGAAGAAGAGAATTGCTCTTCTGGTTTACACACACAATGAATGCAGCCAACACTTAAAAAGCATGAAGGAAAGCATCTTAAATAGTAAATCCATTACTGTTCAAAATGTTTTATTAAGTACCTACCATGTGCAAAGCACTGTGCTGACTGCAGTATAGGCAAATCTGGGTCAATGGAGTTGTGTTCTTGGGGCTCCTGTGATTAGAAGAAACCAAGTGAAACAAACCAACCGTTATTGTAAGGCAAATGATGAGAAATTATGTAAAACTTTACAAAGTCTTGATATGTAGGTAAGAGAAGAACCAGGATAGTGCAGAATCACAAAAAGTAAAAAAAGAGTCAATGGAGGAGCCTGTGATCAAAAGAATTAAATGCTTCAGAGAGTTTAAAGTGAAGGAAAACAAGGAAAGTCTTTTTTTTGAGTTGTACTCCATCCCCCTTCTATAGATGAGGAAACTGAGACATGAAGAGTTTAAATGACTTGCTTGGGTTCACATTTCCGGAAAATGGCACATATAGAATTTAAACATATCTATTTGCCTATAAAGTGTGGACCTTTAAGTAACATTGAGGATCACGGTGAAGTTAACCAGCTAAAACCGCAGAGGACCAAATCAGTGTTTTTTTTAGCCTTCTCCAGTAATTCCTGGTAGCCTGGAAGCTATAGCAAAGGAAGGAATTAGAGAATTTACCCAGGATTGGGAAATAGTAGAAGTTCAGAAATTGAGAAATCTTGTAGTGGATCTGGTTTAACAGGCTGATCCTGGGTTTGAAAATGGAAGAACAGCAAGAAAAGGTGAGATGACAAAAGTGAGTGAATGTGTGTTATGGTTGGACATTTCCAGAGGGTGAAGAAGAAATTTAATAGGAGTGAGAGCGTGGCACAGGTATATTCAGAGAGAGCTATTTCAGAGTTTAAGAGCACATAGATGGAGCAGTTGCAAAGTGATGATGTCTGACACGCAGCCATTCAGGCAGACATCTGCTGAAACAGAGTAGACATGAGGTTACTGAGTTTGACAAACTGAAGGCCGGTCAATAGAAGTGGTGCGATAAACACCTACATGAGCCATTTAGAGATGTCTGTTAGACAATAGTCTTGCCCTCAATAGCCAGGAAGTCTCCCATTTTTATTTGAGGTAGGCTGTAGGGTAGGTGAGGGAAGCAGGTGGGACATATGGAACTTTCCTTTTTCTAATTTCAGCCCAAGTATCCTATGATAGAATTGGGAGAATTCGGAAGAATAACAGCACCCACATTTATATTTTTCTTCATCGTTGAATTCTAAGTGACCTACTCCACGATTTTAGCTCACATGATTATTTTATGTTTTCCATGAATATAAAGGAGAAACTCAACCACAAAGAAATTCAGTGACAGAGAATCTGCATCCCTTTAATAAGAACCCTAAAGCCTAGTTTTAAACCTGAACCCATACCTCTTTGCTCTTAGACCTACCATTAGAGCAAAATTCTTAGAAATATATGCCAACTCAGAGGAAAAAATATTGAGCACTTCCTCTGTACTAACTACTTTACATGGTATGATAGGCAGCTTCCAATGATCTCCACTTCCTGGGTTTTTTTTTTTTTTTCTTTTGAGGAAGATTAGCCCTGAGCTAACATCTCCTGCCAATCTTCCTCTTTTTGCTAAGGAAGACTGGCCTTGAGCTAACATCCATGCCCATCTTCCTCTACCAAGCGGTGCCATGTCTGCACCCAGGATCCGGACCAGTGAACCCAGGGCTGCCAAAGTGGAACGTGCCAACTTAACCGCTGTGCCACTGGGCCGGACCCCCCACCACTTCCTGGTTTTCATGCCCATGTTTAATTCCCTCCCACTTCAGAGTGGACAGGCTCTAGCAATCTACTTCTAATGAATACAATATGGCAAAAGTAATGACATGGCATTTCTGAGATTTAGTTACAGAAGGTTGTGACTTCTGTCTTGCTTGCACTCTCTCTTTCCTCTTACTTGCTCACTCTGATGGAAGTAAGCTGCCATGTTGTGAACAGCCCTCTGGAAGAGACCCACGTGGCGAGCAACTGGAGGTGACTTCTGACCAATATCCAGTGAGTAACTAAGGCCATGAGTTCAACAACCCTGCCAATAGCCATGCGAGTGAGTTTCTGTGGTTGAGCCTTGAGATGACCACTGCCTTAGCCAACACCTTGATTATGGACTAGTGAGAGATTCTGAGCGAGAGAACGCAGCTAAGCCATGCTTGGCTTCCTGACCCACAGAAACTGGGATGTAATAAATGCTGTTTTTAAGTCACTCAGTTTTGGGGGAAGGGACTAATATACATGGAGTATTCTGGGTAATCTTCACAATAACACTGTGTAGTAAGTATCATTATATCTACTTGATAGGTGAGAAAACTGCAGTCTACAGGCATTAAACAATTGCCCAAGATGATGTAGTGAGTAAATGGTAGAACTGAAATATTAACCAAAAATGTGACCTTGCTCTCTAACACAAGGCTGCATGTAACATAACTAGGAGTGGTAGCATGGTTATAAAATGTACATATGTAGCAAATTCTTTCCCTGATTTTATGTTATTCTGTGATCAGTCATGACTCCAGTGCCCCAACAGGATTGAAGTAATTCATCTTAAGACAAACTATCATAGTGCAAAGTTTTATGGTCCCCAAAAGTCTTCATCGCCATTAAACCCATTTACAGAACTAAACAGCAATTTCTTTAAAAGCCCAGAAGGTGTGTTAACCTTTTATCTCAAAAGGTGGTGGGAGATATGTCACCTGATCATCCAATGACCTCTGGTGGATGAATCTAACTGACAATAAATGCAGCTCGCTGAAAAACTTTTGCTAGAGTTTTGCCCTATATTTTATCTTTTTAACTTCAAAAACTCAACCCAAAAATCTTGATTCTTTTCCTCGTAACCCTTGAGATTCTTTTGTATGGTTTAATTTCACATATACCCAGAAAAAAAGAGATTTAAATTCTCTATGTGTTCAGACAATGTTAGATGTGCTAGAATCTACTTCTTTTTTCTAACCTCTGCACTGAAGTATTTTCCTAAAAGCAACCATTTCCTAAAAGCCATTGACATGGAAAATTGTGGCTGTTACATTTCCAGAAAAGATTTTTTTTACACGAATCTAAGAAAATAAAACAAACCTCAATTTACAATGAGCAGCAGCTCCTTGGATGCTGATGTCTGAAGACTATCGCGTTAAGGTTTCTTCAGTAGATGATTAATGTTGATGGCAAACATGGAGCGTATGTGTGAGAGTGTATGTGTGTATATGTGTGAGTATGTGTGTGAAGATATATTTGTGAGTGTGGTGTGTGATTGTATTTCCATATGTGTGTATATTAATACTCAGGTGCCTGTGTAGACCGATGGTTACAACTTACTATCTTTGTAATCTCTGCTTTTGGCTGAACCAGTTTTCCTATCACCTTTTCTTACTCTTTACACTACTTCCCGTAACTCCCAAAAAATTATAACAAAAAATTAAAGCTATAAGGTAGATGGACCGTTCTCCTTCAAACTCTATTTTACAAAAAATAAATGAAGCTCAGGAAGGACAGGTTGGTGCTAGGTTGGGGACCAGCAGAAATAACTGTTGTTTATCGAGCCAAGCATTGTTCTAAGGGCTTTACCTGTAGGAACTAATGTGCTCATCAAGACAGTATCAGTAGGAGGCGCTATTCATGTGCCCATTTTGTAGAGGAGGAAACTGAGGAACAAAAGAGTTAAGTAACTTGTGAAAAGTCACACATGGTCTGGAGGATGGAGCCAGGATTGAAGGTCAGGGTCTGAAAGCATGAATACTAATCCCATGCTCATGACCTCTCCATTCAGAAACCATGCCTACAATAGTGTTTTTCACTATATCAACCCCCTTTACGTAAATCTAGGAAGATCTGTATTCAGTAGCCCCAGATATTGACTGTGTGTGTTTAATCTTAAGGAGAATTCTGAAAAACTTCCCCCTACTACTTTTCTAACCCAGTTACTGTATTTTATAGGTTCACAACAGCATATTATAGGTACAAGAGCTTTTGTATACTAGCTAAAATGTCAGTCTTAATACTTAGCCCTAATGCACGTAATGTAAGCATAGCTTATGTGTTTCTACCAAAGATGTATACAGCTTTACCTACATACACAAAGCACATCTACAAAGTCTAAAAGTATACTATAAATGCCTTTATAGACTAATAAACATCATCATATGTGGTTTAACTCTCCATTTTGAAATCTCCATATATCACTTTTCAAAAGTCTGAGAACAAATAAACATATTTGGAGAAAAAAGACGATTTCAGTATGATGAAAGGTAACTTCATTCTATCAACATACAATATGTACATATAATATGTACATATCCTTAACTCCTCTATTTGTGTTCCCTAAATTAACCTTTCCTCACATATCCCAGAGTCATCCGTATTTAGGCTAAGATGTCCTAAAGACAAATGTTTGTTATTCGATCTTACAATAGTTTATATACTGGCATCTCTCAACATAACTTGCTATGTCACAGAATTCAATATGAGACAATAGATTTTTTCCTAAAAACTATTTGATCAGGGAGGGAAAAAAAGGTCTATGTTATTCTAGAGGCCAGAGGAACATGTGATAACACTACCTCACTTTTAGTTAAGAGTCTGTTCAGGAACACTGTGAGTAACTCCTGTTAATCACATTACTGTTAATAAAATTGATCCTAATTTTCTGATTAGAGATGGAGACCAGAACTGGGGGTGTCCGTGAGTTACTGTGTGAGTGGAGAAAAGAAGTAATTCTCTAAGTAAGGAGTTGGTAAACGTTTTCTGTGATGGGCCAGATAGTAAACATGTTAGTATTTGCAGGCCATATGGTCTCTGTTGCAACTACTCAGCTCTGCCACTGCAGTGCAAAAACAGCCACAGACAATCCAAAGTGAACGAGCGAGGCCGTGTTCCAACATAACTTTTTATAAACTAAAATAGGCGATAGGCCATCTTGAGCTAGTTTGCTGACCTTGCCTTAAGTTTTACATTCTCTATTCAATTCATTTCAACATGTATTTAATGAGTTCCTAAATTGTGCAATGCATTACTTCGAATATAAGAAAAAAAATGGAAAACAACTTTACCAGATTCAACAATTTAAAAATATTTTGTAGGGGAGGGGAGAGGTACGATGTCTTGGGGGAAGAATTAGGCAAGAAGCAATTGTAAGAGGATATGCAAAACAAAAAATTTAACTTATTTATGCTTTTCTTAAGTAGACTGTCATAAGATCATAGATCTAAAAAATGGTTGGGGACCTCAAGGGAGTTAATTGTCCATTTATTTAGCCTTTTATCAAATATCGTGAAGTGCTTGTGTGCTAAACACGAAGGTTTAGGGATACATGTATGAAAACCTCACAGTGTAGCAGAACATAGACATGCCAACAACCAAAGCACCCCATGACAAATTTTAAAGGCATCACGTGGTCCAGTCGCCGCATTTCTGTAGACTGACTATTTCTATTACTAGTCTCATTTTGAAGTTGAAGGACATGAGCTTAAGAGATTTTTGTAAAGTCATCTATTTCAGGAAATTACTCTAGATTCTTCAAGAGTAAGCCAGTTTTCTTTCCTCATACTGTCTCTCTTGAGCATTATCTTCCCAGCCCAGCTCTGACCTGCTCTCATCTGTGCTGTCATCTTTCAGACCTGCAAAATGGGAGTAATGACACTTAATCTTTAACTACACGCATTTTGAAAGTGGAAGCTGTTTGTTCTGGAAATGCTGACCCCTTTACTATTCATGTTTTGTTTTGTTTTGTTGGTTGGGTTTTTTAAATTGTGAAATTATTTACTTATCGATGGGGATCAGAATCTCCAAATTTTGTCCTCCTGATCAAGCCCACAGATCTGCTTCCTCACTTCCAACCCTACCTAAATAGATGAATATTGAATTGTCGATACCCGTAATGCTCCCTGGATTGGCTGGAGAAACAGCGACCCAAACTCCCTAAAAACTTACCCTTCATATACATTTGCTTCACACATTTACTTTGATTTTAAGGCTGTAGTTTAAGAAAAAACTATATCTGTACACTTCTGAGTTGCACCTTATTCATTTTTAGTGACACTTCAGTGTCATGGGAGAAAAAGAAGTAAGTTGGAGTCAGGCATAAAAGATACACTCTGTAAATAACAATCAGCCCACTTTCTGGGTTCAAAGACTAAACCTCCTCCCTACTTCTTCCTCTTGGAATCTGACCAGTGCCCAGCTTGCAAGCTGCTTGGTGGCCCTCGTATGTATGACACAACTGAAAAGTCAATCTGGCTAATTTTACCTACCCATTGAATGAGGTGTGTTTATTTTTTAGTGGAAAAGATAGGAAAAGATGCCAGGAAGTTCTAAAAACCCCCTTCCAACCTCTGATCTGTAATCACCCATCAGGGAGAGGGAGCAGAGAGAAAGCATTGCCACCAGTCTACCACAAACAGGTAGAAAACTCAGAAGCTCTGATTTCCAGCTGTGAAACCGACTCCCACAAAGCCCTTGGAACAAGACTTTACATCTGCCTGAGGTCCCAACCCCACTTCCATCACGAGGACCCCAAAGAAACATAGAAAGATGAGGGAAGACAGTGTTCACTCACCCACTATTCTACTTTGCTCTCATTTTCTCTATGGAAAGTTCCATAGCCGTGTGTTCTTTTCGTCCTTAGTCTCGTTCTGAGTGTGTGAGGGTCAGTGAATATTAGGATTTGCTTCAAAGAGTGTGGATGCAGAAAATAGCAAGGTAATTCAAAATGCAGTCACAGTATCTCAAAGCCTTAAACTGACCACCTTCTCCTGTAGCGTGACACGTGATCAAATGTAAAAATGAAGGCCTGTCTTCATGTTTGTATAATCAAAATGCTAAATTCCTACTGAATGACTAGAAAACGGAAGCATTTAGAGTGGTTTTCACTTTGGGATATTCTTAGTTGTGATAAAGGGCAGACAAAGCTGAATAGAATCAGATGGTGATTTAATTCCAATCTTTAAGTAGAAAGAAGGTTTGGAGTGAGGAGAGATTTTGTTTTTGTTTTTGTTTTCTTGTTTCAGTTTCTGAAACTCCTGTAATTATGTACAATTACCTATTACGTCGGAAATTGGTTCTCAAAGATGTAGAACCTACTTTGTGTTCTTATAAAAAAAAACTGTACAAAATATGCAATTTAAGAAAGGAACAGTTTGAGTGTGGAGAAAAATGAGGCTACAGCTGTAGGATTTTGTTATGCTTTTAGTACCAAATCACAAAACCCATTAAATTATTTATCCTACAGGCAGGTGTTGTACTACAAACGTTGAATACAATTGCAGATTCCACGAAAAGAAATGTGTGCATTTTAATTGCCTCTGATTTAAACAACCCCTAATTTCATTAGCCTTAATTTTTTTTTCGTCAAGAAATAAAAGAGTTCATTTTTGGTACTAGGACACAAATGACACTAATATTTTTTCTTTCCTTAAAGAAGCAGGCTATGGAGGATCAAGCTATATGGGAGAACTAAGGAAGCCATATAGGAAGCGGCATACACATGCATAACACTTTCTCCTGTGTACACAATTTGCAATATGCCCCCAAAGAATTCACAGCACACCTATCATATTCTTTGCTCCTCATCCATGCGTAGAGATTGGCTTCCTATATTTCACTTCCATTGTTTCTCCTGCTACTATGTTACAAATGAAGATATTCTCCAGAAATCCTGTTTAAAAAGCAGATTATTGTTCCCAGATGAAGAAAACATAATTTTATCAAAGGTTGGGTAGGATGGCAGAAAGCTCTCTCAAGTTATACTTTTGGGTTCATTTGAAAAATCTTGGCTTTGCCATCCTTTGTAATTAAAACTCTTCTGTCTTAAGATTTATTGGTGCAGTAGTGAATGCATTTTCAAAATGTTTCTTTACAGCAGCTATTGGAAATCTCTAACTCTGCCTGGGGCAGGATGCCGCGGCTGCTGTACTTTTTGGGGCCTATTCGCCCCATGATAAATGAGCTTAACTTCAAAGATAAGTTACAACAACTCTCGGACGGGAAACCCTTATTACTGTTAATATGCATTACTCTCTATCACTGTATTTCAAATACTGTTCATGGAAAAAAAACCATACAAGACTGCATACGTCTTCCTTTGTCAATAGCATCAGGATATGCATATGTAGAATTTAATTGAAATATTGGATAATTATTTCTGCCTCACAAGTTATAGCTATTTTCTTTGTATGTGAGGAAATGGGTGTATTGAATAGTATACAATCCAACGACACCACATATACGTATGTGTAAGTAAAACCCAAAGTCATGATGATAACAGTATTACATGCTGTCTCATTCAATCAGTATTATGCAGACTTGACCCAACTCAGAGACCCCTTAAAGTGAGATATTTTTTAAAAATTTCACTCAAATGCTACACGATCTCTAAAAAAATGTGGTTTTAATGTGATTTTGACTGTTTCAGATTTAACAGTATATTTCTTCCTTTCAGAGCCCATATTTCCAGAAATTTATCCTCTAGCCCTTTCTGGTATGCTTCCTCAAGTTGTTTACAATTGAGAATCTAGAAAAAAAAGTGAAACTTGTAGTTCTGTAGTTTGGGTTCACCTTTAGTAAATTTCCCCCTCCCTCCATATTCTGCTATGTTCCTCAGCTGAGAATGTATTTGTTCTCTTGGCTAATGAATTTTTACTCCTCTTCCTGGTTATTAGCAGAGCAACATATAGATAGATGGGCGTGTGCACATTCGAACCTGGTCCTTTCTCCTTTGAAAGGGTTAAAGTGAAAAGGGGGCTTGTTGAAAGTGGGGAGTCGGTAGGGTGGGGGTATGAAGGAAGGAGAAAGGAAAAAGAAAAGGTTAGTGTTTTCTGTCCATTAAAGGGAGTATTCTGTTCTGAAACCAAATTGGTCATGCATTCCAGAAGCGTTTCCTGGTAGAGCGGAGTCTGACCGGAGCACCTGCCTCGCTATTGTACTGGATCTGGGCTGCTCTCCTCCGGCCCTTTCCTTTATACGAGGCGGAGTCTGTCACTTATTACAGACAGATTGCTTGTGGGCCCAGCACGGCTGTGTGCCACAGAGGGGATGGGAAGCACCATGACTGCCTGCCCCCACCTAAGCTTCCTGTACACAGAGCTTTGTTTCCTTTCTGAGCACTTAAAAAGTAGTGATGTGAATTCCTAATGACATCATGTTGAAGTCCACCAAACAAATGAAACCATCTGAACCCAGGGTGCAGATGGGTTAACATCCCAAGCTAAAGAGTAAGAAAATACAAAGAAAGGGTGGGAGCTAGGGGTTCAGCGTTCAGGAGCCTGGAAGAAGAAGGGGGTGCAGGAGCCACCATGCTGCAGGTGGAATCTATTAGCTTGGTTACACTGTAGGTAAATAATTGGACTGGCTCTGTGGATCCTGGGAGGAATTCCCCGGTGTCCCAGCTGTGTTTTTCTGTACCACACAGTGTACCTCTGTGGATTTATGCCTTGGACAACCTTAGCACTGGGAAGGACACCTTATCCAGAAATGATGTCATAGCCTTACTACTGCATGCTTCAACTCGTTATTTATTTTAAAAGCATGTTGCTTAAGAGGCACACACATTGTGAACAATTTTTTTAATGCACGCTTTAAGGGATTAGTCGGTTCTTCTTTCATCTAGCCATTTTGTTTTTTCTTCATTCAAGAAATGCGTAACGAACACAAGAAAAAGAAACAACTTTTTTTATTGCAGTCTTTTCAATGGGTGTACGTTGAAGAGAACTTACGGTGATAAAATCCAGTTGCAGAGGATTCACATTGCCCTGTGGCTGTCTGTTCAGATTAATGAAAGGTGGCCTTTGTAACCACATCTTCCAACCCTAGGGTCACCCTCTCTGGCCCTCTAGAAGAGTCCTGCTGAACATTAGACAGAAAGACAGTCCTTAGCTATGTTGAATGTTCACGTCTTTGCTGATGTCTCCGAATAGATGTTAATTATAAGAAAAATGATAGTAGAAATGTATATGGTATAGAAGATATTTATTAAAATTCAAAGTTTTTTTTTTAAATCTTATTTTTTACTCAAAAGGTTTGGTTAGGAAGAGCAAATGGCAAGGATTTACAAAGAGCACCCCTACCCCCTTGTGGCACAATGGTACTTATAAAATGGAAATTTCATCCTTTTCTAGAACTATTGAAACTTTTGAACTCAGAAGCACCTGAATTAGACCTTGAAACCAGTTCTGTTAAACATCACAATGCATCAGACAGATGACTGCTCAGCTCTCAGGGAGAAGGAAAGGGGTCCAAGGGATTTTGCTTTTGGACTATTTTGATTTTTATTTTGGTTCTAGGTTATAGCATATTAAAATGTTTGTGGCCTATTTAATCATCAGGCATCCCAGCTAATTATAAAGGCCTTATCATTTATTTACTTAATCTTAAATATTTGTTATCCTACTCAAAATAAGTGAAAACTTTGCAGTTGATAAAACGCTCTTACAGCCGTTAACTAATTTGATGCTCTTAATCAATCCAGGGGGTAGTTTGTGGCTGGTCTCATTCTTCACATGAGGAAACTGGAGCTCAGAGATACCTTAATATCTTAGCCTTGCCTAAGGTGGCATCATGCTCACCAGATCTATCACAAGATAGCACACCTGGTCAAGGAGGGAACCAGGACTTGAACTCAGATTTTCAAAAACTAAGGCTAGGACTCTGTGGCATGTCACCCTGTGTCTCATAATTTAAAAATTTCCCATCTATTTACAGTCTAAACTACAGAATTTAGCACACTGAGCTCTCATACATGGTCCTCCTCATCTCCTTCATCTCTAAGGTCTTCATCTACTTCTCTGTCAAAACTCCTGCTCATCCTTGAAGACTAATGAAATGTCACCTCCTCCATGAAGCCTTTTCTGATTCCTTTAAGCAGTCATTCATTTTTCCCTCCGCACTCCCTCTGCATTCCTCTGTTTTAGCAGTTACTGTATTGCATTGACATTATCATTTTACTCACCTACGTCTCCCTTTAGACTGTGGTTCCCTCAGAGAAAGGTCTTGTCTTATTCATGCCTGTGTCTCAACATTTACTATGGAAACTAGCACATGCTATCTGTCAGGAGATGTTTGGGTCTCCATGTGATAAGCTGAGTCACCCCCTCTGACAAGTAAGCTCCTTGTCAGTAATGTTGGTATCTGGGAACTCTAAAAGGGCCTTTTTGTGAATAAGTTCCAGGATTCTTTCTGAGATCCTGCTTGGTTTCCCCTTGCTTTCCTATCCTTAATGTAGCAGACACCAGTTACCGAGCATGGCTCTGGCTTCTATTCACTCATTCATTCATTCCTTCATCCATGTATTCAACAAATATTGAGTACTTGCTCCAGGGTAGGTGTTATGCTAGGTGCTGAGAATACAGAGGTTAAAAAGATAAAAGAAAGAAATAGCTTCTGACTTCACGAAACTCAAATGATAATGGGAAAGACAGCAAGCAAATGAAAGTGATGATGGAGGTAAGCTGGGCACAATTTTCTATGAAAGACAATTCTAAGGAATGGGGGATAGGTAGAGGGATAAATCTATAAAGTTTCCTGGAAGAGATCATATCTGAGTAGTATTTTGATACATGAGTAGGCATCAACTGGACAGAGAATATGGGAATAGTTCTATAATCAGAAGGATTAACAGTGGAAAATACATAGAGATTCTGAGAAGATACAGCACCTTTGAGATATGGCAAGAGTTAAGTATGACAGTTATGGTATTAAAGAGGAAGATGCTGAAGGATGAAGCTGGTAAGGTGGAATAGAACCTACTGTGAAATACTTGGTGAGTCATACAAAAAATATTATTCTGGAAATATGAAAGCAGAGGAGCTACTGAAGGATATTAAGTGGGTGAGTGTATGACCACATTTGCTTTTTTAAGAAAGTTCACTTTGATAGAGGTGTAAAGAGTGCCAGAAAGGGTCAGATTTAGAGGAAGAGATGCTGGTAGGAAAAGATAAAATTGGAGGTGAGAAAACCACTGGGATGTTACACCAACTTGAGTAACAATCCAGGTAATAATTGATGAGGGAAAGAACTAAGAGCATAGGAGTTCTCAAACATATTTATAAGATCTAATTTTATATAGGGGATATAGAACTTCCTCTAAATGAGGAGAAATACCGCTCCTGAAAAAAATGCTAGCAGAAGAAATAAGGTTAGAGGGAGAAGAGAGGAAACAAAGGAATACCCACCACTCAGAATAAGCCTGTGAACCAAAGTTCCCAAACAGGAAAATTCAAGTACTATTAAGCAGAAAAATTAAGCCCAGGTAAATGCATTCGATACAACATTCTTACAAAGGCTTCAAAATATGTATCTCTGGGATTTTCAGAGATAAGTGAAAGTATAACTTAGATTAAGAAAAAAACTAGAAATGAATCAGAAATTGGTAGAAATTAAATAAAAACAGAGATAAAAAGGGACGACTTGGAAATCTTACAGGTGAAAAATATCGTCATTGAAATAAAAAATAAAATTCAATAAATAAAATGAACTCTGGGTTCAAGTAGTTAAAGAAAGCATAATTATACTGAAGTATTACACAGAGCCCAGCACCAAGCGATAAGGAGACAGAAAAATGAAATAGCAGTTACTACTTGCTGAGGAAAGATTGAATGGCTCCAACAAGTGTCTTATAGACTTCCCACAGAAGAAAATGCTGAGAATGGCAGAGAGGCAATAAATATCACAGAATATTCCAAAATTAAAGATAAATTTAAATTAAAAGTGCATTCTGATTATCAAGTAGGATAAATAACAGTAAAGCTACATCTAGATGCATTATAGTGAAGGTGTTGTTCATCAAATATAAGAAAAACTCAAAAGCTATAGGAGAAAAAATATGTTGCTTTAAAGTGAATAAAAAGTTGACTAAAGACTTCCTACAAGCAATAATAAATGCAGAAGTCAATGGAATAATACCTTCAAGGCTCTGAGGGAAAATAATTACCAACCTAGTATTCTATATCCAGGTGTATTATCATTTAAGCTTGAGGACAGGGAAAAAAAATTTTTAACTGGGAGAGTTTACCCAAAATTCCCTGAAACCACCATTAAAAGATATTCTTAAACAAGAAGAAGATGAATTTAGGTGGAGGCAAGGGATAATAAAAATAACAGCTAAGAATTACTGAGTATTTACTGTCTGCCAAGCACAGCTCTGAGTGATTACATTATTAGTTAATTAATCCTTATAAAAAGTCGATAAGATAGGTATTACTATTATTCCCATTTTATAATTGAGAAAACCGATTCACGAGAAGGCTAAGTAACTTTCCCACAGCCAGGGAGTGGCAGACCTAGAGTTTGAACCCCATCAGACTGACTCTAGGAGAAACATGCTGAACTACTACACACACTGCCCCAAGAGAAGACAAGACAGCAGAGAAATTGATGGGGCATATTGCTAAATATAATTATTAGACAGAAAAATAACCGTTTTTTATGCTTGTGAACATGCCGCTAGGAGGGAAAGAAATGAGGAGTGAGTGAAGACAAGTATTGCTGTATAGGGCAATAGTTGGAGGGAGATACAGAAGAGAAACATTGACTTCAGTATTTAGATGCTGACAGACAGATTCATAATAGGGGATGGTTAAAGCAGAGGAGAGAATGTGGATGGGGCAAGGTGTCAGAGGCAATAGGACGAGCTGAGACACAAGGCATAGGAAGACTTCCTTGATTATTCCTCTACTCTTCATCTCTCCTCTTTGGATTCCTATAACCTTTAGATCTTAATCACCCACATTAGCGGGCAGTTAGGGACTGAGGACCTCTTGATTTTATTTCCATACGTACTGTCATCTTGTTACCTCCAAGTAAACTGTAAGCTCCTTGAGGCGAGGCATTACATTTTATAGCTTTTCCATCCCCTTCAACTGACTAGCACAATTTGGGGGAAAAAAGTAAATCATTACAATAGACTAATTGATCAATCAGTTATGAAGGTGCCATCCATTTGACAGAAATTATAGTCCATTACATGAAATATCTGTATATCAGATAGATAAGTAAGGAGAGCAAAATTTTAAAAATTGTGTCTATTTCAATAGACCCTATATATTTCAAGAAACTTATGGGCTGGCCCTGTGGTGCAGTGGTTAAGTTTGCACGTTCTGCTTCTTGGCAGCCCAGAGTTCTCCAATTCGGATCCCAGGTGCGGACATGGCACTGGTTGGCGCGTCATGCTGTGGTAGGTGTCCCACATATAAAATAGAGGAAGATGGGCACAGATGTTAGCTCATGGCCAGGCTTCCTCAGCAAAAAGTGGAGGACTGGCAGGAGTTAGCTCAGGGCTAATCTTCCTCAAAAAAGAAAAAAGAAACAGAAACTTAAATCATTTAATTGATTAAAACATTTGAACCCTTGGAAACATTTGGGTTGGGTCCATAGAACTACTGGCTCTTAACTCTTTGAGATTAAAGTATTTATTTCCCCTGATAAGTATCTCCATGAGCTATAAACACATATAGAAGGGCTTACTTAAGACATAACACTGTCTGTTCTTGGACATTCCCCCACCCCTCAGCAGTTTCCACTGACTTGACACAAACCTAAACTCACAGATCCCAGGCATAAGCCCGTGGATTTTAAGGATTCCCCTTTCAAGAAGAGCCTAGGCACTTCTCTCAGCTGAATCTTACACAATCTTTTGAGACTTGTTCTAAGCTAACAGTCTTATTCTTCACTCCCCGTTCCACCAGCTCAAGCAGCTGTCTTCTAATGTAGGGTCAGTCCTAAAACATTACTGTCGAGTTTGAGGTCAAGAGAATCTGCTCTGGAGGCTTCAGTAGAAATGTCTTGGTTCTTCTCTCTCTTTACTAACTTTACCTCTGGAGGGGATCTAATTAAATCTCAAAGGTCTCTTTGAGGCTTCTAGGTAAAGTGATCCCAAATGGTTGATTTTTTTTCTTTTCTTTTTCTCTAAAGTTCAAACAACTTGCCACACCACAGGGTGTTTGTCAGTGCCTTGGACCTGCTTAGAGTTACAGGGCATTCATCGATTCCTCAGACTTGCTTAGAGTCACTCAGCTCACAGGGGCCCTGGTGACCACTTCTGGTCCCTTTGTCAAAGGGCCCTAAACAGTGGCTAGGAAACTGCTTCTCTAGTTTTCTCCAAACTCCTCTGTTGGATCTGATCTACCCAATAAGCTCAGATGGGGAGTCAGGGGCCAAAAGGAAGGACCAATAGGGTCCTTCAGAGCTAAAAAGCTTATTTATACAACCCATTAGCACTCACAAAGGATGCTCCA
The DNA here is from genome assembly GCF_037783145.1 of Equus przewalskii. Taxonomy (NCBI): domain Eukaryota; kingdom Metazoa; phylum Chordata; class Mammalia; order Perissodactyla; family Equidae; genus Equus; species Equus przewalskii. The sequence continues at coordinate 49,587,086 of NC_091849.1, forward strand.
CAGCCTCTAATAGCACTTCCTGAGATCCACCAGCATGGCTGATGCAGTGTCCTGCGGCATCCACTAGCACTTCCTGAGACCTACTGGTGAGGACCTCACAAGACCTCAGACTCTTGGGAATGATCAGCTATGCCCCACTAGATGCCCCACGGACTCTACTAACACCTCCCAAAGGTGCCCTGGGGGCTCTTCAGGTGTTTTATTTTTCCAGAATGGCATTGTGCTTAACCAACTATCCTGTGCCGTGTGCCAATTTGTCGGGGGCTCAGTTGAGCCTGAGATAGCTGAGCTGCCAGGTGTCAGAGTAGCAGATTAATACAAAAAGCCAAAATGAAAGGAACAGCGAAGCCTTTAATCACTTACTACAATAACATGAGGAAGAAGCTAAACCAGAGAAAGTGCTGATTCCTCCTAGTCTATTTGCCACCATCAAATGGCACCAGGAGCCTCAGACGAAGGCCTCCTGTAGTTTTATGGACCTGGACAGAAGGAAGGAATGCAGATATGCCTGAGAGCTTAGCCAGCCGGGGAAGCCTGAGTCCTTGACTGTAGCTCCCTTCAGACTGCAGTGCATTGGCTGGGCACCAAGTCTGGTGTGGGGAGGGCCGCTTTCCCCATGAGGTCTGCCAGCTAAAGCCTTTGTAATTGCCTTTGGTCAGGCCTGAAGAATCACACATAAGTTTTTGGCCAAGAGCTGGACTCCTCACCTAGCACACTTTCCTTGGGGGAAGCCCTCCTCTCCACGTGGCCGTGGTGAATTTGTCAATCATCATCCATCATCTCCTTTCCCCAACCTCTACTCCCACAGTTGGCCAATGCTGGACCAATTATAGTACTTTATTTCCCGGGATGTAGTGACTGGTCTGAAGCATGGGAATGGAAAGCAAGCTCAGCAAATGGAAGTTCTGGCCCAGAATTTTCAAAAATTTGTATTGGAGAGAATAGTTAACTCTTCCTTTTGGGTCATGAGTTCCTAGTGTTGCCAGAGAGCCGTCATTCCTGCCAGTGCGGAGAGCTTGCCTGAGAGCAAAGCCAACAGGCAGTGAGAAGACAAGTCAAGTGATGGAGAGATGCTAAAGCTCTGGTTAGAAAGAGCTTTGAACTTCCCAGTTATACCAATGCATCAACTCCTTTCATTTTTTATTTAAGGAGAGTGAAGTGAGTTTCTGTCACTTGAAACTAACTTGTCCCGACTAATACTTTTCTATTTCAGTGGTCCCTTCAACTATCAACGCCTCCTTTATACTTCCACTCCAACCTCACTTCCAACCATCACTACATACTTTGTCCTCTCAATTCATTCCAAACACCAGACCTGTGTCCAAATATCCTAAGACGTAGTATAAGTCTACTGTCAACCAATGCAGGCAAAGGCATATGCTCCCCGTGTTAAATATCAGCTGCAAAGCCCAAAGGAATATAGGCTCAATTAGGCTTTTGGGTTGGGAGACCTATTTCAAGGGAAGTAGGAGTAGTGGAACCTCTCCCTGGTGCCCCTAAAATCATAAGGGGCAGGAGACTGACTTTATAGATGAGGAGTCTGTCATTTTTTAGGAGGAAACAGCTTCCTATCACTTATTTAATTTCATTCTCATAATTGCCCTATGAGATAGGTTTGACATGTGATCCGAAAGGGAATTATCATATAGAATGAGACATTCTATCAAAGTAAATGTACGGATACCCAAAAAGTCAGTGACAGGGTTGACTTGCAGCTTTTTATTTCATTGTCACAGAACTATTACATACCATCAAAGATTAAACCACGAAGATGTGAAGATTATATGGATATTATGATCTATATTATGAATCCTTTCGAATGAAAAGTTATTTGCAGATTTAAGTTTTACATCTAATGAATTTTGCCGGATTATTCAAGTTAAGTATTTTCAGAACCAATCTAATATTTCATGTATAATTTTTGAGCAAATCCTTGTATAAATTTTGAGTAAATTCCACCCGAGCCTCCTGCCCTCCTGCCCTCTCGTGGTTTATTGTAATGAGATAACAGTTCCAGCAAGAGAGGTCATTCCTAATAAGGTTGTGGGTTTTTTTGGTAACTTCTTAAAAGTCGAAAACAGTTTAACAGTAAAGCAAGTCCACATTATGAACTGCAGGATTTACTCTTTTAATATTGCAACATGTTTTATGCTTTATTCATCAACTCATTCACAAAATGTGTACCAAGGGTACACCACACAATGGAACTGTGACAGCTAACGTGAGACACTAAGACTTCTGATTTGTGGGAATTCTCATGGAGGAAAAATCTAATAATCTGTTCTTTTGCAGAAGTTACTAAACACCCAGTATACGATTTAGCTTGTTTTTAATGGGAGGGAAGGGAACTGAGAGATATAGAAAACTACTGTGGGTTAGGAGTGATGACAAATCCTCTACATACAGCTGAGCCTCAGTTCAATATTATGACAGTGATATTATTTATCCATTAGTACTTCTTCGTATTTGCAAATAAGGAAATGAAAGCTCAAGAAGTTGAGATGGCGGGTCCAAGGTCACACAGCGAAGGAAGGGTGAGCAGGCTCCAGAAGTCCATGTTGCTGTGAATACCTAGAGTGTTATCTTCATTCTAGTAGTTCTGAGGAGAGATCATTGTAACAATTGTCAGGAAGAACCACTGAGGAGTAATAACCTTGAACCCTAATCCACAAAACCCAGGATCATTAGAGAGAACCTTTAAGAGAATGGGCTGTGGAGCAATCATGTTTTCACTCCCTCCGTGAAGGTGCATTTATTAGGAGTTAGCATTATGTAATGTCTGAATTCTTTTCTCAGTCAGAATTCCAAAGATGGGGGTTTGCCTGAGAGATCGATAACGGTGTTAGAGAGAAACGGGAAACAATGGGAGGAGAGAGTCATGACTAAATTTAGGAAAACAATTGGATGTTTAAACCTAGAAGTGACTTTGGGAGTTCACTCACTGACTCTCATTGAATGTAACACATATTCTCCGGGACTTGCCAGCCCAGGGAGGAAAATGGAGCCGTTGTAATTTTATCTCTGGTTACCACTTGCATTTGCTATAGGGAAACCGCTAGCTCCACTGTTTCTGGAAGGTATATAGACATCTCCCCCTTAGCATCAGAAGTCCTCTTCAAGGACTTTCAGCCTCCACTGATTCTCAGGGGTCCACCTCCATGAAACCCCTCAGAGTTGCCTCCCCACAGCTATCCTTGCCCACCCTAAACCCAGGATGCCTCCTGAGACTCCATCTCAAGCAAAGCTGCAAGAACAACTGATGACCCAAGAATAGTGCGGAGAGTCTGGCACTTCGCTCCTGAAGCCACAGTCCCCAGGAGTTGAGAGACTTCCAAGAAATGCATCTAGTTGTGCCCAAGATTGTACAGTGAGCTTCTTTAGTTTGTCTTTGACAAACAATTATGTGTGTTTAGGGGAAAACTAAGGGTCATGGAGAACACCAATATTAAAGCAGACATCAGAACGCTGAAAGTCAATGTTTACTAGGCACGTGATGTTTGTCTATATTACAGTAGACATTAACTCCCCAAGGACTGGGGCCGCGTCCTATCCATCTTCGCCCATCCAGGAGCCAGCACCTCTTCAAGGCTCCTGTGTCCAATACATGTTGGGCAGAACTGAACTTTCTCCAAGACGCTTTCTCTGAAGCCTGCATTGCTTGTCAGTCATCAACATTGTATGCCTCATTTCCCTTAATAGTCCTCTTGTTGATTTTCATAGTGACAAGTGGGGTCTCCCTTATGTCATTTGGCAAATGACCTTCCAAAGCCTCATGCTAGCGTTTCCTGCAGCATCTAGAACTCAGGGTATCCTCTTGGAACATTTCACTCATGGCACCAAGAAGGGCTGATGGCAATTCAGAGGGAGGAAAAGAAGGAGAACTGCATGTTCAATCCCCCAAATTCTTCATCTCAAGACCCACCAAGTCAGTTGAGGATAAAAATGGGGAGGAGACATGCCATATTCCCCATAACAATTTTGTCAAAGCTCTAAGAGAAAAGCTCATCTAAGGAAGAAACCAAAAGCCAGCAACTCTGGAGAAAGATTTTGGATTATCAGGCTCATGAACCCAACACCTTCTATAGGACGACATTTCATTTCCTCCATCTTTATAGTCAATAACTGGATATAAATCAGTGGAAAAATACAAGTCTTGACATCTGAACACAAGGGCTTGACTCTCCCAGCTTTTCCACTGCATCTAGAAAAGCTGACTCACTGGAGCAGATCAGCTGCAATTGTGTGATACGATATAGGGTGGCTGCAAACAGCCCCACGTGTTCTGCCCTGGACAACTATAGGAGGCAACATTTCATTCCAATGTTGCTGTCATTCTCCTGGGATTCTAGTTTCTTTTCACAGAGCCGGGCAGCTGGGAATCCCCAATATTACATTAGTTAAAATTGTAACCGAGCTCTCTGTTTTTAAACTACCCTGGTTAATACTTGACAGGTGGCGGTGTTTGAAGGCTGCCTTCTGAGAGCGAGTTTACAAGAGCACCCCAGGCACCCTCTGCAGAAGTATTTGTGCTAAATTCACAATCGCTTTATATTATTTTTTTCTTTAGAGTCCGGTGTAGTTTACATCTGTTTGCCCCATGAGTCCACTCGTAAAACAAGAGTAGAATTAACAGTTTGTGAGGATTCTTAGGGACTTTATATGTTTGTGAAAATGAAACTAATTCAGCCTAACTCCAATATAACTGCTGCCACACGCGGCGCACAGCGCCTTGCAACCCAGTGGGTTCCGCTAACGGTTGTTGACTGACTGATAAACAAGTTCCAGGGTTCTAATTGGCCAAGGCCTCCCTGGGCTGCTCTGATGATATAACACTTTGGGTGGAAGATTCAGCCTATATCACTCAGAAACAAGCAAAATGAAACTAAACTAAAAAGACTGTTTTTTATGGATAAAACAGATCAAATGCTCGAGCCTCCGCCAGCTCCTGACCCCCTCTCCTTCCTGGGCAGTCCTGGGCCAGAGGCTGGGGACCTTAGTTGATGCACTTAGACCCAGTGAGGATGTGTTAATAATGGAAGCTCAGGGGAAGGGCCTAGAGACACCTGGGGAGTCAAGAGAGGGCAAGTTCAGTCCCGTACAGGTAGAGTACTTGAACTCAACAAAACATTTATCAAGCAACTTCAGGCCAGGCTAGACACTGGGAATGCAGAGACAAAAAGCACACTTCTTATTTTGCAGAAGCTCCCAGTCTGTGGGGTGAGAGATGCACACATAATTATGATACTGTGTGCTGAGTGCCATTTGAGAGGTTACATGGAGGGAACCGCCTTGGAGGGTCATTACCAAATACACGGAGACGTGGGAAGGGGATTCAGGGAAGCTTTCCTGAGCTGAGATTGGAAGAAGAAATAGAAAGAATCCTAGTAAAGATGCCAGGGGAGCCCCAGCAGGAGGGCGAGAGGGTGAGCATAGGGGAAGGCCAGGAACTTTGATCACCAAAACATTCCCCTCGTTAAACACCTGTTCAGTTCTCAAGTCCACAGGTTTCTTCATCATCTGGATTTTCTGCTGTCACTCTCCTGGTCAATGAAGCTTTGAACTTCTGGCCCATGATACCTTTAGTGATGGAGAGAAACTACAGTCCTTGGATTGCCTTCCTCATTAACAATGAAATAGTACTTTGGAAAAGATACAGCAGCTACAACACTAGTAGGGTTCCTCCCTGTGAGGTAATTCTGTGTTTTCACAGCACAGTGACCTAGCACAGGAGAAAGTGATTTGTGCCTTCGCATAGGCCACTCCCAGACTAGAGTTCAACTCACCATCTTAAATCTGCTGTTGTAACATCACAGACTTTCCTCAGAAAGAGTAAACCATGTCTGACCCAATTTAGCCCTAACATTGTTCAAAGATCCCCATAGTGAGATAGAATGTCCCTTTCATCATACTAAGCTATAAAATCTGGAGTGCAGGAAGTCAAAAGATTTGTTCCCAGATAGTTTTATTTTCTGTTAGTCATTTAGAGTCATAGGCAAAATATTTGGGACTCTCAATGCCATATTTCAAAATATTTACCTCCAGCTATGGAAGATTATATTCTCGGCACACTTCTGCCTTCTGCTATTTGAGAAGATCAATGGTCCCCAGAGAGTAGCATCCCACCAATTGTGGCGAAGCATCTCGAGAGTTTCCCTTTGTAAACCTTTGAACATATAGACGTACTTCTGGGAAATTTCCACAAGCAAATCATCACATGCTATCCTTTGAAGGCCCAGGTAGGGCCTCTCCCAAGGTAGCCCAACCACTGGGTAGGAGAAATCAGAGTGATGGGCCTGGATATTCTCTATTTCTCCTGAGACCTAACCAAGAAGAAGTGGGCTAGCCCAGTCACAGCAAAAGTACAGGGTGCACTTTCAAATCAGCTTCCTTATGGAGGGCGTTGCACCTCACAGGGCTACAAGAGAACTTTTTATATATAAGTTAGACTATCCATGAAATTATTTTGAAGCTATAGGATCTGAACCTGAAAGAAAGCAGTCTTGTATTAAAGAAGTCAGGCAGTAAAACAATATAAATGTTAAAGAAAAAATGTGACTTGGGCCTCAGTGTACTGGAATTGTGCTTCAAGTTCATAGTAACATTAGATGCACCAGATTCTGCTGTTGGTAAGCCTACCTATTGTCTCAAAAGATTTTGAACTGGTTTATAAAGCTAACGAGTATTAGTCTAGCTTGAAAGTTTGGGGTGCTATCTTTCCCAAGGGGATAGAATGAGGGACTTAGAATATCTGTCCCCCTGATATTCTTTCTAGACCTATATGAAGCCATAAAATTCAAAATGAAAGCAAAATAAAAATGCCAAATTGCACACGTCCATTCACATATACTGATTGAGTGCCTCCAAGACATCAGCCAAAAAAGGAGCCAAATGTGCAATACCCACCCCAACATTCTTGCCCCAGCCCCCCAGCACATTAAAAACAAGAAAAAAGTCGCCCAAATAAGCATGGAGCAGAGAGCATGAGTACTGTACAGTAGTCATTCAGTGAAAAACCAAATTAACACTAATTATATTCTGGCTTGCTGTGGTGCAGCCAGTGTGACTTCACAAGGGAAAATGGCATCCGTGGCACTAGGTGGCATCATTCTGACACATTTACAGACCATTAGCCAGGACTAATATCATTTTAAAGGGCTTGTGTCAAAGTGGGGAGGGCACCCCTGGAAGGCCACTCAACCCTGTGTCATGTGTGAGTGAAAACTCTGGGCTCCCAATGTGGAGGAAGGGCTTGCACTACGGTTGGGGGTGCGCTCCTAACTTACCTAGCTCCCTCAATGTAGGTCACTCAGGACAGGTTGTGTCTTGAGGCATGTAAAAAAACTAGAAATTTCTTTGGGAGGTGGGTGGGTCACAGGGGTCTTGTCAGGAAATGCCTGTGCCTCATTAACTCATAGAAAGACCTAAGTTCTTCCGCAGTGTCTGAAACTAGTGGCCACTGAAGTGATCCAGACACTTCCCGGGTGAAAGTAGTAGTTTGTTTTTATAATTAGAGTTTCAGAATTAGGCCCCTTAGCCCAGCAGGCTTCTGTTCGAGGGAGGGGAGCAGGTTGACCCTGTGAACTAAAGGAGATGCTAGGCTGCAGGGGAATTCAAAAAAAGTTCATGGAATTCAGAGAACTAGGGCAGGAAAATTTGCCACTCAAAGTGTATTCTGCAGCATGGGCATCCCTGGGGAGTTCACTAGAAATGCAGACTCTCAGGCCCGTCCCAGCTCTTCTAAGTAAGAATCCACATTTTAAAAAGATCTGCAAGTGATTTCTACAGGCATCAACATTTGAAAAACACTGGTCTGGTCTATACTCCTATCTGCAAGGAGGCTTTTTAAGGGAAGGGGACAATTTTTTTATTGTTATTAATTTCTACACTCAAAGCTCTTTCTTGGACTCAGGGCCAGCCTTCCACCAAATTTCTCCTCACTTCTGCCTTATCTCCCGTTTCACTACTCTCTCCCTCTGCCTCCTTCCATACGCCCAGCTCATACATTCTGCCCTCCTGGCCACCTGCATCCTGCTGGGACAATCCCCTTTCTGCAGTTAAAGCAGGTGAAGTGGGAAAAGCACCCAAGTGAAATCATAAAAACTGAATCCAATCCTTGGTTTAGCAGAATGCTGAAAGTAAGTCTTTTTACTCTCTAATAGCACCCACTTTCCTGGATGCAGAGATGAAATGAGACAGTGTATGTAAAAGAACTTTATGAGCTATAAAGCATTAAAGATATGCCTAAGGTCTCGCTCCCCAAGGGGCTATTTTTGAACACATGCTATTCATAAAGGGGGCAGTATGGTGTAAAGGTCAAGAGCACGGGCTCAGAGCAGATTGCTGGGATTCAAATTCTAGAGGTGCCGCTTCCTGGGTTGACCATGTTTGACTCAGTTTCCTCATTTGTAATAGGACCTACCTACTACCAGGACATGGCTGTCATGAGACGTGAAATAATTAATGTACATGACCTGCCTAAACACACCTTATAAATGTCAGCTGTGATTGCTACTTGTCTGTAAACGTTTGCAATATCCGAAAATATCAGCTATGATTACTACTAAATGCAGGTAACTTTACAACTGGGAACTTTAGATGCATCGTCTGTAAGAGAAACACAGAGACATGGAATAAATGAACCAGGAACAAACTCAGAGGCATTTGAGGGTGGGGAGAAGAGGCGGAGAGAGAGACAGACAGACAGAGAGCCAGAGAGAGAAATTGTAGAGTAAGGGACAGTCATAGCAAGAAGCAGCCCTGGAAAGATAAAGGAGTAGACTTTATATTGTTCAAGAAAAATAAGCATTTTGGGAGACATCACTGCAAGCAAATGAGTCTTTGTCACAGATCAGAGCCAACACAGACTCCAGCCTAAGTCAGGTGCCGACCACCCACCGGGGCACAATTGACAGTGTTGCACATGGAGGCTAATTCTATATGTTAGACAAATAAGCCATCATGCTATGCCATGCCCTTAAACAAACACGTGGTAATAAGAACATGGTTTTATGTAACACAGTAAAAATATGGAAATGCATTGAAATGCACTTACCTTAGATCTCCAGAAAGAGCCCTATGTGCCTGCATTTAGTGCCATCGATCTTCTCTCTGTATGGAGGATTTTGCTTTCAGTCACTAAACCAGAGCCCCAACCTTAACAGTTCCCCTCCTGGCCACGTAGGAGACCACAAGGATTCTGTAAAACCCCACAGTGGCCCTTTTCCTGCCACCCTGGGAATTGCCATTCTGAACACTGCTCCAAGTCCATTTCCCATTCTGGCCACTGCTCACAGCTGCTCACATCTGCTTTGAGTCACACTCCTCTTTTCTAGGATCTTCTTCCATCTAGTCACCTTTGAGAGAGTGTTTGATGCCTCCCTGGGTGGTGATTTTCCAGATAGCGGACTACCTCCACTTTCTCACGCTCTATGCTGCCTGCACTTGTATCTCAGCCTCATCCAGCCCCAGGGCTCCTGCTTTGGGGGGTTCCCACTGCATTTTCCCTGTGCTCCTGGCCATCAGGTTGAAGACTGTAGCCTTGAAAGGTGGTATAATCCTGCGACTTCATAAAATTCCCAATGTCCTCTTTCTTCCCTGTGTTGAGCACAGCGCTCATCTATTCCACTCACCACTGGTCTGCCTTGGTGTCTGAAATTCCTCTGATATGTACCATTTCTTAATGTTAATGCCTCTCAGAGGAGTATCAGTAATTAAACCATTAAAGAACATAACGGAGAGGTTAGTGAGAGGGAATCCAATACCTTAAAGTGTTTAAGATTTGAGTGGATGAAACATAATTGTACAGTGTGAGGAAGTCCTTATTGGAACAAATGTCACCTTGTCATGCAAGAAGGTAAGTGGGCATCTAGTTATGACTCAATCCTCAGGAGGCTGCATTTTACACTAAATAAGGCATAATGAGAGGGGATTCTGAGAAAGCTCCCTCCTGTCTCAGTTATTCTCAGACGTTAATTACACCAGCAAGATTATCTCCAGAGTTCTCTGAAATAATTATACATATGAAATTCCATGGGTTTCTGTTTGAAGTACTCGAATCTTCCTTGAGTCCAAGGGACTCCACAGATCCATTGAGAACTCAGTTATCAGCCTCACCCACTGAAACCAGGGTGCTGGATCAAGTGGTATTAAAAACATGTACTTCAGTGAGGAAGCACGTTTGGTAACATTTGCAGACAATTTTACCCCAGAAGTTCTAGGAGACAATTTTGGATCTGCTGATCCAACATGTGCAGTAATGTGCCCAGAGGGAGCCTAAAGCAGTCAGCTGATAAAAATGATTGGGATAAATGATTATTTCTCTTCCTTCCATTCATAAAAATCCTTTCTCTGAGTGGACTCAACGTTTTAGAGTATGGATTCATGAGCAAGAAGAATGGAACAGAGGGTGAAACTCTGATGAGTGGTCTCTCCTTTGGTTTTTAAACAATCTTCAGTATCGGTTGATTGCAAGCATGTTCACACATACATTTCAAGGTATCAGTGTGTTTTTTATTTTATTCAGGTGCATGCTTTCCCTGACTCTCTGCTACTCGCCTCTCTATCTCTGACTCTCTTGAATTATTTAATGTTTTTCCCCAGTTAATCTAAATTAGAGTTTTTTTTTTTAAGGGAGGATGGGAAGAAACTAAAAATAGTCACCGAAGCCAGGATATATTACACCAACTGCTTTTGCCTCTGGTGGTTACTGGAGTTTCCTTTGTTGTCTTGTTTGATTGTTTCATTTATATGGCAGGTTAGACAGCAACAGACTTCTGTTATTGCCTTTTCTCAGTGGTGGATTTTTAGGCTCAGATCCCCCTGAGGCAGCCACTCCCCATCCGCAGCTGGTGACAAGAGGTGCTGTTGCTCTCAATACTTACACCTACTGGAGAAAGATCAACAGAGATGCTATTAAGTGGCATGGAGTGTCTCCATTTTTAACTGTTTAGGCTTTTGTTGAGAAACACAGAGAGACAGAGAGAAACTAAAAAAGGCTAAGACAGAGAGAGATGATTGAACAAGTTGCATCTTCTAGATTGATTCTTTATGTACTACTTTTGCAGCTGCTTGATTGCACTTTTCTTTGTTCTTATCTTCCCACCACCAGCTCCATCCTCTCCTTTAAGGATGGTCTGATTTTTGCTGCTATTTTTCAGTAATCAGAAATAAGTTTTTAATCAAATTGCAAAAGAAATCTTTTAAAGTGGAGAAGACATATGTAGGGGGCAGAGTTTTTGCAGCAGAGTGAGAGGAGAAGGATCAGAAATTCAATCCTCAGGCTATTTTTTAAAGTTCTCCCAGGAAACTTTGGGTCATTAGTTACTTTCTAACTTTCCATTACTCTTTTAGTTAATGCAACCGCAAAGCGTCATCCTTGGCATAAAACTGGGAATGGGGAGATTTCTGGAGGGAAAGGAAGTGAAACTTTGTGAAATTAAACAGATTAGACGGCTCTGGTACTACTTCAGGCGATAAATCAGAACTGCAAATTGAGAAGAGAGCCCAAAGAATCTTGGCCCTTAGGAAAGGGTTTCTGCCCTCCAGTCTTGTCTCCTTCAGGCGCATGGACTTTTTTATTTCCTTTTAGTCCATAGAGCAGAGCCAGGGTAAAAAGCCTCCAAATATGCACTGTTAAGTTGTTTGTTTGTTTTTCATTAAAGGCACTGAAAGCAAGGTGAAGGCGAAATGTAAGGTTAAGGAATCTCACAGTCTACAAAGCAATTTAAGACCAAGATGACCTTGAGCGCCTCCTATGTGCGCAGCACTGAGGTGCATGCCACCGCAGCCCAAAGGAAACTATGCGGGACGCTGCCTTAGCATGGCTTGATGAGTCGTGTATAAGTCCGTGCCTGCGATCCGAACCTGCAAATCCCAGGCCACCAAAGCTGGGTGCGCAAACTTAACAACTACACCGCCGGGCGGCACCCCCAACGGAAACGTTAAAGGGGATGGACTGTAATTAGTGTTTGGGTGGAGAACATGATGTAATGTACACAGAATTTGAAATATGATGTACATCCGAAAAAAATTTAAAAAATAAAATAAAAAATAAAATCTTTTGAAAAAGAAGGAGACTTTGGAGCCAGGTACATAAATTTAAAACTATAAGATAGAGGATGGCAAAGGTGCTTAAGGAGTTTACAGGAGAAAGACAGGAGACTCTTACAAAAATAATGCAAGTCTCAAGCTGACTAAGAGGCACATTAATTCCTAAGGAGGATCAAGGAGGCTGGGGGAGTCAGAGATGGCCTGGGTGTGGTGATAGCATCATTGGGAATTGAAAAATGAGCAGGATTTGGATACAGATTATACATAGAAAGCGTTTTAGAATGTCTCCCTCCTTCCCAAACCACAAATTATGAGCTAAACTTGGTTCCATCTTTCAGAAAACGCCCTAAATCCTGGCTGTTTTCTCCTTTGAATAAACCTGATAGGCTCCAACGAGTAGTCTGAACTCACTCTCTGAGCAAACAGTGAGAACTTGGTGATGTCGCACCGTGGAATACCAGCATGAGAAAGGCCTTCAGCTTTCGGTGACTTCAATCTCATTTCTGTTCTTGGTTAGTCTGTCAGGGGATTTCACAACATTTTAAAACTGTGAATCCGTTTCACAGAAACATATGAGAACTCCCTGGGAAATTTATAAATCATTTCACCAATGTTGCAGGGGACAGGAAAAGGAAATTTTAAAAATAAAATATATTTAAAGACAGTGTATAATTCAAAATTGTGTGATAAAGTACATTCCAATTAACATTTAATACTTATGACATATAAAAGTAAATTGTTACTTTTTCCCATTTAATAAGCATGCAGTGTTTAATTTACTGTTTAATTATCTAAGAAAAAGCATTATTTGTACACAGATAAATTTTTTTAAGGTATACTGAATTTTGCTTGGGGGGGCATCTATATTAAAGTATGGATTGAAAATTAACAATGTTTTACAGCATCAAAATATTTAAAAAGACTATTATAACCTCTTGTTTGGAATTTTTGCACTTTACACTAAAGTAATTGTTATTTTTAAAACCTTTTTTCTGTTGTGTTTCTAAAGGACAAGATAAGAGAGAAGGTTAGGGGTGCTATTCGTATTCTGTCTCTGTAAATAATACATCTTCGATATGGGTAGTCTTTATTCCCAAAAAATGAACAGCCAAATTGGCCATAATATGTGCTACAATTCCAATATTTGTTGTGAAGGAGTGGAGATACAGTAACATAAGAGTTCTGCTCAGATGAGCACACCATACAGGTTCCGGGGAACCTTTGCAGAGTGCTAGCATAGTGTGACATTGAGAGGGGGACCCTGGAGCCACACACCTCAATTTAAACCTACCTTCCCCACTTTCCAGCTGTGTGACCTTGAGCAAGTGACTTAACCTCTCTCTCTGTGCCTCAGTTTCCTCATCTGTAAAATTTGGATAATGGTAGTGCCATGAGATTGTTAAGAGCATTACATGAATTAGTGTTTTTAAGAAATTAGAATAATGCCTGATACATCGTACACACTATGCAGTCAATAAATAATCGTGTATCTTCTCCTCACTAACGTGTATTAAAATTAAAACAACAGCATTTTTTTGTGTCTATTACTTGTATAAATCAGATCCTGATGTCTCAGAGTAAAAATGATTTTAAAATGTGTAATTGTTGAAACTAGAATGGGTTTCTTCTGCTGGATGGCCAACCCCCAGTGGCTGGATCAAAGCGCGCTGGTAAAATCTATCAGCAAGCATGCAAATTGTCTTTATTTGCATATGTTCAAGCCCCTCCTTCTTTAAGGGAAAACATTTAGGTAATTATTTTTTAATTGAAGTTGAAACTGACATCATTACCACCTTTTAAAACAGGAATTTCCTGGAACATCTTTATAAACCCCATGATTTAGAAAAGCAGGCCAATGATATCTCTAGATCTGCAAGCAGCTCATGGAATCTTTGGAAAGCTTGATTTGATTTGGGCTCAATACAGAGAAGAAGTTTCCATTCCTTTCAGGCTTACACAGTCTCAGGGTGGGCTGCTTTGTACAGATGTGCAGGCTGTATACTGCATGTATCCAGGGCTCCTGAGCTGTTTCCTCTATGAATGCTGCCACCAGAATTGTGCAGCTGGGAAGCCCCAGACACACTCATCCCTGTGTAATCCCTTGGGCCATTAGAGATCTCGTCCCTCCGTCACATGGCAATCCTTCAAATACTTGAATAAGGTACGGCTTCTGCCCTCAGAGTCCACCTCTTGGATGGCGCAGTTCATTGAATCCCCCTCGTATTCTGCCCAGGACTCAACAGCATACTTGGTTGATGAAGTCTGAGTTGTATCTAGCGTTCTTGATTGCCTCAGCCTACTGCCAAGCTTGGTGAGTGTCCAAACTCACTTATTCTGTGCTTAGCCACATCTGTCTCTGCCCAGGCTTTGGCACTTTAACTTGTAAAGCTTACATTTGTTCCTGCTGAGTTTTACCTTCTAAGATTTAGTCTATCAAGCCCCAGTTATCCACATTTAAAAAATATTCATTGATATTTCCAAATGATATGGCATTTTGAGTCATTAATTAAGAATATTGGACAAGGCAGAGTCTAGGATGGAACCCTGTCATCCAGCAATACTCCTACCCAGTAACCAAGGCCGTATGGCTTCTGCTGTTTGCACACTATTTACACATATGTAATCAGTGGTCCTCAGTCTTGTCCACAAGGCTCTCATGAGAGCCTCTTTCAAACGGTTTCTCAAAATCTCACTTCTATGTCTGTTACATTTCCCCAATTCTTGGATCCCATCGAAGGAGACGACAGAAGACAGTGCTTGTTTTTGGTGACCCCAGTTGGTTCTTAACGATCATTACTACGTTTTCTGGGGATTCTTAAGCCAGCCCTTTAATAAAAAGTCTTGATTATTTCGGGAGGAGAATTACTAGAATGAAGGGCCCTAGTAGGTTGTTTGCAAAATCTTTCTTCATCCCCTTAAAAATCACCCCTGCAACTCCAGGTCTTCAGTTCTGGCATCCCTCTTGCTCTCTAAGATTCCTCCGGGATCAAGAATTGCAGTTCAGCCATCTCAATTGCAGATTCTCTCTGCGGAGATAAGGGCCAGGGTAGGACTCTGATAGGAAACATCCCTTGCCTCAGACAGGATCATTCTAATTAATAATAACCACAATAATATTGTGCTTTGCATTTTATCCAGGGACACCTGAACAGCCGAATGCTTTATGAACATTATTTAATTAAGCCTTACGACAGTCCCATGAGGGGAACTGGGAAACTGAAAGATTGGCTTCATCTCTGTGTAGGTAAAGAGATCTGTGAGGAGGGGCAGGGCAATGGTGCAGGAGGTTAAGCAGAGAAGAGGGAGTGATGGCAGCTGTGCATCAAAACCTTTCTAACCAGCCACCAGCCTCGATCCACAGGAATGTCTCCTATCTGAATCCTTCTGGAATGTTCATGAGGAGTTTTACGTTTATCACTCCAAAATAATGGCAATGCGAGTTTATGCGATTCAATGTTCTAGATGTGATTTTAAGTTTACTGAAGAAAATGTTGATTAAACAATGTTTCTATTTCCTCTGTCTCTTTTGCTGTTTTCACCCCCACCTTGGCCACCTCTCTGGGACTCAAATTTGTCCTCCACAAGACTGACTGAGGCACAATCCGGTAAAGGACATGACCACGTTCATCATCAATGTCAAGCCCAGACCTTATTCCGTCATATCCCAGTGGTCGGAGCCTCAGGGTCTGGCCTGGAGAAAGCTATTCCAGAGTCAGGTCTGGCCTGGAGAAAGCTATTCGAGTCATCAAGGGCAGTTCTGTTCTTGCCCAAGAGGTGCGAGTGTGTGTACAGGTGCACAGCCCGGGGCACAAGCTGGTGTCTGCTCTCCTCTGGGAAGCCAAAGTCTTTAAAGGACTTTTCTAATCACGTAAAACAAAGACAGAATAAACAGTTCAATCTCTTCTTAGTGGAGGTCCCTTGAGAAATAAAGTCTGTGTGATATTGGATAATGGGAGAAAAATAATTTGAAGCTTACTATACTTGAGTTAAGTATAGCATGTAGGAACTATTTTTGTAACTATGGGGACTTTTGAAATAAAACTTCTACCTCCCTGAGAAGTATTTGCTAAGCTAAATTTTCTCAACTTAGCACCCAACCACAAAATCAAGGTGTGTTGAGCTGAATTAAAATAAACCTGATGGAATGCTCTTTCTCAACTGGGTTTTGTTGTCCTTCATACACACCACCACCTCATGCTCACACGCCTGACAAGCCTCTTGACGTGTTTCTCTGGCTGTGGCTTTCCTCTCCTGTATCACAGCTCACAGTTCTATCTCCCTGGCCCAAATGATGGACAGGAAGAAAGCAGAGAAGCAAATAACTGGTTACTGAGGTAAGCACCTACAATTGGTCATTTAGGTTACCCTGTGCTCTCTCTTGAAAATCAATCTGGGGTGTCATCACCTGCTCTTAGTGGAATATTGCCATAATGTTGATTTTCACCTTTCCATCAGGGAACGAAGCCGATACAGCAGCCATCACTGGGTTCAGTGTACTTAGAATTGCTCACACCTATTTCTCTGTCCAGAACTCCTCATACAGATATTTAAACACGGAGAGAGAAAATGTGCATACATTTAAATATGCACATATAGGATACACAGCCTCAACCTATCCATCCACTACCACACCAATTGCTTCAGAGATGAGGAAATGAAATGCTATTTTTGGAGAAAAGACTGATATTTCATAGGAATTGTCCAGAAAATGACTCAGCCTGCCACCCATTCCAACCTCAAGACACTCAAAAGCTGCTTTGTTCTAATGCTTCTTTCTATTCAACGTCCCTGCTCTCGGATTAAATGGGCCTTCCTCAGCCAAAAGAAAAGGCTCCCTTGGCGTGAATGCTAGTCCATTCTCCCTGTGTCTACCTTGCACCGGAGAAGGAAGGAACTTGGGCTGTTCAAAACTAGCTGCGCAATTATATTTTTAAAAAGATGTTTTGCTGACATCTAGAGGCATCTGGGTAATAACGCTTATTAATAATGATTCTTCGCACTTGTAGGATATCTTGAGTCATACGATCCCCCAGCTCTTTACACACATTAATTAATTACGCATCACAGCACCAATGTGAGGTAGAGTAGGTAAGCATTGTTATGTGCAAAAGATTTATTGATTTTTCAAAGCAGTATAAAGCTGAGGCACAGAGGGGAAAACCATAGGAGCGTGAATTAAGGAAGAAAAAAAGAGATATAGTGGATGTAAAAGAAAACAAATAAAACTAAGAATTATCCCCACTGTGCTCTTTAGAAAGGAATGATTACTTCTCAAGTTCTGAGCACCTGAACATTATCTAATTTGGTTGTTAGCAATTTATGCAAAGGAACATAGGAAATGGGAGAGAGGGAGCCATCAATAAAATGTCCAAGTCTTCCCCTTTGCTCCGTGCTGTGGGCATTCCTCCACCTGGTCATTCCCAGTAGTCACTGAGGGACTATGACAGTAGGAGAGCCCTTAGATGTGTGATGGATACATTTTGTTTATGGCAGAGTGGGGACATGCGATCACATGTGTAGGAAAGGAGAGGAAGAGAAACTACAACCAAGTTTTTATGCAAAAATATGCTTGGAGGCTGTGGAATTTAAACTATGCCACTAAGTACAG
This sequence comes from Equus przewalskii, assembly GCF_037783145.1. Classification (NCBI taxonomy): domain Eukaryota; kingdom Metazoa; phylum Chordata; class Mammalia; order Perissodactyla; family Equidae; genus Equus; species Equus przewalskii. Next base: position 49,604,742 of record NC_091849.1, read on the forward strand.
GCATCTACATTGACTATCTTTTGGAATTCTTCTAGTCTTGTTTTACGGTTGTGGCTCATTGCTAATTTTTTTAAGTGGTAACTATTCTAGCTTCTTATTTTAGGCATGATTCTTATTTATTTTCATGGAGCTAAAACTTCTGGGGCTGACTATTCATTTTTTAGCTGAAAGGTGCTATTCTACGTAAAAAGATAAGTGTCATAAAATCACTAGCTTGAAGACACCGAGACATGATAGAAGACTCGAGAAACATTTTATAGTCTTTATACAAGTTATTGTAGTGCTTTGTTTTGATGAAGATAACAATAAGTTATCCTTCAAAACAACTATTTTGCTCAAAACTTATACTCATTGGATTTGAAAAAATCTAACAACAAAGTAGAGTGCGCATAAGTGATCATAAATGGCTCTTGGGGACTTGGGGGGGGCTTCTGGAGTTGACACAGAAATTAAAAATTATCACCTGGCCTCCACCTCCCCATCCACTGTTACTCTTCTTCCACATTCCTAGGTGCATCGGAACCCATGTCTGTCACCATAAACAGTGCCACTTACATTGGATTTTCGTGGAAAATTAAACCTTAGACCTAGGCTGGAAATTAGAGAAAGAGGAAATGCTGAGGAAAGGAGGGCCTGTTAGGAAGGCTGACCCCACAGACACCCTTCCTGGTGGGTTCCCTTCTTCCACTCTCTACTAATGATTTTTTTTCCAATTCGTATCTCCATACTGAGAGAAATTCTACTAATTCTAAATTTTTTAGCATAAAGTATATTTCTCTTTTTAGACTTCATACATCACAAGTTTATCATTCACTCATTGGAACCAAGTTGTTGGATCAATTTTTCTCCCAACCTGTAGCTCAGATCAGATGTCCTGGAGACAGTGAATTTTGTTTGAGGCGGAGGTGAGGTGAGTCTCGTGGACTGACTCACTGGAGGGGCAGACCAGCGTGTTAGATGGTACTGGACTTCAGACCTCTCAGACTTGGGAAGAGGGCTACTGGTTGGAGGGAAAAGGTATCTGTTGGAAGAGACAGGGCAGGTACCTGATAAACCACCACTCTCTAAATGGTGCCTGGCTCTGTCTCAATGACTCTGAATGAGGGAAGAAACCCCTTCCCTTTCCTCTTCCGACTCCTCCTCCCTCCTCCTGCCCTGTGCTTGGCCTGCTGTTCCCAGATACCACATCTTTGTTATAATCCAGCTATGCTCTGGGTTAAGGAGGTTGGGGGCTCACCTATGAACCCAAACACCAGTGGTAATCTTGTTTCTTAGGGAATATGTCTTTAGAGTCCCAATTTATGAGATTAAAAAGACAATTTTAAAAACCACCTCTTTCAAAAATTGGGGGCCACTTCGTCATCAAACAAGCAGAGATAAGAGAGCCAAGGACTCTCATTTCCATCTAGATGGCACTAGGTTTCTTTTTGTTCCAGTACTGGTTCAGTTCATGGGTACTGCAATTTAAACATCCCACAACTTAAGAGAAGAATTTACTCTCAAACTTTCAGTGTACTATCTTTTCCTCCAAACAGAAATGTAGCCACTTGCCTAAGATATCAATAATTTATACCAGATGAATATAAACAAATATGTATTTCACTCTTTTTTATGTTTCTATGCCTCCTGGGTGAGGAGCAAGCTCAGCAGTTAAAACTGTCACAAACTGGTAATGTGTGCCCATTTGCAAAGCTGCCAGTATATGAAAGAACATGTGTAGCCCCCAAAATCAAGGGATCTGCTAAGAAAGACTTTTATTTTTAGGACTTGAAGGCTTGTAGCTGCTTGTTGTTGTTGTCTTTAGTTTTCAATTTTTTCTTTCAGTGTCATTTTTTTTGTATTCTTTTAAACAAAATTTTATTTCAGTGAAACCTTTGGAATTAGTGGAATCAGTGAATGGAGGTATAAAAGGACTTTTTGCCTATTGGCTTCATCTGCAATTCTGGGATGATGCAGGCAAAGAGTCAGGAGATGTGGAGTGGAGATGTATAGTTGGTTCTCCATGGGCCAGTGTTGACTGTGGAGAGCAGCAAGGATTCTCCCCCATTATTGTTGCCTCTCACCACACTTAGGACCCTCACTTTGTTTTCATGATCACAGCAGCAAGCAATTGGTGCGCTCATCTGTCTGTGAGTATGTGCTGGTCTCTGTTTCAAAAGATGCTCTTAATATGAGTGTCTCTTCTTTGTCCAAACTCTCCGTCTCACATAGAGTAAAAGCCAATATTGTTATTATGGTTGACAAGTTCCTACTTGGCTGTCCCCCTTCCCCCTCTGACGTCAGCTCCTGTACTCTCCCAGTCATCCACTCCACTCAGGCTTTCCTGCTGTTCCTTAAGTATATCAGAATCACTCCTGCCTCAGGGCCTTTGCACTTGCCCTTTCTTCTGTCTTCTGTTTCCCAGGATATCTACATGGCTCCCTCTCTCACTTTCTTCAGGTTTTGACTTAGGTGTCACCCTCTCTGGGAGGTCTTCCTTGGCCCTCATCTAATTTTTCAACACTATTTTCCCTTCCCAAACTCCACATGCTCCCCAGCCTCCAACTCTGCTCTATTTTTCTTCTTGACATTCTTATAAACATGATATGGTTTACATCATACATCTTTATCTTGTTTTTCATTGGTACCCCTCACGTAGAGCAAAAGCATATAAGGTCAGGAATTGTTGCTTTGTTTGCTGCTGTATCCTCAGGACCTAAAACAATATACTGTGCTTAGTAGGTGCTCAATAAATACATGTTAAATGAAGCCTGGAGAGAGTCCTGGGGAACAAGGCCGAAACTGTTTGAAGAAATCTGATGTGTAAATGTGGGAGTACCAGACAGTAAGTTTAAACATGCAGAGAAATTAACTTTCTTTAAAGTGGCCAGTTGAACAAATTGAAATCACAGACAGAATTATGCCATCAAGCCTTTAATGAAACTGCCACAAATTCATCCAAGGCCGCTCAGATGATTTCAAAAGCAATGTGGCAGAGTGCGTCTATTTCAGGGTGATAAATACATGTTCAACTGCTAATGCGTCTTTCAGAAATCTTGTGTAGCTTCAGTGAAGCTAATTTATAAACCTTAACTACTGTAGCTAATTTAACTCGCTAATTTTAGACATTGCGTTGAATTAAAATCCACATTTTATTGTGTATCATTTTGTCTACTGCCAACATTAATATGCATTTTGTAATGTGGAACTACAAATGTTTCCAATACATATTTATGCTTTAAGAAGCATTCAAGTTAACTAGATTTTTTCTTTTGTACATTTTAGAGGCTGTCCTGTCAGATCATGCATCAACCAGAGAAGTTTCACATGCTGAGGCCTGCATGGAACCACTGAGGAAGGAGACTAGTCCTGCTGGCCAATAGGAATTCAGTAATCTCTTCCTTTCATTTCTCTGTCTTTATTGGAATAGTGAGAAAAGGTTATCTGGGGAAGGATGCTGAAAATATTGCAATTGGTGTCTACATGTGTCTCCTCAGACTAACGAGATGAGGGCATTAAAGGGGCTGTGTTGCCAAAAAAAAAAAAAAAGATGTCATTGGCAAATGGACTCAAGCCAATGCAGCTTAGCTGGTGTGTACACATTTTTGAACAGCTAACACGTATTATAATCCTTTTCTCTACATCCATTTCTCTACTCTCCACTGTCCTATAACCCAACCTATGTTAATAAAATTTTACCAAATTTCCACCTGTGTTCAATGTATGTTCATTCTTACTCCCTTGCAAGCTTCTCAAATCCAGGTTGGATCTTTGTGTATGATTCTTGCTTCCTTCCACTACTGCCCAGACCCATCATCCCTTCTCGCCTTGACACTTTCTGCTACGAGTGCTATGCATGTAGAAAAAATCTCAATAAATCATTGCTTACAAAACAAAAAAATATATATTTATGTATATGTGTGTGCATGCACACATCCTCCTGGCCTCTATATAGCGATGTAGATAGACTCATATCACTACAAGATTTCCATTCCCCAGACAGCAGGTGAACTGTTCTTCAGGCTGCTTCTACCACTAGTCAACCATCTACCTCTTCAGGGAAGGCCTGTATCTTTTCACAGCCTGTTTCCCCCAATTGTGAGACTGCAGGTGCGCGTTTACCCATGTTAGTAGTAAGGGCTTGTGTTATGCCATCCGTAGACAGAAAAGACTTAGAATAAATGTTAGAAAAGAGTAGCCCTGTTATTTTCAGGGACAAGTAGTTCCTCCTTTTTAAAATGCTAGAAGGTTGAAGAGTTACATTCCCTGTCCCTTTTTTCTTAAGCATATTTGGCATTTCCTTTGAGTTAATATCTAATAATATCTATAAAGTACTTTTAAGGAATTGGCCCAAGTTTTAGTAAAAGTCATGAATATATGAAAGAAAAAATAAATAAAAGATATGGCTCACAATAGACTTTGCTGGAAGACGGCAAGGGGTCGTGGAAAGAGCGTTACATTCAGTAAGACAAGCATGAATTTAAGTCGGAGGTCCGCCACTTACAAACTGTGTGTTGTCTTAGTAAGTGAGCACTCACTGCCTTTGAAATGGGGGTGACCATACTCATTTTCTAGATAAACAAAGGCTTAGAGGGTTCACAAAAGAAAAATATGTAAGTAGAGGGCTTAACAAAGAGTAGAAGCTTGACAAACATTAACTCCCTGGAAACAAGAATAAAATCCTGAGCCGTGTTTATGAAGCCTCTGCTATATTCCTAGCACTGTGCAAAGCGCTGTATCTGTGTTGTCTCATTCAGTCATCGCAATGATCTTACACACCTTTTGGCAGATGGGAAAACCAAGGCTCAGGCCTAACACACATGTGTGGGCACTATGCTGTCCCCTGGGAAAGACCACAGCAGCCGAGCGTTGGCCAGGCTCTGTCGCGGTGCCAACATTGAGATTTAGTGTTCCTGACTTTTTAACCCCAGTACAAAGCCAAACCCGTAAGTTCCCTTTACATTATAAGGGGCAATTACACATTGAGTCATCTTTTTGGATATTTTGAAAGAAAATCCCACATTTTCCTGAGCTATCAAAACTAAAAGGTACATCTTGTTTTAGAGAATCTGAACCATAGATAGTTGCTTACAGTTGCAAGTTCATTTTCTACAGCCAAGGACATTTTCAGTGAATTTTGTCTTCCCTTAAACAGTAAGGGGATAAGATATTCGGCCTTAGAGAAGTGGACCATTTAGTTATCTTCTTCTGTTAGGCTAAGACTGCCTGAGAGAACTCCATGTCCTCTCATGAATGACTTTTGGGGTCCCTGTACAAATAAGATCTTGTTCTGATTCTCTGTAGGGATTCTGATATTCTTATATCCCCAAATCATAATGTGGGAAAGAGGACTGAAGTAAATAATCAGTGCTATTGGAGGAATTCATGGTCTCCTCCTGGTCAGGACTGGGTCATTGAAAATGATGCTGGGAGCACATGGGATCTTAGGGATTAGAAGCCCCACAAGTCCTTAAGGATGGAAGCAACCCCCAAAATCTCAGAGCTCAACATAGAGTCAAGGTTCTAGCATGCATGCATACCAGCAAGAGACTGAAGAGATGAGAACAAATGGTGGTGTAGTGACTGAGGGGCTGTGGTCAGTGCGGGGTAGGGGAGGGGTGAATTCTCTCTCAGTTCCATGTCAAATGGCTGTTTTCTGATAAGCACCACATTAGAATCAACATGCTTCTCTTTGGAACAAAGAGAGATAATAACGGTTATGATTATTTTTATAGCAGCTAACAGTTGTTTATTGCTTTATAGTTTACATGGTATTTGTCCAATTATTATCAATTTTGAGCTTCACAAGAGCCCTGGGAGATATCAGTGATCATCAGATGAGGAGACTGAAAGCTCAAAGTTAAATGAATCCATGAGAAGTTTGCGACCACTGGTAGGAATTAGGCAAACATCACCTCCAACTGTCAGGAAAATGTTGAGCAGTCGGATTTATCATCCCAATTTTACTGATGAGGAGAGAACAGTTAATCAAACCCACTGAAAACAGAGCTGATGAATGGTGGAAAAGCAATCTGCGCTCTGCACTGCCTGGCTCCAACTCCGTTGCCTCATGCCATGCTGTCTTCCTTAGACGTTTCCTTTCTCTCTTTATGGTCTATTTAGCTTCTGAGCACCGGAAGTCAATCTCAGCAGAGATTTGTAAGGATCATAAATGGGAAGAGGTAATTTAAGATCCATAGATGGATATCAAGTTGGGTTCTTGAAGGGGGAAAAACATGCCAAGGCAAAGAATCAGCAACAGCTCCCGAGCAATTTCTCATGGAGAACAATAAAGTGGAATCTGTCTGAAACACATGACAAATGTCCATAAAACTCAAAGGCGTGGAGCAAAAGATATGCTTCCCTTATAAAACATGTCAATAAGACCAAAAAGTCACGTATGTCAGAAGCGCTCTGGACTCACAGCCTCAGATGACCACTACACTCTTCTGGGCTTTGTGATTTCCTCCTACCCCTGCATAAAATTCAGGCTTTTTGTCAACCCTGAGCAACAGGTGTTTACTGAAATTCTACTGTGTACAGGGTGTATGGAAATTAAAGTAGGACCATTAGAAGAAACCACCATGTTTTCCAGCTCCCCTTGAATCTCCATCATCAATGATCTCAAATCACTTGAAAGAATATTTTGTCCCATTTTTCTTAAGCTTTCTAATTTTTTTAATGAAGAAATTTAATGAAAATCAGCACAAGCTTGTTCAGAGCCTGCTCCTATGAAATGGAGTAGAGTGTAGATATCTGTCTACCTATGTCTCTATCTATCTATCTATATAACTATGTCTGTGTATCTATGTATTTGTCTATCTAGCTATACACACACATCTATACATATCTTTGTAAACATAATTAAGGCTCATTAAAGATGATAATGGCCTCCACAAAAGTCACTGTTTTGCAGAGATCTGGGGAAGTATCCTTACGATGAAAAGGTTTAGTTTAATTGTATCAGAAAAAGGATAGGCTGCATGTATACAAATAATTCCCCGGTCCCCTTTCTTATCCTAATGTACCCTCTGCCTCACACAACTCTCCCTTTTCTTTCTCCTGTTCTTCTCCTCCCACATCTCCTGTCTCCTCCTCTCCCTCTTTTTGCCTTATTAGGGAGTCTTTGTCCTTTCGCCAGAAGCAAGCCTCCAGGCGCTACCTCATGTTCTAATAAAGCAACCCTTTTGTCAATGGCGGTAATGATTACTTCTTTTGCAGCTGCCCCTGGTGTTGCATTTTGTAACACAATTTGGCCTCTTTGGGCTCTGCTTAGTCCTATTTAACGTATGGCAGGGGTTCCCTGTTTGATCTCTAATTGATATAATTGACTGGGAATAACTGAGAAGGCTTTATAGATGTTTATTGATAGCTAATTTTCCTTCATCCATTGTTTAATTCGATAAGAGCATAACCTAATTTATTGTCACTCCAATAGGGATCCATTACCCTTTTGATAAATGCTTCTGGGGCCAACTTGTCAGTAACTGATTTCAAAGAGCTGTTTAGCCTACAGAGTCCATCATTAGTTAATGGCAGTTTAGAAAGCTAATGATGTTATAAATTACAATCAATAAGAACATGGAAATTACAGTTGTTGAGCAAGATAACACTATATTATTAAACCAACACTAAAGCACACCTTTGCTTACTACATGTGTGGAGGGTTTGTGAATCCATTTAATGATCTTTATGATTAACAGAGAAAGCCATGATTCAGGAGGAAAACTGTGGGAATTGTGATACTCAGACTTAAAAGCACACTTCAGAAGGATAGAGGAATTATGCTATGTTTCTGATGATGAATGGAACCTGGGGACCAACACACAAGTACAAATATGTACACAGCTCTCCATCTTTTCACTCCTTTAATGTGATACTATCACACTTTCCACAGATGATAACTTAGCAAGAGTAACACTTTTGAATTTATCCACACCGATGTTTAATCAACTAAGCCTTGGAATTTCCAGATAAAGTCATCTAGTTTATTAAAATTTTCTTGTTGGTCAGCAACAGTATTCTACCTTTGAGAAAATTTCACTGTAGTACTTTATGTAGCTGTGTCCAAACACTTTAGAGATATATACATGTTTATATGTGTGTGTGCGCGTGCAAATACGTACGTGCATTTAATTTCTTTGCTAAATAGCACCATTGACCAACCTTCTAGAACTTTTGGTGCTCAAGGTTGCATAGCATAGCTGTCTTTCTTAGTGCAGCCAGAATTGATTTAGGACAACACATTTGTGCCTCCATCCTTACTGGACTAGTGGCCAGGTCTTCCTTACCAAGTTCTTAATGGTTGAGACTGGTCAGCTTTCTTACTGACATAAAACCCAATATTGTTTTTTTTGTCCTTTGGGTTTCCTTCTTTCCTAGTAGTCACCTTTCTCCTTCAACGTCTCATCGGAGTAATAGAAAAATAAATGCTGGATCTTCCAGTTGGGCATTCTGCTTTCCCCATCTATGGACTATATATTTCCAATCAATTCTCCTTTGAGGAAAAAATATACTTGTTTCTCATCACACTTCTCTTGTTCTCAACTGATAAGGCAGTGGGCGCAGTGATCCCAAGACAAGGATTGAGTCATCAACAGAATCTATCTTTTGGGACAAATGCTTTACTTTTCTAATGCTTTTTTTTTTAAACCTTAGTTGTACATCATAAAGTTAGGAAAACTAGTAAGGAAGTATAGGTGGATAAGAGTCAGTTCAAAATGGAATTGTCCAGTTATAAAAAATCAAAATACACATTCTGAAAAGTGATTCTCAATAATAAGATAAGATAAAGGATGAAAGCATGTCTTCTAATAAAGAATTTGTTACCAGAAGAATTAAAGAAGAATAAAAATACTACAACCTGGGGAAGTGTTATGCTTTGTAAGTCTTTATTTCCCAAGAATTTATAAAATTTGGATACACAGGTTTACCGCAGCTGCTAATTCTGCCCTTTGAACCTTCTTATAACTCACTGAAATTGATGGAGGAAGTATTTACTAAATTTCCTACTTTTCCTGTGTGAGCTGTTTTTATCCCTATATGGTGATTCTTGTTTTTCAATATGCAATAATTCCTTTGTGAATTACAACATAAATTTTCAACTAGATCACAATGATTCTTCCTTGATACGATATTTAGATCTCAGTAAAGCATAAACACTCACCATAAATGTTACCAATGTTCCAATGATTAAAATGAATACTTTCTAGAGGGAGAGGGGAATGGGAAGTTACTGTTTAATAGGCACAGAATTTCAGCTTGGGGTGATGGGAAAGTTCCAAACATAGTGGCGATGGTTGCACAACAATATGAATGTACTTAATGTCACTGAACTGTACACTTAAAAATGATTAAAATGGTAAATTTTATCTCATGTGCATTCTGCCACAACACAGAAGTAATACTTTCTAAAGCAATGTTTGCCTTTTGCATTTATATAATGGTTTTAATATATTAACGTTCAATGATTAGAAATTTAACGTGGAAAGAAAACTTACGGAAAAAAATCCTGCTATTCGGAGAAGACTTAAAATGCATGTGATTATATCTGTATCCCTTTAGCTGTTCCATCTATCTTAGGGACTTCAGAGATCTTAGCAAGTAGCTGGATTCTTTCTTTCATTTTTGGTTCTGAAGCAGAAAAGAGAAGGTAAAGCTAGGCTAAGAGATTCTTGGTGCAGATAGAATGATATCAATTCAATTGATAGTTTCTACTGGAAATTTCCAGAAGGAGGACCCAAACTTTAGGACTGTATTCATTCAGCTGTTTATTTAATAACAAATTATCAAGTGGTTATCCTGGGCATAGTCCTAGAGCAAGCACTGTGGATAATACAAACATATTTTACCTGAGGAGATCAGATTCTGATTGAAGAGAAAAAAACACTCCATACTAGGAAAGCGTGAAAAAAAATGAGTTAACGGTATAAATGGCAATGTAGGCTTGTCCTAAGGAGAATATGATTATTTGTCAGCTGAGCTACAAACCTAGAGCCATGAGAGGTTATTTGGTGCTTGGGTTAGAGACACTTTTGTAAAGAAGGCAGTGCACACAGTGAGCATTGACGTGTGGGTGAATTCCGAGAGGAGAAGAGGAACAGAGAAGGGAGCAGCATGAACAGAGTTAAGGAGATGGGAATGGATGCAAGGTACCCAGCAAGCAGTGAGGTCGCTCCTCTAGCCAGGGTGGACCTCAGGAGATGTGTAGGCAGACCACAGGAATTGTCTACATCTCAGATGATAAGTCCACGAGAGCAAATAGTGTCAGCTAGAATAGAAAAGCAGGGACTCTCAACACCAATTAGTGAGGAAGAATCAGGATTAGACAGAGTATGGGAGAGGCTAAAAGAGGGAGATATTGCTACAAGACTTGCTGTAGTGACAACTATAATGCTGTAGTGACAGTTGAAGTCCTTTTGTTAATTATGAGAATATATTAGTATATATACATTCATAGATAAACATATATTTCATATATAAGCATATATAAAATTTCTTATACCTAGTACTGCACTAAGAAAGCTGAAATGGAAAAAATTATTGGCTCTAAAATATAAGATCGACATCTAATAGAGGGGTTTATAATAAATTATTATAATTATAAAATTATAAAATTTAACAAACAATATTGCTCGGGATTTGAAACATCTTTCTTATTCTTTCCACTCACTAAAAATCTAAGCTCTGCAAGGGTCAGAGTTTTTGTCTGTCTTGTTCACTGCAGTGTCCTCAGCACATAGAAGAATCTCTAACGTAAATGATCAATAAGTAATTCTTGATCATAGTCGTTAAATGATTTGTCTTGCAATAATGCCCAGTTAAAGCAACTTTCTACACTATCTAAGTTTGTACAGGACTGTATAATTCTATTTTTCATTTGTTTATCTGATATTTATTTATTTAACACTTCGTATGTTCTCACTGAGCATACAGTGGTGAAAAAATCAGAGACAGCTCCTTCTCTAATGGAGAAAATAGTCTAATCAGGAATAGAGATATTAAGGAAATAATCAAACAAATAAAATATAGCAAATTGTGGTAAGAACTACAAAAGGAAATTACAAGTTTCTGTGGGTGAACAATGAGATGTGGGTCCTCCCAGAGACTAAAAGAATCTGAATTATCTTAAATCCCGAAAAGTGAGACATTTATTTTTGTCTTTTGATACAGCATTTAGCTTAAGATTCTGTTCACAATAATTGATCAATAGATATTTACTGAATGGAGTTATTTTCAAGTTGATAGTCCAAATATTTCACTCATTCATGAAAATAGTCAATTATCTAGAATACTCTATTACCTAATAATTCCAGATAAACTGGCACTTATTCTCACTAATTTTTTCTGCAATAAAGAGAAACAAATCAGCTGCACAATTCCCCTCATTATATAACTTTGCCTGGTGTAAAGTTGAACTCTTATCAAGGAGCGTGGAAGTTAGTGATCTCCTGTTCATGTTTGTGTATTTCTTGATGCGTTGTCAATCGAATTAATGCCATTTTTATGGAAGGGAGGAGGGAACTCTAGTCAATGATCATGTGTGAAGTGGGAAGTGGGTGTAATCTGTAATGTCCACCATTTCTACGGCTTGGATTTTCACTGAAGTGCTGTGTCAAAGAAACTCTTTTTAACACATTTTTGCTGTACAAAGCATGAATATACTATCGTGCAGATTTTTTGTTTCCCTAAGGCTTGAAATTGAGCAGAATCTCACAGAATCTCCGTCTGGGGGCAGAAGGAGGAGTATCGGGAGGGGAAAAGGGTTCCCACCAAAGACTGGTCTCCCTCCCTCTCCAGTCCTCTAAGCATTTCCACTCCTTCATGGGTAGCATCAAAGTCATTTTCATAGAAACCATTTGTGATCTTGCAAAAATGGATTGTGCTGTTGGTTTGGGGATAAACAGCAGAGCAGATGAAATCTTAAAAAATAAATAAAATATTCTACATCTAGACATGGGCCATTAACAATAAGCAAGGGCAGCACTGTGCAAGTCCCAAGGAAGAAGCGGATCCGAGGAGACCACACATCTGTCTTCCGTGAGCCATTGGCTGCCCTTCCACTGTGTTCTCTTTGCTACTCTGAAGACACAGCAGAGGGGTGAACAAGTCGAAGAAGCTGCTCGCAGATTGATTTCCTTGCTTCAATAGCTACTTGACATGGCAAAGTTGGGCTCCATTCTGTTTTTAAATTGAAAATTTATACAGAAATGAGAAAAACCACCACACCCAGCAATGAATTAATAATAGCTGCCAACTAGCTGCTAGAACCATTCTATTCATAATGCTTCCCGATGCTGTTCTGACTGTCTGCGAAAAAGAATTTGTCCTTAAGCTGCTTATTTTTAAACTACATGTGAAGACAACAAATTGTACGGCATATTTATCCAATAAGGCATAGCAAGGAAACCAAAGAATCAGATGGGAGGGAGTGAAAAGAAATAGAAATTTAACAGCTAGCCAGCCTGAAACAAAGCAGGCGAGATTACGAGACACATGTACAATTCTCCACGGTCCCTAAAGTCTCTAGCGAAAAGGTAGAAATGAACTAATTTATTAGTAAAATCACATCAGGGGCAGTAATTTCATGTTAGTGAATTTACATGTAATAACATTAGGCTCCCCACCTCCATTTCACCAGTGTGGCCCTATCCGATGATGAATGAGGTGACTAAAGAAAGATGATAGTTTGATTGTTTTCACAGCAAACAGATCAGCATTTTAATTTCTTGCCTCTGTGTTTATTGCTTATTTGGCCCCTTGCGCGGCTTGTAAAAACTTGGCTAAATGGAAATGAATAAATGTAATTACTGCGGGTGACAGTGGTAATCTGTGTGGGTTTTTCATATTGGCTTTGCCAGCGTTAATCTAATCACCGGAGAATATGTGTCACCGCACAAATGCACTGACAGAAAGCAGAGTTCTCAGTCAGTGCCAAATACACACAGGCTGGGAAGCACAGATGCATGCGGCTGCTTCTGCACCCACTGCTTGTTTCCCCTCTGCTATGGCAGCAGACGCTACCACAGTACCCTGAAAGGTGATGTGTGTGTACGAAACGGTTCCTAGTTTGGGGGAACCCAAAAGGAGGCTCAAAGAGGACCCTGAAGCCAAACCAAATGGTAACCAACATTTACGCCAGTGTGAGGCTAAGCGGTCCCAGGGCACAGGGCAAGTGAAGACTGAAATTTTCCATTTCTCCCCCACACTAAATGGTTGGTTGGGCTGGTTAATAAGTGGCCTCACCTTTCAGGGTTTTGTTTTCCATCTATAGGAAGGAGATGGGACCAGTCAGATTATTTGATGTTTGCATTGCAGGCGGAGCAGCGGGGGGTGAACGGGGATCAGTGTGGAGCAGGAAGGATGAGAGGAGATAATGGATGTTAAAGGGCCTTGTGAACTACAAAGCAAAGCTAAATGGAGCAGAAGAGAGTCCTCTGAAACCGACTTTATTATAGATAAGATTTATTTTATCAAAGCAGCAGGGAAGCAAAGGATTATTCAGTAAATGGTAGTTGAATAGCTGGTTAGCATTTGAGGAAGAAAAATAAATCAAGACTTGTAACTTCGAATATTGGTCAAAAGTAATTCTCAATGGATAAAATAATAAAATATGCAAGTAAAATGTTAGGAAAACCAGATGAGGAATTTAATATTCACTGGATTTGAGGGATTTGAGAGAGGACTCTCTACACTGAAAAACAGTCAAAGAAATCAGGAAAGAAGAATAAACAAATTTGAAGACATTAAGGTTGTAAACTTCTGTAGTGAAATTTTCCCAAATGGGAAAGCAAATAATATTTTCAGCCAATAAGGCAAAGGCCAATAACAAGGTTATGTGAAAAACTCCCAAATATTTATTTAGGAAAAATAAGACTCCATAGGTAATTGACAGAAAGGAAATAGATGAGAAGTGTGCAAAGAGAAATACAATTAACAAATGTGAGAGGAAAAAAATGTTCAAACTTGCCAAGAATCGAAGAAAAGCAAATTCTAACAAATTAGCAAAAATGGGTAATGGTTAGTGCTTCAAAGGTATGGACAGACTGAGAATTTCTAAACTGCCAATGGCAGTGGAAGATAGTATAAACTTTTTGGAAATCAAGAGGTGTAAAAGTTATCTAGTTTTTACCTAGTTATTCCACTTCTGGGAATACAATTTAAATAATATTTTAAAAGAAGGAATTGACTATATCTCTAAAAATATGTATGATAGTGAAAAATTAGAAATAATTAAATGGTGCAACTTACTGCTCAACATTTAATAATTAAGCAAATTAGCTACTCTTCTTGTACAAATACATTTTTTTGTGAATAAAAATTATGAGGACTTTAGCAATGTGAAATTGTTTGATAGACAGATAAGTGGAAAAAAAAATTCTGTAAAGTTATGCTTTCCCAGAAATGCCCATTAGCCTTCTCAGATCTCATAGGCCAGCATTAAGTCACATGCCCATTTGTAAACCAACCGTTGGTAAGAAAACTGGGATAACCATGATTGACTTAGAACAAGCACTTCAGAGAGTGGATATTAGGCAATACTAAAGAGCATAAAGGAAGGAGGCGCACCAAATGATGCTCTTAGGGCAGAAATAGATACTAGGCACGTGGGGGTAGGGGAAAAGGGACACGGTATATAAGAAGGTAAATAGAAATTGCACATATTTCAGAAAATTGAAGAATTAGGAGAATAACTCTATTTTCTAAAGTGAGATACCAAAAATAATCTTTGTCTCAAATGAAAGAAAGAAAGAAGGAAAAATGAAAGGAAGGTAGAAGGAAAGAAAGAAGGAAGGAAGGAAAGAAGAGAGAGAGAGGATGGGAAGGAGGGAGGAAGGAGAGAAAAGATAAAAGAAAATGAGATGAAGAAAGGAAGGAATGAGAATTTAAAAGGAGAGAAAATCACTTCTACAGAGCATCAATCTTGGGAAAAGAAATCCTGGCATCTAACCCTTTCTTTGTAAAACAAAGACTTTTATCACCACACTTTCAACCTGCAGATGGTATCAGGGATATAAGGCCTCAGGCAATCTGCTAGGAGGGTGACTGAAAGGCTCAGAACTTTCCTGTGAAGCCTAAAAAGCATGACAAAACCAAAGTGAGTCCCGTTCGGAGGAAGGAAATACAAGGTCTAATCTGACCCAAAGTATAGTAGGTGGACCTCCACTGTTTTAAGATGCAGCGTGTCAACTCTGCTGCGATAAGAGACGGGAAACCGGGAGGGTGTAGCAGTCAGCCAGACCTCTCAACAAAGAGCATCTTCACTCTAGGGAGTTAAACTTTAAAAAGAAACCTCAAGGAATAGCAAGTCAAATCAGCTAAATTCCAGAGATGGGACAGCAGAGACTTAGGCAGATATGTCATTCATAAAATACCTCTTGCGGCAATTTATTTGCAGAGGGGAGGATAACCCATTTCAAATCCTTCCGCTGGTCCACCTCTCTGGAGTGCATTGTGATGAGTTTAAAGAGGAAAGCACTACACCTATGGTAACCCCGGAAGAAAGAGTCTAGGTCCTGGAATAGACGAAAGCCTTCTCTACCAGCTCTGGGGAGGCTGTGCAGCCATCTTTCCTGGAAGGGAGTTTACCGCTCTTTTTATAGAGCAGCCACACAGTTCTTTCCAGATCAGGGAAGTAAATTCATTGAACCTTTCAGAAATTGGATTTTCTAGTTCTTTAAGTCAGTGATTTGGATTCTCATCTTGTCTGAGAATCACGGAGGTTTGCTTCCATTGTCACCTGGGAAGCTAGAACCAGTGATGCCAACGGCTGAGACTTTGGAGCTCTCGCTTCACGTCACCAGCCTCCCAACCTCACTGCCAGTGAAAGGAAATCAGGTGGATTCACTGCCTCTAGTTTTGAACGTGAGAACTAAAGTACAAACACGGTACTCTCACTTGACAAAAAATAAAAATGGGGAAAGTTTCTTTTGTGTTTCAGGAAATTGTTACATTTTGGTGAAGTGCTTAGAGGTATAATATGAGCTGGATAATTTTCACAGCATTTGATGTAGCGAATGTTGTGGGGCTTTTCCACGACACATAATCAGTATTAAGCCAACATTTATAAAATAAAAAATGAAACCAAGTTTCTCACGAGGAAAATTGGTTTCAGTTCAACAAGATGTCCCACGGCATCCTTATAATTTTTAGGTTTCAGTTTTCAGTACTCATTTCTACCACAAGGGATGACATTCAGAAAATAAAGAATCCTAGGTGTCCCCTGAAAGGAAGTGTACCAAAATATTAGGAGAGTATCTGACCCCCAGTAAATCAATATTTCATTATAACCATTGGTTTGAACTTCTTCTTGCCCACTTTATATTATAAATACCCCCAATATTGCTATTATCTTTATTGTCCTCTTTTTATTAACTTTTCAGACCAACCTTCTTCCTAATATTGTACTTAGTATAAAAACATTGATTTTGACGCATTCAAGGAGAACTACACAAAACAAGTGCTATTAATATTATTTAAATTTAGGACAGTGAAATAAACTGCAGTATAAGACATAATCCCTACCCTTTAACAGCATATACTTGAACAGAGGAAATAAGACATATGCACTAACATGTTACTTATGAAAGTAACAAATATATAAAACATTATGTTGAAACTTCTCAAAATGTGGTCTACACATGATCTGTATCAGATGCAGTTAGCATGCTTGTTAAAATGCGTATGTCTAGGTCCCATCCCAGATTTATTGAATCAGAAATTCATTGGAATAGGGCCTAGGAAGCTGCATTTTACAGGCACACCAAGGTTTGTGAATTTTTATGTTATATGAAAGCCTAGAATTCTCTAAGGCAGCAGTGGAAGGGAGAGATTATATCTACTTGAGATGATCAGGAAAGGTGACTGGGGACGTGAGACTTGAGCTTGGTTTTGAATAATGAGCAGTATTTTGGCCGTGGTGACAACAGGAAAGATGAGGATGTAGCATTAAAAAATGCTGATGGGAAAAGGAACCCAACTGGTTTGGCTGACGTTGAGAAGTATTTGGAAAAGAAGCTGGAAAGATAATTTAAAGAGCCGTGGAATGCCCTAGACCTTTTCCAGTTTTTAAAGAATGAATAAGGTAAATATTTAGTTATAAATAATGCGATCACACTAATAAAGAATTGCCTAGTTTTGAGATTACACACATTTCTGAGTTGTTGGAATGGACTAGGCCTTGACAGAGCACCTGCAATCTTAAAAACAAAACATAAAAATGAAAAATCCCTCCAAACCACCTTTCCTAAGTACTGTGCCAGCTCCAGAGAAACCAGGAGTTTTGTGAGAATTACAGAAATCATTTCTCCTGCTCCTACATCTGCCACAGTGTTCAACTGAGTCCCTGTTTCCTATTCACAATTCATGGAAGCTGACAGGTGCTCTTCTTGCTCAAATGCATTTTACCTCTTTCGCAAGGGAAAAAAGAAAACACTATGGAAAGATCTACGATCCCAAAAGCCAGAACTCTTAGTGAGAAAGAGAAACAAGCTGCAAAGTTAACTGTTGGACAGCCAGCACAGCGTATTCATTTCCTGCTCTGCAAATGCAGTAATAGGGTGATTCCTACAGCTGCCTTTATCTGCCAAGGTGAAATTTGGCCCGAGCAGCAGCTCCTTTGCTTCTGGCGCCCTGTTGGTGGCAGCAGGGGAATTGGAGTCCATTTAATTCACAATTACTTGTCAGGCAGAGGGATGGCACTGGCAGATCCAGGTAAGAGTACACCGTGCTACTGGAGAGATCTAGTCCCTGTGAATTCTCCGAAGACTTTCTCTTCACGGGGAAAAGCAAGATCTAAGTAAAGGAAGGAGGAAAAGAGAAATAACATGACTGCAAGACACTGAGAGAACAGAACAGAATGCAATACTTAGACCTGGAGAGTGCTCTATGTTCTAACTTAACAGGACCATAATTAAAAGTAGACCCTGCCTAGTTAAGTTCCCATAAGATTTATGATCCTTTAGGAAAAATATGTATGAGGGAGTGGGGCTTAATTTACATCTTTGAGAATATTTCTGTGCAACTTTTTTTTCCTAGCAACATGAAGCATGAGAATACAGAAGAACTCAAAGGGTCTTGGTATAAAACTAGAGGCCAAAAATTGAAGTTTAAAGTAAGATGTAGATAAAGCAAAGAATAAGAATAGGAAGTAACTGAAGGTACCAAAGAAGATGGACTTGGTAAGAATGAGGGTGGGTGGGAAGGAAGTGGGAGAGTCAGGAGATTCTTAATGGTTGGCGAAACACACCTGAGGGAAATGCAAAAAAACAGAGAAGAAGAAACAGCTTCTTGAGCTCTCCTTTCTCTCCTACGATGTTTATGCCATTTTGTCTGCACCAGAAGGTGTGGGCACCTTCATGGGAATGTTTCTCCTTCCACAATCCCACTGTAGATCCAGTTCCACCTTCTCCTGCTCTTTCCCCTCTCATAGCCTCTTAAGACCTGAGACAGATTTGCAAACATTCTGAATGTAATTCTCATCTGCAGTTCCGGGAATGGTGAGAGCAATTACTCTTCCGGGAAAAGTTCTGTAGTTGTTTTTCATGCTCTGGAGAGTGTTCACCATTACACTTTTTACAATATTCTTTATTGATATATATACTTGACATACGGCATTGTGTAAATTGAAGGTGTGTGACATGTTAATTTGATACATTTATATAGTGTAATATGAATGCCACTGTAGCGATAATTAGCACCTCTACCATGTTACATAATTACCAGTTCTTGTTAGTGATTTGACATCATCATACTTCTTATTGAAACATCTTGCCCACCAATATGGGGCATGTCAGGAATAATCCTTTCCCTAGATTTTATCCTGCACTTCTTTCTGCTATTTTGTTCACCTACATATTTAACGTGAACGTGAGTCTTCCCTTCCGCTCCAGGAAGTCTATGTCTCCCCAGATTAAAAAAAGACAAACTCTCGAGCTTGCTCGCATTTTCACTGTGTAACGTCATGTAGACGAGAGACTTGCAATAATAGTAAGTCATTGTATCCTGAATCTTAAAATACTAGAATCATTATTATATTGTGTATATATTGTGCAAGTCAAGTGAAATGATTGTAAAAACAATAGGTAATTGTTTTTAGATCTTACTCTGAGCCAGGCACTGTTATATGTGCTTTTCATGTGTTAACACATTTAATCTTCAAAATAAAGCTAGGAGGTAGATGTGATCATCATCCTGATTTTACAGATGTGAAGATTGAATCATAAAGAAGTTAAGTGGTTTGCCCAAGATTATACCACTAGGAAGAGGGGAAGCAGTAATTCTAACACCTGCATTCATAGTCTTTAAATCCTAATAACTTCAATTTCTTTTAACTTTTAAAAATCATAAGTGGGATATATGTGCTGACATACCCCAAACTCACAGGCAACAAATACATAGAACTTTGGTTTATGCACAATGAGTGCTCTGTGTGAGTCCAAGTGAAAGAGTTGTAGAAAACAAACCCAACATCTATAATCATGAGGGATGTCACAATAAAGTCTGGAGGGATTGAGTGCTAAAGGAGTGACAAAGGGACTAAAGAAGAATTACCAAAAAGGGTCAAAGACAACATTATTTTCAGCAGTTCTGATCTGGACGGATGCTCTGGGTGTTCATTGTGGAGGCAAAAATTGGAGGGGAGGACATACTCCAAAAAGTCCTGGAATTGGAAAATTGGAAGGGAGTCTGCTTTATAAAGAATATACAAATCAGCAGGGGTTTTCCTGCCTGAAATGCCTAGGAAAGGTCTGTTGAGAAAGGCTGCCTGTGGGGGTCCATAGGACTGGAACTGAGGCCAGAGTGTCTCTTGAGGCTTTCTGTTCATTAGGGCCCATCACTTCCTGCCCATTCCCACCACCCTGTTATTAGTTACTTTGCTGTCACGTATGAGAAGGTGCAAGAAATGACCCTGGGAATAAACTTTTGCATTGGTATTCTGTGTCCATTGGCAATTGTCTCAAGTCTGCCTCCCTAAGGTTTCAATTACAGAAGATAGTGTTAACTTTTCGTAGGCTTCAATTTAACATCTGCTCCCGCCAGGTTTATTTCATCTGGCCTGGGAGAAATAGCATAAGTAACACTTCCCCTCTCTCCTGCTCTGCCTGATGAAATGGGATATAAAACCCAGAGTGGTGGCAAAGAGGGAAACATTGGAGTTCCTCTGCCTTTGCTAGATTAGCTCTTCACAGATCAAGGAGACTGTTAACAAAGACTTTATTAGATGGCAGAGAGAGGATATGAGACGCACTTTTTTTCCTCTGATGGATTGAGAATACAGGTTATACGTCATTATGTAACTATCATTAACCCCCTAGTTTACAACTGTACTATACACGTTACATGAAGGAGGCTTGAAACAAGAAATAAAAATAGTAACTAGGAATAGTAATAGATGCAAATAAATATGGTATAAAAAGGCATAAACTATATAATATTTCACTAATCCTTGCTCCTTTTTCTATTAAATGTAATAGGAAGGTTTAATATGTATCCTTGCATGATGACAGACCCATGGATGTCAGGCAGAGGTGCATAGAAGGGACTTTTGCTGATTTTGCTGTCTAGACTAGGGCTTACATTGATTAGTTTATATAAAAATAATGAAAGAAGAACTCACCAATAAAAACAGAATTCATTAAAGAAAGGCTTCTGGAGCTAAATACAAGTCAAATGCCTGCAGCTCTGGGAAAAGAATGGGTTATTGGTTATTTGACTTTTTTGTTGTTGCCTGATGGTAAGTAATAGAAGACAGTTTGGACTCATCCTTTGACTTTAAACCATCAAGATTTCCTTCAAATATTATTTCTCAAACTGTATTTGTTGGGCCAACAGAAAGTTTCCAGGCTATCTACTTCCCTTTCCTAGTGTATGGCTGGAAGACCAGGAAGTAAAAGTGGAAGTGGTAAATTAAGATAGGACACCTGACATTCTCTAGAAAGTTTACTGGTGGGTCTTTTTAAAAATCCTATTTCAAAAAGATGTGAGGAACAGAAAATTAGGTCAAGGAAGAGCTTAATATTTTAAAGAAATGATATGTTCCTCTAGATCTGGACTCATTCCCCACAATAAAAATGTTAAACCAGAAAAATCACACTCTCGTGAAATTCAAGTATACTTCCTCTTAAGGAAAGGCTATGATAAACGTAATTAAGTGAGACTCTGACTTAAACAAATTGTTACATAGCTTACAATAACAAAGTATAAACATGACCCTAAAGATCCACTATAGCTGTTTAAATCTATCAGCTAAAAATATGTCACTACATATACGGCATCCATATAAGAATTTGATGCTAAGTAGGGATGTTGTCCCCACAAAATGAAAAGAGAATCCTCTGTGAAGGGTTGAGCTGGTGAAGTGTACTCTGGATGAAAATAGAATTCTGATCCCTGGTATTAATAGGCTGATCAATCTAATAAATATCACCCATGGAATGGGAGAGAATCTAATAAACTCAACATTATTTTTAAGGTAGATAATAAATATATAAAATTATAATGAGGTAAAAGCTGGTTACCTTCTGACTAATCAAGAGATCATAAGCCATCCATTGATTTTTCTCACACACAAAATAGAAAATGTCACAGTGACGGCATTTCTCTAGATCAGTGACTGCTGGAAAAGTTAATTAAAAGTCATATCATTTGTAATGGTATTCCTAAATAACATGTCTAGGAATGCGTCTATAGGAATATATGTAAGCTTTTATGGGCAATATTATAAGCTTTATTGAAAAACATTTAAATAATCTAAATAAATGGAGACACATACTATGTTCATGAATACAGTCTCAATATCATGAGGTCAAATTTTCCCAAATCGATGTACAAATTCAATAACGTTTCAGTCAAAATGCTAGAGGTTTTTGTTTTGAAAAAGGAAAAGTGATTAGATGCTTTTAAAATTTAAATGGAAGAGCAAAGCATAAAAAAAAAAAACACCAAACACTCCTGAAGAAGAACGAAAAGAACTGATGTATGGAGTGAAGTGTACATGACATACACTAGCAGTGAGAGACTACTTATTCAAAAGTTATTGTAGTATTGGCCCAAGGGTAGCTAATAAAGAGACCAAGGGACCAGAATTTGAGCCACAAAACAAGCCTATGCATATGTGGGATCTTGACATATAACAAGGTCACATTGCATATCAGTGGGTAAAGGATGGGATATTTAAAACAAGATGTAGGAAAAAAATTGTTTATTGGGAAAACAATGAAATTCCTAGCTCACGCTTGTCACAACAATCAATTACAGATGGATTAAAGAATACATTTATTCCCGTTAAATTTAAGATTTACTATTTAACAAAAGATTTCATGAAGGCAACAAAGTGCTTGGAATACATATAAGAAAAGGATTAGTATACAGTGTATATAAAGAACTCCTATAAATCAGTAAGAAAAAATGGATAATAGCCAGGAGCAGGTATTTCACTTACAAGGAAACACAATTGAACAATAAACTTATAAAAAGAGATCAAGCTCATTAGTTACAAACAAAGTATAAATTAAAGCCAAGGTGCACTAACATTTCATATCTTTTAAATTAGAAAACAAAAAGCATAACAATGCCTTAGCAAAAATTAATGCAATAAAAAGTCCCATCTTCTGCTAGGAGCATTAATTAACCAAGTTGAATAAATAAACTCTCTAATACCTAGCAACTCCGCTTCTAGGTTTATACCTAGAAAAGTACAGAATGAATGTTTACGGCAACATTATTTGTGATGGAAAAAAACTGTAAATGACCTAAATAATTGTTAAATGTAAAATGAGTACGTTGATTTTGTTATATTTATTCAGGAAATGTAATGTCCATAAAAAGGAATGCTTATTTGTAAAATTAAATATCAATGAAAATGAATGAAGTCAACTACAAGTTTCAACATGGAGAATTTACAAAAATATGATATTGTAAGAAAGTAGTAAGTCACAGACCATATAATGTTGTTTATATAAATATGAAAACAGGCAGAACTAAATAATAGGCTATGAAAGAACATGCATAAATATAGTAAAAAATATAACTAAGAAAAAAGGTAAATGATAAACACCAAATCGGGATTGTCATTATCTGAGGAAGGTTCATGACTGGTTAGGGGGGAGGAGGCAGTTGTGGTGGGATACGTAGCATGAGTGGTAGGTATATAGTGTTTATATTATTATTATTATTTCTTAAGCTGAACATAAAAGTTAATGACAATTTATATATAATATATTTTATCCTTTAAAAAATTTTTTTACATGTATTAGAATTCCAAACTGAGTCTAAGATACATCCATTGTTGGGGCTAAGGTAAGTTTAGGAATTTCTGGAAAATCAATTTATAAGGAGTGCTGAGGAGATCCTTGGGAAATAATGCAACCTTTAAAAAAAAGGGGAGGGGCAGCTATCTTACCGTTATTACTAGGAAAAATGAGAAAACACAGAGAGCAGGCCCTTAATGCGGCAGAGGGCTGGAGCTCTTGATGGAGTAGAATAACAGGAAATTTTAGGATATCCACATGTATCTCATCTAATCCTTGTGAGAACTCTTTAAGGTAGGTGTAATTTTCTCTATTTTGGCAAAATGGACTTGTCATGAGTTCCGCAATGATGTAATTTGTCCTATGGCCACCTCTGAGTCAAAAGATCTGAGTTCTAATCCAGGGCATCCAGGACTCTTTCCCTTCCCCTAGCATCTCTCAACTTCTGCGTCATTGACATTTTGCAGCGGATACTTCTCTGCTGTGGGGTCTGTCCTGTGTACTGTAGGCTGTTCAGCTGTCTTTCCAGCCTTGACTCACTCGATACCAGTAGCACCATGTACCCCCCCACCTCTGCCTTGTAACAGCTGAAAATGTCGCCAGACATCGGCATGTCGTTAGGCGGCAAAAACCCCCTCGCTACCTCGTCTCCAGTTGGGAATCAACGGCCTACACTATACTACAAATGAAACCATGACTTTAAATTTGTCTGCTTGAAGCCTTATACATTCTTATTATAGCGAGTTTCTGAAAGCAGTTTGTCTTACTAAGCTCTGTGCCTCTAGAGCTCACGTCAAAATTACTTGTAGCAGGTGCTTATTAATATTGAAAATCTGAGTCAATGTGGATAGAGACACATCTGAAGAGATATGTGTATAACTATAGACATGAAAAGAAACACCAAATCACATCAGTTTTCAGTGCTGAGGTAGAGAGAGAGTCCTTTTTCCTTTTTAATTTCCTTCTCAAAAATTTTAGATCAAATAAATCCAAATCAGTTGAAATAATTCCAGACAAGATGAAGGCAAAACTAAGGAAATGAAAGTAGTGGCTGATGCATACATTTAGGAAATTAATAGCTTTATCATTTCTTGATTATTTGGTTTATTATGGCAGTAACCACTTTCATAACAATCTGGAGGTGTTCTCATATCTATATCTACAGCACCCCATTAATTGATTCAAGGTGTCTTGTAATTTGTTAAATTGCAAACCCGAGAATGTACCTCCATGATGTTCCATGGAAGAGAGTAATCAGGGAAATTTATCTGGAAATTGGGAATATAGCCTTTCATTTATTTTTTTAAAAATTAGCACCTATTTCATACCAGGAACTATACTAGATATAGATGGAAATGTGATAAAGACATTTCAAGATTAATTCAATGTTACTTATTAAACAGTGTTCAATCTGTGGGAAGGAAAAATAGCAGAGCTATTTGGCTGATCTTTTTCTGGAGCAAAAAGCTGCCTTCTTGGGGAATTACAATAGCATACATGTGTTTTGAAGCCTAGAGGAAAAGAGACTTTGAAATCTGTTCATGATCTCCTTATACACTGTGCTTAATTAAGACTTCAGTGTTGTCATTAAAAACAGAGGAAATATTACTCTTTCATCTAGTCTCCACATCAGACCAATTTTCATCCCACCGAAAGGAGAAGAAAACTGAGAAAGATACCAAGCATACTGACAATACTTTTACACAGTGATTTCTCTTGATTTGACATATCTTCAATACACTTTATATTTCTAGTTTATTAGTGTACACACACACATGCACACAAACACACATACAGAGTTTTCTGCAGGAGTTAGAAAGATAAGCTAAGCCTCTTATCTGATGTTTTAAAAATAATAATCATCATTTTTTCCAGCATAAACTTGAGCCAATGTACCATCTTATTCATGAATGTATGACTATGTGGATGAATATTTGTGAAGAGAGAAGTGTTATCTGCTTGACAAATTGGTGATTTGTTGTACAACCTTATAATTACTAACATGAATATATTTCTTCCCCCTTAAAAATCTCAACACTCAGAAAGTAAGATAGGTTCCTCACTTTCCCAATCTTCTAAAGAGTGAAGATCTAGTTGTAATGTCAAAAATTATTGTGGGTTCTTAACTGACAGTAATTATATTTGAAGTGTATCTATTGATTTGGAAACCATAATTTAAAAAACTATAGTTCTATGAATGAAGTAATGATTTAAATAAATTTACATTTTTTATCATAACATCTACAAATATTTGAAAAACAGTAACTCTTGTGAAACATATTTTTCAGTTGATAGAAAATGCCTGGCTTGCAAAAGGAGTTCTCAGACACTCTGCAGGTGCTCAGATATCAGTAAACATAAAATGGGAAATACTGAAAGAAGTAGAAGACACAAGGAATTTTTCTCCCAGATCTTGGGAAAAACAAAGCCAGTGAGACACAGAACCAGCAGGGTCCTTTGAGACTTTCAGGGTGTAAATTTCCTTGTCCATAAACTGGGAACAATATTTGTCTTCAATAAGGAAAGTTTGGTAAGGCAGATATTGACTAATCATAGAGTAACAGATTTGTTAAGTGAAGAAATAAATTATTGTGTGATAGAGGAAGTCTTCTCTTCTGAATTATTTTAGCCTATGCCACTCATTTGGTGCTTGATAGAAATCCACGTAAAGCACTATTTTTCAGGAGTATGTGACTTATCTCCCCCAATGAGATTAGCAGTTTCCGGAAGACTTTTCAGTATGCCCACATAGGCTCTTTATTCTCAATCCTCCTAGCACATACTATTTGGAACCTAGATGTCGGTCAGTCTTCTTGCCCTTTGAGATCTAGGTGAACCTCGTTCAAACCTTATTCCTTTGTCCTGTGGAAGTCCAAAAACGTCAGAACAGGTTCTGTGACTTATTGGAGAACTTCATTATATTTCTCCAGGTTTTAGCTTTAGTGAGCGTGTCTGTACACGCGTGCACTCAAACGCACGATTGCTATTCTGCAGTAAAGTCACTTCTCCAGTTTTTAAAAAATAATTCATTCACACAACATACTCATGAATTTTCAGATCTTTCTCGACTTACCATGGGGTTACATCCCGATGAACCCATTGTAAGTTGAAAATATCGTAAGTTGAAAATGCATTTAATACACCTAACGCAGGAAACATCAGAGCTTCGCCAAGCCTACCTTAAATGTGCTCAGAACACTTTCATCAGCCTACAGTTGCTCAAAATCACTCAACACAAAGTCTATTTCATAAAAAGGTGTTGAATACCTCATGTAAGGTATTGACTACTGTACTGAAAGTGAAAAACAGCATGTTTGTCTAGCTACAGAATGGTTGTAAATGGACCATTGTTTCCCCCATGATCGCGGGACTGACTGGGAGCAGGGGCTGACTGCCACTGCCCAGCGCCGTGATCTTACCGCATATCATTAGCCTGGGAAAAGATCAAAATTCAACGTATGGTTTCTACGGAGTGCCTATCACTTTCACACCACCATAAAATCAAAAAATCACAAGTTGAACCATCATAAGTTGAGAATCATCTATAATAGGCTTTTACAAGAGGTACAGATGTGGAGAGGGAAGAAATTAGGGGTTATATCATAACCATAAGTAACTATAAATGGAATACTGGCATCGCTGTTCTTATAATGTCCTTTGGCCACCCCGTTATTAGGGAATTTTCACTGGCCCTTCATTGTCACCTTCCCAGCTTTTTTCAGTTTTCAAATTTCTCTTCCTCTTTTTTTCTCTGTTCTTGTAGAGGACCCTATTGGTCACCTACCCCAAATTCATTTCCCTATTTTTCCTACAAACACAACCCCATTTTGATTAGGAATCTACCCCTCCCTCAGCAAACATGTGTTTTAAGGAAAGCAGACCACAGCCAGCACAGGCATTCCCCTGAACTGGGCTGTGGGTCCGGTGTGAATGGTGTGGCCTAGGAAGAGCCAATCAAGCTGAAGGGAAGGATGCCTGAGGGAGAGGCTTCTTTCTCCTACTTGTTAGAAACAAGCTCTGATGGTCCCCAGAAGCTAGCTTGCCACCATGAAGAAGACGATGCTGTGAGTGGCAGATCAAAGAGGTAGAAAGAGCCTGACTTAATCATGCCTGACACCTGTACCACCTCTGCATTTCTGGGAATATAACACATTGCTATTAAAGTCTATTTGAATTAGGTTCTTGTTACTAAGAAGTAGAAGTACCCTACTGGTTACGGTCCTCTTCTCAATTCTCCTTCCTCACAAGGAACAAAACAACTTTCTTTTCTTTTTCTCAAGTTCATTGAGAACATTTCAGCAACCATCCCTTGTTGTTTGGTCCCCTGTGAATTTTTGTAACCTTGAAGTCTCATATTCTACCATAAGTGCATTATCAACATAGTTTTCAGAAGAAAGATAGTTCCTATTCTAGGAAGAATTCTGGCAACAGTTGTTAAGAAAATTACTACTTCCTCATTATAAATCCATTAACTATTATTTCTTCTCAGCTCTGCCACAGAGCTGAACCAGTTCTGAGCTTTCTGCCTCCAGTAAAAACACGACTACCCATCCCCCTACCTGCCACATGATCTTGCTTGCAGAGAGAAGAGAAGAGGCCCTCTATTTACTCCTAGCTGCTAAGGAGGAAATCTCCTGGAAATACCTCACTCTCCCATTGACTGTCCTACCACCTGCAGCTGCAGAGAGTAGATACTCAGTGGCGCCATTTAATGCAGCCAGAGGGGGTTACCCACTGTAATGGATGCTGTGCTTTGGTGCCCAGATCTCTCTTCTTGATTGAAGTACCTGTTGCCCACCTGCAGGATGTCCATACTCGCATTCAGCCCTCTGCTTTCTCCTCTCTCCAGGAATTGCCCTCCACTGAAGAGAGCTGCCTAACCCAAAGTGGGCAGCCTGGATCCAAGGAGAGGTTAATACAGAAGGATGAAGGACCGGTTCCCTATCTCAGCTTGGTCAACTGCTGGGCCATCTCAGCCTCAGAGCGCCCGGTGAGTTCCCTGAGGCTGCTGGTATAATTGTGCCTGCACCACAGCCCGGATTCTCTCCCCACCCCCGCTTTCTTCTCTCCTCTCACAGGTGTTCATCCCACGAGCACTCTCTAATAAACCTCCTGTAGACAGATCTCCATCATAGAGTCTGCTTTCTCCTCCCAGGGAACCTGACTGGTAACAGTTGGTACCAGGAGTCTGAGAAAGCAATACTGACGTGGGATTCTGGAGCTGGCTCACCTGCCAGGCAGTTCCCCATCACTGGTGGAAGGTAGAGCATGGATGACCTGGCTGAAGGCAGCAGTGCAGTTGTTGAAACTTCCACCTGGGGTGAATTGCAGTGGTATAATGGGAAGGAAATACACTAGTGGGTGTAATGTATTAGGTATTTGAGAAATACAGAGAAAATAGTAATTAGAGGAACAATGAAATTGAGTAGGTTTTGCAGGAAATATTTGATTCTTTGCAAAACAAACAATGGAACACTGAGGGCAATTAATCAGAAATGAAAGGCTAGGTGTGAGAGCCAGAAGACCCCCTTGGCAATATGTAAAGATGTATCTATCTCGTACAGTTGCAAAGCAAAACAAACTGAGGGTCAGCTCAGGATTTAATCACAAGACTAGCAGGACTCCAGAACCCTGAGCTGGTCTGCTATGCCGAGGTCAAGGACCTGATTAGGAACGAATAGGATCCTGAGATAAGTGATGGAGATGTGTAGCATTATGTGCTGAAAATCGTGAATCCTCAAATTCCCCTAAACCAGGATCTCCAGACTTCTGTACTGTTGGCGTCTGGGGCCAGATAGTTCTTTGTTTGGGGGGTGTGGAGGGTGCTATCCTGTGCGTTGTAGGGTGTTTAGCAGAATCCCTGGCCTATATCTACTAGATGCAAGTGGCAAGTAGCCCCTTCCCTCCATTTGTGACAATCAAAAATGCTTGCAGACATTGCCAAATGTCCCCTGGGGTCAAAACCTCCCCAGGATGGGAAGCAGTACTGTAACTCCTCTGTACTGGCAGGCGTGGCCTTATCCTCCCTGGGAGAGACTAGCACCCCATCTTTGCTGGAGGACAGCACGGGGACCTCCAGTTTTCAAATCAGGATGTGCCCCACTCAGGGTGTGCTATCACCTCCCCTCATGGCCCCCAAACCAATGATTCAGTTTAAGTCACATTCTAACTCAGCCGGCGAGATGTTGGGCTTGCTAAAGAAAGTAAAGGACTATGCGGCAAGGAAGCTAGAGGACCTAGCCACCATGTCCCAGCAGAACTCTGGGGAGCTCATGTGACACTGGATCCTGAGAATTCTTCATTAAAGCTGGCAGAACATGACGTTGGATAAGAGGGAGTTTATTGACATTGAAGCCCTTTCCCACAATATAGGATTTAATATACTGGCAAGGACCCCAGGAAATGATGTCAACATGTTGCTAGAATAGTTTATAGAAGTTTCATCCAAAATCAAGTGTAAATGCTGTAATTTCCATGGCTCATGGTAGAAGAAGGTATCAAAAAGCTCAAAGAAGTGAGCACACTAGAGAGGACATACTACATAAGGTAGGAAAATTTACTAGATGATCACGGTCCTACAGGAGGATCAGGGGGATACTTCATTTGCCAAAATAATAGAAAATGTGCTGATGAGATGGACACCAGCATCACTGAGGGCCTTAGAGTAGGAGATGGGAAATGTTGCTGTAGACCTGGGCTCAGTGATAGCAGTGGGGATGACTGGCTCCAGCAGTCGTAGAGGCCAGGTGGTGACACAATTATCACAATGAGACTTGGATCACCTGGATATCCCACAGAACATCACACGGGTCCACTTCATTGACGGCTCATGCTGATTGGACTCTATGAGCAGCAAGTGGCATGTGCAGTAGTACACGTGTTCTCCAGGGGGTGGGAGATAAAGCCCGAGTATCCAGGGGCCCAGGACATCAGTGAAATATTTAGGGATGCAGTGGTTTGGAATATACAGGAGCATCTCATTTAAAGCAAAGCACAAATTATTCTATTTCACAACTCCCACCATGAAAAATGAAGTAGAGTGCCTGGTAGGCCTCATCGGATTTTGGAAGCAGCATGTTCCATACCTGAGCATGCCTTTCCAGCTTATATACTTATATACTTATATATTATACTTATATAAGTATATTATATATACTTGTAACATGGTTTGAGCCAGACACTGAGCAGGAATGGCTCTGCGAGTGTTGCTTGGGCCACATGACCCAGCAGGCCCCATGATCTTGGAGATATATATATATATATAGTGGGAAAGGTGACATGTAACGTTATAGCAAGCTTTAATGGAATCACAATATAGACCCCTTGTGTTCTCAAACAGGGCAACGCTACCTACATTGAGGAATTAAACACCTTTCAAACATCAGCTCCTGGTGTGCTACTGGAGCCTGGTTATGAAGGAGTACATGATCCATGGAATACCAAGTGACCATACATCCAGAACTGCCCATCACCGGCTGGGATCTGTCAGAACTACTAAGTCAAACGGTTCTCCAGGCCCAGCGGCAATGCATAATAATGTCAGTGGTATATCCAGAATCAAACATATGCAGGACCAAAGGATACAAGTGAGCCGTAAAAGCAGGCAGCCAGACTCTACTATTATCTATCACTGTTACATCAGGCCTCTCCCTCAGCTCATATCTGTGGCTGCCTGGGGGTGTGCTCCCTTATGAACCGCTGACAGAGGAAAGAAAAAGCCAAGTTTGGTTTATGGATGAGTTGGCTTGGTATGTGGATGCAAACTGAAAAATGGACTGCCCTACACCACAGCCCCAGGGGTGGCCTTAATAGATAGTGGTGAATGAAAATCCTCTCAGTGGATGGCCCACCTGGCCACCACTTTGTGTGGACTCTAGGGGAGCAGGAGCCTGCCTTAGCTGTGTAGTGGCCAGGATTCAGTGCTCTCATTGTCAGAGCCTGGGTTTGTTTCTAGTCAGGGCCCACACCACCCAACTGTTGGTTGTCATACTGTGGTGGCTGCATGTTTCTGTGGTGCTGAAGACTATGCCACTGGTATTTCAAACACCAGCAGGGCCACCTATGGTGGACAGGTTTCAGCAGAGCTTCAGGACTAAGACAGACTAGGAAGAACCACCTGGTCATGCACTTCCCAAAAAATTGGCTGTGAAAACCCTGTGAATAGCAGTGGAGCATTGTCTGATGGGGTGCCAGAAGGTGAGAGGATGGCGCAGAAAGGTCAGACAGGGCACTAGGAGCCAGAATCCACTTGTTGGCATTAACGACAAGGGAGGAGGGACCTTGTCTTCCTCCTTCAACATTGTGTTCTAAGTACCTAGAAGTTTATTCACAGAGAAAGAGGTACTCGATGAATATTTGTTGAATGAATGAATCTATTCAATAAGATCCATTGAGAACATGATGTGACCCAAGAACATAAGAAATACTTAGTGGCTTATTAATTCAGACTCCTTGATATTGTGCCTGGCACAACAGCTTGCCAATCTGGAAACTAGGAAGTGTGAAGAATCAGTAAAACAAAACAATGGGTAGATCTTGAGTCTTTGTCTGAAGACATAATTTGCGTACAAATAGCCAAGATTGGGGAAGATGCAACATTGAGTTATCCAGGTACAGAAACACGGGGAAAAAGAGTATTACTTGACACTATTTTCCGCTCATATTTTTATAATTCTAAATGTTAAAAAGTGTTTCATCTGGGGGCTGGCCTGGTGGTACAGTGGTTAAGTTCACACGTTCTGCTTCGGCGGCACAGGGTACGCGGGTTCGGATGCCGGATGCAGACCTAAGCACTGCTTGTCAAGCCATGCTGTGGTAGGCGTCCCATATATAAAGTGGAGGAAGATGGGCACAGGTGTTGGATGTTAGCTCGGGGTTAATCTTCCTCAAAAAAATTTAATTAAATTAAAATTTAAAAAAGACTAAAAAAAAAAGTTTCTCTTACTTTTGAACTCAATGCACTTACTGCTCTTCTACTTTTGGAAGGAAAATTACTTTTCCCAGTTGTTATTCCAGTACTGCATCTTGTATAACCCAAACATTTATAGATTTCTATTGAAATGGATTGAATTTAGTTTAGTGAATGTGCAGAAGAAGCAATGCAACAAAACATGTAACTTAAATCAGGCAACAGTCTGGAGACTGGTAGAATCTATTCAATTAGATTGGTTTATTTGTGGCAAATGTGTGTGATAGTTCGTACCCTGCCCATCGATCGTCATATGGATGATGTACACACATATGTACAGCCTGGCCCTTGCAAAACTTCTGTTCAGAATTCCATATGTACAAATAAGACTACAATTCAGCAATCACACTGCTTGCTATTTACCCAAATGAGTTGAAAACTTACGTCCACACAAAAACCTACACAAAGATGGTTATAATGGCTTTATTCATAATTGCCAAAACTTAGAAGCAACCAAGGTGTCCTTCAGTAAGTGAATGGATAAACAGGAGTACATCCAGACAATGAAGCATTACCAGCACTTCAAAAAAAGCTGTACTATCCAACTATGAAAAGACATGAGGGAATCTTAAATGAATAGGAACCTTAAATGAATATTACTGAGTGAAAGTAGTCAATCTAAAAAGACTCCATACTGTATGATTCCAACCAAATAACATTCATGGAAAAGGCAAAACTACGGCGACAGTAAAAAGATCAACAGCCACCAGGGCTTAGGGGGAGCAGGAAGGATGGATAGACGAAACACAGAGGATTTTTCAGTCAGTGAAACTATTTCGTATGATGCTATAATAGTGGATACATGTCACTATATATTTGCCAAAATCCAGACAATGTGCACCACCAAGAATGAAACCTAATATAAACTGTGGACTTTGAGTAGTAACGATGTGTCAGTGTGGGTTCATCAGCTGCAACAGGTGTACCACTCTGATGCAGGATGTTGATGGTGGGGAAGGCTGTGCATGTGTGGGGGTGGGGAGTATATGGGAATGCTCCGTACTTTTGACTCAGTTTTGCTGTGAACTTAAAACTGCCTTAAGAAATAACATCTAAATAAAAAGAGAAAGAAGACTTAGCTGGTAGAATAATTTTTCTCATCTACCAATAGAACTACTTTATTGATAAGACTTTTTAAAAACAACAAAAAAAGCAGAAAACAACTTGATCTTAAGTAAGTGAAAGAAAAAGTAATTTGCTATAGGGACAGTATGGTTCACGGGCAGGATGTTACCTAGGCCTGCTGAGGTACTGGGGCAGAAAATAAGAAAACTATCTGGAATGCAAGCAGGCACTCCCTTTTTCTTTTTCTCTTATCCCTAGTAATTTTTTTTTTACTACTATCTATAGCCTACACTGAAGGTTGCTTGTTCAGTGTCTCATCTCTGTGTATTCTTCCCTTCTTCATTACTAATAGAACTTCAGTTTTGTTCCGAGAGTCAATATGGACAGCTTTCCTACATACCTTTGCAACTAGATAACTGTGTGACATTGTTCAAGCTAATGAGTTGTAAGTAGAAGTAGAAGTCACAGGATGGTGACCTCAGGAAGCTGTTAATGAAACAAACTCTAATGGTGTGGACCTCTTTCCTTTCTGTCAGAATATATCACCATGCCTACAGATGGAATAACTAGCTGTGGCTAAAAGGATGAGAGCCACATGCTAAGGATGGTGGAGCAGAAAACTAGAAGACTTATGGGTACCTTACCAGCTAAGGACTGCCTATCTCGGCACCTCTTATTATATGGACAAAAAGAAAACATAAGTCACAATCGTTGAGTTTCTGTTTCATGCAGCCAACACAATCCCTAATTGATACAACATCTGCTAGATCTTTCTTTCTTGGCAGATGGACGTCTTCTGTTGCTCTAGTCACTGGAGAAAGATGGCTGATCACATATTTGCAGTTTATGTTATCTCAGTTGATGCTAACAGTCCAGATTGAACCAGAATCTCTCAGATGCAAGGTGAACTTCATTAGAGAAAGAATCTTATTCACCTGGCTTGTCCAAGCAATTATTTACAGGAGCAGCACAGCTTATACAAATATGGCTGCCAGAGCCCTATCTTTGCAGGATTTCAGAGAAAAGGGTTCAACATGAGTGAAGAAGACAGCCCAACAGTGGGAATTTCTATCACTTTATTTAGACACAGTGAAGTCAACCACAGTGTCTGACTCTCCTAAGCACTTCTATTATGCGTGTCCAGATACAACTGTGCCTGATAATTTAAGTTCTCCTTAGTAGGGAACATTTCTTGGTGGAAAGAATATTTTGGAAATTGAGTTGAGATCTAAAATGCATATAGGAGGGTGCTTGATTTGGCATCCATTTTTCAGAATTTCTCTGTGCATGTGTGTGTGTTTTAATTTATACATACGCAGGAGCTGAATTCAGGCAGGGGACAGTCATGTGTTGCTTAAAGATGGGGATAGGTTCTGAGAAATGCGTTGTTAGGCAATTTTGTCATTGTGTGAACATCATAGCGTGTACTTATACAAAGCTTGATGTTATAGCCTACTACACATCCAGGCTATATGGCTCCAATCCTATGGGACCACCATCATATATGACGTCCATTGTTGACCAAAATGTCATTGTGTGGCTCAAGACTGTACTGTCTATATTATCTACCCTTCAGATGTGTACCACCTATATGCAAGAATTTGAAGATACTAGCAGCATAAGAGATAGTTTGGTACTTATAATTTACCTGGGGAGGCAGGCTACAGACACAAAAGTAATAAGGTAAAGTTCTAGTTTCTCTGCCCCAAATATGTGATTTAGATCATAGTTGTTATAGGAGATCAGAGGAAGAAGAGAAGTTGGCTCCTTGTCATTAAAATTTGTTTGAAAAATAACAAATCAAGTTCTATCCAAAGTTTATGTATATATTATAATTAGACAAAAGAAAACTAAATGTGAATTTTCTCCATTCAACTGCAGAGTTAGTGTTTGACAGGATACACCTAAAAACTTACAGATGTGAAAAGGAGTAACTCACTATGTTATCTTTTGCAGCATAGAGTGAAGTGGTACCTGGTACTCTGCAACTATTTGATATCACTATAGTATGTAAGCATGGACCAGACAAGCTAAACTTGCTAACCGTCTATGAATATGTCAAGTGAAATAATACCACATATCAGATGCACTTCACAACATCAGGGGCTCTTGGACTGATTCTGTGAGATATACTTTCTATCTCTGATGTTTACAGAAACATTATAGTGGTGGCTATTCAACGTCTCACTTTTATACATTTTAAAGACGTTACTTTTTTAGAATCCAAAGACAATGATCCCACTATCATCTTTCTTTAATCAAAATTTTGATAGAGATTGTGTAAGAATCAAAATATTATATCCCCTGTTACTCAATCATATTTTATTCACACATTCAGTTAATATTTTTTGAGTGCTTCATAAATACCAGGAACAGGCCTAGGCACTAGGAATGTGGTAGGAAGAAGAAAAACGAGAGTCCCTGACTATGTAATTTACTGATTAGTGGGAAAGACTGACATTAACTAAGTAATTCCAAATATGAGAAATTCTCTGAAAGAGAATGTACACAGACTATGATAGAGTGACCTAAAGCTAGTCTTTTGGAAGGTGAATAGCAGTAAACATTTACACCCTTTCCCCATTATCCAAATTTGGAGTGCTACATTACCAGCCTTTGAAACTGTCTCTGGACAGGATAAGATCAGAAACTGCTAAGTTCCAAGAGCATTTCCACTTTTTGGAACGGTATCTTGGGTCTTTGCCAACATCACACCAAAAATAAATAACTAAGCAACGGAACCCATCTATATGCAGCTGTATTGAAAATTGTATTCCATATGTGACAACATATTATTAAAACAGCAAAATCATAGCTTCCATCTGCCTGTTGAGATGCACAGCGTCACTCTTTTCCCTATAATGTTAGACTTTATTGCGTTTGTCGGCAGCATATTCCATTTTAATATTTGATAAATAGACATAGGAGGAATTGTTTCAAGCGACAATCCTGGACTGCTTCAGCTGTTCACCTCCTTTCTGAAACAAACTGTCTATCCTCAACCCAATATCTTCCAAAAAGAAAAATCAATTTAAAATGACTGTGAAAATGTGTTTATTTTCTTACCCTCAGGATTAAAAAACAGAAATGATTAATAATAATTTGTCTAGAAAGATAATGCAGGCATTTTGGGGGGGGTCGTGATTTTGCATCTTTAATTTTCATCAGTTCTAACATTTTATCATTAAAACTGCATGAATATATATAAAAAGAGATAAAAGAAGATGAGAGAGGTGGTAATACCTCATATCTCTTAGGCGGTATTTCCTCTGTTTCAGATTTCTACGTTGTCTGACCCCATTTCAGTCAATTTTCCATAGCCTGCCTGTCTCGTATCCGCTGAGGGAACACACTAGTGCTGTGTTTATGCTAATTTTATGCTCTCTGAGTTGTGTCTGTTATTCAAAGCAGTTGAAGCAGTTATTGCCAGTAATCTTATTTCTGTGGGAGCCCCAGGGCAGACGAGGCCTCAAAATCAGGCCTGCAGACCGAGGCGAAGCCATCACAGCCTGCTGGTAAATGGCAGTTCTTTCCCTCCGAATCTGATATCAGTTACTTCGCAAACACAGTAATAAAATGAAACAAATCAGATTTTCAAGTAAATAAACCAGACTTCAGTGGGAAGCAACAATGGTCAGGGCAACAGGAGTTTAATAAGTGCTACATAGGGGAAATGCAAAAACACTCTGGCCTGGTCCTCCACCCTCTTTATTTTAAAGCAGCCCCCCAAACTCCTGAATGCTGCAAAAAGAAGGTGGTTTTAACCCAACAGCAAGAAAAGGGGAGGAGAGTCAAGTGAAAGAAGCAGTAAGTCAATGTTGACTTTCTCTTATCTGAAATCAAGCAATAATACTGGAAATTGTATTATTTGCTATTGAAGAGTGGCTAGGGATGCATAAACAAAAGATTCACAAAGACAAATGGACTTGTCCATTCTCCTCACCCATAAAAACTGACAGCCTTTAAAAAACTCACCAAAATGGAAACAAAGTTAACGAGGGCAGTCTCCTGAGGAAGGGAGAATTGTCCTCCAGTCACATGGTGGTAACATGGGGGCTTTGATGTAGTAAGAGTGGTAACGAAGCTCTCTTTGCCAGATCAAAGAATCATGGACTCAGGAGATAATTCAGTTTTGGCAATTTCTTGCTTTGCAAAATGTTCTTACCTCTGTTCCGTCTAAGCTACTTGGCCACTCCCTCCACCTCCATTGTTATCACTCATCTGTTGTAAACTATTAAAATGCCTGACCAACAATAAACAATAAAATGAGGTGCGCCTAAAACTAAGTAGTAGCACAGAATTCTTCTAGAAACCAATGGTGTATAGCTTTGATGACACTGAATCTGGTGTTATGTTGATAAACTTTTACATTTGTATTGTTTTTCTTCAATTTGCCACCACTTGCCCCAGTCCTGCCCAACAGCCAACTCATTCATTCATTCATTCGTTCGTTCGTTCATTCCTTTGGCAAACATTTACTATCTGCCTACTTTATACCAGGTACTGTGATAGGAACAAGGATATAGACTCAGAGAGGAAGGAAACATACAGTACTGTAACTCTGCTCATTCACCTAACTGCTATGAACAAGGCATGTAGAAGACACTGTGGGGACGCAAAGAAGCACTGATGGTTAGAGACAGGCTTCTTGAGAAGGCGACTTCTGAGCTGAATTTTGTTCAAAGAGTAGAAATTTACAAGTCAAGGAAGAAAGAGGAAAGTATTTTCTAGGTAGAGGACTGAATGAGTTCACTTGGTCAAGATCAAGGAGACCAGTAAGAATAAGCAAGCATTAAGGGAAATGATGAGGAGGAAAAAGCCTAGGAAACTAGATTCATGAAAGACCTAGTGTGTCAGTTATAAAGTTCCCACTGCTGGTGCACTTATGGACTTTACACAGGGTAGTGACATTTTCAGAATTTTGTTTTATAAAGATCACGTGTCCAAGCACTGTGGAAGATAGAGAAGAGAGACTTCAGCTGAAACAGAGAGGCTGGTGGTAAACAAAAAGGGAAGGAGACAACACAACTGAATCAGAGGAAAGAGGTACAGGAAGGGATGAATTCATGAGATATTCATGATGAAGATGTAATGGCATATTGAGCACCTGATTTTATCTCTACTTCTTCCAGAAAGGACACTAAAAGACAGTAAAGGAAGAAAATATCTGAGCCCCCACATAAATAAAGATAACAGAAAAGAGGATGACGACAGAGGAAAAACGTCAAGAAAATGTTGCAATGAAAAGCAGATGTATGCGTGTAACTGAATGAGCAGAGCAAAGAAAGCTAACACCTAACTTCTGTGGGGAAGCCAGCTGACCTGATACTTGCTGCAGAACCCAACAGACCTAGGAGTTGGAGGCATCAGTATCTCTGAAAGATGAACTGTAGTATGTGGTTGAAAATGAGGAGGATCAGTTGATAGTGTGTACAGGAATAGTTAGGCCCTTAGATTCTTTTCCGAACCCCAACAGAATACAGGGAGTTTACTCTCCAGGGAGGTTGAATCAGAGAAAGTTTGGTTCAGGCATACAAGTGGATGCAGTAAAAACTGCATCCTAGATGATAGATTTATTAGCACACTTTTCCTGTTCAGCTCTCAGAACAATAGCATCTATGCTTGTAAATCCCAGGCAAAGATCAGTAGGATTTCTTCGAAGAGAAACTGATCCCATTCAAAAAGGAAGAAAATCTACAGACACCATCATGTTAGGGTCTTCAATGTAATAGTCAAAGCCCAGGCTGATCAACCTACACTGAGCCCCGCTGAGCTCACCCATGCACACGGGGCTGACTGGCAGTTTTTCAGTGTTTCATTTAAAATATAAATGTACAAAGACTACTAGAATTGTAAGCTAAAATCCAACATACTAAAATAAACAAAAAGATTAAAAATAGTATTG
Organism: Equus przewalskii; assembly: GCF_037783145.1. Lineage (NCBI taxonomy): Eukaryota > Metazoa > Chordata > Mammalia > Perissodactyla > Equidae > Equus > Equus przewalskii. The sequence continues at coordinate 49,643,908 of NC_091849.1, forward strand.
AAGGAAAGAGAACTAAAGAAAAATGTGTATGTATGTGTGTGTGAGTTTATGTGTGTATGGGTCTGTGTTTGGAGAAAGATGTATATCTACTAGGAGAACTAAGAAAAGAAGATATTACCTTCAGGTCTTCATGAGACAAGAACAGGAGTATTCCAAGAACAAGAAAGCTCTTAGAAATTAAAAATATGAAAGCAGAATTTGTTTAAAAAAAATAATAGAGAGTTTGAATGGTATAATACAGGGCTATTCTCAGAAAGTAGAGATAAGACAAAAAGATGGATTTAAAAAAAAGAAAAAGAAAATAAAATTGGAGGATTTATATTGGGCATCCAATATTTAACAAACACAAGAGCCTGAAAAAGAGAATAGAGAAAATACAGGGAAAGAAATTAACAAAGAAGTAATTCATGAAAATTTGTCAGACCTGAAATTCATAAGCTTCCAGATTGAAAGGGTCTATTGAGTGTCCAGCATAATAAATGAGAAAAAAAGATGCACACTAATACATTTCAGAGTAACATTGATGAAGAAGTGATCTTAAAAATCTCCTGAAGGAAAGTGAGATAGAATAGCATCACCTTCTAAATGATAACAATGAAAGCTAGAAGGCAGTTCAACGACTTCAAAATTCTCAGATTAAGTGATTTTCAATCTAGAATTCAATTCCTACTCAAATTATAAACTAAATGTGAATGTAGAATAAACATATTTTCCAATATGTGAGATCTCCGAAAACTGACCTCTCCATACAGCTGTCTGAAAGTGATTAGAGAACACACTCCACCAGAACAAAGGATTAAACCAAGAAAGTGGAAGAGGTGGGATGCAGGAAATGGAAAGTCAAGCACAAGGGAGGAAAAGGGTATCATCATTCCAGGATAATAATGTGGATATGTCTTAAGGACTGTAGCCGTGCTGGTCTACAGAATAGCTAATTCAGGTTGGAAGAAGGGGACAAAGCTTCAGAAAGAGTAGTGCCAAAATATGTGGAAATGAAAGATAATTGATTTTTTGAACTTAGCGAAGGTATTTTACAGTTTTCTTGCAAAGTTTGGGACTGGGTTAGTGAAAGAAACATAGAAAACTAAGCAAAGAAAAAACACAATTATTAATTTTTATGTAAGTAATAATAGCATAACAAATGTTTACTACAAATAACCATGTCGGAGTGGTAGTTTCAAGAGAGGAAGTAACATAGCAATACTAATAGTTAAGTTCCATTTAAGTGCTTATGATGTGCTGAGCACTCTGCTCTACGCTTAGTTTGGATTAGTTCATTTAATCCTCAAAGTAATTCTATGAAACGGTTCCTATCACTGGCTTCATTTTACAGATAAGACAATGAAGATAAAATGTCTTATCTAGATTTTTTCTTGGAAAAATTTACAAAGTCTTCAGTCATCTTTTTGCAAAAATTACCCTCTTGGGGATCATGCCACAAAATTCAAATGTGAAGGATATTGAATCAGACTATTAAATAATTTTATTAGAAAAATTACCCCAAAATATAATTAATTCATTATTTTAAGAATTAGTGCACTACTGCAATTATAACGTTTTCTGATTTTTAAGATAAACGTATTTTCCTAAAATAATAACTGCATTGTTAACTTAGTCCTAAATCAAACTTACTTCTGTACTCAGGTTTATTCTGCCAAATTCGATAGATTCCATAATATGGTTTTGAAAAATTACATGTATTTCAGAGTCTTAGTAATATTAGTTCTTTAAAACTAAAAGGGTCTTAGAAGTAGATATGGAATAGGCTTCAAGACACATGGTGCTAAAGACTCAACTCTGGCTCCCACATCCAAGCAAAGTGAAATGAAAAATATAGTTAATATTTGTTGACTTCTCAATCACGCTCAGGATTATGTCAAATATGTTACATGTGTTACCTTAGTAAACAGTAGGCTTGAAGTCGGTAAACGAAGGCTTCAGAAATTATGCATTATTTGTTTGAAGGTATGTACTATTGACTTAGTTCTCATAAAGAGTTTGTATGTGAGTGGTAAACTTTTAATATAAGTTGCTAACTATCACAAAGTCCTCATTTTTGAAGCAGAAGTAACAGATTATCTTAATTTGACTCTGAAAATAAACACAGGCTCATGTGCTAATGGTCTAAAAGATTTAAAAATAGGTACTTTTATAAATTAAATACTGTGTTTAAATGAAAGCCACTCCACTGTCATTTCAAATTTATTTTATTCTATATTTTAAATTATCATATAATAAAATTAACGCTTTGTACTGTTCTATTTATTGTAACACGTGTATGTATTTGTGTCAGAACCATCACAATCAGCATATAGACAAGTTCCATCACCCCAAAAAACTTCCTTTTCTTCTATCTCTATAGTCACATCCTCTCCCACCCTAACCTCTAACTACCGATCTGTTCTCGATCATTATTGTTTTTTCTTTCTAAGAATGTAAATGGAATCAGGCAGCATGTGACCCTTTGAGACTGGCTTCTTACATTCTGCATAATGGCCTTGAGTTCCCTCCATATTGCATGCGTGAACAGTTGGTGCCTTCTTATTCCTGAGCAGAATTCTGTTGTATGGATGTGCCATAGTTTATTTATTCCTTCATTGAAGGACATTTAGGTTTTTTTCCAATTTGGGCAATTATGAACAGAGATGCTATAAACATTTATATAGAGATTTTTTGTGTGAACATGTTTTCGTTTCTTTAGGGTAAATATCCAGGAGAGGAATTTTTGGACCATATAGTAAAATGGATGTTTATTTTTTTAAGAAACTGTCAAACCATCTCCATAGTGGATTAACTATTTTTCATTCCCTGTAGAAATGTATGAGATTTTCATTTCCTCTACATCTTTATCAGCACTTGGTATTATGCTAGTATTTTTTATTTTAGCTATCTGAATATACGTATAGTGGTTTTAATTAGCATTTCACTAATGGCTAATGATGTTGAACATCTTCTCATATGCTTATTTACCATTCCTTTGCCCTTTTTTTTTTTTTGAAGTGTCTAATCAAGCCCTTCACCCATTTTTTAATTAGATTGTTTTACCATTGTGGAGAGCTCTCTATTTTATTCTGAGTATAAATCCTTTGTTGGATACGTGACTCACAAATATTTTTTGTCAATCTATAGCTTGTCTTTTAATTATGTTAATAGAGTCTTTCACAGAGCAACTTTTTAAAATTTTGTTGAAGTCCATAATCAATATTTTCTTTTATAGATTGTGCTTTTAATGTCATGTCTCAGAAATTTTCCTCTAATCGAGGTAACGAAGATTTTCTCTTACGCTTTCTTGTAAAAATATTATAATTTTACATTTCATTTCAATAGTCTATGATCTATTTTGAGTTATATTTTGTATAATGTATAAGTTTTAGGTCAAAGTTTACTTTTTTAAAACTGTGGATGCCCACTTATCCCAACATGATTTGTTGAAAATTTTATTATTTCTCAATTGACTTGTTTTTTCATGTTTCACAAAAGCCAATAACTATATTTCTATGGATCTACTTTTGGATTCTCTAAATTGTTACATTGATTTATATGTCCATGCTTTTGACAATACAGTCAGCCTTCCATTTCTGCAGATGAGAAGCCAGCGGATCTGAAGAACAAACTGTATTCATTGTATTATGCCATTTTATACAAGGGACTTGAGCATCCTCAGATTTTGGTATCCATGGGAGTTTCTAGGACCTATGCCCCACGGATACCAAGGGATGAAGGCAGTGAACTGTCTTGAGTACTATGCTTTATAATACAGTAGTGTGATTTCTTCAACTTTATTCTTTTTTCAAGGTTTCCAACCAACAATGTTATTGTTTTTGTTAAATTCTGTTTTCAAACTGTACACTGCAAATATGTAGAAATGTGACTGATTTTTGTGTGCTGACCTTGTATCCTATGACCTTGTTAAACTCATTTGTTAATTCTAGAAATTCTTTTTTTAAACTATCTTGGGTTTTACTACACAAACAATCATGTTTGTGTGTATAGAGACAGTTTTATTTCTTCCTTTCCAGTCTGTGTGCCTTTTAGTTCTTTCTTGCTTTGTTTCGCTGACTAAGATTAGTGTAGGAGTTTTAAGAGTGGAGATCCTTGCCTTGTTCCTGATATAAGGAGGCAAATCACTCAGTCTTTCTCCATTAAGTAAAACAGTTCCTGGAGGTCTTTGGTAGATACCCTTTATCTGGTAGAGGAAATTCCCTTCTAGTCTTAGTTTGAAACAAGTTTTTATTATGAATAGATATTGTATGTTGTCAGATGTTTTTTCTGCATCAAATAATATTATCATATATTATCTCTTATATCATTATCTATCATTAATATATCATTAATATTATCCCTTACTTAAATTGTTAATATGGTGAATATATTGATTTGTTTTTGAATGTTTTTGAACCAGCCGTGCATTCCCAGAACAAACCCAACTTGCTCATGGTGTATTATTTTCTCTACATACTGCTAGATTTGATTTGCTAAGATTTTATTGAGGATTTCCATATCTACATCTATGAGAGATATTGATCTGTACTTTTCTTTTCTTGTAGTGACCTTATTTGGTTTGGGTACCAGAGTGATGCGGGTCTCAAAATGGGTTGGGAAACATTCCCTCCTCTTCTATTTTCTGGAAAATATTGTCTAGAATTGTTATTATTTCTCCTTTAAATGTTTGGTAGAATTGCCGGTGAAGGTATTTGGTATGGAGGATTCTTATTCAGGAGATTTTAAACAACAAATTTAATTTTATTAATTATTATTGAACTATTCAGATTATCTATTTCACGCTGGGTAAGTTTTGGTTGTGTAGATTTGGAGCAATTGTCCAATAGTCCGTGTTTTTGGAGGAATTGGTCCAATATTCATTGGGTTATTTGTAGTATTGTCTTATTATACTTTATAATATGATACAATAAATACAATACAGTACAATACAATGAAGTTTATAGTGACATCCTCTCTTTCACTCATGATAATAGTATTTTGTGCCTTCTTTCCTTTTTCTTTGTCAGTCTTGTTAGAGATTTATCAATTTTATTTTTCTTTTCAATGAATCAGTTTTTGCTTTCATTGACTTTTCTCTCTTTTTATCAGTTTTCAATTTCATTGCCTTCTGCTATCTTCTTTATTTTTTCCTTCCTTCTATTTGATTTGGGTTTATTCTCTTCTTCTTTTTTTAATTTCCTAAGATAAAAGTTTAGATTACTGATTTGAGAGCCAGCCCTCATGGTCTAGTAGTTAAAGTTCGGTGCTGTCACCACTTCAACAGCCTGGGTTCATTTCCCAGGGGTGGAACCACATGACCTGTCTGTCAGTTGCCATAGTCAGGTGACAGCTCACATAGAAGAACTAGAAGGACCTACAGCTAGGATATACACTGGGGCTTTAGGGAGAATAAAAGAGGAAGATTGTCCATAGATGTTAGCTCAAGGAGAATTCTTCTATGCAAAAAAACAAAGTTTAGATTACTGATTTGAGACCTTTTCTTATTCTAATGTAGGTATCTAATTCCATAAACTTCCTTCTAAACACTGCTTTAGCTGTATCTCAGAAATTTTAATGTTTACTATTCAATTCAAAATATTTTATAATTTCCTTTCAGACTTCCCTTTTTGGCCCATGGATTATTTAGAAGCCTGCTGTTTAACATCCAAATGTTTGGAGATTTTCCTATCTTTGTGATTTTAATTTCTAAGTTAATTTCACTATGATCTGAGATCACACTTTGTTTGATTTCAATTATTCTAGGTTTGTTAAGACATGTTTTATGACCCATCTTGGTGCATATTCCATATATCCTTGAAAAAGAAGGTATATTTGGCAATTGCTAGATTCCGTGTTCTATAAATGTCAGTTAGATCCAGTTAGATGATGGCATTGTTTGGTTCTGTTTTCTGTCTAAATTTCTGTCTACAAGCTCTATCTACTACTGAGAGAAGAGTGTTGATGTCTCCAAACATAATCGTGGATTTGGATATCTCGCTTTTCAGCTTTGTCAATTTTTGCTTTGTCTATTTTAAGGCTTTGTTGTTAGGTACGTAAGACTTTAGGATTGTTATGACTTGATGAATTAACCCTTTACCAATATGTAATGTCTCTCTCTTCCCTGGGAAATTTTCTTTGCAGTAAAATCCAGTTTGTCTGATGTAAAGATAGCCATTCCAGCTTTCTTTTGATTAGTGTTTCCATTGTATATCTTTTCACATCTTGTTTTTCTTTACAATGCTTATGTCATTATATTTGAAGTCAGTTTGCTCCAGACAGCATACAGTTTTGTCAAGCTCTCTTCAATTTTTGAAAAAATATTTTTCTCTTTATTGTTCAGATTAGATAATTCCTATTGATCACCTTCAAATTCACTGATTCCTCTACCATCTCCGTTCTGCTATGGAGCCCTTTGAATGAGTTTTATCTTGGTTGTTATATACTTCAGTTCTAAAATTTCAATTTGGTTGTTCTTTTTTATCTCTCTTTTCTGATACAGTTGTAATATTTAATTCAAGTGATTGCAATTGCTCATTTGTGTATTTTATAAAAGTTGCATTAATGTCAGATAATTCCAACATCTGTAGCATCTCATTGTTGGTGTCTGTTGATTATATTCTCCCACTCATAAATTGTGATGGGTTCTTTGTAGGGCAAGTACATTTTTTTTTTGCATAACCTGGGCGTTTTGAATATTACGTTATGAGACTTTGAGTGCTGTATAAACCTAATGGAAAATGCTGATACTTTAATTTTAGTAGCAATTGACCTGATTAGATTTAGACCACAATTAAGCACTGCCTGCCATGGGCTGTGGCTCCAATGTCTGCTCCGTTATCAAAGCTTTTGCAATGCTATTCAGTTGAGTCCTGTGCATGTGCCAATCTTGGTCTTGGGCAAAGGTCTACTTATTATCTCAATTCTCAAAGTCTTTGTTATGCTAATCAGGATGAGATGCAGCATGTGCAGTTGGGGGTGAGCCCTTGAGTTCATGCATAACTTTATGGCGTTACTTTTCTAAGCTCTTCTCTGTTTCCCAAATCCCACTACTTCCCAGTTCTCTGGATCTCCTGTTTATTTTTGGTCCTCTGGCCTGAAACTGCGCACTTCCTCGACTGCACCGCGACTGGTGCCAATCTTCAGGAGGAGACACAAAGAAACCACACAAGATGACTGTCAATTATTGAATGATTGAATGATTTTAGCAATAATAATAATGTTATAGGGCCTATTAAATAAAGCCCTCATGTCTCAATTTCTCCCAAGGCATTAATATGATAGTTACAAGATTCTATTAAAGGTGTGGCATTTACCCACATGCAGAATTTACAAGTGAAAAGTATCACAACCAGTTTCATGACTCTTGGGCTTCTCTACCGGAAAACCCTTGCTCACAATAAAATGAAAGGATAAGGAGAGACGTGTGAGTCGTTTTCTTTAGAGAAACCTGTTCCCGTTTCATGAGGCCAAATTTAGGGAGGGATGGGCCTGGTAACTATGAAGGTGGCTTTTATCAGACCACTTGGAAATCTTGAAATATATATCCTTCAGGGTAACATGGAGAATTGCAACCTGAATCACACCTAGGAGAGCGATAGTGGCATACGTCAACATTAGAATTGGTTTGCATTTGCAACATTTGGCAATGTATACATTAGTATTCCCTGTGTAACAGATGTTGGCCGCTCGGGAGAGAGAGCCAGCTTGGAGCTTTTCAGTTCTATTCTTCCAAGAGTGAATACATTTTAACAGGAAGAATCTGTGTAGCATGAATTTATGAACAATTAAGCATTGAAGAGGGAGCAAGGAGTCACAGGGAAGACATTACCCATGAGAAGAGAAATATAGAGTAGGTTTCCCAAAGCAGAAGGCTCTGAAGATCCACAGAATGTCCCTCTGTTAAGAAATATGAAGGGTCTGAGATTCTTTTAAAAGATTGTAGCTTCACTTTCCACCATATGACAGATGCCGGCAGAAGATACAAGACTCCCGGCTCAGAAACCAAGAACTTTATTATTCCCATCAGAAAAATACCCAGAAAAGTCAGCATTTTCTTACTCTAGTTCCCCAAGGCCTAGTTTCCACAGGAAATTGGAAAAGAGGGTCACATGACAACTATATGAGCAGTGGGTTGCATTACAGAAGAGGAATCCTGAGTTCAGGGAATCTAAACCTTTTATACTGGACAGTAAACATGCCCATTGTTTTCCCTGGAGGGAGACACTATTTCTATCTTCCAAGGCTTTTCACTAGGCAAGCACCCTTGAAAAGATAGTCTGGATCAAAGGAAGTCAGTGCCTCTGCTCACGAGGTGTTCAGAAATGGAAGAGACCAACCAAGAGTTGTCTGTTAACACCATAAAAATTCAGCTTTAAAAATCTGTGCAAAAGAGCGGCCCAAGGAGAGTAGAAGTCAACATCCAATAGTACCTGTTACCTGGCCAATAGGTACTTTCCTGTCTTTCTTTAAGTATCACTTTGATCCTAGCAGCTCTTAAGAGGAGGAAGGGATGAGCAGAGTAAGAAAGCAGAAGCCAACCGCACTCGCAGAAGCCAATCACACAAGGCAAACTGTCCACCAACACAAGCTAGCTGGAGGTGGGGAAGAGTACTACTTTTCAATGAAGTTAAAGTGTAGATTGGTATCTTGAACAGGACACTTTTATTTTTTGAATAAAGGCTACGTTTTACCGTAAAATGAACACAGAACTATCTATTACTTGTGGATGGATGGAAAAATCATCTGGTCTGCTCAATTTTCATCTAGTGGCTGGGGAAAGGTTTTCTCCAGCCCATAAAGTTTAAAAGGGTGGTGAAAGATGAATATGAGTTACATTTTGACAATTACCACCTTCCATGTTGTTCCATTTATTGGTTACAGTAATAATAATAATAATGACTACTGTTTATTGAACCTTACCACTCTTCAGGCATGTTCTTATTCCTTTACATAGGTTAACAAATTTATAACAATCCACAAGGTAGTTGCTACTATTATGCCCATTTAATAGAAGAGAATAGTGAAGCATAGAGAAATTAAGCAACTTGCCCGAGGTTGCAGAACTCATAAGTGGTGAAGATTCAAACCCCAACTGATGACTCCAGAGCCTCCCTTTGTGAGCACTAAGTTGGTTTACAGCACCTGCCTATGCAAAGCTAAGCGTATGTGTAAAGGACCAGTTGAAGAAGATGTGGAGGGAGAAAATTTGCTTTGTGGTTGAATCAATATAAAATTTTAGGAACACTAATGATTTTTGAAAGCCATCACTAAAACTGTGTGAGTGGATAAGTAAAAGGCTTACTAATCATGAATTTTTAAATTGTTTCTTTGCATCTTTGTAGAATTTAATGACTTAAGCTATTTAGATTTTATACTTTATCTCCTATACAGGGGTATGAGAGAAAAATTCTTAAGTTCTTTACAATTCTTTAAGTCCATTAGTCTTGTGTGGTGAATCTATGAAGGCAAATCAAAACATCTATGACCTCAGAACTTTATAGACAAAGGGAGAGAAATATACTTAACTAAATACAACAGAAATAAAGTTTGCAGCTACCTAAATGGATAGTATACGTGTATTATGTTGTAGAATGAGGAAGTTGGCACAGTTTCAAGAAAGAATAAAATATTCTTTAGTTGAGATAAGATCTTATCCCAAATGGATATCATTTTGGAAATACATTTGGGTAATAAAACTCATGACATTTTCCTCCAGAAATAAATTTTAGATCATGTGAGAGTTGAGCACACAAATCAGAAAGAGGAGGAGAGTTTATGAGGCCTGAGGTTCTGCAGTCTTGAGGAAACCACAGGAGCACCCAGGCCTGTCTATAGTGGAACCAATGGATCATCATCCTGCCGTTGACTTCAGAGGAGCTGGTCTCAAGAATGATTTGAGTTCCCTTTAACCAAAGTATTGGTGTCTTGGGAGGTTCATGGTCTTAAAGTCAAAAGATCCAAATTTATTCACAACTCAGAGCTATCTCTAATGTCATAGGCAAATTGCTTTACATTTCTGACCTTCATATTCTCAGGAGCAAAAATTAATAACAATGTTGTCAATAATTATAGCAATAAAATAGCTTACATTGTGATAACATAGGATTAATATTAGGCACTGTACCTACTAAACGGGTTTAATTTTCCCAGTGGATCAGTTTAGATATTGTGATTTACAAAGCTTTTAAAAGTCATTATTATAACTATTTCTCTTTATAGAATACAGAATGGTACTGTACTTTTTTAAAAATGTACTTTTTAAAAACTATTTATGTGGCACTTTATATTTAATCAACATGCTTGTATTCAAAAGTATAAACTATCTGGTGTCCTGGGAGAGGAAAGGCAGCAAAGTGAGAGTCAGGTGACATAATCGTTATAATTTTGTTTCTTTTTTACTGTCAATTTATTCATTTATTTACTTATTTAATTTTTTTATTGCAGTAACATTGCATGATTGCGTTATATAACTTTCAGTTGTACATCGTAATATATTTCGAATTCTATGAAGATTACATCGTGTTCACCACCCAAAGACTAACTACAATCCATAATTTTGTTTCTCAGATGTATGGTGTTTAGTTAACCCTACTACCTTGCTTATCTGAAAAATGGGAATCAAACTATTTTGTTACTATATTTTCCTCTGTGGAAAATATTTTTATCACTACAAGCTATAATTGCTATTTTCACAATTATTAATATGAAACATTTTTTTCAAGAAAACTATATAGTTGTCAATTCTCCTTTAACCTGCATAATTTGTTTCAAGAAACTTAATAAGTTTTCAGTATTCGTATAAACATATAGAAAGAGTAACAAGAAAAAAATTCGCAGGGGCAGTCGAATTACCACCAGCAGCTATAACCTGTTGGGTTCAAGGCTGGGACTACCATACAGGCTTCTTTAACCAAATGTTCAAGCATTTAAAAAGCTTCTTTTATCCTTTCTTGTGATTGAAAAGCAAATTACAGAGTAAAAACCCTATGTAGGATACAAATGTGTTTTCTATCACATAGAAAAAAGTCTTCTTAACCCATCTCCAGTTGACTTTGACACTTTTGAATTACAAGGGCCCTTGCGTCTCAAAAAACCAGTTTCATCCCCTAGAGATAAAGATGCCAAGTATTTTACACTTCGTGGTTTCCTTTTCTCTGCTCTATTATATATCACTTCTAGGAAGGCGTCATTTCAGGTTGTCTATTGTTCCGTGATTGGAATAAATTGGCATGGTGCTTCGTGAGAGAATGATCTCATTTTAACCAAACACAATCAAGAAAAGAATTCAGATTTGCACTGATTATATGTTTTATTTAAAAGTCATAATTTATTTTATTTGAAAATCACAATTTAAAATAGCAAGTTATCACAATTCATTTAGAGGTTTGATTTAATGCTCACAGACCATTTGCATTGTGCTTCTGATAAAAGTTGCTTCGTGAAGCGGGAGATTCTTCCATTGAAAGGGAAATCAAGTTCTGTTCCATTCTCTGGTTGCAATAGGTGTGTCTGTCCCCCTAAGTACATCCCCTTAAATAAGGTTACTCATGGCATATGAGTGGTAAATGAGCAAAGCTTCTTACAAAAGATTCTATGTATCATGAATGATGTTCCACTCTAGTTAATGAAAGAATTTTCTTCATTCATACAATGGGAAAGGGGTGTAAGTAGGAAGAGGGTAGAAAGTGAGGTGTAAGGAGAGAAAGGTATAAGAGACAAAAATAATTAAGACTTTCACAGATTCTTCTCTTATAAACAGTGCAAACAACATGTGAAAAACCATAGAAAATCTTGTCTTCCTTAGTGTTATCGAAAGGAATTGAGATTTCTTTTTCTGGTAGCCATTAGTCATTTGCCTAACATAAGTCCTAATGATCTGATTTATAGAATTTGAGAATTGATGTTGTTCCTCTGTGGTTCCCTATAACTTTGCCAAAGGTGTGATAATAAAAGTGTTTTGTAGGGTGGCTTTTTCCGTTCCCTCCCTCCTTCCTTACAATAAAGTTTACTGCCTTTCCTAACCATAATAAAGCAGAAAAACATATACTATTGGATTTATTTTTTTAAAAAGAAACCCCAAATGTTGTGTGTTCAAACGTTTCTCCCCTCACGTAGAAGCTAGGGAAGAATTTAGTGGTAAATAAACGCTGCCTCAAACCAGGCAAGATAAAACATAAATCATTGCATTAAAACCTCTAACAAGTCTATCTGCTTTTTGAAATGACTGGGAGATGAAAGCGAGGAGTCTCATTTCAGAAGGCCCAGCGGATCAGTTCTGCATTTATATAGCTGTTATCAAAAGCAATTCATTTGGAGATCAAATAGACTGACAGATAGGACAAGCAGGGGGGATCACCACTGCCTTCAGGCAGCCCAAAGCCAGGATGGCTCCCCAGCACCATCACTAATATTGAGTCTAGTCAATGCTCATGTTTATTACCACCTCCATCCTCTGCCAGCTGCACAGTAACACACACTTCTTCCATCCCTTCCCAGCAAGGCCACTGTGGGGAGAAGAAGAGTAAGAATAACGTTTCCCAATGGGGTCTGGTGGAAAAACCCCTCTGTTGTACTGCTGTGCTCTGTTGAACAGGCCACGCTCATTCTAATTTTGGACAAGGATGACGATGATCAAGAGGAATAAAAGCAGGAAATGAGAGGCCTGCCAAGGAGCCTTGGGTCCCATGACCTCTTCATGGTTGGCATGTCCCCCACTTTTCCAGGCTGTGGATTATGCTCAGTCCTCTGCAGCTGAAGTTCTCCCACAGTGGGGCAAGAGGGAAGCATGCCAGTAGAAAGGAAATTTGCACAGGTGGGCATTTCCAAGGTTAGCATGGGGCAGATTTGTTTATCTGTGCAGAAGCTGGGGTCTCTAGTCCTCTTTTAAATAGAACTTCTGGATTTTTATCTGATTAAAAGGTAATTTTAATGGTGAAAATCTGAATAAAACAAAAAACAAAGACGAAAATGAAAAATACAGATAAAACCATCTTTCAGAGATAACGCCTGTTAACACACACACACACACATACACAAATATGGGCATAAATACACAAATTTTTGTGAGCTCGGGCTCTATCTGCATCCCATATGTTTGACTTCATATAAAAGATAAGGATTTCTTATGCGATTATTATTTAAAAAGATCATTTTAATGAATCAAAATCTTTTAATTGTACAGATGTACCAATCTTGATTTAATTATTTCTCTTTTGCCAATAGGTTAGGGAATTTGTCATTGTTTTGGCATATGAGTGCAGTGTATATTTCTCAATAAATTATTTAGGTAAATTTTTTGTTTTTTACTCATTTAGAGAAGTATATATACAATTTAAAGTCTTTTTATAATGTTCAAATTGCCCTATTTCAAGTTTATACCAACTGATAGCCACACCACTAATGCATGGGAATGCTTATGTGGCTGTATTTTTGCCAGCATAAAAAGTACTCCCATATACAGAGTATTATAATTTCATTAAATATTTACCAACTGGATAAATGAAATCTGGCATCACCTCCTTTTTAATTTGCTTTGTTTTATCACATTGAAATGAGCCTTTTTATATGTTTATTTTTGTTTGTATTTTTTCTATTGTAAATAGTATGTTTACTAGTTTAGTTGGAGGGCTGGCCGTGGTCATCTTTTCCTTAACAATTTTAAGAGGCTTTTAATTATTAAATATATTAATCTTTGTTGTATTTATTACAAATATTTTTATAATATTTAATTTAATTTTAATGTTAAAAATCGAAAAGTTGTGTGATAATGAAATAGATACGTTATTGACTTTAAGCCGTTCTATCTCTGCCAATGGTGTATGAAGCATCATGTGATTATATAGTCCTTAGCTTTTGAAGCATATTATATACATAAAGTACTTGTTTTTAACTTGCAGTGTCCAGGAGCAGAATAAAGGAGAAAAAATATTATTGTAATCTCTTTCCTAAACTCGTTTTGTGCTTAAAACCCCAACCATTATGGCATAGAATATTCAAGAAAAGAGAATATAAAACTAGCTAATGCTGTTAAAGTGAACCCAGAATAACTTTCCTTTTATAGCATTTAAGGTGTCAATCAATCAACAAATATTTACTGGGCATGTACTTTCCTTCTCATTGCCTAGAAGAATCATAAATATTTAGAAATATTTATTTATAAATATGTTAAAAGCACAGATCTTGCATTAAGCCTGATTTAGGGAAACAATTTTTTTCTATACTCATTCATTGAACGTTCACATACACTCTGTTACCAAGTCACTGTAATAGGACTTTGGTGGAGAACTTAATGACAGGGGACACACGGCCCCCGCTCTCACTTTGTTTATAACCTGGTTAGGAAAACAGACATCCTCTAAAATGTCCACAGCCACTCATCACCTAGGCCTGGCCTTGTATTGTAATGAGGGCAGCATAGACACTCTCAGACAAGGGAAAACTCACTGGGGCATGAGAAACCAGAGGAAGACCTTGTCAGGGCCCCAAAGATTGTGTAGGACATGAATTGTGGAAGAAAAGGAAGGGAAAATTGTACATAGAGAGAAAAAGAAATATTCTCTCTTGTTTTTCTCTTGAACTTCAAAACATACCACTTTCACCTTGAGATCCATTAGGCACAATGACTTACATCTCTATGTCTCTGGAGCCTTTCCTTGACCTCCTGTACCTCCATGCCAGCACCACTGAGAGGCAGACTTAGAGAGGAGTGAACAGAAGGGGCTTCGCTCTGTGACCTCTCCATTCTCCCTGCAACAGTGGCCATAAAGGTATCTGATGGTAGTGGGTACCACAGTGGAGGACTCCCTCCCCACATCCTAAATTATATGTTCAGCTGCATGCAGGGTTTGTCACTATTATAGATTTTCCTTCCTCCAGAGCCAATCTCACCCATAGACATAAATAGCGAGAGAGGATATTATTTGTGGTAGGCTGAATAAAGGCCACCCAAAAGATATCCCCATCCTAATTCCTGGACCCTGTGAATGTCACCTTCCATAACAAAAGGGACCTGAGGACATGATTAGGTTAAGAATCTGGAAATGAGGAGATTATCCAGCATTATCCAGGTGGGCCCCAAATGTAATCAGAGGGGACCTTAGACAGGCAGAAGAACTGAAAAGCAGTTGGAGAAGTGAATCCGGGAGCTGGAGAAAAGTAGACATTGGAGATAAGCTTTGAAGATGGAGGAATGGTCAAAAGCCAGGAAATACAGCCAGCCACCAGAAGCTGGAAAAGGCAAGGAAACAGATGATTCTCCCTTAGAAGCTTCACTAGGAACCAGCCTTGACTGCATTTTCATTTTGTCCCAGTGAAATTGATTTCAGACTGCTGACCTCCAAAACTTGGAATAAATTTACGCCGTTTTAAGGCACAGAGTTTGTGTTAATAACAACCAGAGGACACTGACACGTTGTTGGAGTTTCCTCTCCCAAAACAGCCTTCCCTGGTAACCGGAATTCCACTGTTAGGTCTGTTCTTTTAGGCTATAGTTGAGAAACCTGTTAAAATGAAAATACCCCTAGGAGGTGTGATATATTCAACCTCACAACATGAGTGTGAATTATTCTACGAAACTATCTAGAAATTCTGGAAGAAGTAGGTCACTGGGTAAGTAAGTTTGATGGGAAGGATATAGAAAGTATAGGTCCGGAGCCCAAAATACATCTGGGATGAGCTGGTCTAACCACCGAAGATTTGGAGGCTAAGATTGGAAGAAATAAAATAGGAGAAAGGTCAGGGCAAACCCCAAACACATATTAATATTTCCACAGTTTTGCCTTGAGTTAGCCCTGCTTTCATGCTCTTTACACCTATAATTTGTACCAATTTCTAAAGCAAAGTATTCTAGTTTAATTAATTAGTACACAAAAATACTAAAAAGGAAGAATAATTAAAAAATAAAGTATATTTAATTAAGCAACCAAGGATTGTAGATTTCAAATACAATAGGTCAAGTTAAATTTCATTACCATATAAACTTTTTTATTGTGCAGAAGGGAACATGGCATTATTTTTTAATTCTAAATATCCCATCTTTATCTCAGGGGCCAGACCTCTACTAGGTGAGAAATGTTATAGCTCTTTAGGGAAAAGAATGCACTGTTTACTCCAATACTTGATTTACATTTTGGGATCTTAAATGCAGAAATGCATCTGAGCTGGGTTCTATCTTTTAACTAGAGGCATTTGCGTGTGCAATATTGGTTGTGTTCTTCTGGCACATTTGTAAGTATCTGAAAAGCAAAACCTAAGTTCCTTTATATTGACTATTAATAACCCTATCAGGAAGAATGTTTTTTAAGCTTAGTCACAAGTCAAGGAAAGGAGAGAATAAGAAGGTCATTTTCTCAGATATCAACGGCAATGCTTGAGTTGTGCCCACACGTATCTGGTGGCCCAAACTCTATCTGCCAAGTTTGACCAAGTCTTAATCATTTGCAGATACAGCTATAAGTTCTTTTAGCTCAAGATTATTGTCCCCAAAATACAGTCTACAATACTAATAATTTATTAGAGTATAAGGAATTAGTATTTTTTTTAAATTTTTTTTTTAAAGATTTTATTTTTTCCCTTTTTCTCCCCAAAGCCCCCCGGTACATAGTTGTATATTCTTCGTTGTGGGTCTTTCTAGTTGTGGCATGTGGGATGCTGCCTCAGCGTGGTTTGATGAGCAGTGCCATGTCCGCGCCCAGGATTCGAACCAACGAAACACTGGGCCGCCTGCAGCGGAGCGCGTGAACTTAACCACTCGGACACAGGGCCAGCCCCAGGAATTAGTATTTTATATTATTTATAATGGCAATATATTAGGGTGATCAATTTATCCCGGTTTGCCTGGGAGTTTCCAGCATGTTCTGATTTTGACACTGACAGTCTCATTTTCCAGGCAACCTCCCAGTCTCAGGAGAGGTGGTCTGAACACAAACATATTCCTGAGGAGACGTCATTTCAGAAATGGTTTTACCCACTTAAAATGAGCAAATTTTAAAAAGTACATTAAATAAATTACCTTCTTTTTTTTAACATAAATCAGTATTTGCAATTTTCATGTAAATTTATTAAGTGGAGTATTAAATAAAGTGTTTATTTTAAGTGGTAGTGGTATTTGCAATGTTCATCACTGGTTCAAATTTTAATTTATTTTTACTTCAATGTGCAATCAAAACGTGATTTTTCATTCTTAAGTTAATCACAATTTTAAGGCCCCAAATCAAGATTTTCTCTACACACAGTCAGACGCCACCTGTTAAAACCCCAGACAAGCCAGGAGTTGTCCACATATTCACACCCAGAATGAAGCATCTATATTTCTAATACTATTTCAAGGCAGTGTATCAGATTTAAGATCTTTATTCTCTCTGAGACAGGACAGTATGTAGATAAATGTCCTGACGGTCCAAGCTTTCAGAGAATGTCGCCATTTATTCTGTGGATGTGCATCCCTGCGCAACCACCCGACAGGACTGTGCGTGACACAGCTAAATACAATCTGGTTTTCCCAATCCCCTCCTCCTTCCCCTTTGCCCCCGAATCTTCCCTCCTTTCTTTTCTGCTTCCTCCTTCAAATGTTCATTTTGAAGATATACTTTTCACTGGGATTAAAACAGGGTTTGCATTTAAAATTTTCATTTACCAAACAGAAAAATATTTTACTAGAAGGGAATGGTATTAAGGAGAAATGATTTTCCGTCTGCCCCGAGGCCTGGCATAGACAGGATTTGATTTGCAATGTTCGGCTGGAATCTGGATTGATACGCAGAGATGAGAGGGGGTGTTTAATAAAATTTACATTTCATTTTCTCACTTGACACCAGTCTCCTGTCACTCATGGAACTGATGGGAATGCTGCAAATAACTTTTGTCAGAATCTAGTTGGGGAAACAGACTGGGTAATGAGAAGACAGGAAGGAGAGATGGCAAAAGAATAATCTGGCTTGTTTTCATCTTGTGGTTCCAGGGATGGGAACAAACCCACTGTGGCTGGAGGACCTGAGAGCTGGCTGGCTCTGCATTGGAAGGAGTGAGTGTGCCAGTGGGAAACCTGGGGAGGGCACCTGGGAACTGACGTGATCCAGCTACCCACAGCGAGCAGTCATGCTGTGGCGGGGGGTGGAATGTATTGATTGAATGAGGAGTTTAAGCTTCTGGGGGACAGGACGCCCTTCATGTCAGCCGAAAAACAGATCAGGAGACATCCGAGACAAAAGCAAAGACGGGAGGAGACTGAGCTCTCCTTTTTTCCAGTGAAACCATAATGCCTTTATTAGTTTTCTATTGCTGTGTAACAGATGACCACAAATTTAGTTGCTTAAAACAATATCCATGATAGAATATTAGTCAGTCCGAAAAAAGGAGGAAATCTTGCCATTTGCAACAACATAGTGGATCTGCAGAAGCTTGTCTAAGTGAAGCAAGCCAGACATAGAAAGGCGAATAATGGATGATCTCACTTACATGTGGAATCTAAAACAGCTGTATCATAGAAAGAGCGAGTAGAGTGGTGATTGCCAGAGGCTGGGAGGAGAGGGGAATGGGGAGGCGATGGTCGAAGGGGACAAAGTTTCAGTGATGCCAGACAAGTTCTGAAGATCTGCTCTACGGCACAGTGCCTAGAGCTAACGGGGCAGTATTGTATACTTAAGCTTTTCTAAGAGGGTAGATCTTATGTTAGCTACTCTTACCAGAAGTAGTAATAAGGATAATAATAACAACAACAACAACAGTAATAATAATGAAGTGGGAGGAAACTTTAAGAGGTGATGGACGTGTCTATAGCCTTGATGGTGCTGACAGTTTCACAGGTGTACACTTATACCCAAACTCATGGAGTTGTATACATTAAATATGTACTGCTTTTTGCATGTCAATTATACATCAATAAAATGGTTAAAAACAAACAAAAAAACCCACCTATTTATTAGCTCTCAATTCTTTAGGTCAAAAGACTAAGAAAGCTCAACTGAATTTTCTTCTTAGAGTCTCCTGAGGCCAAATCAAGGTGTTAGCCAAGGTGGGCTTTTACCTGCAGGCTATGGGGAAGAATCCACTTTCACGTTGATTCAGGTTGTTGGCAGAACTCATTTCCTTGTGGTCATAGGACTGGGGTCCCTGCTTCTATGCTGGCTGTTATGGGGGCGGTACTCTTATCTCCTTGAGGCTACTTGGATCCCTTGCCAGGTGACCTGCTCTATTTTTCAAGCAACAAAGGCTCATAGAATCCCTCCCGTGTTAGGAACATCTCTGACTTCCTCTTCTGCCACCAGCCAGAGCAAATTGTCTTCTTTTAAAGGGTTCATGTGATTAGGTTAGGCCTATCCAAATAATTTCCCTATCTTAAGGCCAATTGATTAGGAAGCCTAATCATAACTGAGGTACCTCTTTTGTCACTTAATCATGGATTTGACACTAGGTGGCTGATATAATGGAGGCCATCTTAAAACCCTAACTGTCATGTTGTCCCATGTGTGATGAGTGGGTGCCAGCCCAGGGGAGACAGAACAGCACATTGCTGAGTTTAGCTGATGGCTTCTGAGAAGTCTGGGGATCCAGAAGGCTAGGAAGCAAGGCATGTGATGGGGTCCTCCTTAGGGTGCCAGCCGAGAATCAGGAGGGTATATAAGATTGCTGTGAATCCCAGAAAAAAATCCCATTTGTGGCCCTTTTTGTTGAAACTCAGAAATAACAAGGATTATTTGGCAGAGGGACTAAGGTCTCATTAAGCAGGTGAGGGCCTATTGAGCCAGAAGGTATTAGGGTTACATATTTATAAATGTCTTAATCTGTGCCCTTCATAAGAATAAAATGAGACATAAAATTTACAATTATGTTTTCTTGATCAGAAAAATAATATCAACCCCAGTTTGGCATGTTTCTCAGCACTGTGTAACTCACAGTGGTTCTTCTTTCACTTGACTTGATGTGTCAAGCAAAGGAGGAATCCAGAGAAACAGCCTCTGCAAGCCCTGGTAGAGAGCTTAGTGCTTTTTGGGCAGAAAATTCAGTCTTGGGCATTCAATCAATACTTTAGAAGGGGTGGACATGGTGTGTGGATAGGCACATCCTCTCAGCTTCATAAACTCCCTGCCTATGAGGAGGAGTGGATCTAGGGGTGGGAGGAGGTCACAGTGGAGCCGTCTAGAGCACAGAGACTGGGGAAATTCTTAACTGAGTCTAAAGGCAGTATTGGCTGTCATGCCATGTATCTTTGATCCAAGCTTTATTTGGCATATGAAGAAATAAGAGAATTTATAGGCCATTTGCTCCAGGATCTTCCATTATATCAATTAGCCTACAGAAGTAGCATTTAACCATGCCTTAATGATCTCAACAGAGTAGGATGCTGAAATAATTGTAATATTTACTGATAATTTTTTCCAAGCAATCAGAATTTTTTTCCTAATGCTAATTTCTTCATGTATGGTTGGTATCCTTCCATCTGGCACAATCTAAGTTGAAATCACTTCCACCATTTTTTAAATATAATTTCACATGTTTAAAATGGTTGTTAATTATTCATTCAGCCTTTATTTCCTATATTCAACAGTATTAACTCATTTCACTGAAGAATCCATGATCTAGGATGAGTAATTATTCTGCTCAAATTTATATATTTCCCTCACCTAAAATGTCCTCTTTATTTAATTAATCTTAATCCTATCTGTTCTCCTAAGTTTCACTTATGTTTTCTTTCCCAAGAAAGAAGAAGAGAAAGGCCAGGTTAGATACTCCTGAGATGTCATGTAAGATAAAGATAAAGACTTGTTCTCTAGAATTGGCAATATAGAAGTCACTGGTGATCACCACAGGAGCAGTCTCTGTTCTGTGGAGGGGTCAGAAAGCATATCAGAGTGCCTTGTAGAGTTAATGAAAACTGAGGAAGTAATGAAATTGTGAACAAAGTCTTTCAAGCAATTTTGCTAGAATGAGAGTAGAAAAATTGGAAAGAGAGCTGATGGGACCTATAGAATCAAAGAATGTTTTCTTTTTATTTTTGCTTATTTACTTGTTTATTTATTTTTGGTGAGGAAGACTAGCCCTGAGCTAACATTGGTTGCCAATTTCCCTCTTTTTGCTTGAGGAAAATTGTCGCTGAGCTAACTTCCATGCCAATCTTCCTCTATTTTGTATGTGGGATGCCACCACAGCATGGCTTGAGTGGTGCATAGGTCTGCATCTGGGATTTGAATCCACAAACCCTGGGCTGCCAAAGCAGAGCCCGCGAATTTACACCACCAGGCCAACCCCAATATTTTTTATTGAGGTAACATTGGTTTATAATATCACATAAATATCAGGTGTATATCATTATATTTTGATTTCTGTGTAGACTACATCATGTTCACCACCCAAAGTCTAATTGCCATTTATCACTATACACATGTGCCCTTTTACCACTTTCACCCTCCCCTGATCTCCTTTCCCTCTGGTAACCACCAATCTATTCTCTGTGTCTATCTGTTTGTTTATTGTTGTTTTTATTATCTTCCATATATGAGTGAAATCATACAGTATTTGACTTTCTCTGTCTGCTTTATTTCACTTAGCATAATGCCCTCAAGGTCCATCCATGTTGTTGCAAATGGAAAGATTTGATCTTTTTTCATGGCTGAGCAGTATTCCATTGTGTGTATATATATATACCACATCTTCTTTATCCATTCATGCATTGATGGACACTTGGATCGTTTCAAAGTCTTGGCTATCATAAATAATGCTAAAAAGAATATAGGGGTGCATATATCTCTTCGAATTAGTGTTTTATGTTCTTTGGATAAATACCCAGAAGTAAAATAGCTGGATCATATGGTAGTTCTATTCTTAATTTTTTGAGGAATCTCCATACGGTTTGCCATAACAGCTGCACCAGGTTACATTCCCACCAGCTGTGTATGAATGTTCCCTTTTTCTCCACATCATCTCCAACACTAATTATTAGGGAAAGGTAAATCAAAATGACAACAAGATATTACCTCATGCCTGTCAGAATAGCTATTATTGTGTTTTTGTTTTAAATGGGAGCTACTTAACCATGTTGGATAGTCATGGGAATAATCCAGTAGATGGGAAGAAATTGATGATGTTGGAAAAGAAAGGTGATAATCGAGGCAGTGACATGCTTGGGAATAGAATAAAGATATGTGGGTAAAAATTCTAATGAGAAAATTTAGTATAACTAGACTTATAGCCCAAATTTACAGCACTTCTAGAGTTGGCTAAACTGTAGATAAGCATGAAGGGTTATGTATTTATCACAAAACTTTAAGAAAATTTTGGAGCACGCTATTTTTTAGACCACACCCATTATTTGCAAATTTAAAGCTCACAGCTTCTTGACTTAAGGCTCTATCACAAGAGTCTGAGTCTCCGGAACTTGCCTAATTAGTGTGCTGTGATAGCTGCTATCAAGAGTCAGCCCTTTGTGTTCAGGATTATAATATCACTTGGTATAGTTTCAGAATAAACTGTAGGTAAAAGCATACTATATACACTGTTTCAAATTTTGCTTTTCTTTTTCTTTTTCTTTTAGCCTAACAATATATCCTGAGTAATTTTCTATATGGGTCATTCTATTGGATGGATATACCATTAAATTAAGAAAAGTTTTAGAAAGAAGTGGATATAGTCCAAATAAATTTCCAATTTTGCCTGGGACCACTGTAACCGTTTGGCAATTGACTGCCTCTTCGTCTATGAAGTGGAGAGACAAGTGGTCATTTCCCACATTTTTCAAAAGCAAATTATTTCACTTTTCCCTTGTTACAGCTACTAATTTTGAAACAAAATATATTGTAAGATAATAAATGAATAATTATTTTGAGATTGAAATAAGAGATTATATAGAAACAACTGATTCCTCATATCCCAGTAAATTCTAGAAAGTCCTACAAATGCATTAAACAAACCTGTCTCAAAACAGACCAGATTGATGGACAGAACTACTCTTTTCTTGAATTCTACCAAGCCAAGAGAACCCCAGTCTTTTTTGAGGTCTAAAAACAATAAATGCTGGAAGAATATCCGTAAACACCCGAATCGCTGTATTCTACCACTTAAGCCTCACTTAACTTTATAAAAACATTTTATCTCTTTTTAAAAAATTGCATTCTGGAAATATGGTTAGTCTCTCAAATATATCTCTAATTAGTTACAGTGCTATAGCATGGGTTGAAATCAACTATTCTGCACTCAGCAGAGTAATGCCTTCTGCTTGTAGCTCTTTCAGAACTGACACTGAATACATTATAAATCCTGGATACAAAATATGGAATAAATGCATGAATTTTAAATGACAGAATTAATTAAAATCCTTTACTCTTATTGACATGTACAATTTTATAGAAGCTTGGTTGAATAATATTTGCATGTGATTTACATTCAATTTCCACATACTCACTTTTGCATAAAGTTTGCATACATTTCGATGTATGGTAATTTCATACATTTGGAGTTAGACTGCTAGATGGAAGGGAGTTTTTCAACTAAACAATCCTTGAAAGGCCTGGGCCCTAGGGAGCCAAAGGCCTCTTGGCACTCAGTAGCCTCAGTGGGAAATAATACGGGCAAGTCTTCTGCAGGACACAACCCTGGTAAGATTGGCCCAGTCTGTCACTCTGAGAGGACATGAAGTTCTCTCAAAGTCTGGTACCTTCCCTGAACACAATCCTAAAAACACAAGAGGGTGAAAACTACCCTAGTTTCCTTCATCCTTCTCTCTCAATTTTAACATCCATAAGTATTTACAAATATTTATATTTCTTTTCACGAGGAAGATTTGCCTTGAGCTAACATCCATTGCCAATCCTCCTCTTTTTTCGCTTGAGGAAGATTAGCTCTGAGCTAACATCTGTACCAATTTTCCTCCATTTTTTGTATGTGGGATGCCTCCACAGTGTGGCTGGCAAATGGAGGAGGTCTGCACCTGGGATCCAAACTCCAGGACCCGGGCCACAAAGTGGAGCACACGGAACTTTAACCACTCGGCCACGGGGCTGGCCCCAATAAATATTTACAAATATTTTTGAACTCTCTAGAATTTTAGCTTGTTCTATATCTTGGGGGAAAGGAGTCTGCCATATATAAAGCACCAGAAATAGGAGGCAAGAAGAGATTCTTTAAAATAACACAGGAATAAGACATTTTGCAATTGTTTATTTGAATAAAGTGTAAGGTTTGTTACTGCTGGGAAATATTTACTGGGTTACTGTGCTCATGGTCTGAATAAGTTTAGGGTTGGCCTGTAGTGGCACTGTATCTAACCAGCTTATCTCTAGAAACGAATGAACCAAGAACCACTCTCTTGGCTTCCAGTATTTACCCAATTCTCCCATTTTTTGAGGAGGAAATAGAGGACTGGCTTAACTACCAGTTGGGGGATTCTGGCTAGACTCTGAAATTCCAAGCCACATGCTAGAGCCCTGCAAGTTATTCTGGATGTTTCTGGCTGCTGTTCAGGCCCAAGGAGTCCATTCTGGCCTCAGAGATCCCAGGTTTTGCTGGAGTAGAATTACTAGGTTAAATATGGTTGTTCCTAAACAGAGGGATAGGATCAAAGTTAATTTCTAGAAATATCAGTCTTTTGGCATATGGAGGATGGATAAAAAGATAGCAAAGATTGGGAGAAGGGTAAAGAACTAACAGGTGGTAGCTGACTGTTTGGGAAGAGTGAGATAGAACACGGAATTGTGGTTGACTCCTAGATTTCTGGTCTGACTGCAGGGATGTTGTGCATTGTGTTAGGGAAAGCGTGAAGAGGAACAGATTTTAAGGCTGGGTTAACCTCATAGTGGCTGTGGGATAACCTTGTTGAAGTTCTCAGTGGGCAGCTAAATATATGGCATAGAGCTCAGGAAAGCAACCTGGGCTGACATTTGAGTAGTGAAGGAAATCACCACAGTGAAAGGGAGAATGTATAGATGAATCCTCAGCAGATAGAGCTACGACTGCAACCATTTCACCATAAAAGCCTTAACTTCTGAAATCTTTTTGTACAAAAAGATTGTAGCTCTTTGAGGACCCATGTATGCACTAAGCAAAGATTGAAAACACGAATGACTTCACAGACCAGGAAGCTACTACAAAAATGAGATAAAGGACAGATTAGAGCAGTAACTAATTAATCTAGAGAAGGCATATTCTGCTGAAGCCACTCAGGAAATTTTTTGTTTTGTTATACTTTTAAACACTGCTACTACCCGACAAAATACATCTAAAAGAGGATTTACTCTGCAGGCAGCCAGCTTGTACCTTCAGAGTAAATTTCTACAGGCCAGATTACCCTTCAATGCCCTCCTTAAACACAGATAGTCTGGATTGAAAATCTCTTGGAGAGCATCAACCTTAAGATCCACTTGTATCTCCCTCAGAATCCAACACAGTGTCACAGAGAAGGCTGCTTACCACCTCTCACAGCAGCTCTAAGGTTTGAGATGTCCACAGGACATGTAACGAATGGACAAAGAGGCCGAGAAAGTTCCTGCCAACTCATGGTAGAGAGTGAGACATACTTTCCCACTGACGCCCTGCAGATGGTGACTTTCTGCCAGTACCTCCTAAATGGATGATTCCAGAGCATCATTATTTAAAATTCTGCAACAGCAAAGTGTGTTTCCTTTCTCTGTTCTAATTCAAATATAGGACAGCCCCTTAATCTTTCAGAGATTGGAAAATCCTGGTTTATATTTAGGGAAAAGCAGAGTGCAAGTTCTTTCTGGAAATTCTCCTCACCTCTGCTATCTTTGCTTTACTCTCTTGGCGCATAATGCCTTCCGGAACCAGAGCCAAGGACAGAGTCAGGCTGCTTAAAGTATCCTTTAGTTTCAATACAGATGAGCCCTGTGCAAACGCATGAATTAGGTGAAATTGCCTTTCACATCCTTACCCAGGTTATCAACGCCAGTTGACCCTCTGCTCTGGTCTCCATTAGAATCCTAGCACATCCCAGAGAGGCTGCACAGGATATCATCTCTTTCCCCCTCACTGGGCAGCTCTATGCCTTATCTTTTCCAAAGAGCAGTTCTCTGGCAAATGAGTTAGCTGATAAACAATCCACTTGACCACTTGGTTATCTCCGTTGTCCCAGTACAGTTATCTTCAGTTGTAAATTTGACCCAGTTACTAAGAGAAAGAACTATTGAAAACCATAATTTTGGTTCATGGATAATTTCCTTCCCCAAACTTGTTTTTTTTTATATCTTTGTCCTTAACTAAATCTCTGCAAAGCCCATGAGAATATCAGTTTTCATATGTCAATACTCCTGAGGTGAAAACTTGATATATTTGCTCTACCACAGGCTCCCAACAATGTATGGATTTAAGCCATGAAATAAAATCAGCTTGTAAAAAACCAGAAAGTTGCCTTGTGGTTGGAAGGTAAGCTCTGACAGATCACAGAGCGGGGTCTTCTCCCGTCCTTCAAATGTTTCTATAGGATAGAGAAATGTTTTGCTGTAACACTGCAGAAATAACTGCAGCCAGCTAGACCTTTTCATGATCCCTTCCTTTAGAGAATCCCAAAGCACTGTCGGTGGTCATCCCAGAGGAAGCTTAATAACAACCCCTACTGGTATAAATCAGTATTACATCATTACTAAGACGGCAAAATCAGGACGATAACTGGCTTAAGTTAAAAACAAGTAAAAAATTAACAAATATTTGGGAACCTATTATTTGTCTGGAATTAGGACTAGGACCTGTGATAAACACAAAAGGTGTATCAGACACTGTTTCAATCTACAAGCATTTAAATACTGTCTTCCATTTTAAAATTGAAACAAAGAGAATTCAGAGTCCATATTCTTCCTTCTTAGTGTCCAAACAGGTCAGGCCTCATCTCCCCTGCTCATTGTCCAGAAACACTTTGAACATTATGATTTTCAGCCCAAATGCCCACACCGTTCCTTGATCACAGCTGTTCCTGAATGGTTTCTGGACGTACTGAATGAAGGCAGAATGACTCAGTGGCACCACAGGAGGTTTTCTTCTCTTGGGAAAGCCCCAATCTGCCACCTTCCTTGCCCAACTGACTCTGTCCCTGCATTCGCTGCCTCTCTTGTCTGAGGTCTGGGCAGAGGAGCAGGAGCTGATCTTGGCCTGCCAGCTGGTATCTGAGCAACTGCTCTTGCGCCTTCTTCCAGTTCCCGGTTTCCTGCACACACACCTGCCGAGCAGGAGAGCCTGGAGCACAGGTGTGCCCGTGGGATGTGAGACTGGTAAGATTGGGAGCAGGGACAGCAGCCCCTTCTTGGCTGCCGTGCTCCTCTCCGACGGTACGGCGGCTAACCTTCCTTCTGGACACTCCGTTTAGCGACTGGTGAGGGAGCTGGTTCAGCTTGCCCAGCATGACCTTCTTCCTCATATCTGTGAGAGAAAAGAAGTGGAGAAAGAAATGGATTTGGTTCTCAATCAGTTGACTACACATTTTGCACATTTAATGTTCCTGAAAAGATAATTGCCAAATAATTAAAGATTAAATTACAGCAGCTTATCGATTTCCAAATATCTATGGAAATAAATTTTTTCTTAAAAAACCCACTTTATTCCAGGCCCAATTTATAATTAATATTAATTATCTAATAAAAGTCAGATAATATTGTTTCCCAGAAAAACACTTTTATGATGTTGATAAGTCAACAAGGAGTTTTCATCGTTTGCATGACGGCTTAAATATGAAAACTAGAGCTCAGTCAGGCCTTACCAAATGGGTTAACTCACACTTGTATTAAGAAATGTGAGCTCTAAAAACCAGTCTTATCCAACACTTTGGCTTTTATGTCAAATTCACAATTTGAATATCTTTGATTTTATAAAAATATGTAGCAATAATATAAATATATAAACAAACATATATCCATATGTGTGTATATATAATTTCCCACCTGTAAGAATTATCTTAAAACACACCCTAGGCTTGAAATATTTTTCCCATTCTCTCTTTCTAAACTCTCTGCCTTCTTTTATTCATCTCCCCAAATATTTCACTTCCTTCAGAATTATTTCCTAACTCATGAATTTCTCATTCTCATAATACATTGTGTGTTGAGGGATGTATCAATCTATTTTATAAACAATAAGGTATTATAGTTCAACTTTAAAAATAATTTTATTAAATTATAAGTCTTTTAACAAATTAAAGGAAATTCAAGATTATTCTATGTTCATGACACTTTTGTTCATTTGCATTCCAATATGATGTGTTCTTTGAAGAGAGGAAGGTTAGTAATACTTTGAAGTAACACTTATATAGCAATTATAGTAATTATCATGTTGGGCACTAAGTTATATACATATGCATGTATAATTTAATCCTTAAACAACCCTCTGAAGTAAGTGCTATTATCATCTCTCTTTTAGAAGGGAGACCACTGAGTTGTGGAGACATTAAGTAACTTCCCAAGACCACATACACAGTAGTGGCAGATCTTACTTACATTACAGAATTCAAGACTTTTGGCTCCAGAGTCTGTATGCTAAGCACCATCCAGTACTGTGTAAAGTTAAAGATAGTGATGGGGAGTTAAGAAGAACGTTCGGTTGGGTAAGTACATGGGAGTATGGCATGCCTGTGAATGTCATCTTGCATGAGCCTTATAATGAAGAACAGGGTGAGAACTATCCATAACTCCTGGGAGGTAGATGACAATACTGTCATCAACATTTCCCTTCCCTGCTTTTCTCACACCACACCACCAAATTCATTAGCCACCCTTTTATATACAAAACAAATGCTAATTTATTAACCTGTGTATTATGCTCCTCTATCAGTATAGTGCGACCTGTCTTGGTTTGTGTTAGGAGATAGTAATCATGTCTATATCATACTATAAAAGACAGTTATTGGGGCAAAGGGTACCAATTTCCTACCTCAATTTAACCTAACAAAGAATGAGAACTGAGGTGAGGGAAGACAGAAAGTACTAACAATATAAATTACGTAATGCACTTTGGATTTGAAACAGTAAAATGAGACAAAGTAATCATGTTTTTTATATTGTTTTCATGAGGCATCAATTAATATTCTTCTAAACCCATGTTATTCGTATGTTTTCTCTCCTTTTCCACAGTCCTTTTTTCTAACATGAATCTGCCATGACCACCTAACTACGGGATAATTCTCGTGCTTAGAGCTAATGAGAACTTTCAGGTTCTCCTAGTTTCCCTTCGGGATCTTCAAATCCTTCCAGAACTTTTCCTTGACAGCTCAACTACACTGATTTCTGTCTCAATGACTGGAGTTCCTCACTGACTTGAGCGACTGCTTCTATCATTGGTCACCTTTTCTTGTATGATGGTCTCACCTTCCTCATGGGGCTTTGTGTTCCTTCCAGAAAGAAACTTTTTGTGCCATCAACCTTGTCCCCATCTTATGCCCAGTTCTATGCCAAGTACTGAGGTTGGTGTCATCTCCATAATTACTGCTCCCACCAGGAGAAAAAGACATAGTTTATCAAGATCAGCAAATAACCAAAGAACAAGAATAATAAATCGTCAGGTAGAAGCGAACTTAAAAAAGGAAAAAAAGGCTTTGAATTTTTATCCCTTGGTAAAACCAATACCACTTCATGTAACAGGAATCAAACACTGCAAGTCACCTATTTTCAATCCATTGAAGATATTGTTATCCTGTTTTTAAGAGACCGTCATTGGAAATCTGTTCCTCCTTGTTCTTCAACTCTGCGGCTATTCATAGAAGACTAACACAAGAGTAGCTTTCCTTTGCAGGCCCCAAAACATTAAAAAACTCCCATGAATTATTTACATGGCAGCTCCAATCAGCAACATACCTGACAGACTCCCCAGCTGAAATGAAAGTGCACTGTGTAAATGTGCCCAGGGAGGCTGGCCGCCTCCCACTGTGAGGTTATAGACAGAACTAAGTCAGCACACATTATATGTCAGTGCCAACATCAGAAGGAATCAGATCTTTTGATCTTGGACCTCCACAGGAAGCTCAGATCTCAGACAAATTAGATAAAAAATGAATTTATAGCAGATATGTGTCCTAAGGCATTCCGCTGAATGTTTGGGTTGTGGGGAAGGAAGAAGAGTGAATATCAAAACATATGAATTGGCATGCCTTCTTTCCACCTCCACCTTGTTGGTGAGTCCCCATTCAAATGGAAAAACAGGATTTCAAATTGCCCCTCCATGACTCTAAGAGTCTCATTGGTGGGTTTGATCAAGTTTTAGGAAGAATAGGATGAAACATGGGAACATACATCCCTTCTCTATGAAAAAGAGGCAGTGGTTTTGGGGCCTTCCACCTTCACCAGTCAGCTATAACTTTTCCAGCTACCCTTAACTTCTTTTGGCTTCCAAAACTTCCTACGGCAACAAATAGATTCTGTGCCTGTGATTTCTAAAGTTTGTGTGGGTACCCGTCACTGGCTTTTTTTTTTTGCAATAGGAACATTAACAATGATTCTCTCCTTCCCTCCAACCCCACCCTCACTGTTCATATTTTCCTAGCCAAGTCTCCAAGGGCTGCATTCAAAGTTGGATGACCTGGATTCAGTACAGAAGACCCAATATAATCACCTGGACCTAAAGCCTAAATAGAGTCTGAAGAAGAAAGATGGATGGCTGATCAGCCAACATAGAAAATGTGCTCCCCCTTGGTTTTTCATTTGTCGATAAGGGCAACAATCCTGCCCACATGTTGAAGAAGATATATGCAACAATTAATAAATACTATTACCTATGTCCTTTCTAGATTATTTGTTCCTTTAAGTAAAAAAGTATCATTTACTTTTCATAATAAATGCATGATAAATCAGGAAGGTATACAAATTTTACAAAGACAAAGGGAAAAATGCCTTTCATCACACATTATATCAGAAGTGATCTCTATTTTGTTGTTTTTGCAATACTCTAGCAATGGATATGTTTTAGTAAATCTAATTGAACTCATCAACCCATCTGGAGTTTACTTTGGTGTATTTTCTGAAGTATGAATCTATTGATAAATATTGTAAATAGTCAAATCTACTAGCCCCATTTATAGACTAATGCTCCGTTTTCCTTTACTTTTATTATCTGCTTTATCATATATTACATTTCTATATCTAATATCTATATTTAAATCTAATTGAGGTTATTTCCACTAATGTGCCCATATATTCTTGTGTCAGTATCACTGTGTCTTAAAAATAGTACCATACATATTATCTCCCTGGTTGAGCTACCATTCCCACTGCCAGAAAGTCAATTTCTTGTAAAAAATTGGTTTTGTATCATTGATCTATATTTTCTGATAAATTAGAATCATCTTATACTATTCTACTCTGTGTAAAATTTTTTGAACTGCATTTGACCAAAGTTACTTTAAGAATAATTGAGCTCTTTGTAATATTAGTCAATCCAATTAGAAATACATTGTAATTCCTTCTGCATTCAAGTCTTCTCTTTAAACTATTCAGTAAAATATGGTTTATTTTTTACACAAGTCCAACATATCTCCTGTTAAGATTTTTTTCCAAGACAGCATATTCTTCAGTCACTCTTATGTATTTCATTATGTTTCCTGACTGTATACCATTGACTTATACATTATTGTGCGTAGATTGATGTTATATTTGAATAAATTACTCAAGTTATTTATAAATTATAGCAGTTAGTGGTTGAATCTTTTAAGTTATCCTTAAACAATTATATCATCTGCAAGCCATCATGTATTTTCTCCAACATTATCTTCTTAATTTTGTTTTCTATCTGGCTATGTTTCTTAGCATTCCAAAATATATGTTACAAAATTATGGTATAAAATTATGGTTATGTGCTTTGTCCTCATTTGAGTATTAATTTTTCTAATATTCCATTGTTAAATGTGCCACTGGATCTTGGTAGCGGATAGCATTGGAATTCTCCATCTTAGTTAGTGGGCAGGCTCTTATTCATGGTTATATTTATAGTTTTCTTAAGGAATAGTACTAGATTTTATTCGTGTTTTTAAATTAGGAGATGCTCTTTTTTAATTTTATTACATGGACATGTTATTTATTAATATATTAATATAATTAATATATTTCCAAACATAGTTTTACTCTCCCCGGAGCTTGGCACAATTTCTAGTCCCGAGCTCTTTTGCTCTTCTCTGCTTCCAGACACCTTGGAGCCACCCCTCTCCTCCCCAATCCCTGTCATTCTCCTAGATTTGTGCTTATAAAAGGTAAATTAGTGGAAGATGAAAACCAAAGACATCACAGAGGTGGAAGTGGTAAAACTTGGCAGGGGCACAAGGTGGTAATGGGAGAACTGGGAGTTAAAGTTAACTCAGGAGTCTAGCCTGGAAGATTTGGGGCTAGTAACCAGACGAGGGGAACAAGGAACAGTTGAGAAGGCATGATACAAAACTGAGCTTTGACAAAGCAGAGCAGCACTGCCTCCCTGGCATTTCTGTGAACCTGAATTTGTGCTAACTGGACAACCAAGTCCCTAGAAAAGGGATTTGAAACAGTGTGACATGATTTAGGAGCTACAGGGACTAAACATGTAACTTAGGATAACGATATTTTTTCTCTCCTTTATCACTCTCTCCCTTTTTAAATTCTTCAAATATATATTGTTTGTTGTGATTGCCTTACGCTTACTTGTTTATTGCCTGGAATTGTTCTTTTATTTTCCCCAAAATATTATTCTTGTGTTTCAATCATATTGGAAACTCATAAAGGACAAGGGACCAGATATCACTTCTTTTTAACTATACAGAGAGGAACTTATAAGATACTAAATAAATATCAGGAGATAAATACAAAATTATTTAATATTTATTGGGAGATAATTGCATTTGTTAAGTCATTCCAGTAGTCTCTCACCTAAATGTTACAAAGATGTGTAATAGCTTCTGCCAGAGTTTCTCAGCCTTGGCATTACTGACCTCTTGAACCAGATAATCTTTTGTTGTGGGGTGGTCTTGTGCATTGTCAAATGTTTACAGCATCCTTAATCGCTTCTCACTAGATGCCAATAGTATCCCCTCCCCTAAGCTATGGCAACAAAAATATCTTCAGACATTGCAAATGTCCTCTGGAGGTAGAGTGACCAACTGTCACTATTTGTCTGGGACTGAGGGAGTCCCTGGGACACAAGGATTTGATTTTTAAAACTTGGAAAGTTCTGGAAAAACCAGAATGAGGAAGCTGCCCTATGTGGGCAGTCAAATTGCCCCTGGTGGAGAACGACTGGCCTATGGGAACAGACAGCCATCTACATACAATAAATTCCAAAAACTCTAAGCGCTACGGAAGCACACATTCAGTATTCTTGGAATGCAAAGAGGACAATACTCACTTTTCGCTGAGGTGGGAGGGATTGGGGAAGAGTTTATGAAAAAAATGGCATTTCAATTGGAGCTTAAAAGCTTGATGAGGTTTTAACAGGTGAAGACAGCAATCAAATTGGAAGAAACTGTGCAAGCAAATGGGTGGAAAAGTATTAGACAAGTCCTGGGATGAGTGAGCTCATGTGATGAGTGTGAGCAGGGGCCAGGAAAGCAAGAGCCAAGACTAGAAAGAGAGGATGGAGTCAAGTCTTGAAGGGCTTTGAGTCTTAAACACCAACAAGAAAAACCAGTGATAAAT
This sequence comes from Equus przewalskii, assembly GCF_037783145.1. Lineage (NCBI taxonomy): Eukaryota > Metazoa > Chordata > Mammalia > Perissodactyla > Equidae > Equus > Equus przewalskii. The sequence goes on from NC_091849.1 coordinate 49,677,462, forward strand.
AACATATACGTAGCACATGCAATACGCCAGGAATTGTTCTGTGCTCTTTGTGATACTGACTCATGTAATCTGCACAACAACCCTAAGTGTGGCCAGTATTATTATGGCAGTTTTCCTGATGAGGAAACTAAAAGGCACAAAGAGGATAGTTGACTTGCTTGAGGGCACAAAGTAAGGCAGCAGGGGAGTCAAGATTAAACTATCTGTCTCACTCCTGGGGTTCACACTCTTAACTGCCACATTCTCCTGCTTCCCCAACCGATGACGGGATTCACGAAATCTTCTGGGTAGCAGAATGACAAGAGCTGATATGAATTTTAAAAGCTGGTTCAGATGGCTCTCTATGTCAAAAATCCCAGTAGCAGTCAATTATGAGGGATACATGATTTCCTCCCTCCTCCCCCATCATAACTGTCTACCACCCCTATTGCATCCATATAAGTTTTGGTAAAAGCTTTAACATGGTGAATTTACAGTCTGAATCTACTGGACAGTGAAAATGCTCAATTTCATCACTAAACAACGCAGTGCTATGGTGGTGCTTGGTGAATGCAAAGTGCTCATGAGTGAGACAGCCAATCACTTTATCAGCAAACGCCAAAAGTTTAAAAACACAGAGGGAAAGGGGAATTCAAGTGCCAGGGAAATAATGAAATAAAACCAAATTTATTTAAAGCTACCAATAATTAGATGTTTTGTAGCTGGTAATAATTTCCAAGGAAAAGCAGGAGACAGTTCATAACTTGCCTTGGAAACAATGCTCCTAAGATTTGGACAAAGCTTAGAAGATAAGGAAACAAATTTGCTACGATCCCGAGGGGAGGATTCAGATAACACATCTTTCTATTTTTAACTCGAATGTCCTAAGAAAATGGCCTCTGATACTCCCATCTCTTCAATCTAAACTCCTCCACAGGAGCCCTGGCCTTGTCTCATTCCTGATAATTTATTAATAAGCCACCACATAAAAAATGCTCCTTAATAAAACACCCAGGCATTGTGGACTGCTTAATGTAGTTAATTTAAGCAGGGCAACTAAGATTCATGTGGATGGCCATATTAGATTAGGGGAGAGATTAGCATCACTCTTGCCATTCGCTGAAGAATGCAGCTGAATATTCCGTTCTTCACAGAGCGGGGTTCTGTTAAGATGACCATTTTCAAACACCTGTCCTGAATTTGCATGCAATAAAGTGGACAAGAGGCTTCTAGAAACCAAAATGAAAGTCATCTTAGATGAAATATAGAAAGAGTTCCTGTTCCCTTCTCCCTGTCTCCATTTTTCACACCCCGACGAACTTGAATCCCTACCACCTTGAGACACAAGTCCAGGAGCTGACATACGCCTGGCTAATTTTTTGGAAAATTTGTTTTTAAATAACTTCATTTCCTCCATGGGAAAAAATACAAGCAAGCACGCAAACTGATACATGGACACACGTGCACAAACACACACACACACACACTCACCAGAGTTTATTAAATTAGGTAGAGGCAGAACAACATTGGACTGCTATTTTTTGGTTAAATGTGCACTCAGAACCAGTAAGATTCATATTCCTTTTCAAGCAGAAAATATGACAACAATTGGTTATTACTAAGAAAACCCAGAAATATTCTTTTCTTCAGAGTGTATGTTTCAAAATGTCTCAGGTCCATGGAAATTATCAGAATATTTTTCATACATCACATCCATGCTTGGCAAACCCATCTTGTGCTCTGCCCACCGTTTTCCTATTTTCTGTGTCTTTAGAAGGACAAGGGCAAAGCATCGCTCTGAGGCAAATGCTTATCTTTTCTCTGCTTGGCCCCAATTCTAGTGACAATTTAACAATAACAAGCAAAATCATCTGGTATAACGCACAACATAAGCAAATAATACATTTTGCTAAAAGTATGAATAAACAACAAAGCAGAGCTTTACAAAGCTGACTCATTTCTTGAAGTTTCCATATTCAATCTTATTTGCATAGTTGCTATTCAGCAACTAAATTCTCTTCTTTCCCAAATTCAATAATGTGGCCAAACTGGCAGCTTTGCAATAGCTAAAGATTATATGCCTAATACTCTCATTTTCCCTTTCTCTATGGAATGAATTCAAATGTTAAACCAATAATCTTCTACTAAGAAAAACATAGATACATGGCAGCTTGAATAATTGGTTGATAGCTGAGTGAATCAGCTGTACTTGTGTATTCCTACGCTGGGATGTGATTTCCTTGAGGAGAAGTAACAAAGATTAAAGAAGAGGCTATAAACTAAATTAATTCAGAAACTGTCAGCCGGGGGAGGCTACAGGCTACAGTTCATTCACAGTGGGTCTCTCTTATAGGAATCATTCACAGTGGCCAAGCTCACCTTCTCCCATCACGGCGTCTTCTTTCCCCGTCTCTACTTGTGATCCTTGGCGTTTGGATGGGACGTGAGTAGGATTCTTTTGATCATTAGTCTGAGATTCAGAAATCTCTTCACTTTTTATTTCTGTATTAGTGAAAAAAACACATTGTTTTTCTGTTTTTCCAGAACAAAATTACATTTTTCATTTGTAAATAGGCCCTAAGGGTTAACGTTTCCCCTTTACGGTTCCACAAAATGATTGTGATATACATGCAGTAGAATGCCTATAATATATTCAGAGCTTAAGGAATAATGAAACAAAATCCATAAGCTGACCACCTAATTGAAGGTATTGTCCAATATAGTAGCCACCATATATGGCTATTGAACACGTGAAATGTGACTAATTCGAATTGAGATGTGCTGTAAGTGTAAAATATACATCTGATTTTGAAAAAGTATAAAGTAGCTAATATTCTAATCTAATATTTTTATATTCATTATGTGCCAAAATAAATTTTGGTGTATTAGGTCAAGTGGCTACTAGAAAAGTACATTACATGCCTCACATTTGTTGTTCCTGTTACACTTCTCTGAAACTGAGCTGGTATAGAATGTTACTAATACTTTTTTTTAACCTTTTATTGTGAAATAATTATAGATACACAGGAAGGTGCAAAGAAATGTGCACGGAGGCCTCGTGCACTTTGATGCACCTTCCTCCATTGTTGACAACCTGCGTAACTATAGTAGCATAGCAAAACCAGAAATTAACGTTGGTACAATCCACAGAGCTCGTGCAGGTGTGTGCTTTTCATTGAAGACTGTAGATCTTCAGTCTGCTCCTGACTGAAGAGATGCTTTATCTTCTATTCATTTATTTATTAAATATATTAATCAAAGATATATTTGCATTCCTCATGCCAGGCAGTGTTCTAGGAACTGGTTAGACGATGACGAATAAGAAAGACCTTGTCCCTGCCCTCATAGACCTTTCATTCCAGTTTGGATGCCAGAGGATAAACAAATAAATTTGTAATATAATATCTGATAATGCCATGCCATGCCATATGATGATTTTCTCAAGGAAAACACTTTTGGGATTGAGTTTTGAGCTGAACGAATTTTCCACAGAACACCACTTTTAGATTGAAAGTACTTGAAAGAATGATTGGAAGATAAATTATGGTTATCATACTTGGATATTTGGCAGATTTTTTTTGAGTGAATGGAGTGAGTCTTCTTTGAATGAACTTCAAAGAAATAACTGACAGTACTTGTTGCCAATGATAAAATCCAAGCTTTCATGGGAAACTTAGAATTTTGGAAAACTTGTATCAACTATTATGAGCTTCAGAGACTTCCAATTCTTGAAGATCCATGTTGATATTAACAAATGTGATTTTTTTTTTTAATTGTAGAATGAAATATGTCAACATTTAGAAGATATGCATAACTCAGTGAAACAATATTTTCCAAATGGCCAAGGTATAATGTTTCAAAATCTTGTATGGATAAAACCTCCATTCAAGGTACAAGATAGACTAATGGATTTTCATATAACACAGTACAAAAAGTACATTGAGATATATCTTTAAGTAACTACCTCTCACCCATTTTTGGTGCAGTATCAAAGAAGAATATTCACAATTATCTGTAATGGCTATTAAAATATTCTTCCCTTTTTTACTATGTATCTGCGTGTGGCTGGATTTTTGTCACATGTTTCAATCAAAACAATAGATTACAACACATAGAATGCAGAAGCCACTAAGAGAACCCGGATGACTTCTCTTAAGGCAGACATCAAAGAAGTTTGGAAAATGCCATTCTTTTCACTATACATTTTTTGAAAACATAGTTTTTAAGTAAAAACATATGCTAATTACATTAGCATATAACGCACGTATTATTGTTTTTTTAAAATAAATAGGCAGGGACTGGTCCCATGGCCGAGTGGTTAGGTTCATGCTCTCCACTTCAGCAGCCCAGGGTTTCGTCGGTTTGGATCCTAGGCACGGACACGGCACCGCTGTCAGGCCATGCTGAGGCGGCATCTCACATACCACAACCAAAGGACCTACAACTAGAATATACAGCTACGTTTTGGGGGCTTTGGGGAGATAAAGCAGAGACAAAAAAAAAAAAGAACATTGGCAACAGTTGTTAGCTGAGGTGCCAATCTTTAAAAAATAAATTAATTTAAAAATAAATAAATAAATAAGCAAATTTTACATTTTCTCTTTTAACTTCTAGCTTGGAAACTCTGATATATATATAACAAGCATTGGCAGGAGTTCTTTAGGGTTTTTAATAATTATTGAAAATGTAACGAGGTCCCAAAAACAAAATTTATAAACTTGTATCAACTATTATGAGCTTCAGAGACTTCCAGTTCTTGAAGATCCATGTTGATATTAACAAATGTGATTTTTTTTAATTGTAGAATGAAATATGTCAACATTTAGAAGATATGCATAACTCAGTGAAACAATATTTTCTGACACAGACCATACAGCTGAAACAGAGAACCACATTCTGTGAGGAACAATATATTTTTCTGGTTCAAAAAGTAATGAATACTAATTTTAGAAATTTGAGAAATACAGAAAGATATAATGCAAATGACTCATACAGACCTGACCACCGTAAATTTTTCATAAAGTTCCTTCCAATTTCTTTACAATTTTAGTTTTTGTTTTGTTTTGTCTTTTAAGAAAGTTAGGACTCTGCCTGCATTCAGGAAACTATGGGAATTTAATACAGCAAAATGTGTCCACAGATATCTAAAAGTTGAAAGAGCAGAAAGAGGACACTGAGGTAACCGATGTGTTAGTAACCGCAGGAAGAAGCTTCTAGAGCTGGGGGGAGAAAAAGGAAGAGACTGGTGAGAGGAGCTTAGTGAGAGTTACCTCTGTGCTAGTCGGTTTAACTACAAAACGGATGACAGTGAAATCACCTACTTCCTAGAATCACATGAGATTAAAAACTATGAAAAGTCTTTGCCTTTAAATCAGAAAGCACTACACACGTGTGCGCGCGTGCGTGCGCGTAGTTAGAACTTTAGACTTTAAAATAAAAACAAAATTCCGTGGTTCAACAAATCACAGGCAACACCCCGGACAAGATCCCATTCATCTTGAGAAAGACAAGGAACCCCAGAGTTTCTTCGTAGTTTGTCCACTTCAATCACCAGGATGTGGATTGAGGTAAGGATATGAGGTTGAAGCTGGGTTCAAAATAAAGATCACATGTGGTGGGGCTTCCCGTCCCCAGCATCTCTCAGACATGCGAACATGGCGAATCTTCTAGTAGTGGCATCAGGCTTCTTCCTCTTTCCTTCCTTCCTTTATTTTGACTTTCTTTCGTGGCTTCTCCTCATTTCGCTTCTTTTATACTCACTCTTGTTTATCATGTTGGTCTCTTTAGTACCTCCTAGTATCACGAAGTGTTTCTTTCACTCATTCGATGGTCTTGGGAGGGTGGTGTGGGTGGAGCAAGGGATTTGCCAGAGCCTGGTCTGCTCCTCTTGCCTCCACTCTAAGAATAGAGTGGAAGGATTAAAAGAAGCCTCTTTTAAAGAACCTTTTCCCCTCAGTGATTCTAGCCAAAAAAAAAAAAAAAGCTTCTGGGAAAATATTCAAGAATATATTTAATTTCTACACTCCTAGAGAAAAAAAAAAACACCAAGCACGCTCTTCGCTCTTGTGAAGGAAAAGAGAACATTTTTCCCTGAACTCACCTCTTGGAGGGTCACCTGGGCAGAGGAACACAGCAATTCAGTGAGTGGGATCTGGAGCCAAACTTCCTGGCTTGTTCCTGGCTGTGTGACCTTGGGCCAGTTACTTAACCTTTCTGTGCCTCATGCTCCACCTCCGTAACATGGACATAGTATTTAGTACTTACTTCATAGGGTTCTTGTGAGGATGAAATAAATTTAGTATCTAAAGCACCTAGAACCTGGTCTGTAGTGACTATTCAATGAATATGAGCTTTCTTTATGATTGCTATTATTGAGATTAGGCAATCCTTATCTCTACTGTATGAATTGAACAATTTGGCTCCATGTGGTTTAATATGTTGCTGAGGTTCATAAAAATTTCTCTTTGAGGGAAGAAAAAAATGTATGTTATGCATGATGGCATTTTTCCCAGTCTTTTCATTCCAAAAAAAAAATAAATCAACGTACTTCTGCTTTTGCTTTTCTTAAACCAACAGCACACCAGACAGCATAGAGCCAACCACGAGACCACTGAGCACAGGGAAGCAGCCAGGATAATGGTCGAGCTCTCTGACCTAGTCACAGGTAAGATGGCGAATGGCCTGGATCGAGCTGTAAAATTGACCCCTGTAAAAAAAGAAAAGTCTCAATAATAACATATTAATAAGATACTATTGTAATGAAAATATTGTGGAAAAGATATGCTTACAGCAGTACCTGACACTTAGTAGGTTCAGTAAATATTTATTAAATTAAATGATTAAATAAATGAACCAGTAATAGATCCAAGATTTGTATTTCTGAAGAAATAGAAGAATTCAGTTCCAACAATAACATACAATTGTTCTTTCCAATGCTGTACATTACTGATGGGGAATTCTTCCAATTCTCCTCTTTTATTCTCAGACTTAACCCTTTCCATCAATGAAAAATTTCAGTTTCACTCTATGTTCCACAAACTAGAACAGAAATGCTCTCAGCCCCAGAATGTGTGAAACTACTTGCTCTGACACATCTGTCCTATGAAAATAGGGCATGTAACACATCAAAACAGGGGCCAGGCACTCCTACTACAGAGCCAAGAGAATTTCTAATGTCCATGAGAATTTCCTTATCTAGAAAACTGGGAGTAGAGCAGTGGCAGATAGGCAGAGCCACTTTGGCTAGGGAAGATGGATCCAAATGGGCGGCTTCCTTACAGAGCGTATCTTTCTAAGAATTCATCTCTAACTCCTCCCCTTTCAATGGACTGAAAAATTTGGTTCTCACTCCATTATTATTTTTGAAACAAGGCATAAAAGAATCTAAAAAACCTTGCCTAGATATGCAAAAATCTGCACATAAATGTTTATAGCACCCCTATTCGTAATCACCCAAATCTGGAAACAACCCAAATGTTCTCCAAAAGGGGAAGGAATAAACCAACAGTGGTTTATCCAGACAAAGGAATACTGCTCAGCCAAAAGAAAAAAATAAAAGGAAAAAGAAGGAAAAAAGGAGAGAAGAAAGAAAGGAAGGGAGGGAAAGAAAGAGAAAGAGAGAGAGAGACAGAGAGAGAAACCCTTAATAACCTGTAACAACTGAGATGAACATCAAAGGCATTAGGCTGAGTGAGAGAAATCCATCTGTAAAGGGGACATCTTGTATGATCCCATTAAATGACTCTCTACAAAAGACAAAACTATAGAGATGGAGAACAGATCAGCAGTTGCCAGGGATTAATGGTAGTGGGAGAGGAGGACGTCAAGATACAGGAATAGCATAAGGGAGACTTTTTGGAAATGTGCTGTATCCTGACTGTGGTGGTGATGACGCAAATCCATGGATGTATTTGGATTCATAAAAAGACAGCCCAAAAGATTAATTTTACTGTATATTATTTTTTTAATCATTTATTTTAATTTGTCTATATTTTGGGGGGTGAGAGATATGTTCATTATTTTAATTGTGAGGATGGTTTCAGGGAAGCCTGCATTCATTGAAACTTATTGAACGGTATGCTTTAGCCACGTAGTTTATCCTAAGTCAATTATACTTCAATACAAAAATTGAAAGTTAAAAAAACACTTGCCTATGAACTGGAGTTAGTTATAACCAGCATTTTTGAGTAGCTCACTCAAAACAAACAAACAAATCCCAAGCCCCTGTTTTCATCTGAATAACTCAGGCAAAAACAGAGTTTTTATTTTTCTCTAATTCGAGGAAACACCATGTTTTTCTTTGCTGTGCTTTCTTTGGGCCGAGCCTGACATCTGATTGGAAGTCACAGTCAGATCTTCAGTCTCTTGACTCCTGGCTGACTTGGTCCGAAAGCTACCATAACAAGATTAGCTAGAAATGGTTCTCCTGTGTGTACATTTTACACTTAAGCCACATTTGGCTTGTTTGTTATCAATTAGTTGCTTTTTATGGGCATCTGAATAAGCTAAATCTAGTCCAGAGTCGGGGAAATGGGTTTTACTTGGGATTCACAGAAGTAAAAACAAAATTCTTCATTCTTTTATCCATTTTTCAATACTTGCTCAGTGATTATTTACTATGCTAAGTGGATAAGTTACTGTTCTCATTCTTAGAGATCTACAAGACGGTAAATGAAATAGGATACACATACAAATATTGGTAATACAAATCAGAATGAGACACTTGCCACCAGAATAATGCAAAGCAATTGCTTTGGAAGGTTATTTTCCATTGATATGATCAGGAAAAGCATCTCAGAGGAGAGAGTATCTAAGTGGGGCTTTGAAGGCCAAGCAAATAAAGATGGAGAGGAGAAAAGAAGAGTTGATGTTTAGGAAATTTATGCTGGGAAATACCGGGAATTGATGGAAAGCATTTGAGACAAATTTTGGTGGGCATTAAATGTCAGCCAAAAGGCCCTTGACTATATTCTGAAGGGAAAGAGCTGTCATAGAAGGGAAAATTCTGAGCTGAGAAGTGACATGAGCCACATGGAATATAGAAGATCAGGCCAACGATGTGTTTAGAACACAAGTAATGACAGCAGCTGAAGCGAGGGAGAGCAGTTTACAACCCTGGAGCAGTAACCTGAGTCTAAAGGAGAGACCATCAGCTTTCAAGTATTTTTAGCAGTAGGACAGTTTTTAAAAATGTAATCTTAGACACAGTCTCAACATACTCACTTATTCATAAAACAAATATTTATTTGTGCCTATGATGTGCCAGGTTTTTCTACACCCTGAGGATATAATGTTGATCTAAGCAGAAGAATTCCTGTCCCTTTAGGAACTCAGGTCCTAATAGGGGACAGAAGACACAGGCAGTAGGGAAACAAGCAAATACACAGATACTCTGATGCCATGTAGTAGGTAAGTGCCATGAAGACCAAAGTGGGGTTGGAAAACAGAAAGACTGGAGGTGGGAGCAGCCTTGGGAATAGCATTATAAACTTATTGATCCAGAAAAGGCCGCTGGGATGTGACATGTGCGAAGAAACCTGAGTGAACTGATGAGTGAGCCATGTGAATTTCTGGAGGAAGAGTATTCCAAGTGTGGAAATGGCCACTAGAGTAGAGCTTTTCTGGATTAGGTGGCAGGAGCATTCCTGGCTCCCTCAAACTCTTCCTCAGCCCAGCAGCCCCTGAGAAGCCCCTAAGAATGTCACGGCTTCGAGAAATGAGTGGAGAAACCACAGCCCAGACCACAATAATGATAGTGAATATGGAAAGGCTGGGTCCAAAGCAGTAGCACAAACTTATAGAAACCCTTCTCTCTTGCAGTGTCTCAAGAAGTATCAGAAATGGATAGATGCGTTGGATTAGTGAACATATTAGAAAGACTTATGAGTGATGTGGATCAAGGCTGCCCCGGGGAGAGAAGCCCAAGGGGTCCTGGCCTACATGCCAATCTATATGACCCAATTCATATCTAAAGTTAGACAAACATACAATAACCAGACCCCACCTGCCCTGATACCGTTTAATGACTTTTTACATCATCTTTCCTTTGTCTAGTAGAAAATAAGTCATGTACCCACGCCTTATAACATTAGCCCCACCCTCAACACATTGCAGCCCTTCGCTGCCCATGGGTCCTGTCCCCATGCTGTTCTCTGAATAAAAGAGCACTACGACCAGACCTTGAGAGTCCAAGAAATCTTTCTCTCGACACTTTGGCTGGCCGAGCCCACATCAGTGAGGAGTGCATACCCACTTGGAAAGACCTATTTAACTTCTCAGTTCCTCAATTCTATATTTTTAAAATAGTATAGCAATTATAGTCAACAAGGCTGTATTATAAACTTCTAAGTTGCTAAGAGACTAGATCTTAATTGTTTTCACCACAAAAAGGAAATGATAATTATGTGATGTGACAGAGGTGTTACCTAATGCTCCAGGGGCAATCATATTGTATCAAACCAGCAGGTTGTACACCTTAAACTTAGCAATGTTATGTCAATTATATCTCAGTAAATAAATATATATAAAGAATATATATATAAAGAAAATGAAATGTCTTTATTATGTCTGCAATTTAGCTATGGAGCTGAAGAAATGTACGTCTTTGTATGTAGTGATTAATGAAAAGTTGATTACAGTGACATCTACTTCCATTAAAAAATAAAGATATGGACAATGTTAGAAACTTTAGACAGGCAGATTGCCAATTTCCATGATCTAAAATCAGGAAGTACATCTGCCATTATCTGCCATTTCTGGGCATTAAGTAAATTCTGTCCTTTTTCTTCATTTCTAAGAAAAATAAATAAATAATGGAGAGAAAAGATAATGAAATAAAATAGGAATAATGATGCATTCTTCACTCTAAGAAATCTGTTCCTTCCTCTGAGAGAGAAGAGGGAAAATAATGAAAACGTTTGCAAGTTCTCTTCTTGATTCGTGGACAAATGAAACAATAACCCATGAATCAATGTTGGTCATGCCTATTTTGAAGCCTGTTAGAAATAAGAAACTTCATTGATTGGCCTATTAATGTTTGAATGAGAGCTGCTTTCCCAAATGATTCTGGCACTAGAAACTGATATGCCTGGAAACTAGGAGTTACTCTCAGGACCTGCTAACTGTTAACAATGTCATGTCAACAAGGAGTCACAGAAGTGCAGGCTTTTTAATGTGTTCTTTTTATCCTCTATCTATTCTCTTCTAATTTAAACTTTTGTAAATCTCATTCTGGTAGAGCCTCACCTCCTAGACCTGGTCTTGAAAATTATGAAGACTAATTTAAGGAAAAAGGCTAAAGAAAATCTTGTCAAGATGATTCCTCAGTTAGACTACTTGACAAGTTATGGGCAGAACCGAAAAGAAAGTAATAGTCTAATAAATGGGAAACCAAGGCCAGCTCAAAATCACATGTATGATTGAAAAGTTTCTGTCTGCACCATATTTTACGTTTGGTTTTATAACTTATTCTTTAATGTAACCTTGATGAAGTATTTAGTTAGTCTTAGTTAACCACTGAGGAAATTAAAGGGCAATGGTGTTTTAAATATCCAACAAGTCTGGGACAAAATATCCAGCTCTGCATGTGTCCTTGGGGATCCCCTGGTCAAGAACACTGACGGAACAACTTTCTTCATGAACCTGTGCTTACCTTAGGACACTGTCATCAGTATTAAAAGGATATCTGCCATACAAAATAATAATAGTATTACCTGACCACAGAAGATATTCCCTTGGGGAGGAAAAATGTTCCAAAACGTGGAATTAAGGGGAAAAAAATGATTACAGATCACACTGGAGCATTTTCGAACAGGGTTATCCAAGGTCTACCAAATTCTTTGGAATAAACTTTTGTTTGACTTAATATTTATTAATATTTAACAGTAATTATGGCACAGTCTTGTTAATCTGTAGATGATTGGTAAGCTGCAAATGATTTTTGTCCAGTAAAGATGCAAATGATATTTGTAGACACGTAACCTCAAAGGTTCCAGTTTTATTGCCCTGTATCCAATTTGGCAAACTTATTTCAGCTGTTCTTTCCTGGCTACAATCTATATTTCTCAAATGCTCTTTAAACCACCTTTGCCGTCCTCCTGGTTCCCTCATTAATGAGTTAAGTAACTTATTGACAAGTGCTTATTATATATTCATGAGCATCATATCTTTAACTTTTCGAAAAGTATACTATGACAGTGTGAATTTAAGCTTTATCAGAGAGGGTGAATATCAGGCCTTAATTAAATATTTGTTGTTGGGCTCCCGATACCTCACATCGAACATTTGATTTCCTTTGCCATTTCCAATAACTAAGACATTTAAATCCTGTAATAACTGTTTTAATGTATTTTATAAAACTTTGCATTATCACACCTGTGCATTAACTGCTTCCCACACTTGCATGTCTTAAGTATCAAGATAACTTTCCTGACAAAATTAATAATTGATTATAGAGATCTACTTTTCAGTTCAAATGTGATGTCAGTATTTTAAAAATTCTTTTAGGTATTCTCTTAGATAAGGAGTTTTTTTGCTGGTAAATCACAATAATGGATGCAATAGTTACCTTATGTTTTTTAAGTAGATAACTCTGTGTCCCTATCAGAATTCAATCCTTTAAAAAGAGGATGTCAAAATTCACCCTCCCACTGCCCCTCTGTAGGAGGAGATTGGCTCCATTCTATGTGGAAGTGGGCAGTGGTATTTTGCATAGGCTCATCCGGCTTGAAGTTTAATTAACATATTATCTACTACAAACTTATTGAATAGTATTACCCTCTAATAAAGCAAAAATTATCAAGCATACTTCAGAAGGGAGATTTGTTTTTAAATTTTTGTCAAGAAGAATTGGACCATATAAGCAATTTAGACACACCTTATACCCAGACTTCTAAAGTACCAGGATTTTGAATGAGTATAGTTACCATTTCGGGGGTGGAGAGACAGTGAATGAGGTGGGCGGGACCAAAAGATAAGATTTCATAATACTCAATATCTCATGACTCTCTTACAAATTAAATTTTTCTAATTTATGTCTAACCAAATGTCATCAAAATAAAAAAAGTAGGACATTCAAAGTAAATTTTAACAACTAGAGGAAAATGTACATTTGGATTTATTCTCGCTTTCCAGGATTCTCTGGAGCCTTAATTTATGTCTTTTTGCTTCTCACACCTTAATGATATAGCCAAGTGAATTTTTTCTCTAAACAATATGACTTCTTATTCATGCTGGGAGTTATTCCCATTATAAAGGAGAAAAGGCTATTTTTTTTTTTAAAGAAACAGATAATAAAAACACATTGCGCTGAAATTACCTGGAGGCGAAATGACAGTAAAAATAAAGTGCCAATTTGACCCAGAGATCAAAACTGCCAAGTTGGAGAACCTCACATAACCATCTTGAGCTTCTGCCTGAGTACACCCTACAACAAACACAGAAACAGAAAGTAGACGTTAGTTACCTACTAGAGAGTTTCTTCAAGTCTTCTCTGTAGAGAGGCAATTGGACAACAAAGGAAAAAACTTTTTTTAGTTAAAGAGGTTACTAAATCCATCAGGCTTTTCTTAGACAAGTCTTCAAACCAAATAGTCCAAGATAGAATAATAATAATAACAGCTAACGTATATTGAAAGCTTACTCTGCCAGACACTGTGCTTTAGATACATCCCTGCAAATAAACTACACAACAACCCTATAATATATGCTACTATCTATATGCTAGAGATTAGGAAATAGGCTCGTAAAAGGTTATATTACCTGGTGCTTGGGTGATAGCTCAAATATACTTAATTTCAATTCTTAACCGCCACTATATATTGACTGTTTTCTTATTAAATATCTCTCAAGAAAGCAAGTCATCCTTCCAGGTCAACAGTTTCTAGGCTCTGCCTCTCTTCTAGTCAAGGGATCTATAATTTATATGGTAGCAGAATTAAGCCAATAGATGAGGACCACAGCAATGCATCGAATCATGACTGATAAAGGCTACCTTGATTTAGCACCTTGGATTGCCTGGGCTATGGTTTTCCTGCATGAAATGCAAAACAGAAAGCTTACATCTTCTAACATTAGGCCGTCCATTTATAAAGTGAAAGAAAGAACTTAACTCAGGACCACATTCACACTGCCATTAATTAGTCTTCTGACTCCACTATCCTCAAATTACTTTGCTAATTAACAGCTGCTACATTTCACTCTGGAAATGTCACCATGATTGGTTTGATGGACAATGAGAAAGGAGAGTGGTCTTAAAGTTTATAAATTCGTTTGAGATCTTTAAGGCTGAAAGGTATCATAAAGATATAATATGCTTAGAGTTACATTTTTCAATCCAATTGCTCAATCCTTTTTGTGAAAACATTGTCTTTCCTCATCAATTTTGCAGAGCTAACTAAAACTTCCTTTTTCAGAAACATCTTTTCCTTCATCTCGTCAGAGTCCCAAAATAAATAAAATGCCCAGAAAAATGGAAATAAATAAGCCAAGACTCAAATAAATGATAGGCGCCCAAGATAAATGCAGTTTATACTCTTTAAAACCTATATGCATCAAAATTATGGTCAATAAACTCTTGCAAACAATGAACCGCAGAGTACAGATGTTCAACATGAAATCGTTTGCTGCAGTTTTCCTTTGACAAACGTCCTTATTGTTCCCATCTTTGGAGGAATACAAAGCAGCATTTAATCAAAATGTGTCCGTGGAGCACAGTGAGTCTGCCTCGTAGAACAGCCGTCAAACTGCCTAATGGAAAGTGCTTTAGCTCCAAATGGGTTTGCTTTTGTGTTAAATACCAGCTTGCCTCAGAGATCTCTACAAAGATTCCCATATATATCTATGATATTCTCAGATTTGAAGCATATGTGCCCCAAAGCTGAGGCAGTTGCTGCCAAGTACAGTACATTACTCCAGGGTTCATCCCATCCCTGCAATGGCAAAGTGTAAAATACAGAAATGCCATTGACAGGCTCCCTGATCAAGCTGGTGTAAACAATGGGTTGAGATGGGCTGTTGGATTTGAAGCAAGATTGAAATTGATTACACGGCTACCAGGGACTGCTACCTGAATGTGTGTCTGCAGGAAGTGTGGTTTCTAAAATACCTTTTCAGCCTCAATTCTCCCCTCAACTATCCCTCTCACCCCAGCCATACACACTACCAAACTATTAGTCCATTAATGTTGAGACTTTACTTTTTAAATATTAAGAACATATTTTTTCCTACAGCTAGAATCTATAATTAAATACCAAAGGATCTAAAGGGCCCTTAAATAATAATCTTTGAGGGAATAAATCCACTTTTTGTTAATAGATTATAGCATATTTTTACCAAGGAGGATCTCCCGAGACAAAAGAACATGAAGTTAAATTGTAGAATGAACAATTTAGACTAGACATATATAGTTTGTTGTTGCTGTTTTTTCTTCTCCAGAAAACATTGAGAATAAGTTAGGTATTCCATCCCAAATGGTTTTGGTTCCATTCTTTCTGAAGTTAAGGAGAACTATTTCATGATGGCTTCAAGAGATACTTTCAATCATATAAAATAGGGTGTTTTGGTGATGCGGGCATTCTAAAGACAGAAAACTACACAAAATTTTTTCCCTACTTTATGATACCAAAAAAAAATGTGTGCATAGAAGACAACCTCAGCTCATTCCTCATACTTTCCTACTGAATCTTCCAGAGAGGACAATAGTGACAAAACAGATCATACAAAACAGACCATACCAACCTAAAATTGTCAGTGATTCATTGGTAAGGAATCTGTTTTTCAACATGTCACCAACAAGTTTCAAAGGGTGCTGTATTACCATGACAGCAGTAACTCTGCATAAATGGCCAATACTTCAAACCATATTTCTAGAAAGAGGGGTTGGCAAAAGTAACCAGATTGCTTGCTTCTTTCCCCATTATGATATGCAAATATCCTGGTCATAAGAAACGCTTGTACCTAAAACATAATTGCTATTCTCTTTTTTTGTTTGTTTTACCAATACTAAAGGATATATTTATAATCTTTATTTACTATGCATATTTTGAAAACATTTATTATTTTCAAACCACAACTGAGCTAATATTTAAGAAAGTCTTTCTAATCTAAAACATCAGTACAATGCTTAGTTCAGAGGTTTACTTTGATCTAGCTCCTGGTTCGAATTATTCAGAAATTCTGAATTCATGCAGACAAGGTAAATCCATTGGTTCTATTCTTCTAGACTGCCCTGTAAAGCTTTGTGAAAAGGGCTGTCTGGGTTAGAGGTTTGGGGAGTGGCAG
Organism: Equus przewalskii; assembly: GCF_037783145.1. NCBI lineage: Eukaryota > Metazoa > Chordata > Mammalia > Perissodactyla > Equidae > Equus > Equus przewalskii. The sequence continues at coordinate 49,693,719 of NC_091849.1, forward strand.
TGGATGCTCTCCTTTATGAGAATATTATTCATGACCTATCTTAAAAATAATTTGTAATCAGTTTGAATTCTCAGCACCCTTTCCTAATTTTCTCACTGTAATTGGTTAGAGGGATTAAGGGGACTTAACAGGTCCACTTTTCCAGACTGTGATAATCTCTGGCCCGCTATTGGAATATAGGAGTTGATTTCAGAATGCCCCAGTGGACCCTCTGTTCTGGATTGTATTAAGTTGATACAAAAGAAATTTCTCTTCACTTCAGAGTGAACCCCGGAATTAAACTGTGATTGTGTGTGACTAGGAGTCCCTCAAATGAGAGGGATGTACACAATCCCACCCATAACAGGAGGGAGAATCCTTGGGTGCTTTGATGACCAAGAGGACACTCTTTGAGACAAGACCCCCCTGTGCATGGAGCATTGAGGATCTCAGGAAAGATCCGCGTGCTGGGAGATGTCCTCCTGGACTGCACACATACAGGAGGCCTCTAGTAGGGACACGGTTAATCATTTGTGTGGGGGACTAGATTGGGGGCAGATAAGAACAGAAAGCCCTTTTGACACTCTGAAACACAAATTGGAATGATCATAAACCAGAAACCGATCATTCCTGTTGTCTTCAAACTTTCATCACACATATGAAAAGACCTCTGTCTTAAGTTGGCCCAAAAGCCAGTTCCTACTTACCTTTTTCTGTTTCTCCTCATCAAAACTCTTGTCTTTTTCTCCTCCTCTAATCTTTTCCATTTCAGTAAATAACATCAATATCCACCCAATACATCAAGGTCAAAATCCAAAAGTCAGCCTTAAGTCCTTGTTTCCTTTATTCCCACTACATGCTGTTGATGTTAGTTCTAAAAGATGCTCTGAATCCCCACACTTTGATCTCCACCATCATCTCTTGCCTGGCCTGCTGAGATCACTTCTCAACTGGACTGCTAGGTTCACTCTTGTTCTTCTCTATCCCACCCTCCACGGAACAGGGTAGTCTTCTAAACATGTAAGGCAGAGCTTCTCACGGCCTGCTTACAGCCCTCCAACGGCTTTGCCTGTCATGAGAATAGAGTCCAAACTCACCTCTGTTGTCGGGCTCCAGCCCACCCCTCTGACTTCACTTCTTCCCTTTAACTCCCTCAGTCACTAGACTCCTTTGCCTGCTTTCTGCTTCTCAAACATATTCTCCTTAAAATATTTTCTGTGGATCACATTTTGAGCTGTTTTAAAGCATAATGATTGAACTATTTCATAATAAAATAATGTGCACTTTTAAAGCTCCAAATCAAAGACAAGACAAACCAGTTGCAGTGCCAGGACTAACCCTTGGGGATTCTGAGTTCCTAACCTGTCACAGCCCACTGGGGCGGGGGGCGGAGGGAGTCTTCTTATATCTTTGAGTAGGTTGTATTTCAAGAGGATTTTTTGGTTTTTGTTTGGAGTTTTTTTGTCAGATAGTCAGAATTCAGAACTTAGGAACCATTTTTCCTATAAAAACCATGTCGTACCTGCTTGTTTCTTCCCAGGCCGGGCCCTCAAACACACATTCCTGGGCCTCTCTGAGGGATATGTAATCAAACTGTCCTGGGCCAAGGCCTAAGAGTCTGCACTTTAAATGATACCTATTTTGATTTTCATGTGCACAAGCTCCAGGGAATGTAAATGAAGCGAGCAGTGGTACTGGCATTGAGCTGGAAGGTAAGAGAGGGCAAAGAAAGATGGAGAGGGGACAGTGAACTCTGAGGGCCTGCTCTGTGCCAGGTGCTTTGCTTTTGCCATCACATTTATTCTTCATCACATTGAGAGTGAGTTTTTCTGTTTCCCCATAGAAACTACTTTGTACATGTGAATTGCTCCCTGGGCCAGTCCATGACACTGTCCCGGAGAATCTTTTGTCTTCAGAGGGCTGAGTAGTGCATAGCAAGCTGGGATTTGAGACCCAGCTGAAGTGTCCATGCCCTTTCCCTTACACCATATTGAGGATATGGGTATGAACAAAATGCTCCTTCATCACGCAGGGGAAGGGAGAGGAGGAGGTCGTTCCCTAGGTGTTTACTGCCAGCTCAATCTTCCCTTTCACAGACACTGGCATTGTAGACTGGGATGAGAGAGATTTCTTCCAAATCATGGAAGATACTGAGTATTACCAACCTTGCTGTGAATTCCTAATGGTCGCAAGCATCTTCTGTCCAGAGGCAGTAGTAACAGGTCGCTGAATGTCACAGATGCCTACCTTTCAGAACGGAGTCTGATGTCCCTTCCAGGGAAATAGAAACAGCCCACGGCTCTGAGGGGGTGCCCAAGGACTCTACTCTCCGATTCTGGAAATAGGGAAAAAGAAAGAAAGAAAGAAAGAAAAAGATGGATTCAGAAGAGAATTTGGGGAAGTTATCTAAAAAAAAGAGAATTCAGATAGAATCTTTTATAAAGGACATATTCAATAGAAATAATAAGCAAAGGATATAAAATGATAAAAAAAATTTTCTCTTGTTAAGAATAATCAAATTTAGCTTAATGACAGAAGAGAAGGGAGATTACTGCAGGAAAAATTGGGGCAGAGCAGTGGAGAGGAGTAAGGAAGCTGAGTTTATAGGAGAGAAGAGTGGCATTATGTGCTAAGGTTAATAAGGAAGGAAAGATCAGGAGAAGAAAACACGAGAGAGTCAAGTGAGGACCAGACTAGATCCAAAGTGACAGGTTTCCAAGAGTGGACCTCAGTTCCATGGCCTTCTGCCCTTCACAAAAAGTAATTTTTTCAAAAAAAATTATTTTTAAAATAAAGAGTGGAAAGCTGATTTAACTATCATATCTCACTTTTTTTTCCCTCGACTTTAGTAAATATAGAAACCATAAAATAGAATCAGAGGCTGTGGACACTGAAATTAGAATTAAGCACAGAAGCCTCTTATTGATGATTTACTTAACACATACAAGAGAAATCATTAAAAATAACATAAAACTATGATGCAGATGTGATGGCATAAAATTCCTTCATTAGCATATGAAATTACTTCTTCAAATATAGATACACTTCTTTGAGAAGGCTAGATTTCTGAGAAGATATGAGAGATCTCCTTCAAGAATTTTCTTGGGGAGGAAAAGTATCAGAATTATATTTTTACCCTTAATTAAATTCTGGACATTCATAGAAAGTGGGAGGAAAGCAGGCTGTGACATGGAAGGAAAATGACAAGAGTCACAAGAATTTCGAAGTGCAGCAAATGTCACACAGTGGGCATTCTGTAAATGTGTATCAGCATGATGAAATCTAAAATGTGCTGAACACAGCATGCTACCTGGCTCGAAAGAAAGACTGTTACCTGTGAACAAGTTACCTGCTTATCCAGAAAAACCAGTTGTGGTTGTACTGGAAGTTCTTTTCCTACTTCTCCATCTGAAGGCTGGACCAGGACTGAAAGAGCATAGGGCCGAATATATATCAAGTTCCCAGTTTTAAAGCTGCTTGTATTTCTGGCACAGGTTAAAAAAAAAAAAAAAAGAATGCACCCATAAGATTACAAATATCACTGCAGTGGCTATTTTCCATAAGACATTATTACCAGTGGAAATATTCACATTCGCCTTTGTTTCTAGAACTTAGTAATACACTGTATCGCCAACATAATCTTATAACCCAAGAATAGTTTTATATTTGTTTTATATGTTTGCTTAGACAAAGTAAAGGACGGACTGGGTGTATGTTTGTGTGATGACAGAGGAGAAGCACAAATTATGAAGTTAGATTTTTAACACAGTTTATTAACATCGGGCCCAAAAAAAGCCTCAGAGAGGGAACTTAGACTAAAATAGTTAGAAGGTGGGATATGCTCAGTAGTATGCTAGTAAACCAGCTCTCCCCGAAAAGGCCCTGATTTGTAGAGTTTTCCAGTTTCCAGGGCACACAAACTCCCATCAGGGCTGATTCTGTGGTACCAAGATGACGTCGCTGAAAAGAATTGGGAAGAGATGCATGAGAGCAAGCTCCCGCACACCACTGTTGTTCAGGGAACAGCTCACTGAATCCTACAACCACCTTTTCATATTTACATTCTCCACGGTGTGCTTGCACTAAATAGGTTCAATCACTGTGGGATTAATTGATTAATTTATTTTAATTGAAGGAAAGCCTTAGGGAAAATAATACTTACAATTAATATAAGCCAAGCACTTACGGTGTACCAGGTACTATTCTAAGCTTTCCACGTATGAACCTATTGCATCCTTAAAATGACACTATGAGGTAGGTATTCTGACTCACATATGAAGAAACTGACGTCCAAAAGGGCTGAAGGAACTTGCCAAAGGTATTACAAATAGTAAGTGTGTGGCCAAGGTGTCGAGCAGTTAACCAACGAGCTGTACTGTTTTCACCACTTTCAAGCACATTAATTGCTGATGAGACTTAGCAATAAAATGAAATAAATAGAAAAGAAAAGAAAATGGTTATATAGTTCATGATACCTGAAAAGATCTTTTTCCCAGAGCTTTGGTATTTTTGATGAGCAAGATACCTTTATTAAAACAACATTATAGATTATATATCTATTGTCCCATTAGCCTATTGTGTATTACACATCATAGCATGCAACTGATTTTTAGCACTTGAATGGAGATGTGGAGACATCATATATCACATATATTGCCCTAACATAGAGCATCTCTTGGTGACTTATACCCAAAACAGCCCAGGTCAGGTCTAACAACGCTTTGATTTAAAACAAACAAGCAAAAAAGTAGCTTACCCTGCCCTCAATTAAATGCTTATGAGTCAACTATTTTATTCTCAAGCCTTTTATTTTTTTTCTTATGTGAGAAGAAAAGGATAAAATATTTATTTAACATGGAGGGTTGATGTCAAGTAAAGGTGACAATTAGTCCTCAAAAGAGGAAACAGTGGAAGAGCAAATAGAGTGGATCACGAACTATGAAGTTTCTATAGGAAGCAATTTCTATCTCCCCTGAGAATCCTGGGAAATGGGGGCAGAGTGGGCATATGCGGTCCTAAGGATCCCCTTCGGTCATCTACCACCTAAGGTCCTGACCTCTCAGCTAGAATCACTCACTGGGAATGCAACCTACACTAGCCTAATCACCAATTATTAGTTTCCTTAGCCTGAGAGCGTAAGGCTTCTTTTTTCTTTTTTTTTTAAATGGAACAATTTAAATCAGATTTTTTAAATCCGTGCTATTAATTCTATCTTTCTATGGGTCATAGGCTACTGGAAAATCTAACATTGTTACCAGATCCTGTTTCTCTCCTACCCTATTTCTTCAGTGCTTTGTGATGTGGGACAGGATGCAGGCTAGCAGCGTGGGTTACAGAAACTGAAAGACTCTCAAGGATCCTGACATAAGTACATTGATGTCTAGAGACGAGGGGATGGGAACTGACGGCCTGAACCCCCACTGAAAGGGCTTCGCTGACACACTTTAAAGTTTATTGTGAGCAAACATCTCTTATTAAATGTAAACAGCATCGCACTGGAGGTCAGAGACTTGCTGCTGGAGCATATCCCAAGGTAATACCACTTTAAGCTCCACATAAACTCTTAAGCAGTTTCTATCCTAAAACCTGACCGTAGGTGGTACAGTTTTTTACGATATGTTATAATAGTGCAATAAATCTGTTAGCTTAAAATCGAATCTCCGTGGCCTTTTAGAGAAATCATCATTAAATGCAGGGTCCTGTTAATGATGCCATCGAAGTGAAATTGTTTAATCTGCTAAGGGGGTGAAAGGTCACCAAATGAATTTTTTATAATACATCAACTTGACACTCAATAGGGAAAACTGTAATAGATAAAGGCAAAGGAAAAGGGCACTGTCTTCTTCTGATAGGTCAATAGCAGCCAAGAGAGTCACTCATCCACTTTCCTTTCACGATGGGGCTCCTTTTGCATTTAATATGGACACCCAATTAATACCTCAGCACCACAGACAACCTCATTTTAGGTGACTTATAGCAATTTCTCCCCCTTCCCTGAAATGAAAGTGATCACAATACATCATAGCATTGTGCGAATTAACGTTAATTGATTCAAGTTACCAAGCAATGATGGGCCACTTATATAATCTAGGCGTTATTGGGTGCTAGAAGGGATGGAGGGAAGATTAGATTCCAGTGTCCGTTGCTGTGACGACGGGAGTCACCTGATGCCTTGTTAGACAGTTGTAAGGTTCTATTGCTGGCCCCAGTGGGGTCGTCAGTAAACTGGAGTGATGTCCAAACATCATTATACGCTGCTCCGATATTAAAGCAAAGGGATTAGCAACTTATTGCAAGCAACCTGGATTTGTCATTGTGCTGTCGTTATCCAATTTCCAAGCACTAATGTGACTGTAGCCTGCAGGCAGGAGGACCCACAGCCAAACTTTAAAAAATGGGGGAGGAAAGTTCCCTCCAACCCTCCCAGTTTTAACCACCAGCCAACAGCGTCCAATACCCAGTCAGGTATGTGAAAGAATTTTTTTTTCCCTTCCATGCTTAAGTGTGGTTAAAAGAGAAAGATCAAGAGATTAAAGAAATGTCCCAGTTTAGAGATCACCACTATTCACTCCGAGTCTTGCTTTTCGATCTGCCACATCTGAAATGCTCACCCTGTGGAGGAAGCGATTATTTCTATCTGCATAGCAAACCCAGCAAACAAACAAACAAATAAATGCTATCAATGAAAGCTGACTGTGGGCGGGACCTCTGGCGGTAGGTGAGGGAGTGTGGGGGTTACAGGTACTTCCTCAGTCCCTCTTTAGCATTCATCTCCTGAAAGCTACTAAGACAGGTTCCTGTAAAAGAGCCCGATGTTTTGATTAAACGTTCCAGGGTGTCCCACGCATTTTCAATCACTCTTGTTTTCAATAAGCTAGATAGGGCAGAATCTACATGCGCAATTAGGGGACTTGAATTCCAAGGGAATTTGAGAGATTCTATATCCTGGAAGAAGAAAGTAAGTTCTCTAGTCAATTCACTTTAACATATGTTAACCCTCCTACTATATACAAACATCATTCAAGGCACTGCGAGATACAAAAAGATAAACAGAACACGGTGACCTCTGTCCCTCAGGAACATTCTTCCATATAGTTTGTAGGGCAAGAATGACTTTCCTGGTTATCTTTCAGAGTTGGCAAATACCATTTTATTTGTTTCATAGTCCCTATGCTCCCTATTAAACCTAGCCAGATGTCCTCAGTGACTGCAACTCCAAAGAGGGAAGAAATGTCTTATGACCCAACGGTTCCCTTCTGACACGATAGCATAGTGGTGCCAATCCTGGCACATTGTAAGCACCCAATAGCTGTTACTATAGTAATACTATGACAAGTCAGTACCCAACACTCTCTTCCTCTGCAATTAGGTCACTAAACGCCTCTGGAAACCCACCACCTATCTTGGCCCGGCCAACTTCAAGTTCTGGTATACTCCTCAATCGGTGTGCTTACTGCTATGCTCTAATACTTATCATTAAACTCTTGTGGTTCTTCAAACTATTCATTTCAAAATGAGATTTGAGTAACCCTAAGTGTAGGTTGCAGTGCGCCAGCAGTGTACAAAGACACAGAGTAAAACACACAGCACATCTTCCAACAAGGTCAATTCAGGGTGAAAACCTAAGCATTCTAGTTGGCAAATCATTTAAAATAATATGTTATAATAAATATAGCATGAATAATTTATCTGGGTCACTGGTAATTCTGAATACATTTTTTTAAGATCATATACAAAATATTCAAAATTTCATGTTTGTATTGGTGTGCTGTAGCAGTCATAGTCTGACCAGGAAAACAGGAATCACTCAAGATCTTTTTTACGGAAGAAATTTAATACAGGACATTGGTTACACAGGAGTATTTGAATAGTAGAGAAGCCAAGCAGGTTACATTTCCCTATTCACAACAAATATATAATGATTTTTTTTTTTTTTTTGGTGAGGAAGATTGGCCCTGAGCTAACCTCCATTGCCAATCTTCCTCCTTTTGCTTGAGGAAGTTTGTCCCTGAGCTAAAATGTGTGCCACTGTTCCTCTACTTTGTATGTGGGATGCTGCTACAGCATGGCTTGATGAGCAGTGTATAGGTCTGCCCCTGGGATCTGAACCTGTGAACCCTGGCCCACCGAAGCAGAGCATGCACACTTAACCACTCCGCCACCATGCTGGCCCCTAGAATGATCATTTGTTCTGCATGACATTGTGCTTAGGTACTCTTGGAAATATAATAGAAGGTTGAAGTCTTGACCACCTAATGAATATTATACAGATAGAAATAACATTTAAGTTAATTTCATGAAAAACTAGATTAATGGTTAAGCAGCTTCATATTGAATTAATGATTTCTTTGTAACAGATATAGAATAATGAGATTTAATATAACATATTAAATAATTGCATAACTTTTTTTGCCTATTGATTAATTTTAAAATCTCTAGATTTCCACATGAGCCACAATTATAATTTTTTGGACATAATAACTGTTCAATTAATGTTTGGGAAATGAAAAACATTGAAATGTAAGCTTTCAGGAGGCTTTATTATATTTACCTACAACTTCACCATTTGTACATAAATCTTAAATTACTTGATTTTGAGGTGGTGCCGTTCAATTTTGGAATTACAATTACATATCCATGTGGGTGGGGAACTGTTGGATACAGATGTGTTGATGGCAGCAATAGATCACAATTAACATCCTGTTTATAAGGAAATAGTGGAAAAAATATAAACTGCAGAAGTAGAATCCAAGATTTAGTGGTCTGGGGCCATTCAGTATAAGAACAGTGGTCCCTATGGGCGTCACTGCAGAAACAGGGCTGTGAAATAAATGCTAGTTTTAATGATGACCATGAATCATCAATAATAATGTGAATGGTATGTTATTCCCCACTTAATAAGGCTGGATAATATTTTTTTTGTTTAAGCGATGAAGGCTTTTAAAAAGTGTAGTGATAAAAGGAACAATTTTTAATTAAGTGGAAAGTTTGCTTATACAGAGCATCCCATTTTCCCACAAAGCCACGTATATGAAATACCATTATGACAACTTTGCTATCCACCTCACTCAACAAAATAGTGAATTTGTATTAGAGTGAAAAGAAAAAAAGGTGCAGAAATAGTCTTCAACAGCAAAGCTATGGTTTTGCCATGAGGGAGGAAAGAGACAAGCTGCAGTACAGGAATCTCTTTCAGGATGATCCTGCCACTCTTAGGAAGAACATCCTCTTGTGTTGACAGAATGATTCTGTCCTTGATACTCCAAACAGTTGCTTCCTAGAAAGCAGGTACCCAGGGGGCATGGAGAAGTTGCACAAGAGAAGATGCTAAATAAACCGAGTGCCAGTAGACTTGTCTCACCAATTGTCTCTCCCAGTTTTCTTCTCTATTCCAAGTCAGGGTGCTCCTTACCCAGAGCAAGGGAACTTAAAAAGATACTAATGCGATGGGAACACACACACAGGTATGCACTCCCATAGTGTCATGCCCACCCTCACAGTAACTGTTTTCAGGGCCCAAGGTCCGGGGCAATGTCACAAACAAAGACCTTTATGTGAGATAGCATGTTAGTTTTCTGTTGCTGCATCACAAATTACCACAAACTTAGTGGCTTAAAATAGCACAAATTTATTATCTCCAGGATGTGGGTCAAGATTCCAGAAAGGCATGGGTGGGTTCACTGCTTCTGTGGGGCTCTCAGGAAGAATTCACTTCAACAACTGTTCAGATTGTTGGTAGGATTCATGTCCTTGTGGCTGTAGAATTGAGGTCCCTGCTTCCTTGCTGGCTGTCAGCTAAGGTCCACTCTCTACTCATAGAGTACACCCACAAGTCTTCTCATGCAGCCCCTTCAGTCTTAAAAGCAGAGACACTCAAGTCCTCACATGTTAGATCTCTCTGCTTTCCTTTTCTGTCTTCTTCTGCCACAGCAGGAGAAAGCTCTCCTCGTTTAAGGGCTCATGTGTTTGACTGGGCCCATCTTGATAATCCTGGATATTTTCTCTATCCTAATGTCAGCTGTGCAACATAACAGTGTATTCGTAGAAGTGCTCTCTCATCTTATTCGTAGGTTCCTGGGGTTAGGGCAGTACATCTTTGGGAGGTCATGTTAGAAATTCTGCCAACCACAAATAACTTTGGCATTTCAATAACTAAACTTCCATAAAAGATACAGACATATTTCATTTTACCGTATGACAAAGAATATTATTTAGAGGGTTTTTTTCTTTTTAATGAAGCCGGAGAAAGGGAGGGAGAAGAAGAGAAATGAGGGGGAAAAAATTAAAGAGAGCAAAAATTAACTTTCTATTGAAAGGAAGGGAAGCAATATAAAATGTATCCTGCTAGGATTCCAGAAAAAAGACAGAATATAGAAATAAGACCCCCATGGGAAACCCCCAGTTTAAAAAGGGCGGATTGAAACTATGTTTATCTCTGTTCCCTCAACTTCACTGAAATTACTTAAAAGAGTAAAAATGGTGCCAATCAACAAGGATAAAGAAGGCAGGAGAGGAGAAGACAACTGACAACAGAGGTCAACCAAGCTTTGCAAGATGGAAAACAGGTGCACGGAATTAACTTAGCCAAGCAAAGGAAGCTGAAATCCAGATGCCCCTAGAGAAGGATAAAGATAAGGAGAGGACAATTCACTGTGCATTATTTACTTAAAGTGTAGACAGCACACCATTTCTCCCCACAAAGCAGAAGTTGGTAGCTTTTCGAAAGCAGGTGAAAAGTAAATGTCCAATATGGCCTCAATTTGTTGAAATGCATGCAACCCCACTAAATTCACAAGAGTGAACCTCTCAGGAACATCTTTGGTGCTTTTCACTGAGAGGCCTGCGTCTCTAGACTAATTTCTGCTGTCTCAAGGTCAATTCATTAGCTTGTCAATGGCTCTCCAGTGAGTTCAATGGAAGTCCCAACTGACACTGATCAAAGTTGAAAGAAACAAGACTAGCCTTGGGGCCTGCACAGGGCTTCAGGGTTGTTTACCCTGCTGAGTAATTCTTAGGACCATGGGAAACATTGCTAATTCTCATTCAGTCCCTTAGGACATGGCATTTCTCAGTCTGCAGAGACTTATTCAGATATACTTAAGAAGCAGCCTTTCCTTATCTTCAGAAGATTTGCTTTTGGCCTCTTGTCTAGAAAATCTCTCTTAAAATACTAGAGAAACAGAGAGAGATGAGGGATATAAGACATCCCAACAGAAAATCGATGGTATAATACACATGCTCAGCAGTTTCTCATTAAATCAGAAACCTCTGAGTCAAAAGTGAAAACTTGATGGCTATAAAGGATGGAGGACAATAAAGATGATCTTTTCTCTGAAGCTGTTTCCTTTCTTCACGATAGAATGATATCCCACACATGTATGTGTGTGTGCCTAAGCTTGTGCTGCGTCCACTCTCTGCTCGATTTCCTCTGCCTCACCTCCACTGCTTCTACTCTTTGACTTTTCTCTCCTTGTAGTTTAAGGCTAAATAGTCACTGAGTCTTTTTTGATATATAATATAAAAAATCAGTCATTTTGGAATGATAACCTATTAGGAAAGCTCAGTACTGTAAAATTTAAATGAAATTTAGCAGTGGACTGGCCCTTTTTCTCTCTCGTCACCCATAAATATAATATACTTATCACAACTCAATAGGATCTCAATGAAATTGGGCCAAAGGAAAGAAAATATATTTAAACATGTGCTAAGATGCATCAGCATCGATTTGCAGATTTCTGATTGTTGTGTTACCATGCACAATATCAGAATAACATCAGTAACATGGTAAAGGTTTGGTGCTTGTTAAAAATATTCAAGATTTAATAGATTAGGAGCAATCATGTAACTAGGGATACTTTTAAATTCTAAGCTAACAATTCCCAAAGCCCTTCACATCAACCAGGATCCAAAAAAAGAAAAACTTGTTTGAGCTTTCTTTTCATATCTTCCATACATCTTAATGTCATGTATGGAAGAAGACCTATCTCCATTGTAAAGACAGGTAAAATACGATACAAAAACACTAGCTAAGTTTTCATTTGGGTATGTTGCTCTGTGTATAAAAAGGCAATCAACGTATTAGTCGAATATGCCTCAAAATGTAAAGGTGTCTTTTTTTGTTTTTACTTTTGATTTTATAGTGAAGCCCACATCAATTGGAGATGGTTGTATAGAAGGAACTAATACCCATGGAATCTTAATTGCTTATTTGTTAGCACCACCATAAATAAGATGAAAAAGCAGTGGCAGAATAATCTAAAGGAATATCAATTTGTAAAATTGTACCTAGTAATATAGCTCAGAATCTAAATAATTTTACCTATTTCAGAGACCCAATATCAACTCAAAATGTGCACCAGTGGTGGTGACATATTTATAAGTAATGTCCATGTTTGCCCATCTTGAGCCCTCTATAACCAAACAGCATGCGTTTGTGAGATGGTTAGTTTTATTTATGTTTCCTAAGCATTATGAGAAGATCAAATCGTCTTTCAGTCTGGGGCATCTTTTTCATTCCTTTGCATCTTCTAGAAAGTGGAGCTTGGGACTTGAAGAGTCTTGACCTCATGATAGAAGTCTTGACGAACTTGGGCTGGTCAACTCATCGCTTGGCTAACACAATCTCTAAAATTGAGAGTAATTTCAACTTGCCTTCCCTTCTTGTGTACTTCAAATACTTCTTCATTTACTAAGTGAAGGGAAATATTCAGGTAAATTTACTTTTTTTTAAAATTTTTTTTTCTTGTGATGAGAAATTGTTTTTTTTAAGATTGGCACCTAAGCTAACATCTGTTGCCAACCTTTTTTTTACCTTCTTCTTCTCCTTCTTCTCCCTAAAGCCCCCTAGTACATAGTTGTATATTCTAGTTGCAGGTCCTTCTAGTTGTGCTATGTGGGACACTGCCTCAGCATGGCCTGATGATTGGCACTAGGTCCATGCCCAGGATCCGAACTGGCGTAACCCTGGCCCGCCGAAGTGGAGCATGCGAACTTAACCACTTGCCCATGGGGCCAGCCCCATAAATTTATTTATGAATTGTGTATTGAACAGAAACCTGGTTGAGGACTTCAAAATATCAGCTTGTAGAGTCAGAATAACAGAGCACAAAGGACATCACAGATCCTACACAAGTCTGTGCCATAAACATAGCTGGCAGCAGTGATGTTCCTGCCTCACACAATTTGACAAAGACATCCTCTACAGGGCTTGATAATCCTCGGTTAATACCTCAGTTAATCCTGGATTAAGACCCAATCAGGGTCACTGTTTTTCCCTAGCAAACTCCTGGTCATGCCTCCAAAACTTTCCTAAATCTAAGTGCCTTCCCCTGTCCCTACAGGCAGAATTATTATCACCTCCCTCAGTACTCAAGTTTTAGCTCACAGCTCTATGAAACTGTGATAGGTAGTGACTTTGTCCCTTAAGGCAAAGATCATATCTGTTTCACCTCAGTAAACCCAGAATTTAGCCCACTGCTTAAATTCATTATGTACATAAAAGAATGAACAAATGAATAGAAAACAAGTTGTTTTAGAAAAATCTCTTTCTACATGCTTTTCACCTTGAGGTACCAAAATATAATGTCCTCAACCACCCAGGAAGTAGAATAATCATGAAGAATATGGATTTAATAAAGAACTTTAAAATTGAGAATGTAAGTTTATAAATGACTTTTTTAAGTTTTATTCTTATCTTAAGAAGCAGGCAGATTATGTGATTCAGCATAAGTAGATTGACATTTGCAATATTCACCCAAGAAATCAGTCCTCATTTGGATGTTATTATAACTAGTACTTACCCATATCCAATGACTCCCTTTGATTGAGTCACCATTAACCCCCCAATAGTCATATTCAGAACATTCTCTAGTAGTCCAGTCTGTTGAGCAGTGATGATCTGGTGAGCCAAATTCTGTAGTTTGTTGCTTGATAAAGATGGAATCGGTCCAGTGCTCTTTACTGTTGGCAGATCCCCAATTTCAATGACCATCACTTTTGAGATAGGTTCCGTAGTGGTTGGTGGTGGGACCCTATGTGAGCTCATTTCTATCATGAGAGGTCTACGTCGACCAGCTCTATAATGATTGGCACAAGTCACAGTTGGGCAATTGCGCTTTCTCTTTGTTCTACTGTCAGCAATGGCCTTTAAGGTTGCTTCATTGCCAGGCATCTCATGAGTAAATCTGATTTGGTCTTGGCCAATCTGCAGGAATTCAGTTAGTCTTTCAAAGAACATGACTTCCCAGCCTTTTTCTAGGATTGAAAACATCACAGTGAGGACCAAATGAAGGGAAGCATCTGAGAGTATTTCAACGGGCTCCTCTCCTTGTAGGACAACATATAAGAGGTTATCCATGATGCTGAAATAGTTGGAACCAATAGGCTCATCCAGCAATGAGGAAGTTGATTGAACTAGAGTGGGTGGAATGAAACTTCCCCCTAAGAAAACCTGGGGGCTCTGGAGTTCATGGTAGAATACAGCTAAGAGAAGCTTGGAAGTACTTTTGTTCCCCAATAGAAAAAAACGCAAAACTTGAGGAGTCTGATCCACAAAGCAGACCTTGGTGATTTCCCTGGTAGGTAAAATGGAATAGAAAGTAGATACAGATCCTGAAGTAGAGCAGGGAGTATTGGCATTTACACTACTAAAGGTGTCAACGAAACCGCTAGTCACAGATACAACTGGATATAGCTTGCGCATTGCCCAAGTGGCATCAGCATTGTCAAGAATTAAGATCACTTGGTCAGTCTGTTTGCAGATGTAGCCTTGTATCAGGGGTCGGTATACGCATTTCTGCTCTTCTCTAAATGTACCTATAAAATAAAGGAAAATAAACGAGACATATGAACCACAATCTCTCAAAGACGATTTGCAATCCCTCGCTCTTATCATCATCTATAAACTCATGAAATATTTATTCAACATTTAAGTGTGCTCGCTACTGAGAATGCAAGAAGTCTGGGGCAAAATGTGGAAAGATACATACAATAAATAACACCCGTTTAATATAATTTAAATGTATATCTTACATAATATATCCTATTTAAAATTAATGATGGATGCAATAGCTAAGTGTAAAACATATTGAATGAGTAAAATAATTAGGAAAAAAGAAGAAGAATTAAGGCCTCCATAATGGAAAAAGGATATGAGAGGAGGCGGTAATAATATTCGAGTCAATGGGAAAAGAAGTAGATTGAGGGGCTGGAACAGAGAATTTATGAAGATATATTAAAAATAAAGCGATATATTGTGACCAGATTGTGAAAGAGTTTGGATGTCAGACTATATAATTTTTTTCTCAAGCTTTCTCTTTTCTTTTTTATTCTTTTTCCCAAAGGCCCCCAGTACATAGTTGTATATTCTAGTTGTAGGTCCTTCTGGTTGTGCTATGTGGGATGCCGTCTCAACATGGCCTGATGAGTGGTGCCGTGTCTCCACCCAGGATCCGAACCAGCGAAACCCTGGGCCACCAAAGCAGAGCATGCAGACCCAACCACTCAACTATGGGGCCAGCCCCTCATGCTTTCTTTTTTTCTAAACATGAAAATGAAAGAAATAGAAGAAGGGGAAAAGAAGACAGTAGTAATTTGAGGAGTTGTGACATTAAATAGAGCCCAAGTTGAGGATGATGGGAGCTAATGAAAACACTTAAAGAAACAGCGTTATCCAGTATTCCCAATCCATTATTCCCAATCCTCCTATCTATGAGCCTGGAGTAGTGCTTGTTCTGAATCCACAGGAATATTTTACCTTCCAAAAAAGAAAGAGTTCCATTGATTTAAAATTGATATTCACAAAATTGGCTTGTATTGTTTTCTGGATATTTTAATTTGCTTAGTACTAGTTCATTAAAGCAACTTAAGAATTGGAAGAATAAAAAATTGAACTGTTACGAATGCAGGATGTACTACATTTGAACATGATCTATCCTCCTCCTACATCCTTCCTTCCATATGATATGATTAGGAAACTGCACCAAAGCTCCTATGATAAAAATACATTTAATTACCAAAATGTTGCTTCAGGAGTAGGGCTCATGGTTTACTTGAGCCTCAACAATAATATCAACAATAATAATGGTCAGAATTACAAGCTATATTGTAAAATATTTCAAACTGAATGATAATGAAATTTTAGCATTATCAAAATTTGTGGCATGCAGTGAAAACAGTGCTTTGAAGGAAATTGATAATGTTAAATGCTTAAATTACAAGAAAAGAATTATCTGATTGCAATGCCTTCCGGTACTACCTTACGAATTTAGAAAAAGAACAAAGCAAATGCAAAGTAAGTAGAAGCAAGGAAATAATAAATATAACAGTAGAAATCAATAAAATAGAAAACAAACAAAAACCTAGAGAAAGTGAAAAAAGCTAAAACGTGATTCCTGGAAAATATTGACAAATTGATTAACCCCTCACTAGACTGATCAAGATAAAAAGAAAAAGCACAAATCCTCGATTTCAGGAATGAAAGAAGGATTATTCCTGCAGATTCTACAGACCAAGGTAAAGAAACTGTTACAAACGAACTTTATGCCCACACGTTCAATGACTTAGATGAAATAGACAAATTCCTTGAAAACTGACACAAGATAAAAATAGAAAATTTGAAGTGCTCTGTCTCTTAAAGAAATTTAATTCAGTAAATTGAATACTGTTATTAATTTAAACAGAGATTTAATTATCAAATATTAAAAAATGGTCACTTTTACATAGTGTCTTTCTCCCTATGGTCATGTAATATGGAAGTGCTATTGTTAAATCAAGAATTGTCTTCAGGGTGGGCTCCGTGGCCGAGTGGTTAAGTTCGCACGCTCCGCTGCAGCGGCCCAGGATTCGATCCTGGGCGCGGACATGGCACCACTCGTCAGGCCACGTTGAGGTGACGTCCCACATCCCACAACTAGAAGGACCTGCAACTAAGATATACAACTGTGTACAGGGGGGGTTTGGGGAGATAAAGCAGGAAAAAAAAAGAAAAAAAAAAGAATTGTCTTCAAAACATGGAAACCGTATGAAAGGAATTAATTGATCTTAATAGCCACGGAAATTGTGCTTCGAGATCCTGATGCACCAACCTCTACTGCAGGTATAGCCTTTTCAAATGAGATAGTTAGGTGGCCTTCCCTCGTGGAAAATCCTTGAATCACACTGGTTCCTCTTTTCTAAACTCTACAGCTCCCTCTCCTTCTTTTTACATACTTTTTTCCAGTCATGTTGATGCCATTGATTAATCATTCATATTCCACCCAGTTTTATAGATCCCTGACTTTGCTCTTCTTGCTTCTCATCCAGGACATACAATGTCTTTTAAAGTCACCTCTACAGATTGCTAAATTCTTGGAACTCTCCCTAAATAAAATAATCATTCTCTTAGTTGATGTGATTCTCAGTCTCTGCTTTTAAGTAACTATACGTACTTTGATAAATTACATAAACTTAGTAGGCTGTCCTTAAGAGATTATTTTTCAAGGCCAGGTACTATATCTCATATTTAAATTACCACAGGGCTTAACACACTATCTAAAACACAGTAGATGCTCCTTACTGTGTATTACTTGATTGATACATATTGATCTTTTCGAAACTCCTGTTTGTCAAATAATTTTTATCTATTCTTTGCCAGGTGTCTAGCTATAAGATTATTATTCTATAGCTGGAATACATTTTAAACCAAGTCATCACAACAATAACAGAGTACATTACAAAAGGTTATTGTGAGAATTGTCCCCTGAATTGATGTTAATGAATGAAAACTAAATACTGCGAGAAATCCAACTGTTTCACATGAAAACATAAGATTGAAATTATGGCTAATTATAGTCACATGAATTTTCTTCTGTTCTTGAATCACATACTTGATTTGTCCACGAAAAGATTCTGCTGTGGCAAAACATTTTTGTCTTGTTAGTTCACTAATTTACTAAATAAATATATATGCAGGAATGTGATTTTTTCTTTCTTTCTTTCTTTTGTGAGGAAGGTCAGCCCTGAGCTAACACCTGTTACCAACCTTCCTCTTTTTGCCTGAGGAAGACTGTCCATGAGCTAACATCTGTGCCAGTCTTCCTCTATTTCGTATGTGGGACACCGCCACAGCATGGGTTGATGAGTGGTGTGTAGGTCCACACCCGGGCTCTGAACTCATGAACCACAGGCCTCTGTAGCAGAGGGCACAAACTCAACCACTCTGCCACTGGGCCGGCCCCATGGGCTTTTCTTTCTTTACTTCTATTCCTGATGGCAAGTATCTTCCAAAGCTAACATAACAAATAAATAAATATCAGAAAATAAATATGTATATTTTTATTTATTCCCCCAGAAGATAGTCTCACAAAAATGCTGGACCTCCAGGACATCTCTGCCTTCAGGATCTAATGCTTCCTATTCTCTTATTCAGCAATGAGATTGGACGGAGCAGAGTATGACTGACTACCCATGTTGGAGACAGGATCTCAAGAGGGAGAATTGAAGGAGGAAGGATTGAAGGGTTTGAAGCAGGAAGGGTCAGAGAAGGTTTGAATGTGAGAGTTTGAGAGCACAGTTCCTGCTGAATATACGTGTTGCAGAGCACATGTCCACTCTGGAACCTAGGACAGGCCCAGTGCCCACGAGCAAGCTCAGGAATAAGGTGATAGATGAGTATGAAAAGTCACTCTCAAATCTTCATAACCTGTTGGAATTTTGTATGAGTTGGATTATAAACCCTAGAGACTGAGACAAGAAATCCAATAAACATTTACTGGGATTCCTTGTGCTTGCTTAACCTCTAACCGTAGAATATTTTGTTACTAACTATATCAACTCTCTCTTCAATGATAAGGAGTTGGTTATTATTGTTTTTGTTATTATTTTGTTATTACTAAGCACTGTGATGTGATTAAGGGTTAAATGCCAGGCACATATGGCTACTCAAATATGTGTCAATTACCTGCTTGTTTAAATTTAGTCAGTTACCTTCCTGATTTCAGAGTAACTAGTACCATGCCAATTACATGCATTGTTTTTATTCCTAATGTATTCCTTTTTCATGTTTTGAAGCTCTATGCATAAACATTTTACTATGAAAGGAACACATGCATTCTGATTTCTGAGACATTTGGTTGGAGACTTACTACGATGACCTTCATGAAGTCAATAATTAGTATCTCCTAACTTAAGTAAAAAGAGTTTCATGAAGCATTGGTAATTATAAAATATTCTCCCCATGGCTTCCCTCCTACATCCCCATAAAATGGAGGACATGCCCATCTGATCCAGTGTAAGCATAAAGAATATTTAAATTACTTTGGTTCAGTTCTTCTTGACAAAAATATAAAACAAACAGCACACTTTGTCTCCAAAACCATACAGTCTTTACAATTTGCTATCCTAGGAATAACGCTGTGCAAAAAAAATCTGTAATAAATAATGTATTAATTATATTTTAAGGCTATCCAGGCTTATGAAAGATACAGTGTCTCTCTAAGTCGGAGCTGAAGTTTCTTGGGTAGCAGTTTGAGAGTGATGATTGGGATGTGGCTGCCTCAGCTTCTTTGTAATGGAGATAAAGCTGCAGACAAGTAGCATTTACCCACTGGGGAAACAATGATTTACATAGTGGATACATTATTATAGTTAACTAGAAAATCCTTCTTTTATAGAGGAAGTTAAAACAGACAAAAAACAAAAACAAAATAATTCCACCTAACAGTTACATAGTCATCTCTGGGAGTACAAGCTTACACGAACAGGAATTTTCTGCCTTAGAGTTTTGACAATAAGGATTCTATACAAAGGAAATGCCCTATGTGAGCTGAAAGGTATGTTCTTTTAAAACAATTAATACCTAATTTTTTTGAAGTAAATCAGTCTGGCATCCAAGAGGAGATTGTGAAAAGCAGCTAATGCATCACCACGATAATTCGGAGCTTCATGAAATGTACTAGAAAAAAAAGTCAGATTGCTGTGTTTAGACACAAGCTGAAATTCTGCAGATAAGACAGAACCTATAAAAAGGGAGAGATTAATTAATTACTCAGAGGAGGTGGATGAATGACAGAGCAAACTCCTTGTGAGGCTAAGCGAGAACAGAGTGCAGAGCCCTTTGAAAGCAGGTGGGATCGGACAGGTCGAAGTCTCCATCACTCCTGGAGCAGGACGGAGGCCAGAAAGCGTTTGTGCAGGTAAAAGGGGCTGGGAGATTCAAGGCACTCAGCTGCTGGGACATGTGGGGCAGAGCGAGGTCATCAACTGAAAGCTAAGGGTGAGGTGTGTGTTGGAGGTTGGGACGAGGGGAGAGAGAGGGGTGGAATGTTTGCAGATTGAGAAAATCATGTGAAGCCATTTTTGTGCAAAAGGGGTGAACCCAGTCTTTCTGGATTTTAGTGTTTATAGACTGTTGGGGAACCATTCTATAAAAGTAGATACAAAATTATGAATTCAAAATTAGGAATAGAGTGAGTAAACATTAGTTAAAAGTGAGAAAAAAAGCACAACACAATTATAAATTTAAACCTCATAAATACCATAAACATGATAAATTCCAGGGAAAAGTCACATTATTAATTAATTACCCAACACATTACCTTTTTTGTTTTTAAAGGTGTCTTTGGACCAAATTGTAGTGTTTTTTGTTTGTTTTTGGGGGTTTTTTGGTGAGGAAGATTGGCCCTGAGCTAACATCTGTTACCAATCTTCCTCTTTTTTTTCTTTCTTTCTTTCCCCAAAGCCCTGCTACATAGCTGCGTATTCTAGTTGTAGGTCCTTCTAGTTGTGCTGTGTGGGATGCTGCCACAGCATGGCTTGATGAGCAGTGCTAGGTCCACGCCCAGGGTCTGAATCAGTGAACCTTGTGCTGCAGAAACAGAGTGCACGACCTTAACCACTCGGCGACAGGGCCGGCCCCCCAAGTACATTACTATTTTCCCATATTTTTGTTGCACACTTTTGTGTTGCTTCTTGAGATGACAACAATGTTGTAATATTTTCTATAGAAAAGATAGAAAGATAACTCTTTCCTTTAGCCTGGATGATTGACATTTGTTTTCCATCCCTGGGAGTTTAGAAGAGTTCCTCTCAGCTTCACAACTCATGACTGGTAATGTATAAATATTTAGAATCATTGTCAAATGTGAGAAATTTCCTAGAAAGCTTTCCTCATGTATGAGCCGTAATATTTGAATAAATTTCTAGAGTGACTTTTATGGCACTGTCACTCAAAACCGTACTTCTCCACCCTTCGCTTTCTTCTCACGCCTGAGGATACAGTCATATCACAGTGTCACCTAGAGTCTGGCTCCTGTGTGTCACAACATGGGCAAGTTGACATGGATGGCTAGTAAGAACTTTACAAAGAAGTGATTGTGAACCACAGAAACAACAACCGATTAAACCCGTTAAATGTATATATAACTCAACTTCCCCTTAGGTAGACGTTAAGCATGTACAGCTACTCCATTGTCACCCAACCCCATAGTACTTAGGAGAAAGGAGAATTAGAGTGAAAAGAGAGTACTATCTTAAATTTTAATAAAAATATCTCAGTTTTGCATATTTTACAAAACCATAGGGCCATGCAAACACATTGCTAGCATTCCTTCTGGTGTCTTGGAAGTGGCCTATGTAAGTAAAGGCCCTGAAACCTAAACCTTATCACTTTCACAGTACGTCAGCCTGTGTTGTGGAGAGTGGAGGAACAAATGCCTTGGACATACTTAGTAAGATGGCGTGGACAAATAGGATGGCTGGTTCATTGAAGATTGGGTTTCCGCCTGTGATTGAGAAGAAGGGACAGAGGGTCACAGGTATTAAAGATATTTGCAAAGAACTAATGTAATGAAGCATAGCACAGCTCAGCCGCCTAAGGAGAGAAATGAAGTGGAGGGGTACTTATGAGTCAAAAAAAGGCACGTGGCAATGGATTTAATGTCACAAGGAAAGGGCTCTTGAGCAAGTAAGCTGCAAGGATACGAGTCATGGTCTTAGAGTAGGATACTTGAGTTTATGATTTTGAAAGTTGGTGGTGATGACAATTTCAATGCTGTGACTGTGTCAATGAGTGGTAAGGTAGAATGAGAAAAAAGCATACTTCAAAAAAATACCAACAACAACTAGCATTTATTGAAGACTTTCTCTGTGCCAAGTGTCCTCCTAGAGAAACCCTGAAGATGAGTTATGCAGTGAGAGACTGAATATACAAACACACAATGGTTAGAGCATATGAAAAATAGAACTCTATGGGCTGGCCTGGTGTCAAAGTAGTTAAGTTTGTGCAATCTGCTTCAGTGGCCTGGAGTTCACGGGTTCTGGTCCCAGGCGTAGAACTACAAGCCATGCTGTAGTGGCATCCCACATACAAAATAGAGGACAATTGACACAGATGTTAGCTGAGCAACAATCTTCCCCATCAAAAAGTGGAAGATTGGCAACAGATGTTAGCTCAGGGCCAATCTTCCTCATCAAAAAAACAGAACTCTAACCCACAATCTGCAGATATCAAGCCAAGGAGCCAGCCCATTATCTGCAGCAACCAGTCCAGGATGACCAAACAATAACCCTGAAATAATCAGTCCCAAACAGCCAGTACTTGATTAATAACTGCCAGTTCCCCTAGTTTTCTCCCCCATTTCCAACTTAGGACCAACCAGAGAAAGCCAAATATGTGCCTCTAACCAATCAAACAGGATGCCCCATTTCTAGTTAGCCTGCCTCCAGCTTCCCCGTGCCAATAGCCTCCAATCAGGCTATTCCTGAAGTTTTCCCTTTTTTCCACTATAGAGCTTTCCCACTCTCTGTCTGCCTGAGTCTCTGGCAAACACAAGGGATGGTGGCCAAATCCCTCGCTATGGCAAATACAGAATAAGCAGGCTGTGCTTGTTCCCATTTGGGTGGTCTTTGTTTATTTCCACAGCAGTGAAGGTTTCGGATGAGTTACTCCCCTGGATCAGTCATGGCAGAGTGAAAACAGTGGGCTAGTTTCTAAGGCCTTCAGGGAGTGAAACGCAATGCCAGGATGCGCATATAAGACACGTCAAGTAGAGAGAGCAGGTAGCGAGCCAGATGGCAGCAGCCACGGAGAACAGGGGTTTTCACTTAAGGGACGAGACAAAGAGCACGGGAACAACACAGAAATGCGGAGGAACCTCAGAGTTTGAGGGTGTGACATAGAGAGGCTTTAAAGGGAGTGACATCTTTAGAAGATGGCTAGCTTTCAGCTGAGGTCAAAGGGTTAAAGAATGCCCAGTGAACATAGAGAGGAGTGCGCTGATTCCAACTTCAGAGTTCCACACAGCCCAGGAGCGAGCTCTGGAGGAAGGGAGTAAAAGGTTGGATGAGCCCATGGATAAATCAGGAAAGAGATGTGTATTCTGGAGATAGAAGACACTGTGTGGCAGACTTGTGGTAGCGACTGAGGCAAGCAGGGATGTTAACAAAACACCACTGTCACAGCCTGTGGCAATGAGACTATCAGAGGGGTCCTGAGGGGTTCACACAGGGTTTGTCAATGGAGGACTGTGGTTACTGCTTAAACAGGTCTTGGTGGCCAGATGGTGGTCATCCCATGGTGGTTTTAACTAATATGTAATGGTTGCTTAGGACAGCTCCAGGTACAGAAATGTCTGAGAGGAAGTCTGTATAATGGGAGTGGAGCCTGGAGGGGTGACAAAACGGGATAAGAATTAGAGCAGCAAAGAGGAAGACTTGACCTCACGACACAGGTGTCTTCAAGCTGTAAAGTTGGTGGTCCTCCCTCCCTCCCTGTCTTCCTCCCTAACCTTCTTCACCTGAAACTTCCTAATGGCAAGTTTAATTATCCTTAGTTCATAGGTAGAAAAATTGACTCACAGGATTTTTGACTCACATAATTACTTGTTAATGAGGAAAAGGAGGAAGAGAAAAGCAAACTTCTAGATATCCACCTCTGCCTCTGGCAAAATGAAATGTAATCTAAGAGCTTCATTTGGGGATCGTATTTAGAGGTAGGGCCAGCTGTGATGAGTAACACCTGTGAGAGAGGCGCTGTAATAATCAGGAGTCCTCCCCACACAATCTACTGACCGGAACTCAAGGAGAGGTTTTTGGTTATTCCTCAAATCACATATTCGTTGAGAGTCCATTTGCTTTTTTACTTTTTTTTTTTTTGTGGAAGACTAGCCCTGAGCTAACATCTGTGCCCATCTTCCTCTATTTTATATGTGGGATGCCTGCCACAGCATGGCATGATAATCAGTGTGTAGGTCCACACCTGGGATCTGAACCGGTGAACCCCGGGCCGCTGAAGCGCAATGTGTGAACTTTGCTGCTCCGGCGGGCCGGCCCCCCATTTGCTTTTTTATGTTGCCATTTGGCCTTTTGAGTATTTTAGCATACTATCCCAGAAGTATAACCATATAGCCACAAATATAACAAACGCAGTAGCCTAAAGATAATCAGCAAGTCACATTAACTATTCAGTTTTATAGCCAAACTTGGAATCCTGGTGTTCATGAATAAGAAATTTTATTTTTATTTCTCCAGAACTCGCCAATGACTAAGAGATAAGGTGGTTTCTTGGTATCTTACCATCCATTTTCCTATTTCCTCTTCAGAGTTAATCGATCCTAGTATTTAATTTTGGTGTCAGGCAAGAATAAAGCACATGGAAGCAATGCATTGGGGGTCCACAGCTGCTAGATGGGTGTAGTTCCCAGTTGTGGGAGCAAGTACACATTTACTGCTTAAAACAGAGCTCTGCATGCACCCAGACAGATGGCATCGTCACTCTCCTGGCCACAGCTGGCAGAAGCCCCAGTGACGGTCTAGCTTCCCTTCTAAATAGCGATCTATGTTTTCTTCCCCTGGATTCCTTTCCCTCCCACTTCTCTCAGCTGGGGAAGGTTTAGTTTTGAGTAATGATTATCTTTCTCACTTGTTTTTGACTTTTCTTTTCCCACTTCTCCAAATGGCCTTATCTGCCAGTCACAATTTTTGTGGTCTGCAATTCTGATCACTTCTAAATGAAACCCATGCTGGCTTTGGTAATCATAATGTCATTTACAATTTACCACTAAACACGTTTATTCGGTTAGTAGCCCAGTGGAGAAAGAGAACTCCATGTGAACTCACCGTGAAAGGCCTAATCTGATTATTTCCTCATGAAAATCCAGGCAGGGGTGCTTGTAAGAGGGGCTGAGAGAAGAGGAAAAAAAGCAAGGTCTGGCCACAGCTGACTTTCATAATCAATGTGAATAGATAAGTGACACAGCCTGTCAAGGGCAGCCGCCCAGTCACCCGGGGGCATTTGTCTCAAAAAGGCAAAAGTGGACAGCACTTAATAAATGCAGAGTGACCAGTGAGTATTGGCTTGGCATCTGCTGTTGCATTCAAGATGGGCAAGAACAGTGATGAAGTCCAGAAGCTCTTCTCTAAATGGGGGAAATTGGATCAAGCAGGTTGTATTTGTGTGTGTGTCTGTGCACATGAGCATTTGCTCTGTGTACACTTCAACATCCTAAAATATCCTAGACATCCAACATGCCCTGTCCACCTTTCCCTAGGTTGGAAACCATAGACCCAAAATCCAAGAACGGTGGTGAGTTAGGTCCTTCTAGCGGAGGAGAAGAAAGAGGAGAAGGGGCGTGAGTGTGTGTGTATACTCAGGTTGCTTCCAGGGTTCTAATAAATATTAACTTTGTGTCAATATTTGTCCTTCCTGTCGTGAAATGAGGATTTTCCACCTCATTTCACTTTTGAAAAGAAAATATGCCAAAGGGGTCGTCTTTGCTAGGAAAAAAAATTAAAAGAAAAGAAAAAAAGAAACAACGTCTATCCTTTATTTAGAAAAATGGTTCAGGAGGAAAGAAAAAAAGTATTTTTAAAATAAATGTTTTGACTCAAAGGCACATAGAATCCTTCCATCTTCCCCTTTTCAACAAAAGAGAAAAGTTTATATGTTTAAAATTGAATGAAATACATTAACATTAACGATTTCTTTTCCTCGAGGTTAACATCACCATTTCCCTCAATAATTTTTTTAGCCATTTTGTGATGGATTCCACAATTCACAGTACAGTAAAGTATAGGAAATTTTGACAAAAACAAAATATATAATCATTCTCTTATTTTCAAGAAATGAAAAGAAATCATTTACAATTCTTCTCTGTCAAACAATATTTACACCTCATTATTTCTAAGTAAACAAATATAAATGGCCACGGATCAAATAAAGTGAAGACAGGCTGAATTTATCCCAATTTAGACATGTTGACATAGACCTTCAGGCGGTGTGAAGGGAAACTCCAAAATCTCAAAGATGAGTTCCTAAATACACAAAGGGAGTAAACGAAATCTTGGAAGAAAATATTAAAGGAAAAATACTTTTGTCATTTTAGAAATAATAGAGAAAAACTGTCTACTTTTTCAGAATGGGATATTCCAGGTAAAAATTATGTTTTAAAACTTCAAAAATAATGGGCACATGTTATATTTATAAGGTGAAGGTAAATTAAGAGTGATGTTCTTATGCATCGTAGATTCAATATAAATGACAGAAATACAACCTCACTACTGTGAAGTCTAGAATTAGAGGTTTTTAAAGTCTATTGAGTGACCACAGTATGGTAGTTCTAGCCATTATAAAAGAAATAAAGTAGGGCCAGCCACAGTGGCCTAGTGGTTAAGTTCAGCATGCTCCACTTCAATAGCCCGGGTTCAGTTCCCAGGTGTTGACCTACACCACTCGTCTGTCAGTGGCCATGCTGTGGTGGTGGCTCACATACAAAAAGAGGAAGATTGGCAGCAGATGTTAGCTCAGGGTGAATCTTCCTCAGCAAAAAAAAAAAAAAAAAATGAAAAGATAGAGGTAAAGTAGATATGCTTGCACATATACCTGTACACACAGATAGTTAGTATTACAAGAAAACATAATTTGAGATACTTAAAGTTCATTAAATTGAAAAATTCAATATATTCAAAGTTTAGGTCCTGGAGCTTCAAAATTAAGGCATTTCCAGGTTGACTTTGGTTATTTGTTAGCCAGTGGCACTCAGGAGCACGGTCTCCTCTGGCATGGCTCGTGGTGAGGAAGACAGCACACTAACAGCTGGTGATGGAGGTGGGGAAGTGGCCTCCAACGCTTAGAGTCAAGAGACGGTAGAAAAGAGATCTCCAAGTGTGAAGGTGGCTCTAAAGGACTGAGGACACTGCACAGGAACCGGGCGCTGCTAGATGGGGAACACACCTGTGCACAGACACGCTGGACCAGTGAACTCCAGGAGCCACAGGGTAGAGGATCTGTGACAATTTTATGCGCAGTCTCACAAAAATTCTTGAAGTTTCATCTATTTTCCATGGGAATACATTTCCAAACTAATCTGAGAAAAATGGAAAACCACATAAAACAAACCATTACATGCATCAAGGAAGCCTAGAAGTCCTCTGTGAAAGGCCTTTTTGTCTTTACTAAGTTCTCTTGGCGAGTATTTTAAAATATCTGTTCCTTTTTTATAAAAGCTTTATTGGGAGAGAAAAAAATGATCAGGAGATGAAAGTAAGAAATGAAATGACAATAAAGATGGGGGGGTCATATACAGACCCTTCTTTTGAATCAACCACTTTTCCTTTTTTGAATTAAAAAACCTTATTTTTATTAATGAAAGTCCATCCAAATAAATTGTAGAAGACTAGTTTGTATTCTTTTACTAAGTCGACATGTCACCATCTATATTTTGCTTGAAATAAGCGGCTTAGAAAACGTTTGTGCACTTTTGTTATTTTGTTGTAGTATGATTTGACCTGCAAACATCTCTGGGTATGGTCTCAATTACGCCTTCTATTCTCCGAATACTACATTGAAAACAGCCAACTCAAATGGAAGTTCAGGAAGTACAGCTTAGCGGGTGAGAGATCAGGTTTTTGACTCAGAGAGATTTGCATTGTGTCCTGGCTCTGCCACTTTCTAGTTGCAAAACCACAGGCAAATCAGTTCTCTCTCTGACGTGGTCCACTCATTTGCAAAAGAGATCGAGAATAGTACCCAATCCATAGGCTGATGGACAGGATTAAATGAGAAGATATATGTCCAGAGTCAGGAACAAACACGTGCTAATAAATAAAAGCTATTACATTCACTATAATCATAAAAGGAGTATTTTAAAAATATTTCTCACTCTTTCCTTTTTTGGCACTATCTTTGTCTCAAACAAATAACATTTGCCTCATAGTCTGAAACAGCACCTGTAAGTGTTGCAAGCACTCATAATAAACAATGTTGAAAGGGACAAGTTGCAGGGGAAGAAAATGCTAAAACGTGGACATAAGAATCTATGCTTTTAGAAAATATGTGCAAGAAAGAAAGACACACATACATACATACATATGTGTGGGCACATGCATGCACACAACTATCTACAATGAGGACACCTATTTTTTCCACTAATCAAAAAATAAATAAAAACTTGCAAAATTCAGAATGGTTTCTTCTTTTCATCTAATCTTAACTTTTCCCTTCATTTCTTTTGGAATACTCTCCACCCCCGCTCCACTCTTTCTCTCCACCCTCCTATTTCTCTTTGGCGAGCAAACTTCGCCTGCCAGCTTCCCACAAAGGGATGTGCATGGGTTAGATTAAAGATAGGGGCAACCGGCTGCATTCTTTACAAATACAATTCAGATGCGCTCTTTCCCCAGAATGATAAACTCATCACCTCTCCGGCCCTCAGTTTGAAGCTGCAGCGTAATTCTGTTGGACGCCAAAACTAAAATGAATGTGACTGTGCCATGTTCAGCTCTGAGCTGTGGCTGTAATGAGATTTGAATGGGAAGCCCCGGACACAATAAATCTGCGCCATATGTGACCATTTCCTGTGTCAGTTCCTTTCTCATAACGAGTGGAGACTTTCTTTTCCCTCTCATGACCCCACACCATGACTCTGAAATCTTTCATGGCTGCTTATGGGCCTCGGGCTTTTTACAGCAGTTGTATAAATAAATGAATTTGACAGCAAACATCATAACAGTTAGCAGTAATGTGTGTTCGCCACAAGTGCCTATACAACTCACTGGAGACACGGCAGAGGAAACAGCTTGTTTTGTTACCTAAACAAAAGTAGTTTCGTTTGACAAGTGGTGAAAGAATTAGTCAAATAAACTTGAAATCCATGAGGACTATTTTTGCCAACTCACCCTGCAGTGAAATGTTCCCAGCAATTCAATGCCCATGACTCACAAGAGACAAATTTCCCCCTTTTCTTTTGAGATAAAGCTCTGGGCTGGGAATACAAAACCTTTGACTGATATTTTATATTAATCTTCTTTGGAAGGCCAGACTGTCATGGACGGGAACTCAGGTCCAGCAAAGAATTTCCAAGGAAGTTTGTGGCAGACAAGCCAAGGAGCACAGCTCAGGTGGGAAAGAGGAGAGCTGGTAGCAATGACCCGATGAGCTGATATCGTGTTGAAAGCAACCTGAAGCTTATATGCGCTTCCTTTTCTTTCACATTTTCCTTTATTCCAGAAAGAAAGGTCTCTACACTACACAGTTGCTGATGGAAACAGAGTTAGCATTTTCCTGTATCTCCAAGGTGCCAGGAAAATGAAGTTGCCCATGTTTGGTGGATCTGTGGTCAATTTAGATAAGCACAAAAAAGCATAGATTTTCCTCGATTATACGAATTGGGTGTTTATAAGTCTTTAAAGTTTTCTGCTCCTTCACTAGCATCTGCATGCCAGTCCCACTGTCCCAGCTGTGAAAGGTGTTATAGCACGGTGGTTATTCTTATGGACTCTGGTTATTTGTATGGACTTTGATGCAGGATTTCAGTTCAAATCCTGGCCCTGCTACTTACTCTCTTGTGATCTTAGGCAAGTAACTTAACTTCCCTGTGCCTCAATTTCCCCATTTGTAAGTGGGAAAAAAATTGGGATGGTACCAAGCTCAACTAAACCTATTTTAAAAGGCTCAGAATAGTGCCCAGGACATAATAAGTGTTGTTGTTGTTATTGTGCCAAACAAAGAAACTTGGGTAATATAGTCTCTTTAGAAACGCTAGAGCTCTTGTCTATGATAGCTTGATATTGG
This sequence comes from Equus przewalskii, assembly GCF_037783145.1. Taxonomy (NCBI): domain Eukaryota; kingdom Metazoa; phylum Chordata; class Mammalia; order Perissodactyla; family Equidae; genus Equus; species Equus przewalskii. The sequence continues at coordinate 49,723,741 of NC_091849.1, forward strand.
CAGCTAGTCTGGAAAATGAAATTAAACTCTTTTGAGGGAAAACCATAATAGCACCTTCATTTAAGCCAATTACAATTAATTTCAAAGTATTGCACAGCCCTACTTTAAATAAAAATATCATGTGGACCTTGGAAATATTCTTTTAGATGTAGGTTATTTTCACTCTTATTTTTTTTTTTCCTGAGGAAGCTATCACCAACTAACAGATCTTAGCCCAGGCATATGTTTGCTATCTGTTTTTCTCTTTTTAAAATTTAACTATTAAAATAGTTCACTGAAGTGTTTTGTTTGTGTGATAATATGCAAGAAAGTACCTTAAAATTTTAGAAGGCATGGATTATAATCAATACGAACAGATATTTCAATGTATAGAGAGCCTACAAGCTACACAACAGATTCCTAGTGTCTCTGTTTTAACTAACTGACAAATTCACTTAAATATACCTTTACCTGTATCTCGTCAAACTATTCCTATGGAGAAAAGTCAGAAATATTAATGAATTAAACTGTGTACAAATAAATGCACAATTTAAATTTTCTTTAGAGCAATACCAATACAATTTGAAAGAGATTTGAAAGAGGTGTGTCAATTGAAGGTAAGGAACCATTTGACTTTATAAAATAATGAGGAACCAGGAGGGGCCAAAATGGGGTTGGTTGGGATTTGGAGAGAGGGCGTGGTTTGCTAGAAAACCATATACAAAAAGTGACATCGTCCTGTGATAAAACAAGTTTAAGTGAGACTCCATTTATAGTGAAATGAACTGAAAACCCTATCTTGTCATTGCTCGCTGCGTATAGGCTACACTGCTACATCTAGGAAGCTTCTCAGTAATTGTCCCCTAGAGAACTTCATTGTTGAGGAAGGCCATCTGACAAAATGCCTCCCTTGCTATTTCCAAATCCTCTCCTAATATCTGCTTCTAGGATGCATTTCCTGACTCACCTTGGGATTCCCAAAGGTGAAGATTTCATGAGATGAGTAACTCCAGCTATTCATGCACAACACGGCCACCAAGGCTGACCAAGCACAGAGCTGAGCAGTGTCCTCTTTGATTGACTGGCCGCTCCTATTGCCTCTTACATAGCAAATGAACACTGCCACCTTGTCAAGTCTGTTTTTCTGAGTTAAAGAGAAACTGAGGGGGTAGAAAAACTCTAAAAGACCAGTAGGCTTAATCAAGTATTGTGGAGCTGTGAAAATAAGTGCCCAGCTATTTCTTCATTATCTTCTAGGTAAGTGTGTGAACACGTACAAGGCTAGGCTCATCTCGGGAAGTGACAGGCTTGTACTTCCCCATTCTCTAGTGGTTGAGTAGAATCATTAACCGTTAATCACTGAGCAGAGGTAAGTGTCCCTTTTGGCCCATACAATTTAATTGAAAGAGTTGGCAAACTACAGGTTATAAGCTACATTCAGCCCACTGGCTATTGTTGTAAATAAAGTTTTATTGGCACACAGCCCATATTCATTTACTTATGTGTTGTAAACTATTGTAAATGCTGCTTTTTCACTATAATAGCAGAGTTGAGTAATTGTGACAGAAACTCCATGTTCTGCAAAGTTGAAAGTATTTACTATCTGGCCCTTTACTGAAAATGTTTGCCAGCCCTTGAAAAGTTCTAGGTTCGTCTGTGACAGAGTGACCAGCGAAGTACAAGATGGAGGCTGACCTCTCGGCCCTGGTCCCTGCCAACCAGAGATAGACAAGGAGTGTAAAGAAGAAACAAACCTTTGCTGTTTTAAGCTATTGAAACTTGCAGGTTGTGTGTTCTGGCATCACAATCTAGCCTGTTCTCATGGATAACAGCTTTGCTATTCTCAGATGTATCTTTTCCTCTAAACGTATATCATATATCCTGCTTTAGGGAAGGGGACAAAGAGCATAAGAGGACTCTTTTTCTTCATCCTGAAGAGATCTAGAATGAGAACATGAGGTGTTTGAGTTCTCAGTCAACATTTGGGCTTTCTGAACATAATAAACTGTCAACAGTTTCTTTTCTGAACATAAATTTTCTTTATATAATTTCTCCCAATATTTGCTTCCTCTAATACCTGAGAATAGATTTTCTCTGTTAAAGCTCTTTGAAAAGCTCGTCCCATGAATCTCTGCAAATCTGCCTTCCTTGCCCCTGTGACATAAAGATGAAATTTCCTCAATATACTACACACAGAAGGTTGTTGAGGTAATTAGGGGAAAAGCTTTCCATAAGCCCAGAATTGGCATGCTGAAATCTTTCAGAATGAATTCTTGCATTTGGGCTTTGGCACTTTTAATAAGGGTGAAAAATGCATACAGCTGGCTTATACGTGCTCATTTGGTCCTTCAGATCTTCTCCTTTAGAGGAAAAGAAACATGTCCATTTTTCGGCAGAAAACAACATGGTCCCTTTCAGCCTCACAGGAGGGCAAGTTGAGTGGCAGCCTGGTGCTGCTACTGCTGCTCTCTGGAAGCAGGAAGTGTTGGAGACCATAATGTTCATGTTCATGGTGTCAGCCATTGAAGGGAGAGACAAGGGGAAGCTTGCCAGGAGAAGTGCTGTGATCTGATGGATGGAGACATTAGTTGGAAGATGTCAATTCCAATTTATTTTCTTCCTACTCTTGTTGACCTTCGACAACAGACAGACTACCACGCACCTCAGTTTCCTTGTCATGCATGCAAAGCAATATACATGGATATTTATCTACAGGGAGATTGCATAAAAGTTAATTGCACTAATGTCTGGGAAACATGACAGAGGAAAGTGGGTTGAAAGAAGAGACAGCCACCCAAGCAATTTGCTCACTGATGGCAATAAATATGAGCCAGGGGGAGAGTGGATGGGAATCATGATCAGATTAATCAGCTACTGTTCACTCATTTGAACAAATAGTTTTCCAGGATTCTTACAAATAAGATACTGGGCCAGGGGTACCCAGGTAAGCTATTTCCAAGTCATCTTTTAAATTCAATGGCTCCTGTTGAAAACTGGTGAAGGAGTTTTAAAGACATTTTGGAATTTAACTTTGAACAACAAAACATAGCAAGAATACTGAGATGTACAACTGGCACCAAACATTCAGACAAAATGCCTCACTATAGCAAAGGCTTTATTCAAACTGGGAGGCAAAGTAGTGCTTGGAGCTATAAGAACAGGTACTGCAATAGATAGCTGTAGACGCCAACAAACACTATATATAGGCTCAACATGGAAAAGAATAACTGACTAAGCAAAATTTTAGTTATACTCAACCATATATAAGACTTAAAAATTATAAGCAGTTGTATACTATGGTCTGCGTATAGGATCCTTCAAGATGATCTCTTCAATTTGGATGAAGTCTGGCGTTGAATCAAGAAATCAACAGTCATCCTAGACATGATCTTATCGTGGTGAATTTTTATAAACTCTGGGGGAAGGGTGGTTGATGGAGAGGGAAAACAGGAGAAGAATCTCATTTTCTAGTTCCTTCGTTGTACAGTTCTGACATTTTAAGCACTGATTTAATGCTATTTATTGAGCATTTATCATTATCCTAATAGTTATCTAGATTTGTGGAAATGATATCTAAAACTAAAAAGAGAGGAACTTGGAACTTACTTAGAGCAAAGTTTCTAGTAACGAATTTGCCTCCTATTTTATAGACAGTGAGCTCACGAGCACTTTGAGTACAGGTGTCAACCTTACTCATCTGAGCACATCTCCCTCCTCTCCCGTACACTCACATCGGAGCCTCATATACACAGTCAGCGGGAAGAAACATCAAAATTTCCTGATTTAGTTCAGCATACTATGTGTATGCTGAGAGTCATTCATCTTACTTTACTCAATCATCGTGACTAACTGAGAGGTATGTTTTTATTGCTTCCATTTTCCAAATAAGGAAATTGGCCTTAAAGCTGGACTTGAAAGACTCCAAAATGGCAAAGCAAGACTTTAGAGGCAGGCTGGATCCCTGAGTCACCACCAGGAGCACAGCCGCCAGGAAAACCACTCAATCTCCTCCAGGCTTAGATGTAAGTGAAAAAAAAAAAAAGTTTTTCCTTTTGTTAAACACAATTAAGATTTGGGAGTTATCTGTTAACTGGAGTTAATTATTTGCCTCACACAATATCCATGTTTTACATAAGTAAATGAAGTAAATTTAAAAAGTGAATAAGTACACAGAGGCAAAAAACAAACAAGGCTAAGGTCCCAGTTGGTTTAGAAGCAATATTAAGAGGAAAGGCCAAATGTCCTGCCAAAGGTAGCTAAGGATTCAGAGCTTCACTGAGGTCTGGAATACAAGAGCTCAAGCAGCATACGCATGCCAAGAAAGAAACTCAGAAGCTACAAGCAGCTGGTTTGAACTTTGAAAAAAGTTTGGCAAAAGGGCAAGAGCATGTTTATAATTCCTAAGGGACAGCTCATGTGCTTTCCATTGGACCTGCTCTGTGTCAAAGGCCAATTTCCATCCATTATGATACACTAAGTTAGTTATATGAATATTATGTTTAGAGAAATTCACACACAGGGTCAAAAGCAAAATTAGACCGTATCCATCATTGGGGAGTGTATCATTCCACCAACTACAAAATTCTTTTTGCTTGGATTCAAGGCTGATTTCCGTTGAAATACAGGATTTTCCAGATAAAACTAGCCACTGGTCTTTCAAGAATGGTTTGCCAGGTTAATAGGAGCTGCCTCCTGGGAAAAATATCACACCCCATAATTCATCTGGCCAATTCTTTGGTGCCATTCAAATTGTTAGAGGTAAGAGTGGGAGAATTCCTTCCTGTCCTCTGAGATGATCATTTTATGCCCCAAAGCTTCAACTTCATTATGCTTATCTTAGGGCACAATTACAATGTTATTATTGGTCATAAAATTAACCAGATTATTCTCTCTTTTCTTTTCTTCTTCAGCATTTGACTTCCTGACCTTCCTCAGCAGAAAAGACTATAGACTGATTATACGCTAAGAGTAGAAGTATTTCCTTTTATTTGTTTTAAATTTTCCCACTGTTAATTTCATTGAGTGCATACTTGTTCTCATATTATGAAATGAGGTAAAGAAGGAATAAAAGAGAAGAATCATTTTTACTACTCCTATGAAATGCGAAAATTGTTCTTCTTGTCTCCCAATGCTTCCAAGGCTGTTCACTTTGTTATCGCACCATCCAGAGGTCCTACTCTGCATTTACATCAACCTGTAGGTGCATGGTTCACCTTATAACCCAAGATCCTTTCCCAGTTGCTGCCCTGTACTCTGTGCAAACATCCCCTCACTATTGTCCAAAGCAACTTCTTTGTTCTAGCTAACCCAAAACGGCAAAAATGTTTCACTTCAAGGGCTGGTTTCCATCTGTGGCAGTGGCCACCTAAGTATTGTCTTAGGGAAGATTATGTGGCCGTGTAAGGACTCAGTAGGAAAAGTGTTGTGAGAGATTAGCAATCTATTGGGGTTAGGGGTTGTATGTACAGCAGAACCTCAACAAAACACTGTCAGACAAACACCACTACATCTGCTATGCCAACTCCTGCCTCAATAGCACTATGTGAGCTTCCCATGTTCACATAACCAGAATTCCATCCAGATTCCATTATCCAGAATTCCCTCCAAATTCCATTTCACCAATCCACATCTGATACTTTCTAAGCTTCTAGAAAGATCTTTCTAACACTCTGTGCTGATCACTGGCTGGCAAAATTCATTCTGGAATTTACTCTAAAGTTGAAAATCATAATCACTGGCTAACAAGAATCATTTTATAATTTACTCTAAAACTGAAAGAATTGCCCCAGATGGATGGCAGCTTTGGCTGACAACACCTAAATCTTACCTAGCCAGAATTTGGAAAGGCTCTAGAGATTCAGGGTGAAAAGCCTTTTGAACCATTGATTCATGCTCTCCTTGTAAAGAAGGATGATTGCCCTTCTACTTTATATGTTAAGAGAATTAGACTTGGTGATCTTTAAAACGCACCAGAAGCTGGACTTCTTTGCAAAGAACCACGGTGCTTTACCTCAGACCTCGTCTTCTGCTATTTCCCCTCTCGGTCACTCTGTTCAGACCCTTCACCCCATTTGGGGCCTCTGCCAAGGCAGATCTCTCTACTCTTCTCCCAGATATCCATGAGCCTCATTTTCACTTTTTTCCACTTTGCTCACATGTTTCCTTCTCAGTGAGGCCCACCTTGCTCAGCCCAACCACACATGGACTCTGTTGCCTCTTATGATGCTCAACATGTTAAAATTTTGTTCATAGCTCTTGTCACTTTCCAACCTAGTCCATAATTTGCTTATTTTTTATGGGTATTACTTAGTATCTCTGTCCTCTAGAAGGTGAGCTTTATGAGAGCAGAGATCTCAGAGATCTCTTATCTAGTTTTTACTAACAAGAAGAGTAACTAACTACTAACTCTTCTGCCAACTAACTAGAAAAGTATCAGAAACACAGTAGACACTCAGTAAATATGTGTTACATTGAACAAACTTAACTCATCCATTTCTGTCCATTATTAACTCTAGAGTTTTTCCGGTTCACTCACAGTCAGACTGAATGTTTGTATTCTTCTCATTTGTAGTTAAATCCACTTTACACATGGACTGTGTATATATTTGAAATATATAAGGAAATTTCTCTAAAAATGCTTCCAAGAAGGACTGGGTATCATATTGGTACAATATGTCTTTCGGGTGTCAGATATGAACTTATATTTTCTCAAATACTCCATTTTCCCTTGTTTTCCACAAAAGTTGATGCTCTTGATCTACTGAAATCCTAACACCACAAATGAAGATATACAATATCTCGTTGCAAAAAGTGAATGAGAAGGAGAGGGGCAAGCAGGAGCAGGGAAGAAATAGAGGATAGCATTTCCGCAATTCTCCTTCCACAGAGAGCAGTGAATTGAACATGAGGCAAGAAGGTCATGGAGTTAGGAGTATGAATTTCATCAGATTGCCTGAATTGCAACAAGATTTCAACAAAAATTAGAAGGCAAAAGGAGAAAAAGAAAATTTTACATTTATATCATACCTTTTCATATCCAAGTAATTAAAACTCCTGCTATTAGATGTTAATAATAGATATTTTTATGTATTAGATATATTGTATGCATTACATATACCTATATCTATATATTATATAGATATATATTGTAATATATAATATAGTAATATAATATACATTATATAAATATATATAAATTATATACAATATAATGTAATAAATATAATAATCCATATATAATAGATAATAGATAATAGATATATTAGAGATTATATGTTAAATTATACATAATATGTTATAATTGTATATACTATATATTATATATAGATATATATTACCTATTTTAGATAATATATAGATTTATACAATATATAGGTTATATATTATATATAGATTATATGTGTTAATATTATATATTATATATAGATATCTATATATCTATATACCTATACATAGATATATATAGATATCTATATGTTAACAAAAATATAACAACATACAACATATATAAGTTAACAACAAAATGAAAGATAATATCTTTACATTTTATAGATGATGAAACTGACACTCAGAGAGGTTAAATAACCATAGATACTCATCTATTCAGTGGCAGAGTCGGCAGCCAAAACCATATTTTATGTACTTTGCCACCATTTTACCTGCCACAGTCTGCCCTTCACAACAACAATGAGGGCTGGTATGGGAGGTGGTATTTCCATTCGCCTGATGAGAAAACCAAGTTTCAGACAGTTTAGTACTTACCCAAAGATAGAGTGAACTGATCAAAAATACTGTTCTCCTGACATCTTAGTCCAATGTTCCTGCCATAACATGATGTTCTTTGCGTTGGCTATAAACTAATATTTCGCAAATAGTGTGCAGACCTATGAATGAATAAATCAGTCAAGGTTTGACTCTATAATCTCCAGTGGCCTGAAATTATTTTTATGTTTGCAAACCATGTAGATTAATACTCAAAACAGGAGCTGGCCAGGTGGCACAGCGGTTATGTGCACACGTTCCACTTCAGCGGCCCAGGGTTCACCGGTTCAAATCCCAGGTGCAGACATGGCACCGCTTGGCAAGTCATGCTGTAGTAGGCATCCCACATATAAAGTAGAGGAAGATGGGCACGGTTGTTAGCTCAGGGCCAGCCTTCCTCGGCAAAAAGAGGAGGATTGGCGGCACATGTTAGCTCAGGGCTAATCTTCCTCAAAAAAAAAAAATGCTCAAAACATTTTTAATTCAAACATAGAGGGTGACTAAATTATCAGACCGAATTCCACAAATAGTATTGCCTTGAGCTCCATCCACTTGAATTAACCAAAATTACCACTAATTAGCTAGACTTAAGCAAGGGCTGGTGCTAGGCAATGTGACCTTTTTATGTCACATGTCACCTGGATTACATTTTCTCTCTGATATACAAGTCATTGGTCACAGTAGGCTGTCAGGATTTGACACCATGGATTTATTTGATGAAGTATGCAGAAAGAGATAGGTTTATTAATTTCTAAGCACAATCTAGGGTCATTTTATAAGGGTCTCCATCTTCACTGAGCAATTCATTACTTCACTGTTTCAAGCATTTAACAGTGTGGTTTATAAACACAACCCCCACTGGGGATAAGGGGACCTGAGTTCTACGAGCAGTTTTGCTAAAATTCACGGTTCTTAACAAGTTGCCTTAGCTCTCAGAATTTCAAACTTTCCATCTTAAAACTGAGATTAGACTAAATAAGTTATCGTTGAGATCCCTTTCAACATTTACCACGAAAAGAATTTTCTCTCTTGGAGATCACCATGCTAGTACCCACTCTGATGGCTCTCCCCTGGACCTTTTCATTTCTCAGGACCCCTCCATCTCTGACATCTTAAAAAAGGAAACCTCCTGCTTTTGGTTTATTTTGTTCTGTGTTTTTAAATCTCTTCATCTTTATACTCCCGCTGCACCTGTTCCTCCACCTCATTGAGAAATTTAGTTTTGGTTCATCAGCCCGCTCCTGACTTCCTTCCATTTCTTGTCTAACGGCTACTTCCTTCTTCACTTCCTTGACCCTCTCCTCAGCATCCTCAGTCCTCCCACTCTCTCATCCCTCATTGTTCTCCCACATCAATACATAAAATCTCCATCCTTGACAAAGCCATGCATCCACTTCTATCACTTTTGCTCCTGGGAAGTTTAAGAATTCTGTAGAAAAACACGTAATTAAAAAGAATAAAACCAGGGGCTGGCCCCGTGGCTGAGTGGTTAAGTTCGCGCGCTCCGCTGCAGGCGGCCCAGTGTTTCATTGGTTTGAATCCTGGGCACAGACATGGCACTGCTCATCAAACCACGCTGAGGCAGCGTCCCACATACCACAACTAGAAGGACCCACAACGAAGAATATACAACTATGTACCAGGGGGCTTTGGGGAGAAAAAGGAAAAAAATAAAATCTTTAAAAAAAAAGAATAAAACCACACAAAACTGAGAACTGTGTCATTTGGTGCTATCACAAATACTTTATCTCCAACCTCAGCTGGGCCTCCAGGATTACTCAACCCATCTTCCACTCACCTCTGATTAAAGTTCTGTTGGGTTCAAGGCTTTGGCTCTCCCTATCCTTCCACTCCATGACCAAGTCACTGACTTTACCAACAAATTTGGGGACACACGGAATTACCTCTCCCACTTTTCCCCCTGACATTTTCAAATATTCACTCTTCCTTATCACCTCCTCAGCCAACTCAAAGAACTGGGTAGCTTTCCTCTTTCCCAAGCTAACTTCTGCACGAGTGACCTCATCCCTGCCTCCTCCTCCTTGAATGTCGCAGATTCGCCTCACTCATTATTGCCCATTTCTTGGATCTTCTAGCTTCCTCCCATCAGCCAAACGCAGGTTTAGCTTTCTCATGTGATAAACACCACCTTTTTTTCCATTTGCTCTCAAATTCCTTGAAAGGATAGGTTTTCTTTTCATTTTGTTTTGTGTTATGTATTAACTTCTCATCTTTGAGACGGATCTCAATCCACTGACATCTACATTTTGCCCCAATCACTCTACTAATACTATTCTCGCTGATGTTATTAGAAGCATAAGCTTCAGCTCCAGTTCTAAGGTTCAGTCGCTTTTTCCTGATTTAACCATATTTGACTTAATTATAGCATTTGTCTCTGCTGTTCTTGAAATGCTCTCTTGTCTTAATTCCTAGGCCATCATTATCTCCTTATTCCTCTCTCATCTCTGTTTCTCCTCAGTTGTTGTTTGCTGTTGTTGTCTGGGGGTCCTTCTTCATCCAACCCTTTAAGGGAAGGTGCTCTTCAGGATTCAGTTCTTTCCCTTCTTCTCATAACACATATGCCCCTAACGGAGCTCACACACATACACACACAGAGGAGAGAGAGAGGGATTCATGTGCTAATGGACCCCAAACTCATCATCTCTCTTGCATGACAGAGCTGTAGTATCAACTACTCCTTCTTTCAAGACATCTCACACACAACTCAAACATACCCCCTTTCCTGCAGCCCCTCCATGCCCCAATATGAACTATGTGCTCATTACCTACCACTTAAGAATGATGGGATTTAAGAGACTTAGAAAGTCAACAGCTTACTCATCTCTTATCATATATGCAGGTTTACAGGGAGAGGTTCCTATAGACATTTCTGACATTTAAGCACCTACTGTGTGCCTGTGTGGAATGGTTTTACAAGGACTGGAGCAAGTCTAATCATCACAATAAACCTTAAAAGTCTATGCTATTTCTATCTCCATCGAAAGATGTGGAGACAGACTAAAGGGAAGTTCAGAAATTTGCTGAACAAATAAGTGACAGAGAGAGGAATCCCATCCAGCCCGTCTGGCAGCAGAGTAATTCAGCGTGTGATTCAGCCTCCAGGACACGCATGTGCAGCTTCAGTTAAGGAACTGGATGATGGTGGTATAGCCATTCCCTCCTTTGCTCATTAAAATAATAACAACACTAATAATAAAAACAGCAGACTATGTGTATGGAGTGCTCACAGTGTGACAAACACTGCTTCACGTGCTTTATAAGCATTAACTCGTTGACTCCTCACAATAATTCTATGGCATAGGTACTACTATTACGTGGATTTTACAGATGAGGGAAATGAGGTGAAATAGGCTTTAAGCATCTTTTCCATTTTTAAATAGCTTGAGGAAACTGAACACTAGGCAGTCTGTTCCAAAGCCCGTGTCCTTGACCTCTATACTATACTTTCTTGTTCTTTTAGCACTTGGTCGTGTTTCTGAAAGTAACATTGAATTCTGGTTCCTATGCATCCCTTCTCCCACCAGCATGACCACCAAACCACCTGGCTTTGTCCCAAAAATTAATAGCCCTGCTGTTACAATGCTTATTTTTTTCTTTTCTCCCCTTCCCTGTTTTGGCTGGTTAGTTTATAACAATGTCGGCAAATGTTTTCTTTCTCAGTTCCCCCAAAATCCTACCACATTCTGTTTCATCCTGGATACTCTAATTTTACTGATCTTTTTCACAAGCCACACACTCTCACTACCATCAAAAAAAAAAAGAACCACTTGATACCATTACCATTCTCTCCATATAGTCTTTTAAGTTTAGGGGGACTCTATAATTTATTGTTTAAACCAAAGAACCTTTTGAGAGTGGGTGTATGACAATTATGCTAGGACAGCAAGTATGAACTTGAGTTGTCCTAGGCAAACAAGGAGGTGTGGGCCCATCACTTCCGACCCCCAGGAGAAGATGCAGCTGCACAATCACAGTGTGGACTGCAGAGATTTCCTAGCTAACAGCTTCCCCGCTGGCAATGACATCATGGCTTCTTCCAATAGCTCTGACTACAGAAGAACTGAAATTCTGCTGGAACCTTCGAATAACAACAAGCACAAAGAAAACAATCTTGCCAAAATTTTAAAACAGAAAATGAAGAATAAAAAAATAAGTTTTAAGGTTCTAAGTCTATTATAACCAATGGCAAGCAGACAGAACTGAATAAAAATGGACTTAAAAGTATTTAGTAATATTTCTTTAAATCAGCAGGGTTTAAAGAACAGAGGCCTTACTTCTTAAAGTCTTTCCAATAAAATCCTCAGTTTAATCTCATTGAAAACACTCATTTTTTGTTAAATAAACATTATCTAATGAACAAAGGATTTTCACAAATCCCTTCATATCTTGTTATTCTCAAGTATAAATTAAAGCTTTTAACTTGCCTTTATAATACAATCTCGATCTCAACCCTCTAACCTTTCTCCATAGCATTTAATACTGTTATTTCTCAAACATAAAGAAGAACCAACTTGCCAAAAAAAAAAAAAGAAGAACACAAAATGAAATCCTGAAGTTCATAATCAGTTAACTTGGTAGTGATCAAGAAATAACTTTTATCTATTCAACCTATTTTTAGGGTTCATTTCTATAGTTTGGCTTGAAACAACGTTGCATTTATCTGAGTCTCAGAAATCGCTATTGGAGAAGATTTTTTTTCATAGGTTGTGAAATGGATAACTAATGGCTATTTAATATCATTGGTTTAAAATAATAACAATATGGGTATATGTGAACATCTCTGGGAATTACATTAATTATAGATTTCTAGGTTCTGTAGTGGAGATAACGTGCATAAAACTCTATTATTTAACAGTGAATTCTAGCTGGAAATCTTAATCCCTTCTCTTTCCTGTCCTGCTGTCTTATATATATGTTGGACATCTGGATGTGAAGAGCAGCAGAAAAATGGCAAAAGCCCGAAGAGAAATTTTGAAGTAGGAAAAGTCTGCCTTTGATGGCTTTTTTGGTTCTTGGAAAAACAACCTCTCTCACTTTTTGGGTCCCAAAACTATCCTCCGTTCCTACAGAAGAAGAAGGGATCTGGTATTCTTATATGAATTTGGATGAAAACTTGTTCTAATAAGCTAGCACTCCAGTTTGTATTTACAAGTTTGAACTTTTCAACTCTCTGGTAGATTTAAAAGTCTATCTTCACGTAAAGGAATTCTAAGCACCATTCAAGCAGTGCTGTGATTTTTACAAAGGAGTCCTCCCTCGTCTGCAAACCCATAGCACTCTGAAGACTGGTCCAAAGCCAGTTCGGCTTTAAGGATTTGGCCGTGAGGGACAGACGCTAAGCTAGCCAAGAAGTGTTGCTGGTCTGCAGCCTGTAGATGCTTTATTGATCCCCAGGAAAGGGGGAGATCTGGCTGAAGATTTTAGAAGGCTAGTTCTCAGGAGCTGCACAGCAAGATTCGTGAAAGCCAACATGAGCACCACCCAACTGAGCAAACATCTGTCCAGATGTCTGGGAGGACAGAGGTACCCGATCCTGTCTGTCCCCCTTGAACTCTCTCCTGGACAACCCACTAAATGGATAATCACCTCCTGGTCCAGATACCCTATTATTTACTATCTCATTATAAAGAGTTTATTTTCAAGATCCAGAATTCAGAGAGAGAGAGAGACAAATTAACAGGATTTTCTGCTCCAAACTCCTTCAAGCTTAAAGGTCAAACAGCTAAAAAGAGGATTAGCAAACTAAAAGACTAGAGGTGAAAGAAAGGATTGTAGCCCTGGAGGAGTGTCAGTGGGAGCAAGAGAACCCCAGCCCGTGGAGTATGAGTTCCAAAAACGTGCCATTTATAGTGGGACATGAGGAAAAACTGATGACTGATCCTTGAAAACTAACTGTAACAGAGAAGAGAGCAATGCTTAGTCTCATAGGTTAAAAAATGATGCTAGTAACAGTCCTCTTAATGAGCTGCTTTGCATGTGTGCCTAATCAAACATGCTGTGAAATAATTGTAATGCATATTAGGAAATTTGTGTTAGATTAACATTGCTTTGCAATTTGCTTGATTACAATAATAAATACTCTCCCTCTATGCCCTGAGTCTGATTTGAGAAGCCCCTTATGAAAATCCTGTCACTATGTAGTCTGCAGCTACCATGTTAACGGCACTGTGCTCGATGCTAAAAACATATTCACTTTATAGAGTCGGGAGTTCTCAGCCTTGGCACTACTGATATACTGGACTGGATAATTCTCTGTCATAGGGGCTGCCCTGTGCATTGTTGGATGTTGAGGAGCATCCCTGGCTTCTACCCACTAAATGCCAGTAAGTACACCCCCAGCTCCCAGTTCTGACAAATAAACATGTCTCCAGATATTGCCACGTGTAACCATGGGGGGCAAAAGCATCCCAGTTGAGAAACCACGGCTGTAGGATTCTCTACAAACCCTGTCCTCAGGTAACTTATCACTCGTGTGTCACAGTTGCCTTCTTACCAATTAAAAAGCTCATCTAGAACTCTGCTTATAAACAACAACAACAACAACCAATATTCTCGTTGAGCTGGATGCCTAAATTCCAACTCCTGCGTGTTTGCAAAAGAGTTTGTCTCTCATCTGGCATCCCTTTAAAAAAAATCTTCATTAAAAAGCTGTAAACGCTACAAAAGTTGCTGTTGGCCCTGAAACAGGGTCTTTACATTTAGCAACGACATTAGAGATAGGAAAGCAAAAAAGGATCTCATTATATTAGCCAACTAAACTGTTCCATTCTTAAGGAATCAAAGCAGTGCATTGGAAAGAAAACAGTTAAAAGTAATTGTGTAAAGAGTTGTCAGTTATCAATTCTTTGGGAATAAGTGGCTCTGAGACTGTAGCTCATAAAGCACTGAGCAGTCGTATCACAAAGATGCAGAGGCTCTGTTGCTTTTCCTCTTATAAAATATAGGACTTCTAGAAGTATAAAACCCATTAGATTAGGTGGAATTTTTATTTAGTCATTCTCGTCTAGTCATCATAGAGTAGAAAACCAAATCCTTGAGAATTGGATCAAGTACATCCCAACATCCCTTATCATTTGGTATCCACCCAGCACCGTCAAAATGGTCAAAATAAAATTAGATTTTAAAAATACAAAAGAACTTAGTTGCTCTGTATTGTTTATCTTCAGCCCAGGTTTCTCATCTACTTCTCAACAATAAGAATAAAACAATGGTCAAAGGCTTTAGAAGAAAGATTTAAACGTCCCTCAAAAGCATCAGATAATTATCTAAGCCAGAAGCAAGATGTTAGACTAGCAGACTAATGATCTGATCTAGGATGGTAATTCCCATGGTTCCTACGAAGCACCAGCATCAATCATGTAATAAATACGTGGTTTCCATTGGACTCCAGACTGGGTGAAAAAAAAATCTCAGCGGTGAGAAAATTGCCCAAGTTTTCCTGGCATATCAATATGCATGTCCCTTACAGCAAAGCTATTTCTAACATAACACATTTCTAATCTTTCTTTCAAATGCTGTTATATTAATTAATGCCAGAGTAAGCACCAGCGGGGCAAACCTTCATAACTGGACAATAAAGTGATGAGTTCAAATAAGACCCTGTAACTTTGCTTTTGGAATAATTATAGCAGTTTTCCTTTTTTGATCATGCTATTTTATTTCTCTTTAAAAAAATTATACTATAGCTGACTTTTCTACCTCTCCACCTCTCAGATAACTATATTGTGGCTTTCAAACCCCATGTCTCCAGTTTTGATGTGCCCAAGAAGATGCCACCTGACTATAAGAATGTCTTGGTTGTTTAAACGATTATCTAAATCTTATAGGGAGGGAGATTTTTTATTTTATTTTTTAAATTATCATATGGAAATTTTTTTCTTTTGGTGTACAGTTCTATGAAGTTCAATAACGTCTGGATTTGAGTAACTAGCACCACAATTAAGATGGAAAACAGTTCCCTCACGCCCCAAAACTCCCTGTGCTACCCCCTTATACTGAGGTTCTCACCGTGCCCATTCCTCTGGCAACCACTGATCTTTTCACTGTCTTTACAGTTTTTCCTTTTCCAGAATATCACTTAGTTGGAATCATACAGTACATCACCTTTTCACACTGGCTTCTCTCACTCTCGCATATCTTGGAGAATCATCCAGTTTTCATTTATCGATATCAATGTGTATTGATACTTTGTTCCTTTTCACTTCTGAATAGTATTCCACTGGATGGATATATCACAGCTTGTTTATCCATACCCCTGGCAAAGGACATTTGGGTTGTTTTCAGCTTTTGACCATCACAAATAAAGCTTATCTCAACACTCATCTACAGGTTTACGTGTGAACATAAGTTTTCATTTTCTAGGTTATTTAACCAGGAGAAGGATTGCTGGGGCATATGTTAAGTATATGTATAACTTTAAAAGAAGCTACCAAACTATTTTCCAGAATATCTGTACAACTTCACACTTCTACCAGCAATGTATGAGAGTTCCAGCTGCTCCCTGTCCTCATTAGCACTTGGTACAATAGGCTGGCAGTTTTAATCTAAGAATGCTGGAACGACTTTATTAGAAAATATCTTTATCTAGAACGACTTTATTAAAAAATATCTTTATCAATGGTCATAACATAGGATATGCTTCATATAAAGCAGCCAGCATCTCAGTTGGGAAATAGCATTGTTTTATTCTCCAATAAGGTGTTTTGTAGAAAGTACTTTGATCTCGAACAATTGAAATCATAATAAAATGCTTTATTCAATACTATAAGATCTTCTAAAATTGTATTATATAATTTTTTAGGAGAGCTGTAACAGCCCTGAACTAAGTGTTTAATCTTTTTGTATCTATGATAACTATGAAAACATTCTCCATGCTTTTGGGGCTGCTACAAGGACCAGAACCACATTCATTAATTCAACAAATATTTAGTGAGAACTATTATGCTGGGAATAGTTGTGAATAGGACAGATTTGGCTTCTGTGTTCAAGAGGCATATATATATGGAAAAACAATAATCATCAAGTGCATGAATAATTATTCAATCTAAATATGTGCATAGAATCTATTAGCTGGGGATATTTTAGGAGACCTTGTCCTTAGCTTGATCAATGTCAGGGACTCACTCATAGGAAGCGTACTGTACTTTAATTCTGATTTCATAGTAAATAATGAAATTACCAAACGTTTCCGAGAAATTAGTACAAATTAGAAACTAATTGAGGGACTGGCCCGGTGGCGCAGTGGTTAAGTTTGCACATTCCGCTTCTCAGCTGCCTGGGGTTCGCCAATTCGAATCCCGGGTGTGGACATGGCACCGCTTAGCAAAAGCCATGCTGTGGTAGGCGTCCCACGTATAAAGCAGAGGAAGATGGGCACGGATGTTAGCTCAGGGCCGGGCTTCCTCAGCAAAAAAAAAGGGGAGGACTGGCAGGAGTTAGCTCAGGGCTAGTCTTCCTCAAAAAAAAAAAAAGTAATTGAAATATAATATACAAATTGTGAACAAAAACCTCCAATTCCAAGATTCTGAACAAAGCAGACCTAGAATGCAAACAGAAAAAAAAACCCGAAACTATGAATGGTACTTTAAAATATCAAAATTTGTTTGATAAATGGAGAGAGCATTTGAATGTCGTTGATAGCTATAACTCGGTTCAGCTCTGACTGAGGAATGTCTCCAGGTTCCATTTCCTTCCTTCCTTCTTTCTCAGAATGCTCCCTCTCTTGTCCAGATTCCCAGTTTTTCATCTCATTACTAAGGATCATACCAGGGTTCTTATTTTCTATTTCCTTTGGATTGCCAGCTCTGGAATATATCCGCAGCTTCCCAGTGGAAGACAACAGCCCATGAGGAACTGGATTCGTCCCCATCACAGACTCCTAATTCACTGTACCCCAGCCCCTCGGCTGGGTCATCCGGAGAGGGAATCAGACATTAATAGCTCATTTGTGATTCACTAAGGAAAGGATAATATGCCAGAACCATCCTTTCCGCATGCACTTAACATTGCTCCCTTCAGTAAAATGCAGTCTATTACCCGAAAGCCCTGTGAAATTTGCAGGGAATTGAAAACCTCATGCTTATACAAAAGGCTGAGTCCTTTCCTAAGAGTCAGGCAAGTAACTCGAAGAGTTCAACTGCTAACAAGATTCTTCAGAAATGAAACCGACTGAACATAATCAGTTCACCCTAATTGATTGCATACAGTTTTATTACATAACTGATGGTTTTATACCTCCAGCCAATTAGTTTGTCAAACAGAGGTTAAATTCTTGACTGGTTTATTCAAGCTAAATTTAGGCAGGATTTACAATACAACCTGCCTTATCCAGGGAGCCTAAAATGTACTCTATAACAAATGAAATTAGCAAGGACTTCCCTATAACCAAAAAGGAAAAAGACAGAGAAATTCCAAGACATTAACTCTGGGTTTTATTTGACCTGGTGCAATTCCTCTGCTGCACAGTCACCTAATTTTTCAGATCTTTTGAACTATTTTTATGGTTGGTGTTGGTAATGCTGCATTTGAAATTATTAAATTAGAATGAAGCAAATTCAGTTTATTTGGCTTGCTGCATTAATTCAGAGGAATCTCTTAGGCTGTCTGAGTTATCGTCTCCACTCCTTCACAGATTTCACCAACTTCTAATGTTTGGCAGAGACTTAAATCTGTCTGAAGACTCCAGCACTTATTTCTGAGCATGTTCCTCACGGTGCAGCCAAGAGACTTGAAATAATTCTCATTATAAATATTTGTGTTTACATTGCCTTTTTAGGATCCCATTAATTAACATTTTAATTGGATAGGCAAAATCTTACCCTTAAACTGAGCAGCTAGAGAAATAGATCAATTAAACACTTTTTACTGAGTACTTGTGCATTCAGCCTTAAGACAAACAAGGTACAAAAGAAGGGTCGGACAGAGGGGAGAGGCAGAATTCACCATTGCAGTGTCCAGGCTAGGGCTAAAATGTTGCATTAGGGAAATGTTTACAAACTAATTGTTCCTTCAACTTACGTGAAGTATTTTATAGAGCAGGGCCAGCAAACTTTATCTGTAAGGAACCAGATAATAATTACTTTAGGCTTTGCAGGCAAAGAGGTAAAATCAAGGATATTATGTGCATACTTACATAATAAGAGAGAAACAAATTTCCACAATTTTTTACTGATGAAATTAAAAACTTTTATCAGATTTACCATATCTCAATGTAATTAGCATGAGTAATTGCTATATATTTTATCTTCTAAGACTTCAATAAAGAATAGAGAATTCACATGTACCAAATTTTCTCTAGGACTTGGAATTATTAGAAATCTATTTTTTGCTTGGAGTTGCTTCCAATTAAATAAGTATTGATTACTTACTATAAATTTCCTGGAATTTGTGCTGGGTGATGAGGATATAAAGAGAAATGGCCCTGTACCCTTAAAGCACTAAAATTCAAGAGGAGACAGGCAAATAGATAAAGTACAATAACGATACGTGATGTGTGCTGCAATAAAAGTATGTAGACAGTGCTACATGAACATTTACATAAAATGCTACATAAACACACAGAAGGAAGACCTATGAAAATACAGTTGAAAGTTTTTCTAAAAATGTATATTTCTCTTCTTGCAGTCTTAGTAATAAGGACATGGAGTCTTCATAATATTTAACTGACGAAGAATCCCTGTGTTGTTTCTGATCCACTTTCAGTGTACAGCTTTACAGAGGTGGGCGTTCCAGGTAATTTGCCTGAATTTTCCAAAAGGACAATAAGGATATAGTCAAGAAGTATTTGATTTGCATGTAATTACTGTATCGATCACAATAAATTTTCTTTTCTCCTGACAATTAAGATTCTGATCATTTAAGGCCTCTAGTTAATGGAGAATTTTCCCTAGCAGTCTCAAGAATTAAAAGAAGGATTGACAAAATCAAATAAATGAATGGCAAAAACCCAGATTAGTCAATACAAATCCAAGCCAGAAGGAAGAGGTGGGAAAACTTTAATATTGTTATTTTTTATCTTTCAAACTAGTGTACTATACCATAAGTTATAAACCACCAAAGCTACACACTTCTTTTATAAATTCAGAAGGGAAGCAAAGGCTCATGTCCCCTTTCTCCCAAGGAGGCCTGTGGTGAACTAAGACCTAACATGTGGCAACATGCCTGACTGACGAAGTACTGAAGAATCCCATAACCTTTTCCTCTTCAGATGTCAATCAGATGATGAGTGTAGCATCTCCTGGTACTACACCAAAAGGATGCAGATGGCCCACCTTTGGTTTTAATTCCTGGAAAGCTTATCTGGAAATAAACATACATACAAGGGTCTAGAAGTCAAGGTGCTCTGCTGCCTCTGAGGAATGTGGGCTATTCACATCTCTGCTCTAGTGATCCTAGTTTGGTGGATGCCTGGTACATTTCCAAAAAGTTATTTCTACCTCAGAGTCGTGCTGGCCAAGCCAATAGTGACGGGACACAGCAGTAACCAAATGAGAAATGATACGTCTTCTACCTTTCTTTAACCCTCCCAATATTCACTTCAGTCAATCAGCACCTTTAGAAAGGGAGTTTACTCCACAACCCCTTCTAGCAAGGAGTCTATTTTCTAGATAGGTAGATAAGACATAGACACTCATGAAACTAAGAGAACCTTTCAAATAATACACTGCCCAAAAGTACAGAGACTTCAAGCAACATAAAATGTTTAGTTGTACTGCAAAGGGATGTGGTATCTGAAGAGGAGGCCAGGGTCTTGTGATGGAGCTTAGATCACAAAGCACATCAGATGTTATGCTAGTCAACTGAGATTTTATTCTGTAAAATAAAAGGAAGCCAGTTAATAGTTCTATGCTGACACTTGCCTGATCAGAGTTGCATTTTAGAAAGAGCACTTCTTCCTTGTGTAGACTGTAGAATTACAGAGGTTTGGAGAATTAAAAGGGAAAACACTATTTACTGCTATAGCTCAGGTAAAGGCTTACACCAAGGCAGTAGTGAGAAAATGGAAAAGAGGATGCATTTAACAGCTATTAAGAAGACAGACTAGGCAAGCCTTTGTGACTATATGCAGGAAGGGGCTGAGTGGGCAAAGCTGCCAAGATGCCTACTCATTTGGGAGACCGGATAGAGGGTGGAGGTCTGAAGACAAGGCATTCTAAAACAGGTAGAATGAAGATGACTAGGTTTGATACCAGCTCAACCCAAGGGTGACATAAAAGAAGCCATACTGAAGAAAAGAAACCATATTGTAACTTTAAATGACTTCTGACTAACTAGCCCAGACATGCCCTGTAGATTTTGTGGCCCCTCCCAGCTACTTTAAGATGATAACTTTGTTCTTTTGAGTTCCTTAGGAATGTGATGACCCCCAGGCAGAGAGCCTATGCTGATAGCCATCATCAAAGACAAATGAAAGATCAGAGTATAGAGTGTTGCTCCATTCTCTGATGCATATCCAGTAAACAAAGTACTATCAGGAACGGGGACCAGATGTCTACCCTACCCAGAGACCAGCCACCTCCCCCATCTGGAGACCAGCCCCGTAGATAACTGGCCTGTAGTCTTTATTCTCAGAGAGATGGTTCTTTCAGACATGAGTTGGCCATCTTTCCCCTTGCTAGCAAGCTGTAATAAAGTCCTTTTTCTCCTACCACCTTGCCTCCTGACTATTGGCATGTCTTGTGGCAAGCAGACAACCCCCTTGGGCGGTAGCAGGTAGATAGTTCCTTGGATATTCAGATCTGGAAGGTGAGGATGAGTCTAGAACAGAGGTAGAGATTTGGGACCTGGGATTTAAAGGTCAAGGCATTGATAAAATCAGGAAGGGGAAAAAAGAAGAAAAGGAGAAGATGGTTAATGATAAAACTTTAGAAATCACTAACATTGGAGGTATGGGTGAGGACTCAAATGGAGACTACAAGGAAGAGGCAATGGTTGGCACAGTGGTGGCTCCAAAATTTCTATTTGGAAAGGACTCAGACCAACAATCAGGTCAGAAGGGGGCTTGAACATTCGTTTGCATAGTACTTGATACAAGAATAGAGAAAATTCAATTGTCCATGTCCAAGATAGGAGGTGCTGCTGGGCATTGCATTCCCACCCCAGTCCCACCTTTCAACTACTCTAGTACTGAGAAGGGGCATATTGCCTTGGAAACTAAAGAAAGTTGGAATTTTAAGAATCAGGGAGCAGACTCAGAGTCAAATTCCCCAAAGATCGTTTAGATAAGAAGAAAATATCCAGTCAGTTTTGCAATTGTTGATGTTGCCAGTGCAATTTCAGTGAAGTAATGGGGGAAGAAGCCGCAATGCAATGGGGAGAGACTGAATGAGAAGTAAGGAAGAGTCAATGAGGGCACACTTTTCTTTATAGGAGTCTGACTGGGAAAAGACGAAGAAGTGTATGGCAGTAGTCATAGGGGGATGCGGGGTCAAAGGGCCTCAAGAGTAGTTTGAAGACACAGGTAGAGACCCTGTCTCAGAGCTACTCCTCAGAACCCCTTATGATAGGCCTGCAATGCCTGCAGCACAAATTGATGGCTGCCCTTCTCCAGAAAATGTCTCTCCCATAGGGCCCCATTTCCATCTAAAAGTCCACTTTGAAACAGTCATTTAGTTGGGCCTTAAAGGCTTTTTACTGGCAGCAAGTTTCTATTAAAGTGCAAATACCCAAGTAACAACTGGAAATGAGGCCAGGATAGAGGCTGGAAGTCTATAGAAAGGGGAAGTGAGAAGGCCAATACCAAAGAAAATCTTTGCCTGCCTCACAGTTTTGCCTGAGTTGGCCCTGAATTCAATCACTAGTAATAACAGAAAATTGCTTGTGTTCCAATGGGCAAAGAACACTGAATAAACACAGGAGCTGGTTAGCTGAAGTTATCCTCCATGCCCGGCATAGAGAGAGACATCATACATAGATTATCAATTTCTAACAACCATTCAACTTAATAAGCAATACTAATTTGGATCAAAATTAAATCTATTAGGTGATACAGATAGCACTTAAAAACGTTAAATGCTCCTGGGTCAAACTTATAGGGATCAATTGTAATTTTCCCTAATTACAATCATAGAAGTGAAGTAAGGATGTGGGGAAACCTAAGTCGGACAGTGGTTACCAGGTGACTCTTGAAGAGGAGCAGAATATGCCTCCCCTAAAAATGCCACTTTAGCATATTGATTATTTTGAGCTGAAGAAAATTGAGAAGTAGCAGATACAATAAAAGCTCTCTGCATTCCCCCATTTGCCTAAAAACAGGACATAAATTTGTAAAGATGTCTCCTCTCCCCTCTCTACCAGGAAGGATTCAAGTTAACTGCCAGAGACTAGACCCTGGTCAGCCCAGAGATGGTACCAGAGGAATCTACATGACAAACTTGATGAAGTAACCCTTACCTACCATTAGTTTCTCCATATATTTATCTTGCCCAAATTTGCCACCCCTAAAAGCTCAGAGTATCTTTCTTTTGTCTTGTCACTTCTCCACACAATTATTGCTCTTTGCTAAGGTGATATATAAGCTGAAGTTCTAACCACCCTTTTGAGTTACTCATTACTGTGTATTCCTGTGTGTACGCACAATGTACACATTAATAAACTTCTGTTTGTTTTTCTCTCGTTAATCTGTCTTTTGTTGGTCTAATTTGCAGAATCCCAGCCAGTGAATCCAAGATGGGTAGAATTTTTTCTTCCCCCACACATTCTTCTCTTGATATTTCTTCAACAATTGAAACAACTCACTGGTGTTCATGTCTCTCGCCATTCCCGTCCCAAGTTCTCTTTTCTCTGTTCATAGATCCACAGGAACAATGTTGTTCCCTCATATAGGGAAGGCAGGTTGTTCACAATTTACATATGCCCAACATATAATGTCCCTATGTGCATGTGAGCACCTGGAAAAAACACTTCCAATATGTCTAAGAGGTACTGCAGCCCCAAGAAGGACCTTCCTCTCTACTTCCATGGAATGTCCTTTCCCATCCCTGTCAAAGACAACTTCACACACCATCTCTAATTCTCACCTCACTCCAGGATTGGTCTGTGGCAGAAAATTAGTAGCACAATAAGTAAAAGTGGGAGGAGAAGGAGGAGGGGGAGGAGCACAGGGAGGAGGGGGAGGAGTCATAAAACACAAGAAATCATTTTTTATCTATTCAATCACTGATACTCCTTTAGACCCCAGAGTCTGTCCCATTTCACCACTTATCCATGCATGCCTTCTCTCTATAGTCCCATCCCAGGCCAAAGTCTTATAATGAAATGCCTAGGAAAGTGTGAATCTGATTCTCCTCTGAAATAAAAATGAATTTTACTTCAATTCTTTGAAAGTCAAGGAAGTACTTTTAGTTCTTTCATGTGACATTGCTTTTCTCTAAAGCAGTAGTTGACCCCAGGACCCTGGCTTGTGGGTCTGAACTATGGCTGAGTTGCTGTAAGTTGAATCCTCAAAATTATTGAAAGAAACTGAAGATTCGTATGCTAACCAAACTTTGCATAGACTGGAAAAATAATATGTTGACACATAGATTCCTACCTTTTTTAAGATTTACATAGCTGCATGGTAATTACTAAAACATGTTCCTTTAAAAGAATTGCTGAATATATAATAGCTTTATGTCAACATATTTTTCCAATATTGATAAATTGCAGGAGTTAGGAGACTTAGAAAAAGTTCCTAGGTCCCACCACCTGGGACGAGAGAAACTTCCTGAGACCACTGGAGCAGAAACCACAGTAGCCTTTGTATCGAGAGGCAGAACTCTTCCTACAGGGAAAAGAATCATTGTAACACATAGTGTTCAGAAACTAGTGAAATATTAGAAAAATACTGTGTTTATGGAACATCACGATTAAAATAGGCTTTTGTTCACTGACTGGAAATTTGCCTAATATTTTTAACATATTTGTGTGAAAACACAGCCCACATTGTAAATAACCAGCTTTTGGAAATCAATTCATCTTGAGTTTGGAACAGCCGGTATAATTACAGTTAATAAATGCACTTATGACAAGCTCTTTTTCTGGGTACGACATATACAGGTGAGACACTCTTTTATTTTATTTTTTTTTTAAAGATTTTATTTTTTTTCCTTTTTCTCCCCAAAGCCCCCCGGTGCATAGCTGTATATTCTTCGTTGTGGGTCCTTCTAGTTGTGGCATGTGGGACGCTGCCCCAGCGTGGTCTGATGAGCAGTGCCATGTCCACGCCCAGGATTCGAACCAACGAAACACTGGGCCGCCTGCAGCGGAGCGCGTGAACTTAACCGCTCGGCCACGGGGCCAGCCCCGAGACACTCTTTTTTTTTTTTTTTTTTTTTAAGATTTTATTTTTTCCTTTTTCTCCCCAAAGCCCCCTGGTACATAGTTGTGTATTCTTCGTTGTGGGTTCTTCTAGTTGTGGCATGTGGGATGCTGCCTCAGCGTGGTCTGATGAGCAGTGCCATGTCCGCGCCCAGGATTCGAACCAACGAAACACTGGGCCGCCTGCAGCGGAGCGCGCGAACTTAACCACTCGGCCACGGGGCCAGCCCCTCCGAGACACTCTTTTTAATTTCAGCATGACTGGGAAATCAGGTATTCTAGCTAAGAAATATTCAGGAATGATAAAAAGTTATTTTGGGATGTAAAATTTAAGAATTGAAATTAACTTCAGAAATCATCATCCTTATTCAACACCCGTATTTTATAGATCTGAATATGGAGGACAAATCTTCCTGCAGTGTATAAGTCTCCCATGGAATCAGTGACAGGTCTGTTTAAACTTTTCCCCATAAATTTAAATAAAATTAAACACAGTTAACAATCAAGTATCACATTTTTATTTTATCCATTTTTGAAATCACTTTGGAATCTTCATGTCTGAGATCCTTCTTGAAGAACAGGAGTCTACATTGCGCTTTATCTGTACAGTCATGCATCGCTTAATGATGGGGATACATTTTAAGAAATGCGTCCTTAGGCGATTTTGTCATTGTGTGAACATCATAGAGTGTACTTACACAGACCCAGATGTCATAGCCCACTACACACCTAGCTATATGACACTAATCTTATGGGACCACAATCATATGTGTGGTCTGTCATTGACCAAAATGTTAACACATGATTACTCATGAATCTTTCCTATGCAAAGAAAAGCATGAATCCTATTTCATTTTTAAATTTCCTTTTCACTTCTCTAAAGAGTGTTTTGCCACCATTGGTCTGAGCTTCAGGCCAAACTCATCAAATATATATCTATTATTAATACTATTATTTAAAATGAGAGTATTTATTGAATATGCACACTATACTAGGCACTAGGCTTACATGATTTATTTACTCATCACAACAACCAGATGAGAAAAGTGTCATTAAATTAAAAATGAGAAAACTGGGGCTAGGAACAAGTAACTTGCCCAGGATACAGAGCTCGGAAGTCATCCAGATGGGGCCTCAGCTCATATCTTTCTGAGTTGACTATGAACTACCACCCTACAATAACCAATTCCTTAAAAGGTTGTTGGACACCTCTGCATGCCACTTCAAATCCTCTTGGTTCCATCTTTTATTCCAGCCACTGATGTACCTCTCAGTTCCATGCAGGAGAAAGCTGACAGTGCCTTGCTTTCTGCCCCCGGGCTTCTCTGATGCTACTGCATGAGATGAACCACTTAGCATGCATACATGTGCAATCAGGAAGTGTTGGAGTTGAGGCTGTCTTTGACCAATTAGAGACATGAATCTATTTCTTCTCTTTTTGCCCATGGGCAGTATTGAGATACATTTCATAAGGGTCCTGAGAAGGCCTCACAGGATCAAGCATCTCCTATAGGCATCTTAAGTTGCTTTCTCTCCTTTGTTTCATTAGTGCTGTCCCCCACTCCTGCTCCCTGGGGCCACCTCCCAAATAAATAACCTATGTGCAAACTTTATCTCAGGCGTTTCTTTCAGTGGCATCCAGAATAAGAAGAGGCCACTTCCCCCACCATCTGAAACCATCTTGTCTCTACTCCTGAGCTTTATATTGCTAATATGCAACAGCTAACATATTTTATCTGAAGAGGAAATCCCCTGTCTCTGATGGACCTGACTTCTTCATTTCCTGTGAATAGCAGAGCTATCTCCATCTGTAGGGTCTCAGGACCGCATTGAGAATATTTGTCTACCTCTGCTGGAAGCCCTTCTGATTAGTCAGGCTCCTTGAGTTGGAAACATAAGGATTTATAATGAAAAAGAATCACACAGTAAAAACAGAAAGAATGAAAAGAAAACAAACCAATAAAGAACCTATCCTATCATAACATTTGAGATTCTGGTATTTGCTGGCTTTGGAGGGAGTTCAAAATAAATGAAAGAAATGTGTATTTTATTAAATGCTAATATTTAGAAGATGTGGCGGTGGGGGGGGGGGAGGAAAGATAAATGCTTCCAATCATATTTGCAAATATGAGTTGTCTTCTAGCCCTTTCAAAATGGTTAGATGTTTGCCTTGCATTTGAGCCACCTACTCAGTTTTGGAAGTAACTCCTGGGACCATCCAGAAAATTGTCTGAGGAGTAGCAAAGTTGCACGTGCATCCAACCAACGGAGATGGGCACCACACTGTGCTCTCAGCCTGGGCTGTAACACAATAATGAACCCTTTCGAGCCAAGTTGCAGCTGCCCATCTGACTTCCTCCACAGGAAGAGCCTATTGCTTCTGACCCCACATAGATCTGCCTGTAATAAACCCTATCTGTCCCTTGCAACATCTGCTATTGTTAACATGATCTCTGTTTGTCTTGAAGTATAAATAGGCCCCAAATTTCAAGAGTTCAGAATACACTGAACCGTAAGAGCATAGCTTCCTCCTTTTCTTCTTGGTAAGAGCCTTATCCCTCTCTGGGGTTTTGGAACTCATTTTAAGAACAACAACGAAATAAAGTGGAGAGGAAGAAGATTTGAGAGGATCAGGAGTACTCAAAGGGGTCAGAAATGAAGAGTTTCCCCTGCTTTTGTTTTTCCTATGTTTGCAGTGACCCATGTTAACTGTCCCTTTGAGCCATTTGCTGTATTCTCTTTTCTCTGCACTAAAGTTAAGAGTTTGGAGCAAGAGAAGAAACTAATTTTATTATTAATTAGCACCCAAAGTGTTTTGCAATGTTCAAATTTACCAACTTTTTATTTTGCCTGAGCAAGTCACTTTCTTGTTCCTTATAATTAACGTGCTTGTTTTCAAGACAAGAAAACAGGGCAGCATGGGTCCTCTCCTCTGTCATAGAGTATCGGCAGAGAGCAGACATTGAGGTCCAACAGCCCTAGATCCCCAACCTAGACTTGCCATTAGGTAAATTGACTCCACTCCTCTGAACTTCAATTCACTCATCTATGAAATGGATGAAATGAGTAGTTATTTCATAATACTGTTAAAGTAGTAAATGAAATAATGCATGTGAAATGTTTGGTAAGTGTCTTTAATAAATATGAGATGATCGTGATTTTCCAGCAGATCTGATTTTGTCTTCCAATGTGACTCAGAGGGTCTTCCAGTCCAGTTATGGGAACTCCCTCAGAGAGGAATCAGTTTTATACGTGTCTGCAGCTGAGGGGTCAAAACAGACAAAATGCTTAGAAGTGTCACCTAGCAGGTTGTAAGCACTTGATCCATGTTAGCTATTCATCACCATCATTATTAATCTGCCATTAGTAATTTACAGTTATCCTTATTGTAATCGGTTGACTGAATGAGCTGGACTCAGCAGGTGCAAGAGAGGAAATTTAGTCTTTCTAACCATTTCTCATTTAAACTCATGCTGACAAATGATTTTTCTCAGATCCTGGATGAAACCCTAGGTAGATGACATAGCTTTTCTGATCACTTTCACATATCAAAAGTTCTAGTCCAATCCAATGCAAAACTTAAATCTTTTTGAAAACGTCTTCCTTGCCTCAGTTGGGTCTACCTCAACCTGAGAAATCTGTGATAGGAAAAACTGTGGTTGGCTTTGCACCATTTCCCCACCTTGATTCCTCTTCCTCTGCTGGCTACGAAGCCTCTGGTTCTCCAGAGCTGAGCTTAGGATCTCGAGTGGAGAGAGGGAAGAGCAATATAGGACAGAAGAAGAGGTCTTCCTTGACTGAGACATTCATAATCTGGCATTGATGTCCTCTGAGTAGTGCAGATGTCTAAAACTGACTCTTTTTTGAGTCAGGCCCTCCTGTGAATTCCACAGAGATTTACATGAAGGATCTGCAGTTGCCTGCCTGACATGGGTGACGTCTGTTTCTGCTAGCTGCTTAAGATGAATCTGGTAGCCCCTGCTGTCCAGTGTTTACCCCTCACTTGAGATCACCTCATACCTCTTGAATGTGTCTCTGTTAAAATGATACATGACATAGTCCCCTAAAAGCTCCATTCCTGGTTCACTGTTGGACAGACATACTTGCGCAGCAAGCTGGGAAGTGGAAACCTCTTCAGCACAAGTCGCTTCAGCCGGTCTCGTACCTGTAGAGTCTTCTTCACGGCTAAGACAACAGTCTCTGTCTGTAAACATCTCCTCATGATGCCTTAAAAACAAACTCACTTGGAGAAAGCAATGAGGGTGAGCACTACACTCTGCCCTTCTGTGAGAAGAGATGGAGAATTCACAGCACATTGAAAATTGTCCACAATATCATCCTCAGAACAGTCCTCTTCCACTTCCCAATGAATTCTCATCTTCTCTTACATACTTTGGAGGTACATGAAGGGCTGGGTAGGCAAGCCTGCATCAGGTTTTAGCCACATCTTTTGCAAGATCAACATAGACTGTCATAGTCTGAACTGTCTAACACAGTAGCCACTCACCACATGTGACTATGTAAGTTTAATTTTAATTAATCACAACAAAGTACAATGAAATTCAGTTCCTCAATCTCACTAGCCACATTTCAAGTGTTCTATACCCACATGTGGCTAGTGGCTGCCATATTGGATAGCACAGACACAGAAAATTTCCATCATTGCTGAAAGTTCCATGGACAGAGCCTGAACTCTGGAAACTCACTTTAGAAGGTAAAGGTTTTCTCATCTATAATTTTGTTCTCAAGCCTTGGAGCCTCTTCTGAAGCTACAGTACAAGATGAAATTTCACATTTACCAGTTTTCTTCTTTTACATAATCAGTAAGTAGATAGATTTTGACATCTGGGTTCTGGACCAGGGATGTGTCAAAGCAAATGAATATAAGATCGTTTTTCACAATGCTAAAATATTAGATAAAATGGAAATTATTAGAGTTCTTATGCTCAAGATTCAAGTCAAAAAAATATTTACTCAGGCAGAATAAGCCTCTCCAGCATTTCTTCTCCCATGATGAAGCACAGAACAGCATGCACCAAAGCTATTATCCTTTATATTTACGGTCCTTTATAGTTTATGAGTCACACGAATGATCTCATTTCTTTCTAAAAGCAACTCCGAAAAGTAGGCAAAACAGGTATTACTGTACCCATTTTACAGACAAACAAATAGGCTAAGGGAGCATAAATGACCTGCCCAAGGTCACAGAGCCAGTAACTAGGAGAGCCAAGTATACTCAAGCTCCTTCCAATTCATTATGCTCTTTCCTGAAAGGCAGGAAAAATTCTAAAAACCAATTCTTAACAGCACATAGAGAAAGCAGCGATTCAGAATTGAGTCACTTTCAAAGACCTCAACAATTTTGATTTATCAAATCATGGATGTTCTCCCAGATACCTGGTATGCCTAGAATTAAGGCTATTCTATTCTCAGGATGTTGAGAAACACCTGGTCTGATGAGGAACAGAAAAGACACTTACCAGAGATACTCCATTTCCCTCAATGAAATTGGGAGCTGGGTTTTGTTTTCCTTGAGCACATTCCCACTTTGCCTATTTGCATCTTCCTGTCATTTACTCAACAATACTGATAGAGTCGACGCCTACGGCTTGGGAGGACATGAGGAGAAATGTATCATCTCACTTGAAAAGACATTTGTTTGAACATAGATCAGGGTGATAAATGTCACTGATACTGGTCATATTCCTACACAGGGTAGAAGTTTGTTTATTCATTTTTTTGTAACCAGACTTAATAAAGAAGAGAAAGTATGAAGAAATGCATAGGAATGAGAAACATCAAATTCAAGATAAGTTATCTCTGGAAGGGAACAAGGAAAGGAATTCAATTGGAATCAGGGAGGGGCTTAAATGGGCTTGAACTGTCTTTGCAAATTTGTAATGTTTTACTTTTAAAGATGAATGGTGGGTACATGGCTGTTCATTATGCTATTTTTTATACCATTGAATGATAAAATTTCTCAAAATAAATTTTTAATAACAAAAAAGGAAGGCCCATTTGCTGGAACACAGATTATTTTTTTAGGTCCCTTGGTCTTAAATTGTTTGTTGAAATGCAATTTTACTCACAACTGTTTCAAGTAGTTTTACACAAGAAGGCCAATAGAAGGTTAAAAATTAGAATGTTCTCTTCATAAGGCTAGCTTTGCCTAAATGGGCAGACAAAATGGGATGTAGCATTGAAATGACTTTCTTTTCATTTGGCTTGACCATGTCCTTCATACCAGTCACTGATACACTCCTGAATCCAGGTGGAGGAGCTAAGGGGGGATGAATCAAATAGTCCAAAAGCATCATCGATTTCAGCAAGCTTGCAGCGTGGATTTATGTAAATACACAAATATAATACAATGGTTCAGGTTTATTGATAGACAGAGGCACAAGGGAAGGATGCCCACTCCCACTGCAGGTCAAGAAAAGCTTGACAAGGTCCTTCTTCAGATGGGTCTCAAGAGCTGAGTATAGTATACCTCACAGCTCCTGTTTGGCTGCCCATCAAGTCTCTGCCCTTTTCCCTTCTCCGGGTTATGGAACCTGACTTCTGGCCACAAGAGTGGATCCATAACCGAGCTCTGACCAATCATATTCCCTCGTTTCTTTAGATCCAATGATTGGTCCTGAAAGAGGCGTACAAGCCAAATAGGAATTATCAGTATTTCCCCAGGCCTGATAGATAGACACTGGGAGGAATAATCCCTTTTTCAGCTAGGATTACTAAACTGGGGTGAGTGAGGCAATATTCCCTTCCAGATAGAAAAGGTCTTTTGGCAGCAGGAGGGAATGAGGCCAAGAGTCACGGGAGCAGAGTCAAGCAGAAAGAACAAAGAGAGGGGGCTGACAGCATTGAATCCTTGGTCCCAATTCCTGGTAGTCCTCAAGGCCCAGGTTCCTCTCTTTCTTCAGTTCTGTTAGGGATTGCAACATCCTCCCCAGTGCACAAGCCAAACAGTTCTGCATGGCTTAAGGTTCTCAGAGTAGTGATTCACTTCCTTGCCCTGATTAATATTTTGAGTAAACAAGCACCTGATAGTCAGGGCAGGGAAGTGGATTCTGAGAAGAGAGTGGAAGGGTCACAGGCATGAATGCATGAGGCAGCATTAGAGAAGAAAGTAGCCTGGGTTCAAGGGGGCTGGGTCTGCTACGAAATAAAGCCAATGTGGTAGGTAAAGGTCAGGTCAAGAAGACCTTTCTTTGCTTTGAACTCACTGCAAGTACTTACCATGTGTGTCTCATTTCCAAAGGTCAAAATACGTCAGCAAGGTATTCCAATATAGAAAGCTTTGGTTAAATGAAACCTTGCTAAGTGGTTTTTTGCTACTGGTTAAAATTTCTGCTTCATCTTAGAGCATTAACCTGCTCTAATAGTGACCTGCTCAAGACAAAAAATTCTTCATTATACTCAATGATCATTCTTTTCTATTGGAACTTAAGGCTGGAGGGCAGGTGGGTTGAGTAGAAGTTATAGGAGGGAGAGGAACCACTTCCCCAGGTCCTTCAAATCATGCCGTGCGGACCAGTGTCGACTTGGCCTGCATGCAAATCTCTCTCTCCCTAACTGCGCTCTTCCACTGTGTACGCCTCACTGCATGCATCCACGCTCCTGTTTGCTAGCAAACATAAGCACACTTATTCTATGATGCTTACTTCCTCTGGAAAAGGAAAATGGAGGTAAAAGTTGTCTTTATGCAATTGAATCACGAAATATCGTCACTAATGTTCACAGCTTTCACTAACGTGGATTAACATTGCTTAAAAGGTAAAATTTCTGAAGGATACAAAGAAATCTTAAAAACTCCTTTTCAGATTATCTCCTT
The DNA here is from genome assembly GCF_037783145.1 of Equus przewalskii. Classification (NCBI taxonomy): domain Eukaryota; kingdom Metazoa; phylum Chordata; class Mammalia; order Perissodactyla; family Equidae; genus Equus; species Equus przewalskii. The sequence continues at coordinate 49,756,631 of NC_091849.1, forward strand.
GAAATTTAAGCAATAACAGTATTACTGGTGGGATTTGAATTTGAGCACAGAGAGAAGATTATGCTACGTCAGAATCTCTAAATAACATTTATTATCTGCCATGTGATCTATCGATAAATAGAGACGGTCTCAATGAAAGTGATTTATGATATTTCCAGTTTCTTTCACATAAAATGGGGACAAGTATAAATGGAGGTATAATCAAATGAAAAAGCATGGAAACAGCACTTAAAGTTGCTAATGCAGTTCAGCGGGATGACGCACGCAAGCACACTGTGTCAAGATGAAGGGAACACAAATGCAATGCTCATGTGTTTGGGGTTTATTTCTTATTTATGTTGTGGAAACTATCATTTAAGGTCTTGTAATAGGGCATGGGGTTATATGTTTTTGGGCTTAAGCTGTTCAGACATTTCATTGCTTTATTTAATTCAGGCCATAGCCTGCACAGGCTTGTGAACACTCTCCTTGGCTAGAATGACCAGGTCTCAATAGACTGAGGTCACTGCTTCATAGAAATGTGCAAGAAATGGTCAGCTTTAACCACATATATAAATACAGATTTTTCACTTGAATGCCGATCAGATGCTGAAGCTCCTGAGATGGGTAACTCAGAATAACAGAGAATGTGTCAAATTAAGAGTTAGATTATGTTTTAGGCAATTTGTTTTACAGGTACAAAAAGAAATAAACAACTTAGAGCAGTGTTTCTCATGCTCAGCACTTTTGACATTTTGGGCTGGATAATTCTTTCTCATGAGGGCGCTGGACTGTGCATTGTAGGAAGCATGGCAGCCTCTCTGGTCTCTACCCATTAGATGCCAGTAGCACCCCTCCAGCTATGATACCTAAAAACGTCTTCCAATATTGCCAAATGTCCCCTGGGGGCAAAATTAATCACTTCACTGAGAGCCACAGAGTTGGAGGATTGTTGTGAGAATCAAAAGAAAGTATTTGTTACCATCTTTATAAAGTGCACATTACCTTACAAACATATCTCTTTATAGAAGAGTAGAACTAATTTTCCAATCTTTTAATTGGAGTAATTATACCAAACAATAAATAGCATTGCTCTCTTGCAGCAAAAACTTCGTTATGTTCCTGGCAAAATTCATAAACAAAGCAAGATCTGACAGCTCTTCAAGGGCAGGCTCACTCTTTATTGAGACGTGTATCCCCACTGCCCAATACAGTTCCTGACAGGGGCCATATTGCCATAAATCTTCTGTGAATGGAGCAGAAAGAAAGTCTTAAAAGAGGTCTGGCTGTATATATTTTTAAGAATGCTTTAACTCTAGTGAATCTCAATGAACTACCCATATTCGGCATTCCAAACGTTAGGAAAGCTTCCAGATGTATGTCCATGGAGTCAGGGCAAGGGCGACATTGCCACACAAAAAGAATATTCTTAATCAATTCTATGATCAATCAAACTTTTGCATCTTCTACTAAATATTTTCCAAGTTATCAGAAAACCAGCAAATCTCCGCTGTTGCAAGAGTAACCCATGTCACTGGCTTTTCTTATCTGGATCACTGCGAGAGAACTGCCAATTCGGCTCTCTCTTATCCATTCTTGCAAACCTCCATTTATTCTTCCAGAGTTTTACAAATGCAAAGCAAATGACGTCAGTCTCCATTGCAAGTAGCAAAAAATTGATGTTGTTGAACTGTCCCACAGGCTCCTCAGGATCTGGCTCTGCCCACTCGTCCACCCTCGTCACCGGGACTCATTTGTGTGCCCACCATTGTTCAGTCTTTTTGTCCCTCCTTCCTCCAGGGCTCTGCTCCTCCTGCCTTGGGGTTTCCACATAAACTGCTCTCTCTGCCTAGAAGTCTCTCCCCTGTCACGTTACCTGGCCAATTCTTACTCAGTTTTGATCTCAGTTTAAATGTCTTTTCCAAGAGCAGCCTTCCTTGACCCCTCCCCACCACCACCACTCTAAATAATGAGACACTTATGGCCTCTTACTCTCTTCTTTATCGCATTTATCATATATATAAGTATATATTTGTCTCTCTCTCTCTCTCTCTCTATATATATATATATATTTATATATATATTTGTCTCTTGCTGTTTACTTTCCCTAATAAGATATGAGGGCAGGACTTATGTCATGTTGAACACTCAGCTTTATCACAATACTTGGCACACAATAGCTGCCCAATAAATACCTGCTGAGTGAATGAAGGAATGAATGAATGTGCACATCTCAACACTGACTTTCTGAATGGAAACCTCTGGCAGTAAAGGTAGCAGTTTCAGGCTAGAAAGGAGAAGCAGCATGGGTAGGGGAAGTATTTGGGTGAGTCAGCAAGGCCCTGGGTGAACCAATCCCTGAAGTCACATTGTATTTGCACCTACTTTCTCCATCGATGAACAGGACTGGCCCAGCTTCTCCTCTCATTAGGTGACACCCCCCCATCTTTGTCACCAATAATTGTCTCCCTTAACACATCTCAGAACCCAGCAAGTGAGCACACAATGAGAGCATTTGCTCCCACAGAGGTAGTCCTACCTTTGTGCCCTCTCATCTCTGACAAACAGTAAAATATTAGGCATCATCTACCTGCTTGCACACTTTCATGCAAAGGCTCTCCTCAATGCCATGCATTCCCCAAAGTTCTGGCTTCAGCTTATTTTCTTTCTCCTTTCTTTAGCAATCTTCTTTGCCCTATTGTTTCATCTACCACCTAATTTCAGATGACTTTCGATTTTATCTCTAGCTGTAATTTATCTCCCAGTCTCTAATCCCAGAGAGTCCAGCCACCAGCTGGATCTCTGGATATCTCTTCTCCCATGTAGTGAACACCCCAAAGTCACTAATGGCAAAGCTCAGGCAATCATCCTCTTCTTTCTTACTTCCCCATATCTGCTACTGGAACCTCCATTCCCCAAGACATGCTGCCTATGGACACCAGAGTCACTGCTGACTTCCCCTCATCAGTCCCCAACAGTCAGGAGGAAGCAAGTCCTTTCCATTTCCTCTCTTGTGTCTTTCGTTGATCTGAACTATCCCCTACATTATGATTGCCAACAATCTCCTCCAGATCCTCAATGCACTTCCTCTAAATCTAAACAATTGAGACAGAGTCCTAACAAGTCTTTGCATTTGGTCCATGTCCAACCCAAACTTCACCCTGCTTCCTGCAGCCTGGGTAGTCTCTCTAAAGTACAACTTTCTACCAGCTCCTCCTCTATTCTGAATCCTTCAAACTCAACAGCTCTCCTCAACAGCTTTTGAAGTAAACAGAAGTACTTTTGTCTGGCATTCAAGGCTCTCTCAAAATATGGCTCTGCTCTCCATTTCTTCTCAACGTGTTTCCCTTTGACAATCAAATGAAAATCTCCCACGCCTTGTGAGCTCTGTGTCCTTTATTCTTGCCTCAATATGGGATATTCCTTCTTCCTTCTGTCAAAATCCCACCCATCCAGTATACTCAGAGTACTATTTATGTCTTTGTAGGTGCTTATCTTATATTGTTTCACATTACAGTCAGGTACTTGGATTATCACACTAAATTGCTATCTCCTTGAGGGTCTAAGATGACTATCACTTATACATGATTCCCCAGACAGCCTACATACAGGAAGGGTTATGGGCAGCAAGCAAAAAGCACACACACTGAGTTCAGACAGCCCTGGACGTAAATCCTGGATTTACTACTTGACAAATCATCTTAAACAAAGTTCCTAAGCTCTGTGAGCCTCAGTTTCATCATATTTAGTATGATGAAAATGAGACTTACTTCCCAACTTATTGTAAGGAGATGATATATAAAGCACTTAACACAATATCTAGCATGTAAGAGCTACTCAGTAAATGGAAGCTACTGTAACAGCAGTAATGATTATTATGTTGTAATAGAGAATTGATACATATTGGCTAAACTAGACTAAGATCAGCATAATAAATCTGTTTTGCTGTCCAGGAAGTTATAATCAAATTGGGGAAAGAAGTCACAGCCCCACACTAACATGATCAACGATTCTAAGCAAAACGTAACATGAATGACAACTTCACAGGTAAGTTCCAAGGTTGTCTGAGGAGGAAGAGTTCATTTCTTCCTGGAGTGGAGAGGATATCCCCTTGAAGGACATGTAGGCCCTCAGGAAATCGCAAAAGATGGAATAGCCACAGGAATAGGCCCAGTCTGAACAGTAAAGGGTTACTCTCGATTGTTTTTTCTTTCTTTAAAAAAAAAAGAAACTTGTCTTAAATGAGCCATTAATCATTTATTTACTTCACTAATTACTGATTTCTTTTTTAATTAACTTTTTATTAAAAGGCATTCTAATATGGGGGAAAAATACTGACTTGAAAAGAGACTAAGAGTCTGGTCTGTTAGGACTGGATGATTGTAAAGGAGTGATTTTGCTCCTAGAACCTCCATGATATCAGCTGCAAATAGTGAAATGCCAGATGTACAGAGTTCATTGACCCCCCCCCCCCCCCCGACCTTCCAAGGATGCTGGGCCTGGGCCCCACACAGAGGAATGTGTCTGGGCTCAGGGCCAAAGATGGCCACTTTGGCCTTGACTCTACGACACAAGTTACAAAAAATATGTCCTGCGTCATGTTCCTTGTCTGAGCTGGCCACCCTGACGGGCACCTGATAGGAGTTTAGAAACATCCCATCTGTGGGAACAAGAAGAAATAACTCTAAATATTCAAATGTCTAAAACCCTGAGTCAGAACCCAGAGAAACCTTAGGATAAAAGGGAGTCACAGGCATAGAACAATCGGAAGTCTCACTGAGGAAAGGAGGCTTTGCCTCAGACGTGAACAATCGGCACTCCCACCTGCCATACAAACTATTGGGACTTCCCCGGCTGATTGCGGTGTGGATGTTGTAGGTACCGATTTGTTGTTCCCTTTTATCCCTGCTCCTTGTTCTGTTTCCCTCTATCAATAAACTTTGCTTAAACAACCAAGTAGCCTTGGTGGTACCTGCCATTCCTTGCCCTTTGCGGCTGCGGGCAACACCAGATATGTTTTCAACAGGAAAGTTTTAGAAAAGGGTGAGGCAATGAACGCTTTTTTACAACAGATTCAGGAGTAAGTTCATTTGGTAGGTCTAAATGGCCTTTCTCCTTGTCACAAAAATAGAGAAAATCCTTGTGAGTGCTCAACCTCCCACAGCATCCATTCGCCAACAGGCATGGCCATGTCTGGAGGTGGTAATATGGAGAATTTACTACACTTTCTAATTACTAGGTGCTATCATAGAGACCAGTGCTGGAGATTATACCCGTAAAACGACTGACTATCCAAGAACAATTCAAGTTCGAGTGGAACAATTTGGAGAGAGATGGGAAATCAATGGTTGAGAATTTCAAATGGTCATGATAAACCTTCCTCCAAAACTGGAAATGAAAATAAAAAAGGATATTAAAAAAAATGATGGTGCGATGTTATTTTGGCTCTGTTGTGAGTGTGTGTGATCAAGAGTAACTTAGGAAAATCAGGACATTTTCTTTCCCCTTTTTCCTTCATCCCTCTCAATAGGAGAAAGGTGGAAAAATATACTAAATCACTGAATCTGGACTTTCCGGATTCCAATTTTGGAATCTCAGAATCACCGAGTATGTTAGTCTGAAGAATGGCCCTAAGATGTCCATATCTTAATCCTCAGAACATTGCCTTATATGGCAAAAGAGACTTTGCAGATGTGAATAAGGATCTTGAGATGGGGAGAGTATCTTGTATTATCCAGATGGGCTCTAAATATAATCACAGGTGTCCTCATAAGAAGGAAGCTGAGGACCATTTGGCTACAGAAGAGAAGACGATGTGACCACAGAGGCAGGAATTAAAGTGATACCATGAGCATGCAAACAGCAAGAGGCGAAATGGATAGCCAAACATTCCAATCACACAGTGAAGGAAATTAAGACAAGCCCAGCTATGAGGTTGTAGGGAGAAAAGGGTCAGAGAGAAGGAATGCTACAGAAGCACATTTCATGCCACGTAGCTCAGCGCATCTTGGTTGGGCTGTTAGTTATTAAGAAGTTAGAATAGGTCCAGGGAGAAGGGGAAAAGGTTCAAAACTAATCAGGCTCCTGGAAAACAGGGGGCTTCCTGTGATCCATGCGTGTTCCTGCTGTGGGAAGGACCACTCCCCAGGCTGGTGAAGGTGCTTCACCCATTCACTGGTTAGCGTCCTTCCCCAGCAGTGGTTATTCAGCAACCAGTGTGGAAGCATGCGTGCCTACTCCTCTGGAATGGGTATCTGGATCTTTTTTAAACAAGACTAAACAATTGCTCCTTGTTTTTAAAAACTTTTCTGTTTCTGTAGCTATTTTCATGTCCAAGGCAAACGGAGAGCCTTGCCTTGAAACCTTGCCCCTGTTTTGGAACAACTGTAACTCAGCATGACCTTCAAAGGAATTTCCCACCATGGACCCCATATGTCTATGTTCCATTTGGAGAAATGGAGGAAAAGAGGAAGAAAAGGAAAAATACAAAGAAAAAGAAGAAAAATAAAACAGGAGCATGGGGGCAAGAAAGTCCGAGAAAGAAAGAGACCATCGGGTGCTTGTGCGTGACTCTCTTTCATATGGAATTAATGGTGGTTTAATGGGGTATGAAAGGATGTTTTACTGGAAACAATGAGGAACAATTGTCTAGCTCACGTTTCATTTCACAGGTCATTATTGCATTAAGAAGTAAATCGACCAAGTCCGGTAAATAACAGTCTGTGTATTGCCGAGAGCTTCAAACCAACAATTTTAGCCATGGCCAACTAATATCTCTGTCATTTTAACCCTTGCAGGGTAGTGCTAGGGGGCTAAACAATTACAGTCTTCACCCAGCTCTAGCAGGTGAGCATAATTCATTGCCTCTCTAGTCCCTTCTTTTGCAAAACCCAGGAGACCATATTTTAGCATTGTTGTTTTGTTGATTAGCCAGCCTGAGCCCACTGCAGCTCTGGTGGCCTTGAAAAACAGCCCCCATTTTAGTGAGTGCTGCAGGCATCTTTAAACAGACTGCTTCCTCTGCAAAATTAATTGCTGCAGAATGCAGTGTTCCCTCATCTAAGCTTTTGCAAGCTCCTACTCAGCTATTTGGGTGGGCCATAGATGTGTCTGAGAGAGCCAGGGACAATGAGCTGCTTTCCTTTATTATAGAAGGTCGCATTTGTGTCACCAAGCATCATCAGACACTGGACATGTAGGAGCTTCTAATGCCTAAATTCTGGTTCCCTTAACTCAAGGGCAATTGGTGGACGAGGCAAATGCTGGATGTATTTAGAAGCAATAGCATAGTAAATAAATATAGCAAAGAGTTTATAGTAAACAGTCATATTTAAAATACATGTGTAAAATACATATTTCAATGCATATCAAAATAAAATATTTTCTTGCCTCAACTTGTAATAAAAATGAGACAAAAATCAGGTTAACAATGATAATGTTACATAATCAGGCAAATAAATCAGGTTATACTGATAATTTTTCCATCAAAACCTGACATTCACCCTGCAGAGTGGATGTGAAATCCTTCACATTTCTACAATAGCTCTGAAACAAGATAAACTAGGTCTTACTTCTTTCCTGAGAGAGAAGAAATCTTTCAGAGGTAGCATCAGTATTCCAACTTAATACCTCTTATTTCTTATTCTTTCACCTTCCACAACTAAAACGAAGGCCTTGCAAAGAACTATGGTAGGCTGAATAATAACCTCTCAATGATGTTTATGCTCTAATCCTGAACATGTGACTATGGCTAAAGGACTTTGCCAATGTGATTAAGGTTATGGCTCTTAAAGTGAGGAAATATTCTGGGTAGGTCCAATCCAACCCTACAAACCCTTAAAAGCAAAGAACTTTCTCTGGCTAGAATCAGAGAGATGCAGCAGAAGAGAGGGCAGCAGAGATTCAAGGCATGAGAGGGACGCAATCCGTCATTGCTGGCTTTGAAAGTGAAGGAGATCACAAGTCAGGCAAGTGAGCAGCCGTAGAAGCTGAGCAGGACTCCCCCCCCCCAACCAGTCTATAGCAAGCAAGAAAATGGGGGCCTCAGGCCTACAATCACATGGAACTGAATTTGGCCAAGTCCCTGGGTGAGATTGGGAACAAATTCATTCCTAGAGACTCCAGAAAGGAAAGCAGAACCACCAACATCTTGATTTTGGCCTTAAGAGACTTAAAGCAGAGAAACCAGCCAAATCTACCAGACTTCTGATCTGCAGAACTATGAGATAATACATGAGTGTTGTTTTAAGCCACTAAATGTGTAATAATTTGTTATGGCAGCAATAGAAAACTAATACAAGAACCAGTTAAGATATGATGGTCTAACTGTTCAAGCCATTGCCCCACCTAGAGCCATGATAAATGACAGTAGTGGCGCCAATGAAATAGTGGTCACTAGTATTTACTTAGTGCTTATTCTGAGCCAGGCGTGGAGCTAAGTGTTTTATACGCATTGTGTCTCTTGTAGCTCTAGGATCTGCTCCTTCGCCTCCAAAGTATTCAAGTGGAAAGAGAGAATTAGGGCCTCAATGTGGAGAATGGCTCGTTTCCACATGGGCAATGATCAAGGAAAGTTGCATCTTACCAACATCACCCAAAAGGAAAGAGATTATTATCCACAGCACATAAAAAAATCAGCTTCAACTCCCTTTCTCCATGGCAATTACTTTCAGAAACTTATATTCAATTTTTATTAATATTTCTCCTGTGAGGGAGTTAAGCAAATTGGAATTGGGTCCTACAGGGAGTCTCTAATTCCATAGTACAAAGATTGGCTTCCAGGTCTAGGAAAATTTCTTTTCTTCTGTGTCCCTTTTCTTGACATGCTTTACATAATAACCAACTCATTTTTCAGGATTCTCATTTGTTATATAAATGAGTTTTACTATCATTATTCTTATTAAAATAAGTAATACATATACATGACTTTAAAAAATGGCAACTTCTCCATGGCTCCCTCTGAGCAGTAGCAGTGAGGATCAGGATAGCAGAGCGTAAGAGGCAGAAGTCTTTTCCTTTTCATTGTGTATGTTTTACTATTGTGTTTATTCATTCAACAAAAATCTTTACGATAATTTCTTAAAAGTGGAGTCGCTGAGTCTGGGGAGAGGTCCTTAGACGGTTGCCAGATGCCAGGAGGCTGCAGCAAGTGACATTAGAGAACTGTTTCCCCACACTTCCTACCACTGAAATGGTCACACTTCTCATCATTTCCAATATGATTGCTAAAATAAAAATATGAATAGTAATTATAATAGTATGATTATTCTCTTAGTAGTAGTGGTGGACACTTTTATGGAGCTTATCTCTTTTAATCCTTACTGTAATCATATGACTATACTTTATTAATGTCTACACTTCCTAAATGAAGAAACGGAGGCTCTGAGAGGATAAGAAACACACTTGGAGTTGCACGGGTAGGAAGTGGACACATTCCAGGCAGCTTGACTCAGTGTAAGAGCTCTTAACTTGCACTTTGGCTATGAGAGAAATTGGGCTTTTTGTATATTTAGTGACATTTGTATTTATTTCTCTGTGAAATTCATTTTGGAATCCTTTGAATATTTTTTGAGTTGGTTTGTTCCTTTTTCTTCTTAAATATTAGTAAGAATTTTTTGGTATATTAAGGAAATTGGCTCTTTCCTATATGAGTTGCAAACTTTTTCCTAGTTTTTTAGTTTAGTTTTTAATATTCTCTGAAGAACTTTTTAATTTTTATATAGTCAAATTTATCAAGTATTTACATATTTATCCTAGATTTTGATTCATGCTAAGAAAGACCTCCATAACTCTGAGTGTATAACTTAACCAATATTTTCTGGTAATTCTATAAATTCATTTTTTATCTTTAATCCTGATAGGATTTACTTTTATAAAGAAAAATATATGAATTCTTAAATTTTTTTCCTGACTGATTAGTCAAATGCCTCAACATCGTTGATTGGATAATTCTTATTTCCCCATGGCTTAAAATGTCATCTTTGTTATAAACTAAATACTCAAATGCATTTGGATCTATTTCTGACCTTTTAAAATTTTTATTCCTTCCATATATCTATTTCTAGGATATTTTTAATGATTACATTCAAACTGTCACAATATAGTATTGGTTTTTTACATCTAGTGAGTGTGCAAAGTATGTGGAGAAACAATTGAAAACTAGATCAAAGAATCTTTCAGAGCTTTAATATTGAAATGAGAAGGGCTCAACTATAAAATTGTTTGTTACCCATTGGTAAGGCACAAGTGTTTTATTTATCGGTAGGACATGCTATTTATTGGTATTTCCTTCTATTGAAATACGCTCACGCACACATATACAAAAATATAAAATAATCAAATAGACAAATATCCATCTGCCTTTAGGCATAAAATAAGCTAGAGTTTGAGCTTCTGCCTCCTAAATCTTTCAATACTATTGTATCAAAGAAAAAAACAGCGGTGCAGGATTCCCCCATTATTAAAACTTAAAGAATAGGAACACAGTTTACTATTCAATGAAGTTCTGGAAATAATCCAAGGGATAGGGAGCTGGAACAAGAAAGAAAGAAAAGAAAATGAAAAAGAGAAAGAGGAAAGAGGGAGCCAGTATATTATCATAGCAAATAGTTAAGTCATTTCGTTTAGTTACAGGTATTCAAAAATAGCCCCTCTTGTGGAACATTGATGTTACTGCTTCTCATATAACAAAGCATAGAAATATGAATAGACTTCTCAACAAGGAGTCACTAACTTGAGTAGTAAAATTCCTGGTCTCGGAAAACCTTGATGCTTTGTTTGGAGGACTGGGTATGTAAACAGTAGCTCCTGCAAGTGGCAGATAATCAGGGTTAGGCAACTTCTTTCTTTTACTGACTGAGTTATATGCCCTGAATCAATTAGCTGGTCTCTAGAATGGTTTCTAATTCTGGAGTTAGTTTCTAATCCTAGAAACCCAAGATGCATCTGATGACCTATAAAAATGACTTATAAAATGGAATTAAACAGTGATAAATAGAGTCTAGCACATAGGTTTAAAAAATATCATTTCTCTGCAGTATTTTTCCCTCCAAAACAAGGGGAGAAAGATATCCATGTGGTACCCATAGCTATATGTAGCTGTTTAGCCCTTGGAATATGACTAGTGCAACAGAAGGACTAAATTTTAAATTGCACATCATTTTAATTTAGTATAATTTAAAGTGCAAAACTGATTAGTTATTGGAAAATGTTTAGGTATATTTGAAACAATTCCTATCCATGAATCTAATTTTTCAATTGTAAAGTATGAAATCTAGGTACAGATCAAATATTTCTGATGAAAATGTAGTTTCTGAATTGAGATATGCTGTAACTATAAAATACAAACAAAATTTCAGACATAGTATAAAAATGCAAAATATCTCAATAATTTTATATTGATTAATCTTAACATGATAATATTTTGAATACATTAGATTAAATAAAATATATTATTAAATTTAATTTTATCTGTTTCTTTTTTCTTTTTTACCCTGTCCACTAGAAAATTTACATTACACTTGTGGCTTGCAGTTTCATTTGTATTGGACAATTCTCTTTTGGATAGGTAATGCTCTAGTTTCTACATTTTGAAAAAATTCATTGATAAACTTAAGAATGTAAAAAATAGGCCAATCTATGTATGTCAACTATACTTCAATTTAAAAAAAAAGAAATTTAGCAACAAGTATCAAGAACTATAAAATGCTCATATTAATTCATCTGCTAATTTTACTTCCGGCAACATAAATTCTACAGAAACAATCACAAAGAAGAAAGGGGAAAAGACTTCTGCACAAACTATTTTCATGGCATTATCTAGAACGAGAAATAATGTTCCATAATAGAGGAATGGTTACGTAAATCGTGATGCTTCTGTTTTACTGGGTGGAAGGATGATGTGGCTGCCATGAAGAATAACAATTGTGAAGACTATGTAGCTTCCTTTTTTTTAAAAAATTGATACTTCTTTGCACCAAAGGACAAAATCAACAGAGTGAAAAGGCAACTTATGGAATGGGAGAAAATGTTTGAAAATCATGTATCTGACAAAGGATTAACATCCAGAATATATCAAGAACTCCTACAACTCAGCAAGAGCAGTAGTAAAACAAATAACCTGATCAAAGAATGGGCAAAGGATATGGATAGACATTTCTCCAAAAATGATACACACATGGCCAACAAACATACGAAAAGATGCTCACCATCACTAATCATTAGAGAAACACAAATCAAAACCATGATAAGATACCGCCTCTCACGCATTAGGATAGCTACTATTGAAAACAACCCAAAAACCCAAAATGGAAAATAACAAGCGTCAGTGAGGATGTGGAGAAACTGGAACTCTTGTGCACTATAGTTGGGAGTACAAAATGGTACAGCTGCCATGGAAAACATATAGAGGTTCCTCAAAAACTTAAAAATAGAACTACCATAAGATCTAGCAATCTCATTTCTGGGTATATATCCAAAAAGAACTGAAAGCAAGATTTTGAAAGATATTTGCACCCCCATATTCATTGCAGTATTATTTAAGACATGGAAACAACCTAAATGTTCATCAATGGATGAACAGATAAAGAAAATGTGGTATATAAATACAATGAAATATTACTCAGCTTTAAAAAGGAAGAAAATCCTGACACATGCAACAACACGGAATAATCATTAGAACATTATATTAAGTGAAATAAGCCGGTCACAAAAAGGCAAATACCATGATTCTGCTTATATGAGGTATCTAAAGTAGCCAAATTCATAGAAACGGAAAGACAAATGGAGGTTGCCAGAGGCTAGGGGGAGGGAGAAAAGGGGAGTTGTTTAATAGACGCAGAATTTCAGTTTGGCAAGATGACAAAGTTCTAGAATCCTGTTTCACAGCATTGTGAATATACTTAACACCACTGAACGGTACATTTAAAAATGGTTAAGATGGCAAATTTTATGCTATGTGTTTTATACCACAATTTAAATTTTTTTAAGACTCAATAAATATGAATTGAGTGCTAAAAAAAATAATAAGCCCGTCAGGAAAGTGAAGATCTAAAAAGCAAGCTGTTATATGCTGACTAACAGAGGGAACTTAGAATATCTGTGCTTGGAAGAGGCATATGGGGTTATTATAAGATCACTATTTTACTGTCTCTGAATATGGAAAAGGCTGTAATATGGAAAGAATTAGAGTCATACTCTGCCACACCAGAAGGCAAACTAGGTCACTGGGTAGAAATCATAGAAAGATCATCCTAACAATCGAAATTGTTCAAAATATCTTAGGCAGTCATAAGGGAGAGCAGGCCCACTTCCTGGGAAAGTTACAGGTAGAGGCCATCTATGCAATGAATGGGAAGTGGAACAGGTTGACCTTCAGGGAACCATCCAAGTGAAAGATGCTGTAATTTTATCTCTTTCCAACTGGCACGTATTCCTGCAAACTAATGGATTAACATGAGGCAATATTTCCAAAATTCATTCTGCAGTACTAATTCTAAGGGACACTAATGTGTAGTAAGAACAAGTATTCTCTAGCTAAAAAGTTTGAGAAATACTGGATAACACAAATTTAAATAGTGTTTTTTAATTTAATTGCAGGACTTATCAGAAACTTTAATTATTTTTTTTTTGAGGAAGATTATCCCTGAGTTAACTATTGCCAATCCTCCTTTTTTTGCTGAGGAAGGCTGGCCCTGAGCTAACATCCATGCCCATCTTCCTCTACTCTATATGTGGTACACCTGCCACAGCATGGCTTGACAAGCAGTGCCATGTCTGCACCGGGATCTGAACCTGTGAACTCTGGGCCGCCGAGACGCAGAACGTGCAAACTTAACCGCTGCGCCACCAGGCTGGCCCCAGAAACTTTAATATTTTAATGCACATGGTGAATCTCCAAAATGGGAATAGTCAGAGTTTTCAACATTTATTTGTCCAAGGGTCACATTTTCCAGAATCTCCTGAGATTAGTGAATGGGGAACATTCTTTGACAATGCTAAAACAAATGTACATTAAGTATATCCAGAAAATTTACTTTGTGGAATAGTTGACTAGCAAACTAAATTTGAATTCTTGACTTTTTCAGTCATTTATTCACCCATTTATTCCCTCATTCAGCAAACATTTACTGAGCATATATTATGTTCCAGAGATTATACTAAAACTTCCAAGATGTTTGCCTTCAAGGTACTCACAGTCTGGTGAGTAGGCAGGCTTGTCAGGCAATGGCAGGGGAGCATGAGATGTGTTCTGATGGAACTGAATGATAAGAAAAGCAACGATATAAAGAGTCAGAGACTCAACTGCATGTAGAAGCCAGGGAACATTCCACAGGAGGCTGCTATGCTGCAACACAGAGGACAACCCTGTGTCTGCTGCTTCTAAACACAACTCTTTTACTTGCCTCTTTCATATACGCCCTTTAAAGCTTTACCCAATGGCCTAGGCTCATGGCAAATTCCATTCCTTTCTAGAGCCTTTGTCTCTATCCCTCACTATACGTGATCTCTCCAGTGTCCTTTGTGCCAATTTTATACCAACTACTTTTCTCCTTTTTGTAACATGGACGTTCTACCCCGACACATAAGGGCAGGAATGGTTTCTTATCTACCTTGATGTCACTTCTAAGAGTATATAGTGCTTTGTTCTCGCTGGGCACTCCATAAACATTTGTCTAAGTTGCAAAAAAAAAAAAAAAAAAACCCTACATCAATGCATCGAGGGAAAGAGGAAGCTACAGGTAAATTCCCGTAATAAATTTTTGATCTCATGGCCAAAGCTTCCATTCCACCCTCATCACACAACCTCCAGTGGTTACCACCGGCAAAATGCTTTTCCTGGCTAAGTCCATTTAGTTCGTTCATGGTGGAAGAGGGCTACACATGCATATGAAGAAGAGAATGCAAATGAAGTTTTTTGTGGTTATTACGTTGCCTTTGTAATTGCCTTACAGTAATTGACAGTTATTTTTTAAAATCTAAAAATCTATTTACTACCATATAAAGTGGAAATATGTGAATTATTCTGTTAAATATATCTCTGTACTGCACCCCACCAGATGATTCAGACCACATGATGATAATTATCTAGAAGTGGTTACGAGCCCAGACTGTGGAGTCAGACAAATAGAGATTTAAATCTTGGTTCTGCACATTCTAGCTGTGGGACCATGAAAAATTAGTTAACTTCTCTAAACCCCTATTTCTTCAAATGCTGAAATGGGATAATAATCCTTACATGTTAAGGTTGTTGAAAGGATAAATGGGAATGTTTATGAACCACTTAGCATAATGCCTGGCACATGGAATATGCTAGATAAATGGTAACTATTATTATTGCTAGTTGGGGTGGATAATTGCTGGAATAATTACACAGTCTCACTTTTCTTTGTTCTGTGTAGACAGAGCTTTGTGTGTGAGAAAGCTGATAGATCTAAGAGCTAACATCTGAGAATATAGAGAAAGAAGGAAGAAAACAGAAGGAGGGTAGCACGTACAGTACAGCAGGGGATGAAAAACATAGGTTCAGTCTCGAATCTTCTATTAGTCATGTGACTTGGGCAAGTTATCTAATGTCTCTATATCAGTTTCCACATCTATGAGATGGAGGCAATAGGAAGATTTCTCTCATGGGGAGAGCCTGTTGGTGGCATTAAATGAGATAATTCATCTGAAGGTCTTAGACAGAGTCAGAAACATGGCAGATACTCAAGAAGTATTAGATTTTAACAGGAGATTTGAGGAACGAGATAATCACAGGAATAAAATATCTAGATTGAAGAAAGGAAAAGGAAATTGCTCCCGTGGATCAGATGCCTCTTCACATCATCCTTTACAAATCACACACGAAAATCATTCCACTTCACAGTATGGACTATTTCAAATGCAATCAAACGCTGTTATGCCATTCACTGCCTGGAGACCAGGCCAGTCACGGCAGAGCGAGAGAATGAGGTGACGGAGAGGTGTCTCTGGGTCTTACAAAGTATTACCGGAAGCTTTATCCTCCTCTGCTTGGGATAGAAATCCCCACAGCCAAATATCCCAAAGAGTCTAATATTTTCTGAGACTCCACTGTGCCTTTATATTTTAATACCCTGACATCTGGAATCCTAAAAGTCTAATGTTTAACCATAAATATCTGCTGAGATTAAAGAGCTATATACCAAGTTTCAATCTTTGGGGCCTATAATTGCTTGGGAAAAGAGAATGGTATTTCCCCCTCTAGCTAGAAGAAAAAGACCTCTGCCAGCACAGATACTGGCAGACAAATTTTCTAACAACCGTTTCCTCTCTCCATTCTCTCCCCTTATTTCCTCCCTCCCTCTCCCGCTCCCGTTTTATAATACCATCTTGCTGTCATTCCCAGGACAAATGGGAAGAAAGGGAAGCCTAGAAAGCTTAAAGAAAAGACACATTTCAAGATCTAGCGACAAAAAATTGAGAAAATGCTAGCCACTCTCTGTTTGTCAAGCAGCCGAGCCTCCGTCTCCACATTACTGGAGCGTTCCCATTATTCAGCTAGAAACCACTTCATCATTCCATGGCTGACAGTCAAATGCCAGCTTTATTTGCTTTTTTATCAAGCTAATCTCTTATTTTTGATTTGAGGCCAGTCACTGTTAAGGTCTCTACAACGGTTTATAACTTTCTTTCTCAAGAATTGTCCAAGAAGTAACACAATTTGAAAAATGTTTCTCCCCCTTTCACGGTAAAGAATGGGAAACTCGCACCTGCCCCGAAGTGGCTTTGGTCAGAAGTCCTGCTCAGGCCACAGTCCTTTGCTGGGAATGAGGTCAGGCAAGTGTGGGAAAAGCTTATCGTGAGTTCAGGTTTCTAATATAATGAGTCAATGTAGAATTTAAAAAATAAACTTAGCATTGAACCCATTTTTATCCAGCGATGTATTATGAAAGTAACAATTTGAGGTCATTCAACTCACTTCAATACTAGGAAAAAGAATCTATGTTAAAAAAAAGGCTTAATGTATTCTTATTATCCAAAGACAATTTAGATCGTAAATACTTGTGTATCTTTTTAGTCAATGGTCTTTTCCCTTTCAGAATACATCCAGTGTGTATATAACAAGTATGTTTATGTCTGTTGGTATTTGGCACAGAGAGCTAACTCTTGACTTTTCATGAGAAATTGAAACTGCCCACTTTTTATATTAAAAATATTAATTGTTGTCTTAACATCCTACTTACTTCAAAGGGCGTATATAACTCTAGAATAGGGATTCTCAAACCTTAGCACAGCAGAATCACTTGAGGAGGCTGTGTGTGTGTGTGTGTGTGTGTGTGTCTGTTTTTAAACACAAACACCTGGGCCTCACACACATCTATTGACTCAAAATCCCCCCAACATGCAAATGAATGTTTAATGTTCTAGATTATTCGAATGATAAGCCAGTTGGGAGCCACTGTTCTAAGCGTACCAAATTTATTGGCAGGAGAACAAAGGTTTCTGTTTCGTTTTGTTTGTTTAAAAATGTATAGTCTACCGAGGACCAATTCTTTTCAAAATACAATATAAATTATCAGACCAATTAGACATAAAAAATAAAAGCCCTAGGTTTTATTTATTAGATTCAACAGACATAAAATTACTCTGTCAAAATGCTGTTTCTAAATGATACATTTCTGTCATTATCTCGTTGTAGACTGGTGCGAGAGTTTGTGTGCCAACACAGGTTAGTGGACCACTCAGGCACTCGCACATCTCTAGAGCCCACTTCTCTTCAGCTTCCTAACTGCATGGCCTGGTCCCAGTCTTGCTCCCACCCATTATCCACGTGCTCCACAGCAGCCTGTATGATCTTTCCAGAGAATGAATAAAATCCTGCCATCACCCTTCTTAAAACCCTCCAACACCATCCTGTTCAGTTACTCTGGCCTATAAAGGAGCTGGCTCCTGGCTGCCTCCAATGACTCCCCCTCTCATTAACTGCACACCAGTTGCACTGGTCTCCTTTCCACCCACTCCAGAGACATACTGAGGCCATTCTTGTCTCAGAGCCCCTGCTCTGGCTGGTCCCTCTCTGTGGAAACCTCCTCCCTCTGCTCAGAGCAGTGACTCCTTGCTTCTCATTCAGGACTCATTTGAAATGTAACTCTATTTCAAATAACTTCATTACACACACACACACACACATACACACGCACACACACACACACACACACACACAGCTCAAACTACCTCTCTAGCCCCAAACTCTCTTTTATCTTCTTCACAGCTGTCATCACTGTTGGCATATTTTTATTAATATATATATATATATACACACACTGGAACATAAGTTTGATGAAAGCAGGAATGTGTCCTGTTCACAACTATGGTTCCCATCCTTGGAAAGGCACTGGTAGACAATAGGTGGTTAAAAATGCATTTGCTAAATGAATGAAAATGCCATTTTCAGCACTTAGCACGTAAAGGGTGTTGGTGTTCAAGGAATGCTAGCTTCCGTTTTACCTCCCTTCTGCTTTCTTCTTCATGGCTGAGAAATTGTAAAATGCCATTGAAACTAAAGTTCTGATTTCTCAGTCCTCTTCTACAACACTGGTATGCCACATGCATGAACTGGTCTGAGAGGTGATGCCATCCACTTGTAGTCTGGGACAGACAGGAAATGACTAAGAAGCCAGACTGGGAAGCTCTGGTATCTATCTAGTCCTACCCAAATGTGATATTAATTTCAAGACTCTGTTTTTATAAATGATTTTGGATTTGGGGACTATCAGATGCCTCCATAATCAAAAGACATCCTTTCCAGAATAAAATGCAAATGGTTCTTAGAGGATCTCCTGCTTGAGATTAGCTGCCTTACATTCTAGTGCCACGCATGTTTCAAAGTTGGCTGCAAATGCAAACTTACAGATAAGTACAAAACAAAATTAACAGCTCACTTTTCCCCTGGCTACACACCCTGCATTACACAGATAGCAAAACCCACTGGCACAGTATTCCTCACAGCCGATCCACAGGGATAATTTTTGCTCCTAATGCTGAAGTACATGACAATATGCTGGGACCTATGGATATCTGAGTGGGTAATTTTGCCTGTGAACTTATAGGTGCAAATAAGTTTTGTATTTTTCAAGTTGAAAATAAACCTCAAAGGCAATGGACTCCTAACTTTTTGTTAATAAAATAAAGAAAGGACAGAAGGGTATGTCAAACCACACCATTTAGAATACATATGAGAGTTGGTTCCAGTGTCTCCATGTCCATCTTTGCTGCCCTGCTCTCCCTGTTTTACAGAAGATCACAGATTCTTGTCTTGAAGAGGGAAAATACAAAACAGACACTAATTCTCTTAAGATTAAATTTGTGCTTTTCTCTTCCACCGGATTGTAGACAGGAATTGGAGAGTAATATAGAAGAAAATGGTTTAAAAAATAAAAGGGACTTGAATTAGGGAAGGGATCTATTTATATTTTGGAAGTCAAAGGAAAACACTACAGTCCTGTATACCCAGAAGGCATCATTTACTATGTGTTGTCTCCTCTATTGCATGAGGCCACAGATTGTATTTTTAGTACAGTAAACAGCAGATTATACTGTGGGAATCCTTAAAGTGGGAACCCATAGCAATCTCATTTAAAATGTTATATAGCTTTCAAACATCAGGAGTTTAAGGCAGTCAGTCGTATACACCTTCCTATATGCATTTCAGCCACTCACACATGTCCTCATGCTCGTCCACACACTGATAATAAACAGTATATAATATTATAATATCTGCTTGAGTTTTACCATTGAATCATGTTTCACAACCAAGACAGAGAGTGGTAAAAAATAAAATATACAGCATTACAACCAGCAGCAAGAGCATGTTTTTGCCCACACAGTGTGCTTATACCATGTGGTAACCACCTAAGAGTTCATCAAAAGAATATTATTATTCACACCTGAGTGTGAGTATTTGATTGACATTTTAGAGCTCCTGTTTGTAACAGACATTTTCAATGCCACACCTCTGTTTTTGGCACTCCCCTCGGCACACCAAAGACTGCTACTGTAAAAACCTATGACTCCCTTCTGAGAAAGGTTTTTCCTGGTCGTAGGAAAGAGCACAATTGGCCTGTGTTCAGGGACAGCCAAAGGGCAGGATGGTTAATGACCCAGAAGTATCCCTCAGCCAATGATGAGTAAGGATTTGAAGTATAAATACTTTAGCTTCTTCATGGCTTAGCTGGGATAATTTGGGGTGATGGTCCCATGGTCTCCTGGAGTTCCCTACCAGATCTGAACTCCCTACCAAACTTGACTTCCACAGTGGTACCCAGTTTGATAACATACCCTCTACTGGCTTCATTCATTTCCCTGTCTCACCTCCCCACTTCTCTACTTTCCTGAGTTCACGCCCCACATAAACTACTTGGACTCCAAGCCTTGTATCAGGGTCTGCTTCTGGGGCAACCAAAACTAAGAAACAATCAATCTTCTATCCTTATTCTTTTTTGAAAAGTAATTTTCATTCAATACCCTGGAACACATATCCCTTGCTACTGATTCAACAGAAATATGATCCTCATCAAAAACTACAAGTTTAGGCAAGCCCCATAATTATTCACGTACTTATTTTAAAATACAAAGATGTTTTCTCAACAGCATAAACACCTGCAACAGAGGGATGATTCTTAAAACAGAATTCTTACTTTTACGTAAAACAGATTCTTACTACAGCAGGCTATTTGAGTAGGTCTAGTGGTAAATAGGACAGCAACTGCCTATCATTTTTTCTCTTATTATTCTGCACATATTTCCTGAATAAGTACATTTCCTTGAATTTCATTCTTCTGTGCAAAAATGAATTTGCCAGTTATAATCAACAGATATAACCAACATAACAAAATGAATATTTACTCAGTATGTTCCATGCATTCAGCACTGACTTTTTAAAACCTATGCTGTAGTCCCCACAGTTTGTCACTCTGTTGCAAAGATAAGCCTTCAACCTATGAAAATATTTAAGAAAAATACGAAGTGTTGAAGCATGAAATTGTATGATACTTAAAAGACTTATGTAGAAACTTCTCTAAATGCCAAATGCTATAAAGTAGCAATCATTCAAATGCAAGAAAGGTGGAAACAAATAAAAAGATACCTAAAAACACCTTGGTTCCAGGATTCCATGTTACAGATAAATCCTTATAAACCAATGACCTGAAGGCCTCAGATTCTTCCTCATGTTCTTGAATGGTTTGGGGCAAACAGCATTAATGTTCTCTTTGGTTATCAATAATTCATTCACTTGATCAGTCCATCAACAAACATTTGTTGAACACTTCCCAAATATACAACAATGAACAGGACAAAATTCTTGCCCTCCTCAAGTTTGCATTTTCTAAAAGGGTAAAGAGTAAATCAACAACTAAACAAGTACATTTATAACATAATTTCAAGTAATGGAACTCTAACAAAAAATAAAGCAGGCATTACAGGGCTGGAGAATAATGGAGGGATGATTATTTTAGATAGACTGGTCAGGGATGGCTTCTCTGAGGAGTTATCATTTGAACAGAAGGAGTTAGCTCTGCAAAGTGAGAACAGGATATTTCAGGCAGAGGAAATAGCCACTGCAAAGGCCCTGAGGGAGAGAAAAGCTTATCATGTTAATGGAGAAGTAAGACCATGATGAGTAAGTAAAAGGGTGTCACAGAAGACGAAGTGAGAGAGGTAGGCAGGACTCAGACACTATAAGACTTACAGGCTTGTCGTTTGGACTTCATTCTGAGGGGGATGGAAAGCCACTGGAAAGTTGAAAAGATCACTCTGGCTATCATGTGAAAAATAGACTATAGGGTACAGGAATGGAAGAAAGAAGATCAGTTAGAAGGCTAGTCCCTTGTCAGGTGAGAGATGATGATGGTTAGAAGCGGGAGAGTCTGGGTTAAGAAGAAGAAGAAAGGATCACACCTAGATTTTGTTAAATTAAATGAGGTTATAATGAGTGATGGCACCAATCACTGAGATATAGTCAACTAGGCAAGAAGCAGGTTGCGGATGGGCACAGAGATCAAGAATCCCATCTGGGGCATGTTAAGACTAAGAGGCCGATTATCCCTCCCAGTGGAGTCAGTTGGATACACCAGACCAAAGTTCAGGATCGAGTCTAGGCTGGAGATATAAATGGAAAGTCATCAGCGTTAAATGGTATTTCAACCTTGGATTTGGGAGCATGATTAGGGAGAAAAGAAAATAGATTTGAGGACATAGTCCTGGGACATTCATATGTTCAGAACTTAAAAGACGAAAAGGAGACTAGAAGAGAAGTCTGAAAAGAATAAAGCACTGAAGGCAGAAGAAAGCCAGGGAAAATTTCAAATGGAAATTTTCAAATGGAAACTCAGATCTTATTGTTTGTGGAATAGAAAGATGATGATCTCTCCAGGGCTCCAGCTATAAAAATTGATAGCTAAATGGGCTTTGGTTGTATAAGCGAAAAGAAGAAGAAATTTTGATCACAGCCCCTGGGGACAATTAGAAGATGGAGAAAAGGAAGACAAACTGCATGCCATCTACTCAACCACGGTCTCCACAGGGAGAGCCTTTAAGTCCTGGTGCAAGAGAAAGGTAGACTCAGGAGCCAGAGGAGCTGGTTACATGGCAGACATTGTGAAACGCTGAGCACTCAGCCCTGCTTCAGGCCTAGGCGACCGAGCTAGTTAGGTGACTGTCCTCCTCACTTGCACACAGAGCTGGGTGTTGGGAACCTGTGCCTTTGACATAGTCACAGGCAATCTCTTGGAAAGCACAACAGTGATGTCACGACATCTCCTCATTACTCAACATTCCTGTGATACAGGTGAGTTGAGCAGCATATTAGCACAGACTCCAACTCTATAACTCAGTTCTTCTCCAGGACATTCTGTTCCCACTAGACAACCCAGCCAAACCAGCTCCTTCACATGCCTGCTCCCTCTACTGGAGGCTTCGAGTTCAAATGTGACTGACCTGTGTTGAAGAAGGACCCAGTCCATTCAGCCTCGATTTTAGGAAATACAGAAACTGGTGGAGGCAAACCCAGGGCTCTCCCATCCAGATCCTTAAAGAGATACTTTCTTGGGCTTTCACAATCCAATTCAGGGCAGACCAGTATTCCTAAATCTTTCCTGTGAAGACAGACAGAAAGCAACTCTCTCATTTGATGACAAGCAGCAAAAAGAAAACGTGTTGGTAGTACTGACCTTATGAAAAATAAATTCAACAGGATTTTATATTAATAATGTTACATAAATATGAAATAAAACTCTATAGAAAATGTTATTTCCCAATTATATGGTCAAGAAGAAAGACATCCTTATTAACCAAATATTCTGGATATCTGGATATATAATCTTTACTTAGACTGCTAATTCTCTAAGATGTGGGATATAATAAAATGCTCCTAATTCTAATATCTACTGAATATAATGTCATCATTTCTTTATGGAACTTTGGGGCCTTGCAGTAATTTAATATTATCACTATAAATATCAATTATATTTGTGTTATACACAAACAAGGTAAAAATAGATAATCTCATTCAACAAATATCTGTGTAAAACCTACTACTTACAAGTTGGGAAATACAATGGTGATAAATATAGATATGGTTCCCAGACTTCCAGAATTTAGAGTCAGGCAGGGTATATAAACAAGTTATGCACAATTCTAACATTGAATTATAGAGAACTTATTTGATTTCCCCTGGTCTAATACTTTTAGGTACCTTCAGTAATAATATTAAATATTTATTTTATGCCAACCAGGTACAGTACAAAGAATCAGATGCTAATATCATTTAGCGTTAAAACTATTTCAGCCCATAGGTAAGACATGAACATAAGGAAAGTTGGACAGTAGAAGAAAAATGACAGAATAACACAAATTGCATACCTAATAATGTTCAGGCACCAAAAGCGGCTCAGGGAAAGCCATCAAAAAGAGATTGGTATTGGGCCAAACACATAAACTTTTTAATTAGGGCGATTTTTCTTGATTCTTTTCTTCCAATTAAAGGAGTTTTCCAATGTTGTGGGAAAGAAAACGTAACCCATTATCTTTGCTCCCAACTTTCCCTCTCCTTTTTATGGCCCAAAATTCGTTAGCTAGCTTTCAGATCTTTGAATAAAACTATAGTTCTTGAGCTAGAGTAGTTCTTAAACATATGATCTGGTCTGACCGCCAATATCTGCTAAGCCACATCGTTCAGTTCAGGGATTCCTGACAGCTGACATGGTCTCCTTCTATCCACTGGTTCCTACAAGGGCTCCCAGGCTTCCTTCTGAAGACTAGTGACACCACACTCCATGAAAGATTTAAGAATTGGGGTCAATATTTTCCAGTGATTGAAAACATACCAAAGAAATAGCTCTAGTAAAGACAAAACAATAAAACAATATCAATAAAACTTGCACTCCATCACTTCTGCTCCTTTTATTAGCCAGAGAAGGTCACATGGCTGAGCCCAGATCCAAGGGAGAGAAGTACCCTCTGCCTCTTTAGTGAGAGAGATTGCAACAATCATACATCAAAGGGAATAAACATGGAGGGGTAAAGAATTAGGACATTCAATCAATCTACCCTACTTTTCCAGAAGGACTTACTTCTATTCCCATTGATAATTTTATTTTTTTAAAACATGCTTAAGGATTTGAAGAATTTCCAAATACTTCATAAGTATAGCTTATTATAAATACTAAAACTGGCACCTGGTTTGTAAAGGAGGAAAGTAGAACTTGTTTTTATCTTTGATCTTTAGCATCCTGGTCCTCTCTGCTGTTATTGGGTGCATGATTCCCACGTTCTCTGCATTGGGCAGAATGCAGACATCTAGGTCATCACTATAGCAACTTTTCACAAAACTAGAAAAGGTGACGTCTGAAAAAAATTTTAAGATATTGTAACATTAGATTATGTAAACTATCAACCACCAATACAGACTACCCAACTACATATTCTTGTACTAATGTATGTCCAGGAGTTAGTTTAAGCTATCCAGGGTAGTTCTAGGAGTTCACATAATTGTTGACTTAATACATCTGTAATTCTTCAGGACCTGACATTGTATGCAAAATAGAAGAATATTCCAACATATTAACGTCTTAAGAGCAATACTTTTCATCAAAGATTTGATCAAGATCCAGTGGGGAGAGAATACAACAGTATAAAAGAGATCTGATAGCAGATTGAACTGTAGGTTGTGGTATAACTTTGATTTTAAGCCTGGCTGCCCCACCAACTACTAAATAAACTCAGTGAGGCCAAATTTCTGCATCTCAGTTTCTTCTTTGTATAATAGGAAAAATAACACCTACTTGAGAGAATCATCACATAATTAAATTAAATAATTGCTGTGAAAGCTCTTCAACATGTGACTTTTTAGAGGAATCATGCACTGTCATTATAAACCGCCACAGTGGTTATCAATACCAGCAGTGGTCAATTGAACAGTAAACACTACATTTCCCTGTACCCTTTTGCTGATGTAATTTCAGAATGCTATTAAAATTCTATGCACAGATGTATGACATTCTGTTGTCTGGAGAAGCCCAAGCATCCTACCTTGAAGTTTCATGATTCCTGAAACTGAATGACCATTCCTCACTTTGTGCCATGGCTCCTGAGGCCACTGATTTGGTTCTGAGGTGAATGCAGGCCACAGAATACCAATTCTACCCCCTTTTGGGTTGGAAGGAGCTCGATCTGTTGATGTCGAGTTGGCAGAGCAAGGTTTAATTCTGTCCTGAATGCAGTCAAAAGAGGAGCTGGTGGCCACAATGACTGAATTCCTAAGCACAATCTGTACGTTTCCAATGGAACTCTGTGGAACAGATGACACATATACTACTGCCAAAAGACCAACAGCATTGTCTACCAGAGTGATGTTCTCCATCTCCACACTGTTCTCCACATGTAGCATGGCACCATAGTCAAAGTTCTTGAAAGCCAAAAAGCCAGAGATACCAGTACAGTTGTCAAGTCCACTTTCCTGATAGAAATGAAGGCCGTGAAGGCTTGAGTGAGCCACATTGTCAGACCAAAGGGCTTCAGGAGAGGAACAGCTGTGGCCTCGGATGTGAAAGCCAAGCCTCTCTGATCCTGCTACAACATTGCCACGGAGGTTGATGTCCTTTGCCCGGTTCACTTTGATTCCTGCCACCCAAACAGTGGACCATGCTGACTGTGTCATCAGAACCACAAGGTTATTAGAGAGAGAATAGGCCTGACCTTCCAAATCAATGCCATGGCCAGCTGTGCCAAACACTATATTGTCATTTAAAATGATCCCATGACTGGCAACTGCATGAATGCCCCCACTGCAGCTTTGGTGCAGAGTAGAAGATATAATCCAGGATCCTGCTGACACATTGGTGAGTTCAATGGATGAGTACAATGGTGACCCAAAGTTCTGAATTTCCACATTTGACAGTTGAAGGACACCTGCAAACAAACAAAATGTATCTCATCAGGTACTTTCTTCTTCCCCACAAAAGGCCAAAGGAGGGTCATTTTATGGGCATCAGGATATGCATATTTTTCATTAAAATGGAATAGTTTATTCTCAGCACCATCATGGTATTTCACGCCAGTGAATCTCACTAAAAAAATATGAATCATTAGAAATATCACATAATGTCTGACAAGGTTTCATTTGCAGTTGGAAGTGTCCGGTGACAAAATGGGGAGAGAGGAAACGAGAGAGAGAGAAAAAAGATGGGCTCTAAGCATGAGCACGGCCATCTTAAAGATTCTGTGCTTTTGTCTGTAGGGCTGGGTCTAGGAAGTGGATAAGAATGAAAGGAATACGAGTTCTGACCACTCACCTCAAAGTCATGTCTCCCATTCTGTGTCTCAGTGACCCCATGTGAAAAGGTCCACACAAAGATACCGCATGAAGGAATACAAGGGCCAATTCTATAAAATATTTCAAGTATTTCTTTCCTTCTTTTTTTTTTTTTTGAGGAAGATTAGCCCTGAGCTAACATCTACTGCCAATTCTCCTCTTTTTGCTGAGGAAGACTGGCCCTGAGCTAACATCTGTGCCCATCTTCCTCTACTTTATATGTGGGACGCTTACCACAGCATGGCTTGCCAAGCGGTGCCATGTCTGCTCCCGGCATCCGAACTGGTGAACCCCGGGCTGCCAAAGCAGAACGTGCGACCCTAACTGCTGCACCACCGGGCCTTCCCTCAAGCATTTCTTAAGACTATGGGTGATATAAGTATAAAACGTACTTCTGCTCAATTTATGTCCCGGAACATGACGTTCAATAATGCTTCTTGATTAAGACAGGATAGAGGCAATAACATATTTTTAAAATTATTTTAAAGGCCCTATAAATCTTTTCTGTATGTTTATCCTAGCCACATTATATTCTCTGTTTCATTTTCACAACAATATTTTCTACATATTTTATGTCGGGAGAGGATAGTGAATTATTTTGTCTTATTGGGAATTTCATTTGGACTGCAAGGTAGTCTCATTTCTACAAGACCAGAACTCAGCCTTTGTCTGGGTCTCCCGGAGCATGGTTTCTCAACCTCAACACTATTGACATTTTGGACTAGATAACCCTTTCTTGTGGGAGGTCATCCCATGCATTGTAAGAGGTTTAGCATCTACTCACCAGATGCCAGAAGCTCCCCCAAGATATTGCCAAATGCTCTTGGGTGACGGGGGGAGGACAAAATCACTTCTGTTGAGAACTGAGGGAGCTAGAACTTATGGAGGAAGACCTTGTTTTATGGAATAGAAACCCCGACTTTTGATTTGAGGTCCAAACATTGCCCTTTACCAGACTGGTGAAACAGATGTGCCAAAAAAAAGCGTTCCCTGCTCAATATATTTGGGAAATGGCTAGATCCTTTATTTCACACCTTCTCAGAGACTTTATCATATTCATTTACACAATGACTTTCTAAGGTAGAGCCACAGTGATAGTCTTTCCCAAATTTATTTGACTAGGAAAACAACTTTGGGATAATACTTAAGGAACATAAGTTTAAGAAATAAAGTACAAATCAAATAATTTCACAGCATTCCAAAAAAGCTAAAGCTTGAAAGAAAGGAGAGAGCTTGAACTGATGCTTAAAGTAGTCTAGAATATGGAAATCATTTTTATTTAAATTTACGCTATTAATTTATAGCATGAGCTGAGGTCTGCCGTCAGATATAGCACGCTACTGGGAAAGAGTAATAGAAATTCAGGAAAGAGATAAAATTCAAGTGGTCATTAAATCATCTATAATTTCAAAGCGGAGGAAATTTCACATCTGCTGAAGATGTTTTCTTTGAGGTAAAAATGTGCTTATGTTCTGATCGCTAGTATATTATTTTAACATCACACTGATAATTAAGCACAGATTAGAACTGAAAATTCATAGCTTCTCAGAGCACAAAGGGAGCCATCTAATTGGAACGTTTTGTTTTATAAATGAAAATTCTCACAGTTGGAATTTCTGAGTGTCCCAGTTGAATAGGCTCCAAGGGGTAATGCTTAGTAACTTAAAATTTCATTTACCTGAAAATTCTTCCCTGCTGGACTTCCTGAAGGACCCCACACGCAGGCGCCCCTTGCATGATGTATCAGACTGGATTTGTATATTTCGGGTCAAAAGTCCAACCTCAGCAGCCAAACGAATGTATCGGCCATCCTCCATGACATGGACGTTTCCTGGGGCAACAGGAGTTGGGGAAAGAAAAACTTTAAAAACTCATTTTGGAAATTGCCAGCCGGGGACCCAGCGAACCTAACAAATGAAAACACTCCTTTCCCCTTGGAAGTCCTACCAACATTGAGGTCTGCTTTTCCTCGGGCACTCTCCACAAATGTCAGCTGAGAAATGAAAAGCCCATTCACTTGTCTCTCTTTGGGATCAGAGTGAGAGTATTTGAGCAAGAATTCATTTCTCCTCAATAACTGTGGCTACTGGGACAGCGACATCAGGGCAGAGCTGTTCAATTAGTGGGGTTTCCAACCTTCCTTAAATTCATCAGTGTGAGTCTTCAGCATTGGATGGTACATTGTCTGTGCACCTCTTTTGTGAGAGGGAGGAATCCCAGATCAACTGAGGCGGTGACAGCAATGGGTGAGTAAAGGGACAAAGAGCAGGAACAGCATCATCTCGTGGTGGGTCTCAAGCTCGCCACTGCCTGAAGGAGCCTCCTCAGCTGTGGGAACAGAAGCCCCTTGCTGGTGTGTTTCACTGCCCTCCCATTTGCATTTCACCATGCATGTTACTGGCAAGGATTGCTGAAGATTTCTCTCTTCTCTGCCATTTTTTAAAAAAGAAATCACCCTTGGAACTATGATTTAGAACTATTCTATATATAGTCCTGTTGAAAACATGTATTTCCCTCTCACTTGTCAGAGACGAAATGATATTCCCTGACTCCTCTATTTCCATGTTTTATTACTTATTAGCTCTATTTCCTGGGTTAAATGTATTTATTAGACCGAACCAGGAAACTTATGGTTATTTATTATTTACATGCAATGCATTTTAACTGTATATAGTGCATAAAAGATATTTAGTACATTTTGCGGGGGGGAGATACTTGGCTTTTGTTTTTTTTTGGAGTAGTAGTAGTCAATACATAAATGAATTTCATGTCAGGAAGGGCACATTCCTAAGTATGGAAAAAGAAGTCATTATTTACAATAACTACCACATTCTCAGTGATTGTGTGATTCAATGTGCTAGGAAATGAACTGGAAACTCAGCTCCCATGAGGTTTATTCTGGCTTAACCGTGAAAATGTCCAGTGACCTTGAACAACATTCTTAAACCTTCTGCTTGCTTCTGGACTTGCCATTATAAATAAAAAGCAAAAAAAACCCTCTTTCCTGTCTAAGTATTCTTTTAAAATTAGGCAATAAAATTAATGAATGAATAGAGATAGAGCCTTCTAGGATGAGTTTAGGACAGCAGTAAAGTATTATCCATCCCCTCTGAATGGCGATTGGATCCAGGGTCCTCAGGCAGGTTGCTGAACACATCCTTCTGGACTCACTCACTTTCCTTAACCAACAAACCAAAGCCTTACCAATGTGCCGGTGTTTGAGCCGTTCATGGAGCCTAACATGGTGGCCCTTGACTTCTTTCACAGTGAGGACCTCTGTTTCGTGAGGCTCATAAGAAGAGGAGCTAAGGACGATTTTGTCATGGGGTCGCCAATCCACTGCATCTTCTACTATAATTCTGTAACAGTATAAAGATGGCATCAAGCATACTGGCAGTGCGACACAGATCACCCACTAACTCCAGAGAGAAAAGGAAATCCACTCAACCAACAATCCCACCAGAGAGACTGAAGAAGAAATACCAAGTCAAGACAGAAACAAAGGCTTTTGAGAAAAGTTGAATGCTAATGGAGTCAACCTTCTGGCTTATCTGTGTACAATACAGGAATAGCAAAGATATTCTGTGGCCATGAAGTACAAGACAAAGGAACAAGAAAGAGTAAAATTCCAGAGTTTAGTATATGCCATCGACACATGTTTTCCTAAGATGGAAATTTTCCTCCTTGATTGGGAAACAGTTTGACTAACAAAGGTATTTCAGAAGGGATCTTTTCTCAAATTTTCTGAAGATCTATAATACCCTTTTCAGACAATTTATCATCATGCATTAAGGCTCATACCGTCATGGTCAGACAGACACAGTTCGAATCCTAGAGTTGCACTTACCAGCTATATGACTTTGAGAAGTCACTTAACTTCTCTGAGTTTTATATCTTCATTTGAAAAGTAACAATATTTATTAACATCCCAGCATTACTGTGGGGACTAAAGGCATACATTCCTTGAGTGTGCTATGTTACAAGCATTGTGCTTTCATCATAATATGAAACAATGAGTTTGTTCATTTTTTTAACTCACACTTAAAAAATTTTTGTTCATTCTTTCACTGCTGCCTAGCTTCTCCTAGTGAATATGTCTGCTTTATTCTCCATTCATAGTGATTACCAATGCCAGTGGCATAAGTTTATTTTAATTACCTGCCTCTTTTACTAATGTCCAAATTTTAACAAGCTTTGACAATAGATTCTCCTCTAGCAGTAAATGTTGATTGAGCAACTGGTATGCACCAGACTCTATAGTAGATGCTACAGACATAGTGGTAAATAAAACATATGTCATTTGTGTTAAGAAAGTGACAACTTAGATTTTGATTAGTATACATCCTTAAAGAGTCTACTGTGTGGGTGGGGAATTCACAGATGTTTAGTATAGAGTATTAACAACAACAAAAAGAAACAAACAAATTAAAGGGGGTCATTCATGTGCCAATGGTATGAATCTGTTATGAACCAAAGATTGCAATGAATTCAAATCTGTGCATCAGAGGTTAGAGAGAGAGAGAAAGAGAGAGAGAAAAAGACTATAGTCAATTGATGCAATTTTAACGAAAGACTTGAGTGTTACCTTTGGTCTCAATTTGCTATGACATCCTAGAAAACTCACAGTTACAGGATATTAAAGTAACTACTATCTTTAAAGGTAGGGAAACTAAGATCCAGAAAGATTAAATGACAACACTAAAGATTAGGTAACTAGGGGGATGGGGGGAGGGCAAAAGGGGTGATTAGGCTCACATGTGAGGGGATGGACTATAATTAGTTTTCGGGTGGTGAACATGATGCAGTGTACACAGAATTCGAAACATGATGTATATCCGAAAATAAATAAATTAATTAATTTTAAAAAAGAGATTAGATAACTGAATGAGTCAGAGGTTAATTTAGGACAAAGGAAGACTCCTGATCAAGTCCAAGTTCTTTCCATGAAATAACATCACCCTACTTGTCTGGTTCTTAGTTCTTCACCTGCTAAATGGTAATAAAAAGCAATACTCCCACATTTTAATCCATGAAATTATGAAAAGTCTATGACCCATACCATAAAATACTATTTGGCATTTAAAAAGTGCATTGTAGCTGAGCATGAATTACAAAGAATTCTGTTTATGACGTATTGATTGAAAAAGCAGGATATAAAACAATATGTCCCACTTGTTTTTTAAATAAAAATAATGCATACACAGAAAACAGAAGACAAGAAAGATGCATGTTAAAACATTAGCCCATCTATGGATAGTAGGTTTAGTAGTGATTTTCACTTAACTCTAAATTTTCGAACTTAACAGGTAGTATATCGTAGTAAGAAAAAAATACTTAAAAAAAAATAAGGCTATTGGTATAACAGTCACACCAAAGTCAATTAGCAGCATAATTAAAATTCATCCTTTCCTTTATAGCTCATATTACCTGGATAATCTTTTTATTATTGTTTATATTGTCGAATAAAATTTTTCAGACAATAGTGACCATAACGTTCTGAAAAGTTCCCTCTGAAATGAGATAAAACTTATTTCCTGTGAAGCACAGGGGATTTTTAGGGCAGTGAAACTATTTTGTATGATACAATAAGGATGGATACATGTTATTACACGTTTGTCAAACCCATAGAACGTACAACACAAAGAGTGAACTCTAATGTAAACTAAAACAAATAAGACCTCCTTCCTTAACTTCCTCACATAAGTCTTCTGCTCTAGCCAGATGAATCTGCTCACTCTCCCAAGAAACAGCTCTGTGTTTCTCATCTGTCACTTAAAATATCAGGCCCTTACTCTGCCCTTCCGTCTACTCATTCTTAAAAACTGACTGGAGTTCCTTTGGCTTCAAGAAGTCTTCCCATGGGAGGCTCTTCTCCACTGAACACCCAATCCCCATTTCTGTTCTGCTGTAAATTTGACATAATACATAATATTGCCCTGTAACTGATTCTGTACTCGTCTCTTCTGTGGCTATTCAACTTTGATATTGTTAGTTAATATTTAATGAAAATATGACTGCCTAGCTATGTAAATCCCATAGCACATACCAATGTTCTAGGCAACGAGAAAAAGGAATTATTGAAATTAATAGTCTGTACTTTATACTCAAAAGAACTTTATACTCAAAACATCAATAAACTTAAACTGCCCTTTTCCATTAAGGCTTCCAAAACCTTACATGTTCACGACCACCTCTCTCTCCTCTATACTTCTTAAGACTTGGGATTCTATGCCTCATAAGGACCATACACAGATGGCAAGGGAGCATGGCCTCTTCCACTTCTATGTCCACACAGCAACAGTGGTAACTTCAGACAAAATGGTGGTCCCAGTATCAATAACCTATAGGGTTCTGCTAGTCAAGTATCAGTTTTCCTTAAATTCCAAAATCCACACTTCCCATCGCAATCTTCCACTATTGTGACTACCCTTCAACCATTTCAAAAAGTCCTAGCTTAAGGACTATTTGAATCCCAGCTGTATTCCATGTGTCTGATTAACAGTAATAAGAGTACTATAGCTACAGGGGTGAGGAGAGACCCTTGCTGTTCCGAGCAAAACACACCTAAAACAATAAATAAACAAAAAATTAGAAGAGCTGTTTGCAACACAACGGGACCTAAATGGAAACCATATGAGAAGAGAGAGGAAACCATGAATAATCACTTCAAAAGTCTCATCAAAGATAACTTTTATAAAAACATAAAATATCATCACAGTTTCCTTTATTTTGGCATGAACATTTTATCTAGTTTAGAGAAAATATAATACTTTTGGTCAAAAGAACATAATTACAAAGAACGAAAAAAATGCTTTCAAATTTGATTTAAAAAGTTTACAACCATGTATAAGACATTTATATATAAACACGGACAACTTCAATGAATTTGTTAACTAAACTTGGAGAGGTCTTAATGATAATAGCTTTATTTGACCACAGGCTCAGAGTGCCCAGATTCCAAAATGCTTTTCCCACAGGAATGGGGGGGGCCATAGACTTCCGAACTCTACTAACATTGAACATTTTTTTTTTAATTTCAGTTCAAATTTTATTTTTTGTCAGTGCCACTGAAACATACTGAGCACCACACTGGACTACACAAGGTATCAAACTGAATCCTACGATGACGTTGATAGTGATGATGACAATAAGAACAGCTGTCGTAGATGTCAGTTATCTGTCTACCTGACTTCCTTTCTCCTTCATTCCAGGAAATCCACCACATCTCTCCTGAGAACTGCTCTCCTCAGCCAGCACACTAATGAAGTGGTCCTAGCAAGAACTGTAGATTTATAGTCCCACAAACCTTTTCCCAAAGGGCAGGCAAGGGATCCAATCTGCCTTTGTTTGTCAAAATCCTTCCACTAGATTTTTGTTTTCAGCTTTATTGTTTTTGTCAGTGTTTTGGTAAATTTGTGTTTGAATTGACAAATAAAATTGTAAGATATTTAAGGTGTGCACTGATGATTTGATATACACATACAGTGGGAAGCAATTCTCCCCATCAAGTTAATTAACACACCCATCACCTCACATATTTACCACTTTTTTTTTTTTTTTTTGGTGAGAATATTTAAGTTCCACTCTCTGAGCAAATTTTAATTATGCAACAGTAGTGTTATTGGCTGATGTCATCGTCACTGGGACTTGTGAATTGAAACTAAGGGGAAAGAATAATTTCCTCCCTGGTGTTAAAGCTGGGAGAAGTTCATCAGTTCTGGGGTCACTTGCACCCTGTAGAGTACAGAAAATCCTCTTCAGTAGAAAGAAATGAGGTTGAAATAGAGAAACAGGAGAGGTGGGGGGAGGGCCTGGCACGATCTCCCAAATAAATTAAGAAAAGTTGCTTTACTTTCAACTAAAAGAATCCTGATTACCACAATAACTACCATGTCTTGGGGCTTACTTTATGCCAGAAACTGGGCTAGGCACTTTATGCACATTAATTCACTTAATCCTTATAACTATTCTATTAGCTGGCATTATTATTCACACATTATACAAAAAGAAACTGAGGCTCAGAGGGGATAATTTACCCAAGATTATATATTTAGTTAATTGCACAATTAGAACTATTTTAGTCCGCCTGCCCACAAAGCTCAAGCTGTTTTTCATCCTTGAATACTATTTCCATCCTCCCTTCCTAACTCATATGCCTTTTTCCAGCATGGACACAACAGCCGATCTGAGAGTAGGACCTGCTGATTCATTGGGCCAGAGGAATCATCTTCTTTTGGAGGCTGCATATGTGATCCTGAACTCCAGCCAAAAAATGAATAAGGCCACCAACTCTGGTTTCTAATACTTGAACTAAATTGTTATAGTACAATGATGAGGTTTGAGTAATAAACAAAATAAATTACAGTCGTTTTTAAACAAAATAAATTAGTCATTTTTGAAATTAAATTCAAGATTCTTGTTTATTAGACAGCATGCCATCAAGCCAAAAGGCTCAGTAAGTTCTGATTTACAGAAAAGACACATTAATCAACACAGAAGGTATTTATTGAAAGTCTTCTCTATGTTCTGTTGTGGACTAGATGCTAAGTAATATACCGAATCAATAAAAAACAATATTTTTCCTCTCCTGTAGAAGCCACTTGGAGGACCAAGCCATATATACCTTAAGCAGCTTACTACTAGTGACTAGGAAGCATATTGTCACT
This sequence comes from Equus przewalskii, assembly GCF_037783145.1. Lineage (NCBI taxonomy): Eukaryota > Metazoa > Chordata > Mammalia > Perissodactyla > Equidae > Equus > Equus przewalskii. Next base: position 49,792,106 of record NC_091849.1, read on the forward strand.
AAAATTATAAATTAGAAAATCACGTGCTAGAGTGGTTCAGATGGTGGGAAAACCAGTGTGCGCTGGAGAGGAGATTGAAAGTCTTGTGGGAGATATGATGGGATCTTTAAGGATAAGTTTGTTAGTGCGATTGAGCGGCATCCGACTCCTAGTGACGCTGTGAGGGGAACCCTGCCCAGTCTTTTTGCACCATCCTCTCACCATCTTGATCTCCATGAGACAACGCTCTACTGCTATACACAGGGTTTTCACGGCCAGTTTTTTCGGATGTGGTGGCCAAGTCCTTCCTCCTATTCAGTCTAGTCTGCAAGCTCCTCTGAGACCTATCCAACACAGGTGACCCTGCTGGTATTTGAAATACTGGTGGCATAGCTTTCAGCATCACAGCAACATGCAGCCGCCACAGTACGACAACCAACAGATGGTTGGTGTGGTTCCCTGACCAGGAAACCAGCCAGGCTGCAATGGTGAGATAGCCGAATCTTAACCACTAGACCACCAGGACTAGGACAAGTAGGAAGTGTAAAGGCAAAGAGGAGAAGCAAGGGTAATTCTGACCCCTTTCTTTCATTTACCAAGTATTTAGGGAACCAATACAAAAGTTGTTAGAGAGCCATGTGTGAAGAGCTGAAGTGAGAATGTAGCAGAAAGGAGAGGAATTAGAAATATTACAAACAAAGTATATCCAAAGGACACCATCACTAATTTGCTATAGGAGATAACAGGATAGATATAATCAATGACATTAGAATTAAAGGCCTGGGTCCTGGGGAAAAAGTTGAGGTAACAAATGACTTAATTTCCTCTTTAGTTCAGAGTATTTCCTTATAAATAACAGAATAAATTAATAAATCGCTTGAGAGACAGAAAATAGCAGAATGAAGAGAGTGGATAATGCTTTATATAGTCTTTCTTTAAAAAAGTAAATGAGGTAAGGAATAAGAAAAACATAAGACCCTTTGAGGAAGGTTTCCCATAAACCCACTCTTCTCCCAGTTTCCGTCTTCTCAGTAAATTACACCACTCCTCACGCAGTTGCTCAGGTCAAAAGTTCTACAGGGATCTTTGATCCTTCTTTCTCATTTGCCAATCCATCTGCTAATCCTGCGGCCTCTGTCTTCAAAGTGCATTTAACTACTTCTTTCTTCCTCCATCACTACCACCCTAATCTAAGCCACCAGCATAAGTCACCTGAAAGATGGCAATGTTATTGCAACATCTTCACAGTTAGTCTCCCTGCTTCCTTTTTTGTCCTCATTAGTAGCCAATTCTCCATACAGCATAAATCAAATTAAAACATAAATTGCACCCTCCCCTGCCCTGTTTAAAATCTTCTAATGACCAGGATAAAATCTAAAACCTTTATCATAAGAGTGATAAAATAACCATCTAATTTCAAAGAAAACATGTTCACCCTTAAAAGAGTCACAGTATAAAAATATACTTAATACTTGTAATGAGTAAAAAATATATTTCTTTAAATCTAAGTATAACTTCTCTCGACTTATCTGAAATCCAAGAAACCCAATATTTTTGTTCACCAGTCTTCCTAAAAGTCAACTGAAGCAAGCAACAATAAAGAGTAATTTAATTTAGAGATAGCTTTATATAATAAAAGAGAACACAGGAGAATAAGTTTTTAAAATATCCTGCTAAGCTTCAGTTGGTAGTGTAAGAAATGATTCTAAGTTTACAAGGTTAACATGAAATTTTCCTCTGAAGATTTCACTCTAACATTCTTCATAAAATAAATCAATGAAATACAAATAAATTCAGATCTCTAATTCTCCTGGTGAAAGTTCATAAAGAGGTTCCCATAACAATATCTTAGAAAGACTTATTAAACTGAGTTACCATAAGGAAGATTGTAGATCAATGTTTAAAGAAATAGTTTTAATAAGGTCTTCAGTTCGATTAATCCTGTGCTGATCTCACCTTGCTGGATTTGAGGGTGTTCTACGGTTGTATAAATTATCACTAGGGAAGGCTGAGTGAGGGTCATGGAAACTCTGCACAATTTTTGCAACTTCTTGCAAGTCAAATTATTTTACAAATTTTTAAAATGGTTAACAAAAGCAAGGCTACGCATAAAGTGAATACAGTATGATAATTACACGTCATTCATATAAACTCATTAAAGTACTCCTCCCCAGGATCGACACTAAGAAATTTTGTTTTTAATATTTTTATTATGTAGAGCACAAGCAATGGAATCAGACAAACCACAAAAATCCAGCCTTAGGAACTTCTACTTTATGATCTTGGAAAGTTTACATAACTTCTCTATCCTCGGTTTTCATATCTGTAAAATGCAGATAATAATACTTACAGCATTGAGAGATTTAAATGAGATAATGTATGGAAAATGCTTGGTGAGGCCTGACATCTAGCAAGCCTTCATGATAAGAACTCAATAAGTAGTAGCTACTTAATTACTATGGACAGTTTTAATTAATAAAATTGAGTTTCTTTCAAAATAGCCTGTAGCTCAGACACTGAATGAGGTTTTTAACACATTCTTATAAGAAAAATCCATTCATATGGCTCCTGTCAAATTCCACCCTGCTAACTTTATAATAATTAAAGTTTCTTATTGATCCCTGTTTGAAAGGCCTCCTTCACAAATCCTTTTGTGTATCAGAAAGGCACTCTAAACTCAATGTTACCAAATCTGAACTCATAATCTTTACCCTAAAACCTAGTCCTCTTGTAGTGATTGGCGCCACCATCTACCTACACAAACCAGACACCAAGAATGCACCTCACACACAACACATCTTACAGATTTTATCCCCTGTCTCTCAATCTGCCCACTTCTCTCCATTGCCACTTTAGCTCCTGACTACAAGTTACACTCTCTCTTGCTTGGACCTCCTAAGAGATGTCCCAAGATTCTAGACCCCTCCTGATGCCTGCGTTGTACCTAGAATGATTTTTTTAGATACAGAAATGTGATTATATGTGACTACCTTATATAATACTTATATTATATGTGACTACCTTACAGGGGTCTCCTACATGATTCCCTTAGAAACCTAAACAGCTTCTCAATGCTCTTAGGGTAAAAACTAAAATTTTTTTTATACTAACAATGAATATTGCCCTGACCACTGACTACTCCTGGGAACCCTATCTTGCTTGGCCCCTGCTCTCCAGGTCAGCCACTCTGGCATCCTTTCAAGTCCCTCATGTTCTCCATTCTTCCTCCCACCGTAGAGTCATCTCTGAGGTCTCTGCTTCTCAATCACCTGTGCTGACTCCTCTTCAATCAACGTCCAAAAAATTGGACTGGCCCCTATCTCATTCCCAGGCTCCAATTTTCTCCTATACCTGTACTCTTGATCAGGGATATCCTCCACTTCCAGGATGACTCCCTCACATTTTCTCTCTGAGCCTTCAGTTATGTATCTAATTGCCTTGTTGATATCTCCACTGGGTGTCGGCAACTTAGCATTGTCCCTTCTACCCTGCCACCTTCTACCCTGACAAACCTGTTCCTCTGTCTGTCTTCTCATCTCAGTACATGTTTCCACCATCCACCAATCAAAAAACCTGAAGCATTCCCCTCACCTCAACATTCAATTCACTGGCATGTCCAGGCAGGCCATCTCCTCTCCATCCCTGCTGCCTCCATAGCCATAGCCACCATGATTTTGGGCCTCAACTAGCCTCCTAACTGATACCTCAGCTTCTGCTCTTGTCTCCACAAACCATCATCTATATAGCAGCCAGAGTGGTTTTCAAAACAATAATCAGATTCCATCAATTCCTCTGTGTAAAACCCTTCTGTGATTGTCCCTTTGACCTATATCTAAACAAAGTCCCATGTGACTTGGCATCATTACCAGGTACTAAGTCCCTTTGACTTATACCTAAATAAGGTCCCATGTGACTTGGCATCTGTAATGTCACACAATTTCCCCTCTGCTCACTCTGCTCCAGCCATAATGACCTCCTTCCCGTCCCCCACCCTGCCAAAGGCCACCTCAGGGACAATCCTGGATGAGCCTCCTTCACTGAGTGCTCTTGCCCATTCTCATCAAACAGCTAGATGCCTCTTACCTGTCAGAACTCAGCTCAAATTTCCCATCTCCTGAGAGATGTTCCCTGTCCATTCAATTTAAAGGGAACCCCTCACACCCTCCAGCTACTTTTGATCTTATCTCATTTATTTCTCTATTAGCACATTTTATAATCTGCAACTGCATTGTTCATATTTTTATATTTGCTTTTTTATTATCTATCTCTCTCCACTAAGATGGAAACTCTCAAAGGACAGCAATCTTTTAAAATTTGCCCCTGCGTCTCCAGTGCTTACAATCCCTGGTACATAGTAAGTACTCCTCAGATATTTGCTCTTTTTTGAATGGTTGAATGCCATTTGCTCTGGCTAGGGTGCTCTTCCCACACATACTCTGCCCTCACTTTGTTTAAAGCCCGCTTATCTTTCAGTTCCAACCTCTGAAATCATTCTTCAGGGAAGCCTGCTCTAACCTCTATCACTGCCTCAAGGTCCCATATCCATATGTTTTCAGAATCCTATATAGCCCTTCTTCATAGCATTTATCACGTACGTAACATTACATTTAGTTTATATTTACCTGACTAACATCTGAGGGCAGAGACCATGTTGCTTTTTACCTGTTATTGTATCTCCAAACCATAGTTCAATGTTTGTCATATGGTGATAATTCACAAAAATCATGTTAAATAAATAAATGATGTTAAAATAAGTACAAAAGTAATATCTACTCGATGAAGAGAAAAGCACACCAAAACAGTAGCTACCAAGTGGGATCCTTGCTCTGGTGCATGTCCTTCCAGACATTTCTCTATCCACATATGTGCATTCATAAATATTATTTTATTTTATTTTGTTTACAAAACTAGGCTAATGTATACATATTATTTCCTGCCTGGCTGTCTAGATCTCCTCCCCTTTGTCAACTTGGAATTCACTCTTTTTCACCTTTGCCAACTAAAAATTTTTAAATGGTATTTAATTATTGTTTTAATTAATATGTGTTTTAATTCTAGTAAGGAGCATTTTTCCATATGTTTTAGTCAGATGTACGTCTTCTTTTGGGGCTCGTGTATTCAAAATCCTTATCGATTATTCTTCCGGTGTGTTCATATTTTTTTCTTTTTATTCCTAAAAGTTCTTTACATAGTAAAAAATATAGCCCTCCATCTATACCATATATATTGCAAACATTTTCTAGTTTATCGTTTGCCTTTACATTTTGTAATTGATATGCTGAAATATAGATTTTTTTTAATGATTTTTTTTATGTAACAAGTCTGTTATTTCTTGCTGATATGGTTGTTGTATTTCTTGCTATGATCAGACAAGTCTTCCCCAGTTTAACATTACATCATATTTACTTAAATTTTCTTCAAATAATTTTACAGTTTTGCTTTTTTACATTTAATTTTTTTAATCCATCTACAATTTATTTTAAAGTAAAGCATAAAGTGAGAATCTAATTTTATATTTTCCAAAGCATAGCTCAATTATTCCAGAACAAGTTTTCAACTAAATTGAAATGCTAATTCATTCAAATTCCAAGTAATAATACATACCTGGGTCCATTACTAAGCATTCTCTTTTGTTCTGGTGCCAATAATAATAACAATGTAATTATTCACATTAAAACTATATATATTTTAAATAACTGGCAATATTTGGCTATCTTCAAGTGTTTATTGTTCCAAAAGACTTAGAATTAATGAGTCAGATTCCAAATGCATACATTTGGCTTGTGGTTAAAAGTTGCATTATATTTGACATCTTTAAAATACTGAGCCATTCCAATTATGTTATGTATCACCATTTATTCTAATCTCCTTTTATGCCTCTTACTAGAATTTCATAGTTTTGCTTTTATAGCTCCTGTAATTTTTCTTGTCTATTTCTAGATATTTTAAATTAAAATTTTAAGTAAGATTCTACATTATAATTTAAAACTTTATTGCTCAATATTAAAAAGCTATTGATTTGTGCATTTATTGAATGCAACTGATAGTTTTTCAGATGATTCTCTAGCTTTCTAAGACAAAATGTATATAATCTACAAAAAATTGATAATTTGGATTCCTTTCAATAGTTACAACTAACGCATTTTTTTTTCTTGACTTAGAACATTGGTTAAAACTTTAATAACAATATTTAATGACTGTTGTCATACATAGTAATTTTTAATGTTACTTTTTCCATAAAATACAAAGTTGCTTGTTTGAGAGAGATTTTTTAATTATTTAAAAGCAGTGATTCTCAACTAAGGGCTAAACTACCCTACTAAGTAACATTGATTTAAAGAAAGTATCCTTGTAGTCTTAATTTACTGTTTATGCCAAGAATGCACACTGAATTTCATTAAACATATTTCGGTTTTGTATCAAATTGATCATTCTCTTAATCTTTCTATTGTTTAGATAAATTATATTAATGGATTATTTCATTTCAATCCATCCTTTTGCTTGAATAAGTCACAATCAATCATCGTTTTTTTCTTCTAATAAATTACTGGTTTTATTTAGGATTTTTGCATTTTGCTTATACTTGGATGTTGCCTCTGTTTTCTTTTTTTGAGTTATCTTTAGCAGCTGTTTTAAAAATTCTTTTGTACTTGCTTTCTAGAATTAACTGGAAGGCGTCACATATTTTCCTATGCTATGAAATAGATTATACAGCATAAAAAGCATCTGATATTTGAATGATTGAAAGAGCATGCCATAAATTTATTTGAGCCAAATGTATTCTTGGGGATAAATCTTTGATAACTTCATGTCTTTCATTATTATTTGGTCTTTCAGTTTTATTCTTCTTTAGCCAATTATGATGATTTATATTTCTATATATAATTTATTTTTTAAATTTCAAAATGTCACTATATAGATATACACTTTTCTATATTACAATTTTAATCTTTTTTGGTATCTGTTATATTTTGAATTTTCATTTCTGATTTTATATACTGTTTTCTTTGCATGATTAAAGTTAATAGAGATTAAACCAGTTATCTCTAAAAAGAATTCAAATCTACTAATTTCCCACTTTCTAATTCACCAGTTTCTGCCTTTATCTTGCACCAGTTGATTTCATTAGACTTAGTGATTATTTTGTTTTTGGTTTCTCATATTGAAAGCTTGGCTTTCTTATTGTTGTGCTGTCTTATCCAACAATGAAAGCATTTAATGTGATGGCCTGTTTGGCATGTCTCATGCAATACTCTCATTGTTATTTCCCAAGTATTCTATTGATAAAGTTTTGATCTCCCCTTTGATACAAAAATTATTTAGGAGAGGGTTTATTTTTTCTTTTCTCTCATCTTTCAAGAGATTAATATTGTTGGTTAAGATGTTTTAGTCTCTACATTTATTTTAGTGTGATCACATTCTATATCATTTGTCTATGAAAATTTATTAAGATTTTTATTATATTATATTCTCTACATATAGAATATATAGAATATTATATACTATATTATTTTATTATATTATATCCTGGGGTGAAGATATATATATATATACACACACAAATTAAATTCCCTTTATTATATTATTCATATTTTCTTTATCATTTTTAACCTAATTTATAAAAACACAGATTTAAGTAAATGTCTTTCATTATTATTTTTATTTCTATCTATTTCCCCTTCTATTTCTTAGAGATGTACTTTATATATTTCTATATTATATTACCTGGATGAGATGTACTTTATATATATCTATATTATGTTGCCTGGTGTAAAATTTTCCTGACTATTTGCGTCTTAGTAAAGGTTGAAGTCTTTATTAATATAAAATGCATTTATTTGACAAATTTTATACATTTATTGTGTTTTTTATTTTTCTTGTGAATAATCTTGAGGTCCTTGCTTTCACTTTGTTGATATTTTGATGATTTATTTCATATAATATTTAATTTTAATTTTTTTCTTAATTGGTTTTAAGTTTTCTTCTGGTGAAAAAATTAGATTACATTTTATTACCCAAGTTTTTCTATATAGGGTCATTTTTAACAAGCATATTTTATTTTTATAAATAGTTGATTTATTCTCACTATTTTACTTCTGTTGTGTTTTTATGCCTTTTTGTTGTTTTTGTTCTCTTACTATTTCATTTCCGTCTTTCTTTGTATTTTACTATGTGTTCTATGGTTTCTTTCATTCTTCTTTTCCTCTGGTGATTTGGAAACTATATATCCCATTTTAACTTCTGCTAGAATTTACTCACGTTTACATAGTTACTTCCTAGGGCACTCTTATGTCTCATCTCCAGTTTCCTACGGCCATAGTCCCAGATTTTAAACCTAGATTTTTATCTGAGAATTACGGCCCACAATGGTTAGTTTATATGTCCACTTGGCTAGTCTCTAGTACCCAGTTATTCAATCAAACGCGAATGTAGGTGTTTCTGGGAAGGTATTTTGTAAATATGATTAACAGCTACAATCAGTTGACTTTAAGTAAAGAAGATTACCCTCAATAATGTGGGTGGAACGCATCAATGAGTTGGAAGGCGTTAAAAGAAAAATTTGAGGTTCCCCCAAAGAAGAAATTCTGCATCCAGACTGAAACATCAGATCCCGCTCCAGGCTTTGCAGCCTGCTGGCCTGCCCTACAGATTTTGAACTTACCAGCCCTCTTAAGCATGTAGGCCAATTTCTTGAACTATATCTCTCTATATACTATATACATTAATGCATACTGTTTATATAATACACGATATATATATAAAATTAGTATGATATATACATATATATATATACACATAACCTACTGGTTATATATTTTTTATATAAATAAAACTTTGATTAATACACTAACTTTTCAAACTTTATGTGATTTCTTTTACAAGAACAATTAGAATTTGTCTTATTTTAATAACCATATTTACAGTATTATATTTAACTTATCTCAGTGTTTACCTTTAATATATATATACTTTATATACTTTAATATTATTCTTGAATTTTATTCTTATTCTTCAATTTTAGATTCAGTTTAATCTCTTCATTAGGTTTTTGCATTTTTTTTAGTTTTTACAATGCGAAAGATATCTTTTGTTTGCTTTCACATGTGAGTGGCATCTTAGTAGGATGTCCGATTCTTTGGTCATAATCTTTCTTTCCCTAAACGTTTATGGATTTTGCACCACCATCTTCCTGTATTTAACTGTACAGAGAATTCTGAGGTTAGCAAGCTTTATGCCCCTTTCTGTTTTTCTCTTGCTTTTTTCACTCTGTTTTTTCTTGTTGTGAGGAAATGTAGCACTCATTATTCTTGATATTAATCTGTTCAAATTAAATGTAACTACCCTCTGTTTGCAATATGTATTTCAATTATAGTTTTTGTTATTCTTTCTGTTGTGGTTATTCTGGGATCTTCTTAAAAAGAGTGATTACCTATATGTACTTTCTATATTTCGTTCTCTATTTCTAACATTTTCTCTTTTACTATTTTTATCTCCTAATCTTGTCTTCTGCATTCAGAGAGATTCTATCAGTTTGTTTTTCATGTTACTATTCACTTTGAGGCCATAGTGATTACATTCTTAACTGCCTCCAATGTATTATTAATTGTTATTGTGTCTTAAATTCCATAAAATTTTTCATATGCTTCATCTCTTTCCTATCTTATTTCTATCTCTTAACCAGCTACCATTTCAACTCAGACTATTGTGGTCTCACCTCATACTTCATTTATCTCATAGAATTCAGGTTTTAAGATTTATTAACAACAGTAAACAAGTATTATCTAAAATTCACTCCTTAAATAAACCATATTCCTCCCCTGCCTTTCACTTGTTTTTGTTCTCCTTCTACTAAGTTACAGAGATTTCTAAAATCTCTTTTAGTCCCTTATTTTTCCATTTGTTCATCCTTCAATTATGATTCTTAATCTATAGTTTAATTTCATATCATAATAAAACTTCAAGGAGAAGGAAATGAAACTAAAAAGTACATCCCTCACTTACTCTCATTCCTTACCTCTCATTGCCTGAGGCAATGTCAGCCCCAAGATGTGTCCAGGATTTCTTAGGATAAGCACTGTGAAGCTGAACTTTCCCATAAACCCCTGAAAACAAAAGGAGCAAAGTTAGATAGGAAAATCCTTCAGAGGAATTAAGGCCACATACGTAAAACTCATTAGAGAGGTTATGCAAAATATCTGATAAAGAAACCATATGTGAACATGTCCACCTTGTAAGAAAAAGAATATTTAAGTGCTCTGTTTTCAGAATGTAAATATCTCACGTAGCTATGAAACTCATTTTCTCAAAAGCTATAGAGAAATGAATGCTACCCCACATGCAGTAATCCAAAAGCTGGAAATAGACCACTCTAATGGCTAACTAGTTTGATTTCTACCATTAAGTGACTCCAAACCATTTGCACTTCTATTGGAAGTTAACTGGTTTTAATGTTTTATGCTATACACTGGATTTTCCAAGGTAAGGGTAATTTTACTTCCTGAGGAAAGAGATTGGGTGCTATTGGCTTTGTTTTCGGTGGTTGGACCTTATGTTATGTTGTTTTACAGATATCAAAGGATAGATCTTCAGCTCCTTTGTTTCAAAATATAATTTATTTCAGACTCACAAATTAAAGTCTTACCAGGGATGTGCTTGATGCACTCCAGTCTCTTTCCTTCAGGTCTTTCCTCTTACATGTTTTACTGCCATTTAAAATCTCATATTCCAACATTCCAAAAATGTTTTGAGCGTGAGCCCAAATAGTTACAAAATTAGGATTACGCACTCCTAATGCTTTACATTTATTTATGTTTAGATAAGATAAACACACACATATATGAATATATTCATATATGTTTGAATAGAAGTTCTAATATTTTCTTCCTGCATCCAAACAGATTGTCTGCCTATTCTAGATTGGTGCACTCCATTCTGTTGTACATCACTAATCTTGAAATCTAGAGACTTCACAGTTTTTAGCAGAAAAATGTATAAATGAAATAAACAAACACCAGTAAGTCACAAATGATATGCCTCGTGAATATAACATGCCATTGTGAACTAAAACAATCTCATTTAATTATAACCTAACCAACTGTTTATATCAACATCCATAATTTTTTCCATACTCTAATTCAGAAAAAAAGTCAGAAGATAATAAAACTAAAATCAAGAATAATGAAAATATGATCTCAAATGTAAATAATGAAAAATACTCTCACTTTCAGGACATATCCTGGAATAAATATTTTATAATAATAGTAATATATATATGCATATATAAAAGTTTCATGAGATATCATCATCATTATCATAAGAAAAGTTCCATCTTTTTCACTATTGGCTAAGTAAGCCAGGCAGGCGAGAAACATGAAGTAATTTAGAGAAACTTCCAACAACAAAAATTTTAACAAAAACCAGTTTATTTCCTTAAATTTCAATTATCCAGAAAATTCAATTGACCAGAAAAGCAGATTTCTTGATCATTCCCAATCATCAATGGTTTACCGTAAAATGATGCCATTTTTTAGTTCTTCCAAGGAGATTATAATACTTAGATTAAAATATGCCATTTACTTATGATATCACAAAATTTTAAGCATGCAATGAAATAAATATTTTCTTTCCTATTCAATTTAGTATCAGAAAAAAATACCAAAACACTAGTTTGGCCATATGGCTGGAGTCGTAGATCAGGACAAGCATCCTTATACGCTCCTAACACAAAATTTAATCCAATGCGGCCCTCCATGGAACAGAGTAGACGCCACAGGCCAAAAGAGATTCAGTGTTCCTGTTATGATCCACCCAGTTTTCCAACTTGAAAAAGTTTAAAAATTCTTGAATTTCATATTCTTAAAAACATGAAACAAATAGCGTGTATGAAAGATCCTTTGGAAACAATAAAGCACTCTTAAAGGATTATATGGCAACTCTTGTACATTATGGAACCAAGTTACCAAACTTCAGACTATCCGAAACATGATTGTTTCCACTTTACTGAGTCACTGAGATCTTATAAAATCAGTAATGCCAGACAGAGAAAGTGAGAAAATCCTAGAAATCTGATAAACAGCCTCTTAGATCTATCCTTTAAAACTGAGTTGTTGTGCGGCTCTTCCATCATGGTTGTACAAGGCCAGTCCCAGTTCTGTGCTCTTATGTGGACCAATTATACTATAGGATTTGGTACTGTGGCAATATCAAATGATGACACTGTCAACAGCAAACATTCCTTAGTAATCTATAGCTCCATCAGTTTAAAAAATATATCAATAACACACATTATTTACAGTTGATAACATAGTCTTATTCCAGACTTTGGTGTCTGACCAAATTTGGAATTAAACCTAGGTTCTGACACTATAAAGCTGTGCTGCCTTCTGCATATTTCTCATCATCTCTGAGGCTTAGTTTTTACCTCCATAAAATGGACCTTACTTACAGGAGAGGTGGTAAGAGAGATAATGAATATAAATTACCTAGAAGAGTGCCTGGAATTTAGTAGACGATCTATGAGTGGTACTTCTCTATGAGACTCACAAACACACACACATTTCATTTTTAATAAAAGCTATTTTAATAAAAGATATTAATAAAAGATATTTTCTTTTATTAAAAGAGTATAAAATACACTCTTACCAATTGTTCCTGGATCAATATGAATTCCATCAAAACGGTCACAAAAGACTCCTTCTGAGGCTCTAAGGAGAATCAGAAGCTTTTGTTCTTTTTCTAAGGGATTTTCTAAAGTACCTGTCCACAAAGAAAAGTATATCATTTAAATTAATTTGAAATTAAAAGAGCGAGGGGGATATTGGGAATTAATTGTGGAAGTGCAAAGTAGATGCTATGAAGTAAACTATATAAGAAGAGCCATTGGTCACATAGATGAAACAGAAAAAGGGGAGAAAATAAGAGACCATAAACTCTGAAGGAGATTAAATTATTATTCAGCAAATATTCACTCTTTTTTCTTCACTAGGGCAGAGTAAACTTTCCTGACCTACGAATATTTAGCCTGGTCATATGACTTGTTTTGGCCAATGAAATTTGGGTACGAGTGATAGTAACGTCAGTTCCAAGTTGATGCTTTTAAGTTGCCTGGCAAATTTTCACAGAAATGATGTCTTCTGCCATGAAAGGCAAATTCCGTAAATAGCCTCTAGTGCCTGAATGAAGAGACACACATAGCAGATCTGAATCAAACACACAAGCTGGAAGCAACTCCAACCAAGTCTAGCACATTTGCTGTTGTAAGCCACTGAGATTTGGGGATTATTTGTTACCCACCATTTTTACAGCAAAACCTGGTTGATACATTGGCTGGATCATGCCTGGATCCACTGACTGGATCCCCAAATTTCCCTACATGCTTTTTAGCATTTAGTTCTCAAAACGAACCTGAGAAGTAAGTATGATTCTCATTTCAATTTCAAATATTTATACATAACAAGTCTTAGAGGTTAAAGGACTTGTCCGAATTTATCCAACTAGTAAATAACAGAGTCTGAATTTGAATGATGATCTGTTTATGCTAAGGGTTTTATTGAGCAAGTAATGGGTTATCTTCTAAGCGTAAATTCTTTAGCAGCCCAAAGACCCAATCCATTCAGGCTGTGATAGGCAGACAGTAGTTGGGAATTACTTCTGACCCTGTTGTGAGGATGTCAGCAGCAGAGTTTGGTCCCTTTTACAGTGTGAGAATTATTTAGAGAATTTGCTGAAGTAGTGTTAGTGAATATGGACTTAATGAAGGTTATTTTCTTCAGAAAGTACATCTTAAAGTACAGACAATATTATAAGGAATCAGGTTTTCAAAAGTGACTGGTGAAAAGATAGTCTCCAAACTCTATACCGGATCAAACAGGTTCACAAAAAACATCTGCTATCAAATGAGACTTTCCAGTTTAGAAATCCCTGAAAATATAACCAAAAATGAGGTTTTCAAATACAGTATGAAGTAAATGGTAAACTTACAATTGCCTGGTTGTCACTTTGCTTAAGTGACCTTTCAGGGGGCGTCAAATCACTCTCCCAGTTGACACATCATGCATACCTGCTTAGCCGAAAGGCTCCATGTGAGTTCGCAGCTTGCCACACACCTATCTTCATAGTCTAGCCTTCACAGCCATTAGTCTAGAAGGGACTGCTAAAAGTAAGACTCAGAGAGGCAAGTAGATCTGCCTAGAGTCACACAGTACGTCAATGGGAAGGCAAAGATTAGACCCCACTGCGTGTGTGTGCCCAATGAGGTGCTGAGGTACGCTGCTGCTCCGCGTAGTCAATGCCAGTCCTCAGCTGAGCCACTAATGGATCATCTTAGCCAAAACAAAGATGTGCTAGAGCAGAAAGAAGGGAAGGAGGAGAAGAGGAGAATGTTAAGAAAATGCGTGTGGTGTCGCTCTTATCTTGTGGTTATGAGTCTGTCCAGTAAGCTGTTTTCCAACTGTGATTTCATTTATTTCACAGAGGGTAGCTTAGATTCTTGAGGAACAAAATGGCCTAGCACTAAACAGATACCAGAGAGAAAAAAGTAGGACAGTTTCTGCCCTAGAGAAATGTATGCAGAGTCCCACAAAAAGAGTTCAGCGTTCCTCTAAAATCAGAGATGAAATCAATTATGCAACCCGAATGGCAGCACATGTGCAGCTTTCGTAGAAAGTCTGGGCAAAATTAGTCAGCCTGCCGTGATCTTCTGGTATCTGAAATGACCAGAGTTTGGATTCTTTTCTGCGGTGTGGGGGAAGGGAAAGACGGAGGATAGGGACTGAGTAGAGAGAAGGCGAGGGTGACCGAAGAGACGGAAATATGCGCTATTTCCACATTAAAATTCTGTGTATCTTGAATTCGTAAAAGCTGGTGAATGGAAAGCCCTAAAGCCTGGCTCCCCATTTTATTCTCCAGTCTAGCAATCAAAGAAAGATGAAGAGCTCTCACCAGCTTGGGCTTTGTCCCCAAATGACAGCAGCCACCTCGGAGAACGCTCTCAGAATAGAGCTGTTCCTCTCTGGCTCTCCCTTTTAAAGCTTATCCAAGCTGCTCTAAACTGTGGCAAAAGACATTTTCAACCTGGATGAATTTTGATGCCTATGATGGAGGGAAAATCACTGTCGTTGTGCTGCAAAGACACGCCAGGTATTTTTGCGTACATGATTTCATTCAGTTCTCACAACCTGATGGTGGATACTGTTGAGGTTCTCATGGGGAAACTGAGACAAAGAGAGGTTAACTAACTTGTCAGAAATTACACAGCCAATAAGAGGTGAAACTGGGTTTAGCACTTAATAAGTGATTTAATTATGACTTAATAAGTACCATCCTAGGACCCGTGGACATAGAGGAATAGGAAAGAAGGAAAGGGAAGTGGCTGTTACCCATATGATGGTGGGCAGTGGAGGGCAAACAGAATGTGTTCCAGATGCTAAAGTCACCTGGGGAGGTGGAAGAAAAATAAGTTCTGGTATAAGAAAGGTAACCTTTATAATGATTACAGGAATATGGTACAAATGGATTCCATGAACTTCAAAGATAAGAAAAAAAGAAAAGGACCTTATATTATTTTATTAACTAAACCTCTTTGATGGAATCAAGCATAAACCTAGTTTACACTTAAGCCCGCTCTCTCAACATGACTCCCCACACCTTGGAACTGAGCCAACCCACGCTGAATTACTTACCATTCCCTCTACTCTCTCTCATCTGTGCACAGGAGATTCCTCAGGCTTTTATATCTCTCACCTTTGTCCTAACTCCTAATCATCCCTCGAAGCTTGTCGAAGCTTGGTTCCACTGTCATTTACTTCTAAAAGCCTTCTAGGATCTTGAACTAATGTCCTCTTTTTTGCATAAAATGCTCGTGCCCCTTGCTGCCATAATTCTCCTTCAAGGAACTTGTCCTAAAGAAATAGTGTGGAATCTGGACAAAGATTAATGCCCAAAGTTCTTCGCTGTAGTGTTATCTACTTAAAATAGCAAACATTTGAAAATGCTTCAAAATAGCAAACAATCAGAAACATCTTTGTCCGCTTAGAACCCCTTTCTTTTTCCCCAGTTTCCTTGACCTGCTCAATAGCTGAGCCACCTAAGTCCCTAAAGAAACGCAAATCCAGCTCAGACGCCACCTCTTCTGGCATTCTTCCTTGTGCCCCAAGTCTGGGTTGAGCAGTGCTCTGTGGGCCATCACAGTAGACCACGTTTCAGTGGTATACTCAGTACTTATAGAACAGTTCTGTGCCTTTTGCCTGACCGCTTCCTTCTCTCAGCAGCAGGCTAATTGAGAGAGGGAGCTCTGCACCACCAGCAGAGTTCATTTATATTTTACCCCAGAAATGATGAACTAGGTAATTTTAACCAATCCTCTTTCAGAAAACAATTCGAAATAAAGAGGAATACTCGACAGTAAAAAAGACTCCTTTCACCAATATTATAATAATTTTAAGCATGTATGTGCCTAACGTCACAGGTTCAGAATAAATAAAGCAGAAATTGACAGAATTATAAGGAAAACTAGATATACCTATAATAACAGAGGCAAATTAAATAGAACTGCTTTTAGAATAAACAAAAAATAGTAAGGATAGAGTAGTTTTGAATAATACAATGAGCCACCTTGACATAGTAGGGATAGATAGAAAACTAGACCCGCAAAGAAAGCATATTCTTCTCAAGCACATACAAGACACTGACAAACATTGACATATAATGATTCTAAAGCACGTTTAACAAACTTAAAAGGATTGGAATCATATAGCGTATGCATGCTGATCATAGTCCAATCAAAATGTATAATTCATATTGGAAAATGTTTATAAAGTGAATTGCATTAAAATAAAGACTTTCCAATTATCTAGAGATACCATTAAAAGAGTGAAAAAGCAAGCCACAGAGTGGGCAAAGATATTTGCAATATATATAACCAACAATAGGTACTCTCCAAAATATATGAATGACTTTAATAAATCAATATAAAAGCTAAATCAATATAACAGATAATCCATCATAAAAAGGGGCTAGAGAACTGGTACTTCACAAAACAGGATATCAAATAGACAATAAAAATCTCAAAAGTGCTCAATCACACTAAAAATTAGGGAAACACAAATTAAAACAATAATGAGATCCCACTAGATATTCATTAGAATGAGTTTATAACGTTTGAGCTGTGTATTTTTTATTTTATAAACTTTTTTGTACATGTGTGTCATACTTCACAATAAATCAAAATTTATTAACTGATTGTTATGCTTCACGGACACTCATTAATAAGTATTTATTGATCAAAAAAATGGAAACTGACAAAATTATATTCGTCTTTCTGCTTCTCCATGCCATTAAGTTTTTTTTACAGCTTTACTGAGGTATTATCGATACATAAAAAATGGCATATAGTCAAGGTATACTGACCAAAATTTTAGACATGTCTCCCTGACCAACTTTTTTTCAGGTCCTAAATCCAAAGCAACAAATTGTATTTTTAAATGATTTGTATTTCTGTCCAAGCTAACTTCGAAATTCCATAAATGTCATGATTGCACATGAAAGACAGGCTGAGAAATTATCCTCCAAAATCAACTTTTCACATTTTCTTCTATCCTCGGATGTAGGTTACATGTTGATGACTTTGGAAGTTGAGCTTCTAATTGGAGCATAACTATTTTTCTCACGTCTTGCTGTAGCTATTTTCCTCAGAGAAGAGACTCAGAACATTCTTACTATCAGACCCAAAGTGGCAAATAGTGCTGAACCAATTAAATTGTGAAGCATATTTTATTCTGAATTAGCTTTTAATTCCCAGTGCATATTTAACCCACTTTTCCCTAAAACACCCCTCCCCAATAGAATCAATCCTACGTGAAAAGAAAAAAAGAGGAGGATGGAAGGGCATTCAGCTCAATGAAATAAGAATTGGTTAGAGGAATAACCAGTAGGCATTATCAAATGATAATCTTTAACCCCTCAGAGAGTAATTTTATTCAGACTGACAAATTTTTACCATCAACGAGGCCTCTTAGTTTATCAACAATTGACAGAATATTAAAATAAAAGTTAATACATATTTCTTTAATTCACATACTCGCAAAATGTATAAAAATCCTTAAAACTTCATAAATAAGGTTGAGTTGATTCACTTCTGTAAGCCTCTGTGTCTGCAGCTATGGAATAGGCACAATAATAGCATCCACTTTTTGCGAGGGTTAAATGATTTAGTGCATGTTAATGACATGTGGCTCAGTGTCTGCATATAATACATGCTTTTAAAAATGTTGGCTTTGGGGCCAGCCTTGGTGGGCTACTGGTTAAGTTCAGCACGTTCTGCTTCAGTGGCCAGGGTTCAGTTCCCAGGTGCAGACCTACACCACTCATCTGTCAGTGGCCATGCTGTGGTGGCAGCTCACATACAAAAAAAGGAAGATCGGCAGTGGAAGTTAGCTTAGGGTTAATCATCCTCAGCAAAAAAAAAAAAAAAGTTGGCTCTTAGTAACAATAATAGTAAAAAATAGTAGTAGTAACAATGGAGAAATGAAACATTTCAAAATTAACATTTAAATTTGGAAATTTAAAAAAATAAGGTAAGCTCTTTGTAGAAAGTAATGTCCTATTCCTAAAGTGCTTTAAACTAGACATTTCAAAGACAAAAATATTAGGTGATCAATTATTTGAATGTCCAGCCCAAGGAATTTCAAGGGATACAATTAAATTCCTCTCAAACTCAAGAGTTTTCTCTTGAAAGTTTATCTTGTGAGTTTGAAAACTTACAAGAGTTCTCTCACTAAGAAAACAAATTACTCATTCATTCACTTATTCACCTATTTGCTTAAAATTATTTAGTTTTTCCATGCAAAAATAATTCACTAAATAATATGTTATTTTATTATATAATTAGCTATTTAATAATTTTAAAATAATTAATAAATTTCTAAGGAATTTTATGTTACTGTCATAGAAGTTCAAGAGTCCAAAATATAGTTTAAGAAACACTGATTTGGAAAATATTAAATTAAAGGAAAGATGATTACTGTAAATTTGTTTAGCAGAGACTAACTAACAGCCCAATAAGACAGAAGAATCATTTCTTGTATCAGTGTTTTGCTTGAAACACATACATATATTCAAGTATAATGTGATGTTTACCTGTTGGAAAACTAACATGCACCTGGAAATAAACAGATATTTCTATGTTTAATCTCATTTTGAAATATGTATTATTTAACCGTGGGCTACCAGACACTCACAGAAATTGAGTTCAGTGTTTCCTGAACCTGTAAAGAACAAAGCTTTTATGCTTTAGCCCTTATAGTTAAATAAGTGCAATATTTAAAAGTCACATCCCTTTGATGTCACCTTTTTATTTTATCAGTTAACTAGTAGTTTGATTAGAGAACTGTCAGTGTAAACAGAACCTTATTTGTTGACTGATGATCCATATTAGCTAATTTATAAATCATCAATTTTGCAGATATCTATGTACACTTGTACTCATACTTACACATTATATGTGTGATTATTTGTATTATTTTCTAATCATAGTTAAACTTGAAAGAGGATATATATATATATACACACACATATATATTTTTTTACTTAATATATGATTTGTAAACAAACATCATCACAAGATTCTCTCTGCCTACTCAATGAGTCCGACTCTGGGTATTGTGGCTTTAGGCTGGAGGATATGTTTTAATCTACACTTTCCTCTGGTTTGTCTCCTTCTTATTACTTAATCATCCAATGAGCCTTACAGAACTGTCAGTTTGGAAGGCAATAAACTGTGTATGGATTTTTCTTCTTTAGGGTTGAGAAAGTCCCAATCATGGAAGCAATGAAAGAAACTTCCATACACCTAGTACTTCATTTCCTGACAATCAAAGTCATGTGCTAATGATGACCTTAGGCTCCTGGCTACAAATGTGAGCCAGAGCTGACAAATACTCATCACTGGCTCTGCAAAACAATATGTGACAAGTTTTAGGATAAAAACTCAGTTCCTAGCATAATTACTGAGGGACTAGGCAATGTATCATGTGACCTGGTTGTGACAGGTCAAAGGAACAAGGAACTGCTGAGTCCTCAGGGACATTAATATGTCGGGTATGTCGTTGATTACTTGAGGATCAAGGAGGGTTCTATTAAGTTTTAAAGACACAAATTTATTGCTACTAGTTATCCTTCTGTGAAATCCTCCTACAAGCTACGCAAGAAAATTCTCCATTTGTGATTTTAAAAATATAAGATTTTACCACTCCTTATTGAGTTGAACGTTTGGATCAACAGCATGTTAACGTCAGTGATATCTAAGATAACAAGGAACACATTAAAACATAGGAATATGTCATCTAAGAAGGGACACAGAGGAAAGGGATGACTTCAGACAGCTATTCATGGGCAAAGAAATCCAAACATTTTAAAACAATCAACAACCAATGTTTATTGAACAGGCTTTGAGTCAGGCATTTTAACAGTTTTCCTCTCCTAGACAGAGTAAAAATTGAAAATGCTTTGGATTTGTACAAGACCACCAACTTTTTCAATGTATCTTATCCTTTTCACACAGGGGGAAAACACCGTAGTCATTTATACATTAACAGTACAATTCCTTCCTCACAGATGTTGACATTTAAGTATAGGGAGACTGAATGTGTTACAAGAAAAAGGGAGTGAGCTGAAAGACAGTCTTAGAGGTGTCCGTTCATTTGTGTATACACTAATCAGTCACACAGCAGACTATCAGAAGTCTACTATGCCCTAGGCAATAGGGTCACCACAGGTTCTAAAGAAGTCTATCATCTAATATAGAGAAGATCTTCATGAAAACACATCTTTTCATAACAATAGAATGGATGCCATAATGGTGATATGAATGAATAGAATGCATCAGAAGAAAAGATACACTGAAACCTACTGAATGGAGACAGGAAAAGCTCATAGTGAAGGTAGACCTGGCAAAGGGTTGAAGGATGAGTATTTAAAGTAACAAAAATAGCCTCTAATCCTGGTCTTCCTCTTTACCAGCTATGAGACTTTGGAACAAATCAATAACCTCTCTGGATCTCAGTTCCCTTAACCACACAGTGAGACAGATGATTCACCCAATCCCTGAGGTCCGTGATATCACAGTTACAAGTCTACTATTGGAGAATTTTCCAGAAATTATATAATAAGTTGCTAAACTAGAATTATAATCCAGGTCTCCGGAATTTCCATGTTTATGAAAGTTCTAAATGAATTTTTGTCTTGTTAAAGTCATGCTCATGAGGTTATCCAAAAGTAAAAATTTTCAGCATAATTCGGACTCATTTGTGTTCTTTAATGCTTTAGAAAGAAACACGGCATAACTTAAAATCCAGCCTACATCATGAAACTCATGTCTGTTGTTCCTGTCATATCCTCCAGTTAGTCTGCCTGGCTTTCTGTCTCACAACTATGTAAAGCACATTCCTGCTTCTGCCTCGGACTTTTGCACTAGCTCTTCCTTCTGTCTGACAGCCTGTTGTCTTTGCAAGTTTAGCTCTCTCTTGTCTCTGTGGTCTTAGGTCACATTGACTCTTCAGAAAGGTTTTTGCTCACTACCTAATCTATGGTGCCAAGATGCAACCTGGACCTCTCTTTAGCTCATTCTCCTATTTAGCTTCCTTCCGAGCATGCGCTGCCATCTAAAATTATCTTCCCCATTTGTTTTACTGTTTCATTGTCTGTTTCCCTCAATAAAAGAATGCAAGCAGGAATCTTATCTGTCTTGCTCACTGCTGAAGACTTAAGTCCCAGGAAGAATGCTTGGCACTGAGTTGGCATTCAATGAGGGAGAAAGCGAGGGAAGGAGGGCAAAAAGGAACAGAGAGAGGAACACATCTATAAACGAAACTTTGGAAAATCACTATAACAAAGGAATTATTTTCACCTTAATATCAACTTATTTGCTCCATTTCATCATCCAAAAGAAAGTCCATGAAAGCATATAAAGATGTGATGACATCACTCCACATGGACAACGATTCATTTTCAAGCATGAGATTTAATACATTCAATTTTACTTAACATTATATTAAAGCCAAAAAATGAAGTTGGTAAAGAATGGATAAATGGTATTGAATTCATTAAAAGTTATCATCCCTCAAGCAATAAATTTTGAATTTTTTCTTTGTTCCACATGCAAAGTAACATTTGTGTCAAAGCTATATTTGACCACGATTATACAAAACACAAAAAGCCGGCATAAGACGGCCAACCTCCTTTGCTGTTTTCTCTGTTCTCTCTGCTGTATCTCACACTACTGACCACTCCCTCTTTTTTGTAAATTCCTCCTTTTGTTTCAGGATATCATTTTCTTATCATTTCGTTTTCCTTCTACCTATGTAGCTGTTTCTTTTCCATTCTCCTTCCTGAGCTCAGCTTCCTGTAACACCCTTAAAAGAATGGTTCTCTCCAAAATTTCAGCTCTGGTCATTTTTCCTTCTCTATCCCACACCTTTGGTCTCGCATTTGGGCTGATGAATCCCAAATACATATATTTAACACAATCTCTTGTGCTTTTTCATAAACCTACTTGCCGTCTACACGTTCCCACATGCACAGTCCGCTGAAATCTAAACTTGAGGTGTGTGATTCTGCACACTCAACAAATCACTGTAAGGACTTATTATGTACCTGACCCTGTTCAAGCACTTTAAAAAATATTAACTCATTTAATTTTCATAAAACGCTATGAAATAAGCACTATTATTATTCTCATTTTGGAGGTAAGGAAACTGAGGCAGAGATGGCTCATGTAATTTACCCAGAGTCACTCAACTAACAAGTGGTAGAAAGGAGATTTCATCCTGGCACCACCGTCAACCCAGATCTCCCAACCTGAAATCTAGGATGTGTCCTAAACAACTCGTTCTCACCTCACATCGAAGTTGCCACTAGGTTCTAGTGCGCTGTTTCACCTCCTTAATGTTTCCCTAACTCATTCTTTCTCGTTAACTCTAGTGCCCTGGTGTAGTCCTTTACAGTCTCTTTCCCGAAAACCTCAGCAGCCTTCTGACTTTTCACTGCGCCCCTTCTAATACATCCCCACATTGGCAGGAGTCGTATTTTTAAGACCAAATCTAATCATGTCACTTCCCCACTTAAAACTATCCAGTGACTACCCACTGCCTTCATAACAAAATGCAAACTCCTTAGCTTAATGTATAAGGCCAAGGAGCTTCATCTGCCACTGCCATTCCATACAAATCCTGCAGTGCGGACATCCCCATTTCCTACAACTTCCAGAAGGCATAATGCTTGTCCACTAATATGTTCCTTTTCAGATCTCTTCCTTTATCTTTAAACCCCTCTAGGTTGGAAGAGGTGACTCTTCCCTTATTTTTTAACTTATTTGTCTCCACTATTTGAGTGAGACATCTCTTGAAAGCTAGGTTCCCGACTTCTGTTTCCATACATCCAGCTTCTCTCATGGTGCTTGGCACATGTAGGCATTAGCAAACATATGACGAATGGACACACAAGTGAAATACTGTAAGCTTATCTTAAATGTTTTATCAGACTACTGAGACAACCATTGAACAAAGAACGAAATTGAGTTTGGCATTTGTGATGCAGCTGTAGGCCTCTAAGCAAAGCTTTGATCTTAAACTTTCCTTCTAATTCTAGCATTATGATTCTACTCTACTGAAAGTCAATTGATACCTTTTGCCAGCACCAGTTGCCTTAAAAGCAGGACCACCAAGAAATGTAATTCCACAACGTTGGGACTTGGATCAAATGGCATCAGATAGCAGACATACTCTGGCAGTGCTCTGTGCCAATGTCCACATCCATTAAGTTTGATTACTAACTAGTCTTATTATCTATTTCATGTTGGGATTTCTTTAGGGTGTGGTAGAATTTGACAGATGGGTTGAAAGTCTTCCTTCAGGCATAATACACATAGAATTGGGCAGATGGGTTCCAGTAATCAACCTTTAAGCCTGGAACACACAGACAAAGTGGGAAGAAAAGAATACACCATTGTTTGGTAATAGGTAAAAATATAGTTGAGAATGGACAAATCTAAAAATAAGATTTAAAATGTATAGATCAAAACTGGAAAGTGGCATAGCGTCACTTCCCTTCGGAGGTACAGATTTTCAGGCGACAAGTTTAGCAATAACCTCAGAAACCTAAAAACAGCTTATGAAAAAAGACCAATCCTAGCAATAGCAGATGTCAACCTGAAATAAGTTTTCTAGTAACAAGAGCAAGGCTCAGTTTTATTTAATATTTCTATCAGTTTACTGGTTGAGGATTTTACAGAATATTAAACAAATCGACAAATGATATTAATCTTGGAGAAAAAAATCAGAATCCAAAAGGATTTCTCCAGTGTGTAAAGATGAACTGAAATAATAAAATGAAGAGATAAGTAAAAAAGTATTTCACTTAGATCCCCCTAAAACTCAAGAGAAAACAAAATAATCTCTATATAAGTGTACAATGTAGAGATATGTGTTTGAGGAAGCACATATAAAAAGAGTAAGAATTAGAGTTGACAATATAGTTGGCAGGACCAACAGCATGACATGGCTGGACAAAGAAGTTAGTTCAATCTTTGGCTGTATTAATAGAAGAATTGTATCTGTTATGACAGCTGGAAGCTGACTGTGCTGGAGAGCTTCCACTGACACCTCCACTTGCAAGCTCTGTCCTTCCCTACCCTGCTCAGTGCCCCAGGGTGCTGCTGACCTTCACGGACTACATCAATGAGTTCTCCTTTACTCAGAGTTCCAGTTGGGTTTGGCCAAATGGCATCGTGAGCAGGAGACAACAGAGGAGAGTAAGAACAGGATATTTATTCCCACAGGTCCCTCCAGGTACTGGGTGAGTCCCAGCCATACAAGAGGTCATGCCACTGTCTGGCAACCATCTCCACACATCACAATCCCTTCATCTCTGATTCCAGTAAGGACTTCCCTATCTTGCTCCTTGGGGGCGAGGGGTTGTACGCGCGCTGTGCTGTTACTAGCCCTGGAGTATGCCCCATGCCATTTGGACTGTTGTAAATGGTTCCTTCATTAAAATCTCCTCCAATTGTCCAATTCAGTATGACATTTATTTCCTCCAGGCACCCCGGCAGATAAATCAACATTTATTAAACACCTACTATTTGCCCAGCATGTAGTAGGAGCTGTTACATTTATTGGTTTCAACATCCCTCTGAAGAAGGTTCTATTGTTGCCATACACCTTACAGATGAAGAAATGGAGGTGTCCAGAGGCTGACTTGCTTACAGTCAAACAGCAAGTAGGTGACCAAGCTGGATCTGATCCCAGGCACCTGACATGGAGCCCATGCTGGTGACTGCTATACCCATTTCACTCTGCTCAGAATAAGTCAGGGCCCACCCGGGAATAGTTCTTTCCCCCGGCTTCAAACTTTCAGAGGCATGAAACAAAACAGAGATGCGTTTAGAGGCAAGGCTAGGAAAAGTGAGGGGATCTCATAACTCTTAGAAATGTGGAGGGAATGTAAATTTGTAAAAACCTTTCTGGGAAGCAATTTGACAATATGTATCAATGACCTCAAAACATGCGTTTATCCTTACGCCCATCAATTCCTCTTATAAAAGTCTATCCTAAGGAAACAATCAGGGATACGAATAATAATTGAAGTGCTGAAATGTCTGTTGCAGAGTAAGTCACAAGGACAAAATCTGAAATAATCTAGATGTGCAACAATAGAAAAATGGTTAAATAAATTATTATATATGTAGGCACACATATACATACACACATATGTACTCATATATATTATGGAATACTAAAGCAATTAAAATTGTTTCTTTGAAATATAATGAGTTGAGGAAATTCTCACACTGTTAATATAGGACCCAAAAGATTATCAAACTGTACATCCTACATTTAAAGTGAGTGTGTATATGCGTGTAAGTGTAGTAAAAAAAATGATTTTAAGACAAAATACAAAATATTAACTGCAGTTAGCTTTACATTTGGGAATATGAGTGACTACTTCATTTTTCCTGTGCAAGTTTCTGTTTTTCTTTATTTTCCAGTTTTTTTAGAATAGACTGAAAAATGAAAATTATTTTAAAACATCAATAACTATGATTAAAATGATATAACTATATAAACATAACAATAACTATGATGAAAATAGCTATGATTTAACTGTGGTTAAAATAATAGGAACTGCATAACCTAAAAAAGAGAAGGTTCAGGAAACTGTGAATGAGGGGCTGTCACAGGGAAGCGGGTTGACCCTCGTCCTGTGTGGATCAAATGGAAGAACCTGAACCCACAGAAACTGGAGGAAGAGAGACTTTGACTTAATAGAAGGAAAAGAATTCTAACGAGAATTTTTAAAGCAGGAACAGGTTGTCTCAAATTTTTCTGTCACTAGAAGTACTCGAGAAAAGCCTTGACCATAATTTTTCAGGAATTTTCTCACAGTGATTTAAGCTTTGGACAGCTATTTAGGCCTAGAATTCTCTCCCAGCAGAGATTCTAAACTTTGAATGATACTGAACAACAATATGTAAATATTTCCTCACCATCAGAGATTTATTTCTTTGGGATAAGGTATTATTGCTCCTGGGAATTCTCTTTTAATCTCCTTTTTGGGGTCAAAATGGAAAGCCTTACTAAGTCCAAAAGTAGTTCGTTTGGGGGCAGGAGATATGTTTCTTTTCATCATTGTACACTTATTGCCTACAGCAGTTCCAAGTACACGGTCCACCTATAACAACTCATGTCTTCTGTTTAAGTAAGACAATGTACCAGACTCGTTAACACACGACTCCAGATCCACTCCCTGCTGCCTGCCCCTCAGCCTCAGCAACACGCCTCACTTCCCAGCTGGAGAAGCCCCATCTCCAGGCACGCCTTGAGTCTCTGGCCCCTCCACCAGCTGCCCAGGGAGGCACGAAACATAACAAAGAAAGACACAGGAGTTAATGAGTTTCTCCTTCACTCTTCTTCTCCCTGCACTCTAGCTGCCCTGTGATCATCTGCCCCAGTAAAGCATTAACACTTAAACTCTGCTTTCAGGAGTGTGTTCCCCAACGATCTGCAGTAAGATAGCAATTGAAATTATGTTGTGGTTTAGTTGATGAAAGGCTCACAAATCCATCCTATGAGATCTTCTGAAAGAGGGAGACACAGGTAAATTCTCATCAAAGAACTAGAGGGAGAATTGATCCGTAGCTTAGAGGAGGCAAAAAGAGCCCTGAAATGAGGAACAGCATGAGGACCCTGCAGCCAGAAAGACAGCTTGATGACCGTGGGTGGATATAGAGAATGACCAACAAAAGCTACCTCTGTCTGCATCTAAAGCTTGCCGAGGACAAGCTTTACTAGTAAACTCACTCCCTGCCTTAGCCCTCCCCAAACTCCAGTAAGCAACCTGCTGGATGATACCATCATTTCCCAAGGCCTTTCTCACAGTTTGATTCTCATCATGCTCCTAATCTTTATGCCCTTTACTCACCAACTTTCAGCTCGCCACCTGCAATGACCATGCACGCCACACTCAGAATGTTGCTTCTGTCCACAGGGAATTCTAAAGTCCCCATCACATAGAGGCCTTTGAGGAATGGAAGATCTGTATCCACAAGGACAGTCCTGTCTGCAGAAGAAAAAGAAATTGCTCAGACATGTAACCAAAACAAGAATCACCTTCTCTCCTCCAATGATTTACTCTGGGGTTCTCCAGGCAATTCAGGAGCTGCTTACGTTGCTACCCATGCCAGGACAGGTGCAGTAGTAGTTTGCCAAAGGCTGGGCCTTAATAAAGAGGCAGGGACAAAAAGGAAAGCATGATTAATAAATTCTGCCATTCTTTCACATACCAATGTTATGGCCAAAAGGCACTGTTTATGCCCCAAACAGCAACCCCAAATTTACTTTAGTGAAAACATGCAAGTGAGCTCCCCACCCTTTGTCCTTGTCCCTTCACTTTGGCTCTGGCTTCAGAGAGGTAGAGAACCACAGATATGACCTTGGTCTCTGAAGTTAGACTATTGGGATGTGAATCCCAGCTCTGCTCCTTACCAGCTGTGTAGACCAACAACTTTACCTCTCTGTGCCTCAGTTATATATTCTGTGAAATGCAAATGATAATGAAAATACCTGCTTCATTCACAGAGGTTTTGTGAGTGTTAAATAAGTTAATAGATCTAAAGTGCTTATACAGTATTAGTAAGCCATTCTCAGCTTCCCAATTCCCATGATGTAAAGCAAAGTATCTTAATAAATGCTGGATATTGTCATTATTTGTACTGTTGTCCATTAGCTTGGCATGCTTGTAGAGCTCATCAGACAACTTAAAACCATTATTCTTCATCTCCTCTTTCATAAAAGCAGTTTCCATACAACTTTAGAAGAAAGACTCATAGATTTTGTCTGCAAGTAACAATAGAGCCATACTTGAACAAAAATTCTCATTTAAAACAGTAAACATTTTATCTGCCCAAGTACTAAGTGTTACTTTCTGAGGTTTAGTAGTAATTCAACAATAAGTAAAGGTACCAAATAAATGTTTCTGCTTAAATTTCAAGTACCATAATCACTGACACATGTAAACATTTTTAAGAAATTTCATTAACATAATCTCATGTCTCCTTCCAAGAAATGATGCCCTTTGCTGTTCTTAAGGAATTGCCCCCCAAATTAACTTCTCACAAGTTGTCTTTTCTAGTCTCTGCCTACTTCCCTAGCTATAAGACTGTCACATCTTCCTGTGGCAGAAACTACAGAGTTGTAAACCAAATGTTTCCCTTTTCCTCCTGGCTTCACACTTATACTACCTTTCCCAGCCTCCTCTGTAGTTAGATGAAGTAATGCGACTGAGTCGTAGTCAATAAAATGTAGGCAGAATTGAAGTGTGCCACCCATAGGCCTGCTCCGTAAATTCTACATGAGCTCTCTCCTTTCCCTCGTCTCTCAGTTGGACAGTAGAAGAGTGGTTCTCAAGATATGGTCATGGTACAACAGCAACAGCATCAACATCACCCACTCATCCATCAACATCAACTCAAGTTTTAGCTCTGCTAGTAAGCCCTTCCCAGTTCCCCTGCTGGATCCACCAATTCCCCCGTGGACATCTGTTTCTCTTTCGCTCTCCAATGATACCTGGTACATTCTTATAACAGAACCCTAAAACACATTATTGTAATTACGTACAAAATTATTATATGTAAGGAGGCAACGGTCACTGGGCTGGTCCTCAGTGTAACTATGTCTTTCTCTTTCACTGTTACTCTCATAGGAGAAGAGACCATCCATTTTTAAAAATCCCTAGTGCTTCCTGCGATATCAAAGACAAGGATGTTAAATAAATGCTGCCCAGATCTGTTGAGTTTAGTTCCTTGGACACCTTAAATTTAAGAGTTTACTAGTGACTGACATAAAATGAATAATCAGGCTAAACAAACAAAAATAAATATGTACTTCAATTTCATCTCTGGTGCTTTTTAAAACATTCAAACAAAATAGTGAAATATCTAGAGAATGTTCTAGATTTAACATACATTTTATGGATTCATGACTTTAGTATGACTTCAAAAGCAAGACAGAAATTATTTCAAGCAAGTACACTTAAAACAAAAGTTCTATACAAATGGCCTTTATCTGCTCCAACCTACGGCCGTTCTACCAGCGTTTGGCTATTGAGCCTGATTGTACCAAACAATTAAATTGCTTCAGCCAGTACTTTCTCTCATCCACGGAGGATTCAAACACACACAAAAGCACGATAATAGGCCTCTTTTAAACATACTTCTCGGTTAAAATATGACAATTACACGGAATTTCAAATTTTCCCTTTAGTCTTTATCACATGCCCTCTTAGAAGAAATTTTTTCTTTTAATTACCCTGCCCCCTCCAAATATACCAACAAATTTCCCACAAATCAAAGATAGCCTATTATAAGCTCCAATGAGAATAGAGACCACAGCTGCCACTCTCATTTTTATTTTCTCATCGCCTAGAACAATAGCTAGCATATAGTACGTGCTCAAAAATAACATTAAAGAATGAGTGCACACACACACACACACACACACCACATATGAAATCCAATAGCTATCAACAGAAAAGTATAGGATGAAGAAAAAAGCAAAAACATTGCTCTTATTTCTTTCAGCGCCACCTTTCACTTTGAAATTTCTTGAATCCTTCTATTCACCTTTTCTTCTTTCCTCCTTTTCTTCCCCATGATGTGCCAAATAATGTTGGGTAGTAGGAACTCAAAGATAAGTAAGACATGTTTCTCATTATCGGATGAAGACAGATAAACAAATAAACACAATGTGATATACTTGAAATGACAATATACTTTTTCATTATATGGAGCTTGACCCCATCTTTAATCCCATCTACCTCAAAATGGAAAATCTATCAATGTGCCTATTATACCAAGATGAAATAAACATATGCCCTATAAAGATTTTTATAAAGGAACTCTCCTTGTATCACAATAACAGAGATTACAACTGTCATTGCAAGTGACACAGGCAAAAGAACTCTTCTAAGGTGGTCCAGAGGAGACTGGATGCAGGACCAAATTGACCAGCCATCAGCTATAGGAACAACTTGTAGAGGATTTTTCTCTGTTCCAGGTGTAGAAAGTTAGGATCAATATGCCACGTTCTCTAGAAGTAGCATCCTTTCCATGAAATTACTCAAGATATTTCAAAAAAATCACTCAGAGTCAGTTATATATACAACCCACTTAAAAACACAAATGACGGATCACCTCTCACTTAACTGTGGCCCAATGCTTTTCAACTTGCCTTGACTTGGCCAAGGCTATTCCATCCTACTCTGTCAGTGACCAATCTATCCTACTTGAGAGAATGAGCACTGGCATATGGAGGGAACCATCTGGAATTTCAGTTGCTCAATGGGAGGCTGATGGGGGAACAGATCTGGAAAGAGACTCCAAAACGAATTAATGAGTACCAGATGTAATTAAAGACTGCTTTTCCCCCCAAAGGAGCTCAGGACCAGCCACGGGGTGGTGCCTCTTGGTTCCAAATTACACCCTCTTTCCACTTGTTCATCCATCAAGCACTAAACATCCTACCATCTTTATTCTGGGATCTTTTGCTAAGCCGTGTTTCGTTTTGTTTTTTCCTGAAAGGGTTGTATTTTGACAATTAGAAGGATAAATCTTTAGAAATAATATCTGGAAAGTTCACAATAATGAGGAATCACCTGAATCTGTCCATGTATCAAATGCAACAACAAAAATAACAACAACAAAGAGGCTTTAGCCTTCTATAAACGCATTAGTTACCCTTAAGACCAGAAAGCCTGAGCCGAATCAAAAGGCAGATGTCTCTGACAGAGGGCTAGGGCTTCTTTTGTATTAGGAATAATCTGACTACCATAGTTACAAAGCATTCCATATACTTTCAACACTTGATTTAAACTCAATTTTTTTTCCAGCAAAGCCAGGGAATCAAGGTCACTATTGTGTAGCATTCCAAGGGCCTGACACTTGTCTAAATCCTGCAGAAATGAGATCAAGGGCGAAGGGCACAGATCCTGGGAATAATGATGGGGTCACATGAACAGGCATAATTTAGAGCAGGCAGACCCACTGCTTGTATGGTACTCACTGTATCAGGCCCCATAACTTAGGTGGTGAAGACAGTTTCCACTACAACCCTGCTATTGTCGGGAACACAGTGGACACCAACTTTGGACATAGCTCAGACTTCTGAGGGAGGGTGATGGCATGCAAAGGCAGAGCAGGACATACAAGGACTATTTGTAGGCTTGTTATTTTCTTGTACCTTCCATAATTAACGAGTTTGTTTCTACATTCACTCTTGGCCCCAATACTTTCCCATAAATATGTGAACCCATGGAAAAGTAAGTTGCAATGCCATCTGAATCACTTTAAAATGATTCAATCTTTCTTTTTAAACAGAGAAGAATATTTTTAACTCTAAAGTGACTAATTTAAATATATATATTTACAAATGGCGGCGTTTTCTTTGTAATCTTGTTTAACTTTTGGTGAATCTAATGATTTATCCAAATATTCTACCACATTTTATGAGGACGGCTGGTACATCCAAAATAAAGTACTCCTAAAATAGAATGGAAGTTCTCATACATAAATAGTTCGCAGGAATGAAAGGTTAACATGATTGAAAATTAGTGCCCAGGAGACTAATTTAGAGAGATGATTGTATTTGTTTACCAAGAATTCATTCTCTTGTAGAAAGCGCAGAATAAAGAAGTGCTAGAAGATAAGGATGTATTCTTTCTATAACTAAATTCTTCTCAAAGAGCTGCTAACTTTGTTGCCTGCCTTTTGTTTTTTTTTTTATCAAATCCACACAGGTGGTTTCTTTATTCTACTCTGCCTATCACTTTTTTCAAACTGGTCTTAAAACCAGGCAGAAGAGGCAGTTTTCAAAGTGCCCAGAGGCACAAGATCCAAGACTGAAAGCCAGCTTCCTTGACCATGAAGAACACCCATCCGCCTGCCTGGTGCGGTGTAGGCCTCCTCGTTCTCACCTCATGGGAAGGGTCCAATTTAAACTCTGAGTAATACCTCCTCATCCACTCCCCACAGACACTCTCTTTGTGTCTTTCTCAATCACATACAGACATGCGAAATTCCCGTGGTAGAATCAACATTTTAAATTATGATATTTTAATTGATCAATAAAATGTTTAACATACAGTGTTTATCTCTTCCTCTAGCCTGTACCATCTGTTCTTCAAAAATATTTGGTTCTACTTAATAGGGAGGTCTTTAAGTAAAATTACCAACTGTATCAGATCAATCCTCTGAATCCCCAATTCTGAAAGTAAAATACAGAAGGTGCTGTGTTCACAAAAACACAAAAGAATCTGTGCCTTCTCTCATTCCAGGCTTGCTTTGTTTTGTTTTGTTTTTAATCTTGAGATGCCCTTATGCTGCCGTTCTCCCCATGAAACCTCAAAGAATTCAGAGTGGCCAACTTAGTGTTGCCTTTCTTGGGGAAGAATTTTAATATAAAAATTATTGATGTATAATTGACACACAAAAGCTCCACAAATTTTATGTATACAACTTAATGAGGTTGGAGATAAGTATACACCCATACAACTATCACCATAATCCATGCCATAAACCTATCCATCCTCTCAAAAAGTTTCCTCCCATCCTTTTTATTTATTTGTTATTATTATTTTGTGATGAGAACACTTAACGTAAGATCTACCCTCCTAGCACATTTTTAAGTACTATATAATACAGCATTGTTTATTATAGGCACTCTGCTGTACAGCAGGTCTCTAGAATGTATTCATCTTGTGCAACTGAAACTTTGTACCCTTGACTAATACCTCCCCACTTCCCCCTCCTCCCAGTCCCCGGCAACCACTAAAGTTAAAAGATGAGCAGAGGAATTGAATAGATATTTCCTCAAAGAAGACACACAAATGGCCAACAGCCATATGAAAAGGTGCTCAGGATCACTAATCATCAGGGAAATGCAAATCAGAATCACAAAGAGATATCACCTCACACCTGTTGGGATGTCTGTTATCAAAAAAACAAAAGATAAGTGTTGGCAAGGAGTTGGAGAGAAAGAAACCCTTGTGCACTGTTGGTGGGAATGTAAATTCGTGCAGCCACTCTGGACATCAGTATGAAAGTTCCTCAAAAGATTAAAAATAGAACTAAATATGATCCAGCAATCCCACTTCTGGGTATAAACCCCCAGGAAATGAAAAGAGGATCTCAGAGAGATATCTGCACTCTCATGTTCGTTGGTGTTGCCATTTGAAACAGGTCCATGGGGATCTGCTTGCTCAGATGGCTAGAGTCTCAAAAAACCCTAGACCTTGCAATCCCCAGAAGACCTCAAAATGAAGAGTATGCATTCATTTTTTGCTCAAGCTTTCAATTGTTTCTTCTAACTGGAAAAAAAAAAAACTGTTAAATTCCTTAAAGATAAGATGCTTGTATTCTATTTGTTTTAAAAATTTTATACATTATTTCACAAATGCATAATTGATGCTTAAGAGAGAGCTTAGAATATAGTATCTGAAGAATAAATATCGAGTAAACCTCTATTCTACATTTTAATATGTTGTATCAAAATTTATAATTCTGAGCTAACTAGTCTGTATTTTATGCTCCTAAATTCATAAAGTGCTTATATTCTATATAAATACAAAAATTACTTCTGTAGAGGTTTTTACTGTTCCCAGCCTTTCCATATTTTCCATGATGATCTTGGTTAGAAATTCCCAAAACCTTTAAGAATTTTTTTGTAAATTCTAATAAATTACCTTTATTCAATGCAAAGAGTTCTTGTTGGGATTTCCAAAATAAGTTCCTTTCCTCTTGAATTCAAATACTGTCCCAGAGACTGTGAAGTTCCTAGAACTTTTATTCACAATTCTAAGTATTTCAACAATAATATCCATTTTTCATAACCTCTGCCCAAAGTCCCAATACTCTAAAATGTCTCCATGCTACCTGGCAAAGATACTGAAATCCCCATCCTTGGAGTTAATCCCTCTTTTCCATCCAGGGATCTAGATGTCCCCAAGAAAAGAATGATATATAAGGAAAAGCATTATCAGTGACCAATAAATATATTCATTCATCCATTCGTTCACTTAGTAAATACCTTGTCAGACACTGATATATGGCAAAGAAACAAATATAAATTTAAAAAGGCTCCCACTCCACATAAGGAAGTAAATATTTTTACGAGATTGATCGGGTGAGATTTGGTGGAAGGAAGAAATAGATCTGAATCCTTTTTAGTATTTGCTTCTGACACCAACCAAAACAATCATGGCAAGGCCCAGCAATACTTCAAAGTGAGGAAGACTGTATCTGTTTCTCTCTTCATTCCAGTGCCCATCCATCCGAGAGAATCCAGTGCCTTCATTTGTTTATAACCCCTTAATGGCCAGAATCCCACTGATGCCCCCACCTACCTACAGTCCACATATAATTAGAGTCTAAATAGTTCTATAGTTCCAGTCATTTCTTAACTGTGTCCCCATACTCTCCAGGCTCCTTTGACTGATACCTGACTGATAAAGAATTAGAGTAGGACAAATGCACTGGCTGATTTACCTATTACTGTTTGCCCAAGAAGAAACCTGGCGCAATGGGATGCTCACCAGATTAGAATCCAGACAGAACTAAGTTTGAATCCCAAATAAACCATTCCTTGAGAAAATTACTTAGCTACTCTGAATTTCTGTTCCTCAAGTAAAAAATAAGAGAACTAATATTTCATGGGGGTGATAATAAGGATTAGGTAAGATACCACATATAAAATTGTTAGAGAGCTTGGCACATAACAGACATAAAAGGATTAGCTATCACCTGTCATATATCCAACATATATTTTTGACTGTTCACTCTATAACTGTCACTGTACTGTTTATGAGCCAAAGAGACACAGTCCTTGCTCTCAGGAAACTTAAAATTTTGTGGAGAAAATAGACCTTTAATCATAATCACACAAAAAATTACATAGGCACAAACCATGCTAAGTGGTAAGAAGGAAAATGCACAATGTTCTGGAGATAGACGCTCTAGAGAAAGTAGTATATCAGGAAAACAGGGAGTGGAAAAGAGTGCCACACATTTAGGGCACTGAAAAGCAGCACGGGTGCCTGGACTGCAGAATTTGGAGGAGATGGGGAGAGGTGGGGCTGGAAAGGCAGGCGAGGGAGCAGATCAGGCAGGACTCTCGAGGCCACGCACAAAATTGGAGACTTTATCCAAAGAACGACATTAAGCCAGTAAAGGGTTTTAAGCAGGGAATTACATAACTAATTCATTTTTTTTTTAACAGATCACTCTGGCTGCAGTGGGGTGAATGGAGTAGATGAGGGCAAGACTAGAAGGAGAAAAAGTTGGATGCAATCTATGGTTCACCCAGGAGGTGACAATGCATCGATTAGGGTGGTGAGAGGAGAGATGAAGAAAGGTATACAGACTTGAGAAATGCTTAGCAACAGAATATACAAGATTGGTTAAAAAGTCAAGAACAACTCTGAGCAATCAGTAACAGGAGATGATGCCACGTCCTGGAATAGGAAAAGCTGGAGGAGGAGCAAGTCAGCAGTTGGAAATGGCAGACCTGTGGGGGAGAGGACAGGAACAGAGGATGCTCTCTGGGTTGTTTCAGTTTGAGATGCCTGTAAGTCATCCCAGTGGAGATTTCAAGTTGACAGCTGGACATATAGGTCTGATACTTGGAAAAAGAAAAACATTTTCCTGACTTCATATACTGTCTGTGGGTTGAAGACCATCAAATTTATGTTCTCAGAAATCACTCAGGGAGCAAAGACATGATGAGGAGAGAAGAATCAGTATGTAGAAGTCGATGAGGGCCCAAGGGAATTTTTTTAATCATATGGGCATACAAAAAGGTATGTGTATGCTGCAAGGAAGTGTCCTGTAGGAGGGAACGGCTGCAGACGGGGAGAGAAAGGAGACAAGCGAGGTATCTGAAAAGCGACATCCACATAGGATGCAGAGAATACCAGGCGAGCCTGACCTTTGAGAGAAGGTAGAACACTTTCTCTATTAGAACAGGAGAGAGGAAGAGAGGGGCCCGTGCAATCGACGTGCACTCATCTCCTTTCAAGGGGAAACCAAGTATTGTAGAAAATGTAAACATTGAAATACCCTGAAAAGATGGTGAACTTGGGACACAATTTCAGCTCTCCTCTAAATCATATAAACATTAGACTCGACCTGCCAATAACTAATTGGGGATGATCTCTATTGCAAAACTTAGGTGTCAAATAAATCTATATACCTTGGCATTTGTCTTAGTGTTTCCCTAAGAAACTGGATTACTTTAACAATATCTGAAGGCGATTCTTTAAAAAGTAATTGATGAGAACTAATACATAAGGATGAGTGACTGCTGTACAAACACACGGAGTAGTTAATGTCCTTAATGCACACGTGTCTACACAACCATACATCAAATCAAACACAAGGTTTACATAGGGAGACTTTTTAGCCATCTCTCCATTCTCAAATAGAGATTGGTTACTTACTACAACATGGATGAACCTTGAAAACATTCTGCAAGTGAAAGAAGCCATTGTATGATTTCATTTATATGAAATTTTAGAATAGGCAAACCTATAAAAACAGAAAGTAAATTAGTGGCTGCTTGGGGCTGGAAGGGATGGAGGGATTAGAGAGTTATGGCTAAGAGGTGTGGATTTCTTTGGGGTCGGTAATGAAAATCTTCTAAAATTGATTGCAGTGACAATTGTACAACTCTATGACTATATTAAAAGCCATTGAATTGTACACTTTAAATGGCTGAATTGTATGGAATGTAAATTATGCCTCAATAAAGCTCTTAAAAATAAAGTGAGGCTGGCCCGGTGGTGTAGTCATTGGGTTCGTGCACTCCACCAAGGTGGCCTGGGTTTCGCAGGTTCAGATCCTGGGCACAGACCCACACATCACTCATCAAGCCATGCTGGGGCAGAGTCCCACATACAAAGTGGAGGAAGACTGGCACAGTTGTTAGCTCAGCAACAGTCTTCCTCAAGCAAAAAGAGGAAGATTGGCAACAGATGTTGGCTCAGGGCCAATCTTCCTCACCGCCCCCCACCCCCAAAAAAGGAGTACTTAATGTACAATTATGGAACAATCTTCAAATTACAGTTGGCCCTCCATATTTGCATATGTGGAACCGCTGAATACAGAGGGCCTACTCAGAGACTTGAACATCCTCGGATTTTGGTATTGGCGGGAGTCCTGGAACCAATCCCTCATGGATACAGGGGGAGGACTATATCTTTTAACACAAAGTGCAACACACTTTGCAACATGTTATCATTTTCATAAAGAAAGAGGTTAAGGAAAAAATATAACCATATATGTGCAATTGAAAAAAAAATTGTATATGCAGCATAGAATACCTGTGGAAGGATACACAAGGAACTAGTAATGTTATTGTTTCCAAGAAATGAAATGAGGTGGCTGGAAGATAGGGGTGAAAGGAGAATTTTCAATGAGTATTTTGTTATGTCTTTTGACTTTTGAACAGTGTGAATACATTAATTATTTTAATTTTTTTACCTGTAATTAAAATTAAAAATAGAAATTGGTTATACTTTTTATCTGACATAGGAAAAATAATAGTCGTGTGTATGTGTGACAAAGAGAGAGAGATCGAGAGATTCTTTTCCTGAATTCTCTTCTTGTTCTTGCCAGACTTACAATTTCCAGAGATATTTCAGAAACTATGTTCATAGAAAGAAAACAATTTGATGCATTTTTTTCAATTATCATCAACAAAAACCTTTAAACAACAGTTTGAGTAAATAGCAAAATGGATAGTGCTAGAAGATTGAACTGTAAAATCAAGCTCATAGATTCTTCCAGAAAAGAAAAGAGTAAAAGGATACGAAAATATGAAAAAAAGTTTATAAATCACAGTAATATACCCTAAGGTCCTAATATCCCTTTACTTAGGAGTTTCAAAAGAAGAAAACACAAAATATCAGGGAGAAAGTCATCAAAGAAATAATTTATCAGAGTTGAAGAAAGATATATTCTGAAAGTAAAAGGGTTCAATGAGTAAGAGAAAATCCTTAAAGTTTTCCAAAGATTAAAACAAATTACCTACAAAAAGTAAAAATCAAATGGATTTTGGTCCTGGGTTCTAGAAAGAAATAGATGAAATCATCAAAGTTCTTCAGTTGCTTTGTGAATGAATTACGAGAAGACGTACGTCAGTAAACCAAATGTAAACCTAGAAAAGAGGTAGATGTGGGATGCAAAAAAGGTGGAATGCAAAAAATAAATAAAACTTACAGATAAGTCTAAACAACTGTAAAACGTATAATGTTAAAAACATGCAACAATTTCAACTAAATTCTCATCTGTCAAGTGTAGATAGTAATTGTACATATCTATTAATAGGCTTGTTATGAGTTTCAAAATGTTAACGTATAAAGCACATGTATTGCAAACAGCAAGTGCTCAATAACTATTAATTCGTATACTCTCTTTAATTTGCGCTAAGCTGGTGGCCAAAATGGATAACTTTTGAAATTAACATTTTCCTGATTAGTAGTGAAGTTGAGAATTCTTTCATGTTTATTGGCCATTTTATTCATTCC
This sequence comes from Equus przewalskii, assembly GCF_037783145.1. Taxonomy (NCBI): domain Eukaryota; kingdom Metazoa; phylum Chordata; class Mammalia; order Perissodactyla; family Equidae; genus Equus; species Equus przewalskii. Next base: position 49,831,208 of record NC_091849.1, read on the forward strand.
TCTGTGAATTGCATTTTTCTCTTAGGTCGTTGGTGTTTTTCTTCACTAAGAAAAACCATACAGGATCTCTTTGTATATTGTAGATAAAAACGTACTGTCATGTACTATGTATGCAAAATATTTTGTCCTTATGGCTTGAGTTTTAGCTTTGCTAAGCATTTCTTGGATGATTGAGAGGTTTTTAATTTTTACGTAACCCAAATCTTTCCATCTTTTCTTTGATGATTTCTAGATTTTCTGTCCTGTTCAGGAAGGACTTTCACAGAATATATAAAAATATAGTCTCCCATATTTCCTTTTCAATTCCTTTATGTTTAATGTAGGGCTTTTTCGTTTGTCTGGCATGGTGTGACTTGATAATACAACAGGGATTTTTTAACGTACGGGTAGACAACTTTTCCAACATTATTTACTGGAATTGAAATGCCATTCTAACCACCAGGTAAATTCTCACATATCCATGGCTCTGTTTTTGGACTCTTTGTTTCATTCACTTCCATCTCTCTGTTTTTCTAGTCCTAGGACAAAACCATACCACTTTGATGGCTGAGATTTATCTAAAGCAAGCCTCCCCAAATTAACCTCCTCCTAAAAAAAAAACTTCTTGCCAATCATTATCTATTTGCTTTTTCCTAAAAATTTTAGAATCAGCTTCTCATGTTCTTCGTCTCCTTTTTTTTTAAAGTCTAGCTGAAATTTTAAGTGGGATTCCTTGAATTTATAGATTCACGTTGGGGAGAATCCTTGCAATATTGTGTCTTCTTGTACTGGTATGTTGTTTCATTAATTCACCAAAGTTTTGAAAGTTTTGTTTTCTTTTCGTATGATGATGAATGCCTTGTTAAATTTATATCTATGTATTTTATCTTTTTTTCTATCAAAAGTAGAATCTTTTGTCACAATTGGTGATTGTTAGTGTATAAGAATGCTATTGCTCATTGTTTGTCGGTGTTGTTCCCAGCTGTTTTACTGACCTTTCTTGTTTAATAGTATTTCACTTGAGTTTTGTTGTATTTTACTAGTAAAAAAAAATGCAAGTTTACTGACAATTGTTTTCTTCCTTCTTTCTGACAGTTATATCTCTTATTGTATTTTTTTCTTGTTCTATTGCATTGTCTGTCATCTCCAATAACAAGAATGATGGTAGACCTTCATGCTTTGTTCCTGACTCTAACAGAATGCAATTAATCTTTCATGGTTATTTATGATGTTGCCTCTGGATTTCTTATTAATATTTTATATCAAGTTAAGGAAAATTCCTTTTATTTTTAGCCTAACAATATTTGTTGTTGTTGAGTAGGCATTAAAATTGATCAAATGTTTTCTCTTTTATAGACTGAGAAGACTTTGGGGAAAAATCCTCTTGTTGCATCCACAGAATCCTCTTGCTGCCACCATGTAAACATTTTTCCTTCAAGTGGGAAGTGGATAAGTTTGACACACTGTGATTATTAGCTTTTGCCCCTCAGCAATGAATAAAAATAGCTCAGAGCTCCATTCAAGACAGAGACTGCTTTTTTTCACACCACAAAAAAAAAAAAAGCAGAACATGGAATGCCTTCAAAAATCTTGTATGAATTATCTGCTTAGATTTTATATTTATTTGCTTTAGATGCTTTTATGAAATAACTTGGAGAAATTTTCCCCTCAGTGTCCCAAATATGATGAGAGACTTGTGATTGGATACCATTATAAACCCATAATTTCTGTTTTCAATTCATCTGTGCCTTCCCCAGCCCTTCCTATTCCATCCTTCTCTCTGCCCCACTGCCCTAGAATAGTTTTCCTCTGCTCACTCAAACTTAGCTCCCTAAACTTCACAACACTTCCATCATTCACCCTCGTGATCCTGTAGGCTCTGCAGCCCTGGGCAGTCTAGGTACTCAGGAGCCCATCCTCAGGGGGAGAGACAGAGCAGTGTAGGTGGAGACTGGAACTGTATTTGATAAGGGCAGAGGGAGAGTTAAACTCATTTTAGCCATTCTCTGGCTCCTCATATACTGAACTATGTGCTTTGTTATTACAAAAGAGAATCATAGGGTAGTCTTGGGGAGAAAAAAGAGTTCTGATTTTGCCTTAATTAATTATGTTCATAAATTTTTTCCTGAAGTAGAACCATCCTTGCATTCCAAGGATTAAACCCTATCTAATCATAATCTATTATTCTTCTAAAGTGTAAGCACACTTGATTTTCTAAGAATTCTCATCAATGTCAATTAGATTAGCCTCTAATTTTCTATCTTTGTGCTATCTTTGTCTAATTTTAGATTCAATTCTATAGCCCTAAGAATGAATTAGGAAGCTATGTTTTTCTGGGATCTAAAGAGTTTACAATATGGTGATTATGTGTTCCTTGAAGGTATCTGTTGCATTTTTTAAGAAGCATCCTGGGTGATTTCAGATGTAGTTAAGCTATGGGCTCCATTTTGGGATTCAACTAGCCTGAGAAATTCTCCCACTTGTACAATAAGGCATAAATATTTTTGCTGTTGTATTGTTTGTAAAGGTGAAAAACCGAGGAAAACATGTCAAGTGTTCAATAGGAAGATAGTAGTTCAATGAATTTATTACATTCCTTCTTTGGAATACTGGATACAGGAGATTTCTTTCTACTCATATGACAGTATCTTCAAGATATATGAGCTTTTTTAAAAGTCTATGAATTCTTAGAACATATTTTCATTTTGAACTGAGGGACATCTTAGCATGGCATATAAGACCTCTAGAGTCAGATTATTGGGTCCAAATTTTGTCCCTCAATCAATGAGCTTTATGATACCCAAGTCTCAGCCTTCTCAGCAGATAAAGAAGGACAGTAATAGTGCCACCATAAGGTGGTTATGAGGATTACAAAGTGAATTCCTGTAAAATACTTATGAAGGATATAGTAAAGTCCTCAATTAACTAATATTTTGAAAAGCTATACATCATATAAATAAACACACACATTAAAAAAGAATGTATAATTCCAATTGAGAATAGCAGTCATCTAAGGGAGGGCAAAAAGAAAGGGTTAAAGGGTTCTTTGATATTTTGCTTTGTACACTTTTATATTATTTTGGACAAGAAAGATTTCATGTATTATTTGAACTTTCTTAAAAAGAATAAAATTATAGAAGCTTAACACTAATTGTAAGGATATCCAATAGTCACATAGAATTAGATGTACAAGGCAAGGAAAGTATTGTTCCTTCATTCGGGTACAAAGCAACATGAAGGAAAGTATGGATAGGGCAGCAGGAATGAAACAGATCTGGATTCAAATCCTGGCTCAGCCTTTACTGGCTGTGTATCCAGCCGGTATCCCTATGTACCCAGGGAATGTTACTCTAAGCCAGGGTTTTTCAAAAGTGTGGTCCATGGACACCCTACTTCAGTACCAATTGCAGAGTTGGTTCAAAATGCAGATAGTATTTTAAAACCATCTCAGTTGATTCTTATGCATACTAAAGTTTAAGAACTTCTGCTCTCAATCTTGGTTTCCTTGTGTATAAAATGCCATGTCATTGTCACAGCATCTTTATGAAGCTTCAGCCAGATAAAATAAATACTAACATAATGCCTGGCACATAAAAAAACTGAACTCATATCATTATCTTATTTTACTAGCAGACATATTATTATCAGTTGCACTACTAGTAACACTATACTATAATTACCATGACTATTATTAAATGAAGGATCTAAATATCCTCAATGTGTCCTATCTTTCTATAGCCTTATATTTACACAGTTTATTCCATTTTTTGGCTCAAAAATTAAATTTGAATACTGCTGCTGTTTCTCACATCATCTTTTGCTGATAATATTTTATGCCTTTCTGATTTTAACCAGCCTCTCTGACCACTAGTATACAAGTAATCTGGGGTCTTGAAAAGACCAGGTCAGCACTTGGCACTGAATTTCCGGCATGGTCTTTATTAATGCGATGGGATTTGTGTCTGCCTATGATGGGAGATGGTGGAACTAGAATGGGAAAAGAGAAGATACTAAAATAGTAGAGTTTATAAAAATTGTGGTTAAAGTTTTCTTCTCCAAGTGAGGCTTGAAATGAGCATCGCGTGCCAAAAACTATGTTATCACTAAAATCTATGTTCTGAGTTCCAACTGGTCTCCTCCTCCTCCTTGTCACCTGAAAAGCTTGGCACAAAGCTGCATGGCTCACTGGTCCTAGTTCTCTTTTTTTCTTGGGGGGGAGAAAAGTCCACATTTCTCACACAGCTTTGGGGAAGAGACTCATAACCATACTTAACGTATAAAAGCTGTGATTTCCATGCAAACTGCTGCTTTCAGAAAAATGTAAAAGTCCTCTTCAGCAGTTTAAAATCCTTTAACTATTTCCTTCCAGTTCCACTTAAACTACAGGGCCAGCTTGCTCTGGTTAAATTCTTCTCTCAAGTGGCACTTCCAGATGAATAAGATAATTTAAGAAGTGTTAGAAGCCTCTTTAATTCAATCAGATTCATGTGACACTATTCAAAAGACACCAGGAACATTGACTAGGACCTACAAGACTTCCCGCACCTCTGGATTCCCTCGGTTACAAATCATTTCCTCCCCAGCACCGTGACTTAGGCCTTAACTGTTTCCCAATAGCAAACTGTGGGCCCCTTTGCAGTAGCCAAGGTCATAGCTCTAAGCAGGCACTAAGGTGTTCTCATTTACACTCTTCCTTTTACAGTTTCACCAAAAAAGAAAACAAACAGAAACAGGTGCATCCACACTATGCAAATAAGAAAAGGTAACCTCTGAAACGATTTCACAGCAAACAGAAGATCCTCAAGCTGCTAGCTAGCTAAAACCACAGGAGGTGTGGCAACCGCCTAGATGCTACACTGTGGGAGGCCTGCAGGCAGGGAGGCAGTAAATCCCCAGAGAGCTCCAACTCCGGATTGGCAAGCCACACCAGGCCCAGCCCTTCCTCAGGTGCTGAGCCACAGGAGGCCCATTAACTGCTCAGGTGGAAGGTGCAGCGAGGAGGGAGGAGGCAAGCTGTGTGGAGGAGCAGCTTGAATGAAAGGCCACTGGCTCCCCAGGGAAGAAAGGAAATGAGAGGCACCTACTGGGAATACTAGAGTTGAGAGAACACCATTAAGGAAAGGAAGGAACGGCTCTCTCTTGCACAGAGTATCTTCTTACCTGTGGGAAGTACTCACAAACAGTAAGTTTTTGGCTCAAGGAACCTAAATAAATACCGGTGTTGAGTGATTCCCAGATGGGGTTCTGCGGCAGACCACTGGGGCTCCCCAACAAGATCAGCACCTCCTAGTCAGGGGCTAAGGTTCTTAGGGACTCACCACCCTCCAGCCATCGCTTGTTTACCAAAAGTCTCAGAGTGACAGTGACATACCTCCCTTCAGCTTCCAAAATCTCTAGAAATACTTTCACAGGGACTGACTGGGAGTACCTGCATCTCACTCTCATTAACTCTTTCCAGCATTAATCGTATCTGCCATGGTCAAATCCTGTGCTTCCCACTGGAGATTTAAAAAAAAAGTCAAATAAGGTATGGCCTCTGTCCTCAAGGTGACACAAAAGTAAATAATCACAGAATAAGGATATATGATAGAAATATGCCCAAGGTGTTGTAGAAACTCAGAGGAAGGTGAATTAAATCAAAGGGGCTTCAGAGACACTTTCTGGAAGAGGCGACGCTAAGTTGAGTGGGAAAGGACAAAAAGAGGAACTGGAAGAGAGTGTTAGGGTGGGGAAGGAAAGGAGAATAGGGCAGGAGAGGTGGGAAGTTATAGGCAGGAGAAGAGCAAGTGCAAATGACTGGGAAGGGGTGGTTAATTCCACCCAAGCACGATGGGTAGATGAGCAGCACAGCAGCGAGGCCAGAGCACAAAGGACGCTGGAGTCCAAAAAAAGGAAAGCTTAGGAAGCCCCCGAAATATCACACAACATCGATACACAAGACCAAGGCCTTAGGAAAACTCAAACTTGCTGCTTTTGATAATTAGGTTTTTCAGGTTTCCATAAAGGTTAACCTATTTTCAAAATAAAACAGATTCCTGAAGTCAAGTTTCTAATTTTATATTTTGTCACTTAATTTTAAAAACATAAAATCACATACATATATGTACCATATATAGCACATATTTTACTAGCAAGTACTTTCAAAGGGGCTCTTACTATACTTAGTAAACACTAATATGATATTAAAATTCAAATAAATGCCAAATATTCCTTCTCTAGATGAGTAAAATTTCAATCATATACTCTCATTCATTTACTTATAAATTTATTGATAAATTACATACACGTACCACAATACTAACGTAATTAATATTATATACATAAACATAGACAATGAGAAAACTTTCAAAGGATAGGATAAAAAATAAATAAAAATAAAGGTTCTAATATTTTCTATCTGCTCTTCAATGTATTGTCTGCCATACCCCATTTTGGAAGCCACTGCCTTTGACAGCTACCAGATCCACCTTCCCTGTGTTCTTGTGTATATGCATGTGGATAGATGTCAATATGCCATTCATCACAGCAACTCAACTAAATAAAGACAAACAGACAAGAAGTGGTGATGATGCTGACAGGACACCCTCAAGTGCGGGTAATCGTTATGCAGCCAATGAGAGACTGAGACAATAGACTATGACTTGGTGGCAACGACACCATTCCCTCAGCTCCCTGGGCTCATTATGAGGGTTAAGGATAACACAAATTATGAAGCAAGCTCTTGATCCCTTTTGTAGTACAAAAAAAGCAATCTGGGTGAAGTCAGAGGAGTAGAGGACAGAAGTCAGAGCAGCATATTTCACATGAGGAGTGAGGGTGAGTCCTGGGGGTTCCAGGATTGCCTCTGTTCTCACGTATTACCAGACTTCTGGGATCTCAGAAAAAGATTGGTATTTCTAGGGGCTAATTTTCCAGTTGCCTCTCAGGAGGATGCAAGAGGGTCAGCACTCCGGGAAGCTCTCTACATCAGAGGTATGTGTCTGTATTTCCTTGCCAGAGGTAGCACTGCTAAGCTGAAATCCTATTTATAAGATTTGTGCCATCACAGGATCTTGCCCACTTCCCTCTTCCATAGGGTTTCAGTAGGAAAAACTGCCATTGTGGTGAGGATTGAAATTAAAATTACCTGAACCTGCAGGAGGAAACACTGCTCTAGACACTCATTCCTCTAGACTACTCAAGAAGAAAGTGCTACCTCACACTACCTCCTGCCCTGCAATAGGCTGAGGAGAGAGGGAAGGGTCCTGGTTTGTCAGTGTCGACACTCTAATTCAGACCTGTAGCCACGTCTCCTGAGCAACCACCGGAAAGCATTAGGTCTCCCTATGACAACAACCATCATTCTTGCTGATCCATCACAGGTCCAGCAATTGTGCCATCAACATGAATGGGAGAGAGTAGCTGAGACTTTATCACATTCCATCCAATTCACCATTCATTCATTCATGCATTTACTCACTCACTCATTTAACAAATATGCAAGGAGCATCTGCTATGTCCTGGAGCTCTACTGGCCACTGCGAGCACAAAGACAAGAAGTTCCCATTGGTACTAACAATGTGCTGGGCGACAGCAGAGTGATGCCTGCCATTTGCACTGCTGAGCGCAGCCCAGACAGTCCTGGCACAGCACAGTAAGCTCACCAGCCTTGTGCAAACCCTCTGCTTGGGCTTTATAGACACCAGCTGTCCACACACTACTGCTGCCTGAGAAATGCATTCAGAGGGGCTAGCCTGTTGTCGTTAAACCAGACAAAAACCCAGCTCAGTCTAGGTAAGAGCAATGTTTTTTATCCAGACACTAAATTGCCATCAGGTGATGTTATCACATAAATAAAGAGAGGCAAACAGATGGCTTCAGACGGGATCCAGGGTTTGCCAAGTATCACTGATGTTACAAATGAAAAAAAGGAGGACGAACCATTAGACACAGAGCAGGCTCTGGAGTGCACAGAGCCTGACAAACAGCATCCTGGTCTTAATACATCCATAACAAGAGGCAGTCACATCCCACTCACAGTTTCTTGTTAATCAAGTGCTATTATTCATTTCCAAATATGTGGCTATACCTCTAAGAAACATACTCCCACCTTTCTCTTAAAATATACTTTATAATGGAGTTAGAGGTTTATATCACCATGACCCTTTATATCACAGCTTTTGAAAGGCTCCATTTTGATCCTCCCGCATGTTTAAACAGGGATAGGGTAATGAATGAGACTCAAGGAATCCAGAGGCTTAGATTTGAACTGTGCTGTCTCTATGATCTCTGAGCTCTTTCTTGAGCACTCTTTTTTGGACCTATTTTGCTCAGAATAACATGAGAGATAACTGTGGCAGAGACCACTAGTTACCTCCCAGCATTGTTTTTCTCTCTGTCCTTAGTAACAAGAACTCCAATTTTTAGCTAAATACATGGTCACCTAGCCAAAAGATTACATTTCCCAGCCTCCTTTCCAGTTAGATATGGTCATTTGGCTAAAGTTGTGGTCAATAAGATGGAAAAGGAGGTGACACGTGTGACTTCTAGGAAGAATCCTTTCTACTTCCTGCTGCCTAGAATGTGGTTGCAATGGCTGGAACCCCAATAGACATAATGGACTGCAGAGTGACTTTGGGAATGAAAACAACACAGGGTGGGACAAGAAGATAAATGGAGTCCAAGTCTGACACCATGGAACAGACTTCTTTTCTGTGAGAGAGATATAAACTTCAATTTTCAGGTCTTTGTTCACAGAACCTAATTCACAGAAGACCTAATCTTACCTAATACAACCTCATGGAGTGGTTGCAAGTGTTAGAATAAGTGTGAGAATACTTCGTACTCAGAGCCTTTCCCTAAAACCCTGGTATCATGAGCTGTTTTCTGAATAAAAGGGTTACATGGTTAAAGATCCTTGAGAAAGAGCACACACTATATCCTTCTCTGAAAATTACACAATCCATATTATCATATAAAAGGCTTTGAAAAGACTACATTTAAAGAATTTTATCTGTTTAATCCAAAATTTCCCAAACTCATTTGACTTTGTTATCTTTCTCCCCTGTGATGCTTATAAAGAGCTAGCTTCACAGGAAACAATTTGAGAAATCCTTAGTAAATTTATTACTAATAATAGTTAATATCTAAACGGTTGTTTTTAGCTTCACAATATGGTTTACCTAATTTGATTCACTTCCATTCTGGTCCAGGCCCTCATGGTATACACTGTCATAACTCTAAATGTTTCCTACAGCACAGTTGCTAAGTCTATTGGTTTATAATTGTATGTGTGATTACATTTCTGTCTCCCTTACTAGGCAGTACGTTCCGGGTAGGTATTGGAACTGTTTTGCTAACCATTTCATGCCCAATGTGAGGCAAAGAGCCTGGCACATAACAAATCACGTGCTCAGTAAATAGGTGCTCAATATATGCACGATTTCTCAGCTCTGCTTTAATATCAAGCACACTGCGCAAAGGGCAGTGATGGAATAAGTATAAATCAATTTTGGAAAAGAAGAGACAATGCTCCCTTTGAGGAGGAGTTTTAATCTCTTTTCACTCTCTTGGCTATCATGTAAGCCATCCCCTCCTCCAGGGCTCACATGGAATCCTGACTAACTGAACCTTGGAAAGCCCCTTCTAAAGGAGCATTATTTAATACACATAAGAAATCTTGAGTAATATAATAATATTTATCTAAAAATAAATCCGGGATTTTTAACGTGTTTTAAAATAAAGGGAAGAAAACCTCCAAGTTGTCAGCAAGTCAGCCCATTACTGGGCTCAACTGGCCTGGATGTCCACGATAGATCATCTACATGGCTGGAAGGTGATGTTAGCTACTAGCTAGAGCTCATCTGGGGCCACCAACCAGGTGAAGAATGTGGCCTCTCCATGTGATTTGGGATCCCCATAGCCTGAGGGCTTTGTTCCAAAGGGGACCGTCCCAACAGCAAGTAAGACATCCAGGCAAATGTCTTCTTATGCAAGGGTTCTGTGACCTAGTCCTGGACGTCCCAGAACGTCACTTCTACTGCATCCTATAGGTCAAGCAAGTCACTATAGTCAGCCCAGATTCAAAGGGAGGGGAGCAAACCCTCACTTCTCCCGGGGAGGAACAGCACACATTTACAGGCACGGGAGGAATTTATGGAGTACCTTTTGAAGATTATTTAAAATGACAGCATTTAAATTATGATAGTAATTAGAACCAGCACTACATATTCTTATTTAATGCTCTAATAAAGAAGCATATATATTGTTATATCACAAATTTGATTTTTAATATTTTGATAGCTGTATCAATATAACTGGTTTCTTTTATAATCCTATTTTACTTTATGTATTAAAAATATTATTCTGAGAACAGATCTAGGCTTCACCAGACTGCCAAAGGAACCTAGGGCACCAAAAACTTAAAAACCCTCAGGTTGTGTAAAACTGTGGTAACCCAAAGGTCAACAGCAAGCCACCTATGCTGTTCCTGCCCCTGCTGGCTGCCCCTCTAACGGCCTCATCACTGGGCAAACTTCTTATCTGTAAAGCTCTGCATAGGAAGAGATTCCAAAAGCTCCCTCAGAAAGGATAATCAACTCAAGAAATGGCAACTATACCTAAACCAATAATTGGGAAATCATGAATTATTTAATTCTACGTTCCAAGCGTATCTGCATGGAAAACAGCCCATAGAGTAAAGAGAAAAAGAAGTAATTCAATTAGAACAAGTGAAAAAAGCCCTGCTCTACATTAAGGGCCTCATGGGCAGCTGTTCCTTACTTGGCTCATACTTCCTCAGCCCCAACCAGGGGGGTAAAATACATATGCAATCACTCAGGTCTCCTTCTCCTGTGAGAAATGCCTGTGTCTCCTCAAAGAATATTAATTCCATGAGACAAATCTCTTGGGGGAATAAAACTAGGTAAAATATAAGTTCATGCATTTAAGTCAAGGAAAAATTTCATTAAGTCTCAGCAAATATGTTGCAGTGCAGATCACAAAATATGGGCTTGGGAAGAACCTTTAAGGTGAATTCTTAGTCGTGATCTCAAGTTGTGCTGATTTGCCTTGGACTTTCCAGGTTTTAGCACTGACAGTCCTGTGTCACAGGAAATCCCTCAGTTCTGGGTAAACCAGAGTAGTTGGTCGCTCTATTTACTAATGACTTTAAAGAGATTCATTCCTAATATCAACATCCCAAAATAAATACCAAAATCTCTGGATGCTGCTTTCAGGATTCTGAAGTTGAGAGAACTTAATGTAATCTGATGGACTCTTGCTGCATGTTTCAAATATGACCTTCAATTCTTACCTCCAGGATTGAACTCATTGCAACAATTATATACAATCCTCTAAGTTTTTTAAAAATATATTTATTGTGCTGCTTTATATTTTTGTAATACTGTACCTCTTTAGGAAATGACAGTGATATCTTAGAGAATATTGTCTATTCTATTTTCTCAAACTGAGTGAGCTATACAAATTGACCAGTTCTATTGGACTGAACCTATCATCTAAGCCTATTAATTTAGGACACTTAGCAGTATGCTAGCCAGAGAGTGACCAGGGAAAACCTGGCTGCCACCTAGAAGTGCTGCTGTCTTATCAGAGAGTAATTTCTTTTAATTTTACCAACAATATGGGTATCGTTGAAGACACTGATTCTACAAGGGTTTTCATAAAGATCCAATGTAGACATGTGAAACTGTAAGGCAAGACAAGTGTTCGATTTTGCCTTTGATTGGTGGGAGCCTCCAGAGAGCATACAGTTTATTCTCAGGTGATTTCTAATGGTCATCCTCCTAATCCTCCTTGGAACATTTACTCTTAACCACCTCCGCCATCTTGGTATTACTCTTTTCTTGCTTACTGTTGTCTGACTTCTCCTCTCGGTTTCATGATTGCTCCTTCTCTGGTTTCTCTTCTTGCCACTTAAATTATAATTTCCTCCAAAATGCTGTCTCCTACCTACACCTTCTATCTCTCTGCAATGGCTCCCATGTTGGCTCTGACCCAAGTTCAAGCCCCAAGGCTTCCTTAATCAACTCTTCTGAGGATGACCAAATCTAAGTCCAGATTCCCAACTGGCTTCCCTCCCAAACTCCTGGTCCATATTTCCTGTTACCATCTAGGCATCTAAACATGAAATTTAAATATATGTCCATAATGAAATTTATTTTACTCACTGATAAACCTGTTTCTTCTCTTGCATCCTCTATTTCTATTGATGGCACTCCTAGCCACTCACTCATGCACAAAAGCTGAGTCGTCTTTCCAGTCTCATTCTCCTTTATCCTTCACAATTAATAAAATGCCAAGTCCTGCCAATTCTGCTTTCCTATCAAGTTTATGATACATATTTATATTTTTCCATAGCAACCACCAGTGCATTTATTGCTTCTAAGAAGTTTGTACTTTGTACTGTTAAGGTCAAAGCACATTTAAACATCCTGAGGAAAATAATGCATAGCTCCTTTAAAAAGTAACTTTAAACTGTGCTTGGAAGTACCCAGAGGTTATGTAGGAGGAAGAAGTTGTCATGGCAGCAAAGAAGTCATACCTAGTCCAACTGAAGAAAAGCACTGTAGGTGTTTTACAGCTGTGCCTGTCAGGCTTCCTCTTGGGTGGGAACAAAAAGTGCCCAGAAGGGTCACACTTCTGGGAGACCAAGTCAGGGGGTTGTAAATTTATAAAAGCAGTTATTCCCTAGGTGGGGTTAAGTATCAAAATAACCCCTGGGTCTCTTACATCCTTCACACCTGCCAATACCCCCATGCCCAAATTATGATGTGCAAACTGGGGGGAAGTGTGTACCCTCCCAGAAAATTGCTATGATACTGACATTAATGCATTATGACAATGAATGTGTTTCTCAGGTGAGGGAGGACAGAAAAAGGTTTGAAAAACCACTCAGAGTAAAACTCTAATTAGTTCCAGCAAGTTAGCAAGCCATAAAGAGTGTTAGGACCTACACCACTTTGGGTCCCAAGAGAAGGTTCTAAGTGAGTTCTAATTAGCCCAGAAACAAACACCATGATTGAGTCAAGCAGAGATTGACAAATTGAGATTAGAGATAGGATATCAACCTATTTTCATATGTTTCTTATTATGTTCCTTTTGTCACTTATAGGAAATGAAAATCTCCACTATTTTAATTGAAATTCAATTTTTATGGGGAAAACACATGTAATTGTAAAAATACTTTTTAAAAAAAATTCCTACTCTGGTTGTCCATCCCTGGCAAGGACACTCTGTCCCAGGCCGTGGTGAGCAGTTAGAGGACCCCTGCTATTCACGTGTAAGAAGCCACTGAATCACAGTTATTGCACCTACGAGGAACTACCTAGTCTCCAAGTGGGTCCTCCAAATGTAAACCCATTTAGGAACGCAAATCTTAAACATAACAAATAAAGCATTCCTTCTTATAAATTTCAGGAGGCAATTAGCAACACTGGGTTGAAAGCAAGGAGACTGAAATTCTACTCTAATCCTTGGAACAAAATGTCAAATAAATTTGGGCAATAATATTAACGTATTTCATAGCATTTTACAGTTTATGAAACACATTATCTTAGCTTATTTTAGTTGAGTTAGATAGCCACGAAATTTCCTACCAGCTCAACGATGCTGTGTATCCATAATTTTATGTATATATTAATATTTACTTAATACAAGTAAATCCATGTAAAAACACCCAAAATGAAACAAATAAATTGCTAGATAATCATTTAATTCATCAAAGGACTCCATATTGCAAAGGATTTTACACTTAAATTGCTTTAAATAGTAAGCTTCTATAGTATATTCTTAAATAATTGGATATATAAAAAGTCAATTTACTTTCAATGTTTCAAAACTATTTGGGGAGATGTGTGGAAATACTTGCTCCATGGAGCCTGAGATCCTGATTTTTCCTTCTCGTGGGAAGGACACAGCCTTAATACCTTTTACCATTAAGCAAGGTTCCCTAAGGTCTATATTTCCCTTGAAGAAACCGCCTAAAAGGAAGGAGAATTATACAGTGTCTAAAGACCCTTTGATCTTTGGTTTCAGATTTTCTTTGATTTCTTCATTTTTATTTGATAATAATGTGGATGAAAGTTTCTATGTCAAAAGTACCTCCTTAAAAATCATAGTTGTCTGTTTTCCCCCATAATATCTTGAAGAATAGCTTTCCCACTCATGTTCTAAATAAGGTAAAACAAAATTCTGACTGTTGTCCCTATGGGCTTTTAATTTCTGCCTTAAAAGAACAAAACGCTCAAAATATTTGTGCTCCCATTTCCTCCCCTCACGTCACCACACCCCTCTCTCCTCAGAGGCTTCTGCTCGTGCATGTAGAGATTGGGCCATAGGTTGCAGCCCAAACACTGCTGTCTATCCCCACACAGAGTGAGCAATCCTAGATAGGGGGCCTAATGTGGAGGGTGGAAGAATCCCACTTTCAGGCAGTGAAGAGGCAAGGCCGAAACACCAAGCATTATAAGCAGTAAAGAATAAAGAAATTAAAATCCTTTGACCACTCCGTCTCCTGGTGTTCTTCAATTTCTGACTCATGTAAGCCAACGGAATTTAAATAAAGTCTGCCCAGAGAGGGAAGACAGCACACCAGACTCTAAAACACTCAAACCTTTTGAATTAAATCAGGTACATCTGCTCTTAATTACATACGTGCACACACATTCACACACATAAACACACACACAGTGGTAGATTAAAGACAGCTGAAAATTCTTTGCTATTCCTCCCATTGCAAGGAGGAGCCTAATTCTCTTTCCTTGTGTCTAAGCTGGCTTTAGTATCTTGCTTGACCAAGGCAACGTGGTGGTCATGATTTTCTGAGGCTGCTAGCGCTGGCTCAGAAAGGCATGCAGCTTCCACCCGGATCTCTTGGACTCACTCATGGGGAATGTCTTCTTAGGCTGTTCCTTTTTGGAATCTGGCTGCCATGCTGTGAGAAAGCCTAAGAAACCCCACAGAGAAAACCATGTGGAGAGAAACTGAGGCCTCTCAGCTGACTGCCATGAGTGAGCTCCCAGCCAATATCCAGCATCAACTACCAGCTATGTGAGTGAGCTGTCTTAGACCACGCAGACAAGTTGAGCCATTTGATGACTGCAGCCCAGCCACCATCTGGCTGCAATGCAAGGAAGACCCAACAAGAAGATCCCAGCCTAGCCGTTCCCCACAAAATTGTGAGAAACTTAAATGTACGTTTTAAGCTATGAAGTTGCTAGGTGGTTTAAGTAGTGACAGATTTCCGGAACACACATTCTCCAGCAGTCACCATTCTGATGCCATGCATCATACAAAGAACTCCAGCAACTCAAGCCTAAATTTGTTCCCCTTCCCACTTGCTAGTAACCCTGAATGAATGGGGAGATAGTTCGTATGACTTTTCCATCTCATCCAAATGGGACAAGACTAGAACTTTGAAAACTTCTCAAGCTATAGAGACAACACTAATATTTCTAATATTTGGTTTCTCACTGATGTTACGGACCTAAATCTCTGCATTATGTGTATCTTATCCTAAATTAGTTGTAATCTCAGGTAAGAAAATGGTAAATCAAGCTAATAACGCTAAATTTACAATATTTTTAGAAATTCCTTTGTCCAAAAAATTACTTCTTGATTTACGATAATCTTACCCCAAATCACCAGCCTTAACGCCTCGTGACTTAACAAGGAAATGTGTTAAATATTGCCATCTTTGAACATCACATGGCTTTGATGAGCCTCTCTGCCATTTAAAGTACCCGAGTACTGAAAACCAGAACAAACAGAAGAACTATTATGAAAGAAAAGCAGTACTTTCCCATTTATCTCTTCGAATAAGAACAGTTCAAAGTAACACAGAAAATGGAGCACAGTGACTTCTACCATACACACACACACACACGCAAAACATGCTGGAGGCTATATGATATCATATCTGTACTCTTCAAAACAGAATCCTACCATTTGGAATTATAACACATTTTCCTTTCATTAAGCTTTCCCCGTGTGAAAAGAGTGTCATCTTGTCATGGCTGTAACTCTCTCAGAGAAAGCACTGGAAGCATCTTACATAAATCCTCTCAAGTCAGTTCAGGACAAAATATGGAGTACAAGTTAGCAGCATCATTTTGCCTCTTGACCAGCTATGCTTGTGAAGGTTTGAGATTTGCATAGCATACTAAACAGAACTTGTTCCCACTCTGTAAAATGTTTAGAACATCTTAGACCAGTTCTTTAGCATTTAGATCAATTCTCCCAATATTTGGAAGGCAAAGACAATTGGCTATTCTTGTTTGTGTGAAGCAAAGTCATCATAAACTAAGCTACGAGAGCAAATTCTTCATGATTACCTCAGCTCACTCCATATAATACCACTGAGAAGAATTTACAGCTCTTTCAACATCCAATGTCTATAAAGACAGAACGCCTCAAAGGAAAATGGTACCATACTTAAGATAGTAATATCTTTTATTAGTACAGTAAAGTCCTATTTTTATGGAATAGGATGGGTCTGAGGTCATTCCATAAAATTGATTTCCCAGAAAATGGAAATAGGCAATTTACCTTAAGAATTTTATTGAAAAATTATGCTATTCTATTTGAATAATGATGGAAATGTTCTACACGTTTCCTTTATTAATGAATTAAAATACACAAAACACCATAAAATTATATTAGAGGTTCAAAAGTATCACTTAAATCTTCTTTACCAGTCACTTTCATTTTGTAAAATCAGCAGTTCCATTAAAATCGTATTATGTAAAAATGGGTTTTTACTGTAATAATAGTTATTACCTATTTAGCTCCCAAGGATGTTGTGAAAATTAAATAATAAGCCATTGGAAAGCAAATACTAAATGTCGCTAATACCAGAGGCCAAGAGGAGCAGCCAGATGGAAAAATGAAGGAAAAGAGCACCCAATACATTAAAAAGCACAGCTTTCATCTTTAATTCCATTACTGCCAATACTCTATGCAGTGGCCATGTGCGCTGATGTTATCTCATTTAATCTCTTCAACCTTATGATATATTAATTATGGCCCTTATGTTATAGACGAAGGTCAGAAAGGTTTAAAACTTGTCCAATGACACACAGTTGATAAATGTCAGAATCCAAATGTGAACCCAGGTTTATCCTAGTCGACAGCCCATCATCTAGCTCCTGAAGCATCACTAGCTCCCCAGTATGCCCTGTGTCTCAGAACTGCTCCTCAGATTCTTACCTCATCTTTGAAGGTCTCTTTCTAATGCCTCTTCCTTTGGGAAGTCATCTCTCTTCTGCTTGCCTGAGACACTTTGATTCTAAACACTTCTGTGTTGATTACAGCTATTTGTTGTATTACTATGTAGTATGTGTTTCATTAATACAGCTAAATCACTAGCTGTTTGAGGTCATGGCTGTCTCTGACGTGCTTTTGGAGCCCCAGACCAGGAGTACCTGGGACAGTGCCTTGAACATTGTGAGTGTTCAGTAAATGTTGGTTAAACTGACTTGGAAAGGAGTTGAATTTCAACTACACTAGCTACCAGATACAAAGCAAATGCCTTTACCAACATCTCATTATATCAGATACCTCTTTGGGAAGTTTCTCCAGTTTTCCCACATGTACATCCCAAGTGGGGATGTGGTAAGATTGAATTCCTCAAGTAGAGTATCTGACATAAGCTAGGTCCTCAACAAACAGTAGAGTTTTCTTCACTTTAATTCCAAGTGAAGGGGACAACGTGAACAGCAAGCACAGAAGTATGAATTCAGTATAATATGTAGTCTGATGTGGATCAATCAGAGCAGGCAGGGATGGAGAGTTTTAAAAAATATATGATAAAGAGTTCAGGCTCTGGAATCAAACTGTGTGATTTCCTACCCCAGACTCTTTCATTACTAGCTGGAGGAAATGGGAAAGTTGCTTAACCCCTCTGTGTCCAGATTCCTCAGCTAGAAAAAGGAGAATAAAAACAGAAGGCCCTCATGAAGTAGTTGTGGGAATTAATTAAGAAAATCCATAGAGAACACACAGCACAGTGCATGGCACACGCTAAGCACTCAGATTATAGCTGCTGCTATCATCATCATTAGCATCATCATCAAAATCTTAATTTTTAGGAAACTGTTCAAAGGAGAAAACATTATTTTTCACAGACTTATAAAATTTTATAGCTGCCTTGTGTCAAACCTTGTGTCAAGCCCCAAAATTTATTTCTGGCATTAAATTATGGATGGCAGCATTGAGGTTGTACACTTCATTAAAGCCATACTTATTGAGCATCTATTTTGTGCCAGATTTGGGTGAACAGATGTACTTGATTCAAAGGAGGCTGGAAATGAAAGAAACCAGGAGAGCCAGGAAAAGGTGAAGAATGCCAAACCGCAAGTAGAAAGAGGAGGTAAATTCAACCAAAAGATCCATGAGAGGTCAAAGCATCAGGGTTTGCCGAAAATCCACAGGGAAAAGTAAGCCAGAACAGCTCCTAAGTAAGACACAAAACTAAACAGAACAATGGATTAAATGCTGGCCACTGTAAGATAATTTGCTGGAGTTAAAAGAGGGCTTATTAGAGAAGAGGAGAGAGGCAACAGGAAAAGAGTTAAGGACTTCATTTATTATATATGGCATGTCTGTTTTCTTTCCCTGATCTTTCCATTTGAAAACTAGAAATAATGAACAACACCACATGTTTTAAAAATCTTAACTTCTCTGGTTCTCACAATAATACCGAAGGACCGACTGGGAGAAAGTTTATTCATCCAATGCCTGTGGCTTCCCCACCCTTTATTCTGAAGCACTGATTTGTGCTATTTAAAAGCAGCTTCATGGAGAATTCACGCCCATCTTCTAAGCTGACCATGAACAAAGGAATGAAGGAGAATGGAGAATGCCAGGGGCTCCCGGCGCAAGGGCACACAGCGGATACAGTCAACTGCAGTGCCAAGCAAGATAGCTAAGATTACTCCTCGCTCAGCATAAAGGTCCCAAAGGATACTAAAAGCTTGGCAACCTTCAAAAGCTTCCCTTGCTTCCTGCATGGGGTGGGGGAAACAGCTTGCTTAGTGGGAAAAACCATAGCCCAGGGCCAATCCGCTGGCTAGATTCATCAAAGAGATGGCTGAGACAGAACAGATTTTTCCCTTCCGTATGGGAATGACTCATGAGCTTGTTTACTCAAAAAGTTACATCCTCCATTGAGAGAGGTGGATGATAGGGGAGCTGGATGATAATAACAGCTCAGGTTCACATGGGGTAGCCCACCCGCTCCTGTCCCTCATCGCTCTATGCACAGTCACACAGGCACACCCCAATGCCCAGAAGATGGGCAGCACATTTTGATCATTCCGCCTTCATTTTTCACCATAAACAAAGTGGACAATATAACTACTCTCTTTTCATTTACTCTTTGTCCTTTTAGAAAGGGAACGTACTTGATTGGTTAAGAATACGAACTTGGAGTCAGACCGCTGGGTTAAATTCCTGATTCTGCTGAATTGCAAACTGTGGGACCCTGGGCAAGTTACTTAACTGCCCTGGGCCTCGTTTCTCTGTCACTCAAAATGGGGATAATAATGTTACTTCTATCACAGAGTTTTGTGAGGATTAAATTAGTCAAGAGAGAAAGAATAATTCTCACCACGTTATTAGGTGTCAACAAACGTTTGATAGTATCACTATTACTTCACACATGACTAAACGTTCCTCTTCCAATACAGATCTTTTCTTTGGTATTACCTTAATAAGTTCAAGCTAAACCATTAATGGAATTAGGTTTTTAGGGAAAACATATTTGTTCTATGAAAAATGTTTTCTTCTCAGACTAGGGAGAGTCTGGGAGTCTCAAGAACTCTCTCTAAAAAAAGAAGAATTTTATATATATGGATGTGCGTTTCTGTTTATCTGAAGAGTCATCCTTGTATATGTGCGTACATGGGACAAGAAATCTAAATAGGTGGATGGATATATGGATGATAGATTAGCTAGCTAGACAGATAAAACGTATATACATACACACGTAGAATTTTATTTTTCTATTTTATTTATCTGTTCCTTTTCCAGCATCTTTGAAAAATCACAGCAATCGCAGAGCTTAGTCATCATTTTCCTCAGCCCTATATTTAAAAGATTCACACAGGCAAAGACAAGGAGGCATTTGCATATTACTTTCTTCCACACACTCTGTATCTTTCAAACATAATGATACCAAAATTTTCTGCAAATCTGTTCTCTGACACGTAAGAAAAATTATCCAGTTAGTGGATTATTCTAACTCCTTTGGGCACAGTGACTACTTCTTCCACTTTTAATGAAGGTAGGCTGAGCTATTTTTTCTGGATTTCACTGGATTATAAAATTCCTCTCCTGCATTAAACCCAAAAAAGAAGGTTGTGGACATACATGCCTACTTATTTCCACATTCTTTACTGTGTTGTACAATGTACTTAAACGACAGGTAATCCTCCATTAGATTGGCCTGGTTCAGTCTGTGATTTTTTAATTTATGGGTTGATTTACTCACTGGGTAAAATCAGGACGTCATCCCCAGGGCCTGGAGTGGTATGGTTGTGTCCTCCCCAGCCTTCTTCAACTCCTGTCCATGCTTCAGGGTGGGACCATTTTAAAGCTGACTCAGGTACAGAGGTAGAAGCTAGAAAACAAAAGGAATATAGCAAGACTAGCTATGAAAATCTGATTCACTATGATAACTTGCAAATTCTGTCCTTATTTTAGGACGCTGTGATATTTTCACCTCCCAAAGTACTTGTCTTTTGATATTTTATAACCTTCCAAAAAGACATTTATCAGGCATAAAGCAAGTAACTATTCAATTCTTTGATTACCTCCACTTCTAGGGAAAATATATTCTATTTTTGTTATTAAACACTTGTGTGTTGTCTTATTGTAAATATTACATATGCTTATCATGGAACATTTGGAAAATACAAATATAGAAACAAAAAGAAAAAATAATAATTGCCTGCAATCTCATTAGCTAGAGATAACTGCCATTCACCTTTTGTTTATATTTCCTTACAGAAATTCCCAGCACTTTTATGTAATTGAGATTATATCATATCTGCAATTTTATATCCAGTTCTTATTTTACTGAGCTTAGCAGTTTTTCATATGCATTTTCCAATGTCATTAAAACTCCTTGTAAACATAATTGTAATGGCTACATAATATTCTATCATATAAAAAGTCCATAATTTACTTAACCCCTAATGTTTGGTATTTAGGCTCCTTCCACTTTCTTTTTAAATTATAAATAATACAGTGCTAAATATCTCTAAGCAAATCTGCCAATAATACTGATTTCTTTTTCCAATAGAATATTAGCAATGGAATCACTGAATCAGAGGGAATGATCTCACAGCTCTTAATACAGCTTAAAGTCAGCATCATAATCCAGACACCGTTCTTTGCAGTAATTTACATACACTTGGTATGTTCCAACTAGTTTTTATTGATATCGCCACTGATGATAAAATGGCATTTTCTTTTCAACCATCCCACTGGCTTCTTCATCAGGAAATTGAAACATAAATCTAATAATTTCCAATGGAGACTTCCCAGTATCACATCACTCACACCATGTTGAACTGTACCCACATGTTCTTTTCTGGAATGTGATCCCTGGTCAGAGTTAGAAAGGCAGAGAGATTGTCTCAAAAAAGGATGAAAAAAATTCACAGATGACTAAGTGTTCTTCTTCCAGTACAGATCTTTCATTCAGCATTATCTTAAGAAGTTCAAATTAAACCATAAATGGAATTAAGTCTTTTAGGAGAAATATCTTTGTTCTATGAAAAATATTTTCTTCTCAGGCTAGGGAGATTTCCTGGGAATCTCAAGAACTCACATGATGGGGGAACCTCACATGATGAAGGGGGCGGGAGATCTCATCATTACTCACTAATTTCACAAACATAAATAAAGAGTGCCTTCTCTATTAGGACTGTCCTAAAAAATAGGGATACAAAAAGGAATAAAATGTCACACTTGCCCCCAGGGAGCTAAGAGCGTTATGAAAGTTGTGTAAGTAAATATTGTGCATCTGGGCTGCATATTAAAGTTTAGGAGATACAAAGGTAAAAGGCAGAGGGAGATGAGGGTAAGCGATGAGAGTTTGTACTCCAGACAGAGGGAGGAGCATGAGCAATGGCAAGAAATAAGAGATCAAGTGGAGGAACTATAAGCAGTTTGGTGTTGCTGAGCCACAGAGATGGAAGGGGACAAGTGATGAGGCTGGAGAAATAATCAGAGGTCAGAGTGTAAAGGGTAACAAAGATGCAGGAGCCAAGGATGAACTTTGAGATACCAGCATGGGTGTTAAAGGACAGAGATGCCCATTAAGACATATGCTGATGAATTTAGTTTAGGCGGTATAGAGCTGTGTGTGTCCGTAAGGACTCCAGGTAGAGATATACAGCAAGCAGGGCAAGGATTTGAATCTGAAGGATGGGAGAGCCCTCTGAATCAGAGAGATGGAGTTTGATGTCACCTGCCCAGAGGTCACATTTGAAACTCTGAGGATGGTTGTGACAGTTCCAGAGGATTACAAAGTGAGAAGAGAAAATGCCTGAGGTCAGAACCCTGGGGAACATTCAGTTATTTTGTCTATCTGAACCCAACTCCCCAGTAGTCATGGTCTAATTAGAGCCCCAGGATAACTTAAAAATACATAGGTTGTGGTCAAGTAGAAATCCGGGCAATTTATACCCCACGCTATGGGAATCAGGCATAGTCTTGGAACAAGCCTCATCAGAAAGAGGCTTTACAAATATTTTACAAACACCAATACCATAATACCTTTCTAAGTTTTCTCCCAATTTTGCTAGCTTTCCAATACTATACTCTAAATATTCAAGTGGGGATGGGATGGGGACTTTATTGAAGTAGTCACTATCTAGCATCACAAAGGCCAGAAAGAGATGTCCTGATGCCTTACTTCCAGGAATATTTCTAACAGGTAATGACTAGGTTCTTTAAAACTCCATGCCAAGCTTCAAAAACTCTTAATTACTCCCATCTCATATCACAGATGTTGGGAACAAACACTCTTCACTTTTGTCACCTTCACCCTTGTTTATAGGTGAGCTGAAATTGTCTTTAATTGAACAAACTAAATCTTAAAGGAGCTATTCTAAAGGATGATATTATGAATGAATTTGATCATTCTGTACCATCTTGTGTTAAGATAAGAACACTTAATGGAGAAAGAGACAGTTTCAGTCTCCTGCAGTTATTAGATTTCTATACAGTTTATATCAGGCTTCTATAAGACTATTATTAATATAGAAAGGCGGGGAGAGAAGAAGCCTACAAGAGTGAAAGAAGAAGTAGTGAGAGACACGTAAGGGGAACCCAGAGAGAGGAGTGCCTTGGAAGCCTAAGAGACAGAGCATGTCCAGAGGGCAGAAGTGGTCTTGTTAATAGCAAAGTTCCGATAAGAGAGAGAACAAGAAATGGCTATTGAATTTGTCAACCAGAGCCTGGGTGATCAAGATGAGAGGAGTACCAGTGGAGTGGTTGAGGTGTAAACCACCGTGGATTACAGTGGATTGAGAATGCACTGGAAGTGAGGAAGGGAAGACGTTAGGTCAGATAATCCAAAAAGCTCCTTGAGGAATGGACAGCTTTAAGATTTGAGACCCTCTGCCTTTGATCTATCCTCCCAATCTTTAGACAAATTAGACTTATCTTAAAACTGAACTTTATAAATTTTGATCAGGACCAACATTTGCGACAAAGCCTCACCCTGCTTTCCTCTACAAATTTGTCACTTGACCACAGTTAGAATTTGAAGTGGTCTCCACCTTGATTTCTGAGTCAAATGTTGCCCTCTCCACCTAGGTCCTTCATCCACCCTAGCCTTTTATGGTTCTGCATCAAGAGAAGACTGGTCTTTGAGAAGTTTGCAGGAGAGATATCAACTAGAGGAGGATTCAGTATCCATGAATTTTGTTTTGTGTTAATTGAGAGGCACCGAACAGAAGGAGCTAGTAGAGAAGGAGAGGTTAACCACACAAGAAAGAGTCATTCACTGATGGGACAAAGTTAAGAAGACGCTGAAAGAGATGGGTTGATTTTAAACAGGAGAAAGGCTGACAGATTCTCAGAGACCAGAGGAAAGGAAATAAACTTAGATCTGTGGGGAAAGGGCTGGCAAATTTAGGAAGTGAATATCTGATCATCTGAATGTCTTCACATGACTGTGGACAGTATTTCCAATTAGCCCTCACTGAAAAGACAGCATGGTTCAGATAGAAGATCTTCAGAAATATTTTGATCTTTCTCCAAAGACGCTTGCTTCACCCATTCTCCTTTCTTCCGTCTTTCATAAAGCATCAAAGACATTGAGAGGAAACCAACAAAGCCACAATGTTGGAGGAACATGAATGACCTGTACTGAGGTATTAAGAAACCTGGGTACCATATTGACCCAAATTAGCATAAATCCTCACCCTGAGTCTGCTAAGCATCCATATAATAACTTACATCACCACAGCCTCCTCTGCTCCTCCCCAACATTGGCCCATATGTACTCCAATTTCTGCTGCTTCTAGAGTCTCCTGTCTGCAATGTCCCCACAGTGACCAGCATACTCTGATACACAAAATAAGCCCTCAATTGATTGTGTGAACTAAGAGGCTCTCCGAAGCAGATCAACTTAACCCAAAATGTCCCACCTGCATTACATGCTCATACTGAATCTCTGAATGGGTTAACATATAGATAGAATTCCATTAATCATTCTGTTCTTGTTTTGTCAAGAATTTTTGAAATTGTAATAATTTTACTGTTTTTCATAGAGCTTTTCATTAAGCAAAATACATACTCATATTTAAATTTTGACTTTAGTACACATACCCCACACCATGGGAATCAGGCAATGTCTTGGAAGCATATTAATATTTGAAATTTCTTCCTGATGAATGGTAATGTACTAATTTTCTAACTCCCTGTGTTTTAGTATAGTTTTTTATTCCAAACTATATAGGCTAGGAAAACTGGATATATGTATTTGATTTTAATCTAATTCATGAATTAACATATGCCAAAAAGTAATTTAAACACCTGAGAGTTTATATGGTATAGCAGAAAGAACACTGGACTGAGTTGGGAAACCTGAGTTCTCATCCAGGCTCAACAACTGACTACTGATGTGATTAAGTAAACTGTTTAATCTCCAGGCTCCCACGCCCTTATTTGTAAAATGAGGCAATTGGATAGGATAGCTTGTAAAGTTTCTTCCCTTATTAAAATTCTACAACTCTACGAAGCATCAGCTGTCTATTTATTCAGCATGTTGTAATTGACAGGCTAAGCGAAGCATCTCCCAGTTAAACTGACCCCTCCTGAAAAGCCCTGGATACTGGCCACCCACAGTGTCCTTCCAAAGAGTCCTGAACCAAGAATGACCACGCATAGACAATCCAGTATCCTCTGAGGGGGCCTGGCATGAGAGCTCCCCTAAAAAGCATGTTCTCTACAAAATAGCGACTGATTCAACCAATTGAGTCTCTTCTTGAGGAAATTGAACACAGAACTTTCAGGAAGGAGTGAATAGTGAGATTCTTTTCCTTGGTGAAAGTTATTTTAAAGGCAATTTATCCATTGATTATTTAGTTAGTCATTTGATTGACATCCCCAGGTGACCATAAGACCCCATGAAGTCAAAGACCATCGCTCATCGTTGTATCCTCCTGCACCTCGCACTAAAGGCACTCAATAAACAAGGTATTTTGAGCCACCTAAAGAAAAAGAGGGAAAAGGACAGGGAATATAAAGAACAAAATGCTTTGGTAGCTCAGAAACAGTTATGAGAACAAAGAATCACATTCTTCCTGGGCCAGTAAGCATGGAGCAGGGACCATCAGAACTTCTCATTTATAGTTTCAGTCCCGTACCTTTACTTCATTTATTTATCCATTTAAATGGAGGAATTAGATCATTTTTGCATTAGCATGGGCTCTGCTCTGACATAATACAAAAATGCCACTGGAAATCAAAGGAAAACTCAGCCTTTGAAAAGACTTATCCCTGCTGCAACTGTACAGTTCAACTGACTCAGGATAAACAAAAACAAACCATGAAATACATTAGAAGGTGCTTATGAGTCATTTAGTCTTTGAGAATTTGGCTTTTATAAGTTACAAAGATTTCAAGAACCATCTGACTTTTGGGGAGGATTTGTTTACCCTGATTTACTGAAATTACTGGGAACAATTAAAGTTTTGAGATACCCTGAATTTTTCCTTCCATTTGGTAGGGGCCTAATGGCCCATCTGCAGACCTGGACTCCTGTGTGCACATATGGTCCATAATTTATGAAATGTGCTTATTTACATGTTTTAATTCTTACTTGCCGATGTTTTGAAATGCACTCTTCTTATATCTTTCTTTGACATGCAGACAAATATTTTAGCTATAGAGGTGACACAATAGAGAGTGGTTAGGCATAAAAGCTTCAGGGCTGACACCGGCCTCTTTGCAGACAATACGACGAGAGGAACCGTAGAACTGTTATTGGAGGACAGACTGCCATTCCAGGCTCTTCTGTTGGGTTAATACTCACCTGAAATAGTTGGGGGCACACCTTCCTTCACCTGGAGAATCACTCGAACTTGGCCTTCACCTGAAACTGAACACAGAAAGCCCCAACTTGAATGTGACGCCAAAATCATCTTCGTACAAAAAATATTCATACGTGAGAAAGGTGGCTTTATGCTCAATTCTCCCCAACCTAGCTAAATCTTCAAAACAAAGAAAAGAAGTCCTTGTTGGTTAGTCTAACAGTTGATTTTCAACACTTGATTTTGACTGCTTTTATTTGATTAAATTTAATTGCAGTAAGGTCTCTGAGAGAATTGGCACATAAATAATTAGGGGAAAAAATCCTTTAGCCGTATGTTCTCTGGAGGCCAATGCTGGTCAGCAGGGCACACCGCAGATCCTATTGCCTCTCCATCATTTTGAAGGCTCAGTTTTTAGAATTCATGTGCTTCTCACCAATAGAGTTCAGATCACCCATGAAATGTATTTGCTTTACCTTTATCCCAAGAAATTGTCCTTTTAATGAAAGCTCTTTTTCCACCCTTCTTTCTCCTCCCATCTTCCAAACCAACTGAGCACATTTAAAAGGGCTGGGGTTCATTAATTTTAAGTGTTCAATAAATTAGTGGAAATAATCAAAAGGCCTGATTCTTTCTGATAATGACAATTTGATGTCAGTATAAACCAGTAGATTAAGCTGGGAACATATGCTCCTTTGCCAAGAGAGGCTGCTATAATTAAATAGTGAATGCAGCTACAAGGTGCGCTCACGCCTGATTAATTAGTAATCAGGTGCACGAACTCTACTTCTCAGTAACACCTTGTCTCTTATTGGTTAATTACCTTTCTGCCTTATCAAATGCCAAGCGATCCAGCATCCCCATCACTGGAGGGTCCAGTGCTGCTGAAGGCTGCAGCCTTGGGGCCTTGGTCAAAACCATGCTCTCCGTTTGCCTTTCCCTGGAACCCTGAGCCCTTTCCTTTATCACAGGATGGAATAGACCAAGGGTCACTCTTTCTAACTACAAAGCACACGCTTCAGGACGTTACAAAGAAAACAATCCCAAAAGGGATCCATGACGAGAGCTCTTCTCTTCTTCTATTCTTAGTTTCAACATTATTCTCATTTAAAAAATTTTCCCATTATAAAATGCGTGAGTCTATGGCTTTATCCTTACACTGTACACAATTGGAGACCAGGTACAATGGCCAACATGTTCTTTGTATTCTGTGTATCCTACTTTGTCATCACTTTTAAGACTTGGCTTATACTGTTTTTTCATCTAATTATATATTTTGCCCACTTTCTAACTTAATAATAATAATAATAAAGCCACCAGCCCAGCATCTCATCTCTTTTTTCCTATAATGTCTAACTCATCCACTTCTGGTCACACTGATCTATGCATTTTCTAAAGTTGAAAAGCACTTCTAACACCAAACTGTGGTATTCATCCCAAGCTCGCTCTCAATTTAGCAAATATTTATCGAGCATCAACTGTGGTGAATTTAGGAATGCAACAATCACTAGCTCTGTCTCTAAATTTTTGAGGAACGGGCTTTTCTCATGTATCTTAAGACAAAGACATTGCTGGACATGTAGATGCTTAATCTTCCAGACCAATCTAGAAATCCTAAGTCTATAGTGCCCTCTGATATGGACACAGTACTTAACTGACAATTTGAAAAAAATCAAACAAATGGAGGCAGGAAATAACCCTCTTAAAGGAACCAAAACACAAAATGGTAAAAAAAAGTTTTGCTCAATCAAAAAGAAGAGCAAAAGAGAATATGAAGATGATGACATCTGAAAACATACAAAAGGCTATAACAATAGAACACTCTTCTACAAGAGAAAGGAACTGAATATTGTCATAGAGTCAGACTCTAAGAAAGGGAAATTGGAAAAAAATTCCGGGAACCATTTGGAAAGGGAAATCAGTTCATTGAAAAACGTTATAAAAGTCATCCTTGTCAATAGTTTCCAAGAAGTTGTAGATTTCAGGACCCCTGTGTCCTCTTCCTCAAGACACAGCACTGAGGGAAGGGACATAAAAAGGGAAAGTTACTAGTAAAAAGTCTTTTTCAAAGCCACTATAGTCATTTTATAATGATTTATTCAACCCAAAAAAAGTACAATTTATACTTATAAGAGGAATGGTTGGGGGAAGAAAGAATGGAAATATTATTTTTTTCCCTCTAGATAGATGAGGAAATTTGAAATGGAGGGAAAATAATCAATGTATTCAAAATCCCCTGGGTGAAAGGACATCGTAAATAACACGCATTGTAGTTATCATCATGGTGATTCACCCTAACACTGAAAAGGCTGACCCTCCACACATCTGACTCCCATGACAGGCCGTTCTACTGTCCTTTCATTCACTAAACCACGTGCCCAGGCTCTGTTCTTGGTAAACCAAGGCTTCCTGGCTCAGGGTGCTATCATGTCTGTACCTCTGCACTGATGGCTTCTGCACTGATGGCTTCTGCACTGAGTGGACACTGATTTTGTTTGGCCTCTACATGAGGACAAATGGTTCCCAGCTTCTGAGGGAACTCTTCCCCAAAACAGGCATTGAAACTAAAATTTACATAGAAAAGCTATTGCTCACTTTAGTAAAGCAAGAGTGTGACTAGCACTCAACCTGAGAAGTAGTTTCAGTATCCGAGGAAATGGAGAAAAGTTACCAAAAGTAGGAAAGATTGGGAAAGTCTGATTCCTATACCACCACTTATCTGTGCAGCTCTGCGGGCTGGTTCTGAGCCTGTGAGCATGGTGCAGAAGGCTGTTTCTTCCCAAATACCATTTCTACATCATGAGAGTGATGGGGAAGAATGTCGGGGCTAGAGTCCCACCACCTGGATTTGAACCCTGGGTCTTCTAGTTCCTAGATGTGGGCAACTGACAAGTTATTCATCACTTCTGAACCTCACTCACTTCATCTGAAAATGGGAATAATCTACTATCTACTTCCTAGGGTTAGTGGGAAGAAAAGATGAGATAATCCATGTAATATGCTTAGGACAGTTCCTGGCACATAACACTAAGTGTAGCTATTATCAATACTGTTGTTATGGTATGCTCATTATTCTAGAAGTCAGTTAAGAAAAACCAAGAAATATGCTTTTATTCTTTTTACAGCTGCACCTAATCATGACGAGCCACAGTATTCAGAGTTGTAAGCAACTTAACCAGATCTGTTAAAATTTGCTAAATGCGTTGATGCTATAAAAGACAGTGTAAATTTTAAGTGTCATTTCCAATTTGGACAGAGACAAAGAAAGATGAAAATCATTTAAAAATAAAGGTATTGACTCAGTAAGAGTTTAAAAACCTTGTACAAGCTGTGATATTGTACATATGCTTTCTCAGTGCTTACGATTGCTGATTTTGTATTTGTAATATGAGAATGATGAATCTACTTTGTTTATAAATGAAGACTCACTACGTTTGATCCTTCCCAGATTGTAAGAATTTCTAGATTGGTCCTCAAAAAGAAAAGAAGTCTTTGGGTCAATCATTGCCAAGTTATTCTGACCAGTGCTATATGAGCTGAGCTTGCTATAAACACAGACATCTAAGAGGAAGAGAGAAATGTGCTGAGAAAATGGCTCCTGGTAAGAGGAATGAGAGTTACTTAGTTAGAGATGATGCTTGTGCTTGCCAGAGTTAGGTGTTGTGCCTGGCACTAGAGAAGAGAAAAATTAAGTAATCCTCTCCCTGAGGAGGTCCAATTCTTTCTTGGAATTTTGGAGGGAGAAATATGAACCTATGCAGAAAGAAAAGACACTCGGCATGTTAGCAGGCTGTACACGCCTTTCCTATTTCATTCTTCGTCCATATTGCCATTCTCACTTTGCCATTGAGGTCTGTGCACATATTAGGACCTCTCATTCAGTCCACATTTATTTGGTGGGAGTCAGCCATTGACAACACATGGAGAGAACGTGAAACAGCAATTGCAATCTGCGTCAGCAAATTTCATCCAGTCTCACCCCCAGTCTCACCCCGACTCACGCACTCTCTGTCTGTCTGACCGCCCTGGACCCCTCTGCAGCCGTCTTCATGAGCCAGCTGTTGGATTGGGTCCTCTCTCCACATTTTCAGCTTAGCTTGCCCTGTCCTCTGCCCTCACCTCTTCTTCGGGATCTGCCTACCGCACCCGCACACTCCTGCTCCACTTCTCCCTACCTGTTTGGTCAACTTAACCTCACTCCCCAGAAGTTGACCTCTTTCACTAAGCCACAGAGAAGGCTTTCTTGCCTATTGGTCCTTGGGCACCTAAAGCTTGATTTGCAGGACCACACTGCTGTCTGATTGCAGCCTCACAGAGACAGCCACAGAGTCACCTTGGTCCCTGTAACACAGGATCTGCTCAAGGCCTTCACAGAAACCTATGAAAATCCCGTGACCACCTTTGGAGCCTTCTCTTATCCCCAATAGGCTTCCTTCCTGGAAGGGTGTGATTTTTTTAAAAATAGAAGAACTTGATCAAGATGCTGGCTGATAGATACATCTGCATTAACCACAGACCTGAGTGTGAGCTCAGTTAAACCTTCTTAATTAACTCAGAGAACAATAACAATTGTTATTCGGACTCAGAGCGATGTTTGCCACACTTTCATGGGGCACTCGTGATTTCCTGGGCCCTGAATAGATCTACAGGACCAGAACCTCCGGGGAGGGGCCTGGTAACAAGCATTCCAGCTGTTTGCCTGTGGGGCATGTTTAGAAACCACTTATTTAAGGAATTTTACAACTTCTCTCATATCATACTCTCAAAAATGTGGTTTGTTCTCAGGAGCAGTTGTTCTTAGCAAGTAAGGAGAGAGATTCAGATAAAAAAGAGACCTTTGTGTTCACACTCCATGCGTTTCATCAACTATACCAAAACCTTGCAGACCACATTATATTCCCAAAATATAAAATGTGAGTGACCATCTTAGTGGCATAAAAAAATTTATTTTAAGAGCCATGAATGTTAATGTATTTTAGAAAAAGCAACTAAATCATTAAACCCATGATTTTATGGGTATTACTGCTTAGGAAGAGGTTAGGTTTTAAAAATAAGACAGTGTGGGAATGTATTAAGAAAAACCTTACATAAATACTAATACAAGAAGCATAAGGATGTGACAAATTGTGAAGGTGGTACTCAAATATCTAAAGTTTGGAAAGCACAGAGTTAATCAACGAGTGCAGGTTTTTCCTATGCATAGAAAGAAGAATTGGTTTACAAGGGTAGGGATACAAACTTGGATTGAAAAATACCACTAGTATACTAGAAAAAGCACTCAACCTAGTCAGAGAAGCCGGGTTTGAATACCGGTTATGCCGCCTACGCCCTGCATGAATTAAGGCTGGCCACCAGCATCACTAAGAATTAGTTCCTTAACCTGAGTCATGTCTAGAAAAAGTATTTGATTCTAACATCTAAATTTTCCTTCCTTCCCTCTTATTTTCATTTCTTCTTCCTTCTTTCTTTTTCTCCCTTTCCCTCTACATTTTCCTTTTGGAGAAGTTTCTCGCAATCCAGAGGCAAAATCCCTTTGACATCCCCAGCTCCTATCTCATTCTCTATATTTTAACCACAAAGTTTAATACATTTCCCTAATGTCTATCCTCTATATTACTGGTAAAAATCCTTGGGGATCTTTGGGGAATGAGTTTTCTACAAGAATGTAAATTAATTGATTAACTAGAATGCTATAGATTGCCTTAGAGGGCCTCAGCATGGGAATGGTTGCAGGGTTCCAAAGGATTATGATTCTGCTCTGAGTATAGAATCCTCCCAAAGAGCCCTGGGGAGCCAGATGAGGCCTCTCTCCTGCTTAGATCTAAGCAGGATTCCTTCTCAAGGAGTCGCGTGGTGTCTTCTGGACGAGCTGAAAACCAGAAGGGTCTCAGCAGCAGCGTGCTCCATCCCAGTGTCCTCGGCACTTTGAGGAAAGAGAAACCTGGGCGATAGCCATGATCTCCTAGCCACGCACTCAGGAAAACGTTCCTTATTTTCAGGCTCTCCCAAGTTAACAGCATCTTTTTGAGCTGTCTGCATGATGTGACTCGAGTTCTTCAGGGCGACTGGTGCAGACAATAAAATCCATCTGTCTTTCTATCTACAGCCCTCTTGCCCTCCCAGACAACAGCCCCGGCTTCTTGCCAAACAGCCTGCCTTTCTCTTGGTGAGGGGGACATTTGGAGACAAGCATTGGCCAGCCTGGCTAGACGTCTTTTCTCAGTGGGATCAGAAGAAGGTGATGCGCAGGAGCCCCTGAGCCTAGCAGGCGGACTTTCTCAGCTGCCGCCTCGCACAATATCCCAGCTCGGCTGCCTCTCCACTGCGCGAGCGGGGGCTGTGTGAACTCGGGAGGGCAACTGTGAATGGCTCAGCATCTGATATGAATTTATCACCGGCTGCTGGTTGGATGGGGCATAAAGCAAGAGGAAGGGGCTGTGAGTGTTTAATGTGCCCTGCCACAACGCAACGGTTTGCCCTAAAGAGCCTTTTACCAATATAAAAGGACAGGGTCAAAAGTAAGTTGACCCCTGACAGAATGTACAATTATTAGAAGAGGGCTGTGCACGAGCAGCTGCTGGAACCCCACTGGTCCCGCATCGGGCTTCCAAGAGTCAGAATATGAATAATCAACTCAAGATTGTTTTCTCCACCCCTCTCAACCCCCACCACCTCCCCCCAACCTTGTCCTCCTGTTTGGGGCAAGTCCTATTATCTTTCTACAGGAAGGAGCATAACCCTCCCCAGCAGCTGCAATAATTGTGTTCCTATTGTGATGAAGACCTCCTCCCGGCCACCCCCCTACAAGTGGCCATTGTGAGTGGGGAGTCAGTGATTATACGCTCCGCCTGATGCTTTGGGGGACCCAGCTGCCTAAGTGCTGACACACGAGCATGGGTAAAGCCAGGGAGGGGGCTGGTGGAGGTGGAGGAAAGAGGTGGGGGGATCTCGTGTCTGTGAGATGGGACTCTGACATACCAGACCTTTTGCATAAGTCAAGCCCAGAACAAATGAGGCTTTATCAGGCCCCAGTGATGAGGGGTCTCATCTCCCTTTGAAGTGGAGCTGAGCATGGGGCCTAGCAGCTTTTCCTCCTTTGGACCAAGCAAACATCCTTCTTTTGATATGCTACATGCTCATTATCTCTGCCCCATTTAATGATTTTTGATTGAAGGGTGGCGGCTGGGATGCTGAGAAGATCGTTAGAAAGGCTCCATCCAGCCAAGCCCGCAAGAAAGGCTTTCCTTGTGCTTGGGCCTAAATTTGGAATTTCTTAACAGTGTGCGCTTGTTCTTAGAGGCAGATAAGGGCTGAGCGTGAAATTCTTAATTAAGCAATAAATACAGAGTGGGGTGTCAGCAGATGTAGCCAGTAGCCATGGCAACGGAAATCACATGGGCAAGAGAGCTGAGACTAGATGTAGGCCTCAGGCCTGGGCCTGACTGACAGCTGAAGAATCCTACAAAGCTTGTAAACCAGATTAATTAGCTGACTAATTATTTCATAGCGTTAATGTAACTAAAAAATAAAAATAGTTCACCATGAACTGAAACATCCCTGGAAAGAACAGCAGGGAAAGAGGCAGTGGGAAACGGGCTGAGTGAGACAGAGGCATGGACTGCCAGTGAATCCAATCGCGGAGACGGAAACGCGGGCTTGGGGATTCGCCTCCAACTTTGAGAATGTGAAAGAACACTGTTCTACAGTCACACCCATTCCCAAGCATGACGTATAAGTTATAGTTTGGAATTGCCGCTCGTGATAGTTTATCGCATCTAATATTGCCCCTCCTGCTCCCAACACAAGTATAGCACACACGTACTTTCCTTGTAAGTGGCTCCTTGGGCAGAATTCTCATGGGCTTTAGAAAGAAAACCTGAGCCAATCTCCTTAAAAGATATTTTTAAATGAGTGAGGTGATCTTATTCTATGGATAACAATTGCTTAAGTGGTGTGGAATTTCAATCGTGGGAACAACATATCACGTATGTCATATTATCATGGATCTCAGTTATCGTACAAAATCTAGTCAAGGAAAATAGAATGAGACCCTTTCAGAAAGGTTATGACGTGTATACCGAGTTCGAGGCATGTGAGATTGTTGATCTTGCTGAAAAAAGAATAATTTCAGAGAAATAATCTATTGAGAAAATTTGTAGTAAGATAACACGGCATGCTAACCACACTTGAAGATGTTTGGGTGTTTTGTCCCACAATTCCAAGAGATAAGTAAGCATTCTTAGCCTCCTTGTATAGATGAAGCCACTGAGGCATGGAGCATTTATAATTCCATGCCCCGGGTGAAAGAGTCAGGCAGCCACTGATTAAAACCCTGAGCCCTGAGCTCTCTCCGTGAGCCTTCCAAAGAATCTGCATTCCACAAAGACGTCTGTTGAACAAAGGCAGGACTTGTGTTGGTGGAGAAGAGAAATACAAGAGTCAAACACATTATATGTGCAGGATTCTTTTCTCTGTCACTGGGGATCGGCCAGAAGTTTTCTCCCACAACCCTGCCCAGCACCCCCAGCCAGCAGGTCAGGGATCAATGATTTCTTAGTGGGCAGCACACTCTAGTGGAGAGAGCCATAGCCAGGAGCTAGAATGCCTGGGTTCTCATCTTTCCATTCTCAGCTGGGTCTAAGATTAGTCAGGTATCTTAAATCACTCATGAAGTAGCCAAATGGAGGAAATGAAGATAATTGCGATTTTCCTTAAACTTCCTCTCCTGGAGGATGTGGTAAGGTTGCAAACAAAAATACAAAAGATGCTCCACTTAGAAGTGGTCAACAAATGGGAGAAACACAGCCAAGTGTCAGTGAAGCAGTGTTCTGAAGAGACGCCAGCCAGGAAAAGGAGCAGGACCCCCGCCCCAACCGGCCGAAAGTCTGACAGGAAACTCAGATTCCGTGGACCTGAAGGGGGTCAAGTAGCTTCTCTGCAATAAAATGAAACGTCTGTCTACAGTACACAACTCTCCCCACGTGTTTTCATCCCAGGAATATGTCCACATAGACCATGAGGTCACAACTAATGTTCTCTTCTTAGATGAAATGTATTTTACGTAAATCTCAATCAGAGACCTAGAAAGTCACATGGTCCGAAAAAACAATTAAGTGACAATAACAAACTAATCAACATGTAAAGTGCATGGGAGAGAACTAGAACTCTATTGCTTGGGGCCTTTTTGGGGGTACCAGCTACTGGTACCCCCAACAAGCAATTACCTCACTGCCACCATGGCATTAGCCTTCCTAGAGATTGTGTAAACTTGACACACAGGATGGCCGAAACCATAGCCAAATCCACACAATCCAGCAGAGCCGTGTGGACCACCACGGAGGGCAGTGCGAGCCTGGGTTCCTCCTGAATCCTCACATCCTCTCTGTGCCAGCCTGGAAATGGGAACAGAAGTGGCTCTAGCCATCTATCTGCCCCATTCCCTCAGAGCCTAGAGGAGGCACGGTGACCTTGAAAGCCACTCCTTGGGAATCCTCTGAAGGGACAAGCATCTCTAAGTTGATTAAACATTCAACCAACCCTCTATGACTTCCTGTTCCCTTTCCAACTCCTATTGCTTGAAGGTGAAGATACTAGGGTATTCTGGTACAAAGAATTTTCTTTAATTAATAAAGGCTATCTACCTAAAAAATGATTTATACTGAAATATTCATCTACATCATATATATGCACATATATACCTACGGATGTACATCTACAGATAAATATATATACTTACACAGATGTGGCTTTATACCATATATGTGTATATACAGTAAAATAATATAACTTGCTATTAATTCAATAAATAATGCTATCACAGGGGAAAAAGATCTGTAGCCATATGACTTGATTTTTTTTTTTCTTTTATGCCACAAATGTTCCTTTATTACATCTGGCTTATGTGACTCTTCAAATTAGTTTGCAGTTCAGGAACAGAATCTGACCAATGGACAAGACAGGCTCTTCAGAAGCATGCTAAGTAACAGAACAAGAGCAACTGGAAATTAAAATTTTGTTCCAGAATATACATCAAGTGAACAGTCAGAGTTAAAGTTAATGGCACCCATTTGCTCCTGTGCAATGTCTGCAGTACTAAAACAGTCTCAGGATCTCTGTCCATCCCGAGATTTTATAGTTTTAGCTTACATTCATGGTTGGATCAAATGAGAAATAAAATTTGAATGGTACAATTCATCGCAAATAAAATATACAACCATCCATTTGGCAAACACTTAAACAATACCAGGGAATCACCATACGCTCCTCTCTAGTGCTATTAAAATTTACTATTCCCAGGCTTCAGCACAGGTCAGACCCAGGTGACATATGGCTAAGGCACAAGTGAGAGGGACAGGGATGCAGGACAATTGCCCAGCTCTCTAAATCCTCAGGGTCCAGTCTGGCTTCTGGCAGGGGCTGGGACCTGCTGTGCTGATGAGATCCCCTGAATTTGACCATTAATAACAAAATTGTCAATCTAGAGACCGATTTGGCCAGATTCTCCTCACAGAGCACACTGAGCTGAGGTTGGTAGAAGTGGATACCTTGGGCTCAGATGACCAATGCTGACATGGTATGGGAAAGGAATACGAGACGAGCGCCAGGAAGTAAAAAAAAAACATATAGTCCTGACCCACACATTGGGCTCCTGTGAGACAGGCACAATAAGAAGGTAAGGAAATCCTTTTGCCCTCTGTTACTCTGCAATCACAGTACAGTTCCTAGACTTAGGAAACGAGGCTCCTGGATCCTTCATCTTGATGCCGCATTCTGACACAAGTCAGAGACGGCCCATCCCCGGTCCTCAGACAAGCCCTCCATGCCTCCATCTCACCTTCCTGACCTCAGATTCCCTTCCAAGCCTTTCCTTCTCACCTTCCACATTCCCTTCATTCTTCATCATGCCTCTGTCTGTAGCTGTCACCTTGTCCCCTCTGCTGTTCCTTGTAACTGTGGCCATATCCAGCCATCCTGTCTTGACCTGTGATCTTTCTACAAATACAGCACTGCCTTAAACTGAATTTAAAATATTAATAACAATGCTTATTAAGCACTTTCTGTGAGTTAGGCACTCTGCTGAAAAGTTACACATGTTATCCTTTATTTAATTTCCTACCCTTTGAAGTAAGTCCTATTATGATCCCATTTTACAGATGAGGAGTCTTAGAGAGAGAGAGTGCCTGCTGAATGTCCCAGACAGTAAGTGTTGGTTGGAGCTGAGGTTTAAAGCCAGGCAATCTGATTCACTTGACCATAGCACACAGCTGCCCCTTCAATTCCTCATCATTTCATAGCATTGAAATCTTAAATTCAAGAGTGGTTTCTGATTATGTGCCCTCAAAATGCTCATCCAACTACACTTACCCAGATAGGTGAGTTGTCTCAACTGGCTATCGAAGAACCAGTCACAGCCTTGGTCCCGACCAGGTGATGGAAGAGAGGGAAGGGACCGCCCCACGTGACTCCCGCACCACATGAGGATGTCAGGGTAAGGCCACACGTCTGCGTGCACCAGCAGGAGGTAATTCCCAGGAGCAAAGTTGTCAAATGTTGCTGAGTACTTGCAGTGAGAGAAAAGCACAATAGTGTTCATTTAGTAAGGAAGATTCTCCCCAAAAAATGAGCCACAAAGAATGCACATGGAATAGTTTAGAAATAGGACAGTTCACACCCAGACTGCTTTTATTGTGGGAAATGGGCTTACTTAAGTCCACTCCATAATAAATTCATAAGCAGAGCTACAAAATCATAGAACATAAAGACTGAACTATGCCATAAGTTTCTTTGTTTTTAACAACCTCGATTAACAGAAAACCAAGACCCAGACAAGTGAATTAACTTGTCCCAGGTCAAACATCTGGAAGAGAGAGAGCCAGGTCGAGAATTCCTTTCCCACTTTCCCAGAACTTAAAGAGGCAGGCAATGACAGGAGTGCCACCCATTTATGACAGTAATAGCTAATACTGTTGGAGCATTTGCTACCTGCTCAGGTACCGTTCATACCAAGTCGTTCAATCCTGGAAAGACCCCCAGTGATTGATACTATTACTGCCTCCATTTTACAGATGAGGAAACTGAGGCAGGCAGAGTTTGATTAACTCGCCCCACATCCTGAAGCAGGAGACTGCTGAGCCAGGATAGAAACCCAGGGCATCCTCCTCCAGAATCACCAGTCTACTGCCTTTACCTTTGAAAACTTCCCAGAATGTTCTCCTGGGAACTTCAAAGGAAGGAAAGAGAGGTGCACATCCTTTCTGAGGGCCATGGTGAGAGGATCAAAATGGATTCTGCTTTGAGTTCCTCAGAACCGTGACATACCTAAAGCAGCTTCCAGCTCCCAAAGACCCACACCTCTAGGGAGAATGTGTATGATGAGAGAGGAAGAAAGAAATGAGTTAAAAGGAAGAAAAGGAGCTTGAGGGAATCCACTAGATTGTTTGGGTTTTTTTTTTCAGAAAATGCACCCACTTCCCACATGATCATTCCTATCTTCCCTCCCCTAACCATTTCACTCCTTCACCCCAACCCAAATGGATGTCTAGACTTTCATCTGCAAAATAATCTTTGACCACAAGGTGGCAGTATGCAATGTCAAAATGCCTTGTTAAGACATTTTCTCTGGCTACAAACACTTCTGTGAAGTAATTTGGTTCTTAAGCCATAATATAAGAATACAATTCTATAGAATGCTTCGAAGCTATTTTCCATGGTGTTAATGAAGTTAAATTTTCAGGCAGAACCATTCTGCATTCAGGGTGAGATTTAAACAAATTCTACAATTTTCAAGTTAAAAACATCTCATTTTCAGTTTACATTCATCTAGCCAAAGGCTGCTGCCGTTTTATCAGCACCAGAAGAGGCTCATACCTGCAAACTAGTATTTCACAGAAGGAAAGATAAGAACTCCTGGGAAATGTGACACACCAATGAATGAATGAATGAATGAATGAATGCCTGGGTTACCTGCAGAGATCTGCTGATCCAAGGGGTCTCGAATCTCAGTGAATACATCTCTTGATCCAAGAGCAGAGCCATCCAGCCATAACGGTTAGACAATGTGTCCCGCACGTAATTGACAGTGGTTGTCTTATTTCTGCTGTCCGTCATAGTTAAATCAGAAGAAACATCCGGAGCATTAGCTCTAGGGTGATTTAAAACAAAAAAAATGGGTTTTAAGTTACTTGTCCATTCTGGATCTAATGCATTCCTCTTCCATCCGTTGTAATTCATCTTCTATTCTCCCCATCTGTCTCAGGTCGTCTTTGTCTGTGTGTACTGAGGTTTTCAAAACAGCCCAGTGAGAAAGTGCCACTGGATTGTCTGTGCTTTACACTGGCCTGGTGGATTAGAGATAGTAACGCTCAGATCTGAGGACACTAATAAATGCCATCTGAATGAGTTCATATAGGCCAGGACTATACACCGTTATTTTAAAAAAGGAATGTCCACGGCCAGAAGTTTGCCATAGACCAGGTTTATCAGCAGCAGAAAACGTACTATGTTGGTAAATAGATATTCCTGTGGGAAGCAATGACTGAGACCCAGAACCCAAAGTGCCTCGACTCTCAGAAGCCCATCTCCAACTGCCCAGCACAAATGGTTGGGAAGCCTTCCCTGGAGTGGAGAGGGAACCTGGCTCCTCTCCCTGGGCTTGCATAATGCCCAGGGCTCCCCGCTACTACCACACCTAAGTGTTGTTGAGTTTGCTTTTTTGTTTGTTAACATAGATTGTGAGATCCTCAAGTTAGAGATATTTTCTCCTTTTTGGTATCCCGTATCCTGACATATGGCCCTGCCCACAGTGGGCACTCAAATCGTGTGTGTTCTGTGAAGAATGCATGCGTGAGCTCTCCCTAACGCAGTTGGTGCCGATTCTCTAATTTACACGAAGCGTTTCTAGAAGATGTGCATTTTACCAAATGAGGAAACTGAGGCACAGTATGGCAAAAGTATTATGTGAATGTCACAGGTAGAACTAGAAATTTTTAAATTTCTACAAATTTTTCTACGTAGCTCATCCCAGAAAGCGATTTTTAACAGTTCACTAGAACATCAATAGATTTAGCCACATGCTAAGATCCTCAAAGAAAGCCAAAGTGGACAGAAAAAATAAAGCAAAAGTAAAAAAAAAAAAAAATCAATACACATTATGACCGCCCTTCCCCCTTTGGTTTAGTTTTCACGAGAATCTTTAACTGTGGCATTTTGCTGCAGGCAGATAATTAAATTCTCAAAGTAGAGGGAAAGGAGACAAGGAGGATGTTGGGTTTTCAAAGTGCGGTGCGGCATGAGCAAATCCGAAGGCGATTTACAATCCAGCGGCATATTATAAAAGGAAACTGTTTTTACTGTTAAATGCCTGGGCTCTTTGGTCAAATGGGTGTAAATTGGGAATCTACATCTGTGTGCACTAGGTGTATGAACTTGGGCAAATTACTGACCTCCTTTAAGCTTTAATTTGCTTTTCTTTTTTAAATGGAGGCAACAAGAGCGTGTATCTCATAAGCTACTAGAAAACTCAAAGCGATAATGTATATAAAGTATTCAATAACCATCCCCGAGTCCAACAACATCTACCTACAACTCATCTAAGAAAGAACCTCAGATGTGCCAGATCTTCCATTCTGTCCTACGTGTTTCAGTGTCTAGAGGTTTATCCAGAATGTTTGGTCATTTGAAAACCTTTCACGAGGCCAGCCCAGTGGCGCAGCGATTAAGTGCACACGTTCCGCTTCGGTGGCCCAGGGTTCGCCAGTTCGAATCCCAGGTGTGGACATGGCACTGCTTGGCAAGCCATGCTGTGGTAGGCATCCCACATATAAAAAAGTAGAGGAAGATGGGCACGGATGTTAGCTCAGGACCAGTCTTCCTCAGCAAAAAGAGGAGGATTGGCAGATGTTAGCTCAGGGCTAGTCTTCCTCAAAAAAATAAATAAATAATAATAAAAAAAAAAAAAGAAAACCTTTCAGGATACAGAGCCTTGGTCCTGGCCATGCAGCACTTGACACATATTTCTTGTAAGGTCAAATGCCTTTGTTTCATCTGCTAATTAATAAAATGAAAGGGATGAAAAATGCTCAGGGCATTTGGAATAGAACTACTCTTTCCCCAGCCTTCCTTACGCAGTGTTTACTGAAACTAGAAATCTTGGGGTGGGAGACTTCTTCCTCTCTCTGCACCTGGGATACTGAGGGTGTGTTTCATAAGTCTGTCAGGAGTTAAATTGGAACTAAAGGACAATCCTCAACTCATATTCTTAGACTCAGACTGGACATGCGGGTCATCTGTTGGAACTTCCAGTCCGTTACAGGAATTTCCTCCATATTCTAACCTGTCCCTCCTTCTAGTTAAGGGGCATTCGCATCCTCAAATTCCTCCTCTGTTTATGGAATTTATTTTTAAATTTTAATATTTAGACTAGCTTTAAAAGCTTAATTTTCTTCCTTGTATTTTCCAGCCATTTGTCCTCCATAGTCATGGCTCCCTCTTCCCTTGACTAAAACGATGCCTCAGAGTCCCAGGAGATCATCCAGCACAATTTGGACCAGCTAATATATATAATGAATAAATATAGGCTTCTGGGAAATGATTGTAAAGCAAATGTGCTAAGAAAAGAGAATTTGGAACCAAGAAATACCACAGATGTAGATAAGTTGGCTGTGGTAGGTACCATGGTTGGTATATAAGGTGGGATTCCCCACAGTCCAGAAAATGATTCTGAGTGTTTCAGGTTCTGAAAGTGCATGCTTTCAGCTTTCACAGAGATATATGGGCTCTGGAAAATGAATCACAAGACCTAAATCCAAGAGACACTAATTGATAAATCAGAATTTCCATTTAATAATTCACAGTAAAAAATAAAACTGCCTTTCACATAGTAGGTATTCAATAAACATTTGTTGAATGAGTAAACAAGTGTTAAATGGACTAGAACACTCCAAAGAACTGCTTAGGGATGTTTCTTCCCAACAGTGAAGTTTACCCGGAAAACCACATGAGTGTCAGGAGATTTCCTGTAAACTTATTATTCGAAGGAGATAAGCAGTTGATCACAAGTTATCAGAACTTAACAGTCAACCCCGAATCAACAGGATATTTGCCAATAGGCCTTAAAATCTTACATTTAGTGGTCAGAAAACCTTTCCTGGGCATATACAAGCAATCTACACTAATAGTAGGCCCTGGTTTAAGACTTCCTTATGAACTTATACCTCTTTTATCCTAGTCAAGTGCTCTCAATTAAACCACTTTTACAAATAGTTTTTTTTTTAACTATAGACCAAAAGAAGAATTCTTTTTGTTCAAATGCAACCATCTGTTCATATTGAATTCCTCCAACCTATACTTTGTCACTCATTTTGCCTTACCAACCTATATTTTGTCACTCACTTTAAGATATCATATCATATTTCCAGAAAAGTTTCCTCATTCCAGCAATGTGACCCCAAGAATCCCCCTGGCCACTTTGATTAGACTTAATTATTTCTCAAATTTCCATCAGTGTCACAGTTATAAATCAATTTTTAGGACATGATTTCTTCTGGTTCAGTTTCTACAAATTCTTATTTCAATGGTTGAAGGAGTCACCTTTCAGATCATACCACCCAATTTCTGAAGGCCCTTGTCAACATGACCCCCTAAATGCTAAGAATTATTCAAGTCTATTCATCATTGGGACTTTTGTACCTTCCTTTTGATGCCTTCTTCTTCCAACCAGCATCCAGTAACCTGATGCTAACCCCTTGATCAACCAGAGACCCACCATGGCACATCGTGATCCTAAATTATCTTCTCCTCCTCCTTCTTCTTGCATTGCCCTGATCCTATCAGGCCACCCTATCCATCTCAACCCAGGCTTATGCGGGATGTAATTGCACAGGCACTCATGTGCAGCACCAGCTTTCTGTGGTGCAATACTGGTACAGAAGGAGGTTATCACGTATACCTTTATCACAGCTGGTAGTGGAAAGGGTTATATGGTGCACTCGGAAAAGCAAATCAAAATGTAAAAGACCCATCTCCCAGTAAGCAAGATGCCTTCAGTTGACCATGACCGGGGGCCAAAAATTCCGAGTCAAATCAGCTCCCATCCTTCTAGGCCAAATGCCAGCAGTGACAGTGGTGGGCTCTTCTGAAAAGCACCAAAAGAACATCAAGCATCGAAGAACCCCATGAAGAGAATTTACCAACCATAATTACTACAATTTTTGCTTGCCCTAAATAGCCACCAATCTCCCTCTCTTTACTTTTAATGAAGCAAAGGAACACAAAAGTGTTTCTAATTTGGAGGAGCCAAGGGAGTCTGCATGGGCCATTAGCAGCAGAGAGCTTCATTACTACGGGAAGAAGTCTCTCCCTGAACTTCTCATGGCTTTATGTGCAAGAAATCAGGAGGCAACCGGTCCATTTTAAATGTTAACCCTTACCTCGGCGTCAGCAACAGCTCGTATACACAATCAAAAAGACAACAGGACTACGAGCCTTCCCTGTCCTGTGCAGTGTCTTAATTTTTGTTCTTTTTTTTTGTTTAATAACCAAGGCTGTTTTTAATTGAGACATATTCCTCTAGAAATATAGCACTATCTCTCCATAAAACTTCCCAGCTTAAGTACCAATTTACAATCCTAGTTGCGTAAACAATTACGTCATTTAGTGCCCCTGCACTGTGCAGAACTGTTGAATGTATACTGCTTAGAAAGGATTTGTTAGGCAATCAGCAATACCAGTGAGAATAAGTATTAACTCCCATTTTTGTGTTTACCATTAGCTTACTCTTCCTCAGAGTCCATATCTCTGTGTATTAAGACAAACACTGTCTTGAGCTCTAAATGCTCTAAATTCAGAACAATTGTGAAATAAACCCTTTATAATGACACACTTCCTAAGCCAGACACATCATAATAACCAGCCCCAAAAGGTGCTGCTAGCATCTATTGAAGGTTAGTGCTTGCTGTTGTCACTCTCATCTTTCACTGCACAAAGAGGACAAAGTCAAAATTTTGAGCACAACCAACAAATTTTTGCAACACAGCTTGCTTGAGCATCTTTTAAAAATACACTAGGCTCACAGAGAGAAAGGGCCATTATCCTACCTGTTGACCTGTCGTCATCTAGTGCTATTTTACGTGTAGCAGTAATGGTTGTTTGACATATGCCCTTATTAATTGAGAAGCACTTAAATATTTCTCCTTCTGAGTAAGAGGAAAGAAATCACAACACTCAGCCTTCCCCCTCAACTTTTAACAATCCTTAAATTCACATAC
Source organism: Equus przewalskii (assembly GCF_037783145.1). Taxonomy (NCBI): domain Eukaryota; kingdom Metazoa; phylum Chordata; class Mammalia; order Perissodactyla; family Equidae; genus Equus; species Equus przewalskii. Next base: position 49,875,999 of record NC_091849.1, read on the forward strand.
GAAATACAGCTGGTAGGGAGAGAGGCAAGCCAGATGATTAAATAATCCTCGTGTGTCTGGCAGGAGCACCCAACACCACTCCTCCATGACTTTGCCAGTGTATATTTCTGTTTACCCTTTTTCATAGTTGGCTAAAGCAGTAATAACTTATTGTAGAGAAGCCCCAGAATCAACCTAGCATCTCCTCAAAAGTAGCGTCTATGGTTTTTGTAACACACTTGGGACAACGCTTCTTGCTTATTCTATCTTAATCCATGAAGAGAAGCAAGAGATTCTATCATCCTGCTTAGATGGTCCTTCATACACTATTGCATCTCTTCTCTTGATCTGCTGACTCCAGCTGGAATGGCTGCCTCAGCACATGAGAATACCACCACCAGAGCTTACAACCCCAAGGTAGACAACTACCTGTCAGGAATATCAGAAAATGATTTTATGTATCAGGTAGGGAGTTAGACTAAGAAGCGTATCTTCCCTTTTTTATATATATATATACACACACCTGGTGCTGTGGTGGAGCCGACTGACACCTGCTCATGAGCTAATTGTCAGCCCCTCTTCCCAACGCCATGATGGTAGCCTACATAGGTCATGTAAGAGTATTTTCACCACGGAATTAGGCAAATACCACAAGTTAGGGCTTTTTATTCTAGAGAGCTAGTTGCTAAACATTTACCAGCACATTACTGGACCCCTTTATGATTCATAAAATTTCATAACCATGTAGTACTGATGCTTTCCTCAGTTTGGGGCTCACTGCGACTTTTAGATTTTTTTCTATTTGCTTCTGTAACCTCTGCTGCCAAGAAAGGATAACACTTCTTGGAATTTTCCTGTCTCACATGGGTTTTTTTCTTGAGGACTGAAAAGATACTATTAGTGATGCTGTGCCTCTTTATCCCTAGGAAGGAGAGTTAGGCGATTATTAAAGGAAGAGCTAGGCCAAAATTTCCATTTGAACTCTTCTTTACTTTTGCATTCACAGAGGCAGGGGGTGCCTCATACTTTGAACACTGACACATTAAGAGCAGTTGCATAGGTGAAAACTGAACGCTAGCACTACAGGAGAGGATATTAAGCGCGATCTAAGACTCAAGGTGATCAACAAGAACATTAACCTTGTCTTTTCCAGGAGAAGCAGGAAGGAAGAAACAGAAGGTATTGGGGCACAATGAACCAAAGACTGTCCTGAACGACTCCAGAGTCTATGACTCCCTGGGAGGTTTTGCTGGATCGGGACAACTTCATGTGACTATTGGAAAGTATTCCCTATTTTTCAAGAATAGGATTGAGTTACATTTGAGCAAACTTAATTCCCTTGCCAGGCATTTGTTTCTCAGAAACATAATAATCTATAGTATTTTATTAAATTAGCAGGATGTTTATATGTTGTTTTGTACATCACAAACGCAGAGACTTCTTAAAGACAACATTTATTGGGCACTTACTACATACCAGGCAATGATCCTGTGAGATAAATACCGTTATGCCTGTTTTACTGATGTGAGAACTGAAGCAGAAAGAGGGGAAGAAACTTGCCCAAAGGAGTACACCTAGGAAGTGGGGGTGGGGGGGCTATGACTTGTACCCACAAATGATTCTTAATCACTTCTCTATTCTTCAGTGTTTGAAAAATAACTTTAAATATAAATATATGTCCTGACTTTATTTTATATACATCCTATAAAAAGTTAGAAGGACTGGTTTGTCAACCAACAACATCTCACAAACTCTTTTCATTCCCCCACACTCCATCCAGTCAATAATTGGAAGACAGATCAAGGTTTGATTTTTAATCTGAATAGTCTATGACCACTGAAGGTTATAGAGCGCTCTAGACCAAAAAGAATAATAACAATTCCCAGGCGGTACTTGTGAGCACTGAGTGCTCATTCTCCTCATCACAGTTCTATGCAGCTACACCACCAAGGCAAGAAGACAATTGCAAATGTAGGTGAACTGATGACTCAGTAGGGGTGGGGTAGGGGTATAGCAGAGAAGGAGAAAGGATCAGCTGTTAAAATAAATCATCTGGTCAACGGGTAGCCCCAGGAAAGCAAAGCCTAGAAGACATTATGAAAGGACATTCTTAAGTATTAGATGTTCCCAGGAATTTTAGAAATAAAGACTGAGAATAGCATTTTAATTTTGGGTCTTCTGAAGAAAAATTGAGTGCCATGGACTCTTTATAAGTATGTCCTAAGAGAAATGGACGATAAGGATGCTAGAGGAAGATTTTGGTGCACCCATAATTTTTTTATTTATATTCATTTATTCAATACTAATTTTATTAAGTTACTATGTGTTCAAGGTGGTATTGTACACTAAAATACAAACACACACACACACAAGAACACTATCTTGTCCTATTTACCATGCATGAGAAGAGAGGGACAAATTATAGAGCTATGCAGGAGCTATGAGTGTTGGTTAGAGCAGGTATAGAGAGCCAGCACACAGCAGGGAGATCAAAACCTGTGCAGGAAGCTCAGGGAAGCTTACCAGAGAAAATGACCTTCGTGCTGAGTTCATGAAAGCTGAACCTTATGAATTGAAAGACCCAAAGAAGTGTGGCTGAGGCATAGAATGCTGGGAAGGGAGGGCAGGGTGCTGAGAGATGATGCTGAACTAGAAACAAGGAGCAGGTCATGAAGGGCCCATGAGACATTAAGGAAGGTTGACTTTCTTCAGGAGGCAATAGGAAGCCATTAAAAAGTTTCAAGCAAGAGAAGGAATGAATGGCAAGACCAGATCTGCATTTATCAAGTTTAAGGATAGGAGCACAGCAAGGCAGCAAGCTAAGAAGCTGCCGTGATTATGCAGGTGAGAGGTGATAATGGCCTGGACTAGAGAGGGCATGCTGGGAAGGAGAGAAGTAGGAAGACTCAAGAGGGATTTTTTAAGGAGGTTAAATGGACTGGACTTAGTAGGTGACTTATGGAGAAATGAGGTAAGAAGATGAGTCAAGGGTGACTCCATGTTTCTGGTTTAGATAATTGAAGCATTTGCCTCAACACCTAGGGATTCTGAACACCCAGGGAGGAATGGATTTATGGACAAAGACCATAAGTTCAATTTTGACAAGTGGAGTTTGAGATGGCTGTTAAACACTCTAGAGGAAATACTGAAAGCATTGCTCTTCAATAGAAACACAATGCAAGCCATAAATGCAAGCCACAAACATAATCTTAAATTTTACAGAGGCCACATTTAAAAAGTGAAAAGAAACGGGTGAAATTAATTTTAATAATATATTAAACCCAATATACCCAAAATATTATCATTTCAACGTAATCGATATAAACAAACTATTGAGATATTTTACATTCTTTTTTTCCTACAAAGTCTTAGAAATATGGTGTATAATTTACACTTACAGCACATCTCAATTTGGATGAGCCACGTTTCAAGTGTTCATTAGCCACAATACTGGACAGTGCAGATCCTAAGGTGAGTTGGATAAATGGGTCTGGAGTTCAGTAGAGCAGTGTAAACTGGAGGGAAAAAGTCTAGAATGATCAGTGAATGTGAACTGAGGCTGTGAAATAATCCAGATCACTTGGGAAGAGTACGACTTGAGATGAAAGGAAAGCTCCTCACAGAACCCTAAGGAACACTAGCATTTAAGGGACAGGGAGAAGAGCTGACAAAGGAGACCTAGAATCAACACGCAAAGACCTATGGGTAATATTATCTGTGTTCCATGTAATTATCACTATACAGAAGAAAATAGAAGAAATTTGGGGATCAATAAATCCAAGAACTGTGTGAGGTACGTCATCATTATGAGACCTCCAGAGAAACTGGTCACTGATATTTTTCTGAAATGAGATTCTGACTTACATTGGTAGGGCTACCGCCACCCATGTCTTATCAGGAAGGATGGGGTTGGTAGAATGAGACTAGTAGAAACAGAAGCTAGGAAAGGAAATGATCCAGAACACCTGTGGCTCCTAAAGAGAGCACGTTCTTAGAACTGGCGATTGAGAGAGAGAACAATATAAAGCAGCACTCATGCTGATCAAGCATGTTGTCACTTTAACAAAACACAAACTAGATTCTGCCTTGTAGAGGGTGGGAATTTTTTCTTCACCTCACTGTTAAACATTATCACCAACTTCAAATATTTATATACCTCTGTCAACCCATCTGGCAGGGTTGAGTCAAAGGGCGCTATAAAATAGGAAGTGCCACCAATAAGGGCACCCATCAGACTTAAATAAGGTAGTAAGGCACAGGGACAGAAGGTCACCAATGCCAAACAAAGAACTCACAGTGAAAATGGACCAGAGAGATGGCCTTCCAAGGAAGAAATCACACTCCAACCACTTGGCTGTTAGCCAGCGGGCAATGGGGTGCCTTGTTTACGCAGCTATGTAAGGCCTCACACCCTGCCCTCTGGAGACTTTGTGCTGAGGGAGGAGGATGAGTGAGGACAGCAGGGTGCTTGTGCCATATCACATCTCCATCAACATGCAACCCCAAAAGATCATGACTGTGAGAGCTTTGTAAATCAACTCTTAGGGTGCTTGCTCCAGGGCAAACAGCACAACAAATTAATCCTTTCTCCATGAAATGCAGCAAAGTTTGTATCTATGCTGAATTCAAATTGCTCATTAGTTCTGACATGCTCCTAATGAGGTTATAATGCTCTGGGACAAAGATCAAGTCACTGAGCACAAATAGCTAAGGATAGAATCATAGAAAGAGAAAGTTAGAAGGACCTCAGAGCAGTGCTTCTAAAACTACCCTAAATCACCTGGGGATTCTGATTCAGGATGTCTAGGGTGGAGCCTGAGAGTCCCTGGGCCGAACAAGCTCCCAGGTGATGTTGATGCACTTTGACAAGCAAGGTCTTAGAGATCATCTCGTCCAATCCTCTTCTCCTGGGGTGAGGACACTGGGGCCAAGAGATATATTTGGGAGCAAGCTGAGACTTCCCTGAGGCTAATTTGGGGTAGTTGGGCATTTGTCCATAGACCTGGGAGTCAACCCCAAAATTTTTAAATAGAAGCCTAGGAAGGAAGGTGACTAACCATCCTGGCTTTCTCAAAACTGGAGGGATTTCTGGGCCATGAGATTTTCTATTTTAAAACCAGGAAACTTCCAGACAAACCAAGACACATTTTCCACCCTAATAGGAGCCTTTGAATCTGAGAAGATCATATCAGGATTATTGTCTTTTTGACCTCGTCAGTCCCTGAGTGCTGGATCATGACCTGCTGCCAAGGTAAGCAGCTAAGCATCCTGTCTCAAAGATCTCCAAGAACAGACGCTCAGACGGTTCTAGCTACAGAGCCTTCTCACACCACATTGCTACATGCCTCTCTAACAGACGGTCTCCCAGTAGGTCTCAAAGTAAGGCATAAAAAAGGAGTACCAAAACCACAGAGAAATAAATATCACACAAGCACCTACTGTTCTTTGTAACTACATGAATCTGTTTCAATTTTCCTCATTTGAAAAAATGCATATAAGAAATCACTAACTTTTACAAATCTCAAAATATCCATTAAAACTTCTTTGGTAAAATCAGTAAAATAACAATAAAAATCAGGATGCATCCCTGAGAATGAAAAAAAAAAGTCATGCTCTGCACACTCCCAATGGTTAGAAATGAGAATATATGCCTCCACATTGCTATGTTGCTCACTGGAATTGAACCTGTTAACATTAGACAGAATAATAAACAGTCTTGGAAAGCCAAAGGGGGAAATTTTCAGACTATTCAATGCTAGCAGTGTATTAGTAAGACTTCTAAAACAGAATGTCAAGATACTGATTCCATATGCATTCAAAATGCAGAGTGAGTGCAATCCTGACCACATTGACTCACTCTCTGGAGTTTACCTGTTGAAATAAGATGCTCACATGGTCTGGCTGAATCATTTGACTTAATATTCATGCACTTAAAACAAAGAAAGGACAGAAATGTGACTAAATATATACAATGCATTTGAAATAGGTAAAAGAACCCTCGACACTCAGCAATCATTACCTGGAAATTAAAGAGGGCAGAAGCAAGCCTGTTATGCATTATAAACAGCCCAGCTGCTCACTTAATGGTAGTTTGAGTAGCATAACCAAGGAGTCCTTGGTCCAATATTAATAGGAAATGTTTTGTACGAATCCAATAGTTCATGAAATTAACAACGAAAATGAACTGGAGGGAAGCAACTTTGCAAGTAATAGGAAGGCATCAGCAATTGCTTCCCTGGAGCGTCTTGAACACTTAAAAAGAGCTTAAGGAGAGTATGTGTATATAAATGAGAATGGACATTATTGGAATTTTTTAATAATACTTTTATTTTAAATAAATTTAAAATTATCTGTTGGTTGCAAGTCTTTTCAATAGGAAGCTATTAGCTCAAAATGTCAATGAGAGGTCAAGGGCTACGAGATCCGATCTAGTGATATTGAGAGTTAGCTGCCATTTGGAGCAGCCTAAAACTACCATAAACTTGTGATTTGACAGCTGTCAGAATCATTCCCACACCACTTTTGTAGAACTTAATTAGAATCTAAAAAACAACATCCCTTCTACAAACATCAATGGTCTGAACGATATATGCATGCGCATTGGCAAGCTAAAATGTACAGTTAATTCAACTTACAAGCCAATAGACATACGATGAAAGAGAACATCCTCTCCACAGACGCTGCCGGAGACAACCTGACTGAAGCTGGTATTCACCCAACAAGAAGCTGAAAGTGTTTCCATAGAAGCAAGAATGTGACTTCTATTTTTGCCAGACAGAGACCCATCCAGGTCTTCCAAAATTGCTGCATGAGCAAACGGAAATGCAACTAAGTTTGGAGAGTTTGTAAACTTCAACTGGTTGGTCTTCACAGTAAATCCACCTACAAGTCAAAAGATGGAAAGACAGTTACACAATAGTACAAAAGACTATCGTAACAAATGGCAGCTGAATTCACGGGATATTTTCAGTACTTTAAATTGCATATTTATACACTTTTACAATTCACTCATTCATTCAAGAAAAAACATATTATGAGTGGTTACTGTATGCCAGGCTCTGTGGTATGTGCTGGAGATGCAGAGGGAAACAAGAGCAGTACCGGCTCTGCCTTCGTGCACACTGTATTCTAGCACAGTGATTCTCAACCAGTGGTGGTCTTGTCCCCTGGGGAATACTGGCACCATTTGGAATCATCTTTGGCTGTCACAACTGGGTGGATGGCAGTGCTATTGGCATGTGAGTAGAGGCAGAGATGCTGCTAACCATTCTACCATGCACAGGGCAATCCCCACAACAAAAAATTATCCAGCCCCAAGTGCCAACAGTGCCAAGGGTGAGAAACCGTTGTCTAGTGGGAAATAGAGGCATAGAACACCAATTTACTTATCCCTAAATACTAAAGTGCTACAGGTTAGTCTTTCAACCTTTCTGCTCCAGCTCTTCTATGTGAGTCCAACCCCACCTCTTACAAGATTTATACTCTAAACATTTACACTCAAAAGCAATATTCAATCAATCATGTGGGCAAATAGCAAGAGTAACACACTTTTAAGTACAACTCTAGGGCAACACTCCTTAGCAGTCTTTCCCTCACACCAGCTCCATGTGATTCACTGGCAGTACTGTTAGTCCAGTTGCCCAGGTCTTCTAATACACACACCCTTGTCGTTAAAATGTAAAAGTTCAGTACACATCTCTCAGTACATATGCTACTGGATTGCTGTATCATGTACACTATAAAATACAGACAAAAAATAAAATTAAAAAATAAGATACAAATAAACAGAGGCCCTAATGTTTTCGTTTTGCATTCCAGTAGAGTCCATGCAGTGACTTAAGTCATGCATTTAAGACTCCGTGATCCCACCTCTTGTAACTTCTTCAGTTCATCTAATACGACAGTCACCTGCTGTCTACAATCCAGTCACGTTGGACTTCTTTGCAATCCCCCAAGCACAACTTGCTCTTTGGAACTTCTATTGTCTGCATATGCTGCTCCTAATATCTAGAAACTTTTCCCTGCCTATTCCTCCTTGCGAACTTCCACTCGCCTTTCAAAACCCTGCTCGAGAGCGCAACCTGACGTGACCCCTTCCTTTCTCCCCTATCTCACCTTGTTCAGTCCTCTAGGCCTGTACTCATCGCACTCTAGTACAATGTCTTAGACATCTATTTTTGTGTCTAGATTGAGAGCTTCTGGAAGACAAGAACCATGTGTCATTTCTTTGTACCCTACCCCTAGTTCCTTAAACAGAACCTAGAATAGTCAATTTTTAAACAAATGAAAGAGATGGCTTAGCCAACATCATCCGGTGAGAAGAGATTAGAACCCATAAGGAGTAGTGTGTTTTTTTTTTGGTGTCTTATGAATGATATGAAACAGTGAAGCTGTGAAAGAACTGAGGAATTGTGATCTGAAGTGATTGCCATAAGGCAGTTTTTATTCCTACTATTATTTCTACAATCTTAAATTCAGATGCCACCCAAATAAAAATAATCTTTGGCTCTGCCTATACAGGAAAAGAAAAAAAAAAGTAAAGTGGAGACTTGCTGATTATTCATTTAATTAAAAAAACAAACAATTATCTAAATTGGTGATTCAAACCACAAGAGCATATTTACTTGAATTACTTGGTTTGTCTGTTTACAGTGATCAAATCAACTAGATTGCTCTCTACTTCTTTTCACCTTGGCCCATGAGTCTGCCAAGGTATTTCTTACCACCTCTGAGATGTGGTTAACAAGTGAGCAAGAATTCCTAGGGTTCTCTTTGTGTACACAACAAGTCTTGGGATGCTAAAAACTTCAAATACCTGAACTCTGGCTTTTTCAGGAAAGATTGCATGTGTGTTAATTTATATCTATATTTTGGTCCATCCAACTCCATTCATTAATGTAATGCATGAATCTACTGGGCACCAGGCTCCTAGGTACTAATGATAAATCTCTGATCAGGAGAGACATAATCCCTCCTTTATGAAGCTCAGAGGCCAGCAGAGACACAGCACCATACGGGAGTGTGGGAAAGTGTGGGAGAGTTCCCGACATAGGAACCGAGAGCTGCAGGAGCCCCATTGGGATCCCTGGCATCCTCTAGGATTTCTTTTAGGAGATTTGAGCCGCAATTTCTACTGATGCAATCTTATAACTAAAAGAAATAATGGAATCACAATGGCTTTGCCACTATTTATCACATTTACTTGAGTATTAGCCTTATTTACCATCTGTCTTATCTATTCAAACAACTTACCCTGTCCTCGGGAACAGCCCGAACAGGTCCTGATGGCCACACACTCAGTGAGATCAAAGTTAACAAAGGTTGTGTTAGATACTACCAGTTCCTGCCTTTTGGGAGTTTTGATCCCAGCTGACATACACAGGCTTCCCTGTGATTAAGAAGAGAATAAAAAAGGATAGAAAAATAAGAGGACTGGCCACATGAAATGCAACTTACACTATATGAATGAAAGCAAGAGAATAAAAAGACAAGCTAGGGGCAGGCCCAGTGGGGTAGTGGTTAAGTTTGCCTACTCCGCTTTGCCAGCCCAGGGTTCATGGCTTCAGACCACAGTTGCAGACCCAGCACCACTTGTTAAGCTGTGCTGTGGAGGTGTCCCACATACAAAATAGAGGAAGACTGGCACAGATGTTAGCTCAGGGACAATCTTCCTTGAGCAAAAAGAGGAAGATTGGCAACAGATGTTTGCTCAGAGCCAACCTTCCTCACCAAAAAACAAAAGACAATCTATACTGGGAGAAAATATTTGCAAATCACATATATAACAAAGGATCATGATAAGATATCCTATACACCTATTAGAATGATTAAATAAAAAATAATGACAATACGAGTGCTGATGAGGATAAGGAACAACTGAAACTCTCCTACTATTGCCTGTGAGAATGCAAAGTGGTACAGCTACTGTGGAAAATAGTTTGGCAGTTTCTTATAAAGTTAAACATACTCTTATCATTTGACCTAGCAATTCAGCTCGTATGTATTTACCTGAGGGCAATGAAAACTTACGTTCATATAAAACGTTACACAAATGGTTATAACAGTTCCATTTGCAGTCACCAAATCTGGGAACAACTCAAATGTCCTTCAACGAGTGAATGGATAGACAAACTGTAGTACATCCTTATAGTGGAAGACTACCCAACAATAATAAGGAATAGAATATTGCTTCTTGCAACAAGTTAGATGAATCCCAAAGACATTTGGGAGTGAAAGACCCCGGTCTCAAAGGGTTACATACTATCTGATTCCATTTATATGATTGTTGAAAAGACAAGACTACAGTGACTGAGAATAGATTAGTGATCTCCAGGGGTTATACAGGAGAGGGGGATGAGGCTGCAAGGATGGAGCCCGGGGGAGTTCTGGGTTGTTGCAACTGTTCTGTATCTTGATTGTAGTGGTAGTAGATACATAAATCTATGCATATGTTAAAATTCATAGAACTGTACATCAAAAATGTCAGTTTTACTTATATTATTATAAACAATAAATATTAAAAAGTCTAAAAAGAAACAAAAACTGATTCCATGATTTTCCACAAAATCTCTTCAACAAACTTTATCTGATTAAGTTGTTAGTGCCTCACGGTGCCACTGTTAAAAATAATTGTATATCTGAAGATCACCCGAAATTTGTCAGGCATCACTAGCTTGAAAGACGATAATAAAAGAAACAAACAGAAGAAAAGAAACCCGGTGCAGCAAAGCCAGCATAGGAATCATAAGAATACTTAAACATTACCATTAATAACCTCAAAGAAATAAATATACTATTTCCATGAAACAAGGAGAAGAAGCCTAAAAAGGGATTTTTCAGAAAAGAAAAGAGAATGAAAACAGGAGAGCCAAAATAACAAATTCAATAGAAAAAAGCGAGAAAACATCCTAGAAAGTAGAATAAAAAGACAGTTGGAAAATCAGAAAGAAAATTAAGAAGTTTAGAAAAGCAATCCAGGGGGTCCAATATCCAAATAATAGTTCCAAAAAAAAGAGAGAAGGAATATATAGAGGAGCAAATTATCAAAGAAATAACTGAAGAAAACTTCCCAGAAGGGAAGGATACAATTTTCCAGCCTGAAAAGACCCACCCACTGCCTAACACAGCGGTTACAACAAAAAGCCACACCACAGTATCTCATATTAAAATTGTAAAACACCAGGGACAAGGACAAGATCCTAAAAACTTCCAAAGGGGGAAAACTAAAAGATTATCTATAGAAGACCTAGAATCAGAGTATCTTAAAATTATCCAACCTCAAGACTAGAAGCTAGAAGACAATGGACAACTTGACAACTGAAAAACGTCAAGGTAAAATGAACTCCGACCTGGTATTCTATAACCAAAAACCTATCAATAAAGGAGCCTCCATTTCTGGCTCAAAATCGTTACCTCCACAGACCCCCACTTTGGTAAGAAAGTTACTATAGGCTTTGGTCTAATAAAAAGAGGAGTTAAATCAGAAAGGAAGAAGATGTGGCAATCAGGAGAATGAATTCCAACCTAGGGAGACATGAAGGAAATCTCTAGGATGTTGGTCAAAAGGAATTCCAGGATGTAGCTGTGAAACCCTTCTCCCACACTGTGGGTTCAAGTGTATACGTTTGGGATTGTTGTTTGGCATTATCCACTAAAGCTAAAGCGATATCCTCTGAACCGGCAATTTTACAACTTGGCATACATTCGACAGAAATGCATGCACATGAACACCAAGAGACATATAGAAGAATGTTCATAACATTAGTATTTGTAATAACCCAAGACTTGAAATGATCAAATGTCCATCAATAGCAACATAGTTCTAAAAAACTGTGGTACAGTCATAAAATGGAATACTACATAATAATTGGAAGAATAAATTATTGCAACATATAAAAACATGGATGAATCCTATGGACATAATGTTGTGCCAAAGAAGCCAAGCATGGAAGAGTTACATGCTCTATAATTCCATTTATATAAAGTTCAAAAACAGATTTGAAATTGATCTATGTTGATAGAAGTCTGACTAATTGTTCCCCTTTGGCAGGGGAGCTGGAGGTTGAAGTTGAGTGGGAGGAGGCATGAAGGGGCTTCAGAGGAGTTGGTAATCTTCTATTTCTTGATCTAGGTGGTAGGGACACGCTTTTTGCTTTATAAAAATCCATTGAGCTCTTCATTTGTGATTTGTGCACTTTTCTCCAAAACGTTATATTTCCATGAAACACTTATTTTAAAAACTGGAATAAATACTAGAGAAAAATAACATACAACATGGGAGGGTGAAGAAAAAAGTGAAAGGAGTTTAAGGTCCTTGCATCGCTCAGGTAGTTTAATAGTGCTGACATAATTCAGATTTCCTTAAGACAAGCAGACGTTAAAAATTTCAGTTCAATAACTAAAATAATCATAAAAGAATGAATAACTTTCAAATGAGTAAATGTAAAAAAGATACTGTTCAATGCAAGACAAATCACGTTTGGAAAGTAGAAAAAAAGAAACAAAGAAAACTGATTGCAAACTGAAAACACAAAATAAAATGGTAGAAATAAATGCAAATATATGGGAGACATCAGCATGTGGATGGTAATTGAAACCACTAGAGAAAATGAGATTTCTCCCAGGGAGAGCAAGTATATTGAGAAGAGAAGGCGCTCTACAACAGGATTTAGAAACCCCAAAGACGAAAGGTCTAAATGGAGGAAGACAAATCCGCAAGTGAAAATGGGAAGTACCCCTTGGAGAAATAGGAGGAAGAATGAAGCAACCCCATCAGGGTCTGTCTGAGTAAGATATTTTTTAAAGTCATATCATCTGCTCAAATTAATTATAATAACAACAAAAAGACAACCATCCTACAGATACTTCCAAAGTAGAGTGACCATAATCTACACCCAAGTAAAGGCATTTTGAGAGTGTGAAAGGGGATGTTGTTTAGACAGAATTTGAGGACAAGGAGTGAAAACAAACACCACAACCAAACTAGGATGTATAGTGATCGTATAGCGCACCTCCTTTTTTTGCATATTAATGCCATCCTCACTGAAAATTATTCTATCCATTTCAACATAAAGCTAATGTTGAGTGTGAGAGTAGCGACATACACAAGTATGCTGAAAGGAGAAAAATAAAATCCCTTCTAACAAAAAGTTCTTCCAGAAATTACTGTTTGTTTCAAGATATGATTCACTGATAATTGTGTGCCACCAATTATATGTGGGTGGAAGGTCTAAGAACGGATAGGTCAAATTTGCTGAAAATCTTAATTCATAAAGGACTAGCAGGCTCAAAAGATAGAGGCTAAAATCAGAGCTCCACAACCACAGAGAGGTCAGGCATCCTTTTTTTTCTAACAACTGACACACAATTTCATATGGCAATGAAGTGGTTCCCAAGTAAATCTGAGAAATATTGTGTTAAATAAAGATTCAGGTATTTCAACCCTCCGATTTCCCAGAGCCTTTCAGGTGCTGATATGCAATGCAGATTTCAGGGTTTGGGAGGTATGATAAACAGCATCACTTAAATGTAATTAACCAAAGAATCTTCCTCTCCTAGACGCTCTCTGGGGGCTAGCCTTCCATGGAAAACACTTCAGGGAATACCAGAGTCGGCATTATTACTGGAGTCGGCTCATTGCCAAAGCTCTTTTCCATGTGTAATTAAGAGTGTTTGACCAGGAGTGGGAGGATGTCCAGGAGGCCCTGACTCCACAATACCGGCACGGATCATGGGCTATCATTTGACTTCCCAAAACCTCCACTTACTTACCTGTAAATTCAGGCATTCTAACTATCAACTCTTAGGTAATATTTAGCTCTAAAACTGCACAGTTTTATGATTAGGATGCCTAAGCAAGATCTAGATGTCTCCTAGAACAAACAGACGCTTTCCACCCACGGACATTTGTCCTGTACTTACTTATTAAGAGGCTGAGGGACCCTCAGATGCATTGCATTCCTGGTAAGTCCCAGCCCAGGGTATGATTATCTTTTATTATCTCATGAAAAGCACTCTTTTGTTATAATTTATATCTTAATTTATGTCACTCTCCTGTTAATTACGATGTCTATTTAGCATCAATTAAGATGTTGTGACATTAATTTACCAGGACAGTTAGTTACTCGGCTTGATGGGCATTTTGTTTTTAGCATCTTCTCTAAGGTTATTTCTGAGAAATTTCAGGGCCTTGGATCTACCAGTATCACAGACTCTAAATCTGGGTCCCATCCTCTCTTAAAAACTATTCAGTCTAAAAGGAAGACTCATCTCTCAAAGTGGTAATCCTTGTAGAGAACAGGAAAATCTGGCAGGTATTTTCCTCCTGAAAAGGATGGTTCAAAAGAGATTCAACTAAGTTTGAGAATTCAACATAAGAAAGTGCAGCTTACTAAGACAATGATTTTTAATTTCAATATTTATATCTATAGCTATGAAATGATCTCAAGGGAAGTAGAAAAGTCAATAATTGTTTAAATTTCAATTGGTCAGTGCATTCAGGAACTAACCAAAGAGACTGCTCTTTCCTTGGTTCCTAGAAGTACTGTGGGTCTCTTCCATCTATGATTGTTATGACAACATGATACTAATACGCATGTAGCTCTTTTAAAAACAAGAACTTAGAAGACCCATTATAGGTCTGAAGTCTACTGAGACCACTGGTAGCTGTGGACTGCCCTCAAGTAGAACTAGCACTTCTCATCTGGGAAGTCCTCTTTGCCTTGTCTACGATCTGGTACCCTGGTCACGTAGTGGCAGACCATAATCTGATGTTTATCGTGTAGAAAGGCACACTTTGGCAAGCACTAGAGAATCACCTAAGAAACCCTAGTATACTATAGCAAACAATGTAAATTTATATTACCTTTTTGCAGGGAGGGGTGGTACCTTAAATGGAGTAAGAACCCTATGAACAAAATGTTGATGTAGAAACTTGGAAAACCACAAGGCAGAGAGACAGCATGGAATTGTGCTATTTCATAATCCTTGGGAGGTTAGAGTAAATACCTAAAATTATTAGGTCTATTATTGAATTGGTATGGATAATAATGTGAAATTGCAACCAGAGAAGAATACTGCAAGCTACTCATGACTTTGACTTATATGGACTCATAACATTGAAACTTTGTGTATATTTGAATTTTATTATAAATATCACCACTGTTACAAATAAAAAGCTCCTCCAACTTTTACCAGTTAAATGCAAGATTCACTAAAGAATGCTGTTAAAATTACATATCCTGGATCACCAGGGAGCCCAGCACATATGATTCTGTTTTGATGGACAGCCTGAAACAACCACACCAAGGCACTTACCTTGTGGGCAAAATGACCAAGTAATAAGCTGTCAGTAACTGAAGTATTTACATCACTTTCCAAGATGTCAATTCCAAAATCTCTGCATGAATAAATCTGGAAGTTTTTCAGGAGAAGATTGCTACTTCTAAAAATCTATAAAATAATGGCATATGTTATGGCAAAGGTCTGAGGCTTGGTTTTTCTTGCAGACCTGTAGATTCTTTAATTATTGGTTAAGTATAAATAAGAATGCTATCCCATACTTAAGCAGCTTTTGTCCATCAGTATCTATGCAGACATCCCAAAGTTGCCATGAAGTCAGCACTAACTAGTCCCCTTTGGTAACATCCCCTCTGTAGTTTTCATTTCTGCTCATAATAATGGATACATTAAAAAGGTCAATGTGAATTCTTCACACATCTAAAATAAATTTGCAGTTGCCAAGTCACACGAAATTGATGGAGAAAGAGCATCCAAAAACTCCAGTACTTAACATTTTCCTCAGTGTAGTATGTTAACTAACATTGTCAGAAAATTGTAAATATGAAATAAGCAAGTCATTTAGCATGACTACAGATCCAGAATATGTGTTATGTGCATAAATATTTGTGACAACTTGGTAAGTGGGCCCAAACAGGGATCAAATGTTAACGAAATCAGCTTGTTAGAGTCGGAAGCACCTCACCAGTGTGGGGGACAGAGCCTTTGGTTTTTACCTAGCATTGATATTCACTCTGTGATCTGGGGCCAGGCACTTAATTTCACCTGGGTCTCGTTTCAATCATTTTTAAAATCAGGGTGGAGGTCAGGACTAGCAATTAACATAACACAGTCAACCCTTTATTCACTAAATAGGATCATGTTTACATTCATATCTTAAAGCAGAAGCTTCCTATTGATTAAGGCCATGGTAGCCTTGATTTATCACAGTATCATGCTTCCCTGTCAATCAGTCTTTGTGCTTGAATTTTCAAGAATTGAGTAACAACTTGCATCTCCTATTGTGTACGCACGGACAGCTTTTATAAAATGATAGATCTTTTGAGACACAAAGGTTTATTTAAATAAAATAGGTATGATCTGAACTGATAATTTGACAACAGTTGTTACCTAATTACAGGCATCAGCACAAGTTCCAGCAAATATATTCAAAAACAGCTAACACCTAGCTTTAGCTAGGGAACCTGGTAATTTTAAAAGGAAACCGACACAATAGCAAAAAGCACCTATTTGTAGTGTGAATAGTTTTCATAATGTGCTCACATCTCTCCCTCTGTCCTCTAAAAGAACGCTCTGCATTTATGAGATCTAGTGAGGAGAGGGTATTTTCCTCAACTCTTATAACCTACATATAAAAGGATCAGATTGTCTGAGTTGAATCCAGCAATTCTTAGCTGTGTGACTTTGGCAAGTATTTTACCCCCTACCCAGAGAGTTTTCTCATCTATAGAAGGAAGATAATAATGATGTACCTCATCCAAATGTTATTAAGATGATTAAATGAGAAAATATCCAAAAATATTAGCCATCAACATCATCAAATAGAGACAAATTTGTGTTTATACACAATAGGAATTCTAACTAATGGAATATTCTGTTCAAGGGTCTATATACATGACACTCATGTCTAATGACCAGAATTCAGTCAGATATATCTAATAACGAAAGTTTATGAAATGTAAACACAATGTACTTTTTGATGATGCAGAAGGCACTTCTCAAGTGTTACAGTTTCCAGAGACTTTATTATCAACATCAGTCTATCACCCCCATCCTCTTTACTAACAATGACAATAATAACAGCTATTATGGTACACCCACGAAGGTCCAGGCACCCTTCTGGGCAGCTCACATGTAGGCATTTATTTAACTATCAAAACAAACTGACCTTCAGGTACTATCACTATTTCCATTTTACAAACAACATAGGAAAAATTAGGAGATTTGCCCAAAGTCACACAGATAGGAATTGGGAATATTTGAGAATTTACATGGCTATATACATTGGAGGTTAGTTTGGGATTTTTTTTACCAGCTTTATTAAGATATAATTCACATACTATACAATTCACCCATTTAAAGTTTACAGTTGAAAGGTTTTAGTATATTCATAGATATGTGCAACCATCACCACAGACAATATTAGAACGTTTTCACTTCAAGAAGAAACCCCATATCATTTAGCCACAAGTAACCATTAATCTTCTCTCCATTTCCATAGATCTCTCTATTCTGGACTTTCACATGAGTGGAATCATATTGTATGTGGTATTTTGTGACTGGTTTCTTTCACTTAGCATAATGTTTTCAAGGTTCATCCGTGTTGTAGCATGGATCAGTACTTCATTGCTTTTTATGGCTGAATAATATTCCATTGTATTGATATACCACACTATATTTAAACATTCATCCATTGGTGAATTTGGGGGTTGTTTCCACCTTTTAGGTATTATGAATAATGCTGCTATAAATATTTGTGTACAAGTTTTTATGTAGATATTTGTTTTTATTTCTCTTGGATATATACCTAGGAGTAGAATGGATGAATCACATGGTATCTTTATGCTTAATCATTTGAGGAACTCTTAGACTGTTTTCTGAAGCAACGAGACTATTTTAAATTCCTTCCAGCAGTGTATGAGAGCTCCAATTTCTCCACATCTTTGCCAGTCAACACTTGCTATCACTTTGATTCTAGCCATCCTCGTGGGTGTGAAGCAATATCTCACTGTGGCCTTGATTTACATTTCTCTAATAACTAATTATGTTGAACATCTTTTCAAATGCTTATTAACCATTTGTGTATCTTCTTTGGAGAAACATCTATTCAGATCTTTTACTCATTTTTTAAATTGCATTATTTGTCTTTTCATTGTTGAGTTGTGAGAGTTCTTTATATATCCTAGATAGAAGCCCCTTATCAGATATATGATTTGCAAACATTGTCTCCTATTCGGTAGGTTGTGTTTTCACTTTCTTGATTGGATCCTTTGAAACATTAAAATTTTTAATTTTGATAAAGTTTAACATCTATTTTTCTTTTGATGCTTGTTCTTTTGGTGTCATATCTAAGGATCTTTTGCTAAATCCAAGGTCATGAAGATTTGCCTCTTTGTTTTCTTCTAAGAGTTTTACAATTTTTGCTCTAACGTTTAGGCTTTTGATCCATTTTGAGTCAATTTTTGTAAACAGGACGAGGCAAGGATCAAACTTCATCCTTTTGCACGTTGTTATCCAGTTGTGCCAACACCACTGCATAGTCCTGGCATCCTTGTCAAAAATCAGTTGACCATAGATGTATGGGTTTATTTCTGAACTCTCAATTCTACTCCATTGATCTATTTGTCCATCCTCATGACTGTATCACACTGTCTTGATTACTATTGCCTTGTAGTACATTTTGCAATAAGGAAGTGTAAGTTCTCTTACTTTATTCTTCTTTTTCAGGATTGTTTTGGGAGGAGTCACTTTTTAAATTCCCTGTTACCATGTTAATCACTCTCCTCATAAAAGTGAAGTTCCCAAAGCGTTCTCATTATTTGAACTTTTTGATTGATTAAATTTGAATGCACAAGAGTTCAGTCAGTCTTTAAGGATCTATGTTTTTCTTTATGGGCTTAGCACTTCTGATTGCAGAACTTGAGAAAATGACTAACGATCACCTTTTGATATTTTTGTTTTATTAGTTTATTTTCTCTAGAACAAGGCTATTCTAGAGCTTGGAGACAGAGTTTAAGCCTCTGCAAGGCATGAACTGCTTCTCTGCATACATGGGCACTCAACAAACTTTCCTACTGGATTTGTCATCCTATATTCATAGTGCTTATGGGAAACAAAGTACTTTATAAAGTTAAATGAGAACAAATACTAAATACAATTAGGATTCTTTCTGTTAGCTAAACTAATTATATATTTTGGGGCTTTCCCCATTCACAATTGTCTTCCTCTTGTTGCATATATCAAATAAATGTCTTTCGTGTGTGTGTCTGTGAGGAAAATTGGCCTTGAATTAACATCTGTTGCCAATCCTCCTCTTTTTGCTTGAGGAAGGCCATTGCTGAGCTAACATCTGTGCCAATCTTCCTCTGTTTTATGTGGGACACCACCACAGCATGGCTCAATGAGCAGTGCTAGGTCTGCGCCCAGGATCTAAACTTGTGAACCCTGGGTCACTACAGCAGAGCACATGAACTTAACCACTGTGCCACTGGGCCAGTCCCATGTCTGACTTTTTTTATTGTGACTTAATTATATGTTTTTATTCTATTTGTTAAATGCCCTGTAAACATATTTCTTCATCAATGTATCTTAGGCTCCAGATTTCCAAGTGGCAGAGGCCAAGTATATGTAACTTTCTCTGTGTAGCCCAAAAAGTGATCCTGGATGATTTTTACATATTGCTGTTAACAGTGAGCATGCAAGGGTTCCTACTAAGAAAATCATTGTGACAATAAAAAGTAAATGATTGAACATGCACTTTCTTTTCTTTTGAAGAAAAATAGAAGAAAATTCAGCTCATTGCTAGAGGTGAGAATGGCATCTTGAGCTGGAATTTTTGTTCCAATGATGAACAGCACTTTTTCTTAAGACAGAAGCATGTATTATTCAGGATATTCAGATATCAAATGCACAACATTTGGAGTCTGTATTCTACACTTGGTTGTGCTACTAATTAACTGTGTGACCTTTGGCAAGTCCCTTTACTGTCCGAGCCTTAATATTTTCTCTCTAAATAAGCATAGGAGAGGAGGAGTGGATGACCTCTACAATCTCTCCTGGCTGTAAATCTCTATGATTCTGTTCTCTATTAGAGCGGCTGAAAACTCACCCTAGAGGAAATGAACTAATCCTGGCTACTGCCTAGGAATTTGTTCAACAGCTATTCTACCCACACCTCTGATGCTGTTGGCTCCTTAAAGCAGTAGTAACATTTCAATTCTCCCCTTCCCTCAGCATGTCATCCCCCTTTAAATAGAGATGCATAATAAATCACCAAGAAAAAAATAAATGATGGTTTTAATTAAAACACTAAAGAAACTTACCTGAGCACCACCTGCACCTCCCCAAACCATGAAGTTCTGGATTAGGGTGGGGCCAGTACCATCATCCCAAGGGGGCTGAAACTTAGGGTATACAAAGAGACCATACCTAGAAAACAAAGCAGAAAGTGAAATTTACCCAGTTTCTATGTTTCAAATATCCCACTTTTTCTTGTTGGAAAATACAAAATAAAGGTAATGGATAAGGTAGAGCAGAGATGAGAGCTGTGACCCTTGTCTCTGTCACTTCCTGTCCCTCAGTATTTCCATTCTGTCATCCTCTGTGACTTGCTCCTGGATCGCAACAAGATGAAGACCGCCATGATCCTATTCTGTTCTATCAGCCCCACCTGGGCTGACCCCCCACCTAGGAGTCTGGACACCTTCATCTAGCCCTTCAGAACATGGTCCCCTATTCCATCAGCCCCCTTCTAGATCCACTCCTTGCTCGGAGAGTGGATTCCAGCACCTGCAATCCCTCCAACTTTTGTTCTTCCACCTAAAATGCCCTACCATTGCCATATTCTGGATGCCTTCCTCCCTCACATTCCAGGGCTGCAGAGAGTGGCTAGATAAGAACTTCATAAGCAATGATAATTTCATGGCATGTGCTAATCTCAGCCTCAGCTGGCGCTTCAACGTCGCATAGCAATCGTTCTTAATCTTTATTCCACTCTCCTTATCATTTTCCATCATAGCAGTATTACTATACTATTATTATCATTATTATTTATAGCTATCAATTATTGAGTTGCTATTATATTCCAGATGTTCTCTTAGGTGCATCACATAAGTCATCTCTAATTTTCACATCAAACTTTCCATGTCCATCCGTCCTCATTTACAAATAAGGGGTCTGACTCTTAAAAAAAAAAAAGCAATGTACTAGGAGGAAAGCCAGGATTTGAATCAGGGCCTGACTGACCTATGAAGTCTGTATTTTTCCCATCTCCACAAATCCCCTACTCCACCTGTTTCCGCTGCCCTTGCTCCTAGCTCCGTACCCTCTACAGAACAAAGACTTTGAACAGTCCTTTCTCCTCTTACAGCATGCAAGTCACAAAGGAAGAGCCCCTATTCCCAGGCTCATCTCCCCACTCGCCTCCTGAGGCCAGGCCCTCCAGCCTTCAGGGGCTCTGCATTACCAGCTGCTCCCAATTTTTTGGAAGTTTCCTTGCTCTCTCTATTGCACTGTCCTCTGGATAGCACACTATCCTGCTGCCCTCTTAAGTGACTTCCCTCTCCTTTCCCTTCCCTTCACCACCAAACTTTCATGATCCAAAATGCTTACCCAGGCACATCATCAAATCTCACTTGTTTGCCAAAAGTTATGAGTTATTTGTGAGTGTTCTACACAAAAATCCTAACTCAGAAGCTTTACACCCAAAATATAGATGAACTTCCCCAAAGTTACCTTGTACAAGAATGTGCAACATTCCCAGTGAAGGAGAGAAGTGGAGCTTGTGATGTTCGGCTGGTCACAAGATGAAAAAAGTAGCCATAACCAGCAGCACATACCCTGTTCCCCTAGAGAAATTAAGGACAGTTAAATAACAGTTATTCCATATACAATAAGGTTGCTGGAAAGACTCTTATTTGTGCCCATTCTGCTTTTTCTTTCACTTCCTTTCAAGGCATTTTGATACTTTTATCAACTCATTGACCTTTTATTTTTCCCCCTGGGGATCAAAAATATACTCATTCCCCTTCCTCCAGGCAGCTCATCTGGACTGTAATTTGCCCACCTCACGAACAGGCATCTCATGTTAAAGTGTCATCGTAAGCTTCCTCTGTGAGAAGTTACTTGTGACATTTGGTCCAAGCTCTCCTCTGTGGTATGTGCAAGAATATACGGTGGCTCTCAAGGAGTACCTTGAAGCCAAGTCTACACCAAGTGTTCTCTCCAAGCCTTCAAACAAATCAATGTTTTGGCTATGGGCTGATGGCCAGTGATTGCACCAGGCATGCCTTAGTTCTGAGACAGTGGCTGAGTTCAAATACAGCTCAAATCTTCTCAATGTACTCTTATCCCAATCGGATCATTTTAATCACCTTAATATTTCTTTATACTTTTTACTATATAAATAATTTAATGTCTTTCATATGCTCATATAAAACATAAATTCTCCATTGGACCATATGGGTTCTGAGTTCTAATTCTGATCACACTGAACACCATGAGATCATCCTTATAAATTCAATGAAGTGCCTATCGTCTATTCATCACTATGTAACATACTTCAAGACAGAGTAGACAACTGACTCCCTGAAGAGTCTAATATTGTAAACAGAGGTATTTTGCTTGGCCTACCCAAGCTTTACTAAAACTTTTATTTTGTTTCTAACATTTTAAAATCAGGAGACTTGATATAAAAATTCAGACTTCCACTTTTTTGGAAAATACCGAACCCAAATTCCTGCGGAGTAGTCATGGATCCACTGGAGCTAGGAAGGGCCTGCCTTCTTAGACTATGGATTATTTCGCCACAGGCCCCACCCTTCCCGCTTCAGTAATTTATGACAGCAGCCTAGTCCCTGCAGGCATTTGAATTTGCAACCTCTTAACTCCGGACAGTAAATGACATGTTGGTTGCTCCACTTTTGAGTGAGCAGAATGAAAGGCCAATAGATCAGACTGCTGGATAACTTCCTAAATGTTTGTGCAGCTCTGTCCTCTCTGGGCCTGAGAGGCTGTTCAAAGGATAAGATGCCCGTATCTACCTAGAGACTAGAAGTCAAGGAATAGTCAGCTCAGCCTGCCTCAGGCCTAACTAAACCTTGTGCTACAGGGATAAAGGGAGGCCCAGAGGCTTCCACATGGTTTATCCCTGATCACCTGGGGGTTTGACACGGCTGAGATGGTATGAGAAAAAGAATGCCAGAGTGGCCTCTGTGTGAGTAAATCAGTCTCCCGGGAGCACACACTAAGGGACTAGAACAGCTCATCCTGAACACTGGCATCAGGGCACAGAAAAGAGAATGGGGAGCAGCGAGGATTGTGACACCATGCAACCCAACAAGGCATAAAATATCTTTCTAAAAAACAACAGTTCAGTGCCATAGTTGCCTCTATATAGGGCTCCCAGGAACTACGCGGTGAACATCTTGCTAGAACAGTTTCTTAAACTTTAGTGTGTACACCCGGGGGAGGGTTGCCAGATTTAGCAAATAAATACATAGGAGCCCAGTTAAATTTAAATCTCAGGTTAAAAAAAAAACACTAATCTTTTTTTTAGTATAAGTGTGTTCCAAATATTGTATGAGATATACTAAAAACTTATTGGTTGTATATCTGAAATTTAAATTTGGCCAAGTATGCTGCATTTTATCTGGCAACCCTAACCTGGGTATATAAAATACAAATTTCTAGGCCCTGCCACCAGATATTCTGATTTAGTAGGTGCTGGGGTGATGGTGAAGGGGTGGGGGAAAGTATTCTGCACTCTTGAGAACCACAGGTGCTTCCAATGCAGGTGATCTTTTGACACATTTTGAGAACTTCTACTCTAGAGCTGACTGAGGTATTAACGCTGGGTCATAGAAGACATTCAAAGAGGAGAGAGACACTGGGAAGCATTCATTTCCTAGCGATTTTGCCATGAACTGCTTTGAGAACCCAGTGCAAATGGAAGCCACTGCTGAAAACTGAAGGAAGATAGAGACCTAGAAACTCAGGGTAGGAATCTGTTACCAGATCCCCAGCAAAAGGACTGTGCAATTCA
The DNA here is from genome assembly GCF_037783145.1 of Equus przewalskii. NCBI lineage: Eukaryota > Metazoa > Chordata > Mammalia > Perissodactyla > Equidae > Equus > Equus przewalskii. Next base: position 49,900,036 of record NC_091849.1, read on the forward strand.
GTGCAAGTGATACTTATGTTGAATTTTTTTCTTTTCCTTAGAAGTACCTATCTTGTTTGAGTTTTGACCAAGTATAATAATAATACTCATAGTAAAGATTTATAAAGAAGCTGCTACAGTCCAGGTACCAGACTTCAGTCCCATTTATTTTCACAATTCTGCGTTGTGTATTATTATTATTATAATTTCACAGACAGAGAAATTGAAGCTTGGAGATGTTGAGTAACTTTCTCAAAGTCACAGAGTTGATAATTGTCAGAGCCAACTCCATCTCATCCAAGCCTGGAAGTGTCAGAGATTGTAGCTCAGGAAAGAGAAATGAAGGCAAGACCCAGAACCAGGATGCCAAACAATAGGGTGCAGTTGAAGAAATGTAAACAGTAGGATGCAATGCAAAGTCACATCACCATGTCAAGGGAAGAACAGGACAATTTGCTACAGCCTCCCCAGTAATGGACAAAACTATTGAGCAACATTCTTTGCGGAAGTCGAGTATCATGGGCATTCAAACAAGAGAAATTCCAGAGAGAAATTAACTATCCAAGTAAGCCAGCTCCTTGAGAGGGGCATCCATATTCATAGTCACTAGATAAAAGTCAGTTAACCCTTCAGGCACCAGCTAACATGGTGGGCAAGACTGGGGTAGTGTTTGATATTACTACATAGCTATATGTTTCCTCAATATTGGGGAGCATTTTTCAGGTGAGATTTAACTAAGGAATTGTTCTCTTCACACCAAAATTCCAGACAGTATAGCATCCCTTCCATCTCTACCACATGGAAAAGGGAACGCTCAGCTTAGAGGGTACAGAGAGCCATATGGGCAAGGAGGTGGGCCAATTGCCACAAGTAGACAGGAAAAGACATGGCATTTTGAAGAGTACATTTAAGGAGGGTGAGGGTTCTGAAACTCTAGCTTCGTAGGGATTGAGTGTTATCAAGGCTTAGACAAGAAGTTAATGAGGATTGGCTTCATCAGATTCTTGAGCAACAACAGAAGACTGAGATTGTCTGAAACTGTTATTTAATATCAGTGCAGACAGTGAGGAATATGGATGTTGGGATGTGACACAGGAAAGGGTTAGAAGCAAAAGAGGAAGTTCTGACCTGCTCAACAAGAGAGCTCCTTCTCACAGCCTTTTACACAGCTCAAGGAGTTTCCCTGCCTTCTGAGTAAGGAGGGGTTGAGAGGGAAGACTCCAGTCAGACCCTTTTGGTTGTGGCTCTTCCCTATTCATCCTTAGGCTGAGCAAACTCATTTCATCCCATGGTTTCAGTCATTGTAGACTAATATTTTATTGACTTTAATTCCTAAATGAAAGCACTTTAGGTATTAAAGGTAGCTCTCTGAACCTGGGGGACCCACTGGCATCATAACATAGCCATCCTCCCTATGGAATGGGGTTTTAAAGAGCCTATTTCTCTCCGGGTGTGCCACACGTTCCACTTGAAACACACATGCATGCACATACACACACACACAAACGCATGCAGAACCAAGTAAAGTCAATATGGAAGAAAAACTGAAATAGGTTCTTTTAAAACCAACAAGACCCAAGTCCCACCTCATGTGAGAGGAGGAACCCATGTCCCAATGCCCCAGTCCCTGGAGGCCTTTTGGAGAAGTATGAGTGAGGGCCAGAGTTTACCCTGAGACTAGAAGCCCAGCCAGCATGCAGCAGCAAAGACCTGGTTGGGGAAGCTAATACAGCTGACACAATCCCAGGTGCTGTTTCTTTAACTTTACCTTCTTATTCACCGTGGCTCCGAAGGCTCTTTCATCCTGAGTATTTGTAATTATCCACCCACTCCTCCTTTTCCACTCAGTTATAGAACATTTTCTTTCTTTGTGGACTAGTGGCCCATTTTCTACTGCACTTCATTATTTTGGATTCTGAGCATTTCTCCAATGTCCTGAGGCCATATAAAAGTCTAATCACATCTCTTACCTACCACATGGTGTTCAGCAAAAGTGACTTTGGGACATCATTGAATATGAAGTTGAATTACTGTTCAAGATGGTAATGTGACTTCAGGGAACCTGGGCCATTTCTAAGACTCCACTCATCTTGGGGTGGTATAGTCTAGAGCCATGGTTGTCAATCAGGGATGATTTTGTTCCCCAGGGAGCATTTGGAAATCTCTGCAGACATTTTTGGTTGTCACAACTTGGGGGCAAGGAGGTGTTACTGGCATTAAGTGGGTAAAGACCAGGGATGCTACTATACAGAGGACAGCCTCTCATGACGAAGAATTAAATGGCTCCAAATGTTAATACTGCCATAGTCAAGAAACTCTGGTCTAAAGTCTGGGCTATGAATTGTTGAAGTAACCCATACCCATTTTCTGGTATTCCATCTCCAAAGTTTGATGGAGAGACTCACCTAAATATAAAAACATGGTTCATTACAATAAGAATACTTTAACCGTCTTTACTAGGAGGGTACTTATATCTTTTTAAATGATCAAATTTGGTATTAGGCATTCCCCAAAAGCATACTTATTAGCAATAAATCAGTAATCTCAATTCTTCCCTCATGCTAGGAAACAGGACATGCACTTATGATTCTCAGCTTCAGGAAGAATCAGTGTCTCTGGGTTGGCAGATACAAGTGACCAAGATATCTCTTCAGCCCCCATAGAAACACAAGGAAGCACATGGTTATTGAGTCTCAGTTATGGTTATGCAACTCGAACCTTCCTCAGGGAAGCACATGTGAGGCTCCGCCTTCCACATAGCCTGCGCTGATTGGCTGTGTCTCGACCACACCTGTGATCCATGAGTATCTAAGCACTGAGGGTTAGGGAACAGGGTTTCTTAACCACCCAACTTTTCTGCAAGTTTACAGACAACAAGAAAGATGCGCTCAAGGCTAGAAGTGATCATCTCTCTTGGACATACATTCTATTTCACCACCAATGAAATGCTAGTTCATTACCAAGACTCTACCAGGAGGGGAAAGATTCAAATAGTTCAAGGATTTATTCCAAGGGCTACATCCTTATTCATCACCTTTGCCAGACAGGTATGCAGAGAGCATGTATTTTGAGCAAATGAATTGATTTGTCGAATCGTCTGCCCTAGTGTCATTAGTATTTTACGGAGCATCTCTGTGATCAGGTAGAAACGCTTTCCAGGTGCATTTATCATGGGGCAGGAGAGTCTTCTGGTAGCCGAGAAGGCTCACTTTTCTTATAAAAGAAGCACTTGGACAGTCAGATCACATTACTTCCCAGCCCGTTTTACTCTCCATTCCAATTGGGTATGCTACAAATGATTCATGAGGAAAAACCACATATTTATGCAGGCAGCCGGCGGCTTGTGGGGAAGGGTTTAAGGAAAGCAGGGAATTTTGTATGGAAATCAATTCTTTGCGGAAGTCAATGTATTATGGACATTCAAGCAAGAGAAATTCCAGAGAGAAATTAACTGCCCAAGTAAGCCAGCTCCTTGAGGTGTGCATCTGTAGTCACTAGAAAAAGTGAGTTAACCCTTCAGGCAGCTCTTAAATATACATTAGCTATTGAGTCTGGAGAGCTAAAGAACTGAAATTGGCCTTTAAACACAGAATTCCTTACAAAATTGATTAACAAACCAGAACAAATTCCCCTCAAATTAAATGGATGTTTCCAAAGGGCTCGTCTTTGGGGTTTTTCTGCAGACTATCCTAAACAGGAGTCTGGTCATAGGAAATTTCCAGTGTCTACATAAACATGGGACACAAACACTTTCCAGGCTGAGGTTGACGCAGGTTATGTCTACTGGAAAGCTGAAGCCTCTGAACAGATAACAAGGAATCCCCACAAAGGAGTCAGAGAGTCAGATGCTAAGGGCCGGGGGAAGACAACCTGGAAATGGAGTGCTCTAAATGCTGCTGGTGCTGCACGGAAGAGCCATCACCAACACGTATTTGGAAAGCATGGAAAGGCCTATCTAAGGAATATACAAAGGAATTCCACAAGTTCCTTAAACAGGAATATCACGCTTGAGTCCTCACCAGCAAGAAGGCACAAAGCTCAGGCTTTGCTTCTTTGAGAAACTGCTCTGGACTTGGCTGAGCTGCAGCCTGGGCAGGGAGGCAGGCAGACCACTCATGGCTGTGAAAATTAAAAGAAGAATCTCACACTGGAAGTGCCCTCGTACCACACATGGTTGATAGTGAGTAAACTATAAAGATGGCTGACTGGAAGCCAAGGTGAATTCCCTGTGCTGGGGCAGAGCATTCGGTCCCAGGCTCTGCGTCAGGGCAATCTGGGAATAAGACATAACCACAAATCACTGCCGAGACTTAAGGATCAACTGCATTTCTTCCCCTCCGTCTGCCACACCAGAGATTTGAAGGTCAAAAAGGGAGACCACGTTTGTGGGAGAGAGGCTTAGGCTTCAGGGTTGATTGCCAGCCACCAGGATTAGGTCACCTTCTTCTAGTCTAATACGGGCTTTAGTCGAGTTAGTTTTGTCCCCACATCAATTTCCTGGTTTTGCTATTGCTCTGTGGTGATGGCTGTGGTTGCGCTGCTGCAGGGGATGTTGGGAGCAGGGCACACGGGAACTCTCTGCTACGTTTTTGCAACTTCTTCTGAGTCTAAAATTATTTCACAATTAACAAGTTTAAGAAAACAAAAGTGAAAAAATGCTAATTAATCACACTAATGCAGGGACTTTTGAAAACTACTTTGCCAGACTGCAAGAAAACTGAAAAGCGAGTCAGGAGAAAAGTCACAAAAACTGAGCACACACAAGTCTTGCGTGCATTCCCTTAGGGGGCAGTGTGACTCTGAACCACTCACACAGCAGGATGTAGAAGCCACCAGCCATGAAACACTTCCTCAGAGTAAAGGAATGTCTGTCTCTCCAACATCAGGACCACCCTGGAAGAGGGCAGGGTTGTACACCACAGCTCTTTCTGTCACACACACACATACACACTCCCCACACATCATCGTTGTTGTAGCCTCCTTATGATCCCTTTGGAACAATGGTGTATTTCTAAAATACATTTTTCAAAGCACTCGGTGTATCATCCACATAGGACACATTTAATAAACACTGACTTGCTGTTCACCCAGTGACTGAAATGACCTTCATTGGCCCTGGGGGTTAAGAGAAGTTCATAATTTTTAGGTTTGCCACACAGGCCCAGTTATCACCCAGGTCCTTAGTTGTGGCACATTCCAGACAATAGAATACAAAAGAAACAGCAGAGCAGAACACCAGTGGCACAGCTGAAAAGTGGAGTGAACCATGCAAGACTGAACACTGAGAGATGAGTCCCGTGGGATCTAAATGCAGCCACAGACTAAATATCTTATTTTCCCATCATCAAAGTGATTGTGGGGTCTTGGAATCTATGCTTTACTTTTCTCTTTCTTCCCCTCATTCTTTGGATAGAATTAAACCTACATTCATTCATTCATTGTGTTCAATTAATTTTTTTGAGCAACTACTATGTTTCAGACACTATGTTAGGGGCTAAAAGCTAAGAAGCTAATGAAAAGAGAACCACTGAATTTTAAGGTCATCGAAAATGAAAATGTCAGGAATATATCTAATGAACATATTTAATGAATCTGGATTACCAACTTAAACTAAAACCTCATTCTCAAAACACATGCATTGTATTTGTTTTTCAGTTTGTAAAATGGTTATACAAGGAAGAAAGTAAGTGAATGGCAAGGCAAGGCATCCAGCGGGGAACAACAGCTTGTTTTGAACTCAGCTTTTCCCTCGCTGACAGTATTGTTCTACAGGTCTGGCTGCAAAGGCGCGGGTGACCTACGTCAGCTTTTCAGATGGCCTCTGGTGCTCTGCACCTATAGCCAGTTCAGCTCTTCTTCCAGTTGACTGGTGGCCAGGACACTTGCCCAGGAGACAATGTGCCACCCAGTGAAGCAATCAGAGAGACAGCACCCCTGGCATTCAAAGTGGGATCGAGATACATTCCAGCCACAGGTAGGAAGCTGAGTTGGGCAAGCCTGAGGGTCTACTTTCCTCTGGCTATTTCAACATAGTCAAGATCATGCTACCCACGAAAGTATGCAAAACATAGTTCTTTAGGCCCCAAAGCTTGCTGTTGTAGCTATGCAACAAGCCCTGGAGTCACCAAGTTAAATGCTGCTCTTTTGGCTCTGGGTCTAGAGTTTGGTCTCCTTCCGTCTTCGCAGGTCTGCCTCCTTTCCTTACTGGCATATTAGCTGCCCCCATTAGGCACCTAAAATGGTGTGTAAGTGCTCTGCTTGGAATAAACACAATTACGAGTCTGGAAGAGGGTCGAGGAGATAACCATGACTTTTATTAGGGGTTATTCAGCTGAAAGTAATTAAAAACAGACGATCAGAGGGAGACGGGGAAGCTCATTCTCTCAGTTTCTCAGAAACTTGGCATAATTGCCATAACACAGTAGACGCTCACAGGAGTGTCCCGGAAGAGCACAGCCATTAACCCTTTCGCAGATGATCCAGGGGATAAAATCATTGGAAAAGGGGAAACCGAATGACCTTCGCACTACTCTGATGCAATTCCTCATTCATGGGTCTATGGTTAGGAAAACTACCAGAAAAAATAAATTTTTAAGTTGTTTAGAGAGAAATTTACCAAGAAAAAGTAATGTTAAGTTGTACTAAATGGCAGGATAAAACATCAAGGCCGTCAGAGTGTAGTTCATTCATCCTGGAATCTGACAAGATCTCAGGGACCTCATGACTTTGCTGACCCCAGTTCTGAGCACTCTTAAAGGGCAGCAATATGACCGCATCAATATAGTAAGATCGTGAAGATTTAACAAAGAATTATTATTGGAACCGAGACAAAAATAAGCAACCACAGTGGACAGCTCAGGAAGATATTTTAGTTTGCATTAATCTAAATGACCAGAAAATAATCAATATCTGCTTTGTTTTGCTCCATATAGATATTGCCTCAAAGAGTTTTCACAGGAATTCTGAGAGAAATGATTACATTTATCCTAAAGCACTTGTTTAACATAAAAATCATAAAGCAGTTTCTCGATACCAGCACCAGGTAATGAGCACCAGGTAAATATTTTATACCACACCACTGAAGCCGCCACTCCAAACAACTTCCGGAGTGGACATTATGCCCTCTCAACTCTGACCTCCCTGGCAGAGCTGCAGACCTTACCTCCACAACATTGGTGGGGTTGCGGATGTAGATGCCAGATGGTGTCAGCACTTCCGGACTGGAGAGTCCCTCAGCACCGGAAACACGGATGATCACATTGTTTCTTATTATACTTCCCTGTTCTGACTCGTCTAATTGAAGAAAAGATACATCAAACAGAGATGATTTACAAACATAGTTAAAATTTATACAACTCAACACTCTTCTTTCTGCTAATACACATTACATTTCACATAATGCACATATGTGTATGTATATATATAAAATATTTAGTATGTTCAACAAATCTGAGATATCTAACATTCTGCTGTCAGGCCTGTCTATACCATACATGACAACTTAAATGGATTGTAATAGATTTAAAACCAATTTACATATTGACCATTTTTTCTTGTTGGCATAGCTTCCCACAGGATGTATCTTACCTCCATGTATGTACCTGAGAGAACAAGAGATCATGCACATTTCATGTCACCCAGGAAAATGAAGGACACTGTAACACTATTTCTTGTTTTGGGCGTGGCTGGTTTGGGTTTTGTTTTTGTGCTTTTATCTATGAACCAGACAAGGAGATACAGATTATATGGACTTTTTAGTTCTAGAGTATCACAGATCAGAAGTTCATTTTAGACAGAAAAAAAGAACAAAGAAATAGATCTCCTGTTTTACTTCTCAGGAAGAGTCTAAGTGACTGTCTCCATAATCAAATGCCACACAGCCTTGTGTCAGCTCCAGCCCCATCCCCAGCTGTTCAAATTGGCCGCCAGCTATCTGCATGCCCCCTTCTGCCCCTGGAAGATCTAGAATGCCCTGAAGGAACAGGCCAGACAGTGCCTAGGACCCTCACGCCCAAACCACTGAGGTTTAGAATAGAATAGAAGAAATAGAATTGGAATAGAAGAAAATATAAGAGCATGAGCCACGCTTAGGAGAGAGATGAGACACTTGGGGGGCATCAAAAGACAGCAGCCCCACAGATCCCTCATGTCTGGATCTCCAGGTATCTGCTCCCATGTCATTTCATAAGTCTGGGTTTGCAAACTCATTTTGCATGAAATCGAGTACTTTATAATGCACTCATAAACAAATGCTCCAATTCCCTCACCTGCAATACAATAGACGTCAAGAGCCTCCCATTCACAAAATCCAAGCACTAAAGGCTAAATTCCTCCTACAGATTTTCTTCTTTGCCTTGTTAAAGGCTATTCTATATAATTGTCATCTGCTAAATTAATATTGTTTGAGTACCTTCCTGAATTTCCGCGGCAGCTTTCAGCAAACTTTTCCCTTATACAAAGTAGGAATAAACAAAGTCACTCCTCCATCTGTTAGTTTGACTGCTCTCAGCTGTCCTTTTCTGATCGAAAGATTCTCCCACACCTGATCACGTCTATCGTCCTTAGCTCTTTGCCTTCTGAAGCTGGAGCTCATTTTTCATTTTTTAATAAGGATTGGCACCTGAGCTAACATGTGTTGTCAATCTTTTTTTTTCCTTCTCCCCAAAGCCCCCCAGTACATAGTTGTATATCCTAGGTGTAGGTCCTTCTAGTTGTGGCATGTGGGACGCTGCCCCAGCATGGCTTGATGAGCGGTGCCGTGTCCGCGTGCAAGATCCGAACCGGCAAAACCCTGGGCCGTAGAAGCAGAGTCCGCCAACTTAACCACTCGGCCACGGGGCTGGCCCCTGGAGTTTGTTTTAAAGCAAGTTCATATGATATGTATTTTCTCACTAAACAGATTCCCTCTTAGCACTAGAACCTTTATAGTTTTTATCTCAACAGATCGTTCTTAGAGGAACACGTACATTTACCCACCGACAATGTCACAGAATTAATTGAAATACAAAACACCATTTAACAAATACAGTTATAGTCTTACTTTCAGTGAAAACCTCTGACTTGCTTTTCTATTCTGATATAACCAAAGAGCCTGTGTTCATTAATTCATTCATTTCTTTCAACAAATATACCTACAGTGCACTAGTTAATGCACTAAACGCTAAGGAAACAGTGTTCACACAAAATCTGGTGGTAAAAACAGACGTTAATCAGATGATCAGAAACATCATATATAACTTTAAAGCAATGATGCTTTAAAGCAATTGGTGCTAAAAAAGTTTAACAGATGAAGTTGACTTGGGAGTGTGGGGGAGAGAATCTTATGGGGGAAGAGTGAGTGGTTTGAATAGAGGCCAAGAGATTGTGCAAAGGTCCTGAGGCAGGAGAAAGTGTAGTCTTTTGAAAGAATTAAAATTAAATAAGTCAGTATAGCTAGAGTGCAAAGGGAGACAGAGCAAGACAAGTTTACAAAGGTTAATAAAGGCAAAATCTCTGAAGGAGTCTTTTAATCAGGTTAAGAAATTTGTATTCTAAGAACAACAAGAAACTTTTAAGGAGTTTTAAGAAAAGGAGCGATATGATGAAATTTGAGATTTTTAAGGATAATTCTGGGTTCTACAAGAGGAATGAAATTTAGAAGACAGAAGTAAATAACAGGTGACCAATTAGAAGATTCTGACACATGGACTTCTTCAGCAAGCCACAGGAGCAGCTAAGAACAGAACTCAAGATTTTAAACTACTTAGCAAATACCCAGGTTTGACAATCTGTGAGACTGTACAAAGACATACTTATGTGACTTTGAATTACTGTGAAAATTGCTGACCATAAATTTCAAAACCTCTCATTGTATATTTATTTAACCTGAACTCAAATGTCACCCTTCAAAGATCAATTTCTTGTCGGTAAAGTTTGGTAAGCTAATCAGTGATGACTAAATTTAAATGCAGAATTTTTAACTATGGCCTATTCCTAATGAACAGAGGCTAAGGTTTTCATACATTGGGAATTCAAATTTTGAGACAATTCCTTTTTAAAAACTATGTATTCTACTCAAGAATGGAAAAATTAAACAAGCTCGTCACTTACCCACTAACAGTGCATGGCCTAAAATATTATAGAACACGTTACTGGTCACCTTCAGGCCCAAGGTCCTGGACATGCTGAGGCCTCGACTGAAGGAGCCCCACACTGTGCAACCCTGTAGGTAGGAATCTGAATAGGAGAGAGTGAGGTAAAACCTTGAAGTGAGTCTCGAAGGCTCTTCAGATCCTGTTGATCATCTCCAAAGCAAGCTCTAATATAACTAAGAACACTTCCCCACACTACAATGAAACTCAGGAAATTAAGAGCGGGAAGCAGAAACCAAATCAAGAAAATGGGCAACTCAGACCAATGCGCCTCAAAGATACCAAAGATAAGCAGGGCGGAATCCAAGGGTCAAGTGCTAGAAAAGGAAACCACCTGAGGAAAGAGACAGTATGGCCAAACCACAGAAGAATGCATGGCTGTCAAGATCTCCAATTGGCCGCTATCGCTAGTGTCAACTCTCATCACAACATGGCAGTCAGCAGCTAGACAGAAGTTAAGGACAATGAGAAGAGAGCTGCTTAGGGACCAAACCTGACCTTTGAAAATTACATCTTGCATGAGGAGATGTAGTCATTATTTCTTGAGTTGTGAAATAATACTTTTAACTTGCCAGGCAATAATATTCTTGGCCCAAGCCAGCCAGACATTCTTATTCCAAATTGTAAGCAAAGTCAGATGCTGACCTGAGGATCATAACTCTTATTTTTTAAAATGGTGGGTTTATGAAACTAAAGGGATGTACCCTCTACTATTAAGTACTCTTTCTACTAAGTACACTCTGCTAAAAGGAACTGACATTTAGAAAAATCATTGCACCGGTTCCAGAGGCATATTTTATGACCCCGGAAATCAAGTTATGTGGACTGGATCAGTCAGTGAATAAATATTTACTGAGTATCAACTATACATTTCAGGAATTGTGCACTGTGCAGGAGATATAAAGATGAAGAAAACTAAGTAAATTCTGCACTTCACAAGTGTAAGAAACTTACCCTAAAATAATTAAAATTTATTATTTGGATAATCAAATGATAAATCCTGAAACAGGAGATTTGTGTTATCTCTAGGTAATGAGAGATATTGTATGGTTGTCAAACGTTTGGAGTACAGGAAAAATTGCTTTGGTTTGTGGAATAATTTGACTGAAATTTGGACTATCCAGAAAATTCTCAACTATAATGTCATCATAGATACTGGGACTCCACATTCGCCTTGATCTTAACTCCCTTAGTAATGGGTGTCCTCACATTACTCACCAAGGATCCACCCCAATAAATTAACCCATCCATAACTACTTCTGGAGGAAATTTTGCCTACTGAAGACTTTTCCTGACTCCAAATCTCCATCACATCACTCCATCAGTATATGCCTGCCATCTGAGCAATCAATAAGTATTAACGTGTTCATAGAGCTATTATGAGTTGAGTTCAGGGATTGGTAAATCTTTAAAAGTACCAAAGATTCCAACATCCCCCAACTCCTGTGGCTGCAGGCAATTGGCCACACAGGGTACAAGGGCCTTCAGGGCATGAAACAATAAAAGATTCTTTGGCAAGCATGCCAGAAGTTTCTAACCTCTGGGTTAATGTGTTACCCCCTCCCAAGAAACACATTTGCGTTTTAACAGACACCTACAGGAAATAATGTGTTAACTTAGTGGTTTTCAAACTTTTTTTTAAGCACTGAATCTTTTTGCATATAAAAATACATAACAATAGATAAAAGTGCAGCTACTCTAAAGCAGAGATTGCAGGAGGCAGATTAAGCAATTTTGAGCAAAGTGGATTTTGATTATGTTCAATGGATAACTTATATGTGACTGCTGCCCTCACTTATACTGGAGCTGGCCCCCACATCAAATACTATGCAGCACTATAGGCATCAAGAGCCCAAAGAACTAGAGAAAAGGGCACAAAGGTATAATCGTCCCAATACACCAGGCAAGGAGCCATGTTAGGAACCATCCTCCTAAATGAATGTCAAAAATAAATAATGGAGAAGAGATGTGGAAAATTGGGATAAATAGACATCCTTGGCATGCAAATGATTTGAAATGAGAAAACGATGCTGCAGCTGGCGAGCCAGGATCCTGCTCTCAATGACCTCAGGATTACTCTGTCATTACCTGTTGAAATCCTAGCATCTCTCATGCCCACCTGAACCAAGTGCGCCCTGATATCCTTTGTCAGGCATCACCCCTGGAGCTCCACCCCTTTCTAGGAAGGCAAAGCTTGACTGTGTGGGTGTTGGAGTTGTGGAGGGATGGAGAGGATGACTGACAAATGGAGCTGCTGTCCTCATTACCTAGCACCTGGACCCCAATTCTCTGACTCTCCGCATGTCAGCCTCTGGTACTGGATCTTTGCCTGGATGCTTCTGTGTCTCTCCAACTTTGCTTTCAGAACCTTTACAGCACATCTGATCATGTTCATTTCTGGTTCTGATCTTGTTTGTTACTTAGTTGTTCTCACCTACACTAGATGTTTCCTACTCCCATCCTATCTCTTCAGCTCTGGCCAAGATCCGCACACTCTGCCTAGTCCGTGTTGCCAGGAAAAGTGTCTAGTTCTCAGCCCATTCTCCCCCATTTTCCCAGACAGAAGATTCCTCTGAGTTAGGACAACTTCACATAGAAGTGCTCTCCGCTGTGCCTGGACTCCCATGACATTGCTGTGTACTATTCACTGTCAATTTGCCTGTAGTCACAAAGCTAGTAAATGGTAGAGGCAGGAATCAAAACGTGGATTTGTGTGGTTCCATCCACATTTGTTGTACCTATAGTGACGTTTCTCGAAGTGTGCTCTTCAGACTACTTGCTCCAGAATCATGAAGTTTGCTTGTTAAAAATTCAGACACCTAGGCCTACCTTAGACTAGAATTTGTCAGGGCAGGGTCTATAACTCTGAATTTAATAAGCTCCCCAAGCGACTTTTTAAGCATACTGAAGTTTGAGAACCACTAATCTAGAGTATAATTACCCATCTCTGAACCCCCATGTCCTACATAATCACCTAGCACGATTCCCTACACGTAGTGCCTTGAACATGGAAGAAGAAAGAAAACTGAGAAGCCATAGGCCTGGACCCACTTACCTCTCATGGCTCCCACCAGAGTCAGCGAGCTCAGATGCTTACGGAAGGCTTGCCCCAACTCCCGGAAGAGCACACCCTTCAGCTGGACTCGGCTGGGCTCCCCCGGTAAGGACTGGACGATGAGCCTGGCCCCCAAATCTCTGGATCCCAGCATCTTCTCACTCTTGGAATATAAACAATTCTGCAAATTACCTGAAATACAGAACGAACTCAGGGGGACCTGAAGCACGTGTAACATGCTTCTAGACAAATCTCCCAGTTTGAAAGGCACTGTTCACACAAATGACAAACCATTATTGTTTATTTCATTTAATAATCTTACTTCCCTTTTACTTTGATTCTCCTCTTTGGATTATTAATTAAAACATCTGATAACTAGGACACAAAGTTGCCTTCATTCTACTATTTCCAGAAGCCCCCAAATCAATCACCTTAATTACCATCACAAAGAGGCTAACTATACCCCACAAACCCAACCTAAATAGATGCTTATTTCAATCCAAAAGATCCCCCGGAGGCAGCGTGCAACAAAACGACCTTCTCGCGGTTAATAATTATAGAGAAGAGACGGGAGCCCTGAATGTAAACACAGCGCTCTTAAGACTTAAGCTGTCCAATGGGGCTTCCCCTTTGCTTTGCTGCTTTATGGGTTAGGAAGTCAGCAATAATGCCACTGCAGAAATGGCAAAAGGCTCCAGAGAAGTCACTGAGCAGCCCCCACCAACACCTCCTTCCCAGCCGTACCCACAGCAAGGATAGAAAACTGCATGAACATAATGCACACAACTCCTATAGCTACAGAGAGTTGTGACTTCACAACATGTGAAAGCCTCATAATCTACAGCCTGGGAAACCAAAACAGACACTTTCTGTTGACACATGGCATTTGGTGGTGTAAACTAACCTCAGAATGGAGAAGAAATTATCTCCTGAATTAATTCTTTCTTATCCATGTTAATAAACCAAAGAAGTGCCACTAACACAAAATGATGTATCATTCCACAGTAAATAACCAACAATAAATTTCAGAGTCCAGTCATTTGCTCATATTCAGAGAATAAATATATAAGGGGTAAATGAAGAGGTGTTTTATATTTGTATGCTTTCTCATAATTTTGATTATTTATGCCAGTGATCCATAATATTTTTGAGTGGCCGGGCCTCTGTCTTATTGTATTTGGCTACCTCATTCCCACACTTCGGCACCACACAAAGAAGGGGTGAATGACATATTATTTTTTTAAAGAAAGGCTATGAATTTGGGGTTTTTTTGAGAATTTTATAATAACATTTAAGAGTTGTGTTGAAATCAGGGATTTTTTTCCATTAGGAGCTCACAGATTTATAATGGCCTGAACCTAGAAGCGTGATCTTACTTGCAGCATGATCAAATGCAATGTTTTGTACAATATGATCTCAGAATACCTGTATGAGAATTACCAGAAGAGTTTGAATAGAATGAAGATCTCATTTCAGCAGAGTTGTTAAAGTTGGTAGTAACTGGATTCGAACCCACTGTATCAAAATATTTTTCAGAATGACATATTTGTGAGCTAGATGACTGGGGTGGTGGGGGTGGGGACAAGGTCTCTCTCACCCAACCATATCCCAACATTATACCCCCATGAATCTATGTAGACATGACTCAAATCTTTAACTCCGGCCTTGACACTTCTTCCAGGCTCCAAACACTACCAGACATCTCTACTCAGATGCTGGCCTGGCATCTCAGTCTAAACATCTACAAAATTAAGCTCAGGATCTCCACTTCCCACTCCAAAACGTGTTCCTCTTCCCATCTCAATAAATAGCCTCATCATCTATCCAGAGCTCATGCCTGGGAGTCATCCTTGACACCCACACCGTCCTGGACCAAAGTTGACAAATGATGTCTTCACAACATGTGAAAGCCTCATAATCTACAGCCTGGGAAACCAAAACATAACCTACTAAACTAACCATCCCTGAAATAGATGTTTAATAGGCACATCAGTGTGAGTCAGTGCCTGTTATTCTTCTAGAAGATAAATTGACTTTTCCAACCACTTACATAAAGTATGTGGTGGTTCATTCAGACAACAAACTCCAAAAGTGGGGGTTGGGGAGGAGGCAAGAGCCCTACTAGTCAGTAAGAATGTGCTGCCTGTGTTGGTGACGCCGACATTAAACAGCTTTCCTGAGAATTTTAGAAGGGGCTTGGAATTCGAGTTAAGTCTTCTTTATAACCTCTAACGTGGAAATTTAATTCAACTCTCTAGATTTAATTATTTAACAGGAAATTTTTTTCCCCAGAGAAATAATTAATTTCTCAAGTGGATACTATTGTCTATCTCTTTCACAAGGCTGTTGAGGGCAGGAGATGAAATGACAATTTATCAAGAGCATTCTGAAAACTATGGAGTATTATGGACATGCAAAGATTAAGGGTTTTTGTCTTTTGAAATAAGTCGACAAAACCACATATCATTTGACAGTAAGAATGTTCTTTTTTACTCATTGGACTTCCGAACAAAACATTTGTCTACCTTCTGAAGCACTGGCCTCCTGGCATGACGCAAGGAGCTTCATCCTCTCATTAGTGAGATTTCCTCGTATGGTAATATTCCTGCTGAGCAGGACCACCATGACCTTTAAAATATGGTGCTCTCCAGCCACCCAATTCTCAGTGAAGTTGTGAGAATACCTGAAAAGAAGAAAAAGAAAAAGATACATCTGAAGATATCACTCTGAATCTTATTGGGAATAGCGAGCCACCAGACTGGCGTAATTCACCATTTGGGGGTCTATTCCTTTATAACCTCAGATACAGAAGAGTAGACTATGGGCACAAGGATGTGAAAATTAAGAACAATGCAGACTATTGCACTGACCACCTACTGTAAGACGGAAGTTATAGAGCCTTACAAAAAAAGCCTATTTAAGAAGGCTAAATCTTCAAAATATTTCATGCCTCGTGATTTTCTTGTCATCATGTCTGGCATTACCTAATGTGAAAATAAGTCATTGAAAGACAAACAACTGTACAGACACCAATGCAGTCAAGACCTCATCTTCTTCCATCTAAACGGAACCGAGCTGACATACAGTACCTCAAGGGTGACCTCAGATGGAGGTCTGCATTGTGCACAGTTTCCACAATGACAATCTCTTCCATGGGTTTGGCACCTGCTACACCTATTCCACTGATGATGACAACTTCATCCCCAGGGTGCCAATCTACAGCATCTTCCAGAGCCAACACTGTGTCCCGGGCATAGGCAGCTGCTCGAAGATGGGTGACCATTACTTCTGGTAGCAAACCTAAAGCAGTCCAAGGGAAACTTGCCTTTAGACATTTCAGTAGTTAATAATAAATGTGATATTATTTAGCCAAAGAATTCCGTGAAAGAAGAATCTGGGAAAGCAAGCTTCAGGCTTGATAAGCACCAATGCCTCCAATGCCTTCACTCTTTTGGATGTTAGTTTTCTCATCTGTCATATGGTGCAAATAACGCAGGATTGAACATGGCGTAACATGAAAAACACTGGAATTGGAGTCAGACGAAGCTCACAATTGAATCAGTTTTGTCATATTCTAACCATATTCTTTTGGGTGATATATTCAAGAGTAGGCTTCAGTTTCCTCTATTACAAAGCACAAGTAGCAAGGCCTTTCCCCATAGAGCTTTAGGAGGATTAAATGAGATAATATTTATGAAACATCTAGCTTGGACCTCGCCACATGATAGATCTTCAATATATTTTAGTCTTTTCTCTTCCTTCCCTGCATCACACTGTACTTTGAGGATCAAATTTTGCCACTTCTTTCTTATTTCAAATATAAACAAATGGCTATTAGACTTTCTGATACAGAAGTCCATAACAAATTTCTAATCTGAAGACTTCAACTCACTTTACATATAGGGTTAGTAGAGTCCAAAATCAAAATTTTCCCTGATTCATTGTGCTAAATCTTGGTGTATTAAATGATCCCTTTAAACTCTAAAATTGGGTGTATTCAAGTTAGGACTGCTAAGCAAAGTTAAAGAAGGGTTTAGATATCTTGGTTTGTATTAGGCTCCAGTGCATCCATCTCATCTTCCCCATATAGTACATTACCCCTTAACTGTCAAAGATTCAAGAAGGTAGATGGTCTCACAGTTTACTCTGGCTTTTCCCGCAAGAGTCAAGGCAAAGATTTTTTTCAAGCCATTATCTGAAGCAATACTTCAGAAAACACATGGCTTACTCCCAACTCCTTCTTCTTTCCTCAGTACATTTCCTTCCTCTTTTGCAATAGATCATAATTTACCTTTAGCCCACAGCCACTTACTGTCCTCCCTTGTTGGGCTGAAGTAGAGTAATAATACTCGAATGTCTAACTGCAGAGGTGGCCGACAATAAATCATTTTCAAATTATTTTAAACTTCCCTCTTTATTTATTTGTCTCTGTGTGTGCGGGCACTTGTACCAATAATGTTGTTCCAGGCTTAGAAAGGTCTCTGGGTTAATGATGTAATTTCTGAAGTTTACTTGGGCAATAATTTTATCTTAAAAAAATTTACAGAGTTCAAAATTTCTAATTATAGGGCAGGTGAAAATTAAGACATAAATCATGCCAAAAGAAAATAATTTTAATTTTATTCCTTATTTGTACGTTTTAACCTTTGGGAACAAAAAAATGAAATAAAGTCTATTTATATGTACATGCATATATATGTGAATTTCTATGATCCCTTCTTGAATGTCTACACGGAGAAAACCTCTATGAAGCATAGAAAATGTTTACAAAAGACAAAATGCTATTAAATTCTGTGATCAATGATTCACAATTCTCAATCAATATGCAACAAACACCTACTATGTACTACCAACATGCAAGCTACATGTGGCAGAACCAAGAGTAGGGACAACAAAGAAATTTCTCAACTAAACATTCTTACACATAACAGTCAAGCCTGAATGAATGAAAAAAATCACAGAGAATCTTTGGAGTGAGTTTTTAACTGTTAACCTAATCTTATGTCCTTTCAAATGTTGACAGAGCCTCTAGAAAGCAGTAAAATTATCTCATAATTTATTCATTTCCTTGCAAAAATAACACCTCTGTGTGTATGACTAAAACATCAAGCTTCGCTGTTTCATGAGGGCCAGCCTCATATTTCTAGCAACATAGCAGATATTGACAATCGGATGAGTTATTACCATCTCAAACCCAAGAATGCCAAAATAATTTTAATAATCACTTGAGCTAGACCCCCTGCAAACAGATTTTATTCTTCTGACCATTCTGCGTTGTTCTTTCTTTTAAACTTTGCTATGTTATTTTAATTACATCCCTTCTTTTTCATTAACCTGCAGTATCTTCCTACTGTAGTCAGAAACAAATTCCCTTCCTGACTTTCAAGACACTCCATTATCTGACTCTACTTTATGGTCTTGGAATCCTTAATAAACTCTCCATCCCAGGAAGCCCCGTCTCTTTGTCTCTTGTCTTTTAACAGGATCATTCCTACGTCTATCCCTTTGCCCATTCTGTCCCTGCCATCTGTGTGCTGGGCCTTCTTCCCCTCAACTATTCTTCCAAAACGCAGCTTGAGCTCCACCTCTTCCGCTGGATTTCAGGGAGCACTTCAGCCCATGCTGATGTCCACCCCCTCCCATCCATCTTGTAGTGATATGGGATTTTTACCTGAGCTAAAGGTCTGTGTACATCCGGGTCTTAGGCATGCCCAAGCATTCCTGGCTAGTTTGCGGGCCATTTGTTTGTGCTGCTTTGCATAGGAGAATAAGCCTACACAAAGGAGCAGATGGGAGAAAAAGAGGATGATGGAGGTGGCATGGGGTCTGTCTCCAATATGAGTCCTCTCTCCTGACCACATGGACCCGTGACTGAACCTGAGGAAAGAACCTGAAGGAACTCTCAGATGGCTTTTGTACCTGACGCTCCCCTGCCTGGGATTCTCTCATCTACTCACTCTGCCTCATTCTTCAGAATGATGTTCCATTTGATTCCTCAGAAAAGCCTCTGAGAACTCCTAACTAGGTCAAACCTGTATCATAATCTGTTGCATTACTATGTCCCTCTCCTTACTAGTGCTTAACACACTGCACACTCTGTTACTGTCATTCTCTCTCTCCCTATTAAACATGACAGCAGGAATTATACCTATATTTGCTCACCATCATAGCACCAATGCCTATCAATGTCTGGTATATAATAGGTGTTCAATAAATATGTACTGAATGAGAAAAATCATGACCGAGACATGAAGAAACAAGCACCCCAAAGTTCTGGCATCCAGATGTTCAGGTGGGACTCCAAGTGGCAGAGAGAGGCGGTCACCACACTTCATCATGGAACACAGCACACTCCCACACCTAGGGGTTTGACCCCCTGGGCAGCAATGGAAGTCTAAACCCTTGGCATCCATGTGTTGGTATTCTCATGGCAGGTACCATGAGCAGGGGTGGCAGGGTACAATGACCAAGAAAACCAACATAGGAGGAAAAGTGCATGACAGAAGCCTCATGGTGACTGCGGCAGATAGACTGGTTGATGAACTCAAATGAAGTGTGTCATGAGAACACCTATAACAAGCAGACAGGAATGCTGGAAAGAGTTGGAGGTTGTGCGGGAGTTGCGGGAAGTGGGCTGTAAAATTTTTGTTATCGCTACTGAAATATCCATAGGCTGAGCAGGTTCAGGGAGGCCTGGGAAGATGTGAGGTAAAACCTATAGTCCGCAGCATATAGTTCAGTACTAAGTGATTCTGTAATTATTACAGGGCATACGTCTTATCTCCCCTCGTCAACAGTCAGCACCTTGAACACAGGGCCGCTGTCTTATGCTTCCTTCACATACATCAGAATTCCTAACACAGTCCAAGGCTCACAATTAGCATTCAGTTCATAAGGATTTAAATTAACTATTTTGGATATTTTCTTCTGGACAACTACTTGTAAGCACCCATCAGATATATACCTAAAGGAATATATAACATTCAATATGTAAAAAGCAGTAAAAACAACATAAAACTTTATTAAGAAGTTAGAATAAACCCAACCTATGGTAAATAGTTTTACTCTGAAGAAAGAATTGTATGTTTTCTGTTGGGTTTCTCTTTGTCTTTTAACAAATTGTACAAATTAGGAAGCTAAGATACTACAAGGACAATATTGCACAGTAGTAAAATGTCAGCAGTAAGTTCTGAAACGGGGTCTTCTGAATTCAGAACCAAAGAAGTGGACACATAATGAAATTCCTGGCTTCTGGAAATAATTATATATTGACTATATCCAATTAGCTTTGATAGTCAAAAAGTTATATTCTTTACTTTATAAATATTACTTAATGCCACAGAACATGGAGCGACCGACTTCTCTGATGAAGAAACCATTGCACACACTTCACTTCACAGAACTCTTAAGAAACCCAGGTTGGGCAGCTCCCTTCCTTTCTATGCCACGAATCAAAAAACATGTAAAAATACAGTTTAAAAAGCTCAATAATTTATGAATGCGCTTAAATGAAAAAGGGCTATGCTCTTAACTTGTAATTTAATACAATGTTTAACCACTTTGGGCTTTCAACATTGACCTGTTAACCAACAAACTGTTCATTTACTCCCACTAATGACTTCTACCCATAATTGTATTTCCTACAAATTATTGTTCAAGCATTTCAGCGCCATTCATCCATAATTACACAGTCCCAGAGAACCATCTTGCCAAATGGGCATGGAGAGAAAGAAAATAATCTTTGTGGGTTAACACACTTTAAAATCACTAATTGTCCTCTGTTTGTTTTGTAGGACTTGAATCTTTATTCCAAGTGAATAACTGCCAAGACCTTTCCAAATCAGTAGAAAGAAAGAGAGAGAAAGGAAGGAAGGAATCATTTCATTAAAATAACGTTCACATCAGAATAGAAATATAAAGAACTCAGAAAAGAACTATAAATATTTTTCTCAAATATATACAATTTATTTCCCCCTTATTTCTGCACGCAGCTTCACCCTTATCCATAGCAAAACCATGAATGCTATCTTTTCTTCTGTGTACATGAACATTTCTCAAGCATTGGAAACACAGACATAAAGGGAACATAGTCCCTGTCCTCCAGGGTCCATGATGAGTACAGGAAATGGACAAACAAAAATCATAAATGCACCCTATTAAGTGTTAAGACAGAAGGATATCCAGGGTCTGCCAGTGATCAGACATGGAGCACCTCACTCTCACGGAGGGAGGGGCTGTTTCTGAGAGGTGACAACTGAGTTGGGTCTTGAGGGATAAGCCACAGTGGGCCAGATGACCAAATGGGCAGAGTGCTCTAGGCAAAAGCAACAGCGTATACAACGGTGTGGGACAACATGACATATTCAAGTAACTGCTATACACGTGGCATGGCCAGAATGCAGGGATACCGAAGGGCCGGGACCTTATGAGTCAGTGAAACTGCAGCTGAAAAGGTGAGAGGGACCCACCTAGAAAGGGCCTCGCAGGTCCTCCCAAAGAACTTAGAGTTTACCCCAAAAGAGATTTGGAAACCACCAAAGGAATATTTGGAATGGTAACTAAGAAAGCATACTGTTGTGAGACTAGCAATAGTTTAAGCCTGTAAGTACACGTGTCACACAGAGGGGAGAGAATCCTAAGGGAGAAAATGTACTTACTGCACATTGGGGAAGATGAGAGAAAAATCTGGGTCAAGTCCTGAGATGAGCAAGAGGCAGCCAGTGGCGTAAGAGTGAGCTTGACGTGTTCTAGGAACTAAATGGAGATCAGAGATTCTGGAGCAAGATGAATGAGATGGAATGGTGTGACTGGGCAAAATGATGTGGGACCTTGCTGGCCTGTTTTAAAGGCCTTGAATCTTATTCAGAATAGTTACATCAAAACCCTGGGTGTTGTACGAAGAACAGATCGCAGTAAAGTGAATGAAAGTAAGAAGACTATGTGGAAGGCTACTGCAGTATTTTTGTTGTTGCTAGTGTCATGGATTCTCCTAGTGCCCCTGTGTACAGCAGAGGGAAACCCTGTCCCTTTTTGCACCATCCTTTCATCGCCCTGTACTCTATCAGACAATGCTCCATCGATATTCACAGGGGTTTCATGACCAATTTTTTAAGAAGTGGGTGGTCAGGTCTTTCTTCCTAGTCTGTCTTAGTCTGGAAGCTCTGCTGAATACCACAGAGCACCAGCCAGGTGCTCCTGTGACCCTGATGGTATTTGAATCCCAGTGGCAGAGCTTTCAGTATCACAGCAACACGCAGCCGCCACAGTGTGACAACCGACAGACGGATGGTATGGTTCCTTAATCGGGACATGAACCCTGGCCATAGGAGTGATAGCGCCGAATCTTAACCACTAGCTGGCTCCTGCAGTATGTAAAAGGCTAATGTAATAGTTCAGACAAGAAGCTTTGGAGTTTTGAATAAGAGATAGGCAGTGTATCTGGAGAGAAGTATAAAACTTTGAGATATCTTTTGGAGAATCAAGTGGACTGCGTGACTGGCTCTAAAAGTAAGAGAGAAGATGTTCATGCCTCACTGGCCCACAGCTGATGCAAGTTGGTAGATAAACAGGGACATTTACCCAAACAGGGTAAGAAGATAATAAATACATTCAAGAAGTATTTATTGAGCACCTACTATGTGCTACGGGCCATGTGCTGTTCTAGGTCTTGGGAATACAGTAGCGAGAAAACAGTCAAAAATCCCCTGCCCACATGTAGTTTATATTCTAGTGGTATTCAGTTTTAGACATATAAAGCTTTAGATGACCATTTAGACAAGTTACATTTTTTTTTCTTTGAGGAAGACTAGCCCTGAGCTAACATCTGCCAATCTTCCTCTTTTTGCTGAGGAAGACCGGCCTTGAGCTAACATCCATGCCCATCTTCCTCTACTTTATATGTGGGATGCCTACCACAGTATGGCTTGCCAAGCAGTGCCATGTCCGCACCTGGTATTTGAACGGCGAACCCCGGGCTGCCAAAGTGGAACATGCACACTTAACCGCTGCGCCACTGGGCCAGCCCCTAGACAAGTTACATTTTAGATGTTAAAGAGAATATCCAAGTGAAAACTTGAGTCTAGGGCTCAGAGGAGACATCTGAGGCTAGATTCATAAAGAAATATATAAATAGAGGTTAATCCATGGGAGTGGGTAGGGTTACTTGGGAGAAAGGACATAGTTATTAACGAAGAATACCCAAGACCAAACCCATGGGCACATAGTCAATCAAAGGTTTGGTAGATGAGGAGAAACCTAAGAGGAGCAGAAGAAGGAAGAAAACCAAAAGATGAAGATACACATTTATTCATAATTAAACAAAATAATGCAGAGGAGACAAAGTCCTATTCCTCCAGGCAACTGTTTGAGGACTCATTCCTCCTCATCTCCTTGCTCTTTTTTGTTATTTTTAAGGTCTGATCACACCTCCCCACCTCAGCATTTCTTGTATTTGAGCCCTGTTGCCCACTGTTCATTTCATCCATCCACCAGCATGAGGCAGGTGTATAGTAGCAGGATCTGAGCTTTGAGAGGAAAGGGATGGAAAGAAAACCCTGCCCTTCTACTGTTTCTCATTTCCCCCTCCCTCCCTCCAGCACGTGGCCCTGATCATCTACTATCCCTAGCAACAGTAGGAGGTGATAAGTAATGGACTCCTGTTGAGTACACCATCTTGCATCTAAGCTGGCTCCCTCTGCTCCCAGAACCCACATTGTGCCAGGCCATTGTGTCTCCTCTGAGAAGCCATTCTCAGGGCAGCGAGACTGAGAGCATCTTCTGTTACTAGTACTCAACAAGAAAAGAATGAGATAGTAGAGCCCAAATGGAGAGAGATGTGCCCCTTGTGTCCCATGTTGGAAACAGACCTACTGTCCCACACAATTATTCTTAAACACAGTGGTCAGCTGCTATACTCCCATTAGCATTAGACAGAAAGGATACTCAGGTAAAAAAACTGTTGAGGGCTCACCTAGGTCCTTAGCCATAAGGTTTACCAGCATTTCTTTGAGACAAATGTATTCCAATTTCTAAACAACCAACTTAGAAGGGAATTCTTTGAACTCAAACTACTGGTGAATTGGAGGCAATCCAATTTACTGTACTTTAGAAGAGAAGACTGTGACATCAGCATGAACACAAGACTATCTGGCAGACCAAAGAGATGGAATGGGGGCATTTTTCACATATCATTTCCCTCTGCCCTTGAGAACCACTTGCTGTGATATCTCCCTTGGATGAAGACAAAACCTGGAGGGGGAATCCCTCATGAACTCAACTGTGTGTGTGCGCTGTGAGCCTTCTGAATCATTACTGGTTCATCTCCGGTGGTACTGACTGCACAGGGAACATGTGCCTGCAGGAAGGAGAAGGCACGCCAGAACAATCTCTAAACGTGCACATCAGCTGGCTGCATCCCCAGCTGATCAGCAAACATTTCTACACTGCGACCAGAGAGAACTGAGCACAAAGTCTGTTCCCAGTGTTAAAAGTCTACCATGCATTTGGCACAAAGGTTTAGACTAAGGTTACTTCGTTGGTGCAACGAGCCATACTTTGATTGAAAGCCATTTCTAGAGGTATAAAAGAAAGGCTAACTTTTGTTCCAACCAGTCTGAGCTTTACTGTTGCTACTGTGATTACAAATGCGACTGAGAAAAATCAAAAGACAAAGCTCAAAATACTCAGGATATAGGGTGTTGTAAGATAAGTGGAAACATCTGGAACACTGTTCCTAGCTCCCTGGGGGGTTTCAGGCCAATTCAATGAATGCCATTCTCTGGCCCTACAGAATGGTAGTGGAAAGTCCTTTAGTCAGAGGTGCAGAACCCACTCGGTCAGAGCTAAAGTCTTCTGTAACATGTCTTTGACACCCACTTCTATTTATTGCCCCAAAAATACATAAAAATTCAGATGTGTTTCTGACCAGAAAGATAACTGTTTTGACAATCGTTGCTAAGGTTTATGCTTTGGAATGGAGGTGACAGTGAGGAGAGAAAAGGCTAATTTTTAATAACAATTTCTTTTTAGAAAAGCAATAAATGTATAATGTTTAAAATAAAAATATAGAGAAGCAAAAGAAAACAAAAGCATCCACAATCTTAATACAACAGATTAATATATGTCTTTCCTGTCCTTCTTTTCCTATGTTCATATGTTGACATTTCATATAGAAACAAAATGCTATAATTCTGTTCATACCATTTCTGTAAATTCTCTTTACGTAAGATAGTAGGAACAGCTTTCAGTTATATATTATTTAACATCATGATGGCATAGTATCTCATTTAAAAAATGTGTATTTTATATACTAATCTATTTCTTCGCATCCAGTTTTTTCCCAATATTTTGCTCTCATAAACGAGGCAGATGTGAACATTCTTGAGCATAATTGCCTTCGTAGAAATTCCCAGAAGTGGTATTGCTACATCAAGGCATATGCCTAGTGTTAAGCTTTTTGATATTCTTACCCAATTGTCTTTCAGAAAGACTGCATATACTTCTGCACCCACTAGCAGTATTTATGAATGCCAGTTCCTCAGACTTTCTACAACTTTTCTTTTTTTAATATTGGCCAATTTGATTGTTAAGGGAAAAAATCACTTTTATTTTAATTCTCATTTCTTTGATTACCAATGAGGAGAAGGTAGGAGAAAACTCGTAAAAACAAAAAAGAATCTCTTTCTCACTGGGAACACAGGATAAATCCAAGCACCCTGCACATGCGCTGACATTGACTGGTCCTTTGCATTAGTTATACTGGTATGTTTATTCACATAGTGGCCAGATTTTACATTTGCTCTAAAAAGTTCTTTATCTATAAAAGACATTAATCTGTATCTGTATCAAATAAGAATTTAGTATATAATAAAGGTAACATTTAAAATTCCCAGAGAAATGTTGCTATATTACTTTCCTATTGCCATTGTAACAAATTATAACAAATTACCACAAAATTAGTGTCTTAACAACACAAATGTATTATCTTACAGTTCTGAATATTAGAATTTTGAAAGTGGTCTCACTGAGGTAAAATTGAGGTGTTGGCTAAGCTGCTTCCTGCTGGAGGCTCTGAGAGGAAAATTCATTTCTGCGACTTTTTCAGCTTCTAGTGGCCATCTGTATCCCTTGAGTTGAGCCTGTGGCCCGTCTTTCATCTTCAAACACATCATCCTCTCTCTGGTTCTTTCATTACATCTCCTTCTCCTGGGAATCCTCTGTCCCTCTGACAGGGACCAGTGTGATTACATTGCTTCTACCTGGACTATCCAGGATACTCTCCCCATTTTAAAATCTTTAGTTAAATCACGTCTGCAAAATCCCTTTTGCCAAATAAGGTATCCTTCATGGGTTCCAGGAATCGGGCCATGAACGTATTTGGGAGCCATTTTTCAGCCTACCACAATTGCATTGTTGAATAAATAGCGTTGAGAAAATTAACTAGCCATTTGAAAAAAAATTATATAACTGAATTATACACTATATCAAAATAAATTCTAGAAGGATTAAAGTAGGGGTTAGCAAACTTTTTCTGTAGAGGCCTGGATAGTAAATAGTTTTGGGTCTGCGGGCCAGGTGGTCTCCCTTGCAGCTAGTCAACTCTGCCATTGCAGCACAAAGCGGTCAGAAATAATACACAAGCAAATGGGCATGGCTGGGCTTCAATAACATTTTGTTTACAAAAACAGACAATGGGCCAGATTTGGCCCATGGGCCTCAGACTGCTGACCCTGGATTCAAGACACTAAT
Source organism: Equus przewalskii (assembly GCF_037783145.1). Classification (NCBI taxonomy): domain Eukaryota; kingdom Metazoa; phylum Chordata; class Mammalia; order Perissodactyla; family Equidae; genus Equus; species Equus przewalskii. Next base: position 49,926,946 of record NC_091849.1, read on the forward strand.
GTGAAAAAGTAAAATAAAATAAATAAGAGTACCAGGAAACAAATAGGTAAATTTTTATAGAGTCTGTATATAGGAAAGAGTTTTCCAAACATGACACAAAGGCAGAAATCATAAAGGAAGGAATCTGTAGATTTGTCATCATAGAGATAGATCGGAAAACACCATAAAAATACTGAAAGGTAAGTAACAAACTGGGGAAGAAGCAGGTTCTTTGTGCCCCATCAAGAATGTTACAAAGGGAGCCATAAAAAACAAAGTTCCACTTGGGATCCCAAAATAATAGGAAAAAATGAAAATTGAGACGACTGTTCCAGAAACCTGGAAAGAGTATCTTCTGTTTGTCTTTCTGCCACAGGTAAACACCAGCCATGTGTACACAAAATAGAAGCAAGCCCACACGCATCTTAAGTCTCCGAAGAGGATGGAATCAATATTAGTTGCCTCCCTTCTGGGCCCCAGTTTCATCATCTGTAAGATGAAAGTAGTAATCCCAGTCTTTCCTACTTCACAGAGGTGTGAGTTAAATGAGAGGAAAGAATGGGAAGCAGCTTTGAAAATCATCAAGTGCCAGGATCTAGGTAAAATCCAATTTTAACAAATACTGAATATAATACCCAATTCAATGATACTCTTCCTCTATAACCAGGCTGAAAGCAATACTATTAATAGTGTTGCTTTGATGATACACATGGAAGAATTCTCTTTGAAGGAAAGAATCATAAGCCCCTGCCTATGTAGCATTCTATTCACTTAATAAAGCTGAATTTCTTTTGGTACTCAAAAATGCAAAAAATGTAACATCTAGACTATATTAACCATTTAATAAACTAAAAGTCTACCAAGACTGGAGCACTGTGGTGGGAATGGGTAGGAGAGGTTTAGAAAACATGGCAGGAGGTATAGGCAGGGACCTACATCAGACAGGGCATTATAACCATGTTAGAAATTTTAGACTTTATCCTAGGAACAATGGGAAGACACTGAAGAGTTTTGATCAGCGGCATGATATGAACAAATCTGTGTTTTTAAAGATCACCTTGGCTCCAGGGTAAAGAATGAATTGCAGAGGGACAAAAGTGGCAACTAGAAGATAAACTAGAAAGTTTAAACAATAGTCCAGGTACAAGTTGGTGGCATGATGAACTAAGGTGACTGTCATGGAGTTAGAGAGCAGCAAATGGCTCATGAGTTATCCAAGAATTAAAACCAAGACTCAGTGATGGACACAATATGGGAATGATAGAGAAGCGGGTATCAAGCATGACAACCAGGTTTCTGGCTGACAGATTACTGGACAACAATAAACATCATCCCAGCCTCCTTAGAATAATAATGAAGCAGCTTCATCAAATCAAAACTGTAGGCATATAATAGCAATAGTGACAATAACTAACATTTACTGAGTAGTTGCTCACTGCCTGTCCTTGTGCGAAGTGCTTTACATGTTTATTTCATTTAAACCCCATAACAGCACCATGAGAAATGCTTTAGAATCATCTCTAATTTATAGATATGCACACTGAAACACTGAGGAGTTGACCTTTTCAAGGTCTACCAGCTGGTTAGTGGTAGAGATGCTATTTGGACCCAAGCAGTCTACTTCCAGAGCCCAAGCTCCTAACATTCATCCGGAGGAAGATGAGTGAGTGAGTGCTCTAAGACTGAGCAAGGGCAAGATCATCTGGAGAAGACGCGGAATGTCAGCAAAGACCCTCATGTCCTAGCAGGAGAAAGTAAACTATAGAAACCTTAAAAGGAAGAGATGAATCTTGGAGCTAGTCATTCCCCCTTGGGAAGCTTTGTGTCAAGACAGGCTTCCTATCTTTTTGGATTATGTGTCCAAGGTATGATACAGAGTCAGTGATAGAAAAGGGGATCCATTTTAGTGACTGCGGTGGTTAATTGTATGTGTCAGCTTGAGTGGACTACCGGGTACCCAGGCTATTAGCCAAACATTATTCAGGGTGTGTGTGTGAAGGTGTTTCTGGGTGAGATTAGCATTTGAATCCATAGACTGAGGAAAGCAGAATGCTTTCCCTAATGTGGGTGGGCTTCATCTAACCCATTGAGGACTCAAATAGTACAAAGGCTGAGTAAGAGGAAGCTCCTGCCTGACTGCTGAGCTGAGACATTAGTCTTTTCCAGGCTTCAGATTTGGACTGAAACATTAGCTCTTCTTGGGTTTCAAGCCTGCTAGCTTTTCACTGTAACTTACACCATTGGCCCCTGCAGTTCTCAGGCCTTTGGACTCGGAGGGGAACTACACGTCAGCTCTCCAGGGTCTCCAGCTTGCCGACTGCAGATCTTGGGACGTCTCAGTCTCCATAATCACATTAGCCAATTCCTTATAATAAGTCTCTTCATATATATATATGTAAATTAGTGAATGAATAGGTCACCGTATTAGGGATCTCTGGATAAACAGAACCAATATGATATGATACGTATATACATTGAATAACACTGTCAAAAGAAAATACAGAAAAAACTTTGGAACTATAAGGGCTTAGATAAAAAATCTAAGGCCTTAGGTAGTATTTTTGCTACATTCTATCAACAGTTGGGATTTTAGAAGGAAGTAGTTCACAGTTTAAAAAAATCTGTTGTTCTAATTTGAGAAATGCCTCCCCAATTTATGTTTTGTGTGGTCTAAATATTCTACTACAGCACTAGTATTTATAACATGCCAATGACTCTGCTTTTGATAGCAAATAGTAATTTTCTTATTAGCTAAGAGATACCCACAGCTCTCTTCTCCTGCCCCTCCCCCTTTGATCCCACGAAGAGCAAGCATGTTGCTATCGATTGGTCATTCCTAGGATATACTTGGCCCAATCCCAGGTAATGGAAAATTCACTAGGCCAAACAAAGGGAGGTCTTTATTTTTACTCTCTCTCCCCTCACAAAGATAGGGAAAAGGGTCAAGGAGGCAGCTCCTGTGAATCTGCCCCTTAAGCTAGAAAGATCTAGCATAGGTGGACCAGACCCGCTCTCCCTGAGCATTAGGACAACACTGCTCTCTTCTCTTCTTGGACTGACTGGCTAGGCTGGACTTACCTTCTGTCAAGTGGCAAAGTCCCCAGTGTCTTGTGTGGTGTTAGGGGTAAGGAAGGAAAGCAAGCTGGTTGTCTAACCACTTCATGGGTTAGTCAGGAAGAATTAGTCGATGATACCTCATTGCTTACTACGGATTCTCTGTTTGGCTTGGGCCAAATCCTAGTACTCAGTATTGATGCCTTTGCTGGCCATTGCCCACCATGTATATATTTATACAAGAGTGGCCAGTCCAGATCAAGATTCATGCAGTTCTGGGTCCTCTAACTAAAAATTATCTTAAAATCAACTCCATCCTTTTAATAACACTTTCTAGACATAATCAAATCTAGAAAATATCACAATGTTATTATGCATTTTTTAATTCTAAATTTTCTATAAATTGTGTTTCTATCACTTTTGGCTTTGGTTTAGCTTAGTGAAGTGATTGGGGGGTTTTTTCTAGCCAAACTAAACAAGTTTGAAATATATCAGTGTCGGCTGTCCAGTAAAATCTTATTAATTTGCAATTCCAAATTAGTAAAAGTAGTAAAAATGCCAGATTGTCAAATATCTTAAGAAAGTAGACAAGCTATTGCTTTTACCTGCCCTTTGTCTTATCCTGGTTAGAAAACACATCTCCAATTTTGAGAAACCATTCTCCCTCAGTCTCAGACTATGTAGTCTGGGTGGTTGTCCACACCCTAGCTCCATCCTGGTGAATAAAAATGTCACCTCCCTGGTCATAGCAACAGGTTCAGTGACAGGATTTTGACTCAAACAGGGCCAAAGTTAATCCTGAGGTTTGCTCAAGCTTCTCCCTCAATTATTCACACAAGATATATTTCTTGAAAGCCTACTATGAGTCCAGGCACTGTTGTAGGCCATGGGGATGTTGTAAATGAAAAAAACAGGAAAATCTCTGTCCAAGATGTATACATTCTACTGGGAAAGACACTAGAATAAGTACAATAAATACAATAAATAAACTGGATATAATATGTTAGCGTTAAAAGCTAAGGGGGAAGAAACAGAAGAAGGGATGTGAAATGTTGATGGCGGGAATGTTGGAATTCGTTCAGGGGTCAAATAGCCATTGGAGTCACGGGGACCTATTTCTGCCTCCATAAGGGGAGAGTTAGATTGAAAATGAAGCCAACTTGGGGGAAAGCAGAACCAAGAGTTGCAGAGAAACAAAGTCCTAATGACTTCCTTGGAACACCTGGACTCAGTGTGCCTCCAGTGTTTTTCAGTTACACAAGGCACTAAATGCTCTTATTTTTTTGTTTGAATTGGGTTTTCTGTCACTTGCAACCAAAAAAGACCTGACTGATGCAACCCTTTCAGGTATATATAGAAACCTAAAGTATCTTACAATGTGTTTCTAAGTGGAGTTCCCGCTGTCCTTGGGTTGTTGAATAGCGAGAACTCATTTCTAATTAGCAGTGTACATTTACATGCAAACACCTAAAATCCTCAAGACCTTAAAAACAGCATGTTCACGTTAACATATTTCAACAAGTTCCTTAAAGTGTGCTTTATACTCTTAATCTAAGGAACCCTTTCTTATGGGTTGTTCCAAGGTCACTTTAGTCCAGATCAAACAATTTCAAATTCTAAGTCATCTTAGTTAAAAATCAATAAGATTTCACCAGATACGTTTCTGCCATTGTGCCTAGAATGGTTGTATTTTGGACTCTTGGAAGCATTAGTTGACAGAACAGAGAAAATTTCTGCCTTACTTTTTGTTGGTGGTGTTGGTTATATTTTGAGTGTTGTATAGTAAGGACCAATCCTCATCTGCTCTGAAGGGAGAACCAGCTGTCCAGGCAGTGGCCATCCTACCATGCTGAGGGTTCCCAGGACATGAGAGCCATGCTCACTAGTGTTAACTTGACTGCGTAATTATGATCTGCCCCAACATACCAGCTGACCACAATCCCAAAGCTGTACTGAAGCTTGTTTGAATTTGTTTGGGTTTTTTTGGTGAGGAAAATTGTCATTGAGCTAATATCTGTGGCAATCTTCCTCTATGTTATGTGGGATGCTGCCACAGCATGGCTTGTCGAGCAGTGCTAGGTCCATGCTGAGGATCTGAACCTGCAAACCGTGGGCCGCCGAAGCAGAACATGCAAACTTAACCACTACACCACCCAGCTGGCCCCAAAGCTTGTTTGAATTGAAGATTACAGAAAGCAATGAATAAGTTTTAAATTTTCTTCATCCTTCTTCCTGCATTCCTCCCCTCAATTTAATCTTACTTTCTTCCCAACCCTAAATCAAAATAAAACACAGCAAAACACACGCACAAAAACAAAACAAAAGAATCAACATTTGCTCCCCCTGTCAACTCAGCATCTCTTTGGAGCACCCTTTCACATAGGTAGCAAATTGTTGAGCAGGACTTCTGAACCCCCAAACCAACCAAGAGGACTGAGTGGGAGACAAAGAGGTGAGAAGCACCCCTCATTGTAAGTGAGCAGTGAACAGTTAGGGAGGAGATGTTTCCTTGGGGCTTATTCAAAGGAGGCTAATCTAGAGGCTGGCCCAGGAGCACAGTGGTTAAGTTCACACGTTCTGCTTCGGTGGCCGGGGGTTCACCGGTTTGGATCCTGTGTGTGGACCTACACACCACTCATCAAGCCATGCTGTGGCTGGCATCTCACATCTAAGGAGAGGAAGATGGGCAGGGATGTTAGCCCAGGGCCAATCTTCCTCAGCAAAAAAAAGAGAGAGAGAGAGAGAGAGGAGGAGGAGGATTGGTGGCAGATGTTAGCTCAGGGCTAATCTTCCTCAAAAAAAAAAAAAAAGGAGGCTAATCTAACTCTGCCATCTGAGCCATCCCTGGGCAGACCCCACCCCAGGCTATACAAGCAACAAAGAGGAGATTCAAAGGGATTCTCAGAGACTGGGAGTGAGTCATCAACCTGAGTGAACTGGCCATGGCCTTTTCCTCTCCTTCCCAGAGAAGGAGGTCTGAGGGTACTTCTCCACACTTAAGCAAAGAAAAAGGGTTTCAGAAGTACCAATCGTAGAGTGGCCTGCAACAAAGGGAAACTGGTTTCATCTCCTTGGGTTCGATGTCTGCATATGCAGCCTATTTTTTGGGCTCCCCATGCTTATCTGAGCAGGGGACAGGAGAATTAGAGAGAGACAGCAGAGCAGAGAAAGGGGTGGTTAGTGGAACATCTTTGGTGTGGAAAGATTTGTAAGCTTCCTCTGGATCAAGCAGATTCTGGGGAAGGTAGCTGGGCTTGAGACAACTTTCTGGTACTCCACCCAAAATGGCCCCAAGGTGGAAGCCAAGGGGATTGCACACCCGGGGTGGAGGGGGGGCGGCTTCCACACTGGGAAACAGTGGGAAGGTCTCCTACAAGGCTCCAATAACCTCATGCAGGCATCTTCGGAGAGAGAATCAGCAGTCAGCCAGTATTATCCAGAGAGGCAGCAACACCCAGCAGAGGATACAACTGCACCGTTCAGTAAAACGCTTGTTAACCTTCTTGCCTCACCTCTCTAGATGCCCCCAACACTGAGAGAATGTAAAATGAGAAGGATGGGAAGAAGAGCGAAGGAGCTGCATGGCCCCTGCCCCTCTGAGTGCCTCAGGCTGGAGCCTTGACAGGGAGGAAGGGAACAGTAAACGAGTAGGAGACTGAAGTTTTAAACTGGATAAATTAGGACTGGCCTTTTTATTATCTAAAATCTACTGGAAAGCTGTGGTGCCCAAGGTGTTGTTAAAGGATAGGAAAAAAAGGTCCATCAAAATACAGATGAAAGTAGTAGTTTTTAGAGGAAAATAAAGTCTATACTGAGTCAGATTTCTGTCTAAAATGTTTGAGTTTCTCAAACATCACTAAAACTGTACCTTTCCATTTTGTGGCCCTGTGGCCCAATTACACACCACAGCAGACCAAGGTTCCCATGAAATCCCAGGCAATATTTTGTAGAGATAAGTGCGAGGGGAAGGCAAAGAACCTCTTCACTACAGAAGAAACCCAAGATCTCCGAGCAGGAGGAAGAAAAAACACAGCGTATACAGGAAATTTAGATTCCATCAGACCATGAGACAGAGCTTTTAAATTTGGGGTAACACTGGGATGGGATGTCCTATCAGAGTAAAAGTTTTCAATCATATATTTTTTATCTCTTCCGCTATTTGATGGGACCCCTCTAGGTTCTAAGCTCTGTACTAGGTACTTAACGGTCATTTTTGTTTGCCTGATCTCACACAGCTGTTTTATTCAGCCTACACACAGCCTAAATAGCAAGTGATTTCAACTTCACACATTGAGTCTATACAACAGTAAACATTGTGCTATATTTGAATATTTCTACGTATCAGTTTCAATCACCTTGAGATCTCAGACACTGAACTAGAAGTCAAAAGCCTACGATTTTCATTTAACTAGCTTAGAGGACACCTATGGTTTTGTCTGCCCATCAACACTCCTTTATGGGACTAGCTACCATCCTTTCTTTTAGTGATCAGCTCCCCAAAACATACACTCACACAAATATATAAACATACACATGCACACCCACTGCCTCTCTGGCCACTGGTCAAGGCAGAGTTGCATGTGCTCACATGGCCTTCTCTCCGCAGCCTTGATGGTTGATGAAGTGACCCGAGCTGGGGCAATCACAGTGCCCCATCCCCCTGGGTGCCATGTATAGTCCTAAGTATTCTGGGTAAATCAAGCTGGAATTTGTGAGGCCTTCCCTGGTTATTTTTGGAGCTGATGATAGAACAAAGAGCTCTTTTCTTTGGTGGTGGAAAACAAAGTCCACGTGAAACCAGGAAATGCAGTAGCCATATGGAAGAGGACATTAAGGAGTAGGACCAGTAAAGTCAATATTACAGAGAGACCCAGAGGTGAGAGACTGAGAATGAGTCCTGACAGCATTGGGACCCCTGGAGGCAGTCATGCCTGAATCCAATTGCCCTCCGGCCCATCCTGCAGTTTGATGCAGAGTTCCTAAGTCCTTTGTTTTGTCTAAGTTTGTTTGCACATGGTTTCCATCCTTTAAAACTACACATTTTATGAGTAGTAAAACTACATATAAAAATGCCATGCCACAGCCATGGTTTATATTCCAGCCCAAAGGAATGAGAGGCAGAAGGTAAGGGTAGACTTGTGGTCTAGAAGAAATAGGTAAGAAGCAGGGGCAAGAGGAGATGTTATGGATGTAGAGGAGACAAGACCGGAAACGACTGAGCAGGTGACAAAACAGCAGGGATCGGAAAACATATTGTTGGACATACAGAAATTGCTATAAGATGAAAACGGCCTCTGAGAAGTTTCACCCTACATCAAAGAAGAGACTATAGGAGTTCCTCACTCACTGAGCTTGATCAGTCTTGGGGAAATAATCAATCACACAGAGAGGCCTTGAAGTCTTCAAGGGACCCTCACACCAAAGCTAAGAGGATGAGCTAACAGAGTTGTTTTTAATCACTGTTTTAGCAATGGAACTCTTTCTTCTAATGAAATATTACTTTAACACAAATACAGGACAGAGAGCAAAGTGATGAGTCAATGACTTGAGCAATTTAAACCTTCATTGCCTGACCCCCAAATACTTCATTGTTTGTGGAACTCCCGAAGCTCCTCCAAGAAACAGTGGGATTTTGTGGGGCACAGTATGAAAACCACTGACCAGGAACACCCTCCTACACGCATGTTAACTCCACACCCCTGATTCCATTCTTCACGACAGCCTGACACCTTCAGCAACTACAATAACAGTGTGCATATGCAGTACCTATAAAAAAGCATGGAATTTAAATACAGATACTTGCCACTTTATGAAGGGAACCAAACCCTATCTAAACTTGCCTGTTTAGAGTGTTTTTCCTATTTATTCTTACCAAGTTCTTATATTTATAACAATTGTGCTAGTGTTTTCCTCAATCATGCTCCTACATACTCGCTTTCCCAGAAACTGTCATTTATATTTAATGCCTGGATCTTGTAATTTCTTGAAAAGGACAAAGACAGAAGTCCATTCAAGGCCATAAGATTGCTTTTCCTTCTAAGAAACTGTCAGCCAAATTTCTCAGGGAGGAGCTGGAAATGAAGGGAGAGACATTGATAAATTTCCCTGCTGGACGATCAATAAAAGCCCCCCCATCCTGCGCAGACTCCCACTGTGCAAGCAAGGGCCGTAATTACATTGTCAAAAATTCACGTCACCCAGGCTGACAGCGACCCCCTGGAAAAGTGACATGTGATTGGCACTCGGTTTGGGGTGGTGAACCTGGATTGGCAGACAGAGTGGGGAAAGGAAAAGGCAAGAGTGAAATTTCCTTATTGACTACAACCACCCAAGCCCCAGCCCGCCCCTCTGGAGGAATCCAGCGACCCTTGAGTCATATTAACATATCAAAGCGAGCAGCTGACAGAACTTACAGAACCATCTGATCTCCACCAGAGATTCAGAACATGCCCTGCCCCATCCTCTTCCAAACCCAGAGAAAGAGAAAGACAGCGCTGCTGCGTGTGGGTGTGTGTGCATGCAGGTGTGTGTGTGAGTGTCTGAGTGTGAGAGCTTTTCTACATTAAAAGAAAAACATGAAACGTGCCTTCAACTCCATCTTTCCTCGTGACAGCTGAACAGCAAAGCCTGTTTGCTTAGTGATTTTAATCTATGATAAAAATCAGCTGGAACAGAAGGGTTACTGGGGCAGCAAGGAAGAATGAGGTGGGAGGGAGAAAGTGGGGAAAGCTATATGACTGACACGCAGACTTATTTGTGTGAGTCTCTATGACCCGCACTGGAGTTAAATTAGCATCCACCAGTCAGTCCTCTGACTGTTGGGGGTTAGGAGTAAAATGCCTGCAAAAGGCCTCCTGTATCACGCAGTGCTCTGCTTCTAGCTAAACTGGGCCCATGCAAATGGTTTCCAAGAAGCCCTTAGGGTAACCACACCTGAGAATGGCGGTTATCCACTGTGGGAAGCAGCTGCGCTGCGAGAGATTAAAATCAAGAGGTGTTTGCTAGGTGGTGGGAACAGAGCAGAACATGCCTGGGAATGTTGTCGGCTCATGATGTCCAGAGCTAAGATCTCGCTCTTGTTCTGATGAAAAGAGATAGACAAGAAAATTAATAAGGAGAAAAATCTCTAGGCAGAGCTGGCCCCATGCCAAATTTTGAAACAAAACCCCCTCCCACTAAAAGAAAATATGAGATCATAGGCTCTGGATACTCAGTGCTTTGGGGGAAAAAAAGAATATAACCAAGTTAGCTATAGCTAACACTGCTTGAGTGTTACTGTGTGCCAGATACTTTGGGGCAGTTCACAAGCATAAGTCTATGAGGTGGAGACTGTGTTTTCCTGGGTTTTGTCCAAGGTCATAGCTGATAAATGGCAGAACTGGATGATTTGTGATTCCAAAACTTTTAACCACGAAAAACAGCATTTCTCCAAGTGTCGTCAGTGGACCACCTGAATCAAATCACCTGAGGGTCCCATTGAAATGCTCATTCCTAGGCCCACCTCGGGCCCGCTGAGTCAGATGCTGGAGGTGAGGTCCAGAAATCTGCATTTTAAAAATCTCCCCAAGAAGAGTCTTCTGTGCCCTAAAGTTGGTGAATCTCCTCACTACATCATCCTGGGAAGCTGAGTGAACTCTGGGTCATTAGGGATTTTCTGGCTGCAAAGCAGTGAATCAAGTTTCTCACTGTTTTACATAGTTGACAGCAAAGGAAAATTAGTTTTTCCCTAAAGCCCTAGTGTCACCAGACCCACCTCTGGCCCTGGAAAAAGGCCAGTGAAATTACATAACGATTTTAACCAGGCTATACCACCACACCCGAGGGCGAATCTGTTTGAGACCTCAGGTGGTTAGGGAGCCTGGGGAAGGGAGAGGATTTGATGAGCCTCAGGCTGTGACTGGGATTCTCTGACAGCACCTGCGAAGAGGAATCTCTCTCACCCAGTGGCTCAGCTCTTTTCTACATGATATCTCTGTCAAATGAACGCGATGCGGCTGCATCCCGTCAGAAAGGAAAATAGCTTGATTTTGCCTGTGTTCCTTATGCAAGCTCTGTGGTTGGCGAGAGATCCTAGTCTCTCCTGGATTGGCAGGGCTTTGGGGAAATGGGTAAAACAGTTTTTGATGCCAACCTAACCCTTGGAATACAAGAAAGGAGAGGAGGAGGAAGAAGAGGTGGAAGGAGAAAGAGAAGGAGAGGAGGGGAGAAGATGGAAGGGAGGGGAGCAGAGGGAGAGGAGGAGTCTGCACTCTCAGTATCCAGTCACATGGCAGGGCTACAGCAGCAACATTTTTTTTTTTTACTTTCGGAATTCTCAAAACATATCAGAAGCATCTATTCTGCTTTAATTGCCCCGTTTTGACTGTAAGCAATGGCACTAGAGATTTTCTTAACTTGACATCTGTTTAAACACAAAGGCTTAGCCACACAGGGGACATTTAAAATACAGGCACATAAAGGTATATTTATGAACTCTTTCACTGATCCTTTGTAATAGACAGTGAGAATGAGAAGGAGTTAGAATGAAAGAAGCAGAGTAAAAGAATTAAGAGCGTTTTCCCTTTTCTTCATTTGAATTTCCATTTCTAGCTGGAGTTGTGTCACCTGCCTTGTATAGGACACTGGCTGTCAAACCAGAGGGTCTGTGTTAAGCTTCAGGGTCCTTCAGATGGTCTGTGAGCTGGTGGAAACATTGATCTGTGCCCTCTTGTTCTCCAGCTATGTGTTTTCAGTGGTAAACAGTAACACATTGGTCTGATGGCCTAAGTGCTGCCGGACTAGAATAAACATTTAAAGACCATGGCTGATGTGTGAAGAGATAGAAGACCCTCATGGATCCTGGGTTACAAGATCAATGTTAGCGTCTGCTGATGCAGATAGAAGAAAAATATCCTCCTTAGATGGAGAACATAAGAATAGTACAGGCACTTTGAATTTCTGTCCAGATAGTTACAAGATATTTTAAACCTTATAAAATTTATCCCCAGTATCTAGCACCCTGGATGGTTCCTAGTCAACACAATAAATACTTGACAAAAAGATCCCGCTTTCTCTCATAGCAAGTCAAAAAAGGCAAAGAGGGCTTTTTAGTAGACAATGATTGAGGCCCACAGTTTACAATAGAGCCTTTACGGAGAAAAAATGGCAGACTCCTCAGCATAGCTTCACGCCCAAGTCTAACAATTATTCTATGATAGGTAGTGGGGTTTTATCTTGTTATGCCAATACAGAAATGCCAACATAGACAGCATCATGTTTTCTGGAGATTGGGCCACTACCTGGAGCCCACATTTTGCTCTGCCTTTGGCTCATGCAATGTAAGCAAAAGCACATAAGTATCTACTGAAAGATACTTAAAGCTCATTATTTAATACTTAAATTTTCCAGTTAATGTTAAGGATCATCCTTAGACGCTTAGTAATTTCCTGAATCTCAAGGAAAGTAAAAATGTCCATTTTGCAAAGTGGGATTAGGTGATCAGAAGGCAAATAAAATTGGAGCAGAAACACACTGTAGCCCAATTCCTGTGTATTCCCAGAAATCCGTAAACACCCAACCCATCTGTAACAGGACGCTAAGCAGAACTCTAACTGAACCCTGTTCACAGGAGGGGAATCCAACCACAACAACAACAAAATGGAGTCGTCTCTATTTGTTTGTGATGCCATCAGAGTACACAGCCATCGGTATATGCTGACTAATTGGATCGGTCAGTTTTCACTATATTGTGCTGCAGTGACAAACACAAATTTCAGTGGCTTATGATAACAAAGGTTTATTCCTTACTTACATACGTGAGAGCAGTAGGTTGGCTGCAGCTGTGCCCGTGTTGTCATTCGGGTTCCCAAGATGAAGGAGCTGCCCCTATCTGGGACAGGCTATTCTCAAGCAGAGGAAAAAGGGCAAAATAGCCAAAACATTATAACAGCTCTTAAAACTTCTACTTGGCCATGCAGTACATAATTTCCACTCACACTCCATTGACCAGAGCAAGTCCTTGGCTAAGCCCACTCTCAGCGGGGCAGGGAAGGGTGGTCCACCCACAGGGAGGCACAGAAAGTCACCTGACGGTGGGTGGAAGTGTATAACCCTCTTATAGGAAGGGGAAAAATAATTGGGAACTATAATCTACTCTGCCACGGGAATTACAACAATTAATATTTCTTTTTTAAGGAAATAGTGCCTGTGCTCTGATAAACTTTGTTGCCTCAACAACTAACAGCCAAAGAGTTTTAAGTAGTTTTGCCATTTTCCCCGTTGCCCACACATTGGCTAGACACAGCTCTCCCCCAACTCCTCTGGCCCATGGCCTCACTCACCGTGCAGGGACAGGGTTCCATTCCTCACAGCCAGGAACTTGACACCATATGGAAAGAAGGGGGTAGAGTGGGAACTCCCGTAGAGTTTGATCTCAGCTTTGCCTTGGAAGGGCTTGTCCTCGGACCCAATCCGGAGCTCTCCACCATGGGAAACAAGGATGGAGTGTGCCCTGAGCTCGATGGGTCCTGGATCCATGAAAATCAGCTTGCCTCCTAACGGCCAAAGAGAAGATGGTCAGTCCCTGAGAGCATAAGTCCTCCTCCTTTCGCCAGTTCCAATGTCTGATGAAATCCTCTTCATTTATATACTTCTGCTGGAACTGGACTCATTTTATCTTGCCCTCTCTTCTAGAAGCACAATAGAGTGGCTCAGACACCCAGAAGTAGAAGCACTCTATTACTAAGCCAGCTTAGGTTAGCTATCAATATTCACTGCAGCTTTATTGATATTATTTTTAATGCCAATAACCTAAATGTCCAGCAAGATAGGAACGGTTAAATAGAGATGAGAAGGTCACCATTTTTACCATTTAGCAGCAGATAAAAGCAGCGTATACAAAATTAAATTTTAAAAGAGGAAATAGGGAGAAGAAAATGTCCCAAAATTATAAGAATCATGATACAAGGAAGTGTAATTAGTGCTACCATCATGACATTTGTAGCACTTTAGCTGACCAGCATCCGTTGTACTTTTCTTTTGATAATAGACCCTAATTTCCTCAAGGAACCGCTCTGCTCCATTGAACAGAGGGACTGTCAACCATGGTGTCCTGTTCTTCCAGAGTCTAAGTCATGCACCCAGGCTTCAAATGGAAATCTGAAGCAAAAGAGAAGAGATGACTGGAGATGTTTAGATCTCAGCAATTCCAGTGGTGGTATCTTAATGAGCCAGAGACGAGTTTCTGTTTCTGAGACCCCCCACCTGCCAATCCCCCTCCAAATGCCCTGATTGCTCTCACTTCTACATCTGACTTTCCAGACTTTCCACAAATTATGTAAGCTACTCCCTGCATTCCCAGTAAATTTCCTTTTTAAAAGAAAGTTGGTTTCTGTTATTTGGAATCAAATAACCTTAACGGATATGGGCACCGTCTTGCTCTAATATCCAGATTTTCTGTAACATAGGAATATTATTTTATAATAAAATTATTTGGTATTGTGAGAATAAATACTTAAGATCATAAAACATATGTTCATCTTTATAATACTTTTCTTTAAAAGGATTTAGAACATTTGCATTTCATGCAGAATTTTCCCAATTATGCCAAAATAATTAAAGCCCCCCATATACACAAACACTTTAGCTTGAATGAGCTATTAAATCTGTCTCCCTCCTGTAGGTGGTTTGCAAAGCACTGAACTAGACTCTTCTATCCTGTGACAAAGTGGTCAGAGTTGTGCCTTTATACTGGAAACAGCAGGGGTCCTCTTTCCAAACCCTATAGGAGCTTTCCATCTCAGAAGAAAAGTCAGAGGCCTTCCATTGGGCTATGCAGGCCCCTCACTATCGGCCATCCCATGTCCAGTAACATCCCATGTCCTCCAACATCATCTTCCAAAACTCACCCCTTTGCTCATCTGCTCCAAACACACTGGCCTGCTTGTTAGTTCTCAAACTAACACCTGTGCGTCTGTTCCTCCTTTACCTGCATTCTTCTTCTGTTGGATATCCATGTGACTCACTCCCTCCTGTTTCTTTTTTTCTTTATTAAAGATTGGCACCTGAGCTAACATCTGTTTCCATTCTTCTTGGGTTTCTTTTCTTCTTCTTCTTCTTCTTCTTCTCCCCAAAGCCCCCCCAGTACATAGTTGTATATTCTAGTTGTAGGTCTTTCTGGTTGTGGCATGTGGGATGCCTCCTCAGCATGGCCTGATGAACGGTGTCATGTCCATGCCCAGGATCCAAACCAGCGAAACCCTGGGCCACCAAAGTGGAGCGCACAAACTTAATCACTTGGCCACAGGGCCAGCCCCTCCCTCCTGTTTCTATTCAAATGTCAACTTCCCACTGAGGCCTGCCCTCTCCAGTCTATACAGAATTGTGTGCCCTGGCCCCTTACCCAAGTATATTTTTCTTCATAGCGCTTAACATCAGACATATTATGTATTTACATGTTTACTGTCTGCCCTCTCCCCACTAGAATGCATGCTTCATGAGCACACTTCCCTGCTTAGTTCACTTGTATATTCCCAATGTCTAGAACAGTGACTGATAGGTAGGTGGCACTCAATATATAATTGTTGAGCAAAGGAATAAATGGTTATATCTTTTTAGAGAATCTGGTTTACGTACCTGAATTACCTAATGGACAAACACACACACACACACACACTCCCATATTCTCAGAAAGGATGTTGTTTTTACATCTCTAAGTTAATGTTATCTCAGTGAGCTAAAGATATGCAAGGAGGTGGAGAGGGCAAGGTGTCAGAAATGGCTCCAAAGGCAAGTTCCATTGTAATAAGGAGGGCCTTGGCGAGGGGCAGGGAAGAACAAAAGCTCTTCATCTGCTAAATTTCATCCTAAATCCAATGTGCCAAATTACTGAGTTGGGTGGTTGTTGTTCTCAGAAATCTCATCTGGAAGTACTTAAACATGTACTGGAGAAACGACAGGGAGAAAATGAAGATGCCCTTAGTCGTTTTTGTTTACCTCCATCTTAGTGCAGAGATAGTGATCAATAAATATTTGACTCAATGGTCAAATGTGGAGGCCACTTCTTCCCTGACCTTCTGTCCTAACATTTCTCTTCAGCTTTCCTCAGCCCCCTTCATCAAGCCTCCTAGTCATCGATCCTAAAACCCGAGCCACACACCATCATAGTCACAGTCACAGTCACAGGATGTTTACTTGGACTCCAACTCCTAAAGTGCTCTTTCCTTTCAGCCACAATTTAGAACAACACACCCCATGTGGATATCCAGTTTTCCACCTGGATGTGCACAGTAAGAGTTCTTCCCTCAGAGAATCATGGTGACATTTCTTGAAATGATGCTTGTAGATCCCTGGTCTTGGGTCTGACACCTATGAGACTCTTCCTGCCATGGTGTCTGCTGCTATTGTCACACTCCTCATCTTCACTTCCCCCATTATTGCTATAACTGCTCAATTTTCCACAGCTGCTCCATCCCTTTAGCACTACTAGGCCACTTCCTTCCAGCAGCTCACCATTGGTGTCCTGACTTCCCTTCTGAAATACGGCATATAGATCATACTCAAACGTAAACTTTCCAAGAAGCATGAAACAATCCTTTGGTGATCGATAGCCTTGATACCAGAGTGGCACCACACTGCTCACCAGACTCCTAAAGGACCTACTGGCAATTGTGACTGTCACTTTCCCTTCCATTGTCGTTACAATGACAAGAATATTCATTAGAAATGCAATAATAATCATGAATCCTGCTGTGAACAAAAGAGAATAAATGTGGCCTGTGGTACAGGCCAGTCTTATGTTTATTAAAACTTTTTCACTCATAGCCACATGTCATTAATGTCCCAACTAATTATCTTCCACTGGTGGACCATGGATTTGCACGGCAGGACTCCTCCCTCATAAATAGTCAGGAAATCTGAAGTGACCTTGATGAGCAAGTGATGGAGACAGGGCACAGAATCAAGGTCCCTGTCCTGACTCTGCTATTGGCCTCTGAACGACCCTCAGGAAGTCCCATAAAACTGCTGGGCTTCAGATTATTCAGTTCTCAAATCTGTCCTACTCAATGCTAAGAGATGGTCTGTTTTCTCATCAGTGAAGCGGAGAGTTGAATCCTGCATTCACTAAGGCTCCTTCCAGTTCTAGAACATTTGACATCTACATCATCAAGAATACTGTCGGGGGCTGGCCCCATAGCGTAGTGGTAGGGTTCATGCACTCTGCATCAGCAGCCCAGGGTTCGTGGGTTTGGATCCTGGGTGTGGGCCTACACACCACTCATCAAGCCATACTCTGTTGGGGTCCCACATACAAAATAGAGGAAGATTGACACAGATATTAGCTCAGGGACAATCTTCCTCAAGAAAAAGAGGAAGATTAGCAACAGATGTTAGCTCAGGGTCAATCTTCCTCACCAAAAAAATAAATAAATAAAAGAATGCTGTCAGGTGTGCATTTGACCCTGATGGAGACATGGAACTCATGTTTTCCTGACCTGCCCATGCCGTGGTGAACTTTGAACCTCACCTGTGAAAGGTATTCCATGCACAGTCAGGAGTTCAAACAAGACTATGGGGTAAACAAGGGAGCTAACATTTATTAAGAACCTACCATATGCCGGAATCTTTTGTCCGAAATGACCTTCAAAACGAGCCTATAAGGTCAATATAATACTCTGTTTTTTCAGAGAGCAGGCTGAGAGAGGCAGTGTCAGCCCAGAATAGGCGGAGCGAGCATTGGAACCCAGGACCACCTGGCAGAAAAACTCAGTCTATCCACTTCCGCAAACCCTCCCAGGTAGCTTTTTCATTCATTAGGATTGTTAACATTGTTACATTTAAGGAAAGACATGTATTAACCTAAGTAAGTTTGCCTATGGCTTGTTTATACATGATTTTTTATTTTAGTTTTGTTAATATAGATATACCTCGCCTCATTCTGGAAAGGATTTTTGACAGAATACAGGGATTGATGAGCAAATTTGTAAACTTGGGCTTTGTCTCTTGTACCATCAAGGAAAATATTAAATACAACAAAACAAATTGGTAGAAATTTAAAAATGTCATTTACTGATGGGAACTTATAATGACGTTAATGGAGGGAGAAAAGCTCAGCCCAAAGAAAAAGAAGGATGTGTGTCGACAAGAATACTATCAACAGGACTAATGAATTAATATGATAGTCATTATTCCCCTAAAAAGCCTTCCCTCATCACTTGATCAGTGGTAAATCTAAGGAAATCTAGGTAAAGGAAGAAGAGAGTTTGATGAGAAATTCAGCTATTTTTTATTGAAATAATTACGTGATAGCCAAAGTAAAGTCTTCTTGATGTGAAAGAATGTCAAGTTTATATTTAATCTTACTCTATGCCAAGTCTCCAAGTGATTTATCCTCCCACTTTATTAGTTTAAAACAAATATACAGTGGGCTGCCTTAAAGAATAGTGACTTGAGTATGGGAGGGCAGTGGGGGCTTCGTTTCTCCACTTTATGGAGCTTGACCACATTTCTGAAAGCTGAAAGAAAGAGCAGGGCTGAAGTCAACCTTTGGCCGTGACCTTAACTTGCTTGTGATGATTGTTCATGAGAGCCGAGTATGTCCCACAAGTGACCTTGGGTAATTTTATAAAAATCAATCAACCATCATTATTGATACTTCCCCTCTAAAATAATGAACCCAGCTTTTTACATGTAATCACCTCTTCCCATTAAACATCCCTTTCATTTCTTTTAAAGGGAAGTAAAAGAGACTTTAGCAGCTAGCTAATGTTTGCAAAGTACCTCCAAACCTGCTTTTGGCTAAGCCTACAATTAGCCATCCTCTGTAATAACCACAAAACGATTTCTTGTGTGTGTTTTAAGAAAGACAAATACCCAGTTCTAGCTATTTTCCCCCTTACAGAAAAAAATTTAGAGTCTAAACATTTTACTGTACAATAAGACTCTTCAAAAGAGCTGGCTACACCTTCTATCTTCAATTCTTTCTCTCCACTCGCTTGAACCCTGCCCCATTGGGTCTTAGTCTGATAAGTCCATTAAAACTGATCCTGGTCACAAATGGCAATCACATTGCTGAATCCAAGCCTCAAAGCTCAGTTTTCACGTTTCCTGAGTGGCCAGCAGCGTCTGACACACTCTGTCACTCCTTCTTTTTGAAACTCCTTCCCCTCCCTCACCCAGCACTGCGCCCTCTTGAGTTTCCTCCTACCTCCCCTCTTGGCATCCTGATCCCTCCTGATTGTCCCAACCACTGACACCTGGAGTGTCTCAAGACCGTCCCTCGATCATTTTTGTTATCATTCTATGAACACTGCCTTGGTTGTCTCATCTTAAGGTTTTAAACACCATCATATGCTAATTGCTGGTGAATCCCAAATTTCTATCTCCAAGGCCAGCCTCCACCCTCAGCTCAAGACTCACATACCCACCTGCCTACTCAACATCTCTATTTGATCTCATAAGCTTCTCAACTTAGCACATCCAACAAATTCATCTTGCCCCACAGTCTTCCCACTGTCCTTCCCATCTCCCTAAATGGCAACTCCATCCTTCTAGTTGCTCAGTCTGAAAACCCTAGAGTTGGCTTTCACTCCCTCTCACACCACAGCCAACCCTTCAGGAAATGTTACGCATTCTCCCTTCAAAATATCCCCATGATCCAACCACTTCTCACCACTTCCACATCTATCGCTGAGGTCTAAGTCACTCTCCTCTCACCCCTGGAGTACTGTAACAACCTCTTAACTTAGCTTTCTGCTGCTGCCGCTGCCCCTACCCCAGGGTCTAGTCTCACAACAGCATTCAGTGTGACTTTTTTTCAAATGTAAACCTTATCATGTCACCTCTCCATTCAAAATTCTCCAGTGGCTCCCACCACGCTCGGAGTGAAAGTCTACCAAACCCTACAGGACTGGTCTTCTCCGGGCCACTCTCCCTGTGGCTCATGATCCTTCTGCCACCCTGACCTGCTTGCTCCCTCTGCCTCACAGCTTTTGCCCTCACTGGGTGCAAATCCCCCAGCCACCACCAAACCCCCTACCCACCTTTCCTGCTGTGTTTTTCCTCCACGCTGCTCAGGAAATCTAACAAAAAATATAATTTGCTTACTTGACTGTTGTCCTTATAGAAATCAATGCCGTGAGAGCAAGAATCTTGGTCTATTTCATTCACAGCCATAGCCCCTGTACCTAAAACCATGCCTGGCATGTGAGAACGTGGTAAGTGCTCACTAAATACTAGTTGGATAAAAAGGAGTTGAAGTTATAGGAGTGAATGGGGTCTCCCAAGGAGAACATGAAGAGTGAGAACAGAGTAGAGATAAAGGGGACAAGCTGTCAAATTTTAATATTTAGAGACTATAATAAGGAGAGGAAGCAGTAAGATTCCTGAACATGAGTCAAAGAATTAGTGAATTAGGAGAAGAATCAGAAGGCTGTAAAGACACCGGCTCCAGGAAGAACTTTAAGAACCATGAAGGTAGTAGATGAAGATGGCAAACCCTCAGTGTCATTTTTGGGAGGATCTTGGGAGAAAAGGCACAGAGCAGGAGTGCCCTTGGTGAGGACGTGAATACCAGGGGATGAAATGAACCCAGGGAGAGTGATGCCAGTTTTAAGCAGAGGGGAAGACAGAGGTGAATGGAGGCAAGACCCAGGAAGGGATCTGAACAGCCCAATGAATCAGATCAATCTATATCACCAAACCAGATAATTCATTTACTCAAAGCTTGAACTATCTAAACTTTCAGATGTAAATTATCCAATTTACTTATCTATATTGATTAACCTCCATTGAGCTCTTTGTGTCAACAGTGAGTAATTTCTTAAAAAGTTTAGCAGCCTAGGGCCAGCCCCGTGGCATAGCAGTTAAGTGCGCAGGTTCCACTTCAGTGGCCTGGGGTTCGACAGTTCGGAGTCTGGGTGTGGACACGGCACCGTTTGGCAAGCCATGCTGTGGTAGGCATCCCACATATAAAGTAGAGGAAGATGGGCACGGATGTTAGCTCAGGGCCAGTCTTCCTCAGCAAAAGGAGGAGGATTGGCAGCAGATGTTAGCTCAGGGCTAATCTTCCTCAAAAAAAAAAAAAAAAGTTTAGCAGCCTATATCTGGTTACCTTTCCAGTCACTAAATAGTCAAAAAGGGGCCAGCCCAGTGGCATAGTGGTTAAGTTCACACACTCCACTTCAATGGCCCACGGTTCGTGGATTTGGATCCTGAGACAGACCTAAACACTGCTCATCAAGCCATGCTGTGGCAGCATCCCATATACAAAATAGAGGAAGACTGGCACAAATGTTAACTCAGGGCCAATCCTCCTCACGAAAAGAAAAAGAAAAAATAGTCAAAGAGACAGGAAAGCCTGTGGAATTCATTTTCCTTGGAGAATTATAGATGGTCATCCATTCAGGATGGACAGTTCCTACTCTGCCTGGATGCTGGCTGAGAGATCTGGGCATAGTTGGGGCACACTACTGCACCATGTTGCTGTGGAGGTGGGCATCTGCAGGAGGTGAGGAAGAGGCGGGAAGAGTAGTGTTTAGGGAAGGCAGCCACAGCCTGAAGCCTGCACTGTGATGGGGATGCACACAGCTTCCTTTGTTGGCAAGATCCGGATTAGACTTGTGCCTGATCCACTGGAGCAGAGCCTGGAAGCCTTCGAGGTGGGCTTGTCCCCGGCTAGAGAGGCGGAAAATCAATTTGGCTGGCAAACGAGAGCCCCCAAGAGCTCAGTGCACGCTCCATAATCCTATCCACTAGCAGCTCAGGAAATAGATGCCTGAGCCCTCACATATTCATGGGGGAGGTGAGGCATAAATCAGGCTTTAAGGATTGGGGGCGAAGGGAATGGACTCTCTGGCTGGCTACTAATTAATCAAGCACGGAACACAAAACCTAGCAACCTGGGAGCGAGCCACACTCACTCAAGCACAGGCTCTGCTCCTGCTGCTTTTCCTGATTTTTTTTTTTCATTTCAATTAAAATAGATATCGGATGAAATTTTCCCCTTTAGCTGATGCTGCTTATGCATCCCCCTGTTCTTCCTTTAATTAAAAAACATGCTTATTGCAATACTTGCCAGAATCACTTTAACGGTATTTTAATTGTAATGTCTCTGCCTGATTAAAAAAAGAAAATATGAACTAGAAAGTGTTTGCAAAAGCGTTCTCAGGATGCACGAAAAGAATCACACACCTCGCCGATGGATGCCACATACTAATTCCTTAATTAACCTGGAACTGCCGTCAAACAGGCAGTGTCGAGGAAAAAACATATCTGAAATAAAACCACTGACTCAGAGCTGCGAACAATAGCAGTTGGGAGAACAAGTTTTCATCAGCTCAGATTTCCCTAGCAGGAGAGAGAACTGCATCCAACTGAAAATGCCATGCTCAGGATAGGCCCATCCAATGCCCATCCAATGCGGCCAGCCTGGTTTCCACAGTTCTTTGCACAGGGTTGCATAGCCTTTGGGAAAAGACTAGTCAGGCCAGGTTAATTGGCTTCCAGGCCTGACAATTCTACATACTTCCCTTTACTGTGTTAGGTTAGTAGTTGTCAAACTCGAGCATGCACCTAAATCCCCTGGAGGTCTTAACACACACATTGGTGGGCCTCACCCCCAGAGTAGGTTAGCTGTGGGGCCCGAAAATTTGCATTTCTAGCAAATTCTCTGCTGATGCTGATGCTGCCAATCGGGGACTACACTTTGAGAACCACCACTCTAGATAAATGAAGCGATTGCCCTAAGTGTCCATGATCTTGCGTTGTTTGCTATCATCTAAAACAGGCTGAGACATACAAGGCAGGAATTGCAGATTCATTCACCTTGTCATTGAACCAACACCTGCCATTTTCCAGCCTTTCTGCTACAAGCTGAAATACAAATGTAAAAAATACAGTCTCTGCTTTCAGAAGGTTGGGGTGGTGTTTAATTGCTCCAGATGAATGGTAATACCCTGGTTTTAGTGAATTGTCCAACTTTACAGATAACTGAGAAAGAAGATAAAGATTGTTACTCAGCTTTTGCTTTCTCTATAAAATGTCAAACTCATGAAGTTAACCCCATAAATGGATTAACTCTTTGCTAATTACAGAAATGTAAACATATTTTTGGAAGAGAAACTATATGGAAATATTTAAAGGAACTCAAACACTGAGATATAAGTAAATGCCTTTGTCAGTATAGCTACTGTTATCAATTATTACTTAACTAAACCTTGGTCTCCTTTCTATCTCCAGAAAATCATTACTTCCTTTTATCAACAAAGCTTCTGGCATTTAAGTGCTCACGGACCTCAGCTGTTCACGGATTTCTAAAGAGTCACTTCAGATCTTGGAAAGAAAGCTATTTGTAAGGGGAAACAGAAAAGACCAAAAAAAAAACCCTGCAAACAAATAAAACCTATCTTTTCCCCAAAGTCTGTACCAGGCAGGTAAAAATTTCACTGGCTACCAAGGTGCTCATTCAAATAACTTCCTTCGTCTCTTTGTCACAGTTCAATTAGCATTGAGCCAATCACGTTTTTGACCAGCCCTGCAATTGGGTACATTTCTCTGAGCAATCTGTTATTCAAAAGGTTCCAAATATAATTATTCTCTGAATATTATAAACTTGATTTGGCTGTAGCACGATAATTTTAGAAATTAAAGATAAGTATTTCCTCATAGTATTTATTTATTTAAAAAATAAGAATATCTCCTCCTTTTACTTGACCCCCAGGACTATTATAGTACATGGGAAATAATAGCAATGAAATGCTTAGTCTCCAATATATTTTAATCTGCACAAGAATCCCAGATACACAAGCATCCCAGATTCCTAGCTCCACTCCCAGTTTTGAAAATGGGATGTGGGAATCATTAATCAACAAATGAGGGAGAGAGGTAAGGAGACACCGAGTCCTGAAGGACCCTGGAAGCCATGTTAAGGAGTTTAGACAATGTTAAGGGCTAATGGAAAGCCAACGAAGGGTTTTAAGTAAGGAAGTTTGAAACATTTATCTTTTGTTACTGAAAGTATTATAGCTTCTGTGCTAGGAAGGGACTGGTCTTTTTCGGTAGCATTTTTCATGTTACCATATCCAAGTTGTCAAGACATAAAACTGTAAATTGTTTAATATCTATCTATCTGTCTGTCTGCCCATCTATTGAAAGCATGTCCTTTCTCACAGCATTGGCTTATCTTTCATTTAAGGCTAATCAAGTGTGTCTGGGACCATTCTCTGGAGGTAAATAATATAAGTCATTGTCTGATTGGGAAAAATAAGGAGTTTCAGAGCCAAGTGTCCCCCACATTAAAAAGCCTTTGTCTCTGATCTCCAGATACACAAATAGTAAATGGAATTGGTCACTGTCTGGACTAATTCACTAACATTTGAGGATACCAGGAAGGGCTCTGATCATAGAGAAAGTCACAACTAACATTAATCTGCCTCTTTAGGTCAGAAATTCATTCATTAGTTCTTTCATTCAACAATTATTTGAACACCTACTACGTGCCTGGAGATATAATTGTGCAGGCAATATAAAGGTAGGTGAAAACAGAACTGGCTCCTGCTCTCTTAAGCTTATAGCCTAGACTGCACCTTCCCCAAAGGTAGAGGGAAGAGAAAAACACACTCTAATATTAAATTTGTAAAGAATTGATATAAAAGTAATTCAGGTTCTTAGCTGATTAAAAATTCTATCAATGATCCACTTAGCTTTGGATATAGGTGAAGTCCTCTCTCATTAAATAAGTAACACCAACTTGTCACCAAGAAAAGACTGACACATAGAGCCACAGCAGGTAAAAGGAATTAAGGATGGATTGCAAAAAGTTAGATTAATTCTTTCTGATGTTGACTTATTCATCAGGCTTTTGCTTTAGATTATTGCACAGCCCAGCCCCTTCTGGGAACACCCTGCTGGAAAATATGGCAAGAAAGTTGAATAACTCCCTTCTCAAACTTCCTCCACAGGGTTGTACACACAAACAGCATTAACATCCAGTAAAGGTTTATACAAGCCAGTCTTCTCCTACAAAGGGGAGAGAGTCATCATCATTTCCATTTTCTGCATTGATTTGAGGACCAGAATCTTATCCAAAGCCATAGAACAGTCTATGGCTGCCTCAAATTGGAAACCTCCAGTTTGCTGACCAAACTACAATGAATCAAGCCTGTTGCACTGTCTGTGTGTAATCATACCATCTCCTGCCTTGAAAGAGCCATGTTTCAACCAAGAGAGGAAGCAATTTAGTTGATCTCCTTTTAAACCAACTTGCAGATAAATTATTTTAAACTTACCAACTTGCAACAAATTTCACCAGCCCACAAAACCCTCTTACGTTGACCAAGACATTCTGTGATTATGAGAGAAAGAAATATTAATGCATGATATTTCATTTTTATCAAAACTCCAGCCTGCCTTCAGGTGGATTTCCTTTCATCTAAGCTGGCCTCTTTGAAGTCTTAAAACTGGAGGCAAAGGGTAACTTCCCAGTGATTCCCATGGTCCTGATGCACAGAGAGAACACAAGTAATGTCCCAGGGAAGTCCTGTTTCATAGAATTCCCAGATCGTTGCATTGTAAAGTGTTACCTGAAGAATGCACCTACTGAAACTGAGGCTGTTTCGATGCTAACTAGGAGGAACCAATTGTGTAATCCCTGGGATAAAAGAAAGGCTGTGCTGGGTACAGCACTTAATACATCCCTCTGAAATCCTCAAACCCTTGTCAAGGAGGAAGAAACTCTATAAAGAACCTGATAGCAGGTCAAGAGAAGATGCCCATCTCAATAAGCCAAAAATAATCATTTCTATGCTATAGAAATTCCAAGTATAATAGACTAAAGAGAACTGACTGTCCTCAAAACTGTGGACTAAAAAAAAAGTCTGGAAAAAAATGAGACCGCATTCCCAACTGTACCAGAAAAACATGCTTCCACAGAATCAAAATAACAAGGAGAACGGAGGCAACCAAATCGATAGACTCTGCTGCATGCACCTCTGTATCCTTCCCTCTCTTGCCATAGAAAAGAAAACACTTCAATACGCCCTCTGAAGATAACAGAGGCAAAAGCAATCCAAGGTCTTTATTACCCAGCTAATTCTTTCAGTAATCCAGTTTGCTTTGTATATAGAAGCAGCTACTATCTGTAAATAAAATTGTAACTTAGACCTGATATTCAACCATCCCTTCTGTTATCCCCTTCAGCCCAAAAGAAATAGCTAACATTAATTGAGTGCTTATTCTAGACCAATCCGGGTGCTAAGGGCTTTATAAATATTCCCTCATTTAATACACAAATCTTCCATGTGAGTTGGGCAGTACATTGTAGTATTGTCACACAATAGCAAACAATAAACGTTAGTCATCGCTGCTCCTGTTGCTGTCATTATAACAGGCATAAGTCTAATGAGGAGAAATCTGAGGCTTACGAAGGCTGCTCAACTTGCCCAAGGTCACAGAGCTGGTAAGAAGCAGAGCCCAGATCTAGACTCAGTTTTTTCTGGCTCGAAAGCCTGCCCAGAATTTAACTCCTTTGGTATACACCAATAGACCAAGAAATAGAAAATCACATTAAAGGAAACCAGTGCGCTATTCAGCAGCAAAGGAGACTGGAAACAACTTTCTACTCAAGCATCTTAAAGTGATGACATTGTAAGTGGTAAGAAACGACAAAATGTCTTCCTTTTGAAAGTCCAACACCAAAGGAAAAGCGGTTTCTAGAGTTCATCCTCCTCTAATTGACCCTTTATTATCGGAATCTCTAGACCACGTCAAGTCAAGCTGCTTGAACACCAGAACAGAGAGAGATTCATTGCTTCATTCAGAAAATGTGAACGCTTCCCCAGCTACAGACCACAAGCCCAAGATCCTTGCCCAGGATGCATAATGGCTCACACAAGAGGGTAACATTCCTTCTTTGTTATTATGGCTCATCATAATTACTTGGAATAAAATAATAAATTTTAATTCAGCGATGCCTATGGCCGTTGGGCATCTTAACATAAAAGAACAAAAAATATAATTAACTAAATCAAGGCAATATGCCTATTTTCATCCAAGCTCATTAGTATTAATTGATTGGGTTAATTCTCTTTTGTGTTTAACAGTACCCCCTAAAAAATAATTTTTTATTAAAAAAAGGAGGGAGGGAAGAAATAGAGAGGGTAAGTAGACAAAAGTTCTGGATCTTTTGCTAATTAAAGTAAAGTGATAATAAATATAGTTGAAGCTCTTATCACAGTCACAAAATAATCTGCCATTTTTCAATAAAGTTCAGGAATCAGTGCATATAGTGTCATAAATAACAGCAAAAACACTGCCTTTGGTGCTATTTCCCAATTGCCTTTAAGAAATTTATAATCCTCTTTTCTACTTTATAAGAAAAAACATCAATTCTAGTTCATAGATGGACATATAAGTAAGGCACAGAGAGTTTGAGCCTCTTGAGGGCCACAGGTGGAAGTGCTGGTTTTCCTGATGTAGGAGCCTGGTCCTCTTTATATTGGGATGCTGGCTTCCATCAATGGAAAAATAATATAGAGGATGCAATATTTTCATACAGTAGTTCCAAACATAGTTCTTAGGTGAGCTAGTTTCACTTTTATTTAGCACTAATCTTTTCAAAGCGTGTGCATACTGTTTGTAGAACGTATTCTTTGTAATATTGTGGAAATGGCTTAGAAAGTACTTCCACTATAATACTTCATATTTGTTTGTTAAACTCTTTTGAAGATATTCCTTTCTGGCTTGAAATTTTTTATGCTTTATCTCAGCCCACAGATGGTATCAAAAAAATAAAGAAAATGCCACTTAGCTATTTTTCTGATACCATGAATGGATATGAAAAAGAGAGAGAGTAACAGACATTGAGAGAGTGAATTCCTATTGGTGATGATGATGATGATTCAATCTTACATTTGAATACCTTTTTATATCCTTCAAGTACTTTCACGCGTATTATTGACCAAGAGGAGACATTAGAGGTTTCGAGCTATGCTATATCAAACAGATGTTTGAGATTTGGAGTTCTTTGCCAATGAAGGCATTCTTCAAAAGCCTTTTAGAAATGGAAAAATAACTTACCAATAGATTTTATGTTCCTAAAACTCATAATGATACACCTTTATATGTAAGCATGTAGATGTATATACATATATATATGTGTGTGTGTGTATTTTAATATATGTAAATTAATGTGTGTATGTGTGTACACATACACACAAATATGTGGATATTTGTACATATGTGTATATATATATATATATGGGCATATACATATATCAGTGAGCACAATGAAGGACAGTGAAAGTAAATTAGCTGGGGGAAAAGTGATATTTAAGACAGCAAGGGTTTAAAAATTATACAGCTTAAATTTCATTCAGGACCTGAACTCTGCATCCTTTTACTTGTCCATCTATTCAACACTCAACTCCTATTCTTTGAACCTTCATCATGTGTCAGGCACTGTCCTAGACAGTGAAGAGACAGTAGTAAATAAATTGGTGAAGTCCTTTGCCCTTTTCAGATTATTCTAACAGAGGAAACTGACTGTAAACAAACAAGTAAATTTTAATATGTCAAGTGGTGATAAGTACTATGAAGAAAAGTAAAGCAAAATAAAAGGATAGAGAATAACAGGGTCCAGAGTGATTGCAATTTTAGAAAAGATGGCCAGCAAGGCCTCTCTGAAAAGTTGACATTTTCTCAGTGAGTGAAATAAGTGAGCCAGCCATGTGAACACCTGGAGGAAGAATGTTCCAGGCAAAATACATTATGTGCAAAGGCCCTGAGGTAGATGTGTGCCTAGTATATTCATAGAAAAGCTAGAGCAGAGTGAATGAGGAAGACAAGATGAATGAAAGGACCAGAGGTTTGACAATGATAAGGACTTCAGATTTTATTTCTAGTGAGATGAGAAGCCATTGGGGGGTTTTGAGGAAAGAATTAATAAGATCTGATATATTTTTAAAGGATGTGGACAATAAACTATCAGAGGTTTATTTTAGCCTCTAGCATAAAAGTCAAATACCAATTACTTAAACACGTTAAGTCTTGTTTTTCTATCATAAAAGTAAGTCACAGGTGAGCAGTCCATGGTGCCATGCTAGTATGGCAACTCCAAAATCATCAGTGTCCTGAGTTTCTTCTATTTTTTGACTTTCCCACCCTTAATGAGTCACCTCATGGTCCAAGAAGGCAGCTGAACATGTAGCTATCACATTTACATTCCAGGAAGCAGGAAAAGAAAGAGGGGAGGACAAATAAGGCATGCCCCCTCCTAGGTCAGCTCTACTTTAGGAAATTTCCCAGAAGTCTTGCACCACACATCCCTTACGTATCATTGGCCAGCTCTTAGCCACTGGGCTATGTCTAGCTACAAAGGAGGTCAGGAAATACCATATTTTATCTGGGTACACTGCTGCCGCAAACAAAGATTAGGGTTCTGCTACTAGGGAACACAAAGAATTAGAAACACGGGAACCAATGAAGAGGCCATTTGAAAAGGTCCCAGCCAAACACTAAGTTGATTAGGACCAGGTTGGTACTGATGGAGGCACTGATAAATGGGACACATGTTGAAGATTCAGCCAACAAGATTCACTGATGTATTGGGCATGGGATGTGAGAAAATAAAGAAGTCCAGGATGCCTCCAAGGTTTCTGGCCTAAACTACTGGACACACACAGTTCCATTAAGTGAGATGGGTAAGTTCCTCCAATTTTGATTCAGTGTGTATATTGATATCTGCATGATCAAACATGTGTCAGACACAAATGATATGCTCTTCACCTCCTTCCGCTATCTGACTCTAATCTTACATCCTTGACACTCCGAGTACTTAAGTCTACCTTCTGCCTGCTGCCTGTATCACATATTTTAGAACTAGAAATTTTACTCTTTTCTATTTTCTATTTTTTAATCTAATGATCATGCACATCACTGACATTAAATATTATTCTTCACTTTTTCTTGTATCTCACAAAGAGTTCCTGGCCACTTAAGAAGCACTCACAAGTCATCTGTTGAATCAAATTTGATCTGTGTCCTTTCCCCGTTCTCATTCTTTCTGGAACCTATGACCCATATCTCTATGATAAAAATCTCAGAGTTTCACTGTAAGCAAGCCTGCTTCCTGTCAACAACTCCTGAATCCTATTTGTACAGAAACTGACGTACACTACTTACCCTCGCATTCCTACCAATGGGCCTACTCCCCAAGAGAAAGACGGGATCCTTCAGGTAACTCACTCTCCCTCACCACAGGATGAGGGTTTGCCCTTCCTAACCCAGCTCACTTATTCTACATAATATGAAATATTGCCTGAACCAGGAATATTAAGGAAAATCACTATTGGAGGATGATAGGTTGGGGCAAGTATTTAGTTGCTCAGATCTTGAAATCGCCAATTGTAACATGCCAAGTGTATATTCCACATGTCCTTGCCTCTCTCTTACCCTTTGCTCTCCTTTGGACGTCTCTGGCCCCATCAACACCATTCCTCGATTGAGAATTTGTCTGGAACTAATAGGACATCCAGAGACTCAGTTGGGCTGAGTCTGAGGACTTTTAGCCAAAATCTTCTCCCAAATGGTATCAATATAAGGCAAAGACCCTTGAGAGTCTGAAGGGCATCCCGTCCTCCAGCAGAATTTGACTCCTGTGAGGAGAGTCCTGATTAAAGGCCCACAAAGAGCATCTTTTCTCTGAGCTGAGGTTTTAAGTCTATAATTTTCCTTTGTCATTGCCAGTCCTTAGGAAGTTGATGGCTCTCAATAAGTCACTGGCTACACACATACACACACACACACCCAGCAAAGACAGGTCAAGAGCCCACGCTCACAGACGATTTTTCCTAAAGGGTCCTAATTAACTGATTTATCTGAAAACTTCTCCTTGCTATTAGAGAAAAAAAAAAAAAAAAAAACAACTTCCAGAATATAGACTATAAAATGCCTAATCAGGGAAATCTGATTCTGTCTGTAAGAAACAAGCATCAAAACGGCATCAGTTTCTTCCCTTCAAAATAGTTTATTTTCCTTTATACTGCTACACTCTTACTTTAACAAGAAGAGATGCTCCTGTAAGTGTTAAATATATTTATAGTAAAGAACAGTGTTTTAGTGAAGAGTTTTATAGACATCCATAACTAATCACATTTCCCAAGCAATTTTCATTTGCCAATGAACAGAGTCACTTTGATAACCATTCCTTATTATCTGCCCCTAGAATAGGCAGTGATTTTTATTCTCATTTAACAGATAAGGAAACAAATGCATAAAGAGGTGAAAAAACTGACTTAGTCACTCGGTGATGCGGTGGAGGAGCTGGAGTCTGAATTCTCAGTCTCTTCCAACTTCCCAGACCCTAGAGCTATGTGGTCAGCTTTGCAATAAGGAAGCCTATTTATATGACTTTCCATGGGACCAGGAAGTCAAAACCACAATAGGGCAAAAGCAGGAAGACATGGCTTTCTTGGCAGGGAATTTCAAAGGCAGCAGCAGCATTGACCGATTTGGGAGCGTTTTGCTATATTGTGGGGGCTGCCGTGGACAAGCATGACTACAAAGGGCTAGCATAAAGAAGCATGTTCTTTGAGAACACTGTTAACCTTCTTGTATTTGAAAAATTAAAATAATCAAGCTCTGTGCTTATAAGAGTCAAAAGAAAGGGCTTTCCTTTTGAACCCTCTGACCACTTCTTCCTTTCACAGTAAAATCCCAATTTGGTCCAAGAATAAATTGTCAACCAAGGGCTGGAACTTATCCAAAAAGTTCCCTCCTTCCTGTCCCCTAAAAGTGAGAAAATTATGTATAATAATGCCACCACAGATCTCCACCCTCCACAAACCTTTAACATGCAGTAAGTTGAGGATGCTCGTATTGGTGTCTAGCAGGAGCAATTGGCCCTTCTCCACCGTGACGTTGTCGCCATCTTGTGGCACTCTTTCAGGAAACCAGCTGTGAGCTCTCGACCACCTCCGGCAGAACTGAAAGGAGAAGTTGCCCTGGAAAACAGAGTTCTGTCGCTTTGTTTTGTTTTTAAAGCACGATAGTACGGGTGATCAATCAAAATAGAAACTTCTTACACTAAAATTAATTAAAATATAATTTTAAATGTCTCATTAAATTAGTCGCCCTCTCTTCCTCATACGACTAACTCAAAAAGGGAAAAATACTGAAGGAGCAAAGTTGTACTTGCAGACCCTCTGTGCCCGGCCTCTGGATTTCTCCAGTGACATGCTGGTAATGTTTTCTGCCCTTTTTTCCCCAAGCAGAGGCCCTCTTCTACCAAACAGATGGGGTCAATTCCATTTTTTATTTTTACAGACATGTATTGAGTCTTGGACAAAAAGTCATAAATAGCCTGGAATAGAGAGAATTAAAATGTTCCGCCTGATGGGTGGCATTTTGCTTTATGTAATTGGGATCATTTTTCACTGGCTCTACTGCCAGTGTCCCTGTTTTATAGGAACATTCCTCTTTCCAAGTGCTCAGCTCCATCCTCCCACGCTGCCTCCTTTGATATCGTTGCCTGTCCCTCTGTGCTTGCTGCATCAGTGCTGAAAGCCCAGGCATAGGAGAAATGCCAGCTGACTTTGGGTGAGAGCAGGCACCTTTGAGTGAGGGGTAGGGGGCAAGCCTGAGAGGAGCCCAGGGGAGGAAGTACCCCCTCTCCATCCCGGCCCTCGGTCTCCTCACGGAACTTTTGGCTCTCCTGTTAATTTATGGTCACAATGAAGTGCATTTTTAAAAATAAGGACGTAATAATCGCAGAAAGCAGTATGCAGCCCATGCAAGAGGCTGAGATCATGTCTAAATGTTTTGTGCAGTTATGGGACTATATTTATGACTGATATAATGAAATCAGAAGAAGGGAGGTGAGTCCCTCAAGGCAATACATACAACATGTATATGCCTCTCTCCACACAGTTCTTCTTCCCACCCGGATTCCAACCAAATGTGAAGCCCAAGTTCCTATAAAATAACTGCCTCTCGTGAAGTGGTAGAGGCAGATGGGAGAAGATCATTAAGAAAGGAAGGCAGGTTTATAAGACCAATAACTACACCTGCACAGACCATAGCGCCCTGGAGCGTTTCCAAGAGAGAGTGGAAAGATGTGTTGCCAGAAGAGCCAGTAGATTTTCCAAGAGAGTGTACTGACCCCCAGCTCAATAGTGCTGCGTTCTATACCCAACCCAATCACTCACAAGGCTTTGGGATAAGGAAAAGCAGAATCTTTTCACTTCCTGCATCTACAAAGGAGAAATAAAAATCAGTGACTTGTCCCAATTTAAGAGATGGAAAGGCATAAGGCATGGTGATAAGCAGCCCCAGCACCACAAACAAAGAATGCATGGCACATGAGCATCATTGTGAGCTATATGAACCATGTCCCCATCATGACCATCCATAGACTCAAAAAGTAGGAGGGAATTTTAGATCTCTACTGATTTCATACCAAAGCTAGGTATAAGGAAGTAAAATGACAAGAAGTGCTCCTTATAAGGCTATACATTATACATTCTTAGAATCCTTTCATTTACTCTTGTAGAAACCATAAACAGGAAAGGGAGACAAATAGGAGAAAACCAGAGTGGAACAAAGTAGTGAGAAAGGTGGAAAAGAGTGAACCGGATGAAGATGGTAAAGACAAGTGCACAGAAGGGTGAACTTGGTTATCTGTAATGTCAGAATGGAGTTCACTATAAAAGGACATTTGAAAGAGCTGGGACTTCCAAAAGGTCAGAGATGGCAAGGACTCTAGAGGAATCCCATCCTCTCATTTTAAAGATGATGTTTCGGACAGTGTTTCTCAGCCTAGAGCTGTTTAAGGTGCAGATTCCTTCAGTGCCACCATGATGGAATCAAAAGCTCAGGAGGTGGGACCCATGGATCTGTCATTTTAATGATCTCTTCAGATGACACTTCCAGGTCAAGGTTTGAGGACCAATTTAAGACAAGGGCTGGAGGGGAGGGAGATACATCTTAAAAAGGAACCAGGAAGTTTTCTTCAAACCAACCCCTGAAGCTCAGGGTCTTCAGGAAGACTAGCAGGCAGAGTAAG
Source organism: Equus przewalskii (assembly GCF_037783145.1). Classification (NCBI taxonomy): domain Eukaryota; kingdom Metazoa; phylum Chordata; class Mammalia; order Perissodactyla; family Equidae; genus Equus; species Equus przewalskii. Next base: position 49,961,012 of record NC_091849.1, read on the forward strand.
ATGGTATGTGGACGAGCTGTGAGAAGTTTGAAGAACTCAGCTGCATAACTCTTTCTGAGACATTAACCTGGTGGTCAGATTCAGAGCCCAGCTACAGGACTACAAAGAAAAACCTCACAGTAGAAGGATCTGGAACAACTAGACATTGATTAGGCATAAGGGGTCAAAGGGAGACCACTCCATGATATCTTCCGTTAATTCATTGGAGAACATTTTAAAACTGACAATTAGCACCCATACCTGTTATCTAGCTCTAGGTAAGCTTTAAACACTTCTCTCCTGCTCTGAAGCGCTTGTGCGTATCATTAGCTGCCTTCCATGTGTTATTCATCTTGGCCTGGCCCATCAACTTTCAAAAATTGCTAAACTCAGCCCCACCCCGGCAGGAGGGAAGGTCAAATGCTGTTATCGCCTCTTTACAGTTGAGGAAGCAAAGGCTCAAAGAGTTTAAATGTTGTGTCAAAGGCCATAGGGGTGGGGACAGACTGAACTCAGGCAGAGCAAGCCCCCACTTCCGGTCTTTTCATTCACCATGGCCTCTCCTGGATCGCTGTTCACCAAGAGGTCTGCGTGGCTCACTCTTTTACATCATTCAGGTTTCTGCTCAAATAATACCTCCTTCCCTGTCTCCTTATTAAAATAGTACCTCCGATCACTCCCTCTCCCCTAATACCAATTCATTCTGGTATTAGATTATATAATGCCTTGTGTATTCATCGTCCATTGAGCTTACTCAGATGAAAAGCAAGGATTTTTGCTTCAGTCATTGCCATATCCCCAACCCCCTAAAAAATGTGTGACACAGAGTAAATGCACAGTAAAAATTGATGAAACCATTTCTTAAATGAATCATCCATCCAACTTCGTGCATGTATTTGTAGCTGTTACAGACATACACACAGACACAAGCATAAACACCTTCCTGATACAATAGGTAGACAAATAGGTGATAAGATCTAAAATACTTAAAAGTGCTAGGTCTCCTTATCCATGGGGTTTGGCCCATATCCTTTCACGCTCCTTTCTGTGTTTTCAAACTCTATTTAAACTTAAATCAAATGATGGCGAGTGTATCTAAATTAAAACTCGAGACTCAGATTCAGTCTCCCTGTGAAATATCCTATCAATTTTTTCTTTCACCTTAAGTTTCTCTATTCAGCGTGGTAGCTTTCAAATGAAAATAAATATTAAGCATTAAGTTTCAAGAAACTTAAGCTTCCCGGAGTCCAAACTTCTCTTTAGCATACAAAAGGTATCTTGAAATGTATAACTATTTATTGATGATTTAAGCTTTAGTTCATGAATAACTAAATACTATATGTCTTAAAAAATTAATGCATCTTCAACTGTCTAACAGCTACCTGGGGAAGGAGAGGAGCGACGTATCTCCATGGTTGCAAGTTGCCAGTGAATTCACGATTACACGTATGCTGTCATAAGAATTTTAGCTCTTCAACATTTTCATAGTGGACACACAGGTAGCATCACTCCCTACACTGACCCCGGGGCAATGCCCCATGAAACAGTGGGGATGGCTCACTTTCCCACATCTTTATCCTCCAATTCCTATCACTTTGATCCAATCAAGCAAAAAAGAATGCTGACAGCATTGATGAAAGACTTCTTGTCAATATATTTGAAAGCCTCTCAGTTGATATCAACATGGCGTTTTCAGTGAAAGCCGTGCTCTGTGTCACCAACCCGGCTCATAGGCCAATGTAAGTTTTACTTCCACTGACTACAAGCTCTTTCCACTATGGTTTCCAAAGGGCTCAGCCTTTAGCTTTGGTTTCCATCTTTGAGATAAACAACCATTCATTGCCATCCTACAGGTGAAGATCATTTCCCCTGAACACGGAGGGGTGGGTGTAAAAACAGAAATTTAAGAACTACCCAGAACATGCCCTCATCTTAACATCAGTACAGACAGCCCCAAATAAACCAAAAAAAGAAAAAGAAAAAACACACACTAGCACAAACTTTCCTGCTTCAGCTAGGAAGCTTATGCAATTTGTTTTCTTCTTACAGCATGTCAGCACTTCTCTGAACTTCAGGGAATGTGCAGTGTCTGCAAATCTCACATGTCACCTTAAATGTACTTGCACCACCACCAGAGTTATCTTGAAAGAAGTCATTGATCAGCAAGTTGGAACACCAGGCAAAGCAAAGGCCTGTTTGTGAGCCTATGTGTTAAGCTGGGGTGGTGGAGGAGTAGGATATGGGAATTTTTCTAGTCACAGTGTCTCCCAGATGATAAAGACAAGAAAGAACTGTTTTGACACCTCACCAGAATGCCTTCTTCAGCATGTGAGCCCTGAAATTGGAAAAGACAGGTGCCTGTAACTAGCATTCGCTCCATTCCTTATCCTGCTTTATTTTCTTCAAAGCCCTTATCATCACTGAAACATTTTATATTTACTCATAGTCAGTCAATGCCCAAGAAAACGTAAGCTTCATGAGAGCTTCTTGGTTTTTTGCCATATCCCCGGTACCTATAACAATGCAGGGCATGGAGAGGGTACCCCAAAGTATGTTTAGATGAAGGAATGGTTGATTGTTATTTGGGCTCATAATCACCATGCCATAATTTAAAAAATAATTTGATATGAAGCTGCATGGTTTTTTTAACTTTTCTTCAGTGCTCCTTTACAAAGAGATGTTTTTAGTTTTTATGAAACCAATTGCATCTATCTTTTCTTTTGTGACATCTCCGTTATTTTCTGCATCGGACACCCTTTTTTATTCTGACATAAATATCACTTACACGTTCTTCTTGATTTGTAGGATTTTATATTTGCATGTTAACCCTCAACTAGTTTAGAATATATATTGGTGGGAAGTTTTCCATTTTTCTTTGTTATTATCTTTGCTTTTTCTTTTCCAAATAGTTAACTCTCTTCATGCTGTTTATTAAATGATATTTGCTCTCCCAACTAAGTCTTGGCTATTTTAATAAATGTATTATAGTGTTGGGTGACATGAAACTTGTTAGCCAATTAAAACCTCAAATCTTTTATGTATGAGCTACTGTAAAGCTGCCTCTCCCAGATACGTGTGACCTTGTCCTTGTCCTTAAAGTGCTCATATTATCAGTGAGAAAAAGACAAATAGCCAGATAATTAACATAGGTGTGGTTAATTCAATAATTAAAGGCATAACCCCCATGCCATGGGAGTTCAGAGGATTAGATGGCTGACCCTGCAGGGACTGCCTTACATGTGACAACCAGGGCCTTAATCACCTTTTCTTATTTTAATCTGGACCCTACAGAGAAATTAACACAGGTTGAGATTACTTCAGCTGATTACGAAACAAAAAATGCTCATTGGAGAAAAGTCAACCCATGCACAAATCCAGGATTACGAATAGATCCCCTGACTTATAATCTAATAACTCTTTAGGGAACAAAAAGGAAATTAAATTAGTTTGGCATAATTTGTTCTTACTGAGCTCATGCTGACTCTAAGTGATCGCTTTCTTTTCTCGGTGCTTATAAACCCTTCACGATTGTGAGATAACATGAGAAAGTCCTTCCACGCTGCCCAGCACATGGACCACTCAAAGAAATGTCAGGGATGCCTTTTACCAGAGACTCGTGCCCAATTCAAATTGCCCCTTTGTCCCTGCTAGAAAACAAGGCAATTCTCTAGCTTCTCTCTCAGTTCTATACACAACCTATACTCCATGATTTCTCAAAGGATATTGAGACCCACTCAATGCTTCATGCATGTAAGTTATTTTAGCACTCTTGAGCTTCAGGGCACATAACAGTCTGCAAAGAGAACAATTTTACAGAGACTTTTTCTTTATCTGCTCTTCCATTTGAATCTACAAATCTCCTCCGACAATGCCTCTTCTGAATTATAAGACGGGAGATCATTCCACTTGCTGGAGAAAATACTAATGACAATGATAGCTTTTGAATCCTGAATACTCTAATGTCCCAGGCACGGTGCTAGACATTTTACGTACAGTGTCACTAATCCTCGTGATGGGAAAACGTGCTGATCACCCTCTCCACTTTAAATTTTAAATTTGAAAAATTAATGATAGTGACTAACATTTTCTGAGTTCACTAAACATGTATTATCTCACTTAACAATCACAGTCTTTTCTTGCCTGGAACTACAGAACAGATGGGTCTCTGAAGTCAACAAATATTTGAGCACTCACTGCCCACTAGGCACTGGTCTAGGCACAAAACAAAACAAATCCCTGACCTCCTGGAGCTTATATTTTAGGGAGATAAGTTTAAATATATATAACAAATAATGTGGTCTGAAAAAAAAAATCAGGGTGCAATGGAGCAGAAGTGCCAGGGTGGAAGGAGGTATTTTACATCAAGTGATCAGGGTCTGCATCTCTGATAAAGGACTGGAGCAGAGAAGTGGAGTGTGAACCAGCGGCCGTATGAGGAACGAGCAGGCTAGGAGGGCTACAGAGTCAGCACAGAGGACAGACAGGGCGGTGGGCCTGAAGGAAGGGATGCAGCACAGCACTATAACGCTTCTGCTCATGCAGTGGGACATTCGTTTTTCCCATTGCATAGGGACCTCAAGTTCTTACACATCAGAGAGAACAGAATCATGTAAAATTCTCGGCACTATATAACAGGGTCAGCAAACCACAGCCCGAACCTGGCCCACCCACCGTTTGGATAAATAAAGTTTTATTGGAACATGGCTTTGACATTCATTTACATATTGTTTATAGTTGCTTTCAGTTTGTGTCAGAGACTATCACAAAACCTAAAATGTTTACTTTCTGAATCTTTATGGAAAAAGTTTGCTGGTTTCTGGTATATTCCAATTCACACTATCAGTATAGTAGTAAGGACTGATATTGTCCAAGGACCTGGAATATGCTCAGTATAGTACATCCACACTCCACTAATATTGAAATATGTTCAAAATGGAACTTTCTATAAGTTAAAATAAATAAGTATAATACAGCTACCTAAGAGTTTGAGCACCGGCAAATTAAACAGCTTAGTAAAAAACACACATTGAAATGCTGAAAACTGGTTCTATTCCCCTCATTTTCCAGTAAACAATAAACCAGGTCTCTGAAGGTTACATAAAGGCACGTGGAAGTGTGGGCATGTGTGTGTGTATGTGTGTGTGCCTGTGTTCATGCCACATGCATGCACCTGCACACATACACACATACAGCCAAATCAGAAGATTGACAGGTACATGCTAGCCTTTTCCACAGAGCTGACACACTGCCATTTAACCAGCGAGCACAGAGCACGTGTTTCTGCTTCCAGTCACTAGTAAGAGACAAGGTTAACATTTTAAGTGATGGACTACAGCGTGTTATTTCCCCATGCAACGGACCCGTGACTGCACCGCCTTCGAAAACACTTAATTTCAGTGATTGAATACACGGAGCACACTTTCCCTGCTATGAACCTTTGACAGCTCCTCAGTTTCATACACCAGGGGAACCTGTTTTTTTTCCTCCTTTTCTTTTTTTCCTCCTCTTTATACCTGAAGGGAAACAAAATGAATGTGCGGTGGCAGAGAGAAAAGGAGGAAGCCCAGGGAATGAAAACCAGTTTATAAGCCTCAGTGTATTTTACAATAGAAGTATTCACTGCCATCTGCTCTAATTACCTTTAATGTTTGGGCTACCATCTTCATACAATAGAAATAATGATCTCCTCAAGGGCAAAAAAATTTTTTTTTACAGAAACAAACAAAAGTTGATTACATTTGGCTCCCAGGCTAAAGAAGCATCAAGCTACTTTGTAGTGAACAATCAATTAGGAAAGTGGGTAGGTTTCTGATTAACACAAACAAATTAGGTCCCCTTACTGGTTGCTTCCTCCTTCCTCCATTTCCCGCCTCTTTGGGGGAGTCATACCCACAGCTCACAGAAGGCAAGGAGCTGACTAGGCACATTGCTGGGTCCAAGATTATTCCACACCAATTCCTTACATTTGGATCAGAACTACACAAAGCCAAGTCTTCTGTCAGTCTTCTTATTGGCATCAGACATGCTCCAGCTTTAAGAAATACTGAATACAGAGATGTGTATTCTACCAAGAGTATAGATCCTCTCACGAGGTGAACTCCCGGGAGGCCATCCCAGATCTAAAACCCTCATAAGAAACTAGAACTAACAGCCTCATTAAAGCCTCCAGGAACAGAAATGACCCAGACTGGGTCCATTTAGTACTTCAGGAGAGCGCAGGACTAAGTAAAATATACGGAGTCCAGGAAGACATGGAAGAGATCTTTGCTATGCCAGCATAACCTTGACTTCCACAAAGACTGCATTAGGACCTTCTCAGATCCCCAAATTCAAGCACACTACCTGTATTAAGAAGAATTCTGAGATGTTCCCCAGGATTCCTGTCCCCTGGTGTACAAGCCCTGCATAATCCGTTCCCCTTTAGTTGGAACATGATGAATATGAGGAGCATGATGGCATATCACTCCCATGATCAGGTTAGATTATATGGCAATGGTGAAGGAATTTTGCAGATGTAATTAAGTTTGGAACTCAGTCGACTTTGAGTTAATCAAAAAGGAGAGGACCTTCAACTATTCAAGTGAGCCCTTAAAAGAGAGATTTCCCCACTGGCCTTGAAGGAGCACACCACCATATTATGGAGAGGACCACGTGACTAGGAATCAAGAGGAGCCTCTAAGAGCTGAAAATGGTCCCTGGCCAACAGCCAACAACAAAGTGAGGACCTCGGTCTTACAGTTGAAAGGAACTGACTTCTACCAACAACCTGAATGAGCTTGGAGGAAGACACAAAGTTCCACATAGGCCTGTAGCAAAGCTGGCACCTTGGCTTCAGCCATGTGAGATCTTGAGTAGAGAACCCAACTACTCTGTGCCCAGATTTCTAGCCTACAAAAACTGTGAGATAATAAATAGGCATTGTTCTAAGTTGCTAAAATTGTGGTTATTTATCACCCAGCAACAGAAAACGAATATGCCACCATAATGACCTTCTTTGGAGAGTAATTTTCTCAGAGAATGTGTTTACAGTTGGGTTCTCCTCCCTTCATTGAAGTTACTGCTCAAAAGAGTAGACAAGAATGAGACCAATTTGGGATGGCAGTGCTGGGCAAAAGCCAGTTTGTTCTGTCACTGCATAAGTGATTCCCCATATACAAGACATGCAATACAGAATTTTTAAATGTATGATGCCAAGAAGTTTAAATTATGACCTGATACAGACCTTTCATTTGCTCAGGAAGTGCCAAGACTACTAAAGGTAAACAGCAAATCCCTCAGGACCACTAAGTCTTCACAACCTCTCTCTATTTAGGCTGAAGAAATGCAAACCCTTCCTGATCCTGAACACAGCCATGATATCTGTCCTTTGGGAGATACCAAAAATTTTTAAAAGCCCATATTCTGACACTGTTTCTGAGAATGGTATTTGAATACAATTGGTTTTAATAGCACGATTCTTTCACTTGCATTGCTTTCTGAAGAAAGGAGAGGATTTGACTTTTTTATTCCCTCACTAAAAAACAAAAAAAAAAAAAGAAAAGAAAGGAAAAATGCAATTCTTTGCAGAGGAAAACCAAGCTCAGAAACCAGAGAAATCGATCCTGCACTTGGTGTCTTCACTAACCTTGACTGAATAACTTTACCCTCAATCTTTAAGCTTCAGAGTGGAGATTAATGCACTTTTTAGGGAAGACAAAGGAAATGCTAATTTAGATTTTTAGATCTCCTGATATGAAAGTAGCATCATGTTTTATCATTAAGCATTCATGCATGTATTGCTGGTATTTGATGATGCAAAACGTTATTCGTTTTAAGACTAACACCACAAAATTATCAGTCCTACTTGCAGAATGAGGAAACCCAGAAAGATGAAATGATGTGTTTCAGAGCTGGGATGAAATCTCAGGAATCTAGAATTTGGAGAACTTGCCTGTCGACTGCAGATCAGACTCCTTTCTTGTTCATACAGGCTGTGTTGTTAAAATTATCACCGTCACCTTTGTGAACATTCACTGGCTTCTCACTATGGGCCAGGCATTGTGGTACCTACCCTCAGACCCATGAATGCATAATTGAATTTCTAAGCTCTTAGAGCCCAGTTTCAAATGCATTGTTCTCTTTATTCCAAACGCATCCGCCACACATTGTCCCTTTTCTGCCAAACCTTGTTTATTGGTTCCAGATGCAATGAATCATCTACTGACTTGAGCGACATTAGAAGTAAACACCAAGGTTAAAATGTAGAGATAATTGAATAACATCAACTACCAGTAACAGCAGTCCAGGCAAAAGAGGAAATAGACCCAGAGATTTCAGATAGGGCAGTCTGATGGAAACCCTCCACTCTCAGGATCAAAACCACATGCCATTTTGACATGATGGAAAAAATCTGCATTTTATTTTTCCAAATTTTCATATGCCAGTTATCAGTATGGGTAGGATTGGCAAGCAGGTGGTGCCATAATTTAAATGTCCCCACGAGTAAAAATAAAACATCCAAATCTCAACTGCCTTCTATTTAGTATATCAAAGCAGGGTGCTTTAGGCTGTTTTTTAAAATAATATATATCTAATTTATTGCTTTGACTGGCTGATAAATAAGATTAATGAAATATATGCATTTTCCTTTCCAGTAAACTCTTCTTCAGAGAAAACCCCATAAAGCAAAAATTTTCCAAAGCCCTTCCAAAAATTCATAAAGCTCAATATAATTTCCAGATAGCAAAATGCACTTTAATCATTTGCTTTATAGTCACCTGGAATTCATTGTATACAATGCACATAATGTATAAACATGGGCGTATAACATATACACATAAGTTTATACAAACACTTGGAAAACTTTCCTTATTATGCGTCTTTAAAGGGAGAAAACTCAGAACCCTTGGCAAATACTAAACAATCCACAGACAGAGTTATCACCCAAGACGCTCCTCAAGGTTTGGAAGATTAAGAGCCACAAAGACCCCCATAAAACGAACCTTAAGGAAGTAGCAATCAACTCTCTAGGGATTCAAAGCTGGAGTAATTTGAGGCAATATTGGAGAGTTATCAGAGGCCCCAACACCTCTCAGAACACAGGCAAAATGCCTTTCTGGAGAATTCTTCCAACTTTGGGGAATTACCCCCTTTCTGGAAATCAGTGCCTCAACTTGCTGTGGATTAATTATTCATGTGGCTCTGTTTTGCCTTAAGAACATAGAAACCTCTTCTTTCACCATTTTCCCAATGGGTCCCTCTATTACTTCAGGGTTAATGAAAGCTTAGAGATCTGTTCCAATATCTCATTTCAAAACTGTGAAATTAAGTGGCTGCTAGGAGATTACTCAGTAAATTGAGCAGGGGTAGAACCAGAACAAAAGCCCAATCAATGTGATTTGTTTTTCCACCAAAAGACATGACTTTTAGTTTTAAATTAGCACAGTGTAAGTAGCTCTTTAAAATTTTCTTGATGGCATGATCAACATGCATTCCGGTAGGTGTGAGCCCCATCAAGGGATCCCATGAAACAGCTGGCAAGCACGCAGCACAGCTTTCTATCATTTCCCCTTTCAGACTACTTGACAACTTGCTGACACCGCCCTCTCCAGATGAAGTTTCCCCTGCCTAGCATCTACCCAAAGAGTTTTTGGTTTCGTTTTAGAAAATTGAGAAAAAATTACTTCATCCCTTTATCAATCTCATGAAGCAGAAAGAATTAACTTTTCCACCTTACTCCCTCCTCTTTCCCATTATACTCAACTAACTGGGGTGAGAGGGTAGTTTTTAATCTGCAAGTCTTTAAGTTTCTCACATGGGCAGACCAAAGCAAATTTAAGCCTTATTTAGTTTAAAACATTTTTAAACCTTTTGAACATATTAACAACATTTATAGACAACGTAATGGGCATAGATATTGACACATTGCCTGACTCCCTAAGCAACCAAGATGATAAGAAGATACTCAAAGCATATTTAGAAAATAGGAGGCAAAAGCAGAAAACACATGAAGCTTAACTACATTCTGCAGACTAAGCAAGAGATTTGGATTTTAAAGACAGAATGTAGGCCAACATAATTTATATAAAATATGTTCTTTGTTTTTACATAGAGGAAATCATGACACTGGATTTGGCAACGATTTCTTGGATATGACACCAAAAGCACAACAACAGAAGAAAAAATAGATAAATTGGACTTCATCAAATTAAAAACTTTTGTGTATCAAAGGACACTATCAATAGAGTGAAAAGGCAACACATGGAATGGAAGAAAATACTTGCAAATCATGTATCTGATAAAGAATCAATATCTAGATTGTATAAAGAACTCCTACAGCTCAACAACAACAAAAAAACCACCCTATTAAAAAATGGGCAAAGGGCTTGAGTAAACATTCCTCCAGAGAAGATATATAAACGGCTAGCAAGCATATAAAAAGACGTTCAACATCAGTAATCATTAAGAAAACGCAAATCCAAAGCACAAAGAGACAATACTTCACACTCGTTGAGATGGCTATTATTAAAAACAAAAAACAACCAACCAAACAAAATAACAAGTGTGGGTGAGAATGTGGAAAATTGGAACACATGCATTGCCAATAGAAATGCAAAATGATGCAGGCACTTTGAAAACGGTACGTCAGTTCCTCACGAAATTAAACACAGAATTACTATATAATCTGACCATCCCACTTCTGGGCATATACCCAAAAGAACTGAAAGCAGGAACTTGAACAGATATTTGTACATCTATATTCATAGCAGCAGTACCTACAGCAGCCAAAAGGTAGAAGCAGCCCAAGCATTCATCACAATAAACAAACAAACAAAATGTAGCCTAGACATACAACGGAATGTTATTCAGCATTAAAAAGGAAGGAAATTTGGACACATGCTACAACATGGATAAATCCTGAAGACGTTATGCTAAGAGAAATAAGTCAATAATTAACAAGACAAAAAATAACAAATATTGGAGAGGATGTGGAGAAAAGGGAACCCTCATACACTGCTGGTGGAAATGCAAACTGGTGTAGCCACCATGGAAAACAGTATGGAGATTCCTCAGAAAATTAAAAATAGAAATACCATAAGACCTAGGTATCCCACTACTGGGTATTTATCCGAAGAACTTGAAATCAACAATTCAAAGAGATTTATGCGCCCCTATGTTCTTTGCAGCATTATTCACGATAGCCAAGACATGGAAGCAACCCAAGTGCCCATCAACTGATAAACAGATAAAGACGATGTGGTATGTATATACAATGGAATACTACTCAGCTATAAAAAAAAGACAAAATTGTCTTATTTGCAACAACATGGATGGACCTTGAGAGTATAATGTTAAGCAAAATAAACTAGACTGGGAAAGACAAACACCACATGATTTCACTCACATGTGGAAGATAAACAAACACATGGTTAAAGAGAACAGATTAGTGGTTACCAGAGGGGAAGGGGGTTTGGGGGTGGGCGAAAGGGATAAAGGGCACCTAAGTATGGTGATGGATAAAATTTAGGCTATTGGAAGTAAGCATGATGCAGTCTATATAGAAACTGATAAACAATAATGTACACCTGAAATTATGCAATGTTATAAACCAAAAAAAAGAAATAAGCCAGCCACAAAAGGACAAATATTGTATCATTCCACTTAAATGAGGTACCTATGTTGCCAAATTCATAAAGCAGAGAGTAGAATGGTGGCTGCCAGGGACTAGGGGCAGGGGAATCGGGAGTTATTGTTTCATGGGTATGGAGTTTCAGTTTGGGAAGATGAAAATGTTCTGGAGATAGACAGGGTTGCACAACAATGTGAGTATATTCAATGCCGCTGAGCTATACAATTAAATGATAAATTTTATGTTATGCATATTTTACCACAATTTAAAAACTAGAAAGTAGATGCTTCATTGTTTTTAATTAAATCACCAAACTCCTTGGGTTCCCTAGTTGTCTAGACCAAAGCAACAGATTAAAAATCAAACTTACCCAGCTGGCTCAGTGCCTCTCCAGAGCCTAGCCAGGAATTGAGAAATTTTAGAGGACCCAGTCTCCTCATTTTTCAGATGAGGGTGCTGCAGCCCAGAGAGGTTAAATGACCTTTTCAAGATCCTAAAACCATCTGAAAGAAGGAAAAACCCAAAAAGAAGACAAGCCTCAGCCTGCATGCTTCCCTTGCTGCTCTGTGGGGTGTGGGTCCATCCACTTTGTGAGTGCATGTGCATGTGTGTCTACAAGGCCTCTGAGCTCTAGTCCCTGCTCACCTCTCCACTCCCTATGCGAGAGCAGACAGAAAGCACCTGTGGTTCCCCAGACATGCTCTGCTATTTCACACTTCCGTGCCTTCAGTCCTGGAGGTTACCCTGATTACCTTCATCTAGAAGGCCTTTCAACCCCATTCTACTAGGCAAATGCTTACTCGCTCTTCAAAAGCCAGGTCATCTCCCTTTCTCTGTGAAGCTTTTGCTCGTGTCCCCTCACCATAAAGCAGAGCTAACTGGCCTCTCCCCTCACTGTTCTGCTTCCTCTGGGCTTTGCACTTACTGCTATAGTGCTTATCCCAGGGCACTACTTCACAACATTTGGTATCTTGTGAAATTTTCCATCTCCATTCCCACCTCATCTAATTAAGCTAGGCCAAGCGAGAGGAGATTCAAGGGAACCAATGGGAGAACTTAATTGAAAAAGCACTAGCATTTGATTCACACCTGCAAAGTCTAAAGGCAGGAGACTGTGGCTGGAGCTGCCCCTGCCCCGCAGCAGAGGGAAAAGAGGGCACTGGTTTAGAAGCAAGCTGTGTGTCACCGCTGGTAAAACAAAGGTGAGTCCTCCTGAAGAGAATAGATCTGGGCTGATTTAAGAGAATATTTTTCCGGGGCTGGCCCCGTGGCCGAGTGGTTAAGTTCGCGCGCTCCGCTGCAGGCGGCCCAAGAGGGAGGGGGACTGGACTATTGGTGGAGAGCAAAGCCCAGCTAGAGGAACCCACCCCAGAATAGCAATGGGCCAGCCAGTCATAGAGAGTTGCAGGCAAAGGACCTCAGCAGGAGGATTGCTGATAGACCCACAAAAAGCCCACAAGAGAGCTAACAATTGTACGTCTCCCCTCGGAGGACACTTGTTGCCTTGTTGCTGTACCTGCCACATACGATGCGTCCTTTTACCCTGACCCTCCCTCCCCCTGGGCCAACTCCTAGAGGAAGCAGGGAAGGGGACGGAGAGAAGAGAGAAATAACCACTGGCCACCACAGGCTTCCGAGCCACCTGGGGGTAGGGGAGTCTTTACAAATTGAATAAAAGTTTGTCATATTGAAATTACACTGGCCCGAACTGGAGTCAGGTGATTATTAGAGCCCGTCAAGACTAATGCATTCAAAAGCAGGTCATAAGATTAAGACTTAAAAGTAGTCCTTATTTAGTAGGAGGTTACAAGAGTCCGTGGCGAGGGGCATTTCAGTGCTGAGGGGCTGTCAAGGTCAAGAAGCTTGGGGGGAAGATGGACCAGAGGTGAGGAGCTGGAAACAGTCAATGGTGTTTCATCGGGCATGGCCGTGAAGGGAAGGCAGGAACTCAGCCACTTTGTAAAGAAGCCATAGGGTCAAAGGAAGACTAGGGGAAGTTTGGAGTTCTTTGTTTAAGATGAAACAGTTATACTGAGGAAAATGAGCTGATGGAACAAGAGGGATAGAAAATGCAGAAAAGAGAGGGGGTTATTGATGACATCAAGGGCTGCAAGGTGAGAGAGGAGGCAATCTAGAACAAACAGGCAAGAAGCAGACTGCTCTGCTCATCCCACAAACACTGGCAGTCCCCAAGCATCCATCCTCTTCTTTCTCATCTGCACATCCTTCCTGGGTACCATCACTACCTCCCGTGGCCTCTATTACCATTTACCTTATGACAACTCTCAAATCTGCATCGCAAACCCTGAACTCTCTCCTAAACTCTAAATGGATCAATATCTCCATTGGTATGTTACATGGAGTACTCAGCCATAACATGTATAAAACTGCATTCATTACTTTCCCCTTGCCACAGACTTACTCACTCAGCCGTCAATACCTGAAATATAATTGCTTAATGACACCACCATCCACCAAGTTTAGAGTTTCCCAACTCCAAAGGTACAGTGACCTACAACTCCTCCTGTCCTTCACCCTCAACAGGTCACCAGATCCTGTCCACTCACCTCATAAATGCCTCAGTTCATTCTTTCCTTCTCCATCTGTAGGGCTACAGGAGGCGCTCATTTCTCACTTGTACCTCCTCACTATAGGCTCCATGAGGGCAGAGAGCAGGTCTGTTTGTGCATCTAGAGTTTAGCACAATGCTTGGCCCACAGTAGGCTTTTAATGAATAAATGTTAAATGAATGACCACTAATTTCAATAGCCAATCTGATCTCTGCTTACAGTCTGTGCACATTTCTTCCATTAGCCTCTCTACCGCTAATAATGCTAATATTCTCTTCCCAGAAAAATTAACCTCATTAATTTATATTCTCTCTCTCCCTCCCTCCCTCTCTCTCTCCCTTCCTCCTCCCCTTCTCCTTCTCTCTCTCTCACTCACATAGACACTCACACATCTGGCCTGCCCTACACACACTTAGAATATGCAGGTGTGGAGCTTAGAAGAGAGCAGAGAGAATAAAGTACAAATTCAAATGAGCACATAACCCCCACGCTATAACTGGTCTCCCCAGCCTCATCTCCCACGCCTCCTCAGGCCTCCACTGAGACATGCAGCATCCTCAAGCTGTAGCAAAAGCCATACTGTCTCCTACACATAGTATGACCATGCTTATGCATATGCTTCTTCACTCCTGGGCAAGGCATCATCTTTCCAGGTCTGGCTCCATTTTAACTCTCCCTGTGATGACCTTCTCGGGCCCTTGAGATGCTATTGCTTCCTCAGTGCCTGCTCTGCACTCTGCTCTCACTGCTGTGGGGTCCATGTTTACATCAAGGTTTTACCTGCTAGATTGTGAGTTCGACAAAGGAAGGGACTACGTTGTAATCACCTGTGTATGACAAGTCACTAGCACAGAGCCTGGAACACAGGGATACTTACCACATTAATTAGACCAAATTAATGAATTAGACCAGCTATGTGGAACAGCAGCCAACAAACAGTGGATTGCAGTGACACCAAAACACTTTCTCTTGCCTGAAATTTTAGCAATTTCTTTGTCATCTGTTAAAATTATTTAGTGTTTTTGAAAAGATTGCAGAATATATTCATCAAGGCATAACTTAACCACCCAGCACTGTCTGTCAGCAGAGTGCCTCCAGACCCGCTTCAATAAACTGATAGCACTCATATGTAATTTGCAGCACCCATTTGCATGCAAATAATCAATGTGCTAGAGTCCATAAAATTGATTTTTCTCTTAAGTTAAATATTTCACCTACAATCTTGTTAGTATACCAATTAATGAAGTTTTAATATTTTTAACCAATAAACACTGATTGAGCCAGGTACTGTGCTAGGCCCTGAGGATAACATGATAAATAACACAATTCCCTGCCCTCAGGAAGCTCACCGTTTAGGAGAAACCAACATACAAGGTAATCCTTACAATACCGCATACTCATTTCTTTTCTGAGAAGAGCAAAATCTGGATGTTTACAAGAAACGATAGAGAAGATAAAAGCTAAAAGACGGTCTTCTTAGGAATACTTCCCAGATTGTGATCCTACTTGCAGAAACTATAATTAATTGGCTTTTAAAAAGAAATCATGCAAACTTTTAATACTCTGAACAATACAGCCTACTTAACATGATCCCATATCACTAAACCTGTATCTGTGAGCCAAATATCACTGAAATCTATAAACGTTAAGTGAACACGCATCCTTTTAAAGAAAGTAACTAGATTCCTTTTAATTTCAAGATGGCGGGCTGTGTACAATGAATGACCTTTGGTAGCAGAGCAACATTTGTCCAAATCAGTCAGCTTCTTTAAAAATCCAAACAATTAAGAGTAGGGTGAAAGCAAAATTCTTTTATTTTGATGGAAAATGGAAAAAAGTCACAGGGCTCATAAACCTCTGTTTGGCACCCATACTTGCCCCCAAAAGGGAATCACCATAAATCCTCAGAAGAAACCTCTGGTGCAGCACCATCTTAATACACACTCACCCCGCGTACTCTTCCCCCTACTCTCTACCTTTTCTCTGGAGTCACACAGAAACCTCAGTGCAACCCAAGCTCAAATTCCTCAAGACGATTGTGGCCACAGAGTCCAGTAAGAGAGGCTCCAAGATGTCCCCACCAGACGGCCGCTGAGGCAATGGCCCTGGCTCCTTAAGCCTACTGCACCACAGCGCAAAGTCCAGACATTGCTTCCTTGGTGCCCAGGAATCCTCTGCAAGATTCAGGAAGGCAGCCGAGTAAAGTATCAGCCAGCAAAACGCAAAATCACCATGGAGGCCAAACAGATGTCAAATTCGTAATTGGTAGCTCCATTATTAATTACTTTATCATAGAATTTAACGCATCAGGCCAACCCACAATTCACAATTGTACAAGTAAATTCAGAACAGTTAAAAAAAAAAAAATGTTTTTTCATTTAATTTTCCAGGTCACCACAGTAGTAAAAATTGGCCAGATGATAAATAATGAGGGTGCTTGCTTGTATTAATATTTTAGTTCGAAACATTCTTATTGTATAAACGGAATCTCCCTTTACATTTGTATTCAGACAAGGCTGGAAACAGCATCTGAACACATAATCATATCACAGTGTGTTTCTCTCACTCCAAAGCTGAACCTTCTGCCTTCACACTTTCACAGACTCCTCCAGGCCCGCTTCAAACAGAGAAAACACTCCTCCTAAAACTCAAAGAAACATCGCAACACCTTTGTAATAGGCCTATTTCCCAAGGGGGGGATAAAAGGACAAGGCAAATTAAGGGAAATGCGGAATATAAACTTGAAACCTACTGTCAATAAAACCAAAAACAAACTCACAGCGGAGGTGAAGAAAGCAGGAGGAGGAAAAGCAATGTTAAATGGTCATCTTTCTTCTCCTTTTATTTGAGGAAGTTAAGTTTGCACAGCTCCTTACAAGCTGTCTTTGGCTAAAATCACTATTAATGAGCTTTGACATTTGAAATTTAACTGAGCACTGGCTAACAGCTTCCAGCCCTGCACCACCCATGAAGGCAACTGGAAATATTTTGCTAGGGCCTGACGGTGTGTTTATTGAAAAGACACAGCTTTCAAGAGAAAGTGTTTATAGCAACCACTTTACCTGCTATCCCTGCCCTGTGATGTCTGTTTGGTTTCAGGGTTTGGGGGGTCCTCTTTAACTCCTTCTAGTCACCGCTCTAATTGTTTTCAAACCTAGCAGGAAAATATTAATGAAGTTCTTTGCTCCACAGCAGCCTGCATTATGAGGACAGATTTGAAAACTTGGAGTTATGACAAAGGAGCAGGCCGCAAAGAAAAAGAAATAAGCCCATTCACCTCGTTAGAAAGGCAAGATGAAAATATTTATTATTTTTGGCGATGCCATTAAAATTATCCTTTTCCAAAACAGTGAGTAGATCAATGAGGCTAGAAAGATGGCACACTTTCTTCTTAGCTAAAATCCTCTTTCATTGAATAAATGTGAATCTGTCATTAACCAAGTAGTTTCCCCAAGAGAAAGGCCTAGAAGGAAGTCATTCACTTTACTCCTCACCAAAGAAGCCTTTAGGTACACCGACTTGTTTAAAACAGAAATACAATGAAAAAGAGGGGATGAGCTTGAAATAAAAGGATATTCACACATAGCCTGCTCTTGCACAAAGTTTGCATGTCATAAGTCTCCATCTTCAGGATGTATTAAAACAGATCGGGAGCATCATTCTGCACCTCCTGCCACAGGCCTAAAAACAGTGTTCTGTGCTCAGTGATCCTGTGCAGATTCTCGACCTTGAACATGCCTGGATGCCAATATGGGGATGAAATTCAGAACCACTGCTCTTTCCCTGAAGCCAGTGCTATGCTGGAGAATTTAGGGGTATCCTTTGCCTGAGGCATTCCTGGACCAAGTAAAAGTAAAAGCAGAAATTATAACCTAATCGAAATGCCTCCAAGGAATGCAGAGGAAATCTCAGTTACAAAGGAAAGGAAGTTCAGAATCTGTGAACTAGAAATCACATATAATTTCAAGGTTTTCACTTACCAAACCAAGGTTGGGCCGCTCCTACCACACAAAGAGAAAATGCTCCAGGACACCAAATCATGAAGATAATTCAGAGGTTACAACCGGAAGAGTCAGGAGAAAGAGATGGGCTCTTTGTCCAAAGATATTTTTGTCATTACTAGATATTTTTTCCATAGATAAGCCAAATATTATTAGATTACAATTTCATTTAAAATACCAGATTGAATCTTATGTTATACGTTCCCTTTTTCTCATGTTACATGACTTCTAAATTATTTCTCAAACCTATACAGTGAACAGTATTTTTTTTAATAATGTGTAGTAACCATTAATGAATCAGAGTATATTTTTGATAGTTACTACTTAACACATGGCCCAGGTCAATTAACAATTTATTTTTCATCTTAGCATATTTCCAGTTACAAAAGTGAGAGAGTGATGTAAAAACTTAATGATAAACTGGCATAATTCTGTTTGGGGAATCTGTGTAGCTATAATTGTCTTGTGTCTTAAGTTTAAAGAACCAGGGCCCATCTGGTGGTGTAGTGGTGAAGTTACATGCTCCACTTTGGTGGCCCAGGGTTCAGTTTTGGATCCTGGGCACAGACCTAGCACTGCTCATCAAGCCACCCTGTGGCAGCATCCCACATAAAATAGAGGAAGATTGTCACAGATGTTAGCTCAGTGACAATCTTCCTCAAACAGAAAGAGGAGGATTGGCAAGAGATATGAGCTCAGGGCCTACCTTCCTCACAAAAAATAAAAATAAAAAAATAAAAAATAAAAACAAATGTAAGTAATATATAGCATTCGGCTCTAGTAGTCTAGGAACACTAGGTTGGACCTTGATTGGTGGAGAGGAACGCAGCTGATCTCTCACAATCTCAGCCATGAAGACGACTCATGAGAAATGGGGGGCAGGGGCGATGTCACAATATCCACCCACTAAACCTATGCTTCAGGAAGTGTCTTTCAAGACTGCACTCAGAATCTTGTTAGTCTGATTTTGCATATACGTCTATTAAAATGCTGTTCTCTTGTCAGTCGGTGAAGAAGAGAACAGAAGGATCAGATTGGTTAGAAGGAAGGGGAAGGGGCTGACAGCAACCAGCCGCGAGCCTTGCAGTCTGACAGCAAAGGAAAGGACAGAACACATCCATACAGTCACGGGCCATTTAGCAAGGAGCACACACCTTCCTGCAATTTCCATACTACCTAGGGGAGAGGTACAATTTTTAAAAGTAAAATAGCAGAAGTTTATGCTGATGATCCAGAAGCATCAGGAAACATTTGATCCTACCACCTATACTCAGTCAAAAAGGCAGAAAAGCCTTTACTCAGTTTTAGAAGATAATATCCAAAATAAACATGGCTTGAGTTTTTTTGCTTTTTTTTTTTGAGGAGGATTAGCCTTGAGCTAACATCCGTGCCCATCTTCCTCTACTTTATATGTGGGATGCCTGCCACAGCACGGCTTGACAAGCGGTGAGGAGGTCCACACTCAGGATCCGAACCAGGAACTCCGGACCGCCTAGGGGAGCACGTCAACTTAACTGCTACACCACCTGGCTGGCCCCGTGGCTTGGTAATTTCAGGGAAATTTTTTGATTGCCCAGAAAATTAACTTCTATGTTATTCCTCGTTCCCCAAGGAAAATAGAGGAGTGGGGCGTATGGTCCAGGAATGAAATTTGGAAATGTCATTTATTCCACAAGTAGTGGTGCACCTACTAAATGCCAGGTGGGCTGCTAGGTGCTCAGACTACCCCCAGGGGCACATACCCCAGCAAGAAACAAGCATAACAGCAGGTACTAGGTCTAGCAGTAGATCCAGGGAATACAGGTGCACCGCAAGAGAGCACCGGCCGGCGGGACTCGGGAAGCGCCCCCACGGACGGGGGCAAGGCTCATGCACAGCACAGTCTCAGACTCCAGTCGTTTTCACACTCACTCAGATCCCCCCATTTTGGGAGCACGTTAAATTGATCTGAATTTGTAAAATATCAAAATAAAAACCAAAACAATTGAAATGCTCAGGACTGAAGGGATGAGGCTGGGAGGA
The DNA here is from genome assembly GCF_037783145.1 of Equus przewalskii. Lineage (NCBI taxonomy): Eukaryota > Metazoa > Chordata > Mammalia > Perissodactyla > Equidae > Equus > Equus przewalskii. The sequence goes on from NC_091849.1 coordinate 49,981,192, forward strand.
CTGAGAATAATAATAATAGTAAACTGACCGAGTTTTCATAAGACCCCAGGCAAAGCACTAAGACCTTCACTTCCATGGCCCCATCTAACCCTCACTGCAATCCTGTGAGGGAACTATCTTACTTGGTCTACTTACGATGAGAAAACCAAGACGTGCAGAGGGCAGCATCACGCCCAAGGTGGAGCTGGGACCCGGAAGCTCTGTTTGCAGACTTCAGGAGCCCATGCCCTAAAGAACATTCTAGATCAACATAAAAGCTTGTTTCAACAGTGGTAAGGCTTTCAGAAATCTGAAATTATGAGAAAAATAGAACCTTAGAGACAGAAAGATTCTCAGATTACAACATATTGCCAATCAAAAGTCGTAGCCAATCAGTTTCCTTCCTTCATGGGGAAGAAGTTCTTTTTCTTCAGACTAATTTTTCTGAAAATGTAGATTTTCAGTGTCTCTGATTCTGAGGAAGACCATCTAGTCTTCAAATCATAGCGAGTGGCTTATTTATTTTTTATTTTTTTATTTTTATATTTTTTGAGGAAGATTAGCCCTGAGCTAACTGCTGCCAATCCTCCTCTTTTTGCTGAGGAAGACTGGCCCTGAGCTAACATCTGTGCCCACCTTCCTCTACTTTATATATGGGACGCCTACCACAGCATGGCATGCCAAGCGGTGCCATGTCCATACCCCGGATCCTAACCGGCGAACCTCGGGCCACCGAGAAGCAGAACGTGTGAACTTAACTACTGCGCCACCAGGCTGGCCAGCGAATGGTTTATTTTGTCAGTTGAAAAAGACAAGACGGGCTTCCAGGGCAGCAATAGCATTCAAATCCCAATCACCACATGCTGTGTGACGTTGGCAGTCACCTACTTTCCTTAAAGTTCAGTCCCTCAGCCATAAAAGGGAGATTTTTCAAGGGCCATTATAACGAGGTAACTAATACAGGTGAAGACTAATTGAGTGCCTGACAAATAACAGGTTCTTAGTAAGTGTCCCTGCTCACTCCTTGCCTTTCTTATACTTTTCCTTAAAAAAAAAGAAAAGATAGATTTCTTAAGATTCAGTTGTTGCATTACCATTTATTGCAAAAAGAAAATAAAAACAATGAAAGCAAAATCAACTTTCTTGGGTGATGAAAATGTCCTGTATCTCAATCTTGAGGTTAGGTTTCTCAGTATAGACATATGTCAGTGAACTATACACTTAAGACCTGTGCATTTTGTTATATGTCATTTATAACTCAATGAAAGAGGCAAATTCTTGACAAAATCAGCTTTAATTTTAAATTTAGTATCTCAAACATATTAATATGAAAGCAAACCAAATTATACAGCATATATTTTATGTTGCCAAACTAGAAACGGCTAAAAGCACAAGAAATATACACTATATATTTTTCATCTAGCCCTAAAATGTCATTCCTCCAACTTGCTCCCATCCCACTTTAATCAAGCCTAAGGAAATTTCCAAGAACCACCACTTCATTGCCCTGCTCTGCAGGTACCACGTGCTAGTTTTCTATGCAGCCATTTGGTCACATTCAGCCAACCACCACCACCGTACGTCACTGGAATCCATATTGATACAAGAACTGTAAGAGCAGAATAGTGCTTTAGTCCCTTCAGAGTGTTTTCACGTCTGTAGACTCATTTAAATCTCAAAACTTTTGCGGGAAGATATTGTGAAGCACTGCTGTCATCATATACACGAGGGAAATTATGGCTCTGAGACATTAAGCCAAGAACAGGGCCTGTTAGTTCGATGATGTTGGCAGGGACTAGAACCCACGTCGTCCAGCATCAGGCTCATGCACTTTTCATTACTCTGATGCATTTGACAGAGGAAGGGATGGTAGAGCAAGTCCTTCAACTTGTGCCAACTGAAGTTGACCCTGCACAGCTGGCTAGTGGGAACCAATGACGTAAGGCCAGGGAGTAACATTGTTCAACTCCTCTGGCTTTAGAAAAGGACAGAATCTGCCTAAAATACATTTCTCTACCCCTTCTAGAGTTTTTTTGGGGACCAATATTTTTATATCTGACATGATTCTTCTCAAAGGAGAGCATTAATGCCACGGATCCACTCCAGCCTTCAGGTCTCTTGCCCCAGAAGCAACATTTTACCGTCTACAAATACTCTATAAGGGAAAAAATATTAGATTTTTCCAGGTCAAATAAAAAGAAAAAGTTCATTCTAATTAAAGCCATATTCTTTTAGACAGAAAAACTATCTCAGTTCTCCCTTCTTTTCTTTTTCCCCTACAAAACTTCTTTCAAGGCTAAAAGGAGCCAATTAAAGTTTCTATTTATCATGAAATAGAATTCTGTTGGTGCAGCAATGCTGAGTAAAAGCCATTTTATATCTGCTTCTCCAAAAGCGTGTATAGGAGCTTGTGAAAAAAACTATGCATGTGGGCACACCTGTGCGCGCGCGTGTGTTCTATAACTCAAGGTCTATCATAATTTAAAAGAAAAGGGGAAAAGGAAAGGAGAGAGAGAGAAGGAAGCAAGGAGAGAGGGAAGAAGAAAAAAATAAGGAGGGGGGAGAAACAAAGGAAACAGGGAAGGAAGGAAGGAGAAAGAGAGAAAGAAAAAGAGAAAAAAGAAAGAAAGAAGGAAAGGAGTGAGTGAGTGAGGGAGGGAGGAAGGAAGGAAGGAAAGAAGGAAAGAGAGGAAGAAAGAGAGAATGAAAGCAAGCAAGCAAAGAGGGAAGAAAGAGAAGAGGGAAACAGCAATTTCGCTTATCCCATCCATGCACCTAGCAGCCGCTTTTATTGTTATTTATTTATTTCCTCCCCTTTTGAGCCAGATCCTTTTTTCTCATTTAGTCCGACAGAGATTGTCCTCCTGGAGTGACCTTTTATTCCTTCCTTTTCCTTCACCCCTCCGGGCTATTGCCCTCGTGCCAGTAACTAGATAACACACTCTATCAAAGATTTTTTTAAAAAATCATTGGGAAGGCACTAGGGCTGATAGTGGCATCAATCGTAGGCTGACACGGGCTGGGGTCAACCATTTATCTCTCCACATAGCCTGTGGTTACTGCGGCGGCCATCTTGACTTGCTACAGCTTAACAACCTTGTGCAGATGTCGCCTGTCCCAGCACTGATAATATCTGCTCCCCGAGTCCTTTGCTTTCCTTGTTTGGCGTATTTCTTTGTTTCGTTCCAGTAGCCATCTTTTCATACAAAATCAAGGTGGGAATGAGTGAGGCCCCTCCCTTTCAGAGTCCTTCCATATGCCAGGGCCAGGGAAACAGTTCTGGGCGTGAAAAGAATCTTGTGTTTTGGGGCCAAAATTTTCCAAATAAAATTCAAACACTTCTGTTCCTTAGTAAATACAGCCACATCCTTGAAGTTAAACTGAACTCATGTAGCGTTGCTCTAATTTCACTAGATATGACATTTTCATCGAAAGATGTCCTTAGATTAAGTCAAATTTATTTTCCATACTACCGCATCCTTTTCCCATCTCATCTTCTCCTCACCCCCGACATAGCATTTTGCTATCATTTTTAGTAACTTATTCACCAGACAGCATCATGGTGAAGAGAAAGCTTAACATTAGGCAGACTGCATTTCAAAATCCCAGCTCCAACTTTATTAGCCATGGGGCTGTGGGCAAGTCTCTCAGCCTTCAGAAGCATACATTTCCTTATATGTAAAATGGAGCTAATAATATCTATTCCACAGTGCTGTGAAAATAACGTATACAAACTAGTTATATGCCATGTGCATGTCACGTATAAAAAGGTCAATATGCTCAAGCTACTATTTATTGCCTTAAAAATAATGAATAATCAGTTGGAATTCTATGGGATACCAAGCATGCCCCACCCCATACACAAAATCATCTGCGTTGCCTATTTTTCTACCATTATAACTTATACATCCTTTGGGTCTCCAAGAATTCTGTTATAAAATGCAAACACACCTGGAGAGTTTTAGACCTTATGAACTTAAACCTTAAATAGGAGTTGAAGTTGAGTAGGACTGGAAGACAGAAACAAAAGAAAGGAAAAATAAAAGGGGCTCAAAGGAAAGCTCTGTGTGTGTGTGTGTGTGTGTGTGTGTGTATGTGTATAAAATTTTTAATTTAATTTTTAATTTGTAACCCAGCTGCCTCATGTTCCTATAAATTCAAATAAATATGAAATATAGTCATCTTTTTCACAGTATTTTCTACTCTGTATAAAATTTTATATTCCATATAAAATACTAATGTATGAGAGATTCCCAGGTTAAAACTTGCTTTCATCCTTAAAATTCCCATTAGCAGATTCCCCTTTCAAAGGTAACCTATATAATATAGTTTTCAATTAAAAGTTAAACAAAAGTATAAGCAAGTTGATAGCCATTGAAAGTGGATGACAGATACATGGGGTTCATTATCCTATTCTCTCTGCTTCCATATATCTGACATTGTCTATAAAAGTTTGAGAAAAAATAGGCCCCAATAAATATTTTACCTTGAATAGGCCAGTTGTACTCTTCCTCCAATTGTACCATAGAGGCGTGTGATATCCTAGTAAAGAATAGAGTCAATTTTCCATGATGCCAAAAGAGATGATTTCTTAAGATGGAACAAAGAAGTCTTAAAAATCGTCTTCCTGGTGGATTTTACAGATAGATTCATAGTCACAGACGTAAACATATCACCCCACACCAGTGCCAACATTGAATTTATGATCCTTCCAAACTTATTCATTCAACATATAGAGAATATCTTTTCATTACTTCACCAAATTACCATACTTCCACACCCAGAGCCTGTAGACATTGAAGTCAGGAGTTGCCATCTCTAAACTCTCCAGTTTGAAGGTTACGAGGTGAAGATGCCAAGAAGCCTTGAATGGCTCAGGACATCCCTGGTCAACATTTCCTTGGATGCTGAAATTATAGAGGATCTTTACTTTGTCTCTTTCTATTACCTCCTTTTAAATTTTTTACTCTAAATATGTATCATTTTTGTAATGACATGAAAAGGTGTGTTGTTTGGTTTTGTATGTTAACGCACTTAGGTGATATTGTGAAGAGGACAAAATGGTAGGATGAGAGAAGCTGGAATTATGGGGCGATATAATATTGGCAAGTGCCTAGAAATTATGAAACTCCTGTATCTCCCACACCAGCACCCCTCATCCCTACTTTACAAGATGCATTGCCTTATTCCCCAGAAAATTGAAAAAGGAAAACTAAACAACCTGGAACTACACATCTGGTCTCCCATTACTTCACTAAAATAATACAGCAAAGGAGATTATGAGACTCAGCAAAATAGGTAACTTTAAGTAATTTCTACTAAATATTACTTACATTATCAAGACTTAATGAAAGAGTTCAGGAAGATACCACGAAAATCCCGTGTCAAGCACATCTCCGTCTCTGCAACCCATAGGAAACCCAGGGAGCAAATGGCAAAACTATTGTGATTTTAGAGGCCAAATGCCTTCCTTGGAAGTGGGAAGGCCTTTCTGAGTAAAACCACCCTTTGTATAACTTATATCTTTGGTAAGAGTATGATTCTTTTGTCTTTCCCAGTGTCTACAGTCTCAACGACAGTTTCTAAAAGTTTCCCAAGAAAAGTTTGATAACTGATTCTAATCTAGTGACCATCAATTTCAATTATACTCATTTACGTATTCATTCAACAAAACTTTACTCTTGTAGTAGTTCTGAGAAGACATAAATATGGGGTCCCAGACTTCACACCACTACCCCACCAGCAGAAATGTACACACACACACACATACACACACACACACTTCCACTCAAATCACTGTCAGAGAAGGGTAGAGGAAGCAGAAAAATCTCACTGGAAAGATCTAGAACACAGTGGTAGGACAATGCCCACGAGCAGGCAGGAGCTGGCAGGAGCTGTGGTGGGTGAGGAGGGCAGAACCAGACCCACGCTCACAGTGAAGGCTGAAGCTCAGGAGGTAACTGCTAATATATTTGCACTTTCTCCGCCACCCAGAAATCTACTTCCACAACTTTATCTTATAATTTCCCCTATTTACCTTGGGAAATGTTTACAAAAAAGAACAGATTTTCTTTCTTCTTTTTTGAAATGTTTTTCAAAGGAAAAATCAGCAGAGATAGCGCAGGCTCTGGAATTCTTCCGAGTCCCTGCTCTGCCACTTGCCAGTGATGAGTCCTGAAACGAGCTACTGAACCTTCCTGAGCAGTTATTAAGCAGCAAATTGGAGATGATAACAGTAATCATTTCAAAGCGTAATTCTGAGGATTAAATGGGTAGCTCAGAAAAGGGCTTCACTCAGTTCTTGACAAGAAGTAAGCATTCAGTTAACGTTACCTCTGTCCATTGTAATAGCAACAGTGTTTCTTTACGGTAAAATACAGAACACACTTCTAGATGGCACCATATCTCATACTGAAATATCTTATCATGTTTTCCTTCCATTTTCCTCCGTCTTCCCAAAACAGCAATTATACACTTGGTTTTTTCATTTTAATGTTTGGAAACTATTGATTTACCCAAGTGAAGTGATGAATCCTGTGCAAAAGGGATTTAGCAAAGGAATGAAGACTCGCCTTCTGATGCAGTGGTCCCTGGATTCGATGGGGTACACTGTGAAGATGAATTGAAAGCTTGAATGGCTCCTCAAGAGATCTCACACAATCTCCTTTTCAAGAAGCCACCAGTACAGGGAAGTTTTAGGACATTTTTACCAAGACGAGGAACTGGGAATTGTTCTCCATGCATTTTCAAGGTTCCCCTCAGGCATGGGCGCTGAAGGCTTCAATCAATGTGAGGCTAGAGGACTCGAACTGTAGCCCAAATTGCATGCCACATGGCAGAGTGGGGCTTTTTTCCAGGAGCAGTGCGTTGTTAGCATACAAGAAACATTCAGAAATTCCTATCTCAAATGAGCAGAAACCTTGCACAGAGAGAGAAGCAAGCTTGTCCTCTCGCTGCACCATTCCAGCTCTGGGTAAGAAGGTACAACTTTCGGTGCTGAAGGTACAAGGGTCCCAGTTCAAACCTTCAGTCACTGCCCCCATTAAAATTTAAAACCAGATTCGACCCATCACGGAGTGGCACCAGAGGATTGCAATTTCATCCAGCATGATTTTTATTAGCCTTGCAATTTCTTAATGGGCTCCCCTGAGGGCTGGCTGGTAGAATCCTGCACTACCAGTCCAGATTTGCTAGAGGCAGCTTAATAAACATGGCATCTGCCCTGTGACAATTGTCGTAACATCCGACCAGGGTGCAGAAGGCAGAGCTAAAGGTTAACAAAACCACCTCTCAGGTGGCAGGGAGGTGAATGGAGCGAATGCTGGAAATCGTAATCTGAAGGAAAAGTCTGCTCACTGGGTCTGCAGTTCTCCCAGCAGGGCCAGAGTTCCCAGGAGCTGAGCAGGCAGCTCGCCGCCTCCTGCAATCAGCATGTACTACACATCTCATCAGTGTCACACTCCTGACATCTCATTATGCACAGAGGTGGAAGTGGACAGGTATGGAACACCCGAACTTTTCCCTTTCCTATTATTTCTGCAGCGCACCATGAAGCTGGGAGCTAATTAAGTCCTGTGGGACAGACAATCAGTGTCTTTTTTGCTAGGTTAAATTACATTACATACAGATGCAAAAAAGGGAAGAAAAAAATAATCCCTCAGCTCTCTCCTGCTTAATAGAGTACATTAGAAATATGATGCTTCCAAACGGGAAGCTGAAGTTGAAGTCTCCTTAGCATACAAGGTCTCTAATGAAGTCATATGACAAAGCCACCAGGGATCGCCCTCCTTGGAGGATCTCAAAGCACTTTTAAAAACACTTTTAAAGAACTTCCTGCCTCAACTCTGTGAGGAAGTTGATTGGGAGCTGATAGTCCTACGTGATAGGTGGGAAAATTCACTCAACTGGACTGGAGCGGCAAACTTCCTTTGGTTCTGTAAAATCCTAGACTGAGAAGAAACCGTCAGCAGTAACACAGAATCAGAGAATGTGAAAACGGGGCTTTTCGCTTAACGCGATCTAATCCAACATTTCCCAAAGTGTTCCGCAGGAAGCCAGTAGGTGTTGCATGGAAGAAAAAAAATTAATAGGATTCTTAGGACCAAAGGAGTTGGGAAAGGCTGGCCTCAACAGAGTGAAGCTGCCTGCCTTCCTGCAGGACTCTCCAGGCCTTTAACGTGTTACTGGACATCATGACTCCCAGAGAATCGAGTTTACAGAATTTCCCAGACTTTTTTGACCACAGGCCCTTTTTTTCTAGTGGAACATTCTTTGTTCCTAATTGTCTACAGAGCTCACCTTGGAAAGTGCTGATTTAGTCCAATTCCTCATTACACATGAGGAGACTGAGGTTTTCTAAGGACTCACCTATGATCACACAGGTAGGAAGTACCCAAGCCTGGCACGTCGAACCCAGAGCAGTCACTTTCAGACCTCTACATCACACTGACTCTCTCTGTAACTTACCAGGAACCCAAAACACTGAGGAGAGCCATCTACGATTCCTGCCACTCAGTAAGTCGTTTGTTATTTCTCCCTCAGAGTACCCATCGTCAAGCCTCTTTCAGCTGCAGCTTTAAGGCTCAGCTCCTCAGGCTCCTGCCTCAGCATTGACCTTCATGTCTTTAGATCTGAGCTCCAAGAGAACAGTAGCCACACGTGTTAGGACTAACCCGGCGTCAGGCCACACTTCAGCCAGACGAGCATTCAACTCTGATAAGAGCTCGAAGGGATATTTCATGAGACAAAGTGGTAGCTATGAAATTTATAAAGCCTCAAACAGCTCTATACTTCCTCCTGGATTAAATCCACATCCTTCGTTTGACACTCAAGGCACTCATGTTTCCCAACCTTTGTCTGCAGTTATTCCTTTTCCTATTACTTCTTTTCAAACCTTACACTCCAGCCAAATATAATTATTTATATATAAACCACATTTTCCCACTTCTGGGACTCTGTAATAGCCATGTCTTCCCTAGTATACCTTTGTTCCTTATCTCCCCTTATCCTTATAATCCTCATAAATTTAGGCCCAGATATAATGTCACACCCTCCAGGCGATTTCCAGGTGATGATCATTCCATCTAGACGATTTCTTGGCCTTCAATGATTCTCCACAGAAAAATACAAATACCTTTATCATCACTTTCATTGCATTTTGCTTATAGTATAGTTATTGGGTTTCTATATCTCCCCTATCGAACAGTACATTCTACAAGAAGAAACCTTGTGGGGGTTGTAAGGGTTGTAGGGGTTGTGTCTTATTCATCTGCAGCGTTAACACACTCTTTCAAAGTTGAATGCATAATTTTACCCAAGCCCTTCAGAGTTTCATAGTCTTCTGTCATGTCTCAAAACTACCACCTGAAAATCCCATCCAGGAACTAGTACAATGACTGGCACCCTGAGAGTGGTCTGTCAATATTTGAGAAGGATGAAAGGAGAACGATTTCATTTTCCTGGTGCAAGAGGACCAGGCCCTTTCTGCTGGTCATCTTGCTGCATCCGTTCAATGTCTCAGTAAAGTCACGAGGTCGTCAGTGCCCTTCAAACATTAATCGGTTCCAGGCAGAAACAGAACAAAACATATTTGCTTCTGCTTGGCTGTGCGTACTTTTCCCCTCTGGGAAGGGAAAGGTAAACGGCAATGCTCTCCGGTGACTGCTGCTGGAGCTGTGAGCCCCAACAGTCGAGGTCCTTGCTTTTGACATTAACTCATGGAGGGGCCTTGGTCAATTGACTTTGTCTACACCACTCCATGTAAATAGTTATTCATTACACAGGGATGCTGGGAGGTTTAATTAATATTTGTAAAGTGTTTAGGAAGACCCAGTATGAGAAACAAACATGAAAACAGCCTATTTCTTTCCTTAGATTGCTCTTTTCTTTATTATTAGAGGACGGTCATCTCACACAGAACTGAATGATGAGGCATCCCCGTTGGGAGCCGGTACATCATAAAAACAACTACTGTCATTTTGAGTCAGGAAGATGCACATCAAGAAAGAAACACATAACTGATTTTGAGGTCCTGCAGGCTACTGAAGGTTTGTGTGTTTTATGTTGTCATTATGCTTTCTCATTTGCTTATTTATTCGTTCGTTTGTTAAAAACAAACACTCCATTGAATTCTAAGGCAGGTTTACCAAACCCTTTGTTTCCTTTCCACTCCCTTATATGGAAAAGGTGCCCTGTTTTATCTCTGTCAAAATTCCATGCAATGACAATGCCTTATGTTATGAAAAGAATAGATGAGGAGGATCAGAGGAAGAGGCCTTAGTTTAGAGCCATAAAGAGGAAAGTGAGGTCATTGTGGTCAAGAGTTGGCTGACCCCCAGTGTCCATGCTCCAGCTTCCCTTCATCAACAGCCCCAAGATTTTCCTTCCAGACATCACCACTCTCATATTCTTACCCAGGTATTTGGGGTGGCATTAGCTACATTCTAAAGTCCACAATGGACACTAATTAACCAAAAACAACCAGCAAAGACTATCACCCTGCTCACAGGGCACTGTGTTCAAGTAACTCAATTTGGACCAATGAGTCTTGAGGAGACATTTGTTGGGGACTTCTGGGAAAGAAATTTCCTCCTTCTGAGACTGTGCCCGTAAAAGACCCTTTCATTCCCACAAGATTTGAATAGAGGAGCAAATAGCCGTGAAAGCTATTGGCAACCATCTTGTGGGCACAGAGAAGGCAGCCTTAGGTTGAATCTGACCCTATGGAAGGAAGATCAGAGACATGGAAAGAGTCATCTCATTCGTGGGTACTGAGCTGATGGATCAAGCCATGCGTATGACTCCTCAGCTTTCTCATTCTGTGAGCCATTCTGTGAGACTCTTTATCATTTAGGTCCATTTGAGTTGTGTTTTTTCCTCTTGTGATTGAAATCTTCATAACAAGATTTTTTACGTTTTTTTTTTTTTTTGAGGAAGTTTAGCCCTGAGCTAACATCCGTGCCCATCTTCCTCTACTTTATATGTGGGATGCCTGCCACAGCATTGCTCCTCGAGCAGTGCAAATGTCCACACCCGGGATATGAACTGGGGAACTGCGGGCCGTACAAGTGGAACATGCAAACTTTGCTGTACCACCAGGCTGGGCCCATAACAAGATGTTGTAAAAGTAAAATTTAAAGAGAAAAATAAGAGATCATGAGTGTATGGAAAAATACCTATAAATAGATTACACAGAGCTATAGATAAGACATAGACTATAGATATAAATATATGCTGCATTTGAACAAATTTTCTTTATGCGTAATCTTCTGGAGGGATTCTTAGGAAGAAAGAAACAGGCCAGGGAGAAATGCCAGAAATAGCCATGTCTCTCCACAAACTCCCACAGTTTGCAACATCACTGCAAAAGAAGGTGGTTAATTTCTTAGCACTAGAAAATTCCACAGAGGATCTTCAGGACATAGGGACTGTGAGCGAGAATAAAAGCACACCATCAATAAAAGGGGAGGAAAGTGGGAATCCAGAGGATGGAAAGAAGCTGATTTTTTTTTTTCAAAAATTGGCATCTGAACTAGCATCTGTTGCCAATCTTCTTCTTTTCTTTTTTCTTCTTCTCAAAGCCCACCAGTACATAGTTGCATATTCTAGTTGTAGGTCCTGCTGGTTCTGCTATGTGGGATGCCATCTCAGAATGGCTTGATGAGCAGTGCCATGTCCGTGCCCAGGATCCGAACCGGCAAACCCTGGGCCGCCGAAGCAGAGTGCGCGAACTTACCCACTCAGCCACGGGGCCAGCCCCCCAGAAAGAAGCCGATTTTACCTCTCTAAATCCTGCCAGTCCATAATTTCTGCCTAATGGTCCCATCTCATAGTCTAGCTTATCATATCTACCATCAAGAATATAAGCCAGGTCATGATTCCAAGTGGACTCACAGAGCAGAATTAAAAATACCATGTAGAATGCAGTGGATCAGCCACAAGATTAAAGGTTAAAGATGGTATCATTAGTCACTATCTAGATTATCACTATTACTATCTAGTCAGAAATTATGCGCAGTAACAAACAACCCCAAATCCTCATGGGCACAACACAATAAATGTTTATTTTTTGCTCACACAAAGTCCACTACGAATGTTGGCAACTCTCCAGGGTAGAACAACTATCCTCTTAAGTCGGCTCCATGCTCTGGGCCATTTAGCCACCATGGCAAAGGAAATGAGAGGGCTGGGAAGTTGAGCCCTAGAAATTAAATGCTTCCACCCACATTCTAAGCAAGTCATATGGTCCATCAACGTGAAAAGGGCGGGGAAGTGCAAAACTTCCTTGTGCTCAAAATAGATGAGAACTGGATTTGGGAGATGGCTATCACAGAGGGGACAAACCACAGAATTGCTACACATTCTCTTATTTAAAAGAGAGAAACAGTTCTGGAAAATCTGTTAAATATCTATTCATCTTTGAAGGCTACTTGCACTTAACTGGAAGTAAGGAAATTCTTCACAATGATTTCTTGTGTGTCATATCTGCATCTCCCATCAAGAGGAGAACCTAAAGAAACTAGCACAGTGTTTATCAGACCTTAGAAGGGCCAGAGGTTTATTTGGCAAATCAACAGAATTTTTTTCTGCTTTTTGTTGTTGTTTATTTTTGAATATATAAGATCCTACAAGCAATTTATTTCCTCATTAAATGGCTGCTTCTATACACTCCCTTCCTCCTTTAGAAAGAACACATTTCTTTGATTGTGGGGGAGCTAAGATGACCTCTTGGGGTATATTTTATGGAAAAGCTTCCCTCATCCACAGATTCTTCCCTGGACTTGCATTTATGTTGGTTCCATAGAGGAGGACAGCCAGAGAGATGCTTTAAACTACTGTTATGACACTCCTCCACCAACACCTCTGTCAGTAGCCTACCATCAGCTGACTCTAGCCAAGGACAACAAAGGACCAGAAGACGTCCTGCCGCACTGTCCTACCACAGGTCAAAGTAATCCATAGAGACAGTAGGAAGACTCTAACTAAATGAGCCAGCAAGCAGAGCAGGGCATATGTACCTTCCATTGACCTGCCCAATGAGATCAGTTCAGTCCCCTCAAAACTGGAATGAACCAGTAGGACAAGAAGCAGAAAGTGTAAAAATAAGGCAGGAAAGCCTATGACTGAAACAACCATTTCATAGACTCAATAACAAGGTAACATCAATCTACCCATACAGATGATAAAACCATAAAAAGAACCTCCATCTCGGAGTAACAAGTTTTATCAAAACCCAGCTCAAGGGCCGGCCCCGTGGCCAAGTGGTTAAGTTTGCGCGCTTCACTTCAGCTGCCCAGGGTTTCGCTGGTTCAGATGCTGGGTGCGGACATAGCACTGTTCATCAGGCCATGCTGAGGCGGCATCCTACATAGCCCAACTAGAAGGATATACAACTGTGTACTGGGGGCCTTTGGAGAGAAGAAGAGGAAGAGGAAGAAAAAAAAGAAAGAAAGAAGATTGGCAACAGATGTTAGCTCAGGAGCCAATCTTTAAAAAAAACGAAAACAAGAAAACGAACCCCAGCTCAATACTCTTAATTCTACCCAACATCCTTTCTTCTCTCCTTATGGCTCTCCCTCTCTTCTCCTCTAAAACAACCTCCTGAGAAAAGGGAGTTCTTTCTCTCCAAGCTGGACGTTCAATTTGATGTAGTCAGTTTCCATTATACTGTCAATGTTTCAAAAACCACATTCTCCCTCATCCAAAATGAGACGTCCTTTCTATTCACTTCTACCCCCATTTCTTCACCCTCAGGGTTCCATCTGCTACTGCAGCTATCTAGCCAAGGTTCCGTACACTTCTCTCACAAAAACATGCATTTCAGGGTCAGCTACTATGACTCTTTGAAGAAAGAATAGACCTCAACCCAGTAGTACTTACAGCAAGGACCTTGGAGGGGAAGATGAATGGCTGAGCAAATAAGATTTAAAAGAGGACATCACTGGGGAGAATATCCAAGTTTTCCAAATTAACTCAATTGCCTGCTGTATTTTGAGACTGAGATGATTATTTGCTGTTTCCAATAGAAATGCTATACGTATTAGAGTCAAAACTGGTAACATTTCACAGCTCTTAGCAAAATGAAAAATGTTTAACATGTCTTTCAAGAAACCACATATCCAAACACTTGTGAAACTCAGATTGCTCCTTCCCCAACACAAATACAACCACGTCATTACCGCCACGCCACACACACACACACACACAAAGAAGAACTACATCTGATTTCTGAAACCCATTCAACTTCTGTCTGAAACCCTCCATACCTGGGCAGGTTGCCTGTTCACAGAGGGGAGCTCTTAATTCCCCATCAGGCTTTGGGGGGTGACTTACTATAAAGTCTCTAGGAAAGGAACTCACGGACTTCTGAAAAAGCCAGCTTTTCTCTCACATGAAGAATTAAATATACTGATAATGTAACACGTTCATATATTACCGTTTTCACATTCCATTGCCAAAAATTTCCACATAATCCTTCCCTGTCACAGATGGGGAAACCGAGACATGAGACTACAAAACTGAGTTGTCCAACGTCACCAACGAGTCAGCAGACAAACTAGCTTGAACCTTTCTGGATCTTCATTCACCAAGCCTCCCAGCCCCTGTAAGAAGCCAAAGAAGCCCAATATGGGGCCACTCCCCACTCAAAGCAATTCCATAGCCCTCACACCTATCCGCAGGCCAGCTAAAGTCTCGTATTTGGAAAAGCTCAGAAGAAAGCTGGTCATTACATTCCCACACTCAGACCCAAAATGAGCCCGCGTATTTGTGCATATTAGGTTTCACTGAGAAAATTCCTCACAGTATTTATTTAGACCAAGACGGTTTCAATTACAAAGCTGTACTTTAGAAGGAAACAATCATGTCACGTCCCAATGGGACTGGCCTCTGCCTGTCACTAACAGAGTCATTTTCACAAGGCTAATAAAGCTCACTGTTTTCCACCGAAAACAGAAACTATTATTTTAAAAGTTAAGAGCAGTTTACCTGAGATGATTCAAACTCCTTTATGGTAACGTGGTAATTACTCAGTGATATTATAATAACTAGGAATAAGAAGCACTTATTTTGGCCAAAATATGACCGAGTCATCAAAACCATAGCCTCATTTACTGTTAACAAACCTCAGTGTGAGCGGAGCAGGCTGATGTCATGAACTCATTTAATACAAAGAGCTCCTGAGAAACAGAGGCACAATTAAATTGTTCAGATGAATTTCAGCCTGCATTCAAGCTAAACATTTCCGAAATTCCCTCTTTTTAAGGAAAGAGCAAGAGAGAGCAGCATATAACGTCTTGGTCTCAAAAAAGCGGCAAAGCTTCATTATAGAGCAAGTTCTGGTTATGATTACACCACAACAAACAATGCCACGCATTCGAACACCTGAACTTCGCATCACATTTGCAGAGCACTCACACACTTACCCTCTTTCTTAACTGAATGGTCCCAAAGTGATATAACAAGAAAGCAGAAGGATCAGCCTCAGATCCAGTTTTATTTCAGAGCCCAAGTTCGTAATTACTGTATCAGATGCCCAAGTTAATAACTGCTGTGTCAGATGCCTCTGATGGACTTTTGGGTTCCTCCAACTACTACACATTTATATATATTGTCTTCCTCTCTCCAAAAGCTGGAAGTCAGGTAGCAGCAATGTTCATCAGTTGAAAGGTTAAGTGACTTGCCACACACATGAAGTCAGACAGGGGCATGGCTAGACCTAGAAGCCAGGCCCCAGGAGTCCTGTTCACCATGTATCGTATTTGTCTCTGTTACCTGTCTAATGATTCTAAGGAGGTAAAGTCCCTTTCAGATGTGAAACCACCTGCCTTCCCCACTCCCCCTGTCCTCACAGTAGGTAACTGGTATGCGTTAGAGCTTAATTTCCCAGAGAAAATACAGGCACAAGGGACTCAGTAAGTTTCCTCCAGGTCAGGGCAGAATGGCTGAGTTCCTACATCTTGGGTCCCTGGTCTAATGACCAGCTCAGCCCTGCTTTCAAGAGTACCTCCCCCCTCAGGCACACAACCCTGAAAATACACACTGAATAAAAGAGGTGGTTTGTGAAAAAGGAAAGGAAGAAGGGAGAGGAGAGAAGGAAAGGGAAGGGAGGGGGTGGGAGAGAAAAGGTAAGAGAAGAAAAGAAAAGAAGAGAGAAGAAAAAACCAAAGGAGAGGAGAGGAAAGGAATCAAAAGTGAAGAAGTGGTTTTGGATCTCAGTAACAGGCAGAACAAAATCAATTAGGGAGTGGAATGTAGTTTCAAACCTGCCTCTAACTAGCTATACACATTATAAAGAAAATGTAAAATTGATCACATTGCCGTGTTATACCAATTTTGAAGGAGAATCTCAGTAAACAAAAAGTAGGGATTAAATTAATGAGTGTGGTTTTGCTTTTTTAACTATAATCCAGTGCAGATAACTGCCCCATCCATCCATCCATCCATCCATTTATCCAAGAGGAATCCAATATGGAGCCCACCCTCAGAGCTTAATGTCTAGTTGGAAGATACAACATTTAAATAAATATGCATAATTTAAATGCATAAATAGATAAATTGCTTAAGATAAGTCTGATAAAGTACTATGGGATTTCCCAAGAGAAAAATTCTTCAATTTTAAAGAAAAGAACATCTTCCTGAAGGAAGCATGCACTGAAGAGCCCAAGTAAATTGGAAAATATAAATATTTCAAAAATAAATGGTGTTAATGTAACCAGTCACACATTAAGGTTGTCTGAAGGCTATTTTGTAGTCACTAGAAGGATGGATGGGGTAAGACCGTGTGAAGCCTTGGTCTTGACAAATCCAGTAACACAATTGAAGACCAAAGCTTTAATCCAGCACCTTTAATTTAAGAAACCATCCCCAGCACTCAGGATGGTGACAAGTATGGGCAGGAGGAAGGGGCTGCCTGCCCCAGGGACTCATCTGCACCCTTCCTTTCTCTTCCTGCTTGTGATCTACACCAGATGCCTGCATTTACCTGCCACTCAGACCTTAAGCCCACAAAATCTGGGTTTTCTCCCTACCAATACCATCCTGCAGCCTCAAAAATCACTAAGGGCCTGCTGATCACGGTCCTTTTGTTACACATCATCACACCTTCCTTCAATCTCTCCCTTCCTCTGCGTTCCACGACACCACAGCAAGAGTTTTCAAACATACTCTTAGCAATAGAACCTTTCTTTCAAATGACACCTTGCCTAGAACTCTGACTGATTACCATAGCTTTATAGTAAGACTTGAAGTCAGGCTATGTAACTCCTCAACTTGTTTTTTTTCAAGGTAGATTGACTGTTCAATGCATTTCCATAAAACTTTTTAAGCAGCATGGACACTTCTAACCCCCCCAAAAAAAAACCTAGGTTGTTTTATTGGCACTGCATTGATTCTAAATATTAATTTAGAACTTATATCTTAACTGGAAGAACTGATACCTTAACCCTATAATGTTAACATCTTACCATTACTGAGACCTCCAGTAACGGATCTCTTTATGTTTCCTCTGATTTGGATTCATTAAGCTTCTTAGATCTGTGGGTTTGTAGTTTTCATCCAGTTTGGAGAATTTTTAGCCATTATTTCATTAAATGTTTTTCTATCCCTCCTACCTCTACATCCTTTTCCACACCTCCCCTCACATAAGCAGCTCTGAACTCCAGTCTCTGATGGCTTCACCCAGTTGAGACTCTCTTGCTTGGGTTCTGCTTGGGTTCTGTTTCCCTGTGCAGTGTTTGGAACAGTGTTCCCAGACAGAAAGCCACTCTCCTTGTGTGTTCCCCTTCTCTCAAGGATCACAGCCTTTGCTGTCTGTTATCTAACACCTGAAATATAGTTTGACAAGTTTTATAGTTGTGTAAGGCAGGAGAATAAGTCTAAAACTCATCACTTTCTCATGGCCAAAACCAAAAGTCTGTCCATTCACACTTAAGAGCAATGAAGTAAAAATCTATGTGGACAGTCCACGTAAGTGGGACTTCATGAAACTTTCAAATGTCAAAATATGTGGGATTTTACTCTGGTTAATCTCTCCAGAAAAGTATCTTCCAATCTCCTTTCTGGAAGGAGTAGAACCTGGATTGTCAGAATTCTGGAGCTGGGCAGAGGAAAGAATTTAGTTGGGGATGGGTGGGTTGACCTCTCTTCAAAGAGTAAGCAGAGCTTCCATTCATCCTCCAGATGTCAGTTGCATTCTCTATCCCCATCTCCCATGTGCTTGATATTACGCACCTAATTAATAACTCACTAATTCAATTTGTCCGGAAATTATGCCTCACTTCCTGGAAGAGGGGTAGGAATAGATGTCTGACTGGACCCTGGGATCCTGCCCTTGTCCTGGTACCTAAATTTTTCTAAATCTAAAGTTTTTCTAGGATTCTGTGGGGCAAATTGTCTTGTTTTTTTATCTAAATGTCCCTTCGCAGGAACTAAATTTTGACTTTCTTCCACCCCATTAAGTCATTTTCCTTTCTCGTGTTTACTTTCCATCTTCACATCGTGTTCATGTCACAAATGTCTCCTCATTTTATCAAGGAGGGTCTCATGCCTCTATTTCTTATTGTCCTTTTATTATACCTACTTGAAGCAGGAGGTTCCTGCCTCTGTTTGGTTAATAATTCCTTCTTAACTATATTAAGTTTTTCAGTCACGTTATCAACATTTTTTACTCTGTTTTTGCTGTTTTTCAGATTCTTTGTTCATTACTGTTTCTCGTATCCCATATCATCTTCATTCTTAGATTCATTTTACAGTTGGCCAGAGTGCATCATTTTTCAGAGCATGCACAATTTTGTATAGCATACGTGTCTTTATTTTGTTCATCCTCCAAACAGTCTTTGACTGGGTATAAGATTCTACATTTAAAATTATTTCCAAGATAACTTTAATAGCATTGTTTCAGGCTTTTTTTCCCATTTATATGGCAGATCAGATGTTCAGAGAAACCTCTTCAAGCTATCACAAATGAAATTGCTGGCTAAAACATCTGGATGGGTGAAGCGAAAGTAAAGCAATTCCTCAGAGGCAGAAAGGAGAACTCTGTTTCTCTGCCTTTCTTCCTTCCGTGACTCTGTCCTGGAGTCAAGAGTCGCCATGCATTTGGCCAAGTTTTACACTGGCTCTAATACCCACAATGGACCAAACCCCTCTCTTGTCCCCAAGCAAATAATCCCTCTTTGTTTTACAAGCTGTTCTTAAGACTCCGTCTTGAGAGCCATAGGTCCAACCACTCCGTGTACACAGGGACAGAGAAAAAGAAGAGAGAGAGAGGAGGAGGGAAAATGTCCACCTAGCAGTTCCTTCAAGCAATCCTTTCATAATTACCCTGTTGTCTGCCCTCTCTGACTCTTCAGCTTGGGATGTCTCCCAGAGCTCCATTGAAAGCTACAGCTGTACTCCTTCCATCCAGTTTCTCTAAACTTGCTTTGCGCTGTGTTATTCTGCTGTGGTTTCTCTGCCCATCCAACTCAATTTGCTCTTTGTCCTTCAAAAGTCCTTCAGAACCTCTGGTTGTCTTATGGCAATTCATTGTGTTTTTCGGTCTTGTAGACTTTCTTTTTATACTACCTTTTTTCTTGTTTCAATGTATCACAGTGTCTGATACATAGTAGGTATAATCAATGTCTTCTGAAGACAAGAAAAATGGACATGCCTTAGATGAAAAGATGACCATGATGTATTCATTCATTTATAAATCCATTCATCTATTCAGTAATTTTTAATGGGATCTGCTGTGTACTAGACATAGTTGTAAGCACTGGGAAATAGCAGTGACAAAACAAAGTTCCTCTTTTCAAGGAGTTTATATCCTAGAGTGTCATTAGGTTTTTTAAAAATACAAGTTAAAACATAGGTAAGGAGAACAGATTAGTGGTTACCAAAGGGGAAAGGGGGGAGGAAAAAGAGGGTAAAGGGGCACATATGTACTGTGATAGATAAAAACTAGACTATCGGTGGTGAACATGATGCAGTCTATACAGAAACTGAAATATGATAATATACACCTGAAATTTACACAATGTTATAAGCCAATATGACCTCAATAAAATGATTTTTTTAAAAATAGGACTGGAGAAGCAACATACAAGAAAGCCTGTTTTAATTGCCTTTCTTTGCGTTTCTGTTGGTCCTTAGCACGACTGATTCAGACTGTTCTAGGTGCTTGGGATACAACAGTGAACAGAGTAGGCAAACCTTTCTGCCTTCTTGGACACCATATTCTAGTGAGAAATGTCAGACACTATACAATATACATAATAAATTAGTACCTTACGTGGTATATTAGCAGGTGATAAGGACGATGGAAAAATAGAACAGAGTAAGAGAAATTGCAAGTCTGAAATATGGGGTGAGCAGCACAGGGCTGCAATTTTAAATAGGGTCGTGAGGGTAGACTTCACTGAGAAAGGAACATTTCAGCAAACATTCAGTAACATTTCAGTCAAAGTGCAGGATTGTACTTGAAAAAGGAAAGGGAAGAGTATTTTAAGCAGAAGGAACAGTAAATGCCATGTTCTAGGAGGAGTAAGGAGCCAGCGGGCCTGGAACAGAGCAGGTAAAGGTAACGGAAATGAGAAGTGAAGCCGGAGAGGAACTGGAGGAGGTGGGTTGGTGCAGAGAATGGCCCTTTAGGTCCATGTGAGGACTTGGCTTTTATGGCAAGGGAATTCGGGAGCCATCAGAAAGGTTTTGAGAAGAGTGAAATTGTCTGACATACTTTGAAATGATCGTTGGGGCTCCATTAGAATGGACAGGAGGGAGGAAAGGATGGAACCAGGGACACCAGTTGGGTGAGCCTTGTAAGGAATCAGGTGATAATGATAACGAAAAGGTGATAGTGGTAGTGGTAGCAGTAGGCTTCTACAAAGCGGTCAGATTAAAAGTACAGCCAACAGAACCTCCTGATGGATCTGAGGTAGGATGCCACCGTGGCCTGAGCAACTGCAAAGGCAGAGCTGCCATCAGCTCAGGTCAGGACTATGGTCGGGGGAGCAGTGGAGATCAGGAGTCCAATTTAGAATCGGTTAGATCTGAGATGTCATTGCAATATCTAAGTGAAGCTATCGATAGGCCATAAGGTTCTGGAATCTAAAGTTCAGGAGAGAGCTCTGGGATGGAGATTACAATTTGAGAGTCATATGCATGGATATATGTATCCTTCAAAAGTTGGAAAAGATCATTTTGGAACGTCGGCACATAATTTCCTTACCTGCCACATCTAATTGTCCATGTCTTTGAACACTTTGTCCATGGCACCAGTGTTATCAAGAGTTGACTACTGTGTGTGTCCCCTCCTCCCCACTGCCTCTGCCAATTCCCTGGTTCACCTATCTCTCACTTGGTTGAGATGCTCCTGCCTCCCATGGGTTTCCCAAGGCATCCCACACCTGGCCATCAGATCAGTGTGACTAAAGCACACCTGAGATCATGCAGCCACTCCTCGAGGATTACTTGTCATCTGACGAATTAAAGGACCAAACGCTTAACCTACCATCACAATCCAATCCCAGCCTACCTTTCCAAACCTACAGCTCACTAGTACCCTTCACACACACCATGTTCTTTGCCCTGTTCCTACAGGCTCTTGCCTGTGTGCTTTGCATCCTGGTTCCTCCACCAGAGAGACCTTTCCTCTGCATCCTTGAATGCCTAACCCCTGCCCGTTCTTCATGGAATGATGCAAACACTGCCCGCTGCAGTAGACCCTAGCTGACTGGCCCATATGAAGATAACCTTTCCCACCTCCAATCCCTACTGTCGGGTAGAGGAAGAGCATGGCCAGGACAACATTTCCCAAAGTGAGGGCAGCAGGACGAATACCAGGCCCAAGAGAAATTCTGGGAGGGATTCCATGGACAAACAAGTTTGGGTAATACTCTGCACCACAGCCCTCTCTTAGAAATCCGCATTATGCAATCACATATGGAATGCTCTCAAAAGTCCTTTGGTAAGGAAAAAATATAGCTTTGTTTAACCCAGCTTTCATAAATGTATTTGACTTTGGAACGCTTTTATCACAGAATACGTATTAACCTTCTATGGCACCAGTGTTCCAAGGTTCTCAGATAGTACCTGGAGCTAGAGACCTGAATTCTAGTCTGTATAAGTCAGTGCTGGTTTTCCCCCAGGCCCAGACCCAGGTAAGGCAATTGTGTATCCTAACACAGGTGAGATGCTGTCCCCAGGGCCAAGCAGGGAAACCAGACATCCCAGCATCTCTAGGGTAACCATACCTCCCAGGAATAGAGTTTCCTAGACACTGGTGCTAGGTTCGTAGGTTTTGACGGACACGCCCCTCAAGTTCCTAAAGATTACATGGCTTACTTCCCCCACAATGACTTATGGCCATATGGGTTATGATGCCAGATTACTAGCTGTATAAGCTTGATCAGGTCATCTCTCTTTATGGAACTCAGTTAACTTTCTCTCAAATGAAGGGGCTGGTCTAGATAGTACCCAGCGTTTCATCCAACTGTGATGAACTGACTCTATGTGTCTTTCTTTGAACCTTACCCGCTTCCGACATATGGTCTCTCTTCCCTACTATCCCCGAGATCTGGGGTCTCTTTCCATGTTATTATTCCATCTCCTTTAGAGTATGCCAGAGGATCTTGAACACAGTTGGAACTCAATAAATACATGCTGCATAAATATTTAAAGATGACTGAGGCATTTAAGCCTCCAAAAAATTCAAAATTAGTCTTCGAGATGATGAAAAATTAAATGAAACCTAAGAAGTGAAATGATCTGGTCAAAGCAACAAGCACTACAGAGAACTAATTCCACACCACTTTCTAGCACTACCACCAGGGACCGAGCGCCGCCAACAATGGCTACCACAGGACGTTGACTCTGTGAAGGGCGCAGCTCCCAGCAGCTCACAAGTTAGAACCCTCGCGCCGACCCTGTTAGGTGGGTTCTATTATCATCCCCCTTTACAGATCAGAAAACTGAAGCACAGAGGGGTGAAGTAACTTGCCTAAAGTCCCCCAGGTGCCAAGCGATGTATTCAAACCCCCAGTAGACTAGCTCAAAGCCCACCCTTGACCACTGTATAACCTGCCTCTCCCTCCCTCCCTTTCACTGGCATTTGCTCACCCCAGGTTATCACCCAGGTAGAAACTGAGGCCCAGAAAGGCTTAAAGATTGCTCAGGGTCCCACAGCTCTCTTTCCACAATGCAACACCGATTCAGCAGGCCCAACCCACTACGATAAACCTTTGTGACACCACTGACAGCCATCTGCTGAGAAAGGGGCACAGGAGTAAAGTGGAGGCTACAATCCGGGGACTGTAGAGCTGGGGATAAAGAGTTAAAACTGGCAATGAATGGAAAGGAAGAGGTGTCTTTGGGCGACACATTGAAGGAAGAAGTGACAGCCCTGGGCTGCCACCTGAAGGGAAGGTGAAGGGGCATGAGGCACCTGGGGAGGTGACAGAATGGACAGCAAGACCCCAGGGGGTGGGGAATCCAGACAAGGAATAGTTTAGGGAGGATAGAAAAATCATGTTATTTGTAATTGGATCCATTTTCAACACTTGTCCAAAAATTATAGAAAAACATGCCTTCCAAAGCCAGGAAGCCTAGTTTGGGATTGGGCAGGTTGAACCGAAGCAGCATTCACAAGAGAATCTGATACAGCGTGTGACACATAATAGGCACTCAATAAATGTTTGTTCCAAGTAAAAGAGACAGAAAGAAGAAAACCTGAGAATTGCTTTCATAAAGAGAAAGGCACCTAAGGGAGTAGGTGCTCAATAAATACTGTTTTTTGTTTGTGTGCCGTGAGAAGCCTGGAGAGTTATAAAAGATTACCTGATATATTTCCAAGGAGCCCTTAGCCTCTGATTTTAATTCTCGAAAATTCCCTGGGGAGGCTGTGGAAGCTCTCACAAGGGACTTTTAAGAGCATATTCTTAAAAGAGCCACTCGGAGGGGGTGGCCTAGATGATTGCAAAACAGATGAGTTGAGGTGCAGAGGCTAGACCCGGTGACCCCACACTCCTTTTCAGTTCTAATTTCCACGTAATCAATGTCCTAGGAAGGTAGTTTCCACTCTGCTCTTCACGGAACAGAGATGGACTGGAGGGACCAGCAGACACTGCCATCCCACCAACTGGGAAAGGCTGAGTGATTTGGAAACCTTCCAGAAGGGCCTAGTTAAATTGTAGGCCATTTACTTATTTCATGTAGAAATACACCACAGAGAGCCCCTTTCAAACGTGCACAGGGGAAGCAGGACAAAATGCTGAGGAGATTATCTGCTCAGAATTTGCTTTAAAAGAGCCCAGGCAGCCCTCATTTATTTTTGAGAAAATATATGATTAACCATAGTTAACTGTGAATTCAGATGTTGTGCATTAGACCAGCTCCTCAAAGTTTGAGAGCATTTAATATTATATATCGCTGCCATTTGGACTAAATTGTTTTTTTAATGTACACAATATTACAAATTTAATTTGAGCTGTTTGAATCAGTCTGTAAAAAAGATTTGATTATACCTGAGTGTTCTGGGCCCGGCTTTCTCGTATCTCAGTAATCTTGGCGGTAATTGGCTGATTAGGCGTCTCACACTCCATCTTTGCCTCAGTTTCCATGGTAATGTTACAGGAGCTATTATAGATGAGAACTTCATCTCTTTCCACTTTAGGGCTGAAACGAGAGGGGAGGTTAAATGGGGTGTCATCAATCTTAATGAAATGCAATTATTTTTACTCTTATTAATCATTGCAAGCCATTAGCTTGTGGCAACTACAGGCCACCATTTGTCAAATTTTGCAAATTTCTGTAATTTTGTTTCCATTCTTTTATTGTTTATTTGTTTTCCCTTTATCTGCACACCCTGCAATGAAAATGCACATGGTAAATATCTTTCACTGAAGCCTTCCTCTTTTCCAGATCTATCAGGGATGTTAGCAAAAGCTTCTCCAAGCCCAACTTAACAAGCAATGCGCAGACAATACTTCCAGTTCCAAAAATGGAAGCAAATGCTGGGGAGAGCTTTTTTCCCTTTTCCCCTTTCCTCTTCCCGTTCTTACTCACCCTTAGTGCTGGGGGAGTGAATTGCCTGGATCCCCCCCAGGGCAGATGGAGAAATTGGAAAACCCGCACAACTGGCTAACTGGTCCCTAATTCCAACTGTGAAAAAATGAGCTCATTTAGGCTTTCAATTCCCTCTCCCCAGCTGATGGCAATGAGGCTCTGTTGCTAGCAGTGGAACATTAACTTAGTAAATTAATTAAACTTACTTAACAGCCCAGACTAAGGAGATTCGATATATGTGCCAGTTATACTACCAGCCACTTGCTTTAAAAGTCCTCTTGCTTTAAGGAGAGAAGCCAGACTGGATTTAAAATGAAAAACAGCAGTGTAGCTTTACAGAAAGTCTAAAAATATGTGGTCTAGAGGAGGTGGGAGCCCGGACATCACAGGGTACTGTCCCCAACAAGTGTGATATTTATTCAAGAATAATCCTGGCTTTAGGCATTGTTGCAACTAACCCAAAAATGATTAGTAATAATAATGCATGATGTTTTATACTTTTCAACAATTTCATATGTCATTTCAGCCAGTAAAGTAGGTAGAGGCATAAAATATGTAACCCAAAGAGATCAGGGGATTTGCATAAAGTCAAACACAAAAGTACAGCAGATTAGAACCCAGGTGTCCTGTCTCCTCTCAACCCTGGAGATGCTGACTGAACATCAGCCACGAAGATGGCAGATCCCATGGGAGGACCAGGAAGGGTAGTGGAAAGGGCGAAAGGTCACTGCTTGAGAAACTATAAATCATGTCGAACTAGAGCAGTTTTTTTCCAAATCAATGTCAAAATGGTTTCTCCCACAATTTGCTAGAAATAATGAGCAGGATAACTACCACATCTACTTAAGATCTTTTCCTCTTCATGCTAAAATATTCCCAGCTCTGTATCTATCCCAGCTGTGACTTCCACACCCACTGTCCCCAAGACCTACTGTCTATTCAATATTTTAAAATTGTGTGGCTCAGAACTGAACACACTTAGTTTAGGCTGACACTGGGGCTGTGGTCTCTCTTTATCTGAGCTCTCCCTCCATGGCACCTAAGACTGCATAAATTTTTAGCCACCATGCTCAAATTAAGATGGTGGTAAACTCAAAGTCTCAGAGCGCCATCACCTGAGGTCTGCTCCGTACTGTGTTGGTTCAGCTGATTTTCTGAGAGGCATTAGCAGGCAGAGGGCAGGCTTGGAAACAGACCAGCTGGATTTGAATCCCCAAACAGATATCACCATCTACTGCATTGTGAAGGCATGACTCTAAGCTTTGGTTTCCACGTTTATCAAATGGAGTTACTAATCATCGAGACTCTACTTTATAGAGGTGTTGAGGAGACGGAGCAAAATGAAGCCTACAAAACGATTTGTACAGAATTTGGCACACAGTAAGTGTCCAATAAAGGCAGCTCTTGTTATAGTTTTTGGTGGTAGTGGTGTTGGCAGTATTATCACTGAAATATAAATGTAGGAATTTACATTGATTATTGTTATATGTTATCTCACTGAGGTGGACCCATTGCTCAAATACAGTTTGAATGTAGAGCCTGTAACGTAGCTACAAATCCATTTAGCTGAGCCATCATCCAGGGGGTAGACAAAGCACGGAATAAATACTGCACTGGGTCTTAGAGTGTCAGCTGAACTCAAAAATTCAGAAAGGAAAAGCTAAGTAAATAATTTTCAAATTAAAATGTAATGTAATATTTAGATAAATATGGAAATATGATGCAATGGAACACAAAATTCACGCAGACTTTTCAAATAAAACATCTGACTTCGAAGCAACCTGATGCTTGTGTCAAGCCACTTTGCGCTCTGCAGTGAGAACATTTCTTTGCTGCTGGGGGTCGGGGAGGTGGTTGGAATAGTTTAAGAAGCTCTCCTTCTATATTTCTGTTATAAATCCATCAGAAAGGAAATGAGGTTGGTTTACCGCACCATCTTGTTCCTTGTGAATTGGTGCCCAGAGATCTACTTCTCTTTCTGAAGGCTCACAAACCATCTGATTAATAATTCATTCCAGAATTTTGTCAGCGATAACACAAGCTTAGTCGTCTGAATTTTCAGAATGCCCCCTTTTCACTTCTTAGGCAAGTCAAAGAATACTTGCCCATAACCTCTCTCTGTTGTGTGCGCCCCTCTCACATTCATTACCAGCAGCGTATCCTCAACTGTACAAGCAAGTTTTTTGCACTTGGTATATGGATGATTGGGATACCGACCTCAACTCAAGAAAAGAAGTGACCAGCTTCCTTTACAACCTTTAGTCTTGGGCTCCCACTCTCCTGGCAAGGCTTCTTCTGCTCTTTCTAGACTCTTCACGAGCAAAGGTTAGAGTGAAATGGAGTTCAGTCACTCCGCCCTCCTTTCGTTGGCCTGTAGCAATGCACTGTCTTCCCCAGTTATGTTCTTCTTGACCTGAAAGAGTTAAAACCTCTTTCTGCTAGCTTAGACTTTCTTACAAGCTTTAGCTCAGATTTCTTTTTGTATTTGTCCCTGATTATCTCACTAGAGACTTTTTTTCATTAAAAAATCATCATCAAAATTAGCAGAGACACCAGGATATCAAAAATAGACTGACATTTACAAAATTTCAAAGTTTCTTAATAGCTACTAGTCCATGTTTTCCTCCACAATAATCCTATGAATTAAGTAGTACAGTTGGTCATATTTAAATATAAATATAAACATGTATATAGAGAGAGACGTCAATATAGATGATCTAGAGGTGCATGCACACACACATGCACATACATATTTATTTTGAGGGAATGTGGTAAAAATCGTTGGTTGAAATGGTGACAAAGAGAGTTCTGGACCTGAGTTTCCTGACTGCCAATCTATTGCTCTTTCAGTTGGTCTCTTCGGATCCAAAAGTGAGCAGGTAATCTTCTTGCATGTGCTCTCCAGCATGGGCAATAAAAACACTCGCAGTCATTCTGTCTCCCTCACTTAGCCTGAAATTGCTTCCTATGGCTCTGAAATCTCATTGAAGCCACGCAGCTGAGCCAAGGCTCTCGTCACTGACACTGATAGCACGGCGTCGAGCTAAGTGCGCTGTGAGTCAGAAGCCTTGGGTTCCAGTGCAGACTCTGCCAAGGCTTGACTGTGTGACTTTGAAAAGACACTCAACCTGTTCTTAGAATAGAACCTAAGTTCTTATACTTTTTTTTGAGGAAGAGTAGCTCTGAGCTAACATCTGCTGCCAGTCCCCCTATTTTTTGCTGAGGAAGACTAGCCCTGAGCTAACATCTGTGCCCATCCTCCTCTACTTTATATGTGGGACACCTGCCACAGCATGGCTGGACAAGCAGTGGGTAGGTCCACACCCGAGATCCGAACCGGTGAACCCCGGGCCACCAAAGCAGAACATGTGAACTTAACCACTGCACCACCAGGCTGGCCCCCCTAAGTTCTTTACTATGGCCTTCAAGGCCTTACCTGCATCCCCAAGCTCAGCTAGAGACTTTCTCTCCTTCTTACTCTACTCTTGCCCTTCTGGACTCTGACAGCTCATAAAATCTGTTGGGTCCTTTTCAAATATGCTGCCCCACTGCCAGGCTGTCCATAATGACAACTTCTCCTTAGCTCAGCATAAAAGACACTTCTTCAGAGAACCTTCTCCGAGCACATTATATAAAGCAGACCTCCATTTTTTCTGTCACTTTATAGCCCTTATCACAATGTGATCATCTCGTTTATTGTCAGGATTTTCCCCACCCTGAAAGGCAGGGACTCTGCTGTCTTGTTCACCATTGAGTCACCAGCTCCTGGCACACTGCCTAAAACACAGTGGGCACCTGACAAAAACTGGATGGATGGATGGATGGATGGATGGATGGACCAACTGGGCATATTTCTGTCACAGATACGCATGTCTACCTTTGCCAAATGACATCCACAGTGGTAGTGGCTGGCGGAGGTATCAGGTAGTTAATGCAAATGGGTTCCCTGCAAAGATCCTGGAAAGTAGGTCTCCAGGTTCACAAGCATAAACTTAAGAGGAACCAAGGCAAACCATTTGGCACTTGATTTTCTTAATGCCCCTTGTATCATTTGTAGTGCATTTTCTGGTTATTAAACTAGTATGTATTCACCGACAAAAATAGACAAAAACTCAATGAAGAAAATAAATATCAGTACTCCAGCCACTGGGAAAGAGGCACTTTCAACATTTTAAAACACATCCTTCCAGTCTTTTTTCTAACCACCTATTTTCGTGTTTGCAAATATATGCATGACGTACACCACTAGGACGAAATTGATCCACTATTTTGTGACCCGTGCCTTTCATTTCCCAACGCATTATAAGCATTTTCCTCTTTGGTTAAATATTATACATCGTGATTTTTAAAGGTTCCTTAGTATTATCATTTGGATGCATTCTTTATCACTAAACACTTATTTCATTTCAATGTTTTTGTCACTATACTTAAACTTCAAAGAATATAGTTTTTCATAAATGTTACATATTTCTAACTGCTTTCTTAAAATCCCAGAAGTGAAATTGCTGGATCACAGAGTATGAAGAATTATAAGGTTATTAGTGCATACTGCCAAATGGTATTACTAGATGAGGCAATAACTTTCAATGGGGTCCGAGGTCCAGTCGCCTTGGCCACCTCCGAGAGTGAAGAGGAGGCGACAGAAGAACTGTAGAGAGTGGTTCTGGGGATGTAGACAAAGTCCCCAAATTCAGTGGAGCCGGGAAGCGCTGCCAAGTACTTCTTGGTATCCAGCATTAGTGAGTCCTCAAATCCAGTCTCACTTGAGCACAGCCTCCGGCACCCCACCTCCCACGTGACCTAAACAGTGTTCTTCATGCCCTTCTAGAAAGCAAACAGCCAAGGAGGTTCCTGTCTTCCTCCCGCTAAACACAAACCTTTGGTGGCAAATCCATACACAGACTGTCTCAGACATCCCAAGTCAAACTGCCGTGGAAAGGGCTGGCTCTCTCTTTCATCCTGGGGAATTGGTCTTCTTTAGGTATTTTTTAATGGGAAAAGGGGCCTTCATTAAATAATCAGATGTAACTATCTAAGCAAGAAACAAAAAGGGAGCAGAGCAATGCTCAGCGCTGAGCTGTCCCGCTGTGGAGGAAAACTGCTGCTTGTGGAAATCAAGGCCATCAGAATTACCAACATGGTCACATTTTTCTTTGTAATTTGCTTAGAAAAGGGGTTTTTACCTGGAAAGTTATGGTATTCAGTTGTTTGTTTTTTAAGTTCAAAAAATCCTTATAAGCTTACGGCTCCTAAATCCTAGATGTGCAGTAATTCCGCCTGCGCATCCCCCCTTCTTTTGAATAAACATTGTACAATCTGCTGGATTTCTCTATGACTTTTTTTTCATACTTGTGAATCTGTTTGGAAAGAAAAGAAAAAGGAAAGGGGAAAAGAGCCTTCTGTTTTTCATAATGTCTAATCTTTTTCCCCATTGGCATTCACCAGATGTTGCTCTGGATCGGAAGATAAATATTAAAACCTCAGCAAGAACAAAGCGGGCTGTTTACTGGGTAAATTTTTCAGATGTTCTCTTGAACACTTGAAAAGACAGGAGATGCTTTGATATGCAGGCTGGCTGGAGTTCACAATGGAACGTCCCTCCAACAAGAGCAGTGGGCCCCCAGGGCCACGTCCACCCAGACTGCAGTTCCTTATGCCTCCATCAGTCCACTGGCGATGCCTCCCTGGGGAATGTCAGGGAGGGAGAGGAGGGGGTTACCTGATGAAGAGGCCCGAGAACCATGGAGACGCTGACTCTGTCCAATGACCTGGTGCAAAGAGGCATGAGGGGCTTTCTTCACAGATGTAGAAATAAGGCCATGATGAGAGCAGGCTCTCCGTCCCCACAGTGACCGTCAAATCACACTGCACATAGGTCCGGCTGGAGGCGTCACAGCCCTCCTCCTCGTGCTTCAGGCCACACAGGAAAGCCAACGACACTGCAGGAAATGGACACATTAGGATAGGTAACAACCACCAAAAGAAGTGAAGTCCTTACCTTATTCCATGAATGAAGTTCATGTGTCACCCTTGACTGATAGGGAAATGAAGTTATCAGGCTACTTTTTTTCAAATGTATTGTGTATACATAATACATACAGAAGAATTTAAGTAACATTATTGTAAAGTATGAATCATCATCATAAGACAAATTCATCTGAGTCAACCAGCCGACATAAGATCTAAGAGAGCTGAGATGATCTCGAATCTCTGCCCGTCGCCACACCCATCTCCTTTCTCCTCATCTTCAGAAAAACTGCCTGCATTTTCTAAACAGTTTTCTCACATGGGTTTGTATTCTTAAGAGATTGTTGAGTTTGACTTGCTTTTGAGCTTTGTAAAACAGAATACATGACGTAATATTCTTGGACCTGCTTTTTTCACTCAATATTATGTTTCCAAGATTTATCCAAATTATCGTATGTACCTATTTCTCGCACGTTTTTGCTGCTGCTCAATATTGCGTTGTGTGAAGGTACTACAATACATTTATCTATTCTCTTGCCAATGGACTTTTGGATATCTTCCAGTTTTTGCTACTTCAAAATTTCCTCTTGGGGATATGCCTTAAAGAGAATTGCCAGTTCATAGGGCAGGTACAAGTTCAACTTTACAAGATAGTGCCATATCGTTTTCAAAGTGGTTGTGCCATTTTATATTCCTACCAGTGATATTTACGAGTTCCCATTACTTCACACAATTGTGAGCACTTGGGATTATCAGACTCTTGATTTTGGCCAGTCCAGTGCATATATAATGGGATATCATTGTGACCTTAATTTGCATTTTCATCATTACTTTTTAGGTCAAACAACTTTTTATATGTTTAGTAATAACTCACATTTCCTTTTCTATGAAATTCCTATTTCTGCCATTTGCCCTTTTTTCTATTGGAACGTTTGTCTTTTTCTTATTGATTTGTGTTCTTTATCGATTCTGGGCACTAATCCTTTGGAGTTTATAAAGCTGCTTATACTTTCTCTGAGTTTGTGGCTAGACTTTTTATCCTCTTTATGGGATCTCTTGATTAACAGAAGTTCTTGGTTTTCATATAATTTTGACTGCTAACATTTTATAAAGAATAAAAGTAATTATTTGAAACTCTTTGACCATTAGGCCATTTCTTTCTGGGTCATGAGACACAAATGTAAAAAGCATCAACAAGACAGATTGGCAATAACCTTTAACAGGAGGATAAACAAGTCTCTAGTCTCTACGTGAGATGGTTTTGGAGCAGCTCTGTCTGAAAACCTTAACAAAGCAAAGAAGAAGAAGAAGAAAAATCTCTCTAGCCTTCTACCTCTGCAGCCAGCCTCCCATGCAGGTACACGACAAACGCTATCAAGGACTGGGGGCTTGAAACGACGCCGCCTGCCTGCACTGCAGCGCCACGTGCAGCGAGGGGTAAATGAGGGAAGTCCGGGTGGGAGGGTTTGCAGTTACTCAATCACACACAAATATTATTGTTGCTAAAACATTCCAAAGCACTTGACACATAGTAGGTTCCCTGTGAATATGTTCCAAATGAATCATAGCAGTTAAATAGCTGACAGTAGGACTCTCATAAGGATAGACAAAACATGAGAACTTTCCAGTCTGTAAGGCCTAGAGCAAATAAAAACAGGCTCAACACCTATAAAATAATAAACTCATTATGAGTGATGAGGTGGATGCAAACTGACAAGGCGGATTACGGGAAGCACGAATTTTACTCAAGGTTCTGCCACCAAATAGCTGTGTGACCGTCATCACTTCAGCTTTTCATGCCTCATGGAAAAGTTAAAGTTTCCATGAAGAAGTTATGTGGTATAATTTAAGATATAAATGCAAGAAATCCAAAGATCGAAAATCTTGCTGACTTTACAGAACATTCATTTCACCTAACAAGAGGTTTTATCAACCCATCATATGAAAAAGTAAAATTCTTCTTTTGTTAGAAGTACAGTTTGGGAGAAGGTAAAGATAGATGACACCCAAAGCTGCACAAGCACTATTTTTAGAGCTCCACCTTTACCAGCCCTGCCCCACTGATGAAAAGAAAACACATTAGGACTGTGGCATCGGAACAAGCAAAACAATAATTAGAGAAGTTTGAGTTGCAGGCCATCATCCACAACCCAGAATGTGAGACACCGCTCTCTTTATTGTGCAAAGTCAAACCAAGGAAGAAACTCAAAGCAAGCGTCTGAATTCAGTGACCTTGGTCAATTAGAGAAGTTAACAGAAATAAACAAAAGACCCAATGAAAATAGTAAGGCAGTGAACCACAGAAGAAAAAAAGAAGTCACACAAATATGAGGAAAGCCCAGCTGTGCACAGCCACAATAGAAAGAAAGAAAAAAACAAAAAAACACTTTGGAATAATAACAGGTAACAGAAAGATTATAAACCCACAAGACAGCAGTGTAATTTTAAAAACAAATGTGGGACCAGATTATATGTAGGCATCTTAGGATGTTACCCAATCTGGCCAGAAGTGGCTTACACAGAGGAGCTGCCTACTTCGGGGCCTCAAATTAGGAAGGAATGTCAGAATTCAGAGAGGGCTCCGAAGAGAAATACCAAAATGTTTACTTGTTGGAAAGTTTGAGATTCAGAGGGTCCCCCAAATTTGCATTTCTAACAAACTCCCAAGAGGGGCTGTTGTTGCTGCTCCAGCAACAACCATAATGATATTATATTCTCCATAATAATATAACTCTCAATACTAATCTCATAGAGAACTACTGCATTAGAAGGACTGAGATTATTCAGCTTTCTGAAGGGCCGCCAGGCGACTAAAGTTGAAAAAGGGAGAGTAGGCGAGTGTCAGTTAGGTAAAAGGATGGAGATCTCTGAAGATGACAACTGTGAAACATGTGTAAGAGATGCTGCTATGAAATCACCCTCTAAAAAATCTTTTAAAATGTAACAGATTCTTATCTAAACTGGTTATTTGCAATCCTATCCAAAAGTAGAGGAATTATTAGTCGTTTCTAATAATTTCTAAGACACATTCCCTTGACCATTTGATGTTCGTCGGAGACCTACTTCTCAAAAAAAAAATAAATAACACAATCATGTATTCAAAATGTTTTATTCAGTTTTAGTGCGTGGATAGAACCCCCCCAAATCCCATCCTGGCTCTTAAGTAAGAAACCCGTGGAGGTGGATTTCAGTAGTTCCTCTCCAGATTTAGACACTGTAATTAAAAGTTTTTAGAAAGACTTTTTTTAGTAAAGAGGAAAATAAGTCAAATCATCCATTTCCCTGGCGTGAACGTGGCCCTTGCACAATCAATAAGTGTTTGGTGACACCTAGTGGCAATAGTGAGAGTTACAGCTTCCAACTCGTGTTTACCTCTTAAAAATCAAGAAATTCTGAGGAGTCCTTTCCTAAACTTAATCAAATCTTTTAAAATATAAGAATTTCTATCATTCCTCCCCTAAGAGTGATAAAACTTTCAGTATGACAATCACCTGACCCTGAAACCTCATTGACTTTTATTTTGTACTTCCAGATGAAATTAAACGTCTTAGAAAAATACCGAGGCTTTAAAAAGTTGATTAATTTCAACAGTACCTATGTGAAAGACTTAAAAAATAACTGTAGCAGTATTAGTTAAATATCAGAACCTAGAAATGTGGACTCTTGGTTTTCTGTTTCCACCATTTCCCGATTCCTTCATTTATTCCTTCATTGAACATTAATTTCACACATACCCTTTGCCAGCACTCTTCTGGCAGAGAATGAAACAGACATCCTAAACTTAAATCTTCTGCTGATCTTAAGTCTCCTATTGTGGAATCTTAAGTGGAATAGATCTGTCTTCCGTAATGGTCTGCTTATATACATGATGATAATAGGAAACTCAATTTCTAGTAATTTAAGCAAGGATTGTTTCCCCTCCCCCTCTTCCTCCTTTCCTTCCTCCTCCTCCACGTCCAAGGCAATCCAGCATAAACTGCCATCACAATGGCATTATCCATCATGGAATGTTTGACCAAGCTCAGATGAAGTGATGCTTTTATCGCTTTGCAAATCCTTCCACCCACATTTAAGTTGCGGACACATAAACTAGGAATATCACTTAAAGCACTATACAGAAAGCCTGCGTGCAAATGGTTTTTAAGTGTACGGGTACAAGATCTGAAGTTATGCAAACAAGACAGTCACCTGCCTTAGCTGCTCCTGGAACGGCAATGGCAAATTCTCCCCTTTGACTTTTTTTCCTGAAGCTCAGTGGGTAATTATCATGTGTTGTAAAGCCCCGTCATGTGTTATCTTCCATTCTAACAAAGACCTGGCTTCCCATCCCACAATTTACATGACGGCTGTGAGGCTTAGCGCAGGGAGAGATGGTGGCGTTTTACTGAGCAAGGGCTCAGGGTATGACCTGGACATCACAGAGTAAGAGGATAATGTGAATTTTGGCCCTTTTGCCTGTAATAAGAATTAGGAACTGAGTACCTAGGCAAATATGCAAGAGATACCCAGCCTGTGATCTAATCCCTTCACCACTTCCTCCAGAAAACAGATGTTTTCAGCAGCCCCACCACAGAAGAAGACCAAGAGATTGTTTTCCCCATGATGCCTAAGGCTGTCGCTGAAACTTATTCAGAACTCAGAATTACTTTCTCCATCATGCAACTGCAAACAAGAACATAGGTGATACATTTTTTGTTGCCATTAATATGACAGAGGTTACTATGAACCATTTTAACAGGCAGTCACGGAGGAGTAGAGAAATTCTTTTCCCAGGAACTCATAGAAAAATTAGGGGTCAGTACATCATTAATTACAAAACTAGAGTTAACCAAAGAATATCATTTTCATATAGGCTCTTTCAAAAAAAAAACACAGCTAATTTACTGACCATCCAGGGGCAGAACCAAGCAGCTGAAGGCAGACACTGTAGCATTCGCCAAGACCTGGCAGGGAGCACCACACACAGCAGCTGAGATGTTCTCTGGAGGAAATCCTGCTCCAGACACGTGCACAAGCCTTCCACCCAGGCAGCCTTTAAAGCAAAACTACAAGTTCATGATCACAGAGGCAAATCTCTTTTTCTACTTAACCTGAAATTCAAATCCGTGCTTTCTTGCTGACCATCTTTCTTTTGATGCTCTTCAGAATCCACACAACTGGCTTCAGGATGCATTTCATACCCTTGCTCTCCTACCATCAGAATCATGGAATCTCAGAGAGTAGAAAGCAGAACTAGGGAGCATCCAGCCCAGATCCCTTTATCAAATAAGGAAGCTGAGGCTTAGAAAAGTTACCCAGAGAAACTAGTGATGGACTCAGGACCAAAATCCCCATCCCCACAGCATTCCATCCAGCTGAGGCCAGGCAAATTTGTTCCAAGTAATGGCTTGGCTAACACTTCATCCAACTAAGATTCTGCTCCCATAATTTCTTCTATACTTTCTGAATCACAATCAGATTTGACCTATCTCAAGTGCAGCAAGCCTTTAAGTGAACAGAAACTGAAACGATCATTGGAAGAAAAGGCAAGGCAAAATTCAGTACCTCTGAAAGGAGAAAAATGCAGTGGTAATATGCAAGTGACCTATTATTGGTGGAGTATGAATTCATCTGTGAAATATTACAAAATGATAAAAATTAATCATATTTAATAAGTTCTAAATAATTCAAATTGGCATACAGGTCTAAAAATAGGTGAAAGCATTTAAATTCTACTAAAATGATCAAATTATGAGCTCTTACAAATGGTATTATTTAGTTTAAAACAAATTAAATTGGGTTAATATATCAAATTAAAATGCAATCACACACTTAGAGAATATGCACAATTTCCTTGATAAAAAATAAGCCTCAGGGCTGGCCTGGTGGTATAGTGGTTAAATTCATGCACTTGCCTTCGGTGGCCTGGGGTTTGTGGGTTCAGATCCCAGGTGTGGACCTACACACTGCTCATCAGCCATGCTGTGGTGGCATCCCACATACAAAATAGAGGAAGATTGGCATGGATGTTAGCTGAGGGACAATCTTCCTCAAGCGAAAAAGGAAGATTGGCAATAGATGTTAGCTCTGGGCCAATGTTCCTCACCAAGAAAAAAAAAGAAAAACAAAGCCTCACACACAGGAGTATTACAGTGACAAGTGTCAGGAGGAAATTGAACTGTAAGAGGCCAGTCGGGCTTCCCTCTCCCTCGGCCATCAGATCCATGTTGCTTCCCTTCCTCTTAGAGAAGTGAGAGTAGTTATAATGCACTTACATAAAGAAAGCCTTGTCTCCTTTGCTTGACTTACCAAAGTTCTGAGTCACGGCCGTGACACTGACTCTGGATGTGAACACCAGCGCGGATGAGGCCCACCCTCTCGTGCGGTCATAACCTCTGACTTGGTACTCGCCAGCAGGAAGGGAGGGGACCACACACTGGAGAACTGTGCGGTTGCCAGAGACATTCATACAGGGTGACATCCCGATTAAAATGTCAACATTCATAGCTCCTGAGATCTGGGCCACCGCAAATGTTAAGACGTCATCCGTCTGAGAAAGAGAGAGCAACTCTGGGGTGAAGGTGTTGCTGTAACTGATGACTCCCATTTGGTGTGAAAGTCTGTCCACCTCTATGTTCAGGGCCACAGAGCCATTCCCCGAGGGAACGATGCACTGGATGAGGTCAGAGCTGACATTGACTGTCAGGCAAGCCTGCCAACCAACGTAGACTAACGTGGCGTTCTGTCCTCTCAGGGCCGTGCCCTCCACAGTCAAGAGGCCTCCACCATGTATGCTGAAATTCTTGGGGAAATAACGAAACACTTGAGGCAAAATGTCGAAGTGTCTGGAAACGTTACCAGAACAAGCATACCCATTTCTTCTATGAAAAACTGATAAGTAGTGAGGTCCTGGGGTCAAGCCACTTATCCAGCATGTCACATGGCTTGCATTAAAGAAAGTTACGTTGCAAAGAAGATGATCATCCACAGACACCACTGGCTCATCAGCAGTGGTGCCTAACCTCTGACCCCTAATCAGCACTGTGGTCAGAGACCCACTGATGTTAGTGGTCAAGGCGTCCACGACGGGAGTTGTCTCTTCCCGCAAGAAAAGTGTGCAATCCCCCTGACACTCACTGGGGAGCTCATTGACCAAGACGGTGACGTTCAGGGTGAAGGAAGCACCAGGCAAGGGGTCACCCACCAGGTGAATCTGGCAGAGGACTGTCTGGTCCCCTAAGCTCAAAATTACACAGGTAAAAGGACCCGAAAGGTCCACCTGAACTGACCCCCTCCTAGAGCTGAGAGCCAGCCCCTGCACCGTGAGCACTGTCCCACCACAAGCAGACCCGTGTGCTGGGAAGATGGCCGTTATCCGAGGTGTCACCACAAATTGCTGGGGCACCGCAGACATGTTAGCAAACCCCATCTGCTTCTGACGTACTTGGAGAGGATAGATGCCTGCTTCCAAGCTGTGAAGAGGAAAGGAGCACCCAGACAGGCTCACGTTGCTCCTGAAAGACTGTGTCTCCAGACCGCAGGCCAAGCCCCCCAGAAGGATAACCGAGTTGGAGAGGTTACTTCCTTCCACGTCGAGCCGCAGGCTGCTGTCCGTGATTTCTCCTCGTACGGCAGTGACCACTGGTGTTGCTGCCACTTCATACATGAAGATAAAGCCCTTCCCTACCAGGCTTGGGGAAGGTGCTCGGGAGATGGACGTGCTGCCAGCCCAGACCTCCACAGGGGCTGGGACAGAGAGACCATCCGCATCAGGCAGCAGGGACGCGGGCGAAGTCTCACACCAGATGTTCCTCTCTGTCGAGTTCACGATGTCGCAGGACTGATTGCCCACAAGCACCCAAACCAAAGCGGGGTCCCTGCTGAACCCTATTCCTGAGATGCTGAGGATGGTTCCACCTAAAGCGCGAATAATGAAAACGAAACATAAAAGCTGGTATTCATAACTGAGATCTCACAGCACCTGTGTAAGCATCAGTGCAATTAAGCGGAAGGTGGGGTAAGTATAGGTGAAACCCCGATTATTTCACCTCGCCCCCTCGATGTTAAATTTGTGATCATTTTGGCAGGAGTCAGATGGGGTGAAATTGACATAACCATAAAACAATATAAATTATTATAAGGAAGGATGTTTGTAATATGTAAGACAAAATTTTCAAGGATATTTATAGAGCCTAGAAGCCACTACTTCTATCATCTTATACACTAAGAAAAAACAAATTTCTTGACGTGTTCTTGTCATCGGCTATATTATCTGACATACTAGTCTATATTATTCTATATATTATTATGTAGAGAAATTTTATGTATATTATATACATACAATATATACACTAAGGAAAAATCAAATTCTTTAGTCTTCTTGTCATCTGCCATATTATCTGCCATATTAGTTTATATGTTATTATGTAGGGTATATGTATATTATTCTAAATATATTCAACTGACACAATAATGAAAAATCAGATTGGTCAGTCTTCTACTTATCTTGTATATTATTCTATATAATATTCCAGTATTCCATATTTATATAGTCATATGTGTGTATATGTGTATATATATATATGACATATGAAGAGCCATTGAAACATTGAAACATGCTTATGATTTTGCTGTTATACTCATAGACTTTGTCTCACCTGTAACTGAGGGACAATCAAACACCATCTTCAGGACAAGGATTGGAGCAACGTACCTCATATCATTACCAAATCTGTAGTACAGCCAAGCAGCCTTAAAAAGGCTATACTCAAAAAGGATAATGTGCTATTTCAAACCCTATCAGAGTGATTATTCACATGCAAATATACAGCTGTCAATTTTTTTCTGAAAATGAATAGTTTTCTAGATTTCTCTATTTGTCTTGTCCTTACATCTCCCATATTGGCATCTGCGTTTCTGACTACTTCTGGTCCTTCATCTGCATCCCTAGAGGAAAGTGAAGACACCAAAGACTCATTCCTCCTCTCTTTGCACATGTAGCATCTAAATGGCTGAAGCAGGGAGCTCTTCCCTTGTTTTTCTAATATTCACTCGAGAGGTGCTGCCCATTAGATGTTTCAGCCTCTTTCCATTAGAAAAGGAAAATAGGCACATCTCGTTTTCATAAAAATTTTTTAATTTCCTGAGCTTACTGGGCTAAGGAACCACTGAGTTTTCACACCCTTCAAAGTACACCACTCAGTTTCCAGAGCATCAGGAAAGCTCTTCTCCCTGCTGCCCGTCTCTGGTCTCGCCCGTTAATTAACCCAGGAACAAAATCTGGATATCCAGGGAGTAGACTTACTGGATAAATGATACCAGTCATGTCAGAGCCACTCACCCAGAAGGGACCCACAGCAAGGCTCAATGCTGAAAACTTCTGTGATGCAGTGGATGTGAAGATCAACCCTGCAGAATAGGGGGAGATTGTCATGAAACAACCAACAGAGTTAGAAAAAGAGAAAGGAAGGAGTAAGACAGAAGAGAGGTATGTATTTGAGGGAGAAAAGGAGAGAAAGGGAGCAGTGATGGAGAGCAAGTGTGAAGGATACTGCCCAACAGAGAATATAGGAAATGGTGAGGAAAAGATGTTGGGTGGGACATTTTCCTGGGCCAGTACCATGGGTGGCATGGGTCCCATACAATTTAGATAACTTTCTGGAAGGAGGAGCGGGAACTTCTGGAGAAAAACTGGGCAGAAGGGCTTCAGGGCAAAGAGGATGTGAGCATGGCTTGTGCAATAATTGCAAGCCATTTATTCAAAGCCCAATACCCAATCTTATTAAAGGTTTTATTTAATCACAGACTCTTATTAAAGCACAGACTGTTCCTCCTTCACATATAGATGCCTACCCCACCCCACCCCAACGACAAGCCATGACATCTTAATTCCAGAAAATTCTCCATTCTCCAACCAGTAAGCCAAAAATTTCCCCTGCGTTGGTCTTGAGAGTAAACTGTCCTGTAAGGTCTCAAGATTTGTTCAAATTTTATGATTCTCATGTGTTTATCCTCTAACTTCAGAAGAATAAGGAAAAACAAGACCTAACTCAAAACTGGAATTCCTCAACTGAATTGCTAGACAATCAAACAGACCGAAAATTAATGGCAAGTGTCCAGCTCACCCTTGTGAGCTAATGTTGACCCCATTGATGGAGACCGAGATTCTGTGGAGACCAGCTGGCAGCAAGGGCAGCACCACCTCCAGACCCTGAGCCATTTGTTCATGAACTGGAGCCAAGGTCTCCTGAATGTGGACTTGCACATCCAAATCCGTGTCGTTCACCAGCAGCGCCATTCCAATGAAAAGGGTCTCACCTCCTGTGTTGAAAAGAATCCATTAGCTTCTGTGATGTGGGTTTGTGGCCTCAACCACCTAGGTATTCAATTCTAAAACTGTCTTTTAGGATTAAATACATGGTCAGCCCTGTGCATAATACTCTAAGAGTTTTAATGCTAATCTGATTTTTTGCATGAAACTTTCAACAACTTTTTTTAATAGAGCTACAGCCTGTAAGCTCAAGGGCACAAAAAGCAAAATTGTCAGGACAACTGTACTCAAGAGGCACTAACTTATCTCCAAGCAAAGGCAAATCAAGAAGTAGTCTGGAGCGCTGGTGGTCTCTATAACCAGTAAATAGCACCCCACATCCTTTTTTTAACTTCCACTTTTCTACTGATAAAAGTCTAAAGCTATGTCGTCAGTATGCACCGAATGCCATAAAAGTGCTGTGTAGGAGAACAGTGCTTGACAGTTTACAGAGCACTGTCACATATGTTAGCCCATTTGATCCTCACACTATCCCGATGCCATATCCAGACAGTTAGTAGGACTGGCATTTAGCTTCTGAGGAAATTCAGGTTCAGCAAGCAAGGTCTCATAGCCAATTGATGGAAATGTCAAGGCCTCAGCCCAGTCTTCTCTTGTATTTCAATACCTTTTTAGTTTAATTAGCAACTCTACTAAAATGCCATGTGTACTACGGACACTTTAATTCAATTCCATTTACCTCAAATATTTATTGAATACCAAGAGGAAGATGCCACAAGGGATACAAAAATAAGTTAAACACAGACCCTGCCCTCAAAGGTAGGAAAAATAGGTGCCAAAATAGCTTCAGCACAAGCCCGGCTGGAAGAGAGGTGAAAAGTGAGCAGTGGGGCTGTTCAGATCAGAGCAACATTCTGAACATCAAAAAGCCCTTGTGGGCAAGATGGTGCTTGAAATTCAATTTGAAAGATAAAGCTCAAGAGGAAATGATCGAGAATAGGGGATTTACAATTCAATTCTGAAAACTTCATGGTTTTACCCAAAGTCTATGGTAGCACTTTCTCATTTAATCATCCTGTGGCTTGGAGAGAAGGAAAGAGAATTAAGTGACTTTCTGGAAGACTAGATTCGTGTACGTACACTTAGAGATTCAATGGGAATAGGCCAAGTTGATGGTGGTTCTATGGCTAAATACCAAGAAAGCCAATCCTGAGGGATCACTACTTAATTCAGTGGACAGTGGAGACTTCCGAAGGTCTCTAAGAAAGCAAAGGATATGATTGAAGCTTTCTTCCAGACTACAAGATCAATTAGAGAGATAGGGGAAGGGAAATCCAGTCTGCAGACTACTAGAGTCTTAACGAGAGCCAGAAATCAAGCGGGCAATGGCAGGGTGGAAATAAATATCCTTACCTTTCCTGTGTCTGACTGTGCCCAGAGAGAAACAGCCTGAGCTGGAGCATCTCTAAAGCTCCTTTAGCTTCTAATGTTTGAGAACTACTATGGAGCTGGCATCTATAGAACACCTCAACCAATTAGAGGATGAGAAGAGTTTACTTGAAAGAGAAAACTCAAAGAGGGATTGTGGCGTGCTGAGAAAAGAAAATCTACGTGCAAATCTTTGCTCTGCCATTTAACTACCTGCATGACTTTGGGTGGTTCACTTTGGGCTCTCCAAGCCCCGGATTTTTCATCCGTAAGATAGTAACAAAGCCTACCCATGTGGTTTGTTGTAAGGATTAAGTTAGCTATCCTAGGACAGCCTCTGGTATAGTACAGCATTCAAAAGCCCTCAATTAGCTTCATATTCTTCCTTGTTCCACCTTCTCTTTACTTCTTCATGTCTTCCCAGCCTCTTTTCTACTGTGAAGTCTGAAGCCTCAGTGTAGTGACTTTGAAGGATTTCAGAGTTGAGTAAGGAAAAGACATGACCACTAGGTGGCAGTAGCACAAAAAAGAGCTTTATATGGGTGGTGACTGACAGGTTCACATAGGTGCAGAAATCTCGCAGCACAAGACTTTCCAGGGGCGACAACAGGAGACCACCCCCCGAAAAGGAGGGAGGTTAGGGAACTCCTGGGGGAGAAAGGGCTGGGGGAGTTACGTGACCAGATGATGTCACTGAGCAGCCCAGTGGGTAGCCTCTGGGTCAGAGAACTTTGAGGCATCAGTAGCTTAGTCTTTACAGCCCCCAGGATTATTTTATCTGTGGCTATCAGATGCTGGGTGCAGTTTTGCAGGGTATGTAAAGAAGGCAGACTCTAAAAGGTTAAAAATCTGCTTATTTTGGCTATATTTAAAACAACTGAGTGTGTAAAAATTTGAGGTTGGCCTCGGCAGGCTTTTGAGTTCATGGATCCCAACTTGCTGTGAGGAAGTAAACAACATAGGGCCAATATACAGAGGTCATCTCTGGCTCATTCATATAACACTCAGTTACTCACAGAATTACAACACTCACTCCAACGAAGCATTTATTGAGTGCTTACTCCATGTTAATCCCCGGGCTAGGTACTTTTACCTACGTTATCTCCAATTTTTACAATAGCCTTGAAACAATTATTCCCACCTAGCAATTGGGGAAACTAAAGATAAATGAAGTTAAATGTCTTGTTCAAGGAATGGGTGAGCTGGGATTCATTCAGACTGACTGCAAAAACCACACTAATGGTCCTGCATATCAAATTCTTCCTCCCACTTCCCCTGCCCGCCCTCTTCTATTTCTTTGATTTCATTTTGGCTTCATTGTCATCATCAACATCATCATTTCCTGGATGGAGTTGTGTAACACTCCAACTTTCAAAAGAGACTTTCCCAACAGGCTACCACTCTTTGTGGATTTTCTAACGTGTTCTTCTT
Source organism: Equus przewalskii (assembly GCF_037783145.1). NCBI lineage: Eukaryota > Metazoa > Chordata > Mammalia > Perissodactyla > Equidae > Equus > Equus przewalskii. Next base: position 50,025,284 of record NC_091849.1, read on the forward strand.
TATTCAGCCTGTAGAAAGATTTAAGTGCAAGTGTAAATTCTGCAAATAATGCATCATGTTGTATATATCAATAACATAACTCCTTGGGCTCTGGGTCAATTGTCAAGCTAATCCTAGATGCCTTTAAGGCACTGATGCAATGTATTTATTCTTTTCATTATAGGTAGGAAATTTTATTAAAAGCCAAAATCACTGAAATCTGAATAGAACACGGAGCTCCCTCCTCCCTTTTCTACTTTGTTGGGAAGAATCTATACCACTAAGGAATTTTACACACTTTGGTCGCCTGAGGCAGCAAATTCTTCTTCTGCACTATCTGAGCTGAATAATATTGAGAAGCTAAAGGACACTTCCCTTTATTTATGTACTCTTGAGCAACGAAAATGAAAACAGTACCAGAAAAATTGAGTCTAGGCCTTTTCTTTGGGAAATTTGATGGTCTTTTATAATAATAATCCCTTAGATATGGCCACCATAAACTCTCTGTTATCTGGCATTCAATTAACCAGAAAGACATGTTTCCAAATCTACCTGGTATGGTACTTTTCCAAATCTATATAATATAACATGTTAATAAGTTGTTACAATTCCATCTGGTCACATCATCTGAACTATCAAAGAAAGATTAAATTGTTTCCCATATTTCAGTGCTAAAGAATTCATTCTTTTTATACATAGTATGTCTCAAGGAACAAGAATTCTTGGTTAATCAGAACACTCTATTCTCTAATCATATCAAATAACTGCTACAGTAGAATCTGATGCCTGAAACGGTAATTTACAGTAAACTGTAAGTGGCTAACTGCTTGTAATATGCACCTAGACTGCTTAGGTTCAAATTGAAGCTCTGTTACTAAAGATAGCATTTTAGACAAGTTATGTATTCTATCTGTTTCTTAGTTTTCTTACCTGTAAACTGAGGCTAACAATACTATAAATTAGTGGCAAGGATTAAAGTCTATAATATGTCTGTGCTATTATTGGCACATAGTAGGTTCTCCAAAAATACTTAACAATTGTTACCTTTGAATTCCCATGTTATTTTCTTGACGGAAATGGTCTCAATTTTACAGAAGGAAAAATAGATATAAGGAGATTTATTCAATAATAGCTAAGATGATAACACTAGTCTCTTAGTTTTCAGAAAAATAACTCCCATTCAAAATATAACACTGTCTTGAATAAAATTAATAGGCCATCATTTGCCTTTTTTATAGGATCAATGGTCTAAAGATACAAAGATGCTACAGTATCATGTATTTTACCTGCTATGCTGCTCCTGTTTCTGCTCAGAGATGTGATCACTGGATTTAAAGAGGAGTCATATGTAAATGCCATGGGGAGAACTGTAGAATAGTCCTCTCTGATCACAGTCACATTTACAACGTGTCCATCTTTTCCCTGAAAAACCATTTTTTAAAATTAAACTTCTGTAAATAAGACTAACTTGAGAGAAGTTCATACAGAATTAGTTTAAAAGGTTAATTTCAAGAAAATTGTTTTTAAAGAATATATTTGCTACTTTCAAGTCTCTCTCTCTCACACACACACACACAGTGACAAGTGCTTAGAAGAGGCAAGTGCGGCATCCAACAGATTAAAGGGAGAGTAAGAATGATTTGTAATTAACACACCAATGGGCTCTGCAAAGAATGGCAATTTCAAGTAAACATCTATACCTAGCTAAACTATCCATCAAGTGTGTGAATATTTTCAGACATGTAAGTACTCAGAAAACTTCCTTCCCACATATCTTTCCTAGGATGTTTCTTAAGGCTATGATTCACAAAATAAACAATAGCCAAAAAAGAGAAAGATATGAACTCCAAGAAACAGTGAATCTACCCAGGAGAGCAATCAAGAGAAGTGAGAGGATGGAATCTGTAGAATAAACCCAGAAAACACCCCAGTTAGACTGATGCAGAACAGAGCTTCAAGGAAAAAGAGTAACTGATAGGGTGGAATTCTTTTTTAAGATAGAGAATTATTATTATAGGAAGTTGTGTTAAGAAAAAAAATTAGAAACTAAGAAAAAAATGAATTATGAAAGAAAAACACGTATTACCTGATTCTACCTGCATCATTTAAATCGTCATAATAATGTAAACATGGCTTATTGATTTTATACAATAATCGTACTATGACTATATCAAAAGAATTAAAAGTGGTTGTTTCAGAAAGGAAGACTTGAAGAAGGGGGAAGACAAGGACGGCTGGAGAGCATGATTTGTTCTACTATTTTCCTTTTAACCTTTGCCTGTATTGCTTTGAACCAAATAAAAAGTTTGTTCTTTAATGTTTCTTCTTTCTAGTAAAAGAAATCCAAACAATACAAATATTACCCATTAAAATGGTAAATACAGATTAAGGTGATAATACCCAGTGTTGGTCAAAGTGTCAGAAATCAGACACTCACACAGTGATAGTGGAAGGATAAATTAAAAGGGAATTTCAGACAACTGCATACTGCATATCAAAAGCTTTAGAATTTAGGTTAACTTATCTTGAGAAAAACAAATATGCCCAGAAATATAGTTACTGGGATGATCAAAGCTCTATTGTTTAAAATAGGAAATTTTAGAAATTATCTTAATGTCCAATAAAAGAGAAAAGTTAAACAAATTACAGTACGATCACACCTTGGAATTGCATGCAGTTTATATATAAAAGCTAACATTTCATAATATTTGAGTAACTGGATGAGATAAAAATGTAGGACCAGAGATCAAAGATTATTCTGAACCCTTTCTGTCAGAGATCTTTATTTGTTCAGTAAAGAGCCATCTTATGGGGTCACGGAGGTGCTGGGAATGTTGATGACACTGAAGTCAACTCTGAATTAAAAGTTCAGCCTCAACTGTGAGCATGAGCCTCACCAACAGCACCAGGGAAGGACCTGAACTCAAATCTAATTAAAATAGAAAATATAATATAATATAAAAATTAATAGGCTATGAGATTGCACTAACTGAAGAAGAAAGAGAAAGCTAAGGGACTTGTTTTTAAGGGAAAAAGGAAGCAGTAGAGAATAACTAGGGAGATATCTCATAGGAATCAGACATTCTAGAAGTTTCTAAGAACTACCATTCACATCCATGCCAGAAAACAAAATTGCTGGCGAAAACTATTATTTGTTGTTTGCTTAAGAGAGAGGTAAGATTACAACACATATAAGTTTTACAAATCAACACCCACAATGTGCAGGACATAAACATATTTATTCTGGGGCACTAATATTCATTGAGAGTGTGGCCTGGGACTGTCCTGTTGTCTTCTTCTAAAAGAAATCAACTGACATTAATGATAACCCCATTGGTGGAGTCAGCTTCCCATTTCATAGCAGAACAGGCAATATAAACATATAAATATAAGCATACTCTCATGATGAAAAGGTCATGTCAGTTAATTTAGTTCTAAGCAATGATCCACTGAAAACCTTACACTACAAGTTAATAATGGTCACCTACCCGGAGGGAAAAAGATGCCAAAGGATTCCACTTACTCTGGGTGGAACTTTGCATTGAATTCTTCGTGAATTGCTTGTGGTGACGTTAATGACACAAGACTGAGAGCCAAATAGCACCAGGCTAACATCTTCCAAACTAGAGCCTCGGATGGTGGCCCAGAGCCCTCCTGTAACAAAAATAGCATTTTTAGATAGGACAAAAAGCCACACAAGCAGACAAAATTTAATTATCCACAAGAGAGAAAAAATGAAGTTAAAATAAGAGGCTTCTTAGTCAAAACACAAGGCATGCTCAAACTGCAGAAAAAGACTGAAGTTAAATATGCAAACTACCATATAAACAGGGAGAACTGGTGATCAGAGGGCAGAAAGAAGTCATAATGCATCCTGGAGATATTTAAGAATAAAGCAAAGAGACACAATATGTCCACGAGTCAGAGAAGTAAAGGAGATGGTCTCTGAGAACTCTTCCTGCCCTAGACTTTGAAATATCATCCCTGCCAATCCTATAGAGCTTATTCTTTTCCTGAGAAAACAAGTATAAGACAGCGTCATGGTAGAAAGAACAGCGGACCCAGAGTCAGGGCCGCAGACGGCTCTGCCACTTAAAGAAGATCATTTGTAGTATTGTCTCTGAGTTCACTGATTCTCACTTCCCTCATCTTGAATTCACAGCTTTAGCCCTTCCAGCTTTGTGATTATACCACGCATACTAGGTTCTAGTCTCCAAGATGGTGTAGAAGTGACTGAAATCACCACCCACTGCCCTCAGGATTTTTCTCCAGGCTCCTGAAGAGCAACCACAGAAACCTCTCTCCTCCCTGCAGACGTCAATAAGAAGAGGCGTGGCACCAGTCATGCTGATGTTCTGGCATGCTTTTCCTTTGGGAGGAGCAGCCCTTGATCAGCTGATGGACAGAAAGCCTGCTCGTTATAGATGAGGGCAATGATTCTGGTGTGCCATCTCCCCAGAACGGGATACAAACAAGGTAGTAAGGCCACCAAATAGAGGCACATACCCCTAGAGAGGGGGAAGGGGGTGCAGGAGCAAGGTTATCTTCCTCAAGCGGATCAGGGTGAGAAAGGGGAACCTAACGAACCTAATGAAAACCTTTCAGGAGCATGTGACTAAGTGGAATAAGACCTTGAAGTTAAACATATAAACTTGCCCTGAAAATTCAGGGCAAGGCTACCATAGACTACAAAGTTAGAGAGTACAATTGAAGAAAAGAGTCAATTTACAACAGCAACATGAAAGATACAACATCTGGAAGCGATTTTGACAAGAAAAATTCAAGAACACGAAGAAATTTGAAGAAAACGTTGAAATACTATTGAGGAATTTAATCGATGGATTAAAACTTAAATAAGAAAACTAAAATAAGGGCCTGCCCGGTGGTATAGTGATTAAGTTTGCACACTCTGCTTCGGTGGCCCAGGGTTCACTGGTTCAGATTCCAGGCATGGACCTACAAAGCAATCATCAAGCCACACCATGGCAGCATCCCACATACCAAATAGAGGAAGATTGGCACAGATGTTGGCTCAGCGTCAATCTTCCTCAAGAAAAAGAGGAAAATTGGCAACAGACATTAGCTCAGGGCCAATCTTCCTCACTAAAAAATAAACAAATAAAGTAAATGGGTAGAAAGAATGAACATCGTAAAGGTGGCATATCTTCTAAATTAAACTAAAGCATCAATGCAATTCCAATAAAAATACAAACAGGATTTTTTTATTTAAATTAAACAAGGTGATTTTAAAATTCAATGAAAAATAAACAATAACCAGAATACAAAATTTCAAAAATAAGAGTAAAGGGGTCTTCTACCAGACATTAAAATGTCTTATAAAACAACTATGGTTAAAATCCAATAATAAAGCATGCACAGACAGGCAGGTCAATGGAACAGAATAGAAAGTGCAAAAATAAACCCAGGGAAGTATGGCGTATAGGAAATGATAAATATGATGTTTCACATAAGTACAAAATAGACAGATTATTTATTTCGTAAATAAATTAAGTAAATAGTATTGAAAAATTAAATCTGAATTCCTACCTCACATCCTCACCAAAATAAATTCCAAATTGATCAAATATTTAAACATGAAAAAGAAAGCATTAAAGAATTAGAAGGAAATAGTAGAATTTTTCTTGATATATAATTTAGTTGGAAAGCCATTCTAAGTATTTTACAAACCCTGAAGCCCTAAAAGAAAGACTGATACATTTATTGCACAAAAAATTAAAATATTTATGAATTACAAAAATCGTAAATGAAAAGACAAACAAACATATAAAGGGCTAATATCCTTAATATATAAAAGCTCTGAAAATTAATAAGGAAGAATAATAACTCAGTTGAAAAAAGGGGGCTAAGGAGAAGAACAGACAGTTCACTGAAAAATACAATGCCTCTTAAACACGTGAAAAGATACTAAATTTCTTTCCTAATAAAGTAAATGCAAAGTAAAACTACAATGAAATGTTAGTTTCCTTCTACAAGATTGGCAAATATCAAAAAGTTTGGCAGGACTGTTACCAAGATGTGGTAAATACATACTCAAATACATTGCTACACAGAGAATAAATTACACAGCCTCTACAGAGACTATTTTGACATTGTCAAAATTTTAAATGTACATAGCCTCTTGACCTAGCAATTCCACGTCTAAGAAATTATACTACTAATAATTTCAGGCATATGCAAAATGGAACAACTGCATATCCACATACAAAAGAATGAAGTTGGATCCTGTTTTGGGTTGAATTGTGTCCCCCCAAAATTCATATGTTGGAATCTTATCTGCCAGTACCTCAGAATATGACCTTATTTGGGAATAGAGTCATTGCAGACATAATTAGTTAAATTAAGATAAGATGAGGTTACACTGGAGTAAGGTGGGCGCCTAACTCAATATGACTGGTATCCTTATAAAAAGAGAAAATTTGGACAGAGAAAAGACACAGGGAGAACACCATGTGAAGATGAAGGCAGAGATCAGGTTGATGCTTCCACATGCCAAAGAATGCCAAAGACTGCCAGCAAACCACCAGAAGCGAGGGGAGAGGTGTAAAACAGATTCTTCTTCACAGGTTGCTTCAGATGGAATCAATTCTGCCAATACCTTAACCCTTGGCTTCTAGCCTCCAGAATTGTGAGACACTAGCTTTCTGTTGTTTAAGCTGTTTAGTTTGTGGTACCTGGGTAAGCAGCCCTAGAAAGCTCATATAGACCCCTACCTCACACCATATGCAAAAATTAACTCAAAATAAGTGAGATACCTAAACGCAAGAGCTAAAACTATGAAACTCTTAGGAAAAAACATATGCATAAAACTTTGTGACATTGGATTAGGCAGTTGTTTCTAAGACATGACACCAAAGCACAAGCAATAACAACCATGAAAAAGATAAACTGTACTTCGCCAAAACTAAAAAAATTTGTGCTTCAAAGAATACTATTAAGAAATTAAGAAGACCATCCACTGAATAGGAGAAAACATTTCCAAATCACATATCTGATGAGGGACTCTTATCCAGAATATATAAAGAACTCTTACAACTCAACAATAAAAAGACAAATAACCCAATTTTTTTAATGGGCAAAGGATGTGGATAGGCATTTCTCCAAAGAAGATATGCAAGTGACCAATAAGCACGTGAAAAGATGCTCAAAGATCATCAGTCATTAGGAAAATGCAGATTAAAAACACAATGAGATATCATCTCACACCCATCAAAATAGCTATTATCACAAAAAATAACAACTGTGGATAAGGATGTGGAGAAGCTGGAAACCTCATATATTGCTGGTGGGAATGCAAAATCATGTAGCCATAGTGGAAACGGTTTGGCAGGTCCTCAAGTAGTTAAACACATAGTCACTAAATGACCCAGTAATTCCACTTCTAGGTATATACCCAAGAGAACTTGTAGGTATATATAAAACATATATCCACACAAAACTTTGTACACAAATGTTCATAGCAGCATTATTCATAATAGTCAAAAGATGGAAACAATTCAAATGTCCATCATGAGATGAACAGATAAACAAAATGTGGTACATCTATCCAATGGAATATTATTTATCCATAAAATGGAATGAAGTACTGAAACATGCTACAACATAGATGAACCTGGAAAACGTTATGCTAAGTAGAGAAGCTGGACACAAAAGGTCACATAGTGTACGATTCCATTTATATGAAATGCCCAGAATAGACAAATTCACTGAGACAGAAAATAGATTAGTGCTTTCCAGGGGTTGGAGGAAAGAAGAAATAGGGAGCGACTACTAACGGATAGAAGGTTTCTTTGGGAGGGTGATAAAAATGTTCTGGGATTAGATAGTAGTAACGTTACACAACTTTGTAGATATACCAAAAATCACTGAATTGTATACTTTCAAAAAGTGAATTATATGGTGTGGAAATTATATATCAATTTTTTTTAGGTTAAAAAAAAATAATACCTGAGGCAAAAAAGGATTTGCCCTAGGGCAGCTCTCTATATTTCTAAGATCTATTGCCCTGGTCCAGCCCAACATTCTCTCTCCCCTGGACGACTGCAGTAGCTGGCTAATTGGTCTCCCTGGTTCCATCTTTGCCTCCCTACAGTATATCCTCACACGGCAGCTTAAGTCTGATCGTGTTGCTTTTTCGCTTAAAATCCTCCAATGCCCCCATCTCACTCAGAATAAAAGTCAATGTCCTTTCATCATCTCTGAAGCCAGGTGATCTGCTCCCAATCTTCTCATACCACTGTCCTCTCGCTCAATCTATTCCAGCCACGGTGACCTCCTTGGTGTTTTTGCAATAAGCTGGGCTCACTCTGACCTATGACTTTATCATTTGATGTTCCCTCTGCCTAGAGCTCTTCTCCAAGATTTCCCCAGCAGTCATGCTTGCGCTTCATTCGTGTCTCTGTTCTCCAATGTCATCGTGTCATTCCTCCAATGTCAGTGACCATCCCATCACAACCACGACCCTCTCTGGCCCTCTCCCCCTGCTTAATTTTTCTCTTACACACATAATCGTCACCTCCATGAGAGCAGGGACTTGATTTTAATTTACTGTATCCCCAGCATTAATAGTGCCAGGCACACAATAAGAGCTAAACAAATTGCTGTTATCTTTATTATTGTTGATGTTAGTTAATAATAAAAGTTGCAGAGGTGGTGACACTGCGCCATTCCCATTTGAAAGTTGAGCTCCCTCACAAGAGTCCATACCTAGCCAGAAGACAGCTCTATCTTAGCACAGAAACGGGCCAAGGAAGCACGTAAGGCAAAGCCAAGATTTTCCTCAAAAACCCTTTCAAGGGTGCTCCTGTATTTGGGCAAATGGTGCTTTAGAATATTATTGATCACATCACTATATGTATTCATCACATACAAAGCTATTCTGTAAATTCTTTCCTGATAGGCTTTGGTCTGGTTCTCTTTAAATCCCCAACAGCAGGGGCCCGCCTGTTGGCACAGTGGTTAAGTGCACACATTCCGCTTCAGCAGCCCAGGGTTCGTCAGTTCGGATCCCAGGTGCGGACATGGCACCGCTTGGCAGGCCATGCTGTGGTAGGCATCCCACATATAAGGAAGATGGGCACGGATGTGAGCTCAGGGCCAGTCTTCCTCAGCAAAACGAGGCTAATCTTCCTCAAAAAAAAAAAAAAAATCCCCAACAGCAGCATTTCTCAAACTGTACTATTCCTAGAAATCACCTGAGGATTCTGTTAAAATGTAGATTGATTCAGGAGGTCTGGGATGGAGCCTGAGGCTCTGCATTCCTAACAAGCTCCCAGATGATGCACATACTGCTGGTCTCAAACCACACTCTGAGTACCAAACTCTTCAGCATCTAGCACAGGGTTTTGCTCCGGGTGGCTCAATCAGGGTTGATTGACTGATATCTGTTGATACTAAGTAGGTGGCAGGCCAGAGGAAAGGTTAATAGGGAAACTTGAAATCCAGCAATATGGAAAGTAGCAGCTAGAGCGTCTCCCTTCCCCTTGCTGTTACTAAAAGTTTATTTGCACCCACCCGACATTATCCTGTCTCTGAGTTTTCCATCTTTTACTAAAATATAGAAGGATGCTGTGCAATCCTCCCAGACAAATCCCTTCACTGCGTACCGTTGGTACAGCATGCCATGATAGGGTGACCAACTCATCCTGGTTTGCCTGGGACTTTCCAAGCTTTAGCACCAAGAGTTCCATATCCCAGTTTTAAAATGAAAAGTCTCGTGTCCTGGGGAACCCCTCAGTCCCAGGAAAACCGGGACAGTTGGACGCTGTGCCTGTGCAAGGCACTCTGTATGGGGAAACAAAGATGACTGAGTCCCATGTCTGCCCTTGAGGGGTCTGCAATCTAGTGGGGAGCTAAAGAAGGCTTGTGTAGCCTGAACTGCAAAGGTAACTTATGAGAAGATCGGAGCCCCTTAAAAACCTAATGAGAAGACTATTATAGGCCCTAAACTCAAACCAATAGTTATTAGGTTGATACAGAATACTACCTTTTATCCTGAGCACCACATATCATCTGGTCCCTTCCGGGAATCACTGAGAAATAAGAGCAAGCTTGATCTGGTTTCTGTGCAGAGATGAGGAAGGGTGGGCCTCGTAACTCGCTCTTCTAGGCAAAGTCAAGTCAGAAACGAGCTGTTCCTTTGAACAATGAGTCTGTGGCCAGCAAACGCTACTTTAAAAAATGTTCTAAACCACAGTTCTTTGGCCAACACAAGAAAGAAAGACAAAATCCAGGGCATTAAGGAAAGGAATTTCATACTCTAAAAATCATATGTTAACCCACAGGAGCATCAGTGTTCCCAAGATTCATGCAATCTGGCCGGGTTGTTTTTAACTGGTCATGTCCCTCCAAAAAGCATGGAGAGATCCTTGGTTTCCACAGCACTACGATCCAATGTACGGAGCTGACGTTGCCAAGCCCCCCTGCCCTCTGTATACCCCACTGCGCCATTGGTAGTTGGCTCTGCACGCTAGCCAAGTATCAAGTGTACGTCAGTTTACAAACATCTGTGAAACAGCCTTTACATGCAAAGCTCCTAGTGAGTAAGGCTTGTACTTCACATTTCCAAATATTTTTACTTTTCAAGGGCCTTTCCCACCTGTTGGCTCGTTTTAATCTCACACAAAGCTAGGAGGCCTGTAAGTTAAGCATCATTAGGCCCATTGTATTGCTAAGATTGCATGGCAAGGTAGAAGCAGCAGCCCGGGTGGCATTCTAGCTCCTCTTTCCCCTGGAAAGCCTTGGGCAAGTCATTCTTCCCTTAGAGCCACCACTATCTCATCTGAAAAATGTGGATAGTAATTCCATCCTTCAGGCAGCTGTAAACATTTAGGTGTGTGATTGCCTAGAAGGGGTACTCAATAAATGTTCCTGTGCCTATTGTCATCACCATCGGGAAACTAAGTCCCACAGAACTGAAATTTTAAGGTCACACATCTGACTTTGGTGGGAAGAAAACCCAGGCACATGTCCTAATTCCCAATCTAGTGTTGTTTTTACTAGACCACATTGTCCTGGTGACTCAGTGACAGACCCAATTATGCCTGACACCATCAGCCAAACTATGATCCTTTACGTGTCAAGTGAGTTCATTTAAGGGCTCAAACTTCTGTTACTCATTAGAAGAAGTGCTGATGGCAGAAAACAAAAAGCTGTGAATCATAGTGGATATGGAATTTATTACATGGCAGGACTAGATTCCTGCATATCGACAAGAACACCAGCTTCAGAAGGTCAGATGCAATGTGGGGTCCTCCCCAGATTACCAATCTCTGCAGCTCTGGAAGGCTCCACGGCATCCAGTCTGGGTTCCACGTTTAGGAAGAGGCCTCCTCCGCTGGCATTGATGGCACGACCGGAGGGTCTCACCAACATCGAGATCTGATGCACTCCAACAGGCAGCAGGTCTGCCTGACAGACCACGTTTGTCTGGTTTGAGAAAATAACTTTGCAACTTGTTTTGTTCACTGTAACCTGCAAGGCCTTGTAGTCACCAGAGAAGCTAGTTCCAGTAATATAAACCAGTAGGTCCGTGTCACCATCTTAAAGGAGGAAAGAAATTGAAAGAACAAAATCATCTTTCAGCGATACCACTTGATTTAAGAGAATTCTCCCTCACATCAAAGGTTCACTCCCTCTCACCTTCCCCTCTCAAAATTCAGGCTGTTGAATGCTGCCTCCACTATTGGACATCTGCATTTATTATTGTAGCACACAGGCCCCATGTTAAATTTTCTCAAACTAGTGCTGAGAGATCACTAGTCAATAAAATTTGTGGAAAAAAATCAAAATAAAGAATATTTCAAAACAAGAGACAAAGGAATAAAACATTTTAAGTCATCAAAACCCACTTATCTCCATTTTAGATCATGCCCATATCATTTTGATTGGCCAAAAAATACACTTTCTACTGCGTCACTAACACCCACCCCATGAACTGACACACCTTCTACCCGCCCATCAGTAGGTACATGGCCTCTAACAAGTCACTCTGAGTCTACAGTTCCTGCCCATCTCAATGCCAAGTCAAACCATACCAGGAGAATAGCACACCGAATGGACCCGGGGAGTTGACGCTTCAAGGTATCGGAAAGAGCAGGAACCTGAGCAGTGAGCGGGAATGTCATTCACTCGCACAACCACCTGAAATGAGGCAAAAGAATTAAAAGGAAATGTATGCATTTCATACGCTCAAGAATATTCATCAAGTACTTGTGAACTCTGCCGAAATTTAAAGGTATTAATGATCCACTTATTCTCTTTTTCTTTCTTGTATTTCCCAGTAATAAGCCCTAAATAGTAATGAATAACTCAAACATGTTAGGCTTTATTAAAATGATTATAGATATGCTGAAACCTAATGTTTCTGCAATTAAGTATGCTAAATCTTGAGTAAATTCCCTCTCTGTCATATAGAAGTAAATTTAATAAATTCAAGCTGTGCAAGGACTCTTTATCACTCTATATTTTCAACTGGGTACCTACTTCCTGTGAAAAGCCCTGTCTTTGCAGGTAAATGCCAACAAAGAGGGCACCTTCCTTCCACAATCACTACATGGGTGCATAACTAGATTAGGGTGTATTTGGACAATCAGCTTTGGGTGTTTTTTGTCCTAGAATGGTAGGTCCCCAAGAAGAGACTATATGTCTTTCCCTCTCCCTGGGGCTAATGTTAATCCAAAGAACTCTACAATACTTGGAGATGAGGGAGGTGAAAAAGATATGACTCACGCAATTCTCTACAAATAAAATAAGGATTAAAAGCTCTACGATAGTGTTTGCTCATGGAGGGAAGAGTATCGGGATGGCATGAAGGCATAGGTGATAAAGAACCCTTTGATTTTATCTATAATGTTTTACTTTATTCATAAAGACAAAAAAGATAAAATAAATACATCAAAATTTTGGAAATTGGGGCTGGCCCAGTGGCATAGTGGTTAAGTCCACTTTGGCAGCCTGGGGTTTGTGGGTTCAGATCTTGGGTGCAGACCTACCCACTATTCATTAACCCACGCTGTGGCGGTGTCCCACATACGAAAATAGAGGAAGATTGGCACAGATGTTAGGTCAGTGATAATCTTCCTCAAGCAAAAAGAGGAAGACTGGCAACGGCCGTTAGCCTGGGCCAATCTTCCTCACACACACACAAAAAAATGTTGGCAATTGTGTGAGTACCCAGGTGTTGATTGTACTATTCTTTATAGGTTTTGTATTTTAAAATTTTTTCAAATTAAAAGCAAATGACTTGTAACAGGAGTATGGGCAGATGGGAATGAGAAAAAGACATCTGAAGGAGAAAAGGAGTGTACCTAGTTCACTTACTTTCTACTGCCACTGTGTGGAGGTATAAATCATATGTAGCTATAGAGGATCTCTATTTTTATGTTTCACAATAATAGCATCAATAAGTACAATAATAGAGTGTTAATGGATGGTTTTGTGTACAAGGCACTTATATTTTCTGAGTACTTTCCATTCCCTGTGGAAGTAGAAAGAGGACAGCCACAATTGTCTCTGTTTTATGGATCAGAAAACTGATCTTTGGGATTAGTCCAAATTACAAATCAGGGAGGGGCCGAGATAGACTGGAAACTAGTACTTACTCTGTGAGGGCCCATCCTCTCTCACCTGAGGGCACCGGTTGGCAGTAACCAACATGTCTCCAAATATGGGTCCAAGAAAAACTCCACCATCATACACCACACGAGTGGTCGCAACAGGGTTCACTCCAGTTAGATTTTCATCAGAGACCTGAGATGGTTACATTTCTTGTGAATTCTGTCATGGAATAGAAGTCTAATCTTGATTAAAACATATTATAAAGGGTCTTTTCACATTCTGTTTAAGATAATCAGATAGCTAGAAAGTGAAAATGCAGTGACAGGAGATTGATATCTAGAAACTCAACAGTAAGTAATGGCTAATGAAAGCTCCAGTCGACTAGAAGAATATTTATTTGCAAGTAAAGTTGCCCCAAAAGGCACAGAAAACCATCCTCTCTCTAAGTCTTGAGATATTGTGTTTCTACGTGCTTTTCTATTTTATGTGTTTGCAATCCAAAATATTGAAATAAAACGTAAGGAAACAGTGCCATGAGATGACTCCCAACCTTCCTTCATCTCCACCCAAGGATTTTGTTTGAAAACCAGATGACCCACAATACCACATAACAGGGATACAATTTTATCCTGAGTTTCATTTTATAATAACCAAATGCTAGATGATCATTAGATTATTTTTTAAAACCCTAAATATGCAAGAGCATCTGGTTTTGTCATTATCCAAAGACAGCAAATCCTTTTCTAAACTTCCTTCTGCTGCGCCATCTGCCTGCATGATAATCTGAGTCAATCACATCTGTTTAAATTATCCAATAACAGATGTAGAATTATTGAATGGTGGACACTGACCAACACCTTCTCTACCTATACTGAGTTAGGAAAGGAGAGGTTGGGTTTAAATTGCTTTATCAGGGATATGAGACACAAAAAACATCTTGAAAACCTCTAGAAAGAAAGCTAATTGAAGCCTCTTACTTGAATATTCCAACAAAATTAATAATTCATGACAGTTTTCATTCCTATAATCCTGATGCTTTTTTTTTTTTTTTCACAAAATTGTTCCGGGGCTTCACATCTATACCACTAAAAGGCACATCATACATACCCTGATGAAATTGGGCAAATCCCCAACTTGGGCGGACCAGGAGAGAGTCCATACACGTTCATAGCAAGACTTTAGATCCTCCATCACACTGAAGTCACTGACATTGAGGTACCTGGCTGTGAAGTCGTCAGCATTGTTCCGTAAGAGCTTGTGAAGGTGACTAGCTGAAATATGCACAGGGACATCTGTGGGAGAAGGTTTTGATACAGAAAATACAGACACTAATTACTCCACCTCACAGGGTCTCATCATCCAGGTAACAGAGAATAAATGTCAGGATGCCTACTAAATATGCAAAAGACCCTCAAGTTCAAAATACAGCTTCAAGAGAATCCCCAGTGCAATTAAACCATTTTTTCCTAAGGCCAGTACAAGTAGTTGCCCATGTCTTATATCACACTATCTTTCATCAGTATCACATCTGCAAACAGAGAGCACAGTCATATCAGACAAAACTATCTCAAATGTCAACTCAAAATGTAAACTCCAGACACCCCAATAATGCCTGAAAGTCTAATTAGATATTGGGTTTTCCTTGGAAAAACTTAGTGGGCCCTGTGAACAGAGAAAAGTTGGCCACCTTTCACAGGCAGTGGCGGAGGCACACAGCAGCTGACACCCATAAAAACTTCGCCAACCCAGCTGAGGAATGTTGGCGTTTAACTTTGGTTTCTCTATTAGAATTTCCTTTAAGCCCAACCACCTGCTTCCCCATTCCGCATTCCCACAGAGAAATAAAAACACTCTGTACTTAAGCCTTGCTTGTGTTTGAACCCTGTCTCATGCTTTACCAAAAGTTTCCATTTCATTAGCTACTCCCAACAGCCCTGTGAGGTGGGTCGCTTGGGGATCCTAATGCCGCCTTTAGAGATGAAGAAAAGGAAACCCAGCGAGATTCAGAAGCTTGCCAACCAAGTGAAACAGGTTTAGATTAAAACTCAGGTTGCCTCTACCTACTCAAGAGCTTGAATCCCACACTGTCCTGGAGTGTTAACAAAATATCACTGTATTTCTAAATGCAAACAAAATTCTCATCCTTTGAAAAAAGACTGATCTACATGAATACATAATTTGAGGGCCATCATAATTTCAAAAGGCCAGGTTAAGGCTGGCTTTCCCCCGGTTTTCTTGCAGGCAGTGCTGTGAGGAGCATCAGCAACAGAACATAGTGGCAGGAAAAGTCTGTACAGACAGGCTGCAGCTCTCTCATTCATGAGAAGGGAAACACAGCACAGTGATGGACTTCAGAGAAGCAGGGTATTGTCGGCACTTCTTCACTCATTCATCAGATTCCAGCAGCCCAGGGGCCAGCAACTTTTCCCAAGTTACCCTGTTAGAGTAAAAAACACCACTCCATTCCTCCCACCCAAGAAGATTCCTTGCAAGCCCAGCATCTCTCTGCTTGGGAGGGCAGAAGACTTTTGGACCATGTGCCAATTTTTATCCAGCCGCTCTTGAGGTCTCCTGAGCCTCCTTTCTGCTTCCCTTATGTTCTCACCAAATAAATAATATATAATCACTTCTAATCCTTGTCCTTTGTGAAATGTGTCTGTTCTTGAAGATTCAGAAGCTGTTGTACTCTCATGGTGTCTGAAAGCTCTTTCTATGTTTGTTATGACCACAGAAATCCTCAATAGAACATGGTATCACCATGGAATTTAATTCGGAAGGACCACAGCTGCCATGGATCTTGGCCTAAGAAACTTTAGAGAGAAGAAGACCAACCTGAGAATCAAAGACACAAGTTCACATCCAGACCCTGCCATCGACTATTTGGATGACCTTTGGGCAAACCTCAGTATAGCGGGCTGAATGGTGGCCCTCAAAAAGATATGTCCATGTCCTACTCCCTGGAACCTATGACTATTACCTTATAAGGCAAAAGAGTGAATGTTATGTTATAATGCAAAAGATGTGGTTAAGGATCTTGAGAAGAGGAGTTCATCCTGGATTATCCAGGTAGGCCCTAAATGCAATCTTATAGGACTGAGACAGAGGGAATTTTGAAACAGAAGAGGAAAAAGGCAATGTGACCGAGGAGGCAAGGGCTGGAGTGATGCAGCCACAGGCAAGGAATGCTGGCAGCCACCAGAAAATGGAAGAGGTGGGAAATGAATTCTCCTCTAGAGCCTTTGAAGGGAGCGCAGCCCTGCCAACAGCTTGATTTTGGACTTCCAGCTTCCAGAAGTGTGAGAGAATGAATTTCTATTGTTTTAAGCTGCCAAGTTTGCGGTAACCTGTTAGGATAGCCCCAGGAAGCTAATGCACTGGTTTCTGCATTTATAAAACTAAAAGGGTTGGATCATACCAACAGTGATATGTTATTGTTATTGTCCAGATCTTTGATTTTAAGAAGGTCATTTTCAGACACTGGAAAATAAACAAAATAGTTGTAAGACTGGCACCCTGCCTGACAATCTCACAGGATGGTGTCTGCCTGGGAATGCCCCTGAAAATACAAGTGAGAAATCTTGCGCCCCCAATTACCCCTTTACCGGGAATCACTGTATTAGAAAGTTGGATGCGATAGTGTCCTCCTAAAGGCAGACTTGTCCTCTGTAGTCTCTGTGTTGTCACGTGGACTAGCCCGGATCGTTCTTCTGCTCCTTCAGTGGGCACAGAGCTGTGGCATGTCAAAAGTAAAGCATTAACCACAGAAATCATGCAGAGGTGCCAATCCAGACAGAACACAGCTCTGTCTCAAAGACCAGGTAGTCCCCCATGTTTCCAGACATTGAACTCAAGCTCCCAGATATGGGTGCCCCTCTCCCATCACAGCAGGAAACATGTAGCATAAATGTTAGGCTTCTTTAAGAATGGTCCAGCCTTCCCCTTCACTGATCCTGGGAGCACAGGGACCCAGGTGAAGAGTGATGGTTCTGGCCTCCACCGCTCTGGTCCCGAAGCACAGAGTGGAAGGAGAACGTGGTATTCTCTAACTCCATTTGCAAAGGTCAGGTGAGAAGGCAGTGCCCTGTTCCACAGACACCTCCCCAGTCAGGAGCCCCAGCTGATACCCAGGCCACTCCATCTAGCCGAGTTCTTATCTTACGAGTGCCTGCCTAATCTTGCTTTTAATATGAAAAATGGGTCAAATACATCATGACACGCCATTAGAGGGAACACTGTTCAGCCATTAAAAACCATATTTTAGAGGAATGTTTAATGATACTGGGAAATATTCAATTTATACCACCAGGGTGAAAAGGGCATGTTGAAAGTAAAGTATATAATGTATGGTCCCAATTTGAGGTTTAAAAAGTAGATATGTACATGTATATATGTATACAAAAAGGCAGTTAAAGTAGAGATGCAATGTGTTAATACAAGTTATCTCTGAGCAGAGGGATTTATGAGTGATTTGTATCTTCTTTGAAGTGTTTTTCTGTATTTTCCAAATTTTCAACACGAACATTTATGATCTCTACCAATAATATTATTTAAGTACCACATACGGATGTGCATACATACAACCATACAGAAACAGCCAGAGTGAAACTACGAGTGTTGGGGAGGAATCTAGGAGAGGTCAGTCTGAAGATCATCTTGCCTTGCCTAAGAGGCTAAGCGACTTGAGGAAAACTCAGAAAGGAAGGTTATGAGGACCACTCTAAGTGTGGACCTGTTCAGAGTAACCTGAATTAGCCTCGATCGTTTCCGAGTTCATAACTTTGGCATCTGGAGCTCGACCGCAGGCTGGCTAATACGGCGGCTCCGTCGCCGCCACGGAAGCTCTATCCCTCCGTCAGTCTGTTGATGGTTTTGCATCTTTGGTGCACAGAGGACCATGGGACACTAAGTCAAGGAAAGTGGAGCACAGATTCAGGCTTTCTGTACCTGTCTTTAATACACCCTCCCAAGCGTGGTGTGTTAGAAAGAGATGGGGGGGTGGGGGAGGGGGAGGAAATTTTAAAGGCAGAGCATCTCAATTCTTCTCCTGCTACTGGGGCTTTAGTAAAAAATTTAAAGAATGAATTAGAGCATACAAGCATTCCACGAGCTTGGAGGAGCCTGATCCTTAGTTACCGCTTTGTAAACTGTGACGGGGAACGTTTGTACAGTAAGAAACGCTTATGGGGTGCTAGTGCCACCTGGTGGTGAGTTCTTAGAAACAGCTGTTTCTGTTCCTTGTTTCATTTAGCCTCAAATTCCAAAAAGATTAATATATAGGGAGTGGAATGAGGGGAGCAAACAGAAAACAGTGGTAATGTGAACCTCTGAAAAGCATAAAAATACAACTATTTTTAAACAAATTCACTAGAAACTAGTTCTCAAAGTATAGTCCCCAAACCAATAGAATCGGTATTACCTGGGAGCTCATTAGAAATGCAAATTCTCAGGCCCTGCCCCAAACCTACTGAATTAGAGCCTGTGAGGTGAAGGCCCAGCAATTTGTGTTTTAACAATACCTCCAGGTGAGTCTGATGCTGCATTCTTAAGATTGAGAATCGTTGTTTTAAGCAACAAGACAGGTAGCTTTTCCTGATAAAAGTCCCACCTCTGTTTTGCAAGGCCAACTAGCAATCCCAAGGAGGGACAGGTGAGCAAAGACGGCTCCCTACCTTGCGCTGATGAGCGGGAGCTCTGGGCCACACCCTGCCAACCAGCACGTTACATTGTAGACTGGAGGGGATCCCACCACAGAGAGCAATTCCACCAGATTCCCGCCAGGGCGAGCCGTTCCAGAGTCAGCTTGAGAAACTAGAGGCCAATGATCCAATTATTATCAAGTAAGTCAAGATGGAAGACCAGCTGTGTGGAAAGTCCCACCAGGAGATGCTGAGTCACTTAGATCTCAGCATACGCTGAAAGGACGCCTATGTAACTGCTGCCATGAAGAGCAGAGGAAGGGGAAGCAGGAGTTTAGTACCAAAAGGATAATACAAGGTGATGGTGTAAGGAGATGAGAGCTAACTCCACAGCAAAGTTCAATAAGCCCCAAGCTGGTCAAATATCACTCTCCACACTGTTGGAGGCCCCCCCCCCCCACAGATAATCTGTTGCAATGTGAACTGCCCCCCTTTCTTCTTTTCCTTCCCAAGTTCCCTGACATCTCCAGGATGTACAGCTGATCCCCCACTGAACACATTAGGCACATACGGGGAGTACTTGAGTGTTTATTCACAGCGTGGAGTCAGCATGTGTGCAGAAAGAGCGCAAGCTTTGAAAGAGATCCCTGCTCAAATCCTGATTTTCCACTTCTATTGGGTTACCGTTGGCTAATTGACATAAGCTCTCTCAGACTCCACTTCTCATTTGTAAGGTGGAAATCAAGACAGATATCGATCTAAATGGCAGAGAGAGTTTAGTGAGATGGCAGATTTAAATGACTAGCACAATACATTTCAATATCTTCTTCTCCCCTGCTAGGCACTATGATAACTTCTTCCCCAAGACTGTACAATCAAGACAGTGAATAGTTCAAAGGCAGTGTCTTTGCACGCCCAGTGCTTTGCACAACACCATGCACAGAGTAGATGCTCGGTAAGTGTTTATTTGCTCAGCTGGGTACAGAGTCATTGAAGGTTTGACTCTGGGGTCAACAATCTCTAGGTTCCAATCTCCCCACATCCCAGCTGATCTGGGGCAAGATGCTCAGCCCCTCTTAGCTTTGGTTTCCTCGTCTATTGAGTAGGGATAATAGGACCATCTTATGGGTTCTGAGAACTAAGTGAGAAATAAATGGTAGCTCCCATTAGATAAAAAGAACTTTCTGAGAGGACATTAGGTGGGAGCATATAATCAAGTGCTAAATTGATCAGATAAATGTCAGACAATTAGCTATGAATATTGAGCCAAAGTGTGCAGAGTTTATGTTGCCATGAAAGGATCCCCAAAGGAAAGTCACTGCCAGCAGGGTAACTAGACAAAGAGGGAAACAGATAGTCTACCCAAGCCAGCTCCAGCTCTTTCTTGTCTCTGCCCTCTCCCTCCCTGCTTCCCCCACCCACCCCCCATGCCCACCTCACCCCTAGATGGTTCCAGATCCTGCAGCATTTGGTGGCAGGGGGTTGGGGGGAGGGGAGTGAGAAAGGGCTCTGGATGCTGGGCTGTGAGGATCTGGAGAGGAGAAAGGGAAATAGCACCTGCTATCTAGTCCTGCGTTCCCAGTCAGTGGGTTCAGCGTATGCAGTATTGATGCCCTCAGCCCTCTGGGAATCTGGGCAGCACTTGGGGGTCACCAAAGGATCCCGCCAGCTGTCTTAGGCACCAAGAAATTCAGACAGTCACCCCAGGACACCATTTGAATACTGTTTTCTAAGTGTGCCAGAATAAAGCAGAGTTTGAAATAAGCAATGACCCATCCTGACTCAGATGCCCCCAAAACACTTAAACCACTGAAACAGACAAGAGATGGAATTTTGATGAGTATCAAAGACAAGGTAATTCAGGGCTGAAAGAGAGTCCCCTTGCCACCCACCCCTCAGCTCCCCTGCCCTCAGCTCTGTGATTTTCAGGCAAAAGCTTAAAAAGTTGCACATTTGGAAAGCAAATCCTTTTCTCCTTGGAGAGAGAAAGAAAGAGAAGCTATGAAAAGCAGGAAAGCTGAGTCCCAAAGTCATAAGGGATTTGAGGGAAAAGAGAAAGTGAACAGAATTTGGAAGCCTGGCAGCCCCAGAAGCAAACTACCTCATTCTCTCCAGGCCGTGGGCCTCTCTTCCCCCGGGTGGGCATCATATGTGGCCAGCCTCAGGAGGACCCTGATGAGCACTTTGTCCCTAGGCTTTTACACAAGCAAAGCCAGGGGGGATGACTGTGCCCAAGCCCAAGCTTTCTCAAGGGAGAAGGGGGCCAGGCCTGAGCTCTGAATGATGAGGGGCAGGAGTCTGGAGGGGCAGAAAGCAGGACAAGCCCATTCTCCGGAGGATGTGGCTACCCTCTAACTCTCACTGTGTCTGTCCTAAGGGTCATAAATCAGAACTTTAGCCCATTTACAGGGCCAGATATTGCTGTGTTCTGTCCAGCACTCTGTATGACAGATATTAACTGATGGAGAGGTGGAGAAATCCTGCTGGCCTAACAATAATGATGATAATAGTAGCAATAATTGCTTATATTTACTGAGCACTTACTAGAGGCAGGACCTATGGTGAGTGCTCAGTTAACTCATTATACTTCAGTTCATTATACTTCAGTTGGTCTTGACAATAATCCAATGAGATAGGGCCCTCATTATGCCCATTTCATGGATGAGAAAACCAAAACTTCTCAGCAAGAAAGTGGTGAATCGGCGTAAGAGCACAAGCACCAGAAACAAGAGCAAGCATCGGGGTAAACAGGAAAAGAAAGGAGACTAACTAGGGAGATACAGGGGCCAAAGGTGCACCACCCCAACTCCATCTTCTTTCTAGGACCCAGGCAGGCGAGATGGAGAACCGCCTGTTCCCTCTTCATTAAAAGAAAAGCAGCTCCTGACAGAGAAGTTTGAGGTTGCCATTTGATGGACAGTCCCACGGAAGAGGGGGGATTCGATGATCACCTGTTAGGTTTGTGTCTGCAATAACAATTTCATCCATGTAGAACACGCCTGGCTCCTGAGACAGAGGGAGGAGGTCAATCAGATGAACCAGCGCGGGGGAGCTTGCCAGAGGCGGCTGCAGATCCGTGGAGCGATGCACACAAGTGTTCCAGAGGTCAGTGCAAGTGAACTGCCAGCTGGAAAACATGTGCAGAGAAGAAATGGGCCTCTCCCGTTAGAGCCCCAGTTCTCGAACCTGGGGGCTTGCCTGAGGACTGCACAACCAAGAGACAGACCCCAAGAACCCCTGCACCCAGACAGTCCTGTGTGCCACAGGTACAAACGTCCATCCAAGACAGGCTCAGCTCAGCTTGTGAAGGCACACTAATGAGTCACATTTAAGTCCATCATTCATTCATGACACTCCACATCAGTAGTATTTTCAAATTGCAATATAATTGTTTGTCTTAAGCAGATCATATGTTAGTCTCTAACCACACAGATTAATACCCTGGACATTACTGAACTCATTGAGGTTTTAAAACCGCTTACAAAACCCATAAGAGAGATATGGAAAGAGCACCGAACCAAGGAGTCAAGATGCCTGAATTTTATTCTGGTCTTCGTTCACTTGCTGAATGAACGTTGGTGAATCGTAAGTTCTCTGGGCCCCGCTTTCTCTCATCTGTAATGTCAAGGAATGTTCTCTAAAATCTCTTCCAAATATGACGTTCCATGATTCTATCCCTATGAGAATATTAGGCTCCTTCTAGGAAGTATTATATTCCTAACAACTACCTGCTCTTAAATCAAACTTCTTTGTCGAATAAAACGTGTTCAGAGCCCCAAGTTAGAGTCCGAGGCCCAAATATAGGAAAGAGTTAGTGCCTTATGTGAGCCGCTATCCCCAAGAGAGCCAATCCTCCTGGCTGGCAGCATTCCCACCACACCTCCCCAAGGCTAGCTACCTGTTGGGACTGGTCCCCTCGAGTCTCCAGTCGCAGGTAATGTTCTTAGCGACATTTTGAAAGTCGACTGTGAAGGACACGGTCACCTTCAGGATCGTATTCATGTGACCTTTGTAGGCCATGCACAACTGTGGACACCAAATAAGTGCTTCAGCTCTATTTGTGCAGAAAGCAGCCTTTCACACAAGGTGCAATGAGGAGAGGCCACCCCCCAGAGCCCCGCCTCAGGCTGTGAGAGAGCCAGCCCAGTTCCCACCTCCTGGAGCTTACCAGTCTAGCTGTAGAGACAAAGAGTTTAGAGTAAATTATTTACCCAACAGAGAGTTATTCAATGCCTAGCATTGTGCTTGCCAGTGAGGATTTTCAAATATTTCAATTAGAAAACCGCTGTTCTGACCCAGTTACCTGTGCCACCTTGAGCAAGTCACTTAACCTCTCTGAGCCTCAGCCCATTAACTCTTAACTCCCTGGCATCCTTGGCTTCTAACTCTGAGTTAAGTTAAATTGTTTGGCATGAGTAGACTTTAGAGAAGAATTTTTCATCTTCGGCACTACTGACATTTTGGACTGGATGATTCTTTTCTCTGGGGGGTTATCCTGTGCATTGTAGGACATTTAGCAACATCCCTCGAACCCACTCACTGGATGCCCATAGCACTCCCCGAGTTGTGACAAGCTGAAATGTCTCCAAACGTTGCCAACTCTCCCCTAGCAGGAAAAATCCCCCCCGTTGGGAGCCTTTGCTGCAGAGGAAAGGCTGGGAGATGGGTGTGCGCCAACCTGAACCATTTAGTCCCAGCTCCCACTGTCGCTGAACCAGAAAAGGACTTGAAACCAACGCCATGAGGTCAGCCACCCCAGTAAGGCTCACTCTGGTTCCCAAAGAGCAAATGAGCTGCCCTCTTTTCTGAAGGATGGCAGAGCTATTGATGCAAAGGATATAAGAGGTATTCAAGAAATGTGTCAGTCAAGCCATCAATAATAATAACTATAGTAAACAACAATAATTAGCCTTAACTGAGTCCTAACCACTGCATAAGCACTTTACCAGATTATCTCATTTAATCTTCACCCAAATCCTGAGAGGTAGACCACATTATTACCCATTTTACAGATGAGTAAACTAAAGTAAGACACTGAGGGCATGCAGGATATAGAGTCAGAATTCAAACCCAGATAGTCTGACCATAGAGTCTGCACTCCCACCTAGAAAGCAAACAAAACACTGGAGCATATAAAAGTTCCATAGGTCCCACAGCTAATACAGAGGCATTTCCACATGACAACTAACTAATGGAGGACGAGGGTGTCTGTTCACATCTAAGCAGCAGTTAGGAAACCTAGGACTCCAGCCTGAAATGCCTTGGGCAAATCATAGCCATCACTCCTCTTCCTCCGGTTTCTTCAGTTGCAACCCCAGAGAATGACCCCTCCCCGCCCGCCTTGCCTGGAAGCCTGAGGCCTGCTACTTACGTGTGTGTACTGATCTAGCCGGTAGCCCTTCTGGGCAGCTGGGGGTGTTAGGACAAGGTGTTGAGGCTGATAGAGGCTGAATCTCCCACAGAAGGGCTCTGTCCCACTGGTGAGGTCCCCATCAGAGCTAGAACCTTCTGGGCCTGGATGCAGTTCAGATAAAATTGGAAGACAAGGGCAGATGTTAAAAAAACAGAGCTTCCTAACATGTGTGCAGGGAATCGGTTATGGGTTCCCATGATATTGGCCCCTCAGCCCTTGGGCAAGCTGGGCAGGTTTAGTGTGGCCAGCACCCCTAAGCGTGAAGGCTCCAAGTATGAGAAACCCATCTTGTCTGCCCTAGAGCATCAAAAATATATTTTCATTTTTTATGTGTACCATGACATGAAAAACTGTTGAGAAGCAAAGAAACAAGGAGTGTCACCTGTAACTTAGTACACCTCAGTATTCTAAAACATACCTTCAGATTTTTAGAATTTGTTAAGACTCCTATCTTATGTAATAATCCCTTTATTTGAGATGCAATTTGAATTAAACAAGATTTGCACTGTTTTGCTGTTTCCCATCTACACCATTTGCCCTTTTCCCACCATGCGGCACGTGACACAGTTCCTTAACTCTAACTCTCAGCATCCTCATGTCTAACTTTGCTCCACCTGACAGCTCAGGAGGGATGGCTTTTCTTTCTCTGATACCCACACCAAGCAGCTCCGTCCCAAGCATGTAGCCACTCTCTTGGACACTCAGTGTCCAAATCCAGTTTCCATGTCTTCATTTGACTCTGTTAGCCCCTTGGAAAGGAAATGAAGACTGTTCCCATTTTACAGGAAAAAAAAAAAAGAGAGAGAAAGAAGACAATGATGGAGAAAAGAGTCAGAAGCTGTCAAACCAGGGACAATACCTTCTTCGAATCCAAGCCGGAATAGAATGTTAGCAGAAAGGGGTTCCAGTTTGCATTTGACTGCCAGTAACTCCTCAAGGGCTGTTTGAATCTGTTAAAAAGGAAAATTACCAGGAGTTCATACCATAGGTGTAAAGACCGCCCCTCTCGGTCCCCCACCTCTCATTATTTGAAGAAAGTTCCCACCTGATGGGCTGTGGCATTTGCAGGGATTGGCTGGCTAGAGACATTGTCCCAAGTAAGGAGGAAGTTCCCTCTGCCAGAAACAGTCAGCATCTAAAAAGTCAAGAGTGACAGGACGAATTGATGTGTGTGGATTAAGCCACAGAGACAATCGAGGAACACAGGACATACTTCCTCAGCTTGCTATTTTCTTTTTATTATAATTTCAATTTTTTAAACTCACTATCATATAGAAATTTCTGGAGAACACAAGTGTCATCACCTAATGAAAACTTTGCTTGGAATAATATACATGTCCATGTCCCTATTTATCCATGCCACCTCCTCCCTTCTCCACAGAGTGTGAGACTGAAACATTGCCATTGACTGGCCCACTTTTAGCCCCTTTCACTGAGGACTCTCCCCCAGGGGTGGCCAGGTAGACAGAAGCAGCCACATGGCATGCCACACTCTCTCAGAGGCCTATTCAATCTCTGCTTTGCTTCCAATACATTCCCCGCCAGGCACATGATACTTCTGTTATGGAGTAAGATCTATCATCTTATATCATTTGTTATTTTTAATCTCTTACATTGCTTGTCATTTTCTACTTTGTTCCATGGTTATTTGTGTACATGTTTTACAATTAGGCTATAAGTTTTAAAAGGTAGAGTCCATATTGGTCATCCTCGTACACCAAAAAGGGAACAACAAAAAGTACACCAAAATTGTTCAACAAAAATATGGGGCACTGAGCCAGCCCTGATGGCCTAATGGTTAAAGTTTGGTGCTCCAGCAGCCCAGGTTTGCTTTCCGGTTGCAAAACCACACCACCCATCTGTCAGTAGTCATGCTGTGGCAACTGCTCACATAGAAGAACTAGAACAACCTACAACTAGAATGTACAACCATGTACTGGGGCCTTGGGGAGGGGAAAAAAGAAAAAAAGAGGAAGATTGGCAAGATTGCCAACAGATGTTAACTCAGGGTGACTCTTTCCACACACACACAAAAAAAAATATATATATATGGGGCACAACTGAGAGACCCAAAGGTCTTGGCTTTACAAAGTAGACTTAGAAAACACAGCATATGGGAAGTAGAACCTGAATCAGTCAAAAAGCTATGGAATCTCGCGTGCATGTACACACACATGCACACATAGGTGGGGGTGGGTGTCTGGAGGACATTATCCCCACTCTGGGGAATCAGTTTCCAAAAGAAGGTTTACCTGGAACTTAAATTCCTAAAACTAAGTCCATGAGTAAGGTCATCTCCATCGTAAGACTTTGCATTTGTTTTAAATGTCCTCACAATACTATTGGAGAAATACCCTATTTCTTTGGCAGCAGAGTTATCATTACAACTCAAATCTCCTGGCTCCCACCTAGAGATACTTCCACTGGACAAGACTATATTCCTTCCAGAGTCCAGCCCATGAACCTAGCCCCATGGGATGGGGAAAAGACACAGACCTGGATTTCTGGAAGTCTCTGGGCACGAATTCGGATCTGATGCTTCTCCTGGAGGTAAGTGCTGACCACATCGGGATTCAGCCAGGTGTTGTGGATCTGGACCCCAATTCTCATCCCCCTGCTGGGGGCTCTGCCATGATGCTCTGCTTCCAGGTAGTACCTGGCTCCACCGAACAGCTCCAACTTAGGGGTCTTCTGTTGCCAGGTCCCTTCATTCCCCTTCTGCTCCCAAGAGTCAAACCAGTCGGCAGTGCCCACCCTGATGGAAGCCACTTTCACCTGTGCCCAAGAAAAGATCACAATCAGCACTGAAGTTTCTAGGCATCTCATTCTCAAACAGCAAGGGTCTGGACAGCTACGAACAAGGGATTTTTGGATTGGTCTGCCTTTTCCAACAGGTCAGCCCAGTCACACTAGGGCCTGTGGCTGTTTATGCTTCTCCACCTCTCCTTTTTTCTCTCTCTCTCTCTCTCTTTCTCATTTAAATAGTATTCAGATCAAGCTGGATGGGCCGGTTTAGAGCAGAACAGCCAACCTGAAACCCTAGGTTTCTGTGGTGCTGTGGTTAAAGTATTATTAAGCCCTTTAAGATACCTAGAAGGACTTGACCACTTCAAAATCTGTGATGTTTCTCCAGCCAACTAGCAAAGCAATTTCACAGAAGCATGTTAATAATTTGAGAAAAAAATATTGTGGTTCTTTGTCAATGGCGCTAGTGAATTTTGGCTGTTTGCTAAAAGCACCTTTTCTTATCCTTCAAAGCTGATCAGGAAATTCCTACATAAGACCAGCTTATATCCCTACCCAAAATTAGTGGAATAATCACAAGTTTTGGAGTCAGACAAATCTGGATTCGAATCCTAAATATTCCTCTTCTTATCCAAGTGACCCTGTATTGGCCATACAATCCTTGTAAACCCCTGTTTCCTCATCTGGAAAATGGAGATAAATGTACATAGCTCACAGAGAGGCTGTGAAAATTAGAGACAAGGTATATAAAAGACGTGGCATAATGCCCAGCTGACAGTAAGTGCTCAATCAATGTGCCAACACATTCAGCCAAATTCTTTTCCAACAACTAAAATCATGTCAATTATATCTCAATGTTTAAAAAATTTTAATGAAAAAACAAACCCCTTCCCCCATCCCCCACCCTTCAAGATAGATTAAAATCCCTGTCTCTTAATGGCATGTTACAACTATTAATAGAACACGAGAGCTTTAGTTTTGATCCTTTTGGGTTTTTTTCAGGATTGGAGGACTGGGGAGAAGAAAAAGGAAAATGATGGGAATACCTTGGTCTTTGGGTCCTCTGACCGACTGAAATACAGGGTCGCTTGGCTGTCTGCCTGGATCCAGAAAGTGTAATTATTTGTCTCTGGGGCCACAAAGAACCCACTGAGCCGAGCTCTGTAAAGCAGAAGAACACAGAGAAGTGAGGGCAGCCAAGGCCTGAATCACTGACCCTACAAATGGCTGCCCTTGGCCTTTGGTTTTCTTTATGGTCATGGGGAAGAAACACTTGACTCTTGTGCCACCTGATTGGCCAGAGCACTCTGGAAACAGCTATCCCGTGGCCCCTGCCTGTCTCAGTATCTCAGCCCATCTCCTCACACTCGCCACAAATCCCCTGCAGGGATATCATCTTCAGCAAGGTTGTAGCCGCATCACAGGGCTGTCTGGAGGCTTAGCTGAGAACCTTCCTCACTCAGAGCGTGGGGCCTGGCCCATGGGAGGAGCTCAGTCAATACTGAGTACTATTCCTCTCATTAGAAATAAAGAGAGATCACCCATCAGAACTGATGTGACTTGGTCAAGAACTTTTATACCTGTCTCCGACTCCAACACATTCGTCCATCGTGAGGTATACTGACTCACCCCTCCGACTGATGTCAGACAGCCATTTCACATGCGTGCATGTGTGTAAATGTAAGTATATGCAGATAATCATAAATTAGCAAATATGTATCCTGCCAAATAATCCTGCTTGACTTCTGGACAACACGTGCAGTTCTTGATGAAGGAAATAAACAAAGTGAGAGACTTGAAATGGCTCCAAATGATATTAAGAGAGGCTTCTCTCTTTTCTCTCCCTCGTGGCAGACATTAACTTCATAGAAACAGAAGTGTGTCTATGTGAGTTTCCACAATACTGGTGTGTCCTCTTTACAATACCACATTCCTACAGGTAAAGAAGAACGTGTGCCATCATGCAGCATTGGTGGACTTATGGAGAAGTCACGAGACTTGAAATCAGAACAATTCAGAGCTTGGTCCTGCCACATATAACCTTACAAGATTGGAAAAACCACCTTACCTATTGAAGACTACGGTTCCTCATCTGAAAACTAGATTATAAATATTTCCTCAGTTGCTGTATCTCATGAAGCAATTTATCTTAGAAGGCGTGGGACACGGTAATAAGTCAATACGTAAGAGCTGAACCGAACAAAATCAGGAGACACGCTCGGATGCACTGAGGGATGCCTTGCCTTGCTGTGTGGCTGTACATGTGTGTCACAAGGCTGGTCACTCCTCGAGGATAATGACCTTGCTCTACACCTTCTGACTCTCACAATGCTGGACATAATGTTGAGTTTAACACAGGTGGTCAGCAAATCATTTTTACTCATTTTGGGGTTTGCTAAGTAAGTGATATTTCACCAAAAAAATAATTTACTCTGAGCTTACCAAACACCTCAACACCTGCAGAGTATTTTTCCAATTAAAAATATTATAATTCACAGAGAAAAATCAATTGAATGTGTTGACAATTTCTAATCACAAGACATAATCTGCAACTTTTAAGAAGATGGCAGGCAATTTAATGAAACATTTTTAAAATAAGACCACATTTTTTTAAATGCTTAAGATAAATTCTAGTGACCTTCTTTTAGAGACAGATATGACTAAGAAAATGATTAAACTACCTCAATAAATACCAAGAATATTTTCTGAAAATAGTTTTTAAAATAACTATTTAAAGATCCATCATTATAATAATTTATCAATCAATAAATATTTGTTTTTTATTTTAAAAATGTTGAATATTAAAGAAATGAATGACAGAAAGAATGGAAAGAATTACTATTTGGTTTGTGGCCTCTGAGAATGGAAGTTAAAGAGACATACCCTATAGGTCATACCATACAGTCAGAATGTTCTTTCGTCTTTTGAGGTGGCCTGACTCTCTCCTTAGTGTTCCCACACACACTGAGTATAGCTGAAAGGTTTTCCTTTTGACATGATTACCAGCCCTCAAAAACTATGCTAAAGATGCATTATTACGTACCACAAGGGACCACAAATTATTGCCACTTTAAAACCATATATTGATAGTTAAATATCTCATTAGTAAGACTTCCAGAACAATAGAAACTCCATTCCGCTCACAGACTTCCTTCCCTACTTGGCTTCTTCAATGTCTGAAATTCCCTGAACAGGAAACAAAGCCTTTCATTCCATAACAGAATTGAAGTTTAAATCCTTGGGGTTAGTTACAGAATGACTGGAGTTCACTCAGGACTCATGGCCAGCCTCTTTGAGAACAGTTTTGAAAGGAGAAGAGATCCAACACACAGTAAAGGATTCATCCTTATATATATATACACATATACATACCCTGAGAGCACACCAAGGAAACAAAAGCAATTCTCTAACTTTTTATATTTTTAAGCCCATGTTAGAATACTAGAATATTTGGCCACATCCTTGAAGGGATTAAAAAGACTCATAACAACACTAAACAGGAAAACCATAACCACACTGCAGTCACTACTACAGAAAACCATGTCTCCTAGAGCCCATTGGAGCCACCCCTGCTATACACCAGCCATTGTGTTGACCTTCAGCACTGAGTGGTCGTTCCAACAGTACTGTTTGCTGCCCAGCCTATGCTCCCTCATATGTCTGGGGAGAAAAATGCTTACATCTTTCTTTGGCATCAGCCAGATATTAGTTTCACCTTTTAGCATACCTGCAGCAAGTTTTGCCCTGCCCTCTATCAAATCTCCTGGCCTACCTAGCTCAATGTTCTGACTAATAGTCATCTCCAAAGCAGATTATAAACTAAACTGCAGAAAATACAAATTTTACCTATTGATCAAAATTCAACATGCACCTATAATGGACCTGTGGTACACTGGTGTGACCAACACCAGTTGAGGACAGTGATCACATTCTGCTGTTATTGAATTGCTGGATGTTATCAATTTCCCCCTGGAAATCTCATTGCTTACTTCTCTGTCTCCTGGCCTCAACCTAGGCTAGGGAAGATGCTTTTGATATGGACTCCCACTTTTCCTACAACATACCTGAATGGTTGCCCTTCCTTTGACCAAAATCCAAATGGAGAACTGGCATTAGGGACAATCTGCCACCTGTACCCAGGGGTGGCTTCAGTCAGGTCCAAGCCCTCAGCAGCATCTCCAACTTCAAAAAGAAGTCCTCGATTGCCTGTAAGACATGTATATGTCATCAACATCAGGGAGCATTCCTCCCCAGATTGGGAACTACTTTACTGCACATTAGAGAGTGAAGATAAGCCAGGTACTATCTAGAAAGGTGAGTCAACTGAGACCCAGAGGGAGGGTCTATAGATAATACAAATGTTCTGGAAAGCAGAAAATGCTGCTTAGTGTAGGATTTAGCCTCTTGGAAAGAGAGACTTGACAAGGAAAAGATTCTCAGAGGAGCAGAGAAGACTAGGGAGCTGCTTTTCATGGGAGAGCCTGGAGAAGAGAACCAAGTCCTAGAGAAAATGTGAAAGACAAACGCATGCTCCTGGAACCCAGAGTGGACTTCAGGATCTTTTAAGGTTCAGTTCAGCCTGTTCTCCCAAAAAAATGGGCAATCTTTAAATTTTTCATGTCATGTCCTCAATTTCTGGACCTGCACGCAGAGCAAATTACATAGCATACGGTTATTATTTGACATTTTAAATGATGCTGCACTAATTAATTTCTGTTTTATATTAAGCAAACTCTGAGACTAAGGGCACATGTGCAATCAATAGTGGATACTAACTTGGGTTGTGGGTAAAAGCTCTAGGAACACACATTTGTGGGTTCAAATTCCAGCTCTGCCACTTACTGGATGTGTAGTTTTAAGCAAATTGCTTAATGCTTTTATTTTCTTGTGCATCAAAATTGGGCAAATTATAGAGATCATGCACTAAAGACTAAGAGAGCTTGAGTTATGTGTCAATTATATCTCAGTAAAGCTGGGGGGAAAAAATAAAATCAATTTGACAAATCTGGCAAAAAAGAAGACTAAAGGAGCTTGAAATATATACACAAAGAGCCTGGAATATAGTAAAGTACCCAGTGTGATAGCTAGAGCAATTAACGTTATTTTAAACTACTACTGTTGTTCCTCATTAAGTCCTAAAAAGGGAAAATAGATAAGGAAGAAGCAGAAAAATAAGACCATATTTTAACAATGTTACTTTAAACCAGGGTCTCTCAGTCTCAGCACTATTGACATTTTGGGCTGGATAACCCTGTTCCAAGGGCTGTGCTGTGCACTGAAGGATGTTTAGCAGCACCTGGGTCCTCTCCCCACTAGAGGCCAGTAGCACCACCACCACCATCCCAGTTCTAACAACCAGATGTGGCCACATATCCCCTGGGGACCACTGAGAAATGCTGCTTTACATAACAATTTGCCCCATTTCCATGGAAGAAATTTCAAATCTCTTCATAAAGGACATTATTAACTCTCAAGAACAGCCGCCTTCAGGAAATTATCCTACCACTACCTGCGTAGCTAAGGTAGGAACCATTCAAAGGTTCTGCGTCATTCCCGACACTAGAGACGCATTCTCTCCATCACCTTCTTCAGTAGTTTTGTTTCCTAGGATGGGACCTTTCCCTGTGCAAAAACTGCTGGGACCTGGGACCCGGAGGATGCTCACACCAAAGCTTTGCATGCCTTTTCACACCCGAATGGCCTTTCTTTAGAAAGATTTCTCCCCCTGCTGGGAAACTTTCCTAGTAAGCGCTGAGCCTCTGGAGGTGAGCTCCTATAGTCAGCCCTTGTGTGGCAGGTAAGGAATACGGACATGCAGCCTGTGGCTCCCAGCTGGGTAACACTCCAAACACCCTTAAACCATAACAACACTTGAGCCTCCAGTTCTAATGCTTATGGGAAAAGTGCTCCAGTGGCGTACTTTGAATATGCAGGCATGACGTGGAAGCTTTAGACAGAGGACGGGTAGAACCAACCACCTTGCCTGCTCCATCTCTGCCCACTCAGGCGTAAACTAGTGGCAACATCACAATACATTCCAACTTTTCAGTGTAGAGAACAGATGACCACAGGGAAGAAGAAACATTTACATGCACCCATTGTGCCCCACTCTCTGGCCTTGTCCAATGCTGTCCATATGACCAGAGAAGAGCATGCTCCAATGCTCCCGTCTTCTTAGACAATGGGCATGCATCTGACCCATAGTATGGAGGGAGGCAGCTTAAGGGTTTCCTCCAGTAGCTATAACAATGCCTTGATGGCAGTTATGCTTCCTGGATCAGAGTCTGCACTGAACCCCATTGGCCGTTCATCTGGCTGGGGCAGATGAGCAGAGTGGCAATAAGCATCTGAATAAAGCTCAGAGCCTCTCTGAAATGAAAGCCCTGACAGTGGGCTCGCTGAGCTAACCAGTCAAACAGCTGAGACAGAAGTCAAACACTTTCATTTCTGCTTCCCAGCCCCTCGTGGCTAAAAATGTAACTGGAGCTTGTTGCACAGCTGCTGTGACTTCCTTACCTGCCTGAGGAGCAGTGAGCCTGGTGCCTTTTCCTGGAGCCCTAGTGGTACACGCAATCTTCCTGGGAGACACGTGTCTAATGTCACATGGAATGCCTGGGGAGAATGTTAAAAATTAGGTATAGATGATACCGGCTCAACGCAAGACTGGCATAAGGGAAGCCATATTGTAGAAAAAAAACCATATTGTAACTTTGAATAACCTCTGACTAACGAACCCAGCTGGACATGCACCCTCCAGGAGATCTACCTGCTCTGTAGATTTTATGACCCTTGGTTGTGCATGTACCTCCCAGCTGCGATAAGACGATAACTTCGTTCTTTTGAGTTCCTTAGGAATGTGATGACCCCCACACCGAGAGTCTATGCTGATAGCCATCATCAACGACAACTGAAAGATCTGGTGTGGCGACTCCTGAGTTAACGTTCCTAACCCCCGCCCTTATAACCCACTGACTTATATAACTGCTTCAAGATTCTGTGCCCCCCTGAAGATGGTTCTTTTGGACATTAGTCGGCCATGTTCTCTCTTACTAGCATACTGTAGTAAATGCCCTTTCTCTGCCACCATCTTGTCTCTTGATGATTGGCTTTCGTCTTGTGAGCAGATCATGGCCTTTGTGCAATAACATAGATATCAATATCGATATTGATATGGGTATAGATATGTAGATGTGATGGCAGGACCACAGGACCACACTGAAGCCCACAGGCTCCTATTCAAGGCCAAAAGGCTGGAAGTGGATAGTAGAGCAAAAGTTGTCACGTTAATGGAAGGAGACCAGAAAAGGAAGAGTGCAGAGCAGTGGAGCACAGGGCAGCTTATAGTAATCAGAAAGAAAGCAACGTCATGTAACACCATTTACTAAAGAGGTACTGAATCACTCAGCTGAGCTTGGGAGGGTAAGTGTGATGTGACAGTGTGAGGGCATTTTCCTGCATCCTTGGTGTCACCAACTAGAGGAACATTCCACCTGGCAGAACAAAAGATTCTACATCGGTACCACAAAAGGGTTTGCCAAGGGGGCATTCCAGAAGAATCTGCATAACAAATGCCTGCCCTCTCCTGCTTGTCCTTATAGAGAGGGCTAAGCATGGACAGTGGGGAGACGGTTATTGCTTTTTAGTAAGAGCAGGTCTTTGTGAAGAGGCAGCTGTACTTTTCCCTTCTCTTCACTCCCAAGATGTGGACACTTGAGGGAATTGCCCATGAATTATTGGTGTGCCTGCAGGATGTCGGATTCCTGTTGTATGTTTGCAGAGCTGCAGGGCTGTGATTCCGCATGGTCCCCACCAAACACAGGTAAAGGACCTGAGAGCAGGGGAGCATGAGGAGTCAGAAAAGGACAGACTGCTTCCCCCTCACTCTCTCCATGCCGTAGAGATACATAATCTCTTACAGCATTTAACACCATGAACTATTTTCAGCCATTGAACCTAGTTACCTGCGATGGTAACCTGGGCGGGATTGTCGAAGAAGGCTCCTGTAATCGTGATGTCTGTTCTTCCCCCAAGGCTCCCGGTTTCTGGAACCACAGATAGTATTTCTGCAAGAGAACGAAAAAAAGGTAAGCTTCTGAATACAGACCAGGACGTGACCCAGATAACAATATAATAATAGAAGCTATTAATAATTTATTTCTTACTTTAACTTTCTAAGGCCAGCAACAGTTGGAAATTTTTTCTAATAATAGTCATTTAAAACATACACATAATAAGGAAAGAATTCGTATATAATAATACGTATAGTAATACATATTATACAAGATCAATATCTGAAAAAAAAGAAGAAATGCAGTCACTCATGGTATCTGCAAAAACCTCGACATACCTTGATGCTTTCTTAGGAAATCTGTCTCCTGAGCTCAAGTAGTCTATTTACAAGCCACAGAACAGTAGGTTACACTTTACAGAGGAATCAACTTGGGATGCACCAGGCAAGGCTTCAATTCACCCATATGAGCCTGCAATTTGCTCTAAGCCAAAGAACGAATTACACGGCCTCAGTGCCCCTCCACTCGTCCCCATCCTGCATGCTCCTTCCCACCGTGTGCACACACCACCACATACCCAGGTCTTTCATGCTGCCTCCTGATGGCTTCAAAACTCTATAGTAAAATGCCACATATCCCCAAGAATTGAACTTTTTCTGATCCTTTCCTCTCCTGTGATCAAACTTTTGACAGTTTTAAATTTCATTCTCTCAAGGGGAAAGAGGAGTCATGTTCTCTGATAAACGGAAGATATGAAGAATCTAAACATGAACAGTTACCACTTCAAAATATGAATTTTATCAAGGCATTTCTTATATAATGCTTTCGCCCATGAGACAAAGCAGAGGAGATATATGGAGGGAAAAATTGATCCCTTACACTCAAATATCAAGATTCAACACTAATATAATAACCTCCTTCTTTTAACCTACTATTTTGTAACCCTTTCTAACATTCACAGAACACCTGCTGTGTGGCAGTAGGGATATAAAGACGAATACAAAATAGGTCCTGTCCTGAAGGAGAGCAGAATGATAAGGAAGGACAGGTACACGAAGGTACAATTATCACTGGGCTAGTGAAATTAGAGAGAGTATATGAAAGAGCAGAGGGGAGGTTTAGGAGTGGGATGGGGGTATGGTGGAGTAGAAAGAAATTTCTGAAATAACATCCGAGCTGAATCTTTTTCTTTCATTTATTTTTTTCTTTTGAGGAATATTAGCCCTGAGCTAACATCCATCACCAATCCTCCTCTTTTTGCTGAGGAAGATCGGCCCTGAGCTAACATTTCTGCCCATCTTCCTCTATTTTATATGTGGACGCCTGCCACACATGGCTTGATAAGGAGTGCCGTAGATCCGCACCCAGGATCTGAACCAGCAAAACCCAGGCCACCAAAGTGGAACGTGCAAACTTAACCATGTGCCACTGGGCCAGCCCCCAAGCTGAATCTTAAAGGATGAACTAGAACTAACCAAGTGAAGGGGAGAAAGAAGAGAAAGGGCATTTAAAGCAAATGATAGCCTGAGTGTGGAGAGAAGGAATTGTGCAGTGCATTTAAGTGTTGTTGGATTATAAGACATGGAGCTGGAGAAGCAAAGAAGATTAAAAGCTTGTACCATTTCCTGTAGGGGATGGGAAGCCACTGGAGGATAGTAAGCGAGGGAGAGGCATCAAATGCGTCCTGGATGTCGAGAGTGGTGGTGGCTACGCCAAGCATGGATCATCAGGGGGAAAATGGCAGGGCGAGGGCCCCTGAGAAATCATTGCACCATGCCAGGCTGAGATATGGGGTCATGAATTAAGGCAGTGGTTGTAGAGACAGAGTGGATACATCTTCAAGATATATACGGGGGTAAAATTGGCAGAAATTGGTGACCGAGTTGATGTGGAGATGAAAGGAGAGGAAAATCTTGGATGAGTCCCAAGACTCTTGCTCATCTACTTCTTTTGACAAATTTTGGAGTTAGGACAAACACCATTTTGTCCAGTTTATAGATGTTCATGGCTCTGAAAGGCTAAATGACTTAGCCACGCTCAACTAGGATTGAATGCCAGCGCTCAAGGAACTCAGCCCAGGGCTCTTTGCTGTTGTCCACATCCCCTCTCCCCACAGCCTCCTCTGCTATGAAAAGTTCTGGCCTGAGAGTCCTCATCCCGAGAAGCCACCGGTGCTGGAAATATGAGACAGCTGCGTGATCAGAGGTAGCTGTGAGCCTCTCTGGCATTCAGGGTTCCATATTGATGGCGGACTCACAAAGAAGCTTGGGGGGGGAGGGGCAAGGAGAGTGTACTTCCCATAAGATATTGGTTTCATGCAAAGATTTGGAACTAGATCTACACTTTCTAGAACTAGGACCTTTGGACAAATTACTGTCCCTCTCTGAGTCTATTTCTTCACCCAGAAAATGAGGCTAGCATTACCTCTCTCACAGCTGAATGAAATAAATATCAAGCCTGTATGCAAAACATTCAACAGGGACCAGCCATTCTTATTGCTGCTGTCACTACCGCCATCACCCCAGGTGCTTCTTCAAACTTACTCTAAAACGGACTAGTTACTAGGCAAGGGTATTAATTCAGAATTTGCAGAATTAGGCTATCTAGAGAGTGAATGGTGCTTGCCCCATGACCTATGAAATTTCTTGCACTTTTGGCAAAGGTAGATTCTGCTGCCTCTGAAATCTGACGCAACCTCACAGATATTTCTTCAGAGGCTCTGTGATCATATTCAAGCCTAGACTCTAAGTGCTCTTCTATAGTAGTCAACTTTCTACTACTGAATCGAGTTCACAATTTCATGCAAGTTTTCGATTTTCAGCATTCTTTTTTTGGTATGAAGATTTACTCATCAGACAGCAACGCAATAGAGTAGCGTCAGTACCAGCAAGTCATAAGTTGTTTATTCAATGCTCAGAGGTGAGGTGTTAAAGTCAGCGGAAAGGTGTGCTTTTAGGTTTTTCAGTGCCACCTATTTTCTGTCGTTTCTCTGAACGTAGAACAAAGATGACTCCCCTTTCATTCATTCAGTCTCTGTCCATGGACTTTGTATAGACATCTTTGATCGAGTATCTTTTATTACAGCAACTAAAGCTGACATTCATACAAGCAACTTATTCTCACCCAAAACCAAAGGGTCACCCACGATTGTAGGGACACCTTCAGATGTTAAAAGACCATAGAGAAATGGCAAGAATAAAAGGAAGGAGGTCCGAGGTTCAGTGAAGGCATGAGAGAAGGGATGAGGAGTACGGGTGAAAGGAAGTAGTACCTGAGTAGGTCTGGTACAGGAAAAGGTCCTGATTAGCACTGATCAGCCAGGCGTTCTTGTGCACCATTGACCTTCAAAAAAGACGAAGTTGTGTTTTGGATGAAAAGAGCATCTGGGATTGCGTTTTTAAAATTGATTTCCTGAAAGGAAGATCATGGACTAACCTATGATGACCTTTAGGACAGTTTGGATATCAGCTCCCTTTGATGACTAGGGAATGATACCAATGGGCAAAGTTTGCTTTCTGACTTAGAAAATTATCATATTGAAATAATAATACCAGCTTCACAGGGTATCACACTCATTAAATGGAATGATGGATGTGGAAGAGCCTGATATGGAGCTGGCTTACAGTAGACACTCAATAGATGTTCATTTTGGTCTTTTGTAAATTAAAGAGAGAGAGAGAGACTCTCCATACTTTGGACTGTGTAGCTGTAGGTAATGTGTCACTGGCATCACAGTGAAATTCATATTAGCCGGAAAACGCACTTTTAAGGAAACACCTGACAAATTATATAGTGGCAGAACATGAGGTAAGTCATACAGAAATTCAGAATCCTAATTTCTCTCTCCAAGGCTCTAGAAAATTTTGACCCTTTCTGTCTTGAAGAAAGCATTTCCTGGAGTGGTACAGTGTGTTTCATGGCACTGTGTACTCTTTTAAATTGACAGTATCATGAGAGTACTTAAGAGGCAATTCCCAAAATTGTGTACCATCACCACTTTAAAAGATTTACATTGCCTCAAGATGAGTGCGTAGGACACAATTATATTCACCCAAGAAAAAGAAATCAAACAAGTACCTGGGGTTTCGTTATTCTATTCTGTTCATATACATTTGACATTTTCCATTATAAAAGGTTAGACAAAGTAAGCAAGATGAGAGAGAGAGAGAATACAGGATGAAGATACATTTGCTTACTCTCAGTTACTTACTTTCCTTTATTAAACACTGAGAAACTAACATTCTGGGAGCCTGTAACAAAAAGAAACACATTAATACAGGAGTTGGCAAGAATTGCCTGGCCCAGGCTCTTGCTACCATAAACCCAAGGACTCTAGATATCACCAAGTCATCACCCAAACCTGTAATTTCTTTAACAGTGCCCAAAATAAACACCTCGCAGACCAAGCACCATCAGCAATGTTGACATCCAACAATAAAAGGGTAAATTAGCAGTGCATAGCGGGTAAGAGCCCAGACTTAGACTAAGCACGAGAAATCCTGCTCCACTGGTATTAGTTTTGATTTTCTCATGTGTAAAGCAAAAATAATTCCACCAGCCTCATAGGTTTATTGTGAGGATTAAACTAGTTTATATTTAAGCCACTTCATATAGTGTTTTTCAGGGAGTTCTCAACAAACGCAAGCTGTTATTGTCATCCTCACGACAGCCAATTCTTGAAAAAGTTTTTTTCCAGATACAGAGAAAGAAATGGATAAGACTTTAAAATTGACTTCTCTAATTAGACTTTAAAATAAGACTTTTCACACCGACCGATGTAGTGGCCTTCCACGCGGCACTGCAGAGTCCCAAGACCATGGTGTTCCTGAACAGGATAGCTAGGGAAACAACCCAAAAACGGAGGTGAGAATTACCAGACAACGTCATTCAGAAGTTCTGACTTTTTAGCCGGGAAAGTAGAAAATTAAATAAGAGGCAAATTAGCCAAAGAAAATCTGTAGGTTCACTGGAGCAATGCTTAGAGTAGTACCTACTAGAGTTATCACCAATATATGCTACCAGTTGAACACAGTGAGAGGCAAAATTTAACTTACTCCTAACCTCCATTCAGTCCTTTCTTTCCAAAATCTGTTATATGACAAGTATAGCAAAACCCTTACCAAAAAAGAAAAAAAAAATCTATCAAGTGTGAACCCCAAAAATGATAATCCTGAGCAACAAACTGAAAACATCAGGAAGAAACCACATGATAGAATTTGGCCATACTAAATGCTAGTCCCAAAAAGCTAAGCCATATAGTACAGTTCTGTGATGGCTTCAAAGGAGGGTGAATCCAGTCAGTCCAGGAAAATCCAGGAAAACGTTGGTTATCTGAACTGTGAGCATGTAGATACTCATTTAAAAAAAAAATAGTTGTTTTTTTCTTTGGTTAGTCTTTATAGTATAATAGCATTTAAGAGCATTGATTCTGGACTGGTTATTTGGCCCGGGTTCAAATCTCAACTCTGCCACTTGCTCTGTATGAGACCTTGGGCAAACTACTTAATGGCTCTGTGCCTCAGTTTCCTCATCTGTAAAGTGAGACTAATAACTGTGTATACTCACAAGGTTATTGGCTGCCTTAAATGTAAAGCGTCAGAGCAGGGTTTGGCCCATAGTAAGCAGTTAGTAAGTATCAGCTATTTGTTTTCAAGAAAGGTTTCGGAATCCACTACAATTTGCATTTTGAATCAAGTACTATGCCTTTTCCAGCAAGTCTAAAGATAAGGCAGTCAACAGTTATAGGTGAAATATTAAAAAATAGATGTGCATTTGTGTGTGTATATGTGTGTGTATTATATTCATGTGTAAGAATCTAAAAGCATATATGTTGGCAAGAAACACACTCACCGGCTTCCTGTCTGCCTGTTTACAAGAGAGCAAGGAGTGACCCATCTGTCTCCTTGAGCTTCCAAGATCAATGGGCTGGATGAAAAATGGAAACAAAAGACACGAGACAGTAGCGCAATGCTCCCAGAAAACATTCCTTGCAAAACTCAGAGGAAACATTGTCATGAACATTCTCCTCTGCATCTGTGGGGCATCAATGCAGGTGGCTTAAGGTTGTCCCCTGAGGAGATGTTGAATCAAATTCTCAGCCCGAAGGCAGGGGTACACAACACTGTTTCACGGCCTACCCTTTTACACTGCAGAGGGAGCGTTTCCTCTTTCCTGAAAAGTCTTCATCATGTCCATCTTGGCTATATGGGGTCTACACAGAGCTATTGTGGAGTTCCTGCCCTTCCTCCCCCTTCAAAGGCTGTATCCCAGACCAAGGCTGAGATGGGACCAAGTAGTGAATACAGCATATTGTCAAGGATGTACTTGGGACTTCTATCCGCCACAGGAAAAGTAATTTCCTTTCAAGCCAAGTTGACAATTACTCAATGCCAGAAATGTAGATCCTGAGAGTAGTCAAATCATGTTCTCTTCAACTAGGGCAGAATCAGAGATGGAACAGAACAGAGGAGGATACCTCCAAGCTGTCTAGGAGTAAAGGAAAAATTAGACACAGTATATAGACTCTACTCAGCTGAGCATACAGCAAGATTCTGCTCCTTCTACCTTATAAATCCTCACATAATTGCTTCCTATGTGGAATAATCCCAGTTGCTTAGAGCTTCCCACAAACACAACTCCATCACTTTCCCATGTGTTCTCCTCTCTCTCTACCAGGGATGACTTCATAGTACCACTTTCCATTTAAAAAGCCTCCAGTGAAGAAAGTCATATTGACATCCTAATCATTCCCAGAGAATATTAAAAACTCAATGGCTTTCATATCTTCTTCCACATTTTCCTCTGATTGCACAACTAGAATTTCTAAATGCACAAACAGATAAGAACCAAGCGAGGACATTATAACAGCCCTTTGGGTTCACGCATCATTTTATAAAGAATTTATTTCAGACTAAGAAATAAGTGGGAGAAGGGTAAGGTTTGAAGAACAAAATCCACAGATGCAATCACAGCACAATTCACACTGAGCCCAGAGTGACTAGTTGGCAGTAAATAAATGGACCAACTTAATCGACCAGTCGCAATTACATTAACAAAGTTTGCTGAAGCTCGACTCACCAGGGACCATAAACTGCAAAGAGGAAAATAGCAATTCTGTGCCAACTGCTTACAATTTATTGCCATCGGGGAAGCTGCTCCCAGGAAGCCATCCAGCACATTTGTCACTAGTTGAACGCAGAAACAAACACACACTTACCTGTCAATGTACTCGGCATCAAAATCAAAGGTTTCTGATCTCCTAGTGATAATCCAGCCATACACTTGTATTAATTCTCCTGTTTTAAGAAGTGTTTTAAAAATATAATATACTTAGTTCAGTTCAAACTGTAAATGTATGACATAAACTGTATTTCTTTTCAGTTCCATCTATTCAATATGGCCAAGCCAGTCATGAGTCAGAGTATCAATGCTTTTTGATAAACTGTACAATGGAAAAGGATCACCAAGTATGATCCAGTGATTGATATTAAACATTAGAAAGTCTAAAATAATCAATTCTTGCAATCATAGAGTTAATCATCCATGTATGGAGCGCAGAAGGAATTATGGGTCCTCCTCATAGTCCCACAAAGTGGGAGGCTTTCTAAAGGAAGGGGCTGCCTTCCACACGCTGCCCTGTTCCGCTCTCTTGGCTGGTGTAAACCATCCACCCACAATGGGATTTAAGAACCATGTGTCTTGGAGGGCTCCACATTTCATGAGACTTTCCTCTGGACACTTGCTAATGTGGACACATGAAGAGGCTCATATCATACAATCTGGATGGGTATTAAGGGATATTAAACTTTTTTCCATATCTCAGAGTACAAAAGATAAATGTCATGGGTGACCCAAACAGGCAGGAACTAAGGAAGAAGGGCACAAGATAACAACAGGGTTATGGCTTAAAGGATGGGCAATTGCACATCTCATTCATTCAACACATATGCTCATTTTCAAAGATAGGACAATTTGGGGATCTGCAGACAGTAGGTGTCTGCCTTGCCTACTGATAAATGTATGACTTCTACTGCTGGGTCTCCTCTGTGTGACTTGCAGGGATTTCCATTGGGGAACAAATTTTCCCTTAATACACCCCTCTTTTGAGTACACAAGAATGGGGGTGCAGGCATCAGCAATCCCCTTTCCACAATGTGCATTCTCAGTGCCACCGCCACCCCCTCTGCTCGTAGGAGTTGGGAAAGAAATCCAAAGTAACTCTTTCTCAGAAAGAGTTTGGGGGCCCCTATTGGATGCTACGTGAGCTGATTTCTTCCGTAGTTGAAACATACCTAAACTCAGTTCTGTGTAACTTCAGTAGGCAAAGTTTTGAGCAAACACCCCATAGTAAGGCGATGTGGTTCAAGTTCACCACACAACCTCTCAACCTGGAAATGTGTGCCTTCCAGATAATTAGAGAATTTAAT
Organism: Equus przewalskii; assembly: GCF_037783145.1. NCBI lineage: Eukaryota > Metazoa > Chordata > Mammalia > Perissodactyla > Equidae > Equus > Equus przewalskii. The sequence goes on from NC_091849.1 coordinate 50,069,067, forward strand.
CATCTATGCTGTAGTCTTCCAGCATCACAATGTTGAGAGGTGACGGAGGGGTCAGTTAATGAGGCAAATCCCCAAATGGAAGATAAAAAGCACGTTTGGGGCTTATGAGGTCACTGAATTCAGAGGACTTCGAGTCCCTTCATGGCCACATCTAGGGCCACAAAAAGATATTACCAAAAAGTTGTTCCCTTCACATTGATGCTTTTTTTTTCAATATGAGGTGACTTCTACCATGATCGTTGAATAACTGGCACTGAAACAGTGGGAACCTTCCAGGAAGTAGCAGAGCCTCTTGCAGGTGAATGGGCAGAAAGATAGGAAACCTAGCGACCTTGACCAAGGTCGGAGGATGAACAAAAGCCCAGAGTCTGAAGTTCTCTGCTACTACTAACAACTGGCAAAGCAATTCCGCTTCATTTTAGTAGGCCTAAATCATTGACTTCCTGGCTTTGGAGGACATGATTTCTTGCTTTGATGGGCACAATTTTTAAAATTATTAACAGATTATAGAAATTAGGAACTCCTGTGAGGGTTTTTTTTTTCTTTTCAAAGAAGCCCAACAGAGGCTGAAAAATGGCTAAACCAGATCATAGTGGCGCCAGGGGATTCTGCGTGACAGTGAAGGACTGTTAACCACATACAGAAATTCAGCTGTTCGTAAAACATCATCTCTCCTGTCCCCGCCACCTCTCCCATCTTCCTGGTTGCTACCATGGGCAGGCTTCCCAAATGAAATGAGAGTAATCATCTGGAAAGTGATTTCAAAGATGCAGCCATGTGGATCCTGCCTGGAGGGACCACTCCAACCAGGCCAGCGACCAATCGTTCCCCCGGAAGGTGGAGGAGACAGTGTGCAGAGCTCAAACTCAGTGGGAGAAACGGGTTTGACAGATCTGGGTGCCAGGTGACATCCCATTTCACCTCTCTAAAGGCTGGCTCTTCCTCCTTCCTCACCCTAATGAGACTTCTGCCATGTAAACAGGAGCTTTCTAACACCAGAGCAGCAGGGACCCAAACATCTGCATGTGATTTTCACAGACCATATCTCTTTCTAATGAAACATTGTCATATCTTGATTATTCAGACAAACGGAAAGGAATAGTTCTATGAATAACCTGCACTAATAAGATAAAGCTGAATTCATATTCTTCCAGTTATAATTTAAATACACACATACATAATCTGGATCTGCACATACAGACAGAAATCTACAAACACCTTTTAGTAATTCAGGTATTTATTTTGACATTCCTGAGCAGTCAAGCCATTCGAACAGCTAGGTCAGGTTAGCATTTAGACACAACCACATATAAAAATTTAGCAACTTGTTTTCCTATACTTATACTGTCTAGAAATCCTGAAAAAATGAAAAACCTGAAATAGATGTAGGAATTTGTCAAGAATCAGAGAGTAATTTATATATAATCTTAGCTGTGTTTACGACTTAGTTTTAAGGCAGGTTTAGCAGTTCCTGAATCTATTTCTTAGTGGCAATCCCGCTTTCTGTCTCTTCTTCTCTTTTATCCTCATGCCTTTGCATATGTGTGGCTTCCTAACCCCCCAGGATAAGGATCAGGGTTAATGTCCTTCCAAGTGGTACCCAACACTGCTCAAGAAAGTGTTGGACAAAATGTTGCATATATGGGCCCACTCTGGATCTGACCGTCTGGGTTCATGTCTCAGCTGCACATTTATTAGCAGTATGACTTTAAGCAAGTTACTTAATATTTTGGTATCTTATTTCCTCATCTGAAAAATGGGAATAATAATAGTTCCTCTATCATGAGGTTTTTGTGAGGATCTAATACGATAATATAAGCCGAAAGCTTACAACAGAACCCGGCTCACAGTGAGGTTCAATAAAGGTTTGCTGTTGCACGGATGATGACAAAGTCAAAAGCGATGACGATTTCTATTTCCTCCATTCTCTGGTGCCACCTGGTTTGATTTTGCTTGCTGCTTCTTTTCATGTTTGGTTTCCTTTTATTGTCAGAGAAGTCACAGAGCAAAAGTACCCAGAGGTGAAACCAAACCAGGTTAAAAATGAACCAGAACTTGACACATTTTCAAAACAGCACCAGAGAAGAAGCTAAATGTTCTCATTTATAGACACCATTCACCAGGGTAGAAGAGTTTGCTATAAGCTTTAGCTAAGGGATTCATAGTTAATCCTATGTTAAGAGGAGATTTCTTACCTGGAACTCCACTTGGTGGATTGACTTGGTAAACAAAGGGTGTCTGTGCCCTGGAAAACTGTTTAGAAAATGTTATCACAAGTGAGCATTTCAGTAGAACGTCGCAACCACAAACACTGGAAGCACAAGTCATTCCTTGTGGAACATTCATCTAAGGTAGTAAATGGTTACATTTCCTCAAGTCACCTTACATCGATTTCTTTTCATCTTCATAATATTTCCGTGAAGCAGAAATGACAGATATTATTACAGCTCTTCTGTAGATGAGGTAAAGGGAATTTGATCAAGGTCCTATAGCTCTCTCTCCTGCACCATACTGTATCACTCAAACGGTGGCAAGTCTGTTTCTGCCACATCCAGGGACAGCTTTCATCAGAAGGAAAGGTAGACAGGCCCTGCTTTAGCATACCAACCTTTAATTCCATTATTGCAGCTCATCTTGGGGTCTTGACATTTGTAAACTTTTTCTAAACAAGAATTTGTTTATTTACAAATGGTACTACACCAACCTAAAAAACTTCTGCCCAGCAAAGGAAACCATCAACAAAATGGAAAGACAACCTAACAATTGGCAGAAGGTATTTGCAAACCATGTATCTGATAAGGGGTTAATATCCAAAATGTATAAAGAACTCATACATCTCAACAACAAGAAAACTAAAAACACAATTAAAAAATGGGCAAAAGATCTGAACAGACATTTCTCCAAAGAACATGTACAGATGGCTGACAGGCACATGAAAAGATGTTCAACATCATTAACTATCAGGGAAATGCAAATCAAAGCTACAATGAGATATCACCTCACTCTGGTCAGAATGGCTATAATTAACAAGATAGGAAACAAATGTTGGAGAGGATGTGGGGAGAAGGGAACCCTCATACACTGCTGGTGAGCATTCAAACTGGTGCAGCCACTATGGAAAACAGTATGGAGATTCCTTGAAAAATTAAGAATAGAACTACCATATGATCCAGCTATTCCGCTGCTGAGTATTTATCCAAAGAACTTGAAAACACAAATGCATAAAGATACATGCTCCCCTATGTTCATCACAGCATCGTTCACAACAGCTAAGACTTGGAAGCAACCAAGTTGTCCATAAATCGATGAAAGGATAAAGAAGTTGTGGTGTGTATATATAATGGAATATTACTCAGCCATAAGAAATGGTGAAATTTGTCCATTTCTGACAACAAATGACCTTAAGGGTATTATGGTAAGGGAAGTATTTCAGAAGGAGAAAGTCACATACTATATGACCTCACTCATAAGTAACAGATAAAAACAACAACAAACAACACACAGAGACAGAGATTGGATTGGTGGTCACCAGAGAGGAAGGGGGGAGGGGGAAGGGTGAAACAGGGATTATGCACACGTGTGTGGTAATGGACTGTAATTAGTCTTTGGGTGGTGAACACGATGTAATCTATACAGAAATTGAAATATAATGGTCTACACCTGAAATTTATATAGTGTTATAAACCAATGTTACCACAATAAATAGAAAGAACTACTAAGAAAAATAAAAAGAATTTATTTATTTAAATTGAAAGCATTGCAACTTAAATTATGATCAGCCAGCACCTTGGTATGGATTAGCAAACTACAAATAATGGAAGCTGGATAGGCACGGAAGTGAGGTGTTTGCTGGGAAAATGGAAGGCGCCTGCTGGGAGGAGAACGATTCAGGGAATGGGAAGCAACAACACTCTGAGAAGGAGAAAAACAGCATTGATGGGAGACGTGGGAGCCTGTGAAGGCCTGGTCGTGGCACTCCAAATCTTCTTGTGATGCCCCCTCCCCCAGAAGTACATCGTCTACTAACCATAAGCTCTAGAAAGGCAGGGACAATGCCTGACTCAGTCGTTGTAGATGCCTGTGCATAGCCTGTTATGTAGAAGTCATTCAAGTGTTTGTGTGAGTGGCCCCGTCTGAGATGGCTGATATGCTGCCTAGAAGCAGAGGGGAGAAAAAGACAATTTCAAGAATTCCATCTCACCTATAGGCATCTGGGTTAGTCCAAGATTAATGCATTTGAAAGTCAAGGGCAGCGTGAAGAAACAAAGAAGCATAAGGATGGACTAACCAGGCCAAGGTTTGACCCATGAGCTAATGACTCACCCAGGAAGAGACCTAGTCTCCCCCTCTTGCTCCCCTCCCCCCAACCTCCTCTAGATGCCTAGACCGCCTTCCTTCCCCACAACCTGCAGTGCTTCCTGTCTGCAAAACAAAAGACAGCAAATTGTTTTGCTTGGTCTGCTTCCAGCACCCCAGGAGTCCACTTTCCCAGGGAGAATGTCACCAAAGAATAACTCCGTTGTTAGTCAACAGCCCTAATCAGACATGGAGAATCCACAGACATTTCCACAAAGCTGATAGCGGCTTGGCAAGTGTAGGTTTTAAGTATTGATCCACATGCTGTACAGCCTGCCCTCAAGGGTTAGAAAATAGCTCACAGAAAATATGTGCAGTCAGGGGGTCAAAATAAGAATGCTGTGACCACATCAATTGGGAGCTGGCTCTGATCTCACAAGATAAAGATTAATGCAATTCCACAGGCACCTGCCAAACACACAATCACCACCGGGCTTCCCAACCTCCTACGGCATGCAGGCCTTCACCACCCACCGTGATGGCCTTTGCACCATTATCATTTCCACTGGAACTCGATCGTAAGAGCGTCATGAAGTACAGCGGTTGTTATGGCCCTCTCTCACAGATGTTAGAAACTGAGGGAGATGGAACAACCGAGCAGAGACCAAGTAAGGAACATACCTCTCGATTGCCAACTTGAAATATAAGACCTACCACTCAGTCTGTAAGCCTTCCACCAGACGTGTGAGGGAATAGAGTGACGCCTTTGTCACTCCCCCCCCGCTCCAAAGCCTCAGAGAGCGGTGGGGCAGGCTCAGAGTTAAACCTCAAAAAGGCCTTTACTTGTGATTCTCTCGGAGCTGACATGACAGAAAATGGTACATTTCTCAGAGAAACAGGCCCCTGGTCACCCACCAAGCTAGAGACATGACAAAGTGAAAAATTAATGAGCTTCCAAATCAAGTGTCCGCATGCTGATCCTTGAGCTGAAGTGAGGTCAACAGCAGCAAGATGGAGGTGAGGAAAAGCAGCGGATTAGAATGACAAAGCCACAGCCACCAGCTGCTTGATAAACCTTCTGTGACTTGTTCAAACTTGTCAGTGCCTGCAGCAGGCTCTTTAGAATGGACTGGAGAGATGGAATTAATTTTTAATACTCACGGTTCCCCCAGTCTCGGTCCCAAAACAAAGAGACATGCCGTGTTTTATTTAGTGTGGAATGCCTCTCATTAACTGCATCCCCTGGTGATTTTTCATCAACTTGCCAAGCTAGTTGAACCACTGAAGGACTTGCTTTCTTTAATGTGCAATTTTCGGAAGCATTTCTCTTCTTTCCCCTCTCTCTCCTTTCCGATCTTTAATAAGTAGGAAAACTAGTGTCTGGGGTGAAAGAAACATCAAAACCAAGAGAAGCATGGTGATGAACGAGCACACCCAGCCACTGCTTTTCTATTACATTCACTGAGCCAGTGTAGCGTGCTGGTCTTAATAAGAAAGAATGTTTTTTTCTGTCTGCTGCATATGTGCAGACGCAAAATTCCAGAAAACAAGGTTCTCTGTGAGTGAGAAACAAGTTGTTAAATGCGAATTGACAGCAATTTCAAAATTTGAAGAATGAATTGCCTATATAAAATGTAGATTATACTAGAGATGAATTTAGAGGATAAAGTCTTGTTCTAAAGGAGCATTAATTAATGACTCAGTTGTGCTTTTCTGAGCAGCTCTTAAACAGAGGTGCCCTATGGAGGTACACACACATCCAAGGAACCCTGCCAAACCTCTGCCTTTTATGAAAAGTCTGAGACCTACCCTTCCAGAGACGGTTTTGGTGTAAAACTAATCTGAAATGGATAGCAGACTGAACCAAACATAAAATTAAGCCCCAGTTTGCATATTACATCTCTAAAATAAGTTAGGCATTGGCTGATAAACTCTCTCTCTCTCTCTCTCCGTCTGCTTCCTTTTAGCTCTGAGCTTGAAGGAGAATTCCACCAGCAAATGCTCTGTCAGTCTAGGCTTGGAAAGAGTAGCAGAAATCAACGGTGAAGCAGGGAGGAGAGTGGAAGCTGGGTCCCTGAGTCCCTTCATCGTGCTGAGACTCAGGAAGATCACAGCTGCAAAATGAAACACTGACGCACAAGGGTAATCCTTGTGGCTTCTCCACAGGCTTCAGTTTAGGTGAAGATTCAGAATCAGAGGCAGGTTCATATCTGAGTTCTGCCATTTACTACCTGGACAGATCATTTATAACATGGGCAAATTATTCAATCTCCCTGAGTGTCAGGTTGCTCATCTGTAAAAACAGAAAAATAAATAGCTACCCCATAAAATTGTTGTGAGCATTTAATGAATGTGAATAAAACACAGAGCCTGACATACAAGTGCTCAATACTTATCCTTCTTTAGTCTAGTCTCAGAAACCCCATAACTACCAGCCCCTTTCCTCTCTCCACGGCAAAGCAGACTCTGGCTGATATGTACCTTGCTTATCAATTGCACAAGCCCACCCTCAGACCAGGCAAACGCACATTCCTCCATCCTTAGAACCCACCTTGAAAGTACGGCTGTCTTGTGGCCCTGGTGTTGAGCTGCTGGCCACCTGTCCCTGAGAGTGTGCTTCCAGGTAGTACAGACCCTCGTGGGCTTCAGACGGCAGAGATCTGAGGGCAGGAAGTGAAAATCCTTGTGAATCAAAAACCGTGAGTTGCCAAAGCTGGCAGCCCTACTTGAGCACTTCACACCTCCTCCCTGTACCTTAAAACAGAGCTAACCCTGGCTTCCTCTATTTCACGTGCTACCTCCTAGATCCGCTCATCCACTAGACTTTAAAGATTGTGTCCTTCAGCAAAGGAAATTATGAATTTTTTTACTGAAAGTCCATAAAATTTAAAAAAAAATCTGTTCTGTTTCTGAAAATCATACGTTCACAGGACTTTAAGTGTTGGAAGGGACATTGATAGCTAATCTAATCTAATCCATTTTTTAAAAAGTGACAGTTCCAGATAGATTGAGAGGCTTATGTGTGTGAATATCACAGCTTAAGGGCAAAGTGGGCCTTCAATCCCAGCCTCTTTCTGATAAAAGGCGTTGATTTTATATGTTGCCAAAAAAAATTCTTGACTTCGTGATCATCCAAGCAGCCCACAAACACTTCACATGTGCATTAAGAGAGCCCTAGACCTTCTCTCCTCTTTTCCCGAATATCAGTGATTTCTTTGCCTCTTCAAGGCTGCCATTCTGTTGATTTTTGTGAAAGAGGAAATATGGGGAATAAGAAGCTGGATTTAAGAAGTGCCTCCCCTCCAAACCTTCTCACCAAAATCTTTAGCGTGACCTTAAATACCTAAATCTGCTCAGTCCAATGTGTTAGCCACTAGTTATATGTGGTAACTGAGCACTTAGAATGTGGCTATTCCCAAATAAGATACACTATAAGTGTAACATACACACTGGATTTTGAAGACTTGATATGAAAAAAAGAATATAAAATGTCTTGTTAATAATTTACATATCGATTACATATGAAATGACAATATTTTGGCTATGTTGGGTTAAGTAAAACATATTATTAAAATTAATTTCACATGTTTCTTTTGATATTTTAATGTGGCTACTAGAAAATTTTAAATTAGGTGTGTGGCTTTCATTATATTTTGACTTGGTAGTGCTGATTTAGATGCTGCAATGCCTGTTTTGGTGAAAGCAGGTAAGTCTTTTTATGATAACGAATGTGACAGTATTTCATTGATGATAAAATGTACTTTTTTTTCACATTTGAAGGTTAATTGAACTTGATATTCATCTTCCAATCAATGAGTATGGTTGAGAGGCTAGTACTTCTTTTTCTCTAGAAAGATGCTATAAAAATCAATGATGCATCTTAAAATCGATAGTATGTTGGGATTAAGGAGATAGAACATATAAATCTTCAGAGCTTTGACCTGTTTCAGGGCAAGTTCTTGCAGGAACTCTATGCCCAAATATACCATAAAACCTAAGGAAAACATTTAACTCAGTTTTAAAACCAATAGCAAGGCTATAAGGAAATTCAATTCAACAGACATCTATTGAGCATCATCTTCTACTTGCGAGCTATTGACTCAGCACCACAAGGACTATAAGGGTGGGGTTAAACACATCCTCTATCCCCAAAGCACTTAATTCCATAGGGATGAATCTGGCAAGTGAGCAACTGACGTAAGTGTCCTGAGAAACACAGGCTGCAAGAAAGACAGCCACTAAAGCTATGGTATGCCTTTGTGTAAATTATAAAAAGGACCCCCTTAAGGATAAATGGCACAAAAAAGTATGTGTGTGTGATGTGTGTGTTTGTGTTCACATACACACATGCCTTGTGGATGAATTACTAAAAAGTGCTCCTTCCTCAAAGCTATTGCAACCACAGCCTGGATTTCGGCCCCTACTTGTCTCCTTTTCGAAGAAGAGAAAAGTCCACTCAGTTGGATGTTCAGAGAAGAGCTGCCATTTGCAGCCCGGTTGGCTAGGATTTCAATAGGCAGAGATGGAAGAGGGGGAGGCTTCCTGAAAGATGGAAGAGAAATAAAAGGCAAGGACAATGTTTGTCCTCTTAACCAAGACCCATTTTCATGCAGCATCTCTAAGACATGAGTAGAGAAAGAATGAACCAGTGTAAACTTTATAGGCCAACAAAAACTTGAGTAGGACAGTAGATTACCTGGAATCGTGTACAAATTGTACCAAACTCAGAAAACACATTGAGGACTATAGCAAATTTCCTTTCTAACTTGTTTGGGTTTGTGCATAATCATTACAATTATGCCTATTCTAAAAGATGAGTTCTTTAGATGGCAAAATGGCACCATTTATTGAAATCTTAATAGCCACAGAGCTCCTTGTGGAAAAAAAAATCTAGAAACACAACCCAGCCCCTCTTTATAAATATCTCAAAATTCTCAAAGTTCTGCCCCATATTCTCATCCTTCCTAAAGCCCTAGAGCCCTGATAGGGACCTTTTAAGAAGCATATTCACATGTACATTTTTTTTAAAACTATAGTTGATAATTGCAGTCACAGTAAGAGTTGCTCTAATTTGCTACCAAAAACGACTGAGATAAGCAAAGCGCTGGTCTTGTCTGATCTTATTCCTGGACAGGTGTACCTGGTCCTGCACATCACCACCGGCAAATCCAGGAACACGGGAACGACGTCACAGGGGATGCTTGGCAGCGCAGGCACAGCCGCACTCATCAGATGTATCTCCAGCTGAGAGCCGTTGGCCGGATAAAGCAGACTGGAGTCTGAACCTAAACGAAAGGGAAAGGGGAATCTCAGGCTGAGCAGAGCTGTAATTCACACCCGAGAATGTGAAAACTTCGCCACACGGGGGCAATGTGAGACACTGAGTTTGCCTAGGATTAAGTTAATACTCATTTCCAAAGGCATTTATGACTGCTATGTAAATGAGCGTTCTCGTTTATGAGTTTATTAAAAAAAGTTTTCTCTCCTCTGGTCCGTCCACTTAAATCCAAACCCTCTAAACTACTCTTTACTGTGGTGCAGACAGAGACATCAAGCCATAGTTTAGAGGCTCCCATATATAGAATTATCTACAGGAAGATAACCAAGATTCTGGTGAACACATTGCCAGGTACTATGCTATGCACTTCCATATCATCTCATTTAGGGCTCTTAGAGGCCCAGCCCACGGCTTGGGATACAAAAGCGGACCCAGACATATGATGGTATGATGTGCTCTGCTTCTGTGACATTAGCAAGTGAGCATCTGGAAACACAGAAGCTGGTCAGTTGGTCCATCTCCCTTCAGGCCCTCTTTTACATGTGTCCTTAGACAGGGAAGAAAACCAAAGATTCATATTCTTTAATATTCTTTAAATCAATAAATAAGAAACTTGCACTTGGTAAGACCCCAACCTACCATCAAAAATAACTGTGATCCACGTTCCCCCTGCAAGGCTACCTTCTTCAGGTTCAATGTGAAAACTCAGGTAAGGCACTGTGAATAAGCAAGAAAAACACGGGTTTTGAAGTTCAGATTCAATCCACCAGCTTCCCCAACGTTACGAAGCAAAATTTAGCTAGCATTCCTCAGAATCACCAGAGGGCTTGGTAAAGTACAGATCCCGGGCCCCACTGCTAGAGTTTCCTGTTCAGTAGGTATGGGGTGGGGCCCAAGAATTTACATTTGGTGTAAATTCAGATGCTGCTGGTGCTACTGGTCTGGAGACTACACCTTCAAAGCTCCCATTTTAATGAAATGATTCTCTCATCATCTCATCTCCGACCCCCAAAAACCCAGTGTTCACCAGGACAATCCTGGATTTCTACGTCCTTTGGCCTCAAGGACACATTTTGTTCCTAATTGAACCTATGATATCTCTTCTCTCGTTCCCAATCTTTAATCAGGTGGTCATATTGAATTGTAAAGTCACCACTGATTTCTTGTATTTTCACTTCCCAGAGAGGAGGAGAAACTTCTAGAAGCTGTCCCTATTTCAATCCTCCTGCTCACTACACCATCCTCTAGTTTCCCTCTTTTGAACATGTGATCAGAATGACTCCCAAAATAGATACAAAATTCTCTAGATTTTTGCCTTGCCTGCTCAGAGAGGGGCTGAAGCATGGATCAGTGCTGTAATTTCCTTAAAAAAAAAAAAAGCAACTATAGACTTTACCTACTAGCTAGATTGGGTTTTCCTATAGAGACCATCGGCTGAGCTTAACCTTAATCAATCTCTCATCTTTGAAGATGCTCCTGGACATGCCTTGGCCAAGGTAAAGCTAATTCAAGGAAGCCAGCAAAACTCAGTCAGCTCCTCGATGAGGTCATAGACAGGAAAAGTGTTATCTACAAACACTTTTCAGTTTCTATATCAGAAAATTTAAAGTATAATCCAGACTAACACTGGCTGGCCTAGGGCCACCATATACATTTACGCAGGTGGCACAGTGCACAAGCAAAGGTGGGGGGGAAATCATTCACATCAACACAATTACTCATGGCAGCCCCGGCCAGACCAGCCCATGCTTACCCCTCAAAGGTGTATTAGAGACTTCTACCTAAAGAAAACCAAAACAAATGCCATCGAAAGATACAGAGGATAGCCAAATTCACAGAGAAAGTCAGAGACCTGGCTTGAGAAAAGGAGAATTAATATAAGCAGTCATTAATCATTAAGACAAGATAAGGTACTCCTTTTGAGAAGATAAAGCAATAAAATCTAAAAAGAACTAAATCATAAAGCTCAAAAAGGAATTATAAAAAGAAGGTTATAGGTTATTATCAAGAGCTCTAGACCGTAAAAGAAACTTCCACTGGCCATTAAAAATCGAAGATATGTTCATATCTATTTAATATATAATCTCAACTAAACAGAAAAAAATAATTATTAAGCAGAGAAAACTTAAACCCAGAGTAAATGCTTCAATACTTCCCCCAAAATAGTACTTTAAACATCAATAAACTAGTTCTCAGAGTAACCTGTTGTGTTCTGTCTATGATCCCTTCAAAACCCATCCTACTCACCTGCCAAAAGTAGTGTTTCAATACTTATCAGAGAAATCAGCCAGGTAGTCATCTTGTCTATTTAAATCAATCCTCTCAAAATTGTTCAGACATTAAAAGTGTTTTCAATTTTGATTGAAGCAGCATAGCTTTTGTGCTTTATAAAAAATAAAATGAAAAATTACTGTCATTTTATGCTTACACACTATTACTTTTCTGTGTTAAAACTTGTGAAGTTAAGGAAGTGATATCAACATGGCCCTGGGGTCTTCAAAGGGACCCACCATCTTCCCAAACTCAGGAGAAAAGGATAAACTAAAAATCTTATATAAAATCATCACTATTCCACCCCCTCCTCTTGTCCTACCAATTTATTTTATGTGTGTTTAAGCTGGGTAAATAATAATAACCTCTTTCATTAATTCACTTTTAAACAAAAGCTTAATTTAAAAAAAATAAATTCTACATATCAAAATACTAGTTAATGGTGGTTACAGGGTGGAGGAGGGCAGTGGGGAGGTTGTTTTGTTGTTTCTGGAAGAGTCTCTGTCCTCCAGGAACCAATCAACACAAAAAAAGTAAAGAGCTTAACAAAGCAAATGCTAAGTATAGTAATGGTTTGAAAAAATGGTACTAATGGGAATTTTGGAGAAGTTGTCTTATCCTTACAGCAGAAAAGAAAGAGAGGAAAGAAACAGAGGCCTGAAAAGCTGGACCTCCGAACTGGACCCCATGACTCCAGGTTCTCTCTACCCCAACCCACAACGCCCAGCCTGCCAGACCCATCTTCCTTATACACTGCTTCATTGTGCCATTCTTCCGCTTCAAGCTTTTAATTCAATGCAAAACCTTGTACATTATTAAAGATGCATTTAATTCATACTTTTAAGAAAACATTGAGACTAGCAAAAATAGTTACACCATTTTAGAAAAATCTAAAAGCCACAATAAATGCCCAGAAAAAGAATACCTGCAAAAAACTTAGAAACTTATAAGCATGCCCTATTTAAGAGAGCACGATATATAAAATCATCTATTTTTAATTCAACCCCACAAACATTTTTTTTATGCCTGATATATGCTGGATTCTGGAGCTGGGAAAAGAGACAAATAATGGGTGTACTTGCCCTCAAGGTCACAGTGGATGGGGTAGGGGTGAAGGCTACCCGAATTTAAATTTTCAAGTAGATTCAGCAGCTGTTCCTTTAAGTTGCAAATTTCCCTGAATTTTTACATCTATTTGGAATAGAATTCATTTTAGATACATTTAATTTTCAGAAATGAATCTGCTGCATAGAGAAAGGTACTCAGGAGTATTTGCTGCTTAGTCCAAAAGCACAGGATCTGACTTGCTTGTTACACCCAACAGAATATCCTCGGCACAGGAGAGTCTGCTTTCAATCTGGCTGCATGATGCCAACATTTCATTTCAGTGCCTACTCCCAAGCTTAGAACAATGGAAGTAAACGCTCACACATTGGTTTTTCTTAAAACTCTATGTTCATATCTGTATCTTTTCCTCTAGAATAGAACAATCAAATCAACAATAAATGTATTTTTTCTTAAAATAATTAATCCACTAATTCTTAAGGATAAACTCAGCCTCCACTTATACTTTTAACCAGAAAATTTTCAACCGGAGGACAGCTGTGTGCATCTGGGCAAGTCTTCCCTCTCCTCTCTCTGCTCGCCTTCCTCCTCTTCCTCTCTCCCTCCCGCCCCTCTCTGCAGACCCTCTGTTTCCTTTTGTTCACCTCAGCATTCGTAAGAGATGCAATGCCTAGGAAAAACAGAGCAGAGACAGTTCTAAATCAAACAGTACCTTTCTCTGTTTCTGTCTCGTTGTGACTCAAAGGAGGAATTATCTCTCCTTTCTAAATGATCTTGTTCCTCTCTGCCAAGAACCGATGGCTGTGTTACCTGGTTAAAGGCCAACCTGCAGCTACCGTGCAGGTAACTCGCTCACGTCGGACGTTGGACGGTAACTCACCTAACCCGTTTGTGTCCCAGCCAAACATGTGCCAAAATAAAAGTTCAGAGCTGACCACAGGGCAAGTTTAATGATTAACACAAACGACTTAGGCTTTTCCTCAGGGTCTTTTATTAATTACCAAAGAAAGAGCGTCTTAACATTTTTCTCCACTTACTGCATGTGCCCTAGACAAGAATTTTAAGTAAAAGTCCACCCAGTGAGATAAACAGGCATTCAATGATTGAAAGAATTGGCCAGTAAGTCAGTGATTGAACACAGGGCCCAAGAGAAAGGACCACCAGAGGGCTGACCCTCATTCGTGAGCAGTCTCTGGGTTTTCATCAAGAAGAATAACTTGAAAGAGGCCTGCTATGGATGACATTCTCACTCTACAGGTGTGGTCTAAAGAAATAGAGAACGGCTGACTTTTCCAGTCTTACTAGGAAAGGGCCAACTAGCCTTCTTTGTTTTTTCACTCTCCTCCCTCCCCTCTGACCTTGCTTTCTTGACCAAGAGGAAGTCCTTGACTTGTACCCATCACCTACTCATAGGACCCAGGCCATAGGTCTCAGTCGTTGGTTTGACTCTTTCTTGATGAAGCATCAGAGAACTAGCAGGTCTAAAAGTGAACACCACCTTCTTACTTGGTCCACATCTAGTTTCTCTGTCTCTGTCCCACCATCCATTCCAACTTACGTCACCAGCTTCCTGATCATGTCAGTCCATACCCAGCAGTTGCTAACCAGAAGAAATTCTTATCTTCTTTTCCCACCCATTCCTTTGGGAGAAGAGCCTTTCCATTATAATTTGACAGCCCTGAGTCTCCATCTCAAAGGACCATCAGTAGACCTGGGAAGCAAGACCAGATTCAATCCATAGAAATAGAGCACAACTCTGATGAGAGTATTGGAACTATCCTCTAGAAAGTATGGGAGTTTACACCAAGCCTTCTGTATATCACAGCTTGGCAACCAGTGACAAGCAGAATGTTTTTCCTAGTGCTATGGCCAGTAGCGTTGAAGAGGGTCAATTATCCTGCCACTCTGCCTGCCTAGCAAACCTCAATTCCCGCTCTAGATCCCTCCAATGCAGGTCAACAAGAATCATTTGAGCCACATTTGTGTGCCTGGCACATGGTAATGGGGAGGAGGGGACAGACCAGGTTTGGGGGAGATCGTCAAAGGGGCTTTCAGAATTATTGGTAACTTTTTATCTTTGTAAAGGAAATTATATTCATGACTCAGATGATTCAAAGTTATTTAAGAATGTAATATAGTGTCTGCCCTCAAAGTGCTTGCCGTCTGGCAGGGGAGACAGAATCATGATCAGATTCGTTTACTATGTTAGCGTAACTGAGTCTCCTGATTAAGACTTAACTTGTGTTTTATTTCTTGCCACTTAAATAAGTGTTTCCAGAAATTAACCCCATCTATCCCTCAAGGAAATGTCCTTGAAATAAATAGCCATTTATAATTCTTTTTGACAGCCTAGCTGCCAAGACTGTATGCTAAAAGGACCCCAATTTTCTTGTGGGTAGATTGACCTCTCCACTCTTGACTAAAGGAATCCTAATGATACACAAGACTTTGGTTTTTGTGCTCCAGGAACTTCCTGTGGGCAAGCAAGCTCTACTGCTAAAGAAATGAAGTAGAATGAGCCATTTCATGCTCCAAGGCCTAAAAGGAGAAGTTGTAGAATTCTGCAGGCCGTAGCTCTGCCCCACTGAAGCTTGGGGAGTCTCACGTATTCCTTTCTGTGAGCTTCCTCATCCACCTCAAGACCCCCAAACATAAGCACAGATCTCAGTTTGCCATGCAAACACAACCTCCAGACAAGTCCCTACTCCTCCCCAGCTTTCCCTCCAATCATACCCCAAAGTCCCTCTCATATAGAAATTCTAAGTAAAGGCTTAAGCTCAGGTCTCTGACCCAGTGATAAAGATAAATGCTCCTCAGAAGGCAGCCTGAGCATAATTCCCCTGCCACCCCAAGGTAGGTAGCCATGCCCACACCCAGGCACAGACACTGTTCCACAGGAAGCTATATCTAGGAGAGCTTGTGAAATTCTCGGCCCTAAAAAGGTTTCTCAGGCCTATAGCAAACTTGGGGAGGTCAGGGAAGACGGTCATTCTCTGACCGCTTTCTCTTGGACTTCAACAACACCCTGAATTCCTGGGGACTGGCAGCTTTGGGAATTTGGTGGCAGGGGGGCATGAGAGCACACCTCACAGATCTCTAATTATGGGAAGCATAATTGACCAAAGCTCTAGCTGCTGTGATGAGATTCATTGCCATATTTGAACCAAGGCCACTCTTCTACAGGCTGCTTCCAACCAAAGACTGAACATGGCAGGGATAGTAAGGAAGATCCCTTCAGAGGAAGCAGAGGACTCCTCTGATGGCGACTGTGGCTGGAAGACTCCCTGACAACCTTGCAGAAACTTCCTTAGACTACATGGCAAGCTACAATACTTCTACCCCTCTCTCCTTCACTAGGGGTCAGCCTGACAGCTCTCCCAGCCTTCCCAGCTCCGTCCCATTTTCTCTCTTAGGCACTGCCCGTAATAAAATCCTTGCATTTTAATCCTGTCTTAGCATCTGTTTCTCGGAAGACTCAGACTAACACAGGTACACAGGAAGAGAACACCAAGGGCAAAGACTTTGGACTTTCTACTAGTAGCTCCAGGAGCAGTGACAATGGTGAAGATCCTTTAGATAGCTTTGCAGGCCAGGGACCTTAAACAAAGGAAGCCAGAAGAGAAGTGGAAGGACAAGACCAGCATCATCTAAGGACTTCTCTGAAATCAGTGTGCTTGACATCTTCCACATGACCCTCCAGATCTACTCTCTCCCCTTCTCCACTCTGTCCTGGGCCCTGGAAAGGTGACCTGTGTGGAGCTTCCTTGCCCATTGGCATCTGCTTCGTCTCACAAATAGGGGCACCACCAGGAGTCCAGAGGGAGGTGCAGAGGGGCAAGATGTGGTAAGGGTATTTTTCCCCCAGTTCCATCCTTACTAATCTCAGCTTCTGACAAGGGACTCTTTCAATATCGTATGCTCTCTTGCTGTCTGACTCTCTTGCTCTCTCTGCAGGTTCTGGTAAACCTTCCTCTGTTTGTTGCTTCAGGCCCAAGGATAATAGCTCCTATTGCTGCTAGCTTACATGCACTGCACCACCCTTTATTTCTTTTCTTTAACCTTGGCCGCACCTCTTAGAAATAGTCCCTTTGTTACTTTTTCAGCCTGAATGTTCCAAGTGTTTCCTACTGGGACTCTAACTGATATATAAGCTCTAAGAGACGGCTAAGTTCCCATGTAAGCAAATATAGAGTTCTAGGTCATCAAAATTTGGTGCTACTGTAGATGCGATCTCATGAGTAGGTACAGGCTGGCAAGACCTGGCAACATAAGAGTTATACATTGTCATTACCAAACTAAGATTCTGTATTTCTTAAGGAAAAGAATTATGTTTACTCCTTTGCACCCCAAAACATTGCACACTCTACCTTATATGTATAGAGTAGGCACGTAACAAAATGGATAGGAATGCCTTGTGAATCCATTTGAGAAAAGAAAACCCTGGAGAGGATGAGGGCTACAAAAGCCAGAACCAGATATTAAATAGAAATTAAGGATGGTCAGTGCATTTTTGGTTTTTTGTGGGGTTTTTTTTTTGCTTTCTCTTCATCAAATTTGTTTTATGTCCTCTTCAAATTATAGGCATATTTCTGGTAGAAGGCTGGACCCTAACCTGGCCCTTTCATCTAAGTAAGAAAGAATGTCATTGAGCAAGTGTTGCTCTGGAGCAAGGTTTTCTCTTATTCTCCAGATGCTCCTCTTGCGTAACTAACCACGAAGCTACGGCCCGTCTACACCCCGCGTATTTCCTGTGCTGTCAGAATCCTCTCCAGGGGTTCCCCCTTCACCTGTCTAGAAATGACCCAATGCATCCTCTTTCCTTCTCCTCAAGTCTTTCTAGTCTCCCTTTTTCACGGAGAAACAAAACTAAGACAATTCTATGCTCTCTGGTTTATGATCATCTTCCTGATTAAGTTGAGATTCCAAGGATAATGAATACATGGACTCAAATTTGGAGGGAAAATGAATCTGTTCCACCAAAGAGTCTACACGCTGAGTGAAACTTTGCTTCATAGTCTCTTTAGACAAGTCTTCTTCCCCACTGAGTAGAATTACTCAAAAGTAATTTGTCATTATTGCCTCTTTCCTGAGTCAGTTTTGCTCATCTTGTTTTGATAACAATGACCCCACTTATCCAGAAACCAAACTAGGGTGACCTCCATCATCCTGATGAAAGCCCTAAAACCAGCAAGATCCCTATGTGGCACAGGTGAACGTAACTGACAAAGCCCGTGCACTTGGGAGTGACATTGAACTACAGGTGGGTCCTCACTCGGAGGAGCAGAGCTCACTGGCTGCTCTAGCATCATCTAGTCTGGGAGCCCATGGGGCTCTATATCTCTGTCAGCCTGAGGGCATCACAACATTCACTGTAGCTAGGTTCACAGTGACGACACAGCGCAATCAGAAAGCCATGAAATCAAGTTCTCCTCTAGCTTGTAGGGTAACCAACTGTCCCACTTTCTCTAGGAGTAGGAGCTTTCTCAGAACATGGGACTTTCAGTGTGAAAACAGGGAGAGTCCCAGGCAAGCCAGGATGTTTGATTACCCTGTATCTAAGAAAATAGGGAAATGAGTTTAATACAGTTTAGACAGATCTTATTCCTCCCAAATTTAACATTTTCTAAAACAATTTGGCACTCAAAGGGGGTAGATGTCCGTTGCTCATAAAATTCACTTACGTGGAGGAACTTAATTCCTGCCTTGTCAGACAAAATGGCTGTTGCAATAGCCAATGTTTTCTAGACCACAGAAACATCCTTTTCTTTGAATTTGGACCATCTGTGGGAGATGTGGGCAAAACAGCATATGTCAGTTTCTGAATTACAGTATAGCTCTGTGTCCCTGGGTTCAGTAGAATTTAAAATAAATCATCCCAGCAGGGAGCAACAACACAAAAGCAATTAATTTTTTTCTAGTTTGATGCCATCTTACCATCTGAGTCCAGGAACCCAACTGAGAGTTCTGAAGTCTATCTCACACTTTATTTTAAAATCATGAGTGACATTGAAGTCATACATTTCTGCAGCCCAGTAGAATGCTGGCTTTAGCCGCAGAATGTTACGATACTGTCAAATTCTATATGTGAGAGGAAATTGTTTTAAAAATGGAAGAAACATTTGCCCCTTCTCTGGCAAATGTTGCACAGCTGATAAAACAGCAGAGAGCCCAACATCTGATATGAGGGGAAATGACGGGACTCCAAAAATCTAGAAATAAGATTGTCTTCAGAGACAAACATTGAAAACAAGTAGTGGATCAAATTGCTCAGTAAGACTTAAAGTTCTTAATATACTGAAAGAAGACCACTCAGGTGGCCTATTAGTGAAGATTCATAGTATGGCAGTTTTTAAGAAATGGTCACAAATTCTCTGTCAATTATCTCATTGGAAAGAGGGTCCGTGTCTCCCTCCTCCTGAACCTGGGTGGGCTTATGATTCGCTTAAAACCAGTATAAGGCGTCAAAAATGATGCTACCTGACTTCAGAGGCTAAGTCAGAAAACGCAATGCGGTTTTGGCTTGCACGTTGGAATACCTATGAGTGGAGCTCCAAGCCACCCCGTGAGAAATCCAGCTACCACCATGCTGTAAGGGAGCTACACCACATGGAGAGGCCTCCTTTGAGTACTCTGGGTGGCAGTCCTGCTGTTTGCTCTGCCCAGCCCAGGCACCACATCTACGGGTGAATAGCCCTTCACACCATTCCAACCCCAGGCATCCAACCAATGCCAGCCTCTCTGTCTTCCCGTCTGAGGCCTCAAACATCGCATATCAAAGACAAGCCTTCCCTGCTATGCTCTTTTCAAAGTCTGGAGCACAGAAACTGTGAGTAAAATAAAATAGTTGCTGTCCAATGCCACCAACATTAGGGTGACTTGTTATACAGCAATAGTAACTAGAGTCAGCCCTGAAATCTTGGAAATAAGAGACTAACACCTACATGGTCCTCTAAGCTCTGAACTAAGAACCACCTTGCACTCCTGTTACTTAATCGTTGATTCCCACTCATCCTGAGATGTTGAAATGACTATCCCACAGAGAGCTTTCCCTCCTGGACCAGATGGGATTCTCCCATTGTATACACTTGTTAAATCTTTTTTCTCCATTGTAGCACTCCAACCAATTGTACTTAAATAATTATTACCCACGTATTGAACTCTGCATGCATGATTACTGATGTAGGTGAAATGGATTTATTTTTCTCTGATAACTGCCTTAAATCATGGTCATCAAATCTCCTTTTTTTTTTTTTTTTAGCAACCCCTCAGGCAAATCTCATAGCTTACAGCTTGCTTCTATTTGTTAAAACAAATCCAGCCCCAGTGAAATGAAATGAGGTGTGCAGTTGAGTTGATAGTATTATATCAACATCAATTTCCTAGTTTTTTAAGGTACCATGGTTATGTAAGATGTTATCATTAGGGGAAACTGGATGAAGGATACAAGGAAACACTACAGTTTTTGTAATTTCTTGCATTTTAAACTATTTCAAAAAGGTATATGTTTTAAAAATCTGGTCCATCCTAATGTGTTCCAGCTTAAAATTTCCATCTCCCATCTGGCCCTGTACCTGCTCAGTCTTTGCTGATGGCCCCAAGGGCTTCATACAGAGGAGAAGTGGTCTGCACTTTCACTCCTCTTACCCACATCTGAGACGCCTTCTGCTCTAAAGTGTCAGGGTGAGGAGGACATTGAGGCCAGGGGCTCACATACGAGCCAGTCCTCCTCTGGCTCTGGTTGTTCCCCTGGCTGTCACTGACTGGCCTTTGAATCTCTTTGCAAGATGTGAACAAGGAAGAAGAAACTGTGAGTTCTTCCAGAGCCCTGTGAGTTCTCCGAGAGCCCACTGCACACTTCCCTAACCTGGGTGTTGCGCAGCCTGCTGATCCAGCCCATCCCCATCCCTTGTTCCCAGCTTCCCAGGACTTCTTCCTACTTCCTACTTCTTCCTTAACCCCACACAGAGGAGACAAAAAGCCCAGTGACAGCTTAGGCCTCCAATAATGCTAAGAATCTCCTCCTTCCATTGTCTGTTGCTTATACAGAGAGGGTCAGGGAGCTGATGGTGGTCAGGTTAGCAAGACCTATTCAGTCATATTTAATTAAGCCTGAGGAGATGCATGACCCCATTTGCGGGGGAGTTAAAATGTTGCGTATTTGACACTTTTTTGTTCTTAGCTTTCAGTCACAGTTAACCAAACTCTGGCCAAAAGGGTATTCTCATTCAAAGTTCTGTTACATTTCTCTTTCATTGTTTAAAGTCCCTCTCCCCCATTACACTACAGGCTCCATCAGAACAGGGACAGTGTCCATCTTGTTCACAGGGAACGGCACATAGTAGGTACTCAGTAAATGTCTGTTGAATGACTGAGTTAATGAATATGACCAGTGTGTGCCCATGTCAGATATTTAGTAATAATAATTGCCAATTTCTAGCCTTTACTGAGTTCTCCGTTAACTTTTTCTTGGACTACTTTGTTTAGTTCTCACAACTACCCTACCAGGTAGGCTCTATCATTATCCCCATTCTACACATGGGGAAAATGAGGCACAGAGAAGTTGTGAAAGGCGTTCAAGGTCACCCAGCTAGTGAGGAGTAGAGCTGGCCTTGGGAACCAGATCTATCTGATCTCATTCCCCCGAGCCACGTTTTGTGGAGAAGGCTGCATCAGTTATGTACCAGATGCTCTTCAACATTCAAATCCTACAACCAGCCCCCAGTTTTGATTCCATGCCGCCTAGCAATCATCTGATTACAGTCTGGCTCTCAGGAACATGTGTAGAGGGAGCGCTACACCAGCCTGGATCCCCCAGATCACCAACAAATCAATGAGCATTGGAAGATAGCATAGCAGTCTGTTAGGATCTGGTGAAGCAGAACTCACCTGAGAGGTAGAGCTCCCTTGGTATGCTAGCCAAGCAGATTTCTGAACCATGCTCCATCCTGGACTTGGAAAATATGCCTACAAGAGTACTGCCACCCACAAAGACTTGTCTGAATGCCAACCAGTCTTCCCCAAGCAGGACACCGCATGCTGAGTGAGCTTTTTATCTTGGTGCATCATATCCGGTACGTTATAGGTATTCAGCAAAGGAAATAATGGATGGATGGGGAGATGGATGGATGGATGGATGAATAGATAAATTAATAAAATTACAAACCATGAACAAGATTTATAGCAACACATTTGCCATGTTGACTATGTATGAGCTACTGAGACACCATGCAGGGAACATCCTAAAATAATACCTTATCTTAGATTTTTTTTTCCTTTTTCAAGATTTTCTTTTTTTCACACATTAACTCGTGTAATCCTTACTACAGTCCTATGGGTTATTGTTATTGTACCTGTTTATTGTGACACCCAGAAATGCCAAGCAGCTCTTCTAAAGTCACAGCTAATTAATGTGGAGTCAGAACTAAAAACCAAGCCCATGGATCACAGACACATGTGTTTTCTCAGCCGTAGCTGGTATATGCATGCTTCTGTCTGGACTGAATAGGTACTAATGCTGCAAGGGAGCCTTGGGGCTGACAGAGATGTGAGATGCACTTAGAAAGAAACTGCTCCCTCGGCTGCCACGAACAGCCCCAGCACAGGTGGACACTCAGCAACTGTCCCACAGAACTGACCCTCCAATGAAAATGTGTCCATTAATTGCATTCGTTGATTTATCACTTAATGAAGGAACTGAATTAGGAGATGGAAAATCAGAACTTCTGATTCTAGTTTGATCCAATTAAGCCAAGAAGCAAATGGTGACTGGCACCTGTGATGCTATGCTAGCTGCTGTGAGAGCCACAGTATAAACTCTGCCCTCCAGAAGCTTTCAATCTAGTTGAACAAACAGAACATTTACAAACAAAGCAACTTAAGGCAAGATGTAGGAAGCACCACAAAAGAGGAAGTGGAGATAAATTCAGAGAAGGGGGTAATCACTTCGCTCTGAGATAGTCAGGGAGGATGTGGAAGGATGGGTGAGATTTCTGTACATGGAAAGAGGAGAAAGACTATTTTTAAAAAGAATGGAAATATGAGAGTACTATTGAAATCTACATGTTGAGAGACAGAGCAAAACAAAGCTGCAGAACTAGGGCTGAGTCAGCTGACCTTGGGGAGAAGCTGAGGTACATGGTTTAAAGGTGCCCATTAAATCTTGTTGGTGTGGTCTTGAGTTCCAAACCACAGCCCTGTGCTTTGTTAGAGACTTCTGTGGTCAGATCCAAAAGCTGAACTGCCATGGATGGACCTTGCAACTATATGTGCAGCAAAAAGAAACAAAAGACCTTTTTTTATGAAAAAAAACTAACATGTACCACATTTCTAAATAGTAGGTCGATATATATGGAGAAGAAAAGACAGAAAAAGAGGTCCTATTTGACTTGACACAGCCTTGTGTAGCTCCCCCAGAACCTAAGGGCGAGGTTACAGGTCCCCCCAGCGAAAGCTCTCCGGAGTCTGCCCCTCAGTCTCCAGGAATCTGTTCTCTGTCCATCAGTCTCTGGTTGCAGGCTTGTTAACTCAGACCTGGTTTTCACCCTCTGGCCCACTCCAGGGTAATGCAGCCTTTGGATGGTGCATTTGGCACTGGATCCACACCCCCTCTGGGGAGCATCCTCCACTTCGTTCTCAGCTTCACACCTTGCATCCCTCAGCCAGGCCCACCCACTCCTGACCGAAGCTGCAGGGAAATGGTTATACTGAGCTCTCTGTTATGTTATTGCCTGCAAATACTATAACATCACCTTAAGAAATAAATGCTTTCCCTGTATCTTTTCAATTTAGACGTTGATACACCAGTTTGGATCCCCAAAACCAGTAGAACAAAATGGGTTCATTGTGAGGTTGAAGCAGAACCTGGGCAGATCCAAAATAGGCAAGATTCTGGTCATTATAGAATAATCTCCTACCGTCCGATATTTAAAAAGCAAGCAAGAAAATAAACCTTGAACAGGTAAGGCACTCAGCAGATTAAGTTAAAATAAGTGGAACATAAAAGAAAGTGGAGTCTACACCGTAGTAGCATATTTCAAATCTGGAATTAAAAGCAGACCCCCACTCCTAGTATCCTAGTTTTCAGACAGTCCATTAGAAAAAGTCAACTTCTCCACATTAGCCTGAAACATGAACCTCTGTACAAAACCATCGCTCCTCATTTGTTCATCCAACAAAAATTGAGTGGGTGTCTGAGGAAGGATGAACACCCCATGTGACTCTGAGATGCGCTAGGAGATTGACAGAGAGGACTACTGATAGACAGACGGGATGGCCAATTTGTGAAGAGCACTGCGGGCCATGCTACAGAAATAATTCTCTTATCCTGTAGGCCTTGGAAAGCTGTCAGTGCTTTGAGGCCATCAGATGATATCAACAGACACATAGGAAAACTGGCAGCTGTGTGAATTGGCAGAGGGGAAAATGGCTGCAGAAAGAGAAGTCAGGAGGCCTTGGGAATGGTTCAAGGAAAATGGACCAATAGGAAAATGATTTCCTGAACTCCAGCAACAACCAGAAGAGTGAAGAAGAGAGAACAAGTTTGAAAGGAATTTCTGATACAGATTCATGAGAACTTGTCCAATAGCAGAAAGAAATATCAAAGATGAGTCTCAGGTTTCCAGCTTGGGCAGCTAGACAAATGGCCATGTGATGACTGACATGTGTTGTAGAGACTGTTGATGCCCAGCTCAGATCCCCTTTACCAGGCTGGTGCACCCATCCCCCAGCTGCTGTGAGTGTGGGTTCCCTTATAGCTGCACCCTTCTCCCAAGAACTACCCTCAGCCCTGGGAGCCACCTTGCTCAAGAATGCCTAGAATATTACACCCTTTCACCAAGGAGCCCAGAGCCATTGACTGACTGATGTGGAGTTCAAAAGGCCAGCCCCCTTGCCTCAAAGAGGACCAGCCCTGTGGTGCTGTGGTACTCCAGAGCTCCCCAAGAGATCAGACTGAGGCTAGACTTCAGCTCAAACTCATTTTTGCTTGGCTTCCTCCCTGGCTCCAGTCCTTTACAAATTATCTCCCAAGGTCACTCCTCAGTAAACACCTTACTCAAGAATGCCTGTCACAGCCTCTGCTTCTTGAGAACCTGACATAGGACAGACAGTAAGGTAACTGAGAAGAGAAGATGGTTTAGAGGCAAGGTGACGATTTCAGTTTGAGATGCTTCCAGAAAAGCTAGTAATAAAAAACAAACAAATAATCTGGAATCAAGAATCAGACAAACATGGATCAAATCCATGACTTCCTCATCTTACAGTCTTGGACAAGCGTAGGTGTGCTGATATCTCTTCTCCTTCAGCACACTGCTACGTGGTACCTCGGCAGCTGGAGACCAAGGCCCATCACCTCCTCCTTGAGCAGCTCTATCAGATTATCTCAGGGTGAAATTCAAATACTGTTTTCTACGTATGCCTGGAAGTGAAACATTTGGGAAAGCACAGCTTACTCTCCCAGCAGCCCCGGGTCTTCATGTGTAAGATGGAAATTCCTATAGGACTCCAACTCCAGGGGGTAGTTACGAGGGTGAGATGAGATAACCCAGCATAGTAGAGTCAAGAGTAAGCCCCAGTAAACATAATTATCATTAGTGTGACCACCCCGGGGACACCCCAAGAGCCACTGCTGCTCAGGGAAAGTCTGAAATGACATGGGCTACCAGGCTCTTAACCAAAGGCTCATGTCTTCCTTCTTTCTTGTTGTCAAAGTGAAGCAAGACAGAGTCTGCCAAGTGTGACAGAGCTTTCATTATTCTTTCTGGGTCCTTCATGTATTTTTTACATGAAGTTGGAGGTGGGAGGATTGAGAAGAGGTGAGAGAAGAAGAATGAAACCAGGATCTCTCCCTAACATTGTCCTGCACTTTCAATGTTCTTGTAAGTGAGCCGTGCCCTTCATCCCAGAGCTCTGATGGCACTGGGCATGCCTTATTTATAGACAACAACTGCTACACTACTTCAAAGGAGGCACATAGCCAAGCCAGAGATGTGGAGGGAACACTGTGGAGTGCTGAATTCTCAAATGCAGAATGGAAAGGATGGTACACAGCAGCTTCTGGGATCTAGCTCCAAACCATGATGCCAAGAATGCCCAATTGTCCCCGTGATGCAGTAGATGGCCAAAGCCCTTTAGGTCAACCCCAGGGGGTGCAGCTTTCAGACAAGGCAGGCAGTGCATGTGGGCTTTATTTGACTTTCTGCCACCATCTGAAAAACTCTCATATTTACTAAATTAATCCATGGCCTTTAGAGACCATGACTTCCAGAAAATGAATACCTAATTCTTACCTTAAGTTCTTCTTAAAAAAGAAGAAGAAGAGAAAAAGCCAGTGTGGCAGACTGAAGAGTGGCCCTCCCAAAGACATCCACATCCTAATCCCCAGAACCTACGAATATGTTACTCGAATGGTAAAAGGGACTTTGCAGATGTGGTTAAGTTAAGGAGCCTGAGATAGGGATATTATCCTGGATTATCCAGGTGGGCCCAATGTAATCACAATGGTCCTTATGAGTGGGAGGCAGGAGGATCAGAGTCAGTAATAGGAGATGTGATGATAGAAGCCAAGCCAAAGGCTGATGTGATACAGGAAAGGGGCCGCAAGCCAAGGAATGCAGATGGCCTGCATTTTATTCATAAAACATGATGGGTTGCTTAGCTCCTGAGTGACCCCTTCAGTGCTTCGCCCTCTTTGTCCTCCTGCCTCCTCCAAAAAGACCAAAAATATTCAAGGAACAGGTTCTCAACTGAGGTTCAAATGAAATATACCAAAAAAAAAAAAAATCTGGAAAATAATTTTTAGACTGAAAGGATATACATGTCAAAATCATAATAGGGTAAGATTATGGGTTATTTTTATTTACTTCATTTTGTTCACCTTAATATTCTCATTCTAAAACACACGGATATTATTATATCATAAAGGTTTTTAAGTGATACCATGTATGATAACAGTACTGTCTCTTTGGTGACTGAAGCAAATTTTATTTTGTAGAAAAAGCCAAGTTCATTTCCCAAGTTTAGGACAATTGCACAAAAATTCAGGATCTCACTGGACCCACCGGGAGGCAATATTAAGCCCCTGAAGATGAACACAGAACCAGACTACTGTAAGCAAAGACTCATTAGGACAAGATGGCCATGCAAAATGTAAAATTTCAGGCACCTCAGTGCCCCACCTGGCCCAAATATCTTCCCACCAATCAACTTCGCAGAGCAGCTTCTTCCATTTGAAGGAGTCTTAAAAAGTATATTCTGTGCAACTCAATAATTTAAAAAGACAATCCATGAGAAAACAAGTTCTGTGGTCAAGAAAGTTTGGAAAATGCTAAGAGCTATCCCCTTCCTTAAAGACTTACAAAGAATATTGGTTTATTAAAGCCTCTGAGAAGTCCTGCAGAAAGGAATCCTATTTCAGTTGTTCAGTATTTCCCAAAGACTTCATCACAGATCCATCATTTTGCTTATAACTAGTGTTTCTGAACATTCTTTGGGAAATTCTGGTGCAATAGTGTGATTTATAACAGGAAATGTACATTTGATCTTCTTCCTGTTTCTGACACAGAACTAAAACCCTTGGAATTTCCTAAGTGATAAGAGCAGTAAGGGTGACTTTTGATATTGATAATGAACCTCTTTCAACTACACCTGAGTTTATCTTATTGAGATAACTTTTGGACAGGACCTAAGGATGGGGGCTGGTTGCCAAGGGAACGAACCATGTGATTAGAGGATTGGAACTTTCAGCCCCACCTTCCTGACCTCCAGGGAGAGGAGAGGGGCTGGGGATGGAGTTCCATCACCCATGACCAATAATTTAATCAGTCATGCCCATGGAATGAAGCCTCCATAAAAACCCAGAGGGACTAGGTTTGGAGAGCTTGTGGGTTAGTGGAGATGTGGGAGAGAGTAGTGCACCCAGAGAGGGCATAGAAGCTCCACATCCGTTCCCACAAGCCTTGTTCTATGCATCTCTTCCATCTGGCTGTTCCTGAGTTATGACCTTTTATAATAAACAAGTGATCTACTAAGTTAAATGTTTCTCTGAGTTCCATGAGCCACTCTAAAAAATTAATTGAACTTGAGGAGGGGATCATTGGAACCTCCAATTTATAGCCAATTGGTCACAAGCACAGGTAACAGCCTAGACTTGTGATCTGCATCTGATGTAAGGATAGTCTTGGACTGAACCCTGAACCTTGTGGGATCTGACGCTCTCAGATCCCATAAGTAGATAGTGTCAGAATTGAGTTAACTTGTAGGACACCCAGCTGATGTGGTGGAATTGTTTAATGTGTGGAAAACCCATCCACCTGATGTCAAACATACAGCAGTATTGTAGTGAAGTGTTGAGAGTAAACCACCAGGAGAGTGTTTTTTCATCACATCTGGTTTAGAGGGTTGAATTCAAAAAGGTCCAGTATGTTACCTGAGAGATGCAACACATTCCATGAACACCAGTTGGGATTTCAGAAATTATTTTTCTGTAGTTGGGTAGAGTTCAATCATTTCCAGAAGAACTAGCTACCTGGTCCATGCTGTTTACCCTTTTGACTACTAATGTATCCTTTATTCACTAAAGAACTTATGAGGTGGTCTAGGAGCAGAGAGATTTGATCTTAAAAGTTCTGGCATGTAGGACCAAGGAAAGAGCTTAGAGATTCTCTGGGAAGCAGGGCGTGGCACCATTGTTCCTTGTAAATAGGACTCCACTCATGGAGCTCTGAGCTGGAGGGACCCAATGTGTTTAAATACACTTCTACAAAGAGGGGGCCCTGTGAAGCTGTGCTGGCTCCAATGTGTCTCTTCAGATGCTCCTTCTCAGGTGCATGGGGGAAATTGAGGCAGCTCAGCAAAGTCATCATCACCACGTGGCCCATCAGCAGGATCCATTCCCTGAGGAGACGGGGAATCAGAGTGAAGCAGGTTAGGTCTCGAAGAGGAACAGTGTGCAGCTGGGTAGATCTACACTGCTGAGGGGTGGGAGGGAAAAGGAGACGGGGGCGGGGGGGGGGGCCGGCGGGAGGGTTGCAAACCAAAGCAGAGTCAAGGGTCTTTAAAAGCAGAGAACTAACATCCCATTGTTCCATGTGCTTGCTGACCTCCTGGGCTAGGAGGCCTTACGTTTTGCATCAGAGGTTATTAGATTTATCAGTCTATCAATAACCAATATCATTATCATCAATATCAATCACTAGTCCAATCTTCTCATTTTAATAATGAGGAAACTGAGGCCTAGAGCAGAAAATGACTTGCCCAAGATCACATAGCTGGTTGGGGACACAGCCTGGTCCAGCCCCTAGGCCCAGGCTTTCCCATTACACCTTACCTTGACCTTAAATGGACCTTCTTCTCTGTCAGAGGCACTTGGCAGATGAAAACTTGGGCATTCAACGTGATTTCTCTTTGGCTCCTTTTATGAACCTGAGCCTCGGTTTACCCCCACGTTTTAAGGATGAGCTGTTTTCCCCGGTTCTCCATCTCAGGGGCAGTGAGAGTTAATTCTAGTAATTTAGGTATCAGGATAGGGAGCAGACCATAATGAAACCAAGTCCCCTCATCTCGTACCCAGCTAAACCCCAAAGGATGGAGTCCACATGAGAGTGGCCCCTTTTAACAGAGCGCAAGTCCCAGGACAAACCAATCTCTTAGCTTCTCCCCCATTATCCCAAAGTCTCCCAACAACATGTTTATACAGGTGAAATATGGGTAAAATGAGCTCCAAGTACTGACTCAGATAACTCAAAGACACATAAAATAGCACTGAAGGGGAACTAGTAGAAACAGAGAGGAGCCCTCTCACTGGGTGGTCCACCTTGATGATGGCCGCTGTGCAGGGAGTGAGGGAGGAAGAGCTGTGGGCAGGAATATTTATGTCATTCCCCAGCGTGTGTTGTTTGTGTGTTTTGTTGTTTCACTCTAGCTGGCTGCCTCCTTGAATCCCTGTCCATCTCCTCGGTCCCCAAATCAATGCACCCTCCCCCTACGGGTATAAGATCTAAGTACAGGATCTAAGAAAGTCACCTGATTCGAGGGGTGTGACTGCAACTAAGAAGTTTGGGCCACAGTCAGGAGCTACATAGGCCTCCTGGGCAGTGATTTAAGGTCATTGAACTAAATTAGGAACTCAACCAGATTTGTCTCTGACTCTTACCTCTAGGCAGCTGTGTCTCCCTCTTTCTGCAAATCCCTAGGCCCTTACTTGCTCTAGAAAAGTCTGCCAGCAGGGGCTGCTTTCCCAGGTGTCTCAAAGATGTGCAGATATGCACCATTAGCTGAGAACGCTTCTAGTAAATGAGCTCCTTTTGCTCTGTCCCACTCCATGGGACCCTCTTGGGGATCTTACTGTCCTCTCTGTACACAAGGAGATGGAGAAGCTACTGTGGAGAAGAAAATAGATTCTCCTTTGACCCTGGCTTCAGGGTGAATGCAGGCAAGTCCCTCAACCTGTCTTTCAGATTCTTCCTCTGCCAGATGAAGAAGGCCATTTACCCGTTTCTTTTGAAGATCAGATGAGAGAATAATTGTGAATACACTTTATAAACTGTAAAGTACCCTCAAATGCAAAGGATAGGTGTTACTTGAATAGTTTCCTAAGATGTATTCCTGCATAACGTGTGTGATTAAAAAATAGAGATGGATGGTGCTGGGGATGAAGGTACTAATGACATGTCAGAGTCACGTGATGGTAAGAAAGAAAATGGGTACAGTAATATTATTTTGTATTCAAACGATTTTAATAAACTTTTAAATGTAAGTAGATTTCATAATTATTTCAATTTACAAAATAGTATTCATGAGATATTTCGTATTTCATAATTTAAATATATTTTATGTATTTCAAATTGGATTGGAAACTAAATTGAAATGAAATGAGAAAGTTTCAAAGAAAAGGAAATAGAAGATTAAATGAAATAAATAAATAATTTTTTAAAGGGTGAGTTGTTATTATTTTGATAATTCACTTCCATGAAAAGTTGAAGTGACAGCTGGAGTTATCTGACCACCCTCCACCCCTCACCCACCCAAAAGGCCCCCCTCTCACCCCAGTGCCTCGTGACTCATCACCTCTCTTTGGGGCTTTCTTATCCCCTACACGCATTTGACAGCTATCCGCACGGCTTCTCAAGGGCAACACGAGATTCCTGAAATGTGATCCTGGCTTGCTGTCCCGGGGACAGTTGTTCACAGTGGAAAAAATCTCCCTGTGGTATTCAGCCCGATTGGCAGCCTCTGCAGAGGAAGGAGGAAAATTTGCAGGGGATTTGGTGGCATGTGGCCCTCTTGGCCCACCTGCTCCCTCTCCTCCCAAAGGGAGGCAGCTGCCTGTCCTCAGAGCACGCTATCTCCTGCCCAAGAATTAAAAGATCTGACTGTACTCCCAGGTGCTTTGCAGTCAAAAGCTGCCTGGAGAAGCCGCATAGAAGACCCCAGCACAAGCAAGATATTCATTCACAGCAAACAGCTGCTACAAAGAAACCTGAGTGGGACCAGAGTGAATCATACTAAGTTGCTGAACCCAAACGAATTTGAATTTAAAACAAATTTTAACAGGATAATCAATTGAACTTGTTTAAAAAGAAAAAAAAGGAGAAGGAAACACGACTTGTATTTTTCACTTATATTCTTCTACACCGAACTCTTTACAATACATATGTAATTTTTTTGTTATTGTAAGTAAAAAAGGGGGAAAAGGGCAAAAATAAATGCATGGTTTCCTACAACAATTAACTGAGAATAAAACAAAGATGCAAAGATATCAAAATATTCATGGTACTAAACCAAGATCTTTGTTCCATTTAAAGCACTTCCGTTAGTCCTGCACTTTTCATTTTTTACGCTGTCTGTCCCTCTGCTCCCATGTAACACTGAAGGAGCGTGGTCTGAGCACAGGTCCAAAAGCTTCAGGAAAAAGTTGCTCCCACTTGCGGCTGAGTTAGGTGACTGTCACCATCCCTTCACGCCTTCTGCACAGCCAGATTGCTTGTTGGGGGAGACTCCTGGGTGGTGTAGAAGGGAAACCCGAAAACAGAACTGAGTCTAAAGACGTTGTTGCAGTGATGTCCAGAGTAACTGTGATGCGAGAGTTGCAGGTAGGACTCTACAGAAAGTCTAAGGTTCCAGCTGGAGACTGTGAGTACTCTGACACTCAGTATAGGAGTGGCTTAGCAAACGAGTCTTCCCAGAGAGAAACAACCATGGTAGAATCATACACTATTTGATGAATTCTGGTCTCACAGGTGCAAGCTGAGGCCAGTTTTTGTTTATGATCCACTTCCATGGCTTCCTGCACTATCTTTGTGCTGATGACTCGAAACTTCTGAGTTCCTGACCTGAATATCCAACTGCCAACACAGAATTTCCACTAGGCTGTCTCTCAGACACCCGAAACTCAGCCAAGTCCAAAGACTTTGAGCCCTTGATCTTCTGTCTGAAATCTCTTCCTCTCCAGTGTTTGTCAGGAGTTGAACGACCATTCACACAGTTACTCACACTAGAAACCTTAGACCTGTTCTTGCCACAGCTTAGCTTCTCATTTCTAATTAATCACCAAGACTTACACATTCAACCTCTTAAGTGTCTCAAATCCACCCCCTTTCTCCAGCCCCACTGTCACAGCCCTAATCCAGGCTCTCACTCTCTCTCCCTGAAACCACTGCAAGATCCTCCTGACTCGTCACTCAATGTCCACACTTTATCCTCCAATCCATTTGTCTCAAGTCTCCAAAGCAATCTTTTTTTCAATGGAAAACTGACACTTTTCTCCTTAAAATCATTCAATGGCTTCCCAATAAAACCCAGAATTTGTATTGGGACTTACCAGAGTCTCCCTAAATTTTCATTCACTTGATCAATGTTTAATGAGAACTACTCTGTGCCAGGCACTGCGCAAGCACTGAAATATAATAGGGAACAAGACAGACATAAACCCCTGCCCTCAGAGAACCTACAGTCTAGTGGAGAGAGGGAAAATAAATAAGAAAAGTAGGTAAAATGTACAACAGGTTAGATTGTGTTACAGGTCAAAGAAAAAAATAGAGTAAGGAAGGGAGGAAATGTCAGGATGGGGACTAAGATTTGCGATAGGAAGTGAGGTGAGGGAAGACCTCAGATAAAGACGTGGCAGAATGAAGGAGCGAGTCCACAGATAGCCTAGGTGAGAGAGTTTCAGGCAGAGGGACAGCAAGCGCAAAGACCCTAAGGCATGTTCAACACTTAGAGGAGGCCAGCGTGACAGGAGTAAGAAAGAAGATGAGCTTAGAGAGGTGGTGGTTGGGGGGCAGGGAGGTGTTGCAGATTGTATAGGACCCTGCAGGTCATCAAAAGTACAAGACCTGGACTCAGCCTAAGACGAGAATAAGTGAAGGGCCATGAGCAGAAGAGTGACTTATGAGCACCCACCATGTGCCGGGCACCACGGTAGGCACAGAGGACTAAGCATTGAGTAAGACAGTTAAAATCTGTGTTCCCATGAAGGCCACATCCTATTGGAGGAAAACAGGCAATATTCAAGTAAATACTAAATAAACAAGATGATGTAATGGGGGTTATAAGGTGGCCTAACATCTTTAGACGCTGAGGGAAGGCCATTGTGAGGCAATGACGTACCAGCTGAGAACACAACATCCAGAAGGAGATAGCCACATGAAAGTCTGGGGCCAGGGGATTCCACACAATGAAACAAGTGCAGAGGGCCTGAAGTGGGCACAAGGAGGAGTGTTTAAGGACAGGAGGGAGAACAGTGTGCTGGTAGAAGTGACAGGGTTTGACGTGGGAGAAGCTGGCAGGGTTCTCATAATTTGTGGAGGAGCTCTCATGGTAAGGCTTTTAGATTTCATTTTAAATAAAATAGAACTCTATTAGAGGGACTTAAACCATCAAATAAAATAATCTGATTTGTGTTTTTAAAAATCTTATGGTTAATTAGGTACAAATTGATCAGTGGTCATGGCCCAGACTAGAAATATCGGTGGCTTAGAATAAGGTGGTGATGGGCTGGAGGAGGTAGATATGGAGGATATTTGGGAGGGATTTCTAGAAACAAGATGTGCAGCATGAAGAAAAAGAGCAATCAAAGATGACGCCAACCTGGATTTGTGGCCTCAGCTATTGAATGTCATTTTCTGAGGTAGAGAAGAATGAGGGAAGAACATAAAGTGGAGGTGAGAACTAAGAGTTACAATTTGGCCATGTTAAATTTGAGGCACTTCTTAGACTTCCCAGTGGAGAAGTCAAGTGGGAAGTTGGGCACCTGAGGCAAAAGGCTGGGGAGAAGTACATCTGGAGTGATCTGAATATATTGATGTTATGTAAAGCCACGGGACTGTATAGGATCTTCCCGGGAGAGATTATCACTAGAGAAGAGTTAGGGATCGCTGGGGTAACCTAGTATTTATAGGCCAAGCAAAATAGAAAGAGCCAAAAAAGCAACTAAGAAAATGCAGCAAGTAAGCAAATGAATGCTGCTGAGATGCCAAAACTGGACTCAAATGCGATAGTTGAACTTGGCAATGTGAAAGGCTGTAGTGATCTTGCAAGAGTAATTTCACTGCAGAGAGGAAAAGAAGTCCAACTGCTAAGGAAAGGAGAGAATAAGAGGTGAAAACGTGGATGCAGAGACAGTGGACAACTTTTTCAAGAAGTTTTGCTATGGCAGGTTTTTATTGTTGTTGTTGTGCGTGTTGGTCTTGGAGCATGCTTGCATGACAACAATGGAGAAGATCCAGGAGAGAAAGAAATTGATTCTCAATAAGGGGTATAATCCTATTGCACTGTTCAGACCTTGTCCTAATTAATTTCAAGTTCCCAAAGTTGCATTCCAGTGATTTTCATACCTTCAGAACCACAGATTGTGCCTCCAGCTGTGGCCAGTCATTGGAGAAAAGATTGTCCTTAGTCACCAGAGAACTGAATGAGAAAGTGTGGATGGATCAACTCAAATCCATCAGCTCAACTGGGAAAGAACTCCAAATGCAGGCCATCAAGAGAGTGGGTCAGAAGTAGCACCAAAGTAATATGTAGCTGGTTGTTGTTGACCAGCATACAGAACAAGGCTGCTTCTGGATTTAGGGGGTACTCTCAATACACAGCGAGTATAGACAACTCCTCAAGGACAGGAAGTGATTCTAATTCACTTCAATATCTACAGCATCTAGTATCATAATAGACACATAGGAACTACTACTCAAAAAAGATTTGTTGGATAGAGGAAGGGAGGAAAGAAGGAGAGAGGGAGAGAAGGAAGGAAGGAGAGAGGGAGAGAAGGAAGGAAGGAGGGAAGGAAGGAAGGATGGAAGGGAGGGAGGAAGGAAGGGAAGTGGAGGCAAGGACTTATATAAAATGTAAGATGTAAGATTCCTGCCCTTATCATAGCTCTAATGACTAGTGTGAGTTTCCATATGTCTCCTTTCTTTAAAACTCTTCGGTAACAGGAAGTAAACTAAAGCACTTGTTAAAATTAGAATTTATTAATAAGCCACCCCTTCACAATACACACACACACACAGACACACACACACACACACACACACTACTCATGTAAAAAACACAATTTATGTATGGTATATGGCCCTGTCTGGGAGACAGGCACAAGACCCTATTTGACTGACCAAAGTTTTTATTTGTAATCTGCAAAGGAAGAAAATGAAGTAGAGACAAATTCACAGGGTTGCTTTCCCTCATCTGTAAAAAGACATGTATGGTGCCATAAAGATCAACAGCATAAGAAGGCCCTGGAAGGCTAGCGAAGGTGTGCTTTGTTACTGACCTCACAAGGGGAGGCTGTTCAATGTTCACTTGGGAATGGGAGTCAGCCGAGTGGTGGAACCTCTCACCACGGTGGTGGAGCTTGCCTGCCCCACACTGACTAATGGAATTTAAAGGGAATTTTTGTCTCCAAGAAAGAACTGGACTCTTGCAGCTCTGAGCTGGATGAAGAATCCAAAGGGAAATCTATCTCAACTATAGCTGCTCCTGTTTCCCTCCCTCCCCTTGGAAAGCCACTGGGTCTGCTTCGACCGGCAATTTATGGCTCACGCAGCTGCTCTGACAACAGGTTTGGGACTTCTTTGGTTTCAGCCATCAGCTCAGCCACGTGCAGCCCTGCTATATCTCTAGGGCTTAGGAGGTGTGCTCCCGGCCACCCCATCCTAAGGGCAGCAGATGCTCTGCCTGTGGGGAAGGGTGAGATTAATGAGTCTTCCTTTCCACCCTTGCCACCAGAACAGCATGGAGTATCAACTCTGGCTTTCTGCAGGTATGGTCAAAAATAAGCTAGGAGATGCACTTATACCACTCAGTAACATAGAGAGTGCTCCTCACACTTTTGTTTATTTCGTGACACAGATGTATGGAAGTGGAAGAGGGCACCAGCCAACTCCCTTGCCTTATAGTAAAGCAAAGATGTTACTGATTCGTAAATAATCATCTTCAACCACGTTCTCTCTCTCTCACGATTCAAGGCATTTATCATGCATCCTACTGGATATCATCACAACATGCGAGAACTGAGCCCATAATCTACCCTCATAACCCCACCAGCAATGAATGGACGTTTTCCTAAATGTGGCCCTCACCTCAAAGGTCCCTGCAGTAGCCGAGTCTGCAAGGTCCTCTTCACCATCTCTCACACCCAGCCACCCCACACCTTCTCCACAGCCATTACCCTGGCAAAGCACCACCACCTTTCACCTGAATTACCCTTGCTGTCTCCCAACTGGCCTCACATCCTCAAGCCTTGTTTCCTTTCAATGCCTTCTCAGCCTGTGGGCAGCGTGGTTTTTCTCAGGCACAGATAAGACCTTGACTTCCCCAGCTCCAACCCTTCAGCAGCTCCCCAGGGCCCTCACGTTGAAGACCAGTTTCCCCAAAATGGCGTGTTTGCACTCCCCATTAGGACTTTGCCTGGCTATTCTTTCTGTCTGAAACTCTTACTTCTCCATCCTCTTCTCTGTCACTGGCTGATTCTTACTTATCTTTTAGTTCTCTGTGTAGGCATCACTTCCCTGTCCCTCCGCGGTCTAACACTGTTCCCCTTCAGAGCTCTCTGCTCCCACTGTCTCTGCACTTACCAGACTCCATAATAAATTCCTATTACCTGTCTATATCCTCAGCAACCAGTACAGAGCAAAATGGACACACAATAGTTATTAAATGAATGAATGAACTATGTGCCTACTCTCCTTACTCCCCAAACTAGAGAGAGTCAGCAAAACATACTCATCCCATGTGTCCGCCACTTTTCTAGTCAAAACTGGCAAGAACAAAAAAGAATAAGGAATTATAGGAATATCAAAGCATCTGAAAAACACCTTCAGAAAACCCCAAAGTGCCATGATATCTTCCACCTGTGCTCTTAATCCCAAGCCTCCTCATAAAACTTGTTCTCTCAGTTACCTGTATAATACGATTAACTGGAGAGTTTTAAAAAATATCAATTCCCAGAACCCACCCCAAACCCACTAAGTCAGAATCTCTGGAAGTGATGTGCCATTAGGGTTAAGAACCTTGATTTTGGTTTTCCCTTCTAATACCATAACCTCTCTTTCTCTGCAGACTGATTTTGCTCCACTTATAGCCACACTCAGATCTTGCCCATAACAAAACAAAACTTCTCTCTGTTCCTGTGCTTTTCTGTAGCCTCTGATGTATCTTTGCTTCTTTTCTCATCTGAGTTTTCTAGAAGAGTAGCTTACGCTGCCCAGCATTTTTTCCTTATTCTTCCCAACTCAACTTTTGCTCCCACCACTCCTTTGAATCTGGTTAGAAAAAGAGCTTCAGTAACACCTATACTGCTGAAGATTCAGGTCTTACCTCACTGGAAATTTCTACATCTAACAGTTCTATGGCAGACACACCCTAAAGTGACCCTTGTATAATGTCCTCCCCTTGAGTGTGTGCAGGACTTGTGACTTGTCTTAACTAATAGAACATGGCAAAGGCTATTGGATGCCAATGCTTTGATTATGTTGCATTATATATGAATCCATCTTAGCAAACAGGAGTGAGAGGTTCTCCTATTGACTTTGAAGAAGCAAATAGCTGTGTTGTAAACTGACTATGAAGAGGGCTACATGGCATGGAACTGTGGGCAGCCTCTAGGAAAGGAGGGAAGCCTCCAGCTGACAGCCAGCAAGAAGCAGTCATACAGTTGCAGAGAAATGAATACTGCCTGAAGCCTGAATGAACTTGGAAGCAGATTCCTCCCCAGTCAAGCCTTCAGATGAGAATGCAGACCAGGAAACACTTTGATCACAGCCTTATGAGACCCTGAGCAGAGGACCCAGTTAAACTGTGCTTGATTTGTGAGATAATAAATGTATGTTGTTTTAAGCCAATAAGTTTGTGGTAAATTGTTAGATAGCAATAGAAACTAATAGAAGCACTGATCATTTATTTCTTCAAATCTCTTATTCCTACTCCATTATCTCTAAATCAATGAGGGCTCTTCCTCCAGCAACTGTCCCTTAAACCCTGGTGCTTCCCAAGATTCCACTCTTGACCACTTCTCAGCTAGCTCATCATATTCTCCTTAATCCAAATCATCTCCTCTGACTACCGCTGTGCTGATGACTCCAAATTCTGACCTCTCTCCTGAACTTCTTGCTGCATATTTCCAGCTAGATGACTTAACCATCAAATTCAACCTGTCCAAAAGTAAAGCTATCGTCTTTTCTGCTAAACCTATTCTTACTCTTCTAGTCCTCTTCTCAATTTATGATCAGAATCTAGATTCATTCTAGATCCTTTCCTCACTTGACACTATGTCCAGTCAACCATCAAGACCCACTTGTCTTCCTTCCATTTCTCTAACATCTAATGCACCCCTTTCTTTCCATATCTGTCACCCTTACCCTGGTTCAGGTCTTCATCATCTCTCACGTGGTATATCACAATGACCTCATAATAGATCACTTTGTTTACTAATTCATCCTCTGCATAACTGCCAGAAAGGGTTATATAAAGCATAGTCTGACCACTATTCAAGCTGCTCATCTAGTTTATATGCTAGTTTATATGATGCTAGCAGATGGCATCATCTAAAAGATGATGGCGTGCTAGACCTCCACAACCTGGCTTTTGCCTACCTCTCCAATCTTAACTTCCATCATTTTACTAAACCAATTTCTCACAGCTTTAAGGAAGCAGAATTGACATACAGTACACTGTACTTATGTAAGAGGTATAGTTTTGTAAGTTTTGGCATGGAAACTATTAGCACTTTTTTTTGACATTGATTTTGATGAAGCCTAATTTATCATTTTTTTTATTTTATGGATCATGCTCTTGGTATTGTACCTAAGAAATCTTTATATAACCCAAGTTCATGAGATTTGCTTCTATGTTTTCTTCCAGAAGTTTTGTAGTTTCAGATATTACATTTAGGTCTATGATCCATTTGGGGTTAACTTCATATTGTGAGACTATTAATCAAAGTTCCTTCTCTCTTTCTTTGGCCTATGCATGTCCAATTGTCCCAGC
Source organism: Equus przewalskii (assembly GCF_037783145.1). Classification (NCBI taxonomy): domain Eukaryota; kingdom Metazoa; phylum Chordata; class Mammalia; order Perissodactyla; family Equidae; genus Equus; species Equus przewalskii. Next base: position 50,108,452 of record NC_091849.1, read on the forward strand.
ACCACTTGTTGAAAGACTATCCTTTCTCCACTAAATTGTCTTTTCACCTTTGTCAAAAATCAGTTGTCCATATATGTGCAGGTTTATTTCTGGATTCTCTATTCTGTTCCATTGGCTATCTTAATGCCAGTTCCACACTGTCTTGATTGTTGTGGCTTTATAGTAAGTCTTTATTATGGGTAATGTTAAAGGTATATTAAAGGTAGTGTCAGATCTCCAAATTTGTTCTTTTTCAAAGAACACTTTGTTATCACTTGATCCTTGTGAATTTTGGAATCAGCATGTCATTTTCTACTGGGATTCCCATCTATTAATACTTTTTCTGGGATTGCATTGAATCTGCTGATCAATTGGAGGAGAATGGTATCTTAACAAACCGGGTCTTCCAACCCATGAACAAAGTATATCTGTTCATATGTTACACCTCCTTTACGTTCTCTCAAACAATGTTTTGTAATTTTCGATGAAATATAGCCGTCTTGGTCCCCTAGGACTCAATTCCATCTCTGCAACTCGAGAAGTCTACTGGGCTCCGCTTGGATTTCCCCTCCCTGCACCACAGCCTGGTAACTGTCTCAAAGCAGTCAGCTGGGGAAATCTTAAAACTAACCTCATGTGTTTCCATCTCTCAGAGATCACTGACATTGCCTGATGTCCAGTTTCTTGAAAACCATGTTTTATATATTTTGTCTGGGTATTTTGGTTTTTTCAGGGAGGAGGGTAAGGCTGTTCCCTGTTACTCCATCTTAGCAGAAATGGTAGTCTCTACTAAGCTTATTTCATTTCTCCCCAACACTCTGTTCCATTTCCTGTTTTCATGGTTGGCTCATGCTAGCCCCTCTATTTGGAGTGCATTTTTCCCCCTTATTCACCTGGGTGACTCTTGCTTATCTCTCAAACTCAATATAAATGTTCAACTTCTCTAAGAACATCTCCCATGTATCCTAAGGCTGAGTGACACCCTCCCTCCTCTTTGCTCCTGTGTTAGCCTATGAATGTATCTGCCACCCCTCTTTTACCACCTTATATTCAAATTATCTGTTTATACAACCATCTTACCCAAAGTCTTATTCTTTTTCTATCCTCAGTGGCTGGTGAAGACCTTGGCATGTAGTAGGTACTCCATAAATATTTGTTGAACTGCTTCTTTAAGACACAAATTATGAACAATGAATAAGAAAAGACTATCTTTCTTTAGAGACTATCACTTCCTGGAGGGAGGGATGGGGGTCTCCTTCTAAAAACAAGAGTCAATTTAATTCACTATCGCTAAACTGCTTCTAGAAGCTGGATTGCTGGGTTAAAGGGTATTTTAAAAAATGGATGATTACTGCCAAATAACTCTTTTAAAAAGCCTGTCAATTTATACTGTCAATAATGAATGAAAGTTCCCACTTCTTACTTTCCTTACCAATACTGAATTGTATACTTTTTTCAGTTTTGCCAGTCTGATGCGAGAAAAGAGTTTCTTATTGTTAAAATTACATTTCATGCTCATTCATAAAGTTGGGTTTTAAATAAAGCAAAAATTTATTAGATTTTTATTTTTAATCTGTGAGTTCCCATTTATGATTGTCCTGGTTATTCTGTTTGCCCCTACCCCCATACTCCACCCTTCTATGCCTTGCTCTACACCAAGGCAGCATCACTCCAGCTCAGATCTAGGAGGGAAGGCCCTTTATCCAGAACCCCAGCTCTCTCCAAGCTTCAAGAAGCCATTTCTTCCCCTTATGCCTCTAGATGTAGGAGTGGTAATGGCTTCCCAATTCTGCTAGTACATTTGTTGTTTGTCCTCATGTCTGTAAATAGTCCCTTCATTAAACTCTTCTTCACTGAAATCTTTGAGCAAGCCATTATTTTCTTCTGAGACCTGACTGATGTAATAACCTTTGTTTTTGCATTGCAATAGTTACTATCTTATTGATTTGTAGGAGCTCTTTATATATCATAGATATTTTATCTCTTTGCTGATATATATGTTGCAAGTATTTTCTCCCAATCTGTAATTTGTCTTTTAAGGTTGTCTTTTTATTTCTTTGCCATACATAGAATTTTTTTTTCTTTTTCTTCCCTAGGCTTAGCTTGATGGTTATAACACTAAACCTGAGCTAAAAATGTACCCTGACTTACAACCAGACTTTATCAGAAAACTTCTTTATATATTGTTCTTAATTCTTTTCCCATGATCAGGTTTGATCTCTCCTGGAGTTAAAATAATCTCATTACATCAGGGTAACTTAGCACCAAAACACTCCCAGCCTTCTATTTATCAGTTCCTCTGGGAGAATTCACAAGTTGCCATAGGCCTTCTAGCTGTCTCTAATTCCTCTCTCTTTAGTTATCCACTGGCATAGGTAGGAAAAATTTAACTTCCCTGGAAGACTGTGAGCTCCAGAAAGACAGGGATCTTGTCTCTGTCTTACCATTGCATCCCCAGCTTCTAGCAGCAGTGCCTAGCAGAGTCAGCTCACAATAAATATTTGTTGAATGAATAGATGAATGACAAAGGAGAAGGAATAGCATTTCCCCTCTGCTCTCCCACTCCTCCATTCTGTACCATCATGTGATATATCATGACACATCAGCCTGGCTGATGCTGGACCAGGTATTATTCCTTATGGGGTGAAGCTTTGTCACTTCTTCTATCTCATAAAATACTCCATTAAAAAAATCTATGTTCCCTAAGGGCTTTTAGAAATGTACTGGAGGGTGGGAGCACACAGAGGGAGGCAGTCAGACTTCACATGCAGATAATTCATTTGCCTTGTAGCAAATATCCTGATAGACTATAAACTTGTGGTTTTGTCTACTTTTCTTCGTCTTAAAACTATAAAGGTAGCTCCCCTTTGGAAGGGGTGGATGCAGGGGTCAGAGCAGCTACCCTAAATCAGGACGCAGGAATGCTAACAGTTGGAAAAAGAGGTAGAATCAATTTTACCTGATTTTTAGTCTGAGAAGGCTGAGACAAGGGGCAAGAAGACATGGCCTGGAAAGTGCAGGAGCAGCGCACTGGGAAAGCCACCACTATGTGAAGCACCATGTGTCCAGAAGCTGTGCCACCCTTAGCAGCTATCCATCCCATCACGTGAGCAGAGCCATTCATTTAACAAATACTGTTGTAACCATTTAGGATACATCCATGAAGAAAATAGGGAATTTATATTTCGCTGTCATCTTTTCTGTGCACAGAAACCTCACTTCTCACTCTCCAGGTCTCACCAATGTGGGAACATGACCCTACAGGCAAAAGTCCTCCAATAACTTTTCATTTGTCCACCTCTGGGGGTCAACCCTTGATATGTCCCATGCAATTATAATCCCTAAAGGGGCCACCTCTAGTCTCCTAGCAGAGTAGGGAAGGGAGGGTGCCCATGGGGTCTACTAGGGCTCTCCCAGGTCGAGATGGAGTGTGGACACTCCTGTTACACGTTCTTTCATTCTTATCAAACAATTCAAAATAAAATACCATTTATTTCAGTAGAGTCCTCCATTGCCTCCTCTCTTCCCGATCACAGGCTGAACGTCAAATATTTACTCAGTCTTTTCTCTTGTTGCCCATGTTAACCACATTTAATCAAAATTCCAAAACATTCTTCCAGTGTACTTACGGCTAGTTAATGATTGCCTTATGACAAAAGAGCTGACAGAACGGCCCTTCTCAGAAACCTCTCTGACTGACTCCTCCACTGAAAATCCAGCTGTTCTGTGGACCCACCTCATGGCCAACCTTTTGTCTGGTTTGTGTTCAAAAGACCCAAGACCCTCTTCTGAACACATTGGTGTCCGGGGTCCACTAAACTTCTCAGTGCTCCCTCCCCTTGCCCGAAAATTCTGGGCTCTTCCTCAGAATGTTATGGTTTCCTGACCTAATGCTAATAGTATTCTTCCCTGAGAAGCTGAACTGTCCTCTCAACAAACATTATTATAGATAATATGTCTAGTATTTTTTGTCCAGGAGACATTTAGAAGGGGGTTTCAGTGTGGAGACCTTTTGTACTTTGGGGGAATTTCTTTCTGTATAACAGGTTTTTGTTTTAAACATTAACTAGGCAATCTGCCAGCCTTGGGCTTTGGGGGCAGGGTTAAGCTGGGAGAACAGATGGGAGTGCTGGAAACCATCACTTTTTGCACTCATCATTCTCCTGCCACCATTGTGAAGACAACCCTCTCATTTCTTCTTCAAATGATTCCCAAGAGACCTGAGGATCTATCTCAACTAGTCCACCATAGGGCTTAGAGAGGAGGTTCCAGGTTTTGCTTTGGAAAAAGTCAAAAAGAAAAAAGGTTTGCTTCACCCAGAATTATTGTAAAAATGGTGCTTCCCAGTCCTAGTCTTTTGCGGAGCAGGGAGGGCCCCGGCGGGTAATTCAAGAGGCAGCTGATAGAGGGGAAAGAGAAGGGTTTCACCAGTTGCTGCTCAAAAAGCACTAAAGTTTTTATATGTAACCTGAGTTTCCACCAGACCCCCTCGTACTCCGGAATGTGGCGGCAAATGGGTGTCATTAACCCAAATGTCACGGCACTTGCTCTTACCTATATGCTCAGCAAGACTTTAGCTTCCTACAATTCTCCCCAAATACATCAAAATCTCTGAGCCTCCTCAAAGAGGTTTTTATTTATTCACAAATAAGTGTACCAGTTACCAAAGACCTCTGCTAAGAACCACTAACACTTCCTTGAGTACCGCACACCAAACAGTGGATGCCATACTACTATGCGCCCAACACAATCAAACACCTCCTCTGATGGGACCATTTTCCAAATTTAATTTTTATCTCTTTTACATATTTGAAGTATTAATAAAATACTTACACACATAGAAATACGGCTTATTCATGCTTGTGTGATGTCTTCCAGATGGAATTAATGATACGTGAAACTGTCACTCCATTACTTGAAGAAAAAGCATAATTCAGAACAAGGGAATCCAACCTGATGTTAGAATAAAGTAGATTTTTCATTGTGATTGAAAAATGTAAAAGACAGTCACCTGGACTCTCCCTCTAGTCGAGATCTCTATTTGCCTGCTTTTGTGCCCTTAGATATTTTCTACTGGAGTGCACACAATTCACCATTTATGTGCAAGTACATTGATTTCCATAGAATCTGTGACACTCAAATTTCATGGGCTCCAAGGATGATAAATACTTTCTTCACTTAGCTCTGTGCCATAATAGTGTAAACCTCTCACTTGAAGGAAGTCAGCCCTCAGACTATGAAAACAGCCACATGGTTCCTCAACCCTTCTCTGCCCCTACCCCCAACCCCAAGGAAACGCTCCTCAGTTGGTTAGGCCGGAGGTCCGAAAACTGGACAAAACAAACACCTTCTCACAGGTACATGAACAGAGAAAGTTCTAGGAGAACACTTGCCAGATCCTTGGTTCTCGTATATATTCTCCGCTAAAACTTCTCTCTTCTTACTACCTCAATCCCGTTTTCCTTTTCTACTTCTCTTTTCACAGCCCTACTTCTTGCACTATACAAAAAGACATATGCTTTTAATTCCTCATGATTCTTCCTAGGGTGCATTCTCCAGAGGTGTAAAAACACAAGATTACACAAGATTGTAAGCATCACCAGGGTCCATCTTAGAGGCTACCTGCGTATCCTCTGGGAATTGGAAGTGCTAAGCCAAGGAATATGGTTAGCAAATTTTAATAGCATTCTCCTAGTAGGTTTCATTGAAGTAACAATAGAACAAAGACATATGAATATTTGTGGAAAACATTTCAGGCAGAGGAAACACTGAGTATGAAGCCCCCCAAGGGGGAGTACCCTTCCTATGTAAAGCAAGCATTCAAGGCCCATCAGCTTGGTGAGGGGAGTGAGCAAAGGGGAAGGGTAGTGAGGGATGAGATCAGGGTATCACGGGTGAGAGGTGTGGTGGATGTCATGTAGGATCTTGTGGGCCATTGTAAAGATAATGACTTTTATTCTGGGTGAAAGGGTACCATTGCAGTGTGGAAGGTTGACATAATCTGATTTATGCTTTTAAATGATTACTTGGGCTGCTGTGTTGAGAATAAGCTGGGGGAGGGCACAGGCAGAAGCAAAGAGACCGCTTAGGAGGTGATTGAAGTAATTCAGACGAAAGAAGACCGTGTCTCAGAACAGGGGAGGGATAGTGGAGGTGGCGAGAAATAACCTGACTCTCGATATATTTTGAAGGCCAGCCTACAGGACTTCCTGATAACTTGGATATGAGATAAAAATGAAGAGAGGAGTCAAGGATGACTCCAAGGATGGATTTTGGCCTGAACAACTGGAAGGATGGAGTTGCCATCGAGAGAGAGGGAAAGACTGAAGATAAAGGGAGTTTAAAATTGAAGATTAGGAGTTGAGTGCTCAAGATCTCAAGTTTGAGATGTCTATTGGAAACGTAGAGGAAGATATTCAGCAGGCAGGTGAATATGTGGTTCAGGAATTCAGGAAACAGCATTCCTGCAATTAAACTGATGCTGTGTTCAGATATCCTGGAAAATCACCAAAAAGTCATTGAGCAGATTGTGACAAAAATTGCAGTAAACAAAATATTTGCCTTACAGTTTGATGAATCTAGGGATATTTCCAACCATTCCCAATTAATAATTTATATCCCCCATTACAGCACAGGAAACAGCATTATTGTTAAAAATTATAGCATTCAAAGACTTTTCTAGGTTTGTAACTGGGGAAGTGATTTTCAAATTTTCCTACTTTTATTTGTGTTGACTGGGCTTTCTTTGGGGAGAGTGAATAGAAAAGTCTGTCTGTGGAGCTACCACAATGGCCAGGCATGAAAGGGGCTTCTTTCGTCAGATCCATGCTTTAAACCTTAATGAAACCTTGTTTTATTCATGAACAAGCTTGAGTTGCCAAAATGTTGAGCCTGAATTTACACAGAACGTTGGATGTTTCCTTTAGGTTGGCAAATGCTACAAAGTTAGGGACACTGAATTCCATCTTTTTTGAGATGTTTGAGATAATACCCATTTATTGTTGCATTCAGAAATAAAATGAGTTTCCCAAAAAGGTGTATTAACATGTTTAATAAAGACAGATAGGTGGCATTGAATAAGTTTATTTAAGTTTATTCTGGCTGATTGGTTTGACTATAAAGACTGACTTTGCCAATCAGGTTATACTGGCAAATACTCCTAAAAATTGAATGAACTAAATCTATGGCTGCAAAATTTTTTTTGGAGGGGGGAGGGATTACCCCTGAGCTAAGATCTAATCTTCCTCTTTTTGCTGAGGAAAATTGGCCCTGAGCTAACAAGTGCTCATCTTCTTCTATTTTAGATGTGGGACATCTGCCAAAGCATGGCTTGACAAGTGGTGTCTGTGTCCACGCCTGGGATTTGAACCAGGGAACCCCAGGCCAGCAAAGCAGAACACACGAACTTAACTGTTACACCACCATGCTGGCCCCCATGGCTCCAAATTTTTGATGAATATATATTTAAAGTACATGATGAGATTTTCAAAGTGTTTTTCAAAAATATCATATTGACAAGCATGCATTGAAATTAATAATATTTAGGTTTTTCTAACACTTTGCATTATAGTAAACAAGATAGCTCCACGTGGAAGAGTAACTGCTACAATTAACAGTCATTTAATGAGTCATGGTACTACCTTCTTGGTTTTCTCCCCAGAAATTAAAACATAACTATGTCAGGGTCTGTGAGGGATCTGGGATTTTATCCTACTTAAAAGCTAATAAACTAGTCTGTTAAGGTTTCATGGATGGTGGAAAAGACATGAAACTTGTGGGTCAGAGACTATGGCCTTTATTACTCTTGGCACAGCAAGAAGCCTGGCATGATGATTGTTCGAATTGGTTTCCTATGTCATTCAAGTCCCATGGGGGCAACACAAGAAGATGGATGGACTTAGATGCATGCTGTCTACACTGTGGATTTGTATCACACTGAGCTTGGGGGATTCAACACTTTTATAGCAAGCAGAAGCAAGCTTGCTCTTTGACTGGGTAGAAATGCTACCTCATCTCAAGGTAGCTCACTGCCCTGAGAAATGGCCCAGATAAAAAGCAGCCAGAGCCTTGTCTTCTTGGCATAGTCAGCAAGGATATGCAGGGAAACTCAGGGTCCATGGCAGATTGCCTCTCCCAATAAAATGCTCTCAGAACTGGGTGACAAATTCTTCTGCAAGTCATGTAGTTACTTCTTAGCTGTCAACAAAATTGAAGGAGAACCTCATCAAGATGCAAGTGACAGATCATGAATAATAATTTTGATAAGAAAATACTATTACAATTTCTGCCATAAAATTCACCTGTTGATCAAAGAATTTTGAGAAATTGCCATCATAAAATTCCTTCCATTTCCACCTTCTTATTTGTGCAAACAAGTGCTCTCAGCATTCATATCTGTGGAAAATGGAAAAGAACAGGAGTCAGTGTCAAACTTCCACTCTAACAATAAGTAACATCCGTCCAGGGATATACGAACTCATGGAAAAATTGTAAAAGCCCTTTCAATTTCATAACAGATATATTACCAATAGACATTAATTTTTATGTTTAGTAATTATCATTTGCAACATATTTATGCCACTTTAAGTAACTGTGTACTAGTAATAATCATAACGATAATTCAATCCAAAAGAAAAATTTTAATACTTAGCTCTGTAGTCACAGGAAATTAAAACAATTTTTATTTTGACTTTTAATTAGAAAATTTTCATCTTAAATTTAATTTCAATCTTTGCATATACATTTGTTGTAGCAAAATCTGATACAGTAATTAATAAAATACTTTCAAACATTTAATACACTCATTAGGATAAAACTTGTTATGGGAAATAAAACAGAGTAACAGGTTCCAGGGAAAAAAAAACATTACAAAATTCCAACTGTTTAGAAGAGTTTGTTTTAATATTCCTTCAACGAAAGATGATGAGTGTCAAATTGCTGTGGATTAGGTTTCACTGGATACAGTTAAAAGAATGACATAATATTTGAACTTAAAATGTCAAACTTATACCAGAAATTGTGTCTCAAGTAATTACAGTTTAAAAAGCCAAATATAAATTTAAAAATGTGTTAGAGAATATGTCCTTTTTCACAATTATTTTAAGTGGTGCACAGACAAAAAAGATGTAAGCTACATTTTTTAAAATAATAATCTAAATGCAGAAAACCATGACAGAATATGAAAGACAAAGAAGACAACCCCTGCCGTTAAGGACTTTAGCATCCATTGGGGGTAAACAGTAGTTTTGTGAGTATTAAATGAGAAAATGTGTAAAAGCATGGAGCTGTCCCGGGCCAGGGACCCGATAAAACTTAGTTTCCCTTATATTTAACTAAGTTTTTTCTTTTTTTTCTGCTTTGAAATCAAATGTCCTCTTGTTAGAGAACACGGGGCAAAAGTCACATGACTAGTAATTAACTTTCATTGAATATTTTTTCATCAGCTGAAGAGAGTTAAATCAGCTTTCTAGTTTCTTTTAAAATCTGGACATGCCTCAAATATTAATTTTAAAAGAATGCGTAAAGGAGGGAGGAGAGAGAGGGAAAGAAAAAAGAAGAAAGAAGGAAGGGAGAGAGGAAGGAAGGAAGGAAAGAAGAAAGGAAGAAAGGAAGGGAGGAAGGAAGGACAAAATGAAGGAAGGCATGAAAGCTCTTAAACACTACATGCACTGTCTTTCCAAACCAAGCAACTGTGATAACTTTTGTGTTGATTGAAGCACACATTTAACCAAATGAATTTTCCGTTGTTCCCACCTGTTTCCCAAATAGTTCAACTGTTCTGCCTTTGACCTGGTTTGGCTCCATCCTACATGGAATGTCTGCTCTTGGAATCCCCCACCCCTGGGCTCCTCCACCACAGAGTTGGCCATAGCAGCAGCTGGGAAAACCTCCTGGGGAACAGCTGGTGTCCAAGGCCCCACATTTCTGCCATGACCCAGGGCGAAGGGTAGTTTTCTGCAACAACAGTATTTGGGGACACATTTCATTAAAATAACACTTCACAGTTAGGTAGTACTATTCCATTGGCAGATAACTGTCACAATCACCATCTCCTTTGGTCTCACTAGGTCTTCAGAACAAACCTGGCAGACTCTGTAACTTTCTGAGTCAGGAGCCAGAGGTCTGGGCCTGGGGTCTGACTCCAGCTCTGACGCTGATCTCTTGAATGACGTTAAGGGGAAAATCAATGTAACTCTCAGAACTCCATGTCCTTACTACCAAATGAGAAGACTGGATGAGATGATCTCCCCTTAAAATGAACATTTATGGACAAAAGCCCAAAGCAACCTTCCCCAATCAACTCTATGCCCCACTGAATGAAATTCAAACTGATCGCTTACCTCAATGGCACTGCTCAGTCTCCCCACTCAGATACAACCAAAGCAAACCAAGAACCACCTTGGGATACCTCATAGCAAACATGCGACCTCACTGAATCCTCCCAACACACCTAATAAGGAAGGTAGCTCAGCTATTGTTACCTCTAGTTTTTAGATGAGGAAATTGAGATGAGAATCAGTGATTTGTAGAAATTATGCAGTAGGTAGCAAAATCCTACCTTGCAGTTCTGGGGAAACCAAACCATCTTTGAAATGCAACAGTTAAGACAACTTTATTGCTAACACTACCTTCGTGAGCATCCAGCTCCACAACGCTGACAACTGCCAACCATTTGGTTGAAAACAGGATCATCAACAGGGGCACATGAAACTTTATCTGATCTCTGATCCATACATACAAACCAGTTCATGGGGCCATGGATGCCTCGATGTCAAACTTGACTTTTGAGCATATTTTCAATTTGCTAATTCCTTCAGGGAAGCGATGGCATCTAAATTGAAACCTTCACCTCCAAGTGGTTCTGCCCTGTGTGTGCCCTGCACATCCTTGTTGATTTGTTTCTCCTGTATCAGGGTGGGTCTCTCCTTGACAACTGGGGGCCACATTTAGCCAAGCAGCTGCCCATTGGCGTCTAAAGCCTGCAATATGTAGTTCTGGCAGCATCTCAAAGGATTTATTATTATCATCCTATGATTTCATTATTATTATTATCACCCTTATGAAATTCGGTAGCTGAGCCCACTATAAAGCATTAAGCCCATGTTTTACATGGAACAGAGTTCTCTGCATTCCCCACACAGTTGAGGGATTTTCCCCCAGTTTCTGCTCACTGTTGGAAGGCTCTAAGAGGTGGCCTGCAGCCATGGATAAGTCAGCCCGTGTATTCCCTCCAGCCTCACTGCCCTCTCCCAGTGTCACCTTGTTGGGGAGAAGGCTCTCCAAGGGGCTCTTTACCAAACAGGAGGCAATTAGAATGCAAGACAAGGAGCAAAGACCTAGCGATCAGGGGATCCAGTTCTGTAACCGAGAGCAAGTCTCTTTGCTAACCTGCGCCTTGGTTTCCTCATATACTAAATGAGGTAACCAAGCGAGATTATCTGGAAGATTAATCTTGAAGATAACCTTGCTCAGACTAGCTCTAATTTTACCCATTTTTTGGCTTCTGGAGATTTCCACAGGGAAGAGAATCTTGTGAGGAAAGACTCACGAAAAGATCCTCCGCACTCCTTACTTCCACTTCTACTTCATTGAACAACTTGCCTTGTTAAAAACCAACCTGGTTTACACAAGACTTTGGGGAAAACAAAAGTAACTCTTTATCAGGGAAATCAGAATTCCTCACCTAAAATGTGCTAAGTCAAAAAAAAAAAAAAGAAAGGGAATTGATTAGGAGTCCTAAGACGTGGGTTTCATCCCAACTTTTTCAATAACTAGCCATGTGGCCCTCAGCAAGTCCCATCACTGCTCTGTACTTCTGATGGCTCATCTTCCAAATTTGAACACCAATACCTCTCTGGTTTACCTATGCCAAATAGCCTTTGAGGCTCGCGAGAAAACGTGGCTTAAAAATGTAAAGTGTAACCCTAGATACAGATAAGTCATTAAGTGAAGGTTACTTCTCTCTTTTGAACCTAGATAAATCTCAGAAGAACTAAAAGATTAATACAACATTAAAAAGATGCTTATCTTCCTATCAGTAGGGTGCCTGGTGGGTTTATATTTTGTTGTAGAGTTTTAGCAAACCTCTTTATACAATTTGATTTAACAAACATTTATTAGGAGCTTACTGTATACCTTACATCCTGCTGGAGACAAGGGAAGAAATCAAAATAAGTATGAATTTGACCTCCAGGTGTTTATAGTTCTATAAATTCAAGACTTACACACACACAAAATTGTAAAACAAATCTTAAAACAGTAACACGACATGTCCCAGAGTATACAGACCTATAACAAATGCTTAATCCAGCCAAGCTGGGATCTGAACCTTCAGCAAGGGGAAAGACTGGTGTTGACTAGAGTTTGAGGCAGGCTGTGTGAAGGAGACAGAACTGGAGACAGATTGTCATTGAGTGGGATGAGAACTTTCCTACGTTTATGACAGTAGACCTCCTACGTTAGAACAAATGCCAGAATTAGATAAGAAAAAGAATGTCCACATTTTGAGGATTGAAGAGAAATGTTTGTTTCTCAACACTCATTAGCAGCAGATTTCAGACTATGGTTTTCCAGCCGATAATTATCAAAGAATCCAAATTCGAATTCATTTAAGTTACAGAAATTATAACACTATAGCATCACTCTTTTTAACTTGTTACCTGTAAATGTGTGGTCTAAAAGAACTCTAAAAAAATCAAGATTTTCTACTATGAGTCTATTTTCTCAAAATGGCTGCTTCATGCCCAAGGCCTTCCCCAGGCTGACCCCTTCACAAAGCATTAGAGCCAGCCGCAGGTTAATTAGTATTTCCCGAACACACTCTGCACATCCCTGCTTCTATGCTTTTACTGAAATTGTTCCCCACTGTGGGAAAGCCCTTCCCTCACCTCTTCAGGTATGTAGGCCCTCCCTATCTTCAAGACCCAGCTGGCACCCAGCGTCCTCCATGAAGCTGTCACTACCCAGTCCACCACTTATCAATCTCTGCTTCTGGATGCCAACTGTACTTGTTTTCTGTAATATCAGTTTGCAATGACCATATTTTCCTGCCCCCCACCCCGCTGTGGATTCAAGTTCTGCCCCCAAAAGAACCTGTTGAAGTCTCTCAAGGCGGGGAACATAGACACTTCTTTGTATTTCCAGTGCTTGATCTCAGACACTGCGATTTGGCAGGCATTCACTAAATACGCATTATCGAACATCTAGTCAAGTCCCAAACTAGCCACATTTTCCATAACTCCACCACAACCACCCTCCCATATGAAAAATGGCCAAAATAAGTTAGAAACAAGCTAAAAGGGCTGTATCTGAGGTGGTATGTAACGGCCTAACCTAAAAGAAACCCAGGAGAAAGAGATGGGGATTCATTCACTTGAAAAACTTGATGTTCTTACTATCTAAAGTAATACATGCATCATTTCAGTATATTTCACAAACAGAAGCATTCATATAGATCTGCCCATCTGAAAAAGGATTTAGCAAAGGACATTTCTCCTTGCAATGGGACAGCTGAAGAGGTGTAATTTAACAGCTCTCAGAGGCCGTCACTGTGGTGATTGAGGTGGACAGAAGGCATGGACATGACCAAGGCCCTTAAAAGACACAAACAGGTGGGAGAGTGTGCTGGGGGTGGGCAGAGGGCTGCAGAGGACAAAAAGGAGGAGGCTCGCCTTCGGAGAGCAGAGACGGGAGAAGGCAGACAGCGAGACTGCCCGAGGAACGGGAGGAGAGGGGAGGACAGGAGATCCGAAGCTAAAAGCTCGGTCACATCTAGACAGGACACAATATGAGGTAAAGCTAGAATGAAGGACAGGATTAAAAGAAGGGAAGAGATATGAGCGGACAGGGCACAGAGAGGGAGAAATGACAGACAATCAGGAAAGGGAACGTGCATAAAGGAAAGACAAAGATGATTTCTCCATGTGTGACCAGAAGGAGGGCGGTTAAAAAGAAAGAGAAAGGAGTAACAGGGAAAAGGGTCTTAAGACGGAGACAAAAGAAGCAAGCAGTGCACAAGTCCTAGTTAAATGCTTAGAAAATCACCAGGCTGTCGGGCTGAGCTGGAAGACGAGCCCTAGCCGTACCCAAGAGGGGACCATCAGAAAGACGGAGGCAGGCAATTTAAGTAGCTGGTTACTAGGTAAAAATGAAAAAAAAAATTGAAGAAGGAAAAGGTGAGAAGCAGAAGAGGGAAAACCCAAAGGACACACTGGCCCAGAAACCTTTTTAACTTTCTGTAAGAATCTTCAAGGCCCCAAACTAGGCCAAGATTCTGACTGACATTTCTGAGCTCACCAGCTGCTGTTTCCTTGAGAGAATTCTGACAGGAAGGCATAGAAACGCAAGCCAACACTGCCAGCGCCGAAAAAAAATAAATAAATAACAACCGTGCTCTGAGCACCTCAATGGGGCCGAAACCTGTCGGAGAAGGCACACAGCTGAGAAGGACCGCCTGCAACTTTTCCCCAGGTATGTACCGAGCTGCTCCCGCGGGCTTCTTTCTCCTCTAATTGTCCTCTGGGCGTTCCTGCCTGGCCCATCTGTCTTTCTTTCTTTGTGAATTTTTGGGAAGCCCTGCAGGCGATCTGCTTCTGTCATCTGGAGCCAGCACGGCAGCATCTATAGGGGCAGGTGAAGCTCCACGTTCTGCATCTCACACCGGCGGGGGAGGACTGCTAGAATCCAGATCCCTCAGGCAGAGCGAGGCGAGGGGAAATGAATGAGAGAGATCGCCCCTGCCCACGTTATTGGTGCATGGGAATGACTTGTCGGCTGGTACTGACAGCAGACTCGTTTCTGTGTGCTGGGGCTTAAAGCAAAGGCAGGCGGGGGGAGGAGGGTGGGCATGGAAGACAGAGGGATAAGGAAAGCTCAAAGGGGGAGATCACGCACAATCACCCTAGGGGCTGTTCAATTACCTAAAGAAGAGCTAAGATTTTAGGAGTGATGGATGAGAGTTTGACAGCGCATGACCTTGAACTTGCTGCTTGCCCTTTCAGTGCCTTGGTAAAATATTTTGAATGTATGTTGAAATTTTCTTCAAAGTAACTCAAAGGAATTTATTTCTGATAAGTAATTTATCTCCAATATCAATCGTTGAATGGGAGTAGGTTTTGGATGACCTCACAGATGTCCCCACTAAGACAATGTGAAGTGTTACCTCGTTTTCAAAAACTAAGAAACTCAGTCCCTCAGCAATGTGTTTCTTTGGAAAACTAGGACAAGTACCAGATTCTCCTATTTGTCCCCTGGACCTTAAGCAATTCTTAATGCTCACTCAACTTAACAGGCGCACTTAAAAAAAACTTAAGAAATTTTGGAGCTAAAGAGCTTTATCATCATTCTGTATTATTACGTTATATTACGTTGTATTATCATTATGATCTCTTCACGAATACAATATGAGGTCGTATGAGTCAGTGGACCCTCTGTTGGGCTGTCTTCTCAAGAAAAACATTCACCTCATTTTTTATCCATTCTTCTCCAAACTCCACTTAAGTTTTATTGGTAAGAACTGGGAGGTGAAGGGATGGGCCCAGTTATTTACAAGCCGTTAAGTGAGAACCCTTGGTAACTTCACAGACGGGCTTCCCCTCTCTTCGTAGTGTTGACCATCTGTCTGCACCCTCATTGGTGAAAGCTCCTACAACCACACTCTTGAAGAGGGGTCACACCTTCCTGACTTCTGTGTGGCTTTACTCTTCTTCTTCACCTTCTCATTTTTAGGAAGGTCAGAATGTAAGAGTCCCATTCCTTGCCCTGAACTGTTGAGTGTCAGAAACATTGCACTAGAACAGTGGTTCTCGAAGTGCAGTCCCCAGACCAACAGCATCAGCATCACCTGGGAAATTGTTAGAGATGCATATTCTCAGACCCAACTCAGACCTACTGACTCAGAAACTCTAGGGGTCAGAGATGGCAATCTGTGTGTTACCTGGCCCTCCAGGTGCCTCTGGTAGACTAAATTCAAAGGTTAAGATTTTTTATTTCCAGAATCCACAGAGCTCGGATCTCCTTACAGGTGCGACTCTGGTCACCTACAGGGCTATAGCTTCTAAAGGAGACCCTTCCACAAAGAACAACCTCTCCGTCACTGCCTGTGTCCTTCATCCATAAAATATGAATTATTATAATGTAAGTTACTTGTTACAGCACTGAGAACAGTGCCTGCACACAGTAAGTGCTCTCTAAGTGTGGTGGTGGTAGTTTTATCTGCTCCACCCTTACTGAGCAAAGGCCTTCACTGGGTGGTGTGGGAAATCAAAAATGAGGCAGTCAGGATGCCAGCCCATATGAGAGGAGATGCACGCGTTACAGGGACACAAGGAATCAGACCGCTAGGTGAGATGTGGTAAGTGCCCAAGTACATGTGCAATAACAGGAACTAGACAACTGGAAGAAAATTTTATGGAGAAAGTCTTTTGAGCTGAGCCTTAAAGAGGGAGTAATGGTGAAGATGGGCAAAGAGAAAAGAACATTCCAGGTGGAAGCTGAGCATAGAGAACATTGGAAAGATAAGATGTCAGTGGTCCAGTGTGGACAGTAGTACCCGCTCCCCTTTCTGTTGTTAATATGTTAAATATTCGTGTTGTGGAGAGGGATCCCCCGTTCTGGGTCTAAACATTTGTTACCATGTTTGAAGAAATTCTTCCTTTACTCCAAACTAAGTCATTTCCCTTAGACTGTTGTAAGATGAGTCCTTTCCAGTATTGATGATTTCATTACTTCAGTATCTGTGTCTCTCTTTCTTGTTTATCATTAGATCAATGTTTTTCAAAGTCCCACTTGCAACAGAACAAATCAGGAGTGGTTGCAAAAAGGCAGATTCCTGGGTCCCGGTCCAGATGGCTTATTTCAGCACCTTTAAGAGCAAATCAGAATAATCTGCATTTTAACAGCTCCCTTGTGATTCAGATGTTCACTCAAGTTCAAAAAGCAACTCTCCTAGAGCTGTTCTTTCTCAAATTTACTGAGCGTTGAAATCACCGTGGGCGTGCTTGTTAAAAATATGGACACCCAGCCCTTCTCCTGGAGATTCTGATTCCCTGGCTCTGGAGTGGGGTGTAAGAATGGGAGTTTTAAAAAGTGCCTCTGGAGCACCAAGGATCAGGCAAGGTTTGCGAAATACGGCATATCTGAATGAAGGTGTGTTTTGGGTTGGAGAGGTCAAGTCGTAGGCCAGCCATTTACTAGCTGTGTGATTTGGGTGAGTTTCTTAAGCACTCTATGCCTCCACAGTACTTAACCTGCTGGAGACCATTTCATCCTGTGTAGTAAGACATGCTCCACAGAATTGCTGGAAGCGACATGGTAAACAGCTTAGTATGATGTTGGCTCCCTCTCCACGCTTTGCCCCATCCTCCCCAGAAGTGCCTGCTCCAGCTCTCCAGCTCTGATGAGAGGCAGGGCAAGGACAACAGTGACGGCAAAATGCCACCAATACTCACCTCTTCTGAGAAAGGTGGCAGGATGCCTGCAGGGAGAGAAGATGGGCTTTCGAAGCTGGCCTTGTTCCTGGCTGCCCCTGGGAAGTTAAAATGGGACACATGCCCATGACTGAATCAATATTCAGAACTGGCCGGTCCTCTAAAAATAGCAAGACGTTCTGGCTGAGCCTTAGGAAAAAGAAGGTCCTACCCTAACGTACTACCCAATACTTGCCTTAAAAGGAGGGGCCTCTGCTTTATTTCCTACCTCCTCAGCCAGATGATGGTAAACCACAAATAATTTGGCTTGTAACTTGGTGAACTCCAGCATAACTTGTTTCATGGACAGCCACCAAGAACACCAGCAGTGATTCCAGTGTATAAGGTCACAAGTGCTCAGACTTTGGGGTGGCCGTATCTTTGCAGACGCTCCTCCTGCAGACGCTAGCGGAGTTCTAATCTCCATAAAAGCATGCAATTTTGATTATAGTTTAAGAAATTATTACCGATTGTTTAAAACTTCCCGGCCTAACTGTGGGGCAGAGAAAGGATAGGGAGCGCTAAGATGCCTAAATTCGAAATTCAGAGAATGAGACACCGGTGATTTTTCTTCTGCAGGAAGTCCTGATTTCCTCTCCTCATCCAGCATACACATGTCTAACCAAGGTCAGATCTGTTGTCAGAGGGCAAAGGCCTTGTGGTCAATAAGGGGACACTCAGGGCATCTCATCATCTATATTGTTTCATAAAAGTCCTGAAAATTTTGTCAGAAATGGTGCTGATGGATATCTTTTCTTAACAAATCCTTTTCAAACATAGCAAAATATGAAAATTTTTTTTTAAAAAAAGAGAAACCAAAATTGTGGGAGAAATATTTTTGATAATATTTAAGCTTTCCCAAGTATCTTAGAACCACCCCTTGCATAACAATTGTCATCTGAATGAAACTAGTCAATCAAATATAAAGACCTTCATGTGCTGAGTAGTTTCAGTTGCTGTATTTATATTAATTAATATTAAATAATAGTCATACGAATTACTTATTAGACATCTAACGCTGTGTTCACAGCATGTTACATAAATCTACCTCATTGAAGCCTCCTGTTGAGTCAGTATTATTATTCTCACTTTACAGATGAGGAAACTGAGGCTCAAGGAGCTTAAGTAGCTTGCTCAAGGTCATAGAGCCAGAATGCACAGATGCCCCGGCCATGCTCTTCCTCCCCACACCCCTCTGCCGCCAATAACCTTGAAGATTACATGGTGTTAGTCTATAATCCAGACTTCCCTCTGTCTCAACCCGCCCTTGATTTTTCCCAAATCTAAGAGGCTTTCTGAGGAGCATTAATGCGAAATCACCATCCTCACTTCTCTGTAATGTTGTGTCTGAGTCATTTATGTTCAAATACTCCCCTGCTCGGAGAGAGAAATAGGAAAAAGAACTGTGTCTGCTGTTTACATTTCTGATGATACTTTTACTGTTACTTAAGTTCCAAATGCTGTAAAATGGTACTTGATTCTCAAGAACAAGGGAAAGGACAATTAATTTAAGGCTTTCAAACAACTGTCTGATTACAGGGCAGAGGGAGGGAGAAATAAATCTTGCTTTCAATAACATGGTGAGTGACATTTTATATTGCCATCGGCCTGTTCTAAGAAACTCAAGACCCTCATGTGTGTTATGTCATTAATCTCCAACCTGCCCCATGATGGGCAGATGGGGTTACACAACCACTATTTGCAGATAAGTGGCATGGGATCTGGTGCAGAGAGGAGGGACAGAAAGGTGGGGACTTCGCCAATATCACATAGCACACAAGTGGCCAAGTGACACACCAAAACTCCCCATTCTTCCTATTAGCATCACCTGCCAAAGTCAGAAGATTTGGGCAGGTAAGAAACCAAACAAATAGTATGGAAAAGACCTACATGCGCCTGCCATATCAATGCCCTTTGCCCTGTGCAAAACTCAGAGAAACGTGCCTTTATATTCCATCCTAGGCTTCGTTTCCGCATTTATGCCTCGTCTGAAATGTTTTGATTTTGTTGTCATTGTTTGTTTTGCTTTTCCAGCCCAACTTTCACTCCATTTTCTAATCTGTTCCATCGATTTCCTTCCTTGCATCTTGTTATGACCAGGGAAACCAGGACGAGTGTTAAGACAAGACTTTTGTCATAGGTATTCCCATTTCGAACTTGACCTTTGGGTTCACAATTCTTTATGTGTTCTAAGTCAATAAGAATTTAGTTCCTCAGACTCAAGAATGATCAAGTAATTGGCTATTAAAAGTTTTTATTGTTGTTTTTTTTTCCTGAAGATTTTGAAGGCAAATTTTGACTTTTTGACCATATGAGGTTGAGCTTGACAAAGACAACAACTCACACCCAAATTGGGGACATTCTCACAAGTGGATGGTTAGCACTGTCTTGGTTATCTCACACCATTTCCCTGGAAATCTATTTCTTTTGTATTCTTACATAAATTGATCACCTTCTGGGCCTCAGCTGGCTCATGAATGGCAAGTCTATTAATGCTGGTTCTTTCTAGTTCTCTGGACCAAAGAACCCAGTGGTCTTTCTCATCTGTGCAAACTTTCACTTCTGAAACTCACATGCCAAACCCTTTGGAAGATCTTGATCTGACAGGTTTCACTAGTTATAAGGAAACTTGTCTCAGCTCCTAAGTTCCCTGATTCACTGGAAGAGATGAGACCTTTTAATCTTCTCAAAGGCACAGCCACAGCTTCTCCTTGGCCCCCCGCCTCTCCTGCCCATCAGCCGCTGCTTTTGATTGACCACTGTCCCCAAACCTGGGAGAGGAAGAGCAGCCCCATATTCTCACTCATATGAAGCTTGCACTTGACTATGGGAGAGAACCATGTTTTCGTAGCAGAAGCTCATATGGCCGCTGGATTGTATTATATGAGTTATTGGATGACTCCCAAGGTCAGCCAGAAACATTTTAAATGGGGTGCCTAGGACATTTACCTATTTTCCTGAGAAAAACTATGAATGCTAAGCCACCACCAGCACCAGCAAACCAAGTGCACAGCTGCAGAGGAATAAACGTGCACAAAGCATAAAGCCCATACTGTTTCCTCCCTCCCTTGCTTCCTTCTCAACTCCTACCCTGCAAGTCTATCTCCATGGGTTGGTCCAAGACTGTCCCTCCAACCCAATTAGTTTTTTTAAACGATTACCATTTATGTATATGTAAACCAGTTCGTTTCTATGACCCTCATCTGTAAAACCAGATAAAAATAATGGCGATTTCACAGAGTAGTGAGAATTTAAGGAGCTCGTCTAAGCAAAGCACCCCGAACAATCCCTGTCATAGAGAGGATGTTTAAAAAGAATTTGTTCTTATTTTTATGACTTTTATTAATAGATTTCATGAACTGCCCTTGTCAGTGCCTTCAGCCTCAAACCTTCTTTGGGGTGCAATTCTTCTCTTCGCACACTCCCTGTTTCCTGCCAGAGAATCAGATGCCATGAAGCTGAAACCCCCACCTTCCTCCAGCCAGGGTGGCCTGTGCAGACCCCGAGGGGCTCGGCAGCTGCCAGCGTCCCTCACTCTTTCACAGCTCGGGCCTCACAGATTGTGGGGCAGGTGATGGGCTAGGGGAGAAGAAGCCGAACAAAAAGATCCTTTCCACAATGAACAATTGGGCTTGGAATGCTGTGCCGGCAGCTGCGGCCCATCGACATGCGCCCACGACAGACAGACATACAGTAGGAAACAGGGGGGCCTGGGAGTTCTAAGCAGGAGTTGCTCTCTGTGCATGTGCAGAATAGTTCTCTTGGGTTCTCTCTCTCTTTTTTAACTTTTGCTTCATGGGATTCCAAACATTAAAAAAGCATCATATTGAAATATATAAGCAGCAGCTATTAAATTAATGAATACTAATCACAAAGATTATTGCTACACCCAAATAAGCCAGTGAAAGTTGTCTGCCATTTATTTGTGAACAAACAGTAAAGGAAGAAATTAGGTCCCAAAGAGTGCCACCAACCCTCACAATAGCTGTATTCCAGGATGGTCTGGAGGATGACAGGACGGATGAGATAAGTTCCCAGTGGTCCCTCCCTCTAAGCGTTGCCCACCTAGAGGAGGAGGAAGGATGCAAGTGGCCCACATCTGAGATGCTGGGCTGCATCTGGACGACAGAAGAAGCCAGGCTGGAGCCAAGACTGCTTCCCGAGGCCACATGCTTCTTTATATCCCCATACGGATTACTTTGCTATGGAATGTAAGGAAGTGTGTGGTTTCTGCAAGTGCCTCTTCGCCAGCCCCACGGTCGCCCCCCAGAGCACAGGTTTCACCTTCTTCCTCAACAGGGCTTTGCACCAGAAGCTGTCTCCCTCACCAATGAAGCGACGGCCTCTGAGTCCCGTCTGATGTCCTCTCCCACCCGCCCTTCCCTCCTTCTTGAGGTTTCACCGCTCAGCCCAAGAGTCAGGCACACTGGTTGTTGTCCTAGCTTCCCATGCCCACTAGGCAGAGAGAGGCCACATCATCTAAAGGTTTTCCCCGGAATCAGCCCTCGCCCTCCAAGCTCCTTCCTCCAGTCTTTTTGTTCCTGAAAGATGTTTCTACGAACCAGACTGAATTGTAATTCCTTCCACTCCATCTGTATCACTTTCCTTTATACTCATCTGTGTCAGTGGCAGTTTGCACATTTCCAAGGGCTTTCCTTGCAGATAGGCAGGTGCCGTGAGACTCAGGAGACTACAGCCTCAGGTCACACAGTCAGTCCTCTGACCCTGCTCTGCTCTCCTTTCCACTTCACATCGAAACCCTGTCACAAATCAGCGTGGGGTGAGGCTGTTTGCAGAAAAGCTTTGAGGTGCTAAAATGGTGATTCACTCATCTGATTGGCTAAGTTCCTTTCTCCTCCCTTCCCTGAACCACTGAGTTCCCACCCTGACCCTAAAGAGCCTGAAACCACACCACAAAGGAGTTGGACTTACGAAGGGAGGTCCTGAGCATGAGGAGAGACTGGTCACCCAAGGCTCAGGCCATCATCTACCTACCCCAGCATTTCAGAATGAGCCAGGAGGCTGATGGGATCTCCCTCCCTCACTTAAACCCCAGCTCCAGAATGGCTTCATGCGTTCCACAGCTCTGCTTCCTTGTTGTTAGGGTGACTATGTGTGAGATGAGGGCTGGGACCACACGAAATTGTTACTATGAGTTCTTAAGCAGAACCATGAAAGGATTTGACCTACATCTGCCAAGATGCACAGGAGAGGGCTATAAAAGTGAACTGAGAAGCAGCACAACGAGGCCATGGGAAGAGGTGGACAGGGAAGGATGACTGTGGAGTGGCCAGAGACGACGGGACTATTCCCTCAGAGGCGACAGCACCCAGAGCACACTGGGCCAAGCCCCCACCAGGCTGCGGCAACACAGGTGACACCACCCACCCACCTCTTCCAGACACCGGGAAGTTGTCTAATGGTCTTCAAGGGCATGCCAACCTGTCCTGCTTGGGGGTTGGGAGGACTCTAGAAGAACATGGGGGAATTACTAGAGCTGAGGCAGCTGCAGGACTGAACACAGAGACACAGCTTCAGATCAGCGATTCTCAACTGGAGGTGATTTTGCCCCTCAGGGCTCATTTGGCATTGTCTGGGGACATTTTGACTGTCACAACCAGGGGGCTATACTGGCATCTAGTGAGTACAGACCAGACATGCTGCTAAACACCTGACAAGGCACAGGCCAGCCCTCCACAGCAAAGACTTATCTGGCCCAAAATGTCAATGCGCTGAGAAACCTGCTTTAGATAGTGGGGCTTTCAATGAATAAGGTCTCTGACATCAGCATACTAGGGCACACCATCTTCCGAGGAAAATCACTGCCCTACTCTTAAGAACGTTGGTTCATCTTCCTGTCTGTAAATTAGGCAGATGCCTCAAAGTTGTGCTTCTTTCCAGTGACAAGCCTTTCCCTTTTCTAAATCATATCTGCTGTAAAGATAGTTTTCCCTTCAGAGCCTTAGGTTGATTTCATGTTGTCTGCTCAGAGACTGGGGGTGTGTTGTGTGGGTGCAACAGGACGTGAGTAAAGAAGACCAGAGGTAAGATGATGAAGAGTAATGTCCTGGTTGAAGAAATTGCACTGCAAGAGACTTGTCTTTCTGACTGACGAGCTGGATGCACGTACTTTTTCCATCCTGATGTCAGACTGTCTGGCTGACTTCCCCCTCCACAGCTGCCTACTCCTCGCTCCCCAGAAGGAGCTGGGGAAGGATGGTTGGGCTAGGATGAGGTTAGCCAGAGGAAACGCTGGTGAGCAGTGGCCCCAAGACACCTAAGTCATTAGGAGGAGGAGGGGAAAGTTAAGATGCCCGACAGCAGAGCTAGTAGGACACGTGCCAAGGAAGAGACGACTCAGTACAAGAAAGAAGCTTTGCCATCATCCTGCCCAAGCCATTCTAGAACCAAGCCATAGCTGGTGGGGCCCCTGCTTTCCCACCACCACCACCACAGTGTGTTTCACCTAGTTACCGCTTCTACGGTGCCTCACTGAGTGCTTTGATTTCTGGGACATCTTATTTATTCCAGACAGAGCTCCTAAACTGGGGTACTGCTTGGCTGGGTAAACCAGTTCTGCTTTTCCTGATCAGCATTTTCAACAATTTCAGACATGAAATGAAAATACTTGCAGCCGAGGGAAAGGAAACGTGTGACGGACAGTCTGGAGTTGAGAGTGAAACTCTTGGCCTCACAAGCAGTCAGAATTGTCTCTAGGACTCTCCCACAACCCCTGAAAGTGTCCACTGTGCTACAGGGGACTTAATGTTGAGGACCTTTCCTTTGGTATCACTAAGCCTTGCAACAAGCAGGCGAGGTGGAAGCACTGATGCTCCCCCACTGTACGGATACAGAAACTGAGGTTTAAAGATGTTATCTAACTTCCTAAGAGCAAAAGCGCTAGGAAGCATCAATGAGTTCAAACCCAATAAGTGTGACTCCAACGCCACACGGTTTCCACTCCATTACATTTCTCTTTGTCAGTGAGAGGAAATAAAATGCAGGCACACCTGCCCCCAAGGGAGAAGGGCAGCTTTCTGGCATCCTACAAACTATCCTTCCATCCTACCTTTTCCCCTCCTGCTCAAATACATTTGTCTTTGACAGATGGCCAGACCACCTGTCTGGGGAGCATCTCCTTAATCAGCTCCCTGCCCCCTCGATCGCACTTTCCTAGAAACAGGGAGAAATCAGTGGGTACCTCTGCTAGTCCAGCCGTTCTCAAACTTTAGCTGCATCAGAATCACCCGAAGGATGTCTGGGCCCACTCCCAGGTGTTTGACTGGTAAATATTGTTTCTCCTTTGCAAAGGCAACCTACAAGTTCCTACATATTGGAATCTAGACTTCTCCTTTAAAATCCGTAAGAATCAAAGTTATCACCACCTCCCTCGAGAAACCACTTAGTCAGTTCTGCCCATTTGTTAAACCAAACCAGCTCAATGTCTATCGGTGGGAGAATGACTAAATAAAGTCTATTATATTCACATAGTAGAAAACTATCAAACAATGCAAATTAATAAGCTATAGCAGCCACATCAATATGGATGAATCTTGCAAATGTCATTTCAAGTGAAAATATCAAGTCACATAAGAATACCTGTGATAGGCTACCATTATATTAAAAAACAAGTAATACACAAGCTATAGAGAAGAACATTTAAATTGTAAGAACAAAAGGAATAGCAGTTATCTCTGAAGGGAAACTAAAGAGATAAATTAAGAAAAGCATTCGGGAAGGCTCAACAGTGTTGGTAAAGTTCTTTTTCTAAGATAGGTGATTGTGGGTATTGGTTTTATCATTATGTGTCATAACTACACATGTATTACATATGTTCTCTTATAAATACATCATATTTGAACAAAAAAATGATAAAATTTATTTTAAAAATTAAGATGTAAGATATTCAAAATATACACACCAAAATGTTGAATTTATTTTGGAAGATGAGACGAGAGAGAATTATGGGAGACTTTCATTTTGTCATTCTACAATTTTATATCATTTCGGTTCTTCACAATGTCCATATTTGAAAAAGGAATAAGGATCAAAGAAAGAAAATAAAACAAAGTCATACAATGCAAAATACAAATTGGGCATGGTTTTCATAAATCCTGTGAGAGGACATTCTGGGCAAGGCGAGCTCTGGGACTGGATTCGCGCTAATGCTGGTTCTCTCTGTGTTGCAGGCTCGGACAAGGGATGTTCAGGATGTACCAAAGACTCTTCACACTAGAGGCTGCAGTCACCTCCCAAGGAGCTGCCCCCTGCTCTGGCTGGTCAAACGGAACCAAGTCCGTCTTCCTGAGAGGTTTGGTCCCCTTCAACCAGCTACAGCAGGGCTGGCAATGCCCAGTCCTTGGAGAAACAGAAGCAACTCACGTGTGGCTGAAATTACCTGCTCATACTTCCCTTAAGAAAACCACTCTGGTTTTGTTATCATAGTCTCATGAGAGAAAAGAGGAGCCCTGGCTTCAAAAGTGAGAAAGATGTGAAAGCTCAACACAGAGAGCTCTGTGCCTTTGTACCCACAACTAGACCCAGTCACACACTTGACATACACATCAAAGATTTTAAGAATGGAAATTGTGCCAGCCCTGGGCCAGCCAGGGGGAAAACATGAGACACACAAGACAGGGCCCCTGCTCATAAGTGGTAACGGTCTAAGTAAAGAAATTGGACATATAAATATGGCCCAACTTAACGGAATTGCTAGTCAGAGCATGGCTAGTTCCAAGACGCGATTCTTCTTATTTAGTCCACCAAACACACCTGGCACACTGTGTACCATCAAGTTTCTATGGATCCATTCAGCCCAAAATATCTATTCCTTAAGACATATATATGTGAGTCAGTTTCCTGATCTGTAGAATGGGAATAATAATCATAGCACCTACCTCATATGGTTTTATGTGGAATGAAGTGAGAATACAAGGAAAGGAGTTAGAAAGCTCTCAACAATTGTTATCTGTTATTAAGAGGAGATCCTGACCTGTCCTTCCAATTTCTCTTTCAAGATTTGTGTCTTTGACAGTGCACCTAGCAATGTGCCCAGAACTTAGATGTGCTCAGGAACATTTGTTTGAATTCCAGAAGCACATGTGTTCACAAGCCATCCTCTGACACAATTACGCTCGTATGATGTGTAGAGCCCACTGCAGTATCCACACAGGGAAGCCTGGGGCTCACTGGCATGTACCTTGGAGGCAGGAAGCCTGGGTTTTAACTCTGCCCCTCTCATTTGTTAGCTGTGATATAGCCTCTCTGAGCCTCCATTAACATTGTATAAACCTTAGTTTCTTCATCATAAAATGGGGACAACGACACTTAAAGTTAAGGATTTCAAAAGATAATGTTTGTGAAGAGCCAAATATTATTCCTCAAGAGATGGTAGCTGCTGTTTTGTTGTTGTAAATGGCAACAGCTCAAGGACAATGTTGTGGCCACAGGTACCTGTAGCTAAAAGGGGAGGACTAGATTTAAAACAAAAAAAATAGAAAACCTCAAAAACTAAAACTTCATTACAGGGTATTTTTCTATTCTAACTGTTAATTCTACTGTCGTGTAGCATGCATTCATCCTTGTATATGTTACTAGTAGGTAATAATTTTTACTAAAAAAATACTTCACACATGAGACCGACAGTAGCATCTTAAAGAAACATCTTGCCTGGAAAGCCTTCATTTATGAGCTGTTGAGATGCTAGTCTGGAACCACGTGTCCTCCTGAGTACATCAAGGCTTCAGAGTGGGTATTCCAAAGGTGTGGAGTTTAGACATAAGCAATGGAGCCAGACTGCCTGGACTCAAATCCCAACACCCTCACCCCCACCTGCTGTGCCACTTTGGGCAAGTTGCTTGACCTTTCAGGGCCTGCGTTTCCTCATATGTAGAACAGGGATATTATTAATAGTATCTATCTCATAGGCTTTTCATGAGAATGAAATGAAAATACATGAAAAGATATAAAACTGGTGCTGGGTACATCATAAGCTTATAAGAGTTTTTGTCTTTGACAATGTACCTGAAATATTCCTGAAACGAAATTGGTGTTCAATAAAAACTTATTTAATAAATTATCGCTTTCTTTTTTTTCTTGTTCTAAACCCATACTATGAGATCTTGTAATTTCTGGGTCAACTCTTTCGGCTTTTCTCTTTAGATATAGCACACTGTGCAAACCAGGAGTAAGGGGTGGGATGCTGGCCAGCTCTCTCTGCCTTCCCAGTTCTGCAGTGTGACGGAGCTTCCCCGAGTGCTAGATGTATGCCACAGGGGGTAGAGGCAGGGGGATCCTGAAGCACGGTGACGGAGCTCTCAAAAAGACACCTGGGAGGACAGAAGTGTTAACCGATGTAAAAACAAATACGGCATGGTCAAAGACCAGATGTACTTGACGAGGAGGGCTCTTCTCCACCTGGAGACCAGAGGTCATGTAGGTCAAGATGAGATGAACAATGGCAGGTGCAGGCAGTGGGAGGCTAAAGAAAGGGTCACTTCCAATTTGGGATTTTATGGCTAAAGTACCTGATGAAACTGGACAGGACCATATAAGTCTAAGACTAAATAATGTCTTCCCCTATGTTAGAAAGAAGACCACCTTCACAGCTTGACCTGAAGGATACCTAACTAGCCCCACTACTGGGTGGTTTTGGAAGTGACTCTGCACCTATGGCAGGTCATAGGACTTCCAACAAGGGTCAGAGAACACAGGGTAAACATTACTATTCAAATTCTTCCACCCTTGCCTTTGACTAGCCCATCTTTGAGGGCCACAGGATGGAAGGAGTTCTAACCACAGCCTGCATCCAAACTTAAGATACCATACTGGGAGGCCGAGTGGTTAAGTTCGCGCACTCTGCTGCAGGTGGCCCAGTGTTTCGTCGGTTCGAATCCTGGGCACGGACATGGTACCACTCATCAAGCCATGCTGAGGCAACGTCCCACATGCCACAACTAGAAGGACCCACAACTAAGAATATGCAACTATGTACCAGGCGGCTTTGGGGAGAAAAAGGAAAAAAAAAAAATAATAATAATAATGAAAAGATACCATACTGGCCCCTCGTACTTGGTCCCTGAGAGTACAACTGCAATTCCATCTTCTGTCTGATTTGCATAAAACCAGAAGAGGAGCCAATGCACCCCTGCTCCTACTGGCCACTAAAGAGAAAAGTGGAACCCTTAGGAAAACATATGTTTCCTGGCAATTTGAATGGTCTTGATTTCTTCATCCAGAGGTCCCGCAAGACCAAACTCTGTGTTTTAGAAAGGAATCAAGCACACTCAAAGAGCTGGGCATCGTGCCAATGGGCTGCTCTTCTCATCCTGCCACAGCCCCTTTTCAGGGCAAAAATCTAGGTTAGGCCTACCCAGTGGAGCATGTGGTTTTGTTATTGCTGCTGTGACCCTTCATGCATGTTCCTGTGTAATCATCATTCCTGTGCCAGGAAGAAGCAGCGCGTGACATCACAGTGGTCAAAATTGACAACTCGGGGTCACCTTCAGAATGGACCCACCCCCACATCTGGTGAACATTACATCTAAGAGGGAAAAAATGATAACACACAAGTGCTGAAGGAGCTCTTCCCCTGAAGCAGTTGATGGAAAATAGTGCTGGGGGTATCTATCTTGCATGAATTCAGAGAAAACAGGAAAATCCCATTCGACAAAGTTCATCAAAGATTTTCTTTTTGATGATAATTCTCAGTGTTGGCAAGACTGTTGGCCAACAGACAGCTCCCACGCTGCTGCAGGGAGTGAATATTGTTATACACTCCCCAGAGCATAGCTTACCAACACGCATCTACTGAGGGTGCTATTACTTTCTCTGCCCAGAATCTTCCCTTCCTCTGTTAACAGCTCAGTCTTTCTTTCTTGGCCATTCTTCTTAAAATTCTTCCTCTGCTCCGTTCACCAGGTTTCTACAAGAACCTTTCACGACCACACACCGCCATCTGATCTAAGCAATCCCAGTGAGCCCTTTTATGGGAATTTGGACTTGTGGTCTACAAAAATCAGGAATACATTTCCTTGGAGAGCTAAAATAGAAAGATGTGAAGCTCCACGATTGGTCTCAGTATTTCCTGCCAGTATTCAGTAAGAGAGTGAACGAATTACATAAACAGAGCCCAAAGAGAGAAGAGACACAGAATCCACAAGGCATTTAAGCCCTGGACCCACTTATTCCCAAGGCTCAGTTCCCATATCCTGTACCCCATTTTACCTAAAGCATTTAACACTGAAATTCCAACACTTGGAAACAAGAGTCCTAACTCTTATAGTATCAAATGCACATCCTTCAACTTAGGAGTTTATTCTAAAGCTATATTGTTAAGTGACAAAAGCAAAACAATGTGATTCAGTTTTG
Organism: Equus przewalskii; assembly: GCF_037783145.1. Lineage (NCBI taxonomy): Eukaryota > Metazoa > Chordata > Mammalia > Perissodactyla > Equidae > Equus > Equus przewalskii. The sequence continues at coordinate 50,138,265 of NC_091849.1, forward strand.
TTTAAAAAAATACATCTGTGGCGGCTGGCCCATGGCCAAGTGGTTAAGTTCGCGCGCTCCGCTGCAGGCGGCCCAGTGTTTCGTCAGTTTGAATCCTGGGCACGGACATGGCACTGCTCATCAAACCACGCAGAGGCAGTGTCCCACATGCCACAACTAGAAGGACCCACAACGAAGAATATATTTTTGGGGAGAAAAAAGGAAAAAAATAAAATCTTGAAAAAAAGAAAAAATACATCTGTGTATATATTGAGAAAAATATGGAAGAATCTAGAACAAAGGTCAATAGTAAATATTTCTAGACAATGGGTCTTGGGAGCTGTTCTGTGAATTTCCTAAATTTTGCCCTAAGAGGGGATATTACTTGTATAACAAAAAATAAACTGCAGAGATTTTTAAAATTTTTATATATTTTTTATTTTTCTCCAAGCTACACATGTACAAGGTTTAAATTTTTAAAGCATATTTTTTAATGGTAGTTTTCTACCCTATCCCCAATTTCCACTCTCCAGTGGTATCCAAAGCAATATTTTATATTCAAAACAAGAGAAATATTTAGGAGAGAACATGGGTCATGATTGGAAATGCACTTTGGAGATCTACTGTGAGTCAGGTCATGCCATCCCTGCTCTAAACATGACCATTACTTAAAGTAAAAGCCCGATGGCTCTTTGAAGGGCAGAGCTGAGTTCTGACACTGACTCCACCCCTGTGCAGTGCCCTCCGCAATCCCTGCAGGCAGAGAGAGCTGGGAGGAGCGGGAAGGAGTCACTGCAGAAGCCACTCTGTTCAAGGCCCCGTGTGGCCCTTGCTCTGACCATCCTATGTCCCAAGGAAAGAAGCTTCATACACATCATTGACAGAACCTCGCTGTGAAAGCTCTCCTGTATGCCCCACATAAATCCCCAATAACAGAGAAATTCTACCCAGTGGCTTAAGTTCACCGTGATGTCCTTGTTACTGCCTGACCCTCCCTGACTCTGCTGTTAGCATATGTGACAGCCCTCATGGCCTCTGTCTCCCCTGCCCATCCCCCTGTCTTTCATATCCTCTTCCTGAGGCAGCAATTGTGGGCACCTTAAAGAACCGGAAAAAGGCCATCCTAGAAAAACAAGCACCTGTTGACTGGCTTTTCCTGAGTTTTGATCCCCTCCCCCAAAGCTATGGTGCTCAGTAAAGCGCATCAGCCAGAGTAACCCACTGTTCTGCATGATTCGTCCAACCTGGAATGTTCCACAATGGCAAGGGGCACATCCCAAAATAAAACACTTACCCTCTACAACAAAGGAAACCTCTCTCCTGCCTATGGCAATGGACACACACCACACACACACACACACACACACACACACTTGAATAGTGTAGAGAAATGAAGTCCAGAGAAGGGAAAAGAAAGGGAATCCTTTAAAAAATAAGCTTCTTGTGTTACAGACATTCCTTTGGCTCCCAGCCTTTCCAAGCAGCAAATGGCACCTTCAGTCACCCTCCATTGAAGCTTATCAATGTGCTTCATTCATCAGCACCCCCATGTCTGCGAGGAAGGCGGCAGACTGGGACACGAGTGTTTGAAACGAGGTGCAAAAGAGCAAAGAAAGAAGGATGGGGAAGAGTACTGAGGGAAAAGAAAGTGAAATTTTTTTTAAATATTGAGAGCAAATATTGTTATCCTGAATTGTATATCTTCCAAATAAGTTGCTGCATGTTGGGAAGTTTCTAAGCAGGAGGCAATAACTCCTTCTCAAACGCCAATTCTCAAACTTCAATAATGTAATGCATTTTTATTTAATCCACAGAAGTGGTTTTTGATGAAGAAGAAGGATTTCAGAAAGAACTATAGGGGAATTGGTTTGGAGAATTATGGAGAGGCAGATATTTAGAAAAGAAAAATCCAGGGGGCCAGCCCCGTGTCTGAGTGGTCAAGTTCGCGTGCTCCTCTTCAGCGGCCTGGGGTTCACAGTTTCAGATCCCAGACACGGACCTACACACTGCTCATCAAGCCACACTGTAAAGATGTCCCACATAAAATAGAGGAAGATGGGCACAGATGTTGGCTCAAAGCAAATCTTCCTCACACCCCCCCAAAAAAAGAAAAATCCAATGAAAAGAGTAAACACTAAAAATTCCATATGCGTTACTACTTTCAGATATTTCTCTTTGTGACTTTATTTCCTTCTCTCATTTCTCTTCGTCCCTCCCTGTCTCCTCATTGCATTTTCCTGGCTCCCTGGAGGCCCCTGCCTTAATTCTGCACATCCCAACAGGTTACAGTCTCATCGGATGGGGCTGAGTCCGTGATCATCCCCCCCAGGGGTCCCACCCAGCCCTCAGTACTTCAGTGATTTGCAGGAATGTCACTGAGTCCACCCAGTCAGAGCTACCAGGCTTCAAACTGGCTGACATAGTGGAATTGAGCCAGCAAATCTTCCCTGTACATCAGCTTGAAGGAGAAGAGGGGCAAATAAGGCCAGACCAAGAGAAGCCAAGAGTGACCTGGGGGCTGGAGCTGAAAGAAGCATTAGTCAGAGCCTCTGCAGAGCAGATATTGCTTCCATGGCTCTCAATGGGATGTGTGTGCACTTGTCATTTATGCCACTCCTACTTCTCCCAATGAACACATACAGAAGATCCTTAGCATTTGCAGTTTTGACTCTTCATAAGTGACTCTAAAAGCCCATGATGCAATAATTTATAATTTTGCTGAGATGGGAATTTGTGCTCCCTCAGAGGCTGGTGTGTGGAACTGAGTCATTTAGGAAGTGAGTGAGCCCCCGCGGCTGCCCCGCATCCGCCCCTCGGCTTTGGGGGTTCTCATTTAGTCCCCCGTCTCATGGAACCCTCACAACAACATAGTGAGATGAGTATCCTTATCTCCATTTTAAGACGAAGAAACTGCAAAATCAAATACTATGATCAGGGAGTTGAGATTTAGGTAGTCTCGAAGGTTCAAGAGCAGTTAAAGACAGAGATAGAGAGTATGATCTGAAATATGTCCATGAGGGGAGTAACCCAGAACTTGGGAGAAGATGGTCAATGCAGTTGGGCATTAAACTTCACCAGGAGCATCCTGGCAGGCAAGGCGAGGAGGAAAGACAACAAAGTTCAACAAACTAAGTAGCTTAACATTTCAATCTTTATGTTATTGCTTAAAGTATCATCTGTCCTTGGTTGTTAGATACAGACAGGCTGAGAGAAATTTTTTGAAGAGCAAGGGCACAGTTGGAGTTAAAGCTTCTCTGACTCATTGGAATCCAGTAGGTGGATCTCACCCTCCACCGCACGCTAATACACCAGTACTACCAGAACCTGTGTTCTCATCGGTAAAATTACTGATTTCAAAGATTTATTTAAAAAGACTGCTTTTTAGTGTTTTTTTCATCAAAAATAATAACAGAATGGTCTTAAATGTACAAAAAGAACATCTACCTCAATAGTTGGCCAAGAAAAGAAAGAGACCAACTCACCAATATCCAATATGCCAAGTGATTACAAAAATCTCCAAGGAATGTATTCTTCTTATGTATACATTTTTTCTCACAAACATATTTGTGATAAATATAATCATGAAACAGGAAAGTATTAAACAAATGTAAATGGTAGTCTTAAGACCACCAAAAAGCCCAGAAGCCTCTACCAGTGAACACCAGCAAAGCAGAGTTACTCCTCACTTTAAAGATTGCCCAGAAAACAGAAAAAGAACAAGTGTTACCCAGTTCATTTTGTGAGATTAGCGTAATCTTGATTCTAAAACCATTTATGAGCAGTACAAGTAAAATTCTATATCATTTTAGTTTATGAATATAGATGTGATAATCCTGGGTAAAATATTAGCTAAACAAATTCAAAGAGTAATGAAACAATAATGATATATCATGATCAGGTAGACTTTTCCCCCAAAAGAATGTAAAGATAATTCAACATTTAAAAAAAATCTATCAGTATAATTTACCATAATAATAGAGTAAAAGGGCAAAATCATCCGATTATTTCAATAGGTGCAGAAAAGGCTTTGGGTAGATTTCATCAACTATTTACTACTTTAAAAACAACTGTTAATAAATTAAGTTATATTCCAACTTGATAGAACTTATAGACCAAAAAACAACAGTAAACAATACTTCATGGGGAAACTTTGGTGCATTTCTTTTAATATGAAGAAGAAGGTAAAGAAATTCCCCACACCACTACAGTCAAACATGGCACTGAAGGTTCTAGATAACGTAGAGGAGCGAAGGAGAGGTTTAAGGATTGGAGGGTAAGAGATAAAGCTGAGATTATTTGTAGATGATATGACTATTCCCCCCACCACCCATAAATACCAACAAAATCAATAGACCAACCATAAGAAAACAAAAAAAGAGCGTTCAGCAAGGTGGCAGAATAAAAGATAAAGATTTTTTTTAAAAGAACAAAAAAAAAGTCTACAGCATTTCTCAACATCAGCAATAACTCACCGCAAAATATGTTTTAAAAATAAGATATCATTTGGAGTTGCAATAACACTATCCATTATCTTAACTGAGAAGTTTTCTTTGAAGAAAACTTTTAAACTCAATAGAGGACACAGACAATGATTTCAATAAGTTGGCATAGGATCTTTGCTCTTGGACTAGATGGTTGATATCATGGAGAGGTCAAATCTCCCCATTAACCTGTACATTTAACATGATCCCAAATGAAATGACACTTGACTGACTTAATTTTTTAGGAACCAATTGCATTTAGTCAAAAGTTAATGAAAGAATAACTGTTAACAATGGTTAAGTCAACCTATAAAATAAGATAGGTATCCTGCTATTCTAGATATTAAGGCCTATCAGGTGGAACTCATAGAAACAGAGAGTAGATTGGTGGTTGTCAGTGAGAAACTGAGTAAGAAACCGAATAAGATCTATAACACGATATCATTTGTGTAAGTTAAAAATACGTGTACACAAAACACTATTCTGCAAGAATACTTACAAGCAAAAAGATACAATTTAAGCTCATTTTAATGCTTGCCCAGGGTGGGCTGGGGGAAGATGAGAAGAGGAAGTGGGAATAAAATGAAAGACAGAGAGGGACAGAGAAAGAGACCTTGAGCCAACCAATGATAACGTTTAATAAATTGAGAAGAATGACGAGCTTAATCCTATGATCCAAAGAAGGGGAAAAAAAGTAGTATATTCATGAAGAATCATTAATATGCCCTTGAAAATGAAGATTTCTTACAGCCTTTTGTCTATGAATAAGCCCACTACCACCCTTCGCTCCTCCTCAGCTTCCAGCTCCCTCTACCCCTCATCATTCAACTGTAGTCCTAGGAGCCGGGCAAAAACAAATTTAACATCCCTTAAAATGGAGTTATGAAAGGAGGTCACCCAAAACTGACTACTTGAAGAGAAACAAGTAAATGTGGTGCATTGATCAAGTGATGAACTGGCTTCCAGGAAATTGATTTTTGAAGAGCTGACATACAGCCATGAAGAAAACCTAGGTTCTGATTCTCTTTGACCAGATTTCCATAAGACATTAGAACAACATCATTTTCCTGGCCTGAGTTTCTGTCTCTATAAAATAGGGGAGTGAATAAATGAAAACAAATCAGTTTTATAAACCAAGGAATATTCAGTAAACTTTATAAGCCAATGAATATTCAGTAGGCCAAAAACCAAAGAATTAAATTGGATAGTTTCCAATGTAGCATGTTCCTTCAAGCAAGGACAGTAATATTCCTTCAAAAATTACTGGACACCTGATATTGATATAGCACAGGAGCTAATTTCTGACACCAGGCGTAGTAGAAGAAAGTAGGAATTTTATTATTGCATAGCACTGAACAAGGAGAGAGGAAGTCTAACGCTGAAATCCCAAACTCCCCGAAAAGCTGAAAGTAAGGATTTTTATTTGGGGTTTTAGGTAGGTGCATATGACCTTGTTGGTCAGCACTTTTCCATCAGCCTGTGTTTGGCCTTGAGACTACTTGCAGAGAGGAGGGAACCCAGGACCCTGCTGGTCAGCACCTTTACCACCAGCCTGTAGCTCCTTGAGGGGAGGAGATAACGAATCCAGGTGCTTGTCCTAGGCCATTTGTCTCCATGGCGTATAGTGGATTCTGGAGACAGGAAGCCAAGGAGTAAGGAGGGAATGAGTGTTTTGACCTCATATATGCTGGGTTTAATGTAAGGAAACTGATATCAGGACCAGTATCACACCCACTATGCACTAGAAACTGTGGTAGGAATGGGCACAGATTTCAACACTTCAGATAAAATCTACTACCCAGACCAAAACTTTCAAAGACTGTATATCCTGTAAGCAACCAAAGTGTAGTATAATTGAGGTAACACAACGTAAAATAAAATGAGATATAAATACACCTATAATTATTAAAGCATTTTTGATCAGCAAAAGAATTGCTTGAAACATTAAGATAATACTGCATGATTTGCTTTGTTTCATTTCTGCTTCTATTAAATTAAATCCTGCCCCTTCCCAAAGAAAAAGCTTTAAAAGATCTTAAAGTAGAAGTTTTGCCTTTGAATCTGCATCTATTTGAAATATAAAACAGACTTCCTCTTAGATCCTCTCCATGGATAAAGCTCTCTGCAATATTTTAAGAATATTATAAAGATCTATTCCAAATAGTCCATAGAAGCAACTGTATTTCAGAAAGCTGGGCTGGAAGCGTCCACTTAGGAGTGGAGTTTCTCTTGCTTCCCTCCTGAAGATCAATGGCACTCTGCCTCAGTGACTCTCCCTACCTACAACTGTCTACATTTTCTCTCAACCAACTATTTCTGGAAGTCGCCAAAAGAGTCTTGCCCTGTTGTTTACAAATTTTCTTTAGGCTACTGTATCATTTGTAGAACCAAAACTTTAACTAGAAGCCTATTGTGTAAAGGAAGCCAAGAAGGTAGAAGTGGCAGGAATGAGGGTCCCCACTCCACAGTCCAGTGCTCCCTTCCTTTCCATCCCTCTGTCACCCATCCCATCCTATGTAGAACCTCTTGCACATCACAAATCCCAGTTTGAAAACCAAGGATCCTGTCCAATCCGATGATTTTATAGAAAAGAAAACGGGACCCAGAGAAGGGGAGGGTGATCAAGGTCAGATGCCTGCTGATGTAAGTCTTTTTTCGAACCAGCAATTATTATTAACTAGGTAGCAATAGAGCTAAAATTCCTACCCAAATCTCCCACTTCTGGTTTGCCCTCCCTCACTGGCCACCTTATCTTGTGTCCACTGTAAAACATTGTTTCAGACCATGGGTGCAGCAATTGGATCTCTTGGATGACAGTTCTGGCTCTACCAGTTATCAGCAGTGTGATCTGGGCGAGTTACTCAACCTATTGATGCCTCAATGGGATAAAATGAAGACGATAATAATATCCACCTCGTACGAGTCTTGTCAATATTAAATAAGATGACCTACGTAAAGCACCTAAAACAGGTCCTGGAATTAACACACTTTCTAAATATTGGTTATTATTGTTATAACCTGAAGAAAGATGACCTAAGGTGTTAGTTTATAAGTTCCAGCTTTGTCAAGAACCACTTAATTTGATCCTATGATAGAGGCAAACAGTGAAAATACTCGATTAACTTCGCTGAAAGTAAGAGAAAATTACTGTGGATACTGAAGCTTTCTGCTATTCCTCAAATTTGCCACCAGATGACAGCAGTTGATAATAGAAAAGATTGTTCAGTCAACAAGTTGATTAATGCTTCCTCCATTTGAAACATCAATAAGAGCATCCTTTAACAGTCTTTATTAAACACACACTTTTGCAAAGCTCTGTTAAATAGAACGACAATGTCCTTTTCTCTCTAGAACTTCTGCTCTAAAATGTATGCTGCAGCAAGGGTTTAAACATGGAAGAACACACTCTAATAATATACATGTAGTCACTCAGCATTTTGAGGGAATAATGATAATAAAAATTTAGAAATTATATGATCGACGTTGAACCAGATTTTCACAGTGAAAACGTTATGTCCAAGCCAACAAGAGCAGTTGTGCATGAAATAAGATCCCAAGCATCTGGAAAAAGTCACAGATTCCAGCCCTGTTTGACTTTTCATTGAAGCACGAAGAGTCAACCGTAGGGTTTATGTAGAACAGAGGGTTGTATGAGTCTGATTAAACCCCCAAAACTGAGCAAATCAGGATCCTGTTCAGTCCTTCCAACCCAAATTATGCTGCCAAAGGTTACCTGCAGATCTCAGGAGAGTAAGAGAGAAGGGGTCAAAAGGATTGCTACAGAGAGTTGGTGGAAAGAAGTAAAAATTAGCCTCCTGAGTCCTCAGGCCACAAATGAGGAATTCTAGTCTAACAGGTCCAGGGTCTGCTGGAGGGCACCATTCAGAGGGTCCCACAGGAGCTGATCCATTGAGAGGATGAGCTCCGAGTCAAACAAGTTGGGTTCAGATTCTGGTTCTGCCATTTGCTGCCTGGCTGTCTTTGGAGAATTTATTTCACCTCCCTAAGCCTTAGTCTCCTGATTCATGAAATGGAAATAATAGTACCTTCCTCAACAATTTATAATTGAGGATTATGTGAACTTTAATTGCAGAGTGCTCCATAAATGTTAGCTACTACTAATATAATTTTTATCATTACACAAGTATTACATGCAAGTCTCTGAAAATACAGTGGAGAGCAAACTAGAGATATACCTTCACAGGTCAGATACAGACAAGCAAATAAACCCATATAGAGTGATAAGCGTCACAAAAGGGAGAGAGTAGGATCCTGTGGGAGCCCAAAGGAAGGTGCTTAAACCAATCCGAGAAGAAGTGAAATCTAAACTGGGAACTAAGGGATGATAAGCATTATCCAGGTGGAGTGTCTGCAGCAGAGGGAACAGCATCCACTAAGCCCTGGATTTCAGAGTCTGCATCCATCTTGTGGTTAATAATAACTAACACTTTCCAAGAGCTTAGTATGTGCCAAGAACACTTATAAGTACTTTACGTGTATAAATGCATTTAATCTTCAAAATAACCCCCATGAAGCACTATTGCAATCCCATCTTTCCTATGAGAAGACTGAGGCACGAAGAGATTAGGTCACATGCCCAAGGTCATATATCCAGTAAGTGGCATAGCCGGGATCTGGTTCCTGACATTTGACTTTTAAGGAAGTACTAAGCTCTATTATCTGGAAAGAACAAACTATAATGGAGTATTCTCTAAAGTAAGTTTGGAGAGACTCCAAAAAGACCAACAGAAACTGAAAAACAGATCTTCAACCACATCAAACAGCACCCAAGAACCAATATTATCTCTCTGACGTCCTCAGGTCTGAGAATGAACCAGGGATTGTCGAGCATCCCCAGGACATCTACAGATCAGACTCACCCCAAAGGGAATGACAAGAGCCCTCTGTCATCACAAAAGCGTCTCACCAGGAGCTCTCAAAGCTATGCTGTACAAGGTAGTAGCCACTAGCTATGCGTGCCTGTTGAACACTTGAAATGTGGTCAACGGGACTGAGGAACTGAAATTTAAACTTTATTTAATTTTAATTAATTTAAATTTAACAATTGAAGTTGTGTAAACTATTTCTCTGATAAACACAAATTTATTGTTTTGGTAGAACGCATTTCCCTTTAACCATTGTCTCAACTAAGATATTGTGTTGTAGTGTGTGTGTTGGTACATGTTGTCTTTTCTAACATCTTGTTAATGATTTTTTATATTACAGCATGTTAAAATGATAACGTTTTAGATATATTGGGTTAAATAATATATTTTATTAAAATTCATTTCACCTGTTTCTTTTTACATTTTAGAAAGTTTTAAATCACATATGTGGCTCACATGAGATCTCTGTCACACAATGCTGGTCTGAAGGAGGTTACATTCAGAGAGTCATCATCTTATCCTCAGGGAAGAGTCTGAGATGGAAGATTTGGTCCCTCACATACACTTCTTGGTGCTATGCCCTGGTGCTTTGAATGTATGAGTTCCTTGAGCTTGAACTAGAACAAAACACAAAAATTGGCTTAAAATTTCTTAGCACAACTGGTTAAATCCATGTGTTACGGTGAAAAGAGCACTGACGAGGGAGTCAGACATGAGGAAGCTCATAAACTAGCCTTAGCCTTGACTAAATTCATTAATCTCCTCATACCTGCTCCCTCACTCCAGGTGGGCTAGATGCTTCCTAAGATCTGTTCATGTGGTAAATTTCATGATTAAACCGAGTTGTCAGGATCCATTCAGCTTCAGGTCAGAGCAAAGCGAGTCCACACTCACAGATTCAGCAAGATAGCATCAAGGATAGGTTCTTAGCAATGGAGGAGGATTGTGTGGACAGAGTGTGGGAGGACCAGCCTAGGATCTTCATGCACTGAGAGGACAAGGTCTGCACATCAATTCACCACCTACAGCCCATCCACTTGGTTTCTCACACCCCTCCCCACCTCTCACGCTGCTTACCTCCCATTATCTGACCCTGCACAGATACCAACCTGGCCCCCAGCCAAACACCCACTGAAAAGATGACATTAATCTTGAGACTGTTCATTCATTCACCTAGCAAATATTTAGTGCATATACACTGTCCTCAAGCACATGATAGATGCTACGGCTAGGACATTAGTAAGACTGAAAAAACACCTGCCCTGAGGGAGCTTAAATTTTAGCAAAGAGACATATAAGAAAGTACTGCACAGATGATTATTTAACTTAGTACAAAATATGAAGAACAAACAATGGGTGTGAAAAAGGCTTAGAACAGGACACCCACCTTGTCCAGGTGAAATTTCTGACATGCATAGTAAGCCGAGGCAGCTTAGTGGTGAGGAAATCAGACTCTGCAGACTGCTGGGTTCAACGTCCACCTGTACAGCCTACTAGTGGTGTGATTCTGAGTACGTTGTTTAGCCCCTCTATTTATTTTTCTCACCTGAAAAATAGGTCTGATGATAGTAGTGTCTACCTCTGAGAGTTGTTGAAAGGAGTTAGGGGTCAATACACAACACTAGTGGGTCAATTAAAACATCCTTGGCAAATGGTAGGCACTATTTCCCAAGGGTTTGCTATGATCATTGGAGATTCAAATGGATTTTGGAGACCTCTCTGGAATATCCATTCGCTGTCAAGCCCATTTTAGGGAATTTCTTTATTCACAGCTCACGTAGGAAGATTTTCTTTGGGGTCTGAGCCAGACCCCAAAATTCAAATTACAAATGCTAACCTACTTCCAGACAGTCCCAGATGTCAGCATAGAAACAATGCCTTCCATAAATTTCCAGACCCAGAAAAGTAGCTACTAATTCACGGAAGAGGAAAAACCAAGAGCTAATAAACATGAGAAAATTTTTCCACATATACTAGTCTTGAAGGAAATGCAAATTATAGCAGCGAGCACTTGTGTATCAAGCAGCAAGATATGTATTGTTACTGACGTCATTGTTGTTTTCTTTCAGTTTAGATTGTTCATGATAACAGTGCCAATAGGGATTCAATAAACATACAGCTATTATTCATTTCACTCAATAAGTGAAATAATGAATATATTATAAATCATACTCTACTTCTGTGCAAGTAGGAGTATAAATCGAAACCCAGGTTTTCAGAAAGTAACTTTGACAATATGTGACATGACTCCCAAAATTGTTCATATCCTATAAATTTCACATTTAGGATCCTAAGAAAATAATTCAAAGTGGAAACAAAGATTTATATGCAGAGATGTTCATCACAGCATTATAGCAGAATACCGGAAACAGTGTAATTGCTCAATAATATGGAAATGTTAAATTATGGTATATCCACAAAAAGAAATTTTAGATATCCATTAAAAACATTTACAAAGATTTTTAATCATATAAGGAAATACATATTATACAATTTTAAATTTTAAAAATGTCAGATATAAAATTGTATATCTGGGGATAATTCAACCACATATGACATAGACATAGAAAGAGGGAAATACACCAAAACACTAACAGTATTTGTTGTGATGCTTTTATGAGGCGATGGGGTGATAGGTGAATTTTTTTTATTATATGAATATTTTTCTACAGATTCCAGTGTTTCAAAATGTACGTAGAAGTATTATTTGCTTTAATGTTCCTCCAAGCCAGTAACAATAGACATGGGCATGTGACTGGAGAGCCCCAGGATTGCAACTGGAGCTGAACTGGAAAGAGGAGCTAGGAAACCGGCAAACAGTTAGCCATTGATGATTAAGTAGCTAGGAACTAAAGCGTTTTTTCCTCTTTGCAGTTGCTGATTATAGCTTTTAGTTGTTCCCCACCCATTGTTAGTTGTGCTGTTTAGGCAACATCCTATCTGACTCCCACTAGGTTCCTAGAGATGATATCTCCCTGGAGCCTGGATCACCACGATAATGGGTGTTTGAGCTGTTTTTCAGGAATTAGAACCCCATGTCCACTTCAGGCCAGTTGAGACCACCAACTCATCAACTGGGCCCATGCAGATGTCTGATAATTGACCTTTTGACATCAAGAGGTTAAAAACTCAACCCTCAGATCACGCAAATGCTGCCATTTTGTGAACATGCATCCTATGAAGTCTGACTATGGTTGTGCAGATTATCAATTCTCTCACCTCTCCTCACCTCCAATCACCTATCTCCACATTCCAGACCACCTTGCCTCCCTACCCCATAAATATCTGTAAGTCCCCATTTTTGGGGAAGCAGATTTGGGACTCATTCTCCCATTTCCTCACTTGGCTGCCTTGTGATTAAAACCCTCTCTGCTGCAATCTCATCATCTCAGTGTTTGGATTTCCAGGCAATGGGCAAAAACAAACTTAGTTCAGTAACAATTTGGGGAGCCAGCCTGGAGGTAAGTCCAGATGGACCTTTTTGTCCAAGATTTGTCATCCCCTTGCCAGTGTAGAGAACCTGTGGATGAACCCAGCAGCTGCCAGGAGCATTTCTCCTGCGACTCTTCCAAGATTTTTTCCTGGCTTGGCACTGCTGACTCCTTGGCACATATTTTCACTTTGCAGTAGAGAGACAGTTTCTGGGTCTGGAAGAAGGGTTTTTTGGTGAGTAAACTTCAGTACAAGTGACCAGATTCTTACTTCTTCTTCCTTTTAGTCTGGCTTCCAAAAAAGAAGCCTTGATTTAACAAGGAATGCCCTCCATGACTTCCAAAAAAGGAAGCCTTGCTCTGGCTTTCGTTGTGAGGGTCTCGGTTTCAGGGACACTCAATATTAAGAAAGAATTAGGAGATCCGCTCACAGAAATTCTCTTGGCTTGGTTTGGCAGTTGGGGGACACCCTCCATGACTTCCAGAAAGACAGCCTTGGTTTGGCCTTTGCTGTGTGAGTCTTGTTTCCGGGACACTCAAAATTCTCGAGATCTGGTTCTAGCTGCAGCATAAATATGCTTTTGACCAGCTGTCTCTAAATTCTGAAACAATAGGAAATGCTAATTAGATCCCCACCTGTAACCCCTTGGGCTGCATTTTCCTGAACTGGATGACTTTTAGCTACAAGCCCATGACACAGGAAAAGGTGATATTCTTTTATAACACCATATGGCCACAATAAAAGAGCTCTTGCAATGACTAGTCTTAAGAACTTAATGAAATTTGGAGTCTCAGCTTCCTTTCATGGTCTTACAGATGCTAATGAAAGCTGCACACCCCACCCCCACCCCTAGAAGCTCTCCTCTGGCTGGTTTCAGAGAGTCCGAGTTCCATTCCTGGGAGCTCTCTGGTTTTTGGGTACCTGGAGTGATTCTGAGTTTGCTCCTGGGTCAGTCATTTGACTGACAATTGGAACTCTGTTTTGTCTCCTGTCAAGAACTTGTTGAGTATTTTAGGTACCTACTGAGTCAGTTATGGGGACAGGAGACATGTAATTTATTCTGTAAACTGTCCTGTCTGGGAACTGTTGTTTTTGTGACACTTTTCTTGACAACATTTGGGAAGATTCCATAAGTGGGAGACCTGATCACCTCTTTTTCTTCTTTGTCTGTCTCGTTCACCACTTCCTCTGTTGTCACCTAGTCAAGGTTAAGTTCAGGCTGGACCTGAGAAGAACCTGGACCTTCTGTAAAATCGAAAACTTGAAAAACTTTCTGCCAGGGACTTAACTCTCAACTCTGGTGTCGGGAGCTCCAGCCCCTGGCCTGCTCCAGGACTTTGCCTCTTGCCTCCCTGGCTTGCTTTGTGCTGGCTCAGGGACTAAGTGTCAGGCTGAATGGGACTTGACTAAATCATATAACTATATTGACACCCATTGTCAGGCTCTGTACCCTTTCTCCAGTCTGCTGATAGTTAGACACTAGCTTTATTGCCACAGGGAATTCCCCAAGCATCCCCAGAGATTCACCCCTGGGGTGCATTTTAACTAATTAGGAACACTTTCAATTGGATGGGTTATGCCCTAGAAACTCCATCTTGGAGAAAACTTGAGTGGCTTCCCTGTGCCTTTGTGATGTAGTTGGACAGGTAGATCAACCTATAATGTCATTTGAGTTACAACCCAATTTCTGAGAAATCAAGAGCAACTGTCCTTAAAAAAATCCTTGCAAGATGGAAATGCAGCTCTAGAGGCAGTTTACGTTCCATTCATTTCCCTTATCTCAAAGAGCTTGCCAACCCTCCAGGGAATATCTAGCCCATGATTAATTCCTAAGACAGAAAAGAAAAAGGAAAAACGAAAGAAAAATGATCACAAGAGTGCTCTCACCAAAAGTCTAGCATCTTGAGTATCTTCTCCACAAATATTAGCAAAAAGGCTTAAAACAAAATTTGGATTCATAACTAGTGTATTATTGTATCTGATTCATGGCAGTAATTTTAAAACAATAGATGCAGAGATTCTGTGTATGTTTGCCTGCTGCCAAGACCACCTAGGCAGCCAGCTGAAGGGGTGGACAGAATTAATAGACAGAACATAGTCTATATAATAGACACAACACACTCTATATTATTTAATGGGACAGGGGACCATCAGCCTCAAGGACTGAGGTGACATCCCTCTGATCGCCATGTATTTATTTGCAGGCCAAGAAGTACAAGCATAGCAGGAACTCATGCCAGCAGGAATATGCAAGTCAAAGCTCAGCAGTTCTAATCTTTCCCCCTTCAATGCACCTTGGCCCTACACAAGGCAATTCTCTGAGGGAGTATCCTGGGAACAAACAATCTGGCAAGTTATGCAGATGGTGTTCCGTTCCTGCAAGGGCCCAGCGTACTTAAGGCCCTTGCCTTCATGTTTGATAAGACACTACCTTCTGGCCTTTGATTCCAAAGCACAAACAATCTAACACAGTAATTTATGAGAATCAGCAAATTGCATATTTCTTAGTCACCCATTTTGTAATTTGTTCTTGCTAAGCTTAAAGCCTTGCAATAATGTTGCTATGCTCTCCTGCAACATGCGTCTATATGTATATTTTCTATGTGTGATATTTTACCTCTGGATGGTATAATTTCTAAAGAGCTCTCTTCAATTGGCTAAAAGTAAACACTTACATAAATTCTAAATGTAAAAGAAACTAACCCAAATGTCATTCAAGTTAACATGATAAAATTAATCTTTGGTAACTGAAAGCTTATTTAAGTTTGTTGGTTTGATTAAAATGGACATGTCCTTAAAGTTATCAGCATTGCATATGAGGAAAACATGCAGCCTTTATTCTACACTTACTGGTCAAATAAGCTGATGTTATCTATATTACAAAAGTAGTTCACAAAAATAATAACTTGAAATGATAGCTAATTTTGCCAAATGTCTCAGCATGTTTTGTAGGTAATCTAAATAATTATTCACAGTGAGTAAACTAAATAGATGTAAAAAAGATAAAAGTGTTGGTGAACTTTTTAAAATAATTGCATGTTATGGCATGTGTATTTAAGATAACTTGCAAAATCTCTCCAATAACTTGAAACTTTGAAGTTTTGTTAGGTAAAATTGAATGACAAAAAGCTCATTGAATATCTGGGTCATTTTTCAAAAAAGATGAAATACTGAAACATTATCATTAGCTTTGTCTAGGTTTATCTACTTTTGGATTCTTGTTACAAAGAAACTAGAAGACTTTTGGGTCTGTTAGTAAACATGTCTTTTATTTTATTAACAGTTGTACTATGAAGCAGCATATTTCTAGAAATTTTGAAAAATGTTTATAAACTTGCCAAGCCACAGAATGCTAATGTAAAAGACAGTTCATAATTGCTTGCTTTTTCGTTTTCATTAAAGTCTATAAGAGTTAAGAATTCGAATTAATATACATAATTAAAGCTGCTAAAAATTAATAAAGAAAACATCTTTGTATTCAAGGAAAGTAAAATGTATGTTTTCAGTAAAGAAGCTATAAAAATGGAAATGTTTTGTTTGTTTTGTTAAGAAAGATAAACTTGTCCTAAAGTACTAGAAGAGAAGAAAGAAAGCATGGGACAAATTATGAATGTAAAAATAAAGTTAAGGAAAGTTTCTGGAAGAGGAACCCTAAGAAAAGTTTTATGTATGGTCAAGTTGCTTAAGACTGAAGTAAATCTAATCAAGTAGAGGAGTTTTAGCGTCAAAAATAAGCTTGTGCAAAAATTAAAATTTGATTCTCTCTCTCTTAAAAGGATAATCTTCCTGGACTTTTAGTTTGCTTTTGATAAAGAGGTTATAAAAGGTTTTTCTTTATTTTTTGAGTAAGTCTACCTAAAGACAGAAAAATCTGTTTTGTTAAAATAACTTCCTAGGTTCAAAAGGACTAAGGTCTCTTTATTAAGATTTTTGACTGTTTTAACTCTCTGTTTGCCCTTGACTGTTTCAGTTGTCACTTTGATTGAATGGATAACTGAGCATTGTTTTGCAGTGAACATTGTTTCCTATTTGATCAAGTGTTTTAAACTATTTTGACAGTTTGACAATCTTTCCCCCAAACTCAAATCCTAAATGAAGTCTCTCTTTTGACCTGAAAGAAAAATTATTCTTTGAGGATTTTCAGAGGACCCCAGGGACTACTCAAAGAAATTTGTACTTTCTCTTTCTATAAAGAAAAAGACACCAAACTAATTAGCCTTACCTGATATGCTAAATTACATGGGAAGCATTGTCAAATAAGTGATAATAAACCTTCTTAGGTGGTTTTATATGAGTGAATGTTATTGATATAAATGTCTTAAAAATTATGTAACATTCCTAAAATTCTGATCTGTCCTGGTGGTCAGCCATAATTCTAGTTATTATCTTGAAGTGTTGTATGTCACAGAAATTGCCAAGTTTCCTTGTCAATTGCCCTTTTGGGCCTTTTGTCATTTGCATAGTTGCTGTTTTACTCCGATACTTTTGCAATATGTCTTGTCTTCAGAGAAATTCATGGAAAGGATTCTGACACACTCTAGAATACAAGCTTCTGATAAACTTTCCAATTGTAAAACTTAACTGGGTGAGAAATTACAGAACTCTAACAGAGAAACTGATGACCTCATAAAACTGCTAACAGAAGAATAATATCAAGAATCGATTACATAAGACTGAATGAACTGATGAGGATGATTATAATTTATATGACTTCATTTAAGATGTTGCTGATGTTTTTTGGTGTTTTGTTTTTTTCAGATTTAAGGAAATCTTTTTCTCTTTCCTTTCAAGCTAACTATGACATATCAGTTTGGTAAATTATACCTTTGTAAGCAGAATTGAAACATTCATTTATTTTTCTCCCTACCTGATCCCTCCAGGATTTGGAAACTCTTAATGAGTGAGTATTGTTGTCATGGCAGTACAGTTACTTGCATACGTTCAATAAGAATCTGTTCTCCTTATAACAGGACACAATTGGAAACATTGGTTATAATACCAAGGCTTTGACTGGAATGTCATATTTGAGGGAAACATAGACTCAGATATGAAAAGACAGCTTTTGGGGAATAAAAGTTGACTTTCTGGAGTAAAGCCACTTGGAAATATTAACCTGATACCTTGTTTACAGGGTTCCCAGAAACCATACTGGGTAAAGAAGGTCATTTATGTGGCAGGTGCAAGGAAACTCAATATCTTGGGGAACTTCAAGAGAGGAGATGAGATTTTCACCCAAATCTAAGGTATTGCAGGCAAAGCCTGATGACAAATCCTTAGCTTGGCTCTCCTGGCCTCAAGAGGCCGTTGAAGTTCAGAGATTCCTTATAAAAAGTTCCAGCAAAGCAGATTTAAAAGAGCCTATATGATCAATGGCTATTCTCAATGTACTTATGTAAATACTTGGGCCAATTTTACTGAAACTAAACTTATTTTGCAAGCCAGTTAGTCTTAATTTGGTTATATTTTCTAAAAAAAAGAAGGTGATTTTATAGAGAAAAATTATGTTTCAATAGAAACTAAGGTACACATTCATGGATACTAGGTTCTAGTTCTGATAATTGTCTTTGAGGTTTTTGTTTTATATCTGTTAACTGGACTGGATACTGAATTCTTCTGGTCTCCTGAAATATCTGACTACAAATCTCCAAACTAACGTTTTCAATTTTTTCCATCATTTTCATTCAGAATCATTGAGAGGGGCTGGCCCCATGGCTAAGTGGTTAAGTTCTCGAACTCTGCTATGGTGGCCCAGGGTTTCACTGGTTTGGATCCTGGGCACGGACAAGGCACCACTCATCAGGCCACACTGAGGCGGCATCCCACGTGCCACAACTAGAAGGACCCACAACTAAAATATATGCAGCTGTGTACTGGGGGGATTTGGGGAGAAAAAAGCAGAAAGGAAAAAAGAAAACGATTGGCAACAGTTGTTAGGTGTCAATCTTAAAAAAGAAAAATAAGAATCATTGAGAACTGAATCAGCCCTTTTTCCTGAATCCTTGCAAACTGAAGCTGGACGACTTGATATAAACTTAAGAAAGATTCACGTCTGTTGTGGTGTAAGCCACTCAGAAAGAGACCTGAAAACCCAATGACATCATCAGAGACATTTCAAACTGCAAAAGATGCTTTGACCCTGATATCTAGAAATCTTCTTGACTGGTTGTACCCTGGGCTCAAGAACTTGGTTATAATTTGCTCTAACAATTAACCTTGTTTTTCTTTTTGTTTCTCTAGAAACACTTCTTATTGAATACCTGGTTACTTGCTTACACAATATAGGCCTAACTTTGGGAACCCGTTTTGAATCACCACCTTACTAAGAGAGTGGTTCAATGAGATGAATGACCAACACCCGTTTTCAGCAGATATCCCCAGAAGTACTGGGTCCAGACTGGTTTTAGGACTATTTTCTCAGATTCTGCAAGGGATTAGGTCTATTTTTGAAGGACTTTTAATATTTGGGTTGTCTATACTTCTTACCCTTCTGGTCAGATACTTGATTGTAAAATGCACCTTAAAGTGTTCAAAAAACTGTTGAGCAAGTTACACTCTAATAATGCAAAATGTCAACCTGAAGCTAGGAACAAGAGAATATTTCTAGGTGAGTGCTAAACAGTTTCATTCCTCTAACCTGGATCTACACCCCGATTCAGTAGCAAGTAGCTAGATCAGTCGTCACCCTGAATCCCTCAAGAATGAGGAATAACCAAAGAATAGGAGGGATTGAAACAGGCCAAAAGTTAGCCATTGATGATTAAGTAGCTAGGAACTAAGGTTTTTTTCCTCTTTGTGATTACTGATTATAGCTTTTAGCTGTTTAATCACCCATCCATTGGTAACTGTGCTATTTAGGCAACATGCTATCTGACTCCCACTAGGTTCCTAGAGATAACATCTCTCTGGAGCCTGGATCCCCATGGTAATGGTTGTTTGAGCTGTTTAACAGGAATTAGAACCCCTTGTCCACTTCAGGCCAGTTGAGACCACCAGTCCATCAACTGGGCATGTGCAGATGTCTGATAAGTGACCTTTTGACATGAAGAGCCATCAGATCATGCTAATGTTGCCATTTTGTGAACATGCATCCTGTGAAGAGGCATGAAGTCTGACTACACTTGCACAGATCATCAGTTACCTCACCCTTCCTCACCTCCAATCATCTATCTCCACATTTCAGACCACTTACCCCTCTACCCCATAAATATCCCTGAGTCCCCATTTTTGGGGAAGCAGATTTGATATTCACTCTCCCTTTTCCTCACTTGGCTGCCTTGTGATTAAACCTCCTCTCTGCTACAATCTCATTGTCTTGGTGTTTGGCTTTCTGGGCAATGGGCAAAAACAAACCTGGTTCAGTAACAGTTACAGGTCATGGAGCCCCCACTCAAGCCTGCAACCCCAGGGGTTAGGAATACAAAAGACGGGTCTCTGAACACACAATGAAGTTGGAAGTTTTATCTCTTTTGCCCTTCAACATTCCTCTCTGCACCCTCTTCTCCTCCCACCCTTACCCCCAGGCTTCCTAAGTACCCTTGGAGTATTAGAAAAGAGTCTTAGAAAGTAACCTACACCATCATGTGCTTAATTTAACATCACTTTTTTAATAAAAAGAGAGTTCCAGGGAATGGGCATACTTGTCTACAGGCAAAGAAATTTACCTCTGACAGGGACATCTCAAGTGCTACAGTGACTGCTTGGTGAGAGAAATGTGATGATGGGCCATGTTTTGAAGACACTGGGCATTCAGACTGCCTAAATGCTAATGCAGCCTGGGCTTTGGCATTTGGAACCTTAAACCTTCTGTCTTCTTTCCCTTTGAGCAATGAGAAGGTTTCATTCTCCTGCACAGTTTATCAATCTTGACCCGGATCCTTAAGACTCACTCAAATGTGGAGTGAATCTCAAAAGAAAAACTAACTGTATTCATGTTCCTCACTCCCCACTCCACTTCAGGCATCTGCTTCTTATAGCATCAGACCTAAGCTCCATGTATCTAATAGGCATGTCAACAACAAGGTTTCACTCGTCTCTAGCTACCCGAGAGTAACAAAGATGGATGTGGCTTTCCAAGAGGGTTCCCAGCATCTCAGAGGATTTTTTTTTATCATAGAAGCATGTATCCTAATGAGCAGGAATGCAACAGGTAGACCATAACCTCTGAGGCCTGGCAGTCCTTGGCTCAGGTGCCTGAAGGGCATCCAAGAGTGTCCCAGGCCTCCTAATGTGTCATATGCAAGAAAGAGGACTATTTTCTGCTGGGTTGTGTTAAGGTGCTGAGACTCTGCAAAATCCTACATCAACTACATCTGAAGAACAAAGTTCACAATTATATCTATTTTCATAAAACATCCTTACAATTCCAGTTACAAGTCCATTCCTTCTTATATTTCAAACATTTACCTTTGATTCATTTTCCAGACTGTCTTTTTAATTGTTATTTTGTTGGAGACATAAATTCAGAATCATTAGATTCTTGTTATTCAATATTGCTTTCCCATTACATGCTGTTTTTCTTTTATTCACAAGTCTTGAAAGCTTCTAAACCATCTGATAATTTTTTATCAATGTGTATCTTTCCATTTCTTGGAGAGATTGAACTGTCAGATTTTTAGCTTCAGTCGGAAAATCTTTTTGTAGGGAAATTACAATTCTTTTACCTCTCTCATCCTGTCAGTTTGTCATTATTGAGTTATGATCTCTTTCACTTGCGTAGTTTCTGTAAGTAAACTTGAAACTTTATTTCTTAGAAAATAGGTCATAAAATATTCTTAACTGAATCCATCTATTTTACTAACATTCAAAGATTAACATGTTGTAATCCGGCAATTTAAATTACAGTATTAACCTATTTTGTTAACAGTTGGGCAACATTTGGTCTTCCTGCTAGGGGTATAAACTATGATTCTTCTTCCCTTAATAATTTTAATAATACCTCTTAATAAGAAACTATATATATCTTGTCTCCCTGTCCTTATTTAGACTTAATTGCGTGAAACCTATTAGACATTCTTTTCTTATACCTTATAGTTCTAATATGGATCTAATTTACCAAACAATTCCACTTAGTTAAATTTGGATTCATTTACTTCTGAAGTGTCTCTTTGGGAAAAAAACTATTTTTATGATATTTAGTAGATGGGGAATTTAGGATACATTGTTTCAGGTTCTTCAATCTTAAGTGTGTTCTTTCTACATTTAAATATTATCAACCTCAATTCTTCTCAGTATCCAATATTTTTAGATGCCTGTAGTGAGTTTGTCACATTACCATTAGAAACTAATCAATTAAAGATGAAGAACCATGGTATATCAAGCTTGTATTCTTTATAGCAAATAGCATAGATTATAGAAGAGCCAAGATTTGAACACATGCGTCTGACTCCAACAACCCTGAAAGAACTTACAGTAATACTAGGAAAGATAAATAACACACAAATTAATATCAAATCATTTTTCTTAACAAGCAGTACACACAATGTGTGTGTTCCATTGGACAATATGATGGGATTTTATTTTGGAAAAGCTCCCCGGCCTCCTTCCTGGTCAAGAATCACTGCTCTAGGAAGAGAGAGTAAGAGATGTGTGAGAGGTTCGATAGGGAGTGATAGCCTCATGGACTTGAATATGATCACCGGACAGTCACGCTATGGACGTTTGGAGTGGGAGCGCTGTGTGTGAAGAACCCCCATGGCATCCATCAATTAGACGTGCAGAAGGGGATTCTCCTTGTCAACAGCTGCATCATCCATTGTCCAGCTAAGACAGAACCTCTCATCCTCCTCATGAAATCCTATCACTTTCCTAAGTTTCCTCTTCTTCAAAACAGATTAAATTCACATCTTCGAAATGCCATTACTAAAAACTAAAAAGAAAGATTACAATAAATAAAATATGAAAGCACCAGAAGAAGATTGAACATACAAGATAACAGGTATGAAGCTCAGACAGCTAAACTAGTCACAAATTTCTTAATCAGCAGAAGGTTCTAAATACACAGAGTTCCCGTTCTTCTTTTCATCTACAAAGATACTCCTACCTGAAGTCATTCAGGACGGCCATATTAATAAGGATCTGTCCTTTCCAGAATCCAATTCTTAGTCTTTCAAGCATGTCCCACATGGCCCCAACCTCCTCCAACCACACACTTCCATCCTACCCCCAAAATCAATGCTTATCAGCCCAAATCTGTGGTCGCTTGATCTCTGACTTCCTTAAGTGAGAAAAGCCCTTTGCCAGTCTGGGCCTACGTCTTCAGCACTCTGATGCCCTGCACATGCTAGGATCCTCTTGTACATGTTTCTCCTGGCCGGTGCTAGTGTGGCTCAGCCGTTAGTGAGACTTGGATTCCTGACCTCGAACTTCTCAATAGTAACCAAGCAAAGACTTCACCACAATGGTGTGGCACAAGGTGACAAGTTTCATCTTGGCCTGGCTCAGTCCCAACTTCATCCTGCCTTCTTTTGGCCAGTCAAACTCCTAACCAAAGCTGCTTCTTGTCAAATGTCCTGTTTTTCTTCATGAAAGTGATGATTCCTCCCCCCAAAAACAAATACACATACACATGAATCTTTACTTGTGATTTTAGTAAGTTCACAGGTCTCTTGAATCCCATCCATAGACTTCCTAGAAATCCATGGACCCTAAATTAAGAATCCTTGTCTCACAATCTCCTATATTTCCCAGGTTCTGGTCTGAGGAAACCACACTTTTCCCAGCCGTGTAGGTGGAGACGACATCCACAAATCCTATGTCATCCATTTCCCCTCTCTTCTCTCCTATAATGAATTGCCAGCAAAAGTTTAACCTTTATAATTGTGCAGTTTTGGAACCATTTAGCTATATGACAGTCAAAAAGTAAGGGGTTGTCTAGTTTCCACAGAAATAATTTACAGAGTGAAGACTTGCTGAAAGAAGGGAGCACCATGTTTGCAAGACAGAATACTAGCTGAACAGAAGCAGAGCTGGGCATTATAAAGGACAGCGCTGGACAAGAAGGGCAGCCCCACATATGGGTGTCCTTGATGCACAACACGGAAGTCCAAACTTTACCTATCCTATAAGAACTCTACATAGGAAAACCTCGGAGGAGAGCAATGGGTAAGGAAGGTGGGTATGGTTGTGGTGAGCAAGTTGGGCTGCAAGGAGGAGGGCTGGAAATAGGGAAGTCCACAGCTGGAGACGATGACTATTGGAAAAGCATGAGGAAATGGGGACCTGAACAAGGATGAAGAGAGCTTCTCCCACCACATGAAAGAATAATATCAGAGAATCAATATGACTCAGTAACAAGTTACTCTTGGTGACAAGACTCAGAAGGGAAGCAGCAAGGGAAGAGAGAGAGGCAATGAGAAGTCAACGACAATGAAAAAGTTTGGACCTCGTTAATTTGGAAGATATCGCTTCAGATAAAACAAAACAAATTAACTGAATTTACAAATGGGGAGAGTTCGGTTAGAAATAAGGATAAATTTCCAAGTCAGAACATCTCTTTCTCTGAACGTGTTTAGATAAAACGTAGATATTTAAGCAAGTTAAGCAAGCTTTTAAAAACACCTATGATTGGTTAAACTCTCTGGATTATTTTCATTTTTCACTCTGTAGGTCTATGAAACTAAAGCCATGTCTACATGCTGTGCAAACCTACAGATAAGAAGGGAAAAATATGGGCCAGCCTCGTGGCACAGTGGTTAAGTTCGCACGTTCCGTTTCTTGGGGGCCCGGGGTTCACTGGTTTGGATCCCAGGTGCGGACATGGCACCGCTTGCCAAGCCATGCTGTGGTAGTCGTCCCACATATAACGTAGAGAGAGATGGGCACAGATGCTGGCTCGGGGCCAGTCTTCCTCAGCAAAAAGAGGAGGATTGGAGGCAAATGTTAGCTCAGGGCTAATCTTCAAAAAAAAAAAAAACAAGTGAAAAATTTAGCCCATCTGGATATCATAGTACGTGAATAAGAAATAAGTTATATTTGGCAACAAGCAGGCAAAACATTCTGATAACCTGGATTTTTTTTTCTTCAGGTGTCTTATTATTTTATGGACACAACCCACACAAAGCAATCTCCTTATAGTGACAACCTGTGGTAAGCAGACTTCCCTTCTTTCTATATATTCCACAATGCATACAATTTTTTTCTCTCTCTCTTTTTTTTTTTTTTTTTTGCCGAGGAAGATTAGCCCTGAGCTAACATCTGCCACCAATCCTCCTCTTTTTGCTGAGGAAGACTGGCCCCGAGCTAACAACCGTGCCCATCTTCCTCCACTTTATATGTGGGATGCCCACCACAGCATGACTTGACAGGTGGTGCATAGGTCCACACCCAGGATCTAAACCAATGAACCTGGGGCCGCCCAAAACAGAATGTGCAAACTTAACCGCTGCGCCACGGGCTGGCCCACAATGCATACAATTTTGAGCTCCTATAAGAACTCATTGTGGTTGATGATGAATATGATGGGGATGATTAAAAATAATATATATGGCTTTGTGCAAAAAACACTACCTACAGCATCTCTTCTAACCCTTACAATAACTTTATGATGTAACTACTATTATTATTATTGCCATTTTAAAGATGAATAACTTGAGACTTAGAGAATAGTGAGTAACTTGACTAATGCCACATAGCTAGCAGGCAACAGAGTGAATTCAGATGTGTCTACCTCAAAGCTTTCCCATTAATGTGTGAACTCTGAATGTGTCTCAACCAGTACTCCATCTAAAACTGTAATTCTTGCTGCTTTTTCTACAGTAGTTGTTCAATAAATGTTTACTAGAAGGACAGATGGGATAGCTGGATGGGTGGATGGATGGATGGACAGATGGATGGATGGATGGATGGGTGGATGGCTGGGTGGGTGGATGGATGGATGGATGGATGGGGATGTTTGATGAATTAGGACAACCATTGGGCAATATATTTCTGCTGGGCTGAGACCTAGGCTCCCAAAAAAAGCACTTCTAGAGCCTTTCTGTGTATACACTAGGAAGCCTGCTGAAGTGTCTCTTCTGGCAATAAGCATAAAGGCAGACGAGTGAGTTTCTCACCTCGGTCAAATGGTCTGACAACCACTTCCTTGATGACTGTTTACTCATCATGTCTAGCAGATGGTGTGTTCAGCCCACATAGGACCCTGGCTCCCTGTCTCTCACTTTCAGGAGTTAAGCACACCACATTTGGTCTCCATGCTTTATGCAGCAGATCTTATCAAAGAAAAGCTTAAAAACCACATAGGTTTAGCAGGAGTTACATAGACTTATATAAAACATATAACTATTTTTAAAGTGACAGACAAGGGGTCTGCATCCAGCCTTTACAGACAGGGAGACCATCTTGAAAAGATAATGAACAGGCATGTATTAAACATCTACAATATATGTTTTGTACAATGCTAATAAGTTTAAATCTAGTGAAGATAGACAAAAACAAATTTTAAACATAAATATATAGATATACACACATTACATATGTAAATTATGTAATACAAATATATATATGCAAAAGTATATAAATTATATATATTTAAAAAACAATGCCATTAGTGGGCCAGCCTTTGGCATAGTGGTTAAGTTCTGAACTCCACTTCAGCCACCCAGGGTTCGCAGCTTCAGATCCCAGGTGCAGACCTACACACGGCTCCTCAAGCCATGCCGTAATGGTGTCCCACATACAAAATGGAGGAAGGTTGGCACAGATGTTAGCTCAGGGACAATCTTCCTCAAGCAAAAAGAGGAAGATTGGCAACAGGTGTTAGCTCAGGGACAATCTTCCTCACCAAAATAATAATAACGATAATGCCATCAACAAAATAAAAACAATCATATCACTCAGATTGAGAAGGAACAATAAAGCTCAAAGAGCTGGAGGCATCTTCACCAAGAGTTGATAGTATGGAGGAAAGAAACTGCTTTGACACCTACATATGCTTTTCCTCTGTGGTAGGAGAAAATTTACTTAGAATACACACACCCTTTAGAATGTCATCACAGCCCACACTCGTTGTCTTTGAGAACAAGGTTAATGTAACCACAAGGCTGGACCCCAGCATCCCTGTGTATGCAACATGATCCTGCTCAACCACGGCTGATTAGACACGTGACTCAAGTTAAGCCAGTGGGGCTCTCCTGAGACCGTGGCTTGGAACTGAGACCATGGAACCTTGGAGAGCCAGAAGAACGTGGAGAATCACTGTATCAATTAACAGTGAATAATTTGAAATGAATTTAAAATGCATTAATAGGAGATTAAATAAATAAATTATGATATATACATATAACAGAATTCTAACCAAATACTTAAAAGTGATATGTACACTGGAGAGTTTTCAAAATTAATTGCTCTTAATCTACTATCATCTCACCCTTGGCATGAGGTTCACAAGATTTAACTCAATACTGGTATAATGTTTAAAACCCTGACTCTTGGAAAGTTTTTCTCCATAGATAAAATGCATTATGACTGTAATGTCCTAGTTCTTCAGATCAAACAGAAAACCAATCTGATTCATAGCTTTCATATAACATTCACTATGTGGTTCTCATGCTTAAATTCTACTTTTTCCAGCCCTTTTTTTTAAGAAAAGCTTACTGATTTTCTACTCAAGCCAGGAAATTGAGCACTAATCCTCTTACTTGGATCCTCAGTGAAACATAGACATATAGCCACCTCTCTCTGCTCTTCCCTTATTTATTTTTATGGAAATCTCCGCTTAAAGGGGATCACAAAATAAATACATGTTGGAGATATCTTAGTCTAGATATAGTCATAGCACTAGAGAGAGAGGGACTGTTCTTAAAACAGAGATAATGGACAGGGATAAATCAAAGAGGAGACACCATCAAATGAATGAGCAAAAGATAATAGGATTTTTAAGATTTCAGATTTTTGAAACTTCAAAAATATCAGAAAGTCACCTTCAGAAAACTGGAAGTCAGTTGCAAAATGTTTTAAAAACGTTTCCAATATCAATGTTTTCAGTTTGTCGTAGTCAAAAGACCACAAACTTAAAAATCAGCCATATCTGTGATGCATCTCAGGGCCACCACCTGCGACTAGATGACCTTGCACTAGTTACTGAAATCTGCCAAACCTTAGTTTTCTTTTCTATAAATTTGAAGTCTTGCTCTGTGACATTACAAAATTTATATCATTGACATTTATTTGACACCTACCGTATGGTAGACCACTGTTTTTCATACCATCATAGGTCTTTCTCTTGTAAATATTTTTGTTGATGTCTTTAACAGCTATTACCCTTGTAATAACATTACTTAGAATTTTTAACAAGTTTTATAGGTGTCTGTCAATTTATTTTAAGCATTATTTTCTTTTTTTTTTGAGGAAGATTAGCCCTGAGCTAACATCTGCCACCAATCCTCCTCTTTTTGCTGAGGAAGCCTGGCCCTGAGCTAACATCTGTGCTCATCTTCCTCTACTTTCTATGTGGGATGCCTACCACAGCATGGCGTGCGAAGTGATGCCATGTCCACACCCGGCATCCGAACTGGCGAACCCCGGGCCAACGAGAAGCGGAACCTGTGAACTTAACCGCTGAGCCACCGGGCTGGCCCCTGAGCATTATTTTTCTTATTATATTTGATTTTCATACATCTGTGATTGGATTACATTATATTCATGTTCTTGTGGACAAGATAGCATACTTCCCTTTAAAAAGCTGTTGCCATCAGCACAATTTCTATTCATTCTATCAAGCAAAACTTGGTGGGAAACTATTTTGAACCAAAATATTCACTCCTTTCTCCACCATGGGAAAGAGCAAACCAGAAAACTTCAACTTAGACATGCCTGAACAAACAAATCTTTTTGTTTAATAATTTACCTACCATAATCATTAAAATATTGAATGCTTCCCATTAGAATTAAACTTTTCATACTGCTATAATTACCTAGGAGATCACCTAGTGTTCCCCTAACCCATCCTGTTGGGCCTTGTCACTAAGTTTTTTTTTTAACTCTTGAGTTGGAGTTCCTTCCTTCTGAGTCAAGCCATCGTTAAAAACACTTGTAACTTCCCAAAGTCATGAATTCACAAAAGTCACTCTACTCACACAACCAAGCATGCATAACCCTGTGGGTCTTTCTCCTTCTTTGCCTTATGTCTTGACAACACCGTTCTTCAGCCAAATTCAGTCACTCTGCAAATGTAGAACTCTACAATAATTCTACTGAGCCCAGTACTAGGTATTAGAATTACCTAGGTAATCCTATTAGATAACCAGGTATTAGGTTTGTTACTGCTATGGGGACACGACGTAGAGAAGTCAAAGAAATAATGAAAACTTGGACGTAATCAAAATATTTCACAATAGGCAATTGGTTAAATGGTCTTCTTTTCATCCATTTCTCAGAATATTAGGTAGCCAATCTATTTCAAGTACACAAACAAACAAACAAAAGCTTTAAAAGGGGCAGAATACAGGCTGGCCCCGCGGCCGAGTGGTGAAGTTCACACGCTCCACTTCGGCAGGCAAGGGTTCATGGGTTCAGATCCTGGGCAAGGACATGGCACCGCTCATCAGGCCACGCTGAGGCAGCGTCCCACATAGCACAACTAGAAGGACCTACAACTAGAATATGCAACTTTGCATTGGGCGGCTTTGGGGAGAAGAAGGAAAAAAAAGATTGGTAACAGATGTTAGCTCAGAGCCAATCTTAAAAAAAAGGGGCAAAATATTTATAATACATTGAAAGGTGAGAAGATGGGTTATAAAACAGTATTCTAATATGGCCCAATTGTGTAAAATAAAATACTTACGATTTTTTAAGTGTATTTTTAAAAACTAGGAGAATACACTTAAAATGATCTCAATTTTGTAAATTAACAGGAGCAGTATACTCCAAAAGCTTGCTTCTAAGAACTAGGATTATGGATTGATTTTGCACCCTTCCTTTTGCTTTTCCTTCCCCCCACCACCATTATTTTGTATAATAATGAGCATTTATCACTTTCATGGTCAGGAGAAAAACTACATATGTGTCTGTGTGGGGGGGGGGGTGGGTGCACGTGTGCGTAGATCCATAGGTAGATAGATAGAGATATAAAATATACACACATGTACATATATGAGGTGGCAGTTCTGAGTTAAGTTTGAGATATAGTAAACCTTGAGATTCCCTCATTGTCAGTCCAATAATATATAAACCAAAAGGACAAACTAGTAATTTATATCAGGGACTCTTCCTTTCCAGTAACGGGAATGCGTGTGTCTTCTATCCAGGGCACTAGTTTCCAGGTTATCTAGGTACCTAAAAAGCCTGACTCATTACCAGCAAGCAATTTGGTAAGCACAGAATATGAATCAAGGGCCCGGATGACCCTAAACGGCAGTTCCTTGTCTGCTTGTTCCGTGTACCTGCTGTGTCCCCAGAGCTTAGCACAGTGCCGGGCACAAAATCGATGCTCCAGAAACATCTGTTGAATGAAAGCCTATTTCATTCCAGCCATGTGGAAGCCAGAAGAAATATCCCCATTTTCTCACAGAGTAGATGTTCAAATGAGCAAATAACTAGTATCCCTCAGATCCAATATCTCTCTTCTCTCAAAAAAATTGGACAAATTCTGACAGATTCTCATGCCCTGAATCCCATAAAAGTTAGTATTTTATAAGCCCCAGAAAAAAATTTTATTTCAAAATATAAGGATAGGAAAAACTCCATCTCCTCTAAGGAATTAGCAGGATTCTTCCTTTCTGATAATGAAAACGATGTCACTGAGCATATCTACCTTTTTTCTTTGGCTGCCAGGAAGCTCAGAGAAACATGTAGACCTCAACTAGAATGATTATATTGGTCCTTATGGATTATGACTTTGGGTTTTCTTTTCCCAGATCTTGACTTTTGTCTGTATGTTCCCTGGGCCTGATTCATATTTTTATGTCACCTTATTACTTGAATTTTTGTTGCACACCATCTCAAATCCTTCGAAGGATTTTGGAATAAAGGAATATAGCATCGTCATGTACTGATGTTGTCATATTTCCATTTTGCAGAGCAGCCACCTCACCATAGAATCCTCTGATTGTCTAAAGAAGAAAAACCAAGTAGCAATTTGTTCCAGGTTCATATACTGTACCTTTCCTTTTAAATACATTCTGTGATTTTCTCTAAGTCATATTAACTTCAAAATTGCTGAAAAGAAAATAAAGCTGATAACTTGATAGTGCAACCTCAGGTTTGGTTTGCATGTTTAATTTTAGAACTCACTTTTCAGTGACATCCGTTCAGTCTTGAAACCTCAGTCATTTGCTGACCTTAATTCTCAGGATATCAGATGAAGTCAGCATTACCTAAGGGAAGGACATCCGTAAAACAAATTTGCATGTGCCTGGTAACATACAGGTATAGAATACTAAATTTATTTGTTTGAAAAAAAATGGAAAGTTTTCTGACCCACTTTAAATCAGTGTTTCAGTAAAAAGCTAGTGAGAAACCCACCTAAGGAAGACAGTTGGTTTCCATGAGGTTAGTAGTTATTACTCAAAGGAGAAATTGACATGCTAATATGATGTGGTTGATTGCGGATTTTAATGTAGGGATTGGGGAAACGGTGATAGATTGCGGTTGTTTTAAGATGACGTGATGTGGTGTGTCTTCCTTCTTGCACAGCTTGATCTCTTACACAGCTTCCAGGCATTATCTCAGTGCTCCAGGGCTGGGGAAGATGTGTAAGAGCTAGCCCCGCTCACCCAAATGATAAAGGCATTACGCAGTATTTGGAAGTCACGACGAACAGAAAGCCTTTCAATCAAATATCTCACATGAATAACGTAATGTCTGTTCAACGTTCTTTTGACCATAGAGATTAGATTTGTTTTTAAAAGATGACCAAACAGTTTTGTGATCTGATTCCATCATATAAAAATATTCTAATCGGGACTAGGAAGGGGCAGCATCAAAAACCAATAATAGAAGAAAAAAAATTAGTTACTCAAAGGAGCTGTTCACAGAGGGTCTTCATCAGGGAAGAACAACCCACCAAGAGTTACAAGGACCAATGGTGAAAAAAAAGAATCCAAATGTTGAAAAAGGATTCTGTCTCTTGTCTCTCAGCCCTCACCAGCCCATTAACACCTTGTTTCCCCATCTTCATTTTAAAGCAAGGGTTGGTGTATCAAAGGATAGCACGCAGGCTGGATTCCGTCGGCGTAGGAGGCAGGCACAGGGAGAACAACTGGAGTCAGCTTTGCCCCCTTGGCCATCAACCAAAAGAACTGGCAGCAAAGACATTCTCTTCCGCCTTATCCTTGCCAGAAATCAACAAGCAGGGAATTCTCCACACCATGGTGGTCCAAAATAGGTCACAACCTTGTCACACTGCTTTCAAAAGGATCAGGATGGAGAGTCAAGGTGTTAGATGGCTCAGTATGGCCATTGGAATGCAATTGGCTCCCCCCAAAAATATTCAAGATTCTCAACTATCCAAATAGCATTATTCATACTGTCAATCAGCCAAATATTGATCACTAACTATTTACTAGATATTATGGTAGGTGATATGAAGACTAATGAGATGGCTACCTGTATCTAGGTAGCTTGCACTCTAGCAGGAAAATCAAATATGTAAACAAATGATATACAATATGCTAGAAATATGCGTGAACGGCTGTGTACCAAAGAGAAACCAGCAACACAAAAGCAGTCTGTGAAGACCTGTGTTGTATAAAGCTCAACATTAGCACCCTGGGACTTACAAAGATGAATAACACACTGGCCTTGAAAGCCTACAGTAAAATCTAAAACCAGAAATGGATATATGTCTTAAACATAGTTTCCAGTCAAATAAAAGACAGTACAAAATGAAGCAAAAGTTACTAGACAGGTAGGTATAAGCTATGTGTTATGGGAGCTGTTCATTCCAGCTAAGGTAATCAAGAGAGACTTCCACACCTAGAAGACACACTTGAACCGGATTTAGAAGGACAAGTAGCGTTTTGAAAAACCAAGGATGGGGAAGGGTATTTCAGAGAGAATACCTTAACAAAAGCCGTGTATGCATTGGAAGGACAATCGGGACCCCATAAGTCCAGGTCATGGAGCATGATGGGACGTGAAGCTAGAAAGATTGCAGATCTCAAATACTAACTCAAATACTAGATCACATGCTAAGGGGTTTGCATTTTGTTATATATGCAAGGTAATGGGACAAGAAAAGGCACAATCAGAGCCATGCTTTAAGGATCATTATCGCAGGAATGTTGAAGAGGGTGGAAGGCGGCAACTGGGAAAAGCAAAGGTGGCTATTAAAACAGTCCAAGTGGCTGAGAGTCTAAGTTAAAGGAATGGCAATAGGTCAGGGAATAGGGAATAGATGTGAGAGGCACAGCAGCTTCTGAGATTGCTACCTGACCAGACGTAAAGGAGGGACAGGAGAGCTCACAGTGACTCTGTGTCTTTATGGGTAGATGGTGATGTCAACACCAGAACTAGGAAAGTCAGGAGAAGCTGCTCCCTACCTCCTCTTCTGTCTGTATCTGCTTCACCTATCAAGGTCATCTACCATCACCACTGAGATTCAGCTGCTCATGGCCTCCCTCACTGATCAATCAGGGTCGATCTAGCCAGGAAAACAGAAGTCACTTCAGGCATTTGCAACAGAGGAAATTTAGTGGAAGGAACTGGTTACCATTGTGATTGAGATTGGCATCAGCAAGAAGCTACTACCAAGACTGGAGGGACAAAGAGAGCAAGCTGCGCTCCAGAAGAGAGGGTGGGGAGACCCTTTATTCTCGCTCTCTTTCCTTCTCCCCACTCCAACTCTTCTGCCCTCCAATTTCCCTTTGGCTGAATCCACCTGACGAAGGAGTCTAAGAGAGCCACCTGCAGGGTCAGTCTTCTGAGATACAGAGTAGAGCAGGACAAGAAGGAATGGAGGCCCAAGATCCAGCAAACTTCTTATGCACCCCAACTGTTGAGTCAGAAGTGCTGGTCAGCCTCCTTGCGTTACCGTTTAATGTGAGAAACCAGCTGAGAGGACCTGAGAGCCATTATCCACCTCACTGGGGAGAGGGTCAGAGAGAGGCTGACATGTAGCCAGCCACATCTCTACCCACTTGACCCCTCATCTTTATCAGCCTGTGGTAGTCCTCCATGTTCCTGAGGAGGAACTCTTCTCAAGGACCTGAAATCAAAGTTCGTCTCAATTAGAGAGTAGAGGAAAGGAAGGAGAGAACCATTCCTTCCTCCCTTTCCTTCTTATCCCTCCTCATTCCTCCTCTTTCTTCTTGTCCTTATCACCCTCTACTCTCTGTTGTCCTCATTTTCTCTACCTCCATCACCATTCTTCAGTCTCCAATTCAGTTTTCATTTCCTTCCTTTGCCTGGCTACCTCTCCTCAATTCTTCATCTCCATCTCATTCCTCTTAAAGAACTGCATGAGTTGACAAGCTGCTTGGTAACATGTAGTTTTAAACATGCCTTTAACAGTAAATATTGCATCTCTTGAACCTAGTTATTAGTTCCTTGAGCAGAGTAGGCATTCAACAAAGCAAGTGTTAATTCAATGAAATAATATGTCCTGTCATCATTAAATTATGATGCCGTTCCCATTTTCCTTCAGAAGCAGATATTACACGTCACAAAGGGGAGGTTCTTCTCTGACCTCATTTGGGGATGGAACTTTTAACTAAAATGGTGTCACCCCTAAAACCACTCCGACACGCCAACGTAAGTGACCACAGAAGAAGTAAAGTCCTATAAAAAGGGAGAAGATAGCGCTATACTTCAGCATCTCACAACAGGCAAGAGCTCATCCATCTCCAGTTAATCAGGAGAAACTACAATGGCTCCTCTGAGAACTTCATCCGTGGTGAGTCCTGCACTAAAGTGCAATGCTCTTGTTGATTTGGACCAGCTAATGTTTCTGGGCTGCGGGCATGAAATTCTGGATTCTAACTATGGAGATTCAAGAATACTGTATACATAGGATAGCAAATGAAATCTTTGGTAGTAGATACTTGTCATGGTATAGCATTTTCACGAACTGACATACATCAGTCTGAAAGTTAAGATTAAAACTGAAAGATAGCTATACTGAGGCTAAACCGCACAAGAAACATCACATGATGCTGTGCAGTAGGAAGGAATGCTTATTGAAAATCTGGTTTTCTGAGTACAAGGGATTTAATATAATTCTCCCACAGCATTTTTCTTTAATCCAAAGTAAGATGGATCACTCTCCTTGAGGATTTAATAATTTGTGGCAGTGACTTTTCTTTCCATCATCCTATTACTATACCATAGTCTTGGTAGACCAAACCTATTTATTCTAAGTAGGTACATGTGTAACTGTGGTTAAGAGTAAATAGTTTTTATATTTTTAAAATATTTAACTTAAAGCATCTTTTTGAAACCCAATTTGATTACAGAATCAATATATGCAAATTTAGGAAAACCGGAAAATATACCTAAGAAAACATAAGGGGGCTCCGGTTTGGGGTTGGATGTTTGCAAATGGTACCAACAGCATTGCTAACACTAAAACTGAAACCACATGGATTTTCTCCAGCTCCTCCTGCTAAGGTGCACATTTGCCTTCACCTAGGGTTTCATAGAACACTAGGACAGGAGAACAATGGCGCAGGAGGACGTTTTCTCCCAGAAAATCAAAGTCATTATTATTCCAGTGACCTGACAATGATGCATATACTGACAGGATGATGGGTTGCCATATTTACTAAAATTACTGCCAGCCAGTGAATAATGTGTCTTTCCTCAGTCAAATGAAGACTATTCAAGACTGGTGAAAACTCAATGGTCTTAACATTATTTTGAACTGGCCAGTTTTTCATTTAATGGATCTGAAAATTCAATATAGATTGTTCTGGAACATAGTATGTTCTCTATGGTTAGCAATACAATCATCATCACTATTTGTTAACAAAATCCCATGCTAATCCAATCTCCCCCCTCTCTCTCCTTGCCCATTCAGTTCCAGTCACTGCTGCTGCTGCTGAGTCTGGTGGCTATCGTGAAGGCGGGAATAGTAATCCCACAAAATCCGGAATGCCCGAACACTGGGGACAAGAACTTCCCTCAGAATGTGAAGATCAACCTAAACGTCCTTAACCGGAAAACGAATTCCAGAAGGGCCTCAGATTACCACAACCGCTCCACCTCCCCTTGGAATCTCCAGTACGTAAGGGCCCCAGACAAAATCTCTGTATTCGTCTACCTTTTGTGCACCGCATTGTCAGTTAAGTCACCTTGAGGATGATTTTACTGATTCAGAATCATCAGTCAAGCCTGGAAGGGCCATTGTGCAAAACAATGATTCTCAAGCTTTCCTTCTACAGACTTCTTTGATAGGACACAGGACAGCCCCCAACCCTGCTCCACTCCATAACACCTATCCTATTAGATCTCGTTGTCACTGACACCAAAAACTCACCCAGATTAATGTTGGTCATCATTCTAATATTTATGATACCACGAGTCTATTTTTTTTTTTTTTAAAAAAAGACATTTATCATAGGAGGTTAATGCTTGAATTCTTTTTACCAGAGCTACCATTGAAATAACTAGCAATCAACTGGGATCTTTCCGCCTTTTCTTTTTTGGTCATATTAGCACTGGGAAAATACAACTTGAATCCCAGCAGAGAAAGTGTCATGTTGGATATTTCCATCCCATTTTGAGTTAGATAGTCTTGATCTACATTCCCAACAGACCTGCATTTGCCGTGTCCCTAGTGCATCTACTATTTAGACCCCATGAAGAATTAAATACAAAATGTGTTTTGATAAGTTGATTTTATGCAAAGAAAGCCTCAGTTCTGTGGAGCCTACAAATTCACAGACTGTGGGGTTTCTTCTCCTCTTCCCATAAGTAAGAATAGTTCAAATAAATCAATTTAAAAGTCAACTGAAATCACTCACTCAGCTGGAGGAGAGAGAGAAGAGAAGGTTCTAGAGGGGCTTAGCTTTTGTATCCAGCCCTTCATATCAGCTCTGGGCTCTGTCCCAAGAATGTGCTGTCAGTTAGGATTTTGAAGCATTCCCTGTTTCAAAGGCAGACTTCATTAAGTCAGATTAACAGCTCTCTTATTCGCAGATGACTCCCTTGGTCTTTTTCCATCTACATACTCTAAAAAAATTACCATTTGTGTCAAACTTAAATCCTTTCTATAGTCTCAGTCTATCTTATTTTGTTCATTCTTCAAAGAAATTGGGAAAAAACAGATTATTGTCTTTTTTTCTATAACACTTCGTGTGCTTAAAAATCCAAGTTTTCTGCAAACTGCTTCCTTTTCAGACTAACAGCCCTTAGAGACTTCGAAATGTCTGTAATTTGTCACTCTGCATATTTGCCTCCCTTCGTTTACTCCTGTCTCATTGCCTTCCTGCTTCGACCAGGAATTCACCTTCTTCCTGGCTTTTGTCTCCCCTACAGCCGCAACGAGGACCCTGAGAGATACCCCTCTGTGATCTGGGAGGCGAAGTGCCGCCACCTGGGCTGTGTCAATGCCGAAGGGAAGGTAGACTTCCACATGAACTCCGTCCCCATCCAGCAAGAGATCCTGGTCCTGCGCAGGGAATCTCAGAACTGCCCCCACTCCTTCCAGCTGGAGAAGATGCTGGTGGCCGTGGGCTGCACCTGCGTCACCCCCATTGTCCGCCACATGGGTTAAGAGCTTCGGGTCTGACCCCAGCTCCCCAAAGCAGTTAGGCTTTCTGGGGAGTAGACCCAGCCCCATTTCTGACCAAACTCAGGGGGCTTCTTAAACTAATTGAAGTTTCAGCTGAAGTTTCAGAGGTAACACTTTGGTTCAGAGATAGAATCAGAATCTTCTTTCCCTTTCCCCAAGGAGGAAGTTTAGACTCAGCACCAATTTGCTTCTTGTTTGCTTTTCTAAGGGTTTTAAGTTATTTATGTATTTAAGAGGCCCTGAAATCACTTTGGGGCATAAGATTCCATTTTAATGTATTGCATGCCTTATTTTGTATTTTTTTAAGACAAGATTCCAGACTTAGGAATTTTATTATTTAAAAGGTAAAACCTATATTTATATGAGTTATTTATGGATCTATTTATATTTCTTAAGTCTTTAGAAAAAGTGAAATAGTATGATTATCTATTCTGCCTAGGGTAATCCTAGATAGGATTAAATAGAGGTTGAAAATTTCTGAGTTTGTACTACCTATGGATATAAGATTTTCTCCTCTTTGTCTCTGAGGAGTACATGACATGGCTGAAAAGAAAGACTAGACGTATGTCTTATCTATTAACTTAATTTTGTGAATTGTGGAGGTTTCACAAGAGAGACAAGTCTAACTCTCTGCTCTGTTAAACCATTGTAAGAAAAATAATATGTAATAATAAAGTTTGGAAAGAAAATTTATTTCCTTATTTTTTCTCATTAAAAGTAGTTCAGGGGCCGGCCGGTGGTGCAGCCGTTAAGTGCGCATGTTCCACTTCAGCACCCGGGTTCTCCTGTTCGGATCCCAGGTGCGGACATGGCACCACATGGCACGCCATGCCTGGTAGGCTTCCCACATATAAAGTAGAGGAAGATGGGCTCGGATGTTCGCTCAGGGCCAGTCTTCCTCAGCAAAAAGAGGAGGATTGGCAGCAGATGTTAGCTCAGGGCTAATCTTCCTCAAAACGAAAAAAATAATAATAAAGCATTATATGTTAACAAAACTTTAAAAAAAAAAAGTACTTCAGCGAGCTCAGCTTTCCCCTCTTTGGAAGAGGATGCAAATTCGCTGACAGAGCCATACAAGGCCTGCCTTTGAGTAACACCCTCCACCCACCCCAAGTCCAAGTTTTCAGTTTTACATGACTTCAGGACAGTAGAGCACAGAGGCTCTCATCCTATCAGCCAATGCTGTGGGCATAAGCATTCCAAAATGAATCAATCAAATAAAAATAATGGCCCTGGGAAAATGGCATGTCATTATAAAGATCATGCAGGGAAAAGAAAAGACTGTCCCAAAATATGACCGGAGGTTTGACAGGGAGGAGGAAGTGCTGGGAGAAGACATTATCTTCAGACTAGAGTGTCCAGACTCTCTCCAAATGCAGGCTCCTTTTGAAGATTAATGCGAACCAGAGATGGAGAGAGGACATTTTTTTCTTCCTCAGGCCACACCCCCAGGATGCTTCCCCTGCTCTGGCTCTGATCCAGTGCACCCCAAGACATAGAAAAGAGCCAGTGGGGCAAAGCAAACTTGAGTATGAGAAAAGCTCAGCCCAAGTAAGACAAAAACTGAATCACATTCAATTCCAGAGTAGTTTCAAGTTTCGCATCGTAACCATTTTCCCCCACCACGGCCCAGCCTGCTGTTTTGCCCTACTTCTAGAGGCCCCTGGAAATTCTCAGGCCAGTCCCCAGGCTCCCTGCTTATTGAAAGACCATCTTCTGCACTCCCTCATTCTCCTGTAGGCTCCAGCCCACACAGAGGCTCATGGCTTTTCTCTGCTTCTTTTCCAATTCCAAACCCAGAAGTTGACTTCTCCAGTCCCCTTCCTTTCAGCGTCATTTTGTGCATTACATCTTGATGCTCATGGCCATCTCTTGTCATGATCTTCACATAAGAGATCCCTAGGGAGCTGCCACTGAGAGTTTCTCACAGCCCTTATGCTTTACAACCTCTCACTAAAATCCTGCTGCTCGTTGTCCAGTTTTCCCTGAATGGCGGTGGTGAAAATAAAAATTTCTTTTTGTTTTGGGATGGAGGGCAAGAAAGGGGCCTATCTATCCACAGTCCTGAACCATTATTTCCCTCTGGGTTGTATTTTTGAGAATTTTGTGGGTGGAAAGAGGCCGTTGCCTTCCACGTCTTCCCTCCCTTGCTATGTGCTGCTTTTACTCCATCTTCATTTTCCCCAGTTACCACCATGATCCACCCAGTCATCTAGTCTAGAAATCTGTGAGGCATCCCTGCCTCTTCCCTCTTCCTCTCCCTCACTCCTAAGACCCGCACATCCCCAAACTCATTAACCAGCACTTCAGGAAATGTCTCAAATTAACCCCCTCCGTGCCCAGGTCCAAGACTTCATCTGTTCTCATTTCTCTCCTCAGTTATTGCAACAGCTCCTGTCCTCCTCTATCCATCCTCCAGCATCTATCTATGGCACAGAATCAGACATGACAAAACACACCCTCAGTAATCTAGCCACGTGCCTCCTCCTGCTTTATCTCATCCTGCTTCCTCCTTCAAGTTTCGCCTGTAGTCATAGCAAAGTTGTTGTGACCACAAAGCTGTTCTTGACTTCAATGCCTGTGTCATGTGGTCCCCGTTACCTTGAATGCCTTTACCTTGAATACCCTGAATACCTCCCCTCCTGTTATGCCATTCATACGCTGCTGTTATGATCTGAATGCTTGTGTCCCCTTAAAATTCATATGTTGAAACTCAATCCCCAAAGTAATGGGATTAGGAGGTGGGGCCATCGGGAGGGGATTAGGTCATGAGGACAGAGCCTTCCTTAATGGGATTAGTGCCCTTGTTAAAGAGACCCAGAGAGCGCCCTCGCTCCTTCTGCCATGTGAGGAGACAACGAGAAGTCTTCAACCCGGAAGAGCGCCCTCACTCAAACATGTTGGTGCCTTAATCTTGGACTTCCAGCCTCCGGAGCTGTAAGAAATAAATTTCTGTTGTTTATAAGCCACACAGTCTGTGGTATTCTGCTATAGCAGCCCCAACAGAATAAGGCACCTGTCCTGCCCACCTCACCCACCCTCACTGCTCTACTCTTGCTTAGGGAGCATTTTCTCTAAAGAGCCTTCCAGACCCCATCACTCCAGTAATCCCGGATTAGGTCCCTCTCTTTTGGGCTCCACGAGCACTGTGGGAATCGTTTATCACTACTCTTACAGTGTATTGACTTTATCTATTTAACCAGTTTGTGGTCCCTTTCAAGCCAGACTATCAGCACCTGACCTGTCACATCGCAGACAGTCAATATTAAAGTAAACTTTGAACCAATGGTCCACAGACACCTCAAAGTCAACAGAGACAAAACTAAACTCACTAGCTCTGCTCCCAAACTAGTTTAACCTACTGGTTTTTTTATCTACTCAAATGACATCATGTACTCACCCCAGCGAGAAACTTAGATTTCTCTCTGTAACTCATTACCCTCATCGAATCAGTGACAAACCCCTCATGAGTTCTCTTATGTCTTCTCCTCCCTCCCCATCTCCAGAGTTACTGTTCAAGCTGCAATGTAACATGGTGCTAACTGGTCTCTTTGCTTTGCTTCCCATAGTTTATAATTCAATGTCTCTCAAATATCCGGGGGAGTCTGGTCAGAGGAGGTAATTAAGAGCTGCTGCAACCAACAAAGCTCAAATAAACAACGATTTATTTCTTAATCCGCAGGGAGCTTCGCTCCACTCAGACATTCAGGGACCCAGGCTGACTGAGGTTCTGCGTTCTTGTAGCAGCACCGTCTAGAACTGCACAGTCTAACCCAGTAGCCACTAAGCACGTGTGGCTATGGAGCACTTGAAATGTGGCTAGTCCCAACTGAGTTGTGTTGTAGGTGTCAAATACATTCTGATCTCAAAGAATTTTTGTCATCGTTATTTTTCAGAGTAATTATTTGCAAGAGTTCAATTATTAGTTGTTAGGGTCATAATTTTAACGTGCAGCTCACACAGAGAGGGTGCTATCAGTACACTTCTCATGCATTTTTCCTGGGTACAAAGGATGAGCTGTCTTATTACAGACTCAACAAGATATAAGATACGAGGGGGAGTGTGAAAAAATATCCTTAATATTTTGAGGGGGTTGGGGCAATGGAACACTGAAATGCTTGTTTTTCATTCTGGCTCCTCAGTTCTGGGGATTCTAATATTTTCTCTTTTTTTTAATTGACATGTAACATTGCATTAATTTTAGGTGGACAACATAATGATTCGATAAATGTATATATTGCAAAATGCTTACCACAATAAATTTAGTTAACATTCATCATCACACATAGTTACAACTGTTTCTCCTTGTGATGAAAACGTTCAAGATCTACTCTGTAAGCAACTTTCAAATATACAATACAGTATTGACTATAGTTACCAAGCTGTACATCCCAGGA
Source organism: Equus przewalskii (assembly GCF_037783145.1). Taxonomy (NCBI): domain Eukaryota; kingdom Metazoa; phylum Chordata; class Mammalia; order Perissodactyla; family Equidae; genus Equus; species Equus przewalskii. Next base: position 50,180,104 of record NC_091849.1, read on the forward strand.
CTTGTTTATAACTAGAATTTTGTACCTTTTGAACACTTTCATCCATTTCAATATTTTTTTAAATGTAAAATGTCTTGTTAATTTTTATATTGATAAATGTTTAAATGATCATGTTTTAGATATTGTGGGTTAAATATATTATTGAAATTCAATCTATTAGAAATTCACCTGTCTCTGTTTACTTTTTTTAATATGGAAACTAGAAATTTCAAATTAAAATGTGGCCAGCATCACATTTCTGTAAGACATGTAGCCATTGAAAGCAAAGAGAAGGCTGAAAGCTATACGTGCAGGTTTTAAGGGCCAAACTCATTGGTCAGAACCCAGTCACACAGACCCACATTAACACCATGAAGACTGGGAAACGTAGCATTTCTCCACATCCAAAAAAAGGAAAAGGAAATGGGATTTCATAAGCACATGACATTATCTCTGCCACAGGACATATGAATGAAGGCTCATGCATGACGTACTCCCACAATTACACAATTCCAAATGGCTGAGCTGTTACATGGCCACTTTCTAGTGTAAGAAAACCTAAGTTGCACTTGAAAGTAATGTAACAGGAATACCCTTGAATCTACTCTAAGTTTTTTTTGAGGAAGATTATCCCTGAGCTGACATCCGCTGCCAATCCTCTTCTTTTTGCTGAGGAAGCTTGGCCCTGAGCTAACATCCATGCCCATCTTCCTCCACTTTATGTTGGATGCCTGCCACAGCATGGCTTGATAAGCAGTGCGTAGGTCCGCACCCAGGATCCGAACGAGCGAACCCTGGGCCATCGAAGAGGAACATGTGAAATTAATTGCTACACCACTGGCCCGGCCCCTACTCTACTTTTTAAAAAAATTTTCTTTACAAATATTCTTTACACACATTCTTTAAAAATATTCTTTACAAATTTTGGCATTTTAAAATACTACAAAACAAAGAACTCACTTGTGACATCCCTTACAACCAACTGGAGAACATTTGTGTTTATGATCATGCAACAATCATTGCTCTGTTCCATCACTCTCTGTGTTTCAAGAGTGTTCTGTCTAAAATGCAAACCTGATCACACAACTCCCCTGATCACTCCTCAGTAACTCCCCCATGCCTTAGGACAAAGTGCTAACTCTCTTGAATGACATAAAAGCGACTCCATGACCTGGCCCAGCCCACCTCTCATGGTGCTCAAACCACATTATCTCTCTCCACCACTAGCACTTGAGGCCATGCCTAAGTGGTTCCCACAGCTGGGGCTTTGCCCATGCTTCTTGTTTGCCTGGAGCTTCCTGCTTGGTCTCCCCATTTCTCCTCACCATTAAACAAGTACAACTATCTCCGGGAATGAGGTTTGAGAAACTTAACAGTAGTTGAGTCACCCAGGTGCACTCTGTCTGGCAACCATGTACAGACCAGCCTTTGGGAACCACTGTTGGAGAGGACCAACCTAAGATGTTCTCTCAGAATGTAGACAAAGAGTAGCAAAGACATAAATGAGTAAGAAATATAAATTGATCGTAGATATAAAAGATAGGGAGCAGAGATGAAATACGTGAACAACAGAAATTTTGACTAACAAACCTGAATGAATTAAAGGGATACAATAAAGAAAGTTATAATAGGAGAAAAGATTCCTGGGTTGGGGAAATTTTTTTAAAAAATGAATCTGAAAATAGTTTGGACCAAATCAATTAAGAGAGGCCATACTCAAATATATTGAGCCATTTTTTTTTTTTTAATTTTTGAGAAGAAAGGAGACATAAAACCTACACTCAGGAGGAAAATATAAAATACAAAATCAGGAACCAAAATTATATTGATGTCAGATTTTCCCACATCAAACACCAGGAAGTGAGGGAGTAAATTCATCAAAGCACTAGAGGAGAGAAAGTACAAGCCAGACAGCACCTGCTCAGGAAGTCCTTCCTTGACCACCAAATGATGAATTTGTGAAATTTTGTTGAGTTGTGTACTTAAAAGTTTCACATTTCTCTGTATATAGGTAATGGTTCAATACAAATTTTGCTTAAGGAAAAAGAACAATGTGTAGCACAGGTAGTTTCTCAATAAATACTTGTTAAATAAAAGAATAAATGACCCAATCAAAAATTCTCTATCAAATACTAGTCTATGAAGTCAACAGAAAGACCTTCTCTAGCATGTGAGGACAGAGAAAAATGCTATGTGGTCACCTTTCTTGGTAAAAACTATATTCAGAGACATACTTCAGCTGACTGAGAGATGAATCGAAGCTAAGAACTCAAGAACGGGCATCTTATTCCTTATACTCCTTCTGTCCTGGACTCTCTGTGAGCATTGAAACTAGGTAGACATTGAACTATGTCTAAATAATGGTTATAAAGACTTTTTAAATGAATCTAAGAGCCAAAAGAAATTGTGCCCCCAAAAGCGAGAGAGCTAAAAAACAAGCCAATAATAATACAATCACCATCATCATCTAGATGATTGAACAGCAACTTCAAGACGATCTGAATGAGCATCACCCTCTAGATCTGCAGTCCAGATTCAGTGAGCCCAGCCCAAAGGTGGGGGTGGGAAGGAGCAACACAAGGAGAAAGGCACAGAATTCCTCACTTCATTAAAATGAACTCCATTCTTGGCTTTGATAAGTAGATAATTTAAAGGTCACCTAATTTGATAAATAAAATAAAATTGAAAGGTAACCATCAGTAGATGTAAAACAAAGCCCTGTAAGTCTGTGCAAAGGATAAAAGACAAACCAAATATTGATCAGAAAGTAAAAGGAACAGGAAACTATTAATGGAAAAAAATGCACTGCATAAAATAAGGGACAATATGAGAAAATGTGTTTAACTTACCTCTTAAAAAACAAAGAGTCTCAAATTTGGTTTTCAAAAATCTAAATATACTCCAGAAATAAGAAATATCCCTAAAAACAAATGACATAGAAAGTTTAAAAATGAAAGGATAGGCAAGAAATATATCAGGCAAATGCATACTAGAAGAAATCAGGGATAATATCAATATCAGAAGAAGAAAAATTCATTAAATGTGAAAAAGTCACTTTATATGGATGGAATTTAGACTAATAATAGAACAAATAAGTTATTAAAATTTATGCATCAGGTAACACACAAATGTATAAGTCAAAACAACTTTAAAAATGCAAAGACACTGTTGTGTCACATAATATTGTCTGGAAGTTCTGTTCAGCGATGAAACAAATGTTGGAGAGGAAGACACAAATCACCATTATTTGCAGAGGGTACAATTACTTAGAGAAAAAATAAGCAAATCAGTAGGAAACCCATTAGATGCAATGAGAATGCTTAGAAATTGGCTAGCTACAAAACAAATATTTTTAAAATTGATTTCTCATCTATTAGTTATAACAAGTTCAAAAATATAATCAAAGAAGTACGATTCCTTACAGAAAAACAAAAATCTGAAATACCTAGAGCTAACCTTTTGGAAATATGAGAGAGATTTTTAGAGAAACTATAAAATGTTGATGAATTATTAAAAATAAATAAATGGTCAGAAATACCACGTTCATGATGGGAAGACTATACACATACACAAAATAAAACAATTCTTTCCTAATTTATTTCTTTTTTCCCTCAGCTTTATTGAGATATAATTGATGTATAACACTCTGTAAGTTTAAGGTGCGTAATGTAATGATTTTATGTATGTATATATTGCAACATGATTACCACAATAAAGTTAGTTAACACTTCCATCACCTCACATGGTTACAATTTTGTATGTGTGTGATAAGAACTTTTAAAATCTACTCTTTTAGAAACTTCAAATATACAACATAGTATTGTTATCTGTAGTCACCATGCTGTAGCTAATTTGTTTCTATATCAAATGCAATACCAATCGAATTTTATAAAGCTTTTTGTGGTAACATAAAAAATTTCTAAAACTCTTCTGAGGACGTATAAATCATTGAAGATTTGTCTACCAGACAGTGAAACTTAGTTAAAAGTTAGCAATTTTTTTTTTTAAAGATTGGCACCTGCACTAACATCTGTTGCCAATCTTCTTCCCTTTTTTTTCCTTCTTCTCCCCAAAGCCCCCCAGTTCACAGTTGTATATTCCAGTTGTGAGTGCCTCTGGTTGTGCTATATAGGACGCCACCTCAACGTGACCTGACAAGCGGTGCCATGTCCGTGCTCAGGATCCGAACCAGTGAAACCCCAGACCACTGAAGTGGAGCACACGAACTTAACCACTTGGCCACAGGACCAGCCCCAAGCAATTTTTTAAATAATGTGGTTTGAGAACAGAAAAATAAATAAGCAAATTAAATAACTCAGAAATACGTCATGATATATATAAAGAATCTAAAATATTGTAAAAGTAAACTCATCACAAATTAGTAAAATGAGGGATTATTTAGTAAATAGATTTGGGTCTATTTATTGATTAACTATTTGGAAGAGAAATAAAATCAAGGTATAGATTTACCTTATATCATCTAGATTAGAGAGTAAAATATGAAACATAATAACCAAAAATTTAAAAAACTGAAAAAAAAATAGTCTCTCCAGCCAATGAGGTTATAGATAATCATTATTTTCATTACACTTCACTATAGTCAAATTTTTTAATGAGTACCCATCACTTTAAAAACAAACAATAAACATTTAAAAATTTCTATATAATGAAAAGTTAAAACACAACTGAATATTGAATACTTATCAGATATCCACATGGCAGAAGAGTCCATATCGCCACAGAAATAAAGAGATTTCCAAGTAGCAGGATGGATTAAACATCTAATTTTTCCTCATCCTGAAACTGCACTAAAACCACCATAAAGATAAAAAAATAAATAACCCAACAGACAAAAGCTACATAATTTTACGAGCAGAAAGCAGAGGATAAGTGAGAGCTGATTTTGTAAAACTGAGAGAGAAAAATCCAAAACTGGCAGAAGGGAAGCTGTGAACCCACCCGATTTATACCCCAGAACCTTCTGAAGCCTCAAGCCCCGCAGCGCCAGTCCCCGGGAGCCAGAGGGAAGGGGAGGGGGGGATTCCGGAAGTCTGCATGGAAAGTTGCTTGGGCAGCAGCTTGACCCCCGGCTCTTCTCCCCAACCTCCAACAGGCAGGCAAATGCTCCTCCCAACCTGAACAGAAAGTCGGAGGTTTATCTCTGGAGAGGGTACACATCGCGTCTTTGGACCTGGGTCTACCAGCACAGGTGACGATGTGGTACCACCAACAGCAGGAGGATTAAGTGATCACAGAGGCTCTGAAAGCTGAGGACCATCCCATCCTGAGGCCTCTTTACCCCTCAGTTTCCCAAACTTTAGAAACAAAACCTCTACCTTCCGGTAGGAGAGTGAGGAATCTGCCCAGTCCAAAAGCAAAAGCCTAAAGGTACTCAGAGGGGGTTCCCCGCAAATGGCCCACTGAGATCACCCTTCAGGGGAACTCAGAATCCAGAAATTGACCCACACATGCTGAGCTTCCAACCAGCTTTTATCTTAATCTCAAGCAGACATCTGAAAAACCCCTTAAACGTGGAAGATGTACCAAAATATATAAACAGAAAGCAAGTACGAGGAAACAGAAAACATGAGAAAGAAGGAAAGACCAAAGAAAAGAAGAAAACAACCAAAAAATATAATCAAATATCCTTGGATAGAGAAGATAATGCATCCATGAAATCAAAATAGGATACCACTTTAAAAAGAAAATACAGAAGCCAAAAAATGATGCTCTTGGAAATTAAAATACGGCAGCAGAGATAAAACAGTCAATAGAAGACTGGAAGAGAAAGTTGAGAAAATCTTCCAGGAAGTAGATCAAAAAGATGAAAAATAAGGGAGCAAAGATAAGAAAAGGGACCAGTTCAGGAAGAGCTATATTGTAATAGAAAGAAAGAATCATGAGAAAAGCGGGAGAGGAAATCAATAACAATACACCTGAAAGAAAATTCCTGGAACTGGAGACTACCAGCTGCTAGGGAAGGACTCATCAACTGCCCAGTGAGAATGAAAACAGACTCACACCAAGGCACACCTTAGTGAAATTTCAGAGTACTGACAACAAAAAGAAAATTCTACAAGCTTCCTGGGAGCAAAATAGATCAAGTATAAAGGACCGGGAATCAGAATGGTTTCACAAGTCTCAAACATGACCCCAGATTATAGAATACAGCAGAAAAATGCATTCAAAATCCTAAAGGAAAATCATTTCTGAGATAAAACTCCAAACACAGTGAAGCTATGTGTAGCCACCCCTGATGCAGGAAGGGTTAATAATCACTGGAAAAGGCTTGCCAACAAACTGTGACCTGGAGGTGAGAAGGCTGGTTAGCCAAAGACGGGTAAGATCTCCAGGGGGAGGCAACCTAAGCCAGGCACAGCCGCCCAGGGCATGGATGGACACAGGATATCGGAAGCAGGAAGGGCTGTTGCCTAGGAGGCCTTGTATGCTCCGAGATAAGAATATACGAGCACAGCAAAAACATGATAATATCAAAACAGAGACCGAGGGAGGTCTCCTTGAGAAATCACTAAGAATTCTTGGCATCTGCTAATTACTTTGTCCAGAATACTTTGTGTATGTTTAACAGATGTAAGCTGTGTATATATTGAAATGCTGGTTATAATAAACTCAGAGTGGTCATCAGCCCTCTCCGCATCTATTCTGGTGTGTACGTTGGATCACGACACCGACACTATGTTGTGAAGGAAGAAAAAAGATATCTTCAGATATGCAAGATCTCAAATAATTTGCTTCCTGTGCAACCTTTCTTGAGAAACTATTTAAGGATGTGATCCATCAAAACAAGAGAGTATAGGGGCCGGCCCCATTGCCAAGTGGTTGGGTTCACGTGCTTCGCTTCTGTGGCCCAGTGTTTCACAGGTTTGAATCCTGGGCACGGACATGGCACGGTTTGTCAGGCCATGCTGGGGCGGCGTCCCACATGCCGCAGCTGGTGGGACCCACAGCTAGGAATGCTCAACTATGTATCAGGGGGCTTTGGGGAGAAAAAGGAAAAAATAAAATCTTTAAAAAAAAAAAGAAAGTATATTTGGACAGCTAATTTTTGACAAGGAAGCCAAGAACGTACAATGGAGAAAGGAAAGTCTCTTCAATAAATGGTGTTGGGAAAACTGGACAGCCACATGCAAAGGAATGAAAGTAGACCATTATCTTACACCGTGCACAAAAATCAAATCAAAATGGATTAAAGACTTGATGTAAGATCTGAAATCGTTAAACCTCTAGAAGAAAATATATGCAGTATGCTCTTCAACATCAGTCTTAGCAGCATATTGTCAAGTACCATGTCTGACCAGGCAAGAGAAACAATGGAAAACATGAACAAATGCAACTACATCAAACTAAAAAGCTTCTGCATAGCAAAGGAAACCATCAACAAAATGAAAAGACGACCTAACAATTGGGAGAAGATATTTGCAAACCACATATCAGATAAGGGGTTAATTCCAAAATATACAAAGAACTCACACATCTCAACAACAAAAAACTAACAACTCAATTAAAGAATAGGCAAAAGATCTTAACAGAGATTTCTCCAAAGAAGATATACAGATGGCAGACAGGCACATGAAAAGATGCTCAACATCATTAACTATCAGGAAAATGCAAATAATCAAAACTATAATGAGATTTCACCTCGCTCCCATCAGAATGGCTATAATTAAGGAGACAGGAAACAATAAGTGTTGGAGAGGATGTGTGGAGAAGGGAACCCTCGTACACTGGTGGAGTGCAAACTGGTGCCGCCACTATGGAAAGCAATATGGAGTATCCTCAGAAAATTAAGCATAGATCTACCATATGATCCAGCTATTCCACTGCTGGGTAATTATCCAAAGAACTTGAAAGCACAAATGCATAAAGATACATGCACCCCTATGTTCATTGCAGCATTATTCGTAATAGCTAAGACTTGGAAGTGACCTAGGTGCCCATCAAGGGACGAATGGATAAAGAAGATGTGGTATTTATACACAATGGAATACTACTCAGCCATAAGAAATGATGAAATCCAGCCATTTGCGACAACATGGATGGACCTTGAGGGTATTATGCTAAGTGAAATAAGTCAGAGGGAGAAAGTCAAATATCATGCAATCTCATTCATAAATAGAAGATAAAAATAATGAAAAACAAACACATAGCAACAGAGATTGGACTAGAGGTTACCAGAGGGGAAGGGGGAAGGGAGGAGGGCAAAAGGGGTGATTAGGCACATGTGTATCGTGATGGATTGTAATTAGTCCTTGGCTGGTGAACATGATATAATCTACACAGAATTTGAAATATATTATGATGTACACCTGAAATTTATATAATGTTATAAACCAATGTTGCTGCAATAAAAAAAAAAAGAGAGAGAGTAAACCAAGACATAGGAAGGTATGGAGTACAGGAAAGGAGTTAACACAGGAAAGATACAAAAGGACTCCCTGGCAGGATGGCAAAGGAGATCCCAGGATGACAGCTGTGCAGCAAGAGTGGAGGGTACCCAGTCTAGATTGGACCCACATGACTCAAGAGACAGACATGTTGAAGACTGTTACCAGTAACAACCCCACTGCCATTGATCTCTCTTTTGAATCTGAGGACAGAGTCGCCAGGTAAGGCTGTCCCAGATTCTTATTTGTACTTGGCCTTTCTTGGCTATGAGCTAATGAATTTCCTCTTGTATGCCTCTTGCTCTGCTGCCTGGATTAGTTCAAGATACTCATTTCCCTGCCACCAAAGTGTCTGTTTCGATCTACCTTTAAAAACTGGAGATGGGGCATGGTAGGCTCAGAAACAGAAAACACAAAGCCGCTTGCTCGCCTTGACTATATTTCTGCTGGACAGCAAGAACCTACCATATCAGTCAGGGTAGGCCAAATAGCTGAAGAACAGATCCAAAATGCATAATGGTAGAACACAAATTTATTCTAGACTGAATGTTTGTATTTCCAAAAAATTCACATGTTGAAACCTAATCCCCAATGTGATGATATTTCGAGATGGACCTGTGGGAGCTGTTTAGGTCATGAGGCTGGAGGCCCCATGAATGGGATTAATGCCCTTATAAAGAGACCCTGGAGAGCTCACTCACCCTTTCTGCCATGTGAGGACACAGCAAGATGACTGCCCATGAACCAGAAAGGGATCCTCTGCCAGACCTTGATCTTGGTCTTCCCAGATTCCAGAACTATGAGAAATAAATTTCTGTTGTTTATAAGCCATCTTTCTAGTATTCTGTTATAGCAGCCTGAACGGACTCAAACATCACATAATGCTTCAAGTGAGGTGCTCCTGGTCAGTGGGCACGTCTCCTCCACGTGGAGATTCAGGGACCCAGTCTCCTTTTCATCTCATGAATGTAAGGGGTGCTGGGAAAGGAGATCGCTGGACGAGCAGATGCATCCCAAATACAACTCTGCACCAGATTCTGGGGGCAGCTGGCCAGCTCTACTTCACTGCCCCCCCATCAAGTTCTCAGGTTTCCCACCTCTCACCCCTGCCCTCCCCAGATGCTCTTGCAAACTCTCAGGGAAGCTGAAGCCAGACTATGTCAAGATAAAGGATTCAGCCCAGATCCTGACAGCCTCCCCCAACAGGAGAGATGCTGCCTCTCCTCAGCACTTGGTTTTTCAAAACTAAGCAATCTACTATTTAAGCATGCAAACGGAAGTGGGAAACAACTATAAAGAGAAGCAAGAGAAAGACAAACACAAGAGGCAGGACAGCGGTTCCTTCTAGAGAGAAAAGACAGGAAGGGGAGGAACATCAGGGTTCAAGTCCTGAAAATGTTTCACTTCTTAACTTGGGTAGTGTAGTTTCAGGGGTGTGAATTTTGTTTGTTTTTATTTACTTCTTTAAACTGTACACACACATTTTATTCATTCTTTTGTATATATGATGCATTTCACAACTAAAAGTTTAAAAAGGACATGGAAAAAAACACAAAGGAAAAAGGTGGTAGAGTCAGCTATGCAAAACTATAAATCTTCTGTATGTTACAACACTACACTGAAATGCAAACAACAAGTTGAGAAAACGTTTGTGACAAATACCACAAGAGGTTCCTACCTGACCTCTTAACCTGAGTACTAGCCACACTCCCACCCCCGGGCCTTTGCCTTCCTGTTCCCTCCGCCACCAGGCAGAGTGTATCACACTCTTCCAGAGATGGCCTCATGCACTTCCCTCCTCTTATTCAAGTCTTTGGGCAAGTGTCACCTTCTCAGCGAAGGCTTCTCTGACCACCCTGGAACTCGCTCTCCGACTTCCCTGATGTATTTTTCTCCATGGCATTCACCTCCTTCTGATATACTAGTTCACTGATCTATTCTGTTTTTTCTTTCACTCCTCTCTAGAATGAAAGCTCCTTGCAGGCAGGATTTTTTGTCTGCTTTGCTCAATGCTGTATCCCTGGCACCTAGAACAGTGTCTGCCGTCTTGTAGGTGCCCAATAGACATTCTTTGACTGAATGACTATGAAAAGTTCATGTTCATCGATAAGACAAGCAGTAGGAATGTCTGCTCAAAGGACAGAAGATAGACTGACAATGTAGCAAGGCTTCAAAATGTCTTTGAAGCCCATGCAGAAATATTTACTATCACTAACAATCAAATAAATTCACATTAAACTATTACTTACCTTTTGCCTATCGAATTAGCAAAGTGTATTTTTTAACAATAATAATGTTGGCAGCAATGTGCTAAATGGAGCAATTATTCACTGCTAATACATGTAAATGGGCACAACATTCTGAAAAGCAATTTTATAATTTAATTCAAGAATCTTACAAGTGTTCATGCTCTTTGGACCAGGAACGACACTTCTAGAAAGTTATCAGAGCAAAATAGTTTTAAAATGCATAAACAAAACTGTGTACAAAACTACCATAGTTTATCATAAAATATCATGAAACATTTTTAAACGTTTAAAATGTAGAATAGGGGCCGGCCCCATGGCCAAGTGGTTGAGTTTGCGCACTCTGCTTTGGCGGCCCAGGGTTTTGCTGGTGCAGATCCTGGCTGCAGACCTAGCACCGCTCATCAAGCCGTGCTGTGGCGGCATCCCACATAGCGGAACTAGAAGGACCTACAACTAGAATATACAACTATGTACTTTGAGAAGAAGAAGAAAAAAAAAAAAGAAGATGATTGGCAACAGATGTTAGCTCAGGCACCAATCTTTAAAAAAAAAAAAATGTAGTATAAATATTGGGGTAAGAATTATGATGAGAGAGAGAAAATAGTTCAACTATTTGAAATAAAGCCTTAAAAAACAAGAAGGAAATACATAAAAATATCAACAGAAATTACTCTGAGTCACGGGGAATGGATAGTTTTACTGTTCTCTTTGTAATTTCTGATTTTAAATGAACATCTATTTCTATTTAAATGGAGGTGCCTTTATGATCTGAAAATTGGCAGCTTTAAAAATAATAGTTGCTTGGTAATTTGAATAATTCATTTCCGTTTTTAATGAAATAGTATAATGAATAGAAAATATAAGATTATTGGAAAATGGCTCTAAGAAAGAGTCAATATCTGAAACCTGGAACCTGGAACCTGAAACCATAAAAAGGAAAAAAAGCAGGCCACCGTGGTTGTGGTCCACAGCACCCCCTTGTGGCAGCATACCCAAGTCAAGAAGCAGTAAGCTAAGAAACCATTCAAGCTGAGAAAATCCACAAAGTCTAGCAAATAATTCACTCTAAAAAACTAAGATTCATATTCAAAACATCAGGAAAAATATCTCACCCACACAAAGCAACACTGAAGTAAATACATGCTTTCACCCTTTTTATGCTGTCAGATCAATTCCCCAGAATTAAGACTCGCAGCCATGTCTACTGTGTTCTATACGACTATTAAGGAGCTGTTCACATTGAAGGGCTCCATAAGTCTACTTTAGAGCATAAATTATCCGAATAGACTATTTATCTTGATCCTATTAGGTCATCACTCCCACATATCCATCACTTGCTCAGCCTTGTGGTATCTCAGATGAAAAATAAATTCAGCAGGATCAAAAACAAGTTATGGCGGCAGTTTAGGTAGAGGTTGGGAACAGGAAGAAATTGGGTTCAAAAGCTTTTAAATATCAAAATATCACAAACTGAAACGCTAAGATAGCAATAGCAGTTTTCCACCTCTCACACTGGGAAAAATTTTTAAATATTACAGTACTCACTCTAATCGAGCTTTCACTCCTGTCATTCCGCCAAAACGGTTCCTGTCAGCAACAACTTCCATGTTGCGAAATTCCATTGTTATTTCTCAGTCTTCATCTTACTTCACCTCTCAGCAATATTTGACACAGATGAACACTCCCTCCTTCTTTCTCCTATAAAACCATTTTAATGTTTTAATTATATTGAGCACTTATTTGGGGGTAACCATCGTGGTAGGGACTAAGGAGATATTCAAGCATGAATAATGAGGTTCCTGTCCTCAGGGGACCTCCGTCTGATAGGCTCAGGGGGACCGGGGATGGAGAATGCATATGAAGAATTGAGGTCTTGTGGCAGATATAGGCTCAATTAGTGGGCCAGATTGCGTGTCAAAGACTTTCAAAAGAAAGGCACTTCACTTCTGGATGGGATGATCAGGAAGAGCTTCACCCAGAAAAAGGAGCTGGAGCTGTGCCTCAGAGAAGTTTCAGAGTAGCTGGAGAGAGAAGTGATTAAAGTAATGGAAGGCTTAGGAGACCAAGAGAGAGAGAGCACAGACATACCCTGGGTCTTCCTGCTTCTCTGACTACAAAGGCACATTAGAACCCAGATTCAGAAGCTCAGAGTCTGTCACACAAAGAGCAATTAGGAAGAATAGTGCTAATACTGACAAGAGAGACCCGGAGGCTTCACGGGTGGGTGTTTGTCCCTGCTCTTCCTCATGTTCTCAGGCATCAGCTTCCACCAGGTGTACAGGTTAGGACAGAGCTGACAAGGTTGGTTCTCAAAGCATGTAATTCATTGATGGTAATATAGGGAAGTCCACACACACCTGTGGTTAAAAGCAAGCAGCCTTCAAAGGCTCCTATCAAAGGTGACCTGTATCCCAATGCCTCACACTGGAGTGCACAGGTAGGTCACTCTCATGAGTTTCTGGAAGGAACAACAATGTACAGGGGTTTGCTCATACCCAGATATGTGCCTAATGTCGATGATAGCAAAGGTGACAACGATGGCAATGAAGATTTGGTCCTAAACTAACTTTTATTGAGGACACCTGTGTTCATTACTGGGCAAACAAAGGTGAAAAGGCTGGCCCATCCACTTTGATCTGCCCGGGGCCTTCCTGGAGGAGTGGGGCCTTAGGTGAGTCTTATTCGATGGTTATAAGGATAATTATGAAAGTTTATGCTGGAAGAAAGTTTGAATGGTCTTCCAGGCCGCTTCTCTGTCAAAGGATCTGAGAAAGTGATACTATGCATAAGCAAAAATATTATCAAGGTAAGCTTTAAAGAACTTTAAATATGGAAATATCACAATCCAGTGATTCATTACCCCAAAAAGCCAAAATTCTTCTCATGTCCAACTGAAATTTTTCTATCTTGAATTTGGATGACGTACCATTGTATAAAAGTTCACTACAACTATTACCCCGTTATTGGGGGAGATGCTATGGGATATCAAAGAAACCATAGTAACCTTTTTTTTTTTTAAGATTGGCACTTGAGCTAACATCTGTAGTCAATCTTCTTTATTTTTTTCTTCTTCTTCGTCTCCCCAAAGCCCCCCAGTATGTAGTTGTATATCCTAGTTGTGAATACCTCTGGTTGTGCTATGTGGGACGCTGCCTTAGCGTGGCTTGATGAGCGGTGCCATGTCTGCACCCAGGACCCGAACCAGCGAAACCCTGGGCCGCTGAAGCGGAGCACATGAACCCAACCATTCAGCCACAGGGCCGGCCCCATAACCTTATTTTTTAATTAAGAAAAAAATGAACTCACAAAATTGATTCAGGAATAAAGCAGCGTTGGTCATAGTGACATCATATAATGATATGATACCATGTTGAATTGTATTCAATGAATTTCATATTGCAAAGTGGCATTACCCTTTTGTGGAGATCTGTGATAATTTGAATGAAGCAAGAGCTGCAAAGAAACCTCTGTAGGGAAGAATTCTGGAGCTATAAGCTTGAGTTGGGGTGCGGGGATGGGAGTCAGTGAATAAATGGAGGAGTCAGCCTTAGCTCAAAGTATAGTCAGATCATCCAGAGTAATAGGAGAGTAGGCAGATCCAGGTAGGCATGTGTATGTATAGGAATTATGGAAGTTCTCTCTGGGTTGCTTTTATTTTCTGAATAAAATAAGAAGCAAAGTTATCTACCAAGAGTGAAGATGGTGGAGGAGGTATTGGAGATTTGAGGTATATATCCATCACAGTAGATTTGGAGATGAGAGGCAATAAATTGGTAACTGGCACCAGGAGATAAGGGAAAACATGACACAGTCATGTAGGAGAGTGGGGGAGCAAAGAGATGTTTGCACAGGATTACAGGCCCAGTTGAGGTTAGTGGTCATACATTTAAAGCGAGATTAGTCAGCAGAGTTGCAGATTTTTCTCCACCCACATTCAACAGTGTAGGTTCAAGCACAGAATAAGTGGAGATGAGTTTAGCTAAAATTGGGGTTTTACAGTTGAATACGACCACATGAGAGAAGAAAGGGACTGAAGTCATATGCAAAAGGAGTGATTGTAATAACTAGTCCTGGGATTTAAGCTGGGTAAGAAGTTAAATAAGGACATAAGGGCAAGGGATAGTAAATTGATTACAAAGATTAGCGGAGGTGAGGGAACAGCAGTAAAAGATCGTTGGAGTTGGGCTATTCGACCCTCACACCTAGTCACCAATGACTATTAATTGTTCTATTCCACTTGCATTTCACTCAGGTACAATTTATTCTGCTTCTAATTGATGTATTTGACTCCAGTGCAACCCAGAGAAAAGTGGATTCCATAATGTGCAGAGTAGCCAGTTTGGGGGTTGGGATGAGGTAGGAGTGGAGGAAAGAGCAGTTAAGGCGTAGGCTCCTAATATGCGATTTCGTGACGAAGCAGTCCAGAGGAAGTGTCTAAGATAGAATAAAACACTTTACTAGAAGCTGATACTGCCCCTTTTAATAGTACTTTGCATATAGCAAGTAGTTGCTGAATATGTTTGAAGACTGAAGTTGAATAGATAAATGAACAGCATTCTCAGCATAGAGGAAACAATTGAAAAGATGATTTTCCTGAGAGAGAGAATTAATCATAGCAGTGAAAATAGCGAGAAGGGGTGAATTTGAGAAATATTAAGGGTAAAATCAATAGGACTTGGGGAAGTTGGGGAGAAGTAAGCAGGAGTGGAGGAAGGCAAGGAGGAGTCCTAGATTTCTGACTTCTTTGATGGAGTGGATGACAATGTCCTTCAATAATATAAGCAATGGAAGAAAAAAGAAACTAGGTTAGGGGTCAACGGGAGTGGTGAATTAACTCTGAGCATATTGAGTGTGAGATATCTATGGGAGTTCCATGTGGAGATGTCCAGTGGGAAAATGGAGAAATGAGCTCAGCGAAGATCTGAGCTTTAGGAACTTGGAGAGTAAAACCCCTCAGGCAAAAGCAGGTGGGATCCAAAGCACAGCAGGGGCATGTGAGTGATTGTCAGAAGCTGTGTGTTCACTGGTGTCTCCTAAAGAGAAGTGAGGAGAAAAGGGTTGAGCCCTGCAGAACTCTGAAGCCTAAGGATCAAGAGCAAGAAGAATCCATGTAGGAGACTAAGAAAGAGCAACCCAGGATGTACAAAGAAAAATCAGAGAGAGAAGCTACCAGAATATAGAACTTAAAGATGAGGAAGTGGTCAACAGAATCAAATGCCAAGAAATGTCAATTAAGTGATGACCTGAAAAGCCTGTGTTAGATATGAAAAACTAAGTCATTGAGTCCTAGAGGGAGATGTTTCTTTGGAGTAGTGGAAACCAAAATCAGATTAGTAAAGATTACGGAGTGAATGGAAGGGGAGGAAGTAGGAGACACAAGAAAAGGCTCTCTTTGAAGTAGCTTGGCTATAAAAAGAAAAGTAGTAGAGTAAGGGCCATGGGAACCTTTGACTTATTTGTAGTTTTTTGGTTTTATCTTTTGAAGACTGAAAATTCTTGAGCATGTTAATAAACTGAGAGAAAATGGCCAGAGGTCAAAGATATAGGCAAAAGTTCAGGAGAGTAAATTTCCTCAGGCAAAGGCAGGTAAAATCTAAAGTGCAGAAAGATGCCCACCTCCTCCGCTATTGGAAGTGTCACCGGCTCTTAGTTGATATCAGCCCTGATATTGGTTCCCCTACAGTGAACCCAGTATATATGGGTTAAAACTAAAAGCACACATTTCCAGTTCCTTGGTTCTTTGGTTACACTCATATGTAAATGCTTGTTTCTTTAACCTCTGACTCCCTGACCTATAGAGCCAAATAGAAGCTACAAATTGTTCAAGTCCAGATGGCCTCAAAGCGGGCTCCCACTAAAGTTGCAGCTGATCCCAGGACCTTGAAGTTCTTTTACAGAGAAACTAACGTCCAAAGAATATCAAGAAACTGAAGCTTTCAAGACCCAACTCCTAGGCTTCCTGATGTCAGACTCTACCTTCCAACATGGAGATAAACAGCCAAGGTCACTCATCTGAGAAATCCTTTGTCTCCTCTGCTGGAAGCAGCCCCACACACAGGCCAATGGGAAAATGCTGGCCAAGAATCCACAGCCACCCTCCCCTAACTAAAACCCCAAATAAAAACCCCACCCATTTCTTAACGGGGAGCAAGCAACATTTGGAGCACTAGCCCTTGCTTTTCCCCCTCTGCCTGGCAAAGTAAAGCTTTCCTTTTTCTCCCAAGACTCTGTTCTTGTTATTTGGATTGGCATTGGGATCAGAGACCGAAATTTCGGTAACAGAAGGAGCAATGGGTGGCTCAGATGGAGGTATAGCTATGTCTGCCATGCTTATTGAGAGACACATCTGTCCTTGTTGCCTCCACTTTCTCATTACCTAATTCCATGCATTCTGGATTCTGACTCTACTGCTTTGCAGAAACTACACTTTCTAAAGTCTCAAATAACCTCTCAATTTCAAATTTCAGTGGTGTCTCCTCAGTTCTCTCCTTCTAAACCTCTGTGCAGCATTAACCCTATGGAGCACTCTCTGTCTCCTAAAACTCTCTCTTGCCTTGGTTTCCATGACATTGTGACATTCTACCTCATCTCCCTATTCATTTCTTCTGTCTCCACGTTGGTTTCACTTCTTTGTCTCGTGCCCTAAATGTGGATATGCTCCCAAGATCTGTGGCTTCAGCTCTCATCTTTTTAAAGATGGCATTCAAAGTAAATACATTTCCAAGCCTATTATATCACTTCAGCTGTCTGGGACTCTGTTGTTCAGACTCTCTCCCAAGATATTTGTTTAAAGTGGAGCAGATCAATCAGAATCCCTGGGCATTATGAATGGTGCCAAATCAGTGAAGAGAATCAATGATGACTGAGCAAAAGTTCCATATGTGACTATGATCAAGTGACTATGGCACAAACATGAAAGCCAGCAAAACCCAATATCACCTGGGGTGGGTTCAGAATAAAATAAATGCCAATCCACCAGGAGATAAGACAGAGGCAAAAGATGGTCTCATACTAATGTAGGATAAAACTTGAACCAGATTACTCACTAAAGAACTCATGACGAATGCCATATACTCTGTGAAGTGAGGCCCATAGGAACACACATAAGATCAGAACAAGTTGACAGAAAAAGATAGGTGAAAAATCAACTTTCCTGATAAAGCATTGACTAAGATGGAACTGCTTGTACATGGAATGGGCCATTCATGTATGCAGACCCTGAACAGTAACACCTAAATGAAGGGACAGAGACCATTGGTGGCATAAATGTTTATATCAATATCATGTGACACGCAAATTAAAAGCACATGGAAATACCCTTACTTACCCACTAGAGTGACTAAAATTAAAAAACTGACAATACCGAGTAGTGGCAAGGATGTGGGAGCAATTGGAACTCATACATTTCTGGTGGGAATGCAAAGTGACACAGTCACTTTGGAAAATAGTTTGGCAGTCAAATGTACGCTTATAAGAAGCCCCAGCAACCCTACTGTTAGATGTTTATCCAAGAGAAATGAAACCATATGTCTGTGTAAAAATCTATATGTAAATTGTTAGTCACAATAGCCAAAAACTGCAAATTCAAATGCCCATCAACTGATGTAGGAATAAATAAGCTTTAGCAAATCCATTCAATGGAATAGTATTCAACAGTGAAAAGGAACAAACCACCAACCCACAACAACATGAATGAATCTTAAAAGCCTTATGCTAGAGTGAAAGAATCCCGTAGCTAGAGAATATAACTTCAAACTACCTGCTGCTCAAATTTCAGCCAAAGCTCTGTTATAAGAAATTGTATTTACATTTGAAAACCGTCCATTCCGTCTACCATTTCACTACATCGGTGATGAGCAAACAATTTTGCCCATGAGCAAGTTCCAGAAAAGAACAAAAATATTGCAGACTACAATTTATTTTATAAATTTTATATGTATATTTTTATAAGGAGGTACAGTGTCTGCAACTGGGCTTACACATTTGCTTAATGTTTCTTTAACAAAGTGCTTCAGATTCTTTGCTAAGGTTTCTGAAATGACAGAGGAGCATATCATACAGTATTTGGTTTTAACCTTTACCTTGAATAGATGTTGTCGAGTAAAGTGCTCATGAAGCTCCTCACTGTCCCAGATAACCTAGCCTTTATCTCCGTGTCACATCCAAGTCAACTCCCACGAGCTCCCTCCTCTCTAGGCTCCGTGCCCCTTGTGTCTCAGCAAGCCTGTGGTTAACCAGACCGTCTACACCCTCCTAGCTTACCATAGTGATGCTTACCACAAGAATATAATAACCGTGTCTCTCAGATACAGACAGAAAAAAAGAACAAAATGCGTGCACCTTTCATTGCAATGAACTAGAAATTCTTATCTTGAATAACAATATAAGTGAATTTAGCACAGCCAGAAAGAAAGCTACTCCATGCCCTTTCCTTTCAAGACTCTTCTTCCTTTTCAGACCCTTGGTCTGTCCTCAGCATCAGCTTCAAGATCAGGGCTAAAGAAAAATTAAACAGAACAAACTTTTCTCACATATTAGAAAATTCAGTAAATCCATCATTAACATAAGCAGACTCAGCCACAGCATCCTTCCAGTCTCTCATCCCTACTCGTTTCAGTAGCAACCAAATATAAAGGGCAAATCCCGGAGATGGTTATCATGCCTCATCTTACAGAGTGATTTTCAATGAACAAGTACACATGATTGATTGTATATTGCCTTTATAACATGTAAATTTAACCAAACACATTATGTCTGTCAATCAATTGTGAGGTGGACTCTGATGGACTGAAACAAAATGAAATTTATTTGGGATTTGTTAGGACTTGCCCGGGAACACAGATTCTAGCAAAATGGGAATTGTGATCCAGCCCTTGAAGGAAGAAGGAAGGTTTGCCAGCTGTGGCTAACAAAGGCAAAGAACAAAAAAAGGGAAAGGAATGTCTTTTAACAAATTCCAGGCACAAGGTCTTCATGAGGTGAGGGTCGGTTGAAACAAGCCATTAAAACTTAGACCAGGATGGCTAGAATCAAAGACAGATAATAACAAGTATTGACAAGGATGTGGAGAAACTGGAGCCCTCATTCACTGCTGCTGGGAGTATAAAATGGTGCAACCACTTTGGAAAACAGTCTGGCAGTTCCTCAAAAGGCTAGACAAAGTTATCACATGACCCAGCAATTCCACTCCAAGGTACATACTAAAATGAAAATGTATGTCCACAGAAAAACTTGTACACAAATGCTTATAGCAGCATTATTTCTAATAGCCAAATAGTGGAAATAAACCTGATGAATAGAAGAGTGACAGGTGGTATATCCATACAGTGGGATATTATTCAGCCATAAAAAGAAATGAAATGCTGACTCATGCTACAGCATGGATGAACTTCAAAAACATTACTCTAAGTGAAAGAAGTCAGCACAGAGGACCATATATTGTATGATTTCATTCTTATGAAAGTCCTGAAGGAAAATCTATAGACAGAAAGTAGATTAGTAGTTGTCTAGGGTTTGAAATAGCGAGCTGGGAGGAATTAGGAGGTAATGACTAAGATGTACAGAGCTTCGTTGGGGGTGATGAAAATGTTCTAAAATTGATTGTGGTGATGGTTAAACAACTCTGTGAATATACTAAAAGTCACTGAATTGTACACTTTAAATGGGTGAATTGTATGCCATATGAATTATATCTCAATAAACCTGCTTAAAATAAAATTTTAAAAAAACTTAGGAATGTAGAAGGTGACCCTAACAGGACTGAGGTCTCTGTCCCGATAACAGAGACCTTATCCCAGGTTGAAATAAGCCATTGAAACTTAGGAATGTAGAGGATGACTCTGACAGGAATGAGTCTGTCCCGATAACAGAGTCCTCATTCTGGGTAGAAACGAGCCATTAATACTCAGGAATGTAGAAGGAATGCAGACAGGAATGAGGGCTCCATCCTTAATCTTATCTTCCTTGAGAGACTACAGATGCATTTCAGGCACCTAATGAGTTCAAGAGTTCATCCCAAAGGAGGAATTTCTTCCTCTCTTCTTCATGGCCGCCCAGCTCCGTTTTAGTGCCTTAACAAGAAAGACTCCATCTTTTTTCAATTCCACATGTCTGGACAATGTAAACTTAAAATAGACAAATACATCAAGTTGAGGTAGATACTATTAATAAGACGTGAATTAAATTCATCAGTATCTCTCATTGACTCACAAAGAGGCTGTCAATCCAGGGTGCTCTGTCCCTTGAACAAGTTTAGGAACATCAGCCTCAGAAATTCCTCTGTCTACTGGACCAAAGCGTTTCATTCTCTTCAAGATTTCAACTCCAACCTCCTTCTCCTCCTGCTCCCCGGAATACTTTCCTGAACCGAAGGCCTCCAACAGCCACCCTTTTCCTCACTTACAAGCTTTCCTTCTGCCCCAAGTATAGATATGAATGTAAACATAGATACATAGATAGACCTATAATTGCATTTATCGCATTGTAGTGGAATTATTTCCCATAGCCACATAAAAAGAAAATTCTATTGAAAACCACAACCAGTCTAACTGCTTTTGCCCTAAGAGAATGACATAATTTCTCCCCAGAATAGAAGCATTTGCAAAGAACTTTGAAAGGCAGCATTTGGTGCAAAAGCTAAGGCCACCAGGCCCTATTTCAGCAGACAATAAAGAAATAAAGAGATAGCTAAACTCTACTGCAAAAGGAATGCACTAGAAGGTGGTAAGGGGATTGAGGGAGGGCGAGATCTGAGAAACAAAGAGAGGTGGAGTTAGGGCACAACTACTAGGAGGGAGGCAAGTAGGCTGAGGAGAAAGGTTTGCCCCTGAGAATCCCTCAATGCCAACAGTGACTGAAGAACGTTTAAGAATGAGAACATCTCCCCTTGGGTATTGAGTTGCTTGCAGTATGGTTCTGCTGGGTGCCTCCATCCGTCCCTCCACATCTTCAGGGACATCTGCCACACACACAAATGCCCAGTGTGCTTTTCTCACAAGATAAAACCTCCAAGTCAGCTCAGGGCAGAGCCTCCTCTAGGAGACAGACCATGAATAAGAGCAGATCAGGAGAGCGGCACCTGAAGAACCCAGGGGACCAGAAGAAATCTAAGATTCCCTCAGGAATCCCCACAGGGATGAGGGCAGGGCCCTCCAGATGTTTGAGTCTCTTGTTATCTAAATTTCAGTAGACATGATGACTCCTACTGACAAGGGTTATAGTTGCTGATTTTTTTCTGTCTCCTTTTCTAGACCATGAGCATCACAATGGAAAAAACAGCGCCTTATTGATCTTAGCTACCCACTGGCTGACACAGTTTGAAAAGGAGAGTTTTCGGAAGATCTCTAGAAAACTGATTCTACCTTACTGGTTCAATGCGTCAACCTCTTAGAGGTGTGTATTTTTCAAAAAAGCCCTCAAAAGTAAAGTTTCAAAGAGAGGATTCCAGCAGAGCTCAAAGATATATTTTAGCAGCAGAGTCCCTTCCCTGTGCCCCACAAATCACTGCACGTAGAAAATGGTCTGTTTTGTTGAGCTTGAGACCAGCATAGCTGACTTTCCTAGAGGAATCCCACATGATGATGGCAACAAAGAGTGACAGGCTCAGGAACTGGAGGAGGCGGATTTTCCTAAAAAGCAGCACGCCCACAAAGACTAATAAATACCTGCTCAACTGTTTTGCCCCATTGCCTTTAATACATCAAAGAGTTTCATGAAGTCAAAGGATTTCAAATAATCTTTATATCAAATATGATTGTCATGCAATGTTTACTTTTATGCTTTCAACCTTGAACCACTACAAGAAGAGTGAAGGTCATTTTGGAGGCTGAAAATGTAGGTCAAGCATCTGGGTTTAAGTTCGTGGAAGGAACACTGCACCAGCACTGACTTCCTTCCCCTGAGGTTACTGTAAGAAGTTGCCTGTTTTGGTGAGATGGTGAGAAGCCAACTTTGGGTCCCAGAATGCTCTTTGTGTGTCTCCCACACAGGGCAGGCAGCAGTCAAACTGAAACAGCATCCTTCTGCATCCTTTCAGACCCACCACGTGGATGAGTCAGAGGCATTTCCCAGCCTGCACCTCCTGCTGTCACCAAAGATTTTGTTCAACTGGGCTGGCCACTAGATAAAGCAAGTTGTCCAGAATGGACTAAAAAGGGGCCTCAACACAATGAACCTCAATTATTGCTCTGAGAAAGGGCCAGTGGCCCAGAGATTACAAATGGGTAAATCATGCATAATAATTCCTAGAGCAGAATGCTCTGCCAGCCTGGGAATACAACGCTTAGGCTAATCAAACATCCAAAGTGAGGGGCTGGCCCGGTGGTATAGTGGTTAAGTTCACACATTCAGTGGCTTGGGGTTCACAGGTTCAGATCCCCAGCGTGGACCTACACAATCCTCATCAAGCCATGCTGTGGTGGCACCCCACATACAAAACGTAGAGGACGATTGGCACAGATGTTAGCTCAGGGCCAACCTTCCTCACCAAAAAAGAAAAAAAGTTAATGAAGACTTACCCATGCAAGAAATATTTTCAAAGAAGAAAACAAATATACACAGCATTCCATTAGTTCCCTATCACGAACTTACCACGAACTTGGTGGCTTAAAACAGCACACATTTATTCTCTTGCAAGTTCACGGGCCAAAATCAAGATGTCAACAGTGCTGTGCTTCCTCCAGAGGCTCTAGGGGAGACCTGCTTGTTTGCCATTTCCCACTTCTGGCGTTGCATTCCTTGACTGGAGGCAACTGCATCTCCAGAGCACATGACTCCAAGCTCTGTTTCCAGTCATCACATCACATTGTCCTCTTCTGTTGTCAGATCTCCCTCTGCTTCCATCTTGTAAAGACATTTGTGATTACATTTAGGGCATACCATAACAATCCAGGATAACCTCCCCATCTCAATAGCCTGCATCTACTCACATCTGCAAAGCCCTTTTTGCCATTTAAGGTAACACTCACAGGTTCCAGGGGTTAGCATGTGGATATTTTTGGGTGTCATTATTCAGCCTACTACATCAGGCAAGAAAGATTTTCAAAGAAGAAAACAATCAGATACACTCTATGACACTCTAACACAACTGAACACAATATTTTCTTGATTATTTAGAAAACAATATCTAAGATAATTTTCATTATGAACATCAATTCATCACCGTATTCAAAGGGCACAGAAGTGCTTGTTAATACAGAGCTCTGGCCAATAAATGAAAGCACAGATTCACCTCTATTTGATTTCAAAATAAATTAGGAGTATGGGATCATTTTTGTTCAGCAAGAGTGCCCTAAAATCTTTGAAACCTGACTGTAAGTAGTAGAATTTGAAAATGTGCATTTCTAAGAGGCAAGGAATTTTTTTGCTTTGCACTGGATGTGTCTTGAAACCCCCTATTTTTTCTGAGAAATGCACACAGTTGGGCCATTTATTATGCAAATATAAAGTGGAGCAACCTAGAAAGTTGCAGTTCCTGGGGTTTAAATTGTAAAAGGTGATTTTTAAAGGTCATTTATGCTATAGACTGAGTTACATGTCTGCAGACTATGTCTTTTGTAGGAAAATGCCTTTCTAACTGTTGACACACTATGTTACTGTGCACTGTTGCTTGCTAATACACAGGTGTGTGTTTGTGAGTTTTTAATCAGCAGTTAAGATAGCCAAAAATGCAGCAAAGATATAAAGGCAAATTTTTTATTCCTGTTGGAGCACAGAACGAAAAATAGAATTGGACTAGGCATAGCCCAACTCACCTAGACTCACAAATTTAAGGCTGAATGAACATTTAGAAAATGTAACAACTCTGGGCTATTGCAGTCTGAAATAATTGTTCCTGGAGCCTGACGTGATTACTATGGCCATGTAATAAATCACCCCAAAATTTCCTAGTGTAAAACAACCATTTTAAGCCCACGGCTAACATAAAACTCAATGGTAAAAGGTGGGAAGCTTTTCCTCTAAGATCAGGAATACAACAAATGTGTTCACTCTCACCACTCCCATTCAACAAAGTACTAGAAGTCCTAACAAGGGAAATCAAGCAAGAAAAAGAAATGAAAAGCATTCAAATTGGAAAAGAAGAAGTAAAATTGCCTTTGTTTGCAAATGACATAATTTTATGCATAGAAAATCCTAAAGACTCCACCAAAAAATTGTTAGATCTAATCAACAAATTCAGTTGACTTGCACGATACAAATTGACATACAGAATCAGTAGCATTTCTACACCCTAACAATGAATTATCTGAAAAAGGAAACAATCTCATTTACAATAGCACCAAAAACAATAAAATACTTAGGAATAAATTTAACCAAGGGGGTAAAAGATCTGTACCTGAAAACTATAAGACATTGATGAAAGAAATTGAAGAAGACACAAATAAATGAAAAGATATCTCATGTTCATGGATTGAAAAAATTAATATTGTTAAAATGCCCATATTACCCAAAGCCATCTATACATTTAGCGCAATCCGTATTAAGATTCCAATGACATTTTTTTACAGAAATAGGCAAAAAAAATCCTAAAATTCCTTTGGAATCACAAAAGATCTTGAATAGCCAAAGCAATCCTGAGAAAGAACAAAGCTGGAGGCATCACAATTCCTGATTTCAAACTATATTGCAAAGCCATAGGAATCTTTTAAAAAATGCCCAAAATGTATTCATTTGCTCCACAACAGCAAACCAAGACTTAATTACAGTTTCAACTTATTCCAGAAATGTGACCTTTTTAACAGTTAATCTGAAATTTCCTGATTAGCACTGGTGAGGTAATCTGCATAATAAAACCCCTACCTTACCTTCTCCCTGGCCTGAGACAATCCTTTCTTTTCTTTTGCTGATAACTTCCTTACCTTACCATCCTTCTACCTATAAAAACCTTCCATTTTGTACAACTCCTCAGAGCACCCTTCTATTTGCTAAATGAGAAGCTGCCCAAGTCATGAATCATTCAATAAAGCCAATTGGATCTTCAAACTTACTAGGTTGAATATTTTGTGTTTTAAGGAATCAAAAAAGTATGGTATTGGCATAAAATAGACACAGAGACCAATGGAACAGAATCAAGAGCCCAGAAATAAACCCATGCATACATGGTCAGTAATCTTTGACAAGGGAGCCAAGAATAGTCAATGGAGAAAAGATAGTCTTTTCAATAAGTGGTGCTAGGAAAATTGGATATTCACATGCAAAAGAATGAAATTAACCTCTTATCTTACACTAATCACAAAAATTAGCTCAAAATGTATTGAAGACAAATGTAAGACCTGAAACTGTAAAACTACTAGAAGAAAACGTAGGGGAAAATCTCATTGACATGAGTCTTGGCAATGATGTTTTTTTGATATGGTGCCTAAAGCACAAATAACAAAAGCAAAAAATAAATGAGTGAGACTACATCAAACTAAAGAACTTCTGCACAGCAAAAGAAACAATCAACAAAATGAAAAGGCAACCTATGAATAGGAGAAAATATTTGTAAACCACGTATGTGATAAGGGGTTAATATCCAAAGCATATAAGGAACTCATACAACTCAATAACAAAAAAAACAAATAATCCAATTTAAAAGTGAGTAAAAGACCTAATGGTACTGGCTCAGCACAAGGTTGATGTAAGAGAAGCCATATTGGAGAAAAGAAACCATATTGTAACTTTGAATGGCCTCTGATTCTTATTATCTTTAAACTAAATCAGGGTATAAGGCATTGTTCCAGTCTCTGATGCATATCCAGTAAAATAAAAGATTATCAGGAACTAAGACCAGACGTCTGCCCCACCCAGAGACCAGATATCTGCTCCACCTGAAGACCAGATGCCTCCTCCACCCAGAGATCAGCCCCCTATACAACTGACCTGTAGTCTTTGTCTTGTGAGCTGGTTCTTTTGGACATTAGTCAGCCATCTTCCCCCTTGCTAGCAAGCTGTAATAAAACCCTTTCTCTCCTACCACCTTGCCTCTCGACTATTGGCATGTCTTGTGGTGGGCAGATGACCCCCCTTGGGTGGTAACACAAATTTTGAGTTCCTGGATCCCAATTCCACCATCTAGGGGTGGAGGTTTCCCCCATACATTCAACAAGCAATTCTCAGACACCACCTGTGTCTTACAATTCAACTCAACTCTGACACTATCTACCCAGAGATAGCATCAGATTCCACATGTTAAGGGCTGAGACCTGCAAGACTCCTCCTCACCCCTACCCCACCACTCTTCAGACACCAGTCAAAAGCCCAGGTTGTTACTTGTGTTTCTGACCAACTGGCTACAGATCGGAGGTTCCCAAGACCCCCTCCTTGAGTTCAGTTAACTTGCTAGAGTGGCTCACAGAACTCAAAGGAACATTTTGCTTACAAGATGATCAGTTTATTATAAAAGGTTATAACTCAGGAACAGCCAAATGGAAGAGATGCATAGGGCAAGGTATGAGAAAAAGACACAGAGCATCCATGCCCTCTCCAGGCACACCACTCTCCTCAAATCTCCATGTGTCCACCAACTTGGAAGATCTCTGAACCCAGCCCTTTGGGGTTTTATAGATGTTTTATTACATAGAATAGACTCAACCTCCAGCTCCTCTCCTCTTCCAGGAGGTCAGAGGGTGGGACTGAAAATTTCAGCCCTCTAATCACATCGTTGGTTCTCCTGGCAACCAGCCCCTATCCTTAGGTGGGTCCAAAAGTTACCTCAAGAACACAACAAAAGACACCTTTATAGCTCTCGTTACTGAGGAAATCCCAAGGATTTCAGGAGCTCTGTGCCAGACATGGGGACAAAGATCAAGTAGATATTTCTTATTATAAATCACAATATCACAGATCTGAATAGACATTTTTCCTGAGAAGACATGCTGATGGCCAATGAGTACATGAAAAAGTGCTCGACTTCACTAATCATCAGGGAAATGCAAGTCAAAACCACAATGAGCTATCCTCTCACGCCTGTTAGAGTGGCTATTATCAAAAGGACAAGAGATAAGTGCTGGCGAGGGTGTGGAGAAAAGGGAACACTTGTTCACTGTTGGTGGGAATGTAAATTGGTGCAGCCACTATGGAGAACAGGATAGAGGATCCTCAAAAAATTAAAAATATGATCTAGCTACTTGGGTGGCATAAAAATATGATCCACTTGGGTATATATCTGAAGGAAATGAAATCACTATCTTGAAGAGGTATCTGTATACCCACGTTCATTGCAGCATTATTTACAATAGCCAAGACATGGAAACAACTTAATTGTCCATTGACAGATGAATGGTTGCAGAAAATATGGCATATATATGTAATGGAATATTATTCAGCCATAAAAAAGAAGGAAATCCTGCCATTTGAAACAACATGGATAAACCTTGAGGACATCATGCCAAGTGAAACAAGTCAGACAGATAAAGACAAATACTGTATAAGTATACTTATATGTGGAATCTAAAAAAAAACTGAACTCATAGAAACAGACAATAGATTGGTGGTATGGAGAGTAGAGGAAATGGGTGTAGGTGGTCACAGATACAAATGACCAGTTATATGGATAAATAAGTTCCAGGGATGTACTATACAGCATAGTGACTACAGTTAATAATACTGTATTTTATATTTGAAAGTTGCTAACAAAGTAGATCTTAAAGAAAAAAATGTATAACTACATGAGGTGAAAGATAGCTAAACTTGTGGTAATCATTTCACAATATATACATATATCAAATCAAAATATTGTATACCTTGAGCTTATACAATGTTGTATGTCCATTATATCTCAAGAAAACTGGAAAAAATGAAACAACTATTTTATTTTGATCACAAACGTTCGAGAAAGGCTCAGCTGGGCATTTCACTCTTGCGATCTCACGAGCAGCCTGCCTCCTGGGCGCACAACCTGTGCAGTCATATAGGGCCCTCTGCTTAAACAGGCCCCATGTCTGGTTTAATGTTCTGCTTGACATTCCTAATAATTTTTTAACAAGGAGTTGTGCACTTTAATTTTTCACTGGGCCCCACAAATTATGTAACCGATCCTGGTCATGAGGTTGCATTCAAATATTGGTTGGAGCTACAGTCAGTTGAAATCTCCACTAGGTTGTGTGTCTAAGACAGCTTCTCACATGGCTGGCAGTTGATGCTGGCTGTTGGCTGGGAGCTCATCTAAGACTGTCAACCAGAGCACCTCCACATGGCCTTCCCAGAATGGAATCATGGCAGCTGGGCTTCTTGCACTGCAGGTGGCTTCCCCCAGAATGAGCATCCTAAGAGAACCAGGTGGCAGCTACACAACTTTTTGTGACCTAGCCTGAGAAGTCATAGAGCCTGACAGAAGTTACCAGGCCTTCACCTGCAGGCACCTGGGCGGGCAGAGATTGGTTGTCAAAAACCAGACAGTTGACCACAGTAGTGAGCATCCTCAGGGAAAATTGAGGGAAATGAGGATGTTACTCAGAAATTTCCAGAAACTTCTAGGGAAGTGGGCCTGGTAAAGAACTGGAAGCACAAGCAAGATGACGGCCATCATAATTTGAGCTATTTATGGAGGTTGGCAAAGTCAAGCATCTATTGGCTATATTTCCAATGAGGTTTCCATAAGCTTAAAATTCTATAATTGTATGATTAAGCAAATGTTGAAATTAGTGTGCTTTTTCTGACCATTCACAGAGAGAATGATCCTCAGAGAAAATGCCATGGTTCAGAGACGTCAGTACAGGCAAGTGATTCCTGGTGGATCTCCTACGGGGGGGCAATGAAGCCTAGTGAGGAAGGCAGTGGTCTACCACCAGATGACTATTGTAACTTCAAGAAAGGTACTAGCTCAGCCTGTGGCTTCAATTTTCTCATCTGTACAATGACGCTAATTGATAGTTCCTAAACCAGGGTTTATTATGACAACTGAATGAGTGAAAGCATATAAGTTAGAAGAGTCTTTTCTATTGTAACTATTCAACGTGTCAGCTTTCATCAAAAAAGATGCTAGTATTAATGAAAATAATAGGGAATCTCTTGATATTCATCTTCTGTACAGTAGGAGTAATTAAATCATTTCTTTACCCAGTAAAACTCACTCTCATATGACCAGAACTTCAACTCATCTAAATTCTTTTTTTTTAAGGAAGATCAGTGTTCAGCTAACATCTGCCACCAACCTTTTTTTTTTTTTTTGCTGAGGAAGACTGGCTGTGAGCTAACATCCTTGCCCATCTTCCTCTACTTTATATGTGGGACGTCTGCCACAGCAAGGCTTGCCAAGCAGTGCCATGTCTGCACCCAGGATCCGAACCAGCAAACCCCAGGCCGCTGAAGCCAAACATGCAAACTTAACCACTGTGCCACCGGACCGGCCCCTCATCTAAATTCTTAAACCCAAATCATAGTACTTAGTAGATTTCACAAAGGTAAACAACACAGATCCAAAAGAAAAGATTTGTTTTCTTTTATACTTAATTTTGTGTTTTGGTAGCCCGCATGCAGACACAGTGAGAAGCAAGTGGCGGAAGCAAACCCTGCTTTCTTAATGGATCCCACTTGAGGTTTGAGGTGACCACAGAAGGTAATCAGGCATTTGACAAGTGGTTGTGGGAAAGCTGGGTCTTTTTTCTCTTAGATGTTGAAAAACCCAGGAGTGTGGAATGAGCAGATGCCTAGGACCCCAAGAAACTCTTGCCTGATAAATAAGTATGGTAAGAATTTTCTGTGAGCACGATGTCCCTTCTGAGGAGGCCAGCTGTGCTCAGATTCCATCCGGCACTCAACCCACACAGCCCATCCAGGGCTGTGCCTCCCAGATCTGGTTTCTGTCGTGAGAATGTGGTTGGTTGTGGGAAATGGTTACACAGCTTCTGGTGTTGTCACCACTATAAAGAAGGTCTGGTCCTTGCCTTCAGGCCATGTAAAGGGCTGTGGTATGTCACCTACAGACAGCATGTAATGAAACCACAGAGGTAAGCCAGTGGAGTAGGAAGTCTGAGTTTTGTGACAGCCACAACCCCAGAACCACTCATAAATCCATCTTTGCCTGATGCATTGATTGACTTCACTTTGAAAACAAGAATTAAAAATGGGAGCATCTATCCAAAGGCCCTGCTTCAGGTGGCATATTAAACTAGTAAGTAAGACTAGTGACACCTAGTTAGAACTTAGAACTGCTCTAATGCTTTACATATATTATTTACATTTAATCCATACCACAACCCTATGAGGCAAGTATTATTAGTATTCTCATTTTGTAATTGAGGAAACTGAGGCCCAGAGAGATTAAGTAACTTGCCCAAGGTAGGCTATAGATATGAAAACCCACACAGAGAGAATTTTAACATTAAAGTCAACTGTACATAACATATAGACATGCACTCTTCTGTCCACATTATATATTTCACGATAAAAAAGTAATTAAAACAGCTATAAGCATCATTTAATTTTTGTAAGTGGAAATAGTTAAAGGTCCAAAAATAAACGAACAACTAAATAAATTCTGGTTCATCAACTTGAAAGAATAGTCTGTAGCCACTAAAAACCCTTGTGAACACTTTATAGAAACACAGAAAATGTGTACAATATAATGTTAAGTAAACAGTCACCAAATACAGATTGCATATATGTTACGGTTACAGCCTTGTAAAGCATGCATCTGTGAGACAATGTTGCAAAAGAGAAAGCAAAATATTAAACATACTATGTTATTGTGATGAGATAATGGGTGACTTTTCTATTTTTAATAACACACTGGACAACACATGCCTCGTACAGGTCTAAGAACCTCATCTGTACCATCTTATTCTAGTGTCTCAACAACCCCGTGAAGGAGGGACTGTTACATCCCCATTTTACAATTGGGAAAAGGGAGGCACAGAGAGTTTGGGTGACTTGCCCAAGATCATTAGTGATTTGTGGAGCTCGTAGGTGCCAGAGCTGCCGTTTTCACCTGGCATCTAGCTCCAACATCCACGCACTTGTCATGATGCTGTGGTCTCTGATATTGCTATTGATGTTTGCACAGTTTAAGAGAAGATATAAATGTTTTGCAGGCAACAGCATCTTCATGCTCGTATGGGGATCATTCCTTTTTTTTTTTTATCTTAGTTTCAAAATATTTTCATTGCCGAGCAAAATTCTCAAAATCTCAAAATCGAAATTCTCAAAATCACACTTCACATGGTCCCTATTATGAAATTACAAGACCAAGGCATGCACCTGGTACTAGTAAACAAAGGTGCGTTTCTGGAAGAATGGCGAATGGTGGATCTCCAATGCTCTTTGTAGATCAAGAGTTAATCCTGAGAACCTCGGGTGGCCTACATAAGAAACATTTTAATCATTCTTCATTTTCAGAGGGGAAAAGATTCTAGTGAAGAAACATCAGGTAACTTATCCAACTGGATACAGATGGACAGGTTAGATGCAGCAGGGGATCTGCAGTCCAAGAGACCAGAGTTTAAACCTTTAGGCTAACACTCACAAGCTCTTGTGACCTTGGGCAAGTGATGAATTCCCCAGTTCCCTGATCTGTAAAATGAGGATAATATTTCCAAACTCATGCCACTGTCTTGAGGACTGAGAGGCACATAAAACTGCACAGTGCCTGACACACGTAGCCAACACTCAGTATATCTGAGCTACTACGATTGTTATCATTTTTATTATTTTTAACAACCTCAATGGAATTGTTAATCAGTTTAGCTCCCCGGGCCACATTAATACTCCAAACATGCAAAGTTGCAAATGTGATTTAATCCTATTGCAAATATAAGAAGATGCAGGATTATGACTTGGTAAGTACAACCTCCCTATTATTGGCTTCCCAGATGTAAGGAACGCAGGAAGGAAAATTCTCCATACATAGATGTCTCTCCCCACTACCTTTAGACCAATACCTTATCTTACCTTATGCCTTATCTGCCCCACGCCTGATCTCTTTCACTGACGAAGGAATTCTCTCTTCCTGGGTGCTTCTTAAGGAAGAAGGAATGCTGTTTTGTAGGCTTTTATGACACTTGGAGATGCACAAGCAAAGCTTAGAGCGCAGCAGCTTTGGAAGTTACCACTTTTTCAATGATTCTTTCCTTGGCACCAAACAGCGTGTTAAAAACAACATCTCAGTGTTTGGGAAAAATGTGGGTTCCTTTGTATCCTGAGGGGAATCCAGCTGGACATGCACCACCTCTGGGACTTATTGAACCAAAAGTGCTTTTCCTCTAATTTATGTCGCTGGAATAGGCTACAAAGAACATTTGGACCCAAGGGAATTTTTTTTCCGACGTATTAAGTCCATGGCTTCCTCTACTCTTTTCAAATTAATTTAAGGTTATTTTTTTAAAAATCTATGTGATAATAACATAACATATTAACAATATATAGATCTTTTGTTTAACTCACCTTAAATTATATATGTGCATATATAGAAGTTAAATGGAGATCGTAAATTTGACAACCCTGAGGAATGCTATAGCTGTGGTGTTTAAGCGTAAAAGTTGGTTGTCAACTTCCCGGGGCTAAGCAAGATGAGAAATATAAGTTCTATGGCTCTTGGGATAACGACTACCACTTACTACGTGCCTGCCACTTCCTGGGTATTGTATTAAGTCCTTTATTTCTTAAGTTCGATTATATTACACGGTACTCTTTAGAATAGATATTATCCGCCATCTAACATACAAGGAAGCTGAGTCTCAGAAGGACTAAACTGCCTAAATTCATACAACCAAAACATGGCAGAACCAGGATTCAAAGCCAAGAGCTGTCTAAATATTAAATCCATTTTTTCTACCTCTCCTATGAGGACAAAAAAAAAAAGACAAATCAATTTCATAACCATTTTCCTCACTGTAAATTACAAGCAAAATTTCTTTGATGCAGCGTTATAAACGTAGATGACTTTTATCAAGAATTGGGTAGCAAGGGAGGAGGGACAGAGAAAGAGAGAAAGAGAGAGAGCCAGCCAAGGCTTTATAAACAAAAACCGGATTTCAAAAGAAAAGGCGATATGTTTTCAAGTTTCCACGTGGAAAGAAAATTTCCTCTCTCCCTCCGATGATGATGATATTGTGTTTGAACACCCAAACCACTCAACTTAGACCATTTTTCCCACAGGCAAAACAAGGGACCTCTGAGTCCCAGAAAGCTAGGCGCAGAGCTGAAGAACACAGCCTGCCCTTCTGCCTCAGCAGTGTCTCAAGTGGCTGCTAAAGAAGACAGATTCCCCTATAAGGGAGCCATTTATTTCCTTGTCACCTATGCTAAGGAATCTGGGAACAAATGGGCACAGTGTGCCACCTTGTGAGCAGGAGAGGACCTGCAATTTCTTGAATGACAGCCCCTCTCAGCTCCAGCCAGGAAGGGAACGCAGGGCCCCAGACCCCACGTGGCACCATAGACAGTGAATTTGGATATGTGGGACGTGGAGGTATTTCTGTACCCACTCCCAGGGCCAGCCCTAGGCCACATAGAAAAGTGACTGAAATGGGTCTTTGCTGGAAACACTATAGAGAGCTGCAAACCAACATGAAAAGTCGCGAACTTGGTGTCGGTGAACCTGTTTCTGCCACTAACTACCCAAGTGACCTTGAGCAAGTCACCTAATTCCTTTGGGCCTCATCTGCAAATGAGAAAGGTTGACCAGGTGATCTACAGGGGCCCATCCAGCTCTAACAGTGTGAATCTACCAGAGGAGATAAATTGTCTTCTCTCTGATCTTCTAACTGGCCTTCAGGTTTCCAATTCCTTTTGCTCACTATCACCAGAATTATCTAATGAAATACAGCTATGTATTTATCACATCTGTAACTCACTCATTCATTCATTTATTCAATCGTTCTTTCAAGAAATAGTTATTATGTATCCCCTCTATGTGTTCTCATGTCCGCACTCTCCTGGGCACCTGGAGCTACTTGCTGTTCCCCTAATACACTAAGCTTTTTTGTGCCTCTGTTTTTGCTCATACTGTTCCCTTTGCTAGGAATGCCCTTCCCCCATTTTCCTCGAGAGCAGCTCATACTCATCTCAATGTGAAAGTCATCTCCTTCCTGAAATTTCCTGGTGAGCTACCATCGTCTGTGTCTTCTTAACATCTGCTCTCTTGATCAGAGTACTTAGCACATTGCTTTGAAATCACATGCATACATGTGTAAAAAGATAATATCTTGATACTTTCAGGTGTCATCTTTTCCTCTGCAATTTCCTTCGTCTCTTTGCTTCTCCCACCACTCAGACAGAGGTTTTTTACATCTACTACCCTGAGGGTAGAGGTATTACTGCCAAAACGAACAAGAAAGGAAGGGTCATTGCACAGATTTGAGTGCCAAAATGGGCTTGCAAGATTCACAGCAAACTTATGAAGCTGATTACCGTGAGAGAAAATGTTTTTTGAGTTTTGAGAGCCTGAATATTTTACATACACACGTCAATGTTTATACCATGAGAAAACGATCCTGAAGCAAAGAGATGAAGAGCCAGTCTACCAAGCTACTCCATCCTCACTCCCACCTAGAAACTAGATAAAAGTTGCCCACACTAAAGAGTTAAAAATGGGTGCTGGGCTCCTGCCACTTGCCCATCCTCAAGCCACGTTGCAGGTGGGAATGAGAACTTATGCCCCACCCTCTCTCTGGGACCTGGAAGGCAGCAGCAATGGAGATGTACTCTGAGCCAGTGGTGTGGTAAAGGAGAAAATGCAGGGCACCTTATCTGGGCAAGAGAGGGATGAGAACCTCTGAGGGGCGTGGAAACCAGGATCTGGAAGCTCCTGTGTCCCCAAGAAGCATAAGAGATGGATGAAAGATAGCCAGTGACCCAAAAGGTCCTAGAAGTCACAATGAAGAGGATGCAAAGTGACTGCCATGGCCCTGATGACCAGGGACTCTGTGGATGGCTGCTACCAACACCGTGGCCCTTCCATATGTATTTCTTACTTTTCTCTGTACAGTAGTCCCCCCTTATCTGTGGGGGACACATTCCAAGACCCCCAGTGGATGCTGGAAACCACAGATAGTCCAGAACTCTATATATACTATGTTTTTTCCTATATAAGCATACCTACAATAAAGTTGTTTTCCTTTCTTTTTCTTATTTATTTACTATTTTTTTTTAGAAAGATTATCCCTGAGCTAAGATCTGCCCCCAATCCTCCTCTTTTTTTGCTGAGGAAGACTGGCCCTGAGCTGACATCCATGCCCATCTTCCTCTACTTTATATGTGGGACGCCTGCCACAGCAAGTCTTGACAAGTGGTGCTAGGTCCACACCCAGGATCCAAATCCATGAAGTCCAGGCCACTGAAGCAGAACGTCTGAACTTAACCACTGCACTTTGGGGCCAGCCTCTAGGATAAAGTTTAATTTATAAATTAGGCACAGTAAGAGGTTAACAACAATAAGTAATAATAAAATAGAACATTTATAACAGTATACTGCATTAACAGTTATGTGAACTGTTCTCTCTCACAAAATATGTCATTGTGTTATACTCACTCTTCAACTTGTGATGAGGAGAGACGATGCGATGCCTGTGTGATGAGATGAAGTGAGGTGAATGACACAGGCATTGTGAGGTAGCATTTGTATGCAATGGAGCAGGGCAGAGCGAGATCTCATCATGCTATTCAGAATGTGTGCAGTTTAAAACTTATCAATTGTTTATTTCTGCAATTTTCCATTTAATATTTTTGGACAGAGGTTGACAGTGGGTAACTGAAACCACGGAAAACAAAACCACAGATGGGGGAGGCTACTGTATCTCCAGATTGGCTAGCATGGTGCCCAATAAATGTTCATTTTGTAAAATAATCTAGCGAGGAAGATGGAGCAGTAAAGAGTTACCAGGGAACAGGAGTTCTGTTCTGTGCAACGTTGGCGCCATTTTCCTCACTTCTCCATATAACTCCCAAGAACCATTAATAGCAAAATAATTCTCCAACTCGTAGAAACAGAGAGTGGAATGGCGGTTGCCAGGGATGGGGAGTGAGGGAAATGGGGAGAAGTTGGACTAAGGGTAAAAACTTTCAGTTATAAGATGAATACGTTCTGGGGCTCTGGTGTACAGCATGGTGATTATAGTTAACAATACTGTATTTTATACTTGAAATTTACTAGGAGAGTAGATCCTAAATGTTCTCACCACAAAAAGAAAAAAAGGTAACTGTGTAGAGGGATGGATGTGTTAACTAACCTTGTTGTGATACTCATCCTCAACATATACATGTATCAAATCACCACATTGTACACCTTAAGTTTATACCATGTTATTTATTGATTATATCTCAATAAAGCTGGGAAAAAATTAATATCACCAAGACCACACACATACACAAAAATAATAGTAAGGAGATAACTCTAATACTGGCACTCCGCTGACAAAATATGGAAAACAAATGACAGGTATATAGAATTTCAAAATCCTTAAAGCTACAAGGTCTATGAGTACAAGCTGAAACTAGAAATGAACACAAGTATTTTTCAATCATTAATATTTTACTATATTAGCCCTTGATTTTTAATTTTTCTCCTGAAATTTTATATAATTAATGCATCATAAATATATTCACAATTTCCTTCCAAATATAAATATCAAGCCAAACTCATCTACATTAGTGAATGATTAATAGACATATGTACTAGATTCTCACCCCCATCCTTCCCAGCCCACCCTATCGTGCACAACCCACTCCTAAATTGTGGTCATATTTCCTGCGTTTTCATGCACATGGAACAGAGGCCCATTTTACCAACAGAGCTACCAGGGAATGGCTGTGCAACACAGTGACTGCACGGCTAGGAGATGGTCATCAGAGCACATAAACGGGGTGGGCCAAGGGCTCCTCCGTTCTCCTCCCCCGTTCTCCAGGGGGTTGGGACATGGGAGCATCACAGGACTATATTAGGATTCTGAAGTGCCCTGGGAAGCTAACGCTATCTCTAATACAGAGCTTTGAGAATTCCAAGCAAATCTTATCAAGAGTCCTACGAAACAGAGAGAACTGGGGACCACACCGAACTGTTGCAGAGTGCTAGGTAAAGAGCGGCGTGTCTACAGCTTCTTCAGTCGAGTGGATGCGCAGCACTCAGGCATTTATTTCGCGAACTATGGGGGTGACGCAGGTGCAGCCAACAGTCATCCGCACCTTCTCCAGCCGGAAGGAACCAGGACAGCCCTTGGACTCCCTCTGGAGGACCAGGAACTCCTGCTGGATGGGCACGGAGTTCCTGGAATGGTCTTCCTTCCCCTGGGCGTCGATGCAGCCCAAGTACCTGCAATGGGCCTCTGCAATCTCGGAGGGGAACCGGTTGGGGTCCCGGGAGACGCTGCAGGAAGAACAGGCAAAAGAAGATGGTGAGACAGGGAGGGGAAGAGGGACCAAGGATGAGAGCCCTGCAGCCCGGGGTGCTCCCATGCTGGGAGGCGGTTCTGAGGACCTCAGGGCTGCCACACAGACTCTGGAGCAGA
Source organism: Equus przewalskii (assembly GCF_037783145.1). NCBI lineage: Eukaryota > Metazoa > Chordata > Mammalia > Perissodactyla > Equidae > Equus > Equus przewalskii. The sequence continues at coordinate 50,218,153 of NC_091849.1, forward strand.
CAGCCTGGATTTACAGACCGCCCTCTGGCAGGCGCTGAACTCCCTAAGCCTCAGTTTTCCTCAACTATAAAATGAGGATTCTTGTATACCTCTCTCACGGGATTGTTGGTAACACTCAGTGAGTGACACAAATGCATGTGAAACTCCACACCATAAAATGCTGGTATTCAATAAGTGTTAGATCTTTTAGTTTCTTTTACTTTACATTGTTATTACTATAATTATTATTCATCCTTTACTTAAAGATTAAACATCACTAGTAGATCTCTCAGGATACGGTCTACAAAGCCTGCTGCTTGCAAAAGAAAAACAAAGCCCCAGAGCTTTATGAATCCAGCGCCTTCTCTCAGTTTCTCCCTGCATAGCCCCCTCCGCCAGGAAACATAAAGGCAGCAAAGCCAATCCAGCCAACTTGCCACCACACATGCTTCCTTCACTTGGGAAGCAATGCAATCAGCCGCAGAGGCACTTTTAATTGTCCCTGGAATCTATTTTCATATTTGTCTTTGGAGCATATAGATGAGCACTTCGTATTCCAAGGACCTACACATAAGACAAAATCACAAGACTGTACCCTGAACCCTGCCACCTCGCTTCCCACTTCGCAAACTGGCCTTTCCCCTCCACTCGGCCCCCCTCCCCACTCCTTGAAGTCTAATCTGAGCAGATCTCTCTAAACTGACCTTTCTGGTTCTCGCTTATCCCCATAAAGAAATAATTATGTGGGCTGCTTTAAAGAGCCCTCTCTTCCAACGCACAAAGTTTACAAATTCCAATCTAGAGCTGCATGAAGCAGGAAAAGGCAGAGGGTCAACGAGAAGTTGGAAGCAGCATAGCAGGACCTTCAACCACAGAGGAGGACCTAGCCCAAAAAGCAAGAAAAATGTGATCTCCCAGGTATAGTGAGATCTCTGTTTTTAAGAGCAGATGTGAGGGCTTGCATTTTTTCTATATTGTCTAAATTTCCTACTTTATGATTAGAATAAAATAACATGTTTTTCAAATGTGAAGATCCATCTCCTTTGCACTTACGTGTAAACCCAGGGGGAGCTGGAGCGGTTATGGATGTCATGTAAGCTGGAAATACCCTTGTTTTGACTAAAGATGCGAATGTCAACCTTCACAAAATCCTCCTCCAGAGGAGGGCAAGAGGCTGCCTTGGGGTTTGTCCTAGCTGCCACCTCCTTCAGCAGGGCGAGCCCCAATATCAACAGCAGTAGGGACTTGACCTGGAAGAGAGAGGAGGTTGAAGCTGGTTAGCGACTCTGGCGTCACTTGCTGGTGAGAGACATCCCGTGCTTCAGCTGAGCTCAACATTCCCGGTCTTTCCTGGGATCAGGGCTTCTCTTTGAACCTCAAATCCTGGAAATGGGAACAGTCACACATGGAGATATCAGGGTGCCGGCTGAGAAGGAAACGCGTTAGCCTGGGGATTGAGCCCTCCACAGTCAGAGAGCTCCAAAAGACAGCAGGATCTGGAACTCGGTTTAAATCTTGACCTGGCCTCCTCCCTGAGCCTCTGGTTTCTCTTCTTTCCGACCGGATTATAATACTTGCCTTATAAAAATATTCACAAGATTAAATGAAATGTTCTATGTAAAGCACCTATAAATCTGTTTAACAAAAATAGAGGCTTAATGAAAGATAGCTCTTATTTCCAACCTCATATCCCACGAATCCCCACAAAATCCTTCCTCCCAGAATACACTGCCCCACCTCCATCTATCCAATCCCACCCTTCCGTCAAGGGCCCACTCAGATGTGGTCTCCTCCAGGAACTGTCCCCAAAGTAGTTCAATTAGTAGTATGATAATTATCCTTAAATCATAAAGCTTCTACCATCTAGCACTCAAGTAATACTTCTTTATTGTCTGGAGAACGTAGTATCTGTTTTCCTAGCAGATCTACACCTACTAGATGGCAAGCTTCTGCAGGAAAACATGTCATAGAATTGATGTTCCATGAACACTTTCTGGATGAATGACAGAGCAGGTGATTGAATGAATGAACAAAACAATACAGTTCAATTAACAGTGTAGGTAAGCTCAATGAATTATGGAAAACACTATGCAAAACCAGCTACGGCAAAGTTCCAATTATCCATGCTAATTGAAAGAAGCAGGGACACTAATGATGCACAACAAGAGAATAGGGAAACTATTTCCTTTTAGCTCAGGAACATATTTTTTATACTTACATTGAAATATCAGTTTATCTGGCATTACAGGAATGCACAAAGAAAGAAAGCGCTCTGTGAAGACCTAACTAAAATAAAAGAAGAGCTAAAAATCTCTCCAGCTTCCCTTTGTCACAACCGTGCTTTGCTCACCCCATCATCACTGACCCTTACAGGGGGTGGACAAGGCTCATCCCAACGTTCAATGTGATGCAGAGCAAGAGCTGAAGCTGAGCTGCATTCATTCTCTGGCTTCATGTTGTCCAGGTCACACCTTCCGCAAGTTAAGATAGGGAGGGTGATTAGACACGTTGGTTTAAAGGATCTCCTTTGTATATTTTGCAGATGCTGAAGGTAAGAAATGATAAGAGCAAGCAAAAAGGTCATGGTGTCAACTTGCTACCAGGGTAGCTGATGCTGAAAAGAAGTTGAAAGCAAAATTGACCCAGATAAACACGAATAAGGCTGATTTGCCTTTAGATAATCAGCAGTCATCAACCTTCATCTCCCACAATCATTCATTCATTCAACAATTCTTTCTTGTCTCTACAGTGTGGAGATTCAGGACACGGGCTCTGGAGTCAGATGTCCTATGTCCGTAACTCAGTTCTCAGACTCTTACTACTTGCAACTCAGCTTCCGCCACCAGAAAATGTGAAGATTAAGTGATAGGATCCATATAAAGCATGAAGGGCACTGCCAGCGCATGGTAAATATTCAATACAGGTGACTATCAAATTGACATTGTGCTGATGATACACAGTGGACAGGAAAGATGTGGAATTTGCCCTCATGCACCTTCTGTCTAGACAAAGCGCTATGAAGTTTCACAAAGTGAAAAGATGCCTACTTAGACAAGGGGGTCCTTAGATAGTGTCCCAAGCCTGTCAATGACTTCCTTAGGTTTCTTAAGTAGATTCTTCCTCTGTGTTTTCTTTTTCCTCTTCTGTATTATCATACTCACTGAATCGTTTCTAATTTTTGTCATCAAAGCTTTAGAGTAACTGTACCCTGGTGTTACATGATTTAGCAATAATTATCGTGCTTCTAACAAGTCATTATTATATTCGCTTATATTCTTTGAGTATTTTAGAAAACACTTCACATCTCTTTAAGCACTGGAGCCTCACAACTACCCCATGGCGTAGGTAGAGCTACTATTAATTATCCCAATTAGACAGGTGAATTGCGTCCGAGAGGCAACAAATAACGTGAGTGGCTTTACCAGGCTGTTGCTGCCAGCCTGGGGACTTGCACCTCGGCGTCGGTGGTCAGTGCTACTGCTACTGAAGATCATTATCACTGTTATAAACATGTAGCCACTTACAGTGTTTAATCTTAGCTTTGTCCCACTAAGGAGCCAAGCATTTTCAGCAAGGTGACAGCGGTGTCAGAATCGCATGGGTGTTATAGGTCACATGGGCCTTCATTAGGAAATCAGACGGTCTGCAAATTGCTCTAGTTCGCTCCACAAAGCTGTTGATCTGAAACTGTAGATTTTAGTGCTTATGCAATACAGAGCAGGGGCTCTCATAAGGCTCCTGCTGGTTCTTAAGAATGATATACACAGCACTTCTTCTCTAAGGGGTTCAGAGTATTTTATAGACTTGAATTCTTTTATGCCACCTCTGAGGCAGATAAATAGATATCACTTCCAATCTGTAAAATAGGAAACAGGCAAGAGAATGCACCAGCTGAAGGTGCATGGTATCAGGACACCAACATGTCAGCCCAACTGTGCACTTCACTCTACTGTGAGCCCCTCAGAGACCACCTGAACCTTTGTCTCTCGCAGCTGTGATTTGTGCTCACTCCCACGTAGGAATGTGCTCCAGAACCTGCCAGCTCCTAAGTCCACAAGAATTTGCCTCAACTGCTTATTGAGTATGTCCTATCTGCCAACCCTGCCCAAGTTCCAATCCTATTCTAAGATTTTATTTTTTTCCTTTTTCTCCCCAAAGCCCCCCAGGCACATAGTTGTATATTCTTTGTTGTGGGTCCTTCTAGTTGTGGCTCAATCCTAGTCTAATGTCCTTCGCAGTATCATGTTTCTTGCTGATGGTCCAACAGATTTCTTCAAAGAAACCAGAAATAGAAGTGGCTTTAGAGCACAAAGCTATCCAATAGATTTTTTTGGACACAGTGGCTTTAAATTCAGAAACCTTGCCTCTGAACCCGTCAAGGAGAAGAATACCCTCACGTCCCAGTTCTTGTGCGTGCCTGATGACTTAAATCCCTTCACTGAGCTGTTGTTCATCTGAGTAATGGGGAAAGTAGACCCAATCTACTTCACTGGGTTGCTAGAGTCTCAAAAGTAAAAATAATAATATTATTAACACTAATATTTAACACATTGAATGCTTTCTCTATCCTTATTGGTTGTTATATTAAAATGGCCAGGTTACTATAAACTATCATGTGTAGACGTGCTATTCCAGAGTACAGATTTAGTCATTCTCAATGATGTCAGTTAATCCCCCCAAAAACCCCATGAAGAGGATGCCATTATTATTCCCCTATACAGATAATAGGAATGATAATACACAGAACAGTTAAGTAACTTATCCCAAATCCCACACTTAGTAAGTGATAGAGCCAGGCCTGTCTGACTCCAAAGTCTATACCCCCTAAATACTGCACTTTGTTGCATTTCTTGCCATCTCTAAAGCAGTATATAAATACAACATAGTATTATCATCACCACATGCCATGACATTTTATGCAATCCAAGCTCTTTTAAGTTGCATGGCTTATAAATGAAATAAAAAAGAGGAGTTATTTAAGCCAATAATATGGTGAGTGATTTGCCAAGCCCTGTTTTCATGCTCCTCTATATTAAATTCTTCCCAGGTCTTACCTGACTCCTGCCAGGCGAGATTCTAGACCCAGGGGAGGTAGATTTCCATCACTCTAACCTCTCACTCTCCTCCAAGAGGAACAAGACAATGCAAAAATAATCAGATAGCTGAGACACGGCAAATTTTCCTCCTCTAGGAACTGTCCAAAGTTCGTCACTGGCTGGTTTCCCTTTCCTTATCCAGGGTACTCCTTGTCCACCCGTAGTCTTGGGGAATCATTAAACCTTTTGGGGTTCCAGCTTTCTTAGTTAAAATATATATGTACATATCCTAAAAGGCTGCCTAAGCCCCCACATGAGATAAGAGTTTTACGCCAACCTCATTCTATAATGGTGGCCCCGGGAGTGATCATGTCCAGCTTGTCACACCAAGAGCTGCACAACTGACACCAACTATGGAAAAGCCATCAGGTGAAGAGCCATGTTTTACATCCCATCATAATTTCTAGTCATTTGTTCTTTTCCTCCACCAGACAGGGGTCAAAATTAAAGTCAGCTCTGTTTTTCAAAGAAGTGACCCCCAAAAAAATCCCAAACAAGCCTAATCCCTTAGAAATCTGCTTTTCTGAAATCCTCGTGATGCCCAGACCTAAACAGGAATTATTGTTACTACTCACCATGGCTGTGTTCTGCAGGATGGTCATTGTCATTCTGCTCTGGCTGCCTGCTTTGTGCAGGAAGCTCTTTCTGTGTGTGTGTTGCCCTGTGTTTGCTCTGCTGTATCAGGGAGAGTACCTGTCATTTTATAGCAATCACTGCCCTTGTTTCAATTGACCTGCTTACTGTCTAAGTTGTGGTTGCCCCAGAGTTACTGACGAACGTAGTTTTTTTTTTTTCCTATTCCACTTCCTGAAGGGGAATCAAAGGAAGACCCTAAAAAAGGTTGACGGAAAAAAAGACCAAATCTTCCTTTTTTCCTACCCTACTTCCACCCCCATTGCCCTCAAATTACAGAAAAACTCTTCACTAACTTACTACAGAGATGAACCAAGTTATAGATTACCGTCATGACCTTCTACGTTCTTCCACAAATGGCTAGCAACTCTTGTCACGCACTGTGCGTTCTACTTTCCAGTCATGCAACATGAACCGTGATTTAAGTCCTCCTTAGAAGAGCCTTGGTATTAAATGAGAGGACTGTCTTTAGTTCCATTGTATGAATGAGTAAACAAAACCAAAGAAATGAATGACATTGGTGAGACATTCAGAAATTATACCCCCAGCTAGTTTCGTGATCTCCCTGAAGTAATTCTGTCTTAACCTCATGTTTAAAATCCTACTGATGCTTAAATAAATACTCATTATTCGTACAACATATAAATAACCATTATCTTGGCTGTCTCTGATTAAGGATGCTTTTTTTTGACCAAAATTAATTAGCAAATAGAACCTTTAAATTGTTCAGTAGCTTTTTTATCTCCTTTAAGATCAGGTAAAATTATACATGGATGTTAACTAGATTTATTGTGATCATTTTGTAGTATATACAAATATCGAAACATTGTTGTACACCTGAAACTAATATAATGTTATATGTCAATTATACATCAATTAAAAAAAAGAAAAACAGGCAAAGAAAATAGTTTACATTAGAAGAAATAAAAATAGATAATAAATTTATGAAAAAATAGTTTAACTTCAAGAATAATCAAAGTAATGCAGATTAAAATAGGATACCATATTTAGCCTATCAAATTGGCAAAGACTTTTTTCTTTTAAAGATTTTATTTTTTTTTCCTTTTTCTCCCGAAAGCCCCCCGGTACATAGTTGCATATTCTTCGTTGTGGGTCCTTCTAGTTGTGGCATGTGGGACACCGCCTCAGCGTGGTTTGATGAGTGGTACCATGTCCGCACCCAGGATTCGAACCAATGAAACACTGGGCCACTTGCAGCTGAGCGCGCGAACTTAACCACTCGGCCGTGGGGCCAGCCCCTTGGCAAAGATTTTTAATCATGCGATATTAACGGGAGAATAGGAAAAAGGGGAACTTTCATGTGTTACACCTAGGAGTATATTGGTACAACTTTGTGTAGGACATTTAATAATATGCAGCAAAAACCTAAAAAATTGTTCTACCTCTGGGAATTGTTCTAAAGAAATAGAGATGCACATAAAGATCGACATACGAGGATATTTAGTGGGGAAAATTGAAAACACCCTGGTTTTCCAACAGTAGACTAACGGTAAGTAAACGCTAGCATGCCTATAGGGGAGAATCTATGTAGCCATAGAAATAGTTTCCCAAGAAAATTTAATGACTTGAAAAATACCTTTGTTGTAGCATTTGTTGAAAATATCAAGATGCAGCTCTTCATGTAGAACATGACTTTACTTCGATGTAAATAGATACATGCACACTGTCTATATGTATATGTGTGTATGTGTAAACGAATACTCACGGAAAAAAACCTGAAGCTATATGCAGAAAACCCAACAGAGTAGAATCTTGGGCTCCCACCCCAAAGCTAGTGAATGAGACTGCATTTTCACAAGATCCTCCATGATGTGTAGCACATGAAAGTTTGGGATGCACTGCTTTAGGGAATGTTAAAGAAAGTGCGGGACTTCGCATAAAATTCCAGTGGGGCTCACTGCGTTACATTCTCTGAAATGGAAAGACTGAGAGTCCAGTAGCCTTGAAGAGTGATTGGGACAAGACGACTCAGAGCTGCACTCCCTGTAGCTAAGAACCATACCTGTGGCCCTGCTCTGGAGGGGTCCTTGGCAAGGACAGAGATGAAGGGAAGGAAAGGAGAGGGAGGTCGTTCCATCTCAATACTCAGCAGCACTGCTTTGGGTTGCCCTACACGAGCTACCCACAGGCTAGCTGCAGGCCGCTCAAGGTCTCCTACAGACTTTCACTTACTCAGCAGCCAGGCTGATTTCCTGCATTGAGGTGGATGGAATTAGTCAACATACTACCGGAATCCCAATGCCTGGGGAAAGCCCGGGTGAGTGTCTGTCAAACGCCGTCAAATTTTCCTCGATTCCTCCCACCAAAATTTCTCCTCCTTTTGTTTCTACCAGGGCCGCACAGGAACCAGGGATCAGCAACATTTGCTCCTGGACTTCCTCCCCCATCATCACACCGACAATCAACAAAGTTCTAGGGGGTGAGTTGGGATGACAGGCCCAGCCCCAGAAAGATGATCTTGCCCTCCATCCTCACTTCTAGGTAAAATTGCCAGTTCCTTAGACATTGGCCCAAATCTAATACGTGGCTTCCATCTGCTTTATTAGAGTCACCCTCCCAAACTTTACATGAGGTAAACTAGTTTTTCGAGCTTCTGCTCCCTGAAAACGTTTTGTATTTTTGAGCCTGAGCCCTCTCCAGGCCAGTTCCAGTTCCAGGAGTGACCATTTCGTGTCTCTCTACTTACTCATTTAGCTTCTATGCAAACTTCTAGGCTCTTCCTCACAGTCCATCTCCTCTGACCCAAACCCACTTGGGTCATTCTCTTTTCTGGACTCTCAACTTTCTCTCACAGCATTTCACCTAGCAATTCCTTAGAGAGAACTTTTCTACTGTCTGCTTGAACGGCTATTAGTATGCGCTTTGGCTTTTTAAATTTTCAAGTGTTTATTCCTAATCTGTTCTCTGGATCTTTCCCTTTTTTGGTGGGGGCAGGTGGGCGGTGAGGAAGATTCGCCCTGAGCTAACATCTGTGCCAATGTTCCTCTATTTTTTGTATGTGGGATGCCTCCACAGCATGGCCAATGAGCAGAGTAGGTCTGTGCCCGGGATCCGAACCCACAATCCCAGCAACTGAAGTAGAGTGCACAGAACTTTAACCACTTGGCCATGGGGCCAGGCCCTGTTCTCTGGATCTTAAACACTTTAAAGGACACAACTGTGACTTCTGCTTTTTTACATTCCTACCTCTCCCACACCCCTACCAAAATATCCTACCCATAGCTGGTGCTCAATATTTATTCACTTGCTTTGATTTAATTTGATGTTGATACCAATTTATTTCTTCTTCCACATAGTTTTTTGCTAATGAAGGGGATCAGAGTACACCACCACAAAATACACCCTGTGGCATAAGGATTCTTTTAAACTAAAGGAAATTAAGAAAGACTAGACTCAGGGCTGACCCCGTGGCCTAGTGGTTAAATTCAGCACACTCCACTTTGGCAGCCCAAGTTAGGTTCCCGGGAGTGGACCTACACAACTTGTCAGCAGCCATGCTCTGGAGGCAACCCACATACAAAATAGAGGAAGATTGGCATAGATGTTAAATCAAGGCGAATCTTCCTCAGCAAAAGAATAAAAGCAAGAGCAGACTCAGGAAAAGATCTATTCCCTCCCCCTTCCAGCCTAAAAGCAGAGCATAAATGTCCCTTTATAAAGGTGTCCCCCTCCCTTTCCCCTATTAGGAGAGAAGGATGACTCTTAATTATGGAAGACAACTCTTATTAATGGAGAAAGCACCAACTTGAATCTGCATAACAAATCCTACTCAATAACACTTATCTTTTATTAGTTTCCCCCATACATTTACCTTCCCACAATTTACTTCTCCTAGAAGTCCAAACCCCTTCCTCCCTTTATCTAATTTTCTCTATAATTTACTACTCTTTGTTAAAATGGTATGTAAGCCTCTGGGTCTAACCATGTCTTTGGGTCTTCTACGAAGTCCTCTGTATGCATACATAATAAAGCCTTTCTCCTGTTAATCTGTCTTTTGTCAGGTTAACCTACAGGGCCCCAGATACTGAACCTAAGAGGGTGGAGGAGAAAGTGTTTCCTCCCCGACATCACCTTCACTTCCTAATAGATCAGATGAGTTGCCCTAAAAATTATTAATTAAAGGGAGATATTTTGGAGAAGATAAAACTTACAGACATAGAATATTATTGTCAAATATTTGGAAGTTTTTTAAAAGGGAGATTGGACTGTCACCAGAAGGTCACACCAAGGCTTGATGAACATCTGGTGTTGACATTCCAGAGGGCAACCGTACAGCAGGAGGCTGTTTGGACTGGACCATCTCCGAAGTCTCTTCCAACTTTGGAATCCCATGAAAACCAAAAACAGTATTGATATTTTAATTAAACCATACCCATAATCTCAGTCTTGGGAGTAGGGGTGTGTGTGAGTGCACACGCATGTGCGTGTTAGTGTGTGCATCTTCTGCTGTCTTCAGTTTTTTTCTCCTTCCTGTGAAAAGCAATCATATGACTCCAAATGCTAAAAATTCTAAGTGTCTTAACTGTATGTTTCCCATGAAGATCCAGGTTAAGAAGAGATTAAATCGGGGGGTGGGGGAAAAGAGGACCAGAGAGAGAGCACTCAAACATACACACTTCTGAGAAGTTTGTCACTTTCACTCCTGCATGGGACTGACCCAGGAGGATAAATCTCAGGTTCTCTTAATTTTTGTGGAAACACTGTGGAATAACAGGATGAAATGGGTTTCCTGTGAGGGAGGTTTCTTCATCTTTGCAGAGGTGAAGGATTGGAGGATGTATTAAGGAGAAGGTGGAGGAAGAGGAAACAAAGAGAAAGGAGAGGGGAAGACACGGAAAGAAGTGTGACCTGTGGGAGTAGAGAGCAAGTGCTCCCGATACAGCAGGGCTCATTCCACTGCTCTCTCTGCTGCATCTGACCCCCAGGGAGATCAAAGGAAGGTGGATGGGAAAGACATCAAGGGAATAATAAAGTCTCTGAGAAGGTTGTTGGCCACGCAGACCCCCAGACTTATTTAAGTGGGAGAGAAAGCTTCCTGTAGATTGCACGTTTGTGTTAGTTACGCAGGTTTTACGCTAAGCAAATAACCTGGAGGAGAACACCACTCCTGACATTCTCATCCTGTGACATCTCTCCCACCCTCCAGGTGCATGAGTCCAGAGCACCCTTTTGTCTAGCACCCAAATTAGTCATTAAGGCAGGGCAGATATCTCTTTATCTTTGCTCCATCAGATTTCAGGAGCTACACGTGTCTTCAGAGATAATCTGGTCCAAGCACCTCTCTGCTGATGATGGAGGTTGGATGGCTTTCCCACAGATAATCTCTGGCAGAGAGGCCCGGCCTGAACCCAGGCCTTCGCACTCCCTCTAGCTCCCATCTGCAAATAAAGGGATCCCTCTTTTCAACTCTCCCAGGGCCATTTTTCTCTTCAACAAAGTGCTGCCACGGGAGAAAAATGATTATAATATTAATAGCCTTACATTGTAGATAAAGCTATACGGCTCACAAGGCATGTTCATATACATTATTGTATTGATTCTCACGACAATGCTCTGAGGAAAAGATAATAAATCTCTCCATTTCACCAATTAGGAAATTGAGACTTAAAGAGAGCACGGAAACAGTCTAAAGCCACACAGCTATGAAATAGCAGAGCTGAAATGCAAACCCAGGGCTTCTGATTCTGGGCCCAGAGAAGGAAAAATAATTTTCCCCAGATGCAGGCTGGAGAATATGTGAAACAAGATGCCCAGGGCATGGTGGAAAGGGGAGGGGCTGTCAGAGGAGCAGACTTGCCAAGAGAGCAGCATCTTCTAAGTGACGTCTGAACTGGAGTCAGGGCACCTGAGCGACTCTGGCTGTTCTCTGAAGATCATGAGAAATGAACCCAGTCTTTGCTTTTCTGATTCCGTACCCATTTCAGCCTTTGCACATTATCTTATACACACTTGTCTGTGTATTCACAAGATAACATTATCTGATCTGGAAACAAGACCAGGCCAGATGGTTTCAATGACGGCTCTTAAGATCTCTTACTCCACCAACTTTTCACTTCCAGTTCTCAAAGATTGTCTAGTGGTGGAAAGTTGCCTCTTCTGCGCTTTCTATATGTTAACGATAGGAAGAATTTTTAAACCGCTTCTTTGAATAGCAGGTACTACCGAAGTTACTGCGTGAGCAGTGCATGGTGTGACATCTTAAAAATAAACTTACAATCTTATTCAGACTAAATTTGACAATTTTCAAAGATAGAGACGAGGATGATACCAAGTGTCAGCAAGGATGTAGGACAAAGGACATGCTTCATACGTACATGTGGGGATAAATATTGGTAATTTAGTGAAATACATCTAAAACTTTAATAATGTTCATATTTTTGATCCAGAAATTACACTTCCAGGAAATTATCCTAAGAAAATATCCTAAATTATCCTAAGCAGGTGCCAACTATTTAGCATATAAACAGATGTATCTGGGAAGAAAAATCCAAGGTACATTTTCTCTCAGAAACTAGATTACAAGTGTGTCTATTTACTTCTTATGGTTATTTTCTAGTGTTTCTCTAATGAAAAGATACTGTTTTCGTAACAAGAAAAAATTATATTTGAGTTTAATTTAAAAAATTTTAAACAGGTTCAGAAGAGTAGAGTAGCATCATAGCACAAGCTTTGTGAGATGACATGAAATAGCAAACACCAATCACTGCCAAATAAGCCTCTTTGCTTTGAGGGCACGGTGCCAAGATGGCTCAGAGAGCATTACCAGCCATGGAAGGTCTTCAGTTTCATCTCTGCACACTGGCACCCACAACCTTGTCATACCAGGCTTACTCAGAGATATAGCTCTGAACACCTCCAGTTCCCCGGAACTCTCTTGGTCCTCTGAAGCCCTTTTAAGGACCGGCACAGTATGGCGGTTAGAACATGGTAGTGAAGAATCGAGATAGCCCTGAGTTTGAATCTAGAATCCACCACCTACTAGCTATGAGACCCTAGGCAAATTACCTAACCTCTCTAAGCCTACTTCCTCTTCTAGACAATTGGGATAATAAAACCCACCTCACGGGATTGTAGGGAAGATTTAATGAGATCATTTTTATGGTGCTTAGCACTTAACAAATGATAGCTAACAGCAAACCACCCCTTCTCACCTGCCCCAATCACTAGGCGCATGAAGAAGTCGTTTCTGGGAGTCAAAGTTTGCTGAGGAGCTTGGAACCTGTATACAGGCATGTGTTGCTTAACAACAGGTATATGTTCTAAGAAATGCATCATTAGGCGATTTCACTGTTGTGCGAACATCATAGAGTATATTTACACAAGCCTAGATGGTGGAGACTACTACATACCTACACTATATGGTACTACTCTTATGGGACCATTGTCACACATGCAGTCTGGCATTGACTGAAGCGTCGTTATGTGGCACACGACTGTACAACCTCCCTATGTTATCTTTAATCTGCTTAGTTTTTATCATCCATCAGAGTTAAATGTGACATGTGAATGCTTGTATTTTTTCTTCAGGATGGATTTTCAGAAATCTGACTTTAAGTTCAAAGTTTCAAAAACATTCTTAGTTCCTAACCTCCTACAGATTATTATTTATCAATCTCCACCTCAAATGCCTAATCTGTAACTTACTGATCCCACTGGATATATAGTGAGGTGTCACATTTAACACTGGTGTTGAAGTTCACCAAAGAAAAACTATAGTAGTTGTATTAGGGTAGTAAGATAATTTTTGTTCTCTGTTTTCCTAAGGAGTCCAAGTTGTACTTTATTAGTCATAATAATACTTTTTAAAAATAGAACCCATGCACATAGTTAAATTCCAACTTTAGGCTATGTTTTTGGAGACTGTCAGGTTTTATTACAGCTGTCATTCAGGACTACATCCACTTAAATAAATAGACCAGCAGCATACCTATACAAGATGGCATGAGCTGACCCGTCTCCATCAAGGTTAAATGTCAGTACTTAAAGACAGGAAGCCTTAGCTTGCTACAAAAAGTAGCTGCTGGGAGAACATTAACAGAATGGTAAGTCTCAGCAGAGGCTTCTATCCTCCTACAGGCTGTGGGAACATCCTCAGGATTTAATAGTAAAAAATATTTAGAAAAAGAATTGAGAATCTTAATTCTCTCCCTTGTGGCAAGACTGAAGAGAATAAGCTAGGATTAGATGCTGGTTAATAATGGACCGGAGAGAAACAAGCACTCATCAATGAGGCATCAGACCTAAAAAAGAAAGTGTGCTAGGTTTATATTTCAGCAAATTAAGATGGAGTTAAACAAAAATTGATTTCGTTCTAAAATTTCTCTAGGAATTAAATAAAATCCCTTAAGATATTGGAATCCTCCCAGAGTTCCACCCACAAAATAAAGCAACACAGACATCACTACTCTCAAAAAGGGACTTAACAAGATGATAGAAGACTCATGCTGGCCTGTGGTCAAGTGGTGCCAGGTCTAACGTGTCTTGTGGGTAGAACTGACACTGGGGATTAAGAGTCATATGTATTACCAGAAGGGACCTCAGAGATCACCTAATTCAACCACCTCCTTTTCCAGGTAAAGAAACCAAGCACTTCCCTCTAAGGAAGTGGCTCACCCAGGCTGGCACGTTAACTCCGCCACGTAACTGTCAGACAAGGAACTCGAACGAACACAGCGCCCTTGCTTCCCAGAGCAGGCTCGCTTCCCTCTGCCAACTTTTGGCTCTCTGGGGAGATTTCCTATACAACTGGTGCAAAACCCTCCACCTCTTCACTTCCCTTCCTGTAAAGCAGAAGCATCGATCCCTGGCTCCAGAGAGGGAAGGAGAGAAGATGGCAGGGAAGAATACACACAGAGCTGTTGTTAGGGCTGAGCAGCCAAGGCAGCCAGCACACAGGTGACGGTCACACCTGCCTTATTGAGTTGGCCAAACCCTTTGAGTAGACATCACCTCAGAAAAAGTCTGGAATTATTAGGACAACTGGTACAGTTTGAAAACTCAGGGAAAATGAGAAGGGGATAAGCTATGGATTCTTGGGTTTCTGGGAGCCTTTCTCCTCTGTATCTTCCTCTTCCATGTTGTCCTAAGGACCTGACCTCACAGAGCTGTGATGAGGATTGAGGTAACACTGCCCACATTGGCAGATCTCAGGCCTGGGGAGAAGGCTGAAGAACCCACTGCCACAGCTGGAGGTAAGTGTCCTCCCTGTGAGAAGAGCTTGATTCAGAGTCACACTGAGTGAGGACAGGAATGGCAGGGAAGGGACCAGAGTTCAAGAACTCAACAAAGGGGAAATCATTTTAAATGGCTTTGATCAAAGGATTTTTTGTAAACATTTATCAAAATGAATCTTAAATCTGCTCTTAATGGCCTATGCACAGACCCACTTAACCCAGAAACCAGCACAAAAACACCAGATAGTAAAGTGAATAGTCCACTAGTAAAAGAGATTCACTTACAAAGCTCAGAGGGAATCCCAGAGAGGCAGAAGGTGGCAGGGCCCATGCCTTAGGGACAGAGACACTGGTGGCATCCATTATTGTGATCTGGTTCAGTCGTGTAGACACAGATGCTGGCAGGCACCATTTGAAATCCCTCCTTTAGTATGTTAACACAGGGGTCTGCCCCACCCACTAGAGTGCCCAAGGCAACCAATCTCAGCCAGGCAGCAGGTGTTCTGCCCCAGGGACAAGTCCTGCCCTCCAGCAAGCCTACAATGGGGGTATGTGGGCCTGCAGCAGACACGGGGGCCTACGGCGGACATATGGGCCAATGGCAGACACGTGAGACCACAGCTAATTTGCGCTGCTGGCTATCACAGGGTTGAGGTGGGGGGGGGATTGGACTGCAGCAATTGTGTGCCTCCAGGCCTAGAAGCCAGCCACACTGGGGACTTGACTCACCAGCAAAACTGCAGTAGTTGTGTGCTACTGACCTCACAGCCAGCCATGCCAGGGGCTTGCCACATCCATTAACGTGTCCATAGCAGCCACACATGGTCAAGCCTAACAACCAGTAGGCCCAGGGGCCAGCCTAGCCTACCTATGTGCCCACAGCAATAGCAACGTGACAAATAAATGGCAAGCAATAGGATATTGGAGTATATGAGGAAACCATTTGGTATAAACCTAATTTGGCCTGACTTTGTTTTTCCAAAAGGGCCTGACATGGCCACTGAGCATGCATTGTATATCTGCTTTAAGCATTTGCTATGTCCCAAAGACAAGAACAAATGGCTTTAAGATAAAGGTGCAACTTCCCCCTCATTGGCATTTCCTTAAGGATAAGCATCTTTCCCTAGACAAGGAATTGATTGCTGCACTCACCTGTGACCACCCAGCTCAAGACAACAGACCTCCTACCTGATGTGTCCATCAATTGCTGTGCTGACAGAGCAGTCTCGTGACTATTGTAAAAGGGACATTTCAATCATATGTGAAACATGCTCTTTGAGGGTATATAACCACTCTGTACACCCCACTTCTTTGGTGCAGGCCCTGGGCTATATAGTCCTCACATTTGGTTCAGAATAAACTCACTCCAATTTTGACTTACAGATTTGTTATGGATTATTTGCAACGACAAACATCACAACAATAGAAGGGCACACACAGCCCACACAGGAGACACCCCAGGAGCATTTGGTATAGGTGATGAGAGGAGAGCAAGCTGCTGGGCCCTATAAGACATCTCTTACATAATGTCACATTTCCAAGATCAGGGAACATAGCTTATCTACCTAGTTTAAAGAAGTAGGCAAAATGAGGAGACAGAAGAATATGTTTCAAATAAAGTAACAGGACCAATCCTCAGAAAAAGAAGTGAACAAAACAGAGATAAACAATCTACCTAATAAAGAATACAAACTAATAGTTATAAGGATGCTCACTGATCTGGGGAGAATAGATGAACACAGTGAGAATGTCTACAAAGAATTAGAAAATATAACAAAGAACCAATGAGAGCTGAAAAATACAATAATGGAAATGAAAAATTCACTAGAGGGAATCAACCTCTGGTTGATTGACAGAGAAGAGATCAGTAATCTGGATGAAAGAGTAAAGGAAATCACCCAAGCTGAACAGAAAAAAGAATTAAAGAGGACAGTCTAAGCGACGTCTGGGACAACATCAAGAATACTAACATACACAATATAGATATCCCAGGAGAAGAGAGAGACAAAGTGGCAGAAAACTTATTTGAAGAAATAATAGCTGAAAACTTCCCTAACCTGGGGAAGGAAACAGATACCTAGGTACAGGAAGCACAGAGAACACCAAACAAGATAAACCCAAAGAGGCCCAAACCAACATACATTATAATTAAAATGTCAAGAATTAAAGATAGAGAGAGACTCAACAGCTGCAAGAGAAAAGAACAAGTTACATACAAAGGAAATCCCATAAGGCTATCAGCTGACTTTCTAACAGAAACCTTACAGGCTAGAAGGGAGTGGCATGATATACTCAAAGTGCTGAAAGGAAAAAACCTACATCCAAGAATACTCTACTTGGCAATGTTATCATTCAGAATCAAAGAAGAAATAAAGAGCTTTCCAAACAAACAAAAACTAAAGGAGTTCATCACCACTAAACCAGCCTTACAAGAAATGTTAAAGGGATTTATTTAACTGGAAAAGGCCACAAATAGAAATTTTAAAATTGTCAAAGAAAAAATATCACTAGTAAAGTAAACAGGTAGTGGGTCAACCACCTATAAAGCTAGTATGAAGGTTAACAAACAAAAGTACTAAAATCATCTATGTCTATAAGAGGTTAAGGGATACACAAAAATAAAAAAGGTAAAATATGATATTTAAAAAACCCATAAAAATTGGTGAGGAGGAGAAAAGTGTAGAGCTTTTAGTAAGAGGTTAAACTTAAGAAATCATCAACTTACTATAGATTGCTATTTAATAGGTTATTATATATAAACCTCACAGTAACCACAAACCAAAAACATACAGTAAATACACAGAAAATAGAAAGGAATACAAACATAACACTAAAGCAAGCCATCGAATCAAAAAGGGAAAAGCAAGAGAAGAACAAAGGAACAGAGAAGTACAAAACATCCAGAAAAAAAGTAACAAAATGGCATAAGTACATACTCATCAATAGTTACTTTAAATGTCAAAGGACTAAATGCTCCAGTCAAAAGACATAGGGTGGCTGAATGGATTAAAAAAACAGGACCTACACAAATGCTATATACAAGAGACACACTTCAGATCTAAAGACACTCACAAACTGAAAATGAAGAGATGGAAAAAGATACTCCATGCAAACGGAAATGAAAAGAAAGCTGGGGTAGCAATACTCATATCAGACAAAATCAATTTTAAGACAAAAACTATAAAAGGGACAAAGAAAAGCATTACATAATGATAAAGGGAACAACACAACACAACAACAATCAACATTCCAACACAGGAGCACCTAAACACATAAAGCAAATATTAACAGACATAAAAGGAGACACTGACAGTAACACAATAGTAGCGGTCTCTAACACTCCATTTACATCCATGAATAGATGGTCCAGACAGAAGATCAATAAGGAAACATTGGCCTTAAATGACACATCAGACCAGATGGACTTAATATACAGAACATTCCATCCAAAAACCACAGAATACACATTCTTTTCAAATGCACATGGAACATTCTCCAAAACAGATCACATATTGGGCCACAAAACAAGTCTGAATAAATTTAAGATTGAAATAATATCAAACATCTTTTCTGGGGCTGGGCCAGTGACGCAGCAGTTAAGTGCATACCTTCCGCTTCAGCAGCCCGGGGTTCACTGGTTCAGATCCCGGGTGTGGACATGCACCGCTTGGCAAGCCATGCTGTGGTAGGCGTCCCACATATAAAGTAGAGGAAGATGGGCATGGATGTTAGCTCAGGGCCAGTATTCCTCAGCAAAAAAATAGGAGGATTGGCAGCAGTTAGCTCAGGGCTAATCTTCCTCAAAAAAAAAAAATCTTCTCTGATCACAATGATATGAAACTAGAAATCAACTACAAGAAGAAAACTGGAAAAGTCACAAATATATGGAGATTAAACAAAATGCTACTGGACAACTATTGGATCAATGAAGAAATCAAAGGAGAAATCAAAAAATACCTGGAGAGAAATGAAAATGAAAATATGACATACCAAAATCTGTGGTATACAGCAAAAGTGGAACGAAGAGGGAAGTTTATAGCAATACAGGCCTACCTCAACAAACAGGAAAAATCTCAAATAAACAATCTAGCAATACATTTAAAAGAACTAGAGTAAGAAGAACAAATGAAGCCCAAAATCAGTACAAGGAAGGAAATAATGAAAGTCAGAAAAAAATAAATGAAATAAAGACAAAAATAAAACAGTAGAAAAGATCAATGAAACTAAGAGCTGGTTCTTTGAAAAGATAAACAAAATTGACAAACCTTTGGCTAGACTCACCAAGAAAAAATGAGAGAAGGCTCAAATAAAATCAGAAACAAAAGAAGAGAAATTACAATGGACATCTCAGAAATACAAAGGATTATAAGAGAATACTATAAAAAGCTATACACCAACAAATTGGATAATCTAGAAGAAATGGATAAATTCTTAGAATCATACAACCTTCCATAACTGAATCAAGAAGAAATAGAGAATCTGAATAGACCATTCACAAGTACAGAGATTGAAACAGTAATCAAAAACCTCCCAGAAAACAAAAGTCCAGGACCAGATGGCTTCTCTGGAGAATTATACCAAACATTCAAATACATATCCTTCTCAAACTCTCCCAAAAAAACTGAAGAGGAGGGGATCCTTCTTAACTCATTCTACAAGGCCAACATTACCCCATTAGCAAACCAGACAAGGACAAACATAAAAAAAGAAAACTACAGACCAATATCACTGATGAACGTAGATACAAAAATCCTCAACAAAATACTAGCAAATCAAATACAACAATACATTTAAAAGATCATATACCACGATCAAGTGGGATGTATTCCAAAGATGCAGGGATGGTTCAACATCCACAAATCAATCAACATGATACACCACGTCAACAAATGAAGAATAAAAATCACATGATCATCTCAACAGATGAAGGGAAAGCATTCAACAAGATACAGCATCCATTTATAATAAAAACTCTCAATAAAATGGGTATAGAAGAAAAGTACCTCAACATGAGAAAGGCCATATGTGACAAACCCACAGCTAAAATCATAGCAAATGGTGAAAAACTGAAAGGTGTTCCTCTAAGAACAGAAATCAGGCAAGGATGACCACTTTCACCACTCTTAGTTAACAAAGTATTGGAAGTCCTAGCCAGAGCAATTAGGCAAGAAAAAGAAATAAAAGAGATCCAAACTGGAAAGAAAGTAAAACTGCCACTATTTGCAGATGACATGATTTTATATACAGAAAACTCTAAAGACTTCACCAAAAAACTATTATAAATAATAAATAAACACAGTAAAGTTGCAGGATACAAAATCAACATACAAAAATCCATTGTTTCTATACACTAACAATAAAATAGAAAATCAAGAATACAACCCCATTTACAATCACAAAAATAAGAATAAAATCTAGGAGTAAATTTAACCAAAGACATGAAAGACCTGTACACTGAAAACTATAAAACGTTGTTGAAAGAAATTGAAGAAGGCACAGAGAAATGGAAGGATATTCCATGCTCATGGATTGGCAGAATTAACATAGTTAAAATGTCTATACTTTCTAAAGCAGTTCACATTCAATGTACTTCCTATCAAAGTTCCAATGACGTTTTTCACATAAATAGAATAAAGAATCCTAAAATTTATTTGGAACAATAAAAGACCCCAAAGAGCCACAGTAATCTTGAGAAAAACAAACAAAGCTGGAGGTATCACAAATCCTGAGTTCAAAATATACTACAAAGCTATAGTAATCAAAACAGCATAGTACTGGCAAAAAAACAGACACGCAGATCAATGGAACACAATCGAGAGCCCAGAAATAAACCGACACACGTATGGACAGCTAGTTTTCAACAGAGAAGGCAACAATATACAATTAAGAAAGGAAAGTCTCTTCAACAGTGTCAAGAAAACTGGACAGTCACATGCAAAAAAAGGAAGGTAAACCATTATCTTATACTATACACAAAAATTAACTCAAAATGGATGAAAGGCTTGAATGTAAACCCTGAAACCATAAAATTCCTAGAAAAAAACATAGGCGGTACACTTTTTTTTTTTTTAAAGATTTTATTTTTCCTTTTTCTCCCAAAGCCCCTCCAGTACATAGTTGTATATTTTTAGTTGTGGGTCCTTTTAGTTGTGGCATGTGGGACACCACCTCAGCATGTCTTGATGAGCAGTGCCATGTCCATGCCCAGGATTCAAACCAGCAAAACCCTGGGCTGCTGAAGCAGAGGGCACAAATTCAACCACTCGGCCACATGGCCAGCCCCCTAGGCTGTACACTCTTTGACATGAGTCTTGGCAGTATGATTTTGAATATCATGTCTCCTCAGGCAACAGAAACAAAAGAAAAAATAAATAAACGGGACTACATCAAACTAAAGAGCTTCTGCAAGACAAAGGAAACCATCAACAAAACAAAAAGACAACCTAACAACTGGGAGAATATATTTGCAAATCATGTATATGATAAGGGGTTAATAACCAAAATATACAAAGAACACATACATCTCAACAACAAAAAAACTAACAACCAGGGGCCAGCCCAGTGGAGCAGCGGTTAAGTTTACACGTTCCACTTTGGTGGCCCGGGGTTCACTGGTTTGGATCCCGGGTGCAGACATGGCACCGAATGGCAAGCCATGTTGTGGTAGGAGTCCTGCAAATAAAGTAGAAGAAGATGGCCATGGATGTTAGGTCAGGGCCAGTCTTCCTCAGCAGAAAGAGGAGGATTGGCAGCAGATGTTAGCTCAGGGCTAATCTTCTCCTTCAAAAAAAACCAAAACCAACAACCAGATTAAAAAATGGACAAAGGATGTGAAGAGACATTTTTCCGAAGATATATGGATGGCCAACAGGGACATGAAAAGATGTTTTCAACATAACTAACAGCTAGAGAAATGCAAATCAAAACTACAATGAGATATCACCTCATGCCCATCAGAATGGCTTTTATCAAAAAGACAAGAAATAATGAGTGTTGGAGAGGGTGTGGAGAAAAGGCAACCCTCATACACAGCTGGTGGGAATGTACACTGGTTCGGCCACTACGGAAAACAGTATGGAGATTCCTCAAAATAGTAAGAATAGAACGTACTGTATAATCCAGCTATTCCATTCCTGGGCATTTATCCAAAGAACACAAAAACACTAATTCGGAAAAATATATGCACCTCTCTATTCATTGCAGCATTATTCACAATAGGCAAGACTTGGAAAAGACATTAAGTGTCCATCAATGGATGAATGGATAAAGAAGCTGTGGTGTATAAATATACACACACAATAGAATACTACGCAGCCATAAAAAAGATGAAATCTCACCGAATTTGTGACAACATGGATGGAACTTGAGGGCACTGTGCTAAGTGAAATAGTCAGATGGAGAAAGCCAAACATTGTAGTATTTCACTCATAAGTGGAAGATATTAAAAAAAAAATTAATAGACACAGAGAATAGATTGGTGGTTACCAGAGAGGAAGGAGGGGGAGGGAGGGCAAAAGAGGTAACTAGGTAAATGGGTATGGTGACAGACGGTCTAAGATTTCCCCTGGTGAACACAATGTAATCAACACAGAAATCAAAATATAATAATGTACACCTGAAATTTATATAATGTTACAAATCAGTTATCTCAATAAAAATAAATTAACTTTTTAAAAATGAATCGTTTGGGGGGCTGGCCCCGTGGCCCAGTGGTTAAGTTCGCGTGCTCCGCTGCAGGCGCCCCAGTGTTTCATTGGTTCGAATCCTGGGCGTGGACACGGCACTGCTCATCAAACCACGCTGAGGCAGCGTCCCACATGCCACAACTAGAAGGACCCACAACGAAGAATATACAGCTATGCACCGGGGGGCTTTGGGGAGAAAAAGGAAAACATAAAATCTTTAAAAAAAGAAAAATTAATCGTTTGGCTTTAGTGAAACTCGGAATTGCAGTAAGAATGGAGGTATCAGGGAGTAGTTTCCATGCCAGCAAGCACTTACCACCTGCTGTTATGTCTCACAAACGCCCTATAAGGCAGTAACTATCCCCCTTCTACAGATGCAGTAACAAGAAGCTCATCACTTAACCGAAGTGATTTGGTGACAGAGACTCAATTCCCGTGACACTTACCAAACTGTCTTTTTTGAAAACTCTCCTTTCATACTGACATTTCATGTATCCAGGAGAGTAAGGAAGAAGGTAGCAATATTTTTCAAGGTACGATTTCTGTCTCTAAGCCCCACAAATTATTTTGACTATTTCAGATGGCAAACCTAAATGTAAACAGACTTCTCCTGCGGAATGGAGCATGCTTGCTTTTTTTCTGGTGAATCCACGTCGTCAGTGTAATGTTGGCACCGTATGGCAACAGCGATGGCCTCAGGGGCAACCGACCTGCAGATCCCTCAGCCCCTGCCTGCTCTGTCTCTTTCAGGCTCCTGCAGCAGCAACAGTGGACCTCGACAGTGAGTTAAGAACCTATTCTTGAAACGCTTACCAACTTCTTTCACGTTGCTCTAAGCTGGGAAACTACATACACACGTTTTTAAAAACTCAGTGTAAAGATTCTTTGAGTTCCCAAGAGTAAGTTAAAACAGTATCTATTGTGGCTGCTGAATACACTGTCTTCTGCCTTCTCATTAGTTTGCAAAGTCAAGCTGTCAACGTGGTAGACTTGATACTCCAAGTATTACCAAAACGCTGGGTGCACCTAGTTCGTTTCCCACTCTGCCTCAACTTCCTTAGGAGTGAAGGATAGAAAGCAAGAGTCTTACTGACAGAACCTTCAGTCTTTTGGAACAGATTGAGGAGACCCCTAAAAACCCCTAGCTTTTCTTCATACTAATACCCCTCAGCAACTTCCACCCTTCCCTCCCAATACTCTCATGGCCCCCTCAACTCCTCGAGCTCTTATTTTGCATGCCCTCATTTGGTATCTAATTATACTTCATATTTTTAGAATCTTCACTGATACGAGACACACTATCCTCAACCTGTAGACCTCAAGAGCATAAAGTCCTACTTTTGCAGCCACTGCTGCACCCAGGAAAACATCAGACTCATTGCCAGTGCTCAGTGGTTTTTGGACGGGGGAGTTTTGTTTTTGTTTTTGGTGAGGAAGATTAGCTTTAACACCCATTGCCAATTTTTTTTTTTTTTTTGGCTTGAGGAAGATTAGCCCTGAGCTAACATCTGTGCCAATCTTCCTCTACTTTGTATGTGGGATGCCTCCACAACACGGGTGACCAGTGGTGTAGGTCCATGCCTGGGATCTGAACCCATGAACCCAGGTCACCAAAGAGGAACGTGCAGAACTTTAACCACTTGGCCATGGGGCCGGCCCACCAGTGCTCAATTAATGTCAAGTTCGTCTTTCTAGTACTCCTGCCCTCTCCTTTGGAACTATGCTTTCTAGATCACTTCCAATAGACTCAGACTGCACATTTGTGAAAATAAGTCACAAAGATGAAACTGAACTCCCCAACGATTCTGCCTTCCCTTCAAAAAACCCAAACTACGCTTATGATGAGGAACCACAGTAAATCTGCCTCATGGCTTCAAGACGACGGGCTCCTCCCAGCAAAAGGGAAGAAAGAAGTACCTCCCCAATCTTACAGGTGAGGACCGGCACAGTCTCTTAGTTTCAGAGCAGCTTCCAACCCATGTGGCCCAGGCCCCCCTCAAAGTCGTGTGTATTTTGTTCTTCTTCTTATTTAAGTGGCTTAAACCTTCTTCAGAAGCTATTCAACCCCTACAACGGTAGAAGAGAACGACTGGCCTGGCCGTCTAGAAACTTCTGCGCAAACCAACTAACAAATCCCCAATGGCTGGCCACCCAGGTGTAAGGTTTCACAAAAATCCTCTAAGGGGATCTCTTTATGGGTAAAACTCACAGGACTTTGAAGGGTCTCATATATCAGGTATTATTTCTCCATGAAAGGGCTTTGATTCAGGCTCAGAAACGCCAGGCAGTTAATTCTCCTGGACTTTCACTCCCTGCCCTCCTGTGGCCACATAGCTACTTCAAATCGGCAGCCTTTAGTTTGCACAATTTTAACTGATAAATGCTGGTGTCACTGAGGAAGAAAACTGCCTAAAGAGAAGACCGAACCCCCCGAGAGCATGGCAGCCTGCTGCCACCTTGTGGTGGCTTGGTGCAAACGTGGGAGCAGCGAATACAAGGCAGACCTTTCAAGCAACACAAAATGGAACGTGTCTGTGAAACCACATAGTGTTAAGGCCACGTCTATAGCATAAAAATGGGTAAGTTTATTCAATGTCTTGGATATTCAGGTCAAAAGTATGCATTAGTCTTAACTGATGCTACTGCACATAAGCTTTTTTGGCCTCCATGACTTGCCTCAGAGCTTCTCTCCAGCAGCATAAAACAATCCAAAGCCTATTCTGGACCAAAGTGCTCGGGAGGAAGAAAACAGCCAACGAACACAGAAAGGATAAACAGAAACCAAGGTGCCCCCGAAATTAATCAGAAGTCATATGTTATTTACAGCAAACAATGGTTTGGTTTGTTTGGGGATGGGAAGCAGGCAGTGTGATCCAGTCTCTTGCAATGAAGAAGCAATAGTCTTGGTCCTTCCTACTTTCTTCTCTTTACCTCACGGCAGCTTTCATTGCCCATTCCCAAGGCTTCCACCGACTCCTGATCAGCGTCATCACATGTCTCCCAACTCCAGTTCAATTAAACACTCTTATTCAGGGAATAAAGGCAAAGACTTGGGGGCAGGGCGTATGCGGTGGGGGAAGAAACACGGGAGAAACCTTCTTGGCTCAACTCCAAAGTGCAGAGATGAGGCCTCCTCAGATGAGGAAGACGATGCCCTCAGAGACCATGACCTGGTTGTCATCCTGCATCTTGCTCAGCGCAGCCTGGATCTCCGCTGAAGAGAAGGGCTCTTCTTTGTTCTGGTTGATGGATTCTGTGAGGCGATTCATGCCCACTGACTGTGCGTGAGCTTCCTGGAACACCTCCAAGAGGGCCACCTTGAATGCCTTCAACCTGACCCAGAAAGGAAAAACAGAGGAGGAGGAGTAAACAAACCCGATGCTTTCAGGCAAAATCTACTCTGGGAGAATGCAAGGTCTTAATACAGTGTAGGTGTCCCCTATATTCACACACAAATACACACACAGACACACCGCCCTGCCTCTGACGGCTGCTCCATGCCCAAGTTTCCCCTTTTGAAGCTAAACTGTTGTATTATAGAGTTTCCTGCACATTGGAAATAATAGCATTTTAAAAATCAGAGGACTTTGAGGGTGTGAGAATTGGCATTCCCATACACTGTTGGTAGAAACGTAAACTGGGATGGCGTCTTCGGGAGGCAGTCTACCAACACGTACTAAAATTTTAAAGTATAGGGGCTGGCCCCATGGCCGAGTGGTTAAGTTCGCACATTCTGCTGCAGGGGGCCCAGTGTTTCCTTGGTTCGAATCCTGGGCGCGGACATGGCACTGCTCATCAAACCACGCTGAGGCAGTGTCCCACATGCCTCAACTAGAACGACCCACAACGAAGAATACACAGCTGTGGAGGGGGCGGGGGGGGCTTTGAGGAGAAAAAGTAAGAAAATAAAATCTTTAAAAAAAAAAAACAACATTCAAAGTATATCCTGTGACCCAGAGAGTCCATTTCTAGAAATTAGCTTTACAGCTACACTTGCATCAAGTGCACAATGATAAATATAAGAATGTTTTCCAGAAAATAGCAGATTTACGGAAACTAAATGACCATCATACAAACCATCAACAAACTTTTACGCATCCATACTATGGAAACCCTGCAGTCCTCAACGAGAGAGCCAAGTGAGCTGACTCCAAAAGCGCTTGCAGAGAGAGTTCAATGGTTGTCTCCAGGGGGTAGAATTACAATTAATTTTCATGTTTTTTCCTAAATACTTTTTAATGTTTTCAAATGTCTTCAGTTAACACATCATGTTGTATGTGTATTTTAGGTATTACAGGAAAAAAAGCAAACCTTAGCCACGGAGTTTCTTTGGTGCCCAGTAAACATAAAATTTATAGATAAACTGTTTCTGAAACTTTGGTAGGAAAAATTCTTCATCTCAAAACAAACGACAATAATTTAATAAGAGAAAAAAAAATATATATATATATATAAAATCTCCTACTGAGAAGAACTGAAGGTTACAGTGAGACACCAGCTTTGCCCTTGCTCTAAGCCTCTTCTCCTGACCTCACAAGGAGGTCATATGTAAAATGTCCACAGAGAGAATTATTTATAAAGCAAATGGTAAAACGTAAACAACTGGGGATCCTGGGTAAAGACCATACAAGAATTCTTTATGCTATTTCTATAACCTTTTTTAAATTTGAAATTACAATCAGAATAAGAAATGTTTTAAAATCCCCGGGCCTCCAGTTTGGAGCTCCGTGAATAAGCAGCTTGTTCATACCCTCTCCCTGGGAAGAAGGCCTGGCCCCAGCAGCACGTGGAACGCCCTTCCCTCCTCACCTGGACTCGCTCAGCTCCACCTTCTGGGGCTCCTTGGTCTCCTGGGAGTCCACCGTCTTTGGAGTGTGCACTTGAGAGGATAAACGGTTGCAGAGAGTGGGAAGACAAGGTGAAGCCATTTGCACGAACACCAGAAACTGATCTTCTCCACTCCCCAGCCCTCGTGACCCGCTCAACACTCATTCCCTAGGGCTCTCATGGGGCCAGGCAGGACAATTAGGATCAAGGACTTGAGTCAGGCAGGAGACCTTCCACAGACGTTACCTAGAAAGCTTACATCAGGCTTGGCAAAGAGTACAGTGCACTAAGGAGAAAGCAAACAACCGAGCAGAGCTCATTCTCCCAAGTTTTCACCGTGGGTTTCCCCTGAGGTTCTCTTGTGACAAACGTCTTGGACGCAGGGCCCCAAGCAGGGAGCCAAAAGCGGGCCCGCCAGCACGCAGTGCACAGAGCAACTACAAAAGTCAGGAGCCAAAGGAACCACTCCTTTGTCAAGAGGGGATGCTCACTCACCTTGAGGCATTTCCTCCTCTGTGTCACTGAAGTCATAGGGGTCATAGGAGTCCCCATCTTTGGCATCTGAGTGACGAGTCTTCCTCCTAAAATACCCACAGCAGTTAGGAGAAAGGCTCTGGGGAGACCCATCCTGTGCCTCCAACCACAGAAAAAAGAGATTAGAACCATCTGCAATCAAAGTGAAATACCAGGCCGAGGCCCATACAAGCTTACTTCTTCTCAAACAGACCGAAAGTCTCTAGACCAGAACACAAACAGGCCCTGCATCCCAAGGCTCTTTCTCCTCACCACCCACCACTGTAAATTCAACCACAGGCCTGAGAGGGAAAACTGCCTTGAGGAAAGGATTCTGAAATGTATCTTCAAAACCTCTGAGTGGGTTCCTGCTCCTGCTACTTAGCATTTCTTTAGCAGGAGAGAGGTCAAATGCACCCAATGGAGGGGCGCGCTCACTCTCCCCTCTGCCTGGGTCACCTTCACTCACACACCCTGCAGGTCTGGACAGACACCTTTTCCCGAAAGAACCAGATGTTACCCAGCAGCGCTTGATCCACCCTCCACCTCTCTCCCCAGCCCTAACTGGAAGTCTGTTTATCTCACTTCTCTTTGCCCCACCTTACCTCTTCCTCCTCTGCTCTTGGTCCTCCTGGCTTTTCTCCTCTTCATCTTCCGTCTCCGATTCATCCTCATTTCGCTTCTTACGTTTCTTCTCCTTCTCCAGAACCTAGGACCAAGCCAAGTATGGGTAGGCAGCGAGGTCACTGACCCCAGGGAACTGAGTTACAGCCCTTCTGCACCATCAGCACAAATGCCTCCCACGGGTCTAACGACTCACTTAGCCTCTCTTGTCCCCGAGTCCCAGGACCAGGGGCAGGGGGATAGGCTGCCACTCATCTCTAAAAATGCTGGGAAGTCTCAGTCTTTCACATAGTAGGTACTCAATTGAGTGTTTACTGAATAAAGAAAGGAATAAAAAAAAAATTCCAGCCTATAATGGTTAAGGGGAAAACAATTCATTTCCTTGTAAATTAGGTGTTTAATTGAAATTTAAGACAACCCCCTTCCTAGCAAAGAGAAAATGCCAGGAAAAGCTTAGCAGACCCAAAACTAAACACCAATGGGCTATAATTTACCAGATTGGTGAGAGGGTGGGCAACGAGGAAAAGGGAGTCAAGACGTCAAGGCTTGGTGTCTTAAATGACAGAGATGCAATGTCACAAGTAGAAACAGGGAAACAGGATGAGAAGCAAGTTTGAGAGGTCAAGTTTTGACGTGAGTTTTTGAGGTGCTAACGGGACATCTGGAGAGACTGCCAAAGGGAAAGGTACAGAGGCAAAAGGAAGATTGTCAAGGTCAATCCTTTGGAAACACCTACTTTTTCAAGGGCAAAGGAAGCAGGAATAGAAAGAGAAGCAGTTGACTGAAGGTCAACACGTCAATTAAACCAGAATCTCTGGGGCCTCTAGGAGCTCTGGCATCAGTATTTTAAAGCTTTCCAGCTGGTTCTCACGTGCAGCCAGGATTGAGAGCCACAGGTGCCACAGGTCCCAGAGAAAGGAGAGAAGCCGACTGCACAGTGGCAGACATGCTACCGTCTGTGGATGGGCCGAACGCTGTGAGGCCTGAGCACCAACGGTGTACTCAGAAGAGCCTCTCACGCCCAAGCATCTGAATCCTCACCTTCTTGAAGTAGGCGTACTGGACCAACTCCACAGCTTCCTCGGCGTCCTGCAGGTCCACCGTCTTGCTCATGCGAGCCTTGGCATGGGCTGTGGCTAAGCGAATCAGAGTTTCCAGCGTCCGGGCTGTAACTGGAGATGTCTGGGGGTTAGAGAACAAGGGCAGATTATATTTCCAGAATGCGCTAGGCAAGCCCATCACTCCAGCTGCCCGGAAAAGGGAATAAACACCACCAGGAAAGAAAGGATTCCAGAGCTCTGTGTTCTCTAGAAACACCACAGAAAATCCAGAAAGATAAAAACGATCAAATACGTGTGAGAGTGTTGAGGGAGGGAGCAGCAGGTGACAGGGAAAAAGAAAATGAGGCAACTTGCAGCTAGAAAGATAAAAGGCTAGAAAGAGTACAACAGTGAAGGAAGAAAAATCATTCTTTATCACAGGCCTACAATGCACCGAGAACACTGCTTTTATATTCCCGTGTCATTTAACGCTCTTAAAAACTTAGAGAAGTTTTAGACATGAGGAAAATGAGACTCAAAAGAGCTCCATGGAATTTGTCCAAGGTCACACTAAGGGAGGGGTGTGAAAGGGGTCATCTGAGGACAAATCTTGAAAATCTGGGTAAACTCACTTAGGTCAAGAAGAGGAGCACAACTCTGACATGTTCTTATCAAGTGGTTCTCACGGGGGGGCCGGGGGGGCAGGTATAGACCAAACTGGGGCACTTTCATCTTTTCCTATGCTCTTGTCTGAATGGCATCCCCGGCCTAATGAATCAGGATGTCTGTGTTCAGACCACGCATCTGCACTTTTCAAGTTTCTGGTGATTCTGATGTGCCATCTTAATTAAGCATCCCTGACATCATCCAAGCTTCTCATCTATGGATAAAGAAACTGTGACCTGACAGGTGAAAGGATCTGTGCAAGGCCCTAAAGTTAGCTGAAGACCTGGGATCAGAACAGGGGGCTAGTTCCTTCCACCACACCTCCCCGTCTCCCACTGCATGACACTTCAGTGATGTTATCTGCTAACTAAAAAAATTCACCAAATCATTTAATAATTTAGAAAGCTATCTGGAAAAGAAAAAAAAAAGATTAAAAAGATGGCAACAGTTGTTAGCTCAGGTGCCAATCTTTAAAAAAAAAAAGAAAGCTATCTGAGTTTGGAAGTTATACACTCCATTATAAACTCCGGTTTTTGAATCACCTAAAAAGCTAGTGAAATCCTAGCCTGCACTAGCAAAACGAGAGAATCCAAATGGAGGATTTACCAAGCCCACTAAGACCACAACTAAAACAGTGTACTGAGTTCAGTGGGAGCCTTTGACACACTGGAACACGTTCACGAGAGGAGAAACAGTGAAAAAGAAAGGGGGAAGTTTAATCTGAAGAAGACAAGTCATACACAATCTCCAGAAAACAAAATTAAGACCCACGGATAGAAGTCATGGGAAAGCAGGTTTAAGCGCAATACACAGAAGAAAATTCTAACATTTCCATGCAGTGATGTAACAGGCATACTGTCACTGGAGGGTCAAGAACTCCAAGCTGGAATTTCAGAAGGTAGAATTCCTGTCCTGAGTGTGAGCCTGGAGTAGGTGATCTGGGACCAGGTCTAAATCCAAAAGCCTGTGTCTCTGTCACAGAGGAGGGCTTTGGACTTGGGTCTGTCTGCTGTGAACTGTATACGAACTATGCTGCCTCAAAAGATTCAGATAAACCCATGAGCAGCTACACTAGGTTTCTAGAAATAGCTTTGGATAACCATCACAGCTGCCCAACTCCTAACCATCTGTCAAAGTGCAGCCCAAACATCACACTCTCTGGAAATCGTTTCCTGACATTCACACCCGCTTCTGGAAAGTCTAAAGGAAAAATTAATGGCTTCTTTATCTGTGCTCCAATAGTCTTTCACATTCAGTCCTTTTCAGGTACACCATGGTACATATTTACAAATATGTATGTCTGATCTTTCCATCTACCTTTCTGCCTCCCCGTTCCCGATCTGAGCTCTTTGAGGACAGCTCTTATTTTAACACTGCATGTAAAAACAGGGGGCCAGCCTGGTGGTGCAGCGGTTAAGTTTGCACGTTCCGCTTTGGCAGCCTGGGGTTCACCAGTTTGGATCCCGGGTGCGGACATGGCACCACTTGGCACGCCATGCTGTGGTAGGCGTCCCACATATAAAGTAGAGGAGGATGGGCATGGATGTTAGCTCACGGCCAGTCTTCCTCAGCAAAAAGAGGAGGATTGGCAGCAGTTAGCTCAGGGCTAATCTTCCTCAAAAAAAAAAAAAGAGACTAGTCCAGTTCCCAGAAGTCACTAATATGTTTGCTGAATGAATTACAGCTTCTGGAGGCCAATGTCATTTGAAGTAATCAGACACATGTTATCTCTGGGGTTCTCATTTCATTTTCCTTTGCAAAAGGAAATGATTAAAATTGTGTTAACAGGAAGCCCTTCGAACCAGAACGAAAAGGTAAGCAATCACTCTGTGAAAATGCCTTCAGCGCTCTCAGATGGTAGAGACTCCTTCCCCAGCCATATACCTAAGGGACTCCCAGGTCCATCCTCCCTCTGGGGACTCACCCTGGCGGTGTCCGAGCTCATGCTGTCTTGGCTGCGCAGGCGGGAGTACTCTTCTGCAATGTAAGCAGCTGACTCCTGTGTTAGGATGGGCTTGATGATTTTGGCCACGTGGATGTACTTCTTCATGAAAGCTGCATTCACCATCTTCTCCCTGGACCCATACACAGTGAATTCCACTTCCCTGCCACACCTCAGCCCCTGCCTGGGGAGTAGCTTTGCCTCTCCTCAGAGAAGTCAAGGTCAAGAAGCAAAGCAGAGAGACAGCCTAGAACCCATTTTCATAAATCCCATTTAGAAGGCCATGTAGAAGGCCCTTTCACATATTTTTAAATAATTCTACAGGCATTACTTAGGTATTATTTGTGAGGTAGGGAGTTTAGGTATTATTTGCCCTATTTTATAGGTGGGAAAAGTATGGCTCAGAGAAGCTAAAATGGACTCGAATTCAGTTTTCTGACTCCAGATTCTGTGTTCTTAAACTAACAGGTCTGAAGATTATGCTATGCTTCTTACCGTACCACAGCCAAAAAGAGGTCCAGGATCTCACATTTCATGCTGTGAGCACCTAATCACAAGTCCCCTTTTTCCAAATCCACTTGCAAAGCCTCCAATGCTTGCTGTCTACTGACCCTTCACCATAAACTCAACACAAATAGCTATGTGACTTATGTAGTCCTTCCTATGTGAGGGTGACATCACACACCCACCATCAGTTAGGCATGTCGTCATGTTCTATTTTAGGAAAAGATCAGAACCTAAGCTTAATCACCCACAAACATTTACAAGGCAACTGGCCAGGAAAAAGGGGGTATCTGTGGATCCAGGAAATACAACAGACCCGCAAGGTGATTCCAAGCATGACCTTTGCCGGGGCAGCATATATATGCACACTCTAATATGACACAACATTATATATACACGTGCTCTAATATGACACATTATATTATATATACACGTGCTCTAACATGACACATTATATATACACACACGCTCTAACAGGACACATTATATACATACACACATGCTCTAACATGACACATTATATATACACATGCTCTAACATGACACAACATGTATACACACATGCTCCAACACGACACAACATGTATATGCACATGCTCTAACATGACACAACATGTATACATGTATGTTCTAGCATGTCGCCACATATACACATGCTCTAACGTGGCACAACATGTGTACACACGTGCTCTAACATGACACAACATGTATACACACATGCTCTAACATGACACAGCATGTATACACACATGCTCTAACATGACACAATATATATACACGCATGCTCTAACGTGACACAAATCGCAGGTTCCTGCAAGGGAAAGGTATGAGGAATGCTCACTTTTTCTTCTTGGTCCCATGCAGAAGGTTGTCATGCTTCTCATAAATCTGGGTGTCCTGCTGGTCTTCCTGGCTAAAGTTGGGATCGTCTGTAGCCAGGATATCCACAGCACTACCCAAAGGCATAGCTAGAAAACCCAAGTCGAGAGAAAGGCAGAGTAAGAAAGAGCTTAACCCAGGGGAAATTGCTTCTTCTATAGCAAAGGAAGGGAAGAGAGACAAGACTCACAAAGCAAGGACCCAGAAGGAAAGAGACTTGTGGAGCACACAAATAAGGAAAGTGGAACCACCTGCCACACAGAAGATGCTCAAAGGTGTTCCCAGACCCAGAAATAGACAAAAGACACACCTTAGGATACCCTCTAGTGAGCAAGAAGAGGAGGTGGCCAGGTAGACAAAGGCATCTTCAACATCAACCCAGACATTAAAATGCCCACCAGCTGGGTTAAGCCAGATATAACAGCCCTTCCTTACTCTTCTCATGGCCTCACCATCGCCATCCTGCTCCCCAGGTGCCCTGTAACGGTGCATCCTAAGGACATGGTCCGAGATCTCCCGATCCTGCTCAGGGTCCATCTGATCCAGCATGATGAAGAGCAAGTCAAATCGGGAGAGCAGGGAGTCCTGCAGCCCGATGTTCTCCATAGGGGTCTTGTACTGATCATACTGGGAAACATAAAATAGGAAAAGTAGAGGGATATCAATAGGAAGAAAGGACAAGGAGGCTGGAAGGATTCTGGGAGTGAGAATGGAAGACTAGACCTTAAAGAAAAAAGACAAGAAGCAGTGAAGTATTTCATAGCTATTAAAATATTTAATTCATCTCTTCTACCTGCAACCGTTTTCTAACTGAAGCTCAGGTGACCTGAGCGAACTCAGAGCGCTGCTCCTTCTTCCAAACAAACAGAGCCCCACCTCCTTGCTTAGTCGCTGCTAAGAGGACGAGTGAGGGTCTCAAAACCAGCCTCCTCCTTCCCAATGCTCCTTTCATTCCCAAGGCAGCATCAACCCCGAAAGATGATTCCCTCTC
The DNA here is from genome assembly GCF_037783145.1 of Equus przewalskii. NCBI lineage: Eukaryota > Metazoa > Chordata > Mammalia > Perissodactyla > Equidae > Equus > Equus przewalskii. Next base: position 50,252,726 of record NC_091849.1, read on the forward strand.
CCCTACCTGTTATAAAGGCAAGACAAGCTGGCCACACCAGAAGCACCTGGAAACTTTGGAGTCCCTTACTCAGAAGGTAGTGACTAAGATCTCGACGAAAATGGTCAATACAATACCCATTGTGAGGATGGAAAGAGTTGATAAATATAAAGTATTTGTAAGTATTAGTATTACTATGGTACAGTCGTTGAAGAGGACAATTTGGCAATCTCTTCCAAAATAGAAATGAATACGACTCTTGATCTAGTAATGCCAGTGCTGGGTATATCCCTAAATGTGTAACGAAACACAAATAAGGGGGATGTTCACTGCAGCTTCATCCATAATAGCAGGAGGGATAAGGGGAAAACACCAGTGCCCATCAAACGGAGACCAGCAAAACAAATTACTATAAATCCATACAGTGGAATATAGCTGTTCAAAAGGGAAAACTCATCAAACCTCAAGTGGGATAAATATTAAAGATTACACCAAGCACATCATAGCCACACTAAAAAACAAAGATAAGTAGATGAATTCTTAAGGAAGAGACTGTGTATGTGCTGGTACATGTTTAAGTTTTTGTTTCCTGAAACACTCAAGAGTTGTTAGTGGCTATCTCTTGAGAAAGGAATAGGAGGGAAGGCTTTCAATGTCCATGCTATACCTCTCCGCTCTGTTTACAATCCTCCTACCACGTGCACGTGGTACTTTTACTAATGTCAATACAAGTTACCTGCGTTGTGAGACTGCAGAATATTTTTGTTTTCTTTCTTGTATTTTTAAAAAGTTATCTTAAATGAATAACTTCCCAGGGGATTCTGACGTGTACCAGTGCGTGAGGTGGCCCTAAACCAAGGACAGTAATAAGATGACAAGCTTACTTTTGTCTTTGGCCTGTTATTCCCCTGGGTCACCTAGAATAAACTTCTCAGCCCAGTTACTCAGCAAAACTCAATGAAAGTGAAGACAATGGTTAATGGCCCGATTCTGCTCACCCTGCCATAGACGGGGTTGGCAGCTGCTAAAACACTGCAGCGGGCATTCAGTCGAGCATGGATGCCAGCCTTGGCGATAGTGACTCGACCCTGCTCCATCACTTCGTGGATGGCCGTGCGGTCCATGTCAGACATCTTGTCAAATTCATCGATGCAAACCACACCTCGGTCAGCCAGGACCATGGCCCCCGCTTCCAGACGACGCTCCCCTGGGAAGTGGGGAGATAGAAATGCATGCCACTGTCCAGGTTGTAGGGGACAGAGAGGAGAGATTTCAATTTCCTCCCACACACTTCTCACTATTGCACAAGAGACACAGCGGTCAGCTCCTAGAGACTTAGAGGAAACCCTGGTGGGTCATCTTTTCAAGCTCCAGTCTGAGTCCTCCTTGTTGCACTTTGACCCCAAAGCAGCTAGACTCTGACAAACTTCCTTCAAAGATTTCCTCTCTTCATCCTCATCCTTAAGTGATTTCCCAACTACATCTCTGTCTCTTTTCACAAGTCTTTGGGGACGGCCAGTGGTGCAGCGGTTAAGTCGCACGTTGTGCTTCTCGGCAGCCCGGGTTCACCAGTTCGGATCCCGGGTGCGGACATGGCACCGCTTGGCACGCCATGCTGTGGTAGGCGTCCCACATATAAAAAGTAGAGGAAGATGGGCACAATGTTAGCTCAGGGCCAGGCTTCCTCAGCAAAAAGAGGAGGACTGGCAGTAGTTAGCTCAGGGCTAATCTTCCCTTAAAAAAAAAAAAAAAGACCCTCAAAAAAAAAAAAATAGAGGAGGACTGGCAGCAGTTAGCTCAGGGCTAACCTTCCTCAAAAAAAAAAAAAAACAAATCTTTGCATCCCTTCCTCAAATTTTTAAAATAGTACAATCTTCATTTTTATTTTCCTTCCAATTTGCTAAGCTTTCTCCTTTGAAACACTTTTAAATAACTCTTTCAAATAGCCTTCTAGGAGACATTCTTGTCAACAGAGGGGCATCCAGAGACTTAAATAATTCACCTAATGCCAGACACTCACTCCTCTATAATCTGGCCCAATCTAACCTCTCAAGTGTATCTTCCTAACATGAGCCGGTGCCAAGTTCAGGGAATTATGCTCCATCTCACTGCTGGACCGTAGCCAAGGACACGCGACCTTTACCTGTTTCCTGGTCTGTGGTGACAGCGGCCGTCAGACCCACTCCAGAGGAGCCGCGGCCAGTGGTGGGGATAGCCCGGGGTGCGGTGCAAAGCACATAGCGCAGAAGCTGAGACTTGGCAACGGACGGGTCTCCTGTAATTGGACAGGGGCAGGCGGACTCACTAGGGACTCCCCGGCCCCCCAACAAGTCCTGCTTTCCCAGCACAGCTCCGAGCATAACAGAAATATACAGTAACTGGGTGTTTATTATCTCCTTCGCTTTTCCTTTACCATTCACAGCAGAATATATTTGAGATCTTATAAATCCGGAAACCCAAAAATGATGATGATAATGAAAAAAAGATTCATTTTAGCCTTTTGCCCTCTGATAGCACTGAAATACAGACAGGTACAGAATACACAAGCTGACAGGTCATACATTCCCACAACCACCCTCCACAAGGGAAGACAAGAGCCTAAAGCAAATCCCCAACACCATACCTATCAGAAGAATATTGATGTCCCCACGGATGTGGCTGCCATTTTCTAAGTCTCGTTCCACCCCTCCCAAGAGCAGGCAGAGGATCGCCTTCTTGACATAGTCATGCCCATGGATACTAGGGGCCAGCGACCTGGCCAGCTGGTCAAAGATATCCTACGGGAGGAATAACCAATGGAGTGAAAAGCCTAATGAGATTCAGCGGGGTGTGGCAGAGCTCCACTTTACACTTTAGCCTAGAGAGAACGCTTAAAGAAACACACAAAGATAGACACTGTTTCTAACTGTAAAATCTTCTTCTCGAAGACAAATTACATTGATCAGACCATTGTCAGAACAGACACAGAGGAAACCTAGACTCTAAAACTTGCTTAGAGGTTGAATATTTAAGAAAAAAAGTGATCCCTGACCAAAATTGAAATCTGTTTCTCTTTATACTCCTCATTGATATAAATCAATAAATTATCTTAATTTTTAAGCCAAAAAAAAGTGTTTCCAGGTTGAAAGCATTTTAGGTTTAATAAGAATGTGTACTGCGTTTCAGCAGTAACTTTTATCACACATGCATATATTTTGTTCCCTTCTAAATGTGGACATTCTATCTTTAAAAAAATCAAAAAACAAATTAGAGAACTAAAACAAAAATCACACACTATTTGGAGCAGCAGCGCATCGCCGAGGTGTCAGTGTGCACTCACTGGCCCAACGACTGATGCTCTAGCTCCTCGTCTGATGTTTGTATTAGGTTCACTTAGCAGCCCAGCAGCAGCACAACAGAAATATTACAGAACAAACAACAAACACAGCCTTTTACTTGCTGACTGGTCCAAACCAGAAGCTAGCACCAAATACTTCAGAGGAAAAACCCTGACCTTCCTCCTGATCCAGCACAAAGACGGCCAGGCCCAAAAATGACCCACATGAATCCATCCCCGCCCTCAAGTTTCTACAGCGGGCCCAGACCTTGGAACGGGTTTTACTGAACTTCTTGATCTTGGCTATATCCTCAGCAGAGAACGAAGGCTGAATGTCCTTGCTCAGGTGCTTCACGTTGCAGGCAAGCAGGACCGTCCTGGGACAGAGAGAGGAGGAAGCCGGCTATTGTCAATTCCTAACATCAGAGCCTTTTTAGGCCGCTAATCTAGAACAGCAAATTGGAAAAGAGGAAAAGAAAGGCTGTTCTGTATTCTGCAACTGATTCTCTCTTAGTCTAGGACATAAATACGCTGATGATGCCTCAGCTGAGGAAGTTCTCATCTCCCCTGACACAGAGCTTCAGACAGGAGTGTGTGTGCGAAGGAGGCGGGAATCCATGAGGGACCCCCAGGTAAGCCAGGAGGCTATAAGCACATCCCCACTAACTCCCACTTTTAGCAGAAGATAGTATCACCAGTTTTATCTGATAGAAAAGAGGTACCCCATCTCCCAGGCAGGTAGAGTGCTCCACCTGTCTAACAGAACTCTCCAGAATATGGCACACTGGAGAAAGAATACTAGCAGAAATGCAAGCTGCCAGCAGTACTCCAAACACCTCAGACTGACCCTTTACCTGAAGGTGCCCGAGGTGTAGCCTCCCTTCTTTCCAGGAAGGCAGCGGTAGGTCCCCACCACCTGGATTCGGTCACCAGGCTTCACTTTATCCACCAGGTCATCATCCAGAATGACGTCCACAGAGCGGGGAAGCTGGCCGGCGGGGGCCTTCTCTGGCATCTCCTGGATGGTGATGGTCTGGTGGTCCTTGTAGACAGAAAGGCCATATTCCGTCTCAAGGGGATTGTTTTCCTCATCCTGGAAAAGGAACGTAGGAAAGCAGAGTTACCTCAGCTCTGTCTTAGAATGTCATTTGTTGTAGGAAACAAATAGCATTTGGAGATGACCTCATGGGATTTTAGTATCCAGGAACAAAAAAAGCCAAATATCTCCTCCAGCTTTTTCCATCCCTATCTGTTCTAGAAACAAACCACCTAATGGAAGGGGCAATCTACAGTCTGAAGGGACCATGGCTAGATTAACAAGTAAATTCAGATTCTTACTCCCCCTTCTACAGCCGACTATATGCTTACACTATGATGTGGTATTTCCACTCCTAGGTAATATCCAACAGAAACGTTCACCCAAAGCCATGGACTATGTTCACAGCAGCACAACTGCTAACAGCCCCAAATTAGAACACATCCAAATGCCATCAACAGGATGGTTAAATCAATGTGGTACATTCATACAAATGAATACTATATAGCAGCCAAAATGTATGAAGCACACCTACACACAACATGCATGAATCTCACAAACAAAAGCCAACAGAGTATTTAGATAAAACATAAAAACAGGCAAAAGTAATCCACGCTGTTAGATATCAGGATAGGGTTACTCTTGGGCAGTGTGGGCCCTGAAGAGGGACTTCTGAGTACTGATGGGGTTCTGCTCCCTGGTTTGGATGCTGATTTTACAGGTATATTCAGCTTGTGAAATTTCATCAAGCTGTAAACTGATGTGAGCTTTCCTGTATGTGTACCAAACTTTAGTAAAAAGATATTCAAACTTTTACTTCCTTGCCGTTTTAATTTTCTAAAAACACAACAGGTATCACTTATTGAGTGCTTACCACGTGCAAGGCACTGAGCTGTTATTTCTTCAAACAGCCTCAGGTAATCATTACAACAACTCGGTAAAGCAGGTATTTTTCACATTTTACACATAAAGAAACGGAGGCTGGGAGAGGTTACCAAGGTCACACAGCAAGCAGCAGAGCCAGGATCGAGGCTGATGGAACCTCAAAGCCCGTGCTCTTAAGCACCACACAGATGACCTCCAGAGACCTGGTCCCACATAGCTCTGGGCTCAGGCAAAGAAGCATGACCACAGTAATCAGAGAAGAGTACTCCCTGAGTACTTCCCCGAGAAGAAATTTTAGAAAGTAGGACTCTCGATGAAAAAGAGAGTAGGGTGACTTAGAGAATGCAAATGGCCTGGAAGTAGAAATACATGGGCCCTAGTCCTTAAGGCCAGCACTAAGTGGGACCATAAGCAAGGCATTTAACCTCTTGGAATCTCAGCATTTCATGTGGAGGGAGACTAAACGATTCTAACGTAAGTTCCAGTTATAATTCCAAGATACTCATTCTTGTTTGAGTTGTTTATATGTCAAGATTCCTCCAACAGCTGATAAAATTGAAGACAAGGACCGGGTCTTATTTATATCTGCGTCCTCCATAGCGCCCAACAATTCTCTGGATACAGTAGCTCTCAATTAAAATTTGATGGTGGGGACAGGTGTTCTTTGATAGAATGAGTTCAGACATTAAGCAGTCTATTAATCACCCTTTTTTGCCTGTTAAGTAAAGCATCATATTGTCCTCAACTCAGATTAATCTTAACACTAAGAATAAAGCGACTTCCTAGGCCAACCTTCTCTCAAACCCACAGTAAAATACTTGCAAAGATTACACACTAACATGATAGCATGAGTATTTTCTCATATTACTTTAAGTAAATTATAAAATTATACTTTTTACTATAACTTTGCTAAAAAGATCAATGTAGATTAGATGGGTTTTTTTTCCTTTCAACTCTTTAATAATTTTCTAGAGTGCAAATTTATTCTTTTTTAAAAAAGCAAGAATTGTGGACTTTCCATTTTAGACTCTGGCTAGCAATCAATCTTCCCTTTAAATGAACCCTTAATCCTTACTTTTCGCCCTTTCTACTTCTAGAAGACTTCAGATATCACCCAATGACTTGCATCAAAACATTCACCTTTAACCCCAGCCTCCAAAGAGGCCCGATCAATTCATCGCCCTCACCTTGGTGGGATAGACAGAGCTGGAGGGAAAGGCCACCAGGGTGGTGAGATCGGAATATCGGCGCTCTATGGTCTTCTTGGTGGCAGGACAGTAGTGGACACTGCGGACAACTTTGGGACGAACTAGAGAGCCTAAGAATGGAAAACATGCATATAAAGTCATCCCACTAGACAGTGACAGAGGTGGGATCTAACCCAGGCGAACCTACGCTGACTCCAAATACTGTGTTCTTCCAACTAGCTTAAGCTATTTCAATAACACTTGTCATTTATTCATTTTTATATTTCTAACCAGAACATCACCATATCCATGTAAAACTTTAAGTACAACTGATCCCAACTGAGAAACAGTAGGAGTTCAGAGTTAGAATGAGAAGACTGTCAAAAGCCAAGACTCCTCCACTCTCAGCGGAATTCATCATTCTGCTAGCACAGGTGGTCACTCAAGGTTCCCCTAATCACTGTGCCCACTCAGAGCCCCCCCCAGTTTCACCCCGAAACTTCAATGCTCCTCCGTTCTGAAGCCCCAAGCTCCCCAGCTCTACTCTGCCTCTCCTGCTTTCCCACGCCCCCAAGTCTATCCCACCTCCATTCCCTTAGCCCCCACCTTAACCCACTCACACTTAGTGACAATGCCCTCCACACAGACTACACAGCTGAGGAAGCAGGAGGTAAGAGTCCGGGGAGACACGTGCTTGGAGCCAAAGCTGCCCTCCAAGCCTATGTAGAACTCCTCATACTGCTTGGCATAGGTAGCATCAATGGAGGCCACAAAATCCTTTAAGGCCCGCTGGAAGGCGACCAGCTCCTCAAAGGCATTGCTCAGGAGGCTAAATATGGGCAAGAGAAAGAGTAATTAGGCAGAAAGCAGAGCTCAAAAGAACTGACCCTCAGAACAGAAGTGAACATTCTTAGATGAGGAAGGCCAAGGAGTGAAAATCCTAGCTCCTACCTGCCCCTGCCATCCTCCCAGGCTCAGTGAACCACCTCAGAACCAAGGGCCAACTTGAATTCAACTTATCAAAGATGTAGAACTGATACTCAGGTAAACACGGAAGGAGGAGCTCTTGAGAGGAGCTGAAGAAGGACCCTCAAGAGCTCCTCCTTCCATGTTTACCTGAGTATCAGTAACGCCCACCACCTACTTTTGGAAGAAGATAAAAACATAGGAGCAGGTGAGGCAAAGAGTGCTTCTAGGTCAAAAATATCTCATCCAGGGGGCTGGCCCCATGGCCGAGTGGTTAAGTTCGCGCGCTCCGCTTGCAGGCGGCCCAGTGTTTCGTTGGTTCGAATCCTGGGCGCAGACATGGCACTGCTCGTCAGACCACGCTGAGGCAGCGTCCCGCATGCCACAACTAGAAGAACCCACAATGAAGAATACACAACTATGTATCGGGGGGCTTTGGGGAGAAAAAGGAAAAAATAAAATCTTTAAAAAAAAAAAAATATCTCATCCAGGTCCTCTCCAGGGAGGCCCGTTCCAATCTGGGGGAGAGAGAGGGGAGCCATTCTCACCCAGAGCCAGGACATCCCCTTGGAAACCCTTGCCACTCACCGGTTGGCCCTCTTCTCATTTTTCCTGCGCAGGTCATTCACGTTGACAATCAACCGGGCTTGGTTGTCACTGATCAGCTCCCGAACTTTGCTCTGATAAATTCCCTGGTCTTCCTGCAAAATAGCCACCACGTCTAACAACAGCCACAAATTCAAACAATGTTTTTAAACAGAGGCAGCCCTTGCAGCAAGAAAAATAAGTCAATCTCTGCGGTAGAGCTGAACTCCAATTTCTCCCTTATTTTCACTCCCTAGCCTCAGATTCCAAATACACCCTAAGAGGCCAGTGTAGGAATGATCAAGACTTCCTCCAGCTCCATGCTATTATTCCTTACGTCATTAACAGCTTTTCTGTATGCAGTCACTTCTCAACCTTTAATGTGGAATTAAAAAGAACTCATAAGAAGGACAGTAAGTAAAAACGTTGTTAAAAATGTAAATTAAACAGGCTTTTAATATTCATATTAAAATGACTTCATTTAAGACTTATGTACAGAATTAAAATATTTTATTTCCCGATCATCTATATGATATGGAAAAGAGTTCTCATAGCCAGACCTAAAGGAGTTGGGAGGCTTAGCTATTTGTTTACAGGCACAGCATTATCATCCCTTCAAGATGCTTCACCAACATTCTATGACTTTCAATTTGGGTTGCGTACAAAGCCCCTTTTTCCTGCATACCAGACACTTTGTGCATCTTACCTGGTAGTGAAAAAGAATGCGGCCAAATGAGGAAGTCTTCCTCCGGGCAGGAAGTCAGTCGCTAAAATCTGGAGACCCTAACACGCGGCGGGTCACTACAGTTCTACAGCCATCCTTCCTCCTCCCTCTCCCCAGATGATGAGAGCAAGAAGCGATTTAAGGGTCAAAGGGGGGCTTTGCCACTTTATGTGTACTTAAAGGAAAGCTGTCGCCCTTCTCGAGCCCCGGCCATCGTTAGTACTTGGGAGAAAGTTACAGGACCGCGCGTACAGAAAGCCACTGACGACCGACTGCCCCGCCGGAAAAGCGACAAGATGGAGGTGGAGGGCTCCTGAGCCGAGCCCCGGCGGTCCTCCCGCTCCCCGCCCAGCTGCTCTCGGCGTGGAGCGGCGTCCCGCATGGCCTCCCTCGGCCCGTCCGCGTCCCCAAGGACCCCAAGCGCCAGAGTCTCGCGACCGGGCGCCCCCCTCACCTCGTCATCCAAGAAGTCCAGGTAATCTCGCTGAGCCTCCCGCAGCTCCACATCGTCCAGCACCACCGTGCCCGCCATGCTCGCCCCCTCGAAACTGCCTCCTCCCGAGTGGCGCGGAGGGTCCCTGGGTGACCCCGCCCCGGCGCGAAAACTTCCGAACTTTTCCCGCCACCAAAGGTTACCCTGAGGAAGGGGCGGGGGCTCTAGGAGCATTTCTACATTCTGATTGGCTGAAACCCCTGACGCCAGAATAGTGAGTATCCAATCGAGAGCTGCTTCTTCTTCGCGTTTTCCGAGGGGCGCCTCGCGGTGGCGGGAAATGTGCCATCCGGGGCCCTCTGTTTCTCCCCTCCCGGCTGCGCCCTCACTGACGGGAAAACTGACCAATGGAGCCAAGCAGAGGCGAGTGGAGCCTGATCATTGGGCAGCCCAAGGCGGGACAGACCGGGAAGGGATGCATTCTGGGAGTCGTAGTCTTGGTTTGGGGTACCCTGACCTGCTGCAGGGCAAATGAACTGCAGCCCCGTGGTTTTATTGAAAACAGACTAAACGTCAGAGAATGGGGGTTCATAATGCAGAGATATGAAAACGTAGAAGCAAATCGATTTTAAAATATATTCAGGGCCGCCCTGGTGGCGCAGCGGTTAAGTTCGCACATTGCGCTTCTCTGCAGCCCGGAGTTCGCTGGTCTGGATTCCCCCGTGCGGACATGGCACCACTTGGCAAGCCATGCTGTGGCAGGAGTCCTATATATACAGTAGAAGAAGATGGGCACGGATGTTAGCTCAGGGCCAGTCTTCCTCAGCAAAAAGAGGAGGATTGGCAGCAGTTAGCTCAGGGCTAATCTTCCTCAAAAAATATGTATATACATATTCAGATCAGGTGTGCTAGATAGGTTTCTCAAGCAACTGTCCTCAAGTGGCATCCAGGGGAGAAAAATGAATTTTGAGAATCTGTAGGGTGGAAAATAGACTCGTAGCATCTTTGGGAAAGGTTATTTAGTTCAGCGACCTGTTTGCTCTCTGAATACCGTCCCCTGAAGTACCCTATAAAAATATCAGGCTACGGAGGAGAGTGAAGTGAAAGGAAAATTTTCGGCATGTACCCCGCCCCCTAGAGATGGACTCCTGTGTTGTACAAAGTTTTGGACAAAATTATTGCACCATCTGACTTGCAGACGGGTAAGTTAAAGGCTTTCTCGACTTAGAGGAAGATCACAGAATCTTTTTTAAAAATTTAGTTGATTGAAAGATAAACACAAGGAGAAACAAAAAAAGTGTTTAGAGCCACTTTTAAGTATCAATGAGTAATTAAGATATAGCAAATCTGAAATTATAAATAATTAAAAGAGCAGTTGCATGTCCAAGGTTTTTTTTTGTTGCTTGTGTTTATCTTTTGTGGTTTGTTTATATTTTTTAGGGTTTTTTTGAGGTATAATTTATATACAGTAAAATGCACAAATCTTAAGTGTGCAGCTCAATGAATGTTTATGTATACACCCATGTAACCACACAGTGCACAGTAAAGAACAGTCTCGTTGCCCCAGCATGTGTTTTTAATTTTACTGAACAGGAAGCTAAAATACCAGATTGCCGGATAGTAGACACCTGGTAATTCTACATCAGAAATTTCGGCCAACTAATTATTAGTTTATGTTCGAAGGTCTCCAGGACTCACTGTGCTTTGGTAAGTATTCTAAGAATAATATGCCTAAACAAATTATATATGCCATCTATTTGTATGTGTATATATTTTTTTAGTTATTATACAGTTTACAGTTACTATGTTTTGTGTCATCCTAGTGGGCAGATAAAAAAAAAGAAAAATTCTAGAATAAGGACCCTGTTTGCAATTATAAGAGAAAATTACTTATTAATTGTGCCTTTATCACTTGATTGTAACTATCATTTTATGAATATATTGAAGGCAAGACCGACAATATTCTCTGCTCTGGAAACAACTTGAAATTAACACTAAAATAACCAAGAAGCTTAGTTCAAACAAGCAAAGAAAACTCGTCATTTGCAATGGAAAAGCCAAAGGAGTGGGAGTATGGAAACCAAATCTTTGACGCTAACACACTTTTCTCTGGGCTTCAGTTTCCTCATATAAAAGGTGAGGAATTGGAAAACCTGTAATAACCTATCCCACTGTGACATTCCTGAGCCTATGGGAAATTTTTAAACTGTGTAAAGACAATTCCATTCAGAATTACTTATGCTGTGTTCCTCAATAAAGACTTCATTTGCCTTAATGTCATCGTCTTCCGCCATAAAGGACATGCGGATATTTAATTGGTGTTTCTCCCTTCTTTCATTAGGGCATGAGATCTTTGAGGAGAGAAAGGATGTTTCCTTTGGTATCTCCTGCTCCTCCAAACTGCAAAGAGAATAATCCATCAGATTGCTGCTATAAGAAAATTAGCCGGGGGGGGGGGGGGGGCGGGGGGGGCCGGGCCATGTGGCCAAATGGTTAGGTTCGCATGCTCCACTTCGAGGCCCAGATTTCTGTGGTTCGGATCCTGGACATGGACATGGCACCGCTTGTCAGGCCGTGCTGCAGTGGTGATCCACATAGCACACCAGAAGGACCTACAACTAGAATATACCACCATGTACTGGGGGGCTTTGGGGAAAAGAAGAAGGGGAAGAAAAAAAAAGAAGATTGGCAATAAATGTTAGCTCAGGTACCAATCTTTAAAAAATAAGAAAGAAAGTTAGGGACGTTTGTACTATCTCATTACAGAGTCCAGCCGAGCTTAGCCAATGGCTCTCCTCTGCTTCTTACTCACAATGAAGAAGCACAGGTAACCTGGTGAACTCGTGTACCTATGGTTTACATTTGTGCTCACATTCTTGCTTCCCCTCTGAATCCATTTTCTCTCCACCCTAGCCCTCGATGGACCTAAGCCAATCTCCAAGGCTAAATAAACACTAAGGGGCTCCCTGGAGAGCACAAGTATGCAGGAAGACAGTGGAAAACAGAGACTGCAAAGTCCGTGATGCTTCCACTTTTCTGTGTCCTCAAGAACCAAACAGTACCCAAAGGCAGCACAGTTCAATGAAAAAATAGTTAATAAATATTCCTTATGCTTACTAAATGATATAAATATCCTTGTTCAAATCAATGAACAATATTATATGTTGCAAAAATTTCAGACAAGACCCTGTGATTAATAACTAGCTTTAGACACTCAGGCAAGTGTCATAATCCGTTATGGTCCTTTGACATTCCCTCAAAGGCCACAAAAGCTTGGGTGTCAAAAACTCCATACAGCTCTAGGTGCCAGAGCAGCTTAAGGAATAACCTGCAGGCCCAGGCTTGCCCTGGCCAAGCAGGTCTGTTCTATTCTGTGCTATGGACTAGTCAGAATCTTCTCCTGATGCTGTAGTTCAGGGTCACGAGCACCAAGACAAGCCGACCTCTTTTCTCTTTCTGGCGGCTCTACTTGCCAATTGTGTGACTGTGAACAACTTTCTTAACCAGCCTCTACTTCAGTTTCCTCACCTTTATAATTAGGATAGAAGTAGTGTCTAATTCAAAGAATGGCTTGAGTATTCAGTGAGGTCATAATGGATGTAAAACATTGAGAAAAGTGCCTGGCATGTAGTAAGCACTAAGTAAATGTTCCAGTGGTGGTGGTATTAGTGGTTGGAGAGGGGTCAAGAGATGCTGGAGAGAAAGGGGAGGAAGCACCTTGGTGCATTCTGGAACAATTCAGACAACCAAATTCAAGCCCCCTCTCCACTCCCACCAAAAGCTTCCAATAGAACCAATCCAGACACTTATTTGAGTGAGACCTGTGTGCTGCAAATCCAATTGGCTAAAGGAGTAATACATTCATAGGCAGGATATTGTTTGGCTCCAATTTGACTAGTGTTGCAAGCCATCAGAGGTGTTTGCTCCATGTTTAAGGAACATTATGGAAACCAAATGGTCCCCGGAGTTAGCCAGTGTGCCTTGTGAAGACAAGAGAGTCCCATAGCCTCTGCCCCCATCTTTTGCTTCCTGGCATCCTTTGGGTTAGAAATGCTACAAAGAGCAGGAAAATCCAGAAGCCAGAAAGCATGGATGATCCTGTTTTGCCTGTTAAATTTGACAACACCGTTGGGCCTGCCAACAATTTCTGATTCATTGTCATTTGCCAAGGTTAATTTCAGCAGTCGCGTTTCTTAGTCACTGAAAAGTCATCCCCATTCTTAGCTGCACAAATCTCACTGAGGCTGTTTGAAGAGCTTTGCTTCTGTACTTAGAACCACAGATTTGCAGGAGGAAATTACCAAAAACTTACTGAGTAAATATGAATGTGGTATATGAGATTCTCTAATAATAACTCCACTCTGTAAATCTGTCTAGATTTAAGTGTGCATTTTAAAAAACATAGCCCCTTAACTCTTTAAATTGTGCCAATGTAATGAAATGATGAAGAGATGTAGCCTTATCCATCAACCAATCAAATATTAGTTAAGCATCTGTATACCTAAGTCTGTCCTTGACCAGAGACTCTAGATCAACACTGCCCCATAGAAATATAATACAAGACATATATAATTTAAAATGTTCTCGTACCTACATTTTAAAAAGTAAAAAAGAAAAAGGTGAAATTAATTTAATATTTTATTTAACCCAATATATCCAAAATATCATTTCAACATGTAAGCAATATTTAAAAAAAATATTAATGGATATTTTACCTTTTTTTGTACTGTCTTAAAAATCTAGAATGTTTTTTTACACTAGCCCACATCTCGATTCAGACTGGCCACGTTTCAAGTGCACAATCACTGCATGTGCCTCGTGGCTACCATGTTAGACAGTGCAGCCTTAGAGTATAAAAATCTATCTCTTGCAATAGTTTATGATTTAACATGAAATCATAGCAACCATTGATTGAACATGTACTATATGCCAGACACGATGCTATGCACTTTGCCATATAATCTCATGTAATCTTTATAGTACCTTGTGATGTGGTTATTTTTAATCTTATTTTACAGGTGAGAAGAATAAAGCTTAAAAGATCCCAGAATCCCACACCAGTAAGCGACAGAGGCAGCCACATGGTCTATAGCCATATAAAACCATATGGAATAGCATTTAAGAACAAGTGAGTATGTTAATATCCAAATGCAGAATCTGACCCATAAGACTCAGTAGAGGTTACTTAAATATTAAGTGAACAGATATTTTATATTTTAGAATAATTGATTTGAAAAGACAGTGTATTGTATTTTTACCTTAGTGCATTGCAGTTTTTCTTACTCATTTTACCATTTGAAGTATAGAGGGACATTTCTCTGGACATGATGAATGCCTTCTGCTAGTTTACAGATGGGGTAGCATCTGTATGTGTCTGGTAACATTTGCTTATTCATTCATTTAATCAATTATGTGTGAGCTATGTATGAGACAGTAAATTAGATATTATTTATAATCGGTTTCTCTTCGATATTATCCTTCAAGTAAACTGTACATCATCATTTAGAAGTTTCAAAATATTTAAAATGCCTGTCTTGATCAGCCAACAGGGCTCTGAGATGCTGATACTTACTCACACTAAAATAATACTGCCTTGTAATTTATTATATTATATGCAAGGTATTTAGTGGGATACAAAGATCAAAAGTTTACAATCTAGTATGGAAAATAAGGTACAAACACAAATAACCATGAGAAAAGGTAACATGTGTTCTAGGCATGGTACAAAGAGCCATATGCATTAAAAATGGCAGATATAAATTTGCACAGGAGTGAGGAGGGAAAGCTAAAGAAAGGGGGTAGTATTTGATTGGAGGATCAAAAGGTGGGCCATATTTCCTCTAGGGGAGATCTGGCAGCAATGACATTCCAAGCAAAATGTCAAGGCAGCAGTGACCAAGTCCTTGGGAGAGACTAACGTGGCTGGAATGCAGGGTCAGTGGGAAAGGTGGGTGCAGGGTGGAACTGGAAGCAGTGAGTACATTGGGCCTGACTATAAGGACACTGACCAGCAGAGTCAGAAGACTGTGCTTGATTTACTGGGCAAAAGGGAGCCATTGATGGCTTTGAGCAAAGGAGAGACAGTGTCAAAGTTGTGCTTCAGGAAGATTAATCTGGCCAGAGGATGTGTAGAATGGATTCTTTAAATCAGATAAAAAGAAATGAGGCCTGGAAAGGGGGTTCAAAGAAGGGAGAGATGCAAAGGATGGGAGTGAGACATTTCAGAAGAAATACAGATACAGACAGATGTAAAAGCTATTTGGGTGGAAGTAGGAATGAGGGAGAGAGCCGGATAAAAATTACATAGATGTAGTATAACCACATGGGCCTCACACACAGTGCCCCGAGGGCTTACAAAATGCACGTAGATGTTAATGCTCTCTTTTTAGATCGTAATTTAGGATGAACAATTTTGCAGTTAAGACACAGAAAAAAAGAAATTTAAGACATAACTAAGTCTCCCCAAACACCAGTAGTCAGGAGAGGAATACAACTTTGGCATTTAGTTCCAAAACTTTGTCTAGGACAGTACGGAAAAGGAAGGAAAATTACATTTTGTTGAATTTTAAAACAAAGTATATATACACTATACCTCAATAAAGCAAAGTGCATAGAAATTCTGCCTCAATCAAGTCTATTCTAAGAATCTAAGCAAAGAAAATAAATCATAAAAGCACCATGGCTGCATCTGGTCAGCTGGCGGGGGTGGGGAGGGCGGGGGGACCAGGGGGTGAGGGCGGAAGAGCCAGTGCTTGTTGAAGTAAACTGAATATTGATTTTTTTGATTTTCATTGGCTCCATGCCATTTGACTGAGAAGCTACAGTTCCTGTCCACAGCATTCACAATCAGTTTGATAGACCAGAAGCCAGGGTTTGGGAAGACTGAATCTCCTTGCCTCCTGTACTCCCTGAACTTTTGACAACATAGGAGCAGAATTTGAAAGATGCTTGTGAGGCACCTTGGGATACAAGCTGCAGAAATGGTTGTATTGATCACTCCCTTGCCGTTTTTAGAAATATGCAAAGATCACCTCCTCTGTTCCTCACCCCAGCTCACACCCACAGTTCACTTCCAGCACCTTCCTACATTCTACTAGCTCACCTGTGGGAATTTTTAGATAAAAAGAAATACCAGCTTTCATACCCTTCTTCCAGCCCTCCAAGATTCTGTTGGTTTTAGAGAGTGTAGAAAATTGTGAACACTCTAATTTTATATTTTAAGTGCTACAAAGATCAAACAAAAATCTCTGAGAAGCAGGGCAGTTCAGTGTTTACCTCATCTCCCCAGCCTTTCACTGGATTCTTTGATGAGCCTCCAAAAAATATCTCTGATCTGAAACCAAACCCAGATGGATATTTTTCCTGGCCTGTGTTCCCCATTAGCCACCTGCTTCTCTCTGCTAATACAGGAAGGGGATGTGAGAAAACGGAAGGTGTTGGCTCAGAGCCCTGGAGGTCTGGGGAAGGTGGCTTTTAAAATAATCATTCTTTATTCACTGCCATGCTCCAATGCCACCTTCATTAATTGGAAATGCAAAGTATGCCCACAGTGTTTATTAAAAAGTAAATGAATATCAGGGTGCATACTAGAATTTCCAAGCTGGAAGTCACCTAAGAGGCCATTTAGTCTAAAGCTCCATTTCATAATCTAGACAACTCAAGACTAAGACTCAAGACCAGAGAAATTCAGTTAGATCCTAAAATCAATATGTTTAAAATAATGAGGTTGTTTAAAAGAAAAAAAAAAACATAAAGAAATACTCAGGACACCACTAGACCCTGAAAGAAAGGTAGATTGGAGCAAATCAAACTTTTAGAATTGAAAAATACTGTTACTGAAAGAATAAGTTAATGGGCTGGTTAAAAGCAAATTAGACACCTTTTAAAAAAGAACTAGAAATGGAGCTGAGGAAATTGCCATAATGCAGCAGAGTGGGGAAAATGAAAAACACAAAGAGAAGTTAAGAGACATGAACGGTAGAATGAAAAGT
This sequence comes from Equus przewalskii, assembly GCF_037783145.1. Lineage (NCBI taxonomy): Eukaryota > Metazoa > Chordata > Mammalia > Perissodactyla > Equidae > Equus > Equus przewalskii. The sequence goes on from NC_091849.1 coordinate 50,269,828, forward strand.
TTCAAATATATCTAATGGGAATTCCAGATGGAGAAAAATAAAGGAAATAAAAGAAATAGTAGCCAAGAATTTTCCAGAATTGATCAAAGACAAGAATCCTCAGATTAAAGAATCACAGTGAATCCTAAGCAAGGAATATAAAATTAAACCTTCACTTAGATGCACTGTCATGAAACTCAAAGCACCAAGAATATGGGAAAAATATTGAAAGCAATCCAAAAGAAAAGAGGAACAAAATTTTAGACTGACAGCACATTTCTCAACTGCAACAACAAAGGGCATAAAACAATGAACAATATTTTCAAAGGCCCAAAGAAAATAACTGACAACCTAGAATTCTATACCTTGCTAAACTATTATTAAAGATTTAGGGCAAAATAAAGACTTTCAGAATAGCACTCCAGATCTCTGTTGAACGGACTCTGTATTTATTGTTAGGGCTGCCATAACAAAATACCACAGGCTGGGGGCTTAAGCAACAGAAATTTCTCTCTCACAGTCCTGGAAGCTGGAAGTCTCAGATCAAGGTCCGGCAGGGTTCAGTTTTTGGAGAGAGCTCTCTTCCTCTTCTAATAAGGCCACCAGTCCTACTGGATTAGGGTCCCACCTTATGACCTCATTTAACTTAATTACTTCCTAAAGACCCTTTCTCCAGATACAGTCACATTTAGGGATTAGGGCCTCTACATGTGAATTTGGCGGGGACACAATTCAGTCCATAGCAGACTCCTGAAGGATACATTTCAGGAAGCAGGATATTGAATACAGAAGTAAGGAAAAAACAATGGTGAGCAAAGAAATTGATAAACACAATGCTAAATCTAGAAAATATCAATACTAACAATAATGACTAATTTAGAGGGGGTAAAAACTATATGGAAATAACTAGCATTTTCTAATAGTACTTTCAACAGTGATGGAAATGTTCTATATCTGCTCTGTCCAATATGGTAGCCATTAGCCACATGTGGCTAGTGGCTACCTTATTAAACAGCACAGCATTAGACAATAACATGGCAAATGGCTAGAGCAGATCAAAGTTAAATATTCTAAGATCTTTATTTGAAAGGAGAATGGACATTTTGAAGGCAGTTATTCATGTTAAAAATTTAAGGATAAAGACTAGAAAAATTGAAATATAATGTATCATTTCCAAAGTAGAAGAGGGAAAAGAGGAATAAAGAAAACACTCTGAATACACAGAAGACAGGAAAAGAGGTGAGAAAAAGAAATCAGAGAAAAGCATGGTAAATAGAAAGCTTAAGAAATATGATAGAAATAAATAAGAAATAAACTGGTTTATTCTTAAAATGGATTACAGAAGTAGAATGGAGCCTCACATTTCAAGAGAATACTGAGTGAAAAAATCAGGTAGCAAAAGATATGTACAGTATTAAACCTTTTATGTAAACTTTCAAACATATAAACTATTATTATTTATTTTTATTAACACATAAATGTATCAACTATAAGAATATGCCTGAGAATGAATGACACAACCCGACTTCAGGATAGTGATTTCTTCTGGGGGAGGAGCAAAAGAAGGGGAGTAGATCTTTAGTTGAATTTAAATCTTTTTAAGAAAAGATTTGAAGCAAATATAACAAAATGTTAACATATAAAATCTGGGTGGTGAGTACTTGGACTTCAAACTATATTGTCTGAAATTGATTGTAGTTTCAAACTATTATCTTTCATAAATAAAAATTCAAATATAAAAGAAACACATTAGGCCAAACCATCCATCCAGATACTTTCCTCTTTTCTCTGTGTTGGACTATTTCTCTCTGACTGGTTTAGATCTTAGGATTTGAACCTGATTTCTTGTCACTTAGGAAACTTTTGTCCACAAAGTGATCATCTAACATATGAGTCTTCCTCACAGCAGAGGACTAAGGAGCTGGACAGCCCAATTCCATTGGGAAGTTCTGTTCCCCTTGGACAGGGGTCAGCTACTCATTTAGAACCCTGTGTTCTATTAGTGGGACGAGTGAGCGCTCTTGGATGCCACTGGATGGCTGTGAGGAAGGGAAGAAAGAAGAGGGAGAAGAAAAGGAAAAGAGTAGGGAGGAAAGGGAGAGAAGGAGGAAGAGTTACGGTAGAGGGCTACCAATTGACTTTGCTTACATTAGATCCCTGTAGAAGAAAATGGGATGGAATGACCTCATGTCATTGCTTTGACATTTTTCTATCAATGCCCCTTTTTATTGTATTCCAATTACTGTTTACCTATCTGTTTTCCCCACTGGACCATGTCTTATTCGACTTCTTACCCCGAGTGCTTAGCACAATGCCTGATAGAGTAGGCTGTAATGAATGGCTGTTGAGTTAACATTGAATACGCCCATTCAGATCTTAAATGATTTCCTGACCTCTTGTGTAAGCCTGCCCAGCCTTTCCCGTTTGCTTTACTGCCTTCTTGGGTCCTTTTTCAGGCCCTCAAAATTTGAAACCTTTAAGTCTTTTCTATCTCCAGCTCTGAGCTGGGATGCTCAGAAGAGCTTCTAGGTGACCCACAGAGTGTTTTGACAGAAAGACAAGGGAGAGAGACTTGGGACAGTGTCTAGAAATGGGGACTTCCTGGGGGGTGCCCAGGAGTGCCGCAGAATCCTGAACCTGACTTTTACTTCATGGGAGCCGTGGTGGGGAGCCATGGTCAAGAGGGTAGAGGAGAGGGATATGGCTGTTCCTGACACCTGGTCATGTCCTTCCTCCCCTGTGTCCCAGGCTGAAGTGCGGGGCCCCCAACGACGTTCTCACACCTAGCCCTGGCCTTCCAAAGCCAGCCCTGGGCTTCATGATAACAGTCCTCTCTTTTCAAGAGAAGTCAGCTGGTGCTTACGGTTGTGGGTGGTACCATCTTAACCTAGACAGCAGTCTGGCCCCGCAAGATATTTCTGTCAACAGTACTGTGGGAACCAGTCTGTTCTGTTCAGTTGCCATTGAAGGGATTTCCCAAGAAAGATGTCTGTGTAAATGGTCTGTTGGGGAATGACCGGCCCTGCCTTGAGGCTGCTTGCTCATTGGCCAGCCCGCGTGCTAGTACCCACTGGCGTTTCAGCAGTGAGCTGTTCAGGAGCTGTTCACGCTGAAGTGGAGGCAAGTAAGCAGGAAGGTACAGGTACGTGTGGGCAGAGCCACCTGTGGCTTACTGAGCAGAAGCCTGCCCTGCTTCAAGAGGGGACAAGACAACAGGTGCATACTTACCTCTCCTTGTCAACAGATTGGGGTGGCTATGGCTGGCCAAGGAAATTCCTCACCTGACAGCCAGTCTTGGTGGGTCCTGGGCAGGTCTTGGGTCTCCGGGTGGATGAACCCACAACTCTGATTCTGTCCCTCGCTGCCGTAGGCTCTAACTTGAGCAAAGCAGGGCAGAACCCAAGGGCCTGGGACATTAACAAGGTCTACTATCTTGGAACCTCCACAGCATCATCTGTTGTACCAGGCACATCCCTGACAATCTCCAGCAGCTAAAGAAGCACAAAAAGCAGCAGGCACAGTAAATTCTGCGGCACTGGGGGCTTCTCTGGGGGTCCTTCCTCGATAACATTGTTCCTCACCTATTGCTGTTCCAGCCACTCTGCAGTAAAGGCTGCAACCAAGTGAGGGCCTTTCCCATTAAGCTGCCCTAGCTGTGGTCCACCCTGACCCTCCCATCACCCACTAAGGATTGCAAAGAAAGAAGAGGAATCCCAGGCTTACTGCTTCACAGCATCCAGACTGCTCCAATAGGGACGCTGTGCACCAGGAAGGAGCCGGGAACTGTGAACTCCCATGCGGCACAAAGGACTTGCCTGAACACTGTGCCAAGAGACTTGACCAAATTTTAGCCTGGCTTCTGCCTGCATTAGGCTGTGTCCCTAAAGGTGACCCCAGCCCCTGTGCTGAGTCTTTGCCCAAGAAAACACAGCTCTGCCAAACTGCAAAATGTACTTTGTCCCAAACCACATTGCCAAAGCCTTTCTGGTCAGTTTCCACTCACCCCCCCCCTCTATAATTTTCCATGTTCCCATAGCCCCCTTTTTCGTTCCCCAGAGTCTTCCCAGCGCCATCTTGTTCCTTTTCATCCCCCTGTAGTCCCTTTTAGTTACTTCTAAGGGGCTAAGTCCCTTTAGCACCTTAAAAAACCTCAGTCACTCAGTCTTAGTTGGCGTTGAGCTCAGTTTCTTTCTTTCTTTCTTTCTTTTTTTTTTTTTTTTTTGAGGAAGACTAGCCCTGAGCTAACTGCTGCCAATCCTCCTCTTTTTGCTGAGGAAGACTGGCCCTGAGCTAACATCCATGCCCATCTTCCTCTACTTTATACGTGGGACGCCTACCACAGCATGGTGTGCCAAGCGGTGCTATGTCCGCACCCGGGGTCTGAACCAGCAAACCCCAGGCCACCGAAGCAGAACGTGTGCACTTAACTGCTGCCCCACCGGACCAGCCCCTGAGCTCAGTTTCTTTTGGAGTCCCTCTTCCCTACTGCAGTAGTCTGAGTAAAATCTGTCTTGCCACCTTTAACAAGTGTCCAGTGCTGTTTCTCTTTGACAGGACCAGTCCAGGACATCCACTGATGGCCTCAGCCCTCACACTCCCAGGCCAGGAGTCAGCACCACAGGCACCACAGCAAGATCCATGTGGGATCCACTGGGCTCCAGCAGAGATCCAGCACCTGCTCATCAACATGGAGGAGCCTGCCACCAAGAGGTGCCTGAAGACAATTCACTGCAACACTTCAGTCCATGAAGATGTGGCCACACACCTTCAGGAGCTGGGATATGTCCAGCATGCATACTAGTGCTGTACCAAGTTCAAGGCCCTCAAGGTGACCTATAGGAAGACCCACATGGCCATCCTGCACTCTCGGGTGCAGCCCCAGGGCTGCCCCTTCTACAGAGTGATGGCTCAGGTGCTGCAGATGACTGGCAGCAGCAGCCCAGGCAATCTCAGGGAGCAGACCTGGCCATGAGATCGCGACCACCACCACCAGCTGATCCAGGGAAGGACAAAAGTAACGAGGAGAAAGATGGATGAGCAGAAGAATACTCTCCCCAGCAGCAGGAGCAGCAGGAGGCACCAGAACCAGAGATGGAGATAGAGACCGAGTATCAGTTTAAGCTGGAAGTGGAAGCATTAGAGCTGTCCAGTGACCTCAGTCCTGAAAACCCAACTGGTACCCAAACCAGCAAGACAACTGAGAAGGAGATTAGCCAGGATGCCCAAGGGACTGGGGCGCATAGTTGGGCAAATGTGTTCTACCAAAGCCCTGATGCCAGGGGACTGGGTAGAGAAGGAAGCCATAAGTGATACAACCAAAGTCGAGATCCCCTCAAAGGAGCTGGAGCTCCTGAAAATTTAGGAAAGCATTTCACTGCAGGTGTTAGAGTCAGCAGACACTGCCAGTTAATGCTAAGGCTGACACTAGAACCCAAGCCCAGGGATCCTTCCACTGGCTAAGAACTGCCCCTTGCCTTGAATGTAGTTGATAACTGGTCATCATGGTAATTTTTTTCAGTGTTAAAACCGGGGCCTAGAAAGAATAGGATGAGGAGAGCAGCTAGAATTTCTTTTTTCTCCAACAGAAGTCTAGGGAAGGGCAAAGTCTCCAGACAGAAACCATCCTCAGAGAGAGAAACTCTCTCACCAGCCTCAAAGGCTCTCGGGGTGTCTACGGTGTCCCCCTGGAGCACAGGTCCAGCTCAGAGCCTGGACCCTCAGGTGCCACCAGATTGTTGCTGCCATGATTGCAGCTGAGATGGCAGAGAACAGGTGCCTGCTCAGCCAATCAGCCCGGGAATCAGCTGCCCGGCTGCAGCATCACCTACACCAGCACAATGTCCACCTGGCAGCCCTGGCGCAGGTAGCCAGAGACAGTTAGGCCCAGCCCCAGGAGGTGGTGGTCATTCTTCAGGACATTGCAGATGATGTCCATGAGGGGGCAGCCCTCCTAAGGTCATCCCTGGGCCACCTGAGTCAGGAATGAGACCTGTAGACCACAGCCTGTGCCATACCCAGCTACTCCAGGACTTGGGGAGATTTCTTCTCTGAGATTTGGATTCTTGCTTCTCTTTTCTCCTCTTTCTTTTAGGAGAAATTTGAAAATTAAGTGGAGGAAAGGGGTAGATGACAAAATGAACAAAAGGCAAGGGAACTTAGGATTTTAATAAAAGATCTTGAGATGAAGGCAGCTAGTGTTTAGGGTTTTTTCCTTATGTTTCATTCTGTGTCAGCCCTGCAGCAAAGGACAGACAAGCCTCTGGATCAGGGTTTCTAATGATTATAATCAGGCCTTAGCCAAGAGAGGCCATGGTGGAAAGGCCTAGGTCTGTCCTTTCGTTACCCTCAAGTCTCTTTTGTTGTCATTCATACACTGAACAGACAGTTGAAGGTCTCCTTTACGCCCAGGCATTATATTAAGTACACAGTATGGTATTGTGATAAAAATGCACATTGTATTTGGAAAACTGTATGGGAGTTTAAAAAAATTAAAAATAGAACTACCATATGATGCAGCAATCCCGCTTCTGGGTATATATCCAAAAGAATTGAAAGCAGGATATCAAAGAGATATTTGCATACCCATCTTCATTGCAGTATTATTCACAGTAGCCAAGAGGTAGAAGCAACATAATGTCCATGATGGGTGATTGGATAAACAGAATGTGGTCTATCCACAATGGAATACTATGCAGCCTTGAAAAGGAACGAAATCCTGTCATGTGCTACAACATGGATGAAACTTGAGGACATTGTGCTAAATGAAATAAGCAGTCACCAAAGGACAAATACTGTATGATTCTACTTATATGAGGTATCTAAAGTAGTCAAATTCGTAGATACAGAAAGTAGAACCATGGTTACCCAGGGCTGGGGGATAAGGGGATAAAGGGGAGTTATTCTTTAATGGGTAAAAAGTTTCAGTTCTCCAAGATATAAAGGTTCTGGAGATGTGTTTCACAACAATGTAAATATACTTGACACTACAGAACTTTACACTTAAAATGGTTAAGATGGGAAATTTTATGATATTTTTTATCATGATAGAAAGAATTCACATCATCCTTGCCCTCATGGACCTTATAATTTAAAGGGGAAGATAGTCATTGAATAAAGCTGCAAATAAATGATCAGTTCTGTAAAGAAAATGAACAGGAAGAGAATCAGGTGAGCCTAGGGATCAGACCTACTTGATGTGATCCAGGAAGGTCTCTCTTATTGTGGCCTAACTTAGGTATTGGTAGGCTTCTCAGAGAAAGCCAAGCTCCCCAAGCCCTTGTCCAAATGTAGAGCAGTCCTGGAAATGAGTCTCGACTGAGTCAACTGCAGCCCCCTGCTCTGGGCACTGAGTAATAATGGCGGTGGGAGTGAGCCTCCTTATACCAGCCAACACCCCAACTCTTCTCCTCCCTGGACTCCCGGAAGCACAGAGTGGGCTGAGGGTGACACTTGCCTACACCAGAACATTGTTGTCTGTGTGTGTGGTATTTGTGGTAAGCCTTTGTGTGTGAATTTTTTTAGTCTTTATAAGCATGAACACTGCCTATTTTAGGCCTTAGGGTCTCAAAGCATCCTTGATATCTCATTTAACAGTTATTGTACAGAGAGTAGGAGCTACACACACACACTTACCTCATAAATGCTCATCTCCAACTCATCCTTGGAGGTAGGTGTTGTAGTGGATCTTTTCAAACTCCCAGAAAGGACATGTCCTTCTTCAGGGAAGGAAGAGGGTTACCTCTGAGGTCCTCTCACCAAATGATGGTGAAGCCATTTGTGAGGCTTCTCTCCTTCTGTACTTTTGACTGTCTCCTCCTCTGCTCAACTGCTCAGCTCCCCTGTCAGCCCAGGGCTTTGCTGTAGCCAGGACACAGGCCTATGCGTAGGCACCTGCCTTCTGTTGTTCCAGAAGGAGAAGAATGGCAGGGGACAGGAGAAGCAGGGCCCCTTCCCGCTTACTTTCCACTGCCACCCAGCTGATAAGTCTCCACCCAGGAACTGAGACCAACTCTGATCATCATTCAAACTTGTCCGAGGCCTCAGAGGGTGCTGCTGGGTCTATAATGAGCAAGCACAAGGCCAACATTTTCACACTAGAAGTGAGGCACTGCTAGAGCCAGCAGCAGACTAGGTGATTTTAGTAAGCCTCTCTCGTGTTACAGAGAAAGAAGTTGAGACCTGGAGAGATTTCAGGACCTTGGGGTCCTAGGTGATGGACTCCGCAGTCCAGAACTTTTCCAAGTGTTTATTGTTGTTAATGCCCTTGAGTTGATTCCAACTCCTTCCAAGTCCTAGTGACCCTGTGTAGAACACAGTGGAACCCTGCCTGGTCCTTTTGCATCATCCTGTCACCTTCCTGCACTATATCAGACAATGCTCCACTGCTATTCACAGGGTTTTCATGACCAATTGTTTCAGAAGTGGGTGGTCAGGTCCTTCTTCCTAGTCCGTCTCAGTCTGGAAGCTCTGCTGAAACCTGTACACCTGTGACCCTGCTGGCATTTGAAATCCTGGTGGCACAGCTTTCAGCATCACAGCAACACGCAGCTGGCACAGTATGACAACCAGCAGGCAGCAGGTGGCATGGTTCCCTGACCAGGAAATGAACCCGTGCCGGTGGCCCTGAGAGCACGGAATCTTAACCACTATACCACCAAGCTGGCTTTTCCAAGTTTGGCATTCACCCAAAGCTTACCTTAATCTCAGCAGACCCCCACCCCCCATCAGGCCGGCATTTATCCTTTGGTAGCGTGCAGGGCCAGTGAAAGGTGGGCCTGAGGTGAGGTTTTAATCTTCTGATCCAAGGTCTGGGTGCCACACCTTCTCCACTGGTCACTGATTCCAGCTGCTTAGGATTCTTGAGGCCCTGAAACCAGCCTTTCTCTCACCTCAAGCCTGAAACAGCTGAGTAACAAGGCTTATTCCTCTTTCTCCTCACCCCCAAATCAGCAAATAATTCAACACCTGCCCTATCTCAACAGTGTGGCTTAACCAAAATAAAGGCTACCTCTCTGCCTTATTATCACCCTTAACCTTCAAAAGCGTTTATAAATTACCTACCACCTCCCCCTAGGTGACCCATAAATCTTAAAAGGAGATTAAAAAAACTAACCAGAACTTTTTTTTAACTACACTTTTTTAACTAGTAGATCTTTCTTATTATGGTATAGTCATTCACCCTAAAATCCTCCCAACGCCCTCCCTCCCCCAACACACACACACACACACACACACACACACACACACACGGTGAGGTTTTTCACTTCCAGGAAATTGTGTAAGAGAAGGAGAGAAATTGGGAGAAGGGAGGGGCAGAGGGTAAACACGGGAACATCCCAGCTGGGTTTGGGATTGTCTGGCTACGTTTCCAAAGATGGAGAAGCCGAGGCTCCTCCTCCAGCCTACAGAATTCCAGTCCACAGTTTGCCTCTCACTCTCGCGAGCTAGGTCCTCAGCTGGGAGTGGTGGAGGGCAGGAGGAAGGCTGCGGAGGCAGGGAAGATACTCCCCTTTAGAAAACTGCTGGTAAGGGCGGGGCAGCCGCGGAAACTACACCTCCCAGGAGTTCCCTCAGCCGACAAGCCAGAGAACGGACAGTTCCATCATCCTACCGGACTACCCTACAATGACCAATCACAAGTAGAAGAGGGTGGGTGCTTAGGAAGGCGGAGCTTTCTGGGTATTCTGATGAGGTACCCTCCACCCCCGTACCCACACAGGGCTGTCCCATTCGTCTCCAGCTTTCGTATGTTACCCCCCACCCCCACCTCTGTCCACTGAAATAAAGAGCCTAGGTGACATTAGTGAAAGAGTTTATTCAATAATCAGCGTGAGGAGTTCGAACACCGGAAAACAGTTCAATAGAGCACTCCGATGGAACTGCTCCGAGGTGTGTGAGCTTGAGTGCTCCGCTTACATCGCTTTCACAAACAGTGCACGTGCAGGGAAGAGGAAAAGAGAAAAACCTTACAACTAGAGTTCAAATATGTTAAAAATAAAAAAAGGATAGAGTACATCTGGGCTTTTCTTTAGATTATACAGTGAAGGTAACATAAACGAGAATTCCTTGATGACATATCAAGCGAGTTCAGAGAAGCTGATATTATCTATGTGTGGAGGGAAGCAAGGACCAGGGTCGTTAACTAGTCTCTCAGTCTCTAAGAAATGCAGCTGGGAAATGTGAGAGCAAGGTACCACATTACATTTTCCTGTTGCGGGTAGGTCCACAGGGCGTCTTCAGTCATGAGGTGTGGGGTTGCAAGGTCATCTGGCTCAGGCTCAAGACGGCCTGCATGGCTGCTTCACAGCACAGCGTGGATTTTATTGGACTGACTTAAAGCCTATGCAGTTTGCTTGCTAGATTTGCCTGTTAGAGCAGGGAGAGGTGCCCCAAAAATCTGTCCACACCTTCTAGCCGGTCCTTCTGTCCCCAGCTTCCTCCCTTTCTCCCCCTATAATTCATTCCTCTGTACTACTAAGGGTTATCTTTTTTAAAAGCCAAAGTGATCATGTCACCCGTGATGCTTAATTCCATCAGTGATTTCTTTCGGCTCAAATGAAGCAGCTCACTCCCCCTAGCATGGGACACAGGCCCCTGCCTGCCTCTGCAGCGCCAACTTCCCCCTCACCCTGGCCTCCAGCTTGCAGATATTCCTGCAGTGCTCCCAAAGGACCACACTGCTTCCACTCCTGCACCTTCTGCAGGTCCCGCTTCCTGGAGCTCATTCCACCAAGCCTGTCCTTGACCCCTCAGCTCAAGGGTCAACTCTCACAGATCTACTCAATTTGGTGCCGTTTTTCTAGATAGCCACATGCCCAGCACTTATCTCATTACAACAGCTCTGTTACTATTTTAACTGTTGGTTTGCTTGGCGTCCCCCCACCCCCACCCCCAGGAATTCTTGAAGACAAGGACTGTATCTTTCTCACCTTTGTACAACTAGTGTTGTATGTAGCAGGCACATAAAATGTTTAGTGAATGCACAATCTCAACAGCATATATATTGCCCAGGAAGGAGAGGCTGGGAGATGACTTCACGCCTTGAAGGATTCCTGGGCAGCTTCCACATACCTATACCCTCTCCCAGTTGTTAAACACTTTATCTGACCTTGGGAACATGGGATCATTGACTGTCAGAGATGGAAGGGACTTCAGAGCTCAAGAGAAGCAGGATGGAGGAGGGAATGTCAGAACAGGAGCAAAGATCAGAAAGAAGAGAAGATGCTATAAAGCTGGTTTTGAAGATGGAGAAAGGAGCCACAATCTGAGGAATGTAAGTGATGTCCACAAGCTTAAAAAGGCAAGGAACAGGAGCTGGCCCGGTGGTGCAGCTGTTAAGTGCACACGTTCCTCTTCAGAGGCCCAGGGTTAGCTGGTTTGCATCCCAGGTGTGGACGTGGCACCGCTTGGCAAGCCATGCTGTGGTAGGCATCCCACATATAAAGTAGAGGAGGATGGGCATGGATGTTAGCTCAGGGCCAGTCTTCCTCAGCAAAAAGAGGAAGATTGGCAGCAGATGTTAGCTCAGGGCTAATCTTCCTAAAAAAAAATAAAAAGGCAAGGAACAAATTCTCCCCTACAGCCTTTAGAAGGAACATGGCCCTGCCTACCCCTTGACGTTAGCACCCTGAGACTGACTTTGGACTTCTGACCTCCAGAACTGTAAGATAATAAACTTGCCTTGTTTTAAGCCACTCAGTTTGTGATGATTTGTTACAGCAGTAATAGGAAATGACTACAGATTACTATTATTTGAACAGGGGTGGTTCAGAGAAGGGCACAGGTGTGTGTCCAAGTGCAAAGGTGGATGTGTATAAAAATGTATATGCCTTTATGGGTGATAAAAGCCACACTCACATTTAAAGTGAGCAGATGAGTACACCTGCCACTGTAAACAGCCTGGGCTCTAACGCAGCCACCTCCGTGTAACAAGTTTCTTACAGGCCCGTTTGACAGTGTCGACAATTTGTTCCCTGTGTGCTGGGGAATAACCAGCCGGCATGCCCTTTCCAAGCACTTTATAAAAAGATACAGCAATTTGGAGTGTTCCAACTATTAACAACAGAGCTTCAGTCTTAGAAAGGGGGAGGGGAGGGTTCACATGGAAGGAAGAAAGACAGCCTGGCATAGAAATTCACATGAAAAGGCAGGATGGATAGTGATCACCCTGAGTTGGCTGGGCCTGGAATGCCAGGCGCCAATGGATGGCTTGGTGTACCTGGAACCCCAGCTGCCTTTGCACTCATCCTTTGCGTGCTGCGCTGCAGGCTGCTTCTGCTCCATGCCGTGGCGAGGGTGGAGCCTTTGGTCCCACTCCAGCAGAAGACTTTGTCTCAGTCAATACACGGACTGTGGAGCAGGCAGCAGCCAGGGACCACCTCACAGATGTGCTCTGCCCAACACAGTGCCTTACCCGGGAGGCCCTGCCACCGGCCTCTCTCCTGCTTAAAGGCCTGCACAACAATGTCCCAGAGAGCCAAGAGCCGCTCGTTGAAATGCAGCTCTTCAGGGGTCACAGGTTGGTGGTATGGGGCTATCAGCCACCAATGGAGATGATACACTCCATCACCCACAAGGACAGGCCCTTGGCACACCCCCCCTGTTTCTTTTTGGATGGGGGTAAGAGAGTGCCTGCATCTCCCCTTTGGCAAAGCCAACCTGACTCCAACACGTGTAAATTATGGCTGGATTCTGGGCAGCCAACACTTGGCTAGAGCAAAGGTCAGGACCAGCCCAGCTGGAAGAGTTACTGAAAAGTACTGACAACAGTCCAGATAGTTCTTTTCCTGCCCTTTGGGGCAGGATGCTTCCATATGTGTGCCTCCAATAGCCCCAGCACACATCGGGAAGCCATATTTGGTCTGGAACATCTCCATGACCTCCTCTAGGTCAGACTGGCTTTCCTGGAAAGGTACCACAGACAGCATCCCCAACCTCGTGGAAGGCACGCCCAGCACTAGATCCGCCTATCCCAAAGAGCTTGGCCACACAGTGCACTGGGGAGGCCAGCCGATACAGTCCAATAGCTATTTTCTGAGGCACAGAGAGAGGCAATATTAGATGGATGGCTTCCCTTTGAAGAAGCAGAGCCAGCTTTTTGCAGATAGAGTAAAATGTCTCCTGAGACATCTGGAAGGCTTGCCTCCATCTGTAGGGGCTAAGTCTACCTGCTCGGAGGTCCTGCCAAAGGTGAGACAGTGTGGGCAGAGCCTTGGTCCTATGGCTCTTCTTCCAAGTGAGCAGGACACAGCAAGCGTCTGTGTCTCTAAGCAGAGAGTGGATGACTGCTTGGGCCCTCCAGGTATGGAAGATGGCCGGATGCAAGCGGACCTGCATGGCCAGGGTCAGGGCAGCCGCCTTCTCAGCCTCCTCACTCTCACCCACAAGCACGGCAGCAGTGGCTCCCATTTGCAGGGCGGCTTGTGCAAGAAGCTGCATCCCCTCCTGAGCTAGCTCCGCAGAGCATGCTTTGGTGTCGAGAGTGCCACTGAGCTGAGTCAGGCAGGGTAACATGTGGGTGTGTATGCCTTTCCTAATGACGGTCAGTGAAATTCTTATCCCTCAGGTAGGTGTGGGCACCAGGAAGCTCAGAGTTGAGTTAGCTGATGAATATCAGGCCTGCCATCATGAACCAGCTGAGGGTATGAATGCAATTACATTTATGTAACCACATGTCAGCATTTTCCGTCCATTTTCCTACAGACTCAGTCAGCAATACAAGAGCCAGGATAAAATGGCTCAGAGCAATGAAGACGAGGCTCTCAGTGTGGATTTCAGCTTGCCTTCTTTTCTTCAGACAGACTTTCTCTCCTTGATGACTCCTCTAAAGGACTCAGTTTCTCCCAACCTTCTGACTGTCTTCACTCAGCAAACACATAGGGGAAATTCTAGGAAGTCCACACACACACTAAAATCAAGGAAAGCCAAACTACTTCACCAGTTTTACTTGCCCTGATCATCTGGTGCCCCCACAAAGAAGCACGTGAAAAGATGGTTAGTTAGGGTTTTTTTGCAGGGGTGGGGGGACAAAAAGGCAAGATCCTTTTCGATCTCAAGCTCCTGGATTTTAGTTAAAATTTTCACTCTGGATTTCAACTTCTTTCTTATCAAGGAGGACCCACGCTACAGGAGTGCAAAAGAAGGACAGATCAATTATTCCTTTGAGTTTTCAGAATGAATAACTACAAGAAAGAACAGACTTAACATCAGCACTGGATGTTTCCAGATCTGAGAGTGCTGGCATGGCCAAGTCAGTTAGAATGCCCTTATGAGCTGCTTAATGCCAGAACTAAAAGGCGGCAAAGGACTTCTCCACACAGCCCCGCAATGCCTTTCCTGATGTTTTTTTCCCAATGAAAATCTACTCCCATAATATTATGTGCCCTTTAGGCTGCTCTTTCTCTAAGAGCTGGTGTCCATCCTAGGCAGAACTAGGAGTCAGAAGATGTGTTCATATCCTAGCCCCATAGGCTGTGTGACTTTAGAAAAGTCACCTTCCCTCTCTGTTTTTCAAGTGTTCTCTGTGTAAAACAAATAGGTTTGACTCACTTAACCCTAAGGTCCTTTGCTGCTCTAACATCCTCGGGTTAATTTAAAAGGCTAGATCCCACAGGATGTCAGCTGAGAAGATGGCTGAAACTCCACGTCTCAGAGCTTGTTTGCAAGGTAGTCTAATAAATAGAATGCGTTAAACATTATGAACTCAACAATGCATTCCATACATGTTTACTGAGACGCCTTATGTGCCAGGAACTATGATAGGCCCAGGGGATAAAGTGAGATAGCCATCATAGACAATCGATTTCATGTTGGTTATTGGATCAGCAACTTAGAGAAAGGATATGCCGTATGTAGTTACCTCTTTCTAGGTAGCTGTTTGTAACTGGAAAGTCTGTGCTTGCTATGCGTGGCTGACTCTTGACTTGGGCAGGACTGAATATTCTGGCACTTAGGCCTTTAACGATTTCGATGAATCCTTTCATGTAGTAATTAATTTCCTAAAACTCTATCTTGGTGGGAAAGAATTTATTAGTGACTGTCACAACCTTGGGGCTGACCGTATCCCCACTGTAATAGCATATTCCCTGCCTACTGTCTGGAAGATTACTCCTACTAACCTTTTTGGCATCTTCCACTTGGAAATGACAACTTGGCCAACCCCCGCTCATCAAGAGGCAACATTCTGCTTCCTTTGCCTTGTGATTTCCTTTGATGTAAGACATCCTCATGATCAGTCTTTAGTAATACCTCCTTGGCACATGTTCACAACTCCGTGCCTAGTGCGTCTGCTTCCTCCTTCGTTATTACCAACTCAAGTTACCATCTTAGATGTCGGCTCTTTTCACGAATCATTTAAAGTTTCTATAAGCGGCCCTAGACTGGCCTCACTGCACTCCACCAGGAGAGATGGAGGGGAAAGGAGTTTCCAGCTGCTTTTCTCCTCATCCCATTGCCAGCCTAAGAGCAAGTGCTTCTGCTGCTAATAAGCCACTTCGTATTTATTAATTGGTTGGTGGAAAAAGGGAGAAAAATGAGGGTTCTCCCCTGCACCCCACACACCTTAATAAAAAAAAGCGGAGAAAAGGATGAAAACAGTTTAAAAACTTTATTTTTCCCATTTATTTTTGAAGCTTCTCTCACAGAAACGGGTCCCGGGATGACCTTTACTAACTGCTCTCAATCCTTCCGTGCTCCCAAAGGTTTGCTCTCCCTCCCCGCCCCACCCACGTGACCCACCCCGCCCTGTCCCTCCCCGCCCCCCCACCCCCCGTCTGGGGGTTTCTAAAGAAAAAGGTGTTTTGTTAAACTTGGAAACCTGCACAGCGTCCTTGCAGCGCAGACGCAGACGAAAGGCGAACTGACCTAAAACGCCGCCCGCATCGTACATCCTGCTTCACCGGGAGAAAGGCTTCTGCTCGCCGAACTGGAACTGCGGTACCCGGAGCCGGAGGAGGACCCGCCCTCCTCTGCCCCGCCCCCACGCTCCTGCGGGTCCCTGGGCCGGAGATGCGCGAGGCGTCCTCCCCCAGCCCGGGCGCATCCTGCATCCCGGACCGCCCGACAGCCCGCCGGGCCAAGCTTGGACGGAGACTCCGCGCCCGCGGGCGAAGCCAGGAGCCCGGCGCGTCCCCCACTGCCGGGCCGCCCTGCCATCCGCTGGCCCTGCCCTCCGCTCGCCCTCCTCCCGCTCCCTGCTCCCCTCCCTCTCGCTCTTTTCTTCCTCTTCCTCCTCCTCTCTTCCTCCAAGCCTCCTTTAGGTACTGTATTTTTTTTATTGAGGTATAATTGACGTATTATATTAGTTTCAAGTGTACAACATAATGAGTCAATATTTGTATATATTGCAAAATGATCACCACATAAGTCTAGTTAACATCCATCAGCACACAGTTACAAGAATTTTTCTCGTGATGAGAGCTTTTAAGATCTACTGTCTTAGCAACTTTCACATATGCAATACAGTGTTATCAACTACAGTCGCCATGCTGTACATTATACCCCCATGACTCACGTATTTTATAACTGGAAGTTTGTACCTTTTGACCCCCTTCACGCCCAGCCTCCGACAACCAATGATCTGTTCTCTGTATCTCTGAATTTGGTGGTTGTTTTAGATTCCACATATAAGAGAGATCATATGGTATTTGTCTGTCTCTGTCTGACTTATTTCACTTAGCAATGAATGAATGCCTCCTTTAGGTACTTATTTTAAGTAACTTTTTTTTTTTTAAATTTTCAGCTTATGGAAAGTTTCAAAAAGAGTCACAGGAACTCCAGTCTGCCATTTACCCAAATTCACGGGTTGTTTCCTTTTGCCGCATTTGGCGCACTTTAACTCAGTGGCACGGCCCCTCTCCCACTCCCCAGACCCCCACAAAGGATCTCTCCCAGCCATCCATTGAGGTACCTACACTTTCAGGGATGGAAAGTTGACTGGAAGTTGAAGCATATTAAACTGAGAATACCCTCCTGAGGAGGTAACAGGTGACGGGGGGGGGCGGGGGGGGTAACATTCTTAGACCTTAGAGACCTTGCTGCTATTAATGCTTCATCAAACTTAGTCCAAGCTGACTCGTAGCTGAAAGCAGATCCTTGCAACAAAGGAGCCTTGGTCTGCAGGGCCAGGACTGGCTATGGGTGTCACCTGGCAGGGACCACCTCAGTGGGATTCTGCAGTTTAGGAACTTAGCTCCACCAAGGGAAAGCTAGAATGAACAAGATGGAGAAAAGCAAGGAACAAATAAAAAAGCACTCAAACTGAAAAACAAACAAAAACCCAAACAAAACAAAACCTGCAAGTTCTGGCTTCCCACTTCCTCTCTGTGCAGTAAAGATTTCCACCGGTGATTACAAAACTAAATTCACGGAAGTGATAGTCCTTGAGAAGTTGGTCTCTAGAGGACTTGGACTGATGGAGAAATAAACACTTAAATTCAACCTGTAACAAGATTACTCTAGCTTTGTCAGCATGGTTCTAGTCCTGTTGCGTCTACACCCAGCTGTGTGGCTTCCAGAGTCTGTTTCCTCCTCTGTAAGGAGGGTGTGAACTGGCAGGCTGTTTGCACCTGGAACACTGAACCCTCTGAGAGGCCCAGCTCATGGCCTGTGGGCTGAATCCTGCCTGTAGACCTGTTTTGTTTTAATTTCTTTAAATTAGTGCTAACATTAAAATATTAGGAAATTTTTTATAAAACTCTGAATTTCCAGTTTGGGGGGAAAAAAGAAGATTCATACTTTCCATCAACACTGGCCCTATATTTCTCACATATCAGCAAAAGATAGTTATAAGATAGTTTAGATACAGTCCTTGCCAAGCCAGATTCTCACATGCTATCGGCCAGGTCCCTCTGGGCATTTGAGTGCGGGCTCTGCTCTGTCTCCAGTCGAACTCCTGGTAAGGCTCCTTTCCAGAAGGCTGCCCCTCATCTTCTCCATTTAGTCTCCTCTCATACCTTAAAGGGCCTCTCTGGGGCCTGGGTCTGCCTCCTCCAAGCATGAGAAAATATTTTGAGAAGCTGAGTTGAGCCCTCAATAAATTTTCCATAAAATCTTTGGAAACCGATTGACCAGAAAAGGAAGTGAGTTTGGCCACAGAAAACTAGACAAATGCCTCATCAACACAAATAAAAAGGAGCTGATAAAAGAATATCAAAAGATCTGTGAAAGGACATGGTTGTGATTAACATTGGGATCCTGTGTTTCTTTGTTTCTTCTCTAGCCCCATGCTTCTTAATAGTTTATTGAAAAATAATAACAGCTATATTTATTGAATACGTACTGTACGCAGGGCAGTCCTATGAGGTTAATAGTGTTATTATTCCACTTTATGGATGAGGACGCTGAGCCTTAGATAGGTCAAGTTACTTCCACAGGTCACAGAGCTAGTGAGCTGGTAGAACTGGGATTTGAACCCAAGATCTGATTCCGGAGTGGGAACTCTGGTGTCTGTGCCTTTCCAGGTGGATTAGGAACACCTTAGGGTCGAGGAACTGAGGCTACCCTTTTGTATCTCTCCAGATAGATACGGGTGCTCGAAACTATTGACAGAAGGAAAGAAAAGAAGGAAGGAAGGGTAGAAGGAAGGAAGGAAGAGAGAAAAGAAGGAAGGAAGAAGAGAAGGAGGGAGGGAGAAAGAAAGAGAAAGAAAGAATACCGGTGGGGAGAGAGGTAGCATGATTTTCCAGAGTATGTAATGCTGCCCTATGTTTCAATGATTTTCTAGTTCTGATTTGTTCCCCGGTAAATAGCTACACTTATTTCCAGTCCCAATCTCAATGGTACCTCCTCTATGACTCCTTTTCTGACTCCAATGTTAAGTGGCTCTCCACATTGCACCTAGGTCATGCCTCCATTCTTGCGCTTTTCACACCTCCTGTAATTTTATGTGCCTGTCTCCCTCAGTAGGCTCTGAGCCCTTTGAAGACAACGTCTCTCGGCTGCTGCCTGGTGCCTAATGTGGGCACCAAGTCTGTAAATCAGTGAATGGCCTTGTTTTGGACCCTGATCACATATTAACAAATAATATCCTTCTATCTTTTCCCTACTCGGCACGTGCTTTTTGTATGGTTTGAAGTGAAATTTGGGAAGCCTACGTAGGAGTAATGATGGATCTCCCCATTTTATATTCGTTCATTCTGAACCCACAAAGTCATAGAGAATAGGAAAAAGATAGACAGAGGGCTGCAAGACCAAGGAGGCTTCAAAGTGGTATATGCCACAACTTCTACAGGTAGCCTGTTTATTCGTTCAACAACTGTTAAGCACCCACTGTGTGCTGGGGCTGTGCTCACCAATGGTGTATAGCAGTAAGCAAAAAAAGTCAAGATTTCTTTTCTCTAAAACTTATATGCTAGTGGGGAGAGAGAATATAAAACAAGTAAATACATTTTTAAAAAATTTTTATTTTAAAAAATGGTGCTATAATCCATAGTTCTGTTTTTAAAAATAGTGCTATGGAAGAAATAAAGCAGGGAACTAGGGTAGAGAGTGGCAGGGCGGGCACTCTGGAATGGGTGATCAGGGAAGGCTTCACTCCCCGGTGGAGGTGACATTTAAGCTGAGACCTGAATGATGAAATGGAGCCAGACCTGAGTATCTGGAGAAGAGTGTTCTTTGCAGAGGGAACGGCCAAGTGCAAAACCACTGATGCCTCTTTGTGCCATTGGTCACAGGATGGCTATCTGGACGCCTTCTAAGACTTGGGTGGTATACTACTTTTAATATAAGTGTTATAGTTCCTAATGTTCAAAGCTGTTTATAATGTGCTGTGCATCTTATCTAACTAACCTAATTACCTTTTCTGTAATTGGCAATCCTTCGCTTCAACAGGGCTGGTACCCTTCCCCAATCCAGTATTTATCCATGCCTTTGATTTTTCTCTTTTGTTCTCTCACCTGAAATGTTCTTTCTCCTCCTTTGTCCTTCAAGGCTTAGTTAAAATTCCGTCTCCTCCATTAAAAATTGCTTCTTCAGTTGAGGCTGTTCAGTACCTGGACTTCGATAGTGGACCGGGAATACTACAAAGGTGATAAAATTGTGTAGAACTTAAGACACACACATGCCAATGAGCACAAGTAAAACGGGAAATCGTAATAAGATGAGTGGATTGTATCAATGTCAATATCCTAGTTTGTACTATTATACTGTAGTTTTGCTAAATATAACCACTGGGGGAAACTGGGCAAAGAGTACAGGGGATCTCTCTCTATTATTTCTTACAACTGCACATAAATCTACAATTGTCTCAATTTTTAAAACCAAATAACAAAAAAAATTTCTATTTTTCATGAAAACAATGACATTTAAAATCCTTTATTAATTTGAAAACAATAGATTTTCACCTTGTTATGACTCCACCGGTCCATAACCCAGTCTACACATTTCTAACTTGCTCATTATAATGAGCTAAATGCATTGTGTAAATAAAAATATACCGGTCTTTTACCTTATCAAAAAGGGAAGTGAGGTTCCTCTGGAATAATTTCTTCTCAGTGAAAACTTGCTAGCACCTGGTAATTACTTCCTTCCCTTTTTTTCTCATGTTCACAAATTGCCCTTCAAGAACTTTGCCCAGGACTGACATCTACAGTTTGCAGAATCAACCTTCTTCCCCTTTCCACAAATTGGAGCAGCGTGTACCCATCCACAGTCTCTTGGCGCCCCTCCCTGGCTCCACCGTCCTGGGAAAAGTACCAACAGTCTTCTCATATGTAAATTCTGTTGGTACCCCAGCTGGAATTTGTCCAAGCTTGGAGACATAAGCTCATTCAAAGCCAGGCGTCCACTCACAATACCCGCCTCATTTTGTGCTTCGCTGTCTGCCCGCTGATATTTGTATGATGAGTATTCAGCTTCAGAAAAGTTGAAGCAGGGAAGCTGGTGCTCTGAGAAAGTCCTGGCTGCAATCCAGATCTGGTCATTCTCTAGCAGTACGACCTCGGGCGAAGCTATCTGATTCTCTGAGCTTTAGTTTGCACATCTGTAAAATGGGAATAATACTAGCTATTATCATTACCAGGTTGTCAGATTGTAGTGAAAATTAAATGAGATAATATTTGTAAGAGTGCTGAGCATGAATGGATAGTGACCACAAAGCAAATGAGATGAGCAGAGCGGCTTCCTCGTAGATGTGTGGATTTATGGGACTTGAGTTGGAAGGTACTAGAGAAGTTGCCTGGTCTCACGTTTCCAGCACAACGTCTGCTCCTGGGCAGCATACCTGTGCCTTCCATGCTCAGTCAACACCTTTAAAAAGGCCTTTTTGCTGGGCCAGGTACTTTAAACCGTCTATCTTATGAATTCTTTCAACAACCCCATAATGCATGCATTTTTATCTCCATTTTACAGCTGTGGAAACTGAGGCTCAGAGATGTTAAGTAACTTATCCAAGTTCACGTGGTTAGTAAATGGGATTCAGCCAGCTCTGTCTGGATCTGAAGCCCCTGCTCTTTTCTGTACTATGACACAGCCTTTTAAAAAAATAATTGTACCTGTTTTTCTCAAGTGTCAGCTCATTCCCTTGCTCCTCTTCTCTGGTCTGAATTATGTCCCCTCAAAATTCCTGGTTGAAGCCCCACCTCCCAGTGTGATGGCCTTTGGACATGGGGCCTCGGGGAGGTAGGTAGGGTTACATGAGGTCACGATGGGACTAGTGCCCTTATAAGAAGAGGCGGCGAGAGCTTGCTCTCCACTCCCTCCCTGCCCCATGCCCACGCAGAGGTCAAGTGGGCACCCAGCAAGATGGCAGCCCACGAGCCAAAGAAGAGGCCTCAGAAGAGGTGGAGCGAAACCTACCTTGTCCACACCTTCATCTTGGATTTCCCAGCCTCCAGAGCTGCAAGTGACAGATTTCTGTTGTCGAAGTCACCCAGTCTGGCATTTTGTTCTGGCAGATGGAACAGCCTCAGACACTTTGATTGTGTCTGTGCCCTCATTTCCCAGTGTGGCCTTTTTCAAATCTGACTCACTAACGAGGGGCCTGTCAGCCTACTCAGGCCCTCCAGCTCTCTGCTTCCTGCCTTCCCATTGTTCATTGTGTCCCCAGGGTTGGGTTTTTGACAGTTTTCTTAACCTCTGCAGACATCTTCCTGTCCAGTGTCTCAGGCCAGGTAATCAGACCTGCGTTTCTTTCCTGAATGGTTTGATGTTGCCTTCATAAAATTTGTCTGCCTGGGTCCTCCATACTTTAAAATGGCATGGTTCCTTCTTACCAAGACTCCTGTTGCTTCAAAGTGATCTGCTAGTCTCTGTTTTGGGGTCTGAGTTAGGTCCAGACTGGCTTCTTATTCCTTTGTTTCCTAGGAGCTCCGGTGTTGGCCAGGCAGGGCAACAGGTTACCAGACAGGGCACTTGGGGCTTCCTGCTCCTCCTGAGGTCCCCTCTCCCCGAATCCCCACAGCATTTGTTGTCTGTTCTACTCAGTGCGGCCCTGGATTGCAGGGCCTTGTTCCTATTATGGAAAATGCTCAGGACCTAAGCACTAGAGTCTAAAAGAATGTTGAGGGCCTACGAAAAAAATTGGTTTAAAAAACCTTGCAAAATTACTGGGGCCGCCCGGTGGTGCAGCAGTTAGGTGCGCACGTTCCACTTCGACGGCCCAGGGTGGGCCGGTTCGGATCCTGGGTGCGGACATGGCACTGCTTGGCAAGCCATGCTGTGGCAGGCGTCCCACATATAAAGTGGAGGAAGATGGGCACAGATGTTAGCTCAGGGCCAGTCTTCCTCGGCAAAAAGAAGAGGATTGGCAGCAGATGTTAGCTCAGATCTGATCTTCCTTAAAAAAAAGAAAATAAAAACACCTTGCAAAATTAAAATTAATATATGTATCTAAATGTCCACAAATTTATGGAAAGCAATTTACTGCACTCAATTCTACTCTTAGTAGCATATAAATAATGCTATATAGTGCATAGTATATATTATAGTAACATATGCATAATGTTTGATGCAAACTGTGGGTTCATTTTAGCATGTGTTGAGTGATGTGGGGGTGGTAGGGCCTCTAAGAGTAAGAGAGCTTGGGACCCACCAGAGCCTAAAGTAGCTCTGTTTGATTATGCATTATTTCATACTTTACTCTAATTTCCCATGTCTCTCTTGATGCCTTAGTAAGATCGTGATTCAATACTTAAATCCTTCAAGATATTGGTACTTCTACTATGTGTTAAGTGCTGTGCTCGGTTCTCAGGGTGGGAGTGAGGGGTGATATACAGCAGATAAAATGCGGTCCCTGGGCTTAAGGAGTTCAAGGTCTAGTCGATTAGAAGGAGTTCTTTCCCAACTGTCCTTTGCCTTCCCTGGCCTCTTTCAGTTCCTCAAATTCACTGAACTCCTTCCTTCCCACCTCAGGGCCTTTGCAGATGCTGTTCCTTAGACTATTCTTCCCGCCACCCTTCTTCTGGCTGCCCAACTCCTATCCATTCATTAAACAGACATTTATCTGTTCAAATGTCACTTCCGTGGAGACCTTCTCTGACTACACCCTGCCCTCACCCTCCACCCCATCTGATTTAGGTCCCCTCTGTTATTCTTTTAGAACTTCCTAATGCTTTTTAGGTTTCTCGTTTTGCCTTTGCAGCACTTATCGTTTGAAATTACTTTGTTTGTTTATTTACTTACAGTCTATCTTGCCTCATTTAATTATAAACACTAGGAGCATAGAAACCAGGTCTGTGATGTTTGCTGCTGTATATCCAGTGCCAATCACATTGTCTGACAGATGATAAGTGTTCATTAAGCATTTGCTTATAAATGAGAGAGGAAAGGCACACACTCCTAGAGCAGTTAAATAGCAATGTGAAAATGCCTAGAATTAAAAGGAAATCACAATACTCTGACTGATACTACAATGGTGGATACATGTCATTACACTTTTGTCCAAATCCATAGAAGGTACATCACCAGGAATGAACCCTGATGTAAACTGTGGACTTTGGGTGATAATGATGTGTCAATGTGTGTACATCAGTTATAGTAAATGTGCCACTCTGGCAGGGGTTGTTGATAATGGGGGAGGGTATGCATGTGGGGGGGGACAGAAGGTATATGGAAAATCTCTGTACTCTCTTCTCAATTTTGCTGTGAACCTAAAATTTCTCTAAAAAATTAAAGTCTTAAAAAAAAAGAAAAAGGGGAATCAGAAAAGAGACATGGACCCCTAAGGGAGGCATTGAGAGAGTTTCAAGGAAGAGGCGGGATGGACAGGATTTAGATAGATGGAGAAGAGGGGCCTGGGCCCTCTGAGCTGGGGGAGCAGCACGAGGAGAAGCCGGGTTGTGAAGACAGGTTTGCTGGTCTTGGAACAGTTGAAACACTAGCCTGGCTGCCTGATCCCCTCCTGGAAATGGTGAAACACCCAGTTAGATAGGCGGATTCAGACTGCCTTGTGGAGGGCCCTGAGAGCTGTTCTGAGAGTAACTCGGAGCCATCGAGAACGGCCGTGAGACATGCGGACAGCAGTGGGAGATGGACAGCAGGGTAGACGGTGAACTGGGCAGAGAACAGAGACGGAGTTCAGGGAAATGGCCTAGAGACCCTTGTGCCTAGCCACCCTTGTGATTCTAAGGGCTCTTTGAAAGCAAGGATCCTATTTTTTATTTTTTATATATTTTTTATATTTTTAACTTTTTAATTTAAAATTTAAAATTAATTTAATTAATTAATTTAATTTTTAATTTTTTAATGTTTTTTGGTTTTTATATCCATCACTACACATTATTAATTCTAAGTATTCACTATTTGAACCATGGCTGACACAGATGAGGAAACATAGAGAATCTGACATGAATACACTAAGTAACCTATACTGGAAAAAAGTGTGAAAACACAAGCAATATGTTTCCTTTGAAACTTTGGAACAATTTGAACTAGGGGTTTATTTTATTTTATTTTTTATCTTCAACTATCTGGGGTAATTAGAGCGTGAATTTACATTTTTTTCTCTCTAAATCAAGAAATAATTGTTCATAGATGGAATATAGGAGCACAGAGAGAGAAAGTCAGGACAGTGATGCCCATCGTCCTCTGTCTTATATGTGGGACACCTGCCACAGCATGGCTTGATGAGTGGTGCATAGGGCTGTGCGCGGGATCTGAACCAGCGAACCCTGGGCCGACAAAGCAAAGTACACAAACTTAACCAGTGGGCAGTGGGGCCAGCCCCATCTATTTCTCTTTTTATGAGTGAAGTTGAGCATAATTTTATACATTAAGAACCATTTTTATTTTTTCTCTAAATTCTCTGTTCCTGTCATTTTCCCATTTTTTTTTATTGTGCTTTGGGTCTTTTCCTTATTGCTTTGTAGAAATTAACCTTTGTTATGATAGAAGTTACAAATATTTTGTTTCTTTTCATTTTGGTGGGTCTTGCCAAACAGAATTTTGTTTATTTTTTTATTGTGGTAAAATGTATATAACATAAAATTTACCATTTTAACCATTTTTAAGTTGTGAAAAAACAAAATTCAAACGAGTAAATTTGAAGATCTAATTGGCTTTATCAAATGATTCGTGATTTGGGCAGCATCTCATCCAGCAAAGAGAAGGGTGGTCCAAGCAGTTGTAGAAAACAGAAGGATTTATAGGCAGAAGGAGGTTGGGGTAAGGAAGTTATTAGCAAAAGAAAAGAAAGAATTGTTTCAGGCCAGGACATCTTATTTTAGGGGAAAGAGAAGGCTGGGGTTTTATCATGCAGATTACCTCACCAGCGGTAATCAGTAAATTTCAGATTGACTGTTAAAAAGGTCACATTCCAGGGCTAGATTGAAACTGTAATTAAGCCTTGGTTTGCTGTCATGGGGACAAATGACTCCATTTTGAGGCCTGTTATTTCTTTTTTAACAAAGTGTACAATTAAGTACAGTCACCATGTTGTGCAACCATTGTCATTATCCATTTCTAGAACAGAAATCCCAAACAGAAACTCTGTACCTGTTAAATATCAACTCCCCATTCCTCCCGCCCCGTAGCCCTGGTAACCACCATTCCACTTTCTGTCTCTAGGAATTTGACTGCTCTAAGTATCTCATGTAAGTGGAATTGTTACCACCTAAGGGGTGGGCGGGGGGGGGGGGGGGGGGGGAGTTGTCTGCTCACTGCGAGACATACCCATAGCCGAGAGGCAGGTTGGTGGGGAGAGAAAGGGTTTTTTATTACAGCTTGTTAGCAAGGGGGAAGATGGCTGACTCGTGTCTGAAAGAACCATCTTACGGAACAAAGACTGCAGGCCAGTTATATATGGGGCTGGTGTCCAGGTGGGGCCTCCATGTGATCTTCAGGGGGAGCAGACATCTCGTCCCAGTTCCTGATAGTTCTTTGTTTTCCTGGATATGCATCAGAGAATGGAGCAACACCCTATACCCTGATCTTTCAGTTGACATTGATGATGTCTATTAGCATAGGCCCTCTGCTCAGGGGTCATCATTTTCCTAAGGAACTCAAAAGAACAAAGTTATCAACTTAAAGCAGCTAGGAGGGGCCATAAACTCTACAGAGCATGTCTGGGTTAGTTAATCAGAGACCATTCAATGTTATAATATGGTTTCTTTTCTACAATATGGCTTCCCTTATGTCAATCTTGTGTTGAACTGGTATCAGAATCAGACAGTATTTGTCTTTTTTGCCACTGGCTTATTTCATTTAGCCTAATGTCTTCAAAGTTCATCCATGTTGTAGCATGGGTCAGAATTTCTTTTCTTTTTATTTATTTATCATTTTGAGGAAGATTGGCCCTGAGCTAACATCTGCTGCCAATCCTCCTCTTTTTTGCTGAGGAAGACTGGCCCTGAGCTAACATCTGTGCCCATCTTTCTCTACTTTATATGTGGGATGCCTACCACAGCATGGCATGATTATGGGACAGAGATTTGAGTGCAAGAAGTTTGCTGGGGAGCAGTCTCAGTAATCACACCTATAAGGAGTGAAAGAAGCAAAATTGGGCAGAGGGAGAAGTGGAGTTGGGATGCAGGAGCAACAGAGCTTCAGCCAATTCCCTGAGCTCTGGACCTGGAGGGGCCTTTCGGAGATGTCTTAAATTGAAGGCAGAGGGCCAGGCATTCGTTCTCCCACATTGACCAGTCCATGGATGTGACTGACCCCAGGGCTGTAGCTTTAGATGAAGCAGCTCCCGTTGGCTGAGAGCAATTCCTTGGGAGGAACTCAGCCAGGAGCTTTCAGCAGACAACACTGCCAGCAGCTGGGGGAAACAGTGCTGTGGTCCTGAAGGGGGGATGCGTATGGCCCACTGCAGCATCCTCTACACTGCCTTCCTAACACCACATGTTAACTGATGCGTCTCTTTGTCACCTTTATTACATACAAAATTCTACATGTATTTGGATCCATTCCTGGACTTCTCTATTCTACTCCATTGATCTATTTCTTCATAGATCAGTAGGATACTGTTTTAAAACTTATGGTTTTATAATAGATTTTAATATGTGCTAGGGCTAGTCCCTTCTCTGGTGGTCTAGTGGTTAAAATTTGTTACTCTCTCTGCCACAGCCCAGGTTCATTTCCTGGTCAGGAAATCACACCACCTGTCTGTCGTTGTCATACCGTGGTGGCTGTGTGTTGCTGTGATGCTGAAATCTATGCCACAAGGATTTCAAAAACCAGCAAAGTCACCCATGGGGGACAGGTTTCAGCTTCCAGACTAAGACAGACTAGGAAGAAAGAACTGGCCACCCACTTCCAAATAAATCAGCCATGAAAACCCTATGAATAGCAGTGGAGCATTATCTGATATAGCGCCGGAAGATGAGAGGGTGATGCAAAAAGCCTGGGCAGGATTCCGCCATGCTGACGACAGGGGCGCTGGGAGTCGGAATTGACTCAACAGTACTAACGACAACAATAATTAGTCCCTTCTTACCAACTTCAAAATATTCCTGGTTATTCTTGCTTGCTTATCTTGCTATATAAACTTTAGATCAGCTTGCTAATTAAATTTGAGGGAGGGATGACTGGATTAAGTACATAGACTAATTTAGAGAGAATAGATATATTTACGACGTTGAGTCATCATCATCTACGAGAATATGCTCTGACTTTGCATTTGTTCAAAGTATCTTCTGGGTTCCTCGCTGGCGTTCTAAAATTTTCTCTATATAGGTATTATGTACCTATTATTAAATTTATACCTAGCTATTTTATCTTTAAAAGATTTTTTGGTAAGGAGGAGTCTTTTCTGTATATTTCTGACTGATTTTTATCTATGAAGGCTGGTTATTTCTGTATATTAATTTTGAATGGAACCACCTTACTATATTCTTTTACTGTTTATAGTAAGTTTTTTAGTTGGCTTTCTTGGGGTTTTCAGATATATAGTTTTATTGCTTTTAGATAATGATATTTTTGCTTTCTCTTTTCCAATTTTTCAGCCTCCAATTTCTTTATTTTGCTTGCTAATCAAATGTACAGGATATTTTGAAATTCTAAAGCACATAATTGACAACAAGAGAAGAGAGCCATTGTATATACTTTTACAGCTGTGGTCGCCACACTGTCTTAAAGTTATAATTACATATTGTAGTTCTAATCTTTTAAGTGGCTGTCTCCATTGTTAAATTATGATCTTCCTTGAGGCAGGAACTGTTTTATTCACTTTTATATCCCCAGCACTCAGCTTAGTGCCTCAATAAATGTTTGTTGAAAAATTAAAGAAAAACTAATAATCCAATCCTAAATAAGTTAAAATAACTATCATTTGCCAAGTGTCTGTTAATGTCAACTGGCATTAATGTCAACGAGCCCTATTTGTCATAAATTTTTTGAGACCATGGAACATAATGTTTTTTGGGTTTTTTTTATTGAGTTCATAAACGTTTACATCGTTGTGAAATTTTAGTTGTATGTTTTTTCTCGTCTGTCAGCACATAAGTGCTCCCCTTCACCCCCTGTGCCCACCCCACCCCACTTCCCCTGGTGACCACTGAACTGTTTTCTTTGTTCATGTGTTTGTTTATATTCCACATATGAGTGAAATCATCCGGTGTTTGTCTTTCTCAGTCTGGCTTATTTCCCTTAGCTTAATACCCTATGGGTCCATCCATGTTGTTGCAAATGGGATGATTTTGTCTTTTTTGTGGCTGAGTAGTATTACATTGTGTGTGTGTGTGTGTGTGTATATATATATTTATATCTCACATCTTTATCCAATCATCAGTCGATGGGCACTTGGATTGTTTCCATGTCTCGGCTATTGTGAATAGTGCTGCAATGAACCTAGAGGTGCATATGTTACTTTGGATTGTTGATTTCAAGTTGTTTGGGTAGATACCCAGTAGTGGGATAGCTGGGTCATATGGTAGTTCTATTTTTAGCTTTTTGAGGAATCTCCATACTGTTTTCCATAGTGGTTGCATCAGTTTGCATTCTCACCAGCAGTGTATAAGGGTTCCCTTTTATCCACACCCTCTCAGACATTTGTTATTTTTAGTCTTAGTGATTATAGCCATTTTAACAGGCGTAAGGTCGTATCTTAGTGTAGTTTTTTGAAGAAGATTAGCCCTGAGCTAACATCTGCCACCAATCCTCCTCTTTTTTTGCTGAGGAAGACTGGCCCTGAGCTAACATCTGCCCCCATCTTCCTCTACTTTATATGTGGGATGCCTCCACAGCATAGCTTCACGAGTGGTGCATAGCTCCACACCCAGGATGCGAACCGGCAAATCCCAGGCCGCTGAAGCGGAACATGCGAATTTAACTGCTGTGCCACCAGGCTGACTCCCTTAGTGTGGTTTTGATTTGCATTTCCCTGATGATTAGTGATGTTGAACATCTTTTCATGTGTTTATTGGCCACCTGTATATCTTCTTTGGGAAAATATCTGTTCGTATCCTCTGCCCATTTTTTGATCGGGCTGTTTTTGTTGTTCTTCAGTGGTGTGAATTCCTTATATATTATGGAGATTAACTTCTTGTAGGATATATGATTTGCAAACATTTTCTCCCAGTTGGTGGGCTGTCTTTTGGCTTTGATCCTAGTTTCTTTCTCCTTTCAGAGCTCTTTAGTCTGATGAAGTCCCACTTGTTTGTTTTTTCTTTCGCTTCCCTTGTCTGAGAAGACATGGTATTTGAAAAGATCCTTTTAAGTTTGATGTCAAAGAGTATACTACCTATATTATCTTCCAGGAGTTTTACGGTTTCAGGACTTATCTTCAAGTCTTTGATCACTTTGGAGTTTATTTTTGTGTATGGCATGAGATAATGGTCTACTCTCATTCTTTTGCATGTGGCTAACCTTTTTCTCCAAACCATTTATTGAAGAGACTATCTTTTCTCCATTGTATGTTCTCGGCACCTTTGTCGAAGATTAGCTGTCCGTAGATGCGTGGTTTTATTTTGGGACTTTCAGTTCTGTTCCGTTGATCTGTGTGCTTGTTTTTGTATCAGTACCATGCCATTTTGATCACTATGACTTTGTAGTACATTTTGAAGTCAGGGATTGTGATGCCTCCAGCTTTGCTCTTTTTTCTCAGGATCACTTTAGCAATTCGGGGTCTTTGGTTGCCCTATATGAATTTTAGGATTCTTTGTTCTATTTCCATGAATAATGTCACTGGGATTCTGATTGGGATTGCACTGAATCTGTAGATTGCTTTGCGTAGTATGGACATTTTAACTGGAACATAACGTTTTCAGGTCAGAACACCTTCCTGCCTTGGCCTAGTTCTCTGTTCTGCCAAGCAAGTGTCGGCTTCAGATGCCCACGGACCTCTCTATCACCAAAGGCCATCCGCCCAAGACTAAGTGGACTGTCCTGGTCAGCTCCATGCCCTGGGCATCCTGAGAGTTGAAAAGTCCAACCTCCAGGTGGAGGGCAGAAGCCATGTGGGTACTTCTGGGTATTGCCCAATACAGCATTTTGTAGGGCATAAAGGGAGACTGAAACCCTTCTGAATGGTTTCTATTTTTGTTTTCTGTCATTTCCAACCTTCTTTGCAAAAAAGAAATAAAAAAGGAATCAAAAGAGGGTCTGGCCTAATTTGAGGTCTTTCAGTTTCATTGGTGGTGTAAAATATTCCCAAAATTGCACAAGTAGCAGCTGACTCAGCCAGGACTCGAGGCTGCATCGACTGACTCTGAGTCTAGTGCTCTTCCCAGTAGATTATGAAGTGGCTTCTACTTGAATTTTACACATCAGAAATCCTTTCAGTTCTTTTCTACTTTGGGGATGGTTGTGAGACAGTGCCTCTCAATTTATTAAAATGGTGTCACCATTCCCAGGAACATTAACACACAAGAGGAAATTCAGATAACAATAAACATTACAATCTCAGCCACAATTTGCAGAAAGGACACAAAGTATGAAGGAATTTAATTATGAGGTGCTATTTTACGTTTATTAAACTACCAACAAATTCTATAGTGATAATTTCTAATGACAGGAGATTCTGCTGAAATGCTCCTTGATGCTGCAGTATAAATTGTTATAATTTTTTTTCTGCTTTTTTCTCCCCAAATCCCCCCAATATATAGCTGTATATCTTTTTAGGTGTGGGTCCTTCTAGGTGTGGCATGTGGGCTGCTGCCTCACCGTGGCCTGATGTGCGGTGCCATGTCAACGCCCATGATCCGAACCGGCGAAACCCCAGGTCGCTGAGGTGGAGCATGCGAACTGAATCACTTGGCCACGGGGTCGGCCCCTAAATTGCTATAATTTTTTTGGACAGCAATTTGGTAACAGGTACCAAGAGACCTAAAGATAGATGTTCACATCCTTTTACTCGATTATCCCACTACACAGGATTTATATAAGGAGTTAATTCAATTGAAGAAGATAGCCATCTGAAGAAAGAGACTAATTTTATGTAAGATCTACTCTATAACAATAAAAATAAACCTAAGTGTTCAAAAATATAAGGATGATTTTTAAAAAATTAAGCTACATCAACTGAAGGGAATGTTATACTGATGTTAAAATTGTAATTATGAATACTACGTAATAATATTGAAAACACTGTTTAATGAGGTAGTGTTAAGTTAAAAAACACAAAAATACACCTACACAAAGATAATAGTTAAGTAAAATATATATGTATATATGCAAATATATATGTATATATGCAAATATATACCTACTAGGGAGAAACACAGAAAAAAATAAAGTAGATGTATTAGGGAGGTGAGATTGATACAATTAAAAACTGTCACAAGTTGGACTCCCCAGAAGGTCCCCATTAGATAACAACAGTCCTACCTCCTCCAGATGATTAGGGCCAAATACCCCTTGAGGCAGGTGACTTCTTTCTACACCTGCTGATTTCTTGGCATGAGGAACCTGAAGTTGTTACTGCCCAAGGTGGAGTTGTCTGCCCACCACAAGACATGCCAATAGTCAGGAGGCAAGTTCATAGGAGAGAAAGGACTTTTTATTACAGCTTCCTAGCAAGGGGGAAGATGGTCAACTAATGTCCAAAAGAACCATCTTACAGAACAAAGACTACAGGCCAGTTACATAGGGGGCTGGTCTCCGGGTGGGGGAGGCATCTGGTCTCCAGGTGGGGAACTCCATCTGGTCTCTGGGTGGGAGCAGACCTCTGGTCTTAGTTCCTGATAGTCCTTTGTTTTACTGGATATGCGTCAGCGATCAGAGCAGTGTCCCATACCCTGATCTTTCAGTTGACATTAGTGGTGGTTATCAGCATAGGCTCTCTGCCCAGGGATCATCACATTCCTAAGGAACTCAAAAGAACAAAGTTTCCAACTTTTAGCATCTGGGAGGAGCCATAAAATCTACAGAGCTTGTCTGGGTTAGTTAATCAGAGGTCATCCAAATTTACAATATGGTTTCTCTTCTACAGTATGGCTTCCCTTATGTTAAACTTATGTTGAGCCAGTATCAACATGATTGGGCAGCAGATGAAACTTGAATGGAATTCTTGCTATACACTCTTGGATGTTTCACATCTTCTTCCTGGGAGTCAAGATATCTGAACTCTCAGAGCCCAGAGTTGCAGGAACAGGAGCAAAAATTCTCCCAGTAGGTCTCTGGGGGAAGGAGGGCCTCTCCTACTTCCACCTCTTGGTTTTCAGATCTATGTAATCTAACTATTAGGGACACTGTGCCATATCATGGTTCTTGATTTAGGGTATGTAGTGTAAGGCATCGCCTCCAAGCTGGCCTTTCAGTGGCATGTCAATAAGCCATTCCATTGCTATCTACCTATGTGATGCAGTTTGGGATGGGGCCAGTGATTCCCATGGTCATGTACCTGCTACCACACCTTATTTGCTATGAAGTGTGCCCCTTATTCCTTTGCAGGATCCCCTCTTCCTGAATCAAACTCTCTGTAAGCCTTTGGATAATGGTGCTTTCTGGAGCTCTGTAAACAGGAAAGGAAAACAGAGCTGGAATATTTGTTGATTCCAATCAAGACTAATAGTTTCCACTTCCAGAGTAGAAGGAGTCTAGTGAAGTTAACTTGCCACTAAATGGCTGGTTGGTTTCCCCCAAGGGATGGTGCGAACTGGGGACGTAGAATTGGTCTCTAGTGCTGGCAGGTTGGAGCAGCAGCTCTGGTAACAGCAGTAGCTCCAGCTGTCTTGCTAAGTGGGAGCCCATGTGGTTGAGCCCATGTATATTCTCCATCCCTGCCACCATGGCTATGTTGTTATGCCAACACTGAGGCACAACACAGAGGCTGGCTGATGTCAACTGATTGAGTCATTCTCTCTGCTTAGTGCTTAGTGTCTTCTGTGGTTCAGTCAAGAGTTCTGGGTGTGAAAACAGACTCAGATATGGAAACTAAGCAAGGGATCATGAGTTTTTATTGGGACAGCTGCCCTCAGCCTCTTGATCATTCATCTTTGATTATTTTGGTTGGGTACATTGAACAATACTCTTGGCTGCCCATCTGTCTTGCCCATAGGACTGCTCTATTCTATTAACCATCTCCATAGCTTTCTGTGGGGCAGGCCGCTCTTAGCACCTCTCCAACCTTGCCTTTCACTGAAACAATTAAACCCACCTTGCCTCTAATGGTTAGGCACTGCCACGATCTCTAATATTTCAGGCTATTACCATCCCCGTTATTGTCAAGGACCCTAGTTTTGTAATGACATCTCCTGCCGTAAGCTCTGGAATATAAAAGAGAGCCACCAGTGCATTTCTCAGTGAATCTGATGTCCCTCTTACCAGATCCTTCCTTTCTTGCTTTGGTAAATGGAACGTCCTCTGAGCATTCACATGGAAAATAGTCATCTGGTGAGGTTTCCGGCCTTACGTAATAAATCCACTCAAACATGCCCCCTTCTATGAGAAATTTGGTTCCTTTTTCTACTGTCTGCAAGAGAAGTTCTGGCATCTATTCCTCATTGAATGTGGGCACCACTTTCTCCAAGTGTCTAAGAGCCATCCTAGCAGTGTGTACTGGGGTCCTTGCCAGGGTCTTGTTGGCTGCCCATCTATAGCCATCCTATAGCCCAGGAGAATGCTCCCATATCAATCAACACTCCCATAGCCAACTTTATGATCTACTTCCCCTTGTCCCACACCCTCAGAATCCAATCCCATACATGCTGTCTTAGCTCCGCGGTACATCCTGGCCAGGTCCTGCATCTCCTTCAGGGTATTGTAACCGCGGTCCCTCTAGGACAAGTTCAACTGACCCCATCTCTTATCAACAGAGTGATTAAGAATTGCTTTGCAGAAAAAGTGCAAAGTCACACAGCCAGAACATGCACGGAAGAAGACATTGTGACCTGAAATGACCACAGAACCAAAGATCCTCCTCCCCATGGAACCCGAGGACCAGAACACAGTGGAACTTGAAAGTTGGACTCTTATCAGAAGAAAAGGGTCCCTCATCAAGAAGATCTGGGGTTAAAATTCCTTCCACATCTCATGAAAAATGTTTAGAACCTTGTCATAAAAGTTTAGAAGCTCATAAATATTTAGAACCCCATAAATATTTAGAACCCTGTCATAAATGTTTAAAACCTTACCATAATTTTTTTTTTTTACTGGGAAAGATTCACCCTGAGCTAACATGTGTTGCCAATCTTCCTCTCTCTCTCTCTCTTTTTTGCCTCCCCAAAGACCCAGTACATTGTTGTATATTCTAGTACTAAGTCCTTCTAGTTCTTCTATGTGAGCCACCGCCACAGCATGACTACTGACAGATGAGCAGTGTGCTTCTGCATGTGGGAGCTGAACCCAGGCCACTGAAGCAGAGCACACTGAACTTAACCAGTAGGCCACCAGGGTGAATCTTCTTCACCAAAAAACAAAAAGAGATTGTGCAGGAGAAAGTGGTGACACACCTTGTGTTCTTTGGTCCAGATACTTTGTGCTTTGTCCTGGGGACATTTCCCCACCTGGGGAATGGCTTGGACCTCCCACAAAACAAACAGAAACTTAGGAGCGGCTTGGCCAGTGAACCCGCTGATAGTGGGTAGGTGACGCTCTCCTGACTCACCTCCCCCACCCCACCCAGCCCAGACCACAAACAGGCGAGTCAGGTGGCAATTCCAGGCCACTCCACAGCAGAACAGGCAGGCCGCCTGTGTAACCTGGACAGACGAATCGAGGCCTGGTTGCTTCTGCTTGGAGGCCTGTTGCCACCTGGCACCCGCACTAAAAAGAAACATAAATCTGACACCTAAGACCTTGAAAAATAATGTATGTCTTTACTGAAGCCTGGAGGAAGTGTGGCAAGGACGTTTTATCACACTTCCTGAAAAAAAAATTACACTTCCTGAAAATCCCATTTCGTGGGTCTGCCCCCGTGGCGTAGTGGTTAAGTTTGGAATGCTCTGCTTTGGCAGCCCAGGTCTGCAGGTTCGGATCCTGGGCGTGGACCTACACCATGTGTTAGCCATGCTGTGGTGGTGACCCATGTATGAAGTGGAGTAAGATTGGCACAGATGTTAGCTGAGGGCTAGTTTTCCTCAAGCAAAAAAACAAAAAAACAAAAAAAAAAGAGGAAGATTGGCACAGATCTTAGCTTAGGGCTAATTTTCCTCAGCAAAAAAAAAATGTCCTGTTTGGACAGCTCATTCCTAGCTTTTGTTCATTCAAGCTGCTGCTTTCTGAATCTCTCTTTTCTACTGCTGGCAAAACTTCAAAGACCCCTTCCTCCACCTCTGGATATAGTCCTTTGTTTCACAAGTACATATGCAAATTAATTTTATGTATATAAATCAACTTAGCCTCTCTCTGCAATTTTCAATTCTCCTGTTCTCATTACCCTCAATAGCATGCAAAGGGCAAACACAGACTCCTTAACAGAGGGGGATGTCAAATTTAACCCTGTCAGACTTGAACTGGTAAAATGTTACATATTTTTAATGCTATATTCAGTGATGACACATTTCACCAGATGAGAAGAACCCCACAATAAATTAACATGTGGGAGCCATTCCTTCTTAGAGCTGCCATCTCCTTATCTTTTTTTTTTGAGGAAGATTAGCCCTGAGCTAACTACTGCCAGTCCTCCTCTTTTTGCTGAGGAAGACTGGCCCTGAGCTAACAACTGTGGCCATCTTCCTCTACTTTATATGTGCCATGTCTGCACCTGGGATCTGAACCAGCCAACCCCGGGCTGCTGAGGAGCGGAACATGCGAACTCAACCGCTGTGCCACCGGGCTGGCCCCAAAATTAATGTTTTATATTGGCAAATGAATTATCCTTATAAAAGACATGAAGCACACATAAATTGTGTACTGGCAAAGCCAACTTTTTAATTCATTCATTTCTTCCTCTGTTTGATATTCACTCACTCATTTAGCAAATATTTGTTTGCTAAGTACTTACTATTTTGGAGTAATACAGTTATATAACATCAATCTCCAACTTTAAGAAACAAACCTGTTAACGGGGAGAAGTCATCCGTAAATAGCAAATAGTCGGTTACAATGGCGTGCTGAAGCGGAGGGGGCTGGAGGAGCTGTAGAGAAGAAAGGCGTGAAGGGAGGGCAGCGGTGGGGAGGGCACCTAATTCAGCCTGGGAGTTGGGTATGTCTGAAGGTGGTTTCAGGGAGAGGTTTATGGACAGGGTGGCATAGAAACTGTATCTTAGGGAATTCTTCTAGTTTTCAGAAGACAAGAGTGGGAGAAAGATGTTCCTCCAGAAGGGATGGCATTTGCAAAGACCCAGAGACAGGAGGGAGCGGCGTGCTGGAGGGCTGTCACTGGTTCGCTAGGGCTGGAGGCGGGTGTGGCTGCCGAGATCCTGCAAGAGCTGCCGCAAGGCCGGTTTGCAGAAGGCCTGGAATGCTGCTCTGAGGAATTTCCTCCTTACTCTCAAGGGGATGTGGAGCCTCCAAAGCTACTTAGCGAGGCATGACATCATCAGATGTGCAGGTAGCACGTGAGGGGTGGTAGTACTCACACCCGTGCATGGGGGTGGTTTCTGTATTGGTTGCATTTAAAATTTGAACATAATAGTAAAGAATTGAAATAGTAAATGACTTGCTTTTAATAAATTAAAGCAGATACTTGGATATACCTCTACATAACAGCACTCTGAGCCCCTTGCTTTTAAATGCTATTTTAGGGCTGGCCTGGTGGTGTAGTGGTTAAGTTCACGTGCTCCATTTTGGTGGCCCAGGGTTCACTGTTTCAGATCCCGTGCACAGACATACACACTGCTCATCAAGCCATGCTGTGGCAGCATCCTACACACAAAATCAAGGAAGATTGGTATAGATGTTAGCTCAGTGACAGTCTTCCTCAAGCAAAAAAGAGGAAGATTGGCAGGGCCAGCCCAGTGGTGCAGAGGTTAAGTGCACACATTCTGCTTTGGCAGCCTGGGGTTCCCCGGTTCAGATCCCGGGTGCAGACATGGGACCACTTGACAAGCCATACTGTGGCAGGGGTCCCACATATAAAGTGGAGGAAGATGGGCACGGATGTTAGCTCAGGGCCAGTCTTCCTCAGCAAAAAGAGGAGGATCGGCAGCAGACGTTAGCTCAGGGCTCATCTTCCTCCAAAAAAGAAAGAGAAAGATTGGCAACAAATGTTAGCTCAAGGCTAATCTTCCTAACTGAAAAAAAAAAAGTTATTTTAAATGGAGTCATCGCCAGAGCTGTGGGAATAGCATGCATTGCTCACATCCCAGTTTATCTGTGTTCCAGCTTTTAGAGAGACCCCTGGTACAACCTCTAGTACCAATGGAGATTAAAATATTGTGTTTGTTTACAATTTTATATTTATTTCCACTTTCTTTTTGTTTTTCCCACTGATTACATTTTTAGTTTAAAAAGGAAAGAAAATATGGGGGCTGGCCCCGTGGCCGAGTGGTTAAGTTCTCGTGCTCCGCTGAAGGCAGCCCAGGGTTTCGTTGGTTCAAATCCTGGGCGCGGACATGGCACTGCTCATCAAACCACACTGAGGCAGCGTCCCACATGCCACAACTAGAAGGACCCACAACGAAGAATATACAACTATGTACTGGGGGGCTTTGGGGAGAAAAAGGAAAAAATAAAAAAATCTTTAAAAAAAAAAGGAAAGAAAATATGAATGAAGAAAACATGAGCAGAAGATCAATATCTTTCAGTGGCTCTTTTACTTACTCACATATTTACAAT
Organism: Equus przewalskii; assembly: GCF_037783145.1. Lineage (NCBI taxonomy): Eukaryota > Metazoa > Chordata > Mammalia > Perissodactyla > Equidae > Equus > Equus przewalskii. The sequence continues at coordinate 50,308,336 of NC_091849.1, forward strand.
ACACATTTGAGAATATAATGCCCCTTCCCTGAGTAGTCTGTGGTCTATATACTAAATTTGCATTAGAACTTAGATAAACTCAAGGGAGTAGGGAATGCATGTGAATGTCATTTGTTGTGGTGTATTGCAGCAGGAAAACAATTTTTAAAATCCAAGCAATGCTGGGGTAGTAAAAAGAACACAAATTTTGGTAACAGACAGATCTAGGTTCAAATCCCAATTCTGTTAGTTACCAGTCATGTAACATTGGGCAGGATATGTCACCCTTCTAAATCTCAACTCCCTTTACGTAAAATAGAGCTAATAACAATTTCCTTGCAAGATTGTTGGGGTAAGTGAAAGAACAATGTATTCAGGGCTTGTATAGGTGTTTAAAAAGTGGTGGTTAACAGTAGAAAGATCACTGTGAAGGTGATGTGGAGGAGACTTCTGAAGCTGAGTTGCTCACCAAGGCCAGATGCAGAAGAGTCACTCAGGAAGATGGGCAGTCAGCACAGGAGGCCTAAACTAAGGCAGATGCAAAGGGGAGACAGAATAACTTTCAGAAATATTCATACCTTGATCATCACAGTACAGTAGGCTAACTACTCTAACCCACAACCCCCAAATCTCCATGATATAATACAATAAAGGTTTACTTTTCCCCTGACTTAGTTCAGGTCTTCTGAGAAGCAGATGCCAGGATGAAATTAGACATGCAAGAGATTTATTGGGGAAACACCTGCAAAGGATAAATAGAAGGATCCCAAGGGAGGCAAGGAGAGCTTTCAGACCACAAGGCAGGTGTGACGCCTGCAAAGGAGACAGGAAAGGAAAGAGGACTGGGTAGGAAGAGCCCTGGACTTGAGCGTAGTCCCAAGAAAGATTCAGCCGGGCCAGTGGAGAATCTATGGGTCAAAGTCACCTGCTAGAGGAATGCTGTCTCTTACAGGAATGGGTTTGAATTTGCACCCCCACTGTGCTGAGTCACTGGCTGGGAGCAGCCCATGCGAAGTGTAACCTTGCCATAAACACAGTGATAGTCCAGTGGGGCAGCAGCTGGGGCCACAGTAAATCTTGTTCCCCCAGCAGGAGCTCTGAACGGCACACTTTCATGACCCCACACCCCCACATTCCAGGATGACGCAGATTAATTCTGGGAGCTGCAGAGCTCCTTGAGTCATTCAGGGCCCCAGCCTCCTTATATCTATGGTTCTGCCCTCCTCTAGGGTCCTGAAGTTCTCTCCATTCAGTTGGCAGATAGGGAAAGAGAATGCAGATAACGTGTGAAAGGTTTCCACTGTTTCACCTGGACTTTGCTCCCATTCCCTTTGTTCAGATTACATTGGCCAGGATGCAGTCATATGGCCCCATCCAACTGCAGGAAGACTGGAATATATAGACCAACTGCAACAACCATTTGCATGAGGCAGATGGGCAATGTCCCCAGGTTCTGGCTTGGATCACTGGATGGATGGTGGTGCCGTTCATTGATATAGAAAATACAGGAGGAGGAGGCAGAGCTATCTAGTAGCCAGCTGGATATTCAAATCTGGAACTCGGGGTTAGAGATAACTCAGGTGGTAGTTGAAGCTGTGAGTTGACGGGAGATAGTCTTAGCACCAGGAAAGAAAAGGGCTAAGAACACAATTCTGCAGAACACCCAAATTTTAAGAGACTATGTGAGTCAACATCTATTTCAATTTCCTTTTAGTGTGCCTTCCCGTACTGCAGAGTTGGAAAGCTAAAAACGACATCTCCCAGACTTCTCTCTCCCATGGGTTCTGCAAGTCGATCGATACCTTGTAATTATCCCTTTCTGCTTAAACTAGCCAGGGTGGGTTCTGCCTTTTGCCCCTAACCCATGATGGGTATAGTCAGAGAAACCTGAGCCTTTGAAAGAGGCTGAGAAGGAAAGGCCAGAGAAATAACACTAAAGCCAGGACAGACGGCTGCCCCAGAGTCAGGGGAGGGGAGAGTTTCAATAAGCAGTCAGCCATAAAGGGTGCAGAGAGGCCAGCCACTGTAGAGTAAAATAACGCAGCCAGGAGGTCACAGAGGACCCTGACAGGAGCAATTTCTGGGGAATAAGAGGGGAAGAAAGCCGATTCAGGAGATTTAGGAGACTCTTCCCTTTTATTTAGACTCAATTTATGAAGTAAGAGTGAGGGGTTATAGTCAGGTATTCCACATGGTTTGAGAGGTACAAGGAAGATTATTCCACGCTTATGACTGTGTCTGAAAATCCAACATGGTGGTCCAATCCCCCTCCATGTAGAAATTTTTCTTCTGGCATCCTTTATTAAAGGAGGCTTTAGCCCTGGATCTGTTAGTTCTGTGAAACAGTTCTCTGAACTTCTGTTTTTTTAAAAGAGAAAAACATCCTTTAGAAAATGGATGTACTGATATCTAGCCTGCCTTCTGCACAGGCAGAATGGCGTAGGAGAGACTAGCACAGGATTTGGACTTGGCTAGACCCAGGCCTTAATCTTGCTTTCCCACTACTTGGCTGTACGGCCTGTGGCAAGTTCCCTACTACACCCAGCTTTCTCCTGTGTAAAACACGGATAATGCTATCAACCTCCAAAACTGGTTATGGTGATTAATTGAGGTACGTAAGGCATTTGGCACAGGGACTGACAACTAAAAAGTACCTAGTAAATGGTTCATTTTATAAGTGGTCAAAAATATCTTTGGGAAATAACGACCATTCCTGCCTTCTTCACAGGATTGCTAGCCAAATGAGATAATATGCAGGAAAGCAGAATATAAGGTCTACTTTTAGAATGAAAGTACAGCATGAGAAGGTCACCCTTAAGCCAGAAATTGACCAAGTCCCTTGCCATCTCGATTGTGCTGTGGCGTGGGTGGGGAAGGCAGGGCCTGGAGAAGAGGAGCCGAAGAGGAGCTTCAGCTGTTGCACTGTTTTTCTCAGGGCTGGCCTTTCTTGCAGTAACAGACGCTCCACTGCAAAGGGACTGTTGGTTCATACCTACCTGTTGGCAAAGATGGAATCTCTGTGCCTGGTAGAGCTGGGTAAGTGGAAGGGGCAAAGGGAGCAGATATATTTGCTGGACACTGGGTAAAGGAGTCACTTACCGAGAACCTGATTCTGGCTGGCTTCAATGCCACACTGCCCTCCCCTTCCTGCCTCTTTCTGGGCCTCTGCAGAAAGCACACACCAAATGTGTACAAAGTAAGAATCCAAACTAGCTTACACGGAGATAAACCACCTGCTCGTACAAACAGGAAGCCCAGAAACCCCTGGAGGAGAGCAAGTGAGTTCCTCCTGCTCCCCTGCGGAGCCCAGCCCTGCGCTTGGCGCTCCACTCCCACAAAGAGGTGGACCAACTCCATTCTCCTAGCCCCCTTTCTTTGCTCCTCCTCACAGAAACACACCATAAAGGTGCCTACTGGTGGCCAAAGGAGGCCCACTGATGGCACCACCTCACCCTTATTTGACCCCCTATTCCGCCGATCTCTTTATGCTCATACTTGTTAGAGCCTAAACACAGTCAGAGGAGGGAGTTTTTCACTGTGGATTGTTTTATTTTTTTCAGTTAATTGTTGTTCTAATCCACAGTCAGCCATCTTCCCTGTTACCTCAGTCTAAGAGGTGAAGAGTTTAAAACCATGCTGGAGTTCAAGGTCAGGTTGCCTCCTGCAACTGGAGGCACCTCCCCTCCTCTCTCCCGTCACCTGCGGAACAGGTGTCAGGGCTGGCTGAGTCAATGAGCTAAGAGGGACAGCCCTGGCTCTGGCCATGGGAGGGTAAGTCAAGCCCTGCTGATTGCTAACCTCTGAGCCCTCACATCCTGTAATTTCCCGAGATAGACCTGTGATTACCAACGCCCAACCTACTAATCGCCGCCCAAGCCCAGGAGTTCTGAAGAAGTGGGGGTGTAAGCTTAGATTTAAAAAGAAGACGATAAAGAGCTGTCTGCTGAGCAAAGCCATTGTGTAGAGCAGATCTCATGTGCACAATGCACTTCTTCCTCCATCTTCCCACAGCACCCTACAAAGTCCCTACAAGCTACAATTAGGACGATATTGTCGCTGTCCTTTCTGCAGGCTCTGATCACATTTTTATAAAAGATAATTTAATTCTATTCAACTCAACCCACTGAGTTTATACATTTATTTTAGCATCTATTCCGTGCCCAGCACTGTTGGGGCAAGGCAGGAACGACAATACCGGGGCTGCCTCGAAGGTACGTTCAAAATAGAGAAATAAGCAGCTTTACCGTTCCACAGCGACGACTGAGGCCAGTAGATAAAAGTGCTTCACGTTTTTCTCCCCTCCGCTGTAGACTTTGAGATCACAGTCCACGCTTTCCTCCCTCCCTCTGGCTTTGGGGAAAACAGTTGAAACCTTGCCCTAAGGCTTATTCCTCCATGGGGTTTGAGCCTCACAGTGCACTTTGTTTCATTCATCGCCTTTCAATTTCACTGTCAAGCTCGTTGCACTTGCCCTAGAAATGTGTCCAGATTTAATCTATCTTTACATTTCTTTCTCTGCCTTCCTTTCCTCTTGGGATGCAGTCTTTCTTCTTCCATTCATGCAATCATTTACTCATTAGTTTAACAAATGCTTAGTGATGCCACTATGGGCAAGCCTTCTCCTAGGCTGGAGACTTAGAGACAAGTAAAGGCCTTGCCTTTGAGGATCGCACTTGGTGGTTGGGGAGACAGATTTAAACAGGTGTATATTGATGGCACCTTTCTCCTTCTTAGCATTGTCAAACTTCCTGGAAGGGTAACCACCCGTCCCTAACTCAATCCCTGTGGCCCTCACAGCTCTTCTGAAACAGCCATCAGGAAAGTCAGCTGGGACTTCCTATTTCCAAATGTCTAGTCCTCATCTTAGCGCTCACTCATCTCAGCCCTCTTGCCAGATTTGACATCTTGCTGAACTCTTGTCACAACACGGATCGCAGACGGAGAGCTCCTGTTCCAGCGACCCCACTTAGAAGCTGTGTGATCTAGGTAAGTCACATATCCTCTCTGAGACTCAGTTTACCCTGATACTCTGTCAACTGGGAATTTAAAAGGTCTATGTATCAGGGTTATTGTGAGGATTAAAGGAGAGATTGTATGACAAATTCCTGTCACACGGCAGATGCTAAGCAAATACTGGTCTTCTTTTCTTTGATGACATTATATAGTGCTTTTAGTTCTTTGTCTCTCTCTCTTCCTTAAAATTTCTTTGCTGGATTCTTATCTTCCTTATCCCCTTGAACTGCAGGCATTGCTTAATGGAAATTTGCTTTTTCGGTGTCCCCTTACAAAACTCCAGAACAAGTCCAAGATTTCTGCCTGGAGAATCTCCACCTTTCCAACCTCCAGCTCCATTCTGAGTGCCTTTGGTGGAGCAGATCTGGGCACGGCATGTGACCCGGGCCTGGCCAATCAGAGTCTTGAATTCTCCTGGACAACAGTGATTGGTTCAGAAATGAGCAGGAGCCTCCCCTCAGAATCACTGAGATTCCACGAGATTTCCACTGAGGCTTCCGGGAGTGAGACACTTTTTCCCAGTGTGCTTGAATGTATGAGGATATAAGACCAGACGCAAATGCAGCCATCCTGCTACCATGAGGGAGACCCAGCCCATGAATGGAGCCAAGCCCGAGGAAGCTGAGCCAAAGGGTGGAGAAAGAAAACCTGGGTCCTGTGACGTCATTTGGGCCTCTGTATCACACCACACCTGAAAGCAACGTAACTTCTGGACTTTGCTTACATGCACCAGTAAGTCCCTTTTCTGCTTAAGCATTAATCCCCCGCTTTGTTTTTTGTTTTGAGGAAGATTAGCCCTGAGCTAACATCTGCTGCCAATCCTCCTCTTTTTGCTGAGAAAGACTGGCCCTGAGCTAACATCCATGCCCATCTTCCTCTACTTTATAAGTGAGACAGCCTACCACACCGTAGCTTTTTGCCAAAGGGTGCCATGTCCGCACCCGGGATCCAAACCGGCAAACCTGAGATCGCTAAGAAGTGAAACGTGAACTTAATGGCTGCGTCACCGGGCCAGCTCCCATTAGTCCCCTTTTAGACTGAGTCTTCTATACTTCAAAGTAAATGAAGGGGCCGCCCAGTGGCGCAGTGGTTAAGTGCGCACGTTCCTTCGGCGGCCGGGTTTCATCGGTTCGGATCCCGGGTGTGGACATGGCACCACTTGGCACGCCATGCTGTGGTAGGCGTCCCACATATAAAGCAGAGGAAGGTGGGCATGGATGTTAGCTCAGGGCCAGACTTCCTCAGCAAGAAGAGGAGAGTTTGTGGATAATGTGGCTACATATACAAACATACTATCCATTCCCACAGCTGCAAATGTTATCCACTTCTAGGGTGATGACGTCCACATCTGTGTCTCAGGCCTCTGTCCTGAGCTCCAGATCCACTACTCCACGTGGACATCCTATGGGAACTTCGAACAAATCTCTTCATCCTCCTTCCTTCGCGTTCATTCTGCTTGAGTCCCCAGATTCAGTAATAGCATTGTCCTCTTTCCAGTCACTGGCTCTAAAGCCCTGAGTCACTTTTCTCCCTTTCCTTTCCTATACTCCATGGTTGCCAAGTCTCAGCAATTCTATTTTCAGAATATCTCTTTCATTTTCACGTGAACCGAAGGACCCTATATTTTCAATTTCCCAGAGGGCTTTCCCATCTTCCTTTGTCTGATAATTGAGCTGGGGATATGCAGGCCTGGCTACTCGTGGTGTCTGTGGCAGACAGATGATAGGGTGACCCCTCATGACCCTCACTTCCCGGTGTGCCTCTGCGTGACCCCCTCTCTTTGAGTGTGAATGGGAGCTATGACTTGCTTTTATACAATAGACCATGGCAAAGGTGACGGGATGTTATGCCCGTGTTTATCATATAAGACTCATCTTGATAGAAGATTTGATCTAGAGATTCTTCTTGCTGGTTTGATGAAGTAAGTGCCCATGTTGGGGAAGCCCCCTTAGTAGGGAACTGTGGGCGGTCCCTAAGAGCTGAGGGCAGTCTCCAGCCAACAACCAGCAAGAAGCCAGGGACCTCAGTCCTATAGCAGCAAGAAAATAAATTCTGACAACAACTCGAGTGAGTTTAGAGGTAGACTCTGTCCCAGTTTAGCCTCTAGATGAAAACCTAGTGCTGTCTGACCCCTCTATTGCAGCCCTGCAGAGAACCCCACTATGCTGTGCCCAAACTCTCGACCTGTAGAAATCTTGAGATAAGAAATGTGTCTTATTTTAAGCCTCTAAGTTAGTGGTAAATTTTTACGCAGCCATCAAAAACTAATATAGCGTCCTATTTTCACTGCGTGGCAGGGGTGTTAGCTGCTTATCTACTGGCCATTTCCTTTATGTTCTTTCTGTCAGACACTAACTGTGTTTTTTAGATATGGGGTGCCCATCTGCTTGATGGGTACCTCTCCAAGCCTATGGGATAGAGGTTGATTGGTCTACACCAGTCTTGTTTATCCCATTTGCCTCACTAATGATTGGCTGAACACGGGTATATGACACAGTCCTAACCAATGAAACTTAAGAGGACATATCCTGGGAAGCTTTCCTCATTCTAAATATGCATGCAAGTCAAGGACTTGCTTCTTCCTGCCCAGGACCTTGTTCTGTGAGGAGAAGATTCCTAGAAATGTAGCAGCCATCTTGCCCTTGAGGGAAGGTCAACAGAATAGCAGAGAAGCACACTTGGGAGCCTGACGTCATCGAATCACTATCTAAACCAACAGTAAGCTGCCTCAGAACTTCTTGTAAGTAAAATATTATATCATCCTCCGTGTTTAAGCCACTTTTAAATGGATATTTTGCAGCACCCAGCCAAGAGCACTCTAACTGAAACCTTATAAAAGGTTCAGAACAAGAAATGGGCATGCGACCAAAGCAGGGCTTCTGAGTCTTTTATTTGGATTGATGTCCCGATTCTGGGCAAAGTCCAGTAGGCCTGCTAAGCCGGAGGAGGGAACGAATCCAGCCTGCTGGAAGCTGTCTTTACCCCCACATTCAGAGGACCTCTGTGCAGGAAACAATGAGGCCAAACTCAGAGAGAGAGACTTGGCAGTCATGAGGCCCCATACTGTCACCAAAGCTCGAGTTTCCTGTGGCTTCTATCGTTTGGGTCTCTAAAATAACCTCCCATTCTTCCTAGCTATGCCAGCCAATAGACTCTTGGGTTTTAGTTGAATTTCTATCACTTGCACTGAAAGAATCCCAACTAATACCGCCTCTCCTCTGCCCTTCTCACACCTGCAGTAACCCTGTCTGCTTTACTGTCTATTACTTTTATTACTTGACTGCCCTCACCCCGCAGCCTGTTCCTTCTCTGTACCTGGTTGCACCATTTCCCTCCTGAAAAGCCCCCAGGGCAGCCCATGGAAGGCAGCTTTAGGCCAGAATTCCTCAGACTGACACTCACAGTCTAGCCCCAGCCTGCCTTTTCACCTCTTCTAGTACAGTGTTTCTTAAACTTGCCACTTTTTACCATCACCCACAATAAGAAATATTGTATATAATATATAAATATAATTATATACATTATATATTACATAATTACATAAATTATATATGTTATATATAAAATATATAATATATAAAAGGAGAAAAAGATAGTGTATTGTACATAGTAAGGGTCAGTATTGTTTTGTGAGACGTTTGTTTTAGTTATATGTATGTATATATGTAGGGTCAAAATGTAAAAAATATATAAATTGTACATATATGTTTCTATATTATATATAGTATAGCTATATATATGTAATATATATACTATATATAAAATTATATACTACATATACTTAAAAAATAAATGTGCAATATATATAATTTATAATTATATGGTATATATTAGTATATATACATATTTGTGTGTGTGTGTGCATTTAGTTGTACACAATTTATCACAGACGTAGGTCATGTGGCCACCACCGCAGCACCATAGTCAAGATGCAGAGCAGTCCCATCGTGGGGATTCCTCATTTTATAGCCACAGCCACCTCCTGCCCTTTCCCCTGCCCCAAGCTGTGGCACGTACTAATCTGTTCCCCATCTCAATAATTTTGTCATTTCCATAACCTTATATAAGTGGAATCATTCAGTGCGTTACCTTTTGAGATGGCCTTTTTTTCACCGACCATAACTTCCTTGGGATCCATTCAAGCCCTTGCCTGTATGGGTGGTTCGTTCCTCTCTGTTGCTGAGCGGTACCCTGTGATATGGATGTACCACAGCTTGTTTAACCAGTCCTTGGTTGAAGGACAGTTGAGATTTTTACAGTTTTTGTCTATTATGAGTAAAGCTGCTATGAATGCTCGTATTAAAAACCAAACCAAGGGGTCAGCCCAGTGGCATAGTGGTTAAGTTCATGTGTTCTCCTTCCGTGGCCCAGGGTTCGCAGGTTCGGATCCCAGGTGCGGATGTAGCGCCTCTGGTCAAGCCATTCAGTGGCATCCCACATAAAATAGAGGAACATTGGCACAGATGTTAGCTCAGAGCCAATCTTCCTCACACATACACACACACACACACACAAACCCAAGCAAATGACTGATTGCAGCCCACTGAATTAATTTCATGATCCAACAAGGGGTTATAGCAGACAATTTTAAAAGAAGTCTTCAATTACTTGGCCCTACTAACCTTGTCCTCAAGCCACACTAGAGGTCTTGCTTTTCCCACACATGGCTCGTAAGCTCCTCTTTCTCTGCTCCTGTCTAGGCTGTCCTTTGTGCCCAGAATGCTCTCCCTGAAACATCTTTGCCTAAAGAAGTCCTACTTATAGGATAAATTAAGAATGTGTTTGGCTACAAGTTACAGGAGTCTTGATTATAGTATCTTTAAAAAAGTTTTTCTTTTCTGCTATAAACACATATTGCGTAGAGCAATAGCCAAAAAAAAAAAATACTATTAATATTATAGAAAAGTTGGCAGAGTTTTTCTACAATATTAATAGTAAACATTTTAAACTTTGTGGGACGAGAGGCAAAATCAAAGATGTGACGTTGGCACTTATAAAACAGGAGGGAAATCTCCTGCCTGCCCCACTTCCTCAGGGTGGGCCACCTGGGGGCTGGGCATGCTTTGCACCTGATTGCCTGTTGCTGCAGACATCCTTGAGAGAAAGAGCACCGGCCCAAGTGGGTGGAACCTGGCCAGGTAGATACTGGGAATGGCAACCTCCATGGTCAGTTTCCCTCTCTGCCCCAGTGACATTCAGAATCCTGTGCATCCTGTATTCCTGGCAAGCCCAGCATATCAACTTGGGCAGCTGGCTGGAGGCAAGGCAACCTCCACGGTCACCAAGCCCTAGAATGAGAGTCTACCACTCATTGCCCATCAGTTGCCAAAGGTGGAGTCCCCAGTATGTTGGTGGTGACCAGCTGGAGCCTAGGCACTGGTGATGCATAGCTGCCACCTGGCCTGGGAGCCAAATACTGGGAGCACAGGGAGAAATAATGACAGAGGGGGATGCCCCTGGCTTGGTCTCCACTCCTCACAGTGCTAGCCTTCTAAGGCAGTGCCCCCGAGACACACAAACACAAATTTGGCCTGGGGGCTATAGTTTGCCAACCCTAGACTAGAGTAAGGTAATTGCTAGATATTGTTTGAATGCTTAGATGTCAGAACTGACATCTTTGTCATTCTCTTTGTCTCTCCCTCATGGTCTCAAGATGGCTGCTTCAGCTCCAACCATAACATGAGATTCAAGTCAAGAGGGAAGAAAAATAAATGGGACCTTGACCAGCTCCTTTACTAACAGAAGTTTTTCCAGAGCCAAGTCTAGTAGATTTTCTTTAAGTTGCATAGGCCAGAACTGGGGCCATGGTTTCATTCTCAGGCAGAGTCTTTCAAAATGATGGTCAGTATCCCAGTGGCAGCACTGGGTTTACATGAGCCTCACTAAGTAGATGATACAGAAACAAAGTGTGTCTCTTTGTTAATGATTCCTGCCAGTCCTGGAGAAAAAAAACATTCCAGCTTGGGTTACATATTCATCCCTGTTGACAACAGGTCGGGAAAGTCTAATTGGTCAATTTGGGTCCATTTCTGACCCACAGGCCAGGAGAAATGGAGCAATATGATTATCAGCACTGCCAAATTGGGGAGGGTGAGTTGCTGAAGGAAAAGATGCCAGCAGAAATATATCCGCTACCGAAGGGAGTCAATACATTGCTGCTAAACTGAATTGAAGTATGATTATAAAGTAGTTATACTCAAGGTTTTGATATGTTTTTAAATTCTGCTATCCTGGCAGAATTCTGGAAAGTATACAAATGATTAATAATATTTACCTTCATGATATTTACAGCCTGGTGTAGACAATGGTTATTTGGCTAAATATAATTCTGTTGGTAACAAGTGAAAAAATATTTAACAAAATATAGAGCACAGACAAAGCCATGAGATTCTGAATAACAGAGACTCAGAGGTTAGTGAATGGTGTACTTTTGTGTAAACAAACTGAAATGGAGAAGAACTTAAATGATGTATCTACAGATGCACTGAAAATAGTTACCAAAGTGGGGTCAAAATACAGGATTCTTACCTTGAGAGGGTCAGTTAAACCTCCTGAGTCCTTCCAGCTTGGTGTTTTAGCCTCTGCCCTTAGAGGAGGGGTACTCCATCCTGGCAGACATGACGAGTGTCTACAGACTGTGATCGTGTTTCACCTTGGCTCACTCAGAGCATCTGGCTAGACGTGAGGTGTTTTACTGTGCCTGGCAGTACGCACACACGCTACCTGCAGCCTGGCTGGGACTCAGCCAATGAAAGACTCATTTTACAACCAGTGATACAGGACATCCTTGATGACTCATGACATTCTAGGTTTCCTCGCTTTCCTTTGTCAAGTTTAGACTAGGACATAGGGTGCAGAAAGTGAAAGTGGAAATCATAATGAAAAGAGAAGATAGTGACTGGGTGTGTTATAATATCGTAGAGTTATCACATGGGGATGGCCAGAGCACTTGGCAGTAGCAAACCAAAGAGCAGGAAATCCTCTTAATGTGTCCTAGCCAGTTCAACGTTGTCTTTATTTGACAATTACTGAATTAAACCACCATATTGCAACGTGCGTCAATTCCTTCTTATCAGCCACAGTCAAAATCTAGCAATTCACGGGGCTAGCTCATAGCCGAGTGGTTAAAGTTTTGCATGCTGTGCTTCAGTGGCCTGGGGTTCGAGAGTTTGGATCCCTGGTGCAAACCTACTCCACTCATCAGCCATGCTGTGGAGGCACCCCACATACAAAGTAGAGGAAGACTGGCATAGATGTTCGCTCGGGGCTAATCTTCCTCAAGCAAAAAAGCAAAAAAAAGAGGAGGATTGACAACGGATGTTAGCTCAGGACAAATCTTCCTCACCAAAAAAAAAAAGAAAGAAAAAAATCTAGCCATTCATCAAAGATAGATTTGGAGTGGCCACACACTCTCCCTAAAACGCAGTTAAACTCTCCTTATCAATGACAATTATCAGGGTAAGTAATACAAACACTAATTAATATTTCTCCTGCCATTAAATAATGCAAGTGTCTTCCATATTTGCATGATGGCAGGGGTGTGGGACTGAGAAAGAGAGAGAATGTTGAAGGGAAAGACACATGGAGTGAATTTAAGAAACCCACAGTCTCCGCTCTGACATATCTGTATGGTATCAAGCAAGGTTCTTTGCTTTTCTGGATCTCAGTTTTCCCACCTGTCGAATGATGGAGTGATTTCTAAAGTCTCTGCCAACTCCATTGTTTAAAAAATCTTAATGTCTACATTAAACGCATTCTCAATTAGAACTCTTTTGGTTATCAGCGACAGAAACTCACTTGAGCTAGATAAGGTGAAAAGAGATATTTACCTGGAAACTAGTGTGCAACATAAATTTCCTTTAACTCAAACAACGTCTCATTCTGATCCTCCATCCCATTGTGTTGGCAAGAACGTGCGTGATTGGGTGTGTGCAGGTGTGGGGATGAGAGTTTGAGAAACAGGCATGATGTTAAAAATATTTAACAACTGCTACAGCCACGAAGGTGCATGCTAGCTGAACATCAGCCTGGGTGAAAGGGGTTGGAAATTAGTATGTGTGTTGGGGTGTGGGGAGCATAAGGGAAAAAGAATAAAACCCAAGTAGCTCTCCTCCTTTATGATTCTTTTTCCCCAAAAGAAGAATATTAGTATCTTAATAAATTAACTCAACACATAGAGATACCTAGGCATTTAATGGAACTTAAGGAGAGAGGTGCAGCCAGCCTGCAGGAATGAATTGACCTCATGGACTTGAATGGTTTTCAGACTCTAGATCCCTCTCTTGCAGGCCTTCTCTGTAGGACTCCCTCACTATTTTCTTTCTCTTATCTGCTCTGACTGGCTTCGTCTGGTTTTCCAGTTTGCTTGCTGTCAATATCTCCTGAATGTACCTTTTTTTGTTATTGAAAATATCATATAGACTAAGGATAAACTGAATTCATGAGGGTGGTCTAACCAGCAACGCTTGGGTAAGTGTCTTTCCCTGGACCATCTAGCTACGACCAGGGTGGGATAGTCATATTGGAAAAAAATAACTGCTGGGAGCCTGTTGTTGTTACAATGTGGGTGGTTGCACAGGAATGTTATTGAAAATATTTAAAAGTTGGGATGGGATGGGCATCAACCGTTGAGAATTGACACAGGCCATAAAAAACCAGTCCAGCGGAACCAGGGCATTCTAGCTGGATATCAACCTGGGTTGGGGAAAGAAGAGGACCAGTTCCCAGAAAATGGGGGATAATCATCAATTGGCCAGTTAATCCAAGAGTGACTTATTACAGAGTCTAAGGAAAAAACAGTCAAACCTTTTTTTAAAAACAAAAAACTGGTGTTCCTGGAAACTTTTTGGCAATTAGAGGGATTATTTAAGTGCCATTTTGGTTTCTATTTGATTGTAGGTAAGAATTTCCGTGTGCTAAGTGTTGCAAACAATAAAAGAAAAATATAATACAGGACACCCTCTGCCCTCAGGAGCTCTCACTCTTATTTGAGAAGGAAGGCACAGGGAACATTTACAGAACCAGACATTTAATTGTTAGCTTACACAGAGAGTGCCCTGAGAGTCAGAGAAGGAAGAGACCCTTGTGTACCAGAGAAGTCAGGGACCCCTTCAGGGAGTAGCTGAGGATGCTTTCCGTGGCTCTCTTAAGCATAAAGATTTTCCAGATTCTATAGGTCAATAAAGGGGCCCACTCTCCGGACTTGAGGGATATACTCAAAAGTTCTGAGAAAGCCTTGTAAGTCAAGGATGGGAATGCAAGGAACTTTGCTCAAGATTAAACACCAGCCTTCTGAAAGAAGTACGGATCCATGCTACAGCAGGGATGACTCTTGAAAATATTATGCCTAGTGAAGGAAGTCAGACCCAAAAGCCACATACTGTGTGATTCCATTCATATGAAATATCCAGAATGGGCAAGTCCAGAGAAACAGAAAGTTAGTCTGTGGTTGCTAGAGGCTGCAGGGAACAAGGAATGGGGAGTGACTGCTCATGGATCTGGGGTTTCTTTTGAGGATGATGAAAATATTCTGGAGTTAGTGGTGATGGTTGTACAACATGGTGAATATACTAAAAACCATTTACCTGCACATTTTATTTTATTTTATTTTTGCAGGGAAAGATTCGCCTGGAGCTAACATCTGTTGCCGATCTTCCTCTTTTTTTTTTTCCCTCCCCTAAGCCCCAGTGCATGGTTGTATATCCTAGTTGTAAGTCCTTCTAGTTCTTCTATGTGAGCTGCTGCCACATCATGGCTACTGACAGACCAGTGGTGTGGTTCTGTGACTGGGAAATGAACCAGGGCCACCAAAGCAGTGAGAGTGCCAGACCCCAGCCACTAGACCTTCAGGGCTGGCTCAACTGCACACTTTAAAATGGTGAAATTTAGGGGCTGGCCAGGTGGCAAAGCTGTTAAGTTTGCCATGCTTCGCTTCAGTTGCCCAGGGTTCGCCAGTTCAGATCCCAGGCATGGACGTACACACTGCTTGGCAAGCCATGCTCTGGCAGGTGTCCCACATACAAAGTAGAGGAAAATGAGCATGGATGTTAGCTCAGGGCCAGTCTTTCTCAGCAAAAAGAGGAGGATTGGCAGCAGATGTTAGCTCAGGGCTGATCTTCCTCAAAAAAAAAAAAAAAAGAACAGGGGTCCATAACTGCAGTGATGGATGACTCACGGGGGTTTGCCCTCATTCCCGACTCGTGCAGAACATGTGGTTCAAGTTCCTTCCTAGGACTTGTGAAGTCCTTCATAATGTGACCTCTGCTTACTTCTCCAATCTCCTCCTTGCCATGCTTCCTCCCACGTGATGGGATGAATTTTCTTCCTTCAGCTTTCCCCGGTGCCCACGGTCTACACATCACCAAGCTGAGAATGTTCCCCAAGGCAGAGAAGTGGACAGGCTTAAACTAACAATTCACCAATGCTTTGCAAGCAGGTAGCTAAGCCAGCTAAACTAGGCCACATGAAAGATCAGAGGACCTTTTCGACATCTGACTCTGAGGCCAGTTCATGGGTTCTGTTTCCCACCCACTTGATTTGAAGCTCCCAGCCTAGCCCAGCAGCAGAAGTGGACGGAACCGAGTGACTGCCAACCTCTCTAAGACTGAGTATGAGAAGAGGTGGGACGTTGGGCAGAGCAGGGAGTGGAGGGAACAAAAGAGTTTAAAGAGACCAAAGAAATGGGGCAGGAGAGAGGAGGCAGAGAAGGATCCTAAAGAGGAGAGACGACTCTCCGGCCCATGCTTACTCAGGGTGCAGACCACTTGGGGCGCAAACGTTGATTTTAAGTCTTGGCACTAGTTAGAGGAGCTGGTGCGCTAAGAGGAGCTGCTCTGGAATATTTATTCCCCTGAGTATTTTACCTTAGTTGTAATGTGCCACTGGAACCTAAAGTAAAGGATTGCTTCTACTTTCTTTTACACTGTCTGTGTGATTAAGTGACGAACAGTAAAACTGCTTGGTTATGGACTGTACCATCTCCTCCTTCCCTGTTGAGGGCTGCTAAGCAGGAGTTTCACCCATGTGTGCTCTACACACTAACCATTGTCATTCCCTGAAAGTTTCATGCTCTTCTGTGCCTCTGAGCTTTCACATCTGCTGTTCCCTCAGCCTTGAATGCTTCCTTCCTCTCTCGTCTGCTTATCCTCGTCCTTCATGGCTCACCCTGGAGCTTTTGCTGACCTTCCCAACTAAAAGGTGAGGTGCTGAGAGAGCTAGGTGCCCCTCTTCTGTTTTTCCATAACATCCAGTGCACCTCTCTTACAGCTCTTGTAACACTGCATTGTGATTATTTGTGTAAATATGTCTTCTCCACTAGTTGGGAGGGTGAGGATCGCACCAAGTTTCTCTCTTTATCTTCAGGTCTTAGCAAAGTGCTCTTAGCACCCAGGTCATTTTCAATAAACATTTTCTAAGTAGATGAAGGAATTAATAATAGCATCCTGCATGTTGAATAACAGCCACATGTTGCTTTGTCCCCAGACTAGATCTTACTTAGTGTCCTCACAGCCTCCTACTAATGTACTTCCCCTCTGACCTAAACAATTTGCTGACCCCCTTGTCAGAAATGTAGACGGATCAGGGCGAACTGGATTTGTCTAAAGAGGAAGAGAGAAAGACACTTAAAGCAGCGAGGCCTCATCTCGTTGTAAAGTTTACTGGATTCAATCTCAATAAAATTGGACCTGCTGGCACAGTCCTCTTCCAGCCCTCATGTAATAGAGGGGACACAGATGTTGAATGCTGCATTAAAGAGAAGTGTGGGTGGAAGGGAGACTGCTCAGATCTGAAGGAGCTAGTTGAAGGAGCCAGTCTTGCCCATTAGTGGCTGTTAAGAGAGGGGGCATTTTGTCTATTACACTCAGTGTCCCCTCCAAGAACCTCAGCTTCCTGGAATCTGAGCACATGGAGTCTGACCTCCCTGCCACCAGCTGCCGCGGAACCACAGATGATGGAGGGGCTCTGACAGTTTATGGTTGCCTGGAGCAAGTTACTTCTTTTAACACCTATTTTAAAAAGAGAATAAAGATTCTTGTTTGTTGTTATGAGCTCAGCAGCACAAGGTGCTCACAAAGCACCCCACACATCACAATTGCTGTAATTAACTTCATTATGTTTTTGTCCTGTAATAATGTACCATTAATTACAGTCCATCAGAATTCTACTTAGGTACAGAATAATGCACAACAACCATTCATTTATGTATATGTTAAGGATATTTTGAAAGATTTTGAAAATTATAGAAAAGAAAATTAAGTTCTCTTGGAATATTCCTATCTAGAGATAACCATTATGAGTGTAGAACTTTCTTTCTCTTTTCTTTTTTTTGCGATGCATATATATCTTTTTTAAAGAATCAGGTCCCACTGTGTCTTACTGAGGCACAGAACTACAGGCTGTATCCTTCTCTTTGCTGTGTGGTCTCTGCGGTTTATGAAGACTGTACAGTATTCCGTTTCACGTGTGGACCCTGGTTAATTTGGTCAGGTCTTAGTCATCATATCGCATCCCAGGGACTACTTGCTTTGTGAGCTTCCTGCTGGAACTTCTGGTTGGTGTTGCCAGGATTCCAAGGCTCTGATCGACGCCCCCAGGCTGCTAGGTAATTCTTGGAGGCTCTCGGGAACACTTGGGGAGAGGGACCCCATAAAGTTGGGTCTCCACGTCCCTGGATGTCCTCAAGGCTGGAAGATCCAGCCTGTGGTGGGAAGGGTAATCAGAGAAATTTAATTTAATTGGGAGGGAGAACAAAGGAGGAGAAGAATTTTACCTTAGTTTGAACTCTTCAGGATGCCCCTTCAGTAGGCTGAATTCCTGCAACTCAGTATACTTCAACTCAGTTTACTTCAGTTCAATTCAATTCGACCCTTAAAAAAAATCTGAGTGATCTATTTCTGTAGCACATTCTGCTGGGGACCTGGAATTACCCCATCTCATTCTTTTTCCTTCTCTCTGGCCCTCTCTCAGATGGGAAAGCATGCTTCTCCTCAATTGCTTTCTCTTGTCCTCATTTTTTCCACCCCTGGGGTATATTCTCTTCTGGGCCATTTCTAGATCATTCTACCATCCTAAAAGGGATCTAGAGTAAATGATTGTGGACTCCTGGGCTGATTGGATCCAAAATATGCTAATCATTCACATTATTTGGTTCATTCATTAGGCAGCCTTTTTTTTTTTTTGAGGAAGATTGGCCCTGAGCTAACATCCGTGCCCGTCTTCCTCTACTTTAAATGTGGGAGGCCCACCACAGCATGGCCTGATAAGTGGTGCATGTGTCCACGTCCGAGATCTGAACCAGCCAACCCCGAGTCTCTGAAGCAGAGTGTGCGAACTTAACTGCTATGCCACTGGACTGGCCCCTAGGCAATCATTTTCAAGCATATACCACGTGCTAGGTCGTATGGGTATGGCAACCAACAGCATGGACACAAACCTTGCTCTCTAGGAGCTTACGGTCTAGTGGAGGAGCCAAGAAGTAAATAGGGAATTACAAAATGATGTAATGGTGTAAGAAAGGTCAGCTCAAGGTATGATGTCTCATTAGACCAAAGGACAACTTTTATCAAACTTGTAACTTTAAATCTGGCCCAACATCCAGGTTCCTGGACTCATTCAGAGAGCTGCATATATGAACTACAGAGGACTCTAATTTATCTGCCCCAGTCTTGATTTCTGGACTGGAGTACAGCCCAGGTCCCATCCATTCTGAGAGACCTTCCAGATGGTCACATGGACAGGTTGGTCCTGGCCCCCTAGCTAACCCCTATGCAGACTCAGTAAACGCCAGCTGAATTAAACTTGTCAATCTTCCATTGATTTTTTTTTTCCTTTTTAAATCATTAAGACCCTGAAATCAGGCCAGGATCAAGCATGAATAATGCAATTGTTACTCATCTTGTCCAAGATCGCCATTTTCATCTTTCCAACCTATTTAAAGGAACTGAGAGCCAAGATAAGTCTCCTCCAGACAGACATCAACTAAAAAGCTATAGACAGAAAACTCTGCCACTCCTGGGGCTTCTGACCCCAGCTGTTCAATGGAGGCTGGCCCGTGCCTTTGCTCTTTAGCCTACCTTAGATGATGGATGATGGACTGAAATGAGCTGTGAGGGGTTGTGCTCCCTAGCAACACACCAGCGGAGGGCAGGGGCGGGGGTGGGGGTGTGTGTGGCAAAGTCTAACGGTTCAAGCCTCAGTGTTCCGTCCCGGGTAAGTTCACATGGCTCTTCTTCTCTAGTCTCAAATCTGAGAAATTCCCCTCCAAAATTTTCCTTTAGAACACAGTCCAGATAGAATTGGAGTTGGGTAGACTGAAAAATGTTTACTTCTCAGCGTTTTTGACATCACTCTTTGAAGTTCAATTCTTCTGATTTTCCCCATACTCAGGATCTGCCTATCCCCTCCTTTCCCCAGGATACAATGACCAAGAATCAGGAGCAAAGTGAACGGGAGAAACAGAATTGTCAGGACGTTTGAAGAGGGGAGCAATCAGGTTCGTTTACTTTGAGGTTTTTGAATTGCAAATTTTTGCTGAAGAATAAGGAAAGGCCTCATGTTTTAATATGGACACTTTTATTTGCCCCTAAATTACTATGACCCAATTATATGCTGTATCCTCTAAATTTAGGTCTTGTTTAGGAATGGGTTAAAATTAACACTTATACACATCAAATGCTGGAATTTAGGAGTTCATATTATTTGACTAATAACAGAAAGGTTTCCTGGTCGGTCATTTTATCATTCATCCTTAGATTTAGTTTGCCATCTGAAACTCGTCAACCAGGGACTAGGTACCTCAGAGAGCCCAACATCAAGTGAAGGCCACACAGCCTTAAATATGCCCAGGTTGACTGAGGGCCTGGGAGCAATTTCTGCATCTTGTCTCTCTTGCCTATATGTGTTAATTGGTTTGCTCCCTAAATTAATTACTTGTTCTTATTAAGAAGTAAAATAGAGAGCCAGACCTGATGGCCTAGTGGTTAAAGTTCATTGCTTTCCGCTTTGGCTGCCAGGTTTGTTTCCAGGTCCTGGAACCACAATACTTATCTGTCAGTAGCCATGCTGTGGCAGTGGCTCATATAGAAGAACTAGAAGGACTTACAATTAGAATATGTAACTATGCACTGGGGCTTTGGGGAGGGAAAAAAAAGAGGAAGATTGCAACAGATTTAGCTCAGGGTGAATCTTTCCCAGAAAATAAATAAATAAATAAATAAGAATCATTTCCATACTGTTGGAACTATTATAATCTTTTTGAAGCCTTCAGTGTGGGACCTCCTGTCTGTTACTGTATTTCTTTAAAAGAAATAAAATGGAAAAAAATCAGAAGGAATGACCCACTCCAGATGAAATCAAATTAGCCTTTAATAGATCCCTATCATTCCACCATTAAATGAGATAACATAGACACACAATATAAGAAAACTATTATTTTTATTTTTCATCCAATTCAACCACAGCTCATTAACATCTTGTGTGTGCAATTGGTGAAATTAGTGTCATGGCTGCTTTCCCAGTTGGCCAGATGGCAGGGGATCTAAACAGCAAAGCTCAGTATGGATGGTTATCTGACGATGGAATGTGATGAAATGGATGGATTTGACTTAAGGGTTAAAAATATAGATCTACAAGTTTCTCCAAATTCTTCCCCCGTAGCCCACTGAGATAGCACATCTTTTCTTCAAGTACAAAATATTGGAACAAGGATTCTGTAAGCCATCACAGGAAGCCACTGCCTTTTTACTCAGATTTATCAAGTCCTCATTACGTGAGTGCTTAATGTGTATTATTTTATTTAATCCTAGCGATAACTATATGAAGTGGGTGTGATTATTATTTCCTTTTTACAGATAAGGAGCTGAAGCACAGAAAGGTTAAGTAATTAACCTAAGTGGCTCTAATTGGTGGTCCTGGGGCTCAGTCTCAGGATGGTCTGACTTCCAAGCTCACACTTTTAACCACGGTGCAAAGTGCCTCTCCTTTTCTCTGCCAAGATGGTGAACAAGTTAGTGGGCCTCAGTCTTTCTGTAAGATGTAAAAGGAAAACAGTAGTGGCTGGGGCTTTCACACAACTCTGTTTCTTGCATGAGTCTTCACGAGTAGCTCTTCTTTGAGGATAGACTAGTATAAACCAGCCTACCAGGATGTCCCAGGCAAATGGTTTAACTACATCACACATCCGTTTCTTCACGTTCCCCTAAGGCTAACGGTTCCAGCCCCTTTCCTGCTTCACATAAAATGTATGAAGTTTAGTGATATGATGTCATCACATGCAGTTTGAGCTTCTTGGAAAAAGGATGCTATGTAAACACAGTAGAAGTGATAGAAAAACAGTGTCAGTGTGGTATGTATACAACATAAAATGGACTAAGTTATTTTGTTAGACTTAGGGACAAAAATAGCTCCCTAATCTTGCATATCTATTTTTTAATCAGCTTGCATGTTGCCTGTGTCTGTGGCTTTCAAGGGCAACCTGAAAGGGAAATGTGTCTGATAGAGCATTGATTGGATTAGCTGTTGAGCCTTCTCCTTTTAGAGGAAATATTGCATTATCCAAGATCTTGCCTATTTCCAGCTTTTGGAAAAACCACAAGTCAAAATTTTGTTGCCAGATGAGAGTGTTATATGGAGGGAGGTTGGCTGTGAATTTCCATATACTAAAGGCCATCCTGACTGTCCTTTATGAAAGATCCAAGAACTTTTATTATGACTCAAAAATAGTAAGGTCACTTTAGGACTCTTTTTTTCCAGTTACCAAAACATCTCTCGTACTGCCCAAACCGAAGCAGGCCACTTTCATCTCAGAGCAGAAAATGGAAGAAGCTAGTGTGAGATCCAAGTAGTTTTAAAAGGCATGCAGGATGTGAAGGTACCTAACGCTACTGAACCGTACCTTCAAAAAATAGTTAAGGTGGTAAATTTTATATTATGCATATTTTACCACAGTTAAATTTTTTTAAAAGGTTAAGATGGTAAAATTTATGTCACGTGATTTTACCACACTTTAAAAAAAAAAGAAAAGCGAAAACCTCAAAGGATGAGAAACTACCAGTCTTGTCTAGTGGCTCTGTACAGCGCCACCTGTAAAGAGAGCTCCTCTCCCACAGATAAGAACACCTAACACCCATTACACTTCCTGATGCACTTTCACACCCGCCCCCTAGGTAAGTGTCTGGAGGAAAGGAACACTTACCATTTTCTTACTGTGACGTTGAGAAAGCGTTAAAGGACTCGTTGGTCTTTCTTTTAAGACAAGAGAACCCTTCTCCACACTCCAGGCAGAGGAACGCTCAGGGAGGAAAAAAACTGTAAGAATAATCAACGTGCATTTCACAGACTCATCAGCTCTTACCCAACAACTCACTTCAGTTAGATGGAGCCTGCGATTGGACCCTCATAGTTGCTGACCTGTAATTTTGTTTCTAGACAGGAAGACAAGGGACTTTTCACCTCCTCTCAATCAGCTCGGTTGTACAATTCTGATCTCGAGCTGAAAAATAAATGCCTGCTATATTGATGGCTCGCGTTTTTGTGAATATGGGAGAATTCTCTGACATCTTTGGGGTGAAGCAGAGATGGAGAGCGATGTGGATCCAGGCTGCCCCGGGGAGAGAAGCCCAAGGCGTCCTGGCCTACGTGTGCATCTACATCATCCTCCGGGAAGCACAGGACGTCCTGATCTGATGCGACCTGACTCGGATCCAAAGTTATAGGACCACCCGATAACCGGACCCCACCTGCACTGATACCATTTTAACGACTTTTTTACATGATCTTTCCTTTGTTTGTAAAGAAATAACTCACATACCTATGTCTTATAAATTTAGCCCCACCCTCAACACATTGCAGCTCTTCACTGCCCATGGGTCCTGTCCCCATGCTATTCTCTGAATAAAAGAGCACTACTACCAGACCTCGAGAATCCAAGAAATCTTTCTTTCGACGACTCGGCTCACCGAGCCCGCGTCAGAGAAGACAGATGGGCCAGAGGCCTACTGTGACATTTCTACCAGTATCCACATGTGCTGGGCGGCTGATTCTGTGGGAAGAGCAGTGGCCCTGAAGACCAAGCTCCTGGCTCTTTCCTATCCCAACTCTGCTTCATATCTGCCATTTAACTGCTCAGAGTCTAAACGTCTTCATTCATGGAACTAAAATAACCCCCACTGGATAACCCACTATCTTTGCTTCATGATCTTTTGCTGAGGATAAATAAAATAATGGATTTTAAAACGTTTTGAAAAATGAAAGCACTGTACACATGTGAGCTATTGTTAGCATGTTACTGAAGCCAGTGGTATAATGGAAAAGTGCCGGGTATCAACAGACCCGAGCTGGGCCTGATGGTCTCAGAAAAGTAATGAAATGAATTAAATGAACCTCTTCCGGTAGCCTTGGTGCAGGCCATCTTCCTAGGCTCTGATCGGTTTCTATTCTTTCAGATAATGAAGATGGCTTTGTAACAGCAAAGCCAATTTGATTTGTTAATTGATGCTCCTACATCCTAAGTGTATTTTTCTCATGGTAAAATATAGACAGCGTCGTGGGTGGGGAGCAAGTCTACCAGCAGACATGGAATTCCTCTTCTCCCTACCTCGTGTATGTGTAGGTCATTGTTATCTAAGGACCAGCTAGGGTGCTGTGGTTGAGGAGACAGGGTGTAGACAGGGGTTCCTAGCATGTCTCTGTAAGAGGTGTGTTTGTGTGGCGCATAAGTACCGGG
Source organism: Equus przewalskii (assembly GCF_037783145.1). Classification (NCBI taxonomy): domain Eukaryota; kingdom Metazoa; phylum Chordata; class Mammalia; order Perissodactyla; family Equidae; genus Equus; species Equus przewalskii. The sequence continues at coordinate 50,332,049 of NC_091849.1, forward strand.
CGAGTCCTTCACGGGTGTATGTATCCAGGGGATGCGAAAGTGTGTGCGTCTGCAAGGGCCCTCCTTGGTGTTATAACCTGGTTTCACAGGCAGAATGACCCTGACTGCACAGATGCGAGTGGTGAGAGAAGGCCAGGCTTTCAATCAGTCTTGAGATGGAAGATGAAGTTTGCTGTTTTTCCCCTCCCGAAAGACTTGGGAAACGGCCCCTGGGGTGGGTTCTTGGAAAAAACAGGACAGCGGCTAACGTGTCTCTTTGTCTCTCAACCCCTCCGGCCTTGAGCCGCAGAGAGGGGGCCGCGCGGGTCTGAGCCCTGGGTGGAAGGAAGAGGCGTCAGACAACTTCCTCGGCGGCGGCGGCCCCGGCGGCCGCGGGGGAGCGCGGCTCTGCGCATCCCGCCCCCGGGCCGGGAAGGGGCGGCGCCGGGCGGGGCCCGCCCCCAGGTCCCCTCCTCCCGGTCGCTCCCCGGTGCCGCGCCGGCCGCGGTCACAGCAGCCTGCGGGAAGCTCGGAGCCGGGGCCCCGAGCCGGGCGCGGGCTGGCCGGGCTGGGCTGCACGCACGGGCTCGGCCGCCGCCCCTGCCGGTGAGTCCCGCCGCGGGAGGCGCGTGGAGGGGCGGGCGGGGGGTCAGGACCGCGATGTCGGGCAGCCCCGGGGCGCGAGCACACGGGGCGGGGATGTCAGGATCGCGATGCTGGGGAGACCCAGTGCCAGAGCACGGAGGGGCTTTCAGAATCGCAATGTGGAGGAGCCCGATCCGGGGGGCGGAGGCCAGTGCCCCGATGCTGGGGACTCCCAGAACCGGAGTCCTGAGGGCGAGGCGGCGGGTCAGGACCGCGATGTTGGGGAGTCCCGGAGCCCCTGCCTGGAGGACTGAGGGGTCAGGACCGCGATGTTGGGAGCCCGAGCCCGGAGGGCGGGAGAGTCAGGACCGCGAAGCTGGGAAACTCCTGTGCGGGAGCCGGGGCCACGGACCGAGGGGTGTCCTGTGGGCATTCTTGGGGCGCCCTCCGCAGGGCGGAGGGGAACAGAACCCGGAGGGGAGCGCAGGGGAGAGGAAGCCCGAGGCGGGCGGGGCAGGAGGGGGAGCCCGAGAGACGGGAGCCCCGGAAAGGGTAGAGTGGGGTGAGGCGGGTGGTTTCTCAGGGGAGGGGTGGAGGGGGCTTCGAGGGAGCGGGAGCGGGAGGGGAGTCGTGCGGAGAGCAGGAGAGCGGCTGGTTGTGTTATGGAGGATAGGGGGTTGGAGGGGTGGAACGCCGCGGCCGGGGATCCGAGGTGGTTGGGTTGGTGGTGGGGTCTCGGGGACCATCTCGGCCAAGGGAACGCAGCCCCTCGGTGGAATGAGGTCATGGACGCTTCGAGAAGGCACCCACCGAGAGAGCACGACGAGGCAACCCCAGACGGTGACGGGGTGGGGACTCTGCACCCAGCGAGCTCGGGGAGTGATGGGAACTTGAGCGGGGAGACGCGGGAAGGGCGCCCCTTCCTGACCCGCGCGGGGACCTGAAGGCAGCGGGTCACCGCAGCATCCTGTGCAGCTGTTGGCCCTCGGGCACAGACCGGAAAGGGGGACACTCGCGGGCCCGGACAAGCTGTTTGTAGCACCCCATATTTCTGAGCTGGGTTAGAAGTGATTTTGCCTAGGGACCAGATGAGAAGAGTCTGGGCTTGAATAGTTATGAAGTGAGATTACAAATATACAGGTAAGATCTACCTGTGTGTGTGCCTTAGGCATAAGTCATAATAAATGTGTGTGTCATTTTTAGATTCACCTGTACTACTTGCTCCCCACCCTCCTGTGCTCTGTGAGAGGCTGTTTCTGAGGAGAAACTGGAGTAAAATCAGCAGTCCCCACGCACAAACACACACGCCCACAAATGCACAGCATTCCACAACCGAGTAAACAGGAGGAGCACTGTACAGGTTTGGGAGGTCGTGTTGGTGAGGGTCCCTTTACTGAAGTTAATAGGAGGGTGGGCTGCCCTTGACTGCCCTCCTCAGATGTCCACATTCTGTACCCTCCCCTGAGCTGTGCCCTTGACCAGGTGACTTGGCAGGGAGCTAGGCTGCTTAGGACCCCAGTGGATGGGTCTCCTAGTTTGTGTCTAAAGGTAAGCAAATGACCAGTGCAGTCTGTTGTTTTATTTTTTTTTTTCCTGTTGTTTGCCTTGGGTGCCTGGCTCCCTTTAATTAGTTAAATAATGTTGACACATTAACTTGTCCTATATGGTTAATTATGTATGGTAATTCGTTTAATTATTTGGTATAACAGCTAGAGTGCAGGAAGGCCGAGGACCTGGGAATCCCATTCTGTGGATTTCTTCATTGGAAAGTTCCTGGGCTTTGGGGGGGCAAAGGGAGAGAGATGCCCCCCACTCTCTTCCGTGCTCTGCATGTAGGTCCATCTTCGGACACACACGGAGACTGAACTTTCTGGGCAGATCAAGGACTGTGTTGGCAACTAGCTCATTTCTTTTCTTCATGAAAAGGAAATCTCTTCAGTAATTAGGCAAGTTAACGGGAAAGCGTTTTATTCGTTTCATGAGTATCATTTCAGGACAAGCCTTTTTTTCATTAAGGGGGTGGTCGGAACCTTGCACCAAAATCTGCATTATCATGATCGCAGCAGCACATTATTCACTTGGCCATAAAGCTAGCTGATTCTTCCAATTCTTTATCCAAAAGTTAAAATAAATGTGCCAGTATTTGTACATTCAAATGAGTGTTTCTCCCCTTCAGAAGCCTCCTCTTGGCAAGCTGGGTACTAATTCTAGTGATGCTGTCATTGCTGAGAATAATTTTGGAGTTCCTGCTTTGGAGTTGCCTTCAGAGTTTGCAGCGCATTTACTGAATTACCTCCTTGATGGCACACCTTCCTTAGCTGGGAAAAAGCCAAATAGTGTGTGGGGCTACCTTTGGCTTCTGAGGTGGGGAATTGAGGTTGCAATAGGAAGGATGCCCATTAGAGTAATGAAAGTCCTCTTGAAGGACTGGCAGCCTTAAAGGGGACGTCCAGTAAAGGTACGTGTATGTGGTTAGGATTGGAAAGTAATTGAGGTGCAGCTTTCATTTGGATGTTTATGCCCTGGTCTGTATGTCACAAAATTGGTCTTATCACCTTATTGTCATACCTTATGGCCTGTTGGGCTGGAGAAAATAAGCCTTTCTTTCCACCTTCCAGGTAGTATTTACCAGGCAGTTTCCATCACTGTGCATTTTACAGAAAACAAAACAAACAAAAGATTTGTTTTCTCACCAAAAAAGATACCCAGAAAGTCACTTAATCCGTATGTAGTGAATGCCTGGCACTTGAGTTTTTATGTGAAAGGATCTATCTAGAGGCGAGGGGAAGAGAATAAGTGCTGAAAATCCACTTCAGTTTTGGGATTCCAAGACACACAGTGTGAAAAATTAACTTAAGATATCCCTTTTCTTCCGCTGTTTGCCTGAATTCCCAATTTTTTTTCAGGTTATCTAACATAAAGCTTTGTACAACCATCGCTTGAATCTTGATCTAGCTGCGATCCTGGGCAAGTTATTCCATCTCTTTTGGCCTCAGTTTTCTTACCTTAAAATGAAGATGCTAATGAGTAGGTACTCATGGGGTTAGGATGAAGATTAAATAAGATTTATGCATGTAGAACACTGAGTTCAGTGCCTGATACATAGTAAGTGCCTAACACTCTCTAGCTATTTTGTTATTAATATTGTTCATTGATAGTTTCATGTTAAGATTCCTCTGAAGCCATGTACAAATTTATCGTTTCCCAGGTAATGCTGTTCTCTTTGGCTGGGCTTGGTGAATAAATATGTGAATGAGAAATTGTGCTTTTACTCTCTGGCCTCTTACCAGTTCTTCAGGAGTGACCTTAACGACAACTGTAGCTAGCTACTTTATTTTGAATTCAGATGTTTTTAAAAATGAGCATTCCTGTTTTGATCGTGTATTAGGTATAATGATTTGGTGAAAGTCTGAAAGAAAAAGATTTAATAGCTTCTCCTGTAACTTTTTTTCCTTGATCCGATAAAATATTCTAATGAAATAGCTACAGTTCTCATGGCCTGTATTGAAAGGGGTGATTCTGGTGGACATTTATTTGTTTCAGTTAAACTTGAGTTTTGCTCAGCTTTGTTTTTTAAATGACAGGGAAGAATCACCTGGCACTAGGCTCTCAGCTCTTTCATAAATATTGACATTAATTTTTTTCTGATTTGTGAAATTTATTAAAATATGTAAATTAGGAAGATACAAAAATGTGAGAATATAATTTTTTCTTATTTTTAATCAATTAGGCATTGCTATGAAATAGATGTTTCATGAAATGTTCGACATTAGTGAGAGTTCTCTGTGTTTTAGGTAAGTTTGTGCAGGAACTAGAGAGGGGTCCAAGGAATAGATTTGTCTTCCAGAAGTTCACATAAGGTGCTCTCAGGATGATGCATTGGCAAAAGTTTTTTCTCCTAATGGCTCATGGGGCTAAGGATTAGTATGAATTTCCCTCCATGTTCTTTTTCCTCAATTTCTTGGAGAAGGCTAAATATATAGATCGCTCAATAATGTTCGTGTTTTTGAGATGGATTAACTCTTTCAGGATTAGGTCCCTCTGTGCACCCGGATGCCATGTAAGGAGATAAGGGCTATCAAAGTACCTGTGAATTGGAAGTGATACTAAACTGTAGGATAGGAGTTATCGTTGCTGTTGTACCGTATTTTCCGGGAGTGTTCTGATGGTCACCTCCATGACGGTGTTTCTTCTCACTCTATCTGCCTTCTGAGTAGTGGATTATGTACTTATAAAGTACCAGGACACAGTACAGCATGGTGGTTCAGACTAGAGCAGTGGTTCTTAATGGAGAAGGGGGCATTTTGCACCCGCTCAGGACATTTGACAATTCTGGAGACATTTTTGATTGTCACAGCTAGAGAGGGAGTGATGTTACTGGCATCTAATGGATAGAGGCCAGAGATGCTACTAAGCTCTGTATAATGCATAGGACAGCCTCTCAAAACAAGGAATTATCCGGCCCCAAATGTCAGGAGTGCTGAGAAACCCTGTTCTAGAGCATGGGATCGGGAGTGAGGATCAGCCAGCATTCGCATCCTGGCACAACCCTGGGTGAGTTTCTTAGACCTGAGATTCTATAATAAAATGCATGTTTGAAGAGAGTGAGATTGTGGACTTCAGTGAGGTAGAGTGTATAAAGTGCTTAGCACACAGAAGTTGCCTGGTAATTGGTAACTCTTGGTATTATGGCTGGTTAGTAAATCCAGGGGCTGTACTTCAAACAGATAGTGTTGGTTTTTAACCCATTGTGTACAGGACCAGTCTAGACTTCTTGATCCCATCCAGGTGTCCCAGAGTAGGGCAAGGACATAGCCTGATGACCTCCAGCATCCGTGGTTCCTTCTGCATTCTGGCCCAGATTCTGCCCTGGTCCTGCTAGGCAGCTAACTGTGGGCTGCACATCCCTCCAACCAGGTGACCAGGGCAGTCCCCCAGACCTCTCTTGTGTAAAGCAGAGATGAACGGAGGATGGAGGAACTTTCTATTTAATCTGGATGCATCAGGAAGGAGGAGATGGCCAGGCCAGGAAGCCCCCCGGCACTGAGCTTATCTCCAGGCTCTCCTTGGACCCCTGTCCGTGCATGATCAGAGCTTCCTCTGCTGCTTGAGCAGGCAGTGAAGTCTGCCAGTTTCCCTTTGCTTTTCCTTCGCCCCTCCTACTCAAGCAAAGAGTTCTTGTAGGCATCCCTTCACTTTTAACAAAATCCTCTGAAACCACTCCAGTTTTTGCTCTGAAGGGGTTTCCGGCCATCTGGGAGGAGAAGGGGGCCCTCCCGTAAAGCCTGGGCTTTGATCTTCCTGCCTGTCTGTGTTTTCCTCATGCCCACTGGGGCCACAGGAGTGAGTAATCCACTCAGAGTAACCAGCAGATCTTCAGCGGGGTGGGGGGCCAGCGTTCTGGGTGCAGTGTTTAGTAGATTGGGGTGTAAATAACACAGTGGTTTTCCAGCTGTGAGCTAGGAACCATTAGTTCCGTGGGTCTCAGTCCTGGCCGGACAATAGCATCACATGGAGCTGTCTAAGAATGCTGATGTCCTGGCCCCGCCCCAAACCATTGATTCAGAATCTCGGTAGGTAGGGCCTGGGCATCAGATTTTTAAATGCTCCTCAGATTATTCTGATGCCTGGTGAGACCTGAGCGTCAGGACCATGACTTGCAAAATTCATGACTTCATTAAAAAAAAAAAAAGAAAAGTAAAAAAAGAGAACCAAATATCAAAGTAATATAAGTATCATTTTGTTAAGCTTTTGTTTTAGTGATGAATATATGCCTGTCTGCAATGTAAAATATATTTCTTCTAATGGACTGCAGTCAAAAAATTTTGAAAAACATTGTTTTAGAGCCTTAAAGTTATTTAGTTAATATTGACAAATTTACCTCCTTCAACATTTCTGTGCAAACATCTGCTGGACCGATTTCAAAGGGCTTTTATTTACTTTGTCAAATTCAACTTTTACAACCATCCTATGAGTGTAGAACGCAGATATCGTCATGTATTTTTTTATAGATGAAGGACACTTGGAGTTGGAGAGGGGTAAGATTTGTTAAACTTGCGATGAGAAAATGGCGAAAACAGGGACTCAAATCCAGGGCTTCTGATTACCGTACACGGCTCTGTCTAGCACATCTGTCTGTCTCTTGTGATTAGCAGACCCTCTGAGAAAGGAAGTGCAACTAGAGCAGGAGTCTGGCTTCAGCATTGTGAAAATAACAACTGTTGACTAAGCACTTGCTACTGTTAGGAAGTGTATTGTACCACCTCATGCAATTCTCCGAACAATCCTAGGAGACAGGTACTATTAACCCCATTTCAGTAATGTGGAAACTGAGGCACAGAGAGGTTGTGACTTGCCCAAGGAGCAGAGCTGGGCCTGGAAAGCAAGGCCAAATTCTCTATTTGTGCTCCCTATTGCCCCAGTACTAGTTTGTTGGCATGTCTCTAGCTTCTACACTCCTGTCTCTGGGGCCAGTTTAAGTAGCGGGAAAATGGCCCCACGTCTTAGTCTGCTCAGGCTGCCGTAACAAAATACCATAGATGGGACGGCTTAAACAACAGTCATTTATTTCTCACAGTCTGGAGACTGAGAAGTCCAAGATCAAGATGCCGGCAGATTCAGTTCCTGGTGAGGGCCCTCTTCCTGGTTGAGAGAGCGAGCGAGTGAGAGAGAGAAAGCCTGAGAGAGAAAGAGAGTGTGTGCTCTCTCTCTCTTCCTCTACTTATAAGGGCACTAAACCCATCATGGGACCCAGCCCTAATGACCTCATCTAAACCTAGTTACTTCCCAAAAGCCCCACATTCCAGTACCATCACACTGGAGGTTACGACTTCAACATACGAATTGGAAGGGGGATACAGACATTCAGTCCGTAACACTCTAGTACTTGTGGCTTCTGCTCAGCTTTCCTCGTGTGTGTGGCTGGAACCCTCCGTGTCCCAGCGAGAAGGGAGGAAAGCCCTCTCTGCTGCCCAGACCCCATCTGAGCTGTTTGTGATGCTTACTGCCGTGAACAGCTGAAATCCGTGGTGTGACTTAGGGAGTCCTGGCTGAGAAGGAACCTGAACACTAACCCTTATGGAGTAAGATCTTGATGGACTTCTCAGTGGTCTGGCAATAAAATTATATCTTGTTCATTCATTCATTCACCAAATATTAAGGGCTGGGGTCTGTACTAAATACTGGGAATAGATTGATGAGCAAAAATGCAATCCTTGCCCTTGTGGAATTTACAGTTTGGAGGTAAGTTTTTGAGATGACACTCTGCTTCAAAGATGGGTGGGGAAAGTGTTTATCGTGACTTTCTGATACCTGTGCACAGGGCTGAAATCGCCAGGCTAATGCAAAGCTCAGGCCATGTATAAATAGGAGGGGGCTGGTTGGTTACCACCTCAGAAGCTTGCAGTGGAAAAGTTAGTCTTCACGTTATCCCACATGACATTCAGAAACCCCACTTCCCCAAAGGTGGGGGACCGCTGTCTGCTCTGAGTCAGTGGGCTGGATGATCGGGGTGAGTTAAGCCTGGGGCTTATGGAAGACTTTTCTTCTCTGCCTGTCTGGGAGAGTACAAGCTTCCAAGCTGTCTAGATAGCTAATAAACTTTCCCTAGTTTCTTAGGTGAGGAACGTTCAATATCAGAACAGTATTTGTTGAATGAGTGGATTAAGAATAATTATGATGAGTGTTAATATATAATAGAGGAAATGGGAGACTTCAGGATTTCAAGACGAGCAAACCCAGAGAAGAGCCAAGGCTAGCTCTCCCCCGTTCCAGGCTGAGCTGACTCCTGAGTTTAACCAATGCCCTGTTCCTAGGACTGTAAGAATTTGAGGGAGATTGGAGCGAGGGTTATTGACTTAAGAGGTTTTTGTTGGTCTTGAGACAGCTAGCATTAAGGGCAGTAACATTTATCCTTGTAGGGTGATGTAGTTCGAGATTAAGAAAAGCAAGGATGAAAGATGTTTTCATCGGTAGCTTGAAACTCTATTTGTCCCATCCTCAGCACGTGCTCTTTGGAGTCTAAGAGAATCCCCAAGAGGTTAAAGATAAGTCTACAGTCTGGAAACCGGAAGAGGGCTACACTTACCCAAACCAATTGTAGATGGAATTAAAATACACATACCCTGCTGAATACTGCCCGTAGATCATACTTTTGTGAGAAATGAAACTTTTTCTTGGTCAAAACTATCTTCTCATTTTCTTTTTAGATGCATTCTAAAGAGGATTGGTAAAGTTGTATAAAATATGGAAGAAAAGGGAGGATCATGTAAAATCAATGTTGGAGTGAAATGGCTCTTGAATTAGAAAATTTGTATTCTCCCTGGTGTATGTAACTGTCCAAAGAATTTATTCCAGGAATCTCATCTTAGCTTCTTTATTCCTGCACTTAAGCAAGATAAAGACATTAATATTATTGTCTTGAGTTGCCAGGAACCTGGAGCACTTTAGAAAGTGGAATTAGCCCGTTTCGTTCATGGGCTACTGCCGATGCTGGAATTGGCTGCAGTACTAGAATCTCGTCCAGACGGGTTCAGGTAAAGCTCCAAGAATGTCAGTGAAACTGGGCAGCATTTCAGGAAGGCAGAAACTGATTCATCAAATCTTGGTTTGGTGAAGAGATTCAGGTTAATTCATGAAGTGCTGTAGGTATTTCTTGAATTGCATGGCCTTTTTTTCCTCTCTCTCTCTTTAAAACATCCTGAATGATGACTAGTTGTTTAGGGCATACATCCCCAGAAGTAATGCCACCATCTGAGTGTCCGCTGTCAATTCACAGTGTCCTTGACAATTTCTCTCTCATCTGGGATGTTCATATTTTAGATCTTTGCAGCCACAGAGTCATTCTGACAGAGGAGCACTTGAGAGAAAGAAGGAGAAAAAGCAAATAGATGTTCTTAGGGTGTGAGTGGAATCCTCCCAGAGCAGCAGAGGAGGGGTTCAAATGCTAAATCTGTCAGTTCATCAGCAGGGACTTTTCGGCCACTTTATAAGTGCTTAACCCTGGGCTGGATACTTGGAGGGGTACAAGAGAAGCAGAAGCATGGTTTTTGGGCTTAAGGAGCCTATAATACATTCAAAGCATCAAATTTTTCTCACATGAAAGAGAGAGAAGTCCTTAGACATTAAGTGCTGGGCTGTGAAGCAATGGTAGTAGGTTGTGCCACTCGGCTTAGAAAAGGGAAAGTCAGTGTGACTCGTACAGTCGGAGTATAATTCAGGAGCAACAACCCAAGTGAGAGCTGGGGTAACATTTAGATTGAGAGGTGGGTGTTTCTGATGGGATAAACAGCACAGAGGGCCACGTCGGAACAGTATATGTGTATGTGAGGCCTGAGGAAATCGCTTCATCCTTCTTCCCTGTTCTTCATATCACGTGGCACCACTTCACATCTTACGTGTTTATTTGTTTATACTCTGTCTTCTGCACTGGGTCACAGGGCTCAGCTACAGAAGGAATAGATAGGGCAGGATTTCAGATCTAGGTTCCTTTTTGCAGTTGGATGTTTGGAGAAAGGAAGAAGGAAATGAAATCATTCATTAAAAAGATTTTTCAAGGGTGTGCTCTGTGCTTGGCACCGTTCTAGGTGTCGGAGATCCAGAGATGAACAAGATCCCTCCTCTCGTGTAACATATGTTCTCTTGGGGGGAGACAGACAATAAACAAGTAAGTCAGGAAATAGATAATTTTAGGTAGCGAAAATGCTATGAAGAGGGGCCAGCCTGGTGGCTTAGTGGTTAAGTTCATGCCCTTTGCTTCAGGCAGCCCAGAGTTTGCAGGTTCAGATCCTGGGCGTGGACCTATATACCATTCATCAAAACCATGCTGTGGCGGCATCCCGTATACAAAATGGAGGAAGATTGGCACAGATATCAGCTTAGAGCCAATCTTCCTCAAAAAAAAAAAAATACTATGAAGAAAAATAAATCAGGATGGGGGAAAGAGAGCTGGTTTTAGGTAAGGTTAGGAATAAGGATGAGGGGGCCAGCACCATGGCCGAGTGGTTAAGTTCGCGCACTCTGCTTCGGCAGCCCAGGGTTTCGCTGCTTTGGATCCTCGGCGCGGAAAGATAAAAAAATCTTAAAAAGAAAAAAAGAGAGAGAGAAAATAAAGAATAAGGATGAGATAAAGATTTTAGATTCACTCTGAACTTCCCTGGAGAAGCCTCATTGCCACCGGATTACCCTACAGTCTGTGCCAGTGGGGTCCCACTTTGTTATTCACATTCATGTCACCCATTGACAACCCCCCCCCCCACAGTGTATATACAGTGGACATTCAGCAAGCATTTCATGATAGTGATAAAATGGCCTTGCTAGACTTGAATTGGACCACATTTTTCTTCTTACTTTTTACTTTTTATAATTTTTCTGTTTAAAAGACACTGTCACAAAACATGTATGAAAGGAGAGAGGGAAGAATCCTGTAGGAAAGAACATGCAGGTATTGACAGCAGCAACCTAGTTATCTGTACAGGAGCTCTGGAGGACAAGATTGAGTGCACCAGCATCAAAATTTTGTCACGTGAAAGAGAAAGAAAATATTAAACCGTTTATAATTATGTGGCTGTGAAAGGTCTCATGGTCTGGAGAACCACTGTGTCTAAATATATTAACCAGATTCCAAAGGAGGTAATGATGCATCCATGTGTACATAAAGGCACATAAGATATAAAGTGGCTACCATGTATTGAGCAATTACTCTGTGCCAGGCCTTGTGCACTGCACTTTATTTGAATTATCTCTATTCTCTGAAACAACCTTAGGAGGGAGATATCCCGGTTTCCCAATGAGAAAACAGAGATGAAGTGGCTAGCCCAAGGGCGTTAGAGTCAGTGAGCGGCAGAGCTGGCGGATTCCTTGTTTGTGAGAGGGCGTGGAGCAGACGAGTTTGGGTTTAGTTAAGGGCTCCCTTAGAGTGTGTATCTAGCCTGGAATTTGGCCAGGGTGGGGTGTTCTGTCTGTCCAGCTCATCACCCTATCTAAGGGATTCCAGAAGCTAGGATTTTCTGGGACTGACTGAATTTATATATGTGGTTCCCTGAACCTACTGGAGGCATAGACTCTGGTGGCAGAGGACAGGATGTAGAGATGGTGTCGATGTGCATTGAGCATTTTTTCATTATTTCACATGCCTATAAAAGTGGTATGTGTGCGTCAGAGAGCTACTCAAGCTGTTAAAACTTGGAAATGCTTTGCTTTCCTCTGGGTGATAGCAGCTTGGTTTGGAGTCACCTGCCAGCTCCTCTAAAGCTGACTTGAAACTCTGACTTGTGATGATGTGTATCTGAGTAAAAGGTATGGGGTAGTGAATATTTAGTGGATATGGTTGATTTAGTAAACTTTCAAAGCACAGAGAACTAAAAATAATCAATTTAAAACACGTTTGATGGTGAAGAGCTGGGGCAATAATGCATGGCCTGGAGTGACAGTGAAGCTCTCGGTGGGTGCCCTTTCTCCCCTATTGCTGGCCCCGGAACGTACTCATGTTTCTAGAGGGGCAGGCTGCTCTCACAGTGCCTCTTTGACCTAGAAACAATGTCTTCAAGACCCTCTCTGAGCTATCACAGTTTACATTTCTTGAGCACATGTTGTGTGCTAACAATTTTACCCGTATTATCTTCTCTCTGTCTTGAACTTTCTATTATAGGAAATTTCAAACAGGCGGAGGTGGACAGGGTGGTATAATAAGCCCCCACATGCCCATGCCCCAACTTCAACATTATTAACTCATGGCCAGCTTCTTTGTGTATATCTTACCTCCAGAGGATTCTGAAGCAAATCCAGAAATCCTATCATTATTTGTGCGCATTTCAGAATGTATTTCTAAAAGATAAGGACTCTTTTATTATAATGCTTTAAATGTCACAACGGCCCTATTAGTCAGGTACCATTATACCTTTCTTTTATAAATGAAGACAATGAGACACAAGGAGATTAAATTACTTGCCAAGGTCACCTAACTTGTAAGTGGCAGAGTCAGGCTTCAGACCCAGTTGCCTGACTCCAGAGCCCGTCCTTTTAACCCCATGCTGCGTGGCTGCCACTAGATCTCTCTGCTGTGGCTGATGCTACACCGTGGAACTGGATCCTGGGAGTAGCAGAGCAAACTCCCAGGGACATGACTATTGATTTCTGTGGATTCAGCTGGCCGACCGTTGCTGTAAATTGGGTCTGTTTACGTTCATAGGGACAGAATGGCTGTGCAAGGCTTGGAATTGTCATCTCCAGGAATGAAAGGACCTGCCTGAAATATTAGTGGATTCTATTTGGGCAGAGAAACTGATAAAGCACCATTATTGTAATAGTGTTTGAAATGTCAGAGAAACCCACAAGGAAAAGGACTTGACAGGAAATGTGATTGTCATTGGGCCGTGGCTGCCCAGGGTAGTAAAAGGTTTCTTTTAAAATGAATTTTCCTTTGGTTTTCTCTCTTGGCAGAAGGAGTCAGCGTCTTCCCACTGAGTCTTTTCAGTTTGTTTCCAGCACAGCTAATTGCGTTTATTTGTCTCTGGAATCACATGGCTGCCTCCTCTCCCTTGCCTTTTCTTAAGGTCTCTTGCCTGCTGTGTACTACGATTACTGCCAAAAATGTTCTCCTCACCTGGGAGCCAGTTGGCTGACAACACAGAGTAGACGTTGGGAGGCCAACTCTGTCTCTCCAGAGAGCTGCCCTGGCCCCTGGCGTCCCAGCCCACCTCAGGGGAGAAGGAGAGAGAGTATAAAGCTGGTATGAAAGGAACCATGTTGCCTTGTATACGCCCACTTGGCCAATCAGTGTTAAGAACAGAGCAGAAAGCAAGTGAATACTATTGGCTGATTGATCAAGAGAGCTTTGCTGGTTCAAAGTCAAGAAATTGACTCTCCATTTCTCCTATCAAAACAAACATCGCATTGGCTTTTTCTGCTGAATACTTTCCTTCGTCTTTGGGATCCCTGACATTGACTTGATTCTCATACCTCGGCTTCTTTGCCTTCCCCCATCCCCATGCGGTCCCATCACAGAAGCCAGTTAACTGCTGGAGAACTGTCCAGCTCCTTCTTAACCCTCTCACCTGTGGGGCACCAAAAGGTGGTACTTGTCAAGGTGCAGTTGAGGAAGAGCTTAGAAATTCCACCTTTGGCTCCCTCTGGGACCTCAACTGGTGTCCTTTTCAAGGAATACTTTTTAAAAAAATATTTGTTGTGGCAAGTGTTTTGAAATAGATTTTTATGACTGAAGCACTTCAACTTTTAAAAAAAGTCAAGTAAGGACAACAGTGGACTGCAAGTCGCTTAGCTCTCATAGTAGAGTGCGCTCAGGGATGACAGATGCGTGCTCTGTGCCGCGGCTCCCTCCTGAGCCTGGTCTCCCTCAGGAGCCTGTGGCAGACACCGTAAATTGATCTCAGCGGCTCCCCTCCGAGCTCTACCCAGGCCTGGAATGCCTCTCAGTCCTGGACTCCGGGAAGTGCTACCAACAGGGTTGGCACAGGGGTGAAATCTATTTGTCGTTTCCTGAGTCCGTGGTCCTTAGGCCTCTTCCCACACTGAAGCCCCGGAACCTTTCTGCCAGCGGTCACATTTGGTCACTAACAGCGAGAGACCAGCGCTCCTCTTTCCCCAAGAAGCAGATCAGAGGGTGGGGAAATGTTACCACCAGAGAATGCTGAATGCTCTCTGGAAAGCAGATGACAGGGGAAAATGTTTTAAGTGCTCATAGTTCATGGAGGACACGGGGATCGTGACTCGCCCTTTTCAACCCATCGTGGGTCCTTCAGTGGGTTAGTAGATTGGTTAGTCAGTAAGACTAATTAAAGTCATTCTTTTTGTGGGAGAAATGGAATGCTGAATGCTCAAGGGGAATATGAAGGAAATGGAAGCCCAGAGCCTGTCCGTGAGGAGTTCCTAATCTGGTGTAGCAGTTGTATTAAGCTGAGTTTAGATTTAGGGTCGTTTAATGAGGTGCGAGAGCAAGAAACTTAGTGCCTAGTTGTAATTCACTCACTCTCAGCTGACCAACAGTTCTCTTTACTTTTGAAGAAATTTGGAGGGTGTTAAGCTAACACCTATGAGGCAACAGGACTTCCTTGACAGATGTTTTAAGTATTCATGACCATATTACAGATAATGTACTGAGCTGTAGGAATGGCTTAGGCTGGTCTGTGGTCACCAGAAATCATGAACGCCTGACCAGCTGTGCAGGCAGAAGCTGCGCGGGCTGCTCTGGGCCTGGCTGTCTCCAGGAAGATTGACAGAGGGCTGCCATCTGGGTGGTGAAGATCAGGCTGTGTATGCACTCGTGTGGTTTTGTCTTGTTGTTTTAATCAACAGCACATTCTTTTGCAAGAAAAACCAAGGCTCATTTTGGAATGCTTTTGCTTTAACAGCAAGGACCAACAGAGGCCCTTTTCCATTTCAGAAGTCTCAGCTGGATATTGGAGGTAGTGGAGGGGAGAGGAGGGGAAAATCCATGCAGGTCCAAACATTAGATTGGCCAAGTATTTTTTAAAAATCGGGTTAAATTTAGAGCCCCCCTCCCTTAAGCGTGTACTCATATCTAGTACTGCTTGTCTAAAAATCATAGTTAAGCTGAAATTGCTTCTGGTTTGTGATTATTCTTTACTTTCTCCGTCTTTTTTGGATGTCATAGAAAAAAAGGGCCAGAAAACATCATTTGCTGTTGTGATTTGGGAATGTCCGAAGTAATTGAATTCTCCAGAGGGAGGAGTGGCCAGTGAGGCTGAAATGGCCAGCTGGGGAATAATTGCAACTTTTCAGTAGATACTGCAGTCCTTTGTTGAAGGCAGCACTGGGGTGGTGGTAAGGAAACTGCAAGCAGTGACCTTGAATTTTCTGGTAACAATGAGTGCTTGTCTCTTCTCAGGACCATATGATCTGCAGGAATAGCTTCTGGCTGGTACTGCATCTTTTGTTTTCTAAAGGCACCCTGGGGACTTTAAAATGCACCCTTTGGGTTAAAATCATCTTATTTAAAAGCATCTTACTTGAGTTCACTTGATGGTAAACTTATAATGGTGGCTATTAGACGCTGAATAAGTTTGGAAGTGACACTTTCTGGACCAGCACCCATGTTGTCTTCTGCTTGTAATTACATTCCCTTTTTTTTTTTTTTTCCAGCGTTAATTCGGAAATCTCAGTTTGTTGGCCTTTATTATTCTCAGTTTACAGATGGCACTGCCGGTGCCAGAAGGATGGTGGTTTATTTTTAAGTTTGTGATTCATTTAATTTGATGAGAGTAGGATTTGGGCCTTCTGCCTTCCAGTTCACTTTGCCTCCAAGATCAATACAACGTCAAAGAAGAAAAAGTTGTCCATTTTTAAATGGTATTTATAATGGATGTGCCTTGTTGATATTAATGACAGTGTCTCTACTTCGACTTAGTTTTAGTTAATCAAAGACTTTAGTTAAACTACTTTTTCACTGGCTTATTCCACTTTGTAGAAAAAACATCAAAACACAGGAAAATAAAGTTCTATTAGAACTTTTAAGAGCAACTCTCCAGGAAGGGCCTAGGCTCACCATAGACACTGTCCGGTCTTCTCGATCATTGGTACCTCCATTATCCAAGCCGCATGATGATTACAGGTATCCAGAGATGAAGGACCTTTACAGTTCTGAATTATCAAAATGATATTCACGAGCGACAGTGATCTAATATGTTTTAGAATGATTTTCAATAAATGAGGTTGAAACAGAAGGCGTCTCCTGAATAGTGTGGAATTTCAGCTCATGGCCTCTGGGGCAAGACTCCCTGGGTACAGATTCTGGCTCCACCACTTCCTGGCTGGGTGACCTTGGGCAAGGAACTTAACCTGTTTCCTCACCTGTGTTGCGTTTCTTAGGATTGTGAGGAATTTAAGTTAATAACATGCAAGGAACGTGGATCTGTTCCCAGCATAGAATAAGTGCTCAATATATGTGAGTCATTATAATAATTATTATTGGCCACTGGATGAGAAGAGTCCCAGGTTCAGATGAGGGAAAAATATGTCCCTGGTGTCTGGCTTGAGCACCTGGGTGCAGCCATTTACTGAGATGGGAAGAAGGAGCATAGGAGAGAAGCAGGTTTATTCCGGAAGCTCCCATCTCTTGGTCGAGTTCATTTTGAGATATCTTGGTTACAGCTGAGCAGAGATATCAAATGGGCATTGGATGTACTCCATGCCAGATAATAACTACGCTTTCTGTGGACTGTAGCTTGTCTCGTTGGTTTACTTATGGATTTCTTGTGAGCTCTCCAAAAAACTGAATCTCATATGTTTCAGAATTTCCATTGGAATAATACTGAACATAGTAGTGGCACATAGTAGACACTAAGCAACTATTTGTAAAGGGATAATTGTTTTCGAAAGGTCCTAAGTAACTTGGGTAAAGGCAATGTGTGTGTATGTGTATATTTACATTCCTTGGAATGTAATTCCAATTCCTTGGAAAGGAATGTAAAGGCCAGTATACTTTCAGTGTGTCTGTCTACCACCCATTCGTTTATTCATTCTCATAATGAATGTTTACTGAGCATTTACTATATACCAAGTACTGTTCTAGGTGCAAGGATACAGCAGTGGACGAAATAGACAAAGATCCCTCTGCTAGTGGGGCTTATATCCTGGGCCAGCAGTGTGACTAGGGAAGACAGACACTATACATAATAAAAAAAATAATATATTAACATCACACCCATTAGGATGGCTACAATAAAAAAAAAAAAAAAAACTCCAGAAAATGACAAGTGTTGACAAGGATGGAGAGAAATTGGAACTCTTGCACACCGTCGGCAGGAATGTAAAATGGTGCAGCCGCTATGGAAAACAGTATGGCAGTTCATCAAAAAATTTAAAAATAGAATGACCAATGATCCAGCAACTCTACTTCTGAGTGCAGACCCATACGAATTGAAAGCAGGGTCTTGAAGAGATACTTGTACCCCTATGTTCATAGCAGTGTTATTCATAATAGCCAAAAAGTGGAAGCAACCCAGGTGTCCATCAGCAGAGGACTGGATAAACAAAATGCAGTGTGTGCATACAATGGAATAGTATTCAGCTTTCCAAAGGAAGGGAGTTCTGACACCTGCTACAACATGGATGATCCTGGAGGACATTGTGCTAAGTGAAATAAGCTAGTCACAAAAGGACAAATCCTGTATGATTCCACTTATATGAGATACCTAGAGTAGTCAAATTCATAGGGACAGAAAGTAGTAGGCTGTTTGCCAGGGGTTGGAGGAAGTGAGGAATGGGGGTGGTGGTGTTTAATGGGTACAGAGTTTTAGTTTTGCAAAGATGAGGAGTTCTGGAGATTCTTTGCTCAATGATGTGAATGTACTTAATACTACCGAGCTGTACTTTTAAAAATGGTGGAGATGGTAAATTTTATGTAAGGTGTATTCCACCATAATTTTTTTGAAGTGTGAGAAATAAAATAATATGTTAAATCACAGAGTGAAAAGTACTACAGAAAACAAAAAACGTTGAGGAGAGTAAGGGGGCTCTGGCGTGCTGGGGAGGGTGCAAATGCAATATTCAATCAATAGGGCAGTGGCGAAGGTGAGATTTGAGCAAGACCTGGAAGGAGTTCTTTGTCTCTTGGCTGCCGTCATAGTGATTGTCTGAATCTTCCAGGGCCCGCAGCGGGTGTGTGGCCATGCCGAGACAATGATCAAGTAGTGTGTATCAGTAAAGTTTACATTGTTGGCTGCTGAGTCAGAGACTGGGCCGTGGGCATTTCACTTCAGAAAAACAATCCAGGCCGTCAGGTAGCGCTTGCACAGAGTATAGTCAGATGTGAGCTGAGACTTGAGGTTCTGTTACAGTAAAGAGAAATGGTTGTCCTTATACGTGGCCCTTTCTAAAATAAACTGTACCTTAGCGATAACAATCAGGAGTTTGATTTTTCAGTTACTCGTAAATTTGCAGGTTGTTGTTTAGGCCATTTCCAATGTAAGTTTGAAACTCCTTCATATTCTCTCTGTGGTGGGTCATATGGTAGGGAATGGTGATCTGCTTATAAAAATCCAGTGACCTGGACAAGATTTTTTACTAATTTATGAGGCTGGGATAAACAGGGATCAGCTTGCCATCATTTAAGCCAATACTTTGTACTCATGAAAAACTTGAAAGAAGTTTGCAGCACTGGGTTCTTGAACTGATTTTTCCATATCTGATTTTTTACCCTTTTCCATGTCTAATAAAAAAGATGTATAACGAGCATGCATCTCTACTTTGGAATCGCGAAGAAGTCCCTGTCCATCCCCCACCCCCACCCACTGAACTTG
Organism: Equus przewalskii; assembly: GCF_037783145.1. Classification (NCBI taxonomy): domain Eukaryota; kingdom Metazoa; phylum Chordata; class Mammalia; order Perissodactyla; family Equidae; genus Equus; species Equus przewalskii. Next base: position 50,350,888 of record NC_091849.1, read on the forward strand.
GAGGGGAGATGAACATCTGTGGGTGGACAGGCACCTGTGCCCCTCCACAATCCTGGCCCTGGCCGAGGATTCTGAAGCTGCACCAGCAGCCATTCAAAACACACATGGCTGTTTGTGGCTCTCTCCCCAGGCTCAAGTTACACAGTGATGGCTAAGGTCCTGGAGACCAGGTAGAGAGGAGGAATGGATTCCTTCTGTGAGTTCTTTCTATGCTGACGGCAGTAAGCATTGGTTGACTGAAAAAGCACAGCACCAATCTCAAGAATCACCCTCCCTCCCCCATTTTTGAGTAATCTTGTCTGTCCAATGTTTGATTTCTTTTAGTTCTGAACAAAATTCTTATGAAATTTTTGGCATAAATGTAATATCTTGGATGCTTTGACAATAAAGAGAGGAGGAAGAGTATTTTTCTTCATCTTTATACATAAGCAGCTGCCCATGGTCATTTAGCCCTGGATGATTATCAAGCTCAAGATATCCCCCTTGGCCAGCCCCATGGCTGAGTGGTTAAATTTGCGCGCTCAGCTGCGGCGGCCCAGGGTTTCACTGGTTCGGATCCTGAGCGCAGACATGGCACCACTCATCATGCCACGCTGAGGCAGCATTCCACATGCCACAACTAGAAGGACCCACCACTAAAATGTACAACTATGTACAGAGGGGATTTGGGGAGAAAAAGCAGAAAAGAAAAAAAAAAAGATTGGCAACAGTTGTTAGCTCAGGTGCCAATCTTTAACAACAACAAAAAAGATATCCTCCTGTACCTCCAGTTTCTCCCAACATACAGTGCCAGTGCTAGACAGGCTTCTCTTTACCCCCATGGTGAAGTGATAATGCATGGGAATGTACAGCCATTAGGTGTAGATATATGTCGTTAGATGGTGAGAGCAGTACTGAGCAGCAAAGAAGGAAAGATGAGTGGATTCACTGAGGGTCCACTGGGCAAATACATGTGCTAGGCTCTAAGTGGGGAGGAGAGGAAATTTAATGCCATGTGACCCAGTACTTGCCTATAAGAAACTTAGAGCCTACTAGGGGTATAAGAAAAGGACCCAAACAACTACAGCACAGAGTTATATGTGATGGTGTCATTTAAGTAAAGCAAACTGAATGTTGCAGGAGAACTGACAGAGGATATTGCTTTTTCTGGGTAAATTGGAATGCCTGGAAGAACCAGCATCTGAGAGGTGACTGCAGGGATGGATAAAGTTTTCCGAGGTAGAGATCGGGAGGGGCCCATTCCAGGTAAAGGGAACAGCCTGGACAAAGACCTGAAGAGGAATCCCCTTCCTGGCATATACCCAAGAAGACGTGTACAAACTACCCGGCAGCCCTGTTTGTCAAAGCAATTAACCTGGAACAACCTGCGTGTCCATCCACAGGAGGAGGAATAAATAAATTGTGGTATTTGAAAAACATTCAGAAAAAAAATGAATCAACTAGAGCATCACGTCACAATTAGTGTGGAAAAAACACAACCCGTATCTTAAATGAAATAAAGAAGGCTGCAGAATGTTAGGTACAAAATTTATCTAATGGTTAAAAATAAACAAAAAATATATAGTTTATGGATATTTAGTTTCATGATGTTTTTATTATATTATTCCATGTAGTTATATAATTTTATAGTGTCATAATGTTTTCACGTGAAAACATTAGTGGGAATAGAAAACACCAAATTCAGTGTATGACTGCTGCTGGTGGGGAGGGAAGGAAATGGATGGAGACAGAAGGCTTGGTCGCAGTTGCATCTATTTTATAGACAGGCATACACTCATATATGCACACATACACACCTTATATATATACATAGAGATGTTTAAATCTAAAGTAAATCTGACATGTCAAGAGTTTTGACAAACAATTGTTTGTTCTATTATTCTCTATACTTTTCTGTATACTTGAAATATTTCGTAGTTTCAAAATGAAAGAGAAAGTCACATGGCATGTTTAAGAATAGCGAATGGTATAGATCAGTGGTCATCAAGCTTTAACATGACCCTTGGTAAGAAATGTCTTTTATTTTAGGAACCAGGAGTTTCATGTCGGTTCTTCTGCCTAAGATGTGGGGCACACCCTGACATATTCTGTTCTATTCACTGTTTTCTTCTGCACGAAAGCAGGCAGTGGGTGATGCTTGAAGATGCAGATTAGGACCAGGACATGGGAGGCTGTGCCTGCCAGCCTCAGGAGTGTGGGCTTTAGTTGGCAGAGAGGAGAGGGCTCCTGGTGGCTTTGAGGCCTGTCATCTTCAGAGCTGAACTTTAGCCAAATCAAACAAGATGGAACTGGAGCTGGAGATCGGAGGATGCAAGGTCAGTTAGGAGGTTATCTTGGACAGTATGTGAGCCTGCAGGGGAGGTGAAAGGAAGGACTAGATTTTGGATATCCTGCTGTTTAAGAAAAAAAAGATTTGATGCTTGGGCTTTGAGGGAAGCAGGAAGAGGAGGAGAAATTTCACTTTGATTTCAAGGCTTGATGACTGGGAGATTGATGATACCAGTAACAACTTGGTACAGCAGGAGAAGTCTGGTTTATATACACAATGCTTCAGGCACTGCTGGGACATCCAGATGGATCTAGTAAAGTCTGGGTTGAGGATTAAAAGCCATGAATTCATAATGGTTTCATGATGTTTTATGGTTTTCCATAGCAGTACATAGTACCTGGTGAGGAAAAAAGAGAAATTAGGTGTGATCGAGGTGGGGCTGTGCAGGCCGACCCAGTGAAGGGGTGGAGGGTGCGGAGGGTGAGGAGGGCTGGCCAGGGTAGAAATGAGTGGCTGGACTGGGGCTGGTTTGTGTTGGGTTGGCAGTGGGGCCAGATGAGTCAGGTAGACTAAGAGAGGAGAAAGGTTGGGGGACTGGAGCCCAGAGTATGTTAGCACTTGTGAGGAAGTAGAACAGGTGGAGGTCAGGAATGTTGTGATCAGGAAGGAGGAAGCTCAAGTCTGAGATCTTGGAGCTAAAATAATCCTGAGTGATGAGTAATCACTGCCTTGTAGGACTTGCAGGCTAGGCAGGTGGGTAGTTGTACTATATGGAGGTGAAAGCTGGAGCTGTGTGGCCGTTCACAGTTAGTGATCTGAACTGAGTAGATTAACTTTTCAAATGAAGCTCCTCTATGGAATAACTAATGGTTTTTAACCAAATCAGCTACTGATTATGATTACGACTTCAAGTTGTAGAAGCAACCACGCTGGGAAGTGGAGAGGAGTCTTCAGGGGTACCCTCGGGAGAGCCCTCGTGGAATGTCCTGGGAGTGAGGCTCTGGAAACACACCCAGGATGTGACTGTGAGCCAGGATTCCTGGTCCATCATCAGCTCAGAGGTAGCCAGGCACTCACTTCTGATCTAGCTCTTCCTTTTCCACTCATGTTTGATGGACTTGCTTTTTTTGAGACACAGGTAGCTGAACTCTTGGGGCACAAAAGTCAGAAGCAGTGGGGTCTGCCCATACCTTAGGGCTGATTTGGTTTAGGGCTTTGAATAGGTCACTGAAAGTCTCTATGCCTCAGTTATTCTCACAATCAAGTAACATAAACTAAAATGCTTTTGAAAATGTCTTGAGTAATTTCCTCGTGCAACTCAATGAGTTTCGCAATTTAATGTAAAAAAAGATGCACGTACGACCAGTTACAGCATAATGCTAAGAGGGTATAACAGGACATGATGAATCTGCTTGAGGCTGTTGCTACACTTCACAGAGGAGGTTATATCTGAGCCCAAATGCGAGAGAGAAGCAGGTTTTGCAGGCATGGAGGGGTACAATGAACATTGGTGACGCGAAATGTGTGGCTCGTTCAGGGAACCAGGACAGTCTGTTCTGCCTTCTCCTATGCAACAGGAATCAAAAACTAGGTCTCCTAATTCCAGCTCCAATGTTATTTCACTTTATTTTTCTTCTGCCTGACCTCTCTGTTTCCTGCATCTTTGTTAGGCCTTCTTGTGCACAAAAGTACAGATGGTAACAGAAGATGGAGCAAAGTGAGCTGGTGATTGAAAATCTAGTTAACAATTTAAATACCGTTATGGACACCTATCACGTAGATGAACCACCCACAGATAAAAAACATCCAACTCGAATGTTGTTTCCTTCTTGAAAAATAGCTCACATTTTCATTATCTAAGATCTCCCCAGTTTTACCTTTAGAAGTAAAGAGGACTAAAGGAGAGTCTTATTTCACTGTCTTTGAACAATTGTCGATTGATGCATTCTGGGGCTCCTTTACTCTGGCAGTTGCTGATGGGAGAAATAAAGGATGGGTGAGTCAGTGCTCCCTCTCAAGGAGCTTGCAACCCAATACATAGGAGAGACAAGGCCCTACACTCACAACAGTGAAGTAGCGTACGAGTCCGGACGTTCTGCTCACCAAATGTGTGGAATAGGTAGATAAACCTTCAGGGAGAAAAGAAATCAAGATGGCCCAGAGAAGGCTTCCTTCTCCGATGTGGAGGTGAACTAAGGCCTGGAGGATATCTAAAGAGAAACTGAGAACGAAGTGACTTGCTTGATTCTTGGTAGCAAATAAAAAGTCTGGGTCTTGGGACCGGCGGGAGAGTGTACTGCCTTAGCAGCAAAAGGGTTAAGTTAATAGCTAGGGAAACTGCATTCCTCGCATAGTGCTCCAGCCCAGGCTTCATTTGTTATCAGATTCTTCTGCTATGCAAAGTACAATTGCAAGATTGATCTCCTGCCAGTGGAAATCTGCAGCTCTCCTCAGGCTTCACCTGGGCTGGCCCGGTCCCGGCAGGTTTGCGGATGGGTGATGGAGCTTCCTGTGGGCGAGAGGGCTAAATGAAGCTGGGAGGCTGCGTAACTGAAGCCAAACCGCGGCTGATGAAGCCAGTGGTTACGCTCTTAGGGAAAGTCCTGGGAGACTCCTGTCTCTGGGCTTTAATTAACAGGCATTCCAGACAGCAGAGCTTACCTTTACCCAAACAAGAAGTCTCCGAAGAAAAATGGTCATCACACCCCCCAACCCCGTTGATTGACCAGTGTGTTCTAAACTGTCCCCAGCTCCTCCGAATTCTCCCACTAGAATTAAACACAGATGCTATTTATTGCACGTGGAAGGTGCATGCTGTGTCTGCAATGATGCATTTTGAAAATAGTCCTGCTCGAGTTGAGGTGTGGGAGGTATAGGAAGTAACAATAAAGAAAATTCAGGAATCCCAGCTAGAGAGCTCCAGCTGGAGGAAGAGAAGAAAGCATTCGGAGAAGTACGCTCTGCTTATCTTCCCTGGGGCACAGCAGCAAATTAAGATTGTCTTTCCTGTCTCCTTCTGTCGATATTATGGGGAGCTGCAGAGGAAAAGATTCAGAGGTAGAGAGGTCACTGAGCCCGGAAGGTGGCATGTGCTCCTGGCACGTCTGTGGCACAGAGGTGTACCTCACCTGTTTTATAGTCAGGGTTCAGCCACGCCAGGTACCCATATGGTCAGGGGTTGACTGATTTATTAAGGCCATTTGGGCTTGTGTGCTGTGGGGAAAGTCTTGACAGTATTGTGTAGACTGGCTTTTCCAAGCTAAGAGAACGTGACAACTGCCTTAACAGTAGATGTCATGTAATTTTCTCCCCTTCGCTGCCCCCCGCCATGACTGTTTGCTTACATTATGGCAAATACAGCTAGGTAACTCCTACTAATAATTTTATTAATATGGTCGGCTAACTAGTTGAGCTCAAAATCCACAGAATAATGCAAATATGTATACCTTTATAAGTATTTTTTGTGGGGGAGGGTGTCTTAATATCCATTGTACTAATTAATCATGTTTTACCAATTTTTACATGTTTATGTCAAACATTCCTTTGTAGAATAGCAATAACTTCACTTTTTAAGTTACAAAAGTAGTAAATGTTCATTGTTGAAAAGTGCTATAATGATAGTATCTACCTAGAAGAAAAGTAAAATTCCTCTATAGTCCCACCACTTAGCAATATCTGTGGTAATGTTTTGACTATATGGAATTCCATGGTTTTTCTGTGCCATATGTATATATTTACTAAAAGGGGATGCATACTTTTAACTTGCTTCTTCCTTGTAATGGTGTCTTTCATTCATTTATTCGTTCAATAAATCTTTGAAGAGCATCTACTGTGTGCTAGTCAGTCACTGCTCTAAGTGCCGGGCAGCTACAGTGAAAAGACAATGGAGTCCACACATATTTCATGTGCATCTTTAACAATAAGTGTAAATATATCTATATAATTATTTTAATAGGTGCATGGTATTCCACTGTATAGATTTATCATAATTTATTATGTCAGATCTCCTATTTCTGGATATCAAGATGCTATTTATGTGTGTTAGGTTTTCTTAAATATAGGGAGGATATGTGTTGACTGCTGGTAAATCTGAATCCATGTTAAAATTATTGCTGCTAATAATAGGCTTCTGCTGGTAGTGCCACTCCTTGAAATATGATTTTATAAACAGTGATAAGATCCTTGGCCGATGTGGCTACAAAGATCGGTGTGGGTCCAGTGGCCTCTCGCTTAATGGATGACTGTGGAGATCCTGGAGCCATCTGAGGCTGTTTGCAACTCCACTTCTGTCTCTGGTTAGACCCAAGGCTGCTCAAAGCATGGTTCTGGTCCTTATAACTAGACATTAAGTTGGCATTTTGGTTGCTGTTCCTTCTCAGCCTTTTATGGTTCTGCAGTGATGTGTGAGGCTGGGCTTCCGTGGATTCTGGAAGCATTTCTTTTGCCCTCTTTGATGGAAATTGCTGTTCTTTTGTTCTCTGTCCAACAACCAGCAGGCCACCTTCCTGCCATCTGTGTGAGCTGCTCACACAGTGACACGAGGTGATGTCACAGGATCTGTCTGTTGGTGATTTCAGCACACTGCCTGACCGTCCTTACAAAGCAAACACAGCCCAGAGGAATTAGAGAATTTCACGGTGTTACAGCTTGGGGAGATTACACCCCCATTTTATGGACACAGACCCCGAGGCATGGAGAGGTTGAGTGATTTGCCGAAAGTCCTGTAATGAGTGGTAGAGCTGAAACTAGAAGTCAGGACTAATTCTAATTCCTGGTCCAGTGCTTTTCCGGGGAATCAGCTTTGCCAAGTTTGTGGTCCGTTCAAGTAGAGTCCTTGTGAGAGACCAGGAAACGCCATTGCTCTGGAGTGCTTCTGTTTGGCCTCTAGATAAAATGTGATCACTACCAAACTGTGTCCGTTTCCCAAATATGGAGCTTTTTATTTAATTCTCTCCTTTGTTAATCAGCGAAAGGCTTTCTGGGTAGCATGCTACAAGTGTAGCAGAATTCAGTGACTATTCCCAGTGTCAGTGTGCTTTCCTCCAAAAGCCTAGGAAACGACCTCAGGCTGTAGGTTTGTGATTGGAATGCACAGTTCTGCAAAGCCGGCCATCTTTTAAGATGAAAGAGGCCCGTGGGGTTTATGATCTGGGTTAGACCCACTTGGGTTGTCTGATAGATCCCACTCAGATCTTGTGGCAGTTTTCTTCTCTCGGAGAGTCCTGGAATGTGATTGACAGATAAACTCTGGCGAAGAGCTGGGAACCTTTGCAGCCCTGATTGCTTTTGTAAGGCCAACTGCAAATTACCTTTGATAATGAAGCAGAGCAGCGGTGCAGCAGCATATCTGAAGTTGCATATCATCGAAAGGTATTTGAGTTTAGTCTTAGAGTGCATAATGGTTAGCTGATCAGGCTCTAGGGCCAACTGCTTCGGTTACCTCCTGGCTCTGTAATTTACTGTGTAGCCTTGGGCAAGTCACTTAATCTCTTGTGCTTGTGTTCCCTCACCTATAAAATGAGAAGGATGATAATAGTACTAATGCCTGGGAGGTGTTGGGAAGTTTAAATGAGTTAGTATTTGCAAAGTACCTAGAACACTGTCGGACATGTGATAAACACTATATAAGTGTTTGTTATCTCTGTTATTCTGACATTTTCATTTCACTCACTTATTTATTCAACAAGTTATTGGAACATCTGCTATGAGCCAGGCACAGTGATAGGTGATAAAGGATCTTACAGTTTATTGGGCAGAGAGGCATAGAACGTAAACCAGGACATCGTAGCTATACAGTAAGGAGAGTGCGATAATGGAGGGCTAGTGCAGTGGTAGGCTAGTGCAAAGGAGACTCTGGGGGGAAGGCTTCAGGGAGGAAATTTGGACTGGGACATGAAGGATGAATAGGAGTTGGCCAGTGGGCATCAGTGGTGTGGGCATGTGCACAAGCACAATGGACTGAGAGGATGGCAGAATTCCTGGGACACCAAATAAAAGTGGCAAGGGTTGGGGGGCCTGGCCTGGTGATGCAGCGGTTAAATTCGAGTGTTCCACTTCGGCGGCCCAGAGTTTGCTGGTTTGGACCCCACGTGCAGACATGGCACCGCTTGGCAAGCCATGCTGTGGTAGGCGTCCCACATATAAAGTAGAGGAAGATGGGCACGGATGATAGCTCAAGGCCAGTCTTCCTCAGCAAAAAGAGGATTGGCAGCAGATGTTAGCTGAGGGCTAATCTTCCTCAAAAAAAAAAGAAAAGTGGCAAGGGTGGGGATGGTTGGGGACAGTCACGGAGACACACAGGTGGAGACCAAAGGAATGGCCTCCTATATCATACAGAGATTCCTGTGGGAGATAATGAGGACCCAAAGTAGAACAGTGGCCGCAGCAGCAGCCCAGTGCTCCCACTGAGCGGGAACCCAGCAGGTGGAGGAGGGTGCGAGGGGCCATGAGGGCAGGGAGCGTACCTGGTGTACATGACTAAATCTGCTCCTGGGAGACTGGAGACGCACCCAGACGCTGCTCTGCTCGTCCACACGGCTCCTCTCTGAACGTTAAAGGGTTATTTATGGGCATCTGACACACGTTTTTACTGTGTTCATGGGACCACAAGAGTCACCAGAAACAGGTCATTTCACTGTTTTATTTAACGTTACTGAAAAGGAAATGCACGCTGGGTAGTTTTCATCAGTCAAAACTAGGTAAATAAAGCCAACCTTAAAAATGCATACTTTAGTTGTGATTTCTTTTTAAAAAGAAAATCTAAATACACAATTTTTGGCTAAAGTATCGAATTATTGCCGTGAACATAGATTTTTACCCTGCTTTTCTCTTTCCATTTTTTTCTCAGAGTAATTGTCTGAGAAAATAGTTTTAAAGGAGCATCTGAGATAAAATGTTAAGATTAGACTCCCAAATAGTCCAAAGCATGATGTAACATTTTAAAACACTTTCTTATAAACATTAACTGAATTCATGAATTCATGGTGCAGATATCATACCCAGGTTATTAAAATAGAGGAGTTAAATAATAGTTCATATTAAAATAGAACTTTTAATTCCAGTTCCATTATAATGAGTCTAATTAAAATTCTCTACAAAGCAGTTGGGTGAAGTATTATGAGTCCCAGAAATGTAACCAAAAATGATAAATTCCTTTTCAGTTTTCAAAGATTGCACTAAAATCAATTATAAGGCAGGAAACATACATGACTAAGTTGTAATCCTTCTGTGGGTTTAGTTCAGATGTTACTAGTACTGCAATGTGCATGTTTTGCCTCTTCAAAGTACTTTCCAACTGCTGCCCGTTTTGTTATTATTTATTCTCTTATTTTCCTAAGAGATGGAGAGACATCACCTCCTCCTACCCCCCCACCCCCACCACCACCACCACCACCGCCTTTTTCATGAGGAAAATGACACTGAGGAGTTGAATGTCTTGGGCTTGGCTGGACAGCTAATTGAGTAGAGCGAATAAAAACAGCCAGAGCTCCCAACTCCCAAACCATTATTTCTTTTTTCCCTCAGCTTCGCCAAACAGAAGGAAATTGATGCCATATGTCTGGGCCTGAAGAACTGTTCATTCAGTAAATAATTATTAGGTGTATAATTATTTTATAGGCTGCATGCTGTTTTTGACCTGGGAACTTGCACACTGCGCAGTCCTGGCCCCTCAAGGAGCGACTGGGGAAGTGAGCAGAGGAGCCAGTGATGGGGCGTCAGGAGAGAAGTGTGCTGGGGGCAGGCCAGGCAGCTGGGTGCTGGGGAGAGCCCTAATCCTGGCCTTGGCGTAGGGAAACGTGCCTCGCCTGGCAGAGCTGGCTCCCGGGCAGAATGTTGATGACCTGGGGTTGCAGGGCCGAGGGTGCCGAGGTTGTCACTGGAGATAGTGTGGCACTTTTGAAAAACTCCCAGTATTATAATCTAGGCCATCGAAGCTGCCTGGAGGCAGGGGCCCTCTCTGGGTGAGGAGGGTGGAGTAGGAAAGAGGTCGACAGAAGGGCCTGTTTGCAGGTTAAGGGTTTAGAGTTTGTGTTGTAAATAATGTTGAGCTACCGAGGGATTTGTGGAGGGGAGTGGTGATCAGATTTCCATATTTTTTTTCTTTTTTTTGAGGAAGATTAGCCCTGAGCTAACATCTGCTGCCAATCCTCTTCTTTTTGCTGAGGAAGACTGGCCCTGAGCTAACATCCGTGCCCATCTTCCTCTACTTTATTTGTGGGATGCCTACCACAGCCTGGTGTGCCAAGTGGTGCAATGTCCGCACCCGGGATCCGAACCGGTGAACCCCGGGCTGCCGGAGTGGGAACGTGCAAACTTAACCATTCCACCACTGGGCCTGCCCCAGATTTCCATTTTTAAACTGTCACCTGGATGTGGTTTGGAGAATGAAGTGAGGGTCTGGGGACATGAGGCAGGGGAACCATTGCTTGAGCAAGAAAGCTCCGTTATGAGTCTGCCGTTTTCATCATCTACATAAGTTCATTTTGAAGGCCTGGATTAAGGGAGAGCAGTAGAAATGGAAAGGACGAATGGATTCGGAAACGTGGAGATAAAATCAGCAGGCCTAGATGACTGAGTAGATGTAGCCGGATCAAGGGGGCTGGGCCGGAGGAGAAGTGTAAAGACGTTGAGTTTGAAGTGCCCGTGCAATACTCAGTTGGACAAATCCAGAGCCGTCGGATATTTGAATCCAAACCTCAGGAAAGATCTGGCTGGAGGCAAATGTTTGGGAATACAGGTGCTAGCTGAAGCCAGGGGCATGGGAGAAGTACCCGTGTGAGAGGTACCATGGATGCAGAAAAGGAGGCAGATGGCTCCCCGGGAAAACCACAGTTGACAGGGATGGTGGGAGAAGAAAACAGGCGAGACCGGAGAGGGTAGTGTCACTTAAGCCAAGAGAGGAGGCATTGGTCAGCTGTGTGAATCCCCCGGGGCTCAGGTGACAGAAAGGATTGAACAAGCTAAAGCTTCAGGGATGAGAAATGACTCCCATCCTCCCTCTGCAGCATCACATCTAAACTCCTTATCTAATGCTGCAGGCACCTACCCCACTCGCTTCCTCATTCCTCCCCAACAGCACCTCTTCTCAGGGGCCCACAAAGAAGCCACGCCATTCATACGCTCACTTTTCAACCCTTTCCTGGAACGCCCCGCTCCTCACCCCTTCACTTGTCTAAGTCCCGTCCAGCCTTCCAGGCCCAGCACAAGTCCTGTTTCCCCCACGGCTGCCCCAGCGTGCCCTGAGTGAGCTCTGCTCTCTAGAGACCTGTTTGTATTTCACTCTACTTGACACTTGATTCCATGCAGTCTGCTGATGTTGGCTGTTGATTCATGAAGTTTGACTCTTCTCATAAGCTGTTTGAGGTAAGGAGTCTTATTTTATTCTTCCTCTGTGGCCTTTGTGGCCTGGAATATTGTTGAGCAGACAATCCTTGCTCTGAAAAACTCTCTGGTTGATCAAAATTATCAAGACTTGAGCTTATCCAGGTCATGAGGATTCGTGAGGGAGATTTACATTTCAGCTGTCCCAGCAGAGAAGTTGGAGTGTACTGTGTGCAAGGAGATCATTCTAAGATGCGTCTTTGTCAGCTGATGGAGGAGTGCAGGGGGACAGAGGCCAGGAATGACGGAGGGGCCCTTACGCAGAGCTGCCACCAGGAGGGCTGGAAGATGTGTGTCTACGCCCACATCATGATGCCAGCATGTGGTTTCCTCCAAAACACGCTCTCAGACTTTACAGCTGGCCCTTTGAAGCCTACTTCTGGAAGCACTGCCCATTCTGGCTTGGTGAAAGTAAGGCCTGTCTGGGGTAAATGGATCGCATTGGGCAGTTGCTTCTGAAATTAGTGATGAAGAAAGAATTATAACTCATTACCGTCGCTGTGGCTGTGGTGGCGGCTCTCAGATGAAGGGGATTTTGTGGCAGGGAAGAGGTAGTTGCTAAGCAATAAAGAAAGAAAGAATCCCCTCTCTCTCTTAGTTTAGAATTTTTCATGACCCTGGACTTCCAAAGGGAATTATAGACCCTTTTCTTCTGTAGAGAGAGGACCTAGGTCTTTGCAGCCCTCCCATTGCTGAGGGAGGAGACGGGTCATACTCTGAGTTGGAGGCCATGGTGGTCACGTCCCTGGAACATGGAAGTTCCTTTGTCGGTGTCCGGCTACATACTCCAGAGGATGGAGTTATAAGGAGACTCCGGGACTGGTGTGGCTGCATTTTGAAGATCCTTGAAAAAGTAGGTCTCATTTTCAAGTGAAATGATGGGTCTGTCAATTTTTTTTACTGTGGACCTTTTCCACGGAAATTAAAGTTAATATCCTTTTGGTCTTGTACCTCTCTGCTTCTTAGTTCTATAAAGCTCTTCCTAGTTTATTTTCCACAAGCAGGAGAGAAGTAGAAATAATTTTCTGCAAAGGACTTGTCCACAGAAAGCCCTGAGGTTCGATTGGTGGTATGAGGACTGGAGGAATCTTGAGGTCAGAGCTCTGCCGACAGGTTTCTGTAAACTGACAATAAGGCAGTGTCATGGTCTGTCCTTTCTCTCTCGGAACAGATGGAGGCCAGTTGGTTCCCAGGTCTGAACTGTGCTCAGTTCCAACCATCAGACAACCAAAACCCAAGATTTCAGTCTTTAGAAATTCAGTTGCGCCGTTGGTTTATAAGAGCCTGCAATTGTGCTTGGCACCCTGTTGTAGAGGCTCTGAAGAGGAGCACAAAGTGTGCGCTCCTGTGTTATTTAACTCTGGATGCAGAAGTGTCTCCGTTGATTCGGGTGCCCAGAGGTGATGGAAACGTCCTTGATCTTAGATGGCAATGCAGGTGGGACCTATCAAGGAGCATCTTTAGGGGTTCCTTCTTCTATATCTCATATCCCCAGTGACTCACCTCTATTTCTCCCAACCACAAAAACAGACCGATATTTTCATCTGATTCCCTCTCTGCTTCACAAGAGTTGGCAGAAGCCTGTAGCTAAAGAACAGAGCCCTTTAATTCCCCCATGCACCGACAAGCCCCGCTCCCCCAGATTATATGCTTCTCGGCCAACAGCAACAGGACATCATGTTCCAGGCCTAGCCCTGCGGTGGGTCCACCTGATCCCAGGGCGAGTGTACCCCACCTGTTCCCACCTCCCCTGTCCCTTACCCCTGCTGTGCTTGGTCACCAACTGCCCCCAGATCAGTTGGAGGATTCTCCATCCAGCCCTTCACTCTCAGGCGCCCGGATCCCTCTGCTGGCTGACAGCAGAAGCACTACTGAGCTTTTTCTGTTTGTTTGTTTTTAAATGGCTTTATATATTCTGAGGACCATTTTTCTTTCTCCCACTCTCCCTCTTTCTGTCTGTCTTTTTTTTTTTTTTTTAAAGATTTGATTTTTTCCTTTTTCTCCCCAAAGCCCCCCGGTACATAGTTGTATATTCTTAGTTGTGGATCCTCCTAGTTGTGGCATGTGGGAGGCCGCCCCAGCATGGCCCCATGAGCGGTACCATGTCCGCACCCAGGATTTGAACCAGCGAAACCCCAGGCCGCCGCAGCGGAGGGTGCGAACTCAACCACTCGGCCACCGGGCCAGCCCCGCTTTCTGTCTTTCTGACTGATTCTGTAATCCTTACTAAGTTTCTCTTGGGTTCTTAATTCCTACATTGAGCACCAGTCCATGGCCCGTTCCTAAAAGGGAAACACTGGTCAGTACTGGCTAAACAAATGACCCAATACAGTGTTACGGGGCCACCACAGAAGTAGGCACGTGTTGCAGAGGGGGCACTAGATCCTCCACTGGTGAACCAGCCCCGTTGCTCGCACCAGTGTTGGTCCTAATAGTGGCCGATGTTTTTGTGGACCTGGAACCCAGCACTTTGTTAAGCACTCTACAAGCATTACATCATACGGTCCTCGCATCAGCCTTGTGAGGCAGCTTCTGTTTGTCATTAGCTCTGTTTCCCAGATGACAGAGCCCATGCTGGAGTTCCACGGCTTGTCGATGGTGGGTGGGGCTCAGGGTTGGAGCTCAGGTTTGGAGCTCAGGTCTCTGGTGCCAGTGTCCTACTTGGACCTGCACAGTGAGAGCTCCTCAGGCGCTCAGGGCTCTCCAGGGCCTTATCTCAGCTTCAGTTCTTTGACCTTACTCGCTGCCTAGAGATCTCTTTCCCCCTCATCTTCTCTTGGGATTTCTGACTTTTCCTTCAAGACAAGGTTCAGGGGTCACTTGGAGAAGCCTGTAGACTCCTCCCTCCCCTACCTTCTATTTTGGTTGTGTTTGCGGAGACCCAGCCTGTGAACCGGGGCTCGCCTCCCAGGGAGTGCTCATCCTGTTAACTGCCCAAGGCGGGTCGTCTGCTCACGAGAAGTGCCTTGCCGTTGTCAGGAGGCAGGGCAGTAGGAGAGAAAGGGTTTCTTTATTACAGCTTGCTAGCCGGAGGGAAGATGGCCGACTCCTGTCTGAAAGAACCATCCTACAGAACAAAGACTACAGGCCAATTATATGCATGACTGGTCTCCAAGTGGAGCCTCCATCTGACCTTCATTTGTCCTAGTTCCTGACAGTCCTTTGTTTTACTGGATTAGATGTGCGTCAGAGAATGGAGCAAGGCTTATACCCTGATCTTTCAAATGTCACTGATGATGGCTATCAGCATAGACTCTCTGCCTTGGGGGTCATCGCATTCTTAGAGGACTCAAAAGAACAAAGTTAGCATCTTATTGCTGCTTGGAGGGACCACAAAATCTACAGAGCATGTCTGGGCTAGTTAATCAGAGGTCATTGGGAGTTACAGTAAGGTTTCTTTTCTACAATGTGGCTTCCCTCACGTTGTGTTGAGCCGGTACCAATCCCACATTTTGTCACGATTTCGCTACTTGTCTGTCTGCCCCAGTCGACTCTGACCTTCTTGAAGGCACGGAGTCTATCTTATCAGTCTTTGTCTCCCCAACACAGAGCCCAGCTCTCAGTAATGATAATAACATTAGTACTTAACATTGACTGAGCACCTGTTTTGGGCCAGGCAGAGCATTCGTATTTTAGATTCTCTCATTTAACCATCACAACCACCTATATGATAGGGGGAATTATTACTCCCATTTTACAGATGGAGAAACTGAAGCTTGAGAGTTCTGTAACTTGCCCAAGGTTACCCAGTAAGTGGCCAAAACCAGGCTGGACTCCAGGTCTCCCTGAACTTTTTTTACATTTTATTAATTTTCATGCCCTACATTTTAGACCTGATTAGATATTTTTCTCTTTCAATATTAAGAGGGGTGAGCAGGAAGATTAAATTTTCTTCCCTAAAATTAGTGGTGCCTTGAGAAGCACTTGCTGCCTCTCTCCTAGCAGAAGGGCTTGGAAGGAAGGGGGCCATTTAGATAAATCAGGTTTTGAACTTTTCTGAGGAAAAGAGTTTGGGAAATGTGAAGTACAGAAGGTAACTGGAGAGATGCTGAAAATCCATTTCTTTACTCAGTAAAGGCACATGAAATTTTGCTGCTATTTTATAAAATAATCACTGTGCTTCTCTGGCTCATCTATCATCCAAAAACTCTAAGTGTAAGTTAAGCTTTTTCTTTTCTTTTCTTTTCTTTTTGTGAGGAAGATTGGCCCTGAGCTAACATCTGTTACCAATCTTCCCCTTTTTGCTTGAGGAAGCTTGTCACCGAGCTAACATCTGTGCCAATCTTCCTCTATTTTATGTGGGACACCACCACAGCATGGCTTGATGAGCAGTGCTAGGTCCATGTCCCGGATCCGAACCTGCGAAGCCTTGGCCGCCAAAGCAGAGCTCATGAACTTAACCACTACGCCACTGGGCCAGCCCCCAAGTTAAGCATTTTTGAGACCTGAAATTCATTGAGTACCCAGGATTTAGGTACCCAGGAGAGACAAGTCTAAAACTACTTACTTTCCAGAGCCTAATTTAAAAACCAAAAACTAAACAAAAAACTCAATCTTTGCAATTAGATTTTATGTTAAATTTAGGCCATGTGTTAATTTTGTTCAACAGCTAAAATATTTCCCAGGAGTGCCTTGGTCTTTACCAACCTAATGGATGACTCATTTGCCTCTCTTTACTTTGAGGTTCAAGTTACCTTTGCTTATCTCAGATTTTCAAGTTACCAAATAAATTAGTGGATAATTTAAAATGAGGTGCTCAGGAAATGTAGGCTATCATTAGTAATATCAATATTTATCAGTTTCATATTTCGATAAAATATTTCAGACTATTAGAGCCTGCCTCATGATTAGATTTTAATAATATCTAGAAAACTCCACAGCCTTTAAAGGTACCCTTGCTTACCTCTAGATATCGTTAAAAGAGGGTGGCTAACATTCCCATTTTACAGCCTGTGACTGCCTCACTCTAGTGTGTAGAAGTGACAAACTCAGAATGTTAGGGTAGTAAGGGATCTTGGTCCAACTCTATTGTTCTAGGGATTAAAAAAATGGGGCTCAAAGAAGCTGTCTACAGCTCCCTGACTCCCCTAATGCACTAGGAAGCCACTTTCCATTAAGAAAACCCACAGTCCCTTCGCTGTCTTAGCTCCGTCCCTCTCTCACTGCGTTCTTGCCCATTTTACTTTCCTTCCTGTAGGTTGCGTGCCCGTCCGGCCGTGCTGTGGAGCCATGACCACCGCCATCCTGGAGCGCCTGAGCACCCTGTCTGTGAGCGGGCAGCAGCTGCGCCGTCTGCCCAAGATCCTGGAGGATGGGCTTCCCAAGATGCCGTGCACCGTGCTGGAGACAGATGTGCCCCAGCTCTTCCGGGAGCCTTATATCCGCACGGGCTACCGGCCCACGGGACACGAGTGGCGCTACTACTTCCTCAGCCTCTTTCAGAAACACAACGAGGTGGTCAATGTCTGGACCCACTTGCTGGCGGCGCTGGCTGTCCTCTTGCGATTCTGGGCCTTTGCCGAGGCTGAGGCCTTGCCGTGGGCCTCTCCCCACGCCCTGCCCCTGCTCCTCTATGTCCTGTCCTCCATCACTTACCTCACCTTCAGCCTCCTGGCCCACCTGCTGCAGTCCAAGTCGGAGCTCTCCCACTACACCTTCTACTTTGTGGACTATATTGGCGTGAGCGTGTACCAGTACGGCAGTGCCTTGGTTCACTTCTTCTACAGCTCTGACCAGGCCTGGTACGAGCGCTTCTGGCTTTTCTTCTTGCCAGCGGCTGCCTTCTGTGGCTGGTTGTCTTGCGCTGGCTGTTGCTATGCCAAGTATCGTTACCGGAGGCCTTACCCAGTCATGAGGAAGATCTGTCAAGTGGTCCCTGCAGGGCTGGCCTTCATCCTAGACATCAGCCCTGTGGCACACCGAGTGGCCCTGTGCCACCTGGCTGGGTGCCAGGAGCAGGCTGCCTGGTACCACACGCTCCAGATCCTCTTCTTCCTGGTCAGCGCCTACTTCTTCTCCTGCCCGGTCCCTGAGAAGTACTTCCCGGGTTCCTGTGACATTGTGGGCCATGGACATCAGATCTTCCACGCCTTTCTGTCTGTCTGCACACTATCCCAGCTGGAGGCCGTCCTCCTGGACTACCAGGGGCGGCAGGAGATCTTCCTGCAGCGCCACAGCGCCTTGTCCATCTACATGGCCTGTCTCTCCTTCTTCTTTTTGGCCGCCTGCAGCGCTGCCACCGCAGCCCTCCTGAGGCACAAAGTCAAAGCCAGACTGACGAAGAAAGATTCCTGAGGCTGGGAGGTGGGGAAAGGTGTGGAGGTGGCCCACTGTGATTCCGGAAAACTTGATACGACAATAGGTGTTGACTTTTTGTTTTTAAGAGTTGGCTTTTAAATTAATACGTATTTCCAAGGGTATGCTATGACTATGGCATTGGAAAGCCAAAGGATTCAAGAGTTTTGTTGTTGCTATCATTGTTAATAAAAGGAGTATTCCTTGTCCCTCTGGGTCATAGCCTTATAAGGAACAGGAAGGGAAGGGACCTTGGCTAAGATTCATGGAACACTGAATTAAAGAGAACCATCTTCATGCCTGAAAATTTAGTAGAATTCTGAATTGGACTAAAGTGTAAGCAGGTGGCTGGTCCACACTCTGTTGGAATGGCCATCTTACTATGCTGCTCTTTGGTAATTGAATAAATTGACCCAAGGACCTGATTTCATATTGTCCAGGGTGGAGAAGTCAGAATCTTCAAGATGATTCAGTGAAACCCTTAGACGTAAGGAACTACTCAGTTTACCTGATTTCTGGTCCCTTCTCTCTCACCTGTTCTAACACTGACCCTTCTCTCAGGATGACATCTGCCTGGCTGTTTCTCTGAAGAGCTGTTCACTCCCATCCGTACCTTGCATTGTAATATAGAGGACCAGGAAGCAGTCATCCTTCCAGGAAATGCTTGGATCCATGTGGACATTCAGGAAGCTTATTCTCATATAATACTGATGTAAACGGTACTAGAAAGTTCAGTGCCAAGAGCCAAGAGGCCTAACCAACAAGCATGGATACTGTTTGGTGTCATGGGACCCTTCTGTTTTCATACCTGTGGACTGCAGGATTGCTTAAGATCTCTTAGGGCTGCCTTACAGGACAAGATATCGGGGGCTTGCCCCAGGGAACCTTCTCCAGATTTTGACCATCTTCAAAAAGCCCCTGGTAGAGTGAATTGGTTCTTCTTTTTTTTTTTTTTTTTTTTTAGGAGATTAGCCTTGAGCTAACTACTGCTAATCCTCCTCAGTTTGCCGAGGAAGAGTGGCCCTGAGCCAACATCCATGCCCATCTTCCTCCACTCCATACATGGCTTTTGGCAAACGTTGCCATGTCTGCACCTGGGATCCGAACTGGCGAACCCCGGGCCGCCAAGAAGCGGAACATGCAAATTTAACCGCTGCGCCACCGGGCCGGCCCCTGAATTGGTTCTTAGAGTCCCACTAAGGATCTGATTATTTCAAGAGGAATCCAAAGTCCAGCCTCTTAAATAGATGCTGCCCCATGAAGGACTCATGTAACCACCCTAGTTCAGGGCTCTCAGATAGGCAGTTGTGCCTCAATTTAGAGCAGAACCCTTAAAATAATCAAACCCCAGGACAGGCGAGCTTGTGTGCTCAGTGTGGGTTGGTCCTTGAAGGTTCCTTTGGGTAAGAATGGTGAACTGGACACCTAGTAGGTGGAATGCTCTGCTTGGAACATCACCGTCCAGCAGCTTCTATGGCAGGTGGCACTTGACGTGTCCTGGCCACGCAGCCTGCTCTGAGGACTGACTTCCGCACTGATCCAATGAAGGGGGCTGCGTTGATCAAAGCACCGTGGAAGCCTTCTCCACAGGGGCCACTTTTCCTGTCAGTATGAAGTCCCAATTGACCAAAAAGAGAAGCGGTTCATTTTCACTCCAGTTTGATGAACCTCTATTACCAGGGTACTTTATTGTCTTCAAATTTTTGTTTTACCTTTCCCTGAGAGATTTGTGGGGTTTGTGCCTTATAAATGGGAACATATAAACACTTTACTTACTATATAGCCACACGCATTTTCAGTCTGGGATTAATGGGATAAGAACAAAAGGAATTCATTGTTTTCTAACCAGTGGATGAAAGAAATTTCAGAAAACCAGAATTGCTTCTCTCTCAAAAGACCCTCTCAACCTATATTTTCAGGGGGAAAAAAAAAGATATTCAACTGAAGCTTTCCTATAATCTTTATATTAAGAAAGTGTCTGTCTTGTCAGTTACGTAGTTTTTCTAGATGGGTTTCTCCTGTGAATCCTCAAATACCTGAACTTCTGTGCTACCCAAGTGTTTGACACAAGCTTCTGGTGTTGATGCCAAATTCACCACAAATAAAGTTAGCAAAACTGAACCGGGTTGAGCTAGACAAGGGAATGAGGGGGTTGTGCAAACACATTTCAAGTCAAAGTTCAGTTTAAAATGGGGGACTAGAAAGTCTTTGAAATGTTTGTTATTGTGGATTGAAAGATCATATTCTTTTAAAAGTTGGAAGGAAGATGTAAGTCAAGCTTTTGGATGTAACTGTGGTGGTCATGGTGGGCAGAGATCTTTAGGCCAAAGGCAAGTACTTTTTATGAGAGAAAACAGGAAGCAGAGCAGTGATCCCCAAGTGCAGTCCACAGACCAATGCCAGCTTGCTCGCTGTCAACGGTCTGTGACAAGATAAGTACAGACAGACTAACTTTTAGATATTGCCATAAAATTTTTATTTTAATTTACACAAGGATTGGTCCCTCAAGTGATTGGAGAATTTTTTTTTTTTTGCTGACAAAGATTTGCCTTGAGCTAACAGCTGTTGCCAATCTTCCTCTTTTTGTATGTGAGCCACCACCACAGCATGGCCACTGACAAAGCGCTGTAGGTCCACGTCCAGGAACCGAAGCCTGGGCAGCTGAAGCAGAGCATGCCGAACTTAACCATTAGGCCACCAGGGCTGGCCCTGGAAAGCTTTTTAAAAAGGTTTTCACCAGAGCTATTTGAGAAGCTTTGAGGTAGGAGACTATGTCATTAGAAATACCAGTATCCCATTAGAAATATGTAAACAGGAAATGCAGATGTTTTTAACTACGCAAACTTTTGAGGGCTCACATACTCCTTTTAAAACATTTTCATTAAAATGAGCGTATCAGTCAGGGCCGGCCCCATGGCTAAGTGGTTGGATTTGCGCACTTTGCTTTGGTGGCCCTGGGTTTCGCCAGTTCGGATCCTAGGTGCAGACCTAGCACCGCTCATCAGGCCATGCTGGGGTGGCATCCCACATGACACAATTAGAAGGACCCACAACTAAAATATACAGCTATGTACTGGGGTGCTTTGGGGAGAAAAAGGGAAAATAAAAGAAATAAAAATAAGGAAAGAAATCAGTGTATCAGTAAGAAGAGCCCTAGTTTGTTTTTTTTTTTTCAAAGATTTTATTTTTTTCCTTTTTCTCCTCAAAGCCCCCCGGTACATAGCTGTATATTCTTCATTGTGGGTCCTTCTAGTTGTGGCATGTGGGATGTGCCTCAGCGTGGCTTGATGAGCAGCGCCATGTCCGCGCCCAGGACTGGAACCAACGAAACACTGGGCCTACCACTCAGCCACGGGGCCAGCCCCAGCCCTAGTTTTTTTTAAAGGAATAATTATTTGATAAAGGAGATGATTATCTTATTCCACCATAGCCCCTCCAACAGTTGACATCTACTGGGAATTCTGCTGGTTCTCGTTTTTTTTTTTTTAAAAGAAGACTTTCAACCTATTAAAATGCAAATGCCTCTGAAAAAAACTAAACTCAGTCATTTACATCTTGAGAATAAAAATTCTGATGGGTTTGTATGAGGCCCTGTTCAGGGTAGGGAGAGGGGACAGCAGGACACAGCAGACTGGGGACACATTGTCCTGTTTCTCCTCTTGCCTAGTGCTCCCTGACCTCTAGTTACTGATGAGCTGATGTTAATACTCTTCATGTTAGGGTGTCATTTCCCACCTCTGCTGAAAGTACCTCACCCAGTAACAATAATCTCAGTCCTCTGCTGGAAGCTTGAAATAGTAGGAGCTCAGGCTCTGGGACGAAGGTAGTTCATTCCTGCCTCTCTTGTCCGCTTGTTCACAAATTGTACCTTAATGCCTAAAAACATCAGGTTCTTCCGTTGTTGCCCTGTAGTTTCACGTGGGCCCTCCAGGTGGCGGTCATGTCTTGGGGCGCAGCCATCGTACCCAAGGCCTAAGCCTACCAATTGTGTGGGTCCTAGTGTTTTGCTTGATTGCTTGGCGAAGAGAAAATGGAACTATTTTCTGTGTATATAAATCTACTTACACCAATGACCATTAAACAGATTTTGTACATGCATCGTTGTACTGTCAACAGCTATCTTGTTTCTTTGACAAGGCCCTTGACAAGGGCTACTTTGACAAGGTCATCTTAAAGAAAGGTTTTACCTAGACAAACATTGCCAAGAGTTGGAGGTCAGGATAGTTTGTATCCACTTAGAAGTAGGAAAGTATAAAAGCTTTAAAAATCTCCATACCCAAACCCCCAAAACGTCCCCGCCCCAAATCCCCTCTTGTGCATAAATCAAATTGCCTCCCCACCCCCAAAAGCTAAAGAGTTGATTTCTCCGAGGATTTCGATCTAATTGAATAAATACTCCTAGTGTCATGGACAATAGTGTTAGATTTCAAAATTTTAATTCGATGGACTATAGTTTTTGAAATGTAAAAACCATGAATTATACTGTAATTATACTCTAACAGGTACTGTAATGTGTGTGTTGTGAAATGTGGTGCCTATGAAGCAAAAGATTTTGTAGCCTTAACTGTCAGATTTAAATAGCTGTGAAAAAACGTGATTCTCGGGGCAGGCCCGGTGGCGAAGCGGTTAAGTGCACACACACGTTCCGCTTCAGTGGCCCAGGGTTCGCAGGCCTGATCCTGGGTGTGGACATGGCACCACTCAGAAGGCCATGCTGTGGCAGGCGTCCCACATATAAGGTAGAGGAAGGTGGGCACAGATGTTAGCTCAGGGCCAATCTTCCTCAGCAAAAAGAGGAGAATTGGCAGCAGATGTTAGCTCAGGGCTAATCTTCCTCCAAAAAAAAAAAAAGTGATTCTCTGGGCTACTCCAGCTTCAGGCTATCATACTGGGCAGTAGCCCTAGGCAGTTTGCACCTTTGCTTCTGTTGTCAGTGTTAACAGTTGAACAGCTCTTCAGTTACTGATTAGGCAGGTACTGGTGAGCACCAGGTACTTATGGCCGGCACCATGTTGGCTCTGGAGATACCACAGTGAGGAAAAAGAATAGGGACCCTGACATAGAGAGTCTGCAGTCTGCTAAATGAGGACAGCCTCTTCCCACCTTGGGCCATGGCATGCCCCCCCTGCAAGTCTTGGTCCCAATCATAGCCTGAGGGCCGGATGGCCTGCCAAACCCACAGAAGGCTGGGATCTGCTTTGAGCCAGAAGCTTTTCACAAGGATTGAGTTCTCTCCCTCTTCCCCCCCAGGCTGGAAACATCTCCCCCACCAGCAAGGCTGTCACCTATGGCCACCTCCTCAACCCTTCTTATTATTCGTGCTGCTTCTCCAGCCATTCTCAACCTCCTCTAGTGTTTTAATTCAGCCTTGGCTATCCTTGACACACCCAGACGCAGAGGCCCCATATTTCCACAGATAGTATAGACTGCTCAGGTACATGAAGTCCCATCCTTTTGGGAAGTGGATGTAGGGTTCCAACCTGAGTATGGGCTCTTGATTTGGTAAATTGGAAGGAGCATGCTACACTCTGGCTGCCTCTTTTTGAAAAAAAAACAAAAACAAAAAAAACCCAAAAAACCTTATCCTTTAAGGAATTTTTATGGAAGTAATTTAACATGGAAGGGAAATCAGTACATTAAAAAGAGAATCTAAATATTAACTTTGGGAGCATATCTATCTAAGGGAAGCGTTTCTCTTCCCTCCCGTGATTCTCACAAGAGGTGGGCATGGTATTTGAGACTCCAGGGGGCCTTGACCAACTGAAAGGCCACAGAATAACCCCTCAGATCTTACGGCGCATTATGCTTTCCAAACATTTCCATGTCCACTTGAGTTTTTAAATAATCGTGTGACGTAAGGCCAACAAGATCTCCGTTAAACTAGAAAACACACTAAGAAAGTGGAGTGACTTTGAGTCACACAACTAGTTGTAACATTTAAACTCAAACTCATTTTTCCTTCAGATAAATTCAGGGCTCAGCTAATCAGAAACATCAACACCAAATATTTGCAGAGCCCTTTACAGTGGTGAAACACTTTCACACATTGTGCGTACTTTAACCTAATCTCACTTTAACTTTTGATCCTAAATACCTTGTGAATAGCCAGGGTTGTATCATTTCTTTTCAGATTCAAGGGATCACGCCATGTTCTTAGATGTCAAGGAAAGCATTCTTTGCACCTCACAGTTTTCTCAGAAGTCCGAAAGTTCCGTTGGCTGCAGGCCCTTGGTGGCCTGGAGGCTAAAGTCAAATCTTGCTCTCCAGTCACAGCTTCTTGAAAATACCTTCGAATCCTTGCATGACAACTCAAGTAGTATTGATAATCTTGCCAACATCATGCACCCCTGTCTCTCATCTTTCAGTGGGATAGTCTGTCCTTCAAACAGTTGAGTCTCCCAGGGATTTCGACAAGTGATGACTTTGAACGTGGGATTTAAAAAAAAAAGTTTCTCTGCCTTGTAAAAGACTTATGTAGACTTAGTAGAAAGTCCAAAAAAAGTCACTGATTATTTCTAATTTTCAAGTAATATATGCTTATTAAAGAAAAGGCAGAAAAATCGGGGGAAAAGATAATCCATGCGCCCATCACTAAAATAAATGCCTTCAGGGGAAAAATAAGGCTATGTCAAAATGTTGTCAATGACAGGTAAATTAGCACTGTCATATAAAGCTTCCTGAAAAAGCAGAAACTGGGAACTAGGAATTTTAAGCAACCTAATACTTTCATCTATAAAGTACAAAATCAACAGTCTTTGGCTCAGTTTACAGGAATACCGAGATAGTTACACCACACTGTCTTCTGACATTACCTTTTGTGGGTAATTTGATGATGCTTTGGCTGAGATACTGGCTCGTGAAACAAAGCCAGTGATACATTATCTGGTGTTGAAAGAATTCTTTGAGATGCCTCTCCTGAATCAAGCCCTCTGAGAGAGCTCTGCGAGGAAGACCTTCACGGGAGGCAGGGCCCAGCCTGGTGAACTGGTGAGTATGTGGATTCATCGACAGTCACTCCACAGACACTGAACACCACCAGGAGCCAGGCCCTGGTCTAGGCACCAGGCATACAGCACTGTACAAAACACACAAGTCCCTGCCCTTAGGGAGCTTATGTTTGGTGGATGGAGGTTGGGGGCAGGACAGACAATGAACCAAGCAAATTATATAGGATGTTAAAGGTGATGGTGCCAAGGAGAAGGAGAGCAAGGAAGTAAGATAGGCTGGAGGGGTGGGGTGAATGTGCAATTTTAAACAGGACCAGGGAAGACCAATGAAAGAGGTGAGGGAGCCAGCCCTGTCTCTCTCTCAGGTAGACGGGAGAAGTGCAAGGGCCCTGAGGCCAGAGCATGCCAGGAAGAGCAGGAGGGCAGCACGAACAGAGAGGGAGAGGACAGTAGGAGATGAGGACAGTTTGTGAGAGCCTTGTAAGGACTTTGGCTTTTACTGTGACTTCAGGAAGGGGCATGCCCAGGAAGAATTCTGCCCAAGGAAATTTAGGGTAGATGTTTATCTTTATGGACTAATTCCTAATTCCGCATTACCATGCCTGTAGAAAATAGAGCAAATTCTGTCCCCTGTAATGTACACAACACCAGGTTATCATTTAGTATTCCCTGTGAGGTAGGCACCGTTATTGCCCCATTTTATAAATGAGGAAACTGATAGATTAGGTAAATTTGCCCAAGACTACCTGGCTATTAAATAATGGAATCTCACAGAAACTCATGCCTTTGAACCCAGAGTCCATATTTTTAACCACCAAAATAAAGTGAATATGGAAAGTCCTTAGGTCTAACTTCCTCACTGCCAAGCGTGTGGATCAGAAGAAGTGTAGAATTGAGAGGGAAATGTAATGTGGATTTTCTTTTTTTTGCCCTGATACATCAAATAAAACTAAAGATACAGTTTTGTTTCATTTCTAGACACTCTGGCCAAGCAAAAGTCCTTAAGCTGTTAGTGTTGAAGGGGTACCAATGGTGAGGTTCTTAAATGTATTTTGTGCTGGAACCCAGTGTGGACCTAGTCACATTACAAATGGTAGACTCAGAGGCCATATGTGATGACCTGAAAGACCTCCAAGGACTCCAACCAGCTTTCCGAACCACTGACTATCTTCAAATTGTTTCCCTACACTTCTCTAGTGAACTCCTCGTCTTCAGGACCTATTAAATATACCCCTATTCCTCATTAAAGTGAATTGGAGCACTATTCCAGGCTAAAACAATGTCCTTTTCTTAAAGACAGCTATGGCAACATGCAACACATCACCGCTCAATGTTTTTTCTCTTTCAAACAAGAACAAATTATCTTGGAATCTGACTAATTTTACTGTCAAGAAAATCCCTCCCCATAAAATTTGTGGTCAATAAGTGCTGGTGGCAATCACTGTTAGTATTTCTATCACTTAATGCCAAGCAGGGTACTGCGGGTTCTATACAAATGCCTCCACCCTCTCCTGGGCTCCCACAAGTTTCTCACCAGGGTGGGAGCTCTCTGCTCTTGGAAGGGATTTCTCTCCGCTCAAAATAAGATGCACTGTATTTTCCCAAGGTTCTGTGTGTGTTTTGGTGGGGAATTTCTTGCTCTCCTCCACATTCCTTTCTCCACACTCTGTCTGCATGTCACAGACTACCACAGGCATCCGCAGAGACCCCTCCCTCCATATCCAGACCCACCCAGACAAGCTGGCAGCGCTGTCCTTTTTCACTACGGTCCTCATGTGTTCTCAGCCTACGGAAGAAACCCTACCACTTCACTTGCCCATTTTTTCCCTCTTGATTCCCATCTGTTGTGGCTTGAATTATGTCTCCTAAAAAGATATGTTGGTGTCCTCACCCCTAGTGCCTCAGAAAGTGACCTTATTTGGAAAAGGTAGTCGCAGATATAAGTAGTTAGGAGGTCATACTGGAGTAGGGTGGACCCTTAATCCAATGTAACTGGTGTCCTTATAAGAAGAGGAGAGAGACACAGAGGGAACATGAAAACGTATGGCCACTCAAAGGCAGAGAGACACACACACAGGGGAGAACACCATGTGACGATGGAGAGAGAGTATGGCCTTATCCATGCCTTGATTTCTGACTTCTAGCCTCCAGAACTGATAGAGTATCCATTTCTGTTGTTTCAAGCCACCCAGGTGGGCCACGGTGTTATGGCAGCCCTAGGAAATTAATATACCCTCCTAGGCCAATCTCAGTTTTGATCTTTCTATTCAATTGACACAATTTGCCCTAACCAGTGGCTCTTGGTCTCCCAGCTCAGAAAGCACAGATAGAGAATGGAACATGAAGACCCCATCCTCTCCCCACCTACACTCCTCTAAAGGGAGAAATGGGATTTGCTGGTCTCCGGTGTAAACTCAGTGGAAACACCGATGGGAAGCCTGTCACGTGTGAGAATGCAATGGAACCTCTGTGGAAGGAAGTTAAATACAGAGAAAAAATTCAGGACAACCAGTTTCAGCGTGGATAACTGTGTTTCCTGTTGACTCCACCCTGTTGAAGCAGGTGATCCCGGGCCACCCTGGCAACTTCCCACCTGCGTCCATGCCTCTACTCCTCAGCTCTCACCACTGACTCATCTGCCGGCACACACCTTCACCCTTGGGTGCAAAGGCTTCAGATTCACTGTCTGCTCTCATTCCAGTAGTGACAAAAAGGAGATGATGACCCAAAGGAACAGGGGAAAAGTCCATGGCTCCTTGGGAAGCTCCAGTCCCCCAGCCTCTTCCATAGCACCCAGGAGCACCTTCGTGCTTTTTTGTAACCCATACCTCAAAGAGAGATTGGAGGACTTTCTACCCTCTAAAAGGACCCAGGTTGGCAGGGGCAGGGGCGGGTTGTCTGTATGTGTCTGTGCGTGAGATGTTTATAGAGAGTTTGGGGGGTGGGCAGTAAATAAGAATGAAAGACTTAAGTCAAGGTGCCAAACCTTCAAAATGTTACACAAGCTTTAAAATGCCCAACACACTCCCCACTTCCTCTCTTCTTTTTCCTTATTCTGCCTCTAATTAATCATCCATAATTTCTCCAGTCCCCAGTCACTCTCCAAACTGTCCATTCAGAATGGTCCCCCAGATGGTGCTAATAGCAAGCTGTCACTGAGGCTCAGTGAGTACCAGGCACTACTGTAAGTGCTTATACATTCACTCATTTAATGCTCACAGCAACCTTAGCAGTTGGTGATAATTATTATGGTCACTGTTTATAGCTAAGGAAAGGTTAAGATGCCTCACAGGGTCACAGAGCTGCCAAGTGATAAAATCAGGACTTGTACTTAGGCAGTCTGGCTCCAGAGTCCATACTTAAAAAAAAAAAATTAACTTTTTTATTATGGAAAACTTCAAATCTATACAAAAGTAGACAGAACTGTACAATGAACCCCCATGTAATCATGTCAACAATGACCTACTGATAGGCAATCTAGTTTCATGGATACCACCACTCACTTGCTCCTTCCCATATTATTTTGAAACAAATCCCAGACACCTTATCATTTTCTCCATAATACACACTTGGGTATGAATCTTTAAAAGATGAAAACATTTTGGCAAAACTACAATACCATTACCTTCCCTAAAAAATTGAAGAACAATCCCGTAACTTCATCAAATATCCAGTGTTCCAATTTGCAGTGGTCTCACAAATGTCATCATTACTTTTAAAGTGCATTTGTTTGGATCAGGATCCCAACAGGGCCTACACATTGCAACTTGCTGAACTGTTATTTAGATCTCTTTTAATTTATAGGTTCCTCTCCCACTTCACCCCTCCCCTCCCCCACCCCACCCCAACACGTGCAATTCATTTCTTGGTAAAAAAGGGTCATCTGTCCTAAAGAGCTTCCTACAGTCCATACTCTCAACCACTACATTGTTCTGCCTCTGGGGAGCTGTGATATGCACTTCTTATTCCACAAGATTTCAGAGAGGGCAGACCTCTAGATCTTAGACCCTAGGCCGGCTGGAGCTCATTCACTAACTCCAAGAAATTCTAAGTAAAACCTCTACATGTGAATATGTGCATTTTGGGGAGATGGGATCCACTGGGTTTTCCAAATGATCTCATGTCCCCCAAACAATTAATGATCATTAATTCTGGTCCAGGTTACTCATTTTAGAGATATAAAAAACAGACACTCGGGTAGCTGAGTTGTCCAAGCTCACACAAATATTCATAACACAGTGAGGACAAAAACATGGCTGTCAAGCCCCCCGATCTGGCATTTCATCTTCTGTTCCATGCCGCATACACGAAAGGGGAGAAGGAAGAGTGATTTGAGACGTGGGACGGGAGAGGAGGTATCAAATGCATATATTTCCCTGTTATTTCCAGGTTGCCAATGCTTGAATTAATGGATTCACTTCCTCTCTACATTTGGAATCTAAAACTGGAATCAATATTACTGCCACATTGCTGTCACATTTCTCTTTCCCCCTACTGGTAAGAGCCTTATTAGGCCAGAGATATCTGACAAGCAGGATGCCAAGATCAATGGTCCCTCGTGTGCTGAAGGAGGAATATCTTTCCCAGCTGTGAGAGGACTGAAGCACTAGATTGAGAACCAGTCACTAGACGATGGTTTCTTAATCATTTTTGGTCTGGGGATTTCTCATCAGTGAAATGAATGGGCTGGATTGTGTCAATCACGTTCCAAGTTTTTTGACTCTGACCACGAAAATTAATTTGAGTGGGTGTGTATGTATACATCTCGAAAATTTTTTCACTAAATTATTTTGACCCATACAACATGGGATGCATCCTGGTAATTTATATTCCATTTCTTTCCTTTTTTTTTTTTTTTAAATTCTGGTTGTTGTCACAATCCACTAAGTTGATTTTAAAACCTACTAGTGGGGATCCACTAGCAGTTTGCAAAATACTTTTTCAGGTGATTTCCAAGTCATCATTCATTCATTTACTTGGTTAGTCCTTTCACCACTGTTTATTGAGTGTGAGGTGCCAGGCACTGGGATGGGAGCTAGAAAATGGCAATGAACATAACGAAGAACCTCCCCCAGAAGCTTACCTTCTGAGGAATCTCTAATTCTGTGAGCTAAGGTTTGAGAGGCTTTGCCAGAGGGAAGGAGTGGGTCTGACTGAAGGGAGGAAAAAGCAGCAGAAACAAGTTTTTTCAACCCCCTAGAAGGAGCCAACTGCAAGACTAAAATAGTCTGAATCCGAATTGTGTGATTTGGCGTCAAATGAAGATTTCCTGCACATCCTAAATCTGCTCGGAAATCACTGTGGCTGCTTCTCTCTCCTTTTTCCGTAGTTTACAAAGATCAAAGTGGTTGACCGGGCACTCTTTTTAGGTAGGAGATCCCAGAGACCAAGGAGTGATGGAAATGAATGGTAGAGAGCACTCTGACCCAGGGACACTCTTCTGCAAGGTGTTCTCTGCAGTCACTCACTCACCACACCCCCAGCCCGTTCAAACCTACAGGTGCGTAATTAATTTGGTTTGTTTTCCAGAAACTGTGCTGTACCACTTCTATCCAGCAGAGGGAAGCAGAGCACCAAATCACTGCAGAAATAGCCAGGAGACACACACACACACACACACACATGCATGCACACACATGTACACACACATGTCTGCACACACACACGTGTGCTTGATATTTGTCCTGTGATTTTAGGTACTGAAGAATAAGAATGTCACAGGACTGAAAACAAATTCTGGGTGAAGCTGAAATGTTTATTTTTGGTGACTGCTTATAGCCTCTGTAAGTCTGACATCTCCCATCAGGAGTTCCTGGGAGCCATCATCCACCATGAGGCCCTCTTTTGGGCTTCACCTTCAGGCAGTCTGCTCTTTCCGTTTTTGCCATTCCCCAAGCTTTGCAACACCTGCTAAGGTCATGCACCGTCTCTGTGGTCTTCTGAGTCCAGGCTTAATGCACAGCCTTCAAAAACCATGACACTTTCTACTCCAGCTGCCAGGGGCGGTCACATTCGTGCTCCCTCCCATATATTCCACAACATGGGAAACGGCGAGGACAGACGGAAGCACATCCATGTGGAGTGGTCACGACAGGGAGAAACGGGACATAAAGTCTTTCTCACACCAAACCTTCTCAGGGTCCAAGCAGTTTTCTGAAACCCTGCCTTTTTCTCTCCTCCTTCACAGACCTGTCCCTGTGCTTTTGAGCACTGATGCGGCACTGCCTGGCTTCCCCTCCTCAGAGGTGATGGCATTTTTACGAGGCCACAGACCAAGAGAAGTTTTCTTCATCAAGCATTTCTAGGGTGGGAAAGTGGTTAAAATCCACTCTGTTAACCAAGTAACTAGTGTGCTCTTCTGGGAAAGAAAGGCATTTGAGCAGAGGGCACTCCAAATGAAAACAGATGCCACAGTGGACAATAGGCTTTCACGTGACTCACCATTTCCAGCCTCCATGGGCTCCTTCCCTACCCAACCAGGGGATAGAGACCGTGCAGTGTGCAGTAGCCCAGAAGGCTCTTCAAAGTGTACCCTAATGCCATGGATTTACTTTTATTAAGGGAGAGGGAGGGAGGGATCGTATAACTGGTAAGAGTTGACAAATAAAAATGGCAAGTAATAGGATATATTGGAGTATACGAGGAAGCCATTTGGTGTAAACCTAATTTGGCCTGACCTTGTCTTTCCAAAAGGGCCTGACCGAGGCCGTTGAGCGTGCACTGTATATCTGCTTTAGAGATTCCCTATGGCAAGAGCAAAGGCCCTTGAGATAAAGGTGCAACGTCCCTCCCCCTCCCAATGTTGGCATCTCCTTAAAGATTAAGCATCTTTCTTTAGGCTGGGAACCGAGTGCAGCGCTCATCTGTGACCCCCCCAGCCTGAGGCAACACACCTGCCACCGCGCGGCGTTCACTGAGACAGCAGACCTATCTGCCGTTTCCATCAATCGCTGTGCTGACAGAGCAGCCTCGTGACTATTGTAAAAGGGACATTTCAATCATATGTGAAACATACTCTTTAAGGGTATATAACCACCCTGTATACCCCCACTTCTTTGGAGTGCTCTGTTCCTTTGTGGAAAGGCTCTCCCGGGTTATAATCCTAAGATTTAAGCTCAGAATAAACTCACCCAAATTTTCATTTATAGATTGGTTATGGGTTATTTTCGTCGACAGAGTTCACGGCTATCATGAAGAGTCGGCAAAGACGATAGTCACCCGTGATTCTGGGTACTCAGCATCAGTGAGGTGGAGCAAAGTGGGAGAGGCATCTTCTCTTCGAAGGTTGAACTTGCCATCTTGAAATAGTCTCCTGGTGGCTGTCTTCCACCCTAGGTCAGTGGCTACGGTATAATGCACTGGACACATACTTTTAAAGTTTTCAGTAACTTCAACGATGCTAAGCAATTCACTGATTTTAAAAACATGTATTCAATGCCTGCATTGAGGTAGTAGACCAATAGCAAATGAAAAATTTAAAAGGTGAAAAAAATAAAAAGGACAAGAATGGAAAATAGAAGTAGTAAGGGGAGAGGAAGAGTTAGTAGAAAGGAAACTTTGGGCAGAGTGTGGTAGACAGCCACCAGTAACTACTTCAGGTGCCACCAAGGGATTCACGTCCTGGGCCCCCTGAGCTCGAGGCCTACTAGTGAAACCCAACAGGGAGATTTGCTCTGAGAAGCAGCAAGAAAACTAAAGTTGCTGTCTGTATTGGCAGTAAAACGATCCATGACACGGAGACCTGCCTTCTGTGTCAGGCCTGCCACTCACTTCCTAAACTGGCTTATCAGAAATAGCTGTGGCAAAAATAAGATTCCTGGGCCTCCTTTCAGACCTAACGAATCCAATGTGTGGGCACCCGGGTTTTGCTTACTTTTTGTTTTTATTTCTAAGTTCCTTAGCGCTGACGGATAGCTTTTTTTTTTTCTTTCCTGAAAATGTTTCAGGAACAGGATTGCATTTCTTTTAAGGAATGATAATTTAAACAGGTTTCGTAAAAAGCGCCAGAGACGAGAACAGCTACAATCCTGACAATACTTCACCTCACTTATTTCGTTCTTTCTTATGACTTATTTGGTCCTGATTTTCCTGGCCGCTGCAGGGAGGCATAAACTAGAGATCAGAAGTGAGAATGAGCACCGTGTAGCTCTTCAGTCAACAAACACTGAGTGTCCTGAGGCCGATATGCAAGGCCCAGCCTACAAGAACTGAGAAGGTGCATAACTGCAGAGATTGAACAAAAAATATAAAGTAGAATAAAGAAAGGCGAAGACGGAAAAAAGATAATGGGGCTGTGGGAGGATTAGGGACCAGATGGATGCATCAGTTACATCCTTGACCCGCAGAGATACAACCATGAATAATCCACAGCCCCTGTCCCCAAGAAGCACGGTCCCGGGTAGGTAACACTTTGACTGGAAGCAACCATTCACATCACAGTGTGAACTGGGACAAGGGGCCCTTTTCCCAGAGTTGGGAGCAGAGGGCGTGAGCTCACGGCGCAGGCGGGGCGCGGCGGGAAGTGGGGTGGGAAAGAAGGCAACGTCCCTTCTACCGTAACCCATCTCAAGGCAGCTAGGACCCCTGGACTGCACCGCGAGAACTAGCGTCTCCATATCACCAGCTCCCAAATCTCTGCGGCTGGAGCGGGGAGGGCGGGACCAGTCCCCAACGCCCGCCAGCCCCTCCCCTTTCTCGTCGGCCACTTACCGCGAGAACGCGAAGCCCCCAGGCGGCGCACGCGCAGACCTGTCACGCCAGCGCCTCCGGCCCCGCCCTCCCCACGCGGGCGCGCAGGATGTTTGGCATTGCCATGGAGCTTCAGGAAGCCGGCGGACGCGCCTGGTCGCCCGGGCAACCGGGGAGGACAAAACCCGACCCAGGTGGCGGCGGCAAGAGCGGCTGCGATGGCGTCCAACCCCGTGCATGGCCTGCCCTTTCTCCCGGGCATGTCCTTTAAGGACTCCACGGTGAGGACTTCTCTGCCGGCCCCCACCTGTCCCCGCTGCCCGGCGGCCTCGACGGGCTGGCCGCGTGGTGCACCTCTGTTCTCCTGCACCCACGACTGTCCTCTCTCCCTTCAAACTGGTGCCCTGTTCCGTCTTCTCTGCCGCATTTGTCGTCCTCCCAGACCCAGCCTCATCCTCTCTCTCCCGTGCTTTGCCCTCCACTCCCTCCCTCTCTAGTGTTTCCACTCCACACTGGCAGTCTTTGGCCTCGTTCCTTCTCATCCTCGGAGCCGCGTTCTTCCTTGCTGCTCTGCTCCTATAGCCCCGGCCTCTGTTCCCTCTAGATCACGGTTTTCCCCTCCTTACTCCCAAGTTCTAAGTCCTCTCCCTAGCTCATTCTCCCACACCCTACCCGTCTCTGCCTAGCGTCTTCCTTAGCACTACCCCCGCCCCCTAGCCTCGTCCCCTTCTCCCACTCAGCCTCTCTACATCTTCATCCTTATTCCCACCCACTCCCCAGGCCCATCATTCCCGCCCCTCCTCCTTCCTCTTCTGAATCCTGGACCCAGTAATCCTTCCCATTCCCAGCTCCATTTCCTGTCTTATCATTTCCACTCATTCTCTTCTCTCCTGCCTTGTCCTTTTCCGCAATCTCCACCCTTCTCATTTATGCTTCTGCCCAACCCCATCCCTTTTCTGTCCAGCACTTCTGCCTGTTCTACAATCTGGTGTCACCTTCTCATTCTTGTTTTATCTTCTTTCTTAGTTGCTGTTTCTCCAAAAGTTAGACTTTCAACCCTTGCCTATCTTCCTCCCAAACCGGCCTTCCCTGCTTTGTGGGAGAGAATTCCATTCCAGTTCCTTCAACCACAATTGACAAGTTGTGTTTTTCCTTCCTCCAGCCCTATTCTTTTTGTTCTAACATTTTTGTAAAAGATTCCTGTTTAGATTTTGTTTTGCTCCTTTCCTACCTTAAGTGTTTTTAGTTGTGTTCGCTAGACGAAATTGAAGAGGAAAAATAATGCTTGTTTTTTTCTCCTGACATAGTTTAACTGACAAAATTATTTAGTATTTAATTTTAACGGGGTTATTGAAATATATGTTGGAAGATCAATATTGAGATTCAGTAGGCTGATTATCATAGATGAGGCCATAATATTTTATATTTATATAGTTTCAGAATTTATAGGTTTCTCTCCGTGGTCATAAAGGTAAGACAAAATATGTAGTCAATTTATCTTCTTTGAGAGAATGAGTTGAAATTGAAAGGCTGGTGAAAGGATTTGGATTCTGAATCTCTTCTTTGTAATTATTCCTGCATTAGGACAGCATCATAGATTTTTCACTGCCGTGGACTTTTCAGTTTTATGTAATTTAGAAAATGTTGTAGGCACATTCCTGCCCTGTGCAGGAGCCACCTGAGCATTTGGTGGTGGTGAGTGTGGGTTACCCACAAGGCAGGGTTGAGTTGATTTGGGGGTTACAGAGGTGTGGACTGGAGGTGTCAGTCTCTGAGAACATATATTGCCATACTACACGTAAGATGAGCTATGCACTGGAGCCCTTTCATATTTTAAATACACTGGCCAAGTGCCAACCCATTTACTTATTTGAGATTTAAAAAACATAGTCATTGTCTTCAGCACTGAAGGACTAGGTGTGTCTAACTCTCAAGTCATTCAGAGGTGACCATAATGACTAAGAAGGGTCAGGGGGCCTGAGGTTGCCCTGCCTGGGGTGCTCATGAGGCTCCACCGATAAAGATCATATAGTTGAGTGATGGTAGAGAAAAAAAGCGGGAAAGCAAACGAAGCAGCTGATGTTGCTTCTGTCTTTAGAGGTGGAAGAAAAGGAGCTTGACGTTATCCGAGTTACCCAGTGAAGACGTCAGCTCAGCCCACTTTGTTCTAAGTTGTGTGTGTTATGCATCTGGAGCAGTCCTTTCAACTGGTTTGTGACCCTGAACCTGTGACCCCAAAAAAAGGTCCACAGTCTATAACTCTTTTAGCAGAAGAAGTTTACTCTGTTGTATCTTTTATGTTAGTACAGATCTTGAAAATGGTAGGTTGGGCTGCAAAGAAACTAGGAGGTAGGTAAGTCATTTTTTCTTAAAAAAAAATCTTATGATTAATCCTCAATTTTATATTTATGTCTATATATTTATATGTGTGTGTATATATATGATTTAAAAAGTAACCTAACATTGCACAGAACAGAAAAAGGAAAAAATATTCCATCAACCTAACATAACCTCCAGTTTTCCTTTCCACTTTTTCCTCCAGTTTTATTGAGATATAACTGACATACAACACTGTGTAAGTTTCAAGTGAGTAACCGGTTGATTTGATACACTTATGTTTTGCAAAATGATTACCAGATAGCATTAGCTAATGCCACTGTCCTGTCACATAATTACCGTTTCTTTTTTTTGGTGAGAACATTTGAGATCTACTCTCTTAACTTTCAAGTATATAGTACAGTATTATTAGCTGTAATCGTCATGTTGTACATTGGATCCTTGGAACTCTTTCATCTTGTAACTGAAGAAACTGGAAGTTTGTGCCCTTTGCCCAGTATCTCCCCATTTCTTCTACCTCCTAGCCCCTGGTAACCACCACTCTGCTCTCTGTTTCTTTGAGTTTGGCTTTTTTAGATTCCACATATAATGAGATCATACAATATTTGTCTTTCCCTTTCTGACTTATTTTACTTGGCATAATGCCCTCAAGTTTCATCCAAGTTGTCGTAAATGGCAGGATTTCTTTCTTCCTCATGACTGAATAATATTCCATTATATCTATATTAAGCCCTTATCAGATATATCGTTTGCACATGTTTTCTCCCATTCCATAGGCTGCCTTTTCATTTTGTTGATTGTTTATGTTGCTGTGTGGAAGCTTTTTAGTTTGATGTAGTCCCATTTATTTATTTTTGCTTTTGTTTCATATGCTTTTGATGTCATATCCAAAAAATTGTTGCCAAGAACAACGTCAAGGAGCTTTCCCCCTATGTTTTCTTCTAAGAGTTTTGGTTTCAGGTCTTATGTTTAAGTCTAATTCATTTTGAGTTAGTTTTCTTGAGTGGTGTAAGATAGGGGTCCAGTTTCATCCTTCTGCATGTGATTATCCAGTTTTCCCAACACCATTTATTTTGAAGAGACTATCCTGACCCCATTGTGTGTTTTTGACTCCCTTGTCGAAGATTAATTGCCCATATATTCAAGAGTTTATTTCTGCACTCTTGATTCTGTTCCATTGGTCTGTGTGTCTGTTTTTATGACAGTACCGTGCTGTTTTGATTTCTGTAGCTTTGCAGTGTAGTTTGAAATCAGGAAGTGTGATGACTCCAGCTTTGTTTTTTTCTCAGGATTGCGTTGGCTATTTGGGGTCATTTGTGTCTCTATACAAATTTTAGGATTTTTTTTTCTATTTCTGTGAAAAATGTCATTGGAATTTTGGTATACTACTGTGTACTGGGGGGATTTGGGGAAAAGAAGAAGAAGGAAAAAAAAAAGAAGACTGGCAACAGTTGTTAGCTCAGGTGCCAATCTTTAAAACAAAAAAGAATTTGTGAGTGTTCCTGCCTCTTCAGTTTTTTGGAAGAGCTTGAGAAGGAGTGGCATTAATTTTTCTTTAAATGTTTGGTGGGTTTCATCAGTGAAACCATCTGGTCCTGGGCTTTTCTCTGTTGGGAGGTTTTTGATTACTGATTCAGTCTCTTTACTGGTCTGTGCAGATTTTCTGTTTCTTCATGATTCAGTCTTGGTAGGTTGTATCTTTTTAGGAATTTATCCATTTCTTCTAAGTTATCCAGTTTGTTGGCGTATGCTTGTTCATAGTAGTCTCTCATGATTGTTTTTATTTCTGTGGTATCTGTTGTAGTGTCTCCTCTTTCATTTCTGTTTTCTTTGAGTCTTCTCTCTTTTTTTCTTAAATAGTCTAGCTAAAGGTTTGTCAATTTTGTTTCTTTTTAAAACACCAGCTCTTGGTTTCATTAATCTTTTCAAACATTTTTCTAGTCTATATTTCATTTATTTCTGCTCTGATCTTTGTTATTTTCTTCCTTCTCCTAACTTTGGGCTTAGTTCTTTTTCTAGTTCCTTGAAGTATAAAGTGAGGTGGTTTATTTGAGATCTTTCTTGTTTCTTAATGCACTCATTTATCTTAAAATTCCCTCTTAGAACTGCTTTTACAGCGTCCTGTTGGTTTTCAAATGTTGTGCTTCCATTTTTGTTTTTTTCAAGATATTTGTATTTTCCCCTTTGATTTCTTCTTTGACCTGTTGGCTGTTCAGGAGTGTGTTGTTCAATTTTCACGTTTGTAAATTTTCCAGGTTTCTTTCTGTTATTTATTTCTGTTTTCATACCATTGTGGTCAGAAAAGATACTTGGTGTGATTTCAGTCTTACTAAATTTGTTGAGACTTGTTTTGTGACCTATCATATGATTTATCTTGGGGAATGTTCTGTGTGTACTTGAGAAGAGTGTGTATTCTGCTGCTGTTGGATGGATTATTCTATATATGACTGTTAGGTCTGTTTGATCCGAAGTATGGTTCAAGTCATGTTTTTTTTTTATTTTCTATCTGGCTGATATATCTATTGTTGAAAGTGGGGTATTGAAGTCTCCTGCTATTATTGGTTTGTTGTCTGCTTTTCCCTTCTGATCTGTTAGCATTTCCCTAATATATTTAGGAGCTTTGATGTTGAGTGCATATATATTACAATTGTTCTATCTTCTTGATGAATTGACCCCCTTTTCATCATATAATGATCATCTTTGTGTCTTGTTACCGTTTTTTTCTTAAAGTCTGTTTTGTGTGATATAAGTATAGCTACCCTTGCTCTTTTTCTGTTTCCACTTGCATGGCATGTCTTTTTCTATACCTTCACTTTCAGCCTGTGTGTCCTTAAAACTGAGTGAGTCTCTTGTAAGCATCGTGTATTTGGGTCTTGTTTTTTTAAATCCATCCAGCTTGCCTTTTGATTGGAGAATTCAGTTCATTTACATTTAGAGAAATTATTGGTAGGTAAAGGACTTCCTAATGCCATCTTACTGTTCTCTGGCCGTTTTGTAGTTCCCTTGTTTCTTTCTTCCTCTCTTGCTGCCTTCCTTTGTGAATTGATGATTTTCCATAGTGGTATGTTCGAATTCTCTTCTCTTCATCTTTTGTGATTCTACTGTAGGTTTTTCTTTATGGTTACAATGAGGCTTACATAAAACATACATACATATATATATGTGTGTGTATATATATATATATAAAACACTCTGTTTTATGCTGTTAGCCATTCAAATTTGATCACATACAAAAGCTACTCTTTTACTCTCCTCCCTTCATGTTTTGTACGTCATCATTTACATTTTTTTATGTTGTGTATCCATTGACAAATTGTCGAAGCTATAGCTGTTTTTAATACTGTTTTCCTTTGACCTTTACACTAGAGTTAGGTAGTTAACACGTCACCATATTGCAGTGTTAGGGTATTCTGAATCTGACTCTATGCTTACCTTTACCAGTGTGTTATATATTTTCATGTTAATAATTAACACCTTTTTGTTTCAGCTTGAAGAACTCCTTTCAGGATTTCTTGTAAGGCAGGTTTAGCGGTGATGAATTCCTTCAGCTTTTGTTTACTGGGGCAAGTCTTTATCTCGCCTTCATTTCTGAAAGACTAGTTTTCTGGGTGAAGTATTCTTGGTTGGCAGTCTCTTTCCCTCAGTGCTTTGAATAGGTCATCCCACTCGCTCTTTGCCTGCAAGGTCTCTGCTGAGAAATCCACTGATAGCCCTATGGAGGTTCCCTCGTATGAGAGAATTTTTTTTTTCCTTTTACTGCTTTTAAAATTCTATCTTTGATTTTAGGCAATTTTATTATTATGTGTCTTGGAGAAGATCATTTTGGATTGAAATCTTGACCTATTGGCTTCATGAACTTGGAAGTCCAAATCCCTCCCCAGGTTTTGGAAGTTCTTAGCCATTATTTCTTTAGATAAGCTTTGTACTGCTTTCTTCCTCTTTTCTCCTTCTGAGACTTCAGTGGTACATCATTGTTTCTTTTGTTGATGTTCCATAAGTCCTGTAGGCTTTCTTCATTCTTTTTCATTCTTTTTCCTTTTTGCTCCTCTTATTGGATAATTTCAATTGATTTGTCTTCTAGCTCATTGATTCTTTCTTCTGCTTGTTCAAGGCTTCTGTTGAAGCTGCTATTGAATTCTTCAGTTCACTTGTATTCTTCAGCTCTAAAATTTCTGTTTGGCTCTTTTTTGTGTTTTCTATCTCTTTGTTGAACTTCTCATTTTCTTCTTGTATCATTTTCCTGAGATCACTAAATTGTTTATCTGTATTCTCTTGTAGCTCCCTGAGCATCTTTAGGACGGTTATTTTGAATTTTTTTTATCAAGCAATTCCTGGTTCTCCATTTCTTTGGGGCCAGTTACTATAGATTTACTGTGTTCTTTTAGTGGAGTTGTGTTACCCTGATTCTTTGTGATCTCTTGCATAGGTGTCTTCACATTTGAAGAAGTGGTCCTGTCTTCCAGACTTTATGGACTAACTTCAGTAAGGGCAGCCTTTCACCTGTGGATGCGAGCACACTGAAGCATGCTGTGATCCTAGATGTGCAGGGCACCAAGTACAGGGGTGTGTGCAGCACTGGGTTGGTGGGGAGGGTCTGTGATGTCTCTTCAGCTCAGGCCACTGGGGTCTACAGCATCAACAACTGTGTGGTCCTTGGCAAGCACTGCATGGGGTCCACAGTGGTTGCAAGGGCTGTTATGGTCTTCAATGGTCCCTCCAGGTCCAGCAGCTAGGGACCAGCGCAAGCAGTAGTGGTGGCCAGAGCCAGTGGTGTACACATACTTGGCTGCAGGGAGCCAGCTACAGGTGCCTATGTAGTGGCAGGGGCCTATTGCATACATAGTGGTGAGGGCCAGAGCAGGCAGCAAGGACCTGAGCCAACTTTAAGCTCACTGGCAGCTGCAGAGGCGCTGGCTGTCAGTGTGCTCTCCTGTGGCTGCACACTCTCCCCCTGGGCATGCACACTGCAGTGGAAGCCACTGATGGGGGTTGGGCTGGTCATGTGCCATTGCACTGCTGGAGGGGCTAGCTCCAAGTACACGCATTGCAGTGGGGGTCAGCCAGGGGGGCGGGGTCTATACTGGCATCTTGCTCTTGAGCAGCTGCAGAGGCCTGAGCTGGCTGCCATTGGAGTTCCTGGGCTCTCGTGGGGACGGGTAGGGGAGGAAGTGAGGAGGGCTGCAGGTGGCTGGTGTCGGCAAACATGAATACCTGTGAGTTGAAGGCTGATGAAATCTGCAGAGAGTACATGGTGGCTGTGTCTGTGATGACCATTGGCTTTGAGTCAGTGGCAAAATCTGCTGGGTTTGTCTGCTGAGCAGGTCTCTGAACCACAGTCACTCCTACTAAGTGCCTGCTGCCAGTCGCCACTGCTTTTCCTCCTTGTTCCTAGCTGGCTTTATACACCTATGCTTTCCCGATCTGCATGGGATGAAACTGAAGTGGGACCTTCATACAGTGCCCCCAAAAGACTGGAGAAGCTGGGTGCTCACCCTCCTCTTCCTTTCCTGGCAAGAGGAACTCTTTCTAGCTGAGAAGTTCCCTGTTGGCACTGAAGAATGCTGGCCTGGGGCATGGGATGATGCAAGCAAGATGAAGCTGTTTTCTTTCTCTTCTTCTGGGGTTATTCTGAAATTTTCTGTTTCACTGTGTGGCTAAAACCTTCTCAAGGTGGACTCTAGAGCTCTTCCAGAGCTGTTTTTGTTTGTGGCTAGCAATCCAATCATTGAGCTTTGTGGAGACATGAGGAGGCTGGGGTCGCCTATGTCACCATTTTAGTCTCCTCAGCCCTTAAAAATCTTTCCCTTCCACTTTTTCCTTTTTATATTTAATCTTTTGTTTTTCTCAATTACTATAAAACTATGTTTGCTTAAAAAAAGCATAATTGAGAAATGTGTAATATAGACAGAGAACATTCTCCAAATCCAGTGTCTTCATGCACGTGTTTGCTTGTAATTGTAGTTCACATATAATTTTATATGCTGCTTTTTTGGGTTTATTAAATCGTGAACAGTTTTCCGAGATTGCCACATGGTCTTTAATTTAATGACTGCATAATGGTCCTTGGAGTGAGTTTTCCGTCATTTAACTGTATGTTTGTCTTTGCATTGTTTCCAGTGTTTTACTATTGTAATTAACATTATAATGGTCAGCTTTGGGTGTATTGTTCTTTCTCATAATTTTGGATTATATCCTTAAAATAAAGGATCAGGGGTGGAATTATGGAGTTTAAGACTTTAAATACATAGCATCTACCTACTTTCCAAGGAGTATGACTGTGTCAATGTCATTGTAACAGGGGCCTTTCATTTCAGGCAAAAATTCACTTCACAGAACCAGATCTTCTAGGTCCTGTGGTTTATGACCACCAGATAAGATGAAAAACATGGGAAGACTAGTGAAAGATTGAGTTTATTATTTATTTTATTTTATTTTTTAAAGTATGCTTTTTGGTGAGATTGGCCCTGAGCTAAAAACTATTGCCAATCTTCCTCTTTTTTTTTTCTTCCCAAAGCTCCTGTACGTAGTTGAATATGCTAGTTTTAGATCATTCTAGTTCTTGTATGTGGGGTGCTGCCACAGCATGACTTGACCAGCGGTACGTAGGTCCACACCCAGGGTCTGAACTGGCGAACCCCAGGCCACCAAAGTGGAGGGCAAACTTAACCACTCAGCTACAGAGCTGGTCCTAAGAGTTTAGATGAGATAATATTTTAGTTTCTTGTGAAAAGCGAGCTGGTAATTCAGTTGGGCATTCTGGAGCAGGGCTTTAAGTTTTATTTTAAGCTCTGGCTGCTGCTTCCCTCCTTGTTCTTAGCCAAGTGTTTTAGCTTAAAATACAAGAACCTTCTAGGGTAGCCTTTTAGCTATAAGGTTTGTGGTGTTTATAAGCAAAGGTTTAAGTTGTAATATTTTTGAAAGTTAGCTTTCTTGCCTGACAAATATTTGTAAAATGTTATTGACATACTTCTTTTCTCCCTCAGAAAACTGCATTTCATAGATGCCAGACACTGGGCTACAGAAACGGCTATGCAGTTGTTCAACGTCCAACACTTGGGATAGGCGGGGACCGGCTCCAAGTCACCCAGCTGTCCCAGGCTGAACTGGATGACTTGGCGAGTAAGGCACCACTTCTGACTTACGGCCAACCTAAGCAGGCCCCACCTGCAGAGTTCATTCCTGCTCATGTGGCTTTTGACAAAAAGGTATCATCTGGGATTTTAGGCTGACCCTTGAATTCCAATTTCTGAGGGTCAACTGTTTGCTGAAAAGTCAACAGTAAACCACAGGTTTTCTTGATGCTCTGAGGAGAAAATTGTTCCGCTGCCTCCACCCTTAGTCATAGACAGCTGAACTCGGGCTTGGAAGAGGCTGTCTTTAGTCAGGAAGCCAGTTACAAAAAATAATTCCCTGTAGATGTCAGTGAAAAATTTTCCAAACACAGTTAAAGAGAAGTTGGATGAATTCTGAATTCTTGAGTTCATATTACTCTCTGTTTATCTGCTCTGTTTTCTCTACTTTTTAACAGTCCTGTGTTCTGTAATGATGACAATCCCTAATCTCTGTGAAATGCAGCATGTCATCATGACAACAGCTCCATCTGTGGTCAGTTTTCTCCAGGCTGTCTCCATAAGTTTCTGTTTTTAAGGGAACATTGCAGGTTTGGCATGACATGACCAAAGGGTAGTATAACATTTTGTTTGGGTCTCATTTACCCAGGCTTTTGTGATGTGAGTTGCCTTATTTCCTTCCGTTGGCATTTCTACATCATGCTTGATTTCCCTTGTCAGGAGGCCTCTTCTTTTCACTAAGGTGAGGTAGTCCTAACCCTGGCCTTGCAGCAGAATCCCTGGGCGGACTTGAGAAACTTGGATGTCACCCCAACCCTCATTGATTGTAATTCCCAGATAATTTTTATGCATAACTGGGTCTTAGAACTACTGACCAGTTTTTATAAGTTAGCTTTCTTAATTTACTCCTTGCCTATTTTCTTCCTCTTTTTATTTTATTATTTTTGTTAAATTTCTATACCATTTTCCTCCAGCTAGTCAAGCTTTATTGAGTACCTGTCGAAGCTAAAGGCTGGAAGGTACAAAATAATCTGTTGATG
Source organism: Equus przewalskii (assembly GCF_037783145.1). NCBI lineage: Eukaryota > Metazoa > Chordata > Mammalia > Perissodactyla > Equidae > Equus > Equus przewalskii. The sequence continues at coordinate 50,394,914 of NC_091849.1, forward strand.
GAACTATACCATTTGCATTAATAATCACTTAATTTTTAAATGTCTCAGCCAGAATCCATATAATCCTCTCTTCCCCATGTCGGCTCACTCATTTGATAGGAACACATTCACATATATATTCATAGGCTGAACCTAAACATCCACTAAATGGTATTGGTTCTGTGACTGAGTATTTCTTTACCTTTTTTTGGTTTCTCTTGTTTATTCACAGCTGTGACAGGCACTGTAAAATCAGTAGATAAGAGAAAGGGGTGAAAATATAAGACAGGAGTGGGGTAGGCATTTAACAATTTATCAAGATACAAATCCTGGTAGGTTCAATGTTTGCTGAAAAGAATAGCAAGTAACTATTATAAACTAGAAAGTGACAAAGTTATACATGTCATAAGAAGGTATTTGTGAAATTCAGAAAGGGAGGAATTGTGCCTGAATAGAAAACAGGCTTCCTATTTTTTGTTTTTCTGTGTTATTTTGTGCTAGTTGTCATTACTTAATTTGGACTTTTAAAATATTGTCCATAATTCATTTCTTTAAAGATAGTGGGTACAAAGAAGAATATTTGTGTTTTTATTTTCCTATTCATTTTACTTGGATCATCACAATTTCTAGATAAATGATCCTTACCATAGATAACAAGGTAGAAAGTAGTTGAATGCATGGTTTTGAAACTAAGATTTTTTTTTTCTTTTGCAATAAGGGAATTATGGCTTTTCTGAATTAAATCAGAGTTTAAATTTTTTAGGACTTCCTCCTGGAGGTCCACTTAATTGTCAACATATTTGTCCATATTTTGGACATTCTTTGTACTGTTCTTCATCCTTAGACTATGACTTCATTTCTTGCGCAGGTGAGAAGGACCAGGACGTCGACTGTGAGTGCCTCATCTTTTCTCTCAGCTCCCATGCGGTTCTCTTCCTCATCACCCGCTGTGTTGTTTCCCAGGCTAACTCCCCACTCTTTGTTCCCGATATTCTTCTTCTTTCATCTTGTTCATCTTTAACTTCCATTTCAAACACTCTTGTGACTACTTCTCTACCTAGGGTCATACTATCTTATCCTAAAAAACCTCCTTTCTGCCTTGTGGCCTGTTTAAGCAACAGCACTTTACTCCTCACTGGACTGTCACATTGCTTACTATCTGACTTCTGTCCGCCCTCAAGCCCAAGCCACTTTTCCGTAGGTAGGCAGTGTTGTCCTTTTTGCCAAATCTAGAGGGGTTTTCTTTGCTAGCATTCTCTTTGACCTGTTGGCAATATCTGCTGTGGTGGACTCTCCCTTCCTTCCTGAAACTCTGCTTTTCTTCTGCTCCCAGGACCCTTCACTCTCCTGGTTTTCCTCTTTCTCTCCATCTGGTTGCTCCTGTTCTGGCCTGCATTCCTCCTCTCACTTTTTAACTGTAAGCATTTCCAAGGTTCTGTTCTTATTCTTTATACCATCTTCTGGAGAGAGCTGACTTACTTTTGTGGTTTCAACTATCATAATGTAGACAGCGATCGATATTTATTTCCAATTCTGGCCTCACTGAAACTCCAGACCTACGTCCCCTGCCAGGGGATGTCTTCACCTGGATGAGCTGTTGGCACCTAAGGTTCTGTATGTCTCTGTCAGCTCATCACCTTTTCCCACAGATCCGCTCCTCCTGTCCGGTTCCTCCAGATAATCCAGGCTTGAAACCTGAGCCGGTTTTGACTTTCTCTCCCCTTCTCTCCCCACATTCAGTGAGTCGTCCACTCAGGTGTTTCTCACTTGCCCTTCCTCTACCACTGCCACAGTTCAAACAAGCAATGTGTTAACTGTTAACATATCGCTAACTGTTAGATTCGTCTTACAGTTGTTTACTGTGCTCATGACAGGTCTGCTGCTTGGGTTAGTCCCCAAAGCACAGTTCTGATTATGTCATTTCTCTGGGGAAATGCCTTCAGACTCTCTTACCCAGTGCAGTAAACGTTAACACCGTCTACCTCGCCGCTCAAACCCCAGACTTGAAAGTCACCCTTGACTCTTCTTTTCCCGCACAGCCCACATCCAATCTTATTAACAAGCTCTGTCATTTCTACCTCTAAAATATGTAACTAATCTGTCCACTTATTTCCATCTCCACGATTAGTTAATTTATTTTTCATAGAACAGCTAGGCTTATCTTTTAAAACTAAATATCAGATTATGTCACATACTGACCTAAGACACTTCCATGGCTTTCCCGTTGCATGTGGACTGAGATCCAACTCTGCAGGTTCCTCACAGCCCTGCTGGATCTGGCCCTCCCTGCTGTTTCCCTCACCTCATGTTGGGCCTTTCTTTTCCTCACCCACTGTGTTTCAGTCACACTAGATTTATTTTCCTAACTTTCTTGAAATTGTAGCACTTTTTCCCCCCACTACAGGGCCTTTGCACATGCTGTTTTCCCTACCTGGAATAGCTTGTCCTCTGCCCTTGAGCAGCTGACTCTGTCTCATCTTTCAGGGAGGCTTGCATGAAGCTTTTCCTGGCCACCATACTACAGAGGTTCCTCCCTATTGTTCCCTGTCACTTCCCTTTCTGTGGGTCCTTCATAGCACTGTCTGACAGTTTGTCCTGCTGACTTGTTTGGTGTTTATCTGCCTCATCTGAGTGCATACTTCATGAGGGCGAGGACTCATCTGGTTTGTTCTGTAACTGGTACTCAATAAACACTAGTTGAAAAAATGAGAAGAATCATTATTTAACAAAATTAACTTATTGTCTATGTCACTGCTGAAAAACGACAAGCCAAACATGCGAAATACTCACACAGAGTAAAGTAAAATAAAAAACAATAAAAACTATGACTAGGCTTTTTATACTTGTATGTGATATGAAAATATTCATTCAGCATTTTCCCTTCAATCTTGAAGTAATTGCGAACATTTCCTCGTTTGTTATCACATTCTTAGCTTCTTGGGAGTCAAGAGACCTGGATTCTAGTTCTGGCTCTTCTTCCAGCTAGTGCTGTGACCTTGGGGAGTCCCCGTCTCTGGTTTGCTCATCTATAAAATTAGGTTAGAATACGTGATAACTAGAAGTCCGTGAGCTGTAGAATTCCGTGAGAAATACATTTTCAGCACAATATCTAAATATCCTTCCTCTCTACGTTAAACATTAAGGTCTTACTCCAGCTGGCAAAGCAAATGTTATCCTGACTGCTTGCTGAAGAGCTTTCTGTGGTAACTTCCTTCACAGTCATTTCTTTGTGGGAGGAGCACAGAACTCTTAATTCTATTCTTAATAAGTAAATAGATTAGTGCCTTTTTGATTACCAGTCAAATGAATAAGCACTTTTGGGGATAGAGTATTCTCTACCTGAGACCTCACATATTAGCCTGGCTCTCTGTAACATGAATTACATGTTGAAAAGATGTAGTTTTAGCCATATGTCTAGATCCTATGCCAGGGGAAACCCAGGTATTTTATTGGACAAACTGATCTGTACTTTTAAATGGCAAAATTTTTGCCACCTACAATTTATGTCAGTTAGCAGACTCCCAAATAACTAGCGAACTTGAGAACTTAGCGCCCTAGTTAATTGAATAGTCAGTTTCTTCAATGCATACCAAATGTATCATATATATATAATCGGTTACTTCTTTTCCCTACACAATCTGAATATACTAAAATGAATAAAAAACCAAGCTGTATATTATTTAATTTTTCTTTGCTTCAAAGGGAAGTTTTTGGATTTTGCAAAATGATCTTGTGTTCATAATTCACTGCTGCAGATACACAAAGATGGGAGATTAGGGTTCATCTGTACCGGTCATATGGCATAGTCTATAAGGTCTGTTTTTAAATAACTCATAATCATTTAAATTTAAAAAAATACAAAATATTCTGGTTATTTGAGCCTTTAAAATGTGTGTGTGTGTTTATATCTCCTCCCTGCCTCCTGTTCTGAGGCCAGTACCTGGAGGCATTGTCATCCCCTCTCATCTTAGAAAACAGAAGGCTGGGAAAGTGAGGCTGCCCCAGGGCTTGATCTTTGGTCTTGTTCTCTGTCTGTGCTTATTCCTTTGGTCCAGACTCATGGTTTGAAATGTTCTTTGCAGGGGCAGCCCTGTGGCCAAGTGGTTAAATTTGCGCCCTCCACTTCGGTGGCCCAGGATCTCACCAGTTCTGATCCTGGACACAGACATGGCACCGCTCATCAAGCCATGCCGAGGTGGCGTCCCACATAGCAGAACCAGAAGGACCTACAAGTAGAATATACAACTATGTACTGGGGGGCTTTGGGGAGAAGAAGAAGGAAAAACAAAAAAGAAGATTGGCAACAGATGTGAGCTCAGGTGCCAGTCTTTTAAAATAAAAATGAAAAGAAATGTCCTTGGCATGATGACGAGTTGTGTCCTGAAATCTAGACGGTATATGTAATTGCCTGTTTGACATCTCCTCTTGAATGTTTAATAGAGATCTCGAACTAAGCACGTTCAAAACTGAACTCCTAATTTTGTCTCCCTATCCCCCGAATCTGCTTCCCTACAGTTTTCCCCAAATCAGTTTGGTAATAGTTCCGTGCTTTCAGTTGCTCCTGTCAAAATGTCATCCTGATTTTTCTCTAATACTGACTTCTTTCTCCTAACCAAGCCCTGTATCTCAGAGTGCCCCCTGCAATATCAACTTGTGCTGTCACTGAAATTCGTTAAGTCTAAAATTGAGCTCACCATCTGCCCTACCAAAATTATCTTCCCCTAATGTATCCATTTCTATGAGGATCACCACGATATCCTTAGTACCGTGTTCTCCTCAATACCCTCTGGCTTCCATCCTCCCACTTCCTCACTATCAATCCCATCAACCTCCCTTTGTTTTCTCATTGCTGCTAATTTCTTACTGCAGACCTGGACCATTGGAGGGGCTTTCAATCTGATGGTCATGCCTAGCTCCTTCCTCCTCCGTGATAGCCTGCATGTTCCTGCTGGGTTTCCTTCCTCGGCTTCTGTTGTTACCAGGCCTGAACCCCCTCTTGTCCCCTCTGCTTAAACTTTCTCCGACCGCTTTCACTCAGACAGACTCCTTTTCTGAACCACTCTAGCGCCTGTTAAGTAAGAAGTAGTGAAGTGTGTGGAGAGGACTTTGGGCTGTGAGTCTACAGTCTGGGTTTCAGTCCCAGCTGTGCCCCTCACCCCTTGTTCGGCCTCAGGCAGACCACTCTACCCTCCTGAATCTCAGTTTCCTCCTTTGTGAAATGCGGGAGGATCAATTAGCTGATCACTCTTGGCTCCAACATTTTGTGTATTTATAAATCTGGCTCCAACACGGACCATTTCATAGATGAGTTACTGATCATATCCCCACTTTGAATTCTTGGCAGTTGATCTGTGTACTTCAAAATGATCTTTGTCTTTTGCTTTTACCATATGGTTTTTCTTCTTTAACATTCCATTACATTCATCCATTTTCTCTTTTTATTATTACTTTCAAGGCCTTCGCTCCATTATATTCATATTTCGCCTATGCAACTATCCTGTTCTTCCACAGTAGACACTATACCTTTTTAGCAATAGCACTCACGTATAAAATTATTTCATCTTCCTGTCATTGAGCGATATTTGTGTCTTCACTAAAGAGTCTCCTTGGTTTGTTCCTCTTATTCTAGTAGAGGTTTGGGTTAACACTGTTGCCTACCCAAAACATCGTTCTAATACTTTCTCTCCCTGAAAAAGAAATATTAAAAATAGAAACCGAATAACAGAAATCCAAGAATCCCAAAGCATGTCAACATAAGCTTTTTATGATATTTTAGTGTTTTTTTAAATGTACAGGTGGGCCATTTTGACTTCACCTGGTGGTGATGCGCCCCAGAGGACCACTTGTTTGCTCTGTCATATATGTTTCTGAGCACAAGGACAGTATTTGCATACCTCCCAAAGATTCTGTGGTGGGTTGATGATTTGAGTCATTAATATAAAGTCTCTAACGATGAAAATGTCATTAATATTCATTTACAAGGAACTCCACTTCTAAAGAAATGAACTTGAGCTTTCATTTTCATTTTGAAACCAAGTCATAGTATTGCTCAAATTTCTTCCTCTTTCCAGAAATTCTAAGAGAGATTTTTGACATGGAGGTGAAGCTCGTAGACTTAAGGTCTTTAAGCCATCTCATCAAGGAACACATTCAATAAATAGTCTACATATAGTTTGAGTATTTAGAGCAGAGGTCAGCAAACTTTTTCTGTAAAGGGCCAGGTAGTAAATATTTTGGGCTTTTCAGCTGTTTTAGTCTGCTCAAGCTGCCATAATAAAATACCACAGACTGGTGGCTTAAACATAGACATTTATGAGCCAGCCCTGATGGCCTTGTGGTTAAAGCTCTGCGCGCTCCACTTGGGCAGCCCGGGTTCAGTTCCCGTGTGTGGAACCACACCAGTCATCTGTCAGTAACCATGCTGTGGTGGCGGCTCACGTAGAAGAACTAGAAGGACTTCCAACTGGAATATACAGCTATGTAGTGGGGTTTTAGGGAAGAAAAAAAAAGAGAGGAAGTTGGCGACAGATGTTAGCTCAGGGCAAATCTTTCCCAGCAAAAAAATAAAAACAAAAAAAATCATAGAAATTTATTTTCTCACAGTTTTGGAGGCTAGAAGTCCAAAATCAAGGTTCCTGCTGATTCGGTTTCTGACGAGGGCTCTCTTCCTGGCTTGCAGACAGCTGCTGTGTGCTCATATGGCCTTTCCTCAGTGCATGTGTGCTGAGAGTCTCTCTTCCTCTTCTTATAAAGCCACCAGTTCTGTTGGATTAGGGCCCCATCCTTAAGACTTCATTTAAGCTTAATTAGCTCCTAAAGACCCCATCTCCAAATATAGTCACACTGAGAGTTAGGGCTTCAACATATAAAATTTGGGGGGACACAGTTCAGCCCATAGCAGCAGCCCATACATACGGTCTATCACAGCTCCTCAACTCTGCCCTTGTAATGGGAAAGCAGCCATTAGAAAATAAATATTAATTATTTGTATGGCTTTATTTGATATAATTTCCATGTGTTGTGAAATTTTATTCTTATTTTTATTTTTTTTAGCCATTTAAATATGTAAAATAGCATCCTTAGTTTGCAGATCATACAAAGACAGGTGGCAGGGGTAGATTAGTCCTGTGGACTGTAGTTTGCTAACTTTCGATTTAGAAGATAGAAGTGATGAGTATTCAAATCTCCCTGAATGATTCTCTTTACTGGAGGGTACTTGCTATTTTGTGGATGAGAAAATAAGACAACGCCATTTCTCCGTTCCTTATCGGTTACAGGTGCTGAAATTTGATGCCTATTTCCAAGAAGATGTTCCTATGTCGACTGAGGAACATTATAGGATCCGTCAAGTGAAAATTTACTACTATCTCGAAGATGACAGCATGTCTGTCATCGAGCCTGTTGTGGAAAACTCTGGGATCCCTCAAGGCAAGTTAATCAAACGCCAGCGGCTAGCCAAGAATGACCGGGGAGACCATTACCATTGGAAAGACCTAAATCGAGGAATAGACATTACAATTTATGGCAAAACTTTCCGTGTTGTTGACTGCGACCGATTCACACAGGTATAGTATATATTTTTGGAAGTTGTGGTCTCTGAGGTGTCATCCTAATTTATGGAAGGATACGTTTCATTTATGAGGATGAGAGGAGGACACTGATAATCTGTCCTGTGTGGATTATTATACAGGTTAATTTGGTATGGTGTATGGTCCGACATGTGCCAACACTATGTAGTGATGTCATCTTTTTTACAGTGATATTGATACACATCCATTCAAATAAGGTTAAACTCCCATCATAGCTGAATCATTTGATAAGAAACCAGTTCACATGCCAGTTCCAATAGAGAGTAGGAGAGGCCACACCCTTTCTGGGATAGAAACATGGAAGAGGCATTGGACGATGTATCTGAAGTTTGAGTTTACAAAATAGTACTACTTCTGTTAGTAGATAGAGCCTAAATTTTTTTGTGCAATTTATGTTTTTTCTGTAAATTATGCTTGCTATATTCTAGGGAAACTAGCTATCTAAAGAATTCCTGAAAAAAAACCATTTGTAAAGGAAAACGCTTTTATATTGAGAGAAACCCTTGATTTTCTTTATTTCATAAATAGAGATTTTTGACAACTTTTCTTAAAGTTATGTGTACATGTGTATACCGAGAGAAATAGAGAAGAGATGGTGACCTATCTTTAGTACAAAATGTAGGTATTAGGAAATCAATTCCAAATTTATCTTAGTTAAAAAAAATTTCTAGAAGCAAAGATATAGTTTCTTTATATATATATTTATATATATATATATATATATAATTTTATTATTTATTTATTTTAGGAAGATTAGCCCTGAGCTAACTACTGCCAATCCTCCTCCTTTTGCTGAGGAAGACCGGCCGTGAGCTAACATCCGTGCCTGTCTTCCTCTACTTTATACGTGGGACGCCTACCACAGCATGGCTTTTGCCAAGCGATGCCATATCCGCACCCGGGATCTGAACCGGCAAACCCTGGGCCGCCAAAGCGGACCGTGCGAACTTAACCGCTGTGCCACTGGGCTGGCCCCAAAGATAGAGTTTCTGAATTACTTTATGCCCCTTATCCCACGTTATGTAATGCCAAGAGTGATTAATTTTTACCGTGCACTGTGCTCCTGTGAATTCACTCATTTATTTTTTTCATCTAGTGAGTTATTTGGCAAACACTTACTGAGTGCCTGGTATGTGCCAGGCACTGTTCTAGGTACCAGGTTTAAAGACCTGCCCTTATGGAGGTTATTACATTCTGGTTGGAGGAGACAATAAGTACCAAATAAGTAATATATCAGATGCTGTTAAGAGCTGTGGATGAAACTAAAGCAGATAAAGGTGATGGGAATCGGAGCGGGGTGCTGTGTATAAAGGCTTGTCAGGGAGGGCCTCACTGGGCAGACGACTTGTGAATAGAGACCTCGAGCAAGTGAAGAAAGGAGCTGCGGCATGCATGGCGTCCCCAGCAGCAGAGAGAAACGGAATAGACGGTAGAGGTACGCAACCATGTTTGAGCTGTTGTCTCCTTCACACGTGTTTTGATCTCTCATTTTTTAGGTCTTTATTATCATAGACAGTTACAGAATTGTACCAACAATGAGAAATTATAAAATGTTATATAAATTTAAGGTATTAGGATTATTTTTATGGTTGTGTCTTTATGGACAGTTTGAACATTTGCAAGTTGATCCCTGAGCAGTTGATCTGAGCCAGTTACAGCCAGTTCTCATTGTTCACGGTGGTTGTGTTCTATAAAGTCACCACAAACACCAATCAGCAAATGCTGAACCATCGTTCCCAGGAGAAATGCAGGGTTAGGTTCCTACAAGCCTCTGGTCTCCACATTTTTGTCACCGGATCAATACATAACCTCGTTTTATGTGTGTTTCTGTTTAAAGATGCCATATTTAAGATACATATACTGTTGATTCATTAATGTTGAAGTCACGGCCGGCAGCACTGTGACTCATGCCTGAGGGAAGCTTCTCCAGCAGACGTGTGTTCTCCTTAAGGCACATTATGGCAGCCCTTCTTTTTTTTTACTGTGGTAAAATATATGTAACATAAAGTTTGCCATTTTAATCATTTTTAGGTGTACAGTTTAGTGGCATTAAGTACATATCACAGCTTTCGTGCACTTAAAACACGAGACAGCACGTCAGCACTAAGCTTGGGGGTCATTGTAAACACCAAAAGAAAGCACAAAGTGAGAAAAAGTGGCACTAAATAGACCACGAAAGGGACGCTTTTTCAGTATGAAAGCTGAGGCAAGAAGGCAGAACATAACCTTGTTCAGTCTCAGCTGGGAATGTGCACATCACGCAACTCAGGATTTTCACCACTGCGCAGGTCTGCGAAGGACCACAAAAGCGCCACGAGTGTTGGTTTTGGGGTCACAAATACATTTTATCAAGTGGGCGAATTTGCAAATGCAGAATTTGTGAATGGTGATGATCAACTGTATTTTAATGACTGATAATTGACTAGAGCTGTGTCTTTCAGCCACTAATGATTAGATTGAATTGTGTTTTAATAGTTGATTGTTAAGTTTGAACTTGGCTCCTATAGCAATTATACACACCTTCTCTGGTTTCACGGTTTTCTTTAGGGCTGGACCTCTGAGTGGCTAAGGAAGACAGCTGTTTAGTGGTGTGTTTTGAACCAGGAATCACCTCTATTCGAATATATCACCAACAGCACCCCTTTTCACCCTCTCCTGTCTGCTCCAAATAAACGTTTGGTCCCATAGACAGAATGAACTGAATTAAACAACGCTCCAGGGGCCGGCCCAGTGGTGCAGCGGTTAAGTTTGCATGTTCTGCTTCAGCGGCCCGGGGTTCACCAGTTCAGATCCCAGGTGCGGACACGGCACCGCTTGGCAAGCCATGCTGTGGTAGGCGTCCCACATATAAAGTAGAGGAAGATGGGCACGGATGTTAGCTCAGGGCCAATCTTCCTCAGCAAAAAGAGGAGGATTGGCAGCAGATGTTAGCCCAGGGCTAATCTTCCTCAAACAAATAAACAAACAACGCTCCAGAAATCAGAGATCTGGAGTTTCTTGTCTTTATTAAAGTATTATTGCTAGCATAGCAGATGTGAATCCTACTCCACAAATGTGGGTGTGCAAGAAATATTGATTTGTTCTTTAAAAGTATCTTAAAACCTACTTGAGCCCCAATCCAATGGGGCTGGCTTTCTGTTCACTCTCAGCTTTGCCAAAGATTCCAAGCCCTGAGAATCAGGAAGCAGGGCTCTCCCAGGCCTACAGGGGACATACAGGCAGGGTCCATAGGTTGTCCCGGGACCAAGGGCCCCTACCTGATGCTCTGGTGCTAGGTGAGATACCAGGACTCTGATGCCGAGACTGAAGGTGCTGAGAGGCGGTGTGTGTGCTCGGAGCACCCTGCAGAGCACGTGCGCAGGCGTGCTCCTCTGAGACCCGTCCAGGGAATTCCCCCTCCCCTTTTCTTGTTCTCAAAGACATTCCCTTCTCTCCTCTCCTTCTGGGTCACTTTAGAATAATCTCTTCAAAGAGTTTAGGCTTTTTTTTAAGAGACAGGAAGAACAGTCAGCTTCAGGAAGTGTCTACATTCCTGTCCAAATCCCCAAGGTAAGGTTAACACAGGGCCTGGTTAGCTGTTATAAGCAACAGAAAGGAGTAAAAACCCATTAATACCTCGGTCAATAATCCTGCTGCAGTAATACACCATCTCAAGGGAGAAGAGAATTGAATTGTCAGTCGTTATCTCCAGCTCATTAGTTTTAATAGATGTTAAGAGCATAATATTTTAATATTGAAAGGATATTAGAGACTGCCTAGTAAAATTTTAAATACTAAGATTACAAGCTAGTTAGCAGCAGAGCTAGCACCAGAACTCAAATATTTTGGCCCTGAGTTCTGTATATTTTCTGTTAATTGTCCAAAAGCAAACCACAGGATTCCCAAAAGAAACCCAGATTTCAGCTCAATTTCCAGTTTCAGAATGTAAACAGATCCCATGAAATTGATCTTTTCTTTTCTGATTATCAAAAAAGGCACAGTTTATTCTGGTGCTTTTAAGAAGAAGAGATGTCAAGTTATATTAAAAGATATAATGACTCTGAGAAGAATATTATATTTACAGTCAGCCCTCTCTACCCATGGGTTCAACTAAGCTCAGATTGAAAAGCCTGCGATGGCTGCATCTGTACTGAACATGGACAGAACTGTTTGTTTCTTGTCATTATTTCCTAAACAATACGGTATAACCACTATTTACATAGCATTTACGTTGTGTTAGGCATTATAAGTAATGTAGAGATGATTTAAAGTGTACGGGTGAATGTGTGTAGGTTATCTGCAATAGTACACCATTTTGTAAGGGACTTGAACATCCTCAGAATTTGGTATCTGCAGGGGTCCTGGAATCGATCCTCCATGGGTACCAAGGGACGAACTGTATTCATAATTCACAAAATAAAATTCAAGATTATGTCAAGTGCAGGTGCTTTCCTTAACTTTTTCTGGGAGATTTGAGAACTTGATTTGTCTTTTCTATTTTGCGAAAATATTTTCTGGGCTAAAATAACCAATGTGTATGCTCCCTTTTCTTTTTTCGGGGGGAGACGTGATCATATTCTTGTTTTAAGTGAGTTGGAAAGTTGGGGATTTGATTTCAGCTAACTTCGCTGTTGTGCAGCTCACCCCTGTACCTGATATGAATTACATATTGTTTGAAACTATGGTCGGGTTCTGGATGTGTGTATGTAAGCAATCCTAGGACTCACTCTGTTTTTGGGTGCCTAACTAAATTTCATTGATTTGAATTCATATTTGGAGCCAGTTACATTACCATTATGTCTTCCAATTAGGTTAGCACATTGCCAGCAATTTTACAATATAGAAGACTTAAGGTAATTATCAATTATCATCTGCATTATAGAATTGGGTCAGTTGGAGGTTTAATACTGCTAAGATATGCTCGAGCTGCAAACTAATGGTTAACTTGGGCAATGGCACAGAAATTATTATTACGCTTATTTTTACACCATCAGTTTATATGTTAAGAAACTTCAAGATGATGATTATTAATTTTGAATTATTTAGGTATTTTTGGAAAGTCAAGGAATTGAACTAAATCCGCCAGAGAAGATGGCTCTCGATCCTTACACTGAACTCCGGAAACAGCCTCTTCGTAAGTATGTCACGCCATCGGACTTTGATCAACTCAAGCAGTTTCTCACCTTCGACAAGCAGGTAAGTGAGCTAGACACTTCAGTAGGTTTCCTTGCTTCCAAATGTGGCACATGCGAGCTACTTTGACAGCTGTGTGTTTTGATAGCTGTGTGTCACATCTGTAACTTCCCTGTTGGATACGGTGCTGTCATCTGGCTGCATCTAGAGTTAGAGGGATAGGAAGGCCCAAGTTTCTTAGCAGAGATTCAGAGGAGGTTGTGGAGTGAAGCCTTGTGAGTTCCACCAAACTTTTAAGTCTTAAAGCGGTTCCTGAGCTACAGCTGCTGCTCACTTTACATTTCCAGCTGATTACTTCTTTTCTCAAGTATGAGTTAATCTCATAGAATCCTTTGGGAAACCTTAAATGAATTATTGGGAAATTTCAGAACTGTTGCATATATGTAGGTTTCTAATGTTAAAATAGTCATTTCACAGAAATCCCATTGCAAATGCTTCCTTGTTAAATTTTTTGTTAATGTGTGAGAACAGAGTGTTCTGGTTATTTTCCAGCTCTGTTCCAGCCTTCCTGTCCTCCCCTTGTGGGCTGGTGTGTAGAGGCAGATCTGAGTCTTCTCCTGTACTAAAGGGAAAGAGAAAACAGAGGTCACTCTCAGTGCTTCTTTGCTGCTCTTCTTTTTCTCTCAGAAATGCAATTCCTTTAGTTCACAAACTTTTACCTAGCACAACATGGTCTTTTAAGGACATGCTTTATATCAGTCATATATCTGTTATTATTTTGTATTTAAAGATTGTGTTGTTGACCAGCCCTGGTGGCCTAGTGGTTAAGTTCAGCATGCTCCTCTTTGGCAGCCCAGGTTCAGTTCTCAGGGGCGGACCTACACCGTTGTCTGTTGGTGGCTATCTGTGGTGGCGGCTAACATACAAAAAGAAACAGATTGGCAGTGATGTTAGCTTAGGGTGAATCTTCCTCAGCAAAAAAAAAAAAAAAAAGCCCTTAAAAATGTTTAGCTGTTTAAGATTGTATTTTTTTGTTTTTTGTTTTTGCTGAGGAAGATTCACCCTGAGTTAACATCTGTTGCCAGTCTTCCTCTATTTTGTATGTGGGTCCCTGCCACAGCATGGCTGAGGAATGGTGTAGGTCCGTGCCTGGGATCCAAACCCTTGAACCCAGGTCACCGAAATGGAGCGCAGATTGTGTTGTTGATACTGTTACTAGAAGATGTGTATTGATGAAACTAAAAAAAAGACTGATTAATAAATGAAAATTCTTTCCATATTAATTATATATAAACTATTCACATGTACCTTTATTAATACTTATAAATCCCTAAAGGACTCATTGCTCTCTTAATTCAGCTTCTCTTTCAGTGACTAATATTTTGGATCAAAGTGAATTCTTCTTTCTCAGTGCAAACTTACAAGTCTATTATTTAGTATTTTCTAGCTGTTGACATCTGGCATATAATTTCAGATGTTTTTGTATTTTTTTTTTTTTGCCATCTGAGATTACTTTGTTGTCTTTCCAGTTAATCTTTTCATCATTGACTGGTATGTAAACACCAAAGTAGGTAAGTCAGACTCTCCTTGTGTAGAATTCTTACTTCAGTCACTGCTTTGGATTCCTCGAGGTTCTTCGATTCTATGCGATCTGGGATGACACAGACAGCATGTTTGGTGAATGTCGGACCTACATCATTCATTACTATCTTATGGATGATACGGTGGAAATTCGAGAGGTCCACGAACGGAATAACGGACGCGACCCCTTCCCGCTCCTGATGAGCCGCCAGCGAGTGCCCAAGGTTTTGGTGAAGAACGCAGGTATGTTTGGTTCAGTTTGTCCTCTGTTAATTGGGACCTTTTTTTGGATTTCAAAGGAGTTACTTAATCAGTGTCATCATTCCCTTGGGAGGACTTGGGAGGTTCTTGCTGTGTTCTCAGAGGTACTCAAAAAACGACTCTTCTATAATTTCCTTCTTTACTTGTTCCTTGGTCCAGGCTTGCCTCCGAAATGGTCTGGTGGAGTAATGCATTTCTAAAACAAGCTTGTTTTCATTCAAAGACGTAGCTTACTGTTTCCTCATGTGCCTTCCTGACTTTGCTTCTCACCCCAACAACTTCCTAACTAGGAAGTTTCTCTGCGGTATAACTTAGGATTGGAAAAGGCATGTCTGTGACTCACAGAGGGGAGCCCCATTGTGTCACCCCTGCTCTTTCCTTGTTGCTATAAACTGACCTAGTGGATTGAAGAGAGAGAAGGAAAGAAAGTGCAGCTGACCCTGCCGTCCACCACTGTTTCTCTGGGATAAACAAGCTTGTTGTAGTTATGGATTTAGTAATTTAAGAAGTCTCTCTTACAAAAATGTCATCTTGGATGTGTGTAGTGACATCTCTCACGCTTGGGTGGCTGCCTGACAGAACTTTGTAAATACTTTCATTGATTTTTTTTCTTTTTACTCTATTTTTTGGAACTGGAAGATAAGAAATTCCAGATATTGAGCAAGAGGTTTGTCTTAGAGGTTATAAACAAATTGAGTTAGAGGTTATAGAAAAATTGGAAGTCTGAAGGCTAAATTCAACCTACCTACATGTATTGCTTGGCCTGCACAGTGGTAAAGAAAAATGCAGTATTATTTGGGGGCAGGGAGTTGGAGATTTACGTCATTCGGAGAGTGGATAAACAAAATGTGGTAAAGATACATCTTGATAAACATGTAATAGTAAGAAGCAATAAACACTGTACAAGAAAGCAAATAGACGCATCTTAAATACATAGTGCTGTGTGGAAAAATAAGTAAAATGAGATGAACAATGCAGTAACATTTACGTAAAGTATGATACACACAGAACAGTATGCATAGTACATATGTAATCAAAAAGCTGCACATTAGAGTGGTTGTATGTGAGGGAGAGGAGAATGAGATTGGGGAAAAGGAAAAAAGAGAGTAAAACTTGTCATCATTTTAAAATTGAGAGAGTTAATGTTAAAAAATCTCTTTTTTTGGAGGGGAGGGAGGAGGGCAAAAGGGGTGATTAGGCACGTGTGTGGTGAGGGATTATAATTAGTCTTTGGGTGGTGAACATGATCTAATCTATACAGAATTTGAAATATATTATGATGTACATCTGAAAGTTATATAATGTTATAATCCAATGTTACTGCTATAAAAAATTAAATTTAAAGAAAAATCTCTTTTTTTTGAGTAATGAGAATAATTGCTGACACAGCTTGCATTCTCAGGTGGCAACAACTGGATCTGTTCCCTAGTTCAACATGGTCTGGCTGCTGCCTGGCATATCCTTATACTCAGCCTCCTGTGGAACCCGCTTAGAATTCCTGACATTGGGACTAATGAACGAATTTTGGCCCTCCAGAATGCTTAAATGAGCCTGAAATTTCTGCCACCTGGAGCTAACAAATGTTAGATTTACAGTAGATTAAGGGAAAGAATGGGCATGTATTCAGGGTGGCAAAAAAAATGTCACTGAAACTGGATCCCTTGAAATCTTGGGTTCCCTGCTCATCTCTGCCTCGTCAATCTGGCCAGTGTTTAAAGTTTTCAATATGTAATCATCCTCTTCTCTAACTTCTCAAATTTCAACAAAATTTTTATCAGAATTATATGGAAAGGCAGCCTGGTGACATATGTGGGGTCCTTTTAAGAGGTAGAAAACATCTTTTTGTGAAAGTCACTGTTAATCATGCACTAGCATGACAGAAAAGGCTAAGTTCCCATCAGCTAAATAATTCCTTTAACTAGAGCCATGGTGTTAAAGAGGTGGCGTCTAATTGACTCAAAGGCATTATCCAATGGATGATTTTTGTTAAATTCAGTTAAACAAGACTTAAATATCTGCCGTGGGAGCTATTTTATGTGCTAAGTCCTGTGGTGGATAAAATGAAAATGTAACTCTCAGACCTAGGATCCCTGTTCTTCAGTCACTTCTAGTGATGGGGAGACAAGTCACATGAGTACATGAAGCTGTTCAGCAGTGGCACAGGCTACCAGACGATCTGAGTATGTGACTGGTCGTGTCATGTAGATAGCTCAGAAGAAGAAAGGTGAGCTGGAAAGACTGAAGAAGCCTTGTGGCGGAGCTGGGATTGGACCCAGATTTAGAATGGCAGGGAAACGGCACGAACGCTTTTGAGAGAAGAGCAAGAGCCAGGGCTGGGAATTGGGAACAAGTTGGGTATGTTTGGGGGCATCCAAGAGACAGCGGCTGCGTGGAGAGTTTGTGTTGGACAGTAACAGGAAATTACGGCGGTATCCTTCCAAAGTTCTCTCTGCCAGGACCTTCTTTTAAGTAGTTAAGCTGAATCCAAATTATAACTTTATGATGGATGGAATTAAAATATCAGGAATTCTAAAAGTTCTTTCTGTGTTGAAGGTAACTGCAGGTTACAGTATGAGATGAGTAATGTCAAAAGGAGGGTATTTGGTTCACCAAAAGCCTTCTCCTTTGACACTAGGTTCTGAAAGTCTGTTACTTATCCTTTAGACTGGCCTTCATACTTTGGTCTTGCCTTTTTCTGGGTAAATATATATGTCAGCATCAAAATTGTACACTCTAAATATGTGCAACTTATTATAGTTAATTATACATCAATAAAGTTGTAAAAATATAAATTCATACCTAGATATATCATAGTCAAACTTAAGAACACCAAATTCAAAAAGATCATAAAAGCAGCCCCAAAGAACAAGTTTACCCATATGGAATGTCCAGTAGAATGACAGCTGACTTCTCAGTTGCAATAGTGGTTACCAGAAGATAGCCTAATAATGTCTTTGAAGTGCTGAGAAAAAGTAAAATTTAATACCTAGAGAAACTGTCTTTCAAGAAGAAGGTAAAATACATTTCCAGGCAAACAAAACAAATTTTACTAACAATAGACCCTTACTAGGAAAATTCTAGAGTATACTTCTAGTAGAAAGAAAAATGATTCCAGAAGTAAGATCTGCAATATAAGAAGTGATAAATAAAGGAAATAGCAAAGTGTGGGAAAGGAACAATGTTGAATTTCTGGGGGTTGAAAAATATCAAGGTAGAGGAGCCAGCCCGGTGGCACAGTGGTTAGGTTCACACGTTCTGCTTCAGTGGCCTGGGCTTTGCCGGTTTGGATCTTGGGTGCGAACCTGTCCACCACTTGTCAAGCCATGCTGTGGTGGGCATCCCACATATAAAGTAGAGGAAGATGGGCATGGATGTTAGCTCAGGGCCAGTCTTCCTCAGCAAAAAGAGGAAGATTGGTGGCAGATGTTAGCTCAGGGCTAATCTTCCAAAAAAAAAAAAGAAACCAACAAAAAAACATTAAAAAAAAATCAAGGTAGAATTAAAATATATTTACAATAACGGCATAGGAGGGGATGATAGGATTAAAAAAACAGCAAAGTTTGAATAAATGCTATTTTTAAGAACATACTTAAGATATAGGGACATAGAAAGGTTAAAAAAGATGTACAAGCAATCAAAAGAAACTGAGGAAGCTATATTAGTATAATTAGTCCAGAAAGTATTGCTAGAGATAAAGAAGATCATTACCTATTGCAAGAATTGTATTTACTAGGAAAAGGTAATAATTCTAAACTTGAATGCACTTAATTACATGGCTTCAAAACGTAAAAAAAGTTTTTAGCAATATTATGCAAAGAGAATGGACAAATCCATCAAAATAGAGGGAATCATTAAAACATTTCTTTTAATAGTTGTTATATCAAAAAGACAAATCAATAAGCATATGTGTATATATATAAGATTTGAACAACTTAATTACCAATATTGATTTAATGAATATGTATTTGCATCAACACCTGAAGAATTCCCCTTTTTTTAAGCACAAATATAGAACACTTATAAAAACTGGTCAGTCTTAAATTTTAAAGACTGGACATCTTATACCATATTTTCTGATGTCAACACAATTAAGTTAGAATGCAGTTTTGGAAATGTTACTCAAAAATCATATATTTGGAAATTGAAAAACACATTTCTAAATAATCCATGAGTAAAAAACTAGTATCAGAAAATACTTAGAACTGAATGATAGTAAAAATTCCCTCAAAACTTTTAGATACGTATAAAGTGGTACTTGGAGGAAGATTTATAGCCTGAAATGCTTATTTAAGAAAGACTGAAAAAATAGACTAGGCATTCTTCTTAAAAAGTTAGAAAAGGAATGACAGAGTACATCTAAAGAAATTAAAAGGAAGGAAATAATAAAATAAGAGCCTGAAACTAATGAAATTGAAAACAAAAGTAACAGAGAAGTTTTGTCAAATCAGAAGTTATTTCTGGGGCCAGCCCCTTGGCCGAGTGGTGAAGTTCGTGTGCTCCGCTTCAGTGGCCCAGGTTTTGCCAGTTCAGATCCTGGGCGTGGACCTAGCACTGCTCATCAAGCCACGCTGAGGTGGCGTCCCACATAACAACAGAACTAGAAGGACCTACCACTAGAATATACAACTATGTACTGGGGGGCTTTGGGGAGAAGAAGGAAAAAGAAAAAAAGATTGGCAATAGATGTTAGCTCAGGTGCCAATTTAAAAAAAAAGTTATTTCTTTGAAAGGACTGATAAATGACAAACCATTGACAGGATTTATCAAGATAGTAAAAAAGAAGGCACATATACACCATATTAAAAGTGAAAGAGGCATACTTAAAAATACAATAGGGATTAAACAGAAAATAATACCAACAACTTTATGCCAGTAAATTTGAAAACTTTGGTGAAATGAGCAAATTTTTAGAAATAGAAATGAAATGCTTTAATAAAAATAAAATCAGTTTAAAAATTCTCCACAAAGAAAACACCAGGTCCAGATAATTTTCAGTTTTGCCAAACATTTAAGGAATAGATAATTCCAAACTTAATACAAACTCTTTCATGGGAAAGAAAAAGAATATAATTCATTTATTTTAAAAAACCCAATAAAACCAAAGACACCATGAGAAAGAAGTATAGTCTCGCTCATGAGCATACATGCAAAAAACCTAAGTAAAATATCAGTAAATGAAATCCAGCAGTGTATAAAAAACACAATTGCTGAGCAAACAAAGTTGAATGGCTGGACAGCATATACACACACAGACGCGCACACACACACACAGATGTCCTGGAACACTTTCCTGAGGGAAACCCGTGGAGTCCCAAGCTGTGTCGCCCGTTGCCCATCACTGCCTGCGGTAACTCAAAGGGATCTAGCAGGTTAGCACTAGACGCTGGGAGAAGGAACCCTTGGTCTGTAGGGCTTTTCAGATGCCTGATTAGGAAGGTTCCAGCCCTTTGGCACGATCAAGGACTGGAGTTCAAGCCTTTCTGTCTGATGTAGCAGAACCTTCACCTCCCTGCCTATTTTTCCGTCTGGGCAATTGTCACTTGGGAGAATACCGGCCTACCTCTCCTGCCTCTGTGATCAGAGTTCTGGGGCCAAGTTTTTGGTTACAGTTATACAATGTGGCTCTTCAACGGAATCGACTGACTACCTTATGGTTTCCATGGAGGTCAGGCTGCAGGGAAGCGATCCTAAACCAGTCAACCCTTGGTTCTCATAAAACAGTGTGACACAATTGGATTTATTCCAAAATGCGAGGTTCAGTCTATATTTGGAAATCTACTGATTCCCCAGATGAACGGATTACTGTAATCATCTCACTGACTGTCCCCACCTCCTGCCACAGGACTAGGTCCAACTGTCCTAATAGCAGTGATCACAATTGAAAGGAAACCATTATTTGTCTAATTGTTTACTGTCTCTCACCCCAGACGGCATGTTTTCTCCATCAAGGCAGGAGTTTTATCTATGTTGTTAATTGTAATCTAAGTATTTAGCAGTGCACCTAGTACATGATACATGTATGCGGTCATCGATGATTTTTTGTTTGTTTGTTTTGTTTTGTTTTTGAGGAAGATTAGCCCTGAGCTAACATCTGCCACCAATCCTCCTCTTTTTGCTGAGGAAGACTGGCCCTGAGCTAACATCTATACCCATCTTCCTCCACTTTTTATATGTGGAATGCCTGCCACAGCATAGCTTGCCAAGCGGTCCCGTGTCCGCACCCGGGATCCGAACCGGTGAAGCCCAGGCCGCTGAAATAGAACGTGAGAACTTAACCGCTGCACCACCAGACTGGCCCCTGGTCACCAATGATTTGTTGAATGAATGAATAAATGGGTGGGAGGTTGAACTAAACGATGTGGATCCCTCCTAGATCTAACACGCTTATCTTTGTAGAAGGACATTTATCCTTTCCTCCTGTAATGATTTCTTCTAGGCATTCATTCTGCTGAGAGTAGTGACCTGTAGTGATAGTTTGAGCTGAATGTGGGAGGCTTTACAAGCACCGTCTAGGATATTACTTGATAGGACTTCTGTCCTGTCAAGAGATGGAAATACACAGCCTTATGTTCTGCTGGGAATGTGGAGGAGTCCCTGACCCTCGACCGGAGCTAAAGACCGTCCCCTCTCAGGGTCTCAAGAATGCCCGGCTGTTGTGGGTCAGTCTTTCTTCCCATCCTCATTCCTTTTTCTTTCCTCTCTCCTTGCTGTCTTATGTCAGAGAACTTCCCTCAGTGTGTGCTGGAAATCTCTGATCAGGAGGTGTTGGAATGGTATACCGCCAAAGACTTCCTCGTGGGGAAATCACTCACTATCCTCGGGAGAACGTTCTTCATTTACGATTGTGATCCATTTACTCGGCAGTATTACAAAGAAAAGTTTGGCATCTCCGATTTACCACGTATTGATGTGAGCAAGAAGGAACCAGCTCCTGTAAAACAGGTAATGGAACACCAGTTCTGAGTGTGGTGAGAGAATGAATCTTTTCATGTAGAGGTTTGAGAAAAAGAAAAACAAAAGACTCTTACGCGAATGCCCAATAAAAAATGGACAGTGCAGATGAGCAGTTCACAAAAGAAGAAGTGCAAATGGCTAATGAACATATGAGAAGACCCTCAACTTAACTGATAAAGAAATAGAAATGAAAATAATGAGGTTTTGGATCTGTTTGATTTAAAAGACTCACAATATCCAATGTTTGCCCTGATATGGAGAAACAGGCATTTTCATAGCTATTAATAGGAGAGCCAATGAGAAATACCTTTCTGAAGGACAGTTTGTCATTATTTTAATTTTTTCAAAATAAAATATTACATATCTCTTGACCCAGAAGATCTGGTTGGGAGACTATAAAAAGGTATCTGTAAGGATGTGTATTGTAGCATTATTTATAATAAAGTATACGGAGACTGGCAGAATAAATTATAGTATATCCATCCATACAGTTAGAGGACAGAGGAAGTAAGTCTATGCATTTGACATGGAAAAATGTCCATGACATTTTTAAGTGAATGTGTATACGTGATATGTGGCGTCTTTGTCAGTGACTGTATACAACATCTGCTTATCTGCACTGAGGAAGAGACCTGGAGGAATATCCACCCGATCTGTGAGCAGTGGTTAGTTCAACATGTGGGAGTGGGGAGTAGGGAGGGAGGTGGGAGATGACAAGGGACCTTTCTTTTTATACTCTCTGTGGTTTTAATTTCCCTTTTTATACCAAGTCTTATATTACTTTTATATTTTTTTTGTTTTTATTAAAAAAAAAGACATCTTTTAAAATTTCAGACCCTTAGGGCATTTCATTGTTCCGTGCCTATTTATCAAACAAAACAAAAGCTGATTAATTGAAGATGTTGGAAGATGGCTCCCTTTCATTGCAGCACAGCTTTCCTTACGATCACACTGAACCACAAAATTCACTTCTGTGCACCACAAAAGTCCACTGATCTGAGCGTAAGTTCATGGTGCTTTTAATGCACCGAAATAGTAATCTGATAAACTTGAGCCTTCAGAGTGGCTCAGCCACATATTTTAGAGATTTAAGTGAGAATTGCATGTTTTAAAAAGTTACATATTACACAGCAAATTCAAGTATCTGAAGTATAAAGGCAGCATAGTTTCATGGATGACAGTAATGATGCCTGTTATATGTGTTCGCATCAGGAGCAATTCATACAACCTCTTTGTTGCCCATGTATAAAATAGGGTGTTAATACCTGCGGCCCATCTTTATGTTGCCACTGTATGGATAAACTAATGTCACTGGGCTTTTCCTTTTCAAAATAAAGATGTAGCTAGAGGGATGGAATTATTGAATTCCTCCAGCCCAGGCCCCTGTCTTCCCCACATCTGCTGCTCATACCACTTGCACTGGTCCTCCAATTGTACGGAATCAATGTAGTTCAGCTGGTACAGCATCCTGTTTTACTTCCTGGACCTTTGCTGATGCTCTTCCACCTGTTGAACCACTTTTCCATCATTTCTTTACAGAACTCTTTCTTATCCTTCAAGACTCATTGTAGGCTGCCTCTCTTCCAAGAAGGCTTCTCTAATGCTCCAGGCAGACTAACCACCTCTGCTCTCTGTCCTGGTGTACTCTGTGCCTCCCTCCACTGGCGTTTATCTATTATATTAAAATACCTGTTTATAAATTTTTTCAATTAGACTGTAAGTTACTTGAGGGCAGGGACTGTGTCCTGTTCATCTTTGTACTTCTTGCACCTAATACAGTGCCTAGCAAATAGGAAGTATGTGGTATTTTCCGTGAACTAGACTGAAGAGATTGCTTATGAAGTATATATTTATTCCCGAAAAAGGCAAGTGGTGTTTTAGGCAAGGGTCTTAGAACCAGCATTTCATAAAAACAATTACAAAGGATTTGGATTTTGGTATGCTGTGAGTTCCCAGGGGCAATAAAACTTCTGGAAGGAAATGTAGGTGATAATACCTCTCCCTGTCAATTTTTTCTCTGATAGAACTCCTTACCAATGAGTGCACTCATTGATTAAGAATTATAATAAAACTCCCAATTTTGGGGCAGCATTTGATGAGTATACAGGAAAAAATACAATGGGAACAGCTTTAGGTTTTGATCAAGCAAACTATTCCACCACTTTAGTTTATAAGTAAGTATAGTGTGAGCTAGCATTCCAAGGGTCCTGCCCAAGGTCACATTGCAAACTACAAGGTGATTCTATAAATGTCAAACATTCTTACAAGGAGTCTCAGCTACCCAGGAGGTGGGATGGGGAGGGGTTGCAACACAGTGGTGCACTTTTCTTAGTCAAAGAGCATCCATCCATCTTTGGAGCTGATAAAAGCTTTTGAGTCCTAGAATACCTCTGCTCCCCATCCTCGGGCCTTTCATCTTTTTTCTCCTTACCTCTCTTCTAAAGAAAGAAAAGGGAGGGAAGGCTTGAATAGAGAGCAGAGAGAACTGAAGAACCACTGTAGATTTTGGTTTGTTTGTTTGTTTTGCCCTATTTCGGTCACTCTGGATAATAAAACTAATTCTACATTTACACATAGAGCATATTAATCATGGTGTTTGGTCAGTTTATTTTCAGTGAATTCTCTATCATAAACAATTCTGTTACAAATAAATTCTCTCTGCCTGTCCATGAAAGTCTTTGTGGGCAGTGAGTAGAAGAGCTCCACTTACCGAATAGCAAATACCGTTTAGCACTCCTTAGTCATTACACTTCGGTCATTTAAACCCTGAACAACGCAGTTGGAAAGCAGGGATGGGAAGCTGTAGCAGGGTCTAAAGGGATAAAGGCTGAGTCATGCTGATGGTTAGGGACAGAAGTGGATATGAAGTAGATGTACTCAGTTGGAGAATCACAACACTTGTAGGGCAGGCTGGTCTGCTAAATCAGGAATAAGTAAACATGGATCCCATGGCCAGATGTGCTCTGTCTCAGGCTAGCTTCATCTGGAGACATGCTAGGAGGGAGGAGGGAGAATCCAGGACTAGGAGAGCTCATCTGCTATGGAACTGCCCCCTAAAAGCAGTATGTTAGGGGTTATGGGACTCTCAGGCTCCGCAGGTACTTGCTTTGTTAAGAAAGCCTGGGCAGATTGGTGGGTCATATGAGCAAGTGCATCTAGGAGTGATAAATCTACAGTCAGAGGAATGGCTCATCTAGTTTAGAACAGGACCCAGGCAGTAGCTTGGAGCACAAGAAGCGTGGTGCCAGCACCCCAAGCATATGGACTGATATTTAGGGAAAGTCTTCATTCCAAGCAGGAGAAATGACGTGCGGTTAAGGAAAAACAAGTAGAAGCCTACTGAAACACAAAGGGAATTTGAGAGGAAGACTAGAGGCTTACAGTTACCTCCCTAATTCAAAATCCGTCAACCTCCACCCTGATCCCCCAACCAGGCTGCTCTCATTGCGTGTGGATGAGGATGCAAAGCAAGTTTAGCTTCCATCACCGTGCATTTCTGCCTAGCCCCCAGAGTAACTCAGATGCTTCTTAGTGTTTGGTGTCTCACCCAAGGTCCCTCTGTCCATGGCAACTTTTATATTCATTGAGTAGTAGTTTTGCACTGGGAGCCAATTAGTCGTGTTCCATAGTGACTGGATCCACTAGTCATGTTCCAGCCTTGATGATCACGTTAACTGCAGCCCTGGGAGATGGGTAAAGGTTGGTGTTCCAAGCACTACACCTTGGACGAACGAGGCAGAGTCATGAGTGTTTGAGGGAGTACTCTCTTAGAGGTGGACCAGGGATTGTGTAGACTAATTTATTAAAGTACCTGGATACAATACATAAAAAGATTTGAGGGGGCCAGTTCCATGGTTGAGTGGTTAAAGCTCCCTCGACTCTGCTTTGGTGGCCCAGGTTCACGGGTTCGGATCCTGGGTGCGGACCTACTCCACTCATCAGCCATGCTGTGGAGGCATTCCACATGCAAAGTGGTGGAAATTTGGCACAAATGTTAGCCCAGGGCTCATCTTCCTCAAGCAAAAAAAGAGGAGGATTGGCAACAGATGTTAGCTCAGGTCAAATCTTCCTCACCAAAAAAGTAAAATAAAAAAAGTTTTAGGGAAGGTATTTACAAGTGAAAAGCATGGTCTGAGCTGAGTTTGCTGAGAAAGCATAGTGAAAAGAAGTCAGAGAAAAAGTACTCTGCTTCAGTCTACTGAACATTGATGAGAGTGGGGAAACGGCCTCTGAACTAAAGTTTTTGAACAAACAAACCCTAGTATCCTAGAGTGATGCCTTCAGCTCTTCATGGAACCTGAATGGAAAATATAAGCTCATCCTATACTTACATAACTAACTCACCAAAAACCTTCACATCTGAAATTTATTTTCTTGAGTTTACTCCTTCACTAGGAAGGGAAAGTCCTGGGTGGACAAGGGGTATGAGTTCTCAGTAAAGTATGGCTCTCATTCCTCTTCTGTGAGACAAAAATCAAGAAATAATAATATTAGAAATATGGAGGTAACTGGGAAAAAAAGTAGCATGAACCGAGTCCTGACTCTCCCCCTGCCCCAACTCCTACACATGTACACACTTGGAGTGAACTCAGAAAATGGTTTCCAGATCTGCCAGGCTGAGGCCCACACCCTTGAACAAAGAAGTCACAGACCCATGGGCTTCACCATGCTAGGATGACCACAAGGGCCAAGATTGGGACTGGGAGTAGGGCCAGGCCCTGCTTTGGCAGTAAGGGGTCAGTGGACATCAGCGATAGTTTCAGTCTAGCCCTGAGGATTACTTTGTAGAATCATCAGTCACTTCTATGAGCAGTGGTCATGGGGTAAAATATATAAATAAAGAGGAATGGAACATGCAGTATGTTGTTTTTTCTGACTATATTTGTATATGTAGAAATTGCTTTTGAATAAATGATGTCTAGATTTTTTTTAAAAGGAAACTAGTTACCCTTAATGTAATGTTTAACACAAAGAGCGTCTGCTTTATTTCTTGTTTCCCGTATTTCTTCAGGAATTACCTCCCTATAATGGTTATGGACTAGTGGAAGACTCTGCTCAGAATTGCTTTGCTCTCATTCCAAAAGCTCCAAGAAAAGATGTTATTAAAATGCTGCTGAATGATAATAAGGTGCTTCGTTATTTGGCTGCACTGGTGAGGTTAATTTTTATATACCAAGACTCTATCCTGTCTCAGTACTGTGCACAGTTGTCCATTTTGTCTGTAAGCTGTAGAGTGATAGCTGTCAGAGTTATATGTTTACTCAACCATTGGGTCTAGTACCCAGCCTTTGGGCAGGTTGGATAGTATTAAGTGCCCTCAAACCAAGACCTAGCTCAAATCCTATCTATTCCCCAAATCTTTCTTAGATCATTAATCTCTCTACTCTACCTGTCAAGTTTGACAGATCTTTTTGCCTTTTTTGTTAATCAATTGTAAAAGCCTGACTTACATTCAAATTATTTGTGTATCTGTATGCCTTTCCAGTGTCCTGTGATTTCCTTGAGGGTAGAGACCATGTCCTATTAATTTCTAGCATTACCTGTGATATTTGCTTGATGCATTTTATATTCATTAAATGTATTAAATGGAATCATACCAGTTTAATAGATGTTGCCTTTGAGAGGTCATATGGATAGTGGTTAAGAGCATGGATGTAGAAGCAGACATAAATGCAAATCCTGAATATTCTACTCACTGGCTGAATTACCTGAGCAAATTACTGATAGGAGTTCAAAGGATAACGTCTTTATAAATGGGAAAAATATAGAAATAGGAACATAAACATTTTATTTAGAAATATGGACTTAAATACCAGAAATTGAAATAAGTTACTTCTGAGAATAGGAATTGGGAGTGGGTAGGGGTGGGTCAGATGATTTTTCAAACTATATACTTGTATTTAAAAAAATAAAACTTAAATGAAAGCACAATCAACTTGTGTATTTTAGGAAAATGTTGAAAAAAGCTTAAAATAAGAAGGGAGTTCTAGCAAGCTCTAGGGCAACCAGAACACTCCATACCATAAGAACTCTGATGAATGAAGGTTTGCATTATTACTAAGTTCTTGAGTTATGGTTCAAATTGCAGGGGCTTGCTGAATTACGAGGTAGTAACTGTAAACTCCTTGAGGGCAGGGATCATGTCTTTCTAGATTTTGTGTGTACTCAGTAACTGTTGGTTGAATGGGTAAATGAATTTATTTGCACATTTAACATCTATGAGTTAGGCAATAGAATATTATACCCATTTTATGTTTCAAAACATAAGAATCAGAGAGGCTAATTGGCTTGTCCCAGTCTCAGTGCTTCTTAGGCAGAGGCAGGAGTAAAACTGAACCTTCTGACTTTCAACCCAGCATTCTTTTTAAATTAAAGAGTATAAAACATCAGCATCATGGTGGAGTGAACTGTTCCCTTAGGTTCTCCCCACCAAGTTAGAATAAAACAAACATTCATTAACCAACAGAAGATTCCCTTCAAAGCACAATAGGACATCTGAGAGATCCATGCAGCCATATATCTGAAGGTAGGGGTCCTGGATGGCCAAGAAACAGTGGAGGGAGATGAGCGGATCCCCTCTCCTCCCCAGCAGCAGTGATCTAGGTCACAGGTCCTCATGCAGCAACTGGCGTGCAACTGTAAAAGGAGGTGGGGGAGCAGTCAGGCTTGTGCACAAATGCTTTTGCTTTCAGAGTGGCAGCCAGACCCGCGGGAATGCTCCACACTGAGTGGCACAGCTCAGCCACTGTGTGGGCGCCCTGACCAAGCGCAGCAGCCCGGGTGAACTGCCCATGAATGCAGAGTGGGCTCACATGCACGCATAAGAAAGTGCCCCTCCTCTCCCCCAGCCTACCGCACCAGCTTGGCCTAGTCCCCAGCCAAGGCAGCAGATCCACACCAGAGTGCCTGTGCATGCGTGTGTGACCCGCCAAGCTGCTGTAGCCAGCAGGCAAATACAGATGAGCCCTATTGGGACGAATTCCAGCAGATGCAGTGGGTTCAGAAAATATAGCTCCTGCCCTCCCAGTGGTGGCAGGTGGAATCTGTGACCTGATATTACCACTATGCACCAGCAAAGGATCAAGTCATCAAACACCATTAAGAACCTCATTAACACCCAGAGCAGAAGGAAAAATACAAGTCTCTGGAAACCAATCCTGAAGTCACAGAAATTTACAGTCTAAATGAGAGAGAATTCAAAATAATTGTCATAAAGAAACTAAATGAGTTACAAGAAAACTCAGAAAGACAGTTCAATGAGCTCAGGAATAAAATTAATGAGCAGAAGGAATTCTTCACAAAAGAGATTGAAACTCTAAAAAAATCCACAAATGCTGGAGATGAAGAACACAATGAATGGGATAAAAAAGAATCTAGAAACCTTAAAAAACAGAGCTGATGTTATGGAGGACAGAATTAGTAATTTAGAGGACAGAAATATAGAAATGGTTCAGGTGGAGGAGAGAGAACTAAGACTTAAAAAAAAAATGAAGAAATTATTTGGGATATATCCAACTCAATTAGGAAATGCAACTTAAGGATTATAGATATTCAAGAGGGATAAGAGAGGGAGAAAGGAGCAGAGAGCTTGTTCAAAGAAATGATAGCTGAGAAGTTCCCAAACCTGGGTAAGAAACTGGACTTACAAGTACATGAAGCCAGTAGAACTCCTAATCACATCAATGTAAAAAGACCTTCTCCAAGGCATATAATAGTAAAACTGGCAAAAGTCAATGACAAAGAAAAAATATTAAGGGCAGCAAGGCAGAAGAGAATAATCTACAAAGGAACCCTTATCAGGCCTTCAGCCAGTTTCTCAGCAGAAACGTTACAGTCTAGGAGAGATTGGAATGATAAAGTCAGAATACTGAAAGACAAAAACTTCCAGCCAAGAATACTTCATCCAGCAAAACTGTCCTTCAGATATGATGGAAAAATAAAAACTTTCCCAGATAAACAAAAGCTGAGGGAGTTCATTGCCACTACGAGAAATGATCAAGGATGCCCTCATACCTGAAGCAAAATGGCAAAGGTTTCCAAAGTCTTGAGCAAGGAGATAAATAGACAAAATCAGAAAATTGCAGCTTTCTATCAGAACACGTTAGCAAACACTTAATTTTAACATAAAAGATAAAGACAAGGAAAACATCAAAAATAAATATAAATGCTTCATTTTAATCACAAACGCATTGCAAAACAATAATTTGTGGCAACAATAATGTAGATGGGGAAGAGAAAGGGATGGAACCTGCTTAGATTAATGAAGATAAGAGGCTATCAGAAAATGGACTATCTCATCTACGAGATCTTTTATATAAACCTCATGGTAACCACAAAACAAAAAATCAGAGCAGAGACAAAAATCATACATAAAGAGAAAACTGAGAAAACCATCACAGAAAACCACCAAACTGAAATGGCAGTCAGAAATACAAGAGAAGAGAAACAAGGCAAATAAAGAGCAACTGGAAAACAAGATAAAATGGCAGGATTAAGCCATCATCTATCAATAATCACTCTAAATGTAAATGGACTGAATTCTTCCATTAAAGACACAGAGTGGCTGGATGGATTGAAAAACAAGACCCAATAGTATGCTGCCTCCAGGAAACACATCTCAACTCTAAAGACAAACACAGGCTCAGAGTGAAGTGTTGGAAGACGACACTCCAAGCAAATGGCAAGCAAAAGAAAGCAGGTGTTGCCATACTTATATCAGACAAAGCAGACTTCAAGATAAAAAAGGCAGTGAGAGACAAAGAAGGGCAGTGTATAATGATAAAAAGGACATTCCACCCAGAGGACTTAATACTTATGAGTCTAACACAGGAACACCAAAGTATATAAAGCAACTATTAAAAGACCTAAAGGGAGAAATTAACAGCAACACAATTAGTAGTAGGGGACCTCAACACCCCACTTACATCAATGGATGGATCATCCAGACAGAAAGCCAACAAAGAAATAGTGAATTTAAATGAAACACTTGATCAGATGGATTTAATATATATATATATATATATATATATATATATATATTTATATGGAACATTCCATCCAAAAACAACAGAGTACACATTCTCCTCAAGTGCACATGGAACATTCTCAAAGATAGACCATATGTTGGGAAACAAGGCAAGCCTCAATAAATTTAAGAAGATTGAAATCATATCAAGCATCTTTTCTGACCACAATGCTATGAAACTAGAAACCAACTACAAGAAAAAAGCTAGGAAAGGGGCCAGCTCCATGGCTGATTGGTTAAGTTCACGCACTCCACTTCACTGGCCCAGGGTTTCACCAGTTTGGATGCTGGGCATGTACATGGTGCTGCTCATCAGCCATGCTGAGGTGGCATCCCACATAGCACAACCAGAGGCACTCACAACTAGAATATACAACTATGTACCAGGGGGCCTTGGAGAGAAGATGAAGAAAAAAAAAATGGCAATAGATGTTAGCTCAGGTGCCAATCTTAGGGGAAAAAAAAGCTGGAAAGTGAAAAATAGATGGAGACTAAACAACATACTACTGAATAACCATTGGATCAGTGAAGAAATCAAAGGAGAAATTAAAAAATACCTGGAGACAAATGAAAATACATCAACTCTTATGGGGTGCAGCAAAAGTTGTTCTAAGAGGGAAATTCATAGCAATACAGGCCTGCTTCAACAAACAAGAAAAATCTCAATAAGTAATCTTAAACTACATCTCACAGAACTAGAAAAAGAAGAACAAAGGCCAAAGTCAGCAGAAGGAGAGAAATAATAAAAATTAGAGCAGAAATAAATTAAATAGAGACCAAAAAAATACTAGAAAGGATTAATGAAAGTAAAAGCTGGTTCTTTGAGAAGATAAACAAAATTGACAAGCCCTTAGCCAGACTCACTAAGAAAAAAAAGAGAGAAGGCTCAAATACATAAAATTAGAAGTGAAAAAGGAGAAAATGCAGCAGATACCACAGAAATACAAAGGATTATAAGACAATACTATGAAAAACTATATGCCAACAAATTGGATAACCTAGAAGAAAGGGATAAATTCTTAGACTCATAGAACCTCCCAAAACTGAATCAAGAAGAAATAGAGAATCTGAACAGACCAATCACAAGTAAAGAAATTGAAACGGTAATCAAAAACTTCCCAAGAAACAAAAGTCCTGGACCAGATGGCTTCTTTGGAGAATTCTACCAAACATTCAAAGAAGAGTTAATACCTGTCCTTCTCTAACTGTTCCAAAAAATTGGAGAAGATGGAAGACTTCCTAACTGATTCAACTGATTCTGTGAGGCCAATATAACCCTGATCCCAAAACCAGACAAGGACAACACAAATAAGGAAAATTACAGGCCAATATCATGGACAAATATAGATGCAAAATCCTCAACAAAATATTGGCAAACTGAATAGAACAATACATTAAAAAGATCATACACCATGCTCAAGTGGAATTTATACCAGGGATGCAGGGATGGTGCAACATCTGCAAATCAATCAATGTGATACACCACATTAACAAAATGAGAAATAAAAATCACATGATTGTCTCAATAGATGTAGAGAAAGCATTTGACAAGATACATCATCCATTTATGATAAAAAAAAAACTCTTAATAAAATGGGTATAGAAGGAAGTACCTCAACATAATAAAGGCCAGATATGACAAACTTACAGCCAACATCATACTCAGTGGTGAAAAACTGAAAGCCATTCCTCTGAGAAGAGGAACAAGACAAGGGTGCCCACTCTTGCCGCTCCTCTTCAACATGGTACTAGAGGTTTTGGCCAGAGCGATTAGGCAAGAAAAAGAAATAAAAGGTATCCAAATTGGAAAGGAAGAAGTGAAACTCTCACTGTTTGTGGATGACATGATCCTCTATATAGAAAACACTGAAGAATCCACCATATATTAGAAATAATCAACAGCTACAGAAAAGTTGCAAGGTACAAAAACAATTTAGAAAAATCAGTTGCATTTCTATACATTAATAACAAACCAGCGGAAGGAGAACTCAAGAATATAATCCTATTCACGATTGCACAAAAAGAATAAAATACTAGGAATAAATTTAACCAAGGAAGTGAAAGGCCTGTACACTGAAAACTATAAGACATTATTGCAAGAAATCAAAGATGACATAAAGAAATGGAAAGATATTCCATGCACATGGATTAGAAGAATACACGTAGTTAAAATGTCCATATTACCTAAAGCAGTCTACAGATTCAGTGCAATCCCAATCAGAATCCCAATGACATTTTTCATGGAAATAGAACAAAGAATCCTAAAATGTATATAGAACAACCAGCGACCCCAAATAGCTAGAGCAATCCTGAGAAAAAAGAACAAAGATGGAGGCATCACAATCCCTGACTTCACAATATACTACAAGGCTATAGTAATCAAAACAGCATGCTACTGGTACAAAAACAGACACTTAGATCGAAATTGATTGAAATTGAAAACCCAGAAATAAAACCACACATCTACAGTCTGCTAATCTTTCAACAAAGGAGCCAAGAACACACAATGGAGAAAGGCAAGTCTCTTCAATAAATGGTGTGGGGAAGACTGGACAGCCACATGCAAAAGAATGAAAGTAGTTATCTTACATCATACACAAAAATTGACTCAAATGGATTAAAGACTTGAGTGTAAGACCTGAAACCATAAAACTCCTAGAAGAGACTATAGGCAGTACATTGTTTGACATCGGTCTTAGCAGCATCTTTCCAAATACCATGTCTACTCAGGTATGGGAAACAAAAGAAAAAATAAACAAATGGGACTACATCAATAAAAAGCTTCTGCAAGGCAAAAGAAAGCAGGAACAAAATGAAAAGACAACCCACCAATTGGGAGAGAATATTTGGAAATCATATATCTGACAAAGGGTTAATCTCCAAAATATGTAAAGAACTCTTACACCTCAACAACAACAGAACGAACAACTTGATCAAAAAATGGGAGGAGAATGTGAACAGACATTTCTCCAAAGAAGATACAGAAGGCCAACAGGCACATGAAAAGATGTTCAACATCACTGATTATTAGCAAAGCGCAAATCAAAACTACAATGAGATATTACCTTACATCTGTTAGAATGGCTATGATTACCAAGGCGAAAAATAACAAATGTTGGAGAGGGTGTGGAGAAAAGGGAACC
The DNA here is from genome assembly GCF_037783145.1 of Equus przewalskii. Classification (NCBI taxonomy): domain Eukaryota; kingdom Metazoa; phylum Chordata; class Mammalia; order Perissodactyla; family Equidae; genus Equus; species Equus przewalskii. The sequence goes on from NC_091849.1 coordinate 50,428,558, forward strand.
CTTGTCCACTGCTGGTGGGAATGCAAACTGGTGCAGCCACTATGGAAAACAGTATGGAGATTTCTTAAAAAATTAAAAATGGAAATACCATACAATCCAGCTATTCTACTATTGGGTATTTATCCAAAGAATTTGAAATCAACAATTCAAAGAGACGTATGCACCCCTATGTTCATTGCAGCATTATTCACAATAGCCAAGACATGGAAGCAACCCACATGTTCATCAATGGATGAATGGATAAAGAAGATGTGGTGTATATATATACACAATGGAATTTTACTCAGCCATAACAAAAGACAAAATCGTCCCATTTGCAACAACATGGATGGACTTTGAGGGTATTATTTTAAGTAAAATAAGCCAGACAGAGAAACACAAACACTACATGATTTCACTCATATGTGGAGATAAACCCATGGTTAAAGAGAACAGATAAGTGGTTACCAGGGAAAAGGGGTAGGGTGGTGGGTGAAAGTGGTACAGGGGCACCAACATATATGACGACAGGTAAAAATTAGCCTATTGGTAATAAGCACAATGCAGTCTATACAGGAACTGATAAATAATAATGTACACCTGAAATTACACAATGTTATAAACCATTATGACCTCAATAAAGTAATTGAAAAAAATAGTGTATTTTTATTTTACAATGTATATTATTTTGGAAATATGACAGTACATTCATGTAAGCAGCTTTAATACTGCCGTCTTATATATGAGAGAAGCAGTAGTGAAAAGATGATCACAATTGTTTTTACTAGTGAGAAGTAGTTACCACAGCCCTCAAGAGGGTGACATGAAGAGTCACGATAAGGAAGGAAGTTGGAAAAAAATCCTATTCCTGCAGCTCTGAGAATCCTCAACCCAGCATTCTTTTGATGAAGAACCAGTATAGTGCTTAGGCTATGAAAAGGGAAAAGGACTCACATGAGTTTGTAAACTACATAGTTCTAAGCTTACTTTTCCTACCTAAAAATCCTGGGAAAATTGTTACATGATTGATTATAAAAATTTCTATGAATAACATTAGATATTGCTAAATGAGGAGAAAGAATATGTATATATTGACTGCAGTTTTCTATACTGACAAATCCGGGCAAATGTGATGTGTCACAAAATGTAGAAAAGTAGGTAGAGGACTTCTGTTTCTAGCCATGATAGACTAGGTAATTTGGATCAGCCCTCTTGCTGAGGACAACTAGAAAAACTCGTTTTGTGTGTGTGTGTGTGTGTGTGTGTGTATTTACTACTGCTTGAGGGTGCTGAACAACTAGAAAGATGTGAAGAATCAGTGAGCAAGAACCAGGAGAATATTGACAACCAGAGAGGTGAGCCTGGAAAAGGGGGCCATTCTCCCCTGGGAATGTTTGCTGATTCTAGAAGGCAAACGTTGGATTTAGGGCATTCTCTGAGGGCAAACATTGGAATCTAGGGCCCATCAAAGGCAGAAGCACTTGGTAAACCCTCTGTGCTTTAGTCCTTAGTGGCTTATCCTTGAAGGGACTATTGTCTGCTTTTGAATTATCTCAGTCCCTGAATTACCTAAATTCCGGAAATCAGATTAAGATAATCCTGGATTACTAATGTCCCCAGGTATCTGGCAGAAGCAAATGTAAATTCTCTGAAGATTGCATTGTCCTAGGTTTCAAATTATTTCTGCAAACAATTTAAGTAATACAATGTATGGCACTCATTCAAAAAAACAATATTAACAATACAATGGCCAGACAAAAGGCAAGATGATATGAAGGAAAATGAGCAGAAACAGTTAATAGAAATAGATCCATAGGGGCTTCAAATACTGATGTTATCAAACTCAAACTTAAAAAAGCTATGTTTACTATGTTTAAGGAGTTAAAGGATAAGATTGAGAATTTCAGCAGAGATCTATAAACAAAGCAAAGTGTTTGTATTTTGGAAAATTATCACAGTAACAATAAAAGAAAAAATTAGATGCAGAAAAGTATTTGATAAAATTCATCTATTATGGTTTTAAAACAAAACTCTTAGTAAATAGGGGATAAAAGGAAAGTTCTGTGGTCTGATAAAGGGTATCTACCAAAAATCTACTGCAAACAGCATGCTTAGTGACGACATGCTGAAAGTGTACCCTCTGAGATTAGGATCAAGGCAAGACTGCTCCCTGTCACGCCTTTTATTCAACACTGTACCAGAGGTCCTAGCTGGAGCAGTGAGACAGTAAGGGAAATAAAAGGTGTAAGGATTGGAAAGGAAGAAATGACACTGTTATCGTCTAAAATGAATGATTATATATGCAGAGAATCAAAGAGAAGCTATATAATATGTTAGTGGAGTCAATGTATAGACAGCAACAGACAAAAAATAAAGTTAGAAAAATGCCATTTACCATAGCACAAAAATATTAAATTCCTAGGAATAAATCAAACAAAAGGTGTGTAATACCTAAGACAGAGAGAGAAAATTAAAGCAGACCTAAATAAATGAAGGGACATACCATGTTCACTGGTTAGAAAATTCAGTCTTATAAAGATATTTGCCCCAAATTGATGTGTGGTTTCAAAGCAATTACAGTCAAAATCCAAAAGGGTTTTTATTTTTGCAGAGCTTAACTAACTGATTGTATAATTTGTGTGGGATGTAAAGTACCGAGGATAGCCAGGACATTCTTGGAACAAGATCAATGGATTTGCTCAACCAAATGTCACAATATGTTAAAAAGTCATATAAAGTAATTAAGACAACCTCATATTGGTGCAAAGATCGATGACTAGGCCAATGGGATAGAAAAGATAGCCCAGAAACAGACCCACACACACTTAAGATATATGTCAAACATGGCAATGCAGAAGGTTGGGAAAGGAAGGTCTTTTCAGGAAATGATACTGGAACAATTAGATATCCATATGGGAAAAAAGAGGAAAATTTGACCCCCACCTCACACCAAAAATAGAAGTCAATTCCAGGTGGATTGAAGATTTACGTGTGAAAGGCAAAGCAACAAAACTTCTTAATGATAATATAATCTTAACCTTGTAGTAGGGAAGGCTTTCTTTAGAGGACACAAAAAGCAGTAATTCTTTTAAAAATTGATAAATTTGACCGTATTAAAATGGAAAGTTTCTGTTCCTCAAAAAACTCTATTAAGAGAGTAAAAAAGGCAAGGTCAGAGTGGGAGAAGATGTTACTACAGAAATCAACCAAGAACTCATATCGAGCGTACATAAAGAACACTCTGAAATCATTTTTAAAAATAAGCAAGGGGGCTGGCCCCGTGGCCGAGTGGTTAAGTTCACGCGCTCCGCTGCAGGCGGCCCAGTGTTTCGTTGGTTCGAATCCTGGGCGCGGACATGGCACTGCTCATCAGACCACGCTGAGGCAGCGTCCCACATGCCACAACTAGAAGAACCCACAACGAAGAATACACAGCTATGTACCGGGGGGCTTTGGGGAGAAAAAGGAAAAAATAAAATCTTTAAAAAAAAAATAAAAAAAAAAAATAAGCAAGAAACTTGAACAGGCATTTGACAGAAGAGGATATCCAAAAGGCTAGTAGACATGTGAACTGGGCTCTAGTGATCAGGGAACTACAAATTATAACCAGAGCGAATTGCCTCTACTCACTCACCAGGATCGCTAATGCATTGGTGAGAATATGGAACAACTGGAAATCTCATACTCTCAGTGACACACTCACTTAGGAAAACAGTTTGGCATAGTCAGGTACACTAAATTGTGCCAAAATGGTACCGTGTGTGTGCACCAAGAGATGAAAATCTTCATAGCAGCATAATTCATGATAGCCAAAAATAGGTCGAAGTGTCCATCCATAGAAGACTGGATAAATAAATTATGGCAAATATACAATGATTTGAATTCTGTTTAGCAGTGAAAATTAAGGAACTGTAGCTACAAATAACAAAGATATATCACGTAAGCATAATTTTGAATGTAAGAATCCAGATACAAAAGAATACTTGGATATTATGTAATTTCATTTATATGAAGATTAAAAAACAGGCAAAACAAAACTGTTTGGGGACCCCCGCTTTGTAGTAAAACTAAAGAAAACCATAAAACTCAGGATACTGGCTTTTTGGTGAGGGAGGGATGGAGTGGTGATGGGCAGGCTGCTTTCTGGGTTCCATCAGTGTTCTGTTCCTGGACCTGGGTCCTGGTTCCATGAGTTTTCACTCTGTGAAAATTCTTTGAACTATACATTTTGATTTCTTGCAGTTTTCTCTGTTATGGGACACAGTAAAAAAATATATCTGTATATATTTAGAAGAACACCAACAGAACTATTAGTAAGGAAGTAGCGGATATCTTCCTACAGACAAGAAAGAAGATGTGGTATTCTGATAGTGTAATTTTCAAAGGTTTTTCCTGACCTGTTTGGTGAAATAGAGGGTGTATTCATTCAGCTCATCATAAAAGCTCTGGGATGAAAGAAAGGGTATCTGACAATAAGGGGAAAGGGCTTAGGAATAAGGTGAGGACTTCAGAAGAAAATGTGGAAATTCAAAAGACGGGAATATGCTGGAGGAATGATCAGAGACAAATATAGATTAAGTTCAGACGGCACTGGACATGTTGTGAGGAAATAAGTATATAAACCCAGGTAGGCAATTGGTGCCTAAGTAAAAATATCTGGGGCTCAGAGTTGGGTGCTGGCTGAGAAACTTGAGGAAGCTTTGGAAGAGCATAAGAAACCTGACTTGAGCGGTGATCTCTGAAGCAGCGTGCACACCCTTCCAGGGAGTGTGCAAGACAATGTAATCGATGGAGGTTGTTAAGAAAAGATGACAGCCTCTGTTTTTATTTTATTAGGAGTGCATTTATTTTATAGCCCCTGATATATATATATATATATATATATATATATATATGTATATTGTAATGCACAAAACATAGTTATATAGAAGAACGTATGTTTAATTATTCATTTGTTCAACAAATATTAAAGAACTACTTGGAGCTTGGCATAGTTCTAGGCATTGAGGGTACAGTGGAAGACAGACAAATCTCTGCCTTCACGGAGGACTTTTAGTCCATAAGGAAAGATATCATACCAGGATAGGTAATAGCACATTCGGGAGAAAGCAGGAGACAGTGATGGGGAGGGGGCTCATTTACATTGGAAGATCAGGGAAAGCGTCTTCGAGGAGGGCACAGCTGAGCAGAGACCAGAAGGAATAACCAAGCGAGCACGCCAGGGCACTATCTGAGGCAACTGTGTTTCAGGCAAGGGCGGTACACAGGGAATGGAGGGTAGAGGGGCAGAAATGAAGAGGGGCTCGGGGGCCAGCTTGGGGCTTTGCAGCCAGTGGCATAAGGCCTGATGGGTGGGTGGTGGGAGCAGTCACCCAGGGTGCAGGTAACAAGCCTGTGGAGAATTGAAAAGTAAAACCAAGTAAAAGCTGATCTACTTCTTATTGTCATCGTGTGCCTGTAATTCTAAACAGCATCACTGATAAAACAGTCATCCCCAAAGAGGCAGCTCCTCCATATAGTAGAATTTCAACTCTTAAATGTAGGAGAGAAGAGGACAATAGAAACTACTGTTAAGCACACACGGCAGCAGTAATTGTTGCAGATAAGATCCATCAGTGGATGCTAAGATTAGTGGGAAAACCTGTGAAGAGAAACAAGACTTTCATAGTTTCAGAGCATTTCTCTTAAGATATTAACTGCAAAGGGAAAGATGGTAAGTTTATAGGGGAGAAAGCCAGCAGATGTCTTCTTAATCAAGTGGTCAAGCTCAACATACCAACAACAAGATATACTGATATTGTGAACTCTGATATGCACTGAGCAGGACACACTGTTTTTTCCTGTGGTATTTTTGCCATAGATGCAGAAATAAGATGCATGAGGGACGTTCAACAAAATAATTGACCAGTGCCTTTCAAAAGTGTCAAGGTCATGAAAGATAAGGGCAAACTGAGAAACTGTCACATGGAGGAGATTACAGAGAAATAACTCAGTGCAGTATGGGATCCCATATAGGCTCCTGAAACAGAAAAAGAACATAAGTGAAAAATGGGTGAAATTTGAACAAGGGCAGTAGTTTACTTAATAGGATTGTACTACTGTTATTTTCCTGGGTTTGATAGTTGTACTGTGGTTATGTAAGATGTTAATGTTAGGGGAAGCTTGGTGAAGGGCATATGAGAATTCTCTGTTATTTATGAACTTTTCTGTAAGTCTAAACTTAGTTAAAAATAAAAAGGTAAAAAAAATTTTTGTAAGTTTTAAAATCCTCCTTCCTGCCAGGGTGAGCTGTTGCTGCCATCTCCCCAACCCCCTTGGTGCACCACTGCCTGTGGCCCTGCTCAGAACTATTTTATTCTAAGTGTGATGGGGGAATCCTCTGGAAGTTTGAGAGCAGAGGAGTGATGTGGTTTGATTTTTATTAACTATATTGTGGATGTTTGTTAATTTTTTTTTATTATAGGGGTGTCCAATCAAAAAAGTCTTGAAGAATATTAGATTAGGGAATGGTATGAGGAAATTATTTTGCTAAGAGGAAGCCCCATGACTTTCTCTGATAACCAAGAAATGATTACACAAATAATTCCATGGTCTGAATGAAAAGATAACGTGCTGAAGTTGTGATATGAGAGGATTTGAGTCAAGAACAAGCATGTCTCTATTTAGGCTTGTTCAATCTGGAATTTGTTTCTTAAGGGTTATGTGATCACTCTTCAGTGATTTGATTTAGGAAGTGTCTTGTCTACAAGTCAGTTTCTCAGAATCACTTTCAACTCTATGATGTTATATTACTCATTCCTCCCTTCATAAATTTTTTTTAAAATTATATATACAAATGGACTTGTTTAAAGAACGAAACTTTGCATAATCATCTTAGTGTCCACGAAGTTGAACATAATGTCAGCCAAGAGGTCTCAAACTGGCAGCCTGTGGGCAGAATGTAGCCCACTTAAGTGTTTTATTTGGCCTGCATGGTGCTTTAAAAGAGTTGGAGTCAACATTTTAAAATCAGGGGTTTTATATAGTAATCCAGATGTTTATCTCCTCATGAAAAATTGGAAGATCTTGCAACATTGGGCCTACGTTCCCACAAAGCAACAATCACCTGGAGTTGAGTTGGGGCAGCCTCTTTTAGATGGACATGTCCTTTCCAAGCCACCAGAGTCCCCCCATACCGTTCATTTATATGGTACTTTATAGATTAGGTTTATATTATATACCTAGTCTCTGTAGGTATGTAAGTTTGGAGCATCTGTATAGATCATGTACCTTCATAATATCCTCTTTTCTTCACCTTTCTAGGAATCCCCCATCCCAGAAGACAAAGACCGCCGATTCGTCTTCTCTTATTTTCTAGCCACCGACATGATCAGTATCTTTGAACCTCCTGTTCGCAATTCTGGTATCATTGGGGGCAAGTACCTTGGCAGAACTAAAGTTATTAAACCATACTCGTCGGTGGAAAACCCGGTCTACTACAGCCCTAGTGACTTCTTCATTGGTGCTGTGATTGAGGGTAGGTCTAAACACAGTGTAGGCTTTCCTACTAGCCAAGTGACTGGGTTCTTAGTTGGAATTTAATTCAATTAACCCTTGTAAGAGGCAGCTGGGCTGCATTCCAGCTGAGATAAAGCTAATATACTTGTATATGCAATGCAGTGTCTTAATCTCCTTCCTTATCAATTAAGCTGTAAATTGGTTGCACTGGTTGGCTACAGATGTAGACCCTGAGCTTCCTAAACACTGAGCAAACTGCTGCATATTAGTTTAGAGAGCTTTTGAAAGTTCCCTAGTCTAGGTCACAAATGCTTACCTGTGAATTTGTCATTGGAGGGTCACTATTATTTTACTCCTGATTGCATGATAAAAACATAACCAAGCTAAGTATATTTCTACCTTCTCCTCAGTGTTTGGCCACCGGTTCGTCATCCTTGATACAGATGACTATGTTTTGAAGTACATGGAAAGCAATGCTGCCCAGTATTCACCAGAAGCACTCTTGTCAGTTCAGAACCGTGTTCGAAAGCGAGAAGGTCCTGCACCAGAATTGGAAAAGTACGTTTGACTGTCTAGGGTCCATTCTGACTTTGGCACATATGAAATATTCAGGAAATAGTTCTTGATCAAATGAATGGATAATCACATTTTAGATTTTCAGATTTCCCTCACCAGGTGGGAGTTATTAGTTATACACAGAAGGTTCCCTGGGTCCAATATAATAACTAGTAACTTAAACTTTTTCAACTTCACTTATTTGGCAAATAATAATTGAACGCCTACTCTGTGTCAGATACTATCACTAGGCCCTTGGGCTTTTATCAGTAAACAAAGTAGACAACAAATTGTTGCCTTCATGGAGTTGACCTTCTAAGCAGTGGAAGATAGCCAATAAACACCACAAGCAAGTTATACAGGATATTAGGTGCTGAGTACTATGGAACAGTGGAGGAAAATAAGGGTGATAAGGGTTTCTGGAGGGTGGTGATGGGTTGCCGTTGATCAGGGGAGGTGGTCACACCTTGACAAGGTGACATTGAGCTAACACTTGAAGGTAAAGGAGTTAGCCGTGTGGATATCTGAAGGAAGAGCTTTCCACAAAGAAGGAATGGTGATTGTCAAGGCCCTGAATAGTAGCATGCCTAGAATACTCAAGTAACGCTGGCAAGAAGTAGGCCAGCGAGCGTGGCTGGAATGGGGTGAGTGAGAGGAAGAGGAGTCGGAGATGGAGTTAGAAAATTAACAAGGAGCCAGGTCGTGTAGGACCTACTAGGTCTTTGGAACGATGCTGGCTTTTCTCTGAAATGGAGAGCCACTGTGGGGGTTCTGAGCAGAGGAGTGGCAAGATCTGACATATGTTTTAAAAGAACTACCCTGGCTATTGTGTTGAGATAGATCAGGAGGGAAACTAGTTAGGAGAACATGCTGTAATCCAGGCAACAGATGATGGTGCATGGACCCAGGTAGTATCAGTGAAGGTGGGGAGAAGTGGTCTGATTTTGGATATATTTTGAAGGTAGAGCCAATGGGACTTCAGCAGCTTATATAGGTGCTATAAAAGAGAGAGTAGTTAAGTATAACTCCAAGCTTTTGGGCCTGAGCAACTGGAAGGAAGAAGTTGCCATCAGCTGAGATGGGGAAGATGTGCATTGTGGGTAGAGGAGGTGTTTTTTCTTTCTTTTTCTTTTTGTAATAATTTTTTTATTGATTTCATAATAGTTTATATCATTGTGAAATTTCAGTTGTACATTATTTCTTGTCTGTTACCACATAAGTTCTCCCCTTCACCCCCTGTGCCCACCCCCCACTCCCCTTCCCCTGGTAACCACTGAACTGTTTTCTTTTTCCATGTGTTTGTTTATATTCTGGATATGAGTGAAATCATATGTTGTTCGTCTTTCTCAGTTTGGCTTATTTCCCTTAGCATAATTCCCTCCAGGTCCATCCATGTTGTTGGAAATGGGATGATTTTGTCTTTTTTTGTGGCTGAGTAGTATTCCATTGTATACATATACCACATCTTCTTTATCCAATCATCGGTTGATGGGTACTTGGGTTGCTCCCATGTCTTGGCTATTGTGAATAGTGCTGCAATGAACATAGGGGTGCGTATGTTACTTTGGATTGTTGATTTCAAGTTGTTTGGGTAGATACCCAGTAGTGGGATAGCTAGGTCATACAGTATTTCTATTTTTAGCTTTTTGAGGAATCTCCGTACTGTTTTCCATAGTGGCTGTACTAGTTTGCATTCCCCCCAGCAGTATATGAGCGTTCCCTTTTCTCTACACCCTTTCCAACATTTGTTGGTTTTAGTCTTGTGATTATAGCCATTTTAACAGGTGTAAAGTGGTATCTTGGTGTGGTTTTGATTTGTGTTTCCCTGATGATTAGTGATGTTGAACATCTTTCATGTGTTTATTGGCCATCTGTATATCTTCTTTGGAAAAATGTCTGTTACATCCTCTGCCCATTTTTTGATCGGGTTGTTTGTTTTTTTGTTGTTCAGTTGTGTGAGTTCCTTATATATTATGGAGATTAACCCCTAGTTGGATATATGATTTGCAAATATTTTCTCCCAGTTGGTGGGTTATCTTTTTGTTTTGATCCTGGTTTCTTTTGCCTTGCAGAAGTCTGATGAAGTCCCACTTGTTTATTTTTTCTTTTGTTTCCCTTGTCTGAGGAGACATGGTAGTCAAAAAGATCCTTTTAAGTTCAATGTCAAAGAGTGTACTGCCTACATTATCTTCCAGGAGTTTAGTGGTTTCAGGATTTCAGGACTTAGCTTCAACTCTTTGATCCTTTGAGTTTATTTTTGTGGATGGCATGAGATAATGGTCTACCTTCATTCTTTTGCAAGTGATTGCCCAGATTTCCCAACACCATTTATTGAAGAGGCTATCTTTTCGAGGAGATTTTTTTGAGGGGGGAGGACTTCAGTTTTGGTTATACTACGTTTAACATATCTATTAGATATCCAAGTGGAGATCTGAAGCAGGCTGTTGGATATATAAATCCAGAGTGCAGATGCGAGATCTGGGCTGGAGATGTCCATGTGGGAGTTGTTGGCGTATAGATGATATTTTAAGCCACAGGATTGGGTGAAATCTCTAAGGGAGTCTGTGTAGATAAAGAAGAGAAGAGCTCCAAGGACTGAGCTCCAGGGTCCTCCAACACCAAGAGCTGAGAAGAGGAGACTGAGCAGGACAGCTAGTGAGGCAGGAAGAAGCCAAGTGGGTGTGGTATCCTGGAAGCCAGATGAGGAAAGGGCAGGCGGCCCTCGCTCTGCACAGTAGTGCGGGGCTGTAAAAATGACAGTCTTACTAATCAGTGCGAACATTTACTGTTGTTCTGTGACCTTGAAAAATTTTTGTCAAAACATGAAAAACTGTGATGGTTATAAATGTATAGGGCAATGAAAGATTAGTGAAACTAATTTTTATTTAGTACACTGTAATTTAAAACATGGGCAACGTTGAAAATTAAAGTTTTATTTCTTTGTGAACAGCTTTTCAAGAGTGGTTTGAACGGTGCTTGCCTTCTTTTCATTGTGTAACTTATGATACAGAATGAACATCTTTTCTATGCCTTGGTAAATGGTCATATTCCTTTCTAAGTTTGGATCAACTCCCAACACTTTATTATTTTTGCTTTCAATGTTGTGAAAGGTCTCCTAGAGTTCCTTTAATGACACGAAATATCTCAGAGTTCTTTTAATGTGCAGTTTTTTGCTGGCATCTGGGCTGTGTTCAGCCTTTTCTTTACCATCGCTTTATGTCAGTAAGTTGGCCTTCACCGAGTTCTCCTGGCTGCACGTCAAGAGTCTGTTGGATGGTGGCAGTGTCAGCATTCCCACAATCAGCTCTTTCTTCTATAACACCATTATGTTTGATTCGAATTTCACTTCTAGCTTTATTGCTCTTTGTTTCTCTGCTGCACTTTCATCTTTGTTGGCCAATTCCCTCATTCAGTTATCCATTTTTGTAAAATGTCATGTGGGTTTATCACTGAGAGACAAGAAGGCAACATAGCTACACACTTTGCTTTCTCTGTGTGAACTGAAAAACAGATGCCCAGTGACCAGTCATCAGTAGACTTGAAAGAGCTGATACAGTTGTCACTGATCATCATGCACATCTGTTATTTATATAGAAGTTGGTGGATTGAAAACGTAACAATGAATTTGTACTTTATGCAATTACTCACAGTTAATCAACTGAGGTAGTTGAAATTTGAACCATGTTGTTGCCAACGGTGGTAACTGAAATTCATGCGTATCGGAACTGTGCAAAGTGAGAAGTGCGTGTGTATCAAGGAAGACAGAATGGTTCATTGTGTCACACGGGGATTTAGCAATGTAGGGAGCATTGGGGACCCTAATGAGGAGTTTCAGTGGAATGGGAGGGTAGGAAAATCTGATGGGAGCGGATTTAAGAGAGAATGGGAGGAGAGGAATTCGACATCTTAAGTATGTATAGACAGCTCTTTTGAGGAAACTTGGTGCAAAAGGAAGCAGAAAGATGGGGCAGCAGCTGGCAGAGGAAGTGGAGTCAAGAGAAGGATTTTTTGTTTGTTTTTAAGATAGAATAAATAACGACATATTTGTACATAAATGCGAATGATTCTTTAGAGGGAAACGCTGATAAATGTGAGAGTGGGGAGAGTTGTGGAGCGTGTGAGAGAGGATGGAGTCTAGTACACAAGTGGAGGAACGGCTCTAGAGAGAAGCACCAGTCGTTCATCTCGGGCGGTAGTTCTCCAGCTCTTTGGTCTCGGGACACCTTTGTACTCTTAAAAATTATCCAGGACCTCCAAGGGCTTTCGTTTATGTAGTTTATATCTATTGATATTTACCATGTTAGAAATTAATCTGAGACATTTAAAATATTTATTAATGTTCTACAAAGCAATAATAAACTTATTTCATGTTAGTACAAATAACGTAATTTTTATGAAAAATAACTATTTTTTCCAAACAAAAAAATTTATTGAGAAGAGTGGAATTGTTTTGCATTTTTGCAAATCTCTTTAATGTCTGACTTTATTAATAGAAGACAGCTGGATTTTCGTCTGCTTCTGTACTGAGCCTTCTGTGATATCATTCATTATGTAACCTTTGGAAAACTCCACTGTGCATGTGTGAGAAAACAGGAGTAGAAAAGCAAATAAGGATTTAGTAGTAGTATGAGAATAGTTTTGACTTTACAGACCCCCAAAGAGTCTGAGGAACCCCCAGGGGTCCTGGGATTACTCTTTGAAAGCTTAATCTATGGTAACAGGCAGGAAGGCAGAGTGTGTGGGTACAGATGCTGCTGCGGGTAGAGACGGTTGAGGGGTCCTTCTGATTATGTCATTGTTTCCAGTGTAGTAGTGCAGTAGGAAGAGTGAGGATGGGGAGATGTTGGAAGTTTCAGGAGAGAGGAAAAGTTGTGAAATGCTGTCTATTCTGTTGACTATATAAGAAAAATGAATATAAAAATAAAATGAAAATAAATACATAGCATTATTTTATCTACTACTGAGAAAGAAAATCCAACAAGTATAGTTGATATTCACCATCAATAAAAAGTGCATCCTGACTCCAGAGGTGTAAAAAATGTTGTCTCAGGACTGATTAAATATGGCAGCTCTCCCAGAAAGTGGGAGGACAAATGCACTAGCGAAGCATAATTTGGTGGCTGGGCAGCATTAAGTGCTGAGTTGAGATTCATGGTCATACGTTTAATTCATGTACTTCTCAGAAGTTTTTTTCTGTAGTTTTCCCATGTCTATGCAAATACCAGCAACATTGGAAAGCTTCTTGCTTTGGCATACTACCAGTAGAATCTTTTTTTTTTTTTTTAATCTGATTTAATAATGAGAAAAAGAGCACCATGGCACTTAGAATAAGATACCAATAAAAATAAAGAGAAATTCAAGTTCTGGGTTAAGAAATCCACTGCTATTCTCATTTTGATCCTCACCTTCCCTTTCTTCCTTTGTGATGGGTCGGACAGATGACTGAGAGAAGATGCTCAAAGATGGTGTGGATCCAAGGGTCGTGCCTTCCAGTTCTTCTAGCCATTCTGTCTTTGGCTTCTAACTCCTCCCATCTGGTAAAGAATCCCACTCTAAGGAAATACAAATCCTTTATTTGACTAATCATTTCTAAGGTTAATGAAAGGGGATTCCCAAGTACTTGTCAGGCCTGAATATTTTTTATATCAGGTGTCAATTACAGGATGATAAAATTTGGGGTTAGCTATTTTCTTTCTCTGAGCAAGAAAATTAAAATAGTGCACGGGTAATGAGTATTGACTTCATCTGAAGTTCTTTTGGGTTTTGGGTCCTCATTGCAGTATATTGAACTCAGATTTACTGATAACAAATGGTCATAAATCCAACCCTCTACATGAAATCTACTTATATGAATAGCATACACACACCCATGGGTTCATATATTTTATTCTTGTTCTGTTAGTATGTTCATTTGTGCTCTTCAGCCTCAAGAGGATCCTCCTCCCATGATTGATGATCCTTTTAATCCTCTATTTTTCACTTCCAGCCACTTTTCCCATGTAGACATTTCCAACTATTTTTGTTTCTTCTTCCTTTTTCTTTAAGCCCCAAGCTCTTTCATATTCACTTTGCAATTGGTGTCAAATATGAGACCAAATGGTCCAATGTGAGCTTCTTCACTTTTCCCACTCTTCACCTTAGAATGTTTCTATACTGTCACTCATCTTCTCTTTGCCTTCTTGTTAGAGAAAAGTAGCTCCCATTTCTCCAAATTTAATTCTTCTATTTTGTGTCTAACTGCCTCCTTTCTGACTGCTCCAGTCTCCAAACACTCTTCATAAATTGCTTTCCTGAAGGTCATTGATTGTTTCCAAATCTAATGGTCTCTTTTCATTTATTCATTAATTTAACAGATATTTAAGCTCGCACCATGTACTAGACGTTAATAAATGCTTAGGCAGATAGATGAGAGAATAGGGAGCTCATAGTCAAGGGCGAGAGTTGGCAGGCTTTTCTGTAAAGAGGAAAGTAGTAAACAGTTTAGGCTTTGTGGGCCATGCCATCTTTGTTGTAACTACTCAGCTCACCCTTGTCAGTGAAAGCAGTATAGACACTGTGTAAATGAGTAGGGGGAGCTGTATTACAATTAACTTTTATTTGGAAAAACGGGCAGGAGGCTGGCTTTGGCCTGTGGGCCGAAGTTTGCCAACCCCCTGGTCAAGTGTTTAGCCTTTTCTATCTACATATAATACAATTTACTCTTTACCACCTTCTCTTGGAACCCTTTCTTTTGAGTTCTGATAAGTCAGAGTCTCTGCTCTGCCTCCTCCTTCTCTGGAAGCCTACTCTTTGAAGCTTCTTCCTACTTCTGTCTACTAAGTTGGTGTTTCTCAAGGTCCTGTTTTTGATCCTCTTGTTTGCTTGGTCTATACTCTGGAAATCTCATCTCATCTCATTGCAGAGTGGCTAAGTAAGTTGCTCTCCATCCTTACCCTTCTGATAATATTCCCGGATTCCTGTCTGCCTGTTGGGTGTGTCTTCCTCCAGCTGAGTCACCAGCACCTCACACTTTGCACAACTAAGAATGAAACCATCATCGTTTTCATCTTTCTAGCACACCTGCTCTTCCTTCTTCCCATTCAACTGTCTCATAAAGTTGTGATAACGAGTTGTGATAACACATGGAAAACACCAGCACAGAGGAGACAAGCAGTAACTCTTAACCCCTCTTTCTCTAAATCACGTCAGAGTTCCATTTACCCTGATTTGCACCTTGGAGATACCTTTGACTTCTTCTATTTTACACCACATTCAATAGCTGCTAATTTCTTCTTTTTTTTTCATTGCGGTAATATTGGTTTATAATATTATATAAATTTCTGGTGTACATCATTATGTTTTGATTTCTATGTAGATCACATCATGTTCACCACCCAAAGACTAATTACAATCCATCACCATACATATATGCCTAATCACCCCCTTTTCCCTCCTCCCTCCCCTTGCTCCTCTGGTGACCTCCAATCCAATCTCTGTCTCTATGTGTTTGTTTATTGTTGTTTTTATCTTATATTTATGAATGAGATCATAGGGTATTTGACTTTCTCCCTCTGACTTATTTCACTTAGCATAATACCCTCAAGGTCCATCCATGTTATCACAAATGGCAAGATTTTACCCTTTTTATGACTGAATTGTATTCCATCTTGTATGTATACCACATCTTCTTTATCCATTCATCCCTTGATGGGGACCTAGGTTGCTTCCAAGTCTTGGCTATTGTGAATAATGCTGCAGTGAACATAAAAGTGCATATGTCTTTATGCATTCGTGTTTTTATGTTCTTTGGATAAATACCCAACAGTGGAATAGCTGGATTGTGTGATATTCCTATTCTTAAGTTTTTGAGGAATCTCCATACCGTTTTCCATAGTGACTGCACCAGTTTGCACTCCCACCAGCAGTGTACGAGGGTTTCCTTCTCTCCACATCCTCTCCAACACTTGTTATTTTTTGTCTTGTTAATTATAGCCATTCTGACAGGTAAAGTGATACCTCATTATAGTTTTGATTTCCATTTCCCTGATAGGTAGTGATGTTGAACATCTTTCATGTGCCTGTTGACCATCTGTATATCTTCTTTGGAGAAATGTCTGTTCAGATCTTTTGCCCATTTTTTAATTGGGTTGTTAGTTTTTTTGTTGTTGGGATATATGAGTTCTTTATATATTTGGATATTAGCTATTAACCCCTTATCAGATACATGGTTTGCAAATATCATCTCCCAGTTCTTAGGTCATCTTTTTGTTTTGTTGATGGTTTTCTTTGCTGTGCAGAAGCTTGTTAGTTTGATGTAGTCCCGTTTGTTTATTTTTTCTAATGTTTCCCTTGCCAAGTTAGACATGATACTTGAAAATATGCTGCTGTGACTGATGTCGAACAGCATACTGCCTAGTTTTTCTTCTAGAACTTTCATGGTTTCAGGTCTTACATTCAAGTCTTTAATCCATTTTGACTTACTGTTTGTATATGGTGTAAGAAAATGGTCTACTTTCATTCTTTTGCATGTGGCTGTCTGTTTTCCCAACACCATTTACTGAAGACACTTTCCTTTCTCCAGTATATGTTTTGTCTCCTTTGTTGAAGATTGGCTGTCCGTACATGTGTGGTTTTATTTCTTTCAATTCTGTTCCATTGATCTGTGTGTCTGTTTTTGTGCTAGTACCATGCTGTTTTGATTACTATAGCCTTATAGTATATTTTGAAATCAGGGATTGTGATGCCTCCAGCTTTGTTCTTTTTTCTCAGGATTGCTTTAGCTATTTGGGGTCTTTTGTTGTTCCATATAAATTTTACGATTCTTTGTTCTATTTCTATGGAAAATGTCATTGGAACTTTCATAGGGATTGCATTGAATTTGTAGATTGCTTTAGAAAGTATGGACATTTTAACTATGTTAATTCTTCTAATCCAAGAGCATGGAATATCTTTCCATTTCTTTGTGTCATCTTCTATTTCTTTCAACAGCATTTTATAGTTTTCAGGGTATGAGTCTTTCACCTCTTTGGTAAAGTTTATTGCTACGTATTTTATTCTTTTTGTTGCAATTATAAATGGGATTGTATTCTTAATTTCTCTTTCTGCTACTTCATTGTTAGTGTATAGTAACGCAACTGATTTTTGTATGTTGATTTTGTATCCTATTTATTACTCCTGAAAGTTTTTGATGGGTTCTTTAGTCTTTATATAAATCATGTCATCTGCAAATAGTGACGGTTTCACTTCTTCCTTTCCAATCTGGATCCCTTTTATTTCTTTTTCTTGCCTGATTGCTCTGGCTAGGACTTCCAATATTATGTTGAATAAGAACAGCAAAAGTTGGCATCCTTGTCTGGTTCCTATTCTTAGAGGGATAGCTTTCAGTTTTTCTCCATTGAGAATGATATTGGCTGCAGGTTTATCATATATGGGCTTTAATATGTTGAGGTACTTTCCTTTTATACCTATTTTATTTAGTTTTTATCATAAATGGGTGCTGTATCTTGTCAAATGCTTTCTCTGCATCCATTGAGATGATCATGTGATTTTTATTCTTCATTTGGTAATGTGGTGTATCACGTTGATTGATTTGTGGATGTTAAACCATCCCTGCATCCCTGGAATAAATCCCACTTGATCATGATGTATGATCTTTTTAATGTATTGTTATATTCGATTTGCTAGTATTTTGTTCAGGATTTTTGCATCAATGTTCATCAGTGATATTGGCCTGTAATGTTCTTTTTTTGTGTTGTCCTTGTCTGGTTTTGGTGTCAGGGTAAGTTGGCTTCATAGAATGAGTTAGGAAGCTTCCTCACCTCTTCAGTTTTTTGGAAGTTTGAGAAGGATAGGTATTAAGTCTTCTTTGAATGTGTGGTAGAATTCACCAGGGAAACCATCTGGTCCTGAACTTTTATTTTGGTGGAGGTTTTGATTACTGTTTTGATCTCCTTACTGGTGATTAGTCTATTCAAATTCTCTGTTTCTTCTTGATTCAGTTTTGGAAGGTTGTATGATTCTAAGAATTTATTCATTTCTTCCAGATTATCCAGTTTGTTGGTGTACAGCTTTTTGTAGTGTTCTTTTATAATCTTTTGTATTTCTGAGGTATCCATTCTAATTTCTCCTCTTTCATTTCTGATTTTATTGATTTGAGCCTTCTCTCTTCTTTTCTTGGTGAGTCTAGCTAAAAGTTTGTGAATTTTGTTTATCTTTTCAAAGAACCAGCTCTTAGTTTCATTGATTTTTTTCTATTTTTTTTTAGTCTCTATTTCATTTATTTCTGCTCTGATTGTTATTATTTCCTTACTTCTACTGATTTTGGGCTTTGTTCTTCTTTTTCCAGTTACTTTAGTGTAGTGTTAGATTGTTTATTTGAGATTTTTCTTGTTTGTTGAGGTAAACCTGTATTTCTCTAAACTTCCCTCTTAGAATTGCTTTTGCTGTATCCCATAAATTTTGGCATGTTGTATTTTCATTTCATTTGTCTCCAAGTATTTCTTGATTTCTCCTTTGACCCAATCGTTGTTCAGTAGCATTTTGTTTAATCTTCACATATTTGTGGCTTTTCCAATTTTCTTCTTGTAGATGATTTCTAATTTCATACCATTGTGGTCAGAAAAGATGCTTGGTATTATTTCGATCTTCTTAAATTTATTGAGACTTGTTTTGTGGCCTATTATGTGATCTATCTTGGAGAATGTTCCATTTGCATTTGAAAAGAATGTGTATTCTGCAATTTTTGGATGGAATGTTCTATATATATCTACTAACTCCATCTTGTCTAAAGTGTCATTTAAGGCCAATGTTTCCTTATTGGTCTTCTGTTTGGGTGATCTATCCATTGGTCTAAGTGGAGTGTTAAAGTCCCCTACTATTATTGTGTTGCTGTCTATTTCTTCTTTTATGTCTGTTAATAATTGCTTTATATATTCAGATGCTCCTATGATGGGTGCATAAATATTTGCACATGTTATATCCTTTTATTGGGTTGTTCCCTTTATCATTCTGTAGTGCCTTTCTTTGTCTCTTGTTACGGTTTTTGTTTTAAAGTCTCTTTTGTCTGATATAAGTATTGCTACCCCAGCTCTCTTTTCATTTCCATTTGCATGGGGTATCTTTTTCCATCCCTCTACTTTCAGTTTGTGAATCTATTTAGGTCTGAAGTGTGACTCTTGTTTGCAGCGTATATATAGTTCTTGTTTTTTAATTCAGTTGGCTACCCTATGCCTTTTGATTGGAGCATTTAGTCCATTGACATTTAAAGTTGCTATTAATAAGAATGTACTTATTGCCATTTTGTTACTTTTTTTCTAGGTGTTTTAGTAGTCCTCTATTCTCGTCTTCTTCTCTTGCGGTTTGATGGCTTTCTTTAGTATTATGTTT
This sequence comes from Equus przewalskii, assembly GCF_037783145.1. Classification (NCBI taxonomy): domain Eukaryota; kingdom Metazoa; phylum Chordata; class Mammalia; order Perissodactyla; family Equidae; genus Equus; species Equus przewalskii. The sequence goes on from NC_091849.1 coordinate 50,447,953, forward strand.
GGGTTCCTTTCTCTAAATTTTTTGTTTGTTTATTATAGGTTTCTGGCTTATGATTACCATAAGGTTCATATATAATAACTTACGTATATAGCAATCTATATTAAGTTGACAGTGTCTTAAGTTTGACCTCCTGCTAAAAGCTCTACTCTTGTACTTTCTTCCTCCCACATTTTATGTTTTTGATATCATATATAACCTCTTTTTTGAGCATATCCACTATCCTCTTATCATGGAAATAGATAATTTTAGTACTTTTGTCTTTTGACCTTCATAGGTGATTGATCTGCTACCTTTACTGCATACTTGCTTTTACCAGTGACTTTATTGTTTTTTTTCTTTTTTGATAATTTTCTTATTCCTGTTTGTGGTCTTCCCTGTTCCACTTAAATAAGTCCCTTTAGCATTTCTTGTTAGGCTGATTTTTTCATGACAAATTCCTTTCATTTTTGCTTGTCTGGGAAACTCTCTCTCCTATTCTGAATGATAACCTGGCTGGGTAGAGTATTCTTGGCTGTAGGTTTTTTCCTTTCAGCACTTTAAATATGTCATGCCACTCACTTCCAGCTTGTAAGGTTTCTGCTGAGAAGTCAGCTGATAGCCTTATGGGGTTTCCTTTGTATGTAACTTGTTGTCTTTCTCTTGTGGCTTTTAGGATTCTGTCTGTATCCTTAATACTTGACATTTTAATTATAATGTGTCTTGGTGTGGACCTCTTTGGGCTTATCTTGTTTGGTGCTCTCTGTACTTCCTGTACTTGGATGTCTGTTTCCTTCCTTAGGTTAGGAAAATTTTCAGCTATTATTTTTTCAAGTAGATTCTCTGCCCCTTTATCTCTCTCTTCCCCTTCTTGGGACACCTATAATGTGGATGTTAGTGTGCTTGATGTTGTCCCAGAGGTCCCTTGGACTATCCTTGTTCTTTTTAATTCTTTCTTCTTTTATCTGTTCAGCTTGGGTGATTTCTTCTAGTCTTTCGTCAAGCTTGCTGATCCATTCTTCTGTGTCATCTACTCTGCTATTGAGTCCTTCCAGTGAATTTTTCATTTCCAGTTTGTATTCTTCATTTCTGATTGGTTCTTTTTTATATTTTCCACTTTTTTTGTTGAAATTCTCACTGAGTTCATCCATTCTTCTCCCAATATCAGTGAGCATCCTTATGACTTTTAGTTTGTACTCTTTGTCAGGTAGATTATCTCTGTTTCATTTAGTTCTTTTTCTGGGGTTTTGTCCTGTTCCCTTATTTGGGACATATTCCTTTGTCTCCTTATTTTGCCTTTTTCTCTGTGCTTATATCTATGTATTATGTAGGTCAGCTATGTCTCCTGATTTTGGAGAGGTGGCCTTATGTAAGAGATACCTTATGAGGCCCAGCAGTGTGCTTCCCTCTCATCACCAGTCCCCAGTGTTCCAGGAGTGACCCCTGCATGGGTTCTTTGTGTCCTTCTGTTGGGGCAGGATTGCTCTTGCTGCAGGTGTCTGGGGACGCTAGGCTGTCCCCCTAGCTGCTGGTTGTAATGCTCAGCTGCGTGTGGCTGCTATGGACCCTTCAGTCACTTTATCAGGCACGGGGAGCCCCAGCACAGTTGGCTGCAAGGTCTAATAGCACATTCCTGTTGCAGTTTTTCTGTTAAGGGAGTAGGCCCCCAGGGTGGCTGGTTGCTAGGCTCAGGGGCTTACAATTGCTATAGGCCTCCTGCTTGCAAGGCTCTTGTCAGCTCTCTCAGGATTGCAGCTGAGTGAGGCTGGCCCCAGGCATAGGAGCACCCAATTCTTTCAGGCTTTGGAAGGTGGGGGCCGATCCCCTATATGGCTGTTTGAAAAGCACAAGTCAGCTGCAGCTGACAAGCCCCACTGTCTGCAGGGCCATACACCACATCACCGCAGTCCTGCTCTATGCACATGCCCTGACCCACTGAAGCAGACTCAGTTGCCCCACTGCAAAGTGGGGCAACAGTCCACCAACACAGGCCCACCCCTTGTGCATGCCCTGCCCCACAGAGGTGGACCCCCTCACCCAGCTGCTGAGGTTCCAGGCACCCCACCTATGTGGACCCACAAGTTGCCTGAGGGCTTGCTGTTGGGTTGGGCCAATCCCTAGGATGGGCTGTCTGCCCTGGCTGAGCTGGATTTAATTGGTGCTCCAGTGGGTGAGGCAGGCTTTGGGCTAACAGGCCTGGGGAAGAACGCCAAGGGCATCTGCTAGCGTCTGTGTCAACATGACTGTACTAGGTCACACTAATGGCTGCTGCCAATGTCTCAGTCCCTGGGGAGGTCTCACCAATCCTGAGATGCACCCAGAGCCTATCAAGTGAGTCTCTTCATCAAAGGACTGTGCACCTTTCTTTCTGGTGATTTTAGGTTGCTTTCCAAAAATGTGTGAATTTGTGCATGGGCCCTTTAAGAGCAGGCTTTTTTTCCCTTATGTCTGATAGCTTTTCTGGGGGTATTCCCCGTTGTAGTTAATAGCCAGCAAACCCAGATATCATGACACTCGTCTCAGTTGTACTGAGTCCAAAAGCTGCTTATTGTGGTAATGCTCCCCTGCTCAGATCCCCAACTCCTCCAGGGAAGGCTTCATACCTGAAGGTTGCTCCCAGTTGACCGTTAAACACCAAGGCTTGGAGGTGGCTTTTTTCTCTCCAGAAAGGGACTTCAGCTTTTTCCACCTCAGTCAGCACTGTTCCTTTTTGTGGGGGTTCTTTTTATCCAGTTTTCAGTTCTCTCTCAGGGGTAATTGTTCCAAGAGTAGTTGTAAATTTATTGTGTCCATGTGAAGAGGTGAGTTCAGAGTCCTCCTATGCCGCCATCTTGACACCATCCTCCCAATTTCTTTTCTTTTATTCTACAATATCTCTTCCCTCTCTGACTTCTCCTTTTTGTTCCCACCATGATTTCCTAATTTAAAGCACTCAATCAGTTAGGAGTTGCATTTGTCTGCACATAATAACAACAGAAACAAATTTACTTTAGCTTAACCCAGTGAAGTTTTAGGTTTCTCAGGGAACACAGTGTCTGGAGGGAAGCAGTCCAGGGCTGCTGTGATGGCTTTACGATGCCCACAGAGACCTGACTTTTTCTCTCTCTTCTCTCAGACATCCTTAGCAAGTAGCTTTTGTCCTCATGCTTTTTCCTCTGTGGCCACAAAGTGAATGTTCCATCTCCAGCATTACATCTGTATTCCAGGCAGGAATAAGGGGAAGGTCAAAGGCTAGAAGACTGAAATCTTTCCTGTTTTTGAAGGGCTTGTCCAGAAGCCCCACCTAGCAACGTCTGCTTACATCCCGTTGTCTGGGCTGTGTCACATGGCCACTCCTAATTGCTGCTCCAAACAAAATAAGGGCTCTATTAGGAAGACGGAGAGGGAGAATATTGGACAGGTAATCACCAGTGTCTGCCATACTCCCATGCCTGCTTGCCTAGGCTTCCACAATGCCTCCTGACTCATCTTCCCACCTCCACCCTCTTTCTCCCTTAATCCATTTCACACACTGTTACCAGACCAGTCTGCCTGAAACCTGGCTCCGAATTCATCATACTCTTCACCTCCAGCTTTATTGAGGTATAATTGACAAATAAAAGTGTATGTATTTAAAGTGTATGATGTGATGATTTGATATACGTTGTGAAATGATTCCCACAATCAAGTTAATTAACACATGCTTCATCTCACAGTTACCATTTAATTTTGTGTGTGCTTGGTGGGAACACTTAAGATCTACTCTCTCAGCAAATTTCAAGTATACAGTACAGTATATTAACTATAGTCACCCTGCTGTACATTACATCCAGAGAACTTATTTGTCTTATAAGTGGCAGTTTATACACTTTGACCAACATCTCCCTTTTCCCCCAACCCCCAGTCCCCAGCAGCAACCCTCTACTCTGTTTCTGTGAGTTTTGACTTTTTTTAGATTCCGCATATAAATGAGATCATACAGTATTTGTCTTTCTCTATCTAGGTTATTTTACTAAGCATAATGTCCTTCAGGTTCATCCATTTGCAAGTGGCAGGATTTGCTTCATTTTTATGGCTGAATAATATTCCTCTCTGAGTGTGTGTCACATTTTTTTTAAATCCATTCATCTGTCAGTTCACATTTAGGTTGTTTCCATGTCTTGGCTATTGTGAGTAATGCTGCAATGAATGGGAGAGTGCAGATGTCTCTCTGAGATACCAATTTTGTTTCCTCCAGATAATCTCCAGAATTGTGATTGCTAGATCACACTAGTGTAGTTCTATTTTTAATTTTTTGAAGAACCTCCATACTGTTTCCATAATGACTGCACCAATTTACATTCCCACCAACATCAGGAATGTATAGGGTCCTTTTCTCTACATGTTTGCCAACTTGTTATCTCCTGTCTTTTGATAATAGCCATCCTAACAGGTGTGAGGTGATATCTCATTGTGGTTTGATTTGCATTTCCTTGATAATTAGTGATGTCAAGCATCTTTTCATATACCTGGTGGCCATTTATGTGTTGTCTTTGGAAAAATGTCTATTCAGGTATTTGGCCCTTTTTTGCGGGGGGAGGGGGTTGACGGGGAAGATTGGCCCTGAGCTAACTTCTGTTGCCAATCTTCCTCTTTTTGCTTGAGGAAGATTGTTGCTGAGCTAACATCTGTGGCAGTCTTCATCTATTTTGTATGTGGGATGCTGCCAAAGCATGGCTTGATGAGCAGTGTGTAGGTCTGCCCCTGGGATCTGAACCTGTGAACCCCAGGGCACCAAAGCAGAGTGGGCAAACTTAACCACTATACCACTGGGCTGGCCCCAATCTTTGGCCCATTTTTTAATCAGATTGTTTGTTTTTTTGCTATTGAATTGTATAAATTCCTTGTATTAGATGGTTTGTGCTATGGTGTGAGTGTTTGTGTGCATCTAAAATTCACATGTTGAAATCCTGGTGGCATTAAGAAATGGGACCTTTGGGAGGTGATTAGCTCATGAGGGCAGAACCCTCATGAGTGGAATTAGTGCCTTTATAAAAGAGGCCCCAGAGAGCCTGCCAGCCCCCTTCCGTCACATGAGGACACCGTGAGAAGGTGCTGGCTATGAACCAGAAAGAGAGCTCTCTCCAGCCTCCAGAACTGTGAGAAATAAATTTCTGTTGTTTGTAAGTTACCTAGTCTCTGGTATTTTGTTGTAGCAGGCTGAATGGACTAAAACAGTTTGCAGATATTTCCTCCTATTCCATAGATTGCCTTTTCATTCTGTTGATTGTTTACTTTGCCATGCAGAAGCTTTTTGTTTTGATGTAGTCCCACTTGTTTATTTTTGCTTGTTTTGCCTCTGCTTAGAGTGTCATATCCAAAAAAAAAAAAGTCATTGTCAAGACCATTTTCAAGGAGCTTTCTTCCTATGTTTTCTTCGAGGAGTTTTACAGTTTCAAGTCTTATGGTTAAGTCTTCAATCTATTCTGAGTTAATTTTTGTGAGTTGTATAAAACAGGGATCCAGTTTCATTCTTTTGCCTGTGAATATCCAGTTTTCCCAGCACCATTTATTGAAGAGACTATCCTGTCCCCATTGTGTATTCTGGGCTCCCGTGTCAAAGATTAGTTAACCATATATACATAGGTTTATTTCTGGCCTCTCTATTCTGATCCGTTGGTTTATGTGTCTGTTTTTATGCCAATACCATATTGTTTTGATTACTATAGCTTTGTAATATAGTTTGAAATCAGGAAATGTGATGCCTCCAGCTTTGTTCTTCCTTCTCAAGATTGCTTTGGCTCTTTGGGGTCTTTTGTAGTTCTATATGAATTTTAGGATTTTTTTCTATTTCTGTGAAAAATGCTGTTGGAATTTTGATAGAGATTGCATTAAATCTGTAGATCACTTTGCATAGTATGGACATTTTAACAATATTAATTCTTCTAATCCAAGAACATGTCATTTATTCATGTCTTCTTCAATTTCTTTCATCAATGTCTTAGAGTTTTCAGTGTATATATAGGTCTTTCACTTCCTGGGTTAAATTTATTCCTAAGTATTTTATTGTTTTTGATGCTATTGCAAATTGTTTTCTTAATTTATCTTTCAGGTAGTTTCATAATTTCTCTTTCAACTGATTTCTGTATGTTGATTTTGTATCCTGGAACTTTACTGAATTCAATGTCTAGTTCTAACAGTTTTTTGGTGGAGTCTTTAGGATTTTCTATACATAAGATCATGTCATCTGCAAACAGAGACAGTTCCTTTCCTATTTGGATGCCTTTTATTTCTTTTTCTTACCTAATTGCTCTGGCTAGCCTGTGTTGAACAGGTGAGAGTGGCCATCCTTGTCTTATTCCTGATCGTAGAGAGTGGGCATCCTTGTGTTGTCCACTGTTGGCTATGATGTTAGCTGTGTTGTCATATGTGGCCTTTATAATATTGGAATACATTCCTTCTGTACCTAATTTGTTGAGAGTTTTATCATCAAAGGATGTTGAATTTTGTCAAATGCTTTTTCTGTATCTATTGAGATGATCATATGATTTTTTCTTCATTCTGTTAATGTGGTGTATCACATTTATTGATTTGTGTATGTTGACCTATCCTTGCATACCGAGGATAAATTCCACTTGATCATGGTGTATGATCCTTTTAATATGCTGTTGAATTCAGTTTGCTAGTATTTTGCTGAGGATTTTTGCATGTATGTTAATCAGGGATATTAACCTGTAATTTTCTTTTCTTGTATGATCTTTGGCTTTAGGATCAGGGTAATTCTGGCCTTGTAGTATGAATTTGGGAATGTTCCCTTCTCGTCAGTTTTTTGGAAGAGTTTGAGAAGGAGTGGTATTAATTCTTCTTCAAATCTTTTGTAGAATTCGCCAGTGAAGCCATCTGGTCCTGGGTTTTTTGTTGTTGTTGAGAGATTTTTGATTACTGATATTCAATCTCCGTACTTATTATTGGTTTATTCAGATTTTCTATTTCTTTATGATTCAGTCTTGGTAAGTTATTATGTTTCTCGGAATTTTTTGTTTGTTTGTATCTAGGAATTTATTGATTTCTTCCAGGTTATCCAATCTGTTGACATATAATTGTTCATAGTAGTCTCTTATGATCCTTTGTATTTCTGTGGTATCAGTTGTAATTTCTACGCTTTCATTTCAGATTTTGAGTCTTATCTCTTTTTTTCTTAATTAGTGTAGCTAAAAGTTTGTCAATTTTGTCTTTTCAAAAAACCACCTCTTACTTTTGTTGATCTTTTCTATCATTTTTCTAGTCTCTATTTCATTTATTTCTGCTCTGATTTTTATTATTTCCTTCCTTCTGCTAACTTTGGGCTTAGTTTTTTTCTTCTTTCTCTAGTTCCTTGCAGTATAAAGTTAGGTTGTTTATTTGAGATCTTTTTGTTTTTCTTAATGTAAGCATTTATCACTATAAACTTCCTTCTTGCAACTGCTCTTTGCTGCATCCTATAAATTTTGGTATATTGTATTTCCATTTTTGTTTCAAGATATTCTTTGATTTCTCTTTTGATCTTATTTGGTTTTTTAATTATACTACTTTTAAGAGGTTGCCATCACTCAAAAACAAAATTCTAAAGTTCTTAGTCTGGCATCCAAGAACTTGCTTGTTGTGGCTCCAGTGACCCTCTCAGCGAGTTCTGGCTTCCCTTTCTGCACGCTGTGCACCCCAGACAAACAGGTTTATTGTATTAACCTCAGTTCCTCTCTTCATGCTTTTTCTCAGGCTGTTCCCATTGTCTGCAGTTCCTTTATTTCATCCTACGGGTGGGTCCAAGCCCTCACATCCTCCAAGGCCTAGGTCAGATGCCACCTCCCAGTTCAGCCCTTCCTGATCCTGTCATCTTTTTTACCTCTTAAAATGATAATGGTCATTTCCTCTCTTCTTTTAGTGATTTTAAAGTCTATGCCTTAACTCCCCTTCTGGAGAGCAGGGATCCTTACTAGAAACAGGTTCCTTGTTACACTCAACAGTTTATTGTAAAGCTAGCATTGAGCCATTCGTGTTTAATAAATAGTTTTAGATGAGTGAATGACTATTCCTACTAGGACTGTCAAAAGAACTTTGTTAAAAACTAACATTTGTATGTGTCTGCCATGTCAGGTATTAAGTGCTTTATATTTAATAACGCATTTAATTCTCACAACAATCTTTATGAGGTGGCTTCCCTTGGAAACTAACACATTGCAGATAAGGAAACTGAGGCACAGAACAGTTAATTAATCTACTCAAGCTCCTGCAACCTTTAAGTGGCAAAGCCTAGATTTTGAACGAGGCAGGTTCTAGAGGCCATGCTCTTAACTACAGTTTGTTCTGCCTCACTGGAGAAAAGCACCAAGAAATTGGGATGATTTTTTTTCGTTCCCCAAAACCCCAGCACATGGTTGTATATCGTAGTGGTAAGTCCTTCTGTGTGAGCCACCACCACAGCATGGCAACTGATAGGGGTGGTGTGGTTCCATGGCCTGGAAATGAACTCATGCTGCTGAAGTGGTGAGAGCACTGAACTTTAATCACTAGGCCATCAGGGCTGGCCTGGGGATGTTCTTATTCAGCTTCCTGACTACCTGAAGCCCTCTAGGCAAGTGACTGCGTGTCCTAGGAGTGGGTTTACTGTCACTTGGGCAAAGGGGAGGCCCTGGATCACGAATCAAGAAGTAAGGTTAGGCCAAGGGGTCAACGCGGAACCCTTGCAATTGAAATGGCCACACTTTGAAGTTTTAGCACATTGTTGGTATCAGAGTTGCCTTCTGCCAAAAACAAAAGAAAAAAACCATAATAAATATATTCTTATTCCCCCCACAACTTTTACACAGAAGGTACACACTTTTGCATCATGATTTTCTCACTAAGTTTATCTTTTGCAGCATTGTCAGTGCTGCCTTATTATTATATTGCCTGATGGTAGTGTATATTATTTAACCAATTCCTGATCTTTAGACCTTTTTTTTTTTGACATTTAGGCTGTCTCAAAACAGCGTTATAGATGTATCTTTGTATACAACTCATGATCTTTTCCTTAAGATAAATTATTTGAAATTCTTTGCTGGGCTTTTGCTTCATGTTTCCAAATTGTTCCTGAAAGGTTATACCACTTTATACCTCCTCCAGCAAGGATCGCCAGCAGGCAAAAAGGGAAATGAGTGAAAAGGCTGTTTGGAGCCGTGAACTTTTTGAGTATCCTATACAAGAAAAAGCAGGAAGGGAGAAGCAGTGGTGGGTTAGTAGAGTGAGGACTAGAAGGAAGGGGTCAGTGAGAGGTGGCTGGGCAGACTGGAGAGAACAGGTTAGAACTGGAGTGAGATGTCTGCTGTTGCCTTGCCTCTGACATGGGATCAGGAATAAGTCACTCAGGTCTTCAAGTCTGTTTCCTCACCATTGAACAAGGGAGGGGTGGGGCTGGCCCTGTGGCATAGTGGTTAAGTTTGCATGTTCCACTTCGGCGGTCTGGGTTTGCACGTTCGGATCCCAGGTGCAGACCTACACCATTCGTCAGCCATGCTGTGGTGGCAACCCACGTGTAAAGTGAAGGAAGGTTGGCACAGATGTTAGCTCAGGGCTAAGCTTCCTCAGTGAAAAAACAAAACAAAACAAAACAAAAAGGGAGGAGTGTTTACTAAGTTTATATGGGTCCCATTTTGTTGCAAAATGGATTTCTGAAGATGAAACATGAGAGAATCCTTTCCAGCTCTAAAATTCTTTAACTGTGTAACTGTACCTTCATGTTCAGAGGAAATAAGAATCAGGCTCCTGCTTCTCCTGGTTGTGATTTGGAAGGATAGACTTCTCTCTTCCTGATGCTCTGGGTCACTAATCTCTCTTGGTTTCAATAAATGCTAGGCCTAAGATCCTCAACCCCCGAGACAGGGCAGTCTCTTAACGTCCATAGACAGCCTGTCACAAAATTCAGAGTGAATTGGAAAGGGGATGTTAAAAGTACAAGAGATTTGTGACTGCAGAGTTATGGTTAAAGATTTTTGAAACTGAGACATTTGTTTTTAGATGATGTAACGTACAGGATGCTGGTCTGCAACGGCATTACGGGACAGTCATGTGACTCCCACAAACAAGGAACTTGGGATGGTGGTGGAGGTAGATTTGGCTCCTTGTGGGGCAGTGATTTAACAGATGGCAGCAAGGGAGGCGGAGCTTCAGTTCAAAAGCTGCCCCTCCTTAGGCCTTCGGGATGTGGGCGTCAGCCGTCAGCCAGCCCCTGCGGGCAAGTGGTCAGTTATTGGTCTGCTCTGTGTCAAAGCTGTTTGTCATGAGAAGCTTCCCCCACTTCACCAAGTGAGAACTTTGGTCACTGAGAAAGACTGGTCAAGAATAAATACTATGTCCAGTAATTTTCTTCCTTTCTCTACAGCAAGCAAACTGAGGTGGATCCAGGCGTGCAAGAACTGGAGGTACTAATAGACACAATCCAGAAGCAACTGAAAGATCCTCCATGCAAAGACAACATTCGTGAGGCATTTCAAATTTATGACAAGGAAGCTTCAGGATATGTGGACAAAGAGATGTTCTTTAAAGTCTGTGACTCTCTTAACCTCCCAGTTGATGATTCCTTGATCAAGGAGGTCAGTACAAGTTACTGCCCTGGGTGGATCGTAGAGGCTGAGCACGATTCATTTTCTCCTAAAGGCAGTTGCCTGTGTATTTCGTTTTAACTGGGGATGATCGAGGATGTTCAAATCAGATCTCCTGGTCGGCCCCGATTATGGTATTTCCCCTTGATGCTAGCACTGATGCTCCTCTCTAATGGCTGTTGCAGGCATCTCTTTAAGTGGGGGTGGGGGTAGACAGCACAGAGTGGCTGGTGAGACCTGTCAGGGCAGAAGGAGGGCAGCAGAGGGCATCATGGAGGGGCAGCCGCCAAGGGGGACTCAAAGGCAACTGGACTGAGCAGGTGGGTGGGCAGCCTTTGACACCCCTCACGGCCCATCAGTAGCACCAGCATGGAAGAGGGTGTGACCACTGCACAGGGACAGTGGCATCTGTCAGTAGGGGTCACATGGCCAGCTGCACGTGGAAGAATGACATGGACATTCTCCTACTAGGATTTTTATGAATGAGTTGAAAAGGGCGTTTCCTGCACTTTATTTTCATAATAAACCCTGTTAGCCAGGGTTCCCCTAGAAGTCAGAACAAAAAAATTTCTCCCACAATTGCCAACGACTGCAGCTCCCTGAGACATTCTCACTGATTAGGAACACAGAGGGGCTGCAGACCATCTTAAGGATCTTTGAGCAAAACGGGATGTTCGGAAGTTAAGACTCGTTTAGGGAAGGCTTCTCTTTGGGCCTAGAGTGACCAGGGTGGAGACGAGGATTTGTTGCAGACAGAACATTAGCAAGGAGCGGGGAGGCAGATAGAAAGGTACCGGTTCATGTGGCTGAACACCCACTTAGCGTCCCAGATTTCTAAAGACAGCCTGCCCACATTTTGATTTTTAAGTCATTGGTGCTCTCTGTGACCTGACACGGGAGAGAGGAATTGCCGTCAGTGGGAAGTGGGCCAGGGAAGGTGTGGGTGGGATGGATTTGCACATGTCATAAAGGTAGCACAGCGGATCAGTCTACTACCACTCACAGCTGAGTTTCAAGGTACATGGTTTGAGCAGTGACATCACTAGATTCTTCTATTAGGTATTAGGCTGTGATAACAGAAACCTGCTATTTTAAAGAGTATTACTCTGCACAGAATGGGTGGAAAAGTCTTGTATTTGAACATAAAAACAATTAAAAGTGCTTTGGAAATGATAATGCCCTTATAAATACAAATGTTAGTCCTGACGTCCTGGGCAGGCCATTTACTCCATCTGAGCTTTGATTTCAGAGAGTGTAAGATGGGGATAATATCTGACATACCTACCAGGTTCACAGGATCATTTCAGAATCTAGTGAGGATATTAACACTCGGAACTGGTTGAGCAAGGCCGGGGAGTATTATGAGTGAGTGCTCTGCCGTGACGCCGAGGACAGCCCTGCGTGTCTGTCACTGCTCCTCTGCTCTCTCTGCAGTTGATCAGGATGTGCTCTCACGGAGAAGACAAGATCGACTACTACAACTTTGTTCGGGCTTTCTCAAACTGACCTGCTGATGAGGGAGTGCAAGACACTTTTTGGAGGTTGGACCTACACTTTGAAATATACCTTGTACTCTTTGTAGAAGCATTTACAGAGCTCTTGAGATTATATTTCTTTATGGTCCTTCTCTTTCGCTACTACTAAAGTCTAAATTAAATTGGACCTTGTAGGAGCTCAGATTGGTGCCTTATTGAGGGAGGGAGGGGTAGAGGTTTCGTGATGGTTAATTTTATGTGTCAACTTGATTGGACCATGGGTGCCTAGATATTTGGTCAAACTCTATTCTGGTGTGCCTGTGGGGACATTTCTGGGTGAGATTAACATTTGAATCGGTAGGCTGAGTAAAGCAGATGGCCCCTCACTGTGGCTGGACCTCATCAGGTCCATTACAGGCCTGAATTGACCAAAAAGGCTGAGCCTTTCTCAAGTAAGGGACAATTCCTCCTGCCTGCCTTCAAACTGAGACATCAGCTTTCTCCTGCCTTCGGACTCAAACTGAAACATCGGCTCTTCCTGGGTCTCAAGCCGGCTGGCCTTCAGACTGGACTGCACAGCCAGCTGTCCTGGTTCTCAGGCCTTCGGACAGGACTGGAACTATACCATCACTCTCATGGGTCTCCAGCCTGCTGACTGCAAATCTTGGGACTTGTCAGCCTCCATAATCGCGTGAGCCAATTCCTTATAATAAATCTCTTTCTTTCTCTGTATACATCCTCTTGGTTCTGTTTCTCTGGAGAACCCTGACTAATACAGGTTTACAGGGATTGCGAGCAGCAGGAAAGATAGAATTTGCTAAGAGAAGCGTCATTTGGGGTGTTGGAAAATAAGCACACAGTACTAGTATTGCTACCAATACCCGCCACACCTGCCTGCTCACCCTAGTAGGAGAGGGAAATACACCACATTCTTCAAACTCTGGTTCTATGCCACGAGTAGGACCCGCATTTTTAAAAAGTGGAACAGAAGAGGAAATAGTGTGTACACACAGTAGGGTATGTACTGTTTCATGAAACTTCTGTTTCAGCTGAATGTGTATTTACTAGATCATGATATAAAATCTATTTCTTGATGTGGGTTATAGTAAAAAAAATTTTTTTTAGAAAAATCTCTGCTTTTAGAGACCTGGCCTTGAGATGGGAGGGAAAGACTAGTAGCGGTTACTGGTCCTCTAGTGAGCTGTGATGGGCTGTGTGAAAGGAGGGCTGCTCCTCAGTTGCAGCCACCGCCTCATCTGTGTAAACGCTCTCTCAGACCCCTGGCTGCTCCCTCGCGGGTGCTGGACGTGAGGGTGGGTCACCAGGACCAGGACGCCCGGCCCTCTCTGAACTCGCGGGCAGCTTCCCTCGGTTCTCCCTCTCCTTGAGCTGAGGCGCCTCTACCCAGCTTCTGAAAAGGGCTGTGCGGGGATTCTGCTGACCCCTCCTTTTCTGCTCCAGGTTGATATCTCAAGAAGAACCATGTTTTCTTTGGGTTTTCCCAGTCACTCATAGCTATTAAAAAACTAATTTTCAAGTATTTAAATGTCCATTCAGTCTAAAAGAAAATCTAAGCTCTCCAGCCTGCCCCACCCCAGCTCTGCGCTGCGCCAGCTAATACTGCACTGGCTAAGAAGCTGCCCCGGCTCACGCTGCCCCGGCCCGGCAGCTGCCTACCCAGCTAGTGCTGCCTCAACCTGGAAGCCTGCAGCACGTGTGCTGGGGCCGTGGCAGGGCAGGTCGAGTGGGTTTGTTCCTTCTGCCTTCCTTGTGGTCTCCCCTCCCTTTGCCCCCATTCAGCCATACTGCTGTTTGTGGCCTTTGTAGTGTTGGGAAGGGTTTGGGGTGGAGACAGAGGAACAGGGCCAAGTCTTATTTCTGTGGCTGGTAAAGTCGTAATCTGGGCCAGGGCCCTCTGATGGGCATGTGCCTGAAGCCTGGCTCGCGCTCTCCCTGGGCGCCTTTTCTGTGAGCTCTTCAGACACTTTCCCCCAGGAAGCCCCCGTGCCCCGTTCTCGGAGACCAATTGCCTGCCCCAACAGTGCTCCTGCCAGGCTCCTTCTCACCCGCTCAGAGCTCCTCTGGGTCGGTGGGCCCATAAGACCAACTTGCTCTCCAGGGCATCCGCTCCTGCTTGTTTCCTTCTAGACTGCTCTCTTGGCTGGGCAGGTAGGCAGCTCAGCCAGCCCCTCTCCTTGAGACTTGTTTTTGGTGAGGCTCGGACACCCAAAATCTTGTGCTCTCCCAGCTCCAGGGGAAACACGTCAAGCCCCAAGTCTGATAGAGCACCTCCCTCCCTTAGCTTGTGGACAAGAGCACTCTGACAGCTCCCTGCAGGAAATCCACACTCGCCAGTAATCTCTGCATCACCCTGCCTCCTGGGGAGGAGGGAGGTTTGCAGCAGCTCTGGGCCCCTTCCAGCAAGTCTGTCGTGATCTGCACCGGTCTGCAGCACATGGAGACACTTGCCAATTTCTGTCCTTAACCGAAATTGGAAACGTGGGAAAAAGTCTCATTTAACACCCTCTTACCCAGCCTTTGAGGTCCAAGTGTTCATAGCCCTTCTAACCTCAGTTCTGATATTTTTCCCTTTTTATCCTCCTATACCTTTTCCACTGTAATGGGGACCAGAATTAAAATGTCAGCCCCACTGTGATGGTTAGAAGGGTCTTTGGACCTGCCTTGAATAAGGTTGGCGCTGTCCATGCCTCACCTTGCAAATTGACCCAGGATGGAGAAGTTGAGATCTGCCAGCACCATCACAAGGTGTAAAAGCTACTTCACAGAAGACCAGAGCCGGACGGTCATTTCTGCGGTGTCGGCAGGCACTAGTTTACACAAGGCAGCCACATGTAAGAGCCACAAAAGTCAGAGCCAGTTACTTTTCCTACCAAGATCCTGAATGGCAGTGCAACTGTTAGATGTCAGCTTTGCCACTTTATGCTACAGTCACACCTGGCATGCACCTGGAGTCCTGGCTCAGGTGATGGAAGGGAACCGAGGACTAGCCTGCAGCAAGCACTACTGGGGGAAGAAGAAATGACCCTCTTTTGAATGGGCCCCCAGGGAGCTGAGACACAATTAACATTGCCTGTTAGCGTGTGCAGCAGAGGCAGGTGAGTAGCTGCGGCTTGGGGCTCTAACTGAAGGCTGTGTGACAATGCTTTAGGGTAGCTTATGGGGTCAGGGCCAGTAAAATCTGCCCGTGGGTGAAGACTGGCTGTGAGTTAGCCACTCCTCAGGCCCTGGGCCTCTACTGTGTCTGTACCACCAGCAGGCCTTGAAAATACCATCTAATTAGGGTGTATCAAAGCCACAGCTACAGGCTTTGAGGGCATTTGGGACCAAGAGGTAGAGAAGACGTCTCCAAATGTTGTTTCCAGAGAATCAAGGGTTACTTGGGTGAGTGACTCCCGAATAGCCTGCTAGCACGTGAATATGAGTATGTTCATTAAGAAAAAGTTACTGAGTGCTTTATATGTACCATGAACTTGGCATTCACTATCCCTAAATCTCCCACCACCGCTCCCTGCAGAAATAAGCAAGCAGGCGAACCAACCAACCACAAAACGGAGGACACAGAGGAGCAAGCAGGCCCAGAAAGATGAGCTGCTGGAGGTGAGCCCGCGCTCGGGGCGGCTGCAGCCCAGCTCTGCCCCAAAGCTCGCCCTCGATAGTACCCCTCCCCTGCAGCTCAGTCAGCGTTTCCTGGTTAATCCTCAGAGCCCAGGTTGGCGGCGGGGGGGGGGGGGGGGGGGCGGGGGTCCTTGCTCACCACCACCTGTAACTGCTCATCTCCTAAGCTTTCTGAAGATGGTTCTGGAAAACAGAGCACACAGCTGTGGGCAATAGCAGGCATTGACACCAGACATCCCCACTGCCCACTATTATTACTAATACTAGGTTGTCTTCTGTTTAGCACCAACACTAACATGTGGTGGCTTTTACAAACTTCATCCCATCTTCTAGCCAGATGACTCATTACAGCGTAGGCACCGAGCATGGTGTGTGTCCTCGTGCAGCTTCCTACCCACAGACCCTCGTCAAGGGAACTTCCCGCCCTCATACTTCACTGTCGGAGACCAAAGAAAATGATGCTTATTACTCCCTAGCACTCAGTATAACCAACCCTTTCTCCATCCTTAGTGCCAATGCCCTAATTCACATGACCACAATGAACAAATATATCACAGGAGATTTCCAAGAAATAACTAATATGGTGAAAAACATTAGAAACGAGACTAAAATTGATGCAAACTCACTTTTCAAGTAAAAGCAAACGAAGCATCCAGATTTAAAAAGGAATATAAGGAATTATACCAGAGACAATTAGACTGATAATTCTATACCTTTTATTCAGTTATTTCAAAAATATTTGCTGATCATTTGTTTCAAAATGTGCATTAAAAAATCCATACAAAACCGTAATTTGTTTTAAAACCAGACAGAAACAGTGGAAAAAGGATTTTGGAAAAAGTTCACTGAAAGTAAAAAGTCCCCCCAAAAACCCTTTGACATGAAAGCATAAATATGCATGTACAAGTTTTCCTTGAGTTCCTTGTTGAAATTTGGTCCATGACATGAACAGGCTAAAGTGGAAAAACAAAGACGGTCTGTCCACGTTTGCATTGAGTTGCTCAGGACACCAGCAGCCTCAGCTCATCCTTCAGATGTTTATTAAACACGAGGAACTGAAAAGTGAGGTTTATCGTCTCATCACATAAACACTCGAATCTGTACCCAAGGACATGGCAGCACTTAGTCACAGCCCGGTCCTATCAGGTGAACAGGGCTGTCCACGCGGGGCTGGCTCTCAGGAAAATCCCCTTCCTCTCCACATGAACTAGAAACTCTGGAATGCTCTTAGGCAGAGTGATGGTGATGTCTCGGGTGTCATCTTATTCCCAGATGCTGACTTACTAATGCCCCGTCATGAGGATGGTTTTTTTTCCTTTTCAACAGATTTTTAAAAAAATATATGGACTTCTAAGATGATGCTACAATGTTCTACTAGAGTGCCACAGAAAGCCAGCCAGGGTCACGAGAATGACAGTAACAGAAGGAAAGTGGCTGATGTGTCTTCTGTAGGGGATGACCACCACCCCTCCCATGGTCCCTTCCCTCCTCAGTTGCAGGGTGTTGTAAGGGATAGCAAAGCCTGTGGAAAGGACCACTGGCTGGGAGAGTTATTGCACAACCCGGAAGAGCAAGGAAAGGCAGGCCAGCAGGGAACAGGGGCACTGCTGCCAACACAAGGTGACACTGAATGAGGAGCTCCAGGAAGTTCTGCAACAGCCGAACCAAACCCACCGTCACACGGGCATCCAGGAGTCAACACTTGTGACTGGGAAGTAAAAGTAAACACCTTTATCATATAGACTTTGGGTTGAATGGGAAGCCAGAGAGATGGGAAGAGGTTATCACAAGGGTGCCTTTCCTTTTAATGTGGGGGAACTGGAAGAGCAGGGCTCACCGTGTGAGGCCAGAGGCGCAGGGGACCCCTGAGCTTCCCTTAATAGGTAGCAGGCACAGGAGCCTGCGGTTGGGCCTCACAGAAAACTGACACGGGGGAGAAACCAGAAAGAACAGAGGACGTGGCACAGACCCATCACAATGTGGGAGAGATGGATGAGGCAAAACTGTCCCAATCCGTGTCCCTTTTACATGTAACTATAGCAGGTCCAGTGGCCCTGGCTGCACATGACGGACAGCCCTAAGCCCTGGCAACTGGGGGCAGGCCACACAGCACAAGGGAAGACCGAAAACCACCCGGCAAGTAAGGCACTTCTTACAGCAAGAGAATAAGGATCTGAGGCGCAGAGCCCGGAAGTCCCAATGTCGCGGGGCTCTTCTGAGACCTCCATAAAAAGGGGGGGTGGGGCAGCGGAGGAGCAGGCTTTCTCAGCCTTTTGGGAGGAGATGACATGCATGCGAGAACCGAGAACGGGGTAAAGAGTGGGAGAGGTCAGTAAAGCCTTCCTCACTGGGCCAGCCCTGGGCAGGAGAGGGAGTTTCTTTAGGTTTTCAAGTGATCTGACAATGACCCAATTCCCCAGTTGTGCCCAGAGTCCCTCCTGAGGACCAGGGCTGAGCACGGGAAGGCAGCTGGACCACTCAGCAACCTGACTCACTCAGCACACTCGCTGTTAGAGGAGGACAGGGCAGAGGCCTGGAAGGTGGAGAACGAAGGCCGCTCCCTGCGACACTCAGGCCTCGGGAGGGCAGTTCTGTCCAGACCACCCTCCTTCATCTCCCCCCAGGCCTAGGAAACACCACCGGGGAAGGCTGAAGCCACAAAGGAAACCCACACCAAGCCTCCCCCGGCCACATGGGGTCAGCAAGCCGCCTCAAATTCAAAAGGCATCCAGGAAACAGAATGTTCTGCTCCGGAATTTTGGGAGGGGGTGCACTGTCTGCCCCTACCTCTTATTCACCACTTACAATAACATCAAAGGGTGCTGACGAAGAAGGTCCCAAGAGAGAAACCAGAAGTGCACACCCCTGGAACATCCAGCCCAGCCTTTGGGCGCTTCTAGGGCCCGAGGGATGCCCGTCTCGAGAGGCACCCGCAGAGAGGGCCAGGGCACAGACGTCTATTTTGGTTTCTGAAATGCTGGCGACTTCTGCCTTGGGGCAGAAATGGAAAAGGTTCTCAGCAACAATTTAGGGCCGGTGGCCCAGACACACACAGGGTGAGGAGCGACTGGAATGGGAGCAGCATCTCTCCTCAGTTCCCCCAGAACCTTCCTCTACTTTCAAAACGAACGCATGTAACTTATTAATAGTACAGCTATCAGAGCCTGGATGGTAAAAATAACCTCCAAGGAGGGGAATCAGAGCACGGGATCCTCGCTCTCCTGCCACTGCCACCTGCCCGCTTCCCCCAGGCCGGTGCCGGTCAGCGATGCTGAGCGGGGCAGCGGTTGCTGAGGTAGATTAGCATCTGTTCGCCAGCTCTTGGCGAACAGCGCTGAGCGGCCTCTCGAGCTGGGGGCGTCTGGCAGGGCCGTCACAGGTGGCTCGGCACTTTGGCAGCAGGAGAGTGTTTGAGACTGAAGAAAACAGCCAGAGGGGCCAAATTGGGGCAGACTGGGCCAGACCAGCCCACCAGGCTCACAGGATGAAGTGGAACCAAGTCGTTCTGGCCCCTGGCAACATGGTTAGAGCCAAACTGCCAAAGCCATGGCTCTGCTCGGAATAAATGTGCCAGGAACGCCGGTGGGGTGACAAAGACCCTGCAACTACCCCCTCAGCCACCTCTTCCCTAAGTCACTCCTGAAGACCGGCTGGTGAGATGCTAGCCTTACTCAGAGTCTCAGGGTTTTCACAGCAGAAAAGCTTTTGTTGACTCTCACTGCTGAATGAATGCTGTCCTGGAGGAACAGAGCTGGAGTCGCCCGGCCCCTGGGTTGATGGTGCCACCACCACCAAGGCGCACTACACTGCTGCACCCAGAGCCCGCGGGAGACCTTGGGAATGTGGGGCCAACACCCTGTCCATGGGAAGGGAGGCTGCTTGATGGCACGACCTGGACTGTCACTCAGCACCCGCCACCTGCAGCACCCCGCACACACCATGGACTCGAGTATCTGCTGCAGGCACAGCTCAGCGGCTTCCCCAGGGCGCACCTGGGGGGAGCAGAAGCGCCTGCCAAGGATGCAGCCCGGAGAGAACTGGACAGGCAGCCAGGCTGACGGGGCGGCTGAGGCGGCCACTGGCTGAACACCCCCTCCATTAGCAGTCACCAGACAAGGCGGGGGCGTGACAACACCAGCCGCATCAGTGCTGTTAGATGGAAATGGCTAAGGGGTCTGGACCGCGTCTGTTGGGGTGAGACCAGTGCACCCTTTTACCAACATTCTGCCTGGCTGCCCAGAGAAGCGTCAGGGACGAGAGGGAAGGACGGGAGAAGTGCGTGTTTTCCTAAGGGTGATCAGAAGCCAAGGATAGTTCTTCCCATTTCTGCCACCTGAACCTGGACGAGGTAAGGGTCGACAGCAGTGTCAGGTAACAAATCCCTCAGCCACTGGAGAAGTGATGTCTGATGGAAAGACCCATCTCCCCCTTTGGGTAATAATCCAAGGTTTGCTTTCTCCTGTGACATCAGAAAGAGAACCAGCACGTCGAATGACACTGACAGTCCTGTGCCATCAAGAACCGCCGCCCCTCGCCTCAGCAGAGTTCACTTCTTAATCGGGACTCTGAAAGCCTAACGCCCCTTCTGGAAGCCCTCACCAGGCATCATAAGGACCTGGAGACCTCAGCTTTGGTGGAGGGAGGGGAGAGCATGAGTGAGGGCCGGGGCAGAAGCCGCCTGTCGGTACTGCTGTGTCTGCTCCCGAGCCAGCAGAGTGACTCTGACTCAGCCCTGGGTCCTGCGGTCTGGAAGCTGTCAGTGTGCCCAGCAAACATCAGGTGACAACAACAATTCTGAAGAACACTCAATGAGCGAGGCCAGAGGGTGAGTGGCCCAGGTGATGCTCCCTGGGGCACCAAGGGGCCGACGTGGCGGTTAGTGTTCCTGCAGCTAGAGATGGCGTCGGGGAACAAGGCCGGCCGGGTCTGGGGTTCAGGACCAGCAAATCCCAGGCTGGTCTGTTAATGGCGGTTTCATTTGGTTTTTTGAATGCTGGTGAATGGCTGAAAAGCAACTGAGGCTGCGGACAAGAGGCCTAGGAGGACTCGGCCACCACTTCTGCTGCCAGCACCTTTCCGGAAGAGCCTGCTGCATGGTGCGCTTGCCCCTGCTCCAGAGCGGGAGACCTGTCCTCCTGTAGCACCTCCCAGACTGAGCGGGAGCAGGGTGGTTTCCAGGCTGGGAGTGGCCACCAGTAAGCTGTCTCCAGTCACAGGACCCAACGCAGCTCATACCATCCTTCTGGACCAAGACATCCTGTCCTGAAGCCAAAGGCCTTGGCATTTACAACCAGCAGTGGCGCTGCGGGGCCTCACGACGGCGCGTGCCGAACTGGAATCACACATCTCGTCAGTTAGTCAGCACCTAGGAGACGGTCATCTGAAAGGGTAGTCTCCTCCTCTTGCCCATCCACATGGGGGCCACCGGGGGGCCTGCGACCTGCCCCAGGCCGAGGCTCCTTGGCACGAGGCTTCCAGACCTTGACAGGTCCTGGGGACTGACGCTGGGTGCTGGATGGCCAGGACTGCGATCTCAGCTCCCTCTCATTGTAAAAATCAGACACAGAAAAATTGCACAATATGGTGAACTGAAGAAGTACAAAGAGAAGGCAGCAGCCATGAAGGAAGAGAAAGAGGAGGCAAGCAGAAAGATAACCATGAGAAATTGGGCTTCTAGAAAACCCAACACAGGACAGAGGTGAGGACATGAGGTGGCTTGAGGGAGAGAAAGAGGAAGATTTTTGGTTTTATTGAGAATGGTTTATGGAAGAAGAGACAGCCAAGAAGTATGACAGAGGAGAAGCCCTGTTTGAAGACAGGTGCCTGCTGTTTGAGAAGGAGCGTCCGGGGCAGGAAGGGGGAGGCAGGGACAGAGGCCGCAGGGGTGGAGGCAGGCTCCCCGCCTCCCTGCTGGGCCCTGCGAGAGGATTCCTGTTGGCAGCCTTTGGCCTTAGGGAGACTTGAGTTTCTTAGTCCGTGGGGAGGTTCCATTCTCTGCTTTCACCACTCCATTTTCATGGTAACCTAGGAAATGAAGGGAGACAGACAGATGTGGTGTTTCTGCTGGGACTGACACAGGAGAGGGGCCCGTGGGGGCCGGGCTGCCCTGCGGCTGCACACAGGATGAGCCCTGGGGGGACAGAGAGAGGAAACCAGCAGACAGCCCCCCCGGGGCTCCTGTTTTCCCCATGTCTGGCTGCCAGCGGCTATGTTTGAGGTGGTGGGTCTCTGACTGTCCTTTAGAGGGAGGGGCTGGGATGACACACAGTAACCCAGGAGCAGGCCGGGGCCAGACCCTTGTAAAATCACTCAGTTTCTCCCAGGCCCCTGCTGGGCGCCAGTCCACTTCAGCACAACTCCTGGGATGGTGGGAACAGAAGAAGGAGGCAGAGAGGCTGTAGGGACAAGGCCCTCCTCAGACGCCTGACAAAAAGTTGTGCCATCTTTTCACTGTTGCCAAACGCATCCGCGTGCTTGCTCAGTCAGAGGCTGAATCCTCCTGCCCATACCCCCAGCCAGGCCTGACACCTCATCACACCCAACTACGCACGTGTCTGGTGCGAACACACGTGCACCCTCGCCAGGCAGGCCACACCTGGAGAAGGGCAGATGAGTCAGAAAACAGACCCTGGTGCAGACAGGCCCCCAGGCTGGATGGAAAGTGCAGGACTGGCAGTGCCCCGGGACCCAGGGGGGGCGGTGGTTACTAGAGTGCGTGGCAGGGGTCAAAGGAGAAGTGGGTGTCCCACCCCTGCCACCCACTGAGCACTGTGCCACCCTGAGTCACTCCTGAAGACAGACGAGGAGCCAGCAACCTGGGAGGCAGAGGCAGGCCGAGATGTAGAGCAAGAGGGCAGGTGGGGACAGGGAACGGGCGGCAGAGCTTGGCTGCAGTCCAGAAGCCACCCTGAGGACACGCTTCTTGCCAGAGTTCCTAGCCCAGCTGCCGCCCTGCCCACCGTGGCGAAGAGGGCTCCCCGCCTAGGCAGGGCCAGCCCCACCCACAGTGTGTCCCTGGCCCACGCCCAGCCACGGGCCAGTCAGGCCCTGGCAGGAGCCAAGGAGCCCAGGTCCGGGGGCAGCTCAGGACAAGGAGGGGCAGCACTGGCCTGGTGGAGCCTGCAGACTCAGGGCCTGGTTCTTCCCACTCAGCCCAGACAGACTCACCTGCTACCCGCCCGCGGCCCTGCCTGGCACTCACCAGATTCCCTCTTGATGAGCCTGGCTGGTAGTCTGGGCACAGCTGGGACTCTGCGCTTGGCGCTCTGCTCGTTCCAGTACTCCCGCCAGTGCCGCAGCTGGGAGTGGATGAAGCGCCACATGAGCCAGGCCTGGGCCGCACACACCAGCAGCAGCACACACAGCCTGCGGAGGGCACAGCGGTGGGCTCAGGATGCACTCAGGCCCAGGACCCCAGGCAGTGGGGAGATGGAGTCAGGAACCTGAGCTCCCATGGCCATCACCCCCAGCACCAGCACACCCCATCCCTCCACCACCACCGGAACAGCGGGAATCTCAGGGCCAGTCTCTGCTCTAGCGTGCTCTGGGGTGATGACGGATGGACGGAGACTAGGGAGACAGGAAGGAGGACAGACGCGCGTCCAGCTCCACAGCCACCCTGCCCACAGGCCTGATGGGATCCACGGCCTTTGTACCCAAAGTACAGAACACAAGGCATGTCAGCTCCATGTATATTGGAAGAATTAAAATGCATTATTATATAGCAGAAATAATTCTAGAAGAGGGGCTTCTCATCCAGCATGCCACTTACACACTGAGCAACCCCAGACAAAGCACACACCCTCCCAGGCCAAGGGGTCCCATGGAAACACAAGGGCTTCCTTGCTGCTACGGGAGGCCATTCGCTAAACTGCCGAGGACACGGCTGTAGAGTCCAAGTGTGCTTGTGACAATCAGTTGAGGGGCTGGATGTGAAAGCTGCTGTGCACCGTGAAGCGCTGGACAAGGGGAGGGGACTGCCATTCGACTGGGGCCCCGACTGCAGGCTGAGCAGGCCGGGGCCGGGAAGCGAAGGTGGTTCTGATGGCAGCAGAAGGCCGGTCTCTCTTCTGTCCTCAGACCTGACGTCCAGACAATTCCAGCTAAATATCAACCAGCAGGAGACTCGGGTCTGCTGCCCTCGGACCCTCAGACCTTCCGTGGAAGCTGTGTCAAGTTCAGGGAGCTCCAGGATGCGCTCAGGGAGCCCTGCTTTCTCGCCTCGGGCTTCTGCCCAACTCACCTGCAAAGTAAAGTGTTGAAGTTCCCTCTCTCGGGGTCAAAGGCCTGGTTCTCCATGCGAGCCAGCCCAAAGCCGATGGCCAGCACAGCGAGGGTGAGGATGAAGAGGCGGGTGACCCCAAATACAGCAGCCCAGGCGTTAAACCTGCTCGCGGGGGTGGAAAAGGGACGTCAGCCTTTAGGGCCCGTGAGGGAACCTTACCCACTTCTCCAGAAGCGACCCCAAGTGGGAAGGGGGCTCAAGGGTGGCCGAGTAGGGTGCTTGAGGGATGAGGTATCTAGAATAAGATGCTCCAGGAAAACAGTGACCTCGGGGTGCCACCTGCAGGTAAGGGGGCAGTGTGCCCCCAGGGCAGGACCTTCCCCATCAGCCAGGCCTCAGGGGGGCCGGCCTCCCCCCAGCACCACGTACAGCTTCTCGTTGTTCTCGTCTGCGAAGTAGAAGAGTCGAGCCGTGTGGAAGAGGAACTCGGTGGAGTACTGCAACAGCAGCAGGATCAGGCCCAGGCGGCTCAGGCTGCGGACAAACGCATGGCCTCAGTCCCCCGAAACGCCCCGGGGAGCAGAGGCGGCAGCCGCGCCCTGGGCTGCCTTCACTCCCACCTGCACGGCCGGCCCTGCCTCATCTCGGAGGGTTCAGTTCTGCTGTCACACTTTTCATTGTTCCTGACAGTGACCCCACTGGCTTCCACCTGGGCTGTCTGGGGAGGCGCCCCTGCCTGCTCCCACAGGGAGCCTGTCCTAGACTCTCCACAGCACTTGTCACCTTGTCTTTGTCACCTAGCCCGCAACCAAGCACATAACAAGCTGCTGAGCTTTCATGGAGAAATACGAGCGACTCCCACCGTCTGATGTGTCCTTATCCAAGTCTTCACAGCTAAGAGGAAGCAAACTCCACATATTGCAAAAATCCGTGCTAGTGAGCTGACCTCTTGGAGCATCAGTGCCCGCTCAGACACGGCCCTCGCTTACTTCCAGGTGTGACACTGGGCCTAAGTTCCTTAGCAGCTTCCTGCCGACGGTCAGCTGTAGTTCAAACAAATGGGAAAAGACTGCAAAGCGAAGTCACAGATCCCGCCAAACACGCAGGGCTTCAGGAAGTCCCTGAGATCATGTGGGAGCACTCCCACGGGCAGTGATAAATCAGGATCTGGCCGATTCCACCCAAGGAGACCAAAGTGGAAACGATCAGGATGGTCACTGGATCCTGAGAATAGTCAAGAGATGATGTGAAAACTACCCAATGTCTTCACATGGCCTAGAGTCCAACACGATCCTGCCCACGACCTTGTCTCAATCATTTTCTGTACTCCAGCCACACTGGGCTTTATGCCCACTCGCACCTCAGGGCCTTTGCACCTGCTGTTCCCTCTGCCTGCCCAGCAATCTCCCCAGATCTTCATGTACCTGGCTCTTGTCATTCACTCCTCAATCTGAGTCACCTCCTCAAAGAGGCCTTCCCTCAGCACACCAAAGGTGCCGGTGGACAAGTTGCTCCATTACATTATCCTGCTTTATTCTCTTCACTACACATACCACCTTAGGAAACTATTTATTTATTTCCTTATTTATGGTCTGCCTCCCACTAGAACAGATGCCACAGGAGAGCAGGGCCTTGTCTCCCTTCACCCAGGTATAAGTGCAGCTCTGGGAGCAGCGTCTGGCCCACAGGAGGGGCTCAGGCGTGTGCTGAGTGAGTGGAGGCCTCCCAAAGCCAAGCTCCTCACCAACAGGAGCCCCCGTATCATTTGGCATGTCAAGGTCTGTCTTCCTTGGGAAATCCTGCAGCCAAGGGGCTCTCCTTTCCCCACTCCTCTCTGAAAACTAGAATAAGATGGAGGGGAAAGGAGGCCATGCTCCCTAAAGGAGCAGAGAGAGGAGGCCTCACCTTGAAAATAGTGCCAGCCTCGCTGGGAATGGAATGGAAAGGGTGACTTTGGAGCATCTGCTCCTCCCTGCCTCTCAGGTCTGTTCCGCCAAAACAAGGATTCACAGACTAGGTCCAAACAGGGCCAGACACCTGCCCATCCTTCCCCGGGACACGTCAGATGTGGGGAAAACGGATCCCCGAGTACCTCTCATCTTTGGGAGGAAGAAGTGATGATACAGCGGGGACCCGAGAGCAGCAGGAAGCTCTCCTCCTTTGTGGTCCCGCCTGTGCATTCTCACCCCAGTCCCAGCCACACACTGCTCTGGGACAGCGCAGCCTGGCTTTCTTACACCCAGTCTGCAGGAGACACGTGAGCACCCAATACTCCACACACAGCCTTTGCCCCTCCCAGACCCCTCTGGGAAGCGACACTGCACCAGGCCCCCCGAGACAGGAGAGCAGTTTGACAGCTGCCTTCCTCCTGACTCCGTTACCTGGGGTCAGTCCTTCTCACGGGATGCCTGCTCTGAGGACCTAGGAGGTAACGGGCTCCAGGACCTCCAGGCACCTTAGCAGAGTTACACACAGCAAGGTCTCAAAACGCCGGACCAGAGAAAGTACAGGGTATTCTCCCATACTGCAAGGATCGAGCTCAAGAAAATGCCTAATGAGCAATGACCGATCCTATTCATCAATATGATTCTGTTCATAAAGGAGACACTCAAGGCCAAACACAACAGCAACTCTTCCCACTTCTGAACAACCACGCAGCGACTACTACACATTTCATCACACGTCAGAAGGGAAGGGAGCCCAGGGCGCCGAGCTCTGGCCGCATCAGCCACCGGACCTGAGGCAAGAGCCCAGCTCCAGGCTGCCTTCAACCTGCAAAGCCACAGTTCAAGCACCAACATCCCTCAGAAGCCTTCCCTGGCTCTGTCTTGAGTTGAGGTCGTCTGTCACCCTTCTGGGTTCCCATGGCAGGTGACACATAACATAATGCAGTGCTCACCACACTAAAACCATCCTGGTCTATGCCTGTAAACGGTCTCTCCTACAAGGCTGAGAATGAACCACTAAAGAGAAAGGAATCGTCCATTATCCACCTTTGCATTCCCAGCTCTGAGCATGGTGTTCTGCACACAGAGGGTGTCTAATAAATGCCTCCTAATTGAATGAACGTGTGGAGAGATGCACGGCCATAGAAGGGCAAGGAGATGGGGCCGGCTCTGGGGTCTCGCTCACTTTAAGAGGTACGCTCCAGCGATGTGGACCAGGTACAGGCAGATGTACTGGAGCTGGCGGGGAATTTCCTCCTGCAGACGAGAGAGGCGACAGTGACCGAGCTCATCCCTGGCTCAGGACGCGGGAAGGGAGAGAAGCGTGGTGGGCCGGGGTGGGCCAGGCCACCTCCCCCCATGGCCACAGGGCTGGTCGCTTTAACCCCAGAGGCCTGGGCACCAGGCCGCTGAGCAGTCTGAGGGTGGACGAGGCAGCAGCTCTGGGTTTGTGGGCAGAGGGTGGGGTGGGGCTGAGAAGGAAGAGACAGGGACTGGGGAACAGGGCTTTTGGAAATAATTCAGAAGGAAGCTATTTAAAAATAAAAAAGACTGTGGGAAAGGCAGAAACCTCTCCGTCCACGATCCAGAAGAGGAGAGTGAGATGCCCCGAGCCACATGTCTACTGTGGGAGGCAGCAAAGAGGCGGACGCTGGTGGCCCCACGCCGGAGGCCTGCCCACAGACTTCCCCAGGGCTGACTCAGCATTCTACCCGACTGCCAGCACATCCCCACCGCACCCAACGCTCTGGGCTTCTAGAGGAAGGGACAGGGCAGTGCTGGGAACAGCAGGAGGGGAGATGAGTGGCCTCCAAGAGGAGGAAGTGAGTACTCACCTTCCGTACCTTCTGGAAGTAGAGCTCAGGAAGCGCATGCAGCCAGTAGGCCAGCTGGCACAGGTAGAAAAACTTCACCTGGAAGCTGGAGACAAGGGAGTGAGTCACACAGGAGGGACGGAGACAGATGTCCATGCAGGTGCCTGCCAAGCCCGGGAGGGAGAGGCGAGGGCTGGGCCGGTGTGAAGACCTGGTCCAGGCGCCAGGGAGGGAGGGAGGTCCCAGCACTGCACCGGAGCTGGGGACCCTGCTCCACAGACAAGAGCACTTAGGGGACAGAAAGTCCATGGAAAGAAACAAAAATGATGGAAAGAGTGCAGAGGGGGAAGGACGGCTCTCAGTAGCGAGGGCGGGCTCCGCCTCAGCTGTGAGTCCTCTGCTGTTGCTCTGAAGGGGCTCGGGAAGGCCGCGTGGCCTCCTGAGGGAGCGGAGCTCAGGGGCCCGGAGCCAGGGAGGAAGGGGATGCTGCCTCCGAAGGCTCACCAGCCATGGAAGGCCGCAGGGAAGAAGTGCTACAAATGTGACGGGTCACCAGGAAGGTACAGAGCCCAGAGAATTTATGGGATGTTCTGTCTCATGCGGTGTAGGTACCTGCTACGGACTGAATGTCTGTGTCCCCTCAAAATTCACATGTTGAAATCCTGAGCCCCATGTGATGGTATTAGAAGGTGGGGCCTGTGGGAGGTGATGCAGTCATGAGGGTGGAGCCCTGGTAAATGGGATTAGTGCCCCTGCAGAGGAGGCCCCAGAGAGCACCCTCTCTGCTTCTGCCATCTGAGGACACAGCAAGAGGATGGCCATCTGTGAACCAGGAAGCGGGCCTTTGCCAGACACTGAAGCTGTTGGCACCTTGATCTTGGACTTTCCAGCCTCCGGAACTGTGAGAAATCACTTTCTGTGGTCTATAAGCCCCCCAGCCGATGGTGTTCTCTTACAGCAGATGACTATGACATCCTCTGTGATAGGGGCCAGTGTAGACGACATTCCACTTTGGGATTCTGCAGTCAAGATACCGGGGGGAAGCAGCTCCCAGACAAGTCTGCCTCGCACAATACTGTGCCCTGATAGGCACGGGGTACAATCCAGGCCTCAGGCCAGCTGGCCCTGGAATGTTCTGGCCACACTCTGGAATGAGGAGGCCAGGGACCAGCTCACTCCTCCCGGGGCCCGAGCCATGAGCATACTCACGGGAGGTACACGTGCGGGTAGTCTTCCCAGAGGCTCCGTGGGTTTGTTAAATATCCTTCCTGCAGTGGGCGAGAAGAGACAGCACTCAGACATGTGAACGGGAGACCTGCTGGGGAAAGAGCAGCCACTGGGGAAAGGGCAGCCCCAGGGGTCAGGGGTGCACCCAGCCCCCAGCGGCCAGAAAGAGGAAGGACAAGGAAACATGAAACCGAAGGACCAGTCTGTGTTGGAGCCGCAGGCACTTGGCCGGTTTCTTGACTGTGAAAGAGCCATAACATGGCAGGAGAGCTCTGCTCTGGGGTCAGAAGCCCTGCATCTCAACGTGGGCCGGACACTTACTAGCTACACCCCCCAGCAAGTCTGTCTCCCTAAGCTTCAGCTGGCTCGCCTGTAAAACGAGGATAAAAATACTTACCCTCCCAGAGTTATTGTTAGAAATATGCGTGACAGTTCATGTTGATATGACAGTGTCCACTCTTATGCCTGGCATGTAGGCACGCAGGAAATGCTTGCAGAGTGAATAAGCAAATGGCCTCCAGAACCACCATCCTCTGGGAAAATGAAAAGCTTAGTTTGGCTTTTCACATCACCGTGCATAAAGAGAATGGCAGGACCCCACAGGCCTCGCTCTGAGGCCTCAGTGTGACCCTTACCACACTGCATCACTATGGCCAGTTGTCTCCATCACTCTGCAAGTTCCTTCATGCTGGGGTCTTTTCTTCCCTTCTCTGTATCTCCAGCATCTAGCCCAGGGCTCTGACAAAGTAGGCAGGTAACCCAAAAACCCTCCCATCGTAAAACACCTAGAAATGCTGGATGAAATCTAACAAATACTCTTTTAAAGGCAAAGCTGAGTTCACAATAAGAAAGGGAAAACCCCTGGGACCCAAAAGGGATGAGGAGCTAAAAGCCAGAGCAGTAGGGTGGGACTGTGGGGCCAGCATGTTCACACCCACGTGGGAATAGAAGATGTTGCCCTGGGAGGCAGAACCGGAGACCCTTGTAAAAAATCAGGACCCTCAAAGGGCTACCACCTCAGAGAAAGAGTTGACTAGAAAGAGTGTGACAACCAACACAGGAAGATAAAGAAGATGTCTGTTCACCCTGGGCTCAGGATGAAAACAAAAATATTATCCCAGGAAAATCTGTAACCCCGGGTTCACTTTCATACTGGTTTGGGTTTACAGTTCAAATATATACCACCCGTGGGGTCCAGGAACCATCAAGCTAAGAAATTAGTATGAGTAAGATTGTGGGCCAGTGATACCATTGGGACATACTCTCATCCAAGGATGCCCAGGATTCTCACACATAAAACCTTGCTAAAGATGAGTTTATGATCCAAGATTACAAAACACATGGGGAAACAACCCACCATGAGCAAGAGTTGGCTGACACCACGGGAGTCCAATAAAAATTTGTTGGGTGAATGAATGAATGCTGAATGCTTTGGACAATCTCTCTCTTCAGAGGAAAAAGAAAAGGCTCCTATTTGTCACTTAGAGAAGGTTAGATTAGTATGGCCTCATTTTAGAAATAGAGAAATGAAGGAACAGACTGGAAGGATCTCCTGAAACGAGATGGTTTTTCAGCAGTGCAGCTGAAATCTGAGCCGGACCACCCACCTCCTGGTCCAGTAAGCTCAGCCAGGTTGCTTCAGTCAGTCAGGTAACGAACTGAGCTGGTGCTCTGGTGAGGAGGCTGAGAACCCTCACTGCTCACGGCGGGACGAAGGGCGGGGGTCAGCAGCGCAGGAGGAGAGGGAGGCCAGCGTGTCTGAGTGAGGAGCACCAGGTGACTCCATTGGATCCTCCATTGTATTTCCGAGGGAGGGCTGATCTGCCCACCTCTGAGTCACTAAATGCCCCTGGACATTTCAGGGACAGTCCACAGCCCCGAGCCCACACCTCATGGCCTCATCAGCCCAATGACCTAACAGGTCCGATCAGGCTCACGCACCAGTGTAGTCACGGTGACTTAGATTTGAAGGACGGGGTCTCACCGAAACCCTCATGGCCTCATTTCTACGGTCTCCTCACTCTCTCGGCCCTTCCTCCCTCGGTCACGCACAGAGGTGGAAGGTCCTGGGGCACACGGGGGTGGGAGCAGCGCCTTCCCGCCCCCACATCGCTGCCATCCCTCTCTCCTGCATCAGAACGTCGGACCTGGGCACACGACGACACGCTGTCTGCCACCCTCTCTGCCTCACGTCAAGGAAATCAGAGAACGTTCCTCCCTAGAGGAAGCAGCGAGGTATTTAAGGAGGAAAACGGTACTTCTGGGACTGAGGTGGGGGAGGAATTTCTGCCAAAAAAAAAGAAAAAAGCCTGGCCGAGAGAAGCAGCACACCTAACAGCCAGATGATCCTGTCTCAGCTGGGCCCCTTCACTTAGGAGACAACGAGGTTAGGACCTTGAAGCCAACGAGCCAAGAAAACTCCCCAGAAAAATGCTGCCTGCTGCGATGTCCAGTCCACGGGGACCGTGTAGGGGCGGGGAGGGAGGGGCGGGGCCGGGGGGAGCGTGACTCACCGCCCTGGGCGCTGCCTCTTCCAGGGCTTGGGCCAGGCGGCTGCCCGAGGGGGGCCTGGGCGGGGGTGCCTCCGAGCCCAGGCCCACCAGCTCCCTGAGGCCGCAGGAGGCCAAGCGGGGCAGAGGCAGCGCCTGGAACCCACCCAACCCCGCCCCCGACAGGCACCAGGAGAGGGTCTGGGGGCCTTGGGAAGTCCTTTGTTCTCTTCTGGTTCTACAAATGGACCTGAGTGAGGCCTGAGCAAGCTGGACCCACCTCTCCCTCTCCCCACGAAGCCTTCCTTCCAGGTGCACGACCCCAAAACCACAGAACCAGCAGAATCCAGGCACGACACTGCGTTGCTCCTAGATTCAGACATACCTTCTATTATGGTCCTTCAGGAAGCACCATGCACGCAAGTCCTGCTCTACGTGACTGGTCCACTGGTGGCAATCAGCCCTGACCGGCACCAGCGTGAACGCTGTTCCCCTACTGGGTTCCCACTGAGGCCTGGACTTTCAGTTTCAAAACACGAAGTCAGGCAGGGAGACCAAACGCCCACCGGCCCTGCTTTCCCCAGTAGAGTGACTTTTCTCTATTTCCCTGAACAAGGAATGATAGTTCAAAGGTAAGTTAAAAGCAGGAGGTTGACATTCTTATAAAGTTATTGGCTGGTCCAGCCACTCTCCTGTCACTCTGCCTGTATAAATGCAGAAAGGTCTGGATCAAACAGCAAAATAAAACTGGTTATTTCTAGAGGGAGTGACCTGAGGTAAATTTTTGCTTTCTTTCTTGAATTTTTATATACTGCTTACTTTTTAAAAAATGATCACCTATGATGTTTACAAAAACAATCACTTCGTTACTTTAAAAACTGTTGAAGGTTGGAGCAAGAAGACGTGTCGCAGTTTACTCATTCGTTCTCACCACCAGTATTCAGTGAGCAGTTCGGCCATGCCAAGGATACAGCGGTGAGCAGGGCACCTGCTCGCAATCAGCCCCGGGGCTAGTGGGAGTGACAGACAGCAAAGAATACACACATGAACAAGCAAAACGCCCAGGTGATGGTCATGGGGCAGAAAATACAAACTGAGGGGGTTCTCTGAGGAGGTGACATTTAGGTAGCGACTTGGATGGCAAGATGGAGCCAGCCAAGTGATGTCAGGGGATGGAGGATTTGATGCGAGGAACCACCGTGCAAAGCCCAGGAGGGAGGAATGCCAGGACAGTTAGAGAAGCAGAGGCAAGATGGCGGGGCTAGGGCCAGTGAGACGAGACAGGCAAGGCTGCAGGGCCCAGAGCACAGGCGTGAGGAAGAACAATGTCACTGCAAGTGGGACGGGGGCTTTTAAGCAGGGGAATGCATGACTTGATTTACGTTCTAAAAACATCTGTCTGGCTGACCAGAAAATGGATTAGGGTGGGAGGGTACAAGGACGGAAAGAGCCTCTTCCAGAAGGAAGATATTCAGTGATCCAGGCAAGAGATGATGGTGGCTCAGCCAGCCTTGGCACTATGGACATCTGGGAGCGGACAGATCTTTGCTGTGGGGCTGTCATGTGTACTGTAGGATATTCAGCAGCATCCCTGGCCTCTACCCACTAGACGCCAGTAACATACTGCCAAACGTCCCCTGGGGAACCATCTCTTCCCTGGAGAGAGCCACTGGACTGGAGGCGGCGGTGCAGACAGAAGGCAGCTGACAGAACCTCAATGTGTCTGGAGGTAGGGTTGGCGGGACCTGCTGATGGACTGACTATGGAGGGTGAAAGAAGGAGGAATCAAGGAAAATTCGCATCATGATGTAAAAAATACGATTTTTTAAAAAACTAGCTGTTTTTACTCCATTTACAAAACTACCCTCTCTTCTTATCAGTTCACCATCATCCCCTGCCGAATAGCTCAGATGGAGTCGTTGAGGGCCAGGAGCTACGTGCTATCAGGAGCTGGGGCCACTGGGGCTTCCCAGGGTCCCCTGGGCTCCATTTCCTGTTGAAGTTGAGTGAGGAACTGGCTTTCACCATAATAGAAGCCTGTGCTGGGCTTCCCCGAGAGGAGTGCTACACGCTCCCAGGCTAATTAGCATCACCATGTTCAAGCCCTTGAAAGCCCGAGCGAAGCAGAGACAGAGCAGCTGAGCATTCCCACTCTGGAAGGGGTGCTGAGTAACTTGGCCGTTGGCCTCCAATCCGCTCTAATGTGTCACAGCTGGGTGGAATGTCCGGGCGTGAGGAAGAAAGGGTAAAAGTGATTCAGAGATGAGGCAACGCTTCTCCTGAAAGACCAGTTAAATGTCTGTAGCACCCTAAGGCCGGTCTGCCTCAAAGCAGTGCAGGGTCTCCAGAGGCCCCAGGAACAAATGCCAAGACCCTGGGAGGGGTCTGGGATCCAGAAGCACCTAGACTTCCGAGGACCAGGCTGTGCGCTGCCTCACGGCAGGGGGCGCTCCCACAGCCCTCACGGTAAGTCCACCTCCCGGGCCAGAGTAACACGGCAGCCCAGCTGAGAGGACAGAAGTCTTGGGTCCTTCATTTAAAATTCCTAGTGTTCTGTTTAGGAAAACTGTTCTGTGATTAAATAATAACCGAAATAATCAAAAGGACATGTTGACTCCTGTTTTGAGAATAGGAAGTCAGCTCTCAGCTCTGGAGACAGTTCCTTAGGATGGGAAAGCTCCTCACTGCCGCTGAAGGAAGAGGAAGGGGGCGAGGCGACCGGCGAGGCAGGGAAGGACACTTCTAAAAGGTGACACAGGGTTGCGGAACTTTCTAAGCCCTGGGCCTGGACTTCTCCAGCCACAGGACAATTCCAGCTCCTGAGAAAGAGACCAGGTTACAGACAGGTGGGACTCCAAGGGTGTGTGCGAGCGCATGCGCACTAGTTAAGAACTTCCTAGCATCACAGGCCAGGTCTGGCTACAGCAAACCCCAAAGGACTGTCCACATCCCTTCATACAAAGGAATTCTGCTGTATCCAAGGTTGCTCCAAGTAAGAGCCCTATTGTGTCGAAAGGGGAGTAGACAAGTTGTCTGGTCCTCTAGGCCTCTGTGGGAATGGCATTGGCTCCCACAGGATTAGATGTGCAGACAAGGGGGTGCTGGCTTTGCCTGCAGGAGGCCAAAGTGGTAAAACAGAAAGTGCTGAACTTGGAACCAGACCCTTAAGTCCAAGTCCTGTCCTTGTCACTTCAGAACCAGGTGACCATGAGCACACTGTGAAATTGGAGCCTGCATTTCTTCAATCCCTAACACGGGTACCGGAATGAACATAAAATTTCTCTCATGGGATAGCATTTGTAGGAAGGTCCTGTAAAATGATGCAGTGCTATGCAGATATATGGTATCATGATTGTAGCATCACATAATAACCATAACAAGTGTTTATTTTTGGACAGGGTGACCCTGCAGCTACACCATGGCATCTATACAGCTCGGCCTCTCTCTCATGGCAAATACCATGAGGATGCGAAAATAGCTCCCGTTCTAAGACACTGCCCCAAGTTAACATACTGCCCCTTACTCTTTTTCTTCCCCGCTACGCCCTTCACAGACATTTCCTTAGCAAATCCAAGAAGAGACACACGGCCTGGGGCCCAGGCCCCACCCTCCAGCAGGCCAGAGGACCACTCACCGTCACCACTACATAGAAGCACCATATCACCGAGCTGAGATGAAAGACGACCAGCTGTCCGGACTCGTTGAACTTGCTGTGTTTGACCTTGGAGAGATGAAGCCGTTTGCTGATTTTCTAAAGAATAAAGAGAATCCTGTGTATTAATATAAAAGTATATTGAGAACAGGCATAAACTCCTGTTTTCTCCCCACGAAAGGGCTGAAGTTTGAAGCCGGCCATGATGTAAGTTATTTAGTGTAAGCTTTCTGTGTGCATACAGTACTTAGTTTAAAGCAAGCATTTTGAGACAGAGCAAAATGAACGTCTTTAGCTTAGATGTGAAGAACCCCCCCATCATCTATGTCTGACAGACCCACAAGGACACTGTCTTGTCATAGTCCAGGCAGCTGTCTCCCCATGTAATAATAAACACTGCTACCCCACGCCCTGCCTAAGAAGGCTGTGAGAAGGACAGAGACCAAAGTGTGGGGAGGCACATCGGGCAACAGGACCAACCAGGGCATGCAAATTTAGGAGACGAATGGGTTCGGAGCTGCAGTTTCCTCCAAGGCATCTCCCCCATCTCTGTCTCAGAATCCAGACGCGTCACTTACGTCTAAAATGTACTCTTGAACCACAGCGTGCAAGATGATGGTGATGAAGATGTAGAACAAGATTGTGACCAGGTCCTTCGGCCCGTAGTGGTAGTGCACGGTCTCGCTGTCTGTGGAGGTAATAAGAGCGCCGTCAGCATCCCTCGGGGAGGAAGTGCTCTGGGACCCAAAACTGAGAAGAGACCTGCAGCAGAACGTGCCATCGAACGCTTCCCTTTGCTGTAACCCTAGACTTAGGAGAGTTTCTTCCCCAGAATCCTACCCAACCTGTGGACTCAGCCCTTGGGCAGCACCAGTGGGGGCGGGCTAAGGAGAACCAAGCCCACCATGTATCGTGACGACTACATCTCCTGAGCCGGGCAGGAGGGCACAGTGTTGAGGAGCCAGAGGTTGGAGACAACCACTCTCCCTTACTCCCTGGCTGTGTGACTATGGATAAGTGACCAACCTCTCTGAGCCTCAATTTCCTCTCCTGTAAAATGGGACTGTAGTCATACTTCACGGAGGATGCACAGCATGGAGGTTAAGAGTGGAGATGCAGAAGCCTGCATGTGCATCACAGCTGCCATTTACTTCCCATGGGACTTTGGGGCACCTCTATGGGTGACCTTTTTATGCCTCAGTTTCCTCATCTGCAAAATAAGGATAATAGTTCCTGTATCATATGGTTATTGGGGGAATTAGATGGCTCAATAAATGCAAAGTGCTCAGAACGGTATCTGGCATGTAGTAACCACTATCCATGAATTTGCTATTATTTTTGTTGTTGATGTTGGGCTATTGTGAGGATTAAATGAGATAATTCATATGCAAGATGCTCAACACAGTGCCTATAACCATGGTAACCCCGGCAGAAGTGGAAGTTTATTAAAATACTATCTAACAGTAATAGATTGGCTAGAATCCCAGCTCTCTGTCTCCTAAGGCTCCGTTCCTGCAGCCTCTTGCTCTGTGGACACGGGAGGATTTATACCTTCGTTCCAGTTAGCAGGTGCGGGGTTGCAAGACCTCGTGAACAGGGCCTGGCTCTTGGCTGCTCCCTAATCCCTCCTACCCCTCCCCCAAGTGGACACACGGGCCGCTTTTCCAGCTGTGCTGCATCCTCGCTGAGTCACACATGAGTCACCGCTCTTTGCTGGGATGCATTTACCAGAAGGTAGGCCAGGGTCAGTGAGTTTCAGGGTGGCCAGGGAACGAAGAGCTGACTGGTTCACTCTGGGAGTCAACCTATAACCTCCCTCCCCCTGGCGTGGGAGGATGCAATGGCAGGGGTGGGGGGGAGGGGGGGCGGGGGGGTGGGGGGGGCAGGGACAGCAAGCACATGAACTTTGAAATCAGACAAACTTTCCCTTTTCCTCTCCCTCCTCCTTCCCGCAAAGACCTACTCTGTGAGAGGCACTGGGCCAACTGTTGAAATAGAAAGATAAAAAGACACCGCCCAGGTTCAGAGCGCACAGCCAGCGAGGAGACTGACAAGGAAATGTACAATTACCTACAGACGCGCAGGTGGTACCAAGAGGTAAACACAGAGACACAGCGAGCTGGGGCAGGCGGGGGCCCGACTCCGGCTGGGGTGGAGGTGGTGGGGCAGCAGGTCAGGGTGGACAGGATGACATCAAAACTCGGGAATAAGTTGGGGGAGTCAGGTTGTGGGGGGTGTATTGTAGGCAGAGGCAGCAGCATCTGCAAAGATTGCAGGGAAAGAGGCTGAAGGGCTGGCATGGCGGGAGGGCGGGGGGTCAGTCACGGCAGGTGCTGAGGGAGCTGTGAAGGGCCTGGGTGCCACATGAATGGTGTGGACTTTACCCTGAAGGCAATGTGGAAACATCAAAGAATTCAAATTCCACAGGAAAATGAGGAAATTGGAGTTTGGGAAAGTTTACTCTGGCAGCAGTGAACAGCATCGTGCCTAGAGGTCCACAGCAGGTAGGGGGCTGCCACCATGATCCTAGTAAGGAACCCCGAGGGCCTGAATGAAGCGGGAGAAGAGAGAAGAAGGGAGGGAGGGGCTGTCAGTGACAGAGAACTGGGAAGAGCAGGGGCTCACCCACCAAGGGGGTGGAGGTCTGGGAGGGGGAGTCAGGCACAAGGACCAGAGGAGACACTGGAGGTGGGAGAGAAGGGACGCAGGTGACTCCACCTCTCCTTTCTGCTCTTCCATCTGTGAAGCCGGCTTACGCTTTCCCTGCCTTCTTCATGAGGGAGGATCAAAGGAGACTAATTAGATGGCTGCGTATTTTGAAACTATAAAATAACTGAACACATGCAGAGTTTCATCATCAGGACCAGCATTATTAGACGAAATGGGATTTACAGTCAACCAAACAGGCACAGTCCAAAAGCAGTGAAATCACACCTGTCAAGACTGGTTTGTCCATTTACAGCCTATTCAGGGTCACCTGCCATTCTTACCCCAAATGCTGTACTTCCTAAGAGATGTGACCAGAGCCTTAAATCCTTCTCGAAACAAGCATGAATGCATGAATTAATACATTCTTTTATTCCTTTGCTGTTGAGAGCTACATGCATGTCTGTTCATCAACCAATAACCATGTGCAGGCTCCATGATAGCAGGGAACAAGGTGCGCATGGCCCCGCCCTCCTGGAGCTTAGGGTACACACCAAATTCTAGTAGACGTAAAAACCAGAGGCCAAAGAACCACAATGTGACAACAAAACACCAACAACCAGATTAAAAAATGGACAAAGGACTTGAATAGACATTTCTCCAAAGAAGACATACAAATGGTGAATAGATACATGAAAAGATACTCAGCATCACTATCAGTAGGGAAATGCAAATTAAAACCACAATGAAATACCAACTCAAAGCCATTAGGATGGCTACGGTTAAAAAAAAAAAAGGAAGAAGAAAATAAGTGTTGGCAAGGATGTGGATAAACTGGAACCTTTGTGCATTGCTGATGGGAATGTAAAATGGTTCAGTCACTATGGAAAACAGTACAGTGGTTTCTCAAAAAATTAAAATAGAACTACCAGATGATCTAGCAATTCCACTTCTAAAGAATTGGAAGGGGATCTCAAAGAAATATTTGTATACCCATGGTCACTGCAGCATTATTCACAACAGCCAAAGGTGGAAACAGCCCAAGTGTCTGTCAACAGATGAATGGAAAAACAAAATGTGGTATACATATACAACAGAATATTATTCAGCCTTAAAAAGAAAGGAAATCCAGGGGCCGACCCAGTGGTGTAGCGGTTCAGTTTGCATGCTCTGCTTCAGTGACCTGGGGTTTTCCAGTTTGGGTCCCAGGCGTGGACCTACACCCCGCTTGGCAAGCCATGCTGTGGCAGGCATCCCACATAGAAAGTAGAGGAAGATGGGCACAGATGTTAGCTCTGGGCCAGTCTTCCTCAGCAAAAAGAGGAGGATTGGAGGCGGATGTCAGCTC
The DNA here is from genome assembly GCF_037783145.1 of Equus przewalskii. NCBI lineage: Eukaryota > Metazoa > Chordata > Mammalia > Perissodactyla > Equidae > Equus > Equus przewalskii. The sequence continues at coordinate 50,486,960 of NC_091849.1, forward strand.
AGGGCTAATCTTCCTCAAATAAAAACAAAGAAAGGAAATTCTGTCACATACTACAACATATGTGAACCTAGAGGAGATTATGCTAAGTGAAATAAGCCAGTCACAAAAAGACAAACACTGTATGATTCCATCATATGAGGTTTCTAGAGTAGTTAAATTCACAGAAACAAAAAGTAGAATGGTGGTGGCCAGGGACAAGGGGAAGATGAATGGGGAACTGTTATTTAATGAGTACAGAGTTTTAGTTTTGCAAGATGAAAAGAGTTCTGGAGATTGGCCGCACAACAAAGTGAATATACTTAACACTGCTGAACTGCACACCTAGAAATGGTTCAGATGGGAAATTTTACAGTATGTATATTTTACCACAATTAAAAAAAACACCCACACCAGCCAGGTGTGATAAGTGTTCTGACATGGACCGAAGGCTGAGGGAGAAATAACAAGGAGCAGAGGCTTCATGGAGGGTGGTTGAGGAGGGGACCCTGAAGCCGAGCTGTGCAGGAGGAGAGAGCTGGTGAGGGCCGAGCGGTCTGGGCAGAGGCCCCACGGGGAAGATCCAGGGGGACTGAGGGATGGAGTGGAGCTGGAGAGCAGGGGCGGGGCAGGCGGCAGAGGTGGGAGGGTTGTATAACAAAGGGTCATATCATGGCAAGACATAGATGAGAAAGGCAGTGGAGGATTTTAGTTACACACATTTATAAAGGTCACTCTTCCTGGTGGATGGAGAATGGGCAGAGGGGCAAGGACGCCGGGAGAGCAGTCAGGAGGTGCCCGGCACTAGGATGGCAGAGCGATGGACAGACGACAAATTCGGAGAGATGTGGGTGATGGAATCAACAGAACCAGCTGATGGACTGGCTGTGGGGAATGATTCTCAAGTTCCTTCTGGAGTCTCATCTGTACTCTGTAGCGCTCCACAGTTTCAAAACGTGTTATCCTGTGATTCTCGTAAGCATCTCATGAGACAGGCAAGGGAAGTGGATAAAGAAACAGGTGCACAGAGTTAAGGGACATGGGCCATCTCTCAGGTCTCCCAGGGTCCAGGCCCTAGTGCAGCCACCAAAAGCCACCTCAGGGCCCACAAGACCCTCAGACCCTCCCCAGGCCGCACCTTTCCTGACAAGAAGCCGCTCCTCTGATCTCTCTCTCCTGCAATAACAAGCACAATCACTGCAAATACTCAAGAGCGGTGCTCCGACTGGTCCAATTCCCTCCATCGCTTCCCCTCATCTATCACCCTCCTGCTTTTATCTGGGCAGGAAAGTAAACTGGTTTGGTCCCTTCTGCTTCCCACTGAGCTCTGGAGGCTGGAGCCGTGTGTTCCTCTAGGAGGCTATCAACAAATTGATGTTTTTGAGTTTTGTTACTTTTAAATTTTGGGTTGCCCACTAATTCCTATAAAGATCCTCTCACCACCCAAGTTGGAGCTGCCCTCTTTCAGCACCGCCCGTCTCGCGTGAGCTCTCAACAGGAACGGCCATGGTGTGGCGCTAACCTGTTACGATTGTTTAGAAGAGTAAGTCTCAGCATGTCTCTGAGCTGTTAGACCCGGGAGGTGACTCAGCAAAACGCCTGCAGAGACCAGGTGGGCAACACAAAGGAGAAAAGTGGTCCAGGTGTCTTAAGGCAAGTCCTTTCTGTGCAGGGGGCCACTGCATGAAACAGCTGATGGTCTTCACTGCCACCAAACACTTTCCACCGTTTTTTCCTTCAACATATTGCCCTCTTTGTCTTTCACATTTCTACTTTGAGAGAGGAACAAGTTTAAGAAATAACTTTCTTAAAAGTTTCCCTTTAACCACTTTCCACTTTTAACCTTCCCACTTTTATGTTTTTAACCTTACTAAAAGAAAAACAACAGTTAAAACTGGGATAAATGATGACTGACAGGTAATCTCAATGTCAGGGACACACTAGAGATGAGTGGTGACTGTGGCAAACTGGAGAGCGCATGTCCCAAGGGGCTGAAGGAGGGAGTGGGGAAGGTGCTTCTCAGCTACTGTGGCCACGGTGGGGTGCGGCCCCATGCAGACAGATTTCCAGTATTTCAAAAGCAAAGAGAGAGATCTTTACGTGAAATCATCTGATTTAAAAATGTTGGTGACTAATTCAAAAAATTTTAAAAACACTTTATGGGCCAACACCAAACAGGCCTAAGAAAACACATGTGCAAGCCAACTCTGACCACAGGCCACCAATTTGCAATCTCCAGCCTAGATGACTCCTGACACCTTTCCAACACCAAAATTCTGAGTCTTCTTCCTACACACCCCCATGGAATATGGCAACATGCCCTACTATGGGAGTTAACCTAGCTTTGCAAGAAACCATCTTCAACAATGGTCTTCCCACTGCAGATGAGTTATCCCACGTCCTATCAAAAGTGTCATCTGCTTAGGTCTGATCACAGTTTGAAAAGAAAGCCAAAATAATCAATAAGAGCCTTGGCGGTTTTGACAACCCCTGTGAGCAGATGTCCCTTTTCGGGAGTAACATTCTTATTGACCTCCTGTTTTGCTTCCTATGACTAATAGATATTTTCCTGTTTCCTTGGGTGTCACTTGTAAGCAGCTTCGCCTGCCTGCCCTTGCATGTTCCGACCTTGTCTGGACACTACCGGGAAGTCTCTGACCTCCACCCCATGGCCGGAGCTGGATGGTGGCCACGTGTTGCCATCGTCCCATCTGCTTTCAGATTTCCTTAGCGTGCGGGCATCTGCCCAGGAGGCTTCTGCCTTTGTCTGAAAAACTGGCTATTTAAGAGCATCACTGCACAGCCAGGATGCGGCTTTCTCTCCCAGTTTCCTTCTTAAGTCCTGAAGATCTGGATTTGTAAAATTTAGTTTCTACTGGTTTCTGTGCTTATGGCCAACTCAGTGTTCACATTATTTCAAATCTTTTACAATATATAAAAATCCAGAACTTAGATGGGAAAAAACCATCATAAGTAAAATCAAGAGCCAAGTGATTACCTGAGGAAAATATTTACAATTCAGATCATAAACAAAGAGCTAATCTTGCTAATATGTAAAGAGCTCCTAGAACTTGAGGATAAAAAGATAAGAAATCCAACAGAAGAACGGGCAAAGGATATGAACACACAATTCACAGAAAAAAGAAACACAGGTGTCCCTTACACATTTAAAAAGATGCTGAACCTTACACAGAAGAGAAATGCAAATTAAAACTAGAATGAGATACCATTTCATACCTATCAGATGGGCAGAAATCCAAAGCTTGACGATACGCTCTTGCTCAGATGGTGACGAAAGGCTCTCCTTCACACACTGCTGGTGGCAATGCAAAGTGTACCACCTCTTTGGAAGGGCAATTTGGCAATTTCTATCAAGACGACAAATGCATCAGCCCTTTGATGCGGCAAGTCCACTTCTGAGAATCTTATAGCCAATACCTGCCATGTTCAAAATGTGGCACGTGTACAAGGCTATGTTCTACAGCACTGTTTTTAACAATAAACTAATGGAAACAACTCACGTTGTTTTCATCTATAGGGGACCGGTTAAACAAACCATAGTTATAACACACTGGGGCTCTCAGAGTGTGGCTGCGGGCCAACAGCGGCAGCATCACCTGCGAACGTGCTGAGAAAAGCATATTGCTGCGTATCTACCTGGGGCCCATTGAGTCAGAAACCCAGAGCATGGCTCAGGAATTCGTGTTTAACAACATCCCCGTGTGATTCTGACGCAGGCTAACATTTAAGAAGCATCGGTGTTAACAATGAAGCTTTTTTAAAAACTCAGAGAGAAATAAAGACCAAGCGCAGGTAAAGCTTGTCAGGAGACTCAGCAGAATAGTGGCCGAGTCGGGAGGAGGTGTTGGCGAGAAGGGGCACGAGGAAGGGGGAGTACGCATCTCGAGCTAGGGGATGGTCACGTGGGCGTGCACACGTGTGACACTTCATCCCGCTGTGCTCTTCCGAATGGGTGCACTTTATGGCACGTGTTATACCTCAATAAAATTTCTGAAGAAAATGACGAAGCTTGCTAGGGGAAAAAAGATACAGAACAGAACGTACGGTATCCTGGCCATTATGTGAAAAAGAGGAGAAAAGAACAATATGCATTTGTATGTGCATAAAGAAACACTGGAAGGTGAGATGAGAAATTCTGGAAGGGGACACGGGACAAGGGTGAAGACCCACATGGGGACGGGGCGTCAAAGGCAGGGAGAGCAGGCTGCAAACAAGACTTTCACTCTGACTTTTTGTACAGATTTATATTTAGACTCATGTATTTTCTATTAAAAAATAATTTTTTAAATAAATAACTTTAAATTCTTCCTGCTTTGTGAAAATTTTAAAAGTGACGTCTTCCCTACTTCATTGCTCTATATTTTCCTAGGCAAAAAAAAAAAAACATGAGCAGCTCATTTCTGGAGCTGCCACGTGCCTATCATGTGATCCAGGGTCTCTCTGCCTCAGTTACCCCTTCCGGACAATGGGAACAATAACATCTACCTTTTCTCACAAAGCTGTAAGGATGAAATCGATAGCTGACTTATAAACTATAAAGTGCTACACAAATAGATGAGATCTATAAACTGTAAAGTGCTACACAAATAGATGAGATCATCCTGACTGCTTCCAACAGGCGGAATCAGAAACTAAAGGAACAGAACAGTCAGTGTACAGCACACACATGCAAATATTCCCATTAGGGTGCTCATTTAGGACAAATGATACAAACGGCAACTATAAGCCATTTACAGGGCACTTGCTCTGTGCCAGGCACTGTAGTGAGCATGTCTCATAAGTGACATCCTGTACCCCTCAGAGGAATACTGTTTTACAGACATGGCAGTCAGATGCCAGGAGCAACTGAGCCTCCAGGACCTACAACTAGTTAGGGGTGGGCCAGGACCCTAACCATACGGCCGATGCCAGAAGCCAAGGCCCATGGTCTCCCCACCAGGCCTCTCTGCTTCCTGCCTTCCTTCAAATCACAGAGAGTGCATTGGTTGAGCCCTGAAGGCCTGCCCGCTCCCTGAGTTACCAGGCAAAAGAGAGGGGCTGAGGACAGGCATGGGGCACACAGCCTCAAAGGGCAGCATTGTGACCTCCACCCCTGCCCCAACTCCCCAGGCTGCCAAGCCACCCCCTCCCTGGCCTCCCCACCTGGAAGATGTGGCCAGTGTCGTGTGAACTCCAAGCACTGCTGTGGTCCTCATGTGCACACACACTGTGATGGTTCCAATTGTGGCTCCCCGGCCCCCAACAAAAAAAAGATACATTGGAGTTCTAACCACCAGAATATGACCTTATTTGGACATAGTCTTTATAGAGGTCATCAAGTGAAAATGAGGTCATTAGGGTGGGCCCAAATCCAATAATGACTGGTGTCCCTGTAAAGGGAAATGTGAACACAGAGACAGACACACTGAGAGGGAAGACGATGTGACAAGACACAGGAGAAGACGGCCATCGACAAGCCAAGGAGAGAGGCCTGGAACAAGTCCTTCCCTCGCACCCTACCAATGCCTTGATCTGGGACTTCCAGCCTCCAGAAATTGCGAGACAACAAATGTCTGTTATTTATTTTGCCCAGCATCCAGTCCAGGGTATGTTATCACGGCAGCCCAAGCTGACTAACTAACACACACACACACACACACACACTCTCTCTCTCTCTCTCTCTCCCTCCCTCCCTTATGTTATCACGGCAGCCCGAGCTGACTCTCTCTCTCTCCACACACACACACACACGCACACACTCCCTCTCCCTCCCTCCCAGGCTGCCCAAGCAGTAAAGATCTAGCTGGGGAATCTTCGAAGTTACCATCTTAACACTTTATTGCATGATTTGGAATATATTTTCTCCAGTTTTATAGACAGGTAGGAAGACAAGGAAAGGATAATTTTATGCAAAAATGAGAGATGTAGCAAATAGGAGAAAAGCATTAAAGAGAATTTGGAAATAAAAGTGCCTAGCTCCCGAACAGTTTTCTTGACGTACCATTCCTTTTAATAAGGCTGCAGTCCTCCCTCTGGCCTTCAAGAAAGAAGCATTAATAACTCCTGGGTGCCAGGCACCCTCAGGACCACTGCAGTCTACAACGGAGGCTTCCACACCCACCTGACCCGGGCCTGGGCAGACAACATGCAGCATGCAAAGAAGGCTGATGGGGCGCAGGGGTGAACTTTCCTTTTTAATTCATTGAGAGCATAAGGGAAAAATATTGCCTCAAGATCACACACCCAAAAAAATCTAAAATCAGTCTTTTTTTTAAAAATTTGGATAAAAATAACAATATTAACAAGCCCATTGTTAAATTAAGGGCAAAAATTATTTCAGTTAGAACAATTGAGTAAGAAAAAAATTATCCTAGCTAGATAGGAGAAGAAAAGATCAATCAGGAGAAATGGGAACGTGAAGAAGTACAAAGTGGGGTGGGGCCCAGGTCAGAGGGCCTGTAGGAGGGAAGGGAAGGAGGACCACGAGGGAACCAGGACCCAGGAAAAGGCAGCGGAGGCAGCATCTCAAAGCTGCCATTGGCTGGGTTCCAGCCGCTGTTCCGCCCACCCTGGGCTTCAGGCTGGTTAACAATCGCCACAGCGGCTCAGTGGGTCAACTGACTTCCATCTCTGGAAGCCACACCGAATGGGATAATTCTCTGGGCTGTAACAGGGAATTGGACCGCGTCACATCTAGGCTGGAAGGGGACACTGTTACATGGATGTGTTCATTTTGTGAAAATTCATGGAGCTCACCTGTTATGGTTTGTCCACTTTTTCGCACAACTGTTACACTTAAATAATAACGGAACGGTCTGAATGGTTGTGTGAATGGACTCCCACCCACATCGCCGTACAAACATGTCCATGACTCCTGAGGGAGCGGCGACCCCAGCCCAAAACTCACGTGTTGTAATCCTAACCCCCAATGTAACGGTGTTAGAAAGTGGGGCCTTTGGAAGGGCTTAGGTCATGAGGGTACGGCCCTCATGAATGGGATTAGTGCCTTGTCAGAGACCCCAGGGAGCTCCCGCCATGTGAGGATGCCTCAAAAAGTCTGTGACCGGGAAGAGGGCCCTCGCTTGCCATGCTGCAGCCTGATCTCTGACTTCCCACTGCCAGAACTGTGAGAAATAAATTTCTGTTGTTTATAAGCCACCCAGACCAAACGGACTAAGACAGTAAGTTTAATATGAAGCAATAAGTAGTAAAATTTCTGTTTACTGGGGGGGAAAAAAAAATCAAGTGCAGCGCTGGCTCTAAGTCCTGGGTCACAGACGCCCACTCTTTTCCAGACGGCCGACCAATAAAGCCAGGGAAACTGAGGACTCTGGTTTATTTTCTCTCATTCATACAGACAGTACCTTAGGGCCAAAGGATTTCTTGGTGGTTATTTGGCCCAAGGGACCAGGACAGGGCCAGGTCTCTGCCTCCCTGGTTGGGCGCCCCCTCTGCCCCCCACCCCATTTGCAAACCCAACCTTCTCGCAGCTTCTCTGGGGCCTGGTGCCGCATGAGGTGTGAGCAGACCAGCCCCTCCGCTGCCCTCACTGGTGTATCCTTGGGAATGCCAATCAACTCTCTGCGCCTTGGTTCCCCTGGTGTAAAGGATTAGGCCAGGCTACGTGAGTCTCAGGTCTCCAGCTGGAGCGGCCACAGCTCTGGCTGGTAGCTTTCGTCTGTCATGAAGTAAGGCTTCCATCTTCAGAACGGCTGCTGCCCACCAGTCTCTTCACTCTTGTCGCGCACAGGCTCATCTCACAGACAGGCGCTTGGTTTGCTAGGCGGTGTCAATCTTTCAAGGTCACGACACAAGCATGAGACAAGACCTTGCACTCCCAACGGCCAGCACAGGAACAAAAACACACTCTGAGTCCTGGACAAAGGCCTTCGGCCCAATGAGGCTTTAAAACCATCTGTCTGAGGTTGCTTTTATGAGACGGTGTGTCTCATCCTCCGGGGCGTGAGAACAATGGCCAAGCTATGGCGTGGGAGGCCCCTGCGGCTTTCATCTCCAGCAGCTGGTGGCCATAAAACCAGGAAGACCAACAGAGCCAGGGGATGGGTCCTTGTCACCTTCGATGACCCCAAACAAACCCTCCTCTCAAAGAGGTGCACACCTCAGCCTTCTTGTGCTAGGTGGGCAATAGCAGGCAGATTTGGGAACATCAAAGCTCCTCGACTCCCACCCACATCGCCGTACAAACATGTCCATGACTCCTGAGGGAGTGGCGGCCCCAGCCTGAAACTAAATCCACCCATTGATACTCGCCCCCACCTCAGACCAAACAGTTATAGACAAACCAAAACTGGCAGAGAAGAGAAGATGCAAATGACTGAGCAGATGTAGCGGGTTTCCCTATCTTACCAGGGGGGTCATTTGAAAGCCCACCTGGAGCTTTCCACCCAGGGCCCCTAGAGCCACGCTTCTCAGGTTTCACAGGCACAGGAATCGCCTGAGGATCATGTTAAAACGAAGGTTCTGGAGCAGCAGGTGTACGGTGGGGCCTGAGAGTCTCTGTTTCTAACAAGTTCCCAGGTGACGCGAACAGTCTGTGGACCATCTGAGCAGCAGGCGCTCACCAGGCCTCCTAGAGCTTCCTGTCTTCAGGAGACGCTGGGTTGAGACAGTGACCACCGCCTCCATTTGGCAGATGGGGATGAAGACTCAGACGTTAAGTGCTTTGCCCAAGACAATTCAGCAGATTAGTGGCACAACCCAAAACGACTTTGTAAATGCTTAGCCTGCTGGGGTCACCTGTTCTGGATCAGAAGAGAAGCCAGGGGGCTGGCCCAGTGGTGCAGCGGTTAAGTTCGCACGTTCCGCTTCTCAGCCCAGGGTTCGCCAGTTTGGATGCCGGGTGAGGACATGGCACCGCTTGGCACGCCATGCTGTGGCAGGCTTCCCACGTATAAAGTAGAGGAAGATGGGCATGGATGTGAGCTCAGGGCCAGTCTTCCTCAGCAAAAAAGAGGAGGACTGGCAGTAGTTAGCTCAGGGCTAATCTTCCTCAAAAAAAAAAAAAAAAGAAGGGAAGCCAGCAGGCCTTGAGTCTGTCTATGGAAAGGATCAAACCTCTATTCTTTGCTGACCTTTTACATTCTATATATTTCTGGCCATAATACCAAATTCTTTGTGATATTTAATTAGAAGGAAGAGTCAGAGTGTCTAATGATAAGACCAGCAAGCTGACATTTTATTCCTGGCCAGAGCTGGGCAGGGTGTACAGATTCCAGATAAAATATAGGCCAGCCAGTTGAACTTAAACTTCAGATAAACAAAGTACATTTCTAGTGTAATTATGTCCCATGCATAATCTGGGATACACTTATACTAAAAAATAGTATTTGCTATTTATCTGAAATTCAAATTTAACTGGTGGGCCTGGATTTTATTTGAGAGACTTAACAAAAAACAGGGTGCAAGTGGAATAAGAAGGTGTGGGTTTGGTAACAAGGAACATTTCCTGCTTCATCGCTGGTGATCTTAAAGGAACCCATAAGGACGCAGCGTGGCAGGTGCTCCACCAGGACATACGACTGTGCCCATCTCGTTTCATTCCTCTCTCTCGATCTTCTTAACTAGCTCACTATTATGTGACAAAATCATACCTTTATAGCTGGTGTGATGAGTTCAACTGTGTCCCCACACATTTCATATGCTAAAGTCCTACCCCAGCACCTCAGAACATGCCCTTATTTGGAACCCACATAACTGCAGATGTAGTTAGCTAAGATAGGTCATGAAGCAGTAGAATGGGCTCCTGATCCAATATGACTGATATCCCTATAAAAAGAGGGAAATCTGGACGGAGAGACTGACAAGCGCCCAGAGCGAATGCCACGTGAAGAGTGGCGTTACGCTGCCACAGCCAAGGAACCAGAAGCGAGGACTGAGGACCAGAACAGACGCCTCCTAGAGCCTTCAGATGGAGGGTGGCCCCGTCGACACCCTGATCTTGGACTTCCTGCCCCCAGAACTGTGAGACGATAAATTTCTCCACCCAGATTAAGCCACCCAATTTATGGTGGATGCTGACGAAGGGAGCAGAGGAGAGGGAGCGAAGCAGAGCCGGGAGGAAAACTCAACATCACCGCGAGCTACTTTCTGCGGAAGGTGACGCACTCAGCGAGGGAAGACACGGGATTTAGAAACGGTAGGCCACCTTGTCTGGGCACAGTTACTACTCTACTGAAACTGAAATTTTAAATACTGAGTTGAACAAGTTACACGCTGTTTAAAGACGAAACCTTAGAAATCAGAATTTACCCAGGTTATACACAAAGGATATCTTCCCAGGCACCTCAAGCCGTACGGGGATTTCGGGGGAGGGTTTTAAAACTCGCAGCGTCCACAGATCCGTTATTGTGAACTGTTTTTCCCACGAGAAGTCTGCTTTCCCCAGTACTCACAAACCAAACATTACCATCCCGGGCCAGTGATTAGGGAGCTCGAAACGAAATTCAGCAGGCTATTCTGATTCCGTTGTCTCTCTTGATTATTTGCTTGTCATATTTCAAATAGCCCCAAATGGCAAGATTTAAACAAAAGGTACGCTATTTAACAATACTTTATCCTCCCTTCCCAAAGTAACTGAACCTCCTCAATTCAGTATGGATTATAATGTGCCTATAACAGACCTGGAGGAGGTCAGGGAGCAGAATTCAATAACCCCGCCCTAGAAAAATCCCACACCTGGCTGGCTCCAGTCACCCTGGCCTTCGTTCAGTTACTAGAATGTGCAAGGTGTCTGTTTCTCACCTGAGGCCTTTGCACGTGCTGATCCCTCTGCCTGGAATGCTCTTTCTTCTGCCCACACCCCCTCCGCACACCCTCAACACAACTTCCCACACATGCTCGGCTCAAACGTCAGCTTCTCAGAAACATCTTCGGTCATCTCCCTTTTATTTTTCTTTATGGCACAACCTTGTATATTTTCTTCACCACCCTTATCACAGCTACAATTATTTATTGTTTACTTGTCTATTATCTCTCCCTCCCTAATCACTGGTAAGCTCCATGAGATCAGATGGGTTTTATAAACTACTTTACGCCCAGGGCCAGGCACACAAGTATTTGTCTGGATTGATCAATTAATTAATTAAAACAAATGAATGAAGGCATGAAACGACCAACAGTGGGAAGCTCTTCATGTGCAGAAGCTCCGAGGACAGCCCTGGGGCACAAAGTCTAGCTTTTCATCCTTGTTGTGAGGACTTCATTTGTCTGCTAATTTCCCCGGGAAACAGTCAAAATCAAAAGTCAACCCTCTAGCACAATTTGGTTTTACAAACAGGCCCTTCCTATAATGAAGGCATGCCCCTGTCACACAAACATCAACTGTTGTGACCCCAAGACACCTCTTTCTCACAGTGAATTAATAAAGCAGAGTTGGGTTATGAGGTGCATCCCATACAAATTGACTTTGGGGAGAAATATAATGAAAATATCACCACAAAATTTGATAGCCAGATATCTCTTTATAAATTAATAAATCGGAATTCTGACAGTAAAAAAAAGAAAAAGCCAGGGCTAGCCCCGTGGCATAGCGGTTAAGTTCGCACGCGCCAATTTGGCAGCCTGGGGCTCATGGGTTCTGATCCCGGGCATGGACCTACACACCACTCATCAAGCCACAATGTGGTAGCATCCCACATATAAAAAATAGAGGAAGATTGGCACAGATGTTAGTTCAGCGACAATCTTCCTCAAGCAAAAAGAAAAAGCCTACACATTATATATTTACAAACAAACTTATTTATGGGTCATAAGAATTAGATGACAGAGAGGATTTTGGCAATACAGATAAAAACCTTTAAAATGTACAAACTACTTGACCCAGATATTCCATTAATAGGAATTTATCCTAAGAAAATAATCATGAATGCATGCAAAAACTTAGTCACAAGAACGTTTACTGTAGCACTGTTTACAGTACAAACTGGAAACTTGGGGCCGGCCCCATGGCTGAGTGGTTAAGTTTGCATGCTCCGCTTCGTCGGCCCAGGGTTTCGCCGGTTCAAATCCTGGGCACGGACATGGCACTGCCTGCCAAGCCATGCTGAGGCGGCATCCCACATGCCACAACTAGAAGGACCCACAACTAAAAATGCACAACTATGTACCAGGGGTCTTTGGGGAGAAAAAGGAAAAATAAAATCTTTAAAGAAATTAAAAAAAACACTGGAAACTTAAATATCCCATAATATGGGATTGAATAGATAACTCGTGGTAATCCCTATTAAGAAATACTCTGCAGCTTTAACTGGTGCAACCACTATGGGAAACAGTATGGAGATTCCTCAAAAAACTAAAAATAGACCTACCATATGACCCAGCTATCCCACTACTGGGTATCTACCCAAACAATTTGAAATCAACAATCCAAAGTAACATATGCACCCCTATGTTCACTGCAGCACTATTTACACTAGCCAAGACATGGAAGCAACCCAAGTGCCCATCGACCGAAGACTGGATAAAGAAGACGTGGTATATATAGACAGTGGAATACTACTCAGCCATAAAAAAGAATAAAATCATCACATTTACAACAACATGGAAGGACTTAGAGGGAATTACGCTAAGCGAAATAAGCCAGTTTCAGAAAGACAAACACCAGATGATTTCACTCATATGTGGAATATAAACAAGTACTAGGACAAAGAAAATAGTTCAGTGGTTACCAGAGAAAAGGGTGGGGAGGGCCACTAGGGGTGAAGGGGAGCATTTATGTGGTGACAGTCAAGAAATAATGTACAACTCAAATCTCACATTGACGTAAACTAGTATGAACTCAATAAAAAAAAAACAAAGAAATACTCTGCAGCTTTTCAAAATGTCTCATTGAATGGAATAATAATGAATGCCATGGAAAAAAGATTCATCATATGCTAACACCAAGAAAAGTGGGTTATGAATCAATACTCCAAAAATGTTAATTGTAGTTTTGCTGAGTGGTGGCATCACGTGTGGTTTTTATCTTCTTATGTCTTACCTGCATTTTATAAATTTCCTCTGAAAGTCATGCATGACTGATGCAAATATATTTTGAAAAATGTTTAGTTAAAAATAAATTTTAATCACTCACAAAAGGATAAATACCATATGAGGTACCTAGGATAGTCAAATTTACAGAGACTGAAAGTAGGAGGGTGGTTGCCAGGGGCTGGAATGGGGGCAGAAAGAGGAGTTACTGTTTAATGGGGACGGAGTTTCAGTTTGGGAAGACGAAGAATTCTGGCGATGGATGGTGGTGATGGCAGCACAACAACGTGAATGTACTTAATGCCACTGTACTGTACACTTAAACATGGCTAAGAGGGTAAATTTTATGCTATGTGTATTTTACCACAATTAAAAAAAAATTTTTTTTAATTAAATTAATAAATCCTAAGTACAGCTGGTCTAGAAGTGTCTTAGTTAAGATTTTCAAGGGACAGGAGTGGAGAAGGCTGGATTTGACCTTGCACCACATGGCACTGAGCAAGACAATCCACTGCACTCCCAGGCCTGTGCCTCGGGATGAGCAGCCAATCATTGCCTTGTTCCCTGACACCGGTGCTGGCCATGGCCTAGCCTGTCTCTCTTCCATGAGCATGGAGTTCTCTCCCTTTCTTGCCAGCGTCCCTCAGTTTGATTCTCAGAAGGACTGAGTTGGCTTCTCCGGAGTCTGGCTACAGTGACTGCAGGGGGCAGGCGAGCCCAGAAAAGATCCTGCATCCTCCACAGGCCATGGGTTAAAAGATTTAGCCCCAAAGTCCTTCAGCGAGTCACTGGTGGAGCCAGGCAGAGAAAGGACTCTCACCCTGAAGTCCAGACAATTCAGCGCTCCACCAGAGAACAAGGGACAGGACAGGACTCGGCCAACACAAACGCCTCCGTGATTCATCAAGAGGGTGCCCAGCACTTTGCAACTGAGAAAGCAGCGCAAAACATGGTTCCTGGTGGAGGGACCTGAGGACCCCACCAGGATGTGGCCCATACTGTATCTTAAGGGCGGTAGGATGTTGGATGCTGAATTTAAATATCTTAGAAGATCATACACATACACAGGAAGAGGTTTCCTAGTCCTTCCGGGTTGACAGTACCAGGGAAAGAGAGAGCCAGAGCTTTTCTTACCTGCTGTAGGCACGCTAACGTTATACTGAGGTAAAATAAATAGGAAGGCAGTCTTGGCGGTGACCTGTGAAACAAAGGGGAAAAGTTCCAATTTAGCTTCTTGATCACATCAAGAGGAACAAGTGGAGCCTATGACCAGCCCACAGGGTCCCCTTCACATCTCAGACCCACATGCCTCCCAGTGAGGGGTTTTACCTAAAGCAGAGCTAACACTGGGTTTCTTCTGTTTTTCTTTAATGACATCCTCCCAATACCTACACTACAAACAAGGCAGTCCCGGGCCCTGGATGGAATCTAGACTTGTGCTCACTGTAGGTGGAAAGCGACAAGCTTGCTCAGGCAGCTGAGAGCTCACAGGCCAAGGGTACAAATCTGTCTGCCAGTCATTCATCCATCCACTCATTCATTCAAGCATTTAGGTTCGTTCTATGTACCCAGCACTGTGGAAAACGGAAACTAACAGCTGAGGTCACAGCCTTCAAGAAGCTTCGGGCCTGGGTTTCCCCAGCACGTGGGTTAACTGCACACTGGACAGCAGCCCCAAAGTCTAAACCAGAGCTTCAGAAACCGAGAACTCCAGCTGCTAGTTTCACATCTACCCTCCTGTGGGACACTGGGCAAGACGTAACACCGCACACTGCTGGTTTGTTTATTTCGAAAGCTGCTCTTAAAATCTTAGATTTGCTGTGAAAAACCTGTGGTTGTCCCCTGGCTATTAATGGCCAAATCAGTACTCCGGCAACTCAGCCTGCAGGAGAGATCCCGAAACGTGGGGATCCAAAGCTTGGATTCAGGAACTGCCTGCCTGGCTCATGTGCTGCCTCTGCCACTGGCCGCCGGGTACCCACGAGCCTCCACGTCCCCCTCGAGCCTCCACTCCCTGGTCCGTAAAGCAGGGATTCCTGTAGGACCCCGCTAGTCTGGGTGGCACTGGCGCAGCTGTTGGCATTCTCTGAAGCTCCCCAGATGTTTCTGATGTGCAGCTGGAGCTGACAACCACCACCCACACTGTTCCGGAGCATGTGCGAGGGCAGGTGAGGAGGCCCAGAGCTGAGCCTTTTCCAGGAGGCCCCTGGAGACACCTCATCAGTAAAGAGTTCCTGCTTCTCCTCTAAACAACAAGTTTTGAAGGATGCACCGTGGGTGTGAGGGGAGACACTCTGGGTGGGGCAAAAGCAGCATGGACACCGGCGAATGAGGCAATACAGAGCCCCTCGTCACTCCTGACAGCACAGAGGGAGGTCACTGTCCCCAGCCTAGCCCAGAGACCACCCTCCCCATTAAAGAGAAAAACTCTCCCCGTCAACAAGCCCCGTTTCTCTGCAGTGGGGGGGTCATTTGCTCTTTGTACGTGGTGATGCACGAGCCTTCCCGCGTCTCTGTGCTGCTGCCTCAGGCATGCTCTGCCAAACTGGCAGGGGCAAAGTCAAATGGGATTAGGCACGAGAAGGTGCTCTGGAAAACTCAACACCCTATCCGAATACACAGGTCTCACAGGTCTTCCTCCCCCGACCCAAAATCTATTACTTTGGTCCTTGAGACCTCTTCCAGTATGTTCCCGACCTCCCTTCCAGTCCAAACGCCTGTACAGTCATGCATCACGTAACGGCAGGGACGCATTCTGAGACGTGCATCATTAGGTGATTTCCTCTTTGTAGAAACATCATAGACACACACCTAGATGGTACAGCCTACTGCACACCTAGGCTCTGTGGTACTAATCCTGTGGGACCACTGTCGTATGTGCTCTCATTGACCAAAATGTCATTACGTGGCACATGGCTTTACTTCTGTAGAATAGATGTACTTTGTTTCAGCCAAAATGTGCCACTTACCACTTCCTTTGGGGGTTTTAGCCCCTCTCATTTGGTACCCTACTTTTATACCCTCCCCCACAAAGGAAGGAAAAGGCTCCGTTGATGAGAATCCCAGTCATCCTTCCTAACCCAGCTCAGCTGTAATGCCTCTGGGAACCCTGCCCCTGCCCCCTGCTCACAGGAGCCCTTCCTCCTGAGTGCTCAGGCCCACATCCTGCTGTGTCATCCCTTCCAGATGGTTCTCTCAGTGTCACTCCTTGAGGGCAGGGACTGTGCTGCCTCATCTACCCTCACACCCTGCCCAAGCCACTAACCCAGGTGCACACAGTAAGCGCTCAGTAACTGCTCACTGGAGAAGATGCAAATCAAACGCTGAGTCTGTGCTGGCTTGCCTCACTCAACTGTACTTCTCGCTCAGCCCCAGTGCCATCACTCCAGCTGTCCTCTCTGTCACCTGTCACCCATAGCCTTCTCCTTGAGACCTATCCAGCTGCTAAACCACCTACACCCCCCCCACCACTCCAGCCACGGTGGTCTCCCCAACCCTCCTCCTCCAGTCACGCTGGTCATCCCTGACGAGACCACCTGGCTCTCCATATTGTCTGCCAGGACTCCTTTGAGGGTAAACCTCCTCTTCTCAGGCTGAAATCCCTATGAGAGAAGATCAGAGGAAGCTGGAGGAAATGGGACAGAGGTAGGAGAGAGGAGAAAGGCAAGAGAGCAGGCAAGAAGAAAATATTGACCGAACGCTGTCCCATGCCTTAAGCACAAATCTCTCCTTCAATTCCATTCAGGAAACACATGCGTCTTTTAAGGCCGTGGAGCGGAGGGGGCCTCTTGGGGTTCTGGCCCACCAGCACCCATTCTCCTCTTCCCGGGAGCACCAGAGTTTCCTGAGGAGCACCTCTCCCCAGCTGTGTGTGTGCACAGGGTGTGGGGGGGTCACTCTGGTGAAACCTTCCTCCTGGAAGGATGCAGGGGCCAGACCCTCTCCCCAGGACAGAGGCCAGCCAGTCGGACACCCTCTCCTGGGCTCTGAATCTTGGGTGGGAATGGAGGAAGTGCTGGTCAGCGCCGTGCGCCTGCCAAGATGGTTCCACTGTGGTCCCCACAGCTCTGCCCCTGAAGTGCCCCAGAGCCCCAGCAACTGTGGGAACCCCCAGAGAGCCTCCCTCAGTTGGCCAGCGTCCATTTGTAAGACACGTTATTACTCAGTGCCTAGAGCGCTGGTGTTCAACCCTGGCTGCACATTTGATCCCTGGGAGCGGCTTTTAAAATCTCTATGCCTGGGCCACCCGCCGCCAATTGAACCCGACCTGTGGGGCTTCAGCAGGTCATCAAGCTCCCCAGAGCATTCCAACCTGCAGCCCAGTCGGACAGCCGCTTGTGCCGAGACTGTCTCATCACGCTCTCGAGGCAGGCCTCTCTGGCCAGTCTGCCTTGGAACCTTCTCTGTGTCCTTCATAGAATTAATTTAATTTATTTTTTAAGTAAATTTTAACTTCAAGAGAAATACATATACTTTAAAAAACTGAACCAATTCAGAAATACGTAAGTAAAAATCTAACATTCACGCTATGTTCTTTGCTTTCTTCTCTCTCCCCAGGCCATATTCATGTCCCTTTCTGCATGTTTGGTGTCAGTTCTCTGAGAGCTTTTCCTATGCGCTTATCCATTTGGAATTTATTTTATGTTCTTGTGGCATTATAACTTGGACTGTGTTTACTGACACAAGGGATTAAAGAGTGAAAAAATTTTAAAATAGCTGTAAGTTATTAAATAATATTTAAATCACTTTTGTAGCTCTGTTAATCAATGGTTATTGGTAACAAATAGGCAAGGTACAAATCCATTCGATGTACACGAAAGCATTCAAGTACAGTTACACGTAAAATGTGGAGGTCAACCTATGTTTACTAACGCCCACATATAAATGAGTGGGTATATAATAAAACCTTCCTTATACATACTGGTGCTTTTCATTAACATTTCCCACAGGGTTACCCCTAATGTTTAACACTGAAAAGCTGAGCCAAATAAAACAGGCTGTCGGTGGGAGTGTACATAAAGGGATAGAGTCCGCTATTCCTTCTAACAGAAGAATAACCCCACCGTTTTTTTTTTTTTTTTAAGGAAGACAGACTTTTGATCTATGAGCTCTACATATATTCTTGCCTTATTCCTGAATATTCAGTCAGTTCTCATTATTCACGGTGGTTCTGCGTCTAGGAAGTCACTGCGAACACTGAATTAGTGGATACTGAACCATTGCTCCTAGGAGAAATACAGAGATAGGTTCCCACAGTCTCTGGTCACACATTTCCATCAACTGATCAATACATAACCTTGTTTTACCTGTGTTTTTGTTTCAGGATGCAGTATTTGATATCCTCTGTCACAGCGCAAACACTGAACTCGTGACCAGCAAGCAGCACTCTAACTCATGCTTAAGGAAGCTCATCTAACACACGTATGTTCTCAGGAAGGCACATCACGGCCTTCTTGTGCTAAGGAACACCTGACAGCACTTTAGCACCACACTTGAGGGCCATTTTAAACAGCAAATTCACCAAGAAAAAGCACAAAAATGCAATAAGTGTGGCACTACACAGACTATAACAAGGACGCTCGCCTGCAGCAGGAGAGCGGCAACGAGAGGGCAGAGCATCCTCTTGTCCGACCTCAGCCAGGAACACGCTCATCAGGGACTCAGATTTTTCACTGCTCTGTGCATGTCCCAAAGTGACCACCACATTGCTATGAGTAGTGACTTTGAGGTTACAAATAAATTTTAGCGACTAGGAGCATGGGCACATATGCAATCCGCAAAGAATGAGGATCGACTGTAGCGAGGCACATGTGAACGCCAGCTCCGAGGGCCAAACCTTCTTTTATAACACCTTTGTTGCGGTATAATTTACACACCATAAAATTCACCCATGTTAAGTGGACAGCTTTATGGGGTTTATCTTTGTTTTTAAACTCTCTCTTCGCTGGAACATAAGTTATAGGAAAGTATGGCTCTTACTTGCCTTGATCATCTTCATCCCAATTTCATAAATACCTATTTGATGAACTAATACTGCAAGCAGCTATACTATTTAGTAACCACAGATGAATGCTTAACAAATGTTTCCTGAACGCGATTCTAAGAGGACAATTGGATCTAGGACTCTGATTAAGGCAAAAATACTAGATTCCAGTATTTTTCCATTCCTACCCCTCTGGTAGAAGCAGCAGGTCATTCCAAAACATGACTCTTTCTTTGTCGGCAGCGATGCTTGCTCCCACTTGACCGAGTCTCAGAAAGATGGTGTCAGTTTCCCCGTTTCACGGACGAGGAAGCTGAAGCTGGGGCACAGAGACGGAAAGTGGCCTCCAAAGGCCTCACAACGTTACAAGTAGAAAAGGCAACATTCAACTTGATTTTTAAAAAATTTGTTCCAAAAACAAATTTGGGATACCCACAACATGGCACATAAAATAGAACGCAACATGAAAAGTAAGCAGAAGGGGACCAAAAAAAATATATCAAAGGCAAAGAGACGGAGCAAGGAATGAGGCTGATCCACGAGATCACATACCATGAGGTCCTACTCATTGGCTAAAGGTGGCCAGAAATCTGGCTCTAAGCTTTCTCAGAGCCACTTGAAGGAGGAAGGGGCATCAGCCCCTGGATTCTTCACATCCATTAATTAAAAAACATAGAGATTACTCAAAAGAAGCCGCTCTACTTCTCCAGCATAAAAACCACCCTCTCTACTTTAAAAGCTCCTTTGGCCCCAAAACTTCCCTCCATAACCCTATCCCAACCTCAGACCAGGGACAAAACGACTAACAAGCTTCTCTCTGCGGGCGCTGGTTTGGTTTGTGTAGCACAGAGGGGCTGTAACAGGAGCCTATTAAAAATGTCATTCCAATTATGTCCCATCCCTCGGAGGCTGTTTATAGGAAACATTATTGCGTTTAATAGCATTTTAAATGCCAGGCTCAGTGGGTGAAGGGTTAAAAGTGACAACGTGCTAATACACTAAGGCAGAGGGAGAACACTCAATTACATAGGAGGGGCCACATCTCTTTCTCTCTCTCTCTCACGCACACACAGAAAGCTTCATTGAACTTTTAACTACAACAGAGCATCAGGCACAAAGGCAGTGACATTGAGCGTGCTTGCGCAGCCATAACAAAACGCAAACTGTTCCACATGCCGTGTTCTATTAGGGGCACGTGAATCCGAGCTCTTGGTTGCAACTAGATCAAGGAGGCTGGCGAAACAGTTGCTTCCAGCAAAGAGTAGCATGCTAGGATTCCGGTCCCAGCTCTGCTGTGGGGCAGCTGGGTGACCGCAGGCCAAATATTTTACCTCTCTGGACCGGTTTTTAATCCATTAACACCAACAACTTAATGGCAGTTAAGGTTATCAAGTGCTTCCTCAGAGCCAGGCATGAATCTAAGGGGCTTATATAAATTATCTCATGTAATTCTCACAACAACCCTGGCAAGGTAGCGACTAATAATATCCCCATTTTACAGATGAGCACTGAAAGGATAAGGCCAACTCAGGCGATCAGAAGGGATGTCCTTAAAGGTCCTCTCCAGCCTCAGCTCCAAAAGGCTACCGTCTCCTGATTCCACTTATTGTTCAACACCCAAAACACGGCCTTACATGACAACCTGCTGAGAGGTCTTCCCAAAGTGACCACGAGTCCGGGTATCAGCTACGTCTGACACAGCAAGAAAGGAAGGCCTCTCGAGTTAACCTGTCAGCCTGCCACCCACGGACATTGGGCACACGGGCTTCCGAATGCCCCTATCTGCTCTCTGTTCACTGCAAGTTGATATCTGGGCACTGAAGATCAAAGAGAAGAGCTGTGATGGAGGCAGGCTCATTGCCTTCTTTTAGGTAGCACGTACTCAACCCTTTGGTTTGGTTTATGCTGTGTCTTTCTGGACAGATACATCCAAACAGAGACACTTGGAAGGGGCTGTGTTCACAGACTAGCCACCAAGGACAGACGGGGGATGAGGCGTCTGCTCCGATCCACTCTGTCCCATGGACACCACCATGTCCACCCATGGGCTGAAGCACCAAGTGGAGCACAAGCCCGAACCGTGACCCCAGGAGGGACAGCAAGGCCATCGCTACCTCCTCCCTCAGAAGGCCAGGAGGAGCCAGGAGGAACGTCCTCTCCCCCAATGCAGCCTCTTCTCGGGAAGCCAAATGGCCCCGACTCAGGCTTTCCCGAAATTGATTTTGCATCTTAATGCTGAGGCAGTGGACAGGAAAATTTCAGTCACCAGGAAAACATTTGAAAGTCACGCCCCATTGGTGGGACAGAGTCTTTTTTTAATAAGTCTTTAGCCCTTCTTTCCTGGAGTGTTCGTTCCCCGAAGTTCTGGCTTCATGAGTCGGCCTGATAAGCTGCACGCGTTTTCTCGGCTGGGACTCCATGCACGTGGGTTTGCATCCTCTCCATCGCTTGGGAGAAGGCAGAGACAGCTGAAACAAAGATGCTTTTCACTCTTGCTTTCTAAATTCTCCATTTGGGATGATCAGAGTCTGGCTGGGAGGGCCGAGCACCTGAAACCAGGGGGCAGAGTTCTGACAGTGCCTTCCCGTGTGGCTTTTAACAATGCCCAGCGATTGTGGTTTTCTCACTTGAAAAACTGCCTTGATCTAAGAATGAGGCAAAGCTAAACACATACACACACAAACTGATTCTCTGTGAGCCGTGTTCACATGCTGAAGAGATCATCATTAACAGTCTTGAATGCAGTTTATATTGGATTGAAAATGACAATGTATATTTATGAGAAAAACTCATAATTGGAACAGCTATGACAAAATTAGATTATTTGCTTCATTATATTCATCAGTCCCAAAGTCTAAACTTTATATTGGGATATGGAGGAATTTAGAAAGGGTCACTTAGAGTTTTAAAAATTTTTTTGAGGAAGATTAGCCCTGAGCTAACATCTGCTGCCAATCCTCTTTTTGCTGAGGAAGACTGGCCCTGAGCTAACATCCACGCCCATCTTCCTCTACTTTCTATGTGGGATGCCTGCCACAGCATGGCTTGCCAAGCGGTGCCATGTCCACACCCGGGATCCGAACCGGTGAACCCCAGGCCACCGAAGCAGAACGTGTGCACTTACCCGCTGCGCCACCAGGCCGGCCCCTGAACTTGGGCTTTTTAAAAAGATACATATAAAGATTGAACTTGCCATGCTATCTATCCTCAATGTGAGAAGTCCATCAAGGACTCAAAAACAGGAGGTGGCCTTGGGATAGTGCTCCCCACGGCCTT
This sequence comes from Equus przewalskii, assembly GCF_037783145.1. Classification (NCBI taxonomy): domain Eukaryota; kingdom Metazoa; phylum Chordata; class Mammalia; order Perissodactyla; family Equidae; genus Equus; species Equus przewalskii. Next base: position 50,509,182 of record NC_091849.1, read on the forward strand.
TATATGCACCACCTCATTAAAACGTTAAGAAGACTGCACACTGATGCAACATATGCTTCATAGATTGAACTTGAGCGACTACGTGCCTTACAGATGGCCTCAGATAAAATATAGACGTTTGCATGAATAAACATCTTTCTTCTCTGAAGGCCTGATTAATATACCCTCATCCGTCCCCTCAAGAAAGAGCCCTGGATCAAAATTTCTAACACTCTTACTTGATTATATACTTCACTCTCCTTCGCTGACTCCCGATAGCTTTCCCCTCACTTGAAGAGCACAGGCTACTCATAAACCCCTCCTCATGGAAGCTAAAAACCTAATAAAGACAAAGAAGTGCGCACCCAAAATAATTGTTTAGAATATCAGTGTTCTTAAAATGCATTTCTCCTGCACCACATGGCAGAGTTCAGATGACTGGCTGCAATGTGGATTTTCCTAAAACACACACATTGGTCAGGACAAAATATTTTTAATTTTGGCCAAAAGCCACCTGTTCAGAAGCAAGATCATCTTAAATGTAAATTAAAAATCAAAACAGAGAAAAAAAAAGCAAGGCTTTCGGGCTGTAGAATTTTAGGCTGCAAGGGATTTTGAAGAGGTGAGATTAGGTAACATTTCAGACTTGATTGCAGAACAGGAACCACCGCACCAGCACCCCACAGTGTGGTCTTCGCCGCAGTTTTTAAACAGCCTTTAGCTCCACGAGGCAGGAAGCACCAAGAGACAGGGCAATCCTTACTGTCACAGATGGGTCTGCAATAGGCAGTCACTAATCACTGGCAATGGTCAAGAGCGGGTGCCAGGGAGAATCATCCCCAAGGAACTTCTGGCATTTCCCGGTATTTGGCGAAATGAGAGGATTATTCAGGGCTCTCAAGCCCCAGGGTAGCTGGACCAGGGGGGGCCCAGGCGCATTTGCCTTCATTTGCTTGTTTACACTTAGGGAAGGAGAACACAGCCGACAGCAGTCTACTGCGACCACTTTTGATTATTCTCTACCATCTGGAAAGTTTCCTACTCAAAATCTGCATGTCGATCCCCACTTTTTGACTGAAGAGTCAGGCCTGTGGATTAGAGCTTGCTAGAAAAATGAACTGCGAGTTCACAAGGATGGAGCAAAGGGAAGGCGTCTCCAGGGGTGTAAACCAGGCCTGTCAGCAGGGCAGCCGGCTGATTAGCACAGGGAGCCTTCAGGAACCTGTGTCGCAGCATATACAGAGAAGCCCTAACTGGGTATCCTCCTCTGCCCATAGTTAAACTGAGTGAACTAGGGCTGGAAGGCAAATAAATGAGTTTTTAAAATAAGCCATTCATGGGGCTGGCCCAGTGGCACAGCTGTTAAGTTTGCACGTTCCACTTCAGCGGCCTTGGGTTCACTGGTTTGGATCCTGGGTGCGGACACGGCACAGCTTGCCATGTTGTGGCAGGCGTCCCACATATAAAGTAGAGGAAGATGGGCACAGATGTTAGCTCAGGGCCAGTCTTCCTCAGCAAAATGAGGAGGACTGACAGCAGATGTTAGCTCAGGGCTAATCTTCCTCAAAAGAAATTAAATAAGCCATTCTGCAGGAATTTTAGGCGTGTGATCCTGATGTCCCAGTTTCCGCACACCCCTACTCCACTGAGGCAGGAAAGAGATTAAGTGCCAGGTGACAGGGAATGGGCCACTGTGGTACCATTCTGATACCAACAGGAGCCTGCGTCTCGCACACTCAGCGAGAAGTCGAGGTCAGGCCGGGAGCTCTGCTCTTGCATCCTGATTCTGAATCGCCTTTAGTTCCTACCACTCTCTGCGCTACAAGAATGCGCACTGCTCCAGAGGGACGTGTCTTAGAACCCCATTCTGGGCTGGCATCCAGCCCACTGTGCCTGGGGCTAGGGACCTGCCGAGGACCACCTGTATGAGGGCACCTGAGAAGTAGAAGTGGAGGATGGTGATGTGACTCAGATGAATTAAATCACAGCCAAGAAGGTTAATGAAAAACATCCAGCACTCAAATATCCCTGTTCCTCAGCAAATAATATTCCCAAGGGAATATGCCAATCGTCTTCAAAGTGGAGAAGAAAAAGAACAACACGAAAGGCAAGAGTTCCCCAGATAAACAGAAAACCCAAATCTAAGCCCAAAGGCACGGCCTGAGGTAAACACTATCCCCGCTTTGCCACAAACCAGTCCCTCCACACCCCTAGACCGCATAAACAAAGTCCAGGCAAATGTGGATATTTAGGGTAAAAGCCATACTCCAAGATATTTTTCTCTCTCTCTCTCCTTCTCTCTCTCCCTCTCTCTCTCACACACACACTTAGATATAGCTACATACATTACTACAAAATCTTACTTTACTAACGGGAAGTGGTATTTTAAATAACATCTAAAAATCAGTAGTGTTTTTTCTCAGTCTGGCACAGCCAGTCTCCATCACAGCCCCGAGCACCCCAGGAGGCTGCCTGTGACCCCACATGGGACAGGCAGCCCAGGAAGAAACCAAACCTCAGAGGGAGAGGCTGGCCCCCAGTGTGAACTCAGCCCATCCTCGGAGGTGGACTGGAGGCCGCGGCACCCGCATCCGAGGCTCGAGGAGCGATACCCCACCTGCTGATGAATCCCAGCCTCGGAGCAAGTGCCAGAAGGCCAGGTGTCCCTCACCCGGGGCCTGTTGGGCAACTTTATTTCATGGGGATACAAGAAGGAGCAGGAACTGCCTGGGACACCAGTGACCTTAAGCTTTGGCCAAGAAACACAGATAATCTTCATGTGAGACAAAAACACAGTAAGAGCCGAAGGAGGGGAGGACACAGACACACACAAAGAGGGAAGGAAGAGGAAAGCCCCACCCCTGCCAAGGCCTTGTTGGGGGGGGTGGGGAGGGAGAGAGGTTCTTGTCCCTCTGCAGCCCCTGCTCTGTCCCCCCACTGTACACTCACCCTGAGGCAGGGACCAAGGCCCTGGCCTGCAGAGGGCAGATTAAAGAACCATCCCAGAATGCTGTCTCTGCCATCAACCCTGACTGCACTGGGAAAGATGACATCCATCCTCCTAAAATACCCCAGGCCCTGTTCCACAGTCCTCCATGACTCCCAAGTGCCTTGGAGAGAATCAGGATCCTGGCCTGGTATCCCAGGACTCCACAGGTACCCCACCTCACCCTTCCAAGCTTTGTCCCCTCAACTCCCAGACATGGGAATGCTCCCTACCCCCACCCCTAACACCATCCCAGGCAGGAAAGGCACCACCCACATCTGGAGCCCAGTCAGACAAATTGGTCTACAGAGGCTCATTTACAACACAACAAAATCATCATTATTAGAGGGTACACGGAGGCAGTCCAGGAGGCCGGAGGGGCCCCCCTGACTGAGACAGGGACTGAGCTCCCCTCGCATGAAGAATGTCACTATCCAGATCCTGTCAGCCTGTATCCTGAAGGGATGGACAGGCTAAGAGAAGGCGGGAGGGGGCTATGTGCACTAGGCAGAGAAGCAGGAGAGATGTGACTTCTGGGGAAAGTGACTGGCGTGTGTGTGTGTGTGTGTGTGTGTGTGTGTGTGTGTGAGTGAATGTAAGGTGGCGAGGCTGGAAGGCTGGCAGGAACCGGGTCTACAAAGGGCCCTTTAAGGCAGGTCTCAAAAGTGGACTTCATCCTACACGAGGGAGGTGGCCGCTTACGATTTTGCACAGGGGATGAGAATGAGACACCCATGGCAGGGAGCACATTCTGCTCAGCGCACAGAGGATGGCTGGGGACGGGGAGGGAAGCTGGGCAGCACACAGACACGTTAGGAAAGAGGCTGCTGCAAGAAGGGTTAACGCAGGCCGGGACGAAGGTAACGGCAACAGACATGAGACAGCAATCTCAGAAGACTCGGTGGCACAATAAATTAGGGTGAGAGAGTGGTCAAGACTGGGCCTCAAGTCTTGTTCAGGAAACAGATGCACAAACATATATAATTTACTAGAATATGCTAGGTTTTATGATGGTTAGTCAGACAGGCTTGCGGATGGTGGAACCATCAATGGAGACGGAAAACAGCAGCAGTGCGGGGCTGGGAGGGGAGAGAGGAAGCAGTGGTCCGAGGCTGGAGGAAACCCAGGGGGCCCCGCAGCCAGGGAGCAGGGCACTGCAAGAGTCAGTACGAACTCGGCAGACCTCCAGGGAGGGCCAGGCAGCCCAGGACAGAGGTGGGAGCTGCACGGGGGCAGTGGTCTTAATTTTTCTCTCTGATGGGTCCCAAGCGGCTGGAACAGCACTCGGCACACAGTGGAGCCTCAATAAACATATGTGGAATGAATGAAAGCATGAAGACTCCCACAGATTTGGGGACCACAAGGTCACTGGGGACCTTGCTGAGTCAATGCGGGAGGAAAGGAGGAGGCAGAAGCTGCTGGACATGGGTGCATGCAAAGCGGGAGAGTGGAGACCGATGTGTGGACTGCTTGTTGGGGCGCCACGATAGATGGGGTGGGACATCAGGGAGGCACAGAGAACCTTGAACCAACGTGTGGTGAGACAGACCACGGGGAGAAAAGTGGCTGCATATGCAGAGAAGTCAGGGCGGAAACAGAGGGAAACACATCAACTCAAGGGGTATTTCCTCAGGAAATGAAGTCCAGGAGCACAGGCGAGGGTGCCCGAGGGGGAGCACTGGGCCTGGGCAGCTCTCTATCAGGCCCCACCGCCTCGCCAGGTCCCCAAGATCTCTGCTCGCTCTGAAGTTCTGACACTTGTCTAGATACAAACACTAGACACGGAGAAGATGCTCAGTCAAAACCCCTGCAACTGATGTGAATCAGAGGAGGAAACAGGAAGGGAAAAGGAAGGCGGAGGACTCGGGAGAGAGGCAAAACCGAAATGCACCCTCCCCATCACACTCACAACAGGACCAGGAAATGCTCCTGCTATCGATTTAGTGAATTCTTCTTCATACTGCCCCTCTCAGCGTGGCTGTTCCTTCACTCCTTTCCCAAGAGGGAGAGGCAGGGCCACCTGGATGGATGTACAAGAGGACAGCTGTTCTGCAGGTTCCAAGGTGGGGAACTGTAGGGTGCCGGCCAGAGGGCCATCAGGAGGCCTCCAGGTTCCCATCAGTGTGTCAGCCTTTACTGTCTCTGGCCGAACTGATGGGGTTCAGGATCAGTACCCTTAGCCACGCAGAGAAGCATCTGTCCATGGGCCAGGGTCCACATCCGAAGGCCTGCAGTGACTGTACTATGGCCAACGGGGTGATTCCAGGGCCTTCTCCTGGACCTTAGGATGGCCACACCGGGTTTTCCAAACTGACATGCCAAGGAATGCATTACAAGTGTGTGTGTGTGTGTGTGGGCGCATGCCTGCATGCCACGTGCACAAAGCTGACCGGTGAGACACTTTCACACCCCAGAAACACGTCTTTGTTTAGCACTGTCTCTAGAAAAACAGAATTAAAAAATATACAAGATCAATCCTTCAATCACAAAATATTTATTGAGTGCATGCTTTGGGCAAGGCACCATGCCACAGGAGATGCAAAAAGTTAGACAACCAACCTCGTTCCCTTGAAGGCTCAGGGACCAACATCAGAACCGGGCTACCAAGCTCGTCCAACTCCCTGACTGCAGAAATGATAACAGTGATCACCCTTTCCTGAACATTTACTGCAAGCTGGGCAAGGCTGAGGCCCTCTATCTGACCACCTCCCGTAACCCTCAACAACCCGGTAAGAAACATCGACAACCATGCTGTGACATCTTACTAAATGCTAAACGCCAGCAATTACCTCATTTACCCTCAACTCTAGAAGGAAGCACTGCTGCTACTACCATTTCTGAGCTCCTGCCACATGCCAGGAACCGCTCTAACAACTTACAGAAATTAACTCATCTAATCCTCCCAGAGGCCTCATTATACAGAACAAGTGAGGCTCAGACCTCGCCCAAAGGCACACTGCTAACAAGCCCCAGACGTGGGATTGGAACTCAAGATCCATTGGACTGTGACGTCTGGATTCTTCACCACCACGCTCCCTGAGCAATGTGCCTAAAACTGAAGATGCAAGCAAGACTTTGATGCAGGAAGAGTTAGTTTTAAGGCAACAAGATGTGGTGAATTGGGACACAATTAGGCAAAGGACAAGTGGAGGCTCTTGGCCTTTCTGAAGGCAGAGACCATGGCTTTACTCATCTCTGCACCACCAGGAGCCTCGGCACAAAGGAGGAACTCGATAATGCGTTCCGGGTTTGGAGATTTATGGCTCTCCTTCAGGAAGACTTCTGGGAGAGGGGGAGCTGAGCAGAAAGACATACAGAGAGTGGGTACGCAGAGCAGGGGGCGAGGGTTAGAACAGGGCCATGATGCTGCTGAGAAAGAACAGGAGCCGCAAGATGATGTGGCTCAGATTCATGTAGTCATGGTGGCTTTGGGGGACCATCCAGTGTGTGGGCCAACTTTAGATCTCAGCTGTCCCCACATGTGTCATGCCAGCTAGTTCAAAATGGGAAGAGGAAAGGAAATCGGCCCTCAGCCCCCTTGAAGCTTTCATTCATTCATTCATTCATTCATTCTCAAAGCTACTCTGCCCCAAAGTCAACTGTCTTTGCCTACTGAGTTCATCAGTGGGGATGTCGCCTACTCCAGCAGGGAGTGCATTTCAAAACCTTTCTTCTTAAAATGATTCAAGGCAAGATAAAGAAACAATTGCTTCCCTCAAAGTAAGGGAGGTAACATGGTAATATAAAAATTCGAGCTCTTTAATTATAGCCACAAAACTCTAAAAATTGTCCCATACTTCATAATTTACCAATTAAATTTTATCAGTTACCTAATGGACAAGTGAGTCGGAGCCCCTTCAGGTGAAACTGTCAAGGAAGTAATTTCCTGTTGGATACAGACATCCAAAGACTATTGGTAATTGGACGCGGCGATTAGAACCCCATTTATGCTACACTGGAAAGTCCTATTGGTCCCTGAGGGCCGAGTGTGCAAAGCACTGGGGTAAGAGAAGGAAATGGGTTTAAGTGGTACTTGATTATTACCTGAACTAGCCGCAAAAGATGGAAGCAGAAGCATCTAATGTGCTGCCGCTTTGCAGAAACAAAGGCAATCCTGGTCTCACCAGAGACCAGGGCAGTAAGTAGCGTAAAGCAGACGTGTTACACTATTTGGCTTATTGCACTCAGGAAACATCTGTCCAAAAAGCCTGATGTCAGAGTTTGTAGCATTTCAGGAGCATCGGTCCTGCTGCGCCACCCTTTCTGATTGCCTATGGGCGTAAATGAGGCCGGATTCAAATAGGAGATAGGACAGAATCTGCAAGCGCTGGATAATTCTCCACCCTGCCCTGTGTCCCAGGGCAGAGAGCGGAAGACCTTCCCGGAGCGCATCAATGGGCTTCCTGGACCTCTGGCTGCAGCCAACTCCGCAGGAGACAAGAGGGCGCGAGGAGGGTGCTCACTACCGGGCTCCCCGCTTGCTGGGCAGATGGGGCAGGGACTTGACCCTCTCCCAAGGTCCGGCCTCTCTCCTTCCGCCACAGCTTGCTGCCCTACCTCTGCCTCATCGCCTCCCTCCCCCTTACATCTTAAGAAGTTCTGTTTCCACGCCATCCCCATCACTCCAGGCTTAGGGGTATCTCCTCACTTTTGCAAGCCCTGGTGCTTTACCATCCCGGGAGTACCTGTTTCCCCAGATCCTGTCCACACCCTTGTTAATAGGGTCTTCCAGAACCTTTCCCTAATTACCCATCTGTTTCCTGTGGGACCCTGACTGATGCAGTTATGCCCTCAATAAAAGGCTTAATACTAACACCACAGGATAATAATTAACCTCGTCAATACCACCACTGACATGAAGACGCGTCAAGCCAGCAAAATTCTCTCCCATCCCTACATGCCAGGGATATTCCTCGGGAAAACGGGGAGGCGGACAAACAGCCAGTCTCTAAGGGCCAGCTAAGTTCTGACAACCAGCAATGCTGACGACCAGCAGAAACAGCCCTCTTTGCGGAGGATGCCCTGGGACTGGCTTCTCACCAACTCCAATCAGGACCAATGTCCACTGTGGATCAGCGACCACCTGCCTGAGTGTCTCGGGGCCTCTACCAAGGACGGAAGAGGGGGACACAGGCCCTTGAGGACACCAGTGACCTCAGACTGCAGTAACAAAGCCCGGGCTGGCTTCAGGAACATCCAACCACATGGGTTTTAGTGTTGATTTCGGAAAACCATGCCCAGTATGAATGGGGACTAACTTTACACTGACAAATAATGCCTTGTGATTACTCTCTGATCTGCTGCCGTCAGGAAGCCTATCGTTCTTTGTCCGCATGTGCTCAGAGCACCACGGAAAGGGTTACTTGGTGGAAGGGATGTGCCAGGGAGCCCCCAGCCCGCTCCCTCCTCTGACACAAAGAGATTCTTTTCCCTTGTATTTTTTCAGGATAGAGCGGGAATCGGAGGGAGGGTGGGCATGAGGCTGGGGGGGACTGAGCCAGGAGGGAAAGCCGGCCACTTCCCTGGGGGCTGTCTTTCTACCTTCCCCTACAGCTGAGCAGCCTGGGGCGAGCTGTCTGCCAAGCTTCCCCGGCAGGCCAGCCGTGTAAACACTCTGGCACCAGCTGGGGTTAGGAATCTGCTGAGTCCTTGCCAGCTGGCGACCTGCAGACGGGTCAGATTAAAGGAATGCGTAATTAGTGAGGGGGTGGGAGACAGCGGCTGTATTTACATGGAGGGGGTCTGCAGGGGTCAGCAAGATACTGGCCAAAGGGGGCTCTAGAAGTGGAGAAATATGAAGGGAAGATGGAAGGGGCTTCCCTGTGCCCGAGCGCCATGCCCCACACAAACGGCCCAAGGCTGTTATGTTCATTTATTTTTTTCCTTTTAAAAACTAACTTCTTTGTCCCCCTGCACCGCCCCCCAACATCTCCCAAACCAATTACACACAGTCCTTTGAAAGGTTCTCAGCTGGCTGCTCGAGAAGGCTCAGCATGATCAGACAGCACAGACACTCGATCCTCCGTGATCCCAATTTGGGAACATTAACACGGAAACCCAAGCCACGTGCTGACAAGCAGGCCCTGGGCCACGTTCGGCTGGGGGCGGGGGAGGGCACAGACAGCCAGCAGTCCCGCCGGTCCTCCTGGCCTCCAGCCTCACACAGAGACCTCAGCTCCCCATGCAAAGCCCAGAGGCCAAGGATCCCACCGGACAAGACCATCAGGCCACTCAGGCCCTTCTGCTGCCCTGCAGAGGGAGCGGGGACAAGGACAGACGGAAGTCCAAAGTCCCGGGGGGCACACCTGCTGGGAAGGCCACCTGCAGCCCTCTAACCCCAGAGGGCTGTGTTTATCCCTAAGAAGAGGAAGTTGGCAGCACTGAGGAGGGGAAGAAAGAGGCGCTGCACGGGGAGGAGGCAGGAGACCTGCTCTCGGGCAGCTCAGCCTCAGACAGATGTGCAGCCTCAGGCTACGCCCACCCCCTGGCTGGCCTCAGGGTTCTCGTCTTCTCAAGGCTGTTCTCTGCAGTCCCTTTGCTTCCTCAGATTCTTCCACAGGCTTCCAGGACAGGGTTGGCCAACCGGTGCAGGGTTCAAGAGTCAGCCCTTCCAGGTCGCTTGGCAATCCCTAGCACGGGGCCACCTCCACTCCTGTGACACTCACACCTACTTCCCTACTCAGATCTGTCTCCTCCAGGAGGTCCTGCATCTTTACCTGAACGGCATCATCAACTCCCACTGGCATGCCAAACTTTGCATCTTTACTCCCAAAGCGGTGCCCTGGAGACATCTCAGAATTTGCCCGCGTCCCAGGCTGCAGTCAAGGACTCCCTTTAGGGCCACCAGTTGGCTTCTTCCCTTATTATGTTATTAAATCTGTTATTTCCACTCACGGCGCTACGAACGGGCTTCACACCCTCATCTCTCACCAGCCTGCGGAAGAGGATGCTACCTGGATCCTCTGCCTTGGGACTCAACCTCCCTCCCTCTCCTCCCACCATCTAGACAGAACAGCCATGCCATACGCAACATACACAACACACAGCCCCTTCACGGCTCCCCACAGCCTACAGGATAACGCCTAACTCTTTGACATTCCTGAACCTCCTTCCCTCTCCATCCTTGATGATCACACCTCCCCACACAAACCCAGTACAACAGCCCTGGGTGTCCTTAAGAATATTCTAGAACATTATTGCATGAAATACTCTCCAAAGTCAACAAATGAGTTTGGCGCAGATATACAATACTCATTACCACTATATTAAAGGCTCTGACAAGTCCTGCAGTAAAGAAACTTGTTGAACCTAGCATTTCCCAAGTCTATCTAGCCCAGGAACTTTCTGAAGCATTGAATTTATGAACTGCCTTCTTCAATTCTCTGGACACCTTTTCTTGCCTGGAACGCCCGCCCTCTGTTCTGCCTTCCATTTGTGTCTCTGCCTTGACTTTCCTTCGAAGGCCAGCCCTGGCGTTGCCTCCTCTGGCAGCCTCCCCCATCCTACCATCAGCACCCATGCAGCTTCCTTCCTTCCCTCGCACCTGCTGCCTGTACCTCCTTGTTGAGAGGCGGGAGAGCACAACAGCCAAGAGCCTGATTTTGAATTCAGAAAGATCTGTGTCAAAATCCGGATTCTGCCCTCACCGCCTCTGAGATGGGGTCGTTCTGCTTGTTCGTGTAGAGAGGGAAGGGAATGGATTAAAGAGGACTGTTGAGGGGGTCAGTGGGATCAGAAGGTCAAGTCTCCCACAAGGCCTGACACATCACGGTATTCAGTTACAATGAGCCACTTTTCTTCTTTGTTATCATTGCTAAGTCATTTATCATTTTCTGTGTATCTTCTAGACAGGAAGCCTCTGGAAGCCCCAGGAATAAGCTCTGTCCCTTCTTCCGCCCCTCCCCCTACATAAATCTGACTTAACCATCATGTGTTGATAAGGCAAACCCACCAACAGCTCGGCCTCACCCCCCCCAGCAGGTAAACACACACCTTGGACAGGAACAGAGTCACCACCCTCATCTGTCAGCAGAGGCTGTGGGTGCAAAGACTCAAGGCGGACAAATCCTAATACTACACAGAACCCCTGAACGTTGCCATCCTGCCCTGCCCACTCCCAATTGTTTGCTAACCACACCTCAGAAGGCTGCAGAGGCCCTCGGAAACCAAAGCGAATAGGCCTCACTCCAAAGTGGCCCGGGTGGCCCATTTCCACAGCCCCACAACTGGGCGACAGTGGGCTGCCTCACTGGGGCTTAAACTTTAAATTTTCAATTGCTGTTTTTAAAAGCTTAGATTTTCACCACATTTCATTCATGTGACTTGCTCAGTTAATATCTGGAACTGAGAAGTTTCATTTCCGCTTCTAGTCAACCCTGACTTGTGTTCTTCTTGATGCTTTCGTATAGACTTCCCCGAATGGTTTAAAATACCCCCATGTCACCCTCTGGGTGGCTCTTCAAAAGCCTTCTGCAAAGCAAACCTTTTATTTATAGTAGGTGGGAAGACATCTCTAGGATTAAGGTTCCGGGCTTATCTTTACAGCATCCCCCCACTGCTCTGCTGAGCCCCCTGCCCCTGCTCACTCTCTCCCCCTACACCCCAATTTCCACTCCATGCTCCCACTTCTCTCCCTCCCTTTCTCCATTCACCTTTCCTGCTCCCCAGGCAACAGGCTCTGTCACTAATCCAAACTTTCCATCTTTCCATTTCCAAAATGACAACAGCTTTAAACGTGCCTTTTCTGATCACCAAAATGATATACATTTCGTTGAAAAATACATACAGGAATAGATACAAGCATAGAAAAAAAATAAGTTACCTGAAATACTACCACACAGAGAAAACGACTGATTATAATGACAATTATCCTCATAGATATCTTTTTATAAAAATAAAACAAATAAAAACTAGAGAAAAAAGGCCCATATCAATATGGCATGCTGCAGTCTGCTTTTTAAAAGAAACACAACCATATGCTTTGGACATCATTTATGACATTGCATATTGATTTCTGTCACCATTTAAATTGATCTAACCAATCCCTTACCGGTAGGCATTTAGGAACAAACTTATCTTTTAAAAATGCTAACATCTCAAAATATTTGAATACAATACCGAGTGGAAAAAAAAACCCAAGAATTTGGTCTGCGTATTTTTATTACAGTCATGAAAAACCATAGCATCGTGGCATAAGAATAGAGTAGAAATTGAATTAATTGTGCTAAGTGGAGGAGCTCAAGGAAATCTATTTACAAAAGTGGTATCCAAAGAGCAAAGAAAGCCTTTCAACAAAAATAATTTGTAAAAAGCAAAATCCCCATTATTTAAAAAAAAATAATGGTATGATAGGTCACACCTCCATATAAAATATTTCAAGCGGCTGATCTCCACTTAATTTAACCTCCTAGATTTCTGGCCAGCGGGAAAAGGAGACAGCAGTCCGGAAGCCATGAGATCTCTGAGAAAGGGAAAAGATGAGGGGCAATTCTGGAGCTTGAGGCACCTGAGGGAGGGGAATTCGTGGGGAGAACCATGAACCCAGGGCGCAGGCTCAGAGCCCAGCAAGGAGAAGCCTCAGCAGACGGACTCAGCGGGCACATTTCTTGACAGTCTTGGTGGCCCATCATGTCAGGCAGTAATGTTTGAGTGTCCAAAGACACGTCCAGTGTGGGATGGATGCACGAGGATGTACAGACTCTACATAACTACAATATGAAAATGAGAGGTGTAGAAAAGTGGCTGCCTAATGATGGTGGCAATAGTCACGGAATTAATTAATATTCATGAATCACTTAAACAACTGAATCCTTACTTGATATCAGGACCTGTAAAGATGCTGTGCCTGCATTATTGGCTCACTTGATCCTTCCAAAAACTCAATGAGGTAGGCACAATTATGTTCACTGCCATTTTACTGACAAAAAAACTGGGGCGCAGTTAAGTAACTTCATCAAGTTATCCAGAGAAGCGAAGGAGCCAGGGAAGAATCAGGCAGTTTGAATTCAAAGCCTGCACTCCTAACCTGTACACACTCCACGGGGTTGACGAGCCCAGCCCTATTCGGTAAGACGAAATGCAGATCCAGGGTACACGTCCAGATGGCCGGGGCAACGGCGCCTGGAACCCCTGCGCTCCATCTATCAGGGAAGGAGGGCCTGCGAGCTAAGCATCATCATAAACCTCCTTCTCTGTAAGGAGCTCCAGGCACCACACAGAAATGCCATGAGTGTCTTTTCACTTTCAAGAGGTCTCCGTGGAAATACACAAAACCAAACGCGATGTGGAGCCAGTCCTCTCCAATCTGTTTAGTTTTACACGTGCCCCTAGTCTGGGACTTCGGCCACGTCATCATGGTCATTTTTTAGAAGTAAAATGGAGAAAAGGCACTTAGGAATAATCCCAGAAACCATTCTTGGAGGAAGCTGAGCTTGCAAGCTGAAGGACAGTATATTTAGCTAAAACATGACAGGGGGAAGGTCTGGGATACTATATTTGGGCAAACCATTGATTTGGGGTTTGGTGAAGTTCTGGCTCTGGCAGTGGCACCCTTCTCCCACCCTGCCCCGCCCCCACCCCAGGCCACATGGACTCGGCTCTCACACAGGCAAAATCCAAGGACTTCTCCCCAGGGCTCTGGAGAGCAGAGGTGGCATGACTCCAGGGAGCGACAGGGTGAGAAACAATCAGCAAGCAGCCAGCAGGGAGCCAACAATAAGCCTGGAGAGGAGCCCGAAGCACCGGGTGGTAATGTGTCCCATCCCGAGGTGCAGAAGCCCCCCAAGGATCCAGTCCCGTAAGGAGCACCTCACAACTCTGGCCACACTAAACTGTAACCAGGGCTTTCTTACCCATCTTCCTCATTAGCCTGAGCAGGGAGTTCATCTCAATCATCCCCATGTCCCAGGCACCCTCAATTAGTCCGTGCTCAACAACTGTTTGTGGAATGAATTTAAAAGAGTTCTGGAGATTGGCTGCACAACAATGTGGATGTACTTATTACCAAACCGTACACTTAAAAAATGGTTAAGATACTAAATTTTATGTTGCATATATTTTACCACAATTTAAAAAAGCAAAACAATAATAGCACATCTTACAGGAAAAAAAGGTGGTGACACTCAGAAACTTCCAGTACTCACTGTATGAAATTTGGTGGAGCGTGGGTTGAATAATTTGAGTGTAAGAAGTATGCGGTGGGTTTAATTAGGTAACTGTTATCAACAGTGAATGAAGATTTACTGCAACGAAGAGTCACAGCCTTTAGAGCTGGCACTCTCATTTATTAAAGGAGAGAGACAGAGGGCTGTTCATGCACCCGCCTTCACCCACGCTTCCTTACAGAATGGGAAGGTGGCGTTTTGCAAAGTGACATCTGTGGCATGTTCCTAAATACTGTGTGAAAGACATGGTCAGAAAGTCTGAGAAATGTTGGTCGCCACTTTAACAAGTGTATATGATACGTGAATCTCCAAGAAAGAGGGCACGGTACCAAGAGTTTCACACACCCCTGTGACCAACCTCCCCACCTCCCATGGCCACCCCCAGGGATTTCAACAGCCTGGAACTCGGGAAACCTCAGGGTAAGAGATGACGGGTTACCTGGCTGTGTGACAGACGCTGGCTGTGTGATCTTGGGCAAGTTTCTTGAATTCTATAGGCCTCAGTCTCCTTCCCTCTAAAACGGAGTACAGGACCTGGACTCTGCAGCCAGAGGGATGGGCTCTGAATTGTGGGGAAGGACATTTACGGCCCCTGGGAGCCTGGTCAGGTTACTCAGTCTTTCTAAACCTCAGTGCTCTCATCTGTAAAATTGGAGTAACCACAGCATCTGCCCCATGGGGTGACAGTGAGGACTGAATGAGAGAATTTGGGTCAAGTGCTCATGACAGTACTTGGCACAAGGTAAGCACTCCAGACCTTTCTTTGACTCAAGAAACTGTGAAGTGCTGGATAAATGTCACCATCCTTTAAGGACCGAGCCAAGCTTCTTTCATGAAGCTTCACTGATGGCCAGAACCTCAAAGCTCTCTCAGCCCTGGGCTTACACCGTTTGTAAGACCACTATATCAGCACGGATTTATTTGGCATTTATTTAGTCAAATGCTGACATGTAGTGTTATAGCCAACAGTGATATGTACTGTTTCAGATATAAGTCTTATCTCAGGTCCCTTTTTTTCCAAAATAGTATTGGGGGAAGTTAAATGAATTTAAAAGCTATACATACCTACTGTAAGAAAATTGTAAAAGGAGAGCATATTACACTGAAAGCTAAAGTCTTGCATAACCTACCTTCTAGAGACATAATCGATGTTGACAGTCTGCTGTGCTCTTTGCAGATTTTGCGTGTGCGTATATAAACAGAAGTTTTTTATTAAAATGGGCTCATTCTGTACGTACTAATCTACAACGTATTTTTTTCCTGAGACATCAGTCCATGTCAATACATAAAGATCGCCCTTATCCTCTTTTAAAGTTCTAGAGTATTCCATGGTATGGCTATACCATAGTTTACTTAATCAGTTCAATATAGATGGATATTTGGGTTGTTTCAAATGAATGATGACCTTAGAACAAGAGCTGTGTCCTGTGTATTCTGTCATTGCCATAGAGTTAGCATAGCACACACAGTAAGAACTCAGTAAATTCTGTTGTGCAAACTCTGACAATATTTGCCTCTGAATCACAGCTGACTATTGGGACAGAGTCTATCAGACACAGCTCTCAAGAGCCAGCACTGCTGTGTGAAGCCTGGATAATAATGAGCAATATTCACAATGCTGGCGCTGAGATATAACTTCCAGATCAAAACAACAAACTGTTCAGTATAGTTTCAGTGCTGGTTCCTGTTCCATATTAAAATTTCCAGCAATTCTACTCCTAGGTATATATCCAAGAGAAATGAAAATATTATGGCCCCACAAAAACTTGTACATGAATGTTCATAGCAGCATTATTCATGTAGTATGGTAAAAAAAACCCAAATGTCCATCAACTAGCGAGTGGATAAACGAAATGTGGTATTTGCATACAGTGGAATATTACTGAGTCATAAAAAGGAACACAGTACTCATCCATGCTACAAGAGGGATGACCCTTGAAAACATTATGCTAAGTGAAAGAGGGCAATCACAAAAGACCACATATTATATGATTCCACTTACATAAAATGTCCAGAATAGGCAAATCCAAACAGACAGAAAGTAGATTAGTGGTTGGCAGGCGTAGGAGTGATGGGAAGTGACTGTTATTTGGTTTCTTTGGGACATGATGAAAATGTTCTGGAATTAGATAATGGTGATAGTTGCAAAACATGGTAAATATACTAAAAGCCACTGAACTGTACACTTTAAATGGTGAATCTTAGGATAGATGAATTATATCTCAATTAAAGACGCAAAAAAATTCTTTGAAAACTGGCTATCAGTTGGTAATTCTACTTTACCACTTATTTACAGAAAGAATATTACAGGAGAACCAACAGAATGCCAAGCCTTGTGCTGGGTACTGGAGACACCACGGTGAGCAGGACCATCTGCTGCCCTGGAGGAGGCAGTGGAGAGTGACGAGGCCACACCCTGTAGAGGCGGGGGCACTAAAAACCGTGATATGCTACAAGACATGCCTGTATAGGTACAAAATGACATGCCCACCAAGATATTCACTGCAGCGTTGTTTATAAGAGCAAAAGATTGGAAACAACTCAAGTGTCCATCAAAAGGGGACTGCTCAAATGGATTACACTGAACCTGCACAACGGCTGCCTACGCAACCTCAGACACGAATGAGAAAATTCTATGTGTGCTGACGTGGAAAGATCTCTGGGATATTTTGTTAACGAAAGAAGGCAAGGTGCGAACAGTGCAGATAATACACTTCGCTTTGCATAAGGAAGGGAGCTGGAATATACAAACACACGTAAAATCTATCATACATTTATAGCTGCTTGTATTGGCATAAATAAGCCCAGGAAGGATACATAAAAATAAATAAAACTGGTTACTTGGGGGCAGCGGAGGAGAGCTGCATGAGTAGAGGTGGGGGAGGGACACTGCTCAATGGATTCCTTTGTATATGTTTTTGACTTTTGAACAATGTGACTGTATTGCCAAATATCACCTATTCAAAAAACTTTTTTAAGCTTTAAAGGACTAAGATTCTAGGTTCTCTATCAGTGCGCAGGTGCTGAAGTCACCAGCATCCCTAAGGTGCTCATAAGCATCTCTCACGAGTTACTGAGAAGCCAGAAGGAACAGCATGGATGGAAAAGCTGCAGACGACCAGCAGCAGCAGAAGGCAACTCAAGACACACGCGATGCTGCACATGCGCTGGACCATCTGCGATCAGTGCACATCAACCATGCGTCAGGTAGAGGAGTGCCGGGGAGACAGACAACGTGCAGCAACCCTTCCTCTCAGGGGCTCAGAGCAAGTCAAGGTCCTGGCCGCACCCCACCGCCCAGGACCTTCCTAGTACAAATATGATCATGTCCCTCCCGCGCCTGGAAATCTTCAATGGCTCCCTATTACCCAAGCTGAGGAGCAAATTCAAGTTTTGAATAGGGGCCTCCACTGCCTGAACCCTGCCTGCCAGTCCAGACTTATCTTCCATCACTTCCTTCCTTAACTGCTGCCCCCCAACTTTGGCAACACAGAGCCACCCGCCACACACACCGCCCCCACCACTGCCCCCACATCTCTGTTCTTTACACAGGTCCTCTTGCTGCCTGGAACACCCTCTCCCCAGCATGTCTGCCTGGCCAATGTCCCTCAGCCCTCAAGGCCCAGACGGAACTTCTCCTTTTTCAGATCAACTGTCCCTCATCCTCCCAGGGGGGTTATGCTCCCTTCCCTGACTCTCACACTGCACCTCATACACACAAGGACAGCAATGACACTGTCACCTCCCTGAGGACTCTTGGCTCCGCGATGGCAGAATCTTCACCTTTTCATCTTTTATCCTGGCCCCGAGAACAGTGCTTGGCAGAAAGCAGATGCTCAGTCTAAGTCTGGCTGAGTGAATAAACAAGAGACACAGAGGCGGGCAGAAAGGAGCAATGCCCTCTATCAGGGAAGAGGGCCAGGGAAGCGTTCTGAGCAGGTGGTCTCTGTGCGACATCAGAGGTAGGCACTGAAGGAGAAGTAGGAGTAAGACAGGGGCAAAGAGAAGATGGGGGCGGGGGGATGCATGAACAAAAGCAGGGAGGCAGGAAAGAGGAGGGAATATTCAGGAACCACAGGTGTGTGGTTTGCCATGAGGGTCAGGGCAGAGGCGGGGCCTGAGTGAGGAGCAGAGGAGGTGGAGGACAAAGGCTGGTCAGGTTTCGGAGGAGCCTTGAAGGCTGTGGTAAGCAGCTCAGACTCCAGGTGGGCACCATGGCAGGCGTGTAAGTAAGGGAGACCCACAATGGACTCCTTGTTTGAGGCCAAGCAGTGGCAGCTGTGTGGAAGAAGGACCAGAGGGCAGACAAGACAAGAGGCTGAGGACCAAGTTAGGACCCACTGTTACATTTCAGGTGAGAGATGTCAAGGGTCTGAGCTAAGGCCACAGAGCAGTAAGGGCAAGGGGGCCATGGGGACAATTCAGGAGGTAAAACTGACGGGACTTAGGGAGCAGATGTGGGGGACGAGGTAAGGGAGAAGTGACGACTGTGGGTTTTTGTTTTCTTTCCATCTTCTGGAGACAATGTAAACTACAGTCACTCATGGGGGTACAGGGTGTTTAACGAAATCGTGGGGGGATCACCAACAGGCCTTGGTAGGAAGACCCCCAGGTGTTCAACTAGGGAACTAGAAATGAGACCGTGGGAAAATCTCATTGCATGTTTCCAGGGGTCTGGCGAAGGTTTAGAGATAGAACGCACATGACGGATCAGCTAGGCCTCATTTTGTCAAGCTCACTTCACAGAATTATTTACTGACACCCGCCAGGTCTTCCCTGACAAATATGGGCAGACTCAGTACAGACGGAGGGCTGGAGAACTCGGTGAGGGAAGCTACACACAGGCCACGCCCACATTCCCCGGTCTGCCAATCAACGCCCCATGTGCCTCCCGCCACCACCTATCCCTAGAAAAGCCTCCCCAAAAGAAGTGTGTGTCCCACCTCCCTCCACCAACCCCACCTCAAACACTGGAACAAAACCAGCTTCCTTAGGTAAGGCCACAGAACTCGAATGCAAGCCTCTTCACGGCTTCTTTAGCTAAAAAAAATAAAAGGTGGAGGAAAAAGATGTTCCATGCAGCTGAAACCCTACTTTTAAAAAATCAGAAATCACATGAGATGCAAAACTACCTTTTTAATAAGTCCAAAGGACACTTCAGTGATAAAGTCATGCAAAGGCAACACAAGACAGAAAAACAGAATGACAGTCATGTTCAAGGGCAGCCCCGCATCGCCGTGCGCCTCGAGTTACAACCAGATCTGAGGAGAAGCTGTTTCTCTCTCCCAGCTCTAACTGTCCTCGCCTGCCCCACACAACAGCCCAGCCACTTGAGTGTCCACAGAGCGCATGTGGAAGGAGAGCTGGGAGGGAGGGGCCCTGCCGTTCCAGGAGTCTCTGAATCCACACTAGAGAGTCCAGGTGTGGGGGTCCCGGGGAGGACTTCCTGGCTGGGGGTGGAGACTGAAATTTCGGGGGGCAGGGGGCAGTTCTCATGTGGATCAGAGCCACAGCCTTCTGACCAGACTGCTCATCTCCAATCTCACCCTCCGGGCAGTCTCCAGAGCTAACTCCTCATGTCAGTGTCCTGCCCAGAGCTCCTCAAAGGCTCCCCACTACCTCCAGGATAAAGTCTCAACTCCTTGGCATGACCTACAAGGCACTCCATGATCTGGTCCCTCCTCCCCTCTTTGCTCCACCTCCAGAGCATCCTAGGACACGAGCCAGATGCTCCACACCAGCCCCAGGCCCTCTTCACCTCTGTGCCTTCACAAGGATGAGCTGATCCCTCTGTCTAGTGCCCCCCCCATTCTGTTCTCTCCCTGGCCTTACCCAGCATCCACTCACCCCTATTGTGGGCTAGGAGCCCCTCCTCCATGTTCCCAAAGCACCCCTCTAGCAGACCGTTACTTAGTGAACACCACTGTGTGCTGGATACAGAAGACCAAGATGGCAGCTCAACTGGAGACTCATCATCAAGTACTTGTTTCCTTTTACCTGTCTCCCTTACTAGATGGTAAGGTTGTTCCCTGCAATTGGGGAATGTGTCCTTTTCCCGTGTTCCCAGCATCTAGAACAACGCCTCACACAAAAGCACTGTTCACTCAATGTCTGTAGAATGAAGGGGCAAGAGATTAGAACCAGCTTAGGCCAGACTCACATCCCTTGGGCCATGTAAGCAACGACCCCACCAGTGGGACCCAGAGACCAACAACGTTGGTCAAGTTACACTTCGCTACAAGCCGCAGGCTAACGGTGTGGTAAGTGTCCAATGACAATCTGACAAGGCCACAGCTGTCATGCCTGGAGTATCTGGACCCAAGAAGCTCAAGAACAGTAGCTGAGAAGCGTCTCCTTCTCCAAAAATGACCACAGTACAGCAAGTCGTGTCAACAAATACATTAGCCAGCTTCCATTTCAGATTTCAGTGTCTTGCACAGAGAAGGTGTATGTAATGAATGACTAAAAAAGAAAGAAAGAAAATTGAAACGCCAGGTAGTGAATAGTTTTGAATGAAGACGTTTCCCAGGGTGGATGATAAGAATGTCAAAAGTGTTTCTTTCACATTTCTTGATTAATAAAGAGCCCTGTATAGCAGACCAACTTTGCCTTTTATTTCAGTGCTATAAAACTGGCTTGCCAGAAATGTCTGGGGCTGAATCATTTTGCACAGTCAAATTTTCCATATTGCTAAAGATTTACGTATTGAAATTTTAATCACTGTGGATGGAAATCTTTCTAAAATCTTTCTGAGTATATTGCATATCCTCTACTTTTTCATGAAACTACTGGTAATCGTTATGATCAAGTACTGCACTAGTCTGTCATAATAACCTCAAAACTGACGGAAGCTGTTTGTTCTAAACGACATTCTAAACCACACCAGGTATTCATGTCCTTTTTTCATTTCTTATGACATTTTAGTATTTAATAATGGATAGGGGCCAGCCCCATGGCCGAGTGGTTAAGTTCACACATTCCACTTCGGCGGCCCAGGGTTTCACTGGTTGGGATCCTGGGTGCGGGCATGGTACGGCTCGTCAGGCCATGCTGATGCAGCACCCCACATGCCACAACTAGAAGGACCCATAGCTAAAATATACAACTATGTACTGGTGTTAGCTCAGGTGCCAATCTTAAAAAAAAAAACAGAAAATAATAATAATAATGATGATGGATAGCCCTCCCAGCTGTCAGCCACCCCCCCAACCCCAGCCACTTCTCCCATTTAACTTATTCTTTCTTCTGTCATCTTGGCAACCAGACAACCAAGCTTCACATAACTGTATGTAAAGCAAGTATAGGTAGGCTTTGAGCAATGGCCTGAGGGACCAGCCCAGGCATGGCGTACACAGCATCAGGGTGCCGTCCTGCAAGTGGAGGGCCATCAGTGGGCAGCTCTGGGACCTCCCCTGCATCCTCCTTCTCAGCTATGTTCCAAATGGATGGGGCAGCCACAAAGGGGAGTTCCACATAGTCGAGGTATCACCCTAACGCTTTTCAAATGTAACGACAACAATAGGCAACACGTACTGAGTTCTTAGCCCATACCAGATCTTCTTCTATGTGCCGTATTTGTATTAACAGAAATGTTAATCTAACATTTCTAATGCTCCCAATAACTCTATGACATATTACTATCCCATTTTACTGATGAGGAAACTGAGGCACAGAGATGTTAAATAATTTACCAAGATGACACTGCTAGGACACAGAAAACCAGAATACAAACTCAGGCAGTCAGCTCCCGGCCAGGACCTCAGCCGATGCAATCTCTGGCCTCTAACGGTCCCCTAACAGACCACACCACAAGGATCCCTTATTACGTATTACCACAAAAACAAAAAAACAAAAACTCAGAAAGCAAGTGTAGACCAGCACTACCCAAGAGAATTTTCTGAGATGATCAAAATGTTCTAGATCTGCCCTACCAAGCCCTTGAAACGCGGCTAGTGTGAATGAGGAATCGAATTTTTAATCTCATTTCATTTTAATGAATTTACATTTAAAAAGACAAACGTGGCTAGGAGTGACCTAACGGATGGCACAGGTGTAGACTAGTTTTGGTGAGTCAAATACTGTGCTATTTCAAACAGTACATATGATGGATAACTCCTACTTGAAACCAGACTTCAGAATAATGTAATTAGCACTGATGCCTCTCCTCACACCATCTTCTCACCCCAGTACTGTTTTTAACCCATTCTCATAACTTTGAGGAAGACAGCATGCCACGCCGTCAGAGTAACTGAGGAGGGCTTCCAAATGAAGTAGGAGCTTGTAGAAATAACGGTATTAGTCGGCCAGGCAAAACGGTAAGAGCACTGGTGGGGGGTGTGGGGTGGGGGGTGGCAGATCAGAGGTCAGGCTTCAGACACTAGGCTCACCCTATTGATCTGAAAAAAAAATAAGCCACAGATGAGTGAATCTGTGTATGCAATGAACATATCACTGAATATGAAAACACACTCAAGCCCAGGGCCCCAGACCACTTCAGAGGACTGGAATGATAAGACCTGACTCGACAGAGCAGAAGGCATGGGCCATTCTGTGCAGGGCAGTGACCTTTCCTTGCTCCTCCCAGGTCCCATGGTGGGCCTTGAAGACATCTTGTCTTGGCCCTGACGTGACAATCTTAAACCAAGCCTTCCCCCTACCCGCACCCCAGAAGATTCCTTTCTAATATATGGATTTTCTCCATCCCCACCACTGGTTCCACTAAGCTGTATTATCTGTCAAACCCAAATTTAGGCTAGAACCTGACTTCAACTCAAATAAGAAATGAAACCAAGATTAGAAATTGCACCACTAACCAAATGGAAGTGCAACTGTATTCTGACTAACCCTAAACCAATACGGCTGGGAGGATGTTGCCTCCTCCCCTCTCGTCCCAATTTCTGACTGGCAGCTTAAGTTTTATACACATTTTCCAGCCCTGTTCTGCATAACATGTTAAGAAGGCAAGACTGAGCCCGAGGACGGTTGACACCTTCAGGAAGCAAGGGGGGCCCAGGTCGGTGCTCGTGGGGGCCACACAGCTATTTAGTGGCAGAGCCCAGGAAAGAATCCGGGCCCCCAGGTCCTCACCCCTTCCACCACGCACCTCCTTTCCCAGGCCACAACTCACGCCTCCAGAACTCTGGAAGAGGAGCACGTGTTCACACTTCATGCCAAACCAGAGACCAAACTGCAACTAACAACAAAACAAATAAGCTATCGACCATTCCTTTCCACTTCCACATCGCTCTCCCAAACAAGAGTCACAAAATCCATACAAACAGGTTACTCCTTGCCCATCGAGGTCAAAAACTGACCCAGTCCAAAGCTAGGCTACAAATTAAACACCCTCTCAACTCCACAAGCGTTGGGTCTGAAAAGTTCAATTCTGCTCCAAGCTCCGAGGAATTCTCAGCAGGAAACCAGGCATTGTGAAGCGGGCCCTGCGATTTCCTGCAGGTCTCCAGGAGTTGCTGGAGGGAAAGGCCTGTTTATCCTGGGACTGCCCCTCCAGGTCAGGAGCCCCCAGGCTGCTCTGAACCTCCGGGAAAGGAACTGATAATACATCCCCATGCCGGGCACCTCTCCACCTAAAGCCACATTCTCACTGACTCTCAGCGCTGCCTTTTGGCAGATTCCGGCACTGCCGCAGGCACACAGAGCAGACTGCAAACACTTGCAGAGGGACTAGCAGGATCCTGGGCTCCTCAAAGCCAGGTGGGGTGGTCAACAGGGGAAGCAGGGGCATGTTTGCAAAAATTACATCTTTACGCTTTGTGGCAGGTAGACACACACTTCCCCCTACCCAAAAGCTACAGAAGTCTTCATAATGATGGTGGGTTGCCAAAAAGTCTCTTTTTAAAATTCTCTGTAAAAAGATTCTCCACACCTTTATAATAAAGATGAAGGAACAAATTGATTAAGCTAATAATACTCTGCCCTTGGAAAACTCGGGAGCTTTACTAAGAAACCCTCTCCCTACGGGGCAACTGAGGCTCCAAAGATTATGTCCTTCTCACCCCAGGTATAATCACTACCCCCACCAACCCAAAAGGAACATCACAGACCATGTTGGAGTTTGATGGCAAAAATCTTAAGAAACCATATCAAAGAGTTTTCCTTAACCTCAACCACAGTTTCAAGGAGTAATGGCCTCCTAGTGCTAGAACTCATACCTGCACACAAACACGTAAACACACACACACACCCCCCCACTGCCTTTGGTCAGCTCACTTATTCGTAAAGCTGTAAAGCACACGAGTACCAGCTGTGCCTCACAAGATGGCTAGGAGTGGCCACCACTCTCGCCCTTTGACTTCTGACAACCCCACCCTCAAGGTGTTAGGTCTCAGTTCAATAAAGCACCCCCTCCACCAATAGTAATGGCTGGAAGTTGAGGCCCCACAGTCTGTGAGCCTGGAAGACGCAGCTGCCACTTACATCAAGTGCAAGTTCTGCCTCCCATCCACAAATAGTCTATCAACTTTAAGCTACTGCACTGTGACCTCTGTGAGGACAGGGACCCAACCTTATTCAGCTGCATTCCCAGAGCTCACACAGGCACACAGCAGGCACTCAATAAACAGCTGCCAAATAAATGAGCACAGCACGCTTAAGAAAGACAGACCCATTTCAAGGCTTCTCCACATACACTGGCATCCAAAGGTAGCATCTAGAACTCCAGGGGGCAGATGTGTAGAAAATGCACTGGATTTGAGTCAGAAGATGTGGACTCAAGCCCCAAGTTTGCCAAAACTTCACTCCACTGTTCTGGAAAAATCTCCCAACCTCTAGGGCTCTTATTTTCCTCTCCTATAAACACAGTAGATGCCTTGAGGTTTCCCTTTAGCCCTTAAACTTGTAAACTGCAAAGAAAAGATGTGCCCTTGAGCTCCAGCCACAGTATTAACCTGATGGCGAGGGCAGTGACAATCTAACAGCCACAGGCAGCTCTTCTCACAGGTTTAACAGCAGGTAAAGCCTCTGTCCATTAGCCTGTGCTCACACGAGTCACACATTTGGGTCCCTTCCTACAAGGGAGATGCAAATTTCTATGATTGTTCCTGGCAGAAAAGCCTCCACGTGGAACAATGACCTGCAGACATTACTTCCAGGTAATAAACAGATGCCACTGAGACAAAGACAAATAAAACAGCCGGTGGCGGCATCCTGTAGACACCCTGTTCGTGGAAGCCCCGGGGCTGAGCCGTAATGTGAGCCAGACGGTGCTGAATTCTTATTTTGGCTCCGTCTCTAGCTCGGAGCGGATGGTCCTTGGCCAAGTCTCTCCTCTGGAAGCCAGGCTCTGGATGGGTATGACAACCCCCATAAACCATCCAGATTACAGGGTGAGGCGAGCGAGGCATTTCACAGATGGGACGTGCTGCCAACCCCTCCAGACGAGTGAGGGAAGCTGTCGAGAGGCAACGTGGCTCAGAGCAGCACCTCACCCGACCGTGGGCTCCCACAAACTTGCTGGAGGGCTCCAGAAGCCTCAGAGCCCCGCAACCCGCAATCTGGCTCCATTCCCTCTGCTGAAAAGCAAGGAAAGCCATGTGAACCGACATTGTCCAGAAGATCTGCTTGCAAAGCTCTTTAAACCACACAGTTAACTTGCAGTGTTAACCAGTTGTGACTAAGTTAGGTTTGGTTCTCTTCCACTGCGGGACATTTCAGACAGTGGAGGTAAAGCAGGCAAAGCCATAGACCGTGTACAGACACAGGTCTGCTCCTGAAATGAGAAGGGCTCTGACAGGAGCCACGTCAATAGTTTTACTGTCTTCTTTTGCTTTTTTTCCCCCTTCCTTAACCATTAGGTACCAACAGATACCAGATACACAGAGCTGGATAAAAAGGTTAAGAGATAGTATCAGCCAAGTTTCCCACCAAAGCCTGCTAATGGTGCTCTCGCTGATTAGAAAGCCCTGCTGTAGTTTGGGAACTCTAATCCCGTCTTATCAACCCTCTGGCTTCGTCATTTATCAGGGTGGGAACGAGAGGTACGTCAGCTGGGCCACAGAGTGATTTCTGGGGCCCCTACCACGATGGAGCAGATCAAAAAGGAGCTCATGCCTGCCAGAGGGAAGTCTGCACCATGGCAACACATGTTCCTCCACAAACAGCCAGGACTAAGGCGCTCTGTTGCGACCGGTCTGAACAGTGCCCCCAAGAAACGAGAGCTGGAGGGTTGAGACATCAGAGGGAGCGAGAGAAAAGTGGCCCCTACTTAGCTTGCAGCCGTTCCCTCCTCCACACAGCTGACACGGCAGCACAAGACTCGCCCATGTTCTAATACGATGGATGTCGAGGAGAAAACAGATGCTGTCCATTGAGCGCCTCCCTGGGGAAAGTGGGGCTCAACACAGAGCGATCACCCCCTTTGGAGAGCAGCCAGCCAGCACTGAGGAACCTGGGGAGAGGTCTCATGGCAAAACATGTCACATCTGAAAGGAAATACAGCGGGGGAGCCCAAGGAGCCAGTCTGATGGTGAACAGGTCCTCAGAGACCCTACAAAGAAGCCAGGAACAGTGGTCCTCAGCGTGGTTCTTGAGACCACAGATTAAGTGTCTGTGCGCCAGGCACAGTGTGGGGCATTTCTACAGGGATCAGTCTTCACCCTGCAGTTAGGCTTAAAACTCACTAACTGATCAACGCCACCTTTCTGCGTACGACATTTTTGCCAAGGAAAGGAACAGGGATAACCAATGCACCCTTACACCCTACAGGATAGGGTTATGCGTGAGGCTTGACCAGGAGAAAAACCAGCTCCAAATTTCTGCTCTGTTGTCAGATCACTGAGCAATGCGTGCAGAATCCAACCACAGAACAAGGGAACCCAAGAGACTAAAGGACCCTTCTCGGTTTCCCCTGACTAATTTCTCTAGAACTGATGGACCACGTGAGATGCTGGAGAGGAAGATGCATAAAGTCAGGAACTGTAAAAGCTAGTAAAGGAATGTCTTTAAAACCACATTAGAAGTTAGTGGAAGAGAGACAACCTGCATCCACAGATGCACATTTGTGCCGTTTACACACCTCTTTGTATTAACACAATCTCAGCAGAACTGTTTTGTAACACTAATATTAAGAGTCAGGACCAGCAGCTTCATTTCAGGCTACAGGTATGTCCGGAAGGATGTGAACTGGTGCCACGGAACCCAAGTACTCACAGGTTGTGACGCACTGGGATCCCATTGTATAAGCTGCCAACATATCATCCTGACAAGTCAATCACGGAGCCAGGAACAGGGAAGAAGGTAATTCCTGGAGAAAAGGCAGCTCTACCATATCTGCCTCCGAAACAATTAAAAAGCAAAAACCAGCCACTACCCAAAAACTCCTCTAGGTCCTAAACCCTCAAGTCATCACAGACCAAAGAGAAACCAAACCTACAAATGGGCCCAGAATTGTAGAAGCATTTCCTTGCTGCAAGCCAGCAGAGCCTTCCACGAGCTTTAAAACAAACAAAAAAGTTTCTGTCTCGAAAGGACATTTTAGAGGTAACGTATAATTGCTCCTGTCGGTTCGATGCTCCCCCTTTTATTCCTTCTCTGTTGGCTAATGAGAGTTTTCCTCTTCCCCTGCCCGTTTCAGTTTGAAACGTGGCACTGAATGGGACACTGGAGAGCGAAGAGAAAGGGGAGGGAGAAGGCTGCTTTCAAATCTGACACACATGCCCCAAACGGGCAACACACACATCGACTGGCCGCCCACACCCTGAAGGAAGGTCTGGCTGGGCTCCACCTAAGACAGGGCTGAAGGATAAACTGTGGAGGAGAAACTCCCCCTTGCACCACCTCTCCGGAAAGCAGAGTTAAGAAAGAGAAAGCTGGAAGGGAAGGAGGGGGAAAATAAAGCTCCACATTCCTGACATTTTTTAGCCAAGTGCTGTGGCCGCACAGAACAGCTCTATTCCAAACAGCCTGCGAGACGGAAAGAAAACCTGGGTCCAGGGAGAAGTATCTGGCCCCTGCCTTGGAAATGGGAGGAGGAACTTTAGGATGGCCCAAAACTAAACCAAAAGGAGGAGGGAGGGGCCCCCTTTCATGTGTGTTCCCAAAAGGAAGTGGTCCCAAGGGAAGGAATTTGGAGTCATCATCTCCCAGGGGACAGAACTGGAGTCCTGGGGTCCCTCAGGGGGAAACGAAAGCCCCTCTGAAGGCTGGCCAGCTGACGAGTGTGGCTTGAGGAAGGGGCACCAGTTAGGATGCAAGGGCTGTAGCTGCTTGGGGTGAGGGGAGAGGGCCCAATGAACAGGGCAGGGGACCCCGGACAGACAGACGGAGGAGTGGCCAGGAGAGTGGCTCTGTGTGGGAAGAATTCTAATGGAGCTTTCCTGACTCCCGCTTCTGAATGAAGGAATCCTAGCCCTGCCCAAGTTAGAAACCCAAGAGCCTGCCGGCCTCTCTCCTTGCCTCCCCCTTCCCTCTCCGCCTCCTTCTGTCCTCACTTCCAGGAAAAAGTGTGTTAAGTGCAGGACTGCCCCCCACATGCCTCCCTACACACACATACATACACACCACACCTCCAGGGAGAACCCAGAAGACCCCAAGTCATATCTAGTGAGTCCTGCGCTGGGTTAAGAAGCCCCTCCACCCCCAGCTTTCCTCCAACTGTGCAGGTGGCCACATGTGTTGCTCTGAGGTCTCCAGAAGTAACTGAGCTGTTTCTACTCTCATTCAGTAGGGAGGGCAGAACTCCAAAGGCCTGAGTTCCCACAAAATACCTATCTCTGTGGAGGGTCAATTGGTGGGTACAGACCAGGAGGACCTACTATGTGCCTAACACAGCAGAACACGTGTCCTTCATCAGAGAGGTTTGGGCACGGCCCTCTTTCTCCCACACCAGCACACATCACACCGACAATCCCACAACACGCATCTTGGAGAGGAGACAACCTGGTAAGCACGGCCACTGCAGGTCTAAGGCTCTTCAGGAGGAGGGAGCCTGCCGGCCTTCCAGCCAGCTCCCCCACACTCCCACTCCAGTCCCAGGAGGGGGAAGAGGGCAGGCAGTCGTTTTGGTTGTTTTTTCTACCTTGGGTCTTTATCTTCTGTCAGGTCCTGGGAGGAAGGGCTCCACGCACTTTTCAACTCCCACCAAGCTCCAAGTTTAACGCATCGGCCTTTCCAAAAGACTGGAGGAAGGGAGGGAGGGAGGGACCAAGCCCAAACACTAGGCAGCTCTTTCTGAGCAAAGATGAAGCAGGTACAGCCACAAACCTTAACAGATGCCAGAAGGGCAGCAGAGAGAGCCATAAGGCTGGGCAAGAGACTTCGCTGGCTGCGAGCGAGCGTGTGGCTGTGAGGTCTACAGCTGTCACGTGTGTCTTTCCAACCACACCCTCCAAGACTGGTGACACGGCACTGGGAGGCCTCTTAGAATGGAGGGCAGCAAACAGATACTGAGGGTGTTGGCTGGACAAAACTAACTCCTAGTTCGTTAAGCCTTTATGACGATCAATAATAACAAAGCAGGGGACAGTTTTCACATTTGTGGGATCTGTTGCGGCTTTTGTTGCTGACATGATCTCAGTTAAACCTTACAATAACGCTGTGGGGAAGACAGGTTTTACTAAACTCTTTAATGATGGGGAAACTGAGGCTGCAGTCAGTTTTTGCGTCAGACTAGTGACAGAGCAGGGCCTGGGACACAGGGCCAATCCTACTGACAAAGCCCTTTCAAAGGCACCCTGAGAGCTGTCTGGCTTCCAAGAAGGAAGACGGAGTGAAGAAAAGGGGCGCGCACAAAAGGTGCAGCGCAGACCCCGCTGCCAGTCCCAGGTCTACCTCCTACAGACCCTGCAGCCCAGCCAAGGACACGTTTGCACATCCAACTGACTGGGCCCCTGCAAGAATGCTGCCAGTTTGAGGGCAGCTGCACCAGCCAAGGAGGACCCTTGTCATCCTTGAGAGGAGACAGAGGGACACAAGGAGGAGCAATTAGCCAGGCTAGGAATCCTCCATCCCCAAGCAGTTCATAAATGGTTACAGCTTCCTAAGCCATCCCTGAGAACGCAGATAAGCAGCCCAACCAGAGGGAGGACAAGGCGTTACCTCCCAGGGGACCAGCTGAGAGTGAGGGGAGTGTCACTCACCTATCTCACTTTTGAGATAAGATATACCACAGCAAGCCCCATACCCAGTTTCCTCCAGTTCTTCCCATTTTGCATATCACGTTTTCTCGCTGGTTCTCCACAGTAGGGACTCCTTTCCATCGGCCCCCTTGGAT
This sequence comes from Equus przewalskii, assembly GCF_037783145.1. Taxonomy (NCBI): domain Eukaryota; kingdom Metazoa; phylum Chordata; class Mammalia; order Perissodactyla; family Equidae; genus Equus; species Equus przewalskii. The sequence goes on from NC_091849.1 coordinate 50,539,537, forward strand.
CATGACCCCCTGTTCTCTGAGGCCCACACCAGCGCTGCTGTCGGGGAGACCCCATCCTCTTCCTCCACCCCGAGGCGACGGGAGAATCACCTTTCCCCCCAAAGCAGAGGGTATCCATGTCCCTCTCCTTGCCGCTGTACCGGGGAGAGCTCTGCGTCCACCACAGACGCCTCTAAAGGGACAGTCCACACAGTGATAAAGGGGATATGAAAACCGGCCTTCTGGGCAAGAGCGGAAAAAAAGGGAGGCAGGAGGACGGCCGAAGAGCACAGCTGGGTCGGGCTGGGGCCACACGTGAACACCCAGCCCGGCCCAGAGTGGAGGATGCAAAAGGCCCAGACAACCGGGCGGGAGGTGGAAAAGGGTCGGGGTCCTTCCCACTGGAAAAGCCCAGAAGACCTGGCAGCCACCGCTTGGGAGGAGAGTTGTGCAATGACTGCGGGTCTGGGAGTCTCCGGGCTTGGCTCCCGGACACCAGAAAGGAAACCCCAGTCGTTGGGCCAGGGTGGCAGCGCTGCGGTTGGTTCGAGGCCAGGCTGAGGATTCAGGGCTGCAGAGAGAGCGAGCTGCAGCGGACGGCGGCTGCCCAAGGGGGCGGCAGAGCGGGACCCGGCTGGCAGGGCGCGGAGCGGGGGCAGTGTCGGGGCTGACGAGGAGGCCAAAGGGGGGAGAGCGCACAAAGCCGGGACTGCACCTAACGTCCGAGGCAGCCAGGCGGCCCGGCTCCGACGAGGCCCCCGGGGACCTGCAGGGGTGAGGCAGGCGGGCGGCGCGCGCGAGGGCGCACTCCCCTCCCCAGCCTCGCTCACCTCGAACATCAGCCCGATGAGGACGCAGAGCACCAGGCAGAAGCCGATGTCCGCATGGTTGTGGATGACGAACTCCTGGCTGAAGAGCGGGTAACTTTTCGTCCTCCTGCGGAAAGCCATGGCAGCGGGCGCGCAGCGGCCGGCCGGGCCCGCACCCTGCGCTCTCCAGCCGCCGCGCAAACTTCTCCAGCCCCGGCCCGGTCCGCCCGCGCCGGCCCGCCGCCACTCGCCCGCTCGCCCGCCCGCCGGCCCAGCGCCCAACAACTTCTGGGGCCCGCCCCCTTCCTCCGCCCGCCCCGCCCCCGGCCCGCCGCCCGGAACCGCCCCCGGCCGCAGCCCCCTCCCCGCGCCGCCCTCGGCGCGCCGGGCCCGCAAGCCCCGCCCCCGCGCACTTAACCCTCGCGCCGCCGGGGCCGCGCGGGGGCGGGGCGCAGGGCGGGCGGGGCCGCGCGCGGCCGGGAGCCCCGAGCCCCGAGCCCCACGCCCCACCGCGTGCGCGCGCGCTGCGGCCGGGTCGCCTCCCGCGCCGAGGAAGCAGGCCGCGGGGCCGCCGCCCGGCCTGGCCCGGCCCGGACAGGAAGTGGGCCCGCGCTTCCACTCCTCGGCGTCCGCTCCTTCCTCTGCGGGAAGGAAGGGCCCGGGAGGCCGCGGCCGGCCGGGGCGGGGGTGGCCGGGCCGCCGGATCTTCCCGGGGCTTCGGGCGGTGGCTGGGGGGCCGGGAGCGGCGCAGGTTCGGGGGAGGGAGGGCGGCTGCAGGCGGCCTTGTCGCCGGCCACAGCGCCCTGCACGGCTGCGAAATGAATGGACGGCTCGCCGAGCATTGATGAGAGCTCCCATGGTTCGGATTGCTTGGCGTCTGCGGCAAACGAACAAAAAAGACCCTGCCCTGGGGGGGCCTGCGTTCCAAAGGGGGACTGGATGCGGGGCGCAGTTTAAATTAGTTTTACACGACTCACCCAATTGATCTAGCGGTGGCGGAATAAGCACTAGAAGAAGAAAGGGACGTTCTCATTGAAAGTTTCTGTTTAATATTAAGTTTTAAAAGTACTTCTGGAAAAGGACAAAACGTCTTTCAGTAAATTAATTTATCTTAGCAAATATTGGGTTTAATCCTACCAGTAATGAGGGAGTCGACTAATCATTTCTAGAGGTACAGAAATATGAAATGAACTACTTAATTCCCATTCCCTTTTTTATTAGGTCCGCAGTTATTTCTCTTTTAAGTAAATATGATTTCTTAAAAATGGCACAATGTGTGAAATGAGATTGAGACTGGACTTATTTGGAGTTCCTAGATAAATTTACTTCTTAAGTATCTTGACTGTTCAGTATTTAGCATACAATCTTTGGTCTTTAATTCCTTTATCTGACTCAAGGAAGTGGGAGAGTGATGCCTATGTTGGACTAAACCTCACTTAACTTCAAGACTGACCTTTCTTAAAGTTGGACCTTAGTTTTGTCAGGAATATAAAGATCAAGAACTCCGGAGCGTCTCAGTTTTCTGTCTGTGGAAACGTGTTCAGCTTTTCAAACTACAGCCACATCTATGCGTGGGAACCCTATGAAACTGGTTGCCTTATAGGTCAAAACTGGAATACCAGCATTCCAGATGGTTCAACCTAGTAGCTGCCCTGTGTTTCCCTATGACCATTTGTAGATGGTTTTGTGGTGGTGTGTTGCAAAAGGTAGGGTATTGTCAACCTTTTAACATTAAGAGTTTATGCTGAGAATCCTGGGAAATAGTGACGTATTATACCCTGCACTTTTATAAATGAGAAACCGGGAGCAGAGGGAATGGCTTTGACAGTGCTCGTACTGCTGACTGCCAGCTCTGGGCCTTTTCAAATGAATTGAACAATTAGGTATAACATTCTTAGATGTGTAGTTTGGTATTCCAACACCTTGAAACCCCATGGAGGAAGTACTAGATGCCTACTTTAGTCATCAAAGCTATCTCTAAGTTCTGGTTTCAAAACCATCTTCAATCCCGAATGGAGCTCTTCTGGAGCCTTCTCATCAAATCAGTGATGGAGTCCTAGGAAGTCTTACCTCAGAATCTCTCCCACTGACTCCCACCCCCGAGGTTCTTCACCTGGCCCACACTAATTGTCCATGGATCTCCCTGCCTCAAATACCTCCCCCTTGAATGAGTCAATCCCTTAGAGGCGTCTCTTAAGCACGTACCAAGTACCAAACACTGTGCCCTGTTACTGGAGACAGAAAGATAAGACAACCTGTGTGTGGTGGTTTTAAATTATGTCTTCAAATTCTTTGATACTCCTCTCTTCAGCCATAAAAGGCATTTTGGTTTTCTCCTTTCTCTCTGTCTTGCATCACTCGCTCTGGTGGAAGCCAACTGCCATGTTGTGAGGATACTCAAGTGGCCTGATGGACAGTCCACACGGCAAGGAACCAGGGCCTCCTGCCAACAACCAGCACTAACTTGCCAGGCTTGTGAGTGAGTCGCCATGCAAGCACATCCTCTGGCCCCAGTCAAGCCTTCAGATGACACAGCCCAGGATGACCTCTTGACTGCAACCTCATGAGAGACCCTGAGCCGGAACCAGGCAAATTCCTAACCCACAACAGCTGTGAGATAACACACGTTTGCTGTTTTAAGCCACTAAATCTTGCCATTTGTTATGCAGCAAGAGGTAACTAGGAAGCCTGCTGGAGCTTACAATCTTTTAGGAGAGACAGAGGCTTCGTTACAATTTGGTATGATGATGGTGACTCTAAGAACAACTTGAAATATATACGCTGTGAGTGCAAAGGACAGGAAACTTAATTCTGTCTGGGGGAGAGGGAAGACAATATTTGGGTTGGGCTTTGTCTAGTAGGATTTTACTGACAGAAAATGCAGAAGAGGAGCAGGAGGTGGATTTTGGAAAGTTAAGATGGAACTGGATTATAATGGGTTTTGAATGTCGTGATGAAGAACTGTGACTTTCAGTGTATACGTGTATCAAATCATCATGTTATACACTCTACATATCTTACAAGTTTGTGTGTCAATTATACCTCAATAAGGCTGAAAAAACATTTTTTAAAAAGAATTGTGACTTTATTTTTCAAACAATGCCAAGGAATGGGAAGTTTTTAAGCATGACCAAATCAGTCTTTAGAGAGAGAACTATCAGGAATAGAAAAGATCATTTTGATTTAAATAGAGTGGTGTCAGGAGAACCACCAGAGAAACTATTATGACAGCCCAGTAAAGAAATGAAGCACTTCTCAAAGAATAGTGGCAATAAGAATAAAAGAGAGGTGAATTATTTCAGAGACATTTCAAGGGTTAATTAACTGGATTTGTTGAGTGCTTTCATGTAAGAGGAAAAGGAGTTGGAGGAGTCAAAACTTTAAGCTAGGATGACATAAAGGACGGTGGGGTCATTAAAAAAATGTATGGCACAACAGAGAAAGAGGAGGCATAAGAGAGGAGAAGATGGCCTCTGCGTTGAACAAACTGGATTTGAGGAGTCATGGGACATCCAAATGTACACCTCAACAGGACAGTTGGAAACTGTTGGATTGGATATAGGGAGGGAAAACCAGAATTCAGGGTGTTTGTGGTTCGTCTGCACTGGGACTGTTGAAGCCATGAGGTTAAGGAAGTGTTCGCGGAAGAGTGTGCTGAGTGAGAAAAAGCCCAAGGTCGGTGGAGTCCTAGGGAGCCCCAACACTGAGAAGGGAGGGGGAAAGGAAAGGAAAGGGGGTGGAGGAGGCCACGACACACGCCTTTCAGGGGGGAGGTTCAACCAGGCAGGATGAGAAGAGATGGAGCCCTGGGTGCTGGCATTGTGCCATTGAGAGCCCACTCTTAACTGAACGTGGAAGTGGGCTTACCAGAGTGTAGAAGATGAGAAGAGGACGGGAGAGATTTGGTAAGAAAAAGGGGAATGGATGGTGTTCTGGGGGATATAAAGAATCTAAGGAAGGATCTTTAAGTTTATTGATCTTTGAAATTGGAACATGTTTGGAGACAGGGAGGAAACACTCAGGAGAGAGACAGAGAAATCCTGAAAATCCTAGAACTGTGGGAGGTCCTTGCTGAAACTAAGGAGGAGACTACAGGGCCGTTCCCACAGCAGGAGGAAGAAGGGAAACTCAGAGGCTGGGGCAAGGACCTAAGAATGGTGATAGCTAGTTACGGCTGGAGGTGGAGGAGATAATAACCTCTCGCGCTCATGCTGCACTTCGCAGTTGGCCTGAGAGGGAGGCAAGACCATTATTACCAGCCCCTTCATGGAGCTGTCCTGAGACACGTGGATGACCCATGTAATTAGCGGGTAGCCGACCCAGGACTCAGACCAGCAGGTCAGCGCAGGGTTCCCTTTGCTGGACTATACTGTAGCCTTTCAGGCTTCCTCAAGCTTGGCTCTGACCAGGTGGTCACCATCTGTCCCCTCCTGTCCAGTCGTGGTGCTGATTATTCTGCTACACCAACTCTTAACGAAATTGGCCTAGCCCCTCTTTCCAGAACAGACTCTGTAGTTTTGGATCTCTGTGTCTGTGTTCCACTCGCAAGGCCCTTGTTCCATGACCCTTTGCCTAAAAGGTAACCATCCTTCAAGATCAAGAGTGTGTACCTCTTCCTTCACAAAGCTGTCTTCAGGACACTAGGCTGGTAATGTGCACACCTCTCAGGTAGCAGCAGGTGCTCCTGCAATCAGTGTGTTTTGTGTTTTCCTGTGAGTTTTACTCCCCTTTGGAGGGTGTATCCCTTCAGGGCAGGAATCTAGCATTCATCCTCATGTTCTAACAGCACCAAGAGCAAGAGTCCCACATGCTGTGTTCTCATCAAGTGTTGGTTGAATGAATGATTGAATGAAAGATGCAGTTGCCATGGGCAGTATAAATGTGACCACTCTCCCCAACAAGTGGAAAATGTGTTTTCTCACATAACGAGAAGTCCTGAGTTAGTTCATTCCCAGGCGTAAGTGACCCATCGAAGACTGGAGTCTCATTATCCTACCACTTTGCCACTCTGTTTTTATTTTGTCTCAGGCTTATCCCTCATGCTTACAGAGTGGCTGCAACAGCTCCAGGCATTCTGTCCTTCATACAACAAGACCCAAAATTCAGACAAGAAGGGGAAGGACATTTTGAAGAGTGAAGAAAACTTTTTCAGAAATCCTGGCCTTCTCCTATGCCTCCCTGGCCAGAATTGCATCGCATGCCCATTCATAAAGCAGTCATTGGCAAGGTGAGTGGAACTCACATGATTGGATTAACTTCACCACGAAGCCATCCTCAGATGGGCTGAGGAGAGTTCCAGCCTCCTTTGAAGATCCTGGCTACCCCGTACCTCAAGAAAATAAAAATTCCAGTAGCAACAAAAAAGGGGAGAATTGGTGTGGAGCAGGCACCAGCAGTGTCTGCATCGTGACGTTTCCAGGGCTTTTCACTCTTTATATATTTGCCTCTTTGCCTCACAGGACATGTGGCATTTTGGCCCAAAACAAGCCTTGCTTTCTGGTTTCTGTACATGAGGCACACAAAGTTGCAAATATCTCACTCCTAACAGTCATTGTTGGAGCGTCTGGCTGCAGGATCTCCAGCTTGATAAAGTGGAGTGTTCATGCTCTGGAGATCCAGCATGTTACATCAGGCTCCACGGCACCTTCCACCAGAGGATGAGACTTCACAGCCATCGGGTCTTACTCCCAATACCACAGCAGTTTAGTGGAATTGGTGATGTACTGAGGTCAGGGCAGTGGGAGCGGTCAGCCCCCCTCAGGCACTAACCAGTTGCAAGATCTGTAAAGAATTTTAAAACAATGATAAACTCTAAACACAATGTGGTATCCTGGACTGAACCCTGGAACAGAAGAAGGACATTAGTGGAAACACTGCTGAAATCCAAATAAAGTCTGTAGTTTGGTTAATAGTATTGTACCAATGTTAATTTCTGTGTTTTGGTAAATGCACCATGATTATATAAGCTGGGTGAAAGGTATATGCAGCCTCTCTATACTATTTTTGCAATTCTCCCATAAATCTAAAATTATTTTCAAATAAAAAAATTTTTTAACGATAAAACTAACAATTGGTCTGCTTTTTTATTATCACCATGGCAATTCTAAACAACGTTAGTGATAAAAATACTCCCCTGCCCCAAATATTTTGGTCTAAATTCTAAACTATTCTTGGGTTACTGTTGGGTCTTAATAATATGTATGTAAGTTTCAACTTAGCACATTTTTATTATTTATCTTTTAATAAACATTGCATTCTACATGCATATTAATCCTAGGAACTCATATACACAGCTGACCCCTGATACGTGTGGTCTCAGATGCACACATTTGTTTTGAGTAAGTTCATATTCCAGTGGATTATCTGAGCTTGTTTCTAGCACAGTCATGTCTCAACACTATGGTACTGCGGAGTCTTGCATTTGAACCACAAATTTGAAACAAACCATGACAGCACAGTGATTTTAAAGATGAAGAAACAGAACTTGTTACTTTTAATTCTGTCATTCTGTGTGACCACTTGCAGCTTCTGTTTGCATTTAAAATTTAAGACAATGAAACAAGGTACAAAATGGCATTATTGTTTTTGTTTCTTGTCGTGTGTCGTGATTATTTCGATTTTTTTTTTAAGACTGGCACCTGAGCTAGCATCTGTTGCCAATCTTCTTTTTTTTTTCTTTCTTTCTTTTCTTTTTCCCCAAAGGCCCCCAGTACACAGTTGTGTATTCTAGTTGCAGGTCGTTCTGGTTGTGCTATGTGGGACACCACCTCAGCATGGCTTGGTGAGTGGTGCCATGTCTGCAACCAGGATCCAAACCAGTGAAACCCTGGGCCGTGGAAGCGGAGCGCGTGAACTCAAACACTCAGACATGGGGCCGACCCCCCAAATTTTTTTTTCTGTGTGCAAGAGCAGAGTGTTAAAAACAATCTGCTCCAGGTATTAAATATCCTAAGCATGAGACTAAGTGGAATTAAGATTCCAGGTATTAGAAACTACCTTAAAGACCAGATATCCACACCCCTCGTTTAAGAGACAAAAAGAGGAATGTCTAGAAACTTCCTGTTGTTCATAGGGATTTGGTGAGTTGGGGCGAGGACCAGGGCCTCTCCCTCCTGGCCCAGTGCTCCCAGGACCAGCTCCTCATCGCATGCCCACTCTCCTTTAGCTGACAGACAATAACTCAGAAAAACCAAGTTGCTGTCCAATGTCAGCTAGTGACTCAGTGGCAGAGAAAGACGTGGGAACCAGGACTCCTGACAGCTGAGGGCTCTAACCACTGGACCCTACTTCCTCTTTCCAGCTCTCACTCAGCTAGGACGGATTAATTCCAGACGACTAATGAATCTGCCACCTGATATTCAGATGGGAAGGGGGGGGCATTTTAAAAAGAGACACAATTCAAACTGACATTAGAAATGAGTACATTTCAGTCAGAATTCCCAAAACCAGAAAAATACTGGAATACGACATTTTAGGGGAGCACTGATTTCCATTGAGTTGTCCAATTTGGGGGGCATCTTTCAATGGAAAGCATATTTGGAACTTAAACTGCCCACACACATGATTATCCTTCATTTTTCTATGTTCAAGGAGAAAACAATAATTATCAGAGTGGCAGCTCTGTGATGCAGTGGGCCATCACGCTGAGGAACAGCTCAATGGAAAGAACTCTGGAAAGAAGGTTTTCATGAACTGCCATTGCTTGACTGCTGTGCCTGCCTTCTCTGAGCAGCTCTCTCAGACTAGGGAGAAATATGGACACTACCTTGGTTAAATTTAAGCAGCTCCCTGTGAACCTTTGTTACCAGTCCTTGCAACTCACCCCTTCTCTGTTTCTCAGATCACAGCCCAGTGTTCAGAAACCATTCACTTGTGAATTGCCAGGTGTGGACACTACATGCAAGTGCTGGGGTTCTGTCTTTGCAGAGATCTCTACCACAATAATTGGTTAGGTGTGCCCTGCTCCATTCTGAACTGATAACTGACCTCCTACTCCATGCTTGGAAGGATGATGGATGAGTGAATGAACAGATGGACGGATGAATGGATGAATGGATGGACGGATGGATGGATAAGTGGATGGATGGGTGGAAGAGCAGATGGGTGGGTGGTTGGATGGGTAAGTAGATAGATAAGCGGTTGGATGGCTAGATGAATGAGTGGGTGGATGGTTGGATGGGTGAATGGATATTTAGACAAGTGGATGGTTGGATGTGTGGAAGAGTGGATGGGTGGATGGATTATTGGATCAACATGCAGGAATCCATACCATTCCATTTTTATATTGGTGCCCAAGGTAATTTCCATAGTGAAGGGGCCCCAAGGAAATTCTGCTCCACACAGGAGATATGTTCAAGACCAAAGTTATATGTAGGTTGGGTAGAACTTTGCCTTGGGGTAGACGTTGAGGCCCTGAAAGGCAAGAATCATAGCTTTCCTTCTATGTGCCTTAACATTGAGGTCATTCCCTGCCACATAGTAGGTGCTAAATGAATTTTTCTTGATAAAAACGAATGAATGAATAAATGATTTGAGAAACAAAAGGAAGGCTCCCCCTGACCCTGAAATTCATCCACAAATTCTGATTTTTTTTGTGCTATTCCAACGTAAACATTCCATTTCTTTATAACTCAATTATGTATCCAAGAAAGCATCCAGTCATGATGCAAAATATTCCTGGATGTTAAATACATTAAACTCTTTCCATCTGTCGTCTCTTTGGCAGGATTAGCCGGTCACATTGCTGTCTCTCCTGATGCTTTGCTGAGGATGCTGGGCATAGGGCAGGTCCAGAGGTTTCTCTGACTGGGCTGAAGGACTCTTGCTGACAAGTGGGAGAGGGCCCTTTACACAGGAAACGCTAGGGCTGCAAGGAGAGACTCAAACCTTCTCTTCTCTCCTGATCTCAGGCAGCTAGCCGCTGGCCACCGTGCCTTCTCAGTAGCCCCTCCTCCCAAGACGGTGGGAATTCCTCGCTTTGTCCCACAGTTTCTACAAGATGGGCAGGACACTGAGGTGGGGAAAGAAATGAAGAGGGAAGAGGAAAAGAGAGCAAGAAAGTAAACATGAGAAGAAAGTGGCACAGGACAGTAAAGAGAGAAGAGAGGAAAAAGAAGTGAGGCTGGATATAGGCAGAGGGTAGGAGAGAGAAAAAATAGATTATATTTGCAGCACAATGCTTCTAGTAATAATCTCATCATTATCTTGCCTGAACAGACGTGCAAGGACTCCATCTACTCATTATACAACATGAAAATGGAACACGTTTCTATCAGCCTCATCGGAAATCTTGGCAGATGCTGTCAGAAAGTGCACACTGCTTGTGAGATGTGATTTTTCAATAGCGTATACTGTACTGTTTGATTGGGGTTGGGAAAAAAGAGGAAAAGGGAGTTGATTGTGCTTTTTAAAAAAAACTTTGAAATTCTTCTCTCCAAGGGGGTTTTGCCTTCAACTGCATTGTGGTCCATTGACTAGCCATGTCAGCACGACCAGTGGTCTGGGGCTGGCCAGCAGTCTTAGAGCCACGCTAAAGCTCTGTACCAAGGGCCCATTCCTTTGAAATAGCCCCCTCTTTCTGAGCATTCAGAGCATTCCGAGTCTTCAGAGCATGCCCTCCAGGGCTCCCACCTCTCCTCACACTAGGCTTATACACAGCTTTCGTTCCCCTCTATTCCACTACTGCCCTGACCTCAGTGTCCCTGACTTGCATTAAGACATCTGAAGTGTGTGGTTCAAGCAAAGAGCATTTTGTTCCCAGCTGAACAAGGCTCAGGCAGACCGGCAGTGCCAGAGACGGGAGTGGGCACTGTTTGTCACTGAACTAAAGCTGGGCAGTGTGCAAGTTCCCCACGACAAACACCACCTTTCCCTGGGAAGGCAGCCAAGGCCTGGAGCCCTGTGTAGGAAATCCCCTGTGAGAGGCCTTTCCTGAGCGCCACAGAAAATGGTGCTTTTCATGGGCTCTGAGCCTCTTCCTTTCTAGCCTCAAAGGCCCACATCACATCCCCTGTCCTGGCCTTCTGCACTCCCTTCCCACGCCAAGTGCCTCCACCCCGGCGCCTCATGGCTCCTGCGCCCCTTCTCCTTGCCCTCCACACTCAGCTGGCTTCCCCAGCCTCAGAAAGCCACCTCCTCTCCCCAGCTGGGCAGCCGACTCTCCCTCCATCCAGCCTTCTGTGCCCTCCCACGAAACTGTTCCATGCCGTGACCTACCATCTCCTGAGGCTCTTCTCGGGTTGAACAGAAATGATTTGTTGACATTGCCAGATTAGCAAGGGGAGCAAATTCCACAGATGCCTCAGTCCCTAGGTCTCAAAGTTCAGCCCTCCAGCTTGATAGCAGGAATAAGGTGATGGAGGCAGCCTCAGGTTGCACGGAGGAATAGCAACCACAGCAATCACTCTTTATGGGGCAATTACTAGCTGGCAGGCCATTGTTTAAGCCCCTCTCATGAGTTATTTATTTAATCCTCTCGACAACCCTCTGCAGGGGGTACTATAACTAGCCCCATTTTACAGGCCAGCAAATGGAAGCCCAGAGATATTAAGTAACTTGCCCAAGACCTCAGGCTAGAAGTGGCAGACCCAGGGTGTGCCTCCAGCATCGCCTCACTGCCTTTCCCGACATGCCCTGGGGTGGCAGGAGACTTGGATTCCAGCCCAGCTCTGCCCCTCCTGTGGTGGGTTACCTCAGGCCAGCCTCACTGATTTTTCAAGTCTTCGTTTCCAAATCAGAAAAAATCATAGCAATGAGGTGATTTCTTGGGGCACTTCCACATGGTGATGCTATGATTTTTTCCCCTAATAATAAAGGTACTCAGAAAGATCTCCAGATTTTCTGGACTCAGGCCCACCCTACGTAAAGGGAGGAAGACCATGGCAAAACTGATCTTCAGTGACCCCTGAAGGCTCCATCAGTGCACCGTTTCCCTTTGTCCAGACCAGGCCTTTGGTACAGTCCCTGCTGCCCCTCTGGGCCCCAGGGCAGAGTCCCAGGGTGGGTGCAAAGAACATTTGTCTGTCACCTAATGACTTGGGGGACACACAGACTCCGCATATCAGGATGGGTAAACTCTAGTTCCTTATTAAAAGAGAGCTGTCCTTTGAGTGTGTCCTCATTGGTAACACAGGTGACCACATTGACCAGTGCTAGTCAAGCTCAGCTCAAGCAGTTGCTCCCTTCCAACTCTCTTGGGTAAGAGAGGAGTAATACTTTACACTTTGATATGAGATGGAGTTGTAAATACTATTTCAGATACCAGGAGTCCTATGATCAGAGATGTCCTTCTCCCCTGCCAGGTACCCCTCGGTGACTGCCCATTGCCTGCAGGAGGAAGTCCACATCCTTTAGCTTGGCCTCAGGGAGCTCCATGACACACTCTTGCCTTCCCACCTTGGCCTCTCTCTTCCCTAGAAACTCATGAGTACCGCGCCTGCCCATTTTGACAGAGTTGGCAGCATCTTAAGAGCTAACCCTTTACCTTTTGTGAAAGATTTTTAGTAGCATCTTGGGTGGATTCTAAGTGGCATCCTTTTTCTCATTTTAACATCTTATTCATTTAACGTTGATCTCCCAATTGATGGCACATCATTGTTCATTTGGCCGCACATTTTCTTTCACAGCAGTTTGTGAAATAATAGCATATCTTACAACTGAGGGCATCTCAGATGGGATGATGTAGAATAAGTAGCACTTTTCAGATTCCGGCTCTGGAGGCTCAGCCAGAGGCTGGCGACCTGTGTGCTTATTCTCTGAGTCTTTTCCTCCCAACCAGGCCTGCATCCTGGTGTAATGGGGGTGATCTCTGGGGGCCTATATGACCTCCTGGTTGTAACCATGGGCGATATTGAAAATGTTTAACAATGAGACCAATCAGAACAGAAGACAGCTGAAAACAACTGGCACGTCTGTCCTGGAACTGACCTGATGCCCACTGGTGTGTACTACTCCTTACCTGTTGGCTCCAAACCCTTCAGCATTTTCCCTCCTTCCTTGCTTTATGGACACTTGCCAGCACACTCAGAGAACTTGGGCTGTCACCCAATCCCCAGGGACAATCCCTGATTGGACTAAGCCAGGCAGGGTTATCCCTGTCTCTTCTACCTTTATTGGCTTTAGGGGTGGGAATGTGTATTAGTTTACTATTGCTGCTGTAACAAATTACTAGAACTTTAGCTTAAGACATCACATTTATTATGTTCCAGTTGTGTAGGTCAGAAGTCAGGTATGGGTTTGCAGAGCTGACTCCCTTTCTGGAGACCCTAGCGGGGAATTGGTTTCCTTCCCTTTGAGGTTTTGGCAGAATTAGTTCCTTGCAGCTGTAGAACTGAGGTCTTTCTCTCCTGATGGCTGTCAGCTGGGGGCCTCTGTTAGCACCTAGCAGTCTCTCTCCAGGTTTTACCCATAGCCCTTTCATCTCAGAACCAGCAACAAATTTTACTCATGCTGCCATCTCTGTCACCCAGCTGGGTTTATGTGATTAGACTGGGCACCCCAGATAATCCAGGATAGCCTCCCCATCTCAAGGTTCTGCCCTTCATCACATCTGCAAAGTCTCTCTTGTTGTGTAAGGTAGCACGTCCACAGGTTCAAGGGGACGAGACTGTAAGCATCTTTGGAGGCCATTGCTCTGCCTGCTCCAGCATCTGACCCACTCTGGCCGATGGAATGTAAGGGGAAATCTGCTGGGATCTAGGGGAAAGATTTTGCTCCCTGATAAAAAGACAGATATTGAGGAGGCTTGCCCTGCTCCTACCTACTTTGACTGAGGTGCTGTGAGCTGTGGCAACTGTCTTACTACCACTAGACATCAACACCAAGAGTAAGAGCTGACCCTGAGAATAGTGGTGAGAATATCGGAGTGAAGAGAGGGGGAGCTTGGCCTTTTGATGACAATGTTGAGCACTGAATCAACCTTGCCTATTTAACCTAGACCTCCTGCTTAGATCCTGCTGGCCCCTATTTAGGGGCTAGGCAAGGCCTCTATCTCTCCGGTTATGGCTGGAGTTTAGTATCAGATGAACAGATCCCTCATAGTCCATAATGCTGCCTGCCAGATTTTACCTCCTGGTTGAGATGATTGGCTGAATTATGCCTGAACTTGCGGTGCCCTTCAAACTTGACTTGGACTGCTGGCTGCCCTCATGGCAGCTCAGTCTCTCCAGTCCTGTCCCATCTGGCCTCAGCTTTTTCCTCCCTGTCAATCCTGCATTTCCAGGGTCCCATCATACCCGCACGCTGCCCATCTTGGTGTTTCTGGTGTATCTTAATATCCAGATATCCTAGATATACTAGACTGGTTAATATCTGGTTAATATCCAGATATCCTAGACATACTAAACTAGATAGACAGATATCCTAGACTGCTGGTCAGCCTCTGACTAGTCCTTCCTCTTTTATGCTTCTGTGCTGGTCCTTCAATCAGAAATGCCCTTTCTATGCTCTTATATCTTTACCATTAAATCCTTATGACAATCTTGTTATTAATCCCATCTGGCAAATGATTCAGAAAACATTAGGTAACTTATTTAAGGTAACATGGCCAGTAAGTGGCAGAACTGGGGTGCTAATGTAGGTCTCTCTGCCTTCAAAGCCCACATCCTGTCACTCCCCGGTTTGGCGTTTTAGAGGAGACACTGCCCAACTCAAGTCTTGAAGGAATTGTCTGCGTCACTGCATTATAAGTACCTTGAGGGCAGGGAGTGAATCATTCTTTTTCTTTTCTTTTTTTTTTGTGGAAGATTAGCCCTGAGCTAACTAATGCCAATCCTCCTCTTTTTGCTGAGGAAGACTGGCCCTGAGCTAACATCCATGCCCATCTTCCTCTACTTTATATGTGGGACACCTACCACAGCATGGCTTTTTGCCAAGCGGTGCCATGTCTGCACCCGGGATCTGAACCCGCGAACCCCGGGCTGCTGAGAAGCGGAACGTGCAAACTTAACCACTGTGCCACTGGGCAGGTCCCTGAATCATTCTTTATTGACCCCTGCAGAATCAGTGGAGTGCTGGTCAAGGTAACAACTGGCTCTGAGCCAGGGAGGGAGAAGCTCTGATTTGCAGTGTTTTCCAAGGGGTAAATACTCCCATCATGGCTGATTTCAGGCTCCCAGCGTGACATTACTGAGCAAGGAGTTGGGAGGAGATGTGCAGAAGAACACCATTAGATATTTCCATCATATAGATACAACAGATGTGAATAACCTTGAGAGCACAGACGACAGTAAAATGTAGTAAAATAATTTGGAAGCGAATGTTCTGACTAGTTATTACCTTTGTTTAAATCTAATTCATTCCATTTAAATTTTATGTAACAATCTGCAATAATTGTTATGCTTAACAGTCGGCTAGCAAATTTCCTGAGAGTTTGAGCTGGCTCCAGCACACCACTGCTAGAGTCTAGTATAGTGCTTTGCTTTTAATAGCCACTGGGATGGTGGGGAGGATGCTAATAGAAAGAACAATATTACCACTAATGAGCTTTGAATAGAGCTGGTCACCCAGACTTCAATGTTCTTTCCTGTGTCTGAGAATTTCTTAGTTCCATTGCTCATATTTAACAGAAGGCCAAATAAATAAAAACTAGTTGAGGGTGGAGACCAAAGACTAGCCGAGCCTCCAGCTAAGGACTGTGAATACTGAACTCTGCCCAGTGTTAGGGTGGGGCCCTATCTGCTTCCAGTTCAACGGTCCTTGGCGACTGGCCTTGAGCAAGCCTCTGAGTTATAACTGTCTTCTCCCCTGCCTCCCCCGACCATGCCCACAACAAGAGCAGTACTGAAGCAAAAGCCCCAGTTCTATTATTATTCTATTACATTCTAGAAAGGATAGCCTCCCAGGAACTGGGGAGCCTAGAAAGAAAGAAAACAAAATTGCTGCCTCCCCAAGGCACAAAGTTGTGCACTTGGGCTGTCTTAACCTTTTGTTATGGGCGCAGTGCTAATGTCACTGGAAACTAGAGTGGGCTGGCCCAGCTTAGGGAGGGAGAAGGACAGCTGGTGAATCAGCTGTGTTGCATTACACTCAGCACTACCCCTGTCGCTGTTCAGGGATTGTACCATATATGGACTTGGGCTCAGGACGGCAGTCCTGCTGGTTTGCTTCGGGAATCCCTTAAAATTGCATTTGGGGATTAGGTCATTGTTACCAGGAAAAGGGAGACCCCAGGAAGACTGGTCGGCATGAAGAAATCAGGGCTACTTGTGGTCTGGCAAGGAAAGGATGAGAGAAGAGGGTGCAGTCCCTTTCCAGCCGAGCTGCTCTTGGGAATGAAGGCCAGAGCCTGCGAAAGCTGTGGGAGTGAATCTTAGTGGTTGCAAGGAGAGGGAGTGGGCAGGGGACCAGATCCCCTCTGCAGATTCCATTCCGCCTCTGGCTGGCCTGGGGCTGCAGGAGCTTTATCCTGAGGCCATTTCAGACAAGGGGAATAACTCCAAAATCTCAGACGTGAGAGGCACCTTCCCTGACTGTGCGTGAAGGTGGCTATGATGCTGCTGAAGGTTCCGGAACCTACTGGCCAAGTCTTAGCTCTGAGATATTCGGAGGTCAAGACGGGTTCAGCCAGGTAGAACACAGCTAGTTAACCTCCAACCGTGTCCCATCCGTCTAGACTGGGTTAGCCCAGTGTGACACAGCTGGCGCTGTGGGAATCCAGGAAAACAGGACGGAAAGGAGGGCTAGGCAGTGATCTGGGATAGTGGTTTTTAATAAATTGGATCCAAATTTGTAAAGATAAACAACTTTTTTGTTGTTGTTTCAGCAATTTGGTAGCTTTAACTGTTTTTTAAGGACCAGCTTGAATCATTTCAGGACACTTCTCTCTCTGTGCTCCTCTTGAGTTGGTTCAGAATCGTGGAATCCTCTGTCGCAGTGAGAATGAACTACTCCATATGCAAAACACAGACAAATCTCACAAACATAATGTGGAGTGAAAGAAGGCAGACACAAAAGAGTGCTGTGAAGTCCCATTTATATCAAGTTCAGAAACAGGCAAAACTGATCTGCGATGTTCGAAGTCAGGATAGTGGTTCCTTTGTTGGCTTTAGCGACTAGCGGGGCAGGAGGTCTTCAGGGGTGCGGGCAATGTACTATGCTTTGTCTGGGAACCGCTGGCACAGATGTAGACACACTCAGCTGTCCACTTGTGATCTGCGCACATGTCCGTATGTGTGTTATATTTCAATCAAACGTTTCCTTACCAAAAAAATGGAACCAGAATGTAATTTTGAGAAATAAGTGGCAAGAGGAAGTGTCAATTCCTGTGTGCCAACCAAAAATAAGCCCTTGAGGCTCGATGTGACAGAATGGCACTACTACGGGGCTGGGAGTCAGAACTCTCATTCCAACCCCACTCTGTTATTCACGGCTGAAGGGGTCTGGGAAGCTCCCCCTGCCTGCCACATCCTCTGCTGCAGAACAAAGCTGGTGGATTCAATTAGATGATCTCAGAGAGAAGATGTCTTTCCTACCTGTTTCGGTGGAGATGGAATATGATTTAATGTTCATTTTGCCTCTCATGTGATCTTTTTGTAGAGGAATGATCTCCAGGCTTGGTGAGCTCACAGATCACTTTTCACACCGTCAAAACGTGCACACGTGCGTGCACATACACACTCGTGCACCTAGGCATATTTGGCTCCTCTCAGCATCCTCTTATCTCCCGTCCTTAGCCTTGACTTTCCTACTCCCTTCTTCACCTTCATCTCCACCTTCCTGGATCTCAGCGTACTCGCTTCCCAGGCTGCCATGCAAAGAACCACAAACTGGACGGCTTAGAACAACAGAAATTTTTTGTCTCATAGTCTTGGAGGCTAGAAGTCCAAAATCAAGGTGTTGGCAGGGCCATGCTCCCTCCAAAGGCACAGAAGGATCTTTTCCATGCCTTTCTCCCAGCTTCTGGTACCCTCGGGTGTTCCTTGGCTTGGAGGTGATCACGCCAACCCTCTGTCTTCCCGTGGTGTTCTCCTGTGACTTCACAGGCTCTTCTCTCTGGGCGTGTCTGTGTCCAGATTTTCCCTTTTATAAGGACACTGGTCATAGTGGGTTAGGGCCCACCCTAATGACCTCAATGTAACTTGATTACTTCTGTAAAGACCCTATTTCCAAATAAGGTCGCTTTCTGAGGTACTAAGGGCTAGGACCTCAACATATATTTTTGGGAAGACACTATTTCACTCATAACAGCCAGCAATTAAGAGGCTTCAGGAAAACCTAAAGTAGCCCCCAACTCCATGCCCTGCCAGCAGAGGTCACAGATCCCAACTGAAGACCAGGCACTGAGAGGTGAGAATGCATAGCAATAATCTCTAGTGTTTGTATAGTGCTTTCCACTCCCAAAGCACTTTCTGATCATTATACCACTTGATTCTTCACGGTAAGAAAGGGAGAAACGCAGGCTCCAGGGCCAACCGCCTGGGCTGGAAATTCAGCTCCATCTGTTATTAGCTGCTTGACCCTGGGCACATTACCCCTGGGCCTCAGTTTCCTCATCTGTCAAACAGGGATGTGGGAAGGATCAAATGCATTAACAGGAGAAGCATTTACAGCAGCGCCTGGAACTAGTTAGCAGTGGTAACATTAGTGACACAAGGACAAAAAGCCCGATAGCGTCATCTACATTTGACAGACGAAGAAACTGAGGCACACAGGGCTAATGCAAGGTAGAGCCAGAGCTGAAACCCTGGCCTTCTGGGCAACAACGCTGGCTTGGTAGGTTCTCTGGCATGACTTGCCGTCCATTCTTAGGGGATAATAATAACAACAATGACAGCTATACTTTACTGAGCACTCAGTGAGCGCCAGACACCGTGCTGAGCACTTTCTGTACAGCATCTCGTTGAATCCTCATGATAACCCAGGAGGCAGGATTGTCTTCCCATTTTAGAGAGGTGCAAAATGAGCCCTAAAAATTCAGAAAGTAAGGTTGGATCAGCCAGCTGGTGATGGGGAGACAGGATTTGGAGGCAGGTCTCTGCAACCCCAGGGCCTGAGTGTTCAACCACTTGTATTCTATAAAATCTGGAAAGAAAAAGACCACTGTGGTTGCTCGCTTCATGGACAACTAGGGGTTGCCAGGATGAATTGGGTGCTATTTGTAAGTTCCCCAAGGGTCAGGAAGAAGCCATTCTGAGCCATCCTTCATCCTTCCCCTGTTGTCTCAGGCACTGGACCCCATCTGTGTCCCATATGCTCCAGTGGAAGGAATTGCAGATCAGTCCCTGAGAGATTAGGAAGCCAGGCCCGGGAGTAGGGAGGCGCCAGAGGAGCACTTGATAGGCACTGCCGGGGCTGGGTGCCAGCAGGATGGTTTCAGGCTGCTGGGGGGGTGGGGCGGTGGAGAGGAGGACCCAGTGCCAGTACTCAGAGTTTGTGCCCGGGCACAAACGCTTTGTGACACCTATCAAGTCTATGAAGAGAGAGAAGAGAGACACGTCGCATGGGTGCAGCCAGTCCTAGAAGCGGGAACTCTGTTCCTCACGGGTGGCTTCAGACGGCTGCCTGGGAATACCCTCCCAGTCTGAGATCACGAGCGCAGGCCTAATCGAAGCAGCCCTCTGGGCCTTTGCCCAGCCTGGTGTGACATACATTCTGATGCCACCCATGGTTGTGGCTGGCAGCCCAGACAGACATGACTGTTTTGGCTTCTGTCCCTTCTTTTTCTCCTTCTATCGGCAGCTTTGCGCTCAAAGTCCTTGATCCAAGCTGGCCCGATTCCATTCGGGTCCTCACAATCCGTGCCCCCTGCCTGTGCCTCCTGGGGCCCCCTGGTGGCAGAGCGAAGGTTAAATGAATCATTGGAGCAGGAAATAAAGGCAGATATGGTGGCGGAGAAGGGGTGGGAGTAGGGCGGACATTGTTGATCTTTTTTCCAACAGAATTTAAAGAGCTCTGTTGTGAATCTCTCTCTGGTCCCCCAGTGGGTGAATAATTTACTTTGACTTGAGGGGCCTCGAACACAACAGCTCTGACTCTGGAATGGACTTTGAGGGGGAGGCAAAATAAATGGTTAGCCTCTTCCCTTGCCTTCCATTTGGGGGATCCCATGACTCTCAGGGCATTTAGAAGGCAACACATTTAGAGTTTTCTGAAAGAAGGTGAGCTGCGGCTGGAGCCAAAGGTGTTTACTCCCACGGAGGTGGGATTTTTACTGCTAGTTTCAACATCAAGGAGGTGTGAAAGTGATGCACAAGCCAGACAATCAGTACCACCTGAAAAAGGCCGGAAAGGGGCTTCCCAGGCCAGCGCTTCTCAGACTCAAGGCGCACAGTTTGGCAGCCCCTGGGGATCTAGTGAAAATGCAGATTCTCAATCAGCAGGTCTGGGGGATGGGCGGGAGAGTCTGTTTCCAACATGCTCCTGCTGCTTGTGGTAGGACCACTCTGGACTCAGAAAGACTCCTGTCCTTTTCTTGGCATTCTCCATACACACCTCCCCCTCCAAAATCATAAACTAGAAGAAAATAAGGAAATTCATGTCCTGGAAGTGTCTTACATAATCCCAAATATTGGGAAATGACTGTTATGCTGTGTTTAGAATTTCTTTCTTTCTTTCTTTTGGGTTTTTTTGGTGAGGAAGATTTGTCTTGAGCTAACATCTGTGCCAGTCACCCTCTGTTTTATGTAGGATGCCCACCCCAGCATGGCACGATGAGTGGTGCATAGGTCTGTGCCCGGGGTTCTGAACCTGTGAATCCTGGGCCACCGAAACGGAGCATGGGAACTTAGCTACGATGCCACCAGGCTGGCCCTATGTATTTAGAATTGTAATCTGTCCTCCGTAGCCAAGAATGGTCTTATATGTGATCGGGTCAGAGGGTAGGGCAAAGGATGGAGAAAATTCTGTGGAGAGTCAGATGACTTGGGCAATCTTAAAGAACAAGCAGAAACAATAGTATTAAAACTACCGGTTTTTGCTCTAAAATATATTCTTAAAGGTGGCTTAGATAAATATGCATAGAAATTACTAGAAAACATGGTTAAAGGCAAATTGTCTTTGTTGTTTGTGCTTTTCTGTCTCTCCCAGATTTTCTACAGACAAACCTATGTGGCTTTTATTTTTTTTAAAGGCTAAACTTGAAACATCTTGGACATTAAAGTTCACAGGTCTTTTCACTGGTACTAGGAACCAGAATGGAATCTTTACCATCTAGGAGCTGGTACTCTCTGCAGATAACTGGACCTCTGGGGATGAGAGGAGGACTAGAATCTTCTGGGGTTGAGGAGACTGAGCAGCAGGGCAGGTCGGCATTGATTCACACTATTTGGCATTGAAGGAAGGCTGGAGAAGGCCTATGAGGAGCCCCCAGTTTCTGCCTCCTGAGGTCATGCTGACCGCTTGCTGGCCCAAGGTCTGATTTATTTTAGTTTCCATGTCTGTGAGCAAGGCCAATTTGCATAAATGATGGTCTGGCATCTTGATCCATATTTACAAATCAATGAACAGACGACCTAAATCAATGAACTGTGATCCTGTGCATTTTATAGATGAGAAAAAGCAAGTTGGGGGAGGGAGCTTGGAGGGCGTGGAAGTAATCATGGAAATGGAAGCTTCCTAACTCAGTTTCGCATCCCATGGCATTTCCTTTAAATCAGACATCCCCAATCTTCAAAAGTGCTAGAGCAGCATAACTTCAGACAGACAGAGTCCTCTCTTTCCAGCACGGTGCTTTGTATACAGTAGGTACTCATTTTTTTGAGTACGCTAATGGTTCTTTCATAATGGGCTGAGCGTAGAACACAGAGCAAATTCAGGGAATTGCCATCCTTTCCCACAGGTAGCAATAAGCTTTGCAAAGAGGTTTGCATACGCAGTCACCCAATACCTGTTTGTCAAATAAAACAAAAGAATATTAAAACAACAAGATTTAGGAGGATTGAAACAACAAAATATGTTACTAAGATGCAAAAAGAGGCACAACTCTAAATGAAGCAAGAGTCTTTTATATTTAAACATGTTAGATGGCTGTATACGTTTCAAGCACGTGATTTTTAATGTTGGAGGAAATAAAATGACAGGAGGGCCCCCTTTTGAGGTCCCTTCACCCATCGTTCAGGAATGAAGACTGGCCTTGTGTCACTATCTCAGCTGATCTCTCTACTGCTTTTTTATTAGTCCCACACAGTTTTAAATAATCTTTATCCTTCGTGCTTGGGCTGAAGAGGTAAATATAAGGGACACTTGCTCTTTTTGTCTCCAGTCTTCATTCGTCTAGTTTCTTCATTCCCTTGACCATGACCCTTCCCATCAGTTGTCCAGTATTTTCAAGGCTTCCTCTGGAGAAAAGGAAAAGATCTTTTATACAGAGGTACAAACAACTGATAACAGTTTAGAGTAGCACAGAGAGGTTCTATTCTAGACTGCCGGCAGACAAAATTTGTCTCTTAAGAATGTCCTCGACTATTTTTGATCTTCTGTTTTCAGTGTCAAGACGTCCCTGGCTTCAAGAGCACCTGTCTGCGGCGCTCTATCAGCTCAGGGAAGGCTCCTTATCTGCAACCTTGTCCCAACTCCCAGAGCTCTCTCCCTTTCACTGTCCCATCGAAACTTACCCAACCTGTCCTGGCCTTTAGCGTCTTCATCATAAATCGACCAAATGTACCAATAGATCCCCTTAATAGTGAGAATTAGAAACAGGTGCATTTTTGAGATGATAGGCCTTCAAATCGCCCAGTGTAAGCAGCCATGCCCTTTGGTCCAGGGGCCCCACAAAAGTTGATGACAGATGAGTTAAACTGTGGCCTAGGTGGTCTTCCCTCCATTTCAGAGCAACTTCCTCCAATCCCTTGGGCATCAGTGACTCACCAGCAGTGTGGGAGGAACAAATTGCTCCCTAAAGAAAGCAGATAAGATGAAAAGACAAGGTGGCATTTGCCGGGTGGATCATAGCCCTTTCGGCATATTTGCGTTGTTTACCTCTGTCCCAAGGTCCCTGGCCGAGCAAATTGATACATGAGCCGTTAAATTTCCCCTGCAGTGGATTCAGCACGTGCTCAAAGCCCTAATGAAGCGCACTCCCTGACCGCCTTGCTAACAGTAAGTGGGTTCTGCAGCAGACACACCACGTTGGGAGAACTAGAGGACCAGATGGGGGGCTCGGCGCCCCTTTCCCTTGGCCAGAACCAGCCCGGAGTTCCCACAAGTTTGCCATATCTTACTACTGTCCTACATCAAGCTCCATAATTGATTATGGAAAGCAGTCTGTTGTAGAGGAAAGCAGCGGGGAGGACTCTAGGACATCCTGTCCTGACTGCCGGGTTGTGCTAGTGTCAGCAGCCAGTGAAAACAGAGCTTCATTGGCTGTTGGAGGCAGCACGAGCTTGAGTTTTCAGACCCCAGTCAAGCGAATGCAAACTTGAGAAGGGGACCCTCAGGAAGCAGGGGAAGAGTCTGCCATCTTTGTTACGCTAGGCTGCGGTGGTGTCTGATTGGAACTGCAAGACCCCCCGTTTAGAGTATAGGTTGGGGGACAGGTCAGGACTTGGAGCTATCGTGGGCCACACAACTCCCTAGAATTTTCCAAGGATCCTCCTAACCACCGGTCACCCAGAGCTGACTCATTCTTAGCTCACTACAGGCTGCTGACAAGAATGGGTCTCTCAATCTAAGTGAGGATGTTGGATTGGGGCAACCAGAGAAACATGTTCCTGGGATGTGTGTGTTGCGGGGTGTACCACTTACTTTCTGATCTGAAAGTACATGTGATTGAACCAGAACAGACTCTAAGAAGGGTAAGTTACAGGCAAGCATAAACAAGTTTACCTCTTAAATATTTATCAGCCTAAACTTGCTTATCTTGAGAGGCCGTATGACATAGTGCTGAAACCCACAGACTTTGGTATCAGACAGATCTGGGTTCGAATTCCAGCTGTAATCACTGTGTGGTCTTGGGAAAGTTACCTCTTTCAGATCTCAGTTCTCTTATCAATGTGGTGGAGACGATAATAACAGTACCTTTCAAACAGAGTTATTGGCAGGACTGAATGGGCTATCGCAATCGAAGTGGTAGGGCAGTGCGTTGTTAGTGAGTGCTCAATACATGTTGGGTATAATCTTGGGAATGTGAAAATTCATCATTTTTTGGTAAAAGTCAGGTTTATTTAGGTCTAATGTATATACAATAAAATTCACCCCTTTTGGTGTGTTTATCTACAAGTTTTAACAAACACATACAATCATGTAACCACCACCACAATCAAGATGCATCACTCCAAAAAGTTCCTTTATGCCCCTTTGTTGTCAACTCCTCTCCCCACCCCTAACTCCAGGAAACCACTGATCTGTTTTCTGTTCCCATACTTTTGCCTTTTCCTGAATAGCATGTAAATGGAATCACACAGCACACAGCAGAAAGCTCATCATTATGTATTTGACATCCAATAAATTTCTAAGCGTCTCTACAAAATCAAGTTACAATTTTCATTCCAAATCAGGTGCTATATTTCCTGTTGACTTATAGAAGAGGTATAATATTTTTGAAATGCCCCCTGAATTAGTTCCTTTATGGGTCAACGGGCCTTTCTCGGGTGCTATCTGTCAGTCGTTAGGTCTTTGCCTTCAGGCTGGAGTTGGAAGGGAGGAGGTGACATCGAGGAGATCTCAGGTATTCAGAAGGGGAAAGAAAAGAAAGGTTCCCCTTCTTAGCTGAATAGCTAGTGGGAAGAAGAAATAGAGCAGCAGGCAGTGAACTATATGGTTCTCCATCTCTCCGCTTTAGGACAGGAACGCCAAAGACAGGGGCATTTTGTTTGTTTTGTTTGTTTCATTCATGGCTTGGACTCTGGAATGAGATTGCCATGCAGCCTGCCCTGCACCAAACCGAGAGACGGCCACTCCTAAGTAAATGTGGTGGCACAGTGACTGTCTCTGTCCCCATATGGTATGCGGGGCCCTGAAGTTCCCTCATGGAGTGAGAGGAGAGAAAGTAGCTGAGTTGGGAGTGGCTCACTGTGACAAGGGGAGACGACCTTACAGCAGAGAGCGTGGACTAATCCCTAGACCAGGGGCTACCTAGAGGACACGGCTTAGAGGGGCTTAACACTGGCAAGGGGCTGGAGACCCCAGGCAGCCAGGAATCACCCCCAACCCCTGGCCAAGAGGCCGGACGCTGAAGCACGCCTGCAGTCAACCCAGCTGTGTGAGAAGGTCAGCAGGGAGGGCAGTGCCCAGATCAGTGGGCAACAGTGGGGCTAGGAGCATCCAGGGTCACTTCTTGGATTCCGGAATCTGTCTACTCTAGTGCTATCATGAGTCAGTTAACACAGTCCTCCTCCCAATCCCATCCTGTGGAAGCAAAGGGAGGGTGATGAAGTCGGAAAGACTGAGCATTTTCCTCAAGGATCGCTGGAGTTACTGCAGCAGACTAAGGTGGCTCAGGGGGCGAGGGCTTGTGAGAAAGGAAAACACTGTTTTCTCAGCCCACCTGAGCATAATGTGTGTAGATCTCCAGCCCCAGTATGACTTCACAGCTACCTTATCTTAATTTCTGACCTATTACCTCTTGACAGGGACCCCTAAGCCTGCAGCTGTAAGACTCTTGGTCTTGCAACTTGTGCAGAAGCTGGGCATTTTAAGCAATAGTGTAATGCATCCCTCTGCAAATAGTGGTTTTAAAAAGTTTGTAACTCAAATAGGTACTCCATAACCATTCGGATTTCTTCAAATTGGCCCTCTCCCTTTCTTTTTGGATACACACAAAGGAGCATCATGCCATTAGATTCAGTTATGTATTCTACGGAGCAAACATGAGCTCTTTAGAATGAGCAATTTGAGTGGGAGTCAGTAGTGAGGAGAAGATTAAGAAAATGATTATAAATAACGGGAAGAACAAATGTCCTTTATTTAAGAGCAAATAAACTTTAAATGTTAGGGCAGGTTACAATGCCGTGGTGATAAAGTAATTAGTTGTGCCTGTTGAAACAAGCCCAACCCAAGGGAAACCCCATAAGCAATTCTATTTCCCACGTGTAACTGGGCAGGAAAAATATGAGATTTCAGAAGGTAGAAAAAGAACTTCTTTGCAGACCTCCATTACAACTGGATGTTGGAACACGAATGCACACTTCGAAGTATATCACTATTTTTTTGCACCCTTTTATCACTCTGAAGCAAGGAAATAAATCTAGGGAAAAAGTGAGAGCTGGCACTTTGAAATGCACCGGGAAATGATCAGTTATGAGAGCTATGGATAAAGCTGGAATTTATAGCTCTATCAAGGATTTTATATTATTTACATCTGGACTATAAACACAATCAAGGCCCAGTGACCCGTTCCAATTTATTAATGCCGTTTCCATTTTCTAAGTCACATGAGACTCTTCTTGCAGCCAAGTACACATGAGACAAAAACACTCTGAGAGGGTCACTTGGATCAAGATTTAAGATACAGCCATTTCAAATAAAGACCTCTCAAGCCAGGTTGTACATTTTGACATAAATTGGGTCCAAACTGGCATCACCAAGGATGTATTTTTGGTACTCATCTACAAACACAAATTCTCATGAGTGATGTCAGGTAGTGCCTGGGCATATAAAATGTCCACTGACCTGGTGAATTTCTGATTCTGAAAACTCTGGAAGAATTTCCCCTCAAATCCCACCTTCCAATTCTGTAGCTGGGAGA
Organism: Equus przewalskii; assembly: GCF_037783145.1. Taxonomy (NCBI): domain Eukaryota; kingdom Metazoa; phylum Chordata; class Mammalia; order Perissodactyla; family Equidae; genus Equus; species Equus przewalskii. The sequence goes on from NC_091849.1 coordinate 50,565,943, forward strand.
AACATAATCAAACAGGAAGCGTTAACAATTATCTTTGTTTTACCACCTCTGTCCACTTCCCCCAAGTCTTAAGTTCTCCTACCTTTGGTGAGGTCTTCAGTTTCATTTATTCAGTTACTGATTTATTCACTTATTTGTCTTATTAGTATCTATTACTGTGTAAAAAAATGCCCCTCAAGACATAGTGCCTTAAAACCAGACAGATTTCTTTTTTTTAGTTTATGCTTTATTATTTTTTTATTGAGGTAACATTGGTTTATAACATTATATAAATTTCAGGTGTACATCATTATATTTTGATTCCTGGAGAGATTACATCATGTTCACCACCCAAAGACTAATTACCATCCATCACCATACACATGAGCCCAGTCACCCCTTTTGCTCTCCTGCCTCCCCCCTTCCCCTCTGGTAACCACCAATCCAGTCTCCGTCTCTGTGAAAACCACACACATTTCTTATCTCTTAGTTTCTGAGAGTCAGGAGTCTGGGCAGGGCTTAGCTGGGTCCTCTGCTTCAGGGGCTCTCACAGGGCTGTAATCTGGGTGTTGGCCAGGGCTGGGATCTCATCTGAAGGTTGACTGGGGAAGCATCCACTCCCAAGCTCATGTGGTTGTTGGCAAGGATCAGCTCCTGCCGGTTGTTGGACTGAGGGCCACACCTCCTCCTGAGGCCACCCTCGTTTCCTGCTAAATGAGTTTTCCAACATGGCGGCTTGCTTCATCAGAGCATGTAAGCTGAGAAGGTAACTAGCAAGATGGAAGTTACAATCTTGTGTAACATAATAATGGAAATGACATACCCTCAATGTTGCCGTATTCTATGTTTTAGAAGGAAGTTACTCAAGGTAAGGAGATAACACAAGGCTGTGAATACTAGGAGGTGGGGATGATTGGGGGCCACCTTAAAGGTTGCCAGTCACTTTTGTTAAGAATTCATTGAACACCTCCTAGGTGCTTGACACTGCTGGGTTCAGGGACTATAGTGATGAACATCCTTCTCTCATCAGAACTCACACTCTATCTAGGGGAAAGGAAGCAGACATTAAATAGATTATTGCAATTGTGATAAGCAGACTATATTAGAAATACAGGGAATAAAGGACCCTTCCTGGTCTAGGTTGAGGGAGGTAGGATGTCAGGCAGGGACATTTCAATGGAGACTTGAAGAAGGACTGGCCAAGAAAAGAGGAGGAGGAAGAAAGCTTTCCAGGCAGAGGGAATGGCCTGTACAAAGATCCTGAGGCAAGAAAGATCACGTTGCATTTGAGAGAAGAGTAGCTGGAATGTAGATTAAGGGGGTGGGAAGAGCAAGAGAAGGAAATGGGGCCTTGTCTGCTATATTAAGGAGTTTGGTCCAGAGCCAGGGCCAAAGGGAAGCCCTTGAGAAGTGACCCACAAGATCCCTTTGGCCACCTTTCTCCTTCTCCTCTAGGTCTTCTCTTCTTTGGCCTGCAATCGGTCTTGAGGCTGTGACCATACTCGGACACTCCTGAGTGGCCTGACTCCTCTTTATGTTGTAACAATATCCTGCTGACATTATACCGTGTAGTCCCAAAGACTCTTCCTCCTTCCACTTACAGGATTTTCTAGCAGTTTTCAAACTTTTTTTAAACACAACCAGATGTAGACCTTTAATAAATAAAACAGACGAAAGCAGAGCCACTCAGGTCAAACACAGTTACAGTAGGATAAAGGGCCCTTGGGAGCACTCTCTCCCACATTCTCATGGGGGTCCCCAAGACACCTCTCTGAAGCTCTAGGACTCTGAAAATCCCAGTTTGGGAAATGTATCTCTAGGCCACAGCTTTGCCAGCTATTATTCCTAAGGACTCATTCTTTCAATAAACTTTTATTGCATCCTACTGATATATGGGGCATGAAGTAGGCACAGAGAATACGCAGGTGCTTAAGACATGAATTCACCCCCGTGAACTCACTGTCTAAGGAGGGATTCAGGTGGGTATCCAGGTGATGTGCAATTATAGAAGGTTGGGCAGAGAACCGTGGTGACTCAAAGGGGACACAGTCAAGGAAGACTTCAAGAGGAGATGAAACTTGAGTGAAAAAGAGTTTGCTGATGGACAAGAGGCCTGGTGGTACCTGCCTCTGAGGATCTGCCCTTGTATCTGAAATCCCTCCCTTCACTCTGCCCATCTCAGACCGTACTGTCTACCTGGGATGCCCTTTGTCACTAGGCTGAACAACTGCCCTAGGCTTTACATAGAAAGGCCTTATTGATCTCCTAGGATCTCTAACAACCATGGTGCTAGAAGGCTTGTACTGGATTTTTAATTTCTCATGGTTTCTGGATTAGAGTAGAAGATGAGCAACTTCACACAGCTCTATACCCTAAGTTGCGTTTCCCCACTTATAGAAGGTGGGACTGAGCAGAGAACACTCTTCGGATTCCTCCTCAGAGCCTCTCCTCCCCACCAAGGCTCTCCAGAAGAGGCTGCCGCAGCCTTTGACCTCCCTATCTGGTTTCAGATCTTAGACTGGGGTCACCCATCAGGTCTAGCCTGTTCTGTTTGTCTCTGGGATCCTCCCCGAGGTGTTGTGACAATCCAGAAATCTAGGGTGAGATGGCTTCCATTGGTTGGTCAACTATCTGGAGATTTGGCTAGTCATTCATCATGACAACTAAAAGCTCATACTCATCCTAAAACAGTAAATTCAGTATATTTAAAGTCTTAAAACAGTAAAGGCTGAGTCTGTGCAATATCAGAACAACCAGCCATTCAGAGGAAAAGGCCTCAAGACCGGATGTCGGGCTGTGCAAGCTAAGCAGTCTCTTGTTTAATTGTTTTATCTCTCAGTGACTCACTCAGCATCTTTTAGCTCAGCCTCAGGCCAGGTTTGGATGATACTGTAACAGCAAAAACGTCCAGCTCAACTTTCTCCTGCTCCATAAGATCTTCCCTCCAACAAAAAGTGAGCTCTGTCTTTGTCCTACAAACCCAGACACCTCTTGATTTTCCCACACATTGTAAAGTACTAGCCTAGTATCTCGGGACACTACACCCCTTTTAATGTTGTATTAAAATTTTACACTGTTTTTCTTCTCAGGTGATGCATTTTGTCTGCCTGAGTAGATCGTAAGCTTCTTTCAGGCTCAGAGAATATTTTATCCATATTGGTATTTGTGGGCCTCTCCCACCTCCAGTAGACTTAGCACAACGTCATACAACTAGGCACTCTATAAATATTCGCATGTGAACGAATAGCTGTGGCCCACAAATGCATCACGAAGCCAGTCTCATTAGCATGAGGGTGACCCAGCTGGGGCATTTCTGGGGAAAGGGAGTTTCAGAGGCATTCTGGGTAGGCTGCATATGGTTCACAGCAGGCAGGCAATGTCCACAGACCCCAGGCCAAGTATATGTGAAAGTCAACATCTTTATGCCTTAAAAAAAAGGCCCTCATCAAACCCGCATGGAGAGTGAATGCCATTTACTTAACCACAACGTGGACGACATCTCACCGGGCTCCACTCGGATCCTTTCTCTTAGTTATACGTCAACCGTTTTTACCACATTTCACTTCTTTAACCAACAGAACGTTCCCTGAAGCCAACCTGAGGATTCTACTAAAAGCAGCATGGTTTTCACTTCCTTTCTCTATTGCTGTTCACCCAGATGACAGGCAGTTAGAATCACATCTCCTTCAACCTGATGGAAAGTTGAAGAGCGGGTGTCACGGTGCTCTTCTTCAAAAACAGGATTTGCTTTTTAGGGCAAGTATGGAGAGTGCACGTTATCAGCCCTGGATAACCACGTCAGGAGAGGGTTAGGCTTCTGTTCTTAGGACAGTCCCTCTTGACTTTATGACTGTGGGTAACTCATTCAACCATCTGGTAACTTTCTTCCTGCCATTAAAAGTAGAAGGAGATTGGGGCCGGCCCAGTGGCACAGCGATTAAGTGCACACATTCCGCTTTGGCGGTCTGGGGTTCGCTGGTTCGGATCCACAGGTTCGGATCCCCCGGTTCAAATCCCAGGTATGGACATGGCACTGCTTGTCAAGCCATGCTGTGGCAGGCGTCCCACATATAAAGTAGAGGAAGATGGACACGGATGTTAGCTTAGGGCCAGTCTTCCTCAGCAAAAAGAGGAGGATCGCAGCAGATGTTAGCTCAGTGCTAATCTTCCTTGAAAAAAAAAAAGTAGAAGGAGAGTGGGGATATTATGATTTGCTTCTCAGGTTTAAGGGTATTCTAAGAATGAGTTGCTTTTTGTCCTTCCTTTCTAGGATAAAGATACACAAAAAGTGTGGATCCTGGACTCATCTTTTCCATAAATTGGAACTTCTTCCTGTCTCCCCTATTTCTAGGAACAGGACCGTTTTCTACTTGACACCTTTCCAGAAGCAATCAGTCAACTCTTTTCAAGTCTTCCTTTCCAAAGCCTGTGCATCTGTCCTTTTTTGTATACTTCATGCACTCACTTAGTAACCATTACTGAGCATCAGTTAGATGCAAGCCATTGTATCTGTTGCGATGAATAGAAATAAGAGTAAGTCTGAGAAGCAGATAGAAATAAGAAATAAGACTTGGTTCTCACCATTGAGAAGCTTACAAAGCTTCTTCAAATTCACAATTATCAACTATTTCTCAGGTTGTTTCCTCACACGTGGGAAATTGAAGTTCCAAGTCGAATCTCTAGTGTGCAATTTCTTATTCATTTTCTCTATCAAGCACTCTATTGCCAAATTAATATTCCTAAACATTTTAATCATGTCATTTCATGGAGTTAAAACTTTCAATAGCTCTCCACTGTTCATAGGATAAAGATCAAACTCTTAATTTGAGTGTTTAAGAGCTTCTAATCTGGAATGAACTCATTTGTTGATCTTGCTTCCCACAGCTCCCCATTATAAATTTTATGCTTGGACGAATTGGTCGGATAACTATACTAAAAGTACATGTCCTTTCCCTGTTCCAGCCTATTTATTCATGTCTTCAAGAACAGACTGGGAGGCCCGCCCGGTGGCGCAGCGGTTAAGTTCGCATGTTCCGCTTCTCTGCGGCCCGGGGTTCCCAGTTTGGATTCCGAGTGCGGACATGCCACCACTAGGCAAGCCATGCCATAGTAGGAGTCCCACGTATAAAGTAGAGGAAGATGGGCACGGATGTTAGCTCAGGGCCAGTCTTCCTCAGCAAAAAGAGGAGGATTGGCAGCAGATGTTAGCTCAAGGCTAATCTTCCTCAAAAAAAAAAAAAGGGGGGGGCTGGCCCGGTGGTGCAGTGGTTAAGTTCGCATGTTCCGCTTCTCGGCAGCCCGGGTCCGATCCGGTTAGGATCCCGGGTGCGGACATGGCACCACTTGGCAAAAAGCCATGCTGTGGTAGGCTTCCCATGTATAAAGTAGAGGAAGATGGGCACAGATGTTAGCTCAGGGCCAGTCTTCCTCAGCAAAAAGAGGAGGATTGTAGCTGAGAGCTAATCTTCCTCAAAAAAAAAAAAAAAAAAGACTGCAAAGACTGTTGCTCAGAGAAAATGACATATAAAGTGAGACGCAAAGATTGAACAGAAGTTAGGCAACAAATTAAAGAGGAATGTACCAAGCAGAAAAAACAGCGTATGTATTCAACAGCCTGGTGATGAGAGCATGTTAGGTTTGAGTAACTGAGAGAATCTGAATCAGAATGCAATGTAGAATACAAATGTGTGTGTGTGTGTGTGTGTTGAGGGTAGGGAAATAGCAAGAGAGGCTGGAGAGGGAGAGCAAGTCCAGATCATTTGAGATCTCACAAACCAGGCTCATTGGTTCAGAATGGACTGGAATGAAGCAGCAGAGTGTTATGACCAGACTGGGCTGTCACCCAGAGAATGCCATACCCTAGACCCATAAATCAGGAATGGAGCATTTGGCAGAGTTAAGTAAGGCCTGTCTTTCCAGGATTATTGTTAATAATCTTGTTAAGATGCTTGATTAATTTCCCTGCTTTAATCCTGAATGTATGAGAAATCCCACTGAATCATTCTTTGAGAATTCAGGCTCTTGTAGGGCCTTAGAAGAATGACATGGGAGAATGGCCTAAATCAGTACAGAGACCAGAGTATCACCTGGTGGTATTTCATACAAAATTCTTGCCATAAAGATGATAGCTCTCACTGGTTGAGAGCTCACCCCGTGCTTATATACTCACACGACTTTGTGTGTGATACCTATTGTCATATCCGTTTTAGACATGAGATAACTGAGACTCAAACAGTTTAAGTATCTGGCTCAAGGTCTTAGGGTTGATTGCAAATCTTTGCTTACTATGAACAAATAAAGCTGGAATTTGAACCTGAACTATCTGACTCCAAAGTACGGGTAATCTTAAGGTTTTGTTTAGTTGAAATTTACTCTGTGTTAATCAAAGCTATTTTAGGCTATTTCTTTCCATCATCCTCTCTCATCAGTCCAGGCATATAGGCTACTCAATGCTTTGCCTGGAATGGTAGGTATGTAACAAATATGCATGGCATCGGATAAAGAAATGTATAAAGGAAAGGAGGGTACCCCAGGTGTGAAGCGTATTTTAGGGTGGTTTGTACTGATGAGCTATGGGAGAGCAGAATTTAGACCAAGCAAAATGAGTAGGACTAATGTTTCCCTCACTGATTGCAACTCAGGCCCATGCCTTATAGTAATAACTAGTGGGTTGGAGTGAAATTGCTTCTCTCCTATGGCCCATTTGAGAGGTGTAATGAATGGTTCCTTACATAAGGCCCCCTTGTAGGGAGGAACACAGTACACAGAACTGAGTCCTCCAAAAACAGAGGCCCACGTCCAGGTTTTAAAACCACCAACCAACCTGTACCCAGAAACAGTCATTCATTTAGATGTGCAGGAACTGAATGACTTCAGAAATGTTCCAAGTCAAACGGCACAGGGTAAAAAATAAACAGCAGCCGCTTGCTCACATGAGGTTTCCAGGAATCACCCTGCCCGATAAAAAAACAACGGCCAAAATCTGCTTGTTAACCAGTTCAAGTCTGAGAGGATCGCTCTGGGTCTCAATGTTGTTTCACTCTTTCATAATGGAAAAAATAATGAAAATGATCCAAGACCTTGAAAATAGGTTAGGAACCCATGAAGAAATCAGAATATTTCAGCTGATATTCCACCACTTACTATCAATCTTAGGAAGCAAGTGCACAGATGCTTATTGCAACATTGCTTGTGATTGCCAAAAGATTGGAAAGCAACCTAAATACCCATTAATGGGAGATGGCTAATCCACTAGTGTAGTCATATTGTGGAATACCATGCAGCAAGGAAGAAGGCAGTACTAATGGGTACTAATAAGTACTCAGAGGGTATTTCTCCTTGTCATCTAGTTGAGTGAAAAAAGTAAACTGCAGAATAATATGTACAGTTTGACAATACCTGTGTATTAAATAATAGAAAGAAAAACTAAATTTGAGAAATTCTACATCTTTCCTGAGAGTAAATGTACTGGAAAAAGTTCTGGAAATACTTAGCAAATTGATAAGAGTGGTTACTTCTGGAGAAGACAGGATAGAGGATAAGGACAAAGTAGGGACTTCAATTTTATTTAAAATATTTAGTTTTTTATAAGCAGACATATTCATGCATTTGTTGTACAATTATAAATTAGTAATAATCATCAAATCTATCATAGTAAGTTAACTTGAAAAAGAACAGGCTTTAGGGTTACTAGTATGAGGATCCCACTTAGCTATCTGCTGAATTCATGCAGGAAAAACAAAAAAAAAATCTTGAAGAAATTTAGACTTCTTAAGGAAGAGCTTCCATTAGTGGTAGTGTGTTGAGACTACAAAACCGTGTTTTCCATTAGTTGGTGTTTTGAGACTACAAAACAGATAACCAAATGAAAATGTGAAGACTTTCTTTCTGAAAACCTTTACTAGTAGAAAGTACTTAATAAGTAAACTTGGGAGTAAAGAAGGAAACCCCCAAAATAAAGTGGAATGGAGTAAAATATCTAGAGTTATGCTTAGTTTTCCAACATAACAGCAATAATTAATTTTAGGACACTAATGAAAAAAATTATGTTCATAGTAGCAGCAGAAAAGCATAAAACATTCCAGAATATACAGGAACTATATGACCACAACTTTATTAAGACATGTATAAGTAGATTGAAATAAATGGAGAGTAGATTACATTCCTGTTGAAAAAACTGCAGTGTCGTAAAGGATGGACAAATTCTTCTCAAATTAATGTATAAGATGAAGGCAATCCCATTGAAAAATTGCAGTGGAATTTTGTTTTATTGCTGGAATTTGAGGACATGATTCTAAAATTCACATGGATGAATAAACCGATGAGAAAAATCAAGATTTTTATGTTCCACTATATATTAAAATATAGCACAGAACTGCAATTTTTTAAATGTTGTGATATTGATATAAGAATCAAAAGAAAAATGAAGGCATCAGAATAGAACATAGTCCTGAAATAATCTATCAATATATGTATTTGAGATAAATATCACAATCCAAGATGAAAGGAAGGATTATTCAACAGATGCTATATATTTTTTTAATTGGTTATATGAAAAGAACAACAAAATCAAGCTTAATTCCGGTGTTTTGGCTTCAAAATTTCCATATAACCAGAAGATATATAATTTTATTTGAAAATGTAGATTAAGATATAATTGATATTTATAGAAAAGAACATTCTAAACATAAAGAAAGAGATCGTAAAAGGAAAGATTATATTTTGAGCACATAAAAAAGCAAAATTCTTTTACAGGGTCTGAGTTACACAATTACAGAGGAAGAATGGTAACTCTTGCAGCCTGCATGCCCCGCAGTCTTTCTTCTGTATAGCGAAAAACACCATCCAAATTAAACAAAGGCAGAATTGAACAGCACTTCATCATATACGACAAAGAAATTCAGACACAGTGATCTTTTTACAACACAGGCCATCACTTCCCTCTTCTTTTCAATCCTTCCAGTGGCTTCCTTCTCACTCTAAGTAGAAGCCAAAGTTTTTCCAGTGGCCTCAAGGTCCTGTGGCCACCTCTCTCACCTCGTCTCCTTCTACTCTTCCTCTCGGTTACTCCATTCCAGCCACACTGACTATTTTGTACCTTGAACCCACCAAGCTCACCCCCTTTCCCAGGCCTTCACCCTTCTTCTGCATGCTGGCTCAAGGCTCTCTCCCTCACTCTCTTCAGATTTTTATGTCATTTTTTCGGTAGGGTTGCCCCTCCCCGGGAGCTTGCTTTATTTTCCTCCATAGTGCCAATCCCCACTGACATTCTATGCATTTACTTGTTTCTCTATTTTCTGTTTCCCTGCCTCTTGAATGTAAGCTCAGTGAGGGCAGAGACCATGTCTACTTTGAACACTCCTATATCTCCAGCATCTGAAATAGTGCCTGCGTACAGTACTCAGGATTTATTTATTAAATGACTGAATATATACACTTGTTAGTTAGTACTTTTTATTACAATTGCAGAGAACCGTTTGAGCTAACTTAAGTCAAAAGTGATGAAGCGTGGGCAGGCGGCTGGAACTCAGTTACTAGAACCAGCACTGGAACATTATCAGGATCTGAGATTGTTCTCTCTCTCTCTTCCCTGCCTCACACTTCACTTTCCCCAAAGATCCCCATCTCAGTTTCCCAGAGCACACGGTGGTCAAACGGCCCCAGAAGCACCCTAATTTTACTATAACTTGGCCAGCTACTTGGAGAGAGGATGACCTGACTCTGTTGGTTCTATTCTAAATCCCTGGGGAAGGTTGCAAATAACTCAGTTTGGACTGACATTTCTCCTGGGACCAATTGACTGAGGCCAGGGTGGATATGGAAGTCAGAAATTCACTGTGAAACCATGGCTTTCCTGCTGCAACCATACGGGTAGAGGGGAAGGCGATTCCTAAGGAGGAGTGTTAGGCAGATAAGCCAATAGGAGTCTACTACAAGGTAAAATTAACGCTTTCAGATCTATTATAAAAAATGCTAATCCCTAGTCTAAAAACAAAAAAGATATGAGCAGATAATTTGCAAGAAAGGAAATAGAATTGTCCAATACATTTAAAAAAGGATTTGACCTCATTTATAGTCCAAAAATAGTCTATAAAATGATGGCATATTGCTGGGGGAAAATATATTTGCCACTATATGACAAAAGGTTGGTATCCTTAATATTAAAGAGTTTTGAAAATGAAAGATAGTAATACTACCTAGAAAAGGCAAAGGATGTGAAAAACTATTCATAAGAGAGAGAAAGCTTGGAAAGACATCTGTGTTCATGGATTGGGAGACTTAATGTTGTTACCACATCAGTACTGTCCGAAGCGATATACAGATTTAGTGCAATTCCTACCAAAATCTTGATGGTGTAGTAGAAATGGAAAAATCCATCCTAAAATTCATATGGAATCTCAAGGGGCTCCCAATAGCCAAAGGAAATTTGAAAAAAAAAAAGAACAAAGTTGAAGGTCTCATATTTCATGATTTTAAAACTTATTACAAAGCTACAGTAATCAAAACAGCGTGGTACTCGCAGAAAGATTGACATGTAGGCCAATGGAATTGAACAGAAAGCCCAGAAAGAAACACTCACATACATAGTCAAAGGATTTTTGACAAGTGTGCCAAGATCATTCAAAGAGGAAACGATAGTCCTTTCAACAAAAGGTGTTGGGGAAACTGGATATCCACATGCAAAATACTGAAGTTGGATCCTTGCTTTACCCCATATACAAAAATCAACACAAAGTGGATCAAAGATGTAAATGGAAGACCTAAAACTATAAAACTCCTAGAAGGAAAAATAGGGGAAAACCTTAATGACATTTGATTTGGCAGTGATTTCCTGGACATGACACCAAAAGCACAGGCAACAAAAGCAAAAGTGAATAAATGGGACAACATCAAACTTAAAAGCTTCTGCACATCAAAGGAAAAAAATCCACAGAATGAAAAAGCAACCTATGGAATGGGAGAAAATATTAGCAAATCATATATCTGAAAAGAAGCTGATATCCAGAATAAATAAAGAGCTTCTACAACTCAACAACAAAAAACAACCCAATTAAAAAATAGGCAAAGAACTTGAATAGACATTTCTCCAAAGAAGATACACAAATGGCCAACCAGTATATGAAAAGATGCTCAACATCACTAATTGTTAGAGAAATGCAACTTAAAACCACACCTTACCCTTATGAGGATGGCCACTATCAAAAAAATCAGAAAATAACAGATGTTGGTGAGGATGTGGCAAAATTGGAAGCTTTGTACACTGTTGGTAGAATGTGAAATGGTGCAGCTGCTATGGAAAATAGTGTGCAGCTTCCTCAAAAAATTAAAAATAGTATTACCATATGATCCAGAAACCCCATTTCTGATTATATATCCAAAAGAATTAAAAGGAGGATCTTAAAGAGATATTTGTACACTCACGTGCATTACAGCATTATTCACAATAGCCAAAATGTGGAAGCAACTCAAGTGTTCATCGACAGATGAATGGATTAAAAAATGCGGTATATACATACAATGGAATATTATTCAGCCTTAGAAAAGGGAATCCTGTCACATGCTCAATATGGATGAATCTTGAGGACATTATTGCTAGGTGAAATAAGCCAGTCACAAAAAGACAAATACAGAAATACTGTATTATTCCACTTATGTGAAGTATCTGGTAGAGTCAAACTCACAGAATGTGGTAGAATGGTGGTTGCCAGAAGCTGGGGGGAAGGGAAAATGGGGAGTGGTTGTTCAATGAGTATAGAGTTTTAGTTTTGCAAAACTAAAAAGTTCTAGAGATCTGCTGTACAACAATGTGAATATACTTAACACTACTGAACTGATGCTTAAAAATGATTACGAGGGTAAATTTTATGTTATGTATCTTTTATAAGAGAAAACAGAAGAAGCCCAAGTAGACTTGTACATGTATTCAAGGTTGAGATGCTCTATTCTACATACTCAAAACCCTGATATTGTACCGAGAATTTCAAAGCTTTCATACTCTTGACAATTATTCTATAGTAGTTGTCTGGAGGATGTAACAAAACAACATTTGAACAAAGCAGTGAATACAATGAAAAAAGATAATGAATTCCAACTTTCGAAAAGTAGCATCCACGTAGGAGATTTAATGTGGATTCAAATCAATTAAGGCTCTCACTCAGTGACTAAGGTGGAAAATTCCAATTGTTGAGAAAAAGTATTGATGGTCAAACAAAGAAATTTGGTTATCCCTCTTTCAGGCATAATGATCCACATGGTAAGATGAAAAAACATAGGTATACTACTCCCGTCTATCAAAGTGGCAAATATAGAACGTAAATACAATGTAGAAAAATTGTAGAAAAATTATATTGAGAAATAATACACAGACAGTAAAAGACAATAATCTTAAATGTAATATTCAATGAATTTTGACTCACATGTACACACACACCCACACAGTGCAACCACACAAATCAAGACACAGAACGCTTTCAAAACTACAGAAGACTCTCTCATGCCCCTTCCCAGTCAACCCCTCTCCAGATTGTTTTAAAGAATTTCTTTTTTTTCCTTTTTCTCCCCAAAGCCCCCCAGTACATAGTTGTATATTCTTCATTGTGGGTCCTTCTAGTTGTGGCATGTGGGATGCTGCCTCAGCGTGGTTTGATGAGCAGTGCCATGTCCACGCCCAGGATTCGAACCAATGAAACACTGGGCCGCCTGCAGCAGAGTGCGCGAACTTAACCACTCGGCCACGGGGCCAGCCCCCAGAATGTTTTCGAGATAATACTCAGTACTTGCAATTATGTTTTGTGACAGGCACTTCCATACATCATTAATAGGAGTGTAATTAGTGGGTGCTTTCTATAAAGCAATTTTATAATACTATCAAAAGTATTGATAATGTTTAAATTCTTTACTAAGGAAGGAATTGAGATCCTTGGAATCCATCCTAAGCAAATAATATGAGATGTAATAAAACATAAGGATGCTTACCACTGCAAAAATGATAGCAAAAAATTGGAAATTGAGGAAATGTATGTCAAAGGATACGGACTTTCAGTTAAAGAAGAATAAGTTCTGAGGACTTAAGGTGCAGCATGGTGACTATGGCTAATAACACGGTATTGCGTACTTGAAGGTTATCGAGAGTAGGTCTGAAGGATTCTCATCACAAAAAAGAAGAAAAGAGTCAACTATGTGAGGTGATGAATGTGTTCATTATTTTGATCTTGATAATCATTCCAAAATGTATATACATATCAAATCATCACGTTGCATGCTTTAAACATATGCAATTATATTTCTCAATTATTCCTCGATAAAGTCGGAAAAAAATAAAGCACACACAAAAAAACCAGAAACAGCCTAAGTATCCATTATCAGGGAATGGTTAGATTATAATATATCCACTTGAGGAAATAGTTTGTAGGCACTAAAAATTAGGTTTTTGAAAAACTCACGACATGAAAAAATACTCCTAATGGCTAGGTATTAATCAATAAGTTATCCTTATTGATAAAATAAAATGAGAAATTCATTATGATCTTAACTTTGAAAAATATTACTTTCACAGGAAAAAAAGATTAGCTTGGTATTATCTCTAGTTATTAGGAATACAGGACATTTTAATTTCTTTCCTTTGCTTTTTGTATTTTCCACAATGTTTTATAATCACATATATTTCTTTTATACTCGTAAGTAAACCTTATTTTAAAAAGCAAGCAAGGAAAATAAATGAATTGTCATTGGTCGGTTCCTTTGAGGGTGCAATAAAGGCCTTCCCATGGTTGACTGCAACTTCCCTACAATTTACACTGGAGGCAAATAATGAAAACAACAAAGCCCAGAACAGATCAGAAGTCAAATGGATACATCTATGAAGAATCTCACGGCCCGCCTTGTGTTGTAGACAATTAACAAAGGCTCGTCATTTCAATGTTTTCGCAAAAGGGAAGGACCATGAAAGCTGCATAAAATTGTGTACTAGTCCTTAAAGGCGAAGAAATGAGGAAATAAAAGAAAAAGCCCAAAGCTCTAGAATGACTCATTTTCCTCTTTCAAGAGTTCACAGGAGAGGTCAAACTCAATCCAATCTGGAAGCTTCTGGAGGGAAACCAAAATCCTCCTAACACCCACATAACACAGATGACACGCATAAGCCTCCCCTGCTCTTTAGTACTCTTAAGGTTCTATACAGAAGAGCAAAGTTTGAGGCCAGAATCTCTCCCTGGTGGACCCTTAAATAACACCCTGCCTTATTTCTGCTGTAAGTTGGAGGGAAAAATAAATTTGTCAGGGTCTGAATAACCTAATCCATACAGATAGAACAAGAAGACGTTAGGGTTTTAATTTACATTTATTTTCATGTCGCCTTTTAAAAAGCTCTGTTCTCTCTGTGTATGGAATATATCTGCCCTGTGGTACACGTATATAATTGAAAAATAAATATACATACATATATTGGGAGTTCATGCTCATTTTTTTTTTAATGGTAGGAGTATATGCAAAAAAATAAATAAATTGGAGACCATCAGTCTAGACCAGAGGATCTCAGCTTTAATTAATGGTGAAACATGTTGTAATTAATGTTTTACTGATAATAGTGAAATACTATAGCAGTTTTGGATTTTTAAAGATTTTATTTTTCCTTTTTCTCCCCAAAGCCCCCCGGTACATAGTTGTATATTTTTAGTTGTGAGTCCTTCTAGCTGTGGCATGTGGGATGCTGCCCCAGTGTGGCCTGATGAGCGGCGCCATGTCTGCGCCCAGGATCTGAACTGGCAAAACCCCGGGCCGCCAAAGTGGAGCGCGCGAACCCAACTACTCAGCCATGGAGCCGGCCTCAGTTTTGGATTTTTAAAAAGCAGAACTGATTCACTCTCAGTTCTTACGTTGGTGATGTGCTGTAAAATTTTGTTTTTTAATTTTAAAGACTACTTTTTAAAGCAGATTTGGGTTCACAGCAAAATTAAGAGGAAAGTACAGAGATTTCTCGTATACTTCCTGCCCCCCAAAATACATAGTCTCCCCCATTATCAACATGCTCCATCAGAGTGATACATTTGTTACAATTGATGAACCTACATTGACACATCATAGTCACCCAAAGACCATAGTTTACATAAGGCTTCACTTTCGGTGGGGTACATTCTATGGATTTAGACAAATGTGTAATAATGACACGTAATTCATCGTTTTAGTATCATACAAGGAATTTTCACTTCCCTAAAAATCCTCTGTACTCTGCCTATTCATACCTCCCTCCAGCCTCCAACTCTTGGCGGCCACTGATCTTTTTACTGTCTCCATAGTTTTGCCTTTTCCAGAATGTCATAGAGTTAGAATCATACAGTAGGTAGGCTTTTCAGATTTTCTTCTTTCACTCAGCAACATGCATTTAAGCTTCCTTCATGTCTTTTCATAACTTGATAGTTCATTTCTTTTTAGTGATGAATAATATTCCATTGTCTGGATATACCACAGTTTATCAATCCATTCATCTACTGAGGGACATCTTGGTTGCTTCCAAGTTTTGAAAATTATGAATAAAGCTACCAAAAACATCCTTGTGCAGGTTTGGTGGACAGAAGTTTTCAGTTCCTTTGGGTAAATACCAAGGAGCATAACTGCTGGATCCTACGATAAGAGTATGTTTAGTTTTCCCAGAAACTGCCGAACTGTCTTCCAAAGGGGTTGTACCATTTTGCCCTCCCAACAGCAATGAATGAGAGTTCCAATTTCTCCATATCCTCACCAGGATTTGGTGGTATTGGTGTTCTGGATTTTGGCCATTCTGATAGATGTGTAGTGGTATCTCATTGTTTTAATTTGTATCTCCCTGATGACATATAATGTGGAATATATTTCATATGGTTATTTTCCATCTTCCTGTCTTCTTTGATGAGGTGTCTGTTAAGGTCTTTGGTCCATTTTTTCATCAAGTTGTTTTCTTTTTATTGAGTTTTAAGAGTTCTTTGTATATTTTGTATAACAGTCCTTCATCAGATCTGTCTTTGCAAATATTTTCTCCCAGTCTGTGGCTTGTCTTCTTGTTTTCTTGACATTGTCTTTTGCAGAGAGGTTTTTAATTTTAATGAAGTCCAGCTTATCAATTATTTCTTTCATGGATCGTGCCTTTGATGTTGGTGGTGTGCTTTTTTCACTGGAGAAGACAGTTATGCGGCTTGCCCCATTTTCTCCAAAGCCCCAAATTAGCCCTCATTGCTGAGGTACTATTAATAATTAAGAAAATTGTAAATCATTGTAATGAATTGTTTTTTAATTTTCTCATGAGAAAATTTCTCATTTTCTTTTAAATTAGAAACATGGATAGATGTATAATAGAATACAAAGAAAAAATAAAGTATGCATGAGTCATTTATAAACAAGAATGGTGCTATGAATATTTCTATTAATTATATATAATACATATTATTACTGAGCCAAAGCAATGATGTGAATGAAACGAGCATTAATATTACTTATATTAACGCTAATTTTTAAAAAATTCAACAGATGGCACATTAAAACAAGTTTTATCTAAGCTTATTGTTCCATTGTAATACTTCCTAGCCCTGTTAATATACCTATGGAGAAATGTGCCAAAAGGTAACTCATCTTTCATTTCGGATAAAGTTTAAAAATTAGACAAACCCTGTATTTTTCCACATTGTATTATAATTTTTGAAATTCCAAATGACTGATTTATCTGATAGATAGCATATTTTTATTAATATCAAATCACAAAAGGGTTCTGTAGTACTACTTTCTCATCTTTCCTATAGAATATTTGCAGATTTTAAAAATACCTCGATAGATTATGAAAGAGTAGCATTGTGTGAACATCATTCATCATTCATGTTGCAATAGGGAAAAGATGGGAACTTTGGACCTGTATTTCAGTTCCATCCAAGGAGATCATTTCTCCATCGATATTCCAGAAATACAGACTACTCCTACGTCTCCAGATTGTTCATGTGGACTAAAATATCAGAGGTGCAGATGATGCCAAGGACCTAGAGAGACCCTGAGCTCTAGAGGTGGGAAAGAGAGACGTGGAATCAGGAAGAGACTACTGCCACAAGTGGGTCAATGTGTCGAGTTGATTCCAGGGTGTCCTCACACAGAGACAGACGGACCATTTGTCAGGATAGTATCCTAAGTCAACACCTGCAGCTACTTAGCCATTGATGGGATCATAAAACATAGTAGTCAAGTGAGAGGTTATTTCATTCCCTTTAGATCTCATAGTGATTTTGTGAAGCCTAGAAGGCAGCGTGTCAGAAGGACAACAATCAAGATCCAAAAGGAAAAAAAACAAGCTAAACCAAGCCCACTCAAACAAACAACAAAGGCTTCCTAGTCTTTGTACTAGGAATCGTGAACAGACGTTCTTCAGATCCACTGAGAAATGGCCTTAAGTTGTGATAATCAGAATTTAGACATATCATAATTTTGGTACAGATGGGTTGGACAGCCCAGAGGGTTAAGAATCTAGTTGTAAATAGGAAAGCAGAGGTAGTGGGTGAGGATACTTTCAGGGGAGAGAGTTAGTTATCATGAGAATGTGTTATTGATGGAGGCTTTTCAAAGAACATTTGGTCTCAGCAGGCACTAAAATAGGATAGAGTCTCACCCCTTTGAGCAAGCACAGATTAATTCTCAGGCATCTCAAGATTTTGCAGCTCTAGGATTCTCTGTAGGGTGTAATTAAATTTTACTACCAGATTTGTCCTATCAAATGTCATGAAATGGACATCTCTCAGAAGTGATTCATCCTGGTCAGGGTAAACCCCACTCCCCTGTCCCTAGCAGGGCCACACATGGACAGGTAGTCTAAGATTTGTGATTTGGGGGGCAATCTTCAGGATATTAAGCAATGATCCTCAACGCTGACTGCATAGTATAATTATCTGAAAAGCTTTAAAAAACATCAATGCTGCAAGAGTGCTACACTAAAAACTGTAAAACATTACTGAAAAAAATTAAAGATCTAAATAAATGAAAGCATATGTTAATGGATTGAAAGGCTCAATATTGTTAAGATGGCAATACTTTTCAAATTTATACACAGAGTTAACACGATTCCTCTCAAAATCCAGGCTGCCTATTGGTGAATAAATGATGAGCAATAGGATATATTGGAGTAAATGAGGAAGCCATTTAATTTAAAGCTAATCTGGCCTGACCTTATTTTTCCAAAAGGGCCTGACGTGGCCTGTTGAGCATGCATTGTACTTCTGCTTTAAACATTTATGATATCCCAAAGACAAGAATGATGCCCTTAAAATAAGGATGTGTCTTCTCCCATATTGACATTCCTTTAAAGATAAACATCTCTTCCTAAAAACTAAGGATTAATTACCAACCTGCTGTGCTCACCTTGTGACCACTCACATGCTCTTTCAGCAAAGCAATTTCGTGACTATTGTAAAAAGGGGCATTCCTACCATATGTGATGTATGCTCTTTGTTCCAAGATGGTATATAACCACTCTGTACTCTCCACTTCTTTGGTGCCCTTCCTTCCTTGGCGAAGGAAGGTGCCAGGCTATAGTCCTCAAACCTGGCTCATAATAAACTCACCCCACTTTTCATTTATAGATTGATCATGGATTATTTGCATTGACACTATGTTGTAGAAATTGACAAGCTGATCCTAAAATTCACATGGAAATGCAGGGGACCCAGAATTGTAAGCAACAAGTGGTGGGACGCACATTTCTCGATTTCAAACTTAGTGCAAAGCTGCAGTAATCAAGACTGTTTCTTTGGTAATGGTATACGGTTAGACATATAGATCAATGGAATAGAAGCGAGAGACCAGAAATAAACCCATGTGTCTACTGTCAACTGATTTTTGAAAAGGGTGCCAAAACATTTAGTAGGGAAAGAATAGTCTTTTCAAAAAATGGTGTTAGGATGTGTGATATTGTGATTTATAATAAGAAATATATATATTTGGCCTTTGTCCCCATTTCTGGCATAGAATTCCTGAGACATCTTGGAATTTCCTAAGTAACGAGAACCATAAAGGTGTCTTTTGTTATGTTAATGGAGTGACTTTTGTTAAGCACCTAAACATGGGGGCTGGTTGCCAGGAGAACCTACCCTGTGATTTGAGGGTTGGAACTTTCAGTCCCACCTCCTTGACCTCCAGGAAGAGGAGAGGGGATGGAGGTTGAATCAATTGCCAATAACCAATGATTCAATCAATCATGCCTAAGCAATGAAGCCTCCATAAAAACCCAACAGAAAGGGGTTCAGAGAGCGGGGACAGTGGCACGCTCAGAGCATGGAAGCTCCACACCGCTTCCCAAATACCTTGCTCTGGGTGTCTCCATCTGGTTATGCCTGAGTTATTTCCTTTTTAGCAAATGAGTAGCCTAGTAAGCAAATATTTTCCAGAGTTCTGTGAGCCACTCTGGCAAATTCATAGAACACAAGGAGAAGATCATAAGAACCTCTGATCTATAGCCTGAGCCCAGATGATAACTTGTTATTGGCGTCTGAAGTGTGGGATGGGGCAGTCATGTGTGACTGAGCTTTTAACCTGTGGCATCTGATGCTATCTCCAGGTGGATAGTGTCAGGATTGAGTTGAATTGTAGGACACCCAGTTGCTGTCAGAGAATTGCTTGCAGGTGTGGGGAAAATATCCGTACATTAGAATTGGGTGCAGAATCATAGTTGGTGATCAGAAGAGGAATCAGAAAAACTATAAGACAACTGGATATCCACATGCAAAAGAACGCTATTGGGCTCCTACTTCATTCCATATGCAAAAATTAACCTAAGTACATCAAAGAGATAAATCCAAGAGGCCAAACTATAAAACTGTAGAAGAAAACATAGGTGTAAATCTTCATGACATTGGAACAAGTAATGGTTTCTTAGATTTGATACCAAAAGCACAAGCAATAAGGAAAAAATGGATAAATTGGACTTCATTAAAATTAAAAACTTTTGTGCACCAAAGAGCATTATAAGAAAGGGAAAAGACGATGCACAGAATGGGAGGAAATATTTGTAAATTATATATCTGTAAATCATATATCAGATATCATATATCAATAAATTTCTACTCTAGTATCCAGAATATATAAGATATTTCAAAGGATGTAACATTACCCTTAATTACAGTGTCAATATAACAGTCTGTAATTCCAGAATTTCTTTTGTTTTTTTTAAATCTACTCCTTCAAAGTTCACACTGGAGTAACCATGATAACTCCTATGTCTGAGGATTTCTCCCTTTGGACCCAAGAATGGGATGCAGCGTTCAGATCTTGGGTGGTCCAAAGTGTAGGTTGCGAGTGCTTTAAGCGAGCATAGACTAAACTATTTCACCTACCCTAAGGGAAGACAAAAACCACAACTACCCAAAGGTTTTTAATTTTACTTTATTATTTGTTTAATATTCCTACTTAATTCCAAAAAGGAAGTTGAAGTAATTTGATTATTTGTCTAAGAAAGCACATTTAAGCCGAAAGCAGGCCCAATAAGCAAAGTATTAGGTTTCCAGCATGGTTCGTTATGCAGAGAGATATGAGCCCAATAATTCCCCCACTTAACCTGGATATTATGTATCATTTTGGAAAATGATTGTTTTCTACACGGTCTGATCCCATGATGAGAAGCAGCAGGAACAAAGCCATGCAAGAAAGACAGATGTAATGGCAAAGTTCTTGTATACCCTACTGGGAAGCACCTCGTTTTTGCTAAGATATCAGAATCGTTTATACATTTTTTTATTAAAGTTTTGCAATTTAAGCAATAACCTTTCTGAAACATGTAAATCTCTAAATAACAGCTTTCAAATTTTTAATCTCCTATTAATGAGCGTAATGGATGAAATGCAAAACACGCTCCTGGAGTATGTCAGAGTCATGCAAGATAACTCCACTGATAGCTTTACCACTTTGCATTTCATATAAGAAGGCATAAACTGAAGTGAGGAAAAGTAATGTTATTAATTATTGAATCTAGACTGCTGTTCATTGTACTCATTTTTGCTAATATTGAATTATGCTAATTATATTAATATTTCATTTTGGGGTAGATTCAGTAGAAATACAACTAGTACAATCTGTCGAGGTAGGTTGAATATTGGGGTAATATTGAATCTATTGAATTTAGAATTATCCTAATAATAACATCAATTTAAACAAATTTCCTACTAGATACTTCTGTCCAAGCCATGATGGAGTAAGTGGTACCACACAGCCTTCCTACTATAAAAAGACCACAAAACTAGGTAAAATACATAAAATAGCTGTTTTCAGGCACTGGACAACAGTCAGAGTGGACTGTAATTCCTGAAAGAAGGGAAACAAAGAAGGTAAGTTACATACACACAAAAAAGACTTCACTGATGAATTATCTCGAACATTTAGAAGAAATAATACTAATCCTCCATAAATCTTTTTAGAAAATTGTGGAAGGGGACACTTACAAACTTGTTTTATGAGACCAGGGTTACTCTAATATCAGAACCAGAAAAAGACGGTACGAAAAGGAAAACTACTGATCAATATTGTCATGAACATCGATGAAAAGGCCTTAACAAAATTTTAGCAAGTGGAACCCAGCAACATAGAAAAAGAATCATCACCACAATCAAATGGGGTTTATTCCAGGAACGCAATGTTACTTTAAGATTTGAATACAAATTGATGCAATTTAACAGAATAAAAAGAAAAACCGTATGATCATCTTCAAAGATGCAGGAAAGGCATTTGATGAAATTCAACATTCATTAGTGTAAAACCTCTCAGCAAACACAGAATAAAAGGAAACTTCTTCAGTCTGATAAAGGACATCTACAGCTAGCAACATACTTAATGGTGAAAGGCTTTGTTTGTTCTTCTTTTTCTAGTTCTGTTAGGTGTCGTTTGAGGTTGCTTATGTGAGCTTTTTCTTGTTTAGTGAGGTGAGCCTGTATTGCGATGAATTTCCCTCTTAGGACTGCTTTTGCTGCATCCCAAATGATTTGGTATGTAGTGTTCTCATTTTCATTTGTCTCCAGATAATATTTGATTTCTTCTTTAATTTCTTCAATGATCCATTGTTTGTTCAGAAGCGTGTTGTTTAGTCTCCACATTTTTGCACCTTTCTCTGCTTTTTTCTTGTAGTTGATTTCTAGTTTAATAGCATTATGATCAGAAAAGATGCTTGATATTATTTCAGCTCTCTTGTATTTATTGATGTTTGCTTTGTTTCCCAAAATATGGTCAATCCTTGAGAATGTTCCATGTGCACTTGAGAAGAATGTGTAACCTGCTGTTTTTGGATGAAGTGTTCTATATATGTCTATTAAGTCCATCTGGTCTAATTTTTCATTTAATTCTATTATTTCCTTGTTGATTTTCTGTCTGGATGTTCTGTCCATTGGTGTTAATGGTGTGTTGAGGTCCCCTACTATTATTGTATTGTTGTTGATGTCTTCTTTTAGTTCTATTAAGAGTTGCTTTACAAATTTTGGTGCTCCTGTGTTGGGTGTGTATATATTTATAAGTGTTATGTCTTCTTGGTGGAGAGTCCCTTTTATCATTATATACTGTCCCTCTTTGTCTTTCTTTATCTGTTTTGCTTTGAAGTCTACTTTGTCTGATATTAGTATAGCGACACCTTCTTTCTTTTGTTCATTATTAGCTTGGAGTATTGTCTTCCATCCCTTCACTCTGAGTCTGTGTTTGTCTTTGGGGCTGAGGTGTGTTTCCTGGAGGCAGCATATTGTTGGGTCTTGTTCTTTGATCCATCCTGCCACTCTGTGTCTTTTGATTGCAGAGTTCAATCCATTTACATTTAGAGTGGTTATTGAAATGTGGGGGCCTACTGCTGCCATGTTATGTCTTGTGTTCCGGTTCTCTTCAATTTCCTTTGTTTCTCGTCCCATGGTTTAGTCTGTTCTGATGGAGAGCTGCTACTCTCTGTTGTTGTCCTTCTACTTATCTCCTTTGCTTTTGGTTTTGTAACCCCTTTCCTTTTTTTGATTTTTCAGGAATGAGGGTTTTCCTGAGCATTTCTTGAAGAGGAGGTTTTGTGGCAATGAACTCCTTTAATTTTTGTTTATCTGGGAAAGTTTTTATTTCTCCATCATATTTGAAGGATATTTTCGCTGGGTAGAGAATTCTCGGCTGCAGGTTTTTGTCCTTCAGATCTTTGAATATATCATTACACTCTCTTCTAGCCTGTAAAGTTTCTGCTGAGAAATCTGCTGATAGCCAGATGGGGGTTCCTTTGTAGGTTAATTTCTTCTGCCTTGCTGCCCTTAATATTCTCTCCTTGTCGTTGACTTTTGCTAGCTTCACTACTATATGCCTTGGGGTTGGTCTACTTGCATTGATAAAGTTTGGAGATCTATTGGCTTCTGTCACATGAAGTTCCATCTCCCTCCCCAGGTTTGGGAAGTTCTCAGCCATTATTTCTTTGAATAGGCTTTCTGCCCCCTTCTCCCTCTCTTCTCCCTCTGGTATACCTATAATCCTTAGGTTGCATCTCCTAATTGCGTCAGATAATTCTCGGAGAGTTTCTTCATTTCTTTTTAGTCTTAGTTCTCTCTCCTCCTCTGCCTGCAGCATTTCTATATTCCTATCTTCCAAATTGCTGATTCTTTCCTCCATATTATCGGCCCTACTGTTCAGTGCGTCTAGATTTTTCTTAATCTCCTCTATTGTGTTCTTCATTTCCAGTATTTCTGTTTGGTTCTTCTTTATAGTATCGAACTCTTTTGTGACATAGCTCCTGAACTCGTTGAGTTGTCTATCTGAATTCTCTTTTAACTCACGGAGTTTTTAAATGATGGCTGTTTTGAAGTCATCATCATTTAGGTCATATATTTCATTGTCTTTGGGATTGTTTTCCATGTATTTGTCATTTTCCTTCTGTTCTGGAGATTTAATATATTTTTTCATATTGCTTGATGGTGTAGATTTGTGCCTCCGCATAGAGATAGAGTTTAGTTACTGCTTCCACTTGTTTCTACTGGTGAGGTGGGGGGACAGCTGTTTATACTGCACCAACCAGGAACCCTATCAGCTGTTGCTAACTGGGCCTGGGCCCCTCCTTGCAGTCACAGTGATCCTGTGGGTCCCCTCTTCAGCTGTGGGGGCCATCACAAGGGTGCTTCAGGCTGCTGGTGCCTACTGTGGCAGACCACCTAGACGTGCTCCCTCCTTAGGGTCTGCAGCGGTGTTATGGGCTTTCCCAGCGGCCAGGGGTAGGATCACTTATATTTGCAGCTCTGTCACTGTCAGCGCCCACAAAAATCTCTCTTGTCCACTATGGGTCACAGCAGAGCTATGGGCTTCTTCTGCAGTCTGTGGTTAGCTCACCTAACTATGCTACCCTTGTCCCAGGGTCTTCCAGCCTCGTGGTTGCTGGGTGGGTGCTCTCTACTAGTGCTGTGCAGAGGCTATCACTGAGGCTGCTGTGAGACTGTAGAGTTTCCCCCTGGGCCATGGAGCCAGGTTGCTGGAACTCCACCCAGCCCCAGTCCTCTCGCCTAGGATCTCGGGGAGCCCCTTGCCCTGTCTGGGGGATAGCTGGAGACCTTGAGTTCAGTGGCAGCTGGCCGGCTGCTGCCCTGCCTGGGATTCTCCTCTTTGGGATCCTCCTGGTGTTGTGGATGCTGGGCGGGGCCTCTCTGCTAATGGCAGGTAGAGACTTTGCCTGCTGACCGGACAGAACTCTAGAGTTTCCCCCCTGGGCCGTGGAGCCAGCCGCTGGAGTTCCACCCAGCCCCAGTCCTCTCCCAGGAGATCTCCAGTAGTCCCAAGCCCCTCCCGGGCAAAAGCCTGGTCAGTGGAGCCGGCAGTGGCAGCTGGCAGGCCGCTGCGCCATTTGGGATTCTCTCTGGGAGCTTCCTGGCGTTGTGGATGCTGGGAAGGGCCTCTCTGCTAATGGTGGGTAGGGGTTTTCCCCGCCACCTCAGGTGTGTAACTCTGGAGCTTCCCTCTGGGCTTAGGTGTAATTGTGGGGGGCTTAGGTAGGGCTCTGGTCACCTGTTTCCACCGTTGCTCCTCTGGTGTGCGCTCCCTCCTGCCCTTGGTGTGTGGCGATGTTCTGGGGGCGTCCACTGGAAGAAAGCCGCTTGCAGGTACTAGGCTGTTTGGGGGTCGGGGTAGGAGAGTTTTCACCTATCTCCACCTCCTCCCGGAGGGAAGTCCGTCCGCCTTCTGATGTATAGCAGCGTGGGTCTCCCAGGCATCCTGACGTGCTATATGGATATCCTTTGTTAAGCGATGAATGTCCAATTAGTTGTAGATTTGAAGAGGGAGAGACAAAGAAGACTACTCATGCTGCCATCTTGGATCTTCCCCTGATTTATCTGTTTTAAAGTAGGCTCAATATTTTTTCAATTTCACCAATTGAGAACTGCAATGATAGTTTATGCTAAACTTCTCTCCATTCATGTTTTGGAAGAAGAATTAATAGGAGGAATGAGGTAGGCCAGGCTTAGAATGCTGTTTTTACCAATCATTTGCTTTGTGATCTTGAATAAATTTCTTAATCATTGTAACCCTCAGTTTCCACATCAATAAGCATAAAATACTTGTCTCAAAGTGTCACAAAGAAGATTAAATACTATCTGTGCAAATGCCTTGACGTGTGCCAGGAGCGCAGGAAAGGTTACAGCCTTCCCTTAACGCCTTAGTAGGAGACAAGAATAACGAATGTTGCTTTCTCCACTCTGAAATCTAGGCATTCTTTGGGGAATTTATATAAGTCCATTTAAATTATTTACAGGTGAGGTGGCTATGGGTGGATCAAGGTGGGTGGGGGAGAGAGGGCTGAGAGAGCCTCACTCCTTTCTTTGCAGGGAAATATTGCCCTGAGCTAAGATCTGTTGCCAATCTTCCTTTCTCTCTCTCTCTCTCTCTCTTTTTTTTTGCCTCCTTAAAGCCCCAGTGTGTGGTTGCATATCCTAGTTGTAGGTCATTCCAGTTCTTCTCTGTGAGTAGCCACCACAGCATGGCAACTGACAGACGGGTGGGTGGTTCTGGGACTGGTAACCCAACCCGGGGCAGCCAAAGCAGTGAGAGCTCTTAACCATAACCACTAGGTCATCAGGGCTATGAGAGAGCCTCACATTTTATCACCCTAGAATGTTATGAACATTTTCTAATAGTGAACAATGAAAATATTATTTGCAGTTTCTATTCTTTATGAAAAAGTACTTGGAAAGCCGTTTCTTCTTGCTTTAGTTGTGTTTGTTTTCTGTTGTTCACTGGGAAGCACTGCTCTGGGACCCGGCTCCTGTGTGGAGGGCTGGCTTTCCTGTTAGCTGGTGGTGGAGACTCACGTGAGTGCAGGCTGCAGGGGTGACACTCAAACCCTGAACAGTGCTCCCCAGCGTGTGAGCAGGGAGGGTGGTGTAAGGAGCGCTCTGTGGCCAAATGCCAACTCTCTGCCCTTCCTTCAGTTTTGGTTAAAGACAGGATTCATTTCCACCTTTATCCCCCCCCCACAGAGCCACCAGACTTCACTGTGAAGCCCAGCCAGGTCTCTGTGATAAGTTACCTGGGAAAAGAGAAAAGAAGCAAGTAAAGTGTTTTGAAATCTGACTTTCTTTCTAGGATATTCGGGGTCACCTATTCAGAAGGGGTGCTGTGTGCTGGGAGGTTTGCAGGCTAAAGTTTGCAGGCAAATGTTTGGTGGGTTCATTTAAATCATCATTTATAAATTTTTTATATTAAGGGTGAAGTGTTACCAAACTTGAAAAAAAAAGGAAAAATAAAATAGTTGCAGAGTGTTACAAAATAGCATTGGACATTTGTTGAGCATGGTGTAAGCCTACAGTTGACTAAATCTTTACAACCATTCCTCGAGGTAGGTGACATTAGTATTTCTCATTTTATAAATGAGGAAACGAAGGCTCAAAGAGGTTACATGCTTGCTTGGTGTCATGTAGACAGTAAGGAATAAAACGAGGTCTTGAACCTTGGCTTCCTGGCTCCAAATCTTTTCCCAGTGGACGGGCCATTAATGCTGGATACCAGATTCAATGTTTTTGAGAGTAGTGTTGGGTAACTAGGCCAGCAGAAAACAAGCTTTGGGGTAACTTCCGTCAAGCACAGACTGTGATACTGGGGGCCCAGAGTGTGAAGAGGGAAAGTGGAGATGTAGGAACCAGACATGAGACGCTGCACGTGAGCACGGCTTATGGCAATGGCTTACAGGGTGAAGACTCGAGACGAGCCTCCGACGGACTCTCCTGAATTGGATCCCATTTCACACATCTCCTTTCTGAGGTTACATCTCTTTTCCAGACTGGGAACAACCAACACAGAGTGAAAAATAAAGGAAAAGAGAAACACATGTTTCCAAAGTGTGTCAAGAGTATCATCAAAATGAGGAAGAAATGCATGAATGTACACACATAATTTTTTCTTAGATTAAAAACACTGTGTCTAAGTACAAAGCTTGTTCACTTTTTTCTGTCAGCCTAATGTATTTTTGTTAGCAATGTTGACCACTGAAATTATTTTCTTAGCAAAGAATTTTCCAGTAAACCTCCCACATCATTGCAAACTTCCTGTTCCCAACTGCTGTTCCTCTTCTGAGGCCCCTCATTACAGGCAGCAGGAGAGCTGATATTCAGCAGAAAATTAACTTGGCAGAGTACGTGCTTAAAGGCATCAACTTCCAAGAGAAGGAAGTTTTGATTCTGTTTTGTTTTATCAAGCATTGCTTTTTACTTGTGGTGTGCCTTTTGAAGTGATGGATTATTTTTTGAAGATAGAGACTTTTGGTTTAGCACAGTTCCCAGTACCTGGAAAATATTCAATATCTGTTGTTTTCCTGAATGTTTAACATGTACTTCCGCATGACCAAATAAAGAATAGCTTCTGGGTCATTTTTGATTTCAGATGAGCTTATAGGAATAAGCTATCTTTGGAAATTGGGGGAATTAATTCGTGAGGGCTGTAGTCCAAGTTTAAATTCTGGGTCCTCAAGCACATTTTTAAAAAAGAGGTCTTTGACCCTTCATTAAGTACAGAACAAGCACATAGAGAATGTAAACCTCCTCTGAAATCAGTGGTGATCAGGCTAGGCTGCACACTGGAATCACCTGGGGTGGAATGCATGGTAGGATTTTAAAGAAATGCTGCTGCCAGGGCCCAGACCCAGAAATTGTTACATAATTGGTCTAATCTACAGCCTGGCCTTCAGGGTTTTTAAAAGCTTCCCAGGAGATTCTAATGGGCAGCCAAAGCTGAGTATGACTCCCTTATATGAATGAGCATATTTAATCAGCAACTACTACACTGTGCTAGGCACCTGTTATTCTTCATTTTAATAATACGTTATTTTGTTACTGAGGATGTTGGGACTCATAGAGGTTGATTTGCTTACCATTATAGAGCAGTTAAGTGTTAAAACTGAAAAGAAAAAAAAGCCCTATGACCTTACACCCTTTTTTGTCATCTACATCCTGCTAGTTAAAGGATATGCTAGTGATGGCAGAAGCCAATGAATGGACCTTTGAAAGGTACAAGCCAAAGAAGACCAGGTCTGTTGAAGAGTAGAAGGCCAGTCCTCGGGATGCTATGTGAAGCAAGTTTTTAAATGTATACGGAAAGAAAATCTGAGTGCAAAGCCTTTTGGATAGATATTAGCTTCTAATGCCACATTCTATTTTTCAAAACCCAGCAACGTCTTCTATTGAATTGGAAACTGCAGATTAGCATTAAGAAGGGCCCCATGCCAGCCCTTATTGAGTTGGGCACTAGATGTATTGAGCTGTTGAGGAGCAGGACCTGGCTGACCACCACGAAGAAAACAGAGGCTGAGCTCTCCACGGGGTGGGACTCACAAAGGCACAGGGTGGCAAGGTCAGGGCACTCGCTGCCCTTGTTGTAAACTGGCAGACAGTGGTGCCGAAATTGTATATCAGTTCCAGATATCCAAACTGCTTAGAAACCCAGGGAACAGCTATTCAGTTTAAAAAATTAAACTAAGTAAAACAAAACTTCAACCAAACCCAACTGTCATTGTGATGCAGAGGCTCAGCGCCTGCTTGAAGGTGGCTGGAGACTTCAATGTGTGTGTGTGTGTGCGCGCGCGTGTGTGCGTGCTGTGTATTTTTTCCTTTGAATAACCCCTTATTCACAGTGCTATGCCACAGGTGTCCCATCAATGCCTCCTTTTTCTCTCTAAATTTCCCTCCTTTCAAGATCTCTCCTCGGTCCTTGTAAACTGTTGATCTGTTTGCTGAGAAGCGTATGGGATAAGCAGTACTTGTGAACATTTCAGCAGCCTGTCTGGAGCAGTGAGAACTGTCTGTTTCAGACAGAGGCAGATGAGAAAGGGAAGGAGACACAAAGAATGACATTAGTAGATAGAGAAAGTGACAGGCAGGTACTTAAATGGACAGAGAGAGAGAAGAGACAACATAAGACAGAGAATGAATGAGAGAGAGACAGGGAGAAACTCAGAAGGAGAGAAGAGAGAAAAACAGAGACAGAAACTCAGAGACAGCTCAGCAGAGAGAGAGAGAGAGAGAGAGAGAGAGAGAGAGAGAGAGAGCCAGTCAGTATTGGAAGGAGAGAGAAACAGAGGCAGCAGAGAAAATCAGATAGGAGATAGAGATGGTCAGAGATGAAGGGAGAAGGAAAGAGAGAGACAGATGTGCTAGGGGAGAGGAGGATGGAAGACAGACAGAGGTGAACAGGGAGATGGAGGCCAGCAGAGAGGTATAGCCAGGCAGGAGTGTGAAAGTTTGATATAGGTTCTCACAGAGAAATGAGAAACCAGACTGGTTTGCCAGGAGGGCAGGCCTTTCCAGTCAAGGCTGTTGAGGGGTATGAGTTTAGTCGTCCTAAATGGGAGCAAGATTCCTTCCTCTCCAAGCTCAATTCATGCTCCATCTGGAGGGCAGTCTGGTGAATGTGACTTTCTACGCCAACCCTTTGGGCCACGGGAGGACTTCACAGAATTACAGAATGTTGGACCTGAGACCCTCGTCGTGGACGTGTGTGGTTTCTTGGCCAGCCCCTGTCCATTTACCCCGTTTCCAGTAACAGCCTCCAATGTTTGTGGGGGAACCACCCTTCCCCACCTTCAGGTCCTGTGGTTTTTGTGGTGTTGACAGTACCTCTCCATCACCCCCCATTCCAGGGATGGTGTGTGACCCGGGCTTGGCATGTGATCCAGAGCATCGGGTTCTCCTGTGGTCAGTGACTGGTTCAGGGGTAGGCACATATCTCAAGGGAGGCAAATCAGAGCCAATCCGTTTCATTTTGGGGGTTTGTCTGGGCTCCTGGGTTTGCCCTCAGATCCAGACTGGAACCATGGAGAAGTTGGCTGGAGCTGGGGCTGCCATCTTGCCAACTCGCATAGTTGAAAGTGCAGCCAACAGGCAGAGCAGCAGAGTGTAAAATGAAGAACAACTGGGTTCTTGTGGCCTCTTTTGAACACGGATCAAGCTATTTCTAAGGTCAGAACTGTTGCTAGACTTTTTATTTATAAAAGCCAATGCATTACCTTTTTCTTGAACAGTTTAAACCAGTTTGAATTGGATTTTCTGTCACTTGCAACCAAATCCTGATTGATATATAATGTCTTGGAGATCATATATCACCATATTCTACAGAAACTGAGTTTAAATTACTTAAGTAAGATTTTAACTAGTTGGTGGCAGCATATGAACTGAGGTTTCACTTACCACGTACCCCGTGAACTCACTCTTTCAGTCTCCTCCCTTATTTGATTTTTAAATTAAGCTATAGGGCCCATTTCAAATAAATGTTTTGACTCTAGTGATTACATGAGTTCCAGAAATGCCAGCCTTAAGCAAAACTGCCACCCCCAGACAATGCTTATCTTTGCTCAGCTGCTATTTCCCCTTTCTATGACCACCTCTCTCTCCCTTCCTAGCCATAGTAAGCAGAATATAGCAGCTACTGCTGATACTTTTACATGAACTTATCAAACAGAACCTTTACCTTTTAAAGGAGAACAGTAAAAAGATCCCAAAGGAATACATTTCTTATGCAGGAATCCCAAATATTGTAGCATGTCGTTAGAGGACATACTTTGGAGTTGCTGAACCTTCTTAGAATTCTCTGAAGTGCCAGTGAGCACTAGGACCAACACTTATTTTGTAAGATCACAAATGAAAACTTACTGGAGAATCCTGAGAACTGTCTCCTATGTCACATATGCTTAGAGCAGTGTTTCTCAAACTTCACTGTAAGTTAGAATCACTCAGAGCCTGTGAAAACGGACTGCTGAGTCCACTCCCAGCATTTCAGCCTCAGTGCGTCTGGGGTGGGGACCGAGAAGTTGCATTTCTAAAAAGTTCCCAAGTGCCACTGATGCTGCTGGTCTGGGCGGCACCACACTTTGAAGATCAGGTTTAGATTTAAGAATACAACTCTGAGAGCCTGGCCAGGTGACATAAAACCTCAACACTGCTTTGCCCTAGTCCTAGAAGTAAGACCCCCTCCGCTGCCCACTCCCCAGCAGAGATCCCGCTAGAGCTTGTGGTGCAGCCTGGCAATGGTGGGAGGCACCCCTGGAGTCCCCTACTGAGCCCGCTTGTCAATCAGATGCAGGACGACAGCCAGGAGGCCTAGGATCTGCTGATGCTTGTGTGTGGGGAAAACCGTTTTAAAATAGGAATTCAGGGTGGTTTTTTTTTTCTTTTCGATAATTCCTATTACTCCAGGAACTTCGCCTAGCCACGCTTCTGCTCTGACTCTTCCAGGCAACAGCTGGAACTGTTCAATTCTCATTGCACTAAGGAAGGGACGATGTAGTACAAAAAACAAGAAGTCTATTTCCTGGTTTTGGGGCATCTAGGTATACAGGTGAGCCGGCTTCACGCGTGTGCAGCCTGTGCAGTTACATGGGGCTCTGTGCGCACAATGGCACTGGGGTTTAATGCTCTGCAGTGGCTGTCTGAAATTCTTAATGGTTTTATCTTTGAATCTATGATTCCTAAAGCAGAGGAGAGTACGACAGGACAAAACGGAGTGTGCACTGGGGGCTGGGAGCCTTGGCTCCCATGCAGTCCTGCCTCCTGCTGTCTCCTGGGTTGGCTTCTCCCCTGCTAGTGCCCCTGTCCCCTGGTGCCTCGGCTTCCCTCTCCCTGGGTCACACTCCACCATCTCTTTCCATGCCTGGCTTGGGCCTGGGCATGGCTGCAGGGTGGGGGGTGTCAGAGCCTGACACCTCCCCACAGCATCTTGGGGTGGGACTCAAGGCAGCCACTTTTTGTTCTCAGGCCGCAGGTGCCACAGCCATTGGGTGTGCAACTCAGTGGGGTCTCTCAGCCACCTGGGACCAGGATGGAGTGTGTACCGGCTTGAAGGTTGCAATCCCTTGGGGATTGTCTGTCTGCTGTGGGCTGGCACTGTGGACCTGTGGGAAGGGGAGGTTGACTTCTCCCATCCCTGCTCAGCTGTGCCTTTTCATTTTGTACTGGGTCCAGCCAATGATGGGGCTGGCCCTGCACACAGGCCTGAAACAGCCCCCAGAGACCTCTGCATCCGAGAAGAGCAGAGGTTTAATGAAGGGCCATAGACAGCCCCCAGAGGTTTTCACTTTTCCCAGCACCGTGTGGGAAAGGAAGGCCATCCTTTGCACCTCAAAGTAGGAAAGAATTGAGCTGAGAGCAAGCTGGACCTGGACTAGCCCTGGGTCAGGGAAGACTTAGTGGACACCTGCACAGTCCAAGGGCCAGCTAGGAGCAGGTGCGCATCAGAAGATGCCAGCATGGACCGACAGTGACCCAGAATAGGGATATGTGTGTGCATGTCTGTGTGTAAATCCCACACCGACAGATTCAACTCCTGCCAGCAGATGAAATGAAGGCTTGAAGTAGAAAATAGTTGGCTTACAGGAAAATAATATTAAATTGCTCGCATTCCTGAATTTGTGGATTGAGGTTTGTATCTGCTACACTTGCCCAAAAAATGGGGAATGGAGTTTGTAGAGGCATGGAGTTAAGAACAGGCAAGAAAAGGAATCCTCTTACAGGGCTGGCAGCTGCGAGAGACTAGTAGCGCCTGGCAAGGCACCACGGTTCAGAGGCTCTAAGAAGGGAATTCTGAAAGTTACCCAAAAGCAAGATGGCCCAGGGGTCAAGAAACCTGAGGCCAGACGGAGGAGGCTGGTCGGAGGAAGCCAACCTAAGAAGCAGATGGAGGCATAGCTTCCTTATAAGAGAGTTGTTTAAATTGTCCATTAGAATACTTTGTTCTATTATGCATATGTGTTCTTTTTGTACTTGATTTGGGAGAACACTTTGCTTAAAACAACTTAGCTAAAGTGGTTTTGGGGGAAAAAAGTTGGTTGCTAGGGCACCATCCGGATGCAGGGCAAAAACAATGCTTGGATGAAATTTAGCAGGAGCTGAGCCTCAGAAGACTGAGCAGGGAGTGGCTGAGAAGCCGGACTTTTTATTGGGAAGAATGTTATGGCTGTTTCTTTTTTCTATCTATCTCTTCTCATTTCTCTACAACAAACCTTCTTGTGCAGATTTTACGAGGGGGACAGCCTCTAAAATGAAAGCAAATTTGGGCACTCAATTCTTGTAGTGAAGATGCATCCCTGACTCTAAATGCCTTGCTCTGCATTTGGGAGGAGCGGAGGAATAAAGGCAGAAAATGAGCCGACAGAGATGCTCCCCTTCTCTTTCCCATTAGCTGCGTCTAGTTGTAAGTGAAAGGACAAACACTCACAGGGAGCAACCAGAAAGAAGGGGAGGCAGGAAGGTCCCCCAAACGACGCCAGTCTTTAGAGGACCCCACAGGAGCCCTCCGCACGGAGTTACCTCGGACTGAAGAATCGCCCACCGGAGGATGTAATGCGGCAGGTTCCTGGGCCTTTGCGATTGCCCTGGTGGGGGCAGGGAGAGGATGTGGGGGCCAGACTAGTCTCATGTCGATAAAAATTCTCATATAACCAAATACGTTCCAGCTTGCAGTCAATAATACACAGCTTAGATAAAACCAAAACCACTGTGTCAAAAGCGTGGGAATGGTTTCCTGGAGCTCCCTGGAAGTGAATTTGACTTATGGAAAGTTTTAACTTCTCCATTTGGTGCCAGACCTGCCATGAGAGAGAACTCCTGCTATGGATGCCATTCAAACCGGTGATAAACCAGGACAGAAAAAGCCATTCAAAAGCTGAAGCTCCCAGAGAGAACAAAAAGGGAGCAGAGAAAGGCAGACTCAGAGAGAAATGGCATTCGGTAACTGCGAGCAGATAACTGATTTGTTCTTATGGAATCAGAGTGAAAAAAGGTTCTTCAGAAGGGGGGGCGGGTCCCTGCCACAATTAAAAGAGCGTGCACCCTACTTGGCAGAGTGCCCTTCTCCACTGCTGTGGCCTCTATGTAAAGAGAGCTGGACCCTGGTTCTCAGAAGCTCGGGTTTCCTCTGTGTCAGGGATCCTGCTTAGCTCATGATGGGAATTTTGTCCTCATCAGCATCAGTTTTCAAAATTCCTCACACGGATACAGAATGAAAAGGGAAGCAGAGTCCCTTTGGGATGTTTTCTATCATGAATCATCAGTCCCTTCCTGACTCCCCTGGGAATCCCATCCCCATACAGAGCTCCTATTGACTCCCATGGTCCCTTGTCGAAGTAAAATTCAAGAACGGAAAAGATGAGCTGGAGTCTACTTCATGTTGGCCTCATCAGCTAAATCCTGTGGCAGGCAGGGGTCGGAGCAGTTTAGGATTAAAGAGGCAGAAATAAAAGAGCCTGCTATTCAAATACTTGGGGGCTCCTAGCATTCTGATTGTAAATGGATCCAATAATTTATGTGCAGACTATTTAGAAGGAGATGAATGGGCCACAGAGCTCCTCAGTGTTCTTTCCAAACATACAGCTCAGCCTGTTTTGGTGGTAACTAGACTGTAAACATACGCAACTAAAGGAAGTGCTTTGTCAATTGCATTTTATTTTATTTTAATTCTAGGATAGACAAGGGAGGAACAGAATTTAAGAGAGTTCATTTGGGCCTGTGCAATCCAAACCCTTTCCAGAGACATAGCAACTTCAGGTTTTTGAAATACTTACCTAATTTAAAAGATTCAAGAAGAAAAAAAAATTTTTTTATTAACTTAGGCTAGATCCCCTCTATATAGTATACCTCACTATTCTGGGAAGGGGACAAAAGAGAACTGACCATGGCATGGTTATCAGAAATTTGTTCTTTGGAAATAGAAGTATTTCTGTGTTATTTGTCGATAAATCATATGACATTGATGTGTTCACTCATTCATTCTTCCATTCACTCTGTTTATTCTATGAACATCTGGTAAGTCCCTTCCATGTACCAGCACTGTGCTAGGCACACATGAAATGAAATAAGGTAGATTCTGGTTCCCCGTAAGACGGAAGAAGTAACCTTGTCTCTCCCACTGAACACAGCTATAAAACCTGGACAGAATACACAGAGCAAGTATTTACCATGAAAGGTAAATAGCAGTGGATAGATTGGGAGAAAGACCAGAATGTGAAGTACCGCCAAACTGTTGGTGAGCCTAGCCCCTTTGTTTCTCCTGGTATCCCCTGGCCTGGACATAAGGCAGCCCCAAGCCTAGCAGTGAGCATTGGCCAGGACACAAAAACACACAACGTTGCAGGAGAAGCCCTTTAGTTTTGACACGAAGAGTGGGAAAGGGTCTCTTAATAGTCAGAGAAAATGGGGAAAATGCCCCACTTTGCCTTTTCCTTCTTTTTCTTTTCCCCAGTCTCTCACACGACCCAGCCTGTGACGGCCCACCTAAAACTCTGAGGGAGCGGAAACTTCTTCTCTGATTGGAAGAACCGTGGCCCAAGAGAGTGGCACAGATGCCTGTTGCTTTTCTTCTCTCTGTCTTCCTGCCACTTGACCCCTGTAATGAAGACTCTGATTCTATTTGTGATGTTTGATTGCTGATAGCTTTCGAGCCTCACCACCCCCCTTCACTTTCTGCCCCACATCTGAGCAAAGCTGGGAAGAAAGCTCGGGTACTTCTTCGTAACTAGTGGGAAGTTCAGATCGTAGAGCTCCAGTTGCAGGCAGGAACTCTCACCCCGCCTCACTCCCCAGCCACCAGAAACATCAAGCCAGTCTCTTTTCCTGGATCTCAAGCCATTTTCAGACCAACTTGGGAGCCCCCACTGCTCTCTCCAGGATGTTTCATCTTGTGAGTAATAAATCTTTTCATACCCTCTTGTTGTGTGTGCAGCATCATTGATTGCAATATCCAAACCAAAAAAAAAGTTTTCTGGGGGGAGTGGGGAGATCCATCTCATTTCTGCTGAGTGACCACAACACCTCCAGACAGGGGCACAGTTATGGGAAATGCACAGGAGATGAGGGTCAAAAAGGGACACTTCAGGGAACCATAAAGCACGAGGGAGATCTCAGAGAGGAGGGAGTTGGGGGCACTACTCCAGTCGTTTGAGAACTTGGGCTTATTTCCAAGCTGTGCGTGCAAGGATCTGATCATAAAGACTCTATCTGAGGCTCTGAGAAATGCACCATGGGAGATCACGGCCCAGCTGCCCAACTGGCCACTAGGTGGCATACACATCAGAAAGATCTGAAGAGCCCCACCAAGGCTTTGAAAAGAGAATTGACATTGAAACCACAGCCCACAGAAGGCAGGTCAGAACTCACAGCCTGAAACCCACTAGGCTGATTGCCTGCTAAAACAAAAATGTCAACATTCCATAAGATTTGAACAAGACCCAGAGTCTCGTAATATGATCTTCAAAACGTCTGGGATATAATGCAACATCATTCAGCATACCAAGAACCAGGAAAATCACAATTCTAATAAATATATATAATCATTAAACTTTATAAACTGTAAACAAAATGTCAGATTTACTGTTTGTTAATTTAAAAATTTTTAAAGACGGTGTCCTTTGCTTTCAAGAGGTATACAATCTAATGTGGGAGACAGATTCATAAACGGATAATGACGTAGCCTTTAGTACCTATGATGTCAGAGATGTGGATGGGATAATGTGGGAGCACAGGAGGTACCTGACCCAATCTTGGGAGGCGTGTCAGGAGATTGGACTTGGCTTCCTGGAAGTACAGATGCTTCCGTTAAGTCTGAAAGCATAATAGACAAAGAGGAGTTAGGTTGGGAAGAAGTAGAAGGTATTCACACCTTAGTAAGGGGCAGCATGAGTAAAGATATATGGCCGAATGGGCATGGGGAAATAGAAACAGTGCTGTTGAGCTGAAGCTCTAGCCACCAGGTGGGGAGTGGTGGAAAAGGATGCTATAATGCCCAGGACCAGGCCATGGAAGGCTTCAAATTCCATTACATACCACATGGAAACCTATAGGTCATCCTATCTGGAATCTGGCCTTAGTTCTGTCAACATTAATACAATGGTCATAATGAAATCTTGGCACCCGTTTGGGTCTTGGCTTCTTGCAGCAGAAACTACTGATGTGCACCAATACCTATCTGTCCGGTCTTCTGTTTCCCAGCCTCCCTTGCAGTTAGTTTGCCTGTGTGATCAATGCTGCCTAATGGATGTGGGTGGAAATGATGCACAAAACATTCAGAGCTTGGATGTCTAAGGTATCCAGGTGCCTTTCTTGAACCCTCTTCCCCTTCCACATTGGCCTAGAGGCCATGTATTGAAGGGCCATGCAACAAGATGGAAGGAACCTAGATCATTGAGTCATCACTTGGAGGAGAATGCCTGACCAGGAACGTCCATGAAGGATTTTGCACAAGGGGGTGATGAACTTTTCTTGTGTTAAGTCACTGAGATTTCATAGTTTGTTTATTCTTCATCATAGTCCAGCCTATCTGACAAATACAGTTTCTCCATCTCTTTATCAAGAGCAAGATAGCCTCCCTCCAAATCTTTTCTAGCTCCATAAATCTAACTTAATCTAGAGAAGGCCCTCCTTCAGTTGGCTGGTAATTTCTTGGTGCTTTGGCTAAATTTCTTGGGATCAGTCTTGCCCGTGTTCTTCCTCTCCAGGATACTCTTGTATGTTACCTTGGGGAAGGTTCATGATGCCAGAGACACTCAGGATTGGATGGCCTCTTAAAGCTCACCAAGTGTACCTTCCTTTCTAGTGCCTGACTCACCTCTCCAACAGCCCTGCTAAATGGTGGTCCAGAATCTGGCTGAAAACCTCCAGTAACTGGAAACTCATTGCTCTAACCGTACAAAAGTTTTTATTCCCCCTACATTCTAAATAAGGGAAAATATTGCCCAAAATTCATAATTCCCATGGACTGTGCTTCAATTTCCCTATTCTATTTTTCAAATGCATGAATAATAATTCTATCTAAATGAAGGAGTTGCAATTCCATTTGGAACATCTGAGCCTTTTCCTGACCTTTTCGCATCATGGCAACAGTTTTTTTCCCCTCACACAATGAACTATTTACTTGCTGAGGTTGTATGGCCCATGTGTGACAGCCCAGAAATTATCCTTATATCCATCAACTCCATGTGCCCACAAGTAAAGAGCTCTTTCTTTGAGAGGATCTTGTCTTTAATGTCAAGGACAAGATCTGATGAGCAATAGCAGTCTCACAATTGAAATCTCTGGAAGCTTTAAGCCTATCTATATGTCCATGGGGTATCTCTGAAACCATAAACATCTTTTAAAAGTCCACACAACTAAACTAGAAAACAGAAGTGAACGTCTTCATTTGGCCTGGAAGTTTTAACATGAAAGGTTTTTGTAGTGAGGGACTCTGTCTTCTTTGACGAAATGTCTGTTTAGTGCATAATTCTGGATAGTCCTTGAATAAGGTCAAGCACGATTCATAAAAGGAAAAACTGATAAGATGGACTGCGTCAAAATTTAAAACTTTTGCTCTGCAACAGGCTCTGCTGGAAGCATGAAGGGACAAGTTACAGAGTGGGAGAAAACATTTGCAAACCACAAATGTGACAAAGGACTGGTATCTGGAATACGTGATGAACTCTGAACACTCAACAGTAAAAAAAATAATTCAACTAGAAAATGGGTAAAAGACACAAATAGACATTTCACCAAATGGTAGCAAATAAGCACATGAAAAGATGTTCAACATTGTTAGCCATTAGGGACATGCAAATTGAAACCACAATGTGTACCATTACACATCCATCCTAAGGGCTAAAACATAAAAGAGTGACAACACCAAATGCTGGCAAAGACACAGAGAAACTGGATCACTCAGGTCTTCCTGGTAGGAATGTAAAATGGTATAGCCACTCTGGAAAATAGTTCACCATTTTCTTTAAAAACTAAACATGCACTCACCATTTGTTGTCAGTGCCATTGACTTGATTCCAACTCCTAGCGCACCTGGGGATAGCAGGGCGGAACCCTGCCCGGTCTTTTTGCGCCATCCTCTCACCTTCCGGCGCTCTATCAGACAATGCTCTACTGCTATTTATAGGGTTTTCATGGCCTATTTTTTGGAAGTGGGTGGCCAGGTCCTTCTTCCAAGTCTGTCTGAGTCAGGAAGCTCTGCTGAAACCTGTCCACCGTAGGTCACCCTGTTGGTATCTGAAATCCCAGTGCCGTAGCTTTCAGCATCACAGCAACACACATTGCCTGCTTGTAGCACTGGAAGATGAGAGGATGGCTCAAAAAGACTGGGCAGGGTTCCGCTCTGCTGTACACAGAGTTGCTAGAGTTGAATCGACTGGATGGCACTAACAGCAAACCAGTCAACATGAGGGACAGGCCCTGGCCATGTCTTATTCATCTGGCTGGCTCCCAGCCTCGAAGCCTTACTAATTGAAATCTTAAGCCTAAAAGCCAACATAATTAACTACTTCATTAGTTGGAATAATTTACTAAAAATTTTTGGGAAGTCATTTCATAAATAATGCAATTTCTTCCTATCCGTCTTCATCCCAACAATCTGTATCAAACCTAGCCTGAGAAGGTGAGTCACACAAGTACTGCTAGGTGTTCCAGAGGCTGCCCAAGGTCAATGAACACTTCGCCCACACCTGGCTTGAATTTCAGATTCCTTTAATATTCGCTGCCCTTCTTTCCAAGAAATTTGTTGGAGGCATCGCTTCAGCTTGCTGCAACAATTAGCCTCTTAGACCGAACTGTTAGAAGAAAAGAGAAAGGGACTGAATCTTTCCTCTCATGAAACATGGACCCGATTTCACCTGTACAGTGGGTCCTGCTGGGAGGATTTTTGGAATGTCCCTCAGTTGCATGATTTTAAGTATTATCCTGCCCTATTTTTCAGCTTCAGCCTACTCTTGAGACTTTTTCTTTTAAATTAAAAGCATCACTTAAAATGTGTTATCAGAGAAACTTTAACATAATGAGAAAAGGCAGCAGGTTTATCAGACAAGAGAATCTGCTTTTCTTCAAAGATGCTGGTTTTATTGCATTAAGGGCTGTTTGCTCAAAGAGATCTGAAGAAGACACAGGGGTTAACCCTGTGCATCAAGTCCTCCTTCTCACGGAGTCTATTTTCTGTTTGATTTTTACACTGCAAGTATCACAAGTACAGCCGTGGCTCCACCAACACTAATAGAATAGGAAAGATGAGCTACCTTTAATATTCGCTTTTGGTTTTTGTTTCCAAGAAATCACTTTTGGGTAAGATGAAGTTAGATATGCATGCTAGTGAATGTATGTAAATCCATCTTACCATAGAGAAGGACATAATTCTTTTACCATTAAGCAAAATAGAAGAGTGAGGAGTCATTTCCCTCCAAACAGAGACTCTTCTGGATTTAAGCGTACACAGACACGAAGCATTAAACTCAGTTAAGGACAACAAATGAAAAACCAAGCTGTGCACAAAGATCCCCTCTCACCCCATGATGTAAAGTTTCCAAGCAGCAACATCTGGAGACCTCACCGTCCACATGATTTAAATAGAAGGCGCAGAAGCAGGAAACCATACTCAGCCCCCGCTCTTTGTGAACTCAGCTTGCGGCCGAGCCAATTCACTCTGCTTCTAATTGGCAATTCTGCAGCCCCAACTGAGTACCTCATTTGGTTCTCACAAGCCCTGGAGCCCTTTCCCCACGTCGACCTTCGCTCAGGCCATTCCTGCTGCCCGAAATGTGGTTCCCCTGACTCCTTGCCCGCTGGCTCCCTCTCAGACTCCAGGTTTCAATTAAAGTAACATCCCTTCCTATCCCGCTCACTCCAGAGTCAGTCTCTGACTCAGCACCCTGTATCTGAGTCCTGTTCCAAGGTTTGACATCTAATAGATAAATATTGGTGAAATTAATAAATGCTTCCTCCAAAAAATTTAATAAATTACTACACGCTTCCTCCAGCTAAAAAAGTAGATATCCTACCATTCCTTAAGAGAATTTTAGTGACTAATAAAAATGGACCGTATTTTTAAACACACACACCCACATGATAATCAAACACAAAGAATGGAATGATTAGCTCAAGCCAGTGGGGATCAGAGGCTGCCTTCCAGTGGTGATGCTCAGGCATAATTTTAAGTAGGTGCCCCACTGAGTAACCTGTGACCCCGGCTTAACCCCTCTGTCTCACAGCTGATCCCCCCTCCCAGCACTTGCGTCTATTCTGCATCCCCTGCACCCATTCAATAGGCACCTTTAGGAATCTTACCAACCTCTTCAGGTAGATTTTAAGCTCTTGGAGAGCAGGGCCCTGTTCTAATATTAACAGCAAACGCTGTTGAGCATTTCTTATGTGGGAGTCATAATGTTACATGCCTTCCTGTATTAATACTATATGCGATGGAGCCACAGTTTGAACCCAGGCAGAATGACCTCAGAGCCTGTACGCACACTCTTCAACTTGCATCTGACACATCTCAGGTGTTTGCATGACGTTTGGCAAGTTGTCTCAGTTTCCTTCTCTGTAAAATGGGGACGACACGGTAGTCACCTCAGAGGGTTGTTGTGAAGACTAAAGAAAGTGGATACCTGTAAAATGCTTAGAAGGTGGATGGAACACAGTAGGTACTCATTAAATGTTAGTTGTTGTTATTGTTGTTTATAGGAAAGTACCCACTCCCGGGAAACCCCTCAGTCCATGTTTTAGCACGGAAAGTCCCGTGTCCTGGGCAAAAGTTCAAAATGGCTCCAGATGGCAGGCATGGGACGGGAGTCAGCTGGTACCCTGTGTTCGCTCTCCAGGGCCCTGCCTCTCTTCCAGACGCCACCTCGAAATTCCCTCGTGTCCTGTAATTGATCTTCTGCCACAGTATTTCAGGAAATGGGACTCCTTAGTCAACAGGTTGTAGCGCTGAAATCATTACCTTTTAGGTACAAACGTTCTTCTAGGGAGACCATCGCCCTGTTTTCCTCATTTACTGTCAAGTTTTATAACCATCTCTGTTTCTAAGAGCAAACTATTTGATGTTTGAAGATACCTCTGACAAGGCTAAAACGCCGCGCCTACCTGAACTAAACTAGAGCATCCAGCGCCCCCTGCCGCCTTTTCGTAGGAAAGGCAGTCAAGAAAAGCTCGTTTAATTGACCGTGAATTTTTGCTTATCCGGGTCTAAAGAGAAATCGGTATAAATATCCCAAATTTGAAATTAGATTCACGTTTTATCTTTTCTTGAATTCACCCCCTTGAACTTCAATTGTTTGCTTTGCCTTTGCAAAAATTGACTTTTGTTTAATGATACTTCTCCTATTTATATTTGCTTTCCTTGAATTCGCTTCTGGCTGTTTTGCTTTTGGGATTTGAACTGGTTTTGTCTCACCCTTGGCTCTTTTTCACTTCCGTGAAGCCCTGAGACCAGCGCGCGGGGGAAGAGGCTGGGGCATCAGCGGTCAGAGGGAACCACATTGACTCTAACAAAACTTAAGACCACGGCACCCCAGGCTAGGAGGGAGAAAGGAAGGACAACCTCACTCACCAGGCCCTAGGCACTCCTCACAACTGGAAGTTAGTTTGCTGAAAAGAAAAGAAAAGAAAACCCTCTTAACAAAGCGCTGTGGTCTATCTCTGTCTTCCTTTGCATCCAGGTGTCGCTCTCAAGGAACTTGGCCTTTCTGGGGCAGAGCCTGCGGTCGGTGACTCCAACCCCAGGTGGAGGGGAGGATGGAAAGAGGGAAGGGAGGAGGATGGAGCCCTTGGCCAGGCCCGGACCTTGAACCTGATCGCCCCAGGTCGAAGCGCCCCTCCGCGGGCTGGGACTGGCA
This sequence comes from Equus przewalskii, assembly GCF_037783145.1. NCBI lineage: Eukaryota > Metazoa > Chordata > Mammalia > Perissodactyla > Equidae > Equus > Equus przewalskii. The sequence continues at coordinate 50,609,009 of NC_091849.1, forward strand.
GTAGTCCCCCGGACCTCGGGGACCCTCTACAGCGCCCCGGCTCCGCTGCGTTCTAAGAGGACAAATTCCCCTGGATTGAGAGCGCGCGCCGTGGAGACCAATCGGATCCCGGCGTACGGCTGAGTTCAGGCGGGTTCAGCCAATGAGCATGCGCCTTGGGCGAGGTGAGGCCGCCCCCAACTTGGGCCTTATAAATTCTGCCCGCCGCGCCCGCAGAGCCGGGATGGGCCGGGCTCAGCAGAGGGCTCGGGGGTCCGCAGCGTGTCTGCCCGGGATGTCCCAGGCAGCTGAGGGCGAGCAGCCCCTGGAGACGACGGGCGCCGCTGAGAGCCGGCACGAGGCCGCCCCCGAAGGCGAGTCGCCGGCGGAGACCGCGGGGCCCTCGACTAGGAGCCAGACCGGCGACGAGGCTGACCTGGTGAACCGCAGTGGGAACGAGGAGGACGCGGGGTACGGGCTGGGCAGATGGTGGGAGTGGGTGGGTGGACTTTGGCGCCGTCCCGGAGCCGCCTGGAGAGAGAGCAGGTGGCCGAGGGCATCGTGGGCGCATGGTACCGGGGCCATGCGGTCGAGGTCTAGGCCCAGACAAGGCCTCCATCCTCCCCCCTTTCCTCCTTCCATCCTCCCCTCCAGCTGGGGATGGAGTTACTGTCTGACCTCAGGCTCTGCCCCAGGAAGGTCAAGTTCCTTGAGAGCGACATTGGGGCAGAGGAAGACAGGGATAGACCATAGCGCTTTGATAAGAGGGTTTTTTAATTTTAATTTTTTAAGCAAACTAACTTCCCGTTGTGAGGAGTGTCCAGGGTCTGCTGGGTGAGGTTGCCCTTCCCTTCCCCCTCCAAGCCTGGGGTTCTGTGGTCTTAAGTTTTGTTAGGGTCAGCGTGGAGTTGAGGTCTCAGTAAGGAGGAGGTGTAGATCATTCATGGCTTTCAAAGGTAGAGTTTTACAGACTTGGGTGGGTGGGTGTAGACCTTTGCTGTGGATGGTGGCTTTGGCATCCTTTCAGTGAAAGCTTTGGGAGATCCAGCGCTTCCTTAAATCATGGCTTCCTTGTAAGACTTCTTGTTGCCACGTGTCTCACCCTACCATTTCAGAAAATGGTTCGTTGGTGGCCTGAGCTGGGATATCAGCAAAAAGGACCCCAAAGACTATTTTACCAAACTTAGAGAGGTCGTTGACCGTACCATAAAAATGGATCCCAACATTGGAAGATCAAGAGGTTTGGGGTTTATCCTCTTTAAAGATGTGGCCAGTGTGGAGAAGGTAAGCTGTGTACTTCCTCAAGGGCCCTTGTGTACAGGATGTGATTTCTGAGAGAACAGCATGATCTTGATCAGTTTGTGTGAGCTGCATGTGGCCAAGTGCACTGTGGGAAGCAGAGTTTAGGTACTTGTTACTCTACAGATTTCAGTGGGCAGTCGAAAGTATAGGGGTTGGAGTGGTCCAGGAAGATGAGAGTGGACATTTATTGCTTGTTTATGTGTCTATTTTGGGCACTGAGCTAAACATTTCACATGTGAGGATTAGAAAAGCATCCCAGGATGCCGTGAGGTAGGCGTTATTTGTGTCACTTTACAGAGGAGGAAACTAAGGCTCAGAGAAGACTGAGTAACTAGGAGAGGTCACACAGTGAGTAGAGGGTAGAAGAGTGGGGATTCCAACCCCTGCAGCCCAGCTTCAGCCTGTGCTGTTAGTCCCTGCTGCTTTATTCCTGGAGGAAGCAAGTCTCAGGTTGGGACTGCCAGGACAGGAAGAAGGGCACACAGCATGGACAGAGGCTCCAAGGGAGTGAGGACCGATTTACGTGTGTTTAGGTAAACCAGCCAGATTTCAAGTTTAGAGAAAGTCAGGAAGTCAGGCCTCGGTAGAGTGTGGTGTGTTTGGAGGGGATGAAATATTTTCTGTGCCTGTTGAGGGGGGTGGTGTGGGACGGGTCTTGTGGCTCAAAGAGAATGGACTAGCCCTGGGTAATGCTGCCAGGAAATGCCGGTGAGAATTAGAACCAGAGTCTGCCTGATTCCCTTCTCAGAAGGAATTGTCCCATTTCCCACATCCCGGGAAACCCCACAGGCCTAGTTTTAGTGCTATAAGTCCCTCAGCCTGGGAAATCCCTTCGTTCTGGTGTTAGCACTGAAAGTCCCCAGGCCCCGTGGTCCTGAGCAAATGGATGGTTGGTCAACCTACTCTTCTGTTGGAACAGGTCCTAGACCAGAAGGAGCGCAAGGTAGGTGGCCATAGCATGAACCACAAAAAGGCCGTAACCATGAAGAAGGATCCTATGAAGAAAATCTTTGTGGGGGGTCTGAACCCTGAAGCCACTGAAGAGAAGATAAGGGAGTACTTTGGCAAGTTTGGGGAGGTGAGTGTCTCCCCAGGGTGTGGTTTATGCTCCCCAGCAGCGACCTGTGGCTGCTTTTTTCCTTCCTTCCTTGGCTGGCTGGAGCTCTCCTCAGCGGGGCTTCTTCCTCCTCGCCTCTGGCTTTCGGGTGCCTTCTCTTCTATGAGTTCCCTTTAGATCCTGAGTCAGAGGAGGCCCTAGCCCTGAGCTTTGCCTGGGTTTCCAGATTGAGGCCATCGAGTTTTCACTGGATCCAGAGTCTAACAAAAGACAAGGTTCTGTTTTCATCGCCTTTAAAGAAGAGGAACCTGTGAGAAGCATTCTGGAGAAGTTCCACACCATCAGTGGTAGCAAGGTAAGGGTCTCTGGCTCCACGGGCCTGCCTTCCCCTCTCTGGAGAGCTAGCCTTTGGGTTAGTGGGCACCTAGGAGGGTAACCCATTCTCCCAATTTTAGCCCTGAAAGCATCGTGTCCTGGCAAACCCTTTCCTGGAATGTGAAAGGTCCTGGTTCTTGGCGATGAGTGTGGAAGTTTGGAGGAAAAGTACAAAACCCATGCACTGGCCCAAACAGAGGGGCCGAAAGCAACACTGTCTTTAGTGTCAAATGGATATGGCAGAGATTATCCATCTTCTGTAGCTGCTGTCACCCACTTTCCCCTGACCACTGATGTTGGCAACCACAGTTTGTGGTTCACAGTACCGGTTTCTCTGCCCATGGTTGCGTCACCCAGAGACATGTGACTTAGACTGTTGTAATTATGAATATCAACAGTCTGTCTTTGACTTTGCCTGTGGGTTAACTGTTGCACTTTGTATTATATTGAGCTAGTGCTAGTTTTATTTTTTTTTTAATTTTTTTTAAATTTTTTTTTTTAAAGATTTTATTTTTTTCCTTTTTCTCCCCAAAGCCCCCCTGGTACATAGTTGTATATTCTTCGTTGTGGGTCCTTCTAGTTGTGGCATGTGGGACGCTGCCTCAGCGTGGTTTGACGAGCAGTGCCATGTCCGCGCCCAGGATTCGATCCAACGAAACACTGGGCCGCCTGCCGCGGAGTGCGCGAACCTAACCACTTGGCCACGGGGCCAGCCCCGCTAGTTTAATTTTTTAACATTGTGAATATTGTGACCATGTTTTCGAAGAGGTCAGATAATGAAAATGAGAATGATTATAATACCAACGCAAGCAAGATCCCGTCACCGAAAAAGAAGGCTAAACGACTGTGTTATTTTAATGACAGATGGAAGGACACATACAACTGGATTAGGGAGGTAAATAACCCAAACCGAGCCCTCTGCACGATATGCAGAAAAGAATTTGGGATTGGGCACGGCGGAGAAGGGGATGTGAAAGCACATATGGAGACTGAATCTCACAAGTCCAGGATGAGACAGTCAGGGGCCTCTAAACCGATCAAAAGCGGTTTCATTTCCCGAAAATACACCAATGTCCAGGCAAAAGTAGCAGCCGCTGAATTAACGTGGGCATACCACACGAACAGACACGCGCTATCTTACCGCTCCCTTGACTGCTCTATGAAACTGAGCAAGGTGACATTTTCTGATTCAGAGGTCGCAACTAAAATCTCCTGTGGGCGAACGAAAGGAGAAATTTTGATAACCGACGTGCTGGCCCCTTACAGTGTCGAGCTGGTTTTGTCATTTCTCACCAACGGTCATGTTTTCTACAGTCTGTCGACCACAGGCGATGCGCCGAATCACGGCCACAAAAAAATTTTCCCTCTAGCTCTCAGGTACTTTGACTTGAAAAATGGAGTTTCAGATCGTCTCCTTGATTTCTATGAAGATTGTAATGAAACTCCTGAAATACTAAAACAAAAGATTGTTGATATTTTGTCCAAATACAAACTAGATTTAGCTCACCTCTCTGCATATTCTTCAGACTGTGCCAATGTAAATTTCAGCAAATTCCATTCCGTCTATAAACTTCTTAACGAAGAAAATGGAAAGATCGTACCTCTTCCGTGTCCTGCACGTCTTGTGTACAACACTGCCAAAAAGGGCTGTGATTTGCTTAAATGTGACATTGAGACTTTCATAATGAAAGTTTTGGGTCACTTTTCAGTTTCCTCAAAATGTGCAGAACCACTCAATGAGATTTTTGACTTTATAGAAGTGGGAGGAGATGACGTCTTTAGACATGTGCCTACAAGATGGACGTCCTTGCTGCCAGCCATAGAAAAGATGCTAAAATGTTGGCCGGCCATAAAATCGTATTTTCAAAGCGTGGGACCAGAAGAATGTCCTTTGATTTGGAAATATATTGAGGATGAGAGTGGAGAGAAGGATTGCAGTGAAACAGAAATTTATATGCTGTTTCTCTGAAACTGTCTGATGATCTTTGAAGAGGCCGCCAAGAGCCTAGAAAAGGATGAACTCACTGCGCCTGAGCTGTTTGATATTATGTATAGGTTGAGACAAAAACTCATACAGCGGAAAAATGATTCATTTTTTGGGAATAAGACTGCTTCAGAACTAAAAAAAAGGTCACTGGAAAAGGGCGGCCAAGTGAAAGAGGACTTCCGTAATTTCTTTTCTAAAACTGTAACTTATTTGGAAGCCAACTTCAATTTCACCAGTGCCAATTACCTCTGGGCTTTAAAACCATTTTCCCTGCGAAGGAGATGTTTAATTTATGATGACATCCGGTGTGCTTCAGAGTGTTTAAAAATGACGGATATTTTAGACATGGATAGCCTCTATGATGAATTTATAGATGCAAAAGACCTGATTGACAAACAGCTGGTCTATCCCAACAAGCCCGTGGATTCAAAGTGGGTGGACATTTTTGCAGAAATGGAAACTAATTCCTACAAATTTAAAAACTTGCTGTTACTAGTCAGTAAAATCCTAAGTATTCCATGCTCCAACGCCTTTGTCGAGAGGATAGTGAGCTTCACGTCATCACACTGGACTGACACTAGGAATCAGTGTAACGTAGGCTTGAGGAGAGCAGAACTACAAGTCAGAGTGAATTTCCCGTTCGACTGTGTTCAGTTTTACCATTACATAAAGGAAAAGAAGGAGGTCCTAAAAGCTGCAAGCAGCTCAGAAAAGTACTATTGGAAAAGGACGCAGAAAGAATAAAAATATTCTACCGTATCACGGGACAGAAAGAAATGTGTCATTTTTTATTAAATATAGGAAATATCTGTTAGTCCTATTATATTCGTATTCCCCTTTAGAGTCTTACATTATGTATCTTATTTTGATTGCTATATTTGTATTCAAAATATCCAAGCATGTTAGCACAGCAGTATGTGTCTAATTTAGAAATAAACTATACATATATGGGGATGCTTGTTCAAAATTTTTTTCACTGATGAGCAGAGGCCTCCATGATAAGTAGCCTTGTGGGATCTGAAAGAAGAGAAGAATCAAGGACCTGAAGCAGGCTTTTTTTGTTTGTTTAAAAATCAGTAAGACTCAGGGGCCAGACTGGTGGCCTAGTGGTTGAGTTCACATGCTCTGCTTCAGTGGCCCAGGCTTTGTGTGTTCAGATCCCAGGTACAGACCTACACACTGCTCATCAAGCCATGCTGTGGTGGCATCCCACATGCAAAATAGAGGCAGATTGGCACAGATGTTAGCTCAGCGACCATCCTCCTCAAGCAAAAGGAGGAAGGTTGGTAACAGATGTCAGCTCAGGGCCAATCTTCCTCACCAAAAAAAAAAAAAAAAAAATTCATTAAGTCTCCTGTGACTTTGGTTTTTTAATGAATCAATCTCCCAAAGCCAGGGTGCCCCTGGAGGAACTGATACAAACCAAGTGTCTGAACATCTGAAAATGAGGCCCAGGCCCAGCATCACAGATCACTCACTGAGGTGTGAACATCCCAAGAGGTCCTGCCCGAGCAGGCGTCTGTCAGTCATCCGGCTCTCAGCCTTTCTCTCCCTTTCTCCAGTTCCACCTGTACACAATACATGGAAACTTACATCACTACAGATTGGGAGCTCTACAAATCCAGAAGGGCCTGAGAATGGAAATCAGGAGGTTGGAGAATTTGGATGGGAAAAAGAAATTGTCACTAGCCTCTAACTAAACTTTAGCATTTCCTTCCATTAGGAAAATAGGAAAGAAACCACAGCAGTGTTAGTACCCAGGACTCTGTCCTCACTAGGAATCACAGATGCTCGCGGGTTATAGACACCTCAAACTATTGTTCATGCACACCACAACTTGGGAATTATGGTAATTACTGAACCCACTCCTAGATCTTGTAATTTAATAAAGAAGCACATCTATTATATCACAGATTTAAATGTGTAATAATTTGATAACTGTATTTCAATCAAATTGGCTTTCTTGGCAATCCTGTGTATTTTTTCTTGTACATTTCTCCAGACTGCCAATGGGGTTGATAGCACATTGGCAGTTAAGAGTCTCTGCTGTGGATCATGAGTAGAAAGCTTTACAAATAGATGGATGAATAGGTGGAATTCAGGTGACTAGACTTTGCTGCACCCTTGCCTCCTGCTCTAACCTTACCATTAGCTGGAGTAGGTGGCAGCTGGTAGCATATGAGTTGAGAGGACAGTGGCCCCTTTGCCTCAGAACCTTCCTGTGCCCACATGTCCAAGAGTATGCAATTCCCATAATACACAAAGAGTCATTCTTTTAGGTTTAGGTGAAAATGTAGTAGGGATATCATGAGCCTGTTTCCAGCTTCTTAGACCTCAGGCGTGGAAGGGATGTCAGAGAGCATCTATTTTGAGCATCATCCTATTAATCCAGGCATTGAGGTCCAGGGGAGGTTATTCACCGGGGTCACATGGGTTAAAGAGACTGTGGCATTCCCAGAGGGTTTTTAGCTTTATTTTGAATAAGGAAGTTGTTCTGGGAATCTGGAGACAGAGAGAGAGAGAGAGTGAGAGAAGTCTGGGGTAAGGATGGGCATGAAGGGGATGGAAAGGAGAGCTGGGGGAAGTCGGAGCCAGACTTGATACCACTTCCTCCACTCCACATTCCAGTGCCTGCCATCAACTCCCTGTGAATCTTCAGGAATCTTATTAATTCCCCAGGACCAACATAGACTTCTCACAAGTTAGTTACCCCACTTCTCAGAAGCACTTTTAAGCACAAGGAATAGGTTCAGGAAAGAAATGTCACAAGATGTAATGTATATTCTTCAGGTTTATTTTCGGAAATTCTGCTCCTTTCCCCAGGCCCACAGCACACCTAGAGCTGCGTCATGACTCCTAGATGACAGCCTTCTTCATATCTCCGAAGGGCTATTACAGAGGGAAGTGGCTTAGAAGGCAAAACTGGAGTGAGATGAGTTGCTGCCGGGAGGCATAATTCCAAGTCACTTTCAGGTTCATTCCTGGGAACGGATTATGCCGGGACTAGACAGATTGAAAGTGCCCTCCCATTCCGGCACTCTGTACCTTTCCCTACAGATTCTGAAGCCCTGCAAATCGTGGCTTTGGAGTCTAACACCAGGATCCCGGTCTCCCCCGACATCTAGATGAGCCCGCAGATCGTGCGCTATATCGCGGTGGCTCGGGCTTTGAAAGCAGACAAACGGGCTCTACCCTTTGCAGCCCACGTAAGACCTGAGACTTTGAACAAGGAAATCACTTCGCCTCTCTGAACCTTAGCTCCCTCCGCTGAAAATGCGGAGTTTCCTGGGGAGTTTGTAAAAGGCCTGCGTTGGCTGTAGACACAAATGTCCCTGGAATGATTACTGAACGTCTTCACGGTTAAAACTCTTTCGTCTTCTGGGATCCCCGCTACGCCGAGATCCCCTTCCTGCGAAGACGTGTCAGTCCCGTTCCCTCCGGCAGGAGGCAGCGGACCTCAACCCCAGCTCAGGGCCAGGGCCGAGAGGGGGCAGGCACAGCCCGTTGGCAGCGGCCGGGCGCTCCAGGCGGTGTAGCCGACCGGCCGCCTCTGCTCTGCCGGGCGGGCGGGGCCGAGCGCGGGAGGGAGGGAGGTGGCGCATGCGCGCAGCGGGAAAGGCGCCGCCCCGAGCCCCGGGCCCCGCCAAGCGCTGGAAGGGAGCGCGCAGGGTCCGAAGGCTCCGGCGGCGAGCACCGGCTTCCGGACTCCAGGTACGAAGTTTGCCCGCAGCTGGCTGCCGACTGTTCTCTTTTCAGCCTCACGGAGGGCTCGGGGCTGCAGGTGAGCTGTACGCTTCGCAGTCGAGACCTTCCTGTCCTGAATTTTCTTGCAAAAGCGCAGAAATAAACAGACACCGATGCAGAGGACCTTGGGAGGAATTTGCAGGAGATGGGGTCTGCTCTCCCAGGCATCGCTTCTCGCCTCCTCCTGGGAGTGCCCCGAATTTCTTCCTTCTCGCGGTCCTGACTCTCCCACCTTCCCGGAGCTAGGGAGAGGCGGAGGAACGGGTGGGGCTCTGGGACCATTGCAGACATGCTTGGCAGGGTTTTAACCTTCCCAGCACCACCCACACTTCGCTCGAAAGTGTGTCTGTCCAGCCCCAAGGAGTTCAAAGGTGGGTAATTGTTGATACTCAACATGTGAAAACGCGTTTTATATCGTAGCTTACGGTAAGTCTCTTCGTGGATTCCCCAAATTTAGAGGCAAGGCGGCGCCCTGTCACCTGGGTTTGTACGCGGTGCAGTAAATCATCTTGCCGCGTTGCACCCAAGACGCTTTCTGGCTTTTCTAAGGGCGGAGCATCTCGTTTGCGATGGGAGCATGTGATGCGTCCCACATCGCACCCACCCCCGTCCCTTTCATGTTAAGGCAGCCTCTGGCTTTCGTGTGTCCTTTTGGACAGGTCAAATGGTCCTGCCATGGCAAAGGAGCAAGAGGAGTGGGTGCATTTTGTCTGAATTTTCTCGTGAGTACAGACGCTTCTTGCAAGGTTGCGAATAGATTTATTCTGCCTCTTTAGAACAACACTCAGTTCACTAAACAGATTAACGACCGTCTGTTTCCTGGCATTAGAGCTAAACCCGGGGTAGGTGAGTTAAAGAATGTCTTCCGGGGCCGGCCTGGTGGCCCAGGGGTTAAGTTCGCACGTTCTGCTTCTTGGCGGCCAGGGTTCGGCAGTTCGGATCCCGGGTGTGGCCATGCCACTGCTTGGCACGCCATGCTGTGGTAGGTGTCCCATGTATAAAATAGAGAAAGATGGTCACGGATGTTAGCTCAAGGCCAGTCTTCCTCAGCAAAAAGAGGAGGACTGGCAGTAGTTAGCTCAGGGCCAGTCTTCCTCAGCAAAAAGAGGAGGACTGGCAGTAGTTAACTCAGGGCCAGTCTTCCTCCAAAAAAAAAGAATGTGTTCAGGGGGCTGGCCCTGTGGCCAAGCGGTTCAGTTCGGGAGCTGAGCTTCAGCAGCCCAGGGTTTCACCGGGTCGTACGCTGGGCGCCGACCTAGCACGGCTCATCAAGCCATGCCGAGGCGTCCCGCATACCACAACTAGAAGGACCCACAACTAAAAATATGCAGCTATGTACCAGGGGCTTTGGGGAGAAGAAGGAAAAATAGAATCTTAAGAAAAACCCGAAAGAATGTCTTCAGGCAGAAGTTGTTCCGCAGGTTCCCTCACTCATTCACTCATTGAGCAAGTATTTACTAAGCACCTGCCATGTGTGTGACTGTGAGCTTGGTGCTGTGAGGAGGACAAAGAGGAATTGATCCTGAGCTTTGCCCTCAAGGAGCTTGACTGGCTGAGAGGAGAGATAAGCCCAACATACACAACTCTATACCAGGGAGAAGGGGATGGGGCTGCAAGAGAGGGCCAGAGGAAGCGCTGGGGGGCCCAGAGGAGGGGGAAGAACCAGCTTTCGCACCAGGTGGTTGGCTTAGGAGAAAACTAGGTCCCCAAATTACTACCTGATGTTGAGTGATGTCTATATTAAGCTTCAGATCTGTATACGAGGGTGTTTTCCTGACTGCCTGCCGGGCATCTCAGACTGAATATATTTCAGACAGGTCTCATCATTCCTGGTGACCTTCCTCCTGCCCTCACTACATGCCTACTGCTATTTCAGGGAACAGTGTCACGGCTCCCCTGCCCTCCCCCTCTTAGTGGTCCAAGCCAGAGACCTAGGCATGAGCTGTCTCTGACTCTCCTCCCCCTCACTGCCCTCATCCAGGTGTGTTGATCCCGCCTCCTGAAGCTCTCAGTGCCGTTTCTACAGGCCAGGCTGCCGTCATCTCTCCCTTGGTTTACAGCTGCAGCCTCCCAGCTTATCTCCCTGACCGGCTTCACCGCAGCCAGGAAGCTCTTGCTGGAATTTACATCTGCCAGTGCCGTCCCCTTCATTCACCGCTCACTGCCCTTGGGACAGAAGAGTCTCCCTTTACAGGGCTGACGTGGGTGGGCCGGCCCTGTCTTTCTCACCAGCCCCGTATCTTTTCACAACCCTCTTGTACTTCTTTCCATTTTGACAACATGCCTTGCTTCCTCATGGCCCTAGGCCTTTGCACATGTTCTCCCTTCTGCCTAGAACACACGCTGCCTTGCTACATGCTTCACTGGGGTTACTCCTCCTCTCCCTAAGGTCCCAGCTGCAACCCTGCTTCCTCCGGGAGGCATTCCGTAGACTCCCAAGCCTCATTAGGTGCTCCTTATTATTATGGCACCCATGCCTCTCCTGTTAGGATGCACTCACATGCCTGCCTCCTCCGCTGTGCTGTACTGTAAGTCCTGGAAGATGAGGCCCATGTAGGAGGGCTTTTCATTGTTTCCTACTGCCTTGCACAAAGAACATGGTCAGTAAATGTGGGCACGCCTCAGAGATTGTGGGTTGGGTTCCAGACCACCATAATAAAGCGAATATGGCAATAAAGTGAGGCACATGAATTTTTTGGTTTCTCAGTGCATACAGAAGTTATGTTTACACTGTACTATAGTCTGTTTCGTGTGCAATGGCATTATGTCTAAAAATACAGTGTGCATACCTTAATTAAAAAATATTTTATTGCTAAAAAATGCTAACCATCATCTGAGCCTTCAGTGAGTTGTGGTCTTTTTGCTGGTGGAGGGTTTGTGAAAAACACAGTGTCTGTGAAGCAGTAAAGCGAAGCGCAATAAAACGAGGTGTGCCTGTGGTTGTTAATGGACCTGAGTGTCAATATACGTTGCAATATCATGGTTTGATTCGTTGCATGCCTGAATTGTAAATTCTCCCTACCTCAGTGGTTTCCTCAGTTTGCTGGTGTAGTAATGGCCTTACCCACATTAAGCTTAAAAATGGGGGTAAGTGTGAAAGAGAAGAATAACTGTTGTTAGAGTAGCTAATTGTTGAGTATTCCGTATGTTCCAGGCGCTGTTCTCAGTGCTTTACGGGATTAACTCGTTTAATTATCACAACAACTCTGTGAGGTAGGTATTTCAATGGTCCTACTTTACAGGTGGAGAGCTTGAGTTAGAGATAATCAGGAGTGCCTCCTGCTACACAGCTAGTAGTTTGTGGCGTCAGGTTTGGAGCCAAGCATCCCTTGTGGAACATGTTTAACTCTTTGAGAAAGACAGTAAGTAGGGCTGAGCATGAGATGCTCATAGGGCTAAAGGTGGTCAGTCACCAGATGGAAGACAGTGCAGTGTGGTCACGACTTTAACCCAAGAAGCCAAGCAGATGTGATTAATCCAGAATTTAAAACTCTGAAGAACATAAGTTTCACCTGCATATTCACTTTTTCCAGCCAGCCAACTCAGTTATCAGAGGTATTACTGTTAGTGGTTAGGAATGAGACTTCTCTGAGGCTGAAATCTTGGTTCTGCTGTGTAACCTCGGAGATGTTGCTTGCCTTCTCTGTGCCTCAGTCTCCTCATCTGGAAAATGGGGATAAGAATGATAGTACTTACCTTGTAGGGTTGTGGTCACGATTAAAGAAGTTGGTACATGTACGGCCTCAGAATGGTGCCTAGCACGTGGTAATTACTCTGAAACATCCTTGCTGTTAGTATTTGTTTATCCATCGCTCAGTCAACAGCGGTTTTTGAACACAGGTCCTCCCTCCGTGTTCGGTCCCACTGTACCACTGCTTGGGGACAGGTGAGCTCTCTTGTTCTAATTCTCCTTCCCGCAGATGCTGAGGGTTTTTCGGTGTGGCCTTGTTTTCACTGTCATCGTCTCCTCCTGTGCCTCAGGTTCTCTCCCCTCAGACCCTTCCTCACAGTATGTTCTCACTTCCTCTCCGAGATAAGCTCAGAACCCTTTTCCGTTGTTCTGGAAAGCACCACCAGGAGTCTTGGAATTTAAAGAGCTGCAGGGAACTTTCGAGTTCATCTCCTGTTTCCCTCACTTTGGGGGGATGCTGGCATAGGGATGGGGTGTGACCAAGGACCAAGAGCCGGCCAGTGACCAGTAGCCCCATCTCCAGTCTCCAGCCTGTCGCTGGTACACTTTCTCCTACATCTTAGAGAATGGTGGGCAGGGTTTCAGCAGAACTTCTCACCACTGGATGTGTGTCATCTGCTGCTCTGATGCCCCATAGGATGTCATTGTCCTTCAGTTCACCTCATGCCAGGACTTTGTTATATCCCTTAGTGATTTGCTGTCGATTAAGCGTTGGTGTCTCTGCCACCACAGAAGAGCCTCTCATAACAAAGCTGGTGACAAAGCAAATGTTTAAAGTGAAACTTTGGTTCGATCAGCAAACAAACGTCCGTGTCACCCCTTTTCTGGTCTTCACTGTGAGGAGGATAGGGCGAGGCATATCTGTCCAAATACCAAGGATTCGAGAATGGTTTCTGAAGTCAAGGGATTTAGAGGAGGAAGAGCAGTTTGCTCCAGACCAGTTGGGTGGTGCAGGCTGGAGTGGTTCAGGAGGCTGGGGGGTTGTTAAGAAGGGCTGAAGTCGGGGAGAAGCGTCAGAGGGAGGGTTGGGGTTTGTTGTGGAGAGGGAGGGCGTTCCAGGAACGGAAGTGAAAAGTGAAGATTGTGGTGTTACAGAGAGCAGGAGATTGCCTTGGGGAAGTGGAAGGAAATAGACAGCTGAGGGCACAGCGGGGCTTGAAGGCCAGGAGAGGAGGATCAACCCGAGGTGCCCCTGGCTGTGCTTGAGGGAGGATGATGTGGAGCGTAGGTGAGTGCCGGAACAGATGAAGATCTGGCTTCCCTTTTTTGGTAGACTAGAGAAACTAATTTCTGTAATTCTGTGGAATGCATATCATTTTTATATACATTTGCTCCCTCAAACTCTTTTTATTTTCTAACATTTGTCCCTTCCCCCTGGTTTTAGCGTTGCAGTCTTGCCAATGGACCTTGTGGGTTTTGGTTATGCAGCCCTTGTGACATTTGGAAGCATTTTGGGATATAAGCGGAGAGGTAAGCCTGAATCAGGTTTTTCATCAAAGGGACTAGGTGGGGGTTGGTGGTGGTGCTGGGATCAGCTGAGGGTCTGTAGGTAGGACACAAAGCTAAAGATGTCCTGGAGAGGTGGCTGAGGACCAGCATGTCGTAGAGGGGATTTGGGGAAGGGAGGGGGTGGTGTGGGGCTGGGCATGACAGAGCATTCCAACCTGGGGTTCTGGGCCTCTCTCCTCTACACAATTCTAGTTTGACCTGTCATTGTCGATTGCATCATTAATTGATTTAACCTCCCTAGGGCTACTCGCTTATTATCAAATGAGGATTTTTTTTGTTTATGTACTCATAGTGTCAAAAAACTGAATTATGTTGATGTTGTTTGTTGCAAAGGAAAATTCATTAAAATCTTAGATATTATATCTCAAGTTGTTTCTTCATCACTGTCAAAAAGAGGAAAAAAAAAACCCAGTTGATAAATAAAGGGTTTTCATGGGGAAAAATGAAAGGTCAGGTTTTATATTTTACTTTGTTTGAAGGTAGAAGATTTATAGTCCTGCTGTCTCATATTTCCGTTTCTTATATTTTTATGAAATTTTAAAAATGAATATTTTTTGAAATGTATATTTCAAGGAGTGTTATATTTTGTGACATTGGTGGACTTGAGTTTGAGTGAAGAAGCCAGGTCTACAGTTTTCAGAGTTACTCCCTTCTTTAGAGATTGCTAAGAAATCCACGGCCAGAAGCTCAGTTCTCTCCCGGGGCTGCGGGGCTGGCAGGTGAGACTAGGTTATCTTCTAAGATTCCTGTGAGCCTGTCATTCACCCTGGATTTCGGTTGGTGGTTCTTATTTTCTTTCTCAGTATGTGTAGCATCACGGATATGTATTTGATGGGGAAAAAACGATGGCACCAAAGTAAGACCTGTAAACAACTACTCAAAAGTTGATGGTTCATAATCTACTTTAAAGGGAACTCAGTTTAAAGTCCTGTTAGGATTGTTGTTCACAAACCTTTTCATTGTCAAAGACATGTCTGAATAACCTCTGTCATAGAACAGAAAAGAGCCTCTGGGCATTTTTGCTTGCCTCTTAGAGGGGTGGGAAGAAGGAAGAGTGTGTGCACATGTATGCGTGCGTCTGTGTGTGCATGTTGGAGTGGCTGGGATGGGCCGGGATGGGGAGAGGAGAGGGTTGCTTTGCTATTCCAAGCCACGTCTCTTCAGGAACAAATGAAATCACGGGAACTGTAAGGTGTCCGATGTCAGGGCCCTGATGCCCAGCTGCACAATATGGTTCCTTGGCCTCCTGCAAGAGCCCCCCACTAAGGGATCCTGGGAGCCCCTGGGGGCCCACATGTGTTCACAGAGGAGCCCACTCTTGTCGTGTAGTGTGGGTTAAGAGCACAGGCCACAGAATCAAGCATTCTTACATTCTGCTCTTGACACTACCACTTACCAGCTCAGATACTCACGTGAGTTGTTTTAACTTCTAGGCTTCAGGTCCTCAATGTAAATTAATCTGTTAGGATTAAATAAGATATTGTGTGTAACACATTTCACATAGTGCCTGGCGCAGAGTAAAGGTTTAATATGCTTGTTGTTTCTGCTGCTACTGCGCTGCCAGTGGGAGGTTGGGGGTGGGGGTGGGGCCGCTGCTGGGCAGCTTCCTGCTCTGCGGGGGCCCCGCGTGCACCTTTCAGCTCCTTTGAGAACTCCGATTCCAAGACCTCCCCACCCAGAGCCGCATCTGAGGAGATGGGTTGGGGAGAGCTTGGAGCTCCTTTTTGGTGGCCCCACGGTGGGCCATGAACTTCTACCACAGAACCTTTGCCCCCTTCCCCAGCAGTGGCTTTCTTGTCGGGTGGAGCCCACAGCCCCTGCTCCTTCCTCACGCAGGATGAGTTCTCCCCAGCACCTTCCCAGTTCTCATCCGCGTGGCCGCTGGGAGCCTGCCCTGTCCCTGCTGTTGGCTGTCTGGTCTCACCAAGACTCAAGTGCAGATGCTGCCACGCCCCCCGCCCCCCCGCCCCCCCCAGACTTAAGGCAGGAGGACAGCAGTGCAGAAATCCTGAGGGTGTCCAGAAAAGAGGCAGAGAGTCTCTAGGTGAGAAAGCACCTTGACGGCGACCTAGTCATGCTTTCCAGAAAACGCTTAATCTCCTCAACTGTGACCTTCTCTGACTTCTGCTTGAACAGGATCCCTGACGGGGCGCCCAGGCGTGCATCTCCTCAGGGTTTATCTAGTGCTGCCTACAGACCCGGCACTGTTTCAGGCCCTGGGAAAACAGCAGTGAGCAAAAAGACATGGCGCTCACAAGCAAGTGGGGGAGACTGACATTAAATACATGAACAGGCTTATAAACATATGATGAGTAATGGTGGCCTCGCTCAGCCCAGGCGGGTCAGAGAAGGCATCTCTAAGGAACTTACCCTTAGAGAGATGCCCGAAGGGGAGCTGCAGTTGACCAGGTGAACAGTGAGGGGAAGAGCAGTCTAGGCAAGGAACAGCATGTCTGGAAGCCAGGAGGAATAAAGAGTCTGGCGTGTTCAGGGAACTGAAAGAAGGCCAGGGCTCCAACAACGGAGCAAACCTGAGTTCTTTCCTGTGTGCAGTGGGAAGCACTGAGGGTCTTTAATGAGAGGAGCGCCCTGTCTAGGTGTATGTTTTTAAAAGATCATATTGTGGTTTGGAGAATAGATTTGAGGGGGGTGGGAGGGAACAATGGCGACTCAGTAGTTGTTGCTTTTCACCCTGAGTCGTAACATCTTGAGGCTGGAAGGTTTGTGAATTATTCAGGACAGAACCATCGCTTGGTTTGCACAAGATTTCTCCCTCTACCTCTATGAGCTAAAGATCCGTTTGCATATTAATTTCATCATCACAACCTCAGAGTAAAAAGATGGAGGCAAGGAGACTAGAGAAAAAAAAATGAAGGGCGTAAAGAAGTCAACCAATCACCCAAGATGATGCAATCAATGTGAAAACCCCTCCTACAAGGCAGGCTTTCTTATTCCCTCTATCATATCTAACAGCACTGCTGTGCGCTTCGGGTTCCTCTGCCCTGCATTTCAGGTTCAGCATGAGATGGGCATTTCTTAGAAATTATCCGTGAATAGGCCAACTTAATTTGGCTTTGTGCAGTTACAATGCCCAAGCAGAAATGCATTTGGAGGTGTGTGTATCATACTGGAAGCCAATTCCTTTCATTTGAGGATTCCCTTTCTGAACCCCCCTTTTTTTTTTCCAGGTGGCATTCCATCTTTGATTGCTGGTCTTTTTGTTGGATTTTTGGCTGCCTATGGCGCTTACCGTGTCTCCAATGACAGACGAGATGTAAAACTGTCACTGTGTAAGTGAGGCGTTTTTCCCAGTTATGGAGAATCGACCCTTGGGGGTGGCTTTTTTGATCCCCTCTGCTAGGTGTGGTAGAAGCTACGTAGTGAGACACAGGCACGTGGCCCTACACGTGTGTCAAGACTGATCACAATTCTTGTTCCTTTCTAGACAGACCTGATCAAAAAAATGGTATTGCTGGTTAGGGAGCTATGGGCTCACTCTGCTCGCTGCCATCTGAGCCAATTAGTCACAACGAGTTCAGAGATTGAGAAAGGAAGTTTTTACTCCATTAGCCGGTGTGATCGGAAGATGGGAGACTAATGTCTCAAAAAACCCATCTTAAAGAATTACAGAGCCTTGAGTCAGTTATATCGGGAAAATGGGCAGTATGGAGGGGGTTAGAGGTGTCGGCCTTCATGTGTGGCGGACTCCAGGGTCCCTTGTCGTTCCGCTGTCGGTGATGATGAACATCCTACAGGTGTTCCTGCTTCCTGGAGGCCTTCTTATTCATTGGGAAAATTTAAGATTGTTAAGGACAAAGCTATCAGAGTACCTCAGCAGGGGGATGTGCACAGGATCAGGGCCAGAAAGTCATGAAAGCGTGTAGTAATTTATGATGATTACATGCTAGAAGGATTTTAACTAGGAAAGGGTCATTTAGTGTAACACATTGGCCTCACTTATGCTCACATACGCTACCAGACCTTCCAACTTAGAAGAATATTTCTATAAGACTTGATTATTAGAAAAATAGGGGGCTGGCCCAGTGGTGCAGTGGTTAAGTGCACATGTTCTGCTTTGGTGGCCCGGGGTTCGCCAGTTTGGATCCTAGGTGCGGACCTACGTACCACTTGGCACGCCATGCTGTGGTAGGCGTCCCACATATAATGTAGAGGAAGATGGGCACGGATGTTAGCTCAGGGCCAGTCTTCTCAGCAAAAAGAGGAGGATTGGCAGCAGATGTTAGCTCAGGGCTAATCTTCCTCAAAACAAAAAATAAATAAGTAAAACAAAATTAGAAGAAGCAAGGAATTATGCCCAGATTCTTGGCTAACTCTCTTAAGTGTGTATTAGTGTCATTTTTTTGTGTTGCTATGGAAGTACCTGAAGAGAGACAGCTTTGCATTGTTTTACTAATTCACACACAGCTTTTAGACCTTGCTTTGCTTTAAGACTTAATCCGGAAAAGCAAGGTTGACCCTTTTTTTAGCTTCTTCCTTTGTTCAGCTTAGTAGGGGAATCTTCACAGAGAAAATGGAACCCTGTGTGTGTTTAAAGCCCCCAAGACACTTGGCTTTCTTTTGTGTAGCTTGAAAGAGAAATACAGTGAAGATCTGGAAAACTACACCAAGGAATTCTCTCTGTTTAAATTGATTAATTTTTCCAGGTGCCCTGGTGGGGTATGGAAGAAAATACCAATGAAGACAAGTTGTATCAGTTCTGTATTTGGGGGAGAGAGAAATTTAGTGGCCTTTCTTCTTTCCTGATTTTAAATAGGAGCGAGGGATGGTTTTAATAATAAAATTGTGTCAGAAGACAAAAATCTATCAGCAAGATATAAATATGTTGGGCTTTTTATTCATATGCACGTAAATAGTTCACATATGTTCATTCAGTCATTTTGCTTTTATATTAGCAAAGTATTTTTCCTTGAAAGCTGTTCTTCTTTTTTAAAGATTTTATTTTTTCCTTTTTCTCCCCAAAGCTTCCCAGTACATAGTTGTATATTCTTCGTTGTGGGTCCTTCTAGTTGTGGCATGTGGGATGCTGCCTCAGCGTGGTTTGATGAGCAGTGCCATGTCCGCGCCCAGGATTCGAACCAATGAAACACTGGGCCGCCTGCAGCAGAGCGCGCGAACTTAACCACTCGGCCATGGGGCCAGCCCCGAAAGCTGTTCTTAAATTGTGACTTCAATGCCCTGATCTGTTACATAAAACTACCTCTCTCTTCATATTGGTTCAGCTCCTAAAAAGCTGGTATGATGCTTCTGATTATAATATTATTAGTTAGACTATTGTTATTTAGTTTCCAGGCATTGAATTTTCCAAAATGGAATGCTACAAAATAAATAACGTTCTTCCTAGTATGATTTTATTAAACAGGTCTTACTTTAAAAAAAGATAGCAGGTCTGGCCCTGGTGGCCCAGTGGTTAAGTTCAGTGCACTCTGCTTCGGTGGCCTGGGTTCAGTTCCTGGGTGCGGATCTACACTGCTCACTGGCAGCAATGCCGTGGTGGCGACCTGCTTACTAAAACATAGAGGAAGATTGACACAGATGTTAGCTCAGGGCAGATCTTCCTCAGCACACAAAAAAACCAAAAGATGCTGATGATTTCCTCACATTCAGTTAACTAAACCCTAATTGAGTATCTCCTGTGGGCCCTGGTACACTGCCTGACGTTCCTGAGGAAAGCTGAATAAGACACAGTCCTAGTCTTCAAGGAGTATGCTATAAATAGAAATTTGAGTTAGAAAAAGACTTTTTCTCTTGACGGCATTTCAGGAATGGATTTTAACATGCTTGTTTACTCAGGAATCTTTTGATGAGTTAGTTTATAAAGTGTCTTGATAGAGCACTTTTTCTTTTCAAGAAAATAGCAACTCACTGCTTCCACACAGTCGTAGTTACATTAGAAAGTGCACGCTGAGGGCAGGTGTGAAACTCTGGCTCACGCGTTGGCTTGGTGTCCAGTTACAGCTTTCTTCCTGGCCACCATCATGGGTGTGAGGTTTAAAAGATCCAAGAAAATAATGCCGGCTGGGCTGGTTGCAGGTTTAAGGTAAGAAAAACTATTTTGATCTATATTTTCCTCTGTCTGAAGTGCTGAATGTTTGGCAAAAGTCAGCTTTAGTTTGAAAGGTCGAAGTAGTTTTTACTACAATAAGCATGAGTGGAAACACCCTGAGATATCGTGCGTTTGTTCAGTCTGCGGTGTTGACGTGCCCGTGCGCATGCTGGCACATACCCTTAGGGTGGCCGTAGCATCTGATCAGGTGTCCACACGTGCCTTCTTCAGGGTAAAGAGCTAAATTCGGCCTCATTGTCCTCAAGACTCACCCATCTGAGACAGTCAGGTATTTGCTTAAATCTGATGCTCAGTCTCTCGCAGAGAGACTAGGCCAGAGGGACAGACTGCTGTAGTTATCTTGAGTTTTTAAGGGAGAAAAACTTAATATTTTTTTGAAAGGTAAATGAGGAGCCTCAAGTTTCCGTTAATTTAATCACAGTATTTCTATCCATGAGATTAAGCATGTTACCAGGTAAAAATGCCTAGGTAGCATGTTTAATTCCTCCTGGAAGCTGTGTTTATACATTGAAAGCCATAAGCATGTTTGTTTCCTTTGATAGACATTTCTACTTTTTGGAAATTGTTCCAAGGAAATAATGAGGTATATACAAAGGCTGGTGTTTATTGCAGCTTATTTCTAATGGAAGAGACATGATAAAGTGAACAATTAGAAACAACCTGAAAGTTCATCAGTAAGGAAGTTTCGCTCATGTTCAATGAATGGAGTATTGAGCAGGCGTTACATGTCATTTTTTCAGAAAGTATTTAGTGGCGTTGGGAATCTTAATGATGTAGGAGATTAAAAACAGGATGAAAACAACCAAATATAGTGTGATCTCAAGTTTTAAAAATCTGTATGGAAAAGCAAGATAGAATGAAATACTTTGATCTATTAGTAGTGTTTATCTATGAGTGGTAGTGTAATGAGTAATTTTCTTCTTTCTCCTTTTCTATATAATTTTCTAGTACGGCTATGTATTATGTTTATGATTTAAGGGAAAAAAATGTGATTACAAAAGTCTGCTTTCCAGTTGTGGGCCTGTTCTAAAAATGAGATGTGGTGGTTGAAGGCATCAGAAGTCAGGTTTTTGGGTCAAGAAGACGCCAATCAATGGAAAGTGGCTGAGGTTGTAATAATGACCCCCAAATTGCCCCTTGATTATTTTTTCAAGTTGCTTGACTTTACTGGCTTTTGAGTTTCGAGTTTCCTTCCAAACCTTTCTCTTAGGAAGCTCCATCCTGGATTTTCAGAACAGTGAGTTCCGATTTTCCTCATTCATTCAGTGAACAGTTTTAAGTGGCTAATTTGGTTCCGTCTGGGAAGTTCGAATACAGCCATAATGAGGTCACCCCTGCCCCAAGGAGCAGAAGTCGGAGGGAACTGGAGCTCCAGTTTGGTAACAGAACAGGTTAGGGGAGCCCCGACCCATTCTGTCTACGCTGCGTCGGTGTGACTGCCCGCCTCTCTTTTATTTTCATCCAGCCTCCTGATGATTCTGAGACTTGTCTTTCTGCTGCTCTGAGAATCGGAGGAACCGAACACTCACTTCCCGTCATTCTGCACCGTCCGGCAGAGCATACGCTATGTATTTAAAAGATAAATTTGATATGGAATGTTTAGTGTCTTGTTTTATGTTAGAAACAAAAGACACACTGTCACCTCTAATATGAACACCAGTTTGATGTGTTTTTTTTTAAACAAAAACTTTGTTTTCCAGTTGTTGGGTCCTGTTTTCATTAAAGATGTCTAATGAATTGTGATACGCTTTCATTTGCATCTCTAGTTTTATATGTGTGGTGTTTGTTAATAATTCCAAATACACATCTGAAGAAAGTTTACATTAAACCGCAGCTTATCAGATAATGGAATGCGCTCAGTGGACTGCCCAGAACGCTGATGTATCAATTTGTCATTTGTGTTATATTAGAAATTATTAGAAATTGTATTTTTTCTGTTTTAATTGTATTGCTGCCATTGTTATTTTTTCCTTTGAAAAATCCATTCTCAGCACAGTGTGTGTACTAACAATGTATTTAGTATTCAGATAAAAGGCACTCTGTTTTGAGCCTATTCCTTTCATTTTAGTGTCTTCTCTGTATACACAAATCATCCTTGATATTTAAAAGTTTGATTATTAATGAAAGAGGTTGGGAAGGAGGGTTATTTAAGCCAGAACTCTTCCTCAGGAACAAGTATTCTCTTTTTCTCTCTTTCTGTGAAACAGTAATAAGTCTGAAACAAAAATGATTTTGTGTCAGATTGCCACTTCCTTTTTGGGCACCGTTCTGACTTTTAGTGCCCAGCGCACTTTGAGGGCGCAGCCTGACCATCAGGAGACTGGAGCCCAGCCCGACTCTTGCTGACCGGATGATCTTCGGAGGTCATTTCCTCTCTCTGGGTCCCAGTCTCTCTTCCTTAAGGCAGTATTTGGACTAAATGATCGACAAGACCCCTTAGGGCTCTAAAGATCCGCATTTCTGGTCCTGTTGGCTCTGTGCAGTGGTTCAGATTGCAAATCCTTTCTTTAAATGAAACGGTGGGTGGAGCTCCCAGCTGACAACAGCCGAGTGGATAGGTTGTGTTCAGTCACCTTGCCCAATTCACTTTCAAGGAGGTGGTTAAACTTCTGGTGATAAGTAATTCAATTCAGGAAAGAAAGAAAGAAAAACACTACTAATTTTACCAAATAGGAAACCCAAACAAAATCCTGTGATATACTTTGAACATATCCAACCCTCCCCCCCAAAAAAAGAAAATCCCTCTAATCCTAATGGTGCCAAAGAGCTTGTTACACAAGCAGGTTGTCACTGGGGCGTTCCACACACTTGCTGAGTGTCAAAGGTGATGGAGAAAGACCATCAGATTCTGACAGCCGACAGCTTATACTCAACTGTGATTAGGATCCTGAAGTAGAAACTAAATGAGAACTTGATCCTAGAAATATATACTGTATGTGTAAAATACTCTAGTGAGTGAAAGGGTAAGAAACTAGTCTGAAGCTGTGCTGTGTCCTGGACTTTTCCCAAAAGGTGGTGGGAGCGGGTAGTGGTGATGTGTGTGTGCTTTTTTGGTTGGTTTTTAAACAAATCCGTCATATCCATTTGCTTACTTATGACTTTTCTCTTTTGCAATAGGTAGGATGCAGAAGAATTCTTTTTTGGGTCATTCTGATTAATTGGTGTTTTCCTGTCTTACGAAAAACAAAAGGTTTTTGTCTGATTTATGACAAGTATTAGGTAGTTTATTGCCTTATGCTTTTTATCACTTTATTAAAATGGCCTTATGATTTCCTTCTGGGTACTGCTACAAATGTGAAGGGGAACAGTTTACTGAGTTCCTTAGACCTCATTTGTTAATACTCCGCTACTATAGTGCCCATGTTTTTAAGAAACATGCCACGTTCAGATTTGAAAATACTCTTCACGGTTTCAATGGAGTCTTCATCTAGGGGAGGCTTCCTCTGGCTTCCAGGCTGGAGAAATTTGTTAATTGTGGGAATGTGGCTGATTCTGGCTTTGAATTCCTAAAATGCAAAAGTATATTATTCATGAGAAGAGAATATAGCAAAATAAACAAAGTAAAATATAAACAAGGAACATTTTTGCATAAGAGAAAAAGTGTTTGTATTTCTCATTGCTGGTAGAGGCAGGAGATAAAATGGAATTTTTATACATTTTGTGGCATTGCAACGTGATGCTCCCCTTGTAGAAAGCAAGTTAGCAGTATTTCTCAAGAACCACAAAATGTTCATATGCTGTAACCAAGTGATCCTATTGTTAAAATTGTATCCTAATGATGTAATCTTGAATGTGGAAAAATCCATACCCATGAAGATGCTGTTGTAACATTATTTACAAAAGCAAATATTCCAGAGTATCCTGATGTATAACTAATAAAGAGAAGTCCTCATTTTTATTATATCTTAAGCATTTGTTCATGTTGTTATGTACTCTTTGAAATTGTAGCTAAGTGGCTGCATAAAATTCTGTATGATGGATATAGCCTCATTAGTTAGGTATTGAAAAATTAGGTCGTTTGCAATTTTCATTATTTAAAATAAGATTATTCTGAGCACAATAAATGGAGTATTATATAACTGTGAAAATTTTCAAAAATATGTATAAAACAGACTTCATTGTATAAAAATGAGGCAGACTAACAATACCAAAACATGCTTATAATGTATTGTGAAGTGGAAAATCGAGGCTGCAGAATTATCATAACTCAGATTACAACTATTTTAAATAAGTATATTGTTAAAAGGCTGTAAAGAAATCTACCAACATAGCAAAGTATTTTAGAATCCAGGCCGTGGAGGCAAAGGTTTGAGTGCCAGCCCTGTCACCTGCTAACAGTGCAACCTAGGGAAAGTTACTTAACCCCTCTGTGTCTCCTTTCCTATCTACTCTGAGGATGGAATAAAATAAATGAAGTCATGTACATTCAGTGCTTGGGACAATGCTTGGCATGTAGTAAGAGCAGAGTCAATGGTTATGGTTATTAAATAATGGCTATGTTAGGATTATATTAAGTGTTTTCCCCTCACCTTATCTAGAGGTATGTGGCCACTTTTGAGTTTCTACTACATTCCAGGCAAAGTCTTTGAGATGTAACTCCTGCAAGAAGCCTGCCTTAAATCCCCATGCTGGCCTGGGTGACTCTCATCTACTTTCCCGGATCATTTTACTTTTTAATTTGCCACATTATGTAGAGGTTATCTCTGTGCTTGTCTCCCCCACTAGGTGTGGTCCTTGAGGGCATCTGTATCTCTAGCACAGGTTTTGGCATAAAGAAGTCAGCAGGTTCTTAAGTGATAATGAATGACTGAATGAAAGAATGAATGAATGATACACATTCATTCTCCCTGTGGTTCCTGGGAGCCGTTTGGGTAGCATGACCTGTAGCGGAGGGAAGCCCGAGAGGGTGCTGGGTTTGCACTCTTCAGTCACTAGGATGACTTCAAGGAGCCGCCTATCAGCCCAGCTCAGCCAGTTGCCCACGAGAAAATCTTATCTTGCCCGTGGTCTCTCAGTGCATGCGTGATAGTTGAGAAGGAGAGGATAGAGGATTCGGGGGCATACCTAGCATAGAATTTAAAGTCAGTGTGATTTGGCAGAATGTCTTCTAGAAGTTGAGAAACTGGTTCCTGATCTATTCTGTGCCACTGGCTGTGTGAGCTGAATAAACTCCATCTCTCTGAGGGCTTCAGTTTATTCACCTAAAAGAGGTGGAATAGCTTAAATCCTCCTCGCGTATTCTCAGCCCTGGAGACAGCTCAATCTTGTGGCCTTCGTGTTCATTCCATCTCCCTGTACCTACTCTACGAATCTTCACGAAAGGTTTCCCCACCGTAGCCTGGCCTGGTGGCTCTTCCAGGTCCATGGTGATATTCTCTCCTGGCACCATCTCAGGGCAGGTTCCTTAGCTGTGCTGCTCTTTGCAGGGAGAATGTCATTCTCACGGGAACCCAAACCTCTTTTATAAGCAAATTTTCTTCTAATAGGGTCCTGACTTATGGGTCACTTTAAGTCAAAATCAATTGAATACAAAATGAAAGATTGGAGTTGGAGGACACTAAGGTATATTTTAGCCCTAAAATTCTATGATTTCGTGATGGTTGGGCATGGGACCAGGAGTTAGAAAGACTTGAGTACAGGCTCCAACTTTGTATGACATTGGGCAACTTGTTTGCTTCCTTAAGCTCTGGTTGCCTCATCTGTATGGGGATAAAGCTCTTTCATGGGGTTCTTATTATGATGAGATGGGACCACGCCTGCAAAATGCATAGCACAGCTCTTGACATGTACGTAGTAAGCCCTTGGTAGAGGGGAGCCCTCATTACAATTAGCTAGCGCTGTTGTTAGTGATGATGTTATTGTTACTATTTTTAGCCAGGAGGGAAATCTCTGTACTTTGTTGTATCCCACAGCAGAAACTTCAGTCATTGGGAAGGGTGGTGTTAATCATCCATTCCCTTGTCAGTATTGGAAAAATTATAAGATAAAAATCTCTTCAGTTATATGCTAATTACAAAGGAGTATGATATCTTTTAAGTGCTTTTGAAGGAATGATTTGGAGAGAGCCTGAAGTATAGACTATTCACAGTTTGATTCATCTTCCATCTTGGACCAACGGGACTGATAACTCACTAAGTGTACCTAAGGGCAAGTACCACCTTGGAAGTTACAGTATCTATAATCAAATATGTAAGTATCAATTACATAATCTGCATTACATGCTAGGCTCTAACATTGTTGATTTGATAAATATTTTTTAATGTATGTATTAAATCATTCAGTCCAAATTATCATTACTTAACCCAGAAAGGATGGATTAAACCAGCATTGCAAGTGAGTTTGGAAAATTTACCTGGCTCATGTTTTACCAAACTCTAACATTTTTCATGATCCTTTCCTGCATTTACTGATTTTACGATGAAAGCATCTGGAGAACAAGAGCATTGATAACTAAAGTCATCCAACCCTTGTATTAGGGGTGGCACTAAGTATTTGCTTAATGCGCAAGCTTTTTCAGACATTATTTTTCAGCTGTTAAAAATGCAGAGACAAATGAAAAATAGTGTTATTATTAGAACAATTTTTTCTTGAATTTCAGAATATTGTGTAGAATTTGGCTAAGCCTTATAAACTTCTCTGAGCCCTGGTACTATCTAGTGTATTTTACAAATAATATCCATTTTTCCCCCCTTAGCTCTCTAATTAGTGTGGAATCTGCCCCCACCCAAAAATCCTCTTCACAAGGCTCTATTTTACTCTGGAATTAAATCAGGCAACTGAACTTCTGCCAGCACCAGAGCCACAAATAGTGCTGAAGTTATGCATTAATTAAAGAAAAAAAATTCAATCCAGAACCAGGATGGGAGGTGGAAGGGCAGATTGGTTTGTAACTGCAGTTGGGGGAAGAATTTTGCTTTCACAAAGTGTTTTGGGATCTTTCGTGTACAAATAAAGTTGTTTTATCTATTTTCAGTTTCGTTGGTTTTTCTCCCGCTTGACCCGAGTCATAGAGTAGGGCAGAAGTCTGTTGCTTACCTTCTCGTAGCCAGGGAAGAATCTTGTAGTGGCTCTTTCAAGGATGTATTCCAGATTCTTCTCCTTCTCTTCAGGCAGAGAGAGTGGGAAGAACATAATCCTGTCATTCAGGTCCTTCAAGCCTTCTACACACATGTCAATCCTGGAGAAAGGGTGAAATTCAAAACAGTTTCACATAGAGGGAACTATCATTTCATGAGCCAAAGAAACATTTTAAGTAATGCCTCGGTTTCACCTGCCTGGTTATGAGATGTCTCAATGTTCCGTGAGCTAAAGTCAAGTGTTTCTATCTGCTTTCTCTTCCTTTGAGATATTAAGAAAGATCAATGTGGGAGATAGAAAAATTATAGGCCTGAAGTATGTGAGCGATTATGTGTGTGTGAATATCAACTAATTAACACCCACACAAAGTATTAAAATAATCCCAAAGTAATAAAGTGGGCAAAGATCGTATTTGGCTATTTAAATGTTGTACTAACAGTGAGATCATAGGTAACTAAGGACTTCTGTACTGCCGACATCGTCTCCATCGGGTTTGGAGGTTCTCAGATTTCATCAGTAGGGGCTGGTTCCGTGGCCGAGTGGTCAAGTTCACGTGCTCCACTTTGGTGGCCAGGGTTTCACTAGTTCGGATCCTGGGTGTGGACATGGCACTGCTCATCAGGTCATGCTGAGGTGGCGTCCTACATGCCATAACCAGAGGGACCCACAACTAAAATATACAACTATATACTGGGGGGATTTGGGGAGAAAAAAAAATATATATATATATAAAAATATTAGTGCTTTTCTTTTCCAAGCCTTCGTTTGAAGCTTAGGAAGCCCAGAGAGGTTAAGTGACTTGCCTAAAGTCCCTCAGCTAAAGGGTGGAAAAACGGGTAGGATTCCTTCTCTCCAAGCCCCCTATATTTTAGATCCTGTCATTTGGTAAATGCATCCTTTGTATTTAAATAATTTTTATAAGAAGAAGCCATATTCCAAAGTTGATATGAAATATGAGAATACTGATAGGGATAACCAGAGTATCAAACATGGCTTCCCCAAAAGCCTTTTCTCTTAAACTTAAAGATTATTTATGATTTTCATGAAGTGTGATGAAAAGCAGCATATGTTTATGATTTCAGTTTCTCCCATCAGGAACTCCGGGGTGCCTGTCACTGTCTGGCATGGCCAGGCTCCAAGAGCTTAGAGAGCTGAGCCCCACCTCCAGTTTTGAAGGTGCTCCTGACCAGGTTACGTGTGGAGAGCCGCTGGGCGGAGGGCACGTCTGGGTGTGACTGTGAAACAGCGTGGGTACAAAAACCCTTCAGACTAGATACCATTCGAGGAATTTTCTGGTAGATTAAATTGAGCTTTGCCAGATCACACAGAAATGACTTCCCGCCTTATGTTTTACTGGTCTGTTTTCTTCTATTTTGTCTTCTGATGAAAGGTTTACGTGTGAGGGGCTCTGTAGGCACTGCAGCGGCTCCCAAGGTAGACAAAGCACAGCCATTTAGCAAAGTTCTGTCCTCTAGAGCAAGGTGACTTCACTTTTGAAAATCTGCTCTGTCTCACATCAAAAGGAAAATTCAGGCCCAGAACGTAGATATCGACTACAGAATTTTCTTCTAACTCTGACAAGATATCATGGTGCCAACCCTGAATATAGAAACTGGGGAATCAGAAGACGCAAGAAAGAGCTTCATGTGGCACAGAAAGGAGAATTGGCCTTTTATTGTTTTAACAAACTTAGGTCATCAGAAGAAGAAATGACAAGTTCAAGTTAAAAAAAAAATTTGTACTAAAAAAATATGTAGTGTGCCCTAAAGACCTTGGAGTCTTTATAGGTAGCCTTTGCGCTCACATCCTCTCCTGTGTGTTCTATCATATTTTATTCAGATCTAACTCTAAAGCAACAAAATATGCAAGTTGAGATTTAAAAAATAATTATAAAGGAATGAACCCGACGCCCCCCACCCCATGGCATAGTCTCTCCTGTTATCTTTCCATCTCGACATGGATGGATCTCAAAAACATAACATTGAGTGTAAGGAGGAAAACAGAGAATCACACACAAAATAATTTATATAAATTATTTCAAAAGGCACCCAAGTCCATGGTTGGTGAGCACACATATAAATGCAAAAATATAAAAGTTGGACTGACTGGACAGAGCTCACCTTAGTGGAGATGGGGTTGATGGGCCAACTGACTTGTAGCTTTCTCTGTTAATGTTTTTTTTTTAAAAGAAGATTCTATGGATATATTACCTGTGTTTTTTTTTTTTAAAAAGACTGAAGGCAAATGTGATAAAATATTAATTATTGTTCATTCTAGGTAGTAAGATCGTGTTTATTATAATATTCTTTGTGCTTGACTCCACACGTTTTCAAAATTTCAATTTAAAATTTTAAAATATTCAAACCCAGGGCCAGCCTGGTGGCATAGTGGTTAGGTTTGCATGCTCTGCTTTGGTGGTCCGGGATTTGCCAGTTTGGATCGCAGGCACAGACTGACACACCCATGCTGTGGTGGTGTACTACATACAAAGTAGAGGAAGATCGGCACAGATGTTAGCTCAGCAACAATCTTCCTCAAGCGAAAAAGAGGGAGATTCGCAATGGATGTTAGCTCAGGGCCAATCTTCCTCACCAAAAATTAAATTAATTAAAAAAATAAAATGAAATATTCAAAACAAAGGGATTTTAGAAAAAAGTAATGATGAACTTACAAAAGGAGTTTTTGCTTTATTATAGCAAAATTCTTAACCTGGGGTCCTAGAATCCAAGTATGTATTTAATGGCTTCTGGGAACCCCTAAAATATATATATATATATATATATATATATAAAATATGGCATTTTTCTGGCAAGAGATTCATAGGTTTCTTCAGATTCTAGAATAAAACGTTATCTTCCCCTACAATTTCTGCAAACCTCCCTCTGCATCACCAGATTATATAAAATGGAACATTTCACAAAATATTTAAAAAATAACTCACCTCTGAGCTGCATTCATAGGCGTCCAGGTTTCTCGAGAAGAAGCGAAGCAGAGCCTCTGTCCAGGCTGGGACGGAGGCAGGGCATCCTGATGAGTCCCAGGTCCCCAGGGCTCCTCGCTGTTGTCACGTTAACCCACAGTGCAGCTGCCCAGGTTTGAGGAAAGCTCCCTGCTCTGTCACCTTTAGGTCTAAGAGAGCGTTTAGCAGTGACTAAAAAAGATTGAGTGTGTGGGTTACAGAGGAGGCTAACCGCTTTAAATTCACCATTAATGTGTATACAGACACAACTATTGATTTTTGAAAGTTCTTTACAAACCTCCATAACTAAACGTTCAAGTAGCTTGAGAACAGAATTTAAAAGATTTCTTAAAGTGTAGGATGGTTGTACCTTTGGTAGCGAATGATATGTTCTTACATCAGTACCTATGAGACTGTTCTATACATTTAAAGGAAATTACCTGTTTCTTAATATTCTTGAGACAAATGTAATTAAACAAATGTAATACTTGGCTTAGAAGAATGAAATGAAAAGAAGCTGTGTAATGAAATGAGTCCCTCCCTCCCTTCCTTTCTTCTTCCTTTCTTCGTTAATCATTATTTGCATCACTTGGATGAGCTCAGTATCAACAACCAGTGTCCACAGTATTTGGGTACTTATTTAAAAGAACTGACTAATTTACTCGCAGCACAACATTTAAAGAACAGTGGGTGAAAACTGCTGTTTGTTTGGGAATCATATAAAGAGTTTTCTCCAACTGCTCCCTAAGTCAGTGCTCAATGACTGCAATATGAAAAGAATATGAATGAATCCAGCATCTTACGTCTACTCCTGCTGCGGCCAAGAGCTACCGGGTCATTTCCATTAGGCCTCTTCCATTGAAGGAGTGAAGCCTGGGCTTCTCCACCATGCTTAGGATTCCTGACAGTCAACAGAGAGACTGATTACAACTCTTCTGCACAGAGAGAGAGAGAGAGAGAGAGAGAGAGAGAGAGAGAGAGTGCGTCCAAGCTTACAGACCAGCGTGAGGTTGACCAGAAAGCTGTGGGCTCTCAACTCCTGCCCAAATCAAAGCGATTCCTTGGTTCCAAGGCTGCGTGCGTCTGTGTTCTTCCTCACATATGACGTTTATCCTCACAACTTGGTGTTCTAAAACCTCAATTAAATAACTGATACATTAAAAAAAAAATAGATGGAAAGGAGGTGAGAGTGAGGAAGCCAGACAGGTGGAAGGAATTTGAGAGTAAAACTCTGACCGGCTTTTCCTCCCGTGGCAGGTGGCAAGTTTTCTTCTCTCCAGTCTTTTTTCTTCTGATCTGTGCAGATCTTGTGCCCTACTCCTGCCAGAACGAGCCTAGACTGGAGAAAGCTGTGCGATAAGGGGAGGCTGAAACTTTTCATTTTCCAAATTAACCTCCATGTTTTAATGTGGCATCCTCTGCCGCCCAGAGACATCATTCAAGAGGATTCTCGATGGCTCATTGGGATTTAAGGCGAAAGTGCAGAGTTAGTTATAAGGGTCGTTTCTCACTTTCTTTCTCCTCTGAAAATTAAAATGTCTTTTTTTAGAAACATACTCTATGATCATTTTGAAGAGGTTAAAATAGTATAGAAATGAAAAGTCCATCTCCACCCCCAATGGAGCATATGGGGTATGAGGCATAGACTTTGTGGGTGACAGGCTCTGGATATTCAGAGGCAGCTTGAGGTCCCTGGAGACGGAGCCCCTGGAAGCGAGGGCTGGGGGTGGCTTTAGGAGCAGAAGGAGTGAGCGTCCTCAGGGTATGAGCTGGAGCTCATCGATTTTGCAGCATATCGCCTGGCTCCCTTTCTGAACCAGCATTTCTACACTTTGAAAACACAGCAAAATCAATGAAGAAAAAAGGATAGATTGAGATATCACCATTTTGGAAATCACAATGAAAACACATTATCTAGGCCAATGGTTTTCCAACCCTACATGGTGCCTATTTGAATCCTGTGAGGGATTTAAAACACTTGCACTTGCAGTGCACGGTTGCATTTGGGCACGCTTGCATGTGCACACATACACTCACACACTGCATGAACCTAACCCCGAGATTCTGATATAATTGATTTGGAATAGGACTCAAGCATCAACGTGTTTTAAAATCTCTCCAAGTGATTCTAATGTGCAGCCAGCTTTGAGAACCACTGATCTGCACGATGAAGAGATCAATAGCTGCTAAAGCTACTAACAGGGATCTATAATGGAAGGTCAGGCTGACCCTAAATATCTAACATAACAAAATGGGACAGCCAGAAGCATGGGTGATGTGATGCAATAGCAAGTATGCTTATGAAGAATTCTTGTCAAAATGATGGACCTGGAATCCAATCAAGCCTCTAGGTACCAACTTATGGGAAATATCGGAAACAAAGGAACACTTCGGAGATGCAATTAGCAAAATTAGCAAAATTTGTACTGTGGAATTTGACAGACTTGCTATTCAGAGAGTGGTCCCTGGACCAGCAATGTACGGATGCCCTGGGAGGTTGTCAGACATGCGGCATCTCGGGCTCCACCCCAGCCCTCCCAGATCAGAATCTGTATTTTAAGGTCCCCAGGAAAAACTGTTCTCATCTCGAGTGACTAAGACCTTTTGGAGAACTCTCTACTCTCATGTTTCCATAACCAGAAGGTTTAAAAATTGCAGAAAATCAAAGAGGCGGGGGAACCCAAAGGTAAGAGAGATTGAGAGATTCTTTAAGCAAATGAGATGTGTAGACCTTTTTTGAATTCTGATTCTAACACAGCAGTTACTGTAAAACTAGTGATACAATTGGGAGAATGTGAACCATGACTGAACACTTGATAGAAGGGAATGCCTGTTAACTTTTTGGTATGATGATAACTTTTAGAGACTCACGTCAAAGTGTTCATGGATGAAAAGATATGGTGTTGGGATTTGCTTCAGATGAACCCAGCGCTGAGGAGCAGAGGGTGGGGGTACAGCCCCAAGTGAGTGATCTCTGGTTGCTAATGGCTGCAGCTGGGTAACAGGTATATGGGGTTCATTACACTCTTCTTCTGTTTTCATAAATGTATGAAATTTTCCATCATAAATCATTTTTAACAACTCAGCCAAAACTGATGTTATTCCTAATGGATTAAAGCTTTAAAGGCCCTGGAGAGGCTTTTGAATCATGAGATTTGGAACCTGTTTCATTCTAGGTTCAGAGATGAACGTGTGGGATGAATGCTCAGCCCCGATGAGCCTCCTGAATTCCGGGTGAGTGGTCCCAAGCCCTGTGGACACTGTCTAGGTAGTGACACTGCCTGAGCTGAGTCTATAAACCTACATGCTTCTGAGGACCTTACAGAGGCAGTGCAGTGAAGAAAGTTTTTTTGTCTAGGTTGGACTTTGCACAAATCACCTCTCTGAGACCCAGTTTCTTCATTTGTAAGATGGGGATGGTAACGCCAAATCTCATGGGTGTTTGAGAGTTTCAAATGAGGGAAAGTGTGTAATGTGTTTAGCTCTCAGTGAATGATAAGTGATGGTAAGTGGTCCAAATCTGTGGGTGGAGGGAAGAGAAGCAGACCCTGGAAAAGGGAAGAAGCTAAAAAGAACATGAAGCCTCATTGTAGCAGTGAGATAGCTGGAGAGGCAGTGGTGGGGCAGGAGGGAGACTGGGAGGAAGTTTATATGAAAGACCAGAGAGTTGTTTGGGTTCTCCTGGGATCCAAGGAACAGGCAAGGGAGAGGCTGCCAGGCCCAGAATAGCGAGGAAGACATGGCTGAAGATGGCTCTGACGGAGGGTCTAGACACCACCTGAGGTTGGGGCCCATCTCTGTTGGGCGGGGCCAGCCAGAGCAGCCAAGCCATCTGATGGAGCACACAGCTGGGAACCACTCTTCCCTCTGAAGAAGGAGTGCGTGGAGTTGTGCACAGCTATGCAGGACCAGAGTGTGAGCTTTTGAGAAGCCTCTCAGTGGGAGGGGCAAATCCATGGGAAATCTGTGAGATGAGGGTTGAGCCAGAGAAATACTGCAGGGTTAGTGTTGTTGTCATTCAATTGTTCCCCCATGCTGGATGGCCTGGAGAATACTGATTACATTTTAGACGCCTGTCCTCACACCTAGACCAGAAGCCCTCAATGACCATCGTCTTTGGTCTTTTATCTTCAATTCCTGGAAGTGCTTTGCTCCCAGGAGGAGCTCTGTGGTGGGATGGTGGGTGTGTGGATTTGTGGATGAATGGATGAATAGATGGACAATCTAGTTAATAACCAGGACTGTTTGGATAATAGAGTTGACTGAACTTCCTGAGTCAAGGCTCTTCATAAGAAAAAAGGAGACATTAATAGAAGGTGCCATAGGAATGTGTCATTCACTCTTCCAACAGCTATTTGTTGTCTGCTACTACATACCAGGCACCATGCTACACTCTACAGGCACAATAGTGAGCAAGGCCGGACTGATCCCTGCTCTCATGAAGGTGATAGTCTAGTGGCCTGCTCCGTAACAGTCTGAGGTCACATAATTGTATCACAAAAACAGGGACCAGGGGCTGGAACCCCATGGAACTCTACCTCTTTCTGTCTGACCTCTGCTCCTCTCTGTTCATTTCCTTTCACATAGTGGCAAACGTGATCCTTGGCAGCTCCTGAGTTTGACATATTAGAGCTACGGCAACTGAGAGAGACCTGCTTCAATCTCTTGACCCCAAACCCAAAAACACAGGATCAGCTCAGCTGGGGTCTGGAGCCTACTCCTTAGGGGCCGATCACTTGTGAAGACATGGAGTATTGGGATTATGGTGGAACATGATATTCCTGTGAGAGCCACTAGGACAGAGAGGGAAGAACCTTAGTTCCCAGAAGTTTATTTCTCAGGGAGGTGTGGGGATGGGAACCCTTCACAGAGATTGAGAGCAAGACAAATGGAATGGATCGAAGTGGCACCCTGGGTCAGCTGAGAAAGAGGGCTGTGAAGCACGAAGACTTGTGGCTGCTGGAGGGCTGTGGTCAGGCAGGAGCACGTGCTTCCCGGGAAGCATGTTATGAAGGTGAACAGACACGCAGGGTTTGAATCCCAGCCTTGCCCTTTGTTTGCTAAGTTACCCTTTGAACTTCACTTTCTCAGCTGGGACAAGCGACAGGCAGAGAGCAAGCATCCAATAACTGGCAGTTATTGTTATGATTTAGGACAAAGGCTTCCCTCCACAGGGATATTGATGTCCCAAAGTGATTAGCTCTCCTTATGATTCTGCTGGTCCGGCCAATTGTGTTTTGTGAGCATTATAGAGGATGGATCAGCCTTGATGGCATTCTCAGTAAAGACCCCAAGTCAGAGTGAGAATATGCAGTCAGTCTGGGGCACTGAGGAAGAAGTTCTTAAGATTTTGACTAGGGAATATCTTTGAGGTGTTCCATGATGTCGAGAGCCTTTTCCGGTAATTAATCTAAACCAAGAATGATAATAAATGTTACCTAGTTCTTTTCTCCTAACAGCTATGATTTAGTGAGCTTTCATTATATAAAAGACACTTTACCAAGTAGACAACTTTGGGGTACTTGCTGTGCTCACAGAAATGCCCCTTCTCCAACAACTCCTGCTTGGAGGAAGTGGGCTCCTGCCAACCAGGGTTGTGCTACAGAAACCCCACCCCCAGCCATGACTGAACTGAAGAGGTCCGTGGAGTCACCTGCCTCAAATGAAACCAAATCAATCATCATCTTAGGGATTTAGCTTTGAGACGGGGGCAGCTCTGTGTGTGACTGGAGTGAAACATACACCCTCAAGGACTGTGGGACAGCTATACTTTGTCACATAGAGTGAGGTACAGAGAAGGCTAATTAGTAAAGAGATCAGAACAAAGCCAGTGGAGATGGAGGGAAGTGAAGAGATTGAAAGAGAGTACCGAGGAATGTTCTTTCAGCATGTTGTTGCATTGCACTGGGGAATTGATTCAATCATCAATTGAATTGCTGAGTTACCTTCTGCAAGGTCTCCCTCTGTGTCTAAGTACTTACTCCCTAAATAGTTTTCCACAAAAGTGGGTGTGCACACCATCAGGCTGATTCATCTCCCGACCCACCTACCCCTCCTGTCTTGTTATGGCTCCAGCATCTCAAAGTCCTGAGACTACCTAAAGTAGGAAAATTATACTGTTTTTCAAATTGGTCCTTTACCTTCTTTTTTTTCTCTTTCAAGAATGGAAACCTGTCCCTCTTTGTAAGAGAAACAAAAACCGCGTCACTTCCATATATCATGTCATACCTTTGGGGTGGGATAATGTACTGAGACAACTAAAGATTCCATACACAGTACCTCCATCCTATTTGTCATATTTCCTTATATTTATCATCTCTCTCAGTGAAGTCTGATTTTGTGAAAGGCAGAGAAACAAAGATGCTGAGACTTTGGAGTTGCCAAAGCTTGGATTTTGAGTTTAAGAGCATAAAGTATGTGCCATATTCTGATTATCTGTTGCTGCATAACCAATTACCCTAAAACTTAGCAGCTTAAAACAATCGTTTCATGTTGCTCACAATTTCGTGGTTTGGGAATTGGGAAGGGCTCAGCTGAACCCTTCTTTTTATGGGTCTTTTATCCAGTCTCAGTCAGATGTTGACTCATCCAGAAGCTTGACTGGGATGAGTGTCCAGGATGGCTCCCCCATGCAGCTGGCAGTTGATGCACCTGTTGGCTAAGAGCTCAGCTGAACTCTGGACTAAGGTACCTACTAATGCCTTCATGTTGTTTGGGCTTCTCACAGCGTGGTGGCTGGATTCTGAGAGGAAGCATCTGGAGAGTGAGTATTCTGCGAACAAAGCAGAAGCTTCAAGACTTATTCTGATTCAGCTTCAAATGTCACACAGTATTATTGTCACCATAATCTATAGGTTTCGAGTGAGTCACTGAGGCTGCCCCATATCCAAGGGGAGGGGTATCATGCCTCATCTCCTTTGGAGAAAGACCCAAGAAATTGCCACCATCTTTAACCCAATGCATGCCACAAACAAGTGCTTTAGAAGAATTGGGGAAGAGCCCAGTTACCCTCCAGAACTGAGGCGGAGGAAGAGAGTTGGAGGGGGTGGAAGAGAAGTTAGACACTGAAGTATCCATGAGAGGTAGCCCCTCTCTTTCGTCACATCGGCCCAAATGCTGGAGGAGGCAGGGTAAGAAATGCCAGAACCCCAATATGGTTTGGGGTATCTGACAATCTAAGAAACAATTGCTTTGCTTCTGGCAAACTCAGAAGGACTCAAAAGCATTGCCTAGAAATGTCTGAGTTGTGTCTAGACAGGTGGGCTTGAGGGAGCCTCAGAGTTGTCCATGGCCCAGGAAGGCAAGAGAAGAGCCAGCCATTTCCAACGCACAGTTCCAAATTCAGAAGGCCTTGTGGCGTTCATGAAGGGCGGGGCCATGATCTCCAGTGTGACCACCCGGAGACTGGATGGGATTGAGGGTGTCTTGGCAGTCTCCTGTATGGACAGATGTCTGGTAAGAACAGGATGGCCCTCCCCCTGGTGCCTGGGGATGCTGAAGCCTATGGAACTTAGACACAAGCCTAGAGAAATACGCAGTGTGTGTTGGGGTGGAGATCGGAACTGTCTGAGATTGAGTTTGTGCCCCCGGTGGATTGGGGCTCAAAATAGAAATTAAGCTCAGTTATAGAAATACAAAGAAAGTCTTGCACACTTGAATCTGTGTACAAATTCATCCCAGTTGCCACAGATAACACAGTTCCCTTTTCAGAGTGGACATTGCTTAGAATCAATTTCAACAATCGGAAAATATTAATTGTCAAAATAAAATAAACTCTACAACAGATGCATTTACATTACAGGGAGTAGCGGAAACATAGCTTGTTTTGTAGTCAGAATTCTGTTCTTCACAGTAATTTCCAAGGCTCTGAGAGATGGATGTCAAAGTTTGAGGATCCCAGAAAGATGGCCTGGATGGGATTCATCCTGAACTACAAGACTGGCAATGTTGTAATATTTCCTAAAAGCAAAACTGCATCCTGAATGTGAGTGTCTAAATTAGGTGCATGGGTTAATATTTCAAGTCCGAAAGCCTTGACTTTGTAATCTATTGAGTGCTTATCCCCTAAAAGAGAGTGAAGCTAGATTGTAGGTGGGTCACCTCTGAAAAGGTATCTCATCATTCCATTATATTTTGAAGAACATACGGTTATAGAAAAGTAAAAATCAGAATTAAGGTACCCTAATTTGTATTAAACTTGACTTCAATTAAGCAATTAACCGAAAAGACCTGTAAGGAACTGAAATACACTCAAAATTAAAATTTCTAATACGAAAAACATGTCGCTAATTTATTCAGAAATAGACTCTGGATTTTGTGTGCTCATGTCTGTATTTAGAATAAAATGCCAAGATATGTCATCTATAATGGTAAATACCGAGACCACTCATTCAAATTGTACACATTATTTAATTTGAGGTGAGAGAGTAACAAGAGTTTTTGACAAATCTAACTGAATCAATACGGTTAATTGATTTTAAGCCATTTGAGTTGTAATTTTGGCTTTCATTATAGCTAAAACTTTATTATGAACTTAGAAAAAGTTAGAAATATTTTTAATGTCTGTGACTCAGGTGTTAAGCACATAGTGAACACATCCTAGGGTAATTTCTGGGTTTTTACAACTGAACTTCTCTGCCGAAGAGAGAGTACTGACTTCCTCAGACAAATGACACCAAACAGAACTCTGAGTAACAAAAGTAACCGAATATCATCTTCCACCAGCTTTTTCCAGCTCGCTCGTTCCTTCCTATCTATCTTTACCTTAAGGGAAATCATAAAAAGACGATTCAATGGACTCTAAGAACGTTGATGACTGCTCTCTCCACCTATTCACAGACAAAGATGCACCGGAAGCAATTAGTGTGCATCTATTTCATTCTGGCCAGAAGAACTTGAGCAAGTGACAAACCTGCTCAGCAGATAATTTCACAGCTTTGGAGCCTGCCTCGCCTGCCACGTAAAAAAAATTAAAGGAAATGATCCATTGTTTAGGGTTTGTGGGAATAAAAGGAATTAAATAGACCAGTAACTGCATGTCCTTTTTTTTTTTTAATCCTCAGCCCAGCCTTCTGGAATTTTGTCTCCAATCATCATAGCATCATGCTTCTGTTCTGCTTTGTCCCCTGAAAGTAGGTTTTAGTAATGCGGATTCTTGGGTAATTTAAGCGAAAGAATAAGGATTTTCCCTCTATGAAAGTCCATCCAGTAACCTAGCACACAGTATATTTTCCTGTGTCCTTGGCTATTGATACATATTTTCTGGTTTATGGAAAATCTTTATCCTGCTTGTGACATAAAACGAGGTTTGCCTGCTCCCATAAAGGTGCTGTCCCGGCACACGTCTGTCTCATTTGGAAAGTCCGTGCCTCAGTCTCCCTGCAGGAGGGTCACTTGGTAACTGGGAGCTAAATTGTTACTCACAGTGGAAAATGAGGCTTTGTAAGACAATCAGATGAGAGCTGGAGAAGCAAATAAATTAATTTAAACTATGTTAGAAAAAAAATTTAAGCAAAATCATTTCTTCCTTTGAGAAATCCCAGTCACATATATATCCTACGCCAATGTTTTAAAATTATCAAACAATCTTAAAAGGTGGAACTTCTCAATTAAGTGCAATTCAGCCCTTGGGCATTTAGTCCTTGTCTCTTCACATATGTGCGTGTGCCGGGAGCAGTGTGTGAATGCACAAGCACAGTCTTGTACTGGAAGCTTCGTTTGAAGAAACAGCGTAAAAACACTAATTTACAAAACACCATATTAGAAGGAATTATTGCTACCATTACAGGGCTGCTTTTCGTTTTGATGTGTTTAGGTAGGAAGCTCCCTGAGTATATTTAAGTAATTCTGTTAAAACGTTTTGATCCACACTCACCTCCTCAGTGAGTCACTCTTGGCAAATAGTGATCTCAGTTAAAGTCATCAGTTGGCCGCTGTCTTGTCTATGTCAATACATTATAATTCACTTATTTTACAAATTTTACGAGTTACACCAATATGCCTATCCATGAAACTCCAGATAGGTGATTTAATTTAGTCTGGAAAATCCACACACTGTGACTGGTTTTCCATTTTATCTTCATCCTTCTCTGGTCCAGAAGCGGACGAGTTTTTCTTCTTTAGTTCAAGTTATGTTTTCCAATAGCTACAGAGTGAAACTTCACCTCCCAAGTACTGTATCATCCCGGCAAAATCTTACGGAAGAGAGCCAGACATGGGACGCTTGTTTCCTTTAGAATAAAATGCAAATTCCTTGACAGGACATGAAGGAGCGTGTCATCTACCATCTGCCTCCCCCTTCACAGGCCACACTGCCATCCCCCACCCTCTAGCCAGACCTCCTCTGGCTTGGGGTACACAAAGACCCTGAGCACTTTCCCACTTTAAGGCTTTGAAAATGCTGTGTCCTTGTCTGGAACCCTCTTGCCCATCTCCTTGTCTGCCTGGTTTCTTCTCACGTTTTATATCTCATCTTCTATGTCGCCTCCCCAGAGTGGCCTTCCCTCACCATCTAAATGGGAGCTCTTGTTGGAAAAAGGGTCCAGACTTTCAGCTGTAAGATAAACAAGGTCTGAGGATCTAATGTATAACATGGTGACTGTAGTTGATGACACTGTGTTGTACAATTGAGGCCAGCCAAGAGGGTCGAACTGAAATGTTCTCACCAAAAAAAAGAAAGTAAATACAAGAGGTGATGGATGTGTTACCTCAATGTTTTACAATGTAAATGTATATTAACCATTGTATTGTACACTTTAAATACCTTACAAT
The DNA here is from genome assembly GCF_037783145.1 of Equus przewalskii. Classification (NCBI taxonomy): domain Eukaryota; kingdom Metazoa; phylum Chordata; class Mammalia; order Perissodactyla; family Equidae; genus Equus; species Equus przewalskii. The sequence continues at coordinate 50,649,544 of NC_091849.1, forward strand.
TTTATTTGTCAACTGTACCTCAATAAACCAGGAAAAAACCAAAAAAAATAAAGTAAGCCCTCCCCTCCCCTCCCCCATCTACTCTGTTATAGTCCCTGTTTACGTTTCTTCACAGACTATGATTGTGAGATTTGTTTTTGTTTGTTTGTTTGTGGCCTTTCTCCTCTCAGTAAGATGTCAATTCCTTGAGGTCAAAGGCCTTTGTTCATCTTTTTCAGCATGGCGTGTCTGCACCCAGGGTAACACTTCATATATTAGGACTCATAAAATAGTTCCTGAATCAGTGAATAAATAGGAAAAGCTTTGGCCTGCATTTCAGGAGACCTGGCCTCTAGGCTGATTCTATCATTGAACAGCTGTGTGACCCTGGGCAAATTCCAACCCCTGCCACTCCTTGACAATAGAGAGGAAATTCCATGTATTGAGGTTAAGATGGCTGCCAAGTTTTGAGGCTTGATTCTTCCTTCCTTGTTTTCTCACACAGTACTAGAACAACCAGTATTTAGGGCAACGTCAGAAAAAATATGGCTAGGTCTTGAGGTAGAATCAAGGGGTCAGGAGGGTATAATAACAGAATTTAATCAGCTTCAGTGCATCCCCAACTCAGGTGCGGGGGCCCAGCCTCCACCTACAATGCCCAGCAGCCACCGTCCCGCTGTGTAGGAGACGCTCTCCAAGACTGCTGACCACCACCACCCTCTTCCACATCCTTCCCAGGGTTAGGGCAAGGAAACTATGACCTGAGGACACGGGAACAGAACAGAAAAAAGCAGCATTTCTAGAAGGACCCCTTGTGGGAAGGCCCAGTGTCTGTTGAGTTCACAGTGAAGGCTTCATGACGGAGAAGACACTGCTAGCCTGAGAGGGCGGTGGGGAGAGCAGTTCAGTGTAAGAAGGAGGGGAGGCCAGAGAGGGGGAGAGCGATCACGCCACTCTTGAGGCTCAGCCATGTGCCCTGCCAAACGGTGCATTCACCGCCCAGTGTCAGATTCTGGAAGCTTTTCAGAGCATTCTTCACAGGCCTGGGCTGTGGAGGAGGGAGGGTTGTCATTGACAGTTTGTTATTCACTTTGTGAAAATTCTCACCCTTTGAAATGAAGCGGGATGGGTGGGGATGAGTGTGACCACATGCTGGCAAGAAAAGGGTATCAATCACCAAATTCAGAAAAGGGAGGCACCCGACAGCATGAGCAGGGGGTTTGTGGGAGGGGGGGTCTCTGGCAGAAAGTTGCTGATGGAAAAGGAGGCTGGGCTTGGATTTGCAGTAAGAGGTCAAAGAAGATGGAACTGAGCAAAGACCTTTGAACTAATAGGATCATTATGGCAAATCCGTTAACTGGTTAAGAAACAAAAGTTCAGGACTTCGAAAGAGAGGACCAGGAGCCTGGGTGTGGACTACTGTTTTGAGAGTGACGGGAAAGAGTGAAAGTGAAAACCAGTTGGGGATAAAGAAAGACTGGGTTTGTGGGGTCTTTTGAAGGGTGGGGGTGAAGGTGACTACGGGGGTTAGGACAGGAGAGACCTAAGTCTGTTTGTAATTATTAGGACACATGGTAGAGAAGAGAGAGGCAGGCAAGACAGCATGGCGGGCAGAGGAACTGTGCCAAAAGACTATCTACGAGATGAAGTTGTGGAGTTTATTCACCTGCATTAGTTTTATTACTGTATTTGGGGTATAATTGACACATAATAAAGTGCACATAGTTTAATACAACTGGATGTGTTGTGACATATGTATACACCTGTGAAAGTCCCACCACAATCAATATAGTGAATGTGCCGTGTCCTCAAGCCCTGTTGGAACCCCTTCCTCCTGCCCCTCCCATCTCACCCATCTGCTTCTTGTCACTATGAACTAGTTTGCATTTTCTAGAATTTCGTATAAATACAACCATACAAGAAGTGCTCTTTTTTGTCTGGTTTCTGCCACTCAGCATGATTATGTTGTTGAATGTATTCATTCCTGTTTATTGCAAAGTGGTTGTATGAGTTTCCCGTGGCCGCTGTAACAAATGACCACAACCCGGGTGCCTTAAACCACAGAAATTTATTCTCTCACAGTTCTGGAGGCCTGAGGTCTCAAATCAAGGCTTGACCCGGTTGGTTCCTTCTGGAGGCTCTGAGGAAGCATCCGTTCCACGCCTCTCTCCTGGCTTCTGCTGGCTGACGGCATTGCTTGGCTTGTGGATGCATCCCTCCATTTATGTCACAGAAAGGGACAATGGAAGAGGAAGCTGCAAAGAGGGACTGATGGATGGAGGTGAAGAGATGAGAGCATAAGGAAAAAGACGTGAAAGAAACTGGAAGGTGTTCAGGGGAAGTGCGGAGAACTTCCTGCCTCAGCCTGTCACTCAGCAGTTTTTAGTTGTTCTTTTGGCAATTTACTGCAACGTGGATTTAAGATTTACAAGAAAAAGTACTTTCCCTGTTTCAGCAACGTTTTGTCTGAACTGAAGAGGCCCACCCTACTCCAGGGAGTTAGTCTGAGAAGAAGTTACGCCCTGGCTGAGCACGGATGGCGCCCTTTCTGGAGCAGCGGGACCTCCCTGGTGACTAAAAACTGAAGGGCCTTTAGAAACCTCTGGCTGTTGTACACAGCCTTGGCCGTTCTTAGGTGACTTCCCATAATTGCAGATGCATCTGGGCCCAACCTACATAATCTTTCCTTGCTTTTCTAGAACTCAGATGAAGTTTACTGTCTCATTCATCTGTCCTTTTTGAAGCAAAACTTTCAAGAGGACTGTGAGTGTCTGCTCTCTCTGCTTCTCCCCTCCCGTTTGCTCCTCAGCCCCCTCTAGTTGGGCTTTTCTCCCACTGAAGCGACAGCAAAGACTAGGGACAGCAGGAGAGGACCAGGGATTTTCCATCGGTCTCAGGGCTATGTGACCTGTTGAATGGAGTCAGCCCTTGGTTGTTGGATTTAACACGGGAAGGAGACTCCTGGGAGGAGAATGTTCTTGCTGCTCTGAGATGGATACTTGAGTGACTTAAAATGAATATTTAAGAGATGTGATTTTGTCCTGTTGTATATCAGGCTGCTAAAGCAGGTGTATGGCTACACTTCAGTGGCTTCCTATTTTCCTTAGGACAGAATCCACACTCCTTGCCATGGTCTTCAAAGTCCTGAGGACTCTGGGCCCTGTTCTCTGATCTCACCTCCTCGGTGCTCCTCCCCACCTTATGGCCAATGCTCCACTCAGACCCACTGACTCCTCTTTCCTCAAACACACCGCGTTCAGTCTCTCTCCCTAGGCCATTCACCCTGCTGACCTCCTGCCTGGGTTCCATCCCTGCTGCCCGACCAAGGTTCCGCCCACTTTCCTACCTGCAACTTGTCTCTCCTTCAGGTCTCACGGCAGCCCTGACTCCCCTCCTTGAGAAACCATGACTGACCCACAGATTCCAGCAAAGGCATACTCGTTAGTGTATGCCCGGCCTTATCTCATCCCCTCACGTGGTGCTATAGCTTAACTCAAATCTCCTAAGAGAGGATATGCTAAAGTCCTGACCGTGGGTACCAATGACTGTGACTTTATTTACAAATAGGGTCTTTGCAGATGTCATCAAGTTAAGAGGAGGTCATACGGTACTAGGGTGGGCTCAAACCCAATTACCGATATCTGTATCAGAAGAAGGAACTTGGGTAGAGACACACGCAGGGGAAGCACGTCATATGACAACGGAGGCAGAGATTGGACTTTTGCATCTACAAGCCAAGAAATGCCAAGGCTGAGGACCCAGAAGAGGTGAGGATGGATCCTTTCCTGAGGCTTCAGAGAGAGCGTGGTCCTGCTCAACCTTGAGTTCACACCAAGAGCCCCCAGAACAGTGAGAAAATCAATTTCCAGTGTTTTAAGCCGCTAAATTTGCGGTCATTTGTTGCAGCAACCCTAGGAAATTGATGGACAAGGTACGCATGATTTTGGATTAGGATGACCTATTTTTTCCTTTCTCTCACTAGAGTGAACCCCATGAGGACAGAGAATATATGTGGCTGGTTCGTCATTATTTCTCAGCTCCTGGAACATTGAATATTACATATTACATGTAAAGAAATATTACTTCCATAATTGAACAGAAAAAAACGTTGATTACCTGAAGAAAAGTGTTTCTCTCAGGAAAAAAAGAGATAGAGATACATTTTTAGGTTGTGGGTGAGAAAGACAGCAAAGTACAAAAAGAAAAGGTAATTTTTGTGTAACTGAGAATATAGATGAAAATTTCTGCTTTACTGTTTTTGATGACGTATATGATAGCTGTTATGCGTCAATTTTTCGAATAGATCAAAGAGTCCATGAAACTTTTTCTCATCACATCTATTTTTAGATCCAAGAGACATCCTAAGAGGAAATCATAATTTCATATATGATCGACACAAAATAGATTGCTTTGCAAATAAATCTGCATGGCTGATTTCTAATTAAATTAGCATTTAAATGAAGGATTAGTTCATTAGTCTCACAATAGCCAGGATCTACATGTAGGTCAAGCACGTCACTGTTGGAAAATTTCAGAAGATTGGTCCTGCCTTTGCTGGGGGCCAGGCCTGCTTTATCAAAACTTGAAAACCTTCCTTGCTTCTTCTATAGCTTTCTCATCCAGTAGAGGCTTCCTTGCGCTGCCAGGCTGCAGAAACTTCTTCACGGTGGGCAGGTTGCTGATTCTGGTTTTTAGGTCCTGCAATGCACAAAAGCACAGCCTCAGGGTAGGGCCAAAGACCAAACCCATCATTAGCACAAGCCAGGGAATCTGAGACCCTCCTAGACGAGGACACCTGAGTCTCCTCCAACGGCACCAGCATGAGGCTGGGAACAGACACCCCGTGAGCCATGAGGATAAGAGAAGAAAATCCAGCTCAAGTGCATTTTCTTCCCTGTCTTCTTCCCTACACACCCATCCTGTGGATTCATGGCTCTTTGCAACGCAAGAAAGAGTAATGTGTGTGTCAGATATCAGCACAAATGAAGTCTCCAGTCAGGAAAAGCAAAGATATAGGAAAGGGGGCAGGACCTGAAGACAGGAAATATAAAAGGTAAACCATGAGGCCCGTCAAAACCAATTTGCCCACTGACAGAGAGACGAGGAGAGAGGGGAGACTGTGCGGAGAGAAACACAATGGGTGGAAGGAGGAGCAGGAGCCGAGGGGAGGACAGCTGCTCACAGACTTGGGTGTGGAAGGAGAAGGACACTCCCGGGTCAAGGGAATCACAGAGAAAAGAGGACAGAATCCGGAATGGAACGGAGGCCTGGGAGAGAGGAGCTGATGCTGGGTCCCTCTATTTTAAAGATAAACTATTCTTGGGCAGTATCCACTCAAATTTCCTTGGAATAACAAGATTCTTTTCATATCTCAGACTAGGGCCTAGCTAATTTGGAGACTGAAGGGCAGCAAAGGCCTGGAGAATAATGGGGACCCAAAAGGCCAAATATTAGATTCCAAGATGGGAGGCGTGGGCCTTCTGTCCTGAGGGCTGTGAAAGAGATCACCTTCAGCAGAGGGAAGTTGGCCAGAAGGCTGGGGTCAACCTCTTCGACATAGTAGAGAAGTTCCACCAGGTGGATGTCAGCCCTGCTCAGCTTGTTTCCAACCAGGTAGTCTTGTCCGTGGCTCTTTAACACCTGGCAAATTGGAATCGGATCATGAACACAGGCACAGGCATGCTGGGCCCCCTGCTCCTCCCAGCTCTCTCCAGCCCGCTCTCCCACCTCTGCTGCCTCACTGGGTGGAGTGGAGCTTCAGTCCTTCTCCACCGGCCCTGAATCACTGACACAGAGGGAGGCGTGGGCTCTGCTGTTCTTCCCTCACTCCGCAGTTGAAGCACAGGCCACCATTTCCTTTTCCCCTTCCCACATCACTGGGGCTCCCTACTTGTACCTTCTGCTGGACCAAGGGCTTAGCACCTCTGTGCCATGTTCCTGTTGGCCCCACACCCTACACTGTGCAGCCCTGAAACTTCAGGATGTGGCTCTTCATCTGTCTGTCTGCCTGTCTCTCTCCCTCTTTCTCCACACTTTTCTTTTTCCTCTCTCCCTTGGGCAAACACTCCACCTTCATGACATCCTTCCTCAGTCCTCAGCAGACTATTTCAGAGTCTACCTTTCTCCTCCCGTCTGCTCTCCTCATTTCCTGGTCTATCTCTCTGGGACCTGAAATAAAGTTGGGTCACCTTGAACTCACCATCCCCTTACAACACTGGCTCTGACTTCTACTCCACTTGTGTCTGTCAATAACAGTGGTGGAATACGTTCTAATTTGCATTCTGAAATGTCTAGGGCTGTCAGCATCTTTCAGTTATGTTATCTCCAGCTCTTTGATTTGAGAGTATATATGTCCTCAAACTGCAGTGACTGAAGAGTTTGTCATCATGTGAATGTGCCTAAACTCTCAGCACCGCAACGACCAGAAGAGTGGATTTTCTGATTAGCATTAAATTCTCTGCTCCTCAATTAGGACCTAACATACTAGCAATGATGACAACTTACTTTAAAATGCAACAAAAAATACTATGCTTTCTTGAAGGATGGAAGGATGGGGACATATATGATGAAGCAAATATAATAAAAGGTTCATTTTTGAGTCTAGGTGAAGGGTATTCATGAGTTCATTGTACATGTCTTTCAACTTTTATGTATCTTTGAATTTTTCGTAGTAAAAGTTTGGACTAAATATGTGATATTAAAAACATTGCAGCAGGGGCTGGCCTGGAGGCACAGTGGTTAGGCTCGCACATTTTGCTTCGGTGGCCCGGGGTTCGCCATTTCGGATCCTGGGTGCAGACATGGCACCGCTTGGCAAGCCATGCTGTGGTAGGCGTCCCACGTACAAAGTAGAAGAAGATGGACATGGATGTTAGCTCAGGGCCAGTCTTCCTCAGCAAAAAGAGGAGGATTGGCAGTAGTTAGCTCAGGGCTAATCTTCCTCAAAAAAAAAAAAATATATATATATATATATATTGCAGCAATGTGGAAATTACAGAGAAAAAAGAGAAAAGACACACATGACACCACCAACTAAAGATCATAACGTTGTGGCAAATATCCCTTCAGACTATGTATGCATATAGAAGTATGGATAAAAAATGAAGACTATAACGAAGCATCACGTGCCGTATTGTAATGTGCATCTTTCAGTTATGTCATCACATGGCTCTTTGACCTCAGAGGACAGTTGTCCTCAAACTGCCGTGACGGAGGAGCTTGTCACCAGGTGAACGTGCTGAACTCTCAGCACCACAGAGCCAGGAGAGCGGATTTTCTGATTGCTATTAAACTCTTCCCTCTGTGAACAGGAGCTGACACAGTAGCACTGAGTGCACATCTGTTGACTGAATGAAAGAGTGATTTGATGCTTTATAATGATGAGGGTGTCGGTGTTAATCCTTTTATTTATATGTAAGCCTCCTGTATCTTTTGTAATCAGTTTTTGGTTCCTGATTTTCATTTAGCACGATTTCAGGTAGCTCTGATCTTCAAATGTTCTCCTTTACCATCAAGGAGAGACATTAACTAAGACGAGTACTACGTATAATGATGGAACTTATTTCCTTAGTTTTGTACGACTTTTATAAAAATCGAAGAGCCATGTCCCCTAAATTTGTAGATTCTTTCCTCTTAACATCATTTCATTTGTCACTTCCTCTCTATCCCACTGCCCCCATCTCTGTTTAGATACATCTCATCCATTCCCTGAAACTCTACAACATTCCCCTGATGGACAGCTGGTCTCAGGTCTCCCTACTCATGGTATCAGACTATTTTCTGATATGTGTCTTTCATCGTGTTCCTCCTGGAGCAAAAGCCCCTGTCTGGTGTTCTGCAGGATCTACTCCAGTCTCTGGGTGGCTCCCAGAGCCTTCCACAGCCCAAGCTCCATGACCATGAATTCCATTGAATGGAGAATTCTACATTGGGTCCTAGTAAATTGAAATTTTGCTAAAAATTATAACGGGTAAAACTGGTACAATTCTTCCTCAAAGTGGATTTTTATACAATCCCTTGAGAGTCAGGATGCTCCATTAACCAGGATCCAGGAGGGCTGACTGGCAGAGAAGGTCCTTGTCCCAGGAATGCCCAGCACTCTTCTCCTTTTTTCTCTATTCCCAGTGCCCCAAACACACTGAATAGTGCACTTACTTTTTCAAATGCAGGCAAGTAACGATTTATTGTTCTGTCTTTGATCTGGGTAATCTTGGCATCTTTTTCATCACGTGGGGTCATGGGCAAATACATGATCATTTCAATCAAATCTGCCACACCTTCTATATACATGTCAATCCTGCAAGACAAAAATGACCAAAGTGTCAAGTGTGTCCTGTCTTAGATTTTATAGTTGAAAAATGTAAAAGAATGGGGCATCAGGAGGTGGCAAAGGAATTCAGGTGCACTGGGTGCATTTTTATAGGCCAGTCATTCACTTATGAGTTTTATTTAAAGTGCACATTTCATTCTAGAACAAGCTCTCGAGGTAGATATGTCTATTATACACATGACCAAATATAAGGACCAAGAGCATCAGTGACCTGCCCCAAGTCACAGGCATGAGAGACATTGGTGGAATCACTGCAAGTGACCACTGAGACTCTAGCTAGGGTTTGCCAGCTCTCCTTCTGTGCACAAACTCAGTGTGACACATGTTCCTAAAGATCTGCCACCTGAGTCACCTCCACAAGGAGTCCCTGTCACAGCAGTCTCAGCCATGTCCCTCTCCCTCTCATCCTGTTACACCACCCAGACCCACATAGTGCCCAATGTTAGCAGTCCCTCCAATGATTTCCATAGAACATGGTTCCACAGCCCTCCTCAGGTACTCTGCCCAGCGCTGACCATGTTTGCATTTCTCGAGAACCCACGTACATCCCCTGAAATGGTGCAATATGTTATAGACTTCCCACCATGCATATGCTAGGTTATTTTTTTATTATTATTATTCCAAACACGGTTTCCTATGAGAGGCTTTTTTTAAAATAAAAGTTTTATTGATGTCTAATTCACCTAAAATAATGTCATCCTTTTCAAGTGTACAATTTGGTGATTTTTAGTAATGTCACAGAATTCTGACCATCACCACACTCTAATTCCTCCCGAATGAACTGCTGTGTGCTTTCGCAGGCATTCAACACTCTTGTCTCCCTCCAGGCCTAGGCGATCACTCAACTACTTTCTGTTTCTGTGGATGAATGTTCCGGACATTTCATAAAATGGAATCCTACAATATGTGCCATTTGTGTCTTGTTTCCTTTATGTAACACAACGTGTCAAGGTTCATTTGTGTTGTTGCATGCCTCAGGACTTCATTTCTTTCCATGGACAAATAATATTCCATGGTATGGATAGAACACCCTTTGTTCATCTGTTCATCACTTGATGGACATCTGCACCGTTTCCACTATTTGAATATTATGAATATTCATAATATTCAATGTTCAAAACACTGTTACGAACATTTGTGTACCAGTTTTAGTGTGGATGGATTTTCGATTCTCTTGGGTATCTACCTACTAGTGGAATTGCTGAGTCATTTGGTAACTCTATGCTTAACTTTTCAATAACTGCCACGGTTCCTTACACAGTTTTAATTTTAATCAAGTGGTCCCATCACAACAGGGAGCAGACCCCAAAGATATGGTTGTATTGAATATATCTGCTGCTTCAGTCCTATATAAAAATGCTCGATGTAACCCTGGAATCTTGGGCTCAGCCTCTGCTAACACTTGTCACAGAGTCTGTCCATATCACTCGGTAATAGGGTAGGCTCCTAGTCATCATTCTGGTAAATTCTGGTAGATGAGAAGCAGCTCCTTTGGGTCCTTCATTCCCCACCCTTATCGTCTAGACCCTCAGACAGTTTGCCCTTCATCTCTAGCTGTGGGCTGGTGCCCAGCTCCTAAAGGCCTGAGCACCTGGAGTCATGACTCCACCATCCTCCTGCCTTCTCATTTCATCAGGGTTTGCAGACCTCTGTCACTGTGCCCTCTCCATGGGCGGCATCCTCTTCTATAATCCCACTGGCTTAGGTCCACTTCAGGTTTCCTGTCCCTCATCCTCTGAGGTCTCTGCTGTACTCGACCTCAGTCTACACTACCATGGCCACGTTGCTGGTAGTCCTGATCCCCCTGACACGGTCTTGGTCCCTCAAGGAAGGGCCTAAATTGTTCCTATTAATTGTTGATGAAAGAGCAGGAAAAATACCGTACAGGGCTCTCTCCTTGATGTCTTTCCCATAGAGGTTGTATTTGGCGGCGATGTAGTTGAGAATGGCTCTGCTCTGCACCATCTTCATCCCATCAATTTCGACCATTGGCACTTGCTGGAACATCAAACTTCCATCTTTCAAAAGAAGAAAGGGAAAAGTAGAGTGAAATGCTTTATGGATCTCATTCTTCGAGGATGAAAAACTGTTTGTTGAAATGGCTAGAGATATAAAACGAAACTAAAATTACTGGGTAACACTTTAACAGAAGAGCATTTGTTGTGAGCTTCCTACAATCCTTTTTCTTATCAATCCTCCCTTCGCTTTTTAATCTATTTCATTTCTGTTTTTATTCTCCATCCAGATACTTGGTAGGTCCCTGTATTTTTCATATTCGATTTCTCATCATGGATATTTGAGGAAGAAGTTGGGAGAAGCTGCAACAGGACCACCAGCCATTTGCCGTTTCAGTTGGGAAGTCCCGAGAACAAGTCTATGGTGCTGCCGGCATTAGGCCATAGCAAGGGAGATTTCTACGGAGGGTGATTTGTATGCGCTTCAAATTCCACCATTGGATAGTGTGTGGTGGGGGCCCCTGTTTTCTCCACCCAGTTCTGCTGGCCTCCCTCTTTCTCTCCCTCCTCACTCACTTACCTGGTGTTCCAACTCTCTCAACACCATCTTGTGATCTGTGTCTATAATACAGCTAGGATTTCACCTCGTCCAACCCATCAGGGAGAGAATTCTAGGCAACTGCTGGGCCTGTTTCTCCTCTTTCACTCTATTGCATATGTTTGATGTCCTTTCTGGGAGGCTGTGGGATCCTGAGCTGATACAGCTCAGTCGTGGTGCAGAAAAGCAGGAGAAAGCAAAGAGAGGGATCCATGGGACACCGGGGATGGTCCTGTAGCAAATACTCAGAGAGTTTCAGCCCTTTCTGGTCCTGAGGGACTTACCAAAGCGGCTCAGGGAGCCCCACCCCGTACATTTGAACTGCTTCTACCCTTTCTTTGGCCTCCAACTTCCAGCGTACACACAAATAGGCATTGCCTGGGGTTCAATAGTCAACACATGACTTTGACTAGATCCTCTCAAATGAGGAATTTAGATACTTGGACCTACCATTTTTTAGTTTTTCCAAGTCCTCTGGAGTCTGTATAAGTTTCTCTTCAAACTGGAAAGCAGAAAGAGGTAGTGAGTTCCTGTTCTTTCATTCCACAGCGTTTTAGAAGTTTTAAATTTGAGTGTCCCCTGTCCAGCACATAACAAGGAGAAGGAAGATTTCTGAGCTTGTCAGAGTACACAGGGGAGTGTGATCAGGGTGACTGGAAATTTAGATTAGAGCCACCAAGAAAAGAGCACGGGTGGCAGCAGGTAACAGCTCATTCTTGAGGTTTCAATTCACCTCCACCCTGTTTCCACCTCTGTGGACGATCCTGGTCGTTGGGGAGGGCGATGTCACGGAGGGAGGGTACTGGGAGGTTCCTCTAGTTATGAGGTTTTAGTATCTCAGGAAAGCCTATCTCTCCAGGAGACATCAGGACAGGACGTTTTGTGTCCCCCAGTATAGGGTACACCAGGGGGCCATGACCAGCTCAGACGGCTTCTGCTGTCATTGACATCACTCCATCCCACGAGGCCCTGCTTAGTATAAAATGAGTCCAGGTTGCTGCACAGCTTTAACTCTTTGAACTCAGAATTTCCTCTCCTGGAAAATTGGGACAGACTAGGTTAGAATCCCCAATTTAAGAAAGGAAAAAGAGTTCCCAAACTAGTTACAAAAATTATTTTTTAATCAAGAAACTTTGGTTTCTGATATGACTGGCTGGATGTGAACATCATTTCTTACACGTGCTACCTCTTCACATAGGACACGTCACTGAATCTCCTCGTGTCTCAGTATCCTCATCTATATAATCAGTATAGTTATGCTACCTACATTATAGGTTGGTGTGAAGATTAAATCAGTAAGGTATGCAAAGAACTTTAAACAGTACCATGTATACACGAGGTGCTCAATACACATAAATTGTCAGGATTTTCAAAGATGGTTTCTATTTCATCTTACCATTACAGTTATTTTTTTTTTTTTTCAATTTAAAGCCACCTCACATTTGTGAACCTATATTCTGTCCTTGACCTACACTCAGGACGTAGACCTTGGTGTAGATTCTCCTTCTCCTGAGACAAGTCTCTCTGGTTGGAGGGCAGCCGGCAGCAAGGCCGTCATCTGACCAGAGGCTCTGAATGCTTGTGGGGTTTCAATACAAATATGAGAATCAGTAACTATATGATCATGCGGTTTACTTAATCGGCAGAATCGATGAAACCTAAAGTCAAAAGAGACCGATGTCAAGAAAATGGGTCTCAGTGCTGATAAGATTTGGTTCCAGTCTTGCGTCTGCCTCATGGTAGCTGTGTGATCGGGGCACAGTCACTTAGCATCTCCAGGCCTCAGTTTCCTCCTCTATCAAATGCAGGGAGGACATTTTCTTAAACGTAATATGTTGTGTTAAAATACAGATTACAGGACCCGGGCCACACACACCAAGTATAACTAGTAGTGCTGTTTGCAGTGGCTGCTATGGTTTAAAGGGTTCTTGATGGTGAAAAGCTTGGGAATCTGGGGAATTCTAACTTGTCCAGTGGAAGCGTTTATTGTGGATCCACATGGCTCCACAGGGTCAGACTATAGAGATAGTGAGGTGGGGGCGCAGCAACTTCTAAAGCACCCAGTTCCACACAAACATAAGGGATGGTGGCTGGTCATCAAGGGAGGGCGGCCGAGGTGGGATGGGTTGGCTGGTGAGATGGTGTTTGTGAGGCTAACGGAGACGGATGGGATGGTGAGGACCAGCCTTTGGGCACAGAGAACCCAGAAGCCCTGACCAAGAGCCTCTGGTAAGTCCTGCCGCACCCCCTCTTCAGTCAAGCTGATGGAGAAGAGGAAGTCTGGGATGCGCTCAGCATCTCCCCTACCTCACCCTCCTGTGCTGAACTCATCCTGCACAGGGGCTCTCAACACATCCCTGAACCCCACAGCTGAAGCTGGGATACAGGGAAAACGGGTTATGGATTTATAGAGAGAAAATGACCTGGAAGGTCACTATTTGGATGTTTTGTGTACTTGTTTCTTTGTGAAATTGAGAGAGGTCCAGGCTAAAGTCCCATGCATCCATGCAGCAATTGAGAAGTGTAATCCCACGGCTTCATGTCGTTATCAGGCAGAAGGCAGGCCACTAGAAGTCCCTGTCACAGGACGCCACCTCACCTGGATCCCTCCTTTTCTGCTCCCACCTGAGGCAGGAGATCTCCTGAGTCTGTCCACGACTCCTCCCCAGGAAAACCCTCCCTGAGTTGCTGGTGCCTAGATCTGGACTGGGAAGTGTGTTTCTCAGTGACACCTCTAGAGGGCAGCACGCAACAGAGTGCCAGAAGAAACTACCACCTTTCCACAGGGACTATAGCATTTTGACACTGTAAATGCTTGGGTGTCCTCCCAGATGCTCCCTCCTCTCTTTTTAATCACCTCCTTATTAGTGTGCATCCTCTCTGGAATGTAAACTGCTTGAGGACAGGGCCCATGACTTCTTGTTCATCTGTGTATCCCCAGGACCTAGCACAGCACCTGGCACTTAAAGGTGCTCAACATGGGGCCAGCCCTGTGGCTGAGTGGTTACATTCGGGGCACTCTGCTTCTGTGGCCCAGGGTTTTGCCGGTTCAAAACCTGGGCACGGACTTGTCACGGATCATCAAGCCCCACTGAGGCAGCACTCCACATGCCACAACTAGAAGGACCCACAACTAAAAAAAATACACAACTATGTACCAGGGGGCTTTGGGGAGAAACAGGAAAAATAAAATCTTAAAAAAAAAAGGTGCTCACGAAAATCACTGCTGAGTGAATGTACTGCACCTTTCACAGTTGGTGTCTTGCAATCCTCTCCTCCCCACATTTGTGGTTATGTCTGAACTTTAATCATACTATATTCTGATATTATATATTTTTGTCCTTTTATTATGGTAAGTTCTCACATGTACCAAAATAAATATAAAAGTACCAAGATCCTCCTTGTACCCTTCACCCAGCTTCAATAACTATCAACTCAAGCCAGTCTCATGTCGTCTATGTGCCCACCACACTCTGTCTCTTACAATAATTTGAAACAAATCAGAAATATCATACATTTCATCTTTAAGTACTTCAATGTGTATCTCTAAAACATAAGAATTACTTCGAAATAACCAGAGTACACTATCACACCTAAAACTTTAACAATAACTCTTTAATTTTGTGTAACATGCAATCACATTCATGTTTCTAATTTTTGCATGAATGACATAAATGATACTTTACACTTTGTTTAAATCCAAATCCAAATAAGGCCACACATTGTGATTAGTTTCTTAACTTTATTTTAATTGTTTATGCTCTTTGGTGACAAGAAAGATAATACTGTATTAGGTCAAATCTGTTCCTCTCTTAACAGGATTTTTCTTTTAATGCAAAACTCTTGACAGGTCATTGAGTGAGAATAGTCTCCTAGCTCATGTGAGAAAGGACTTTGATGCTCAATCTCAGATGTGACTTAATATGACCGAGTTCAGAACTGACCTCGACTCCGGCTGCAGCCAGGAGCCACCGGATCGACTCCATCCGGCCTCGTGCGTTGAAGTAGTGCAGCCTGGGCTTCCCTGCCATGATGCGGTCTCCTGGGTTCTCTACACCTGAATGAATGAAGCAATGATTGAAACCAAGGAAGCAAAAATGCACTTTAAGTTATTAGGTTAACAGCACCAACAATGGCGAAGAAGGGTCTGCCTGCTTCCTGACAAAGTTGGAAGAGTCCGTGGAATGTTTTCTGTTGCCCAAATTCTCAACCTCAGGGGCCAAGCCCAGGAAATTGCAGCAAACCACTCTGCGGTCTCCACTGGGTGAAGTCTGGTGTCTTGGCAGCCTAACAGGTGAGAGTCTGTGGTAAGGATGGGTGTGTGGGTGTCCGGGGAGGGGGAGGGATTAGAGAGCTAATATTTATTGAAAACCTCCTCCTGACGATCCTGACCGAGTGCTGACCCCTTTGGCTGCGTTATATCTTTAATCTTCATAACAGCCCCATGAAATAGTTGTCATTATCCCCATTTGTCAGTTAATGAGACCGAGGCTCAGCCGTTAAACGAGGATCCCACAGTCACACCCCAGCTAGTGATGGATGTGGAAATCCAGCCCAGGACTAAAGGGAGGACAGGGCTGGAACCCACACAGACGCAGGCCCTGGGAGCCTGTGAGGGCCTTGAACCAGAGGACTCCCCTGACAGCGAGGAGGCAGAGGGAGCAGAGTTAAGGCTACATTTGTTCCAGAGCTGGAGTTAGGGCTCAGAGTCAGTTAGCTGTAGCTCCAAAGATCCTAATCCTTTCCACAGATGCAGGATGCTGATTCCTTCCCTTTATTTTTTTTTTTTTTGAGGAAGATAGCCCTGAGCTAATATCTGCTGCCAATCCTTCCTGTTTTTGCTGAGGAAGACTGGCCCTGAGCTAACATCCACGCCCACCTTCCTCTACTTTATATATGGGACGCCAACCACAGCATGACTTGCCAGGAGGTGCCATGTCCACACCCAGGATGACAACCAGCTAACCCTGGGCCCGCGAAGCGGAACATGCGAACTCAACAGCTGCGCCACCGGGCTGGCCCCTGATTCCTTCCTTTTTATGCAATTCTACATTCTACCTCTACTTATAATCTCGGAAAAAGGATGTTACTGCATCAACCTTACGGTACATGGAGTGGAACTAACATTTGTTCACTGTCTGTCATACAATGGACGCTCACAAATTTATCTTCATTTAATCCTACAGAAATCAGCTGAGTGGACTCTGTTATTACTCTCATTTTACAGCTGGGGAGACAGAGGTTTCTAGAGTAACTTTCCCAATGTAGGTGGTGGAACTGGGATTCAAACCCACTTCTATGTGAAACCAAAGACTAGGACAGATTTTCCGTATTAGTGTTTTTCAAAATATGCATGCAAATCCTTCAGTAGATTGTGAAATCCACTAATTTTTAAAACGCGATAGGAGACAATGGAAACTATCCAAGTGCACCACATGCAGACGAGGTGAGGATCATTTCAGGAGTTTTAGCTTCAGTCATAAGTGTGTTGCATGCGTGGATGTGTGCACACTCATTTGGTCATTGTGATGGTAAGAGAGACACTGGTTGTGTCCAGTCAGCAAACTCTGAAAGCCCTTGTTCCATCCCAGGCTGCGTGGGTAGTCGACACAGCAGGGGACCAGAGACTAACGCCCAGTGGCACCAACAGTGGACATGGCTGGTTCTCTCATGGGTGTGAGCGGAAGCACACAGGACTCGTTACAAGCAGGAGTCCCAAAGCCAGGACTTAGGGAGGAACAGTTGCATTTTCTCTCCAAATCCTAGGCTCTCTTTAGAAAACATTGGTATTCTTCTTGCAAAATTGTACTGTTCTGGAGTTTGGGACAAAAATATGCTTCTCTTTACCAGTGGATATTTCTCTGAGAAAGTGCGTGTGACTTGAACCTTAGATATCAAAATGTTTTCAGTATCCACATCTTTAATGAGGTCTCAATAGTCTAACCCTTAGGAAGTAAAAACTCGTTTGGAAACATACTTAATCAACTCATCTGTCTCGTAATTGGACATAGTGGAGTTTGTACTTTCCTATCATGGGAAATGGAGGTGCTATGAGGAGCAGAATGAGCAGGAGACTAAAGCTGGCACTATGGTGGGAGGTGTGTTTGCTGTGGCCTGAGGTTCAGTGAGCCAAGTGGTTCACACCTCACACTCAGTTCCCTTCCCTGTGACTGAGGATCAAGTTATGAAGGAAAAGGAACACTTACCTTAGATAATATTTTATCATACTTCTCTTCCTTCAGGCAACTTTCCTCACCCCCCACTAGGAGGTTCCCAAAGGCCTGGTCAAGACTGGGGCAAAGCTCATCATATCCTAAAGCTTTGCTGGTCAACAGGAAATGAGGACGAGAGAGAGTCGATGAATTGCCAAAGGTCACACACATATGTTCCTGATTGACACTCGATGTCCAGCAAGTGTGTCTGCCCTCGACAACCACCCAGGAGATAGCTTCTAATGTCCCATATTAAAGATGAGGAAACTGGAGTTCACAGACACACAGCAGCTTCCCTGGGCTCAAACATTCGTCCTGGGATGTCAGGCCAAGTGATTTCAGGTTTCACTCCCCCGGGTGAGCCTGAGGCTCTCTCTAGGCGTCTCTCTGAGACTCCTGTTTGGTTTTCCCATTCGGAATCCATCACCAACTGAGGGTTGAGGGGAGGGAGAGAGGGAAACACGGAATTCGTGAGTTCCTCTCTGTCAGCTGCCTGATAAGAAGAAAGATTGATAAAAGTGTGCCTTGCTTTACTTTGACATCCTAAAACTCTACTGTGAGTAAGCTGAGGACTAGAATAACTACATTAACCTTAATAGGGGGGAGGGCTTATGTTCCTCAAATGCATGTGTGCATGATAATTCCAGGGGTAAACTAAAGGAGCCATGCTGGGGTGGTCCTGATTACAGCGCTTCTTAGCAGAGAGAAGGGAGACTGGAGCCAAAGCCCAGCTCCTTTCCTCACAAGGAACAGAGACCCTGGCAGGTTGTTTCATCTCTGCACCACAATTTTCTCCTCATAAAATAGAGTTCTCTCAACTTTTGAGGGCTGTGGAGAAAGTTAAATGAGATAATGTACAGAAAAGTTCGTCATAGGGATCAGCAAATGCAACTTCCCTCCTGCTCCCAGGTCCTGGGAGATGAGTGAGTTGAACATACTAGGGAGGACATGTGTCATCCTTCTCTATCTATGTGTCAGTCTGTCTTCTTCTCTCTCTATCGGTGTATCTATCTATCTCTTGATCCATAGAGCTCCAGTAGGAATAAGATTAGTCATACTATATGTATGTGTATATATACATTTCTCCAGAGATCTTTCAAATGTCATTTAAAGGCTCTTTGTATTTAGCTCATGTGGAAAGATTAGTGATCTTCACTGATTACTTAACCTGGATTGCAGGAAGTTTTTGGCGAAGATTCGGGGCTCTGGCACGTCATGAAACATGGCCTTGCATAGCCCCAGAAGCGGCAGATATCTGGTTCTCCCCTGGACCCTGCACCCCACGTGCCTCTCTCCCCAGGCCCGCCCCGCTGCCTCTTGCTCCCTGATCCAGGCACTCTGGACTCTGTCCTGTGCCCAGGTCCCCTGCGCATGGGTTCCAGCCATTGGAATGGGGGACCCACTGCTTGTCTCTCCAGCTGTTCTCAGCACTCGGGCAGGTCTCCCTGTCTACACTTGATGAAATGATCATGTCTCTCCAGCGTCCTCTTCCTTACCTGGAAATGCACACATTCCACTGATCCTTTTCTGACACTTGTTCCTGGTATACATGTAGATGTATTTCGTTATTTAAAAAATTTCGTTCAAACTTCTTCAACCAACACTCTCTGAGCAGTTTCATGTGCTAAGAAATGAGGGCTCGTCGGGGACAATATTGAGCCTGATCTGGTCCCTGACCTAAAGGGGTTTAAGTCTAGTCAGTAAAGCAGGTTTGTGGCACAAAGGGCCCAGCAGGGACTTCACTTTGGGTGGTTCACGCCCAAGAATCATGAGTCTCACAGCCAAGCAAGTCAGAGCAAGGTGAGGAGGCTGCCAGGGGACACAGCTGAGGGGCTGCTGAGTCTGCGCAGGGCGCTCCCTCCTCCTGGGCAGCATCCAGTCCCAGCTCCCTCCTCTCTCCCCACGGGGCTGCCTTCCTCCCCTGCACAGGAGGCCCCGCCTCCCCCTGTCACACTTGCTCTCCAGAGCATCTGGCCTGGTTCTTTTCCTCATTGTCATTGCAGTACCTTCTCCCATAGGTCCTAGAGCTTTCCCCGTGGGTTCTGTTGTGTTCGAACTGCTCCAGGACTTTCACATCATCTCCCTGAAACTTCTGTCTCTCCTGTGTGAGAACTTTCTTTTTTCCGCCAATATTAATACTTAGAGCATGGTTGACTCTTACAGTCTGATGTGAATGACTTCTCCATTCAGGTGCTTTTGAAGAACTCAGTCTGTGCCCCTGTGATTATAGTTTTCCCATTGAGACTTCCTGAGTTGGGGAATTTGCGAGGTCATGTCATCCAGGGACTCTTAACTGGGGGTGATGTTGTCCCTCCCACCCCAGAGGATACTTAGCAACCTCTGGAAACATTTTTGGTTGTCAAAGCTGGGAGGGAGGGTTGCTACATCCATTGGATCGAGAGCAGAGATGCCTGTGATGTGGAGTGGGGCGATGCCTTGATGTGCACCTGAGAGCTTCTTATTCACCCTCAGTCCTTCTGCATTTTACCCAGCCCGTTTGTCACCCACCATGTCATCCTAACAGACACACTGTTGGATATTGAGTTGGAACTACCTCGTGGTGGATTGCTGTTGGCTCATATCTGTGTCATCTTCCCAGAATAAGGTTTTCGGAAAATACATTTCTGAACAATAGACTAATTCTTCTCTGTCCATGTGTACCTCTCATTTAACTTGGCGGCTGCCACGAGCACTAGGTTGGAACCTGACCCTCACGCTGTGTTTTTCTACAAGCAACTGAACTGAAAAGCAAAAGGCAGACTAGAGGATTGATTTCTTGTAAAACTTGTAAACAAACTATCTTTGTAGATATCTTAAAGGTGTGAAGTTTACAATTTGAGGAAATATATTTGTTAACACTATTCTCAGGTATATTCCTTAAGCTAATTAAATGTACATTGGTATGATAAATATTTTTTAACAAAAAAAAATACGGTGATGGACAGTACAGCTCCCACAACAGTTTCCCAGTGCAAAATGCCAACAGTGCCGAGATTGAGACACCCTGCTCCATCTATTTTTAGGGTTTGCCATGAGTTGGTTGAACCCCAGAGAGAGGCTGAGACTTGCCAGCAAGCTAATCCCAGCAGAGACTTAGTTAGAATCTAGTTCTGCTGACCTTCAGAACAATTTATTCCTACTACAAAAAATTTAAATACTGAATTGTCACAGCCTCCTTAGCGCTACACTATTACAGTTCACAACTGCTGTGTGTCGACTCCTTCTGTAGAGAAAGTAACTTCAGCATAAACACCCACACTCTCTCTTGCATGGGCCATATTCTCAGATTGCCTAAAACGGTATCATTCTTTTTTCTCCTCCTATCACTATTTTTCTCACATCTAAATTCTGAAGCCCGATTTTCTACATTCTTCATTTTCCCATTTCTATAAAGATGATCCAACTGCAATTGAATAAACAAACTTGAACTGACCCCTAAGCATGATGTGAGTCTAAAACAGATTTCTCTTGTGCTAAGGACACATTTTAAAGTATTTTTCTGGTGACCTACATGTGAGGATGTGAGGCAGGGTATGAAGATCCATAAAATCAGCACTTACCTTCTTAAAGTCTGTCTCCTGCTTGGCTCAGCAACTCAATGCCAGCCCCTCATGAGTTGCCAGGCTGCTTTTATAATGGAATAACTCCTCCCTCTGAGACGGGTGCAGTGGAGGAAAAGCCACTCCTACAGAGTTCAGGAGCTAAGAGTTTGTGCTAGATTAGAAGAAAACTGCCAAGTCATCCTCTTATCACAAAACAATTGGTTAATAAGTTTCTTTTCAAGGTTGGCAAATTGAACAATAAAACAAAAAGTTTCAGCACATTTGGACTCTCTCTGCCTGTCAGTGGGGCATGGCTTTTTGATGAAACTTACTGTGAGGTTTTCATGAATTGGATGCAAGGACGGAGGCAGATGAGAAACTCTGCTGTGAGCAGAGCAGGAGCTGATGTCAGGAAGGTGCAAGCGGAGTTCTGGAATATTTTTATATCGGGTCACAGACAAAACAGAGCACACCTGATGAAATGTGAATTTCAGACAAATAGTAAATAATTTTTTTACTAGAAGTATGTCCTAAATATTGTATGGTGCCCATCCAATGTACCCATCCCCCTGCTTCAGCTAATGACAATTCGAATATAGATGTCAGATTCTGTGTTTGAATTACAGATAAAGGAATGTGTACAAAGTCATTGTTCTTGGCCCGAGGGCCTGGGTTGGGAGTGATTTCCAGCTTGGCCACCCCCAGGGCCAATGAGTAAGACTCTCCCCGAAACTGTGGGCTTTGGCACACTGAGTTCTCCTGGCCTGAGTGTGAGGGTCCCCACAGTGGGGGGTGGGGCAGGGAGCAGACACACCCAGGGCTCCTGCCTGAGGCTTCACTTCCCTCTAGTCTGTTCTCTGCTCACAGCCAGAGTGTTTCCTAAAGTGCAGATCTGAGTCTCACCCCCTTCTTCTTGAACTCCTTCAGTGACTGCCATCTCCAGTAGGGCGGCCTCTTCACATCCTCCTCCCACCACCCTCCAGCCCCATCACACGCCTGGGCTAGGCAGGGCCTCCTGCCTTCCTACCTGGGCACGTATGCCAGCACTGCCTGGCCAGCTCCTTCCCCCTGGACACCCTCAGCTCCTGCCCTCAAGCTTCCCAGTGGGAGATGGGCTCTCCTCCAGGCCCCCACTGAGCCCCATGAACCTCTCAGGAACCTAAAGGCCACTGCCTCCCCCACTGCCCTGTGAGCTTCTGGTGTTGGGCAGGGCCCTGTGGGGTCCCCAGGGCTCCCTCACCTATGGTGAGAGCTCCACGCATAGCTCCATGCCCACCTTGGTGACCTAAGGGTGCAACTCTGGGCTTTGGGAGTTCCTCCCAATTCCCCCACACTCCCACCTGCTTGACATCTGTGCCCATTCCCCCACGTCTTCCAAATATGTTTATTCCTGTCACCAAATGCAGTGTGTGGGCCTCCCTTGGGCCTGATCCTATCAAACCCACTGTACGGAAACCTTCATGAGATGTGGGGGAATTAGAACGCTGAACACTCAATGAAATGAAGGAATTATGAACCTTGAGCGTGACAGGAGAATAGTCGGATTATGTTTAGAAGGAGTCCTTCCCCGATAACTTACTATGTTTCCCAAGGTCAAGGTGTCACTGGGCTATGCTTCCTTCAAAGGCTCCAGGGGAGGCGCCTTCCTGCCTCTCCCAGCTCTGGGGGCTTTCTGCGTTCTTTGCTTCCTCGACTCATGGACACATTACTTCAACCTCTGACTCCATCTTCGCCTCACCTCACCCTCTGTGTCTGCGTCTTCTCTTCTCTTATCAGGATACGGGTCATTGGATTTGGGGCCCACCAGGAGATTCCAGATGATGTCATCTCAATTTTCTTAGCTCAATTACATCTGAAAAAGACCTTTTTTCCAAATACGGTCACACTCACAGGGTCCAGAAATGTGGACATGGACTTATCTTTTTAGGAGGCCAGTTTACCACTCACTACAGGGTAAGGATGAAAAAGATTGTTGGCCATTGCTGAAGCAGGGGATGGACATGTTGAGGTTTGTAGCACTATTCTCTCTAGTTTTGTGTGTACTAGAAATTTTGCATTCAATAATTTTTAAAACCTATATTACTTATTGTGCTCCTAATATGTGCACGGGCTGTGCCAGACTTCAGGGTCTTGACTGATAAAAAGATGAAGGCCCTACTCCCAGGAGCTCAGTGTCTATGGGGAAACTGATATTAAATGTGTAGTGTCAAAATAAAGGAAGAGAAGACAAAATAGAGGAAAGACAATCGCAGCTCTGTAGAGGGTTGTAATTAGAGCAAACAACATGTGCAAAGGCCCTGAGGCTAGGAAGGCTGATCTGAGCGTGGCAGAGACAAAAGTATACACATAGTGTTGCCAGATTTAGCAGATAAATTGAGGATTCCCAGTGAAATATGAATTTCAGATAGACAATAAATAATCTTTTAGTATAAGTATGTTCCATAAAAAGTTTAGGACATGCTTATACTAAAAATTATTATTATTAGTGAGAAATTCACATTTAATTGGGTGTCCTGTATTTTATCTGTGACCCAATATGAAACAATTCTGGAGATCTGCTTGCCCCTTGCTGACATCAGCTCCAGCTCTGCTCATGGCAGAGGTTTCTCATCTGCCTCCGTCCTTGTATCCAATTCATGAAAACCTCACGGTAAGTTTCTTGAAAAGGTCACAGCCCACTGACTGGCAGAGAGAGTCCAAATGTGCTGAAATCTTGTGCTTAATCATTTCCTTGCCAACCTTGAAAAGGAACGTATTAGCCAATTGTTTTGTGATAAAAGACAACTTGTCAGTTTTCTTCTAATCAAGCATGGAACCCTTGGCCCCTGAACTCTGTAGCAGCGGCCTTTCAAAGGTTCACACCTACAGGGTGGGGCTCCTGCAGCAGCTCTTGCAATTCCCTCAGGGCCAAGAAGGTCTAGAACTCTCTGATCATTTGTCACAGGACCATCCCCCATGCCCTGTGGATCCCTGTCTTTGCTTTCTCCTGCATTTCTGCTCCACGACTGAGCTGTTTCATCTCAGGATCCCACAGCCCTCAGAGCAAGGCCACCGAACACAGGTGAGAGAAAGGAGAGCAAACAGGCCTTGAAATCTCTTCTCTGATGGGTTGACAAGGTGATGTCCTAGCAGTGTTATAGATTCAGATGACAAGATGGTGTTGAGTTAGTTGGAAGGCCAGATGAGCCTGTGGGGAGGGAGAGAAAGAACAAGGGCCAGCAGCAGTGTCTGCGGAAGACAGGCCCCCTGCACACACTATCCAATGGTGGGATTTGAAGAGCGTACGAAACACCCTCCATAGAAATCTCCCTAAGTACTGGCCTTAATGTCAGGAACTTGATAGATGTATTTTGGGAACTTCCCCACTGAAGAGCAAACAGCTGGTGGCCCTGTAGCAGCCTCTCCCAACTTCTTCTTCAAATATCCATGAAGAGAAATCAATGAAAAAACACAGGGAACTACCATATATCTGGATGGGAGATAGAAAGAGAAATGAAAGAATAGGTTAAAAAGTAAAGGGTAGATGGAGAAGAAAAACGATTACAAGGAAGCGAAATAAAATGCTATTTCCTTGGAAATGTTCCCAGGGAATAATTTTTTGTTTCCTTTTATATCCTCAGTCGTTCCAACAGTTTTTCATAACAACAGTGTGATCGAGGAAATATTTCATTCTACCTTTCGTTTTCTTCCTTCGAAAGATGGGAGTTTGATGTTCCCGCAGGTGCCAGTGGTGGAAATTGATGGGATGGAGCTGGTGCAGAGCAGACCCATCCTCAACTACAACGCCGCCAAACACAACCTCTCTGGGAGAGACACCAAGGAGAGAGCCCTGTGCGGTATTTTTCCTGCTCTTTCATCAACAATTAATAGGAACAATTTAGGTCCTTCCTTGAGGGACCAAGACCGTGTCGGGGGATCACGATCACCACCAGTGTGGCCTCGGTGGTGTAGACTGAGGTTCAGTCCAGCAGAGACCTCGGAGGATGAGGGACAGGAAACCTGCAGTGGACTCAAGCCAGTGGGATTATAGAAGAGGATGCGGCCCACGGAGAGGGCACTGTGACAGAGGTCTGCAAATTCTTATGAATTCTTAGAAGGCAGGAGGATGGTGGAGTCATGACTCCAGGTGCTCAAGCCTTTAGGAGCTGCACACCAGCCCACAGCTGGAGACAGAGGACAAAGTGTCTGAGGGTCTGGACGATAAGGCTGGGGAAGGGAAGGACCCAAATGAACTGAATCTTATCTTCCAGAATTTACTAGATTGGGGACTAGGAAACTTATGAGCCAGTTATACGGAGTGGCCATTTGACAAGGGTTAGCAGATGTGGAACTCAAGATGCTGCAGTTAGTGCTGGACTGGTGGCTCAGTGGTTAAGTGTGCATGTTTTGCTTCAGCGTCCCGGTGTTCGCCAGTTTGAATCCCGGGTGCAGACGTGGCACAAGTTGGCAAGCCATGCTGTGGTAGGTGTCCCACATATAAAATAGAGGAAGATGGGCACGGATGTTAGCTCAGTGCCAGTCTTCCTCACCAAAAAAAAGGAGGATTGGCAGATGTTAGCTCACGGCTAGTCTTCCACAAAAATTAAAAAAAAAAAAAGATGCTAGGGTTACATCCAGCATTTTGATATAGGAAAGAAACAGCAGATTTATTCAATCCAAACACATCTGGGGCATCTCCTCCCTGTTGTGGTGGGACCACATGGTTAAAATTAAAACGTGCTATTGATATTGACCCTGATATCAGTTTCCCCACATTTAACCCAGCATACATGGGGTTAAAAGCAAAACACCCATTCCCTGCTTGCTCTCTGGCTTCCTGGCTCCAGAATCCACTATCCTCCATGGAGACAGACACCGTCAAGGAAAAGCACCTGGACTATCTCCTCCCGCAAAGAGATACGGGCTGGTGGAAAAGCTGCTGACCAGCAACGTGAGGGGCTCCCTCCTCTCTGCAAGTAGTCTCAAGGCCAAAGACAGGCTGGTGGGAAAGCTCCGACCAGCAAGGCCATATGCTCCCCCTCCCCTACCTAAAGGCCCAAATAAAAACCCTTCCTTTTAGCTTTTCGAAGTTTGGGATTTCAGCGTTAGCTGCCCTCTCTCCTTGCTCAGCTCTGTGCAAAAATAAAATTCCTACTTTCTTCCACTACACCCAGTGTGAGAGATTGGCTTGCTGTAGAACGGGTGAGGTGAGCAAACTCACTTCAGGTTCAGTAACACTATGGACCTGTTGGCAGTTATGCAAAAAGTTAACCCTAGAGTTACCCTATGACTCAGCAATTCCACTGCTAGGCAGATACTCAAGAGAATCAAAAATCCACCCACACTATCACTTGAACAAATGTTCATATCAGTGTTGGTTATAATCTTCAAAAAGTGGAAACAGTACAAATGTCCAACAGGTGAGGAACGGATGAACAAAGCGTGGTCTAACCATACAATGGAACATTATTTTTCCATGAAAGGAAATGAAGTCCTGATGCAGGCTACAACACGGAGGAACCTTGACAACATTATGTCACATAAAAGAAACCAGTCCAAACAGCACGTATTGCTTGATTTCATTTGCATGAAACATCCAGGAACTTCACGTCAATAGAGACAGAAAGTAGTTGAGTGGTTGCCTGGGGCTGGAGGGAGGGAAGAGCGTGGAATGCCTGTGAAAACACACAGCACCTCATTTGGAAGGGATGAAAATATCCTGGAATTAGAGTGTGGTGAGGGTTGGAATTCTGTGATTTTATTAAAAATCACAAAAACGTACACTTGAAAAGGTTGACATGATGGTAGGTGTATATGTGTCACTAAAGTTTTATTTTTAAAAACATCATATAGGAAGCTCTGTTTGGAACATTAAAAAAATCTCCTGGATTGTGCACTGGTTGAAACTGTATAAAGAATTGCACCATCAGGGGATATTTTAGGTGGAGTCTCAAGAAATGCAACCATGGCAAGTGTTGGGCAACAGCACACGGAGAGGGCTGTGAACCATGTTCTATGGGAATCATTGGAGGAACGGCTAACACTGGGCATTAAGTGGCCTGGGTGGTGTAACAGGATGAGCGGGAGAGGGACAGGACTCAGATGGCTGGGCCAGGGACTCTCTGTGGAGGTGACTTGGGTGGCAGATCTTTGGCCACGGGAACCACACTGTTTTCCATAGCGGCTGCACCAGTTTGCAGTCCCTCCAGCAGTGTATGAGGGTTCCCTTTTCTCCACACCCTCTCCAACATTGGTTGGTTTTTGTCTTGGTGATTATAGCCACGCTAACAGGGGTAAGGTGATATCTCATTGTAGTTTTCATTTGCATTTCCCTAATAAGGATGTAAAACATCCTTTCATGTGCCTGCTGACCATTTGTATATCTTCTTTGGAAAAATGTCTGTTCAGATCCTCTGCCCATTTTGTGATCGGGTTGTTTGTTTTTTTGTCATTGAGTTATATGAGTTGTTGATGTATTTTGGAAATTAACTCCTTGTCGGATATATTATTTGCAAATATTTTCTCCAGGTTGGTGGGTTGTCTCCTCATTTTGTTCCTGCTGTCCTTTGCCTTGCAGAAGCTCTTTAGTCTGATGTCGTACCATTAGTTTATTTTTTCTTTTCTTTCCATTGACTGAGTAGACATAGCATTCAAAAAGATGCTGCGAAGACTGATGTCGGAGTGTACTGCGTGTATTTTCTTCTAGGAGTTTTATGGTTCCACGTCTTATCTTCAAGTCTTTAATCCATTAGTTCATTTTTGTGTATGGTGTAAGATAATGGTCTACTTTCATTCGTTGCATGTGGTTGTCCAATTTTCCCAACACCATTTATTGAAGAGACTGTCCTGTCTCCATTGGACATCCTTGGCTCCTTTGTCGAAGACTGGTTGTGCGTAGATGTGTGGTTTTATTTCTGGGCTTTCAATTCTGTTCCATTGATCTGAGTGTCTGTTTTTGCACCAGTAGCACTGTTTTGATTACTATAGCTTTGTAGGATATTTTGAAGTGTGGGATTGTGGTGCCTCCAGTTTTGTTCACTTTTTTTTAAAGATTTTATTTTTCCTTTTCCTCCCAAAAGCCCCCTGGTACATAGTTGTACATTTTTAGTTGTGGGTCTTTTTAGTTGTGGCAAGTGAGATGCCATCACAGCACGGCTTGATGAGCAGTGCCATGTCCATGCCCCGGATCCAAACTGTCAAAACCCTGGGCCACTGAAGCAGAGCATGCAAACTTAAGGACTCGGCCACGGGGCTGGCCCACAGATTTTTCTTTTTTCCCAGGATTGCTTTAGGTATTTGGGGTCCTTTGTTGTTCCATATGAATTTTAGGATTCTTTCTTCTGTTTTCTTGAAGAATTTCATTGGATTGCACTGACTCTGTAGATCGCTTTTAGTAATATGGACATTTTAAAAATCTTTATTCTTTTAATCCATGTGCATGGAATATCTTTCCATTTCCTTATGCCATCCTTCGTTTGTTTCCATAATGTCTTATAGTTTTCATTGCATAGGTCTTTCATCTCCTTGGTTAAATTTATTCCTAGATAGTTTATTCTTTTTGTTGCGATCGTAAATAGGATTGTATTCTTGAGACACCATGCACAGCTCCACGCCCACCTCAGTGACCTAAGGGGTCGAGTCTGGGCTTTGGGAATTCCTCAGAATTCCCCGACAGTCCCCCCGCCTGACATCCATGTTCATTCACCCATGTCTTCAAAATATATTTCTTTTTATCACTCAAATACAATGTGTGGACCTTGCTTGGATCCTGATGCATAAAAACAAAAGAAGGAAATACTTCTACATGTAAATCAGAAAAACGGTGTCAGAGAAGGATGAGCAGAATGTGTGCATTCCCAGGCAAGCAAGAGGACGCTAGAGAGACATGATCGTTTCATCAAGTGTAGACAGGGAGACCTGCCCGAGTGCTGAGAACAGCTGGAGAGACAAGCAGTGGGTCCCCCATTCCAATGGCTGGAACCCATGCATAGGGGGCCTGGGCACAGGACAGAGTCCAGGTCAGGGAGCGAATGGCAGCGGGGCAGGCCTGGGGAGAAGGGTATGTGGGGTTCAGTGTTCTGGGGCAGAAACTGTGATTTGCCACATTTGGGGCTATGCAAGGCTGTGTTTAATGGTGTGCCAGACACCAAACATTTGCCAAAATCTTCCTGCAATGTAGGTTAAGCAATCAGTGAAGATCACTAATCACTCTTTTTATTTATAAAAAGAGCCTTTTTGTGACATTTGAGAAAAGTCTGGAGAGATATACTATATGTAATCTTATTACTACTGGACTTTAAGGGTCAAGAGATAGATAGACAGACAGATAGATAGGCAGATAGATAGATAGATAGATAGACAGACAGACTGACACACAGACAGATAGAAAAAGCAGACACATGTGCTCCCTGGTGTGTTCAGACTCACTCATCTCCCAGGACCCGGGAGCAAGAGGGAAGTTGCATTTGCTGATGCCTATGATGAATTTTTCTGTACATTATCTCATTTAACTCTCTCTACAGCCTTCACAAGCAGAGATAACTCTATTTTATGAAGAGAAAATTGCAGTGCAGAGATGAAACAACCTGCCGGGGTCTCTGTTCCTTGTGAGGAAAGGAGCTGGGCTTTGGCTCCAGTCTCCCTTCTCTCTGCGAAGAAACGCTGTAAGCAGGACCCCTCCCCCCCACCCACCCAGCATCGCTCCTTTAGTTTACCCCTGGAATTATCATGCACATATGCATTTGTGGAATATAAGCCTGCTTCCCTATTAAGGTAAAGTGTAGTGATGCTAGTCTTCAATTTACTCACAGTAGAGTTTTAGGATGTCAAAGTAAAGCAAGGCACAACTTTTATCAATGTTTATTCTTGTCAAGCCCCTAAAAGCAGCTGACAGAGAAGAACTCATGAATTGGATGTTTCCCTCTCTCCCTCCCCTTCAACTGTTGGTTGGCTGGTGGATTCCGAATGGGAAACACCAAACAGGAGTCTCAGAGAGAAGCCTGGAGAGAGCCTAAGTCTCACCCGGGGAAGTCAAACCTGAAATCACGTGACCTGACATCTGAGGATGAATGTTTGAGCCCAGGGAAGCTGCTGTGTGTCTGTGAACTCCAGTTTCCTCATCTTTAAAATAGGACATTAGAAGCTATTTCCTGGGTTGTTGTTGAGGGTAGACACACTTGCTGGACACTGAGTGTCAATCAGGAACACACGTGTGTTAATTGGGCACATCATGGAATCTCTCCAGTCCTCATTTTCTGTTGACCAGCTAGGCTTTAGGATATGCTGACCTTTGCCCCAGTCTTGACCAGGCCTTTGGAAACCTCCTAGTGGGAGGTGAGGAAAGTTGCCTTAAGGAAGAGAATTATGATAAAATATTATGTAAGATAAGATTCCTTTCCCTTTGTAACTTGATCCTCAGTCAAAGGGGAAGGGAGCTGAGTGTGAGGTGTGAGTCACTTGCTTCTGTGAACTCTAGGCCACAGCAAACACACCTCCCACCATAGTGCCAGCTTTAGTCTCCTGCTCATTCTGCTCCTTACAGCACCTCCATTTTCCGTGATAGGAAAGTAGAAACTCCACTATCTCCAATTACAAGACAGACGAGTTGATCAAGTATGTTTCCAAAGGATTTTTTAGTTCCTAAAGGTTAGGCTATTGAGTCCGCCATTAATGATGTTGATGTTGAAAACATTTTGATATCTAAAATTCAAGTCACATGCACTTTTTCAGTGATACATCTGATGTGGGCTCAGTGAGTTGAGGAATCAAAAGAAAGATTGCTTGGCCTTTCAAGCTCTGGTAGTAGTGATCCTTTATTCAGAGAACAGCATGCGGAGAGGACCCATGGGCAGTGAAGAGCTGCAATGAGTTGAGGGGAGGGCTAAATTTATAAGGCATGGGTATGTGAGTTATTTCTTTATAGGACAAAGGAAACAGCATGTAAAAAAGTCATTAAAATGGGATCAGAGCAGGTGGGGTCTGGTTATCAGGTGGTCCTATAACTTTGGACACGAGTCAGGTCGAATCAGGTGAGGACGTCCTGTGCTTCCCAGAGGATGCTGTAGATTGTCCTGTAGGCCAGGGCGCCTTGGGCTTCTCTCCCTGGGCCAGCCTGGATCCACAGCACATCCACTGGGTAAAGAGAAGTATTTTTTTGTCCCAAACCCCACAACAATACAATTTTGCAAGAAGAATCTTAGTGTTTTCTAAACAGAGCCTGGGATTTGGAGAGAAAATGCAAGTGTTCCTCCCTAAGTCCTGGCTTTGGGACTCCTGCTTGTCATGAGTACTGTGTGCTTCCGCTCACACCCACGAGAGAACCAGCCATTTCTGCTGTTGGAGCCACTGGGTGTCAGTCTCTGGTCCCCTGCTATATGGAGTACCCACGCAGCCTGGGATGGAACAAGGGCTTTCAGAGTTTGCTGACTGGACACAACTAGTGTCTCTCTTACCATCACAGTGACCAAATGAGCGTGCACACAACCATGCGTGCATCACACTTATGACTGAAGCTAAAACTCCTGAAATGATCCTCACCTTGTCTCCATATAGTGCACTTGGATAGTGTCTACTGTCTTCAGTTTCGTTTTAAAAGTTGGTGGATTTCACAATCCACTGAAGGATTTTCATGCATATTTTGAAAAAACTAATATAGAAAACGAGTCGTAGACTTTGGTTTCACATAGAAGTGGATTTGAATCTCAGGTCCACCACCTACATCGGGCAAGTTACTCTAGACACAGTCTACCCAGCTGTAAAATGCAAGTAATAGCAGCGTCCACCTCAGCTGATTTTTGTAGGATTCAATGAAGATAAATTTGTGAACATGCCCCTTGTATAACAGACAGTGAACAAATGTTAGTTCCACTCCATGTACCGTAAAGTTAATGCAGTAACATCCCTTTTTCGAGATTATAAGTAGAGGTAGATTGTAGAATTCCATAAAAAGGAAGGAATCAGCATTCTGTGTCTGTGGAAAGAATTAGGATCTTTGGAGCTATAGCTAAGCGAGTCTGAGCCCTAACTCCAGCTCTGGAACACATGTAGCCTTAACTCTGCTCCCTCTGCCTCCTCGCTGTCAGGGAAGTCCTCTGGTTCAAGGCCCTCACAGGCTCCCAGGGCCTGTGTCTGTGTGGGTTGCAGCCCTGCCCTCCCTTTCGTCCTGGGTAGATTTCCATGCTCCTCAGTACCTGGAGTGTGACTGTGGATGTGTCATTTAACCTCTGAGACACGGTCTCATTAACTGAAAAATGGAGATGATGACAAATATTTCATGGGGTTGTTAGGAGATTAAAGATATAATGCAGCCAAAGGGGTCAGCAGTCAGGATGATCAGGAGGAGATTTTCAATAAATATTTGTTCTCTAATCCTTGCCCCTCCCTGGACACCCACTCATGCATCCTTACCACAGACTCTCACCTGTTAGGCTGCCAAGACACCAGACTTCATCCAGTGGAGACTGCAGAGTGGTTTGGTGCAATTTCCTTTGCCTGGCTCCTGAGGGTGAGAATTTGGTCCAAGGAACATTCCAGGGACTCTCCCAACTCTGCCATGAAGGAGGCACATCTTCTTTCAGCGTTTTTGGTGCTAGTCGGCCATGTATCGTGAAGCGCAGTTTTGCTTCTGTGGTTTTCTTGATTCGTGCACCCATCATTTGTTCATTCATTCATCAACTCATTCAGGTGTAGAGAACCCAGGAGACTGCATCATGGCAGGGACCCAAGCTGCACTACTTCAACCCATGAGGCTGGACGGAGTCGATCCGGTGTCTCCTGGCTGCCGCTGGACTAGAGGTCACTTCTGCGTTGGGCCCTCTTAAGTTCGATCTAAAATTGACTATCAAAGTCCTTTCTCCCATGAGCTAGGAGACTATTCTCTCTAAATGACCTGCGTAGGCTTTGGGCTCACATCGTCTCCTGTGTGTTTATGTTTTATTCTGATCTAATTTAAAGGAACAATATATACAAATTGAGATTTAAAAAGCAATTCTAAAGGAATGAACCAAATTCTCTCACTCACCATCTGCCTTCTCCTCTCTCTCCAGCTCAATATGGATGGATCTCAAAAAGATGATATTGAGTGTGGGAGGGAAATAGAGAATGACACACAAAAGGAACCATTTATATAAATGATTTCAAATGGCACACAAGTCGATGGTCGGTGAGCACACACATGAATCTGACAATATAAAGGCTGGACCGACTGGACAGAGCTTACTTAAGTGAAGGTGGGGCTGACGGTCCCACTGAATTGTAGCTTTATCTGTGAATGTCTTATTTTATATGAATATCCTACCTGTGGTTCTTTTAAAGACTAAGGGCAAATATGATGAAATATTAATAATTTCTCATTCCAGGTAGTGGAATCATGTTTATAATAGATTCTTTGCACTTTTTTCCACAGATTTCAAACTTTTAATTTAAAATTTTAAGTTATTCAGAACAAAGAGATTTTAGAAAAAAGTGATGAATTTTCCTAAATATTTTATGCTTCATTAATTAATTTTAATTTAAATGGCTGTTTTTCTGGCAAGAGTTTCATAGGTTTCTTCACATTCTAGTATAGAACATGTTATCTTCCCCCACAATTTCTTCAAACCTCTGCATCACCAGATTACGTAAAATGGAACATGTCACAAAATATTTAAAAAATAACTCACCTCTGAGCTGCATTCATAGGCGTCCAGGTTTCTCAAAAAGAAGAGAAGTGGAGCCTCTGTCCAGGCCAGGAGGGAGGCAGGGCATCCTGATGAGTCCCAGGTCCCCAGGGCTCCTTGCCATTGTCCTGTTAAACCACAGTGCAGCTGCCCAGGTTTGAGGAAATCTCCCTGCTCTTTCATCTTTGGGTCTAAGAGAGCGTTTAGCAGTGACTAAAAAAGATTGAGTGTGTGGGTTACAGAGCAGGCTAACCGCTTTAAATTCACCATTAATGTGTATACAGACACAACTATTGATTTTTGAAAGGTCTTTATAAACCTCTATAACTAAAGGTTCAAGTGTGTTGAGAACAGAGTTTTAAAAAATTATTAAAGTGTAGGATAGTTGTATTTTTGGTAGTGAATGGTATGTTCGTACGTCAGTACCTATGAGACTGTTCTATACATTTAAAGGAAATTACCTGTTTCTTAATATTCTTGAGACAAATGTAATTAAGCAAATGCAATACTGGCTTAGAAGAATGAAATGAAAAAAGCTGTGTGATGAAATGAGTCCCTCCCACACTTCCTTCCTTCTTCCTTTCTTCGTTAATCATTATTTGCGTCACTTGGATGAGCTCAGTATCAACAACCAGTGTCCACGGTATTTGGGCACTTATTTAAAAGAACTGACTAATTTACTCACAGCACAACATTTAATGAACAGGTGGTCAAAACTGCTGTTTGTTTGGGAATCATATAAAGAGTTTTCTCCAACTGTTCGCTAAGTAAGTGCTTGACGACTTTGAGACAGAAATAACATGAATGAATCCAGCATCTTGCATCTACTCCTGCTGCGGCCAAGAGCTACCCGGTCATTTCCATTCGGCCTCTTTCATTGAAGGAGTGAAGCCTGGGCTTCTCCACCATGCTTAGGATTCCTGACAGTCAACAGAGAGACTGATTACAACTCTTCTGCACAGAGAGAGAGAGAGAGAGGCAGGGAGAGAGAGAGAGAGGGAGGGAGAGAGAGAGAGAGCGTCCAAGCTTACAGACCAGCGCAAGGTTGATCATAAAGCTGTGGACTCTCAACTCCTGCCCAAATGAAAGTGATTTCTCGGTTCCAAGGCTGCGTGCCTTCTGTGTTCTTTCTCACAAATGGAGTTTATCCTCACAAATTGGTGTTCTACAAAGTTAAATAAATAACTGATACATTTAAAAAATAGATAGAAAGGGGGTGAGAGTGAGGAAGCCAGACAGGTGAAAGGAATTTGAGAGTAAAACTCTGACCAGCTTTTCCTCCCGTGGCAGGTGGCAAGTTTTCATCATTCGAATCTTTTTCCTTCTGATCTGTGCAGATCCTGCGCCCTCCTCCTGCCAGGACAAGCCTAGACTGGAAGAAGCGGTGGGATTAGGGGAGGCTGAAACTTTTCACTTTTCAAATTAATCTTCATGGTTTAATCCAACATCCTGTGCCACCCAGAGACATAATTCAAGAGGATTTTCGATGACTCATTGGGATTTAAGGCAAAAGTGCAGAGTTAGGCAGAGTGGGTCGTTTCTCAGTTTCTTTCTCCTCTGAAAATGAAAATATTACTTTTAGAAACATACCCTATAATCATGTTGAAGAATTTAAAATAGTATAGAAACAAAAACCCATCTCCACCCCACCAATGGAGCTTCTGAGGTATGAGGTGTAGACTTGGTGGGTGACAGGCTTGGACAATCAGAGGCTGCTTGAGGGCTCTGCAGACAGGGCCCCTGGAAGCGAGGGGGGCTGTGGGGAGGGGTGGGGTGGCTTTAGGAGCAGAAGGAGAGAGCATCTTCAGGGTATGAGTGGAAGCTCATCTATTTTGCAGCATATCACCTGGCTCCCTTTCTGAGCGGGCATCTCATCATTATGTTGCATCATATCACCTGGCACTTCTCCAAGCTGAGAGCTCAGCAAAATCAATGAAGAAAAAAAGGATAGACTGAGAATATCACTATTGTGGACTCCAGAACAAAAACAAATTAGGCCAATGGTTTTCCAACCCTACATGGTGCCTATTGGAATCTGGTGAGGGGATTACAACATTTGCAGGGCACAATTGCATGTGTGCACACTCATGCAAACGCACACACACACTACTTGGGGCTCACGCAGAGATTCTGATGTAATTGATTTGGAATAGGACTCTGGCATCAATGTGTTTTAAAATCTCTCCAGGTGATTCTAATGTGCAGCCAGCTTTGAGAACCACTGTTCTGGACGATGAGGGGATCAATAGCTGCTAAAGCTACTAACAGGGATCTATAATGGAAGGTCAGGCTGACACCCTAAACATCTAACATCATTCACAGGGGGGTAGCCCGACGTGAGGGTCCTCCTGTAGTAATGCAATAGAAAGTATGCCTATGAAGAATTCGTGCCAGAATATTTGCCCTGGAATCCAATCAAGCCTCTAGGTACCAACTTATGGGAAATACAGGGAGCAGGATCACTTCCGAGATGCAATTAGCAAAATTTGGAGTGTGGAATTTGACAGACTTGTTATTCCCAGACCAGCAATGTACAGATGCCCTGGGAGGTTGTCAGACATGCGGCATCTCGGGCTCCACCCCAGCCCTCCCAGATCAGAATCTGTATTTTAAGGTCCCCAGGAAAAACTGTTTTCAGCTCAAGTGACTAAGACCTTTCGGAGAACTCTCTACTCTCATGTTTCCATAACCAGAAGGTTTAAAAATTGCAGGAAAATCGAAGAGGCAGGAGGAACCTACAGGTAAGAGAGATTGAGAGATCCTTTAGACAAATGAGATGTGTAGACCTTTTTTGAATTCTGATTCTAACATAGCAGTTACTGTAAAACTAGTGATACAACTGGGAGAATGTGAACCATGACTGAACACTTGATAGAAGGGAATGCCGGTTAACTTTTTGGTATGATGATAACTTTTAGAGACTCATGTCAAAGTGTTCATGGATGAAAAGATATGGTATTGGGATTTGCTTCAGATGAACCCAGCGCTGAGGGGCAGAGGGTGGGGGTACAGCCCCAAGTGAGTGATCTCTGGTTGCTAATGGCTGCAGCTGGGTAATGGGTATATGGGGTTCATTACACTCTTCTTCTATTTTCATAAATGTGTGAAATTTTCCATCATAAATCATTTTTAACAACTCAGCCAAAACTGATGTTATTCCTAATGGATTAAAGCTTTAAAGGCCCTGGGGAGTCTTCTGAATCATGAGATTTGGAATCTGTTGCATTCTAGCTTCAGGGATGAACATGTGGGATGAATGCTCAGCCCCGATGAGCCTCCTGAATTCCCAGTGAGTGGTCCCAAGCCCTGTGGACACTGTCTGGGTAGTGAGGCTGCCTGAACGGAGACTATAAACTTTCATGCTTCTGTGGACCTTACAGATGCAGTGCAATGAAGAAATTAGGCATTTTCGTCTAGGTTGGACCTTGCACAAATCACCTCTCTGAGCACCAGTTTCTTCATCTCTAAAATGTGGATGGTAACACCAAAGCTCATGGGTGTTGGAGAGTTCAAAACAAGAGAGAACAGGTAATGTGTTTAGCTCTCAGTGTGTGATGAGTGATGGTAAGTGGTCCATACCTGTGGGTGGAGGGAAGGGAAACAGACCCTGGAAGAGGGAGGAAACTAAAAAGAACAGGAAGCCTCTTTGTAGCAGTGAGATAGCTGGAGAGGCAGTGGTGGGGCAGGTAGGAGATTGGGAGGAAGTTCGCAGGAAAGACATGAGAGTTGTCTGGGCTCTCCTGGGATCCAAGGAACAGGCAAGGGAGAGGCTGCCAGACCCAGAGTAGCAAGGAAGACATGGCTCTGATGGAGGGTCTAGACACCATCTGAGGTCGGGGCCCATCTCTGTTGGGCGGGGCCAGGCGGAGCAGCCAAGCCATCTGATGGAGCACAGAATTGGGACCTGCTCTTCCCTGTTCAGAAGGAGTGCGTGGAGTTGTGCACAGCTATGCAGGACCAGAGTGTGAGCTTTTGAGAAGCCTCTCAGTGGGAGGGGCAAATCCATGGGAAATCTGTGAGATGAGGGTTGAGCCAGAGAAATACTGTAGGGCTAGAGTTGTTGCCAACCAATTGTCCCCCCATGCTGGATGGCCTGGAGAATACTGATTACATTTGAGAGGCCTGTCCCCCGACCTAGAGTGGAAGTCCTCAATGACCACGGTCTGTGGGGATTCCTAGAAGTGCCTGGCTCTCAGGAGGATCTCTGTGGTGGGATGGTGGGTCAGTGGTTGCGTGGATACTTGGATGAATAGGTCAACAATCTAGTTAATAACCAGGACTGTTTGGATAATAGAGTTCGCTAAACATCCTGAGTCAAGGCTCTTCATAGGAGAAAAGAAGACATTAATAGAAGGTGCCATAGGAATGTGTCATTCACTCTTCCAACAGCTATGTGTTGTGTGCTACTACATACCAGGCACCATGCTACACACTAGAGGCACCATCGTGAGCAACACCGGACTGATCCCTGCTCTCATGAAGGTG
This sequence comes from Equus przewalskii, assembly GCF_037783145.1. Lineage (NCBI taxonomy): Eukaryota > Metazoa > Chordata > Mammalia > Perissodactyla > Equidae > Equus > Equus przewalskii. The sequence continues at coordinate 50,687,279 of NC_091849.1, forward strand.
ATAGTCTAGTGGCCTGCTCAGTAACAGTCTGAGGTCACATAAGTGTATCATAAAAACAGGGACCAGGGGCTGGAACCCCACGGAACTCCACCTCTCCCTGTCTCTTCTCTGCTCCTCTCAGTTCATTCCCTTTCACACAGTGGCAAACGTGACCCTTGGCAGCTCCTGAGTTTTCCATATTAGAGCTACAGCAACTCAGAGAGAACTGCTTAAATCTCTTGACCCAAAATCCAGAAACACAGGACAAGGAGCTGATCAGCTCAGCTGCGGTTGGAGCCTGCTGCTGAGGGACCCATCACCTGTGAGAAGGGGAAGTTTGGGATTATGGTGGAACTTGAAATTCCTGTGGGAGCCACGAGGACAGAGAGGGAAGGGGCATCGTTGAAAGTCGTTTACTTCTCAGGGAGGTGTGGGCATGGGGGCCCTGCACAGAGACTGAGAGAAAGACAGATGGGGTGGATGGAGCTGGCACCCAGGGTCAGCTGAGGAAGAGGGCTATGAGGCACGAAGCCTTGTGGCTGCGGGAGGGATGTGGTCAGACAGGGACACTTGCTTCCAGGCAAGCGCGTTATGAAGGTCTACAGACACACAGGGTTTGAATCCCAGCCTTGGCCTTTATTTGCGAAGAAGTTACTTACCCTTTGAACTTCACTTTCTCCATGTGAGAAACAGGAGTTATCTTACCCCATAGCGTTAATGTGAACAGTGATGTTCTCAAAGGGCTTAGCAAGTGACAGGCAGAGAGCGAGCATCCAGTAACAGGCAGTTATTGTTATGATTTAGGACAAATGCTTCCCTCCACAGGGATATTGATGTGCCAAAGTGATTACCTCTCCTTATGATTCTGCTAGCCCAGCCGATTGTGTTTTGTGAGCATTATAGAGGATAGGTCAGCCTTGATGATGTTCTCAGTAAAGACCCCAAGCCAGAGTGAGGGCATGTGGCAGGGTGGGGCACTGAGGAAGACGTTTTACATTTTTGCCCAGTGAATGTCTTTGAGGTCGAGATCCTTTTCTGGTAATTAATCTAAGCCTAGAATGATAATAAATGTTACCCAGTTCTTTTCTCCTAACAGCTATGATTTATTGAGCATTTCTTGTATAGATGACACTTTGACAAGTAGACACCTTGGGGCACCTGCTGTGCTCACAGAGAAGCCCCTTCTCCAAGAACTGTCCCACCTCCCCCACCTCCTGCCAACCAGGGTTGTGCCTCAGAACCCCACCCCCAGCCATGAGTGAACTGATGAAGCTCACAGAGTCACCTGACTCAGATGAAACCCTGTCAGTCTCCATCCTTGAAATCTGCTATTGAGACTGAGGCAGCTCTGTGTGACTAGAGTGAAAATACACCTCAGGGACTGTGGACAGACATATTTTGTCACAGAGAGTGAGGAACAGAGGAGTCTAATTTGTAAACAGATCAGAACAAAGCCAGTGGAGATGGAGGGAAGTGCAGATTGAAAGACAGTACCGAGGAATGTTCTTTCAGTATCTTGTTGGGTTGCATTGGGGAAACCCGGTGAATCAACTCTTCCCCTGATCTGGAAAGTGTGTTGATCGTCATGGTATCTGTCAGCGCCTACACATGAGAAACGAGCAGATCCCAGTCACTCATCAATCGAATCGCTGTGCTACCTTCTGCATGGTCGCCCTCCATGTCTAAGTACCTGCTTCCTAAATAGTTTTCTACAAAAGTGGGTGTGCACACCATCAGGCGGAATCCTCTGCCACCTCCCCACCTGTTATAGCCCCAGCATCTCCAAGCCCTGAGGCCACCTAACATATGAAAATTATAGTGTTTTTCAAATCATTCCTTCAATTACTGTTTCCCTCTTTCAAGAATTGGTATTCATGCCTCTTTGTAAGAGACACAAAAACACCTCACTCCTTTATAACTTGTCATATGTTTGGGGTGCGATCTTGTTTGAGATACATAAAATTCGATAACGCTACCTCCATCCTATTCTCCATATTTCCTTGTATTTATCATCTCTCTCAGTGAATTCTGATTTTGTGAAAGGCAGAGAAACAAAGGTGGCGAGACTTTGGCATTGCAAAGCCTGAATTTCTAGTTTAAAAGAGAACAAAGTATATTCCATATGCTGATTATCTGTTGCTGCATTACTAATTACCCCAAAAGTTAGCAGCTTAAAACAATCATTTCATTTTGTTCACAATTTTGTTGTTTGGGAATTGGGAAGGGCTCAACTGAACCGTTCTTTTTATGGATCTTTCACCCAGTCTCAGTCAGATGTTGGCTCATCCAGAAGCTTGACTGGGATGAGTGTCCAGGATGGCTTCCCCGTGCAGCTGGCAGTTGAAGCACCTGTTGGCTAAGAGCTCAATGGGATCTGGACTAAGCTAACCATGCCAGCCTCTCCATGTTGTTTGGGTTTCTCACAGCGTGGTGGTTAGATTCTGAGAGGAAGCATCTGGAGAGTGAGTGTTCTGTGAACAAAGCAGAAGCTTCAAGACTCCTTCTGACTCATCTTTAAAGTCACACAGTATTATTGTCACCATATTCTATAGGTTTCGAGTGAGTCACTGAGGCTGCCCCATATTAAGGGGAGGGGTATCATGCCTCATCTCCTTTGGAGAAAGACCCAAGAAGTTGCCACCATCTTTAACGAAATGTGTGCCACAAACAAGTGCTTTAGAAGAATTGGGGAAGAGCCCAGTTACCCTGCTGAACTGAGGTGGAGGAAGAGAGTTGGAGGGGGTGGAAGAGAAGTTAGACACTGAAGCATCCACCAGAGGTAGCCCCTCTCTTTCGTCACGTCGACTCAAATGCTGGAGAAGATAGGGTAAGAAATGCCAGAATTCCAATATGGTTTGGGGTATCTGAGAACCTAAAAACCATTGTCTTGCTTCTGGCAAACCCAGAATGACTCAAAAGTACTACCTAGAAAGGTCTGAGTTGTGTCTAGACAGGGGGGCTTGAGGGAGCCTCAGAGTTGTCTGTGTCCCAGGAAGGCAAGAGAAGAGCCAGCCGTTTCCAATGCACAGTTCCAAATGCAGAAGACCTTGTGGCGTTAACGAAGGGTGCAGCAGTGATCTGCAATGTGACCACCCGGAGACTGGATGGGATTGAGGGTGTCTTGGCAGTCTGCTGTGTGGACAAATGTCTGGCAGGAACAAGATGGCCTCCCCCTGGTGCCTGGGGGCACTGAAGACTATGAAATTTAGACACAACCCAAGAGTAATGGGGGTGTGTTTTGGGGAGGAGAGCAGAACTGTCTGAGATTTAGTTTGTGCCCCCGGTGGATTGGGGCTCAAAATAGAAATTAAGCTCAATTATAGAAATACAAAGAAAGTCTTGCACGTTTGAATCTGTGTACAAATTCATCCCAATTGCCACAGATAAAATACAGTTCCCTTTTCAGAGTGGACATTGCTTAGAATCAATCTCAACAATCAGAAAATATTAATTGTGAAAAAAAAATATACTGTACAACAGATGCAGTTACATTACAGGGAGTGGCGGAAACACATCTTACTTTGTTTCCAGAAGTCTGTTCTTCACAATAACTTCTAAGGCTCTGAGAGACAGATGTCAAAGTTTTAGAATCCCAGAAAGATGGCCTGGATAGGATTTATTCTGAATCACAAGGCAGGCAATGTTTTAATATTTCCTAAAATCAAAACTGCATCCTGAATGTGAGTGTCTAAATTAGGTGCGTGGGTTAATATTTCAAGTCAAACAGTCTAGACTTTGTAATCTATTGGGAGCTTATCCTCTAAAATAGAGTGAAGCTAGATTGTAGGTGGGTCACCTCTGAAAAGGTGTCTCATCGTTCCACTGTAAGTTGAAGAACATATGGATATAGAAAGTACTAATCAAAATTAAGGTATCCTAATTTATTTTAAACTTGACTTCAATTAAATGATTAATCAAAAAGACCTGTAAGGAATTCAAATAAACTGACAATCAAAATTTCAAACATGGAAAGCAGGTTGCTAATTTATTCAGAAATGTACTCAGGATATTGTGTGTTCATATTTCTGTATTTAAAATAAAATATCCATCTATGTCATGTATAATGGTAAATCCCCAGTCCAGTATTCAAATACAACTGCATCAGTATGGTTAATTCATTTTTTTATTGAGTTCATAATAGTTTACATCATTGTGAAGTTTCAGTTGTACATTATTTCTTATCTGTCCCCTCATAAGTGCTCCCTTTCATACCTTATGCCTACTCTCCACCCCTCTTTCCCTCATAGCCACTAAACTGTTTTCTTTGTCCATATGTTTGTTTATCTTCCACATGAGTGAAATCATGTGGTATTTCTCTTTCTCAGTCTGGCTTATTTTGCTTAACATAATACCCTCCAGGTGCATCCATGTTGCTGCAAATGGGATGATTTCGTCTTTTTTTCTGGCTGACTAGTATTCCATTCTGTATATATACTACATCTTTTTTATCCAATCACGGGTCGATGGGGACTTCGATTGCTTCCATGTCTTGGCTATTGTGAGTAGTGCTGCAATGAACATAGGGGTGCATATGTTACTTTGGATTGTTGTTTTCAAATTGTTTGGTAGATACCCAGTAGTGGGATAGCTGGGTCGTATGGTAGGTCTATATTTAGTTTTTTGAGGACTCTCCATACTGTTTTCCATAGTGGTTGCACCAGTTTGCATTGCCACCAGCAGTGTATGAGGGTTTCCTTTTCTCCACATCCTCTCCAATTTGTTAATTTTAGTCTTAGTGATTATAGCCATTTTAACGGGTATAAGGTGGTATCTTAGTGTAGTTTTGATTTGCATTTCCCTGATGCTTAGTGATGTTGAACATCTTTTCATGTGCTTGTTGGCCATCTGTTTATATTCTTTGGGAAAATGTCTGTTCACATCCTCCTCCCACTTTTTGATCGGGCTGTTTGTTTTTGTGTTGTTCAGTTGCGTGAGTTCTTTATATATTATGGAGATTAACCTCTGTGGGATGTACGATTTGTAAATATTTTCTCCCAGTTGGTGGGTTGTCTTCTTGTTTTGATCTTAGTCTCTTTTGCTTTGCAGAAGATCTTTAGTCTGATGAAGTCCCACTTGTTTATTTTTTCTTTTGTTTCCCTTGTCTCAGAGGACACGGTATTCAAAAATATCCTTCTAAGTTCAATGTCACAGGGTGTACTACCTGTATTTTCTTCTGGAAGTTTTATGGTTTCAGGACTTATCTTCAAGTCTTTGATCCATTTTGAGGTTATTTTTGTGTATTGCATGAGATAATTGTCTACTTTCATTCTTTTGCAAGTGGTTATCCTGATTTTCCAACACCATTTGTTAAAGACAGTATCTTTTCTCCATTGTATGTTCTCGGCACCTTTGTTGAAGATTAGCTATATGCAGATGTCTGGTTTTATTTCTGGGCTTTCAGTTCTGTTCCATTGGTCTGTGTGCCTCTTTTGCTACCAGTACCATGCTGTTTTGATTACTATGACCTTGTAGTACATTTTGAAGTCAGCGATTGTGATGCCTCCACCTTTGTTCTTTTTTCTCAAGATTCCTTTAGAAATTCGGGGTCATTGGTTGCCCCATATGAATTTTAGGATTGTTTTTTCTATTTCTGCAAAGAATGTCATTGAGATTGTGATTGGAATTGCATTGAATCTGTAGATTGCTCTGGGTAGTATGGACATTTTAACTAGGTTTATTCTTCCAATGCATGTGCATGGAATCTCTTTCCATCTCTTGATGTCATCATCTATTTCTTTCAATAATGTCTTATAGTTTTCATGGTATAAGTCTTTGCCTCCTTGGTTAAGTATATTCCTGGATAGTTTATTCTTTTTGTTGTGATTGTGAATGGTATTGTGTCCTTGAGTTCTTTTTCTGTTAGTTTGTTATTAGAGTATAGAAATGCTACTGATTTATGTAAATTGATTTTCTACCCTGCAACTTTGCTGTAGTTGTTGATTACTTCTAAAAGTTTTCCAATGGATTCTTTGGGGTTTTCTATATATAGGATCATGTCATCTGCAAACAGTGAGAGTTTCACTTCTTCCCTCCCTATTTGGATTCCTTTTATTCCTTTTACTTGTCTGATTGCTCTGGAGAGTACCTCCAGTACTGTATTAAATAAGAGTGATGATAGAGGGCACCCTTGTCTCATTCTTGTTTTCAGGGGGATGGCACTCAGTTTTTGCCCATTGAATATGATGTTGGCTGTGGGTTTGTCATATATGGCCTTTATTATGTTGAGGTAGTTCCCTTCTATCCCCACTTTGTTCAGAGTTTTTATCATAAATGGCTGTTGGATTTTGTCAAATGCTTTCTCTGTATCTATTGAGACGATCATGTGGTTTTTATTCCTCAGTTTATTGATGTGGTGTATCACGTTGATTGATTTGCGGATGTTGAACCATCCCTGTGTCCCTGGCATGAATCCCACTTGATCATGATGTATGATCCTTTTGATGAATAGCTGTATTTGGGTTGCCAAAATTTTGTTGAGAATTTTTGCACCTATGTTCATCAGAGATATTGGCCTGTAGTTTTCCTTTTTCATGCTGTCCTTGTCAGGTTTTGGGATCAGCGTGATATTGGCCTCATAGAATGTGTTAGGAAGTGTTCCATCCTCCCTAATTTTTTGGAATAGCTTGAAAAGGATAGGTATTAAATCCTCTCTGAAAGTTTGGTAGAATTCCCCAGGAGAGCCATCTGGTCCTGGGGTTCTATTCTTTGGGATGCTTTTGATTGTTGTTTCAATCTCTTTCCTTGTGATTGGTCTGTTCAAATTGTCTGCTTCTTCTTGAGTGAGCTTTGGGAGATTGTAGGAGTCCAAGAATTTATCCATTTCCTCTAGGTTATCCATTTTGCTGGCATATAGTTTTCCGTAGTATTCTCTTGTAGTCCATTATATTTCTGCGGAGTCAGTTGTTATTACTCCTCTTTCATTTCTGATTTTGTTTATGTGAGCTTTCTCTCTTTTTTCTTTGTAAGTCTGGCTAGGGGTTTGTCAATTTTATTTGTCTTCTCAAAGAACCAGCTCTTTTGTTTCAGTGATCCTTTCTACTGCCTTTTATGTTTCAATAGCATTTATTTCTGCTCTGATTTTTATTATTTCTCTCCTTCTGCTGACTTTTGGGTTTGTTTGTTCTTCTTTCTCTAATTCAGTTAGGTGTAGTTTGAGATTGTCCATATATGTCTTGTATAATGGTAAATCCCCAGGCCGGTATTCAAATATAACTGAATCAATATGGTGAATTCATTTTAAACCATTCAAGTTGTAATGTTGGCTTTCATTAAAGATAAAACTGTATTATGAACTTAGAAAAAATTAGAAACTTTTTAATGTCTGTAACTCAAATATTAAGCGTATAGTAAACACATTCAAGAATAATTGCTGGATTTTTACAACTAAACTTGTCTGCTGAAGAGAGTACTGACTTCCTCAGACAAATGACACCAAACAGAACTCTGAGTAAAAAAGTAACCAAATATCATCTTCCACCACCTTTTTACAGCTCACTCTTTCCTTCCATAACTACTTTGAAATCTGTCTTTTACTTAAGTCAAGGAAATCATAAAAAGATGGTTCGGTGGACTCTAAGAACGTTGATGACTGCTTTCCCCACCTATTCACAGAAAAGGAGGGATTGGAAACAATTATTGTGCATTTATTTCATTCTGGTCTGAGCAACTTCAGCAGGCAGACAAACCTGCTCAGCAGGTAATTTCACAGATTTGGAGCATGCCTCACCAGTCAAGTAAAAAAAATCAAAGGAAAGAATCCATTGTCCAAAATGTGTAAGAATAAAAGGAATTAAATAGACCAGTAATTGCGTGCCTTTCTTTTTTTTTTTTTAATCCTCAGCCCAGCCTTCTGGAATTTTGTCTCCAATCATCTTAGCATCATGCCTCTGTTCTGCTTTGTCACCTGAATGGGGGTTTTAGTATTGTGGATTCATGGCTAATTTAAGAGAAAGAATAAGGATTTTCCCTCTATGAAAATCCATCCAGTAACCTAGCACACAGTATATTTTCCTGTGTCCTTGGCTATTGATACATATTTTCTGGTTTATGGAAAATCTTTATCCTGCTTGTGACATAAAATGCGATTTGCTTTGCTCCCATAAAGGTGCTGTCCTGGCACACATCTGTCTCATTTGGAAAGTCTGTGCCTCAGTCTCCTTGCAGGAGGGTTGCTTGGTAACTGGGAACTAAATTGTTACTCGCAGTGGAAAATGAGGCTTTGTAAGACAATCAGATGAGAGCTAGATAAGCAAACAAATGTATTTAAACTATATTAGAAAAAGAATTTAAGCAAAATCAATTCTTTCTTTAACAAATCCCAATGTTGTATATATATCCTACTGTAACGTTTTAAAACTGTCAGTCTTAAAACATGGAACTTCTCAATTAAGTGCAATTCAGCCCTTGGGCATTTAGTCCCTGTCTCTTCACATAGGTGTGTGTGCAGGGAGCATATTTGTGAATGCACAAGTACAGTCTTGCACTGGAAGCTTCATTTCAAGAAGCTCAGCATAACAATATTAATTTACAAAACACAATATTGATATAGAACCTGAGGTGAGTTTGCTCATGCATTGTGCAGCAAGCCAATCTCAGACACTGGGTATAGTGGAAGAAAGTAGGAATTTTATTATTGCACAGTGCTGAGCAAGGAGAAAGGGCAGGTAATGCTGAAATTCCAAATTCCTTGACAAGATAAAAGGAAGGGTTTTTATTTAGGGTTTTAGGTAGAGGAGGGTGAGCACATGGCCTTGCTGGTCACAGCTTTCCCACCAGCCTGTATTTGGCCTTGAGACTACTTGCACTTGGGAGGGGGCCCATGACCTTGCTGGTCAGCAGCTTTCCCACCATCCTGTATCTCCTTGTTGGGGGGAGATAACGAATCCAGGCATTTGTCCTTGGCTGAGTCTGTCTCTGTGGAGGACAGTGGATTCTGGAGCCAGGAAGCCAGGGAGGAAGCAGGAAATGAATGCTTTGGTTTGAACCCCATATATGCTGGGTTTAATGTAGGGAAACTCATATCACGGCCGATATCAATTCCCTTCTATGTTCACTCCTCAATGTTGAGGGATTTGGGGTGGCAATCAATCTAGCTACTTCCTGTTGATTTGGGGCATAGGTTGTTTCATCTCATTGAACCAGTCTTTTAATAAGGCTTTGATGCAGGTAGGCTTCCAAAGGTAGGACTGTATCATGTAAGTAAGTAGCCAGGTTTTTAATAAGAAGTTTTTCTAGAGAAACAAAGTGAGAAAAACAAGGTTAACAGTTGGGGCACATTATAAACCAGTTTCTGAGCCCAGGAGGCAGTCAATCAAGCATTCTAGAAGTCAAGGGTGAAGCATCTTTTGCATTTTAAAATATCTCTCATGGTGTTATCAGGCACTTGGGTAGCTTTTTGAGAGGCTTACATAGCAGTAGATATGAATCTCTCTTAAGTTTATATTCAATCCTCCAGCTTCAGTTTGTAAGGCTTCAGGAAAATGGGAAGATTTAGTTTTAAATGATTCTGAAGGAAATGATGGAAAAAAGCCTGAAAATGTTAATTTGGAGGCTTGTAGCTAGATATTTCAGGAGACTAGAAGAATTCAGGGTCTAGTCCAGTTAACAGACGTAACAAAAATCTTAAAGACAATTGACAAAACCAAAATTTAACATCTGAAAACGTGTATTATAGTTTCTATTGAGACATAATTGTTCTCTTTCTAAAATCACCCTCAATTTTACTAGACATAGCCAAATTAAGACTAACTGGTTTGCAAAATAAGTTTAGTTTTAATAAATTTGGCATAATTATTTACATAAGTACAGCAAGAATAGTAATTGATTACATAGGCTCTTTCAAATCTGCTTTGCTGGAACCTTATAAGGAATCTCAGGTTGAACTTTAAAGCCCTCTCAAGGCCAGGAAAGCCAAGCAAAGGACCTGTCATCAGATTTCACCTGCAGTACCTACAGATTTGGGTGAATTTTTCTCTTTACAAGGTTCCCAACATATTGAAGTTCCTTGTACCTCCCAGAGGGAGCAACATTCTTTGCTCAACCTTACCAAGTCACTGAACCCATAAGCAAGGTACCAGGCCAATATTTCCAAGCGGTTTTATTTCAGAAAGTCGACTTTCACTCCTCAAAAGTTGCCAAGTCATATCCAAGTCTGTATGTTTCTCTCAAATATGACATTCTAATCAAAGCCTTGGCATTATAAGCAGTGTTTCCAATTGTGTCCTGTTACAAGAAGAGCAGATTCTTATTGAACTTATGCAAATAACCATATTGCCATGAGAATAAGAATACTTACTCATCAGGAGTTTTTACATTTTGGAGGGCTCAGATAGGGAGAAAAGGATAAATGTTTCACTTTTGTTTACAAATTGCTATAAATCATAGTTCCTTAAGAGAATAGAGAAAAAAATTTTCTTAAATCTGGAATAAAACCAAAACATCAAAAATCAGCAATATCTTAAGCAAAAAGCCATAAAAATTATAATCATCCCTATCAGTTTATTCTGTCCTGTTCATTGGTTCTCGTTCTTAACCTTCTGTCAGCAGTTTGTGAGGTCATCAGTTTTTTTGTTCGGGTTCTGTCATTTCTACCCAGTTTAGTTTTACAATCTGAACGTTTATTAGAACCTGTACTCTAAGTATGAGAGTCCTTTTCATGAATTTTTCTGAAGATGAAACATATTTGCTAAAACACCAGAGTAAAACAACTGTTTGTAAATAACAAAACATTCAAAAATGGTAATTGACAAAGATACTCGACCATTCATGTGACGTATAATACTTTGAGATAATAACCAGAATTATGGCTGACAATCAGAAAAGATCAGAATTTTAGATAGTTTTTGAGACATTTATACAAATAACACTTATCCACGCAATATCACTTAAGAAAGTTTGTTATTATTTATTTGACAACACTTCCCATGTTATCTAAGATGCCAACTGAGCCTAATTAGTTTAGCATTTTTTCTTGCAGAAAGAGAGAAAATTTCTCTGAGAAGTTGCAGGAGCCCTCTGAAAATCCCCAGAGAAACCCTCCCTCCTCTTCTAGGTAAAAAGAATCTTTCATTCAGGACTTGAATATTTTTGTGTGGGGGGGGAGAGCTTATCAAAAATATTAAAAGCTTTAAAACCTTTCTTTAGATAGGAAACAAACCTCGTTGTGAAACCATGTTCAGTATCTATTCATAGTGACAACAGAAACAGTCAGGGGGAAACTGAATTAAAATAGTAAAAAAATCCTTTGTATAATCTTTTTATCATGAGCAGATTAAAAGTTTAGGGAAATTATCCTTTTAAGAAAGAGGAAACTAAGTTTTAATTTTGTACCAGTTGATTTTCACATTGAAACTTATTTATTTTGATCTTAGCCAACTCGGCCATATATAAAACTCTTTAGGGCTTTACTTTCACAAACCTTTGGTTACTTATCTTTTACATTCAGAATTTGTCCCAGTACTTTAGGACAAATTTAACTTTCTTAACTCAAGAAACAAAAATATTTCCATTCTTTATACCTTTTTTTACTGAAAACATATATTTTACTCTCCTTGTCCACAGACCTTTTAGAAATATGTTTTCTCATAGAAAATTCCTCAGCACACATAAAACACGTTTATCAATAAACCTAAGCATTTTTCAATTTCTTTGACACAAGAAATCAAAGGCAGGCAAATATATGCTTAGTAGTTAACCTTTAGTATTTTATCTTATGTGGAAATGACCTAGATACCCAATAAACTGTTATTATTTAACTTAACTTAGTAAAGCTATAAAATTTAAGTTTTCAAAAAGATTTTGGAAGCTGTTTTTTAAGCATACAGACTCTAAAACATCATTATTATACTTAAAATTTTTACCCGGTTTTAAGAATTATGTTTAAATTAGTCTTACAACCTTCCTGTGGCATTAAAGCAGTTAACTATCATCTTAAGTTGTTTTAAGTACATACATCATAATACATATAATTATTGTTAAAACGTTTTCCTGAAAACTTTTATCCTTTTACGATTATTTAGTTTACTTGTCTTTAGCAATTACATTTAGATCGTCTACAAAAACCTCATGAGACATTAAACAAAATTAGCTATTACACTGAGTTATTACTCTTGCTGACAAATTCTGTAACACAGATAACATGAGATCATTCGACCAGTAAACCCAGGCTGTACGTCTGCATCATAGCCAATGCTGATAAGTCTGAGAACATGTCTATTTTAAATCAAACCAGCAAACTTAAACAGGCTTTCGTTTATCAAAGATCATTTTATATCATGTTGAATAACTTCATCTTTTAGAAGTATTGCCTATTAATCAAAGACTGCATTTTATTTTGAGAGATTTTGAATCCTCTCTTTTCCGAAACAGGTGTCCTAGAATGGCTGTTACAATTTTAAGTTATCTCAAAAGTTTACTTATTTTCACTTGTTCAACTTTACATCAGGAGTTTTGAGGGAGTTAAAATGAAGCTCATCTTGCTGGGAAGCTCAGCTGGAGAGTAGACAAAAGCGGTAGATTTGGGTTCAGCTGATGGCATGTTTAATTATGTAATTATTTTCTCTTAAAGAGGCAGCGAAGTATTTCTGATTTTATTTAGAAGCCTCAAAAGATTAAAACAGGCTTCCCATTGTTGTAGCTGGCTTTTTCCAATTACATACATCAGTGTGGGTGAACCGAAATTGGCCCATTTAAGTATATCAATTTTTACAAAACTTTATCTTAGTTTTATTAACGCTTATACTTTTAATTATAACTTACATTAGAATTTCATTAACAAGCTATAGCATTACAATATTATGTAGGGAAAGCATTCCCAGTTAGACATAACATTTATTCCCAAGGCAAATATCCAGGCAAAGTTGACATAACCTCTTCATATCATATTAGCTTAAACACTTTAATCTTTATAGTCTTATTAACCTCAGTGGCCTAACCTTTGCCCCAAACAATTGCTGGTCAGGTTTTTCACTCTGATTTCTGCCTCCTGACCTTTTAAATTTTCTTAAACTGAGGTGAATAGAACAGGTTTGTCTGATGTCCTTATTGTTGGGGAGCCAGTAGGGGGGTCTTTTTAGCCCATCCAAACTTAGGCAGTGTTTTATTAAAACCTTTGTTTTAACTTTATTTATGTCTGTTCCATTTATCCCATGTATCTTTTTGATAACTAGTTAAATATTTCCATCCTGTTGGGAGGAGTCCTGTGACTCTTCCTTTTCTAATTTCTCTTTGTTAACTTAATGTTTCATTAGCATCTGTGAGACGAGGAGAAAAAGAGGAGACCCCAAGTTTGATTAAGTTGTTAAGACTAGTAATTATATTTACCGTTTAATTTGGTCTTTTCATAGGTACCCATAAAACAGCTGTTTATCATGAGAGCCCTTTAAAACGTTTCCCAACTTAAGGATTCACTGTTTGGCCATTTTTTTTCTCCAAGGTCTAAAGAATATTGTGGCAGTGTGGTGTTACAAAAGAAAATAATCCCTCTTCAGACATTGGCTTATAGCTATAGGTTGACCAGTCAGCCAAAGTTTTTCCCAAGGGGCTCTTAGGTGGAATAGATGGGGGACCTCCCATGTTAACACTTTTAAAAGGAAAGACAAACAAACAACAACAAATAGCAAACAAACGTGCTTTCCCAAAAGTCCTCGGCCACAAGTGGAAGCCAAAACATAGACCAAAACCAAAATCAAAACCAAAAACCAAAGTGCTTCCAGTCCCAGCTTAGTCTGTGTCCTGCACTCAGGGAGTGGCCAACAAATGAAGATCTGCATCCAAACGAGCAAGGACAAGGGACCTTGGTGTGCACACTGGGGGACTTAACAAAATCTGGCCAGGATGTCACAACTTCACAACAAAGGGAACCCAAAGGGCTGCCAGGTACCCATTATTTCCAGCTGGTCCTGTTGGGAAAGGTTAGCACAAGGACAAAAACAACAAATACCAGCTGCTTACAAGAGACATCTTCGTAAGTCCTGAACCTAGTGTCTCCCACCACTAAAGCAAACGCGCCGTGGGCCAATGACAGCTGGTTAGCAGCCAGTTGCTTGTGGCTGTCGCTGAGACAAGGGGCTCAGGCAGCTGCAGGACAGCTTCCAAGAGAGGCCTTTAGCCAGAGGCCGGTGTGCCACATGCGAGACATCCACTTGGGACATTGTCTCATCTGGATTACAAACTGATATCAAACACAAAGTGAGTTTGCTTACCCATTGCGCAGCAAGCCAATCTCTGACACTGGGTGTAGTGGAAGAAAGTAGGGATTTTATTACTGCACAGCACTGAGCAAGGAGAAAGGGCAGGTAACACTGAAATCCCAAACTCCGTGAAAAGCTAAAAGGAAGGGATTTTACTTGGGGTTTTAGGTAGGGGAGGGGGAGCACATGGCCCTGCTGGTTGGAGCTTTCCCACCAGCCTGTGTTTGGCCTTGAGACTACTTGCAGAGAGAAGGGGGCCCATGATCTTGCGAGTCAGCAGCTTTCCCACCAGCCTGTATCTCCTTGCAGAGAGAAGATAACAAATCCAGGTGCTTGTCCTTGGCTGAGTCTGTCTCCATGGAGGACAGTGGATTCTGCAGCCAGGAAGCCAGGGAGTAAGCAGGGAAGCAGTGCTTTGGTTTGAACCCCATATATGATGGGTTTAATGTAGGGAAACTAATATCAGGGCCAGTATCAATTTTAGAGGCAATTATACCACCATTCCAGGGCTGCTTTTGGTTTTGAAACAATTTGGTGAGTTTAGATAGGAAGCTCCCTGAGTATATTTAAATAGTTCAGATAAAACGTTTTAATACACACTCACCTCTGTAGGGGAGGAAGATATTTCCTCTACCCACTCTAGGTCCTCTGGTAAGGCTACAAATTAAATTCACATGAGACAGAATAACAGGAGAAAAGTAAATAAAGCTTTTTGACATGTATACATGGGACAGACTCAGGAAAATTGAATAACTCGCCAAAATGGTGGAGGTTCTCATCTTACATACCATCTTCAGCTACAAAGGAGGATGCTGGGGCTGGGGGGAGTCAGTTATGGGAGATTCCCAGCAATGCACAGTAAACAAGAGTAAGGTTATCATGCAGATTGAAGTCCTTGCTTTCCACATTGATAAGAGTTTCTAGAGATAGGTCATCCCCCTTCTTCCTGGTACAGAGAGGGAGACAACTTTACAGATAGAGATTTCCTTTACAATGTCAATGTCTCTTGCAAAGGGTTAATTCTGCTTCTCAGAGTTTCTCTCATGTCTGCAGTTTTTAAAAGTAACCATCCCAAAATAATCCTTATGCCAAAGAGAAATATCTTGGGGTGGCCCATTCCAGTCCCCCACGCTTCCTCAGTGGGTCACTTCTGGCAAATAGTGGTCTCAGTTAAAGTCATCCATGTTAAAGACAGGCACCTGTCCTGTCTATGTTAGTACATTGTAATTCACTTATTTTATAAATTTTACAAATTACGCCAAGATGCTTATCCATGAAACTCCAGAAAGGTGACTTAATTTAGTCTGGAAAATCCACACGCTGTGACTGGTTTTTCGTTTTATCTTCATCCTTTTCTGGTGCAGAAGCAGATGAGTTTTTCTTCTTTAGTTCAAGTTATGTTTTCAAATAGCTATAGAGTGAAACTTCGCCTCCCAAATACTGTATCATCCAGGCAAAATCTTATGGGAGAGAGCTAGACATGGGACGCTCGTTTCATTTAGACTAAAATGCAAATTCCTGGACAGGACGTGAAGGAGCATTCCATCTGCCATCTGCCGCCCCCTTCACAGGCCACACTGCCATCCCCCACCCTCCAGCCAGGCCTCCTCTGGCTTGGGGTACACAAAGACCCTGAGCACTTTCCCACTTCAAGGCTTTGAAAATGTTGGTCTTTCATCTGGAGCCCTCTTGCCCATCTCCTTGCCTGCCTGGTTTCTTCTCACTTTTGTTTTTCTTTTTTAGGAAGATTAGCTCTGAGCTAACATCCATGCCCATCTTCCTCTACTTTATATGTGGGACTCCATCCACAGCACAGCTTGACAAATGGCGAGTATGTAGGTCAACACCCAGGATCCTAACCTGTAAACCATGGGCTGCCGAAGCGGAATGTGAGAACTTAATCGCTGCACTCCGGGGCTGGTCCCTCTTCTCAGTTTTTACATCTCATCTTATATGTCATGTTCCCAGAGTGGCCCTCTCTCACCATCTAAAGGGGAGCTCTTGTTGGATAAAGGGTCCAGAATTTCAGCTGTAAGATAAACAAGGTCTGAGGATCTAATGTATAACACAGTGATCCTAGTTGACGACACTGTTGTGCAATTGAAACGAGCCAAGAGGGTAGAACTGAAATGTTCTCACCAAAATAAATAAGTAAATAAATATGTGGGTGATGGATGTGTTAATTAACTCATTGGGAGCCATCCTTTCACACTGTAAATGTATATCAAACATTGTATTGTACACTTTAAATAGCTTACAATTTTATTTGTCAATTATACCTCAATAAACCAGGAAAAATAAAAATATAAAGTGGAGCCATCCCCTCCCCTCCTCATCTACTCTGTTAGAGTCCCTGTTTACGTTTCTTCACATCTCTGTCACAGGTTATCACTGTAAGATTTGTTTATTTTCTTCTTTGTGGTCTTTGTCCTCCAACTGTAATGTAAATTCCTAGAGGTCAAAAGCCTTTGTTCATCTTGTTCAGGATGATATTTCTTCAGCTAGGGCTAAACTTCATATATTAGGGCACGAATTGTAGTTCCTGAATCACTGAATAAAGAGGAAAGGCTCTGGCCTGCGAATCAGTGGACCTGGGATGTCAGCTGACTTTACCATGGAGCGCTGTGTGACCCTAGACTAATTCCAACCTCTGTGCACTCCAGTGACTCATCCACAATGGAGAGGAAGATTCCATGTATTGAGGTTAAGATGGCTGCCAAGTTTCGAGGCTTGATTTCTTCCTTCCTCGTTGTCTCACAACAGTACTGGCAAAACCGGTATTTAGGGCAACCTCGGAAAAAATATGGCTAGGTCTTGAGGTAGAATCAAGGGGTCAGAATGGTATAATAACAGAATTTAATCAGCTTCAGGGCATCCCCAGCTGAGGTGTGTGTGGCCCAGCCTCCACCTACAATGCCTCACAGCCACTGTCCTGCTGTGTAGGAGGCATTCTCCAAGACTGCTGACTGCCACCACACTCTTCCATGTCTTCCCCAGTGCTCCTCAGCTCCTTCCCTTGAGCTTCCCAGGGGGAGCTGGGCTCTCCTCTCTGCTCCCATTGAGCCTTGTGAACCTCTCAGAGACCTGAAGGCCACTGCCTCCCCCACCGTCCTGTGAGCTCCCGGTGTTGGGCAGGGCCCTGAAGGGTTCCCAGGGCTCCCTCACCAATGGTGAGAGCTTCCTGCCCACCTCTGTGACCTAAGGGTGCGAGTCTGGGCTTTGGGAGTTCCTCACAATTCCCCCACACTTCCCCCTGCCTAACATCTGGGCCCATTCCCCCACATCTTCAAAATATGTTTATTCCTCTCACCGAATGCAGTGTGTAGGCCTCCCTTGGGCCTGATCCTATCAAACCCACTGTACGGAAACCTTCATGACATGTGGGGGAATTAGAATGCTGAACACTTAATGAAATGAAGGAATTATGAACCTTGAGTGTGATAGGAGCATAGTCAGATTATGTTTAGAAGGAGTCCTTCCCTTTTAGAGACAACATACTAAGTTTCCCAAGGTCAAGGTGTCAGTGGGCTGCACTTCCTCCAAAGGCTCCGGGGGAGGCACCTTCCTGCCTCTCTCAGCTCTGGGGACTTTCTGCGTTCTTTGCTTCCTCGACTCATGGACACATTACTTCAGCCTTTGACTCCATCTTCGCCTCACCTCACCCTCTTGTCTGGGTCTTCTCTTCTCTTATAAGGATACGGGTTATGGGATTTGGGGCACACCAGGAGATTCCAGAATGATCTCATCTCAACTTTCTTAACTCAATTACATCTGCAAAGACCCTTTTTCTAAATAAGGTCACATTCACAGGGTCCAGGTACGTGGACGTGGACCTATCTTTTTAGGAGGCCACCTTACCACTCACTACAGGGTAAGGATGAAAAAGATTGTTGGCCATTGCTGAAGCAGGTGACAAATAAAAATGGCAAGTAATAGGAGATACTGGAGTATATGAGGAAGCCATTTTGAGTAAATCTAATTTGGCCTGAACTTGTCTTTCTAAAAGGGTCTGACCATGGCTCTTGAGCATGCATTGTATATCTGCTTTAGATATTCTCTATGGCAAGAACAAAGGCCCTTGAGATAAAGGTGCAACTTCCCTCCTCCTCCCAATGTTGGCATTTCCTTAAGGATTAAGCATCTTTCCTCAGGCTAGGAACTGATGGCTGCGCTCACCTGTGACCACTCAGCTCAAGACAACAGACTTGCCTCCTGCTGCGCCCGCCGAGACAGCAGACCCACTACCTGCTGTGTCCATCAAGCGCTGTGCCAACAGGGCAAACTTGTGACTATTGTGGGAGGGACATTTCAATCATATCTGAAACATCCTCTCTGGGGGTATATAACCACTCTGTACATCTCACTTCTTTGGTGCCCTTTCTTCCTTCTGGAAGAAAGGCCCTGGGCCATGGTCCTCACATTTTAGCTCAGAATAAATTCACCCAAATTTTCATTTATAGAGTGGTTATGGATTATTTTCGTCGACACAGGGGATGGATATATTGGGGTTTGTAGCACTACTCTCTAGTTTTGCGTGTACTACAAATTTTCCATTTGATAATTTTTAAAAACTATATTATTTATTGTGTTCCTAATAGGTACAGAGGCTGTGCCAGACTTTGGGGTCTTGACTGATAAAAAGATGAAGACACTACTCCCAGGAGCTCACTGTCTATGAGAAAACTGATATAAAACATGTAGTGTCAAAATAAGGGAAGAGAAGACAAAATAGAGGAAAGACAATCACAGCTCTGTAGAGGATTGTAATTAGAGCAAACAACATGTGCAAAGGCCCAGAGGCTAGGAAGGCTGATCTGAGTGTGGCAGAGACAAAAGTATACACATAATATTGCCAGATTTAGCAGATAAATTGAGGATTCCCAGAGAAATATGAATCTCAGATAAACAATAAATAATTTTTTAGTATGAGTATGTTCCATACAAAGTTTAGGGCATACTTATACTAAAGATTGTTTATTATTAGCATGAAATTCACATTTAATTGAGTGTCCTGTATTTTATCTGTGACCCAATATGAAGCAATTCTGGAGATCCACTTGCCCCTTACTGATGTCAGCCCCAGCTCTGCTCATGGTAGAGGTTTCTCATCTGCCTCTATCCTTGCATCCAATTCATGAAAACCTCACAGTAAGTTTCTTGAAAAGGTCATACCCCACTGACTGGCAGAGGGAGTCCAAATGTGCTGAAATCTTTTGCTTAATGGTTTCCTTGCCAACCTTGAAAAGGAACATATTAGCCAATTGTTTTCTGATAAAGGAGGACTTGTCAGTTTTCTTCTAATAGACCACGGCACCCTTGGCCCCTGAACTCTGCAGAAGCAGCTTCTCAAATGTCGGGGGTGGGGCTCCTGGAGCAGCTCTTGCAACTCCCTCAGGACCAGGAAGGTCTAGAACTCTCTGATCATTTGTCACAGGACCATCCCCCATGCCCTGTGGATCCCTGTCTTTGCTTTCTCCTGCTTTTCTGCTCCACGACTGAGCCGTATCATCTCAGGATCCCACAGCCCTCAGAGCAAGGACACCGAACACAGGCGAGAGAAAGGAGGACAAACAGGCCTAGCGTTGCTTTGAATTCTTTTCTCTGACGGGCTGACAAGGTGATGTCCTAGCAGTGTTATAGATTCAGATGACAAGATGGCGTTGAGTTAGTTGGAAGGCCAGATGAGCCTGTGGGGAGGGAGAGAAAGAACAAGGGCCAGCAGCAGTGTCTGCGGAAGACAGGCCCCCTGCACACACTATCCAATGGTGGGACTTGAAGAGCGTACGAAACACCCTCCATAGAAATCTCCCTAAGTACTGGCCTTAACGCCAGGCACTTGATAGCCTTATTTTTGGAACTTCCCAACTGAAAATGCAAACGGCTGGTGGCCCTGTAGCAGCCTCTCCCAACTTCTTCCTCAAATATCCTCTAAGAGAAATCAATGAAAAAACACAGGGACCTACCATATATCTGGATGGGAGATAGAAAGAAAAATGAAATAATAGGTTAAAAAGTAAAGGGTACATCAACGAGAAAAAGGATTACAAGGAAGCGAAATAAAATGCTATTTCCTTGGAAATGTTCCCAGGGAATAATTTTTTGTTTCCTTTTATATCTTCAGTAGTTTCAACAGTTTTTCATGCCAACAGTGTGATCCATAAAACATTTCGCTTTCCTTTTCCTTTTCTTCTTTCAAGAGATGGCGGTTTGATGTTCCAGCAGGTGCCAATGGTGGAAATTGATGGGATGGAGCTGGTGCAGAGCAGAGCCATTCTCAACTACATCACCGCCAAACACAACCTCTATGGGAGAGACACCAAGGAGAGAGCCCTGTGCGGTATTTTTCCCGCTCTTTCATCAACAATTAATAGGAACAATTTAGGCCCTTCTTTGAGGGACCAAGACTGGGTCAGGAGGATCATGACCACCAGCAGTGTAGCCTCGGTGGTATAGACTAAAGTCCAGTACAGCTGAGACCTCAGAGGATGAGGGACAGGAAACCCGCAGTGGACTCAAGCCAGTGGGATGATAGAAGAGGATGCGGCCCGCGGAGAGA
Source organism: Equus przewalskii (assembly GCF_037783145.1). Lineage (NCBI taxonomy): Eukaryota > Metazoa > Chordata > Mammalia > Perissodactyla > Equidae > Equus > Equus przewalskii. Next base: position 50,708,003 of record NC_091849.1, read on the forward strand.
GCACTGTGGCAGAGGTCTGCAAACCCTGATGAATTCTTAGAAGGCAGGAGGATGGTGGAGTCGTGACTCCAGGTGCTCAGGCCTTTAGGAGTTGGACACCAGCCCACACCTAGAGACACAGTACAGTGTCTGAGGGTCTTCCCATAAGGCTGGGGAAGGGAAGGACCCAAAGAAGCTGATTCTTATCTTCCAGAATTTACTAGAATGGTGACTAGGAAACCTATCAGCTAGTTATACGGACTGGCCATTTGACAAGGGTTAGCAGATGTGGAACTCAAGATGCTGGGGTTACACTGAGCATTTTGATATAGGACGGAAGCAGCAGATTTACTCAGTCCAACCCTATCTGGAGCATGTCCTCCCTGTTGTGATGGGACCACATGATTAAAATTAAAACATGCTATGGACCTGTTGGCACTTATGAGAAAAGTTAAACCTATTGTTACCCTATGACTCAGCAATTCCACTACTAGGCAGATACCCAAGAGAATTGAAAATCCATCCACACTAACATTTGAACAAATGTTCATATCAGTGTTGGTTATAATCTTCAAAAAGTAGAAACAGTACAAACATCCATCAGGTGAGGAACGGATGAACAAAGCGTGGTCTATCCATACAGTGGAACATTATTTTTCTATGAAAGCACATGAAGTCCTGATGCAGGCTACAACACGGAGGAACCTTGACAACATTATGTCACATAGAAGAAACCAGTCCAAACAGCACGTATTGCTTGATTTCATTTGTATGAAACATCCAGGGCCTTCACATCCATAGAGACAGAAAGTAGTTGAGTGGTTGCCTGGGGCTGGAGGGAGGGAAGAGCATGGAATACCTGTGAAAGCATGCAGCAGCTCATTTGGAAGGGACGGAAATATCCGGGTATTAGAATGTGGTAAGGGTCGGAATTCTGCGACTTTATAAAAAATCGCAAAATTGTACACTTGAAAAGGGTGACATTATGGTAGGTGAATATAAGTCACTAAAGGTTTTATTTTTAAAATCCTCGTATAGGAAGCTCTGCAACATTAAAAAAAATCACTTGGATTGTGCACTGGTTGAAACTGTATAAAGAATTGCACCATCAGGAGATATTTTAGGTGGAGTCTCAAGAAATGCAAACATGGTCAGTGTTGGGCAGCAGCACACGGAGAGGGCTGTGAACCACGTACTATGAGAATCATTGTAGGAACTGCTAACACTGGGCATTATGTGGCCTGGGTGGTGTAACAAGATGAGCGGGAGAGGGACATGGTTGAGATAGCTGGGCCAGGGACTCCCTGTGGAGGTGACTTAGGTGGCAGGTCTTTGGGCGTGTGAATCACACTGAGTTTCTGCAGAGAACAAACCCAGCAGAGCTGGCAAACCCTAGCTAGGGTCTCAGTGGTTACTTGCAATGATTTCACCAATGTCTCTCATGCCTGTGACTCAGGGCAGGTCACCCATAATCTCGGTCCTTATGTTTGGTCATGTGTATAACAAAAATTTTAACATATATCTACCTGAAAAGCTTGTTCTAGAATGAAATGTGAAAATCAGGGAGAACTCATAGGTGAATGACTGGTCTATAAAAATGCTCCCAATGGAGGTGAATTCCTTTGCCACCTCCTGATGCTCCATTCTTTTGCTTTTAAAAAAAATTTTATTGAGGTCATAATTGTTTATAGCATTGTGAAATTTCAGGTGTACATTACTCCTTATCAGTCACCATACAGATGTGCCCCTTTAGCCCTTTTGCTTACCCCCCAACCCCCTTCCCAACTGGTAACCACTAATTTGTTCTCTCTACCCATGTATTTGTTTACCTTCCACATTTGAGTGAAATCACGTGATGTTTGTCTTTCTCAGACAGGCTTATTTTGCTTAACATCATACCCTCATGTCAATCCATGTTGTTACAAATGGGATGATTTTGTCTTTTTTTATGGCTTAGAAGTATTCCACTGTATATGTATTTATACACATACACACAACATCTTCTTTATCCAATCATCAGTGGATGGGCACTTGGTTTGCTTCCACCTGTTAGCTATTATGAATAGTTCTGCAACGAACCTAGGGGTGCATAAGTCTCTTTGATTGTTGATTTCAAGTTCTTTGGATAAATATCCAGTAGTGGGATAGCTGGGTCCTATGGTATTTCTGTTTTTAATTTTTTGATAAATCTCCATACTGTTTTCCAAAGTGGCTGCATCAGTTTGCATTCCCACCAGCAGTGTATGAGGGTTCCCTTTTCTCCACATCTTCTCCAACATTGGTTGTTTTTTCCCTTGGTGATTATAGCCATGCTAACAGGTGTAAGGTGATATCTTATAGTACTTTTGATTTTCATTTCCCTAATAATTAATGATGTTGAACATCTTTTCATGTGCCTGTTGGCCATCTGTATATCTTCTTTGCAAAAATGTCTGTTCAGATTCTCTGGCCATTTTTTGATTGCGTTTTTTGCTTTTTTGTTGTTGAGTTGTATGAGTTCTTGATACAGTTGGGAGATTAACTCCTTGTCAGATAGATGATTTGCAAATATTTTCTCCCAGTTAGTGTGTTGTCTCTTCATTTTGTTCCTGCTGTCCTCAGCCTTGCAGAAGCTCTTTAGTCTGATGTAGTCCAATTTGTTTATTTTTTCCTTTCTTTCCCTTGCCTGAGTGGACATGGTTTTCAAAAAGATGCTGCTGAGACTGATGTCAGAGTGTACTGCCTACATTTTCTTTTAGGACTTTTATGGTTTCACGTCTTAGCTTCAAGTCTTTAGTCTATTTTGAGTTAATTTTTCTGTATGGTGTAAGATAATGGTCTACTTTCATACTTTTGCATGTGGCTGTCCAGTTTTCCCAACACCATTTATTGAAGAGACTTTCCTTTCTCCATTGCACGTCCTTGGCTCCTTTGTTGAAGACTGGTTATGCGTAGATGTGTGGTTTTATTTCTGGGCTTTCAATTCTGTTCCATTTATCTGTGTGTCTGTTTTTGTATCAGTACCATGCTCTTTTGGTTACCATAGCTTTGTAGTATATTTTGAAGTCAGAGATTGTGATGCCTCCAGTTTTGTTCTTTTTTCTCAGCATTGCCGTAGGTATTTGGGATCCTTTGTTGTTCCATATGAATTTTAGGATTCCTTGTTCTATTTTCCTGAAGAATGTCATTGGGATTCTGATTGAGATTGCATTGAATCTGTAGATTTCTTCAGGTTACATGGACATTTTAACTATCTTTATTCTTCTAATCCATGTGCATGGAATATCTTTCCATTTCTTTATGGCATTCTTGGTTTGTTTCAATAATGTCTTACAGTTTTCATTGTACAGGTCTTTCACCTCCTTGGTTAACTTTATTCCTAGATAGTTTATTCTTTTTGTTGTAATTGTCACTAGGATTGTATTCTTGAGACACCAAGAACAACTCCATGCCCACTTCGATGACTTAGTGTTTGAGTCTGGGCTTGGGAATTCCCCAAAACTCCCCCCACACTTCCACCTGCCTGACATCTGTGTTCATTCACCCATGTCTTCAAAATATATTTCTGGTTATCACTCAAATGCAATATGCGGACCTTGCTTGGATCCTGATGCAATATAACAAAAGAAGGAAATACGTCTACATGTAAACCAGAAGAACGATGTCAGAGAAGGATCAGCAGAATGTGTGTGTTTCCAGGTAAGCAAGAGGATGCTGGCGAGATGTGATCATTTCATCAAGTGTAGGCAGGGAGAACTGCCCGAGTGCTGAGAACAGCTGGAGGGACAAGCAGTGGATCCCCCATTCCAATGGCTGGAACCCATGCATAGGGGACCTGGGCACAGGACAGAGTCCAAAGTGCCCGGATCTGGAGGTAGTGGCAGCAGGGTGGGCCTGAGGAGAGAGGCACGTGGGGTGCAGGGTCCAGGGGCAGAACGAGGGATCTGCCGCATTTAGGGCTACTCAAGGTTGTGGTTAATGACGTGCCAGAGACTCGAATCTTCGCCGAAAACTTCCTGCAATCCAGGTTAAGTAATCAGTGAGGATCACTAATCTTTCTGCATGAGCTAAATACAAAGAGCCCTTAAATGATATTTGAGAAAAAGTCTGGAGAGACATAGATATACTATATCTTATTCCTATTGGATCTCTATGGGTCAAGAGATAGATAGAAAGACCGATAGACATAGACACACAGACAGAGAGATATATAGATAGATAAACACATACATACATACATACATACATAGACAGACAGAGAGAGAGAGATAGATAGATAGACAGACAGATTGATACACAGACAAAGAAAGCAAACACGTGTCCTATCTGGTGTTTTCAAACTCACTCATCTCCCAGGAACTGGGAGCAGGAGGGAAGTTGCATTTGCTGATGCCTATGATGAATTTTTCTGTACATTATCTCATTTAACTTTCTCTACAGCCCTCAAAAGTTGAGATCACTCTAATTTAAGAAGAGATAATTGCGGTGCAGAGATGAAACAACCTGCCGGGGTCACTGTTCCTCGTGAGGAAAGGAGCTGGGCTTTGGCTCCTGTCTCCCTTCTCTCTGCTAAGAAATGCTGTAATCAGGACGCCCCCCCCCCCCCCCCCCCCCCCCGGCATCGCTGCTTTGGTTTACCCCTGGAATTATCGTGCACATATGCATTTGAAGAACGTAAGCCCTCTCCCCTATTAAGGTTAAATGTACTTATGCTGGTCCTCAGCGTACTCACAGTAGAGTTTTAGGAAGCAAAGTAAAGGAAGGCACACATTTATCCATGTTTCTTCTTATCAGGCCCCTAAAATCAGCTGACAGAGAGGAACTCATGAATTCTGTTTCCCTCTCTTCCTCCCCTCAACCATTAGTTGGTGGTGGATTCCCACTGGGAAACACCAAACAGGAGTCTCAGAGAGAAGCCTAGAGAGAGCCTCAGTCTCACCTGGGGCATGAAACATGAAATCACATGGCCTGTCATCCGAGGACAAATGTTTGAGCCCAGGGAAGCTGCTGTGTGTCCGTGAACTCGTTTTCTCGTCTTTAAAGTAGGACATTGGAAGCTAAGGCCTGGGTTGTTGTCGAGGGTAGACACACTTGCTGGACAGTGAGTGAGGATCAGGAACATACGTGTGTGAATTGGGCACATCGTGGAATCTCTCTAGTTCTCATTTTCTGTTGACCAGGCAAAGTTTTATGATATGATGACCTTTGCTCCAGTCTTGACGGGTGTCGGCCGGGGGTGCCTCTGGAAACCTCCTAATGGGAGGTGGGGAAAGTTGCCTTAAGGAAGAGAATTATGATAAAATATTATCTAAGGTAAGCGCTCCCTTCCCTTTGTAACTTGATCCTCAGTCACAGGGAAGGGAACTGAGTGTGAGTCACTTGGCTCAGTGAACCTTAGGCCACAGCAAACACATCTCCCACCATAGTGCCAGCTTTAGTCTCCTGTTCATTCTGCTCCTCATAGCACCTCCATTTCCCATGATAGGAAACCACTAACTCTAATATCTCCAATTACAAGACAGATGAGTTGATTAAGTATGTTTCCAAAGGAGTTTTTACTTCCTAAATGTTAGACTATTGAGACGTCATTAAAGATGTGGATACTGAAAACATTTTGATACCAAATTCAAGTCACACACACTTACTCAGAGATAACTTCACTGGGTAAAGAGAAGCATATTTTTGTCCCAAACTCCACAACAATACAATTTTGCAAGGAGACTCTTAATGTTTTCTAAACAGAGCCTGGGATTTGGAGAGAAAATGCAAGTGTTCCTCTGTAAGTCCTGGCTTTGGGACTCCCGCTTGTAACAAGTCCTCTGTGCTTCCACTCACACCCACGAGAGAACCAGCCATGTCCCCTGTTGGAGCCACTGAGTGTCAGTCTCTGGTCCCCTGCTGTGTCGACTACCCACGCAGCCTGGGATGGAACAAGGGCTTTCAGAGTTTGCTGACTGGACACAACCAGTGTCTCTCTTACCATCACAGTGACCAAACGAGTGTGCACACATCCACGCGTGCAACACACTTATGACTGAAGCTAAAACTCCTGAAATGATGCTCCCCTTGTCTCCATATGGTGCACTTGGACAGTGTCTATTGTCTTCTATCTCATTTTAAATATTAGTCGATTTCACAGTCCTCTAAAGGATTTTCATGCATATTTTGAAAACCACTACTACAGAAAATGAGTCCTAGACTTTGGTTTCAGATAGAAGTGGGTTTGAATCCCAGGACCACCACCTACATTGGGCAAGTGACTCTAGAATCCTCCGTCTCCCGAGCTGTAAAATGAGAGTAATAGCAGAGTCCACCTCAGCTGATTTCTGTAGGATTCAATGAAGATCTATTTGTGAACATTCATTGTATGTCACACAGTGACCAAATGTTAGTTCCACTCCATGTACCGTAAAGTTAACGTAGTAACATCCCTTTTTTGAGATTATAAGTAGAGGTAGAATGTAGAATTCCATAAGAAGGAAGGAATCAGCATCCTGTGTCTGTGCAAAGGATTAGGATCTCTGGAGCTACAGCTAAGCGAGTCTGAGCCCTAATTCCAGCTCTGGAACAAATGTTGCATTAACTCTGCTCCCTCTGCCTCCTCGCTGTCAGGGAAGTCCTCTGGTTGAAGGCCCTCACAGGTTCCCAGGGCCTGCCTCTGTGTGGGTTCCAGCCCTGCCCTCCCTTTAGTCCTGGGCTGGATTTCCATGTCCATCACCTGCTGGAGTGTGACTGTGGATGTGTCATTTAACCTCTAAGCCATGGTCTCATTCCCTAAAAATGGGGATAATGACAACTATTTCATGGGGTTGTTAGGAGATTAAAGATATAATGTTTCCATGATCTGGACCCATGGCGTAGTAGTTAAGTTTGACGCACTCTGCTTCAAGGGTCCCAGTTCGCAGGTTGGATTCTGGGTGCAGACCTGCAACACTCCTCAGCCATGCTGTGGTGGGCACCCACATACAAAATAGAGGAAGATTGGCACAGATATAAGCTCAGGGTAAATCTTCTCTGGCAAAAGAAAAAAAAAGATATATCCAAAGGGGTTAGCATTTGGTCAGGATCGTTAAGAGGAGATGTTCAATAAATATTAGTTCTCTAATCCTTCTCCCTCCCCCTAAAACCAAGCACACATACTTACCACAGACTCTCACCTATTAGGCTGCTAAGCCCACCAGATTTTACCCAGTGGAGACTGGAGAATGGTTTGATGCAGTTTCTTGGGCTCGGCTCCTGAGGGTGAGAAGTTGGGCCAAGGAAGGCATTCCAGGGACTCTCCAAGTCTGCCAGGAAGGAGGCAGACCCTTCCTCAGCATTGTTGGTGCTGTTAACCATGGATCTTAAAGTGCAGTTTTGTTTCTGTTGTTTCATTCATTCATTCCTTCATTGATTCAGGTGGAGAGAGCCCAGGAGACAGCATCATGGCAGCGAAGCCCATGCTTCACTACTTCAGTGGACGAGGCCGGATGGAGCCGATCCGGTGGCTCCTGGCTGCTGCTGGAGTTGAGGTCGGTTCTGAGTTCGGTCATCTTCAGTTGGATCTAGAAGTGACTATCGAAGTCCTTGCTCCCATGAGCTAGGAGACTATTCTCTCTAAACCATCTGTCAAGAGTTATGCATTGAGAAAAAATACAGCGATTAAGAGATGAACAGATTTGACCTAACATAAAATTACAATTTCTTCTCATCAAAGAGCATAAACAATTAAAGTAAAGTTAAGAAGCTAACCACAATGTGTGGAATTTATTTGGATTTGGATTTAAACAAAGTGTAAAATATCATTTATGACATTTATTCAATAATTAGAAACATGAACATGATCAAATACCAGATAATATTAAAGAATTATCTTTGATGCTTTAGGCGTGATAATGTACTGTGCTTATTGTTTAAGTAGTTCTTATGTTTAAAAGGTGCACATTGAAGTGTTTAAAAATGAAATATATGACATTTCTGATTTTTCAAATTACTACGAGAGAGAGAGTCATGGGCATACATATGACAGGAGTCTGGCTTGACTTGGTTATTATGGTACTGGATGAAGGGTACATGGAGCAGCAATATAGTTTCCTGTTTATTTTCATGCATGCTAGAAATTTCCTTAATAAAATCAGAAAAATTAAATAGAACAAAAGCTAAGATAGAGCCAGAAACATAGGAAGAGTGAATGGTCAGTAACCGCCTGTGAAACATGTAACTGACTCACTCAGCAGTGCCAGGTGCAGATACTCAGATGAACAAGACAGATGCAGGCTCTGTCCTCATGAAGCTTATGTTCTACTGAGGTTGCACACAAGTAAGGAGGTAATTAAAAGGAAGGAAGAGCATCTAGGAGGACACCCAAGCATTTACGGGGCCAAAATGCCATAGTCCCAGTGGAAAGCTGGTAGGTTTTCCTGGGACTCTGTTGAGCGCTACCCTCTGGAGGTGTCACAGAGAAAAACATTTCTCAGCCCAGATCAGACGGACCAGCAACTCTGGGAGGGTTTTCCAGGCAGGAGTCATGGACGAGCTCGGGAGGTCTTGTCCCCATGGGAGCAGAAGAGGTGGGTTCCAGGTGAAGTGGCATCCTGTGACAGGAACCTCTACTGTGCTGTCTCCAGGGTCAGCTGTGGGGTTCAGGGATGTGTTGAGAGCCCCTGGGCGGGGTGAGTTCAGCACAGGAGGGGGAAGTAGGGGAGATGCTGAGCGCATGCCAGGCTTCCTCTTCTCCATCAGCTTCACTGAAGAGAGGGGTGCAGCAGGACTTACCAGAGGCTCTTTGTCAGGCCTTCTGGGTTCTCTGTGCCCAAAGGCTGGTCCTCACCATCCCATCCATCTCCGTTAGCCTCACAAACACCATCTCACCAGCCAACCCTCCCTTGATGACCAGCCACCATCCCTTATGTTTGTCTGGAACTGGGTGCTTTAGGAGTTGCTGCACCCCCACCTCACTATCTCTAGAGTCTGATCCTGTGGAGCCATGTGGATCTACAATAAACGCTTCCACTGGACAAGTTAGAATTCCCCAGATTCCCAAGCTTTTCACCATCAAGAACCCCTTTAAACCATAGCAGCCACTGCAAACAGCACTACTAGTTATACTTGGTGTGTGTGGCCTGGGTCCTGTAATCTGTATTTTAACACAACATATTCCACATAAGAAAATGTTCTCCCTGCATTTGATAGAGGAGGAAATGAGGCCTGGAGATGCTAAGTGCCTGTGCCCCTATCACACAGCTACCGTGAGGCAGACGCAAGACTGGAACCAAATCGCATCAACGCTGAGATCTGTTTTCTTGACACTGGTCTCTTTTGACTTTTGGTTTGATCGATTCTGCCGATTAAGTAAACTGCATGATCATATACTGACTGATTTTCATATTTGTATTGAAACCCCACAAGCACTCAGAGCTTCTGGTCAGATGACGGCCTTGTTGCCGACTGCCCTCCAACCAGAGAGACTTGCCTCAGGAGAAGAAGAATCTACACAAAGGTCTACGTCCTGAATGTAGGTCAAGGACGGAGCAGAGGTTCAGCAATGTTAGGTAGCTTTAAGTTTAAAAAAAAAAAAAAAAGCAGAGGGAATGGTCAGATGAAATAGCAACCAATTTTAAAAATCCTGACAACTTGTGTTTATGGAGCACCTCATGTATACATGGTACTGTTTAAATGCCTTAGCATACCTTACTGGTTTAATCTTCACACCAACTTATAACCTAGGTGCCGTAACTATGCTCATTATACAGATGAGGATACTGAGACATGAGGAGATTCGGTGACATGTCCAACTTCAAGAGGCAGCACGTGTAAGAAATGATGCTCAAATCCAGGCAGTCATATCAGAAACCAAAGTTTCTCGATTAAAAATCAATATTTTTAAACTAGTTTGGCAACTCATTTTCCTTTCTTAAATTGGGATTCTAATCAAGGGTGTCCCACTTTTCCAGGAGAGGACATTCTGAATCTTAGAGTTAAAGCTGTGCAGCAACCAGGACTCATTTTATACGAAGTGGGCCCTCATGGGATGGAGTGATGTCAATGATAGCAGAAGTCAGCATCTGAGATGGTCGTGGCCCCCTGGTGTACCCTGTGCTGGGGGACACACAATGTCCTGTCCTGACCTCACCTAGAGAGACAGGCTTTCCTGAGATACTAAACCCCAAAACTAGAGGAACTTCCCAGTCCCCTCCCTCCGTGACATCCCCCTCCCCAATGACCAGGATCATCCACAGAGGTGGAAACAAGGTGGAGGTGAATTGAAACCTCAAGAATGAGCTGTTACCTGCTGTCCCCCACGCTCTTTCCTGGAAGGCTCTACCTAAATTTCCGGTTGCCCTGATCATACTCCCCTGTGTACTCTGACAAGCTCAGAAATCTCCCTTCTCCTTATTATGTGCTGGACAGGGGTCATTCAAGTTTAAAACTTTTATAATGCTGTGGAATGAAAGAACAGGAACTCACTTACTGTTTCTGCTTTCCAGTTTGAAGAGACATTTATAGACACACCAGAGGACTTTGAAAAGCTAAGAAATGGTAAGACCAAGCATCTAAGTTCCTCTGATGAGAGGATCTAGTCGAAGTCATGTGTTGAGGATGTAACCCCAGGAAATGCCTATGTGTGTGTACCCTGGGAGTTTGGGGCCAAGGAGAGGGAAAGAAGTGGTTCAGATGTATGGGATGGGGCTCCCTGAGCAGCTTTGGTAACTCCCTCAGGACCAGGAAGGGCTGAAACTCTCTGAGTATTTGCTACAGGACCATCCCCGGTGTCCCGTGGATCCCTCTCTTTGCTTTCTCTTGCTTTTCTGCACCACGACTGAGCTGTATCAGCTCAGGATCCCACAGCCTCCCAGAAAGGACATCAAACACATGCAATAGAGTGAAAGAGGAGAAACAGGCCCAGCAGTTGCCTAGAATTCTCTCCCTGATGGGTTGGCCAAAGTGAAGTCCTAGCTCTATTATAGCACAGATCACAAGATGGTGTTGTGAGAGTTGGAACGCCAGGTAAGTGAGTGAGGAGGGAGAGAAAGAGGGAGGCCAGCTGGACTGGGTGGAGAAAACAGGGCCCCCCACCACACACTATCCAATGGTGGAATTTGAAGCACATACAAATCACCCTCCGTAGAAATCTCCCTTGCTATGGCCTAATGCCAGCAGCACCATAGACTTGTTCTCGGAACTTCCCAACTGAAAAGGCAAATGGCTGGTGGTCCTGTTGCAGCTTCTCCCAACTTCTTCCTCAAATATCCATGATGAGAAATCGAGCACAGGAAATACAGGGACCTACTGAGTATCTGGATGGGGAATAAAAATGTAAATGTAATAACAGGTTAAAAAGTGAAGGGAGGCTTGATAAGCAAAAGAAGGACTGTGGGAAGCTCACAACAACTGCTCTTCTATTAAAGCGTTATCCAGTAATTTTCATTTCATTTTATATCTCTAGTCATTTCAACAAACAGTTTTTCATCCTCAAAGAATAAGATCCATAAAACATTTCACTCTACTTTTCCTTTTCTTCCTTCAAAAGATGGGAGTTTGATGTTCCCGCAGGTGCCAGTGGTGGAAATTGATGGGATGGAGCTGGTGCAGAGCAGACCCATCCTCAACTACAACGCCGCCAAACACAACCTCTCTGGGAGAGACACCAAGGAGAGAGCCCTGTGCGGTATTTTTCCTGCTCTTTCACCTACAATTAATAGGAACACGTTAGGTCCTTCCCTGAGGAGGCAGGACCATGTTAGGGGGATCATGACCACCAGCAGTGTGGCCTCGGTGGTGTAGACTGAGTTCCAGTACAGCAGAGACCTCGGAGGATGAGGGACAGGAAAACTGCAGGGGACTCAAGCCAGTGGGATTATAGAAGAGGATGCAGCCCACAGAGAGGGCACAGTGACAGAGGTCTGCAAACCCTGTTGAACTAAGAAGCCAGGAGGATGGTGGAGTCATGACTCCATGTGTTCAGGCCTTTAAGACCTGGACACCAGCCCACAGCCAGAGATGAGGGGCAAAGTGTCTGAGGGTCTAGAGGATAAGGCTGGGGAACGAAGGACCCAAAGAAGCTGATTCTCAAATTCCAGAATTTACCAGAATGATGACCAGGAGCCTAAGTTATAACCCAGTTATATGCATGGGCCATTTGACAAGGATTAGAAACGTTGAGGACAAGATGCTGGGGTTACAGTGAACACTTTTATCCAGGGCTGAAGCAGCAGATTTATTCAATACAACCTTATCTGGGCAGTCTCTTCCCTGTTGTGATGGGAACACATGATAAAAATTAAAACCGTGTAAGGAACTGTGGCAGTTACTCAAAAGTTAAACATAGAGTTACCATATAACTCAGCTATTCCACCACTAGGTGTGTACTCCAGAGAATCGAAAATCCATACACACTAACACTTGTAGAGAATGTTCATAACCATGTAGTTCATAATCTTCAAAAGTGGAAACAGACCATTGTCCATTAAGTGATGAACAGATGAACAAAGAGTGGTCTGTCCACACAATGGAGTAATATTTTTCCATGAAAAGAAATGAAGTCCTGAGGCAGGCTACAACACGGATGAACCTTGACAACATTATGACACATAAAAGAATCCAGACACAAACAGCACATATTCCATGATTTCCTTTGCATGAAACATCCAGAACATTCATATGACAGAAACAGAAAATGGTTTAGTAATTGCCTAGGGCTGGAGGGAGGGAAGAGTGTTGAATGCCTGTGAAAGCACAGCAGCTCCTCGGGAGAGGTGGAAATAGTCTGAAATTAGAGTGTGGTGGTGGTACACAATTCTTAGACCGTACTAAAATTCACAAAATTGTACAGTTGAAAAGGATGACATTATGGTAGGTGAATTATATGTCAATAAAGCTTTGATTTTTAAAAACCTCTCACAGGAAGCTTCGTTTGGAATACGCAAAGCAAATCACCTGGCTTGTGCTCTGGTGGGAACTGAATGAAGAATCACACCATTTCAGGGGATACTTTAGGTTTGTTCTTGAGAAATGCAAACATGGTCAGCATTAGGCAGCGGTACCTGGAGAGGGCTGTGAACCATGTTCTATGGAAATCATTGGAAGAGCTGCTAACATCGGGCACTATGTGGGCTGGGTGGTGTAACAGGTTGAGAGGCAGAGGGACATGGCTGAGACAGCAATGCCAGGGACTCCCTGTGGAGGTGACTTAGGTGGCAGGTCTTTGGCCGTGTGAATCACAATGAGTTTGTGCACACAAAAAACCGAGCAGAGCTGGCAAACCCTAGCTAGGGTCTCAGTGGTCACTTGCAGTGATTCCAGCAATGTCTCTCATGCTTGTGACTCAGGGCAGGTCACCAATGCTCCTAGTCCTCACGTTTAGTCATGCAGATAACAAAAATTTTAACATAACAAAATTTTACCAAATATCTGCCTCGAAAGGTTGTTATAAAATTAAATGTGAAAATTCAGAAAAAATCATGAGTGGATGACTGGCCTATGTATATGCAGGTGGATTCCTCTGCCACCTCCTGGTGCCCCATTCCTTTATATTTTTAAACTATAAAACCAACGGCAGAAGAGATTTGACACTTTGGCCATTTTTGTCTTTCAGGATTGATATGTACATAGAAGGTGTGGCAGATGTGAATGAAATGATCCTGCTTTTACCCATAAGCCCACCTGCTGAAAAAGATGCTAAGATTACCCTGATCAAAGACAGAACAGCAAATCATTATTTGCCTGCATTTGAAAAAGTGAGTTGGCTGTTCAGCATCCTGGGGGCACTGAGATTAGAGGAGAAAGAAGAGAACTGGGCATTCCTGGGACAAGGACCTTCACTCCCAGTCAACCTTCCTGAATCCTAGTTAATGGAGCATCCTGACTCTCAAGGCATTTTATAACAATGCACTGTGAGGAAGAATTGTAGCAGTTCTAGCCAAGTTATAATTGCCAGCAAAACTTCAATTTACTCGGATCCAATCTAGAATTCTCTCTTCAGTGGAATTTCGAGGTCTTAGAGCTTGGGCTGTGGAAGGCTCTGAAAGCCACACTAGAGATTGGCACAGATCTTGCAGAACACCATAGAGGGGCTTAGCTCCAAGAGGAACACGATGAAAGCAATACATCAGAACAAATTCTGTGGCCAGCTCCCATGGCCTAGCATTTAAGTTCAGGGCACTCCACAGGGGCCTGGGTTGGGTTCTCAGGTGTGGACCTACACCACTCTGTTAGCGCCATGCTGTGCTGGTGGCCCACATACTAAAAAATAGAGGAAGATTGGCATGGATGTTAACTCAGGGAGAATATACCTCAGCAAAAAGAGAAAATATTCTGGTATCAATTGTAGGGAGACATGAGACCAGCTGCCCATCAGGAGATTGTGGTAGAATTTCAGGGAATGGACGAGATGTGTCGAAACAGAGATGGGGGTCGTAGATAAAGAAGAAGAGAGAGATGAAAGGATGTTAAGGGGAAATGATCTACAAATTTGGGAGCATGGTTATTATATTTTTGAGGAAAGTCATGCAAGCTAAGGAAATAAAGTTCCATCATTAGACATAGCACCTGTGCTAGTGGATATTTCTCTTTGAAGGTCAAGGAGGACATTTCAAGACCACAACTACCTGAAATCATGCTAAATAGAAATCAGGAACCAAAACTTGATTGTGAGAGATACAGGAGCCTTACATGTAAATAACGGATTGATCTCGACCTCCCCATCATTATAGAGCATGAAATCATTCTTTCATTCATTCAACAAGTGTGCACTCAGTGCTAGTGTGTCAGCTCCTGTTCACGGAGGGAAGAGTGTAGTACTAACCACGAAGTCCACTCTCCTGGCCCTTGTGGTGCTGAGAGTTCAGCATGTTCACAGGGTGGCAAGCTCCTCAGTCACTGCAGTTTGAGGACATCTGTCCTCTGAGATCAAAGAGCCCTGTGGTGACATAACTGAAAGATGCTCATTACAATATGGCATTTGATGCTTCATTATATTATTTGTTTTTATCCATGCTTCTATGAGCATACATATTCTGGAAGGGTCTTTGCCAAATTCTTATGATCTTTAGTTGGTGGTGCCATGTGTGTTTTTTCCATTTTTTGTCTGTGATTTCCATATCTCTGCATATTTTTGACAAATATCACATATATACTGCAATATGTTATTATGAATAATTCAAAGATACATAACAGTTGAAATACAGGTACAATGAACCCATATTATCCATCACCTATATTCAAAAAATTAACCTTTTTTTATGATGTTTGCTTAATCATATCTGTCCCCATCATCCTCTCCTCCAATCAAGTACATTATTTTTTGATGCATTTTAAAGCAGGTGCAGACATCAATGCAGTCACGGCTAGATAGTTCAGCAGGCACATTAGAACATATTCCACCAATGTTGTTGACAGACACTGATTGGGTAGGAGTCAGAGCCAGTGTTGTAAGGGGACGGTGAGTTCAAGGTGACCCGGGGTTATTTCAGGTCCCAGAGAGACAGACCAGGAAATGAGGAGAGCAGAGCAGACGGGAGGAGAAAGGCAGACTGAAACAGTCTGCTGAGGACTCAGGAAGGCTGACGTGAAGGTGGAAACTTTGCCAAGGGAGAGAGGAGAAAGAAAAAAGCAGAGACAGAGATGAAGAGCCATGTCCTGAAGTTTGAGGTCTGCACACTGTAGGGTGTGAGACTGAAAGAAACAGGGCACAGTGGTGCTAAGCCCTTGACCCAGTGGAAGATGCTAGTGGTGAGCCCCAGTGATGTGGGAAGGAGAAAAGGAAATGGTATCCTAGGCTTCACTGAGGAGTGAGGGAAGAACAGCAGAGCCCACGCCTCCCGCTGTGTCAGTGATTCAGGGCCGGTGGAGAAGGTCTGGAGCTCCACATCAGCCCAGTGAGGCAGCAGAGGAGGGAGAGCGGGCTGGACAGAGCTGGGAGGAGCAGGGGGCCCAGCCTGCCTGTGCCTGTGTTCATGATGTGATTCCTCCAATTCGCCAGGTGTTAAAGAGCCATGGACAAGACTACCTGGTTGGCAACAGGCTGAGCAGGGCTGACATTCAGCTGGTGGAACTTATCTATTACGTCGAAGAGATTGACCCCAGCCTTCTGACCAACTTCCCTCTGCTGAAGGTGATCTCTTTCACAGCCCTGAGGACGGAAGACCCACACCTCCCCTCTTGGAATCTAATATTTAGCCTCTTGGGTCCCCATTATTGTCCAGGCCTCTGCTGCCCTCCAGTCTCCAAAATTATGTTCTAGGCCCTGGTCTGAGGCATGAGAAGAATCTCCTTATGCTGAAGCAATCTGTGTGGACGCTGCCCCAGGAGGATGATTTGTCTTTTACAATGAGAGGGACCCAGCATCAGCACCTCTCTCCCAGGCCTCTGTTCCATTCCGGATTCTGTCCTCTTTTCTCTGTGATTCCCTTGACCCAGGAGTGTCCTTCTCCTTCCACACCCGAGTCTGTGAGCAGCTCTCCTCCCCTCGGCTCCTGCTCCTCCTTCCACACATTGTGTTTCTCTCCACACAGTCTCCCCTCTCTCCCCGTGTCTCTCCCTCGGTGGGCAAATTGGTTTTGACGGGCCTCATGGTTTACCTTTTATATTTCCTGTCTTCAGGTCCTGCCCCCTTTCCTATATCTTTGCTTTTCCTCACTGGAGACTTTACCTGTGCTGATGTTGCACAGACACATTACTCTTCCTTGTGTTGCAAAGAGCCATGAATCCACAGGATGGGTGTGTAGGGAAGAAGACGGGGAAGAAAATGCTATTGAGCTGGATTTTCTTCTCTTATCCTCATGGCTCACCTGGTGTCCGTTCCCAGCCTCAGGCTGGTGTCGATGGAGGAGACTCAGGTGGTCCTCGTCTAGGAGGGTCTCAGATTCCCTGGCTTGTGCTAATGCCGGGCTTGGTCTTTGGCTCCACTCTGAGGCTCTGCTCTTGTGCCTTGCAGGCCCTGAAAGCCAGAATCAGCAACCTGCCCACCGTGAAGAAGTTTCTGCAGCCTGGTGGGGCGAGGAAGCCTCCAGTGGATGAGAAAATTTTAGAAAAAGCAAGAAAGATTCTCAAGTTTTGATAAAGCAGGCCTGGCCCCCAGCACAGGCAGGACCGATCTTCTGAAGTTTTCCAGCAGTGACGTGCTTGTCTTACATGTAGACCCTAACTATTGTCAGACTAATAAACTAATCCATCGTTCAAATACTAATCGAACAAAAACCCACTATGCAGTTTTACTTGCAAAGCAATCCATTTGTTTTGATCAAATATGAAATTATTATTTCCTCCTAGGATGTCTCCTGGACTTAAAGATAAATATAAGGAGAAAAAGTTTCATGGACTCTTGGATCTAATAAAAAAATTGTCATATAACAGCCATGATATACCTGGTCAAAAACAGTGAAGCTGAAATTTTCATCTGCATTCTCAGTTCCACCAAAATCGTCTTTTCCTTTAGTACTTGCTGTCTTTCTGACCCACAAGCTAAAAACTTTTTTCTCTCTTTTTATTTTTGGAAAACCACTTTTTTGCAGGTAATCAACCTTTTTTCCTGTTCACTTATGGAACTAATATTTCTTTACATGTAATATGTGATATACAGTGTCCCAGGAGCCGTAGAAATGATGACAAGCCAAACAGATAGAGTCTCTGTCCTCATGTAGTTCGCTCTAGTGAGAGAAAGAAAAAAATACATCATTCCAATCTAAAATTACGTGTACCTTGTCCATCAATTTCCTAGGGTTGCTGTAACAAATGACCACAAATTTAGTGGCTTAAAACACTGGAAATTGATTTTCTTGCCGTTCTGGGGGCTCTTGGTGCGAACTCAAGGTTGAGCAAGGCCACGCTCTCTCTGAAGCCTCAGGGAAGGATCCATCCTTGCCTCTTCCTGGGTCCTCATCCTTGCTGGCAAGCCTTGGCATTTCTTGGCTTGTAGATGCATAAGTGCAATCTCTGCCTCCATTGTCACATGGTGTGCCTCCTGTGCGTGTGTCTCTACCCAAAGTTCCATCTTCCTATAAAGATACCGGTAATTGGGTTTGGGCCCACCCTGGTACAGTATGACCTCATCTTACCTTGACGACATCTGGAAAGACCCTATTTGCAAATAAAGTCACAGTCATTGGTACCCAGGTTCAGCACTTCAGCATTTCTTCTTCTTAGGAGAGGCAAGTTAACCTACAGCACCATGTGAGGGGATGAGATAGTGCTAGGTACAACCCTAACCAGGATGCCTTTGCTGGAATCTGTGGGTCAGTCATGGTTTCTCAAAGAGGGGAGTCAGGGCTGCCGTGAGCCCTGACGGAGAGACAAGTTGCAGGTACGGAAGTGGGCAGAACCTTGATGGGGCAGCAGGGATGGAATCCAGGGAGGAGGTCAGCAGGGTGAATGGCCTAGGGAGAGAGACTGAACGCGGTGTGTTTGAGGAAGGAGGAGTGACTGGGTCTGAGTGGAGCATTGGCCATAAGGTAGGGATGAGCACCGAGGAGGTGAGGTCGGAAAACAGGGCCCAGAGTGCTCAGAACTGTGAAGACCATGACAAGGAATTTGGATTCTGTCCTAAGGAAAATAGGAACCCACTGATGTGTAGCCATACCCCTGCTTTACCAGCCTGATATACAACAGGATAAAGTCACATCTCTTAAATATTCATTTTAAGTCACTCAAGCATCCATCTCAGAGCAGCAAGAAGATTCTCCTCCCAGGAGTCTCCTTCACATGTTAAATCCAACAACCAGGGGCTTACTCCATTCAAGGGATCACATAGCCCTGAGACTGACGGAAAATCCCCGTCCTCTGCTGCCATCCCTGGTCTTTGCTGCCCTTTCTGCCACCTGGAGCTCCTGTGTCCCATCGACCTTCTGACCTGGGCAGATTCAGTGGAAACCCTGGCCACCATTAGTCCACTTGCGCAGCAGCATCCTCATGCCCTGTATCAGCAGAGGGATGGAAGAGGAGGGCTCCCTCCCTCCTGTCACTCAGGCCTGCGATCTAAATGGCAGCCTGAGATATCTATTCATTTCTCCCTGGCGTGTCACTGTGCAGGAGCACCTGGGAGAGAGTCATTTCTAGCTCCAGCCACATACTGAGCCCATAATTGGGGCTCCACCAGGAAATCCAGAATCTATGAGACTGAGCCCAGGATCCTCATCCTGACTGCCCATTTTCAGAGCTTGAACATCCCCACAGCTGGGTTGGGTAGGGCAGACAGAGACGTGGGACACATGGTTTGTGTTGTTTATGTCTATGCAGTGTTGGGTCAACTCAGCCCAACCAAGATGTGCCGAGCTGTCCTCCCAGGACGTTCCCAGTTCCCTGTACGTGTTTCCCTGCTCTCTCTCCAGTTCTAGACTCCTCAAGGGATGGATGAGGAGGGCACACCATTTTTATACATCCCTCCAACAATGTACTCTCATAGCCCTGCTCTGGAACGGAAGTTATTAACCTCATCCCAGTTTATAACATATATTCATAATCCCCTTTTATTATTCTGAAGTGAGCTTTGTAAGATTTCCCTCATTGTGCCTCGTGCTGTGAATACAAGAAGAGGATGATTTCACCTGAACTCAGAAAGCGTGGTGAGGAGAGTGTAAGGAAATGCCTGTGTGCAAAGCTAGGGATAAGGTTAAGGCACCCAGAACATGGGGAAGCACCCTGGGGCGAGGCACCGTGGGAGGCCT
Source organism: Equus przewalskii (assembly GCF_037783145.1). Taxonomy (NCBI): domain Eukaryota; kingdom Metazoa; phylum Chordata; class Mammalia; order Perissodactyla; family Equidae; genus Equus; species Equus przewalskii. The sequence goes on from NC_091849.1 coordinate 50,727,598, forward strand.
CTAGCTCCCAACTCTCAATGGGACAAGGGCAGGGAGCAGTAGAGGGACCGGGGAATGCGCTGAGAGTCGTAGGTGCAGAAAAAGGGTCACCCCAACAGAGCTGATGGCCTTTATACAAGAAGGTACCCATGGCCAACCCAAACAGCCCAGAACACACGGACAGTTTATAAAAATCACAAATGACTGGAAACTGTCACAATGACTTGTGACTGGTTTGCATTACAACTTTATCCCTTTTTCTGCTACACATAGTTTAGTTGCACAGGAAAGGCAAATGTATTTTCAATTTTTATCTATGTAGTGATTTATGTATTAATTTATATTTGCCGTACCAGACGTTAAATACTTTGAATATTGCTCCTGGGTAATCTGTGACATAACCACGTAAATATCTTGTGACAAAATTATTTCCATTTGGTATTGAATCCTTACACCATCCACCATTTTCATGGAGAGATTCATATATGTATCTAAAACTGAATTGAAAGTAGATATTAATTCCTCCGAACTTGGGGAAATTGGGTCACGATTTGAGCCATTACTTGTCAATTATCCAAAATCTTCCTGAAGAGCAGATACTTATTAGAAACATTCTGCCAGCCAGAGCTGCTTGGACGAAGCAGCCAGGAGTCAGCACAACTTTAATCGGTGCTGAGTTTGATTCATCTTGCCTCCAACATCTTTCAGCTTATGCAGTTTCTGAGGGTCAGGCATCTAGGAGCAACTGAGCTGGGTGGTTCTGGGTCAGGATCTGTCAGAGGGTTGCAGTCGAGCCATCAAGAGGGGCTGCAGTCACTTCCAAGCTTGACTGGGCATGGGGTCCACCTCCAGGATGGCTCACTCACTTGGCTGTTGGCAGAGGCCTCAGTTCCACTCTGGCTGTTGGCAATAGGTCTCAGTGCCTTGCCACGTCTGCTTCTTCACAGGGTTGCTTGAGTGTCCTCATGACAGAGCAGCGAACCTCCCCAGAGCAGGTGATCCAAGAGAGCGAGACAGAAGCAGCATTGGAAGGCAGACTTCTGATGATAGTAACAGCCTAAGGACATCACGTTGGACGAGAGAGCAGTTGGAGAGGAGAAGGAAAGTGGAGAGGGAGCCAGACAAGGAAGCCGAGGAGGAGGCCTCAGGAAAGTCGGGAGAGATGGGAAAGTACAGCATCAGGAAGGAGAGGAGCGTGAGGACAGAATAGTGATCCTTGAATTTGGTAACACAGAGCTGCTGCTGCCCTTGGTGACAGCAGTTGCAGTGGAGCGGTGGGTCAGAGCCAGACTAAAGGGGGCTGAGGAGAAACGGGAGGTGAAAAGCAGAGAGAGCAGCCTCTCACAGCCCTCTGGAAAGTATGGCTTCAAAACACTGCAGATGAGTAGGACAGTAGACCTCATCTGAGCTCTAGAAAAGGAAGGAAATGTTAAGTAGGATGGGCTCAGCTTCATTTGCAATAAAGACCTTCCCAGGGAGGTCCCGCTGCTCCAGAAAGGGCGCCATCTCGTGCTCAGCCAGGGCGTAACTTCTGCCCAGACTAACTCCCTGGAGTCGATTGGGCCTCTTCAGTTCAGAGCAAAGCGTTGCTGGAACAGGGAAAGTACTTTTTCTTGTAAACCTTAAATCCACATTGGAGTAAATTGCCAAACGAACAACTAAACACTGTTGAGTGACAGGCTGAGGCGGAAAGTTCTATACACTTCCCCTTAACCCTGTCCGGATTATTCCTCGTCTTCTTTCCTACACTCTGATCTCTTCACCTCCATCCATCAGTCCCTCTCTTCAGCTTCTTTATTCATTGTCCATTTCTGTGACATAGACGGAGGGATGCATCCACAAGCCAAGGAATGCCGTCAGCCAGCTGAAGCCAGGAGAGAGCCATGGAACAGACGCGCCCTCGGAGATTCCAGAGTGAACCAACCTCTTCTATCCTTGTTTCAGACCACTGGCCCCCAGAACTGAGCGAGAATAAATTTCTGTAGTTTAAGGCACCCGGGTTGTGGTCATTTGTTACAGCGGCCCTGGGAAATGCGTACAGGCACTTTGCAATCAACAGGAATGAATACATTCAACAACGTCGATGAATCTCAAAATAAGTATGGTGAGCGGAAGGAACCAGATAAAAAAGAGCACTTCATGTATGGTTGTATTTACATGAACTTCTAGAATACGCAAACTAGTTCATAGTGACAAGAAGCAGATCAGTGGATGGGAGGGGCAGAAGGAAGGGTTTCCAACAGGACCAGAGGACACGGCACGTTCACCATATTGACAGTGGTGGGGCTTTCACAGGTATATACATATGTCAAAACACATCCAGTTGTATTAACTTATGTGCAATTTCTTATATGTCAGTTATACCCCAAATACAGCAATAAAACTAATAGAGGTGAATAAACTCCACAACTTCATCTTCTAGATAGTCTTTTGGCACAGTTCCTCTGCCCTCCATGCTGTCTTGCCTGCCTCTCTCTCCTCTGCCATGTCTCCTAAGAATTACAAACAGACTTAGGTCTCTCCTGTCCTAACCCCCTTAGTCACCTTCATCCTCACCCTTCAAAAACCCAAAAAACCCTCCAAACAAATCCAGTCTTTCTTTATCCCCGGCTGGTTTTCTCTCTCGCTATTTCCTGCCTTCTTTTCTGTCACTTCCAAAACTCAGTAGTCCACACTCAGGCTCCTGGTCCTCTCTCTAATGTCCTGAAGTTTTGTTTCTGAGCCAATTAATGATTTGCTGTATTCGTCCTGTTAGTTCAAAGGTGTTTGCTCAGTTCCATCTTCTTCGACCTCTTACTGCAAATCCAAGCCCAGCCTCCCTTTCCATCAGCAACTTTCTGCCAGAGCTCCCCTTCCACCAGACTCTCTGCTCGTGCTGTCCAGTGGCTCCCTTTTTTCAGTTTGGTGATTGATATGCTTTTCTTGCCAGCATGTGGTCACTCTCATCCCACCCATCCCGCTTCATTTCAAACGGTGAGAATTTTCATAAAATAAATAACAAACTGTCAATGACAGCCCTCCCTTCTCCAGAGCCCAGGCCTGTGAAAGATGCTCTAAAAAGCTTCCAGAGGGGCTGGCCCCGTGGCCGAGTGGTTAGGTTCACGCGCTCCGCTGCAGGCGGCCCAGTGTTTCGTTGGTTTGAATCCTGGGCGCGGACATGGCACTGCTCATCAGACCACGCTGAGACAGCGTCCCACATGCCACAACTAGAAGGACCCACAACGAAATATACAACTATGTACCGGGGGGCTTTGGGGAGAAAAAGGAGAAAAATAAAATCTTTAAAAAAAAAAAAAAAAAAAAAACAAGCTTCCAGAGTCTGACACCGGGCAGTGAAGGCAGCGTTTGGCAGGGCACATGGCTGAGCCTCAAGAGTGGCGTGATCACTCTCCGCCTCTCTGGCCTCCCCTCCTTCTTACACTGAACTGTTCCCCCCACCGCCCTCTCAGGCTAGCAGTGTCTTCTCCGTCATGAAGCCTTCACTGTGGACTCAACAAACCCTGGGCCTTCCACAAGGGGTCCTTCTAGAAATGATGCTTTTTTCTGTTCTGTTCCCGTGTCCTCAGGTCATAGTTTCCTTGCCCTAACCCTGGGGAGGATGTGGAAGAGGGTGGTGGTGGTCAGCAGTCTTGGAGAGCGTCTCCTACACGGCAGGCCGGTGGCTGCTGGGCATTGTAGGTGGAGGCTGGGCCCCCGCACCTGAGTTGGGGATGCACTGAAGCTGATTAAATTCTGTTATTATACCATCCTGACCCTGTGATTCTACCTCAAGACCTAGCCTTATTTTTTCTGAGGTTGCCCTAAATACTGGTTGTTCAAGTACTATTGTGAGAAAACAAGGAGGGAAGAGTCAAGCCTCGAAACTTGGCAGCCATCTTAACCTCAATACATGGAATCTTCCTCTCCACTGTAGATGAGTCACTGGGGTCCACAGAGGTTGGGATTTGTCTAGGGTCACACAGCGCTCAATGGTAAAGTCAGCCTACATCCCAGGTCCACTGATTCGCAGGCTAGAGCCTTTCCTCTTTATTCACTGATTCAGGAACTACAATTCGTGTCCTAATATATGAAGTTTAGTCCTAGCTGTGGAGATATCATCCTGAAGAAGATGAACAAAGGCCTTTGACCTCAAGGAATTTACATTTTAGTTGGAAGAGAAAGACCACAAAAAAATCTCACAATGATAACCTATGACAGGGATGTGAAGAAACGTAAACAAGGACTATAACCGAGTAGATGGGGGAGGGGAGGAGAGGGCTCTACTTTATATTTTTATTTTTTTCTGGTTTATTGTGGTATAATTGACAAATAAAATTGTAAGTTCTTTAAAGTGTACAAGACAATGTTTGATATACATTTACATTGTGAAAAGATGGCTCCCAATGAGTTAATTAACACATCCATCACCCACGTATTTATTTACTTATTTATTTTGGTGAGAACATTTCACTTCTACTCTCTTGGCTCACTTTGATTGCACAACACAATGTCATCAACTAGAGTCACCATGTTATACGTTAGGTCTTCAGACCTTGTTTATCTTACAGATGAAATTCTGGACCCTTTATCTAACAAGAGCTCCCATTTAGATGGTGAGAGAAGGCCACTCTGGGGACACGACATATAAAATGAGAGGTAAAAAGTGAAAAGAGCGGCCAGCCCAGGGGTGCAGCGGTTAAGTTCTCACATTCTGCTTGGGCAGCCCCTGGTTCAGAGGTTCAGATCCTGGGTGTTGACCTACATACTCGCCATTTGTCAAGCCGTGCTGTGGACGGAGTCCCACATATAAAGTAGAGGAAGATGGACATGGATGTTAGCTCAGGGCCAGTCTTCCTGAGCAAAAGGAGGAGAGTGGCAGCAGATGTTAACTTAGGGCTAATCTTCCTAAAAAAAAAAAAAAAAAAAAAAGTGAGAAGAAACTAGGCAGGCAAGGAGATAGGCAAGAGGGCTCCAGATGAAGGACCCAGCATTTTCAAAGGCTTGAAGTGGGAAAGTGCTCAGGGTCTTTGTGTACCCCAAGCCTGAGGAGGCCTGGCTGGAGGATGGGGGATGGCAGTGTGGCCTGTGAAGGGGGCGGCAGATGGCAGATGGAATGCTCCTTCATGTCCTGTCCAGGAATTTGCATTTTAGTCTAAATGAAACGAGCATCCCACATCTGGCTATCTCCCATAAGATTTTGCCTGGATGATACAGTATTTGGGAGGCAAAGTTTCACTCTATAGCTATTTGAAAACATAACTTGAACTAAAGAAGAAAAACTCATCTGCTTCTGCACCAGAAAAGGATGAAGATAAAATGGAAAACCAGTCACAGCGTGTGGATTTACCAGACTAAATTAAATCACCTTTCTGGAGTTTTGTGGATAAGCTTGTTGGTGTAATTTGCAAAATTTGTGAAATAGGTGAATTACAATGTCCTGGCATAGACAGGACAGGGGCCTGTCTTTAACACGGATGACTTTTACTGAGACCACTATTTGCCAGAAGTGACCCACTGAGGAAGCGTGGGGGACTGGAATAGGCCACCCCAAGATATTTCTCTTTGGCATAAGGATTATTTTGGGCTGGTTACTTTTAAAAACTGCAGACATGAGAGAAACTCTGAAAAGTAGAAGTTACCCTTTGTAAGAGATATTTACGTTTTTAAGGGAAATCTCCATCTGTAAATGTGTCTCCCTCTCTGTACCAGGAAGAAGGGGGATGACCTTATCTCTAGAAACTGTTATCAATATGGAAAGCAAGGACTTCAATCTGCATAATAATCTTACTCTTATTTACTGTGCATTGCTGGGAATCTCCCACAACTGACTCCCCCCACCCCCAGCATCCTCCTTTGTAGCTGAAGATGGTATTTAAGATGAGAACCTTCACCATTTTGGCAAGTTACTCAATTTTCCTGAGTCTGTCTCACGTATACGTGTTATAAAGCTTTATTTAATTTTCTCCTGTTATTCTGTCTCATGTGAATTTAATTTGTAGCCCGACCAGAGAACCTAGATTGGGTAGAGGAAATGTCTTCCTCCCCTACAGAGATGAGTGTGGATTAAAACGTTTTATCTGAACTATTTAAATATACTCAGGGAGCTTCCTGTCTAAACTCACCAAATTATTTCAAAACCAAAAGCAGCTCTGTAAGGGTGGCATAATTGCCTCTAAAATTGATACTGGCCCCATGAAATAGTTGTCATTATCCCCATTTGTCAGTTAATGAGACAGAGGCTCAGCGGTTAAACAACATGCACACAGTCACACTCCTGGTAGTGAGGGACATGGAAATCCAGCCCAGGACTAAAGGGAGGGTGGGGCTGGAACCCACACAGACGCAGGTCCTGGGAGCCTGTGAGGGCCTTGAACCAGAGGACTTTCCTGACAGTGAGCAGGCAGAGGGAGCAGAGTTAAGGCTACGTTTGTTCCAGAGCTGGAATTAGGGCTCAGACTTGCTGAACTGAAGCTCAAATAATCCTTTGCACAGATGCAGGATGCTGATTCCTTCCTTTTTATGGAATTGTACATTCTACCTCTTCTTATAATCTCGAAAAAGGGATGTTACTGCATTAACTTTATGGTACATGGAGTGGAACTAACATTTGTTCACTGTCTGTCATACAACGGCCGTGCTCACACATTTATATTCATTTAATCCTATGGAAATCAGCTGGAAGCTGGCCCCATGGCTGAGTGGTTGAGTTTGCGCACTCAGTTTCGGTGGCCCAGGGTTTCTCCAGTTGGGATCCTGGGCGCGGACATGGTACCACTCAACAAGCCATCCTGAGGCAGTGTCCCACATGCCATTACTAGAAGGACCCACAACTAAAATATACAACTATGTACTGGGGGGCTTTGGGGAGAAAAAAGGGAAAAACAAAGTCTTAAAAAGAAAATCAGCTGTTGTGGAGTCGATTATTACTCTTACTTTACAGCTGGAGATCCTGAGTTTCTAGAGTAACTTGCCCAATGTAGGTGGTGGACCTGGGATTCAAACCCACTTCTATTTGAAATCAAAGTCTAGGACTTGTTTTCTGTATTAGTGTTTATCAAAATATGCAAGACAGGGGCTGGCCTGGTGGTGCAGAGCTTAAGCGCCCACGTTCTGCTTTGGCGGCCTGGGTTCCACAGGTTCGGATCCCGGGTGCAGACATGACACCTCTTGGCAAGCCATGCTGTGGTAGGCATCTCACATATAAAGTAGAGGAAGATGGGCACTGATGCTAGTTTAGGGCCAGTCTTTCTCAGCAAAAAGAGGAGGATTGGCGGATGTTAGCTCAGGGTTGATCTTCCTAAAAAAAATGCGTGACAAAATTTCAGTGGATTGTGAAATCCATCAACTTTTAAAATGAAATAGAAGACAATAGAAACTATCCAAGTGCACCATATGCAGACAAGGTGAAGATCATTTCAGGAATTTTAGCTTCAGTCATAAGTGTGTTGCATGCGTGGATGTGTGCACACTCATTTGGTCATTGTGATGGTAAGAGAGACACTGGTTGTGTCCAGTCAGCAAACTCTGAAAGCCCTTGTTCCATCCCAGGCTGCATGGGTAGTCGACACAGCAGGGGACCAGAGACTGACACCCAGCGGCTCCAACAGTGGACATGGCTGGTTCTCTCGTGCGTGTCAGCGGAAGCACGCAGGAGTCAGTAGAAGTGTGAGTCCCAAAGCCAGGACTTAGGGAGGAACAGTTGCATTTTCTCTCCAAATCCCAGGCTCTGTTTAGAAAACATTAAGACTCTTCTTGCAAAATTGTACTGTTGCGGAGTTGGGACAAAAATATACTTCTCTTTCCCCAGTCGATGTGGTGTGGATCAAGGCTGCCCCAGGGAGAGAAGCCCAAGGCGTCCTGGCCTACATGCCGATCTACGTCATCCTCCAGGAAGCACAGGCCGTCCTCACCTGATTCGACCTGACTCCAGTCCAAAGCTATAGGACCACCTGATAACCAGAGCCCATCTGCAGTGATCCTATTTTAATGACTGTTTTACATGATGTTTCCTTTGTCCTGCAAAGAAATAACTCATGTACCCATGCTTTACAAATTTAGCCCTCCCCTCAACTCATTGCAGCTCTTCATTGCCCATCGGTCCTCTCTCCGTGCTATTCTCTGAACAAAGGAGCACTGCTACTGGACCTTGAGAGTTCAAGAAATCTTTCTTTTGGGGCTGGTCCCTTCGCCGAGTGGTTAAGTTTGCAAGCTCCTCTTCGGTGGCCCAGGGTTTCTCTGGTTTGGATCCAGGGTGCCGACATAGCACCGCTCTTCAGGCCACATTGAGCTGGCGTCCCACATGCCACAGTTAGAAGGACCCACAATTAGAATATACAGCTACATGCTGGGGGGATTTGGGGAGAAAAAGCAGGAAAAAAAAGAAATCTTTCTTATGATTCGTCAGCTTACCAAGCCTGCATCAGATGTACCTCTGAAAAAGTGTGTGTGACTTGAATTTTAGATTCAAAATGTTTTTAATATCCACATCTTTAATGCGGGATTCAATAGTGTAACATTTAGGAACAATTATTTATTCATTCATTACATTCAGAGAAACGTAAAAAACCCTTTGGAAACGTACTTAATCAACTCATCTGTCCTGTAATTGGAGATAGTGCAGTTTGTACTTTCTTATCATGGGAAGTGGAGGTGCTATGAGGAGCAGAATGAACAGGAGACTAAAGCTGGCACTATGGTGGGAGGTGTGTTTATTGGGGCCTAAGGTTGAAAGAGCCAAGTGACTCACACCTCACACTCAACTCCCTGCCCTGTGACTGAGGATCAAGTTACAAAGGGAAGGAATCTTATCTTAGATAATATTTTACCATAATTCTCTTCCTTAAGGCAACTTTCCTCACCTCCAAAGTCCTGGTCAAGACCGGGGCAAAATCATCGTCATAAAACTTTGCCTGGTCAACAGAAAATGAGAACTAGAGAGATTCCACAATGTTCCCAATTCACACACCCATGTTCCTGATTCACACTCAATGTCCAGCAAGTGTGTCTCCCCTCAACAACCCCACTTGTTCATCTCCTATTTGAATTCGTTTTATTCCTTTCTCTTGCCTAATTGCTCCGGCTAAAACCTCCAGTACTATGTTGAATAAGAGTGGTGATAGTGGCCACACTTGTCTTGTTCCTATTCTCAGAGGGATGGTATTTAGTTTTTCCCCATGGAGTATGATGTTGTCTGTGGGTTTGTCATATATGGCCTTTATTATGTTGAGGTAATTTGCTTCTAACCCCATTTTTTCAAGAGTTTCTATCATAAATGGCTCTTGGATCTTGTCAAATATTTTCTCTGTGTCTATTGAGATGATCATGTGGTTTTATTCCTCATTTTGTTAACGTGTTGTATCACATGGATTGATTTGCAGATGTTGAACCATCCCTGTGTCCCTGGTATAAATCCCACTTGGTCATGATGTATGATCTTTTTGATGTATTGCTATATTTGAGTTGCCAATATTTTGGTGAGAATTTTTGCATTGATATTCATCAGCCGTATTGGCCTGTAGTCTTCCCTTTTTTGTTGTTTTTGTTAGGCTTTAGTATCAGAGTGATGTTGGCCTCATAGAATGTGTTAGGAAGCGTTCCATCTTCCCCAACTTTTTGCAATAGCCTCGGAAGGATAGTTATTAAATGGTCTTTGAAAGTTTGATAGAATTTTCCTGCAGAGCTGTCTGGTCCTGGGCTTTTATTTTTTGGGATGTTTTTGATTACTGTTTCTATCTCTTTACTTGTGATTGATCTATTCAGATTCTCTATTTCTTCTTGATTCAGCTTTGGGACGTTGTAAGAGTCTAAGAACTTATCCATTTCTTCTAGATTGTCCATTTTGTTGGCATATAGCTTTTCATAGTATACTCTTATAATCTCTTGTATTGCTGTGGTATCTGTTGTAATTTCTCCTCTTTCATTTCTATTTTTATTTAGCTGAGCTTTCTCTCTTTTTTTCTTTGTAACTCTGGCTAGGTGTTTGTCAACTTTGTTTATCGTCCCAAAGAACCAGGTCTTTGTTTCATTGATCCTTTCTACTGCCTTTTTTGTTTCAGTTGCATTTATTTCTGCTCTGATTTTTATTATTTCCCTCCCTCTGTTGACTTTGGGCTTTGTTTGTTGTCCTTTTTCTAACTCAGTTAGATGTAGTTTGAGATTAGCCATACATGTCATGTATAATGGTAAATCCCCAGGCCAGTATTCAAATATAACTGAATCAATATGGTCAATTAACTTTAAACCATTCAAGTTGTAATTTTGGCTTTCATTAAAGCTAAAACTTTATTATGAACTTTGGAAAAATTAGAAACATTTTTAATGTCTGTGACTCAAGTATTATGTACATAGTAAACACATTCAAGAATAATTGCTGTATTTTATCAAATGAACTTGTCTGCTGAAGACAGCATACTGACTTCCTCAGACAAATGACACCAAACAGAACTCTGAGTAACAAAAGTAATCGAATATCATCTTCCACCAGCTTTTTCCAGCTCTCTCTTTCCTTCCATAACTACTTCCAATCTATCTTTTACTTAATTCAAGGGAAATCATAAAAAGATGGCTCAATGACTCTAAGAACATTGATGACAGCTCTCCCCACCTATTTGCAGAAAAGGAGGGATTAGAGGTAGTTATTGTGCCTTTATTTCATTCTGGCCAGAGGACCTTCAGCAGGCAAACAAACCTGCTCAGCAGGGAATTTCACAGCTTTGGAGCCTGCCTCACCCCTGCAGTAAAAAAAAACAAAGGGAATAATCCGTTGTTTAAAATGTGTAAGAATAAAAGAATTAAATAGACCAGTGACTGCATGTCTTTTTTTTTTTAATCCTCAGCCCAGCATTCTGGAGTTCTATCTCCAATCATCTTAGCATTATGCCTCTGTTCTGCTTTGTCTCCTGAATGTGGGCTTTAGTAATGCGGATTCTTGGGTAATTTAGGAGAAAGAATAAGGATTTCCCCTCTCCGAAAGTCCATCCAGTATCCTAGCACACAGTATATTTCCTGTGTCCTTGGGTATTGATACATGTTTTCTGTTTTATGGAAAATATTTATCCTGCTTGTGACATAAAACGAGGTTTGCCTGCTCCCATGAAGGTGCTGTCCCGGCACACGTCTGTCTCATTTGGAAAGTCTGTGCCTCAGTCTCCCTGCAGGAGGGTCACTTGGTAACTGGGAGCTAAATTGTTACTTGCAGTGGAAAATGAGGCTTCGTAAGACAATCAGATGAGAGCTAGGAAAGCAAACAAATGCATTTAAACTATATTAGAAAAGGAATTTAAGCAGAATCAATTCTTCCCTTAAGAAATCCCAATGTCAAATATATATCTTCCTCCAATGTTTTAAAATTGGCAAACAATCTTAAAACATGAAACTTCTCAATTAAGTGCAATTCAGCCGTTGGGCATTTAGTGCCTATCTCTTCACATAGGTGTGTATGCGGGGAGCATATGTGTGAATGCACAAGTATATTCTTGAACCGGAAGCTTCATTTCAAGAAGCTCAGCATAAAAATATTAATTTACAAAATGCAATATTAGAGGCAACTATTGCCACCATTACAGAGCTGCTTTTGGTTTTGAAATAATTTGGTGATTAGGTAGGAAGCTCCCTGAGCATATTTAAATAGTTCTGATAAAACGTTTTAATCCTCACGCACCTCTGTAGAGGAGGAAGACATTTCCTCTACCCACTCTAGGTCCTTCTGGCCAGGCTACAAATCAAATTCGCATAAGACAGAATAACAAGAGGAAATCAAACAAAGCTTTATAGTATGTATACATGGGAGACAGTCAGGAAAACTGAGCAACTGGCCAAAATGGTGGAGGTTCTCATCTTAAATACCACCTTCAGCTAAAAAGGAGGATGTTAAGGGTGGGAGGAAAGCTATGGGAGATTAACAGAAAAGCACAGTAAAGGAGACAAAGGTTATTATGCAGGTTTAAGTCCTTTCCTTCCACATTGATAAGCATTTCTAGAGATGACTTCTTCCTGGTACAGAGAGGGAGACACCTTTACAGATGGAGATTTCCCTTAAACATGTAAATGTCTCTTAAAAAGGGTAACTTGTACTTTTCAGAGTTTCTCTCATGTCTGCAGTTTTTAAAAGTAACCAGCCCAAAATAATCCTTATGCCACAGAGACATATGTTGGGGTGGCCAATTCCAGTCCCCCACACCTCCTCAGTGGGTCACTCCTGGCAAATAGTGGTCTTAGTTAAAGTCAGGCCCCTGTCCTGTGTATGTCAGTACATTGTAATTCACCTCTTTTATAAATTTTACAAATTATACCTACATGCTTATCCAGGAAACTCCAGAAAGGTGATTTAATTTAGTCTGGTAAATCTGCACGCTATGACTGGTTTTCTGTTTTATCTTCATCCTTTTCTGGTGCAGGAGCAGATGAGTTTTTCTTCTTTAGTTCACGTTATGTTTTCAAATACCTATAGAGTGAAACTTCACCTCCCAAATACTGTATCATCTGGGCAAAATCTTATGGAAGAGAGCCAGATGTTGGATGCTCGTTTCATTTAGAATAAAATGCAAATTCCTTGACAGGACATGAAGGAGTATCCATCTGCCATCCCCTTTGCAGGCGATACCACTAACCCTTACTCTCCAGCCAGGCCTCCTCTGTCTTGGGGTACACAAAGACCCTGAATGCATTCCCACTTCAACGCTTCGAAAATGCTGTGTCCTTCATCTGGAACCCTCTTGCCCACCTCCCTGCCTGCCTGATTTCCTCTCATTCACTTTTTTTAGGAAGATTAGCCCTGAGCTAATATCCATGTCCATCTTCCTCTCCTTCATATGTGGGATGCCTGCCAAAGCATGGCTTGACAAGTGGTGCCTGGGTCGGCACGGGGGATCTGAACCAGTGAACCCCGGGAGGCTGAATCGCAATGTGCTAACTTAACCACTGCTTCACCAGGCTGGCCCCTCTTCTCACTTTTTACACCTCATCTTATATGTCGCCTCCCCAGAGTTGCCTTCCCTCACCATCTAAATGGGAGCTGTTGTTGGAAAAAGGGCTAGACTTTCAGCTATAAGATAAACAAGGTCTGAGGGTCTAATGTATAACATAGTGACTCTAGCTGAGGACACTGAGTTGTGTAATTGAAACGAGCCAAGAGAGTAGAACTGAAATGTTCTCATCAAAATAAATAAATAAATACATGAGGTGATGGATGTGTTAATTAACTCGCTGGGGGCCATCCTTTCACAATGTAGATGTGTATCAAACATTGTGTTGTACATTTTAACTACCTTACAATTTTATTTCTCAATTTTACCTCAGTAAACCAGGAAAAAATAAAGTAGAGCCCTCCCTTCCCCTCCCCCATCTACTCTGTTAGAGTCCCTGTTTACGTTTCTTCACGTCCCTATCACAGGCTATGATTGTGAGATTTGTTTATTTTCTTCTTTCTGGTCTTTCTGCTCCGACTAAAATGTAAATTCCTAGTGGTCAAAGGCCTTTGTTCCTCTTGTTCAGGCTGCTATCTCTGCATCTAGGGCTAAACTTCATATATTAGAACTCAAAAAGTAGTTCCTGAATCAACGAATAAATAGGAAAGGCTCTGGCCTGCGATTCAGGAGACCTGGCCTCTAGGCTGACGTTACCAGTGAGCGATGCATGACCCTAGACAAATCCCAACCTCTGTGGACCCCAGTGACTCATCTACAGTGGAGAGGAAGATTCCATGTATTGAGGTTAAGATGGCTGCCAAGTTTCGAGGCTTGATTCTTCCTTCCTTGTTTTCTCACAACAGTACTAGAACAACCAGTATTTAGGGCAACCTCAGAAAAAATAAGGCTAGGTCTTGAGGTAGAATCACAGGGTCAGGAGGGTATAATAACAGAATTTAATCAGCTTCAGTGCATCCCCAACTCAGGTGCGGGGGCCCAGCCTCCACCCACAATGCCCAGCAGCCACCGGCCTGCCGTGTAGGAGACGCTCTCCAAGACTGCTGACCACCACCACCCTCTTCCACATCCTCCCCAGGGTTAGGGCAAGGAAACTATGACCTGAGGACACGGGAACAGAACAGAAAAAAGCAACATTTCTAGAAGGATGCCTTGTGGGAAGGCCCAGTGTCTGTTGAGTTCAAAGTGAAGGCTTCATGATGGAGAAGACACTGCTAGCCTGAGAGGGCAGTGGGGAGAGCAGTTCAGTGTAAGAAGGAGGGGAGGCCAGAGAGGGGGAGAGCGATCACGCCACTCTTGAGGCTCAGCCATGTGCCCTGCCAAACGCTGCCTTCACTGCCCAGTGTGAGACTCTGGAAGCTTTTCAGAGCATTCTTCACAGGCCTGGGCTCTGGAGGAGGGAGGGCTGTCATTGACAGTTTGTTATTCACTTTGTGAAAATTCTCACCTTTTGAAATGAAGCGGGATGGGTGGGCTGAGTGTGACCACATGCTGGCAAGAAAAGCATATCAATCACCAAAGTGAGAAAAGGGAGCCAGTGCACAGCACGAGCAGGGAGTTTGGTGGTGGGGAGCTCTGGCAGAAAGTTGCTGATGGAAAAGGAGGCTGGGCTTGGATTTGCAGTAAGAGGTCAGAGAAGATGGAACTGAGCAAAGACCTTTGAACTAACAGCACCAATACAGCAAATGATTAACTGGTTAAGAAACAAAAGTTCAGGACTTGGGAGAGAGGACCGGGAGCCTGAGTGTGGACTGAGTTTTGGAAGTGACAGGAAAGACGAAAGGAAATAGCGAGAGAGAAAACCAGCTGGGGATAAAGAAAGACTGTTTGGGTTTGTTTGGAGGGTTTGTTGGGTTTTTTGAAGGGTGAGAATGAAGGTGACTAAGGGGGTTAGGACAGGAGAGACCTAAGTCTGTTTGTAATTATTAGGAGACATGGCGAAGGAGAGAGAGGCAGACAAGACAGCATGGCGGGAAGAGGAACTGTGCCAAAAGACTATCTATGAGATGAAGTTGTGGAGTTTATTCACCTCTATTAGTTTTATTACTGAACTTGGGATTAACAGACATATAAGACAGTGCACACAATTTAATACAACTGGATGCATTTTGACATATGTATACACCTGTGACAAACCCACCACTATCAATATAGTGAACGTGCCATGCCCTCAAGCCCTGTTGGAATGCCTTCCTCCTGCCCCTCCCATCTCACAAATCGGCTTCTTCTCACTATGAACTAGTTTGCATTTTCTAGAATTTCATATAAATACAACCATACAAGAAGTGCTCTTGTTTGTCTGGTTTCTTCTGCTCAGCATGATTATTTTGAGGATTCATCGATGTTGTTGATTGTAGTCATTCCTGTTTATTGCAAAGTGGTTGTATGAGTTTCCCGTGGCTGCTGTAACAAATGGTCACAACCCGCTTGGCTTAAACCACAGAAATTTATTCTCTTACAGTTCTGGAGGCCAGAGTTCTGAAACCAAGGACAGAAAAGGTTGGTTCACTCGAGAGGCTCCGAGTGAGCATCTGTTCCATGCCTCTCTCCCAGCTTCTCCCAGCTACCAGCACCCCTTGGCTTGTGGATGCATCCCTCCATCTATGTCACTGAAATGGACAATGGAGAAGGAAGCTGCAAAGAGGGACTGATGGATGGAGGTAAAGAGATGAGAGTGTAAGATGAAGACTTGGAATAAACTGGAAGGGGTTAAGCGAAGTGTGGAGAACTTTCTGCCTCAGCCTGTCACTCAACAGTGTTTAGTTTATCCTTTGGCAATTTACTCTAAAGTGGATTTAAAATTTACAAGAAAAAGTACTTTACTTTCCCTGTACCAGTAATGCTTTGCTCTGAACTGAAGAGGCCCAACCTATTCCAGGGAGTTAGTCTGGGCAGAAGTTATGCCCTGGCTGAGCACGAGATGGCACCCTTTCTGGAGCAGTGGGACCTCCCTGGGAAAGTCTTCTTTATTGCAAATGAAACTGATCAGAACCGACTTAACCTTTCCCTCCTTTTCAAGAGCTCAGATGAAGTCTACTGTCTCACTCATCTGCAGTGTTTTGGAGCAAAACTTTTCAAGAGGGCTGTGAGTAGCTGGACACTCTGCTTCTCACCTCCCGTTTCTCCTCAGCCCCCTTTAGTCAGGCTCTGCCCCACCGCTCCACTGCAACTGCTGTCACCAAGGGCAGCAGCAGCTCTGTGTTACCAAATTCAAGGATCACTCTTGTGTCCTCATGCTCCTCTCCTTCCTGATGCTGCACTTTCCCGTCTCTCCCGACTTTCCTGATGCCTCCTCCTCAGCTTCCTTGTCTGGCTCCCTCTCCACTTTCCTTCTCTTCTCCAACTGCTTTCTTGTCTTACGTGATCTCCTCAGTGTGACACTATCATCAGAGTTCTGCCTTCCAATGCTGCTTCTGTCTCGCTCTCTTGGATCACCTGCTCTGGGGAGGTTCGCTGCTCTGTCATAAGGACACTCTAGCAGCCCTGTGATGAAGCAGATGTGACAAGGCACTGAGACCTATTGCCAACAGCCAGAGCAGAACTGAGGCCTCTGCCAACAGCCAAGTGGTGAGCCATCCTGGAGGTGGACCCCATGCCCAGTCGAGCTTTGAAATGACTGCATCCCCTGCTGATGGCTCGACTGCAACCCTCTGACAGATCCTGACCCAGAACCACCCAGCTCAGTTGCTCCTAGATGCCTGACCCTCAGAAACTGCATAAGCTGAAAGATGTTGGAGGCAAGATGAATCAAATTCAACACCGATTAAAGTTGTGCTGACTCCTGGCTGCTTCGTCCAAGCAGCTCTGGTTGGCAGAATGTTTCTAATAAGTATCTGCTCTTCAAGAGCATTTTGGATAATTGACAACTAATGGCTCAAATCGTGACCCAATTCCCGCAGTTCGGAGGGATTAATATCTACTTTCAATTCAGTTTTAGATACATATATGAATCTGTCCATGAAAATGGTGGATGGTGTAAGGATTCAATATCAAATGAAAATAATTTTGTCACAAGATATTTATGTGATTATGTCACAGATTACCCAGGAGCAATATTCAAAGTATATAACCTCTGGTATGGCGAACATAAATTAATACATAAGTCACTACATAGATAAAAATTAAAAACATATTTGCATTTGTTTTGTAACTAAACTATGTGTAGCATAAAAAGGGATAAAGCTCAATGCAAACCAGTCACAAGGCATTGTGACAATTTCCATTCATCAGTGATTTTTATAAACTGTGCTTGTCTTCTGGGCTGTTTGGGTTGGCCGTGGGTACCTTCTTGTATGAAGGCCATCAGCTCTGTTGGGGTGACCCTTTCCTGCACCTACGACTCTCAGCGCATTCCCCGGTCCCTCTACTGCTCCCTGCCCTTGTCCCATTGAGAGTTGGGAGCTAGAGGCCTCCCATGGTGCCTCACCCCAGGGTGCTTCCCCATGTTCTGGGTGCCTTAACCCTATCCCCAGCTTTGCACACAGGCATTTCCTTACACTCTCCTCACCACGCTTTCTGAGTTCAGGTGAAATCATCCTCTTCTTGTATTCACAGCACGAGGCACAATGAGGGAAATCTTACAAGACTCACTTCAGAATACAAATGGGGATTATGAATATATGTTATAAACTGGGATGAGGTTAAGAACTTCCGTTCCAGAGCAGGGATATGAGAGTACATTGTTAGAGGGATGTATAAAAATGGTGTGCCCTCCTCATCCATCCCTTGAGGAGTCTAGAACTGGAGAGAGAGCAGGGAAACTCGTACAGGGAACTGGGAACGTCCTGGGAGGACAGCTCGGCACATCTTGGTTGGGCTGATTTGACCCAACACTGCATAGACATAAAGGACACAAACCATGTGTCCCATGTCTCTGTCTGCTCCACCCCACCCAGCTGTGGGGAAGTTCACGCTATGAAAATGGGCAGTCAGGACTAGGACCCTGGGCTCTGTCTCATAGATTCTGGATTTCCTGGCGGGTCCAAATTATGGGCTCAGTATGTGGCTGGAGCTAGAAATGACTCTCTCCCAGGTGTTCCTGCACAGAGACATTCCACGGGGAAATGAGTCTATATCTCAGGCTGCAGTTTAGATCGCAGGCCTGAGTGACAGGAGGGAGGGAGCCCTCCTCTTCCATCCCTCTGCTGCTGCAGTGCATGAGGATGCTGCTGCGCAAGTGGGCTAATGGTGGCCAGGGTTTCCACCAAATCTGCCCAGGTCAGCGGGTCGATGGGACACAGGAACTACGGGTGGCAGAAAGCGCAGCGAAGACCAGAGATAGCAGCAGAGGATGGGGATTTTCCATCAGTCTCAGGGCTACGTGACCCCTTGAATGGAGTAAGCCCCTGGTTGTTGGATTTAACACGGGAAAGACACTCCTGGGAGGAGAATGTTCTTGCTGTTCTGAGATAGAAAATCGAGTGACTTAACATGAATATTTAAGAGATGTGATTTTATCCTATTGTATATTAGGCTGGTAAAGCAGGTGTGTGGCTACACTTCCGTGGTTTTATTTTCCTTAGGACAGAATCCAAACTCCTTGTGATGGTCTTCACAGTTCTGAGCACTCTGGGCCCTGTTCTCTGACCTCACCTCCTCGGTGCTCATCCCCACCTTATGGCTTAATGCTCCACTCAGACCCACTGACTCCTCTTTCCTCAAATACACCACAGTTCAGTCTCTCTCCCTATGCCATTCACCCTGCTGACCTCCAGCCGGGATTCCATCCCTGCTGCCCGACCAAGGTTCCGCCCACTTCCCTACCTGCAACTTGTCTCTCCTTCAGGTCTCACGGCAGCCCTGACTCCGCTCCTTGAGAAACCGTGACTGACCCACAGATTCCAGCAAAGGCATCCTGGTTAGGGTTCTGCCTAGCACTATCTCATCCCCTCACATGGTGCTGTAGATTATCTTGCATCTCCTAAGAAGAAGATATGCTGAAGTCCTGACCCTGGGTACCGATGACTGTGATTTTATTTGCAAATAGGGTCTTTGCAGATGTCATCAAGGTAAGATGAGGTCATACTGTACTAGGGTGGCCCAAACTCAGTTACCAGTATCTTTATAAGAAGAAGGAACTTTGGGTAGATACACACGCACGAGAAGCACACCATGTGACAATGGAGGCAGAAATTGCACTTATGCATCTACAAGCCAAGAAATGCCAAGGCTTGCCAGCAAGGATGAGGACCCAGGAAAGGCAAAGATGGATCCTTCCCTGAGGCTTCAGAGAGAGTGTGGCCCTGCTCAACCTTGAGTTCGCACCAAGAGCCCCCAGAACGGCAAGAAAATCAATTTCCAGTGTTTTAAGCCACTAAATTTATGGTTATTTGTTACAGCAACCCTAGGAAATTGATGGACAAGGTACACATGATTTTGGATTAGGATGTCGTATTTTTTTCTTTCTCTCACTAGAGTGAACTCCATGAGGACAGAGACTCTATCTGTTGGGCCTGTCATCGTTTCTCCGGCTCCTGGGACACTGTATATCACATATTACATGTAAAGAAAGATTAGTCCCATAAGTGAACAGGAAAAAAGGTTGATTACCTGAAGAAAAGTGGTTTTCCAAAAATAAAAAGAGAGAAAAAAGCTTGCACATTGTGGGTCAGAAAGACAGCAAGTACAAAAGGAAAAGACAATTTTTGTGGAACTGCCATTGCAGATGAAAATTTCAGCTTCACTGTTTTTGACCAGGTATATCATGGCTGTTATGTGACAATTTTTTGAGTAGATCCAAGAATCCATGAAACTTTTTCTGCTTATATTTATTTTTAAGTCCAGGAGACATCCTAGGAGGAAATAATAATTTCATATTTGATCAAAACAAATGGATTGCCTTGCAAGTAAATCTGCGTAGTGGATTTTTGGTAAATTAGCATTTGAACGATGGATTAGTTAATTAGTCTGACAATAGTTAGGGTCTACATGTGGGTCAAGCACGTCACTGCTGGAAAACTTCAGAAGATCGGTCCTGCCTGTGCTGGGGGCCAGGCCTGCTTTATCAAAACTTGAGAATCTTTCTTGCTTTTTCTAAAATTTTCTCATCCACTGGAGGCTTCCTCGGGCTGCCAGGCTGCAGAAACTTCTTCACGGTGGGCAGGTTGCTGATCCTGGTTTTCAGGGCCTGCAATGCACAAGAGCAGAGCCTCAGAGTGGAGCCAAAGACCAAGCCCGGCATTAGCACAAGCCAGGGAATCTGAGACCCTCCTAGACGAGGACCACCTGAGTCTCCTCCATCGGCACCAGCATGAGGCTGGGAACAGACACCCCGTGAGCCATGAGGATAAGAGAAGAAAATCCAGCTCAAGTGCTTTTTCTCCCCTGTCTTCTTCCACACACACCCATCCGGTGGATTCATGGCTCTTTGCAACACAAGGAAGAGTAACGTGTCTGTGCAACATCAGCACAGATAAAGTCTCCAGTGAGGAAAAGCAAAGATATAGGAAAGGGGGCAGGACCCGAAGACAGGAAATATAAAAGGTAAACCATGAGGCCCGTCAAAACCAATTTGCCCACCAAGGGAGAGAGACGAGGAGAGAGGGCAGACTGTGCAGAGAGAAACACAATGCGTGAAAGGAGGAGCAGGAGCCGAGGGGAGGAGAGCTGCTCACAGACTCGGGTGTGGAAGGAGGACACTCCTGGGTCAAGGGAATCACAGAGAAAAGAGGACAGAATCCGGAATGGAACCGAGGCCTGGGAGAGAGGGGCTGATGCTGGGTCCCTCTCACTTTAAAGACAAAGTATCGTTTTGGGGCAGAATCCACTCAGATTTCTTCAGCATAAGGAGAGTCTTTTCATGCCTCAGACCAGGGCCTAGAACTGAATTGTGGAGACCAGAGGGGAGCAAAGGACTGGATATTAATGGGGACCCTAGAGCCCAAATCTTAGATTCCGAGATGGGAGGTGTGGGCCTTCTGTCCTGAGGTCTGTGAAAGAGATCACCTTCAGCAGAGGGAAGTTGGCCAGAAGGTTGGGGTCAAGCTCTTCAACAAGGTAAAGAAGTTCAACCAGGTGGATGTCAGCCCTGCTCAGCCTGTTGCCAACCAGGTAGTCTTGTCCATGGCTCTTTAACACCTGGCGAATTGGAGGAATCGCATCGTGAACACAGGCACAGGCAGGCTGGGCCCCCTGCTCCCCCAGCACTGTCCAGCCCGCTCTCCCTCCTCTGCTGCCTCACTGGGCGGATGTGGAGCTCCAGACCTCCTCCACCGGCCCTGAATCACTGACACAGAGGGAGGAGTGGGCTCTGCTGTTCTTCCCTCACTCCTCAGTGAAGCCTAGGATACCATTTCCTTTTCTCCTTCCCACATCACTGGGGCTCCCCACTAGCATCTTCCACTGGGTCAAGAACTTAGCACCTCTGTGCCATTTTTCCTTCAGTCTCACACCCTACAGTGTGCAGCCCTCAAACTTCAGGACACGGCTCTTCATCTGTCTCTCTCCGTCTCTCTGCTTTTTTCTTTCTCCTTTGTTCCTTGGGCAACAGCCTTCCTTAATCCTGAGCAGACTATTTCAGAGTCTACCTTTCCCCTCTCGTCTGCTCTCCTCATTTCCTGGTCTGTCTCTCTGGGACCTGAAATAACCCTGGGTCACCTTGAACTCACCATCCCCTTACAACATTGGCTCTGACTCCTACCTGCCCTGTGTCTGTCAACAACATTGGTGGAATATGTTCTAATTTGCCTGCTGAAGTGTCTAGCCGTGACTGCACTGATGTCTGCACCTGCTTTAAAATGCAGCAAAAAATAACGTACTTGATTGGAGGAGAGGAGGATGGGGACAGATATGATTATGCAAACATCATAAAAATGGTTAATTTTTTGAATACAGGTGATGGGTAATATGAGTTCATTGTATCTGTATTTCAACTTCTATATATCTTTGAATTATTCATAATAAAATATTGCAGGAAATATGTGATATTTATCAAAGATATGCAGAGATATGGAAATCACAGACAAAAAAGGGAAAAAACACACACGGCACCACCAACTAAAAAGATCATAAGAATTTGGCAAAGACCCTTCCAGAATATGTATGCTCATAGAAGTATGGACAAAAACAAATAATATAATGAAGCATCAAATGCTATATAGTAATGTGCATCTTCCAGTTACGTCATCACAGGGCTCTTTGATCTCAGACAACAGATGTCCTCAAACTGCAGTGATTGAGGAGCTTGCCACCCTGTGAACATGCTGAACTCTCAGCACCACAAGGGCCAGGAGAGTGGACTTCGTGGTTAGTACTACACTCTTCCCTCCGTGAACAGGAGCTGACACACTAGCACTGAGTGCACACTTGTTGAATGAATGAAAGAATGATTTCATGCTCTATAATGATGGGGAGGTCAAGATCAATCCGTTATTTACATGTAAGGCTCCTGTATCTCTCACAATCAAGTTTTGGTTCCTGATTTCTATTTAGCATGATTTCAGGTAGTTGTGATCTTGAAATGTCCTCCTTGACCTTCAAAGAGAAACATCCACTAGCACAGGTACTATGTCTAATGATGGAACTTTATTTCCTTAGCTTGCATGACTTTCCTCAAAAATATAATAGCCGTGCTCCCAAATTTGTAGATTATTTTCCCTTAACACCATTTCCTCTCTTTATCCATGACCATCTTCTTTATCCATGACCCCCATCTCTGTTTTGACACATCTCGTCCATTCCCATAAATTCTACCACAGTCTCCTGATGGGCAGCTGGTCTCATGTCTCCCTACACTTGATACCAGAATATTTTCTCTTTTTGCTGAGGTATATTCTCCCTGAGCTAACATCCATGCCAATCTTCCTCTATTTTTTAGTATGTGGGCCACCAGCACAGCATGGCGCTAACAGAGTGGTGTAGGTCCACACCTGAGAACCCAACCCAGGCCCCTGTGGAGTGCCCTGAACTTAAATGCTAGGCCATGGGAGCTGGCCACAGAATTTGTTCTGATGTATTGCTTTCATCGTGTTCCGCTTGGAGCTAAGCCCCTCTATGGTGTTCTGCAATATCTGTGCCAATCTCTAGTGTGGCTCTCAGAGCCTTCCACAGCCCAAGCTCTATGACCCCGAAATTCCACTGAAGAGAGAATTCCAGATTGGGTCCTAGTAAATTGAAATTTTGCTAGCAATTATAACTTGGCTAGAACTGCTACAATTCTTCCTCACAGTGCATTGTTATAAAATGCCTTGAGAGTCAGGATGCTCCATTAACTAGGATTCAGGAAGGCTGACTGGGTGTGAAGGTCATTGTCCCAGGAATGCTCAGTTCTCTTCTTTCTCCTCTGATCTCAGTGCTCCAGGATGCTGAACAGCCAACTCACATTTTCAAACGCAGGCAAATAACGATTTGTTGTGCTCTCTTTGATCAGGGTAATCTTGGCATCTTTTTCATCAGGTGGGGTTACGGGTAAAGGCCGGAACTTGGCATTCAAATCTGCCACACCTTCTATGTACATATCAATCCTGTAAGACAAAAATGACCAAAGTGTCAAATCTCTTCTGCCTTTGGTTTTATAGTTTAAAAATATAAAGGAATGGGGCACCAGGAGGTGGCAGAGGAATCTACCTATATTTTTATAGGCCAGTCGTCCACCCATGATTTTTTCTGAATTTTCACATTTCATTTTAGAACAACCTTTTGAGGCAAATATATGTTAAAATTTTTGTTATGCGCATGACTAAACATAAGGACCAGGAGCATTGGTGACCTGTCCCAAGTCACAGGCATGAGAGACATTGGTGGAATCACTGCAAGTGACCACTGAGACCCTAGCTAGGGTTTGCCAGCTCTGCTCGGTTTTTTGTGTGCACAAACTCAGTTTAATTCACACGGCCAAAGAGGTGCCACCTAAGTCACCTCCACAGAGAGTCCCTGGCCCAGCCATCCAGAGAGTCATGTCCCTCTGCCTCTCAACCTGTTACACCACCCAGGCCCACATAGTGCCCGATGTTAGCAGCTCCTCCAATGATTTCCATAGAACATGGTTCACAGCCCTCTCCAGGTGCTGCTGCCCAATGCTGACCATGTTTGCATTTCTCAAGAACAAACCTAAAGTATCCCCTGAAATGGTGTGATTCTTCATTCAGTTCCCACCAGAGCACAAGCCAGGTAATTTGCTTTGTGTGTTCCAAACGAAGCTTCCTGCGAGAGGTTTTTAAAAATAAAAGCTTTGTTGACACATAATTCACTTACCTTAATGTCATCCTATTCAAGTGCCCAATTTTGTCATTTTTAGAAAAGTCAAAGAATTCTGTACCATCACCACACTCTAATTCCAGACTATTTTCACCTCTCCTGAAGGAGCTGCTGTGCTTTCACAGGCATTCAACACTCTTCCCTCCATCTAGCCCTAGGCAACCACTCAACTGCTTTCTGTTTCTGTCGATGTGAATGTTCTGGATGTTTCATGCAAAGGAAATCATGGAATATGTGCTGTTTGTGTCTGGTTCCTTTTATGTGACATAATCTTGCCAAGGTTTGTCCATGTTGTAGCCTGCATCAGGACGTCATTCCTTTTCATGGAAAAATAGTACTCCATTGTGTGGACAGACCACTCTTTGCTCATCTGTTCATCACTTAATGGACAATGGTCTGTTTCCACTTTTGAAGATTATGAACAACACCGTTATGACCATTTTCTACAAGTGTTAGTGTGTATGGATTTTCGGTTCTCTGGGGTACATACCAAGTAGTGGATTTGCTGAGTCATATGGTAACTCTATGTTTAACTTTTGAGTAACTGCCACAGTTCCTTACACGGTTTTAATTTTTATCATGTGGTCCCATCACAACAGGGAAGAGACTGCCCAGATAAGGTTGTATTGAATAAATCTGCTGCTTCATCCCTGTATCAAAATGCTCAATGTAACCCTATTATCTTGTCCTCAACGTTTCTAATCCTTGTCAAATGGCCCATGCATATAACTGGGTTATAACTTAGGCTCCTGGTCATCATTCTGGTAAATTCTGGAATTTGGAGCTATATCAGCTTCTTTGGGTCCTTCGTTCCCCAGCCTTATCCTCTAGACCCTCAGACACTTTGCCCCTCATCTCTGGCTGTGGGCTGGTGTCCAGGTCTTAAAGGCCTGAACACATGGAGTCATGACTCCACCATCCTCCTGGCTTCTTAGTTCAACAGGGTTTGCAACCTGGGCAGGAGGATGGCCAGGGCTGGCCAGTTTCTTCTATAATCCCGCTGGCTTGAGTCCCCTGCAGTTTTCCTGTCCCTCATCCTCCGAGGTCTCTGCTGTACTGGAACTCAGTCTACACCACCGAGGCCACACTGCTGGTGGTCATGATCCCCCTAACATGGTCCTGCCTCCTCAGGGAAGGACCTAACGTGTTCCTTATTTAATTATAGTGAAGGAAAAATACCGCACAGGGCTCTCTCCTTGGTGTCTCTCCCAGAGAGGTTGTGTTTGGCGGCGTTGTAGTTGAGGATGGGTCTGCTGCACCAGCTCCATCCCATCAATTTCCACCACTGGCACCTGCGGGAACATCAAACCGCCATCTTTTGAAAGAAAGAAAAAGGAAAAGTAGAGTGAAATGTTTTATGGATCTTATTCTTTGAGGATGAAAAACTGTTTGTTGAAATGACTAGAGATATAAAATGAAATGAAAATTACTGGATAACGCTTTAATAGAAGAGCAGTTGTTGTGAGCTTCCCACAGTCCTTCTTTTGCTTATCAAGCCTCCCTTCACTTTTTAACCTGTTATTACATTTACATTTTTATTCCCCATCCAGATACTCAGTAGGTCCCTGTATTTCCTGTGCTCGATTTCTCATCATGGATATTTGAGGAAGAAGTTGGGAGAAGCTGCAACAGGACCACCAGCCAGTCCTTCAGTTGGGAAGTTCAGAACAAGTCTATGGTGCTGCTGGCATTAGGCCATAGCAAGGGAGATTTCTACGGAGGGTGATTTGTATGTGCTTCAAATTCCACCATTGGATAGTGTGTGGTGGGGGGCCCTGTTTTCTCCACCCAGTCCAGCTGGCCTCCCTCTTTCTCTCCCTCCTCACTCACTTACCTGGCGTTCCAACTCTCACAACACCATCTTGTGATCTGTGCTATAATAGAGCTAGGACTTCACTTTGGCCAACCCATCAGGGAGAGAATTCTAGGCAACTGCTGGGCCTGTTTCTCCTCTTTCACTCTATTGCATGTGTTTGATGTCCTTTCTGGGAGGCTGTGGGATCCTGAGCTGATACAGCTCAGTCGTGGTGCAGAAAAGCAAGAGAAAGCAAAGAGAGGGATCCACGGGACACCGGGGATGGTCCTGTAGCAAATACTCAGAGAGTTTCAGCCCTTCCTGGTCCTGAGGGAGTTACCAAAGCTGCTCAGGGAGCCCCATCCATACATCTGAACCACTTCTTTCCCTCTCCTTGGCCCCAAACTCCCAGGGTACACACACATAGGCATTTCCTGGGGTTACATCCTCAACACATGACTTCGGCTCCAGATCCTCTCATCAGAGGAACTTAGATGCTTGGTCTTACCATTTCTTAGCTTTTCAAAGTCCTCTGGTGTGTCTATAATGTCTCTTCAAACTGGAAAGCAGAAACAGTAAGTGAGTTCCTGTTCTTTCATTCCACAGCATTATAAAAGTTTTAAACTTGAATGACCCCTGTCCAGCACCATAATAAGGAGAAGGGAGATTTCTGAGCTTGTAGGGTACCACAGGGGAGTATGATCAGGGCAACCGGAAATTTAGGTAGAGCCTTCCAGGAAAGAGCGTGGGGGACAGCAGGTAACAGCTCATTCTTGAGGTTTCAATTCACCTCCACCTTGTTTCCACCTCTGTGGATGATCCTGGTCATTGCGGGGGATGTCACGGAGGGAGGGGACTGGGAAGCTGCTTCAGTTTTGGGGTTGGTATCTCAGGAAAGCCTGTCTCTCTAGGTGAGGTCAGGGGAGAGGACATTGTGTGTCCCAGCACAGGGTACACCAGGGGGCCACGACCATCTCAGATGCTGACTTCTGCTATCATTGACATCACTCCATCCCATGAGGGCCCACTTCGTATAAAATGAGTCCTGGTTGCTGCACAGCTTTAACTCTAAGATTCAGAATGTCCTCTCCTGGAAAAGTGGGACACCCTTGATTAGAATCCCAATTTAAGAAAGGAAAATGAGTTGCCAAACTAGTTTAAAAATATTGATTTTTAATCGAGAAACTTTGGTTTCTGATATGACTGCCTGGATTTGAGCATCATTTCTTACACGTGCTGCCTCTTGAAGTTGGACATGTCACCGAATCTCCTCATGTCTCAGTATCCTCATCTGTATAATGAGCATAGTTACGGCACCTAGGTTATAAGTTGGTGTGAAGATTAAACCAGTAAGGTATGCTAAGGCATTTAAACAGTACCATGTATACATGAGGTGCTCCATAAACACAAGTTGTCAGGATTTTTAAAATTGGTTGCTATTTCATACTGACCATTCCCTCTGCTTTTTTTTTTTTTTTTTTTAAACTTAAAGCTACCTAACATTGCTGAACCTCTGCTCCGTCCTTGACCTACATTCAGGACGTAGACCTTGTGTAGATTCTTCTTCTCCTGAGGCAAGTCTCTCTGGTTGGAGGGCAGTCGGCAACAAGGCCGTCATCTGACCAGAAGCTCTGAGTGCTTGTGGGGTTTCAATACAAATATGAAAATCAGTCAGTATATGATCATGCAGTTTACTTAATCGGCAGAATCGATCAAACCAAAAGTCAAAAGAGACCAGTGCAAGAAAACAGATCTCAGCGTTGATGCGATTTGGTTCCAGTCTTGCGTCTGCCTCACGGTAGCTGTGTGATAGGGGCACAGGCACTTAGCATCTCCAGGCCTCATTTCCTACCTATCAAATGCAGGGAGAACATTTTCTTATGTGGAATATGTTGTGTTAAAATACAGATTACAGGACCCAGGCCACACACACCAAGTAACTGGTACATATGTCCAGTGGCTCTGGTTTAAAGGGGTTCTTGATGGTGAAAAGCTTGGGAATCTGGGAATTCTAACTTGTCCAGTGGAAGCGTTTATTGTAGATCCACATGGCTCCACAGGATCAGACTCTAGAGATAGTGAGGTGGGGGTGCAGCAACTCCTAAAGCACCCAGTTCCAGACAAACATAAGGGATGGTGGCTGGTCATCAAGGGAGGGTTGGCTGGTGAGATGGTGTTTGTGAGGCTAACGGAGATGGATGGGATGGTGAGGACCAGCCTTTGGGCACAGAGAACCCAGAAGGCCTGACAAAGAGCCTCTGGTAAGTCCTGCTGCACCCCTCTTCAGTGAAGCTGATGGAGAAGAGGAAGCCTGGCATGCGCTCAGCATCTCCCCTACTTCCCCTCCTGTGCTGAACTCACCCTGCCCAGGGGCTCTGAACACATCCCTGAACCCCACAGCTGACCCTGGAGACAGCACAGTAGAGGTTCCTGTCACAGGATGCCACTTCACCTGGAACCCACCTCTTCTGCTCCCATGGGGACAAGACCTCCCGAGCTCGTCCATGACTCCTGCCTGGAAAACCCTCCCAGAGTTGCTGGTCCGTCTGATCTGGGCTGAGAAATGTTTTTCTCTGTGACACCTCCAGAGGGTAGCGCTCAACAGAGTCCCAGGAAAACCTACCAGCTTTCCACTGGGACTATGGCATTTTGGCCCTGTAAATGCTTGGGTGTCCTCCTAGATGCTCTTCCTTCCTTTTAATTACCTCCTTACTTGTGTGCAACCTCAGTAGAACATAAGCTTCATGAGGACAGAGCCTGCATCTGTCTTGTTCATCTGAGTATCTGCACCTGGCACTGCTGAGTGAGTCAGTTACATGTTTCACAGGCGGTTACTGACCATTCACTCTTCCTATGTTTCTGGCTCTATCTTAGCTTTTGTTCTATTTAATTTTTCTGATTTTATTAAGGAAATTTCTAGCATGCATGAAAATAAACAGGAAACTATATTGCTGCTCCATGTACCCTTCATCCAGTACCATAATAACCAAGTCAAGCCAGACTCCTGTCATATGTATGCCCATGACTCTCTCTCTCGTAGTAATTTGAAAAATCAGAAATGTCATATATTTCATTTTTAAACACTTCAATGTGCACCTTTTAAACATAAGAACTACTTAAACAATAAGCACAGTACATTATCACGCCTAAAGCATCAAAGATAATTCTTTAATATTATCTGGTATTTGATCATGTTCATGTTTCTAATTATTGAATAAATGTCATAAATGATATTTTACACTTTGTTTAAATCCAAATCCAAATAAATTCCACACATTGTGGTTAGCTTCTTAACTTTACTTTAATTGTTTATGCTCTTTGATGAGAAGAAATTGTAATTTTATGTTAGGTCAAATCTATTGTTCATCTCTTAATCGCTGTATTTTTTCTCAATGCATAACTCTTGACAGATGGTTTAGAGAGAATAGTCTCCTAGCTCATGGGAGCAAGGACTTCGATAGTCACTTCTAGATCCAACTGAAGACGACCGAACTCAGAACCGACCTCAACTCCAGCAGCAGCCAGGAGCCACCGGATCGGCTCCATCCGGCCTCGTCCACTGAAGTAGTGAAGCATGGGCTTCGCTGCCATGATGCTGTCTCCTTGGGCTCTCTCCACCTGAATCAATGAAGGAATGAATGAATGAAACAACAGAAACAAAACTGCACTTTAAGATCCATGGTTAACAGCACCAACAATGCTGAGGAAGGGTCTGCCTCCTTCCTGGCAGACTTGGAGAGTCCCTGGAATGCCTTCCTTGGCCCAACTTCTCACCCTCAGGAGCCGAGCCCAAGAAACTGCATCAAACCATTCTCCAGTCTCCACTGGGTAAAATCTGGTGGGCTTAGCAGCCTAATAGGTGAGAGTCTGTGGTAAGGATGTGTGCTTGGTTTTAGGGGGAGGGAGAAGGATTAGAGAACTAATATTTATTGAACATCTCCTCTTAACGATCCTGACCAAATGCTAACCCCTTTGGATATATCTTTTTTTTTCTTTTGCCAGAGAAGATTTACCCTGAGCTTATATCTGTGCCAATCTTCCTCTATTTTGTATGTGGGTGCCCACCACAGCATGGCTGAGGAGTGTTGCAGGTCTGCACCCAGAATCCAACCTGCGAACTGGGACCCCTGAAGCAGAGTGCGTCAAACTTAACTACTACGCCATGGGTCCAGATCATGGAAACATTATATCTTTAATCTCCTAACAACCCCATGAAATAGTTGTCATTATCCCCATTTTTAGGGAATGAGACCATGGCTTAGAGGTTAAATGACACATCCACAGTCACACTCCAGCAGGTGATGGACATGGAAATCCAGCCCAGGACTAAAGGGAGGGCAGGGCTGGAACCCACACAGAGGCAGGCCCTGGGAACCTGTGAGGGCCTTCAACCAGAGGACTTCCCTGACAGCGAGGGAGAGACAAGGGAGCAGAGTTAATGCAACATTTGTTCCAGAGCTGGAATTCAGGCTCAGACTCGCTTAGCTGTAGCTCCAGAGATCCTAATCCTTTGCACAGACACAGGATGCTGATTCCTTCCTTCTTATGGAATTCTACATTCTACCTCTACTTATAATCTCAAAAAAGGGATGTTACTACGTTAACTTTACGGTACATGGAGTGGAACTAACATTTGGTCACTGTGTGACATACAATGAATGTTCACAAATAGATCTTCATTGAATCCTACAGAAATCAGCTGAGGTGGACTCTGCTATTACTCTCATTTTACAGCTCGGGAGACGGAGGATTCTAGAGTCACTTGCCCAATGTAGGTGGTGGTCCTGGGATTCAAACCCACTTCTATCTGAAACCAAAGTCTAGGACTCATTTTCTGTAGTAGTGGTTTTCAAAATATGCATGAAAATCCTTTAGAGGACTGTGAAATCGACTAATATTTAAAATGAGATAGAAGACAATAGACACTGTCCAAGTGCACCATATGGAGACAAGGGGAGCATCATTTCAGGAGTTTTAGCTTCAGTCATAAGTGTGTTGCACGCGTGGATGTGTGCACACTCGTTTGGTCACTGTGATGGTAAGAGAGACACTGGTTGTGTCCAGTCAGCAAACTCTGAAAGCCCTTGTTCCATCCCAGGCTGCGTGGGTAGTCGACACAGCAGGGGACCAGAGACTGACACTCAGTGGCTCCAACAGGGGACATGGCTGGTTCTCTCGTGGGTGTGAGTGGAAGCACAGAGGACTTGTACAAGCGGGAGTCCCAAAGCCAGGACTTACAGAGGAACACTTGCATTTTCTCTCCAAATCCCAGGCTCTGTTTAGAAAACATTTAAGAGTCTCCTTGCAAAATTGTATTGTTGTGGAGTTTGGGACAAAAATATGCTTCTCTTTACCCAGTGAAGTTATCTCTGAGTAAGTGTGTGTGACTTGAATTTGGTATCAAAATGTTTTCAGTATCCACATCTTTAATGACGTCTCAATAGTCTAACATTTAGGAAGTAAAAACTCCTTTGGAAACATACTTAATCAACTCATCTGTCTTGTAATTGGAGATATTAGAGTTAGTGGTTTCCTATCATGGGAAATGGAGGTGCTATGAGGAGCAGAATGAACAGAGACTCAAGAAGTTGGCACTATGGTGGGAGATGTGTTTGCTGTGGCCTAAGGTTCACTGAGCCAAGTGACTCACACTCAGTTCCCTTCCCTGTGACTGAGGATCAAGTTACAAAGGGAAGGGAGCGCTTACCTTAGATAATATTTTATCATAATTCTCTTCCTTAAGGCAACTTTCCCCACCTCCCATTAGGAGGTTTCCAGAGGCACCCCCGGACCAACACCGTAGAGACTGGA
This sequence comes from Equus przewalskii, assembly GCF_037783145.1. Lineage (NCBI taxonomy): Eukaryota > Metazoa > Chordata > Mammalia > Perissodactyla > Equidae > Equus > Equus przewalskii. Next base: position 50,759,278 of record NC_091849.1, read on the forward strand.
GCAAAGGTCATCAGTGTTTTCATAAAACTTTGCCTGGTCAACAGAAAATGAGAACTAGAGAGATTCCACGATGTGCCCAATTCACACACGTATGTTCCTGATCCTCACTCACTGTCCAGCAAGTGTGTCTACCCTCGACAACAACCCAGGCCTTAGCTTCCAATGTCCTACTTTAAAGACGAGAAAACGAGTTCACGGACACACAGCAGCTTCCCTGGGCTCAAACATTTGTCCTCGGATGACAGGCCATGTGATTTCATGTTTCATGCCCCAGGTGAGACTGAGGCTCTCTCTAGGCTTCTCTCTGAGACTCCTGTTTGGTGTTTCCCAGTGGGAATCCACCACCAACTAATGGTTGAGGGGAGGAAGAGAGGGAAACAGAATTCATGAGTTCCTCTCTGTCAGCTGATTTTAGGGGCCTGATAAGAGAAACATGGATAAATGTGTGCCTTCCTTTACTTTGCTTCCTAAAACTCTACTGTGAGTACGCTGAGGACCAGCATAAGTACATTTAACCTTAATAGGGGAGAGGGCTTACGTTCTTCAAATGCATATGTGCACGATAATTCCAGGGGTAAACCAAAGCAGCGATGCCGGGGGGGGGGGGGGGGGGGGGGGCGTCCTGATTACAGCATTTCTTAGCAGAGAGAAGGGAGACAGGAGCCAAAGCCCAGCTCCTTTCCTCACGAGGAACAGTGACCCCGGCAGGTTGTTTCATCTCTGCACCGCAATTATCTCTTCTTAAATTAGAGTGATCTCAACTTTTGAGGGCTGTAGAGAAAGTTAAATGAGATAATGTACAGGAAAAAATGCATCATAGGCATCAGCAAATGCAACTTCCCTCCTGCTCCCAGTTCCTGGGAGATGAGTGAGTTTGAAAACACCAGATAGGACACGTGTTTGCTTTCTTTGTCTGTGTATCAATCTGTCTGTCTATCTATCTATCTCTCTCTCTCTGTCTGTCTATGTATGTATGTATGTATGTATGTGTTTATCTATCTATATATCTCTCTGTCTGTGTGTCTATGTCTATCGGTCTTTCTATCTATCTCTTGACCCATAGAGATCCAATAGGAATAAGATATAGTATATCTATGTCTCTCCAGACTTTTTCTCAAATATCATTTAAGGGCTCTTTGTATTTAGCTCATGCAGAAAGATTAGTGATCCTCACTGATTACTTAACCTGGATTGCAGGAAGTTTTCGGCGAAGATTTTCAGTCTCTGGCACGTCATTAACCACAACCTTGAGTAGCCCTAAATGCGGCAGGAGAGTCCTCGTTCTGCCTGGACCCTGCACCCCACGTGCCTCTCTCCTCAGGCCCACCCTGCTGCCACTACCTCCAGATCCGGGCACTTTGGACTCTGTCCTGTGCCCAGGTCCCCTATGCATGGGTTCCAGCCATTGGAATGGGGGATCCACTGCTTGTCCCTCCAGCTGTTCTCAGCACTCGGGCAGTTCTCCCTGTCTACACTTGATGAAATGATCACATCTCGCCAGCATCCTCTTGCTTACCTGGAAACACACACATTCTGCTGATCCTTCTCTGACATCGTTCTTCTGGTTTACATGTAGACGTATTTCCTTCTTTTGTTATATTGCATCAGGATCCAAGCAAGGTCCGCATATTGCATTTGAGTGATAACCAGAAATATATTTTGAAGACATGGGTGAATGAACACAGATGTCAGGCAGGTGGAAGTGTGGGGGGAGTTTTGGGGAATTCCCAAGCCCAGACTCAAACACTAAGTCATCGAAGTGGGCATGGAGTTGTTCTTGGTGTCTCAAGAATACAATCCTAGTGACAATTACAACAAAAAGAATAAACTATCTAGGAATAAATTTAACCAAGGAGGTGAAAGACCTGTACAATGAAAACTGTAAGACATTATTGAAACAAACCAAGAATGCCATAAAGAAATGGAAAGATATTCCATGCACATGGATTAGAAGAATAAAGATAGTTAAAATGTCCATGTAACCTGAAGAAATCTACAGATTCAATGCAATCTCAATCAGAATCCCAATGACATTCTTCAGGAAAATAGAACAAGGAATCCTAAAATTCATATGGAACAACAAAGGATCCCAAATACCTACGGCAATGCTGAGAAAAAAGAACAAAACTGGAGGCATCACAATCTCTGACTTCAAAATATACTACAAAGCTATGGTAACCAAAAGAGCATGGTACTGATACAAAAACAGACACACAGATAAATGGAACAGAATTGAAAGCCCAGAAATAAAACCACACATCTACGCATAACCAGTCTTCAACAAAGGAGCCAAGGACGTGCAATGGAGAAAGGAAAGTCTCTTCAATAAATGGTGTTGGGAAAACTGGACAGCCACATGCAAAAGTATGAAAGTAGACCATTATCTTACACCATACAGAAAAATTAACTCAAAATAGACTAAAGACTTGAAGCTAAGACGTGAAACCATAAAAGTCCTAAAAGAAAATGTAGGCAGTACACTCTGACATCAGTCTCAGCAGCATCTTTTTGAAAACCATGTCCACTCAGGCAAGGGAAAGAAAGGAAAAAATAAACAAATTGGACTACATCAGACTAAAGAGCTTCTGCAAGGCTGAGGACAGCAGGAACAAAATGAAGAGACAACACACTAACTGGGAGAAAATATTTGCAAATCATCTATCTGACAAGGAGTTAATCTCCCAACTGTATCAAGAACTCATACAACTCAACAACAAAAAAGCAAAAAACGCAATCAAAAAATGGCCAGAGAATCTGAACAGACATTTTTGCAAAGAAGATATACAGATGGCCAACAGGCACATGAAAAGATGTTCAACATCATTAATTATTAGGGAAATGAAAATCAAAAGTACTATAAGATATCACCTTACACCTGTTAGCATGGCTATAATCACCAAGGGAAAAAACAACCAATGTTGGAGAAGATGTGGAGAAAAGGGAACCCTCATACACTGCTGGTGGGAATGCAAACTGATGCAGCCACTTTGGAAAACAGTATGGAGATTTATCAAAAAATTAAAAACAGAAATACCATAGGACCCAGCTATCCCACTACTGGATATTTATCCAAAGAACTTGAAATCAACAATCAAAGAGACTTATGCACCCCTAGGTTCGTTGCAGAACTATTCATAATAGCTAACAGGTGGAAGCAAACCAAGTGCCCATCCACTGATGATTGGATAAAGAAAGTGTGTGTGTATGTGTATAAATACATATACAGTGGAATACTTCTAAGCCATAAAAAAAGACAAAATCATCCCATTTGTAACAACATGGATTGACATGAGGGTATGATGTTAAGCAAATGGTTGCTGAGAAAGACAAACATCACGTGATTTCACTCAAATGTGGAAGGTAAACAAATACATGGGTAGAGAGAACAAACTAGTGGTTCACAAGTTGGGAAGGGGGTTGGGGGGTAAGCAAAAGGGCTAAAGGGGCACATCTGTATGGTGACTGATAAGGGAGTAATGTACACCTGAAATTTCACAATGCTATAAACAATTATGACCTCAATAAAATTTTTTTTAAAAGCAAAAGAATGGAGCATCAGGAGGTGGCAAAGGAATTCACCTCCATTGGGAGCATTTTTATAGACCAGTCATTCACCTATGAGTTCTCCCTGATTTTCACATTTCATTCTAGAACAAGCTTTTCAGGTAGTACTGTTAAAATTTTTGTTATACACATGACCAAACATAAGGACCGAGATTATGGGTGACCTGCCCTGAGTCACAGGCATGAGAGACATTGGTGAAATCATTGCAAGTAACCACTGAGACCCTAGCTAGGGTTTGCCAGCTCTGCTGGGTTTGTTCTCTGCAGAAACTCAGTGTGATTCACACGCCCAAAGACCTGCCACCTAAGTCACCTCCACAGGGAGTCCCTGGCCCAGCTATCTCAACCATGTCCCTCTCCCGCTCATCTTGTTACACCACCCAGGCCACATAATGCCCAGTGTTAGCAGTTCCTACAATGATTCTCATAGTACGTGGTTCACAGCCCTCTCCGTGTGCTGCTGCCCAACACTGACCATGTTTGCATTTCTTGAGACTCCACCTAAAATATCTCCTGATGGTGCAATTCTTTATACAGTTTCAACCAGTGCACAATCCAAGTGATTTTTTTTAATGTTGCAGAGCTTCCTATACGAGGATTTTAAAAATAAAACCTTTAGTGACTTATATTCACCTACCATAATGTCACCCTTTTCAAGTGTACAATTTTGCGATTTTTTATAAAGTCGCAGAATTCCGACCCTTACCACATTCTAATACCCGGATATTTCCGTCCCTTCCAAATGAGCTGCTGCATGCTTTCACAGGTATTCCATGCTCTTCCCTCCCTCCAGCCCCAGGCAACCACTCAACTACTTTCTGTCTCTATGGATGTGAAGGCCCTGGATGTTTCATACAAATGAAATCAAGCAATACGTGCTGTTTGGACTGGTTTCTTCTATGTGACATAATGTTGTCAAGGTTCCTCCGTGTTGTAGCCTGCATCAGGACTTCATGTGCTTTCATAGAAAAATAATGTTCCACTGTATGGATAGACCACGCTTTGTTCATCCGTTCCTCACCTGATGGATGTTTGTACTGTTTCTACTTTTTGAAGATTATAACCAACACTGATATGAACATTTGTTCAAATGTTAGTGTGGATGGATTTTCAATTCTCTTGGGTATCTGCCTAGTAGTGGAATTGCTGAGTCATAGGGTAACAATAGGTTTAACTTTTCTCATAAGTGCCAACAGGTCCATAGCATGTTTTAATTTTAATCATGTGGTCCCATCACAACAGGGAGGACATGCTCCAGATAGGGTTGGACTGAGTAAATATCCCTGCTTCCGTCCTATATCAAAATGCTCAGTGTAACCCCAGCATCTTGAGTTCCACATCTGCTAACCCTTGTCAAATGGCCAGTCCGTATAACTAGCTGATAGGTTTCCTAGTCACCATTCTAGTAAATTCTGGAAGATAAGAATCAGCTTCTTTGGGTCCTTCCCTTCCCCAGCCTTATGGGAAGACCCTCAGACACTGTACTGTGTCTCTAGGTGTGGGCTGGTGTCCAACTCCTAAAGGCCTGAGCACCTGGAGTCACGACTCCACCATCCTCCTGCCTTCTAAGAATTCATCAGGGTTTGCCAGACCTCTGCCACAGTGCTCTCTCCGCGGGCCGCATCCTCTTCTATCATCCCACTGGCTTGAGTCCACTGCGGGTTTCCTGTCCCTCATCCTCTGAGGTCTCAGCTGTACTGGACTTTAGTCTATACCACCGAGGCTACACTGCTGGTGGTCATGATCCTCCTGACCCAGTCTTGGTCCCTCAAAGAAGGGCCTAAATTGTCCTTATTAATTGTTGATGAAAGAGCGGGAAAAATACCGCACAGGGCTCTCTCCTTGGTGTCTCTCCCCACTAGAGGTTGTGTTTGGCGGTGATGTAGTTGAGAATGGCTCTGCTCTGCACCAGCTCCATCCCATCAATTTCCACCATTGGCACCTGCTGGAACATCAAACCGCCATCTCTTGAAAGAAGAAAAGGAAAAGGAAAGCGAAATGTTTTATGGGTGGAGCTACACTGTTGGCATGAAAAACTGTTGAAACTACTGAAGATATAAAAGGAAACAAAAAATTATTCCCTGGGAACATTTCCAAGGAAATAGCATTTTATTTCGCTTCCTTGTAATCCTTTTTCTCGTTGATGTACCCTTACTTTTTAACCTATTATTTCATTTTTCTTTCTATCTCCCATCCAGATATATGGTAGGTCCCTGTGTTTTTTCATTGATTTCTCTTAGAGGATATTTGAGGAAGAAGTTGGGAGAGGCTGCTACAGGGCCACCAGCCGTTTGCATTTTCAGTTGGGAAGTTCCAAAAATAAGGCTATCAAGTTCCTGGCGTTAAGGCCAGTACTTAGGGAGATTTCTATGGAGGGTGTTTCGTACGCTCTTCAAGTCCCACCATTGGATAGTGTGTGCAGGGGGCCTGTCTTCCGCAGACACTGCTGCTGGCCCTTGTTCTTTCTCTCCCTCCCCACAGGCTCATCTGGCCTTCCAACTAACTCAACGCCATCTTGTCATCTGAATCTATAACACTGCTAGGACATCACCTTGTCAGCCCGTCAGAGAAAAGAATTCAAAGCAACGCTAGGCCTGTTTGTCCTCCTTTCTCTCGCCTGTGTTCGGTGTCCTTGCTCTGAGGGCTGTGGGATCCTGAGATGATACGGCTCAGTCGTGGAGCAGAAAAGCAGGAGAAAGCAAAGAAGAGGGATCCACAGGGCATGGGGGATGGTCCTGTGACAAATGATCAGAGAGTTCTAGACCTTCCTGGTCCTGAGGGAGTTGCAAGAGCTGCTCCAGGAGCCCCACCCCCGACATTTGAGAAGCTGCTTCTGCAGAGTTCAGGGGCCAAGGGTGCCGTGGTCTATTAGAAGAAAACTGACAAGTCCTCCTTTATCAGAAAACAATTGGCTAATATGTTCCTTTTCAAGGTTGGCAAGGAAACCATTAAGCAAAAGATTTCAGCACATTTGGACTCCCTCTGCCAGTCAGTGGGGTATGACCTTTTCAAGAAACTTACTGTGAGGTTTTCATGAATTGGATGCAAGGATAGAGGCAGATGAGAAACCTCTACCATGAGCAGAGCTGGGGCTGACATCAGTAAGGGGCAAGTGGATCTCCAGAATTGCTTCATATTGGGTCACAGATAAAATACAGGACACTCAATTAAATGTGAATTTCATGCTAATAATAAACAATCTTTAGTATAAGTATGCCCTAAACTTTGTATGGAACATACTCATACTAAAAAATTATTTATTGTTTATCTGAGATTCATATTTCTCTGGGAATCCTCAATTTATCTGCTAAATCTGGCAATATTATGTGTATACTTTTGTCTCTGCCACACTCAGATCAGCCTTCCTAGCCTCTGGGCCTTTGCACATGTTGTTTGCTCTAATTACAATCCTCTACAGAGCTGTGATTGTCTTTCCTCTATTTTGTCTTCTCTTCCCTTATTTTGACACTACATGTTTTATATCAGTTTTCTCATAGACAGTGAGCTCCTGGGAGTAGTGTCTTCATCTTTTTATAGAGTCAAGACCCCAAAGTCTGGCACAGCCTCTGTACCTATTAGGAACACAATAAATAATATAGTTTTTAAAAATTATCAAATGGAAAATTTGTAGTACACGCAAAACTAGAGAGTAGTGCTACAAACCCCAATATATCCATCCCCTGTGTCGACGAAAATAATCCATAACCACTCTATAAATGAAAATTTGGGTGAATTTATTCTGAGCTAAAATGTGAGGACCATGGCCCAGGGCCTTTCTTCCAGAAGGAAGAAAGGGCACCAAAGAAGTGAGATGTACAGAGTGGTTATATACCCCCAGAGAGGATGTTTCAGATATGATTGAAATGTCCCTCCCACAATAGTCACAAGTTTGCCCTGTTGGCACAGCGCTTGATGGACACAGCAGGTAGTGGGTCTGCTGTCTCGGCGGGCGCAGCAGGAGGCAAGTCTGTGTCTTGAGCTGAGTGGTCACAGGTGAGCGCAGCCATCAGTTCCTAGCCTGAGGAAAGATGCTTAATCCTTAAGGAAATGCCAACATTGGGAGGAGGAGGGAAGTTGCACCTTTATCTCAAGGGCCTTTGTTCTTGCCATAGAGAATATCTAAAGCAGATATACAATGCATGCTCAAGAGCCATGGTCAGACCCTTTTAGAAAGACAAGTTCAGGCCAAATTAGATTTACTCAAAATGGCTTCCTCATATACTCCAGTATCTCCTATTACTTGCCATTTTTATTTGTCACCTGCTTCAGCAATGGCCAACAATCTTTTTCATCCTTACCCTGTAGTGAGTGGTAAGGTGGCCTCCTAAAAAGATAGGTCCACGTCCACGTACCTGGACCCTGTGAATGTGACCTTATTTAGAAAAAGGGTCTTTGCAGATGTAATTGAGTTAAGAAAGTTGAGATGAGATCATTCTGGAATCTCCTGGTGTGCCCCAAATCCCATAACCCGTATCCTTATAAGAGAAGAGAAGACCCAGACAAGAGGGTGAGGTGAGGCGAAGATGGAGTCAAAGGCTGAAGTAATGTGTCCATGAGTCGAGGAAGCAAAGAACGCAGAAAGTCCCCAGAGCTGAGAGAGGCAGGAAGGTGCCTCCCCCGGAGCCTTTGGAGGAAGTGCAGCCCACTGACACCTTGACCTTGGGAAACTTAGTATGTTGTCTCTAAAAGGGAAGGACTCCTTCTAAACATAATCTGACTATGCTCCTATCACACTCAAGGTTCATAATTCCTTCATTTCATTAAGTGTTCAGCATTCTAATTCCCCCACATGGTGCTGAAACTTAGTACAGTGGGTTTGATAGGATCAGGCCCAAGGGAGGCCTACACACTGCATTCGGTGAGAGGAATAAACATATTTTGAAGATGTGGGGGAATGGGCCCAGATGTTAGGCAGGGGGAAGTGTGGGGGAATTGTGAGGAACTCCCAAAGCCCAGACTCGCACCCTTAGGTCACAGAGGTGGGCAGGAAGCTCTCACCATTGGTGAGGGAGCCCTGGGAACCCTTCAGGGCCCTGCCCAACACCGGGAGCTCACAGGACGGTGGGGGAGGCAGTGGCCTTCAGGTCTCTGAGAGGTTCACAAGGCTCAATGGGAGCAGAGAGGAGAGCCCAGCTCCCCCTGGGAAGCTCAAGGGAAGGAGCTGAGGAGCACTGGGGAAGACATGGGAAGAGTGTGGTGGCAGTCAGCAGTCTTGGAGAATGCCTCCTACACAGCAGGACAGTGGCTGTGAGGCATTGTAGGTGGAGGCTGGGCCACACACACCTCAGCTGGGGATGCCCTGAAGCTGATTAAATTCTGTTATTATACCATTCTGACCCCTTGATTCTACCTCAAGACCTAGCCATATTTTTCCGAGGTTGCCCTAAATACCGGTTTTGCCAGTACTGTTGTGAGACAACGAGGAAGGAAGAAATCAAGCCTCGAAACTTGGCAGCCATCTTAACCTCAATACATGGAATCTTCCTTCTCCATTGTGGATGAGTCACTGGAGTGCACAGAGGTTGGAATTAGTCTAGGGTCACACAGCGCTCCATGGTAAAGTCAGCTGACATCCCAGGTCCACTGATTCGCAGGCCAGAGCCTTTCCTCTTTATTCAGTGATTCAGGAACTACAATTCGTGCCCTAATATATGAAGTTTAGCCCTAGCTGAAGAAATATCATCCTGAACAAGATGAACAAAGGCTTTTGACCTCTAGGAATTTACATTACAGTTGGAGGACAAAGACCACAAAGAAGAAAATAAACAAATCTTACAGTGATAACCTGTGACAGAGATGTGAAGAAACGTAAACAGGGACTCTAACAGAGTAGATGAGGAGGGGAGGGGATGGCTCCACTTTATATTTTTATTTTTCCTGGTTTATTGAGGTATAATTGACAAATAAAATTGTAAGCTATTTAAAGTGTACAATACAATGTTTGATATACATTTACAGTGTGAAAGGATGGCTCCCAATGAGTTAATTAACACATCCATCACCCACATATTTATTTACTTATTTATTTTGGTGAGAACATTTCAGTTCTACCCTCTTGGCTCGTTTCAATTGCACAACAGTGTCGTCAACTAGGATCACTGTGTTATACATTAGATCCTCAGACCTTGTTTATCTTACAGCTGAAATTCTGGACCCTTTATCCAACAAGAGCTCCCCTTTAGATGGTGAGAGAGGGCCACTCTGGGAACATGACATATAAGATGAGATGTAAAAACTGAGAAGAGAGCCCCGGAGTGCAGCGATTAAGTTCTCACATTCCGCTTCGGCAGCCCATGGTTTACAGGTTAGGATCCTGGGTGTTGACCTACATACTCGCCATTTGTCAAGCTGTGCTGTGGATGGAGTCCCACATATAAAGTAGAGGAAGATGGGCATGGATGTTAGCTCAGAGCTAATCTTCCTAAAAAAGAAAAACAAAAGTGAGAAGAAACCAGGCAGGCAAGGAGATGGGCAAGAAGCTGCAGATGAAAGACCAACATTTTCAAAGCCTTGAAGTGGGAAAGTGCTCAGGGTCTTTGTGTACCCCAAGCCAGAGGAGGCCTGGCTGGAGGGTGGGGGATGGCAGTGTGGCCTGTGAAGGGGGCGGCAGATGGCAGATGGAATGCTCCTTCACGTCCTGTCCAGGAATTTGCATTTTAGTCTAAATGAAACGAGCGTCCCATGTCTAGCTCTCTCCCATAAGATTTTGCCTGGATGATACAGTATTTGGGAGGCGAAGTTTCACTCTATAGCTATTTGAAAACATAACTTGAACTAAAGAAGAAAAACTCATCTGCTTCTGCACCAGAAAAGGATGAAGATAAAACGAAAAACCAGTCACAGCGTGTGGATTTTCCAGACTAATCAAGTCACCTTTCTGGAGTTTCATGGATAAGCATCTTGGCGTAATTTGTAAAATTTATAAAATAAGTGAATTACAATGTACTAACATAGACAGGACAGGTGCCTGTCTTTAACATGGATGACTTTAACTGAGACCACTATTTGCCAGAAGTGACCCACTGAGGAAGCGTGGGGGACTGGAATGGGCCACCCCAAGATATTTCTCTTTGGCATAAGGATTATTTTGGGATGGTTACTTTTAAAAACTGCAGACATGAGAGAAACTCTGAGAAGCAGAATTAACCCTTTGCAAGAGACATTGACATTGTAAAGGAAATCTCTGTAAAGTTGTCTCCCTCTCTGTACCAGGAAGAAGGGGGATGACCTATCTCTAGAAACTCTTATCAATGTGGAAAGCAAGGACTTCCATCTGCATGATAACCTTACTCTTGTTTACTGTGCATTGCTGGGAATCTCCCATAACTGACTCCCCCCAGCCCCAGCATCCTCCTTTGTAGCTGAAGATGGTATGTAAGATGAGAACCTCCACCATTTTGGCGAGTTATTCAATTTTCCTGAGTCTGTCCCATGTATACATGTCAAAAAGCTTTATTTACTTTTCTCCTGTTATTCTGTCTCATGTGAATTTAATTTGTAGCCTTACCAGAGGACCTAGAGTGGGTAGAGGAAATATCTTCCTCCCCTACAGAGGTGAGTGTGTATTAAAACGTTTTATCTGAACTATTTAAATATACTCAGGGAGCTTCCTATGAATTCACCAAATTGTTTCAAACAATCCAAAAGCAGCCCTGGAATGGTGGTATAATTGCCTCTAAAATTGATACTGGCCCTGATATTAGTTTCCCTACATTAAACCCATCATATATGGGGTTCAAACCAAAGCACTGCTTCCCTGCTTACTCCCTAGCTTCCTGGCTGCAGAATCCACTGTCCTCCATAGAGACAGACTCAGCCAAGGACAAGCACCTGGATTTGTTATCTTCTCTCTGCAAGGAGATACAGGCTGGTGGGAAAGCTGCTGACTCGCAAGATCATGGGCCCCCTTCTCTCTGCAAGTAGTCTCAAGGCCAAACACAGGCTGGTGGGAAAGCTCCAACCAGCAGGGCCATGTGCTCCCCCTCCCCTACCTAAAACCCCAAGTAAAATCCCTTCCTTTTAGCTTTTCACGGAGTTTGGGATTTCAGTGTTACCTGCCCTTTCTCCTTGCTCAGTGCTGTGCAGTAATAAAATCCCTACTTTCTTCCACTACACCCAGTGTCAGAGATTGGCTTGCTGCGCAATGGGTAAGCAAACTCACTTTGTGTTTGATATCAGTTTGTAATCCAGATGAGACAATGTCCCAAGTGGATGTCTCGCATGTGGCACACCGGCCCCTGGCTAAAGGCCTCTCTTGGAAGCTGTCCTGCAGCTGCCTGACCCCTTGTCTCAGCGACAGCCACAAGCAACTGGCTGCTAACCAGCTGTCATTGGCCCACGGCGCGTTTGCTTTAGTGGTGGGAGACACTAGGTTCAGGACTAGGAAGTATCTTGTAAGCAGCTGGTATTTGTTGTTTTTGTCCTTGTGCTAACCTTTCCCAACAGGACCAGCTGGAAATAATGGGTACCTGGCAGCCCTTTGGGTTCCCTTTGTTGTGAAGTTGTGACATCCTGGCCAGATTTTGTTAAGTCCCCCAGTGTGCACACCAAGGTCCCTTGTCCTTGCTCGTTTGGATGCAGATCTTCATTTGTTGGCCACTCCCTGAGTGTAGGACACAGACTAAGCTGGGACTGGAAGCACTTTGGTTTTTGGTTTTGATTTTGGTTTTGGTCTATGTTTTGGCTTCCACTTGTGGCCGAGGACTTTTGGGAAAGCACGTTTGTTTGCTATTTGTTGTTGTTTGTTTGTCTTTCCTTTTTAAAAGTGTTAACATGGGAGGTCCCCCATCTATTCCACCTAAGAGCCCCTTGGGAAAAACTTTGGCTGACTGGTCAACCTATAGCTATAAGCCAATGTCTGAAGAGGGATTATTTTCTTTTGTAACACCACACTGCCACAATATTCTTTAGACCTTGGAGAAAAAAAATGGCCAAACAGTGAATCCTTAAGTTGGGAAACGTTTTAAAGGGCTCTCATGATAAACAGCTGTTTTATGGGTACCTATGAAAAGACCAAATTAAACGGTAAATATAATTACTAGTCTTAACAACTTAATCAAACTTGGGGTCTCCTCTTTTTCTCCTCGTCTCACAGATGCTAATGAAACATTAAGTTAACAAAGAGAAATTAGAAAAGGAAGAGTCACAGGACTCCTCCCAACAGGATGGAAATATTTAACTAGTTATCAAAAAGATACATGGGATAAATGGAACAGACATAAATAAAGTTAAAACAAAGGTTTTAATAAAACACTGCCTAAGTTTGGATGGGCTAAAAAGACCCCCCTACTGGCTCCCCAACAATAAGGACATCAGACAAACCTGTTCTATTCACCTCAGTTTAAGAAAATTTAAAAGGTCAGGAGGCAGAAATCAGAGTGAAAAACCTGACCAGCAATTGTTTGGGGCAAAGGTTAGGCCACTGAGGTTAATAAGACTATAAAGATTAAAGTGTTTAAGCTAATATGATATGAAGAGGTTATGAATTTTGCCTGGATATTTGCCTTGGGAATAAATGTTATGTCTAACTGGGAATGCTTTCCTTGCAAATGTAATTGAGTTAAGGAAGTTGGGATGACATCATTCTGGATTCTCCTGGGGGGCCCTAAATCCAATAACCCATATCCTTATAACAGAAGACAAGAGCCAGACACAGAGGGTGAGGCGAGGTGAACATGGAGTCAGAGGTTGAAGTAATGTGTCCGTGAGTCGAGGAAGCAAAGAACACAGAAAGTCCCCAGAGCTGGGAGAGGCAGGAAGGTGCCTCCCCCGGAGCCTTTGGAGGAAGCGAAACCCAACCGACCCCTTCACTTGGGACTTTCAGCCTCCAAAAGTGTGAGAGGATGCTTCCCATAGTTTAAAGCCAGCCAGGTCGAAGTAATTTGATATAGCGATGAGGAGAAGCCAATATACCCTCCCATCTACTGCCCACAACCACGGGATTATTTTGAAACAAAGTCTAAACAGCATGTTCCTTTACCTATCAATAACTGAGTGTGTCAATCTCTACGAGGTAAGGACTCATTTTCTACACACGAGCACACTATTCTCCTATCACACTGAAGTTTTTAAAAAATTTCTTCATTTCATTAAGAGTTCAACACTGTCATTTGCCCCAAGGTCTCATGAAGCTCTCTTTACAGTTGATTGATTTGCATCTAGAACCTGGCAAGGCCCACACACTGCATTTGGTGACAGGAATAAACATATTTTGAACACGAGGGGAATGGGCACAGATGTCAGGCAGGGGGGAGTGTGGGGGAATTGTGAGGAACTCCCAAAGCCCAGACTCGCACCCTTAGGTCACTGAGGTGGGCGTGGAGCTCTGCATGGTGCTCTCGCTGTTGGGGAGGGAGCCTGGGGACCCCGCAGAGCGCTGCCCAACACCAGGAGCTCACAGGACGATGGAAGAGGCAGTGACCTTCAGGTCTCTGAGAGGTTCATGAGCTTGGTGGGGGCCCAGAGGAGAGCCCAGCTCCCCCTGGGAAACTCCGAGGGCAGGAGCTGAGTGTGGCCAGGGCGAAGAAGCTGGCAGGGCAGGGCTGGCAGACAGGCCCAGGCAGGAAGGCAGGAGGCCCCGCCTTGCCAGGGAGTGTGATGGGGCTGGAGAGCTGTGGGAGCAGGAGGTGAGGATGCCACACTGCAGGCGATGGGAGTCACTGAAGGAGTTCAAGAAGGGGGTGAGACTCAGATCTGCACTTTAGGAAACACTCTGGCTGTGAGCAGAGAACAGACTAGAGGGAGGTGAAGCCTCAGGCAGGAGCCCTGGGTCTGTCTGCTCCCTGCCCCACCCCCCACTGTGGGGACCCTCACACTCAGGCCAGGAGAACTTAGTGTGCCAAAGCCCACAGTTTCGGGGAGTCTTATTCATTGGCCCTGAGGGTGGCTAAGCTGGAAATCACTCCCATCCCAGGCCCTCGGGCCCAGAACGATGACTTTAGACACATTCGTTTTTATATAATTCATGCAGACAGTCTGGGCCTTGGAAGCCCGGGTCTGAGGGACGTTCAGTGAACTGAGAGGGAGGCTCATGCCCGGGGCCCACAGAGCATTAAGCCGCAGAGCGATGATGTGCCAGGGCTCATGGACGGGACGGGACGGCAGTGTCCCCCAGAGCAGAGCTCGGGTCTGTTTTGTTCTTCATTCCTTCCCCTCAACCCAGAACATGAAAGAGTCCATAGTAGACATAACAGCTGCTCAAAAATGTAAGAAAAACATTTTTACAGTTAGAAGAATAATGGCTCTCAAAGGAAAACAAAAATCTCTTCCGCCATTACCGACAAAGGTAGCTGTTTACTGTGAACACCTGAGAGTGTCAGATACGAAGTTCTGCACTTGACTCTCGGGTGGCTCTGTGACAGAGGTTGTATGACAAAGTCTGGAAAAGATCAAGGAGACCACATGATCTATGTTGTCCTTTTTTATTTCATTTTCATTCCAAAAAAGAGACAGGATAGAAAGAGATTAAAAATCTGATTTCATATTTGATCCTAAAGAAAAAGATATAACTAAATCTGTTCATAGTAACTGTTATATATCTACCATTAAAACTTGGGAATAATGTATTGGCCCCACAATAGTCAGGATCTATATTTAGATCAAGCACTTCATTGTTGGAAAACTGCTGAAGATCACTCCTGCATGTGCCGGGGGCCAGGCCTGCTTTATTTTAACTGGAAAATCTCCTTTACTTTTGCTAAACATTTCTCATCCATGGGAGGCTTCCTCGGGCTGCCAGGCTGCAGAAACTTCTTCACGGTGGGCAGGTTGCTGATTCTGGCTTTCAGGGCCTGCAATACACAAGAGCACAGCCTCAGAGTGGAGGCAAAGACCAAGCCCGTCATTAGCACAAGCCAGGGAATCTGAGACCCTCCTAGACGAGGACCACCTGAGTCTCCTCCATCGGCACCAGCAGGAGGCCGGGAACAGACATCCCATGAGACATGACGATAAGAGCAAGAAAATCCAGCTCAAGTGCATTTTCTTCCCTGTCTTCTTCCCTACACACTAATCCTGTGGATTCATGTCTCTTGGGCAACACAAGAAACAGTAATGTGTCTGCGCAACATCAGGACACATAAAGTCTCCAGTGAGGAAAGGCAAAGATACAGGAAAAGTGGGCAGGACCTGAAGACAGGAAATATAAAAGGTAAACCATGAGGCCAGTCAAAACCAATTTGCCCACCAAGGGAGAGAGAGAAGTGAGGAGGGGGGCAGACTGTGCGGAGAGAAACACAATGCGTGAACGGAGGAGCAGGAGCCGAGGGGAGGACAACTGCTCACAGACTCAGGTGTGGAAGGAGAAGGACACTCCTGGGTAAAGGGAATCACAGAGAAAAGAGGACAGAATCCGTAATAGAACAGAGGCCTGGGAGAGAGGAGCTGATCCTGGGTGCCTCTCATTGTAAAAGACAAATCATCCTCTTGGGGCAGCATCCACTCAGATTGCTTTGACATAAGGAGATTCTTCTCATGCCTCAGACCAGGGCCTAGGAGCTAATTTTGGAGACGGGAGGGCAGCAAAGGCCTGGACAAGAATGGGGACCCAAGAGGCCAAATATTAGATTCCAAGAGGAGAAGTGTGGGCCTTCCATCTTGAGGGCTGTGAAAGAGATCACCTTCAGCAGAGGGAAGTTGGCCAGAAGGCTGGGGTCAAGCTCTTCAACAAGGTAGAGAAGTTCAACCAGATGAATGTCAGCTCTGCTCAGCCTGTTGCCAACCAGGTAGTCTTGTCCGTGGCTCTTTAACACCTGGCGAATTGGAGGAATCACATCATGAACACAGGCAGAGGCAAGCTTGGCCCCCTGCTCCTCCCAGCTCTGTCCAGCCCGCTCTCCCTCCTCTGCTGCCTCACTGGGCAGGTGTGGAGCTCCAGACCTTCTCCACCGGCCCTGAATCCCTGACACAGAGGGAGGAGTGGGCTCTGCTGTTCTTCCCTCACTCCTCAGCTGAAGGCCAGGTTCCCATTTTCTTTTCCCCTTCCCACATCTCTGGGGCTCCCTACTCGCACCATCCACTGGGCCAAGGGCTTAGCACCTGCTGCAACATGTTTCTGTTGGCCCCACACCCTAAACTCTGCAGCCCTGAAACTTCAGGATATGGCTCTTCATCTGTGTCTCTCTGTCTCTCTCTCCACACTTATCTTTCTCCTCCCTCCCTTGGGCAAAGTCTCCACCTTCACGTCAGCCTTCCTCAGTCTTCAGCAGACTATTTTAGAGTCTACCTTTCTCCTCTAGGCTGCTCTCCTCATTTCCTGGTCTATCTCTCTGGCACCTGAAATTACCCCGGGTCACCTCAACTCACCATCCCCTTACAACAATGGCTCTGACTCCTACCCGACCTGTGTCTGTCAATAACATTGGTGGAATATGTTCTAATTTGCCTGCTGAAGTGAATGGGGTGTGACTGCACTGATGTCTGCACCTGCTTTCAAATGCAGCAAAAAATAGTGTACTTGATTGGAGCAGAGAAGGATGGAGACAGATATGATTAAGCAAACGTCATAATTAAAGATTAATTTTTGAATGTAGGTGATTCGTATCTGTCAATTGATAGTATAGGTCTTTCAACTTTTATGTAATTTGAATTATAATAAAACATTGCAGAAAATATGTGATCTTTATTAAAAATATTGCAAACACATGGAAATCATAGACAAAAAGAGAAAAAACATGGCTGAACCAACTGAAGACCACAACATTGTGGCAATTACCCCTTCAGACTGTGTATGCATATAGAAGTAGGGATAAAAAATGAAGAATATATTGAAGAATCAAATGCCATATTGTGATTGTGCATCTATCTTTTATGTCATCACAGGGCTCTTTGATCTCAGAGGACAGATGTCCTCAAACTGCAGTGACTGAGGAGCTTGTCACCATGTGAACCTGCTAAACTCTCAGCACCACAAGGGCCAGGAGAGTGGATTTTCTGATTACTATTAAACTCTTCCCCACGTGAACAGGAGCTGACATAGTAGCAATTGAATGCATATTTGTTGACTGAATGAAAGAATTATTTGATGCTTTATAACGATGAGTGTGTCAGTGTTAATCCTTTTATTTATATGTAAGCCTCGTATATCTCTTACAATCATTTTTTGGTTCCTGATTTTTATTTAGCATGATTTCAGACAGTTTTGATCTTGAAATGTTCTGCTTTCCCTTCAAAGAGAAACATTAATTAAGCTAGTACTATGTGTAATGATGGAAATTTATGTCCTTAGTTTACATGACTTTCCTAAACGTCTAAGCAGATGCCCCCCCAAATTATAGATAATTTTCCCTTAACATTACTTCATCTGTCATTTTCTCTCCGTCCCACCACCCCATCTCTCTTTAGACACATCTCATCCATTCCCTGAAACTCTACCACATTCTCCTGATGGGCAGCTCGTCTCAAGCTGCCCTTTATAAGTTGCCAGAATATTTTCTGATGTGTTGCATTCATCGTGTTCCTCCTGGAACATAACCCTCTGTATGATGTTCTGTGGGATCTGCTCCAGTCTCTAGTGTGGCTCCCAGAGCCTTCCACAGCCCAAGATCCAAGACCATGAAATTCCAGGGAATAGAGAATTGTAGATTGGGTCCTAGTAAATTGAAGTATTGGTGGAAAATAATAACTTGGGTAAAACTGGCACAATTATTCCTCACAGTGGATTTTTGGAAAATGCCTTGAGAGTCAGGATGCTCCATTCACTAGTATTCAAAAGGGCTCACTGGAGGTGAGGGTCAATGCCGCAGGAATGCCCAGGCACTCCTTTTCTTACTCCTCTAATCGCAGTGCCCCCAAGATTCTGAACAGTGCACTCACTTTTTCAAACGCAGGCAAATAACGATTTGCTATTTTGTCTTTCATCTGGGTCATCTTGGCAGCTTGTTCGTTGGGTGGGCTTATGGACCAAAAAAGGTACATTTCATTCAAATCTGCCACACCTTCTACGTACATGTCAATCCTGAAAGACAAAAATGACCGAAGTGTCAAATGTCTCCTGCCTTAGATTCTATAGCTGAAAAATGTAAAAGAATGGGGTGTCATAGGTGGCAAATGAATTCACCTCCATTGGTTGCATTTTTATAGGCCAGTCATGGCTATGACTTTTACGTAATTTTCACATTTCATTCTACAACAAGCTATCGTGGTAGATATATGTCCAAAATTTTTGCTATACACATGACCAAATATAAAGTCTCAGATTATGGGTGACCTTCCCTGAGTCACAGGCATGAGAGACTTTGGTGGAATCACTGCAAGTGACCACTGAGACCCTAGCTAGAGTTTGCCAGCTCTGCTGGGTTTGTTCAGTGCACAACTCAGTGTGATTCACATAGCCAAAAACCTGCCACTTAACTCACCTCCAGAGAGAGTCCCTGTCACAACCATCTCAGTCATGTCTCTCTCCCTCTCATCCTCTTACACTACCCAGCCTCACTTATGCCCAATGTCAGCAGATCTTCCAATGACTTCCCATAGAACATGGTTCCACAGCCCTCTCCATGTACTGTTGTCCGACACTGGCCATGTTTGCATTTCTCAAGACCTCACCTAAAGTATCCCCTGAAATGGTGTAATTCCTTATACACATCCCACCAGTCCATGAGCCTGGGTTTTTTTGCTTGTGTTCCAAACAGAGCTTCCTATAAGAATTTCTAAAAATAAAAGCTTTATTGACATATAATTCCACTACCATAATGTCATCCAATTCAAGTGTACAATTTTGTGATTTTTAGTAAACTCACAGAATTCTGTACCATCGCCACACTCTAATTCAGAATATTATCATCCCTCCCAAATGAACTCATATGTGCCTTCACAGGCATTCTAATTCTTCCTTCCCTCCAGCCCCAGGCAACCACTCAACTACTTTCTGTTTCTATGGATAAGAATGTTCCTGAGGCCGGCTCCGTGGCCGAGTGGTTAAGTTTGCGCACTCCATTGCAGCGGCCCAGGGTTCGGATCCTGGGCGCAGACATGGCACCACTCGTCAGGTCACATTGAGGTGGCGTCCCACATCCCACAACTAGAAGGACCTGCAACTAAGGTATACAACTATGTACGGGGGCGTTGGGGAGACAAAGCAGAAAAAAAAGAAAAAAGATTGGCAGCAGTTGTTAGCCCAGGTGCCAATCTTAAAAAAAAAAAAAAAAAGAATGTTCCAGACATTATGTAATGTGGAATCATACAATATGTGCCCTTTGTGTCTGGTTTCCTTATGTAGCCTAATGTTGTCAAGGTTCATCCATGTTGTAGCCTGCATCAGAGCTTCATTCCTTCCCATGGACAAATAATATTCCACTGCATGGCTGTACCACACTCTGTTCATCCATTCATCACTTGATGCATGGTTGTACTGTTTCGACTTTTTGAAAATATGAGCAACATTGTTATGAACAGTTGTATACAGGTTTTAGTGTGGATGTATTTTTGATTCTCTTGGGTACAAACCTAGTAATGGAATTGCTGAGTCTTATGTTAACTTTATGCTTAACTTTTGAACAACTGCCACAGTTCCTTACAGGATTTTAATTTTAATCACGTGGTCCCATCACAACAGAGAGCAGTCTCCCTCTCCCCGATATGGTTGTATCGACATAACCTGGCTGCTTCAGGTCTGTATCCAAACTCTTGATGTAACCCTAGCCGTTTGGGCTCAACCTCTGCTAATCGTTTTCAGATGGCCAGTCCACATAACTGGGTCATAAGATAGGTTCCAAGTCATCATTCTACTAATTTCTGGAACTTAGGAATTAGCTCCTTTGGGTCCTTCCCTAACCCAGCCTTATCCTCTAGACCCTCAGACACTTTGTCCCTTGTCTCTAGCTGTGGGCTGGTGTGCAGCTCCTAAAAGCCTGAACACCTGGAGTCATGACTCCACCATCCTCCCGGCTTCTTAGTTGATCAGAGTTTTCAGATCTCTCTCACTGTGCCCTCTCCATGGGCCGCATCCTCTTCTATAATCCCACTGGCTTGAGTCCACTGCAGGTTTCCTGTCCCTCATCCTCTAAGGTCTCTGCTGTACTGGACCTCATTCTATACCACCTAGGCCATGCTGCTGGTGACCATGATCCCCCTGACACGGTCCTGCTCCCTCAGGGAAGGACCTAAATTGTTCTTATCAATTGTTGATGAAAGAGCAGGAAAAATACCGTACAGGGCTCTCTCCTTGATGTCTTTCCCATAGAGGTTGTATTTGGCGGCAATGTAGTTGAGAATGGCTCTGCACTGCACCAGCTTCATCCCATCAATTTCCACCATTGGCACTTGCTGGAACATCAAACTCCCATCTTTTGAAAGAAGAAAAGGAAAAGTAGAGTGAAATGTTCTATGGATCACACTTTCAGATGAAAACCTGTTTTTTGAAATGACGGAAGATATGAAAGGAAACAAAAAATTACTAGCCAGGAACATTGGAAGGAAACAGCATTTTTACCTCTCTATAATCTTTTTTCTTATCAATCTGCCTTTTACCTTGTCACCTGTTCTTTCATTTATCTTTTATTTCCGCTCCGCTATATGGTAGGTCCCTGTATTTTTTTGTGTTTGATTTCTCTTCATGGATATTTTAGGAAGAGGTTGGGAAGAAGCTGCTACAGGGCCAACAGCCGTTTGCCATTTCAGTTGGGAAGTTGCCAAAATAAGTATATGATGCTGCTGGCATTAAGGCCAGTACTAAGAGAGATTTCTACGGAGGGTGTTTTGTATGCTCTTCAAATCCCACCATCGGATAGTGTGTGCAGAGAAGCCCTGTTTTCCCAGCCACTATTGCAGGCCCTTGACTTTCTCTCCCTCCTCACAGGCTCACCTGGCCTTCCAACTAACCCAAC
This sequence comes from Equus przewalskii, assembly GCF_037783145.1. Lineage (NCBI taxonomy): Eukaryota > Metazoa > Chordata > Mammalia > Perissodactyla > Equidae > Equus > Equus przewalskii. The sequence goes on from NC_091849.1 coordinate 50,780,664, forward strand.
ACCATCTTGTTATCTGAGTCTGTAACACTGCTAGGACATCACCTTGTCAAACTCATCAGAAAGAAGAATTCCAGGCACCTACTGGACCTGTTTCTCCTCTTTTACTCTAATACGTGTGTTTAATGTCTTTGGTGATGGCGCTTTAGGATCCTGTGCTGGCACAGCTCAGTCATGGTACAGAAAACCAGGAGAAAGCAAAGAGAGGGATCCACATGGCATGGGGGATGGTCCTAGAGCAAATGCTCGGAGTCATAGCTGTTCCTCGTCCTGAGGGAGTTGCAAGCACTGCTCATGGAGCGCCTGGCCCCCACCCCTCCTTCCATTTGAACCATTTCTCTCCCTCTCCTAGGCACCCAACTCCCAACGTACACACACATAGGCAATGCCTGGGGTTAAAACTTCAAATTATAACTTCTACTAGTTCCTCCCATCAGAGCAATTTAGATACTTGGTCTTACCGTTTCTTAGCTTTTCCAAGTCTTTCGAAGTTTCCAGAAATTCTTCTTCAAACTGGAAAGCAGAAACAGTAAATGAGTTCTTGTTCTTTCATTCCATAGCATTACAGAAGTTTACACTTGAATGGCCCCTGTCTGGACATAATAAGCAAAAGGAAGATTTCTGACCTGGGAGGGCGACAGGAGAGTGTGATCAGGGTGACTGGAAATTTAGATTAGAGCCATCAAGGAAAGAGCATGGGTGGCGGCAGCTAACAGCTCATTCTTGCAGTGTCAATTCACCGCCACTCTGTTTCCACCTCTGTGGATGATCCTGGTCGTTGGGGAGGGGGATGTCACGGAGGTAGGGGACTGGGAAGTTCCTCTAGTTATGGGGTTTTCCTGTCTCAGGAAAACCAGTCTGTCCAGGAGAGATCACAACAGGACATGGTGTGTCCTCTAGCATAGGGTACACCACGGGGCATTGGCCATCTCCGATGCTGTCACCAGGAGGCTCTGCTGTCATTGACATCACTCCTTCCCACGAGGCCCCGCTTACTATAAAATGAGTCCTGGTTGCTGCACAGCTTTAACTCTATGGATTCAGAATATCCTCTCCTTGAAAATTGGGACACACTAGGTTAGAATTCCTAATTGAAGAAAGGAAAAAGAGTTCTCAACCTACTTAAAAACATTTTTTTTAATGAAAAATCTTTGATTTCAGATATGACTGGCTGGATTTGAATGTCATTTCATACATGTAGTGAACTCCAGATGTTAGGCATTTTACTGAATCTTCTCATGTCTCAGTATCCTCCTCTATATAACGAGTATAGCTATGGTACCTACATTATAGTTGTGTGAAGATTAAATCAGTAAGGTATGCAAAGGCCTTCAAACAGTACCATGTATACACTAAGTGTTCAATCAACACAAGTTGTAAGGATTTTTATAAATGGTTGTTGTTTCATCATAGTGTGCTTTTTTTTAAATTAACGCCATCTAACATTGCTGAACCTATACTCCGTCCTTGACCTACATTCAGGATGTAGACCTTGGTGTAGATTCTCTTCTCCTGAGGCAAGTCTCTCTGGTTGGACGAGCAGTCAGCAGCGAGCCCGTCAATCTGACCAGAAGCTCTGAGTGCTTGTGGGGTTACAATACAAATATGAAAATCAGTAACTATATGATCATGCAGTTTACTTAATCGGCAGAATCGATCAAACTAAAAGTCAAAACAGACCGATGTCAAGAAAACGGATCTCAGCGTTGATGCGACTTGGTTCCAATCCAAATTCATGCATTGATGGTGTAAAGCTTGGAAACCTGAGGAATTTTAACTTGTCCAGTGGAAGCATTTATTGTGGATCCACATGACTCCACAGGGTCAGACTATAGAGATAGTGAGGTGTGGGTGCAGAAATTCCTAAAGCACCCAGTTCCAGACAAACATAAGGGGTGGTGGTTGGTCATCAACGGAGGGCAGCCAAGATGGGATGGGTTGGCCAATGAGACAACATTTGTGAGGCTGATGGAGACGGATGGGATGGTGAGGACCAGCCTTTGGGCACAGAGAACCCAGAAGCCCTGACCAAGAGCCTTTGGTAAGTCATGCCCCACCCATCTTGTCAATCAAGCTGATGGAGAAGATGAAGGCTGGGATGCTCTCAGCATCTCCCCTACTTCACCCTCCTGTGCTGAACTCATCCTGCCCAGGGCCTCTGAACACATCCCTGAACCCCACAGCTGAAGCTGGGATACAGGGAAAACGGGTTATGGATTTATAGAGAGAAAATGACCTGGAAGGGCACTATTTGGATGTTTTGTGTCCTTGTTCCTTCATGAAATTGAGAGAGGATCAGGCTAAAGTCCCACGCATCCATGCAGCAATCGAGAAAGTGTAATCCCACGGCTTGAGTAAACATGTTGTTACGAGGCTGAAGGGAGCACAGTAGAAGTTCCTATCACAGGACACCACCTCACCTGAAACAGTTGTTTTCTGCTCCTACCTGGTGGATGAGATCCTCTGAGTCTGTCCATGACTTCTCCCCAGGAAAACCCTCCCAGAGATGCTGGTGCCCCTATCTGGACCGAAAAGTGTTCTTCTCGATGACACCTCTAGAGGCAAGCCCTCAACAGAGTCCCAGGGAAACCTACCAGCTTTCCACTGGGACTATGGCATTTTGACACTGTAAATGCTTGGGTGTCCACCTAGATGCTCCTCCCTCCTTTTAATCACCTCCTTACTAGTGTGCAATCTCACTAGAATGTAAGCTGCCTGAAGATGGCACCCATGTCTGTACTGTCCATCCATGTATTCCCAGGATCTAACAGAGGACCCGGCACTTAAAGGTGCTGAACACATTCACTGATGAGTGAGTGTATGACATCTTTCACTGGCAAATTATTATAATTCACTCTTCCCTATACTACCGGTCATATCTTAAATTTAATTATATTTTATTTTAATGTGAAATATTTTTATCTTTTCATTATGGAAATTTCTAGCAAGCATAAAAATGAACAAAAAAGCACAAAGGTCCCCCTTGTGCCCTTCACCCAGCAGCAATAATTATCAACTCAAGCCAGTCTCCTGTCACCATATGCCCACTACTCTCCCTCATTTGTAGTAATTTAACAAATCAGAAATATGATACATTTCATCTTTAAATAATTCAGTCTGTACCTCTACAACATAAAAATTATTTAAAAAATAACCACACTACATTATCACACCTAAAACATTAACAACTTTTTAATCTTATCTAGTATTCCATGATGTTCCTCTTTCTAAGTACTGAATAAATGTCCTAAATGATATTTTACAGTTTGTTTAAATCCAAATCCAAATAAAGCCCACACATGGTGGTTAGTTACTTAGCTTTATTTTAATTGTTTTTGCTCTTTGATAACAAGAAATTCTAATAACATATTAGGTCAAATCCATTCATCTCTTTTAATCACTGAATTTGTTGTGATGCACAACCTCTTGTCAGGTCATTTAGAAAGAATAGTCTCCTAGCTCATGGGAGAAAGGACTTTGATAGTCAGTTTTAGATCGAGCTTAAGATGACTGAACTCAGAACTGACCTCGACTCCAGCAGCAGCCAGGAGCCACCGGATTGGCTCCATTCGGCCTCGTCCATCAAAGTAGTAAAGCTTGGGCTTCGCTGCCATGATGCTGTCTCCTGGGTTCTCTACACCTGAATGAATGAATGAATGAAACAACACAAACAAAACTGCACTTTAAGATACATGGTTAACAGCACCAACAATGCTGAAGAAGGGTCTGCTTCCTTCCTGGCAGACTTAGAGAGTCCCTAGGATTTTCCTTGGCTCAAATTCTCACAATCAGCAGCCAGCCCCAGGAAACTGCACCAAACCACTCTGCAGTCTCCACTGGGTGAAGTCTGGTGTCTTGGCAGCCTAACAGGTGAGAGTCTGGGGTAAGGATGCATGAGTGGGTGTCCAAAGTGGGGGCAGGATCAGAGAACTAATATTTATTGAAAACCTCCTCCTAATGATCCTGACAGAGTGCTGATCCCTTTGGCTACATTATATCTTTAATCTCCTAACAGCTCCAGGAAATAATTGCTATTATGCGCATTTTTCACTTAATGAAATCGAGACTCAAAGGTTCAACAACACGCCCACAGTTATGCTCCAGGAAGTGATGGACATGGAAATCCACCCCGGACTGAAAGGAGGGTGGAGCTGGAACACCCACAGATGCAGGCCCTGGGAGCCTGTGAGGGCCTTGGAATCAGAGACCTTCCCTGACAGCGAGGAGGTTGAGGAAGCAGAGTTAACACTATGTTTGTTCCAGAGCTAGAATTAGGGCTCAGAGTCAGTTAGCTGTAGCTCCAAAAATGCTAATCCTTTCCACACACGCAGGATGCTGATTCCTTCCTTTTTTTTTTGGAATTCTACATTCTTCCTCTACTTGGTGCGTTTTGTAATCAAGAAAAAAAGGGATGTTACTGCATCAACTTTACAGTACATGGAGAGGAGCCAACATTTGTTCAATGTCTGGCATACAATGGAGGCTCCAAAATTTATCTTCACTCCATCCTACAAAAATCAGCTGAGGTGGAGTCTGTTATTATTCTCACTTTACAGCTGGGGAGACAGAGATTTCTGGAGTAACTTGCCCAATTTGGTGGTGGTCCTGGGACTCAAACTCACTTCTATGTGAAACCAAAGTCTAGGACTCATCTTCTGTATTAGCGTTTTTCAAAATATGCATAACCATCCTTCAATGGATTGTGAAATGCACTTATTTTTAAAATGAAATAGAAGACAACAGAAACTATCTGATGTGCTAAATGGAGACAAGGTGAGCATCATTTCAGGAGTTTCAGCTTCAGTCATAAGTGTGTTGCATGTGTGAATGTGTGCACACTCATTTGGTCACTGTGATGGTAAGAGAGACACTGGTTGTGTCCAGTCAGCAAACTCTGAAAGCCCTTGTTCCATCCCAGGCTCTGTGGGTAGTCAACATAGAAGGGTACCAGAGACTGACACTCAGCGGCTACAACAGCAGACATGCCTGGTTCTCTCATGGGTCTGAGTGGAAGCACACAGGACCCGTTACAAGCAGGAGTCCCAAAGCCAGGACTTAGGGAGGCACACTGGCGTTTTCTCTCCAAACATCAGGCTCTGTTTAGAAAACACTAGGATTCTTCTCACAAAATTTTATTGTTGTGGAGTTTGGGACAAAAATACACTCTTTACCCAATTCATGTATCTCTGAAAAAGTGTGTGTGACTTCAATTTTAGATATCAAAATGTTTTCCATATCCACATCTTTAATGGGGGACTCAATAATTTAACCTTTACAAAGTAAAAAATCCTTTGGAAACATACTCAATCAAGTCATCTTTCTTGTAATTGGAGATATTGGAGTTTGCACTTTCTTATCAAGGATAATGGTGGTGCTATGAGGAACAGAATGAACAGGACACTAAAGCCAGCACTAAGGTGGGCAGTGTGTTTGCTGTGGCCTACGGTTCACTGGGCCAAGTGACTCACACCTCACAGCTCTCTTTCCCTTTCACTGAGGATCAAGTTACAAAGGGAAAGGAATTCTTATCTTGGATAATATTTTATCATAACTTTCTTCCTTATAAGCAGCCTTCTTCACTGTCACTAGGAGGTTTCCAAATGCCTCGTAGACTGGACTAAAGGTTATCATAAAACCTTGCCTGGTCAGGTGACATTAGCAAGATGGCAGAGTGAGCTGTTCCCTTTATCTCTGCCTCTTCAAACTTCAATTAAATGGACATTCATTGATCAATGGAGGATAGCCACACAGCACAATGGCATACCTGAGACCCAGACAGCTATACATCTGAAGGTGGACTGACTACCCTCTGGAGGTGGTGGAGATAGGTGAGTATTCTCCAGGCCCCCACCAGCCCTGTGCATGTATGCGGCTTCTCTCCTGGCTGGAAAACCCATAGCACTGCTGCAGCCCAGAGGGTGGGAGTACACCTTGGTGCAACTGTGGCAACAGGTGACAGCAGCTCTGACCCCCACATGATCACTTTCATTTCGCATCGGAGAGGCGAAAGTGCCACCACAGTCCCAGGGAGGGGCTCAGGCTCTGATCCCATGTGGAGGGCCCACCCACCAATCATAAGTGCCAGTATGACCTAAGAAGAAGCATTGGCAGATCTGCATGCCAGAGCAAATGATTTCCCAGCCCCTGTGATGCCAATAGCATTGCTCTGGCCCTAAAGGTGGGAGCACACCACAGAGGGACTGTGGGAGCAGGTCGTGGCAGATCTCAGCACATGCATGATCACTTTCCCATTGAGTGGGAGAGACTACAGTGTTGCTGCAGTCCCAAGAAGGGGCTCAGGCTCAAACAGGCACAGCTGCCAGGGATCATGCTGTGCTCATAATACACAGCTCCTGTCCCCCCTACCCCCAGTGGTGCTGGGTGGAATCTGTGAACAGTTACTACCACTATTTGAAGGCACAAATATTCCCCATCGAATAGTGTGAAGAGGTGTATTAACACTGCAGGCAAGAAGGGAAAAGACAAACACCCAGACGTCAATCCTGAAAGCACACAAATTTACAATCTGACTGACAGAGAATTCAAAATAACTATCATTAAAAAAAAAAACTCAAAGAGTTACAAGAAAACTCAGAAAGTCAGTTCAATGAAATCAGAAACAAAATTATAAGCAGAGGGAAGTCTTCACAAAAATTATTGAAAATATATTTTTAAAAAAATCAGAAATGTTGGAGATGAAAAACATAATGAATGAGATCAAGAAAATGTGAGAGTCCTTAAATAACAGAGCTAGAATCATGGAGGATGGAATTAGCAATTTAGAGGACAGAAATATAGAAATGCTGCAGGTGGAGGAGGAGAGAGAACTAAGACTCCAAAGGAAAGAAGAAATTCGCCAAGCAATATCCTACTCAACTGGGAAATGCAACATAAGGAATATAGGTATCCTAGATGGAGAATGGAGCGGAGGGCTCATTCAAAAAAATAATAGCTGAGAACTTCCCAAACCTGGGGAAGGAGCTGGAATTACAAGGAAAAGAAGCTAATAGAACTCCAAATTACAACAATGTAAGAAGACATTCTCCAAGGCATGTATTAGTAAAACTGGCAAAAGTCAAAAACAAAGACAAAATATTAAGGACAGCAAGGCAGAAAAAAATAACCTACAAAGGAACCCATATCAGGATTTCAGTGGATTTCTCCACAGAAACCTTAAAGGCTAGGCGAGACTGGAATGATATATTCAAAATTCTGAAAGACAAACAGCTTCAAACAAGAATACACTATCCAGTGAAAATATCCTTCAGATATGGTGGAGAAATAAAAACTTGCCCAGGTAAACAAAACCTGAGGGGGTTCAGCACAACCTTCATCCCCTAGAAATGATCAAGAAGACCATCATACCTGAAAAAAAATGGAAAGGTTGACAAAGCCTTCAGCAAGGAGATAAATGGACAGAGAAAAATCGGAAAATTGCAGCTCTCAATCAGAACAGGTTAGCAAACACTTAATTAGAACATTCAAGATAAAGACAAGGAAAACATCAAGAATACCTATAATCACTTCGTTTTAACCACAAACTCACAGCACAAAACAGAGTAAGTTGTGACAACAATAACTGAGAAGGAGGGTAGGAAAGTGATGGAAGCTGCTTAGGCTAAGGAAATAAGAGGCTATCAGAAAATGGACTATCTCATCTATGAAACCTTTTACACAAACCTCATGCTAACCACTAAAAGAAAATCAGAACAGAGACACAAATGAAAGGAGAAAGTGAGAATATCATCATAGAGAACAAACCACATTGAACTGGAAGTCCCAAATACACAGAATAAGAAACAAGTGAAATTCAGTCACCAGAAAACAAGTGAAAAATGGCAGCATCAAGCCCTCATATATCAAGAATCACTCTAAATGTAAATGGAGTGAATTCTCCAATCAAATGACACACAGTAGCTGGATGGATTAAAAAAAGAGACCCAACAATATGCTGCCTGCAGGAAACACATCTCAGCTCTAAAGACAAACACCGGCTCAGAGTGAAGGGATGCAAGATGATACTCCAAGCTAAACGGAAACAAAAGAAAGCAGACGCTGCCATACTTTTATCAGAATAAGCAGACTTGAAGATAAAAAGGCAAGGAGGGACACAGAGGGACAGTATATAATGATAAAAGGGACACTCCACCAAGAGGACATAACACTTATAAATATATATGCAGCTAAAATAGGAGCAACAAAGTATATAGCGCAAATATCAACAGACCTAAAAGGAGATATTGACAGCAACAAAATAATAGTAGGGCACCTTAACACTCCACTTACATCAACAGATAGATCATCTAGGCAGAAAGTCAACAAGGAAATAATAGGATTAAATGAAAAATTTGACCAGATACACTTAATAGATATATAGAGAATACTTCATTCAAAAACAGAAGAATACGTCTTCTTCTCAAGTGCACAAAGAACATTCTCAAGGATAGACCATAAGTTGGGAAACAAGGAAACCCTCAATAAATTTAAGAAGATTGAAATCACATGAAGCATCTTTTCTGACCATAATGCTATGAAACTAGAAATCAACTATAAGAAAAAAGCTGAGAAAGTGACAAATACATTGAGATTAAACAACATGCTACTCAACAACAAATAGATCATTGAAGAAATTAAAGGAGAAATCAGAAAATATCTGAAGAAAAATGAGAATGAAAATACACCATACCACCTCATATGGGATGCAGCAAAAGCAGTCCCAAGAGGGAAATTCATAGCAATACATGCACACTTTAACAAACAAGAAAAATTTGAAATAAGTAATCTTAAACCATACCTAACAGAACTAGAAAAGAAGAACAAACAAAGCCCAAAGTCAGCAGAAGGAAGAAGATAGTAAAAATTAGAGCAGAAATAAATGAAATGGAAACCAAAAAGCAAAGTAGAAAGGATCAATGAAACAATGAGAGGCTTCTTTGAGAACATAAACAAAATTGAGAAACCCTTAGCAAGATTCACTAAAAAAAAGAGAAAAGTCTCAAATAAATAAAATTTCAAATGAAAGAACAGGGCTCAAGCCCCACGGCTGAGTGGTTAGGTTTGTGCACTCTGCTTCAGCAGGGCAGGGTTTAGCTGGTTTGGATCCTGGGCTTGGATACGGCACCACTCATCAAGCCATGCTGAGACTGCATCCCAATTGGGTAGAAGGACCCACAACTAATAATATACAACAATGTACCAGGAGGCTTTGGGAGAAAAAGGAAAAATAAAATCTTTAAAAAAAAAAGAAATGAAAGGAAAGAAATTACACTACATTCCACAGAAATACAACAGATTATTAAAGAATACTCTGAAAAGCTATACACCAACAATTGGACAATCTAAAAGAAATGGATGACTTCTTACATTCAGAAAACCTCCCAAAAGGGAACCAAGAAGAATTAGAGAATCTGATTAGACCAATCACAAGTAAAGAGACCAACATGGTAATCAAAAACCTCACAAAAAAATAAAAGTCCAGGACCTGATGGCTTTTCTGGAAAATTCTAGCAATCATTCAAAGAAGATTTAATACCCAGCCTTCTCAAACTATTCCAAACAAATTGAAGAAGATGGAACACTTACTAACACATTTTCCGAGGCCATCACCCTGGTCCCAAAGCCAGACAAGGAAATCACAAAGAAGGAAAATTACAGGCCAATATTGCTGATGAACATAGATGGAAAAAATCCTCAAAAGTATTCATAAAACAAGGGGCCAGCTGGTGAAGTACTGGTTAAGTTCGTGCACTCCACTTCAGGAGCCGAGGGTTTGCTGGTTTGGAAGCCAGACACAGACCTACCCACTGCTCATCAAGCTAAGCTCTGGTGGTGTCCCACATACAAAATAGAAGACTGGCAGAGATGTTAGCTCAGTAACAATCATCCTCACCAAAAAAAATAAAAATTTGGCAAACCAAATACAGCATTACATTAAAAGGATCATAGACCATGATCTAATGGGATTTATATCAGGGATACAGAGATGGTTCAATCTCTGTAAATCAATCAAGGTGATACAGATTATTATCAAAAGGAGGAATAAGAATCACATGTTCATCTCAATAGATGCAGAGAAAGCACTCGACAAGATCCAACATTCATTATGATAAAAACTCTCAATAAAATGGTTCCAGAAGGAAAGTACCTCAATATAATAAAGGCCACATATGACAAACCCACAGCCAATATCATACTCAGTGGGGAAAAACTGGAAGCCATCCCTCTGAGAACAGGAACAAGACAAGGGTGTCCACTCTCACCACTCATTCAACATAGTGCTGGAGGTTTTGGCCAGAGCAATTAGGCAAGAAAAAGAAATAAATGGTATTCAAACTGGTAATGAAGAAGTGGAGCTCTCCCTGTTTGCAGACGACAGGATTTTATATAGAGAAAGTCCTAAAGAATCCTTAGGAAAACTATTAGAAATAATTAACAACTATAGCAAAGTTGCAGGGTACAAAATCAACTTACAAAAATCAGCTGCATTTCTACACTCCAACAATTAACTTAACAGAAAGAGGACTCAAGAATACAATGCCATTTATAATCATAACAAAAGGAATAAAATATCTAGGAATAAATTTAACCAAGGAGATGAAAGATCTATACACTGAAAACTATAAGAAATTGTTGAAGGAAATCGATGCTGACATAAAGAAATGGAAACATATTCCATGCACCTGGATTGGAAGAATAAACTTAGTTAAAATGTCCATGCCACCTAAAGCAATCTATAGATACAATGCAATCCCAATCAAAATCCCAATGACATTCTTCACGGAAATAGAACAAAGAATCCTAAAATTTATATGAAACAACAGAAGACCCAGAGTAGCTAGAGTAATCCTGAGAAAAAAAGAACAAAAGGGCAGCATCAAAATCCCTGACTTCAAAATATACTACAAAGCTATAGCAATCAAAACAGCATGGTACGGGTACAAAAACAGACACAGAGATCAATGGAACAGAATTGAAAGCCCAGAAATAAAACCACACCTACACGCAGCTAATCTTCAACAAAGGAGCCAAGAACATACAATGGAGAAAGGAAAGTTCCTTCGATGAATGGTGTTGGGAAAACTGGACAGCCACATACAAAAGAATGAAAGTAGACCATTATCTTTCACCGTACACAAAAATTAACTAATGGATTTAAGACTTGAAGGTAAGACATGGAACCATAACACTCATAGAAGGAAATATATGTACTACACACTTTGACATTGGTCTTAGAAGGATCTTTTCAAATACCACTTCTACTCAGGTAAGGGAAACAAAAGAAAAAAGAAACAAATGGGACTATAGATCAAAAAGCTTCTGTAAGGCAAAGGAAACCAGGAAGAAAGTGAAAAGACAACCCATCAACTGGGAGAAAATATCTGCAAATTGTATATCAATAAGAGGTTAAATCTTCAAAATATATAAAGAACTCATACAACTCAACAACAAAAAAACGAACAACCCGTTCAAAAAGTGGGCAGAGGATATAAACAGACATTTTCCAAAGAAGGTATACAGATGGCCAACAGCCACATGAAAAAATGTTCAACATCACTAACTATTGGGAAATGCAGATCAAAACTACTATAAGATATCACCTTACACCTGTTAGAATGGCTATAATCACCAAGACAAAAAATAAGAAATTTTGGAGAGGATGTGGAGAAATGGGAAGCCTCATACACTGGTGTTGGGAATGCAAACTCGTGCAGCCACTGTGGAAAACAGTATGGAGATTTCTCAAAAAATTAAAAATAGAAATACCATAGGACCCAGGTATGCCACTACTGGATATTTATCCAAAGAACTTGAAATCAGCTATTCAAAGAGACTCACACACCCCTGGGTTGATCGCTGCATTATTCACAATAGCCAAGACTTGGAAGCAACCCAAGTGCCCATCGATCGAGGACTGCATAAAGAAGATGTGGTGTATATATATATATATATATATATATATATATATATAATACACACACAATGGAATACTACTGAGCCACGAGAAAAGACAAAATCGTCGCATTTGCAACAACATGGGGAGACCCTGAGGCCATTATTTTAAGCACAATAAGCCAGACAGAGAAAAACAAACACCTATGATTTCAGTTATACATGGAAGACAAATAAGTAAAGGGACAAAGAGAACACATTAGTGGTTACCAGATGGGAAGGGGGTTGGAGAGTGGCCATAAGGGGTAAAGGGGCACATTTCTATGGTGACTGACAAATAATAATGTACAACGGAAATTTCGCAATGTTTAAACTATTATGACACCAATAAAAAAACAAAAAATACAGGATCTGAACCCAGATTGTCTGGATTCAAATCCTGGCTCTCCAATTTGCTGGCTGCATGAAGAAAAACTTTGCCCGGTCAACAGAAAATGAGAACTAGAGAGATTCGATGAATTGCCAAAGGTCACGCATGTATGTACCTGATTCACACTTACTGTCCAGCAAGTGTGTCCACCCTTGACAACAACCCAGGAAATAGCTTCTAATGTCCTATTTTAAAGATGAGGAAACTGGAGTTCATAGACACACAGTAGCTTCACTGGGCTCAAACATTCGTCCTCGGATGTCAAGCCACGTGATTTCAGGTTTCACTCCCCGGGTGAGACTTAGGCTCTCTCTAGGCTTCTCTCTGAGACTCTTGTTTGGTTTTCCCATTCGGAATCCATCACCAACTAGCGGTTTAAGAGGAGGGAGAGAGGGAACCATGGGATTCTTGAGTTCCTCTCTGTCAGCTGATTTTAGGGGCCTGATAAGAAGAAACATTGATAAAAATGTGCCTTGCTTTTCTTTGACTTCCTAAAACTCTACTGTGAGTACGCTGAGGACCAGCATAACTACAGTTAACCTTAATAGGTGAGAGGGCTTACGTTCCGCAAATGCATGTGTGCATGATAATTCCAGGGGTAAACTAAAGGAGCGATGCTGGGGTCGGGGGGCGGGTCCTGATTACAGTGCTTCTTAGCAGAGAGAAGGGAGACTGGAGCCAAAGCCCAGCTCCTTTCCTCACGAGGAACACAGACCCTGGCAGGTTGTTTTATCTCTGCACCGCAATTTTCTCTTCATAAGATAGACTTCTCTCTACTTTTGAGGACTGTGGAGAAAGTTAAGTGAGATAATGTACAGAAAAATTCATCATAGGGATCAGAAAACCAACTTCCCTCCTGCTCCCAGTTCCTGGGAGATGAGTGAGTTGAACACACCAGGAAGCATACGTGTCTACTTTCTTCTGTCTGTCTGTGTGTCAGTCTGTCTAGTTCTCATTCTGTCTGCCTATCTATCCATCTATCTGTCTATCTATGTCTTGACAGAGCTCCAGTGGGAATAAAATTACACATAGTTTATACATATATATATACACACATATCACCAGACTTCTTTTCAAATGTCATTTAAGGCTCCTTGTATTTAGCTCATGTGGAAAGATTGGTGATCTTCACGGATGACTTAACCTGCATTGCAGGAAGATTTTGGCAAAGGTTCCCGGCTCTGGCAAGTCATTACCCACAGCCTTGCATAGCCCCAAATGCAGCAGATCCCTGGTCCTGCCCCTGGACCCTGCACCCCACATGCCTCTCTCCCCTGGCCCGCCCCACTGCCACTCACTCCCTGATCCAGGCACTCTGGACTCTGTCTTGTGCCCAGGCCCCCTGTGCATGGGTTCCAGCCATTGGAATAGAGGACCCACTGCTTGGTTCTCCAGCTGTTCTCAGCACTCGGGTGGGTCTCCCTGTCTACACTTGATGAAATGATCATGTCGCTCCAGCATCCTCTTGCTTACCTGGAAACGCACACATTCCACTGATCCTTCTCTGACACTAATTTCTGGTTTACATGTAGATGTATTTCCTTATTTAAAAAATTTCCTTCAAACTTCTGCAGCCAACACTGCTTGAGCAGTTTTGGGTGCTGAGAAACGAGGGCTGGTCGGGGACAAGATCCAGCCTGACCTGCTCCCTCACCTAAAGGGGTTTAAGTCTGTCAGTAAAGCAGGTTTGTGGACAACTGACAGAGCACAAAGGGCCCAGCAGGGACTTTACTCTGGGTGGTTCCAACCAACAGTCATGAGTCTCACAGCCAAGCAAGTCAGAGCAAGGTGAGGAGGCTGCCAGGGGAGACAGCTGAGGGGCTGCTGCGTCTGCGCAGGGCGCTCCCGCCTCCTGGGCAGCATCCAGTCCCAGCTCCCTCCTCTCTCCCCACGGGGCTGCCTTCCTCCCCTGCACAGGAGGCCCCGCCTCCCCCTGTCACACTTGCTCTCCAGAGAACCTTGCCTGGTGCTTTTCATCGCCATTGCAGTACCTTCTCCCATAGTCCTAGAGCTTTCCCCGTGGGTTCTCTCGCGTTCGGACTGCTCCGGGACTTTCACATCATCTCCCTGAATCTCTCCGTCTCTCCTGTGTGAGAACTTTCTTTTTTCTCCAAGACTAATACTTATAACAGTTCGTGGCTGACTAATGTTCTGATGTGAATGACTCGTCCCTTCTATCTAGGTGAATTCCTGTGCCTTTTAAGAACTCATTCTACACCCTCTGATTACCTAGTTTTGCCATCAAGACTTTCATGCTGGGGAGTGTGAGAGGTCACGTCATCCAGGGACTCTTAACAGGGGGTGATTTTGCCCCTCCAGCCCCAGAGGACACTTGGCAACCTCTGGAGACATTTTTGGTTGTCAAAGCCAGGAGGGAGGGTGCCACATCCATGGGGTCTAGAGCAGAGATGCCTCTGATTGGAGTGGGGCAATGCCTCGATGTGCATCTTAATGCTTCTTATCCACCCTCAGTCCTTCTGCATTTTACCCAGCTCATTTGTCACCTGCCATGTTATTCCAATAGACACACTGAGTGGATATTTAGCTGGCACTACCTTGTGGTGGACTGAAGTTGCCTATTACATCCGTGTCACCTTCCCAGGATAAAGTTTTGTTGAAAAATACAATTTTCAACAAGAGAGTCATTCATCTCTATCCATTTGCTCCTCTCGTTCGACTCTGCAGCTGCCACCAGCACTAGGATGGAAGCTGATCTTCACATTGTGTTTTTTAACAAGGACAGAGTGAAATGAAAAGAAAAAATGAGAGTCGAGTATTGATGAGACTATCATTTCCTGTAAAATGTGTAAGCAAACCATCACTGGAGATATCTTAAAGGTGTAAACTTTGCAAATTTGAGGAAAATGGACTTTAACACTATTCTCAAGTGCATTCCTTAAAACTAATTAAATGTAGGTTTCTATAATAAACATTTTTTAACTAAACAAGAAAAGACAATGGACAGGACAGCTCCCCAAGACAAAGCATTACTCAGCCCACAATGTGAACAGTGCCAAGACTGAGGTCACCCATTCCAGCCATTTTCAGGGTTTGCCATGAGTTGGTGGGACGCCAGAGAGAGCATAACACTTGCCTGTGAGCTAATCCCAGCAGAGACTGAACTAGAATCTAGTTCTGCTCACCTTCAGACTAGTTTATTCCTGTTATAATCAATCTTAACTTTGAATTTTTACAGCCTACCTAGCATTACAACATTACAGTTCACAACTCTTGTGCGTCAACTCCTTCTGTAGAGAAAGTAACTTCAGCATAAACACCCACATTCCCTCTTGCACAGGTCATATTCTCAGATAGCCTAAAATGGTATCATTCTTTTTCTCCTCCTATCATGTATTTGCTCATATCTGAATTCTCCTGCCCTAGTTTTCAAAATTTTTCATTTTTACATTTCTGCAAAGATGATCCAACAGCAATTGAATAAATAACTCTTGAACTGACCCCAAGAACACCAAGGGGGCATGATGTGAGTCTAAAACAGATTTTTCTTGTGCTAAGGATACAGTTTAAAGTATTTTTGTGATGACCTAGATGTGAGGATGTGAGGCAGGTATGAAGATTCATAATATCAGCACTTACCTTCTGAAATTCTGTCTCCCACTTGGCTCAGCAGCTCAAGGCCAGCCCCTCAGGTGTTCACAAGGTGTTTTTATAATGGAATAACTCCTCCCTCTGGAACGGGTGGAGCCCAGTCAAGGAAAAGCCACTTCTACAGAGTTCAGGGGTTCAGAGTTCATGCGAGATTAGAAGAAAACTGCCAAGTCATTCTCTCACCACAAAACAATTGGTTACTATATTTCTTTTCAAAGTAAGAATTAAAAGATAAGACACAAAATTTCAGCACATTTGCACTCTCTCTGCCTGTCAGTGGGGTATGGCTTTTTGAAGAAACTTACTGTGAGGTTTTCACGAATTGGATGGAAGGACAGAGGCAGATGAGAAACCTCTGCCATGAGCAGAGCAGGAGCTGATGTCAGGAAGGGGCAAGTGGAGCTTTGGAATACTTTTATATTGGGTCAAAGACAAAACAGAGAACACCTGATTAAATGTGAATTTCAGAGAAATAATAAACAATTTTTTAGTATAAGTGTATCCCAAAGATTGCATGCTACCCATTCAGTGTAGGCATCCCCTGCCTCAGCAATTGCTGACAATTTTTTTCCTCCATACCCTGTAGTGGGTGGTATGGTGGGCCCCTAAAAAGATAGGTCCATGTCCAAAAACCTGCTACCTGTGAGTGTGAGCTTACTTGGAAAAAGGGTCTTTGCAGATGTAATTGAGTTCAGGAAGTGAGATGAGATCATTCTGGATTCTCCTCATGGGCCCTAAACCCAATAACACACATGTTTACAGCAGAGGAGAAAACACAACACACAGAGGGTGAGGTGAGGTGAAGATGGAGTCAGAGGTGGAAGTAATGTGTCCACGAGCCAAGGAAGCAAAGAACGCAGAAAGCCCCCAGAGCTGGAAAAGGCAGGAAGCCGTCTCCCTGAGGCATTTTGGAGGAAGCGAAACTCAGCTGACACCTTGACTTGGGGCTTCAGGCCTCCAAAAGTGTGAGAGAGTACATTTCCTTGTTTTAGCCACCCAGCTTGAAGTAATTTGATACAACCACCACAAGAAACTAATATTGACTCCCACAAACGGCTCCCACTTTTATGGGATTATTTTGAAACTAATCCTGGACAGCATATCACTCCATCTATCAACAGTTTACTGCGTTCATCTGTAAGAAGTAAGGACTCTTTTACTAAACAGAAGCAGACTATTAGCCTATCACGCTAACTTTTTATAATTCCTTCATTTCATTAAATATTCAGGATTCTAATTTCCCCCAACAACTCATGAAGGTTTCCTTACACTTGGTTTGATAGTATTGGGGAAGGTAAGAGTATATAACAAAGCATCAAATGCTATATTGTAATACACATATTTCATTTAAGTTGTCATGGGCCTCTTTGACTTCAAAGTATACATGTTCTAGAAACTGCAGTGACTGAAGAGCCTGTCACCATGTGAATGTGCTAAACTCTCAGCACCACAAGGGCCAGGAGAGTGGATATTGTGATTTTTATTAAACTCTTCAATCCTTGAACAGGACCTGACACACTAGCAACGAATGCACATTTGTTGAATGAATAAAAGAAAGATCTAACGCTTTATAAAGATGATGGTTTTATTGATGTGTAAGCCTCCTATATCTCTTACAATCATATGTTTGCTTCATGATTTTTATTTAGTGTGATTTCGGGTAGTTCTGATCTAGAAATAGTCTCCTTACTTTCAAAGAGAAATGTTAACTAAGACAGGTACTATGTCTACTGATGGAGTTTAATTTCCTTGGTTTTACACGACTTTTCTAAAATCTAGGAGCGATGTCCCCAAAACTTGAAGATTATTTTCCCTTGGTATCACTTCACCTGTCGCTTCCTCTCCATCCACTGCCCTGTCTCTGTTTAGTTACATCTCTTCTCTTCCCTGACACTCTACCACATTCTCCTGATGGGAAGCTGGTCTCATGTCTCCATATATGTGTTGCCAGAGTATTTTCTGATGTATTGCTTTCATCGTGTTCCTCCTGGAGCTAAAGCCCCCTTCTGGTGTTCTCAGGATCTGCTCCAATCTCTATTGTGGCTCTCAGAGGATTCCACATCCCAAGCTCCACGACCTTGAAATTCCATTGAATAGAATATTCTAGATTGCATCCTAGCAAATTGAAATTTTGCTGAAAGATTTTAACTTGGGTGAAACTAGTGCCACTCTATCTCACAGCGGATTTTTATAAAATGCCTTGAGAGTCAGGATGCTCCATTCACTAGGATTCAGGAAGGCTGACTGGGAGTGAAGGTCATTGTCCCAGGAATGCCCGGTTCTCTTCTTCTTTCTCCTCTAAACTCAGTGCACCCAAGATGCTGAACAACCAACTCACTTTTTCAAATGCAGAGAAAGAAAGATTTGTTGTGCTCTCTTTCATCAGGGTAATATTGGCATCTTTGTCATCAGGTGGGCATATGGGTAAAAGCAGGATCATTTCACTCAAATCTGCCACACCTTCTGTGTACATACCAATCTTGAAAGACAAAAATGACTGAAGTGTCAAATGTCTCCTGCCTTAGACTTTGTAGTTGAAAAATGTAAAAGAATGGAGCATCAGGAGGTGGCAAAGGAATTCACCTCCATTGGGAGCATTTTTATAGGCCAGTCATTCACTTATGACTTTTACCTAATTTTCACATTTCATTCTAGAACAAGCTCTCGAGGTAGATATATGTTAAAATTTTTGTTACATGCATGACCAAACATAAGGCAGAGAGCATCGGTGACCTGCCCTGAGTCACAGACGTCAGAGACATTGATGGGATCACTGCAAGTAACCACTGAGACTCTAGCTAGGGTTTGCCAGCTCTGCTGGGTTTGTTCTGTGCACAAACTCAGTGTGGTTCACACGGCCAAACACCTGCCACTTAAGTCACCTCCACAGGGAGTCCCTGGCACAGCGTCTCAGCCACGTCCCTCTCCTTCTCATCCTGTTACAACACCCAGGCCCACATAGTGCCCAATGTTAGCAGCTCCTCCAATGATTTCCATAGAACATGGTTCACAGCCCTCTCCAGGCGCTGCCGCCCAACGCTGACCATGTTTGCATTTCTCAAGAACAAACCTAAAGTATCCCCTGAAATGCTGCAATTCTTCATTCAGTTCCATCCAGAGCATAACTCCAAATGATTTGTTGTTTTGTTGTGTTTTTACTGTTCCAAACAAGGCTTCCTATAAGAGGTTTTTTTTTAAGATAAAAGATTTATTGACATATAATTCACATACCATAATGTTAACCTTTAAAGTGTACTATTCAGCAGTTGAATACATTCTCAAACCATCATCACTTTCCAATTTCAGAACATTTCTATCACCCTTAGAAGAAATCCTGTACCCTTGATGGTCACTCCCCATTTCCCCCTGACTCCGTCCCCAGACACGCACATAACTGCTTTCTGTTTATCTGGATTTGAATGTCTGCACATTTCTTACAATTGAAATCACACACCATGTGGCCTTTTGTGTTTGATTTCTTTCATTTAGTAAAATGTTTTCAAAGTTCATCCGTGTTGTAGCCTGCAGCAGTGCTTTATTCCTCTTTGTGTCTAAATAATATTCCATTGTATGAATATACCACCCTTTGTTCATCCATTCATCACTTGGTGGACATTTGTACTGTTTCTACTTTTTGAAGGTTACAACAACACTGTTACGAACATCTGTGTACCTGTTTTAGTGTGGGTGTGTTTTTGGTTGTCTTGGTACCCTACCTGGTAGTGGAATTGCTGACTCACATGGTAATTCTACTGTGTAGCTTTTGAGTAACAGCCACAGTTCCTTACAGGATTTTAATTTTAATCATGTGGTCCCACCACAGCAGGGAGGAGATCCCCCCAGATATGGTTGTATTGACATGATCTGGCTGCTTCAGCCCTCTATCAAAATGTTTAAGTAACCCTAGCATTTGGGCTCCACCTCTGCTAATCCCTCTCAGGTGACCCGTCCATATAATTGGGTCATAAGTTAGGTTCCAAGTCATCATTCTGGTAATTTCTGGAACTTGAGAATCACTTCTTTTGGTCCTTCCCTTCCCCAGCCTTATCGTCTAGACCCTCAGACACTTCGTCCTTTGTCTCTGGCTGTGGGCTGGTGTCCAGCTCCTAAAGGTCTGAGCACCTGGAGTCGTGACTCCACCGTCCTCCTGGCTTCTTAGTTCATCAGGTTTGCAGACCTCTGTCGCTGTGCCCGCACCAGGGGCCTCAACCTCTTCTATAATCCCACTGGCTTGAGTCCACTGCAGGTTTCCTGTCCCTCATCCTCTGAGGTCTCTGCTGTACTGCACCTCAGTCTATACCACCGAGGCCACACTGCTGGTGGTCGTGATCCCCCTGACACAGTCTTGGTCCCTTAGTGAAGGACCTGAATTGTTCCTATTAATTGTTGATGAAAGAGCAGGAGAAATACCGTACGGGGCTCTCTCCTTGATGTCTTTCCCATAGAGGTTGTGTTTGGTGGCAATGTAGTTGAGAATGGCTCTGCTCTGCACCAGCTTCATCCCATCAATTTCGACCGTTGGCACTTGCTGGAACATCAAACTCCCATCTTTTGAAGGAAGAAAAGGAAAAGTAGAGGGAAATGTTTTATGGATCACATACTTTGAGGATGAAAAACTCTTTGTTGAAATGACTGGAGGTGTAACAACTAAAATTACTGTATAGCACTTTAACAGAAGAGCATTTATTTTTAGCTTCCTACAGTCTTTCTTTTTCTTATCAATCTCCCTTTTGATTTTTAATCCATTATTTCATTTTTGTTTTTATTTCTCATCCAGATGATGATTGATCCCTGTTTTTTTGTGTTCGATTTCTCTTCATGGATATTTTAGGAAGAAGTTGGGAGAAGCTGCAACAGGGCCACCAGCCGTTTGCCATTTCAGTTGGGAAGTTCCCAAAATAAGTGTCATGATGTTCAAGGCATTTAAGGCAGGTTTTCACAGAGATTTCTCCTGCTCTTTCATCAACAATTAATAGGAACAATTCAGGTCCTTCACTAAGGGACCAAGACTGTGTCAGGGGGATCACGACCACCAGCAGTGTGGCCTCGGTGGTATAGACTGAGGTCCCTTTCCTTGCTCTTCAAATCTGCAATACTGCTAGGACATCACCTTGTCAAACCCATCAGAGACAGCAATTCAAGGCAATGCTGGGCCTGTTTCTCCTCTTTCACTCTGTCGCATGTGTGTGACGTCCTTGCTGGGAGAACTGTGGGATCCTGAGCTGATACAGCTCAATCATGGTGCAGAAAAGCAGGAGAAAGCAAAGAAAGGGATCCACAGGGCACTGGGGATGGCCTTGTGGCAAAGCAAACTCAGAGAGGTTCAGCCTTTCCTGGGCCTGAGGGAGTTACCAAAGCTGCTCAGGGAGCCCCACCACTTACTTTGAACCACTTCTCTCCCTCTCCTTGGCCCCCAACTCCCAGCATACACACACATAGACATTGCCTGGGTTTAAAACCTCCAATTATAAATTCTACTAGATACTCTCATCAGAGGAATTTAGATACTTAGTTTTACCATTTTTTAACTTTTGAAAGTCTTCCAGAGTGTCTACAAATTTCTCTTCAAACTGGAAAACAGTAACAGTAAATGAGTTCTTCTTCTTTCATTCCAAGCATAGAATTCTTAAACTTGAATGGCCCCTGTCTGGCACATAATAAGCAGAAGGAAGATTTCTGAGCTTGGCAAGGTACACAGAGAAGAGTGATCAGGGCAATTTGGAAATTTAGGTTAGTGCCATCAATGAAAGCAAATAGGTTGCAGCAGATAGCAGCTCATTCTTGCAATTTCAGTTCACCTCCATCCTGTTTCCAGCTCAGTGGATGACTGAGTCATGATTTCAGAGGGGGGTGTCATGGAGGGAAGGAACTGGAAAGTTCATCTAGTTATGGAGTTTTAATATCTAAGTAAAGCCTATCTCTCAACATGAGATCAGGACAGGACATTGTGTGTCCTCCAGCATAGGGTACACCAGGGGGCAATGACAGCCTCAGGTGCTGCCACCTGGTGCCTCTGCTATCGTTTACATCATCCTATTCCATTTTATATATTCAAAGGGGTACTTTATGGTAAAAGTGTGGGAATTTGGGGTTTCTAACTTGTCCAGTGGAAGCGTTTATTGTGGATCCACATGGCTCCACAGGGTCAGACTATAGAGACAGTGAGGTGGGGGTGGAGCAACTCCTAAAGCACCCAGTTCCAGACAAACATAAGGAGTGGTGGCTGGTCATCAAGGGAGGGTGGCCAAGGTGGGATGGGGTTGGCTAGTGAGATAGTGTTTGTGAGGCGAATGGAGACGGATGGGATGGTGAGGACCAGCCTTTGGGCACAGAGAACGCAGAAGAACTGACCAAGAGCCTCTGGTAAGTCCTGCCCCACCCCATCTTCAGTCAAGCTGATGGAGAAGAGGAAGCCTGGGATGCACTCCACATCTCCCCTACTTCCCCCTCCTGTGCTGAACTCATCCTGCCCAGGGGCTCTGAACACATCCCTCAACCCCAAGTCTGACCCTGGACTACAATGAAAACGGGTTATTGATTTATAGAGAGAAAACTACCTGGAATAGCGCTATTTCAATCTTTTGTGTACTTGTTTCTTCATGAAATTGAGAGAGGTCCAGGCTAAAGTCCCATGTATCTGTGAAGCAATCGAGAAAGTGTAATCCCATGGCTTCAGTAAACATGTTGTTATGAAGCTCAAGAGAATCCACTGGAAGCTCATGTCACAAGACATCACCTCACCTGGAACCCTCCTTTTTTGTTCCCATCTGAGGGACAAGATCTCCTGGGCTCATACATGACTCCCTCCCCAGGAAAACCCTCCAAGATTTGCTGGTGCCTCTGGTCTGGACAGAGTAGTGTGTTTCTCAGTGACACCTCCAGAGGCAGCACTCAACACAGTTCCAGGAAAACCTACCATCTTTCCACTGAGACTATGGCATTTTGACACTATAAATGCTTGCGTGTCCTCCTAGATGCTCCCCCCTCCTTTTAATAACCTCTTTACTTGTTTGCAACTTCACTAGAATATAAGCTGCCTGAGGACAGGGCCTGTGTCTATCTTGTTCATCTGGGTATCCCCAGGACCTAGTACAGGATACGGCACTTGAAGGTGCTCGACAAAATCATTGCTGAGTGAATGCATTGCATCTTTCACTGGCAGTGTCTTACAATCCCCTACTCCCCATATTTCTGGTTATGTCTTAACTTTAATTATATTTTAATATTATATATTTTTATGCTTTTATTAAGGAAATTTCTAGCATGTATAAAATAAATATAAAAGTACAAAGATCCTCCCTGTACCCTCACCCAGCTTCGATAACTATCAACTCAAGCCAGTCTCCTATCATCTGTATGCCCACTACTCTGCCCATCTCTTAAAAATTTGAAGCAGATTCCAGATATCATAGCATTTCATCCCTAAACCTGTCAATGTATATTCTCAAATATGACAATATTTAAAAATAACCACAGAGGAGATCTCGTCAAGAAAGTGGCATAAGCAGACTCTGAAGTCATCTCCTCCCATGAACACAACCAGGTTACAACTATTTTTGGAAAGCTTACCCTGGATAGAAAACTGAAAACTGGATAAAAAGAACTCCCACAACAAGGGACAGTCCTGGCTAAGGTGGAAGGGGCAGAAATTCATGCTGGAGAGAAAAAGTCACCTTCAGGAGCAGCGGAATTTCTCAGCTGGCCAGGCGGGAGTCACCCTAAGGTACGCAGGCCTCCCTGGAGAAGTGAAGTCCAGAGCGGGGCCCAATACTGTTATAAGCATCCTTCAGAGTCAGCACAACTGAGACAAGCGTCTTACTATCTGACTTTGTGGCTATTGACTGCAGTGGGGTATACCGCCAGAAAAGCTACTGGATGAAAGCCAAAAAGACTTGGGTCTTACAGGGCCCACGCACAAACTCACCCATCTCAGCAACCTAAAATCACCAGAGAGAAGGTTGACACTCCTTTGGTGAAAAGAGACTCACTTGGTGGGCTCTGGGGGCATCTTGGTGAGAAGAGGGACCTCTCTGGAGACTGAGACATTGGGGGGGGCCATTGTTCTGACCTGGTCCAGGTGTGCTGACACAGATCCCAGCAGACACCATTGAGCTTCTTCCCCTGGACTGTTAGCCCAGGGGGCTGCCACACCCACTAGAGCAGCAGATTTAATCCAGTTCAGCCAGGGCAGGCAGCCCACCACAGGGACCCACCCTGCCCAACAGCATGCCCTCAGGCTACTTGTCAGCCAGCATTGACTGGGTGCCTTGATCATCTACAGGCAGGCGAGTGTGTCTGCCTCTGTGGGGCAGGGCCTGGGTGAGGACCAGGTGAACTGTGGGCAGCATTGGTGGAGAGGTGGGGACCTCTGCAGTGGGGCATCCGGGTATGCTCCAGGAAGCTGGGAAGTGTGCATGGCTCAGGACTGTATTGACGGTGTGTGTGGTCCTGTGGGGGGTGATGCTTATCAGTGGCAGAAGACCTATGCTTCACAAATAGCCATAAAAATGATCAGCTCCACCTTCTAAAGCCTGAAACAATTGAGTGCTCCCATGCCTAAGGCCATCCCTATTCAGCTGTACTCCTAAGAGAATTGACAACAGCCTTGTAGGCCTGAGGCCTATTGCAACTGTAAGCCCCTGAGCCTAGCAACCAGCTACACTGGGTACCTACCCAATTAACAGGAAAACTGCAACATGAGTGTGCTGTTAGACCTTGTAGCCAATGTTGCTGAGGCACCCCCCCCAAACCAGATTTACAAACAAGCCAGGGAAGAAAAGACTAGACTCCCTGGATACTTGTCTTAAGAGCAACCCTGCCACAGTAGAAGGACACAAGTAGCCCACAAAGGGGTCACTCCTGGATCTTTTGGACTGGTGACAAGAGGGAAGCACACAGCTGGGCCTCAAAAAGCATCTCTTACATAAGGCCACTTCTCCAAGATCAGGAGACATAGCTGACTCACCTAATACATAGAAATAAGCACAGAGAAAGAGACATAATGAGGAGACAAAGGAATACATTCCAAGCAAGGGAACAGAACAAAACCCCAGAAAAAGAACTAAATGAAACAGAAATAAGTGACCTACCCAACAAAGCATTCAAACAAAATCTCAGAAGGATGCTCACAGAAATTAAGAGAAGATTGGATGAACACAGTGAGCTCATCAACAAAGAACTGGAAAACATAAAAAAATAACTAATCAGAAATGAAGAATACATTACTGGAAATGAAAAATTCACTACAGGGACTCAATAGCAGAGTAGAGGATACAGAAGAATGGATCAGCGAGCTAGATGAAAGTCTAGAGGAAATCATCCAAGCAGAACAAAAAAAGAAAAAAGAATTAGACAGAATGAGAGCAGTCTAAGGGAACTCTGGGACAATATCAAATGCACTAACATTGGTGTCTCAGAAGGAGAAGAGAGAGACAAGGGGGCAGAAAATTTATTTGAAGAAATAATAGATGAAAATTTTCCTAATCTAAGGAAGGAAACAGACATTCAGGTACAGGAAGCACGGAGAGCTCCTAACAAGATAAGCCCAAAGAGGCCCACACCAAGACACACTGTAATTAAAATGTCCAAAATTAAAGATAAGAGAGAATCCTAAAAGCAGCATGAGAAAGGCAACAAGTGACATACAAAGGAAAGCCCATAAGGCTATCAGTGGACTTCTCAGCCAAAACCCTACAGGCAAAAAGAGAATGGCATGACATATTTAAAGTGCTAAAAGGAAAAAAGCTACAACCAAGAATACTCTATCCATCAAGGTTGTCATTCAGAATGGAAGGAGAGATAAAGAGCTTCCCAGACAAGCAAAAATTAAAGGAGTTTATCACCAAGAAACTGGTTCTACAAGAAATGCTGAAAGGACTTATTTAAGTGGGAAAGTGATGACCACAAATAGGGATTAAAAAATTATCAAAAACAAATAACCCTCCCAAAAAAATCCAGGCAATAAAATCACTGGTAAAGGTAAAAATATAGTGAAAGTAGCAGATCAACCACCTGAGAAGATAACACAAAGGTTAAAAGACAAAAGTACTAAAATCACCTATTTCAATGATAAGAGGGTAATGGATAGACACACACAAAACAAGACATTAGATATGATTTCAAAAGCATAAAATGTGGGAGAAGGGGAGTGGAAAACTAGAGCTTTTAGAAAGAGGTCAAGCTAAAGAGTCTATCAACTCGATATAGACTG
This sequence comes from Equus przewalskii, assembly GCF_037783145.1. NCBI lineage: Eukaryota > Metazoa > Chordata > Mammalia > Perissodactyla > Equidae > Equus > Equus przewalskii. The sequence continues at coordinate 50,806,799 of NC_091849.1, forward strand.
TTATATACATAGAATATTAAAAAGGATATTCATGGTAATCTCAAATCAGAAACCTATAATAAGCAAGCAAGAAAGTAAGACAAAAGAAATCAATCATATTACTAAAGATAGTCATTAAACCACAAGAGAAGAGAGCAACAGAAAGAGACAGGAACAGAGAGCAACTACTAAAACACCCAGAAAAAAAAGTAACAAAATGGCAATAAATACATATTTATCAATAGCTACTTTAAATGTCAATGGACTAAATGCTCCAATCAAATGCCATAGGGTGACCAATTGGATAAAAAAACAAGACCCATGTATATGCTGCATACAACAGACACACATCAGACCTAAAGACACTCACAAACTGAAAGTGAAAGGATGGAAAAAGATATTCCATGCAAGTGGCAAAGAAAAGAAAGTGGGGGTAGCAATACTTATATCAGATAAAATAGACTTTAAAACAAAAACTGTAACAAGACACAAAGACGGGCACTACATAAAGATAAAGGGAACAATCCAACAAGAAAATATAACTCTTGTAAATATCTATGCACCCAACATAGGAGCACCTAAATATATAAAGCAATTATTAACAGACATAAAAAGAGAAATAGACAGTAACACAATAATAGTAGAGGACTTTAACACTCCACTTACACCAATGGATAGATCATCCAAACAGAAGATCAATACAGAAACACTGGCCTTAAAGGACACATTAGACCAGATGGACTTAGTAGATATATACAGAACATTCCATCCAAAAACCACAGAATACACATTCTTTTCAAATGCCCATGGAACATTCTCCAGGATTGATCACATATTAGGCCACAAAACAAGTCTCAATAAATTTAAGAAGATCGAAATAATACCATGCATCTTTTCTGACCACAAAGGTATGAAACTACAAATCAACTACAGGAAGAAAAGCCACAAAAATGTGGAGATTAAACAAAATGCTACTGAACAATGATTGGGTCAATGAAGAAATCAAAGGAGAAATCAAAAAATTTCTGGAGACAAATGAAAATGAAAATACGACATGCCAAAATCTGTGGGATACAGGAAAAGTGGTTCTAAGAGGGAAGTTTATGGCAATTCAGGCCTACCTCAACAAAGAAGAAAAATCCCAAATACACAATCTAAAAGTGCTCCTAAAGGTACTGGAAAAAGAACAACAAACAAAGCCCAAAATCAGCAGAAGGAAGGAAATAAGAAAAACCAGAGCACAAATAAACGAAATGGAGACTAAAAAAACAATACAAAAAGCTAATGAAACCAAGAGCTGGTTCTTTGAAAAGATAAACAAAATTGACAAACCCTTAGCTAGATTCACCAAGAAAAAAAGAGAGAAGGCTCAAATAAATAAAATCAGAAATGAAAGAGGAGAGATTACAATGGACACCTCAGAAATACAAAAGATAATAAGGGAATACTAAGAAAAGCTATATGCCAACAAATTGGATAATCTAGAAGAAATGGATAAATTCTTAGAAACAAACAACCTTCCAAAACTGGACGAAGAAGAAGCAGAAAATTTGGATAGACCGGTCACCAGTAAGGAGATTGAAACAGCAATCAAAAACCTCCCAAAAATAAAAGCCCAGGGGGGCTGGCCCCGTGGCCGAGTGGTTAAGTTCGCGCGCTCCGCTGCAGGCGGCCCAGTGTTTCGTTGGTTCGAATCCTGGGCGCGGACATGGCACTGCTTGTCAGACCACGCTGAGGCAGCGTCCCACATGCCACAACTAGAAGAACCCACAACGAAGAATACACAACTATGTACCTGGGGGCTTTGGGGAGAATAAGGAAAAAATAAAATCTTAAAAAAATAAATAAATAAATAAATAAAATAAAAGCCCAGGACTAGATGGCTTCCCTGGTGAATTCCACCAAACATTCAAAGAAGACTTAATATGTATCCTTCTCAAACTCTTCCAAAATATTGAAAAGGAGGGGAGGCTTCCTAACGCCTTCTATGAAGCCAGTATTATCCTGATACCAAAACCAGACAAGGATAACACAAGAAAAAGAAAATTACAGGCCAATATCACTGATGAACATCAATGCAAAAATCCTCAACAAAATACTAGCAAATTGAATACAACAATACTTTAAAAAGATCATGCATCATGATCAAGTGGGTTTCATTCCAGGGCTGCAGGGATGGTTCAATATCCACAAATCAATCTATGTGATACACCACATCAACAAAATGAAGAATAAAAATCACATGATCATCTCAATAGATGCAGAGAAAGCATTTGACAAGATACAGCATCCATTTATGATAAAAACTCTAAATAAAATGGGTATACAAGGAAAGTACCTCAACATAATAAAGGCCATATATGACAAACGCACAGAAAATATCATTCTCAATGGAGAAAAACTGAAAGCTATCCCTCTAAGAACAGGAACCAGACAAGGATGCCCACTGTCACCACTCTTATTTAACATAGTATTGGAAGTCCTAGCCAGAGCAATCAGGCAAGAAAAAGAAATAAAAGGGATCCATATTTGAAAAGAAGTGAAACTCTCACTCTTTGCAGACAACATGATTTTATATATAGAAAACCCTAAAGAATCCACTAAAAAACTTTCAGAAATAATAAATGAATACAGTCAAGTTGCAGGATACAAAATCAACATACAAAAATAGGTTGCTTTCCAAACCCTAACAAGGAAGTAGCAGAAAGAGAAATTAAGAATACAATCCCATTTACAATTGCAACAAAAAGAATAAAATACCTAGGAATAAACTTAACCAAAGAGCTGAAAGATCTGTACACTGAAAACTATAAAACATTGTTGAAAGAAATCAAAGAAGACACAACAAAATGGAAAGATATTCCGTGCTCTTGGATTGGAAAATTAACATAGTTAAAATGTCCATACTTCCTAAAGCAAGCTACAGATTTATCACAATCCCTATCAAAGTTCCAACAACATTTTTCACAGAAACTGAACAAAGAATCTTAAAATTTATATGGAACAACAAAAGACCCCGAATAGCCAAAGGATTCAAAGAAAAGAACAAAGCTGGAGGTATCACACTCCCTGATTTCAAAATATTCTACAAAGCCATAGTAACCAAAACAGCATGGTACTGGCACAAAAATAGACACACAGATCAATGGAACAGAATCGAGAGCCCAGAAATATACCTACACATTTACAGACAGCTAATATTCAACAAGGGGGTCAAGAGCATATAATGGAGAAAGGAGAGTCTCTTCAATAAATGATGTTGGGAAAACTGGACAGCTACATACAAAAGAATTAAAGTAGACCATTATCTTACACCATGCACAAAAATCAACTCAAAATGAATTAAAGACTTAAATGTAAGACCCGAAACCATGAAACTTCTATTAGAAAACATAGGCAATACACTCTTTGACATCGGTCTGAGCAGCATATTTTCAAGTCCCATGTCTGACTGGGCAAGGGAAACAAAAGAAAAAATGAACAAATGGGACTACATCAGACTACAAAGCTTCTGCACAGCAAAGGAAACCATCAACAAAAGGAAAAGACAACCTAACAATTGGGAGAAGATATTTGCAAACAGTATATCAGATAAGGGGTTAATATCCAAAATATACAAAAAGCTCATACATCTCAACAACATAAAAACAACAACCCAATTAAAAAATGGGCAAAAGATCTGAACAGAGATTTCTCCAAAGAAGATATATGGATGGCCAACAAGCTTATGAAAAGATGCTCAACATCATTAGCTATCAGGGAAATGCAAATCAAAATTACAATGAGGTGTCACCTCACTCCGATCAGAATGGCTATAATTAACAAGGCAGGAAACAAAAAGTGTTGGAGAGGATGTGGAGAGAAGGGAACACTTGTACACTGCTGGTGGGAGTGCAAACTGGTGCAGCCACTATGGAAAGGAGTATGGAGTATCCTTAGAAAATTAAGAATAGATCTACCATATGATCCAGCTATTCCACTGCTGGGTATTTATCCAAAGAAGTTGAAAACACAAAGGCATAAAGATACATGCACCCCTATGTTCATTGCGGCATTATACACAATAGCCAAGACTTGGAAGCAACCTAGGTGCCCATCAAGGGAAGAATGGGTAAAGAAGATGTGGTATATATACACAATGGAATACTACTCAGCCATAAGAAATGATGAAATCCGGCCATTTGTGACAACATGGATGAACCCTGAGGGTATTATGCTGAGTGAAATAAGTCAGAGGGAGAAAGTCAAATACCGTATGATCTCATCATAAGTAGAAGATAAAAACAATGACAAACACATAGCATTGGAAATTGGATTGGTGGTTATCACAGGTGAGGGGGGAGGGAGAAGGCAAAAGGGATGATTAGACTCACATGTGAGGGGATGGGATATAACTAGGTTTTTGGTGGTGAACATGATGTAATCTACACAGAATTCAAAATATATTATGATGTACATCTGAAAGCTATATAATGTTATACTCCAATGATATTGCAATATAATAGAAAAATAAATAAAAATTTAAAAAACCATGTCACACTTAAAATCACACCTGAAAAATTAATAATTTTTTATTATCTAATATTCAATCAGTCATCAGGTTTCTAATTGTTGTATAAGTGTCATAAATGATATTTTATAGTTTGTTGAATCCAAATCCAAATAAGTTCTATACATTGTGATTAGTTTCTTTTGTTTTCCTTAAACATTTCTTATAATTGTTTATGTGGTTTCATGGGCAGAATATTTAAAATTTCTAGTTGGTCAAGTCAGTCCCATTCTTATTTAATATGCAGATATTTTTATTGAAATATGCAAGACCATTCATAGGTCATCTAATATTCAAATCTCCCAGCTTATGGGAGAAAGGATTTTGACAGTCAATTTTAGATCCAACTTAATATGAATGAACTCAGAACCAACCTCTAGCCCAGCAGCAGCCAGGAGCCACTGGATCGACTCCATCTGCCCTCCTGTGCTGAAGTAGTGCAGCCTGGGCTTCTCTGACGAGATGCAGTCCCCTGGATTCTCTAAATCTGAATCAATGAATGAACTTATGAATGAGACCACAGAAACGCACTGTACTTTATGATGTACATTTGCCCAGAAGGGTGAACTATATGCCTTCTTCATGGTAGGGTTGGAGGAATCCCATAAAAGTCTCCCTTGGTCCAAATTCTCACCCAATAGTGGCCATGATGGCGAAATTACACAAAACCAGTCTCAGGTTGACATTTGTCCTCATTCTGAGGACATCAAAAAAGTAGCTTGTTTCCCACACAGACGCAGGCCCTGCGAGCCTGTGAGGGCCTTGAAACCAGAGGACTTCCCTGACAGCGAGGAGGAGAAGGGAGCAGAGTCACTCCTCAGCTCTTTGGCTGTCATGCTGCACTTGTTCAAAAGCATTAACTGGGGCTTAGTCTTGCCCCGACTGTCCCTCAAACCTTCTAAATTCTCGCCACAGAAGAGGATGTTCATTCCTTTTTTCTGTTGAAATTGCATATTTTTCCACTGCAGGATGAACTTTATTTTACAATCTAAAAATATGGATGTTAGTGCATTACTTTTATAGTATATGGAAAGGAACTAACATGTTTAGTGTCTACCACATAATGGACATTTTATCATTTTTATCTTCATTTCATCTTCATAAAAATTACTTGAGGTAGATCTTGCTATTATTCTAAGTTCACAGTTTGAGATTCTGCTGTCTATAGCGGTTAAGAAACTAGCCTAACATAAGTGGTGAACCTAGCAATCAAACGGACTTTTGACACCAAATTCTTGTAGCTTCTCTATACCAGTGATAAATAAATAGCAAGCAATAGAATATTGGAACATACGAGGAAGCCATTTGGAGTAAACCTAATTTGGCCTGACCCTGTTTTTCCAAAAGGGTCTGACATGGCCATTGAGCGTGCATTGTATATCTGACTTAAGCCTTTGCTATGTCCCAAAGGCAAGAACAAATGGCCTTAAGATAAAGATGCAACTTTTCCCTTTTGGCATTTCCTTCAGGATAAGCATCTCTCCCTAGGCTAGGAACTGATTGTTGTGCTCACCCTTTGACCACTGAGCTCAAGACAACAGACCTGCTACCTGCTGTGTCCATCAAGGCAGCAGACTTACTACCTACTGTGCAAATAGCTGTGCTGTGCTGGCTAGGCAGACTAGCGACTGTGGTAAAAGGGACATACCTATCATATGTGACGTATGTTCTTTGTTCCAAGATGGTATAAGATTCTGTGTACCCCACTTCTTTGGTGCCTTTCCTTCCTCGGGGAAGGAAGGCCCTGGGCCAAGCTAGTCCTTAGATCTGGCTCACAATAAACTCACCCCAATTTTCATTTATAGGTTAGTCGTGGATTATTTTCATTGTCTTTTCTTGGATAGTTGGCAGGATTTCAGAGAAGCCCACCAGAGACCACCTGGAATCCACACTGAACCAACATTCAGTACCAACAGGGGCCCACTGAGCCCCCCTGGCTCACTGCATTCTTCAGGTGACCCTGGTGAGTTCTCCTTAAACTCAGGCCTCCTTATTTTAAGTCAATGATCCAGAGTTTATATGAGCTGTTTCAAACCTTAAGACTAGATTTCATAAGGGGGTACCAGTACCCACCCTAGGTAAGAGAAACCTAGGGGAAATTCCTGGGAAAGAGTAACCTACGGGGAATTTCCTAGGCCAGAGAAGCCAAGGGGGAACTTTGGAGTAAATGAGGCAGGCTGACATTTTTAATTTGGATTTAAATTGGAAAGAATTGTGTTTATAAAGTCTGAACAAACTGCTTGATAGAGAAATGAGAGACTGAACATGTTCAGCTCTGAAGAAAAGGGGCACTTTACTCCTGGCCAAAAAGGCATTCTCAAGTGACTGAGGACCTCAGCAGGAGTGTTGGAGGATCAAATGCCTCATGATGCATAGTGGTCCCATAGGGAACTCCACTCTCATTCACATCAATTAATTACATGTTCATCCAGGGATGTGTACATAAGGATTGGTCACCAGAGCTCCGAACCCCAGCGGCAGTTTTAGACTGCCAGCAGGAGAAACCAAGGCATGTAAGAGAGCATTTATGACCTTTCTTTAGGAAGCAAGACTTGCAAGCAACACACTTATGACCCGTTACACTGTCCTTAGAAGTTGTTCAGACTTTATAGCAAAACAAAATTAAAAGAAAAGTGGGAAATTGAGCTTCTAAAAAAGCCTGACCAGTTCCCAAATGGGCAGTCTCTCCTCTGAACTCCAGTTGGCATCATGCTGTGACTTGCAGTTGCTTAACAAAAGAGGGAATATTCCCATCCCAGACTCCTAAAACAGAAAGAAAGAAAGAAGAAAAATCTGGGAAAAGAAGTTTTTGCACATGCAGTCTGCTATGGAAGCACTCTTACCCAAAAATCTAAGGAAAATCTTTGTTGTGTCTGTCTATTGTTTATGTGTTTGTCTATATATATACGTTATAACTGTGAGGCATTTTACCTCCAGGTGACACAATTTCTAAAGAGATCTATTCAATTGACTTAAAGGAAGTGCTTACAAAAATTTTCCTAAATGCAACCAACCCAAATGTCTTCCAAGTTAACATAAGATGAAATAATCTTTGGTAAATGAAAGTTGTTTATCGGTTTGATAAAAATAGGCACGTCGTAAGAGCTATCAGCATTGGATATGATGCAGACATGCAGCCTTTATTCTGTCTATTGGTCAGATAAACTGTTGTTATCTCTATTACAAAACTGGTTAACAAAAATAATAATTTAAAATGGCTAATTTTGTCTAATGTCTCATGAATTCTTCTAGGTAATCTAAATAATTATTGGGAACAAGTAACTAAATAGATGAGAAAAAGATGAGTATTAGGTAAACTTTTAACAATAATTATGTGTTATGGGGTATGTACTTAAAATAACTTCAAAAGTCTCTTTGGTAACTTGAAACTTTGAAGTTTTACTAGGTTTTTTAATGATAAAGTTTCATTAAATATCTAGATTTATCTCTAAATAAGAAAAATATTAGACATTATTAAATAAAAGTTTATCTACTCTTGGCTTCTTATTACAGAAAAACTAAAAAGTATTTGAGTCTGTTGGTAAACATGTCTTGTGTTTTGTTAAAAGGTTATACTATAAAGTAACATGTTTTTAGAAATTGTAAAAGGTACAACCTCCCCATAATTCATACCCTAAATGAAGTCTTTATTTTGACATTCTTTGAGAATTTTCAGAGGGCCCCTGGGACTTCTCAAAGAAATTTGTTTGGTCTTCCTATCAAGGGAGAGATACTAATTAGGCTTGTTTGATGCTAAATTGCATGGGAAGCATTGTCAAGTAAATGATGATAAATCTTAGGTTATATTGTTCAGGTAAATATTCACTATTTTGATCCTACTACCTTGCTTCCAACATCACAAGGGGAGATGACCACGATTGCATTCTGTTATTTCATTTGGTTTACAGATGAGTTTTAAATAATAAGCAAGGATGTTATCAAGCTGTATATACTGTCCACCCTCAAGAATGTTCACTATTTCTATTAACTCTGCTAACCCAGTCAAAGATTTCCTTCTATAGGCTCAAGAAGTCATCACAGAGGAGAAAAAAATATATATATATATTATATTTTTAAAAAGGCATGTGAAACTTTAATTTTTATATGTCAAAATAGTTAAAATGTTCCAGAGGGCCTTTATTTTTTTTTTTTCCTTCTTGGTCACATTGTTTCTCATTGACATGTAACATATTTCCTCTTTTTAATAAGTTTGGTTCAAACTTCCTCAACTAACACTCATTGAGCAGTTTCATGTATCAAGCAAGAAAAGCTGGTTGGGGACAAGATACAAGTCTGATTTGTTCCCTGCCCTAAATGGGTTTAAGTCTAGTCAGAAAAAAATGCTTGTAGACACCGAGATTCTGAGACTTCCCTCTGTAAGGTCTCTGCTTTGTTCTTTTTATGTTGATGATACTTCCAGGGCACTACTGACTCTCATTATGTTGCCTTCTACTTGGCCACTTCATGTTCCTTCTAAAAACTAATTCTATGCTCCATCGATGTATCTAGCTCTCCCCTCAAGACTTCCCAAGTTACAGAGACACAAGGTATATGAGAAGTCAGTTAGTCCTCCAACTGTGTAACAAATACACTGCACCCCAGAAAGAGCACGTAATTTGCCAGCCAAATCATTGATGATAAAGTCTAGAAATCCTAATTCTCCTGACACTCAGACTAGTCTTCTTATTGTTCCTTATTACTGAATTTTCACAGCCTGCAGAGATTACAGTTGTCGTGCCCCCCACTAAATTGTGGGCTCCCAGAAAGCAGAGAAGGTGTCATTGTCTGTTAGCACAATACATTGCTTGCTATGCCACTTGCTCAATGTTCAGCACACCCTCCATAGGACATGGCATCGTTAGCTCTCAAGAGCCACACTTTTTCTTTTTTTTTCAGCATTTCACTCATAGGGCTCACCTTTTTTATAGTACAGCAGTGAAGAGTAATTAAATAATAAGCTGGGATCATGGTAATAAAGGAACCAATCCTGATTATAAAATCCAACATTTTGCTATTTAAACAGAACTATCAAAGCAGTAGAACTCTCCCACAGAGGAGAGACATCCTGACTACACGAAGAGATTGAGAAAGTGCTTTAGGAGCATAGCCAGGGGGAATATGTAACTTGGCAAATGGAAGGACTGTGCAAAATCCTCTGTCGGCCTGGGGACGTGACAGCTCAAGAGAAGGGCTGTTCTGAACTTTGCCTAAGAAATAAATCTGGATGCACTTGCCTAACTATCCTAAAAGTCCTATTCTTTTAGATTCTCTGTCAATTTGGAGACTTTTCTTCATAAGAAACCCAGATCACCTTTTTGTCCCCCAAACATTGAACCAGGAGGAGGAAGAGAAAGAGGAGAAGGGAAGGAGGAGAGGAAGCGAGTGAGGAGGAGGGGGAGGAAGAGAAAGAGAGGGAGAAGAAGAAGCAGAAAGAGACAGATAAGGAGAGGGAAAATAGCATGCTACTCAGCGCTCAACCACAAAGTAACCACATGAACAAGTGAACACGTGTGAAATCAGCTATGAAGTGTAAGTTCAGATTCTGATGGGCAAGAATTGGTTGGTTGGTTTCCCAGTAGCAGATGCTGGTTCAAGAGGCATGCAAACCACTCAGATGTATTTTCTTTTCACTGCTCAAGTGGGGGTCCTCAACTGTGTGACCCTGCCAGATTTAAATCCAGTAGGGTTTTGTGCTGACTCCCGTATGAATCACAGTAATCCGTCATCTGGAATAGAGAAAGCCTCTAGCGTAAGCTCATACCCTCCTCCTGACATGGGAAGGGTTGTGTTTTCACATTGCCCATGATAATTACTCTTACTTTTCCTATTTCATCATATTCTCTGCCTTCATTTTCTAAATTCTTGTTGTTTTCCTTTAAAGACATGTCCTTGAGGAACTAATAATGCTTGAATTGTCTCCTGAGCACACAACCAAGGCAGAATAAGAACATAAAAGAACCCGCATACAGTAACACATTTACAAATATTTTCCTAGTGAAACAGACATGAGAAAACTTATGAAAATGTATGAAGTCAACATGAACCTAACTCAAAGTTCAGGTTGGCTCTCTGCTCAGCAGCTCAATGCCAAGTCCTGGTGTGTATGTTAGATGCTGTAGTACTGTGACAATTCTTTCCCTCCAAAGGGGGTCAGGTCCAATAAGGACAGCCATGCCCACAGATCTCAAAGCTCCTCCTACTTCCACACTAGACCTGAAAGAAAATGACAAATCAATGTTTCATTTCAAGGTGATCCATAATTGCATGAACAAGAGATTTCCAGTTTATTTGGCTGCCCAGCAGATCAGTGGGGACCAGCTTCTACATACACTGCTTATTGAAGAGTTCATGAAATTGGCTGCAAAATTTATGGCAGATGGAAAAGTCTTGTGGGGAGAGAGGGACTGTGTCATAGGAAGGCAGTGTGAGAAAAGAGGGTGTGATAGCGAAAATAGGGGGATAGCAATCTAAATTTGCAAAATGGACTCTATAATGAATACTGTTGCAACCCAAATTCTATAGGCTCAAAGAATCTGGCTGAGACATCCTAGTCCTGGTTGGGAGGACCTTAGCAGCATTATGTGGGTCATTTGCAGACCCTTCTCTTCTTGACTACACTGTAGCTTTGCTCTCTAGCCCCAGGTCCTTTGCATGTGCCGTTTCTTCTGCTTGGAACAGTCTCCCCTCCCTACTCTCAGGTATCTTGCACTTCCTGGATCACGTCACTATTTTGACCTTATGTGTTTAATATCTGCTTTCCCCTTGTTGACTGTGAGCTCCTTGATGACAGGGCTGCCAAGTGCCCATGGCTGACACAGTGCCTGGCACATGGAAGGGACTTAATAAATATATATGATTTATGGGATTCTAATGGAAAATTTCTAACATATAGAAATGTAGAAAGAAGTATAATGGGCCTTGACATACCCATCTCCTTGTTTCAATAATTGTCAGTGATATTTTGAAACAAATCCCAGACTTCATTTTATTTCATCAATAAATAATTTAATGCATATCTTTTAAACTTTTGTGAAATTATTTGCATTACAGAAAAATTGAAAAGTGTACAGAGTTCCCAAATACTCTTCACCCAGTTTTCTCTAATGTTAATATCTTACATAACCACAGTGCAATGATCAAAACCAGGAATTTAACATTAATACAATACTATCGACTAAACTCCAGACCTTTCTCGAGTTTCCCCAGTTTTTCAACCAATATTCTTTTTCTAGTCTGGGATCCCACACCATTTAGTTACCATAGTCTCCTCTAGTCTGTGACAACTCCTCAGTCTTTCCTTGTCTTTCTTAATCTCGGCACTTTAGAAGATCATTGGTTAGATATCTTGTAGAATATACTTCAATTTGCATCTGCCGGATGTTTCCTCATGATTTGCTTGGAGTTATAGTTTTGTGTGTGTGTGTGCACTGAGGAAGATTAGCTCTGACCTAACATCTATGCCAATCTTCCACTATTTTATATGTGGCTCACTGCCACAGCATGGCTGATGAGTGGTGTAGGTCCATGCCCAGGATTCAAACCCGTGAATCCAGGCCACCAATGCAAAACATGCCAAACTTAACCACTAGGCTGTGGGGCCAGCCCCCTTAAATGATACATTTTTTGCAAGAATTCCACAGAAGTTATGCTGTTTCCTTCTCACTGTATCATTTCCAGACATAACATCATATCCAAAACATAGTATGTTTAATTAGTTAATGTCTTATTAATGGTGACGTTAACTTTGATCTTTTGATTAAAGTAGTGTCTGCCAGGTTTGTCACTTTCAATGTTACTATTTATCTTTTCGGAATTAATAAATATCTTGTGGGGAGATACTTAGTGACTATGCAAATATTCTAAGTAAACTTTCATTGACTAATTTCAGCACCCACTATGGATCTTGCCTGTAGCAAACGTTACCATAGTGTTTGCTTAATGGTGAGTTTCCTCATTTCCTTCTACATGTAATAATTGGGATTCTTCCTTAAGGAAGAGCTGTCCCCTCTCCCTTTATATATTTATTCATTCATGCATTCAGTGGGTTACTTATATCAGTATGTGGATATTCTATTCTAAGAGTTACAGTCTAATACTACCAATATACATTTTGTTGCTCAAATTTGGTCTTTCCAGCTTTGGCCTTTGGGAGCTACTTCAGGTTGGCTCCCATGTCTTTATGACAAGTTCTCTCTTTTTGTGAATATTTCCGTATATTTTCTGTACCAAACACGTTCCAGGCTTATCTTGAATTTCCTGTGTCCCGGTCCGGAAATCAGCCATTTCTCCAAGGACCCTTGTTTCCTTTTATTGGAAAAGGGTATTCGGAAACTAGGATCTGGTCACTGTCTGCATTCATTGCTTCTGGGATTTCAATGCTCCTGGGCCTCCTCAGCAGGAAACATATGTATATTCATGTAGATATATGTATATGTATGTATGTACATTAACCCACACATACACACACCTCCATGTGTATATCTGTCTGCATATATATACATAATATAAAAACTAGAGTACAGCATTTTTCTTTTTAGCTTGTATATTTCTTTTTGTCTGGAGCCTACAGTACGCAGTCAAAATGCTGATTCAAAAGTTATTTAGGGTAATTCTTCCCCATCCCCTCAGCTCAGTGATAATAGTCATTTGAAATGCTGTTAGGTCGCTGGTGTTTGCATTCCATTTTGGTTTCCCCCACCTCCTGCTTGGTTTTGATTAATTACTTAATTTTTGAGCACATGAAACTTTCTCATGGTTCTAAGAATCCGAATTTTACAAAAAAATGTCCTCAGAGAGGTGGCATGCCCTCCTCATCCTCCTGCCCCATTTCCATTCCTTCTTCCTTCCACCCCTTTCTCACCCACCCTCTGTAGGTAACAATCTCATTTTCCCTGCTGGTTTTCTTTTGCGCGACTGAGCAGATACATGTATATTTTCTTGTAACCTCTTCTTTCTCCCCTAAAAGACAACACACTACAGATGCTCTTTTGTACTTTTTTTTCACTTAATGGTAGATCCTGGAAATCACCTCTGTTTAAATTCACAAAGATCTCTCTTATATTTTTATAGCTTCATAGTACTCCATTGTATGAATGTATCGTAATTTATGCAACCATTGTCATGTGTGTGTCTGTGTGTGTGCGTGTGTGTGTGTGTGTGTATGGACATTTACATTGTTTCTAGGATTTTGAAATTGCAAACAATTCTGCAATGAAAAACATTGTATATATGCATTTTGTATCATTGAAGGTTTACATTAGTATATTTCTTTAAAATGTAAGTACTCTTTTTCTAGACAATTGTCCTATTCAATTATAACACAAAAAATTTAGGATTTCTTAGTTTAATCAAATATCTAGTATCCAAATTTCCTCAATTGTCTCATAAGGATTTCTTTTTTTTTCATTGTGAAGATTTTTATTAAATTATAATGTATTACAGTTTATGTCCTAATAATAAGATTTTAATCTTTAGGGTAACGTGATATAAAAACCTACTTGGCTATGTTACTTCTTGAGTTTCTTCTGGGTGGCTTTCGTCTTGACCATCTGTAATCGCGTCACGGCATTGAGCCGTGATTCTTGAGAAGTTGGACATTTAAGTGATACTGAGGGAGAGTGGCTCGGTTCTGAGGTGGTTTTGCTGGTGGTACTTCTCTAGGCCCTGATGTCCCGCTATTTCCATTCCCACTTAGTTGGCTGCTGCTTCATAGAACTAAGCTACTGGGACAAGGAAGACCTACTTTGCTAACACTGTCACAACTAACTGAGCAACTGAAAAATAAATGAGAAGCAATAGCATATATTGGAGAATATGAGGAAACCATTTGGTGTAAAACTAATTCGACCTGACCTTGTTTTTCCAAAAGGTCCTGACCTTGGGCCAGATGTTATCTGCTTTTGTCACAGATTAATTGCCCCGAGGAACTCAAGGGTGGGTTTGGAAGCATTTAGTTGTTTTTCCAAATTCATTTTTCCCTTCTGTTACATTAATGAGGTGCAATCACCAACCACCCTGAACGGGACCAGGAACTGGACCAGGCCTCACCCCAAGAGCTATACCTGTGACCTTTGCCTTCTTTTTAATGCTAAAATCTCTCCAGGGGGAGCTGAGGCCTTATTACCATAACCTGCAATGTATGTGGAAGCATGTTTCCCAACTGAGCCTGTGCAAGTGAATACCCGCATCTCCATTTTGAATATTCATTCCGCGTCCGAAATAAATGTCCCTGCTTCCCTTTGTTCAGGGATGCTATGACTTTGGAAATGATTCCACATGGTCTCCTATTTGCTGCAAATATACTTCACTTTGTGAGACTAGTTACTTCTGGTGGAGAGTCTGATAACTCACCAGAAGGCGAACTTTGGTTTCGGTGACAATTTAAACATTTACAATGTGCCAAAGACGAGAATGATGCCCTTAAAGATAGGGATGTAGCTTCCCCCCATATCAGCATTTCTTTAAGGATAAGCACCTCTTCCTAGAAACTAAGGATTAATTACTGACCTGCTGTGCTCACCTTGTGACCCCTAACCTGCTGATCACCAACCTGCGGGGCCACTAAGCATCCTGTGACAGCAGTAAAAGAGATATTCCTGTCATATGTGATGTGTGCTCTTTGCTCCGCTCAGTACACCCCACTTCTTTGGTGCCTTGCCTTTCTTGGGGGAGGAAGGCCCTGGGCTAGTCCTCAGATCTGGTTCATAATAAGCTCATCTAAATTTTGATTTATAAATTGATTATGGATTATTTGTGTTGACAGTAACTAAGACTAGATTTGCCCAAAGTTGGAGGTGGAGGTGGTTTCAATGGTACAGTGGGTGTATTGCTGTTGCTGGAACCTATTTTGAAATCTATTCCACCGTTGCATGAGGTTGCCAGACCAGTCAAACCCACAGGCTTCCGGTTAGCTGATGAGGTAGCAGATTTCCCCCTGCTGTTCTGGGTCGCTGAACTCAATTTTGCTGTTAACGGACCAGAGAAGAAGTTTTAACAGCAAAAGCTGCCCATCCAGTTAGGTCACTAGTTCCTGAAGAGGAAACACTGGTACTAGAAGAATTCCAGAAATAACTCTGGATGCCTTGACTTCTGTTCTGTTAAATGCTAGAAAAGTTGTCTCTTATTTGAGTTTCGTTTCTGGTTTCTTAACCAATGGGTCTTTGACAGCTGGAGTTATACAAATAACAGTAGGGGCTGGCTTCTGTGGTGGTTTCTGAGCTTTCTGAGCCATTCTTTTCATTTGTCTGGTACATCGGGCACAATACCACACCAGGTGAGGATCATTCACTTCTTTGTCTGTCACCTGGGGCTTATGGCAATCTTAGTGGTGGAGACTGTGGCACTCCTTTCTACCAATGGATTACTGGATGCCACCGTCATGTGCCAACAAACAACCCAGGCCTATCTCATCTCCACAGCAAAATCATCAGCACTGGTCTACTCAAAGCTGGAAAGATCAGCCATAGCTAAATGCTTGCTGGTTTGGACGGTAATGGGAGAGGACTGTGTCTCTGGTTTCTCCAGTCCAGGTTTCTTTGGAAGATCAACGGCTTCAGTGATGTCAGATTTCATTTTATCAGCAGGGATACTCTCAATTTCTTTCTTTACCTTTTCCGTTGTAAAGACCTTGCCGTTATTACTGCCAGAAGGAAGACTGGATGATGTTTTGGGCTCTTGCTTACTAGAAATAGTTTTTGTGCTTGAAATTTTGCTTGACTCCAAGTCCTTTTGAGATGGACAGGATCTTGAATCAATGCCCCTAGCCAAAGATTCATCAAGAAACGCTTTTAGCTTTTCAGCAGGATCCTTACTCTTTGAATGTAAGAAGCCTAGTGCTTTCAAAGACATGGGATCAAGGGGCCAGCCCTGTGACATAGTGGGTAAGTCTGCATGCTCTGCTTTGGCTGCTCAGGGTTTGCAGGTTCAGATCCAGGGCATGGACATATGCACCACTCATCAAGCCATGCTGTGGCGGAAGGCATCCCATATACAAAATAGAAGAAGATGGGTACCAATGTTAGCTCAGAGAAAATCTTCCTCGGCAAAAAGAGGAAGATTGGCAACAGATGGTAGCTCAGGGCCAATCTTCCTCACAAAAAAAAAGATATGGGATCATGCTCCAAGTTCCCTGTAGCAGCCATTGCAAACATCACTCTGCCCACCGCCCCATCTGCTTCCAGTGGCCCCTTCCAAACCCCACCCAGCCCCAGCCAGCCCAGAGCTGAAGAACAAACCTTCATACAGATTTCTTTACAGTTGGTTTATTTGCATCGGGATCCAAGCAGGTCCACACATTGCATTTGGCGATAGGAATAAACATATTTTGAAGACGTGGTGATATCGAACCTGAAGTGAGTTTGCTCACCCATTGCGCAGCAAGCCAATCTCTGACACTGGGGGTAGTGGAAGAAAGTAGGAATTTATTATTGCACAGTGCTGAGCAAGGAGAGAGGGAGGCTAATGCTAAAATCCCAAACTCCCTGAAAAGCTAAAAGGAAGGGTTTTTATTTGGGGTTTTAGGTAGGGGAGGGGGAGCATATGGCCTTGCTGGTCAGAGCTTTCCCACCAGCCTGTCTTTGGCCTTGAGACTACTTGCAGAGAGGAGGGAGCCCCTGACGTTGCTGGTCAGCAGCTTTCCCCCCAGCCTGTCTCCTTGCAGAGGGGAGATAACGAATCCAGGCTTGTCCTTGGCTGTGTCTGTCTCCATGGAGGACGGTGGATTCTGGAGCCAGGAAGCCAGGGAGCAAGCAGGGAAAGAGTGTTTTGGTTTTAACCTCATATATGCTGGGTTTAATGTAGGGAAACTGATATCAGAGTGGGTATCAGTGGGTGAATGGATACAGATCTCAGGCAGTGGGGTGTGTGGGGGAATTGTGAGGAATTCCCAGAGCCCAGACTCGCACCCTTAGGTCACCAAGGAGTGCATGGTGCTGTGAGCGGTGCTCTCACCGTTGGTGAGGGAGCCCTGGGGACCCCGCAGGGCCATGCTCGACACTGGGAGCTCACAGGATGGTGTGGGAGGCAGTGCCCTTCATGTTTCTGAGAGGGTCACAGGGCTCGGTGGGGGCCCAGAGGAGAGCCCAGCTCCCCATGGGAAGCTCCGAGGGCCGGAGCTGAGTGCCGCCAGGGGGAAAGAGCCGGGCGGGCAGGGCTGGCACACGTGCCCAGGCAGGAAGGCAGGAGGACCCACCTAGCCCAGGAGTGTGATGGGGCTGGATGGAAGGGGGAAGGAGGACGTAAGGAGGCCACCCTGCAGGCAATGGGAGTCACTGAAGGAGTTCAAGAAGGGGGTGAGACTCAGATCTGCACTTTAGGAAACACTCTGGCTGTGAGCAGAAAACAGACTAGAGGGAGGTGAAGCCTCAGTCATGGAGACCCATTGGCAGGTCATTGGGGTGGTGGAGGTGAGAAATCAGTAGGCTCTGACATCAGACAGTGAACAAGGATGGCTGAGAGAGACGTGGGAGGCAGCTGAGAGGCTAGCGTCCCATCCGGCGGGAGGGCAAGGAGAGACAGTCAGGGGCAATTCCTGCTCACTGGTTTAGACAGCCGGGCTGCCAGTGCTGCCTCTGCTCCAGGTAGGGAATGGAGACAAGGGGGGCCTGAAGGGCAGACACAGAGTTTGTTTTCTGAGAAGCTGAGTTTGAGGGGCCTGGGGAAGACCAAGTTGGAGATGAGCCGTGGGCTGTCAGAGGCAAAAACCTGGGGCTTCTGCCCCTAGTTGGAATGAAGTAACCTGGCCAGGAAGCAGGAGAAGCGCGGCCAGGCCTGTGTGCCCAGCTCTGAGCTGGTTTCTCTCAGTTCAGATCTGAGAGAGAGGAAGCACTGAGGGGCTCCTGGAGGGAGAAGGAAAGCTCCAGTAACACAGGTCTGTCTCACTCATGAGGTGAGGCAGGTTTGTGTCAACTTCTGTTCAGGAGCCAGCCTCAGGGAGAGCAATTCACATCCTTTTTCCCTGGACCAGTCATCTCTGCCCACTTCTCCCTGAGGCAGACAAAGGGCTGGCGACTTCCTTAGGGGTGGCCGGAAGACTGGTGAATCGGCACCAGAACTCCAGGGGCAGGCTTCTAGGAGGAGCTCTCTGCCCAGACTTTTCTCTTGGGCTTGTGACCCATGTCATCTGCCTTCTGGATGTGTCCACCCGGCTGCCCCTTAAGCAACTAGAACTGACCAAATCCCAAGCAGAAATGGGGTTTTGAATCTCAGAGGTTGACACTACTGATCCACACAGTTGCCCGGACTGGCAACCTGCCGTCGTTGCTGACTCCACCCTCTGCCTACAGAGCTCCCCATTTCCTCCTCATTCCCTCACCAGTCCAGCTGCTGCTCTCTGCACCACCCCACTTCCAATGCAGGCTGCCATCATCTCTTGCACAATTTCTGCAGCATCCTGCACACCGGACTCTCTGTGTCCAGGCTTGTGCCCTGTTGTCATTCATTCCCTCCTCCATGCAGTAGCCCAAGGGGGCTCTCTTTTATTTTATTGGGGTATAATTGACATATAGCATTACATTAGTTTCAGGTGTACAACATAATGATTTGTTTGTATATATTGCAAAATGATCACCACATTAAGTCTAGCTAACGTCATCACCATAGTTGCAAATTTTCCCTCCATGATGAGAACTTTTAAGATCTAGTCTTAGCATAGTAAAGGAGTCTTTCTAAGAAGCAAATTTAATCCTGTCCCTGGCTTAAAGCCCTTCAAGGAGCCATGACTGCCTTCGCACAAAGTGTACAAAGGCCCCCAGAAGCTCCCAGTCTTGTCCAGCCTCATCTCAGCCCCCATCCTCCCTTAGCCCATACTCTCACCTCTGCAACTTCTTTCCTGCCCTCTTTGCCCTCTTGCCTTTGCACACGCTGTTCAGTCAGAACTCTCTCCTTCCACCTGCGTTTCTCCTCCCCCCTTCTCCTGGCTACCTCCTTCTCTCCTTTCAGGCCAGCTAAAGTGTCACTGTCACACAGACCAGGGCTGGGGAAGAGCTTGGCTTCATGTCAGTGTGGTAGTTTACAAGCCCAGCCTTTGGGTCCAGACTGCGTGCTTCAGTCATGGCTTAGAACTTGACGCTGTGGCTTGAGGTGAATTACTTCCTCTCCCTGTGCGTCAGTTTCCCCAGCTGTAAAATGGGCCTCTCATACCTTTATCACAAGTTTGTTGTGAGGATTAAATGTAAAGTGCTTAGGTCAGAGCCTGACGGTCAAAAAGCCCTATATGGATGTCTTCATCACTACATTTCTGCCCTATCCCAGTGCTTCCTAAATGCCAACCTTTAACCCCACTAGGTGGTAGGTTGCATGTGAGGAAATACAAAAGCAAACACAGTTTGATGATCATCAGGGGTTATTTTGGGGTTGTAGAATTAGGGAGTGTATGTGCACATGCACATTTTGTCTTTTTCACAAGTTTTGTGCATTAAGCTTATAATATGTTTGAAGTTTAAAAAAGGTAATACAATATTTTATATAGGCAATTAATAAAAAGAATCAGAATACTCAATTATTTCTACACTATGGTTACAAATATATGAGGATTTATATGTACATGGCAAAGATGGAAAGGAACACAGAAGAAAAATAATGTGCATTGGAGTTGCGAGATTGTGGGTAAATCAATTTTCTTTTAAAATGTACTGGAATTTTAGTCTAATATCATTTATTAATAAACTAATTAAAATAAGCAGGGCAGACATGAAGTGAAAGGAAACTTCCTCTATAAAACAGAAGGGGAAGGGAGGAGAGATGAAACGAGGAAAGCAGACGCGGGAACACTTGAACTGGACCCAGATTTGCATGGGCTGGCATTGCCCAGCACCATGCAAGATGGCGCAGCCTTGCATTATGTCGCACTGTATGGTACATTTAGCGCTTAGCAGAACATGCATTAGCATGGTCCAGCCTGGCATTGGCTTTACCTTGGCTTTGCAGCACCTCGAACTAGCTTAGTACCTCCTTGTACCTCATCAATTATGGTAACTATACATGAAGAATGTAGGTCTTTGAGTCCTAATCTCAAAACCCAGCTCAACCAGTTACTAACTGTGAAAACTTGGGGAGTTCCTTAGCATCTCTGAGCCTAATTATTCCTCGAGAAATGGAGATAGTAATAACTACCTCACCAAGTTATTGTGAGACTTAAATGAGATAGTATGCATAAAATAGTTGGCACATAATTACTCAGGATGGTCCTTATCATCATCATCACCATCATCAAGTATATGCAGTTTTGCGTAGACAGAAAGGAGCTATACATACAAGCAGGGCCCCAACTGCAAGAATCTCAGCCTCCAGGGCTGGAGTGATGGTGGTGGGGAGTGAGCGATGGGGTGCGGCGTGTCGGAAATGCTGGGAGAGACTTTCTGGGTGGAATTTCACAAAAGGAAGGTTGGGCCAAGACAAACATTCAGTCATCAGAAGTGCAGTGCAAAGCAAGTTCTGGGCCAAAGGGAAAATAAATAGGCAAAAAACTAGAGATGATTTGGGGTGATAACCAAAAAGACAAAGTTGTGGGGAGGTCAGTCAATAAAGCTAGAGGTTAATATGCAGCCACTGGGGCTGGGGCCTTAAAGGGACAGGCTGCTGCCACACATTGGAGGCACTGGTTCATTAAATGCATGGAGTCCCAGGTTTTCATTAGAATGTGGTTCTAGCAACCATATTCTAAAGCAGATGTTATGAATCAGAGCATATTTCCCATAGGAACTGTATTATATTTGTAGATTTTCTCCTTGATCAAGGACTCAGTATCAAATAATGCCTAGAAATGGCCAAGAAAATGTCATAAAAGCACAGATGAAGCAATTATGAGCCTTCAGAATAATCTGTTTAGTTTCAATTTGTGTAAAATGGAAACCTGCCAATATCCCTGACTCCTCCTTAAGATGTAGTTGAACGTGATTGATAGTTTGCTGGAAGAATCTAGGGAGTTGGTGGCTGACTGGAGTCATGGGCTTCCCCACCTCCCTCATTCCCACACCCCATGGCAAACCAGGTTTGCTGATTTTCTCCAATGTTTTTGAGTCCATCTCCTCATCTCCATCCTTACTTCCCCTCTGCCCTAGTTCTGGCCTCATCATCACTCACCTGAGTCTTTACAGACGCCCTTAATCATACTCCATGCCCCCTGTTTCTTTATATTAGTTAAGATGTTTTAAGCTTCAAATAACAGAAAACTCAGAAGTGTGTTTGCAGTAAGGAATATAACATCTCAACAAGAAATCTGGACGCATCTCTGGAGGTGATTAACTTGGCAACACAACAACGGTATCAAGGACTCTGCAATTGCATTGGCTGCTTCATCAGCATTGTGTCCCTGGTCACACAATGACTGCCACAGCCCTAGTATGCTCAGCTCCTTAGCTGACTCCTCCTTTTGGGTCCTTAGTCAAGGTTGCATGCCTAAGCATAAACACACAACCGTGATTGTCTTGACTAGTCAAAATTCATAGGTGGAACAGAGAAGGGGCCAGTTTCCCTGACTCCACGAGAGGATGATGCAGAGCAAAATCGATGGATGGCAGTAGGATGGGCATCCACATGTGCCTGCTCTCCCTCGCCATCCTCACCGAGCCCCTTCTGCATGACATTTATTCCCATAATGCAAATCTGACCTCCTTACACTGCAGATTGAAGACTTCAGCAGCTCCCCTACTTCATGTTCCAGGAGCATGAACTTCAGAATACTTTTACAGATATCAATCAATCTGTTCCATGCCTGTACTCCTCCTCCTTTTCTCTCATGCTAATACTAAGCCTCCAAGACTCACCTGGAGGAGGTAGTCTCCCCTTCCACCCAAGACTGGGCTAAATATCCCTCACTAAAGTCACATTCTAGGCTATAGCCACCCAGTGCAGAAACCACCACAATGGTTGTTTAGGGCTGACTTCCATTCTGACTGTTTGGGTGTCCATTCTGGTTAGTCCCCGCCCTTCCTAAAGCCCATTGTTAAGTATGTTTTACACCACTCTGCTCTTATAACACTCTTGCAATCTTAGTACTTAACTATATTACATTAAAGTTTCCTCTTTTTGTAATGATTCTTTCCTCTACTAAACATAAGCTCAATGAGATAATAAGTATTATCTTATTGATCTATGGAGCCCCCATACCTTCCATGACACTGACAGAAAGTGAGCTTTCAATAACTTAAAGAATGGGTATTGTTGAACCAATCATATACAAGGAGGTAAAAGAGAGGAAGGAGTCAAAGGTGATGCTGATGAGTGCAATAATTTTGATAGGAAGAAAGTTGGGTGGGAGAGCCAATTGGGTAGGAACGAAGGTTCTGTGGGGTTAAGACTTGGCCATGTGGAATTTTAGGCAATAGCAGGGCTGCCCTGACAAGATGAGAGGCTAGAGTCCACCTCTGGGACTAGGAGAAGTTATAAGGATGGTACAGTCTTCGGTGTAGAGAGGATAATGTAAATCATTAGAAAAGATCTGTTAAAATCAAGTTGAAAACCTGTATATGTAGACAAAACAGGGCTGGAGGTTTAGCTAAGTGCCACTAATTCCTAATCTCCATCATCTGGGTTGTCAGCTCCTGATATGAACTCCCATAAGAACTTGTTCTATCACCATCATCATACTTATCACATTCTATTATTATTATTACTACTACAGCTATTATTATTATTAATAATTTGACTCTCTTCTCTGTTAGACTGTAAGGGCCATGGGGTGAGGGACCTGGTCTACCTTGGTCTCCACTGTATCTCCAACCCAGCAGCCAGCACAGTAGAAGGCATTTAAGAACTACTTCTTAAGTTAATGGACAAATGAATGAAGGTTGAAATTATTTATATTAGTTAAGACTTATTCAGTAACTAATTTTTAACAGGTACCATGCTAATTGCTTTTTCATGCACCATCTCATCTGACCCTTACCAACTTCCTTTCGTGCTGGTACTATTGTCATTCTCACACTACAGACGAGAATTCTGGGGCCTAGAAAGTTTAAGCAATTTGCCCAAGGTCAGAGCTAGAAAGGATATTGGGAATTTGCACCTGCTCTCTTGAATGCATTATTCTACCTTCCAATTTTGGTAAAAAGAAGGCAAGAGATAGGCTCTAAATGGTCATCTATGAGCCCATATCTGTCCCAGTCTTGGGACAAACATTTGACTTGCCCAATATTTTTAGCACATTGAAGCCAACAATGGAAGGGGGGAAATTTCACATAGACGTCCAGATATTAAGCTCTTTATATGAGACTTCAGAAAAACTGGGGAAATTGGGCATGCTCAGACATGTCAACAGAGGGCTACCCTTCTGGTAAGGGCCCTGAGCCCTGCCCACCACCCCCTCAACCCACACACACTCCCTGAGCGTGGGCCCTTCCACCCACAGGCCCACTTCACTCACTGGCCCACATGCACCCTGTAGGCATTTGAGGTTGCAATCCTGGATCTACCAGGGAGTCCTTATAATATCATTCATTTTCCCCCTCCCTTTCCCAGAATAATCAATCTTTTCTTTTCTTTTCTTTTTCAGATCTTCTCAGTTTTTTTTTTTAAGGCCCCACCTATTAATCCACCCTCTTTTATTTTCAAATGAGTTAGAGTCCTCAGGTATGAAGACTGATTCTAAAATCCCCTCTGGAAGACATCTACTCCGTTCCTCTCTAGTCACACCTCATGTCTAACCAGCATGTTCTTACCTGCACGATGGTGGAGCAGCCTCCTAAGTTCCTGCCTGAGGTAAGCCATCTCCTCTCTTCCCTGGCAAGTCCACCAATGGGAGTCCTGCCAAGCAGTGTCTTCTCAAGTGGAGCCTATAAAAGAAGCATCTGGAGAGTTTGCAAAAGGACAGATTCCTGGGCCCCCTGAGGAGACATTCTAATTAAGTCATCTCAGGAAGGGCCCAGGAATTTGCGTTTCTATCCAGTCATTCCACTTCTGAGTATATGCCCATAAGAATTGAAAGCTGGGTCTTGAAGAGATGCTTGTACCCATGTTCATAGCTGTGCTATTCATGATAGCCAAAAGGTGGAAGCAATCAAATGTCCATCAATGGGTGAATGGACTAACAAAACATGGTCTACACATACAGTGGAATATTATTCAGACTCAAAAAGAAAAGTAATTCTGACACATGCTATGCAACATGGATGAACCTTGAGGACATTATGCTGAGTGAAATAAGTCAGTCACGAAAAAGACAAATACTGTATGATCCACTTATATTAGATACCTAGAGTAGTCAAATTCATAGAGACAGAAAGTAGAAAGGTATTTGCCAGGAGCTGGGTGGGGGTGGAATGAGGAGTTACTGTTTAATGAGTACAGAGTTTCAGTTTTGCAAGATTAAAAGAGTTCTGGAGATGGATGGTGGTGATGGTTGCACAACAAAGTGAATTGTTACTGCCCAAGGAGGGTCCTCTGCTTGCCGCAAGACATGCCAATAGTCAGGAGGCAAGGTGGTAGGAGCAAAAGGACTTTATTACAGCTTCCTAGCAAGAAGTAAGATGGCCGACTAACATACAAAAGAACCATCTTACAGAACAAAGACTACAGGCCAGTTACATAGGGCTGGTTTCCGAATGGGGACAGACATCTGGTCCCAGTTTCTGATGGTCCTTTGTTTTACTGGATGTCCATCAGAGAATGGAGTGAATGCCCTGTACCCTGATTTTTCAGTTTTCATTGATGATGGCTATCAGCATAGACTCTCTGCACAAGGTTATCACATTCCTAAGGAGTTCAAAAGAACAAAGTTATCAACTTAAAGCATCTGGGAGGGGCCATAAAACCTACAAAGCCTGCAAATCCCCAGAGACAAACCCTTACTTATCTAGGCAAACTAAAGCAAACGTTCAAAGGGTCTGGTAAGTCAGGGTTAGTTAATCAAAAGTCATTCAAAGTTACAATATGGTTTCTTTTCTACAATATGGCTTCCCTCATGTCAACCTCGTGTTGAGCTAGTATCAAATATATCTAATAACACTGAACTATACACTTGAAAATGGTTAAGATGGTAAAATTTGTATGTGTATTTTACTACAATTAAAAATAATAAATAATTTACATCCTAACAAAGTCCCTGGGCATGCTGATGCTGCTGGCCTATGAACCACACGTTGGGGTAGCCCTACATTGGAGGCCTCCACCAACCTTAAAAACATTGGTGTTGTAGCCAAACTGGCTCTCAGAGACACCAGCTTCTCTCTTTTGAATGAAGAGTGAAGTTGCATCTGAGTCATGGTGGTGCACCTTCCTAGGATGGTACCAGAAGTTGGGAGACCTTGGTTTTGCTCCTGACTTTATCTTTGGGTAATTTGGTATCTCAACTGGGCAGATCTCTTGACCTCCCTGGGACTTTGTTTTCACAACTATAAAATGAGAGGTTGGACTAGGTGATCCCTAAGTTCTCTTTGGGCTAGGCGAGTGCATAATTTGAATCTGAAAGTGATTCCAGGAGAGAGCTAGCCCATGGAATGACTATGCAGTGTGACACGGCACAAGTGGGCAGTCCAGACTTTTCCAGTCTATGGGGGAAAACAAAATCTTTTCCAGGAAAAGTTAGGTTCATTCAGGACAGTTCTGAAGGTTTGGATCAAGGTTTAGCAGGTTTGAAATCTGACAAGTAGTCATTGGAATCTTTGATTTCAATGTTTGGAAGTTTCTGGAAATGTGAGAGTCTAGTAGAGAGGGAAAGCTACAAAAGGACCAGGAAGGAGGAGTCCCTCCAACATTTTTAGAGACACTGGCCAAGGCAAAAGCAAACAGTGGCCTGGTTTGATCACTTCTGCCTGTTATGTTTAAAATCCAAATTGTTTTCTCAGATTACAACAGAGAACTAAAAACTCCAGACTCATTTCAATAAACTATTCTAAAGAGAGTGTTTCTTTCAATATATTCCCCTTCTGCTACACAGTTCTACTTTGAAAACAAACCATTTCAAACTCTTCAATAATCAAATTGGCTTCTCTGTAAAAGTCAAACCCCAGACGGCTTTAGGTTGAGATGGACCGTCTGGTCTCTCCCACCAGGTCTGGGGTGCTGTGGAGAGGAGCTCTCTGTGCCTCCTTAGAAAAAAATGCTTAGAACAGCGCAGAGAGTAGAGAACACCTACCAGCATAGGGGTGAAGACTAGGAATGCAAGCCTGTGCACAAAAATATCTGTGTTAACAAAAAGAACTGGAAACAAAAGCTGAAAAACCAAAAACCAAAACCAAGGTCTTCACTGAGGAAAAGCAAGCAGATGTAATTTTTAAATCCAAGCTCCTCTCTCTTATCATTTTGAAATATTGTTTTCTTAACTGGAACTCAGACTCCCTCAGTTGCATGTGCAACACTAACAACTGGTGCTGGGACTTGCTGCTAATTTGATTTTAAAATCAAATTAAACTTTGGAAGTGACACACTTCATAAAACTGATGCTTCTTTAACTTTTTTGATTATTCAGCTATTATCAAATATAATACAGCTTGTAGAGTAGACCCAGTGAAAATAAAGATTGAATGTATACATCAATTTCAGTGTGCTTTTGTTCCCATTTGGAAAAAAATTCTACAGAAAAATTCAGCTTCCTCTTCCACCGAGTTCCCAACGGGCAAAAATTATTTGAATAAAATGTGCCTTCTTGCCTCTGCTGACCTCTAGTGGTGTCAGGAATAGTGGTGTAAGGGAGGAAGACAATTCCTCTACCCTCTCTGGGTTTGTCTGGCCGGAGAACGAATTAAATTCACATGAGACAGAATAATAGGAGAAAATTAAACACAGCTTTTTTTTTTTTATTTTTTTTTTTTTTTTATTAATGTTATGATAGATTACAAGCTTGTGAGACTTCAGTTGTACATTTTTGTTAGTCATGTTGTGGGTACACCACTTCCCCCTTCGTACCCTCCCCCCACCCCCCCTTTTCCCTGGTAACCACCGATCAGATCTCCTTCTCAATATACTAATTTCCACCTATGAGTGGAGTCATATAGAGATCGTCTTTCTCTGACTGACTTATTTCGCTTAACATAATGCCCTCGAGGTCCATCCACGTTGTTGTGAATGGGCCAATTTCGTCTTTTTTTATGGCTGAGTAGTATTCCATTGTGTATATATACCACATCTTCTTTATCCAATCATCAGTTTCTGGGCATGTAGGCTGGTTCCACATCTTGGCTATTGTAAATAATGCTGCGATGAACATAGGGGTGCAACGGACTCTTGAGATATCTGTTATCAGGTTCTTAGGATAGATACCCAGTAATGGGATGGCTGGGTCATAGGGTATTTCTATTTTTAACTTTTTGAGAAATCTCCATACTGTTTTCCATAGTGGCTGTACCAGTTTGCATTCCCACCAACAGTGTATGAGGGTTCCTCTTTCTCCACAACCTCTCCAACATTTGTCGTTCTTGGTTTTGGATGTTTTTGCCAATCTAACGGGGGTAAGGTGATATCTTAGTGTAGTTTTGATTTGCATTTCCCTGATGATTAGGGATGATGAACATCTTTTCATGTGTCTATTGGCCATATTCATATCTTCTTTTGAGAAATGTCTGTTCATGTCCTCTGCCCATTTTTTGATCGGGTTGTTTGTTTTTTTGTTGTTAAGCAGTGTGAGTTCTTTGTATATTATGGAGATTAACCCTTTGTCGGATATGTGGCTTGTAAATATTTTTTCCCAATTAGTGAGCTGTTTTTTTGTTTCAATCCTGTTTTCCCTTGCCTTGAAGAAGCTCTTTAGTCTGATGAAGTCCCATTTGTTTATTCTTTCTATTGTTTCCCTCAACTGAGGAGTTACAGTGTCCGAAAAGATTCTTTTGAAACTGATGTCAAAGAGTGTACTGCCTATATTCTCTTCCAAAAGACTTATTGTCTCAGGCCTAATCTTTAGGTCTTTGATCCATTTTGAGTTTATTTTGGTGTGTGGTGAAAAAGAATGGTCAATTTTCAATCTTTTGCATGTGGCTGTCCAGTTTTCCCAGCACCATTTGTTGAAGAGACTTTCTTTTCTCCATTGTAGGCCCTCTGCTCCTTTGTCGAAGATTAGCTGTCCATAAACACAGCTTTATAACATATGTACATGGGACAGGCTCAGGCAACCTGAGAAACTCGCCAAAATGGCTGAAGCCACTACCTTCAATATCATCTTAAGCTAAAGACAAAGGAGGATGTTGGGGATGAGGGGAGTCAGTTACAGGAGGCTACCAGACAAGCACAGTAAAAAGGAATAAGATTATTATGCAGATTTAAGTTCTTGCCTTCTCCATTGATAAGAGTTTCTAGAGATAAGGTCATCACCTTCTTCCTGGTACAGAGAGGGAGACAACTTTGCAGATGGAGATTTCCTTTACAATGTAAATGTCTCTTAACAAAGGGTAAGTAAACTCTGCTTTTCAGAGTTGCCTTCCTGTCTGCAGTTTATTAAAAGTAACCAGCCCCAAATAATCTTCATGCCAAAGAGACATATCTTGGGGTGGCCAATTCCAGTCCCCCACCGTGGTTAAAAGGAGCAAGAAGAAACGGGCGGAGATGCCAGGAAAAAACAAAGTACATGCTCTTTGTGGAACGCATGGAATTTATAATACCCCAAACATGTTTTAGTCAGAAGTGCATTCTAGACCACCAAAACGAAAACTCATTGATTGGTGATACTTAAATACTGTTTCCTCTTAAACAAAAAGTTGCTATAGTTGCAAAAATAACCATAAAGTTGCATTTTGCTTGGAAGCAACTCGAGTAAAGGATCTCATCCTAAATTTGCAAACCAGGAACTACCTCAATCAGAGCTGAATTCATGGCAGACCAGTAACAGATGGAATGCGAGGACGGCCCTGGTTTGTATCTCAAGTGCTGTTCACATCCGATTCTCTGGCATCAATATCAGAGAAGACCATGGACCCAAGGACAACCAGGCCAGGCTGCTAGGGCTGCCCAAGGATCTAGTGATCAAGACATCGCCGAGAACAGCCACTGACATTGGGCAAGCGATACATTCTGTGCCAGCACTGTCTCTACTGCATTGAGAGCACCACTGTCCTCACTTGAGGCTTAGAAAGATAACAGTGGCTTAGTCACCAGCTGACAGAGGCAGACCTAGGTCTTTCTGATACCAAAATCTATGCTGTTTTCACCACATTGTGTGCCTCTCACCTATGATGGGAGAGGAAGCAAACCACGATCTGGGGCTTGAAGACAACACGAACCAAAGCCACCACCCCGGGAAGCGAGTAAGGGTCTCAAACACAGAGCAGGTAGAGATGGGTGGGGGGGAGGTGGACAGGGCAGCCCAGGGCTTTGAATCCTGAGTAGTGTCACCAGTTAAAACACAGGACACATGCCACATTTGGGACAAACTTATATCAAAAAACTATCCATTGCTTCATCTGAAATGCAAGTTTGACTGGATGTCTTGTATTTTTGTTTGCTAAATCTCGCAACCCTACTCCTGAATGCCCTTGCGACTCATTTGTTTGAGTTGGAGGCAGGCCCTTGCAGTTGTCCTTGTTAAGTTAATGTTTGATGACTCCTATGGTATTGATAGCAGGCAGTGGATGAAAGGAAATAGAACATTCTTACCTCCGGGGAGGATGGCCTTCTACCTGGGGATCCAAGACTGTGTTTGCTTGAAAAGATGAGTAATAATACAAGGCCATGTCGGAAAATTCAATGCGCACGCAGATCACCTGGGGATCTTGATAAAACGCAGGTTCTGATTTAGCAGTTCTGGGCAGGGCCTGACACTGCACTCTCACATGCTCCCAGCTTCCGCCCTGCTGCTAGTCTGGCCACACTTGGCGCAGTGAGTATAAACCTTGTGTGCTCAATGGGTGATTCAAACAAAGGGCTCGCTACTGATGAAGCTGTCCACCCCGGGGTGGGTGACAGAAGGGGACAGCAGCTGAAGTTTCACAAGGCTCAGTGCTTCAGACACAGCAATCTTCGGAATGCCTATTATTTTCTGCTGCTGTTGCAGTCTGACTGTGTGTCTTAACTGTATTCTTTTGTCAAAAGACATACAAGGCACTGTTTGGCGGAAGTGCTGACCTGGGGTTGCTATCTATTTTCTACCACTGGAAATACTTCTTCATTTCTACAGGGATTGGACCAGTCATGGGCTTCGGTTGACTTATTTTCCTGCAGACATTGATGTTAAACAATGGGGAGGATCTCATCTCATCTTTCTGTCTCCAGGGTAAAGGAATCCTTTCCGCACAATTCCACTTTTCAAAGCTAATTCTTTTTGAACAAAGTGGGCAGGACTGGATTGTGGGGTCAGCTCCAGCAAGGCTGGTTAAGGAGAAACCTCACCTGCACCAGACGGAGGAGTGGGGTTTCCCCACCCAGGACCAGCAACGTGGCTGCCACTGAACGAATCTCTGTTGTGGATTTCAAGGCCTCTGACCTCATACGTGGCCGACCTGGAGGCAGATGTCAATTTCAGGGTCATCAGCAAAAATCTCGACTCCTCTTTTCTGGGTTTGGAAGGAAAGAGGAAAACTGTGGTTTATGAGGGTCTGCCGAATGCCAGGCCTCGTGCTTAAGTCCCTCACTGGTCACAGACATCAGCTTGAAGTAAGAGTTAGCAGGCAGCCTCTGATTTTAAATTTTTGTTGAATTCATTTTATTAGTAGGAATAAATGTCTATCTTTAAAGTCTACAAACAAACCAAACATTTCAAGAATTTCTTTTTGCTTTTCTTGACGTGGATGCCCAGATACACCAGAAAATGATTTGGGAAATTGTTCAGATAGAGGATAATCTTACCCATGGAAAACCCTTTGCAATTCCATTTCCTGGAGGAGACTGGGGCTGCCCCTCCACTTGGGCGGACGTGTCTCTGGGTACGAGTATCATCTGATTCAATTAACTCCAGCATCTCTTCCAACCCCGTGACTCTTCTGTCTGCATGTTTCACACTTGACAGGATGCTTTGTCACTATGTAAAGCTATTCTCCATGACGCCTCCTGGGGATAATAAACGCAACGAAATTATAGTTTAAAATTCAACCACAAAGACCAGAAAGGAAAAACAATTGAATTAACTAGATTATTGGATTCTTTTGCAATTGTGAAAGGACAACAGGGGCATCTAGACTCCTGGGAAACAGCAGCTACTTCTAGGTGTATATTACGGCCCTGTGAATAGGGGATGCAGCTTAAAGGAGAACTTGAGAATTCTCCACACCCGCCTCTCCACCATACTGGTATCCTTGTTACGCACAGTCTGACAACAGCACAGGTCCTTCCCGCCCCTTGACGTGCTCTGCTATTAGGATTGACAGCAGGCGCTCCAGGTCCAGGCAGATCTGTGCTCAAACTTCCTTTCAACCATCTACGAGCTCTGTGATGTGGAAAGTTACTTAACTTCTCTGGGACCTACCTTAAAAGGTGGTTGTAAAGATTAAGTAAGAGTAGAAATTTCGTGCCTAGCACAAAGCTGGACACAGAGCAGACGCTCAAAAACCGTAGCTGTTATGATTATTGTATCATTAGAAAGAGAAGAGTCTATGGAAAGAGAATGTAAGGGCACTGGGGAGTGAAAACAGCAAGTGTGGATGAGAGAGGGAAGTCCACTGCCTCCACATCTCCTAGAACGGCTACTGTCTTGGGTGGTTAGAAGTCTGGCCAGGAAGCCAACCTGAGTCTACCAGGCAGGTCTGGGAATGCATCGAGGGAGAATGGGCCCGCATAGACCCACCACCTGAGGACACTTGCAGTTCACCACCACCAGGAAAACAAAAGCAAATCGTCCCTCTGGCCCATTCTGGGCTGTTGGCCTGGTGGTCTGGCATGTCAGAAGGCTTTCACTGGAAGGTGGCCAAGCAGGAGGTCCCTGCAGGACTGGGCTCCTTAATGCAATCAGAGGCCATGCAGGGAAACAAGATGGAATAATCTCTCCCCAGCCAGTGTCTGGATCTTTTTAAAGCCTTGTGTTTTACAGTTATTAGCTCAACTCTGGAAGAAGAAGGTGCCTCGCCAACACTTGTTTCTGGTCCTTTTGATAATAGCCCTTCTAAGAGGTGTAAGATGGTCTCTCATTGTGGTTTTGATTTGCATTTCCCTGATGATTAGTGATGCTGAGCATCTTTTCCTGTGCCTGTAGGCCATCTGTGTGTCTACTTTGGGAAAATGTCTATTAGATCTTCTGCCCATTTAAATGGGATTGTTTGTTTTTGCTATTGAGTTGTACAAGTTCTTTATACATTGTGGATATTAACCCCTTATTAGATACACAATTTGCAAATATTTTCTCCCATTCTGTAGGTTGCCTTTTCATTTTGTTGATTTCCTTCGCTCTGCAGAAGCTTCTTAGTTTGATGTTATCCCACTTGTTTATTTTTGCTTTTGGTGTCAGATTCAAAAGCTCATCGCCAAGACTGAGGTCAGGGAGCTTATTGACTATGCTTTCTTCTAAGAGTTTTATGGTTTCAGGTCTGTTTGTTTGTTTGTTAGATTTGTTTTGTTTGAGGAAGATTAGCCCTGAGCTAACTGCTGCCAATCCTCCTCTTTTCTGCTGAGGAAGACTGGCCCTGAGCTAACATCATGCCTACCTTCCTCTACTTTATATGTGGGATGCCTACCACAGCATGGTGTGCCAAGCAGTGCCATGTCTGCACCTGGGATCTGAACCGGTGAACCCCAGGCTGCCAAAGTGGAACGTGCAAACTTAACCACTTTGAGTTAATTTTTGTGCTCCCAGAAGGTGCCAGGCTGGCATCGGGCCTAGGACTTCTTTTCAAAGACCATCAAGTGGAACTCAGGGCAAACTAGCTTGGAGCTTTGGGAATTCAACCACACAACCCTTGGCTTCTCAAAGGAGGCACTGGGGCAAGGA
The DNA here is from genome assembly GCF_037783145.1 of Equus przewalskii. NCBI lineage: Eukaryota > Metazoa > Chordata > Mammalia > Perissodactyla > Equidae > Equus > Equus przewalskii. The sequence continues at coordinate 50,840,101 of NC_091849.1, forward strand.
GTGAGGACCGAGGGTGTGGCTGTCTTTAAAAACAATTCATGGAGGGATAGATTTTAGTTTTCCCTGTATAACCTTCTAGTCTGTTTGAATTATTTACAAAGGTCATGTGATTATAAATGGCTTATAGTTTTGAATCATTAAAAAGTCATCTCTTTTTCTTTTTCCACTTAATTTTTATCGGGTCAGACTCTCCGCTTCAGCTGGGGTTATAGGAAGAAGTCATCCCACACAGAGGGGCAGGGTTTCCTCTGAGAAGCCTTTTCTCTCACTGTGTCTTATCCATCATGTGGTGGCTGGTCATGGCTTTCTCGGGGTGCAGAATGAAACGGGGTGATTGGCTACATGCTAATCCCCAGGTTGGCATTCGACCACCCTGGGAGCAGGAAATCAGGCCTCACACGGCCTGGGGAGGGGTTGCTGAATGGCCCAGGTTGTCATAACTCTGTGATGAGCCCGTCCTCTGAAGAGGGGAGGAGGAACAGAGGGGCAAGGTGTGGTCAGGAACGGTTATGCCCTGTGGTGGCCCTGAGGGAATGGCATCAAGTCTGGCGAGTCGTTAAGTCAGTTCACTAGGAAGGACATTTTCACGGATACACACTCAGCCAGCCTGGGCAGGATTTCCCCGGAGCAGGGTGGAGCTGGGAGAGTCGTGGACCCCAAGCCGTTGGCAGGAGCCCCGGTCCAGACCAGAGACCACTGGGAACCACAGTTGTGCCTGGTCACCCTGAAAAGCTGCCCCTTCACCAGGTCAGCCCCTCCATCCCCCACCAAACAGCCCTGATGCGGAGCTGAGCTCCAAATCACACGACTTTGGAACACAACAGCTATCTTTCAAGAAAGTATATCAAGGCTAGGGACTCTTGGGTCAGTTTGCATGAAGAGTCATCGGTTATATCTCAGTCTCAATGCTACTTGGAATTGTTTCACCAAAGCAAAACCCAGTCTTGGTGGCTATGTTAGGTGGAATAGGGGTGTCTAATTGTCTAAGATTTTTTTCAGGGTCTCAAAATGGTATTCCCTGGACATTGTCTGTCCCCCACATTTCCCCTTTGGATTTACTAGTGTCGGCCATCATCATGCTCCTGATTTGCCCTTTGCCCCCGTTTTTCTTTCCCAAGTCTTCAGCATCAGGGTGGGTGTTGGAGAGAACATGCCCCCTAAAGTCTCTGCTCCCTCTTCCCCCACTGGTGCCCATCTTGATGCAGATGGCAAGAACAGTGCCCTATGTAGGCCACCACCCTAAATATATCAGCCTCCGATTTATTTACACAGAACAGTGATTTCACAAAAGTTGTAACCATCCTCCACGACTGACAAGCTTAAAAAAATTTCACCCATCAGAACGGTTTCATATTGCATTTAATGAGATTTGTTATTGATGGCCATGTGGTTTTCTTCTTTCCAGACATTTTACTCCTAAGATCTACGGTTTGCTTTGATTGGCGGCACATGCTGATGCTGCGACTGGATCATTCCTGCTGCCATCACAAGGCCTGCAGCCATCACAACTGCAGAACGTTCCTGACTGTTTTCACATAGTGGCTATCCGGGGGCAGCTTCCTCTGACTCCCAGGCTGCAGGAACTTCTTAATTGTAGGAATGTTGCTGATTCTTGTTTTAAATGCCTAAAATGAGAAATGGTAAAATCAGGGCCTCAAGAAAAATCACAAGCTTCAAGAAAAATCAAAACTTTGTCATGAAAGGAGGATGTTTAGACTGGCAGTTTATGGAGCCCAGGGTGCTGAATTTGACTTAATCACTCAGCACATGTTGGCTGGATGTTCCTGGGAAGGGTAATACACTTGCTGGTGTGTTTAGGATGAGTTAAGCTATCTTATTAAAAATCATTGTCCGGGTCTGGCCCGGTGGTGCAGCAGTTAAGTGCGTACGTTCCGCTTCAGTGGCCCGGGGTTTGCCAGTTCGGATCCCAGGCATGGACCAACACACTGCTCATCAAGCCATGATGTGGCAGCATCCCACATACAAAATAGAGGAAGATTGGCACAGATGATAGCTTGGGGCCAATCTTTCTCAAGCAAAAAGAGCAAGATTGGCAACAGATGTTAACTTAGGAAACATAGGTTTCCAAGAAAAGAAAATTGATTATGTATATTATGGTACATCCCTGCAAGAAATATAGCCAGCAATTTAAAATGATATTATATATAAAGGGAAAGAGGAAGGTCCCTGTATTGACAGGGAAAGATCTCTAGAACGCATTGTTTGATTAAAAAAAAAGCCCAGGGCAGAACAGAATATATACTATTTTCTGTTTTGTGTAAAAAAAGTGAGGAAATAAATATATATTCACATTTCCTCATATCTGCATAAATAGGAACACTGGAAGGATACACAGGAAACTAATAAATGTGATTATGGACCAGCCCAGGGGCACAGTGGTTAGGTTCCCATGTTCCGCTTTGGCGGGCCGGGGTTCGCCAGTTCAGATCCCGGGTTCACTGGTTCGGATCCCGGGTGTGGACATGGCACCACTTGGCAAGCCATGCTGTGGTAGGAGTCCCACATATAAAGTAGAGGAAGATGGGCATGGATGTTAGCTCAGGGCCAGTCTTCCTCAGCAAAAAGAGGAGGATTGAAGCACATGTTAGCTCAGGGCTAATTGTCCTCAAAAATAAATAAATAAATAAATAATAAAAGTGATGATACAGGCAGGAAGGTGGGAGAGCCGTGGTGGGAATGAGATTTCTCAATTTATACCCTCTTTCTATAGTTCTGATTTTTCAGAAAGATGTGACGACTGCCCAATGAAAATAAAATCCAATAAAATGATATGGCAGAAGAATATTTGTTGACATGTAAATATATTTATGATCATTGAAAAAGATGTTAAAAGCAGGCCACGAAACAATACTTAGCATCACCTTATTTGGGGGAAAAAAATGTAAAATAATAGGTCAGAGTCTAATGTAACAACATTTGGCTGCTTAGGTCTTTTTCTTTTCTTTTTTTGGTTTATAGAAATGTCTAATTTAGGTTGTATATTGAATTTCTTTTGTAATAAGAAAAAATGCCGTTCTTAAACGACAAAACCTGTGGTCACCTATTAGATACAATGTTTCTAAGGAAGTGGAACAGAGGCCAGGCGAGGAGTGGCAGTGGCAGGATTCAGAGAGAGTGGCCTGAGGATGGGCAATGAAGCAAGAGGGAGGCAGCGCCACCCAAGCAGAAGCTCTGAACAATCGACAGACTTCGCGGGGGCTTTGGCATCAGAGTGATTGGGGGAGTGGGGTGCAGAGTTGTCTAGTGGGAGCTGGGGAGGGAAGCAACAAGGACAGACTTCTCAGCCTTGCTTCTTCAGGAAAAACCACTCAAAGCACTAAAACATGGAAAACACTAAATGCTTATGCTAGAAACCAAAATAACCTATTCTTTCTCCCTTCATGAGGTTTTATTTCCTCACGATCCTATAGTGTAAGGAAAAGAAAGTTATACAAATGAATAAAAGTAATGATTCTTAAAACGCTCTTCTGAAGTTTCTTTTGAGATTGACCTGGAGGCATATTTTGCTGAAGTCTTTGTCTCTATTCATTGCTTCCTGGGCTTTGTGTGGCTGTTCACACACTACCTTTAGCAGAGGGAAGTCAGAAAGAACAGAAGCATCGAGTTCTTCCACCATTAAAACAGCTTCTAACAGTTGTATGTCTGCCCAACTGAATTTGTTGCCAACAAGAAAATCCTCGCCATGGTCTTTCAAAATCTACAGAAAGGAAAATAGCAAAGAGTATCGAATAAATATAAAGACTATTTTGCTAGGTAAACACTTACAAAAGCACAAAATCTTTTGTACAGATCAAATTCACTCAAGAATTTTCTTCTTGATAATCTCCAAGAATGCTGACAAGGAAAGGATGAAACCAACACTCTTACACTTTGCTGTAAATTGGCACAATCTTTTGGGAAATTTGTTAGTGATTTTCTTGAGGTGTAAAGTGGTGGAACAGAGTTCTGTCTTGTAAGCCTGGAGCTGGTTAAGTAAAACTGTCCCCACCAGTAAGGGGAGACACAGAGGTCATGGTTAGCTAGAACCTGGCTATTACACCAGAGGTGGGAATATGTCACCAATGAGATGCCAGAAGCCCAAACCTGTGCCTTTCTACTACCCATTGAAAAGTGAATGTAAAAATTCCTCAAGTGCTGCTTTGAGTAGCAGATGCACAAATACGGACTGACTCCGTAAATAAGGAACAAGATAAATCCAGGACCACATTTCTTCCTGTGATACATACAAGAATAAAAATACATGTTAGTATGTGATGAGGATCAAGCTGCCCCAGGGAGAAGCCCAAGGGGTCCTGCCCTACATACTGATCTATATCAATCTCTGGGAAGCATAGGATGTCCTGATCTGATCCAATCTGATTCTTATCTAAAGTTATAGGACCACCCAATAACCAGACCCCACCCGCACTGATACCATTTTAACGACTTTTTTACATGATCTTTCCTTTGTCTTGTAAAGAAATAACTCACCTACCTACGCCTTGTAAGTTTAGCCCGACCCTCAACCCATTGCAGCTCTTACTGCCCATGGGTTCTGTCCCCATGCTACTCCATGCTATTCTCTGAATAAACGAGCACTACTGCCAGACCTTGAGAATGCAAGAAATCTTTCTTTCAACTCCTCGGCTTGCCGAGCCTGCATCAGTATGAATGAAAAAAATGTCAAGAATCAGTGAATTCTAGAGTATCCCAGCCAAGGAGTACTCTAGTAACTGTGAAGACTAAAACAGTCATGAAATATATCAAATACATCAAATATATGGTTATTCCTGCTGAAGACAAGCTCACTGTTACAAATTAAACATTATGTCATTTGTACATGAGACAACTCCTCCATGAGACCAAGGAAATAGTCTTACAAAAAGGGAGAATTTTGAGCCATAGAGCCAAAAATAAGAGTGAACTCTTTAAGGAGTTAAAAATGTTTAAAATGTTCAAAGAGATAAAGAAAAGAAAGGCATGTAGGAAAAATACGCATATGGATTTGAAAAGAATAGAAGCAAAAACTTTGAAATGAAATATACAAACAATATAAAAATACTCAATGGAGGGGCTGGCCCCGTGGCTCAGCGGTTAAGTTCCCACATTCCGCTTCGGTGGCCCGGGGTTTGCCGGTTCAGATCCCGGGTGCGGACATGGCACTGCTTGGCAGGCCATGCTGTGGTAGGCGTCCCACATATAAAGTAGAGGATGATGGGCACGGATGTTAGCTCAGGGCCAATTTTCCTCAGCAAAAAGAGGAGGATTTGCAGCAGATGTTAGCTTAGGGCTAATCTTCCTCAAAAAAAAGAAAAATACTCAATGGAGAAGTTGAAAAAGAATATCAGGCATTTGGCAGATAGATCTGAGGAAACCCACAGAAATAAAGATACTGAAAATATGAAAGAGAAGTTAAGACACACGGAAAACAGAATGAAGCTCCAACATGTATGTACCAGGAGCCCAGGAGGACAGCATAAAGAGAAGAGGGAGGGGCCAGCTGGGTGGTTAAGTGGTTAAGTGCATATGTTCCGCTTCGGCAGCCCCAGGGTTCACTGGTTCGGATCCCGGGTGCGGACATGGCACCGCTTGACAAGCCATGCTGTGGTAGGTGTCCCACATATAAATTAGAGGAAGATGGGCATGGATGTTAGCTCACGGCCAGTCTTCCTCAGAAAAAGAGGAGGATTGGCAGATGTTAGCTCAGGGTTAATCTTCCTTAGGAAAAAAAAAAAGAGAGAGAGAGAACAGGGAAGAAGCCATCTTCAAGAGTTATTTGGTGGAGGAATTTCTTGAAATCTTTAAAAAGAGGGAGAATCTTCAGACTGAAAAGGAACTCCAAGCAGATTAATAAAAACAAATCCAGAAGTGAACACACTGCATTGAAAGTATATCAGATAAAGTCTAAAAAACATCAATACAGCACCACCAAAGGAAAAATAACCACACTAATAGCAGACTCCTAAACAGTGGCAATCAAGGCCACAAGACACTGGTAATAATATCTTCAAAGCATTAAGGAAAATAATTATTAATCTAGAATTCTATAACCATCTAAATAATTATTTAAGAGTAAAGGTAAAATGAAGATATTTTCTGACAGAGACTGAAAGAGCTAAACACTTACAGACCCTTCCTGAGAAAACTCTGAAAAATACTCTTCATGTAGAAGGAAAATATGCCCAGAAGGAAGCCAGGAGAGGCAAGGAGCAATGGTGAACAAAGAAATCCCTTAACACGTCTACATAAGTCTTGACTATCAAAAAACAAAGGGTGCAGGGCTGGCCCAGTGGTGTAGTGGTTAAGTTCGCGCACTCTGCTTCAGCAGCCCAGGGTTCACAGTTTGGGATCCCACCATGCTGTGGCAGCATCCCACATACAAAATAGAGGAAGATTGGCACAGCTGTTATTTCAGGGACAATCTTCCTCACCAAAAAAAAAAAAAAAAAAAAGACATTGAAGGAGTATAAAATCAAGTTGTATCTAAAATATTACTCAACAAAAACATAAAAAGAAGAAGACAGGAGAAGTTTGGAGGGAAGTTAAAGCCTTGTCTTATTGAGAGGAGGATAGTCACTCATAGTTTAAGAAAAAAATGTTTATCTTCCAAACCATTAGAAGAAAAATTGGGAATAAAGAAAATCTGATCAAGCTAACAGGACGGAGAAAAGGAGGGAAGGGAACGGCAAAGAAAAGCTTTGTATTTGCAAACAGAAAACAGAATAAAATGAAAGAAGTAAATGTAAATATATTAATAATGATAAAACATTTGTCTATATGACTCGAAAATATAGGGTTGATTGAAAAAAGGAATTGGACAATAAACTTACAGTATGGTACTGTGTATGTAAAAATGTTTTAGGATCCACTTATGTAAAAATTTTTTAAACAACCCAGAGCCAAGTCTCTGTTTTAAAAATGGACAGCACTAATCTGCGTCAAATTCCTAAAAGTGGTTGCCTCAGAGAGGGAGAAAGGAAGGGATATAATATTTGGGTACAGTCCAAAGGAGATTTCAGCCATCCGTATAGATTTGTTTTAAGGAGACAAAAAACGTTTATAAGCAAGAAAACAAAAGTATTGACATTTGTTAGTATCAAGTGGTAGGTTCTGCTTTCGAAAATATTTAAAATAATAGAATAACAGGTGGAATTATCTTCAGTATAAGTGGATCATACAAAAATCTGAAAGTAAATAAAAATTTATTATAGTGAAAAGACTGGAAGGAAATACATGAAAATAACTGACATTTATCTTTTGGTGGTAAGAGTAGTAGCGATTTATTTCTTTCATGTTCTACATTTCTGTATTGTCCCCTTTTTTATATAATGAGTATCTGCTTCTCATAAAGTACTTAATAAATAAATAGTATCCTAACATTATTTAAAGAATAAAAACAGGAATAAAAAAATTAATAAACTCATTGGTCTCCTTTGAAGATGCCAGATAACTAACACATTTTGAAAAGTGGTGAATAAAAAGTAAAAAAGCATTTATCCTCCTTTCCTATATCAACCATACCCCAGGGTGACCAAATATATTATGTGGGGAAGATTCATTGTGTTGAAAGTATTCCAGCTAATAAGTGAAAAGAGACTAACAGGATTGGGATGTGAACACTTTGCACCCACTAATAAATCTGTGGGTCTAGACATTGATCATCAATCATGTTAACGTCACAAGAAGAGTGACAACCAGACAACGTGTGCTTTCCGATGACCTACGCAGCACTCCCTGTGAAAGTCTGGCCTAAATCATCAAACCTGAACCTGACCAAGCTTCTAATTCTAATTTCCAGTTGACAGGAAACCTAGAGAATAAGTGTGTATGTCGCAATTGGTAAAATCCTAGACTGTGGGAAACTGGATACGACAAATGCAAGAGGAAAAAGAGAGAGCAAAGAGACACCTTACAGATGAAAAGAGGCTGAAGACATGTAACTGACTAATTACAATGAATGAACTTGAATTTGATCCTGATTTGAACAAACAAGTGATTTTAAAAGTCTTGGGAAGTACCGGATCAGGCACACAGATTTCAAAGGCTGTGCTACGATAAAGCACTCTTTAGCTCTATAACTTTAACTCTGTGACTCAAATAATCATATTAATTTTTTTAGATGGAAGGTGTTTCAACAACATTGTACATTGTTCCCAAATAAACACGAACTCCTTGAGCTTGTCTAGTACTGTGAGGTCCTAGCAGAACCCTTAATTATAGTTATTAAGTGATCATTGTTTCCCCAGGCTAAGACTGAAGATAAATACCACAGAATTCTTTTGCCCTGCAAACATTTAGCTACGGAACTCTGTGCTAACTGACTTTCTCATCATGTCACAGGCTGTCCTTTAGTGTCTGGAACCTCACAAGATGTACGGACGGGACTTTTGTAATTAGTATTCACTCCAAGACGACTTCAGAAAAACTGTAACTTTAAGAGACTTCGTCTTTTACATGAGCCATGATTAGTCTACAGTATTAAACCCAAAGAAATATCTGACGGACGCAGTGAATTGGAGGTGGTGAGGCCTTGGGCTGATGGCTTATTTTAAAAATCAGAATAGAAATACCGTATCCTTTCATTGAACTTGGTTTATTGCAATCCTGTCTTGTTGGAGGTTCCATAATTATGCATGTCTGGAATCCTTATTTAAGTTTTGGTCCAAATGCAGTAAAGCTCTAACATTGCTTCTGTCTTTTCAGACATTCACTCTTTAAATATTCTTATCAGTAACAGAAAATGTAAAAGTCCCAGAACCTTATAGCTTACCTTTTCAAAGGCAGGGAAGTAACAAGTTTTAGCTTTCTTCACGACTAAAGCAAGATTCTCCTCTTTCTCCCCAGGGGTTTTAAATGCAGCCAGAGCAATCATCATCATGAGGTCCAGGGTGCCATCAGCGTACATGTCGACCCTGACAAGTCAACATGGGACTCTCATTCCGAGAGGAATCTTTGAGTATGGAGTTCCCTAATCTGCCACTTGTATGGTATAAATGGATATTGGAGCAAATAACTTGATTCCCTCTCCCCCAAGCTTCCATGCTTAGGAATGATTTCTGGAACCAGTACCAGCCAGGAGACCACGGTACAGTAGGGTCTCTGGAAATGTTTATTGAAAAAAGGAACATGTGAAAGGATTGAGTACCTCTAAGTTGAGGCCTTGTGTGCTTTCCCTCTCTCTCTTAGAACCCTGCCTAGCTGCCACGAGAACAAGCTCAGGATGAGAGAATGAGAAACACATGGTCCATTTGCCGCCCAACCAATCATCAGCCAATAGCCAAAACCAGAGCCTCGTGGCTGACTACTAGTTGACCAGACATATGAGTGAGACCAGCCAGGATAAGTCAAGCCTGGCCCAGATATGCTGACCACCCAGATGACTCATAGTCTGGGGAGCAAAAAGAAATGCTTGCTGATTTAAGTCACTGTGTTTCAAGAAGATATGTTATACGGCATTATTTGTGGCCGTAGATCGTTGCTACAATGCTCAATATGTATTTGTTTGCTGAGTCATTCATGTCTACCTTCATGCAGAAAAGTTTACCAGGTTATCTTATGAGAAGACATTTTCTTAGGAGTGAGGGGAGATTATGAGAATGTTGACTGCAAACCCCTAGGAGGGGAGATCTGGAGTATTTATTCAGAGCTCTGCACAAGACATGCCGGGTGTAGCAAGGTCCTCTCCCCTGTGTTCATTCCTCTTGCCTCCTCCCCTCAGTCCAGGCTGAAAGGCTGCACCTGAACTAGGTCTTAGCTGGTGTAGGATGACAGAGCCTGGAAAAGAATCAAGTAGAGGCGTGAACACTCTGGTACCTGACTCTCTCCTTCAGGTCTTTCCCATACAAGTCATACTTGGCAGCAAGGTAGCTGAGGATGGCTTTAGTCTGTGTCAGCACCATTCCGTCCATTTCAACCAGAGGCACTTGGCCGAAAAGCAGGCGTCCATCTATGGTTCAAGCAAAGAGAGGTTGAGATGCTCTCCTTCCCTGGCTGTGGTGAGCCTGCAGGAGGGTTCACTTCTAATTTCATTGAGTGATTTCTAGTTTCATCCAAAGTGGGGAGTTAAAGGGAGCAAAATGGCGGGGTGAGCTGACCCGGGATTCTCTCCCCTCCAAAATACAACAAAAGATTGGAAGAACTGAATTTCAGAGAATAAACATAATGCCAGCTCGTTAGAGACCTACAATACCAAGAAGGAGGAGATCATAAACCTAGCTTTACACCTTCGGAGGCACCGGAACGGTAGGAGAGAACATTGCTCCCTCCCCTAGAGTCTGCGATCGCTGCGGCCCGGGTCGGGAAGGAGCGGGGGAGGGGCCACGCGACCGGGGGATCATCCAGGACTCCTACCGCTGATTCAGTGGAGACCCGCTGACGGGGGTAAGCTTCCGTCCGCGGGGACCCTATAAATCAAGGGCCTCGGGAGACCAGAGAACAGAACTCACTTGAACCCAGACTAGCGCGTGTAACAACCCCTCCCCCACAGCAAAGCCAGTGGGCGCAGCCATCTTGCTCCAGGGCGGAGAGCTAACACGCCGCTCTCGACCCCCATCTAGTGGCGACAGGCTGTAACTGCAACTGAATTCTACCACCATGAGAAAAACCACTCCTCTACCATCCAGCAATTTATAAAAGCCCCAGACCAGAAGGAAAACAATAAAAACACAGAATTAAGTCCTGAGGACTTGGAATTAGGTAAACTAAGTGATAATAAATTCAGAGCTGCTATAATCAAAAGACTCAATGAGGTAGAGAGAAAGAGAAACAAGCTGAGTTCTGGAGTTACTTCACAAAAGAGATTGAAATCATAAAGAAGAATCAAACAGAATTACTTGAGATGAAAAACACAATGGACCAGATAAAACAGAATACGAATTCCCTGAATGCCCGTGTAGACAATATAGAGGAGCAAATCAGCATAATCGAGGACAGACAGGCTGAATGGCGCCAGACAGAGGAAGAAAGAGAACTAAGAATTAAAAAAAATGAGGAAAATCTCCGAGAGATAATGGATTCAATGAGGAGTAAGAAGATAAGGATCATAGGAATTCCCGAGAATATGGAAAAGGAAAATGGAGCAGAAAGTGTGCTTAACGAAATTATTGAAGAGAACTTCCCAAATCTAGGGATCAACAGAGAAATGTGTGTAGAGGAGGGTTTTAGATCTCCTAGATTTGTCAGTGTAAAAAGACCCACCGCAAGGCACATAATAGTAAAGTTGGCAAATAGGAATGATAAGGAAAGAATACTCAGGGAAGTAAGGGAAAAAAAGAGAATAACCTATAAAGGAGCCCCTATCAGACTGTCAGCGGATTTCTCTACAGAAACCCTACAAGCTAGGAGAGAATGGAGTGATATATTCAAAGCTTTAAAGGATAAAAACCTTCAGCCAAGAATACTCTATCCAGCAAGAATTTCCTTCAGATATGAGGGAGAAATTAAATCTTTTCCAGACAAACAAAAGTTAAGGGAATTTGTAACTAAAAGCCCTCCATTACAAGAAATCCTCGAGAAGGCTCTCATACTTGAAAAAAGAAAAAAGGGAGAAAGGGGACACAAGCCACAGACTAGGGAGACCGATGGATAGAACCAGAACAGGATAGCAAATATTCAACTATAGCATTAGGGTAAAAATAAGGAAACTACCAAAACAAGGACGATCTTAGCACTCTAACTACAAATTAATAAGACGAGCTGGAATAAAAAATGAAAATAATTATTTAGGAGGGCAAGAGCAAAGGGTCTAAATCAGTATTGGTCGAGTAAGTAAGAGACCACCAGAGAACAGACTATATTATACACAAGATTCTAAATACAAAGTGGGGAGTTAGAGACTCCAGCTGTTGAGGAAATGCCGACCATTTGCTTCACGGAAAATCTGAGATTTTCTTGATGGTTTCATGCATTTTTATGGGTTGGTTAATCGTGATCATTTAAGGCTTTCTACATTTACTATGATTATGTCATAGTATAGGCGCTCTGGTTCCCAAAGTTTAGGGTCAATAAGAATCATCTGGGGGAGCTACATTGTTAAAAATACTCACCCTATCTCCCAGATGTCCTGATTCAGGGGTAGAGTAAATTCTTTAAAAAATCTGAATCTTTAAAAAGTACAAGAGGTATCAGTCTAGGTCTGCACAGCATCAGGACATCACAGCAAGAACGCTGGCAAACTTGGGTCTGAATGCCAGGTTTAGCCCTTTCCAGCCATGTGACTTTTAAGCAAATGACTTATCTGAGCTTCAGCTTCCTTTTCCCTAAAATATTAATAATATCTACCTAGCAGGATTTTAAAAGGATGAAATGAGAAAACATAAGTAAAACATCACATACCATCAATAACCAATGTTCAGTAAAATCAAATTCTCTTCTTGGTGAGTGACTGCCTATACGAATAATGCATTCAAAGACACCCTACAAATAGTGCTCTTCTCATGGGATCTTGAGGAAATGAGCAGGCTTTTCATTTCATTCACACCTGTGCATTCTGAGAATAAGGATCTTTACCCAGACTAGGAATCAGACCTCACCAGTGCATTGGCAAAGGCCACAGTTAATTTCCCCAACATCCTCTACTGCTCCTACCTGACTCAACGAGAGGCAGTCAAAGATGGTGGGAGAATACCACTGAGGAACCCGTGACAGCTTTCCAGGGAGCCAGGGACCCTGTCTAGCTGGATGACTTTAGGCAAGTCTCTGACTTCCATGAGCCTATTTTCTGATCTGCAACAGTATCTGTCCTGCCCATCTTACTGCGTTTCTTCGAGTAAGAATAAGATCAAGCTTGTGATCGTGCTTTGGAAATACCAGTACTATTACTAATGGAGAGACTGCAAAACCGCCATTGCCTAAAGGTATTTCTACCTTTGTTCAATATTAAACGAGCATCTGAAGCTGAGCTCTGTGCTGCTGCTTCAGAGTGATGCAGACATCCATTAGAAATGACCCCTGCTTGTAGGAGCAGACGAGCTTCTTCAGATGGATTTTTTTTAAAAATCTCAGGTCAAGAGTACAGGAAAGGATCTTTGAGATGATTTAGTTCAATTCGTTCATATTATAGACGACAGTACTGTGGAGGCCAAGGGAGGCAAATGTGACTTCCCAAACTCACACAGTTGGGGGAAAGCCAAGCCAACGGAAGTGGGCCTCCTGACTCCTGGTCCAGTGCTCCCTTGCGGTCCCTCTCTGCCTCCTGTTCACAAACAACAGTAACGCCCAGGAGGGCGTCCCAAGCACGACAGCAGCATCATAGACTCAGGAAGGGGTGGAAGATTTCAGAGGCTGTTAGAGAGCACTTCCTAACGGAATGATCATGAGAGAGTTTACGGAGAGACAGTCATTTATTGATTCAATACATATGTATTTAACCCCTACCATGGACAAGTGACTGTCCTTGTTTGGGATGGAGTCGGGCAGAAACAAAGAGGAAGGAGAGCTTCATGGGGATTTCAGATAATAAAGTTCCTGGACAAGAATTGAAGAAGGAGTAAGTGGGCCTTCCCCATTCAATGAGATCTACTGGTACATTGCAATATAGGAAGATAAAGATTATTTTTACTTTATGGTCAGGAGACAGGATGTAGACAAGCTAAAAGCCTTGCCCAAAGTCATACAGTTTATAAACGGCAGATCTGCTGACTAGTATTCGAATGTCTTTCTTAAAAAATAATTTGTGTTAATTTCATGACTGTTTATCAGCAAAAATGAGGACACCCAGGTTTCCTTAGATAAGGAAAATAACATTATGGTCGTTAGGAGTTTAAGAAGTACCATGAAAGTACTAGTCTTTTCTCTAAGTGTGAGAATTTTTTCTGAGGAATTGTAAAGACTAAGAACTACTGCCTCGATCCAAATTTAATAAAATTTCTACAGTCTTGATTCTACAATTGTGACCTGATAAAATGCTTGCTGTTAATATTAAAACCACCAAGAACAAGTGGATATGAATCATGAGAACTGGAGAATATCTTAGGTAAAATTCCCTTCCTTCTGTTCCCTCCCCTCCAACCCACTGGATCATTATTTAAGAATTTTTAAAGATTTCTTCGGTGGGATGGGGAGTATTGAACCAATTGGCACTGGGTCAACCCATGCCATCCTATCTAGTTGAGGCCAGCGTCATACCTACTTGATAAGCTTTTACGAAGGCTAAGGAGACATCGCAGATGACAAATTTAGCTCTGTGCCAGGGACACAGCAAAAAGTCAATGTCAGCAGTCACACTATTCGCCTTTTTAATAGTTGTCACTCTAGAGCTCTGTGTTCTATAATGAAATGAATACTTCCTAGAAACAAATTTCATTTTTTCCCCATAAGATAACATTGAATAAATGTAGGCTCACCCTTCTGCAACTTCTCGTATTGTTCTCTTGTTTCAATAAATTCTTCTTCAAACTAGATAAAGGATAAAGACATTGTTATCACTTACAGGTCCTCAAAAAGAGAAAGAGAAAGAGAGAAATGCCCACGATATAAAATGCCCAATGGCTTCCTGCATGAAAATTTAAAAGGATTCACAAAACTATCAACTACCACATAGCTGAAAATGCTGACAGAGTATGTGTTTAGATTAGCTTAGACTAGCATGAGATTGGCACCCCTTTTTGGTTTTTGTCAACTTAAAGGATATCCCCAAGCCCCCATCCACATTTCTCCTTTTCTTCACCTCAACTCTTCCCTCTCTCCAAACTCTTGTCCTTTTCTCCAACTTCCCCATTGACCCCTCCTCTTTCCTTTCCTCTCTTTTCTTTATTCTCTCTGTTCTGTGTTATTCTCCCTCCATATCAAGACAAATTAAATTTCTCTTTAATGCTCACATATTCAATGAAAGGGATCCAAGGATCATTACCCAGGCGGGGTTCTCATAATTTATTGATGGAGCTTCTAAAACTTTTGTGTGAAAGAGTGACTTTTTCCTCCCCTAAACCTTGAGATGGGGGTAGGATCAGGTGAACAAAAGAAAGAAGGTAATGAATCCTTGTCCTGGAGGAGATGACATTCAAACAGGAAAAAGGAGTCTACACCTGCATGAAACAAAACAACTTGAAAGCACTTGTGAAAATCTATGGAAAAGTCAGTGGAGAGGGAATTGAGAGTTAAAGAAAGAGCTCCATGGGGCAGCCCTTTCAGAGGAGGGTTCGAGGGGAGGCCAGACTGCAGCCACGCCTAAGTCTCCAGTTGGCAGCCACAAGTAGAACAAGACTGAGGAGCCAAGGCAGAGGTGAAAAGCCGCCGGGAAATCAGCTGGTCCCATTGAAGAGGAAGCTCCAGATGTGGGTCTCCTCTCTCTCCTTTGTCTTACGATCCACCATGATCTTACCAGCCCCTACAAAGCTTCCATAACGCCTCTCTAGGCTCTACCTTCCAACCCCTCCTTAAACAGAGGAGTATTATCCCTCCTTCAACTCTTACCAAAGAAGACTGTTGGAAAGGGAAAGAGTGGGTACAGTCTGAAAGCATCCTCCTGAACTTTGAAGGGGGAAGAGGACCACTTCAATCTCTCCCAAATTACCCTCCTTACTTTTCCCAATCAGGAACCGACCTCCACTCCAGCTGCGGCCAGCAGCCAGCGGATTGACTCCATCCTGCCCCTGCCACGAAAGTAACAGAGCTTGGGCTTGGCCGCCATGACTCCTGGCTCGAGGTCTTCTGAAGGGCAAAACAGGAAGAATATGTTTAAAGAACAAATTAACACACACTGTATGGTGTGTCTCCACTTATAACAACTCTAAGACAGGCAAAACAAAACTATTATTTGGGAAGGCATACACAGGGGGCAAAACTATGAAGAAAAGCAAGAAAATAATTATTCCAGAAGCAGGATGCTGGTTATGTCTAGTGAGGAGAATGGAGGTTGCGATTGAAGAGGAGCATGGGGGCTTCTGGAATGCTAATAATGTTCCATTTCTTAATCAGAATTAGTAATTAGTCTTTATAATTAATATTTAAGCTGTACATAAATGGTTTACACTCTCCTGTACAATTTAAGAAAAAAGAAAGAACAACCTACATCTATCAAAGTGTTCTGTAGATTTGAGAGATTGCCTCTGATGTTTTGAGAAAGGAACCAGGAGTTACTATGATGGTTTCACGGATGTCCCTGCAAAAGAAAATCTTTTTTAACAGTGGCAAGGAGCTGGGCCTGCTTGGATGGAAATGTTCGGTGGGAATTGGGAACTCTTTCATTTCTGTCACAAAACCTGAGTGCTGGGACAAGCACAGACGCAGACCTAGACAGGACCACCTGGCCGCCAAGAAGCTGCGTAACCTTAGGCCCATTCACTAAACCTCTGTCCGCCTTCACGCCCTCAGCTGTAACTGGAGAGCATTACCCCCGGGGACCCACAGTGTTTCAAAGCGAGTACAGCCATAATGAAGCGAACTAATAGTACTTTCTACCTCCTTGTCACAAGACCCACAGAAAGCCCACAAGCCTCCAGAAATCTGTTTCTAAGCAGTGGTCCCTTCAAATGCAGGCTGCATGGTCTTTCTTCTGTCTGGTTATTCTCTTAGTGATTTGAAACCCAAAGAGATTAAAACTCTCAGCTCTAGACAGCCTTCAGGAGATCCGTACCTCACACGGCTACTGTCATGACTCGGAGGCTCCAAAAGACACTGTATTTATCCTAAAGACCCAATCAAGAGTGAGGAACGAACACCGTGCCTGGCGCCCTGATAGTGAAATCTCTCAGACAAAAGGAGCGGCAGCAAGATGCCACCCTAAAACGATCAAGAATGGGGCAAGCTTCTTGCTGGCACCACAGACTCAACACTCAAAGGGCAGCAGCGATACGGGCCCTCGGAGGTGTGGGACTAAACCGGACAAGTGGTCAGAGTCTGCGGACCAGAGAGGAATGTAGCATTTTCCTTGGAGGTGGGGGGCAGAGTCTCCGGGTGAGGGGGGAAACTGTGCTCCTTGGGGTGTAACCTCCTGAATGCGGGTTCATAGCTGAGGGAATGAACGCTGAGAAAGCTGAGGGTGCAGGTGTGGTTCTGGCCCCTCTCACTTACAGCCTCCTCTGTGCCAGGCACGGGATCCACATTATGTCCTCAAACGGAAATAAGGGGTGTGACTATCCTCATCTTTCAAAGGCAGGGGGCTCTGGGCTTTAGAGTTGTGAGTCCTCTCTCGTACAACCTCATTCCATTGCTCTCCACCCCAGTCTCTTCATCCTTAAAATGAGGGGATGGTTGTGCTGCCCACCTCTGAGGGTTACTGTGAAGGCCCAGGATGGAATAAAGTAATAGAGAAGATACATACCACAATATCTGACCCATATCAAGTGGGTCACGCTTCTTTAAAGGATGAGCGGATTTACTGCTTTCTTAGAGTGTTTATGCTAACATTGGCTTGTCCATTCGTTTTATGTGATTTGTAAGTGATTGTTGCAAATGCAATTGAAATCTGTAAAAGGGAGCTAAAACTCTGGTAATTTGACTTGGACTCAATATTGTAATACAAAACATGTAAAAAGTAAAATCTGGTGTGACTTTTGCCTTTGTTTTGTGATTATGAGCATAAATGGAGCATTTTTGTAGCTCGCTGCTGTGTGGAAGCGTATTTTGGAATTTTATGTAACACCTTTGCACCCACCAGTTTCCTCCACTTCACTTCTGCCCGAACCTTGCACATTCTCAAGGCACATAGGAGACTGAAGGCAGTAACTTTGGGATCTGGAGCTGGATTACAAGGGACAGGATCACTCCCCACCCGGCCACCACCTCCAAGGCTTCCCTGGCGCCAACAGAGCCCTAGAAGAGCAGAGTGAGGATGAAGGAAACCCCGCCTCAGGTCAACAGGACCGTGGTCTGCAATGCCCCTTTTCCAGTCTGAAAGAAGGAAACTGTGTTCTCTTGTTGGTAATAACCAGCCTCTAGAAGGATAACTAGTCACTCCTTCTTGTAAAAATCTGTACAAATGTTTGTGTGCCCCATAAATCGCTGGCTTTGGCCAAGCAGCCCCCATTCTCCATCTCTCGGCCTCAGCTGCGTGGCCTTCTAAATTGGGCTCTCAGATGAATGCTGGAGGACCCAACTGGAGCTTGTTAAAAGATCCTCAGCAGGACGTAGTCCCTACCCCAACCCCTTCCAGGAGGAGCTGTTCATTCTAGAATAGCTGAGGGCACAGAGGGAGCCCAATACCTCTTACAGTCTCACACTCCAAAACCAACTGCTCCCCCTGGATCCTACACTGCAAAACTCTGACGAGGTGGCAAACTCCTGAAGGCAGGGGCACGTCTTAGTTCTTCCATCTGCTGTGGAAACAATCCAATGTTACCCCAGACACATGGTGGCTGTTACCTCCACGTGTCACTGAGATACCAGTTCCCAGACTTGTTAAGATTTTTGTGTTCAATCTTCCATTCTTTCTATCAACATCATTTATGGAGCTCCTACTATGGATAGCATACTAGGTTCTGCACTCCAGGCATTCATAGATAAATAACATGTAGCTCCCGCCATCAAAACCCTTACAAACCTTATACCTGGTGATGGAAACATCCAGACTATCAAGAGGTAAGTCAGAAGGAAATGTGTTTAATGAAAATACAATGTGGTATTACAGAAATTGAACAGAGCCTTAAGGAATGGGTATATAGTCACACACCACATAATGATGTTTCAGTCAACCATGGACCACATACAGAATGGTGGTCCCATAAGATTAGCACCAGCTAGGTGTGCAGTAGACTACACCATCTAGGTCTGTGGAAGTACACTCTATAATGTTCACATAATGACAACATCACCTAACGATGCATTTCTGAGAACATATCCCCATCATTAAATAACACATGACTGTATGAAAGTATGTTTGTTTGTCTGAGCCCCACCCCTCCCTGTCCCATGGCATTATAGGTTAAGGGTCTAAACCAAGTCCTTTAATCCTTTTTCCTTGACCTCCAATGAATTTAAACAAAGATTTGGATAAACCACAGCTTGGTAATACGGAAGACCAAGTCTAATTACGCTTCAAATAGTAAACCCAATTAATCTCATTGTTAAAAAAAGTAGATTGTCAAAGCTTAAAAGAACAGGTGCAATGGAAAAATTCATTCCGTCCATGGAAAATGAAGCAGCAGGGAACAGAGGAGCTGTGCTTTCTGATTTCACCCCAAATGCAAACGCTGTGAACCCAGCTCCTGGAAGACCCAGGACCCAAGTGGGCAAGCTGAGTACAAGCTCATGCCCATCGCTGCAGCTCTCCTTTCTGTGCCGCTGATTTTGGCCAACAGGTGTGTCCCAAATTAAAAAAACCTGGTTCACCAGGAAGGCTGCCCGCCTGGGTCTGATGACACTGGGAATGGAGTCCCACCTCTCACTTCTCCTGGGTGCAGCTTCACCTGAGGCGAGGAGTGGGCTGCACTCCCCCACCCAGAGCCCAGGGACTCATGGCCAAGGGGGGTGAGCAGAAAGCAGTGATGATGACTTTTGGATAGTCAGAGCGTGGTCCTTGGGTAACAGGTATGCCCAAAATCTTTTAGAAAATGTGGAAGAGCATGTATCTGAGTTAGACCCTGGATACCAGTAAAAACAAAGACCAAGGTTCAAACTTCAGCTCTACCCCTCACTGGAGCAAGCTTTTTAACCTCTCTGCGCCTCAGTTTCCTCACTGGTACACCAAGGCTGATAGTTCCTAATTCATTTTGGTCAGTTTTGAGGTGGAAATAAGACAAAGTGTGCAAATTGCTAAACACAGTAAGGACTCAAAAAATGCCCCCCACACACGCACACACACAGATGCACACACACATCTTTATCTCAAGATCGCAACAACATTCATACGTGGGAAAAGAAGTCAAATTTGCTTCTGAAAGGAGTGGAAGGTATTCTCCGGAAGTGTGACTTGGGTCCAGCAACATTCTCCCCTGGGAGCTGGTGAGACACGCGGGTTCAGTCCCTGGGCCACATCTACTGAATCAGAGTCTGCCTTTCAGACAAGATCCCCAAGTGATTCACTTGCACAGGAAAATAAAGTTTGAGAAGCTGGGTCTAGAGTGAAAACAACTCAGCTGCACCTGGGGACTGCGTGCGTGGCCCTGGGTTTTTCTTCCCTGGGGAATGCTGAGCAGGCACAAATTGCAGCACAGGTTTAACAAGCAGGAAAAGCAAATGGTGAAGTGCTGGAGTGTGTGTGGCTAAGAACAGAGAAAGGGAAGGGGAGAGGGATTTGGGGGGAATTATAAGTAAATTCCCCAGGTAAGATCATTTTTATTGACCCCTTATTAAGAGAGGAATTCCTATGATGTGAGGCCTTCGATTTCCAAGTTTCACAAAGTGCCAGACATGTGGGTTCCAGCGCGTGGGGAGACCCAGACTAGACCTCAGCTTCCCAAACTGTAAAACGAGGAGTTGGTTCAGACTCCGATAATCTCCTTCGTTTCTTCCAGTTTTAACAATCTTTCTGATCTTGTTTCTCTTCCCTTGTCTTCATTCTTTGCCCTCTGTTCCTAGCTGCTGAGCACCCATGTTAAGAAAGCAGCCAATTATTGGGGGGAGTGGGGGTGAAATTCTACTGACAACGTTAACTGTCATTCTGGATAATTTAAGCAAAACAACACACATTTTTCTCGATTTCAGTTAGAGCAGGCTTCTACTGAATTTTCTAGATAATGGAAATTTCAAGGGGTTCATTTATGAGGTTGCCAGTTTTAGCAGATGTTTGGGGCCAGAATACAAGATGTCAATTTTAGATCCATTATCAATAGGAATATCCTTAAGGTTCTCTTTGGTTTCTCTAATGGATCAGAATGGCCTATCAGAATGGATCACAACCAACAGACCAAAATTTGTCACTGAGACAAAAAACCCTCCCACAGAACCCTCTTTTCCTCATAAAATTTAATTCTGCTAGTTTGGAGAGATGAGAGCATTTGAGGTCTGAGTACATAATGCTTCAGAGAAGAACGTGTTGAAGCTGGAAGACAGCAATATTAACAGTAGAACAAAGACTTTCAGCGTAGCTCTGAAGGATACCTTACATATAGCTTTAAAGTTACATCCCATTTTTAATTGATTACATATGATTTCTCTTCTATTTTTCTAACATATGACACATTAGCAAAATATTTAATTAGCTGGATTTGACAGGTTATCGGGGAAAATCTCCTACATGGAACTAGCCCCTCCAAAAAAGAGCTCAGGTATTTATCGGACATTCTTACACACAAACAGCAGAACATTCCTTGGTGGGGAGCGACTAGGCGTTACTGATGTAACAAGATGATTAAGGCAGTTGCTCGATTCCAAGCTCATATGGGAAGCGTCTTCTCCAGAGAGCCCTATATTTCAGTTTCAGAAACTAAATTTCCTTCCCATTAGAGTCTAATGGATTGATTCATGTTCCCAAAACCCAGAAGAGGGTGATTTATATGCCCAAGGCCTACAAACTTACTTAAGTCAAAAATATACCTGAGTCGACGTAAACTATTATGAACTCAAAGTAAAAAGAATTTTTTTTAAATATATATATACCTGAATCAAGAAAGAGACTTTCATCTACCCAGGTCATTGAGGCCGCTTGGTGAGTTACCACAAAGTGAGTCACCACACGGCCCGTTGCTGTTTAAAGAATGGGACAAGTCCTAGAAAAACCTGTCAGGGCTTGACTGAGAGACTCCTGCTTTTCAACTGGGCACAGCCCCCTGGAGATGCAGGACCCCAGAGGAAGCCCCCAGTGTCAGACCATTTGGATTAAATCTTCCAAACACACATGGAAAAGATACTACATGCAGGAGATTTAATTGACCCTCGGGCATCATGGCACAGAGTGAGCGGTTCACAGTTCTTTTCAACTGTGTACAAAAATATGAGATTTGCTTGAGGAGGAAAAAATGTAATGGCTCAAAAATTATAAAGGTTTAAATTCTACTAAGCATGTTCTGTCAACCAATCAACTAAAACACCATTTGACTCTTACACACGAATTTCTGAAATTACATTTAGTGTGTGATATGGGTGTGGGGGCATTTCAATGTCTGATGTTATGCATATCATGCATAGGCAATGAAAACCTCCAAAAGGCCTCGTCTAGATTTGCTATCTCGTTTTCATTTACGGACCTACTTGGCAGAAAAAAGACCCGGTCCTTTTATTTGATATGGGCAAGTTTAGAAATAATAGTCATTAAATTAATCCCAAAGTTAAAACAACTGCCGACTATAAACTGTAAATTTGGCCACAAAAATCCCACCAAGCCCAAAAAGAGAACACAAGAACTTCTCCACTCACCTTCTCTCTGCCTTGCTCTCGTCTGGAGTGCTGTGGGCGCATTAAGCGAGGATTTACAGCCTTTTTCTTTCCAATTGAAAGCTTTGCGCAATCAAGGGATTAGCCAATAAGAATTCCAGTCTGTACACACCTCTGGAGCTTCGCTTTACATCCATTGTTTGTGTATTAGACAGCACATCAAGTTACAGAAGCAAGACGAAAGCAAAATTTCCAGGCTCACTGAACAAATATTTACTGAGTACCACTCTGTGCGAGGCATTGTTTTAGGCCCTGGCTCTCCAAGGGTAGACACAAGAGACCCATTCCTGCACCTGTAGTGCTTACATTCTAGGGTGGAAGACAGGCAGGATAAACATATAAACAAATAAATGCAGTGTGTCCAAGGTAATAATAGCAACAATGTACCAGATGAGCATGGCTTATGGATAAGTGAACTCTATGACAGCAGTGTTATAAGGGATGGGAGGGAGCAACTGGGAATATTCTGTTATAAGTATCTGCACCACCCATGAAGCGGTTATAGCATTATTTGAAAGCTCTCTCAACTTACTTGTAAATATATAGTGCAAATTCCAGGGCAATCACTAAAATGTTCTTTTTTTTAAAAAAGAGCTATAATTGACATGCTAAGAGAGGAGAGAAAATGGAATCATATGAAATGCTCAATTAAAACCAGAGAGGGCAGAAAAAGAGTGGAAGACAAAAAAAAAAAAAAGAAATAACAATGGGAACAAATAGAAAACAGTTACAAACATGGTAGATATTAATCCAATTGCATCAATAATGATTGTCACTGAGAATGGTCTCCAACACACGAACTAAAAGACAGAGACTATCGTGAGTGGATTAAAATAGTGAAGACCCAAGCATACGTTTTCTACAAAAAAGCCACTTTAAATATAAAGACTCCCATTGATTAAACAACTAAGATTGCCAGAAGGTGCCAAATGCTATGAAAATAACAATTGCATGATGAAGAAGAGGTGTGGGGAGGGGGATGCTAAGACCTCACGGTCAGAGGAGGGTTCCCTTAGGTGGGGATGTATGACCAACAGAATAAGAAGGAGCCCACCATGCAATCTGCCGGGACAGACAATTTGGGTTAAAGGAATAAAAGGTATATTCACCAAGAAGGAACAGCAGCAAATACAAAAGCCCACTCTGGTTGTGGCTTGTTGCAGACCCGGCCCCCTGGAACCCACTTTCTGCTCTGTTCCATACCCCAGGAGGCTGGCCCCAACAGATGGCCCCAACCAGGCAGAAGGCAGAAGAGTCAGGTGTTCCTTTGGGCACCCAGTCTGCCAAAGTCTCTCTGAGTGGCGTCTTCTGGGTCCCAGGTTCCTTAAGAGCTGCACCTCTTCCTTCTGCCCCAGACACCAGAGCCCCACACCATCCAGCTTCCCCTTTTGTTCCAGACACCAGAGCCTCTGCAACTGCCCCATTTACACACAGCTGTGCACTTTAACCACATTAGTGCACCTGCCGTGGCTTCTAGTCAGTGAGCCTCCTGACTCCCCTCTGCTCGTGCTTCCTGTCTCGTTTGTTGGGTTCAGCCCCAAACACTCTAGCACACTGACGTTTTCGAGGATAAATGATCCAGTGCCTGACCTCCCACTCTATGACCCAGAGTCTGGTGGCTCATGAAAGTGGTGGGGTCAGGTGTGGGGTGTGTGAGACTACAGGGTGGCAGTCTGGACCAAAAAGGGATTGTGAGAAAAGTGGGGTCATGCCATCTGAGGCAGGATGGGGAAGGAGTGGAACTTGTTTCCAATATGGGTAGTGAACTGCACAATTTAAGGTCATACAATCGTGAGCAGGAGCCATGGGAACCTGTCTTCATCAGAGAAAGCTTGTCCTCTTGGATTTATTTTCTCTAATCCTGTAACTCAGTGCAGAAGCCAACCTTCCTCCCTGGTTGTTTTCTCTTGAGGGCCCCCTTGTGTCTAAGAGAAATAAAACCCAAACAGAAATGTTTGCAAAATAGCTTCAAGCCTACACAGCAGGCCCCCAATTAATATTATCAGGCAATGGCCGGGGATAGTAAAATCACACCAAAATGGTGACACAAATAGCTCAAATCTGCTGCCATCTACAAAACTCAATAATACAGATGCCCAGGTTTCATCAAATCGGTGTCTGGTTCCCATGTGCAAGTTAGTTTCCAAATGAGTGTAAGATGTTTCTCTCCCTGGAAGAGTTTAGAAGGAGCGGAGCAGAAGACTGCCCTCACTTCTGACACCATCTGCAGGTTCGCTGAGTGCCCAAAAAAACACACTCAGGTCTGACAGTCTGCTAGAAGGACTCACAGAACTCACTAAGAGCTGTTGTACTCACGGCTATGGTTTATTACAAGGAGAGAATACAGATGAAGATCAGCCAGGGGAAGAGATGCACAGGGCAGAATTCAGGAGGGTTCCAAACACGGGGCTTCCAGATGTCCTCTTCCTGCAGAGTCATGGACAGCACTGACTCCTCCTGGCAACCATGTGTGACAATAGAGTAGTGTCAACCGGGGAAGCCCACCCGGGCCTTGAGTCCAGAGTTTTTATTGGGGCTCCATCATGTGGCATGACTGACCGCCCCCGTGGCTGATGTGTCTCCAGCCCCTTCAGACCCAAAGCCCCACCATGCATTGCATTGTTAGTGTGGCTCAAAGCTCTCACCCTAAATCACTGTTACTATCTGGCTGGGCTGAAGCCCCCAGCAAACAAAGACACTCCTCTCAGCATGACGCTCCAAGGGCTTAAAGATCACCTCCCAGAAGCAAAGGCAGACCTGCCTTCGGGCAGGGTGAGCCTCTACTCCACACGCCCCCATTCTCCTCTTTTCCTTGGCTCCTGCTCTCAGGAGCCTGGCCGGCCTGGGCCTCTCCCTCAGGAGCAGCAGCCAGGCCGTCACTGCTCCTCGGGCCTGTCCCCGTGCTGCACCTGCCACCAAGCCTTTGCTCTTCTAGCAATCCTAAATATCAGCGGGATGATGGAGTACTTGCATGGTGACAGCGTGAACACAAATAACTACCTTGACATCTATGCTTGATTTTCCTCTAATACAACACCGAGGCACCTGCAGTGACTGTGACAGGCATTCACAATCACCTCATGACTGTGTGTTTTTCACATCTCAGCCAAACGCCCCTCCTGCAGTCGGGGATATCCTCTCTCTGAGACTCTCATCAGACACCTGCCTTTCCTCGGTTTTTAAATTTCTGAGCATTAGATACTCCCAAAGCAACAATTCTTTCTTTTCCAAAATTACTTCTACTCTTTACACGTCTATCTCCCCTACAGTGGTCAATTTTTCTAGAGCAGGGGCTCTGTTCTAAGGTTCTCTTCCTGGCACCCTGCCTGGTACATAATAGGTGCCTAATTAATATCTGAGACAGAAATCAACACATGTTTAAAGCAGTATTAGTAAATCATACTTTTAGTTCTGAAATACAGAAAACTTGAAGCCTACAAATAACCATTTGGGTAGTAGGAGGATAAAAGTAACATATATTTATATCTTCTTACACGTGTCCCATATAACTGGAAGGATATTCAAATGATAACTATGTTGCCCGTGGGGAGCAGAACTGGGTAGCTGGGTGGCAGTGTGAAAAGAACACTTTCAATGGTACACCCTTCTATACTTTTTTGATTTTTGAACCATGTGAATATATTATATATTCCAAACAAGTTAATTTAAAAATTCTAGCAACAGGGCAATGATTTGTAAATTCTTTATTTTGGCTACTATCAGCTGCATTTATTACTACCAGGGATTTATAATAGCTCAGAGGGGAGTTATTCACTAGATATTCTGTTTTATTAGACACTAAAAATTAGGAACAGACTGGAGGGCATTCTGAATGTAATAAGAAGAAGAGAAAAGATGCTCAGGGGAGAACACGAGGTGTGCCCGTCCTTGTTATTAGGAAATGAGTTCAGATCAGATCTAAATTAAATGTCAGCCTCTCCAAAAAAGCTTTAGAAAAAAAAAAAATCCCACAACAATTATTCACTGGACAGAAAAATGTCGATGTTTCTAGAAGAGATCTCCTTGACATGAAAGACCCAACTTAGGAACGACTATACATAGCACCAAGACAGAGCTGGGATCACGGCAGCCTGGCATCAATGAAGACACTATGGACACAGCACTCTCTAGGGCTAGCTCTCACTCACAGATGCATGAGTTGTTTTACGGCATAAAGAGGTTGTAGACGGTTCTCACGTAGATGTCATCCGGAGGAGGCTTCTTCTTGCTACCAGGCTCAAGAAATTTCTTAATTGTAGGGATATTACTTATTTTCACGGTGAACTCCTGAAAAAGGAAAAAACCCAAGAGTTCAAGGTTAACAGCAAGGGTATTATTTACTATGAAAATACAGTTGTGCAAAATGGCACATCAAAATCTGTCCAATAAATATCTGGTGCAGGGATTCAACCAGAACTGTAATCCTGCACCTGTTTAGAGTCTGATCTCTTGGTACAATTTATGTACAATCTCTGCCAACGAAGGCTAGACTCTAGATCAGGCTTTATGCAAACCGCACGGATCATACCAAGATGTGAGTTCTTTTCAGAGATGGAAAATAAAAAAGATACTTAGAATACGATTATGATACTTGCTTAAAGAGAAAAAAGGAATGAAAAAAAAGACGTGAAGTACCTTAAATCTACTGATACGCTCAGAAAAAATGCATGAGTCATTTAAATAAAGTACTTTAAAAAGTCATCAGATGGTACAATTTATATTTTAGGATTCAGCTTCCTTGGACTTTTTTACTCCTATTACCAAATGAATCCTCTTTCTGGCTGTGTGGGGGAAATGACCAGTTGCATTTTTTGTAGTCTAGGGCTCACATACCAGATACTTCTATCAACTGGAGTAGAAGGAAAAAAATCATATTTTTCATTCATAGAGTCAAATCTTACCAATTCTCAACAATTGAGAAGAAAAATCTGTTTGACTTAGTGACAACTGTGAACTATATGAAGTGAATATCCAAAATATACAACTACCCTAATAAAATCTTTCAAAGTCAAGAGGTCATTTATTTAAAAAGCTGCTACTCACTAAATGTATATTACATACAAAGTACAGCCTTAATTAAGCAGGCACACAAACACACACAAACATATGTCACTAATATTTAATAAAAACTCTCATAATTATGTCAATGCTATTTGAATATCACAATCTTCTCTTTTTATTACTTATTCGAGCTACTTGAACTATCTGATTTTGACTATTGTACCAATATTTAGGAGGTTGTTTCGGAGAATTTACCATTTCAAGGTTTACCGGGGGTTCATACTTGTCAAGTATAACGAAACTTTTGTGACTCTTGACTTTTTTTTTACCCTTTAATCAATGCAGGAATGACCCTTTAATTCAACTCAGATCTGGTGCCAGATTCTGAAGTGCTCGATCTGACCAGAGATTAAAATAGTATTTACATAGATGTGCCTAGGGTTTAAAAACAAGTTGTTAGCAGCATGGATGGAAAATACCAGTAGGTCCCTGGGCTATTTCAAGGATCTACTGGTATTAAAGTCAAATTAAAGAACCTCCGTCTCTGTGTCTGGAAGAAGGAACGAACAGATAGCTACACTACATAATGGCTGTTGGCCCTGTTGAAGATTTCTATTCTTGTTTTCTGGGTGTATGCCTTTAACTGGTGGCTCCTGTCCTCATCAGCATATCAAAATGCTGTTTACTAGACTTGGGAAAATTATTTTAAAAGGTATGTGTGTTACTTTTTGGAGATTAAGTGTGTGTCTCTCTTGTCTTTTGATAACTTGGTCAAAGATGTGTCGATTTGGTCCTTATCAGGGGTTGACCACCTCCTGCTATAGAGGACCAGTCAGTAAATATGTTAGGTTCTGCAGGCCCTATGGGTTCTAGCAGAACGACTCAGCTGTGCCGTGGCAGCACTAATGCACAGACAATGTGTAAATGGATGGGCGTGGCTCTGCGCCCATAAAACTTATTTATGGACACTGAATTTTAAATTTCAGATGTCCTGAAATATTATTATTCTTTTGATATTTTTTCAACCATATAAAAATGTAAAAACCATTCTTAGCTCAAGAGCTGTACAAAAACAGGTAGCAGGCCCAATTTGGCCCAGGGGTGCCGCAGTTCGCTAACACCCCAGGATAGAGCAAGGCTGACCAGATTTAGAGATAAAAGGCTAACATTCTAGACGAAACTCAGGTACCCACTCACGAGGCTATCCTGACTGCTGACTTCCTTACCCTGGTCTCTCTTTCCTCATACGTATCTTTTTGAAGGCATCGGATGAAACTAGTGTTTTAAAGCCCTTTTCTGCTTCAAAATTCTATGATCAATCCTGCCAGAATAATACCGAGGAATAAGCTGAGCCACACACAGTCTCTCCTTGGAATCTCTGGGAAGGAGAATGTGGGGGCTCTGTGGGGTAATGTTTACGATGCCTCTTCTTAGCTCTCGGAACTCAGGCTTGGACATTTCTAGTTGGAGACCACATTATTTCTGAGAATGGGAGCCACACTGACGATGAGACTGGTTTTGATGCTGACTCTCGAGCCCTCCCGTCAGTACTGCACAAACAGACGACGAAAACCTCGTCCCTAGAAGTACTTCTACGGCAAGTGCCTATTGGCAACCTGTGTGGAGCTCATTCCAAGAGTGTAGTTATGGAGCAAAACTAAGGTAAAGCTTCTTTCAGCTGGAGATGATCTTTCAGCTCTAAGAATCTGGGGAGCAGGAAAACAATTTCAAGTCTGTACCTTCATCTCATTTTACTAAGTAGAATTTTAAAAAACTACACACACACATACACACACCCAGGCAACCGATCAACAGACACTGGAGGAAGGCCTAAGAGTTCTGGGCCAATCTTCTGAGACGCAGTTTTATTTACCTGGAGGTGAGGAAACGCAGACAGGATATTAGGAATTTTCTCTTCTAGAGCCAAAATGGTTTGGAGAAGAATTATGTCCGCGAGGCTCAGCTGATTACCAACAAGAAACCTTTGTCCGTGATCCCTTAAGACCTGCGGGATAGAAACGTCCTGCATCGGTTACAATTCTCGACATGGAGAAACTGACGGAGGTATTGGATCAGTGCAGTGTCTGAGAAGGCGTGAAACTAGGCCTTGTCCTTTCATCCTTTTATAAATAACATCAACTAAGAGGACGCTCCCTGTATCAGGAGAGAGAAACCAAAGGCGTAGAAATGAAAGCATCATTAAATATCTGCTTTACAGCAGAATGAGCCTGAAGAGGGGAAGGAAACATTCTGGATTTAGCACCCAGCGCTTTACAAGGGGACATCTACACCACGAATGCATCTACAGAAATGAATTAGCCCTGATGAATTCAGGAGGCTGGGGGGCACGTGATGTAAGAAGTCAGCTATAGGTCCTGTCTAGGGAGTCCAATGTCGTCTGCCAGTTCTGGGTTTCTATGAGGGACTCATGGTCACAAACTAGATGCGACTATAAAAAAAGCAGACTTGCACATCTCCCAAGACAGAGAAAATTAAAAGCACGAGAGTTCATCTCGGCTCCCGTGTTGAGAGTAACCTACAGGTGCGGGTTCACAGGAACAGATGACAATCAGGGAGAGGCAAGAACAGTGGCAGAACAGAGGGGATCCCTTTGCAGTGGACTCTTAGATGCCCATGAGGGTGAGTTTGTGTGCACATGCGTGTGCATGTACGTGTGCATGTGTGTTTGACAGGGACTCTGTGTACGACTCCAAATTAAATACGACTCTGGAGCCAGAGTCGGAGAGTACAATGAATCCAGAATTTATAGTCAGAGGCCAGGGCTCCAATCCTGCCTCCAACCTTGGGCGCGTCACTCAGTCTCTCTGTGACTGTTTCATTATGTGTAAAAGAGAGGTAACAGTTTTTAGCTCATGTGTTGGGAGCAGCCTTGATGCACTCTGGGCCACAGGGACAGAAGAACCAGCAGTGACCTGTCTGCAAAGCACCTGTTCCTCCCTTATCACACATTTCTGCATTATATTTTATATTCACAAAGTGCCTATGGGCAGGAGACCATGAAACCAGGCGACAGAAAATACGGCTCCTTCATCTGAAATCTAATTCCGCAAGGATGGCCAGAAGAAGTCTGCCAATTCTAGGTTTACGTGCTGTTTTTTGATTGAAACATTTAAAAATATTCCTCTCAGTTGAGGAAAAGAGGAGTTTGAAGCTCAGAAAAGCAGATATAGTAATAAGATGAGGAAAATAAAACAGAAACAAAAATAGCAAAGGGAAGAGAAATAGAACAGCAATGGCTCTTTTCTTCCAATAGCACGTCTGACACACATTGCCCGTTAAAGCAATGACCATGGAATGGAAGAATGACGCAACTGGGGAGTTTCTGCTTTTCTGTATCCTACATATGTGGGCACCTGGTGAATGTGCAGGAACAGTAATGCACACATGGGGTGAGCCCATATTTCTCCAGGCTTCCGAATAATGTGGTCCTAGTAGAGTCTGAGGGGCTCCAAGACATCCTGGCCTTGTGCTGGTGGCCACTGTCCACTCTCAGGTGTCCAGTGGGGTTAGTCCAATGGGGCTCAGCTTTACCCAGCCCTGAGCAGCAAGGGGCATGGCAGCAGCTGCTTTGTGGTCGGGTTATGCTGTGCGCACAGGCTTCTCTGCCACCTACCTTTTCAAACACAGGAAAGTATCTAATGATAGCCTTCTGGGCCATGTTGACCACTTCTTTTTGCTGATCATCTGGTTTTAGGAAAGGATGCATGATGATCAATTCCAGGAGATCCAGCGTCCCCTCCACATACATGTCAATCCTTAAAACAAAAAAGCAGCTTTCTCAGTTTCCTCTCTTTGAACTCATCGGTTTTTACCACTAAGAATTCAGAGTGCTTTTCTCTTAAGGCTCTGGCAACTTAAGTACCATGAAGCATTTACCTACATCTGTCTCTTAAGAGCAAAGATGCAAAGTCACTTCTAGTTGTAATTCACAAAATCATTTGGAAAAATTTGTCACAAATCAGAAAGCACAATAGTCCACTCCTCCACCCGCATCCTGCACCCACGCTCAGTGTGGGTGGAACTTCACATTTATGAAAAGAGTGCATATCATTTATGGAATGCTTGGTATGTACCAGGCAGAGTGCTAAACACTCTACATCCAATATGTCACTGAATCCTGTGACATTATGAGGAACGTGCTATCAATATCCTATTGTACAGGAAACTCATCAGGACCCCGGAACTTAGCATTTTTCCTAGTATCATACATCGAGCAAATACAAGGACCAGGCTTTGAGTTCACATTATAATCCAGAGCACGGTATCCCAGTCCTTGCATGTCACAGCAGCTTTCTGTTCCTAATACTCAAAGACAATCAATTTGCAAGAAAGGCAAAAGCAGCATCAAAGTGTTTAAAGATGTTGAAACCTGAATCCATCACACCCCAGGGTCAGGATCCAATATCTGAATTCAACTGCTTTCTATCATTTTACTCAGACTCTCTGTCCTGATTTTCCCACTGGTTTTTGTTCCCTGTTCACACTAATGACACAAGACATAAAGCAGTCAGGATGCGCTGGAGAGGACTGCTAATCAGCTAGGGTGTCAGCAAGCTGACAAACAAGAACGCTCGAGAGGAGCCTCAGTACAGGGTTCTCTCCTTGAGGTCCTTGCCAAAGAGGTGGTGCTTGTCCGCTATGTAGTGGAGGATGCTGCGGGTCTGCACCAGCTTCATCCCGTCAATTTCAACCATCGGCACTTGTTGGAACAACAGGTGGTTACCTGAGGATGGAAGCTCAGAGTTACAAGTAATCTCTTCCCTGTTCCCCATCCCCTAAAAAGGTGCTCTATTGAATGATAAAGGACAGTGGGGTGACAGCCTTAGGAAAGAGCGTAAAGCTCCCTGATGACGGATAACCTCAACTTCATTCAGGGAAGCAGATTTAGCCATAAAGCAGCCCCAACACTAGCACTGTTCTAAACCTTCCCTTTTCATTTTCACCCCAGGAAAAAATAACTACCCACAGTGAGAAGGGGTAGGGGGAAATGGAGTAAAGATATTTCTTCAGAGCTGCACTGGGCAACAGTAGCCAGGAGCTGCATGTGTCTAGTTAAACTTAAATTTAAATTAATTAGAATTTTAAAAAATTTCTAATTCATTTCCTTAGACACAATAGACACATTTCAAGTGCTCGGCAGGCACATATGGCTTAGTGGCTACTACACTGGACTGTGTACAATGGAATATTTCCATCACTGTAAAATGCCATACTGACAGCACTACTTTAGACATCTGATCATGAAAGCTAAGTCACCAGCTGATACTTACCCATGTAGGCTCAGTTTTTCTCTTCCACAGCCACATACCACTTACTACCAAGTATGCTGTCACTGGTCCCAAAGTAATCCATTACTTTCTGCAACAAACCTATATCAAACACTTTCCACGTACCAAACCCAGGGAGAGATGCAAGTATAGGCTACAGCCTAGCCCTTGAGTGGCTCAGGGTCTGGGGCATATGAAGGCAGAGGGGAGATGAGTATTCAGCACATGCCTGGTGACGTCAGGCAGTGTCATACATGACAGGTGGCATGAGACCCCCTAGAGCTGGTCCCTCTCAAGGGAGCGTTGAGTTAAGCCTGGGGACCCCTGCTGGCGGCTGGGAGGGAGCTGCATGCAGGTTTAGGGGGTATTCCTTCTGGGGCCTGGGCACGGAGGGAGTAGGGCTGACCCGGAGTTAAAGGGGGCCTTTCAGTGATTTTGTTTCTGTTTGGTATTTACTTTCAGAAATGCAGCCCAGTGTAAATGGGGACTTTTAGCTACATACTTCAAGCATGCGCCAATGCCTCAGATAATTTGGAGAGGGCAAGGAGGGGAAGATGAAGAGGAGGGAAGGGATGAGGGAGAGGAAGAAAGGGGGAAAAGAGGGCAGAGGGTTGGAGGAGAACAGGATGAAGAAGAGCTGTCCACCTGGATGCAGGAAGGAACTGCTCCCTCCCTTTAGCTGGTTCTTAAAGAATTACTAAATAAGAAGCGATTTCTTGGCAATTTCAGCTGTTATTTCCTCCTGCCTGTCTGGTTTTAGGATACTGCTCTGAAGGTCTGGTGTCAGCAGCATCTTTGCCCTTCCACACACATATCAGTTCTTAAAAAAAAAAAATCAGTATTACCAACCGTTGTCTCACTTCCATACTCACCATCCTGCAACTTCTGCAGCTGATCTTTTGTTTCTAAGAATTCTTCATCGAACTAAATTTTAAAAGACACCACCCCCCCCCAAAAGAAGGGAAATGTCATTACGGGTTCAGGACTGAAACAAGCAAGTTAAATTTCCTCAAAAGCAGAGAGAAAGAGCACACTTAACATCCACATTTTGGTTTCTAAATATTAATGCCCACTGGATGGAAATCAGGACTCCTGGGAGAAAAGGTGGACTCTGTTCTCTCAGACAGCGAGGAAGTGCTCAAATGCAAGGAAGTGCGAGAAATGTCAAAGGCAAAGGCACACAGGATGCTACTTGAGAGAGAGAATCCCTAGCCAAATCTGTGACAATTCAAGCATCAAAAAGAGTAAGGTCAATTATGGATTACAACACACACACACACACACACACACACACACATCCCTGTGTCCATAAATGATGATACTAAAATAAAGGGAGAAGGAAAAGCTCCTTTTTACAGAAGAATTAGTGCTAATTCATATAGAATTATTGCTAATTAATGATAAAATTAGGAAGTCACCAATTTGCAACCTACAATGTAATAATTGATTCTTGTGTGTGTGTGTTTTTGAGGAAGATTAGCCCTGAGCTAACTACTGCCAATCCTCCTCTTTTTTGCTGAGGAAGACTGACCCTGAGCTAACATCCATGCCCATCTTCCTCTACTTTATATGTGGGACGCCTACCCCAGCATGGCTTTTGCCAAGTGGTGCCATGTCCGCATCCGGGATCCAAACCGGCAAAACCCGGGCCGCTGAGAAGCGGAACGTGCACACTTAACCGCTGCACTGGGCAGGCCCCTAATAATTGATTCTGATAAGGACCAGAATGGATACTGAAATCCTTAGGTCATGGGGCACAGGATACTCGCAATCTCAAAGGATCACCCCACAAGTTAATTATGACAAAGGAAAAATATCTTTGTAATGGAGAGATCTGTCAAACCAAGTGGTCAAACGTAGTTCCCCACTGGGGGCCACTCTGAGAGGTCATGTGCTTCCTGCTGTGACACAATGAGAAGGGCACAGGAACACTGTGGAAACATTGTCAAAAACGTTTAACCTGGATCTCATTGCAAGGTGAAAATCAGCCATACCCAGAATGTGGGACATTCTGCAACAGAAATGGCCCGGACTCTTTTAAAGAGTCAAGGGCATAGGGGAAAAAAAGAAGGAGACACTGTTCTAGATGAAAAGAAACTAAAGAGACAGAACCACCAAATGCCTGAATCTTGATTAGATCTTGGATGGAGGGGTGTGGGTGGACAGTTACAACTGCTAAATAGGTATAGAACAGTCATACACACATTTGGGGGACAATGGAGAACTTTTCCATAATGACTGTGTAGTAGATATTGTAAAACTAGTATTAATTTTCTTAGTTGTGACAATGATATTGTGGTTATTATAACAATTATTTATTCTCCCTTAGGAGGAAGATACATGCTGATATCTGCAACTTTCTTTCAAAGGATTGGGGGTGGGGCAGGGAGCAGAGAGAGGAAGGGAGAAATCAAATGTAGCAAAATGTTAACAACCAGTGAATTTAATTGAAAGGTGTCCATTGTATCATTACAACTTCTCTGTAGGTTTGAAAGTTTCAAACTAAAAAGTTAGGGGAGGGGCCAGCCCAGTGGTGTCCTGGTTAGGTTTGGGCTCAGCTTCAGCTACCAGGGTATGTGGGTTCAGGTCCTGGGCGTGGACCCACACACCGCTAATCAAGTCATGCTGTTGCAGCGTCCCACGTACAAAACAGAGGAAGACTGGCACAGATGTTAGCTCAGGGACACTCTTTCTCACCAAAAAAAAAGTTACGGGAAAAAAAGAAGCAGTGAAAACAGGTTCCTCTTCTCGTGACATATGAAACACGTTCTAAGGCACTAATGTACTTCACGTCAGAAACAGGAGGGAAGCCTCCTCCCGCTGAGTCCTCAGAGGGTTCCCTACCTGTGTCTGTCCCTGCACTGCCCCCTCAAGGCATCCGAGGGGGGACAGAGCTGACCAGCACACAACTGGAACTTCTCCCCTCCTCCATCCCAAACAGCTGACCTGGGGGGAGAATCGGGGTGATGGGATGTTGGCATGGCTTCTCTTACTCCCCAGGGTCCTCGTGGTGTGAGGAGAGGGGTCTCAGGGCCCCCTGGAGGCCCTCAATCTGGTGCCCACAGAGCAGTAGCCGCAGGGCAAGAATGTCCCGGGCATTTGTCCAAACGCCTAGCTGCTCACACGTGATGCAGGTGGTGCCCCCTCCACACTACTGCTCTCAAACCTTCATGACTGTGACCATTTAAAGCACACAAGGAAGTGCGGGGGTGGGTGTTAGACCCAGCCCCCCCCCGCCCCCCCCCCCCCCCCCCCCCCCGGTTCCGATACTCAATGCAGTAGCTGGCAGAGACCAGAAAGATACATTTTTTAAAACAAATTCTTCCAAACAGTTCTGATTCTGAATTTTGACTTCTGGAGACACATATGCAAAATGTGTGCTCTCTCTGACTAGAGAAACTCTCTCGTGTCAAGCTTTACAAAACTACTGGGCAGCAAGAAGAAACTGGCACCGGAATGGGAGATGAGAGGGTGGGAAAGAGAGGAAGGACAAACATCACAAGGCAGAGCTGGGAGGGCACCTGGCGACTCTTGTCTGAGCACTGCTCAAGCGATGAGCACAGAGGCAGCGTCCAGGTTTCTGTCTGCACAACCAGGGTACTGTTCCCACCTGGGGTCTTTGGAGCACTGCCCTCCCCACACCACAGCACCCCCTTTCAAGCTCTTTCAGTTCTTCTAAGTGAATTGCCCAGAAGTCCTGAATTAGGAGTCTGTGGCCTTAAGTCTCCTCTTCAACACGTGTCAATCTCCCTGTTAACAAGGAGGACCTGACTGGGTTTCTGGGGGGTCACCAGGCAAATGAAGCCCCGAGCAGCGAAGAAGCAACATTTAGCTCAGAACAATGTCTAAGGTCTCAAATCAAGTGACTGAGACTGAGGACACCGATTCCCCGAATTAGGACAGGCTGCCTTTCAGCGGTTGTCAGTTACCCAGTTACTCAGGTGTGTGTGCTTGTGTGCTTTACACCACAGGGGCAACCCAACACTGCGACCCTGGGAGTCATGAGCTGTCCCTCTGTCCTGACTGTTTCACATCTACATGAGCACAAACTGAGCTAAAAATATCTTTTGGCAAAGAAATGGGGAGGGACACCCACCCCTCAATACCACCTTTTGGGAATTGCTCCTGTAAACCATATGGTCAGCCCTAGTGAGGGAGGCCAGTCTAGCTCCCCCCACCCTGGTCAGAACAGTGGGCTCGGGAACCAAGCTGGGCTAACTATTCTACCCCACCTGCCTGCCTGGTCTAGGGTAGTGGGTCATATCACCCAAGTTCTTTTTTGTTTGACTTATTTAGGGTGGAGTTTCTATTACTGCAACCAAGAATCTTGACTCACAGGAGAGTAGGAGGGACAGGATAGAATGAAGACAGGGAAGAGAGGGGATTTGACAAGGGGTTATATTGCATACACATATAAGACAAACACTGCAAAACCTATCAAATAAACCAGAACTGCAAACTCAGAGGCATACAGGAGTTAGATGGTTGACATAAATAAGCTGACCAGGTTTAGGTGATGGGACCAAGAATTTTTTCACCCTCCTCTTAACAAATGAGAAAACATGTCCTGAGCCAAGAGGGAGTGATGGGGACCGTGATGAATTAGAAAGGTCCATCCACAGTGTGGTCCTTAAACAGATTCAGCAATTGCTGCCCTGTGGAAATGAGGGTCCAGTATTATCAGATCTTCTTCCCATTTCTCAAGAGAAGTCAGAAATTAGAATTTACATACAAAAATTTAGAAAATTGTCAAACACTGTGTGGCAAGTTCTAACGATCTGCAAAGAAACCAAAACCAAACCAACCAAACAAAAAACAAAACCCCAAAGCCATCAACCTTCATTTGTCATCTCTGGAGGTTGCTACGGTAACGCCTCATTATTCTGAAAATTGAAAGAGACCGAATCAAGCATTTATCTTGCCTTTCCTATCTGAACTGTACTTCAAGGCAATTAAATAGTTAACAAGCAAAAAATTACTCAGTTTATTAACCACAGTTAATAAATTCAGGTGAAATGGCAGAAATAGAAAAATCGCCATTTTGCCATCCCTTACAATGATGACAATCAACAGCTGCTAAAACCACTAGTTGCAAGGGTAATGGAGGAAACTTTCCAATGTGCGGATCAGGCTGACGTCACTGGAACACACGGATCAAGCTCAGCGTTGCTGAAAACAAGACAGTCAGACATCATGCACCCCCTGATGTTGTACAAGAGAAATGTGTTCACAGCATCACCTCTGACGCAGTCTGGTAGGAAAAAAATTAGGAGAGAGAAAGAAAAAAAGGAGCCTGGATTTATCAGGGTCCAACGGCAGTTTACAGGAAATATGGAGAATAAAGGAACATGTTAAAATGAGGGTAAATCAGCCAAATCCAGAATGGGGGAAATTCTACAGGGCAGTTTCTTCCACAAATAAATGGCACCAGAAACAAATGCAGACACTTAGCACCCGGATCTTGGCTGCTAATACCATGTTCTAATAAAAGGGGCCAGGGCTCCTTGGAGGCACACCGGATTCTAGGACGAGGGCAAATTAAATATAAGGTGAGCTTGGAGCATCTTGTCGTATCAGACAGTAAGGAAGTGCTGAAGGGAAAAAAAAGAAAAAGAAGGATGGGGCTTTGTGGAAAGAACACAAGAGCCACCTGAAAGAGCCCCAATGGCCAGAGCTGGAGCAATTCGAGCAACAAAATAAAGTACTATTGGATTTTAATCCAAAATATAAAATAAATATACTTAAGTCCACACTGATATAAACAAACGATCGAATAAATAAATAAGTGAAGAGGAAAAAGATAAATCTTCCTTACGCAAGAATTCTAAATGTAGATACTCTCCCCTCAGGAGTTGGAGCTTAATTCCCATCCTTTGGAGTGTAGGCTGAACTTAATGATTCGCTTCCAAAGGACCAAAGGAAAAATAGTCACTTTACAGTGAAGAAACCTGGCAGACACCATGTTAACCAAATGACCAAGGTTAACAGCACCCATGATAGTTCATTTTAATATCATGGAACCCCTAACACGAGGCAATAAGAAGGGTACTTCATCTCTTTGGTATTCTTCCCCCAAAACCCCAAACCCCAGAGTAATCATGAGAAAAACATCAGACAAACCCAAACTGTGGAGGATTCCACAAAAACCCTGACCAATACTTTCCAAAACTGTCAAGGCTGTGAAATAAAGGAAAGACTGAGAAACTGCCACAGATTGAGGGAGACTAAGGAAATTTAGTGATTAAATATAATGTTGGATCCTGAAACAGTAAAAAGGCATTAGTGGAAAAATTAATTGGAATGAAGTCTGTAGTTTAGTTGTGCACCAACGTTAATTTCTTAGTTTTGAGTCGGTTATGTAAGATGTTGTTAGTAGGAGAGACTGAGCGACAGTCATGTGGGAACACCCTGCACTATCTTCATAAGTTTTCTATTAATCTAAAATTATTTCCAAACGTAAAGTTAATTTTTTTAAAATGCAGAGAAAATCTTAGAAATTTTTAAAATACTGAAAGAAACCTAATCAAATGCAATGCGTGGACCTGATTTCAATCCAGTCGGGGACAAAGTAACTATAAAAAGAATTGTTTGAGACAATTAGGACTAAGTGCCAGATGCTAATAAGGAATTGTTAATTTTGTTGGGTGTGGTGATGGTATTGTGGTTATGTTCTAAAATCCTCATCTTTTAGAGATAAAAACTGAAGTACTCAAAGATGAAATGGTATGTATTTTGCTTTAAAGAACCCAGTCCCACAGAACAAGTGGAGGGGACGAGAGAGACGAACAAAGTCAGCAAAGAGCTAATGACCAAGCTGGGTGAAAGGTACATGGAATCCACGGACGTTCTCTCTACCTTTGTTCGTATTTGAAAATTTCCGTAAATAAGAAGGTAAAAGAACAGAACCAAAAGAAAAACAAAAACACTGTGGGCCAAAGTAGACACGTATGCAGACAAAACAGCAGGCTGCCAGTTTGAAGCCATCAAAGTAAACAGGAAATTTACCTAGAGAATGTATAATTAAAAAGTTCTGGGAGTAACTGGCAAATTTCAGGTTCACTGCTTTTCTCCTTATTAATTTATTGGTAGTAGATCAGAAGTCAATGATTAAGCAACAGTCAAGAGTAAAACAGAATTCCATTAACGACATTTCATTTATAAAGAAAAACCCCCTTGAAAGGAAGAACTCAGATTCTGACTCAAGGAAGCATGTCTGCAATATTAGTGGGAGACGACCAGAACAGGGCTCCGCCATTTATGTTTTCCTCAAAGGTCTCAAGGCTGTACGACAAATCTGTGAAGAAACAAGGCAGGGTACCTCGACTCCAGCAGCGGCTAAAACCCATCTTACGGATTCCATCCGACCTCTCCCGTTCGGATAATGGAGCTTGGGCTTCGCTGCCATGATGGCCTTGCAGGCTTTCTGAAAAACAAATCCAGCAGCTCCTCGCTTACGAACAACAGTCTCAATTTCGTGTCCTCAACCCAGTGCTCAGGCTAAACGAATATTCGGGATTTGGGCACAGGAAACTGACTTTTTTTTTTTATTACTGCGTTTTCCCTCACTCCATAAAAACACGCCACCATTTTAAAATATTTAAAAATAACAACCGTCTTTGTTGGTTTTCATATTGTTTCTATTTATGATTTCTTATTCTGGGTCTTGGGAAGCTGGGGCCATTTGCTGAAAAGACATTTGGGCTAGCAGTACGTTACTTCACGGATTCAGAACATCATATAATTTGACCTTGAAAAATCTTAGATTTTCCAAATGCAACCCGGAGAGGCCAGACGCGGAGGAGAGTTACACACCCCCTGGAACCTCTGCAAGTATTCGCACTTTCACATGCATCATCATATTTAATTATCCCAGCAAATGGGAGGTGGATGGGCTAAGTATTACGACTGTCTGCAAAACGTGCGTCTCTCGCCACGTCTGCGGTAGCCGCCCCCGGGTCCCACAGGTCCTCCGCCCCCACTGGGAGATGAGCCCCCTCTTGCGAGGGCGCCCAGGCCACGCACTCGGCCCCCCGAGACTAGCCTCCCGGGGCCCCCACGCCCCCGTTCAGCCCACGCTGGGCCCGGCCCGGGAAGATCCGAGCCTGCCTTCCACCAGTGGATTCAGACTCCGCAGAGCGGGTTAATAGAAATACGCACAGAGCCAAGAAAGACCCCAACCCCAGCCCACGTCTGCCCAGATGGGGGCGGGGGCGCAAAGGACAAGAGGGAGGGAGACAAGAGAAGGATTGAATGAGGGGGTGGTCACTGGATGGATGAGAGAGTTAGAGGCTCGGAGCTTAGAGAAGATGGGGGAGGGGAAGAGAAACAGAGGAAGGGGCGCCGGAGGGCGGCAGCGGAGACAGACCTGGAATCCGCTCGGAGCACCCGGAGCCGCACAAAGTCGGCGGCGAGCGGTCAGCAGCCAGGCGGGAGCAGCAGGCGGTCCGAGCGCGCTCACGGTGGGCGAGGCTCCGGAAAGATTTCACCAATAGAGACGGCGGTGTTTAGCATGCCCCACCCATCTGCAAGGCATTGTGGATAATATAAAAACATCTCCAATTTAAGTCAATTTAAACATCAATTTTAGAGTTTGAAGGATGAAATAACCTTTAGAATGTTAGTTAGATTTGGACTTTACCTGAAGCTTCCTGCTAGAGACCAGGCATAGTAAACAACTCGACCTATGCGTAAAGCCACAATTTTCTACAGGCTTATATACCTCGTGCTCGATCCTGCTGCCTCGGATGTGAGGGCGATCTGGCTGCGACATCTGTCACCCCATTGATCGCCAGGGTTGATTCGGCTGATCTGGCTGGCTAGGCGGGTGTCCCCTTCCTCCCTCACCGCTCCATGTGCGTCCCTCCCGAAGCTGCGCGCTCGGTCGAAGAGGACGACCTTCCCCGATAGAGGAGGACCGTTCTTCGGTCAAGGGTATACGAGTAGCTGCGCTCCCCTGCTAGAACCTCCAAACAAGCTCTCAAGGTCCATTTGTAGGAGAACGTAGGGTAGTCAAGCTTCCAAGACTCCAGACACATCCAAATGAGGCGCTGCATGTGGCAGTCTGCCTTTCTTTTGACGATACAACCAAGATACTTTTTTTTTTTTTTTAACGAAATGAAACAGGGGGTACACCTGCATTTAGCACACTGACGACTTGTAAATTCCAGCTATCAGGTAATTCATATAAAAGGTACATATAGCAAATTGTTGAAAGGTAGGTATGCAGAGTGCCATATATAACATAAAAGTGCTGTTAATGCATATTTTATTAAGCGGTAGAACTTAATTTCTCGTTTTGTGTATATCTGTGCATATATTTATTTTTTTACTGTGCATAGCACCATCCTGGATGGGAGGAAGATGGGGGGGCTTGAGGTGGAGGTGTCAATGGGGCTAAAAAAGTAATTTGGCTGGTAAATAAGTTAAAACTTTTAAACATGTTTCAAAACCATCAAGGCTATCTTATACAGTATATTCACATGAATTTTAAATTTAAAAATATGTATCTTCAAAAAACGTAAAAATTATTTCTTATTCTTAGAGGCAGCTTCTGCTCTCTCGGTGTTGTTGACTATTGTTTTCACCCAGGAGGGGATCTTGAGAGCACCTGGCTTGAGAAGACCGGGGTGCTGATGAATCGCAGCAACTAGTACGATCATGTTTTTGGTAGATTTTTCCGACAGAAGTGTGGAGAATGAATTGGGACAGTGCAGGGTGGAGAAAGAGAGACCTGTTGAATGTCCATGTGAATCAAAGTAGCATCGTGAGTTTGAAGAAGACGGATAAGAAAAGGTGAAATATTAAGGAGGTGGAGGTTTTACCAACCAAGTAGAAGCAAGTAGAGGAAAGGAGGAAGAGAAAAGTCCAGAATGACGAGCCTCTCCAAACACACACACACACGCACACACCTCCTTTCCCATCCTCATCTATTTTTCATAACATTTTTTGTCATCTAACATACTATATATTTTATTTATTTATTTTATCTGTCTGTAGATTTGATAGAATATAAATTCCATGAGGTTAGAGATTTTCATATTTTTAAAATATACTTTTGTATATCCTGCTCCTAGCACCATACTTAGCAGAGAGTAGGCATTCAGAGAATATTTGTAGAAGGAAGAAAGGAAGGAGGGAAAGAGGAAGGAAAGAGAGAAAGAAGGCGGGAAGGAGGGTAGGAAAGAAGGAAGGAAGGAGGGAAGGAGGGAAAGAGGGAGGAAAGAGGGAAAGAAGGCGGGAAGGAGGGTAGGAAAGAAGGAAGGAAGGAGGGAAGGAGGGAAAGAGGGAGGGAG
This sequence comes from Equus przewalskii, assembly GCF_037783145.1. Taxonomy (NCBI): domain Eukaryota; kingdom Metazoa; phylum Chordata; class Mammalia; order Perissodactyla; family Equidae; genus Equus; species Equus przewalskii. Next base: position 50,882,930 of record NC_091849.1, read on the forward strand.
GGAGGGAGGGGGTGAGGGAGGGAAAAAGAAAGAAAGAAAATGTCTTGGTTTCTAGCTCCATAAAGGGTGGTAGACGAGGACAAGTTGTGGGGAAAATAATAATGAGTAGATTTGTCTTTCACTCCTATGAGCCATCCAACTGAAAATGTCCCCTAGACGGTGATGACTCAGAAGAGAGGGTTGGGATGGATCAAACGGGCAGCAACAGGATGAGCAGATCCAGAGAAAGGACGTAAAGGAAGCAGAGAAGCAAACCAACAACAGCTGGGCACCCCAAGAGTCAGAAAAGGCACACTTTCGAACACAGATAACACTGTATGTTCAATTTCATCTTTCTAATTCTGACCTAGCACAGATTACTCAGTTTAACATGGGTAGGAAGCCATTATCTTCCAACCCCGCTGAAAGTGATCATTCTTTTCGTTTTTTCCAACCCATCTTTCTACAAGGATTTATTTTAATTGAACTAGCTAGGACAAACATTATTCAATTTTGTTCATAAGCCAAACATTTATCTCCATTTCCTTATTTCTAATTGTTTGAACCATATCAAATTGCTGATACTTTACTATTTTCTTCTAACTTATAAAGATGGCAACTTCATATGTCCCACCTAATATTACAGGGGTCACATTATCCTAGCGATCTTGTTTGCCTGAAAGAGAAACTAAGGCAATATCATAAGACGCTATTATTACCAGGCTTGTGGAGAAATTAAAAGTCCTGTTATAATAATTCTGCCATTCAATGACAGAAACCCTTAGGTCAGTTTATTCCTTGGAAGCCCTTGAAATCATGCTATTCTTGGAGACCTTTGGAGTTGCTGCCAGTCTGGGACAACCTTACTTGTAGTGTCTATCCATCTACCTAACAAAGTCCTCTCAGCCTTTGACCCTTCACCCGCCCACTCAGTAGCAGGTAAAATTGCCTTAACAAAAAATCAAGAGCTTTAAATCTCAGTTTAAGAGAAGCTTTATATGTAAACACTCCAGAAAGAGGGAAACAATTGGCTTAAATTCAGCGTTAGCCATAAATGACTGGTATCTATTCTAACAGCAGGGGTTTTTTTGGTTTTGTTCATCTGTTTTGGCTTTTTTATTGCAGTAACATTGGATTATAACATTCTGTATGTTTCAGGTGTACATCATATTTCGATTTCCGTGTACATTACGTCATGTTCACCACACAAAGACTGATTACAATCCATCACCACACACACATGCCTCATCACCCCTTTCACCCTCCCCCCTTCACAGCAGGTTTTTATGGCAGGAGGGACAGCTGAGAGCTTGAACCTGAGGGGCTTCGGAAGGCGCAGGCTGGGCACACACACCATGAGGTCACACACTCAGGCTGGCGGTGTTCGAAGCGTGAAGGGCACATCTAGGGATTCACCAATACAAGTTTGATTGGTTAATCACATTCCTCCAAAATTCTTTCAAGGATTCAAAGAATGTTTGGGAAATGCACTTCCTCTGGAATCTTCTGTGTAATTCGTGAAGTTATGAACTTCTTTTGAAAGCTTATATTGTACATTATATATTGTACAATGTATGTATACAATATATATTGTTTGAGTGTGCCTTGAAAGCTAAAAACATATACGTATTAATCATGATGAAAACATATACGTATTAATCATGATGACGTCAGCAACAAGAAATTGTTTCGACCTCTTTTTTTTTTAACATCCCTAGTCACCTAACTTGCTAAAAGCTAAATTTAAAAAAACCTCCACTTTGCAGGAAAACAATGCTGCTTCTCTAAGTGTATGCTTCCAATGCCACAGCAGTCACACTGTAGTAAGCATTAAGGAGGAGCCATAAAATCTCAAAACTTCAAATTAGAAAATACTAGTGATCTTTTTTTTTAAAGATTGGCACCTGAGCTAACATCTGTTGCCAATCTTTCCTTTTCTTCTTCTCCCCAAAGCCCCAAAGTACACAGTTGTATATTCTAGTTCCAGGTCATTCTAGTTGTGCTGTTATCTTTTGATGGAAGAACATGAAAGCAAAAACAGAACACGCAAATCAATTTTTCTTAAACTGTAACTTTATTTGGAGCAGAATTTTCTTATGTAAAATGAACTTTTTTAAACACCTCAGGACAAACTGTTCAAGAAGCAACATTTCATTTCAGAAGGGGCTTGAGTAAGTGGTTTTCTGTCCTCCTATCTTCTCATCATTATGAATATTTGCTTTATAAATAAGTATTTTCTCAGTTACTCCCTTGTAATCAAATCAGGGGATAATCTGCTCTCAGCAGTGAGACATCTGAGATCAGAAGACTGTTCCGGTGATTTTAAATTCACATTAGCACAGTGTCTATAAGAAACTGATAATACAGATTAATGTGATATTTGCCTCCAGTTTGTCTTCTTAATGGTTTCCATGAAGAGGTCTTCCCAATAAATTATATAAAATACAGTACTTTGGTTGGAAATTGTAAAAATAATTCTAAAAATTAACCACATATATTAAACAAACCAGTTGCTACAGTATGCTTTAAATGAGATAAAATAATTAGTATGTCAAACATTTTCTTATAAACATATTGCTTTTGGTTATACACGGAGCTGAAACATACACCTGCGTTCCTTCTCTCCTAAATGGCACAAAACAATGGCTTGATGGTAGGGAAATGAGAAATCATGGTGCCCATGAACTCCAACAGTACCGGTATTTGGATTCTTGTTTTGTTTTCCGTGTGTTGCCTTGATTGTACTCAATTTTTGATAACTCCGGGAGATGACATAGTGTCAATTTATTAGCTGTATATGGTTCTTTAGGCAAGAGATGTCTCTAAAAATTGTTTGAAAATCAATTTTCTTCCTACTTAAATCCTATCATACATGAGCTGAGGGAGGGCTTAGAAATGACTGGAATTTTCTTGTAAAACGAACAATCACACCAAGAGAAGCTTTGATGCTCATGCAGTTTCCCTGCAGTTTACACAGGGACCCCCCAGCACGCCACTGGCACTGAATGAGAGCCATCCCTGCACCATCTCCTGACATCCCAGAAAGCTCCCCGACTCTGAAATGAGCTAGTCATGGACAGGTACAGTGAAACTCATCATTCCTCTTGGCATCTTACAGTACATTTTATAATTCTATAGTAACTGAAAAATATATGCAACAGGTAGCATTTTATTTTCACATAACAAAAGATGGTCACTATTCCCTTCTATAGGAAACAGCTTGTATATACAATTTGTCCTTTACCCATTTAGGGGGGAAAAAAGAGTATTTCAGGATTTGGGTTAGTTCTCAAGAATTTACATTGCTTTTCCAGTCTTCTAGTTTTCTCAACTGTGCATCAGCTTCTTGACTTTCACATGAATAAATGTGTTTGGCTTCCCAAGGGAAGTTGTTTGCTAATAAACAAAGGAAAGAAGAGAAAGAAAAGTGAAATATTTTCCAAATTTGGGCCCTACACAAGTATTCAAAAACAATTTTATAATGTGTAATAACCAGGTAACTAGGTTTTTCAATTTAAAAAGAAGTGTAATGACCTTAACATAAGCTAGAGCGCCAAGAATATGGTATTCACAATCTATTTGCTTGTCTATGGGGTATTTACAATTTAAAACCAGCTTTCCAGCAAGCTGGGTAAGGTTACAGATTAAATTACTTTTTATACACAATACAGAAAGGGAAAATAAATATTTTAACCTCAGTAAAGAGTCATCTCTGAAAACACATTTTCTGTTGCTTTAGATAATGAGTTGTGAATATAATACAGAAATCAATTCAGCTTCAAGTTGTGCGTACATGTACATATTTATTTTCTGAAGCTTTGCCGCCAGTTTGTTAACAGGAAAACATTACCCATCAAATCCATATCCATTATGTGCTTTTCTTATGCCTCTAGTGGCCATAGTGCTTGGTCAAGTATCTTTTTGAGCCAGATTCTCCAAAGCAGAAATTACTCCCTGATTTTAGGTTAGGGCTCTCTGGGAGCCATGGTAATTTGTTCAGGCTGCAATGTATTATTAACACATCAAAGCAATATTTTATCAACTTACTAGGTTGAAGCATATCAAAGTGCCAATATTCATTTTAACCTACAAAAATGACAATTTCATACGGGTCAACTTGCTCTATCCTGGAACCTGGAAGCAAACGAGAGTAGTTTGTGCCCTGAGAGAATATGAGTCAACACACTACTGAGATGCTATCATGTTCACCGGTGGTGACCTTCGCTCTTGCCTTTCAGGTAACCATGAGTGGAGGCAAATGTGCCCCAAAGAGATGGATGAGAGTGGACCTTTTGTCTTTTTCTGTCTCCAAACTAGCTTTGTCCTTTTCAAAATTGCTGTAAACATTCCTCTCAACAGAACAGCCTCTGCCCGACAGAGAGAGTTCTCACTGTTGAAACTACACAAGGGTTAAGAGTTCAAATGTGGCACCCGACGGACACGAACATCGCGGTCACCGTGACTTCCCAGATAAGTGGAACCTCTGCCATACATCTTTTCTGCTCCCCAAACTGCCCTGAGAATTTGGCTAGGACAAAAGAGTATTCATTGTCTGTTCCCAGCCAGGCCTGGAGAACTGAGCTGAATGCAAAATTCTATCAGTTATTATAACAAAAAAATCTGCTGCTGCTTTGAAACTTAGCATGTGTCAATGTGTCCTGGCAGGGACATGTTTAAGTGACTGTGTTAACCTTTATGTGGAGAACCTTCTGGCTGAAAGGCTTTCCTTTGGTGGGTACTTATACCATTTGCTTTCAAAAATGGAAGAAAGCAGAAGGGGATGGCATAGCGTATAAAGCTGGGTTTCTTCTGGATGTTACCAACCACCATGAGGGCTGTGGTCAAAATTTCAAAATATATTTACTTAGAGTTCCTTCATCTGGGGAACAAGATCAAAACAAAGTGAATTATACAACAGTACTTTCTGAACAGCACAGCGGTATCAAAAAATCAAACCAATAACATGACATTGAGGAAAGCAGATCATTTTTCTAGTGATCTAGATGGCAGTCCAATGAGCCGGAAGTACCTGATGCGCCACATGTGAAATTTCAGCACTTCACAATTATCCCCACATGTTGAGTAAATAACCCTTTATCATGTAGCTTTAAATTGCACGCCTGTTGCAATACTGCATCAATATTATTACATTTTTAAAAATCTGTATAAAATATTATCTGGAACCCCAAAGGAAAACCAATTAATCTTTAAAAAGTTCATTACAAAGTTGACTGTATAAAATGCTAAAACATAATCCATATATACAAAATGTTGCTGCTTAAGAAAATAACGGGACCCAGTTTTAGAATAAAATAATTTTGTACAAAAAAAGGGTATTGCATTCAAACCAATATTTAAAAAAAAATTCTAAAAAGAATATTGAAATGTCTTAGTTCAGAAGATAACTATGAAGCGTTTGTTTGCTTTTACACCACTCGACAGGTTCTTGCAGCTAGAACACCAGTGGGATGAGGGATAGTGTCCTGCTTTCCCCTACAAAGGGCTTTGTGACAGTCATCGCCGAGACGCGTACTTGGCGGCCCAGTCGGTCCGGCCGTGCACAGGCTGGGCGGCCGGAGGCCGGGGCATCAACCCAGGAGTGCTTCTAGGCTGGGTATGGAAAAAAGGTCGCCCGGGATGAGGTCTCACAGCCTTCAGGGAAGAATAACCTGCAGTGAAAGAGAAAGGTGGGTCTGACTGATATGGGACGCATGCAAACACAGTGCAGATAAATGCATCTTGATGACAAAGATATCAGAAAATGAGAGTTCAAGAGCAGCTTTTGCCTCCTACTCATAGTCAGGACAACCCCATGCTATAGTTGTAAGGCCAAAAATACTGGTGTCATTCCTGACCTCTCTCTTTTTCTCTTATCCTACTTAATTAAAATTTGTCAGCAAATCCTATTGGCTCTACCTTCCAAATATATCCAGAATCTGGCCCAAACCAACTATGACCACCCCGGCCCAGGCCAGCATCATTCTTTGCTGGATAATTACAACAGCCTCCCAATTGGTTTCCTGCTTCCAACCTTGCTCCCCGCTTTCCATCTAGTGACAAGCAGCAACCTGAGTGAGCCTGGAAGATGGAAGTCAGATCACCTTACTCCTCTGCTCAAAACCCTCCGGTGGCTCCCAGGTCGCTCAGAGTCAATGACAACGTGCTTATGGTGGCCTGCAGGGCCTCATACTGTCAGGCCTCTTCTTGCCTCTCTGACTTCCTCTTCCTCCTTGCCTCCTCTCACTCACGCCACTCCTGCACCCCTCGCTATCCCTTGAAGATGCCAGGCCTGTCCAGCCTTGACACCCACGCACTAAGAATCCCATCTAGAATAGTCTCCCCCATATTGCATGGCTCGCTCACTCACCATCTTCAGATCTTTACTCAATGTCTTCATCCTCACTCCACCTTGCGGTGACGTCTTCTTTGGCTACCCTGTCTAAAACTGCAATCTGCACCCCACACTCCAACCCCCACACTCCCTACTGCCTGCCTGCTTTATTTTTCTCCTGAGCACTTAGGAGCGTCTTATTCGATTTGCTTATTGTTTAGAGAGTACAAGTTCCACAAGGACATGGAGTTTTGTCTGCCTCCTTCCTTGGCGGACCCTAGGCCTACAACCTGCCTGTCACCAGGCAGTTGTTCAATAACTATTTGTTGAATCAAGTCGTGAAGGATCCGAAATAGAACTTACCAGGGGAAGGGTCTGGGATAGGGGCCAGGTGTACCCTCTGCATAGCAGAACCGATTTCTTTTTTCAGAAAGGAAGGGATGTAGTTTCCAGTCAGTCCTCTAGAACTTGCAGAGCCGGAACCCACTGATGTGCAAAGGGGAAAGCTCATTACTACAAGGACACATGCACATGACACCACAGGGTTAAAGGACAGCAGTGCAGAACAACAAAGAGTAGGTTCTGACTGTTAGGAAGGAAAAAAGAATTATGATAGAAACAGGGAATTCTGAGCAGAGCATTCCACCACACCACGCTGTCGGAAAGACTCGCAGGGCAAAGACTGTGCTGCTCCTGTAGGCCACGCCCCAGCGGAGCCTGGTTGGTTGGTTCATCGAAGTAAAGGGAAATTTGGAATTTTCTTTCTTTTTGGAGTAATAGGTTTAGCCTCTTCCGAAATTTGCTTTTTCCATTCCATAATATAGAATAGCTATCCTTCCAAGTCAATATATACAAATTCTAGAGTATGGCTAAACCATAATTTATTTAATGATTCTCTTATTGATCAGCACACACATTATCTTAATTATTTAGCTATTACAAGTAATTCTACACTAAATATTCTTGTCCATAATCAAAAAACTAACAACTATGAAATTATTATTACATAATTCACTTTTTATGTCATTTCTATCTTGAGAGTGCTTCAAGGGTCAAAACTGTATGTACTCGTCTTAGTATTCTAGGACATTAATGGAATGCCTTACAGATCATAAGTAATCAACATATATTGGGTGGGTGAATGAATATCTATAATCAGCCTTATTTTGAAGGCTTAACAGCACACATGGGATGATGAACAATGTTACTATGTGCCATTATCCAATTGGAAGTTACATCTGTTAGGAAGAGGGTTAATGAGTGGTACAGTTGCTCTGTCTTTACAGCACAGAGCATCCTTGGCAACTGCTTAAGGCAGAGTGGGAAAAATGGCCTGGTGTGAGGCGTTGTGTCGGTCAGCTGGAGCACGTTTTGCAGTTCTGGTGAACAGATAGATATGAAGAAAAACGGGAAGAGAACTTGAACAGGTAAGTCACAAAAGGGAAAAAACATACAGTCAATAAACAGGAAAAGATGCTCAACCTCATTAGTAAACAGGACATGCAAATTTAAGCCATAATAAGATGCCATTTCACACCCATCAGATTAGCACAAATTTTACAATCTTGACAGTACCAAGCGGCATCAAGGATGCAGCACAACTCCCATACCCTGCCAGAGCGCAATTTGGCAATATCTGTGAAGTCGGAGATGAGCAGACCCTTTAACTTAACTTTAACTGCACCATCCCCAGAGAACCCCTCACACGGTGCAATACAGTAGGTCCGACAATGTTTATTTCAGCACTCTAACAGCAAAACCCGTAAACAACTTACAAGTTCGTCCAGAAGAGAAGGGATAAATTATAGCCTAGTAGAAGTAATAAATTATAGTATTGTATAATTATATATTGTATATTTTATATAATATAATATTCTACATATGTACAATTGTTACATACGTAATGTAATTAATAAAACGAATGAAGTGGAGATCCAGGATTATATGCATATAAATTTTAAAACATGCAAAACATACTATGTATTTCATGTATTTTTTTTTTTTTGCTTTTTCCCTCCCCAAATGCCCCCCAGTACACAGTTGTATATTTTAGTTCTGGGTCCTTCTAGTTGTGGCATGTGGGACACTGCCTCAGCGTGGCCTGATGAGCAATGCCATGTCTGCACCCAGGATCCGAACTGGCGAAACCCTGGGCTGCCGAAGTGGAGTGTGCGAACTTAACCACTTGGCCACGGGGCTGGTCCCTCATGTATATTTTTTTAAATGCATGGAAATAATAAACGCTCAGATCAGGTGGGGGTTGAGGGAGGCGGGGGAGGAGGGAAGGTGAGGACTTCACGTGTACTGGCAGTCTGATGCCTTAACCTGCTGGTGGGTAAGTGGGTGTTGATGTATTACTTCCTTCTTTTTTGTATTCCTTACAATAAATGAACACATAATGGATAAAGGCAGGGAGAAGTGAGGCCCAGAAGTTTCCTTGGCAATGTGGAAGGGGATGCAGCTCCCAGCAGGGGCTCCCTGTATGAGGGAAAAAACGATGTGGGAAACTGGTCTGCTGGCAATGGGCTTAGTCAGCCTGAAGGCTTCCGAAATTCATTCATCTCTTCAAAAAAAGTGGGGAGGGACTTCCAAACCGTCCACCTTCCAACCAGAAGGGGTTCTGATGCCCTGGGCTAAGTCTGTGTCATCAGACACAGGGGACGAGTTGGAGCAAGGCAGCTAGAGCTGAGTCAGAAGGAGGTCGCCCACCACAGAGCAGGGCCTCAGATGTCAGCGTTTGTAAGACCCCGTGAAGTTATTTCTGTTTTTCCCATGAGGCAGGGAAGACTCTGCTCTCCTCCCCAGCTACTCTCGAGAGCAGACCTCGTGGGAGCTGAGTCCCCAGGGCCTGCTGCTGAGAGAAGGAGAGGGGCACAGGCCTGGAAAAGAGGCCCAGGGTTTCCGCACCAGAAAGGCCCCCGTGGTTCTACAGCTTACACCCTCATCTCTCTGGACCCACCCTGCAGCATCCAGAGAATTCGCTTCTTGTCATTTAGGAGTTAAGAATCATTACTCACCTGAATTTATTTTGCTGATTACCGATACCGTTCCTGAAGATTTTCCAGACACACCAGAACTAGACCATGGATTAGATGGAATAAAATCCTTGCCTGGATTCGGGAGTACGCCATTTCTCATATTTATTCCTAATAGGGAAGAAATGATTTTAAGATGCAAAATACATATTTAGTCTTGCACGAGACTTCAGAGATGAAATTAATGCAGACCCAATTTGTCAAAACCGTCCTGCGGTTCAAGGATCTAAGCAAAAACTGACTGTGCTGATGTCATCTGATAGTTGGCAGAGGAAAGATGCCGTCTTCGGGTTTAGCATGTTGTCTCACTGGTGAGCAGCCTGAGAGGTCTCTTCAACTTCTACCAACAGATCTGTCTGTCCCATGTCTTGACCCCCTCTGGCGCTGTCCTGGGCTTCAGGGCTCCTGGATATTCCTCCTCTGCCTTTCTGTCACCTTTGCAAGTTCTTCTCCAACCCCCACGCCACCCCCCACATCTGCATCCCTCTGCTCTCCTCTTTCTGCCTTCTGTCCCCCAAGATCCCATCTTCTCACCTGACAAGGACCACCATCACTATCACAAACTGATGACTCTGGTCTGTGCCAAGGATCCTCACTGACTCCCTCACGTCAAAGGCTGACTTGACCTCAACCTCAAGCCAAACCACTTTCCCTCTGGACCGCCCACTTTCCCACTTACGTCAGACACTGCAGCTATTTTTCAGAACTGAAGGACTGAATTCATCTCGTTCCTTCTCCTTCTTCCGCTAGAGCCAAAAAGGAACAACTCTCCAACTCCCTGCCTGCTCCCTTTTGCCTGTGGTCACTGTCACTGGAGTCTTTGTCCCTCACACCTGGGTCACGGCTATACCTGTCATCTGGTCTCTCTCCTGCCAGGTCACCCCGGGAACTGTCAGGCCAGTCTTCTAAGACCACAGTGCCAACCCTGAAGAACCCTAGTCCCCACTGAAGGGTGAGGAATCGATGCATCAGCAGGCCAGCCCTTCCCGTTTTCATTCCTTCCCCTGGGACCCCAGCCCTAGTCTGACCACCACCCCCCTCAGCTGGACGACAACTACAGCTTGCTGGCCCCTCACCCACTCAGCACATAGAAGTAGATAAAACCATGACACTCTCCAATTAACAGCCTTCAAGAGCTTCCATTGCTTACAAAATAAAGTCCAAATTTCTTACAGGACCCAAAAAGATGCCCCATACTATATATTACATCACCCTCACGATGCTCTGGCCACACTGGCCTCTTGGCCATTCCTCACAAGCCCTTTCCTGCCTCCGGGCTTCTGCACTGGCTGCTTCCTCTGCCTACTGTGCTCTTCCCTCGGATCTCTGCACTGAGTTCCTTCCCATTCTTTGGGGCCCACCTGGGAGTCACCTGCTCAGAGAGGCCCTTCCTGACCATTCTGTCTAAAGAAGTGCCTCCTCCCCAGTAGATCACCCTGAATGTCACTTATCACCACCTGCACTACCGTGTATCTGTTTGTTCAGGTCTGTCTCCCAGCACTAGAAAATACGCTGCATTAGAGTATCGTCTGCAGGGCTGCAGACTTTGTGATGTGAATGGAGCCCCCTGGGGTTGGGCAGCCCAGGGGCCCCGCTCGGCCATTTTGTTCTCCCTAATATTCCCGGTGCCCAGCACACAGTAGATACTCAAACGTATTTACTGATTGAATGCACTTGTGAATGAACGGTTGGCTAATGCCGTAAGCTTGGAATCCGGAGAATCTGGAGAGAGGCCATCCACACTATAGTGTTTACACTTAACCCTGTAGTACTGCCAGATGGTGAGACTAAGCTCCCCGCTGGTTTCCTGAGAGAACTGGCAGTTTCTCCTAAACCCGGTCAGGTGCAGGGGCCTCAGGCATGCTGCCCAGCTCTTTCCAGTTGCTCCCTCCCTGGAGGCTGGACCCAGTTTCCTCTACCCAATTTCTTATCTGAGCCAACTATATAAAACAAAAATAGGAGGCCCGGGCTTCAGCAAATATTTTTCTGATGTTCCCATCAGTTCCAAAGAGAAGCCCCAAGCACTTGCATTCCCAAACAGACTCTCTGTGAGCACGTGATTGCGGGTACACGACTTCGTATCAATGGTCAAAGTAAAGGCAAGTGTTTACACTACCAGGCAGGTATCGCGAGTGCTTCAAGTAGAGCTGCTTGGCGGCAGATCGCAGGGTTGGCGTGTCTCGCCTCTGATACGAAGTCTGGGTAGGGGCGCTGTTTCCTGTTCCCACAGGCTCAGAGGGCTTCAGGTCCAAAACACTCTCAAATCTGAAGGGAGAGAACGAGGCTCAGGTTAGCACGAGCCAGAAAGCATCATCAGGTAGGAAAGATCATCTCGCAAAGCCCAGATCCATCCATTTAGAGATAGGAGCCGCACACTTGCCTGCAGAGGGTCTCATCACTCTGTCTTTTCTTGTTTTTCAGGTCAATCCTGGTGAGGGAGGGACTGAAGTCCAAGTCATCCAGGTCGGCCCAATCATCAGAATCCTTTGTGGACCTGGAAACGAGACCCCACCGCCTCCTACTCTTTGGCTTGATCTCACCATTTTTGTGCTCCAGGCCAGTGAGGATTTTCTGAGTATACAAGGAGAGGGGGGAAAAAGCAACACTTGGCATTAATGGAGCTTCCCCACGAGTACGGCCCATTCTGAACTTTCTCAGTTATGAAAAGGAGGACCCTGGGGCACATGATTCCCCAATATGCACTGTTACCTGAAAGGGCAACGGTGGAAAACACATTCCCAGACCTGTCTCTCATCTGTCCTGCACAAACTACATCGGTTTACATCCAATGGGTATAAGACAAGGATTTTAAAAAAGAAATTTGAGGGGCCGGCTGGGTGGCATAGTGGTTAAGTTTGTGCACTCTGCTTTGGTGGCCCAGGGTTCGCAAGTTCAGATCCCAGGCACGGACCTAGCACCACTTGTCAAGCCATGCTGTGGCAGCAGCCCACATAAAACAGAAGAAGATTGGCACAGATGTTAGCTCAGCAACAATCTTCCTCAAGCAAAAAGAGAGGAAGATTGGCAACAGATGTTAACTCAGGGACAATCTTCCTCACCAAAAAAAAAAAAAGAAATTCGAGGTACTTCTTACAGACTAGGAAGATGGCTGGATTCTCATTCAGGCCTCAGCCTTGAAAGAGTTACATGATTTATACCGTCACAAATAAGAGACAGAAGAGAACACAGCTAAGATGTCAGGCATCCTGCTTCTTCACAGAAAACAATGCAAATAATGCCTTCCCTGCCCACTAGACCTTGACCCCTCTCTCTTAACCATAGAATTAACTACTACAAGAGGACATTTCTAAACACACAGTGCTTCTAAGTTGCAGGCCGGGGCAAAGCGATCGGTCTAGAGATGCCATCTGTGTGACCTCGTGCAGGATCTCACATCGTACTACTTGGGCCCAGCACTCAGGGAGTCAACGCTAGTTGACAGAAAAAGTATTACTTTGGCACAAAGGTGTTAGAAAATCGGGCTCTTGAGACAGCATTACAAAGCTATTGGTAACTAGATTCCCCTGTCAGATTATCATTTTATTGACGAACACTCATTGTTTCCTTTTGAACACCAGCCCAAGAGTAGAAGAAAGATCTGGGCTCAATTAACAGCATCACCTGAAGGCATTAATAGGACCAACAATCTACAAATATTCGTATGGCACTTTTATGATTTTCAAAACATCTTGACAAGATTGTGACCTTGGATCCTCATGAACAGCCCTTCCTGGTGGGCCAGACAGGTATTAGGATTTTCCTTTTCAGATGAGGAAACTGAGTCCACCGGCGTTAATAATAACAATGACTGACATTTATCGAGTTCTAACTAGGTACTGTTCTAAATTCTTTCCAGTATTAACTCATTTTGTCCTCAAAAGAACTGCACCAGGTAGATGCTATTATTATCTCTACTTTACAGATGAGGAAACAAGGAGCAGAGAGGCCGGGGGACCAGCCCAGGGCCATCGAGCTATGCAATAGCAGAGCTGAGATTTGAGCCCCTGGCAATGTGGCTGCTGTGTCCAGCTCTCCACCACACCACAGCTGCCGCCCATGCACGGCTCCGTTATGAACAGGCAGAGGCCGAACTTGAATCTGGACCTTTAACTCTAAAAGTCATGGCTCTTTTTATAATTCCATGATATTGCAAAGATAAATTTATTATAATTGGATCTTCTATGCTGAAAAAGAAAATCTTTCTCACAATAAGTTGGGTCAGAAGAGCAACAGGCCAGACACAAGGCTCACGAGCAAATCTTTACTGCTTACTGCCTGAGGATTCTTGGTGTGCAGGGATGGGAAGAGCAACGGGCTTGGCTTGTCCTCCGGAAGATGGCTCGGGTGATCTGTCCTGGAAGCCTCGACTTTGTAGGGGTACAGGACATGCTGAAGAGGCTGGCTGGCTTGATGTTGCCTGGAAGAAATCCGCGTGTGTGGCTTGTTTGGGGGCTGGGCCGGAGGGACGGGCTTCACGTAAGGAGGTGGGCCTGCCTTTTCCAGGACTTCCTTCTGTGGTTTTCCTGAATCCTGAAGGCTCTGTGTGGTGCTGCCCAAGGGGTGCCCAATCTGGAAGTAAGGATAGCGAAGCGCCTGGAATGACACATGAGGCTTCTTTAGTAGAAGAATCTGGCCAGGAGGGTTAACACCATTCAGGATCACTGGGCGCGATTTCACGTGACTAGTTTACTACAGTTCGTTAGCCCAAACCAACTATAAAACATCATCCTGGAGCTGTAACGCCCCTTGTGATTTTCCTTATCTAAAATATTGCAAAATAAATGTACTGGTTTCAACACTTAAAATTATTTGGATAAAGCAGTCAGTTACACTGCTGTTACTTTTGCCACTTCTGAAAAGTATTCAGGGTCAACACAGATCCTGGCTTCGAAACTTATTTGCTATGTGTTTTAAACATATTTCACCTTTCTAAGCTCATTTCTTTGTTCAACTGAAAGAAAAAAACATTAGAAAAGTGAGAGAGCCAAACATAATGATCCAGGACTCTGAAGAATCAGACGTAAAATAAGCAGATATATCCACTTTTGCCCCAGAAATGCCGAGAGAGTAATACATGATATAGTTAAGCCTTGCTATCAAGATAATCGAGTTTTCTGGATAGCCCAGGGATAAATATTAAAGTGCTGGAGTTTACAATTCTACCCGAAATATTCCCTGAATTCCCTAGTCTTTCTGAGTAGAAGTCGTTGAATATAACCTAACCTTTCTTAATGACTCTGGGACAGCTATAAACATCTGTAATGATTATACGTAAGTGTGGACACAGAGGCAAATAATGTGGCTCCTCCTGTAGACGTCGCCGACCCTGACGTCTAACTTGAAAAGTCTCTCTGTAGACCTAGGCATTTTGCAAGTCTCAACTGATTTGGGGGTGTTTTTAGCTTTTCTGACACTATTCTTAAAAGTACACATTCCTCTCTTGGTTCCTTGTTACAGAATCTATTTCTTTTCACCTCTTGTGCGTGTCCTTTAAAAAAGTGGGTTCATGAGAAGGCTCCCTTCCTGCCCTGACATTTGTGAACTTCACCACCAGAAGTGCATTTCTGAGAGCTTTCCAATCCTCTTGAGCCATCCCCAGTCTTCTGGTACCAAATTATGGCTCATCCTTCTTTGGACCTTTGGAAAGCTGCTTTTCTACAGTTCCTTAACTCCTCCAACTGTCATCTCTCCAGCCTTCACAAATTTTACCATCACATCGGGACTGTCTTCAAATGTCTGTCACTTTCCCTTAGCCAATTATTATCTCCGATTAGAACTGGTCACCTTTTTGATCCTCTGAGCAATGTAATTGTCAATGAGATGAGCTGAGAAGGTGCCAGAAACAACTAATGCAAAAGGCAGCTGGCAGGAGGCACCAGCACACTGCTTTGGGGAGCACTGTATAATCTAAGTCAAAGTGGCCCGGGGGAGGCAGCTTAAGAAAACAGGAGGTATGGAGTCAGAGGACCTGCCACCCACGTGAATGAACTGCGCTGCTTTGCACTCTCTTTACTAGTCACTGGATAAGTGATTAAGGCAAATCACTTAAACTTGCTGAGATTCCGTTTCCTCATTTATGAAATGAAAACAATAACACTATCTCACGGAGTCTTCGTGGGGTTAAAATCACATAAAAACATACTAAAGCATTTGCAAACTGTAAAGTGCTATAAAATGCTAATTACAGTTATTATGCTAGCTCTCTCATCTGTCACTCTCTGTCATCTGTAAGATGAGTAAATTGGATTTAACAAGGTATTTTCAAATTGCCTTTCAACACCAGTACAGCCTTATAAACAAACTGCTTCATAATCTTAACTCAAAGAGAATGTTTCTGAAAACATTCTCCAAAGGCAGGTAGATATATCTGTTTGTTTTCATTTCCACACAGGTGGTGATATAGCACATGAAGCATATGCCAATTTTCAAAGTGACTATATTGTGTAAATCTGAACTACTTTAACGATACACAGCGGGTTTCAAACTATTTTAAGTTCTTATACCTTTTATAGTTCACCATTAGTGGTAGTCAATATTATTTTTCACCCATAATACCAAATAAAATACTTCCTGTGAGACTTAAAGGAATTATTCAGAGTCAGAGATGAACTTCATAAGAAATGCATCAAGAGAAGAAAGTGGAAGAAAACCTGACTGGCGGTTGGCCGCTTCTTGGGGTCCCACTGGAGCATGTCTCTGAGGAGCTGAATTGCTTCGCTGCTAGCGTTTGGAATCAGGGTCTTTAAGTTATTGGGCACACACTGGGGCCAGCGGAAGTTCATTGCACTTGAAAGTTGGTAGCCTTCAGGCCAGTCAGTCTGAAAGAAGGAAAAGGGAGAAAATCGTGCTCAGCCCATCACTGTGATAGGAGTTTATATGCTGGCACCTGTGCCCACAATGGAAAGGCAATCACGTCACTACCATGCCCGTACTGACTACGGTGGCACCATGAGTGATGAAATGTAGGAGGACACTAATGGAAAGACTACAAAGAACATGAAATCTGGGGAACAGTGGAGAAGACAATGGATTTGCCACCAACTTGTTTTATAACCTAAACTCAAGATAGTTAATCTCTTGAGATTTGGGAGTTGAACAAAATTAGTATCTTCCCAATTGGGTTCCGTGAGACAGAGGTTTTAGAAACTGCTAATGAGATATTTTTTGGGGGAAAAAAATAAAACAAAACACCTTGCTCCCAGTCAAAGAAATTTGTGAGACCCTACATATTACTTTGTCACCAACTTCTTCTTCTTCTTCTTCTTCTTCTTCTTCTTCTTCTTCTTCTTCTTCTTCTTTATTTTTGGTGAGGAGGATTGGCCCTGAGCTAACATCTGTTGCCAATCTTGCTCTTTTCACTTAAGGAAGATTGTCCCTGAGCTAAGAACTGTGCCAATCTTCCTCTATTTCGTTAAGTGGAATGCTGCCCCACCATGGCTTGATGAGTAGTGTGTAGGTCCAGACCTGGGATCTGAATACACAAACCCCAGGCCACCAAAGTGGAGTGTGTGAACTTAACCATCACACCACCAGGCCAGCCCCTACTTTGTCCCCATCTTGATTCAAAATACACATGCTGAGAAGTGCAGCAGTAAAGAAAGCTGTTCCACCCAGTCTCAGCTCTCCGCTTTCCATGCATGATGCCCACGGAACCCAAAAGCTGGAGTGAGTGAAAAATGATGAACAAATAGTCTTTAAGGTCCCTTCTGGTTCCAACATACCACTATTTTACAAGACATATTCTGATGTAATTGCTTTCTATGTTTTTAAAGTGAAGCAGCAGGTACATAGCTGACATCATTCATTCGCTTAGTTACAGACTTCCTACTATATGCTTAGTGTGTTAGGGATCCAAAGACAATCCAGTATGAATCCCGCCCTTAACGACATTACTGTCCAAAAGAGAAAATAAGACATTTATTTAAAAACACAATAATACAGAATAAAAAATAACAAAGGTCACAAGAGAGAGAGAGACACACTTATCCAGAGAAGGGAGAGATTCCAGCAGAGAATTATGGAAATCTTCTTGAAGAAGTGGCATTAAAGATTCATTCAAATGATTTAAAAACATTTTGAGGGTCTGGTTTGTACCAGCAATGGTGCTAGGACCTGGAAATAAACACAAATAAACATAAGACAAATCCTTGCACCGAGTGAGTTTATGGTCCAAGAAACAGATATGTACACATATAATTATATTAATAACACAGATCATAGCTGAAGATGGAGAGGAGATTACAGGATGGGTGAGGAGAAAGATTCCCGAGGGGCCTCAGAAGGGAGCAGGATTTGGGCATGTGAGGGACTGTCACTGCGGCACAGTGTGTATACGCAAAGCACAGAAGAAGGGACAGTTCAGGGCACACAGCCAGGAGGGGTGCAAGGACAAAGAGGAGGATTGAGGGGGCTGGGCGATGGGGAGTCAGCGAATATTTTAGGAGGGGAGGACCGTACCAGATCTGTTCTTTAGGACGATGGATCTGGCCGCAGAGTGAAAGATAAGCTGGAGGGAAAAGACTTGAAGGCAGAAAGACTGAGAAGACACCCCCAGACACAGCAGGGCGATCAGGCCCAGTCTGTGATGGAGTCTGACGGCACCGGTGACAGACACCACATTGCGATATTCAACAGCATCTACGGGCCAGCTGCTTGGTCGGTGGGGGGGAAGGGGAGTGAGGGGAAGAGAGAAGGTGAAACTGGAACTCAGCCTCAGGCTGGGGCTCCGGATTACCACAGGACCACAGAAACGGGCAATGAAAGAAGGAAGTGAGCTGCGGGGGAAACAAAAAGCAACCATGAGTCTGAGGTGATGAGGGTGGGGTCTGGAGAAAATCTCACAGATAGCTGTCAATATGTGACTGGAGTAATAAAGGCGAGGGTGGTGAGGGCTACAGCTGACAGTCAGGACACTTGTGAATACATATAAGGGTTGTACCCATGAGAACAGAGAAGCTCTCAAGGGAGGTGGGATGAGGTAGAGACAAAAGCAGAGGGGGCTGTGACAAATATGTCTTCCACTTAAGAGCAGAAGGAAGGAGTGAAGCGGCCATGGCTGCGAATGTGGGCAATGGAGGATTCCAGAAAGATTCCAGAATGGCAGGTGACCAGCATGCAGTGCGGCACAGGAGGGAGGAGAGGGAGCACAGGAAGCTGCCAGCTTCGGCCCACAGGCCTTTGTTCCGTGTCGTTACCTTTTTCGGTGTCCCCAACACCTGGCAAATTTTGAAGATGGTGTCAATTTCACTGGCGCCAGGAAAGAGCGGCCTGAGGGTGTACACTTCGGCCATGATGCAGCCCACGGCCCAGATGTCAATGGGGGAGCTGTAGTTGGTGGACCTCAGGAGCACTTCTGGAGCCCTATACCTGGAGGGACAAAGGTGAGCTGCTAGTTACTGCATCCACCGGTCAGGAGCAAAGCAAATATGTAAACCATTCTCACTGCGAGAGTTTACGTATTTCTATTTTCTGTCTAGCTCAGTGTGGTACGGGGACTCCTGAAGCCCTGGCAACTGCAGTGGCTGCTGTCGTAAAGCAGCGCTTCTCCACTTCAGGGTATTTCTATTGAGCGTTCCTCTACAGGACTCTTCTCTACAGCATCTTTGAGAAACACAGGGAGTGAGAGTTAGGAAAAGAGAGTGAGAGAGAAGGGGAAAATGGGGAGAGAGAGTACATAAAGCTTGTTGTCTGTAGGCAACTTCTTGGTCACGGCCAACTGCATGAGTCAAATTCTTAGGGTCTGAAAGTTTTACCAACAGCAATTAGCTGTTTTTTTCAGCCAGGACTTTGGAGAATCTTGTACACAACTCTTTTAGGAAATGGTCTTCAGGAAAGTCTAAATGCCAAATATTATTTATATTATGGAAAAGCATAACGGACTTCCTTTTTTTTTTGGCAGGAAAAGATTTTCCTTGAGCTAACGTCTGTGGCCAATCTTCCTCCTTTTTTTTTCCCTCCCCAAAGCCCCAGTGTACCATTGTATATTCTAGCTGTAAGTCCTTCTAGCTCTTCTATGTGAGCCACCACCACAGCATGGCAACTGACAGACGGGTGGTGTGGTCCTGTGACCGGGAAGCAAACCCAGGCCACCGAAGTGGAGAGCACCAAACTTTTACCACTAGGCCATCAGGGCCAGCTCTGGACTTCCTTTTAAAATTATTTACAACACCAACTTTTAAACCTTGTACAATGCCAACATACCGACAAGTACATGCTTTAAACTGCACTGTTCCTCTTAGTAAAAAGTTAATATTTGTAACATTAATATTGTCCTCAGTATAATGGTATCTTTTTAAAGAAGCACAATTAGATAACTTTGAGGAAAATGGTATTCACCATCTGGTGGATACATAGTCTGTGTACGGAGGTCTCGATCGGATTTCTCGGGCAAGTCCAAAGTCTGCAATTTTCACCAGCTCTGGTCCCATGCAGAGGAGGTTCTCAGGCTTTAAGTCCCGATGGAAGAAGCCTGTGGAGGCAGTGGAGAAGGAATCCGAATGCAAGCCTGCTTCTGCATTCCTCTTTGCAGCTGCATTGCTCTTTCCATAACAGCTATAATTTGAAAAGTAGTCTGGTATGACACTGAAGGCTCTATACATTCATCCCACTGATAAAGTAGAGTCCTTTGGACCTCTCAAAGGACTTCATTCATTTCCCCTTGATGAATTCAAAATGGAAAATCATTCAAAAGTTGATCTTCATATTTTTTTCCCAAGAGAGAAAACTTCTTTTAAAACATTAAAACTCAGTTATGGGCCGAGATGACTTTGCAAAAAGAAACTGTCACTCAAGGAAAAAATATCATGCCTACCCTGCCCCAGTCAGCCAGAAAGAATTTGAAACTAAAACCATTTCAAAAGACAAGTCTTATGGGTACTGAGAGTTTATACCACAGCAGAAACACAACGACAAGTTTTTGTTTAAGAGACAAGGGATTTACGAATATGACCTACTTATATCTGAGATTCTGGTGTGTGTTGCAACAAACGTTTAGATGTTAAATACTTATTACTGTGCCTAATGAAGCACAGAGGAACATCTGCCGCTCACAGTGTGAAGCACAAAGATAACTCGTCAAATGGGAGGCCTGACTCAGCTACCGCAGAGCTGTGGGGGTGCACGCAGGAGTCAACACGCCAACCTTCTGGGTGCACTCAAACGCCCACTGACCAGCAATGTATGCCTCTGAAAACTTGAACCCTTCCACTTGTGGGGGGGATCACTGACACAGGCATCATTCCCCACGACTCTAGATCTCAGTGGGACACCAAAACTGTAAATGAACTCTGTTAATGCTGCTGCTGGTGATATTTGTTATCTGCTCTCATTACCAATGTTGTGAAAGTTGGATTTTAACCAGCACATTATGGGAGAAATTCACAGCCGTCACTGAAGATCTACACTATTCCTCGACAACTTCTTTGCTGATAACGCTCTAATCCACACCTCTGACGTGCCTTCTCCACTCTTCGCTAGAACTATGTCTCTCATAGGGTGGCAGCTGGATGTCACTGTCATCCCCACATCAACCTGTCCCAAGCCACTTTTCTCCTCTCCCAAATCATCTCTCCTTCTCAAACCTGTGAGAAGAGACACGGGTGCCTTGTAGTTATGTTGGATCCATCCTTCCCCAGACAGTCATGGAATGGTGTCACATTTTTCATCAAAATATCTCATATCTGCCCCTCTGCCCTTTCCCACTTCCCCCTCCCAAATCCTCACTCTCATTGTCTATCCCTGAACTGCCACTTTCCAGCAGGACTTTCTCACTCCAGCTTCTCTGGATTCTCACATATCCTGATAATTTAAACACTATCTTTGTCTTGTCAGTGTCCCATACACACACACACACACAAATTTCCATGGCTCCTTTTTAAATTATTTAACAAGCCTGAACTCCTTTCAGTCTACCTGAAGAGAGAAAATTATTTTCCAATACTTACCATCAATATGTGTAAAGTGTGTTCTAATCAGTTAAAATTCCTCATTTTCTTTAGGTTCATTGTATTTATTCCCAATAACAATGTTGTACTCTTGTTCCTTTTCGTCTATATCTACTCTAATCTTTGTTATCTTCCAAGACCTGTTTTGAGTTTCCCTTCCTGCATGAAGACATCCTAAGATGCTAGCCTTCTTCCTTCCTTTCTTTCCTCCTTCCTGCCTGCCCTCCTTCCTTCTACCAATAAATATTCACTGAGGGCCCATTCCACGCCAGGCACTGGGTTAGGCTCTGTGGATTCAGAAGCAACCCAAACGGGCATAGGTCTGGCCCGGTGGACCTAACACGTCCTCTGAACTGAACAGAGCCCTGTCATTGTCAGGTATGCTAACAATCTCTCACTAATTAGATGGAGCACTTTGAATGCAGACGCCACATTCATATTTCTTCTGAACGCCTAGCACAGTGGCAGGAGCATGGTGGCCTCATAATATATTCTTGGTGATTGAACAAAGGACTTGAATAGGTTTGTAGAGAACATGAAGGTGATAAATCTACCTGGGCCAAGGAGGCAGGGGCAATAGAGAGCAGACTAGGGCTATTGGGAGGGCAGGAGGAAGGAAGCCTCACAAGACAGCAACTGAGAACTGAGAAAGACGAGCAACAACCCTGAAGCAGCGTGGGAGACACTGAGGGCTCAGTGCGGGAAGTCCTCTTCACAGAGGGAGTCCCAGCAGGACTAAATCTACTGGTCAAGGGTATTTTCCAAAAACTGTGTCTGCTCTAGAGGAACAGGAGGGTGGCTGTGACGTGGTCATATGTGAAAATGCACTAGATGTCGTGTATGGTGGAAAGCAAGAGTTTTAATAAAAGGACACTCCTTTCTGTCCATCATTCTGAAGACACCAGGGCTTGCTACTGGATGAGGTTCTAAATGGAGAATATTATGGCAAAATGATGGGTCAGCAAGGTGAACGGCTGGCTAAGATGGACAAAGTGAAGATAACTACAGAGCCTAGAAGCCCGCACACATAGAAGGTACAGACATGATCACATACATTCAAGAGGGCCACAGTGAGAAGGGAAGTCCTTCCTCCCCACCAACACGCTGCTTCTATTTTCCATAAACTGAGGGATTGAGAAGATTAAACGAGTCAGACCTGGGTTAGACCAGAGACAGGCACAGCAAGTTTTCTATTTGTATAGCATATGTATATGTAGCTATGTGTCTGTATGTGTACGTACATGTATGAGTGTTTGTATGTACATGTGGGTGTGGGAAGAAAAAATATGTATATATTCCATTGATCATTCTTTACCCTGCCACTGTACCAATATATACCTAATGGTCTTCCTCATACCAATTCCTTAAGTATCCTAACCAAATTCACAGTAAATTAAATTATAGTAAATTATATATTTACTCTATTATTTACTAAATTATAAACTATAGTAAGAACCAAACTTGAGGTTGTCAATTCAACAAATTCAAACAGTAATTCAGTATTAGTCAAGAATGGCCTTTAAAATGAAAGAAAAGAATGTCTGATGGGGACAAGTTTGGATGGCTTATCATCATCCTAATTAAATAGAGATTATCGACGCCCACCAGAGTGGGCAATGTCTGTTCTAAGACTTGGCATTACTGCGTCATCATGTTTGGACGCTCTGTTCTTCAGAACACCGTCCAGCTCCCAGAAAGCCTGACTGTATGTGCCCATCTAGGAATTGACTTAAGAATGTGTAAATACACAAGCAGTTATTAGAGAGTGTTGTATCTTCAGGGCATCCAGGATGACTCCTGTGGCCCCTGAGAATATATAAACTGTGAGACCGTGGTCTCTCTTCCTAAAAGCTCAGGGCATTAAAAACGTCCCAGTGATAAAGGAATGGCAGCCATCATTTTCTTACTGAACAGATGGGAAAAGCAAGGAGAGGGCTGAGTTATTCACAATCCTACCAAGAGATGCATCTGAGCTGTTGTACTACGGACCTGTCCTCTGTCCCTCTCAATCCATATGACTAAATCTTGATTTGTGGTTCTGGTCCTCTCAAGTCCAGACTAACGCTGTTTCTCCTCTTAGACTTCCTTTTTCTCCTCTAGTTGGGCCAAATTATTATTTCTAAATGTATGTAGTATTTCTCTTATAATGAATCAATCATTTGTCCTCCAGCCCCCAAACCCCATTGCAACTACCTCTGCCACCATCTACAACACCTGCCTCAACAAACCTGCATCCTCCTCCATTCAGGTCATCCTAACAGATCAGATACAAGTATCCGTCTTGTGCTCCAGACCTTGTGCCTTGCTTCCACTGGGTCATGCTCCCATAAACAGCAATCACTCCTCCCGTCGGTCAAGCTTTGTTCTTTCCTTAGCTGCTAACTTGTCTGTAATCCTACTTCCACAGAGAACAAGTGCTCTAACGAAATGAGGAGAATGAAGATTCTGGTTCCTCATGGATCCCTGTAGGCGGCTTTCCTTTCTAGGGATCATACTTCAGGCCCAAAATAAACTACCAGAGGGAAAATGGCTAGGGAAAAAAATTAATTGCAAACAGACTCTTAAAAATGAGTAATGCAAACTGTATTTGTCACTCGACATATGTTGTCTGTTAGACTGTACTCGAGTATAAGCCTTTATAACCAGGAAGCATGCATGAATATGCCTGTAGGACACCCAGCCCTCTGTCCTTCTCATTACTGAATAATAGCAACAGCTATTATTAGTCTTATACCCATGAGTTCTTGGTAATTAAAAGTATAAGACCGTCTTGTCATGTACATCGACTTTTCATCCCTATTTAACAACACATTACTGTTTCTATATGAGAGGCAAGACTGCATTGTGGTCAAGTGTGCAGACCAATCAAGTGACCCAGTTTCAAACCCCAGTTCTGTTCACTGACTGGTAAATTACTTAACCTCTCTGTGCCTCCCTTTCCTCATCCGCAAAATGGAGATAAAACAGAATCTACCTCGTGGTGTGGTTTTGCAGGATTCAATATTTGTTAATATTTGTAAAGTGTTTAGAGCAGTGCCTGGCGTCGGCACCTTGCGAGAGCTTGTCATTATTAGCAACACGAATCCTCTCATTTCATCTTCCCCACAACCTGGTAAAGGGGGCAGGCAGACACGGCTCCATTCTGTGCAGATAAGAATTCAGACTCACAAGGCTAGTGATGTGCTCCACCACCTGTGCGGAGGACGTGCTAAGCTCTGCTTCGATTCCTGGCTGGGTTCGAGCTCTGCTGTGTGCACCCGGGCTTCTAACAAAGAGCCCGTTTCTTCCTCTGGGCTTCCGATTCACAATGGAAACCCTCACAGCTGGGTCATTCAGAGATCATGCAACAGCAAAGTACCGTTGATAAGAATCTTCCTGTTCAAAACTGTTTGGCTTTCAGAATACAGGAACAGACTTTCAATTTAATTTCAGGGTACCCCAGCCAGTCAAATAACAGAGGGATTTTCTCTTTCATCCAGGCAGAAAATGTGTTGTGCTTACTTCTCATTAACAACCCTGGGGCAAGGAAAACATCAAGCCACAAAGAAGGCTTTCTTCCCTCCACCACATTCTGTTAATGATGAACCTGATATGAATATATAGAAATAACCACAGAATACTTAAACTTGAATTTATGTAGCCACTATGAATTTATGTAGCATACCTTCCTGCTATGGAAGTCGTAATTCTACAAACATTACTGAATTTTAACCTACAATGTTTTCATCACGAAGGCCATGAGGACAGCAACACACAGAAAGGCCAAGGGCTGACTCAAGGTCATGCAGAGCAAGACAGCGGGGAAGCAGAGAACCAGAGAACCACCTCTGGGGCCAAAGCATTGTCCTCCAAGCCACTGACGGCATTTCTCGTTACCTGCACCGCTAAGCACGACCTGGATGTTGGTAAGGGCAGGTCAAGGATGAAACACGGTTTGTATTAATTGTTTAATTCCTGCAAAGTACATATGCTTTGGCATGGCTCAATCAGCACCAACTGGAGCCGTATTTTCATTCCCTGTGGGGGAAAGTACTCAGTGACACGAACTACGGCCATGGCAACTACCTCCAGCGCTCTTCTCCCCTCTCAAAGGAGTCTGCTCCCCGGGGACAAAAAGCACCTCCTCACAGTGACAGCCAGCTAACAGGAAGAGCCTGAAATGCACAAGACACATCTGGGAAGTGCTTTAGCTTTCTTCCATTACTGGAGGAAAGGAACGTATGGAGCCGCATGTGCACTTAACCAAGGTCAAGCCTATGAAAACCATTAAAAAGTTTCCAAAAATCATTTATCAATGAAAATGAGATAGGACCTGCAAAATTAATATCCATCACACCTCATTATTATCGCTCTTTTCTTCAGCTCTTATTCTCTGTGCTCTTTGAGAACAGACAGGTTTTCCCAGCAAAGAGTGACAAATGGGCACAGAAAACCTGAGCTAAGTTCCACTTTACCACTTTACTGTAGTGGGGCCTTTGGCAGGTCTCTAAACCTCTCTGAACCCTAGTTTCCTCTTTGAAAGGAACAGATACCATCTGTCCTTTCTACCTGAGAAGTTGGCAAGGAAAGAAATAAAGTGACAGATGAAACCTTATGAAGCTCAAACTAGAACTGGGCACTTAACAGCTGGGAAAAACGTCAAGAAGAATCTCTGGCAATAGCGATGGTGCTGGGGTTATAAAAGCAAAGAGGGTCTGAGCTTCTCCACATACTGAGCCTTCCCTTGCAGTGTTTCCACACACAATCCGAGTGTGTAAGGCATGTGAGGGAAACAGACAGTGCAGAGTTCCGAAGAGCTGTTCTGACACAACAATATACGGATACTAAATTATTAGATACAAACAGGTATTGTGTGTATGCACACACATGTGCATTTGTGGGTGTGGGTGTGTGCCTGTGTGTGGGGGGAGGAGTGTATGTGTAGGTACACGTGCATGTGGGTATGTGTACATGCAGGTGTGTGCATGTGTATGCACATGTATGTGTATTCATATAATAGGATTAGGGAGAGACCTGGATAAAAGGCCACAAGTTCTTTCTGGCAACAAATATCTGAGTTTCATGAAAAGCCACAAAAAGGAAAAGAAGAGAATGCTAAAGAACACTAACTTTCTCACAGGTCCACTGCTCACTTTCCAGTACTGAGAGAGCTCCATTAACTGAGATGCGAACACTGGCCCCCATCTGAAAACCTTCTGGTTGACCCTTCTCGGTTGAGAATCCCTTTGATTTCTCATCATTTCTTTTTCCTGGGCTCTTAAATCTAGTACATGATCCTTCTCTTCCTGTTTGTCCCTAAGACACCGGAAGTTTTCAGTGTTTTGCAAACTCATGCCATCCCTTGTGAATTCTCGTGAATACAAGCTAAAGTGCTGGTTGTCTCCATGTCAGTGGAATCAGAGATAACTTTGACTAAAATCTTTTTACTGGAATTGGTTCACAAATGACTCAGTCTTGCATATTACTTGCTGCTTATGCAGCACATGCCTGAGGCTGCCACGGACCTGCACAGAGAGCCCTTGTCGGTCTGTTAGTTGCGTTTCATTTAGTCTACCTGTGAGGGGCTGCTCAGGAGTTAAAGGGCAGGCTGGGAATGGCCCCAGGTGTACTGTGCCACCAACTGTGGCACAATGTCTTTTCTACTCACTGCCAATTTGTGTCCAATCTGAACTGACTGTATTATCAAAGGGCTTCCACTCAGTTTCCTTATTGGATAACGAACTCATTCATTGGTGCAATGTTTGCAATGGCCATGATACCCTTAGACTAGGGATGAAAGGATTTCTGCCTGTGCAAGATCAGCCACTTTGCCCATTTGTCTGTGTGTTAAAGTGGCCTCAAATGACCTCCTGAGGGCACCCCTGGCTCCACAGGTGGACACGTCCATCCCGTGGCTGTGTGTTCACAAGGAGGTAGGATCCAACCCTAGCTGCGTCTGCATCCCATTAGCAACAAAGACTAGTAATGCCCAAGATAACTGCTAGAAAATATAACCTCAAATTCATTGTTACTCAATATCTTTCAAAAGCTCAGCTAAGGAGAACGATACTGATGGAGGATTTCCTGAAGGGCACATGGTCATCCTCTGGATTGTCTAAATCTCTCCTTGGACCAACCAAATAAATCACCCCTAGAGTGAATCACACTGGGCCCCAGTAGAACTGTTTTCTCTGATCAGGCGATGTAACTGGCCTACAGTGAGCGACACGACACGGAACTGCCCTGTGTAACCTGTTACTGTGTTTACCGTGCAGTCCTGTTATATACTGTCCCCTCTACAAGGATCCAGGAAAGAAACCTCTCTGGTCTCAGCAGCAGGAAGAGCTGTGCTTCGCTTGGGCAGCTGGTCTGTTTTTACCTCGGGGAAACTATGCAGGTTGTAAGTGCTCAGGTTTCACGTTTTGCACTGTCTGACACAAGCTCAGAATCACGTCTCTGCCTGGTTCTTCCACTTAAATAAAACTTGCCGATGTGCCCTTTACGGATGGACCTCACCCCTGGCTATATCCATGCCTTGTTTGGCTTTGCCTTTTTCTTTGCTTATTTTCAATTTATTTTATTTTCCTGTGTTGCATAAATATTGTTAGATCATTTTTGAACCCTTTTGAACAAACTGAAATATAAATACATTAGGAAAATGAGAAGTCACAGCAAAGCAGCGTCACTTAGTGGGTTAAACATAATATGTGAAACTTCTCTGAATTCTAATCTTAGGTTTCTCATTAATACACCAGTTAAGGGTCAGGAGTCATTCTTAGATCCATAACTAACAAGCTTAATGTTAAAGCCTAAAGAGGAAGAAGACGCAGATATGATAAACAACGAGGGAAATTCAGAAATCAAGTTACAGAGGATAACATATTCCTAAATTCACTGTCAGCCTCTCTTCAACCTTTTCTGGGAGTCAATTACAAAAGATGCTTCCCACATCTACCTGATGACACCTGTCACTGCTATTGAAAAGCATAAACTCCACATCACTTACCATGTTTGTGAATGAATGCAAGTCCTTGCAATATCTGATACATGATATTCCTTATAGCAGACTCAGGAAACAACTTATTTCTGCATGGGGCAGAGGAAAAAAAGTTATAAATCTAGATTTACATATGAAAATGAATTCCATTTTCATGTGCTTTTGATTTATATAGTAAGAATTTAAGAAAACATTTGCTTTCCTGCTAATTTAACTAGATCCTTTGATAATAAAGACCAAAGAAAAACAACCATTTATCCGTACAAGAGAGCTTACCTTATAAATACCAAATATATTCAGTTATGATACAAAGAAGAAAAGATTAAACACTTTATAACAAAACAAAAAAGAATAAATTCCATCCACTATATCATATAAAAATCTCCTCTCTCCATAATATAAACTAGAACTTCAAAAAGTTTCACTGGGGAAAATTTGAGGTCTTCCAGAGGAGGGACCTTGGAGATGCAACCAACGGACAGTGACATTTCCTGTTGGATGGGCAAACCACACAGCTTCACAGCTGTTATTGACAATGAAGATGATAATTGCTCACTAAAATCACCTAGAGGGATGCTGTGAATGGCATTCGTCTGCCACCAAGAAAAGGTGCCCAAGAGGTTCCACACGGCTCACTTTTAAAGTTCAAAATGGCCACAGCAGGTTAAGTTTTTTATCAGTCTCTTCTTCCCAGCATGCAGACCCCTGAGCAAGGTAGCAAGAAAGGAACTGAAATAAACCCAGAAATTTTCAATGGCGGTCTCAAAATGAATGAAGCTGTTACACCCCTGACTTGGAGTTGCTCTTCCCATACGTTCTCATGGGAACGGAGAGCTGCAGAGTATCTGTCAAATCTCTGAGCTCGTTTGGAAGAATAACCCATTAAAACATGAAAAAGGGTGCATTGAAAGCAGCTTCTATGAAGCTATTACAAGCCTGCAAAGTAGGAAGGCGGGTTGGCCCCTCATCTTATGGGCAGCTTTCAACAGTGGAGCCTACCCAAAAGCAGAGAGGAGACGCAGCCACACTGCAACATTTATTTCTAAGATCATGATGACCAAACTGTACCTTTCTTTAATGAGCTGGTAAAGATTCTCCTTCATGTACTCAAAGATAAAATAAAGATGATCATTTTCCCTGATAACTTCTTTTAATTTTACTACATTGGCATGGTTGAGCTTCTTTAAGGACTGGAAGGAGAGAAAGAAAAACACAAAAAATTAGAGAAAAATCTGTTGTTGAAAAAGAAAAGTAATACCATGTATACTTAGAACACCTAATTTTAGAACCACAGAAATGCCACAATTCCGATTTTAGCGACAATTTAATAAACAGTATTTCTCTGAAGTCAATAGTAACTTTACACAGAAAAATGTATTCGACGAACTGACTAGAAGGTACGTACGAGACGGTAACTGTATTTCTGGCTGCCCCCAGCACCAGGCAGTGGGCCAGAGCGATTCTAGGTGGCCTCCCTCCAGATGATGGAATTCACACCATGAAAGGGGCCAGGGGGAATCGATTGGATGCTGAGGCTTTGAATGTTCTAGTATCGGAGAAGGGAGCTGCTTTGGGCTGAGATCCCCAGCCAACAGTCTGCAGACACTTTGAACAAGAACTTATTCAAACAGACAGACACGGACGGCCTGATTCTCTCAACTTTTGTCTGACTCTTGTGTGTCCATGAGATGCACAGCACTCCTCACAACATAAGTTTTAAAAGAGAAGGAGAAGAAGGAAGGGAAAAGGAGGCGAAACCTCATTGGAAGGAGCCTGAAGTGAGATGGGAGAAATACCTCTGCTTCCAAGAATAGCAAAGGCAAAAAAGGCAGGCATGGGATGGGGAACAAGAGGGTGGCTCAGAACATGGGGCATGAATGTGATGATTCATTCCTGTGCAAATGCAATTTCCGTTTTCCTGGAACTTATAGGTGAGTACGGCCATCTGCAAGCTATTTCCTGTTTGCATCATTAGTTCTGCTGATGGTGAACAAACACATTTTTGTGTTAGTGAGCAGCAATCTTGTTCACGTACGACAGCCAGAGACACCCAACTACTGGTCCACTCCCCAGAGAATCAGAATCTGACAGACTGTCTCCATGAAGGGTGCCTCAAAGGGTCATTTTGGCCAGTGGGATGAACCCTTTAATGCAGAAAGCCTTTTCCTCACAGAGAAGAGAGTCCAATAATAATAAGTTGTAAAGCCCTCTTTATCTTTGAATTTCCTTAAAAAGCACATCTCCTTTATAAAACCAACAAACACAATGTCTGAAGATGACAATGTTAACATGAATATCCAAATCTGGAAGGACACTCAGTAATAAGTTACCCGAGGGATCGAAGCCTGGGAATGTGTAATGTGATCAAGTTACTTCAAGCAGCTGGGAAGAGAGAAGAAACAGGGTCAGTGAAGGAGAACAAAATAAGACCCTTGTGGAGCCTCTTTCCCAAAGACAAGCTGCTGCTAAGAAACTTCTCTGGCAGGAAATCCTCAGCTGTTTCGGCCAACTGGCCAGATCCTTCTAGAATGACCCAACCAGGCTGATAATTTCTTTTAGTTGGGTTGGATTCCTGGTTCTCCATGAGTAACAAACAAATATCACTTAGCTTGTAAGTATTCATTGGACTCTCACGGACTGCAGCCATCTTTTCTGCTTAAAATGCATCATAAGCAATGGCAGAGACATCCAGTAGATGAGCAGCAGAATGAACGGGGCAAATTCATTCAGAGGAAAATGAAGTAGGTTTCAAAGCTTTTTTTTTTAAGATTTTATTTTTCCTCTTTCTCCCCAAAGCCCCCCAGTACATAGTTGTATATTTTTAGTTGTGGGTCCTTCTAGTTGTGGCCTGTGGGACACCACCTCAGCATGGCTTGATGAGCAGTGCCATGTCATCACCCAGGATTCAAACTGGTGAAACCCTAGGCCGCCCAAGCGGAGCACATGAACATAACCACTTGGCCACGGGGCTGGCCCCTCAAAGCTTTTCCAGAAGAGAATTCTAGGCAAGGAGTAGGGTGCCATTGCTCTCAGCCTGAAGAGTGTTTTGAACATGACTTACTAACCCAAGTCTAAGAGGGGCTCAGCTCTTGCTTCAAAGTGAGGCTCATGGGCAAGTTAAAGTCTATATTAGTTTAATATAAAAAGAATTGATTTTGTGTGGGGGACTTCATGTGACTCATTTTACAGAGATACACATCTAGAAAGAAGGTATCTAATTTTGGCTCAGGAAAGGTTTCCAAGGAGAAGTAGAGGCAGGACATTTGGATCAGAGCAGAGCAGCAGAAGCAGCAAATTAAACCTGGGTCAGCAGTCCAAATGGGGACTGTTTATCCCCATGCATGAAGGTTCTTAACTATTAGCAAAACTACAACATCCTGGGCCCCAAGGATACCGCGGGACATAAGACACGATGCCTGCCCATAAGAGGCAAACAACCTACTTGGGAAGAGAGGACATGAATGAATATATAATATGTGCAACAGAATAACGACGATCCTATTATGTGTTAAAGGAATGAGAGAGACAAGGAACATCAGAGATGTCTCAAGGAGGAGGAAGAGGCAAACTGAGCAGCCAGTGAGAGTTTCACCTGAAATGTGACTTGAAGGCAGAGTGACACCTAGACCAGCTCAGGGGAGGGAGAGGGTGTGTCAGGAGGGAAGCCCTCCACAGGCATGGGTGTGGGAGTGGACCGGCACACTCTGTGTCTGAGGGATGAGAATCACCCGCAGGAAGCTCATATGGAAGACTTGAACTGGAGAAGCAGACAGGGAGGACACTGTTTGGACACCAGGTGTCTACCCACCGAAGCCTTCTGACCAACCCAGGTCTGAAACCAAACAAACTACTGAGTCTCTGGGCCTCAGCTGTTCACATCAGCAAACTCAAGATACTAACCCTTTCCCCATCAGGTAGTTGTGGGGACGAAAGCAGATAGTGCACGTGAAGCATCTTAGATGCTGCCTGGCCCATAATGCTTCCCAACGAATGGCAGACAGCGTGTGAACAGCTGAGTGTTATGGAGGTCACCTATCATCTGGCAGCAGCACACAGGATGTGTGAGATGGGTAGGAAGTGGAGTCACACATGCCACCTGGAATGAGTGTGGTTCCTGGGTGAATGATAATTCACAGAAGGGGGAAAAAACATGAGCATTGGGGGAGACAGACATTCTAGAAAATTCAGGCACTGATGTCCACTAAGCAGTTGGATATATGGGCCTGAAGCAGGGGTCAGCAAACTTTTCTGTAAAGGGACAGAGAGTAAATATTTCAGTGTTTCGAGGCCATATGGTCCCTGCCGCAACTACTCAACTTTGCCTTTGTAGCGTGAAATCAGCCACGGACAATATGTAAACACATAGGCGTGGCTGTGTTCCAATAACCTTTTTTTTTTTTGCAAAAACAGTCAGCAAGCTGTGTGTTGACCCCTGGTCTAATGCATAAGAAAGAAAAAAGATCCGATGTGACTGCTGAAGGAAGGGGGATGAATGGAATCACTCAGGAGGAGAAGTCAGAGCAAAGAAAAAAATTGCTAAGAACAGAATGCAAGAAATCATCAATATTCAAGAGGTGAACTATAGGACAATTGGTGAAAGACAAGAAAAAGATAGGACAGCTGGGCAAAAGCAGAGTCGCACAGCCCTGGGAGAGGAGAGGAAGAAGTGGTCAACAGCACCCAACAGTGCAGGCAAGAAAGTGCCTGAGAAAATGATCCAGGACTCGGGAACTGGTGGCTTGTAGGAGAGCAGCTTCAGCAGAGCTGCAGAGGCAGATGCCTGATGCAAACCAGTGGAAAGTCAGGAGTACGTGGGGAAGTGATGGCGAAGGGAGAAGTTTGGAAGGTAAGGTATGGAAAGGGAAGGTTGGAAGCTCAAGAGGAGAGAGGGCGGAGGCTTCCCTAGCTGAGAGGGAATGGTGAGCACATTTATAGACTGCAGAGAAGGAGCCAGTGGAAAGGAAGCGTTTAAAGAAATGGAAAGGTTCACAAGAGCCCAAAGGTGGGAGCAACCCATGTGTCCACTTGATGGATGAATGGATAAACAAAATGTGGTCTATGCCTACAATGGAATATTATTCAGCCTTAAAAAGGAAAGAAATTCTGACACACGCTACAACATGGATGAACCTTGAGGCCTTAAGCTAAGGGAAGTAAGCCAGTCACAAAAGGACAAATACTGTATGATTCCACTTGTATGAGGTACCTAGAGTAGTCAATTTCATAGGGACAGAAAACAGAATAGTGGTTGCCAGGGGCTGGGGGAAGGGAGCATGGGGAGTTATAGTTTAACAGGTACCGAATTTCAGTTTTGCAAGATGAAAATAGTTCATCTCTCTTCATGAATGGTGGTGATGGTTGTATGACATTATGAACGTACTTAATACCACTGAACTGTAGGCTAAAAAATGGTAAATTTTGTTATGTGTATTTCATCACAATTTGAAAGAAAAAGGACAGTAGTTTGAAACTAATGAAATCTGAATAAATCTTTGGTTTAGTCAAGAGTACTACCAATGTTAAAAAATAAGTATATTCACTAACATAGCGTAGCAATCCTCTTTCAGTTATTAGCTGCATAATGTTATCATTTTCCCCTTTTTTCAGCATCAGCGGAACCGTTCAAACAGAATGACTCCATCAACTATAACTCTAAGCATGTATGAAGCGATTTTATCAACCAAACGTAAATCGGTCCCTGGTGTATTCATAAATACCTTCACCTCCCGAAGGTTCATGCATTCCTCCCAGGAATAAAACTTTCTTTTCATTCTAAAAGAGAAGAAAGAAACAAATAGCATGCTTATTCCCAGCAACAGGCTAAACTTGATTTCTCAAAAATGTTTTCGTTCTGAACCTAATGAACAGTATTTAAGGTCGGTCTTGCTTTCTACCAAATATTAGACTGTCCAAAACAAGATTTTAAAACTTGGCAGTGCAATCAATCCTACGTCACAAAATTTCCCGGCAGAGGGGGTTCAGTGCAAAAGGCCTGGTCTGCTGTCTTGCTCTGTCACTAATCTGCCCTGGAGGGAAATCCCTCAGGCTTATTTTATCTAGACCAGAGCTGCCCAACAGAACTTTTCACATTGATGGAAAGGTTCTGTGCTGTCCATTATGGCAGCCACGAGACACATGTGGCTACTGAGCACTTGAAATGCGGCTGGTGCAACATGGGAACTGAATTTCTAATTAAATTTCTATTTAAATGCCACATACAGTTACTCACTACCATGTTGGACAGCACAGTTCCAGACCGTCTGGTATGAGAGTTGGCAAACTACGGTTCATGGGCCAACTCCACCCCACCATCTGTTTTCGTAGAGCTCACGAGCTAAGAATGGCGTTTATATTTTTAAATCGCTGGGAAAAGTAAGTCAAAAGAAGAAGACTATTTCGTGACATGTAAAAATTATATGAAATTCAAATTTCAGTTTCCATAAATGAAGCTTTATTGGAATACAACCACACTCATTCATTTAGAGACGGTCTACGGCTGCTTTCACACTACGACAGCAGAATTGAGTTGTGACAGAGACCATATGGGCTGCAAAGCCTAAAATCTTTACTGTCTGCCCTTTACAGAAAAGGGTGCCAACCTCTGGTCTAGAGCCTGAGGGGCGAGAAAGAGAACCCTATCAGCCAGCCAGAAACCCAAGTTTCAAGGTTATGTCTTTCATCGCACTTCAACCACAGTGTCTCATTCGAGTCATACAGCAGCCCCATGAAATAGATGGGACAGGTGGGAAACCAGGAAACAGAGAAGTTCTGTGATTTCCCCAAGGTCTTGCTGCTGGCTAATAACAGACCAACTTCCATCTCTCCACCTCACTCTGTCCCCGATGTTGCACCATCTCCTGGCTGAGAGACCAATGCCTTTATTTATGCCCCAAATATTATTTAGTCCCTCCTATGTGGCAGAGGCTTTGTCGGTCACTGGAGACACAACGACGAGAGACATCCCTCATGGAACTGACATCATAGCAGGAAGGCAGGCAATTAACCCTCCTCTGTGCTAAGTGCTAGGAAGGAAAGCACGGGGCATTATGAGAGTGATCCTCAGAGCGACCTCATCTGGTCAGGGGTAATCAGGGAACACTCCTCTAGTGAAGTGATACTTCAACCAAGACCTGAAGGACGAGTAGAATTTAGCCCAATTCGGGGTGTGGGGTAGGGAACATCGTGTGAAGTCTCAGGGCACAAAGGTATGTGGTGAGTTCAAGAAGCCGAAAGGCCAGAGTGGCCGGAACAAAGTAGGACAGGCGATCCGGCTGAAGAAAACAGGTGAGGGCCAAATGCGGCAGCAATTTGTAGGTCACCTTAAAAATTGGGGGTTTGATCCTAAAACTGAGAGGAAGACACTGAAAGCTGTCCGGTTTCCCCGAAAGCAGAGCCTGAGGCAAAGACCTGAATGCAAGGTAGTTAATCTGGGAGGTGACTCCAGGAAACCAGGGTAAGGAGAGGTAAAATGGGAACAGAGAGGTGGGAAACCCAGTAAAGGGTGCATTACTGAGCTGATACTGAGGGGGGCAACCGGGACTCCATCCTGCTGGGGCCTTCTGGGGAGTCTCCTGTGTATACTTGAGGTGCGATGCTGGTGGTGGGCACAGAATTGTGCACACAGCACACTGAAGTCAGGTGGGACAGGGGGACAAGATGGGGCAGCAGGGGCACAGTGTTTAGCACAAATGGTTTTAGACAATTAGATCTGTGGGTTTACAATAATCCCTTCAGACTGGACTGGATAGGGGTTAGAACGGAAGCCAGGAGCCCTACAGAAGACATTATTCCAGTGGTAGAGGTGGTAAACAAGAATGAATTGATTGGGAAGCTAGCAGTGGGAATATAGAGAAGTAGGCGGATCAGATAACTGTTCAGTCATTAGAATCTACAGGTAGATGACCAACGCTGGAGCATACATGAGGAAGTCAGGAGGACTCCCATGTTTTGAAGGGACGGTAGCATCATTTATCAAGATAGGGAACACTGAAGGAGAAACAGGTTTGGAGCAGGAGAGGGAGGACATGTTGGACATAAGTTCAGTTTTGGATAGGATGAATCAGAAGTGTCTGCAGGGCATCCAAATGGAGATGCTGAGATGGAAACTGAACATAGACGGGTGTGGCAGGCAGACTCTAAAATGGCCCCCAAAGACCCCCATCTCTTGGTACCCACAACCTGGTATAATCGCCCTCTTTCAATGACTTGCTTCTAACCCACAGAATACAGCAATTTGAGAGGATGTCACTTCTGTGATTAGTTTACAAAAGCAGAAAAGATGTGACTTCCATCTTGGTAGAAGACTCTCTCATTGCCTTCTTGGCTCCCACGTCTTGAGGAAGCAAGTTGCCACATTGTGAGCTGCTCTTTGGAGAGGTCCACAGAGCAAGGCACTGAAGGCAGCCTCCACCCAACAGCTAGCAGGGAAGTGAGGCCCTTAGTCCAACAATGAGGTACTGAGTGCTGCCCACGATCATGTGAGCTCGGACGTGGATCCTTCCCCAGTCCAGCCTGCAGATGAGACCCCAGCACTGGCCAAGACTCCTTGACTGCAGCCTCATGAGAGACTCAATAGCAGAGAACTCAGCTAATCCACGTCTAGACTCCCAACCCACAGAAACTGTGAGATAATAAGTGTCTGTTGTTTTAAACCGCTAATTCTTGGGGGTAAATTGTTACACAGCAAAAGATAACTAATACAATGAGTCTGGATCAGTTTACAAAGGGCACATGGGGTGGGGAGAACGAGCCAGTATTCACCAGACCACTACACATGTAAATAATCCACATTAAGTCACTTAATTTCTCAGAGTTTCAGTTTCCTTTCCTAGAAAATAATGTTTCTTAACTTGCTCATTACTGCCTCACAACATGAGGAAACAATTTGAAAAAGTACTAGCGCTGTAAGTAATATAATAAATCCTAAGTGGGAATGTGTTTAAGATCTCTAACATGAGCGTTCCAGAGTTAACAATCATCTAACCCCCAGAAATCAATGCGAAACATTCTCCTCCATGTCTCCCACCCACACCCCTCAAATTTTTTCAAAGACGAGGAATGGAGAGGGTAGAGTTAAAACTATGTTGACGATCTGCAGGTGAGGATGAATTCATGGGAGTGACGGATAAAACTTACTTTTTAATAGCAATCAGCTCCCCAGACTCAATGCTTCTTCCCAGCAGGACGGAACCATAGGTCCCATCCCCGAGCTGCTTGATCGTTGTGTATCTATTCATGGTGTGCCCGCTCAGGCCGGACACTCATCTCAGGGCCGAGGCGGTCCAGTCCTGCAGCGGCAGCAGGCCTCCCCGGAGTGTAACCAGATTTTTCGATGGCAGCACCAGCACAAGGTATTCAACAGAACGTGACTATCTCCCAAATACATATTTTCCAAGATCAGTCTTCTGCCTATAAAGAAAAACGAGAGACGAGGATAAATGCTAACGTACATTTTAAGTTTGTGTATTTTTATAGTCTAAATCAGGGACTGGCAAACTGCAACCCCCAGCCTGCTGCTTGTTCTTGTAAATAAAGCTTTATTGGAACACAGCCATGCCCACTCACTTGCATATGGTGTACGGCTGCGTTCACAGCACAATGGCAGAGCTGAGTAGCTGTGACAAAGACAGTGTGGCTTACGAAGCCTAAAGTATGTATTTTCTGGCCCTTTACAGAAAAAGTTTGTCAACCCGTGGTCTAAATAATGCTCTATTCTAACATTTTTGTAAAACCAGAGATAACGTTCTTGGAAAGTGAATTTGTGACTGATTCAGAAATGAATCAGCTGTAATTCAAGCTTTTCTGCTGACTAACGATTATGGGCGAACCCATAATAACTATGGTTGATGAAAACTGCAGAGCTGCAAGAATCTCTGCTAAATATACTGTGTTCTGTGTAATTCAGCTACGATTAACAACGTAAATATACAAAAGCCAAGAAATGCTAAAATTCAAGTTCTCCTGATAGAGAGCTTACACATGCTCCATGAACTATCTGTGGCAAGGCATCAACAGAACTACTTTTATTGCTAGGCATAGGGAAGCGAAACGAAGAACTAGTCATTTTTTAAGGACTGCATATAGGATCCCTTTTAAAGTTACTCAGTTATGTGTGTTTTTTTCTAATAATAACTTATTGATTTTTTATTCATAAATTGAAAGACTCAGTCTGCCTATAATAAAGAAAATATAGTAATAACTTCAGTGATTGCGATGCCTTTAGCAAACATTAATAAAATGTAAATGGGAGCCGGCCCAGTGGCGCAGCTGTTAAGTTCGCACATTCCGCTTCAGTGGCCCGGGCTTTGCCAGTCCGGATCCCAGGTGCAGACCTACGCACTGCTGGGCAAGCCATGCTGTGGCAGGCGTCCCACATATAAAGCAGAGGAAGATGGGCACGGATGTTAGCTCAGGGCCAGTCTTCCTCACCAAAAAGGATTGGCGGCAGATGTTAGCCCAGGGCTAATCTTCCTCAAAAAATAATAATAATAATTTTTAAAAAAATAATAAAATGAAATGTAAATCCTTAAATAAAAATAAAGGCATATTTTAAAAATACAGGTGCCAAACTAATTATCTGAAGAACCAAAAGATCAGAAAATAATGATTGAAAGTATGTGATATTCTGCATCTAAATCCAGTCTATGCAGCTTCTCCTTCCAGAATAAT
This sequence comes from Equus przewalskii, assembly GCF_037783145.1. NCBI lineage: Eukaryota > Metazoa > Chordata > Mammalia > Perissodactyla > Equidae > Equus > Equus przewalskii. Next base: position 50,921,861 of record NC_091849.1, read on the forward strand.
TCCAATCAATGAATGCACAAGTAAAGAGGGAAATAAGAAATCCACTATTAGGGGCCAGCCCTGTGGCCAAGTGGTTAAGTTTGCATGCTCTGCTTTGGTGGCCCAGGGTTTCCCTGGTTCAGATCCTGGGCACAGACATGGCACCACTCGTCAGGCCGTGCTGAGGTGGCATCCCACATGCCACAAATAGAAGGACCCACAACTAAAATATACAACTATGTACTCGGGGGATTTGGGGAGAAAAAGCAGGAAAAAAAACCAAAAGATTGGCAACAGTTAACTCAGGTGCCAATCTTAAAAAAGAAAAAAGAAATCCACTATTAGGCACATATCACAGTAAGATTTGTTGTAGATTCACTGATGGATGCAAATATTTGTGGATGAAAGATTGACGAGATACAGATATTTGCATAGTTTCAAAGTATCTCTTTTTTTTTTTTTTTTGAGAAAGATTAGCTCTGAGCTAACATCTGCTGCCCATCTTCCTCTTTTTGCTGAGGAAGACAGGCCCTGAGCTAACATCCGTGGCTATCTTCCTCTACTTTATATGTGGGACACCTACCACAGCACGGCTTGCCAAGTGTTGCCATGTCTGCACCCGGGATCGGAAACAGCGAACTCTGGGCCGCCAAAGGGGAATGTGAGCACTTAACTGCTGCACCACCAGGCTGGCCCCTAAGGTGTTTATTAACTTCAAAGGGAAAGATGGTAACTACACGTGGAAAAATCTAGCAGAAACCTCCTTACCCAAATGATCAAGTTCAACGTCACCATTAATAAGACATAGGACATCATGAACCCTGGATATGATGCTCTGAGAAAGGGCACATCATCACTGCTGTGGTGCTCTTATCAAAAATAGAGAACCTCAATCTATTCATGAGAAAACTTCAGACAAACCCAAAATGAGGGACATCCTACAAACAACTGACCAATATTCTTCAAAAGTGTCATGATCATAAAAGGCAAGGACAGACTGAGAAGCTGTCACAGACTGGAGGCAATTAAGGAGACATGACAACTCGATGCAACGTGAGATCCTGAATAGGATCCTGGAACAGAAGAAAGACGTTAGTGGAAGAGTTGGTGAGATGTGAATAAGGTCTGTAGTTGAGTTAACAGCATTGTGCCAGTGCTAACCTCCTGGTTTTGACCATTGTTCTATGGTTATAAGATGTTAATATTAGGAGAAGCTGGGTAGAGCATTTCTAGGAATTTTCTGTACTATCTTTGCAAATTCTCTCTAAGTCTAAAATTAGCCCAAAATTAAAAATTAAAAAATAAATCCCGTCTATGCTCTTGTGAAGGTGTGCGTGACCTTGAGAAATCTTAAATGTAAGGTTATGGCTGATTTCACCATACTCTATCATGTAACTGCAAGAGCTTTTAGAGATCAAGCTCCCCTCACCCTTGACACACACACACACTCATTCCCCGGGCCCCTAGAAGCATTTTAAGGCCCCTGGTTAGGGGGTATTTTCCTTCCTTTTGAAGCTCCACAGGATCAGACTGCCTACAACTTCCTTCAGCAGCTCTTTGCAGGGATGTATTCCATTGCTGATTAATAAATATTTATAAAGCACCTCCCGTGCAACAGACCCTATGTTAACATCTGGGGATATAAAGACGAATAAAATATGGTCCCTTTTTTCAAAGATCTTAGCTTCTCATGGCAGGGCATGAAGGTGGGGGGTGGGATGGGGGCCCAGATATGAATATGAATTAAGATATTTCAAGTACACTGAGGGCACAGGATGTGGGGAGGGGTTAAGGAGAAAGCCCCCTGGGTTTCCAGCTGCGTCAATTCCATCTGGGCTCAGGAGAGCATAAGAAAAGTCTTCAGAAAAGATGGAGTCTTGAAAGAAAAAGAAAAGTAGGTGTTTTGTAAGGTATGGAGTTCTCAAATTCCAAGGAGCAGAAACAAGGCACAGGGGCTTGAAACTGGAGTGGAGGCAAAGGTGGGGAGCTTGGAAATAAAAAGAGATAACCCAAGAGTTTTGTTTGCCGAGGGCTTCAGATGACATTTTGGAAAATACAGGTTTTGACTGGATCCTATACTAAAGAAGAAGAAAATGCTACAAAGGACATTATTGGGTCAATGGAAACAATTGGAATATGGATGGCAGACAAGATAAAAGTATTGTACCTGTATTGAATTTACTGAAGTTGATGTCTGTCCTATGGCTCTGTAAGACCATAGTCTTATTCTTAGAAAATACACTCTGAAGGATTTATAAGTAAAGGGCCATGATGTGTGCAATTTATTCTCAAGTGGGTAGAAAACAATTTTGTGTGTGTGTGTGTGTGCGTTGAGAGAGAGAAAGTGTGCACACAAATAAGGTAAAATGTTAACAATAGGTAAATCTGGGAAAAGGTATATGGGTATTCTTGGTATTATTCTTGCAAATTTCCTGAATGTTTGAAATTATTCTAGATTAAAAGCTTTTAAAATTCTTCTCAAAATGGTAAAGGAAGGCAATCTTTAAAAAGATACATATCCTAAACATTTTATTTCAGCTTAAAACATGCAAATGTAGATTTACTTAACAAAACCTACTAATAACTTGTTTGTAAGACAGAACACTATCCTACATCATGGCTCCCCCACTGTAGGATTACTACATTGTGGACTGTTTTGGATTCCAGCTGCGCCTCAATACAGAAAGAGAATTTGGGCCACAACATAAGCAATTTTGACTGCTAGTTTTCCTCTCTTTTTCTTATTTTTCATCTTTATCCCCATCTACTTTTTTTTTTTTTTTAAAGATTTTTTATTTTTTCCTTTTTCTCCCCAAAGCCCCCCGGTACATAGTTGTGTATTCTTCGTTGTGGGTTCTTCTAGTTGTGGCATGTGGGACGCTGCCTCAGCGTGGTTTGATGAGCAGTGCCATGTCCGTGCCCAGGATTCAAACTAACGAAACACTGGGCCGCCTGCAGCGGAGCGCGCGAACTTAACCACTCGGCCACGGGGCCAGCCCCTATCCCCATCTACTTTTGATAGGCCATATATGATGCCTATGTCACTCATAATTTCATTTTCCAGCAAATTAAAATTCCCAAACCATTGTTGTATGTCATCTTCCTAAAAATCACTGGATTGTGATTTGTCAAAGGCAGCTAACTAATAAATTACATGCTTTATTAAAAAATAAATAAACAAACTTTGACCTAGAGACAATGGGGAGTGAGGATTAAATTATGGTTTTTAAACTAGAGAATAACATGATCAGATTTGCATTTTGTAATCCAGTGAGTTAGAATATTTTTCTTAAGGTCCAACCAAAACTTGCCTGTTCTAATTTAAGCTAATTCTCTTCATGCTTAGTTTTTTGTCAATATAAAGAAACTATCTCACAAAAATGTGTGTCCACATGAAATTAGCAATCACGTGCGTGCCTTCTCTTGCTTTAATTACACAAGCTTTCCTTATTTCCGCTCCTTCCAGTATCTTTGGCATTCAGCTCAGAATCCTCACAGTTCTCCATCTCCTTGATGAATTGTGACGACTAAAACTTAATCATCATCTGCCTCCCAGTAGCATGTGGGCTGTCCCTTACTTTTTTTTTTTTTTTGCAATGGTATTATACTACTGATCCATATATACTAATTATTCATCATAGAAGTCTTTCTTTGATAATTAATGTCCCACTACTTCCTCATCTACTTAAATTGTATAATTGGGACAATGCTTTCCTAGATTATCATTGACAAAGCTATTTGTGAAAGAATTAAGAACGTTATTGAAATAAAGATAGAGCGGGTCATTCATTCAACAAACAGTCCGTAACAATTCCTCCTTGTTATAGTTTGTCCTAACATCATAGAACAAAATTCAATTATTCTGGCAAGATTTGACTCTCACCACACACGGTAGTCGCTTCTTAGTCCTGTCATTTCAGGTCATTGCATAACAACTGTACAATGGATCAGACTAGTGTCTATTCAGGCCTTGCTGTCAGGTTGAATAATTTTATTCAACCTTTACTGAGATGCTAAGTCTTATGCAAGGCTTTGAGGGTACATTATGGATAAGGTAAGGGTCCTTCCTTGAAATAACTCACAATTGACTGGTATGTGAAAAATGTAGAAAGTCGTATGAGAACATGGTAGAGAGAGCAACCAACTCTTGGGAGAAGTGAGAGATCTGACAGTCCTTCAGAGAAGAGGCAGCATTGAGGTACTGAAGAATGAGCAAAGCTTTAGTATACTGAAAAGGGAGAGAAAGTATTTAGAGATGGAGGAAACTGAGTGCAAAAGGTTGGCAGGTACAAGAGCTTGGTATGTTCAAAAGAGGGCAAAAGCCTAGTGGTTCCCTGTACTCAGTACCTGAACATTAGAATCACCTGGGGGGCTGGCCCTGTGGTCTAGTGGTTAAGTTCAGCTTGCTCCGCTTCAGCGGCCCAGGTTCGGTTCCCAGGTGTGGATCTACACCACTCATCAGCAGCCACGCAGTGGTGGCAACCCACATACCAAACAGAGGAAGACTGGCACAGGTGTTAACTCAGTGCGAATCTTCCTCAACAAAAAAAAAAAGAAAGAAAGAAAAGAAAAAGAATCACCTGGGGAACTTTTAACAAATACTGATGCCCAGGCTTCATCTCTAAGAGTCAGGTCAGACATGGGGAATGAGTTTCAGTAGTTTTGAAAGCTCTCCAAGTGACTCTAATGTCCAACCAGAGTTGTAAAGTACAGGGCTAGGGCACAGAACCCATGGAGGGCAGGCAGGAAATGGCTAGAAACTTAGGGTGGGCCTGACGGTGAAGGAGTAGATTTGTCATGCAGGAGTCTGGTCTTTACCCTGCAGAGAGGAGCTCTCCAGGGTTTTTAAGCAGGAGATGACATGAGGAAGATTCCTCTGAAGCCCAAAGAGATGTTAGAATAGAGAGACTAGAGGCAGAGAGACTAGTTAGGAGAGTATTGCAATACAAAGGCACTGGACTGGATGGCTCCTGGATATGAGACACAGGTTTGGAACAGGGAATGTGTGGGCATGTATTATTTGCACAATGTGCAGAGACAGTGGATTCTGTCTTCTAAGGTGTTGAATTTGAGGTTTGTATAAAATCTCTCATTGGAGATGCTCATTAGCAGCTACAAGTATTTCTAACCTTGTTCTATTTTTTATCCCAAAGACAGTACATTACTGGAGTTCTTATTAGGAGCACAGCATTCAGACAAGGTTGATCCATTGCACAACTCTGGGGTACTCCATTCACAGGAACACCGTGTGAACAATGCCCACTGGAGTGTTGCAGCTCCAAGTGTGGCCATGGGTCCAGAACAAGGGATATTATAGTCTCAGCACACGCCTGAATTACTGTTCAACTTTGGATGAGAAACTTGAAGAGAGAGATTAAAGAACATAACGAGGAGCCTAAATGAAAGCAAAAGAAGAGTAGCTGAAAAAATACAGACTAGATGAAGTCAAGGAGACTTAAGAAGCTGTGGTAATTGTTTCAAGTGTACAAAGGGGTACCAGGGAGAAGGATTAGTTACTCCATGTAGGGATCCAGAGAACAGAACCAGGACCACTGTCTGAGCTTTCTATTCTCAACTCTACTAAATTATTTCCTACACTAAAAAAATAAAGTGGTATTATTCAATTTAGCATTAGACAAGAAGTATCATTCAACCCACAGTCAATTCTGAGCATATCCCAGCAGGAAGTGGTTAAATACATTTGAGATCAGTATTGCTCAGTTGTTCATCATTTTTCTGGTGGCCTGAATATGATGACTCATGTCACAATCCGAAAGCGAAGAACAAAAACTCCCTGTTGCTCAGGGAAAACAACAGGGTGGCTGGCAGGCAACACACTAGAAAAAGGAAGGGAGATACGACAGGCCATTGTTGGTCTACCAATAGCAATGCTCTTCTTCTTGCTTTATTTACAGAACTCTGATTTTATTCAGGATTCAATATAATCTGGGATGACAGCCACCTACTACAGCCCCAGGGCATGAACTAGGATCAGTACAAGCCAAGCAAAGCAATTCCACTTCCTACTAAAGCTGTTTAGGAGTGGGAATACGGCTCCAACTTATGAGATGGAGAGAAAAGTGAGCTGGTGAGCGAGGAGAAAGGCCTCTGAGAAGGAATCTACTCCCTGAAGAAGGCAGCTGACGAAGAGGCTGCCCTGTGTTTCTGCCTTGAACATAATTGTATAAAGCTGCACTATTTAGGGCGGAGACAGCCTTCTGATGACTATGAAATGTCAACTCTAAAGATGAGAATCCCACGTGCTGAGGATGGACAAAAAGAAAGAAAGAGGCTGAGTCCTTGATGACATCACTGGGCTGCTGCATAATCCCCGAAAATATCTGCCTTAGATTTCTTTTTATATGACCTAAATAAAGGTCTTTGTTGCTGAAGCCACTGTTAGATATTCTATCAAGTACAACTGAAAGCATTCCTGATACAGTGGACTAAGGCTACGTTGACTCAAGAGATTAAATACAAAATTCTCTATAGGAGGCGAGATAGATAGATAGATAGATAGTTCTTTTGTAGTTAACATAGTTTTGAAGACTGAAAGAGGTGTGTAGCTGAAGACAAATTAAAAAAAGTAATTCTCTATTAGCCTAAGGTTCATTTTCCATCCACCATTATCTGCTTCCATTTTGGAAGAACATATGACTACAAATCTATTGAGGACCAACAAGGATGAGTGTCCAAAAGTTGCCTGGACAACTAACCAGCCAGGACAGGGGCTTCCCTCTTCTCCCCAGGGTTTATCCAAACCCCACTTCTCTTGGGCCTTGAAGGTCCCCACATGCTGGGCAGATGGCTTTCCAGATACCTACTATCTACAGCTGGCAATAAAACCAAACTCTGCAAACGGCCTGATTATGCGCCCACAGACAAGACGACTCTCGTACCCACACTGTATGTTCAACAGAGCACCGTGGCCCAGCATGGCTTCCACAGAGAAGGCGAGAAACTGGAACATTCATGCCTCTCTTGTTTGTTCCCTTGATTTGGAAGTTTCCCCAAAAGAGCCTATTCCTTAACTCATGCTGTGTGACCTGGTAGAATTTTGTGAATTCCACCAATTCACAAAACTTACCACGTGTGTAACTTACCACATGTAGCAACAGAGCTTAATTTAAAGGCAACCATGGAAATTTCAGAACTCTCAGTCTGAGGTTTTGCAGGAAAAACGTTTCAGCACAGTAATGACTATTTTTATTGTACATTCTTCTTTGATACTCAATGAGAGATATCTACCTCCTCAGAGTCAGTTCTTCAAAGAAAGAAGCAGACAAATATCACAGGTGTAAAACGCATATGTGAAATAGCTATTCCTTTGTAAAAAGTTGGGTACTTCAACGCATTTTATTAACTCAGTGTTTTAGAATGCTCATTTAGAACAGTCACTAAGCTATCCTATGTCTTCAATTGTCGCTAACTCAAGTCTCGACTCAGTATAAAAACAAATCACCACATATCATTCTGGTTCCTCTCAAGTACATCGTGTCTGCTCCTTACCACAACATTTTGTCTGGAAGTCATTCCATTAAGACCTCAGTCCATAAGTAGAAGACACTGTCCACTGCTGGATTCTTTACAGTTTGGTAAAAAGGCCAACTCTTGTCTTTTCTACAGTTGTGAGGTGTACCCACATTTACGATGCATGATATAGAAATAAGTGAGGTACATATTTTTCTAGAAGTATACAAATATTTATACACAGGAATATCTGAACTATGCTCAAGAAGTCAAAGCATCAACAAAGTCTGAGTCAAGTGAGAAATTATGCACGAGACTATGCTCAGTACTGACATATAAGATCCAAAAACCTATGGGCACTGGATCTGGCCTCTAGGAACTTCCCATGTATCTAGCTGGGTGGGTAGAACACACACAATGACCAGAAGACATGGCATTTGGGGTGAGTTCCTGGAGAGAGATGAAGACGACAAGAGAGCCACAGGTGCACAGCCAGGAGAAGTCACTTTGTGGATCAATGGCCGGCAATCTCAAGGAAGGCTTTGGGTCACTAATCTCTAAATGATGGCTAATTTCTCTCATTAAGGACATGTCATTTACCCATATGCTGTTCCATATATCACTGACAAAAAAATAATTTTTTTTTAATGTAAAAAGTTCTCCTTACCAATGGTATTAGTTTCCCATGGCTGCTGTAACAAATTACCACAAATGTGGTGGCTTCAAACAACAGAAATTTATTCTCTCATGTTTCTGGACACCAGAGTCCAAAACCAGTATCACCAGGCTGAGATCAAGGTGTAGGCACTTCCTCCAGAGCGTTAGGAGGAACCCACTCCTTGTCTCTTCCACATTCTGGTGGCTGCTGGCATTCCTTGGCTTGTAGCCACATCACTCCAATCTCTGCCTCTGTGGTCACACTGCCTCATCTTTTGTGTGCGTCAAATCTCCCTCCACTTTTCCCTTCTAAGGGCTTGCGTTTGCATTTAGAGCCTAACCAGATAATGCAGGTTTATCTCCCCATCTCAAAGTCCGAAATTTAATCACATCTGCAAAGTCTATTTTGCCATGTAGCAAACACTCACAGGTTCCAGGGACTAGGACCTGATATCTTTGGGGGATATTATTTCGCCCACCCCTCTCCAATAAAATCTCCCAAAGACTTTCATACAGTCATCAGAACTATGGCAGCATGGTTTCCATTCATTCAAAGTTGAATGTTTTAGGAATGAAATCAGAAGTCTATGCTTACTTATCCGGTGAAGGGCATTCCTCCTGGAAATATAGAGAACATTTCTCTTCAATTTTGCACAGTGGAGAAAACTTCACAAATCTGGCTGAAACCTCTGAGTATGACATTAGCACAGGGAGATTCCACACTGGGGGAACCAGAAGTTGCAAACTGGCAGCCCAAAGACTGAATTCAGAGGTATGTTTTGAGTCTATATTTAAAAAAAGGAACTTTCATATAAAAATTGAGATTTGGGGCTTCTCTGGAAAAACTGAGGAGCTAACAACATGGGATCCTTAGCCCTCTCTGCTAATATGAAGCCAGAAAAAGGTTGTCACCAGCCCGCTGGAAGGAGCATGGGCTCTCTTCAGCTCATCACAGTCCCCGTCCTCACTGTTGTCCCTAAAATGGTCTCCTTGTCAGGTGCCAATTTTTTTTTCAGGTGCCATTTATTTTTGCATCCTCATGGCCACTTGTTTTACTGGAAGAAAAATATTTCTTTGTTCTTACGCCCCTATCAAAACCAAGAAAGTAAAAGCCTGAAAAAAACCTTATGTTTGAAGAAAAATTGTTCTTTTTTACAAGAGAAGAGCAATTCCTTCCTGTTTAAGGGGCACACACCCAGCTTCCTTGAGTCTTTCACATTTCCTCCTTCCCCCACAGCATCTGAATTCACAGCTCCTGAGATAGACAAGTCAACACTGTCTGAGAAGGGAATGGAATGCAGCAGGCCAGCCACTAACTTGGGATGTTAATGTTAACCATTAACATGCTAATGGGCAGTACTTCTAAATCCTGCTCTGACACCAAGAATTAACTCAGATAAACCAGTCACTGTAACTAGTCCACACTTTGCTTCCTAATATATCAAATACGCCAAAAAGATGATAATAGTAATAATTTTAGTACTTACTATGTGTACAGGACTGTTATAAGTGCTTTGCATATATTAATCCATTTAAACCTCACAACTGTACCAAGGAGGTACGATTATTATTATCCCTATTTTACAGATAAGGAAACTGAGGCACAAGCAACTTGTCCATAGTACCATTCTCATCATCAATCTCACTTTTTAGATAAGGAAACTGAGACACAAGTTAACTTGTCCAAGGTTATACAGCTAGTAATTGGTGGCCTTGAGACAGGAAGCCAGGCCAAGGGCACCCAACTCAAGGGAGAGGCTGCAAAAGATCCAAAGACCACGAAATCTTTTGAGGATCTGAGAATGAGAGGAATCAGAAGAAGTATTTTGTAGGTCAAAGTCCAAATATGGAAGCCGGTGATGTAGCCTGGCTCTAGATGGCCTCATTCTGCAAGGAGACATCAGCGAACCCAGTGGGGACCTCGCCAGCCCTGACTGCCTGTGGTGGAGGCAAAGCGAATGCAGACAAAGAGGGAGTGGTTTCAACTCAGAGCGTCTCTGGGTGCTCGGGTTTACTTTCTGTGAAATTAGGGCGTTGGACTTGATGAAGTGAGGTGATCGCCTGCTCTGACGTTATGTGACTCTGTGACTCTCTGTGTCAGGAATCAAGCCAGCATTTGTCTAAGAAACAAAATGGATGAATGTTTCCACTTTTCCCATCACATACACAAAGCTGGCAAACAGAAGACAGCGCCCCAGATGGACCCCATATGCTATACGTCATCTCTCTTTTGGAGAGGGACAAGTGCCCCAGGCCTCAGCCAGGCCCCCAAGTTCAGGATCTACCCCTTCACTTCCCTCATAGACCAGCTCAAACATCCCCTCTTGGGAGCCACTTGCCCTGGCCTGCAGAGACAGTCACAGCCACCAGCTCTCTCCCTGAGACGCCAACAGCGCCCTGTCCCACCTCACTGCCAGCCCTGCCCTGGGGATCGGAGACATGTTCTCACACCTCACACTCCAATTGCACATGGCAGGTACTCAAAGATTGTCTGAATGGTCAAAATTTGAACTTTAATCTTGCTATTGATTTTCTATACCAAAACTCAGTGATCTATTTTCTTCATGTGCAAAATAATGATAACCAAATTGTTGGACCTGACCAGAAATGTTGTGAAGTTCTGAAATGGAAGGACAGTAAATACCAGAGAATGGTGGCAGTAGGCAAGCTGCCTGGGCCCTCCCTGCACACAGCTGGAATCACCGAGCCTCAGAGAATCACAGAAGGGCCCTCTCACGGTCCTCAGATGAGGCCTTTGACCTTTGTGTACGGCTGTACCCAACTAACAGAGAAACACAGCTTTATTTTGCTTTCAAAGAGTTCCAGCCAGTCTTTGAAATAAATGTTATGGTTTTTCTGGCTGGCTGACATTGGGGAAAACCTCCTGCGACCTGCCCCAATTCCCTCCCCTCGGCTTCAACCCTCAGTGGAGGAGAAGAACACCTGCTCGAGGCCAGCGGCTCACATGGGCGCCCTGCTCATTCACAGCCTGGAACAGAGACTGGGCACAGGGACGACGCAGTCTGCTCTTAATTTCAGAACCTTGACAGTCATTGAAGAAATGCTGCATTTACTCATTTTTTAAGATAGGAGACAGAAAATTGTATGCAAGGGTGGGCTGCCCAGCAGTGGTAGTTTACCAGCCCCACTTACACCATCCGGATCTGTAGCAGGAGCGTGTCTCCCTCGGCCTTCATGGTTTTCCACTGAAAAGATCCCAGTACTTTCATCTGTCTTCACAGGAAAACTGGATTATGTGCAAAATCTTTCCATGACCCTTCTCACAACACTTCTGACTTCCATTTCACCTTAGCCGGCACGTAATTACACATCGTATTCTAGGTTCAAACGTGCCAGAACTTCACGTGACTAAGTTAATACTGTTAATTTCTTTTAAAAGGGTACTAAAAATAGTACCTCCGTGTTTATATTTTCCTCTCTGGGGCTTAATTCTTCTGCCCATACACATTTTAGCAAAAATGTCCTTTAAGTATTACCCCTCTTAGACTAGTGCTTTTTTCTGCATTGGGGACAGCAGCTACAGGGCCAGAAGAACCTTCTTTATGTGGAACTTGCTTTGCCTTTACATTGACAAAGGAGTGCATTAAAGATGCTCTTGGCTACTGCATCAACTGGAGTGATGGGAGAAGAAAATCAGTTCTCTGTGTGCCTTCTTCTATTTCCAGAAACTGTCCCACGTGTTTACCTGCCTCCCCTCCTTCAACCGCAGCTTCTGAGCAAAGAACCCGCACATGCCAGGGTCCTTAATCCCACCAGAAGGCTCCACAACTTCCTGTCGCTTCTCCTGCAACACCAAAGGGTGCTCATGTCCTGAACCTAAAAAAAAGTCTTCAATCTCTTGCAGATTATTGCTAAGCTCGGACCCACCATTCCATGTGGCTTTTGTGGACTGTGAAGAACCGAAGGGAGAGCAAAATGTTAAACAGCTAGAGGAAGAATAATTTACCCTGATTTGTGTGAAACTGTGGGTGCGCTGGGGAGACAGTCCTGCGCTTACTGACGGCTGTCGAGGGTCCAGGTGCTTCTCGATTGCCACCCCATGCTTTAAAAGTGTGCAAGGTAGGGTGAGGCGAAGATGGAGGAGTGAAGAAGGACATATATATCAAGTGCAATGCAAATATTACAGCAGCACATTTAACTCAGGAGCTGATCTCACCCAATGTAAGATGATTCACCACCAGGCATAACAGCAAACAAATCAATAAATGTATCCAGGAAGTGAAGGCTTAATATAAAAATAAAATAGAACAGGGGTCAGTAAACTTTTTCTGTGAAGGGTCAGTAAATATCTTAGGCTTTGAGGGCTAAACGTCTCTGTCACAACTGCTCAACTCTTTGTGCCGCTGTAGCACCAAAGCGGTCACAGACGACACACAAATACATGGGCATGGCTGTGTGCCCATACAGCCTATTTACCAAACAGGCAGCAGGCCGGAAGCCACGCAGGGCACAGTGTCGACCCCCTGAAACAGAGGAAACCCTGCAAGTCAGCAGATGCCCTGCAGCCCCCTCCCCATAACCCCCATTTACCCCAAGGTTACAGGGTTGCATACACAAATTGCACTTCTGTCTAGAATATACACTCTTGGAGGGCAGAAACTTTGTCGTATTCACAACTGGATTCCCAGCACTGAGAAGAGTACCTGCAGACAGTTGGCACAAACAGGTGCTCGTAATAAAGATTTGCTGAGTGAGCAAATTAATGAGCAAGCAGCTTATGGCTTTCTCGAGGGTAATTTTGACTACAGGTGATTTTCCTGTACCCTCAACCCCACTCCCACTGCCATCCCATCCCCTCATCCCCCCCCCCCACCTTCTTTGCAAAATTGGCCAACTATTTGGAGACTAGGATACAGAAATTATGATCCTTCTAAAACGTTTACACTAATTTAGGAAAACATTTGTTTTTTAACAGCAAAGGTAACATGTAGGAATATATCTCTTACTTCTTTCTCACTCATTTTTGTCTGAGTTAAATCAATCGTAATAAATTTACTTCCAAAGCGAAGGCAGTATCCAAGAAGACAAACCATTCATTATGTTCTGCTGAGAACTATAAGCTCAAGTGGATAAGACCTTCCATGATATTGTCAAATATGTAGTTGGACGTTACACCCTAATACTTTATCTTTCTGGTTCTGGGCCATTATCTTTTATAGTCACCACAAGGGCAGTCATACATCATCAGCCCTTTATCACAGGTCATACTACACCTATAGAAAGGTGAAAAATGATTCACATTGATCTTTCCTCAAAAATACGTGGCTCTCACAAGCTCCTGGCTGTCACCGTACATTTATCAAGTGGCTAGTAAGAGCCCCCAGCACAGTGGAAAATGCACCAAAGGAAACAGGAGGCAGTACTGTGGCCCTTTCATTTTAAAAAACTGAGTTAGGATGACAAAGTTAAAATCTAGGAAAAATTTAAAGTAAGATAATATATAACCTAATGCTAATTAGTACAGATTGAATGCTAAGTTCAGCAGGACCCAGTTTCAACATAGGCATAGCTTAATGTTAATGTTGAATTCAGACTACAGAATTAGATTTTTTTTTTCCTGTAAAGGACCTTAATGATTATCCAACACCCTCACTTTACAAATGAGATCCAGAGACCCAACTAGTAGGAACAGGATCCTTGTTATCTTCAGAGTAGCTTTTTTCTTTTGTTTGAGGAAGATTAGCCCTGAGCTAACATTTGCTGCCAATCCTCCTCTTTTTTGCTGAGGAAGACTGGCCCTGAGCTAACATCCATGCCCATCTTCCTCTACTTTATACGTGGGACGCCTGCCACAGCATGGCTGGACAAGCCGTGTGTAGGTCCACACCTGGGATCCAAACTGGTGCACCCCAGGCCACTGAAGCAGAACGTGCAAACTTAACCGCTGTGACACTGGGTGGCCCCAGAGTAGTATATTTTTTAATGTGTGAATTTAAGAAATGTTTTAATAGTCTATTATAAGAAATGTTTTAAAAGTCTAGAAAATATGTGTCACATGCTCCCCTCTTGCCCTTTGGCAAAAAGTATATGAACATATCGCTAATCCTGAACACATATACAAAAAAAAAGGAGCAGATCACTAAAGACGTGCTTTCTTCAAACTCTTGAGACCACTTTACAAGCCAATGCCTTTAGGATTGATTCCCACTACACAGGTGAGCGTGACCACAAGACACTCTTTCTATGAAGGTTTCAACTTTCAAAGTGCAAAGAGTCAGGCACTTACTCAAGGTGTAAGGACGCTTCTGTTTCCTTGGAAGGAAATAAGGAGTGGAAGCTTTCCACTCAGATTGAGCATTTCTCTAGGATCTGTTGAGCAGTAACACTTTCCTAACATCAGAGAGCACCTCATGGGGAGCAGAGACTGAGCGTGAATGCCCACATCAACCTTCATTACCATCTCGAGGGGAACCTGCACCGCTTCTTTTCATTCTTCTTTGGCTGCGAATAAAGGCATCTCTGATTTCTTCCTGCCACAACACTTTCTTAGCATTTTAACGCAATTTGCCCAGAAAATGATTTGCTTTACCAAAATCCTTTTTAAGGTAATTTTCTAGAACACGTATATAGTCATGCATTGCATAACGACATTTTGGTCAATGACGGGCTGCATATACAACGGTGGTCCCGTATACTTTACGTAGGCTACACCGTCTAGGTTTGTGTAAGTCACTCGATGATGTTCGCACAACGATGAAGTCGCCGAATGATGCATTTCTCAGAATATATCCCCGCCGTTAAGCAATGGTTGACTGTATTGATAAGGAGGTTAAAACTGTGTTCCAAGGTAAGCACGACCACAGCCTCAGACACGGTTACACTATAACCCCCATAAGTCACCCAGCACACACCTCTGTTTGCACATTCTCCCAATCAACCACAAACACTGAGGTCCACAGATTTCTGACACTCAAGTCATAGGCCCTTCTCAGAACACCGTGGTCATCAAAGACTGCTGATGAGAGAACCAAGAGTGAAGTGAGACACTCTTCACAGGCTGACAGATCATCACACACAGAAAGGTCACTGTACCCGGAATTCTGCCAAGAAACTGCTAGGCAAGTAGTCCTGCCATAAATACACACATTCACACACACCCCACAAGCAGAAAAATAGAAGGGTTAGGTACAGCTCCAACTCAGCAAGATCCTGCAGAATGAAATGGAGGAGCTCGCCGCAAGAGAAGCAGTGAAAAAAAAAAATTAAAAGGCAGTACTGTTCCTGGCAAGGTTCAGATGGAAAAACAGCAACAGATCCCAGAAGCAGAGCTGTAGCCAGGAATAACCGAAGCCCGAGCCATTTTAAGTAGAGGCAGGATAACACTCACTGAAGATCCACTGCCTGGTTGCCCTGTCCTCTGGGCCTCCAGGCTGAGCCATGACTTGTGGCCTACTACAAGTCAGTCAACAAACATCTGCCAAATATCTGCTACATGTTCAGGCCCCTGTGAGTCACTGTCCAGGGATGAGCAGACCTTTGTCAGGGGTATGCCAGGCCCTGCTTAGACACTGGAGACCATCTTCACAACACAACCGGCTGGGGGAAGCACGTCCCCTATTTCACACGTGACAGGACTAATGCCAGGAGGCTTCCATGAGACCACATGAGTAATAAGTGGAGTCAGCCCTGACCTCAATTCTGCCTGCCTCCAAAGCCCACGACACCACATCCCCATGCATAAAACATGGCTCCTGCCCTAAAGAGGCTTAAAATAACCTAAACCAATTAGAGATCGATACAGCCAAGACAATGAAGGGCCAGCAAGCAAGGATCTTAAGACGGTAAAGAAGGAGGAGAGAAATGAGTAGTTAGAAAAGACATTAGGAAAGAAGCAGGACCCAGGATCCTCCTCGGAGGACGGGTAAGATCTGTACAGGAGAGTGGAGAGAAGGGAGCGAGTTTCGTGGGAGAGCAATCTGAGCAGTGACACTGCAGTGGACGCGAGCCTGGCCCCCTTCGCGGGAGGGCAAGGGGACCAAACCACATAGAACACAAAGATATAAGCTCAACTGAAAACAGCATTCAGATGGGGAGGTGAGGCCTGGTTATGAAAGGCCTTAAAAGGTCAGGCAAATTATTTTCGACTTGAGATAGTAGAGAATGGAATGCAGTGGAGGCTGCAAGGCAAGGAGAGACATGAGGAAGTGATAGTCTAAGAAGATTAGACAGCAAGGCATGCTGAAGAGACCAGAAGGGGAAGTGGCTCATTCATTCACTCATTCATTCATTCATCAAGCATTTCCTGAGGACTTACGAGGAGCCAGCCTCGGGAGGCTAGCTGAGAGGCTGCTCCAGTCTGCAGGAGAGGAAGGGTGAGTTTCCGGACTAGAACGTGGAGGGCAGGATCTATACACATCACATTTCAAAGGTCTCGATGACTCACTGATAGAAAGGATGAAGGAAATGAAGTAGAACATGGTTAAAGATAACTCCAAAGGTCCAAGACTGACTTGACTTCCACCTTTACCAGGAACCTCAAAAGCAATGAGAATAAAGGAAACAATGAAAGTATAAAAAAAGGCCTTGAAGATGTAGAACAGTCAACAAATGAACTCCCCAAAGGTCTGTTCTTGATCCTGGCAGCTCATTTACATATAGTCTGGAGGTGAGAATCTTCAGTGAGAAAAACCCTTGCTTGGAAGAAATGCTGAGCTCCCTGGACAGGGAGGACAGAGCTTCATCCACCCTCCAGCACATCCCTCCGTGACCTAAAACCAAACCGATCTCATGTAGAAACGTGGCTACCCACTCCTGCCCAGCCCCCAGTTCTGACTTCGGGGAAGGGGGACAAGGCAACGTGGACAGAGGGAAATAGAAAGTGGGCAGGGTCACTGACGAACGCTGGACCTTAGGGAGGGGGCAGTGGTTCAGGAAATCATTTTAAATAAAGACTCCCAGCTCTGCTCTCATTTCTACACCCACTTCCTAGCGTTTTACAGTTACTGGTCCTCAAACAGACAGCAAGGCCTTGAAGATTCTTTACCAGATCCCAGCGCTTTGTTCAGAAACTATTTCAAATGTGCATATTTATGAATACATTAACTCCCGCCACAGCTAGCATGGTCGAGGACACACAAATTCTTAATAATTCACATGTTAACTACAAATCTTTAAAGCTTATTTTTAATTTTATACTCAGCAATGGTACGATTCACTTTGGGAGGCACATTGGAAAGCCCCCTTGCTGGAAAATGTGAAAAAGGAAAGCTGTAGCCATCAAACTTCTACTGCTACAAGGAGCGCTCCAATCCCCAATCAAAGACCCAAGAGGCAATACCTCAGAGAAACCCAGCCCTGCCTGCACACTTCAGGGTGGTATTCTCTCAGCATGGTCCAATTTTAGGAGAAGCAGAACTTTATTCGGTTATAAGTGGAAACGAATGCTCTTTTCTGCAGAATGAGGCATTAAACTACTTTTACATTTAAAAGTAAAAGTAAAAGCCCTCAATGTTAGTGTCCAAGCCAAACTTTAAAAGGTACGTTACAAAAGATACGGTTGTTCTGGAAAACGCTTCAACACCCCTCTCATTACATCTACTCGGAACAGTAAGAAAGAAATCAGGGCAGAAAGAAACCCAGTGAAAAATGGTTGCACAGAAATGTGAGGATTCTTGCTCAGATCCTTGCGGGACAGCCAAAGGCCTAGTCAGGAAAATTCCAAAAGCAAGTCCTCCGCATGCCACGACAGGGGCTTCCAATCAGGCCAGGATCTTTCCCTCTTTAACACTAAAAGGTAAACAGCCATCACAATCTTCCAGACTCCGAGGAGACGGGAGTTTTCACGCCAACAGGGAGAGACCCACATGACTGAGAAGGGAAACTACAGCCCGCTAGCCTCTCCCTCCCCCTCTGATCGCTCGCGGGGCCACCGGACAGGGGTCACTCCGCAGCTCCAGCCCATCACCCCGAGTGACAAGGTCGCCCGGCGGAAGCCCCTAAACCCCTAACCCCACTTACTGGCGCCGCGAACACAGGCGGGGCCCGCCCCTGCGGTGAGCTCAGCTCCTCGGCGAGTGGGGCGCAGCAGCCCGCTCGGGCTCTGGGGACCGGGACGATCCCTGCTAGGACAGGCCGAGGGGTCCGTGCAGGGACGCCCGGGAGGTCCGGCGAGTCGCACGGGCCGCGCGGCGCATGGCAGAGCAGCAGGGACCCGGCCGCTCTCCAGCCTCCGGCAGGAAAACAAACAAAAGGCAGGCGGCTGCTCGCGGGGACGACCGGCCGCCTTCCCTGGGAAAAGTTACCCTGCAGCTCCCCTCGCTGGCCCTGCGCGTCCCTGCACCTCGGCCGGCCCTCCCGGGGGCGCCCAGCCACCGCGCGCCGCTCTCGGCGGGAGGCGCGACCCAGCCCAGGGATCCCTGCGCCGAGCTGACCACCAAGGCGACCTCCAGCTCCCCACAGCGCACGCCTTATGGCAGACCGGCTGCATCAGGGATTAGGATTTAGAAATGGAGGCCGTAGATGCAGGTTCTGAGAACATTTCATTAAAGATAATCTTGGTGAAAACATTTTCCTGAGTTTAGAAGATGTAACTGAGCTTGCACGACATTGTGAATGAAATCAATGCCACTGAGTGGTATGCTCAAAAAGGGCAAATTGTGTTAAATATATTTTACCACAATAAAAATATTTAACATAAAAACGCAACTGATTGCCTGTTAGCATCCATTTGAACTTAGAGGTTTTATATTGTTGGCAACTTTGGTTTGAAAGACTGGATTGTTATCTGGGTGGGAAATTGACTAGAGATGCGCTACACAATTGTCCTCTATGTGTAACTAGTTACACGAAATCTAACACAACACCTTTTAAACACACTCACTTGTGTCACAAATTATACATTAGCTTAAATCATCCATAGAAGAGACTGGCTCTGAAGTGCTTTTAAACAAAAATTGCTTCAAGGTCCTTGAGTTGAATTTACATAATTGCCCCAAGCCAGCGGTTCTCAAACTTTGGTTGGAGACCTCAGAATCACATGGAGGGCTTGTTAAAGCAGATGCTGGGCCTCATCCTCAGAATCCTGGTGCTGATGCTGCTGGTCAGGGGAACCACTGCCCTAAGAAACCCCATTTTAATTAATAAAGCAGTAACCTTTTTACACATTCTGGATCTTTCTCTGAGTTTAAATTCTCCAGCTCATCACCATATCCATTTACTCTCACTATTTTTATTTTTGAATTCTAAGGACTGAAGAGAGATTGTTTTTCCCTAAAAGAATCTGTACAAAAGGACTGAATCCCTCTCTCTTCTTGCTTCTGTTGAAGAAAATTGCAACATACCAAGACAGTCAAGCTTCCTTAGACTTTCTGTGCCAAATAGGAAAGGGTCATCTGGCCACTTGGCAAATGTATAACATTTATCTACCTTTGTGTTTATCTATATAACATTCAAACCATATGGCAAGTGAAAATTGAAAGTCATTGACAATGAAAAGATAAGGAGACAAGAGGGAGTCTAACAAATCTTACACTATTCCCAAGAAAAGAGATTTTTAATTGGTTGTCTAAGCAAGTCTACCCGGCCCGGTAGAGGGACTGTCTTGGTCAACCTTTAACAAGGGTCCACCGAGCTGGTAAACGGCTTAGGGCAGTAACTCTAGCCTCGGGAAAATTATAACTCTGTAAATAAAACATGACATAATACAACCCTGTAAAGAGGTCTAGTGTATACTGATCTAAATTAGAAAATTAGCAGCTATGAAACATAGCATTTTAATAAAATAGGTGCTCAATTTATCGTTACAAATCTAATTATTATTTTATTAAGCTTGTTTGCTAGGATAGAAATCATCTGTGCTAATTGACCAACATATCAAATTAGCATTCAACATATTTAACGCAATAGAGGAATCCTGAAAATATTTCAATACCTCATTTTTCATTTGCAAAACTGATCTTTTCTTTTTCGGTGAGGAAGATTGGCCTTGAGCTAACATCTCCTGCCCATCTTTCTTTTTTTTCTCCCTGAAGCCCCGGTACATAGTTGTATATCATTCTAGTTTTCTGGGTATGTGGGATGCTGCCACAACATGGCTCAACAAGGGGCACTGGGTCTGCCCACTGGATCCAAACTCACAAACCCCAGGCCAGCAAAGTGGAGCATGCCAACTTAACCACCGGCCGGCCCCAAAACTGATCTTTTGTATTCATTAGTCACATGTATCATTTTCTCCTATTATAAATCCTTACATCTAAATTTTCTCTCCATTTACATTTCAAAATCCAATTTTAAAGAGGTCATTGGGAGGAAAATCATCCTCAAAAGACCTAAGCCCTAGAGTTTCCTTTTAAAAACTAAAAACTGCTAAATCTTTGGCCTCCGTTAAACACGAAGGTAGTTTTTATAGGTAACTATTCAGGGTGCAAAAACAAACACAGCCATCTGAAGGTGGATCCTAACATTAAAAGACAGCATTTGGGCTTCCTCATTGTAGCTCACCATTCTGCCCCTACTCCCCTTTTTTTGCCTCTATTTTCCTGCCAAAGACGTACTGCATTTCTAAGGTCTCCAGAATAAAATAATGGATGAGAGATTTAGCTCTGCAAACTCGTTGAACGTAGGGTCTTGGAATCCTGATGACTATCAGTACCTGGCACCTAGCAGAAATTTTAGAAACTACGTAAATGTTTGCTGAATGAGGCTATAAGATTGTACGTTTTCACAGAGCATGTAAAATTCAGTATTCAAAACAATCTAAAGTGTGGAAAAATAACACATCGCCCGATAAATATGAGCGCCTTCTGTGAAAGTGAAATCAGGTGTTTGGGGCTTTAAGAGGTGGGGCGAGGACCGTGTGTAAATTCCGGCGCTCTAGGCGCAACAGTAGACTACAAATCCCAGAGCGCCTCGCGGCCGCCCTCTCAGAAGAACTCGGATTTCTGGGTTTGGGAGCCTCAACGTCCGGGTTTCCCCGTTGCATGATGGGATCTGTAGTGAGACAAACCCTGGGTTACCTGAGTTTTCTTACCTCTTGCTGTTCTCCTAAACGCATCTTTTCCTCAACCTCTAGACCGTGCTTTAAAAAACTTTAGTCTTTATAACATCCTGTGACTGTAGTGGAGTTTCACTGATTCCCTGCATTCCTGGCCTGGGACTCTAGCCAGAGTCGCCGAGGACGGTCCCGAGCGCCCAGTTCGATGCTGCTTAGGACTGCTTGCCTTAGGGTCTCAACTCTAAATGTGTTACAAACATTTTTGAGAGAACGCTTGTTCAAGTTTGCATAAGTGTTCACTGAGCCGAATACGTCAGCTGAGCTTAGGGTTCGGCGAACCCGCGGCCTCACCCGCGGTCGCGACCCACACACACAGCGGGCCACGCCCCCTCGCCCTCCACTGGGCCTCACCGGAGCCGACGAGTTGTGTGCGCAGGCGGACGGCGGGGTCGGCACTGCGCATGCTCGGTGCGCTTGCGCAGGTTCCCGGCCAGAAGGGGGCAGCTCCGCAGCGGCGTCTGGGGTCTCCAGCTGGGCCGATACTCCGGTGTTCGCACAGTCTTCGGCCTCGGCTGGCAGCGGGCGCTCCTCCGCTCCGCGAGTCCCCGGCCGCCGCTCCAGCGCGCCCCAGTCTGGCCCCCTGCCCCGCGAAGATGGCCGCCGTACGCCGGGCCCGCAGTTACTGCCGCTGCCTGGTGCGCTTCTCCGACCGAGAACTCTGCTAAGCCCCGCTGCGGCAGACGGGCAGGAGTAGACACCGGATACCCGCACACCTCCTTGGGGGGCGGTGCGGAGGGCGCGGAGAGCCCCTCGATCGCGGCCGGCCACCCCGCCAGCATGGTAACCTGGGAGGGGGCCCGGGGACACTGCGAGGCGGGGGCGTGGGGCGCAGGAGGGGCCAGGCCAGGGGGGCCCCGAGAGAGCGGGGAGTGGAGACAGGAGTGGGAGCTGCGCGGCCGCCACCCATTATGGGACCCCTGGCCTGAGAGGCAGTGGAAGGGGTGCCAGCCTTGATCGCTCCCCGGGTTCCTTCCCGCTGAACCCCTCAGCCGGGACTCGATGGAGGAGAGCGGGTGTGCAGGAGCGCGGAGAAAAATGCCTCTTCGTAGCTTGCTGAGGATGTTGAACCAGTCTCGCCCCCTCAAGGGATTTTATCAAAAGCAGTGAGCATAGATGGAGGTGAGCCGTCGCAGCATGTGAAATCGGGAGGGAGCCGTGGCCCGCGGAGACACTTGTTGATTGCTCCCCCTTTGGAAAGCCGTGCCCACGGAGAGGCCGTTGTGGCTCCTTAAGGAGTCCTGGGTTTAGGACGCACCTGCCCCGGGATGCGTCAGTGCCCTGGGTAGGATGTTGGCAGGCTGTCCTGGCGGCTTGGGGTTGGAGGGATTATGTCTCATTTCCCCGGCAGTGAGGGCCTGAGCAGCGTCTGCGGTCCAAATGGAGGCACTGAGCTAAGTGGCAGACATTGACAACGCAAATTCCATGAGACCATTGCATGCTGGAATGTGTAGTCTCTGCCCTATACCGCCTTTCTTCGGCTAGGGTTGCATGAATCAAGGGTAGAATGGTACCAAACTAATTAACTCGTAGTAGACACTCAAATATTTATCGAAGAAATGAACGCAGAATGAATTAATCCGGAGGATAGAGAAAGCACTAGTTGACTACGCCCCTAAACTTTCAGAAGTAGTTCTCTGACCGGGATTAAGCACCTAACTTTTTCTATTTCATTAATCCCATGTGTAAAACAGGAATAAAATGATGACATGAGCTCCACAAAAGAAAAGTGACGTTTAGGTCAAACTCAATTGTGAAAAATAAAGTGAAAATCTCTGGGTGACGGCCCAGGACCTAGTTATTTCAAGTGGTATTTGAGTTGACAAAAATGTAGTAAAACCCCAAATTTGATAGTCTCTTGTTTTTGTCATCATACCGTCAAAATCAAAGCAATAGTGGGTTATGACTCTTATAACATAGGAACTCAGGGGAGAAGAAAGATGCTGTCTGTATTATAGATTTCATATTTCCTTTCCTCGTCCTTGAGATATGCATTAGATATCCACATGGCATTTTACTTGTTAATTCACCTGTTTTTTTTGAGCATCTGTTATCCTGGCATAGTGCTAGACCCTGGTACAGTACTGGAGCTTCAGTATAACCACCCTCTAAGGTGACTTATGGTACACTCTTAATCATAGAATGTCACGTATGAAAATGGACATAAGAGGTCATCAAATCCATCACCCTGGTATAGATGAGGCAGCTGAGGCCTGGACTGTTCTTTACTATGAATCAAGCAATGTGTTTGGCTCTAAGTTTATAGAGAGAGCGCCGAATCCTAACCACTAGACCACCAGGGAGCGTCACCCCCCCCCCCCAAGTTTATAGAGATAGCTGAAATGTGATCCTTGTTCCCAATGCACCAGCTCTAGCGAAGAAGACAAAAAGAATTTCAGCAGAGTCTTAAGTGCTGTAACACAGCACAAGTGTTATCGGAAAACAAAGGCAGCAATTAAAAGGATCAAAAAATGCTTCTTACTGGGATGATCCCTGAACTGAATCTTGAAGGATGGGTAGACGTAGCCGCATGAGGAAGAAGTCATTCCAGATGGAGAGAGCATGCAGCAGGTGCAAGAGTCCACTGGTGGAGAGAGCAGGGCCAGCTCTTTAAATGAAGTCACTATAGACTGACTCCCAGGCAAGAGTCAGAAGGCTGTCACTAAGAGGCTACCTTAGGGACCTCAGGTCCCTCCCATGAGCTATACTTAGAGTTTGCTGTGTAAAGCAGACTTTTATTTGAGAAGAGAGAAGAATACACTTCTCGATGCAATCTATAAATTCATAGTCCTTTATTATGTATCCTCATATTAGTGATGTTCTTAGTAGGAAAAGCACCCGCTTAAAGAGACTCACAAAAGGAATGTATTTGACAATGCACTAATGCTTAAATTTTCCACTTTTCTGGGAATTCATCCAGAGTCTTGGCCTCTCATTTCTTTCTTCACCGATTCAGCCTCCACAGTGTGCTGAGCACTTTAGCATTTTCTAACTAGTTCAAGTCTTAGAGGCACCCCTGCTCTAAGTCTGGCTGCCAGAGATAAGATAGGAAGTGAGGCTTGTTTATGTTGTGCTGTAAAGTGGTGCAAGCGCATCTGGTTGCTGCATTCAGAAATTTGTGTTAGTACATTTATGTGCTAGAAGCAAACTACAACTAAAATTTGTAATTATAAAACTTACCATCTTTGGAATGAGTAAAATTAAATAGGTTTTATTATTTTTATTTCTAACTAACCTTCAAGGTCATTTCCCTGATTGCCACATATCTTTATAGGACTGAACATATTAAATGTTGAGCAAGTCCCATTTGCTAATAAGTCTGTTAGCTAACAGACTGAACTGAGGCAACATCTCATTTCACTGGAAGGTAGGATTCAGTTTCATTTAGCCAACATTTATTGAGAATAAAAGGATAAAATGGAAGGAATCTGACCTGAGACCTGTTAAGCCCCAAGCCTGGCACAGTAATTCCAGTCCAGCTGTGTTCCACTTTAATCAATTGAATATATAAAAACCTGGACTTATGAAACAAATAGAAGGGGCTTCTTTACAAAAACATTCACTATGGGCTTTCTTAGTACATTTAAAATATTAAACAGAAGTCTTGTTTGCATATTAATAACATGCCAGTTGTGTAAAAGGAGTGACATCCATATATGGATTATATATGATCTTTTCGGTGGTCTGTGAAACAAAAACTGTTTGCTGAACTCTGTACCGCAACTAAATGTTATTTTATGAAGCAAAGTTCTTTTTTAACCTACCCAAACGTTTTAAACTGGAGCCCAGTGAAGTTGTTTATTCTACAGTATTAAAAAACTAAAGTATCAAATTTTGTCTGATTGAAATCCTTAAATTTACCTGTGAAGAAGATATCTAGAGAAGCAACTATGTGTTTCATTGGCCAAATAGCTGAATAGGAGATGTAGATTACAGTGGGACACTGATGTTTGCATATTCCTGATCCTTATTTTGGGTTTCCCCCCAGGCAGAAGCTGAGGAAGATTGTCATTCTGATACTGTCAGAGCAGGAGGAGATGCTGAAAATGAAAGCCCTGCTGAGACCGACCTACAGGCAGGTTTCTGCAGTTGTATATTTAATTCCTATTCCATGCTTTCCATACATGAGCAGAAATGGGTCATAATTATGAAGATTTGTAAGTTTTTATTTGCATTGTATTTAACTGTATTTTCATGCTTATTTATAGAATAATGAATTCTGTGTTATGGATTTCTTTTTCTGTAAAAAGAAATATCAATAATTCCTGCTATGTAGTTCACTATATGGGCTTAAAGTAGTCAAACCAAGGCTTGAGCATGACACAAAACCCATCACTTTAAAGGAAAAGATCGACAGATTTGAGCACCTAAAAGTTTAAAAATAGCAAAAGACATCATAAATGAAGAGAATAATCAGCTGGAAAAACTATTTACCATCTATGGGCAGAGGATTGAGATCCTCGGTATATAGGACATTCTTATACATTAGTCAGAGGAACACAAGATAGATATGAACAGACAACTAATGGAAAAAAATAATATAAATGGCTATTAAACATTTGAAAAGATAATTAGCCTCATTAATAATTTAAAAAGTACAGGGCTGGCCCCGTGGCCGAGTGGTTGGGTTCGCGCGCTCCGCTGCAGGCGGCCCAGTGTTTCGTTGGTTCGAATCCTGGGCGCGGACATGGAACTGCTCGTCAAACCACGCTGAGCCAGCGTCCCACATGCCACAGCTAGAAGAACCCACAACGAAGAATATACAACTATATACCGGGGGCTTTGGGGAGAAAAAGGAAAAAATAAAATCTTTAAAAAAATAATAATAATAATTTAAAAAGTATAAATTAAATCTACAATGAAATTTTTTTTTAAACAATCAAATTGGTGAATGATGCCCATTGCTGTCCGGGCTATAAGAACACCTATGCAGGGTACCTGAAAGTATAAATTGCTGCAGCTTTTTTGGAGGGCAGACTAGCAATGTGGATCAAAATGAAAAACACGTTCCCTTTGATCCAGTAATTCTCCTTCCAGGAAATTAATCCTCAGGAAATAATGAGGAAAGTGAATAAATATACATGTACGAAAATCTTTGTTGTAGCATTATTTATATGGGAAAATGGAATTCAACCTAAATATCTGTCACTTGTATTAAATAATGGTGCATCCATACAGTAAATACGCTGCAGCCATTTAAAAGGATGAGGTAGATCTTTGTGCATGGAAATAGAAAAATACTCATTGTAATTAGTTAAGCGCATCTTACTGAATTTATAAGCTTTATAATGAGTGTTTGTTTGGAGTGCGTCCTCTGGTAGACATTGAGAGCGGCTGAAAATTCTGTATGTCAGAGGTATATGTGTTTTGTTTTAGAAGTAGAAGGGTGGAAACCAAAGCAGTGTAAAAATGTACAGAAAATTATTTTTAATACTTACTATTTTCCATATGCCTTTTTTAAAAAGCCAGGACTAATATATACACAGTCCTGTTGGCAGTGGTCTTCTTTGGGAGGAAGGGTTTCCCAGGTTGGTTCCCTGGAGAGCCAACTCCAAGGTGGAGATTAATTACCACGTGGGAGGTTTATTAGGGTGTGCTCTTGGGTTCAACATCTGGGGAAGGCAGGCAGGGAGGGAGGCAGGCGGAGTGGGCAGAGGGAGAAAGCGAGCTGCTGTGCAGTCTGAATGGACCGCCTTAGCCAGGCCTGTAGGAATTCTGGGGGTGGAGTAACCTTTCAGAGCGGCCTTTGTCAGTCACCAATGAGTCCTTGCATAGGGACCGCCTGGGAAGGGGGCGTGGTCAGCCCCGGCTGGCTGACAGTTGTTGGGGGCTGTTTCTCCGCAGCACTCCAGCAGTTGGGCTGGTCAGTGCTCTCTTCCTGAAGAGGGAACCTGGGCAGCAGAGCAGAGCCCAGCACACATGGGGACTTCAGTTTGTCCACATGTAAAAATTAATTTTTTCATTATACGTATAACTTTTAAATTATGTGTATTATGAGGGCCGGCCCGGCGGCCAAGTAGTTAAGTTCGCTCGCTCTGCTTCAGAGGCCCAAGGTTTCACTGGTTCCAATCCTGGGCATGGACATAGCACTGCTCATCAGGCTGCGCTGGGGCAGCATCCCACATGCCACAACTAGAAGGACCCAAAACTAAAAATACACAACTATGTACGGGGGGCTTTGGGAGAAAAAGGAAAAAATAAAATCTTAAAAAAAATAAGTTTATTAGAAAAAATATTTTTAAAAAAGAGAATGATTATTAAAAGAAAGACTTAGGGCTCCCCTGCAGGATTTTTAGCAGCTGTCTTAACATCCACTGGATGACGTGTTCCAAGTAAACAAATGTCAGGAAGCTTCTAAGTTGAGTCCTTAACTGATAGCTAATATTTTCAACTCTAATTAAAATTTAGTTTTCCAATACCATTAGATTTTTCCTGTATAGACAAACTTATTTTAGGCAGATTTTCATGATTTCTTTAATGTTTTCAGCAGAAAATTATTTTAGAAGATAATAGGTGTTTAATGGATATTAATTTAGTAATTTAAGAGACAGTGTTTTTGGTCTTAGAGTAAGCATCTATATGGAAATTGATGTTGGACCTATTGATAAATGTTCCAGAGTTGAGCTGCTCTTCTGTGATGAGTCCAAACACACTTTGTCCCCTAGGCCCAACTCCAGATGTTCCGAGCTCAGTGGATGTTTGAACTTGCCCCAGGTGTAGGCTCCAGCAATTTAGAAACTCGACCTTGCAGACCAGCAAGGGGCTCTTTACTGAAAGCAGCAGACACCAAAGGAAAGCAAGAACTGGCAAAAGAAGAAAAGTTAAGTATTATGGGCGTGGTATTGGAAAAATTTTGACAAGTGTGCCAGTTTATCCATCCCTCACTACTTCTAGGTACTTTGGATGGTACCACCATCCTCATGGGCTTCTTTCCTACAGGTACCTGTCTTCATGGAACTCTCTTTGGTAATTTATAGATTCTTGAGATTCACTTGGTCTCTAAAAGATTGATGCTTCTGGATTTATTAACAGAAGCCCAAAAGAGGAAAAAAGTTGTTCAAGGATTAACACCTTTCTGAATGTCTTAATGCGATGTTTTGTTACATTTTGAGTTGAACAAATTTATAATGATGCATTAATCATTTTGTTACTCTGAAAAATTTTGAAAGTACTCATGCTGAAAAAATTTTGAATGCTATCCAATTGTTCACCTCTTTCCTAATTCCTTCTCACAGGAAGTAGGCACAGCACACCATTTTACTTTTCCTTATTCATCCCATTCCATGGTCCTCTTTATACCATCAGATCCAAGATTTTGTTTAGAAACAATTTCCCATTAAATAATTGACATTACCATGATAACTAAAATCTTCCATATTCATTTTGTTTAATCTTGATTTGTATTTTGAGACAATTACAGATTCACAGATACAGGGAAGTCCCGTGTACCCTTCAGCCATCCTGCCTCGATGGTGACATCTTGCATAGCTGTAGTACAATGTTAAAAACTAGGAAATAGACATTGGTACAATGCACAGAGCTTATTCAGATTTCCCAGTGCTTTTTGGTGTGTATGTTACATAAAGAGTTCTCTGCAGCCTTGATTCACGTGTAGCTTCACGTAACCACCACACCGTCAAGATGCACAACTGCTGTGTCACCTCGAGGCTCCCTCTTGCTGCACCTTCACAGTTGTGCTCCCCCATTTCCGCCCTCCCCGGCCGTTCCTGACCACTGGCAACCACTAATCTGTTCTCCGTTGCTCTAATTATGATATTCCAAAGATGTTGTATAAATGGAATCATAAAGCACGTAAACTTTTGAGATTGGCTTTGTTCATTCTGCATAACAACCTTGAGATACATCAAGGTGGTCGTGTGTATCAGTAGTTTGGTCCTTTTTATTACTCAGTAGCATTGCATGGTAAGGATGTACCCCGATTGGTTTAACTATTCACCGATTGAAGGACATTTGGGTCGTTTCCAGTTTTTGGCTATTGTTAATAGAGCTGCTATGAAGATTCATGTGCAGGTTTTTGCATGAACGTAGGTTTTCATTTCTGGCCTAAGAGTGCAATTGCTGGTTATGTGGTAAGTTTATATGTGGTTAAAAGAGACTGCCAAACTGTTTTCCAGAGCGTCCACATTATCTTCTGTTCCCTCCAGCAGTGTATGAGTGATCGAGCGTCTCCACATCCCCGTCAGCATTTGGTGTTGTCCTTACTGTTTAATTTTAGCCATTCTGATAGGTGTGTAGTGATACTTCATTGTGATTTTAATTTGTTCTTCCCTAATGGCTAATGATGTTGAATATCTTTTCATGTTTATATCCTCTCTGAAATGTTTGTTTCTTCTCTAATTGAATTGCTTATGTTTTACCGTTGAGTTTTGAGAGTTCTTTATGTACTCTAAATCCAAGCCCTTCGTTGACTGTACGTTCATATTCTTCCTGTAAATTCTTCCTCTCAGTTTGCAGCTTGTCTTTTCGTCCTCTTAACAAGGTATTTCACAGAGCAAAAGTTTTTAATTTTGATGAGGTCCAATTTATCAACTTTTTCTTTCATGGATTCTGCTTTTGGTGCCAGGTAGAAAAACTCTTTGCCAGGTCCTAGGTCTTCAAGATTTTCTTTATTTTTTTTTCTGAAAGTTTTATGTTTCACATTTTACATTTAAGTCCATGATCCATCTTTGAGTTAATTTTTATGTGAGATGTGAGGTTTAGGTCAAGGTTGATTATTTTGGCTATGGATGTCCAATTGTTCTAGCGGCGTTTGTTGAAAAGGCTGTCCTCCCACCACCAGTACTCGTTTTTAATACAGATTTTCAAAAATTGTTTTTCATTGTTTATTTTTATAGGCTCGAGAACTCTTCCTAAAAGCGGTAGAAGAAGAACAAAATGGAGCTCTGTATGAAGGTAAAAACTCAGGGCCCAGCTTCTATTGTCATGACATTTCTGAGTAACCACTCTGTTATTGACCAGTTGTTTTTTTGTTTTTTTTTTTTTTGCTAGAATATATTTGGAATAGAACATGCCTCCCTATATTTGAAGTTGTTTTTTAAAAAACCTAACATAAAAATGATATTTCTGTATAACCTGTCTCTTTCCAAAAACTATTGCTGGGAAACATCATATTAGTAGGATGAGTAAAATAACCTTTTTCTACACTTAGGTTTAGTATTTATGAATTTTTCACTGTTAAAATATTAAAAATATTGTTACTAGTTTAAAAATAGGGCATGCTCCTTTTATAGGTGAAAATTACTTCAGAAGTGGGGAATATAAAGGAAAGATTGAGGAACGTGTATATGTTTTCTAAGTTCTAATATACGTTTTATGAAAAGGAAACCCTTCAGCTTTAATTGTCTCTTATTAACCCAGTAGAAATGCATACGTAAACAAGGTGATGGGGCTCTTTAGAAAATATTAGGTTTGTAATTAGGCTTTCATTTTGTGATAGTGAAGCTAATAGTTGGGGCATGGGAAAAATGCTTGTGCTTGAATCATTTGAAAATGCCCTGAAATAACATTTGCAGAATTAACGGCATTTATTTGCAAGTTCCTGCTGGTGGTATTTTTACTCTGAGATATTGAAAGGGGCCAAATGGTGAAATTCCTCCAGTCTTCTTTAGTTTGTGAGATTCCCATCTCCACTTACTGTACAGTAATTCACCAGAGTAATAGAACATGGCAGAATGTATTGACTTGACTTCATCTAGGGGCAGAAGGACTAATGGGCCTCTGCAGCCCCGAGGTCTGTGGGAGACGTTAATAAATGTTATGGCTCTAAACCACCTGGCCAGCTTTATGGGGAAAAAAATGATGTTAAAGGCTATTTAGCTAAATAAGAGGCTGCGGGACTAAAGGAAGTTGGATTTGAAGGATAAATTCCAAAAAACTCTTCTGTTTATTCCACCCAGTAGGATGCATTTGATTTTCCTCAGTTGTGTCCTGGAAAGAAAGGCTTGCCTAGAAATGTTTTTGTTGTGGCTACAGTAGCATTTTCAAAGCCTGAAGAAAGATAACTGTATAAGCTCACTTGTGACAATGCATAAGAGGCTGAGGAAAACGATGGGAAGGGCTGAACGAGAAGGGTAAAACACAACATCTTAACCTTTACAACATGTTAGCTTTAGAAAAAAAGAAAGATTATCTCTGAGTAGTAAGGTTTGGAAATGTTTGTTTGCTGAACTACTGTTGCATGTAGAAAAAGGGAATTTGCCTATTTGTAAAGAAAGTTACCAAAGCAAGCCACAGTTAAGGGTAATCAAAGGAAATGACAAAAATGTGTGGTCATAGCTAATTTAGCTTTATTTCTTCTTTTAGCCATCAAGTTTTATCGTAGGGCTATGCAACTTGTACCTGATATAGAGTTCAAGATTACTTATACCCGGTCTCCAGATGGTGATGGCGTTGGAAACAGCTAGTGAGTATATAATTTGATAGACGGTAATACATAGAGCTTGTTAAAGTTCAGCGTCTGTGTCCTGTTGACTCTTAACATGATGAGAAGATGGTGCTAATTCTGTTAAGTTATATAGTCTTTAGTATAAAGACTTGTTTATGAAGTTGTGGAAATTTTTTAATTAGGGAAATTTTAAGATTAAAACATAGATGTGCAAAGATTAAAATATAGACGTGCATATTTTAAATAGACATAAAAATAAAGTAATGAAAGAGTTTAATAAAAGCAGTGATTATTGGAGTAAATTAAAGGACACATTTCAACTTTCTGAAACCTATTTAAAGTCAAAACTATTAAAATATAGGCCAAAGTAGAAAAATGTTAATAATGGTTGAAATTGGATGATGGGTACATGGGGTTTCATTACACTAGTATTTCTCCTTTTATATATGTTTGAAACTACATTTTTTTAAAAAAAAGGACTTTCCATTTTATTAGGAAAATATAACTGAACTATAACAAGACCTTGTTGTTTAAGACTCTGATGGTTTATTTAAAAGCACAGCTTCAGGATATAAGCAACTCCTAAAAGAAACCATGTTTTCTTGTATGGATGCCACTTGCATCAAAGTCATGAAGTAGCATTGATGGTTTGAAGACAAAAAGCAAGAGAACTTATTTTTAAACCAATACTTTTGAAACTATTTGCAAGACAATTATAAAATTGTTTTGGCTTAATCCCTCTATCCCCAAACGCCCAATTTGCTGATGTTAGAAGGAAAGGGAGTCTGTACCCATGAGACAATGTCACGTTTAAAATGAGCAATACATAGAAAAATAGAATTTGGGTAATGAGGTATTATATTAGCTATTATATTACCTCTGTCCTGAAATAATTAAGAAGTTACCTTTATTAGTAACTTATGCTTAATGCCAGTGTATTTTTTTTTTAAAGATTTTTTTATTTTTTCCTATTTCTCCCCCAAAGCCCCCCGTACATAGTTGTATATTCTTTGTTGTGGGTCCCTCTAGTTGTGGCATGTGGGACGCTGCCTCAGCGTGGTTTGATGAGCAGTGCCATGTCCGCGCCCAGGATCCAGACCAACGAAACACTGGGCCGCCTGCAGCGGAGCGCGTGAACTTAACCACTCGGCCACTGGGCCAGCCCCTTAATGCCAGTGTATTTTAACTGCTTATAGTATTACCACTTAAGCCTTGGATAAGCCATGCTAAAAACATCCTAGTGAAACAGTATTAATTGCCCGTTTGAACTTTTAGGCTAATAGTATTGTTCACCAAATTAGATTTAACTGTGAGGTAGTTCATACTCAAAAGGAATCACTTTGGCTCTTTCTAAGCCGTCTTTAAATTTGAGTAGAGTCGTTTAGACCCAGTTTTCACCCAGTTTATAAATAGATGCCAGGTGCTGTCAAGAAAGCTTATACTACAACATTCAAGAAGCGTTTTTTTTCTCTCCCATCCCTTTATATGAACCCAGATGCTATGAAAGTTCTTACAGTCTTTTTTCTTATCAGATCTAATGATCCCTGAGGTTTCTGTGCTGTTTTTTGCCTTCTGTAAAGTGTTGGCTGAGTAACCTCAGCCACGCTTGCCCTTTGTTGTGTTAAAATAAGCCCTTCCTGGTTTTCTGACTTCATCCCCATCCAAGCCTTTTTGTAAGTCTGATCATTCTTAAGGTTACTTTCAGCAAAATGGAAAGCCAGATATTTTTCTAGAACTCTTAATTGCACATTCGTTTATATTGATAGAAGATTTGTGGACCCTGCTAAGATTTTTGAAATTACGTGTTTTCCTCTCTAAAGGTAGTATGATAAGGCACATCTGTTAGAAACCCCTTGGTAAGTACCTCAGATGACATCTGTATATTTGATTTTTTAACCAGTTTGAAGAGATTATGGTCACCTAAAAGAATATATTTACCTAAGATTTTTTTAAGTCATTTGAAATTATCTTTTTCACTAACTGAGGAAATCTCTACTTTATAATAAAATTAATTAGTTAAATCTCAACAGTTGTATCCAAAAATTCTAATTCCTTCTGGGTGGGAATTAAAATTGCTGAAGCCTTTGCCTTCAAAGACTTGCAAAGCAGAATAAACTTTTATCCCACCAAAAAAAAGCAGTAAGTTTACTTTTAGATGACTTTTCCTAAAGCAGATTTGAAAGTAGTATGAAAAATCAGTTTCTGAGTTCCATGTTTGTAGACTGAGCCAATAATCTATTCACCTCCTGTCTTTTTTCAGCATCGAAGACAATGATGATGACAGCAAGATGGCAGATCTCTTGTCCTGCTTCCAGCAGCAGCTCACATTTCAGGAGTCTGTGCTGAAACTGTGTCAGCCTGAACTCGAGAGCAGTCAGACTCACATATCAGGTGTGAATTCATGCTTGTGATAACTCCGTGATAAATACTTTAACCTGAGATTTAAGTTTTCCGAACTTCTAAGGTCAGGTAACTTGCCAGCTGATTGCTCTAGTTCAAAGGTTTAAAGGTTCAAAGGGGGAGATCTAGTTATAAGGAGTTTGCATCGACTGCTGAGCTTTCTGAGTTTGTAGTGCTGTTGCTCAGGGGTGTCAGCCTTTTTTCAGTGGAGATCCGGCAGAGGGAGTTTCTGAGTGAGGGGGGCGGCCCTCCGAAAACTGAAGAATACTCAGAGATCATCAGGCGCTTCTGCCAGTTTGGACAGTGCTCCTGAGATAGGCTCAATGTTTAAAAATGATTGTTTTCTTCTTTTCATATGTTAAATGTTGTTTAATTGGTTATGAGTCTTTTCAGAGGAGGACAGTGGAAAACTTTCCAGGAAATGAAGGTAACTTTCTAGTGTTAACGAATGTGCTGTGGATACACACACATAGATACAGTAGGCTGTTTTCCTAACACGTTTAATTTATCTTGATGGTAAAGTTCTCCTCCAAGGGAAGCAGCTGCTTTATAAAAGTAGCTTCAGATCTGTTCTTTACTGAAAAAACAAAGGTGTTTGCATCTTGGTGTTAGGAACTATTACTTTGGGGTAGTTAAATACACTCGTGCTGTTGCTCTGAGTGATACTGAGGGTGTGATTTACAAATTTCTAGGGATACATAAAAATATCTGCACTAAGAATGTGACAGTAGCACAGTGTGAGAGTCGCTGAGAGGATGGTTTTGTTTTGCAGTGCTGCCGATGGAGGTCCTGATGTACATCTTCCGGTGGGTGGTGTCTAGTGACTTGGACCTCAGGTCATTAGAGCAGTTGTCACAGGTGTGCAGAGGATTCTATGTCTGTGCCAGGTACATACTTTTTTAAAAACAGCTCAGACCGTGGAAAGATTATGGTCTTTTGCCAATTTTGATAAAAGAGCTTGATTGATATTTTGGCTAACAGCTTAGAAGGAACAGTTTTGCTACTCTGTACTTAGATGATTTTCTCAAACAGCTTAGCATTTAAAGGCTAGAATGCCCTAGGTTTCCAGGGTATAGAGTAATATGTAGGTCAGACGTAGTCACAGATACTACTGCCATAGGCTAGTTTGCACGCTAGCTTGGCTGATTTGAAAAAAGAATTGTGTCAGAAAAATAGACTCAAGTCATTTTCACAGTATCTCTAAATCCATTAAGTGGTAATGATTTAAATTTAGATTGAACTGGAATTTTCTTTTGGGTTATTGAAAGTTATTCTGTATTTTTTACATCTTGCTATGTGAAGAATAATCATAGCTTAGTTAGTATAAAATTATTTGAAATTGGTAATCTTTCATGGATATGTTGTATAAAAATATATATTTAGTCCTTAGCGTCTAGAACTTTTTTATAACTGTAGTTCTTAAAATTCAGATGCACTGTTTTTAAAAAACCTAATTTCATTTAGAGTCTTATATTTTGAATAAAACATTTGAATTGCCTGAAGCTTTTGTTTTCTGGTGATTCTATATGTTATCCTATTTAACAAGTACTTGTTAAGTACTTAGTGGATTGCGCCAGCTTTTTGAAATTGGGGTCTCTAGCACTGTTACTCTGTTAACTTTTCTTTTAATTTTACATGAGAAAACTTAAAGAGAGAGAATTGATTAAGAGAAATTTTCAGGGATAAAACTTTATTGTTATCACAACATAAAAGTAATCTTTAAAAGAAAGTTTTAAATACACATTGCAACAAATTTGGAGAGGGTATATCTTTTTTTACAGTCTGGCTCTGATATAAATAGTTTTTACATCTTTAAAACTGAATATTGCAAGCTACAGATGAAGTTAAAATATTTTGAGCTGTATCAGAATCATGTCAGTATTCAGTACATCTCTTGCTTCAGTTTTTGCACTAATCCCAGAACAAAGGCTTGTTGGTGCTGCCTTCAAAATACGCTCCCTCCAGTCTCACGGCTTCTTCAAGTGCCACCACAGAAGCACAGCCGCTGTTGCGCTGGGTCTGGATCACAGCAGGGGCATCCTACGTGGTCTCCCTGCTTCCCCCCTACGCCCCGAGAGTGAAGTCCCCGTAAACCACCAGAGTGATCTTTTAAAAGCACGAGTCCTGCTCAGAACCCTGCAGTGGCCTCCATCTCACTCCAGTCGCCACCCCTTCCCCCAGGTCACCTCCCCTGCCCCTGACTGCCACTCAGATCTTGTGGGCTCCTCTTCACCTTGCTCGCTATGCTGCACCCACATGATCCTTCTTGCTCCTTGTGGAGCACACCAGCCACACTCCCTCTTCAGGGCCTTGCCCTTGCTGTGGCTTCTGCCCAGGACACTGTTCCTCCTCACTCTAGATGCCTGCGCAAAGAGGCCTTTCCCAGCCACCGTATCTGCAGCAGTCTCTTATTTGCCCCGACCATCGTCCTTGTCTGTGTACCCTGCTTTGTCTGTTTTTGCACTGAGCACCCAACCTGAAACTTTTCTCTCTCTGTTTTCTTGTTTTTGTTTGCTTTCCCACTGGTGAGAGAGCAGGGCCTTTGCCTTGTCCATCATTCTGTCTCCAGTGCCTGGGGCAGTGCCTGGCAGGCGCCCCACAAATACCTACAGAATAAAAGATGGCTGGTTGCAGGAGTATTCCTTATGTCTGTCTATAGGAACTTAGCTTTTTATATAAATTGATGGTGTGCTTTTATTGCCTAGAGACCCTGAAATATGGCGTTTGGCTTGCTTGAAAGTTTGGGGCAGAAGCTGTATTAAACTCGTTCCATACACATCCTGGAGAGAGATGTTTTTAGAAAGGCCTCGTGTTCGATTTGATGGTAAGTTGAACTCTTTAGAACCCAGGAGGAATAGGGATCAATCAATCATGCTGAAGTTGATAAATAGTCTTGATTTTCTGTAACAGGTGTAAGTACTTTGAGCATATTTAAAGGAAACAACAATAAAAATAAAGCTGGAAATGTGTTATATGATTATAATTTTTTGTTTTTTTATTTATTATGTTCTTACTTAAAAAGAAATCTGTTTAGGGGTGGGCCCCATGGCTGGGTGGTTAAGTTCACGTGCTGGACTTTCGCGGCCCAGGGTTTCACTGGTTCAGATCCTGGGCGCAGACATGGCACCACTCATCAAGACATGCTGAGGCGGCGTCCCACATGCCACAGCTAGAAGCACCCACAACTAAAAATATGCAACTACGTACCAGGGGGCTTTGGGGAGAAAAAGGAAAAGTAAAATCTTGAAAAAAAAAATCTCTTTCTTTTTTACAGGAGTTTATATCAGTAAAACCACATATATTCGCCAAGGGGAACAGTCTCTTGATGGTTTCTACAGAGCCTGGCACCAAGTGGAATATTACAGGTACAACTGTAGTAAACTGAGTGAGTGGAAAATTCTCTCTCTCCAAGTCTTAGCTCGTTAGTTATTGGACATCTGTTCTTTGTGGCTGTTGCATTTATCCACAAAATGGCCCTCAGTGTTTTTATCCATTATTATAAAGAAACTATACTCAGAGAGCCAATAGGTTAATACAAATTATTTAATTCCTCCTAGCCTCTAAGTCTAAGAATTGTTTTGTGTTTTAGAGCTCTTCCTTGTCTTCTGCCCTCGGTGTACTCATTTGCCTTTTCAAACAGCTCGTGCTTTTATTCAGTCTTGTTCATCAGATACTACCATCATTAAGAAATAAGTAGACTGACGTTAACTGCTGTGTGTTATCATGGGATCTCACTTTTGTTTGACGTTAATTAATGCTTTAAAGAAAAACACAGGGGCCGGCCCTGATGGCCTAGTGGTTAAGTTCAGCACGCTCTGCTCCAGAGGCCCCAGTTCAGTTCCCGGGCGCAGACCTACACCACTTGTCTGTCAGTGTCCATGCTGTGGTGGCAGCTCACATACAAAATAGACGAAGATTGGGGCAACAGATATTAGCTCAGGGCGAATCTTCGTCAGAAAGAAGAAAAAACACACACAACTTTAGCAGAGCAGTGTTTAATCTAATTTATTTTTATTCGGTGAGTGAAACTAAAGTTCAGCAGTTCTCCCTAAGAAAGTTAGTAAAATGCCTTTAGTTC
The DNA here is from genome assembly GCF_037783145.1 of Equus przewalskii. NCBI lineage: Eukaryota > Metazoa > Chordata > Mammalia > Perissodactyla > Equidae > Equus > Equus przewalskii. Next base: position 50,959,859 of record NC_091849.1, read on the forward strand.
TTTGTTGTTGGCCTCACAGGTGGTCAGGCACGTTTGTTTTAATGATGTTTGCCAGTTCTTGGGTCCGTGGTGCTTCCGTTGTGGTTTCACAGCTCTGAATGGGTTTAGGCACTGGTAGAAAAGGACATACGTGTTTCATCCTTCGTGTGTGTGTGGTGTTCTTTGGTGTTCTCTTTCTCTTACCCAGGTACATACGATTCTTTCCCGATGGCCATGTGATGATGCTGACGACCCCTGAGGAGCCTCAGTCCATCGTTCCTCGTTTGAGAACTAGGAACACCAGGTAGTTTTTTTTTCTGTAGTTTTCTATCCAGTCCACATTTTATATGGTAACATGTAGATTAATGTAACCCAGTGCTTCCTTAACTTACTAGTAGATGGTTAAAAAAGCAATCATCGTGGGTACTTGTGAAAAACATGATTCCTGGGCCTCTCCCCATAGAATGTGCTTCAGTGGTTCTCTGGGGCCTTGGAAACCAGGTTTACTCACATCCTAACTGACTCTTCTCAAGCAGGTTTAGTAAACACTTATAACCCGTTACTTTCTAAATTACTTAAATACAGGGGCTGGTCTGGTGGCACAGCAGTTAAGTTCGCACGTTCCGCTTCAGCGGCCTGGGGTTTGCCAGTTAAGATCCCGGGTGGGGACGTGGCACCACTTGGCATGCCATGCTGTGGTAGGCGTCCCACATATAAAGTGGAGGAAGATGGGCATGGATGTTAGCTCGGGGCCAGCCTTCCTCAGCAAAAAAAGGAGGATTGGCGGCTGTTAGCTCAGGGCTAATCTTCCTCCAAAAAAAAAAAAAGTAAATTACTTAAGTACATAAAACTGATTATTAGACTTAGATTTAAAATGTGTTTTTTTAATTTTTAGAACTGATGCAATTCTACTGGGTCATTATCGCTTGTCACAAGATACAGACAATCAGACCAAAGTATTTGCTGTGATAACTAAGAAGAAAGAAGAAGTGAGTATGCATGGTGGAATTAGCAGTTTTCTCTTTATTTCAGTGCCCTACTCATTCAAAAGCATTCTTGATTACAAAGGAGAAAAAAATACTATTTTATAATTTATGCTATTACACAAAATGTATGTTGACTCACAGCATATCTCTGAAGAGAGCTGGAGGGTTTTCTAAAATGTGGTTGTTTTTATTAGATCAGCTTGTTTGTTTTTCTCCAAATGGTTTCCTTTTCTGCTCCAGGTTTTTTAATGTAAAACTGTAAAGCCAAATTTCCTTTGAAACAACTGGTAAAATTATACCTAAATATGTTTTTAGCTTTTTTCATTTTGAATCATAGGAGATTTTCTTCCTAAATTATCTCATATAGATAATTCTTTCACAAGCATCTTAGAATTTCAGTTTCTACTGGAAATAAACTAAAGTAAGATAATTTCCTTCTTCTTCTTCTCGCAAAAGGAAAAACATGCCAAGCAAATATGATTGCTAAATTAGTACATTCCAGGGCACTTTAAACACTCTTAGATTGAGGGCCTAATTTTTTTCACAGCCTTTCTCCATGTACGTACGTTTTTTTCAATCCAGGTTAAAAACCGTAACGTGGCTCAGGAAGCTATTTGTGAAACACTCCCCGATTGCTTTTACAATTCATAGAGGTTTTGAAAGGAGTTCCCCTTGTGTTAAATCCCCTCCCTCCCCACATCGTGTTTGGGCAGGGTTTCATGTGGGAGTCCTGTCACCTTGTGGCCATCTGTCTCTGGCTTCTCCGCCTCCCTCTGGGAGGTTCCTGAAATCTGGGGCAGCATCTGAGGGGCACAGATGGTTGCCCTGACTGTGACCTTGTCCGTGAGTGTCCTGAGGTCAGAACTGGGGAGTAGTCAGGCCCTGGTTGTTTAGACTTTATCTAATAAAAGAGTTCAGGAACTCCCATGTTGAGCACCAGTTTTCAGAATATGACCTAGAGAAACCATCTGTAATGTTGATGTTCTTGTGTTTTAGCAGCAGTATTTGCAGAAGTGTGATTCTAATGAACCTTGTCACATCTCTTTCTCCATTGACTGTTATACTGTTATTGCAAAAGACAAGTTACGCTCTGCTTTTTCTGCAACCTTTATCAGTTTATCATTTTCCCTCTTTAAAAATTCCGAAATGTTTTCAATTAGAAGGAAATACTAGGCTGAGATGTGGGAGACAGAAGTTTTAATTCCTGTCTCTGAAACTGCTGTGTAGCTTTGGTTAACGTGTTTGACCTCCCTGGGTCTTCATTCCTTCAGCCACTAAAGAGCAATTATGCAATCATGTTTAACATGTGGGGTTATTGTGGTGCTTGAGATGCTGATGGAGAAACCGTTTATTTTAGAGTGCTTAACATCTTTCAAGGCACTCATACGCATTTCAGTTGATACCCGAGACAGCTCTTTACTGTGTGCAGAGGTTATGTTACTTTCAGTGTCACTCTTGCATAGTATATTCCTGTAAATGTTTTTATATATATAAATGTCAGTGAAATGAGGCTTCATTATTGCTCTCGCACCTTTTCTTTTACAGAAACCACTCGACTACAAATACAGATATTTTCGTCGTGTCCCTGTACAAGAAGCTGAACAGAGTTTTCATGTGGGGCTGCAGCTGTGTTCCAGTGGCCACCAGAGGTTCAACAAACTCATCTGGATTCATCATTCTTGTCACATTACTTACAAGTAGGTGAATGCGATAAAAATACCAAGGTTAGAGGATACATGTGTCCTTCCTGTCGGGCTCAGGGAACTCTTAGGTTTTGAATTCCTCAGAGATAACATTATATTACAGAGCAAAACCACTGTGTAAAACTACTACAGGGGCTGGCCCCGTGGCCGAGTGGTTAAGTTCGCGCGCTCTGCTGCAGGCGGCCCAGTGTTTCGTTGGTTCAAATCCTGGGCATGGACATGGCACTGCTCATCAAACCACGCTGAGGCAGCATCCCACATGCCACAACTAGAAGGACCCACAGCAAAGAATATACAACTATGTACCGGGGGGCGTTGGGGAGAAAAAAAAAACCCTACTACAAACCAAGAAAATGGCCACGTTGAAAAAAACTAAAAGTGGGCCGGGAAGTGGAGCCCTGGAGCTCTCACACAGTGCCTGTGGGAGTGTGAATGGGCACCCCGCTTCGGAAATGAAAGCAGCCTTCCATGAGGAGAAGCTGTCCAGCCACTCCTTACTCATTGACTCACTCAAGGCAGGTTTAAAACACCAGATCTTTATTCTTCTCCCTTGCTTCAGTCTTACCATTTTTTGCTTTATTTCCATTTGGTTTATCCCCAGGGATTATGCACTGATTTTAATAAAATTGTAGTTAAGAAAGTAAGGCTGGGTGCCAGCCCCAGGGCCAAGTGGTTAAGTTGGCACCACTCATCAGGCCATGCTGAGGCGGTGTCCCACATAGCACAACCGGAGGGACCTACAGCTAGAATGCACACCCATGTACTGGGGGGGCTCTGGGGAGAAGAAGAAGAAAAAAAAGACTGGCAACCGATGTGAGCTCAGGTGCCAATCTTTAAAAAAAAAAAAAAGAAAGTCTGCTGAAAAGATCTCGTATCCCAGCACCAAATCTATGAGGCAGTTCCTATTTCAAGCTCTTTGTTCTGTGAGTTAGGATCTACCCGTATGAAATAGTAAACAGAAGAGCGGTGTGAGAAAAGAACAGTACAGAAATAAATGAAATAAGACTAGGAATTAGGAAAGGAGACATCAGTTCGTGTGGAGATTGAAGTTAGCTGGGTCAGGTTGGAAAGAACCTTCGTGTGTGGCTGAGGGCATCCGTCCCGGCTGAATCCCACGTTCTGAGAGAACTCTGAGGCCGCCTCCCGTCAGCCCACTTCCCAGCCGGGACCGCATTGTGAAAACTTTCTTGTTCACATTTCTACCCTACGAATAACTTTTCCCCACTCGTTTGGAAGATCCTGACAACTGAGGAACAGCATTTTCCTCACTGACCAGGCCTACGATCGATCGTCTTTCTTCTCTCAATGATCTGTGAAGTGGAGCTCCCCTCCCCCGCCCCAAGAAAGTAGTAGTTTTTTAGTTTTTCAAACCACAAGTCATAGTGGTTTTCAAAACTCAGAAGTAGGACCGATCAAATGAAAAGCATTATGTTTTAGGAGGAAAAAAAGACATTATAATAGGGGTCATTTGTAATTGATCATGATCCCGCTGACTTACGATATTTATAAAGTCACTTGAATTTTCTGTTTTTGTTTATTTCTCCTTTTTTTAGGAAAAATAAAAGGCTGTGATAACATAACTCATCACCTGCTTTCCCCTCCCACTTGTAATTGTCCTGTTTATTATGTAAATATTAAACCATTAAATTCTATTCTAGGATTATAATTCTAAAATGCATTTTAATAAGAGTCTTCAAATGTCTATAGCCCTTGATTTAGAGATCCTACTCTTAGGAATCTGTTTAAAGAACATAATCAAAAATTTCACAATGTTATTTTCACTTGCCAAATATTGAAAACAACCTAAGTCTCCAACAAAAGGGGAATTAATTAAATTGTGATACAAGCAGACAGTGAAATCTTATGCAGCCACTAAAGATGACTTCTGAAGAGTATTTAATGATGTGAAGAAACACATATAATTTTAAATGCAGAGTAGCAGGGTGACTCCACAGTGTGATCCCAGTGGGGAAGCTCAATGGAGAGGTGGGGAGCTTTGAAGAGGCACCGCAAGTGCGTCCTCCGGCTGCCTCCGGGTGCTGGAATTAGGAGTGATTTTCCTTTATGCTTTTCTAAGTTTTTCAAATTATCTACAATATTCCTTATATTATTTAAAATTTACTGAGATGAATTAAAAATAAAAAAGGCTGTGGCATAAAATAAACTCCGCCTTAGAATATGCAAGGATTTTAAGTGAGGTGAAATTTCGTTTTAACTAGTAATTCTGTGCTTTCTTTCCAGATCAACTGGGGAGACGGCAGTCACTGCTTTTGAGATTGACAAGATGTACACGCCCTTGTTCTTCGCCAGAGTGAGGAGCTACACGGCTCTCTCCGAGAGGCCTCTGTAGAGCGTCCGCCGTCCTCTGGCAGTGTTGCATGGAAAAAGTTTATAGAGCAAAAGAGCACCTAAGTTATAAATGTACATATATATATATATGGAATTGGAACTTATTTTACATTGTTGGAGTTCTTTTAAGAGGAATATAAACTGATTATTTTTTTTATTTAAAGGGATAGTTGATTCTTGGGGTGTTTTGTTTTGAAATTAAGAAGTTGAAATTATCAGTTGTTTAAGCACATTTATGTTGTGAAAAACTTCCTGAGCTTTAAATCATGTTCTTTTTCAAGCAGATTTCTGTTGCATAAATCTTCTGCCTGATCATCCCAATATTTAAATGTATCGGGGGGAGAGCTCCACTGGGTGAGCATTGCTTTCATGCATGACATAGTGTCTTTGCACTATAGGCTCAAAATGTAAAAACCTGTTCTGGATTTGTTTGAAACTTTTTGACCAATAAAGATCATAAATAAACGTTTCTTTCAAGAAAACATATTTGGATGGTCTTTTTAAATTCTCAGGATAATAAGCAGTCCTAGAGTAGGCAGTGACAGCTTTAGAATCACTGCCTCATTTCATCGTTGGTCTCTATCTGCAGCCGCACACTATAGATGTCTGTGCTCTGACTTTATCGAGGCACCTCACTAATGAGTGATGTGCAATGAGAAAGAGTGAACTTTTGAACACGCTCAGCTGGTCATCTCTGTTCATAAAAGAAGAACAGAGGATCATGTGAACCTAGGCCTAATTCTTTTTTTCCAGCATTAAAGTTGGGGGAGAGCCACCCACCGAGTAAACTGTATGTTGCCTCCCTAGTAACGATACTGTTAGTGTTTAATTTCACTGCTCTGTGTGGCCGACCTCTACCACATCCAGGTGTTTTCGGTGATTCAGGTACAGCTGGAGTCGAGTACTCAGGTCCTTTCAGAAATCAACATCTGCAGCCACAGGTGCTTTCAAGTTCATGTTAACATCAAAGGACACTTTATAAGTTCCTGCCATTCAGTATGGGACAGGTCTTGTGAAAAGCTACTACGTATTACACTAAGGATGAAAACCAGCCAGCCAGTGTGTGCACTAAGAGAAGAGAAGCCTGCTTAGGTCGGCTTTTCACAGCAATGAGAGTGGGGCTCCTCAAGTTGGCAGAGGGAGAAAGCAGCAGCCTGCCTGCGACAGGGCAGCTCTCATGATATGGCTGTTACTTCTCCATACAGTTAAGAGAACATGGGGTTAGGACATGGTCAAGTACGGCTGGAATAGTCCATCACTAAGGAAAAGGGAATGTGGAGGCGCTCTGTCATGCCACCCATCCCTGGATTGGATGACCTGTTGCAAACATCCAGTGCGCACCAAGTTCAAGGTTCCTTTGTGACTCAAAAGCAACTTTCACTTATTTCGCTTGGAGCTGAAAATAACATATTTTTCAGATTACATTTTCCGTATATTTAAAATTTAATACAATGTCTATTTAGTGTGAGAAAATCAGAATATTCAGAGAATCAAAACATGAAACAATCCTAACACCCAGAGATAACAGAAGAAATTTTCGCAGTGTAACTTTTCTCCCGTTCTCTGCAGACCCTGCTGCTGAAGCCTTTGAACTTCAGCGCTGTCCTTCCTTGGCTTTCTGGCGACTTCAGAAACCAGCACTATGGAAAGCTGGCAGAGCAGTATCTAGACTAACTTAAAAACCAACCAAAAGTTTTCCAGAAATTGCATTTCATCTCCTGCTTGAACTGTGCTCAGGAGATGTCCTCACAGGGAATGTGGCCTAAGCACCAGCATGTGGACTCACCTCCTCGTCCACTCTTGCATTTTCCTCCCCAGTCCCCTCTTAGGCCTGAGTAGAGGGCAAGGGAGAAGCGCTTGGGGCCTTGGAGGCAGGGGGTGCAGGGCTGAGGATTCACCTCAGTCCTCCCTCTGGCTCCATAGTAACCACTCAGCCTTGTGGTGTTTATCTTTTGACTATTTATTATGTGCATCTATCAAAAATGGGATTATATTGTACATAATGCTTTGTAAGCTTTCTTTTCCCACGTAGTAATACCAGGTACATCATTTCATTATTCTTAAAAACTACGTGGTCCAACCTTAATCTCCTCCTTAGATAGTTCCACTTTCTGATTTAATGCCAGTATAAATGTTTCTGGAATGAACATTCCTGTGGCTAAATCTTCACACACATCCTTAATTATTTCCTTAGGATGTTTCCAAGAAGTGGAATTGCTGAATCAAAGTGAATGTTTTTATCTTAACCATTTTTTTGTTAACATGTACACTATAGAAAAACTGGAAAATAGATGAGCACAAAGAAGCAAATGTAAGTCACCTGTGGGCAGCTCACCAAACTGAATCCACTGCTCACCTTCTGGCGTCAATCCTTCTGACCTCTCTCTATGTGCAATTTTTCATTCCTACGGTGAAACACTTCCAGTTCTGCCTCCTTTAGCTGATGTTCTCATGCCCCAGATCTTACAACCTGGCCCATCGTTTCCCCAGTGATGGGTGCTGCCAGCCACAGCTCTAGGTAACTTGACTGTGACACCGTAACATGGGCTAGGGCTCACTGGGGCTTCTGTGGCTACAAAGAGTCTACTGGGGGTCAGAGCAGAAGCTGGGGCGATGCAGTGGGTCTCTGTCTCACACTGATCATCCATCAGTCAACGTGACCGGTTGAGATAGCCACCTACATCCAAAAAGTGATTTCCATCTTTGGTTATATATGGTGAATGAAACCTGCACATTCATCTCCCCTCTGTCCTGAAACCCCGCTGAAAGGACAGAAAAGAAATAACAGGGCTTAAGTCCTCAAAGACAAGAGCAGGAGAGGCCTGATAGTATAGTGGACAACAGAGGTTAGGATTTGGGAAGTAGAAAGCAGATTGGCAAGTGACACAGTGGTTTGAGCATGGATCTGGGTGGAAGTGCTGGATCCACAACTTTGTGACTTTGAGCAAGTCACACTCTCCATGTCACAGCAATAAATTGGAGGGGGGCTGACCCCGTGGTCGAGTGGTTAAGTTTGCACGCTCTGCTTCAGCGGCCCAGGGTTTCGCTGGTTCAGATCCGGGTGCAGACATGACACCACTCTCTGGGCCATGCCGAGGCGGCGTCCCGCATAGCACAGCCAGAGGCATCACAACTAGAATATGCAACTATGTCCTGGGGGCCTTTGGGGAGAAGAATTAAAAAAAAAAAGATTGGCAACAGTTGTTAGTTCAGATGCCAATCTTTAAAATAAAAAATTAAATAAATAAATAAATTGGAGGAAATAATAGTACCTACCCACAGAGTCACGAGGAGTAAATGACACACTCCATGCTAATTGCTTAAGACAATGCCCCCTGATGGAGTTGGTGCTCAACAAATAGCAGCCATTATATGGATTATTACTATTAGTGCTGCTGTTGTTCCAGAGAGACTCGAGACCTCAGCCGGAAGCAGGGGGAGCTAAAAAAAAGCAAATCAACTCAGCTGACCTCCAACTGGAGGTAACGAACCACACTGAACGGTGAGACTCCCCAGGAAGGACCCCCAGTCAGCCCCCAGAACTTACGTGCATCAGGCAGGAAAGAGGAGGCTTCCTCTCTAGGAAAACAGCCCCTCCCCTCAAATAAAGACCTACAGATACTGACACTGAGGCGTCCCATGCGCCACCTCTCAGTCAACACGCCCCTCCCACCCACATGCTCCAGTCAACGTCTAGTGCCTCAATGCTTGAATAGCAACAATGGACAAGCAAGGAACACCAGGCATGTGGGGTGAAAGTCTCTCTAACACGGAAGACAGAATTAACCTTATTAAATAAATAGAGACAACGAAGGCAGAGGAAACAGAAAAATGAAGGTAGAAGAAAATTTTAAAAACAAAGTTAATGTATCTTCAGAGAGATGAAAGAAAGAAATATATCCACGAAACAAGAAAGCGACTATAAACAGAAACCATCGGAAGGCAGATCTTTTGGCTATTACAAATATGATAGCTAAAAAATTTTAAAATTTCAGGCCAAACGTAGATAGTCAAAGCTGGAAATTACCTTAGAAATCATTGCTTAACGAGCCATCTCAGTGTGGAGGTGAGGAAACGGGGCTCCAGAGAGGTGCAGTGGTTTGCCTGAGGTGGTAAAACTAGGACCCTGAAAACTACAGAAAAGAATTCCTACCAAGGGCCCAGCAGGAGGAAGCATTCAGTCAAGTTTAGTCTAAATACTGCTCATTAAGAGTTTACTTGCAAATAACATTTCAATAAAGCTGTTTAAAATTTTTAAGAGCTTATATGTAGGTGTGGAGCAAAAGGTTGTATTTATGCTTGCAACACATAGGTGTTATTGTCTCCAGTTTATAAATAAGAAAATTGACATTGAGTTTAAATAAACTTGCTCAAGCTTACCCTGGTTACCGAGTGATGGAGCAGGGCTGACTCCAGAACCCTTGCCTGTAGCCAGAGCCAGGAGGCCAGTTCTGAAGGAATCCCATGAAACTCAAAGATGTTATCATTCCCACTGGAGGTAAACCGATGGCTTAGACCAGCCCTGCCCAGGAGACATATAACTTGAACTACATATATGATTTTAAGTTTTCTAGAGCCACATTAACAAAAACTGAAAAGAAACAGGTAAAATTAATTTTATTAATATACTTTAATCCGATGTATCCAAAATAGCATCATGTCAACGTGTAATCAACATAAACAGGCATTCATGGGATTTTTTTACACTCCTTTTTAATATTCTAAATCTTGGAAATCTGGAGAGTAATTTATACTTACAGCACATCTGAATTCGGACTAGATATATTTCAATATTTCAGGCGCTCGATAGCCACCCGTGGCGAGTGGCCACCGTAATGGACGTGCACATCACGAGAAAGCGAGAGCGATGGGTGGTTTCTGCTGAGGTCCACCCTCTCGATTTCTCAACCTTTGCAACTGGCTACAGGGCCCGTCCGCCAAGCGCGGAGCTAATTAATTCCCGCTTCAACGCAGGCTCAGCACCTCTGTCACACATTCCCTGACTCCACCAGAAAGTGCCCCTTGTCTGTTTCCCCACATTCCCTCTACCCCAGCAGTTATCACACTCTGTTCTAATGCTGTGTTTACACGTCATTGATGCTCCAGCAAACTCTGGGTTCTTTGAGGACAGGACCATTCCTTGTAAATTCCTGACTGCCAAGCACCTCCGTGTTGAGAACATGAAATAAAATAATCCCTAGGAAGCTCGGGACGCGTTCCACGGGCCTGGGGACCAGCTTTATTGACAGACACGAATGAAGGCACGCTCTTGCCGCTAGGTGGCACTGTTGCTCCTCTTTTATTTTTGCTTTTATTCCCTGTAGCCAGTGCTGGGGGATCTGACGTTTCACATTCACAGGAAAAAAGGAGCGCCCCAGATCTTTCTGATTGGCCTGCACAGCTGCAGATGATCGGATCTAACACTTAAGGTGTGACTCCAAAACGCAATGTCATCTCTGTGACAGAGCTCTGACTCCTGCCAGGCCAAACTCCTCAACAACCAGCCAAGGAATCCCAGCTTTCTTGGCCAGAGTTTATCTGGCCAATTTGTCTTAGCTGTTTGAGGAAACTGAATATCCTGCTTTGGAATGAATAGGAAAGGGATCCTGAAACAAGTCACCTGCAGGGGGTGGGGGAGAGGGGAAGGGGCGGAAGAAGAGGCAGCCTGTCCCCATTTGACAGCAAATGGCCCGATTTGTGACTACTTTATACTCGGGAGGCCTCGAGCCCCTCTCCCCATAGTCTTGCGCCGGGTACAGAGGTTTGATGCATGACTAGTGAAGCTACAGAAAGCGTCCATATCTGCACCTTCTTCCTGGGAGTCCGATAGACTTCTGGCTGTGGAACTGAGATTCCCAAAAGCACGCCACACCATTCTAAGAATGTCGGCTGACACGAGACACTATGTGTGTGTGCGCGTGTGTGTGCGCGCGTGTGTGCAGTAGACTGAGAGGACAGAGTGTGGAAATTTCATCAGCAGCACAGGCTTCTTTCTGACAAAATGGCTGTTCTGCACAGACTAACTTCTTTGAACACCGGAAACATATGCAGCCCAATTGACTGTGTGCAGGCCAAAGGAACACTAAGTTGAAACCTGCTGTTTAAGCAAGGTGACCACATAGTTAGTTTACAGTCAAAATCGGGACACTTTTCAGTGGAAAGAGGAGTGTGTTTTGTAGTTACACTGGGACAACAAGCATAAGCTGGGACTGTCCTAGGCAAGTTAAGATGAACGGTCATCTATAAACCAGGCGTTATCAATGTCCTACAACCAGCTTTTCATCAGACTTCACTTGGAATGGAGGTTATGTCTTCTGTTCTGGCTGCTCTTCTTCCTCCTGACAGAAAAGAAGAAAATGCCTTCAGAGTTCTCCAGTGGGTGAAGTGGAACTGCCGTTGGACGCCGCCGATTTCCCTCAGAACGCTCACCCACGTCTGCATTTGCCCACCAGAGGCCTTGGTGCCAGGAATCACCAACAGCTTGAAAGTGTATGTCAGGTTCTACCTTGCTCATATCTGTTCTTGATTTCAGAATGATTTTGCTGACGTCTCGCTAATTGCTTCCGGGCCAGGACTGTATTCCCAGGTTAATATCGACAGTCGCCAGGAGAGAGCTTCCCCTCGCCTTACGACCCACATACCCTTGAAGTGTCCGGCTGGGAGCCAAGTTTCTCCCCTGCCCTGTTCCTTCTTCCGTCCCGTCTTTGAGACGCCGCCTCTGTACGACCGCTAAGGGGTGGCTTTATCTGTAGCCCTATGATGTGAGGAGCTAGCTGCCTGGTGTGGTGCAAAGAGCACCTGTTGGATCAAAGGACATGAGCTCAGACCACCTGGCACAGAGTCTGACACGTAGTAGATGCTGGATAAACACAAGCCAATTCCCAATCAGACCTTCATGGTTAACACTTGCAGTGGAGGGGAGGCCTCTGTGGCCTTCTCCACCGACAGCCTGTCAGAGGAGGAGTTCCTTGCCTGGCTGCCCCTGCTGCAAGCCTACAGTAGTAGACGCCAGTACCATTTGGAGCAAGCGAGAGCCACAAACACGGGAGTTTCTACAGATGAAGGGTCTTTCAGTTCTGCATCCTTCAAACTTTCAACATGATTCCTTTGAGTCTTTGGGACCTGGCTCAAGTAAGGCAAGAAAGGATTGTATTTGCCTAGACATAAAGGAGTAAGGCCTTCCCTAACTCAGAACTTGAAGGGAAAAGTAAGGAAGTAGCAAAAAACAGTGGAAAGACACTGCTTGGGAGTCAGTCAGCCCTGGCTTTGAGCTCCCACCCTCACTAGCACTTATTATCACAGTCAGAGCCACCTGATACCTAGAGCCTTATTTGCAAACTAGGAATGATGATACCTACCAGCACAGTTGCTGTGACAATAAAATACTACAGAGGTGAAGCCCCTCATGTAACAGGCCGTCTATATGTGGAAACTCTCATTACGTAGGATTACCTAAAAGAACAGTAACACTCAGGTGGGGGAAGGTAGCTCTGTGACTGGGAGCCCCCAGAAAGAAGCTTCTAAAATCATAAACCTTGGAAAAACAAAAAAACCCTAAGACCATACTTGTGACCTATCTTAACTGGGTAGTTTATACCAGAAATCCCCTAATAGTAGGCAGGTTACCTTATGTCAAATCAACAACAGGGCTTGATCAATTGGTGGGGGCTACCTGAAGTTATGGTTGAGAAAGATGCTGATGTTGAGTCTGAACTCAGTAGGGAAGTGCGCCGTGGCTGATTGATTAGTAATGCCTGCTCTGGGTGAAGGACTGGGGAACACATGATGACCCTCTGTTCCTCACGGACCATTGGATAAGACTACTCTTAACACAAGCAAGAATCTGGAAGTCTAGAGCATCACTCAGGCTTTGGGTAGCTTGGGGAAAAAAATGGAAGGCAGTGGTGCTCCCAAGACTGATACACTAGAAAAGGTGTGGAGATCATGGGAAATCTTTGGTGGCATATGAGGCAAATTTCAATGATTTCCTAATTCTACCCTGGAGCAGCCCAGGAAGAGGAGCCAGAAATGCCTGACAAATTACCTGAAAGAGTCAAGAGAAAATTGGGAAACTTTAAAAAGTTCACAGAACCAAGGTAAAGAGCAGGAAGAGAGGGGAAGCACAAAAGAATACATACAAGGTAAAATTCAAGCAAATGCCAACCTTGTCCTTGGGAACATTAAAAAGCCTAAGTTTATAAACAGTCAAAGTAGTCAAGAGCAAGAAAGGCTTGAATTTCCCCACATTTAATGCCCCTTCCAAAATCCAGTGGCCTCCTCTAATTGTTGAATGATGTCTCAGTGCATTTATTCTGAGGACTCCAATCCTGAGAAGAATTGAGAAAAAGTGCAGTCTGGGTCGTCCTTAATTATAGAGAACAAATGATGACCTTTTTAAGAGTCACAGAGACTATAAGTAGCAAATCCCTGTTCCCAGCCCTGTGCTCCCCCTGCCGCAACTCAGCAAGAAATAGAAGCACAATCACGTGCAGTAAAGGGATGTGTCAGTCAACAACAGGCCACATATATGACAGTGGTCCCATAAGACTAGTACCATACAGCCTAGGTGTGTAGTAGGTTGTACCATCTAGGTTTGTGTAAGTCCACTCAAGAGGATGGCACGATGATGAAATCATCTAACGATGCATTTCTCAAAACATGTCCCAATTGTTAAGCGACTCGTGACTGTATTTGAAGCAGAAATAGTAGTCTCAAAGCAGACCTGAGTTAGGAAGGATAATCCTGAAGAACCTGGAAGAGTCAGGAGAAACAGAAAGATCAAGAAATTTTGTTTTAAGAAGGAACAAGTTTTGGAACAGGCTTTTCTTCTTCTACTGAGACTGTCATTAAGCAGATTTCTCTGAGTGTGAGGACAGTGGCCCACATGGCTGCCATATTGTTTGTACTCCTCAGGGTCAGCCATCATGGAGGGACCATGGTACAGCTCTCTCCCTAATCTTTCTGGGACAGGCAATGTTCTTTTGCCTTTTCTTCCTACATTTTCCAATGATACAGAAGACTGGGAAGTACCTATGAATTTTTCAAATTTTTTGGCAACTGTTATTGAAAACAAAAGTTTACAGATCCTGGCTCAATTCGAAAAGATGTAGGTTCTAGATTCATTTCTTTCCTGTATTATTTTTCAGAGAATATATATTTCAATACCTTTTTTCTGATTATAGAATTAATATATCCATCTTGGAAAACGCAGAGAGGCATTCAAAGAAATTAGCATTTACCCATAAACCTTCCACCAGAGATAACCACTGTTCACATTTGTCAGCCTATTATCTGTCATTGACTAAGAGTACTCTGGCCATCCTGTCCATACGTGCTGTGGGACACTAGTATGTTGGGATGATGTCCTTTGTGTCTCCTTGCCAGTTATTCACCAGGAGCAGGACTGACAGGGTTTGGAATGGAGGAAGTGAGGGGGAATAATAGGGATCAGCACAGTGGTGAGAAATGGCGTGATGGAAAGTGAATGTTTGTGTGCAAACGGTAAATTGAATGCATTATGAATGTAGATGTGATAACACTAATTGTTGGGCGGGGGAATCATCTGATGAAGATTCGGCTTCTCTGATGTATCCTGGCAGGTGTTTCACCAGCTAGAACCACTGTCTTTCACCGTTTGAGAAACATTGTCTTTCAAAGCCTAGTTTCCTTGTTTGTATAGTGGGGAGACCTCTGTTTACATCAGGTAAATTGTGTGAAGTTCCCTGCAAACTAGAGGTAAAACAATTATTTCAAAGCCTACTTATTGGGACACACACAGACAGGGCCTTTAAACCTTAACCATGGGCTCTGCCCCTCTGCCCCGCTGCTAGACCAAGTTTCTCTAAGTGGGCAGTGACCGCCCAGTTTACTGTGATGGGTGGGGACCATGGGGAAATCCAGAGGGAGAAGGACTCTGGGCAAATCAGAGGCTGTCCTAAGATTAGCTCCTCTTCCTGATCATTGAAATATTCCCTGGAATTCTCTGCTCAGTCCTGGGAAGATGTGGTCAAGGGGATAAATTGCTGGAATGGTTCGGGCACGTCCAGAAAACAGTAGGTACACTGACCAGGAGATGAGGCGATGCTTTACAGAAAGATCACCCCTTGGCAGTTAGTGGCTACTCAGAAGCGAAACTATCTCTTTTCAGTTACCCCAATCACAGCCTTTCATAAACGCCTCAGTTGGAGTTGGTCCCATATGTGGACAGAGGAACCAACCAGACTTTCAGGACTCAGGCAACTGACTGAGGGATGGCTGTCTTTCAATGAGGAGCCAGAGAAGCAGGGTGGTTCCTCACTTACCAGCCATGTGGATTTTAACTCATTTCTCCCAGTTTCCCCACCTCTTGGTTTGTCAACCTTGGCACTGTTGACATTTGAGGCTAGATAATTCTTTGTTTTGAGGTGAAGAAGGCTTTCCTGTCCCTTGTAGGATGTTCAGCAGCATCCTCGGTCTCTCCTCACTAGATGCCAGTAGCAATCCCCTCCCAGTTGTGACAACCAAAAATTTCTCCAGACATTGCTAAATATCTCCTGAGGGGCAACACCACCCCTGTCTTTGGCCTTTTGAGGACCACTGAGATATCCTGAAGGAGGGAGAACCACCCAGAAGGCTTGGACAAGTTACCCAGCAGATGAAGAGATGGATTCAGAGACAGCCTGTTTTGCGGGCTCAAACCCCCTCATCACCAAGGCCCAGCTAAAACTTGGCTCACATGTCCTTAAATATATTACCCTAGGTTTGACTTTGGCTCAAATGACAAGTTCCTTGTCACCACTGAACTGGCCCAAACACTTAGATTCTCTGAAATCTCTCTGTACCGCTTTCCTATCTTCCTTGGTTCTAGGAGAGTTTTCTGCATCTTGATCTGCCAGCCGCAAACTGGCACTAGCCCTGTGTGCACCTGCTTTACCTGTCATTGAAAGGTTTCAATCGTCTTCATCCAAGACCATTCCCACCGATGGCTATTTTTTGTCTCCCGATCAGTTTTATCCTCCGCTGTTGTGTTAGTTTTCTATTACTAGTGCAATGAATTACTGCAAATTTAGTGGCTTAAGACAACACAAATATATTACCTTACAGATCCGGAGGTTAGAAGTTTGACGTGGGTCTCACTGAGCTAAAATCAAGGCGTCTGCAGGGCGGAGCTCCTTCTGGATGCCCTAGGGGCGAATCCATTCCCTGGCCTTTTCCAGTTTCTAGAGGCTGCCCACATTCCTTGGTTCATAGCCCCCTTCCTCCTTTTTCAAAGCCAGCAACACTGCATCTCTCTGAGCACTCTTCCTTCGTCATACCGCCCTCTCTCTGACCACAGCTGGCAAAGGTTCTCCACTTTTAAGGACCAATGTGATTAAATTGGGCCCACCTGGGTAACCCGGTTTTGTCTTCCCATCTCAAGGTCCTTAACTTCATCACATCTGCAAAGTGCTTTTTGCCATGTAAGGTTTGGTCACAGGTCCTGGGGATTGGGATGTGGACATGTTTGGGGGCCATCTTTCTGCCTACCACAGCCATGAAACTACAGGCTATGTCAACATCACTCCAACTCTATGCCTCCATTCCTCGGGAGCTGAGTGCAGGTTACCGGCTCAGAGTTTTTGGCAAGCAGCGTCACTAGGTGGCTATCAGCCTGTGCGCAATACCAGCACTTTCACCCATGATCATCCTGGCCGGCATCACACATTGAGTCTACCTTCCTTCAGGCACCTGGAGATGAGTTTTGCCACTTCCACCAGCCCCCAACCCCCTTCCTCTGGCTGATCCAGAAATAGGGAACTCCAGGCCTGCCCCTCAAGGAGGAGGATCTAAAGGTAGGCCATTCCCATCCTCTCTCCAGCACCCATAACAGCCCAGATGGCTCAGGACCAACTGGTGTCACCTCCTGTCAGCAAACACTGTGTGGAGAGGGTTATGCCAATCCCCCTGCCACATCCACACGCATCTCCTCCACCATCCCTTCCATTCTCCGCTCATCCCAAGACACCGAGGGCTGTAGACTGGCTTATGAAAAATGTGGATAACAGTAAGCAACCCACACATTAACTCACTGAATCCTCACAACAGCCCTGTGAAGTAGGGGCTGCTGTCCTTTCTTATAGGAGAGGAAACTGAGGCAGGGAGTGTTCAGTAACTTGCCCAGGCAGTGGTGGTGATGGGACTCACACCCAGGCAGGCTGGCTCCGAGCCTGTGCCTGGTCCCTGTGCTACAGTGCCTCTCCTAATGGAGACTGTCACACTGTCATTGGGAATTGAAGTGCATTCTCCTGCCTGGATGTCTTCGCGCTTTTAAAGAGCACGGAGAGGAGCATCTTGTGTGGCATGGAAGAACAAACCCAACCAAGGTAGAGGCGTTCCCATCGGGAGCCCCACAACAAAGATTTGTTCTGCTTCCGCCCTTTAGTGGATGAAGGTTTTTAGGCAAATAACGGACCATTTCTGAACCTCCATTTCCTCATCCAGAGAATAGGGGTGACAGTAACAATACTGCGCTCATAGGGTTGTGGTGAGGATCATTTGACGTGAAACGATCTGGTACAAGGTACTCTGATTGTTTGAGCATGGACTGCATGCTTGTTGAGGATGAATTTGGGACAGAGCCCTTGCTGGCCCTCACATCACACCACGAGGCAGCACTTGTTCTTTGGCACATAAAGCCCCCTGTTTCTTTTCATTCATTGCCACCACCTAGGTCAGGACCTTGCCACCTCTTGCTTGAACCTATACAGCAGGCTCCTATCAGACACCCTGCCTCTATTCCTGCCCCTTCTGATCTAAACACCACCCCAGATTAGTCTCACTGAGCCACAACCTTGCTCTGTTCTTCCGGAGTCGTGACCTTCTGTGGCCTTGCTCTCTCTGGCAGGGGTCTGCCTCAAATGAGCCAGGAGGGTCAGTTGTGCGGACAGACTGGACCCCGTGTGTCTCATCACAAAGGGAATCAGCTACTAAGCTCCCGCTGATTGTCTCCATGAGGACAGATCTTCCCATTTCTAAAGGGAAGATGGAAACCTGGGTTTTATGGGAGATGTCTATATTTTTTAAAACTGGCTCAAATTAAAAAACAAAACAAAACACACTATACAGACCAAACAAAAGCCATCTACAGGATGAATGGGATTGGCCCGTGTTTGACCTTTGCTGTACAGCCTAAACCTAGTCATGAGTTTTGCCTTCTAGGCTCCGACCGATTGAACAATGACCTACCTTTCCAGTCTCCCTTCCTGCTCTGGTCCTTGGCTAGCCAAGAATAGTTCTGGTTCCCAGGACACCCGAGGCACCTCCCCGCCCAGACACTTTTGCTCTGCCGTCTCTGGAATGTCCATTCTCTCAGCTCCCCCAACTCCACCTCGAGAGTTCTACCGGTCTTCCCAGAGGTCTTCCCTAATTTATTCCAGCCAACGAATAATTAAATAATTACATACAATCTACTCCCACTGGGCCTCCAGGGCACTCTCAAAGGCTACATTTCATCTCTGTTGTACTTTCTACCACATCCCGGCATGCACCATACATCATAAGGCTTCAGAGAAAAGTTGTGATGCTAAATTACAAGCAACTGTGTGCAGAGCCCTTTCCCAGCTTCCCGCCTCCAGCCCCAGAATCTGCCTTGTAGGTGCCAGATGAACGTCAAGATTTCTTGAAAGCTTTTGCTTTAAGGGACCAAACTGAGTTTATCCCAGTCAGGCTAAACTCAAATCTGGAAGACTAGGGCTGAGTGATTCACTGGGCAAAATTCCACCTTCTCTGCTCAGCCCCTCCGTAGGGCCAACATCTCTTCCCCACGTCCTTGGTCACTCAGGGTCTCAGGCCAGGGGAGCCGAATGAACAGAGCACCCTCACCCCTCTGGAGAAGTGGATCCAGGTGCTGGCCTTGCTGACTGGGGGAGATGCCAGCACCACTGGGAGCAGGTAGAGACGCCCTGAGGGAGCAGCGCCTGGATTTGGCTAATCCAAATTACTGCTGATAGCACCCTTAAAACATTAGAGACCAGAGGCACCTTATAGACATTAAGATCAAAGCGGGAAATTGAAGCCCAAAGAAGTATGGCTTGCCCAAACAAGGCAGGGCGTGCCCTAGATAGGATCCAGGACATGGAACTCCAGCTTTAAGGACTGTTTTCCATGAAGCCGTAGATTTGCCACTATCATTTGAAATGTTCTGATAAAAACCCAGCTGAGATATCACAAGGCCACGTTTTCAAAAATTCCATTCTATAGCTGTGCAAAAAAGGGCTTCTAATTTGTCTTGTCCTTCCTGCCTTCGCGAATGTAGCAAGCAGAGTACAACATTCTCTGGTCCAGCCATCCTCAGCTTGGTGCATTTCCTTAGCAGAAGGAGGATGAGTGGTATGTGTCTGTGTGTGCATCCACACCTTTCACACTCCTGCAAAACATGTCACAGGAGCGGACGAAATGAGAAAACTCTCACAGGTATTTTGCTGCGATGTGTCTTGACCTGCTCTCCATCATAGCTTGCCATTCCCTGGGAACATTCAAATGAGGAAGAGCTACCATTTAAGGCAAGAAAAAAAATTTTTTTACACTTAGGTATTTTTTTCAAAACCAAAGATGATACTGTTCCCTTCTCACGTCCATCCTGAGAATGTCTGCTGCAGAGTAAGTCGATGTAGGAAGAGGCCTCCTGATGCTCAGACCAGAGCATTATCTTCATTTTGCAGATGGGGAATGGAGGCTCCAAGCAGCTCAGAATCATTCATCCCTTAATTTGCAGTCAAACAAATGGGTCAGGCACTGAGCTAAGTTCTGGAGATACAACAGTGAGCGAGACAGACATGGTCCTTGCCCTCAAATTGCTTCCAGCCTAGCAGGAAAGAGGCTGTCGATAAGCTATATGAAATTGAAAGGAAACAATATGCCACCCCAAAGTATGCCACTTTGGTGTAAGGATTGTTTTGAGCTGAATGCAACTGAGAAACAAAGACTGCAGAAAAGGCTCTCTATCTTCCCTCTACTTGCCTAAAAGCAGGATGTAAATTTCCCATCATGAAGGTATCGCCCTCCCCTCTCTTGTCCAAGGAAGGGCAGAACGACTCCTGATCACTGGAGAGGACTCTGGACTCATCAGTTCAAAGATGGCACTGTGAGGAAGCTACATAACAACCTTCCTAAGACAACCCTTACCTTCTATTTGTTTTCCCATATATTTACCTTCCCAAAATTACCACCCCTAGAAGCTCCAAACCTTTTCCTACATCTTGTCACTTTTCTACAAATGTGTTTTCCTTTGTAGAAGCCTGTGGGTCTGACCGCTTCTTTGGGGGTTTCTTTTCACTTCTGTGAAGCCCATCATACGCACGTGAAATAAACCTTTTTATGCTGTTAATCTGTCTTTGGCAGTTTAATTTCCAAAGCCCCAGCCAAAGACCTGAGAGAGTAGAGAAAGTTCCACCCCCCCAAAGAAAAAAAGTCCTGTGCCCTTTCTACTGCTCCATGATGCTGAAACCACACTCCTGCGTCAGCGGTGAATGGGATTCCCCAGGTCAGTTGCTCAGTCCTCAATCCTTATCAGCTCCCTTTACCCAAACTTGACCTTGTCACACCCTGGCCGTTTCCGTAAAACATGATTTATTTTGTGAGGCCAGGCCAGAGATCTTGATCTTCTTGGCCAGCATTTCATGGGTTTCTCACCAGCATCTTGCAGGGTCAATAGCCCAAAGCAAGCTGCCAGGCCCACATCATCAATGTTGTGATGATGTGGCTCAGCCAGAGAAACCAGAAGCCAGAGAGAGAGACAGCTTCAAAGAGTTTCTTGTTTGCGTTACAATTACGTAGCCATGCAAACAACGCCAGGCTTTGACGGTGTCTAAGAAATGCCAAGCATTTCTAGGGAAGCTATCATTTAAAGTCAGCCTGTTGACCTCTGTTCATCCAAAGCATGTTTTCACATCCAGGCCCAGAATTCTTCACCCCAGCCCAAGTGCCATGTCTCCATCCTATGGTTAAGCCCTGGCAGCATTTGCTACCACAGAACCAATAAAATCCAGCAGGAGAAACCACTACTACTCTGATGAAACAGGCTGATGGAGACAAAAAGACAACTACATCCAAAGGCATGTGTGTCTGTGTTGGAACTTTGGGGACACCATGAAATATGGCAAAAGGGGCTTTACCAGGCGCAAAGGGCAGAGCTTCAATAAATGTCACTGGATGGTGTGAGTGCCCAGTCGTAGTCCCTGTAGCAGCACCCTAGTTCTGGGTGACAGGTGTAACCCAGGTGTGCCTGAGGCTCACCTGCTTGAGTGTCAGGGACTGTCAGTCACTTGAGCAGTTGTGCTAAAGTCTACCCCACCTGCCGCGAATTAGGTCCCCAGAACTTATTCATCTTCTAATTGTGAGTTTGTTCCCTTTGACCAACATGTCCCCATTGCCCCACCCCCCATGAAGACTCGTACTCTTAACTAGCCCTTACTCTGTACTGTCTCCTGGGTAGCCTAGGAAGCTACTTAACATCTCGGACCCCAGTTTTCTTGTTTGTGAAATGAAGGCAATAACACTTTCTACATCATCGTTTTGAAGATTAAATAAGGTAATGCATAGAAAGCATTTGGCACCATATTTGGCACGTTCTATGCTCTCAATGTAAAGTATCAGAGTATTTAACCTCTCCCAGCCTTCATGAAAAATTTTCAGTGTCTCAGGATGGAGTTTCAACAGCTCATGGACTTCAGTTCCTCAAGGGAGGCTCTCCATCTCTCTTACACCAGAGCAAAACCCAATGGGTCCCAAGACGTGGGAAAAGGACAGTCCTTGAAGAGGCTTCCGAGGGCAGAGGAGGAGCCTCAGCTGATAGGGAACTAGAGACAAGCTACCCACTGTCTCGGAGAAAAGAGGACAGTGTGCTGTTCCCATTGTGTGCACAAGGAGAAAATTGTGTGCTGGCACGAAGTCACACGAAAGGAGTATGAAGGAACAAGAACTCCCAGGCCTTTACGTCTCACCCTGCATCAGCCCACGTGTCTCCAGGTTACTATGCAATTCTTGTATTTGTTTTACACAAGATCTCTATGACAGTTACATAAAAACACAAGTTCTCTGTGACAGTTAGATAAAAAACCCCGAGGCGTAGCAGAGGATGCTTTGATTTCCAAAATAATTTTTTCTTAGCAGGGCAAAGGGGAGCTGGGAAAAGAAACACAGGAAATTTGTTTCTTCTCTCCTGGTCAAAGAAAAACTGTCCTGGAGATGGCCTCTATGTAAATATTTGCAAGATGAGAAGATAAAACCACTGAAATCACCCAGGGCAAGAGGCTTTCTCCTCTTCTTATAGGACAATGCTCTACTTTTGAGGGAGGGGCTCTGGTTAGAAGCTGGATAACTGTTCTTTCTATTTTGAACATCAGAATAAAAGTTTGGGAGTTGGTTCTGGTTTTAAATTCATCCCATCCTTTTTTCCTCAACTACTACATGCAATTATTTATCTTCCAATGCGTCTCCCCCAACCCGTCCCTCACCTCATTTTTGAATGGTCTTCCTCTCTCACTCATCTTTTGAGCTTGGAAGGACCCAGTCGGCCACCAATACACTCATCTTAACATTCCAACCAAGCCCTGATATCCAGGTCCAGTTTAACTTTGACCCCTACTGGTAGGGGCTGGCTGACTAAAGAAAGCAGTAGCTGTTGAGTCACTGTCTGGAGTCAAAGCCACTTGCAGGCTGGCAACACCTAAACCAGTTGCCTTCACTCCCCATTCAACTCCACTGACCTGACCAGGGACATCTTCTCACTTGCCTCTCTGAGCTCACCTTTCTCCATTTACTCACTTCCTGACTAAATCTTATCTATGAACAAAAAGGGAAGCCCTCCCCCAAATGGAGGGCCCTTTAGCACCTTTCAGGACCAGCTAAAGTGTCTGTAGTAGAAACGTACAGAGTACAAGCACAGCTGTTACAACTCATGTAATAGACACACATGTTATTAATCATATATGATGAACAATAGAAGCGAATAAAAAGTACTTGTGACCAACTTACATTAAGAGAAGTTCATGTAGTGCTTTTAATTTGATTTGTTATTCTTAATTTTTCAATCAAAATAACATTTGTACATGGTAAAAATATATGTACAACAGTACATGCAAGGGCCTTACATTGAAAAACACTGCCCCCTCCAGGCTTCCCCAAAAGGCAACCAATTTAAACCAGGTCTTGGTTTTTCAGAGGTTACCCTCATAATGCTGAGTCATATTCTTATTCTTCTACTTCTTAGTTGATCAAATTTGGATATCTATGGATTCTCCAGATTGAAAAACGAGATTTTAACTCACTTGAGCTGTCACTCCCTTCTCTCCCCTCCGCTCTCCTCTCTTTGACTTTTCTCAGTCATATGTTGTTATCTGACTATTCTCCATGCCTCTAGTAGATATCTCTGAAACTTGACATAACACATTAAACCGCCATTTACTTACTATTCCATCAACGTCAGTCAGCGTCTCTTGATTCCCCACATGGATATAAATGACGCTACCAAATTCTCCTCCACTTCTATTCCCCTTTAACCTCTGTCAGCTACACCTTTACAACAGTTATATTCTGTGCTGTAGCTTTTATGAGGTTTTCTGTATTTTTCCTGTGGTTAATTTTAAAAGTTGGAACTCAATGAATATTCTTTACGTTATCATGTCTGTGTAACTAGCTCACTGCGGGGCCACACGGTGGGCAAGGATTATCTTTCCTTGTCTGCGGGTTTGAGTTTCTAGCATCGAAATCAAATGCCAAACAACCTTCACTTTAGGCCTTGTGCCTTTAGATCTTGGCCCTCAAAAGGCGAAGATGAGAAACGTTTTATTGTGGGGAACAAGCAGCCTGGTAGAAGCCCCAGTTGTCCTAGAATAGTTAGTTCAGTATCTTTTGAGACAAGTCTTAGTTTTATGGGAGTTTTTTAGTTTTTTCTTCTCTAGGATCCATGTTTGGATGAATGGCTGCTGGAGAGAGCCTGATTGGTAGCAGCTGATCTGTAGAAAGACCCTCAGGGTAGGCCTTGTTTCCAGGGCCCCCATCCCTCCTCATTCCTGGCCTTCCACTGGGTGACATCAAGCCCACAGCCTCTCCAGAGTCCTGCCTCCTTCATTTCCACTCTTCGCGCCTCCTCAACCTGGGTCAACACACGCTCTACTTCCCGTCTCCCAGACACTTGTTGACATTTCTTATGCTCTTATTATCTCCCCATGTTCTCTTGGCTCATGAGTTCATTCTTTCTTTTGAACTTCATTATTGACATTTATTGACAAGGAGAGGTGGAAAAGGCATAAATTCGGTCCGACCCCTTGAACTAAATGATAAATGACTTCAATGTTTTTATACAAAATGAAGGTAGTAGAATTAGTTCCTATTTTGAACATTTTGTCCTTACTACGTGTTTATTAAAGTCAGTATAGTAGTCCCCATCATTGCTTTTGATTGGCCTTTGATATTTCTTCACATTTGAGCTATTTTAAGTTGGTTTTACACAATGAGCATTTCTAGGAACCTTGCTAAACAGGATATTTACCGGTTACACATATGGATCATGACAGTATCAAAGACAATAAATTTTAGTGCTATAGTAATTGGTAATATCCATGTTCCCATTTTATTTTCCTTTTATGTTTTTCTATTCTTATTTTATCTTGACCTTAATAAGCTTGGATCCCTTCGGTCAGGTATTATGACTTGTAAGTTTCTCTAGGCTCAAGTGTCGTTCTTGTGATCAGCGAATGCTCAGTAAACAGAGGTGACACAGTTTTGCCTGACACAGCAGTGAACATGAGCATAGTACCCAGGGCAAGTATATGAGTAGATGCTCAATGGAAAATTGTTGAGTATCATACCCAAATAAAAGAAATTCCAAAAACAGAGCCAGGAAAAGAAAGAAAAGGAAATTATTTTTAAAAAAATACAAGAACTTGTCTCAGAAACAAAAGATACAGGTCATTAGATTGAGAGTCTCAAAAGGGCCTTGTGAAAAAAATAAAAAGATCCACACCGACACTCATTATCATCAAATTTCAGGTAACAGGAAATGACAAAAAATATCCTGAAAGCTCCTAAAAAGAAAAAGTAGGCCACATTCGAAGGATCAGAAGTCAAAATGACATCCAGATTTCTCAACAGTAATGCTGGGGGCTGGAAGACAATGGAGCAGTAACTTCAAATTTTTGAATGAAAAGTACTTCCAACCTAAACTTCTGTTCTCCCCTACCCTCTCGGTCAAGTATGAGGATAGAATTAAGACATTTTCAAATATGCAGGGGCTTGGAAAATGTATCTCCCATCCATCTTTGCTTAGAGAACTAGCAAAGCATGTGCTCCATCAAAACTAGGGAATATACCAAGAAGGAGAAAGATGTGGAAACCCACAGAGAGGAGAGGGAAGAAGGACCAGAGACGATGGTGAAGAGAAACAGCACGATGACAGCAGAGCAGCAGGGTTAGACAGCAGTCTGAACACATTTGAGGAGACATGGAAGTCTTAGGAGGACTGTCTTCAAGAATAATATGAGTTACTATAGAGAAAAAGAGTTTTATAGCTTGGACAGTATTTGAGGATAAACTATTGTTGGTTATATAGAAAATTAAGCAATAAGAGGGGACAGTTATCAACTCCAGGAGAAACGAACTGTTGTCTAAGAAAGGAAATGTAATTATAGTATACCAAATGGCTTGGCTGTAAATATAGTCATAAAAGCAGGAATTCTGAATATTCATTTAACCAAAGACTATGATAAAACTTTGATTCAACAAATGGTGCTAAAACAATTTAATATCTTCATGCAAAATAAGATGAAGCTCAATCCTTATACTTCATACCATGGACAAAAATTAACTAGAAGTGGAGCGCTAAACTAAATGTAAGAGCTGAAAATATAAAACTTCTAGAAGAAAACATAGGAGAAAATCTTGGTGACCTCAGATTAGATAGGACACAAAAATCGGGAAAGAATATTTGCAAAACATGTATCTGACTACAGACTTTTATCCAGAATGTATAACTCTTACAACTTTTTATTAGGAAATCACTCTAATAAAGAAATGAGCAAAATATCTGAACAGACACTTCACCGAAGAAGATAGACAAACAGCAAATAAGAACACACAAAAAATGCTCGACATCATTGGTCATCAGGGAAATGCAAATTAGGACCACAAGGAGATACCACTACATACGCATTAGAACGGCTAAAATCGGGAAGACCTTGAACACCAGGTCAAAAAGCAACTGGAACCCTCATACATGATTGGTAAGAACGCAAAATGTTATAGCCATTTTGTGAAAACAGTTTGGCAGTTTCTCCTAAAGTTAAATGTGCATTTAACAAATGATGAAACAATTTCACTCCTAGGTATTTAGCCCAGAGAAATTAAACCACATATCCACAAAACAACCTGTGTGTGAAAGTTCATAGCAGCTTTACTCATCATTGGCAAAACTGGAGATAACTCAAATGTCCGTCAACTGATGTATAGATAAGCAAACTGTGGTACATTCATACACTGGGGTAAAAAGAAATGAGCTACTGATACATACAAGGATGAATCTCAAAAAGCATTATGCTGAGTGAAAGAAACCAGATACAGGAGACTTTATGATTCCATTTGTATGTCATTTTAGAAAAGGCGAAACTGTAGAGACACAAAACAGATAGTAGTTGCCAGAGGCTGGAACTCAAGCAGGGGATTGACTGCAAAGGGGCATAATAGAAGTTCTCATGGTGATAGCGATGTTTTACATCTAGATTTTGGTGGGGTTTGATAACCATATACATTGACCAAAACTCATAGAACTGTACACTTAAAATGAGTGAATTTCATTATATATAAGCTGTACTTCAATAAGGCGGATTTTTTAAATTTATTGGGAAAATTGCAGGTAAAGGGTTGGGACATGTGTCCTAAATCCTAAAGTGTTATCAGAAAACAGCAGATGTATAAAATTGAAAAACAGATGTGTAAGCATGTGATCTAGTGGCATAGAGGTAAGCTTAAGAAGAAACGGCTAAAAGAGTTAAAAAGTGGAGGGTTGGGAAGACGACCGGGGACTGAGAGGGAGTGAGTAAAATGGCTGGTGTTTGTAATAAGCTTTGTGGTTCCATCTGGACTTTTAAACTATATACATGTTCTTGCTTTGATAAATATCAAGATCACAGTTTTCTGGAGTGAGAAAGGTTTGGGAAGGCAGTGCGCCTAGTTTACCAGATGTCAAATGTTTGAAATATCCAGAAAGCCTTGGACCAAATAGAAACTAAAGCTCCCACCCAGACAGTCACTGTTTCCTGATCGCTCACAGTGCAGCGGGAACCTTCCAGGCCTACGACTCTCCATCACGCCCATGGCCTCATCCCACAGCATAAGCAGGCCCAAGCCTGTCCTTGCCTTTTCGGCCTCCTGTAGAGCCTAAGTTAAAGGCCATCCTTTGTGATAGCTGTGGCTGCCAGACTGTCTCTAATCTAAAAGGGGCTTCGGATTCTGTCACGTGAATTCCATCAATTATGTAAGTTTGAAATTCCACTTACTGGGGTCAGTGAAGATGTTAGGGTATTTTGACCACAGCGTCTTAGTAAGGACAAGCATTTTCAGGGCCCTGCACTTGGCTTTGTGAGTTACACAGACCTGGGTGTCACAATACCCAAGTCTGTAGTCAATTTTAATATTTTTGAACTGAAGATCTAGTTCTTCTCAGGGAACAGTTAGGCATCCTTGAAACAACCTGAATACAAAGCAGCTGGTGAAATTACTATGATGCCTACACTCTGAAGGAAGGAATTTCTCTTGTCTGCAAAGAGAGAAACACACGCTTGATTAGCTTTCATTTGGAAGCTGTTAGGGAGATTTGTGTCCATTCAGACATTTGCACAAGTGACCTCTCATCTTTACTCAAACCCTTGGATCCAACAGTGATAGGTCTATAACTGGTTGTTTATACTCAAGAATTGCGCAGGGTGGAGATGCAAAATCCTGGAGACCCCTGAGGGGAGCTGAATTTCATCAGACACTACTGCCTGGAATCCCTTTCTTTTTTTTTTTTTAAAGATTTTATTTTTCCTTTTTCTCCCAAAGGCCCACCGGTACATAGTTGTGTATTTCTAGTTGTGGGTCCTTCTAGTTGTGGCATGTGGGATGCCGCCTCAGCATGGCTAAGATGAGCGGT
The DNA here is from genome assembly GCF_037783145.1 of Equus przewalskii. Lineage (NCBI taxonomy): Eukaryota > Metazoa > Chordata > Mammalia > Perissodactyla > Equidae > Equus > Equus przewalskii. The sequence goes on from NC_091849.1 coordinate 50,988,019, forward strand.
GCCATGTCCGCACCCAGGATCCGAACTGGTGAAACCCTGGGCCGCCGAAGCAGAGCACGTGAACTTCACTACTTGGCTGCGGGGCTGGCTCCTGCCTGGAATTTTGAGCCAAAATTTTTAGCAAGTGGAGACACCCATCTTAAGCACGGAGGAAAGGCATTTTAGGTGAGAAGAAAAAAACTTGATGCAGCAATGAAAATAAACTATAGCTACGCGCGACAATATGATGATTCTTATGGACACCATGTTGAGGAGAAAAGGCAAGACAGGAGAGCATGTGCACCAGGTGGCAGCTGGACTGGTGTGCTCTTGCGACAATCTATTGAGCTGTAGGCTATGACTTGTGCACTCTTCTGTGTGTACATTATACTTTAATAATTTTTTTACAGTATACCATATAATTCTATTTGTTAGGTTCCCTCCAAAAAGCAAAACCAAACTATTGTTTAGTAATACATATAAAGGTAGTAAAAATATAAAGAGCCAGCCTAGCGATCACCTTGGGGATGCAGGAAGGAGCTTGTGATCAGGCGTCGGGCGCTGCAATCCAGGACCTTCTGAAGTGCCAGGAAGTTCGATTTCTTGGCCTAAGTAGTGCTTTTACAAGCATTTACTTTATAACTCTGCTAAACTGAATATATAAATTCTACACATTTAGACTAAAGAATTTAGTAGATTCAAACCAATCTAAATGTCTATCAATAGGGAACTATTTAAATTAATTATAAAACAGTCATGGAATGTATCATGCGCCATTTAAAATGAGGCAGCTGTGGTCTTTTCTCCTTATAAGGATCTGATGCCTAAATTGTGTTCTACAAAGACAAAAGCCATATTAGAAATGAATCTGATATGAAACCACTCATATATATATTTACAGACTCTATCTCTTATCTCTGGAAGAATAGACAGAAACTAGTCAATGTTGTCTTCAGGGGAGCGGAAGCCAAATTTATATCATGTGCATTTGTTACAGTTCAAATAAAAAATATCATTTATTTTGAAAATATTTGTTTATTGCACAGTTCTTTCCAGATTTCATGTTTAGGCTCATCTTTATTGTAAAGTACTTCAGCAAAAAAGAGGAACTGGCATTCAAATATGGCTGCCCGACTACGGCCGTGTTAATTACACAAGGACTTTTCCACGCAAACATTTCTGAAGCACATATTTTGAAGCTGGCTCTGAGTTAGGCACTATAAAGAATAAAGGAAATGGGATGAAATCTAAGCCCTCAGGGAAGGGGAAGACAGTGAGGAGAAGGAGGAAAGAAGAGAGGAGATCGTTTGGCACCACTGGAATTTCTCTTCATGCGGCCATTTTATTTATGAAATGAGGTTAGGTCATATTCTTAGTCTCAACAAGTCTTAGAAGTCAACTAGAGAACACCTATTTTGTACACTATCCTGCGTGTTTAGTACTAGACGAAGTATTCCATACTTCGGTGATAGAATCTGTCTTTCTGCACCTCCACAGCTCTTCTACCATCTCTCCTTTCCCTCATCCTCAGTTTCCGAGGAGGTATAGATGTGTTCCTGGTTAGGTGGGCTTTTCACACCCCTGCTCTGTTCAATATGCATCAAGGACAATGAAAACCCAACAGATGATGCAGCTGACCTGCTGAGAGCCCCAAACAATGAGGGAAAAAAAAAAGCAGAGGACCCCTCCCCCTCTCATTGGACCAATTTCCATTCCTCGCTAAGGATGGGAGGACTAGAGTTGGGGGGTGGGAGGGGAAGATACTGGTGTGAAGAAAGACGTCTTGCCTTCTGCTTGTGACTGATTCTGATTTATCTGTGGTTATGTTCTGAAAACTGTTTCCTAAGGAAATTCTTCCAGTCATTTACCAAAACAGCTTTTTTGAATGATTGTAAAAGATTTCAGTCATCTTTCTCCCCCAGTTTTAGTGAGATATAATTTTATTGAGATGTAATTGACTTATAACATTGTATACATTTAAAGTGTACAATATAATGATCCAATACATGTATATACTGCAAAATTTTTACAATAAGCTTAGTCAATATCAATCACCTCACAAAGTTACAGATTTTTTTCCCTTGTGATGAGAATTTTTAAGATCTACTCTTTTAGCAAGTTTGAAATATACAATATGATATTGTGAACTATAGTCATCAGGCTCTATATTCTACCTCTAGAACTTAGTTATCTTAAAACTGGAAGTTTGTACCTTTTGACCACCTTCACCCAATTCTTCCACTCTTTACCATCTGCCTTTGGCAACAATAAATCTGATCTTCGTTTCTATGAATTTGGGAGTTTTTAAATATTCTACACATAAGTGAGATTATACAGTATTTGCCTCTCTCTCTCTGTCTGATGTATTTCACTTAGCCTAATGCCCTCAAGGTCCATCCATATGGTCGCAAAAGACAGCATTTCCTTTTTGATGGCTGTGTAGTATTCCATCGTGTGTATACATGTATATATATACATATACATATATATACACCCCACATTTTCTTTATCCATTCATCCAGTGATGGATACTTAGATGTTTCCATGTCTTGCCTATTGTAAATAATGCTGCAAGGAACATGGGGGTGCAGCTACCTCTTCGGGATAGTGATTTCATTTCCTTCAAATATATACCCAGAAGTGGGACTGCAGGATCATATGGTAGTTTTGCTTTTAATTTTTTGAGGAACCTCCATATTGTTTTCCACAGTGGCTGCACCAAATTGTCTTCCTGGACCTCACAGTGCACAAGGGTTCAGATTGGGATCATCTTAAAGGACAGAAGTTTAGAAGCATTTCCGTGTTGCAGTGATCCAAACCCATGTACCTCATTTCTTCCTCAAAATCCCATTTGCTACTCTTGCCTGGCAGCGAATATTGGTGGTGAGGATGAGGGGTGTAGGTGAGGAGAAAGGGGTCTTCCTGAGGGGGATGGCCTGTGGTGGAAGGGTAGTAGCTGTTAAAATCTGCATGCACCTTCTCTTCGTAAAGATCACCCCCTGGATTTGGCCATAATGGGTGACAGCTAGGTTTGGCTGCAGGTGGTTCCACTGGAATCTGTTGGAAAAAGGGTTCTGCAGAGTTCTGGGAAGGGGAGAAGTCGTAAGGCCAGTTGGTCAGAGGAAAAGTGTAATTGGGACAATAGCTGTCATTAAGAGGATTTCTCCCCAAAGCAGCATTTTTATTCCATGGCTGCAGATCACTGTAGTCAGGGAAGACTCCGGAGACCGGCTGAAGCAGCTCCCCACTGCTGCAAAGCCGACCACTGGGCAACTTGCACTTCTCATAGAGCTTGGCGGGGCCCAAGGTGGAAGTGGGGTCTGCCATATTGGCGGCTCCCCCCAGACCATAACCCTTGGAGAGGGATAAGCAATCATTCAGTGACTTCTGCTGGGGCATGTTACCTATTAAATGTCCACTGTAACTGCCCGACAATTGGACGCCTTCTTGGAAAGACCAGGTTAAAGGTAAATTTCCCCAAGTCTGCATTTCCCCTGGAAGAGACTTGAAAGAAAAGCGAAAAGCTCACGTTAATAAGTCAAGCAAATCAACACTACTACCACTGGTACCCCCGAGTTACTCTGGACAAGCCAGCACTCTGGCGGATCCCCATTCCTCACATTCTTGAAGCACAAACACACAGCACAGTTTTCCACAACCACTCAAGACCTGAAAGAGGCTAAGCCTGCTGCCATTTCCACTGTAAGCCTCCAACCCAGGGAAGGCGGGCTCTCCCTTTATCCTGAGGAGACGTGAGTGTGTTTACAACATTCCACCCTCAAACGCAAATCTGATGTCCCAACGGCCTTGGTGAGAACTTCTACGGGCTTCTTTAAGAAAACTCAAACTATGGCTTCAAAGGTTTATTTTATGCTCAGTACAACTGTCAGGGGATCTCTCTCTCTCTGTCTCCCACACACACACACGCACACATTATCATTTCCCTCCTTATCTATCTTTTAGTGCTATTTGGAGTCTGCGACATTAGGGTTGTTCTTTTTTCTCTCAAGAGACTTTTCTCTGAATTCACGGGAATTTCGTTGGATCATAAATAGGACCTCTAGAATATGAAGTGGTCAATTTATTTTTATAAATGAAGGAAGTATATTGTCCTCCAGTGAGTCACAGGAAAAGAATCTGGCTAAGAATTAAGTTGTTTATGCAGACTATAGACCAATAAGAGGATAGAGGAGGAGAGACTCGACCAGAGAGAGTAAGGGAGGAAACGCCCTCCACTTGTCCCGTGGCTGGGAGAAGAGATGAGGGACCAGCCATTTGGGCTCGGGGCGCACACTTCCCTACCACAGACTCAAATTACATTTTTTTTCCTATGTAAGCTACATTTAGAGCCTCCAGGGAGACCAGCTCCATCTCTGTTCTCTGAAAAGAAACGTGGAGCATGAAACTGTAGGAAAGTGTAGAAGGTGCTATCACTATTAAGCCGAGAAACCCACAAATCTATAGTCATCATAGAGCCGCAGCCTTCACACCACAGTGTGGCTGCAGGGAGGGGCCTCCAGCCCCGCCCCCCCGATGACCATCATTTCAGAAACCTCCTGGTTATTTCATCTGGGTAGAATATGCTGAGGAAATAAACTGTTTAGTGAAGAATAGAAATTTGGGGTGGGGGGGAAAGCACGAGGCTAATATTTTGTGGAGACCATTTCAGTTAATTTTGATTCTAACAGAATCAAAATACAGAGTGCCAAATATAGATTAAGGACTAATTCAAGCCTCTTTTTTTTTTTTTTTTTTTGAGGAAGATTAACCCTGAGCTAACTACTGCCAGTCCTCTTTTTGCTGAGGAAGCCTGGCCCTGAGCAAACATGTGTGCCCACCTTCCTCTACTTTATATGTGGGACGCCTACCACAGCATGGCTTGCCAAGCGGTGCCATGTCCACACCTTGGATCCCAACCAGCGAACCCCGGGCCGCCAAGAAGCAGAACATGCGAACTTAACCGTTGCACCACCTGGCTGGCCCCTCAAGCCTCTTTTTAATTATTGTCGGGAAGATGATTTTAGAATTCCATGGAATTTACGGTTGACAGTATGCCACCAAGATGGTAGAAATTAAGAGGAAAACCTCACATTCCATTTCTTTGGTGGATGCTTGCTGGTAGATGAGCCTGTAAGATTTTTAGCTCTCATCCATAGGTAAGGGACCTGGGAAATCTACTGCCCCCGTCGTAGGGGTGGCAAATTGCCGCATGTTTTCAACACACAGGGGAGGGTTACCTTTGTCTCGGGGCCCCCCTTGAGCTTCAGGGAGCCGGAGGAAGATGCTGACTGTGCCTTCTTCATTGCTCTTCTTGCCTCCGCTTCCAATTTGGTTTCTGGTCTTGGATGATCATGCTCTCCCTTTGACTTAAAGGAGACAAGGAGGGAAATAAATGACTAGATTGTACGTCACTGTGTGTCCAGTTTCACCCTGTGCTCTGCCATCTGACTGGGTGTTGCTGCCACCAACCACCAGAACCAGACGGGACCAGCCTTTGCAATTCCTCCAAAGCCCGCTATGTGCCTTCTGGCCCACCTGCCTGTGCCCTTGAGGCTGCTTCTCCCCGCGGCTCCTCTCCCCCACCTGGCAAAGTCACCTTCGTAGCGATAACAAGGAACGCTTATTACACACCGTCTCACGCCATCTTCACACAATCTCGGGAGGTCCAGCCCATTATTATCACCCCCAGTTTACAGAATAGGAAACTGAGGCATGGAGAGATCCCACCACCTAGGTAACCTCCCCTAGTAAGCTGGGAGCTAGGATTCCAAGTGTGCCGGAGCCAGCTGAGCCGAGAGCCAATTGTAGACCTTCAGGAAATTCATGAGCCGGTTGTTAAAAATGGCTGGGAGCTTGAAATCAGCCCTGGTGGGAACGGGTTACATCACAGAAACGGGCAAACCCTATCAATCAGCGCATTTCTTTTTCAGAGGGCAGGTCAACCAGCGCTCCGCTGACCCAAACCCAGGCAGCCTGCTGCCAGATGCTGCTCTCCATCACTGTACACACCTCCGCCCCCATGAGAACTTCCTCCTATCCACATTTTACAGAAAACTGGGGCTCAGGGGAGTCAAGTAAGGGGTGCGGGTCTACAGAGCTGGGTGGAAGTGAGTGGTGTTCAGCCTGGGAAGCTGTGGAAGTCTGCCACCTGCCGCAGCCCTGAACCAGCCCCAGAGGATCAGATTACTGAGCACCGCCTCCCCTACAGAGGCCGAGGTGGAGGCAGCTGCTGCCCTGCCCTCCAAGGGTCCAGCACCTGATGCCTGTCGAGGGGTGGGGTACAGATGGTTGCTCCCCCGACTGGGCCTCAGGGGTGGTGCAGCTTTTCATTCACCTGTGCACCTCCTGCATGAAACTCCTCCTCACACCCTGCAAATCCTTCTCGAATTAAAGAGAAACCCTATCTCATAACTCGAACTCCAAGCCAACCTGGAAAAAGATGAAGCGTCCGTCGTGCCTCCAGAAGTTGGTGACCGGGAAGCCCCCGTGGCCTCGGCAAGGAATCAGCTTCAGAGGAGCTTCGCAGTTGGGACAGCGTTTCCCTGCAAAAGAGCAGAGGAAGGGGACCGCGGCCGCTGAGCCATGCAGCTGACGCCTGAGCCTGCGCAGTGCTGACGGCTTCAGCCTCGCCGCCAGGATCAGAATGGCAGCGAATACACATGGGCAGAATTTTCTGGGCTTCCATCCACTGGGCACTACTCCTGACCCCAGGAGGCTGGCCACCCAAATGTCCCAGAAGCATGTCACCCGTGGGGAGAGCCAGCAGATGCCACAGAGTGGGAGAGTCCCCAGGTCAGAGAGAGCTCTCCAGAGCTGAAACTTCATCCTCCTTCTTTACTGATATTCGAAAATCTTTGCAGAGAAGAGGAAAAAATTATTTCATTTCACGATTAGAACTAAGGGTCAAGGGACAAAGCCGCATGGGAGAGAGAACACAGCTTCTGAATTTTCACAAAGTGTAGGTAACCGATAGCAGATCCCGCCCCGAGAGCAGGTCTTGAAGACAAATTACAAGGAAAGGACATGAAGTAACTTGAGGCCTGAAATGGGCAAGGCGCAGGGAATGCTGAACGCATCTATTTCACAATCTGATGAATCTGATAAAAAACCAAAATGAGCAAATATTTCAGCATGTGATTACGGCATGGAATGGAACATAATCTCAAACCGAGTCCACTGCTCCCACCCCCCATCAAAGCACTCACTGAGATCCTTCAGGGACCCATCCCCCAAGACGGGGGGTGGCAATCTGATAAATGACTTTCTCCTAAACTTTATGGGGGTGCAGTGATGAATCAATGCTAGTCCCCTAAGTGACACAGTTTCCTTCGAACAGACACCTTGAGTCAGGTGCCTTAATCCAAAGGAGCAGTTTTGGGGGTTTTTTTGGGGGGGGGAAAGATTAGCCCTGAGCTAACTGCTGCCAATCCTCCTCTTTTTGCTGAGGAAGGCTGGCCCTGAGCTAACATCCGTGCCCATCTTCCTCTACTTTATATGTGGGACACCTACCACAGCATGGCTTGCCAAGCGGTGCCATGTCCGCACCCGGGATCTGAACCGGCGAACACGGGCCGCTGAAGCGGAACGTGCGCACTTAACCGCTGAGCCACCAGGCCGGACCCCAAGGGAGCAGTTTTAATGGTGGGTGCTCTGGACATGGCAGATCTGTGGGGCAGATACCCATGGGGGACCTCTGGGCAGTCCCCCATGGGGGACAAGGGGGCTGGTTGGCTCTCCTTAATATGTTCTACCTAAGAACAGCCTTGTTCCTACACAGGAGCACTGCAGTGTGAAGGCTGAGCCCTCGGGATGTACTGGAATGTAGTGGCCCATTGGGGTAGGAGCATCTATATGGATGCCAGCTTCCTCTCCAGTACCAGGGAGCCCCACTCACTCTGCTGCTTCTGCCGGGCTTTGTCACAGATGGCAGGTCTCAGGTAGATCTTGCGCCCCTCTTCCACAGAGCAGTTGCGGCTGCACACCACCACGCCCAGGCAGGACTTCTTGAGGATGCGTGAGTTGTGGTTGTTCGTGTTGCGCATGGCCCAGCTGCTCAGGTGCCGCTGCGCGTTCCTGTCCTCTGAGCTGTAGATGTGCTTCTCGTAGGAATCTGGCCATTCCTGGAACCAGTCGGTCTTTTTCACATTCTGATAGAAACACAGAGAATACCATTATATTTTAAGCTGGAAAACACAACTGCCCATCATGGTGGAGACAATAGACGTGAAGGTTGTTTTGGCCCTCCAGAGCTGAGTGACAGGTGGGCAAAGACCATCCTGGATTTAATTCTGTCGGTGGGATCTGGGCGCACAGGACAGCAGCAGCGACGCGACTGCCGTGCCTACCGAACGTTTGCTCCCTGGACCAAAATGAGCTGCAAGTGAGCTCCTCTGAGCTCTACCTGGTTGATATTTCTCTAGCCCTTGATAACAAGTGTTCTGACCATTTCTCACTCAGAATTTTTGACGGTGAAGTAATATTATTGTGCTCTTACACAATTACTGTGGAAAACATTGCGGTGGGGTAGTGAGATAATGTCTCATACCACATGGTAGTTACCTTATTGGGAATGCTAAGGGTTTATGTCAAGTCACCAGATAAGCAGTGGGAGGACTAGAGAGCTGCAGTCCAGGAGGGTGCTGAGAGCTATTTCCTCCCCTGCAATTCTTCTTTTTTCTCTACTCCCATATTCGTGCGCCTCCAACAAGGCAGAAGAGTAAGGAGAGTTTACTTTTACTGGAAACTTCTATATTCTTGCCCAGGACTGACACTATGAACATCTAATTAAGCTCTCCTTTAAAAGGTCAGGGACACAGACACTCAATCCTTACGGCCTAAGTTCTTTGGCTCTCTGTGCTTCTGTTTCCTCATCTTTACAATAAGGATAACGAGACTTGCCTACCTCCAGAGCGGTTCTGAGAATTAAATAGGATAATATATAAAAAATACTTAGCACAGCACCCAGCATGGAATAAGCTCTTAGTTCCTGATGTTGTCGCTCCCATTTCTTAGGCCCTGCTTTGGTGCACAGATGCTCCATGTAACAGATCCCACCTACTTCTTAGAGTGAGAATCATTAAGCAGTCTCAGAAGACAAACTCAGGCTGTGCCCGTCCCAACAGCTTCCAGAGATCTGGCATGGTCTAAAAACATTTTTCAAGAAGATTCTGGAAGGTCAGAAAAGAAGATTCTAGAAGGTCCGGAAGGGGAGATCAGGCTGCCTCTCGTTTGCTCCTCCAACAGGAAAACCCAGCATAGAACATGAGAAAGGAAAGATAAGACGTTTTAGAAGGAAAAAAAGCAAACATCAGCATCAGGATGGAAGGGCAGCACAGGGAAGTTGGTATTTATTCGGTTAGATTTCAAGTTTACAGGTGCCAAAGAACTTTGTAACATAAGACTGTCTCTGAAGCCTCATTATGCTCTTCCATAAAGTGGAGACATTGATAAAACATGCTTCCAAAAAGTACTGTAAAGAGCAGATGTGTTGTCAACTGAACTTTTATGTAATGCTAGCTGTCATTTGAATGGAATGTCATGGGAACTGAGGTGGGTCTGAGGAAATATAAATGAGAGGTTTCACATACATGAGAGGTGGTACTAGTTAATGGCTAAGGGCTGGGGTCTGCAAATTAAGGCCCATGGGCCAAATCCAGCCCACTGCCTGTTTTGGGGGGGTTTTTTGTTTTATTCTGTTTTGTTTTGTTATTTGAGGAAGACTGGCCCTGTGCTAACATCTGTTGCCAATCTTCCTCTATTTTATGTAGGACACCACCATGGCTTGACAAGCAGTGCTAGCTAGGTCCACATCCAGGATCCAAACCAGCGAACCCCAGGCTGCTGAAGCAGAATGCATGAACTCAACCACTACACCACCCAGCCAGCCCCCCACAGCCTGTTTTCATAAACAAAGTTTTATTGGAACACAGCCATGTTCATTCATTTAAGCATTGTCCTTGGCTACTTTTACACTACAGCAGAGGAAAGTCGTTGCAGCAGAGACTGTTATGGCCCACAAAGCCTAAAATATTTACTATCTTGCTCTTACAGAAAGCTTGCCGCCTCAGTGCCTCCACTTTCTACTCTGTAAGACAGAGGTAACAGGAGTACTTACCTCACAGATTGAACCAGTTAACATACACAAGGCACTTAAAACAGCACCTGGCACATAGCAAGTTCCGTATCGGTGTTAGTTGTTACTCTACTAGATCTGGGGCCACACACACTCAGACAACGTGGTTGTAAAAGCCACCGGCATTCAGGAGCGAGAAGACCCACAGACAGGTTACGTCATGCCTTAAACCTTGCCAAGCCAAATCCAGGGCAGGAGCCCAAGCACCTACAAAACAAAAGCTTAATTGGTGCAACTCTTGTCCCAGGACCTCTTTCTCAGAGCAATGACAACGGCTAGCCCTTCATGCACTGCACTGAACTGCTGTGGTGCAGGAAGGGGAAGTTGCTCAAGAAGATAAGAGATGAAGGAGTGTGGGGTCTGGAGAAGTCCCCTCTGGTTCATCAGGGAGCTACAGCAGAGTCACCAGCAAAGAGCCAAGGCCAGGCCAAGATGCTCAACGGACCGTCTGCTTTTTCCAGGTCTTTCCCTCTCTCCCTTAATTCCCTGGTAATTCTGAGCTGGAGAAGACTCGGTGTCCCAGGCTGACAGAAACAGCTCCGCAGCCCCATCTCTGCTCTCTCCACCCAGCTCCTCTTCTCTTCCTCCGACCTCCAGCTCCAGATGGTGCTCTCTTGTTTTCTGTCACAAAAATGCCATAGAAAGCCTACTATTTTATCTTCGGAAATAATAAAAATGCAGGTTAAAGTGTTAAAATGTGCACCTTTCCTAACAATTTGGACTATAACAGTATACTGGTGGACTTGAATTATTCAAATACGAAGCATGGTTGTAGGGTAGCATAGACAAGGGCAAGATGGACTTGGAGAAAAGCTGAGATTTTCCTATCTTAAAGGTGAGCAGTCTGTTCAGGCTGGTCAGAGCCACAAAGCCCCCAAACCAGGAAGAGGAGAGTTATTTGTGAGAGCACATCAGATTTTCCAGTAAAAGCGGAGGCTCTCTGGCTACTGCAGAAGATAGGATCTCCACCATCTTTGTTTTTTCACTTTCTCTCAGTTTAATATATATTTTGATCTCCCTTCCAAAGGCTTCCTCTTTGACCCATGGATTATCGAGGAATACATTATTTAGTTTCCATATATTTACAGATTTTCTTGTTGCCTTTTGCTATTAATTTCTAGTTTGATTCCATTGTAACTGGAGAACACAGTGTGTTTCCAATTATTTTAATAATGTCGAGGTTTGTGAGAGGGCTCACAATGTTCTCCATTCCACCATCTTTTTAGCTTTTTTTTTCAACAGCCCATCACTGGCAACCTAATTTTCCAATTCTATTAATAATGAAGTAACGATTTTGACAACATATGGACTCGAGAAAATTCCTAGGAGTAAATGTGTTGACACCAAGCTATTACTTTGGCTGTTTATTCATGCCCAGTCTTTTGATGTGGACTCTTACTGGGATCTGTGACATCTTCTGACATTGAAATTAAGAGAAAACACAGATTCCAATAATACAAAGCGACCCAGATGTCAAAAGAATGATAGCGACCTCTGAAAGCCGTGTAAATGTAAGGCACCAGAGAGGTAAAAGTTAAAAAGAAAGAATAATCATTTCTTAATCTTGTTTTGCAAATCCTCACAAAACATTTTCTTCTTTTCAGGTCTTTTGTTTACTTTAATTTCTAACTTTTCATGAGTAACTCTTTGTTTTTCCTCTTGGTTAAGAAGTTTATAATTTAAAGGGAATATTCTCAAGGTTTCCAACATGTAAATCTAACTAATTTATATTTTATAATCTCATGAGTAACTTCATTGGGGGTTTAATTAATATTTCTATGACTTCTGTAATTTTTTTACTGAGACAATCTTCTAGCTCACTCAAAATCTTTGAAACGCTATGCAATCATAGAGCATTCTTCATTCTCCCCTCATTTTAATTTACTTAACTAGTTGAAGCTTTATATTCATTATTATACTATTATATAAAACTAATAAATTAAAATCAATATTCTGAAATAAGGTATCAAAAATATCTATGTTATCATGTTATTATATTAAAAGTGGTTTTCACTTGGAATATAGTCCGCTTTCATATAGAGCAATTATCTGCCGGGTTTTCTCTAAGGACAAGTATAGCTTATTAATTCCTTATAAATAAATGTTTCCAAATAAAACAGGGATAGCAAACAGATACGGCTTTAAGCAAGTCAGATAGAGGGAAAAATTAGATGTTTTTTATGGAACACAGAAAAAAATTCAACCGGTGTTTCAATGTACGTATAACTTCTCAGGAACATCTACTGAGCCAACTGGAAACCCAACTCCAAGTGGTATCAAAGGGAGAAATTCAATTCAACAAATACAGTTGAGTTAATGCAAGAATTACTCCTTATGCTAATCCTGCAATTTCCTCCCTTTGTTAAAGGGTCAAGATTCAGGACAAAAAGTTCATTTGCTCAGACTACGCTAAGATTACCTACTTGTCTTTTATCTTCTCCCTTCCCTTTCCCATTCTACCAAGTAAGGGACCTCCTGGCAGGCACCCAGAGGAGAATCTCTGCTACCAGAGATGTGGTAATGCTCCTATCACCGTCACACCAGAAGCACAGGGTGGCAGAAGAATTCTGGCCCCAATAGTGGGGGAGTCAACGACCATGGGGGCCCATTTGGGTGGAGCTGTCTCAGGAAATTCAAAAGACCTTGCGATCAAGGAGAATGCTGGCCGAAGAGGACAAAGTCATGAGTGTCCTGGTCAGACCAACAACAACATGACCTGACCAGGCAGTCAGATAATAATTGACAAGAAATCCAGAGTCTGGTTTACCTGTTAGCTCCCTAGCAACAAGACACATCTGCGTACTACAACCAGCTCCTTCTGACTACATTTAGCCACAGGAATTCACACCAAGAGCTCAAAGATTCACTTTTGCTCATAAGTTTAAGGCAAAGGAAATTTTGCTGCCTAAACCATGGTCCGGGAATCAACTAAGTGAAGATGTGGCCTCTTTGTGCTTGACTCACTGGGTTTTGGGTTGGCCTGTATTTATGTTTAGCCGATGTATGTTTTTATGTGTTGTCTACAAAAAATATACTTAAACCTTGGAATTTTGTGAAAGACTTAGGGTGGCTTGGGCCATGAGTTTTATCTGAAAACTGCTCATTCTTAGGAACAAAATGATTCAGGGTGTTTGTGTGCTGTGGCGCTATGGAACACCCTGTATTTCTGCTTTGAGAAATTCGCTGGTGTTAGGAACAGAGTGGGTGCTCTTATCTGAAGTGGGTACTAATAGGGGGGAAAGGAACTGATTTTCTTCCTAATTTTCCATCAGAAGCAAAACAAAGAAATTTCTTAGGGAATTCAAGCTCTCAAGTATTACAATCAGTATTAATAAGAATATGACACTTTTCAGGACCATGTAAGGAATTTTTTTTTTTTTTTTGAGGAAGATTAGCCCTGAGCTAACTACTGCCAGTCCTCCTCTTTTTGCTGAGGAAGCCTGGCCCTGAGCTAACATGTGTGCCCATCTTCCTCTACTTTGTACGTGGAACGCCTACCACAGCATGGCGTGCCAAGCGGTGCCATGTCCGCACCCGGGATCCGAAGCGGCGAACCCCAGGCTGCTGAGAAGCAGAACGTGCGAACTTAACTGCTGCACCAACGGGCCGGCCCCAGGAAGATTTTTAATGAAGCTGAGTCTAAATCAACACCAAACATTTGCTGCTTGGACCGAGCAGTCTCTAAAGCAGTTATATTTGAGCTTTTAAAATGCAAATGTAATTTAAGGGGAATAGGAAGGGAAAGCAAAATGGGTGTAATTACGTTGGCCTGGAATAGAGAGCTTTATCAAGGACAATTTTGAGTGAGCTAAGTGCCCGCAGTTCTGGGCTAGGCTCCCTGGGGGCTGGATTAAGGAGATAAGCTATCAAAATAACCACAAGTTAGGAGTGTCCAGAAACAAGTGAAACAAAGATTTATAATGACATATATGCAGGTGAAAGGAGGAAACGGACATGAAACAAATATACGGGAGGAATGATTCAGCCAGGGCAACTAGACTCTCTGCACCCTGGATCTGATCACACTTTCCAGCCGCGTAAGCCCCGTGGCTTCACACTGCCTATGAATTAACCAAATCCTCTCAGGACGGCCTGCGTCCAAACCACCTTTCCAGCCAGTAGCCTCCCTTATCTCCTTGCCAAAGGCCTGTGCACAATCTCCCTCAAATGTAGACTTTGACTCGCCTTCAGACTTGGATGCCCTGCTCTGCCCCCATTGTCTTGTCTGCTTTCTTCACCTGCCCTAATCCTCTCACCTTTTACGATGTTCGTCTCCAGAGAAAGCGCACCGCCACATGCTCTGCTTTGCTCCCCAGGCCTGAGTCACGCTGAATTACGTAGTCCCTCTTTCAAGCACCTCTAGCTTTTTTCTATATGGCTTTGATTCTCTGTTTAGGCACTGATCTTGTCCCACTAGCCCAGAAGATCATGAGCCCTTCCATGGAAGGTCAACAGCTTAATGGCCCCTGCATCCCTGAGCCTGCTCCAGCATCTGGCACATTCCAGTCACTCAAAAATGCTTGATGACCTAACGAGGACATCATCATTCACTCTGGCCAAAATTAACCCATAAATCTGAACGTATCCGAGATGTCAAAAGGATACGGCGTTTCCAGGACCAGAAGATGCAATTAGCATTCGGGTGACCATTCTGAAACTTGAACCATGTGAGTGGATTAACAGGAAAGCAATTTGTCTACAAGTTGAAGGATTTGCCCACGTGTTGCAGAAGTGATAATTCTGGCAAGAATATAAAATTATGAAAAATAAACTATAAATTCTTTGTATGAATGGAACAGAGGATAAAATTAGGGGAATTAGAATAATAACAAGCCATTGCATTTGATCCTGTAAACCACCTTTTTATGCCCAAACAGGTGGTCTGGGAAACATTAATTGTCTGAAGGGCTCCCTGAAAAGAAGGCTCCATGGTCAAAACCAAGCTAGGACAGTATCGCCTACCATGGCCTCCTCTTGGAGAGCCACCAATGCACGGATGATGAGAAGTCTCTGAGTCTACACTAAGGAAATCTGCTTAACTGTGTCAAACATAGTATTTCTCTTTTTCTTTCTTTACAACACCCATTAAAATTCTTTGTAACTTATACTCTACAGAACATGGCTTGAGAAACACTGTTCCAAACAGCTTAGAGATTTAGGTGGGTTATATAAGAAATTACTATTTTCATTTCACAGAGGAGATAACTAAGACTTTAAAAAAATTGGTTTGGGGGCCAGCCCCGTGGCAGAGTGGTTGGGTTTGCACGCTCTGCTTTGGCAGCCCAGGGTTTCACTGGTTTGGATCCTGGGCGTGGACAGAGCACTGTTCACCAAGCCATGCTGAGGTGGCGTCCCACATGCCACAACTAGAAGGACCAACAACTAGAATATACAGCTATGTACTGGGGGGATTTGGGGAAAAGAAGGAAAAGTTTAAAAATAATAAAATAAAATAAATTGGTTTGTTTCGAGTCTCACAGACTATGAGCAATGGAGCCACTCATTAATGAATTTCATATTTGTTGTTCATTGTTTACTATGTGCCAGGCATCGTGGTGGGCACCAGGCTGACAGTTCTAGAATGCAGGCCACCTTCCAAATCTCAGGTCACGAAATCCTAGACTATTAGAATTAAAAGGGTACCTGAGAGAGCATTTAGTGCAACCACCTCATCTTCAGAAGAGGAAAGAGAGACTCCGAACAGGGAATTGTCAGGGCTGGCCTTGTGGTGTAGTGGTTAAGTTTGTGCACTCCACTTTGGTGGCCAAGCGTTCACAGGTTCGGATCCTGGGCAGAGACCTAGCACCGCTCGTCAAGCAGCTCATCAAGTGGCAGCGTCCCACATACAATAGAGGAAGATTGGCAACAGATGTTAGCTCAGGGCCAATCTTCCTCACAAATAAAAAAAAAGAAAAAGGGAATCAACTCCCTGAGTCTCTACAATAAAAAGAGGCAGAACTGGAATTCAAAGCCAGGGTGTTGTCTCCAAGCCCCGTGCTTCTCCTGGTACACACTCAACCTCCAGATATGCTCACAAAGTATAAAGGCCATTATGCTTGGAAATCTTTCCAAGGCCTTTTATTTTTCACCTCAACTGGCTCTTGATAAGATTTCAGAGCTGGTATGAACCCAGCCGAGGATGGCGTTGTCTCTGCTCAGAAAATGTTAAGGGACTTTTGCACTGTTAATAATTTCCCTGGCATAATTAACAAATTGAGGGGCACTTAGCAATTTCCACGAGCAATCGAACCTTTCCTATGAGCTACAGATGATATATTTCCAAACCTGAATGTGTATTTTTGTCACTCATATCTCAGTTGAGCATCTTGGGTAGCTGAGAATGCTTTTATTCCTGGAAACTCATGTTGGAACATGAACTTTTATGAGCCCCGAGTTTCCCTCCGGGGAAGTGGTTCTTCCTTTCTTTACCTACGGATCTGATGATTGATACAGATCTTCTGTCCCAGAAAAAATGCATGTTAGTACACAGTTTCGCCCGCCATTTCAGGGGTTCTCAGACTCCCATGAAACCCCTGTGCTGGGATGTGACATTGCAACCTCTTCTCTGTACCTGCTTACCTAAACTCTTGATTTTGAGGCTGCCCAGCTTCCATTTGGGTGCTACAATCATGAAATTAGGAATAGGCGAACATGTGGGTCCCTGACCCAGGAATGATTAAAATTTACCTTAAAGTTTCCCCTAAAACAGCTATAATAATCATAATACCAATTAAGGGCAACTACAAACATAAACCGCTAGCGTAGATATTTGCACGATTTAGCTGTGGTTTATTCAACCATCCTTAAATGAATGGAAAGTAGGGCACACTTTATGCCCTCCAGCTCTCTCGAGACCCACCAAGAGAGAATGTAGGGGGGAAGTTAAGGAGAAACGTAAAGAGAAACAAAAGAAAACCTTCAGGAGCCGGCCCTGTGGCCGAGTGGTTAAGTTCACGCGCTCCGCTTCGGCGGCCCAGGGTTCAGATCCTGGGCGCAGACACGGCACCACTCATTAGGCCATGTTGAGGTGGCATCCCACATGCCACAACTAGAGGACCCACAACTAAAATATACAACTATGTACTGGGGGGATTTGGGGAGGAAAAAAAAAGCAGGAAGAAAATCTTCATTAGAGTGAAATTTGGAATGATCTGGAAGTCTTCAGTAGCATGAAATCTGGAATGATTATAAATCAAGCCTGTGGAATCTCCATTCCCTCTCCCCTGTTTGGGATAATTCAAATTTCTTGTTCCCCAGACTCGGCAGACTACCTCACCGTTTCATTACATGGTGCTGGTGATCTCCAGTCTTAGCCTTCTTATTTATCTTTTCAAACAACTCCCAGTGAAAACATTCTTCAAACGCCAAAAACAGAGGTCAAGGAAGTCCGCTTTAAATAACTAATGTTTTCCACCAAAATAAGAGTTAAAAAGTCGATTGCCAAAAATGAAGGCAAAGAAAATATGAAATGAAAGTCATTCTATAGCTGGAAAGAAGCCCAGTGTGCAAGTACTGTGTATTACTTAGGAAAATTCTAGAAGAGCATGCCATATGCTAGAAGAGCACTATCATTTGGACATTCCAGTTACAGATTTAGTTTTAAACCATTATTATAGCAAATAAGGTTGTATAAAAACTTGCACTGGGGCCGGCCCTGTGGCCGAATGGTTACGTTTGCGCCCTCTGCTTCGGCGGCCCAGGGTTTCGCTGGTTCAGATCCTGGGCGTGGACACGGCACTGCTCATCAGGCCATGCTGAGGTGGCGTCCCACATGCCACAACTAGAAGGACCCACCACTAAAAATATACAACTATGTACCAGGGGGCTTTCGGGAGAAAAAGCAAAAATAAAATCTTAAAAAAAAAAAAACTTGCGCATTACAAAGAGTTAATCTACAGGCAAATACATTATCACGGGTTTTATCCTACTAGCTGGCCAGGGCGGGTGCGACCTCAGCCAAGCCAGCTTTGAAAGAGAAGGGAGGTAGCATTTTCTTTGCTTGAGTCTATACCTGGGGCAGTCTGGTCGGCAAAGACTCGCTCAAGTTGTAAGTCTCGACATCTCTTAAAATTCCTCGGCCAGATGTCCAGCCGCAGCTCTGGAGGAGTTTGTCTGCTCGGGACCCTCATCAATTTCCTTCCAGGTCTTAGCACGTTGACAGTCAAGGCTCCAGAGCCAAATGCTGAGGGCAGATTCTTACCGCAAGTACCTACCTGTGGCAGTTTCATATCATTAATATCCCAGCTTAATATCTCTTTGTCCTCAGAACCAAAGTCTTCAGGTTGCATGATAAAGTCAGGTCACCCACAGGGTCCGTCTATTCAGCTCCCCTCAGAAGTGCCTGAGAATCTGGCTCTCAAAGGCTCTTAATACGGTTGGATCAGTCCGCTCAAGCAGCTTAGACCAGGAGACTGTTTTCTGACACTAAAAAACAAATGATAGTAATACTGACCATTAAAGAGATCCAAATCAGGGCTTGTCTGCCAGGAAAATCTGTTTTGTTGGCATTTTTGCAAGCACTAACGTACGAATAAAAACAAAATGTAGATGCTGTTAGCAGTCTTGCAGAAATAAAGCTTGACCATGGGGGACCAGAAGCACGGCGATCATTGCTTTCTCCTTCGGGTTTGGGCTTCCTTTCTCGTTGCTGGACCCAGGCTGTGAGGCCTTGGTAGGGACTGTTGTCACCTGTAAGCAATGGTTAGGACCTTTCCCTCCGTATACCTGTGTTGGGTGGAAGGGAGAGCTGGCTTGGAGTTGCTTCCACAGAAATGCCTTCATATGTTAGCGAAGGTGTGGTTAAAGTTACAAGAGAGAAACATCACAACAGAGGTGTCTAGGAGTATTTTTTAAATCCAAATTACCATAGGGATTAATTTTGGTCTCCTCAATAAATCCAGTGTGCACTTTCCAGCTTCAAATATTATCAAATGATATCCTCATATCAGATTCCTCTAAAACCTCGGTGTTATTGACATTTTGGACCTGATAATTCTTTATTTGGGGGGTTATCTTGTACGTTGTAGGATGTTTAGCAGCATCCTTGGTCTCTGCCCATTAGACGTTGGTAGCATTCCACTCTTACTTGTTGTGATAACCAAAAATTTCTCCAGACAATGCCAAAGGTCCCTTGGGGAGGGGGAAAATTGTTTGAGCACCACCACTCTAAAATAGCGTTTCTCAACTTTGTTTAACTCAAAGCACCCTTCAAGACGCTCTGACTTTTATCTTAGTGATCTCCTTCTTCCCTGCGGCCCACAAGAAAATTCTGCATCACTTTACTTTGATTAAATTGGATTATGTAAACGATAGATATTCACAAACGTTTGTGCCAACTTCATTCTTTACCCCATGAGAACTACTGCTCTAGTTTCTAGCTATAGTTGGTTAAAGAGGATTTAGAAAGAAAGAAGGAAAGAACGAGAGGGAGGGAGGGAGGAAGGAAGGAAAGAAAGAAAGAGAAGAAAAGCAAGAGAAAGTTCTATCCTGAGAAAAAAACTAATCATTTTGCAGATGAAAGGTGCTTGTTAGTAGAAGATGAAATGAACATGTTGACATGCGTAACATTTCTATCCGTTGGTGCTCTTGTGAAAACAGGGGAGAGGATGTTACGTGGAATCACTTACTAGTAAACTCAAACTACAAATTGGATTAATAGTCTCAACCTTAGGAAGTCTCGTGTGCTCTGTTCTTGGTTATTTAACTTTATGTAACCCGAATACTTGTCAATCACTGAGATGTATTGAGCGAAAGTGTATGGATATAGGGACTGTTGACTGAACATATAAATGAAGTTCTCAGCCATTAAATAACAAGCTAAGTGGAGTCTCTTCCCTCCCTTGCCCCCCCACCCACACTCACCTGCAATCTAGTGGTTGCAGACTCAAAAGGCTTGAAGTCGTTGCCCCCCCCCCCCACCCCGATACAAATGCTGACATGCAAGATTAAATCCCCATGACTTTTAAATCAAATTCTGTGTTTGGGAAATAGACACTGAGTAACTGAAGAAATGGTGCCGCAGGTTGACTTTAATTCAGGAGACTTAAGTAACAAGTTTATTAGACACAAATATCAATTGTACATGTGATAGCAACTTTTTGTGTACTTACCTCTTTCGACATTAACAACAGTAACTCAGGTGGCCTAAAATTTGTTATAGTTAATTGGAATAGATTGATTTTTCTTTTAAAAACTTGAATAAGAAGATTCACTTTTCGGAAAGCAGACAACATTCTTTTAAGCCTAGGCAATGTAGATATAATTCTTTTGCTTTTAAAGCAAGGAGAGCAGAATCAAAAATCTTGCTGCAGAAAAAACGACATTGCTTTTTAAATTTTCCTGATATAAATGTTTGCCAAATAAATGAACATTAATTTTGTATTTCCCTGAAAATGAAGAACAAAACATAAAAAAGAAGACTTTTGCAGCCCTTAAAACATAAACAACTAAACTCAGTTTTCCTCCAGGACCAAAAAACTAAATTCATCAAGACTGTTTTTTTTAAAGCAACTCAGGCCAAAGTGTATTCAATTTTCATCATTTCTACAGAAAACCAAATAGAACAAATAAAACCCTGTAGAAATGGGGAGGCCATTACCGTATCCCTTACATTTGCCTCTCCCCAGAGTTTGTGTCTTCCTTACCTTCTGACTTCTTATGGAGATGCAGACAATACCGTGTTATAAAGCTGTCACCTCTGGTTCAGGTCCCAGCAGGCTCTGGTCATTTTCTAGGTGAGCTGCTGTTCCCTAATCCAGGTCAAGGTACACTATGCTAATGAGCTCTGGCGATAGTCCAATCAAAATCTAGATGCTCTCAGCTAGGGATAGGTAAGGCCAAGGGGGCCGCTTCACCAGCCCAATTCTCTGCAGAATGCCAGCAATGTGATGAATATTCTATGGTGCGCCCCTGAACTTTCTCTTCCTTTATGCTATGAGGACATTTTAACTGAAATAGACATTGAAAAGAGCCTTATGAGAAAGTATAGATGTTTCCCTTCTTAAAATTTCATAGGTTGGGCTCAAGGCAGACTGATTAACAATCGATTCTAATTCTCCCATCATTTACCCCTCCCTGTGTACAAGAGAGGACAGACAGACACCGGTAAAGAGCTGTCACGCTGATGGAATTTACTGGGATAATGGATAGTCAACATCTCCTAAACCAGAAAAAGCAAAATGCTATCCTGCCTCTAACAGTGATGTCCCACTAATTCGTTTTTTTTTTTTTTTTTTTTTTGAGGAAGATTAGCCCTGAGCTAACATCTGCAGCCAATCCTCCTCTTTTTGCCGAGGAAGACTGGCCCTGAGCTAATATCAGCACCCATCTTCCTCTACTTTATACGTGGGACGCCTACCACAGCATGGCTTGCCAAGCAGTGCCATGTCCACACCCGGGATCCGAACCGGCAAACCCCAGGCCACCAAAGCAGAATGTGCGAACTTAATCGCTGCGCCACCAGGCCAGCCCCCTGACTAATTCTGAATGTTCTACTTCCACCCAAATAATACAATTCTCCCTTCTAGAGAGTCCTCAGCAGTCTGGGCACATCCCAAGTGCTGTGTTCCAGGCAGTCTGCTGGGCTCTGGAGATACAAGGGAGAATGAAAGCCATTAAGAAGTTCAGGGGCCGGCCCGGTGGCACAGCGGTTAAGTTCTCAGGTTCCGCTTCGGCGGCCTGGGGTTCGCCGGCTCGGATCCTGGGTGCAGACACGGCACCGCTTGTCAAGCCATGCTGTGGCAGACGTCCCACATATAAAGTAGAGGAAGATGGGCACCGATGTTAGCTCAGGGCCAGTCTTCCTCAGCAAAAAGAGGAGGATTGGCGGCAGACGTTGGCTCAGGGCTAATCTTCCTCAAAAAAAAAAAAAAAGAAGTTCAGTCTAGTGGAAAAGATGAACAAACACTAAATAAGCCTAAGATAACTTGATGCATGGAATAGAGACAGTCTAGAAGGAGTGCAGAGGAGGAAGGTGTTAAGCTGGAGGGAAGAGAATCAGAGGAAACTTATTCCACCAACATGATGCCTGATCAGCCTTTTGAAGGATAAATAAGGATACATCAAGGCATCAAGGAATAGAAGACGGTGTTCCGGTAGTGGCAATATCATCGGCAAAGGTAGAGTGCTAAGAAAAGTGTGGTGTGATCGGCATCACAAGAAGTCGGGACCTTTCAGGAAGGTCTGGACCATCAGAGTTACGCTGTGGAGGAAGGAATGAGCAGGCCAGAAGGCAAAATGCTTAGGGAGCCCCATAGGCTGTGTGAGGCAGTCCCTAAGAGGTCTCCGACAATGCTGACATTTCTCACCAGTCTTTCAGTTCATGAAGGAACTCCTCTTCCACCTGGAGGTTAAGACTCTGCATTTCTCTTTTGCAGTCCCTCTTTGGTCAGTAGGTTCTCTCTCTATCTCCCGAACACACTGTAGCAGGACCGAGCCTAGCGGTGCGCCAACTGGCAAAAGAGAAATGTCTACGGGGTCCAGCTCCAGAATCACAGAGCAGGGCAAAGAGGAGCTTTAGAGCTGAGAGGCAATAAGTTGATAACAAGAACACCTGTCAGGATTATCCACTAGCTGAGGACCCTCCAGAGCGTCTGCTCCCACCCACATATCTATCCTTAAGGAACCCCCGAAATGCCACCCCTTTATGAGAACGTCCCACACTAGTCTAGAACACATGATGTCTCACTTCTGTGGTGCTCCAGAACTCAACTAAATTCCATGCTGTCTTAGATCACTTAGAACTAACATTTTTTCTAATTACAAAATAAATTCACAGTCTTTTAAAAAGTCCTGTTCTGATCTCCTAGAGATTCCCACGGTTTACATTTTGGTCGTGTCCTTTCAGACTTGCGTTTTTCCCTACATCCATCACCAAACACAGGTATTCTTTGCCTAGTTGTAATGCTACTGTACGTACTGTTGCTTTAACTGTTGATTGAGTGTTAGTCCTGGCTCCCCGGCTAAGCTGCTATGGTTCCCTCATGGTGAGGTTGGTATCTTCCACTTGCCTTCTCACAGAAGGCCCTGCTGGTATCCCAGCTACAGCGTCAGATCCATCCTTGTTCCAAGAACCAACCCTACTCTGACATAGACAAGAACTGAGATGCTGTCTCCACACCCTGATTGAGCTATGACCTTATGTTCAGGACTGGTAATAACAGCACTTCTGCTTTCTGAAGGCCATGGTCCTACCTTCTTACCCAAATTCTCCTAATTGGATCTCTGTCCCTGTTATTAATAACAATAATCATAGCAGCTTCCCTTCACCAAACACTTACAACGTGTCAGGTGCTAAGCACTTGATCTTTACAGCATCCCTGCGAGGTAGATGCTATTTTTATTTTCCCCCTTTTGCAGAGAAGGAAACCAAAGTTCAGAGAAATAATACCTCACAAGCACTTAGGCGACACGGCTGCTGGCCACAGTCCTGCGTGAACTGCCCGATGCCGTTCAACGTCTGGAGTCTTTGTCTCTGCTCCTATGTACTCGGAGCTCCACCTCGCTCTTTCCGGCCTCTGTCTCCTCCCTGAAGACAGGAATCCTGCCCTAAAAGGCAGGTGGCTAGAGGCCCTATTGCTTGGTGACCAACCTCAACCACTGTAGCTTGGATTTCTCAGTCTCTCTGCTTTTAAATTCCCTGTCCCTCTGGAGCCTGCCTATTGAGATCTTTCTGGGTTCTTTCATCATCAGTGGTGCTTTAGGCATTTTAGGAAGGATAATTCTTTGTGACTGTCCCAGGCACTGCATCCTCAGCCAGGAAGCCTGACTTCAGAGCTGCTATGGCCATCTCTGGTGGCACATGGCAGAATCTGAGAGATGAAACCAACAAGGGAGCAAAAACCAGAGGGGAGAGAGAAAGAAAGGGAGAGGAAGAGGAGAGAGCTGGATACAGGCAAGCCTGAGGCCAGCTCCAATCCTCTCCTTTCCAGTTATGTGATCCACAAATAGTGTTTACACTTTGACTCCTTTGAATTGAGTATCTTCATTTTGCACCTATTAGAGATCTACTAACACATCCCCCATCGAGGTAAGCCTGAATATAGCCAGGACCTCAAAATAAATCTCTTTCCTCTTTATTTATGCTTCTAAAGGTTGGCACCCAAATGGACATATCTGACACACCATAAAATCAGAAAATGCCCCATAATGTCTCACCTGAGTCAACATTCAGGGCTCAGAGGGTGGCCATCACCAGCCCTATGAGACACTTACCAGCACAGGCAGTTCTTAAAGCACGTACTCGAGAGACCTCTCAGGGGTCACTTCTCTGTGCTGTGTAACACTGAACTTTGGATTTTTCCTTTAGAGTTTCTCAAATTTTAAGTCATTTGTGGCTCTCATGTGGAGAGTCTCCATGTTCTGTATAATATACTTCATTTCTAAAGACCAACCTGAGTCATCTTAAATTGGATTCTGAGCTGCATCTGTTCTGAGAAAAGAGACTGACGTAGTGGTCTTTCTCTATATCTCTGGGCAGACAAGACACACACGGTTGGCTGTTGAGAGTCCCCAGTCGGTGGTTCAGGTGGGAAAGCCCCTGCACGTCAGGGTGCCCTTTGGAAAACATTGTGAAATTTTAAAATATTTACTTCATACAACTTAAGAACTGTTTTACTAATAGAAACTATGACTAACATATGGATATGTAATACCAAAATCACAACTATGAACCCAAGGGTGAACCCCCTAAAAGGGGAAAAAACAAGCTCTCACATTTATCGTGGTAGATTGTTTCCCATTTCCTATAAACATTTTGCTGTCCTTTGGTTTTGTGCTAGACGGCAGGAAATGAGGTGTCCTACAGGTTGATAACAACGTGGGTAAATTCAGAATTGAGAGAATTATTCTATTTTTTTAAATAATTTTGCAAATTAGGAAACCAACATCAACTTTTTCAAAGGTAAGCACCACAGCCCAAACAAAGCAGGAATATGATCCCATCATTTCCATGAAGAAGCGAGGTACCCCAATTTTTTTTTCATAAAAAATATAATTTTTATGGTTATTCTCACTAAAATATGGTTTTATGGTTCTATTTCATTAAAATGTTATTTATGTAAAAATGTAATGAGTTGCTACTGTTATTTTAGGTGAATCAATGAATATTTCAAAAAACATTGAGTTCTAGTTTCTAATATGGTAAATATTGAGAGATATAACCACATAAACAAAAGGTACTTGAGGTTCTCATTAATTTTTAAGAGTGAAAACTCGTCCTGAGACCCAAAAGTTTGAGAACTGCTGCCATAAAGTATTAAATCCTAAAGTACTCCACCTTGGTCATCAGGCAATGGCTGTTCCTGGTGGTACTTAGCACTCAGAGTGTAAACCGCCCCCTCTCTAGGCCCCCATGGGCTCGTATTCAGGACGAGCATGGAAAGGGGAAGATGATGAACACGAAGAGAGATGCTTTCAGTAAAACCGCACACCATCAACTCACACAGGACAAAATACCACTTGAGGAGGCAGGCCCTGCCCACAGCAAGGGTTTTTGGCACCCAGCACCGATTCCAGCAGACCCAGCACCCTAACTCCTGCAGCCCGGGAGCCCCCATCAGCGGCAGTGGAGGCGCCCAGCAAAGGTAGAGGCGCCCAGCCGAGCCTGTTTGGGGATGCGTGACCCTGGCAACTGAGTTATCCTCTGCAGCAGGCTGTGGAGACCTTAGCAGCTCCCACCACCAAAGGGGCAAAGCAGGAGAGGAAGAAAATGGTGGACATATGTGCCATGTGAAGACTCAGTGATGAGCACACAGCACACACCGGAAGAAGACACAACCAGGGAGCCGAGATCCTGCAGGTGGGTCCAGGGACCAGCAAAAAACAGCCTAACTCTCCTCATGTCACCTCAATTTAAACTTTTGAAGCCTCGTGAAATCAAAGATCACTTATTTACAATTAAAGAATACCGAGGCAAATGCAACAAAAACGGCAACAGCTGTGTTTTGTGTTATGGGATTACTGATAACATTTCTTTCTTTTTTGATATTTATCTATAATTTTCTAAATTTTCCATAAGAAGCATGCATTCTTTTTTTTTATCATGTGAATCATTTAAAAAAAAAAAAGGCCAATGATACAAAGTCAAAACACCTATTTGTACAGTATAGCAGCAGTTCTCAAACTTTTGGGTCTCAGGACACTCAAAAAATAAGCAGAATCTCAAAGAGCTTTTGTTTATGTGGTTATATCTGTCAATACTTACCATATGAGAAATTAGAACTGAAAAATATTTGAAATATTAGTCTAAAATAATAGTAATAACATTACATTTTAACATTTTTATGAAAAGTAACTATATCTTCAAAATAAAAATTGAGAGGAGACACATTGTTTACCACTTTTGCAAATCTCTTTAGTATCTAACCTAACACAAGACAGCAGGACAGCTGATATCTGCTTCTGCCTTTGGTCTGTTGCAATCGCACATGTCATGTAAGTTCTGGAAACTGCACCGCATACTTGTGAGAGATTTACAGCAAAAAAAGGGCAAATAACATCTTAGTATTACCATGAAAATAGTTTTGATCTTATAAACATCCTGAAAGGCTCTAGGGGACCTCCAAGACTCCCTGGGCCTCACTTTGAAAACTATTTTCTTTGAACCATACAAAATACATTCACAAACAAATCTCATTTGACTCTCAAAAAATATTTTGAATTGGGCATGTTTTTAAACAGATGAGGAATCTGAGATTCAGAGAGGTTAACAAATTCATCCCAGATCACACACTCAGATTCCTCTTCAGATTCTGAATTCAGGACTCCATTCCAGACAACCAGCACATCAACTCTGGAAAGGCTTTTTCACCACCCACCTTTCCCAGATAAACCACAGCCTGGGACACTCAAAAGAACTTTCACACAGTAATTAGGATGGCTAATATTTTAACTCTAGAATGTGGTAGAAAAATGGAGATCCAGAGAAGTTACGTGAAACAGAATATGACATAGCAGAAATAAGCACAAGTCCTGGGATGCAGCAGACCCGATTTGTGGACGTCACCCGCCACTTCTATGTGACTTTGAGACAAGTTTCTTTACCTCAGTGGGCACCAGGATTGCTTCATCTGTAAAATGGGATAATGATATCTTACCTGCCTCAAGGCATGGGCTGGACCAGATGATTGCCCAAGGTCCCTGCTAATGGAAGGGCTGTCATTTACCAAAAATCCCAGTCATTTAGGAGGTTAGGAATACAGCCAGCTGAGATGGACTCTCCTTTTGAAAATGCAGTCCCTATAAATTTTTTCTTTTTCTCTAACATAATATCTGGAACTTAGTATTTATTGAAAGCTATTTCAGTTATCTTTCTCATAACTCCTTCAAACTTTGTCTGAAGATCAGCCTGGAGAACAATTCACTGAAACCACTTGAAAAGTTGATATGTAGAAATCAGACGCGATCCACAAGCCCAAGTATATTGAACACCTAGTTGTGCAGTAAACGTGTAAGACTAGCGAGGCCTGCACATCCGATTTTATTTCTGGGCGTGCTACTGGATTTGCACATTGACAATGCACTTAAGCTGCTTTATTGTTCCCATTGTTTTAACTGTGGTAAATATATATATTACATGAAATTTACCATTTTCACTAGTTGTAAGTGTACAGCTCAGTGGCATTAAATACATTCATATTGTTTTGCAACCATCACCATCATACAGTTCCAAAACTCTTTTCATCTTGCAAAACTGAAACTCTGTACCCATTAAACAATAACTCCCCGGGACTGGCCCAGTGGCTTAGCAGTTAGGTTCACATGCTCCACTTCAGCCACCTGGGGTTCATAGGTATGGATCTGGGTATGGACCTACTCACTGCTCATCAAGCCAAGTTGGGCAGCGTCCCACATATAAAAAATAGAGGGAGATGGACGCAGGTGTTAGCCCAGGGCTAATCTTCCTCAGCAAAAAGAGGAAGATTGGGAACAGATGTTAGCTCAGGGCCAATCTTCCTCACCAAAAAAAACACAAACAAGCAAAAAACAATAACTCCCCTTTCCCTCAGGCCCTGGCAATCACCATCTACTTTCTGTCTCTATGAATTTGACTACTCTAAGTACCTCATCTAAGTGGAATTGTACATTATGTGTCTTTTTGTGACTGGCTTATTTCACTTAACATAAATATCCTTAACGTTCATCCTTGTAGTGGCAGGTGTCAGAATTTCCTTTCTTTTTAAGGCGGAACGATATTCTGTTTATTGTATACCAAATTTTGTTTATCCATTCATCTGCCAATGGACATTTGGTTTGTTTCCACTGCGTTCAAGATTTCAAGCCTGCATTTAAAGGTTAGAGAGATTCCACCCAGGCAAAGAAAAAAGAAAAATAGAGCTAATGGCGCTAGACATGGATCACAGAAGTATGCACTGAGTTTTTTCAAATCTGAGGAGTAAATTCCAGTGTTTAAAAAAAAAGCCAGATTTTTGTCTTTGTTATTTTCCTCTCTCCTCTAAAGATATGCTACTAAATTGTAAGTTTCCTAAGATCAGGGAATGTACTGCATCTAACTTCGCATTCCGCGTAACACACAGCAGAATTCCAGGCAAATTCCATTACCTTATCTTCGAATACAGCAATGTATTGTACAATTAATGAAATATTTTGATCTGAATTGCTACATTTGATTTTACAACAATCTTCCGAGAAGGACAGGGCAAGTATTTGTGCAATTTTATAGACAAAGAGGCTGAGATCCTCCACCCTTAGCTTACCGCTAGGCAACATGGGATCCAGGCCACCACCAGAGGTCTTGTCACACCAACGCCAGCTCTGGCCCTCTGTCCCTACCATCTGTCGGGATTTGTGAATGAGCATTTGAAGTCACTTCCATGGAGGCACAGAAATATAAGCCAGACAACATCTTAAGGTCCTTCTAACCTTACAAAGTGAAAAACTTTATGAAAACTAAAATCAGGGAAACTTTCCAACCAGAAAGTTAAACCAAAAGTCAAAGAGAACAAAAATAGGAACTAAACTTAGAGGCTCAGACTAGAAAAGTCTACTTAACCAAAATTAAAAGCTGCCAGATAAAGAAATAGTTGAAGGAAGAAAAAATAAAGAGATACAAGAAATTTTTCCCGAGTTGAAGGACGTGAAACTCTGCACTGAAGCTTCTAGAGGATGCTCACGTGTAACTGAAGGCAGATCTGTCCTGACGTATGGCTGGGAAAGTTCATTTAATTCTTAAACTTTCAGAGAGAAAAAGCAGGTTTCATGCAAAAGATGGGAAATCAGAATTTCACGAGATTGTTCCAAAGCACTCTCTCCAGAAAAACCAGAAGTTGATGGAGGAATCCCTCCAAAATTCCAAGAGAAAAGTATCTCCAAGCCAGAATTCTAGAGTGAGCCATGTCAGTCAAAGGTGAGGAAAGAAGAAAAACATTTTTAACACGTAAAGGCTTTAAAATTTTACTTCCCGTGCACTGGAAGCTACTGAAGGATCCACTCCACCAAAATAGAGGTAATTGAATGAAGAGAAAGGGCTCCAGGAGAGCAATGAAGAAAAGCCCAGGACGACAGTGCAGGGACGTCCCAGCAGGGCAGGTGCAAGAAGGCCCTATGCATGAATAAAGGATTCTGGGAGAGAGATTGCGATGGTTAAATTTTTTCTGTTGTGTGATGATTATTTTATACGTCAACTTGGCTAGACCAAGATCCTTACATATGTGGTCAAACACCACTCTAGATGTTGCTGTGAAAGTATTCTTTAGATGAGATTAACATTTAAATCAGTAAACTTTGAGTAAAGGAGATTACCCTCCATAATGTAGGTGGGCCTCATCCAATCAGTTGAAGGCTGTAAGAGAAAAGACAGATGTCGCCTGAGGAAGAGGGAATTCTGTATCCAGACTGCCTTTACACTTGAGCTGCAATATCAACTCTTCCCTGAGTCTCCAACCCAACAGTCTGCCCTGCAGATTTAGGATTTGCCAGTCTCCACAATCATTTGAGCCACTTCCTTGAAACTAAATTTTTCTCTCTCTGTATGTACACATACATCCCATTAGTTCTGTTTATCTATAGAACGCTAACTAATACAGAAGTCGACAGGAAAAAATGAGAGGCAGTGCTTTTGTGAGTATGGAAAATATTATTGGTCAGTATGTGGCAAAGTTTCAATAAAGTAAATTAATTATGAGTACATAGGAAACCGAGCAAATGAAAAAATGAGGCAATTTTTAACTCCAGGAAAAACAAAGGATTGTACTTCAGCAAGAAACAATTATTTGTTTGTCAAAGTAACGCAAATACCTACCATCAACTAGCCAAAAATGCTTTACGTAATTATCTGGGGAGAGGAGAATGAATCAGTAATATCTAAAACTGATAAATTGAGAAACACAATATAAACATATTATTCAGAACCATGGAGAAAAACGCTAAGACAAATTGTGAAAAAAGGCAAGAGTCATTTCCCGCAAATACAGGGGAGGGAGGCAAGAAAAGTCAGATCCTTTTTGCAGGGTTTCATCGTAAGCCGTTTGACAATTTGAATTTATGTTCAGGCATTGCTCAGTGAACATCTGACATGGACTGTCATAGAAAAGCACAAAACTCCTGCTCAGGATTACTCTGAGTGCAGGGCGCGTCTAGGGGGCAGTATGGGGGCGGGTGCGGCGACAGGACAGACCCTAAAGTATGTCCCGCACTGGTTTTCCACAGACGCTTGAAATTCAATGACGATCTCATTTCCTTGGCTCTTGAAGGCTTTTTGATATTTAAAGTTGGCTCCTAAGACAGAAACCTTCCCAGGAAAGGAGCACCCCTTAGTAGGGATTACTCAGCTTGCTACTGAGAATGAGAATGGAAAATCGACCGGGAGGGAAAGGCGGCGGCCGTGGCCACACTGGACTAGCCCTGGGCCAGGTCCCTGTTTTCACCCGGCACCGCGCCGGGGCAGGGAGAAACCAGCTGTGGGCCTGGAGGATTTGCAGCAGCAGCAACCGGCCAGGAGGTGGCAGCCCTGTCTCATCTGGTGCCCCAGCCTCGGTCCCTGCAGCGCCATGGAGGCGGGGAGGGCAGGGCAAGAGCCGGCAGGGTCACCTGAGAGGCAGAGAAACTTGGCAATTCTGAGCCACAGAAGTAGTTTTATGACATTCCTGCTGCGATTGCAGTGAGCATGCAGCAAATATTTGTTTGAACCCATCAATTCCGCGACCGGTCATTCAGATTGCTCCCTTGAATGCACCCTCGACACCAGGGCGGGGACCACAGCCCGGGGTCATCCCACTCTGCTCACCAGACTCCCGGCCCCTTGCAGCCAACAGTGGCCAGAGAAACATGGCGCAGACTGCTCTCATTTAAACTCATGTCCCTAAATGTCACCTGGCCCTTAGTCATCCTGTACTTCCCCAGTGTGCTCATTCTTCCACTCTCTCCTGAGACAAGTATTTGACACTTTCAGCTCACTTGGCAGACCTCCAACGCCTCGCTCTGCTGCTGGCCTTCCTTCCCACTTCACTGGGAAAATGAAGCCCCCAGAAGGGAACTTCCATGAGGCCCCCGCCAACATCCACACCTTGGAGCTGGCTTTCCTGCCTGTTGTTATAGACAAACTGTCCTGGCTCCTAAGGGCAAGCCAGCCTGTGCCCCGGATGGAATCCCCTCTCATCTCCATGGGAACATGACTCCAGCCATTTTCCACCTTGTTTTCCCTCAGCATCAATTTTCCTCTCTCTACTGTGTTATTCTCACACAAACCTGCTATTATCTGTCCCATCGTTATTATTTATAATCCCTCCTTGGCCCCAATTACATATCAGCTGTGACCTCATCTCTGTCCTCCCTTTTCCAGTAAAATTCCTGGATTTTCCATGCTCTCCGATACTCGCTGTCTCCGAAGCTTTCCTGCCGTTCTTGGTTAACCCCACGGCTATCAGGCTTCTGCTCAGCCCATTCCAGAGAAGTTCCCCTTGCCCTCCACATCGCCTAAATCCAACGGTCAACTCTTTGTCCTCATCTTAACCTTATCTATAGAAAGCACTTAACACAGCTGACTGCTTGCTTCTGGAAACATGTCTGCATTGGCTCCCAGGTTGCCATCATCTGGCTTCTCCTCTTCCCTTCCTAGTTCCTTGCCAATTCCGTCTTTTCTCCCCAGTCTCTTATTCTTAAACTCAGTCCTTGGACTTCTTTTCTAAACATAATCGCACTCCCTTGGTGAGCTCCTCTAGTCCCATGACTTTAAATACCACTTAGATACTACAAGTCCCAAACAGACACCTCTGGCTCAGACTCCTGCCCTGACGCCACACTGTGACATCCAGCTGCCCACCCAGCACCTCCCTGTGACCTTTGAATCGACGCCCAGATTGAGATCCTGATAGTCCACTGTCCTGCCCATGGTCTTCCGATCTGTTAACGGCAGCCCTATTCTTCCGGTTTCTCAGGCCAAAATCCTTGCAGGTGTCTTTCATTCCTTCCTTCCTCTCACATCCCATGTCTAATCCTGCAGGAAATCCTGTAGGCTCTCCCTTCAAAATATATCCGGATTCCAACCGCGTCTCAGCACCTCCACCACCACCCTGGGCTAGCCACAGTCACCTCTCCCCCAGTTACTGCAATAGGCTCCTGACGGGTCCCCCCACTTCCACGTCGGAGCTCCTACAGTTTCATCTCAATACAGCAGCGGAGCGATCCTTTTTTAAAAAGGCAGATCATGTCACTCCGCTCCTCTAAACTCTCCAAAGCTCTCCCCATCTCAATCAGAATAAAAGCCAAAGTCCTTAGAAAGGTGTATAAGACGCTAGACCAGCACCATCCAATAGAAATATAACAGGAGACACGTGGTATTTTCAATCTCTTGGCAGCCACAATAAAAAGGTAAAAAGAAACAGGTGAAATGAATTTTAAGGGTACGTTTTAAGAGTGTCTCTAAAATATCGTCATTTCAACATAGAATCCATATAAAACTTGAGAAATTTTTCATTCTTGTTTTCAAAGTCTTTGAAACGTCGTACATCATTTAGTCATATAGCACGTTTCAGTTTGGACTAGCCGCATTTCAAGGGCTACATGTGGCTAGAGGCTGCTATGCCAGACAATGCAGCTTGAGCCCACGTCTCTCTGATGGTACCTCTGATCGGCCTCCTGCTCCCCTCCACCTTGCTCACTGCTCCAGCCACCAGGCGGGCTTGTGCCTCAGGACCTTTGCACAGCCTGTTCCCTCTGTCCCCCCCAACCCTCTGCTCTTTCCCCTGATAACCTCATGCCTGCGTTTTTGACTCCTACTCCTCCTCCTCTTCACTTACAAGGCCATCCCACTTAAATTGAAGCCACCTGACTTCCCATGCTGATACTCCCAACTCCTCTTACCTGCTTCAATTTTTCCCCCTTAGCACTTATCACCTTCTGGAAGATCATATATTCATTGGGTATTCTCTATTTTCTCACAGAGAAGATAAGCTCCACAAGGGCAGAGGCCTATTGTGTTCCCAACAGTGCCTGGTACATAGTAGGCACTCAATAAATGCTTCTTGACGGAATGAATTCACGAGAGCATAACTCTATCCCCCCACGAGGGTTTTCAGGTTAGGGCTTGGAGCCAGCATCTCACACCAGACCACAGCAGCACTGATCTTGGAGTGATGGAAACAGAGCCATCTCATCTGTTAGCAATCCTGGCGAGAAAAGGCAAGGCTAGGTTCAACAGGGCAAACGTTCTCTGAGCGTCCACCGTGTGCTCGGCCGTAAAGCAACAGCCATGAGGACACGGCCATGACCTTCAGCAGGCCTGGATTTCCTCCGCACAGCCAGAGGCCAGAGCCAGCACCAAAGGGGGAAACTGACAGACTGATTTCAATTTGTTGGAAAGAAGAACGTTTGACTAATCAGCACAATTCAAAATGAATTGGATTGTCTTAGGAGGTCTAACCATGGCCCAAATCGAGAAACCACCATTGCTAAGAAGATCTGGGCTCTGGGTGGGAGGCCGGACCAAATTTCCAAAGTTGCCTTAACAGGCTAAGATGCTTAAGCCTACATTCTGATGTAGCAGAAATGATATGGGTTTTGACATCCGACAGCCTGGGTTCGAAGTCTTGTTCCACTGTTCGCCTGCTGCTGCTTAACGATTTGCATGTTTGTTATATATTTTCAGGTTATTGCCTGTCCCCAAGGATTTTTTCCAGATCATGTATGTAAAACTGTTTTCCACACGAATTGACATCCAATAGAAAGTACGTCATTTTTTCAAACTTTTCTTGGAGGACTTTCTCTTAGCTTCCAGGATTTCCAAAATTTTCAAGGTTTCCTCCCCCTTTATTTTTGAATTCCCAGGCTATTTCTAAAACTCTGCTCTCACCACATGGCTCTCTCTTCCCCTCTCTTTTCCCATCAGCAACAACCACTGCTCCTCAGTGTCAGGAGCTATCTCATTTCATCTTTGCAGAGGGTGTGGAGGTGTTAGCCAGAATTGTCTCATTATTCAGATGAGGAAACAGAGGCTCAGAGAGGCTAATTAACTTGCCCAAGGCCACGTATCTAGTTAAGAGGCCAAAGGTAGCCTAGGAGATCCCAAAGATTTTCTTTCACTGTTCTGTTGTCATTTGTTTGCTCAACAAGTACTCACTGATCTCCTGGTGCAACAGTTATTGTGCCAGGAGGTCTGCTAGGAACTGAGGACACAGCCACGTGCAAACCCCTTCTCTGCCCTCTGCGCCCTTGGACTCTGGAGTCAGGTTGGAGGCTATGGACCATCACCTGTCCCCATTCACGTAATCCCCTGTCAGCCCCTCCAGGCCCGGGCGGGATCTCTGTAGATGCTGCTGGTCTGCTGCTCTGCTGCTGGCTCTGCAGGATTTTCCTGAAATTATTGTAGCCATAGTTGTGCAAATAACCTAATCATTTTCCACTTCTGATTGGATAACAAGACGGAGGTTGGGGCCAGCCCAGGGGCGCAGCAGTTAAGTGCGCATGTTCTACTTCGGTGGCCCTGGGGATCCCAGGTGTGGACATGGCACTGCTTGGCTAAGCCATGCTGTGGTAGGCGTCTCACATATAAAGTAGAGGAAGATGGGCATGGATGTTAGCTCAGGGCTAGTCTTCCTCAGCAAAAAGAGGAGGATTGGCAGCAGATGTTAGCTCAGATCTAATCTTCCTCAAGAAGAAGAAAAAAAAAAGACAGAGCTTACTTTTGCTTAAGAAGCAGCCGCACATCTTAGCCAACATCTCGCAGAGTGGACTGTAATTTGAAAACCTGAGAACTCCGAAGCCCCCTTCATGTCTCCTTGACTTCCAATTTGTTTCGGAATCCCAGTTACAAACTGTGCATACCTTGGGGAAGGGTAGTTGTGTGTGCACACTGAAGTGGGGCGGACATTCATTAGCAAAAAACGTTTGCCTGCTCCTCCCCTCTTCCAAAAGGTCTAAGTCACACCTCTGTTCCTGTCACAAACCCAGCCCTTGCTGGCCCCTCCCTGGCCCCTCCCGGGGCCAACTTCGAAGGCCAACCATAGGCACTCAATGCGTGTTTTAAGGGCTCAACCTTCCTCTTTTTAGTCAATCTGATTTTACTCACTTGTGCTGGGCAAAGTATTTTCTAAATTACTTTCATTTAAAAAGTAACCAGAGGGTCTGGCCCAGTGGTGCAGCGGTTAAGTGCGCATGTTCTGCTTCGGCGGCCGGCTTTCACCGGTTGGGATCCCGGGTGTGGACACGGCACCACTTGGCAAGCCATGCTGTGGCAGGCGTCCCACATATAAACGAGAGGAAGATGGGCACGGATGTTAGCTCAGGGCCAGTCTTCCTCAGCAAAAAGAGGAGGATTGACGGCAGATGTTAGCTTAGGGCTAATCTTCCTCAAGAAAAAAAAAAAAGTAACCAGAAGAGAGGCCAGCCCCGTGGCCGAGTGGTTAAGTTTGCACACTCCGCTTCGGCAGCCCAGGGTTTCACTGGTTCAGATCCTG
The DNA here is from genome assembly GCF_037783145.1 of Equus przewalskii. Classification (NCBI taxonomy): domain Eukaryota; kingdom Metazoa; phylum Chordata; class Mammalia; order Perissodactyla; family Equidae; genus Equus; species Equus przewalskii. Next base: position 51,024,037 of record NC_091849.1, read on the forward strand.
GGTGCGGACATGGCACCACTCATCAGGCCATGCTGAGGCGGCACCCCACATAGCACAACTAGAAGGACCCACAACTAAAATATACAACTATGTACAGGGGGGATTTGGGGAGGAAAAAAAAAAGAAAAAAAGAAGATTGGCAACACTTGTTAGCTCAGGTGCCAATCTTAAAAAAAAAAAAGTAACCAGAAGATTACGAAAGCTTAAAAAGAACTAACTGTAGTTAACTCATGCCCAGGTCGTATGATATCCTAACATAATGTGTTTCAAGTATTTAAAACGCTTTCATATTCAGGAATGTCAAATGGGAGGAGGTGTGCTCATTTCATTGATTTTTCTCCTTTTCTCCATGGGGCAGGGGAGCAATAGGACATGAGGGGTCCTAAACTTCTTAGTGTAACATTCAAGGGCCTCCCTGATCTAGTTCTAAATGACCTTTCCAGCCCATACAGGTACCATGTCACTCTAGACTGGAACCCTCTGATGAATCTTTATTTCATGTCCCCACACAGTGCTGGACACATGGTAAGCATGCGATATTTTCAGTCATCGTATGGCATTATCAAGACACTATCAATGTATATGATCTCTGTGAACAGTCGGTTCCTTGACTTCTTTACCTCCAATGATCTTGTCCTCCACCCAATGCCACCCACTCACCCCCACGGTTGGACCTAAATCTTGTCTTGACCAGAAGCTGCAACTGCTCATGATCTCCGCGTCAAGCATTCGATTCCATCTCACCCCTTCTGGCAGCCCTCTCCAGCAGTCTCCCCTGGACTAGACCCTCCAATCCATTGATGCTCCAATTTGCAGTGCTCTTCATCTGCACTGTGTTCTCTCTCCCTCCTAATCACGGGACCTACTTATACTCGAAATTGTTGTTGATCTGAAATTCACATTAACTAGGCATCCTGCATTTTTATTTGCTACATCTCACAATCCTACAATCATTATAATCACTCTCTTATTAAACTGCCAACCTCTTTGGTCTGGTCCAACTTGAAACTCCCTTGGCAAAACCATAGCTTGTTAAAGCCCAGCTTTCTGACAACTGTATCGCCATCCACGCAGCTGATGGAGGCAGGAGAAAAGCACAAGCCCACTGAATGGATCTCGCTTGAACTTCACGACCGCAAATCTCAAAAGAGGTCTTAATGCTTCCTGGAGAAGCATTGGACTTCTCTGTTCCTAGTCAACTCACGCTCTGTGTTTTACGCCTTTACTTCTGAAATCTTCAATACCTTCTCTCTCATCCTCATTCACAGGGTCCTACTTCACTGAGAAAATCAAAACACTCAGGAGACTTCCCAGATGCTGCTCACCACACCTTCCCAGCTTATGTGTACTCACCTACGTTCATTTCTTGTCTGTTACATAGATTGAAGGTCGGCCACCGATGGCCTGTGGGCCCAATGTGGCCCACTGCCTGTTTTGGTACAACTTTTAAATAGTTGGAAGGGGAGGGAAAATCAAAAGAAGAATATATTTTGCAACATGTGAACATTCTATGAAATTAAAATTTCAGTAACCTAAACGAAGTTTTATTGGAACACAGCCATGCCCGTTCGTTTATGTGTTGTCTGTGATGGCTTCAGAGCTACAGCAGAAGAGTAGCTGGGACAGAAAGCGTATGACCCAATAATACTAAAATATTTACTATCTGGTCCTTTATAGAAAAAGGTTGCTGGCCCCTCATCTATCTGTACTCCAATCTAAAACTCCTTAATTCCATCCCTTTGCTCCTTTTCGAGAATATTGCCCTAGGAATTCTACCCAATCCTGCGTCATCAGGTTTACCCTCCTAAATCATTCCTACTAGTGTCCCAAAAGGCTGGTATTTCTCCAGTTCTGAAAAAACACAACCACACACCGCTCTCTGTCTTCCCCCTGCCCCCACCAGTTACTGCTCTCATTTGCAGCAAAAATCTCCAAGAATCATCTGCACTTGAGGATCACAATTCTTCCCCAAATCTCTCTTAAACCATCCCCATCACTCTAGTGAAATGCTCGCATCAGTTACCAACGGCCCCCGCGAAGCGAAATCCAGTGGCCAGCCGTCCATCTAGTCCATTTCGTCCATCTCGTCTTACCTGATTGATGGGTGGCATGTGACAAAGAGGATCTCTCTTGGCCTCAAAGCTCTTTTTGCATTTAGCGTCTGAGACACCACACCCTCTTGATTTTTCTCCTACCTGCTGGATGCTTCCTCATAGTCTCCTCTCCTTGTTCCTCTTTCTGTCCTCTTATCACTGGAGGGCCCCAGGACCTCCTCTCTTTTATCCCTGGTCTCTCCTTCGCAGCCTCCTTCAGTCCCACAGCTTTAAAGGCCACTTCTCATGCTTATGACTCCCCAACATATACTTCTGGCTCAGACCTCTCTCCTGAGCTCCACGCTTTATGATCCGGCCGCCTACCTGCCGTCACCACGTGAGCATTTAACAGACATCGCAAAATCAACATTCCAGTCCAAATATTCAGTCCAGAGCTGAAATCCAGGTTCTTCTCCATCCCCAACCTGTCTTTCCTTCCTTCTTACTGGCAACCCCACCTTTCCTTTCAGACCTAAATCCTTGCAGTCATTCTTGGTCACTCTCTTTGTCTCACACGCCACCTAGAATCTGTCAGGAAATTCTGTTGGTTCTACGTTCACAGCTTATCCAGCAACGGCCCGCTTCTCACCCTACCTCATCATCTCTCACCCAGGTTACTGCAACACCCTCCTAAGAGTTCTCCCTGCTTCCTTCCTTGTCTGACATTCTCCTCTCTACCAGCAGCCAGAAAAGTCCTCTTAAATGGAAGTCAGATCAGAACGCTCCTTGGCTCCCCATTTCACTCAGAGCAAAAGCCAAAGTCCCTTGATGGCTGACAAAGCTCTGTGTGACCAGGCTTGCTGCCTGCCCTCCCTTCACCTCTCTGACCCCTATCATCTCCCCCAAACTCACTCACGACAACACACTGGCCTGCCTGCTGCTTCTGGGAAAGACAGGGCTGCTCCCACTTGGGGCCTTTGCACTGGCTGCTCCTTCTATCTGGAATGCTTTTCCCTAGACAGCTGCATGGCCAACCTCTGTCACCTTCAAATCTGGTCACATGTCCCCTTTTCAGTGTGACCTACCTGACCAGACCCCTCAGCTCTGCTCTGCTGTATGATATTGCTCTATTAGCTTTGGACGTATTACACTATGCGCTTACTGTGCAGTTCACTAGAATGCTGACTCCAAAGCCAATATATTTTGTCTGTTTTGTTCACTTCGATTATTTGGTTTCAAGTGCTTGGAATTAAAAAGTGCCCAATAAATGTGTTGAGCGAGTGAAATGAGCGTCTACTTGCTAGACGATTTCGCCTTTGTTTTTCTTACTTAATTTTTCAGTAACGTTGAGAGTTATGTGTCGTCTTCATTTTACCTTGTTGAATTAAACAAGGAGGCCATTAGACCGAGAGGTGGCTCTAAATCTCTGGTGGCCTACAGAAGCAAACCCAAACCTAAGCCTGTAATGCCCACAAGTTAAGAAATCGGAACCTAAAGATAACCATTCACGAAGAGCCAATTAGGCTTTAGCGGTAGCCAATCAAATAATCGCCTTTCTCTGCTTTGCACCTCCTCTATATAATCACCAAAGCGCTCCCACCCACTTTCCATTGACCGCTGCCCCATTCGAACCGATTTTTGCTCAAATGAACTTTTCAAATTCTTAATATGCCTCAGTTTATCTTTTAACAACCTATAAGGATACCGATGCTTAAGAAGTTTAAGTAACTTGCACAAATCACAAGTCATTAAGTTGAAAAGTGAAACTGAGGACCTTAGTCTTTTTTTTTCACTCCACAAATAATGCTGTTTCCAGCTTTCTGCATGGCGGCCTCCCAGGTTCCAGTTCGTGAGGACGGAGGAATGACAAGTTCACTCACACCAAAGATGGACTCTTGGAGTCTGGGAGGAAAGCAAATTTCTGTAAATCAAAGAACTTCCCAAAATAATGACAAACGAAAAGTTAGGAGTCGACACTCGCTTGTGATTATAATTCCATTTGTCCCTAAAATAACTCACGCATTTAAATAACATAATTTTTAAATTATTTAAATAGGTAGAAATCTTTTTAAAATACTTAGAGAAGTAAACATCTAACAAATCACTTACTTTGATCAGGTTTAAAGGTTTCTTTGAGGGCGTTGTGGTTGTAGAGAATTGAGATGAACTTGATGAGACCTGGTTGGTGGCTTTGGGCCTCGAAAAACGGAGAATAAAAAAAGAGTGAAAGAAGACGGAAAAACTTAGTGGAAAGATGTTACCTAAAAACTTTAGATAGAAGACACTTTCTAGATCACTAAAGGTGATGATCTCAGAGAACCTTTCTTTGTTTTAAAAAATCTGAAGATGGTAGCACGCGCTGTCTTTTGCCTTCAGGAGAACCAAACGCTATAGTCCAGATCGAGAGTATTGTACCTAGAAGAGAAAATCAGGACAAAACCAGCAGAACATCTACTACCCTCTGGTCCCTGGACCTTTCAACCCAAAACTCAAGCTCCTCCCATTTCCGCTGTGGGAAACCCTCAAATTTGCATCAGAAGCTTTGGAGGAGGGATGTCTGGGGACCTGGTCAACTGAAAAGCTAGCTGTGCCCAAGGGTACACTCACTCTTCCCATATGTGGGTATGGCTGTAATTGGCCCTAAGATTTGTAAGGAGACGGGAGGGGGACATTTTTATATGTCATCATTAATTCTCATTTAAAATCAATATAAAAACTGCAGAATCTCTCCTAGTTAATAATTAAATACAAGAGCCATCAATCTAGCCATATTAGGATTATGCATTTTTAAAAATCAGATGCTGCAGATAAACAAGCACTGTCATTGCATGAATAACGCAATGTAAGAAACGATAAACAGGACACGTAGTTATCTTTTTTCCTCATTCCTCTCAAGCTTACTTGCCAAAGATGGAAAAAACAATAGGCAGCCACATACCCCAGTGGAGTAAGAGGGCGTGGGCTGGGCCATTTATCCTGAACTGCCCCTCCTTCCTAAGATCGTTGCATTTCAAGGGCTCCTTGAAATTGTTAAATACAGAAAGTTTGAAAAAGAATGTAAGTGATTTCCAGCCTGGGTCCCAGATTGGTTCCCCAGTTGGCCTACCCAAAGGAATGAGCCTCCCACCATTGCTGACAACGCTTAACTCAAAACTAGTCTCTGCTGGGGATTCAGTTGTGGAAGAGATACTGCACAACAACTTCAGCTGAAGCAAATCTCCACCAAAGCACCAGAAACCAGGAGCCTGGTATGTTCTATCTGTTATGTCATCACTAGAGGCTAGAGCACATCTCCTATGGCTACACCTGGTAAACACAGTTAAGTAAACTATTCATTTAGTAAAGTAAATGGGTAGTAATCTAAGAACTATGTTCTGGTCTTATCTATACCACATCTGTACAGACGTGGAAGATACTACATTGAACAGATCCTTAGCAAATGTCTGCATATTGACTCATAATGGATCAATAAAATATTTTTGCTTAGGGCAGGCCCCATGGCCGACTGGTTAAGTTCCAGCGCTCCACTTCGGCAGCTGCGGGCTTCACCGGTTTGGATCCCGGGTGCAGACATGGCACCGCTCATCAGGCCACAGTGAAGTGGCGTCCCACATGCCACAACTAGAAGGACCCACAATTAAAATATACAACTACGTACTGGGGGGATTTGGGAAGAAAGAGCAGGAAAAAGAAAGATTGGCAACAGTAGTTAGCTTAGCCGCCAATCTTCAAGAAAAAAAATTTTTTTAAATATATATATTTTTGCTTAAAACATGTTTAAAGTTGGCTAATCTAACTCAACTTAGGAAGATACTTAGATCTAAAATATAACTTTCCTAAGAATCATAATGATATTTAGCAAATTAAGTCATTACCACTGAAAAGCTTATTTTTAGTTTAGTTTTTTTTTTAAGATTGGCCCTGAGCTAACATGTTGCCAATCTTTCTTCTTCTTCTTCTCCCTAAAGCCCCCCAGTACATAGTTGTATATATTGTAGTTCTAGGTCCTTCTAGTTCTGCTGTTTGGGACACTGCCTCAATGTGGCTTGATGAGCCATGACGTCTGCACGCAGGATCCAAACCGGCGAAACACCAGGCTGCTGAAGCAGAGCATGCGCACTTAACCGCTCAGCCACAGAGCCAGCCCGTTTTTAGTTTTGAGCAATTAATCTAAAAGATGATGGCATGGAGCTTGCAGAGTAGAGTAAGTTCTATTGGGTTATATGGCTAAATAATATTGTTGTTGACTGCCTTTGTGCTAGACACACAGTTGGACAACTGGAATGCCAATCCTGGCTACCCTACTTACTGCTTATAGACCTTGGGCAAGTCGCTTAATGTCTTTGCATTTCACCTGTGAAATGGAAATGATAATACATCCCTGCCTCATTGGTTAGACTAATGTAGGCGGAATAACTCTATGACTCTAAAGTTCTGTACAAAAGTTAGTTATTTTTACTATCAACTACTATAATTGCCAAAATGGCCAATATCAGCCAAAAGCCACATGGGAGTGGCCCTAATCCCTTGAAATGGATTTTTTGATCACATTCTGGATTATTATATTTTATATGTTCCCAGTAGATGGATGACAAGAAAAACTTACTAATGTCTTTCAGCTTCCATTTGTGACCCCCAAAGGAAACAATCTATATAAAGTCTTAATGTCTTCATTGGTGGTGTGAATGAGAGCAAAAGATTGGAGTCAACCTAATTGTCCATCCACAAGGGCTGATAAAATAAATTATGGCTTATCTATCCTATAGAATACTGTTCAGCTTTCAAAAAATAAAATAGGGAAGCTCTTTCAGTATAGTTATATAAAGACTTCCAACACACATTGTTAAGTGTAAAAAACAAGATGCGGACCTGTATGTATGGTATGCCACTATTTAGGTTAAGAAAAGGGAGAGAGACAAACTGATTCTAAAACATACATGGAAATGGAAAGGGCCAAATATAGCCAAGGTAATCCTAAAGCGGAAGAAAGCCGGAGGACTCAAACTACCGGATATCGACTTATTATGAAAAAAAAAGATCAAACTCCTTAAAACTCAGTAGAAAGGTGGCTGCCAGGGGCTAGGAAGTGGGGGAAATAAGGAGAGGTGGGTAAAAAGGTACAAACTTTGGGTTATAAGATGAATAAGGTCCGGGGGTCTAATGTATAACATAGTGACTCTGGTGGATAACACTGTATTGTATGATGAAATCTACTAAGAGAGTAGAACTAAAATGTTTTCACACACACAAAAAGGTAAATATGTGAGGTGATGGACGTGCTAATTAACTTGATGGGGGGAATTCCTTCACAATATGTACCGTATTGTCACGTTGTGCACTTTAAATATATTACAATTTTATTTGTCAATTACAGTACAATAAAGCTGGGGGGCAAAATACTTATTATGAAGCTCTAGTAGTTAAATCAGTGTGGTATTGGTGCAACGAAAGGCAAATAGACCAATAATATGGGCAACTCACTTATAACAAAGGTTATTGCAGTGTGGTAGAGAAAAGAGAGCCCCTTGCAAAGATGGTGTTAAGTGAATTGGATATGCATGTGGAAAAGAAAAAATGAATCTTGACCGCTAGCTTACAACAGACACAAAAATCAATTTGGATGGATTGGAGATCTGAAAACATAAAACAATCGAGTTAGTAGAAGAAACATAGATAAATATCTCCATGAGCTTAGGGAAGGCAAAGACTTCTTAAAAAGGAAACAAAAAGTGCTAACCATAAAATTTCCCAATTGGACGACATTAAAACTAAGGACCTCTGTTCCTCAGAGGACACCACGAAGAGGGTAAGAAGGAGACCACGGAGAGGAAAAGCTGTTTGTAATACACACAATAAACGAAGGACTTATAGCCAGAAATGTAAAGAACTACTAATCAGTGAAAAAATAGAAAAACCTGTTTTTTAAAATGGGCAAAAGGCCTGAATACCTAAAGCTATCCTAGTGACCTGTAAACATGAAAAGGGGTTCAACTATTACTCTTTAGGAGAATGTACAGGAAAACCACTCCGCAGAATGACTCAAATGAAAAAGACAGTCACTATTAAGTGTTGGTGCGGATGCAGAGCAGCCCTGAAGGGATTGTAAACTGGAAAATTGCTTGCCAGTAGATAGTAAAGCTGAATGCACATGCCCTGTGAGTCAGCAGTTGCACTCCTAGCTATACAACAGAAACGCTACACGGATTCACAAAAGGCAGGCACAGTTACAGCTGCGCTCTGCACTACAGCCCCCCAACTGGAAATGACCCAATGCCCACAGACAGCAGAACAGATAAATAAAATGTGGTATATTATTTATACAAGGAGTACTATTTAGCAACAAGAATAAATCAATACCACTACGTATCACAACACGGATGAATCTCACAAACGTAACGTTGAGGGAAGGATCTGGGCACACTGAAATACATACTGTATTATATAAAGTCCAAAAGCAGGCAAAATGAATCTATGTCGTTAGAAATTCATGTGGAAAGGGCGTGAGGTGAGCCAATGGGCTGGTTATTGACTGCATATGGACTTTGAGATTCCGTAAAGTTTTCTTTCTTGATCGAGGATTACATGAATGTATTCACTTTGAGAGAAAATCTTGAGCTGGTCACTTACGACTTGTGCATTTTATCATCCAGGCGATTATACTTTAATAGAAAGTTTACATTTGAAAAGTAAGGTAAGTAAACATTCATATTCATGTGCATTAAAATCCCTGGAAGAATACAGAAGAAATTTGTTTCAGGGTGCTGGGCAGATGGAGACAACTATGGGAGAGAAACTTCTCACTCTAATTTCTTCCTATCTTTTGAACCATTGGCACAGATTACGCACTCTAACATTTAAAAAATAAACTTAGGGGGCCGGCTCGGTGGCACAGTGGTTAAGTTTGCACGTTCCACTTCGGTGGCCTGGGGTTCGCCGGTTCAGATCCCGGGTGTGGACATGGCCCCCCTTGGCAAGCCATGCTGTGGTAGGCGTCCCACGTATAACGTGGGCGAAGATGGGCATGGATGTTAGCTCAGGGCCAGTCTTCCTCAACAAAAAGAGGAAGATTGGCAGCAGATGTTAGCTCAGGGCTAATCTTCCTCAAAAAAAAAAAAAGGGACCCACAACTATGTACGGGGGGATGAGGGGGCTTTGGGGAGAAAAAGGAAAATAATAATAATAAAATCTTTAAAAACTAAGCAAAAATAAAATTATAAGATATGAATCAAAAATAACACTCTTCTAAAATTCTAAGAGTTGTTTTCTTGGTGGTCACCAAAATTCTTGTTACAAGAGCCAATAGTCCATCAACAAATGAGCAACCAGCTATGGAAATTGAGGATGCACACAGAAAGGTGTTTTATCATTTTGCTAATTATTTTGCTAAAAAGATGGTTTATTATTTTGCGAATCGATCAACTTTCAGTCTTTAACAAATGTACTCATAAAGATGACAGGTCAGCAAAGGATTTAGGAGTGTAATTTAGGACGAAATAAACAGGTTGTGACTGGGCAGCTCTCCTTGTCTGAGGACTGTCCTGGGAGGGCCGGGGGCTCCAGCCCAGTGGAATATGAGACACATTTGCCGAAATGGGAATCCGAAAAGAATTCTCCACCGGCTGGGAAGGATGCTGGCGAGGGAACACTATTGTTGTCTATTTAACTCTTCCAGAATGCTTTGCCATCAACTTTTAGCCAGACTGCTGGCAGCAAAAATACTTGTCTACTCTTTCATGTGCTTGGATCAATACAAGAAGATTCTTTAACAAAACCTCTGAGTCACTGCTTGTTCCGTCGCAGGACAGGATGTTCTGGTTAAACCAATGTGATATCGAATGCTTCAGCCCCAGCTTTCCGCAGCCAGCACTGAGTCCACAAGGAGAGGCGAGACTGCCCTCATAAGAGGGAGTGTGGAAGAGGTGGAGGAAGGGGCCACGGCAGAGCACACAGCTACTGCCCTCAGAAGCACAGCAGAGCACATGTGACAGAAAAAGAGAAGCAGAATTTACCTTTTTGTTTTTCTCCCCGAGGCTGTGGAAACAGACACAGCGGGGACAGGGGTTCTCAGGATGACATGACCTTGCACTGGTCAGTGTTTGCAAATTTTCCTTGGTCTCTAGGCTCCAAGTCTGCTCCTCAGAGCATCCTTCCTTCCTCCTGTCTTTGTTTTCCTGCCTTTCTCCTGCTACTCTTCCTTAACTGTTGGTTTTATTCTGTTTTTATTTATTTATTTCTTATTTTTATTTATTTATTTTTTTGGGGGGAAGATCAGCCCTGAGCTAACATCTGCTGCCAATCCTCCTCCCTTTGCTGAGGAAGATTGGCCCTGAGCTAACATCCGTGCCCATCTTCCTCCACTTTATATGTGGGACGCCTACCACAGCACAGCTTGCCAAGCGGTACCATGTCCACACCTGGGATCCGAACCAGAGAACCCCGGGCCACCAAAGCAGAACGTGCACATTTAACCACTGTACCACTGGTCCAGCCCCAGTTTTTATTTTTAAAATCAGGTTTATTAAAGTATAATTTACATCGAGTAAAATACCCCCTTTTTTGGTGATTAGTTCTATGAATTCTGACAAATGTATACAGTTATGCAACCACCGAGACATAGACCCTTTCCATCACCCCCCAAAACTCCCCTCGCCTCTTTGTGATCCATCACATCCTCCCAGCCTGGGCCCTGTCAACCTGATCCATTTTCTGTCTCTTTAATCTTTTTCAGAATGTGGTACAAATGGAATCATAGAGTATATAGCCTTTTGAGTCCGGCCTCTTCCAGTCAGCATAATGCTTTCGTAATTCATCCATGTTGTTGCGTATATCAGTAGTTTATTCCTTTTTATTGCTGAGTAACTATTCCATTGTATGGTTGTTAGTTTATCCCTTCACCTGTTGATGGATATTTGGGTTGTTTCCAGTTTGGGGCGATTATGGATAAGGCTGTTATAAACATTGGCAGACAGGTTTCTGCGTACTCCTTAGTTTGTTATAAATATTCAAACATACATAAAAGTGGAGAGAGACAGTACAGTGACCCTGCACACAGCCATCGCTGAAATGCAATAGTATCAACATTGGGCCATATCTTCTATATCCGTCCCTTTTTCAGTTTTTTGCTAAAATATTTTAAAGATGCTTGAAATCATATCGAATCTCTAAAAGCACAACAGATCTCTAAAGCGTGATGTTTTCTTGTACAACCTCAGGACCACTATCACGCCTAACTAAGTTGCTTTTTCTTGGTATTATCTACCATATTGCCCTTAATAAGACTTCTTTCATCATCTCAAAAGTGTTTTCTTGCCATTGGTTTCCTTGAATTAGAGTCCACATTACACGAGGTTGTTAAGTCTCTTTGGTGTTTTCATCTAAAGTAGCCCCCTCTCCTTTGGCCCCCATGTCATTGACCTACAGAAAACAGGTCTGTTTTCCTATAGAATGTTCCCCATCCTGGATTTGTCTCTTTGCTTTCTTGTGGCATCATGTAACCATCTCCTCTATTTCCTGCATTTCATGTAAGTTAGCCCTGAGGATATGATTACTTTGTTGGGAGTGTTAAAAGATAAACTGAGGGGCCGACCCCGTGGCACAGAGGTTAAGTTCGCACAGTCCACTTTGGTGGCCCAGGGTTCACCGGTTGGGATCCCAGGTGTGGACATGGCACCTCTTGGCAAGCCATGCTGTGGCAGGCATCCCACGTATAAAGTAGAGGAAGATGAGCACGGGTGTTAGCTCAGGGCCAGTCTTCCTCAGCAAAAAAAAAGAGGAAGATGGGCGGCAGTTAGCTCAGGGCTAATCTTCCTCAAAAAGAAAAGATAAACTGAGGCAAATTAAAAATTTTTAAGAGTTTATTTGAGAAAAATCAATTCCAAACCAGAGGTGTTTGGGAGGGCTCCACCACTGGAGCTTGGGAGAGACTTTTATACAGAAAAGGTGGAATTAAAATAAGGAAATTACTGATTGGCCATAGCTTAAAGCCTAGTCAGCTGTTTGTGATTGGTTGTCCTTAGATTTACATTTGGTAACCTTGAGGCACGTACAGTAGGCTTGGATTTTGGTTTGGTTAGAAAGGCCGCCTCAGTCTAATGACCTCCTTATTTAGTTAATTCGTCATGGGTGAGACTCCTTTATGGGTGGGGCAATGAGCTTCATGTTCCATTACATCAGGAGCTCCATGTCTGCTGCCCCTATTAGTGATGTTAAATTCGATCAATGTCAGAACACGCATGGCAGGTCAGTCATGAAAGGGACCGTCAAGGCATCTTTAAAAGTCAGGCTGCTGTATTTGCTTGACTCTCCCCGTTCCCTTCCAGGGAATCCCTGTCATGAATGTGGAAGCCTGGGCCCTCTGTTCCTCACTCTTGCCCACACATCCCCCTGCGGAAGGAACTCTCTCTCCTAACAGCTCTACTTGGCTCTGACTGCATTCTGTCTGGCTTATTTGCACCCACCCCTTTTAGGTGCAAGGTTTCCAGGGCCGGGCAGTGGTTCCTGTGTCTCCTCATCCCGACTTTCCTAAGCGGTATGATGTTATCGCTCAGGGCACAGCTCTGGAGTCAGACTGCCCCTGTTCAAAACCGTCTCTACTCTTGTTGACCGTGTGCTGTGGACAAACGACTTGGCTTCTCTGTGCCTTGGTTTCTACATCTTTAAAGTGGGGATAGTAACAGAAACTGACTCAAGAGGTTGTTGCGAGGAGCGAATACTCAATAAAAATCGCTTATCTTCATCGTTACTGTGCACAGTGGGCTACCTACAAATAACTGTTTGTCCCGTGGGCTGCCACTTCCTCACACATTGCTGTATCTCATAATTGCTTCATGCTCAGCAACGAGGTACCAGTGTACTGTTGGTTTTCTCTAATTTACAGGATTCTATGATCCTCAAACTGAAGAGATTATCAGGTCCAGTCCCTGGCCTTCACGAGGGGACATGACGTTGTTGTCCTCTTCTTACAGAATAGCTAATTGTGGCCCTCAGCAGCTAATCCAATCACACAAGGGGGCGAGAATTGAAGATCTAGTGGAGGATGAGAAATGGTATGGCAATGGGGTAAGTCGCTCATGGTAATCATACAGATAAGTGTTCAAAGAGGGTCAGATTTATTTCAGGTTTCCTGCTTCCAAATCTAGAGCTCTTCCTCCTACATCATAACGTTAACAGATTTATCTGCTCTTTAGATCTTTGGGAGCATGTGTGAGGAAGCCTGGCCCTGAGCTAACAGCTGTGCCCATCTTCCTCTACTTTATATGTGGGATGCCTCCACAGCATGGCTGACGAGTGGAGTAGGTCCGCGCCGGGGATCCGAACCTGCCAACCCCAGGGCCGCCAAAGGGGAGCAGGAGGAACTGAACCACCTGGCCACGGGGCCCACCCCCGCTCTTTAGATCTTCAGCTGCAGTTAGTGACAGTAGCTGTGGCAATGAGCAAATCCTCAATGGAAAGGGAGAAAAACTCAAGGCCAGTTTTGCAGGCAATCCCTTCTGCAGTCCTGCGTTTGCTCTCAGTTTTGCTGTATTTTTGCTTCCGCCTCTCTGTGGTAAATGTTTCCAGTAGAAAGAAAGAGAAAAGCATACTTTCCCCTGCTTGACTATCTGTATGAGCAGCTCCGGAGCTGCGGTCAGGCCCTTGCAGACGACTGAGTGACGTGGGCCTGGGGATGAGCACTCTATCCCCCGTACCTGATCCCGCCTATGCGGCCTGCGCACAAAGCCAGACGATTTAGTGTGGCTAGGATGTGTACCTTTCAGGAAAAAGCTGCCTGTTCCCCCAAACCTAACCCTAACGTGCACACACACCCCCTCCCACCCCCACCAGCTCCTTCACCTGAAAGACAACTCTGAGAGAACTCTGTCCCTTAAGCCAAGGTGTCGTCTCCACAACGACTTCATTAAAGTGCAAATAGACCCTGAAAGAGATAAGAGACCCATTGTACTAATTAACATGACTCAGTGCTCCTGCAGTCATTCTGATTAAGTCTAGGAGAAGAGCCCTAACACTTGCTAATCATCCTTTCCGCAGGCAAAGGTATTAAAGTAGATTTGAGAGTCTTTTATTTCTGCTGTATTTATTTTGACAGTTGCTTTATATTTGTGGCAAATGTGTTTTCCATTCTATGATGTCACATGAAATTTTCTTTTAAGATACATTTATTTAACTTTTAAAAAGTGAATACATGTTATTAAGTAAATAACTAAGTAAATAATAGTCCTCAATGTGGGCCGGCCGGTGGGGCAGTGGTTAAGCTCGCACGTTCCACTTCGGCGGCCCAGGGTTCCCTGGTTCTGATGGTGGGTGCAGACATGGCACCTCTGGGAAGCCATGCTGTCGTAGGCTTCCCACAAATAAAGTGGAGGAAGATGGGCAGGGATGTTACCTCAGGGCCAGTCTTCGTCAGCAAAAAGAGGAGGATTGGCAGCAGAGGTTAGCTCAGGGCTAATCTTCCTCAAAAAAAAAAAAAAAATAGTACTCAATGGTACTCAACACGGATTAGTACTCAATAATGGCAAAAATCAGGAAGGCTGTGTGCAAATGACTGAGCATAGAATTATGCCATCCCCGATTTAGTAATAGCTTAGCTTAACTTTTAAAAATTAATTTTAAATTATAAAATAATGCAATCAAGTTAGTGAAAGTTCGGGAAATAGAGAAAGAAAAACAAACAAAACTGCTATAAACCTTGCGCTTGCAAATATCACCTGTGATCCCATTCACACTTGAGTGTTTACTGGGGAGAGTCTCTGGGAGGAGGTCCCTGGGATATAAGAGACATGGCAGGCAAGTCTGATGGGGTGAGAAGTGGAGAGATGTCTTGGAACAGGTCAGTATTGGAAGATGGGAGAAGGGGAAGGGAGTGGTGTAAGGAGGTCGTAACAAGAGGAAAAGAGAGATTGAAAAGGCAGATGGGAGAATGTTGGGCACCATTCCCTAAATTTGCTAAGCACAGCTTTGTCTGGGTGACCCTAGTAGGAATGAAAATCTATCACCTAATTGCCTAATGGCCAGATATGACCTTCGATTTTCAAGGACCAAGGACACCTTTAGAAGAAGATGAGGAATAACTAAAACACGTATGAGACTGGATTGGACAATAGAATGCTGATGTATTAACGCAGAGCGCAAAATGTAACTCGCAGACCAGAAGCACCGATGTGGTAAAGATCAGAGATTCCCACGCTGCGGTCAAGATGCCTTGGAAGTCACAACATAAGCAGAATCATTATTTTTTGATCCACTGAAATAATTCACCTTACGCAGGGACCACTAGTTTTCATATGAGGACCAGGTTAACTTAATTCAACAAGGAGGGCCTTAGACCGAGGGGGCTTCAAGGCCTTAGCAGCCTACGTCAGCAAACCAAAACGCAAGCCTGCAATGCGTCAAGGTTAAGAAATGGAAACCGAAAGGCAACCAATCACAAACAGCCAACCAAACTTTTCCGAATAAGGCCACCGCTTAAGCTGTAGCCAATCAAATACTTTCCTCGCTTTGCTTGCAGCTCTTCTCTTTAAAGCCCCTCCCCCTCCTGTCCCTGGAGCGCTCCTAACCACTTCCAGCCTGGCTCTGCAGGATCAGGATCGGTTTTAGCTCAAATAAACTCTTAAAATTTTTAATACCCCTCAGTTTATCTTTCAACACTGGTCTCTCCCAATAAATGTGATTAAAGCAGAATTTAACAGTTACTTGCTAAATGAAGTATATCAGAACGTGGATTTAAAACGAATAACTTATTGACCACCTGGTATGCGTCAGGCCCTGTAGACACTGGGCAGACAATGGCAAAGGATGGATAAGGTCAAGGACTTGCAGTCTAATGGGGAGACCCAATAAAATAGCTTGACAAATAAATATATAAGGCAATTTCAAATTTTCATAGAAATAGCTACTATAAAAACAGAATGTGGTCTAGAAGGAGGAGAAAGTCAGTGCGTGTGTGTGGTATGTGTGTGGTATATGTGTGGGGGGTGCATGGGGGCAGAAGATGTTGCTTCTTTTTACTGGGTGATCAGGGAAGGCCTCTTGAAAGAGGTGACATTTGAGTTAAGCCCCAAGGGATGAAGAGGATCCAGGAAAAGATCTGGGGGTAAGCAAGGGAGGCAGTGTTGGGCAACGCCGGAGCAAAGGCAGACCACCGTGGGCCTTTTAGAGGAAAAGGTGAAAGCCTGCAGGGTCGGAGAAAAGAATGAAGGGGCACAGACTGTAGAGTTATACGCCCTGAATTCAAATCCCCACTCAGCCACAAACCAGCTGTGTGACGGTCGACGTGCTACTTAACTTCTCCACCACTCAGTTCTTCATCCATAAAGAGGGGGAAATTATAGGACGCTATTTCATGGAGTTTCTATGAAGATTGCATGAGATAGTCTAAACAATGCACCATGCCGAGGCACATGGTTAGTCCTCAATAAATGTTGGATATTAGTATGAATGTGGCCATCTCCATATAAACTCTCGTCCCGTGGGTAAGATTTCCTCTCCTTGGGACTGCACGTGGAAGGACACTGCCAATTTAGGAGTCTATGGCTACTTTTTCAAAGTTGAGTCATAATACGTCAGAGGTCTGCAAATTATGGCTCTTGGGCCAAACTTCTCCTGATGGCTGTTTTTGTAAATCATTGAGTTAAAAATAGTGTTTACACTTTTTAAAAAAATTTTTTATGTTTTGTTTTTGGTGAGGAAGATTGGCCCTGAGCTAACATCCGTTGCCAATCCTCCTCTTTTTGCTTGAGGAAGACTGTCACTCACTGAGCTGTGTCTGAGCCAGTCTTCCTCTATTTTATATGTCGGGACGCTGCCACAGCCTGGGTTAACGAGCAGTGTGTAGGTCCGCACCTGGGATCCTGACCCTCGAACCCCAGGCCACTAAAGCAGAGCGCATGAATGTAACCACTACGCCACTGGGCCAGCCCCAGTGTTTACATTTTTTTGGAAAAAATAAGAATATTTCATGACACATGAAAAATATGAAATTCAAATTTCAGTGTCCATAGAGTTTTATTGGAACACAGCCACAATCTTCATTTATAGCACCATTGAGAAATTTCAACAGAGACCAACATAATCTACAAAGCTAAAATACTCACTATTTGACCCTTTACAGAGAAAGTTTGCCAACTCCCATAACATATCATAATTGTTAGGAGTGTGGGTTTTGGAGACAATGAGTTACCTGGAGCCTGAATTTCTTTCTAAGCAAATGGACATAATGACAACTCCCTCAAGAGATTGCAATGATAATTAAGAATATTTATCCTACAGTCTGAACTCAACAAGAGTACTTGTGGTTTTAACAATGAAGATAATGATGATGACGAGGATGATGATATTTCTCTAGCTGACAGTTCACTGTCTGATTGACACTTTTCCTTCTTAAATTATGTATCTATTTTCCTCGGAAGCATAATCTTTCCAGCCTGGAAGACAGTCTCCCTTCTTCAGCTCATTTTGCATATCTGTATGAGTACTAACAGGCTAACTCTACGATGGCAATCTTTCCCTGTTATTTCTAGGTTCCTAGAGGGTTTCTTACCTAAGATTCCCAGTGTTTAAAAATACCTACATCTATGAGCTGTCTAACTCCCCTCTCCTATCTATGCCCAGGTTCGCAAAAGTTCACGATTCTGTTTGAATGATATTAACCAGAACACCTTTACAGACTCAGTTTATTTGATTCTTGACTATGGAATAAGGTCTGATTTTGATTTTATGCTATCTTGAGATAAGCTAGTAATGTTTATCATCAGAAGTCAAATGTTCTCCCAAATTCATTGACTTTTTTTTCCTTTTAAATAGACTTTATTTTTTAGAGCAGTTTTTGGTTCACAGCAAAATTCAAAGTACAGAGTCTCAGATGACCCCTGCCCACACACGGGCACAACCTCCACTACTGTCAACATTCCACAACCACAGTGGTACATTTGTTATAGTTGATGAACCTACACTGACACATCATTATTACCCAAAGTCTGTAGTTTACATTAGGGTTTACTCTTGGTGTGGTACATTCTATGGGTTTTGACAAAGGTATAAGGATATGTACTCACCATTATAGTGTCATAGTGAATAGTTTCACAGCCTTAAAAGTCTCCTGTGTTCTGTTTATTCATCCCTCCCTCCATCCCCTGGCAACCAATGATTTTTTTTTTTTTACTATCTTTTCCAGAAAGTTGGAAAAGTTGGAATCATTCAGTTTTTAGCCTTTTCAAATTGGCTTCTTTCCCTAAGTAGTATGCATTTAAAGTTCTTCCATGTCTTTTCATGGCTTGATAGTTCATTTTTTTCCCCCACCCTCAGTCCCTGGCAACCACTTTTCTACTCTCTGTTTCTTTGATTTTGACTTTTTTCTTTGTTTAGAGTCCACATGTAAATGATACCATGCAGTATTTGTCTTTCTCTGTCAGTCTTATTTCACTTAGCATAATGCTCTCTAGGTTCATCCATGATGTCACAATGACAGGATCTCCTTCTTTTTCAAGGCTGAATAATATTCCATTATATTTATATGTTACATTTTCTTTATCCATTTATCTGTTAATGGGCACTTAGGTTGTTTCCATACCTTGGCAATTGTGAACAAAGCTTCAATGAACATGAGTGTACAGGTGTCTCTTTAAGATAGTCATTTCATTTTCTTTGGATATATGCCCAGAAGTAGGATTGCTGGATCATATAGTAGTTCTATTTTTAATTTTTTGAGGAACCTCCATATTGTTTTCCATAGTAGCTGCACCAATTGGTATTCTCACCAACAGTGCACAAGCGTTCCCTTTTCTCCATATCCTAGACAGCATTTGTTATCTCTTATCTTTTTGATGACAGCTGTTCTACCAGGTGTGTGGTGATATCTCACTGTGGTTTTGATTTGCATTTCCCTGATGTTTAGTGATGCCCAGTGTCTTTTTATGTACCCACTGGCCATTTGTAGGCTTTCTTTGGAAAAATGCCTATTCAGGTGTTTTGTCCATTTTCAAATTGGGTTATTATTTTTTTTTTTTTTTGCTATTATTGAGTTGAATGAGTTCTTTGTATATTTTGAATATTAGCGTCTTATCAGATATATGATTTGCAAATATTTTCTCTCATTCCATAGGCTGCCTTTCTGTTTTGTTGATGATTTCCTTTGTTGTGCTGATGCTTTTTAGTTTGATGTAGTCCCACTTGTTTATTTTTGCTTTTGTTGCCTTTACTTTTGGTGTCATAGTCAAAAGTCATTGCAAAAAGCAATATCAAGGAGCTTGCTCACCATATCTTCCTCTAGGAGTTTTATGCTTCCAGTTCTTAACCCATTTTGAGTTGATTTTTGTGTATGGGGTAAGAAAGGAGTCCAGTTTCCTTCTTCTGTATGTGGCTGTCCACTTTTCTCAGCACCGTTTATTGAAGAGACTGTCCTTCCCCCATTGTGTATTCTTGGATCCCTTGTTGTAAGTTAATTAACTTTACATGCATGGGATTGTTTTTGCTTTCTATTCTGTTCCATTGATCTATATGTCAGGAGTTTTTTTGTTTGTTTGTTTTGGTTAGGAAGATTGGCCCTGAGCTAACACTCATGCCCATCTTCCTCTATTTTGTGTATGGGTTGCCACCACAGCATGGCTTAATGAGCAGTGTGTAGGTCCATTCCTGAGATCTGAACCTGTGAACCCCAGGCCACCGAAGTGGAGTGCAAGAGCCCAACTCCTACTTCACTGGGCTGGCCCCTATATGTCTGTTTTTATACAAATACCTTACTGTTTTGATTACTAGTTATTTTGTGATACGGTTTTAAATAAGAAAATTTGATGCTTCCAGCTTTGTTCTTCTTTTTCATGATTGCTTTGGAGTCTTTGTGGTTCCACATAAATTTTAGGATTGTTTTCTCCATTTCTGTGAAAAATGTCATTGGAATTTTGATAGAAATTATATTAAATCTGTAGATCACTTTAGGCATTATGGAAATTTTAACAATATTAATTCTTCTGATCTTTGAACATGGAGTATCTTTTCATTTATTTGTGTCTTTTTCAATTTCTTTCACTAATGTGTTATAGTTTTCAGTGTTCAGATCTTTCACCTCCTTGGTTAAATTTATTCCTAGCTATTTTATTCATTTGAATGCTATTGTAAATGAGCTTGTTTTCTTAATTTCACTCTCTGATAGTTCATTGCTTATGTACAGAAACACAGCTAATTTTTGTATTTATCTGGTATTTACCTGGATGAGTTGAAAACATGTTCACACAAAAACCTACACACAGATGTTTACAGCAGTTTTATTCATACTTGCTAAAACTTGGAAGCAACCAAGATGTTCTTCACTAGGTGAATGCATAAATAAACTGTGGTACATCCAGACAATGGAATATTGTTCAACATTAAAAAGAAATCAGGGGCCAGCCCTGTGGCCGAGTGGTTAAGTTTGCATGCTCCGCTTCAGCGGCCCAGGTTTTGTGGGTTCAAATCCTGGGTGCAGACTTGGCATTACTCATCAAGCCATCCTGAGGCGGCATCCCACATGCCACAACTAGAAGGACCAACAACTAAAAACACATGACTATGTACCAGGGGGATTTTGGTGACAGAAAGGAAAAAGAAAATCTTTGAAAAAAAAGAGAGAGGCTTTTTAAAATTTTTTGTGAGGAAGATTGGCCCTGAGCTAACATCTGTTGCCAATTTTTCTTCCTTTTTTTTCCTCCTCAAAGCTCCAGTACATAGTTATATATCCTAGTTGTAAGTCCTTCTAGTTCTCATTTCTTCTATGTGGGACACTGCCACAGCATGGCTTGACGAGCAGTGTGTAGGTCCACACCCAGGATCCGAACCAGCAAACCCCGGCCACCAAAGTGGAGCATGCAAACTTAATCACTACACCACTATGCTGGCCCCTGCTCATTTTTAAATTGAGTTGTTCATTTTCTTATTGTTGAGTTTTAAGAGTTCTTTGTATATTTTTAATATAAATCCCTTAATAGATATGCCTTTTGCAAATGTTTTCTCCATTCACTAACTTTTCTTTTTTCCTCCCCAAAGCCCCAGTGCATGGTTGTATAACTTAGTTGTAAGTTGTTCTCGTTCTTTTTTGTGAGCCGCCACCACAGCATGGCAGCTGACAGACAGGTGGTGTGGTTCCACAACCCGGAAGTGAACCTGGGCCCCTGAAGCGGTGAGCACTGCACTTTAACCTCTAGGCCATCAAGGCTAGCTTCCATTCACTAACTTTTAAAGCAGAAATTATTTGTGGGTTCTTTTGGTTGGAGAAGGAATGTGAGTTTTGCTGTATTTAAATATCAGATAAGACGGGGCCGGCCCTGTGGCCGAGTGGTTGTTTTCATGCTCTGCTTCTGCAGCCCAGGGTTTCACCAGTTCAGATCCTGGGCGCTGACATGGCACTGCTCAACAAGCCATGCTGAGGCAGTGTCCCACATGCCACAACTAGAAGGACCCACAACTAAAAATATACAACTATATACCAGGGGGCTTTGGGGAGAAAAAAGAAAAATAAAATCTTTAAATATCAGATAAGAGAATTGACTACAAGATGGTAAAACTAAAATCATTTTTCCATGCTAGCAAGCAAAAATTATTTATTGGAATGACAATTTTCAGTTTGGGTAATAAAAATGTTGTCATCACTCTATTCTTCCATTAAACCATTATTTATGAAGGACTTACTATACACGAGGGACTATTCTAATCTACTCCCAGGAAGGAGCTCAAGAGTAAACCTCTCATAAATCTCCTCTCCAGGGGAGTTTTGTGGCCATGAAGAAGACAGAGAGACCACTCACACTTACATAAACGAATATTATCACAAACTTTCTGATCTCCTGTTTGTTCTTCTAGAAACCCATTTGAACAGTCTAATCAAATGACTGCTTACTCCCCAAGACTCTGAAATATTCAACTCAAATCCTCTTCTTGCTGGGTCCACCACTTCTAAAATACATCATAACCTTTGCACAACCCTAATCAAGCCTCTCCAGGGAAAGCCTTGCCTTCCACTCAATTCCCAGAGCTGATAAGTATCCCAACATCATGCCCGAGCTCCAAGACTCTGTCATGGTGGCCGTGCACTCTTTCTCTCTTATTGTGGTAAGAATAAACTCAGCTTTGTCTTATTAATAGGTTGTTTCTCTGATATATTCTGGAAGCCACTGCTGTACAGGGGTAAATTGCAGTTTTAAATATAATCATCAGGTAGGCCTCGTTAGGAACACGATATTTGAACACAGACTCAAAGAGAGGGGGTTCGCCCCAAGGATCTGTGGGGGAAGAGTTCTCCAGGCAGAGAGAACAGACAGAACAAAGCCTTGAATGAAGGTCAAGCCTGTCTTGATTACAGCAGAGTGAGCGAGGAAAGAGTGGTGAGAGACAAGGTCAGGGATGTCGTGTGAGCTTGAGTGGCGGCCGTGTGTGGGTGTGTCTAGGGGAGGGTCTTGTGGCCAAGTATATATTTATTTGTGTTTCCGTAAAAATATGCGTGAAAATAATTTCCTCGGACTACTTAGACTCAGGCTCTTCTCATTTACATTTCTCCCAGTATTTCGTCCAATTTTCCCCAGGCTGCAGCTCCCTCAGAAAATGTTTGGAGAATTGTCCCAAGTTCCCCCGGAGCTAGGGTCCAGGCACTAACTTCGTGATATTTCGCCACACTTGAGTGAGATCGAACTCACAAGAACTAGCCTCAGAAAGAATTTCCTAATAGTATTAGGCCACCCCTTCAATAAATTTCAACGATGATCAACGTAGGGGTTAAATAAAAGAAAAGAAAAGAAAGTCAGGGTTTGAGACAGAGGCAGAAATTGTAAGGAGTATTTTTCTGGGAGAACACTTTTTGTGTAGGCAGGGCCAGCTCGTGGGTCTGCGATCTTTGCCCTTGCACAGGGCTATACATTTGTTTTCATGCTTTGCTGTTGGTATCTTAAAATTCCTAATAATTTTTTAACAAGCTATCCTGCATTTTCATTTTACACTGAGCTCCACAAATTATTACCTAGAGTGTAGGTTAGCATTTGTCTCTAGGGCAGGCGTGTTGCTGCCAAATACAGATCAATTGTGACACATTAGGGTCCTTGAGTGGATTAAAGAAGACGATATCTGTATGTTGGTGGTTGTGTCAAGCATAATGCGATACAGTGTGGATGAGTAGATAAGCTTAGTGTTTGAAGGCATCACCATTCCCTTAGGCCTACTTAGACCAGATCTTCTTAATTTCACAATTAAAAGGAAAAAAAAAACTAGTTTAAAAATATTGATATATCTGAATATTGTTCAGCCTTAAAAAGGAAGGAAATTCTCACACATACTACAAAATGGAGGAACTTTGAAGGCATCACACTACTAAGCCAGTCACAAAAGGACAAATGCTGTCTGAGTCCACTGATCTGAAGTATCTAGAGTACTTAAACCCACAGAGACAGAAAGTGGAATGGTGGCTGCCAGGGCCTGGGGGATGGGGAAATGCAGAGTTGGTGTTTAATGGGTACAGAGTTTCTGTTTTGCAAGACAAAAAGAGTTCTGGAGATTGGTTACCCAACAACATGAATATAATTAACACTACGGAACAGTACACTTAGAAAGGGTTAAGATGGTAAATTTTATGTCTGTGTGTTTACTACAATTAAATTTAAAAAAATATATAGATACTTCCGAAAATTCAAAAACAGAGGTGGTTAAGGGAACATACCAGATGTCTTCCTCCATGGTGGAAAAGACAGGAAGTTTGAGATTTCTAGGTGGTTAATGAGAGATTTGGTATCAAAAAAGACAGATTTTAAAGGCTTGACACACTATTTCATCTTTTTGCTTCCAAAAAACTATATCACGTGAACTATGTTATATTGTTCCAACTTTCCCTAAGTGTGTTTTTCTATTATCCTGATAACGTTTCATCTTATTCTCTAAACAAACATTTGTGGAGAGCTTGCAATGCATGAGGCGCTGCCCTGGGCAGTGGGTATACAGTGATGAATCCAACAGATTCAGCTCATTTCCTGCCCTCGTTGGCCATAGGTTCCTGTAAGGGAGACAGCTCATCACATAACTGACTTGTGATCAATGTCATGAAACAGAAATTCAAGAGGCAAGGAGAGAACGTAACAGAGTCTGAGGCCTAAACTGGAGTTCAGGGAAGGCTGCCCTGATTGTGGTAGAATCAAGAGGGCTGCAAATTCTTTGCCCTTCCCCTGATGGAGAGGTCGGGTGCATTTACCCTCCCTCTGATTCTAAGCTGGTCCTGTGACTTGTTTTGACCAAGCAAGTGCAGTGGAAGTGAGGCTGGGCCCTAAGAGATCTACAATGCTTGCCTTTGTTGCTTGGAACCTTTTTCCCTGGAAGCCAGTTGTCGTATAAGAAATTTGACCATCATGTGATGAGGAAGCTCAAGTTAGGCATGTGGACAAAGAGAGGCCACGTGGACGAGCACCCAGGCACCAGCCACGTGAGTGAAACCTTCTTGGGCTTTCCAGCCCCTCCCAGCCCGCTACCAGATGAATGCAGCTGAGTTAATGACCCCAGCTGATCCCACAGAGAGCAGAAGTACCCAGCTGAGCTGTGCCTGAATTCCTGTCTCATAGGATCATAAGCAAATAAAATCATTGCTATTTTGAGGCACTATGTTTGGGTAGTTACACAGCTATAGCTAACTGGAATATTGAGGAAGTGATCTTTGACCAAAATAGAAGTGATGTTTGGGCTTTAACACATGAACAAGATTCCCAACACTGCACCGTGGCAGTGGTTTTCAAATTGTACTTTATAGAACTATTTTTGGATCCCAAGGAAGACTGGGGAACAAGGAAGGGCTGACCGTTCACAGTAGGGTCAGGATGAGAGGCAATAGATCAAGCAGTATTCCCTCAGCCAGTGGGGACTCACTTTCTCTGAGACTGGTGGGGCAGGGGTGGCGGGATGGATTTGTAGCATCTGAAATCAAAACGATTTGCGAGTTGCTCATAAAAGAATAAATAAACACATCCCAATGCTTTCTCAGATTTTGCGTCACCAGCCTATCTATAAACTTAGAACTTTCTCATCCCTCTGGTACCTCTCCTGGTCTCTGGCATCCATCCGTTTAGCTTGAATTTCCTGGTGCTGCCATGTGTCTACCGCCAAAGCCCTGCTGCAGTGGGACACTTTGCTGTTCCAGGAAGAATTTCCTGGAAGACTCGAACCTCTGCTTCCGCTGCATCACCAGCCACAGCACCTGCAAGACCCAGATCCTTCCAGAAAGCAACGCTTGCTAGCCAGACCTTCTCTCTCCATCTTCCCCGGGAATGGGCTTAAAATGAGAGGAGAGGGCAGAGTCTCTGTGCTAGTGAGAACGCCTTCCACTTCTTGCACATGACTGTGACCCGGTAGATTTTAAATATCACAGCTAGCTCATGAAGAAGGAAGTGTTATCCCTACGTCATAGAGGTGGGACCTGAAGCTCAGAAAATGTAAGCACCTTGTCCACATTTACACTGCTAGTAAGTGAGAGTGCTGGGAGCATGCCCTTTGAAGAGGGCAGGGACCTCCCTACATGTGCTTCAAGCCGTTCAGGAAGAAAGGCTGAGTCCTTCAGGCAGCCTGTCTAGCAGTGGGCACACGTATCCTTTCAGAGAAGGTCTTTGTTTAGGGGATGTGACAAAGACAAGATAGTACTTGAAATTCTGCTGTCTTGGCACAAATGGGCTTTTTTGAAATTATACATCTATTTATTAACAGAATTCATCTGTTTATAAATAGCCCATGTTGTGTATGTGGCGTTGAGCACAGAGGTCTTCATTATGAGTCAGAAGATGTAAGTTCTACTTTTCATATGAGCTGGAACTCTGTGACAAATTGCTTTATTATTCAAAATTTTCAGACCTCAGTTTCTGTCTCCTTCACTGAGCTGAGAAAAAGTCCAGGGCAGGGAACGCTTTGGTCTACCCTGTATCTCTAGCCTCTGGGTCAGGGCCCGAGAACCTTGGAAGGTGGAAAGAAATAGGAAGGAGGAAAAGAAAGAAGGAAGGAATTTATCATGTAACACCAGTCATGGGGTCAGTGATGCGAATTTAAACGACTTGCAGGGTTTGTGGAAAGTCATGAGATCAATCTGGGTGGCAAGCTTTTAGGAGGAAATGGGAGCTGTAGCAAAGCCCTCTTTTGCATAAAGGCACAGAAAATGGAATTGACGGGTACATACAATCTAATGCCTTGGCATCTTTCCCCTGCTCCTCCCAAAGCAACTGATACCACAAAATGACAAAGTGGTGAAACAAGAGGACGGCTGTCAACGACATCTTATCTGGCTGCTTCCTTTTCAGTTACCTTTGCGGGTAGCAACAAGAATAGAAAGATTGGAGGAGCCCCTAAGACAAATGTGGAATTGCGACTTAGTTTTGTGCCACCAAACTCACCTCATATGTGTTCTTTGGTGTCCTCAATTCTTTTGACCTTTGCAGACTGAACTCCCATTTGAGGATTGTGCCAGAATTTAAACTGGGAGCCTCAGCTGCAGAGGGCAGAGGAGTCAAGTTAATAAGCTCTCCAGTTCTGCTTCTTGCAGACTCAGTTTTGAAGAAGGCATTATTTTTAGAATTCCTTCTTGCTTTCATCCTGTACCCTGAATGATTAACTCCTAGCGTCTCTCTCTTAATATTAACTCATGTTTCCTCTGCAGTTGCTCCTGGGGAAGCAAGTGTACTTTCAACTCAGGCAGAGACCAGAGGTTTTTTTTTTAAAATCATTTTTAATCTGCCTCTTCCCCTGCAACCTCACCTCTCCATCTTCTGCCCCCATCCCCCATCTCCTCCTATTAAAATCATCTCCACCTGGGCTCCAGGATAACGGCGGCTTGTTTGGGAGGTGGTAACCCTGCGAGATAAACCTTAGAAAATGTTTAAAGTGCAGTTTAATTCTTCTGGTGTCTAGACAGGGCAACATCATTGGATCTCCAAGTGGATGATAGCTTTACTTGATTTATGTCATTAAAATAGAGAGGCTGGCCCAGGGTTCCTGGGTTCGGATCCTGGGCACAGACCTATACACTGCTCATCAAGCTATGCTATGGTGGTATCCCACATACAGAAAAAAAAAAGAGGAAGATGGTCACAGCTGTTAGTTCAGGGCCAATCTTCCTCGTAAAAAAACAACAACAACAACAACTGAGGTTGGGATAAAGGGAGAAGGAAGCACACAGCTCAGCATTTGGGGAGTTTGTTGAACACTTCCATGGTCTTTCATAGAGTAGGCAGATGAAGCCACTCTTCACTTATAAATCTACAAAATACTTTAGAAATGTAACTTATTCAGTGGTTTGTTTTTGCCAAATTATCTTTTTACAAATCTGAAAAAAAGTCTCAGGGAGAAAATTATAATTTCCTTTCACTCAGTTCAAAGTCTATAAGTATCTTTCAGATAAATTTTCTTAAGAGAAAAATACACACAAATAGTTACGCTTTGGGAATATTTGTGCCTAAAACTGAAGAACAGGCTCTATGTGAATAGGGAGTAAACCCTAATAATGACTTATCAGATTCAATGTATTATTTATTTATTTATTTATTTATTTATTTTTGAGGAAGATTAGCCCTGAGCTAACATCTGCCACCAATCCTCGTCCCTTTGCTGAGGAAGACTGGCCCTGAGCTAACATCCATGCCCATCTTCCCCCTGAGCTAACATCCATGCCCATCTTCCTCTAATTTATATGTGGGACACCTACCATAGCATGGCCTTTTTTTTTGCCAAGTGGTGCCATGTCCACACCTAGGATCCGAACCGGCAAACCCTGGGCCGCCCAGAAGCTGAACGTGCGCGCTTAACTGCTGTGCCACGGGGCCGGCCTTATTTCTTTTTTTAAAAGATGTGACTATGGTGACCAGTAAAGGAGCCAAAAAAGATGCTTGTGATTAAATGGAAACTTTTAAGTTAATATGAACTTGCAGTAATAAATGGATTCATTTGGTGACCCTGCCAAAATCAGGGGATGTGTTTTAAAGTTGTACTGAGTCTGGTTATAGTGGTTCTTGAGATACAATGATTAGAATTTTAAATAAATGTAATTTATCCTTTAATTCTCTAAAGCAAGTTTTAAATAAAGCCTGAATCCAACAGGAAATCTTGCTATTCATTCTTTGCAAAGTTCCAAGTAGTTAAGCCACAGAAGGAATTTCTGTTTCTTTGGTATGGCTCATGCAAATAAAAATTGGCATCAAAGATGTAAAGAACACAGTGTTAAACTCTGAAATACAAATGACTTTAGGCAGAGGCACAGATGGGCGAGGAGAGGGGAGACAGAAGGAGAGATTTCTCTCCCATGAACACATCGTCCCAAAAAGGTGCCTTGTGTGCAATTTTTAAGGTCACATGTTAACACGATGGCTGTTACGACTTTGATGAAAAAAAGCTTGAGGAAGCCAGAGTGAAATACTCAGATGAAACGTCAGCGGTGAGACTTTGAGACATATAAAAAAGGTCCTCAAACCCTGCCATCTCTTTTATTTGCTCTCTCTCCCACCAAACGGCATCTCTGCTCACATGTTAAAGAAGGAGGAAATATTTGTTGAGAATACAGTCATCCTAATGTGCTAGATGAACGAAGAGGTGTTGCAACCGCGTGTGACAGAATGTATTTGTTCTTTCCTTCTTAAGTACCTTGTATTGTCCTTTACTAAGCTTAAAGCTTGTCCAAACAAGATGAATCACACACACGCGGAGATGTAAACACCAACCTCCCCACTCCTCCAGTAAGCCCCAAATAAATCTGATCTGCTTGGAACGATTGCTTTCACAGCTCCCACTGCTCTCAGGATGTAGTCTGATCTGGTGCGGCAGGTGCAGCCCCGCAGGAGCTGGCCCCTGCACCCTCTGCACCCATCCATCTCCTCCCTCCCTCCATCCCTACACCATATTGACTTTGAGGTTCTTGAACCTGCCACTCTCCCTTCTCACACCTCCAAGCCTATTTTTCCTGCTCCCTTCACCTCCATGGCTGCCTGTCTCTGATCTGACCTTCCACAATGAGCTCCCATGTCACCTTGCCCTGAAAACTTTGCTGGACTATCTCCTTGCTCATATCAGGATTGGTACCTGGCCGGTCTGTTCCCACACATGCTGTCCATGCCTCTACCACAGCATCCCACCAATTTGAAACCCTTGGTCTTTTCCTATTGACTGTTTCTTGTATTATAGCACAAAACCTGTCCCACAGTGAGAGTCTACTGTACTTTTGATGAATGAGTGGTTCAATCAGAGGGTGTTTCTAATCTTGTTTCTAGCTCATGTTAGCTGGTTCACTTGTGGGCCTAAGTGGGTGAGGATGATAAATCTTAAATGGTCTGCTTGACAAAAAATATTTTCCTCAGAGTGATTTGGCAACTTGAAAATTAGTGGGGGAGGTAGTGATAGTTTCTGAACAGACGGCCTTTGATTATCTTCACTTATTCAATCTATGAATGCTGGAGATAACAATAATAACTAAAAATAATGAAGACCACAGTTATTATGGATATATGCCAAACATCCTTTTATTGTTCCGAGGGCTGCAATTGCAACTCCAGAATTTGTCTTCTTCCCCCAACCCTGCTCACCCCCAACACACACACACAGACACACACACACACTCCCCTAGAGCCACCTTACCAGATTTTGTCTTTATTAGAGTCCCTAAGACAATGTCACTACATTTCCAAAGTCATAATGGATCTTATAAAGGAAAGCTGTAGAAAATGATGATAAAGAGACCCACTCAGTTGGCATAAGAGGCTCCCCTTTGACCTCTTCAAACAAACCAAGAAATCAAGAGCAAAAGTCATCTAAGAAAGCAAAACTTGAGGGGCCAGCCCCGTGGAGGAGTGGTTAAGTTTGAGTGCTCTGCTTCGGCGGCCCAGGGTTTCACTGGTTCAAATCCTGGGCGCGGACATGGCACCGCTTGTCAAACCACACTGAAGCGGCATCCCACATGCCACAACTAGAAGGACCCACAACAAAAAATACACAACTATGTACTGGGGGGTTTGGGAGAAAAAGGAAAAGTAAAATCTTTAAAAAAAAAAAAGAAAGCAAGACTTGGGATATTCTCCCAGCACCGCTCAGCCCATCGCACCAGTCATGTGGCTCTGTGTCAAGTACAAAGTCAGTTCTACAAGTCACCTGGTAGAAAGAAGAGTTATTTTAGAATGATCATCTTGGGAAGCTTATTTATACTCTCTCTGAAGTGATGAGTCCAATGAACTCTTGAACTGGAGAGTTGAAGTCCCTAATTTTTGCTGTCACTTGGAAAACATCACTCAGTAATTTTCTACGTAATTTATTAGAGAGCAGCAAAAGTGGCTGACAACATTATTAGCTGGACTTTTGGTCTGTTTTGGTAAATACCAGATAAAACGTTTTAAGGGTGGGGTTTAAAAGTCTAATTACACAACACTGAAAACAAATGTCTTGATGTCAAGTCTGTATTTTCAAATGGACACGAAGGACTGTCAGAACAGTTCAGCCAGCAATTCCGTGTTTCGGAAAAACGAGGTTATAGGTCTGGCATAGAATATGACATAGACTCTTTTTCTACAAGGTGTAATAAGAAAGAACACTGAAGTAAGAGACTTAAGACTCAGTTTTAGCTCTGGTTTTGCCTGTGCGACCCTGGCCAAGTCACTTCAAAGTGAACTTGGACTTCCACAGCCACGAAATGAAGGAGTGGACTTTTCGTCTCCTTGCATCTCTGACGATGTGTGGGGTTATCCCACATCTGGATAAAGGAGGCCAAATGTTTTTGGCAACACTACCTACCATGGAAAAAACAGCCTTCCCTCGTCTTAGTTGGGGCAGAGGTTAGGCATGCCCTGCCTTCCACTCAGCAGCCATCAGCTGACCAATGTGCCCACAGCCTGTTCCAATGGGTCCACTGGTTGGGATGCTTGTGGAGGCAGTTGGGTTACACCCCCTGACCAAAACCGGCCAGGTAGGAGAGAGGCAGATGTGCCAGGAGTTACATCACCCATCCTCAGGAGGGAGAATGGGGTGAGGGAACACTGGTTCTAGGGCAAGACTCACTCAGGTGATTTGATCTGTGTGTCCAGCCCAAGGCCCTTCACCTGGCCTCAACCCACCTGCAAGGCCGGTGCCTCCTCCTTCTGCTTTCCCCACACCTTCTCTGGGTCTCTATTTCCGTTCTGACTGGTGTAGCTGGCTCCTGCGGGCTCATACAGAAGATAATATAAGTAATTCACCACCCCCCCAACCCTTCTGCACATGTCTTCCTTGTTGCCAGAAGTCTGGTTATGTTCAAGGGTGCCCCCAGCCCCAGGGGGGGAAGGGAAGGTCTTAAAGTCTCAATCCCAGGGGCAAACCCTGAATGGGGTGAGCGCTCACCGCGCTCCCATTCTACTGTCCTCACGAGTGACTGGTTTAGGAATGGCTATATACTGTGGTGTGGTTCTGGCCAATACCAATGTGGTGTGTTCTGGTTCAAGCTTCTAGGAAAACATATATTGTCATGCCTACATGCTGTGCCTGGAGTACCATGGCTGTCTTTTGAAAATGAGAAAGTTAAGTTGCCAGGCTGAGGAGAGCACCAGCAAGAATCAGCTGCGTCCTTGGTACTAAAGCTGAGCTGCCTAACTCAGCCACCCTGGAGCCCCTCTACCTCTCGAATTCTGGTTATGCGACATAACAATTTTTTTCTTACTCTTTGAGTCAGAAGCCAAAAGCATCTTAATGCAGCCCAGGCTAGCATACTGGAGAGGCAATGTGGAAACCCCTGGGCTTTAGAATTAACATGGACCTGGGCTCAAATATCAGTTCCTCCACTAAAAAGTTGTCGCTGGGCAACAAATTACTTCAAAACTTAGCAACTTAGAAAAACAATAAGCATATATTATTGCTCAGTGTCTGTGGGTTGCAAATTTGGGAGGGGCTTGGGCAGGCAACTCTGGCTTAAATTCTCTCCTCCCGTGAGATCGTGAACAGATATGGGTTGGGGCTGCAGCCTTCTGAAGGCTTGACTGGGGCTGGCGGCTCTGCTTCTTAGGTGGCTCACTCACAAGGCTGGTGGGACGGATGCCTTAGTTCCTCCTCATCTCGGCTTCTCCACAGGACTCTTGAAGGTTGTCTGTTTTAAAATATAGGTTTTATCATTATTTAGGCATGGCAAGGCCAAGAGATCAGGAGATCACTGCCAATGAAAAGAGAGTTGGTTGTACTCACGGATCTCAAGAAGAGGGGTCACGTCCACTCCACGGGGAAGCAGCGGGGTCAGCCAGGAGGCAGAGCAGGGAGTGGAGGGAAAATGTGAGCAAGAGCCTTTCCTGTGGTTTTCACAGAGAAGAACAGGCTAGGCAGGCTGAGCAGTCTTAGGATTGGCTCATTTGAATTATTTCAGCAGACTTTGGGGCACAGTTGCTGTCCCTGCTTGTCTAGTACCCAGCCCTGGGATGATTAGGGCAGGCGGATAGTGGTCCAGAGTGTGAGAGCTGCATGAAGGAGGTGGTTGTGGATGTGGGCTCTGGACTGGTTGCATTGCATTTGAGAGGTGTGCTCACAGACAAGCTGCTTATTTTCTCTAGGAATTGGCTAACCCTAGGAGGTGCAGTCCCTCCAGGGTCAGCAAGACCCCAGAGGTCAAAGTAGCAAAATACAGAAAGAATAGACGTGGTTAATACATCCTCACAGTATGGTGGCTGGCTCTGCCTGCAGTGAGCAATCCAAGAGAGCCAGGCAGAAGCTGCAGTGCCCTTTATGATCCAGATTCAGAAGTCACATACTATCACCTCTGCCATACTCCACACAGACCAGCCCTGATTCAGTGGGAGGAGATGACACAAGAGTGTGAACATCTAAGAGGTGAGGAGCACTGGCAGTCACCTGCAGGCTGGTTACCACACATTTGATAAGTTATGCAACCTCCAAGTGTCAGTTTCTTCATCTGCTAAAAATAGAGCCAATGTTGTGTTAGCCAGACTTCTTGGTTGCAAACAACAGAAAATGACTCTGGCTCACCTATGCAAAAGATGGATTTATTGGATGAATTTGGGGCAAAGCACACCACGGAGGCTATATAACCTTATAGATGTGCAGAAATGAAAGGAGCCCAGGGAGCAAGTAAAGATGTGCAAGGTTGAAGCCTCAGGATTGTTCCAGTTGGGACACTGGTGTTGACACTACCCCCACTGGCCACTGGCTGTTGTCGCCAAAGCTGAATTTCTCTGCTGTGAGTAACTGTCACAGCAGCTCCCTCTGCCCTTAAGGTTCCACAGCATGGGGAGCATGGCGACGGGAGAGTGTGGCCCCTTCTGCTTCCAAGAATTCAGCTAATGTCCACTAGAAATTCCAGTCTCCTGGGATTCTCATGAGGATTCAACAGGAGTATATGAGCCTTCGGAAAACATAGTGATCAGGAGTTGTTGGTTATTGAACAGAAGGAAGAAAGCAGTCACCTTGGAATGGCGTACAGTGGGTTTAGAGATCTCAAGGTGAGGGGGATTGAGTCTTAGATCCTGAAGCATTCTCATAACATTTCTAGACACACTGATCATTTCTAATCGCACCCTCTCCCCACCCCTGCTCTTACACGCATACACAAATTCTAAATTGCTGAGATTTATGCAAATCCTATCTCTACTCTGATCGAGTTGCCCGATGACCAGAGCTGGAGGCAAAAGAACAGTACGTGATTAATTAAGAAAAGCTAAAGTGCAAGCTTCCTATGAAATTGCAACCCTGGTTCCTTGGGAGCCTGATGTGGTCCACAGTCAACCGCACTCTCTATGTGGTGGTGGCTCCCATCTGTGCTCTCAGTCCCTTTGCTTCCATCTCAGTTTGAATTGCCGAGCCATGACAAGATACCTCTGCCCAGAGAGCCTGTGTTTTTCTAGCTGTGGGTACGGGCCTTACTGTTCAGACTCAAGGCTTTTGTTCAAAGTGTTTCACCTCCCTTGGGTTTTAACTGAGGTTGACGTGTTTACCTTAGGTCAGTGGTTCTCAAACTTTAGTGTTCAGGCTGACTGATAGGAGGGCTTGCTAAAACACAGATTGCCAGGCCCCACCCCCAGAGTGCCAGATTCAATAGGTCTAGGGTGGAGCCTGAGAATGTGCATTTCTAGTAAGTTCCCAGGTAGTGCTGATGCTGGTTTGGGGCTACACTCTGGGTCACCTGATGCTGGTGCAGGACTGCTTCGTAAACTCCTTATATTCTTCCTAAACATTGCCTTTCATAGAGAAAACCAAGACATCACTCACAGAGCAAAACTCTATGATGCTGAGAAATAAATACTGAAACATGATTTCAGTTATAAAGATATTTGATTACATGGAACTGAAACTTGACCATAGGAGCTTAACCAGATAGCAGTTTATTATTTTTCCTCCCATTCTCAAGAAGACCAGGGGCTGTCTAAGGCTGGTGAGATGATGCCATGTGATCAGGGGCTCAGGCTCTTGCTAACTTTCTTCACCGCCATCCGGTAAATTGTTATTGCCCTCATGGTCACAAGATGGCTGCCACATCTGCAGGTATTGCCTCTGCACTCCAGGTAGGAAGAAGATGAAAGATGAAGAGGAAATGCACATGTGAGCTTTTCTGAAAGCCCTTCTATAGACTTCTGTTCCCTTCTCATTGGCCAGAACCATGTCAGTTGGCCCCACCTAGCTTCAAAGGAGCCTGAGAATTCAGGTAGTTTTAGCTCAGCCCTTGTTGACCCAAATAAAAAGGGGTTCTGTTACTGAGGAAGAAAGGGAGAATGGGTGGTAACCAGCAGCCTCTGTGTCAGCACTCACCTGCTCAGCTCCCAAAGGACCCAGACGGCTGACTCTGGCCAAGTCTATGTACAGTGCTAAACCCACCATACCACGGGTGAGGGGCCGAAGACAGGACATGGAGACATTGTCTACACTAGCATTTCTTGTCGCATGATAATGGATGTTACGTGAAAAGGGCAAATTCTGGGTCAGAACTTGTTTCTATAGGACTGAGAAGTTTTATTAGGCTGAGGTATGTAATGACTTTCCAAGATAGGGACAAACATGCTGCATTTCCCAAGTGTATCTGACCACAGAAGCTTTTAAAAAATTTTCCTGGAGCATCTCTCCAAACTAAGGTCCACAGGACGTTTGCCAAGAAACCTTGATGTACACAGCGTCGACTATCAGTATGTTTTCAGAACCCCCGTACATGGAAAAAGCTAGCATGCTCTTCTTGAATCAATAGACTAGCCTATTTTTTTAAGGGGAAGGAAGTGAAAATAGGAACAGCTAGTGAGTCAGGACACGGGGTGTGGTGCTGGTCTGCTGTCTGGTAACTGTGTGAGCTTGACAACCCCCTTGCCATCTCAGAAGTCTCCGGTTCTTATCTGCGAAACAAGATCTATAGCAGATGACCAGGTTGCATGCAACAAACCAAAATTCTGCAACTTCACAGCTCCTAGAAACATCAAGAAGTGATGTCTGGATAAATCTTTGCTAATGGGTGACAGGAGAACTAAAGAAAAATGTCTAAGATTAAAAAGTCTTTCAGAAGTCAGGAATCATTTTAAGGGAAAAAATACCTTAATGAATATAAAAGATGGAAAAATGAGGGATTGCATTAGTTTCCTGTGGCTGCCTTAACAAATTACCACAAATTTGGTGGCTTGAAAAAACACCCAATGTATTATCTTGCGGTCTAGAGGCTAGAAGTCCCACATGGATCTCACTGGGCTCAGCTAAGATGTCAGCAAGGTCACATTCCTTCTCCAGAAGGCCCTAGGGGAGAATCCACTTCTGCACATCTTCCAGTTTCTAAAGGCTGCCCACCTTCCTTGGCTCAAGGCTCCCTTCCTCCAAACCAGCAATATTGCATCTCACTGATCCTTCTCCCCTGTCACATCTGCCTCTCTGGCCACAGCCAGGAAGGGTCCTCCCCTTTAAGGAACCATGTGATTGTGTTGGGCTCACCCAGAGAATCCAGGATCACTCCTTCTTTTAACGTGCTTCGTCACGTTGTCAGAGTCCCCTTTGCCATGTAAGGTAGCATATTTACAAGTTCCAGATGTCAGGAGGTGGGCATCTTTGGGGGTGGGAGGCATTATTCTGCCTACCATGTGGATGAAATCTGTTTAAAGAAGTTTAGGTGTTGAGAAACTAACAGACATCACGAAAAATTGAAGTTAGGCTTAATAATTTGTGAGGCAAAAAGAGGTAGAGAGGGTTGAATAAAAAAAAAAGTCCAAGAAAGGAGATAAGTTACAACATGAACAAAAATAGGACAACACTAGTTAACAGTGTTAGAAGTACATTAATCCTTTGTGAGAAAAACAGAGCAAAGAGCAGAGGCTTAGTTTGGGATTGTTTTTTGCTGTTTTATCATACCTTCACAAAACAGAACTAAAAATTGCACTATTTAAACAGCTAGATTGTGTTAGCTGTAAACTAAGTTCGTCCTGCAGGAGGTCCTCCAGGGGTGGAAGGTTGGGGGAAGCCCCAAGGATGGCCTGAAATCATCGCAGAGCCCCGACAGTGTTTGGAAGGATTTATAGAAACCTGGTGACATGAGGGCAGCCTTTGTTTAGCAGCTTCAGGATGTGGAACAAAAAGGAACGTGGCATTTACATCCAAGGTGAGAGTGGGCTTGGGGCCGAGGGTGGCAGAAGCAACAGTCCTAGGGTCAATAAGACAGTAAGAACCAAATTCAAGGGACCCACGTGGAGGGTACACCCATGCTTTCTCAGCCTCTGCACCGTTGCCATTTTGGACCAGATAATTCTTTGTGGTGGGAGGCCATCCTGTGCATCGTAGGAAGGTTAGCAGTATCCTTGGATCCTGTGCACCTGAGGCCAGTAGCACCCTTCCCCAGGTTGTGACAACAAAGATGTCTCCAGGCATTGCCCAATGTCCCTTGGGAGGCAAAGTCGCCCCAGCTGAGAACCCCTGGTAGAAACTGAGAGAACAGGTGAGGGGCAGCAGCAAGCCAGCCTGCAGAGCCTGAGAGCCTGGAGAGAGTCTCTGGCTGCAAGGGCAGGAACCGAGGGATCCTTGTACAGGAACTTTTGCTGGAGCTCCTGGGCTGGCAGGGAGCCACCAGAGCGCCCAGCTGGTTTGCATATTGGTCTCTGAATTGGCTGTGGCAGCCTCCAGGTCGAGAGAGCTCAAGTACAATTGGTTCAGGGATCACACTCTGGCTATTGTCCATTTGTTATGCAAGCATAGGCTTTAGAAGGCATGTCACCTGGGCAGGTGACATGCTTGTTTGCAATCTAAACAGCTTGGGACCTATTCTCTTGTTTTCCTTCATCTAGGTTAACTGCCAGTTCTTCTGACCCGATTCACTGAGTAGGGAGAAAAGGGGGACTGTGGAGGGACTGGCATGCAAGCAGGGCCACCTCAAGCCGCATTAGACCGATGATGTTATGCAAAGTGGAAAAAGTGCACCCCTCGTGGATGAATTAGAAAAGGATGTCCCTCTGGGAGGGTCAGGAGCAGGGCTAGGAGAGCAGGTGGCACATGTGCAGCCCTGGCCCCACTCCACATGGCACCCTGCACAGTGAGCACCCGCTCCGCCCCTGGGGAGGCCAAGCTCTGTCACCCACACTGTGTCGTACCTGTCACCGGAGACAGAGGTTCATACACGGAAACCTTGGGAATCAGGCACAATACTGGGGAGCCCCAAACTCTGAGAGGTCCTAAACTTTCTTACAGCAAAATTAGAATTTTGATACAACACATGGTCAGAAACAAAGGCAATCTATTCTGTAGGAATGAGGGCAAAGTAGTTTAGAAATCATCTAAGGGAGGAAAAGCCAAAATGGACAGCTAGGACAGGTGGTACCCAGTTGCCTGTGTGTGTGGCCAGAGGAGCCTATTCATTTAGAGACTTAGGACCGAGGTGATGAGGGGGACGCAGAGATTCACAAGAGAGCTGCGCTTGGCGAGTGAGGCAGACCTCCGAATGCCTCCTGTTTCAAACACCAACCGCCCCAGGCCTCTGATCAGGAGATGCCACTCCCCAGAGCAGATCATGGTGTGCTGTGTCACTCCTGTGAACTGGCTTTGATGACCCCGGAGGACCAGCCTTGTTAACCTCCTTCCTGGTTGGGCAAGGTGTCATCCTGCCAAAGGGATGGACAAGAGATTCTAAAGTCAGAAAACTCTCACCAAGTGCAGATTACAGGTTATGGATGGAGACCCTGAAGCAGAGTCGGGCCAGCCCCTAACAACTGCAGGGCCTGAGGCGAGAGCATGAATGGAGGCCCACACTTCTAACGTCTATTTAAATAAAACTTGCTTGAGCCTTGTATTTGGATAAATATATCCTCATAGCAACAAAATTGGGGAAAAAAGTGAAATTTATGTTTTTTTATGATGTCAAATTGGCAAAAAATTTTAAATGACTATTCCATTATCATTGCACACTTGTGGGTGTTCAATCAATGAGCTGATATGCTTAAACTTTTTATTTTTTCTCCCCAAAGCCCCAGCACCCAATTGTATACCCCAGTCATAGGTCCTTCTACTTCTTCTACATGGGACGCCACCTCAGCATGGCTTGACGAGTGGTGTGTACACCCACACCCAGGATCCAAGCTGGAGAACCCTGGGCCGCTGAAGCGGAGCGTGAAAACTTAACCACTCGGCCACGGGGCTGGCCTCAAGGGCTGATATGTCTAAATGAGCAATACAATAAAGACACACAATTCATGTATGGTTATATATTTATCCATAAAATTAATCTTCCTGGTTTTCATTTCAGCAAAACCACTAATTATGTTGTTATAATCAATATTTTCACATCATTTGTGTCCTATTAAAAGTAATGCACACTAGATGACCTTTCTCGAATCTTTGGGTTTTTTTAAATTTTCAATGTGGAGAAATTTTGCTCTGCAGAGGCAGCAGCAATTGAAATCGTCAATAAAATTCTTAAAGCAATACTTTGATTTGGAAATGGATCATGAGTTTTATATACCAACATTGTAATTGGGTTGCATCTGATATATTCATGATCACAGACACTGTTACAAATGTTTTAATTTCATCCTATAAATCACCATCATTTATTTCATGATTTTCAAAATCTCTTAAAAC
Source organism: Equus przewalskii (assembly GCF_037783145.1). Classification (NCBI taxonomy): domain Eukaryota; kingdom Metazoa; phylum Chordata; class Mammalia; order Perissodactyla; family Equidae; genus Equus; species Equus przewalskii. The sequence goes on from NC_091849.1 coordinate 51,063,072, forward strand.
AATATTTAAAAATATACAGATCCATATAGTGTTGTAAAGAGTTGATATCATGCTTCACACATATTATTGGTGCACCTACATACATCTGCATTTAAGTGTACCGTGAACTGTTGTGGATATTGTGCTAATTCACGAATAATTCCAGAACCATCCGTTGGAACATGAAGAGAAACCAGAGACTGTTGCAGGCGGGCCACTTGGAGAGGAGGATGGCACAGCTACGTCATCTTCCCTCTCTCCCAGGAGCTTCTACCACCAGCATCTTCCTCGCTCTCCGAGGCAGCGTCAGATCTGAGGTCAGCAGTGGCACACTCTACAAACCTTTGCAGCTTTGGGCGTGGTTACCTTCTGCTTGGAGAACACGGGGCAAAAGATGTAGGGGATACCTTGGGGCCTGGAGGGTGTCAGTCACCTGCAGATGTTCAGCATTGGGGGTTACACTGAGCCCGTGCCATGTGACAGAGGGCCTTCTAAAGTGATGGGCCCAGGACCCCGCCCACCCAGGGTGATGGCCAGTACTGCACTGCTTGCTAAATAACCATATAAATATTACTGTAGTGGATTGAATGGTGGTCCCCGAACAGATATACCCACATCCTAGTCCCTAGAACCCGTGAATGTGACCTTATTTTTGCAGATGTGTTAAATTAGGGGTCTCGAGATAAGATCATTCTGGATTATCTAGGTAGGCCCTAAATACAATAATGTGTCCTTCTAAGAGACAAATAGAAGAGAGACAGAGGGAGAAGGGGAGAAGGCTGCATGAACTTGGAGGCAGAGACTGGAGCGATGCATGCAGCCCCAAGCCAAGGAATGCCCACAGCCGCTGGAAGCTGCTAGAGGTGGGGAAGGATACTCCCCAGAGCCCTCAGGGGAGCACCGAGCTGCCAATACCTTGCTTTCAGACTCCTGGTCCCTAGAGCTGCAAGAGAATAAATTTCTGTTGTGTTAAGTTACCAAATTTGCGGTAATTCGTCATGGCAGCCCTAGGAGATGAGGGCTAAGTACAATTTCCCACAATGTCCAGCATTTGTCAGGGCTGATTGTGTACCAGGCACTCTGCTGAGCCCTCTCTACAAGCATCATCTCACTTAAGCCTCACAAGGCACTGTTCTCACCCTCACTTTACAGAGGAGCGGAGAGAGGTTCTAAAAGGCAGGAAGCTGGCCCGAGGCCACGTGGCCAGGAAGCTGGGATCTGAACCCAGGTCCGTCTGCTGCAAAGATCTTAGAGCACCCGGAAGCCTCCTCGCCTGGTGACACAGCCGGCTGTAAGATGGATTTACCCTGTGCTTGGTGGCTTCTAGCTGAATGTCACCTCCTCTTTGTCCCCCTACTTAAAAGAGGCCCACATCTTTTAGCACTCTCTGCTCTAACCCTCGGCAATTTACCACCACCTCAGAAGTGAGATATAAATTACAACAGACCATTCTTCTAACTCAACCGATCATGGGAACACTGTTTGCTGTTACAAAGAAACATTCTAGGCGTACACAATCACGCCTAGTTCTTTGCATCTATTTATCCTCGGGGTCATTCGGGTTTATTCGCACACATTGCCAAGATGAATCAGAAATCTGGAGAAACCATTTGTTCTTGGAGAAGGACAGCAGTCAGGAGGGTTTTTTGTTAGTTTCTTTTTGTTGATTTTGAATTTGTATGAAGACTATGTCCCGGTCCCAGGAGAAAACAGACAGAAAAGTTTGTTTTCTTAAGACTTAAAATATATTCTCTGAGCTCACTAAGCCATCAGAACATGCCACTGGGCTCTGACGATGGCGTGATTTAGGGAGTAAGCATTTCTTTCCGCTCTATGTTTGCCCTGTCTTTTGGGGACTAGAAGAGATTGTTGTCCATCTGCTGACAAGCCCCAAAACTGTGTGTGTGTGTGTGTGAGTGTGTGAGTGTGAGTGTGTGTGTGGTGTGGCTGGGGGAAGGGGGTCTGGATGAGGTGGTTACTTTTATGTTGTTACCCTTCATTTATTTTCTTTCAAACAAAAGCTACCCCATTTCACAGGTGGAAACACTGAGTCCTGGTGGATGGAAACGATGTTCTCCAAGGTAACTCAACCAGACAGACTTAACTACAAATGCCATGCTGTCCTCTCAAGAAACCATTCCATTTAGTGAAAACGAGACCGGTTATGCAATGAGTTTGAGGCTAATTTTAAAGCAAGTCATGTGTCCTTCCCGTTGCTCTGACCCAAATACGAGACAGGGACTCAAAGTTGCACACAAAGAATACCCAAAACAATCAGGACACTCGACATGAGCCATCTGGTTGATGACGGGAATGCAAGCGTCATTTTTCAGCCACCGCAAGGCTCCGGCACTGGGGACTCGTTCAGCGTTCCAGTTAGGACACCGCCCGGAGACTGTGCCAGGGACCGGCCCCAGGTCGCTAGTTCTGTCTGCAGCCAGATTTCTAGAGCAGTAAAGAGAAGCTAACCTAACCTCTCTCACAAAGGTGGCTTTGTGCTGTGCTGACCAACAGCAGTTAATAGGGGTTTGAAGCCAGGGCCGGGGGCTTTCTCCTGAGGGCTGACGGGAGGGGAAGGACAGAGTCCTTAAGGGGCAGACACGCGTGAGCGCAGACAGAAGGTGTGGCCTGATGCAACGAAAGTCTACGCTGATCCCGCCTTTCTGAACCCCTTCTCCTGTCCAGGTCTGCAGCGCGCCGTCACTGGGCCCGGGCCCTAGGGCTTCCCTCTTCTCTCACGTCTCTCAACCAAAACCCGCTGGGAAAGAAGACGAGAAATTCATCCGCATCAAGGAGAACGGACAAATTTATCTTCCTGGGAGCGTCCCGGAAAAATAATGGGTCTCTGGGCAGTTTCAGGTATCCGAGAAGTCAGGTCGGAGGGGTGGGATCTGCTCTGGGGGCAGGGAGTGTTGGGGGGCCTGGGGCTGGAAAGTCGGGGGAAGGCAGGACGGGCATTTTCAGAAAGGCAGGCAGAAGTCATCAGAAGAGTCCAGGGGCCGGCCGGTGGCGCAGCTGTTAAGTGCGCACGTTCTGCTTCTCAGCGGCCAGGGGTTCGCAGGTTCGGAGCCCGGGTTTGGAGACAGCGCTGCTTGGCAAGCCATGCTGTGGTAGGCGCCCCGCCTATAAAGCAGAGAAAGATGGGCACGGATGTTAGCTCAGGGCCAGGCTTCCTCAGCAAAAAGAGGAGAATTGGCAGTAGTTAGCTCAGGGCTAATCTTCCTCGGGGACGGGGAATAAAAGAAAGGAGTCCTGGGCCCGGCCCCGGGTGGAGTGGCTAAGTTTGGGCGCTTCGCTTCAGCGGCCCAGGGGTTCCCAGGTTGGAATCCTGGGCGGAGACATGGCACTGCTCATCAGGCCACGCTGAGATGGTGTCCCACATGCCACAACTAGAAGGACCCACAACTAAAAATATACAAGTATGTGCTGGGAGGCTTTGGGAGAAAAAGGAAAAATAAAATCTTAAAAAAAAAAAAAAAGAGAGAGAGAGAGTCCAGCAGCAGATGAAGGAGCTAAGGAGGCAGAGAGCAGAAAACCTTGAAGTCTAAACTCCCTTTGGGAGTTACCCGCTTTTCCTTAAAGTAAAAGATTTAAGAAAACCGAGTGTGTATATAAAGCTCACTCTATACTTTCATTCATTCATCCATTCCAATGAAATGGTATTTCCTGTGTTCCAGATACCAGAGAGAGAGCCAGGAAGAAGATATGTCAGATCTATGCATGGAACCACGGAACTTTCTGTCCGGCTAGCAGGGGAGGCTAACAAACAGAACTTCATGTGGATGTTTTGAAACAAGAAAGCAGGGTAAGGAGATAAGGGAGCGATGGAGCCCGAAGGCAGCTGAGGGGCCCGCAGTGTCTGGCTGAGCTGGTGAGGAAGGGCATCCTTTGTAGGGTTGCCAGGTCTAGCAAAGAAGAACACGGGGCACCTAGTCGCATTTGAGTTTCAGATAAACAGTGAATACTCTCTCAGGATAAGTGTGCCCCGTGCAATATTTGGGACATACATGTAACTAAAAATTGCCATTTGTCTGAAATTCAAATGTAACTGGGTGTCCTGCATTTTATCTTGCACCTCTACTGCCCTGGGGCCCCCAGGAACGAGGTGGGGAGAGAAACAGTCAGCCCAAAGATTGCCAGGCAGAAATGGGCTTGGCTCTTGTTCCAGTGTGGCTGGAATAGAGGGAGGCAGGGAGACGATGGTAGAGATGACCCCACAGAGGCAGGCCCGCTAGGAAGAGTTTGCGTTTTATCCCGATCAGTAGAATTTTAGGGAACACCCTCACACTGCAATTCTTCATTTCCATGAATATTCCAGTTTAGTATTGTGTTTCCCGAAGCAGGTGCCACTGACCTTGCTTTAAGGCCAGACTTTAGAATGGGAGACTAGGTGTCCCTGCCCTGGGTGTCTCACCTAAATTTACCTGACCTCCCCTCTCTCTTTTCACCGCATTCACTATTGTCTGCAGTTTTCCTAGTGCTAGACAGTCATCGTACCATAAGAAATGAACTTAAAATGCTACTGGGAGAAGAGATTTAGGGACTCAAATTCTCACTAGTGTGTAAATGACTATTAGAAAGTGTTTTGAAAGTGAGGAAGGGAAGAGCGTATAGCACAGGTCAAGGGAAGGTGGGAAAAGAATAAAAAAGGGAAATTTGAGGGCGCTAATGCCAAGCTTGACCAATTTGCCTTGCTGTGACCCTGAAGCTGAGCGTTGGCTGAGCAGAACTGCAAACCAGTTCTCCCCACTCTCGGTGTGGAGATGACCAAGAGTCTGTCGTGGAAGAGAGATTCAGAGCCAGGCCGGCTGCGAACCGATACTGCCAGATGGCAGAGCAGTCAAAATATTTAGCTGTGAAGCCCACACTGTGTTCGGGAAGAGGCTGAACTCACCTTCCTGCCGCAGACCCTGGTGGGCTCCCGTCTGTGGGTGCTGCCTGCCTCCTCAGCCGGCCGCTTCGGTGACTCACTGAGTGGCTCACTGAGTGACTCACTGAGTGACTCAGGCTGGGCTCTGGTGGTTCATCCCTGGCAGGGATTTAGCCAGCTGAACCAGCTTCCTCTCCCGCCTTCTAGTAAAAGATATCCTGTGTCGAAAACGGAGCCTTGACTGTACTTCTGTGAGAACGGCCCTACCTTGCTTCCGGGGAATGTGGGGTTTTCTGGACCCAATAACACACAGAAAAGCAATATTGCTCTCCATGTTATAGAGGGGAAACATTGTGAGAAGACGGGCTTGCCCAGGTTCCGAGTGCTGGCGGGTGCACTTGAACGCCCGAGTCTTTTCTATCACACTGAGGGTGGTGAGTCCATTTGAAGATTCCTTAATGACGTGTGCAAGATTGCATAACTACTTGCTGCCCTCTGAAACTGAAACGTTCTTTTTCTATAAAATCATGGTTTAGAAACCAAGAGCAGAATCTACAAGGGAGAAGTTGTTTCCCCCCATGTTTTGAAAAACATTCATTTCAGATAATGAATCCCTGGGTGATGGACTGGTTGATTCTTTCAAAAGAATTTAATGACCCCTCCATTATACAAATAAGAAACGTTTATTGCAGAAACTTTGGAAAAGTTAGAAAAAAACAAAGGGAAAAATAAAAATCACCCGTCATTCTCCTAGTTAGATATAATTGTTGTTATTTTGATGTGTGGCCAGCCCTGGTGGTCTGGGTTAAGATGTGGCGCTCTCACTGCACGGCCCAGGTTTGTCTCCCATCAGGGACCACACCACCCATCAGTCGTTGTCACACTGCGGCAGCTGTGTGTTGCTGAAAGCTCTGCCACCGGGATTTCAAATACCAGCAGGGTCACCCATGGTGGACAGGCTTCAGTAGAGCTTCCAGACTCTGACAGACTAGGAAGAAGGAGCTGGCCAGGCACTTCCAAAAATTTTGACCATGAAAACCCTGTGAATAGCAGCAGAGCATTGTCTGATGCAGTGCCGGAAGGTGAGAGGATGGCGCAGAAACACCCGGCAGGGTTCCGCTCTGCTGTACGCAGGGCCGCTAGGAGTCGGAATCCATTCCACGGCACAAACGACAAAAATTTTAATATGTATCCTTCCTTTTTTCATACACATGTGACCATATTTTAACAAATTGGAAAAAATGTGCTATAAACTGATGAATGATACTTCCATGAGCGTTTTCTCACATCAGTTTCTTTCCAAGCGTCTTTGATCCATTGCACACACTCTATCCTACGGATGTTGTACTTCATTTACTCCACCTATTGAGACTTTTAGCCTGTTACCATTTTTTTTATTATAAACACCACCACAACAGGCTTGCTTGGTCTTATAAATATTTAGTGATGTTTCCACCCGGCCATTTGTATGGGCTTTGGTTTGAGAAAAACTGAAAATGGAAGAACAGAGAAGGTTAATAGACATTAGTTTGATTTTTGTCTGGCGAAGAAGGGAGAGAAGGAAGGGCAGCCATCTCAAGTGTCCCCTCTGTAAAGGTCGTTTCCGTCCCCCGGGCTCTTAATTCTGTTCGTCTGACTTGCCTCCTGTGCGCTTTACCATCTCCGTCTCCCCACAGCTCCTCGCCTTCTCGCCACCCTGTCACAATCTCTGTTTGCCCTCGTCACACTCTGGGGGCTCTCCTCAGGGCCTCCCTGGTCTTGCCCGCTGTTGATGAAGGTTTTCTGTGTCTCGACTCAGTGCCTGAGAAGTTATTTCTAAGAGCAGCAAGTGAAGGATCCCGGCACAGTGTACGAAGTCATGCCCATAAAGCTCTTCGGCAAATCACTGCATCGTTCCACCCGTTGGGTACAGCCCACAATGCGGCTGCAACTGACCGGGCCCAAAGACAAGCAACAGTGGTGTGACCTCTGGACTTGTCTAATTTCTCCACTGGACTAAGCAACTGCCCCTCCATTCCCTTCCCATCAGGCACTATCAGTGTGTCAGCTCTAATAACAACTAGAAAAATGGGGACAATCGTTATTCCCAAGCTACAATTTGAGAAACATCTAAGAGAGTCATAAAATCGAATAAGGCTCAGCAGAGTGCCTTTAGGAAAAAAAAAAACCATCTCATTTGTTGCAGGTTCTTAAAATAGTTCCCAATGCTGTCCTCCACCTTCACAATTATTTTTGTCTTCAGTTCTAAATCTGAATGGCACAGAGCAGCAGAATTTATACATTTAAGTTCATAAGAGAACAGACAGCTCATTAATTCTTAACGTTGGTGGGATTTGACTGTTTGCCATCGTATGCTCCATTCCGAAATATGTCTGGGTCTGCTTTTCTGAGATGATTAAAGTGTCTTATTGATAACCTTGCGGCTGTTAAGAACACGGTGCCCTTCACGTATGAGACAAGGTTACACGCCCCTCCCACCCAAGGGAGGGTGTGGGCAACATCAACACGAATCATCTCACGTTTATCCATTCACAACTTCATTTAGTCAAATATTTGAGATTTTCCCATGTGCCAAGCAAGAGAAAAAGCCCTTGTCTTCCAAGGGGGAGACAAATAAGCAAATTTGTAACATAATGAAAATGTTACAAAAAAATAAATAAATAAAGCCAAGTAAGAGAATGGAGTGTGTGGGGGGATGGGGGTGGTACTTTAGATCTGGTAGTTAGGGAAGGCCTCTTTGGGGAGGTGGCATTTAAGTGCAGGAACGAGGCATGGAAATAACTATCAGGAGGAGCAAGGCCAAAGCCCTCGAGATGGGAAAGGCTCCACGAGAGAAGGGGAGCAGCGAAGAGGTGAGGGTAGCTGAACGCAGCGAGGCAGGGAGAGGGAGAGCTGAGGGGGCCAGGAGCCAGCTCAACGAGAGCCTGTCAGCCACGGACCTTGGTCTGCTCCACCATGCTCTCTCCCAAGTGCCAATTCACTGCAGACTCTCACGGTCCCTGAATCCAGCGGTGACCACCTTGGGTCCCGGCAAGCTGGAAGCCCTTAGGGATTCCTGGGAAAGCTCTGGGTCCTGTAAAGTGGTCACTGCGGCTGCCAGGCCCACCCTTTTGGTGGTTTTACAATTCAGATGAGCTGCTCCTACAGCCTAGGTCTGCTGCTATACCACCACCTCACTTAACCATCGACTGCTGTGTGGGGATCACAGTTCCTGAGTCCTCCTGTAGACCATGTGATCTGTATGTATTTCCCCCCATCCTAGAGAAGGAGGCTGAGTTTCAGGAGGTTAGGGACAAGGTCACATTGTGCCTTAGTCAGTTCAGGTTGCTATAACAAAGTACCACAGACCAGGTGGCTTATAAAATCTGTTTCTTGGTCGCTCTGGAGGCTGGAAGTCTGAGATCACGGTGCCAGCACAGGTGTCGGTGGGACCCGCTTCGGGTTGCAGACTGCCAGCTTCTCACTGAATCCTCATATGGAGGAGAACAGAAAGAAGTGGCAAGCTCTCTTGTGACTCTTCTAAGGGCACTAATCCCACTCGTGAGGGTTCCACCCTCACGACCTCATCTAATCCTAATTACCTCCCAAAGCCCGTCTCCTAATACCATCACGTTGAGGGGTAGGGTTTCAACACAGGAATTTGGGGGGACACAAACATTCAGTCCATGACACTTGGTTATTGAGTGAGGGTGGGATTTAAATGCAGATCTAATTGACTGGAAAGTCTGCTTTTCTTACATCACGTTGCCTAATCCTTCCTGAGCACTTCTGTTCATTGATCAAAATATTTAGTGAACATCTGCCGTGTGTTTGGTGCTGTGCTGAGCATCCCCGAGGGACGGAGACACAAATAAGAGACAGTTCCTGCCCTCACGCATCCTAGAATCAAGTGAGCCGTCTAGTCTATAATACATCCCCAGCATGGAGTGGGATTATAACACAGCTCCACCACCACACACACACACACACTCACACTCACACACACACACACACACACCCCGTTTTGGACTTTCTCACACAGACATTTGTCTTATTCTTCTCATTAAAGAAACTTGCCAGCTGCCAGGCAGGATGGGCCACTGCCAAGCGTGAAAAGCATGCGTTGACCCATCTGGCCTTGGTTGACATTGGTACTATTGTTCACAGTTGGATTTCACTTAAATTTGGATCTTAATTGTCACTTTAAAAAATCTTCAAAAAGATCACCCTATGTTGCAGGGCTAAAATGGTAAGACGTCACTGTAGAAGCCTGGCCGTCACACGTCGGCGATGCAGCCGAAGGGCAGCAGGAACTGCCACGTCTCTGAGCTCTCCCAGCAGTGTCAGAGCCAAGCCCAGGACTCACTCAGGCATTTGAAGGACGAGCATTCAGGTGGAGAACACACAGCTCTATCAGAAGCTTCCAGACGACTTTCTAGAGAAGGTGTGATACTTCCAGTGGTATCTTATTCAGCTCGGGAATATATGAACTACAAGTTTAACCACATCGGTGAAATGTCTCAAAATGATCTCCATCACAACAGTGCCTAAGAGATTATTCTCAGCGTCAGTACCCTGGTCGTTTCCTTTGCTATAGTTCCCATAATTTGAAGTTACTTTATTTGCTTGTCTTTGTTTCGCGATGAGGTTATCTTTTCATTGTTGTTTCTCCAGCACATGGCAAAATGCCTCAAGCAGAGTCGGGTTGCGGGAAGCAGAAGCTTCTGAGATGCTGTATACCCACCGTGGCCAGGACGATTTACAACTCTTTCTTTAGTGTCTGGGAGAAGCTTGGTCTCAAAAGTTTTATTGTGACGCTGAAAAAAATAAGTGCTATGTTGTTGTCTAAATAAATATACGCTACTGTGAGTTTTTTAGAACACAGAGTTATGAAGACGTGATTTTTTTTTTCTGAAAAAAATTTTATTAGCTTTACAGATACTATTTGGTGTTAATTTTTATGACTTGGCAGTTTCTCTTACTCAGTGGCATCACAGAATGAAGGAAACAGTATAACAAGAGTAAAAGACCTTTAAATATTTTAAAGCTTTAAATCAGAGATTGTAATATTTGGGAATCTCTTCAAACGACTCTCCCAACATCTCTAACCCATTAACAAAAAACTCTCATTAGATAATGTGTACTTTCCAAATAATTTGAAATCACCTTGATAGGGCTTGTAGGCAAATCATCACTGTGGCTGGAAAGGAAGATGCGAGCAAATGTGCTGTAATTGTACTGAAAGGAGCTGGTCCGAGGGGGTCCTCTCTGGGCGGCTCCCTGCATCGTGAGCTCTGTGGGTGGCATCGGCTTTGGAATAGGAGAGCCTTTTTGAACGGTGATGTCACGCTTACCTTGGGCAGGTGATGTGTCCTCTCTGGGTTTCAGCTTCCTCGTCTGTGGAGTGGGGAAGAGAACTGCCAATCCCCAGACACCAGGAGGAACCCGCAGGTCTCACACTCAGTGGCGCCCGCCGTACACGGCCCTTGTCTTGGTCCACTCGGGCTGCTGGAACAGAACACCGTCCACTGGGTGGCTTCTGAACAACACACATTAATTGCTTACAGTTCTGGAGGCTGGCAAGCCCAAGATCAAGGCCTGGCAGATTGAGTGTCTGGTGAGAGCCCCCTTCCTCACAGAGGGTCATCTTCTCACTCTGACCTCACGTGGCAGAAGGGAGCAGCTAGCTCTCTGGGGTCTCCTTTATAAGGGCACAAATCCCAAACACGAGGGCTCTGCTCTCATGACCTAATCACCTCCCAAGGGCCCCACCTCCCAACACCGTCACATTGGGCCTCAGGTTTCCACACAAGAATTTGGAGGGGGTGGGGTACCAACGTGTGCAGACCGTAGCAGCACTCCCTCCTGACTCCCTTCTGGAACACCTGAACCAGTGGCGAACCCCTTCAGCAATTTGCAAGGCTGGCGAGAGCACCACCGCTATTTCACTCGCATCATCTCTAGAACAGCGCTCCTCCTCCGGGGCTTTTATTCCATCAACGTTTCCCTCTTTTTCCTTTTCTCCACACTTTGTACTTTTGTCTACTGTTTCCTGCCTCTGCTTCTTCAGAAACCTCCTTCCCAACGTCACCCCTTAGGACACAGTCCACGCTCACTTGGATCTTGGGCCACCGCGGACACTTGAGAGGTTGCTGAACCCTTGGACCTCATTTCATAAAGGGCCACGTTTAAGTCACCTCCCATCAATTCTTTTCCGTATCGGGGTAAATTCAAAACATGCTGTAAAAAATATAAAGTTCTTCCTCAAACATGTTCTCCAAACATTAGGGACCCACTTAAACAAGGCCAAATGAAATTATGCTAGATTCAATCAGCACGATGACGGTCTCGCTTAACTCCACACGTTGGGTATTCACCTTTAGGGCCTCTTTCCCAAGCAATGTGGAGACACACAGTGGAAGGTCAGATCATCTATGGTCCCACAGAGCCGAAGGGGCTCGCTGTACAGGATTCTTTGTATTATATGCTGTGCGTTCAAAGTCTCACCTTAGAGAAGTACAGGAAGCATGTTCTGCCTTACGTCAATGTCCTGGAAAGGCAAGGACCTAGAAGCACATTAGGGCTATGTCAGAGTCCTACTTTGGAATGAGAGAATGTTCAAGATGGAAGGCACTAGAACACTCCTACAACTCCCTCATTTACAAATGAGAGACCCAGATAATCATGATGTGCCCTACCAGAATTACATGCCAATAAGTGCTGTAACAGGCAATTTTTTTTTATTGAGTTCATAATAGTTTACATCAATGTGAGATTTCAGTTGTACATTATTTCCTGACTGCCACCATATAAGTGCTCCCCTTCACCCCTGGTGCCCCTGCCCCACCCCACTTCCCCTGGTAACCACTGAACTGTTTTCATTGTTTATATTCCACATATGAGTGAAATCATCTGGTGTTTGTCTTTCTCAGACTGGCTTATTTCGCTTAGCATAATTCTCTCTAGGTCCTTCCATGTTATTGCAAATGGGATGAATTTGTCTTTTTTTCTGGCTGAGTAGTATTCCATTCTACATATATACCACATCTTTATCCAATCATCGGTCGATGGGCACTTGGATTGTTTCCATGTCTTGGCTGTTGTGAATAGTGCTGCAATGAACATAGAGGTGCATATGTTACTTCGGATTGTTGATTTCAAATTGTTTGGGTAGATACCCAGTAGTGGGATAGCTGGGTCATATGGTAGGTCTATTTTTTAGTTTTTTGAGGAATCTCCATACTGTTTTCCACAGTGGCTGCACCAGTTTGCATTCCCACCAGCAGTGTGTGAGGGTTCCCTTCTCTCCACACCCTCTCCAACATTTGTTGTTTTTAGTCTTAGTGATTATAGCCATTTTAACAGGTGTAAGGTATCTTAGTGTAGTTTTGATTTGCATTTGCCTGAAGCTTAGTGATGTTGAACATCTTTTCATGTGTTTATTGGCCATCTGTGTATCTTCTTTGGAAAAATGTTCATCTCCTCTGCCCACTTTTTGATTGAGTTCTTTGCTTTTTTATTGTTCATTTGTAACAGACAATTTTTGTTTTTGGGTGACTGCTTAGGATTAGACAATTCTATTTAGAACCATTGTGCAAGGCAACTAAATTCAAGACATCCAATTCATCCAATTTATTTTCTTTTAGAAATCTGAGTACCCTTACCAAAAGCTAGTATTCACTGAGCTTCAACTAAGGATAACTTGATGGAAAGAATTTGTGTTGAGCAATAGAATTTAAAATCTGATGCAAATTGATCAACGTGCACTTTCTTCCTTGTTTACTTACCTATCTGGTCTTTCTTCCTTGATAAATAAATAAGTGACTGTTACCATAAAGCCTTGTGCTCAGCACTTCATATTTCACCTCTGTAGTCAACCTCAGTCATCAGAGTTAAGCATCCATATCTGTCTCTACAGATGAGGAAACTGAGGTTCAGAAAAGTGAGGTAACCTGCTGTGGTCCCACAGTAAACACCAGTCTTTATTGTAACATGTACGTTATGCCACCTCCAAACATACACGACCCCTTCCAGCACAGACAGCAGTGCTTCTGTGCTCTAAGATGCGTATCCTATTGCACTCAGTTCTAAAATAATTGTAAAATTTGGGGTCTAGCATGAGGCCATCACAAATTCCCTCTTCTGAAGCCCTTAAGAAAGCTTAAGATTTGGATTCCAACTGCTCCCTTGTAAGGGCATGGCATGACTTTGGGCCTTGGTCTGAAAACACCTTTCACCCAGTACTCCTAAAACAAAGGGCTGAACTCTGTGTGAGCCCTTTATTTTGCACAGAGTGATGGCAGTAACGTGTTGACATAATCACTTGAGGAATTTGTTTACAGGCTAACATGGAATCCCACCCATGACCCATTCCTTCAGGTGCCCCAAGTTTTGAGACTTCAGATGCCAAGTCTTTGGTTAGGAGGAATTTTCTGGAGAAGGACTGAGGCCCCCTTCCATCAGCACCATCTGACAGATGACTCCTATCAGTTTATAACTAAGACACGAGTCCCACTGCCTGCTGCATCACCCTCCCGCTCCTCGCTAGCACTGCCGCTAAGGGAGGGCAGAGGGAGGGCATCTGGGCAGGAGGCTCCGCTGGTGATGATTCTTTTAAGGCGTAATTACTACTTCCCCTTGGGAATCTTGAGCAACGTTCTACATATTTCATCAAGGAGGACACCCAAATTCCACCCACTTCCCACTTTACCTCATTTAAAAAATAAGCAGTTCTCTCACACATCCGGTCGTTGAGTGAAATATGTTGTGTCTCACTGGCTCAGCCTTCTACTCATTCGCTTGTGCCGTTTCCTGTACTTGGAAGGGTGTCTCCCAGGCAACCTTCAGTCACCACCTACTAAAATGCAGAGCATCTTTGAAAGCTCAGATCAAGCCCACTCCTTCACAGAGCTCTTCATAATCACCTTGCTAGAAGAGTTCTCCCCCAACCCAGACTCTCAGAGTAGTTGGTTTATGTCAGTCTCACGGCCCTCGGCACAACCACCCTGCGCTGAAGTCATCCGCATGCATGTCTGACGTCAATGGAGCAAAGGCTCCTTTGGGGATTAAAATCCTCTCTCATAGATCCCTGTCTGCTCTATACACCTGGCTCGGTCCTCTGGACCAAGCGCTCTCCCAGTGAACCAGGTAACATTCTTCAAAGGTCTGGTCAACACAAGAACAAAAATGGGCAACAGAGGGGACAGTAAGCTCCCTTCAAGTGAGCCTGGATGATCTGAGATGGGGGCAACCACACGATTGCATCTCTGCCACCACTGTATCATCAGTTACTGGGTTCCTCTGCTCGTTCTACAACCTCCAGCCCGGAGCCCAAGCCGTCTTCCAAGACTGATGTGGGGAGAGGGGGAGGCACCTGTTTAAAGGAGTTCACACAAAACCTACGCAGGTACTGAAACAACCTGTGGGTGTGAGTGCAGCACTGCTGTCAGAACTCTGGAGAAATCAGGAGCGACAGAAGACCAGAGACTGAAGACACTGCCCTATTTCCCAAAGGCGAAGTAAAGTAGATTCTAGAAACTCCAGAATGCTGAGTTTACTGTAAAACTCTGGCAAAATCTGTAATAATATAGATGGTAACCATTTTGACCCCTAACAATGGCTGGTTTCTTTTCAACTCTTGATTCAATGCAGTGTCATACCAAACTAACTTCCTTTCCTTTTTTGATAGGCTTACTGGATCAACCAACCCAGGAAATAGTAAAACAATAGTTGATAGTTTAAAGTGACCAGGGGGGTGGACTGAGCACAACACCACCTTGAAGATAACAGCTAACACTTGCATAGTTTATTCTGTGCTAGACCTGGTGCTGAGGGCTTTGTACATATTTAATCTATTTAATCCTCATAATGACCCCAGAATATAGGTACTATCATGCCCACTTGGGCAGCTGAGAAAACTGAGGCAGAGTTAAAGCAATTTGACTAAAGGTCATGCAGGGAGGATGACAACCAGGCAACGTGGCCGCCAAGTGTGCCTTTCCAGGAATGGCAATGTTGCCAGAGGGGAAATGGGAAGGCTCCCTTTGCCATACAGGTGAGCGAGCTTGCCCACTTGTCCACTTCTGGGCAGGAGAGGGAAAGTAGCATGGGAACACAGCTGGCCTTGCTCCACCCCGTGACCCACTCCCTTCTCTGAGGGCGAGAGGTTGACTTTCTGATTGCCAAGACTGGGAGATGCAACTGAGCACACTTTTTGGGCCTGGAAAGGTCATCAGGGCAGAATCTGCGCTTCAAGGGGAGCTTGTAGTTTAAGTGGGTAAATTCCAGGACTGATATTCAAAATATTTTAATAACCAGTTCATCACCAGACCAACAACCAGGGCGGAGGCAGCCATGAATCCCTGGTGTGCTAGTGCCAGCCCTGGTAAGTTTACCTCAACAGGGTTATTAGCCAGGGTAGTTACAGAGCCCTACAGTGGTCTCAGCTTCGCCAATCCAGGTTTTCAGGAAGAGAGGACCTATTTTGATTTCCATTAGTCTGATTTCTATGTCTTGTTTTTTTCAATTGTTCTGGACTTAGTGGGGAAAGACAAGGATATGAAGATCACCACCAAACCCCCAACAGGCTGCTACACTTTTCAGATAGTATCCCAAATACTAAATGCAGTTTCAGATGACATTTTTAAGATGATACTGACAAACCAGAAGGCACTCAAAAGCTGGGATGATCAAGCCTACACTGGGAACCGGGTGGTATGAAGTTGATGGAAGGAAGAGGGGCCATTCATGTCACTGTTCCCACTGTGGGTGTGGATGGACCTGTAAGGCAGACTAGGGGGAGCCAGGATCTAGGACATGAAATGGTCTTTGGCAAAGAAAGTGATAAGGCTTTGGAAGCAAGGTAGGACCCCATTACTCTAGAGTCGAGGTCAGCAAGCATGGCCATAGGCCTTCTGTTCTGCATCAAGTTTTACTGGAACCCAGCGACGCCCATCCATTTACACATCGTCTATGGCTGCTTTTGCACTCCACAGCACAGTCGGCACAGTTGCAAGTAGACCATATGGCCTGCAAAGCCTAAAATATATACTATCTGGCTCTTTACAGAAAAAATGTGCAGAGCTCTGGTCTAGACCTAGGAAAGTAGCTCTAACAGCCTCCGGGAGTGTGGGAGTGGGGGAAAGGACCAGGGGAAGGGAGGAAAATAAAGGAGTGTGCTTAGAGCTGAGGGCTTTAGTGGGGCAATCTGGAAAAGGCAGGAAGGAGAGAATTAGGGGGGACCCACCACTATGCCTTACTCCTCATGTGAGCTGAGCTACAATACAACCTTTCAAACTGAATTATTTACATCTGTTTGGGTGAGTTCCTAGACAGTGAGGAATGTGGATTTCCCTCCCATCTTTCAGAATTGGCAGCACATAGACACTGTAAAACGCACGCACAGGTCATCAAAAATGTTTTAATGATTAATGTTTAGACATTATTTAACAGTGTGGGTATATCCAGATGAGCGAAAGCACACTCTGATAGTACACTATTGAATGTTCTAGTTTTTGTATTGAAATATGCGAAGACATTCGCAAACTAGTACCTAGAAGGACATACATTTACAAACATACACATTCTAGATTTGATAAGGTAAATGTAAACAGATGCTGTGACTCCTTCCACACAGACAATCCACAAAAGACTAATAAGAGAACCAGTCGGCTCCCTATGATATGAATGTGCAAAATTAAAGCATGATAAACTGGTATTTACATAAATATCAAAACAATTAGTTTATACATTGTCAATGACCTTCTAAGATGTGCCATGAGTGGTTCAATGAATGTGTCCCCCCCACAATGGAGAAGGTATTCAGAGACTAAACTCCAACACTTTAAAATGACACACAAAATAGTCTTCATCTGTTTGACCACTGCCCTCAAGGGTGCAAGACATGATTTTAAGATAAGCAGTCTATCGTTTTGAGATAAGCGGTTCTAAACAAATCTTCAGATTCTAAGCAGAAAAGATGACAGGTGCTATTAGACTGACGTTAAATAAATGATCTCCATCCAATTTCTTATGCTGTAGCTATCTGTTTAACTTTACCTTAAATTTTTTTTAAGGTCCTTCCCCTCCCCCCTTTGTTAATTTTGGTAAGCTAGGCACATTTTAAAAGGAAGTTTGCGTCAAAACAGATAGCAGTAATCAATCCAAATTTAGACCCTGGCCACCAGTTCCCCATTGCTCATCTATGGGACTCTGTCAAACGGTAAATATTCAGTCATCTCTCTTGAAAAGTACACATCCTCTCTCTCAGGAGTGGAAAGCAAAGTGGGCTTTGCTTTCCGTATAAAAACACTTAGTACTTTACAAATTAAAAATGACCTACTCATCCTATACACTTCCTAAAATCTTGAAGACAAAGAATATATATTTAAGTTTCAAGACTGCTTTAGAGCCCCCCGTACTTTTTTTTTTTGTACATTATTAATAGTGGCACTCAAAATAAAAAAATAAGATCTGTTAAAAAGTTAAACTGACTGTTCCACTACATTTGAGGCTTGCCTGATTTAAAGCCAATATTACAAAACCGAAGGTGCCGTTTCTGACTTCACACGTACAAGTCACTTGAAATTACGTGTCACACGTTCGTTTCACAAATCGCCGTCTTTGACTTTTCTAAACAGAGCTATTAAAAACGAATAGAAACTTGAAACATACCCTAATTTAAACTAAAAAGCTTTGGGCCCTGCTTTTTAAATTTTAAGGCATGTGTGTTTCTCTACTGTAACAACGTTGTACAAATTTACAATCACATGCATGATCTACAGTAAAAAAAAAAAGTTTGGAGTACAGTGTTTTTAAATTGTGAATCACAATTCAGCACCTATCATGTTATAACTAATAAGGCAACAGCAGTGTCGTATACTACAATAACGCTCCCTCCAGAGTCTAGCGCAGGGGTCGGAGAGAGTCCAGAAATGTTAAAAATCTTATGCCTACTTGTATAATTGGTGTACGTTTTCTAAGGGTTTGAACTGATGAAAGAGGCCCCACACGAATCTCACTGTAGGCCTAGTTACAGCAGCTGTTCACGAGCGTCGGGCACAACTCATATTGTGCTTACAATCAGACGAAGTGATTTGGAGGTTTGCAACTCTGCAACTTCAATCCTTCCGCTGCTTCCTCAGCTTCACATTGTTCTCCAGGGAGGAAAAGCTGGTGGTGTGTCCATTCACGGCGGCCACCGACCCGTTCTGGTGCTCCCTGAGGCGCTCTTTCCTCCGAGAGGCGCTCTTCTTGTTGTAGGTCTGAAACGCACGAGGGGACAGGGGAGCCACGTGACCCGGGAGCTCTGTGGGGACCGCATCCCTAACTCAAGAAGCAAACTCTCAACGAGTGACTGCCGTAGTCAAGCAACCAAGAAAATGATTCTTGCCACTGGTTTCCCTCTTCCACTTTTTGAGGCTTAGCCTGGGGTAAGTTCACTGAGTCATGGGCTGCAAACATAAATGCTATTTTAAAAATTACATAGAAAATCCAATGACGCTTTACGTGGCTTTGCCCTTTCAGTGTCTGGATGGCAGAGGACAGGGGTTATGTGGCCAAACTGGTTTCTCCCACTTGGTGCCACCTCTCCCATCACTCAACATTGCTTGTCTGCAAAATTAGCTCGTCACTGCAGCAACTATCTCGACCCTGCGTACCAAGTGCTCTGCTGCTATCTGAGCAGTTAAAACAAGTGTGATTTCAGTTTCGTCATGGCCTATCCTGTAACCTCCCCTACACCTGGTGAATGCCAAGTGTGGCATAAACCATGAGCCCAGCAGTATATGAACTCAACTCAAACATGCCAGGCCCAGGGGTGGGTGATGAATGGCGCAGGCGGGCAGAGGGAAACATGGCTGAGCCCCAGGTGGCTGCTCGACACGACCAGGCTTCCCTGCGTCTGCCTCCGTCTGCCCACCCTTGTTCCTGACTCAGTGTGCCTGCTCTGGAGCCAGGCACTGCAGGAACACATGTCATCCAAGGGGGACAGGAGGGAGGGGAATCAGCAGTGGCCACACAGTGGTCAGGATCCACCGGAGATAATCTGCCCTAAATGGACCTTTCTGGGAGGAGAAACCTATCGTCCATCACCCACTTGGGAATGAACGGAGCCCCCAGACCTGAGCAACGGATGTGTAAGGAAAGTGGGACCAACAGGCGGATTTCTCCCTACAGCAGAGGACCGTGATGGAAATTTCTTCCGACATTTAATTTAGCCACGAAGTTCAGGGCAGCGCAGCTGTGAGACTTTGGATTGAAATCTCCTGTCGCACATCTGCAGAAGCCAGAGAGAAGCAACGCGGGAGCCCGTGGAACAGTTCTGCTTTTCCTACACGAATCCAAGCTTCCCGTGCTAAAGATCTAGAACTCTGAGGGTCTAGGACAGGCGGAGCATCTCCTCTGCTGGCAGTAACCCGGCCCCCTCCCGAAAGCAGGGCTGCCCTGTGACTGAATTAGAGCCTAGCACACCGCGGGGGCCCCACACATCCCCCTTAAGGGAAGGGATGGGGCCTTTGCTGAAAAGTTCCAAAATCCCAATTGCCATAGAAGAAGGAGATTTACCTGAATGTAGAAGTTTGTGAAGAGAGCAATCAGAGAAATCATGTATCCAATCTGGAAATACAACCAACCGAGAGGGAACGTACACGACCAGATGACCCCACAGCTGGTCTGGATGATTGTCAGCACAAACTGAAGCTGGTGGAGAGAGGGGACACAGCTGAGCAGCGCAGTCACAGCCCACAGCCGAGACGAGATGCCCTGCCCGGCAGGCTCCCTACCCAGCATCCCCCGAGTCTGAATTCACTTATGAACCTCTCTAGGTGCAGAAGCCATTTCATGAACACGATGCATACACTAAATTTATTCTGAACTACATATACGTCTGTGTTTATCTTATATTCTCTTCCTCCTCTTTCGAGCTACTTAAACCATCTCTAAATTTCAGGGAACAATCAACAACACTGTATGGTAGATTTGAAAGTTGCTAAGAGTGTGGATCTTACAGGTTCTCATCACAAGAAAAAAACGTTGTAACGGTGTATGGTGACGGATGTTAACTAAACTTACTGTCCTAATCATCTTGCAGTATACACATATATCAAATCCTTATGTTATACACTTTAAACTTACACAATGCTATGTGTCAATTATATCTCAATGAAGCGGGGGGAAAAAGAAAACTTGCGAGAACAAAAGACACACAAAAACTTCAGGGACAGTATATAGAGGCAAGTTGTTTTTTTTTTTTTTTTTAATTTTTTTTAAGGGAGGAAGGAAGGGTGTGGGGTCTTATGTTACAGGGAACCGTGATGTCGCTGTGGGATGCTCAGTTCTGCTGGACATTGTTACTATTCCTTATCCATGTATCTTTCTGGTTTGGTTAAGGCTGGTGAACAGATTTAAACTCTTACTGGGATACAACGCTAAGTCCATAGACAATTTCTGCCGAGTAAATCTTGAAAAGCAGGTGGAACTGCTTGGAGAAACGGGGAAAAGGTGTTAAAGTAGGGTGTGGCTACTGGAGGGTGCATCTTGAAGAGGACTAACAGCAGAGGGCTGGGTTCTGCCCAGCTCCCAGTATTTCTACATAGAGAACTGGGCTTTTCTTTTTCTTCTCTCTTTTCAGGTAAGTCCTTTAGGCTGAGAAATGATTAGGAGTGATGCTTAAGAGAAATCTACGCAAACTGGTGGAATCTTCCACCTCAAGGGCAGAGCCCGATGGAAGCCTGACCTGCCCAGTCTGTTCTGCTCCATCCCGCCTCGGCAGAGCCATGGCGGTGTGCTCACCCCATCTGTGCATCGCCTCTTCTCAAGTGAATGAGGAGGTCAGAGACATTATCCTTCCTCGCAGGTGGCTTGAGAAAAGTTAACAAGGACAGTACAGCAGCTGGCGAGAGGCGATAATGAAATGTCAAACCCGTAAGTAGCTTAGAAGAGCTTCTCAGGTTTTTTCTCTAGATTGCTATTTTTAAATACTGAAAACTCACAACTGACTAAGAGGATCTGAATCAGCTGGGTTTCTTTGGAAAAATGTATTCATAAGGCAAGGCCGAGGCTAAAGGTTTAATGTCTGAACGCCCCAGTTGGCTGCCTTTGGCCTACTGCCTCAGTGGCCTCCTCTATAAGATGGGGATGATACCACGAAATCAGGCTATTGGGACAATTCATGCAAAACCGTTTACTCAGCGTGAGCACCCGGCACAGTCAACTCAACAAATGTCAGTGTTTAATGTTACTCAGAACAGTGTTAATGATTAGGTCATGAAAGGATTCATGAGTGAGAGCAACAGGGATCTATAATGTCCTCACATCTGGGGAAAGCTTAAGAGAAGTGGGGTGAGAAATAACCACCGAGTGCCAATAGTTGCTGGGCAGGCCTTGGCGGGCCTTGAGAAGGGGCTGTCACCTGAAGCACAGGTGCCATTCTCACCCACAGGCGCTCTGCTACACGGGGGTGGAAGGCTCGCGCAGCGCCTGCCTTAGCAGACATCCTTACTAATAAGCTATGAGCGCCTGGACTCGCCACCCTCCAGCTCCTGCTGAAGCCCCTGGGAACACAGTCTCCTCTTTGGACTTTGACTATAATTTAAAAACCTGCACACACGTGCTTCGAGCACAAACTAAGAACAAAGGACTGAACTTGAAGTCATGAAATTAGATTCTAGCCCGCCGTCTGCACCTCAACTAGCTGTACACCCATGGGCACAGATTCTCCATCAGTTAACATTAGGAGAATTCCCTGCTCTGCCCACTTCAAGAAGGTTAATTAGATCAATGGGAAAGGGTGGGAAAGGCACATTAGACGCTATTAAGCAACAACAATAAAGCCGGGAAGGCAGCGGAGCATCCCAGGAAGAAGTCTGTGCCCCCCAGGCTCCAAGTCCTGGGGGAAGAGGCTGAGTCACTCACCAGCTGCCCCTGAGTGATGTACTTCTTCCACCAAAGGTACGGACGCATGGAAGGGATGGACGACAGACCATAGTACGAGTACATGAGGACATGGATGAAGCTGTTCAGTGTGGCACCAAAATAAGCTGCAGGAACAGATGGGATTGGGGGCACGATGCATCAGTGTTTTATACATAACAGGTAAAAAAAAAAAAAAAAACCACGACTCTTTTTAAATCCAATAAAAAGATGATTTTGAACAGAGGCTGGAAACCCTGCAGTACTGGCAAGCACTGCATGGACCTGTAGTCAGAATTCAATTCCCGCTGGGCAGGCAGCCATCTAACACAGGAGTCAGGGGACCACCTGCCCCACTGTGGCACTGAAGGCTTTGCTGTCAGAGCCACCCGCTTTTCTTTACATGCCCTAGGGCCTCAGGCCACTGCGTGGATGGCTCAGGGAAGACAGCCAATGGATAAGATGCTCAAAGCCGGCTGTGTCTACACATTTGCTGAGGTTTGGAGAGGTCTTTGAGGTCACCTCCTAATTAATCCCCAGGACTGCAGGCCTGAGGCCATCTATTTTTATTAATAATACAGTCCAGAGTCCAGTTCCTTAGAGACAAAAGGCTCCTCTTTTATCAAATGATTTTTAATTTCTAGTAGGACCACCAGTTCTTTTTTTAGACTCTCTGGCCGCCCCTCCAACAGCAGGCAAGCAAACAAAGCTATGTGGCTTTTCCACGTGCAGTCAGATGTACACATGGCTGGGGATGAAGACGGAGTTTCTACTCTGGGCTGTGACCATCAGTGGCTGTGCAACCCCAGATAAGTGACAGCCATTCTCTGGTTGTTTCTCAAGGGCTGGGGGGGGGGGGGGGGGCTAGTTAAAATCTGTCATCCTACAGGTTCTTTGAAAATGTGAAGCACTCTTCAAATGGGAGGCGGCGCTGTTTCTATTAGAAGGTTAGGTCAGTTAATCCTCAGCCATGAGGTGTGATGCTGGAGGAAAATCACCAGGGAGAGAGGGAGAGAGGGAGGGAGGGAGGGTCCTGGAGGCCCCAGCCCTGCCCACACTTCTACTGGCTCAGTTTTCTCCCAAACTGAGAGGGGCTGTGTATGGCAAGTGCTTTCTAGTTCTAAAATGCTGTGACTGTGTGCATCCCGGTGGGCCGAGTTACCAAGGGCGTGCTAGCTACCCTAGGAAAAAACATAAGTGACCAGACCCAAAGGTTCTCAGTCAAACTCGTGTGGGTCAGACGGCAGGAACTTTGCGACAGTTGTTAGAACTCCCAAGCTGAATGTGAAGGTAATGACAATCTCTGAAATTTTTAAGAGACTTCAGAGCATGAGCTTTAGAAAAACCACACACGTCCTTAGAGAATTCACTTCAAATTGTGGTGCCTGTCATGGAAGACAGCCTGCTAAGTGTGCTTCGCGGACCACAGAGGGTCACTATGTTAGATACGAGCGGCCTTCCTAAGGCACCCCTCAGCGACTGCTGCACTGTCATCTGCCTTGTTCTCTGGGGCTCACTCAGTGGTGTCATTCCCTCTTCCTGGCCTGTCCCTGTCAGTCAAACACCTTCCAAATTGCGGAGAAACAAGAATGAGAAATAATCTGGAACAGCTGCCCTCGATGAGGGACGGTGACACCCCTATTTCTTAATAGGCCCCAGGTTGGGAATCTGGTACTTCCCTCATCTTGCCACATCAGCAACAGGACAGTTTAGTAACAGGATAGTTAGTTACTAAACTAGAAAAGGGTTTTGTCACCTCACTGAGTGCACAGGCCACACAAACTATCACTACAGCCACTGGGACACAAGGTTCAAGGCTTGACCCAGAAGGCGACAGAAACAGCACCGCTTCTCAAAGCTTTTGTTTCGATTCATCAGAGCCCCACACCTCATCCCCAATCCCCCCCACCCCACCCCGCCGAGGGCTTACAGTGGCCACAGGGGACCCAGTTCATGACAAACCACCAGATGTTCAGCATGGTGGCGTGGTGGTACACGTGCAGGACCGTGATCTGGTGGTTGTTCTTGCGCAAGATGAAGAAGAAGGTGTCCATGAACTCGATGAGTTTGGAGAAGTAGTACCACCAGAGGACTTCGACGATCTGAGGGGAAGGCATCGTCAGTGTCTCTGAAGGACCACCTCGCACGCGCTTCACTGACATCCCACAATACCCCATGTCCACTCGGAGAAGCCCGAGTGGCGCCCAGCTCCTCAAGTCCTGCAGCAGTGGGGAGCTGTGGTCACTCCGTGAGGGCCTCTGACCGAAGAGCAGGACGCGGGACAGCAGGGAGGGTGGAAATGACAAGAGGGAAGGTTTTAAAAGGGCCACTGCCATCCTTCAAGACGGAGAACAGGAGGCTCAGAGTTCAAAACCCTGAAGTCTGCCGATTTCCCTCGGAAGGAGTCTGCAGAGCATCACACAGAAGAACCGCCAGAGAGGCGCCTCCGATCTCAGGTGCGGGCGTGGGGCAGGTGACAGGACACGGGGCAAAGAAGAAAAGGAACAAGAACTCCCAGCGTCAGGTCCCCGCCCAAGGGAATATGTCAAATGGCGCTCTAAGGAAACGACTGTCCGTGCTGAGCCTAGACCAGGAGGCTTTTATTTAAAAAATACAAAACACTCAAGAGTGGAGGTCGGAACCTACAGACCACTACTCGGGGGCGCTCAGAGACAGGAAGGACACCTTTAAGAGATCATTCTTAAATCCTGTTCATATAATACAGCATTAACACTGATACAAGCATGCAACTGTTTTTCCTGGAAACTTAACAGGACTGACTTTTGCAGAGAGGGAAATTTTAGTTTCCCATTTTGTACTTTTCATGTTGTTCCAATTTTCAGACCATGCACGCATACTGCTTTCTTAAATTCTTTTAAAACTGTTAACACGGATCATCTGGACAGTGAGGTGATGAGCCATTTCATCTTTTGTACAATTTATTAAAAAAAAAAGAAAAACTACTTAAAAAAAGACAATACCTTCATATCTGCTTCTCCCGCGCTGCGTGTGCCTTGACAGAAGAAGTTGTAATTGTTTTCCCATACTCCTGTCACTAACTAAAAAAGGAAAACAGGAAAAAGGAGAAAGCCAATCACCAACAATATCAGAACCAGCAAAGCCCTATGCAGTCAAACCCTATGCATTAGCGCAGAATCCGTGCAAACCGCCCTGGGGCTGTGCTGAGGCCGTTTGCTCTGAGGAAGAAACACAATGCTGGGGAGGTGGATGAAGGGGAGTTTAGTGACGTGAGCCTCAATTTCACAGGGATGGGCGTGCTTACAGATGAAGGGGTCACTCTTTTACAAGCTGCCTCTCCCCAAGACCCTCAAGTCCCTCGGCTATCACCACTGCCCTGTCAATTCCAGGGCCCTGGCCCACTCCATCACAGGCCCCCATCCTGCCCCCAGCGGTCTCACTGGGGGAATCACACGTCACAGTCAGGCTTTCCCTGGGCCAGCGCTTCTCAAACGTGAGCGTGCAGCACCAGAATCACCTCAAAAGCACCTTAAAACACGCGTCACTGGCGCGTTTCAGATCTAGGAGGTCTGGGGTGGGGTCCCAGAATGCCCACCTCTAACAAGTTCCCGGGTGGCACTGCTGGTCTAGAGATGGCACTTGGAGAACCGCGGCTGTAAACCTGGAGATAATGTAGTCCCACCTCATCATCATTATTTCCTATTGCTGTGTCAACCCCGGGATCCATGAATTTGACCTCTGCAGGCTGAAGGAATCGTGCCCATGCCTTAGAATTCACCTGCAGCAGAGTAAGCACTGTGGGGTGACAGGAAGGACCCCAGTACCGAGTGCAGGCTCTAGGTTACAGACCTGCAGTCACCAGCTCGCTGTGATGGTCTCAGTTTCCTCCCATGCACACAGTGAGGACACCTGGCCACCGGAGACCTAAGGCCCGCTCTCACAGTGCAGGGAGAAGGCTGAATTTGACCATCCTGTGCATGTCCACGCTGTGCACCATGTTCCGGCCAACACCTACAGGATGCTGCTCTTTGTGCATGTACTGTCAACTGCAGCTGATTCCCCCTGATGCCTGGGGTGACCTTGAGTTTTCCTGGCGACTTCCCTGCTGGTGGTCAAGTGGTGGCACATGGGGAGAAATCTGAGGTGGCCCGCCTTGTGCCTGATCTCATCTGGCTACCCGACACAAGGACCTGGCCACTGGGTCTCAAAATGTGGTTCTCAAAGTGTTCCCCAGCCCAGCTGCATTAGCATCATGTGGAAACTTGTAAGACATGCAAACTCTTGAGCCAGAATCAAAACTAAGAGTGGACCGTCAAGGCAGGGCCTCAGAGTCCAGGATCACAGATCCTTTGAGAATCTAACACTGTGGTTTACAAAGTGTGGTCCTCGAGGCAGCAGCATCAGGAGCACCCAGGAATTTGTCAGAAATACAAAACCTCGGGCTCTACCCCAGACCCAATGAATGAGAAATTTCTGGGCGTGAAGTCTAGTGGTGTGAAACAGGTCGTTTCACAGGTGAGTGTGACGCAGCTGAAGTTTGAGAATCACGGCTTTAAGCTGTGGTTCTCATTCCAGCTGGACAAGAGGATCACCTGGGGAGCTTTTAAAACTTACTAAAGCTTGCCTTCCCCCAGACGATCAAACCCGAGTCTTCAGGGGCCTTTCACCCAGCTCTAATGTGCACCCAGGAGTGGGAACCACTGGCTTCAGGCTCTCAGCTCAAATCAACAGTTGGCCTACCAGTGCCGCCAGGAAGATGGCACTGAGCCTCAGGCCTCAAGAGCCTCCGGCTGCGCCACTGTCCTTGACCACAGTTTAGTTGGGGGAGCGACACAGATGCCCTCAGGGAGCATCAGGGGATCACAACACTTCCACCCAGACTCACTCAAAAATCGATGCCACAGTGGGTGTGTCACCAACTAGTCACCCAAGGAACTCAAAGGTGGGTTTGGATATTTTAACTGTTTCTCCAGATTATTCTTTTTCCTTTTGTTATGTTAAGGAGATGCAATCACCAACCACCCTGAACCAGACCAAGCCTCGCCAGAGAGCTAGGCCTATGACCTTTTCCTTATTTTTTATGCTAAGATCTCTCCAGGAGGTTCGGCCTCATTACCATCACCTGCAGGGTACGTGTCGTGGAAGCATGTTTTCCAACTGAGCCTGCGAAAGTGAATACCACCTCTCCCTTCTGAATATTCATTCTCCATCCGAAATAAATGCCCCTGCTTCCCCTTGTTCGGGGTTGCCATAACTTTGGAAATGATTCCGCGTGCTCTCCTATTTGCTGCAAATATACTTTACTTTGTGAGACGGCTGGGTGGAGAGTCTGATTTAACTCGCCCGGAGGGAACCCACTTGGGTTTCAGTAACAGGTGCGGCCCCCACACTCACACTCAACACCCTACTCAGAATCTGATTCCTCTTCTATTAACTTCCTTTTCTTTTCCTTCTGCTTTGTTACCTTCTACACATTAAAAAAGCATTAAGAGTTAACAGGTTTTCACGGCCCAAGACCAGCAGAGGGATCCAGACTACACCGGAGGTGGGGCATCAGCTTATGAGGAAAAGAACCCTGGATCAGGGAGCACAAGATGGGGGGCCGGGGCTAGACAGACAACCATCTCCATCAGGGTCCAGCACCTGAGACAAGCCAGCTGATTCCCTAGGCCTTGGTGGTTTTTACTCTAAGAGCATGAGGTTGGACTCAATTACCTTGAAAGATTCAGTTCTCATTTGCTACAATTTCTAGGTTAAGACTTTCTGAAAACACACAAACTGTACTACACTGTCTTTGAAAGACCAGAACCCACAGGACATTCATTAGAAGGTATGTTAGGTGTCTGGTCTTACACGACTCTCTAAAGTCACAGCCAGGAAAGCACACACAGGCAGCCCTCAGAAGTGCCGAGCATTAAGGTCCACAGCCCAAGTCCCAGGTGGAGTTGGCGGGGAGCACATGCTGGCCTGTGCGTGCTCAGGAGACCGGGGTGGAGAGAAGGAAAGAAGGAAGCGCTGCCCTTTCTTCTACCCCTCGAGGGACCGGATGAATTACGTTCTGTGGCTGGAGGGCACAGAGAGGGAACTGATGGTTCTTGATGAAATTCTCACAGGACGACCGCAAATGAGAATAATAAGGACGACACTGCAAAGTTTTCATGAAGATAAATCTGTGCAATTTAAAATATACCTTTATTTAAAACAACAGCCTTACTCGGCAAAATTAAAAATTGACTAACATGATTGTCCTTCTTAGGGATGCTTTTTATCACCTTATGAATCTAAAATTCTAGGACTCTCTGACACACGCCTCCTTTCTTTGAAAATGTCTTTCAGAAGGAATCCAGGCAGGATTGCCTTGACTCTTTAAGCTAATTAACCTAAAATTCTCTTTGCCCCTCCCCTCATAAATGGAAAGAAAAATTCCTGTATACACCACCCACTGTCTTTGGAGGCTAAAGCACTCGAACCCAGGAGCTGGGTGGTGAACTTCCCAACACTGAAGCAGAAAGCAGGTACCCGATCCAGAAGCCACTCAGTCAGCACCACTTCCCGGCCCCGAGGCCACCATCCGTCTTCTCCCTGGACAGGCTCCCCACGGGAGCTCTGCCACACACCCTGGATACTGCTGCCACTCGGCACTTCACTTCCGCTGGGGCCTCGAGCTTCTTCAAGCCATTGACCTCTGTGTCAAAACTCTGCAGTGTCTCTCAGGGCCTTCAGAATGAAACCCCGAGCCCTAGGCACAGTACTCGGGTGTTCACATTCTTTTACACTGCAGCTCCAAGCTGATCCCTATCTTCCCTTCCTCCCTCACCTACAGTCAGACAAGCGTGCCTTTCCTTACTCACCACACAGTGGCCAAGGGGCCAGCACAGGGCCAGGCACCAGCTAGAAGGGGGTTTGAATCCTAGCTTCCCCGCGTTTAGCTAGGGGACCTTGGGCAAGGTATCTCCATTTCTTTAGGCCTCAGTTTCCTCACTCCAACAGGATGAAAACAGTATGCTTGCCTGTTGAGGCTGCCGAGAGCAGTTAACAAGATAAAGTGTGCAATGCTTATCATCCCCAACCCGGTCCCTAGGATAAGCACGATAAACGTGAGCAACGACCATTACTCTACTCTTTTCACCTGAAATGCTCTCTGCACCCATGCACCCCCAATTGCAGCTCTTACAATCCCATCCTTCAAAGTTCAGTTGAAATTCTATTTTCTTCATGACTGCTTCCTTGAACGCTCCAGCCTGAAGTCTGTTCTCCCCCCGTAAGCTCACCCTGCCATGACTCGTAGGTATTTGCTCATATGCTCCCTGTAAGCCCTTTGTTAATGGGTCTGTTTTAAGCTCTTCTGTCAACAATTAGAGGTGGTGACTGTGGCCCCAGTGTCCACAAAATCCAGCCCGGGGACTTGTACACAAGAGGCACCGAACAAATATTTGCTAAATTAATGACAAAGAATTCAAGGCTCTGCTTTTGTCCCCGGAATCTAGGCCTAACGTTTTATTTGCAGCCAAAAAAAACCCCACTTCATTTCTGCTTGGCAAATGTCGAAACTGAAATACAAAAAAGCATTTTCATGAGGCTTGAACGTGGACGATACTCATCTGCATTCTATTCACAAGACTAAAACCAGCCCTCACCAAAGGTCATCCTGGTGACATGGAAAGTTCAATTCTCAAATATCCTTGGCTTCAGAAGGGACAGAATAATTTAACACATGAGGACCAAGTATCTGAGTTCAAGTTTATTCATCAAAGACTCTCAGTAATCCTCCATACACTGGCCAGTATCAGGGTCCTGTGGCCACTGCAGACCGCAGGCTGAGGGCCCAGGAGGCTGGATCAAGGAGAGGCACTGAAAGCAAGGGCAGGTCTCTGCCTCAGGCTTCTGGGAGCCACCAGCTTGGAGGAGGACAGGACGGTACTCCAGTGAAAAAGCAGGCCACAGGGAAGAGCCTGCCACTAACTACGCAGTTCCTGATACCACCAACTACTCCAGGAGCAACCGAGGGAGCCTTATGCACCCCACCTGGCTTTTCCAAGTAACCAAGATACAAAGAACAGCACTGCAAACCACATGTGCTTCCTCCTTCCTTGGAGGAAAGCAAACTTTAATTAGGAGCAAAGCACAAGAGGAACCATAATTAAAGCCTCGCCAGCAGCTTTCTTCTCTCATCATGAGGCAAATTCAATAAGCAAAGGTAATATGCATCTTTTCATTTACAGAAAATTCAGGTGAGCATCACCAGGTCTGCATGACACAGTTCACAGAACGGATCATTTCTAATGGCAAGAGCTGGCTTTCTCATCTAACACCACATTTCACCACAAATGAGGTACAACCTTTAGCATGATCACCATTCACGTGGCACTTTCTGGAATGCTATCACAACATCTCAAGAAACAAGGTCATAACCAGAATAATGTCATCCTGGGTGGCCTTTATCAGTCATTCACCCCAACATCCCAAGATGTCAGAGCGACAAGATAGCCCCTTTGCAGAAGGGGCTGGCTGCTTTTAGTGAAAGAACTGAAGAACTGTGGTGTTATTACTCTCTAGGCAGAAATGGAATGAGGCAATGAGAACACAGACTGTCTACACTGGAACTCAACCGTACCACAGGACCGAGGAACACTGCTAAGCATCACCACTAGAAGCGTGTGGGGTTGACGTTTTCACAGCTTTGACTGTTTCTATGTGAATCCCCAAGTGTGTACTTTTTAGGCCTGGGACAAGCTCATGTTCTTAATAAAGAAACAGATGAGCAGTGACATAGGCAGCCCAAAGTCCCACAGCTTCTTGGTGCCACCGCTGGGACGAGCACCCAGGAATCCGGACGCTCAGTCCAAATGCAATTTCAAACAGCATTTCCAAGCTCCCTTGACCTTCTTTGCTTGTTTTTGAATCCTTAGTAAGATCACATTGAGAATCCTCTATCCATGAAGAATTCTGTGAAAACTAGACCTTGAGCTGTGTCTTTCTCTTCAGCAGATGTTTGGTTTAAAATTAACCATCGGGGGGCTGGCCCCGTGGCCGAGTGGTTAAGTTCGCGCGCTCCGCTGCAGGCGGCCCAGTGTTTCGTTGGTTCGAATCCTGGGCGCGGACATGGCACTGCTCATCAAACCACGCTGAGGCAGCGTCCCACATGCCACAACTAGAAGGACCCACAACGAAGAATATACAACTATGTACGAGGGGGCTTTGGGGAGAAAAAGGAAAAAATAAAATATTTTAAAAAAATAAATAAATAAATAAATAAAATTAACCATCGGCTACTCCAAAATTAAAAGCACCCATTTCCTCTAGGATTTACCTGGCCAACCTTGCCAGTGCCATTATGAAATAGGGTCAGGTCAATGCATGTGGTTTTGAATTTCAAATCTCTCATGGCCAGAGCATGAGGATGCCCATTAAGATAATGTCACACTTGTGACCTCCAGGAGTGTTTTTTCCCCCTTAGGACCAGGAACACTCTTGGGTTAGAGCTGAATGGCTGATCTTGGTTAAGTCATAAGGAGAGGCTCTATACACTAGAGAAGTCTTTAGAACAAAGCACAAAGAAACAGCTTGTCCTCAGCCCAACCTGAGGCAGGTATGTCTGGCATCCTTCCCCGAACCTAGGCCCTGCCCTCTGACGCTGGCAGTCCCTTTCTCTCCCTGAGAGGTGGCTTCTGGTAGGCTGCTTCCATGTACCCCACGAGAAACACTCAATTTCTCCTTCATGGGGGTGTTAGTGGCTGGGAGGGAAAACCTCAAGCTAAGACTTAGCATTTTGAGGCAGTACTGTACAATGGTTAGAAGCACAGACTTGACTCCCTGGTCCACCCTAGAACCTTCCCTCTGTAGAAAGGGGAGAGCAATAGTGCAATGAATATTAAATAAGGTAGGCACTATATAAGTCTTTGTTATGATTCTAGCCAAATGTTCACCAGCTCTGCTTGCAAAGCTCGAAGGCCCATGACTAGGTCTCAAGCGATATTGCTCCTACTGTGGATGGAGCCCCAGCCAGAGCATCCTCTGCATAATTGAAAGAGACATCTGCAGCCGACTTACTCAGGCTTGCTTGGCAGACTAGGTCTGCTTTAGTTAAGGATTTGTAGAGTGACATGTTCCTTGTCACACCAGCTGCATGGCCAAGTTACCAAAGGTTTGCAGAGTCAGTTCAGAGGAGTCAGGCCTGGCTTTGGACCTATCCCAAAGCCTCCACTCTTTTGGAAGGCATCCCTGCCCCTCCCCCTGGGGTGAGGGGGAGGGGAGGCTGTCTGGGCTGCATCCTTCTCTCCAGTCGCCCCACTGTGAGGCATTCTCTCGGGCAATGCCAGAGAAACAGAGAGGCGAGTAGCTGAGTGGGGTGCTTCCACTCCCCAAGAGAAGTTTCTTTCTGGGCAAGGAATTCCAGTTGTAAGGAATTAAGAGTGAGGAGTATTTTAGGCAATGCTCAGGCCTTTCTTACAAGTATGAATCTCACCAGATGTCTCAACTCCTCTATACTTCTGTTAAATGGGAAAAAGCAGAATAGAAAATATCTTTTTCAAAGTATTTTGGTAAGCAAAATAATTTTTTAATCAAATTCAATAATTGATTGCCAGGTCTTTTAAGTATTTTTCCAAATCCTATTTTCCCACCATAACATATCTATTTTAGGAAAGCCTAAAGGCAAAGGAAAACAAGACACTTTAGAATAGAATGTTTCCAAAGCAACTGCTCTGAGGTTCTATCGAGATGTGCAAAGCCAGAGCCCTGGGAGGGACCGCCTGCCAGGTGCCTGGGGAGGGCCATGCTCCCGCAGCATGGAGCCCACAACTGCAGAGAGGTCAGAAAGCATGAGCTCAACACCCCGCCCATCAAATGCTCACTTTCTTTCATCTTCCAAATAAAGAACCATCAGAAATCTTCAAAAGAATATTCAAAGAAAAAATACTGACTTCTGGTTCCGGCAATGCAGCAAAGTGAACAAAAGCAGAGCCAACTCCCCCACTATTAACACATACAGAAATCCTACGCCCAACACGTCAAAAAAACATCATCACTGATGCCTAACTATAAGGTGAGGTTTTTTTCCCCCCAAAAAAATTATTCAGAGAAGAGGAAGTTAGCTTACATTCAAGTTCTTTAAATATCTTTCTTTTGTTTGGGGAAGACACATTTACCTGAGATGACCCCAGCAATACCATCTGGCATGCTTACACAGGACCCCCGACAACTGTGCTGTTTTTGTTTTTAAAGAGATAAAGAAATTTAACACAGGTTTCATAATTATTCCCAGAGACATGACCTCACAGATGTACCTGAAAGAAAACTTTTTAAAGAACATTTTATTTTATCTTGTCCTTTGAGGAAGATTAGCCTTGAGCTAACATCTGCTGCCAATCCTCCTCTTTTTGCTGAGGAAGACTGGCCCTGAGGTAGCATCCCTGCCCATCTTCCTCTACTTTACATGTGGGATGCCTGCCACAGCATGGCTTGACAAGCAGTGTCATGTCCACACCTGGGATCCAAACCAGCGAACCCTGGGCCACTGAAGCAAAATGTGAGAACTTAACTGCTGTGCCACTGGGCTGGCCCTAAAGAAGATTTTAAAAAGCAATACAAGCAAATGGTTAAGTTTGGAGAGCACTGGCACATATCTATATCATGAAGGAGAAAAAAACCAATGTTTCCATGTCATGGAATGAAAAAAAGAATGAGCAGTGAATTTTTAGAAATAAAAGGTACACAGTTATTGGAACTAAACATGAATGAAATGGATGAAACAGATTAGACACAACTGAAAGAATGAGTGAATTAGAAGAATGCGGAAGAGAGACATCAAGATGGAAAATAAGTGAGAGAGGATATGTAAAGTCTGAGAACGTCCAACACAGGTCTAATAGGAGCTCCAGACGGAGACAATGGAGAGAGAGGAAGAGAGCCCCCAGCCACGGAGACAATGCCTGAGTATTTTCCGAATTAATGAAACAAATCAATTCTCACATTGAAGGCACGCAAGTCCAGAACAAGATAAACAAAAATAGATGACCACCTAGGCACACTATTATTTTATTTTTAAACACAATTTTAAAAGTACCTAGAAAGAAAAAAATTACTTACAAAGGAACAAAAATGGGACTGCAGCAGACTTCTCTGGAATAAATTTTCAAAGTGCTAAGGAAAAATAACTGTCAATCTAGAATGTCACGTCCTAAAATACTATTCAAGCACAGAGACAAATAAACCGATGCTCACAGAGAGGCCGCGTTCACCCTTCACTGAAAAGAACTGTCGGAAGAAGAAATGACCCTCCAAAGCAAACAATGGATTTCACAGATCAATGATGAGCAAAGAAAATCAGTATTGATTATCATGATTGTTTAGGACCTTGGAAGAAGGTGGAACTAAATATTTGCCAACAATAATATGGAAGATGGGGATCAGAGCTGAAATATCTAAGGTCCTTGTATCGTTCAGGAGAATAGAAATAATAATTCACTTTAGACTTTATTCAGTCAAGGATGCGTCTTAAAAACTTAGGGGTAACTACTAAAATAACAGAATGAGTAACTTTTAAGTCAGTAAAATGAAAAAAAGGAAATAATATAAAAATTCAACAGAAAGCAGGAAAGGAGGGGGAAAAGGGCAAAGAAAACATATACACACACAAAAAGGTGATATAAATTATTCCAAAATAACAGTTATTATGCTATATTAAAACAGATTAAATTTCCCCACTAAAAGACCAGAGACTGCCCAGATTCAGTCATTAAATTCCTATGTGTATACCTGGCAAAAAAATACGTGTCAGACATGCACAATGGGACACATCTAAGAAAATTCAACACAACATTGTTAATTGCTAACAACCTACATGTCCACCCAAAAAAAAATGGATAAAATGGTATAATAAATTCTAACACTGAAATACAGAAAAGTTAAAACTAACGAGTTAAATTTCTAAGATTCAATATGGATTCATCTCAAAATATACTGCTGACTATAAAAAGCTATTTGAAAGAGGAGAAACAATATACCATTTATGTACCAAAAAAACCTGCCTCAGAATATACCATATACTGTCACATATACATACATGTATAGTAAGAAGTATAAAAACATATCCAGAGCAGAAACAGATGAACTTTCGAAGAAAGTTATGCCTGGAATGGGGCTGTACTATAGATGCACTTAAGTAATGTTTCTTTTTTAAACAAAAAGTTCAAGCCAATAATAAGTGTCAACATTTGTTAGGTACGTAGTCACTATTTTTATGATTTTATTTTCCATATTTTGAAGTAGTTCCGAAATCAAAATTTAAAATAAAAATTGCAAAGGGAAAGAAAGAATGTGTTTTGGACCTATGCCAATCCACATCCACTCATCCAGTTAGCTCTCAATCGCTGTTTTAAATCACATTTTCAACATTCTGAATGTTTGAGGGAGAGATCCCTCTCTCACACTAGTCACGTCATACAGTTCTAACTGCGGGGGAATATATACAAATACTCAAAAAACAATCTTGTTTGTAACCTGCGATTTCCCTTTGTTCAAGTCCAGCGGTGGTTCTGGCAGCTGCTTTTTCTATGCTACTGTTCAGGATACGTCTGTGGAGCCATACTAACAATGGGAAGAAAGAGGTGTGGAAGCGGCATTTTAATCACAGCCATCCTGTGAGCCAGCCACCTGTGTGTGGAGGTGAAGGCTGGAGGGCACATTCCCGGGCAGCCAGGAACAATGGGCAGGCCAAGGGGCTGACAAGTCTCTGCTCTGGAGCTTCAGTGCTGAGTCCTCGGTGCTCTCCTGACTTCCCAGAGGGACTGACGCTGGAGCAGAGTCCTCAAAAATGAGATGCAGATGGTCAAACCCAGGCGGGCTGAGGTCTGGAAGGAAGGTGGAGTTTATACGGGGTAGAGAAAGGTCCAGAGGAGCAAAGAACCTGGTGTTGAGGGGGTCTGGGCAGAGCTGGGCATAATGGCAGGCGAGGACGGCTCAGCGTCCCCTCCGAGGGCAGAGCTAGCAGTACTCTCCCTTAAAGCCGTGTGTGCCATGCAGAACTGCCCTGGCCTCCCAGCAGCTACCGATGAGCCCGGGGTCAGGGCACGGCCCTCAGGCGGGTCAACAGACACAGTCCCCTTTGGACCCCAGCAAACCAAGCACTTAGATCCTCTCTGCTTAGGGGGACAAGAGGCCAGAGGCGCGGAGGGAAGGGCAGACACGACAGTTCCACATCAGGCCAGAGCAGCTAGCTGTGTGGGAACCCCACGTGTGACCTGGTCACAAAGGAGCTGGAAGAGGCTCCGACAGCTGGCTGGGTGGGCCAGGGGAAAGAGGAGCCCAGCCTGGGTTCATACTACCTGACGAGGAAAAGCCACAATGCGGCATCAGGTAGGTGGGGATTCTCAGTCTGGGGCTGGGGACAAGGGGAAAGACATGTGGACAGTTTGAAAAAACCATGGGGCTTCTACTCAAATAAAATACACCCTGAATCTCAGGGGGCAGAAAGGCACACAAGATTTTTGTGTTTGCTCTGAGGACACAGTTTTCCAAAGCTGAGTAACGAATGCAAACTGAGTTGTTTCTCTTCTGTAACTTCACTTTTATTTCTGAGCCTTCAGCATTGACTGTGATCTCAGACAACACCTGATGTAACAAGTAAAAGCTAAAAGGCCTGCCGCAGAGTCCTGTACTTTCAGTCTAAAACATCCCACCATTCAAGTACACTTCTCATCAGGGATTTTTTGGTCTTCTTCCTGGAAATAAGCACTAGGTTCACGAGAATTACAAGTAACGCCACGTCTTTTCATTTCCTTTCTACCAAGTGCATAAACCATGAACAAGTCTACATTTTTTTTATAATTTAAACTCCGTTTCACAGTTTTAAAACTGTCATTTACTTATTTTCCTTCTTCTAGGAACTTTTACGTTTCAATGACTTTCTTTTCATTTCCTCTTTCTCTCCCTTCTTTCAAGATTTCTCCTCGTCTCCTTTAAGTGACAGTTAATTTTATTTGTATTATTAACCTACAACTCGCCAAGGCAGCTGTGAATTCATGACACAGGATTAAATAAACAAAAATATCAATGACTACATATTTATTCTTAAAATTCTTTACAGACTCAGGTATGTAGATAAGCAGGAGAGTAAAAAGACTAATAACCATGACCATGCCAATAGTGTGACCACAGGCAAACGGCTCCAACTCTTGGGACATTTCTGTGAAATGAGGGGCCCAATGGGGCTCCACGGTCACCTCAGTTTGTTTTGTTGGAAAACTCAGTGACTGCTTTCCTAGGCTTTACCATTCAATGGAATATAAATACTAAGTTTAAAAAGAAAACTCAGGGGCCGGCCCCGTGGCTGAGTGGTTAAGTTCGTGCGCCCCGCTTTGGCAGCCCAGGGTTTTGCAGGTTTGGATCCTGGGTGCAGACATGGTACTGCTCACCAGGCCACGCCGAGGTGGCATCTCACACAGCACAACCACAGGCACTCAGAACGAGAACCTACAACTATGCACTGGGGGGCTTTGGGGAGAAGAATAAAAAAAAAAAAAAAAAAGATTGGCGACAGTTGTTAGCTCAGGTGCCAATCTTTAAAAAAATAAAAGAAAAAGAAAAATCGGTAGCTAAAAAGAAATTTAAAGCTTGAGAAAGGATATGCTTAACAGTATTACTGACAAGTTTATGAGAGTACAGGAAAAAAAGACAAAAATCAAATGTAAATATCATCTAACTTGGAGTCCTAGGGCTCATTTTCAACTCAGGGTTATCTGATGTGCGTCTATTTTTATAAACCTGATTTAATTCAAGGAATGATTGTGAAGCAGAAATGTCGTTTCCTCTTCTGTGTATTTCTTAAGTCTCCGTACTCAGTGCTCAGACACGGCTCAACATCTTCTATTGTTCTCACCAAGCTGTCAGAGGAAAATCTGAACTATCTATTACGATGTGTTTGGAACCCCCAAATTCGCTCCTGTGCACATAGCAGCAATTTATACAGCAATTTCCTTCTCTTCTTTACAGAGGCTAAATTATGAAGTTACAGCTGGATCTCCAGGGCTTGAGAAACATATAAGGCAGAATCTTAAGTTCTATAAGATTTAACAATCTTAAATATTTTTTTCTTTAGACTATTGCTATGCTTAATCATAACTTCTATAAAAGCCTTCTTAGGCAAATGACTCTATCATCTATCAATTATGGGAAAGGAAACAGTTCGCTCTGAAAACCTGACAGCTGGCTGCGGTTCCGTCCCTTGAACACAGAGAGACGTGCACAGTGCCGGGCCCAGGAGTCACTCCTGTGTACCGCCCCTGCCTCCAGTCCTGCCATATCCATGCTGGAGGCTAATTTAAACTGCCTTCAATCTAGAACAGGACAGAAAAAAGCAAAAAAGGAGTTGTAAGCATTTCACAGGATGTCAAGCATCAAAGAGTGATAGTAGCAGTATCTATCATTCTAATCATACAATCTCTACCTGGGCTTATGAAACACATATGGGAGAATAAGACAATAAGACGCAGCTCTCGGGCAGACACACAGGGTGTCTTCCACTCGCTTACATACCCCCGTGCATGCCCGCACACAACCACATGCAGACAGGAGACAGCCTGAGGCTGATGGAGAACTCATTCTTTAAACACTAATTGGAAGACTGATGTTGATTTCTCGCCTTCCCCTCCTCCCCTTATCATCTTTACTACTCCTCGGAGAATTAAAGCCACAATAAAAGGTTAAACATCTAAATAGGAGTATTTGAAAGTGTTCACTTTACGTATGGCTTAGTTCTCCACCCCAGAGAGTTAGCAACAGTTCTGCGTCATAAGCCTGAGAGGTGCAATCCTTCCCCTAAAAACGTACACAGATGGAGCTTACCACCGGAGGCAGCTTTCCTCCTGCTTCAGCTTTACAGGCTCTATCACTGTACCGCGCAAAACAGGCAGGACAGAAGCGTAGATTCCAACTGTCTTTCGTTCTTAGGCAAGCTACAACGTTTGCCCTTGAGATCATCACATTTGGTTCTCAACATCCCAGTTACACAGACGAGATAATCTGGCCTGAACTTACACAGACCATTCAAACCCTAAACGTGCATCTCTCTATCCACTCTTCTTAGCTTTTAAAAAATAACTTGTCAAATCTCAAAGCTATTGACAGTTATCGGATCAGGATAGAGGGCTCACTTACCACAAACATACCCCCAACACACGTACCACCCACTTCCTTCCTCCCCCACTGCCAAATGAGAACCAGGCATTTATTAAATGCTTAATAATAAAATGCTCATAGATCTGTTTTTCACACTGTTCACTTGCCACTCCGCATTTTACCTGCATCAGAGTATTTCTGAAATATTTATTTTAATTCTGAATATAATAAGAAATGTAAATAACAGAAGCATCAATAGTAAAGCCTTCTCTTTTAGATATTGTAGAAGGCATATTTCTACAAACAACTCTGGCATTTTGAAAAATCAATTTCAAAACACATTCAAAATGCATTAATGTACTCGCTTCTCCCAGTTCTCTCCCGACCCCAAGCACCCGCCTTTCTTCATTTAGGAACACAATTCAGGATAGCGATCTGAGGACATTTAAGTGAGAGGAAGCCTGTGCTAACCCCTGACCTACCTCATAGAACATAAAGAGAGACAGCAATGTGAGTCCAAGGTTATACACCACTAAAATTCCCCGGCAAGAGAACGGCTGCCTCGTCCTCATGTATTTTGGTCCCAGCCATACAACTAGTAGGTATATGGCAGTGCAGATAAAAGTAGGTATATAATTGTCCAGAAGAAACCATCCTTTTACTCTGGTATCTGGAAAACAAAGGAAAATGATTAGTGATGAATCAGGCAGCTATGTGACAAGGCTACAGGGAGCATCCTTACACACAGCTTTGCATAACTGATCCAGATCAGCTGGAGTCATCGAATAGCTGAGTCAAAGGGCATGAGCATCTTAATTTCAACAAGAGACACAACACCCTCCAGAAAGGCTGCATCAGTTTAGACTCTTTCTCCACATCCTATTAGCACAGACGGTATCGAACATATTATTTCATCTGTGCCGTACTAATAGCTGAAGTTCCTTTTGTTGTTTTCTTTTGTATTTTAAAAATCATGGGTGAAACTGAGAGTCTTTTCATCTCCTTAAAAGCCTCTTGTAGTTTTTCTATGAAACTTTCTGTGAACCTAAAACGCTCCTTCTTTATAGATGAGACATTATACATGACATTAAAAGAAGGCAAAAATGGAGCTGGTTTACTTCCTAAAAGATAATAAAAGACTAAGAGAAGTATAAAAAGTGAGTTCAGGTGTATATATTTACCTGTTGATGTGACAAAACGTGAAAGGACTTTAAAAAGCCCTTAAAATGTAAAAGGGGCAGAGTTTTCAACTCCTGCTGTCGCAGTGCATTCTGGAGACACACAGGACTGAGGAAAACATCCCACGGGTAAGGATGACCCTGCGGCATTCCCAGCCTCCAGATTTACGGACTGATCTCCAGCTAAAGTCAGCAGAGTGACACAGCAGCTGTGCTCTGCTCCAACAGCTAGGGGACATCGCCCCTTCAGTGACCACCAGAGGACTTCTCCAAGCCCCATGGTATCCAGGACAAAGTGTTACTTTCATCATAGAAAATGCTAATGTTTTCTAGACTCTCTTCATGCAATATTTACAAGTAGCTGTAATTGGTGGGTGAAGAGGTGAGCAAAACCGAAAAACGCCTTACCTCGGGGGCCCAGCAAAGCCCTGAAATAGGGACTCAGTGATGCATCAAAATTTTCCATTTTAAAACCTATTAAGAAAAAAAGACACTGATTAGTCTCTACTCAAAATGCTTTTTATACAGTATTTTTTCACAAAAGAACAAAAACGAATTGTTTTCAAATAATATGCTATGGACAAGATTAAGTTCCTCATGTTCAAACGATTTTTGTTTTTAACTCACAGAAGTAACGTACGCGCTAGTTCTAATTTGAAAATCAAAAGGAAAGACACAAACCCGTGAATTCACTTTATAAATGAAGCGCCAGTTTTCTGAACTTCTTTTCTCAGCTCCATAAAAACTCCTTCGTCGAAGCTGAAATTTCAGTGGGGAGAAGAGAACTGGATTGACAGGGGCAGAGCGGGGAGGGGCCCCTCTGGGAAGAACCAGAGCTTGAGGTAAGACAACAGAGACAGACAACCTCCTCGGAGAGAGGAATGCCACAGAGAAAGTTGGTTTCCTCTGCCTGTTACTTTTATTAATTATTGTTTTTAAATACTTAACGTCCACAGTAAAAAATTCACATATTAACAATAAAAAGAAGCGGTAAAAAAATCTGATCACTTCCCTCCAACCACACTCCCTAAGGGCCTCAGTCAGAAGGAACCTGATGGTGACATTTCTTGGGTCCACTTCTAGAGATTTTTCTTTTTGGGCACAAAAGAGGTCATGCCTAATGGGTGTTTTTTACAGTTGTGGACTACAGTCCATTAGGAGATGATCGAGTGAACTTAGCATTACAAATAATAACAAACTGATCCTGATCAGAGCGCCCTACCCTTAGTGAGAACGAATAAATATTGTTTCATAAATCTTTAGTGAACATATTTATAAGTATGATGTACTCAGCTGTGATATAAAATATATTCTTACTGTGAGAGGTCACAGGAAAAAGAAACTTAGAAAAAACACTGTGATATTGAGAAGTGTGTATCTTAATAAAACGTCTTAGAAACGGTCTCATATTAGTAGCTATAGATCTATCTCTGCCTTCTAAGATTTTATTTGTTGTTTGTGCTGTGAAGTGGATTCCAACTCCTAGCGCCCGAGTACAGCAGAGCGGAACCCTGCACGGTCTTTTTGGGCCATCCTCTCACCTTCCAGCACTATTTCAGACAATGCTCTGCTGCTATTCACAGGGTTTTCATGGCCAATTTTTTTGGAAGTGGGCGGCCAGGTCTTTCTTCCTAGTCTGTCTGAGTCTGGAAGCTCCGCTGAAACCTGTCCACCATGGGTGACCCTGCTGGTGTCTGAAATCCCGGTGGCATAGCTTTCAGCAAGAGCGACACACAGCCACCACAGCAGGACAACCGACAGATGGATGGTGTGGTTCCCTGATGGGAAACAAAAGCGGGCCATGGCAGTGAGAGCGCTAGATCTTAACCGCTAGACCACCAGGGCTGGCTCTAGGATTTTATAGCTCCCTACATTTCCCCCCAGTTTAAGAATTACAGTTAGAGGGGAGCGCAGCATTTTGCATCTGTATACTGATGACATTCCCTACATTAAAGTTGGGAGGCATATATTTTCAACTTTCCTGGTCATTACTCTCATAGAAATAACCACAAGTATTTTACGTCCCAAGAGCAATGGTAAAATCGGTTTTATTAACTAAGCTGTTAATCATTTAATGCTACTCCTCTTCCTTGGCTTGCAACACTGAAGTGTTCGCATTCTTTGGCTAATTTAGGATAAACTACTTTATCCAGGAAATTACCCAAAGGGTTGCAGTAGTCACAACTGAGCCAATCCAGCCAGTTGTGAGACAGAGATGGTAAGGCCATCAAAGATACTCTGAGAGCAGGAGGTAGTAGGGTTCTGTCCTGACATCTGTCCAGCCCCAGGACAGAACAGAGGAGGGTACGACTCCCTCAACCCATGGCTGGAAACCAGGAAGCCACCAGCACCCACACATCCAAGTGCCAACAATTAGGTATGTCACCTCTGTCCCTCCATAGTTACACAACCACAGCACTAGATCACTTCTGATATTCAAAAATTAAACATCTTTTAGACAAATTGTACTCTGAAGGCCACTCTGGTCTTGAGCCATTTTTCTCCTCCAGGGACTTGACACCTCTTGAGGGGACAGAAATTCTAGAACATCTAGAAGAGAATTGGTTAGCGTTGCATTTCCTCAACAGAATTCCTCTTAAGAAGAACCCAACCCTTAAATAAGAAATGCTGCATCTATCACAGGCTATGAGAAGTCCTGCAGTTAAAAAATAACTTAATGGTATCTAATTTTTTCATCATCTATTGAAAATCATCTGGCAAATGCAAGTTTTGGAAAACAATAGTCATGTTTTTATGGAATTGAAATCACTCTAACACAATTTAACTTCATCCGTGATGGACAGTAGGCCATGCACAGCCATGCACTGCGTAATGACGTTCTGGTCGACGACTGACCACGTAAATGACGGCGGTCTCATAAGATTAGTCCCAGAGAGCCTAGGCATGTAGTAGGCTATATCAGCTAGGTGTGTGTAAGTGCACTCTGTGATCACACAACGACAAAAGCACCTAACGACGCGTTTCTCAGAATGCGTCCCTGTCGCATGAGTATATATGGAGGGCACAGGGTCCTCTGAACCCCAATAAAAAGTGAATAAAGACACAGCTCACGGACATACAAAGTCATGAACACCATGACTACTGGACTGAATTACTGATGGACAAGCTGCCCACTGCGGACAGATTCTTCGAAGACACTTTAAATCTAGATCCTGCTATTACAGAGGAGTACACAGTTTATTAATGGTCACGTTAAACGTAGAATAATCAGGTATTAAGCACAAAGGGGCTGAGAGCAGGTGTGAGGCAGAACAGGCTGGCAGGTGACTGAGTGGTTCAATGCTGAGCTCCCTAACAGACAATGTGGCTTTGAAATATTTTTTCCACTTACTAGAAATGTGACTTTGGACAAATTATTTAACCTCCTATCTGTAAAATGGGGGTAAACAGTAAAGAAACTGCCTCTTAGGTTGTTCAGAAGATCACACGATTCAATACACACAGGTCCTCAAGAGCGGTGGCTGGTATGCAGAGTAAGCCCTTACTGTTTCCTACAGTATGTTTGCCAGAGGTCCAACTCCATAATGAACAGTGCCAACCATCTGCGGCTGCCCGTGCTTCCCAGCTGGGACACCGCTGGCATTCCGTCCCTGGCGCCTGTCCACTAAATGCCATCAGTGAGCCCCCAGTCGTCATGACAACCCACAGTGTCCGCCTCAAGTCCTAACATCCCTGGGGGACAGCAGTGGAGGATGGGGGAGCTGATACCATCTCGGGAGAGAGAGGACTTGTTGGTATGAGACATTATCTAAACCAGAAAGACAAGGCTAAGATGGACGTACTAATTAAATACACAAATAGCAAGCATTTGCTGTGAACAAAGGATTGGCAAACAGAGAGGAACACAAAGGACCATACCTGGAGACCCAGAACAAACTAGACACTCACGATGGGGAAGCAGCTGGGCGCGGTCAACCAAAACCAAAA
Organism: Equus przewalskii; assembly: GCF_037783145.1. Classification (NCBI taxonomy): domain Eukaryota; kingdom Metazoa; phylum Chordata; class Mammalia; order Perissodactyla; family Equidae; genus Equus; species Equus przewalskii. The sequence continues at coordinate 51,107,028 of NC_091849.1, forward strand.
TCCAGTCTGCAAGTGAGCAGGTGCTGGACTGATGCACACTGCAACAAACCGTATTTACACAGTCAATACCAAGCTGTGAAAACAACACGCAAGTCACCGTATCCTGGGCTCTAACATCAGGAAAATACCCGGCAAAAGCAGTAAGGTAATCATTCTAGTTTTTAACTAGGAGGCCTTTCAGAGGGCCGGAACCAGTTTTGGTTTCTATGTAAGGAGGATATAGAAAAGCTGAAACAAGAGTAAAGAGATGTTTAAAAATGATGGGAAACAGACCTGTGGGGTGGAACTGGGGGGAAGATCATCCATGGACTTGGAAAAAAAAAATGAGGCCCAGGAATCGCTATAAATGACCTGTTATTACAAGGACAACCATGCCTGGGACAGAGCTCAGCCTGAGAACCCAGGCTAACATCACGGCACCAGAAAAGCAGCTTGACGGAACAGAAGGAAAATTTCAGTCCAAGAGTGCTGGGCCCAGCACCAGGCGACCAAAGAGAGTGTGGAATGCAGTATTTTGAGATATCGGAGAATTCTGTTACAAGCCATCTGTCCTGAGTAATCTGGAATTGAGGCCCTCGGAAGCTGGCAGGCACAGGAGCACTCCTGCATCTTCCGAGACGGAACGCGTTCTCTGCAGAAGCAAGTGGGAGGGGATCTTGTCAATAACAGCACATCTGTTCTCAGCACTTCTTCTCAGCTTGAGAATTCTTCTCTGAGGTTCACAGAACTTTTCATAACCAAACTTAGGAACATAGGAAATAGCTAGCAAAACATTCTCTAAAAGAACATACGTGGAAAATAATAATTTTCAAAGAGGCTGCTCGTGATTCCTGAAATGCCTATGTTGAAAAGGAGGAAAGGACGGGTAGAGGGGAGGCCCCTGGAACACAGGGCAATCAGCACAGTCCTGACCTGTGAATCACAGGCCTGATTCTGGGCTGGACTCAGACAGGCTAAGTGTTTTCCCCAAACTCTCCCTACTACGCCCCCACTGGACATGGACCGTAATGTTCTCAGACAGGGCTGTTTGTTTCCACACCGGTTACTAAGAGACATCTTCAAAGGTTTACTCTCGTCGTTCACTCAGCACGATGTCACGTTTCTGTCTGGCCAGCCATGTACCTAGGCCCCTCGACACCACGTGTTCGCTTCTTCATTCATACCACACCCTTGCCAGGTGCCCATTACTAAGGCCCTGAGGGATACTGCAGGCTGGGGGAGAAATACACACACACACATAGTACGTATGTAAAGTAACTGTTAAGCAAGAAAAAATAAAGCAGGCTAATGGGGTCACGGCACAGAAGCTTACTTTGAAAGATGCTGTTAGAAAAGGCCACCCTGAGAAGGTGACACCAGAGCAGAGACCTGCATGAGAGAGCAAGCTACCTGTCCATCAAGAGAAAGGGCACTCCAGTTAGAGGCGTAGGTGGGTGCTATGGCCCCGAGGCCAGGCGACTGGGCAGGCTCCAGGACCACAGGCAGGGCTGGAATGGTGGGTGGGCAGTGAGGCGGGTTGCCTGCCTTCCACGTGCTGCGTGGCGGCCCAGACCTCGCTCTGTAGTGGTCCGTAAAAACCAATCACACAGCACAACCTGCAGAGAGCAAGCGGCCACCAGGCTGGGAAGAGAGGAAGGTGCCGATCGTGAACTGCCCTTGCTGCACCGTGCCCCATCTCCCGGCTGCAGCCTGCTGCGGCACCCTGTTCTTCTCCCCCACCGCCCGGCAGAGCCTATCTGCTGTGACCGGTAACATACAGGAGGTCTCGGCAATGACGTCTTACCTGCCAGGCTGGTGAACTGGCACTTGTTGAGTGGCCTGTGGGCCGAGCTACACTCTTCTGTACTTTTCTAAAGGGCACAGGGCTCTGCACAACCGGACACTTTGCCTAGTGATCTGGAACCGTGGGAACGGCATGACCTACTTTGTGTAAGTGGTCTACCCGCACTGCCAGCCTGCAGCCTGCCTGGCCGCTACGGTTCCTCCACCTTCCCAGCTGCGTGTGGCCAGTGATCTCACTTCCTAACAACCTGAGTCACCCTCCAGGCAGCCTGGGCGAGCTGGGCCAAGTGGGAACACAGCTGCCTCTGTACAATTGTACTAGCAGGGACCAAGCCCAGGCGCTGGGCCCATGGAAGGGGAGCTCTGGTCCTAAATGCAGCAAAAGAATAAGCCATTCTTTGATCTGGCTGATTCCCCACAGGCAGACAGGAAAAGGGACATGGCTGGGGATGGTCGGCACCTCCCAGGAACCAGCTTCATGCTCACACCAAGCCAAGCATCGCTTCCCCAGCCTCTCTAACCAGGAGTCTGTGACACCCACTCCATCTACGGGACTTCCCAGACATACAGGTCCTGACAGGGACTAAAAGGATCTGTTAAAAAAAAAAAAAAAAAAAGCCAACCATAACAGTATCCAAAAGCTATTCACTAATTCAAGGCCACACACAGAAAATGATGACAATGAAAACAGAACAGGGCTGGAAAAGAAAGGCAGGGAAATTACAAGAGATTTTAAAGAATTCCTCTTTCATGCACATTTTCCAAAAGACACTCTTAGTTGAAAGCCACTTCCCACTATGAAATTCTGGTGTGTTTCTGGTAACCACCCAGCTGTATGATAATTGTCCCTCATCATAAGTAGCTCATTAAAAAAATTAATTGGAGCTGGTCATTCTCTCTAAATTACCCTAGATTAAAAGAGGATGTGAGAGTCAGCACACCCTCACTTGAGTGAAGGATGAGTTCTGTATCCCGGGGCAAGTGGCTGGTACACGTCCTCAGGGCTCCAGGATAGAGATGAGCCTCAGGCTCAACTCAGGAGAAAGGTCAGAACTACCACACACGAACTACAGAAACCTGGAAGACTGACGCAAGCAAAGCACAAAAGGGCAAACCCGCATCCTCCATAGAGAGCCCTGCTCACGTGGAAAAATCCATCTGTCAGCCAGCTCTCTCCAGGAGCAGTGTGCCCAGGTGGATGGTCCGCGGGAGGTTAAACAGGCATCAGTGTTCACTCTGATCTAAGATCAAAGAGAGTCCGCTGAAGGCGTGTTTGAACAAAGACACTACAATAAGCTCTACGGCAAAGCAGTCCCTCTTCCCTTCCATTTGGCTCCCAGGAGGGACAATAAAATGGGAGAGAATGGGGAACAGGTGTGTGGGGGGGGGCAATGGAACAAGGTGGGGGCGTGAACGAGAGATGGCACAGTAAGCAGCCTCCATCACAATTCTCAGGATGAAGTTATCTATCCCAAATGCAAATGCTAGTCACCACGGCCATCTCTATCTGGAGCAGGAGAAAGTGTGAAGGCTGCTCAGCAAATGAAAAGGACTGGGATCTTAGAGTAAACCTGTTTCAAAAGACATCAAGATTAAAAAAAGAAACTTAGTATAGTAAAGAAAGTTAATTTCCTAAACCCAGAACCAGTCCGCTCACTCTAAAGCTTCGCAGGAAAGCTCTCTAGAGCCCAGGTTTGGTTCTTCTTGCCACTGAGGCAATGGTGGCAGGGAGCAGGCAGCTTGCTCTGAAAGCCCATTTCCTAGGAAATCAGTCAAGTTACCCTGCTTTTGGCTTAAAAAGATGTTTATTGCAGACATTTACCTTCTGGTTAGCATAACTTCCTCATCGCATCCTGTCTTATTTATTTTTTGAATTCTCACAGTTCATCTGAAAATAAGTCAGTTGAGCTGAGCTGACCAGCTACAAGCGGTCGGGAGGAAATTTCCCGCCATCTGCTCTTCTCTCCTACCCAGTCCTCCCTTTTAACAGTCAATTTGTGCTAAGCGGGCACGGGAACAGTCTCCAGGTTGGCGGCCGGTGACACAAAAAGTTATATGGTGTGTTAATTTGGTAGTCACAACGCTGTTTCTTGGAAGGTTTTTCTAGGTTGGAGAAAATCAGCTCTGGAATGAGAGGAAAACAACCACACTTTGCTCAGAAATTTTAAGACAGAAAACACTGTCATAGAGACCACAAAGGAAAGAACATCTAAGTACTAACAAGCTTTCACATATGAAAGTGAATCGACAACAGAATCCTTTTCGAATGTCAGCATCTAAATAATGTAACTCAGATTAAATCTTGGCTCAAGAGAAATTATCTGCCACATCGACAGCGGTACCGTCATTCTGACAGCCCAGGAACCCATGCTTACTCTTTTTTCCTCGGAGAGTTCCCCTACTTTCTAACCTCCATTCCAAAGGCATAACAAACTCTTGTTAATACAGTCATCCCTCAGAATCCGAGGGGATTGGTTCCAGGATCCCCCAGGATAAGAAATTCACAGATGCTCGAGCCCCTTATAGACAATGGCGTGGTATTTGAATATAACTTACACACATCCTCCCGTATACTTTAAATCATCTCTAGATTACTTATAATACCTAATACAATGTAAACACGACGTAAATAGTTATTATACTGTATGGTTTGGGGAATGACAAGAAAAAAAATTCTGTACACGTTCAGTACAGATGCAATCATCGTGGGCCTTCCAATCTGCGTGTGGTTGAATCCATGGATGCAGGACCCGTGGATATAGAGGGCCGAGTGTACCCCGACGGAGGCATTTTCTCCCACCATCCATCATACGCGTAGAAAAAGAACACAGCCCTGTTCGGGACCTTAGATAAGTAACTGGAAAACGAGAGCACTGATGCGCACAGAAGCACGGCTACAGGGTAGCTCCGTGGTGAAAGGAGGCCGAACGACCTTATTCTGGTATAATGGACAAGCTGGGGGGAAATGTACGTGTTGCAACAGCATTTGTACAAAAATAAGATTAGACAGGTTAAAAGAGAAGCCCTAATCTTCCAGCTCCTTGGTTGCCACCCATTACTTAAAAAGCACTCTTTTAACCATGGCTGGAGACGGACATTTGCTAAAGCAGGGGCAAGGCACCACCGTGGCTTTCTTGTGATGTGAATTACCTGTGGTGCCTCCTCCCTGCCCTTCCTTGTCTTCACTTCCAACCCCTTCTCCCAGGCCCAGGGTACAGGTTAGAGGCTCCCCTTCGGCCTCTTGTAGTTCTGCTGGCTGGACAACTCATTTAGCACACAGCAATTTCTATTTTCATATGACTTGGATACTTATGTTCTCAGGTATTATAGGAACATACTCTGTACCATTTCGGTTAAAGCCCAAATTCATGAACAGCAAGTACTCCCATTTGTTCAATGCGTGCAACAATTATCTGTGGGTAACACTACAAGTGAGGAGATTTGCCTGCTATTACAAAACAAAAGGGAGGGAAAACAGTGTTAAGCACTGACACTCAAGAGCCCACCATGGCAGCTTCCTAGAACAAGGACTAAACCTAGTTACAGAAGGCATTTCCTCAGGGAAAAGTTCCCCCATGCTGGTGATCTGGAATTCTAATGGAAATGTTCTAGTCTTGTCTGTTACATGATCAGCAAAGGCATTTTACAAGGTGCAAAAGAAACAAACACCAAAACGATAACACACACACCCACACCCCTCTTAAACATGCAACAGTTTCTTCCCCACTCAAGAGACAGAGATTTATTTTTCTAGATTAGGAAGGTTCTATATTCCTGAAGGAAGAAACGCCGATGTGGACGGTTTTTCCAGCAGTGAGCAGAGACTAACACGATCCTAGAACAGTATTCTAGGCGAATTCCTACTCACAGCTAAAGAAGAGAACGGACCGTCAAGTTCAAAGTTCCTCCCTAGTCCTCAGGTGGGACAGACAAGGATCCCACACACCGATCCACTTACCCAGCAAGCACTGGGAAAGGAGTTTACTGGAGAAAATTACTCCTGTAGAGTTTTATTACCTTAAAGATGATGACTTAACTTTTACTTGAAAATGGAAGAACAAGAGCCAGTGATGACTTCTGCCTGGGTGGAAGCACGCTCCGTCATTTGGAAAAAGACAACACTAACCTACACACAGAATGCTCCTTGCTGGCAGACGAAGGCCGGATTGCTGTGAACGGACTTAGAACTCTGCTCTCACAGCGAGCTTTGCTGACAGTAACTAATTAATCCCCCAAAGGCTGCAGTGAGACAAGGTAAGAGACCCATGAGTGCCGGGCTCAGGTCAGCCCCATGGCCAGTTTTATTTCTGCACTCCCGGTGATTCTCAAAATGACCGCTGTTCACGCCACCAGTCATTCGAAAGGCGCTGACTCACTGAGTTAACAAATATTTAATGGATGCCTACCATGTGCCAAGCAGTATACTGCTTGTTAAGAAAACAACAGTGACAAAGACAGACATGACCCATGCCCTACTAAAAATCAAAGTAGTAAGAAGTATGCAAAGACACCTGTGGGCCAATCACTCTGGTGTAGCAGTGGGTAGGAGCACACCCTCTGGAGCCAGACAGCCCAGGTTCAAATCCCCGCTCCTCCAGTTACTAGATGTGTGACCTTGGGCAAGTTACTCTCCCTTCCTCATGTGATTAAATGAGTTAATATACGTAAAATACTTAGTGCATGGCACACAGGAAGTGCTGCAAACCTATCTCCATTATCATCATTACAAAAACTTTTGGTATTGACCAATTTCACATTCAATGTTAATGAAGAGTTTTGCTAAGCCATAAATCGGAATTTTCTGCAAAGTTCATGGGCAATGAAACCTGCTCATATATATCCACACTTCACAGCTGTGTTTTCTTCCACTTTGGAGGGAATCTCATGGCATAATGATACTCGTGAATCCAGGGACTTTTGAATCTCTAGATAAATTCCTCTGGAATATTAAGGGGATGCTGGTCATTGACCTCTCTGTGAGTGGAAGACAAGATCAGTGTTCCCACCACCCATAGTACAGAGCAGAAATCCATCTGGATCTGACACCTTTTTGTACTCCCAGCATAAAGTAGATGCCCAATGAATTCATTCACTTACTACAATTGGAGAAGTGACTGAGCCGCCAAAGGGCACAGAGCTTGGGTGGAGCTAAAATTTGACCCTAGGTCTTCTACCCTATGACCTACTGCTCTTAAAATACCCCATGTGGCCTTTCAAGGGAGCATCTTCACATGTTTATTGTTAAGAGGATGGTGACAGTATGTTATTAATATTGTTTGAGTTCTTATAACTTTATCCATGAGAATAAGATATAGAATTAACTTAATTTTAAATAATATTATCAAGTTAAAAAAAAAAAACAAGAACTAAAACCAGTTGTATTCACCCATGATGCCTGGTAATAAAGGCGTGAGCAATCTCTGTAATTCAGACCTAGATGGGAAGATGTTGGAAAACGGAGCGACAATCTTCCTTGGCCTCGTTCTTGTATGCACATCATCACTTCCATGCTATCTCACTTGGTGACAAAATTATAGGCTTATTTTTTAAGTGTTGTGATTACTGGTTATACTGTAATTATCTGTTCCTTTGTTCACAACCCCCATTAAGCTCTAAGCTCTTCAAGGGCAGCGCCTCTGATAGTCCCATTTGTACTCAGAGAGCTTGGATCTATGCCTGGCAGACTGTTGATTACTGGTTGACACCATGAACGAATGAGTGAATGAATGAATGCCTGCAGGCCTTTTAGAGTTTCTTACCAATGGATTCTCAAATGTCTCTGCATCTCAGAATCACTCAAGAGCTTTAAAAAGATTTCTAGGACCCACCCCTAGAAATTCTGATTCAACAGTCTCGAGGCTGAGAAATTTGTCTTTTTGAAAAATTCCGGGGCCAGGCCCGAAGCTGAATGGTTAAGTCCATGCCCTCTGCTTCGGCAGCCCAGGGTTTCACGGGTTCAGATCCTGGGCATGGACATGGCGCCGCTCATCAAGCCATGCTGAGGCAGTGTCCCACATGCCACAACTAGAAGGATCCACAACTAAAAATACACAACTATTCACTGGGGGGCTTTGGGGAGAAAAAGAAAAAATGAAATCTTAAAAAAAAAAAGACAAGTTCCTTAGGTAACTTGGAGAAGCCATCTTCTTGGGAACCACTCACTGCTGTATATGTAAATTAGGCTTCTGGACTCTTAACTAAATCCCCTGAAGCTCCCGAAGTTTGGTCACCCAGACAGTATCCACGGATTGTATCACAATGACAGGGTCTGGACTAGGATGGTGGTCAAAGACAAAGTATGTTTCATTCCCACAAACCCAGTTACAATTCCCTGTTTACTCTAAGTCCACTAGCTGGAAAAAAAAAATCATTTCTTTTCCAACAATCTCTCAAGCTGAAATAAAACCCCATTAAGTTAGGAGATGAGTTCTCCTATCTTTCAAACACTGTGTTACAGAGGACCCACCACATAGAACCACCACATTAAGTAGAGCAAGCTCTTTATTCTGGAATGTGGTCATAAAAAATACTACTGTCAGTAGAAGACACTCCTTAACCGCGTCCCCACTTCCCGAGCCAGCCATCAGCGGTGGTCGAGTTTGTAAAGCTCACTGAGGCCAGGGAACATATCCAGCTTGCTCTCTGTAATCCCCAGCAGCTGTTCTTGGCACAAAGAAGGAATTTAGGAACTACTTGTGTAATTATATTGAACTGGAGCAGCATGGGGTGCCAATGAGTGGCTGCAGCTGCCAAACCTCATGTCACATACGTGGCCACAGCCAACCGCATATACTGCTTGCACGGAGACAAGGTGGGCATGGGAAGAGTCTGGACACTGGCTGAGACGTGGGCCCTGTTATCATCAGTCCTAAACCGAGCCACTTCCTATTAGCCGCATTACCTGCATTAGAGTCAAGGCCTCTCCGAGTGAACTTGGTACCTGTGGAAGGCAGCCTCACAGATGGTCCCCAATGATCCTCTCCTGCATCGAGCCAGGGTTGTGTGTGTGACCAACAGAACACAGCAAAAGGGACGGTATGTGACTTCTGGGATTAGGTTATAGGAGACACTGTGACTTTCACCCTGGTCAGGCAGTATGTTTCTCTCTCTCTGCCTCTCAGATCATTAGCTCTGGGGAAGCAGTCCTCTGGGGAGGCCAGTGTGGAAAGAAACTGAGACCCTCTGCCAACGACCCCCTGAGGGAAGCTTGGAAGCGAATCCTTTGGCCCCAGGCAGCTTCAGATGATTGCAGCCACAACTGTAACCTCATGAAAGACCCTAAACCAGAACGCCCCAGCTAATCCTCTCTGGGTGTCCTGACCCTCAGAGACAGTGAGATCAATGTTTCCTGTTTTAAGGGACCAAATTTTGCAATATTTTGTTACTCAGGAATAGATAAAAGGCTTAGAAATTAACAAGGTCAGTGGGGTTGGTGGAAGAGATTCTTAAAAGTCGACTCTTCTTCCCCTTGCTAGCTTTCCTTTTGGTTAAGACACATAATCCAGGTACCAACGAGAAGCATGGCGCTGAAAATAAATGCTCCCCACCCCCCCCCGCCCCGATTTAATTGGATCTAGGAAGGAAATGAAAAAGGCTTGTTATCTAAAGCACAGAATTTGTTTTTGAAAACAATCCAACACTTTTATTACTAGCTTGAAGCTTAGCAGACAAGGGGCTAACACTGTCTATTGTATACCCAGCTTTTCGAAGACTCAATAAGGAATTACCCCCATTTTCTAGATGGGGAAGCTGAAGTTCAGGGACTTTAAGTAACTTGGGCAAACAACAAACAGAGCCATTTTGTTTACTGCAGGTTTAGGGAGCACCATTGTCCTGGCTTATTGGAACTTGGGGGTTTTCCCGGGATGCAAAAATCTAGAAGAACAAAAAAATTAGGAAAGTCCCGGGTCCCCTGGGAAGAGCTGGTTACCCCACTATGTCCAAACCTTGGGTCCTGCAAATCACCACACAGTGGATTTTTTAAAAAATACATTTTAAAGCTACCATTTTGGCAGCGTATGATCTGCAATGAATTTTCATGAAAATGAAAACCACAAGCCTTTCTAGTCTTTATCTTACAGTATCCAAGAAAGACTTGTTTTTCCTGTGAAAGAGTAAAACAATTGCTGTTCTACGATACAAACTAGCATGGGAACTTTTCAGCTTAAGAGTTTCTGCAAACTTCTGTTTCAAAATAGCAACAGAGTCCAAAGAGCCAGCAGGTCCTCCCCTGGCCTCCCCCGGCCTCCGCAGGCCCTCCAGCTGGCTCAAGGGCTGCGGGGCGTGAACGGGTGGGCTCCTCACAGAGCGGCACACCAAGTCAAGTGCTCCGGCTGCAGGGTCAGGAAGCTTCGTAATTCCTCTTCTACAGCTCAGAGACAGCTTCCGCTATCACTGGGAACTCAACCTGAGCAGTGCACGAGCGGCGTGCATTCCTGGTAAGTCAGGAGGGCCAACCAGCAGCAAGTTAGCGTTGCCCAAACAGCTCTGGTCCTTTCTCTTTTAAAACGATCCACGTACACCCACTAGGACGGCAAAGAGGATAAAGACAGACAATAACAAATGTTGGCAAGGTATGGAGAAACAGGAACATTCATACATTGCTGGTGGGATTGTCAAATGGTGCATCTGCTGTGGAAAACTTTGGCAGGTCCTCAAAAAGTGAGACACAGAACTACCATATGACCCAGCAATTCTACTCCTAGGTATATACCCAAGAGAAATGAACACATATGTCTACATAAAAACCTGCATGCAAATATTTACACCAGCACGATTTATAATAGCTCCCAAATGGAAACACCCCAAATGACCACCAAATGAATAATAAACAAAACAAACAGAGCACATCCATACAACAGAATGTTATTCGGCCATAAAAAGGAATGAAGTACGATAGATGCTATGACATGGATGAAGCTTGAAAACATTATGCTAAGGAAAAGAAGCCAGTCACAAAAGGCCACATATCGTACAAGTCCATTTCTGCAAAACGTCCGGAACAGGAAAATCCATAGACAGAAAGTACATGAGTGGTTGCCAGGGGCCGTGGGTGAGGGGAATGGAAAGTAACTGCTGATGTGTATGGAGTTTTTCAGATAATGAAAATGCTCTAGAATTAGATGCACTTAAAAAGATTAAAAATAAACTTTAAAAAAGGAGAGGTACTTAAAACAAATAAAAGCTTTAAAATTTTGTATACTCAATTCCACTTCTAGAAATCTTTACACTAAGGAAATAAAAACAGATATGCATTAAGATCTACCTATAAGATTGTCATCTGAGATGTAACGGCAGAAAACAGGGGTGGGGGACCTTTATATATCCAACTAAAAGTAACCTGCTAAATAAACTACGGGACAGGAGTGGGCATTATTCCAGAGAAACAAAAACTTAGGTTCACACAAAAACCTGTACATGAATGTTCACAGGAGCTTTATCTGTAACAGCCCCAAACTGAAACAACCAAGATGTTCTTCAACAGGTAGATGATTAAACGAACAATGGTACATCCACACCACAGAACATTACTCAGCAATAAAAAGGAACACACTACTGATACACGTAACAATCTGGGAGAAGCTCCAGAGAATTATGCTGAGTGAAAAAGACAATCCACTTATGTAACCTTTCTGAAATCACAAAATTATAGAGATGGAGAAGAGATTAGTGGTCGCCAGGGGTTAGAGATGGCGTGCAGGCAGGAGGGGAGCAGGGGTGGCTATAAAGGGCAACGTGCTGATGCACACATTCTCTATCTCGACTGTACCAATGTCAGTATCCTGGTTGTGACACTGATGTTACCATTGGCAGAAACTGGGCAAAGGGTATCTGGATCTCTATTATTTCTTACAACTGTTTATGAATCCATAATTATCTCAAAACAAAAAGTTACATCTTTTAAAAAAGACCCACAAAAGTGAGGAAAACAAACCAATAAACAAGACTAAGCATACGATTTTTAAAACAAATTCAACCACCATCCCCTCTGCCCAACTCAATCACACACAGTCATGACTTCTCACTGTTTGTGAAATGCTACTGTTTGTAAAGGAAGGTTTTTGCTGGAGAGGGATAGTGTGAACTATGACTCTGTTCACGAAAGCTTAACACTTCACCTAAATGCTGGTGTTTCCACTATTTTAATTTTGACTACAGTCTAACTTAGCTTCCCAGTAAATGCTTATTTATCCACACTGCTCAGGCAATGGGGAATACTGGTTTGCTCTAACGTTCTGATGCTCTTCAAGGGACCATACAACTCACACAGGCCAGTTTTGACCAAGTAAGAAAATCATCAAATAACACCTTCCTGAATCAAATTTAATCTTTGATGATTCAGAGGCACTCTGTGATCTTAAAGTGTTTCAGAGTCAGAATTACGAACGTCAAGTCCCATTTTACAGGACTGCGGAGGAGTAGGCATAGATAATCGGAATAAATCTGTAAATCTTTTATGCTTCTATGGCTTTAAATGATAAGTTCCTGCAATCAGTTATTTCCTCACCACTTTCCATTCTCATAAACAGAGCATAGAAAACTTTAGATATCAATAGTTTTGAGTTGTCAAGATTCTAGATGTTTTTTGATAATGAAAAATATTAATAAAAGCTTACTGCATGATGAAAAATAAAAACTGTGCTTTCTTCTATCCTTTGGATCATTTTCTTGTCAATCTCCTGAAAAACACAAAGTGGTTAAGGAGCACTTTTTTTTTTTTTAAAGATTGGCATCTGGGCTAACAACTGTTGCCAATCTTTTTTTCTGCTTTATCTCCCCAAACCACCCCCCGTACATAGTTGTACTTCTTAGCTGCAGGTCCTTCTAGTTGTGGGATGTGGGATGCCGCCTCAACATGGCCTGAGGAGCGGTGCCATGTCCATGCCCAGGATCTGAACCCTGGGCCACCGCAGCGGAGCGCGCGAACTTAACCACTCGGTCACGGAGCCAGCCCCAAGAAGCATTTTTACAGTGCAGAGGAGAGACTAATCATCCTGTGACGCCACAGCTGACTGCAGTGGGCGTTGGGTGCTGGGCAGGCGGCACCCGTGTGCTCTGCAGGGGGCCCTCTGCTGCTTGTCAACAGGAAGGAACCACTCAGCCCCCACAGCTCTCCAGAGAACAGCAGACGGCTTTCCAGAAAAGAAAGGCTGAGATGACTTCTTCTGTAACCCTCTGCAGAAATTCTCCAGCAAGATTAGATCTCTTCCTAGCAATGCTTCTCTTTTCACTAAGCACTACTTTCAACAACTGCCACTGTGTTCAAAACCCCCGTAACAACTATTAAAGGTGAAATACTGAGAATCAGGCCGTAAAGTGATTACATTTTAGTGGAACTGCAAGTATTTTAGCAAGTCATATTCATGTAACTGAATATTCTGACTGGCTAATAAGATTTTCTCTTCAATTCTCCCCAAGTACCAATATTCAACTCCAAGCTGTCATAAAAGCCATTCTGCTGTAAGAAAAAGAAGAAAGAGAAGCCAGTGATCAAATTAACATAAAGTCAATTAGGTGCCCACCCAGAGCCAGAACACCATGAGAGAGACTAACAGGTCTCAAAATGAAAACTAAGGAGGGCCCAGCCCTGTGGCTGAGAGCTCAAGTTCGAGTGCTCTGCTTTGGTCGCCCAGGGTTCGCCGGTTCGGATCCCAGGCACACACATGGCACCGCTCATCAGGCCACGCTGAGGTGGCGTCCCTCATAGCACAACCAGAGGCACTCACAACTAGGATATACTAGGTACTGGGGGGCTTTGGGGAGAAGAAGAAGAAAAAAAAGAAAATTGGCAACACGTTAGCTCAGGTGCCAATCTTTAAAAAAAAAAGAATAAAAAAATTAATGATATAGTTGAGGGGGAAAAAACCCCAATCTGTGTATAGAACTTGAAAAAATTCTTTCCTGGAGAAGTCAATCAGGTGAAAATTTTAGAAAAAGAATTTAGGTGGTAAAATGGCATATATCATTGTTTAACAACGTGCCTTTCTTTACTGAGCACCAAATGTGTTTAAGACATTATGGCAGCAGGCAGAGCTACTGAACACAGGCCTTTCACCTAAGCTCAGAAACCTAGCTGTCATCCCATTGGAATCCATATTTTTAGCTCATTTCAAAACACAGAAATTCAGCACAAATTAACAATAGTTCAACATACAAACCCTTCTGAAAGGCAAGAACATTTAATCCAGGTGGGTGGGGAGCAGATATAAAATGATACACAATATCCCACTTTAATTTGGAAAAGCGATCACATTTTTTCTCATCAGAACCAAATGAAAACAATTACTCGAAGAAAATTTAGATGACTACAGAAGCAGTGACACGTTTAAAATGTACTGTGGTTTGCTCCAATGATTTTTTTCATACACATGAACAATTTAATATATGCCACCAGGTTGGAGAAGGGAAGAGAGAACGTTTTAGCTCAGGCTGCTCTAACAAAATATCACAGACAGGAGGTTTAAACAGGTTCACGGTTCTGAAGGCTGAAGAGTCCAGGATAAGGTGCCAGCAGATCCAGTGCCTGGTGAGCGCGCTCTCCCTGGCTTGCAGACAGACACATCCTAGCTGTATCCTCATGTGGTGGGGATCGGGCTCTGGTCTCCTTCCTCTTATAAAGGTGCTAATCCCATCATGGAAGCCCCACCCTCATGACCTCTTATAAACCTATTTCCCTGAAGGCCCCACCTCCATATACCATCACAATGGGGGTTAGGGCTTCAGCATAAGAATTGGGGAGAGGACACAAACACCCAGCCCACAACAGAGAGGTAGTTTTCCATTTAAGAGGTAAAATGAATGACTGTTTACAGAGTCAAAAGAAAATTGCTGCTTTTTAAAAATCCGTAGTCACTAAAATGAATCATTTTCATTCATTCATTCATGTTATCAAAACACATAATCTCTACTTTACTAAAGGGCTGTGTTCCAGATGTTAATTTGTAAACCAGTCATCTGGCCTTTAGAAAATTCTGTTTTCTGTATTCTATTTTCTACAGAAGTAATGTTACCTTAGTCATTCTTAACCTTTTGGGGACCCCACGTCAATTGTGAAAATGTGATTAAACAAAGGAGACCTTCTCTCTATCCCCAGATGACAGAGAGTTTAGATAAAACTGACATTTATGGTCCCTAAAATCCTACGCGTCCTCAGTCCCCAAATTAAGAACCAGAGCTGTAAGAGGTCGACAGATCTCCAGATGGGCCCTAAACTACTTAACTCATAATGAAACAGCACCTACAGGACTACTGATTCTATTTGTACGAGAAACTATAATCTGTAATATGTCTAATTTGAGTTACACTCCCCTGGGCTCTGACACTTAACAGTGTAATATGATCTTTAGTAACCTGCTAAACCTGCACAGACCTCCATTTCCTGATCTATGAATATGTGCATAATAATACCTATACCTCATGCAGTTATTGTGAGGATTAAATGAGATTATATGAAACACCTGGCACAAAGCACAAGCACCTCAATTCACAGCAGCTATTTTTATTATCATCAGCAGGCATCCACCAAACATGCATTTAATGCAGCAAAACAGAAATCCACAAGACAGTAAATCTGTCTCCAGAGAGGCAGGGGAGAGAGAAGCGATAAATAACTAATGAAGCAATCGAGGTGCCTTGACAAAGCACCTACGGAGGTTAATAGGGGGATAAAAAAAGAGGAGTCAATTTCACACAGGGACGAGTGGGTCAGGTGTCTTCGGGTTAAGGCTTGCCAGTGGGGGTGGGGATGGAGGGGAGGGGAGAGAAAGTGAAAAACAATGTTGGAGAAGCAGGTAAGGGCTCCAGTGTTTAATTTTAAACTGGGGAGATGGGGTGAGAGTGGGGGTGTGCAGGAGGCTGGCAAGAAGGGCAGATCAAGGTCAACTGAGAAGCCCAGAGCAAGAGTCCACGTGAGAGATGGAGGACTTCCTGAGGCCACGGCAGGGGAAGGGACGCAGGGGCCACAGAGATGTTCTGGGTGGGCAAGATGAAGCCCCAGCTCTGGCTTCTCACTCTGCGCCCTGGATGGGGGTGCTATTCATGAGTTACGGAGCACAGGACCAAGCAGGACAGAAGAAGGGAACAGGGGAGAGTTCCGACCATCACGCAGAAAGGTCCTGCTCTGCTACTGATCTTATTAACCACACATCCATCATACAGTTTCTTCCTTTTTTTTTTTAAGATTTTATTTTTCCTTTTTCTCCCCAAAGCTCCCTGGTACATAGTTGTATATTTTTAGTTGTGTGTCCTTCTAGTTGTGGCATGTGGGACGCTGCCTTAGCATGGCTTGATGAGTGGTGCCATGTCCGCGCCCAGGATCCGAACTGGTGAAGCAGAGCGTGTGAACTTAACCACTCGGTCACGGGGCCGGCCCCCATCACACAGTTTCCTAAGTGCCTGTTGAGGTAGGAGGCAGGGCATATACTGTGAATTATTAGTGTGCAAATTAGTGGAAATTCACTGTACTGACATGTTCTCTTCCAGGAAAAAATTTGGAAGATGAAGTGCGCACTGAGTTCGTAATGTTAAGTATAAGAAGTTCAGGCTGAAGCTGGAACCTAAGCCACACATTTGTCCAGGGATTCATATCCTCTTGTTGTTCTAAGAAAACATTAAGCCAGCTATGCTCTAACATGAATTACACACTTCAGGAGGCTGAATTATTTAGCAAATTGCTATTTCCCTCCACTAAATGGTTTGCTAATGACTGACTGCTCCAAAGAAGCTTTCTAAAGCCATCCTCCTATCTCATTAACATCTTTCCAAGAGAAGCTAACAACCACTTGGAACCTAACCCAGCCAACCATTTCAAATGATTTTCCTTATTTTCAAGTCCTTTTCTTTGAAGAGCATAATGATTACGTATAACAGGAGCAACTAACACTGAGTCCTTACTATGTACCAATAGCTTTTCTGGTAAAATTTACAAGGATCATCTCACTTACTCCTCATGCCAGCCCTTTCTCAGGTTCCCTTCTCAGAGACGAGTCCACTGAGGCCGAGAGCAATTCAGTCATTTATCCAAGGCCACAGCGATAGCACCATTACACCCACTGCCTCCCCACGTTACAGTAAAATAAAAAAGGGACATTTATGGCAGAAAATCTGGAAAGCAGAGAAAAGCTTGTTTCATTTTAAAGCAAAAACAAAAAGTAACCAAGGCTGTGGCAGGAACCCTGTTCACCCTTCTATTGTTTACAAGCAGCGTGATCTCAGGGAAGCTGATGTCTGGAGGCCTGGTGTCCCCACCTGGAACATTCTCCCCAAACGGGGAAAAAAAAAGACTTACCTAATCAGTGGAGATGCTTCACAGAGGCATTCAGCACGCAGCTAGGCCAATATTACATAATAAATATGTAAAATATAAGTAATTGTGTTGTGTCTACTTTTTTTTCGGCTTTAAAATAACAAACACTTGTAATCTTGCGTTTCAACACTGTAGCAATTACTTTCTTCACGACCCTAATTTGAGTTCTGAAGCAATATTTATATAAATGCTTTAATTATTCCCCCATTATTAGTTATTTGATCTGTTTCCAAGTTTTTACTGTTCTCCAATAACGTTGTGATGAACATCTTCGCACAGAAAACTTCAGCTGTATGTTAAAATTATTTATTTGAGTGAGAGTCCCAGAAACGGGCCAATTACATCAGTCTTAATATATACCGCAAAATTTCTTTCCAAAACACTTTTACCTATTAACGTTCCCACCAGCAGGATTACGTGAAAAGCCTATATAACTCCACCCTGGCCAGGACTGCGTAATCTCATGAAGGAAAAGAAAAAGATTTTTTCATTAATTTAGTCTAATATAAAATGCCCTATGCATATATTAAAAATATAAATCATATAGAAATCCCAAAAGCTGAATAAACACTGTATATGTTGAAAATTTATATAAAAGCCATTCCCAGCTAATGCTTGTAACAGAAAAATGAATAATAAACTGTGCATCCTCTGCTTTCTAAAAGATCAGTCTGTTACTATAAACTGGTAGTTGTTAATTGGTCACTTATGTTAAGAGTCTTTCCTCTCTCAGGTTATTAGTAAATAGAATTGTCTGCATTCCACAAAAATTCTCCCTCAAACCAAGCATCTAAGTCTGGTTGCCAATTTTTAAAATCTCTGAGAGAAGCATTATGTCTTACATAAACAGCAGTGATCCTTGTTGAGAACAAGTATGGATTACCAAAAGCACAGCTAAAGCACTTGTTAAGTATCTATTTTATCTAGGGTCATGGACCGTTTAAAAAACTGAACTGAACCCAAACACAAAGGAGCCCTATAAAACAACAGAAAATTCGCTTCTAGTAAGAGAGGCCCATAAAACCAGCTTTAAGAAAACCTAGTGTTTCATGTATTTAAGAACTTGAAGTAAGATGACTTTTCCGGTTGGCTTTTCAACTGTGTACATAACATCTTGCAGAAGATAGGCCATTTTTGCTAATCAGTAGCCGAGTCAGCCAAATTCAGTTTATGTCATTAGTATTATTGTCAACAAAGCATCATAAAACAGCTTGATTTTTCCAATCCCATGTGGAGGCACGGAGTGAGCAGTTAGAAAAATATTTGGACTTGCTCACAGAGAAATTTCGTATGCACTTCACAGGACATGGATGAGAAACCCCAGAGAGCCCTCTTGCCTGGACTTTTCAGCCCAGTCACCACGCGCAGAATAAGTTAAGTGGCAGAGGACCCAACAGCTTCCATTTAGAATCAACCAACTCCTACTCGGGTCATAAAAATCCTCATGACGACAAGTGGTCCACTCTGCAAGAACTGTCACATGGAAAGGAAAACTGGATCAGCAAAACGTCAGGCAGGCACTGGGATAAGCTATCCAAGATCTAAGGATGAAATGGCATTATCTCCGGCCTCATTTGTTCCAGCATCAAACAAATCTTCATCATTATAGCTCGTAACGCCTCACTAATGAGTTAAGAGGATTTCATTACGAAACCATAATATTCATTCTTTGGAGAGTCCGTGGCTTCAGGCTGGTAGCATCATTAAAAATAGAAAACATAACGACGATAATAGTCCGAACAGTAACTAACGGGGGACACAGTGTGCGCTACGCATCACTACCCCACACTTCATGTGCACTATTTAATCTCCTCAGTAACCCTGCGAAGGATTATTTTTCCCACTTTGCAGAGGAGGAAATGGAGGCTCACAGACCAGAAGTCACAGCACACGATCCCGAGCCTGTCCCCGGTTTATGGGATTCAAACCTGCCTGCTTGGACCCACAACCTGAGCTCTTAATGCCTCTTGTGAAATTACACCGAGCAGAACCGAGTCTGCTAGGAAAATCGGAAAGTGCATCAAACTAGCAACTCACAAGTGCCTGTAACACACCACTGGGCCCCAAGTAATAAACCAAGGTTTTGTGAGGAATAATCTATGTCCAAGGCAACCTAACACCCAGACAACGGTGTACAAGGCAGTGTGCCAGTGAGCCAAGGGTGACAACTGGTTACAACGCTTATGGAGCACACACTTGAGGCGGTTTTCCTTCCCCACTCAACTGAATCACCAGAAAGAGTCTGGTGTCCTGTAGACAGCATAAAGGAGGTTGCATTAATTCTCAGGTCACAGGCATGCTTAGAAATGACATAAAAGCAAGTAACGGTGATAATGTCATTTCAGGGAGGCTATGACTGAAAAAATCTCAAGTGGAAACTTCTGGTTTGAGTGTTCTGGAGGACAACACGATACAGAGTGAGAAATGTGTCCGCCATGTCCTGTACTGATCTGTTTCTAGAGCCAGGATGAGCAATGGGTTTTTCCCGTGTCCCTTCACACAATGGATATGCAGCATACAATAAAATCAGTTGTAGACCTATCTCTAGATATTAATTACATAAATTTATGTAATTAAATACACATTTTAAAAACATGGATATATAGAGTTAAAAGATTAAAAAAAAAAACCACGCCTCTGGCAAGTGGTTTGCCATAATTAGTCTTAGATCAAGACAAGAAGCTGAGGAATGAGCTATCATAAAAAAAAATCAGAATTTCTCCATCTCCAAAGGGGATCAAAGAAGGAACAGTACCAGCTTGTGGTTTGATATAAGGAAGAACTTTCAAAGATGTGCAAACACAAGGAAAGGCGTGTGGGGTTTTGCACACATAAGCCATTCTCTCCATCCAATGGCTGGAAATACAGACTACTGTGAGGCCAAGGACTTTTACTGAACACTGATAGCCCTATTCCACACAGAACGAAAAAAACGCAGAAAAGCCCTGGGTTAAAGGTCTCTAGTCTCCCGACTTTCTAACATGAAAACCCTATCCCACCGTTCAGTTCTTCCAGGAACGTCAGTTGACAACTTATCCTCCAAAATGCCGTTTGTTTCACACCGGCTTTACCACCAACCGGCCTCCCCTGCACTGAGATGTCCTATTCAAAAAGAAAACTTCCAGAAAGATACAGCAAAGCAGAATCATTTGGGTATTACTCTTCAAACTAAAACATACACTCTAGGCTAAGATGCCCATTACTGTGTCATAAGCCAAATGTATGATACATCCAAATGCTGGTTTTTTAAAAAGTGCCCATATCTTATCTATCACCTATGGGAATTCATGACGATTGTGAGCCATCTGTAGATACTTCTGTGTGCTAACTATTTATAAGTGCTCTTCTGGATGGAGTGGACCTGAAAGAGTCTGTAATTGCCCAAAATAACTGGACTCACACATGCACAGCAAATTAACACCACAATAGCACCCAGTAAAAGAGAGGGAGAGCCCCGGGGTGAGGGCCGTGGTGAACAGGGGGAGGTGTGCGAGAGGACAGCAAGAGAGGGTTCCAGAAGAGTGGGGCTTGAACTGCCCCTTAAAGCATCAGCGGGCGTGGGGAGGCCAAAGAATGCAGGAAAGGTATTCCACGTGAAGGAAAGTGTTAGCCAAGGAGCAGGAGGAGTGGGGCTGCCACGCTCTGGGAAGAACTGAGATGCTGAGCGGGCCTGAGGACAGTTTCCAAATTCTACCTCAACTTTATTAAAGCAATCGTCTAACTGGCGTGAGAGAACACTCTGCCTTCACTAGAAAACCAGTCAGCAGTGATTTAAAGTACATTAAAACTAGGGAATGCTCCAAAAATATTTGCTAACTGGATGGATTCTGAGCAGGGGAAGAGGGAAGCCTTCCCACAAGTGGCATGTGACCAGGTTTTAAGGATTTTACAAGGCAGACGGCCGAGAGACAGAATGTTGATGGGTATTTCAAGCTGAAGTCACAGCATGAAAAGAGGCATGAAAGGATACAGCAGGTTCCAGAGGAGCAGGGTACCAGAGCCACTCAGTCATCTCTGAGCCTGTGGATGCTATCTCCCAAGTACCTCAGAAACATCCGCATCTTCCCTTCTGCATCACCATCCAAGACAAGGGCACTGTTTTCTTTCACGTGGACTCCCGGCTGGCCTCCAGACATCCACTCCTGTCCCTCCGATCCATCTCCACACTGCGCCAGAGTTCTCTTTAAACCACCAAAACTGATCGGGCCACTTCTGCCTGCAGCCTTTCAGCTGTGTTCCCTTATTCTGCCGATAGAGTCTACAATCCCTGCTTGGTTCAGAACCCCCTTTAGGCACTGGCTCACACCTGCTTCCCCGGCCCAACTTCTGCCCTCCCCTCCTGCTCACCGGCGTCGACCACACCTGCTTCCTTCCACCTTCTCCACCACGCCCTTTACCTGGGCAGATCCTATGTACCTGTCCCACGTCCCTCTTATTCCTATTTATGCTGTAAACTTCTGCTGCAAGATGTTTACTTCAGAGAAGTCTTGCCTGACTCCTCCCCGAAAGCCCCAGGCCAGGTCAGGTCCCTCTGTTTACACTCTAATCACACCCCAAATACAAACCAACATTTGGTTAGTATCTAAGTCCTTGAGGACAAGGGCTGTGTCTGTCTGGGTTCACCATGTAGCATCAGCTCAGGCTTGGCACACAGCAGGTACCCATTACATAGCTGTGGAATAAGTGGTGTGCTGGGTCATGAGGCTGGACAGCAGACTGGGGACAAAATGGGGAAGAATCTGCAAGCCAGTAAGTCCTTTGACCTTTATTCTGTAGACAGTTGGGAGAGACAGCTGGGCCCAGTGTCGGCCTTGCTGGCCATACTGCCGGCCTCCATCACCCCTCTTGGCACCAACCAGAATGGCTGACTCAGCTTTACCGACCTTCATCAAAGGAAGCAGAAAGAAACTCAAGGTCTGCTTTCCACCACTCGGCTCCCAACTAAGTGAGAAGCCCTCAGAGCAGCAGCAGAACAAGATCACCGAGCCTTATGCCTCACCTGCCTCCTTAGACACTTGGTCCGTCCACCTGCTCACTGCAGCAGGCACTTATGGATGACTCTGACCACCCCACTTAAGATGGGCTCGTGGTTCCACATGTTTTCTCTAACTGTGGACCCCAAATTTACCCCATTTTAAAATAGGATATTCCTTCCCCTCTTAAAGCAAGTTCCTACCCACCCACTCCTCCTCCCCACACCTCCGCAGGTAGTAAATTTGCTCCTGGCGATCTCCACCACCAGACCCAGACCTTTGACACCCCACCCTCCCAGCTCTGGCCCTGGGGGCGTTTCCCTGCTCAAACTGGACCTCACAGTCATTCATTCCACAAATACTCTTGAAGTCACATCCACCCCTATGGAGCCTAAATCCTAGGTAAATCTAACTGGCTGAACTGTTTTGCTGAGATTCAGGCTGTCAATAAGAATTCCTTAAAACTTCCTCTCTGTAAAATGTCATGTCCCTTTTTACACACTACAATGGGGATGAACCTCGAAAACATTATGCTAAGTGAAAGAAGCCAGAAACAAAAGGTTACATACTATACGGTTCTATTTATATTGAACAGGCAGAATAGGCACATCCATAAAGATAGAAAGATTAGTGGTTGCCCAGAGGCTGTGGGGGAAGGGAGAATAGAGTGTGACTGATAACCGGCTCAGGGTCTCCCGTGGGGGAGATGAAAATGTTTTGGAATTAGAGAGAGGTGGTCAGAGCACAACAGTGTGGATGAACTAAATGCCTCTGATCTGTCACTTTAAAATGGTTAATTTTATGCAACTTTCAGTTCAAGAACAAAAATCCAAGTACTTGAAAAGAAAGTCACTCTTTTCCCTTCCAATTCAGAGTGGCGTCCATCCACCAACTTGCCCTCCACATCCTTTCCCAAGTCTTTCAAGACTTTATTCAACTCCCATTTCCCCTTTTACCTTCTATTTCCTCTCTCTACAGGATCCTTTTTTTCTGTTGACAAATCTGTTAAGTCTGCCCAACCTAAAAATCCCTCCCTTAATCCTGCTTTCCCCTGGAATCTCATCTAGAACCATCTCAAGATCTCATAAAAAGCAGCCACTATCAACTGTCTCCACTTTTTCATCTCCAATATTCCCCGTAGCTCCATTCCTGGCTACAGATAGTGAAACTCACCTGCTACAACACTCTCAAATCGAAAAAATGTACAAAACTCTTGTAGAAATGAATAGATGAGCCTCAAGAACCTCTGAGGCCAAGAATGAGAGAGGCACGAGTCATTAAAAAGAAGCTGCCAGAAACCCTTGGAGTTACACTGTTCAATGAAAGCCACATGTGGCTATTTCAATGTAAATTAAAATTAGATTAAACTAAAAGCTCAGTTTCCTAGTTGCACTAGCCACATTTCCAGTGCTCAGTAACTACCTGTAGCCAGTGACTATCATATTGGACAGTGCAAAATATATCCCATAGAAAAATCTCAGTATCTAGAAACAGAATGTCTCAATATGCACCAGCACCTGATTCAGATTATCACAGAACCTGAGGTTATAAACATCTTGAAAGAATTCCCCGGAGTAAAATAAAGGGAAGGCAGATGCAGCGTTTACTAGTCCCCAACGGAGAGCTCGACATGATGAGACATTATACAAAAATGGCCAGAGCAACCTTTTGGTGACACATCAAATCACAAAGGCTAAATGGTAAATAGCACAAGGTAGAGATGTGGGACATGATGCAGCAAAATTTTACCAAAGCAACAGCATTGTCCAAAATCACCAGGAAAAAGTCACGTATCTATCAGACAGAGATGAACTAGTTATTTTTAAAACTACTCCCAAAGACAGCCAGTCTAAAGGCCCAAATATTATACTGCACAGATAGCAAAGAGAATGGGGTAAAGAAAAAAATTAAATGAACATCGAAAAAGCTACTGATGGGGGCCAGCCCCGTGGCCGAGTGGTTAAATTCGTGTGCTCCGCTGCGGCAGCCCAGGGTTTCGCCAGTTTGGATCCTGGGCGCAGACATGGCACCGCTTGTCAGGCCACAGTGAGGTGGCATCCTACATGCCACAACTAGAAGGACCCACAACTAAAATATACAACTATATACTGAGGGGATCTAGGGAGTAAAAAAAAAACATATAAAATAAAAAATATAAATAAAAAGCTACTGACACTACACTGAGACCTTAATCTCTTAATTTACTCCTTTTTCTGCTCTGGACTTTTATTTTAAAAACTGACCACTATAGTCCTCCCAAAGAGCATCCACGTAGGCAACCAGTGTTGTTAGAGGACATGAATTTACTTTTAAATAGCATCCTACCAAATAGGGTACCCGACAGATACATCTGACAAAACGACCAAAACCAGGCCACCTGAGGAAGTTCAAATATAAAGTGACACTCAGAGATCCTGTGGCACAAAGCAAGAAATTCACTCAGGCAGGAGGCAGAAGAGGCAATAGCTGCTGAAACAGGAAAAAAAAATGACGTTTTCTTAGAGAAGAAGGGCGGTCCTTATTTAAAAATACAGTAAATAGGATCTGCTTAGAACAAGGTTCTCAAAGTGTAGACCAGACACCTCCGAGGGTCCAGGGGCCCTTTTCAGGGGTTCTGTGAAGTCACAACCATATCCATAATACTACTAAGAGATTACATTTTCAGTCTCATCTCTCTCATCATTGTAAAGTGTCCCTGAGGCTACAGGATATGTGATCTCAACAGACAGAATGCAGAAGCAGGAAAGAGAGCCAGCTGTCTTTCATTAAGCCACATATATAATACGTTGGCAAAAAGGCCTGTTTTCACTAATTTTTTTTGGTTTGGGAAATATATTTTTCATGAAAATATAGATTATGTTATCATGTAACGGGCTAATTATTTTTAGATGAATTACTAATTATTTAAAATTTTTATTGAAAAATAATTAAAAACTTCTAAGACAGGAAATACAAACAGGTATAACCCACATAGACAAAAGCTCCCTGAGATTCTTAATAATTTTTTAAAGTGTAGGTCCTAACGCCAAAAAGTTTGAGAGCTGCTGTATGAAAAATTGTGTACAGAATTTTTTTCCGCTCTATAAGGTTTTATTTCCAAAAAGACATTATAAATTTAGATTCCCAACTTAAAGGCAAATATTCCAAACACACCTCAAAAAGAAATGTGTCTTTATACTTGACTTTAGGAGTTAAATTTAATGGAAGACCCAGAGTTTAAACAGAGTACACTTAAATACTTGAGGTTTGTGAAAATATAGTCATTTTGAAAGCAAGCTAACAATAATGAATAAACTGATAATAAACAGATTATAATTTAAAGTACTCAAATAAATTCTCACCAGCCCCCACTAAGTCATCAAATGACATGTGGTATGCTACTATGAGACACTCAACACCAATCAAGCAGGTCAAGCTGATTTCCACATTACTATGTGGGTATAAAAACTCCGGAAGTTTCTGAAAGCATGATACTAACTCCCCTTCAAACGAGGATACTCCTCATGGAAACTCTTATCAACAAAAACTAAAAGCTTAAGTCATCAATAATGAGAGATGCAAATTTCCTGTGGCTAATCACAACAGGTAGTTCTGCAAATAGAACGTATTCACTCGTCAACCACTATAGAAATGCTGGAGTGTGTATATATCGCGAGCGCAAATGAGAGACCGCTGGCTCAGAATTAAAGTCGAAATTCATTTTCCTGACTTCAACTTGCCACAACAAAACACCTTTTAAGAACCACACTTTTGGGGCTGGACCGGTGACACAGTGGTTAAGTTTGCGTGCTCCGCTTCAGTGGCCTGGGGTTCGCAGGTTTGGATCCTGCGTGTGGACATACACACGACTCATCAAGCCATGCTGTGGCAGCATCCCACATACAAAATAGAGGAAGATGGGCATAGATCTTAGCTCAGGGCCAGTCTTCCTCACCAAAAACAAACGACACTTTTCATTTGCGTGCCCATCACCTCAGTTGTACAATTTTCACAAAGTCCGAGTTCCTTTTCTTTCTTTTTTTTTTTTTTAAGACTCCAGGCCCAAACGCTTCAATCTGACAGCCAGTTCTCTTTTTCCTTTTTAAAAGATTGGCACAGGAGATAACATCTGTTGCCAATCTTCTTTTTCTTCTTCTTTTTCTCTCCAAAGCCCCCAGTACATAGTTGTATACTCTAGTTGTAGGTCCTTCTGGCTCTGCTATATGGGATGCCACCTCAGCATGGCCTGATGAGTGGCACAGCATGGCCTGATGAGTGGCACTAGGTCTGTGCCTCAGACCTGAACCTGTGAAACCCCAGGCTGCTTGCCAAGTCCTAGTGTCTTTGACTCATTCTGCTAATCAGTAGCATCAGTAGGAGGTTTCCTAAAACTTTCCAACTCCACTCCTCAGAGGGAGAGCCCTCTTCCCCTGCAGGCTGCAGCAGGGCCACAAGCCACTGTCAGCACCAGGGGCTGGCGGGGCCACCTGCCTTCCTCCTCTAAATGCAGCGTCGGTTGCAGGGATGGCCCTGACGTTGTTCAGGAATATAATTACCAGAAGGAAAGCAGAGTCTCAGCTGAAGCAAGAAAAGGAGACAGACAGAAAATATATGCATAAAAGAGGGGAAAAATCACACGACACCCCCTTCTCTTCCAAAATAAGCACCTAGGAGCGGCATAGCATTTCACCTAAGAGTAGCAAGCATGACTTTCATCGTTTAGAAGCGCATTCCTCTGAAAGAGAGCAGTGTCAACGGCAGAACCAATCCTGTGTGGACCTTAACTCTTACTTGCTACGAGGGGACATCACACCCTCCCCATCTGCTGCAAAGAAACTCAGCTCTTTCAAAGCAGAGCACGGAGCACTCACCTTCAGGTCGTGGCCACAGAGCAGAAGTCTGCACGCTTCTCTCTACAAAAGGTTTTCTCTGTTTGCTCTCCTAGTTTAGAAACCATTATAGAGAAATGCCTGTAAGCCAAGGAAACTGTCTCATTTGGGGGAACAACTAGATTTCAAGAAAGAAAAAAGAAAATCACGACCGTGTGTACAGTGGATGGTACAGCTGAAATGTTAACAATGGGCCTGAAGCACAGGACCAACACCTTCTCCCCGCCTCCTCCTTCCCAAGGTGGCTTCATCGTGTGGCACTCGGATGTTCTGGGGGCTGTGTCTTCAAGAGACACTGATTAAGGTAAATGACAGCCCACAACTCAGCACACATAAATCCGATTCTAATCAAATTAAAGGACAAGGGAAAGAAAGAACAAAGTTTAGTTGGTCAACTTAGAAGTAATGGGATCTCTTGTTTCAATCTTACTTCCCTTTCTGGAGAATAAAATATAAGTAACTCGAAATTAAAGTGGTTTTCATGTGTGGCTTATGGAAGTCCTTACTTTCTTAGTCATATCTCCTATCATTATAGGCTTTAAAAATTTTTAAATTCTATTCAGTACAGTCTTCATTGAAAAATCTTCCTTTTCACTTGCAAGCTTAAATTACATGGTGCAAATGCCACCAAGGAGGAGGACAGCGATCAGAGACAGAACAGCATCAGCAGACCCGTGGGAAGGCAACGCCGTGCCGTAGAAAATCTCCTTCACATCAGTACTTTCGACACAGTTGCTCTGAAATGGTCTCTCCCGTTTCTCAGGAAATAGGCTGCAATTTCAATCCTTATAACCAAGTTCATGATGAAGAACAAAGGAATTCAGAAACCAACAACTTTCAGGAAGCGACCATGTCTAAAATAAGCGTATATTTTTAAAAACAGATGTGGAAATGTTATATCAAGTACCACTCATTTCCCTTCTTCCAGCACAAAGCCAAGTTTTGTTCAGACCTCCATCCTCCCCGACTCAGTGGGTGAGATCTGACAGTGTCAGGATGCAGAGGGGAGGAGCATGTGACCCCAAGTGACTGGCTGGGTGACAAAGAGACCAACCAGAGCCAGAGAGACTTCTGGGAAGATGACATGCTGCACAGGATAAAATATGCAAGGGAAAGTTACAGAACTATGTTATTTTTATTTAGTTTTTAAAAACTTATTTATTTAGTATTAATTTATCTACCAAAAAAACCTAAGGGATCACAGAATTCAAATGGCAGGAAAAATAATTTAGGCAAAACACCAGGAAAAATTTCTTAATTTTAAGGAATGTGACATACTGGATTCTTCAAAAGGGTTGCTGAGTCTCTTCACTGGAGAAAGGTAAAGAAAGGGTATACGTGGGGGCCGGCGCAGTGGCGCAGCAGTTAAGTTCACACATTCTGCTTCTCGGCGGCCCAGGGTTCACCGCTTCAGATCCCGGGTGCGGACATGGCACCGCTTGGCACGCCATGCTGTGGTAGGCGTCCAACATATAAAGTAGAGAAAGATGGGCATGGATGTTAGCTCAGGGCCAGGCTTCCTCAGCAAAAAGAGGAGGACTGGCAGTAGTTAGCTCAGGGCTAATCTTCCTCGGAAAAAAAAAAAAAAAGAAAGAAAGGGTATACATAAATCATGACCAATGACACCCAATCCTGTATCCCCAATCCCAGCCTCAGGACCAGTTTTCATCCTCGCTCTCTCCACCTACAGACATGTGGTGCCCTGAACCTCACACTCAACAAGCCACAAATTTAACTCATCACGCTTCCCTCACAACCTTCTCTTCCTTCTGACTCCCTTACTTCTGTTACAGCCCTGCAACCTTCCCAGGAATCCAGTCCAGCAGGCATGCTCGATCCCTGCCCTGCACTGGACACCAGGCCACCCAGGGTTTCGTCGTCACGACTCTGCAATTTCAGCCCTCCCGTCTCCCCCACCCTCCTACTCCTCTCCTGTCTCATCCTCGTCACCTCTTTACAGAACTTCCTTCTGCAAACTCCTTGGCCTCCAGAACTTCCTTCTACCCAAAGCATCTAATACATGAATCTGTCTCGTTGATCTCTTAAAGCAGAGATCTCATTCACTCAGCAAACAAGCACCGACGCGGTATTAGTTCTGTATGGCTGCTGTAACAACTTACCACAAATTTAATGGTTTACAACAACCCAAATTTATCTTACAGTGCAGGAGATCAGAAGTTCAGAACGGTCTCACTGGACTCAAATCAAGGTGTTGGCAGGGCTGCGGTCCGTTCTGGAGGTTCAAGAGGAGCATCCTTTTCCTCGCCTTTTGCAGCCATCAGAGGCTGCCTGCATGTCATGGTTCCTGGTCCCTTCCTCCACCTTCAGAGCCAGCAGCACTGAGCCAAGTCTCCTCATGCCGCCATCTTTCTAGTTCTCTTCTGCCTCCCTCTTGCACAGGTAAGACCCCTTGTGATCACCCTTGGGCCCACCTGGATAATCTAGACTATCTTCCCTATTTCAGTCAGCTGTTTGGCAACCTTAAGCCACCTGCAACCTTAACGCCCCATTGCCTGTAACCGAGCATATTCACAGGTGCTATGGAGTAGGACACAGACATCTTTGTGGGGGCCATTATTCTGCTGACCACAACTGCTCGATACGAGGCAGCAGGACAGGTAAAAGTTAAACAAGATGCAGGCTTTGCTGTCAAGAAGATCATGTGAGGCCTTTGATACCAAATGTTAACTGCTTCCCTGCTGTTTAAAGAATTAAGGCTAAACCACTTAATTTTACTTTCAAGCCTTCCATGATTTCCAAATCCTCCTCCAGCACTATCTTCTGCTTCCTTGAAGCCCGTGGTTCATCCTACTCTACACTCTCTCACTCTTCATCACTGTAGTATGAATAGCTGTTCATTTGTCAGTATCCTCCACCAGACTCTAACTTCCATGTGGGCGTGACTGTCAATCTCATCCACCACCTGTGGTACAGACTGGTGGTTGTTGCCCAATTCTGTAGAGTAGCAGGACTTTTAACCTCCCACAGCTACCCAGAATCAAGACAAAATTTTCCAGCCTTTCTTGCAGATTTATGCGGCCACATGTTTAAGTTCTGCCCAAGGAGACATAAGAAAAATTGTCTAGGGGCAGTTTCTGGGAACTTCCTAAGAGAAAGCACAAATGACTCCACTGTCCCCTTTACTTTCTTGGTCTCCTCCTCCATCCTGCTGCCTGGAAGATGGGGCCACACTCTAAGGCTGATGCATAGCGAGCTAGTAGGAGCCTATGGTTGGTCATTTCAGTCCTGGACCCCCTCTCCAGCCTTATGGGAGACACAAACTTCTCCCTTGATTTGAGATCCCATCATTGGAGCCATTATTATTTTTGGATCTCTGTCACTTGCAGTCAAGCCTAACTGCAACATACATGGCCATACCCACAGTACCAATAATTACCTATTGATTCAGGTACATAGCTTACCTCTTCTACTGGATTATAATCTCTTTGCCAATCGGTGTTCTTAGCAGAGAGTAGCAAACAGAAATCCTCAATGGTGAGCGAGTGTGAACAATCAATGAATGAAAGACCATGTGGCTAGTGACATGGAGAGGCTCTGTTCAATGCATATGGTCTACTTTAACCTTGGCTCAACACTGTGGCCAAGCAAAATAAGGCTAAAAAAGAGCGTCAGTTTCCAGTACTATTTGATCATGGGACAGCTGGGAGCCTAGATACCAGAGTTCACTCTATTCCTTCCTTGGACACTGTGCCATCAGTGTGGTCCATCACTGGCACAGTCACCTGAAAGCTCTACAAGGTTAATATGCAGATAAACAAGACCCTTTAAAATAATAGCATTTGTCCCCTCTGCTCCTGGGCAGGTGGGATGTCTTGCAATTTGGACGGCCTGAAGGCTGTTGTTGCTCTGCTCTCTCAGCCTGGAGGGGGGAACAGCAACGCTAAGCTAGGAAGCCGGCCCTCCAGAGTCCCCAGCCCAGGTGGGCTCCTCATCTGAGGTGTATGTATATTGTCAGGCTATCAAGGCATACACACCTGCACCCAGCCATTAGCACAGATTACAGAACTGACTATACAGTAGGGACCAGAACACAGGGAGACAGAAAAGAGCCAGTGAGAAACTGTAGTCAGCCAGGAAGGGACTGATGTGCTGTGAAGGCTGGAGAATGGGGGCGGGGAGGGCAGCGGAGAGGGACAGAGCAGAGCCTGAATGGACAATACTTGCTGACTAACAGCTGGACGGAGGCAGGGAGGGGAGGGACGTGGTAGATGAGAGAGAAGCTTGATGGCTTGGGCAAACCGGTGGATGGTAGCGCTCCTGACCATGGTGGCCAAGAAGAGAGAGGTTTGTAGGGCACGCAGGAGAACGCAGCTGATGAGAAGTTATGAATCTGGAGCTCAGAACAAAGGAGTAGATTAGAGATAAATATCTGAGATGCACAATGGGTGCGTGGACAGATACTGAATCCAAGGGCAAGGAGATCACCCATCGAAGTTGGTCTTCCAACAGTTCTTTGCAACTATTCATCTAAATCTTGAGTTTGGGGCAGCCCAATTAAATATGCCAGTCCCATTTCTCAAAAAGACAACAACGTCAAGCTTGGAGTACTGTACCAGGGGCTCAATGAAAAGCACCCACCTCCCTAGGCACTGCAGTCATGGCCACCTTCCTTTGGGGGTCACTGAGCCGAGTCCAAACCTACTGCTTCTTGCAAAGTAAACAAAAAGGAGCTGCTGTGCAAATGAAGCAACCACGGTATCTACAGCAGTCTCCTGGGACACGGAAGTCCTGGGATGCTACCTTTAAGGGGCTCTTTGAAGAAGCTCTAACCAGTTCCACAGGGCAACCACCTTCTCAGCTGAAGCACAGCTGTAGAGAAGACAGCCAACAGCCAAAGCAGATCATGGACATCAAGAGCCCACGCAGGCCTCTAACCATTCCCTGAAAGACTGAGCTGAAAGAGGCTGAGCTCTATTTTAACCATATTCCTAAGATCTAAATGAGACTGCACTGCAAAGAATGGGGAGACAAACCTTTAAAAGGCTTTTAAGCAACCTTTTCTGGTACAGGCACCTACTTATAATTCTTATCCGATTGCAGTCTCTCAAGTGATATGCTAATTTGTACAAAATCTACAAAGGCAGTGTTACAGCCTCAGGTGAAAGTAAAGGAGGGCGGAGAAACGTAATTAACAAAGATGAGTCATGCCCCCCCCCAAGAGAAAATGTCTTAAAAGATTTAAATTCAAACCGGTGGAACGTAAATAAGGCATGTGACAGGAAAACACGTTTCTTTTTCTAAACTCAATCTAAACATCCACATTTTGTAACTGTTGTTTGGGTGTGGGGGTGAACGAGGAGAGAGACAGGCAGAGTTAAAAGGTAAGTCGGCTACGACGTGGTATTTTTAAAGCAAACACAATCTAGTCATCACTTATTCATCTCTTCTATAGAAGGGTGTCTAAAGTCAACAGTTGTTCCATCACCTGGTCACATTCCATGTTAATATACAAGCCATTCTGTGAATTTTGTGATCCTCTTATTTTAGGAATTAGGGTGCTTATAGCCATCAAAATGTCCACCCCAGTGACCCACACCCAGAAAGAAAATGAAGAAGTTCTAAGAGTCTAAGACTCCCAAGAGAACTTGGTGCGGAACATCTATCTCAGCCTGAACACGTGGCCCTTCACGAGGCCTGTCAGAATGACCTAGGAGATGTTCTCAAACACACAGGACTCCACCTCCACCCAAGGGAGACCAGACAATCTGGAGACAGAAGCTCCCTGGAGGATTCAGGTGCCCTTCCCTGCCAGCCACACCTCTCAGGTCTGATTATACACCTTGTTAATGAAGCCCAGGTGGAGCCAGGGCCAGGTAAGGAGGCCACCGCTAGACACCCTTGACCAGTCAGGCTAATCCAGCCAGCTTTCGAACACGGAGTTCTCAGACCGATAATTACACAGCTCTTGCTGTGTGCTGCACTTCTGACTACACCAAAAAGAAGAGGCTTAAGTTCAGAATATCTAAAAAAGGAGTTTGAGAAGAAACAGAAGGTCACCCTTGCAAGGAGTGAACCTCAATATTAGTCCCCTTTAGCTGTCTTTGTCCAAACCTTTGTTTTGTTGCTGTCAACAGTCCTACACTGGTTATACTGTCAACCTTCCAAAATGTACTGAATAAGAAACCCTACTTTGTTTCCCCTAGCTCTGTATCCAGAGCTGCAAATGCAAAGATTACTAGTTAGGACTAACAGATGCACAGCACAGCAGGTAGCTTTGAGCACAGTGAACCAGCCTGCCCAGGTGTGAATCCCGGCTCTGCCACCTACTAGGTGTGGAGCCTTGAACAACTCACTTAACTTTGCTGTGCCTTAGTTTCTTCATCTGTGAAACTGGGGTACCCACTCACGGGGTTTGGTGAGGCCAAATGAACGAATATATGCAGAGCATTTTAGCAATGTGCCTGGTATACGGTACAGAGCAGCTATAGACTCAGTACCCTCAGAACAGCCTCATTCTTTTATAAGCTGCAAAGTATGACACTGCCTAGCTGTGGTGCAATTTATTCCTCTGAAGGACATTTACTGTACGGACTGTCAATCTCTTGCTAATAATAAACAATGCTTCAATGAACATCCTGCACGACAGAGGATCTTTTTACAATGCTCATCAAATTAAGTCGGTCCCCACGTAACTTTCAGGTATAATACTGGTGGTTTGACCATCCTCCAAAGTAGGCACAAGTATCAGCCCCCTCAAGTTCTACACAGAAGCCTCAGAGACAGGGAGTGACTCACCCGCCAGAGCCAACACAGCCCCAAACAGCAGGGCCGGAACCCTGTCCAGATGTGTGGCTGCTAACCTGAAAGGCACCTTCTTCAGTAGGCTTCCTAGAGCTTTCTTACTCAAAAAGAAAGCATGGTAGACGGTCTTATAAACGCACCTCCGATCCACAGGAGGGAGAACTGCCTGGAAGCTCTGTTAGATGCAAACTCAAGCTCACGAAGAGGGCAGATGGAGATGTCAGCAACTTCGCTAACTATGACAGTAATTTATTTCTTCTGCCAAAGATGGAAGCAGAGGTACCCTGAACACGACCCTGAGGGACAGACACCACACGGCCAAACTCCCAGGGAAGCCAATGAACAATTATTGAATTTGGTACCATGAGAACTATTCTTTGGGGAAGGAGAAATTCCTAATAATTACTGCGCAGTAGCATTTGCTGTGCCAAGACAGAAGGGGAACAGAACTCTGGGGTTCAGAATAACTCAGGTAAAATAAAGACCTGAGCGGCCAACTCTCCAGGACGGTTTTAATTAGCTTTGTTGAGTACGGGATTCTAAGAGATTAGTTCTGACAGGGAGAAATTGCTGACAATGGGAAAAGAAAAGGGCAAAGTCGGAACTTAACAGAGGTGGACCCTGTAACCAGCGTGTGCCAGCAGGAGGGGGCTAACCTAGCACAAGGATTACAGTTAGAAACTGCAGGTGTGTTTCAAGAAAATGGTTACTCTCCTAACTAGAGAGAGCATGACAGTACCAGCACTAAAAATCCGAAATAAGACACTACTTCCTAAATCCCGCTCAGCAAGAAGACATCGAACAAAAGGTATAAAAGTCTAACTTAAGATATAAGGAATCTAAGACATTCCACACCACTGTGCTTCAAACAAGACTGGTGCAAGCTGGGGGGGAATTCAGTCTTTCTCAACACTCACCAAGTCTGACTACTTTAAACCCAGGGACCACACAATTCTAAAAGCAAATGCATACAAGTCAAATAAAAATGTTTCTGTGGAGGAAACGCACCAGAGGGAGCCCAGTGGGAAACTAACAGTTTGGTAATGCTAGCACTTGCGTGTTGAAATAGGGGTCAGGGGTGTGAGTGGGTGGGTAGGGGGTTCTATTACAGAAGCTTAAAATTAGGTCAGGTTACCTTCCTAACCAACTCACTTTGCTAGACCAGAACACGTCCAGCAGTTCTGTTTAGCCTCTTGAAGAGAAAACTGTATTTCCATCACTGATTCTTTTTTTTTTTTAAAGATTGGCACTTGAGCTAACAACTGTCGCCAATCTTCTTTTTTTTTTTTTGCTTTTTCGCCCCACATCCCCCTCAGTACATAGTTGTAATATTTTTATTTATTTATTTATTTGAGGAAGATTAGCCCTGAGCTAACATCTGCTGCCAATCCTCCTCTTTTTGCTGAGGAAGACTGTCTCTGAGCTAATATCCGTGCCCATCTTCCTCTACTTTATATGTGCGACGCCTGCCACAGCATGGCGTGCCAAGCGGTGCCATGTCCGAACCCAGGATCCGAACCCGCGAACCCAGAGACACTGAAGGGAACGTGCGCACTTAACCCCTGCGCCACCGGCCGGCCCCATAGTTGTATATTTTAGTTGTGGGTCCTTCTAGTTGTGGCATGTGGGACGCCACCTCAGCGTGGCCTCACGAGCGGTGCCGTGTCCACACCCAGGATCCAAACCAGTGAAACCCTGGGCCATCCAAGCGGAGCTCGCGAACTTAGCACCTTCTCTCCAGGGCCGGCCCCCTCCATCACTGACTCGGACACATACCTTTCTAAGACCTCAATGCTCTCACCTTTCATTCGCTATGCCTGGCCAAACAGAAACCAAGGATTTGCTCTTAGCAAAAGTGAAAATGAAAAACAGTGGTTCTGAAAGGGGCCTGGAAACCACCAGAGTTTCATCTTTCATTTTTAAAGAAGAGACCAACGCCCAGAGTCGATTTTCCTATGGCCAGTGGCAAGTTAGAACAAGAAACCATGGCAGCCAGGTTCTATCCAAGGATGAGGCACCCGACTTGAACAACTTTGCCTTCCAACCATTTCAAATTAGTTCACTTGTAACAAACAAAGAAACATGCACATGCTTTACCATAATCCTTTACCAGGAGGCAACATTTACTTTAATACCTAGCATGTGAGGTGAGGTAACCCAGCTGACTGAGGGAGCCCAGGAGCCATGGTGTTCACCCCCTGGCTCTGCCAGCAACTGGCCGCAGGAGCTTTAGCAAGACTGGGAGTTTCCTTTTCTCACTGATACTTCATTAAAAGGTGGGAAGCATCCCGATTTCAGACTTTTTTTAAGATTTTATTTTTCCTTTTTCTCCCCAACGCCCCCTGGTACACAGTTGTGTATTTTTAGTTGTGGGTCCTTCTAGTTGTGGCATGTGGCACGTCGCCCCAGCATGGCCTGATGAATGGTGCCTTGTCCACGCCCAGGATCCGAACTGCCAAAACCCTGGGCCGCCGAAGCAGAGCATTCGAACTTAACTGCTCAGCCACGGGGCCAGTCCCCTCAGACATCTTAAAATGCGGACAAGTGCTTGCCGTGATTCTCAGATGCCACTGATTATAAGCTGCAACTCTACCGAGCTATGTTAAAATATGAAAAACTGTCTCTGAAAGTGGATGAAATGTGGTGGAAACACAAACTCGCAGAAGGGCAATAAAAAAAAGTGGCCGACAGAGCCTGTGCAGAGGAGTTAGGACTGGTGGGGAAGAAATGGCTTGTCTGGAGATGTGCCTGGGCCCTTAGGATATCCCCACCTGATTACAACCCTTCCTCTTTCTCCTTTAGAATACCATGCTTCCTCTACCTCGCAGTGTGTTAAGAGCACCGTTCCTCTTCTCAGCCTCGAAATCCAACTGGTCTCCACGTCCCACAGATCTTATCCCAGGAACAAGCGCGTACAATTAGCTCTCTTCGGTCTGTGCTTATGGCTGTGGCTCCAGGTGGGGCCTCATCACTGCCCTGGCCTCCTCCAATACCTCATCAGTTCTGGGATGGGCCCCAGGTTATCAGATTTCCACTGTTTTAGTTACTACCTCAAGAACCAAGGCCTAAGTCTATCAGCTCAAGGCCAGGGACCCTCTTTGTAAGGCGGTGGGAAGGGAAGTTCCCACATGAGAACACGGTAATGGGCGGGGGGACAGGTTGCGCACCTGGACTGTCGCTGGCGGTCACCTTGCAAAACGAGGCTATGGACACAACATCTGAGAGGACTTCAGAGAAGCAGACCAAAAGTTCTGCCCTCTGCCCTCAAGACTCTTCGGGTCAGGTGATCACTTAAACCCATCTGAGTTGGGTTTTCTGTCTCTCCCACTGAAAGCATCCTACCCAATTTGGCGGTGCTTGGCACTGAGATGTCTCACACGGATAGCTCTGCCACACAGCTTTCTAGATACAGTGAGACAAGTGCCCCCAGAACTGCTTCTGGCTCCCATTTGGTCCAAAGTGTAGATTAAGCATGGGTATAAAAGGATTAAAGTGTAAGCTAGTTGAGATGCCCTTTGGAGTCAGGAACTGTGTCATTTCACTTTATAGACAACCTTGCCCGCCAACACACACACACACTACACACTCAGTAGCGGACAAGGCAATGAATTAATAGAAAGAATGAATCAAGTATGGGCTAACAGAAGGGAACAGATTTTAGGCAGATTTGAAAGATGACAAGCCGGTCATCTTAGATCGCTTGAAGATGGGCCTTTAGACACGAGGTTAGATTTTTAAGTTACAGAGTAACAGAGTTACATAAATGGCACACGGCCCACGGAAGAAATCCTAGCAGTACAAGGACAGACAAGGAACAGGCTTGACGTAGGAGACGGAGCTATGTGAATTTGGAAAAGTCACTTGGCATCTTTAGGCCTTAGTTCTCCATTCTTTACAAAAAGGGGTCAGGGATAACACCTCTTACAGGGATGTTCTAAGAAGGTGCTCACATCCATAATACCTAAAACAACACAGACAAAGAAAGACTTATTTATGGGGTAATAAGGCAAAGATCATGCCATCAGTCACAGAAGAATTGGTAGGCACAGAGGAGGAATTCAAAATAACGACAAAATTTCTTGGGAGAGGAAGGATGTGGCCAACTAACAAGGAAGTAAAACCATCACTCACAGTCTACCATCTACTTAGGCATCCAAGTTACCCTAACAGAAGGTAAACAGCTTTGCCTTGATTTGTATAATTCATGTTGGAAATAAGACACCCAAGGATTGATACTCACCTCTAGAAGCAGGAGGATAATCAATAATTATAGAACAAGGTAGGAGGTACTGAAAAAAAAGATCCTTGCAAACATCAAACATCCAAAAATTAAGGTCTCTAACCAAAACAAAAAAAATCTCATTTCTCTTACCTCATTTTCAAAAGTGACTTCATAGGGATACTGGAATTCGAGGCTATGAAAACCTAGTTTTATTTGAATACTTTCCCAGTAATTTGAGATTCTACAGCTTTGTTCTTGGCCACATCCACTAAACCTCACTTCCCCTTCCCCAAGAAAAAAAATTAGGGAAGAAGGAAACACTGATCAAACCAGTATTTGGCATACCCCATGCTGGGCTCTCTCATTTGTTATTATCTCCTGAAATCCCTATAGCAATTCTGCAACACAAAACCCCCATTTACAGACAGGGAAATTGAGTCAAGGGGGTGAGGACAGTGTCTGAAGTTATGAGTTACTTTTCTTGAAAAATCTGAATCAAATTTGAACGTGCTTTCTACTTTCACTTTTCAGCAAAGTTCTATATTCTTTAAATCAGCCATCTGTAACCATCAATAACATTTTCCCTTCTGTCTTAAGTTAGAAACGGAAGAAAAAATAAAATGCAAAAAGAGAAACAGTACAGAAAAAGTTCCTGGCAATGATAAGTTATAATCTGGAGTATGACTCTAAAAGGGCCAAGAGTGACTTTTCTCTTTCCAGCGCGGAGCTTTCTCGGGGAATCCCGGGCAGCGTCTGAGCTGACTAAAAAGGGATCCACTTGTCCCCTAACCGCAGATGGAAATTTCAAGTGGTCGTCGACTGCCATCGAATGCAAAACTGGCTTGTCTGTTTCTGTAGATTCTGCACCAATGCTGCTGGCTGAGATATGCAAGCAAAACAAGTGCAAACCAACAGGTTATCTATCCAGTGGTTAGGGGCACAAGTTACAAAACCCAACGAGCAACATCAGCTCTTCAGGACAATCCTATAAAGCACTTCCTGCCACGGGTCCCGCTATTAAAGAATTAAGGCTGACGTATCCTCACAATTCCCTCGCCAGCACCCCTAGGTTCCCCAGCCCAGTTAATAAGTCATGCACTGGATTCTTCCATACAGGACCCACCCCCAAGCCCAAAGTTGGCCAAATGCATTCTGCAAATCTGCAATCAGCAACCCGGGGGATGAGCTTAACTGCAATCAGGAGGAGGGGAACCACCACCCTTGAGACACAAGGGCACGGAACAGTTGCGAGACAGTTTAAAAGAACAACTCTTGCTCCAGTCCTGGCTCTCTCCACCCCGGGGCGGGACGGCAGCAACGCGGGGGCGAGGGGGGCGGGGGGGGGGGGGGGACGGGCGTCGCTGACGTTGAAACTGTACAACGGCACTTTTCCTTACAACTCGCTACAGACGCGACCGCAGGGGTTCCCCCGGCCTGAGCCGCTCCAGCGCCGCCCCCGTCCCTCCGGCGCCCGGACTCTCCAAGGGCCGCCCAGGTCGCTCTCGAGTCCCCGCCCCTGCGCTTTCCCACCGGCCCCATCCATCCCCGAGGACCGCGGCTGCGGTTATCTGGTTTTAATAAAAACCGAAATGGTCCCAGGCTAGAGAGCTTCCCGCCGGGAGGCAGAGACGGAGGGAGGAAGAGAAAAAAGAAAAGGTCGGAGGATCCCTGCATCGCTGGCTCCAGGAGCTCCCCGCGGGGCGAGGGCGGGCGCGCCCTGGCTCTCGGTGCCCACCCGACCCGCGCCCCCGCAGAGGCTCTCCGAACTCACCCAGGTTTTGTTCTCCCCAAAGAAGGAGCGCTCTCCCTCTCAGCGGGAGCTGCCCTGGACCTCCGATCCGCGAGTTCATCCCGCCAGGGCGGGCGGACTTGAGCGCACAAGCCCATCCATCCTGCCCCTCGTCTGGGCACAGCGTGTGTCCCCGCGGCGCTGTCAGCGTGCAAAACGGCCAGCCCGCTACTTCCACGCGCCGAGCAGGTGCGACAGCATCACGCTGGAAACTCCCGAGGCGCCCAGCCTCGCGCCCGAGGTCCGAGCCCAGGAGGCCGGACTGGGGACCCCCGGAGCCGGCCAGGCTCCTCCGCCACTCGGGGGGAGCGCGGCCCGCGCCGGCAGCTATTCCGCGGTCCCGGGTTCGGGAGCTGACGGCGGTTCGCAGCCCTCACGTCCCGGCCGCGCACTCGCCCGGGTGTCATGGCCGAGCAGCGGCCCCGGGAGAAGTTTCCAAGAGCTAACGGCTTACCTCTTGGCCCCACGGGCGGCAGCAGCAGCTCGGAGAAGCGGCGAGGCGGCAGCAGGAGCACCCGTGGCAGCCCGAGCGGGGAAGGATGTTGGAGGGAGGCGCCGGCAGCGAGGCACCGCGGCGATGGGAAGAGGAAGGCGCCGGGTATCTACAATCAGAACGTGGGCTGACCGTGACGTCACAATGGCGCGGCCAGCCAATCGGGGCCCGAGGGCTGAATCAAGCGCTATGATGTCATGCGGCCGCGGAGCCAATCGCGAGACAATAGAACTTTCGTGATTGTAAATTCCAGAATCCGATGCAGTGGGGGAGCCGAGGCCGGGGTTGGTCCCCTCAGGTTCACGTGTGTCTGGGCAATTTTATCCCCTTTCTTCCTAATAAGCCTGCGTGGAACGCAGAGCCTGCGCAATAGCGACAATGAAGGTCCGATGCCCTGAACTCCGACTCTCCCGGTGCCAGGCGTGGCAGGGCGCTGTGGCCACGCTGGGACGGCAGAAGCGCACTCTCGTAACGGTCTCCTCTACGGTTCTGAAAGGGTTCTAGTTCCCCTTGGTTTTAGCTGAAAGGGTTAAACGCCTACGGGGACCGCTGGAGCGAAGGCCTGCAGTTGGACAAGATCAGGCAACAACCCAAAAAAGCGTTCGAAACGTGGGACAGCTGAACTCCCTTGTGATAGATTTACCGTGATTTTTCTTAGGGGTTCTGATTTTCCCTTAGAGGTCACTACCAACTCCATTTCTACGCTAGAAATTATTCCAAAAGCTTGTAAAAGGAGGAAGGGTGATGGAGTAAGTGAGGTATTTTCAGCTGGACGGATTCAAGCACTGAACACGAAGTGCTGTGTGCTCAGGGCGCTAATAGAAGATCTTTGCTGTTTTTCATTGATATTTGGATAATTTAAGGCCCTCAGCACCCTAGTATCCTACTCTTTCTCCCTGTCAAGGCCCGGAAGTCCTTTGGCCTTATGCTTTCTTACTGTATTCCTACTCCATCGAGTCAACCATTTAATGTACGCAAATTTATTGTTTTACATGTTTACAATGTAATGTTTATCATGTGCCAGCTGTGTCCCAGGCATTGGGCCGCTGCAGTAGGAATACAGGTGCACAAATTATATGCAAATTAGGTAATTTAAACATACACAAATAATTGAGATTTGTAACAAGTCAATTGCCATTCAACTCCACAAACAGAATGCCTTCGGTTTGTCACATACTATGCTAGATGTTAGGAATAAAAACCTTCGAGGACCACCTCCGCCTGTAAAATGATACAGTCAGGAAACAACTACCATTGCAGAGTGGTAAATGCTACAGTGGACACCAAGACACAGACATTAACTGGGAACTTTCTGTCAAGGGGCCTGTGAAAAGCATTCGCTAGAGGCGTAAGTGGGACAAAGTTATCTCCTTTATTCTTCACTCTTCTGCCAGCAGCCCAAGACCAGAGCTAGTTCAGCTCTCTGTCACCCTCTCCAAGTTCTGTCTTTCCAGGTTTTAAAAGTTTCGAATTTAACTTGATACTCCAAAAATCTCAAGTTTTACACCACGCTCCATTGTTTTCTTTGTGTTCACCTGTCAATAAAATGTTTTAAGCCCACACTACCAAAATATCTGTTTTTATTTTTGATTAAGGATTTATATAACTCTCAAGTCGTGCATTAAATATTAATTTGTTCTTATTTTAAAGTAAAAGTAAACATAAAGTTATAATATTTTATTCCTATCCCCCAAAGGATGCCTTTCCACATGCTCCTTGACAGACAGGTCTTAGTTAATCTGTGTATCTTGGTTTCCATTGTAGCGTTTTCCACTCTGCACTTGTGGTTGTTTCCTGACTGTACTGTCTTGCTCAAACCATGGAGTGCCTGAACCCCCCACCTTACGGTCCACTACTTTAGGTTGTAAACTCCATTGAAGGGAGAAACATGTTGAAATTTGCTCATTATTTATCCGCAGGTCCCTGGTATGTAAAAGGAGCTCAGTAAATACGTTTTGAATGAATGAATGAACTCCTTCTCCCACTCACCACTACCATCTTCATCCTGGTGCTTCCATTTTCTGCTCCAGAATTCCAACCATCTGTCTGATAGTCACGTCCCAGGACTCTTGACTCCTAACAAATCAAAGTTGGTCAGGTCATGTTCCCACTCTTCCTCCAGCCAGAGACTTAGGGTTCCCAATACATAGATGATTAAGGGGGAATGTCCTGCCCGCACACAACTCATCTTACACCCTACAGTGTAAACTGATTACCATGACCTCAGTATGAATTACTCCATGTTGCAGCACCATCACATTCATGGTCAAAGGGCAAGAAAAGCAGCAGAACTGAAATGACTCCTCAACTTACCTGTGGTACTTTTTTCCAAATAAATCAAAAGAATGCCTAGGATTGGGGCCGGCCTGATGGCTCGACTGTTAAGTGCACACGTTCCACTTTGGTGGCCCAGGATTCACCGGTTTGGATCCCAGGTGAACCTATGCACCGCTTGGCAAGCCATGCTGTGGTAGGCATCCCACATATAAAGCAGAGGAAGATGGCTATGGATGTTAGCTCAGGGCCTGTCTTCCTCAGCAAAAAGAGGAGGGTTGGTGGCAGATGTTAGCTCAGGGCTAATCTTCCTAAAAAAACAAACAAAAAAGAATGCTTAGGATTCAATGCCAGGGTTCACGGTACGTGTTCTAGTTAGCATCCAAATCAGATTCCTGGCCATCCAGGTTCCAGACACCACGCTGGAGCCATCCGAGTCCTTATAACCCACCTATCAAAAGTAAATCCGGGTGGTGCAGAAACAAAACACTGTAACTTGCGTGTTTCTTTGTAGCATTCATGTGGTCGTCCCCCGAGGAGTGACTATTGAATTATCTTCATTAAATAGTTAACTATTTTATTTCTTCTTCTCTTCTTCCTCCTATTTTTCTTTACTTTTAAATTCTAGTAGCATTTTTCCCTCTGCTCCTAGTTTCCTCAGTGGTCCTGAATCTCCTCCAACCACACGCTTGCAAGTGTATTAGAAGGTTACTTCAATATCACTCCTGAGAAAGAATATGTAACCCATTGGGACATTTGCTCTATTGTTATATAGCGTCTGTAGTTGAATCAAGAAATGTGATTGACAGTTTCATTTGCATGCCACTCTGATTAATGAGACTGTTGTTTCATTAAGGATGAAATACTGTAATCTGCTTGACATAATGAAACCTGTCTTTTGAAATAGGATGTTTGCCTCTGAACATTTAAAATTTGACTAAGACATAGGCCAAGGATAAGCTAGTTTCTGTAAGATTGCCACTATGCCTTCTCTTTTGGTTTCTACCTTTTTGTCCCCCTTCCCTGTCATCCTACTTTTTTCTTCTCTTCTACTTTGTGTCTTATCTTGTTGCCAGGGGTTCCCAGCGGCCTGGCTTGCCTTTGTTGGAGGCAGACAGAGATTAAAGCAGCTCCTTTCCTACTCAGGCCTTGCAGTCAGTTCCACACTTACATCGTTGACTTTGCGGCTACTCCTCTTCAGTG
The DNA here is from genome assembly GCF_037783145.1 of Equus przewalskii. Classification (NCBI taxonomy): domain Eukaryota; kingdom Metazoa; phylum Chordata; class Mammalia; order Perissodactyla; family Equidae; genus Equus; species Equus przewalskii. The sequence continues at coordinate 51,150,698 of NC_091849.1, forward strand.
ATGTTCACCCTGTCCTGAGGTTTATCTGTTCCTGCCCTTGAGTGTTCGTCTGGAAGGATGTGAACTACTTGAAGGCACTGCCCATGCTTGGCCTACTATGTTGTTTTTCCAGTGGCCAGCCGAACCTCTAGCAAAGAGCCGATACTCATAAATACCTGCTGAATGAATAAAGGATTTAAACTATTTCTGGATTCCCTGGTCTTTTCTTTTCCACTTCATTTTACACTTTAGTACTCTGTCTGGGAGGACCGGGCAATGAAAGGGGCCTGTGCCCTCAGTGCTCTCCATGGACAGTGACTTCCTAGGTGATATTATCACCCCGTTCACAGCTTTGAATTCCATCTATACTTTTCTGATTCCCGAATGTATTTCTCTGCCCAGACCTTTCCTCTGAATTCCAGACTTATATACTTAACTGCCTATTAATGACTTCCCTTAGTTGTCTAAAAGGCATTTCAAACTCAGAATAATCAAAAATGAACTCTTGGGGCTGGCCTGGTGGCGTAATGGCTAAGTTCATGCACTCTGCTTCGGTGGCCCAGGGTTCATAGGTTCGGATCCTGGACACAGACCTAGCATTGCTGGTCAAGCCATGCTGTGGCAGGGACCCACACAAAATAAAGGAGGATTGGCACAGATGTTAGCTCAGTGACAATCTTCCTCAAGCAAAAAAAGGAAAATTGGCACAGATGTTCGTTCAGGGCCAATCTTCCTCACAAAAAAGAGAAAAAAATGAACTCTTAATTTTTCCCCAAACCTGCTTCTCCCGTGGTCTTCCCCAGCTTTGTAAATGACAGCTCCGTTCATCTAGTTTCTCAAGTCAAACACCTTAGACTTATGTTAAGCTCTTCTCTTTCTCTCACATCCTACATCCATGCATCAGCAAAATCCTGCCTACTTGATCTTGAAAACATTTCCAGAACCTGTTAACTTTACACCACCTTTACCACAACCACTTGTTTAAGCAGCTATCACTTGTTGCCCAGAATTTTGCAATACCCTCCTAACCCAACCTCTACATCAGCTTTTGCCTCCTACAGTCTATTCCCAATCCAGCAGCCTGAGGGATCCTCCTCAAACCAAAGCCAGATCATGTGGCTTGTCTACTTAAAACCACCTATCAATTTCTCATGTCAGTAAAAGTCAAAACCCTTACAATGGCCTATAAGGTGCTTCATGACTTAGCACCTTACCATTTCTCTGACCTTCCAAAGCTACTCTGTCTCCCACCCACACTGGCCTCCTTCTTATTCCTTGAGCACACCAAGCACTAGACTGCCTCAGGGTCTTTGCACTTCCTCTTCCCCCATGCCTAGAATAATCTAATCCAGACATCTCCAAGGCTTACACCCGTGTTTCATTCTGATATCGATAAATGTCCTCTTCTTAGAGTTCTCCTTGATCACTCTAAATGTGCAGTATCTCCCTCTTTGCCTCTCATAGGCTAGAAGACTTTTACTCTGCTTAATTTTTCTCCTTAGCACTTATCCTGTCTGGCACACTCTGGGTTTACTTCTAATATTTGTTTCTTCCCCCTGCCATAAGCTTATTGAGGGCACAGACTTTGTTCTGTTCACCTCTGTATCCCCAGCACTTGGACCACTGCCTGGTACCTGGTAGGGGCTCATTAAATATTTACTCAATGGATAAATGAGTGAACAAATGAATGGAAAACTGAATTGCAAACAGGGGAGATGCTTTAACTAGGTACCACTTGGCCAAAAATGCAGTCTAAGAAAAAGAAAATACCAACTACCATAATTTAAAAATTATTATCTATGGGTATTATTTTTCTGTTCCCCATTAAAGATAATAGGTTTTTCCTGCCACGTTTTTGAAATTTTAAAATCTGAAAAATTAACACGCTTCAAAAGAATAACATTTTTAAAAGGCTATAAAGGAAGAAAGACTATAACTATGGTCATGCTGAAAAAGAAATCCCATTGTCCTAAATTAGTGTGAATTTGGGATATCTTACTTTTCTCTAAATGCATCAGATCTCTTGAATTTCAAGCACTTTTTCCTGAAATAGAAACTGTTATGATATTTATTTTAATGATGAATCAAATTTGGTACCAATTCTTTCTCTTTTTAGAACTTCTAAGTTTCTAAGGCCTTTCCCAATACATCTCATTTTACCCTTTTGGCACCATAAAGAAATGAGAAAATTGAGCTACAAAAGAGTTATGTGACGTACTCAGGGCTGCAAAGCCAGTTAGCACAGAATCAAGGTTGATTTCGGATCTCAGTTCTCAACTTCTTCAAATGCTTAGCTGTGTTAAAGATAAGATTTTAAACCAGGACAGATTCTCAATACGTCTTTTACTTTGCTGGTTAACAAAAGATAAATTTCATAACGGATTTATATCATTGTATAAGATATTAAAGAGTTAAAGATTTCTAGGAAGTAGACAAAAGCAGACGATAACCAAACATCTAGCCAAAAACTATAGAGTTAGCGATGTGGTTTCTGTTGTTAAGGAGTATGTTCTGCTTAAGCTGTGTGTTCTGCAAGTACTTTATGCTTTGCTGCCCTAATTCTATCATTTACAAAAGAAGTTCTCCCAAAATTAGCCGTGAGCGATTTAGTCATTCAAGGTCATGTGATGTTTTAGTTATATGCATAATGTGTCATAAAAGGCCTTGCTTTTGTGTACCTGCAAGATTAGACATGCTCTTATATGTCAAAAACTGGTAGTACGATTTCTTTCTACAATTTCAAGTTCACATTTGTATTTTTTGTGGGGAAGTTTGGCCCTGAGCTAACATCCACTGCCAATCTTCCTCTTTTTGCTTAAGGAAGATTGTTGCTGAGCTAACATCTATGCCAGTCTTCTTCTACTTTTGTATGTGGGATGCTGCCACAGCATGGCTTGAGAAGTATATAGGTCCATGCCCAGGATCCGAACCTGCAAACCCTGGGCTGCAGAAGCAGAGTGCTCAAACCTATGCCAGTGGGCGGGCCCCTCAAGTTCACTTTTTGCCAGGGGTGAATGTGGCATCCTAAGACTCAGATGAAATTCTACAAGTGTGTGTTGCTGTTCAATTATTTTTGCAGACTATTGCTTGGCACCTGATTGTGAAGCACACTTCTTTTTTCAAATTCACATAATCCCTAAGGTCAGGTTTACTCAGTCAATTCCCTTTCAGGTTAAATAGCATTACAGTATTCTCTTCTATCCTGAATGATTAAATGACACACTGCCCTCTATCAGATATATTTTAATAGAATGAACTCCGGTATAAAACTTAAAAAGCTATCAGGTAGATATCCTAGATGCATAAAATTGAGGCAATTGTAGGCTGTCCAAAATCTAGAAAATAAAAAGTACAATAATAGATTACTACTTTTGCACTTTGCTGATCAATAAGATAACGTCTACATAGTCTTAATCTATACCCAGTCCTTTCATTTTTTTCTCCACCTCCCTCTGCCCTTTCTGCTTCCCTGAATGTGACCTAGAACAGAATGTTTCTTTCCTACTCTCCCCATAACCAGAGCACTCTGTGAAGACCTTTATCACTTATAATGTTACCATTGTAATTATGTGTCTATACCTCTCTTCCCCAACTCAAGGCCAGAAAATGTGTCATTCATCTTTGTTCTTGTAGCATCATGCTATGCCAGATACATAGTAGTCATTCAATAAATGTTTATTGAACTGGACTCTCAAAAGACCATTTACTTTCTTCATGCTAAAGACAGCAAATAAGGCACAGTAGGATGTTTCAGGATATGCAAGCAAGACTTTTGGAGCCCCAAATTCATTCCATCAGTTTAACGTGCTTTGATAACATGGCAGGCAGTTTCCGAAAGCGTGCCCAGTGATCTCTGGCACCTGATATTCATGCCCACGGGCTGGACCTAGTAATTTGCTCTTAACAGATAGAAAGGACATGGCAAAAATGATGAAATGACACTTGCAAGATCAGGTTAGAAAAGAAGTGACGTCTATCTTACTGGCACTCTCTGTATAGCTTCTTGGCTTGCATATTTGATGAAGCAAAGTGCCACGGTGGAGATGCTCACATAAGAAACTAAGGGTGGCCTCTGACCAATAGACAGTTAGGAACTGAGGTTCTCAGTATCACAGCCGACAAAGAACCGAATCCTGCCAATGACCACATGAGTGACCCCAGAAGGGGATCTCTCCCCAGTAAAGCCTTGAAATGATTTACAGGCCCAGTTGATATCTTTTTATTTTTTTTCTGCTTTATCTCCCCAAACCCCCCAGTACATAGTTGTATATCTTAGTTTCAGGTCCTTCTAGTTGTGGGATGTGGGACGCAGCCTCAACGTGGCATGACGAGCAGTGCCATGTCCGCGCCCAGGATCGAACCCTGGGCGGCTGCAGTGGAGCTCGCGAACTTAACCACTCGGCCACGGAGCCCGCCCCCCAGTAGATATCTTGATTGTAGTCTGTGAGAAACCCTGAAGCAGAGAACCCAGCTAAGTAAACGATGCCCCATTTCTCACCTACAGAAACTTTGGGATAAAAAAATGTTTCAAGCTACTAAGTTTGGAGATAATTTGTTATAAAGCAATAGATAACTAACACAGACATCAATAGTTTTCCTTTTAAAAACAGAATCAGAAACAGAAGAATTGAAATAAAGTTTATTTACTTTACCTGTCAGAACAATCAAGATATGCCTAGTATTTTGATAACTATGTCAACATGCCAGTTACAAAATTTGCCTTTTCCAATATGGCTTCTCATATCACAGGAAAACATTTACACATATGGGGATAGGTTGCCAAATTTCAGAAGGAGGAGGTAGAGACAAGGCAGGCCACTCCGTAAATAAATTAAGCTGCTGCCTCATTGAATGAGGGCTTCCTGGGAAGGGACCTCATTCCCAGCCCAACATCAATAAACATTTGCTCAACTCAGGAGGCTAGTCAAGCAGCTCAGATTTTCATTTCATTTATTATTTCGACTTAAAGCATTACAGGTTACTGTTAAAACACAAACACTATACGGAAAGAATAATACATTGTACTTTCATCCACTAATGAGTAGAGCCAATTAGTTTATTGCATCAGCTAATTAAGGAGTAACTAAGCTATGAAAGCCTGGAAAGTTGGGTTGTGGCTAAATAATCAAGAAAAATTCCCAAAGACTAGGGATAAAGGGTGCCACAGTGAGTACCCATAGGACAAGCATAAAAGGACACAATTAATATTCAAGAAACATTCATGAATGCTCTATTCATTTTTAAATTACCCTGGACACCTAGTTGGGTATCTGGAAGTCAGTGGATGCTAAGTATATATTTACTGAATATTCTTTGGGGACCTCTTATGTGCCAGGAACTGAGATAATAAAACTACAATACTCGGTAAAAAGTGATGTTTTGCGCTTAACAAATGCAAAAAAAGTGCTACGGGAATTTAGACGTTGGCGAGGACGGGGAAAGAGAATTGAAACAGCAAGGCCTTTCCAAAGGCCATACCTCCTGCCTAAAACTGCTCACCTCCCCCTTTTCCTGGTCTTAACTTAAAAGTCATCTTTTTCAGATAGGTCTTTCCTATTACCGTGACTAAAACCAGTCTCTCCTCTTTTCATTTTCCCTTCCTCGGCCCTACTTTATACTTAGTTCGCAGCACTTCTCACAATCTATAATTGTTTTGCTTACTTATTTTTATCCCTGCCTTCCCAATTAGACTTGAAACTTCAGGATGCCAGAAACAAGTCTGCCTTGTTCACTGGGGTGTGCCAGGCATAAAATACGCGCGCAACTGATGTTTGTCAAAGGACCGAACGTAAACTATGAAGTCAAAAAAGGGTACTGATGTCGGGGTGGAAGAAAGCTGCGTGTCCAGACATGGATTCCAATCATAGCTCTTCCTCCGAAGAGCTGGGCCATCTTTGCACATCGTGCTCTGGGCACCCAGGAGGGATCCTCGGGGAAGGGACTCCTTTGTCGCCCGCCCGAGAGGCGGGAGCAGCTTTCTTTGGCTCGCCCCGCCCCGCCCCAAGTCTGGACCGCAGCCCCCCCAGGCTCCCCATCACTTCCGGGCCCCCACACCCAGCCCTGGGACCAGAGACCGTTCACTGGGCCCCCTCCTCCACTCGCGAGGCGTGGGGACCGTTACTCGCCCGCGGCGCAGGGAGGGGCCGCCACCGCCCAGTGCCCCTCGGTCGCCCTCCCCCGCCGGACGCCTGCGGGTCCCCGCCCCGCTCCCCCGCCGCGGTCACCCCATTCATCCCGCGGCTGCACCCGCCAATCACCGTGCACCGTCTGCGCTGCATCTGGCGATGGGGCGGGGCCTCGCGAGGCGCGCGCTCGCCCCTTTCCCTCCCCGAGCTTGCGCCGGGGCCGGGTCATTCCCGGGCAATGACCGGCCTCGTCCTCGCGCTGACCCGGCCGGGGACGGGGAGTGGGGGTGGGGGAGGCTCCGAGCCAAGGAGAGGAGAGTTGTGCGGTCCGGATTGAGGAGTCCTGGGATCCGAGGGTGGCCGAGGCCTTGGGGGAAGAAATGCAGAGTGGCCTTGACTCTGGTGGTCCCACGCCCCTCGGATCCGGAGCCCAGAGCATCCAGATTGGCGCTTTGGACGTTCCCTGTCCCGCGACAAGCGACTGGGTGGAACTGCGCGGGGCGGGAGAAGAGAGGAGATGAGGCAGCAAGAAACTGTGTGTCTGCGGACAGCTCAGCCCGCCTCTGACTCTAGGGCAGGCCTGTGGAGAGAAGCCTTGACTCGTTACTCATCTTTAAGACTTCTTTTATAATTGGCGAATTAGCCCTGCGTTGTAGACTTTGTTAATGCTTGTCCAGGCTGCTGAGAGTGAGGATGAAACAAAAGGCTGCTCCTGTTGAGCTTAGAATTATATTTACTTTTGTATCCCCATAAACTGTGTGATAGTGAGAACATTTCTCTTGGTATATTTCATAAGTGGGCGTTTTTTTTTTCTTCTGCATATCTCTCATAGTGTCTTATTCACCAGGAAGGCTGAGAGGAAACCTAGCAGCTTTTCTTTTGGCAAAGGTCACCTCTTCCTTCCTCCCACCTGCTCACCCCCCTAAAAAACCTTAAAGGCACAGACAGCAGTTTGACCACAAACTGTTGCTAGATTTTTCGCTTCGTCTGTAATCCTCCTAACCAGTCTGTAGGAATAGGTATCATCACTCATTTTAGATGTCACAACAGGCTTAGAGATTAAGCCGGCCAAGGTTGCAGTTTGTAAGTGACAAAGTTTGAGCTCTCTCCACACTTCTTTCCCCCAGATCATGAAATTTCAGTCCACGGTAAATGGAAGGTGGAAAGGAACCCAATGCTTTCGGAGTCCTTGGCTAAGGACGGGGCATCAAGCACCTGCAAGCACCTCTTGGAGGTGGGTTTGCATTTCTTGAGAACTCTGTTGGGTGCATAGCTTTCATGCCAGGACTTTGAAGGGTAGAAGAAGAGCTCCTTGAAGCTCTGAAATGCCAGGTCACACATGGGCTGAAGTCTTTCGTAACCCTAGTCTGACCTGAAACAAAAGCCCTTTTCGTAACTAAGTGTTGCCAACCTGGATGCTGGAAGGCTGCCCAGGTCTTGTTCGCGGATTTCAGTCTTTGTGGCAAGAGAGTGCAGAAAAGTTGGATCAAAGACAGAGTTAATTAGGTCACAGCTTCTTTTAGGGGAGAGAAAGCAGCGAACTATGATTGGACTTTTGTCTCAATCCGATTTAACAGATTGGCAGAGTCTGTCTGCTCCATGCTCCATGCTGTGGGCACACAAAGATGGGCGAGCAGCTTTTCCTGCCTGCTGGAGAAGATTACGGTTGGAGCGAGGTGCATTAGTGAGTCGAGTGTATGAAAAACTAGCAAAGGGAGGCAGCACATAAAGCAACTGTAGATCAGTACAAGGCAAGAGTTATGGCGGGTGCAGTGAGCTTTGACAGAGGAGCGTAGGTCAAGATGCAGAAGGAGGAGAGGAGGCTCCTTTAGGCTCCAAGCTGAGCAGTCAGAATTTTTCTTCACCAAGCAGCCAGAGTGGCCTTTAAAAAGAAATGCCAACCCAACATCCATAAACACCCTTTAGCAGCTTTCCCAGTGTGCTTGGTATCAACTCCCTAATCCTTACTGTGATGTAAAGATCTGCATAAGCTCTGCTTGCTTCCGGGCCCATCCTCCGGGGCACCACTGTCTGTACTTGCACGTAAAACTCATCTCTTCGATTCTCAGAGATGAAACTCTTTCTCACCCCAGGCCTTTTAAACATGCTGTCCCTTTTGTCTGGTCACTTCACTAACCTGTCCCCCTTCTGTACTGTTTTCTCCAGCTCTCTGTCCTTCCATCTCAGCTTCAAGTTGCTTCTTTTTCTGAAAAACTTCCCTTCTAAATAATGCCAACTATTGTAACTCTCATCACCTGCTTTTCTTTTTTTCCAGGCACTTATCAAAATTTGTAAGATACTGTTATTTGTGTGATTATCTCTTAATATCTGCCTGTCCTATCGTCTCACTCTTGTTTCTATAGTGCTTATAACAATTTATAATATATATTTGTGCACTTGTTTGTTTTTGTGTCTGGTGGTCCTATCTGCTTTTGGGTTCCATGCAGACATGGTTTTGTTTCCCATTATATGCAGTGGTTAGCACAATGCTTCGCCCATTGTCAGTGCTCAATAAATATTTTTTGAATGAATGTTTGGAATCACTTGGTCTAGAATACATGTTGAGGAATATGGGAGAAATATATGTGGGAGGCAGGCTGAGTAAGGTAGATGGAGCCAGACTGTGGAGGGCCAGAGAGAGGCATTTCTATCTGATTGGTTAGGCCTACACTGTTCAGTATGGAAGCCGCTAGCTGCCTGTGGCTGTTGAGCACTTAGAATGTAACTGTGGAGCTGAATTTTAAACTGTATTTATTTTTAATTTTTTACATGTTCTAAAGTATGTTTGGAACAGCATGAGTATGTAAATCTACTTTTTCAACTATAAATTTTATGAAATCTAAATACTGATCAAGAATTTCAGTGAAAATTTATCATCTGAATTGGGAAGAACTGTAAATACACTGAATTTTGAACACCTCATACAAAAAAAAGAATATCAAACATCTCATTTTTCCCCTAATGATTACATGTTGAAATGGTAAGATTTTGGATATATTAGGTTAAGTAAAATATACTTTTAGACTTAGTTTCACTAATTCTGGGTGTACACCCAAAGGATTGAGAGCAGAGACTCAAGCAGACACTTGTACACCAATGTTCATAGCAACATTGTTCGCAACAGCCAAATGTCCATCGAAAGATGAATTGATAAACAAAATGTGATATGTATATATAAAATGGAACATCATTCAGCCTTTAAAAGGAATGAAATTCTGATACATGATACAACATATATGAACTTTGTTTTTTTTTTTTTTTAAGATTTGCTCTTAGCTAACGTCTGTTGCCCATCTTGCTCTCTTTTTTTCCTCTCCCCAAAGCCCCAGGGCATAGTTGTAGGTTCTCGTTGTAAGTCCATCTAGTTCTTCTATGTGAGTCACTGCCACAGCATGGCTACTGACAGTCGAGTGGTGTGGTTCTGCACCCAGGAACCGGCCTGGGCCACTGAAGTGCAGTGCACCAAACTTTAACCACTGGGCCATCAGAGCTGGCTCTAGATGAACTTTGAAGACATCCTGCTAAGTGAAATAAACCAATCATAAAAGGACAAATGTTGTGTGATTCCACTTATATGAGGAAACCAGAAGAGGCAAATTCACTGAGACAGAAAGTAGACTAGATGTAACCAGCGGTTGAGGGGAGAAGGGAATGGGAAGTTATTGTCTAGTGGATACAGAATTTCTATTTGGGATGATGAAAAGGTTCTGGAAATGGATGGTTGTGGTGTTTGCACAGCATTGAGAATATGCTTAACACCACTGAATTGCATCCTTAAAATGGTTAAAATGTGAATTTTATGTACACTTCACCACAAGAAATTTTTTTAAATTAACTTTGTTTATCCTCTTTTACTTTTTAAAAATGTGGCTACTAGAAAATCTTAAATTACGTATGTGGCTTTCTTGTTATATTTCTATTGGACAGCCCTGGGCTAGACAACTGGGAGCCCTGGGGGAGGATGAGTAAGTTTCTGTGATGAAGCTTTCACTAATGTCTGTGGCACCAGGAAGGCTGCTTGTAAGGAGGGCATGAGGGTAGGAGACGGCGATGAACCCACACATTTAGGATTTGCTGGAATATATTATATATAAAAAGGCACATGAGGAAAAGTCTGGATGGGAGTGGGGAATGCACAGTAGGATTTAATCTAGAAAGAGTTTTCTCTGGGGCTGAAGTAGGAACCTTCTAGAGATAGTGCTTTCTCTACTGTAACGAGATAACTTGGCAGTAAGCCCAGCGTGATGTTCCTTAATTGTTGTGGGATCAAATGAATACCATGTGCGAAAGAGCTGTCTAATCTGAGGTGAGAGGCACAGGTGAGGTGAGAGGCGCAGGTAAGATTAATCACAAGGATGGGGGTTCTTCAGTGTGCTCATGGGATGCTCCCATCTGCCCTGGCTTCTGCAGAGCAGCTCTAGCTTAGGGACATTTTCTACCAGTGCCACATACTTTCCCTTCTGTATAAAATGGTCAGAGGGATCAGCCCTTAGGACTCCCTAATGCCTCAGTGATAGAAACCCACCCTCCAAAATTGCGCCCTCACCACTTTGAGAATGTTGCGTTTAGAGAACAATTGTCTTCACGTGTTCAACATTGTCCTGTTATTTATGAGGTTTTCAACCACCTGGAAGCCAGGCAAATACTGACCCAAGCTCGGAACTGTGCGCTGACCCAAGGACAAAAGGTATGGGAGAAACTGGTGGGACAATGGTGGGTGACAAGTCCGATTGTTCAACTTAGTCTGACGCTCAGGGAAGCCAGTCGGAGACACAAGATCCAGAACTGTTGCAGGGCTGAGCTGGTGGGTTCTCAGGGGTCTGAGCCACACTGGACACCGGGCCCTGGCCCCCCACAGCCCTCCACATAGTTTAGGACAGTCCAGCTCTTTGGGCTTGCCTCAGATTAAGAATGGCCATCGCTGGGGACAGAACACCAGGTCCACCCTGGTCAGAATGATATATGCCTCTCTCCAGAATTAAAGTTTCACCTGAGTTGGGCTGAAACTGGCTTTGACCCTGGAAATATAGGAGGGAAACCCAAGTTTACTAGAGAAAGATCTATATACCCAGAATAGGAGTTTAATACTCTGCAAAACAATACAGGGGTATTCTCTGCCCAAATGAAATCAGAAGCATAGTAGATGCTAAAAAGTTTGTATCAAATAAGGTTTTTTTAATCTATCTATCTGTATTTATTGCTGTTTTTGGAATACTTTAGTGTAGCTTACTTCTTTTTAAAGATCCTTGTAAGGCCTAAGATTAAAGGTCCTGGTCTGACCATTGCAACAATGATCAAAAATCAGTTCCTGGACCAGTTGTCTACAGCTTTGTTGCTGGTATGGGATGAAGGAATATATTTTTAACGCCATCCAAATTCCTACATCCTACCTTGTTGTAAATAGTATCTTTGGTGGGACTTTATCCTTAGCTCCTATTGTGAGGACCAGACCATGGCTGGGACTTTGCATTATGTTTCTAGTTATCACAAGTAATTGAGTTAGTGAGTAAATTCTTCCTTTTTGTCAGTTCTGAGAAGAAAGCAATTTCTGTGCTCCACTATATCTAAGGCATTCCGTGGCTATGTTTGCTCTTGACAAAGGAGGACTTAGAGGTAGGTATTAGAGAATAGAGAGGAAGATCCACTTTGGCCTGATTCTCTTAAGTAACAATTGGTTTGACTTAACCTAGGAACAATTCTAGCATCCAACACGTCCCATTTCAATGGGAAATGTGAGCTTTACATAGATTGCCCTCCCCGGGAAATGAAGAGGCACGGGGAAGAAGTACTTATCTATTAAATGCTTTATTACCCAAGATTAACTGTTAAGATTGGGCTCCAAACAGAAGACTATTAAAAATCACTATTTTATAAATGAGCCAGCTTCTTGGTTCATTTCTTCTTATCCATAGTACCAGAGAATGCATTTCAGCTGAAGGTGCTAAGGGATTAAAAGATACCTAAACCTTTTAATTTAGCAACACCAGCGGTGGATAAAGGTCAAAGTTCTTTAAGCTTTCGGATGGTTCTGGAAAAGCCACAATGGTGTTATATATGTGTGATTATAATGTCTGCACACTGAATTGTCACAGTGTGAACATTTCTGGGTTCTAAATTTGTGGTAGTAGTTGCTATAGTTGTTGTTTTGTTTTTTTTTGTGACAGAGGTTAATGGTTATGCTGCTGTACTGTGTCTTGTCCTATTGTCTATTGACAAATCTAAGCTATTCCCCTAAGATCCAGGAAGTATTTACTCAGTTACACTAATTAGAAGCCTTGATGGGAAGGGCAGAAACCACTACTGTTGGCTGGGTTTTTTTCTGAAGTGTTCATAAAATCCCAAATCCACATATTGCTTGGTCTGAATGAATACAGACATTAAAGTCATCTAGGAAATTATAATTATACTATTTTTAAAGATTTTCAAATCACCGAAGCAATTATAATTGTGTTTTTCCATGTCACGACATTATCTTTTTTAAAATGTCCATTAAATGATTGTACCACAGCCATTGCTTAGGCCATTGGTGCTGAATACAAATGTCTAGTTGTTGAACCAAACCTACTGAATCCAGAATACTGAAGGTGAGCTCAAGAACCTCCATTCCATAATTTCTTCTTCCCCAAAGGCAGTCACCCTGAGGTTCGAGGACAGTAGGGGCCTTTGATGCTCCTCCAGTGCTGGATAAGAAAGTCATTGTTTTCCACTGATGTAAATAAGATTGCAGTGAATATCTTCGTGAACTTTTATTTTCCTTCTTTGAATAATTTCCTTATGTTTTTTGGTATGTCCTATTTCTTTCTAAATGGAATGAACCAAATGTATGCATAATTTTTACCTACTTTCTTGACTTTCTTATATTCTTTTCCCAAATTAGTTAATCAACAAATATTTCCAAAAATGGGAAACCTGATTTTAGCTACATTTTAAATTCTAGATGTGAGACAGTCAATAGTTTAAATGTAGGGAAGTTAAGAGTTAAATATCCTTCCATCCTCTACCCAGTTGACTAGGGTCAGGGAAGAAGGCAGTGGAGGTGCGGGGTGGATCTGCAGCCACGCATGGGAATCAGTGGTAACGATATTAACTAATGTTAGTGAATCTTCTTCGTACTTAGAAAGCAATTTCACATTCGTTATCTGATGAGGTTCTCTCAACCCTGTGAGGTAGGTATGATTATTCTTATTGTATTTGAGGAAGTCGAGGCTTAAGGTGGCTAAGCAATTTGCCCAAAGTGGGGAGTCCTTGTCTGAAAGTGGAAGGTTTTCTGTGTCTTCTCCTCTGTGCTGCCTCCCATCATAGTCTAGGATCTATTTATTGAGGACACTCTTTTCTTACGATAATGGCCAGAGAAGTTTTCTTCTTTATCGCCCTCTAATTTTATTTCTGTTTTAAAAATTAGACAATTGTATCCCAATCAGTTCAGTTAAAAAAAATAAGGTAATAAGCAACAATTAGTTGCAAGGTACCGCACCAGGTACCATAGGGAATCCAAAGATGGGAGAGCACAGCCTGGGGCCTCTAGGAACTTTCATCTGGGAAAGTAAACAGCATGTTTAAGACAAGAAGGGACCAGAGACTGTAGAGGGTTTTGTCTAATTTCTCCCTTGACGGTTGAGGGAACCAAGGCCTAGCATCAAGTATTTCCCACTCCACTTATTCTCTGGACTGTAAGCTCCTCAGGAGCAGGGCATGGCTTCCTTATGCCTATTGCTGTCCCCAGTGTTCATGCACTGCCAGGTGCAGAGTGGGCACCCATTGAATGCATCCACTTCAATTTCTTCCATATAGAATAGGCCTCGTGATATTTTCCCTCCTTCAACAGGTCTTTATTTAGTTTCTACTATGTGGCAGGCATTGTTCTAGGCACCTGGGAGATGAGGAAACAAAAGAGACAAAAATTGCTCCCCTTCCAGGATCAAAATGTGCAGTCACTTTTTTGCTGTCCAGGAGTTTGATACCTACGAGGTATACATCATTGGGATGATGTTGAGTGGTTCTGCTTCTAGCTTTACTTCTTTTGTACTCTTATTGCTAAAGAAATGCATGACTGCTGATAGCTGAAGAAGTTTCCGGTACCTCCCATTTACCTCGTTCTGTTAAACTTGATTCTATATAAATCTGACCTTCATATAGAATTTTTAAAATTTTAGGGAACTGTCTAGGCAGTTCCCTAAAGACAAGCGATGAAAGTGTATAAGATGTTGGGAACTGGTGAATGACCCATGTGGCCAGAGTGTGGGACTTGTGGCTCTAATTAGCTGGAAATGAGGCCGAGAGTTGGCTTGAGATGAGATTAGTGGCCTTGGGAAAAGCCATGTAGGTTTTGGGTAACTGAGAGTGTTTTGAGGTTTTTGAGGAAGAAAACAAGTAAGATCTTATGTGTTAGGAAGGTTACCTTGGCAGTGGTGGGAAGGATGCACCAGAAGGGAGTAAGCCAAATTAGGAAGGTCTTACATGGAGTCTATTATGAAATAAAGCACTTATAGCAAGACAGAAGAAATTAGAAGAGGGAAGAGTTGCTGTAGAAGTGGCAACAACAGAACTAGGTGGGTAACGAAGGAAAGAATATATGAAGGTGATAGGGAGGTATCTGGGAGATTGTTGGTGGCATTAATCATTAAAAATGCAGGGCAATGAGCAGGCTTTTGATTGATGGATGTGAATGATATCATGAATGCAATTTTGGATATTTTTTACTAGTTATCTAGGACAGCATAACTCATATCGTCTATGCCAAATAATTGTATCCAATTAATCTCAAAACATATTTCCGGAGTTCCTACCACTTGCAAAGTGTTAGAGATCATACAAAGCTGAGACAGACAAATCCTGCCTTAAATTGTTCTCGGCCTAATGCATGAAATAAATACAAACACAAACAATAATAAAGGTAAAATAGAGTATTTCCTAAGAGAGGTACAGAAGCCATCAAGACCTGAAGAAGGAAGAGATTACACTCCTTGAGGGGCAAGCTGGGACAGTTAGAATAGGATAGGATACAAAAACAATTTCTTTAATTAAAAAACAATGCCAAAAATATCTATTGAAATAATCATATTCAGAAACATCTAATAAATGTTGACTTGGTGTGCACCCAAGTGTAGTGAATATACCATGAACATTTTAGTGAATTCCTTCCAAGGGGATAACGTGAGATGCATGAGTGGAAATCCACGATTATGAACAGCTAAGAAAAGGAGACTCGCAAAGACGATTTAGGATATTTCAACTTATAGCAGTCCGCATTTATAGACTGGAGATGTGCGTAGTTTGGCTATCTCTTGCTTCTGCTCCTGAACACTTTGACTGAAATACGGTGGTCCAGGCCTTCTTTGGGCTGGTCAGTTCCCAGGCAACTTTGCTAAGGAGGGCAGCTGCTTCAAACACTGCAGTGGACGTTGTAAGCACTTAGCCAAACCTCTTTTGAAACTCATAGATTTTTTAGTACTATTTTCCTGAGTTTATTTGATAAAAACAAATATGCATTTTCTTTCAAACCGTCAGTGGTAAGTTCTTCGGTAAGTGGGACGTGACAGCCAGGTTGTGACGCAAACTGGTTGGTGTCTATCTTCTTCCACATGCATAGATGTCTCTGGAGTTCATTCCTGATCAAGTCTGGTATGGTTGCAAATAGTATATTTTTTATTTTTCCTTAACGTATTCAACCATCCCTCAGAGGAATGAGTATTACTTCAGCGAGTGCCAAGTATGACATCAGCTCCTGCTCTTTCTGACCACGATTGTTTCAATCCGTGTGCCTTTTCCTCCTCTCCCCATTCTTTTTTGTAGTTGCCTCTTTTTTTTGCATAATAATCAGTTGCTTCCTCTCTTCCAGTTGGACAATATTTTTTCACATGGAGTATTGTCCCCGATTCTATTGGCTCTTTTTCTTTGTTGTAGATCATAAACTTGTTTTGTTTTCACCATCTTTGCTTTGTTTAATAACTGTGAGGCTGGCTTCTAATGGCACATTGACAATTAATTGCAGACTGAGACATATTGGGAGGTGTGAGCCTGTGTTCTCTCCATAAAGCTGACGAATCATCGTTTTCAATTTGAGTGTTATCTTACCACCAATCAGGAACAACTGTACTCTCCTGGTTTTTGTCTCAGGACTAGAAGTGTTGTTGGAACCACCAGCCAAAGCGGACTTCCCAGCATCTCTCAGCTAACCCTCTGCCCGGTCCCAGACAGGATGCTGGAGATGGCCTCGGCTGAGAATCATGATCGGGTTTCCTTAGCAAGGAGTGTTGAGTTTAACTCTGCTTTTAAGTCTGCTCTGGTTCCAGCTGTTTGCGTTGAGTCTGTTTAGTTAAAAAAAAAAAATTCCACTTTTTTGGGTAAATGCTCCTATTTGTTAAAGTAATATAGATTCATTGTAGAAAAGTTGAAGTGTAGAAAATACTTAGTTTTGAAGAAAATAACCCAAACTACCCATCATATCACAACTCACTGTTAATGTTTTATTTTACTGCCTTCATGTCTTTTTTCTTTAGTTTATAAAGACTCAATTTATGCATTTATACCTTGGGAATGAAAAAATATATATATATATATGTCTATGTTCCTAGTTTCTCACTTCAATTTTGCTTAGCAAATTTTGTGTTTTTTATGTTGGAACAACAAACCCTTTGCACCCTTGTCACCTGTGGAGTTGTCCTTGTTTCCCTCTGTTATATATTTACTTGACACAGGGGCCCTGTGTCTGGTCAGCACAGGACTTTTGGCCACGTTTCATTAATACAGCAAATGCCCAGGAGGAGAAATTACACCACTTTTCCCATTCTGGTTAGAGTATTCTAGTGCATCTGTCTTCATTTTAATAGCTTAAGGTCTAATTTGATTATTCTGATGCAAGGCAGGATAGAAATGAGCAATCTGGGCTCGTGCCAGGAGCCATGAGTTTCATAAAAGACTTGGACCTGACCTGAGGCCACTCCTTTGAGCATACCTATACATAAACAGCTGTCTAAGCAGGACTTAAAAATGATTTGCAGAGAATTTATCATCATTTGGTCGGATGCTCAGAATCACTAGCTGCATGGCCATATTTATACAAGCAGATGACCCGGTGGTCTCAGTTTCACAGTTGGCTGCAGCTATGGGTGGAGACTAGAGCTTTCAGGGAGTGGAAATTAAAAGAGAGAACCATCTCTCTCATCAGCCACCATCTCCCCCACATTCTTTCTTTTTTGGAACTTTGCTAATGGTCACTTCAGTGGAGCCCAGACCTTGAACTTCAATTGCGTTTCTAGAAACCATAAGTAAGTGGCCACTCTGATAGGTCCTTATCAGCGTCAGCTGGAAAGAAAGAAATACTGTTTCTGAGCTTTACTGCCATCTTTGGGATTCACTAACAAGATAGGTCAATAATTAAAGACAGGTGTCTGAAAATTCAGAAAGCCTCCATTTTTGTCTTAGTCCCTTAAAGAACAGCTTGGTTAGCTGAAAATGACTGTGATGTCAGCCACCACCGTTGCCAGATCACTTGCCCACTGTCGGCATTATGTACTTTCAGTTAATTTAGGCACTAATGCTTGTGTATGTTTTTTAAATTTCTCGTTTTAATAACTTTTCTTCTTTCTGAGTAGCGTTGGCCCAAAAGTGCTTCAATTTCTGACAGAGAAGAATGCTGTAATAGAGCATAGCAGATAACAATAATCTCTAAATGTGTAAACTTTCTGAGTCAGAATGCCTTACTGAAGTGGTGACCTGCTGCTTGAGATGTGGTAACCAAGGCGGGTCTGAGGAGGAGGCATAAACTTTTCAGTTTAGAAGCACCTACAGCGTATGGATTTGAGAGCTCTTTAAGCTTAACTTTAGAAGATTCTACAGTAGAGTAGCAATAAGGAACTATTACTCAATAATAATAGCTGGATTAATTGAACATGTCTAACATACCGGGTACTGCGTTAACCACTGTGACGTGTTATTGTGTTTCGTCTTCATTACAGCCCTATAAGGTGGGTGGAGTGGTAATCCCCATTTTGTAGACCACAGAGAGGTTATTGGCTTTTCTAAGGTCAAGGAGCCAGTGATGGCAGAGCCACAATTTGAACTCAAGTCTACGTGACTACAAACGTATGCTGTTAAGCTTTAAGCTTTGTGTGTTAGTTCTTGGTGATACATTTTGGCAAATCAAAGGACGGACTCTTCCCATTTTCAGGTCCACTGATAATCTCACAGAGCGATGTTAAGCCGAGACTTCAAGCAGAGGAAGGGAGCATCTCCTGCCGTTGTTCTTGTTTCCTTCTCAATTCTGGATTCTGCAGGCACGAAAATACAAAATTAATGTGCCTTTTAGTCTCAGGGAGTACATGTTTTTCTTATCATCTAAATCATTTTAAAACCCTACAAACAAGTCTCACATATGCTAAAATCCTGAATAAAATGTTAGCACATAGAATAAAGGACTACATTAACATTTCACTGGGATTTGAAATATCAGTGAATAGCAGCACACTTCAACAGAAAAAGGTTCTTTGCAGAATTTCCAAAATAGTTATAAAATGGGATTAATATTATATAATCAGCCATAGTAATAGATTAAGAAGCATATTGTGATCATCCTAATAAATGCTGAAAAGGCATTTGACAAAATTCAAGATCATTTTTGGTAAAAGTTCTCGTAGTAAAATAGGTATAGGTTAATGTATCCTTAACTTGATAAAAATGTGTATATTTCAAAGCAAATACCATATCACATTTAATAATGAAACCCAAGAGCATAAATTTTCACATGAAAATTAAATGAAAAAAACAAGGATGAACCCAGTTCTGAAAACAATCCTCAAATATCTTAAATTCATAGCCTAGTCTAGTGCCTGGCACACAGTAGAAACTCAATTATTTGTTGAATGAATTAATTAGTGACAGATGAAATGAGAGGCTCTATTTTGGAATAGAGGAGGCAAAATTATCATTATTTGCAGGTAATATAGTTTTGTTCCAAAAGAATCAACTGAAAACTTACTGGAAGCAATAGAACATTCAGAATTGCAGCTGGTTTCAAAATTAATATATAGAAATACAAACCACTTAGAAAGTGTAATGGGAGGAATGATCCCTTACAGTCCAACAGAACTCACAACAACAACAAAAAATGTACCTGTCCTGTATGAAGAAAACCTCACAATTCTGCTGAAGATGTTAAAAATGTACATACTCTGTTCTTAGATAGCAACTGTCAAAGCACCAATTCTAAATTAATCTACACAGTAATAAAATCCTAATGAAAATGCCAGTAGGAATTTTCAAAAACACCCAACTGATTAAAAAGTTTGATAGTACTCTATATTGGCAAGGGATTTGAGGAAACAGTATCCACTGTGGTGAAAGGTTAACTATGTGAAAATTTGAAGAGCAATTTGGCAATATCTATTAAAAATACATATATTTTGGGACTGGCCTGGTGGCGTAGTGGTTAAATTCCTGCGCTCCACTTTGGGGATGTTGAGTTCACAGGTTCAGATCCTGGGCAAGGACCTAGCACTGCTCATCAAGCCATGCTGTGGCAGCATTCCACATAAAATAGAGGAAGATTGGCACAGATGTTAGCTCAGGGCCAATCTTCCTCACACAGACACACACACACACACACACACACACACACAAACACAAACATATATCCCTTGACCCAATACTTTCACTTTTAGAAATTTATCCTCCAGGTAATTCACAAAGTACACAAAATTAAATACGTACACAACTACACATATGTATGCATAAGAAAAGGTACGTGTATGTTTGTACAAGGATTTTTTTTGCAGCATTGATCCTTTTATTGCTTAAACAATGATGTATTATCATTTATTACATTGTTGTGATGAAAAAGAGGTATGACAGTTTGCCTCACACTCATATGTATACCCGCACATAAAACACACACACACAAGACCTTCTCTATTTCTAGAATTTGTCCTTAAAAACACCTTACAGGGCAGTTCTTTGATTTAAATGTTTCCTCAATTAAAAAGAAGGAAAAAAAAATACTCATTCTTGGGTACTGCCCAGAAAAAGAAAATAAAAGCTTGTTTTCCTTTTAATGTATATGTTAGCCTAGGCCCTCTAGAATGCAGAGCCTGAGGCAAGGATAAAGTGCTGACACTTTATTTGGAATGTGCAAGTCAGAGGACTTGAGGGAGAGTAATAAGAGAAATAAAACAAGGAAAATTGTGAAGCAGTGCAAGGAGACTCAGCAGGTGGCTGGGTGGTTTCAGTCAGCAGGCAGGATTTCTCTGGAGGAGTTGCAAGGAGGAACAGGGTCTCTGAGTAGTCCACAGAAGAGATAATGTTAAGGGGATCGTCTTCCCAGTGCTACTCATCTCTCATTTCTTACTGGTTAAGGTTTACTCCATCAGGACTCCCCTTCTGGGTGGGTCATCTGGCTCTTTAATGGCTATGCAAAAAGCTAGATCCCATACTTGATAGGGTGGTACTTTGAGGCTGAAAGGGGAGGCCAACCTGGTGGGTGGTTTCAGCTTAGAGAAAGGAAAAAAGGAGGCAATCAAGAGACTCAGAGGAGACATACAGGGCCTGTGCCCAGTGCAAGCTCACAGAGCACAGCCTGGGACATGTGTGTGTTGCTCCTTTCAACAGCAGACACTGGTCAATCTCAGAAATGACTCTTCAGCCGAAGGGCTCTGAGAAATAATCTCTTAACCTAGAAACCAGTGGAGAAGCCAGATCTGTGAAGACTCTTTCAGTCTAGGAGTATCCAGCCTCAGCGAAGTCGGATCCACATGCGGCTACTGAACTGCTTTCTTCTCAGAGCCCTGAGCATCAAATGACTATTCTGGCTGCAGTGCTTTTGAACTGCAGGCTATTACTTTTGCAGCCCTGTTTGTAATAGAAAAAAGTTGTAAACAATCTGTTTAGATAAATTATAGAACATCAAATGAGAGTTCTACCCAGGGGTTGAAAAAAGGATGAGGTATCTCTTTGTGTTCTGATACAGGACTGTATTTAAATCTTTTTAAATAAATAAAGAATAAATTATGTAATGTTATATATGTTCTGATTCCATTGGTGGGGAGCGGGGAGATAATAATATATCTGCTTGCACCTGCATTAAAAAATTCTCTAAGAGTGCAGAAAAGCCCACTGAAAGATGCTGTTAGTGCGAAAACTTGGAGGAGAGAAACTGGGAGTGAGGGCAGGGAAGGCCTTTACTTTCCACCTTATGCACATCTATGCTATTTGAATGACTGTTTCTTATTGAGTTCATAATAGTTTACATTATTGTGAAATTTCAGTGGTACATTATTTCTTGCCTGTCCCCTTATAAGTGCTCCCCTTCACCTCCTGTGCCCATCCCCATACCCCTTCCCCTGGTAACTACTGAACTGTTTTCTTTGTCAGTGTGTTTATTTATATTCCACAAATGAGTGAAATCCTATGGTGTTTGTCTTTCCCAGTCTGGCTTATTTCGCTTAGCTTAATACCCTACAGGTCCATCCATGTTGTTGCAAATGGGATGATTTTATCTTTTTTCTGGCTGAGTAGTATTCCAGTGTGTGTATATGTGTGTGTGTGTGTGTGTGTGTGTGTGTGTGTGTGTACACACCACATTTTCTTTATCCAATCATTGGTTGATGGGTACTTGAATTGCTTCCATGTCTTACCTATTGTGAATAGTGCTGCAATGAGCATAGGGGTACATATGTTACTTTGGATTGTTGATTTCAAATTGTTTGGGTAGATACCCAGTAACGGAATACCTGGGTCATATGGTAGTTCTATTTTTAGTTTTTTGAGGAATCTCCATACTGTTTTCCATAGTGGCTGCACCAGTTTTCATTCCCACCAGCAGTGTATGAGGGTTCCCTTCTCTCCACACCCTCTCCAATGTTTGTTATTTTTAGTTTTAGTGATTACAGCCATTTTAACAGGCATAAAGTGGTATCAGTGTAGTTTTGATTTGCATTTCCCTGATGCTTAGTGATGTTGAACATCTTTTCATGTGCTTATTGGCCATCTGTGTATCTTCTTTAGAAAAATGTCTGTTCACATCCTCTGCCCATTTTTTGATCAAGCTGTTTGTTTTTTTTTGTTATTCAGTTGTGTGAGTTCCTTATATATTATGGAGATTAACCCCTTGTTGGATATATGATTTGCAAATATTTTCTCCCACTTGGTGGGTTATCTCTTTGTTTTGATCCTAGTTTGTTTTGCCTTGCAGACATTCTTTAATCTGATGAAGTCCCACTTGTTTATTTCTTTGTTTCCCTTGTCTGAGAAACCATGGTATTCGAAAAGATCCTTTTAAGTTTGATGTCAAAGAGTGTACTGCCTATATTATCTTCCAGGAGTTGTATGGTTTCAGGACTTATCTTCAAGTCTTTGATCCATTTTGAGTTTATTTGTGTATATGGTGTGAGATAATGATCTACCTTCATTCTTTTGCATGTGGCTGTCCAGTTTTCCCAGCACCATTTATTGAAGAGACTATCTTTTCTCCATCGTATGTTCTTGGCACATTTGTAGGAGATTAGCTGTCCACTATTTGAGTCATTTTTAATGCACACATATTTTTTTAATGAAAATTACCAGTAAAATGAAACATTGTACCTATAATTAACAATACTGCACTGCCCACTTAGTTTAAGAGGGTAGATCTCATTTGTTCTTACTGCAATAAAATAAAAATTTAAAAAAGTAAAATGAAAAAGCTAAGTGATACATGCTTGAGGTAGAAACTGTTAAAAATATAAAAAAGCATAAGGAGAATAAAATTCACCTGTGAGTCTACTAACTAGAGACACTTGCTGTTAAGATTTCATGTTCCTTCTGGTATACTTTCTGTGCACATACACATGATTGTAATTTTTAATTTGGATGAGATCATACGCGTATATAGTTAGTTGCTCTGAATTTTATTGAGTCAATGTTTTTCCAGGTTAAAAAAAAACCTCTCTAAACCACCATTTTTGATGACTATATAATATTCTATTTTGTGACTATACTGTAATTTGTTTGCCCATTTATCTGTTTCTTCACTGACCTTCTTATGCTCTTTTCCTGTATGAGTTAAACAATCATGTGTGCCTGTTTTTGGCCAAGCTCTGGGCTCTAACCATGCTGCAGAGTCTTGCTCTTGAGATACCAGGGAGGGTGGCTTTGGGGACCACCTGGCAGCGTTTCCTGCACATGTGGGCAGCCCCTTGGAGAGGCGTCCCTGACTCACGTCTAAATATCATCACCTCTCACTGCTCCCTAGCTCCTTACCTGGCTTTATGTTATTGTGGTTATTGTTGTAAATAGTGGTAATGTAGGATTTTTGGTTCCTGGCATTGTGGCCACCTGACCGTGCCGTGTATGTCTTTGTGTGTTGTCTCTCTCCCCACCTGAATCACAAGCTCCTCAGAGAGCAGGGCATTGGTGTGCTTTGTTCTCTGCTGTGTACCCTGTGCCTAGAGCACTGTCGGGTACATGGTAGGTTGTCAATAAACAGAAGCGTACAGGAGGAGGATCTTCATTGCTTCTATTCCTCTTTTCTACTTAAAAAAAGTGATTGCTGTTCAATTCCTAAGGATGAATACTACCTAGGCAGCCCTTGTGAAGTCAGCATGACGTATTTCTTGGGTTGCTATTGTTTGTCCTTAGAATTACCAAACGTTAGACCTGGAATCGGGACCATTAGGTGATGTAATCCATCCTTCTACAGATAAGAGGATAATTTAGATTCATCACAATAGTAAGGACTGGGAAAGTGAAGGAGGGGAGGAATAAAAGTATTTAATCCCTCAAGAGGTTTACGATCTAGATGGGAAGAGAGGATTAAGATGCAAGAAGATGGTCGACAGTTTGAGGCAATATCTCATTACGGGTCACATGCTGTGTGTAACTCCATTTCTACCCTGCAGGATTTTATAATCTCATAAAAGACTATTTAAACAAATGATGTGTTTACAGTGTTAAATAAAGACTGAAGCAATGAGGATTGCGATGGGGAGATAAGCTTTGGGAGCAGACTGGAGGGAAGGATTCATTTTGTCTGGAAAAGTCGAGATGGTTTCATGGAGGAAGGTTGGTGTTGAAGGATATGTAGAGCGCCGGTCGGAGGTACAGGTGTGGGGGTGAAGGCATTAGAGGCAGAGGGAACTATGAAAGTAAGGGCAGAGAGAAAGGAAATGCTTGGCAGGATTGAGAAACGGCAACTCGCTTGCACCTAGAAGATGGAAAGAGAGGGATACAGGTGATGAGGGGTGGTCAGAGGGGAGGAGTCATGGACGGTGAGGCAGAAGGAGCTCTCAGGGCTGGATGGTACCTCTATGCTGAGGGTTTATCAGTTAAGAAATGGAGTGACATTGAAGTTTTTTCAGTTGGAATGTGACAAGATTAGATCTGGATCTTAGATGATTCTGATAGAAGGATCAATGACATAGAGAATTGAGGTGGAGAGGAGAAACAGGAAATTAGAGAATCCTTGGAAATGAAGTCGAGATGGGTTGAAAGATACTTCAGAAGTAAATTGGAAGGAAGGACTTGGGAACTTACTTAAGTCCTAGGAGTGTATATAGGTGAAATAAACATGGACTGTGCTGTTGTCACTGACTAGTTACCCTGTGGAACGCAAGGGTGGGTTTGGATATTTCAACTGTTTCTCCAAATTGTTCCTAGTCCTGTTGTTATGTTAAGGAGATGCAATCACCAACCACCCAGAATGAGACCAAGCCTCACCAGAGAGCTATGCCTGTGACCTGTGCCTCATTTTTTATGCTAAGATCTCTCCAGGAGGAACTTAGGCCTTATTACCCGTAACCTGCAGTGTATGAGGAAGTTTGTTTTCCAACTGTGCCTGCCGAAGTGAGTATCCACTTCTCCCTTCCGAATATTTATTCCCCATCCAAAATAAATGTCCTGCCTCCCTTTGTTTGGGGACACCATGACTTTGGAAATGATTCCCCGTGGTCTCCTATTTGGTGCAAATATACTTTACTTTGTGAGACAACTACTTCTGGTGTAGTCTGATTTAACTCGCCAGGAGGGAACCCACTCCAGTTTCGGTAACACTATTGGGTCAGGAGAAGACATCTCTAAGTTTTCAAATTGTGGCCTTAGCCAAGCAAACTAGGGGAGGACCAAAAAACAAAAACACCAACAACAATAACAACCCTGAAAAGTGAAAGAAGACACAGTGAATCCCTACCTCCACCCCAACTCAAGTAACTCAGGTCCTTTATGATCTGAGTCCCGACACAAAAGCTGCGTGTTGAAAAGCCGGATGACTGACTCAGCTGTTCTAAACTGCCCCCCACCCTTTGCCCCTGACTTCCTTCTCGAAGTTGCTCTGAAGAGTCTCTGCCTGAGGCACGAAAGCCTTTCCTGGTTTGTACACAGTCACCTGGTTGCACTTGGCCATGTTGGAAAAGAGGCCATTTCAGCTCAGGATGGCGACCACTGCGGGGTGCTCTGTGACTAAATCAAAAGCAGGTGTCCCCCTGTAACTGCCAAAAGGGGGTCTTCTACTGGCCGAAAGACAAGCCAACAGTCAGAAGGCAAGGTGGTAAGAGAGAAAGGGTCTTTTTATTACAGCTCGCCAGCAAGGGGGAAGATGGTGGACTCGTGTCCTAAAGAACCATCTTAAAACTACACAATTTTGAAGCAGTTTTATAGGGCAAATGGGCTGAGAAAGGGGAGTCTCAGGATGTTGACCATCTGGAGCTGTCATCCCTGAGACTACAGAGCATCCCTTTCTCTCTTCACAGGTAACAGATCTCAGTGGAGGTTTTTTCACCAAGGTCGTTACATCCCTGGAAAGGCTGAAAGGACAACATCATTGCCTTATCAGAATAGGGAGGTCTATGTGTAAGCCAAGGCTACAAAAATAGCAGAGCAAGCAGATGTATACTTCTTTAAGCTACGTGCAGACTAGAGCATTGCTAGTAAGGAAAATGGAGTGTCATCTTATAGTCCCAACTTAGTTCCCCTCTATAAGATGGCTTCCCTTATGCGAATGTACGTTAACCATTGGCTGTATTTATCTTAGCTATTTGGGTGGCACTAACACCCCTGGGTTGCAGACTTTCCAACAACCTAGATGAAGTCCCCATTCTGCCTTATTCCTTCATGACCCTCACCTCTCCACTCTCACTGAACTTGTCTGTCACTCAAACAATATTTATGCACACCATTGGTTTCCATCCCTGACAAGACTGCTTCAGGCTGGATGTGACCTTCTGCTCTTTTCTAAACTAGATACACCCTCTTGTTGCTTTCTCAAAATTTCTCCTTTGCGAAAGAATTTCTTGATCAACTTCCATCATTCTGCTGCAAAATCTCCAACCCACTTTTTTGTCAGTATCCTATGGCAGCTGTGTTTATATTTGTTGTCTGTGTGCTCTGTCTCTCTTATTTAATTGTAAGTCTCTGGTAGGCTCTTCTCTGCTCAACCCCTTTTCGGTGACAGCTAAATAGTGTCAAAGACAGACACAGCTGGGCACTGGTGAGAGTGGTAAGAGCAGATTTTAGTCAGTGATCTATGACAGCAGTAGAGCAAAGAGTCCACTGAACTCAACTTTGATTTGCAGAGAGGTAACTAGGCATTTTAAAGAGAGAATGAGGGAGGATCGAGGAGGGTGAGCAGGGACTCCGTAAAATAAGGGAAGGGAAAATTTACAAAAATCAAGGGGAAAAGGGGTTGGTCCATATAAAATCCATCTGGACTTGCTAACTGGCACGTACTGAAGTCAGGCTCCTTCCCTCCCAAAGAGACCAAGAGGGTCCCTATCTTCAGGAGTAGACTGGAGCAAACAAAATTCTTTTGGCAGCCTTGAGTTTTCTTAGGCAGAGACTTTAAGTGGGGCTAGAGCCATCCTAGGGATTTGACCTTGAGCCGTTAGAAACCAGCTTAATGTTTGTTCAAGTCTTTACAGACCAAGGTTGGGGCGTAGTGCGGAAGAGGGCTCAGAGAAGCTTGCCTAGAGTTTGGTCAAGGAGAGAATCTTTGTCAATAGGACAAGGAAATCAAGAGTGAGTGGAAAGATGTCTACTCTGATCTCAATAGAAGGTTTTGAGACAACGAGAGGAACATTATAGGGAAACTAGATAAGGGATCATTTAAATTACACTGCCCACTGAAAAGACTGCTGAATTCCAACCAACAAAAGCTAGGAATGTTGTCTAGACTGTGTGCTGCTAAAATCCAAACAAAAAAACGAGTTACTTCATCTGTAGCTGGTCTCTTAGGGTAAACAAAAATTAATATTGTGAGTTGTATTTTAGTTTAAATAGCTTGCACATTATTAACTTGTTCCCAATGAAGCACAGAAATAGTGATGCAGTTGACTTGTTAAGACATTGCTCCCTTAAGGAAAGTGACCTTTTCTCTCAAATATCAAGCTTTATCATCTAAAGGTAGTTAAATATTAGTTCATTAGCCTTTATTATGTGCATTTTGTAAATGTACACTCTTCCTTTTTTGTTTTATGCCTCTTTCTACTTGAAATTGGTAACAACTTATGTTACTTGATATTCTGGTCTGCTGTAGTTAATGACTAGTGACATAGTGACCCCTGTTTTCCCGCATGATGTTCATGATAACTCCCTCCATCACAGTCCAAAAGGCTAAAAGAGGAGGTGGACGTGGATGGGAAGAGACTTCAAATCTTAATGCACTCTTGATCGAAAGTGAGAAGATTATAGAGCTAGAGAATGAACGATCCAGTTGTTTAGAGGAAATGAGTTGTTTTTTAATTGAGATATAATCTACAGACAGTGAAACACACAGATCTTAAGTATACATTTTTTTTTTTTTTTTTTTTTTAAAGATTTTATTTTTTCCTTTTTCTCCCCAAAGCCCCCCGGTACATAGTTGTGTATTCTTCGTTGTGGGTTCCTCTAGCTGTGGCATGTGGGACGCCGCCTCAGCATGGTCTGACGAGCAGTGCCATGTCCGCGCCCAGGATTCGAACCGACGAAACACTGGGCCGCCTGCAGCGGAGCGCGGGAACTTAACCACTCGGCCACGGGGCCAGCCCCCAGTTAAACCACTTTTAACAAATGCACATACCTATAAAACTCATGCCCCATCAAGATAATCAAGATATAGATATATTTCCATCAACCATAAAGCTCCTTCACACCTTTTCCCAGTCAATCCCCTCCACTTTGATAAGTAACCGCTACTCTGATCTCATCATAAATTTGTTTTTTTCTGCTACAGAACTTCATATACCTGGAATTATATAATATATACTGTTTTGTGTCAGACTTCTCACACTTAGTATAAAGTTTTGAGATTCATTCTTATTGTTAGCACTTCACCAGTTTTCGTTATTGAATAGTATTTCATTGTATGAATATACCACAGTTTGTTTATTCTGTTGATGGATACCTGGATTGTTTCCAGGTTTTGCTATTATGAATAAAGCTGCTTTGAACATTCTCATACGAGGCTTTCTGTGGACATGTTTTCGTTGCCTTTGGATGAACACTAGAAATGGCATTGCTAAGTCATAGGATTAGATGTATATTTAACTATCTAAGAAACTTCCAGTTTTCCAAAGTCATTATACCATTTTACATTCCCACCAGCAATGATGAAAGTTCTGTTTGCTCCACATCCTTGCTAACATTTGATGTTTTCAATCTTTTAAATTTTAACCATTCTAGTGAATTTGCAGTGATATCTTATTACAGTTAATTTGCATTTCCCTAACAACTAATTATCTTGAGCCCCTCTTTATGTGTTTATTGGACATTCATATACCTTCTTTTTTTCTCTTCTTTTTTTGAGGAAGATTAGCTCTGAGCTAACTACTGCCAGTCCTCCTCTTTTTTGCTGAGGAAGCCTGGCCCTGAGCTAACATCTGTGCCCATCTTCCTCTACTTTTTACATGTAGGATGCCTACCTCAGCATGGCCTGACAAGTGGTGCCCTGTCCACACCCAGGATCTGAACCAGCAAACCCCAGGCTGCTGAGAAGTGGAACATGCGAACTTAACCGCTGTGCCACCGGGCTGGCCCCTCATATACCTTCTTTAGTGAAGTGTCTGTTCAAGTCTTTTGTCTATTTAAAAAAATGGCTTTTTTTTTTTTTTTGCAGGTGAAGATTTGCCCTGCCTCCCCAAAGCCCTAGTACATAGTTGCATGTATAGTTGTAAGTTCTTCTATGTGAGCTACTGCCACTGCATGGCTACTGACAGGCAAGTGGTGTGGTTCTGTGCCCGAGAACTGAACCTGGGCTGCCCAAGCAGAGTGTGCTGAACTTTAACCACTAGGCCATCAGGGCTGGCTGGAGTTGTTTGTTTTTTGATTACTGCATTATAGGAGTTCTTAATACATTCTAGTTAAAAATCCTTTGTCACCTTTATATGTTGTGAATACTTTCTCCTGGACTTTGACTTATATTTTCATTTTCTTGAGGTATCTTTTGATGAGCAAAAGCATTTAATTTTGACAAAGTCCCAATTTATCATTTCCCTTTATGGTGAATACTTAGTGTTCTCTCTAAAAAAAAATTGCCTACCCAAGGTTGTGAAGATTTTCTTCTATGTTTTCTTCTAGAAGCTTTGTAGGTTTAGCTCTTACATTTGTGTTTATGATACTTCCTGCATTAACTTTTGTATATGATGTGAGATAGAGGTTGAGGCTTTTTCCCCCGAGTTTGAACACCTATTTATTCTAGCACCAGATATGGAAAAGATTTTCCTTTCTCCATTGAGTTGCTGTTGAGCTCTTGTTGAAAATCTTTTGACTGTAGTATATGTGTAGCTCTGTATCTGGACTCTCTTCCATTGACTGATTGTCCTTTTGCTAATACTATCCTATCTTGATTACTCTAGATTTATGGTAAGTCTTGAAGTCAGATAGTGTAATTCCTTTAACTTTATTTCTTCTTTCAACATGGTTTTGGCTATTCTAGTTCCTCTGCCTTTCTGTATCACTTTTAGACTCAGTTTATCAATAGCTACAAAACACGAAGTTTTGATAGATTTAAAAATAACTATTCACTCTCTTTGAAGATGTTGAAAGATTTCTGTATTACACTGTTCCTGATTTTAATTTCTATGACTAAAGAACTGTGGCTAAGCTCTAGTTTTTGCTCAAATGTGAAATTCAGTTGTATCTGTGGTTTCAGGGGAAAGGCGGAAGAGAGATAGTGGAGAGCTGGGAAAAAATTTAGGGAGAAGATTGTAGAAGTGAAGAATGAGCAACTTAGAAGGGCTGAACTTTCTGGGGGGATGGGAGTGTGTTGTGGGGTTCTACCTCCAAGTTCCTGCTTTCTTGATGGAATACGTTAAACTGGCCCATGGGTCATCTTATTGGGTAGCCATTGGTCTCACTACACCAGCATGCCAATATTACACAGAAAATAAGAAAATAATTGAAAACATTTTAATGTCTCAACACCCCTCTTTGTGGATCCAAAAGGTAGTATAGGCAGAAGTTGGAAGTTGATTTAAAGACCATAGAAAAGGGACGACTTCTGAGTAAAACTTAGAAACACTCTCATTACGCCATTTACTCTCTCTCTTTAACCTTGCTATTGCTCCCTTGACACATATTACATACTTCCAGAATATTTATGTTTTGCACCAGTACCATAATTGCTTTCCAAAGAGAAACAAAAGTCTTACAGACAAGTGGGACAAGTGTTTCTCCAACCTCAATCATTCTCTTTAATTTAACAACAGTCTTTGATACTTGTAGATAAGCACAATTTTATTTCCTAAAACTAAAGCATAGTTTAGCTATTGTATCTTCCACTGTGTGAAGAAGTCACTTCATTTCTCTCTTAGAACAGCAAAATATTTCACGCTAAACTGGTTAAGATCCAGGTCAAGTGATTAAAGTTTGCCTTCTGGGTGGAAAAAGATCCTCCATGCAAATGGCAAAGAAAAGAAAGCAGGGGTAGCAATACTTACATCAGACAAAATAGACTTTAAAACAAAAACTGTAACCAGAGACAAAGAAGGGCACTACATAATGATAAAGGGAACAATCTAACAAGAGGATATAATACTTGTAAACATCTATGCAACCAACATAGGAGCCCCTAAATATATAAAGCAATTATTAGCAGACATAAAAGGAGAAATAGACAGTAACACAATGATAGTAGCAGACTTTAACACTCCACTTACACCAATGGATAGATCATCCAAACACAAGATCAGTAAGGAAACACTGGCCCTAAACGACACATTTGACCAGATGGACTTAGTAGGTATATAAAGAACATTCCATCCAAAAACCACAGAATACACATTGTTTTCAAATGCACATGGGACGTTCTCCAGGATTCATCACATATTAGGCCAAAAAACAAGTCTCAATAAATTTAAGAAGATTGAAATCACACCAACCATCTTTTCTGACCACTGAGGTATGAAACCAGAAATCAACTACAGGAAGAAAATCAGAAAAGCCACAAAAATGTGGAGATTAAACAAAATGCTACTGAACAACAATTGAGTCAATGAAGAAATCAAAGGAAAAATAAAAAAATTCCTAGAGACAACTGAAAATGAAGATACAACATGCCAAAATCTATGGGATACAGCAAAAGTAGCTTGTTACTTGAACCTGTGAGTGAACGATTATATCATAATTTTCTTTCTCAAATGCAATAGTGAGATTGTAGACTAAGACTAAGAGGAAAGTTTACAACAATTCAGGCCTATCTCAACAAACAAGAAGAATCCCAAATAAACAATCTAACAGTGCACCTAAAGGAACTGGCAAAAGAAGACTAAACAAAGCCCAAAATCAGCAGAAGGAAGGAAATAATAAAAATCAGAGCAGAAATAAACAAAATAGAGACTAAAAAAACAATAGAAAAAATTAATGAAACCAAGAGCTGGTTCTTTGAAAAGATAAACAAAATTGACAAACCTTTAGTTAGACTCACCAAGAAAAAAAGAGAGAAGGCTCCAATACATAAAATCAGAAATGGAAGAGGAGAAATTACAATGGACACCTCAGAAATGCAAAAGATTATAAGAGAATACTATGAGAAGCTATATGCCAACAAACTGAATAATCTAGAAGAAATGTATAAATTCTTAGAATCATACAACCTTCCAAAACTGGATCAAGAAGAAGTAGAGAATTTGAATAGAACAATCACCAGTAAGGAGAGTGAAACAGTAATCAAAAGCCTCCCCCGAAATAAAAGTCCAGGACCAGATGGCTTCCCTGGTGAATCCTACCAAACATTCAAAGAAGACTTAATACCTATCCTCAAACTCTTCCAAAAAACTGAAGAGGAGGGGAGGCTTCCTAACTCATTCTACGAAGCCAACATTATCCTGATACCAAAACCAGACAAGGACAACACAAAAAAAAGAAAATCACAGGCCAATATCACTGATGAACATCAATGCAAAAATCTTCAACAAAATCCTAGCAAATTGAATACAACAATACATTAAAAAGATTATACATCATAATCAAGCGGGTTTTATTCCAGGGATGCAGGGATAGTTCAACATCCACAAATCTATCAATATGGTACACCACTTTAACAAAATGAGGAGTGAAAATCACACGATCACCTCAATAGATGCAGAGAAAGCATTTGACATGATCTAGCGTCCATTTATGATAAAAACTCAAAATGAGTATAGAAGGAAAATACCACAACATAATAAAGGCCATATATGAAAAACCCACAGCAAATGTCATTCTCAATGGAGAAAAACTGAAAGCTATCCCTCTAAGAACAGGAACCAGACAAGGATGTCCACTGTTACCACTCTTATTTAACATAGTATTGGAAGTCCTAGCCAGAGCAATCTGGCAAGAAAAAGAAATAAAAGAGATCCAAATTGGAAAGGAAGAAGTGAAACTGTGACTATTTGTGGATGGCAAAGTACCCCTCATGAACTGGATGTTATCTGGCCCCCAAAATTGTAAAATTGGACATGAGCAGCAGCATTCCAGCATTCAATGGGAATGGAATATCCAAAACCAGCTTACTTACTTGGCAAGACACAAGTGACTGCATGATCAGGTGGCTCAGACTGCCGCGGTGCCTAGGCTGATTCGTTGCTACCTCTCATTCAACTTACACTTCAGGCCGAGTGGGGATTCCCTATGAACAGTGGAGAGATGAGGAGGCACAAGCTTGGTATACAGATGGGCCTGGGGGGGTGTTGGCTCCAGCAGTGGGGACGGTCACTGCATTCAGCCTCTCTCAGAGATGGCCCAGAAAGTGAGGCAAAGGGAAATTTTCCCAGTGGGCAGAACATCAGGTAGACATGTGGCTGCCCACTTTGCATGGGAGGAGAAATGGCCTGATGTATGGGTCAATCTTAATTTACGGACAATGACTGCCTGTCAGGGAAAGAAAACATGGGAAGATTAGGGACAAAGAAATCTGGGGAAGAGGTATGTCAAATGAATAGGCGCAGAAGGAGAAAACATTTTTGGCCTGTGTGAATGCTCGCCAAAGGTCATGCATGGCAGACAAGTTTCTCAATAATCAGGAGTACAAGACAATCCTTTCTGTGCATGTGAGTCAACCTCTCTCCCTTGCCATTCCTTTGCTTCTCAATGGGACAGAGTACAGCAAGAGCATGGCAGCAGCGACTTCCCTGCACCCAGATGATCTGGCTGTCTCTGCGGCTTGAATGCTCAACCCACCACTAGTAGAGGCCGGGGGTGATTTCCTAATATGGCCCCATTCCCTGGAGGGATCAGCAGGAACCTGGTGGCAGGTTGATGACATGAGAGCCCTTTTATCATGGAGGTGGCAGCAATTTAGTCTTAAAGCATAAATACATATTCAAGTTATGGATTTGCTTTCTCTTCTCACAATGCTTCTTCCCGCATTCGTTTACTTAAGGAAGGTTTATCTTTCATCATGGTATCTGTGAGATAATAGAAAATATATATATTGGTCTCTACCCCCTGTTCCTGGCACAGAGCTCCTAAAACCCTTGTAATTCCCTTGTAAAGTGATAAGAGCACTTGGAGCATCTTTTGTTCTATTGAGGCAGCTCTGGGTGGGCTGCTAGACGGCTCCTGGGTGGGGGCTGGTCACCAGAAAGACCCATTCAGCACTGACCTTGACCAGACTCACATTTTATGGTAAAGACGTGCAACGGTGGGCTCATGCTCTCAGAGTTTGTTGGTCTTAGCACACGCCTCATCACCTAGAAGCAACTGGCTTGAAGGGATGGTGGAAAGACCCACTGAAAGTTGAGGTGCTCTCCCAGAGAGTGCAGGATACGCCCTAACCCAGGGACCACTCTGTGGAGTATCTGCCTCATAGTCAGGATCCAGGCATCTAAGAACCAAAGAGTAGAAGTGAGAACTGCCTCTCTCATTATTCCTTACAGCTCACTTTCAGAATTTTCCCTTTCTAGCTCTATAACCTTGGATTCAGTGGGTTTGGAGGCCCAGGTATCCAAAGGAAGAATGTTTTTCCATGTAACATAGTCAGGCAATCTTGTTAAATTGAAAATCAAAGACCACCTCTTTGGTGGTTTTTGGCTCTTTTTTGTGTTTTTTGATAAACAGTTCACCAAGTGAACTAAAGACTGTATTTATTTATTTATTAAATTTTAATGGAGTCATAATAGCGTATAACATGGTGAAATTGCAGTTGTACGTTATTATTTGTCAGTCACTACATATATGTGCCCCTTTGCCCCTTTTGCCCACCCCCCGGCCCCCTTCCCTTCTGGTAACCACTAAACGGTTCTCTTTGTGTGTTTGTTTATCTTCCACATATGAGTGGAATCATGCAGTATTTGTCTTTCTCTGTCTGGCATATTTTGCTTAACATAATACCCTCAAGGTCCATCCATATTGTTGCAAATGGGACAATTTTGTCTTTTTTATGGCTGAGTAGTATTCCATTGCATATGTATACACCACATATTTTTTTATCCATTAATCCTTTGATGGGCACTTGGGTTGCTTCCACCTCTTGGCTATTGTGAATAATGCTGCAGTGAACATAGGGGGCATAAGTCTCTTTGATTGTTGCTTTCATGTTCTTTGGATAAATACCCAGTAGTGGGTAGCTGGGTCCTATGGTATTTCTATTTTTAATTTTTTGAGAAATTTCCATATTGTTTTCCAAGGTGGCTGCACCAGTTTGCATTCCCACTAGCAGTGTATGAGTGTTCCCTTTTCTCCACACCCTCTCCAACATTGGTTGTTTTTGGTCTTTGTGATTATAGCCATTCTAATGGGTGTAAGGTGATATCTTAGCGTAGTTTTGATTTGCATTTCCCTGATGATTGGTGATGTTGAGCATCTTTTCATGTGCCTATTGGCCATCTGAATATCTTCTTTGGAAAAATATCTGTTCATATTATCTGCCCATTTTTTGATCAGGTTATTTGTTTTTTCGTTGTTGAGTTGTGTGAGTTCTTTGTATATTTTGAATATTAACCCCTTGCTGGATATATGATTTGCAAATATTTTCTCCCACTTGTTGGGTTGTCTTTTCATTTTATTCCTGGTTTCCTTTACTTTGCATAAGCTCTTTAGTCTGATGAAGTCCCACCTGTTTTTCTTCTGTTTCCATTGCCAAGTAGACATGGTATTCAAAAAGATCCTTTCCAGACTGATGTCAAAGAGTGTACTGCCTATATTTTCTTCTAGGAGTTTTATGGTTTCAGGTCTTACCTTGAAGTCCTTGATCCATTTTGAGTTAATTTTTGTGTATGGTGAAAGATAATGGTCTACTTTCATTCCTTTGCATATGGCTGTCCAGTTTTCCCAACACCGTTTATTGAAGAGACTTTCCTTTCTCCATTGTATGTTCTTAGCAACTTTGTTGAAGATTAGCTGTCTCTAGATGTGTGGTTTTACTTCTGGGCTTTCAAATCTGTTCCACTGATCTGGGTCTGTTTTTGTACCAGTACCATGCTGTTTTGATTACTGTAGCTTTGTAGTAT
This sequence comes from Equus przewalskii, assembly GCF_037783145.1. NCBI lineage: Eukaryota > Metazoa > Chordata > Mammalia > Perissodactyla > Equidae > Equus > Equus przewalskii. The sequence goes on from NC_091849.1 coordinate 51,186,666, forward strand.
ATTTTGAAGTCAGAGATTATGATGCCTCCAGCTTTGTTCTCTTTTCTCAGGATTGCTTTAGCTACTCGGGCTCTTTTGTTGCCCCATATGTTCTTTGTTATATGTCCGTGAAGAATGTCATTGGGCTTCTGAATGAATTCTACACTGAATCTGTAGATTGCTTTGGGTAGCATGGACATTCTAACTATATTTATTGTTCCAATCCATGTGCACAGAATATCTTTCTGTTTCTTTATGTCATCGTTGATTTCTTTCAATAATGTCTTATAGTTTTCATTGTATAGGTCTTTCACCTCCTTGGTTAAATTTATTCCAAGGTATTTTATTCTTTTTGTTGTGATTGTCAATGGGATTATATTCTTGAGTTCTCTTTCTGCTAGCTCATTACGAGAGTATAGAAGCACAAGTGATTTTTGTAAGTTGATTTTGTATCCTGCAACTTTCCTGTAGTTGTTGATTATTTCTAATAGTTTTCTGATGGATTATTTAGGGTTTTCTATATATAAGATCATGTCATCTGCAAACAGCAAGAGCTTCACTTCTTCATTGCCTATTTGGATTTCTTTTATTTCTTTTTCGTGCCTAATTGTTCTGGCCAAAACCTTCAGTACTATGTTGAATAAGAGTGACAAGAATGGGCACCCTCGCCAAAGACTTTATTTGTTAAAAATAGATAACACCAGGGGCTGGCCCCGTGGCTGAGTGGTTAAGTTTGCGTGCTCCACTGTAGGCGGCCCAGTGTTTCTGTGGTTCGAATCCTGGGCATGGACACGGCACTGATCATCAAACCACGCTGAGGCAGCGTCCCAGATGCCACAACTAGAAGGACCCACAACGAAGAATATACAACTATGTACCAGGGGGCTTTGGGGAGAAAAAGGAAAAAAAATAAAATCTTTGAAAAAAAATAGATAACACCAAAGTACTATGTAGTATCCATATTCATTGTAGAAATAATTACTGGAATTTTCAAAACATCAAATGAATAATAAAAAAGCTGAATGAAAAAGCTGACTAAATGACGATGACTATAAATTTCAATTAATATACAGATTTTCATTCAAGGTCTGGGCTTGATTTCCGCAGAGTATTCTCCATATGCATTCCCTGGGCCTGTTGGTTACCAAGATGGGGACCCTTGAAAGTCCAGTGTGGCTTAGTCTTGATTTCAAAGAGGCAAATGAAGAGGTAACTATTGGTTGGGTAGTTGGGGGACAAGTCTCAATTAACAACGAGAAGATGGGTGGCGGCTGCACAATGGAGGCAAGATGGACTCTATTTGAAACCCAGGGGATTTACTTCAGCGACCAATCAGGACGAGATTCCCCAAAGACTGACATAGACAGGATAGAGGTCTGACCGTGAGGAACGAGGTTGACACTACGTCTTAGTCTGTTTCAGCTGCCCTACTAAAAATACGTTAAACTAGGTGGCTTATAAACCACCATTTATTTCTCAGAGTTCTGGCGGCCGGAAAGTCCAAGATCACCGCGCCGGCAGCTTCGGCGTCTGGTGAGAGCCCCCTTCTGGTTCATACACAGTGTCTTTTCGCTGCGTCCTCACGTGGTAAAAGGGATGAGGAAGCTCTCTCTGGGGCTTCTTTTATACGGGCACGAATCCCACTCCGAATTCCCTCTCCCATACCATAATTTGGGAATGCTCACGTCCTCTACATAAAACACCATAGTATTTGCATATAACCTACAGAATCCTCCCATATACTTTAAATCATCTCGACATTACTCATAACACCTAATCCAATGTAAACACTATGCAAATAGTTGTTATGCTATGTGGTTTAGGGAATAATGACAAGAAAAATAGTCTGTACGTGTTCAGTAGAGACGCAACCAATATAGGCATTTTGACCGATGCGCCCCGCCCGCGGATGCGGAGCCCGCGGATGCGGAGCCCGCGGATGCGGAGCCCGCGGATGCGGAGCCCGCGGATGCGGAGCCCGCGGATGCGGAGCCCGCGGATGCGGAGCCCGCGGATGCGGAGCCCGCGGATGCGGAGCCCGCGGATGCGGAGCCCGCGGATGCGGAGCCCGCGGATGCGGAGCCCGCGGATGCGGAGCCCGCGGATGCGGAGCCCGCGGATGCGGAGCCCGCGGATGCGGAGCCCGCGGATGCGGAGCCCGCGGATGCGGAGCCCGCGGATGCGGAGCCCGCGGATGCGGAGCCCGCGGATGCGGAGCCCGCGGATGGACCACTGTATTGAATTACGCAATATTCTATTAGTTTTATAAAAGAAAGGGTAGGGAGACTATATCTCCACATTTTCTTAAATTTTGTACTAATTAGGAATTAGGTTTAGCTTCAAGTGATATTGAAAAGACCAGTGACTTAAAAAGATAAAAGATTATTTCTCTCCGCAAATGTCTGGGGGAAGGCAGTCCGGAACCGAGGCAGAGGCTCTGCTGCATGACACACTCACAGAGCCAGTTCCTTCTAGTTCACTGGCCCTCAATCCTTAGGGCGTGATTTTGTCCTCAGTCCAAGAAAGTGTCCATCAGTGGGACGGAGAATGAGAAGACGATTGGACAAAGACATCCACAAGGAAGATTCCTGGGGGCTGCCACACAGTTCTATTTATATCCCAGCTGGTCACATCTAGCTACAAGGGAGCCTGGGGAATATAGTTTTATTCCTGGCAGCCATATGCCCAAATAAAAATTCTAATATTATTTCAGAGGAGGAGAATTGATATTGGAAGTAATTAACAGCCTTTGTCACACTTACTCGTTTAAAAGAACTCTGAAGAATATCAACAAACTAGTGGTAGTGGTTCCCTGGGCAGAAGGTTGGCAGGTGAAAATGGGGTCAGTGAGGGGTCAGTGACAGGCAGAGTTTTCACTACATTTCTTGTTACATATTTTGACTTGTGAACCATGTATATATATTACCTATTTACAAACTTAGATTAATTTAAAACTTCCTCCTTAATGCTAAGTAAATAAAAGAAAAAACAATTTTTAAATGTTGATTTGAGCTGAGTTGAAAGAGGAAGGTATAACCAGCATATATTAATCTTCGATTGCTGTATAACAAATGCCACAAATTTAGCAGCACAAAGTAACAGGAATTGATCATCTCATGGTTTCTGTGTGTCAGAAGTCTGGCCCGTTTTAACTGAGTCTTCTGTTCCAGGTCTCATATGGCTGAAATCAAGACGTTGGATGGCTGTGTCATCTTCAGGAGGTTTGAGTGGGGAAAGACCCACTTCCAAGCCCATTTAGATTGTTAGTGGAATTCCTTTTCTTACCATTGTCAGCTGTCACCCGAGTGACACTCTCGACTCCTCAGGCTGCTCTCAGGTCCCAGCAACATGTCCCCCTCCATCACAGTGGCATGCCTTTGTCAAATCTTGCTCAGGCTGGTTTGCTCATACACCAGCCAGGGAAAACCCTCTGCTCTTAAGAGGCTCGTGTGGTTAGGTTAGGCACAGCCAAATAATCCTCCTTTCTAAAAGCCAACTGTGCCCGTATAGACCGATGAAATAGAATAGAGAGCCCAGAAATAAACCCTCATGTAGACGATAAGATGATTTTTGACAAGGGTGCCAAGACCACTCAATGGGGAAAGGACAGTCTATTCAACAAGTGGTGGTGCTGTGAAAATGGGCTCTCCACAGCAAATAATGCAATTGGACCCTTATCTTGCACCATATACAAAAAATAACTCAAAACAGATCAAAGATCTAAACATAAGACCCAAATTTATAGAATTCCTAGAAGAAGACAGGGAAAACTTCTGATAGTGGATTTGGCAATGATTTCCTTGATATGATGGCAAAAGCATAGCAACAAAAGCAAAAATATACAGATGGTACTTTACCAAGCTTAAAAACTTCTGCTCATCAAAGCAAACAACAGTGAAAGACAACCTATGGAATGGGAGAAAATATTTGTAAATCTGTTAAGGAGTTAAAATCCACAACGTATAAAGAGCTCCTACAACTAAACAACAAAAAATCCCAAATAACCTAATTAAACAATGAGAAAGGACATGAATACCATTTCTTCAAAGATGATATAAATGGCCAAGAAGCATGTGAAAATACGCTCAACATCACTAATCGTTAGAGAAATGCAAATCAAAACCACAATGAGTTCCCATCTCATACCCATTTGGATGGTTGCCACCAACAAACAGAAAATAACAAGTGTTGGCAAGGATGTGGAGAAGTGGGAACCCTTGTGCACTGTTGGTGGGATTGTAAAATGGCACAATTGCTATGGAAAACAGTATGGAGGTTCCTAAAAAAATTTTTAAAAATTAAAATAGAACTGCTGTGTAACTCAGTAGTCCCACTTCTAGATGCTTATCCGAATGGTTTGAACACCCACAGGAAATAGGGAGATGGAGGAAGGACTGGAAGCATTATTTCTAGCACTTTTAACGTTGTCCCAGATGTCAAGGATTAAACCATACCCATGAAAATGTGAGCTTGAATAATTTAGTGCCTAACTAAATACTCTAAAGGTTAGAAGTTTGACAGGGTTGTGAATACGGTATTTTACAGAGCAAAGATACACAAAAGAACGTGTAATCACTGGTTTGCAAAGAAGACTTAATTTAATCATAGGATATAAAGCATAATTTAGCTATAAGAGAGAGAGACAATAAACCAAGCAGTTAAAACTTAGTTTATACCGTAACTTAGTTTTATCATCCTAACAGCAAAGGAAAAAACAATCGTGTATATATATATATATATACGATTATATATATATATAATATAATAAGTATAATATAAATATAATAAGATATATATATATATATATAACTTGTTTGCAGAGAGAGTGGACCCCTCTAACCTTCTTCCTCTTAGATTAGGCAAACCTAAACTTGAGTCTGAGGAGCACGCCAGCTGCCCACAATTTTTCCCAGCTCGACTTCTGTTTCCTAGTGTCCTCATTTTTAGAAGTCAAATGACCGACATTGTTCTTGTGGGAAGGAAGATTAGTGTAGCCCGTTTAACGATTTGGGTCATTAACCTGTTAGATGACCCCGAATTTCACTCAGCTTAATGTTCCCAAAATATCACAAGGAGTCTGAAGGGCCATTTTTCTCAGCAAATCAAAGTCCAAAGAGACTGGAACTTGGCTGTTTTCCTGCCCTGGGAATGAACGCCAGTTAAGAGAAGACCTGAGCTAGAAAATAGAGGTAACGCCTCTTTCCCAGCCACGATGTTTGCAGTCTTTCAGGAACACCTGGTGATTTGTTGCTGAGAGCATAACCTAGTTTCAAAGCTGTTCGTGCAGAAGAACCACTTCAGTGTTTTCGAGCAGCGCACTGATTGGTACCCTGGGTTGTCAACAACGCTCTGTCCCATTTCAGACCAGGCTTTCACACTGAGAGATGGAAATATGCTGATGAAGTGTTGTAATTGGCCACAATTGTGGGGGCTGCCAATGTGAGTGTCTCCTGACAGAAGGGTCTGCCTACATAGTAAGGAGCCAGACTGTGTGGTCTGTGGACACGGACATTGCAGCGTAAATTCTCTTCCACTCTGAACCTACCTTGGGTTGTATCTTTTCTCCTTTGCTAATTTGAGGGCTCTTTGAGCAATCTCTAGACTCCAGGGACACTGTCAAAACTATAAGCACCTTCCATGGTCTCTTTCCTGCCTTGTCCAAGCCTATGTATATCCTATAAGGAAACAATGAGTCATTCAGATCAGCCTAGAAATTTGTCTAAAAACCATTCTCTCCCAAGCACCACTGGAACCTATTATCTGATTTCTGTCCTATTGATTTTGTATTTGGGTTTTTTTCCCCTCTCTTCCAGGTCTTTTCTGGTTTCCGGTTGATTGTCCACCGGGTTTGGGGATTCAGCTTCTCCCCGAGATAGCGTCGGGATGTGAAAGCGCAGCCTGGGATCCAGAGCACCCAGGCGTGGACGGTGGGCTGGTCTGGGAGGTTTCATTTCCAGTAAATTGCTTTCTGGAGGCAGCATTTACATTCTGTCCCCAGTCCTATGTGTGTTGCAAGGCAATTCTCGATGGCATTTCTATACTTTTTGGACTATATGTTTAAGTAAGTTCGAAGGGCAAACAGAAGCTTGGAAACTAGACCTAATAGCACTTAGAAATGTCTCTCTCCCCAGACACATTCCAGGACAGGAAATTCCTCCTCTCCCTGGAGAGATCTGCTTACATTCTAGAGGAAAGGTAAGTCTTCTCTCTTTCTCTGGAGAGGAGAATGGCAGGGCACCAGCAGCCCTGTAGCAATCAGTTTTTCCTCATTTGAGGGTTCCTCTTTTTGGTGCATCCCAATGCCTGCCCAGGTAACATCTGGTCCTCATTGCATCACACTGTGAGGATTGGGAACCAATGCAACATTGATTGTGTTGTGATTGATAAACAATCTGTCTCTAATCCAAAGGGTGTGTGTTCTGCTGTCATTACATGTATATGAAACCATATGCCACAGGCTTGCTTGTTAGCTTGCAAGGAAGGAAAAATCTCCAACTCTTCAGTTTCTGACTCAATAGTCTCCCTCAGTATTCCAATGAGATTCCAAATTCTGGAATAGGAGAATGCAGGGAATGGAATCCCAAATTCTGGAATAGACTAAAATTCAGGCCCCATTCCAGATTCTTATAATATGCATGTTGACATGTAGAAGACCTCGCTGTAATCTAATCACATTTCCTCTGGAAGATTCCATCACTCTACAGTAAAAGGTCCCAGCTGGTTATGTTTCTCATTTTCTATAACAAGAAAGAGCTTTTATGAGGAATGACATGCCAGAAATAAATAGGGTGGGTGAGAACAATAAGAAGAGATTTTGATTTAAAGTATGGAGGAAAGCGGTTTATTTGGTCGTAGAAACAGGTTAAAGGCAACACTGCAATTTTGGGACGATTGCTCAGAGGATTTTTGTAAAGCTGAGTTCAGTAAGCCAGTTAGGGAAAATCAAAGCGAAACCAAAACAAGCAATAATTTAATGTGAAAATATGTCCAATTCATTAAAATATAGTACACAACCTTGGAAAATATTTTGTTTTCCTTGGAATAAGAAAATATCTAAGCGCCTCTGGAGAGAGTGAGATATTTTCTCTTCCTAGAAGTGTTTGGAAAGTCTCCTCCCAGCTTCTTGAGAATTCGCATGACTTTTGTCATTTATCTGCTTTGCAAAATAAGTTAGAGCTTGCCTTTTGCCCTGAGACTTTGTGCTTCCTGGGCCCAAAGTGAGCAGCCATGTATTAAGTAATCACTGATGGCACATACTTTTAAATGCAATCTACATATTTGCATTTGTTGCTACATCCAAGGGGAACAAGGCCTATTTAGTAGGCTTTAGGACCTGTAGCCCAGAGTTACAAGACCAGATGTTTGAAATCAATACAACCCACTGTTGTTTAAGGATATTTTGGCAAGAGTCCCATGGCTGGATAGTAGCGTGGCCAAGAATGAGAGGGCGTGTGCCTCCCAGCGTCTGCAGTGTCCCTGCATTGTTCTGCCCTCACTAACCATGTGGAAGAGCTCTCAGGTGAATGCCAGCTCTCACCTGTGCAGAGTTTACAGGATAGTTTCAGAGCTAATGTTTCTTTTGACTGTTCTCTGCACTTGCCATCAGGATGGTATCGTGACGCGGAGCTTGGGTTTGGTGTCAGTCAGACTTGGACTTGAATCTTGGCTCTGCCACATTAGCTTGTGACCTCAAATGAGCTATCTAACTCCCTGAGCCCCTCAGCGTTCTTGTCTGTAAAGGGCATAGAGCAAGAATCTTACTTGTAAAAAGTAAATGAGATGATATATGCAAAGTGTTTAACACGGTGCTTGGCATGTAGTAGGCATGAAATGAGTAACTGATATCATTATAATGAGCAGATACATAGCGCAAGGCTAGGAGCCTTCTTCATATTCAACCTGCCTTTCAGATACACCTCAATATGTGTTCTCTTTTCTTAATCATTCTGTCATTTCATTGTGTCCTACTTTGTGCTTCTTCCCACCCTCAGAGGCCTACCTTATATTCAGTCCTGTTTGCTTGACTTTACATTGACTTTCTCCTGACTCTGAATAGCAAGAAGAAAGTCAGCTCTTTCTTCGTTCCCTCTCAAGTCTTCCTTCTCCACAAAGCCTCCACAGATTTCTCTAGCTCCCAAGGATCCCTCCCTTTTCTGAACTACTGAATTATCTCTTGGATCTGTAAGCCATTTAATTGATTGCTCTGTTCCTTCATTGCTTGTTCAGTCTCCTCAGATAGTCTATAAGCTTCTGTAAGATTCCACTCCTTTGTTGGACTGTCATAGCAGAATGCTGAAGCTATCAAAGGGACTCAGTGCACAATTAATAGGTGAAGCGATGTATTGTGCCCACCAATGACACAAGCCAACTTCAAGAGCAATTCAGGATTACAGAGATCCATAATTTCCAAACGAAAATCAGGACATGTAAATTGGCAAGTGCGAATTGATTTAGAAGAAAGTGGAGCAGAATAGTTGAAATCAAGACTGTTCCAGAAAATGCGGGAGGGCTCATCATGATTCAGCTAGAGGTAGACGTCAATATAGAAAATTATTTTTCTCAGTGATTCTTCTTGGCATGCAAAATCTTTTTAAAACTCTAGTTTGCAAATTTTTGTGGCCAGTGAAAACCTGATGACCTCTCCTAATGTTTCTTTCTTCTTCCTCCTTCCACTTGTTCTCCTCCTCCTCGTTTTTAACAAATTAATTTCATGTAGAAGAATTGGGACAATAACACAGATCAGGAAAAGCGAATAGACAAGGAGAATCTTAAGGTAACTACTGATCAATTTTAACTTTAAAATTTATAAGAATGGTCTGGGTGGAAAGTGTAACTCGTATGTATGCCGTTAGAAATATGCTTTGCGCAAAAGAAGTGTTCCCCCCAAAATTGGGTCTAAGCTGATTTCTGGAAAGGCTTATCATGTTTTGAATGCATAGAACACCTTTATACTTATAGACATTCTACATGGAATCCTCTGTCAAGAGACAGGTGTATTAGTTGTGTGTTGCTACATAAAATTACTCCAACATTCAGCAGCTTAAAACAATGACGTTTATTGTCCCACAGTTTCTGGGGGTCAAGAATCCGGTGCTGCTTTTCTGGGTCCTCGGTTTAGGCTTTCTCATGAGGCTGCCATCAAGGTGTCAGCAGAGCTGCAGTCATCTCCAGGCCCAACTGGAAATGGATGCATTTCCAAGTTCACACACATGGCTGCTGGCCAGAAGCTTCCCACAGTTCCTTGCTCCTGGCGCCTCCACAGGGCAGCTCACAACATGGACACTTGCTTCCCCAGAGCAAGCCCAGTGAGGAGAGCCAGAGAGAGAGAGTACCAGCAAGACAGAAGTCATAACCGTTTATAACTTAACCTCAGAAGTGACATCCCATCACTATTTTTGTATTTCTGTTTATTAGAAATGACTCCCTAGATCCAGCCCACACTCCGAGGGAGGGGATTATACAAGGAAGTGAATACCAGACAGTGTGGATTATTTGTGGCCATCCCAGAGGACTGGGGACAAAGGTGAGGAATTGCCTTTGTGAATCTGGATTTTTGCATTTCAAGATTGTGTGACAGACCTCTGTCAGAATGGAGTTGAGAACTCCCTTATTCCTGTTTCATCTATTTGTATCTTCTAAGGAAATCTTTGTGGGGACAACTCATTTTGTCATTTCAAGGGAACCTCTTCCTCCTCCATGCTCATTCCTAAAAGTATAGGTTAAATCAAAAAGTACCAAAGAAAGGACCATAAAAGAAAGGAAGCTGGAATTAAACATTTTTTTCTTACTATAAAAAATTTTCGAGATACAGAAAAGTAGAGAAAACAGTAAACTGCCAAAGGTCCATTATCCAGAAAAAGTAGTTCTGGCGTTTATTGAGTACCCGTGCGAATCATTGTACAAAAATTTTGCAGAACACTGTTTGTGCTTAATTCTCTCAACAACCTTGTAAAATAAATATTATTTGACTTAAGGATAAGATAAATATACTCTCTGTTTGGAGAACACTGAGACTCAAGTTGGGTAAAAAAAATTGCTCGATTATACGCCTAGTAGCTGGCACAGCTAGGATTTATTTTATTTTCTCTACTTATTTTCTACTCCAGTGTTTCTCCTTTCCCTCTTTCCTCCTTTATGCTGTTATTGTCCTACAATCACATCTTTATACATTGTAAGCCCATAAACAGTTTTATAATTATTGCTTTATGCAGTTATCTTTTAAATCAGAAGAAAAGTTATGAACAAAGGTACATTTGTACTGTCTTTTATACTTGCTTATGTAGTTACCTCACTGGTGCTCCTTGTTTCTTTGTAGGCCTAGAGTTATTGTTTACTGTCCTTCCATCTTGCTTGAAGGCCTCACTTCAGGATTTCTTATAGGGCAGGTCTGCTGGTGCAGAGCTGGCATGTGAACCCAGGTCTCGTACTGCCAAGTTCAAGACGATTTCTATCACACCTTAGGAGCAGTGAGAACTGAGTCCCAGGCCTGTCTTCCCATGGGGAGCTCAATTTTATTGTCCTGGATGTTGATTCGGCCCGAGTTTCTCATCGCTCTCCCAAATCCTTCTCATCCATCCTTCGTGGCCACAGAAGCTTTCAGGAGCAAGTGGCTTGCACTATTTTCTTGGTCCGTCTTGTCCAATATCCTACTACTACAGCCAGCCAGAGGTTAAGAAGCAGTGAATTGGAGCAGTGAATTGGGGTAGAGGTGAGAACTAAAACTTGCAGGTGGGATGGGAGTTCAGGTTGCCAAAAATAAGTGGATAATCTAGTCAGAAATCTAGTTGTAAGAAAAGCAGTGAGTTCTTGCTGAAGACAAATAGTAAGATTAGGAATTGAGTGATCAAATCAGAAGACAGATCAAAGTCAAGCCAAATCTAAACAAGTGATCAGCTCAGAGCATCGTACCTCGGAGATCCGGGCATTGGTGAACCGGGCCTAGCTAGAAACAGTGAGTAGAAATTAGCCGCCTTGTAGTCAGTGCTTGAAGCGGTAAGTGGTCATATCAGAGTTGCATAGTACTTGCCTGGTAGAAAGTTCTACACTGGACATGATCTAGGAGGGAGGAGGGAGCCCCTAGGATTCCTCTTCTGGGTCACATCCTTCCCATGGTGTTAAATCAGCATTTCTTAACTTTGACTAATGTGTGCAGGGCTTTCCAGGGTGTGAAAGAGACTTGGACATCTTGAGGCTCCAGGTATAATTTAATAAAAAAGAAAATGTGCTATATTTTAAACGTTTAATTTTGTCCGTGTATCTCAGCTACAGTATGTGTCTTCATTGGGAGAGAGCATAGAGACATCTAAGTTTCTGGTCTTTGAGACCCGTGATCAGGGGGCCTTCTGGTCAACTTTTCTCTCCCCAGCCACCCTGCGATAGCTCAGAAGGCAGGGGTCCATTTAAAAAGTGTTGGTTTTGTAAAACTGATTTAGGCTTATCACAAAAAATTAAGTGCTACAGAAAAGTTAAAGAAGAAAGTGAAAAACAAGCAAAACACCCACTATCAACTACCCAGAAATACTCATCATTAACATTTTGGCATTAACATTTGATCATCTCAGTCATCATCCCTCTATACATGTATCCATAAACATATTTGTATGTATCCATATATACACATGTATAATTCTATAAAAATAGGATCGATTATAAATACTTTTCAAAAATAAAAGTCTTAAATTTACCTTTACTTGAATTTAACAGGAGAAAAGCAAATGAAATTGATAGAATTGCTAAACCTCAGACTAATAAGAATTTCTTCATGTCAAGTAATTTTATTTTCTAAAAGATAATTCTAAAATTTCAAGATTCTTTCACTTCAAAGCAAATAGACACCAAAAACAGTCTATGTACGGACTTCCTGCTCTGAAGATGAGAAACTTGGCACTATCCTTACCTCACCCCTTCAAGACTGTATTTCTGTTACACTTATTATTATTTTTACATTATCAAGATTCATAAATTTGCTCTCTCCTGGAACCACAATTCTCACAGTGTTGCTTTTTCTTTAAACCGCTGAATGAGTTTAATGGCCCACCAGTTATTGATCATAGAACGTCCATTTCTAGATTCTTTATTTTCACTTATCTGTTGGTTTGCTGGATTTTGTTGTTGGATGACTTTTTCGAAGAGCTTATGAGCACTGAATTTCGTGAACTGTTGTTTATTTGAGAAAGTCTGTTTCTTGCCTTTACGCTTAAAGTACAATTGATTGGGTGCAAAATTCCCCTTTTCTTCCCTCAGAACTTTATAAACAGAGCTCCAGTGTGTCCCGGCATTAAAGGATGTGCAGAGAAGTCTGAGGCTAGCCTAATTCTGTACCTCCCACTGGGTCCTCACACTTGTAGAAGATTTTCTTTTTCTACGTGGATGTCCTTAAAGCTTTTAGTTTATTTCAAGATATGTCTAGGCATTAAATATTCTTTATCAGATTTTCCTGGGAAAATTTTTCTTGTGAGTTGTCTTCTCTTTTTGTTATTAAATCTTTCAGAGCTTTTTGCTTTAATATTTACTTCTTTTGTTTAGGAATACCAATTATTTTTATATTAAATCCCCCTTGTCTGTATTGCATGTCAGTAGTCATCGCTCTAATAATTTTCATCTTTTTCCATTTCATATCATGTGTTTCTTCAAGGCAGTCTTGCATAGCCTTAATTGTGTTTAGTCATGTTTTTTATTTTTGGTTATTTCTACACAGCCTTTATCTGTGAAAAGATTTGGTAACCACCCTGGACTTGTCTGTTAGCAATTTAAACATCAACGTCATGGTACATAGTTCTTGGCCTTGTTCATTTTGCTTCTTTCTTAGATCAGTAATTCCTTGCTCCATTGTTTTGAATGCGTCAATCTATCTCTTATCTCTTCAAGAGCGGAAGGAATCTCAGAAAGTTGTTTTTATAATTTGTTACTGATTTCTCAGAAACTTTAAAGAATGAATGGAAGAAGTTGCAAGACAGTAGACGAAATGGGGAAGAAGATTCCAAGAAAAGAGAACAGCATGTGAAAAATACTTGGACTGGAAAGATTGTAGGGCTAAGGAAATGACAGAAGGATCATGTGGGTCAAGAAGCACAAGCATGAGGGATGGTGGTGCTAGAGGAAGTTAGAGAGGCCAGACTGTATGTGGCTTTTCAGCCTATGGAGTTTGGATTGTATTCTTAGTATATTGAATGAGTAGCCAGCCCTGGTGGTCTAGGGGTTAAGATTCGGCACTCTCACCACTGTAGCCCGAGTCCATTTCCCAAATCAGGGAACCACACCGCCTATCTGTTGGTTGTCATGCTGTGGCAGCCACACGTCACTTTGGTGCTGAAAGCTATGCCACCGAGATTTCAAATACCAGCAGGGTCACTCATGGTGGACAGGTTTCAGTAGAGCTTCCAGACTAAGGCAGACTAGGAAGAAGGACCTGGCACCCACTTCCAAAAAATTAGCCATGAAAACCCCATGAAGAGCAGCGGAGCATTGTCTGATAGTGTGCTGGAAGGTGAGGAGATGGCGCGAAAAGACCCAGCAGGGTTCCGCTCTGCCATCCACAGGGTCACTAGGAGTCCGAATCCTCTCGATGACACTAACACCATTAGACTTTGCAGAAGCTTTGGTAGAGAAATCTTTCCCCCAAACCCCAGAGACCCCAGAGCACCTTCCTGCCTCCAGGATTGTGGCCACTGTCTACACATCAGCCTGAACAATCCTTTTACAACTTAAATCGGATAACATCCCTCTCCTGCTTAAGAACCTTTCATGGTTTCCTGTCACTGTATTTGGATAAAATCCAGAGTTCTTACCCTGCCTTGTGAAGCCCTACAGGACAGGGGCCCTGTATAACTCTCCATTGTCGTCACCTCCTGCCTTCCCCACTATCTCCCCTTGCTGTATCCACACTGGACATCTTTTGGTTCTTTGGACGTGTCAGTCTCACATTCCTCCTGACTATTCTAGACCTTCCCTCTGCCTGCAATATTCTTCCTCTTGGGTTTCTCTTGGCTGGCTTCCTCTAACAGCAAATGCAAAGGCTCAGAGGTGATAGCTTGCTTGACCTGCTTAGGAAAGAGCAGAGTGACCACTGCTTCTAGAGTAGAGTGAGCAATGGGAAGGAGGGAGGAAGAAAGCCTGAGCAGAGAGCAAAGGCAACATCTCGTTGGCCTTGTTGGCAATGGTGAAGACTTTGGCTTTTATTCTAGATCAGAAGAGAAACCATAAGGGATTTTGCCAGAGGAATGACACAATCTGGCTTATATTTATAATGAATTACTCTGCTTTGTGTGGAGGGCAGTACAGTTTTCCCTCAGTATCCACGGGGGTTTGGGTCCAGGACCCCCTGCGGATACCAAACTCCACAGATGCTCAAGTGACGTAGTATCTGCATATAACCTATGCACATCCTCCCATTTACTTTAAGTTATCTCTAGATTACTTATAATACCCAATACAGCATAAATGCTAGGTAAATAGTTCTTATACTGTATTGTTTAGGGAATAGTGACAAGAAAAAAAGTCTGTACATGATCAGTGCAGACACAGCCATCGTAGGCCTTTTGATGCACAATTGGTTGAATCTGTGGATGTGGAACCCGTGGAGACGGAGGGCCAACTTACACAGATTTAGAGTAGAAGCAGGAACAGCAAGTAATCAGCCCAAATGAGAGATGAAAGTGTGTTAGACGAAAGGGACAGTTTCTTAATCTTAAATGCATCAGAGACTGTCCATGAAAATCCATTCTCCACCTTTTCCCTAGTGATGGAACTGTAGTCGGGCACATGGCTGCCTAGCCTCACCCCGTTTCCCAGGATCCCTCGCGGTTATGTGAGGCCCTGTGACTCAGTTCTCCCTAGTGGAATCAAAGAATATATGTGTGTCCCTTCTGAGGCTTTCCGGTAGTAGGCTTCCCTTCTCCAGGCTCTTTCTCTCTTTCCCACAGGTCAGTTTTGAGCATGCAGATGAGGGCAATGCAGTAGGATTGGGTGAAGAAACAGATTGGAAGTAACTGGGTTTCTGAATGACCACATGGAGCCAAGTTGCCTGCCAACCTGCTCTGCTGACTCCAGACTGTGATGTGAGAAATAAGCCACTGAATTATTACTGGGTCCCTGTGACAGCAGCCTAGCTTTTACCCCTGCTAATACACTTACCAAGTTAAGTAACCTCTTTGAGTGTCACTTTCGTTATCTGTAAAGGGAGAATAATGTTGATACATCCCTTGGAAGGCTGTGGTGATAAATATACAAGATAATCCAGACAAAGTGCTTGGTCCAGTGCCCTTCTCATGGTAATTTTTTAAATAAGTGGTTTCTACTAGAATTAAGAATGAAGATAATTCCATCTTTGGTTTGGATGATGCATATAGAGCTAGGAAAGCAGATGGAGTTGGTGAACTGACAGAAAGACCTGAACTGATTGAAACAGACTTGCCATGAGTGGAACCCTAGTATTCATATTTTTTAAAAGTTCCCCAGATAGCTCTGGTGAGTACCTTGGTTTGGATACACGTACTTTATATTGGCTATGTATGTCATATAGTATTCCATTAATTAAATGCCTTAATGCTTTCCTTTGAGAGAAAGATCAATCTAGAATTCCTGATATTCCCATAAGTGCTAGAAAAGGGAAGTATAATAGGCCAAATTACTCATATTCAATGAAACACATTTCTTGTTGACACTGATGTCGAAAACAAACAAACAAAAAAACTGCATGAGAGACTTCTATTTGGGGCGGTATTATCATCTACATTCTCCAAAGATTCTTCTTATTAGATCCTGCAAAAGACTTGAGTTTTCTGGCACTTCTGGGCTCAGGAGATAAGGGAAATCTTCAAGCCCATAAATCCAACCCAAGCAAACAAAGCTGTGAGCTGAAACTTGGGAGGTGGGTTGCGAGCAGACACGTTGAGTGAGGCTGCCTTACATGCTAAATCAGCACCGAGACAAGGAGACCGACTCCTGAGTCTGCTTACAGTTGAGGGGATGAGCCTGAGGCTCCAGGTGAAGCTGGAGATCCTGAAGGGAGCCAAATCGGTCCCAGATCAGTGGTGTCCTTGGGCTATTGGCTGAAGCAAATGTGAATCATCTCTGGAGGAGAGCATGCCCCACATAAGGGCCTAGGAGTTCAAGGGATAAAGATAAACCAAATATGAGCTGATAAGTGAAGACCAACAAACACACAAGGGAACACGCCCTCACAAGTGAAGAAAGAAACCCAAAGGACATCAGATACTGCAGTTCTCATTTTCCAAACAACATAACTCTGTAGACAGTTTGTTTTTTAAAAAAACAGCCTTATTGAGATATACTTCACATACTGTACAATTTACCCTTTTAACCCATTTAAAGTGAGCAAGTCAATGGTTTTTAGTATATTCACAGATATGTGCAAGCATCACCAGAGTCAATTTTAGAACATTTTCATCACCTCAAAAAAAAAATTCCATATCCTTTAGCTGTCATCACTGTCTCCTGTTTCCTGCCCACCCCTAGTTTAGGCAACCACTGGTCTAGTTTCCATCTCTAGAGACCTCCCTATTCTGGACTTTCATATGAATGAAATCATAGAGTATGTGGTCTTTTGTGACTGGCTTCTTTCACTCAGCATAATGTTTTCAAGGTTCATCTACATTGTAGTATATATCAGTATGTCTTTCCTTTTTGTGGCTGAATAATATTCTGTACATTTCGTTGTATGACTATACCAGATTTTGTTTATCCATTTATCCATTGATAGACATTTGAGTTGTTCCCACATTTTGGTTATTACAAATAATGCTGCTATAAACAATCATGTACAAATGTCTGTGTTTTCACTTTTGTTGGGTATTTACTGAAGAATGAAATTGCTGGATTATATGGTACCCATGTGTTTAATCATTCAAGGAACTGCCGGGCTGTTTTCCAAAGTGGCTGCGCTATTCTACAGCCTCAACAGCAGGAGGGCTCTGATTCCTCCACGTCCTGGCCTTGTTATCTGACATTTTGATTCCAGCCATCCTGGTGGGTATGCAGTGGTAACTCATTGTGGTTTTGATTTGCATCTCCCTCAAGATGGCAAGCATCTCTTCGTGGGTTTGGATGCCATCTGCATATCTTCTTTGGAGGAGAAACTGACGTAAACATGGAGTGAGCTGGTGCATACTTAGATCAGGAACTTCTCGGAGGATCTTTCGTAAGACTGGGAGGATGGGTGTTCCACTCCCTCCAATTATTTGAAGTTTTAGTCCTTCTGAGGCATTTCAATTAGTTAAATCTGATCTGTAATTACCTCAGTTCTTCTTTGAGCAAAGGAGAACACTGAGGAGGCTGCCAAATTGACTGTACATCTGGGATCTCTCCATTGAGAAGTCCAGAGAGGCTCTGCTGTGGTCAACCTCACGCTTACCTTGAAAGGATTTGCAGTTCCGAGCTCTTGGGAGGGTCCAGGTTCCTATCTGCATTAAGCTACAGAGAAGGGGAGAAACATTTTCCTGTCCTCTGTGAAAGAATTTTTAAAAAATGTACTTGAAAGCTGCTAATAGAGTGGATCTTAAATGTTCTCACCACTCAAAATAGATGGTAATTATACAACATGATGGAAATGCTAGCTGACACTATGGTGATAAGCATATTGCAATCTGTCAGTGTATCAAATCAATACATTGTACACCTTAAAGTTACACAAAATTCTATGTCAATTATACCTCAATAAACTTGGGAGGAAAAGTATGAATATTCCCCAAATCGACAAACAGAGATAAGATTCAGAATGTGCTTACTCAGAGCCGGCCCCAGGGCCGAGTGGTTAAGTTCGTGCACTCCACTTCGGACGGAGGCCCAGGGTTCGCCGGTTCGGATCCTGGGTGCGGACATGGCACCGCTCATCAGGCCACAGTGAGGCGGCATCCCACATGCCACAACCAGAGGCACTCACAACTAGAACATACAGCTATGTACTGCGGGGCTTGGGAAAGGAAAAAAAAAAAAAGATTGGCAACAGTTATTAGCTCAGGTGCCAATCTTTAAAAAAAAAAAAGTGCTTACTGAAGGACATGTTAGTCATTTTGGTGATTATTTTGTGGATTCTGGAGAAGAGAGTGAAAGAGACAGCTTAAGGGAGGGATGGAGTGTTAAGACAAGAACTATGAGACCCGGATTCTGTCTTTGATTGTGCCCCTTCCGACAATGGGAGCCCGAGTAAGTCACTTATCTTGTCTGAACTTCAGTTTCTTCTATAAAATGAGAATATTGAGAACATTTATAAGCATTGACCATGTGTCAGGCACTAGTCTTAACACTTTATGAATCCTTAAAGCAAACTAATGTATTATTGTCATCATTTCCATTTTACAGTTGAGGAACTTGAGGCGTCTAGAGATGAGCTGACTTACGTAAGATCACACACTTTTTAGGTGGTCCCCCTAAGATTTGAAACCAGGCCCTAACTTTCACTTGCCTAACTAGGTCATGTGGCTCACCTATCCGCATTCTCCATCCTGTTCTGTGTCCTGGGAAGATGACCCATGTGGGTGTCCTGCCCTCTGGCTCTGACTGAGTTCCAGCAATGATAAGAGATCAGGGAGTGGGAGGAGAGAAAGGTTAGATTCTTTCTTACCCCAGTTGCCTGCATGAGGGATAACCACAGATTGCTGCACGGCAACTGAAGATAGAGTCTGTTGTCATGTGCCCTTTCCACATAGTTCATCTATTCAGGTTACTTTTTTCCCAGCTCCCTGCTCTTCTAGGACTGATAATAGCTCTTTACCCTTGCCAGCCTGGTATACTGCGCCATCCCGTGCTGCTAGGGTCCTCACTGATTACACTTTGCAATCTATAAAGTTGCACACAAAGTACTGTATCCGAAGGAGGTTCATTTTGTGGTCACAATATTGTCTGCCTGGGACACTGGAGGTTCTGCTTACGTACAGCCTCCTGGCTGGGTCTCTTGGACCAGAGAAAGTGGAAACATTGCAGCAGACAGCTCCAGGACTGAGACACTTAAGAAAGTGGGGAGTGTGGTGAGCAGATTTGCCCCTTAACATCCTGGCTAAAATTTGTAGAATGTCAGCATGTCCCAACCTTGCAAACTTATTCAGCTCCCGTCCACCAAAATTCTTTCATTCACTGAATGTGACGTGGAATTGACACAGACTCCCCCTTCTGCCTGGCATACTCCTTCTTTTTGCCTCGACAACTCCTTTGGATGTCAGCGTGGATGTTACTTGCTGGGGACATGCCGCTTAGTTCTGCCACAATAGATCAATATCCTCATTATATGCTGTACTTGCTTTTTGGAACTTTCCTTCACAACGCTCACCAGAGTTTATAATTATGCATTTGGTGATAATTTGATCCATGTCTCCTCCCTCAATAGAAAGGAAGCTCCAGAAAAACAGGTGTTGCTTCTGGCTTTGCTCACGATGGAATTTCCAGAAATGAGCACAGTGACTGACTCCAGTGTGCACTGAAAAATGCACGTTGAATGGATGGATGTGTGACTGGGCAACTGTAAAATGATGAAGATGGTAGACTGGGAAGAAAAATAGTTGGGGAGGTATACTGTCTAGTGGCTCCAGGTACATACAAGCAAAATGGGAACATGTTTTTTTTTGCCTGGGGCCTTACAAAAGTGTTGAAATGCTTGTGGAAAATATTTTCTTTTTCCCAGGAGAGCAGTGGAATATCCTTAGAAGTGGCTAGGCTGATAGCATTAATGGCAAGAGAAAAAACATATCACAGAGTTAATGGGAATTTCAACTGCCATCATGAGAAGAGGGGACTGGGGACAGCTATGAAGGGGTGGAGAGGGTTGTGTTAGTATTGTCACCATTGGAGCTGGAAGACAGAGCAGGAGAGGAGGAACCACGTGCATGTGCATTGCACGCCCTGAACTTCAGAGAGCATCAGGGACTACAAGAAGAACATGGAAGACACTCCCGAATCCAGTTGGGAGAGACTGAGGGAACACCAGTGATTTCATTGGTATAAGCTTGAAATAATGACTATTTTCTTTACTTTGTACTTCATATTGTTATCCACTCATCCCTTTTTTAAAATTTATTTTATTTTTTAAATTTTTTAATTGAGTCCATAATAGTTTACATCATCGTGAGCTTTCAGTTGTCCATTATTTCTTGTCTGTCACCACATAAGTGCTCCCCTTCACCCCCTGTTCCCACGCATACATCCCTTTTAATTACATATCTCCCAGGTGTGGGACAAGTATGTTAGAAGATGATGTCTTTTGACCTAGCTATTGTTTTGTTTGTTTGTTTGTTTGTTTTTGAGGAAGATTAGCCCTGAGCTAACATCTGCCACCAATCCTCCTCTTTTTTGCTGAGGAAGACTGGCCCTGAGCTAACATCTGTGCCCATCTTCCTCTATTTTATATGTGAGGTGCCTGCCATAGCATGGCTTGATAAGTGGTGTGGAGGTCCATGCCCACGATCTGAACCAGCGAACCCCCAGCCGCTGAAGCAGAGCATGAACTTAACCGCTGTGCCACCAGGCCAGCCACCTAGCCATTGTTTTTAATGATTTCTTCATCCTCTCTTCTCTACCAATAGTGATATTTCAGAGTTGATTATGGCTCCTTCTGTAACTGATCTTTTTCATACTATTTCTGTACATTGGCATCATATCTGAATTTAGAATCATGAACCATTGACTGATCTATTGCCTAACTCATTTGGATCCAAATTTGGCAGCATCTTTATTTTTTAGTGTGTTTTTATTTGGTTTCGCATTTTTCCATTTAGGTTGCACACTTGGATAAAAAACTTTCCTTAATAGAAGTTGCTTCTTTAAATCAGCTGATATACCTTAAATGGAAAAAAAAAACCCACTTCACATGTAAATAATAAAATAGCATTTCTAAGTTTAGCTACAAGTTTATTATTAAATTCTGGAGGGAACTGATTGAACTAACCCGAAATGCCATCCTTTTTTGACTAATTTGTGTAGACAGTTATAAATAGTGTGGTGAACTTTGTCTATAAGGCAAAAATCTTTGTGTCCTAAAGGGACTGTTTTTCTTTTTGACTAGGCAATTATTAAATTGTATGTCTGAAACTGGAAGCTGAGTAAAGCAGCTTATCAGTAGACAGCTTAATAAAAAAGAAATTGATTTGATAAAGTTCCATTAAAAAATGGTTTAGGTACTTTATGTTCTATGTATCTATCTATACAAGTAAAAATTACTTCTATGTAGATGCTGCATTGACAAGGTGTTTATATTGAAAGTTTATTCATTAGAACAAATTGTATACTGTTGAAAAATTTGGCAACATTTTAGTCTAAAAGTTGTCTGTGCTCTCAAAAACTATTCAGTTTAAAGCATATTTGTTGTAGAAAGTGCAACAATAAATCCATAATGGTTAAAAAAAACAAAGAAATGTCCAAAATCTTGCCATCTAGAAACAAACAACGTTAACTTCCCTCCAAAATATGACTCAGAGCTCTTTCCAAGTTAGTGACTATAGGTACACATCATCTTTTTTTTACCCTCTGAGGAAGATTAGCCCTGAGCTAACATCTGCCACCAATCCTCCTCTTTTTTGTTGAGGAAGATTGGCTCTGAGCTAACATCTGTGCACGTCTTCCTCTGTTTTATATGTGGGATGCCTGACACAGCAAGCCTTGATAAATGGTGTGTAGGTCCACATCCAGGATCAGACCTGGTGATGAATAAAATTGGGCTTCTTCCCGAGAGGAGCTCATAGTCTCCATAAACAAATACAAGCAACCTATCTGTGCCTCAGTTTCTTAATCTGTAAAATAACGATAGTACCCACCTCACAGAGTTGTCATGAGGATTAAATGAATTAGTACATGTAAAGTGCTTAGAACAGAGCCTGGCACATAATACGATCCCACATAGTTTTATTGTAACATTGCTACCAATTTTCTGCCTTCAAATTATAAGAATCCTGTGTGCCTGCTAGGAGAAAAAGCATTAGAATCAGAGTCAGAGGCTAGGCTCCTAGTTTTACCACTTATTAATCCATTATGCTAATCTGAACCTCAGTTTCCCCATCTGTAGAATACAAATAGCAGGACCTGCCCTACAGGGTTGTGATGAGAATTTCATTAGGAAAACAAATATCCCCAGTATATAAAAATGTGAGTTATTGTTGTGGTTTGAGTTCAGGAAAAGTTATTTTGTACAAACAAGCATCTGCACACTTGCTGTGTCTTTCAAGAAAATGAGAAGTAGAAAGATTGCTTTTTAATATTTTTTATTGAGATATAATGGACATAGTTTCGGGTGTACAATATGATGATTTGATATTTGTATATATTGCAAAATGATCATCACAATAAGTCTAATCAACATCCATCACCACACATAGTTACAAATGTTTTTTTCTCATGATGAGAACTTTTAAGTTCTATTCTCTCAGCAACTTTCAAATGTACATCACAGTGGTCACTATGCTGTACACTAAATTCCAAAGACTTATTATTCTATGACTGGGAGTTTCTACCTTTTGACCACCGTCACCCATTTTGCCTGCCTCCCTCCCCACCACCTCTGGTAACTACAAGTCTGTTCTTTATATCTATGAGTTTAGTTTTTTTTTTTTTCCCAGATTCCACATTTAAGTGAGATCATACAGTATTTGTCTTTCTCTGTCTGACTTGTTTCCCTTAGCATAATGCCATCCATGTTGTTGCAAATGGCAGGATTTCCATCTTTTTTACGGCTGAATAATATTCCATTGTATATACACACATACCACATTTTCTTTATCCTTTTGTCCCTTGATGGACACTTAGGTTGTTTCTTTTCTTTTTTTTTTTTTTAAAGATTGGCAACAAATGTTAGCTCAGGTGCCAATCTTCTTTATTTTTTTCTGTCTTCTTCTCCCCAAAGCTCCCCAGTACATAGTTGTATATTCTAGTCGTAGGTCCTTCTGGCTCTGCTATGTGGGATGCTGCCTCAGCATGGCCTGACAAGTGGTGTCATGTCTGTGCCCAGGATCCAAACTGGTGAAACCCTGGGCTGCCGAAGTGGAGGGCCCGCCCCAAGGTTGTTTCCAAGTCTTGGCTATTGTAAATAATGCTGCAATGAACATGAGGGTGTGGATATCTTTTCCAATTAGTGTTTTCATTTCTTTCAGATAAATACCCAGAAGTGGAATTGCTGGATCATATGATAGTTCTATTTTTAAGTTTTTGAGGAGCCTCCATACTATTTTCCCTAGTGGCTGTACCAATTTACATTCCTACCAACAGTGCACAAGGGTTCCCTTTTCTCCACTTCCTCACTAACACTTGTTATTTGAGGTCTTTTTGATAACAGCCATTCCAACAGTTAGAGGTGATATGGCATTGTGGTTTTGATGTCCATTTCCCTGATGATGAGAGATGTTGAGCATCTTTTCACGTACCTGTTGGCCGTCTGTATGTCTTCTTTGGAAAAATATCTATGTAGGTCCTCTGCCTATTTTTTAATCAAATTATTTTTTTGCTATTGAGTTGTATGAGTTCTTTATATATTTTTGATATTAACCCCTTATCAGATATGTGATTTGCAAATATTTTCTCCCATTCGTTATGTTGCTTTTTCATTTTGTTGATGGTTTCCTTTACTGTGCAGAAGTTTTTTAGTTTGATGTGGTTCCATTTGTTTATTTTTGCTTTTGTTGCCTTTGCTTTTGGTGTCAAATCCATAAAATCATCACCAAGACCAATGTCAAAGAGCTTACCGCCTATGTTTTCTTCCAGGAGTTTTATGGGTTTGGGTCTTATGTTCGAGTCTAATTCATTGTGAGTTGATTTTTGTGTATGGTTTAAGATAGTGGTCTAGTTTCATTCTTTGTATGTGACTGTCCAGTTTTCCCAACACCATTTATTGAAGAGACTGTCTTTCCCCATTATGTATTCTTGGCTCCTTTGTTGTAAATTAATTGACCAAATATGTGTGGGTTTATTTCTGGGCTCTCTATTCTGTTCCATTGATCTCTGTCTGTTTTTATGCCAAAAGCATACTGTTTTGATTACTTATAGCTTTGTAGCATAGTTTGAAATTGGAAAGTGTGATGCCTCCAGCTTTGTGCTTCTCTCTCAAAATTGCTTTGGCTATTTGAGGTCTTTTGTGGTTCCATACAAATTTCACCCTAGCTTAAACAAAGGATATATTTCTACTGGAGTTAGATGAATGTGGCAGAGTTACTGCCAGCTTGGAAGAGGCCTGATTCAGCATTTGGTTCAGCATGGAGGCCTTATTTGGGATGGGTGGGTGGTTGAAGAAAGGGAGAGAAGGAACTACTACCAGTGGCTTCTCCAGGCTTTCATGTCATGGGAGCATCTAGAAGATGGAGTTCTGGGCCCTTCAGTGGTTTTCTTCATGGGAGAGGAAGTTTGAGGGAAAAATTAGGTTTGGGAATATGTGCCATCTCCAGTGGGTGCTGGTATTCATACTGTGTACTCCCAACTCTACTGGGAGCTTGCAGTGACTGACTGAGCCAAATGATTCCCAGGGTGCTCAGAGGTGCCAGAGAGTCCTCTTCCATGACTCAGTCAGTTCTGGAAAATGCTGGGATCGAAATCCAGTCTAAGGCTGAGAAAGAACATGTGTTGCAGACTGACATTCTCTAAAACATATTCACAGAAATACAGCCCTGAGGGGTTGCTTCTCCACTAAAGAAGGCTTTAGAAGAGAATGGAGTAGGATGCAGGTTGAGCACACAGCACTCTCCTCTCAGCTCATCCCGTGAAATCACAGCACACCCATGCGCACACACACACAAGCACATATACATATATCTCCATAGAGTGCCAGAAACCAAAAGACACCTCAACCGTTCTGAAGAATTCAGATCCACAATTCTGAAGAATTACTAGACATGTCAACCAGATGGAAATTATTTTAATTCAGTTGGTAGATTGAGTACAAATATTTATGTACTCTTCCTCCTGAGACTTCGTTTAAATGATGGTAAAGAAGTTAAAAAACAAGTATAAACCCACAACAATTCAGGGGGCATCAACAAAGCAAGTATTTAATAATAAAGCTAAGTCGAGAAAATCAAACACTAAAATAAGTACAGAAGGCAGCAGATCTACCCAGCAGACCACATAGAACTTCCAGATTCAAAAGTCAGGAGTGACAGGTGGGGTGGAAATCAATGGGACTGATGGAAGATTCAGATTTATGGCTCCACATGCCCACCTCCTCTCCCTCTTCAACCTAAAAGGCAGCTAGGCATTTGCTCCTTGGCCAAAATTTTGACTGGAGGTGTTTTTTCCTTAAGAAACAGAACGAACTGACAGGAATGAACTGGGTGGCTAGTGTGGATTTGGTGTCCCTGCATGACGTCCTCCTCATTCTGGCCTTCTGGGTACCTCATGTTCTCACCCACTTACTGTAAGTGGAAGCCAGGCAGAAAAAATTGTTCCACTTCTCCCTACTCCCTGGGTGAAAGGACCCTGGACAGGACAGTCACTCACATCATAGAAGAGAAGGTGGAGCCCAGATGTTCTAACAAATGTACCAAGCCTCAGCTGAGCAATCATCCTTCTGTCCCCAACCATCATCCCTTAGACGATAGGAAAGTGAGATAGCCAGCCGCCAACCACAGACTCAGGGAAGCTAAACACTATCAAATACAGTGAAAGGAAAATAAAGGAGTCACACACACTAGGTGAGAACTAATGGAATATCTGGACAGAGCTTCCAAGCATTGGCAAGATGAAAGAAAATGTGTAGAAATTTTTCGAGACTGATACAGACATATAGACATATATCTATATGCATTATGCATACGTACATGCATATACATAGTTAAATGGAATATAGCAGGAAAGAACAAAAATCCAGCTTAGAAGAAAAAATGACTGAGAACATTCCCACCTATTGCTTATCAAGAGATTGGAAACTCAGGGAAATAAACCTAGAAACAGGTCAGTGTATTAATGGGAATTTAGCTTGTGATAAAATAAATTGAATTTGGATTCAGTAAATGATATTGTGGCAAGTTGCTACTCATGTAGGAAAAAAATCATTTCAAAAAATTTTTGGAATTAAAATAAAAATTTTTTGAATTTATTTCAAAAATAAATTCATGCAATATACAAAAATTTATATGGCTTAAAGAATTAAACATAAAAAATGGTGAGAAAACCAAAGAAAACTGTGGAACCATATTTTTATAATCTCGAGTTATGTACAGTCTTCTGATGAAAACAGAAAACCCGAAACCTTCATGAAGGAAAAAATAGATTTGAATATTCAAGAATTTGTGAACAATGATAGGCAGCATAATTTAGAAGATTTAAAAACAAAGTTCTTTTTAAAGATTGGAAAATAATATTGATATAGCTGAAATGCCAAGAGAAAGAGTTAATAGTCAACATCGGACAATCAGAATAGGATTTTGCCACAAGAAACAAGACAGAAATTGGAGACAGACCAGAGCGTTTTCACCTTAGAGAAGTCTCAGCCGGATAGGAGGAGAATCAGGGGAGGCTCAACTTTTCCAGTCCTGGGAGGTTGTGGGGAGAGGAACTGGACGACGTGGCAGGAGAGTGGAAAACTAAACACGTGTCGTAAGAGAGGAGGTCATGTCAGATCAATTGAGGGAGACACCAAAGGCAGAAGAAGTTGCTTCTCCCTCCATATGGGTCTTGGAGGAGACAGCTGGGCAGAGGTCCTGTGTTAACTTGGTGGCGTCCAGTAAGTTTCAGAGAGGAAGAGAGGTGGGTAGAGGGTAGTCATTTCTGAGTTCCCATGCTTCTTCAAGTAGACACACTTAGCTGAGAGCCGTGGAGCGCACTATAAGGAGGGCGGGTTGGCCCTGCACCAAACCCGGAATGTTGGTCATCTGGGCCAGGAGGCAGGGTAAAATACGTGGCAGATGCTCAGGGGGTCTGCAACTCAGCAAGGACCAGAGGAAGCAAAGGCAATGGTGGTGGCAGTTGAGGAGAATTCGCTGCTGTGGGTTTCACCAAGCTGAGAATAAATCAGCCGTGATGTCACCTGCTGCAGTTGCCAGCAGTAGTTGCTTACCAAACGTGTGGCTTGGATGGGGCCAACTGTAACCCAGTGAGTACCAAGCCAGCCATTCCGCAGATGGCCCCAGTGAGGATCTGGAGCACTGTGCACTTTCCTTAGTACTCCCTAGGGACACTCAGACCTCTGAGCTCACATTAGCCCGTCTCCTCCTATGTATCAAATCCCCTCATGGAAGAAGTAGGAGTGAAGGAGGAGATGGTGGTGGGTTGCACACAACGAGACTGACTACACAATTATCTCCTGAAAGGATGCAGTACCTGAAACAACTGTTTAAATTGTGAAATCTGACTAGGGGGCAAATTGGTTTGACATTTAGTTACTTATCCCTTCTCTTTAGCAAATGGGGCCCATGGGGATGATGAACAATGGACAAATGAAAGAAACTACATTCTCTGTGCACATCAAAGGTTGTGATCCCTTTACATCAGCGATGGAGTAGGAAGAAAGCTTTCCAAAAATATACAGCAAAGAATTAAAATCCTTAATAAGAGACATAACAGTAGAAAAACAGACAAAGGATTGGAAAAGGCAAATCACCAAAGATAGTAAAATGGCCCACGACTATAAGAAAAGATGCTCTGTATCTCTTAAGAGTAAATATAATGAGATATTTCTTGCTCAGTATATTGGCAAGCAAGCAAAAGGCTGGTAATCCTCTGGTACGTTTTCTAACTTAAGTGTTTGCAAGGTTTTCGATACTGTGGTCGACCAGATACCTCCTGATTGAAAATCCGCGTGAGTTCTCCTATTGAAGGTCATCAGTAAAATCTAATAGAAAGTCTTCTGGAAGGCTCTCAGGAGGCTCAGAATCTAGTGACAGCTCTGGAACAGATTTCTTCAGTGACTTATGGTCAGACTTTCAGTGCTTGATTCTCCATCTAAAACTTAAGGAAGACGAGACCTACTTTTTCCGTGTATCGCTGAAATAGGACCAAGATTAATGGCCTAGCATAGAAAATGTTTGCATCACCTTGAACAGTCGGGCACGTTCTTTAATACCTGAATCTATATATCTGGTAAAAATTAGTCTAATTCACTTAATTTGGGGAAAATGCTCCCTAAAACCATGCCATTTTAGAACCAGGAGTTTAAGATGAATCAAACCCAGTGTTTGTCAAAACGTCCCTCAGACTGATCATGCTAACTAGACTCAGGGAACTGCTGACTCTTAGAGTGGGTAGGTTTGGAAGTCACGTATGAGATTAAGTAAATGCACACAGCTATTGTGCTCGTCTCCCACGTGAACACACCCTTGCCCCACTCTAAGGCTACACTGAGGTTATTAAAGTTGTGAAAGCCGGCATTGAAATATTGCAAAAGTGCTTTCTTGCTCCAATTTTTAAGCTTTTACAGTGTAACACACGTTATTTTTCTGACATAAACTAAAACCAAATTTCTCAGGGTGCTTACTTCCTTCTTTAGCAGCATTTCAGTGAAAATCTTTTGTATATTTGTAATAGATAAAAAACAATCCAGATCCCAAATCCTGTCTCTTTCTTTTTAAAATTTAAAACACGTACAACTTTGCTCCAAACTGTTTTGCATAAGTTAAACTAAATTACACTATACTAACCAATGTGAGTGTATTCCTACAAGCATAGATATGTTAAAAAAAAAAAGTCTCAACTAACCCAGAATCCACTCCTTTCAATGATAATACTAAACATAAAAATACCTTCTATGTAATGAGTGTTACTACATGTCAAGTGTTATGCTTTATTTAGCTTACTTCACCCTCAGGATTCCTCTTCGTTTTTACAGTTGAGAGAGCTGAGGCGTGGAGAGATTCAGTAACTTGCCCAGGGTCTCAGAGATGCTGGAGCCGACAAGTTGAAGAATCATACGGTACTCTGCCACTTCCTTCTGGAAACAGCAGCTGCATTTTTATGTTTTAGATATTGAGCTTTTGCTTCTGCCGTCGTTAATGCCTTCCCCATAGCCTGCTGGTAACTTATTAAAACACTGCTCTAACAGTGTTGCTTCTCTGCTTGAAATCCTTGAACAGCTTCTCATCACCTGGAGCACTGCTTCTCAAAGCGTAGTCCCCAGACCAGCAGCATCAGCAGCACATGAGAATTGCTAGAAGTGCAAATTCTCGGGCCCCACCTCAGACCTACTGAATCGGAAACTTTGGGTGGGGCTCAGAAATCTGGGGGATTCTGATGCTGCTTGCTCAAGCTTGATCTTTAGATGATATTTGAGACCCCGAGTGGTAAGGCTTACTTCTCTAGCCTTATCTTGCTCGTCACTGCTTCGCACATCAAACTGCATTTGTATCCACTAAATATACCACAGCGCCTTCCTGTCCAAGGACAGTGTTTCCTGGTGGTTAAGTGCAAGGATTATGGAGCCAGGTTGCCTGGCCTCGAATGCCACCTGTGTCATTTGCTAGTAGTGGGACATGGATCAAGCTACCTAACTTATGTGAGTCTTAGTTCCCCCATATAGAGAAATGAGGATGAAGGTAATAATAGTATCTACGTTATTTGTGATTGTGAGGATTAAATGATTCACTCTATGTGGAGCGTTTAGAATAGTGTCCGCCACATAGTAGGCACTCTAGGAACACACTATTGCATTCGCATGTTGTATTAGTTTCCTGTGGCTTTTGTAACAAATTCCCACAAACTCGGTCCCTTATAAACAACATGAATTTATCTTTCACAGTTGTGGAGGCCAGCGGGCAGAGATCAAGGTGCCGGCAGCGCAGCGCGGCCTCCAGACATGCTAGGGGAGGGTCCATCCCTTGTCTCTGAGCTTCTGGTAGCAGCCTGCGTTCCATGGCTTGTGGTCACATCATGTCAATCTCCACCGGCATTTTCACAGCGCCTTCTCTTCTGCGTCTGTAATCTCCCTCTCCCTCTCTCTGATAAGGACAGTTGTGACGGGATTTAGAGTCCACCCAGATAATCCAGGATAATCTCCCCATGGCGGGGTTCTTAATTTAATCCCGTCTGCAAAGACCTCTTCTCCTTATAGGATTACGCTTGCAACTCACTGGGATTACGACGCGACATCTTTGGGTGGCCATTGTTCAGCCTACTGCACTTGCGTTATCCTGTCCACCTGCAGTACCGTCTTCTCTCTGTTTCCTTCTTCTCTTTAAGACTCAGTGCAGAATTCGTCTCCTCCGGGAAGTCTTCCCTAATTTCCCCAGAGCCAGATTTAGTTCAGCTCCTCTGTGCTCCCATAACATCCTGAACATACCCCTGTCACTATCTTTTTTTCTTTTTAATAGAGTTTATTTTTTAGAGCAGGTTTAGATTTGCAGAAAAATTGTGTAGAAAGAAGAGAGAGTTTCTATATATTCCCTTTCTGGCTCTCTCATTACAGTTGCCCTTCTTATTAACATCTTCGGTGATTATGGTACATTTGCTATAATTGGTGGACCAATATTGACTCATTATTATTAACGAAAGTCCATAATTTGCATTAGAGTTCATTCTTTCTGTTGTACGGTTCTGTGGGTTTTGACAAATGCATAATGTCCTGTATTCACTTTGACCTTGTCATACAGAATAGTTTCACTGTCCTAAAAGTGTCCTGTGCTTCATATATTCATCCCTCTGAATTCTTGGCAACCACTGATCTTTTTACTGTCTCCATAGTTTTGCCTTTTCCAGAATGTCATATAGTTGGAATCCTATAGTATGTACCTTTTCAAATTGGCTCCTTTCACTTAGCACTAGGCATTTAAGGTTCCTCCGTGTCTTTTTGTGGCTTGCAAATTCACTTCTTTTTATCGCTGAATAATATTCCATTGTTTGAATGTACCACAGTTTGTTTATCCTTTCACCTGTTGAAAGACAACTTGGTCGCTTCTGAGTTGTGGCAATTACAAACGAAGCTATTATAAACATGTACGTGCAGGTTTTTGTGCGCACGTGAATTTTCAACTCCTTTGGGTAACTACCAAGGAGCACCAGTGTTGAATTGTATGGTAGGAGTAGGATTAGTTTTGTAAGTTTGTCATTTAGTTTTGACCGCCAGACCGTCTTCCAAAGTGGCTGTACCATTTTGCATTCCCATCAGCAGAGCGTGAGAGTTCCTGTTGCTCCACGTCCTTGTCAGCATTTGATATCTCCAGGGTTTTGGATTTTGGCCATTCTAATAGGTATGTCATGGTATTTCCTTGTTCTTTTTTAATTTGCCATTTCCTAATGACATTTGCAGAGCATCTTTTATATGCTTATTTGCCATTTATATCTTCTTCTTTGTGTGGTGTCTGTTCAGATCTTTTGCCCATTTTTAAATTGGGTTGTTGGTTTTCTTATTCTTGAGTTTTAATAGTTCTTTGTATATTTTAGATAGAAGTCCTTTATCAGATATGTGCTTTGCAACGTATCTGATAAAGTCGCCCAGTGTGCGGCTAATATTTTCATTCTCTTAACGATGTCTTCTGCAGAGCAGTTGTTTTTAATTTTAATGATGTCCAAGTTACCAATTTTCTGTTTCATGGATTGTGGCTTTGGTACTGTATCTAAAAAGTCATTGCTGGGGCCAGCCCCATGGCCGAGTGGTTAAGTTCACGTGCTCTGCTGCAGGAGGCCCAGTGTTTCATCGGTTCGAGTCCTGGGCACAGACATGGCACCACTCATCGAGCCACGCTGAGGCGGCGTCCCACATGCCACAACTAGAAGGACCCGCAACTAAGAATATAGAACTATGTACCGGGGGGCTTTGGGGAGAAAAAGGAAAAATAAAATCTTTAAAAAAAGTCATTGCTAAACCTAAGGTCATCTGGAGATATCTAGACAAATATATATATAGATAAATATTTGAAAATATTTATCACTTATCTTCTAGAAGTTTTATAGTTTTGCGTTTTCCAGTGAGGTCTATGATCCCTTTGAGTTACGTCACTATCTTTTCATTGTTCCTGTCTTCTGCTTTATTGTGTTTGTCTGTGAGTTTTCCTTGTGACTATGAATTATATCTTATGTGTTCTAGTACTGTGAGTACTAAATAGGCCTCAAAAAAATAAGTGAGGGAGTAACCTATATCTTGCTCAGCAACTCACCCCTTCTTAAAAGCATCGGGGCTGCTCGAGGCTTCCTAACCCGAAGAAAGACGCCAGAGTTTTTTGTGTTGAACCTAGGTTTGCATGCTCTCATAAACATGAAACGGCTGTTTCCTCAGACCTTCAAGGACTTGCACAGTGGTGCAGGAAGGTCTCTGAGTGTTAACAATGCTGTCTCGTTAAACGACTAAGAATAGACGAGGCTTTTATTTTCGTTGGGACTGAATTTACTTCCAGTGGCATCATACAAAAGAATGTCCTGTGGTAAGGGGTCAAGGTGAGGTTGGAGAACCAAAAGTTTAAGGGTTATGTGGCCATTCTCCCATCAATTCAATGTGACTCACAGTTTCCTGGGTTAAATATTACTTTTTCTATTTATATGCCTGTGGGTTTAGAAATGAAAGCCAGCCCCTTAATCCAGGGAAGAATGTAGAGGACTTTTTTCTATTCTAAAGCGGAGAAATATCTGTAGTGACCCCAGTTTCCTTTTTCATGGAGAGATATACACAAAAATAAAGTGTTTGGATTTTATTAGTACAGTGATCAAACAGTATAGTTTTCTTGTGACAATCGCAATTTCAAATAAAAGTGATTTAACTTATACCTTTAAAAAAAATTTTGTGTAAATGAATTTACAAATCTGGAAAATTCTTTGTTGGTCTATCCGTGGGATACTCCCCTTTTGGAGCCCGAGGCCCAACAAGTTAACACCACTTTGGTTACAGATTCTCATCTAAAGTGTTCAAGCCTCAGCCTTAAACTTAAGTTGGCCACTATGATTAAATTATAATGCAATTTTCGTTTAGTGCAACGTGATGTTCTTTCAGATATGGGTTTTTAAAGGACTGGTGTGTTCTTCTGTTTGCTGGGCTATTTGACCATCTAGTAAAAGTTAAAATGGCTCCAGCAGGCTCTAAATAGGGATTTCCCAATGGTCAGCTCGGCCAAGGGCAGCGGCTTGGGACCACAGGAATGCCAAGTAGGTTAGCTCTGACCCCTGAGCCTCCAACTTCCTAATATAGTTAAGGATGAAAACAGCTCTCAGGCCTTCATGGTGCTCAGAACTCAGACACCACTTCTCTCCTTGATAAATGACAGGTCTCAGTTTCTTCATCAAGCATCTGTCTTAACAGGACTGAAATTTTGAGCCTCGGTCAAACCTCGTTTTTGGAGAGATGAGTATCAGCTCTAGTAACAGCCATGAGGAGTGCCTATAAGAGAGAAGTACATTAAAATATTTTGCTTCCCACCCCTCCCATCTTTTTTGAAACATAAGGAAGCTAAGCAAAAAATTGTGAATTGTTAGTTTTCTTGTAACTTCCAATACGTCTTTATAATCCAAGCCAAGAGAGCTTGCTAGGTAAGGCAGGCAGCTATATCCATTTGCTTCATAGACTTAAGAAATCCACTAGCTGGGGTTTTCTTTATACATATGGGCAGTTAGAAGGGTGAGTCTCAAAGAACATGTTAATAATTTCTAGCAGCTCAGATTAGGATGAGATCTTATTATTCTTTGGATACAGAAAGAAGAGGACTTATGAGCATAGATGTCAATAAATATTCAAGTAAACAGTTAAAAAAATTTAAATCATCCACTATGTGCCACATACAAAAATGAATATTATTTCTATCAATAGAAGATTTTAGGACATAAGACGAAATACCAGTAGTCATAGAATTCTCATTTTCATGGGTTTCTTAATTATAAGCCTGTACACATACACACAACCACACACATGCACATGTGTGCACGCATACACACCACACCCTTTCCTGAGCATAGTTTGTAGGTCATTCAGGAAAGCCAGTTCTGGCCTGAAGTGGCTGGCAGCTTCAGACTCTGAGGTGACGTGGGTGGGATGCTCGCATGAACCTTCCATTCTCAAGGCTTTCTTGTATAAGCTTGAGTACCTTGATTAGACCTCCCTGCTTGCCACATCTCTCTAACTTGTCAGTGTCCAATGACATTGGGACAAATTTGATCTTGGGTAAAGGTCTTGAGACTGCTTGAAGCTTGACCCTAGAGTCTGGGTTATCAAATGTTAAACTCCGTAGTCAGAGGCTAAACATGGAGACCACAACGTTAGCAACCACTGCAACTTCCCTCCCCAGACCATCGGACCAAACCCAGAATGCTTGGGGGCCAACTGCTACCCTGGACTTGATAGCAGAATGACTTACTGAGGGCGGAGCAGAGTCTGAGATGAGGTGGAGTTAACAGAGATGGCATCCCATTGCTTGGCTTTTTTGAGTTTCACAGATCTGAGTTGGTGAAAACTGCCGTGCCCTCCCTATATTGGGGGTCCCCACAAAGGAGAGTAGGTGGCACAAAGGGAGGTGATAAGGACAGAAAATATGACCTTTTATGTTTCTGTTCAGTCTCAGGTTTTGAGAAGGATGTAGGAAATCATCTGAAAGGAAATTTTTGGGTCACTGTGGATTCCAACTTTTTTGGGTAGCAATGTCCCTCAATATCAGGAACAGGGAAGAATCAGCCAGCTTTCAGGGACAAGAGGAGAAGTCAGTGATTTATTGACTGATGGTAATTTTGAATGAAAAGCGAGGTGATTATTGTTCAAGAAGCACTGAAATGCTGAGATGCCCCCTGATATGCTGGTTGGAGGAAGAGAAAAGATGCTGGCATTGGAGGCTTCAATCAGTCATTTTAGAGTCTTTAGGCAAATAATTTTATCTGATGGAAAATGACATTGAAACCTGTTACTTTGCTTTCCCATCAAGGCAAGCTAGCAGACAGAGCATAGGCTTTCAAACATTTTTGACTGTGATGCCCAGTGAGAAGTACATTTTACAGCACGGCCAGTTTATATACCGCCTGCCACTCACACATATGCATACACAAACGTAATGGAAATAAAAGTTTTAGAAGCAATATTCTTTAGGAATAATGTACTGGGATATTTTCTCTTCTCCTTCTCTGTTCTATTGCATTAAAAATAAGAGATATTTGCGATACACTGAATTGCTTGACTAATGGGTCATAATTTGCAGTTTGGAATCTAGTAATGGAGAGGGTGTCATGGATAAAGACACTGCCTTGGTGGCAGGGCAGGTCATCCCAAAGTTGTCTGCAACCATCATTTGTCTGAAAAGCCAGGGCAAACTCTGTTCAGGGTCAGGTTGGTAGTACACGTAGATGGAAGGATCAAGGTGTCCCAATTTTGTCTGACCTGTGGGGAGATGCATCTGTTTTGGAATAGTACCCTAGCTATCTGCTTAGGGGACCTGGGTAGGTCCAAGATTTTCCTCAGTGGTTTCAAGTTCATGTAATTATATTATTCTAATAAAAACCTATCTGTAAAGATCAAGGAGCTGTGGAGGGCTGGTGGATTCTGAATGTCTGTGATGGAGGATGGGACTCAAACCCCAGTAGGGAATAATAGTGTAGATCAGAATCCGAGCTGAAGCCCTGTATTTTGGTGGGTCCTCAGATTCCCAGATCACAGACCCCTTTGAGAATCTAATGCCATGGTTTCCAAAGTGTGGTTCCTAACCAGCAACAGCAGCAGCATTACTCAGAAAATACAAAATGCTGGGCCCTAACCCAGATCTACTGAATGGGAGACTCTGGAGGTGCGGCCCAACAATCTGTGATTGAGTAAGACCCCCAGCTGATTTTGATGAAAGCTAAATTTGAGAATCACTGATTTAATGAAATCAATGGACTCTTATTGGAAAAATGTATATATACTCACAACATTTTTCATGTAATTTCAAATCTTTGTAGAATCAGGGGGTCCTTAGGTCCTAAGTTAATAGGGAATAAAGAAAATCTAGACAGTTCAGTGAAAATACAGGTGTGTGCTGGACAATGCCCATGAGATCCCCAGCCACAGGAACAACACAGATCCCAGGGGTCCTACAGGGTGCAAAGGGCTCCTATTAGGCTGGCTGGCTGGGAAAGGTCTGGCTCAGGGGTCACTGGGGAAGCAGCCTGCAGATGTTGGACCTCAGTTACTTGCACCTGTCTAGAGGGAGTGAGGAAAGGCCAGTGAAGTGTCAGAATGGGGTCATCATCCTAAGTACAAGCACAGACCTTTGGGATAATGAACTGAGCTTGAGGATTATGAACATCTTATGAAGGCCCGTAGGCAAATGTAGGTCCCAGAATTTCCAGAATGATTCTGATTTCATGTACTTTTTCACTTTTAATAAAAATCAATCTTT
The DNA here is from genome assembly GCF_037783145.1 of Equus przewalskii. NCBI lineage: Eukaryota > Metazoa > Chordata > Mammalia > Perissodactyla > Equidae > Equus > Equus przewalskii. Next base: position 51,222,833 of record NC_091849.1, read on the forward strand.
TAAAATATAAGTAGGGGCCGGCCACGCAGCCGAGTGGTTAAGTTCGCGTGCTCCCCTTCGGCAGCCCAGGGTTTCACCGGTTCGGATTCTGGGCACCGACATGGTACCGCTCATCAGGCCATGTTGTGGCCGCATCCCACATGCCACACTAGAAGGACCCACAACTAAAATATACAACTATGTACTGGGGAGATTTGGGGAGAAAAAGCCAAAAAAGCCAAAAAAAAAAAAAAAAAAAAAGGGGAGATTGGCAACAGTTGTTAGCTCAGGTGCCAATCTTTAAAAAAAAAATATAAGTAAACATGGTTTCATTTTTGGATCTTACAGAAATAATTTTACAAACTAGAAACAAAGATGTCCTTTATTGGACAATGTGCCTTGGCTTCTGCTTCAGAGTAAGTGATCACTCAGTCTATGCGGCCAAATGGGTGCAGTGTACAGGGGCAATGGCCCCGCCATCATGGGTTCAGAAGGAAAAAGAGAGTCACCTAGCATCCACTGCAATTTTCACGGCAAATAACCTGTTTTTCTTAATCAAGATGGAACTCACATGAAATAAAATTAGCCATTTTAAGAACAGTTCAGTGGCATTAGTCCATTCACAATGTTGTACCACCTCTGCTTCTATCCAGTTCCAAAACACTCTCCTCACTCCAACATAAGATCCCGTACCTGTTAACGCCGTGGTTTTACTTCCTATTGCCTCCTCCTCCCAGCACCTGGAAACTACCAATTTGCTTTCTGTTTACCTATTCCGGATATTTCATATAAGTGGAATCAAATAATATTTGACATTTATTTGTGTCTGGCTTCTTTCATTTGGCATATGTTTTCAAGGTTTACCCATGTTATAGCATACGTTACTACTTCATTCCTTCCTACAGCTGAATAATATTCCACTGTATGAATGTACATTTTATTTATCCATTCGTCCATTGGTGGACATTTGGATTGTTTCCACCTTTTGGCTTTTGTGCATAGTGCTGCATTGAACATTCATGTACATGGCAAAGAGCTTTTGCTCTTCTCTTCTTTGAACACTCTTGAAAGATAGGGATTGGAGGAACTTCACCTGACTTCATCCCCAATTCCTCTGCTTAACCTCTTCAATTTCATTCTTATCTCAAATTCCAGCTTGGCTCGTCACTGAGTGGGAGCTAAGACACTGGTTACACGAGGTTTTGCTGCGTCATAGTATGTTGTTGTATGTATGTGTAGGACATCCTGCCCGATAAGTTTGGTATTGACCCTGGAGACAGCCAAAAATGCTGGAGAGATGATTCCTGTACCGTGGCCAGTTCTATGAATCCTGACTTAGAGAATTGTCATGATCATACATGATTTGTTCACAGCCTAGAAGATGTCAGCTCTTTGTGGTGACATGCCAGGTTCTCTGCCCTTCTGTCCTTCTCTTCCCACAGTTAGAGTTACTTCAGCCCACCATGGTCCTCTGCCTCCTTTCCCACTCTGTATAAAACCAGGAGCCTGTCGTTCTCCTATTAAATCCTGCAGGGCACTAAGTTCTGCTCCCCAGCACAAGTTCTTTGGGCGGGCCCCTCCCTTGAGACCTAACGTCAGCATATCCCAGGAGTCTCCGTCACCACACACTTCCTATTGGCGCAATGGTTGCTGCTCTGAGCCTTTAGTTATCTTAAATTATTTCTATACCCACTACCCCCATTCATGCAAAATGGAAATCCCCACTTGTACTGTTCAGTGTTGTTATAGGAATTAAATAAGATATGCAAAGAACCTAGCACAGTTCCTGGCACTTGGAAGGCTCACAGGAAATGAGAGCGGTGGTATTATTATAATCTCCCTGCTCCCTACCTCGTGCTGAATCTCTCTAAGGTTGGCCCCTCTGTTTGGTCTGATAATTTTCCTTTCCTGGCAACTGTTCTCTGCCTGGATGCTTGATGTCGACTTCATTCCTTTTCCCACAACTGAGCATGTCCCCAAGCGTACATTCCATTTCAGTCCTCCCGTAAACTGTCCAAGTTCAGGCCCCTCCTGAATGGCAAGTCCCACTGCCTTCTGACCTGTCAGTTTCAGATGGTTCGCTTGTTAACACAACGGTAGAAGGAATAAAGGACTCCTCAGGTGATCCAACCAACTTCTTATTTGCAAGGTTAAAATTTTAAGCCAACTCTTGTGTTGAACGCCTTCTCATTATGACTTGGAAGCAACTAGATCTCTGTGGAAATGGTCTCAAATACCGTGCTAAATGTGCAATTTTCTTGAGCATACCTGTGGCAAATCTACCTTTCTCAAAGCCAATCTGAGGAAGGATCAAGAGAGACAACATTTCATTTGGCATCGTTATCAAGTATAGGAAATGATTGCAAAAGTTGTGTGAAGGATGGAAGTGGGCCTTATAATCAATATCAGATAAGCTGCTTTTTGTCACTCTTCTGAATAACTGTAATCAAAGCTGACACAAAACCAGATCAAGCTTTTATTATTTCTCAATTATATGTAAAGAACTGGGATGGAAAGTCTTTTTGAATGCTGCAATAAAATCTTCCAGGCCGAAGGTTTGGGTAATAATAGGCATGCTTTTACAGTCCTTTCTAGTTTACAAACAGCATTGTATTTCGTCCTCACAGTACCTGAGGGGAGCACAGCCCACACTTGCTCCAGTAATGGAATGTGTGTAAACCTGTGTCTCCATGCAACTAATTCTTAATCATCAGTAGTGAGCACTTTGTGTGTGCATATACACAGAGAGAGTGAGAGAGAAGGGTCGGCGGGGAGAAGAAAAACAAATGAGCATGTCAGCATAAGCTCAATAAAGAATGAATTTTCATGGGAAATAGAAAATGCACCCAGAATGCTTGGAAGAGCTGTTAATATTAGTCCTTGTTAGTGTGTAGGAGAGAGAGAGCAAAAGAGGTGGGTGGGGGGAGTGAGAGATCTGTTTATGTTTTCTACCTTAATTAAAACACTCTTTGGACTGTCTGTTCCCAGGATTTCTACCAGTTCAGCCTTTTCGTTATATAATGGACTCTTCGTTGTCTTCATGTAGCTCTAAAAATACTTGGAAGAAAACCATCCTCCTTTAGAGTGATGGAATTGTTGCTTTTTCATCCACTCTCACACTTAATCTGTTTCAGAATCTTACTCTTGATCTCATCCTTGATCCCCACCTTGAGTTACATGTGGATTCAAATCCATACGGCCCCTGTGAACCTCAGCGTCATCAGCCAGAACACGGGGACCATACCTACCTTCTCAAGTTATTGAGATGCTGCATCAACAATAAGTGCAGTGTCTTGTACCCTAAGAGGGGTCCCATAAATGTTCCTTTCATTTCCTCTCTGGCTCCACCTTTTCCTCTTTCCTACTTTTTGGTATCATTTAGGCGATCCTTCTGTAGAGACCAGGGGACAAAGAGACACAGGCTGCCATCTGCGTGCCACCTCCATCCCAACACGCCCTCATTAATTCAGGAGAAGCGAACTGAGCAGGAGCGCAGAGGCAGGTGCTGACCAGGTCATGAAGTTGGTCTTACAGAGAAGAAAAATGTGTCCATCTCTTCCTTCAGTTCTCCCTGAACGTGGCCTCAACCCAAGTTGTAAAATTTACTTCGCACCATTCCCGCCATATGCTTTGACCCTACTTGAAAATTTTCCGACTCAGGAGCAGACAGCCATGCCCACCCCGCCCTCTGCTCTTGTGATTTCCTCTATGCAGAGGGCTCTTTCCTCACTTCTCTTTTAAAAGTCCACCCTCTTTAAAAGTTACCATTCCCAAGAAGCCGGGCTGGCCCTTAAGCAACCCTTTTTACTGTCATTCTCCATGCCACTCCCCACCAGGACCTAGCCACCAAACATAATGGATGTGATTTAATTTCCCTTGAGCCCTTAAATTGTACATTTGTATCTCTCAGGCAGTATCTATCCCGTGTTTCTACCTTGCCTTCTCCCAGCATGTAATCAAGGCACGACTTTGTGCTTCAGTTATTTCGGTACCTCTGTCTAGACTCTAAGTTGTGAATTCCCTGAGGTCAGACATATCCTCCTCATCTCTGAAGATCCCTCCACTACCCTACTGACCTTTCCCAGTAGGGGCTAAAATATTTATTGAATTCAATTAAATTGAACTTATTTCCCCTTATCTTAGAGAAAACTTAAAGGAGTAGGGTCCCTAGAGTTGTCAGATAAAACACAGGATGCCTGTTAAATTTGAATCTTGGATAAATAATAAGTAATTTTTAGTATAAGTATTTCTCACATATTACGTGGGATATACTTATACTAAAAATTTATTTGTTGTTTATCTAAAACTCAAATTTAACTGAATAGCCTGTATTTTTATTTGCTAAATCTGGCAACTCTAACTGGGAACCATGTGGCAAAAGGCAACAAAGGGGGAAGAGATCATATTTAATGGAAGCACGTTGGAGGGATAGATTCAAAGTCAAGGCAGATTTTGACACTCTCCTGAGATGACTGCCATGACGTTCATACTAACCCTCTCCATCCATCACCAGCACTCATCTCTTCAACAGTAGCATCAACACTCGTCTGGGAGACACACAGCTGTCTGTGCCCTGGAGAAGCCCCTCCAGTGAAGTTCACAGGTGGTCCTGAGGCCTGCCACACCCTTGCTCCTCCCTTGCACGTTCTCTGAGCCAGACCACTGGATCCCACGATGGAAAAGAATCAGGGACGTAATTTTCCTGGAGAAAAGCACTAGGTTAACAGAACCAATACGTCAAGCCACTAATGTCCTCTTTCCCCTTTATTTGAATAATCATTTGTATACTTCATAAAACTTTCCCATCTGTGTGTACGTTTCAAACACAGGAAGCAGCTCCCTCTTACTAAAATATTTTCTCTTCCTCAATGTATATCCTTTCTAGTTTCCTCAGCCCTAAAACCCCCACTTTCAAGTATATTTTTTCCATTTCACATCTTCATGCATCTCAGAGAAATTAAGAAAAAGGTTCATTTCAGTAAATAAACCATGGTTTTAAAAATGTTCTCATCGTTTCACACTCTAAAAAATAAGGAGATGGTGAACATACATGGAAAAAAAGAGAACCATTCAGTCCCCTCCCAATTGCTCTGAACTCCCCTCTCCCCATTAGACAATACAAACGATTTTGATGTGCATTTCTCTGATGATTAATGATATTAAACACCTTTTTATGTACCTGTTGGCCATCTGTATGTCTTCTTTGGAAAAATATCTGTTGGGGTCCTCTGCCCATTTTTTTTTTTTTTTTAAAGATTTTATTTTTTCCTTTTTCTCCCCAAAGCCCCCCGGTACATAGTCGTGTATTCTTCGTTGTGGGTTCTTCTAGTTGTGGCATGTGGGACGCTGCCTCAGCGTGGTCTGATGAGCAGTGCCATGTCCGCGCCCAGGATTCGAACTAACGAAACACTGGGCCGCCTGCAGCGGAGCGCGCGAACTTAACCACTCGGCCACGGGGCCAGCCCCCTCTGCCCATTTTTTAATTGGATTATTTGTTTTCTTGATATTGAGTTGTATGAGTTATTTATATATTTTGGGTACTAACTCCTTATTGGATATACGATTTGCAAATATCTTCTCCCATTCAGTAGGTTGCCTTATTGTTTTGTTGATTGTTTCCTTTGCTGTGCAAAACCTTTTTAGTTTGATATAGTCCCATTTGTTTGTTTTTGCTTTTGTTGCCCTTGCCTGAGGAAACAGATCCAAAAAAATATTGCTAAGACCAATGTCAAAGAGTTTACCACGTATGTTTTCTTCCGGGAGTTTTATGGTTTCAGGTCTTTCATTTAAGTCTTTAATCCTTTTTTTTTTTTTTTGAGGAAGATTAGCCCTGAGCTAACTGCTGCCAATCCTCCTCTTTTTGCTGAGAAAGACTGGCCCTGAGCTAACATCCGTGCCCATCTTCCTCTACTTTATATGTGGGATGCCTAGCACAGCATGGCTTTCACCAAGCGGTGCCATGTCTGCACCTAGAATCTGAACCAGCCAACCCTGGGCGGCCAAGAAGCGGAATGTGCAAACTTTGCTGCGCCACTGGGCCGGCCCCGTCTTTAATCCATTTTGAGTTTATTTTTGTATATATGATCCAGCATTACCATTTCTGGGTATTTATTCAAAGAAAATGAAAACACTAATTTGAAAAGAATCTGCACCATCGTGTTCATTGCAGCATTATTTACAATAGACAAGATATGAAAGCAACCTAAGTGCCCACTGATGGACGAATGGATAAAGAAGACATGGTATATACATACAATGGAATATTACTCAGCCATAAAAAAGAATGGAATCCTCCCATTTGCGACACCATGGATGCATCTAGAGGGTATTATGCTAAGTGAAATAACCAGGGAAAGAAGAACACTGTATGATTTCACTTATATGTGGAATCTAAAAAGAAACAAAACAAATGAACAAACAAAAGAAAACAGAAACAGACTCACAGACACAGAGAGCAAATTGGTGGTTGCCAGAGAGGATGGGGAATGGTGGGAAGGTGTAGAGAAACAGGTGTGGGGGATAAGAGGTACAAACTTCCAGTCATGAAAGAAAGAAGTTGTGAGGATGTAATATACAGCACAGGGAAGACAGCAACATTGTAATAACTCTGTATGGTGACGGATGGTAACTAGTCTTATCAGGGGGATTGCTTTTTGATGTAAATAAATGTTGAATCGCTATGTTGTACACCTGAAACTAGTACAATCTTGTACGTCAACTATACTTCAATAAAAACAAACAAGCAAACAACACAAAAGAGTGCGTGCTTTAAACTCTCGGCAAGGCGCGGGCTGCTGCCAGCTTTCTGAGGAGCAGTCCTGCAGCGGGAGGAGGCAGCCAGCTCGCCCACAGGCTGGATGGGTGGGATTTCCCACAGACGGTCCAACACAGCCCAGGCAGGTGGCAGGAGAAGGCACCGTGCTTAGTCTCCAGCAGTATGAGGACAGATGGCTTCTTTGTCTCTTTACCTTTATGGAAACAAAAACAAGTCAACCAAAGAGTAAACAGCTCTTTATAAACCTAGCAGCGGTCCTATTCCTCTGTTCTACTCACTCTCAAACTATGCCGACTGGGGAACAGCTGAGAGTGGAGAAGGAAAGACTCTGCCCCGACCTTTTCATCTTTCTCCATAGCTCAGCGAAGTCTGGCTTTTCTTGCATTCTTTCAACTGAAACTATTTTTTTTCAAATTTCACCTGTAACTAGGGTGGCCAAACAGGGACACTTCCAAGAGGGAAAGGAGACACTACAAATAATTATACTAGGACAACAGATATAAACCTGAACTGTTCCTATGAAGATCCTGCCATTTGATGAATCCAAACCCCTCTTGCCAGCATCTTTCTTGACCTTCCGCAGTGCCTGACGCGGCCACCATCCCTTCCTTTTTGAACTGTGGTTACCACCGATCTCCTTGACGCTATAACTCTCTCCTGTTCAAAGGCCATCTCAGACCTTCTTTGCTGGTGCCTCCTTCTTCCAGTGATTGGAAAAGTTCCCAGCCTATTGCGCGACTTTTCTGACTCTCTCTCTCTCCACCTCCTCAAAGAACTCCTTCTTTCCCATGACTTCAGCTCTCCCCCGTCATGCTTCCCAAGCACGTATCTTCATCCCTGATATATCTTTTGCAGCCTGGTCTCGTTAATCAAACTTCCTTCTAGATATTTACCCTTGAATAGCCCATAGTCACCTCAGATTCTACGAGGCACACCCCGACTCTAGGAGTCGCCATTCACGATGTATTCTTTACACAAATTGTGCTCCCAGGGTTTGTGCAGTGAGGTGGGACCCAGCTACAGGCAATTCTAAAACAGTGATCACCATCCACAGATTATCTTCCCACCTCTCACTCTTTCTACCCCTGCCACAAACCAGCTCGTTCCGAGGCCTCCTTGTCTTTCAATGGCGCATCATTCATCCTGCTCCCCAGGCCCGAGATTCAGTGGCCTCTTAACTCTGTTCCTTTTCCAGTTATCATTTCTCCTATCCAATCTTGGACATAAGCCTATCAGTTCTTTCTTCATAAGATCCACTTGAATCACTCCCTTCCCTTTGATTTCTACTGCCTCTGTCATAATTTAGGTTCAGAGATGAAAGAATTCCAAAGCCAGATAGGTGGGTCTCAATGATGTCTCCTGCTCCAGAGAGAAGGAGGAAGGTGAAGACTTGGGAGTCCCAAGGGCTTGGCCATAGGAGTTTCGTTGGCAATCTCTGAATGTGCTGCTTCAACACTGGGATGAGGGCTGAAGATGCATCGCAGGACCACCGTGCACCCTGGAATGCTGGGGTTCCCATGTGCTCCTTGACTGCTGTTGCTATCACCTGGTCTTCAAGGTCCAGCTCAAAACCTCAGGCATGGCCCCATCAGCCGGGACTGATCTCTCTTGTCTGAGCTGTTGAGTATACACCAACTGTCATTGCTATGTGGCCATTTCCTTTGAATATGTTTGGTCTCTCCCAAATTATCCTGTGAGCTCATGGATGCAGGGGAGGGGATTGGTGCTGTGGCTAGGACCATGTCTTCATTTCTCCAGAATCCTCCACATTTCCTAACATAAGCCAGGTGGCCATCAATAACTGTTAAACAGAGCTGGCTACATAGTTTATGGGGCCCAATGCAAAATGAAAAAGCGAGATAAAAGCCTTCCCTTTCTTCCAAAGTCTCTCTTAATCTGTCTTGATCTATTTTGTTGGTTTGGTTTTTTGTCTTTTTAAATTTTCTATTTCAATCATGTGGCCTTGGGCACAGGGGCCCTCGCGGGGTGAGTGCAGAGCCTCACAGGTGCAGGGTCTGCCCTGAGACTCAGTGCAGCCCTGTGCTGGGGTGGCGGGTGCAGCGGCACTGAGCCATGGTGGCTGCAGAGTATTAAGCCCCAAGCATGGCCCCGTCTGACCACAGAGGCCTGTGTCACTGCACGGGTGACACGCCCAGGATGCAGGCCCTGATGTTAAATGAGTAAAGGGATGTAGCGAAGCATAGAGGCCACTTTTTCAGAAAGAAGGGGAAAAATAGCATCAAAGAGAGAGAAAGAGAAAGGGGCGTGTGGAGCAAAGGTGTTTCCCTGATTACACGGTGAGGGGCCTTGAGAGAAGGCTGCTGGGAAAGGCTGGTCTTGGAGCAGGTGTGAGGGCTGGGCGGGAGCACCGTTGAGGGGTCTAATCCTGGAGCGGAGGGGTCACATCTCTTGGCCAAGGCTGGAGAGCAGCAAGAATGAGAAGAGAAGCAAAATGTTCAGATCTAGGAGACTTCATCTCGGATATTGGATGGAAATCGGCAGAAGTACTGACTCAAGGAGATGCTGCTGGGCATCTTTATCTGTGGATTCAGGAATTATCAGAAACTATTATGTGCAAGATACTGAACTAGTTACTGTAGTGCCCACTGAAGTGACTTAGACCCTGTCACAGTGTCCTGAAAGAGCTTACAGTTACAGAGGAGACAAAACAAATATGTACATATATAAAATTTAGGCCAGGTGGTACAGCGGTTAAGTTTCACGCTCCACTTCAGTGGCCCGGGGTTCACTGGTTAGGATCCTGGGTGCGGACCTATGCACTGCTTGGCAAGCCATGCTGTGGCAGGTGTCCCACATATAAAGTAGAGGAAGATGGGCACAGATGTTAGCTCAGGGCCAGTTTTCCCCAGCAAAAAGAGGAGGATTGGCAGCAGATGTTAGCTCAGGGCTAATCTTCCTCAAAAAAAAAAAAAAAAAAATTTAGGCCAGAATGTAATAAGTAACCTGGAAAGCCCTTTTTTGCTCAACCAAGTTCCCTAGAAATATCCTCCTGCTAAAGATTCAGCAGTTAACTCTGCTTGAGGCAGAAGGAAAACACAAAAGAAAACAAACAGCCCGTTACAGTCCTGGCAAGAAAGATCACCTTGGACTACTGCTTCATTTTCCTTTCAGAGAAGTCTCCCTATTCTTTCAGTGGCTACTTATGGAGGGCCTACTGTGTGCCAGCCTCTGTGTTATGTCACAAGTGGGCTGGAGTTTGCAAATAGCAGAGGGTAGGGAAGCAGGTCTTGAAATTTCAGGTGGCCGTAGGAGAATTTTTAGCTTTGGGTCTCCAAGAAAAGACTTCTTGGCTCCAAAAGTCCTGTTCTCCAGAAACTCAGCAGCCAGGGCAGAGCCGTTCTTCCCTCCGTGAGTGATGACCAGGCGGGTGGCAGAGTTGACTGTAAAAGAGCTCAGCGAACCCAGATCTGTGCAAAGCAGCCCAAGGGGACTCGGAAAGAATTCTTCAAGGTTGCCCCTTGACATGACCCCGGGGATCCTTAAGGAGAAAACAGCTCAGGGCATGCCACGAGGAGAGAGCCTGCATCTGCGTTGCCATCACTCAGCGATGGTTGGGAAACGGGTCAGGGCAGAGTGGGCAGACTATGTGCAGAAAGGAGCAAACACATTCTCTGGCACTCCACGGAGCCCCGAGGGGCGTCCTGTGGGAGCTCGCACACTGAGACTCCTGAGGGGAGTGGTGGATTTTGAGCAAGGCTCTATTTTAAGCAGGACCAGCAACATCATTTGCTGGGCCAGCGCAAAATGAAAAAGAGAGGAACTTTGCTCAAAAATTAAGAATTTCCAGACAACAGCCACAGAGCATTAAAACAAGCGTGGGCCTTTCTGAGGGCAGGGTCCCATGCGGCGGTGTGGGTTGCACACCCAGGAAGCCAGCCATCTTCCAGATGTGGAGTTTGGGTGAAAGGACAGCTCAGACTGGCGTCCCGGCTCACTTAGAATGAAGGCAGGCCCCCACCGTCAGCGCACTGTGCCCCAAAGAGAACTGTGCAGGGTATACTCTTAAATTATCTCACATTCTGCAAAGGGAAAATGGAATGACTCTTTCACATTGTTGTTTTGAACCAGTAATGCACACACGTATAAACACGCATGCGCCCAGACACGTCATTTGGGTCAAATCCACATGACCTGACCTACAGTCTTCTCTTCATTCTCAGAGCTGCCTAGAGGCACTGAGATATCAAATCAGAAATCAAGTGGAAACAATCTTCATTCCGCAGCCTTTCCTGGCACTTGCTGCATGTCAGGCGCTGTCCTAGGAGCTTACAACATACCGATGGACACAAGAGCCCCTGCAGTCACGGGACTCACATCCTACCAGGGGAGACAGACAATGAACATAACACGTAAATATGTAATGTAAAATCAGATCGCAATATGTGCAGTGAAGACAAACGGGGGTAGAGCGTGATGATGTGTGTGTAGCAGTGTGCACACACTATTTAGATAGGGTCAGTGAAGGCCTCCTGAGAGGGCTACATTTGTGTAGAAAGGGGACTGAAATGAGGAGTGAGTCCTGTGAATCGTGAGGAGAAGAGCCTACCAGGCAGAGGGGACAACTCGTGCAAAGGCCCTGGGGCAGGGTATGCTTAGAAGGTCCAGGGACAAGGAGGAGCCCAATGAACACAGTGCTGTGAGTATTAGTAAACAAGATTAGAGAGGTCAGCCAGGCCAGGTCACTGTCATCTTTGCAGGCCAAAATAAGGATTTTAGACTTTAAGAGACACTGACCTCAGTTTTGAAAAATGAGGAGTCATCCAGCAAATAAGGAGGAAGAAATGTTCCAGGCCCAGGAAACAATACATGCAGTGGTGCAGGGGAGGGGCTGGTCTCATGTCTTTGGGAGAGTTTCTGAGAGTTGATATTGGTGGAGTCAAGGGCTAGGAGAGGGGAGCCTGTGAGGGAGGTCAGGGCCAGGCCACAATGCACCCACTGTGTGCAAGCTCCACGCTCCCCAGACTGGGCCAGCACCCCCTGCAGTGTGGCCACCAGTCTTCTCCTGGGCAAGAGTGAGCCGGGTGTGCCAGTCTGTTCTGACAGGAGAGGTCGGATCCACCCTCACTAAGAAAGAGCACAGGCAGTGCAGGCCCCGGGTGATCTCTTCGAGGGCCCTAGGTTCTCTTTCCTGAGCTCAGAAGCAAAGGCCCAGCAAGCTGCTGCTCCCTGAGATGCAAGGACTTACCCAGCAGGGCAAGGCCTGTGTCCTGGGAGTGGGGAGGCTGAAGGAAGAGAAAAAGGCTCCCATGCAAACGAGTGGTTTGGGTCAGGAAGTACGAACACAAGGGAGAAGAGGCCACAAAGAGCCAGGCTCCTTGCCAGGAGCAAGGCTGGGACCCACGGCTCTGACGAACACCCCTGTCTTCTCTCTAAGGGGCCTGTTCCCACCGCCCCGAGGCAGCCTGCTCTCTGCCGAAGTGTGCCGTCACTGCTTTCACATCAGCACTCCGTGAACAACCTAGGCCAGGCGTCCTAGAGACATCTCCCAAGTAGGGGACAGGGAACTCTTTGTCCTGAACCAAGGTGGCAGAATTGTGCAACAGCAGAGGCTGGTCTTCACTGAGTCCCACGTCCCCCTGTGGGTGCTGGCTGCCCAGGCTCTCTGTGCCGCTGCCATGTGGTATCTGAAGGCTTCTGCTTCAGGCCCCTTGGCGCTCGTTTCTAAAGGCCAGATTAGAGGGCTGTGGGGACAGGCAGAAGCCTTGCTTCTGAGAGTGGAGACCAGAACCTGCGCCTGGGTTCTCTTTGCCTGCAAAGAAAGAAAGTGATTTCCGGAGGGTATTTGATCTGCCTGAAGACAGTTTCTGCAGTGACCAGCAACAGAGAGGTGGGACGGACTAGAGCTCATCTATCCAATAGTGGGAATTATATGCCCACTCATGTCTTTGACCAAAATTTATGGAGTGCCTCCCATATGCCAGTCATTGTTCAAGGTGCCTCAGTCATAGCTGGAATACATCCTGTTGTTTCATATTCCAACATATTTGGAGTAAGAACAGAATCAAAGGACATTGGGAGAGGTCTGTCTCCTCTCTTGGTTAATCTTAGTAATGAGCCATTACAGAACATTCTGGAGCAACGGGAGGGGCTGGTAGCCTGCCTAGATCATCCAGGTAGCTCAGGATGTGTCGGTCATTTCTGATTGGCCGGTCAACTTGGGGCTCAGACTAGGAGGGAACAGGTAAGTAATCGGTATCCCAAAAGGTGGGTAAGCTTTGAAATATGAAGAGAATTAATCCAGTAATCAACCAATTTCTTCTCTTCCTGATTAGGTTCCTAGGGCTGTCGCAACAAAGCACAACAAACTATGTGACTTGAAACAACAGAAATTGGTTCCCTCATAGTTCTGGAGGCTGGAAATCTGAAACTGAGGTATCAGCAGGGCCACGATCCCTCCAAAGGCTCTAGGGAAGAATTCTTCCTTGCCTCTTCTAATTTCTGGTGGTTAGCAGCAACACTTGGCATTCCTTGGCTTGCGGCAGATAACTCCAATCTCTGCCTCCATCTTCACATGACTGTGTTCCCTGCTTGTCTCCAAATCTGTCTTATAAGGTCACCAATCATTGGATTTAGGACCCACCTTAGTCCAATATGACCTTACCTTCACTTAATTACATCTGCAAAGACTTATTTCCAAAACAAAGTCATGTTTACAGGTAGTGAAGGTTAGGGCTTCCACTTAGGGGACACAATTCAACCCACAACACTGATTACATCAATGGTGTGCCAAGAATCTGGTGCAGGGGGCAATCCACCCAGACGTAAGCAGTAAAAGATGCATTGTCTGTAGAGAGTTTGAAAGCAATAATAAAACCAACTAAAAGTCAGCCTTTTTCTTTTTCTTCACCCCAGGCTCCGGGAGGAGGTGACAGCCCGCTGCTGCCCTACGCAGCCTGGACGGGAGCAGACGGCAGGTGCCAGTGCCTGGCGAAGTCTCTTGCTCAGTCTGAGAGCTCGTTCAGGTGCAGACTTTCTGCTCTGCCCCAGGCTGAGGTTTAGGAAGGCATAGAGACCGTCGGCAGATGTTTTCTTTTTTTTCCGTCTTTTCTTTTTTTATTGAGTTCATAACAGTTGACATCATTGTGAGATTTCACTTGTACATTATTTCTTGCTTGTCACCACATAAGTGCTCCCCTTCACCCCCTGTGCCCACCCACCACCCACCTTCCCCTGGTGACCACTGAACTGTTTTCTTTGTCCATGTGTTTGTTTATATTCCACATGTGAGTGAAGTCATCTGGTGTTTGTCTTTCTCAAGTAAAACCAACTAAAAGTCAGTCTTTATTATCGCCATGCTCCCAGAATTCTAAATAGTATCAGTAGTAAAAGACTCCTCCTAGCGGGGGACCGCTCCTACTACAATCCTGTTCCTCCCACCAGGACAGTGCTGAAGGAGTTGGTATACCACTTGTATTTCTTCACCATTTCTTAGGGCTGCTATAACAAAGTACCACAAACCGGGTGCTTAAACCACAGAAATTAAGTTTCTCCCAGTTCTGGAGGCAGGAAGTTCAAGACCAGGTGCCAGCAGGGTTGGTTTCTTCAGAGGCCTCTCTCCTTGGCTTGTAGACGGCTTTCTCCCGGTGTCTTCATATGGTCTTCCTTCCATACCTGTCTGTGTTCAAATGTCCTATTCTTAGAAGGACACCAATCACGTCGGATTAGGACCCACCCTAATGACCTCATTTTAACTTAGTTACCTCTTTAAAGACCCTCTCTCCAAATACAGTCACATTCTGAGCTACAGGGGGTTAGAACTTCAATGTGTGAATTTTGGGGCATCCATAACACCACTGAATCCATCTATTAAATTGTTGGCCATGTGTATATCTTCTTTGGAGAATTGCGTATTCAAGTTCTTTGCCCATTTTTAAAGTCGAGTTATTTGTTTTTCTGTTGTAGAGTTGTAGGTCTTTATATATTCTGGATATATGCATCTAGATATGTGATATGAAAATATTCTCTCCTGTTCCATAGGTTGCCTTTTCACTCTATTGATTGTTCCCTTTGATGTACAGAACTTTTTAAGTTTGGTATAGTCCCATTTATCTATTTTTGCTTTTGTTGGCTGTGCTTTTGGCGTCATATCCAAGAAGTCATTGCCAAATCCAATGTCATAAAGGTTTTCCCCCTTTCCCCTCTGTTTTCTTCTAGGAGTTTTATAGCTTTAGGTCTTTGATCTATTTTGCATTGGTTTTTTTTACGTGGTATAAGTAAGGGTCCAGCTTCATTCTTTTGCATGTGAATATCCAGTTTTCCCAGCACATTTGCTAAAAGGACTGTTTTTTTCTCCCTTAAATGGTCTTGGCACCCTTGCCAAAAATCCTTTGACCATGTAAGTGAGGGTTTATTTCTGGGCTCTCTGTTCTACTGCATTGGTCTATATGTGTCTTGATGTCAGTACCACACTGATTTGATTACAGTTGCTTTGTAATAAATTTTGAAATAATGAAATATGAGACCTCCAACATTGTTCCTTTTTTCAGGATTGTTTTGGCTATTCAGGGTCCCTTGAGATTTCACGTGAATTTTAGGACGGGTTTTTCTATTTTTGCAAAATACATCATTGAGGTTTTGATATAGGAATTGTGCTATATTTGTAGATCGCTTTGGCTACTATTGACATATTAACGATGTTAAGTCTTTCCAATTCATGAACATAGGATGTCTCTCCAAATTTGCTGTCTTTTATGAACAGTTTTTCATATCCTTTGGCTTTTCAAGGCAGCCTTAATACCTTTAATTTTCAATGTCTATGAACTTTTTATATATTAAGGACAGTAATCTTTTGTCATATTATGGCAAATATTTTCCCCAGCTAGTTATTCATCTTTCCATTTTCTTGATGAAGTTTTGATATGTATTAACTCAAGTTAAACTTTACAGTAGTCTTTTTTTTTTTCATTTAGGGTAATTTTTTTTGAGGTATAATTGACATACAACATCATATTAGTTTCAGATGTTCAACATAACGCATTTAGGATAATTTTTAAAAACCACTCAGCTAGAATACCAGCTAGCACGCATTGAGCGCTAACTATTCTATCAGCACCGTCTAAAGTGCTTGACACATACCAGCTCCTTCATCCTCACAACAGCTCTATGAAGTTGGTACTATTACTATCATCCCCACTTTACATAGGAGGAAGCTGAGGCACAGAGAGGTTAGGTAACTTGTCCAAAGTCACACAGTCAAAGCCAAGCAGCAGAGGTCAGAGACCTGGGTCCTTGACCACTGTGCTCTGTTGCCTCCCTTCTTTGCTCATGTCTTTTTCTCTCTACTCGCGTGCATTCCAACTTCTTGTGCATTTGTCAGGGGAAGTGAGGAAGGAGCAGAGAAGCTTTGGAAGCTCAAGTCAGGACCCTTGTCAACAAGGGGACACGGGATCCTGTGGCAGCGAGCTGAGATCAGCTCCAGGTCCCAGATCTGGATGATGAGACAAGGGTGAGGAAGTTTGTCCCTAGGGGGGAGAACCGAGCCTGCCCTGAGAACAAGAGCCCCTTTCAGCTCGGTGACAGAGAGGGGAACACAGGGAGGAAATAAGAACCTTAATCAAGAACAGGATTTAAAATTTTATGCGGAACTGTTTCAGTAAATGTCAGGTCAATGACTTCTTAAGCTGGGTGTGCTGTTCACAAACACTGATTTATGGTGAGTGACGCTGATGCTAAACCTTCACCTCACTGACAGTAACTTCCTCTTACCAGGGGCTTGTTTGACCAGAAAAGAAGAGGGGAGAATCTTCTCAAGTTTGGTTTTTGTTCTTTTTTTTTAAAGCTTAGCAGCGTGCTAAACCCATCCCTTCTCCACCCACCCACGCATGCACCCTAGGCTCTTGTGAACAAACTTAGGACGTCCTTTATTTGGGGCACATACTCAAAATGGGAGCAAGCAGTTAAAGATTCTGAGGCCTATTCTGATGACCACAGGGACATCAAAGCAAACCTAGCTCCTTATCTCATAACTTGATTTTCCAGAGAGAATCTTTTTCTACATAGGCCTTTAATTTTGAGCAAGGAGCTCCTCTCCGTTTGATTGTGTAAGTGGTGTTCCATGGGCCTTTGCTTCATACCAAGCGCCTGAAGCACTTCAGTGTGTTCCCAGGGGCCGACTCATGCCTGCTCACAAAGTCTGTCACCTCCCATACTTGTCAGACCTGGGCAGCCAGACTGTGGGGCCCAACTAGGAATACGATACCTGGTAAGGGGCAGCAGTGCCTATGGGGGTTGACACTCTCGAGGTGGCAGAGCTAATCCACCATCAGCTGCCAAATGGGTGGGAATATCCTCTGCCTTCCGTGTTTTGTTTTTTTAAAGGAATAGTAAAGAGTGACACTGGTGCCCCACTGTTCTAAAGGGCTTTGAGTAAACAGCTTTCTGTGCTCTCCATAGAACTCAGACATGAAACTAGGAGAGCTGGACTGGAAAAAAATCTGAGTCATAAGCCCTACATGTGACCCTTGGTTTATACTCATTGAAGGAAGGGTTGTTGGGGCAGGAACTGTCTTGGTGACCCTGCTTTTCCAGTTCAACAGTCCCTGGCGTTGAGTGGATGCTCAGTACACATATTTGCTGGCTGCCAGGTGCAGACTACCATACGTTGTCAACAATCTCTCAGTAACGGGGCAGTGAGGACCTTGGTCACTTTCCAGCAGCCCCAGAGACTGTGAGTCATTTCTCTAGGCAGGGCAGGTGTTCTAATGTGCCACCTATAATGGGACACTCCAAAAGCCAGTCTAAGAAAAAAGATTTCCTCAATGGTGCCTGAAACTCCAGGAATAGAGTTTTTTCTGTTTGTGTTATCGTCACTAACTTCTCTGAAAATGCCTAGAGAAGGGGCACCCATGTTGGGCCCTTGAGCCCTTCAAGAGAATGAGTAGATCATGTGAAAACTTTCTTCACAAGAGAGACCGTTAGCAGGAGGGGGAAGCTGGCCAGTTAGGAGGACTAGACTCGTCCCCCTCCAATATTTCCAAGCATGTGGCCTCGAGGGTTCTGCCAGACTTTCCTAACCAACCTTCTACACTGGCTTGAAAGAAAGGAACTACTCACTCCCCTTCTCTCTGGAAACAGGCCTCAGTCTTGTTAGTCCACAAGCCTATTTCTTAGGAGCCACCATCCCCACCTCCTCACCCAGGCTCTAAACAAAAAAAGTTTATCCCTCACTAAACAGCCATAATAATGTTATTATGGCTGTTTCTTTTCTCTTTATAAGAATGATAGAGGTATCTTCTAGTAAAAATTCCCATGGTGTTCGTGAGACTTGCATTTGAGACCAGCCGGAGGCCCTGGTTGAAGGCAGAGGCGAGACTGACGTTTATGGAGCATCTGCTGGGTGCCAGACACCTGGCCAGATGCATGCTTCCCGCTGGAAATGACTGGTAGGCAAGCGTTGTCATTTCCACGTGTACTGAGAACAAAGCTGCGGTGCTGAGAGAAACAAAGGACATTCCCAGGGTCACGAAGCTGGGTTGAATTCCAGAAACCCAGTTGTCTTCTCTAGCAAGGAAGATTGCCCATTCCCATGGGGCAGGGGACAAATCGTACTTTCCTTTATATCCCTACTGGACTTTGCACAGGAACTTGGTGTCTTTCCTCGAGAATGCATGTTTTTGAAACCTGCTCAAAATAAGCTTAAAAAAAAATGTAAATTTACTAGGTACCCCCTGGGACCTGAAGAAGGTTGAAGGACCAGGGCCTCAGCAGCAGGAGCCTTGTGCCTGTCTCCTGATGCCCCACCGAGGAGGGGGCTCAGTAAACTGCCCCTCTGAAATTCTCAAGAGAGGGAACGTCATTGGCTCCTGGCCAGCCAATGGATTGCCACCTCTCCAGTCCGGTGTCTGCCTCTAGTCCAATCAGCTGTGACCAAGAGTCACGCAGTAAACACGTGGTTCCTGGGGGCTTATTCTGTGGATGGATGGGACAGTTCCCTAAAAAAATAGTCCTGTGCTGGGCGGTCAACCTAAAGGTGTCTATTGTACTTTGGCCTAACTCAGTAAAGGTTTCCTGCCTGGTTGCTTTTTGTCCTGAGCAAACACTTTGAAAACCTTGGCCAAATCCTCATTCTGTTTTCATTTGATCCCTAGGCAGGGGTTCGTATGTGACCCAGAAAAATATGCGGCATTTCTATATGCCAGTTGTCCCCTTGTTTACAACCACTGGCGCAAATCAAGAAAGTAGAAATGGACTATTTATTCGCAAATGCTTGCTTTCAAGGGGACAGAGGAAACGGGCAAACATCTGTGGCTGGGGCTCTTGTGTGCGCTGCTGGAAGACTCCCAAGGCCCGTTATTAAATGGGTGGGCAGCAACAAGTAGGTGCTTTGTTTTTTCCCTAGAGGAAGTTATTTTCTCTGTTTTGCAAGTTTGTTGAATTTCTTTTGTCTCTGGGGTCAATATCCTGGATGCCTGAAACTCTCTTTCCCTTCAGAGTGCCCTCATTTTGCATTTTACGGAACTCTAGAGCTGACCAAAAGCTGATTTGATAAATTACATCGCTTGCAAGTTAGCTCCTTGACGGGGAAGGCGGCCAGGACATGGACTGGTCTTATACCGCCACCGTAAGGCGGCTGCTGGTATTCCAAGGCGCTTTTGGTTAAAACGATTTATGACATTTGTAAAGTTTTAGAAAGGAAAGTGAGCAAGTTAAAAAAAAAATCATAATGGAACAATGCATCCCCTAAAAAATTACCTTCTGCAGGGCTTGAGGGAATAGACGACATTTCCAGGTGTGGCCAAGTTAGGTAGGTGAGGCTTCGAGACCTGCCTCAACCTACAGCTTTTAGAGTCTTTCCACCAGACATATATGTTTCCTAAGCCGCAAACGTGAAAAAGGGATGATAGTATCCATGTCACTGGGCTTTGTGTTAACTAAACGGCATCGCTGTGTCAGTCTTTAGCGCTTGAAGAGCCCTCCCTGAATGACTGCTATTATCACCTGAAACTGGCCTTGCATGAGAGCGTTAGGGGAGCCTTCTGCAGGGAAAGGTAGAGAAAAGGCGAGGTGAGGGACATCAGTAACCCAAAGAAAACCAAATATTCAACATATGGCCTGGAGCGGATGTTCAACAAACCCTTGAAGGGTTCAGGAAAAGGGGAGACAGGGAAAGAGTGACGTCACTGGAGATAGCTCTAACTGCCAAAATGAGGACGGGGGACATTCTTTTCTACTGCTCATTCTGGAGTTGGAGAATCATAACAATCTAGAATGCTCATGTGGTAAGGATTCTAGAAATGTACTCCAATTTTTTTCTTCAAATGGGGAAACTGAGTGGTTGAATCACTTTTCAAGTTAAAATGTGAATTGGTAGCAGACTGAGGTTAGAACCCAAGAATTTTGACAAATAATCCAGTGCCCTTTCTATAACACTAAAATATTGCTCAATATTGGCTAATTCAGGACTGCCCTAGATTTAAAAAAAAAAAAAAAGGGACTTTGGCGAATTATTTAGCCTGACTATGCTCTAGCTTCCTTACCTGCAAAACAGCGATAATAGGGATATCCTGCTTCAGAGGGCTGTAGTCAAGATCAGATGAGATGCCACATAGGAAGCGTTTAGAGCTGTGCCATAAACGTTGACTAGTATGATCATCTGACAACAGGGTTCACATCTCACAACTAAACTGTCTCCTAGATGTGACCAGAGGGCTTTGCCATCTCTAAAACCCTTGGCTTCCTAACTCTGTGTCTCCATGATCATAAGCTCTTTAATGGCAAGAACATTTGTTACCTTTTTATATCTCCTGGCACCTGGCACCATTACCTTTTTTAAAAATTAAACTTATTATTTTGAGATAATTAGAGATTCAAATGCAGTTGGAAGAGATAATAGAGAGATACTATGTACCTTTACCCAATTCTTTCCAGTGGAAACAGTTTGCAGAACGATAGTGCGATGTCACAACCTAAATATTGGCATTCATGCAGCTGACTGATCTTATTCAGATTCCCCCCTTTGACTAGCGCCGGTTTGTGTGTGTGCGTTTAGCCCTATCCAGTTTTATCACCTGTGCAGACTCATGTATCCCTCGTCACAGTCTAGATACAGAACAGGTCGATGGTCCACAAAGGTCCCTTGTACGGTTCTTTTATTACCACACCCCCTTCTCTCCTGCGCTCTCTCCTCCCCCATCCCTAAACTCTGACAACCGCTAATCAATATTGGGCTTTTGTCACTCAGCATAATTCACTGGAGAGTCATCCGGATTGTCGCTTGTATCGATAGTTTGTTCCTTGTTACTGCTGAGCAGTATTTGATAATATAGATGTACCACGGGTGGTTTAACCTTCACCCCTTGAAGGACATCTGGGTTGTTTGGCTACTAGGAATAAAGCTGCTGGGAACATTTGTGTATAGGTTTTTGTGTAAATATACATTTCATTTCTCTAGGATAAACGCCCCAGAGTGCAACTGCTGGGTTGAATGACAATTATATATTTTGTTTTATAAGCAACTGCTGATCTGTTTTCCAGAGTGGCCGCGCCATTTTACATGCCCCCAGCAATGTATTAGTGACCCAGTTTCTCAGCACCCTAGCCAGCATTTAGTATTATCACTACTTTTTATTTTAGCTTTTCTAAGACGTTTGTGGTAATATCTCATTGTAGTTTTCATTTGTGGATTCCTAATGGCTAATGTACTTTTTTTTTTTTTTGCCATGTGCCTCTTTCTTCTTTGGTGAAATATCTTTGCCCATTTTATAAGCACTTGGATTATTTGTTTTTCACTGTTGAGTTTTGAGAGTTCCTTACCATATTTTAGATATAAGGCCTTAAGTCATTTTACTTTTAAAGTAAAACATCAACATTGGATTGTTAGTGGCATAACAGGCATAGTGGTAAATTACATGACAACAATATGACAAAGAATGGGGGATGGAAAATGACAGTATGCTGTTGTATGGTCCTTAACGTTACATGTGAACTGACGTCGTGTTAATCCATGCTAAACTTTGCTAAGTTAGAGATGCATATTGTAACCATTTAAAAAATACAGAAAGAAGAACTATTTAAAAAAAATCTAAAGACATATAACTAAGTCAATAGAGGAGATAAAATGGAATACCAAAAGATGGCAAGAAAGGAGAATTAAAGGAACTTGGGACAGCTACAATAAACAGAAGACAAAAAGATGGTACACTTCAACCCAACCATATCAATTATTATAGTAAATGTTAATGGACTACGTACTTCAATTAAAAAGGATTGGAAAAAATAAGACTCAATTATTGAGCCATTTACAAGGGAGACACTTTAAATATAAAATCACAGATTGGTTGTAAGTAAAATGATAGAACACATTTATTATGCAAGCACGAGTCATAAGAAAGTTGGCGTGGCTATATTAATATCAGACAAAGTAAACTTCAAGACAAGGAGTATTACCAGAGAAAAAAAGGGACACTTTATGATGATATAAGGGTCAGTTCATTAAGAAGATATAATCCCATATCAGTCAAAGTGTAGAGGCATAAACTGACAAAGCTAAATGGAGAAATAGACAAATCCACAATCATATTCCGAGATGTCAACCCTCCACTCTCCATAACTGATGGTAAAGTAGACAACCGGAAGCAGGAAGAAACAGAAGATTTGAACATTGTAAAAAATTCAGCCTAGTGAAGAACCCCATACCCTGCACATGTCAAATACGCTTTCTTTCCAAGTGCACATGGAATATTCATCAATAAAGACCATATGTTGAGTTATAAAACAAGTCTAAAATTTGAAGCATTGAATCATACAGAATATTCTATGACTAAAATGAAATTATGTTAGGGGGCCGGCCCCGTGGTCAAATGGTTAAGTTCGCACGCTCCACTGCGGCGGCACAGGGTTCGGATCCTGGGCGCAGACATGGCACCACTCGTCAGGCCATGTTGAGGCAGCGTCCCATATGCCACAACTAGAAGGACCTGCAACTAAGATATACAACTATGTACCAGGGGGGATTTGGGGAGATGAAGCAGAAAAAAAAAAAAGAAAAAAAAAGAAATTATGTTAGACTTCAGTACTAAAGATGTCTAGAAAATTCCCAAAGGTTTTGAAATGAAGTAAAACATTACTAAATAACTATGGGTCAAAGAAGAAATCACAAGAGATTAGAAAATACTTATAACCAAACAACAATGAAAACACAAGAAAATATGTGAATGTAGCTAAAATAGCAATAAAAGTGAAATCCAGGCACCGGCCTATGGCCCAGTGGTTAAGTTTGGCATGCTCCACTTCAGTGACCTGAGTTCAGTTCCCAGGCACGGACCTATAATCACTCATCAGGGGCCATGCTGTGGCAGAGATCCGCATACAAAATAGAGGAAGATTGGCACAGGTGTTAGCTCAGGGTAAATCTTCCTCAGCAAAAAAGAAAAAAGAAAAGTGAAATCCATACCTTTAACTGCTCATGTTGGAACACAAGACTATTTCTATTTTAAAATGAGAATAGAAATAAAATAGATTTCATCACCGAGTTTCATTTGACGGTAACTTTGTTCAGAATGTGAAGGGAAATAAAAAGACAACTACATAAAAGACCACTAGAGGGCACTCTTATCTATCTCCGGAGGAAAAGGCTTTTATTGTGGAAAACTGAAACATTAGCTCTGGATCAGACCTGAGATAGCATTGAGATTTTATCCCTTTATTTTACCAATGAGACAGTTGGGATCCAGAGGGAGCAATGACTTGCCCCACATACACAAATACCAGGAAAAGAGTCAGAACCCAGTTTCCTGACTCTTACAGCACATCCTGATTCTTCCTGAAATCAGAGACAGACCCAGACTTTCCCACGGACTTATGGCAGTGAGCTCTTCTCCACTGGGACTGCCCAGCTGCTGAGATGTAGGCCTGGAGTTGCTGCAGCTGCTGTGGGGAGGGGTGGGCAAAGTCGGGGGAGAAGGTACTCTATGGAGAAAGGTTGCCGGAGGGTAAAACCATTATAGCGGCAAGCACAGGCCAGGGATGGAGAGATCAGGACCTGGTGGCATTTGAGCCCCCAAGAAGCTGTGCTTGAAACTTAGTGCCACCTCTTGGATGTTTCAGATATGCAAGCTGGTAGATTTCCTTTTTTTTTTTTTTTTTTTTTGGAGGAAGATTGACCCTGAGCTGATATCTATGCCAGTCTTCCTCTATTTCATCTGTGGGATGCCACCACAGGATAGCTTGAAGGGCAGTGTGTAGGTCACGCCTGGGATCCAAACCTGTGAACCCCAGACCACCAAAGTGCGTGAACTCAACCATTATGCCGTTGGGCCAGCCCTGAATTTCCTTTTTATTCAAAGCCAGCTGGTACAGGATTTTCTCTCACTTGCAACCAAGAGTCTTGAGGATGCAAACTTCTCTGCTGTGCAAGAAGGTCAATAGTATCCAGGACATTTGGTTTTATTTTGGAAAAAGAGGAAAAAAAAAATGTTCTGGGAAACTCACCAGAACTGTGTTGGGAGTGATAATGACAGAAAAGCATGAGGACATTCTCATGTTTCATTTTTTCCTCCAGAAATTTTAGTTCCTCAGTTATCGATATGATTGTTTTTTCTCTGCTGACTTCTCCGTTGCATTCTTGGAAGGGTAAATTATTTCAAAGGAGGTCGTTAAGAAAACATGTTGGTAGGAAGTAGGTGCAGCTTGTGTCACCTTTAATAAAATCGTGTCCTCTGACTCTCTAGGGTAAAGAGTGCGCGTGAACAGTGATGCACTTTGCTTTTACGCACATCGTCTCATTTCTACCCGTAGCAGCTCTGCAAAGTGTTCTCATGTCTCTTTTACAAATGAAACAGAGACAAAGAAGTTGTGTCACTGCCTGAAGTCACCTAGCCAGTACGTGTGAATATCAGGATCTGAACTCAAGTCTATGCTCTTGCTTTTACGTTAGAAGCACGTGGATCCCCTCCGAACCCAGTCCTGACAAATTTCCTAGGAGCTTCAGAACACAGTGCTTTTGGTTGAGATGTTAACTGTTGAACTGCTTTCATTAAGATGCTGTGATGAAAGCACAATGTATCCAAAGGTATAAAAAAATGCAATTATTCAACATACACCACAGACAGAGAGTTTTGCTCAGAAAAGTTCCTTTTCTTCCCGCTTTTCTTCTGAATCATTTCTACCCAAATTTTTCTCTTCTGTTTGAGGTATAACATACATAAAACGTATAAAGCACATTCAAGTGATTTTTAAATAGCTCAGTGATTTTTAAACATATTTATATCCATGAATCATCACCCAGAGTAAGATATAGAACGTGTCCAGCACTCCAGAAGTTTCTTCCCAGTCGGTACCGGTCCACTCTCACCCAGAGGTAACCACTAGTGGGACCTGGATAATTGTCACTTGGTTTCGTCTGTTCTTGAATTTAGAGATTGAATCATATAGTGTATCTTCTTTTTCATCTGGCTTCTTTACTCAACGTGACATTTGTTAGATTCTTCTGTGTTACGTGTAACAGTTCTTTCTTTTCTTTTGTTGTCATAGTCCATTGCTTTTTCTTTAATTGAGGTATAATTGATTTATAGCATTATACTAGTTACAGGTGTACAACATAATGATTTGATGTTTGTATACATTGTGAAATGATCAGTACAAGTCTAGTTAATATCTGTCACCATAGTTACAAACAATATTTTTTCTAGTGATGAGAACTTTTAAGATCCACTGTCTTAACAATTTTCAAATATACAATACAGTATTATTAACTATAGTCACCATGCTGTCCATTACATCCTATGACTTATTTTATAACTGGAAGTTTGTACCTGTTGACTCCCTTCACCCATTTCTCCCATTCCTTACCCGCCTCTGGCAACCATCCATCTGTTTTCTGTATCTATAAGCTTTTTTTTCTTTTTTAAAGATTCCACATATAAATGAGATCATAAGGTATTTGTGTTTCTCTGTCTGACTTATTTCACTTAATATAATGCCCTCAAGGTCCACCCATGTTTTTGCAAATGGCAGGAGTTCCTTCTTTTTATGGCTGAATAATATTCCATTGTGTGTGAGTATATATATATATGTATATATATATACATATACATATACCACATTTTCTTTATCCATTCACCATCGATGGACACTTAGGTTGTTTCCATGTCTTGGCTATTGGAAATAATGCTGCAGTGAACGTGGGGCTGCAGATATTTTTTCAAGTTAGTGTTTTCATTTTCTTTGGCTATATACTCAGAAGTGGGATTGCTGTATCATATGGTAGCTCTATTTTTAATTTTTGGAGGAACCTCCATACTGTTTTCCATAGTGGCTGCACCAGTTTGCAATCCCACCAACAGTGCATAAGGGTTCACTTTTCTCTACACCCCCACCAACATGTCTTGTCTTTTTTGATAACAGCCATTCTAACAGGTGTGAAGTGATATCTTGTGGTTTTGATTTGCACTTCCCTGACAATTAGTGATGTTGAGTATCTTTTCATGTACATGTTGGCCAACTGTATGTCTTCTTTAGAAAAATGTCTATTCATATGCTCTGTCCAGTTTTTAATGGGATTGTTTTTTTCCCATTGAATTGTATGAATTCTTTACATAACACTTGCACAGCATGGCTCATGAGTGGTGTGCGTCTGTACCTGGGATCTGAACCCACGAACCTGAGCCGCTGAAGTGCAGTGTGCCAAACTTAACCACTAGACCATGGGGCTGGCCCATCTAAGTTGTCTTTGCTTTTGGTGTCAGATTCAGAAAATCATTGTCAAGACCCATGTCAAGGAGCTTACTGCCTATATATATATGTTCTTCTAGGAATTTTATGGTTTCAGATCTTAGGTTCAAGTCTTTAATCCATTGTGAGTTAATCTTTGTGTATGGGGTAAGGTGGTGGTCCAGTTTCATTCTTCTGGATGTGACTGTCCAGTTTTCCCAGCACCACTTATTAAAAAGACTGTGCTTTCCCCATTGTATATTCTTGGCTCCTTTGTTGTAAACTAATTGACCATATATGCGTGGATTTATTTCTGGGCTCTCTTCTGTTCCATTGATCTGTTTTTATGTCAATACCATACTGCTTTGATTACTATAGCTTTGTAACATAGTTTGAAATGAGAAGCTGGAGGCAGCATTGCTCTTTCTTAACGCATCTTCCTTTGTACTTAGCTTTGTAATGTTTAATTTCGTAGAGTGCTAAGAGTGAAAGCAGCTTTTGGGATTATCCAGCCAATTTCATCCTCCTCTCACCAAGGAAATGCAAATAGACTGGAAAGTGTATCTTTCCCAGCCAAGCTCACCCACCAACTCACCTCGCTTCCAGTCCAGACCTCATCAGTTCCCTTTTAATTTACAGTTTGCTAAATATCCCTTGGCATGCAGTTCAGAAGAGTTAAAGGGAATGTTAACTATTTACACAAAAGCGTAATGGAGAGGAGAGCAGCTGGTAGAGCTCAGTAGCTTATCTTCGAGGGGTGGGGGGAGCCTTAACCTAAATGGAAAGCTTATAGCAGCACCTCTAAAACCCTGGCAATTAAGCAGCCTATTTACAGTTCTGAAAAGGGCCCCATTTCCAGCCGAGAGCATCACAAGCTACTGCCAGTGGTCCCCTGCCCCAGGTCAGGCACTACCAGCTCCTTGAAGGTTACTTGCCTTTTATCCTCGCAGTTTCCGGTTCCCAAGAAACCTCCCATCAGCTCCTCAGACAGGGCCTAACCGGCCCCACACCCTGGATTTTCACGTCTCCTGGTTAACTTTTGTGTAGGTGGTGGTTTAGGAGGCAGCCAAGGCGAGCTCCCTCCATTTCTCATTGGAAAGGCTCACAGCCAGCCTTGGGGATGAACCGGGGTCACGGGCATCTGGGACCAGGGGCAAACCTGTTACTCATCCTGGGGACTTGATGGGCAGGAAACCAGATTTGGGGTTAGAAGTGGGTTAAGTATCAGGGTCAGGTCTGAGAGTCTGGGCTCGGCCACAGCTATTTCCACCAAGGAAAGCCCTTCTTGCTCATCTCAATGTTTATAGTTCTGTTCCTGAAACCCTGCGTTCTCAGCTGTGTTCAGGCGGTAAAGCTCATGAAAGGTGGTG
Organism: Equus przewalskii; assembly: GCF_037783145.1. Classification (NCBI taxonomy): domain Eukaryota; kingdom Metazoa; phylum Chordata; class Mammalia; order Perissodactyla; family Equidae; genus Equus; species Equus przewalskii. Next base: position 51,250,625 of record NC_091849.1, read on the forward strand.
CCTACTTTCTACATTGGACACAAAGTACCACAAACTGGTTTTCAGTAAGAGAAAAATCTAGATACAACACATCAGAATTAAAAACAAGTATCATTTGGGACAAAGTTGATTTGCCTATAACTGAGGTAAAGAAAGTGCTGTAAGTCCTTGTCACTCCAGGTGTCCTGTGGATCAGCAGCATCCATACTACCTGGGGGCTTGTCAGAAATGCAGACCCCTAGGCCCAGGCCAGGCCCGGCCCACTGAGCCTGGAGGCGCACTTTAATAAGCCCCTCCAGAGATCTGTAGGCAGATTAGTTTGGCAAGTACTGCCCTAGGATCACTCAGATAACACGTCTGGACTGAGAAAAGTGGACTGACCACATGAGAACAGTATTACGTGAACTGGGGGCTGGGGGCTGGGAGAGGGCTGCTGATCCAGAGACAAGGGTTGCAAGCAGCTCTCTGTAGGCCCTGCTGCCTCAGTCCGTCTCCAGCTCAGTCAGTGTGTACACGGCACCGAACCCTCAGCAGTGCCACGAGACCTCTGACAGCACGGCAGCAGTTTAGAGTAAAAGGAAAATTCACTGAAGGTGGCCCAGTGGTCATTTCAGCCACACCCAGGCCCTCGCCTCGCCACTGAGGGAGATGAGGCGTCTTTTCATCACTATGCTTCTTTCTAAAAACATCTGAGGATCGCAATGTAGAAATAATTTCAGGGAATATCTGGGCTAATTAAAAAAAAAGAAACCCCGCCACCAAGCATGTGGCTGCAGAACTCACACATTCAGGAGTTTTCAGAAGGCTGATTCCGTTCTTTTATTTCCTCATACCGCAAACATTTTAGTTTATCTGCCTTTTTACAACCTGATTTACACAAGCAAATCGCAAATGAAAAACAGGTGTTCTTTAATCCTCCAAAATGCAGGTATGAAATATGGCACACACCAGAGTCTTTATACGTTGAGGCTTAACTGAAGCAGCTTTATTGCAATTTCTTAAAATTAGCATTACGGTTTAAATATTTATGCCGGTAAAGGTTTGGATAATCTACTATACATAGTTATTTTAGAAGCAGTTAAGACTTTTAACTAATTGGAAAAAAAAAAACAAACCTTCAACATAAAGCTCTAACAATTATGAGAAATTATTTACAATTAAACATGTAGGGTCCTGATTCACAAAACTTAGTGCATGTCATGATTGCTTTATGCGTTTCACGGAGAAGGGAAGCACTGAGAAGAATCCTCCCCAGGTAAGAATGGCTTTCAGAAGAATGTCTGCAAACTAGAAAAAAAGTAACAAAACAAAAACTTCAGCAACTGCGTTTGATCTAAAATTTAAGTGTATAAGGGCCTCAACAGAAGGGCTGGGGCCATTTTTGACATTACTCTTGGTAAGTGCAGGAAGGAAAACGAGTCTCCCCTTTTTTAATTAAGAAAACATCACCCCCAGTAAACACCACATGTGAACCTGGGGTAATACTCTCCTTTTTGCCTACAGAGTTGTCTTCAAACTTAACCAGCAAATTTAAACAGATAAACAAAGAAGGGAAGTCCCTCCTCTGACAGCCTTTAGTTCACAGGTTTCATTTAGTGGTGAAAGCTTGGGGCAGGGGGACCCAGGGGTTAGCTATTCTGATTGCGAAAGAAACATCGTCGGCAAGGTGCCAGAGACCCAAGCTGTCCTGGGAGCTCCTCAGCGGATCCACGCTGATCCTATGCACACAACAGGGGCGACGGCTCAGAGGAAGTCAGCCAGACAAACTGGTTTTAAAACGAAGCGATCAGTTTCAGTGAATCAGGTCCCCGGGTAAAGTCCTTAAAAAAACCCAAAAATTTACAGTAAACCTTGTAAACTCTGGAATGCAGGTCTAGCACAACGACCAGTGGGTTACATTTACAAAACTGCTGAGACAGTAGTTGTTCTAGAGTCAGAATGGAAAAATGTACACGCCAGTTCGCAACGACTTTAGATACAATGTTATTAAAATACATTGTTAATCATAAAAATACTTTACTCTGTACATGTACACTGTATAAACTCTAGGTTCGCCTACTGAAGGCAGCCTCCAATCCCTTCTGGACGAGTGGCCCAGGACGCAGTGCACTTGTATGGTTTGGTCTCCGTGCGGCGCACGCGGGCGGCACCGCCGGCAGCAGGGCGCTCTGCCCTCTGCAGAGGGTCTAGTTGGAAGACTCAGTTTTGCTTCCGCTATATTTTACTTTCCTAAATGCTGGTCCGAGTAGCTCTGGGCATTCACATAATTCATTTGCAATTTGGTTACACTTGAAAATAAGGCTATAGTTCATTTCGTCGGTTATCACACTGTCTTGCTTGTAGTCAGGATGGTTCGCGATAAACTCCCTCATCCATCTGGCAACTGTCATTAGTTCTCCTGAAAAAAAATTTTTAAGGCAATGTAAGGTAGTAGTAGTGCTTTTAAAAAATAAGTTGACATTTATGGCCAGTATAAACATAAGCCTGAAGGAAAACCAGTATGACCTTTCGGTGTAGCCACGTGGCAGGGGCTGGGAACACGTTTTCCCCAGTATTTGAAGAATTCCTGCTGGGGAAGAATTTTAGGCTGCAGGCAGGCAACTAGGACACGCACATCCCACGGCTATGGTACCTGTTAGACGCTACCCACACACTGACCCTGCCGGCTCCTCAGAAGCGGCAGCCAACAGGTGTGCTAGAGCACGCGGGCTCCCACTGGGCCGGGGGACTAGGACGCCATGTGCTGGGGTCAGGAGACTGCCTCAGAGCACGGCAGGGTCCCGAGTTTCCCGGAGCAAACTTTGACCACACAGGGGGAGAGAATCACGAACAGTGAGCAGAGTGAAGAGAGAAATTGGGGGACTCCGGGGAGTTTACAGAAGCCCCACGTGAAACCCAGACGCCATTCCCATCACTATTGTTACTCCTACCGCAGCGGACAGCCAGGCACTTGTTAGGCACCATCCACGTGATCTCCTCAAAGCCAACCAGGAAGGGGGTTGTTGGGGTGCTCGCAGTGTGGGGGCAGGCTGAAGACCCAGACAGCCCAGCCGTGTCGCTGACCTAAGCCCCAGAGTCACCCAGCCTCTAACAAGAACCCACAACGATGCACGACAAACACAGCTGGACCTAAGCGACAAACAGGCAAGCAGAGACTGTTTCTCATCTAAGATGCCGTCGACTTAAAGATGCACCACCGCTTAGGAGCCAGTAAGAAAAAAGCTCCGCCAGGTAAACTGCGAGCGTCAGATGATCAGGTGTACCCCTTCGCAGGGGGTGGAACGTGAGGGCTGCGCACTGATAAAAGCTGGCATACTTGAAAAGACTACTCTGCGGAACTGAATATTGTAAGACTGGGAGGGTCTGCCTACATGATGAGATTTTTTTTTTTTTTAAAGAAAAGCAAATGATGCCATACCAGATGCTCTCTTCTTAATCAGCTTTAGGTAGTTCAGAATGCTACATCTGGTGTCCACATCCACTTCCATGTTTTCAAGGTACGAGTTCAGAATCGGGATCAGCCCAGGAAACACACCTTCCTACAAGAAGCAGGACGTGTCATTAGCCCCCTGCCGGCGGGGTGAGCCGCGAGGTGTGCGGGCCGGGCCCTACCTTCCCGTTGATGATGGTGTTGATGCTCATCAGCGTGTACTCCTCCGTGGCCAGCTCCGTGCTGCTCTGAGCCTTCCCACAGCCATCCACCACGGCGTTGCCACCTGTGGACGAGGGGCGAGCAGCTTTAGCGGCTTGTGGTGGCCTAAAGCGACCCTAGAAATCCCAGAGAATGTCATACCTTTGCAAATATCTTTCCTGAAATAAAACATTTCCTGCAAGACAGCATCCCGTTTCTGTGCGACTTTCATGTTTTCATCAACCTAAGGGAGAAAAATAATCACGGCTAAGTCAAAACATTCTCGAGCAGACACAGAAGTCAGACTGCCTTCCTCGCCTCTGTAGTTAGGGCTCATGCCCTCAAGAATCCTAGTTTCCCCTCCAATGCCTTCTGGCTCTGAGAACAGACTTTCTATTTTTATGTGGGGCCTGTGTCACTCAACCACAGATTGGCATGTGCTTTTTAATAACAACGGGGAATTCTAAGGGAAGCTTACCTTAAAACACAAAAACTTTTGTTCATCTGCATTTCAAAGCACCTGTGACTAAACCTTGTAAGAAATCTACTGAGGACAGGTGGCTGGTTCCCTTTACACAGCACAGTGACTCACCCAAGATGCCAGGGAAGGAGAGGCAGAGAACTCTGAGGTGAGGGCGCCCAGCTCTCCTGACTGAACCAGGGCTCAGTGCTCTGGGGTTTTGCGGGCCTCACTGTGGTGAGGAAAGGGACTGAGTCAGCAGGCTGTCAGATCTGGAGTAAGGCTGGCCCTCCACGGGCAGAGGGTCACCAATGCCATCTGCCCATGTGGGGGCTCTGGCCATGTTGCCTCATTCATGAAGCCAAAAACCTCCTCTTTATTTGTGAATTCTCCATTTCGCCAGTGACGTCTTAAGACCCTCAAAGTGGAGCTTTTAAAACGTCTTAGCAGGAGTCCCTATTTCCTGTAACGACACCTCAGGGGAGCCTCAGTATATAAAACAGACACAAGTCAGAAGGCCATGTTGAAGTGGGACAGACGGTACAAAGTCTGATTACTTACTTCTCCCCCCACACTCATTAATTGCATTGTCGTTGTTGTTAAAGACACATATGACCTTCTGAATCATCTAGATACTTCTAGGAGCAGATTGAAATTAATAGTCTAAAATTCCTCCATGGCTGGGAAGATCTGTTTTCATTTCTGATGTGTTCTTAGTCTTGACAAAGGTTCATAAAGATCACTGGTTTTATTTCAATTTCTGCTCCTTTGAATTCCTTCCTGAAAGCATACTTTACCCTTGCTCTTTCGATTCTCCATTTCACTGCTTAGGTCTATTTTCAATTTGTCTGTTAAAGCACTGAAATGATTTTCCCCTTGGAGACTAGCTTTGCCAGCATCCCACTGCCATTCACTTTCATTCTACTTTTGACTTAATCTAGAAACTATTAGGAAAACTATTTTAAATTGCCAACAGTTAAATTTCTCTTGAACATCTTTTTGCCGAATTTTGGTGAGACTGCATCCTGTGTGGTGTCTACTTTTGAGAAGTGAAGATTTTCCTTGATTAACTTTTATAAATCACCTTCAGAGCATTTGAAAAGAAGATGTGTTGTGGTCTGAGATCTGGGATGCAGGCTGCACAACCAAGCACACCAGCCACGTCCTTTAGGTCCCCTGTGGCCTCTCACCTTTGATTATATGACTGGTCAGTTCCCGGGTAACATGCAAGGTCTCTGCTGAGTGACCGACCTCCATGAGTCCCACACGGCCTTACTCAGCCACTTATCCCATCCACACATGCAAAACGAGGCCCTGAGAGGATACGTACGCTGCCCAGGTTCAACAGCTAGTAAGCAGCAGCACAAGTGACTTACGAACTGAGTCCTCACACCACAGCCGGCTCACCACCACACTGCGGCGCCTCTGAATTCTTCTCATGCTTCTGAGAAACGTCTGTGGCGCTTTCCAGAAAGAAGCGCGGCCCTCACGGCGTCTCGGAAGAGCACAGGAAACCACTTTCTCTGCCTCATGCAGCACTTTACCTCACATTTTATTCTGTCTGCTATCACTTTATCACTCCTGCTGTCTTCAAGGGTCATTACGTAGCTCTTTGTTTTCCACCTTTGTCCTTGTTTTAGGCATGTCTTCTACAAACAACACACACCTTTACGTTGCTATTTTATATCATCTGTTTTAGCTTTTTCACAGCAGAGGTTAGCCTATTCTGATGGGTTTCCATCTTATTTTTACCACGTTATGTTCTCTGGGCTACACGCCCTGGGTCCCACGCCCACTTATGTGCCACTGGAAAGTACTTTGATCTTTTTCCACCCCTTTTAGTTCACAGGTGAGAAGTAATAAATCCTATTTCCATACCATTAATAGTTTGTTTTATTTTTGAGGAAGATTAGCCCTGAGCTAACTACTGCCAGTTGACAAATAGAAATGGCAAGCAATAGGATATATTGGAGTATATGAGGAAGCCATTTGGTGTAAACCTAATTTGGCCTGACCTTGCTTTTCCAAAAGGGCCTGACCATGGCCGTTGAGCACGCATTGTATATCTGCTTTAGACATTCCCTATGGCAAGGACAAAGGCCCTTGAGATAAAGGTGCAACTTCCCTACCCCTCCCAAAGCTGGCATTTCCTTAAAGATTAAGCATCTTCCCTTAGGCTAGGAACTGATTGCTGCGCTCACCTGTGACCGCCCAGCTCGAGACAATAGACTTGCTTCCTGCTGCGCCCCGCCGAGATAGCACACCCACTACCTGCTGTGTCCATCAAACGCTGTGATGACAGGGCAATCTTGTGACTATTGTAAGAGGGACATTTCAATCATATGTGAAACATCCTCTTTGAGGGTATATAACCACCCTGTATACCCCCGCTTCTTTGGAGTGCTCTGTTCCTTTGTGGAAGGACTCTCCCGGGCCATGGTCCTCACATTTTAGCTCAGAATAAACTCTCCCAAATTTTCATTTATAGATTGGTTATGGATCATTTTTGTCGACACAGTCCTCCGCTTTTTGCTGAGGAAGACTGGCCCTGAGCTAACATCTATGCCCATCTTCCTCTACTTTATACATGGGATGCCTACCACAGCATGGTGTGCCAAGTGGTGCCATGTCCACACCTGGGACCTGAACCGGCGAACCCCAGCCCGGGCTGCCGAGAAGCGGAACGTGTGCACTTAACCGCTGCACCACCAGGCCGCCCCCACCCCCATTAATAGTTTTTCTTAAATAGTCCGTGTTGAAATTCTCTTTAAATGTCAAGCATCTCTAGTGTATCTGCCCGCTGTCTCCCTCCACTATCCCTTGCTCTGGATGAGGCTTCTGTGGCATCCTCTTTGCCTTAACTTAATCGATTCAACTTTATTAGAATCACCCGGAATTAAAGAATAGTTGGCTGGGAAGAGGATTCTATGCTCGTAATCCTTGGCCCCTCAGGATTCTGCAGGTTTTTCTTCATCTCTTTCAGCATTTAATGTTTAGATGAGAAGTGCTATCAGCAGATTTTTCCCTCCTGGCTGCTCTCCTAAGTTCTCCTCCTCTCTGGACAGTTGATTTTCTCTTTAAGATTCAGAAATTCCTAGATTTGGGTTCTTCTTTAAATATTTGTCTCATCCTCAATGGATTCTCTCACTCAGAGGAAAATTCCCTCTATTATTTCTTTGATTATTATAGCTCCTATCTCTTTTACCTAGACCGTTCTCCTCTTCTAAATTATTACACAAATGCTGAACTTTCCAGAGCATTTCCCATGCTTCAGTTCTTCCATAATTTTCATTTCTTCGCCATCCTGCTGGGATGAATCTCAATTTGGTTTCCTACATCACTAACTCTGATCTTTAACAGTATCTGCTCTACTGGCAAGTACACGGTTGTAAGTGTTGCTTGTCCTTGTTTCTTTGTTTCTAAGAGCTCCTCTTCTCCAGATGCTCCGGAGTGCTTGTTTATTTTATGGATGCAACCCTTCTCTAGAACTTCTTCAAGGGCACTGATTAGAAATTAAGACATCTTTCCAGTTTCTTGAATTAACTGTGTTTCACTGAGGATAACACTCTGCAGGCCGAGCTGGGCCCTTCTCTTTAAGTTAAGTGTTCTTCATTTTCTGTTGACTTTCAGACACCCACTCGTATTTGTAAATGGAAGCGTGGACTGGTAGCTGACGTGGCTCTCCTTCAGGTGTGCTGGCCTCCCCGGCAGGGACACCCACACGAGTAATGTGGGCCTGCAGAATTCCATGGGCTGCCTCTGGCCAGGGGGTGATGAGGCACAGGCTGGCAGCCAGACTTCCTTAAAGGTGTGCCAGGGACAGTGCGGGCTGGAGAAGCCACTCGTGGAGGGAGCAGGGAGGGAGGTAGCTTGGGGGCAGGTGCTGGGCTGGGCAGGGTGATTCTCCCTCCACACTTACCACAACAGGGCCGCTCTCCTGCTCCTTTTTCCGGCCCTAAAACCCCAGCAGACCTGTCCCGAGCCTTTCTAGCCACTCTCTGTGCCAAGAGACCCATGGGCCCAGGGACCAAAAGCCTCTCCTGACTTGGCTACTGCCCCAGGGCCACAGCTCTCCTGCCTCGAAGCCTGGAACTGGTCCCAGGCTCTGCTGGGACATGCTTCCAGGAAGCTCCATTTTTTTTTTTCCCCTGGGTTGGGCTGATTAACTGATTTGTTTTTCTGATAGTCCAGTGCCATCCACAGTCTCCAGAAACACGTCCAGGTCAGCTCCACTGAGGTGACCTTTCCTTACCTCCCCCTCCCATCCTCATTTTAACATCATCACCAAAAGGGATTTCTGAGAGGATGAAATCAACTTGTGGGACTCCCTCCAGGCGACATCTTGAATGGAAACCCTCTAGAAATAAGGCGGTTTTTCAAATGCAACCCCGAATCTCTTTCAAAGGGGCCAGGAAAGGAGCTACTACTGCTACCACTTCTGGTTTTTTCCCAGGAATCTCCACCAATGCAGAACCAAAACCTACAGCATAAGCTTAGGTTTAAAACAGAAAAAGAACAAGGTGGAGAGAGAGGCATTTCTTCTAAAGGGTGAACGACTGACTGTAAATCAAGTCAGATTGGAAATAAAAAGCACGTGTAAATGAGCAACAGATGGTAATCTAGACCCATCTTACTGAGACGTAGCCTCACCTTTGACAGCGGGATGAGAAAATCCAGCTTGTACGACAGGATCACCCTGGTGAGCAGCACCACAAACACCACGTACGCGGAGTTCTCAAAGTCCGTCAGCTGAACCTGGACAAGCAGGAGCCAGAGAGGTTACAGACCAACCACACGGCACAGATGCGCTCTTCCCCGACAGGCCCCTCCTCCGGCCATGTCACTGCCAAGCCGTCTCCGAATTCCCCGTCTGGGTCTGGAAGCCCTCTGCCCACAATCAATCCTCAGAAACCAATGCTCCTTAGCTTCTGGACCTGCTTTAACATGCACACACTGGCTCTGTACTGCCTTCCAATTAAGCTAAGGGCCTCCAACGCGAGCACAGGACAGTGACGGGCAGTCAGGATGGGTGCATTTGAGCCACCTCCTGCCCAGCGCGTCTTACCTCCATGGGTCGGAATTCTACTCGCCATCCGATATCCGAGTTTGGAGGAGGGGGCTTAAACCTCATTGTCTGCCAATTTGTGGACTGAATATTCTGTAAGAACAAAGCAGAGGACAAAACCAACTTTCCACATATCCAGGAAAATATTAAGATGATACGATATGTAATCAGTGCAGAGGACTGCTCACTGTGCGTAGCAGACACTCTTCAGTTCACAAATACAAAAAGGTACAATTGGAGATTTTCTTGGAGCGTGACCTGCTAGGAAAACAAACAGTGAGCGTTTAACAGAAGCCAGGCGACAGGTCAGCAGCACTGAAATGACTGGCTGTGTTATTTTTGGGCAGCACGTCTGAATTTTTCCCCGTTAGGCAAACAGCATAAAATACTGAACAAAACATTCAGAATCGGAGATACGACCAGTGAGACTCATAAAATAGAGGCACTTTAAGCCAATCTCAAACTGTTCTTAGTTCTTCACTGCGCTGGGTAACGGAAGGCCTAGGAGATGCCTCCCGTCGCTAACTCCCTCCTCACAGGCATAGACAACTGCCTCCACCTTGGTTAGTGAAGGGCCGTGCAAGTGAAGCAGAGGACGTACCTCGAAATGGTCAGACTCGTTGGCATCGTCCAGGTGTATTTTCTCTTCAAACAGAGTCAGTGGGTCTCTGATGAAGAGATGAGCAACATGCTGGGCCAGGAGGTGGTCAAGGCCTGCAGAGAGAGGGCACAGGGACTCCCTTCAGTGCTCGAGATGCCGCCACTCTCGAAGTCCAGTAAGAAGACAGACGACCGAGGAAGCGTGAAGACAGGGTGTCCAGAAGCTTAGGACATGGCTGGTTTGTTCGGGATTCTTGTGTCACCCAGGATTTTACAGACCTTGGGGAAGCGTCAGAGTTTTATGTGCTACTTGCACTATGCCTAATGGGGCACTGGTGTGGACCTTGATACAGATCTCCAAAGTAAGTTCCTTTTGCTAAAAGTCAAGAAGATCTTGCAAGTATTTGAAACTTGAAACTTTATGAACAAGCAGGCTCATAAGAAAAGTTATAGACTTTACACTATAAAGAGAAACCAGACCAGGAGTCAGAAAAAAACGTTTAAGAGTTTTGAAGAACTAAAGGCGTACAATCAAATTTAAAAAAATGGAATGGAAGCTCACCTTCCCGTAACAGCTGTTCATAGATTTCTTTATCTATTGTCAAGTCGATGTCATTATATTTCTCACCACATTCAGATAAATAACTGTCTATTGAATCATACCGGGATTTACTAATCCTATACTTATTTTTCTTCAGTGGCTAAAATTGAAAAAAATATGAATGAATGCCATATAAAATGATCTGGAAATAAATGAATGCCCCAAATAATAGTAAAATGACATATATTTTTACATACAATAATTACATTAAAATGTCCAACCTTAACATAGACCCTGGAAAAAAGTTAACCCTGAAGAGTATTATTAGGGAAAAATCAAAAACGCCTAGAGGCAATTTAAGTAGCCTTTTTTCTGATATGATTTAAATGTACACCTTTTTTTTTCCAAGCAGATTGCCTTCACTGCTATTGGGCTAGGAAAATAAATGCCAAGGTTGAAAGTCAAAAAATAAGCCTAGAATGTAAAACAGAGCTATCAAAATGATTTCTCCTTTAAAGTTTACTTCTACTTGGAAAGCATGTTCACCAGTTTGTGAATAACTACACAAAGACCCGAGCAGTCGACTTGTGTGAGAACACCCATGTCAAGGTTCCAGTCCTGGAGGTAATTCTCAGGTCTAGGACGGGCCTGGGCATCTGTGGTTTAGAGGCCTCCACAGGTGGTTCTGATGCACACTCGTGCGTGGAGAGATGCAGGGTCATCGTCCAACATGCAAACAGAAGGCACAACCTACCCTTATTAGGCGAAACCTAACCCTTTATATGGGGCAAAGGAATCTTCGATGACAGATGACACTTTCCACAGCAGAAAGCATCACAGACAAATCACCCAGGTTGTGCCAAAAAGCCTTTTGGTAAAAACAGCCATCAGCACTGACTTCCAAAATAAAGAAAAATTTCACTACTAATTTTAGAATATAAAACAAATACAGATTTCAACAAATGATGAAAATTAACTCCCCACCCAAACCAAATCACATTTCCCACATAATTCACTCCAAAACAAACATTATGAAGCCAAACAAAGGCAGGTTTATAACCTGGGAAATTTCTTCCCATGGGTGACTAACCCACTCAGGATAAAAACTGAAGGGAGACTTCAAAGTTGCAAGGAGTTACAATAGCCCCATCTTAGTTGCTTGATTTAAAAAGCCTATTGAGGAAAATGAGTCCCACCTCCAGGCCTCTCTCCTCCCGAGTTCTATCATCTACAGACGCAGAGATCACTCCCCAGCGACAATCAATGTCTGACACGTGGCCTCGGTAAAAAGGAGACGCAGCGCTCAAAGCCATCTAGAAACAAACAGAAGCCAGCACCGGCAGGTTCAGAAAAGCTCCACGCAGTTCTCTCTGGGCAAGAGGCATCAGTGCATGTGACCCATACGGAGTTCCACTACGTCTGTCTGGGCCTGCTTGCTCACGGTGACATGCATCAGAAGGGACTCAAATCCTTGGATCCGACTCATTTAAATCATCCTCTGTAACGGGGGGGACATGAAGGCGGGGAGAGGGAAAATGGCTACACTCAAACTTGACATTTTAACACAGAAATGTCTTCCTAGCAACGGTAAACGTCCCTAGCCTAGACTCTTAGTCTGTTGGCTCAGTCTGCAGACTATTGGTATTAGTTCATTTCTGAACGAAGTCTTGACTGGACTGAAATAGCGCACAGTCAGCAAATTTTGCACATGCAGTCTTTATTTTAACACAGAGAAGTAATTAAAATAAGATGTAATTTCTACTTACGACAATTGGGCAGATGGTGGCCAACTGATCATAAAGGTATCTGGCCTCAGCTATGCTGCAGGCTTGGAATGTTACCTGTTTGAGAATTACATGTTATTAACAACAAGTCATTAACATCCCCCCACAAGAGCAAAGTCAGAGAGGAAGATGGTTGGAGAAGACGGGGACATGGTGTGGCATCATCATTCCATTCATGATATTATTACAGGAGCTTTGCTTAAAAGCTGCCTCGGATGAATTTTGCTAGAAAGTGGTATTTAATCACGTTCACAACTAACATAAACAACCACGTTGCTAAGTTCAGTGAGATTAAGAAGTGAGGAAAGAAAAAGATGACAGGAGATGAACGATGAAGTTCAGGAAGCCGCTTCCTCCTCTGCTGGCGCGTTTCCTCGTGTGGCTCCCCGTGCACTTCAGTGAGCTGAGGGGTTATATAAATCTCGGTACAAAAGGGACTTGGGGATGTGAATGATGGGTTTCAGAGTTCCCAGGGGCAGTCCGGGGAACAGTCTGGAAGGGTGCAAGACTGCAGGAAGGGAGAGTAGTTAAAATACTACAACTGTCAGGGAAAAAGCCCAGGAGGGCCAGCAGGAAGAGGCCCAGCACAGCCTCAGCAGCAGGCTCTGGGGACAGTGGGTGCGACAGGTTTTGGCTCCGGGGTTCCTCGGACAGACAGGAAGACGAGGCACCAGGACACAGTGGGCTTACGAAGCCACAGAACAAAGAAGCCCCTTACGTAGAGAGTTTGGGGAGCAGGCTCAGAGGATGTCCTGAAGAGCACCCCAGAAGCCTGCAGAGGGGTCAGGAGCACACTGAAGAGTCAGGCAGAGAAAAAGATCACACTAAGTGATTAGTACAACTCCTGTAAAAACAATGACCCCAAGAGACCACAAGAAAGTCCTGCCTTCTCCAGGGTGGGGAGCGGTGGAGGGCCAAGGAACGCGCGCATGGCTATGTTAGCACATTTGTATTAACTGCCAATTGGGATGGTTCTAATTTCCTGTTATTGTCATCTAACAGTAAGGGTTTGAATTTAGTGTCGGTGCAGGAAATAATTTAAGTGCTTAAGGCTTGAAACAGCAGCTGAGTGAATATGTGTATTGTTACAATCCCAACCTGTTAGTTCCAACAGCTTTAGCCAGGTCTCAACTTTGCTTTTTCATCAGCAGAGACCTTCTGGGGGAGCCTTGACAGTGCACCTGCCAAGTTATACTGGCATTCCGCGTCCCGGGATGACTGACGACAGCAACAGTGATCCAGACAATTTATCACAGCCTGACTCTCCTATCACTTCTACGTTAATGATTAAGTCAGTGCTCTCTTTTAATTAAAATATAATTAACCAGCCTTTATAAATTAATTCAATGTGAAGAGCTGTGTCATAGACATCAAAGAATAAGAGTTTCAAAGGTTAAAACAGATCAAGATGGAGAAGCATTGGCAATTTGGTCACTGATAACCAAAACAAGGGCAGTTCTCTGCCGAGGTGAGGACTGAATGGGAAGAGACGGGTACGATGTTCACATCCGCCGTGACCCCACCGCCACCGCGTCAGCTCCAGGCGGCTGGGATCTGCCTTCCGGTTTCTATCCCGAGTGTCAGAACAGTGTCTGACACCTACTTAGTGCTTAATAAGCACTTATTAAATGAACAGAGTATCCTGAAGGAAAGAAGGTGCTCGAGAGGAGAACAGGGGCAGATATAAGTTTTATTTTTATGAAACGGTGAGATTCTTGAAAAAGTGTGACCCTCAAGGTCAAATTCATATGGATTGAAATTAAAAATATCATAATGTTCCCCAGGTGTTCTGACGCTGAGTTCTTCTGAACATGTACCTGACTTTATTTAAGCCCTTTTTCGTTACTCTCAGGTGTTTCAGCGTGTGTCTGTTAATTCTGTTCTTAAGAAGGTACTGGGATAACCATTTTTTCTTTTCAGAGTTCTGACTGGCTTCTCTTAGACGGCTCAGTACATACTGGACAAGTCACAGGGAAATCCTAGAAAAGTCGACCCTGGAGAAGTGTGCTTAAGAAAACGAGCACCTGGGATTCGACCGCTGGGCCACCACAGTGAAGTGACTTAGTTCTCCCAAAGGTGTTTAGTGACCAGCTTCCTTACTCGGGAGCTGACGGAGCCACTGCCACGCCACACAGGACATCACCACGAGGACGGCTTCAGTGGGGGAAGGAAAAAAGTTCTTGGACCTTAAAAAGGTGTGGATACACGGACAGCTTTGGCTTCCAGTGTCCTTTTGAAGCATGTAAAGAAGAGAAGCCTGACTAAGGAAACTGAGGAGGGGGGGAAAAGTATGAAAAATCGATGTTAGGAACCTAAACATCTACTCTAAAATTTATCTAGAACCCAATTTTGAAGCCACATGATTTTCTGTTGGGGAGGGGACACCTTTTACAACATGTGTGAACTTAATGACATGAACTCAAATGATTCCTGAAAAGCTCCCCCACAGTCAAAACTTTGAATGTGGTTAAATGCTTTCTGTTTTGTACAGTGAGTCTTCCAGAAACCTTAAAAAAAAAATCACCTTGAAACTACTTTTCTGCTTTACTGTAATAAGCGGTTTCTAGTGTTCCACTTGAGAGATACAAAGTGGGGACTTCCGTGGCGATCTGTGGCATTCATCTCATTTATTAGACAATAAAATCATTGTCTAATGATTTTAAGTGGAGTATTCCAACTAGGGTGCTGGACGCGCCACTGAGAACAAGAAACTTGATCCCAAACCCACGACAAAGCTTAAACTGGAAGGAAGATTGTATCCACGGGCAATAAAAATATTAACTACCTACTATCAGGACACATTTATTTGTATAAATACAGTGTTTCAAGGGAAAGAATATCCTTTTGGAATGGAGCCACTCCGCTGTCATGGCAAAAACACCCTAGTTTAATATTAAACCAAGGAAAGGCGGTCGGTACTCTGATAGCACTGACACAGTTTTAGAGCCATGCACTAAAGTTCTGGAGCTTCATGGTTCTCTCTAGAACAGTTGTAATTAAGATAGGAAAACAGATACGCAGTTAAAATTCAAAGGTCTCTCTTTTTAATGAAGTGTGACCATTTGTAAGGAAACTTACTGGCCTATGTTTGTTTGGAAGACACATTTTATGCTACCTATCTAAGTCAGGAAAAGCAGGAAAAAAATTTTATCCTTGGCCATGGTTATTTAAACACAATTAGCATGAAAAAATCTGACTCTAGCATTCAATTTTGAATATACACAGTTGGAAAAATAAACACATCAGAGATATCCGTGCAGGAAGGTGCGTATCTATGCTGCAGCTGTTTGAGACGATGGGAATGTGGGTTTCTTGGCCTCTGTGTTGACAGCGATCAGACTGGAGCCCAGGGGGCCCTTTCGTGGCGCTCTGCACAGCTCCAGGCCTCTAAGGAAACTTTCTAATCAGCTGAAGTAATTAGAACTCGATAAAATCTCCTTGGACAATAACAAGAGGCCTCTCTCTCTTTTTTTTTTTTTTTTTGCAATTTGCAAATTTATATTTTGTGCAAGTCCTACTTCTATGCTAACATGATTTTCAACAAATTAAAGGTTAAAACAAGTTTTGTTCTGTTAACAAAAACAGTGAAATAAATATTGGCTTAGAGTTAGACCTGGAAGGGGCTGAAATATAAACCCTTCTTTCAACGGATGAGAAAACTGAGGCCAAAAGAAGTGAAGAGAGTTACCCAAGTACCAGAGTAGGGACAGCCAAAACCCCAACGCAGGCCTGCACGCTGCCCGCTGGGCTCTGGCTAGCCTGCCGAGGCCCCATGTGAGCTTGGGCAAAAATCACTGCCAGGCACATCAGTAAGCTAACCAGATCCAGGGAAAGTTTTAAGAGTAAATAGAGGGAGGCTACGCTCTCTCCTGTGTAACTTAGCCGGGGCAAGGCAAACGCGGGCTGCTAAGTATTTATTCTTTTTATACCGCTAGACGGCCTTGCACGAATACCGAAATTTAAAGTCCAAATAATCCTTCCCTTGGATCACAAAATAACTGGAGTGCATCTATCCGAGTTCATCGTTACAAACAGTAAGAGATTTGAGCAACGTTTACAACCTCAAAACTAGACTGTCACTAGATGGCAGCAAAAATTAGACACAGAGATTAAGACAGTGACCACAGGATATTTCATGTTAATTAACACTATGTATCTTTGTAGTGAACTGTAGGTCCTGTAAATTCTCCATCAAGAGATTGTTTCTAATGAATTTACTAAAATAACTTGATTGGTTTTCAGAAAGGCATACTGGCTACCATTGCAACCTGATGAAAACGTGATTTTTAAAAAGGAAGCATGCATACATAAAGGAAGCTGTAAACAGAAATGGATGAAGACTCTGCCCCCGTGCACCTGAAACGGTACCTGAAGGCAGCAGTTGCCCATCCCAAATCCCATGGCGTCCATGTAAACGTGATCGGGCTTAGAAGCCTTCGCTGCCTCATCATCCTCGGGAAACGTTTCTATAAATGGAGATGGTGTATTCTTGTCCTTAAATACTGTATTATTAAATTAAAAAGAAAGGAAAGGGGTAAGAGTCGAGGATTAAACAGCAGTTCAGCACGCACCTCTCCCACCCACCACTTCTCTGCAGACTTACTTGGTACATTGATGACGACCTTTTCTCCTCTCCTATGTCGGATGTTTCTTGTTAGGGTACTAAAACAGACAACCAAACGTCGTAAATCGGCCTGAGAACCATCACGTAAAAGAAGAATTTGATCACATACAAGCAAATGGAATGAAATCCTACCTCACAGGAATTCTCTTAAAGCAAACCTACAGGAGATTTATGTGGATCAAGATACTCTGAGGCATACTTGAAAGAAGGCTTTGTGTTAATAACACTTCCTCTGGCTCCTGCTCAAGAAAGCCATTTCTCCTGCTCGACCCCCGATTCCTGGGTTGCACATAACTTACCAAATCAAGCTCAAGTGTTTGGGGTCTGCCATGGTCTGGTCTCACCCTACATTTCTGACACTTCCCATGTTAACTCCAAAGACTTTAGCCAAACTTTAGTACTTGCTTTCTCCAGGCATCTCTGGAGCCCCAAGACCTCATCACTTCCGCCCCCAATCTGCAGCATTAATACCTAACCCCCAGACCCTCCACTTGTAATCCAGAAGCTACCAGGCACATGGTGGCTACGGAGCACTTGAACTGTGGCTAATCCTAATTAAAATATGCTGTGAGGGTAAAAGACAGCAGATTTTGAAGAATTGGTACAAAAATAAAGTTAACAAGTTGAAATATATTTAACCTTATATAGCCAAAATATTATAAAATTAAGTCCACCTTTTTTTTTTTCATGTGGCTTCTGGGAAACCGAGCATCACACCTGTGGCTCACATTACAATTCCATGGGGCAGTGCTGCTGCCGGCTCAGCTTAGATGCTCCTCTCACGGAGACTGCTCTGATGCCCTCAGTGGGAAGCACCCTCCTCTCTCCACAGAGGACCTCTGGCGCTCCCATCCTTTGATGTCCGTCATCATCTACATGTTCTTGCAGCTCAATCTATTTTCCCCTTAGCACACTATAACATTTGAAGTTGGGATCTATGTCTATAAATCTTTGTCTCCCCAAAAGACTCTACATGTAGCAGGTGTGCAGACCCGTTACAGGAATTAAACACTGAGAGTCTTGACATCCTCACTCCAGGGCAGGAGCCTAGGTTCGGGATGACAGGTGAGACTTGGGGTACAAAGCCAAGAGCACACTGATTGGGCCCTGAGGCAACTGAAACCCTAGAAACTCAACTACAGACTAACAGACCTGGGAGTTAACAGAACAGAAGGTAGAGATGCCGATTCTGTGCCAGAAGCTGTACCTATTTTTACCTTGTTACCAAGGTATCTAGAGTGGGACAAGTGGATCACAGACACTGGTGGTAACTGAGAGGGGAAAAAAGGTGGGAATAACTACAGGAAAGCTTCCCAAGAGGCGTTTCAGAACGAGGACTGAAAGGAATCTGCTCCTTAAAGGAGACGACAGAGCTGGAAAATGGGCAAATCAAGCCTGGATACCAGAAACGACAATGAAGTTCCCCTGGGGGTGCTGAGGATGTGAACAGGTGTGCATTCATGTCTGCTGCCTTCTCTGGTTAATTACAAAAGGAGCCAGCATGCAGTAAATGCCCCACAAGGATCCCCGGGCAGGAACACCGTCCTCTGGGCAGGCAGGGATCTGAGTGGGGGACATCCAGTTTAAACACAGAACCACACTCACCTGAAGCGGGGGTGCTTGTTTATGGCTTCATCGGGAAAGAAGAGGGACTTGGAAGCTCCTCCTTCGACCGGGTTGGGTTTGAACTCGGGCAGCGTAAACCCAGGACAGCCTAATCTACAACAAATGGAGGAACTAAATAGATAGCATTTGTTTCCAAGAATTACTTCCGTCTCGCCATCACTGCACCTGTGAAAGACCTGACCTCTCTTATTCTCCTTTTCAGATGGCCTGGCACATGGATGCCATGCATATATTGTGCCCCTTTACAACCACCCCTTGTGCTTTGTCGTCGTGCCTACCGAGATGCCTCCTGTGACAGCAGCCCTTCACTGACTTCATCAGAGAGCCTCCATTCACTCAGTGCCTGCAGAGCGCTCACTTACCTCCCACCCATCTCTTCATCTAATAGCGATGACTCACCGCACAGAAGTTACTTCCCTTGGTCACGTCCATTGTCATGGGTTATAGGTTTCCCGTTTGCAGCTTCTGGGGTGTCTTCCTTTACTGGTTCTAGACTCTGGGCTTATCTTTTGACCCCTGCACAGTTCCACTGCCCCCAACCTCCTGATCAGCTCTGTTCCAATCTGGAGGGGGTCTCCTGTTTTTGGCCTCTGCAGGTCATCTCATGAATCCCTCAGGACCAGACAGTGTCTCCATCGCCCCTGAGATCTCCCTCTGAAGCCTGAAAGCCCATCCTATTATCTTAAAGAAGAGCTTTAATTCCAGCACAGAAAAGGAAGCCCTGTATTTATCCCTAAATGTAAAGCTCAAATTCCACACCACCTGTGGTGATGCAACCAGTTCTTCTAAGAATTTTAAGGTCACCATTAAGTGTGCTGTGAGGGAGGACAAAGACTAACAAAGTTAGTGAAAGCAAAACCAGAGAGGCTTTTGTCAGGCCTTAGATCAGGGTAGGAAATGCCTAGATTGAGAGCCAAGATGAGCCCATGCCTGATTTTCAAACTCTACCTTTTATACAATAAAGCACCTGCTGGCTGCCCACATCCGCCTTGTAAACAACAACTGAGTTTGCTGATCTTATCTGGAAAACAGTTCCCAGCGACGATCAGGGTTCCTGGGAATTTTTGTAGTCATGTGCACTATTTACTATGAGCCTGCAACCTTAGGGAAAGTCCTTTAGGAGAGTGAGAAACTTAAATCTGGGGGGATTCTTGGCTAACCAGAATCAGGATGGATGAAGGGAGAATGAGAGTGTGCTGGTTTGGCAGAAAGAAGGCAGGTGGACTCAGATCTTCACACTCCTCAGCACTGCTTTCCTTCTGGATCAGTACCACCCGACAGAACTTTCTGGAAGATGGAAATGTTTATCATCTGTGCTGTCCAATACCAATACGGTAGCCGCTAGCCACATGTGGTTACTGAGCACTGTAAATGTGGCTAGTGTGACTGAGGAACTGAACTCTTCATTTTACGTAAGTTTGACTAACTTAAATATAAATAGTTATATGGCCACTGTTTGAACTACAGTTTCCACATGACTGAATTTTGCCTCTTTACAGAGAGAAAAATCACACTGTTTACACTTAAGAAACCAAGTACTTCCTTCCCTCTTGATCTCGAAAATACAATAAAACTTCCCTCATCATTTACTATGGGTGTAAGGCGAGGCTTCCACAACTAAGTAAGTAATTATTCTTGTTTTGTTTACTAGTCCAAAAAGACCCTCCCATCGTAAAACATACGGCTAGGCTTAAAAAAAAGAAAAAAGATTTTTAGAATAAAACTTATTCCTTTGTCTCAATTCTCCCTTCATAATAACTTAAGAAGCTAAATCTTAAAAAAAAAAAAAAGGCAACTATTCCATATGGAGCCATTCTCACTTAAGGTAAAAGACACATTAGGTTTAACCAAAAACTTCCTTTTGTGGCCTAGAAAGAACTCCCACCACCAATCAATACTATACATTCCTGAATTTTAAAAGATAAGACAAAACACTTTTGGTTTGTTACAATTTTTTTTTTTTTAATTTGCTAAGTGAAATTTACAACCTTCTTAATGTTAAGGAAAATGTAAGATATTCAATTTTCCAGTTCACTAGGGGCTGTCAAAGAACACCTGTAACCTTCTTCTTGGCCTATTTTATTATTTTAAAGTTTCATAATAATTACCTACACCAACAGCCTTGACAGCTCTTCTTTCCACCCCCGCGTTTGCTGATTTTGTCGTCTCTTGATCCCTCTACTTTTTCCAGCTCTACTACCCACCTTCAACCAGGCTGCCATCATCTGCCCTGAGGGAGCCCCTCACTCAACTCCTCGTAAGAGCTGGCATCCATTCCACAGCCATGCTCACACGACAGCCCAGGTGAGGGCTGCAGAACAAGAACCTGATGCCTGCCCAAGCCAACCCTCCCAGGGCCTCCCACTGCTTTCAGGACAGCAACCAAAATCCTCAGTTAACACGACCTCGCCCGCCAACTACCTGCCCAGCGGCACCTCACCTGACACTTCCACTTCATCCTCAGCATCCCAGCCACACCGGCCAGCTTTCTTCTAGTTCTCAGAAGGCTCCAGCTCCCCTGGCTCATGCCAGGACTTCTGCTCATGCTGCTCTCTCTCCCTACAACCTCCCTCCCCTCCCCACTCCTATTAAAATTCCTACTGCAACTTTGACCATTGCTCCAATCATCCTCTCTTGGAGAAGCCTTCCTCCTCTGCAGTGTCCATCACACACCATGTCACACTCTTTGCTCCACGTCTCCTCCTCATGGCACTGCCCCAACTTTATATTCGTTGGATCGGTGGATATTGGATTACTCTCTCTCACTAGCTCCACGAAGCCCAAGGCTGTGCCTGCTTTCCCTCATGACTGTGCCCCACGCTGCTGGTCTGGCACGGAGCAGGCACTCATCAAGTATCTGAGCGAACGCAGAGTCATGATGTTTTCACCTCCTCCCTAAAACATCAGGGCAAAGGAACATGCCGACTCTCTTCCAAGCCAACCCATCCACCTCCTCCAGCTGGTGGGGGGCAGGAAGGGGCCTGCACCAATGGAACGAAGGAATCAGAGAGAGTAAGAGATGCTCCTCCAGATGCTGAAGCACGTGGGAGTTGCTTCAATAAGGGTTCAACTATTTAGATGTTACAGTGGAGATTTTAAAGAAGAAATTTCCCGTGTAAGTATCCTTTGAAGACCAATGATATGACTCTGAATGCATGCGTTAATTATGGATATTTATCAGAAAAAAAAGAAGGTATAAAAATAGTTCAAAGTGTTCCAGGCATGGATACCAAGCCCTAAAGCTCTCTGAACTTTGAGGAGGTAAGCATACTCTGTCACAATCCGACAGATATGGAGCATAGATAAATCAGATTTATAACTTCATAGAACTGCACTCTTACACAGAGATTTACATATTATTGCACAATATTTATGTACCTCCTTCTGAGCTAACATCATTTCACTATTTTTATTTACTTTTATGGACTTTTAGCCCTAACTAGAGTTGATGACAAATCCTAAATTTTCTAGTGACTCCCCTTACTCCTAGTTAACACGCGTTGACAGTGCACAGGAAGCACTGATGCCAGCCTCCCAACAGCTGACCCTCTGATCTGCCACCAATGCCACCAATTGCTGGTTTGCAAACACACGAGGGAGCAACTGTCACAGTCGAGTGAGAGGAGCACCTGATAACCAGCAGGAGTCTCTGCTGTTCCTTACAGGTGCTCCTTACGGGGCCATGCCTGCTCTCCCACTCCCACCTGCGGCGGACAGCGCCACATGGCAAAGCAGTCATGGTGGTCCTCCTCCAAGTGGCCTTTCTCACTGAGCCCAGACAAATGCTGTCACCGCAGTGCTCCAGGCCAAAACCCACTGACTGAAGCTGGCGTGCAATTTCTGTCCGTAGCTCCAATGTCACCGATTCTATCAGATGCAGTACATAAAGTATGAACTGTGCGAAAGGATGAGAACTGGACGGTCAAATGCCTGGGTCATGGTTGCTCTCTTCATAACCTCCAGCTCTGAAATGATGCTGGGGCATGTTCATATAGGAACTAACCTGGGAAAGGAAGTAATTGTGCAAAGAGCCTGATGGCCTTCTAATAGCGAAGTGGCCTCCTTCCGGCGTTTGCGCATGTTGTCTTCAACTGTGTTGAACTCGGACATCGTTCCTCCGTACGGCTGTCCGGGGGTCCCTTCAATCATATAACTCCCGTACTCTGGTCTCCAAAGGGTAGGATGGCTAGGGCGGAGAATAAAACCTCGTTCCAGCTACTACTCAGTTTTTAGAAGTTTTTAAAACGCTGCTTAAAAAAATTTAGAAACCATTCAACTGTCTAAGCATTAAAAGTACTGGGTCCAAAATATTTATCAATAGCTAAAAATGCACAGGGGGCACTCACTGTCCAAGAGGAGCAAGCTAGCCCACCTCGCAGGAAAGGAGAGGAGCTGCTGGCCTTCACTTCAGTGCTGGGCTCCCGGCTCAAACGTGGCTTCCAAAACCCAAGGAGTAGAAAACGAGAGGAGAGTCCACCCCTCGCCTCTCTACTCCAATAAAGAAACGTTTGAACAACATCCCACCAGCCAAACAAAACCTGTCTGCAGGTTTTATCTGGCGCCGTGGTCTGTGATCTCACTAACACTCTGGCAATGCTCTATTTTTTAACATTTAAGAATAGTAAATAAGCTTCATATTGAATTTACGGTCCTAAGTGCTTTAATATGTTAATATATTTAAAATGTCAATACCCTATGAGGTGGGTATTATTATTATCACCCCTACTTTACAGATGAGGACACTGAGGCAGAGAAGTTAGGTAACTTGCCTAAGGCTACCCAGCTATTAAGAAGAGGAGCCAGGATGTGAAGCCAGGTGACTCAGAACCAGAGCCTGGGCTCTCAACAGCTATGCCGTCCTGCCTCCTACGCATCTGTGGGAAGAAGATTCCATTCTAGCGGTTGTAACGTTTCAGAAACACTAAGACAACCTTTCAGTTCAGCAGCTTACTTTGGGTTTGTCCTCTCCCCCTGTTCTTGCAGAGTTTCGAGAATTTCCTCTCCAGACAGGATCAACTGGACTCTTTTATTTTCATGATCAAAAGATACCAACATGTATTCCACCTATTGAAAATAAAAGAGAGAAGGATTAACATTCTTCCAGACTCGTCCTCAGCGTGACCTTTAGGGAAAGGCAGGGAAAGGACCCACAGTAACTCGAGACAGTCACATTGGCTTACACTATAGCACACGAGTGTTTGTCTGCATGATATGGAAACGTAGGGAAAATGGTCTGGCGATAGTGGCATTGATTCCTCGATTTCTTCTTTCCCTGTTCTACTTAATAACCTATAGAAAGGTCAAAATGCCCATTATGACAAATTGCACAGTCATGCGTTGCTTAATGATGGGGATACATTCTGAGAAATGCATTGTTAGGCGACTTCGCGGTTGTGTGAACATCCTAGAGTGACTTACGT
This sequence comes from Equus przewalskii, assembly GCF_037783145.1. Lineage (NCBI taxonomy): Eukaryota > Metazoa > Chordata > Mammalia > Perissodactyla > Equidae > Equus > Equus przewalskii. The sequence continues at coordinate 51,274,355 of NC_091849.1, forward strand.
ACACCTAGATGGTACAGCTTACTGCACACCTAGGCTCTATGGTACTAATCCTATGGGCCCACCATCATATACGCGGTCCACTGTTGCCCAAAACATCGCTATGTGGTCCATGATTGACTTCAAAGGGAAGCTAAGGTTCCGTACCCTGCTGTTGTAGGAAGAAGTTGCATTTTAAAATTTATTTCCTCAACTGGCTTTCTATAGTTGATGACAGCGGTTAGTTATCTGGGCGTTGTAATCAAGGCAAATTACCCTCAGCTACTGCCAGGTTATTCAATAATGCGTCCGCTATTGGAGAGTTAAACCATAATCATAAACACACCAATTTGGAGAAGATACTTTAGGAGTTAATTTAGTTCTGGTTTTTCAAGATCATTTAAGACAACCTCCCCACTCTGAAACCACAGGAAATTTACAATGCACGGTGCACTAGTGCACAACAAGACTTGGTGGAATTCTGATAAAAATCAAGAGTTAAATACCAAGGTAAGACTTTTCTAGGCAGAGCACAAACAGAACCTGCTGTTATTTTCCCTGAAATCACAGGCTGCAAATCATGACTGTTGGTGTGAACACTAAGGATTACGAATCACTATTTATGATTGAAATAAAACACGCGTTAACCATATGTAGGTGAAGAGGTGTGGAATTGGATCATTCAGGCAAACACCTGAGAGTACCCTTTGCACAAGAAACTAAGAGAAGAGATGAGGTGGAACTGGTGCCCCACAAGGCAGACCAGTCCACAGATGTATTTTGCTTGGCTTATCGTAGTGTTAAAATAAAATTTTTAAAAAGGCAAGCAACAATACATCCACTATCTACCTGATATTTCACATGTAAATCCAGATTCCCAGCCTTAAAAACAAACAAACGCCCAGAAGCCCAGCAGAGGCCTGAGTCCGGTGGTCTGCAGTGGCCTATTCCCTTGTTTATGTGGACCTGCCTGACTCTGGAAGGCGTGTGAGCCAGCCATCCCTATCAGAGAGACGGTAATGTTCCAGTGACTGTTTTGCCCTTCGGCTAAGAAATATAATTATAAAGGGGAAAAAAACGTTAGGAACCACAGGAAATAGCCTGGCAGGTTCAAACAACAACAAAAAAGAAACCTTCAATTAACTTTTATTAGTTGTTGCTATAGGCAATGTTTGTATCCCCACAAACTCAGATGTGGGAGCCCTTAATCTCCAAGGTGATAGTGTTTAGAGATGAAGCCTAGGGGGGTTAATTAGATCACGAGAGTGGAGCCCTTCTGATGGGATTAGTGCCCTGATGAGAACGAACGGATGAGAAAGATGGTCTCTCTCCACCATGTGAGGACACAGCAAGAAGGTGGCCATTCATAAGCCAGGAGGAGGGCCCTCACCTGGAACTGAATCTGCTGGCACCTTTGATCTGGGACCTCCCAACATCCAGAACTGTGAGAAGTAAACGTCTGTTGTGGAAGCCACCCAGTTTACGGTATTTGTTACAGCCTGAACTAAGACAGCTGTCTTACTGATGAGTTTAAGTTCCCGTTCTTGCTTCTCTATTAGACTTTTTTAGTTCAAAAAATGGGTAAGATGGCTTGATTTATGTACACGAATGAGAAACGTGAGACTTGCACCCACACAATCACTCAGTGTCAAACGCCTGAACTCCGTAGGCTGCAGAGTCTGGAACTGCTCCCACCTTTAAGTGTAGGTTTTCAGATAGCATCTACAGATCCACAACTCCTGAACAGCTAACACCTGATGGAACAGGACACTTTGTTAAGTCTCAGGATGGAGAAATGAGAATATAAGTGTGAGAAGCAAATTAACCTTTAAATTAGCACACTGAGAAAGGGTGTGCCATGAACTTTTCATATATGAATCCTAATCTTCAAACCGATCATGCAAAGCAGGCATGACCGTCATCTGTTTTACAGATGGGCAAATAGGAGTTCAGAGAGGCTAAGTAAAGCTGCCCAGGGCCACAAGCGTTGGAGCAGGGATTTGAATCCACCCCTGCCTGCACACCTTGCCGATAGGACTATAGCAGATGCTAATCTTTTTGGGTGATGATAAGCTTTTAAAAACATTGTTGTAAGCTACAGGTTATAATACTGGCTGAAAAATCATTCAGACTGATTATGCCTCAAATTTATAAAGCGGGCCTGACGCTGTATCATAGAAGCCGAGATCTAACAGAATTACAGATTTAAATAGATGGGTCGGCCTGTCACTTAGGCCCAGGACAGGCTCGTTTGCTCTATCGATGTAGCATTCCTAACTCTCAATTAGAAGGAAGCTTCCTTCTTCGATCACTGGCTCCAACACGTCTCTCTGGCATCATCTCTTATTGGGGTTATCCTCTGAACCAGATAACACACTTCCTGAAAGAAAGATGAAGAGATGCTGCCTAGCTTACTGAGTTCCCATCATTTATCTATTATCAAAATGAGCAAGAATGCTTATACCAATTACATAACCTAAATTGCAACAACTTTTATTAGTTTCCTAGTTTTGAAATAATTGAAATCTTTAGTTTTCAAAACTACTCTTAGTCCACAAGTTTAAAGCATGGGCAGAGTAAAGAAACAAAAAGCTTAAACTCATTTGAGTTTTAAATATCAGCCAAATGGATGACATTTAAAATGCTAACAAAGCAGACTCTCCTTAATTAAAAAATAATCATCCATGATCTCATTAAGCAAATGAAACAGAACATCATCAGAATATTTACCAAATGAAAAAGAAAAACAAACTTACCTTTGGATAAAATCTGAGTGGACTTAGAAGCCTTAAGAATTCCCTGAACATTTCTCAAACTCAAATTTAAGGTGTTCTGAAGTAATCGTCCCCTAAGGTCACCTTGATCTTTCAGCATCACTGCTCAAAGTGGTTCTTTAATCTCTTGGTTGTCTTGTTAGAGTATTTAATCCCCCCCCACCTCAATATATTTATGTTTATTTCTAGTTCATACAAGCACTCAAATAATTAACTCGATTTTTAGGAGCCAAACTAGAGCCGAAATGGAATTTGGTTCAATGACCTAGCTGTTCAGTCATAAAAAGTGATACATTAAGACAATGTTTTCCCAACATAAAATACCTAAAGCCGCAATGACTTATTATTTCTGGATTTTGTCCCCCTCCTAAACTTCCTTTTTGCACTCCAAAGGATGAGAGAAAAGACAGACTCAAAGAGAAAATAAAAAAACAGGATATAGAGGCCCTCTGTCCACTACAAAGATTTCCAAGATTAGACCGTGCCAGCTTCCTAACATGGAACAGCATCTAGGCTCGACACCAAGGGCTACAGCAACACCTCTCCCCGTACACTGCACACACACACAACTCTAAAAGCGTACACCCAAAGAGCATTATAAACAGGCTGCTGAGTGACTAATTCAGATTCGTGTAATTAACATATCATTTAGAAGTAGCGAAAATAGCCACTGGGCTCTATTCTCAGTACACAGATCGCAATTCCCTAGATGTAACTTAGGGACACTGCTATTTGGTGCTCAACGATTATTCTTTTAAACGGGGAGTGCAGGGGGGCGAGAATAGATAAAATATGATAAAATAGACTCGATCATTCTGTGAGACACACTCATATTTTAAATGCACACTTTTTCTACAAATGAAAATTTACAAGTAGAAGATTTCTACTTCTAAAAGGCTAAACTTTATCCTACTGAAAAGAAAGTTCCTAATATCTCAGCTGTTGAATCAAAGACAGAGGCCCATTCTAGAGACTATTATGTAGCTTACATGTTACACAGTGTTGCTAGGGACAACCGGGACACAACCACCCTCTAGTCATTTAATGCAGGTTTGCACAGGCGGGCGGCGCTTTACGTTCATCTGAAATTAGGCCAATAAAAATAAAGAGCCTTAATTGAGGGTGATGTAAGTACTCCAGCACAATGCAGAACATACAGCAGACAGGGAAATACGCATGACATTACAGTTCAAGATAACAGTTAATAATAACTGTTAATATTAAAATATTAGCATTTTTAGGATTTATGTTCTCTTTACATGGCATTTACCACTAGTTTAAAATAAAAATTTTTCTTTAAAAAAAGAAAAACACTTTGATACTCTACCATGTGGGTAAGGGTTTCAGGGAGCTTAGAATTCGAGGAAAGGCTGGAAAATTTATAAAATACGAATTTTTAAATTTCTGCTCCCTAGAGTTCGTGAAAACAGTGCTTAATTAGGAAACAGTCCTGTTGTCTAAGACTCAGAAGCAGTTATAGGCAGTTCCCTATTTCGAGAGGTTACACTTTGAGAAAGCTCCTTGGTCAGTGTCTGTCTAAATTAGAACTAAGGGATTTTCCCACAAAAACAGTGTTACGCAAACGGAAGGTCCCTGAGCCACCTCTCAAAAGTATTTACCCATCATGTGCCTGACCTCTAGAGAGAAGGAACTGTCACGACGTCCCCGAGGGACAGCGAGCCATGAGGTCCTACATCCCCCCCCAGGCAGAGGGATGAGGACTCCTGGCTCCCTGCACCCTGAGCAGGCGCTGCATCCAGGCGGTCAGGTGGAGGAGGGCCGGCGAGTGGAGGCTTCGCCTAGGATGGGCGGGCTGCAGGGCCGGGTCCACAGCCACCCCACCAAGAGTCAAAACTCGGAGCTCAGGGTCAGCTCCTCCGTGCTGCTGTCGGCTCTCTTCCACTGGCCTGACTCCTGCTAGAACCACCTGTTGCTTCTCAGAGCCACAGTTTTCTCCTTACACCAACTCCAAAAGCAGCTCACAGCCATTCTGAGGATTAGGGCTGTGGGTAGAGTTGAGGACCAATCAGTGCCAAACACCTTGTCTTGCTGCTCCCCCAACCCCCTCTTTGTCCTTGCACCCATTCAACAAGGCAGCGTGCTGGGAACGCTGAGAGGGGCCAGGCAGGTGTGGTTCCTGTTCTCAAGCTCACACTGGAGCTGGAGGACAGCCAATCAGACCATATAGCTAATGAGCTGGTGACTGCTCGAGATGACCAAACAGAGCTGTGCATATGTAGGAGGAGGATCCGATCCAGTCTAGGAGATTCCCTGGTTCCGTGAGGAACGGGGCTGGCCAGGCAAAGGAGAGGGTCCACTGATGCGTCCACATAAAGACAGCCTCCCACACGATGCCTGGAGCCTTCCCAACCACCATTCAGGTTGCAGCATAATCACCTCTCTGGCTGGTCATGGATGCAGATAAACCGGGCCCACCCCATAGAGATCACATCACAATAGTCCCTCGCTAGGTTATAACCATGTTTGAGCACTTTTGGGGCCCAGTAAGTCTGAGGTAGAAATTGGAACACATGTGCTTCTGCACAGCCACATATATGGGGATATTTTAACCTGGTAACTGTTAATATGTTATATTAAACTGTCCTATGTGCCCAAAAGGAAATGTTTTAGTAGTTTAGTCTAAAGTTATATCAAATTCTTACAATATCCGATATACTTTGGCTTTTTCTCCTTACTATGAAATGTCATTTCATACCACAGACTCATGCGGGGCGCCCTCCACGGGAAGTTCACGCTTGTAGAACCATAATAACTGGGGCCTTGCCCTGACCTGGTCTTCTGCTGGCGTCCTGGACTAGGACTTCAGCTCACAGAGCAGGTTGTTTTTTCACTTGTAACATGTTAATCTCAATTTTAACACTGCATAAAATCAATGAGTTTCCTGTATGATTAGGAGCAGTAACTTCCCTGAATCATTATCTCGGCCCCCACAGAGAAACAAACTCTTCTTCGCACGCCCAGACTGGTGATATGAAGTCCAAACGAAACATTTTAAGACTTTAAAGAGAGAAAGACTTAAAAGAGAGGAAGGAAATGGGAGCTGCAGGGAAAACTATGGTGACTCTCCTACTGGGGGGACAATGACACCTTTCACTAAAAGAAAGGAAAAAAATCACGCTGTCCATTAGAATAGACACTAGGCACAGGTGGCTATTTAGACTTAAAATCAATTGAAATAAAATTAAAAATTCAGTTTCCAAGTCCCACCAGCCACCTGTGGCTAATGGCTACCGACTGAATGGAACAAACATTTCTCTTACTGCACAAAGCTATGCTGGACAGCAATCGACTAAAACCCAGGAGAAAGCACAACCCTGGACTTGTACCTGGACACACGAACTCACCACAGGGGGAATCCCCGAATGCACATCTGCTCTTTCACGCCCCGCAGGTGGCATGGGACATTTATCTTCTGGGCCTCTGAATCTACCCCGGCTGATATTTTTAACCCTATCACTACACTTCAGGTGTAGGTCAGTTCTAACTTCTCTGAAGGTCAGAGAGACCACGTTAAAGAACTCCTTCCTTATCTGTGAACCAAATAGAGCAGAACCCAACCAGCCTTCTCACACAAATTGACCTCAGAAAAGGCAGCACGTGAAGTCAAGCCACCAATGGTGACGTCGGCTATGGCCACCAACATATCGCAGGCACTCTGCAACTCAGAAACCTAAACCCAAACCAGAAGACGTTTCCTCCTAAACAAACGATATTGTAAATATAGATAGCTTTTATTTACCTCAAAACACCTCCACTTGAGTACTGCAGCTTCCGGATTCTAAGGACAAGTGAAGTCCTTGGCTGAGAACATTCTCCCATCAGAGTCCTCGTCACCATGTGGCTGGCGAGAAAGAGGGTATCGTGGTCCCCAGACAGAGGCTGCTCTGGACCCACTGCTCTGCAATGCTCAGCGGGCTGTGTGAAGACTCCGCAGGGGGTGCTGACTGTCCAGAACCTCCGTGGTGACTCCTGCCAGGCTAGGAGGGCTTAGGGCTCCAGCAGTGGGCACGACGGGTGCTGGAGAGAGCGCCCCCTCCATGGTGGGGCCCAGCCCAGCGCCTGATGCTCTCCCAGAGCTGAGCAAGCCAGAAAGCATGCCTGCCCCCTTGTAAAGTGCGTTTATAAACTATGCTGGGCTAGATTCAGGGACTGGCTGTGAGAAACTCAGGGTTTCAGTTCTTAGGAAACGCTGGTAGACTAATACACCCAACAACGAGGGGGAAAAAAAGAGTGCTTTCTAAAAAGACTAAGCGAGAGCCGTGCGAAAACAGAGAATTCTAACTCCACAGTGACAGGGTGACGGTAATTCAAGACCTCCAAGTTTAGTGCTATTCCACCATTACAAGGACCTGAGTGAGCCTCTTCCACAATCACCCCCCATAAAGGCAGCCTCGGGGCTCCCCTCAGGAACCACAGCTGCTGTCAAGGCAGACCCCACCAAGTCAGCAATTCTCACCACCTCAAGATGGGATTTGGGATTTGGAAGATGGGATTTGGAAGGTGGACACTCTTGCTGACATATACTTTCCGGCCGTATTTGCAATTACGTTAAAGGACCAAAATCTCAGGAAGACACAGCTCCTGACGTGGCTCTGCTTCCGGCCCACTACCTGTGCCCCAGGATGAGGTCGCACAGGCTGCATAGCTATCAAGTGAGGTCAGCCTGATTTTCCCATAAAGGGCTCACCCACATCTGCCTTTTCACAGGGCTCCACTGCCAGCAGCAGATTAGCTGGGAAGGCTGCGGTCACATTACTAAACCTGTTAGCATTTGTCCTGTGGACCGAGAAATTTCCCAGGCATATCCGATATTAGGGTTTTGAAAGAGCGTTGGCATTTCACTAGAAGGGAATCACTGGCCCTCCGGTAAGAAAAACACTGACGCCTGCACTAGTGGCTCTAAGACACTCATACTTCCATTCAAAAAAACAAAAAGCCTACTTCCTTTGTCACACCATCCTTTCCTTTCCTCCCACCTTCCATCTCATCTCGGTGGGCGCCTCCAGACCTGCCCCGAGCTCTTCGATCCTGCTGATCTGCAGGTGGGGTATGGCAGAGCGGCTGGCGTGCAGGCCCTCAAGTCACTTTCAGTCTTGGTAACTTCTGTTTTTCAGCGTGTTCTATTGTGAAATGGGGATAATACCCACCTCATGGGGGCACGGGGGAGGATTACAAAAAATAACACACCACAGAGCGCCAAAAACAGCAGAAAGTGCACAGCAGCCCTCAAATGCTCGTGGTTACTTTTCAGCTCTAGGGCAGGGATGCACTGATTGAGGTAGAACAGTGTTTCTAAGTTGTTTTTTTTTTCAAATGCTGGTTACAACCCCTTAGGAGGCCACAGTGGGTTGAAATCAATATTATAAAAAATTCTTTTGAAATGGAGTAAAATACCAGAAAGTGTCACTTGTGGGAAGGGAAGTACCATTTCATGAAAATACTGTTTCACATGGCGTCTGTTTCGGCTACTCTTGGTCTTAGTTAAAAGTGAAAGCTGTGCACTACTGTCGCATCCCGCCTCACTGCAAACGGGCGGCCCCGGGTTCCCTCACGGAGCATACCAAGTCGCTCCCCTCCCTGAGACGTTTGAACAGCTCCTGCCCAGCACAAGTCGTGCCCCCCTCACCAAGAGGATGAGGGCCGATTGATTAGCCGGCCCCTGCCTCCTCCATTTCAACCCCACCCCCACCATGGTGCAGCCCCACCGGCCTTCTCTCCGTTTCTCCAACCACCACTTCAAGGCCCTGACGGCACTTCTGTTCTCTCTGCCTGGAAAGACTTTCCCTCAGCCCTTCAAACAGCTGGCTCTCCTGTGGGTCTCAAGTCAAGTATCACCTCTTCAGAGAAACCTCTGCTGACTCCCCAACACTGTGACCCCCTTCTTGTCCCCATCCTCAAAGGGTGCCACCTACGCTAGTGCCTCCTGGAGTTGTGCAAGGTGGTTACCCTCCCGAAAGCAGTCTTAATTTTCCCTCTCTTCTCACAAATATTACAATGATAGACATTCAGAATGTGTTTTAGTCTCTGGGCCTTAGTTTCAACCTCCAAAAAATAAGGGCAAAACCCAAAAGTTCCTTCCAGCTCTCAACTACTACTTCTGTAATTAAACTCTTCCAGAAATTCTCTTAGCATATGACTATCCATTTTTCTTTCCCTCTCATCAAATACGTTACTTACCCTGCACTGCGAGGAAGGGAACTTTATTTAAATGCACTGTCATGGTACCTAAAGCTTACCCTTTTAAGCATAAGTGCCCTAAAAGATTTTATGTATAAATGAGTAGAAATCTTTCTAAAATTGATTACATCCTCTTCTGCTATCAGTGGGAAGATACTAAGCCCACTTTCACTTTTTAGCAAGGCTTCAGACGTCATGAGCAATTTCATGTCTTTGACTCGAGTCATAACAGAGCAAGGCCCTCGGAGCACACGGGGATGCCCCGTCCAGACGTGCTTTTCGCAGCTGCTCTGTCTCTCATCTCTGCCTCCATTGGTTTTTTGCAGTTCATTCTAAGCTGAGAAGCCAGATGACCAAGCGTGCAGGAATGGTGTATAAAGTGAGTGGTAAAGCGTGTGAACTTTGTACTCAGAGGACTTTTGCTTCTTTGCTAGTTGTCGCTCTATTTGAGTAGTGGAGCAAGTGGATCACGACCCCTAGACAGAACTTAACACGGTAATGGGGGTCCTGGGGGCCAGGAGGAGGAGACCACGTGCTCAGCACAGAAGCGCGCTAGATAACAATGCACCTTCCAAGGATCTGATCTGTGTAAATACATGAACATTTGGAGAGGGAAACGAAGGAAGCACCCCCAAATGACTTCCTTAGGTTCGTCTGAGGCTTACAGTTCTTAGAGTATATACTTTACAAATAAGATTTTTTTTAAAAGAATGTTACCTTTCTAACATCTCAGGTCACTTAAGTTGAAGGTCACTGCTGCAATGCCTAACTCGTTAAAACACTTCCGAGAAGTGTCAGCCAGCTTTCACAGGTGCTTCAAGACCTTTACTATCTCTCCGGAGCATTAAGATATGTGAAGTTCTGCATGGCCCAGCCCCTGTCGGCTATGCAAATGGGGCAGCGCAGCCAGGTTCGTAGCTGCTTCCAGGAAAAGGGTTGTGGAGTCTCTAGCCTTAGACTTTTAACTCTGCTAAATCAGCATCCAGTTCAAAAAGAAAGGAGGTAACTGAATCCAAAGGACTAAACCTGGAGCTGGAGGAGGGAAGACAGACCACAGTGGGTCCGCGTGAACATTTATGTAATTAGGAACATCTGGTGTGGGGGTTCTTTTGTAATCTTGTTGTGAAAATAAGTTTAAATCCTGACCGTAACAGACACGAAAATCTAAGAATACAGAGAACTCTCCAAGCGCGTCCCACAGAGTGGAACCTTAGCCACGTGAACTCTCCCAGGATACGGAGAGCTAGACAACCGAGTTTCCAGATGCCTATGAAGATGTATCCAAAACGAACGCTTTCGGCGAGAAGTCCGAGGCTTATTTCTGTTTCCCCATCTTCCTAAACAATGTCTGAGAAACCCAGCCTGTAGGTGGAGAGTCAGAGCATCATTCCAGTATCTTTGGTCCATCACAATCAGTTTTACCATCCAACAGAGATAACTTAGCAGCCATGGAGATTCAACCTGAGAGGCCCAAACTTAGATGCTTTCTCAGTTCAATTCTGCTTCTCTCTGAAAATTCTAACCAAGATTTCACGGATTGTACAAGCTGGGAAAACATGCATGGGCTTTGTGCCATTTATTTTGGCCAGAAACCAATTTCTTGCTCTCTTCCCAAGTTTTTAATGGGTTTGAGAGAGGCTGGTGCCGAAGCCGCCAGTCCCTGTCTAACCAGCAAACCCAGCGCTTCCTCTCAGTCCCCACCCTTCCATACCTCTCGAGAGCCCGCCATCCTTCTTCCTGTACGCGGCAGTCCACCACCCCTCGCACTGTTCCCTATCAGGACCCCACACTCAATGCTTGTCCTTGAAGTGCATGCATCAGGGCTCTGAGGCTGCCGACATTTTCTGTCCCTGGGTTATCTCGCTCTCTGCTTTGGTTTTAACCACAACTCGTAGGCCTCTGGCTGTCCAGCCACATGCACAGCCAGCTCAGATGTGGCCCCAGCTCGCTCTCCTGTCTATGTGCTGTCTCTACTGGATGAGCACTGGGCTCCTTATAATCAAGGGTTCCAAACCAGTCCCCCCAGGAACTAATTATCCTTTGTAGGGCTTCTTATTCACTCAGTCATCTAAGCTAGGAAGCTGGGCGAGAGACACAACCACTCAGCTGCCAGGTCCTCAGTCCGTCTCCTCCAAAGTGTCTCTTTAATATACAACTCTCTCTCTAGAGCCTTAGGCTAGACTCTCTTCCCTCTTCCAGCAATCAGATGTCCTCTGTAGTGGGGGACCCTAGCCTCTAGTGATCTCTCCCAAAACATTTTTCACACTATTACCAAAGGGATCTAAAAGAAACCACCTATGCCATCATTCCTGGACTCACAATACCACGTCTCCCCTATTATAAAGGGCCTTCAACAGCTTGAACCCAACCCACCTTTCTAGCCTGAACCCCTAGCAGCCCCTGTTCCCTGCTTCGGTCCTAGGTTACAGCAGTACTCCCTCGACCTCAGGCCCCTCCGTGACTTCACCCCTGCATGTGCCCTCTCCTTGCCTTCCCCCTCTCCCTGTGGGATCCTACCACAAGCTGTCCCCTCTCCCCCATCTATAAGACTCCCAAGATCTCTAGCTACAGAAGCAAACCTTTCTCCTCGCCCTCCTGCTTGTTCACCCACCCTACCCGCCACTGGGGTTCTTCAAGGGCAGAGAGCTTCTCTCTTTTCTTGGTTCCTCACTCCAACCCCGTGATCTAGCACAGAAAGGCCTCAATATATGGACAGCACTCAATAACTACTTCTTAATTTAAAAGTCATCCATCACAGAAATGAAGACTTTAGTGTTCTGCCACACGTAAGTATAGCTTAAGTCTCGGCTTTTCTTAAAGAAACATTTTGCAATACCATCTTGCTTCTTACAAAAAAGTTGTGAGGCTCAAATAGGTTTACTTAAGGAGTTAAAGAAAAAATTTCTACATACCTAACATCTATGGCTTTATAATTAGGTTACTTTTCCAACAGCCAGTAAAGTATTGCAATCTTGGAAAAAACGCCAAAAACCCAAAAGGTGACAGGGCAAGGAAGTGGATTCTACCATTTCCAATATGCATTTCCTGATTCTCCTAAGTTGTATAGCGTTTAAAGCATTCTGAGACAGTTAACCTGTTAACGATACAGTTAGATATGTATATACACACACACATATAATGTAAGCACACAATTCGAAACCAAATGACAGGATTTTTTTGATTTGTCTTACAGCTGAGGAAAATTGTGGTCCAAAGAATTTAAGTTCTGCATCTAAGATCACAGGACCATCTGGGGGAAGACGCGGGGCTTGGACTCCATCTTCAAATTAAAGTCCATTCATAAAACATAGGCCAACTTTCAAAATAATCTGCTTTCACCAAATACCCAGTGATGAGATGGTAACACTAATACTAAGAGTTGAACATTTTGGTGTAAGGGCAAAGAAAATCCTGACTTTAAAAAAACTTGACTAAATCTTGGTTGCTGGAGATATAACCACGAGGGTAGCCAGACTCTGGACAAAGTTTACAAAGGAGAGCAAAGCTCAAAGAATATCAGAAAAAGTAAGAAAGATGTCCACTTCTAACCAAAATGGAGTAATAGAGACCTATTTAACCCTCCTGCCTGAAACAACCAAAAAAAAGAGAGAGAGAGAAATACATGAAAGAATGGTTTTCTTCAAGACACTGGACATCAGACAAGAAAGGGCAGAGATCCCTGAGATATGGGGAAAAAACTAAGTGAGCCCTACAATTAACTGCCCCCAATGACTGCCTGGAGAGAGGCTGCAGACCACGGCAGGCAGATGAAGCAGAGCTGGGAGGACTCCCCCTATTGAAGGGAGAGCTGCCCATCTGAGGAAACCGAGTCGATTCAAGTTCACAGACTGAGTACCAAAGGAAGAGAGCTGCACAGAGACCCCCGGAGACCTGCAGAGGGCCCCCCTCAAGGATTCAGTAGAAATCCAACCCCTGCACGTGAGGCAAGTAGCCAAAGTGGAGACAGAGTGTGTTCCCACAAAGCAGATGGAGTGACTCCTAATTCAGGCGCTTTCGGGAAAGGGCTTGTGAAGGTCTTGCCTGAGGAGGAGAGAAGAATTAGCTCTCAGCTGAGGCTTTTCTGGCTCTGTCTAATCAATTGTAAAAGCAAGATGTAACTATAAGATAATAACTATGTTTCAGAACAAAGCCAAGACTACTTTTAGGAATAAAGAAATACCGAGCACCCAACAATGTAAAATGCATAATGTCTGGCATCCAATCAGATATTACCAGGCATGCAAAGGAGCAGGGAAACATACTCACAATGAAGAGAAAAAATCAAGTGAACCTGACCTTAAATGACAAAGATGACAGAATCAGCAAAGACATTAAAACAGTGATTAGAACTATATTCCAGATGTTCAATAAGTGAGTTTAGTAAGGTTGCAGAATACAAGATAAATATACAAAAACAATTTTGTTTTGCTATATTAGCAGTGAACAACCAGAAATCAAAACTTAGAAAATAGTAACATTTGGGGGCTAGCCTGGTGGCATAGTGGTTAAGTTCACATGCTCTGCTTCAGTGGCCTGAGGTTCGCAGGTTCAGATCCTGGGCACAGACCTACACACTGCTCATCAAGCCATGCTATGGAGGCATCCCACATACAAAATAGAGGAAGATTGGCACAGATGTTACCTTAGCAACAATCTTCCTCAAACAAAAAGAGGAGGATTGGCAACAGATGTTAGCTCAGAGCCAATCATCTTCACCAAAAAAGAAAAAAAAAGTAATATCATTTACAATAGAATAAAAAAATATGAACTATTCGGTGATAAATCTGACAAAAGACTTGTACACTGAAAACTACAAAACACTGATGAAAGACATTAAAGAAACTATAAATAAGTAGAGTGATGCATTTGTTCATGGGTCAGAAGACTCATTATTGTTAAGATGTCAATTTTCTCCAAATTGATCTATAGATTTAATGCAATCCTGGTCAAAATCCCAGCAGGGTTTGCTTGTTTGGTATGGGTAGAAATTGCCAAGCTGGTTCTAAAATTCATATGGAAATTCAAAGGAGCTAGAAGAGTCAAAACAAACTGAAAAAGAACAAAGCAGGAGAGCTAACAGGACCTGATCTCACAACTTATCATAAAGTTACAGCAATAAAAAGTGTGGTTTTGGCATAAAGACAGACAAATACATCAATGGAACAGTACCAAGAGTCCAGAAATAAAACCACACACACAGACAACTGACATCAGACAAAGGTACAAAGGCCGTGCGCCTTTGGCAGTGGAGAAAGGAGGGTCTTTTCAAAAAATGGTGCTGGGGTAATAGGCAAAAAACAACCCAAACCAAAAATCACACCTTGCCCTATATACAAAAATTAACTCAAAATGAATCACAGACCTAAGCAAAAGCTAGGACTATAAAACTTCTAGATGAAAACCTTTGTGACTCTGGATTAAGGAAAGATTCTCAGATGCCATACCAAAAGCATAATCCAGAAAAGAACAAATGGACAAACTCGACGTCATCAAGATGAACAACTTCTGTTCTTCAAAAGACAGAGTTAAGAGAATGAAAATAAACTTAGAGGACATATGAGCAAAGCACATTATCTGATAGGACTTACATCCAGAACAAAGAATTCTCAAAACTCAGTAATAAGAAAACAACTCAAATGATTTTAACACACTTCACAAAAAGGATATACAGATGGCAAATAAACACATGAAAAGATATCCGACATTTGTGGTCTTTAGGGAAAAGCAAATTAAAAATATCATGATGGGGCCAGCCTGGTGGTGCACTGGTTAAGAGTGCACGTTGCACTTCGGCAGCCCAGGGTTCACTGGTTTGGATCCTGGGTGCAGACATGGCACCGCTTGTCAAGCCATGCTGTGGCAGGTGTCCCACATATAAAGCAGGAGAAGATGGACATGGATGTTAGCTCAGGGCCAGTCTTCCTCAGCAAAAAGAGGAGGATTGGCGGCAGATGTTAGCTCAGGGCTAGTCTTCCAAAAAAAAAAATTATGAAATACCACCATCATCTATCAGAATGGCTAAAATCAGAGACTGACTCTACCAAGTGTTGACAAGGATGTGGATGAAGTGGAACTAGCATACAATGCTGGTGGGAATGTAAAATGGTACAACCACTTTGGAAAAGTTTGGTAGTTTCCCTAAAAAGTTAAAACACATCACTCCTAGGTAATGATCAAGACAGATGAAAACCTAAGTCCACACAAGGACTTGTACATTAATGTTCACAGAAGTTCTGTTTGTAACAGCTAAAAATTGGGGACAATCCAAATAGTGAATAAACAAATTGTTGGATAGCTATACAATGGAATACTACTCTGCAATTAAAAGGAATATACTACTGATACAGGCAACCACACGAATTATCTCAAAATATATATGCAGAGTTCAAAAAGCTAGACCAAAAAAGTACACGCTGTATGATTTCCTAGATATAAAACTCCAGGAAATGCAAACTAAGCTATGGTGACAGAAAGCAGATCAGTGGTTGCCTACAGAAAGGGGGCATGGTGGCAGGAATTACAAAGGGGCACAAGGATATTTTTGGAGATGATGGATATGTTCATTATTTTGATTGTGGTGATGGCTTCACAGGTGTGTGCATACGTCAAAACTCATCCATCTGTACATTTTAAATACAGAGGTTTATTATGTGTCAATTTAAACTATGTCCATCTAAATAAAGCTGTTAAAATGTAAAAAACCCCACCCTACTTGGTTAAATCATGAATGTAGAAAGAGAATATTAATTAGCAAGCTCATTAGGATTTGGTCCACCCAATAATACCAGCAACATCAGTAACGTCCCATACACAGCGTTCTAACTTTAACAATACCATCAGATGCCTTGAGTAGCTAAAAATGTTCAGAAACACACATTTTGATGTGAGAGGCTCAATTAATGTTCTGACCTATTTTCTCAAGATGTAGTGTCTTACTGAACTTTACCTAGGTTTACACTACACAATGAAGCTATACACAGAATACTAGTAAGTACATTTGCTAGCACCACTTGTAGACGTTACTAGAAGTGGTATTCTAGACACTCCTCTTCACAGAGAGGAACTCAACAGTGACACGGTGGGGTCACAGTAACTGGTTCAGCAGTCTAGAAATGCTTGCCTAGAGGAGCGAGGTGTACAGATGTAATAAACCTCTCTCTTCCATGCTGTTTTCCTCATGCCCTAAAGTACAGCAAAACCTCTACTTACCCAGAACTACACAAAGACCTCTGGAAACTGATCGTACGTACTCGCTGCACTTACAGCCCAAAGTGCACATAACCCTGACCTGGCAATGCTCTTTCTCGCCTTCCCGCCTTTACTGCACTCTTCTTTTGACTGGAATGCCTCCCCTCCACCAAATGAAGGGCCACACTCTTCGGGGCAGCTTCCCAAAGGTGGTGCCTGGAGAACCAGAATCCCCTGAAGTGCCGTGTTTCTCTCACCTGCATTTGCGCACAGGGCACAAAGGAACTCCTGGCAGGGGGTCGGGAGGTTATATATGCACGGATGTTCTCTGTTTATATCTTTTATTTCAACCATGGTGGGGGATATCTGCTTGTATATACTTGTTAAAAGTCATTGAACTGCACATTTAAAGTGGGTGCATATTACTGAATGTAAATTATAATTCAACGAAATTGGTTTAAAAAGAAAGCCCACACAAAACTTTCTAACACAAAATGAGGAGAGGTAAAGAAACCCTGAGGTTTACATCAGAAGTACAAGTCAAGCTCACATTTAAACCAAGCTTAAATTCTCAACCACAATTCCTGATACAAACACAGGGTCAGTTATCTGGTTTCCTAACTTACAAAAATGAACCTCTTGGTAAAAAAAGGTAATCTTCAAAGAAAAAAACCATTCACCAGAAGGCTCCAACATTGTTTCAATTTTTTTCCTTGATTTCACCACTGTGCTTTAGACACAGTCAACAAATGCTGTCCAACTAATGTCCACGGTGACAGCTCAGAGAGAAGGATGTACAACTGTGCTTCAGGTGCACAGAACACACGATAACTGATGTCAGAAGCCGGAGCCTCAGAATGACCAGCAAGGAATAAGTCATCAATATCTTCTTGTAAGAAGTCAGTGTCAAATCACGTATTTTAAAAACACGATTTAGATTTTGAAATGCAATTTAGAAATACCATTTAAAAAGTCACTAAGCTAATGGAATATAATTATACCTAAATGAGCAAATTTCAGTTAATTGGTTAAAAAAAAAATTCCACATACATGAATGTCTCAGTCTCCAATGACTATGGTTACTAAATGAGATAGGCTAGATATTTAAGAATTTCCAAGTAAACATTTTAAGCTATCATTTATGAGTCTTTACTTAAAAGCCTAGGTACTTGTAAACCATTTCTTCAACATTATCTCATTTAATCTTAATAACCCTATAAGGAAGGTTTTATTGTCCCCATTTTATAGATGACAAAACTGAGGTTAAGGGCAGTTCAACTATTTGTCCAAAGCTACACAGAACCTTTGATTAGACTGCAATGACTATGCTTTTGTCCACTCTGAATTTATAACTCAGGAGGACGTTCTTTTTGTTATTGGGTCATCAGTTTATTCATTAACAAGCTGTGCACTTTCTAAATAGTCACTTAAGCATTCTCAACCTACAAAGGCAAACTTGCAGTTCAAACTCAATGGATGGTATACCAGGCCTTAATAAATCTCACCTCAGTTTTATTGGTTTTATGCTTGATAAGAACACACTTATAAACATGAAAGACACATCTTCCTCTCAAAGTTCACATGGACTTTTCTGCTAACTAGAGGACAACTTACCTTCTCGCCTTTCAAAGCCGCTACATTGGTTTAAAAAGAAAACTGGAAAAATTACATTTGCTTCCAAATGCTGTTTTCTGGCACCTCTACAACCATTTACAGAGTTAGAACTCCGTAAAAGGAGACTCGACAAAATCTCAACGTAAATGATCCAAAACCTGGTATACTGAGTTTGAGAAACGGACCTGGAGTCACACAGATTTCAATTCTAATAATGCCCTTGCCACTAAGTAGCTGAAAAGGCCCAATACGGAGCTAACACAAGAGTATTAGGAAAAACTCAAGAGTCGTATGCATTTATAGCCACATTTGCAGCGTCAATTTCCTAGGTTTGTTTTTTAATGTGCGGGCTCCAAGTTATGAACAAGATCTGTACCTGAAAAGTTGTGTGTGAGCTGTGAAGAGAAAAGCCTTACTTTTTTGCACACACACAAAGCTTAGCAGGCAACAGAGCCCCCAGCAACATCCATCTCACCTTCGCCCCCCCCCCACCCCCCGGGGGAAAATGAAGTCTTTCCCTCCACCTAGGACTCAGAACTTCTATTCCCCCTAGAAAGAGCACAATAAATGGCGGCGAGGGTTAGGACGTGCCACACTCAAGGTGAAACATGCATCTGTTCGCTGATTTGGGAATCTACCTATTTATAAGGTTGTCACAGGAAAGAACTTCTGAATTCCAAAAAGTCGGCATACACACACCCTTGTAACACCGTCTATTTTTACCGCCGTGATTGGTCGCAGCCCTCTCTCTACTCAGCAGTCTAAAAATGATCTATCTCCAGGTGAATTTCAAAGAGTAACATTCTGGTTTGAAATATGTACATTATTAAAAAATCTTATTCCGGCCAGCCCAGAGGTGCAGTACTTAAGCACGCACGTTCGCTTCTGCAGCCCAGGATTCAGCGGTTCGGATCCCAGGTGCGGACATGGCACTGCTTGGCATACCATGCTGTGGCAGGCATCCCACATATAAAGTAGAGGAAGATGGGCACGGATGTTAGCTCAGGGCCAGTCTTCCTCAGCAAAGAGAGGAGGACTGGCGGCAGATGTTAGCTCAGGGCTAATCTTCCTCACACTACACACACACACACACACACACACACACACACACACAGTCTTATTCCAACTGTACTTAAACTGTAGAAGTCCAGAAGGGAAAGAGTCCAGTCCTCTCATTTTCCAAATGAGGAAACTGAGGCTCACGATCACACAGGCAGTCGGGCTGGCCTTGGAATACAACCCAAGTGGAACTCCCAATCCAGGATGCTTTCAGACAAACACCAGAGAGAAACGCTGTCCTAGTGCCGAAGGCCGGGCATTCTAAGAGGCAGGCTCTCCTTCCAACCATATCAGCGACCACAGTTTGAAAGCACATTTTTTCTTTTTTAATCCAACTCGAGGACCCGGTAAGTGCAACACGAGATCCTCCCCTGAAGAGCAGTATTTTGGTATCACACCAACACAGTCCACATATCACATCACAAACACCACCGTCTGTCTGGCTAGGCCATCCTTCATCTCTGGGCCC
Source organism: Equus przewalskii (assembly GCF_037783145.1). Classification (NCBI taxonomy): domain Eukaryota; kingdom Metazoa; phylum Chordata; class Mammalia; order Perissodactyla; family Equidae; genus Equus; species Equus przewalskii. The sequence continues at coordinate 51,293,633 of NC_091849.1, forward strand.
ACAGCCCCACTCCCCGCTTTATCTACTTTTATCTGCTCAGCCTGTTTCTCAGTTATTTTCCAAGACTTCTGCATACAAACAAGCTTGCTTGCTGTCTGGCCCTGCCTGCAGACTTCTATTCAGCAGATGTGCTAGTGAGCTCCTACTATGTGCAAGGATTAGTGCTAACACTGGAGGCGTTGATGTCTCTTTTGCTCCTTGTCAAAGGCTCATCTCATCAAGGAAGGCTTCCATGATAAAGGTTGAGACTCTGGCTTTCAAACTCCTTTACTGCAACCATAGGAAGAAATAATTTACATGCCACCCAATACACACCCCCTCACACACACCCACAAGCAACTCAAAAGTATGACATAATACTCTTTAAGTATGACAAACTGATATCTCTCATCCTACTCCATTTCATTTTTTAAAAAGTCCTGGAGAGAAAAATATCTAAGGGGATAGAGAGGATAGAACATAAAATACACACAATACACAAATGAATATGTAAAATGTCAGATGCTGTAAAGAAACAATGAACTTTAGACTAAAATTGAAGAATTACCACCAAACACTGTATCCCTTTTCTGTTCAAAGAAGTATGACAAATCACTTATAGTAGAAATGTGAGTCACCAGTCATTATACTTTTTGAACTTTAAAACAGCAATTCCTCCTCTTGCATCAGGCAGAACTACCTTCCAATCTTAGAAAAAGAGAAATGAACTCTTCCAGAGAGAGAGACTCTACATTGGTGTGGCAGCACCTTGACACTCAGGTCGCGACTGGTAACAGGGACCAGAAGATAAATTACTTACACCTGAGCAAGCCACGGAAGACAAAAGGTCAGAGCACAAAAAATATAGGTGGACTTTTCAAGAAGTCACTTAATTATCTCAACTTTATACACATGTGATTTTTTAAAACGGGAAGGGACAGCACAAAAAGCTTTGGCCTAATTCTTGAAACCTAACAGGAGGCAAAGCTTTCCAGATCTTTCCAATAAACAGTGGTTCAACCTACTGAGAATCCAGGAACATCTCCCCTCCAGGCAGAACACAAGTTGCCTAGATTTGTAAGGTTTAGATGCTGGATCTAGGCCATGGAAAGGCACTAACAAATCCTAATTTTGAAGCTCTAAGCGTTCCCAATCAGGATTCAACAGGACCAGGAAGTTTCCTCCCCTTTATGAAAACCGAGCCGTCATTTGTTTCAATTTATACCTGCAAAGTGTGGTGTGGGGGAGGAGGAGGTTGGTGACAAGGAGAAGGTGGAGGTTTAAAAGACACCTGGATGAGATGGGGCAGCAGCACCTACAGATATGAGACCTGAAGACCTGACTCCTAACAGCAACGGGCCTTCTAAGACAACTTAGTCCTTTCCGTATCAATCGCAAAAGGGCACTTCGAGACGGGACTAGGGACTGCGATAGGCGGCCGGCAGACAGGGGAGGCTGAAGACTCCCCGAGGCACCAAGCGTCACACTTCTTCTCGCTCACGTCCTCCCAGCGCCCAATCTACATTTGCTGAATGAAGGGGAAACCCGAACGAATGAATGGATGGGAGAGAGAGAAGTCCAGCCAGGTCTCGGAGCAGGGCCCCAGGCTCGGGACGGCCCTGGTCGCCGGAGGGCGAGGCGGCGCGCGGGGACCCTCGGGCGCGGGGCAGGACGCGCCCCGCCGGGGGCCTGGGGCCGGGGAGCCGGGCGGCCCGGCCGAACAAAGGCGGCGCGGGGGCCGCGGGCTCACCTCGTCGCCCCACTTGAGCACGTCCTTGTGCCGGTCCTTGACAGCGTGGTAGATGTGCAGGAACTGGAGGATGCCGTGCCGCCGCACGTGGTCGGCGTGCCGCTGGGTCTCCTCCCAGCTCAGCGGCGAGCCCTGGGACAGCAGCCCCATGGCCCCCTTCTCCTCCTCCTCGGGACTGCCGGCGCCGCTCGCTCCGGGCGCGGGGCGCGGGGCGCGAGCCGGACCGGCACTCAGCTGCCCGCAGGAGGCGGCGGCTACACCGCCCCGGGGGGGCGCCCGCGGGCCGCAGCGGCGGAGGGAGGGTCGGGTCCGCTCCGCTCAGGCTCCCGGCGCGGGGTCCCTGCCGCCCAGGTGACCGACCCAGGGGTCCGGCGCCCCGCGCGGACCCAGAGGCGGAGGACGGGAGGGCGGGCTGCACGGCTCTGGGCCCGGCGGCCTCGGCCCTCGCCCGCCCCGCTCCTGCTCCGAGGCGGCGGCGACGGACCCCACAGCCGCGCTGCGACAGCGGCTCCCGCTTCTCTTTGCCGGTGTCGTGCACTGGCTTCTTCCTACTTGTGACCAAAACCTGCGCCGCCGCTGAGCATGCCCAGTGCTCCCGTCCGCTCGTTCGCCGCTCCCGGGCGCGATCCGTCGCTCCGGGTTTTATAGACTACGGGCGGGGGCGGGGACAGGAGGCGGTGCGGGACAGGAGGCCGGGCTGAGCGCCCCGGGAGACTCCGGGGGCGGCGGAGGAGGCGTGCGCAGGCGTGGTTGGGGCGGAGTCGAAGGGGAGGAGCTCCCGGGGGAGGAGGAGGGAGCGGGGCGAGGTGGGGGCCCAGTGAAGTCGGCCTCGCTGTAAGCACATATGATATGTAAAAATCCATTTTTCTCCAATCCAAAGAAGTAAACTCTGCGTTGGGGAAGAAAGCTGATTTGAATTAATGAGGAACCCACTAGATTATTTTTTAGGTGAGAAAGGCCTTCCATTTAAAAAGGGTGAGAGCAGCAGGGTATGGCAAGAAAAATACTAACTTGCAAGACAGATGAAACACAGGTTCAATTCTAGTCTCCACCATTTACCGTGAGATCTTGGGCAAGTTATTTTCATGCCTGTGTAAAATTATATTAATTCTGTCTTTTATGGGTGTTGTAAGAATGTGCACAATGCAGATATGCGTAGATTGATGGTCAATAAATAATTAAGAAGGATCAATTTGTCTACAAGTTTTTAGACATGTATATATTGCAAGCGTTTGTGTATTCTCTAAATTAGCTATTTGATGACGTGTGCTCTTTGGATGGCACAGACACTATTGCAACAAAAGGGGCTTTGTCAACATCTCCAGATGCTCTTTTGAAGGAATCATGTCCAAAAGTATATCCCCAATCCAAACCTAAGATTCATCCAAGTGATTAAAATGATGTTCATGTGAGCTTATCATGGGGGTAGAACATATTAGAAACAACTGAGGTTGGCCCTATCCTGGCAGAGAAAGGAAGGAAACAGGCACCTGGTCCCCAAATAACTTTTCAATAAATATGTGTTGACAGAGCAATGACCTGACAGGTCAGGGGAAAATGACAGCAACTAGATCTTACATTTACTGAGGACAGGTGTTTACTTATTGTGTCCGCTTCCCTCACGCTACAAAGTTAACCAGTAGTAAGCACTTATTAACTGCTGAATGGATATACGATAATAGAAGTCTCCTCTCCAGCCCCTTCATGTTGGATGTGCCCACCCCGGGGCTTGGAGACATGGATACCCAAGGTCTGGCTGTAATTTCCACAGTGGGGTGTGTGTATATGTGTGGGGTGTGGGGTGTTTGAAGCTCAGGAGATGATACTTCAATCCCCAGCAGACAGCCAGGATAAAAACCAAACCTCGTTCTAATTAGTCCCCAGACAACTCAACCTCAGCTACTGCCCCCATGCTTCCTTGTACCCTCCCCACCAACCACACAGGACCTGCAAGATTCTGGCTTTCTGCTGTTTTTTCCGCTTTGAATTCTTCACCTGACACGTTCCTGTTCATCCTTTGAGTCCCAGTTACTCCTCTCTGTATTTTGGTTGCTTTCGTACATGCTTCTATTTCCACATTGTGATAGAACAATTTAAAAAATATCTCCATGCTAGATAGTGACTGCCTGTGGGATGGAGATGATTTATGCTTTTCGTATGCGTCTGTAATTCTAGAAAAGTCCTTCGTATAAATGTTAGCTTCCTATGGAAGGCAGGCAGTGGGTGGGGAGTGGGGACAGTGTTGGTCATTGTTTCCCATGCAGGTGAGGTATCCAAAGGATCATTTTGTTATTCTCATAATCTCATCTCACATTTACAAAGAACTGCATTGTTCAACACAAAAGCCATCAGCCACATGTGGCTACTGAGCATTTGAAACATGCATGGCTAATGTGACTGAAAAACTGATTTTAGTTTTATTTTAATCCACTTAAATATAAATTTCAAAATTGATATTCCATTCGGTTACTGGAAAACTTTTAAGTAAATTTGGAAGAGGTTGGGAATGTGAAGCCACTTTTTCTTCTGTTAATTTTATGAAATCAAAATATAGATCAAGTATTTCCAATGAAAATCTAGTGGTTTGGGAGATGGACTGTGAGTGTAATGCATACTCCAGATTCAAAGACTTAGTACAAAAAAAAACCAATGTAAATATCTCATTAATAACTTTATATTGATTACTTATTGCTATAACAGTATTTCGGATGTTAAGATACAGTATATTACTGAATTTACTTCATCTGTTTTAGTTTTTAAAGGTGGCTAATGAAAACTTAAGATTACACATGTGGCTTGCATTCCACGTCATTGAAACAGCGCAGGTGTAAACATCCACCCTTTGCAAAGCACACAATTTCCCCCTACACCTGCAGCAATTCCTCATAATACCGTGAAGTTGGTCTCTTGAGAAAGTGCCAGTTTCGTTTGAATGAGGAAACAGAGACAGGGGCAGTTCAGTAAGAGGCTAAATTCTAGTCTAGCCGAAGCCCTACGTGAAACTGAATGTAGTGAGAGTTAACACTACAACTTGAGTCACTCAGCCCCAAACTCCGGTTGACGCAAAAGGGGGCCTTTCCCAGGGGTGAATTCCGAGACAGCACCCCAAGAGACAGCCCCTGGACTCCGGACAATCCCAAATCGAGTGCAGCGTGATGGCACCGCCTGGCAGTTATGTCAAATCTAAACCATGACCTCCACAGTGCCTTTACCAATTGCTGCTCAAGGGGGGAAAAAAACCCACCACAGACGAACGGAAGTCATATTCAACAACAATCATTTCCCTCAATTTGACAGTGCTTTGCATTTTTAGGTTTACTTCTCGATTTCACTTGTAGATTGCACCCAGGACTGGTTTCAACTTCTAGGATTGAGTTTTCAGCAGAGAGCACCAGACAAATCGTTTAAGACTTTCACGATCGCTAAAGGGAAAAGATGCCGCTCATATCTAGCAGAATAACCTCTTCCCCAGCCCTTGCCCAAAAACGATGCCTAGTCATTTCTCCCGCGGGCAAAAGCAGGGCTCCCGGGGCGGGACCCCACCTAGCCAGCGGCGCTCCAGACCCCGCCTCCCGGCCTCGCAGCACCCGGAACCACGGCAAGCACCGCCCCCCACGGCCGCCCGGAAAACCCGGAGCGTGGAGCCCGGCGGCTGGGAACTGCGCGCAGCCGCGCGGCCGCGCTGAGCATGCTCGGAGAGCGGGTCCGTCGCGGGAGGAAGCGGCGCGGGCTGCGGCCGCTGCACGCCGCGCCGTTGTTGTGGTACAGCCCCCAGCACGTGACTGCGCCGGCCCGCCTCCCCGTGACTCAGCACTTTGTGCCGGCTCCGGGCTGGAGGTCAATTCCGGGAGGCTGCTCGGGGCAGAGTCCCTGTCCGCCACTCCCGACCGCTGGGCAGCTGCTGCAGCAGGCGTTTAAGGCTCGTCAGTTTTCGGGCCTCCCGGCAAGGAGGAAAAAATGTATCATTTCCCTGTGGTCACGCCATTCCCATTTCTCCTGAGTCAGCGGCGCCGCGGAGAGCCCCGAGCGGGCCTCGCAGAGATCAAGTGAAGAAAGCGGAGGGGCTGTGCCTAGGCGTCTCTGAGGGAGGGACGTGTAGGTTCCAGCCACTTGCGGTCACCTGTCCCAGCCCTTACTGCTCTCTTCGGCCCGGGCATCCCCTTGATGGTCTCAGTAACTGACTCTGTATGGCGCACCTGCTTTATGCCAAGCACTCTGGTCTGGAATCCATAGAACAGTCTTGGTTGTTGCCACGTTTAATGGATGAGGCAATTGAGGTCCAGTATAGTACGTGGCAGGTAGTGGCCACGCAGAGATTTGCACTCCAGCGTGATTTCAAGGCTGGTGCGCTTTCTCCTGAGTCTCAAGGGCTAGATGTAGTAGGGCTTCTTTCCGTCTTTGTCCCTTGAGACAGCCTTTCCCCAGAAGGCCTCTGATCTGCCAGTGAGGTGCTTAAGATTTTCTTTCTTTTTATGGTAATTAATTGGTAGGAACAAACAGTTATTTCTTAACTTCAGTGTACACGGTACAAAATGCAGAAGATATAGAAAGGATTTTCTTCCTACAATTGCATTATATTTGAAATTTAATTTGATTATATTGAAGACAGCCCCCAGGGCCTTATAATAGTAAAGCGGTGGCCAAGACACTGGGGTCTTCGCCGAAACTCAGAGGATAATCCGCTGGGTCAATCTAAGCGATGTTGTGTTTATCATCAGCGACTCCTCCCTCTTCACTTGTTCAAAGGAGAGTCTGGAGGAAATGAGGTTTCCCTTCCAAGCTAAACATTCTCTGATGTCAACATTACTAAATTAGTTGAAAGAGTGCAAATCTTGTGTAGTTTTCTAACACGTGCTGCTGAGATGTGCTATTATCATTTTAAGTAAAAAAAAAAAAAAAACCCACCTTTTTAAACTTAGTTTTTAAAGCCAAGTTTTAGTTCATATGTATTTTTTAAAAACACACGTGCTCATTTTCATGTAGGGTTACAAAAGGTCTGCTCAGTTAAGTGAAGGCCTTCATTAAGATGGGGAAGCTTGAGGGGCTGGCCCCGTGGCCGAGTGGTTAAGTTCGCGCGCTTCGCTGCAGGCGGCCCAGTGTTTCTTGGTTCGAATCCTGGGCGCGGACATGGCACTGCTCATCAGACCACGCTGAGGCAGCGTCCCACATGCCACAACTGGAAAACAAGAAGAATACACAACTATGTACCGGGGGGCTTTGGGGAGAAAAAGGAAAAAATAAAATCTTTAAAAAAAAAAAAAAAAGATGGGGAAGCTTGAGCGTGCAAAGAAGATGAGTAGGAGTCAAACAGAGGATGAGGTTAAAGATGTGGGAGTGAGAAAGGATTCCTTTAGAAGCAAGAGCTCTCTGGAGACATGATTTGATGGGATCCAGAACACATGTGAAGTGGTAAGTTTTTTTCATAACAGTATCGTTGTCTTCCTGTGGGATGCTGGGAAAGACGTGTGGGGACAGGAAACGGAACAGCTACATACAGTAGACACACTCTTTTCACTGTAGTGTGGTTAAAGAAACACAAGTTTTTATTATGGGAGTTTCCAAACAAACACAAAAATACAGAAGACAGAATGTGATGTACCTGTCGCCCGTCTTCAGTATCACAGCATGGCTAATCTTATTTCAAGCATTTACCCCCTCTCCTTAGTTTAAAGCAAATCTTACTGGAGTGTGTTTTGAATAGTTAGCTCTGAGTGAGCACTGAAGAAAGAGAGATGTAAAAGACCATTTGAGCAATTGGTATGAGGGGTGTTCCGGGAAATGGAAAGGAGTGAGCAACAGGCCAGTCTCTTACTGGAAATCAATTTTCTTCATCCTGAAATTGGAGATGGTTGACGTTATCCAGTTGTTTTAATTCCAAATTTTCTAGCTATTGTTCTAAATTATGGGACCTTGCACTTAAAAACTAAACTGAAAAACCTTGCTGGTCACATGTGGTGTAAACTGTTTCACAATAGCTGGCATGGATAATTATTATGGTCAAAGTAGGCCCCCTGTCAAACGGTGAAAGGTCTTTAAGGCATGTATTTACCCTTTTAAGATTCCTAATCTTAGTCTACGCCATTTTCCTCCCCTTTCACATATATTTATATGTCAACTTCATTCTAGATTAGATAACAACAAATGATTGTACTTTGGCACACAGCAACCCATCATTTGTGGATGATGAGGTATGAAAAAGTGCCAACCATAATTACATCTATGTAGAAAGGCATTTGTACTGGTTATTGAGCAATTTTGCTTCGATAAGACCAGTTCCTAAAAGCAAAAAAAAAAAAAAGGAATAACATAATTGTACTTCCTGAAGGTATTTTTCCGCCCACCATACCCCCCTGACACTTATTTTCTTTTTCTTTTCTTTTTTCTTTTTTTAAATTGTGAGATGCCACCTATTTTAGAACTTAAGCTAAAATATAACAGGCACCTTTGGGGGGAAAAAATCAACTCATCTAAAAATAACTTACCCTACAATGCACAGGACAGCCCCACACAAAGAATCATTCATCTCAAAATGTCAACAGTGCCAAAGTGGAGAAACCTTGGTCAACCTATATCAGGATTAACTCTAAGTATTACATGGGTACCTTTCCTTAAATATTTGCAAGAGTCACTAATGTCATCAAAATGATTAGTTGAGGAGAACTGAATGTGTACAAGGGTTAGTATTTTATCTGCAGTTAGCGTGAGGACAAATATATATAGCCATCTAATATACTGCTAATCTCTAGTGCACTGATAGAGCCCATGACAGGAGGGGTTAGGAGCCCTCCTTATCCCATTTCTCTTTTTCTCGTGGCCTCTTACTGATCCAGCCCTAGTCTCCTCTCCACAGTGTCTTATTTCCTGTCCATGTGAGACTAGTTATATACTTGTACCAATATTAACATTCAACTGCAGAGGTCTTAGTCCCCCTGTCTACATTTCTTAAAAATTCAGTTTTAAAGTCTGAAAACTCTTTAGATCAGGGAATATGGCATACTAGAAAAAGCCTTGGCTTGAGTGAGTTGGAATCCCAACTCTGCCTGCTTCCAGCTCTTTAACCTTGGGCAAGCTTCAGCTTCATCGTCTGTAAAATGGGGCGGAAGTGATATTTTGCCCAGTGGTTGTAAAGGTTGAAAGTAACATGTAGAGCATCTGGCACATATTGAGGGCTCATTAAGTGGTACTTCTTTTGCATGAATCAAGGCGAGGAATTTCAGGAGGCCCAACACTGCCACGCTCAAGTAGCAGTAAGCTCAGAAAACATCTCCCAGCCATGGATGCTTCTGCTGTTGCAGTGGAAGGAAGTTTTAGACTTTCCCAGAAAGACACTCCCTTGTTACTCAAAATTCTAGCACCTAGAGAGGCTCACAGATTAGGAAGTGTACTCAGAGGCCACCCTTGGAAACCACAAGTAAACAGCAGAAACTGGAATTGATTCCAGGCCTCCTTGCCTTCAAAAATCCAAATTCATTCCACTTTCCTCACATTGCTAAAAACAAAACAAAACCGCGTAAACAGTAAATCCTAAATTTTGAAAAGGCCTTTGTGGCTTACGGAGTGCTCTGACTGAAGAAAGGGGTAATGAAGGGGTGAAGAAAGAACATTTCTCATATACCTACAGTGCATCTTGGCACTACATTGCCAGTCTGATTTAATCTTGAGTTTTAATTTCTTATGCATAAACTTATAGAAGATAGCCTTGGTACGTTTTACAAATTTAATTTGCTCTTTCTTAACTTTCTCTGTAGACCTCACTATTTCTAAGAACTGGACTCAAAGAATGAGCACACTAATAACTCATATTGGTGTGCAAAAGTGTAGCTTTCACATATTTGATAAAATAATGCCATTTGATTCTTATAACACATGTAAAGTAGGGCAATTTTACGGAGGAGGAGACTGAGGCTGAGAGCTTTCTTGTCTTGCCCAAAAGTTGCACCACTAGCACAAGGCCAAGCTGGGGTTAGGACACATCATTATTGACCCGTCCCAGCCAGCACTTGGCAGTGGACATTGATCAATGAGTATTTCATCACAAACCCAGTTCTCCAAGAGTTGATGTTTAGCAGATAGTTTCTCCCCTGCCTTTCTTTTAAAAAATATCTTCAGTCGACTGTCTTTTAAGAACTAAAACAAAAAGAAGAGAATGACTTTCTTCTGTGGTAGAGGCATCGCTGGCTGGGGCTAGGTGGTGAGGGCAGTGTCTCTCCTCTTCAGGGTGATGGCTTCACTGCCCAGGTTCACCTCATCTCCTCCTCACCAAGTCTTTCCTGACGGGACCTTCATCTGACCTCCTGCAGGCGGAAGACTGTCTTAATAAAATATAAATGTAATATAAAATATAACAGGCTGCCTTAATAGATAGGCCCCATTTTCACAGCTGGACTATATAATCTTGTAGAATTTTAATATGACTTCATTTTAGAGATGAGAAAACTGAGGTAGAGAAAAGCTGAATGCTAGAACCTACACTGAAACCCAGGTATTTTGACTACACATTCAGACCCCTCCTTGGCCCTAGAGTGATGGCATAACTTCGTTCAGTATAGAGACTTTCAGAATAAGATAGTCTCCTTTACCGAGTCAAGGCTATACAAAAGAAACTCTTGAACTTGATATTTTTTGTTTTTTCTACATTTCTATTTCTCTCTATACCCTTGAATTCTTTGTCATAATTTTTGGGTTTTAGAATAATACTTATGTCATGTAGTGATAGAGGGAGATAGAGAGCAAGACAAAAAGGCAGATGAGAAGTTGAGTCACCAATCCCTTGGAGTATGGGCTTGAGAGATGAGAGCCCTGTGGGAGCTGGGACAGCTAGACGACCCTCAAGACATGATTTCTTTATAATGGAAAATCCTAAGTGTGATCCTTAAAGTAAATCCATGAATGTAAAACAGGCCACTCCTTTTTAGGATCATTTAGTAAGATCATTCACTAAAATTCATGGTATTGAAGGTGAAAAGTCTCTGTCTGGAGATGTCTCTTAAGCACACAGCAGAGCCCTTTATCCTGTCCAGGAAAATCAGATGTAAGTTTGTGAGGGACCATGACCTGTTTCGATGTACAGGGAACTAATCACTGTTCACCCTGCCCTCGGTAAGGTCAGGGGCAGAGGCCTGTTGTTGCTGGCATATGAGGTGGGGAAATTCAGGAGATTTTCTGAGTCATAATTAGATTGCATTGGGGATGGCAGTAGCTAGAAACTTGAATGCGAGAATTTGTCCTTGAAGGTCAGATTATTGTTGAAGTTGTATTGAGGCACTATCTTCTTGTTTTCACTATGCAAAACAAATAACTGAGAAATCTTTTACAGATGTCTTTTAATATTTAATAACATGGATTAAATGTGTCCAGTAAGTAGCTGTGAAATTAGTACCAATGTTGACCTGGGCTACAGAGAACTTCTGGAAGTTTGAACAATGTATACATTTCTGTGATTATATAAGGCAGTTCTCTACCGGTTGGATTAAATTTGTGCTTGTTAAATTTATTTAACCAATATTTACTAGGTACCTGCTCTGTGTGGCTCCTGTTAGTGCTGGGACATTGGGTAAATGGGAAGGGCAATGTTGCTGTTCTCACAGAGCTTTCCTTCTAGTGGGAGAAGACAGACAATAAATAAGAAAATAAACTCGATAACTTTAGATGCCATTTTGAAGAAGATGATGGAGAGCATCTCTTGTTATTGTGATGACTCACGTGTGTCCATCTTCTGGTTAGTTTTGCTAAGGATTTATCTACCAGTGCTGTGATCTTGCAGGGCAAAAAAGCTGCCAGCTCTGGAGAATTTTCCTTTGCTCCAGCTGGGGATAAAAATCTGTCCGTTAAAGCAGAGAGGGAGAATTTTCTCCCCCTTTTCCTTCAGGTAGGGCATATAGCTTCCTTCTTAAATTCCTTCAAGATGAGATAATCAGTGTGAAACGTTATTGAAAGACAGATGCTTTAGTTGCCATTCATAGTCCCTTGTTTCTGTTACACATCTATACATCCTTAGAAACATAATATTTAAACAATTTCTAAAGCCTGAAGGGTTTATGAAAGATTTATGATGAGATTTATAAGTAAGCCAAAATAGTGTCAAAATATCAAAGAATATTTGATTTGATATTTTCAGTCTGTTAATTAAATTGACTTGACATGTTGTTACATGGTTAAGGTTTTTTCTTTCAAAATTTACTTGGGATGAAACCAATAATCAATGGCATGACTTTGCTAATATTACACTATAATGTTCTGCAGGCAGACTATATGGATATAAAATTCCTGGCACAGGCTGGTGGAAGGCGTCCAGAATGTAAAACAAGAGGGAAAAAGTACACATAGTCCCGTTTTTCAGAAATTTGATACACTTGATGATGTCAAATTTGTAAGAAATAATTTAATCCATATTAATTATATTACACCCCAAATTGTTTATAAATCCCGTTGGATTTTTTTTTCCCCTCATAAGAAAACAACATAAATTCTGTCTGAAGATGGAATCCTCTACAAGAGTTTTCTCTCTTTTATCCATTTTTGTATTTTCTACATGTAAAAAGGAGATTCTGGGTCATTACATTTTAATTAAAGTAATGTCTTGAGATTTCCAAGTTTTAGTTTTCAAGTTATGGCTAGTTTATACAGTTTTAGGGCCGTTTTATATTCAGATGATTATATGGTAGTTTATTTAAAAGGCAAAAAGAATTGCCAACGTAAGCCTGCAAATATTTACTTCAACATTTAAAGCCTGTTAACAGCTCAGTTTAGCAAACGTGTTGTTGCATGATTAATGAAAGCTGGGGTTCTTTTAATGCACTTAGAAAGAACAGTGTCGAAATAATAAACAACAATGACTATTATGTTTTGTTTCTTCTGAGGCTTGTAGTTTAGTAATCGCATTAGTATTTCATTCCAGAGTCCCAGAGGAAGGACATAAAACTGGCTGAGATTATGAGAAGTTTCCAGAAAAAAGGGGGAGAGGAAGAAAGAATAGAGGGAAAAATGAAGGGAAGGGAAAGGAATAAAATAGGGACGACATGGATTAATAGTCTTAGATTCCTCACTTACTAGCTCGCTGATTAACTCATTCATTCATTCCTTCAACAGTCACGTGCTAGGGATAAAACTTTGGGCAAATAAATTAACCTCTTAGCCTGGGGTCTAGGGGGAAAAAAAAAGATTAAAAAGAAAGTAAGAAAAGAACCTGGAAATGATAATGATCCCGGCCCTGTCTCACAGTTATTGTGAGACTTAAACAACACAACATGTATGAAAGTGCTTTGAAAAAATTCTCTGCAGAAGACACCTCTCTACAGATACTATTAATAAAAGGCGCAGGCCCATTTATCATGTTATTTTTAAAGTCATGTTCAAGGTATTTCAAGTGGCCTCCAAACAGGGCTCAGGCCCATAGCACGGAGACTAAGATGAACAGCATCCTTTATCTAGTGAGAAAGCTCGCAGAGTGCCTCTGCACTCAAGTCGACCGTATGAAGGTACAGTAGGAGCAGAACAGGATCTCTTCGATTAGAGCCTATGGTAAAATAAACTATAGTTTTGCATATTTAAGATATGATATCTCATGATTTGGGAAGAAACTGGGTAGATGATTCATTCTACAAGACAGGAAAAGATCAAGGAGGTTGATTCATCGAATTCAAGGCTGGGATCAAATAATTATGGAGGCTACATTCCATCAATTGAGGCTACAGTGTATGTCCATCAATGTATTCAAACTCTTAAGTGTCCTCTCGTTTAATTTGCAGAACAACCATATGAGGTGGGCAACGACATCTCTGTTTTGCAGTTGAAAAAAACAACCTTTTGAGGATTTAACCATAGTTTTTAAAGGTGCATATCTAGTCAATGGCAGAATCCAAGTTCAAATCCAGGTGTTCACCACCTTGCTTCTCCACTTCCAGCTCTCCGGCTATCTCTGCCATTTGTTCTTCCCCAGTGTCATAGGGGAAGGAAGGCACTGGCCCTGGGGCTCTCCTGCAAGTTAGCTGTTGGCTGTGAGGACATTGAGGTCAGTGACCTTTCTTTTGCCACTCCTTCCCTGTTTCCTGTAGCATTTCCAGAGAGTATCAGTGTCCCCCCTCACCTCTTGTGGTGGTGGCATCATCCCGGAGGACAGCTCTCCGTTGAGTTAAGTTGGTTCAGCTCCTGCTTCTCGGTGATGTTCTCCTGTCTCCAGTAGTCAGGGAATACTTTGCAGGGGCTAATGGAGGAGCTGGAACGGGTAGGAGTTAGATAAAGGGAAAGAGGCAGGCGAAGGAGTACAGTAAGGATACTGGGGAAATATGGATAGATCTAATGAATATTTATTAAGTGCCCACTAGATGTAAGGTACTGTGCTAGGTGCTGGCACACAAAAGTGAACAAAAGGGATGGTAGATCTCTCACCGTTTACAGCCAGATGGGGTGAGAAGAGACTGGTGTTAAATAAAGAGCCATATGAATTCACGCATAATTTAAAGTTTTGATGTTTTATGATGGTAAAAGAGTGCTATACAAAGAATAAGGGGGTGAGGATATAATTTAGATGGAAGAGGGGGCAATTGTTTCGGGAAAGGCCTCTCTGAGAAAGTGATGTTTAAAACAACATGTTTATAAATACTGAAATACTTGTGTATCGATGATTCTAGAATAATACAACTATGAGCCCTTGATGGAGCTTACAGGTAATAGTGGGAAATGCCTTTATTTTTATTACCTATGCATGCTTTTCCTGCAGTTTTTAAAAGTAAGTTACAACTGTAAATGAATATTTCTGCCTATGCTGTAATTATAAATTTTAAGGAACTATTATTTCATTATCTTCATTTTACCTGGAGTAAGCCATAATGATCACCTATTTTTACAGATAAAATAACCATTGTTTTGTAAAGAGATTTCTCTTTTCCTTATATCCCCCAATTAACTAAGGTTTAACTCTTTCCGTATATATAATAGAAATTATCGTCTCACTGTTTAATATGTGTGTTTTATTATTCATATTCTATGGTATATGAGCTACATTTCATTTTCAAGTCTTATTTATTTAACCACATAGTGTTTTGTGTCCAATGAAATGTTACTTAAATATTTGGTTTAGGAGATGCTCACATTTTCATAGAGAATAAACTGATGAAGTTTTAGCAACCTTTAATGGTGGCCTAGTGAAACACTTACAAAGCTTTTTTAAAAAAATAAAATTAGGGGCTGGCCTGGTGGCGCAGCGGTTAAGTGCGCACGTTCCACTTCGGCGGCCCGGGGTTCGCTGGTTCAGATCCCAGGTGCAGAAATGGCACCACTTGGCACACCATGCTGTGGTAGGCATCCCGCATACAAAGTAGAGGAAGATGGGCATGGATGTTAGCTCAGGGCCAGTCTTTCTCAGCAAAAAGAGGAGGATTGGCAGCAGATGTTAGCTCAGGGCTAATCTTCTTCAAATAAATAAATAAATAAATAAAAATAAAATTAAATATATATGTTTCCCCCTACCTTTTGAGTGTATCATCAGCTTGTTTTCAATTGGAAGTTACTGCTTAAATAGCTTACATTAAAAGTAAATTTATCTTGCTTTGTGGGAAAGGATGTTGATCAAAATCTTTTACATTCCATCCTTACCTCTGTGCAAAAACTTGATGTAAAAACTGTATATGTATATTTGAAAATGTAAAAATAATGTTTGTAAGGAATTCCATAGTTATCAAAGCAAAGTACTGTTAACTTTTTATTTTCTGAATAATAGCAAAGTTTGTTAAATGGTATAAATATCATAGTTCCTCAGTACTGATTTTTCTTTGTTATAGTTTATGATATCTGAATTCAGGATATGTTTTATGATCATTGTTTGTGATTAATGTTATGGATAGGGTAAAAAAAATTTTTCCCAAAAAACCTCCTTATTTAAATTAATGGCGCAGCTTTCAACTAATAGCATCTTAGAACTGGCAAACAACGGCATGATGTCCACCTTGTTGTCAGTGGCAAGTCTTGATTTCATCCTGGGGTATAAAATGAAATATCATTAAATTTTAATATCCAAGTTACTATGGTTCTTCTCCCCAGAATGAGATTGCTTGACCTCAGCCCTGCCCCTCATCCCCGACTTTTCCAGGTATCCGGCTAGGTATTCCTGGGACCCCTGGAAAGGCTGCCTTATACCAGGTTTATGAGCTGGGCCCTCTAGCATCATCGCAAGGGACCCACGTTGTTCTCTCTCTCCTGCTCTGGCCCCTGGCCATGACTACTGCACTTCCTGTGGCCCAAAGGAGGGTCGTGCAAGACTTCCCGGGTCTGCACAGAGAGCGAGGTCTCCTGATGGTCCCTGTCCACCATGGTTTAGTTGTCATAGCCTTGATGGCTTCGCTGTGCAGAGGCAAGAAGGGGACTGTCCCCAATGCCAAACTGTGCTTGCTCTCCTTGGTCTGGAAGCAGCTCTGCTCAAAGCTGGGTGGTCTTGAAGTCTCTTAGGGAAGCTTCTGCAGCACCTCCTTACCTTATTGCATATCTGGAGCCCTCAATCCTCCTTTTGGCCAGCCTTCCCCCAGATCCTGGTATTCACGGAAATTCTAGGCAGTTCCACCCCATCCCCCTCTTAACAAGAAAACTGCCACAGGCTCCCTTTTCCCCAAAAGGCATCAAGTCATTTAAAAGAAAATTGAGGCAGGGGAGTCAATCATAACAATGGGAGCACAGAAGCCATTACCCCATTTTTACGTTAGAAAACTCAACAGAGAAAATCAGAGGTTGAGTGACTTGCCCAAGGTCACAGACCTAGGAAAACCAGGCGCAGGATTTGAACCCAGAACTGCCTCTCCACAGCCACCTGTGCCACTTCCTATAAAAAGACGTTGAGTTTTCTTCTGTCTCCATTGCTGTTTTTGCCTTTCGTTGAAGTGATTGGCTGGATTAAGTAGAGTAAGGAGAGGGAAACACATTTCTCCTCCAAGTGCAGTGGGTTGCAGCTCCCCTTCCACAATACGGTACTGTTGTTCCAGCAGGCCTAAAGTGGGGGCAGTGTCCTAGCACAAAGCCTTCTGAATGTGTTTTTCAGCTTTTACCTTTTATTTTTGTTTCTCTTAGACCATTTGATGTATACGCTAAAGTGCTTAAAAAAAAGGAAACTCCAAAACTGAGAAATAAAAGATATAAAATCGATGACATCTTTTGTTGTTAAATCATTTTTATGGTTTTAGACAAGTTTGGGTGTTTTGTTGATCAGTTTTCTCCCTTGAAAGAACCAATGAATTGAAATCCAATTCATTCATTCATTCCAGCCTTTTCTGTCTCCCTTCCTCCCTTTCTTCCCCCCGTTATCGTTTAGGGCACACTTGGAGTATTTGAGACATGGTGCTAAGCATCATAGGATACAGAGATGAATTCAACTGGTACATTTCCTAGGATACTACACTGCAAAGAACTGGATCTTTAGAACAGAAGGTAAATGCAAAAGACTCTCATACAAATTAGAAAAGGATAAATATTTAGGCAAAATTCTGATAAAATGCTGTTTGTTTTTGTTCTGTACATTATCTTCTCCACTGGAAGTTGAGAGAACAAAACACTAGGGAAAGCATCCTGGGGAGAGGATGTATGGACCAGACTTGGAAGGATGGGGGAAAGTTGTGATGTAGAGGGGGGACCTGGACAGTAGGACCATCATGAGTTACATTGTGGAGCCAGAGAATAGGCTCTTTACAGTCAATGGTGAGTATTTCATTTTGATGGAATGTTAGATTTTGAAGGTGAATGATAAAAAATAAGTTACAAAGGTAGGTCAAGTCCAAACCAGAAGATGTTACATGTCAATCTAAAGACTTAGGACTTTGTTTTGTTTTCTCTTCTCATGTGCTGAAGGTTGAGCCAATTGTCCTCTTTAATTTATAGCGTAATTTGGTCATTGGTCTGTGCTAGATTCTTCTGTTTCCTTCAATCATTCATTTTTATTTCTACTTCTGATTTCCATCCCCACTCCCACCAATAGCAATCATTCTAATGCACTTGATAGTTATACTTTTTGTGTTATTATAAATGCTATTGTGTGCATGAGTTTAAAAATGCCTTATTTTGTGGGAAATTTCAAACATAAAAAGGTGGACTATTATAATGTACTCTTATGTATCATCCATTTGTAATAAAGATCAATTCATACCTAATCTTGTTTTACCTACAGCCTGACCTACTTTAGCAGTCTCTCCCCCCAAGTTATTTTGAAGCGCATCGCAGACATTGTATGATTTCATCTGTAAATATTTCAGTCTGAATCTTTAAAAGATAAGGACTTTTTTTTGGGGAAACAAAACTTCAATGTCTAGGGGAGGAAGGCATTTCCTATACCGTCTGGGTCCTTCTGGCTGGGCTATGATTTAAATTTGCATGAGACAGAATAACAGGAGAAAATCAAACAAAGCATTATAACATGTACACATGGGAGACACTCAGGAAAACTGAGTAACTCGCCAAAATGGCAGAGGTGCTCATCTTAAATAATGTCTTCAGCTGAAAACAAAGGAGGATGTTGGGGGCTGTGGTTTGGGACTTCAAGGGAGTGAAAGGCAATTTACATGGAGATGGAAATGTAAATGGGCCAACTAGAGACAATGTGATGTGAGAGACATATTTTACATTACATTACAGTTTCTTATAGTATTAGCACCTTCCTGGAACAGGCCCTTCTATTTTAAATTCTTTTAGGCAGTTGGAGAGGAGGTCAAAGTTTCTTTCAGAGTCTTCTGTTCTTAAAAATAGTCAAGCCAAAGAGATACATTTTGGGGTGGCCGATTCTGATCCCCCACAAATGCTATGATCTTGCTTAAAAAATTAGTGAAAATTCCTTAATTATTTCTTAAATAAGTCGTGTTCGTATTTCCCCAATATTTCTTCAGAATGTTAGAGAAGATTAAGATCTATAAATTTGGCGGGGGAGCCCTGTAGAGCTGGACTGAGCCCTCTGAAGAGGGAGCATTATTCTCTAAAGGGTGTATTGAGGCTGGCTGTGGGAATGTTGGAAACACTGCACACTGGAGTCATCTGTCGCTACTGGAACAAACTGCCACCACCAAGAAAGGGAGGGCTGGTGTGGTGGTATTGTTTCCTTTTTTGATTTTTCATTTCTTTAGAACTTGGATCACAATTCCTTAATTTTGTTAAATTCTCTCTGTTAACAATAGCTTTGTGTTTCTGCCTCCTGACTGGACTGTACCCAGTATCCATCATCTCACCTCCTTGTGGCTTCTCCTCTTCACTGCGGTGTCAATATTATTAAGAATTTTAGTTCTAGATTGTTATAAATATATTTTAATTTTCTCTTTTTAATTTTTTTCTTTGCTCATTTTTTTGGAGAAAAAATTGGTGTCTAAATTTTATATCTCTTTTTCAGACAAGAATTTCATTTTTCTGGCAACTTTTTTTCATTTTTAACAGCTTTATTGAGGTATAATTGACGTACAATAAACTGCACATATTTAAACTGTACATGTTGATAACTTTTAGCATATGTACACACTTGTGAGACATCAAGACATCACCATAATCAGGATAATGAACGTATTCCTCACCCCCAAAAGTTTTCTCCTGCTCTTTTGTAATCTTACCCTTCTTTCGCATTCTCATCCCCAGGCAGCCACTGATCTGAGTTTTATCACTATAGATTAGTTGCATTTTCTAGAATTTTATATAAATGGATCAAGCAGTATGTGTTCTTTTTTATTTGCCTTCTTTAGCATAATTATTTTAAAGTTCACTCATGTTATTGTATGTATGAACAGTTCATTCCTTTTTGTTGCTGGACAGTATTCCATTATATGAGTGTACTCCAATTTGGTTATCCATTCACCTGTTAATGGGCATTTGGATTATTTCCAGTTTTGGCTATTACCAGCAAATTTACTGTGAACATTCATGTACAAGTCTTTGTACGGAAATATGCTTTCTTTTTCTTTGGGTAATGCACTGGAATGGAATGGCTGGGTCAATATGGTAGGTGTGTGTTTAATTTTTTAAGAAACTGCCAAATTATTTTTCAGAGGTATTGAACCACTTCACATTCCAGCCAGCAGTAATGAAAGTTCCAGTTTCTCTACATTTTTGGCAACACTTGATGTGGTTGGTATGTGAAGGTATTTCATTATGGTTTAATTTGCATTTCCCTAATGACTAATTGTGTTGAGCATCTTTCCATGTGCTTATTTTCCATCTATATATCTTCTTTGGTGAATTGTCTGCTCAAGATAGGCCATCTTTTGGGCCATAAGTCAAGTCTCAAGAAGGTTAAAAGGACTCAGATCATACAAAGTGTGTTTTCAGACCACAATGGAGTTAAATCAGAAGTCAATTACACAATAATATCTGGAAAACCCCAAAGTATTTGGGTCCAGCATTGCTGTTAAGAAATCTGATGCTGATCCCATCCTTGTACCTTTGTAGGAGATATGCTCTTTTTCTCTGGAAGCTCTCAGAATTTTCTTTCTCTTTAGTGTGCTTAAATTTCCCAATGCTATATCTGAGTTCTTAATCTCTTTTATTTGGCACTCAATTCTTTCCCTCTGAGTTCTTTCATCTTTCTTTAATTCAGGGACACTTATTTTTATTATTTCCTTATATATTTTCCCCTTGTTTTATTTTTCTCTCCTTTTGGACTCCTATTTTCAGTATGTCAGCGTGTCTACTTTTATCTTCCATGCGGCTTAACTTTTTATTTCTATATTTATCTCTTTATCTTCTTTCCTGCCTTCTGGGAGATTTCCTCAGTCTGCTGTTTCAGTTTTCAGTTTATTCTTTGGCTATATTCTGCTTGCTATTTATCCCATCAACTATTCTTTCTTTCAAGTGTTATTTTTTAATACGTAATCTTTCCATTTGGCTCTCTTTTTGTCTTTTTTCCTGCTTTTTATTCCCAATATCTTTTGACAACGTTAGTTGTGATGCGGGCTTGGCGAGCTGAGAAGTTGGAAGAAAGATTTCTTGGACTTTCAAGACTCAAGGTCTGGTCGTAGTGCTCTTTTATTCAGAGAATAGCATGGGGACAGGACCCATGGGCACTAAGACCTGCAGGCATGGGGACAGGACCCATGGGCAGTGAAGAGCTGCAGTGTGTTGAGGGTTAGGGCTAAATTTGTAAGGCATGGGTGTGTGACTTATTTTTACTAGACAGAGGAAAGATGATGTAAAAAGTCATTAAATGGTATCAGTGCAGGTGGGATCTGGTTGTTGTGTGGTCATATAACTTTAGATATGAATAGGGTCATTTAGATTGGCATATAGGCCAGGACGTCTTGGACTTCTCTCCCTGGGGCAGCCTTGATCCTCATCAGTTGTGCTTATTTTAAATTCTTAATTTGTTTGTTCCAATATTTCTTGGGAATATTCCATATATGGAATATATTGTATATGGATATTCCATATCCACTTGATACGATATGTGTTGTTGTGTTTGTGGTTTTCCTTCCACAGTGGTTCTAACCTCAGGTAATTTAGGCTGTGAGCTGATCTTCCTCTAGAGTTATAGGTACTAGGATGAGATGCCAAGGCTTAGGCCCCAGTTTTTGGCCTCCTTGTGATTTTAAGAAGTTGGAAGATGAGCCCTAGGGCAGAGAGTCCTAGACACCACAACTGCAGTCAGCCACCCATCTGTTGCCCCTCCATTAGGCATCCCGCTCGTGGGGTTCTCCTCGAAAGTTTTAAAAGGGAGAAGACGGTTGTCTCTATGTGATCCACCATCCTGTATGTGGGCTTGGTGAGGAAGACTGGAGGAGCGAGTGCTCAGGGCAGCTGGTCAGTCTTCCCTTTTCATGTGGGCTGTTGTTGCTGCCTCTGACTCACCGTGGTTACAGGGCAGGCAGTGATCCAAGGAAATCTGAGAGAGAGGCTAGAGCGGAACCGAGCAGCGTTCTCTTTACCTGTTCTTCCACCTCTGCATGCCTCTCCTCCCGGAGTTTATGATGGCCTTTAGTCTCTCCAGGGATTTCTCACAGATTAATGCATTCCTCTCTCTTCTGAGATTTCCCTGGAGCTGACTCCCTGTGGCCTGAGCCCAGTAAACATCTTGTCTGTACTTCATGGGGTAGCAGTGGGGGATTGGTTCCTGAAAGCTTTTGAGTTTTGCTGTAAGAAAATTAATCTTGCAGCAGAGTGCAATAAAAGGAGGAAGGAAACACAGTTACTAGTCTAGGTAAGCAGGAATAAAGATCTGAATTAATTGTTTGTTTGTTGAAATGAGAAGATTTTTTTTTCTGTATAAATGATTTATTTGTTAGTTGAACCTAAGATGGAAGAAGCTGCTGTTTTATTTTGCCTTTTTTCTCTCTAAATATGTTTATTCTTAGCTTTTTTTTTTTTTTGAGTGAATTGCAAACTAAGCACTGGGAGAAATTCAAGCTGTTAACAGTGCAAAAGGAAGCTAAATGAGGCCAGATTGGAGAGCAAATTGTTATTATTTAAAACTTATGGACCACCCCAAGTATGCCAAGTTCTATTTAAGAAAGTTTAGAAACATGATCCCTTCCAGTGAACAGCGAACATTTTCAGGAAATATCTGCCACGTTTTTGCTTGTATTCTACTTCATGTACTGCCAATACTTAAACTTGTCAAGTTTGGGGAATTTCCTCTTAGTATTCTTTCCCCTCAATTGTTTTTGAGAGTGGCTCCCTGTCCTTTTTTTCTTTTCTTTTTTTCTTCCATAAAAACAGAAACTATAAACAAATGTCATTGTGTATGTTCATATCATTGGGTTGAAAGTTGGTAACTAAAACCCTGTCCTTGTCCTGTGAGTCTTCATAAAGGATACAGGATGGAGCATTCCCCTCTCGCACCTCTTCCGTGTGTTTGCCGCTCCAGCCGATGGTAACTGGCTGATCTCTATTTTTATTTTAGACTAAAATTAAAGAAATCAGTTTGAACTGTAGCATGCAAGATTTATGTTAACTGTAAACATATGAAAAATGTTCAGTCTTAAGTAAGACAAACAGTATTTTTTTGGTTGTGTTTTGGGTTCTTTTGCCTGTTGAACTGCCAAAAATTACATGTAGAAAGATTTTGTCAGTAAGAATTCTCATAAAATGCTGATGGGAATATAACTTCTGATGCCCATGAAGGAAAATTAAAAACACAGCTGTAGCTCTGTGTAGCAGGTGAGCCCCACCCTGTCCCACCACATCCCACATACCAGCGGTTCTCAAACCTTAGCATGCATCAGAGTCACCCAGAGAGCTTGTTAAAACAAGGATTACTGGGCCCCACCCCTAGATTTCTGATTCAGTAAGTCTTGGGTGATGCCTGAGAATTTGCATTTCTGGTAAATTCCCAGATTATGGTGAAACTGATAGTCCAGGATCAACACTAAGAACCACTGCCCTAAGTCAGTGGTTCTCAACCCTGGCTGTACCTGGGGATCTTAAAAAGAAGACTGTTGCCAAAAAGTTACAGTGTTCGAGTCTACTCCCAGTGAGTCTAATTTAATTGGTTGGAAATGAGGCCTGGATATCTGTATTTTATAAAACCTCTTCAGGAGATTCTAATGTGCGTTTAGGGTTGAGAACCACTGCCGCATAACTCATTCCTACCCATCATCCAGAGGAACTCATATAGTTGCTGTTCCACTTCCCTTCCAGCCTTCAACATTAGGCTATTGTCAAGATATGTTTATTTAAGTTGGTATGCCGTTGGTCTTGGTCATCGCCAGAATGTAAATCAGTGAGTGTTTATCTTCCCCCTTACTCTCAATGGTTCCCTGAGATTTCTCTCCTCTGATCCAATCTCTCCTCCCTCTTCTCTCCCTCTCTTCCCTCTCTCATCTTCCTGTTGCTTTCTCTAGAATTCTTCGCCAAGTGGTTTATTTACAATCTCTTCTGTGCTTTCAGCCTTTCTCCCGTTTTCCCCCCTCCTCTCCTTGCCTTCCCTGGAGCTTGGCTTGTTTGTAAGGATAGTGCTTTATCTGCAGCCCTTTCAAATGCAGGCTGCTGGCTTTCCTGCATTCCCTGGGTGGTGGACTGTGGAAGCCGTTTGCAGTCCTCTTTCCATGTCACTGCAGCTTCTAGACGTGTACCCCTCAATGCTCGTGTAAATGTCCTGAGCCTTTGAAGTTAATGCTCTCTGCCTGTGTCACCTCTCTCCCCTGATATTGTTGTTGTGCACCTGCTTATCTCTCCGTTCTTTCACTAAAGTTTGGGCACTGGCTCCCGGTCTTTCCTTCAACGCTATCCCTGCCATCACTTTAGGAGCATCTACATCCACATGCATGACCATCTGGCAGTCTGTCATCTTAGTCTTTGATCTCCTCATCCTCAATGAGCTTCTCTTTCGCTCCACCTCCCCATCCAATGTCATCATTAGGCTCTAGGCCTTTGCCATCATGGAGTGTTCACCATCTATGAACTACTGCCTTCCATCATTCTAGCCCATTCTCAATTACCTAACATCACAATCACAAGAAGCCCATCCAGAGTAGGATTTCATTCTCTTTTTTAGAGGAAGGCACTGCACATGAGTAAAGAACTGAGGACATGCTGCTGATCAAGGGGGAAAGACAATCTCATATCATTTAAAATCTTATATGCGAAGAAATTGATGATCTTTATGTTACACTTCTGTATTTAGTATGTGAAATAATGAAATTTCAAAAGCTTATTTCAGGGACTCAAATCCTCTTTTTTGATGGAAAAATATTCTATTATAAGAGGAGACTCTCTTTGGGGCTTTCCACACAGAGGCCTGACGTGGATAAGATATGCTCCTACGTCCCCTAAACTATCTCTCCTAGATATCTCGAGTTTCACCCCTAACATTTTAATACTTAAGTTAGGGATGGGTAACACTATTATGATGTTTTCTCAGCTAGTCAAGTTTTACTGTGAAAAATTTCAGATGCCTCCAGAATATGTTATGTGCCTTACTCGAGAAATCAGCTTCCTATCAAAGCATGATTGACAACATGATTCTGCAACGTGTATCAAGAATATTAAAATTTTTATACCCTTTGGATGGGTGGAGGGAGCACAGGATGGGAGGCAGGGACCCATGCCAATCTCTTGCATCTATTTCGCTCCTTCATTGAGAGATGTGTGGAAAGAGAAGTGCCCTCTCCTCCTTTCATTAGTCACAGAACAAGGCATAGTGGTCCTGAAATTCACTTCTCCCCAGAGCTGTAGTTCCCACTGGGAGCAAGTCTAGGGACAGCGGGAGGACAGATGCTAACATATTTATCTATGAGCACACTTTGGACTATTTTTTTTAGTATCTCTGTGTCACTGGCTCATACAGATTGTTTTCATACTTTTTATGTCTGCATAATGTCTGGGTACAGTTTGGCTGGCATTTATGGGAAGTGAGAGGAGCGTGAAGGGAATGTGTGAGCCACAGTTGATAATTATCCTTGGGTAGAGACAGGCATCTTCTGGCCACTGCACAGCAACTGGGGGCACAGAAAGATAGGAAGTACAGTGGGATAGTGGAAACAGCAAAAGGTCAAAAGTCAGAAAACTCAGAGCAAGGATTTTTCGACTTACTATCCTTGGATTTGGGGCAATTTCCTTAGTTTGTCTGAGCCTCAGTTTCCTTACCTGTAAAATGGGGATCAGGGTGTCTCTTCTACTTTCCTCACAGGGTCGGGGGAGGATGGAATCTTTTGTGTGTGTAAAAGTGCTCGGACAATAGCAATGTGCCCTGGAACAGAGGTAAGGTGTTTTTGTAGGATGAGTTGTGGTACTCTCCTGAGCTTCAGGGAAACATTAAGCGAAATATGAACTCTGTGGCATGTCAGTAATCATACGTTATAAATTTGAAAAATAGTTGGGATAAATTGTAGTTTTGGGCATTGTAAAATGATGGAGTGAAGATGAATTAAAACATCAGAAATGTATTGGATTAAGAAGCAGCTCGGATTTTGAAAACGTGCTACATAGTTAAACAACATCCAATATTTTACTATCCAAATAAAAACACTTAGCTCTTTCATAAGCCCTTTTCCTTTTATAATCATGAGCCCTTGCTTTTTTAGATATTACCTAGACCCTAATTAGATGTAGGAATGGTTTAGATAGTCTGCTCTACTGACCAAGAATAATTTTTTATATTTTATTAGGAAAAAAACCAGTGAGTTTCAACATGCCTCCTGTGACTATGTTAATTGTCTGGAGTGTCTCAATTTCTGGAAATCTCGTTGGTCATAAGTTCTCACAAACTATCATGTTTATGCTCCCTTTAGCCCTTCAAACCAAACATCCTCATCACAAACTCATTTTTTGGCAAGTGATGTGAATGTCCCTCCTAAGGCACGTATCTCCTAAGCTTTGTCTTCTCTTTAAGCTAAATCTACCCTTTGCCTGTATGTCCCCAGACCAAATACAGTGTTTTGCTCATTGTAGGTTTTCAGTACATGTTTATTGAATCTAGTTGAATAATTTTCTTTATCAAGCTTGCAGCATAAACTGGATGCTGACTATATGAGCAAACATAAATGTATATACCCCTGTTTATATAAAACGTGAATTTAGAGTTTTCAGTCTGAATCCTGGAAAACAAACCACCTTGGTGAGACTGAGGTGCAGTACTGTGGGATGGGGAAAAGCAGAACTTCCTTCACCCCGGGAGGCAGGAGAGCACTCCAGGTCCCTTCTCTTGGTAACTGGAAAGTTTGTCCAGGATCCCAGGAGAGAGGTTGGAATTTGGAGTGTTTAGAGGTCACGGTTGGAGCCATGGAAGTGGATGAATTTGGCCAAAGGAGGATCTATGATTGAGAGGGAAAGGAGTAATTTTTGAAAAGGAAAGTAGTGCTTAGCAAGGTTCGAGAAAGAAGAATGGGAGAAGGGAAATGTCAAAATGTTCAAATAGATTTTATAAGGATGTAAACTTCACACATGTTTTTGTCTGTATTGTTCATTGCTGTGTCTATTCCAACAACCCGGAATAACACCTGGCATGTAAAGGACACTCAGTAAACATTTGCTAAATGAATGCGTGAATGAAGAATAGACGATCGGAGGGGTCACAAGTGGCAGGGAGCCTGAAAAAGCTCAGGGCTGAAATGAAGTCACAAATGTAATGGCCAATGCTAATGGACAACTGAGGAAGTGGAAACAGTGAATCTGTCTTTTGCAAAACGTGTTGGTTCTTCCCAGCAAGACATCACTGTTGGTTCCCCATCTACCAAATTCCATCAAAATGATCAAGTGAATATATGTATAGGGAGAAGCTGAGTCGGCACTGTCCACATGCCAGAAATATCAAGTAATTTTTATGAATCCTGTTTGGATGGTTGGTTCTGTGTTGGAGGTCCATGAGCACTCTTGTTCTGAAAGCATCGCATATCTAGGATGCAAACCGAAAAAGGCCCAGCAGACCCCGTCTGAGGGAGGAAGACAATGAGGTAGGCAGTGAGGCCATCAGTAGCACGTTATTTGGTCTCTTTCTGCTTTTTCAGTGCCTCCTGCAAGCCCAAAGTCTTCACCAACATTCAGGTTCCACCCAGAGACCACATTCTCACTGCCTTCTGTGGGTCACCTCCCCCTGTCCTTTTGGGAATCTGTAAGTGCTGTCTCTTCTGCTATTTTCACTTCAGTCCACAAAGAGAGGAGGAAGGGAGGGGAGGAGCTGAGATCGGCAGTTAAGTACAGTGTAAGAGGTGTAGGTATGAGCTGGAAGGCTGTGCCTGGGGTTCAGATGCGAGCCTGTGCTTCTCAGGAGAATTGCTGATGGATGCCCCTGACTGGGTTGGGAGAAGCTGGGCAGGAGTAGAGGGAAAGAACTGATGCGACCCAGGTGGTTACAGGAAGGAGGTAAAGGAAGCTAGAAGGTTAAGGGGGGCGGAGTCACTTTCTATGAGCAACAAAGGGAAATCTGGGAGTGCAGGAACCTGGAAGGTCATGTGGTATAGAAAGGGAAGAGAGACAACTCTGAAAACTGTAAAACAAGCTGCCGCTGTGGTCTGAATCAAGTCCTTTAGAAGCTCGCTGAGAAATCTTCTCTTCCTTCCCAAGTCTCCTTCAATCCCATAGAGAACCAACACAAGAGGGAAAGAGGAAGAGTCGGAGCAGAGTCTCTTCCTAAAAGCCACCATCTGTGGGCGTGAGTGTCTTTGGTCCACGGATTTCTCCTAAGACCCATGATGATTTTGATGAGAGAGTATTGATTTTATGGTTCATTGGTAAGTATATTAACATACTTCCTCCTACACCATTTTGGGGAGTACATTTTCTTTCTCTTTGGAGAGAATCCGTTTTCAATGTTTTTTCTTAGGAACTGTTTCTTGTGATAAAACCCAATAGCTAGAGATCACCAGAAACAAATCAATATTTCAACAAAGGCAGATCTACTTTATTCTCTGCCTGTCTCCTCCCTCCTGGGTGATTGTGTTAAACCAACGGTTAACAAAGAGGCATATGTAATGGACAAGGATCATTTACAAGCCTACTGTTACTTGCCGCACACGCGATCCAAAGGAAGAATTGCCATCATGAAGGAAGATTCTGACCAGGGCCAGAATCTGAAGAATCCTACATGGAATACATTCTGTGCAGGGCAGGTTTCTGCCTTCCCCAAGTTCCATTTCCTTTAGCCCTTTAAGTGAAGGGCTGACAAGTATTAGCATATAAGGGATGTGCCTTGCAAGTAAATATCTTCCTGCTAGGTAGAACCTTGAAAGAAAAATGCACCGGCTTGGTTTTTTGCCCTTTAATTCTTTTTTTCTATTTTATTTATAAACAACATGGAAGAAAAAGTTCAAAATCTAGAAATCAAGAAAATTAAACTGAAAAGTGTGTCTCAGTGTATTATTGTATATTCTAATTTTATGTAATTTCCCCCCTTTTTATTCTTAGAAAGTCATGAAATTCAAGATCTGTGAGAATCAGCAACTCTTATTATGCTTTTTTCCTTGCTGTTTTGATGTTAGTAGATTTAGATAACAAACCATTCATTCATTCAGATAGTTACCATACTGTTGGGGATACAGAAAAGAGGCAGACACGGACCCACCCCTTTTAGGTGCTCGAAGCCCCTGAATATCCTTCCTGCATTGTGCTTTAGGACCACCTCTAAAGAAAAGAAGCAGCAAAATGCTTCTTTTTTTGAATGTATGGCATACATATGACTCATTATATTTATGATTCCTTTAAGCTTAAATTAGGAGGAAGTTCCTAGAGTATGTTGTAGAGTAAGCAAAAAATGGTTGTGATAGATTGCAAAAATAGCCACAAATTATTTCATCCCTGTGTGCATGCCCTTTGGCAATGTGAGTTTATGGTCTTCCCATCAGGAGTTTAATTCTTTTTCTCCACCCAGTAAACATGGACTTGACCCTGTGACTTGCTTGGCCTCAACACATGAACAAATGTACTGCACGTAGATGCTTGAGAAGGGCTGTGCGTTAGGGCTTGCTGTCTTGCTGTACCTGGAACCCTGAGACAGCCTTGTGAATGGCCTGAGCTACTCTGCTGCATGAAGAGAGAGACGCAGTCATGTCCATGTCGCTCCACTAACATATGCCAACCACCAGAGATAACACTGAGGCTATGCTAGACCACATGATGCCAGCTGAACTGCCAGCCGCCTAGATGTGTGAGTGAGCAGCACACATCAGCTGAGCAGACCCAGACCAGAACTACCACTTGGAAAGTGTGCATTGGATTCTTTCCAACACGGAGAATTATGGAAAATACTAAATGTTGTGATTTTAAGACACTACATTTTGGAGTGTTGTTATGTAGTAAAAGCTAACCGATACAATGGTATTTTTCTAATCTCTTAAAACTTTTAAATGCTGAAACTACAGGATTAGGATGAGTTCAGAATGTGAAAATATAGTCTTATGATGTAACATTTCTTAAGACTGGCCATAAATTCTATTGAAATTTTGAATTCTATTTGAAATTTAATTCCTGAGGAATTAAATAATTGATAAAGATTTTTAAAAAATACTTTATTGATGTATGATTGACAAAAAACTGTAGATATTTAATGTATACAGCTTGATGTGTTTGGGAATTGGTAGAAATTTTTATTGTTTTTTATAATCTCTAGTGAAGATGTGAAATTGAAATTGGTTGGGGTTAAGATTTCCAGTTAGTAAATGAATAAAAGAAGAGCTGATTGTCCCAGATTTTATTTACTCTGGTTCTGCCTGATGCACTAGAAGTCAATGTTTGCTTAATGAGTGGTCGGTATTTATTGCCTTTTCAATTCAACAACAGGCTATGTTTTAAATATAAAAATTACCATGATAAGTTATAGCCACCATCCACTCATCACTCAGTTACTCATTCCCTCTATGCAAGAGGGAATATCTTCTCCAAAGATTCTGCTTGTTTTCATATATTTTAAAGCACTTATTAGGTACTATGTAGCAGTCAATAGGCCCATAGAAGAGGACAGTACAATTTGAGAGCTGTGTGAGGGCTAGAATTAAGAGGATGTACAGACTATATGGACATATGTTTGTAGTTAGTGGGTACATGGGACACCTCTTGTGCCCCAGTTGGCATCAGCAACGAGATGTGTAGGTGTAACCTGGCAAGGCCCTGCCTCAGCTGTACTGTGCATCTCTTGTTGGCCTGTGACTTCTCTGTTCTTGCTGTGTGGGCTATCTTAAGGAACCTGCTGAGTCACTGTGACAGATGCACAGACTGGAAGTGCAAGAGAGTAACACTGCATGAGACAATCTTTGACCAATGAGGGATGGGAGCCAGGCTATAATCTGAACAAATATACTTTAATTACTTGAATTATTTCAGCCTCAGTCCCCTGCTCTGTGAAGTGCAAAGAAAAATTCCTACCTAATAATAAATACCCTCCAGTGTAGTGAGGATTAAATGAGATAAAGTCTGTATAGGTCTATCAAATAGTATATGCTCAATAAATGTTAGTTTTCCTCTCTGTTCTTGCATTTATAAAATTGTGATAATGAATGTTATTATTTTGGTTAGTTTTTTCTTTTACTATTAGACTTTGAAAATAATTTAAGGAAAAGAATCTTTTAAACTTAAAACTTTTGGAAAATTGGAATTACTAACCAATAACTATAGCCAGGAAGTATAGTTGAAAGAGCATCTTGTGTGTAATCAGAAAAACTAGATTCTAGTTCTGGACCCTGCTATTATTGTCTATGTCACTTTGGACAATTTGTGGCAACTCACACAACATTGGAGGAGAAGTAGGCTTGTCCTAACTCCTAAGTAACTGTTGGCAGGAGAGCGAGAAGCAAGAAGTGGAGAAGAATGTTTCATAGTAACACAGTCAACAGAGAATTTATTTCCAGCTTTCACTCCAAGTAGGAACTGATTCTTAACAACTAAAATAGCTTCAAAACCACACACACACTTAGTCACAGCATGCAAAATGATGAACTGCAGGAAGGCTAACCTGACTCCAGATCCCACAGATGGAGGACAGAGCTCTGCAATTCACAGCTGTGCCAGAATTTTGCAGCCGTTAATGGACAAAGCCTTTCATCATAATCAGCTGATAAAAACTCAGTCTTAAAAGAATTTATGTGAACAAGCTGAGAAGCAGCGCTAACTCCCTGAAATCACTCCTGAGGATCCCAAAGCAAGAAGTAGAAATCTAAATGACCGAGTGGCATAGGCATATCGTGAGTTAGAGAGAGAAACGAGATTGAGCCCTAACTAGTACCTTCATCACGCTAAGAATTTTAGAGAAGAGGAGCCAGAGATGATATCAAAACATGCTCTGTGCCCTTTAGAGTTTGTTGTATGTGTTTATGGAGAGTGAAGTGTGTATAAGTCTCATTACAGGATGTCACTTCAGTCATTCTTATCAATTGTTTTATTTCCTCAAAAATCCTGAGTTAATTTTTTTAGGTGTTGTTTTAGGTTTGTTTTTTTTTTTTTTGCTTTTTTTTTATTGTGGTAAAAAAATACATAATGTTAAATGTTCCATCTTAACCATTTTAAAGCGAACAGTTCAGTAGTTTAACTGTATTCATATTGTTGTGCAACAGGTCTCTAGAACTTTTTCATCTTGCAACACTGAAATTCTATACCTACTAAACACTAATTCTCTCTCCCTCCTCGCCCTTGACAACCACCTTTCTACTTTCTGTTTCTATGGTTTGATTGCTTTAGATACTTCATATGAGTGGAAACATACTATTTGTCCTTTTGTGACTGACTTATTTCACTCAGCATAATGTCCTCAAGTTCATCCATGTTTCAGCATGTGACAGAATTTCATTCTTTCTTAAGGCTGCATCAATATTCCATTGTATGTATATGCCATGTTTTCTTTATCCATTCATCTGTCGATGGACATTTGGGTGGCTTCCCCCTCTTGGCTATCGTGAATAATACTGCCGTGAACGTGGATGTGCAGATATCTCTTGGAGATCCTGCTTTGAATTCTTTTGGATGTGTACTCAGAGATGGAATTGCTGGATCATATGGTAGTTCTATTTTTCGTTTTTTGAGGAACTTCCATACTGTTTTCCATAATGGATGCACCATGTTACATTCCCACCAGCAGTGCACAAGGGTTCCAATTTCTCTATATCCTCATTAACACTTTTTATTTTCTGTTCTTTTACCAGTGGCCATCCTAATGGCTGTGGGGTGATATCTCATTGTGGTTTTGATTTGCATTTGTCTTATGATTAGTGATGTGGAGCATCTTTTCCTATGCTTGTTAGCCATTCCTAGATCTTCTTTGGAAAGTTGTCCATTCAAGTCCTTTCCCCATATTGTAATCAGTTTATTTGTTTTTCTGTTGTTGAGTTGTAGAAGTTCCTTATATTTTTCTAGATATCAAGTTATGTATATCAGATATGTAATTTGCAAATATTTTCTCTCATTCTATAGGTTGCCTTTTCATTCTGTTGATTGTCTTCCATGATGTAAACTTTTTAAGTTTGATGTTGTCCCATTTGTCTGTTTTTGCATTTGTTGCTTGTGCTTTTGGTGTCATATCCAAATCATTGCCGAATCCAATGTCCTGGAGGTTTTCTCCTGTATTTTTTTCCAGGAGTTTTATAGTTTCAGGTCTTGCATTTAGGTGTTTAATCCATTTTGAGTTAATTTTTGCATTTGGTGTAAGGTAAGGGTTCAACTTCCTTCTTTTGCTTGTGGGTATCCAGTTTTCCCGTCATCTGTTGAAGGGTCTACCCTTTCCCCACTGTGTAGTCTCGTTGAAAATTCTTTGGCCATATATGCAAGGACTTACTTCTGAGCTTTCTATTCTTTTCCCTTGGTCTATGTATCTGTCTTTATGTTGGTACCACACCACCTTTTTTTTTTTTTTTTTAAAGATTGGCACCTGAGCTAAGAACTGTTGCCAATATTTTTTTTCTTTTTTCTTCTCCTCCCAAAGCCCCCCAGTACATAGTTGTATATTCTAGTTGTGAGCGCCTCTGGTTGTGCTATGTGAGATGCCGCTTCAGCATGGCTTGATGAGCAGTGCCAAGTCTGCGCCCAGGATCTGAACCCACGAAACCCGGGGCCACCGAAGTGGAGCACGTGAACTTAACCACTTGGCCATGGAGCCGGCCCCCCATACCATCTTAATTACTGTTGCTTTGTAATATGTTTTGAAATCAGAAAGTATGAGGTCTCCAGCTTTGTACTTTTTCAAGATTGTTTTGGCTATTCAGAGTCCCTTAAGATTCCATATGAATTTTAGGAATTTTTTTTCTTTTTCTGCAGAAAATGTAATTGGGATTTTGATAGGGATTGCATGGAATCTATAGATCACTTTGGGTAGTACAGATGTTTTAACGTTGTCTTCCAATCCATGAGCACAGGATGTCCTTTGTTTTGTATCTTTGATTTTTTTCAAGCAAGATTTTGTAGTTTTTGGTGTACGAGTCTTTTACCTTCTTGATTAAGTTTATTCCTAAGTATTTTATTCTTTTTGGTGCTATAGTAAATGGGATTATTTTCTTAATTTCATTTTTAGATTGGTCATTGCTAGTGTATAGAAATACAATTGATTTTTTTTTTTTTTGAGAAAGATCAGTCCTGAGCTAACATCTGCTACCAATCCTCCTCTTTTTGCTAAGGAAGATTGGCCCTGAGCTAACATCTGTGCCCATCTTCCTCTATTTTATATGTGGGATGCCTGCCACAGCATGGCTTGGCAAGTGGTGCATAGTTCCACACCAGGGATCCAAACCAGCGAACCCTGGGCCACCAAAGCGGAACGTGCGAACTTAACCTCTGCACCACCAGGCTGGCCCCTGCAACTGATTTTTGTGTGTTGATTTTTTATCTTACAACTTTACAGTAGGTTTGTGTGTGTGTGTGTGTGTGTGTGTGTGTGTGTGTAATGTTTAGGGTTTTCCACATGTAAGATCATGTCACCTGCAAACAGATAATTTTACTTCTTCTTTTCCAATTTGAATGCCTTTTCTTTCTATTTCTTGTTTGTTTTACATTTTTGAAGATTAGAGTTAAGATTCTAGCCTGATGTACAACACGTGTTGAGGGAAAACCAGGGCTTTTGCTACCCCATTTGGCATCTTTGTGTGAATGAGAGAAGCAAGCCCCTTCCTCCAGGTAGTTGCAGCCTGCCCCAGGGTGCACGACGTGGAGAGCAGAGCACAGGATGAATTTCAGCCCCCCTAATCCCTTTGACTGAATGTGCTGGGGTAGTGGACACGTTGTGTATCTCTTCAAGTCCTCCTGACCCCTCCTCTTATTTCAGTCACCACTGCAGTGACCAGTTCTGCGTAGATGTCACCCAGTTTCACACAGATGCCCCTAAATGGTGCCTCGCCTTACACCCCAGGCCTCTCCCTTCCTGTTTTGGGGTTTTTGTGATTCCCTTCATGGGGGTGCCCACAGGAACCTTCCTGGCACTCACACGTGTGCAAGGCTGATGTGTGGGGCTGGTTGTGGAGGGGGAACAGGAGGGAACAGGAGGGGGGACTTCGTAATGCTCTGTGAGGCAGCTCTTGACCAATGGGAGAAGTGGGCCAGTGAATAAATGCTCTGCCCTCTCCACCAGCCTCCATGGAAGATGCTGAGACACGTTTCATGAGAGTCGTCAAAGGGTCCCAAAGGATCGAGCAACTTGTGGTCTGAAGCTCTGCTTTGAGGGGACCCATCACACAAAATGCTTGTACAACTGTATGCAGCAGCCTGGACCGTAACCTCTGACCCCATCTGCTTCAGGTTCGCCTTAAAGAGACCCATTTGTCGTGGGCGCTTTACAAGATACACAGCCACTTCACATTTCTGAGTTCCAGCATCCTCTTTTAAATTGGAAGTAAGAACACTTTAAAATGTGTTTAAAGTGTGAAGCACTAAATACATTTAAGTCATTAAGTATAAATCGTTATTTCTGTTTTCAAACCTCACACCCATTACCATGTAAATCAATACTTGCCTTCGTAAAAGATCATTTATACAGATCTCTAGACTCATGTTAACAAGCAATGATTGTTTTAAACTGAGCCACGGGTTCTAGAGAGGTCTCTTTTTAGATTTATCTTTTCATCTTTATCTAGGTAGCAGGATTGTTAAACTTGGTCAGTCTGATCTGGGCTCCATCATGGCGCCCTCTTTCTGGAACTTTGTGCCCACCCTGACTCCCTTGGTCTGTGTGGTTTGGCCTGCCTGCCTATGTCTCATTTTAAACACCACTCATTCTAGATGGGCCTTTGAAATGTTTTAGAGCCTGATAGTGATAGTGCCAATCAGGTGAGGGCAGCTTCGATCTGCTACCCCTCCCAAGCCCCCAGCACCACTCAAAATCTCACCCTCACTGGGATATCTTCTCTGCCCATGTTCTCTAGGTACTACTCTCTGATGCTGAAAAGGACCCGTAATTAGTTTATTGCTGTATTGGGCTTTTATCTTATTTTTGGTCTCAGAAATATTTTTGGTCTCAGAATGGCCTGCCATTCACAGATGAGAGAAAACACTGACTAAAAACTCTTTTCTTTCTACATTACAATGTAATCAGATTATTGTCATTCATTAAAATATCTTTGCTTCTTTGACATTAAATATTTTCATTACTGGAGCTAGTATCAGAGAAAACTGTGTTCATCTGCTTTTTTTCTCTTTTTTTGGTGAGGAAGGTAACACCTGTTGCCAATCCTCCTCTATTTGCTTGAGGAAGGTTGGCCCTGAGCTAACATCTGTGGTAGTCTTCCTCTATTTTATATGTGGGACGCTACCATGACATGGCTTGATGAGTGTGTGTAGGCCCACACCTGGGATCCGAATCTTTGAACTCCAGGTCGCCAAAGGGGAGCACGCGAACTTAACCACTACCTCACCAAGCCGGGCCCTATCTGCTTTGAATAACATAAGATAATCACATCCTTGACTTCACTGTCACATTTTTGGTACTGTGAAGTGAAGACTGGGTGTTTAGGGACCCAGGTCTAAGCCCATTTCTGCCAGTGGCTGTGTGACCTTGGATAGCCGCTTAATTTCCCTGGGCTCCAGCTTCCACTTTCATAGAATGTGACTGTTGAACTAGATACATCACCTTCTCTAAAATTCTGTGAGCATCTCCTCTCTGCATTTGCATCAACTGATCTCACACCTGGGTCAAGATATCAGTATTAGTGTGGTCCTTCTTTCTCATTTTCTCAATTGTCCTTTGCATTATTTTTTTAAGTCACACGAGTACTTTTCTCTGAATCTTCCTATGGCGTGTTGTCCTGAGGTGTCTCACCCTTCTTTAGTCAAGACCCTGTAAATATGCTGTGCGTCTTTCCCTGCGTATTTCTGTTCATGGAATACCATTGGACAAGAGTCTTCCAGCCCCTATTCAAATGTTCCGATTTCTTATATGGTATCTGAGCAGTGAGAAAGGGGATGATTTTCATTTAATGACCTCCCTTCTGTGGTCCACTTCTACTGTCAAAGAATCCGTTTCTCCTGATGGAGTGTCCAGTGAGAACACAGCAGAAGGAGGGGCTTGCTGAAGGAGGGGCTGAAGGAGACAGCACCTTAGCTCACCCGGTGAGAAACTTAAGTCAGGGCTTCCTGGCTTGTCTGTTAGTCATAGGATTAGGATGCAGAAGGAAGATGGTTGGCTTGACCACCTGTATTAGCAATTCAATTTGAATTGATAGATGAAGTCAGATTTTTTCTGACAAAATATCTGATTTGGTGAATTGGTTTGACATCACCACTGGCTGTTGGTATTAGTTTGCCAAGGCTGTCATAACGAAGAACCAGAGACTGGATGGCTCACACAACAGAAATTTATGCTCACGGTTCTGGGATCTAGATGTCTAAGATTAAGGTGCCAGTAGGTTTAGTTTCTTGAGGCCTCTCTCCTTGGCTTGCAGAGGACCACCTTCTCACGTGGCCTCACATGGTCTTTTGTCATGTGCGTGCATCCCTGGCGACTCTTTGTCCAGATTTCCTCTTATAAGGACACCAGTCAGACTGGATCAGGGCCCACTGAACAGCCTCATTTTAACTTAATCACCTCTTTAAAGGCCCTCTCTCCAAATACAGTCACGTTCTGCGGTTGCTGAGGGTTTGGTCTTCAACATAGGAACTTTGGGGCGACACAATTCAGCCTATAACCCTCTCCATAAATCGCATGAGCTAAATCAGCAGCTCCAAGAATTTTATGAAAATAAGCTTGTGATAAGAAAATAGCATTTGACAAAAATTTGTATTGGAAAAAGTGTATTGAATTATTATTACTATTCCAATCCATTCTGAGTATATTGGGTTACACCAGGTGCCTCAAAGAGAAAGCAGACCAGGTGCAATAGTCATTGGATGGGTGTTGGTCAGGCTGATTTTCTTCTACTTCTTCTGTCAGTTGTGAAAGGAGTTAAAGTTTCTGGTTATTATTGTGGATTTATCTACTTCTCCCTTTAGTTTTCTCAGTTTTCATTTCATACATTTTGAAGATCTGGTATTAGAGGCATCCACATTTAGGATTATATCTTCCTGATGAATCGGTCCCTTTGTCATTATGAAATACCCTTTTGTCCTGAAGTCTACTTTGATATTAATGTGGCCACACCAGTTTTCTTACACTTACTCTTTGCAAGATATATCGTTTTCCTTCAGTGTATTTGTGTCTTTATAATTAAATGGCATCCTTTATAGACAGCAGATAAATCAGTCTGGCTTTTTAAATTCAGTCTGACAGTTTTCTCTTTAATTAGGGTATACAGTCCATTGACATTTTATGTAGTTGTTGATATGGTTGGATTAGGGTTCATCAATTTGTAATTGTTTTCTACTTCTCACATGTCTTTTTGTTCTTCTCTTACTCCTTTCCCACATTCTTTTTGTTTAATTGAACACTTTTAGCGTTCTTTTTTATTTCTTCTATTGTTTTTTTAAATCACAGTCTATTATAAATTAATATTGCAGTACTTCATGTAAAATGGAAGAAATTTAGACTAGTACAATTTCTTTTACTCCATTCTTTGTGCTAATGTTGTCATATATCTTACTTCTCTGGACTTTATAAACCCCATACACTACAATGTTGCTACTTTTACTTTAAGCAGTTGTCTTTTAAAGAAATTATGAGGAAAACAAGCTACGCTTTTTAATGTATCCACATATTTACCATTTTCCATGGTCTTCGTTCCTTCCTGTTTAGCTGAGATTCCATTTACAGGCATACCTTGTTTTTATTACACTTCACTTTATTGTGCTATGCAGATAGTGTGTTTTTTACAGGACCCTCCACCAGCAGAAAGATTATGACCTGCTGAGGCTCAGATGATGATTAGCATTTTTTAGCAAGAAGTTTTTTTTTTTTGAGGAAGATTAGCCCTGAGCTAACATCTGCTGTCAATCCTCCTCTTTTTGCTGAGGAAGACTGGCCCTGAGCTAACATCCATGCCCATCTTCCTCCACTTTATATGTGGGACGCCTGCCACAGCATGGCTTGATGAGCAGTGCCATGGCCATACCCGGGATCCGAACAGGCGAACCCCGGGCCGCGGAAGCAGAACGTGTGCACTTAACCACGGCACCACGGGGTCAGCCCCTGGATGATGTTTTTTTTGTTTTTTTTTTTAATTAATGTTATGATAGATTACAACCTTGTGAGATTTCAGTTGTACATTTTTGTTAGTCATGTTGTGGGTACACCACTTCCCCCTTTGTGCCCTCCCCTCACCCCCCCTTTTCCCTGGTAACCACCGAT
Organism: Equus przewalskii; assembly: GCF_037783145.1. NCBI lineage: Eukaryota > Metazoa > Chordata > Mammalia > Perissodactyla > Equidae > Equus > Equus przewalskii. Next base: position 51,332,419 of record NC_091849.1, read on the forward strand.
CAGATCTCCTTGTCAATATATTAACTTCCACCTATGAGTGGAGTCATATAGAGTTCGTCTTTCTCTGACTGGCTTATTTCGCTTAACATAATACCCTCGAGGTCCATCCACGTTGCTGCGAATGGGCCAATTTTGTCTTTTTTTATGGCTGAGTAGTATTCCATTGTGTATATATACCATATCTTCTTTATCCAATCATCAGTTTCTGGGCATGTAGGTTGGTTCCACGTCTTGGCTATTGTAAATAATGCTGCGATGAACATAGGGGTGCAAGGGACTCTTGGGATTTCTGATTTCAGGTTCTTAGGATAGATACCCAGTAATGGGATGGCTGGGTCATAGGTATTTCTATTTTTAACTTTTTGAGAAATCTCCATACTGTTTTCCATAGTGGCTGTACCAGTTTGTATTCCCACCAACAGTGTATGAGGGTTCCTTTTTCTCCCTGGATGATGTTTTTTGATTTGTCTTCAAGCTCACTGGCTTTTTCTTATGCAATCTCCAGTCTGCTGTTAAGTCTACCTCATGAATATTTTATTTCAGGTAATATAATTTTCAGTTATAGAATTTCCATTTTGTTATTTTTTATAACTTCCATTTCTATGCTGAGATTTCCCAGCTGTTTATCTTTGTCTTTCCTTATCTTTAAGTTTATCTTACTTGTTAAGTCCTTAAACATATTTATAATGGCTGCTTTTACGTCCTTGTCTGTTAGTTCTAACACTTAGGTCAACTTTGGGTCTATAAATAAAGCTTTATGGGAACACAACTATACTCATTTATTCACATGTTGCCTGTGGCTGCCTTCATCCTACAATGACAGAACTGAGAAATTGTGAAGGAGACCATGTGACTTGCAAGCCTGAAATATTTACTCTCTGGTCTTGTTAGAAAAATTTTGCCAACCTCTGCTCTTTGTTCCCCACACTTGAGGGCATGATACTTCCTCCTATCGCGTGGCCTTCCTGGAGTCTTAGGAAGTCCTCAAAGAGCCTTACAGGGTCTTCCGCCCGCCCTGGCTGGGCTGGAACTCCACAGCTCTCAGCACTGAGCTACCTCTGGGATCTCCATTCAGCTGTCAACCCTGCAGCAGCCTCTCTCCACTGGGCCTTGCAGAGTTTTGCCCCACCTATGTGCAACTCTCTCCTCAGGCAAGTTCTCCTGCTGGGAACTTGCATGCAGACTTCTAGGAATGCCTCTTTGCAGCTCCCTCATCTCTGGTACCGTATCCTACACCTTCCAGAGCTTTAGCAGCCCTGAATGTCAGTCTCTGCCTCTTCGACTCAGGGAGACTGAGCTCTGTGCTCTGCTTGGGGTCCACTTCTTGGTCCCTATAGTTTAGAAGGTTTCCTGAGGCAAAAAACCAGGGTGACTGTGTTGCTCACTTCATGGGCTTCCCTTCTCTCAAGGATCTCAGTCCCATGCTGCCTGGTGTCCAATGTCTGAAAATAATTGCCTCATTTGTTTGTCATTTGGCAGGAGGAGAAGTCTAGTTGGTGGTTATTTTGAAGGTGGCCAAAGGCAGAAGTTGCTCTTTGTTCCTTTTTTACTCTTAAATTTAATCATGTACAGTTATGACTTAGGTAGTAAAGAAACCCTGAACTACCATAAGGGAGAGCACAGTCATAGGTGAAATGCTGTAAAGACTTTAATTAAATCTACCTAACGTGCTATTTTTTCTTTCTTGCCTATGGGGCTCTCCCTCTGTCCTTTTACTTCATAATTGGAGACATCCCCCATTCATGTCCATTAATTTTGTTTTTGGAAAAAAACCAACGATTTTACGAGCATGCTCTTCTACTGTTATAGGAGGTGTTCACACCCAGTATAACTTGTATTCATTTTATCTTTTAAAGCTACCACTACTTGAAAATGACTCAAAGCTAATAGCACTATTTTCCTATACTAAAACAATATTTTTAGAATTGGAAAAACACTATCTGTAGATAGCATATACATTTAGTTTTTATTCTGTTGCTCCATCCTCTTGTCAGATTATGCTAGGTGGCATGTTTCTGCTAATGGTCCCTAAATTGGAGGCAGGATATGCTTTTGAAGGCGACATATTATACTGATAGGGCAACGTCCCAACCTGAAAGGCTAAATTTTTTTGGCACAAAGAAGCTCTAAATTAGCAGGTTAATTTGGGCTGTTTTCTCAATTTTGAGTTATTTTACATTTTATCTCATTTTTAGAATTTATATTATTACACCAGAAAATCTTGGTTTTAAGTTAGGTGATTTTAAATTATTACCTGATTTTAAATTACTAAGTACCTCTTGGACGTCAAATTGATAAGTAATGATTTGAATTTTTTGCAATAAGTGCCCACAGGCATAGTGATAAATTACTATCTGGAGGAGGTAACTGAAATTCTGAGATGTGTGTGGATCATGTCATAAGAGGAAATACAGAAGGAATTAAGGCTGGTGATGAAGGTGTTATGTAAATTTTTCAGTGTACTTAAGGCCTGATTTAGGTGCAGAAAAGACTATTCAGAGGTTTTAAGCTTTAAAAGTTAATAATAAATTTATTATAGTTTTCCCTTAACGTTTAAAGTTCAGCTTACAAATCTTAGTTTATTTATAAACCAAGTCAAGTATTGCAATCATTTGTAAGGGTCTTTGACTAATGCTTGGTTCTATTTATGGATTTGTTAATTAAACATCTTCAGGCATTTTACACTGCATTTATATATTTGATATATTTTAGTTCTTTAGCTTTAAAAATTGTTCATCTAATAAACCTTCCCAAGTGCTTAAATAATTCTTATAAATCCAATACAGTAAATGTATAAATGTAACAAACTTAAATTTCTTTTAAATGTTCCAGTGCTATTTTCCAAATTTAAAAGATTACAACCCAAAATAACAAGTCTATATTGAGAACTCATTTACACATTTAAATTCTTTTTTTTTTGAGGAAGATTAGCCCTGAGCTAACTGCTGCCAATCCTCCTCTTTTTGCTGAGGAAGACTGGCCCTGAGCTGACATCCGTGCCCATCTTCCTCTACTTTATATGTTGGATGCCTGCCACAGCATGGTGTGCCAAGAGGTGCCATGTCCTCACCCGAGATCGGAACCGGTGAACCCCGGGCTGCTGAAGCGGAACATGCGCACTTAACTGCTGCACCACCCGGCTGGCCCACACATTTAAATTCTAATTAGAAGGCTGATATTCTGATAGACTCAATTCTCCTAAATATTCCTCGTACAGAAAACACTAAATTTACACACACGCCCTAGACTCAAAAGAGCAACAGATGGCTTTGATTATCTTATTCGATTCTGCTCCATTCTGAATCTTCCCGGAGTTGAAAGGTACTTCTCCATGATGGGAACAACTTCATCCTCCCACACGGTCTGGGGTTACTGTCTTGGCTTGCCTGAGGTTGCATAATGGCTGGAAATCTTAGCCAGGAGGCTTACTGTATTCTTTTTAGTGACCTTGATGGGACATACCGAACCTGATTCTTGCAGCTTCCTCGTGGATTTCCAGAGCCAGGCGGTCACTTAGCCCTCAAACTTCTAATTCTCTCGGCAAGGCAGTCTGCCAACCTCTTTCTTTGCCTCTCGAGGTTTGTCAAGAAAAGTCTTTTACATACAACTCTGTAGCACTTCCAATTTTGGGGGGGCCCATACAGCTATTGTGCATATTAAAATGATATCAAATTGAATTTTGGAAATCTCTCCTGACTTTGTAGCTCGGTGGGTCCCCACTTTGAAAGTCACGCTTCTGATAAACCTGACAGGGACTCCTGCATTATGCTGCACTGGGTGACTGGCAAGAACACAGACACAACAATTCTATGATTCTCACAGAATAATTTTATTTGCCTGTTAGAACCAGGTGCCTCATCTTGCCTATGTAACAGGCATTTTTCAAGAAATCTGGCCCTTCAATTATGGCTCATGTTAGTTTGCAGTCCTGGGTGTTGTGTTCATAATGCTCTTCCATCTCCTTTCCTCCACAACCATCCCTCCTCCTCTTTCTCTCTTCTTTTCTCCATAACTCAATAAATGAGTGCCTCCTTTAAGCTGGGCATGGTTCTAGAAATAAAAAGGTAAGCAAGAGAGACACAGATAAAGATTAAATAAATACATACTAATAACATTTAAAAATTTTTAAAAATTGAGCTATAACTTTCATATTGTAAAATGTACAAACCTTAAGTATATGCTCAATGCATTACCAATAACTTAGACATTTTCATAAGTGCTGGGAAGCTTATTGCGAGGTAATTGAAATTTTACCACTGAGCACGATATCCCAAGTAACGTAAATGGACTTTGGCTTGAATCGTCAGCTGGAAGGCCGTTATTCAGATATTTGTGAGGCTTGGAGCAGAGTCAATAAACCATGGCCTGTGGGACAGTGTGGACTATTTCTGTGTGACCCAGGAGCTAAGACTGGTTTTTATATTTTTGAAGGATTTAAGACAAAATAAAAGAAGGAGGTGGAGAAGAAGAAAGGACAGAGACTATATGTGGACTGCAAAGTTTAAAATATTTACTAGCTGGCCCCTTATGGAAAAAGTTTGCTGAGCCTGGAGCTACAGGGGAGAGAAAAGTTAACTGGAGGCCGAGGACAATGGTTCCTTCTCTTTGCTCTTTAGGCTAGCAAGCCAGATGTGTCAACAGGTTCTCTTTGACTGGCATTCACATGTCGCTCAATCAGAAAGGAGTTTAAATTTTTACTAGCTTATACCAACCCCACCCAGCGAAATTAAGTATGAGGAAGAGTTTGCTGAAACACTGCGCCAGAACCCCTAAGTCAGGACACTCGGAGGCTGTTGACCTTGACAAATTGAAATGGCAAGCAATAGGATATATTGGAGTATATGAGGAAGCCATTTGGTGTAAACCTAATTCGGCCTGACTTTGTTTTCCCAAAAGGGCCTGACTGTGGCCGTTGAGCACACATTGTATATCTGCTTTAAAACATTTCCTATGGTAAGAACAAATGGCCTTAAGATAAAGGTGCAACTTCCCCCCATATTGGCATTTCCTTAAGGATAAGCATCTTTCCTTAGGCTAGGAACTGATTGCTGCGCTCACCTTTGACCACCCAGCTCACCTGTGACCACCCAGCTCGAGACAACAGACCTGCCACCCTGCTGTGTTCACCGAGACAGCAGACCTACCTGCTGTTTCCATCAATCGCTGTGCCGACAGAGCAGTCTCGCAACTGTTGTAAAAAGGACATTTCAATCATATGTGAAACATCCTGTTTGGGGGTGTATAACTACTCTGTGCATCTCACTTCTTTGGTGCCCTTTCTTCCTTCGGGAAGAAAGGCCCCGGGCCATGGTCCTCAGATTTTAGCTCAGAATAAACTCACCCAAATTTTCATTTATAGATTGGTTATGGGTTATTTTCGTCAACAACATCAATCATGCTATGAACTGGACTTTTCAGAAATATAAGAAGAGTTATGGCTATGTTAACTATTTTCAAGGCTATGGATATGTTTCAAAGACTTTCCAGCATAGTTTGTTATCACCTACTGGCTCAGGGATCCCCTGGGACCTCTGCAGCAGACGGGGGGAGGGAAGAAAGCAGGGAATGGATGCGTGGGGCTGTGACTTAGCAATTTTCAACCGTGTGCCCTAGCCCTTCTTCTCTCTCCAAATAATCCACATGCCTTTTCCTCAAGGCTATTCCAGCTTGCCGTGTGTTTCCGCAGTCAATGTCCTGCTCTCCAGATGGGAATTCTGGCGCCAATCAGGCCAATCAAGCCAGCATTTGGTCTGATTATTGGATAAGGGGCAGCGTGGGGGCTTCTAGATAGTGTTGATGTTAGAATTGTCACCGTGGTTTGGGTTGTCTGTGTTATTGGATCGACTATGGTTATTGGCATAGAGAGGGGCCTAGAAATATCTAGGAGAATGTTTGCAGCCTAATAAAGTGAGTGAGCCTCAGGGGGAAAGTTTGTCCTGGGAAGGGAAATAGAATGCAAGCCAGGAAATTTGGGCAAAAGCTAAGTTATAGTAACTGAACAAAGATGGCTGGGGTTAGGGGTAGATTGCCATTTGCTGGACTCAAGGCTCAGCTGGGGCATATTAGATACAAGGAAAATGAACTGTAGACCCTGTCCATTTGCAGGGTCTATAAGCTTTGCTTGGCTGTTGGCAAGCAAATGGCAATAGCTGAGTGTGCCTGGGCTGGTAAGGCCCAGGATTCACACGACTAGGTTATTAATGATATTATTATCAGAAAAATATTTGATGATACTTGCCATTTTACTGAGCAGTTGCTATGCGACAGACACTTCGTAAGCAATATCCTTACTCCTTACTACATTCTGCTGAAGCAGGTACTCTTAACCCTGCTTTACAGAGCAGACAACTCCAGGTCAATGAAATGAACTGATTAACTCGGGCTGGAAGTGGCAGAACTGGGTTTTGGATCAAGATCTCTCTGAGAACAAAGTATAAAAATTGCTTAATTTTACACCCAGTGTACCTTCTGTAAGGGACATTTGACAAACGCTATAGCCAAAAAGCAGTTACTCATCACACATCCTGGAATATAAATACCTACCCCTGCGTAGATTTGGGTCTATCTAGGGACTTTGGATACAAAATAAATCTACCCTCACTATCCTCTGCAATGTTAATATAATATACTCACTTGGCTAGTTTTAACTGAGCATCTTTTTTTTGTGTCAGGCACTGTGCCAGCAAATGAAATATGCACAGTCATAGCCCTCATTCGGCTTCCAATAGAATGTGTTTGACATTAAACAAGTAAATAAGGTAATAGGTATGTAATTATAAATTGTGCATGTATCTATCAAGGAAAGTCCTGGGGTGATAGAGAATAATTAGGAGATTTACTTTAGATGAAGTAACCATGGTGGGCCTCTGAGAGGAGGTGATATTTAAGTTGGGAGCTGAAGGATGAGCTGGAACCAGCTAGAGCAATAGTGCTCAATTGGGGGCGATTTTATCCCTGGGGGACATTTGGCAATGTCTAGAGACATTTTGGTTGTCATGACTGGATGGCACAGGGTAAGAGGCAGGTAGAGGATTGGTGGTGTTGCTGGCATCTAGTGAATAGAGGCCAGAGGTGCTGCTAAACTTCCTACAATGCAAAGGACAGCCCCTCGTGGCAAAGAGTTTTCAGGCCCAGAATGGCAATATTGCGGAAATTGAGAAACAGCATCTGGGAGCATCAGCATTTGGGAGGGCTCCCTGCCGCAGGTGGGCTAGTACTTAATGCAGTCCAGAAGTGGGAAGAAGGACAGTGTGGCCTGAGGCCAGTGAAGGAGGAAGCTGAGAAGGACCGGGCCATAGAGTCCATCATAATAAGGATTTAGATTTCATTGCAAATCCTCAGTGAATTTGCTCATTCATCCATTTCAAAAGTAGTGATACAACCAGGTTCCCATTTTCCAGGAGTTTCCAGACAAACTCCAAATAAAGGGGAAGTCTTAGATAAGGCAGTGTAATAACCCTTTCCTTACCTGCTCTTAGGGTCTATAGTAGAAAAGCATGTTGGACAGTTTTAAGCATAAATTAACCAGGTCAAGTGCTGTTACTGACATTCTTGCATCTTTAACTAGACTTTTCTATCAAATGCTGCACTTGTCACTTTGATCTCTCTCACACGTGCCCACAAGTTTCTTGCTGGGGCTGACTATGCACCCTGTAGACAGGGTCAGACTCAGTCATTTTTAATGGTTTAATATGTCACCCATCTCAGAATAATGCAGTGCTGTGGAAATCCCCATAAGTTTTTCTAGATTAGGTTTGGGTAAAAAGGTGAAAAAAAAAAAAGTTCTTACTACAGTTGTCAGTGGGTGACATTGAACAAGCTTCTGAACATAAATTTTCTTATCTATAAAGCTGGCATTTACTGAAAGGAATAGTTTCTTGACTATTTCAGTATTGTCGCAGTTCAGAGCCAAGGTGGAAAATCCCAGTTGCTTCATGGAGGGGATTAAAGGAAACAAAATACAGAGAAGAAAAGGACACACCCTCTTTCACTCTGCCAATGGTGCATTTATCAACTAGCCAAAAAAGAAATAATTTGATTAAATATATGAATATGACGGTTCTGTAGGTAAGTAGCTGTGGCAAAGCAAGAATGCGGCAGAAATCGTGCTGGGTTCACTTTCGTTCACTTTGACCCAGGCACTGCAGACAAGCCAGGGAGTCTCAATGGCTGCATCTTCGTGAAACTTTCCCTGGAGAATCTTTCGTACTTTGCTGGGAACTCCTTGGGCCGGGGGCTGCTTCTTTCTTTTTTCTATTTCAGTAACTTTAGGCTCATTTGCCTGGCCCTTTATTAGGCACCCAAAGTGTTGGGATAGATGGATGAATGAATGGACAGAGGAGCTGAATGTTTGATGTTGAACTGTTCCATCCTTAGATGTTTATTTGATCTGAAGAACAGAACATGATGACTTTTCTGGTCAACTGTGAAATCTGTCCATATTTTAACCAGCGGCCACAGTTCTACCAATGACTTCTTGGTGTCCTGTGACGTTCTCTCAGCCTCTTTCTCTCCACATCTGATTATTATCTTCAAGACTGAGTGAGTGTTACTGAGGACTTTTCTCTATTGTGTATTTTCTATGTTCTTTGCTTACTTAATTGCTTATGATTTTAGGTTTAGGAAATGGAATGAATGATTTATTAGTTAAACCAAATTCTAAACCAAACACAAGACTCAACAAGGTGCATCAGAATTCTAAATGTTGTTCCATGAATTTAGTATAATTTTTAGTTCTCAGCTTACGTATTAGAATTATTTAAATGGTTTTTTTTTTGAACTATTGATTCATTCTAGAGTCAGATTCTGTTCCTCCCTTTCTAGCCTGCAGTTCTGTCCTTTTCCCGACCTTTTACACATGACCCAGTTGCCATCTTCTTCTCTTATTCAGATCCTTGACCCTTGGAACCAGAGCAGATGTTTCTAGACACTGTAAATATGTCTAAGTCAACACAGTGTTGATGATGGAAGGGCAGTGCCCAGACCTAGTGCTGCCCATATGGCAGATCCTGCCTTTTCTTTGACAGATATAACCAAGAGCAAAATATGGTTCATGGCCTCTACTGTGTCCAAAAAAGAGAGAGGAGACAGTCCAGTTATTAAATAAACTGTTACCATCTGCTTCACAGGGCAAACAAAAGCACTAATGTCACTAACATTTAAAAGTGAACCGAGAAGAAAATGCTACTTTCACAAGGCAGAGGTTCAGGGACTAGGAGAGCAGGGAATGTGTGAGAGGTGGAGGGCGGGAAACAGAGAAAATGCAGCCTCTTCTCTCTCCCTGGCAGCACGGGGCATGAAGTTACAGTGAAGGTGTGGAACGGCACGTTGATTGTTCCTTTGCGGGCTTATGAATGTTGGCATTCATCACTCATTCATTTTCCAACCAATGTTCCTTGGGCCCTCGCCCCCAGCCAGGTACTGTTCTAGGTGCTGCGGACGCATCATTAGACAAAACAAGCCAGGATGCTTGTCCCTGTGGTGCTTTCATTTTAGCAAGGAGAGACACACCATACACGCAATAACTAAGGAACTGAGTAGGTAGTCAGAAGGTGATAAATGTTCTGGAAAAAAAGGCAAATTAGAGCAGGGATGAAGAGTCTGAGATTAGGTGCACGGTCAGGACGTGATGTGGCCGGGGTAGTTGGGCCTCCAACAAGAAGGGACTTGAGCAAGGACTTGAAGGAAGTAAGGGATTCAGCCAAGTGGCCATCTGAGGGAAGGGCACTCGAGGCAGAGGAAACAGCCAGTGCAAAGGCCCTGTGCAGCGAGGGCAGCTGGAGCGGTCAAGGAGCAGCAGGGAGGTCAGTATAGCAGGAGTGGAGTGAGAGAGGGGAGGTGACAGGAGAGGAGGCAAAGCTAAGAATTGCATAGGGCTCTGTGTACTCTCTTTGTCCCCTTCTACTATCCTCCCCACTCCTGCCCAACTTCTAAAACCCTTCTGGAATTCACAAGCCTTATTTCAAAACATACTTATAACATCAACCCAGACTGTAAACACTTCCTTCGTTTTCTTGTTCTAATGTGGACTCTGCTTATTCAGGAGCCCTTCAAGGGGGGTTCGTGCAGAGCCCTCACACCACTAGGCCTGGGTGTGGCTTGGGTATTCTGATGGGCAAATAGTTTTCCATCCTTTTGAACTCGACTTATAGGACGGCTTGCTGTAGTTGATTTAAAAAAATGGTGTTTGAAAACAGAAAATCTGAGTTCAGGTCTTGCTGTGCCAATTAACTGTGTGACTTTGTCAAGTCATTTAATGTCTTGTATCCTCAGTTTCATTCCTTGTAGATTGGGGATAATGGGAATCTATCTTTCAGGTTTGTAGTGATGGTTAACTGCGGTAATGTCTCTGAAAGTGCTTTCAGATGACTCTAGGGTGAGCCTGTCACCCTGTGTGGCTGAGGTGGTCAGCAGCCCGCCATTAAATCCGCTTAGCACTCTCATCCACAGGCTGTAGCCTGCTTCCCGGGCACGCCAGACATTCTCCACCTGAGGGCTTTGTTCTGGTCCTGGATGCATCTCAGCAGCATGAGTGGGAAGCCACAGCGCTGGAGTTAATGCCCCAGGAACAGACCTGACCCAGCGCTGGACAGGGGATGGGGTCCTAGCTCCCGGATGGGACGTCTCTGAGGTGTGCTGTGCTCTGTCTCGCGGGCTTCCTCAGCAGGATCGTGCTCCACTCCCCCTGTGGTAGCTGACTTGATGGTATCCCCTCCCTTAGCTTCCTTCCCTTTCCTGTTTTATTTCCTTTCTGCCTCTCTGCTGTTTCCTTGCATGACCTCCCAAGTAAACAGCAGAAATAGAAGTTCGTTTCAGCCTGTTTGGCTTCAAAGTTTATGTCTTTAACCACTATTATAATGCCTCTCATATTGCTTCCAGTGTAGTTTCGGAGAAGGGTCATGTTATATGCGTAACTGGGTTTACCTGCCTCATGAATTTAGGTACAATTAGTCACATTCTTTTAGATTGTCATATTGAGTTTAAGACAGCTTGCCCACCTCAAGTGCCAGATTAACAGGAAGTCTAATGGTCCTCTTTTCCGGTTCCTTTCTATGAGTTGTTGAAATAAAACTCCCAAACACTGTGGTACTTCTCGAGTCTGAAAGGGCCTTTGTCCACCTTTCACGAGTGATTTATCATCTGTTGCCATTCTCCCACCCCCATCCCCACCATCCACACACTGTTAAAACGAAAAGAATGCTCCCCAATCTACGGATGACGGCGATCCGCTCTGAAATGTGCCTCCTGGTCAACTCCTGGCACCTCACTTCATTGAGGCTGGGTGGGAGAGCCCATCCCTCAGTTCTGGGCCTTGGTAAAGGCGTATCCATTGCTCCTTTCACAACCCCATGAGCAGCTCCTTCTTCTTGAACCACAAGCACCATGTCCTGCTGGCTGGCCAGGAGGCCTTGCAGCCTCTGCAGGACCTGTGTTTCATGCAGCCCTTCTCTATCCACTCTGGGGCCCGTTTAGACCTCTGCTATCCTAGAGTTCATTTAATTTCATAGTTGTCCTGGTCCACCTTGATAGCTCCCTATCATCCCGTATCAGGGAACTGGGGTTGGTCAAAACTTCAGTTTCCTGCCTCCTGGAAGATTCTGGACTGACTCAGATTGATCCACTGTCTCCCCAGTGTTCATTTTTATATAACGAGGATCTCAGCTTTGACTGAGACACAAATGTTTGGGTTCCATCCTTCCCAGGACAATGCCTGCTTTCTTGCCCTGTGTTTGCCTGAAAGGTCACTCTTGTGATTACCCAAGGGCAAAAGAAGCTCATCGCTCTGATACAAATTATTTGAAAACAATCCATTAGTGCACACCCATTCTTTAAGTCCCAGAAAAAACTTTTTGGCCATCCTCTATTTTAAGGAGATACTGTTTTCCTCCAAAGCTCTGATTGTAAAAGAATAGGGATAAAGTTGGAGTAAGATTTTCTCCCCTCCTTGTGCCTGAAGAATATGTAACTTGTAGTTTTCTATTCTTACAGGGGGGCTAGTGCCAGAAAGAAGTTTAAAATGTCGCTCTCTCTGCTTGTTGAATTGGGACAAGCATGGCCCTGGAGATAAGCAAGAAAAAGGAAGGGAAGGGGTCACAGCCTCCGTCAGAAAAACTCAAAATTCGCTTGTAAGGAGAATTTGCTGACCTGGCCCATGGTGGTTGTCCACTTCTTTGCATCATAACCTTCTGTGGCTTGAACCACACAGTCTGGCACAGGATTCAATTTTAGCTGGCACAGTCCTCTGTTTAGTGTATGTGACTCTTGTTTCCTCAGGTGGCCTGAAAGCTCCTCAGTGCCTAACACAGTGTGAACACTACTGGCTTTTGCTTACAGCCAGGGATGACAGTGTTCTCACTTTCAGGTAACCATAGACCACTATTCTCAAACTCTAACAAAGTAGGGGGAAAGGTAGAGGGCCCAACGTGCATAACAACGAACGTACAACCTCATTGTGAATAAAATGTTATTTGTCTCAAATATTTCTAAGGACATTTGTACTTATCTTTCCCCAAGAGGTGTTTTCTTTGTTCTTGTTTCTTTGGCACACTCATTTCTTTTCTTACAAATTTTATAGTGTTATTTGTAAATAGGCATTTAGGAGCCGTATCTTAGATGTTCTTGGACAGCATGTGAAAACCCAGTTTTTCAAGTACGTGTAATGTTCACCACCCTAGTGTGCAGATGCTGTTGGTTGGCTGTCCCAATGGCGGTCTACAACGCCCAGTAGCCAGTCTCCCTTGTGGCTGGGGGTGGCCACAGAGCTTAGTTCTAGCCTCTGAGCGGTAAGCAGAAGTCTTCTAGGTGAGGCTGGTGAAATAGCATCAACTTTTCTAGATAAAAAGGGACAGATTGAGTTGTCATGGCCCTTCACCTTGCCCTTCCTGTCTTAGCACAGGTGATGTGGCTTTGTGTACCTCTGCGAGGAGCTGCTCCTCTGCAGGCTGCCGCTCCAGCAAGTGCTAAGCTCCCTGCAGCCGACACTGGATTGCTTAGGTCCCGGTGGCTCCCTGCTCCGTGCCTCTGCCTGCCTAAGACTCTGTGTTAGCATGTGACTGATGGGAGCTCTGGCGATGAGAACCTGCTGAGTTTTCCTTTTGGATGGGTTTTTATATTATTTTCCCATAAGACGCATGAGTTTTATTTATTAATTTTTAAACAATTTTTTAGCCATTATAGTAGCACCTGCTTATAAAAAATTTCAAACTGTGCGAAAAGTATTCAGTGAAAGTCTTCTCTTCTTTCTATAGAGGAATCATTGTTAGCATTTCTTATGTACTCTTCTAAAAACTTTCCATTATGCGTACATATATTTATTTACACAAAAAAGATCATACTAAGGCATGTTCTGCAACTTGCTTTTTAAAATTGTATCTTTTTCAGCACATGTACCTATACCGTATTCTTAATTGGTGTAAAACACTACATGGATAAACCATAATCATTAGAGGAATGCAAATTAAAGCCACAATGTGATACCACTGTACACCTAGTAGAATGACTCAGATAAATAAAAAAACATAACACTCTCAAGTGCTGACAAGGATACAGAGCAAGTGGACTCTCATAAATTGATGGTGGGAATGCAAAATGTTGTAGCGAGTTTGGAAAAGAGTTTGACAGTCTCTTATAAAGTTAAATGCACACTTTATATACAACAAAGAAATTCCATGCCTAAATATTTACTCAAGTGAAATGAAAACCTGAGTTCACACAAAAATGTCTACATGAATGTTTATAGCAGCTTTATTCATAATTGCTCATAACTTGAAACAACCCCAAATCCACCTTCAGTTGGATAAACCAACTGTGGCCCATCCATACAATGGAACAGGCCCAGGGCCGGGTGTGACAAGGGAGATACTTAGGGCACAGCCTTTAGGGGCACCAAACACTCAGTAATCAAGATAAATCATATTAATGCAATATTGAAAAAAATCAAGCCAATGCAAAAAACACATGATGAACAAAATATAAAAATTTAAAACAAAATCTTATCCTGCACTTACATGACCCTGGGAGGTATGCAAGTTGGGGGTGCAGGTGTAGGGAGGTAAAAAAATATCTCATTTATATTTCTTTTGACAGTCGTGGTCATTGTCTCCACGTGAAGGAAGGTGACAAGTCCTTTCAATTGTTTATAACTGTAATCCACAGCACTGCAGGGTAAAGGGGAAGCTTTATTTTATTATAAATACATGTTTGTGTGATTTAAAAAATATGAAGAGCACTTAGGTGAGCTGTACAAATTTTATTTATTCATGTATTTTACTTTTCAGAAGTAAAACGATCAAATTCAAATATTTTATGAAAAAAAATTTTTTAACTGGGAAAATAACAGACTTAGGAAGGTTTTACACTTTATTCATCTAAAACAGTGATAAATGGTTTGCTATTTTTCATATCTTTATATAAAAACATTTTTTTTTTACTACTTTTTCTTTCACCAACTTGTCTGGAAACCTGGTGTATAGCTTTCTGCTATTTGTAATTATATATAACATTATATATATATAATATATAGTAGTTTTTTAAATTAAAATAAATGTTAAATTGTGGTAAAATACACAGAACAAATTTACCATCTTAACCTTTTTTTTTCCTTTTGTGAGGAAGACTGGCCCTGAGCTAACATCTGTTGCCAGCCTTCCTCCCTTTTGCTTGGAGAAGATTGTCCCTGAGCTGACGTCTGTGGCAGTTTTCCTCTATTTTGTATGTGGGATGCCACCACAGCATGGCTTGATGAGGGTGTGTGGGTCTGCCCAGGATCCAAACCTGCAAACTCCAGGCCACTGAAGTGGAACATGAAAACTTAAACACTACGTGACCAGGCTGGCCCCTTATCTTAACCATTTTTAAGTGTAAAATTCAGTGGTTTTAACATTTTTACATTTTTTGTGTGATCAATTTCCAGAATTTTTTCGTCTTGCAAAACTGAAACTCTGTACCTATTGAACCATAACTCTTCATTCTCCCCTACCCCCAGCCTCTGGCAACCACCCTTCTACTTTCTGTCCCCTATGAGTCTGACTAATCTGCATAGCACACATAAGTGGAATCATATGGTGTTTGTCCTTTCATGACTGGCTTATTTCACTTGGGATAATGTCTTCTAGGTTCATCCAGGTTGTAGCTTGCATCGTAATTTCCTTCCTTTGTAAGGGTGGATAATATTCTATTGTATGTATAGGCCACATTTTATTTATCCATTCATCTGTCAGAAAACACTTGGGTTGCTTCCACCTTTTGGCTATTGTGAATAGTGCTGCTATGAACATGAGTGTGCATATCTCTTTGAGACCCTGCTTTCAATTCTTCTGGGTATATACCCAAAAGTGGAATAACTGGATCATACGGTAAATCTATTTTTGAGTTTTTGAGAAACTGCCATACTGTTTTCTGTGGCAGCTGCACCATTTCACATTTCCACCAACAGTGCACAAGGGGATTTTTATAGTTTTGATACAAACTTTTATGTACCTCTATTGATTGTTAAATATTATAGTTTATATGAATTAAGATACTCCACATAAATAATTCTAATTTATTATATATTGTATTCACTTGAATTAAATCTTATATTGATTAAAAATAAATATGTTGTAAATTTATAGTACAAATTTATTTTGCAGAATATGACATCTAAAAAGTCAGGTGGTACAATGTTCAGGAAAAGAAGGAAGGATGAGTGTAGAAATGGATAAAAATTATATGGGGCGGTTAGAAGTTTGGCTAGAGAACACAGTACTTCAACCACTGAAAGTAATGGAGTCTCTAAGATTGACGTTGTTAGAATAGAATGAGCATCAAATTCAGAGTTACCTAACGAATCCTTGTTGAATTGTCTAGACAAAAACTGAAAAAAGGAAATGTTAGGCATTTCAGAAAACTAGCAACCAAGAGTGTGAGCAAGAACGTAGGAAATTCCATTTGTAATAAATGGTAACAATGCTCCATTGTGGCGCCAACTTCCACTAAAAGAAAAGTGATTTGAAGAGACCCAACCCAGGGTAAGAGCTGGATTATAGAGAATCTATTTCATATAATGGCTGAAGATTTCAAAAGACTGATTTTTTTTAGTGTTATAAAAGCAAGTAGATTCATTGTGACTTGCTCATTGATTCTAAAGAATTTTTGTCTTTATTTTGTTTTCCATGCATACGTTTTAGCAGTAATATCACAAAATCAGATATTGAAACTCATAAAAAGGTTTCAAAGATTGGAAGAATTTAAACATATTTGTTTGCCATAAAACTTACATGTTTCATCATGATACTTTTCTAAAATGGAAGTATTTTTTAAAAATTATTCAAACTGACAGTTTAATGGATGATACTTTGCAGAAGGAAATAAAATGAGAGAAACAAAAATGATGAATATTTTACAAGTGATTTTACATGGTATGTTTTCTGCGAAAACAATTTACTTCTTAGAGAATGATAAGAAATTATTGGAAGTTTAGATATTGGGATGTTTCTAAACTTCACTGAACTTACAGGTTATTAATGTCCACAGAGCTAATCATAACGCTAATCATGAAAGGAGGTTAATGGCTTATTTGTCTAATAAAATTCAAAACAAATTGGTAATGCTATGAGGGAATCATAGTAAATCTGAAATACTTTTGAGAATAAAAGAAGCAAAATACTTTAATTTTGATGGTACACCAGACGTAGCCCATTGGGAACAGGTGTGTCAGATTATTAGGCATGTTCACATTAAGAATAATGTCAAGGGGCCAGCCCGGTGGTGTAGTGGATGGGTTTGCGCACTCCACTTCGGTGGCCCAGGGTTCGTGGGTTTGGATCCTGGGTGCAGACCCACGCACTGCTCATCAAGCCATACTGTGGTGGTGTTCCACATACAAAATAGAGGAAGGTTGGCACAGATGTTAGCTCAGGGACAGTCTTCCTCAAGCAAAAAGAGGAAGATTGGCAACAGATGTTAGCTCAGGGCCTATCTTCCTCACCAGAAAAAAAAAAAGAAAAATGTCATCAATAAAAGAAGTTATATTGACTTTATTGAAATGAGAGAAAAACTGGATATAGTCTAGCTTGTGAAATTGTTAATAAATTGGAAGAAGATGATGTTAATATAAAAATGCTCATGGCTAGGGTTATGATAATGGAACAAATGTGGCTGATGTATATAAGAGGGTACAAGTCATTTTTTCCTCCCCAAATTGATTTTGCCAAATTTGTGCAGTACTGAGCTCCTAATCTTAATTTACTACGCAAAAAATATTGCTGCTGAGAATAGAAATATGAACTATTTTTAGTATTTCCCATAACATAGGTACTGTTTTTGTGAATTCAATGAACAGATGGAATATTATTAAGAATTATAAGAATTACGTTACGGATACCTCATGGGCATCAAGATCAACTGCAATCAAGGCACTGTATATACAAATTAAAAACATTTATCAAATATTAAAAGATATACTATTAAATGACAGCGTACATTATACTGCAATTGAAAGCATCTTGGTGCAATAAATTATACATTTTTATGTCTTACCTATATGGAATGATGTTTTAAACCAAGAGGAAAAATTGTATAAAGCTCTGTATTCAAATAGAAGGTCCAGCCTTTTGCTTATAACAAATGAAAAAAAATTACTTTGAAAGCACATCTGATGAATGTAAAACTTTAACAAGAGATATGCATACACTTCCAGAATTTAAACATAAATGAAAAATTAAGACATTAGAAATTTACAAATCACTGCATGAAGATAGCATTTATGATGGAAAAAGTGCATATCAAGCAACAATTATGGAGTGTGTAGGTATCTTATTTTCACATCCGAGGTGGAGATATGGAAAGTTAAATAAAGCATCTCCAGAGTTTGAATTTTTAACTAGGAAAATGTTATTTTCTATGATTACATCTGATTTACAAAAACCAGCCACTGCCTTGGATCTTAAATACTCAGACAATTTAAGTCCCACGGAAATTTCACCTGAAACAGTTTTAAGCAGTGTACAATACCCATAACTTTTACTATAAAATCAGTATTGTGTTTGCATTTTCTAAAACTGATTCACTAATTTGGTTATCGCAATCTCCGCCAAATTTGGCAGCGGGCTTGAGAGTTTTTTTTTGACAGTACTAGTCACAGTGATATGCTGCAAAAGAAAATGAGATAGAGAAGTAGAGTTTGAAAATATTATTGATGAATTTGCTTCCATTAAAGCCAGGGAAGTAAAATTATAATAAACTCTGCTTTGGTATGAATAAAATCTTTACGTTTACTGTTTTATACCAATTTTTCAGCTACTTTATATGTTCTGGAAAAAACGCCATAAAATACTTAAAACCACGTATGTAGACGTGGACAATTTTCCTTTTGCCTCAGGCCCCAGTGTGGCTCAGCCTGGCACTGTAATGGAATACTGTTCAGCAGCAGAAAGGAGTAAACTCCTGATACAAATCAGAGCATTGCTGAATCTCAAAAGCATCGTGCAAAGCGGACGGAGCTGACCCCAAAGCCTTCGTCCCACAGGATTCCATTCAGGGCATTTGAAAATAGGAAAAACTGGTACAGGAGCAGAAAACAGATTGTTGGTTGCCAGAGGCTGGGCGTGCGGAAGAGATTGGCCATGTAGGGCAGGGGCGATTTTGGGGATGGTGGGAGTGTTCAATGTCTGGATTGTGGTTGTGGTTCCACAACTGTGTGCTTTTGAAAAAACCTATAGAATTGTGCACTAAAAGGAGCGAGCATTTCTTTTTCTCTGCGAGCCTTCGACTTCACAGCAGAGCAACATGTAAAAAGCTCCCTTTGGAGAGGATTGCTTTGGCTGTGGTAAGAAACATAAGTTGGTATAAAAGATCCTAGAGACAAGGAGACCAGTTTCAATGGAGTATAATAGCCCTGTGGAAACTGTTGACTCTGAATTCCTTTGTGTCCTTCTGGGTTATTGTGGAGTTCTCCACTTTGCTGTTTCTTTCATGGCCTATTATCTAGCTAGCATCTTGTTTGTTTATGAGGTCTAAAGGTTCCTTGCAAACAGCGGTGCTAAGATGTTAACTAAAGTCCTCCAGAATTGCCTAACTCCGCTTGAGGCTGAGAGTTTAAGAGACTCTGGAGAACACATGTTTTCTCCAGGTTGGGCTGAATTACCTTTTAGTAAAATTCTGGCATGGGGACAACCACATTCAGGGTACGTGTCAGAGCAAGGGCTTCTAGTCCTACAGAGGTTTTCGCCCACATCTCAATTATGTTTTTCATTATCCTCTTGGCACACTGGCTAGATATCTAAATCACGTAGTGTTCCGCTAAGACTGTATAGTCTGAGACGTATATTTTCCTCCCAAGCGACTAAGAGTAGTAAAGTATTATTACGGTATGTTTTCATGGTCCCTTTCACAGGTATATTGTATGAATCCTTTTATAGAGGATTATGATAACTCACGGTTGAAAGAAGCTTTAGGGCCTTGCTGTTCAAAATGTGGTTCACCAAACAGCATCGGCGTCACCTGGAAGTTTGGGAGAAACGCTGAAGCTCGAGCCCAGCTCCAGACCTACTAAATCAGAATGCATCTTGTAACATCCTCCCTCCACTCTCCTTTTGTATGCACATTAAAATTGGAGAAGCAGTGCTGTTGCTGTCATCAGGCCTAATCATATACCTGGTGCTCAGCTCTGCACGGCAGCTCTGCAAAGAGCTCAAGGAAGCTCAGGTATCGTAGGCGTCTGATGCTTTTATGTGCTACTTGTGTAATACTGTGCTGGTACAATAGAATACGGATGCCGAACGAGAGAACACATTCAGTATTTTAGCTGTCGTTTATCACGTAAATCAATGTGTTTTAGCAGCAGTTTGTTCAGCACACAAAGTATTCGTAGGGAGCTATTAGATATCATGTGTCCCGCAATGCTGAGAAGAGTTGGCTTAAACAAACGAGAGCCAAAACCTCTGGGCGCTTGTTTTCCCTTTACCCTTGTGACATGAGGTGGTGATATAGGGGTCACTTATTACCAAGTCACACTGGTCAGTGATATTTCTGGGATTAGTCCTGGGACTAGTTTAACATTCAAATGTACGTAATGTTTAGAACGTAGAAACAATTCTTGATGTCTTTGTCCTAAGTGACTAATTTATATAAATGGTTTAAATTACTCAAATTTAAGCAGTATATTCATCTGATGTTATTCTAAGCTCTCAAAATTTCAGCCTTTTCTTTTGCATTTCTGCCTGCCCTCATTTAAAGTTATTTATGTGATTACCTTATGCTGTCTGCCAAGCTGCCTGTTTCCACTCGGGTCCTCTTTGTAAGCGTGGAGCCACGATCCCCGATTCAAACCACTGGACCTGGAGGTGTTTAGGAATTCAGAACTCTTCAAATTTGGAGGATAGTGTTTATCACGTAATGTTCCAGGTGGGGTCTGGGGCAGCCCCTCTTAATCAAACAGTAATAATTCTGCAGCCTGTCAAATAAATCTTCACACTAAATTGTATAAATAAAGACTAGTCTCTCTTCCAGTCAGATCAAGTTTTTGCCACAAAATCGGCTACTAAACTTTTCCTGTTTTCATAGTTTTTGTGTGTTTTGTTTTTACATTTTGCAATTATGGCTAAAGAAAAATGGACTTCTTTATAATAACAAAATGAGAAGAAATTTTTAGGATGCTCTGGTTCACATGTTACCTACAAGTGGGAAGGACTCAGCAAAAATTAATGTGAACAAATGTTTATCCAAAACTAAGATTTCTCAATATAGTTAGTACGTAACTTCCTCAGTGTTTAATAATCAATATAGTCACAGTATCACGTGAGGCCAGGCCTGACCGTCTATCTGCTGATGCCACTTCTCATTTCCTCTTTCTTTCTAAAAAGACCTGATTTTATCCAAGGTGCCAAACTTAAACTGAGCGCTTCACCCAAATATCTTGCAGCTAGAGGGACCGGGAGACCCTGTAGGGTCCCATGAGATGTGAGTGGAGGGTTTCTGTGAAAGCTTTTGTTGTCCTGTGGCAGATCCAGCCCCCTCCCAGCTCCCCTTTCCTTCTTCTCCAGGCCTGAAATACAAATGAAACACCCGGAGATGCAGCAGGCATCTTGCAGCCGAGGTGACAAGCATGAATACAAAACCCCCAGTCTAAGGACCGTGGAAGTGAAAAACAAGAAGACTCTTGAGCTTCCATAGCAGTCTTGGGCCGCCCTAGACTTCTTGTTGCACAGGGCAAGCTTATTATTTAACCCACTGTGAGTGAATTTCTGTTATTTGTAGCTAAACACATTCCTAAACCTTACACTATGTGACTATTTTTTTTCTTTTTATATACAATAAATTGACTGCCCACGTACACTCCCAGGCATGATAATTACAGCTCTGTAATAATGTGCGCACTCATTACCAGTTAGAAACACCTTTAATTTGTGTTGGTTTTCAAGGTTAACTTTAATCGACAAAGAATGATTACTACACAGTAGTACCTTTTGTGCCTTTCTGATCTTACCTATGTGTTTACGCGGGTAAAATCATGGCCTTTTTCTCCCAATATAAATCGCTGTAAAACAAATAACTGTAGATGTTGAGAGAGAAAGTTTAGAATGATTTTTAAAAATAATTTTTCTAAATAACTCTAGAATAATGAAACATTCTTTAATTGGCAAATTCGTATTTATTTCCTTCACTTTTTTCCTATTCTTAGGCAATATTTACAACCAAGCTTAGTTAATAATTGGTCTGTTTGGTGTTTAATTCAGGTCAAGTCAATATGTTATAATTCAATCCACTCCATTTGACTCCCTCTCAAATCTGCTTGTTTTTTCCTCAAAATGTTCTGTTCTTGCCATATTAGATTCTTTTCCTCCCTCTATCTCTTTGGCATTTGAAATCTTTAAAGTTCCTTTCAGATTGCTCCAGTGTGTATGGTTCATTGAGTGCGATTCCTCGTGTCTGTCTGTCTGCCGACCCCCTCCTTGGTCTTTCATTTCCTGTGAGCATAGCTTCAGAGGAAATCGTGACCTCTGTTTGGGTCCTATTTGATCTCAGGGTTGCAGAAGAATCTTCAGGGGTTGCCTTCTTGTTGACTTAGCTGGAATTCTGCTGTAGACTGAATGTTTGTGCCTCCCCAAAAATCATATGTTGAAATCCTAATCCCCAAAGTGATAGGATTAGGAGGTGGAACTTTTGGGAGGTGATCAGATGGTGAGGGCGGAGTCCTCACGAATGGGATTAGCGCCCTTGTAACAGAGCCCCCATGGTGTGAGGTTATAGTGAGAAGACAGCCGTGTATGAACCAGAGGGGGGCATCTCACTGGACACTAAATCTGCTGGACCTTGATCTGGAACTTCCCAGACTCCGGAACTGTGAGAAATAAATTTCTGTTGTTTATAAACCACTCAGTCTATGATATTCTGTTATAGCGGCCTGAACAGACTAAGACGGGTTCCATGGTGTTCACTGTCCTGTATGAATTCTTCCTCTTGTCTTTTGGTTCGAGGCTTCCTGCAGTGGAGAGAGATATAGGGAGAACTTGGGTGCCCACCTGTGTAGTGATTTGTGCTGGGAATTCCAAATTCTTGAAACTCTTTCCACTCTTGGGCTGGGGCAGGCTGCTGCTTCCCTGCCCTACTCCGGGCCTGGTGGTCAGAGAGAGTTTCTGATAAGGCAAACCTTTTTAGCTCTTTGCCTCCAGGACCCTCAAATCCCATCTCTATGGGGTTAAATTCACACACCAGTTGCCACCGTGGAATCTGCAGTTTCAACTCTCACTCACCTGCTGTGGAAGACCTTTACTTTCCTGGCACCA
Source organism: Equus przewalskii (assembly GCF_037783145.1). Taxonomy (NCBI): domain Eukaryota; kingdom Metazoa; phylum Chordata; class Mammalia; order Perissodactyla; family Equidae; genus Equus; species Equus przewalskii. The sequence goes on from NC_091849.1 coordinate 51,355,182, forward strand.
AGAGATTTTTCTGTCTTGTTTTAGAGCTTGGAGGTACATATTAAAATAACTTGTTAATATTTTGTTTATCAGTTACACATGACTGCAGTGAAGGGGAGTGGTTCTCATATCAGCACAGTTTGATATTTTTTTCTGGATGTCAAACCAATCCAGTCCATTTCAATTCATTTCATTTAAGGCCAACATAATAAATATTCATTAATATTGTAGTAGTTAATATTAATAATGATAGTTTATATGTAATTGAATGCTTGTTATATGGCAGGCACTGTGATAAGCACTGTATATGCATTATCTCATTTCATCCTCATGAAATCTTATATAACTCAGCAGTTCCACTCCTAGGGACATACACAGGAGAACTGAGAACATAGGTCCACATACAAATTTGTACACAAATGTTCATAGTAGTCTTATTTATAATAGGCAAAAAAAATGGAAACAACCCAAATGTCCATCACCTAATGAAAGATATCCATACAATGTACATATCCATATGTATGGGTCCATAAAATGTAGTAGATCCATACAGTGGGTTATTCAGACATAGAAAGGAATGAAGTACTGAAAGATACTGCAACATGCATGAACCTTGAAAACATTATGCTAAGTGAAAGAAGCCAGACACAATGGCCACAGATTGTATGATTCCATTTATATGAAGTAGGCAAATCCATAGATAAAGAAAGTAGATTAGTGGTTTCCAGGGACTGTGGAGAAGGGATGAGGGGAGTGACTGTTAATGGGTACTGAGTTTCTTTTTGGGGTGATGAAAATGTTTTGGAATCAGTGGTGATAGTTGCACAAGCTTGTGAATGTATTAAAAACGTTGAATTTTATGGTATGTAAAGGGTATGTAAACTGTGTCTCAATAAAAATATACATTACCAAAAAAACCCCTATATGGTGGGTCCTGTTATTACCCTTACTTTATAGATGAGGAAACTGAAACCTAGAAAGCTTCAGTACCATACTTAACACATACTTAGAAAGAATGCTGGCCATTAATGCAAAGCTAGGTGCTATGAGGACATAAATATTGCCTCCAACTCTAAGATTCAATGAGTTTTAAAAATATAATACTTAAGCTTGTCCATGACTCCTTAAACCAGAGCTTGCAAGCTAGCAGTGCACAGGTTGGATTCCATCCTCAAATACGTTTTGTCTGTTTAACTCAGTGTTAGCTCACTCAATCTTTTAAAAAAAATTAAATTTCTTGTCAATATTTCAACCTCAGACTACTTTGCTGGAAACATGGACTTCTAATAGCTTTTGAAAATCAAAAGGCCTTGAACACTGGGCCCGTGGTCTTACGTGGCAACCATTTACTGGAGAGGTGGAGGAACTCACATGAGACTTGGATGCTCTTTCCACCTTGGAACAATCTCTCCACTCTCTTTTTGACTCCCAATGCCAAAGCCTTCCTTTGTCATTTGTCATCACGTTTGTGGTTGTCTCTTTCTTATAGTAGACTTGAGAAGAAAGTGAACTATTTCTTGCAACTCTGTCTTTATCAATAGTGAGAAACCAAAGGTACATGAAGACAATAGTATGTTTAACAAGAAATGAGAGAATAATGATTACTAGAAATAAAGAATATCTCATGCACTTCATATTCAGACAAAATGAATCTCTTTTGAAAGAATACAACAGAACTGGCTTCACAGATGATTAAATTGGGACTCTGAAGGCTTCTAACTTGCCCAAGGCCCCATAGTTACTCTGACACTAGAACCCATCTTGCCCACAGCAGAAAACTCAAGGGTCTACAGGAGCCAGGTTGATCATCAAAATGAGTTAACTGGCCCAGTTGTATTCTTTCAAAAGAGATTCATTTTATCTGAATATGAAGTGCATAAGATATTCTTTATTTCCACTAATCATTATTCTCTCTTAGCAGAGAGAGGCTAAGCTTAGCAGAGCAAGCTAACCTATTGCGAGGGTGTCTTCATCAATCCAGCACCCCAGAAGAGCAGACAGTGAGTGCAGAGAGAGAACACCCCTGGGATCACACAGGTGAAAGAAAGTGCCCTTCCCCCTGTTCAGTGCTCCATCTCAGACAGGTGGCTAGAGTGCCTGTGCATGCATTAGGAAAAGCAGCTGTGAGTGAGTGAGCTGGGGCTGTGGTGGGCTCAGAATACACAACTCTCCCTCATCCAGTGGTGGCAGGTGGAAGCTGCAACCAGATACTATCACTAGGTGGAGGCACAAACCCACACCATCAAACAGGGTAAAAATATATATATTAATATTCCAGACCAGAAGGAAAATGACAAGCACTCAGAAATCAATCCTGAAGGCACAGAAATTTATAATCTAAATGACAGAGAATTCAAAATAGCTATCATAAAAAAAGTCAACGAGTTACAAGAAAATCCAGATAGTTCGATGAAATCAAGAACTTCTTCACAAAAGAGATTTAAACTATAAAGAAAAGCCAATCAGAAATGATGGAGATGAAAAAAACAATGGATGAGATAAAGAAAAATCTGAACTTCCTGGATAACAGAGCTGATATTATGGAGGAGAGAATCAGCAGTCTGGAGGACAGAAATATAGAAATGTTTCAGTTGGAGGAGGAGAGAGAACTAAGACTAAAAAGAAAGGAAGAAATTCTCCGAGAAATGTTTGCCTCAATTAGGAAATACAACATGAGGATTATAGGTATTCAAGGGGGAGACAAGAAGGAGAATGGAGTAGAAAGCTTGTTCAAAGACATAATAGCTGAGAACTTCCCAAACCTGGGGAAGGAATGAGAAATACAAGTGAAAGAAGCTAACATATTTCCTAAAAATATCAATGTAACAAGGCCTTCTCCAAGGCAGATAGTAGTAAAGCTGGCAAAAGTCAATGACAAAAAATACTAAGGGCAGCAAGGCAGAAGAAAATAACTTACAAAGGAACCCCTATCAGGCTTTCAGTGGATTTCTCAGCAAAAACCTTGCAGGCTAGGAGACAGTGGAATGATATATTCAAAATTCTGAAAGACAAGAACTTTCAGCCAAGAATACTCTATCCAGTGAAAATATCCTTCAGATATGATGGAGAAATAAAAACTTACCCAGATTAACAAAACCTAAGGGAATTCATTGCCACAAGACCACCCCCCTACACACACACACACACACACACAAGAAATGCTCAAGAAGGCCCTTATACCTGGAAAAAAAATGGTTTATGAAGCCTTGAGCAAGGAGATAAAAAGGTAGACAAAATCAGAAAATTACGGCTCCCTATCAGAACAGGTTAGCAAACACTTAATTGTAACATTAAAGATAAAGGGAAGGGAAACATCAAAAATAAATATAATCTCATCCTTTTAACCACAAACTCACAATACACGGTGAATAAGTTGTGACAATAATAACTTAGAAGGGGAAGAGGAAAAGGATGGGATCAGATTAGTCTAAGGAAACAAGAGGCTATCAGAAAATAGACTATCTCATCTATGGGATTTTTTATACAAACCTCATAGTAACCAGTATACAAATAATCAGAACAGAGACAAAAATGATAAATAAAGAGCAAACTAAGAAAACCATCATAGAGAACCATCAAACTGAATTGGTAGTCTGAAATACACAGGACGAGAAACAAGGGAAATGCATAACAACTGGAAAACGAGCAATAAAATTGCAGCATTAAGCCCTCATATATCAATAATCATTCTAAATCTAAATGGGTTGAATTCTCCAATCAAAAGACGCAGAGTGGCGGGATGGATTAAAAAACAAATCCCAACAATATGCTGCCTCCAGGAAACACACCTCAGCTCGAAAGACAAACACAGGCTCAGAGTGAAGGGATGGAAAGATGATACCTTAAGCTAATAGCAAATAAAAGAAAGCGGGTGTTGCCATACTTATATCAGACAAAGTAGACTTCAAGATAAGACAGGTAATGAGAGACAATGAGGGATAGTATTTAACGATAAAAGAGACACTCCACCAAGAAGACATAATACTTAGAAATATATATGCACCCAACACAGGAGCACCAATGTACATAAAGCAACTATTAACAAACCTAAAAGGAGATAATAACAACAACACAATAATAGTAGGGGACCTTAACAGCCCACTTAAATCAATGGATAGATCATCCAGATGGAAGATCAACAAGGAAATAGTGGATTTAAACAAAAAACTAGACTAGATGGACTTAATAGATATGTATAGAACACTCCATCCAAAAACAACAGAATACACATTCTTCTCAAGTGCACATGGAGCATTCTCAAGGATAGACCATGTGTTGGGAACAAGAAAAGCCTCAATAAATAAACAAACAAACAAACAAATAAATAAATAAATAAATAAAGAGGATTGAAAGCATATCAAGTATCTTTTCTGACCATAATGCTATGAAACTAAAAATCAACTATGAGAAAAAAGCTGGGAAAGTGACAAACATGTGGAGACCAAACAGCATGCTACTGAACAACCAATGGATCATTGAAGAAACTAAAGGAGAAATAAAAAAATATCTGGAGACAAATGAGAATGAAAACACACCGTATCAACTCATGTGGGATGCAGTCAAAGCGATCCTAAAAGGGAAAGTCATAGCAATACAGGCCCACTTTAACAAACAATAAAAGTCTCAAATAAACAATCCTAATCTACACCTAACAGAATTAGAAAGAGAAGAACAAACAAATCCTGAAGTGAGCAGAAGGAAGGAAATAATAAAAATTAGAGAAGAAATAAATAAAATTGAAACAAGAAAAAAACCCAGTAGAAGTGGTCAATGAAATTAAGAGCTGGTTCTTTGAGAAGATAAACAAAACTGACAAACCCTTAGCCAGACTCACTAAGGAAAAAAGAAAGAAGGCTCAAATAAGTAAAATTAGAAATGAAACAGGATAAATTACAGTGGATATCACAGAAATGCAAAGGATTAAAAGAGAATACTATGAAAAACTATATGCTGACAAATTGGACAATCTAGAAGCAATGGATAAATTCTTAGACTCATACAACCTCCCAAAACTGAACCAAGAAGAATAGATCAATCACAAGTAAAGAGATTGAAACAGTAATTAAAATCTTCCCAAAAAATAAAAGTCCAGGATCAGAGGGCTTCTTTGGAGAATTCTACCAAACATTCAAAGAAGACTGAATACCAGTCCTTCTCAAACTATTCCAAAACACTGAGGAAGATGGAACACTTCCTAACACATTCCATGAGGCCAACATCTCCCTCATGCCAAAGCCAGACAAGGACACTCAAAGAAGGAAAACTGCAGGCCAATAGCTCTGATGAACATAGATGCAAAAATCCTCAACAAATTATTGGCAAACCAAATACAGCAATACATTAAAAAGATCATACACCATGATCAAGTGGGATTTATACCAGGGACACAGGGATGGTTCAACATCTGCAAATCAATAAATGTGATACATCACATTAACAAAATGAGGAGTGAAAATCACAAGATCATTTCATGTGAAAGCATTTTAAGAGAAAGCATTTGACAGGATCCAACATCCATTTAAGACAAAAACTCTCAATAAGATGAGTATAGAAGGAAAGTACCTCGACATAATAAAGGCCATATATGTCAAACCCACAGCCAACATCATACTCAACAGGGAGAAACTGAAGGCCATCCCTCTGAGAACAGGAACAAGACTAGGATGCCCACTACCACCCCTCTTCTTCACCATAGTACTGGAGATCTTGGCTGGAGCAATTAGGCAAGAAAAAGAGATAAAAGGGGCCTAAATAGGCAGTGAAGAAGTGAAACTCTCTCTGTTTGCAGGTGACATGATTTTATATCTAGAAAACCCTTAAGAATCCACGGGAAAACTATTTAATCAACAATTACAGCAAATTTGCAGGATACAAAATCAACTTACAAAAATCAATTGCATTTCTATAATAATGAGCTAACAGAAAGAGAACTCAAGAATACAATCCCATTTACAATAGTGACAAAAAGAATAAATTATCTAGGAATAAATTTAACCAAGGAGGTAAAAGACCTATACAATGAAAATTATAAGACGTTACTGAAAGGAATTGATGATGACATAAAGAAATGGAACGATACTCCATGAACATGGATTGGAAGAATAAACATAGTTAGAATGTCCATCCTACGTGAAGCAATCTACGGATTCAATGCTATCCCAATCAGAATCCCAATGACATTCTTCACAGAAAAAGAACAGAGAATCCTAAAATTCATATAGGGCAACAAAAGACCCTGAGTAGCTAAAGCAATCCTGAGTAAAAAGAACAAAACTGGAAGCATCACAATTCCTGGCTTCAAAATATACCACAAAGGTGTAGCGATCAAAACAGCATGGTACTGGTACAAAAAACAGACCCACAGATCAATGGAACAGAAGTGAAAGCCCAGAAATAAAATCACATATCTACAGACAACTAATCTTTGACAAAGGAGCTAAGAACATACAATGGAGAAAGGAAAAGTCTCTTCAATAAATGGTATTGGGAAAACTGGACAGCCACATGCAAAAGAATGAAAGTAGACCATTATTTTTCACCATGTGCAAAAATAGACTCAAAATGTATCAAAGACTTGAAGGTAAGATGTGAAACCATAAACCTCCTAGAAGAAAATATAGTAAATACGTTCTTTGGCATTAGTCTTGGAGGGACCTTTTTGAATACCATGTCTACTCTGACAAGGGATACAAAAGAAAAAGTAAACAAGTGGAATTTCATCAGACTAAAGAGCTTCTGCAAGGCAAAGGAAACCAGGAACAAAATGAAAAGACAACATGCCCAAATGGGAGAAAATATTTGCAAATCATATATCTGACAAAGGGTTAATTTCCAAAACATATAAAGAACTCACACAAGTGAACAACAAAAAAAACCAAACAACCTGATCAAAAAATGAGCAGTGGATATAAACAGACATTTTTCCAAAGAAAATATACAGATGGCCAATAGGCACGTGAAAAAATGTTCAACATCACCTATCATCACGGAAATGCAAATCAAAACTACACTAAGATGTCACCTACACCTGTTAGAATGGCTATAATCACCAAGAAAAAAAATAACAAATGCTGGAGAGGGTATGAAGAAAAGGGAGCTCTCATATACTGCTAGTGGGAATGCAAACTCATAGTGGTGCAGCCACTATGGAAAACAGTATGGAGATTTCTAAAAAATTAAAAATAGAAATAACATAGGACCCAGCTATCTCACTATTGAGCACTTACCCAAAGAACTTGAAATCAACAATTCAAAGAGACTTATGCACCTCTATGTTCACTGCAGCATTATTCACAGTAACCAGGATCTGGGAGTAACCCAAGTGCCCATCGACTGATGAATGGATAAAGAAGATGTAGTATATGTATACAATGAAATACTACTCAGCCATAAAAAAAGACAAGATTGTCCCATTAGCAACAACATGGATGTACCTTTAGGGTATTATGTTAATCGAAATAACCCAGACAGAGAAAGACAAACACTGTGTGATTTCACTCATATGTGGGAGATAAACAAATACATGGACAAAGAGAATAGTTTAGTGATTACCAGAGGGGAAGGGGTGGGCACAAGGGGTGAAGGGGCACATTTATATGGTGACTGACAAATGATAATGTACAACTGAAATTTCACAATGTTATGAACTATTATGACGTCAATAAAACACACACACACAAAACAGTTTGGTACTGAAACTGCTGGAAGAGAGAAACTATGGCTCAATGATAGGAGACAGACTCTAGAAACAGACCCTAACACAAATAGAATTTAGGATATGATAAAAATGACATTTCAAATCAAGAGGGAAAAGGCAGTTATTTAATAAATGACCTGAATGGTCATCTGGAAAAAGATAAAGTTATATCCATACCTTACATCTTATATGCAAATATATTCCAAATGAATTAGACATTTAAGCCCAGAGGAAAAACAAACTATTAGAACACCAGAAGATTCCATGGGAAAACCTTCTTTCATAATCTTTGAGTGGAAAGATCAGAAGCCATACGATAAAATTTAACTCCATAAAAAATCTTTATGACAAGTGCCGCCATAAGAAAGACAAAAGATAAGTGATAAACTAGGGGAAAAGGTTTGCAAGACATTTCACAGTTAAAAGCTAAATTTACTACTACATAAGAAGCTTCTTCAAAGTAATAACAATCAAATAGGAAATGAACAGGAGATATAAAGAGACAATGCACGGAAAAGGAAATAGGGATGGCTCTTAGACCCATGAAAATATACTCAACCTCAATAAGAGAAATGCAAATTAGATCAACGTAGAGAGACCATTTTCCTTATCAGATTGGCACAGATTCAAAAGGTTAATAACATCCTGTGTTGGCAAGGGTGTAAGAAAACAGGCCCTTGGAGTTTAAATTGGAATTTAAATGAGAACAACTTCTGTGTCATTGGAGTAATTTTGCAAATCTATAAAAATGCAAATGTCTATGTCTTTTGACCCAGAAATTCCAGGTTTAAAAATTTTTTCCCATAGATTTGCTTCCATGTGTGTGGAATAACATATCTAAAAGATTTATCATAGCAAAAAAAGGGAAATAATCTAAAAGTTTATCAATAGGGACTGGTTCAATAATGGGATACTCTGCAGCAGAGTAAAAATAGGGAAAGTCTTGAAAAGGGAGCAATATTGATGGCATTGGTGGGTGTGTGTAAAATGCAAGGTATAGAACACTGTGTATATAGTTTTCTATAGAACTTGTGTGAGGGGGGAAACTATGTCTACACATATGCATTTGCCTATAAACGAGTAAGGTTTTCTGTAGAGATGCTCAAGAAGCTGATATCATTGGTTGCCTTTAGGTAGAGGAGCTGAGTGGCTGGAGGTCAGAGCAGGGAGAGAAACATCAATTCTGTACCTTTTGAATGTACCGCATTTTAAAAAGAGTAAATAAAATTAAAAGTTTGTATCTTACAGATTCAAATTATATGAATTTCAAAAACAGAAAAAACAAGTTGTGGTGATAGAGGTCAGAAGAGTATGACCTCCACAGGGAGATACTCACTGGGAAGTGGCGGGAGGCAGCCTTCTTGGAGGAGGACAGCAGACATGGCCTCTATCTTCAACTGGATGGTAAATGCGTATGGAAAATTCATCGACTCCATGTTTAATATTTATGCACTTTACACTGTGTATATTATACCTCAATACTACATTTTAGAAAGTATGAAACTTGAGTAATGAGAAAGGAAATTGCTATACACACTTAAATAATAATATTCTATGGACTCCTTCTTCACTAGAGTCTTAAAGTCACAACTGTTTTCCCTCATTTGATTTTAAGTTTTTTAAAAAGACTTTTCATGTGGGAATATGTATGTATCACATGAGTATCAATGCAGAGGGAAGTTGTGGCCAATGTGTACTGGCCTTTCTTATTTCTTATTAAAAATAACCCTTCATTGGGGCTGGCCAGGTGGTGTAGTGGTTAAGTTTGCACGCTCCGCTTCCGCAGCCCGGGGTTTGCAGGTTCAGATCCCGGGTGCAGACCTACACAGAGCTCATCAAGCTATGTTGTGGTGGCATCCCACATACAAAATAAAGGAAGATTGGCAATAGATGTCAGCTCAGGGCTGATCTTCATCACCAAAAAAGGTGAGATAAAATAGCCCCTCATTGACCCCAGCTCAGTGTCCAGTTATCATTCCATTTTTCTACCATCGCACTGTGTGTGTGTGGGTGTGTACCTAGACTCATGACTAAGTGTGTACCCAGGGATGACTAGACCAAGTCACATGCTTTTAAGAATTTGATACTGAACTTTGCTTCCACAGTGAATGAATTTCTCAACATTAGCTCAGTGCAGTTTTGAGTAGCGCACAATGAGTCAGCAAGAGTGAAAACGTGAGAGTGAACCAATGACAAATTCCTTTTGAAGGGGAACTTGGAGCTTTCCCAGATCACCGCACGCTTCCACCACGCCCTCTCTGTCTTTGCTCTTGGAGTAACAAACACATCTTCCTGCATTGAATATGTTTTCCTAGCAACAGTGGTGAGGTGTGACAAGGCAACGTTGGGAGCAACCTTTGGGTCATAATGGAATAGTGTCAGGTGCCAGTGACACGAAGTCTGACGGTGCTGAGTCATTGTGATTCAGTGATTCCTTAATGAAAAGGATACATGGAGATATTTCTTGTTTTTTTTTTTTGGAAGATTATCCCTGAGCTGACATCTGCCACCAATCCTCCTCTGTTTGCTGAGGAAGATTGGCCCTGAGGTAACATCCGTGCCCATCTTCCTCTGTTTTTTTAATATGTGGGACACCTGCCACAGCATGGCTTGATCAGCAGTGCGTAGGCCCAGGATCCCATGAACCCCAGACACGCGAACTTAACCGCTACACCACCAGGCAGCCGCTGGAGACATTTCACTTTCTTTCTTTTGCTGAAGTAAGCCTGGAGGTACTGTCACATGATCACCTTTCATTCACTGACGCTCACCTTTCAGGTGCTTCTCCCTCTTATATAATAAAACAGCAAAGCACACGGCCAGCACGGCCCTGAGGGAAACCAAGTCTGCCTGGCTGCTTCGACGACTCTCAACTGGATTTGCCTGGAAACCTTAGGGGGGTGATGTGGAGGAGTTGGGATTGATCTCAGGCATCAGAACACTGAGATTTGGATTAATGAGCAAGGGAGTGTGTTTGTGTGTGTCTGCGGGTATCTGTGTTGTGTGTTTCTTAACCTCACTGCTGGGTGGTTAAGAAACTCGGAGTCGAACACCGTAGAAGTATTTCAAGTCGCGCTAGAGAGGAAATTACAAGAGAACCTTTAGGAGCAGACAACCTTTTGGAACACCATTAGGATAGCTCCACCATAGGAAAGGTGAAGACCCTTTGGGTAATAACAGCAAGGTCCACCCGGCAAGATTGGTTCTTTGTGGTAGAAGTGGTGGTGACAGTGGGGATGGAAGAGTCAGCTGAGAGCATCCTGCTAGGGCAGGGATGGTGTTAGAGTCGTCCTGCATTGGGACAATGCAGAGAAAGCCAAAGAGCCCCATGCGTGACCCAGCATCCTCTCAGGATGATGGAAGGGCTGGAAGGCTGGGGGCTCCTGGGGGTCTTCTCAGTGGCATCCCATGCCTCAGTAAAACGGATTTTCACTACCCTTGTGTTTGTGACCCTTGTCCTTGGTAGCTGCCGTCACCCTGGACTGTAGTTAATGCCTGTTCCATTGGACTGGGCACTCCTTGACTGAAGGAGCCGTATTGAGTTCATCTCTGTACCCCCAGTGTTTAGCAATGTTTTTGTTGAATTAGAAAATTAATCCATCTATCCTCTACTGTTTACTAAAACTCTGAGATGTGATGAAAAATATTAGTGTCTCTGCCTGTGTTTTGGATCTCTCAATGGGGCTCTTGCTCACACGTCTACACTCATATGCTCATACACAGAGTACGCACCACATAGTGTTAACGATGCTGGCCACAATTGCTACTATTTCTAAGTTTGCCTTAAATCTTTGTATATTAAAATTTAACTGACTTTGCTGTTTTTTTCTGATCACATTCCCCTGGTTCCTCCCTTTGAATCGTAAGCATATACAGTGTGGCCTTTTGCACAAGAGTTTGAAGTTTTGTTTCTATGATCCTCTTCATTTTCTGCACAAATGGTCGTGTTTCTCACGTTTCCTGTTTCTTCTGAACATTTCCTGATGGTGGACGTCATGGAAGCAGTCCTCGGCAGCTGATTTTGTATCTATAGCTCTGCTTAGACACAATCTCACACAGGGAATTCACAACCCGTCTGTAGTGTTGTCTCCTTACTTAAAAAAAAAACCGTCCCTTGACCTCACTACAGCATCCAACCACCATCTCATTTTCCACAATTGTCTGTGACCAAGTGCACAGAGTGGGGGAATCTGCAGCTCCACCCTCACTTCCTCCCCACCCGCTTTCGCTTAACTTGCTGCCACCTGACTTCAGCCTCACCACTTACCAGAACACATCTCTTTCTCTAAAAGCCTGGTGTTTTTCTTCCGACCTTGACCCAGTGGGCTGTTTTCACAGTCCTCTTTCATGCTTACTTAGTTCGTTTAACATTGTTAAAAAACAAAACTCCCCACACCAGGAGTCTCCCCTCCTCTGCTTCTCCCTGGCGTCCACGACCCTGAGATTGTTTGCATTTTTTAACTCATCTGGTGAGCTGGTTAACGCTGATGTTTCAGTGCCACACTTACTGTTAGCCTCCTTCTGCCATCCGAGACAAGCCCATGACGCTCCGCCTCCTGTAGGTCCCCGTGTATGTGGTCCCCTTCCAGCTCTGCATCTCTACCCAGTCAGGACACTCTCACTCCATGTAGCTCCTTGGTTTTTAAACTCATTTTAAAACTTACACCTTCAAAGAAAACTTTATCTTCTTAAACTTTCCCTGCTCTAATAGCTCCCTAGGGTTTGTGTGAAGAGTATTTTTTCTTTGTATAATACTAATTTATCAATGCATGCATACTTCTTTGTAAATATTCTTAAGCTTTTGTTTTCTCATGAATGCACATTGCTCCTTGAAACCTTTTCTTCTATTTGGTTTTTTTCCAAAATGCTTACTATGGTCTCCCATGCGCAGTGTTGGTTAAAGTGGATAACATTAAAAATGGAATATATAATCCTGCCAGCTGAGTAAATATTTAATTTACTTGATATGACTCTGTGACAATTTGCCAGACACTGCCATTTCCTGCTTTTAGGGAACTGTTGTCTGTTGCTAACTTGTTGTTTCTCGGGGTCTTCTTTTCCTACTAGGCTCAGATGTAGAGTATGGGGCTTATGAAGTAGACCAGGACATTGTTTTTATGGATTTTGTTACCTATATCACAAGCCAACTTATCATAAAGACCAGGTACTCAGTCGCCAGGCTGAATGCTCGTAAAAGAGGTGATGAGGTTTGTTTGGGAGAGAAGGAACCCATAGAAGCTTCTAGTGCCAGCTTGCTGGGGTTGAGGTTTAGGTTTTGCCATAGTCTAACTGTCTGATTTTGGCCAAGTCAATTAACTTCTCTGTGCCTCAGTTTCCTCTGCTGTAAAATGATGGGTGAAGATAATTGTTTTGATCTCCTAGGGTTGTTATGAGGATTAAATGAATAGATATATGTGACAGAGTAAGCACTACCTGAGTGCTAGCTACCACGGCCACAACTACTACTGTTTCTAAGTTTGCCTTGAATCTTTGCATGTGTATGTGGATTCAGGTACTGCACGTAAAGCTTCATGGCAGTGAGTTGTTAGGTTTATTCATCCTTAAGGTTAGACTAGCACACACCACTTTTTATCTGCTAAGACAAAGCCAACTCCAGAAGAGTTGAGAAGAGTGAAAACTAGTGTCTGTTCTAACAACTGCTCTATACTCTTCACAACTAGTGCTGTCAAGACAAAGGAGGGCTGAGGAATCTTCCAGATTTGAGGAGGCTAAAGAGGCAGGCAGTTCGTGATCCTGGTTGGCTCCTGGATTGAGATAAAGGACGTTATGGGGAACATTGGAAGAATTTGAATACAGACTGAGTGATAGATAATGATTATTGTCTCAGTGTTATAGTTATAATTTTGGTAACTGTAAGGTGATTATGTAAGGGGAGATTCTTGTTCTTGTAATGTGTGTGTCTGTGTGTGTGTGTCTATGTGTATGTATGTACACATAGACATGTGTACATATGCAAAGAGAGAGAAAAGAGTCAGATGAAGAAGGAGAGATTGGGAAAATAAATGTGGCAAAATGTTAATATTTGATGAATCCGGGTTATACAGGCTTTTTTCTCCTATTTTTGCAGCCTTACTATACGTTTGAAATTGTTTCAGACTAAAAAGTGGAAAAAAAATAGCCCTATGATTTGGAGACCCAGTTTTCTGATTTGAAAGATGGATGAGTTTTAATTTATGATCTTTAGGAATGATGATAAAATTTTCTGAGCTGAAAATTGGGACATTTTGTATGAGGAATCTCTTTAAATGTTTTAAATATAAAAATCCTTCTAAGATGACAAGGGAAGGCACACTAATGAATATACTTCTGTTGAAAAGAATAAAAATGTATGAGACAAATAAAAATGTAATACTTTTGGGGCCGGCCCCATTGCCTGGTAGTTAAGTTCGGCACACTCCACTTTGGCAGCAGGAGTTCGGTTCGTGGGCACGGATCTACACCGCTTGTTGGCAGCCATGCTGTGGTGGTGACCCACATACAAAACAGAGGAAGATTGGCACAGATGTTGGCTCAGGGCAAATCTTCCTCAAGCAAAAAGAGGAAGATTGGCAAGGGATGTTAGCTCAGGGTGAATCTTCCTCAGCAAAAAAAAAGTAACACTTTTAGTATTAAGTATTATTGATATTAACCATTAATAACTACTTTCATTAGTAAATAGAAGAGTTGAATTGTCACTTAGCTATTTTAAAGTCAGCGGTCTATTGATCCACTTGCGTTGTTAGAAGAAGTCAGCTTGTTCACCAACTAATTTTTTTCCCAAAAGTTCTTTGCAAACACCAGAATAATAGAATTGAGTTATCATTGTTGAAACTTCCAATTCATTGAAGTTCTTAATATAAAAATATAAAAATTCTTTAAAAAATGTCAGTTATTAATATAAAAATACTCTAAAGGGAGAGGACAAGTCATATATTTTCTTTAGGTCTGAAATATTCATAATCACAGAATAGAAATCCATAAGTAAATTTCATCATCTCTGATACATAGTTTCTTTTACTGAGTCATATGCAGGTATTAAGTTCTCTTTAAGATACGCTTTTCTAATACAAAGTTAACTTTAGGATCATATTCCCAAACAGCAGGGAAGGTTAAACCATGACAGGATGGCTTCCCGTTTAAAATGGAATATGCTCCAGTACCGCGTCTTCTAATCTTGTACACCCAGTGTCCCACCCCGACACTGAAAAGTGACTTGCATAACTCTGACACTGGAAAAGAAGCTTGAGGGGCAGCCAGAATCTGAGAGGAAGCGGCATGAAGTGAAAATCTTACGGAGCCTGACTGAGGATCCCTGTCAGGAGTGATCAAAGCTTTGCTCCCGACACGGAAGATCTTGCTGGAGGCTGACAGGCTTCTGCTCGCTCTCTGGTTAAGAACTCAGGACAGTGGGCAGTCAGAAGACTGGGCGGCCATTCCTCCGCTGTGAAGGTTAAAAATAAAAAGATAAACAAGATAAGGGGGAAAAAAAAGAAGAGAGAAGAAGGAAGGGAAGAAAAAAATAAGACAAAGGTAGTATACTAGTTATTCAAACCAAAAATAATTTGTCAGGAAAAGAAAGATCATTTTATATTGACAAAAGATGTAATCCACAATGAAGGTGTAAAATTCATGAGCCTTTATAGTAATATAGCCTTAAAAAAAGAAAGAAAAAAATTTCTGTAAAATCAAGGAGAGAAATGACAGAAATCTAATTGTTGTAAGAAGCATTAACATATCTTTCTCAAGATTCGGTAGAAACTGAAAAAGAAAGTAAGATCGAATGAGTAGATAGTTACTGACCTTTGTATCTTACAAGCAGATGCTCCTCCTTTCATGCATCCACAGACTGTCTGCAGCAGTTGGTCATATACTGGGACACATAGGGAATTTTACTGTATAATAAAAATGAGAAATCTTTATGATCATAGCTAGCAAACACTAAGAAAAGTTTAAACAAACAAAACTCTTTAATCCATGAATTCTCTAACAATTTCCAAAATAAGGTCTAAAGTATTTATGTTTTTGAAGCTTCAAAGTTCATTTATAATCTATAGGAGGATATTCATTGCAACTCCGTTTGTAAGAACAAAATGCTGGAAATAACTCAAATATTTGTCAATAGGGGCCTTGGACATCCATCAATGGGGAACTGTGCAGCTGTGATGAGAAATGTGTCTATTGCTGCTTTCTCTGTAGACTCCGCAGGATGCATTGTTACCTGAAAAAAACAAGATGGAGGAAAGTATATAATATGCTACCATTTATCCACAAGAGGTGGCAGGGATATGAATATGTATTTGCTTATATTTAAAATCACGACAACAAAGCAAGAGCATAATAAAAAAATGGAAAAAATTTTAAAAATTGGTCACCTATATTGGGAACAGGGTGGAGGAAACATTGATAAAACTACACTTTTTGACTACACAGAGAGGAATTATTTCAAGTGACTTTAAAAAACAGTAATTTAACATATAAGCTTAGTGGGATATACCCTAAGAATAAAAAGAACTGCAAACATGCCTTAAGCTGCATTCAGTTATCATGCTGCTTGTAATAATATTAGCACCACTGTTCTGAAACTATGGTATGTAGTATAGTATATGGCCAATATGTAATTATGCTTATATTATTAAGAACCTAGATGTTAGTATGAGAAAAAGACATAAAACCAAAGAAATACAAATCCTATAATCCTAAACTTAAATAGAAAACATCAGTATGAGCTCATGATATATTTCTCATAAGAACAAAACAAAACAAAATTAAAAACCTTGTTTCCTTTCCCAGCTCTGCCCACCAATGAGGGCTAGAAACGCTGCCCAGCCCGGTAGCAATGACTCTCGTAGCACCAGACTGTCGTCTCTTATACTATGTCCCGCTAAAAGGAAGCTGCATTCACACACAGCTAATTTCAAGACTGGAGCAGGGAAAGTTCAAGAAGGTCCTGGGATGTACTACCATACAATAAAGCAAGAAGTTTTCAGTGACCACCAAAACAGCAGCAAGAAGGATTCAGAAGCCGATTTGAGTAGGTTTTCACTGGCCAAAAATGGGAAAATTTGAGAAATGAATTGAAACACGGCAGATACGTTTACATCCACAAGTTCATAAAAAATAAAGAACTCTTGGTGTCCTATAGAGGGTTCTGAGAACTGGTCAATAAAAGGAAAGGACAAAGATTTATCCTACCTTTCTGGTACCAACTGTACCACAGCATAACCAAAGAGTTGAAGGGAAGTTTCCCAATTATAGAAGTCTTCCTGCTAATAAATGGGAAAGAGTGAGAATTAGAATATTTGCACATTCTACTGCAATAATGGACGTAGGCAAGTTTCTAACATCATGTAAAGAGAGGCAAGTGGGCATTATATATCTGCTAATGGGAAGTCCTGTCTATCACCACTGACATCTTCTTGCTGAAATATCTAATCTGTAGGTGATCAAGTCTACACAGTACTGCCCATTAGAGAGGGAGAGAGCAGGAGAGCAGGGGACAGCAGACTTATTAAAAGACACCACGTGGATGCAATCAGCAAACTGCAGAATGTTGGAAATTCTACCGGACAAAGTGACTCAGTTTCTTCACCATATCGATGGCAAGGAGGGAAAAGAGGGAGGATGTGCAGCTGATGCTGTCGGTGCCCACTCGTATCTTTTGTGTCTGTCACTGTGCTCAACCTGACTTCCAGTGATCAGTAGCTGCCTCTGTGCCAAAAACCTTTTTCCCCCTGAACCGTGGAAGGCTGCTCTGCCCACTTTTGGAAAGAACTGACCCCAGAAGCAGCCCTCAGTCAATGACTAAATAAAGTGGATGAAGAACCATGCCAACCCCTTCAACTCTCAGGGGATAATCTTGAGGGGTGTGTGTGTGTGTTTATACCTTTTCCACAAATTTCCCCGCAGGATTAAGCTTCAGCCCCACATTGGTAAATGGTTTAATAGTGCTCCCTTGGCTGGTCTTTCTCTTCCCTGTATCATTTTCTTTCTCCCTATGGTGTCCCTTGCACTTCCCAAATAAATACATATATTGAATCCTTGTCTTAGGGTCTACTTCTGGAGGAAGGAACTCAAACTCAGGCAGAGGGAGAACCATAGATTTTAAAAGAGACTTAAGAGGCATGTCAACCAATTGCGCAGTATGGACCTTGTTAGATCCTGAATCAAAGAAATTGTTTAAAGAACTTAGGAGACAATCAGGGAAATATAAACACTGAATATTTAATGTTACTTAAGAATTTATTTTTTAGGTGGCATAATGCTGTCATGCTGGTGTTTAAAATCAAGAGAAAATAATGAATATTTACAGATAAAATGTTACAATATCTGAGATTTGATTTCAAATAATGTGGGGTGCAGTTGTGGTTGGGCATATGACACAAGATTGGTGATGAGTTGATAATTATTAAAACTGGGTGGTGGGTATGTGAGGGCTCATTATACTATTCTGTCTACTGTTGTATATGTCGGAAATTTTCCCTAATTAAATACCAAAAAGAAGATCTGAAAACTCCCTGGGGGTTGTTGATAACTGTGTCTTAGTGTCTGATACCGCCTTGTACAGTAGGCCAAGAGGCACTCAAAATGTTATTTGTTGAATAAATGTGTTGTGTCTTAGGTTGGGGACACCAAGGCAAGTATTGTTGATGTTAATACTTTTAGCTGATATAAGCAGAAATCTTACCAAGAATTTTACTCAGATCAGGGAAAAAAGTAGTTTCATCAATTAGCACAATGTCAGGTTTAAAAAACTTCTTTCTAGCTCTAATACTAATTGAAATGTTTCTTCAACTTGTAATTATTAATCTTCTGTGGCTTGAAATTATTTTTGAGTTGTGTATGTTTTTATTGTAATGCTTATATATAGATACACACACACACATATATGTATTTTTTTTTGGCCCAAACTCTGGAATCTCGGGGATATTTTGGTGTCTCAGTGGGGCAGAATATAGGACAGAATACTTGAAAGTAGGACTCAGAATATCTAAGCTTGTGAGTGCTGAATCCACCGGAGGGCTATGTGTTTCTGAAATTTGCAAAGTGACTGCTTTTGTTGGGACCAAAACCTAAGAAAACTAAAACTTTATTGGGAAAAACCTTTTAAATAAAAGAATAGTTTTAAGTGGAGGGATGGGGTGGATGTGAAGCCTTCGAAGCTTGTAAACAGAAACTTGCAAGCAATTCCTACAGAAACTTTACGTCTTAAAGAAATAGAGATGCAGCTGTGTCTCTATATCAGTCCCTAAAACATCCCATCACTTCCCAGGATTTCATACTGCGGCTGAAATTTGCTTCTTCGGGATTTTCTAGTGATATGGTAGTCCTTCTTTTCAAGCTATCAGGTAGAAAAATAGTAATTTAATTTGACAATAAGACATGATTTGGATTCTAAGAAGACTCGGTAGAAGATTCTAAGATGTGCACTGGAATATTTTTGGAATGGTCTTCAAACACGTACAGTTTAAATTGGCAAGAGTAAAAAGTTAAACATTTTATATTTATAAAAATTCAAACTACTTTTTCCTCAGCCGGTTAAAAAGTTGGTACCAAAGTAACTAAATAGCTTCATATAGTAAATAATTAATTTTTTGTTGGATTCATTCCTAGTCCTATTTCAGGTACTTATCTTTTTTTTTCCACTTTTTTCCTACCTATATGTAACATGTTATCAAGCTATATTTTATAAAACCTTCTAAGTGGGCTTTTATTCTTTATGGAAAATGGTGTGAGAATAATTAACCAACTAGTTAAATTTAAAAACTAAAACCAACTAACTAAAGATTGACACAATAATGTACTGCTATGCTTGCAGTAACAATCATAGATTTTATTTTCTAAGATATTTCAGAATCATCATCAGCTAAATTCATTCAGATTCACTGTCTGGATTGGGCTGTTCAGCCTGTCTGGTTAAAGCTTGAGAAGTTTCCTGTTTCTTGGAATCAAAAGGTATTTAATGAACAAAATTAATTTCAGTGAATGATGGATTTAAAGTTTTTGCTAACAAAGAGTCAAAGAGATTTATTATAGGCTCTGAATAAGTAATTTAATTTCCCTATCATGTTAAAGGACATTTTGGTTCCCCCAAAGGACCATGAATAATTGGCAGGGTGTTTAATAATAAGAATGACTTTAAGCTTTCTTTCAACTCAGTATATTAAAAGTCAGCTAAGATAGTAGTTAATTCTAACTTCATCGAATTGTAATTCCCGTTAGTTCACTCGTCTTTCTTTCACAATAAAATTTTATCTTCAGAATTTCAATTTTGATCCTTAGACAGCAGTGTGCTGAATTCTACTGCTCACTTTCCTTCAGCCTCTCTGCTGAATGGCTTCCTGAACCTTCTCTGAGGTCTCCTCTGAGTCCATAGTAGGTGTATGAAAGCACGTTCTGTCCATGTGAGAGCACAGAAGTCCCCCCCCCTGCCCACTGCCTAGTGAACTTGTCCTTAAATTCCATGCACTTTTGGACCCACTTACATTAACCCGAAGGAGGCAAATACTTGTCATCTCTGGAGAGAAGGCCAGGATCCTCATAGCACGTGTAATAGAGCCTTGTGTGTGCCTGCCCCTTGTCTGGAGTTTTGCATTTGTTATCTCATTTGGTCCTGTCAACAACCCTACAAGGGAAGAAAGATCCATTTTCTACATTAGGAAATTGAGGCCTACAGAAGGCCCTGGGCTCCCTAGCTGTGTGCTGTCAGCCTGTCTAATCTAAACCCTTCTGTCTACACTACTACTTCCTGTAGGAGCTAGTACCACCCATGGTTACGTAGCAGAAAGCAGAGCCTTGAGGAAACGGACCACTGACTGCTATGTGTTGACCAGACCATGGGCATGAGGGAAATAAAGCAGCGATGGGCACCTGGGGGTAGAAGTCAAGGAAGTTATCAAAATAAAGTGGGGGGTGGGGCACTGAAAGAAGCCACGGAAATAATATTTTTCAAACTTCCCATTTCTCCCTTATGGCCAGACCAAATTGGAGCTTGGTTTATAGTAGAAATGAGGCTGCTGGACCAATCTCTGGGCAGAGATGTTTTTGTTGAAAAGCCCAGTAAGTATTACTCTCATGGAACAGACTTTTTTTCTAAATCTAAGGTCTTTCTTGTATGTGCTCTGTAGAATGGAGTGTGCACATATGGGTGGGGATATATTGGCCACAGTTCTCCATGTTTTGTTTCATTTTTCCCCTCCATGTTTTTTAGTCTCTTTTTCCTTTGCTCTATCCAAAGAAGCCAAGCAAAATGCCCCCTCTTATCCAGAGTTAAAATGTTCAGATATGAGTAGATGGCTCTGTTAGGTGGGAGAAGGTAAGATCTGGTTATACTGAAACTAGGCCACACACCAGTGACTTCAGACAGCGAGTTATCCTCTCTCTCACTTTCCTGCTCCCCACAAGGTGTCGTGCTCTGATGGTGAGAAGAGAGAAGGCAGGTGAAGGGCCGGTCAAGGCTTTTTTTACTGGATTGCGTTTATCCTTCTTCTCAGTGCCCATTCAGCATGATCTAAACAAGGATCATTGGTTTGCAAGGATTGAAAACAAACTGAAACAAGCTCAAGTAAAGAGGGGTTTAGTGGAAAGATCTAAGGAGATGTCCTCGAGCCCTTTTGCAGGAAGTGTGTCTGGACCTCCTGGGAACTTTGCCTCTCTCGCTTTGTGTCCCAGATTGAAGTTACAACTGCTCTCTGCTATTTCCTAGGACTGTTGCAGTGACGGTCACGTGGTGCCTACAGTGCTGTAATAGCTACACAATTGCTCTAGTTTATTTTTTAAAAAATGGTATTCCTTTTAGCCAGGGCGTTGCAAGTTGTTTCAAGGAATGCTGTAAAATGCTTGCAATAAAAGTCATGTTAATTCACATTCATTTGAAAAAATGAAATGACTCTGTGTTGTGTAACTTCTTTTATGTAAGTGCAGGAGTGAAGGCTGTCGTATCAAGAGTAGGTAATCAAGTAGATAATGACAGGGTTCCAGAATTCCAGAGGTTGGGAGTCATTGTTGGGGGTGGTCAAAGAATTCTTTTCCCCACAAGTCATGTGGCTTCCAGCCAGCATACTTCATAGGTCATTTCCTATTTCCTTCCCCCTTCTTATAATGTCTCAGTTTAAGCAGGGGAATGTGGAGTCTAAGGTGTTTCTGCTTCCCTTCTTAACATCCAGATAGTTACTGCTGAGATACATGATGGCTTGTAAGGGTTGAGTGTGCTGTTCTGGTTCTTACCCTTTGAAAGTTTTAAAGTCTCCTCTTCATCTTGTATTGAATATTTGACCAGAGGTCAGAGTCCAGAACGTCAGACTCACATGGTCGACAGGTGGCTTGTAAATAGCTACATGAAGGGCATTGAATCTAAACAAGTCTAGAGTGAGAGACTAAGGTTAAAGAACTGAAAGCAAATTTGATTCATTTAAAACGAATAAAAACGTAGAGTATTCAGGGGGACAGAGAATGGAAAGAATTTGCAGTGGTCAACTGATTCTCTGGTAAAGGACAGGTTGGTCACCTCTGGTGCTGTGACTCTGTTCTGCTGTACTTATACTGTGCACACTCATGGTGTGTATTCACCTACCTCTGTAACTTACAGAAGAGAAGTGGTGAGTCATGCATCCGTCCACGGTGTTTGGTCAGGGTGACTCTGGGAAGTACTAGGATCCTCAGTGCTCTCAGCCCCGAAGGCCAAGGGATGCCCTTGGTTGGATTAGATAAAGAACATTCAAGGACACAGAGATATGGAAACAATCATTTTCTTCCCTAGAAGAGGGTGATGCGATAGATTACGACGAGCATTTGGGTAAATCCCTCTATCTAGGCTTGGAGGGGGTTCACGCCACCTGGCAGGTGGGTGGGAGAAGTTTCATTAGTCATAAGTGTTCTTCCTGGGCCCCACATCCAGAACCTTTTAGTTTTATGGCAAGAGTGGGACCAACATTCCTGGTCCATTTGTGAATGACCCCAGGGAACGGGGTAGGGAACAAGGAAGATACCACTTTTAATCCACCCTGGAAGGGTCCCTAAAACCCCATTAGTGTCTCGGCTATTTGGTCTAATTGAAGGTTGTAAAGTACAGTGCTCTTTTTAACCTAAAATTGATTGACTGACGGTCACTGGAGATTTAAATATGAAAATTATATGGTCTTAACCCTTAAAGAGCTCAGAGTTTAATGGGCAATATGGATAAATCTTTATGATATTGTGTGATAAGGGCAACAATAAAGCAATACGAAGTATTGTGTTAGACCAAATGTCTCCAGGAGGCCCTTTCCCAGAAGGCCAGTGTGGGCCCATCTCCAGCTCAGCTATCCTAAGTGAAACCTGAGTCTAAAGATCACAGATTATCTCATCTCTGGAGCCATGCCTACTTTCTGAAGTTTCCCAGTGGCTACCAAGTTATTGGTCTGGTCCCTACAGGCCCACTAATTCTTCTCCATCCCACATTGCTGCTTCTGGAGCAGACACCGGACAGGCAGTGTCAGGAACAGTACAGCATGTGTTTATCCCAAATGATCTTTGAAACAGGCCTGATTCCAGTCTGGCTGTTGCTGGGGAACTGGCACCTTTGCTTCCTGATTTTTATCTTACTCCTTCCTGCAGCCCGGTGTCCCGGGGCCAGCTGATTGAAGAGCTCAAAGGGCAAGAAACCAGTAATGGAGATGCCTGAAGCTCAAGAAATGAGCAGTAAACACTCAGCACATCAGAATCATGGGTGATCTGAAAATAACGTGACAAGAGATGGTCCCTGCTCCGAAGGACTGCAGTTTTGCTGGATAAATATGCTATCTCTCACTCTTGGCAGTTCTTTCTGTGCTAGTATTTGGGAAAAAATAACTCTTGCTGCATGAAACTATAAAAGACATTCTGTTAAGAGGATGGAAAAAAAAATGCTTCTGTTTTAGACAAAGCTTGTGAAGGTTTGAGGATCATCTATCTGTTGGCCAAACTTAGTTTCCGTGGCTTAAAAATAAAATAAGAAAAATAAATACAGGTTTACTTGCCTTCTCATCCTACTTAAAGGCACATTTCCAAAGCTTTTCTTCTCCACCTGAAAACAGAAATGGAGACCTATTCAAAAGAGATCCTAGATAAGACCAGAGATTCAGCAACCTGACAACGAATCCTGTTCTTAGAAGTGGATGCTCATTTCCAGAAACTCTGAATATAGTCATGCATCACTTAATGACAGGGACATGTTCTGAGAAATGTGTCATTAGGAGATTTTGTCATTATTCGAGCATGATAGAGTGTCCTTACACACACCTAGATAGTATAGCCTACTGCACACCTGGGCTACATGGTATTAATCTTACGGAACCACTGATACATATGTGGCCCATCATTGACTGAAATGTCATTGTGCAGCACCTGAGCATACCATGTAGCATTGAAGAAACTACAATTGCTGGTTTAGATCTTGGTAAAATAATCCATAACATATATTAGATGCTTACTATAGTCAGACACACTTCTTAGTGCTGTATGTATCCTAATTTATTTATTCTCTTAAGACAAAAGATTAGCAGACCCTTCAGGTTCTGGTGTGTTCTCAGATGAGTTAACCCAGAAACTGTCATGGAAAGACAGATTCAGCAAAAAGGGAACAGCCAACATATTACGTAGAAGTGTCTGTGGCTTAGTGGTAGAGACTGGACATTGTGCCCTTAGGGGAAAAATGATGAGGTCAGAGCAGACTGGCATAGATCAGGTCTGGCCCTTTTGCCGCAGAGCCTGGATTCAAAGATGATCTGATGGGAAGCCAGGCAGACAATTCAACCGAGGCACTCATCCATAGGGGCTGGCCAGGAAGGCACAGTTTGGGTTGAGAACATGGGCTCACCAGGTCAGAGCAAGAGGCCTGGAAACCACCAGCCCCCGGGGAAGGCAGCAGGTGCTTCATATAGAGCCCTGGCGTCTGGGGTGCTCTGTGGGGACCCGGGGAAGAGGTCTCCAGACTATTTGGGTATACCCTCCCATAGTTTGGTGACCCAGGCGAAGGAGGGGACAAAGTACAAGAATGACAATAGCAGGGAGAAGTTGTGTCGGATTTCATGCCAACACCAGAAAGTGGTTGCAAAGAAGCATGAGAAAAAGATTGCATGCCTGCTTCAAGCCTTAGAGAGCTCTACTAGACTGTGAGCCAGTCTTCCTTTCTGTCGGTTCTGGGAGTCTGATTCTTAATAGTTCTCACTTTTGGCATCCCTATTCTTATGACTACTAGGGGGCTTTGGTTGTTTAAACCCTGCTTGGTTTGTACCAATAGGCACTAATGCCAAACTCTTACCACTAAGCTCATAGGCTTGTCAAAGAAATGGCAATGACAAGAGATTCGTCACAAGTTACTACTTGTAATCCATGTGTAGGTTGTTGGTGTCTTGTGGTATTCTTGAACTCCTCATTCCCTGAATCTAAATAAAGGGTTGGCAGACTTTTTCTGTTAAGGGCCAAATGGTGAATATTTTAGGTTTTGCTGGTACCCCTCAATTCTGCCATTGTAGTGAGAAGCAGTGATAGACAATGAAACAAGCAGGTGTGGCTGTGTTCCAATGAATCTTTATTCACAAATCAAGCAGCAATCAGATTTGGCATGTGGGTCCCCATTGCTGACCCAGGATATGAATAAATAAACAGGCAAACACAGAGATAAATAAATTTCATACTGTCCACGAGCAATTTTTTGTTTTTAATTGTCTTTTCCTAAAGGATGGGGGAAAGAAGAACCATTTTGCCTGTGTGGAACTATGAGTCACTGTCTTTTCTGTTTTGCATTTGTAACTCTGGAAGCTAATAGCCATAAACCAAACTTCCTACCTGCTTTTAAGATACAACAGGGGCTGGAATTTGTTGTTTCAGGTTTTCTTTAAAGAGAGGGACCCCATTTGCTATTTTCCCCCTCCCGTCTAGTGAAGTTCTTTGCACATAGACTGCCTCTGGTAAGAGTCAGGTAACTTCCCTTAGACGGCCTCTATTCGTTTTCTCCCACTTCATTGGCAGCAATTGCCAACTAAACAGCCCTTGTAATTTTACCTTCTTTGGAGTGCCTTATCCACGTAGAGAGTTAACAGATTTAAAGACAAGGCAAATGCCGTTTCTTCTAAAACCCAGAAAAACAGGAAAGCAGAACTTGAGTGAAAAACTACTAGAAGAGAGTTATCTCAGCCAAAATCAAGTCCAAAGATTAAACATGTTTGCCTTCCTTATCTGAGGAATGAAGATGCTCAGACCAATGGGCAGAGCTCGATTAACTCTAAATGCTCTTCAGCAATTAGCAAATTGACTATTGTTATTGGTTGAACTTAAGTTGAACTTAAACTTGTTATTGGTTGAATTGTATCCTCCCAAAAGATATGTTGAAATCTTAACCCTTGGTACCTGTGAATGTCACCTTATTTAGAAATAGGGTCTTTGCAGACATAATCAAGTTAAGTCAAAGTCATTAAGGTAGACCCTAATCCAATACGTCTGCTGTTTTTGTCAGAAGAGGAAAATTTGGACACAGACACACACACAGAGGAGAATGCTGTGTGAAGACACAGAGAAACACAGGGAGAAGACGGCCGTGTGACAATGGAAGTAGCGATTGGAGTGATGTAGCTACAAGCCAATAAATGCTGAGGATGGCTGGTAACTTCCGGAAGCTAGGGGAAAAGCATGGAACAGACTCTCTCTCAGAGAGAGAGGCCTCCAGAAGGAGACAACCTTGATGGCACCTTGGTTTTGGACTTCCAGCCTCCACAGCTATGAAAGAATTCATTTCTGTTGTTTTAAGACACCCAGTTTGTGGTAATTTGTGCTGGCAGCCCTAGAAAACTCATATACCACCCACAGGCTGACATAAAATAACAACTCAAACAAATTCTGCAGCGTGCTCCCCTCTGCTCCTGTTTGTTAAGCATCCTCCTCCTTACTGTTGCGATACCTCAGTAATGGAATAAACTTAATAATCCTGCCATCAGATGCACAGACTACCATCTGGTTTTATTTTGATTTATCTTTCCGATTATCTGGGACTTTTAAAGTCAAATGGAAGCGATCATTTTAACACTTTTCCTCTTTTTGTTATGTGAATTCAGAGCCAATGCCAAGGGCAGGTTGGCAAACTGTCAGCCACTGATAGTATGACTGAAAAACCTGATATGTCAGCTCTTGTTCTACTGTATTAGCTTCTCTGGGTACTATGAACTCATGAGATATAACAAAGCACCGTATTGTCTAAACTCTTGTGAATATATGGCTAGTGTTTACATAACCCCTTTTGTCTTAGTCTGTGCCTGTCAAAGGGGAATTCTCTGGTGTCTCTGTTTCCCTTTAGCACTTTCCCCTATCGTTTGATCCATATTTGATGACATGGATATAAAGACCACCATGTTCCTGGTATAGCAAAATTGCACTTCAGTACTGCTAAAGTCATTCTTCAACGTTCCGCTGCTCAGATGGGCCTGCTGTAGAGTCAAGGGAAGGAAATTTCTTGGAAGAAGAATTACAATAGCTAACACTTCCTGAGTGGTTCCGATGTGCCAAACACTCCTCTAAGTGCTTGACAGCAGATAACTCTTCATTCTCACAACAACCCTACAAGGCAGGTTCTCTTGCCATCCTCACTTTACGGCTGAAGGACTTGAAGTACAGTGATGAGAAGTCAAGCTTGCCAAGGTCTCAAGGCTGGTGAGGGTTAGAGCTAAGATGGTGAACCAGGTGGTCTGGCTGCAAAGTCTCATCTTTCACTGTTCCTCTGTTGGCTTTCTACCCAGGAAATACTCCCATCCTGGATCTGAATGGTGTAATGTTTTCCTTGCTGAAAATCAGTGTTGTTATGGCCTTTTAAGCTAATGCAAAATTTGTATCTAAGTGCTTGCCCAAGGTGGCAGGATCATCTTTGCAGGAAGGGGACTGAATTGGATGGCCTCTGGAGCCCAGCTTTGGGAAACTCAAGATTGGATGATGTTGTAGAAGGCTCTTGACCTTCGAGTGACCAAGGCTTTGTGGGCACCATTTTTAAGCAGCGACTTTTTCTCCAACTAGGCCAACTCCCTGGAAAGATCACAACTTTCTCAAAATTAAATGTTTTATTTATTTTTTTAAACCATATTATTATATAATAAAACTAGTGATAGTGACTTTTTGCAGGTCTTTTGACTTCCTCACAGACACACATTTGGGGGGTGTCAAAGACCCAGGAAAGAGAGGGCTAGAGTCCAGGGCCTTTTCTGGGGGAGCTCCTGCAGACCAGCAGCTCCTACTGTTGACGTGGTCAAGAGGGAAAAGGATTAAGGAAAGAACAGGTCAGAGTAGCTCCTCCTCTCTATAAAAAATTTTTAAAAACTCCTTTAGGGGCCGGTCCGGTGGCCCAGCAGTTAAGTTTGCACGTTCTGCTTCTCGGCAGCCTGGGGTTCGCCGGTTCAGATCACAGGTGCAGACGTGGCACCGCTTAGCAAAAGCCATGCTGTGTTAGGCGTCCCCATATAAAGTAGAGCAAGATGGGCACGGATTTTAGCTCAGGGCCAGTCTTCGTCAGCAAAAAGAGGAGGATTGGCAGTAGTTAGCTCAGGGCTAATCTTCCTCAAAAAACAAAAAAACAAAAAAACTCCTTTAACTATCCTGAAATGACTTTCATAGATAATATAACGTATGTATACACATAATTAAAAGTGAATATAAAGGCCCAACTGAAACATAAAGGAAAACATAGAAGGAAAGTAAGTGGAAATTAAATAGTATGATATTTACTGCTCAGGGCCAACTAGCAAAGTCATAATGATGCTGTCAAATGCTCGCACACTTGGGTGGGATCTCGGTCAATGTGACATCTGCAGGTATGCACTGATACAAGGGTGTGTGTGTGACTCACCTACCATGAGCGTCCTTACCACAGGAGATGAGAATTTCCCAGTGGTGAGTAATCTAAGTAAAGTTATTAGCAAAACAATGTATATTCTTTCCCTCATTAAAGAAAAAAAAAGTTAACAATGCAACATACCATTTCCCCTCTGTTTTAGTGGCATTACTGGGATATTCAGCCTAAATCCAAACCAAGCAAGAAATACTTTGTGTTGGGGCTGGCCCTGTGGTGTATGCGTTAGGTTTGGCACAATCTGCTTCTGGGACCCGGGTTCGTGGGTTCAGATCCTAGGTGCAGGCCTACACCACTTGTCAGCCATGCTGTGGTGGTGACCCGTGTATAAAGTGGAGGAATATTGGCATGGCTGTTAGCTCAGGGCTAATCTTCCTCAAGCAACAAAAAAGCTTTGTGTTAATATGGAAAATAGAGTTGATGCCTGGATTTGTCACCTGCCTGAATTAGGCAGGATATGGGACTATTCTTTGAGTTGTGGGACTGGCCCATGCATTCCACAATATCTATCATATCCAACCTTCAATTGTTGGGACAAACAGCTGCCCCCTTAACCTTTCATAACACAGTTATGGGTTGTAGTATCGCAACGGACAAACATTAGGTGAAGGCTTCCTTATTCACAGATCTCTCTGTCCCCTCATCCCCTCTCTGCCTCTGTCTCCCTCTCTCTCTTCTCTTCCTCCTCTTTTCCTTTCTTCTCATTCCCTCTGCCACTACTCTTCTTCATCCTCTTGTTCACTCACCTTCTCTCTATCTGCTCTCCTTTCCCCCACCTCCTCCTCCCTCCCCTTCATCCGGGAGGAGGTGATGGTCCTCTTCTTCCAGTCGAGTTGAGGGCTTCTTGTCTCTTGTGGGGAATGTATTTCATGAGACTGCCTGCTGCTGTTTCCCAGCCCTGAGCCTCCTGACACTGAGCTCACTCATTCGCTCTGCTTCTTTTTTTTTCAGTCTCCAGATTTTGATCTGTAGTTTCAACTGTATAGGTCAGAAAATACTATCTGTGGAACACTGTGGTATCAGAGCCTCAACCCTTTAATACAGTCTTAATATAGACTCTTAAGCACCAAGTAATGGCTAAGATATATTGCTTACACTATATGACTGGCACTGTGCCATGTGCTTTAATGTACATTAGTGCCTTTAATTTTATCTTATCACCATTCTACAGGTGGGGATCTGAGAGGTCAAGAAACTCAACAACAGGCCAAGCTTGCGGAGCTCGTCAGTGGCAGAGCGCGGATGTGCTCTTACACATGAGGCAAGGGGTGCTATGGAAGCAATTCGTGTCCTCAGAAAACTGGCTATCTGGTAGAGGATGGAAACCTGCACAGGAATGGAAGAGGATCTGATGGAAATATTTATCACGTATTGCCATGTGTCATCAAGCGTCTTTGCATGTGTTATCTTATTAATCTTTTAATAACCCTCTGAAGACCATGCTATTATTGGTACTGTCACCACACCTCCCACCCAAAGATGAGGTACCAGAGGCAGAGAGGCTGCTGCAAGTAGGAGGACTGAGAGTCAGAGGAAGGCAGGCTGCCTGGGGGGCCTGGGTCTTGAACCCGGGTCTCTGCCGAGGGGCTGAGATATTTCAGGCAGCTGGGATTAGGGAGGAGTGGCATTTGAGCTGAGCTTAGGGCTGGGAGGAACTCCCACAGGTGAAGATGGGGAGGGGTCTTCTGTGCCTGGAATGGCTGGAGCAGAACAGCAGCGGGAAAGCCCCCGCAGGGGCGCCAACCTTTGGAGGAAGTTGGGAGCCCAGGACACCAGGAGGAGAGGTAGTCAGCGCCTTCTCCTTTTAAATTTTAGAGGTCTGATTTTTTTTTTCTGGTTGAATATTGAAGAGAATGAACTTTACCATTGAGCATTTGTAATTAGAGTAAATATATCTTTATTGTTCCGGGCAGCTATTAAAATGATTTGTTGGAAAGCACCGCTGGCATTCCTGCTTGGCGCTCTGGGTACCATGTGTATGAAGCGATGGTCTGAAGGCAACAGCTAGAGTGCGAGTCCTCATCCTCCCCGTGCATCTCAGGCTTGTCGCTTCATCCTCCTCACTCTTCTGCGAGGCAGGGGCAGTGATGCACGCCTCAGCTTGTCCTAGAAAGACATTAGGAGACCTAAGACGGAAGAGATGTGCAAAGCTTCAGAAGAAACATGCTATGGAACTCTAAGGAATCAAATATTTTTACAACTCGGATTAATCTGCTCTTTTAATGTATAGCAGTAATTAATATTGGTTGCGGGCAACTCAGTATAGAAATGTCACAACCTAGATCAATGTGTAGAGCGCTCAGGTGTTTTCACACACGTGATCTAATTTAATCTTTGCAGTTGTCCTACGAAGGAAGCAGGGCGGTTATGATGAATTGCCCCTTTTCCAGAAACTGAGGCCCAAACCATTTGTTTAGCAAATGCTGGATCTGGTATAAAATTCCAGTCTTCCGGCCCCCGGTGTACACTACTTCCCAAACACCATAGAGGAGGCCATCAGGCAACAACCTGGCTCGATTTCTTGACAGAATTCCAGAGAGGCAAGAGTATCGACTTCATAATGCTCTTTGAACATAGGACATAGTCCATAGCAACACTCAATTTCTAAAAATTCAGCTCTTTTTAAAAATTCAGTTTGCCTCTTTTGCTTGGAACCCTCCAGACGGAATCTGCCACACCTGCAGCAATCCCGTGAGGCTCTGCACAGCCCCGTGCTGGCGTGGGTTGCGTCACAAGCAATAATTTGTTTACACGTCTGTCCCCCCAGCCTCCCCTCCCCCACCCCCGACCTCTGGGGACAGTGAGACAAGTTCCAGTCACCTTGGGTCTCCAGCGCCTGGCCGGTTGCTAGACATAACAAAAGCTCAAGAAGTATCTTTATTTTGCTCCTAAAAAGAAAACTTATTTTGACTGCATAAAATTTAGTAACATTTGAACAGTAAAGAATATCCTAAACAAAATAAAGATAAAAAAGAAATTGAAAAATAAGAAACAAATGGTTGCAAAATGTCAAATTCTCCAATCTATGAATCAGTGATAATAAAAATATTACTAACTTTAGCTGGGGGTGGTGTCATCATTTGGGTTTGTGTGTGCATGTGCACATGTGTGTGTTGTGTTAAAAACCAATTAAAACTTTTTGAGGTAAATATCAACGTACCTTTACAGATTTCTAATAACAGCTCCTAGGATATAGAAATGGTCTGTATTCTTTCGAATGTCTCTACCTGGTCATGTTAAAGTTCAATGACAGTTTAAGTAATAATGGACCTTTCATTTCAAGCAAAATATAACACTTCTATGATCTATACAAGGTCCACTGAGGTGGAAATAATGTACACATAAGAATTATATAACAACCATCCATATTTAAAAACCACTACCTTAGGAATTATAGTTCTATCAGACCTCAATAAGAGCAAATGTAGCATCAATTAAATAATAGTAGTTAAACTAAAAATAGAGCAATCAAAATGACTTGGAAAGAGAGAGAATGCGGGCAAATCTCCTGTGGCCATGGATGGGCAGGGGTCAGGTGCTTTGAAAGCTGAGTCAAACCTGCGTGTGGCCCTGGACTCCAGAGTCCGCCAGCCTAACCTCCTGTTGTCCTGGGGCCCTGATGATTGGGGCGATGCCTAGGGCTTCTTGTTGAATAGCAGGGGCGTTAGTTTCCTGGTGCTGTTGGACTAATCACCCTCACTTAGCACCTTAAAACAATACCCCTTTATTATCGTCTAGCGCTGGAGGTTAGGAGTCTGGGTTAGCTGCTGGTTTCTCTCCAGGTTTCATGAGACTGTCATCAAAGTGTTGACAGGATGGGCTCTCACGGTCCTTTCATGCTCATTCACGTTGTTAGCAAAATCCAGTTTCTTGCAGCTGTAAGGCTACGGTCCTCATTTTCTTGCTCACTGTCAGCTGGCGGTGGCCTGTAGCTTCTAGAGGCCTTTCTTCAATCTCTGTGCATGGACACTTGCAGCTCAGAGCCAGCAATAGTGCAAGGAACCCTTCTCACACTTGGAAGCTCATTGACATCCTCTTCTTCTGCATCGCTCTGACTCCAGCTGGAGAAATTTCTCTGCTTTCAAGGGCTCACGTGGTTAGACTGGGTTCACCTGGTTACTCCAGGATAGTCTCCTCACCTCAAGATCCGTAACCTTAATTACATCTGTGAGGTCCCTTTCACCACATAATTAGCATATGTACAGGAGTCCGACATTATGAGGTCGACATTAGTCAGCCCTGGTAGGGCTGCTTGGGAAAACCGGAATTACACTCTGCTTCAGCCAATTTTGCCTGTTGTGTCCATTTTCTTTTCTTAGCTTTTGGAGCTTTCTCTCGGTTGACAAAGCTGCCAGCCAATTTTCTTGAGCTTTTTTCCCGTGGGAGGTAATCAATCCAGCTTTCGCAGAAGGAAGTTGTTCCTTGCAGTTTTTTCTCCAGATCTTCAGCCATCTTCCTGTGGGAGTTGTGCTTCCAATTTACACTGCTGATGTTTTCCTACATGTTAGGAAGTGTTTTCTCTATTTCTAAGAGGGAAACGGCCTCCTTGGTTGGTTTTCTGCAAAGTTCCATTATGTGTTCTTGACATAGTTCACCAGAATCTGACATTTCGGTTGAAGCTCTTCAGTCTCACCCGTGAGACGGTGAACTTTTAGACGTTAGAGGTGCTTGTTCCATTTGAAAACTTTTCGTTTGCCCTAAGCTCTTCATTCATTTGATTTTATCCAAATGCTTTTTAAAAATTCCTTGTTTTTCTCTTTCAAACCCTTTTAAGAAAACATTTAAGCGAGAAGCATCAATGAGTTTCTTCAAATTGCCTTCTGAGTGATGGCTTAAGCAGCCATCTCTGTTCCCTCTTTTTGTCTAAATTGTCCTCATCTATGTGATCCTCTCTAAATAGAGCAGGAAAGTTAATCATCTCAGCAGAGTTTCAGTCAGAGATTTTTTTGTTTTGTTTTGTTTTGTGTAACTTAAAAAAATTATTTTATTGAGGTCATACTGGCCTATAACATTGTGTACATTTCAGGTGTACATTATTATATATCAGTTTCTGTATAGACTGCATCATGTTCACCACCAATAGACTAGTTTTTATCTGTCGCCATACGTATGTGCCCCTTTTACCCTCACCCCATCAGTCAGAGATTTTTAACTACTCCCTTTGTCATTAACAACCTGTTTCTTTCTTTCTTTTCCTTTCGTTTCCTTTCCTTTTTTTTTTTGTGAGGAAGATTGGCCCTGAGCTAACATCTGTGCCCCTCTTCCTCTGTGTTGTATGTAGGACACCTCTCCATCATGGATGAGTGGTGTGTAGGTTTGTACCTGCAAACCCTGGGCCGCCAAAGCGGAGAACACAAACTTAAGCACTATGCCACTAGGCCAGCCCCCTGTTTCATCTTTATGGTTTGAGTTTTCAAGTATTTTTTTTCTGTTCTTCAATTCCCACACTTTCTTCCACCTCATAACTTCTTGGGTAAGCAGTTTTAGGCTTTCCTGAAGATGAACATTTTCATCCAAACCATCCGTTATTTCCCTCTGAAGTTATTCTCCATTCTTCTGAGATGCCTTTAGGATATTTTTGGTGCGAGTTTCTAGGGATGGCAGGTCCTTCTTTCAGCTGAATTTGCCACCTTTAATTTTTTTATCCAACATCTCACTCTCATAGTGTGAGACTCAGGCCCAGAGCCTCACTGTGCATCTCCCAGGACTCTGCCACGAGTGACCTATCCTCAGTGTCTTTACCCACGAGGGAAACAGCAGAACCATCGTAGATGGAGGTTGGTCAGGGGGGTTGAAGGGCACCAGGGTTCAGGCTGCAGGTGCCCTGTCCCCAGGAGTCCCTCTGTCTGTCTCTCATTCCTGAATCAGAAAAAGGCCTCTAGGTGTTGATGGGTAAGCGCCAGTCTTCTCAGGCTTCTCCATGTGGCCGGGAACACAACTGCCCTCAAGAAGTACTTAAAGAAACGAACATTACCTGTTTTCAGCTCTCCTGCAAGGTAAGGCGACGGAATCAGAATGGCCACTGATCTCAGAACCCCAGCAGCATGATGAGACCCGGAGATGCCGAGTCCATGCCTCTGTCTCACTCTCTATGATTTCTATCTCTTAGTCTGCTGCAGCTGGGGCTGCTGTAACAAAATACCGTAAACCAAGTGGCTTAAACAACCTTTATTTCTAACAGTTCTGGAGGCTGAGAAGTCCAAGATCAGGGTGCCAGTAAGGTCAGATTCTGGGTGAAGGCACTCTTCTGGTTTACAGATGGCCATCTTCTCATTTGTATCCTCACGTGGTGGAGAGAGAGAGGGCTGACTCTTCCTCTTCTTATAAGGACACTAATCCCATCACAGGGCTCCACCCTCAGGACCTAATTAACTCGCAAAGGCCTCGCTTCTGCATACCTGCACATTAGGGCTTCAGCATGTGAATTTCGAGGGGGCACACTGAGTCCCTAACAACAGAGCTGTATCTCAGACTAGTGTCAGCATTTAGCTGGTGTTTATTTAGTGCTCTCTCTCTCTCTCTCTATGTATAAATCATTTGATAAAATATGTATTTACATATACACATTATTTGATAGAATACACATAAACATTCTATCAAATGATATAATTATAGCTTTTAGTTATATTATTATATATAATTATAATAACATATAATGTAATTTATACATTATATAATGTATAAATATATAATATATATTTATATGAAGCACTAAATAAACACTTTCCAGCTAAATGCTGTAACTAGTCATAATTTACTTTTGAAGATTTGGCAATTATAGAGACAAAGCATGCCACTTCAAAAAATTCAATGGAGAAAAAACGATAAAAATATTATCAATCTTCTGAGAGATTTTTTAAAAATGTGGAGTAAAGGTTTGGTTGGATAATCCCTTCCACTTGTGATGTTTCTTAGTGATGTGATTTTTGGCCTCCAGCCAGTTTGGAGAAGCCTTGGTCATCATGGTTCCCTACTTTATGGTGCTCACCTCTTCTTGGGGTAAGGGAAACTGCTTTGAATACAGTAGATGTGCCATAGATATTTACTGATTAAATAAATGAATAATATTGAAATAGGAATCTAGCAAGCAGTACGTCATGGTGGTTTTATTATTTCATTCATTCATTCACTCATTTGTTTACTCAACAAAAAATATTGATCCCCTGCTCTACGGAAGGCATCGTTCTAGACACTGGAGGCACAACAGTGAACAGGCCGAGAAGGTCCTCACTCTTAAGGAACAGGTTCTAAAAGGGATGGCGGAACATAAACAAACCAGCAAGAAAGTATTCAGAAGTGGTAAGCTCTGATGTGGTGGTGTGAGCCCAGCGAGAATGGGAGCCAGGGTGGGAGCGCCCCCCAACATGAGCTGTACTACCAGAGTTGCAGCTGTGGCCAGAAGCACAGTGCTGAAGCCCCAAAAGGACAGGCGAGAAATACCCCAACCACTCTCTTCTGTCCTCTGCTCTCCTTCTGATGCTTCCCATTGGATAAATACAACCTATCGGCCAAAGAGTCTGAGTCTGGATGATGCAGTCCCTGGGGGTCAGCCTCCCAGAGCTCAGGGCAGGGCAGAGAAAGACAGAGCAGGGTCAGGGGTATGAGGGTAGGAAATCAAAGGAGAATCATCTCCAAAGGTAGTCATTAGAAAACCTTGACCACTTCTAAGCTCCTTGAGGGCAGGCTCTTAGTTGGGTTTACCTTTCTCTTCCTCACAAGACCCAGGGAGCATAACACTTGGCAAGAAGTGAGTGCTTGTTAGTTTAATTGCACTTTGTGGGGCTCCCTCTGTCTGATCTACATGAGTGTGCTTCAGGCATCAGAGTCTCCCACGAGGATTCGGTTCTTCACTGTCCCTGGGGACACAGCATCTTGTTCATGATGGTATTCCAGTAGCATGCTTGGTGCATGGCTCTGTCCAATGAACGTTTGCTAAAGAAGGAAAGGACTCTTTGTGTATACAGAATTTACTTTGTTACCTTTAATGCAGAATTGTGGTAGAATAAAATACGTCTCAACTTGGAACTCTGCTATAAATGGAAAGGTTTCATACAGGTTAGGGAAGAAGACTTGTAGGGCAGATTCCAACCATTTCAACTTCCTTCTCCCTCTCTCCCCGAGGAAGCCTCTCCTCCTGTGGTGATTAAGAATAGATGCATATACTTCCTCTTTTAGACTCTCCATAATGTATTCTCTTCTCTCCAAACCATCATGGATGGGGAACCTCCTCATACAACTGGAGTGAGAAGAATTTAGTCACAAATGTATAATTTACAATCAAAAGTGTTTTAGAAGAGGTAAAATCAAGAACTGTGTAGAGTATTCTAGAAGTAGAGGGCGAGGGAGACCCAGGGAGGGAGAGATGAGAGGGGCAATTATAATATTAGATGGGTTTCCTTGAGTTTGTGGGAATCAGACTTATGCAAACGCTCAAGTCTTACAGAATAGAGTTAATGTATGCTGTAGTCCTGTAAGGGCTGCAAGAGTTGCCTGGGCTTGTCCTTCAGAAGGGAAAAGGCAAGACGTAATAGAGGAGCTGAGGGCAAGTTCTATGACTCAGGAAATGGGGTGAGGGGGAAGCAGTGAGATGGTGCAAGCAGATATAGAGGGTGCAACTGACGGGGGCAGTTTGACTTGGAAGCTCCTTGCTCTGTGGGCAACCAGGGAGGAAGACGAGAGCTGTGGTTTCCAAAATGTAATCATCCATTGTGCAGAGACAATGCTATGGGAAAACTTCTCTTTCTCCTTCCGGGCTCACCTGATGACTTTTCCTCTAGCTCCCTTCCATCTAGGTAGGGCCATATGCCTAGTTCTGGCCAAAGTGATGTGGATGGAATTGATGTAGACCACTTCCATCCCTGGCCCACCAAAAATAGATCCTGCTCAATTTCCCCCTCTAATTGAGGGTAGAGATATCCCCAAGATGGAAAGAGACAAAATTTCTGAATGTGGAGCCTATGGTGATAACCTGGATGTGAGCACAAAGCAAAAACAGCCAGATACAGAGGTTTAAGTCCTCCATTCATACCCCAGGACGCTTCCCTTCTTTGGGTATGTGTTGCAATGGTGGGATCAGGATGGAGTGTAGAGAAATGTTTGTTACTATAACCGAGGTCTTACTTCTTCCATTTTGATATATCACCCCTTCTGGGCTAAATAACAGTAATTTTAAAAGGCCTTCTTTTTTGAAGATTGCAATCGCTTCTATAGCTATGGTTGAATATAAAGGCAAAGTCTGAATGGTAGTTACCAGGATGAATCAGCCTGACCTTAAAAGGTGCTTCCCTGAAAGGGATAAGGAAAGAAGCCATATAGGATTTTTAGGCTAATCAGAGGCTACCACACCCTCCAAAGTTTCGGGAAAAGAGCCTTCCTTCTTCACCACTCTCTAAGGTGCATGTCTGGTCTGAAACTGGGTGGAAGATGGGTATTGGCATAAGGAGTAATACAGCTTACACCTCGGGTCATAAACCAACCTGTGAATGGGGCTAGAAAGAAAAACAAAGGGGCCGGTAGGGTGGTTCTAGGAGCCCTGGGTTGGAGATCCTCTCTCCTGCAAGGTCTGTTCCTCCCGAAATGGACCTTCTAATGCACTTCCACACCACCCTGATGAGAGGAAAGCCTAGAGGTGGGTTTGAATATCTTTTAGTCTCTAGTCTTTCTACCAAGCTTGCCGGTTATTCCTTTGATACATACTAGAGTTCCTTAGATATAACTATTGTCATGAATTGGATACATGGACTGAAGTGTGAATGTGGGAGGGGGTGCAAACCTGTAGGGGAACTTGGAATTATGTGGGAGTTCAAAGAAAACTCGAAGAAACTCTAGGGCACCTGTCTGGGATGCTCAAAACCGGGAATGTGGACCAGCTGATTTCTGTTTGAGGCCAATCTAGTCTCTTCACATGGTTACAAGGCTTGGAGAAGTTTAGGAAAAAGTATAGTTGCCATTTAGAATTTTCTAGAAATGACTATGATGGCCTCAACTCAGTGTTATTATTTAACTGCTAAATCAGATCAAAGATTGGGCATCTGGGTTACATTTCATTTGCTCATTGGAAAGAGAGGTGGAAGAGAAAGGCCGTGAAGGTTTGTCTGTACAGCAATACAATTTCATTTCCTAAAAAGTAGTTTTGTTGCAAATGATGAACCCGAATCTGTGCAAGACTTAGGGCAAGGTGGAAATGAGACTAGAAACTGCACTTAATCTATGAGTTCTAAGTGGTCAAGGCTGAGATAGACCAGACTCAGGCTCCAAAGCAAGTCACTAGTGATGTTTTAGACCGTTTTCTTTCTTTAGTCTTCAAGCTATTGGAACAACTTTTCAATTATTTGTCATTTCTTTTGTTGTTGTTGTCTTTGTTGAGGTGAATCATTATGAAAACTAAACAGAGAAAAAAGCAAACACCCCAAGCATCACAGAAGGAACACGTCAGAACCGCCCACATTTGATGGTCGACAAGTTTTTTCAAATGCAGCTTTACTGAGTGTGATGAGGTTACAAACACTACAGACATTTCACTTGGTTGTTCCTTTTATAGTACCAGAATGTTTTAAGCAAACAAACTAATTTTTGGCCAAAATTTGCTGAATAAATACAAAGTTTTTAGAAGTGTCCAAGAGAAGTATTTTATTTCAAATTCTCTGAAAGGGAAATTTAATGATCTTTACCCTCTGAATATACTGGATTCTTTAATATTTTAGAATCTTTAGTTCTCATAATTACCACGGAGGAGTGTTTAGGAAACTGTGCTATAGCTTTTCTTGGTATGAAAAGAAATACTGAAAAATAATTCCTTTTAATGCTGCCTTGTGCTCGAGAACTTATGCATCAGCGGCTGGAAGGAGGTCTAGCTCCTTCAGAGAAGACTCCTTCAGAGAAGACTCCTTCAGAGAAGAATTCAGTAGAACCATTCAGAGATTACATGAATTCATTTCTTTGTAACTCAAGGAAAAAATTAATTAAACGAAATGATTTTGTTTCCTTCATCTAGTAACTTGGATGAATTCTGAAGATATTTGGCCAGAATAACCAGCAAAAAATTGACGTTTAAACATTCACATATTTCCGGATAAACCTCTATTTACACACGTTTGTAAAATACAATTCCCATAGTTGCTGCTCTGCCTTAAATCACAGAACCATTCAGTACAGGCTCACTTCCTTCTTAGCTCAACTATACCTCCCCGCTCATGACGTTCCACTGCCATCTAATCATTGTTTAGAATTGTATCAATCTGTGCCATTACTGACCTTCTATTCATAATCATTCTTACAACAAAGGAAGTAAAAATAAAACTCATTCAATGCCACTGAAAGCAACTAGTGCGTTAGGGATGACAGCTGGGCTCCAAGAACCTAACAAGAAATGGACAGACCACATGAAAGTCTGGCTTCCTGGAGAATTTCACATCAGGACTCTGGCCCATTCAGAAAAAAAGAGAGCTTGAGTTTTGTTACTTCAGCTGCTAGGTAACATGCTGCTTCTCTGATACATTGAACGGATGCTTTTATTTAATCACAGGGGTCTGGCAGTACAAAAATAACAAATCCTTTTCTTTCAGAAAAATGAAAGGAGATACAGGGTTGGAGCCAGCCCTGGTGGGGTAGTGGTTAAAATTTGGCGCTCCCGTTGCCACAGCCTGGATTCGGTTTCCGGTCAGGGAAGCACACCACCCATCTGTAGGGTGTCAGACTGTGGCAGCTGCTGTTGCCATGATGCTGAAAGCTGTGCCGCGGGGGTATTTCAAACACCAGTAGGGTGACCAGTGGTGGACAGGTTTCAGTAAGTTTCCAGACAAAGACAGACTAGGAAGAAGGACCTGGTCACCCACTTCCAAAAAACTGGTCATGAAAACCCTATGAATAGCAGCAGAACATTGTCTGAGAGAGCGCCGGAGGGTGAGAGGATGGTGCAAAAAGACCGGGCAGGGTTCCACTCTACTGTACACAGGGTCGCCAGGAGTCAGAATTGACTTGACAGCACTAACAACAAATAGGGTTGGACCCTAAGACTTGGGAGTGTAATTGAATGTAAAGCTTAAAACATAATAAAAATGAAGTAATTTTCTAGTTGGGAAACACGGAGAAACTGTCAAGTTTTCTAGGAGGAGCTGCTTCCATAGTTGGGTTAAAGAGTTTGTTTCACTCACACGTGAAAGGTGAAACACATTATTTTGATTCTGTATACTTCGCAATGTTCTTTATTTATTGACCCAGCTGTTGAAGCAGAAGATGGAATAGCAATGCCAGGAAATTGGGTGTAAGCCCAGATAGGTGTATTTTCTGAGTCTTCAGATAAACAAAGTAGAAAATACATTAAATGGTAATTTCAAATGATTTCTCCAGCTCTAACATGTCTCTAGTTTCATCTCTAGAAAGCCACTGCCAAGTTTTTGCACAACCTATCTTATCAAGCTCTGACAGATGAAAAAATCCTCTAGTTTCAGCATCTCTCCTCATTCTTCCATGATAAAACGTGATGATTGATTTATTTTTTTTGATTGAGCTTATATTGGCTTATAACAATTGATTCTTATTTCATTCCAAGCCTTAAGTCCCCCACTTCACAATACTTCTAGGATCTCAATGGGAGACACATCTATTAGTGTGCATCAAGGAATTACAGCTATTTGCCCACTTATGATCTGTCATACATAATAAGTCACCTTTTTTCTCTCAAAATTAATAATATCCTATAGGCTTCTCAGCTCTATGAGAACCTATATTTATACCAAACTAAAAGATGTTGCAGTCATGAAAAGTTTATTTTACCAATGATGCCACAAGGACCAAAGGTTATCTATAGGTTGTACATTGGTAACTGAAGAGCCCAATGATGTTAACTCGCTCTGTCAATTGGTTCCTCACACAGCTGTATTTTCCAGCCTGGGCAGGTTGGGAGTCAAGGGAGCAGGTGCTTTTAGACCTGCTCCTACTTGGAGAAGCTCCTCATGCTGTGTGTGGGGTGAGGAAACAGCCCAGGGCTTTTATATGAACAATGTCTTGTTTTTACCTTACAGTCTTTATGGCCCTTATCTGAGTGCTACCATTAAACCCACAGACTGAACTGTTCATAAGGGGCAAGGATATAAAATTGTTCCACAAAGTGTATTCTATGAACCACTTTTCACAGTTCGAATATTTTAAATATAAATATTGTAACTCTAGCAATAACCTATCTACAAGGTGGGAGAGGAGGGGATTCATGAAAACCCAGGTACATTTCCATATAGCTCATGTTTAACCGCTTAGTTTGTTTTATTTTTCAAAATCCAATTGCACGTAACCCATAATTGATAGGCCACTTCCTCTCCAAAACAAATCAACTATCAAAGAATAAAGTGATAAATTATAAGAAAGGAAAATAAATATCATTTACTACAATCATTCTCTTGCTCCAAAACTTGGAAAACATGTAAGAAAAATGATATTGAGTGGATAAACTTTACTTTGCA
Organism: Equus przewalskii; assembly: GCF_037783145.1. NCBI lineage: Eukaryota > Metazoa > Chordata > Mammalia > Perissodactyla > Equidae > Equus > Equus przewalskii. The sequence goes on from NC_091849.1 coordinate 51,397,156, forward strand.
AAGCTAATTTGGAACAGGTGAGATTTAAAAAGATAGAATAGAATGGGCGTATCTTATTTTAATATTTGTATGTGAAATGAATGTGTTAGAATTTTAATTAAGAAATCAGGAGGACTGCTATGAAATGGAACACAATGGCATTTACCAGCAGGAGAATCCATTCAGCCTGTTATTGTCAAATCCGAGAATTCCAAGTGTTTTCTTCATTCTCATCCACATAAAAGAGTGCAAGAAATCGAATTACTCCTGTTGGTTGTATAACCTTTAGGCTATATAAGCTTTCAGTTAACGATCCTTACGGACACAGTTTTAGTTGGTGTTTTTCCCAGGATTACATTAGGGTCAAGGTTGCCTTTAACCATCTTCGTGTAGTTTTTCGGAGGAGGGAGGGGCTCCCATGAGACTTGGCAACTCCATTAATAAGGGACAAGGGTGAAAGTGCAAATACTTTCAGGAGATACAACAAAATGATTTAAATTTACACTGTAAGTTAAATGACTAACATCAGTTCCTTTTCTGAAAGCAGGATTTTATGATAAAAAATACACTGGGGCCCAGGGAATGGAGGAAGAGGGAGTCAGCGCTAAGCAAAAGTGCCGGTCTCCGGGTTAGCCCGTCAGCCCTTTCCAGTCCGACTTTGTTCTACGCTTTATGACTTTGTCATGGGCTGCCTTTCAAAATCCTGTACTCAGTCACGTATAGGAAAAGAAACCGCACTGAAATACAGAATTAAATCTTGTCTTGATGGATAGAGACGGATTTCCATTTCAAAACAAAATCCATAAATGAATATTTTCAATTTTCTAAAGAAAAAACAGAGGAAAATAAACTTTTGTGTGTGAAGTCGCTTACTCACGTAAGCTTCATGTGTCCTAAAGTGTAGAAGAAAAAATTCAAATGTGGGTGTAACCGCTCTACACGCAGGAACGAGCCACGATGGGAGAGCGCCTACCAGGAATTCTGTCTGCCACCCAGCGGCCGCTGAAATAAATTATTTTCTTTTCTTTGTCGGTGATGGCTCTGCATTTTGCTTAAAAAAAAAAAAATTGACACAGAGGTAGATTATGCCACACCAGGAACTGAAAACCAGCAAGACATATGGCTCGATACATTTTAAAATACAATCATTGTAGTAAATGTTATATATTTTCCTTTTCGCTAAGTCAAAGGTTAACCACGAATAAATATTGGGTCTTCCTGCGTCCCCGCGTCTACCGGGGTTCACATACTGACTGGCACCGAGGACACCGAGCTGGCTCGGGATTCCCGGGTCACGCTGTTGGGCATGGAGAGGGTGCAGCAGGACACGCCCACGGTGGCCTCGGGCAGCTCGTCGTCCTCCGTCCACTCGTTGAGCTCGGGGCTGAAGCACTGGATGCACTTCTTGTACTTCTTCTCGCCCTCGTTCCAGCCGCCCAGCAGGTAGGCGCGCCCGTGCAGCGCCGAGGCGCCCGCCGTGCTCACGCCCACCGGCAGCGGCGCCGCGAAGCTCCATTGGCCCGAGGCGGGGCTGTAGCACTCCACCGGCAGCACGTCCACGCGCTCCCCGCGCGGCCCCAGCTGGCTGCCCCCCATCACGTACACCCTGTCGCCTAGCGTGACGGCGCAGTGCCAGCCTCGGGGCGTGCTCAGGCCCGGCAGCTCCTGCCACGCGTCGCTGGCCGGGTCGTAGGCGCACACCGAGCGCGAGTACGCAGTGCCGATGTAGCCGCCAGTCACCAGCACCCGGCCGTCGGTGACCGCGCTGGCGTGGCAGCAGCGCGCCACCTCCAGGGGTGTCTTCGGCTGCCACTGGTTGGTGGAGGGCACGTAGCACTCCAGCGAGGCCAGGCTGCCTTCTGTATTGCGGCCGCCCACGGCGTAAAGGAGCCCGTTGAACACGCTCAGGCTGAAGTGCGTGCGCTTCTGGTTCATGCTGGCCAGGTGTATCCAGGTGTTGAAGCGGGGATCGTATCTGGAAATGGCAGAGGAAGTGTGACAGCCTTGTTGGAGGCAGCTAGGGAACTCAGGTTCCTCCGCAACCATAACGTGGGACTCTGGACATTATCCCTGCGAGAAGGCCAGGGACCTAGCGCAGCTCCCCACCTGGAGGCTGGTGTTTTCCTTTCAACCAGTATAAAAGTGTAACACTTGGAAAAGGCAAGGCTAGCATTGGTGACTTCCCCTCCTCCTGTTTATAAAATCACTTCCTTTATCAGGCCCAACAGAGACCGACCTTTCAGTCCCCTTTCCTGAATATTCAAATATCCATCATCCAGTAGGATGTATGAGATGTGCATGTGGGGGAGGGGATGGAAGCTGGGTATTTGTGGCAATCAGAAAAGGGAACACTGCCGCATTAAAGTCAGTTCCGCATACCTTCAGACACCCACCATCCCTAGCTCTCTCTCACTGCTTAATCAAGATAGGCCTTGACCAATTGCATTTCTCCCTTTCTCACAAACCCCTTCTTATTCATACTCCTTTCCTGGAAATTGCAACGGTAAAGCCAAGTCACTCAACCAAGTCTTCTACCATCTGTTTAGAATGAAATCAGTGGAAGTCATCTCCAAAAGCATCAACAAAGACTTAACTTATGATATTTTTCTATTTTCTAGCATGTATGAGTAGGTAAGATTTTTTAGTTTAGGGATATGTTCTTTTCAGTGTTCAATACTACAGTTATTATACCATAAGCACTGAAATCAATATTGCAAAAAGAGCGACTTGAGTACTAATGGTTGAGTTATCAGCAGGAGAAAAAGTGGCAGAGTAGATGATGCTTTCCTGCTTACATCGTCTGACTTCTCGTAAACACAGAACCCATTCCCTCAGTTTGAAGTTCATTCATCTATGTCCCATTTAAACTCCAAATCAAAACTTGGTTATAGTTATAAACTAAAGGCTAAAAATCAATCAATTGTTTGGATTCATTTAAATGACACACACATATATATAATGAAATAATATAGAATATTTTTCATGTATACTGGATACATTTTCAGATCTTGCTCATTAGTTATTTTTGACTTTGGAATACTACCATGATATAAGAACGACTTTCTGAATATTTCATATATGTGGAGGGTTAATTTTTTATCATAAATATACAAAAATAACATGTCATCTGAATTCCATTTTCTGAAGGATTTATTATGCTTTTCCTCTTTCTTCTTGCATAAAAAATATCGACATTTTCTATGGTATGCAGTCTTCAAAAAATATTTAAAATTAATTAGGTGCCACCTTTTTACTGATCTCATTCTATTTGCCAATATCAATCTGACAGTCATCAGTAACAGTCACTTAAAAGAAACTTTGTATTATTTTAATCTTTCTTACGACTTAGTGTTAAAAACTAGATTTGTACCCAGTGTCTTTCAGAAAGGCAGTGGATTGTGACGAGCGCCTGGCTAGAAATGAGAGAATGTGAACTGCCGCTTACTAGTGGTATAACTTCTCTGGGTATCAGATTTCTCACATATAAAATCAGAATAATCATATCTTCCCCACTCACTTCACAGGCTTATTCGGAATTCTAGAGTGATTGCACTTTGTATAAAGTGAAGTGCTGTATATATGTAACGTGGCATTATTATTGATTTACTGAACCAATGAACCAAGATAATAAGCATGATTAATTTACTTTTATATCAGGGCAATTTCCTCACCATATTGAACCCTTTCAGTTCCTAATAAAGGGTCAAGTACCTGCAGAAATTGCTGACTGCATGCTTGGCTTGATTTCTTGCATCATTCTGGTCTTCACCACCGGCCACGTAAAGAAATCCGTCCATCACAGCCACACACTGATTGAAACTCTTGGCTGGCATTTCTGTAAGCTTGCTCCATCCATTTTCAGGGTCTCTATACAAGATGTCTCTACTAAGGGACTTCTCAGTAAGGCCTGGACGTCCCCCAACAGTGACGAGGACTCGACAGCCCCCACGGATTCTCGTGCGCCTAGACTGCAACGTGTTTTGATGATACGGGAGTAAGTGGTAGTTCATAGCATCTACAAGAAGTCTGTGACAATCAGCATCTTGCATCATTCTGGGTACGGACTGAACGTAATTGACCAGGTCTTGCGCAGAGATGGTACCAAAGCGAATATTGCTCAAAAGATCTGCAGCATATTTCACTCTCTTTTGGTCAAATTCTAACCATTTCATTGCAATCTGGAATGCTACTATTTCAGAAGGCAACTGTAAGTCATCATCTATGAGAAGTTCGTTAATTTGCTCAAATGTAAGTTTCATAAACTGATCTGATTCTGCAAATTCCAGGAAGTTATCCCGTATAAATTTTTGGGCTGCCACTTTCGCGTTTTTCAGGGAGTATGTTTCAGCAATGTTAGCAACGTACATGCAATTCTCAACACTCATCTCTCGTATCAGAAAATCACTGCACATCTTTACAAGGGTATGGATCTGAAGATAAACAGCAGCAGAAATAATGCTTCCTATTGTGTACAAGGAGAGAGTCAGCTTTCCTGTGTAGGCATATGCAATGACAGTGGCCAGGCCTAGCGGTGAGATATCATTGAGATCCACCCTCTGAGTAGTCGGGTCTTTTTTAAGGATGTTGTAAAAGTACTCACTGCATGAAGCCATCACTGACTTGTGAACGTCAAAAGATTTGGTTTTGGTGCCAATGACTAAGTCACAAAGGAAGCTCTCCTGCCGCATTTTACTTAAACCTTCCAAGAGGTTGGGGCCATAAAAAGCATCTGTCAATTCAGAAGAAATGCAGCTAAGGCCATTGCCTCCCTCTAGAAGCCCATTCAGAGCATTCAGTTTGTTTAGGGGGCTATCTTCTACAATTATGGTCATCTCATTGATATCCCCTTTGTTCTTTCTGACAGTCTTCTTTTTGGGGGCCATGTTGGCAAACACACTGTCACAGGCAAGAGCTTGCTAAAAGAAAAAGAAAAAGAAAAAGAAAAAGGCATGGTTTTATTTTAATTGTGCTTTAGACTTTGAAATGCTACGTTGAGAAATTTTTTTATAATAGTTTTTTAATGGCATAATGTAGATGAACCCCCAAAATAGATTTAAAGACTTACATTAAACTAGATGCACATTTTATTGACAGTTTATTTCAGCATCAAGCATTGAAGACAATTCTAGAAAGATTTATATTATCAAATGAGACAATAGCTATATTGCCAGGTAATTTTATACTGCAGAAAAGACCGAATATTCTCTCATCCAGCTGTACAGTAATCATGGAATCGTAGTTAAACATCATTTGAAGGGCTCAGTTTACTCTTACAAAAAAGTGAATTATAACTACTCTGAAGTTTTCCTCAATAAAATACTAAAATTCAGGAATCCATGTAAAATGTAGAACATATATATGCTAGAATAAATGAGGCACTTAAAAATCAAAGGGTAAGGACTTGTAATGACACATTAGTTCAGTTCAGTTCTACTCCGCATATTCAGTAAAATAACTTCCAGAGTTAAATATCTAAATGACACACACACACCAACTTGCGCAAGAACTAGAACAAAGTGGTGGTGCTTGTTTTTTTTAAATCTTAAGAGTAGGAAAGTCCCTCTTAAGCACAGCAAAAAAAGCCAGAAGCCGTAAAGGAAAAGACCAAAATATCTGACATAGAAAACAATGAAGACTTCTGTAAAACAGCACCAACTGTTTAAGAGACAAACAACAGACTGTGACACATATTTGTAACATTTTTGACAGACAAAAGGTTAATTGACACAGTATTTAAAGAGTGCCTACAATTATTAACAGAAGGGTAATCCAATTAAAAAATGGACACAGACTATGACCAGGTAGTTCACAGAAAATAAAATACAAATAGTTAATAAATATTTTTTTTAAAGCTAAACCAATAATAATCAGGGAAGTGTCAACTGAAATCCAGAGATCCTTTTAACTTTTTTGTGGTCAAACTTTGCTTATCAGAGATTAAATATTTTTAAATATTCATAACATCGGATATCGGTGTGGTACTCTCCCTACACTGATGATGGGAGTATAATTGATACAGTCTTTTGGATGTAATTTGGCAGTCTATCCAAAAAGTCATATTTTTATGCTTTGACACTAAAATTCTAAATCTAGGAATGAGAGATATATTCACATAGAGAAATATTACATGGATGCTCGCATATTAAGGATAATAACCGTTTTCCCATTATCAATGTTATAAATATTTGAACTAGTTTTTAAACCTGTATGAACTGTGAATTTAGCTCTATGATATAGCTCTGAAAAGCTCTAGTATAAACACAGAATTGAAATATATTAAGTTTTCCAATTACATACATAGTCCTTAAAATATCGTAGGTTAAATTGTTTTAGCCTTTCTCAAAAAATTGAGCATAGTCATCAGAAGATGCTATACTCAGACTTTTAAATGGATTTTATTTACGGTATGGTAGCATTCACTTTTTTGGTGAGATTAGCAGTGTTGCTTTTTTCCTTCATTTTTAAAATTACAAAATCAATATGTGAAATTTGACAACTCAGTTTGTTATATATCATTCCAGATAATTGTATATACTTATACAAACTTATATATGCATATTTTTGAGCAGTCATGTGCTGGTAAACCAACTTTCTAGGGGGGAAAAGCCCTTATTTGTAAGGTGCTGATTTCTTTGGTGCAAATACACTCATCGTGGCTGATTTTAAGCTATCTACTGTGCAACAACCAGTGTGAAAAATTCCTGAAAATTTAACAATTGGCTCTCATGAGCTCGTCCAAGTCAGCTCCAGCACACCACTATAGGAGAACCTATATCAAAACAGGTTGTGTTCTATTACTCAGCAGTTTGCACTTCTGGCTTAGCAGTAACTCCTGCACATCTTTCCATATTGATACTTATGTAAATTTACCGCATTCTCTCTAATAGCTGCACAGTCTCCTATAGTAAGGATATATAAAACTTGTTCAATTATTCTCCTGTTGATGTTCATTTAGGGGTGTGCATGTGTTTTAAGTCTCACTGCTCAGTTCATCATTGGGAGGGGGGGTAAAGCTTGGCTTTGATTCCCCTTGAAAGGTCTTCAATTTAATTACTGAAATATTTGTTTAAAAATTTCATAACCCTTCGGTTGTGTTTGTCTCTGTCCCTTTCCATGTGGAAGGATAGTAGCAAGTAGGTAGGAAATAAAGAATGTCTCTCTCTTTGCTAGGGCTTTTGTCTTTCTCATTAAGCTCACCTTTCAATTTCTATTTATTTACAAGGCTGTAGCACATTCTTTCTCGCAAACAACACCCAAGGCATCCTTACCTTGTGAAATAGATTTCCAACCCACCATCATTTTAGTCTTCAAATGCACTGACTTATGTGGTGAGGGCTCCCTTTGCTGGGTTTTTCTGGGGAAAATTTTTGTTCAGCAAGCAGTTATCAGACACCTACTGCCGTGTGGGCAGCACTGGTGATGGAGCAATACAATATGTAATTCATGTTAGAGAGACAAGACATGACAGGCACAAAAAGACAACAAGGAACTAGGTAAGCACAGCAGAGAAATTTTTTTCTTTTTAAACAACAGTTATTTCCATCTAGCATGTAAGCACAAATGTGTCTTTGGGGGAAGCCCTGGCCATTTTCCTGGAAGAACCCTTTTGGCCAATTTTTTATTCAGGTATATGTAGAACTTATAGCCACTCATTGTTTTGGAGGAAATCCTGAATCTGAGTAGTCTTCAGACTAAAATGCTAAATCTTCTGTTTATCTACTATTAAAAGATTATTTCATTGGTAGCATATATGGGTGATATTTCAACAACTGATAAAACAGGGCACCTGCTAACTAGCATGGGTTCATGGCACAGTGCTGGAGGTGGATTCTAGAGGCTCCCTCGGGTCCCCGTGTGTAAGTCTTCAGTTGCTGGATCAGAGTGAGGCCCAGGGGGTCCTGGGAGGGGACTACATGAGTGGGAGCGATTCAGGGGGCAGGGAGGGGGTCAGGGAAGCAGATATTTGGCTATTTACCAATTGAGCACAGAGGGATCTCAGTATTTTAACAACTAGTACACTGTACTGAAATATTCTCGTCCTCAGGACAGGGTGTAATTCTTTGGAGATTATTTTGATTTTAAGCTTTTTTTGTTTCTTCTGATGAATATGGAGATTTCTGGATAAAAGAGAGAATCCTCAAGAACATTGTGAGATGCTGAGGCTAAGGAGACAAAAGACCAGCAAGGAATTCCAAATGAAGGGGTGACTGGTGGACACTAGGAGTAATGATATCTGATTCCCAGTTTTAAGTCTTCCTTTTCAACATTGTTATTCTCATATATCATCCTTAATTGAGGTATTCTCAAGTATCCTTAGTGAAGTTTGATAAGTTGCCAACTAGTCCACTCTTTGCCTTTAGGAATGTTGTTTAGTTATAGTCGTGAAGACCTCAGCTCTGAAGAATTCACCTAGGTTTGAGTAGCAGCTCTAGACTCCACTACTGGTGGGAAAACCAAGTAAAGCTCCTATCTGACAGATTGTCCCAAAGATAGAAACTATAAGCTGGGAGGATGGGAGGATAGCAGGGAGAGAGAAGTAGGGAAAACTACCCAGAGATGCTAGAGAGTGTAAAAAAGCAGGATGATTTCACAGAGGAGTCAAGAGTTGAAAAGAGGAATAGCATAGGATGAGTTCCCTCCTCCATGTTTTTTTGGTTCGGGTGGTTTTCCACCTACGAGCAGGCTGCAATTGGTACTGCACAGGGCAGCTGCAACTGCGATGGAAAGTACTGCTGCACTGAAGAACCAGAGGACAGAGTTTGTGGCAACCACACCCACTGGAAAACGAAGTGGGAATTCTGGAAAAGAGAGATCCAAAAGGGGGAAACCCAACAGAAGATTAAATCTTCAGGAAGGAATGAAGATGGTAAATATAAAGGACTATTTTTTTTCTCTAAAGTTCTTCAAAATACATTTGACTCTTCAAAGCAAAAATGATTACGTTGTCTTGTGAGGTTTATTGTAGTACGTATGACAATTGCAGCATAAGGGGTGGGGTGGCGGTGGTAAATGAATCTATACAGTAGCAAGCTTTCTATATTTTCTGTGGAGTGGTACAATATTAACTTATATACCCTGTGAAAATTTAACTTTGCATATTGCAATCTCTAACGTGGTGCTGTCCTCTAGAAACATAATGCGAGCCACATATGCAATTTAAAAAATTCCAGTAGCCACATTAAAAAGATAAAAAAGAAAAAGCAGGTGCAAATTAATGTTAATAAGATATTTTATTCAGCCTAATATGTACAAAATATTATTTTAACATATAATTGCTATAAAATTATTAATGTGATATTTTACATTCTTTTTTTCATACTATCTTCGAAATCCAGTGTATTTTATCCTTACAGCACATCTCATTTTGGACTAGCCACATTTCAAGTGTTTAATAGCCATATGTGGCTGATGACTATGGTATTGGACAGCAGAGGCCTAGAGCAAACACCTAAAGAATGCAAGGTATAGCTGAAAAACCAATAGATAAATTTAAATGGAATTCAGAAGAGGGCAGGAAATTTGGAATAGAGGAAGAAAAATTAGAGGGGACACACAAAAAACCAAATGATTTAATGGTAAACCTAAATTAAACTATATTAATAATTATATTAAATGTTAATGGATGAAACATTCTAATTAAAAGGCACAGATTGTCAGAATGGATAAAAAAATCAAGACCCAAATATATGCTGTCTGCAAGAGACTCACTATAAAGACACAGATAAGAAGAAAATAACGGATGGAAAAAGATTTACCTTGGAAAGAGTAGACATAAGAAGGCTGGAGTGGCTATATTAATATCAAGTAAAACAGACTTCAAGGAAAAAAAAACAATTACCAGTGATAACAAGGGAATTTCATAATGATCAAAAGGTCAATTCATCATGTAGATATCATAATCCTAAATGTATATGTGCAAATAATGGAGCTTCAAAATATGTGAAATAAGTGACAGAATTAAAGGGAGGAATAAGCAATTCCTCAATTATACTTGAAAATGTTAGTAACTTTCTCAGCAATTAATAGAACAACTAGCCAAAAAGTCAGTAAAGGTATAGATTATCTGAACAATGTTATTAATCACTCTGACTTAACCAATATTTATAGAACATTACACCCAACAACTACAGAACACAAATTCTTCCCAAATGTACATGCTACATTCACCAAGACAGATCCTATGTTGGGCCACAAAACATGTCTCAATAAATTTAAAAGGCTTGAAGTCATACGGAGCATGTTCTCTGATCATAGCAGAATTAAATCAGAAATTAATAACAATAAACGATCTAGGAAAATGAACAAAATTTGGAAATTAAAAAATACACTTCTAAATAATCACCATGAGTCAAGGAAGAGATCACAAAGGAAATTAGATAATATTTTCAAACTGGACAATACCAAAAATATAACATAAATACCAGCTCCACGACTTATCCAAAGTGTGACTTGTGATAGATTATCTAAACCCTTAGAATCTCCACTGACTTATCTCTAAAGTGAAGATAATAACAGTGTCTGTCTGTAGGATTGTCAGTGACAGCTTAGAAGGAAATGCCTGCACAGCACTTGGTAGAGTATCTGGCAAAAAGTGAGTGTTCAAAAACTTGAATCATTTTCATTAAAATCAACCACCCTTGTTAGCTATGTCTTTGGGAATAAGGAAGTAACCTGTCTAAGCTTTGGGGTGAAGCAAACCAGAGCAAACTGGCACATCATGGAGAAGCAATCATAAGGGACAAGAGGCTATATGGGACAAGCATACACAGCGACCCAGAATAAGAACTGACAAATAGCAGCCACAAGAGATTTCTGGAACATGTAACATTTCTCAGAGATTTTTGCAAATACCAGGGAGAGAAATGGAGTGCATGCAATTACACAGGCTGAGGAACACAATTATTTTTACTTTGATATGAATAATAAGGGTACCCCTGAAAGTTTAGAAAACTTGGGGTATTTGGTTCTAGGTTATGTAAGCATAACAACAGATTACATGGAACGCATTGAATCTATGAGCCTGGACTAAAGGATTCAAACTAATGAGACTATTCTGCTGGGTTGGTATTAAGATGGGAAGGTTTGCAGATAACAAGAATCTTGCTGGTCCGGGCACAGAAGGGTTTTGAAGAGGAGCAGGGATACCAGGGAGAAGGTCGGCAGAAGGAGAGGAAATGCGTCATGCTGAAGCAGGAAGACATGACTCAGCACCGTCTGTGCAGACTAAGATGGCTGCCGTCATGAGGGAGACAGCGGGACAGGTAATAGTAGGCCAATACATAAAGGACTTGGATGCCAGGAAGGGTTTGAATTTGATAAATTAATAATCAATCGAGAAGGATTAAGAAATCTCCACGAAGGGAGAGGGCACGCTCAGGCCTTAATGAAATCAGTAAAAATTCTTCCCCGGCCTTCCTTATTCCTGTTGCCACCTTCTCTTTCCTGGGTGGGTTGGCCTTCACCCTGCCCCAGCGTTCCCATGGAAACCCCATGACCTCTTTGTCTGAATTCTCTTCCCTTGTCTCCTTTCTCCAGAGCCCTACAGGGTGATACATTAGCTAATCTGACAAGTGATCCAAGCCACTCCATTAATGGGCAAAATCTACACTTTCTCCCAGATATACATGGTTTTTTGATGGGGTGTTGTTTTTTATTAATGTACTTCTACGACTCGCATAAAATTTCTAAAAGAGTAGCTACTGTGGAACATATATATAATAAACTTTTACTCTTTAAATAATATTTTTTAAATATTAAAATTATATTAATTTTAATATAAAATATTTGATTTTGATATTAAAATAATATTGATTGATTTCAAGAATATTATTGATTAGTATTTTTAATATATGTATATTTGAAATAAGAGAGGGCTTTTACAGCCCTCAAAATCACTTTGTAGAGGCAACTGGCTTCTTTAGCTCTCTCTAGGAGAAATGGAGAGAAACAGGTAGGGAACTGTGTAAGAAACTTGCAATCAGAGCCTACAGGCAACTTCCTGGTGGCTGTATTTTCCCAGATGTGTTCATAAATTCAGTCTTTCTTTACTAGAGCTGCCACTACATCCTATCCCTAGGTCTGTACCTCAGAGGTGAGGCTGTCCACACACCTGCCCAGATGTTCTCAATCTGTGCCGTGTTCCTCCCATAAGGACACTGCAGACCCCTTTGAGTAGCCTGCGGATGCAGGTCACTCCTCTGAAGCTGGGCAAAGCTCTGATGTTGTCCTCTAGGCTGCAGAGATGTTCCCTGGCTCCTATATCCTGACAAATGCTCTTCCACTGGCCCTGATCCTCCATCTCCTACCAGCCCTGCTTGGGGCTCCAGCCACTGCTTTTCTCAGTTTAAGGAGAACTGCGGGCCAGTAAGAAGGGTAGGCGCAGCTCCGTCCTGTGCTCCAGGCCCTACTGCAGAGAAGACGAGCTTCCTCACTGTGGGGATCAAAACCCCAGAGGCTCTCTTCTCACCGGGCGGGTGGGGAAGCCTTTGACAAGCTCTCCAGGCTCCTCACACTGGGGCCTTTCTGGGGAGTACAGACACAAGGCGTGTCGCACTGGGTACACACACACACACACTCACACACACACACTCTCACCATGCTGCTTGACCAGCCAGCATTTTTCCACAGTCACATTTAAATGAAGAACAAGGGCAGCTTTAAAGGAAAGAAGTTCCTTTAAAGAAGGAGATGGGTGAAAGAAAAGTGGAATGATTTAATTCACTTCCTTTTACTCATTCGGTCATGGTGCTGGGCTTCAAGGCTGATTGTATGGGCTAATAGAGGGTGATTAGAAAAGAACTGAATATTTGCAAAAATGTCCTGCTCAGTCACTAGGTCCTGTGTGAACATGTAGTCAAAAGCAGTTTGTACAGGAACTCTCACTGTTTTTTCTGCAATTATACACATGTTCACTATGCGCCTCTGGGTCATACTGTAAGTGACGGTCACAGTCACAATGAAAATCTGGCTGTGAGGAAGAGGAAGAGGTTATAAAATGAGTTGCATGTATACGTTCATATGTAATCTACAGTATAACCAAGATGTTGAGTAATAAATTTTGAGAGCATACCATTCTTACTGATTCAATTATATATTAACTGAGAGTTGGATGAGGGTTTACTTTTTGTGTTGTTTTTTAAAGCTTTTTTCTTTCTTTCTTTCTTTTTTTGTTTTTTAACTGAGTGGGTGCCTTGTGGCCGGCTGCTCAGGGCCTCCCTAGCTTGGTAGCCAGGGCAGTGCTTGCTTACCATCCCCGAGGGAGGGCTTGGACTGGGTTCTGGTCTGCATGGAGGTGAGGAGCGCAGCCTTGCGGAGCTGCCCTTGGCTGGAAGAGGTTCAAGACTGTTACTTCATTTTTCTTAAAGAACAACAGGCTTGGTTCTCCCTCCTTACCCGGGGGGAGCGGGGGCTCTAGTGAGTTGTCTCTTTGGGATCAAAGAGAGGAAGAGCTTTGCAGGCCCCCTGGGATTGATAGTGGATGGCACTTTTCACATGGCACCTACCATAGTAGGACACACTGGAAAGAGCAGGTCCAGCCACAGCAGCTGAGGTTGTGTAATGGGATGAGCAGCTATTTGGAGGCACTGCCAGTCCCTTCCTGTCCCTTCCCTTTTTGGGTGAAAGAAGAGACTTTGCACAAGGTGCAGAGGGCTGTGGAAGGCTCCCTATGCTGCCAGAGCGATCCCTTCATTCTGTGGAGGGAACTCAGAGAATTCTCCTTCTCTGGTCACGGACACCACAGTCTCCTTCCCTCTCTACTCTATCTGCCGTCACCCAGAGCAGCCTCTTGGGTCCCCTGCAAGAGCTGTCCATTAGAAATTGGGCAGAAGGGTAACAGAGATGCAATTCCACACTCCCCTCCCACTGCCCACTGCACATCTCGGCTCTTGTGTCATTTCTATGGCAGTAGTGTCATGTATTCGACACCTGATAACCAGCTGGGCAGTTATGTGAGCCATCACATTTTTCATCATCTTTTGTATTTGCCAAATTTAAGTACATTAATAATTACTACCTATAAATCATCAAGTATGAATCTATATTATGTATTAAATATAAATCATTACCTCCATTGCTACCTAAAATAATAATTACATAGCTAGCATTTATTAATTGAGGATCTATTGTGTGCTGAGGCCCAGGGCAAGTACTTAGCATGATTTTATTTTTTTTTTAATTTAAGCATCACTGAAATCCTAAAAGGTAGATTATATTATGTTCATTTTACAAATGAAGAAATTAAGGTCCAGAGAGAGTTTAAAAAACTTATCCAAGGTCACACAGTGTGCAATATGTAGGGGAGCAAAGATTCAAACCCAGATTGAGTCCTTAACCCCAGTCTGCCTCCTTCCCATCCAGGGGAGGTTAAAATCTGCAGCAGGTCAAAAAGCTAGCTCTTTCTAGCAGGAGAAGGTAGAGACTGAGTGAGGCAGAGCTGAGGTTTAAAAAATCAAACTTTGGATATGGAGAACATGAAATGGTTCTTTACAGATACAAACTCTGAAATAAGAATGAGAAATAAATTTAGGGACAATGAGAGTCTGTGGATTTCTTTATCTTATTAGGGGTTGTAAGGATATAAAGCTCCAATAAGTTTGGTAAGAAAAAAATAGAAATAGGTTCAAGGAGGTCTTGCATGAATTTGTTGATCAGAGAATCAAGCCCTTCCTTTTACATGTTAGATTGAATATGAAATTATCAATTTTTGTTTAAAAACAAATATCAATTTCATATGGTTCAACTTAGCCAGAGGCCTGTGCCTGGCTTTTATCTCTAAAGTATACAGAAACCGTACATAAAGTTAAGTACAATTCTAGTCTCCCAGACTGGATACAGCATGCAAGGACCTAGTGCTAAAATTTTTGGTTTTGGTTTTGTTGAAAATTTTAGAAAAATAACTCTTTCTCTTTCCTGGTCTTTTGTGTGTGTCTGTGTTAGGGGTGGGATATGGCAGGAGGGGGGTTGGAAATCTAGTTTTTCAGACTAATAGTCTCTTAGTTGTCATGGAACTGAAAATTAGTTTTGGTGTTCCTTTTACTCTAACTATCTGACAGACCTGTGTCAACATCCAACCTTTTAAGATTTCAGTTTAATCATCTGTCAAATGAGAAGATGTGTACCTTTCAGTTCTAAAAATTTTACAGAATGTTAAGAGTAAACAGTTGGCTTTTGCTGTCAGAATCGTCAAAGTCTGGTCCTCCCCTCAGTCAGTATGGACTTTTAGAGCTCTAGAATCAACTCATTATCAGATATAGATAAACCAACGACACAGGGGATTCTTCACCCGGGAGTCATGGTCTGGGTTATCAGATTTAGGAAATAAAATATATCCAGTTAAATTTGAATTTCAGATAAACCACGAATCATATTTTAGAATAAGTATATCCCATGCAATATTTGGGATATACTTATTCTGAAAACTAGTTTGTGTTTTATCTGAAAATCAGATGTAGCCGGGTGTCCTATATTTTATCTGGCGGCTCTGCTCTGGGTTGGGTTTCAAGTGAATCCATGAAATTTTCTAGAATATTATGAAACATGTTGTGCATATGTGTTTATGTGTATTTTTCTGTAGAGTGGGCCTAGAGCTTTCAGGAGGTTCTCAAAAAGGTCCATAACCCAAAATAAAACCAGAACCATTGGCCTGAGAATGATGCTGCCAAGAAATGGTAACATAATTCTATCCTCTTCTATGAGTGGGTGCGTCCATGTGACAGCATCGCACTTAAATCAAGTTCCTCCTGGCCTGAAACAGATCTCAGGTGAAAAGCCCCTAGAACTGATTCTAGAAAAGAATTGTCACTTCATATTCTCTTTCCTGCTGCCCTCCACCCTTGCCTCCTGGGACAGACTCCACACAGGGCAAGCTGAACAGCCCTGTGTGCTAAAGTGTCACTGTCACTCTCATGCCAGAATGAGCTGGGATCCCAGAAGGTCTTCTTGCCAAAGGGGCGAGTCAGCTGCGCCATCCCCCTGTCCTGCCACATTCCAATCACTGCATCTGTCCCGGCTCGTCAGCATGACTCCGGGAATAGAAACCCTCCGCTCCGCCTGCTTGCCATTTTAAGTTAAGTCCAACAGAGGGGGGTTCCATTTTCTGTCTCATTTCCAAGATGATTTCTGATATAAAACATAGGTCTGTGTAGCTGTCTGTGCACATTTCGAACAAAAACTTGCTTTATACTTAAATTAAAAATTTGTTCTTTTCGCAGGGGGAATTTCTATTTATATTTCTGGGAATTCAAAGAGTTGTCTGATTTTTGTGCTACCATTTTAGTTACAACTGATTATATTTTATCCGAACTTCTCAGGTACCGAATGTTTACATGGTTCCTGATAAAAATGAAGATGGAATTTGAAACTTTGTGAGCAAAAGCCAAGAATTTTATTTTTCCCTCCCTTTGCTAGAAAATAGAGGAAGAAAACATACATTGGGCCTTTGAGACTTAAAATTATTATTAGAAGTTACAAGTAATTTTACTTTTTTGAAGGCATCCCTCTCCTGCATTTCTATGACTATGACATTCTCCTATTCTATCACATTCCTTAGATTTCAAGAAAATATTTTCTGGCTTCCAATTTCAGATCAGGGACGCGAGCAGTGTGGCCCAACTGTAGACTGCCGTCAGTGAAACAGCTCCACAACCGTTCACACTCAGACACCCCCACTTCTCCCACCCACACACCCCTACACACCCCAGAATCTAGCAGAAAGGACTGGGAGAGTGGCCTCCGCTCCTTACCCTCCTGTGTGAAGTGGTGTCCCCGACTGGTGACGATGAAGTTTCAGCAGCAGACTCCTCTCGAGAAGCAATCTGTGGCGAGAGAGAGGGAGAAGGAAAAGCCGGTGGGGAGCCACCAGAAGCCACCTGACAAGTCCCAGCAGCAGCAGTTTTTAGAGTGACCCTCTGCCGTCACACTGGATAAGGTGGCCAGGCCTGCGCTCTCTTGCCTGCCCAGAGCAGCAGTGTGAGCCCTTCTCTCCCTCTTTGGCCTTCAACTCCAGGCCACTCCAGGGCAGAGGGCGGGGCCCTGGTTGGTGGAGAGGGGTTGGGTTTCTTGACCTGCCCATTTGTTTAAAAAGAAAACTCAAGAGCTCAGTCAACCTGGGGGTGAGGAAAGAAAATTAATTAGCTGGGTATTTAATTGTTGGAAGCAGGGATTCAAGTGTATGCACTTGGTAAGAAGAAGGGGAGTTTGTGGATAAAAATTAGCTCCTAGAAAGGTAAATAGCCTGGTCACCTCAGGTCTTTTGAGAAGATCGAGTTTATAAATAGACTGTTCTTCAGAAGAGGAGCACATGTTTAGGAGGACAAGGTAGCACACATGTGGCACCAGCGTTATTAGAGTTGTCGTCGCAGAGCTTCATAGAGTGAGTTCACCACCAGTGATCCACAGCAGGTCTGAGAATCACACACACTCCAGCACACGCACAGGCTAGGAAATGTCTGCTTTGGTAACACTTCATGTGAAAAACAAATTCAGAGGATTATAACTACTGCAAGCATTTAATAGACGCCAAGGGTGTGAAATGGCTGCTAAAAAGGTTAACATGATTTTAGAATGCAATAATAGAAAAATGGTTCATGGGAAATAAGTGTTCTAATTATTCTTCATTAGTCAGAGGATGTGTTGAGCATCGTGTTGCCGCCTTGCAACACTGAGAAATAAGCCTGCATCCTGCAGGAGGCGGCTGCAGTGAAGGGAACGTCAGAAGCTGTGCATATTGGGATTGCCTGAAGAAAAGTACCTTCCAGAGAGGACTCAGGACGGGTGAGGCCCCTGGTTGCAAGTGCTTTGGGGGCTGTTGTGCAGCAAGGGACCCAGTTAAAATTTTTGTAGCCTAAGATGTCAAAAATTAGGCCCAATGGATAGAAATTCCAGGGAAATAAGTTAAAACTAAGGAAGGAAAACTCTGGTAACAACTGGGTTCTGATGATGAAAATAGGGTCCAATGATGAAAAGGAGCCAGTGCCCTATGATCAGAAGGATGGATGTAAAAGAAGCTGCAGGACGGATGTGATGTTGACGTGACTCTTGCTGTGGCTGGGCACTTGCCCTGGACCATCTCTGATGTCTTTCCGACTCTAAGACTCAATGGTTCTATATGTATTGGCCTCTGGTTCTCCTGACACCTCTCAACTCATTGGGTAGCATCTTACTTACCACTTCTGCTTGAATTATGGTCAGCTTTTTAGCAGGGGAAACTATTTTGATTTTTTAAAAAAATTCTTTGTTTTCATCCATAGATCTCCAGCCCAGAACTCAATGTCAGAAGTAAATCAAAGAAATTCTTTATTCTATGGTTTACATAAAGCTAATAGAGGACCTCTGTCAAATGATGCCTCTTGTTTCCACCTCGTTGAATAGAGCATTTGACTCTATTCTTACTATGATAAAAATCAGTCTTGCATCATATTTATGGTAATGATTGTATGATTATGGAAAGGTCCTTCAAGAAGTAGCTGTTGGAACCAATACCATCGTCTTCAAGGGTTCAAGACTATTAATTTCAGTTCTACGGAACAACACTGAGATACTCCTTTCAATAGAATATCATTTGAGGGAGACGTATGAACACAAATGGAAGATTAAATGGCAAAAATGGAAAATCTAAGAGACACTTCAATTAAAAAAAATGTACAGAGTAGCTACTGTACGTAAGCATTTGACTACAGCTATGGTTGAAATGCTGGAAAAATAGGGGGCATCGAACATGAGTGGAAAAGGAGGCTGGACAGTAGATTGTAGTGTACATTAAGAAATTTGATCTTCATCCTTAAAGCAATGGGAGCCTACTCATTGAAGTTTGTTTTTAAAAAAGGAGTACCATGGGGCTGGCCCCGTGGCCGAGTGGTTAAGTTCGCGCGCTCTGCTGCAGGCGGCCCAGTGTTTCGTTGGTTCGAATCCTGGGCGCGGACATGGCACTGCTCATCAGACCACGCTGAGGCAGCGTCCCACATGCCACAACTAGAAGGACCCACAACAAAATATACAGCTATGTACCGGGGGGCTTTGGGGAGAAAAAGGAGAAAAATAAAATATTAAAAAAAAAAAAAATCTCCTAAAAAAAAAAAAAGGAGTACCATGATGAGATTGGCATTTTAGAAAGAATGCCCTGGCTCTTGGGGAATATAACCTTAGCAGAATTTAGAGTTTTAGAAAGTGATTGAAAATATTAGGTAAGTTATCAGAAAGACTGGGGTAGAGTGTGTGGTGTTGGCGGTTTGAGGACAGAGGAGAAGGTATCAGATTGTCTGGAGGAGTGAGAGAGAATGTGGGCTAGGATTGCCAGGCAGGATAGCATGGCAGGACGCCACTCGAGGTCAACAGCCATGACTGGTGGACGATCTGAGATCTGTCAGTATGCTTGTGTGTTTTTCTGATGCCACGTTCAGCTGCAGAGAAGCCAGAGAGTCGGATTTAACTGGAGAAAGGGTTTTGTAGGGTGGGTAATTTATTTGTTTCCACTGTTGGTCCGTATCTCTCCTACACCAACCTCTCCCTACCCTATGCCACAGACCCAACTCAAATGTAAGCACCATGAGGACAGGGATCTGTACTTGTTTTGGACACTAATGGATCCCAAATGCCTACAACAGTGCCTGGTACATAGTAGATGATGAATAATTGTCTATTAACTGAATAAGTAAATGAGTGAGTGAATGAATATAATGGCAAACCATAAAACTGTGCTGAGTAAGGAGGAAAATGAGGTCCTGAGGGCAGAGAATTTTTCTTGTTTATTACTATAACCCCAGAACTAAGACAATGCCTAGCATATAGTAGGTACTCAATAAATATTTGTTGAATGAAAAAAAAATACTGACAATACAGTAAAATACAAAGATGAAAAGTATTGTGATATTTTGCTCTTTACTTATTTTCTCATGGCAATTCACAGAGATTCTCTAGCAAAAACAAGTGTGTTTTTAAAAAGCTTTTATAGCTGAAAGAATAGTTGCACAATAACTCATGGTCCCCAAGGGATAGCTATCTGCTGTAGATTCTAGCTCTGATAATTTAGCTGGTTCTCAATTCCTACCACCAATAGGAAGTTATGTAAATACTGCTTCTCAAACTTCAGTGTACACAGGTCTTACCTGGGGACCTTGTTAAATATTGATTCTGGTAAGGTAGGTCTGTGGTGGGGTCCAAGAGTCTGCCTTTCTCACAGGCAGTGCTGATGCTGCTGGTCCAAGGACCACTGTTTGAGTAGCAAGGATTCAGAATGCTTGGCTACTCAACATTTGAAGGGAAAGGATTTGTTAAAAAGGTGATAGAAGCCATTCCATCAGAATGCACTCAATGTTCCAAGACCAAATCCACAAAGCTACCGGGAAGATGTCTCCAACCTTTCCTTCTTTGCCTTGTTAAAATGGAACAGCCCTCCTTCTAAACCCCTCCGCTAGTGCTTTGGATTCCAGACAAAACCACCTGTTCAGGAACCCTGCTCTATCAGTTCTCCCCACTTTCCTGTACCAGCCCCTCTATATCTGCCAGCCCCCAACATTTGAGTACACGAACTTTCCTATTTAAAAAACAAATACAACAAACAAAACTTTCAGTTTAGTCCATATTCCCTTCCACTTAATGCCATATTTCCCTCTACTTTGCAGGCAAACTTCTTGGATGTATTGTATATCTTTACACCTGCTGCCTCTGTCTTATTGCTTTCCATTTTCCCCTCAACTCAGTCCAACCAGGCTTCCCTGTCTGCCCTTCTACTGAGGTGCTTTTGCCAAGGTCATAAATAACCCTGAGTCACTAGTTTTTTTGGACATCTGCCAGTTCTTGACCATTCAGAGGTATTCCCCACAGTTGACCCATCATTCCTACTAAAAATGCCCGTTTCCCGTTGGTTTTGGGTTTTCTCCAGTTGCTCTGGTTGTTTCTTCTTATTCTCCTTTCCTAGAGGAAGATCTTCTACCGAACTCTTGAAGATTAAAGTGCTTCAGATCTGTCCTAGACGCTCTTCCACCCTCAAGATATCTGGCAGATGAGCTCATACATCTTTGGATATCTCACAGGCCCCTTTCACTTATTATTTCCAAGACTAAAGTCATCCATTCCCCCAAAATATGTTCCTCTTACAATATTCCCTTTGGTAGTAAACAAGCCACCCCTCGCCCAGTTCCTTCAAGGGTAAGTCTGGGGTCATATTTACCTCTTCCTCGCCACCCTGCCCTCTCATCTCCATGCCTGACTAATCACCATGCTCTGTTATAACATGTCTGTAATTTCTCTCCCACTGCTACCATTCCGGTCCAAGCCCTCGTCACCTCTCACCTGGACCATTGCAAAATCATTCTAAATGGTGTTCCTCTGTCCACTCTTGCTCCCTTCCAATCCATCCTCCACACAGTGTAGCCAAAGTGATCTTTTCAGATCTGATCCTGAAACTCCTCTGCAGAAAATTCAAAAGCTTTCCATTTCCTCAGGATAAAGTCCCAGATCCTTCTCTGGCTTCCAGTGCATTTCAGCCACCTGGTCCCTGTCTACCTCTGAAATCTTTGCCTGCAAAACCAGTCCTCTCTAAGTGCTTCAAATAGACTACACTCACTCTCCTGCCTTAAGGTCTTATACTTGCTATTCCAACTGCCTGAGTGATCTTTTCCCTCTTTTTTGCCTAGTGAATTCCTAACTCATCCTTTGAATTTTAGTTTAAATATCACTTACTCTAAAAGTCTTTGCTTGAAACTTCAGCCCAGGTTCTGTGCTCCTGCAGTGTCTTCTAATTCCTCTCCCATGTTACAGCTCAACAACTTCTCATTGGACTATAAATGCCATAAATAACAAAAGCTAGTGTGTGTATTATTATTTATTCTGGACCAAGTACCTGTGGTAGGTAGCTTCTAAGATGACCCTAAATGACCTCTGCCTCCTGGAATTCATAGCTTTATATAAT
Organism: Equus przewalskii; assembly: GCF_037783145.1. Lineage (NCBI taxonomy): Eukaryota > Metazoa > Chordata > Mammalia > Perissodactyla > Equidae > Equus > Equus przewalskii. The sequence continues at coordinate 51,419,042 of NC_091849.1, forward strand.
CTCCTAAGTTTGAGTAACTTGCTTTTAAACAATAGAATAACTCGAAGTTGAGGGGATGTGGTTTCTATGATTACAAGAGATTTTGACTTCTGTCTTAATAGCAGACTTTCTCCCTTGTTAGCTTTGATGAAGCCCAGTGCCATGTTTGAGATGTCCAGGCAAGGAAGAACCAGTTAGGAAATGATACCCTTAGTCTAACATCCCCAAAAGAGGTGAATCCTGCCAACTACCAGGTTGAGTGAACTTGGAAGTGGATCCTTCCCCAGTGGAGCCTTCAGATGAGACCCCAGCCCTGGCTAACATCAATTGCAGCCTTGTGAAAGACCCTAAAGCAGAGGACCTAGTTGAGCTCTGCCTGGATCCCTGACCCACAAAAACTGTGAGATAATAAATATATGTTGTTTTAAGTTGCTAAATTATGCAGCAGTAGGTAACTAATACAATACCCTTCTGTGTGTTTTTCCTATATAAACTAATTTAATCCTCAAAACATCTTTATCCACTAAGGATTTCTGTTTTACCGATAAGAAAACTGAAGCAGTTTTAACTTATCCCAGAGCACACAGCTGGTAAGGGATGGAGCCATAATTTGTACCCACATCATCAGAGTCCATGCTCCTGACCACTTCACTTTGCATGAAAGCAGTGGCTGTGTCTGATTTGTTCACAGCTCTAGTCGCAGTCAACAACACAGTGTTTGGCACATAGTAGTGCTCAATAATTGGCTAATTAATTGATTACTTAATTCAGAAAATTGCTAAATATAGATTTTTTTTGTTCATGCAAGGGAATTTTATAAGAGTATTCTTAGAAGTATAACTGTCCCTATTTGGTCTCAAAGGTTTCTTCTCATTTTGTGGTATGGATCTCTAGGTGTGGAATGGGTTATGTAGTAATTGACTGAAAATTATAGGTGCCTCTCAGTCTGCAGAGCAGCATAATATAAACATTATATGAGTCACATATGTAACTTTAAATTTTCTAGGAGTTGCACTAAAAAAAGTAAAAACAGGGAAAATTAATTTTAATATATTATATTGAACTCAATATAACAATAATATTGGTAATCAACATAAAATTATTAATGAGATATTTTACATTTTAAATACGTAATAAGTCTTCAAAATCTGGCCTTTTATACTTTCAGCACATTTCAAGTGCTGAAATTTGGATTAGCCCTAATTCAAGTGCCCAATAGCTAGTATTAGATACTGCAGGTATACGGACAGTGCAGACATATGGACAGTACAGGTGCACAGACAGTGAAGGTATATGGACAGCACAGGTGCATGGACAGTGCAGGTGTACGGACAGTGCAGGTGCATGGACAGTGCAGGTCTATGGACAGTGCAGGTGCATGGACAGTGCATGTCTATGGACTGTGCAGGTGCATGGACAGTGCATGTCTATGGACTGTGCAGGTGCATGGACAGTGCAGGTCTATGGACAGTGCAGGTGCATGGACAGTGCATGTCTATGGACTGTGCAGGTGCATGGACAGCGCAGGTCTATGGACTGTGCAGGTGCATGGACAGCGCATGTCTATGGACAGTGCAGGTGCATGGACAGTGCATGTCTATGGACAGTGCAGGTGCATGGACAGTGCAGGTCTATGGACAGTGCAGGTGCATGGACAGTGCATGTCTATGGACTGTGCAGGTGCATGGACAGCGCAGGTCTATGGACTGTGCAGGTGCATGGACAGCGCATGTCTATGGACAGTGCAGGTGCATGGACAGTGCATGTCTATGGACAGTGCAGGTGCATGGACAGTGCAGGTCTATGGACAGTACAGGTGCATGGACAGTGCAGGTCTATGGACTGTGCAGGTGCATGGACAGTGCAGGCCTATGGACAGTGCAGAGCCAGAAAGGCCAGGAGACAAATAGGCAGTTGAAAGGTGAAGTGAACAGTTTTTACTTCCAGCTGCTGGACATCTAAACACCTTTCCAAAGGTTGTGCACTTTCCTACCCTATGAAGTTGGGTGCGAAGCAGAGTCTGTCACCCACCATAGAAGTCAAAAAGCCAGATGCTTGATTTGTCAGGCTTCTTTGCAGCTGTGGCATGGACGGGCACAAAACATGGGCTTGGCTCATCAGATGCCTGCACCCCAGACTACAAACTGGAGCTAATGATGCAAAGAAGCGGGGCAGAGAGGCAGCCGCTCTGGCATGGGGGTGGCACTGGCTGAGCAGTGTCAGCCACATCTCATTTGCAGGAGCAGCCCTAGCAGTGGGGCCAGTGGTGGCCTCTGGGTCCAGAGCTGGACATCAAGCTGTGGCTTCCACTGTTCCACGGGGCAGCTGTAGTGTCTGGAGCTCTTGGCTCCGGCTCTGGCTGCAGGGCCTTCATTGCTCCCGTCCTTTTCCTGGCCTGTTTCTCTGACCACCCAGCAGTGCTTCTGTGAGCTGCCCTGTACCTCTCAGTTGATTCCTTTCCCCTTTACTTACTTGGTCGACGAGCTCAGGAGCTCGGCTCCTCTGCATAGTACAATGAGGGGAACTGAGGGAGAGAAGCTGAGAGCAGGCAGTCTGGAAAACAGGGAAGCATGAAAATACTGGGATTCTTGAGGGAGACAGAGGGCTGAGCTACATTACAAGAAGCTGTAGTCTGTGGGACAAAAGGAGCCAGTGAGGAATTTCTGATGGCCAGGTGGCCACAGGACCCATAATAGCAAGGGTGCCGAAGGATCCATTGTCAGCAGTTTGCATTTCTGCGCTGTGAATACTCTTCATGGCACAAAAGTCTCAGTGACGTCTGCTATATATAAATGCCCTGGATGGGTGTTTTCAGCGGAAATCAATGAAAAGTCACCCAGGTTGGCCCAGATTAGAGAAGACAAGTGAGCTATGGAGCTGCGCTGTGAGAGAGAGTTCAACAGAGCAGTAAGTTGGAGTCAGAGGTGACAGACTGGAGCCTAAGGCCCTAGGTAATTTCCAGAAATCCTGATGAGGGTGCAGAACTTCCCAATGGCTGTGACTTAGAAAGGTCAAGCCAATTTTATTAAAATATCAAAAAGGCTTAGAGACGTCAGCTGACACCAGGTCACACCAATATTAATCTATTTGTCTTCTCCAAGAAGGACTGGCTCAGGGATTGGTCACAGGGGACAATAAATGCTGTCCCTCATCTTATTGTGGGAGTAGTAATCTTTGCCCGTAAGAAGAGCTCTTAGTGACTCGGCAAAACAAATGTGACGGGCAGAGCGAGGAGAGTCCGGTTGCCAAGAATTTTCAGATAATAGACATGAAGCATTGCCTTTTCAAGGTGAAACAGAGGGATATGTTTTATTATTTCAAACACCTAGGTTTTAAGTGGGAAGCACTGGCTAAAATAAGTCCAGCCCAACAGCACAGATGTGTCATAGGTCCCACCAAACCGTTTTGGAAAACAAACGTGGGGTCAATCAGTGCAGTGAAACTGCAGCTAATTCAGTGAATTCATACAGCCTCTCTCAATAGCATCTAGAAATGCCAGTTGTGCTTGGGCTGGGCTCAATATAGCTAAGAGGTTCTTGATGTAAGTGGACACTTGCGAGCCACATGCTCTGTTATGACATTTTAAAGGTGGCAGTACTGTTTTGGTATAAAGACACACTTGTCGAGGAGAAACCACATTCACTGCAAGCATTTCTAAAAGTATGATGTAGTTTTCAAAACACAGAGCATGGTTCTCCAGTGATTGTAAGTGTATAGTCACTGAGGGTTGCTTTCAGATATCAAATAATAAAAACAGTCTACATAGGAAAGCTGAGGACGAGCTCTCATTTGGGGGAGCACCACTGAAGAGTCAACCTTTCTGAATTGTAGAAGCGTCTGATTCAGAGAACTTGCTTTCCTGGCCACAAAGTTCCTGTGGCCACATTGAGTTAAAATCATATAACTTTATGAAGAAGTTTTGAATGGTCTATCTTCTCCCTCAGTTACCTTCTTCTCACCAGCTCCTTCCCTGGCCGGCCTGTCTCCGCCTCCCCTGCCCCATCCCACACTGTTTTGGTGTCTTGGCTCATGTTCCTGTAATGCCATGGCCTCAGTGACTCTTACCGCATTATGATAATATGGTTTTCTCCTTCCTGGCCTGTGAGATCCTGAAGGACAAGGTGCTTGTAATGTCCATTTTTTAAAATTATCTCTGTCTCCAGCATGGTGCCTGGAACGTGGTCAGCTCTCAAGAAAGTCTGTCACTCTAGGGGTGGCTCATTTGCCTGCATGAATGACCCACTAACTCTGGAATTAAGATTGAAACAAGGCCCTTAAGATTCATTTCTCATCTTTCTCATTGGTTGCATTGTTAAACCACCTTAAAAAGGTAATGAAAAGACTAAAAAGTCCCCTTCCCTCATTTCCTTAGATAAATGATGGTTCTGTGTTATGCTGGGCTGCTTTTCATCCATCCAGCTATTTGTCTGAGCTTGGACTCAGTTAAAATATTTCTCCTTTGCCTCACCGTGGTCAAGAGCTATATCATTATGGAGAATTTATAGACGCTGAAAGGAAAGATATGGTGCTTTTTGGTAAAGGTTTAGCAATCATTTTTTACTCCTGCTCCTTTTTCTTTTCTTTTTAAGAAGGCCTGCAATCATCGAATCTTGAAACCATAGTGGCTTGTGTTTAGGCAAGTTGGGATCAATTATATGTTGTCTTAAAATAGCTTTAAATTGCAAAAGTTACTTCTAAATAGAAGAATTTATTAAAATTATGTTCTGAAAGCGTGATGGCTGTCTCCGAGTTCTCTCAGGCGACAGTGACTCCTTGCTATGTGGAAAAGAGCTGGAAAGAACATGATGAGCAAAAAAAGATATCATTGGTTCCTTATCGTGAACTCCATGCTCTTTCTACATAGGTGGTCCCTTCCTGCTCACTCCATGGATGCATTTTCACACTCTCCAGTGAAGCTGGCTCCTAAGCAGTCAAGAAGACAGGCACAGCAAGGGGGCCCGATGAGTCAGGATGCAGGCAAACTGATGAAAACGTGGTGCAGGAATTCCAAAGTCCTCTCAGTCTTAGACCAGGTAGGGGAGGAGTGCTCCTTTCTGAACACCAGAGGACCCAAAACTATTGTCCTGGCCCAAATGTGGCCTGCCGAAATGGGTTTTTTTTGGTCTTTCTGTGGTTTTTATTTTTTATTTTACTGAGCTAATATTTTAAAATAAGGGGGTTTCCAAAGAAGTCTATGTTTTTGGCTTTTCCTGAATAACCACATAATCTAGCAATACTGGGCTTGTGTGACTATGTGGGAACAGCGGCTGGAGCTGAGTGGTGACTGCACCCTTTAGATAGGGCCTGTGTCCCCTACTTTTCAGTTCCCACCGCTCCCACCTGGTTTGTCACACGCTTACCTACCCCTCGATGGTTTTGCTCATTTCTGCCAGTCACTGGAGGCAGCTGAGTTTGCCATGAAGAGCTTTACATCAGGGTCCATTTTCTTGTCGTACCATTTTGAAATTAGAAGCAACTTTATAAAAGTGACTTCTTAGGGTGGGAGATTAGACTAGAACATCCTCAGCAAGCAGTCACCTAACCACTTCTGGTTTTGCAATGACAGGTGATTCTCTGCTGCACCAAGATCCTCTTGTCTTTTTTCCCTTTTTCTAGAATTAGCAACTTTTATTTATGTAAAACCAAATATCTCCCAAACTATGTTCTGTACAACCTTTGTTCCAAGGGATGTTAAAACTGATGTTACATAAAAGAAAATTTCAGTAGTCAGTTATATATACTTTTATCAGCAAAGATAAATTACTGTTGCTTTTTTTAGTGAAGGACTTCTCAGAGTTTTTAAAACGCTATTGCGCGTTGTTGATCTCTAAGAGGAAGATAAATATGTAGTTGTTTTCTCATCTGTATTTGACCCCAAAATTTGTTTTCATGGGACTATCCTGTGGCACAGGTGTTCTACAGAATAACTTTGGAAAAATGCATATAGTAATTCTTAGGGATTTCTAACTCATTATTTCAAAAAGTCAGTCATAAACAAAATAAAGTAAACAAAATAATGAACATAACTTCATAAACAAAGTAACTTGCCCAAGAACACAGAAATTGTGGCTGTGATGAAATTGGGTTGGAATCCCAGAATTCTGTGTTCTAGAAGTAGCTGGATGCATGTGGAGTGTTTCATAGAGTATCGTGCACTGATCACTAAATTTTGGGCCATATTCAAGGATAAATAGACTAAGTTAAGTCCGCAATCATGGAGGAGCAAAGTGTGGTCACCTTAAACAAGGAGCACCGATGTGAACGTAGAATCCATCAGAACAAAATATATAATAATCATAAAAATGGGAGGCAATAAGGAGCTTAAGGAGATAACTAATAGTTTAGCCTTATTTTCATAAAAAGTGAAAGTACAACTACCTTTAATGTTCACATTTTATATAAGAGGATAATAAATGTTGTCAGCATATCCATTATAAAAGCAAGCCATACAATGGTTATGGTCTAATTTCTATCACCTGTCAAAATTAAGTCCTGACTAATGAGAAATTGAACAGAACAAAACAAAATTCCCCAAGGTCGTCATTAAATCAGCATTATTAAAGACTGGCAGTCTAGTTAATAAGTCTCCTCTGGTACTCAGAATTTCATGTCAGCTAAAATATGTATATTAATCTTTTGGGGTCATCTCCAGAACAAGAGCATTAGTCATCACCACTATTAGGTTAGAAATGCGGTGCAACAATGGCAGAGAAAGTTTGGAAGCTAGCAAGTATATATTTCAAAATCCCACCCTTAGATCACGACATTATCAACATTTGTATTTATTTCCTGCTAGTATTTGTTCATGTCCATTGTGGTTTTTTATCATTACAATCATATCATACTTATAATTTTTTATTATGGTAAAATATACATAAAATAAAATTTAGCATTTTAACATGTACAGTTCAGTGGCGTTAAGTATCTTCACATTGTTGTGCAACCATCCCTACCATCCATCTCTAGAACTTTTTCGTCTTACCAAACTGAAACTCTGACCCATTAAAAATTAATCCCCCACTCCCCCTCCCCCGGCCCCTGGCAATCACCATTCCCTTCTTGCTCTTTAATAAGTGAATTCCTTTAGAGATGTTCTTTGGGATAAAGTCTTTTACCTGTTGGAGGTAGTTCTGCTCTCAGGAGCCATACCAAGTACAAATAATCATTAGTGATATTTTTGGAGACTCGGTTATGCTAATGTATTTAAAATGATGAAAGTTTTATTCATTCACTTGTTCATTCATTCAACAAAAATCCGTGGCATCATGTCTTCGCCTGGATTTCCCTGAAGGCCAAGTCTAGGATAGGTGTTTTGTCTGGGAAGTGACCCCAGGGAGCAGGAATGAAAGACCAGGGGACTGAAAAAGGAAAGAGGGAACGACAGAACAGGACGCATTAGGAGTTGCTTAGCACCATGGGCCACTGTGCCCCAAGCCCCTGGACCTCCTGAGAAGCTTTCTGAAGTGGACCTCATGACTGTCCACATTGGCCAAGGGTGGCCCTGCAGGCATTAACCCCGCTCTCTGGCTTATGCACGCTTGTGAGTCAAGTGGGTATTCCCAGGATCCACACCCTGGGCCAGAGGAGCACCGGGCAGGAAGGGAGAGGTCTGTGCTTGGGCCCAGGTAAGGTATCCACAGATTACACCTGCATAAGATGGGGAGAAGTTTGCACAGACCTGCTGCTGTGGTAGTGGCCAGAGTAGGAGGTGGGCTGAGAGGGTGTCAAGTGGGGCACAGGTAGTACCCCATACACACAGGTACTGAATGAGGCGCTGGACTGGACCCACAATGGTAGGCAAAGGAGGCCTGGGCACTTCCTCATGGAACTTAGAGACACAGATAGGTGACAGTGAACAGGAGCACAGGGCCAGCTGCAGAGCCGTTATGCTAGATACGCGTGACCCCAACAGTTCTGAATGAGCCGTCCAACCACATGAGAGGAGCTGCCGGCACCGTACTAGGCAGAGGGGTGAAGTCATAGAGGAACAGGATGATCTGGGTCCAGCCACATGGATCTGGTGGGGAAGGCGATGGCAAACGAATAAATCTCCCCAGACAACCCACTACCGCTGTAACGGGTGCTGCGAGTGAGAAGCCCACCATATTTTGAGAGACATAACAGGGGTTCTGGTAAACTTGGTTGAGTCTGGAAAGGTTTCTTTATAGGAAGGGTATCTAATATGACACCTGAAGGATGATATGCTATTAAATAAGCATTAATCAGCTATTATGGCTCAGATGCTAGGAATATACTATAAATTATTATCTTTCCCCCTGAAATTGCTCTCAGTCCAATTGTGGAGACCAATGAATGATGATCACCTAATCAGAGAGAGACTAACTGATATCGAGTGTAAGAGAGACACAGGGACGTGGCCTGAGGCAGCTGGTGATGTTTCGGCCCAGGAGATCGTGTTTGGGAAGGTCCTGAAGAATTGGGAGGAGTCGGCCAGGTGAACCGGGTCAGGACTCCAGTCGGGTGTGTTTCTCCAGGGGGAGGTGGGAGGAGATTGCAATGCATTCTGGGGAGTCCATGAGTCCTCAGGGAGAATTTTAAGTTTGGCTTTTACTTTTAGGATGATCTTTTACAGTTAGTTGAGCACACCTGGATTACATGTGTGACCCACCTCTCCCTGGACACTGCTCGACAATTTCAGGGCCTGCATTTTCAAATGTGTTTATTATCCCCAGATCCTAAGAAACACTGTTTTAATTATCTGTTGCCATGCCAGAAATTCAGGCCCAGTACAGATGCTAATTGCAAGACAAGTAGAAAATTCCGTTTTTCATGTGAAACATCTTACTGTCTAAATGTTTAAAACTAAGTTTTTTTAGCCTCTCCATGGTAACAAAACTAAACCACAGGCCCCAGGTTTGCGACTCCTACTCTGGAGCGTCTTTAGACAGCGGGATCATTAAGAAGGCATCGTTGTCCACCTAATGGCCACACGGTTTCACTGCAGTTTGAAGGGCTTGATGGAAATTTGCTTCTTGCAATGCTGACCTTGAAAACTTGTAACAGGTAAAGCTGACTGAACAGGACAAGGGCCCAGAGACGAACCCAGCAGGAGGGAAGAGGAGGTCTGGCCACTGGCCCGCACAAGAGGAGGCCGGCTCCGGAGCAGCGTGGGAATGGGGGTAATGCCCATCAGGACCTGGCCATGCTAGCATGGCGCTCTGCCTTGGGAAACATGGCTGAGCCCGTGAGGGTGCACCTGGAGAGCAGTCTCCTCACCGCTCAAGCCAGGGCATTCTGGGGCAGTGGGTCGGCAGGATGTGCTCAACTATGACACGTGCCATGGCCAAAGCAACGATAGTAATGGAGACTTTGGAGTTTCTAGTTTTCTCTGCCAGCTTGTAGGACTCATGCTTTTTTGAGTGAGGAAACCTGTTTGATCTGGAAAATTTGGGAGTTCGGATGAAGAGAGGGCTAAAGAGGGAGAGACTGGATTGTGGCTGAGGCTGCCCCTCATCTCCATTAGCATCTGTCTTCCCTCTTTCCCTCAGCATCAACACTTTCCAGCCCTTAGCTGGGCACACGGCCACCTAGAATAAGGCCTCTATTTCCCCGCTTCTTTTGCAGCTACGTGGAGCTGTGTGACTCAGTGTCATTAGAGGGCAGAGAAAAACCAATTTTTAAAACATTCAATGGTGCCAATAACTGTTATCTACTTATATTTAAAAATCAACAATCAGCATAAAATCTCCAAGCAAATTAACAAGGTAATCCCCAAACGAGAGCAGCTGAACAACAGAGGCAAAATCTCCTCCAAGATGGAATTTGCACAAATAATAGTTGAGCAGGTAATATGTCCTCCTTTTTCTCATTCTCTGAACAAAGAAAGTTACTATTTGTTTTATACCTAATCAAAAGCATTTTCTAAATTATGGCACAGAATCCCCTGAAGAGGTAGGCTTAGAAGTTACAGAGACAAGGTTTCAATTAGCAAAGAGATGACTAGAACAAGAAAACAGACAGAATTCGTGAGATTGGAGAATGGCTCTTGCCAAATTCTAGGTGGTTTAGGGCCATGACCTTTTGACAGAGTTCAAAGCTATTGCATGACACAAGTCAGTAAATATTTGGCCTGACACCTCTTAAACAATCGTTCTAAATTTAGAGCAGTAAGAGAAGCCAAGACTATTCCATTCTTCTGTCCTCAATGTTTGCTAGACCAAGTTTTAACAGACACAACCACATAATCTGAGTGAAACTGGACATTCAAAGGCAGTCTCTACACCAACAGGACCCCCCACCCTGGCTCCCTTACCCGTCCATCGGACTTGTTCTGACAGATGCCTCAAGGATAATCTAACTCGTGTTCATGGAAGACAGCATTTCTGTCAAAGATCTCTGCATGCCTCACTTTCTGCTGTTGGCTCCCCTCCTGCATATAGCGTTTCCGTGCACAGCAGCAACCGGGTCCACAGTTGGTCAGTGAATCTTACAAGTCACTTAAAGGTGTAACAAGAGCAGTCTCTGCCCCCTTTGGAGGGAGGTATAAGAACAAAAAATAAACTCATATTTCAAAGTGTCTTACATAAATGAGGTGGCCAAAAAGCTGTTTTTGTGAGCCTTAGAAGTAATTTAAGATGGAGCAGGAGGTTGAGAAGAAACCTAAAGAGATCAAAGAGAGAGGTTCTTATGGAGAAAGTTCTGGGAGAGCTGTGCATTTCCTCCCTTTTTTGTAAGTTGGGGGAGAGGTATACTTCCTCCCTTCTCAGTCTAAGTGAGAAAGGCTTTGAGGGGGTCACTTGAGGAGTTTGATCTGTGTCCTCTGGAATTCAGGGGACCAGTGTCTGAACTCTGAGAATGGCTGTTCAGGTTGTACACTGTGCAACTCCTGAGGGTGCCATTCACATAGATAAAAATGCTTCCAACCTGTACAACCGAGCTTGGAGACCCTGGGTGTCTGACTCTCCAACAAGCAAGCTAATGTGGCCAGAGCTGCAGCTATGTAATAGCACTGGGAGCAAGATGTATTTTCACCAACAGTGAGACATAGAGGTGAGAGTTTTTCCTGTTGGTTGTATGGGTTCATGTGAGGGAGCTGGCTGGAGCCTTCTTAAGAAGGACTGCCCAAAAAAGACTTTTAGAGGGTTCCTCTAAGCCAGAGGGTTGAGCAGGGGTGATGAAAGTGGGCAGGTAGAGGAGTTATCACCCTCATCATGGAGTCTTCAGTGGGGATTCTTGATGGGGAAAAGTACCTCAGGAGGGACTTTTCAACCCTGAACACCCAAGTCCAATAAGCAGCAACACCAGATCACACAGGCACCATCCATGGAGGACCCTGTCCTTTGTCCTAACGCCCCTCCCTGGGCCCAACCCTGGAGGGGCTGGCAAGGCAGCCAGTGAGGGAAGGTGTTGGAAGAGGAAAGACGCCGACTTGCCCTAATGGCCCTGTGCCCCTGACTCCCAAGACCCCACCCCAGGCTTCTTGGCCTAAATCAGGCTTCAGCTCAAGGAGAGGAAAAAGTTTAGAATTTGATTATTACACTAAAGTGAACATTTTAATTATTAAACAGGACTTCCTTAAGACCAAAGGTGACCTCAGGCCTTTTAACACCTCAGAGTGATCGGGAGAGCTGCTGAGACTTCCTATAAGGACAAGGAAAGAGTCAGCCCACTCAGTGGGTGCAAGGAGGAGAGGCTGGGGTGGGGACAGTACAGTTTCTCTTTGTACATTATTGAGCGTGAAGCTTTTGGTGACCAGGTCGCACGGTAAATCTTTCAAAGATGCCTATCCATACCTGAAACTTTTTATTTTAACTTTAAACATATAAATGTATACTCATCCCCAATCTTTTGATGTAGAGCCAAGCCTTCTATGTGAACGAATTTTTTTAAAACTCACCCACAAAATATCAACCATGAGATCCGACTTTGGTTCCTTTACATTGCACTGAAAATTTTGTGAAACTTGTAAAGCAACCTGAACGTAGCTATAAATGTCTGTGATTTCTTTCCTCCTGTCTTTTACAGTTGTCTCACCCACACCCATGTTTAGAATCTTGCATGTATTGACTCCTTTGAAAGCATTCAATTTAGCATCTCATCAAAACAACTTTCTTTTTGTACTCATATTTCATTGGTTTACCTAATATTTAACTCCGTGATGTAATTCAACAACAAGTACTGCTAGCATGAACGGGTTTGGGAACCGACCCTGCTGCCTCTTGGTAGACACACAGTTGAACTTGGGGGAGCAGAAGCAGTGGGTGTACTGGAGAGTAGCCACTCTCAGGAGCCTTCAAGCATCCTGAGCATCGCTCTGTGTACCTCACAGGGAGAACGGAGAGCACAGGGCTCTCTGGTGAGTTGGTAAACAGAGGCCGACCGAGTGAGCCTCCACTTCTGAGGTGCAAAGTTTGAAGTAGGCAGCATAAAAAAGCCACCATTTACTGAGCCCCTACCATGTGCCAGGCGGGACACTGGGCACTTAACGCACATAAGCTCACTTAACTTTCACAGATATTATTCTCCCCCATTTTACAGTTGAGAAAATGGATTTTACAGAGATTAGGTAATTTACTCTAGGAATAGTCAGTGCTTCCCAATCCCTAATGTGCAGAAGAATCCCCTGGGGGGATAATCTAATGCATATTTGCATGGAGCAGGTCTGGGGTGGGGCCTGAGAGTCCGCATTTCTAAGAAGCTCTCAGAGGCTGCTGATGCTGCTGGTGTGCAGACCATGCTTTGGAAGGACTCAGTTCCACCCCTGAGATTCGACTTGCCTGTTCTGAGATGGAGGGCAGCATCGCTCCTTTCTAAAAGCTCTAGGGATCTTTTATAAACAGAGTGGAGATGATGGGTAGCCTGGACCCCAGCGAGGGCAGGAAAGTTGGAGAGATGAAGTGATACAGAGATACTTCGTTTTGAATACTTCAGCTAAAACAAACGTTTTAAAAAGAAAAGAGTAATAAAATTTGAAATAATATAAAAGTTTATACAATAGAAGAGAAAAATCCTTCATTCTTCACATAGTATGAAGAAGTTTTAAAATATCAAATCAAGCTATCCCTGCACACATATGCAACAATTTCCCAACTCGGTGACGGGCCGTGAACTTCGTTGGTCGTCAGTACACGCAGCTCTATTTCGTCCTTATTGACACTGCGTTGTATTCCACAGCACGGTTAAACCATAATTCATCTCGCCAATCCCTTACGGGTGGACACTCAGTTGATGCTAATTTTTCAGTTCTACAGATGATGCACATATCCATGGGTATGTGTACAAGTTGGTCTGTAGACTAGACTTCCAAATGCGGAATTGCTGGCGTATTTAAATAGTTACTCTCAAATCGTCCTCCAAAGGCTCACTAAATTAATGAGACTCCTACTAGCATATATAAAAATGCCTCCTTTCCTCACCACCTTGTAACTATTAAGCATTTTCAATCTTTTTTTTATAAACGGTTTTTTTTAAAGATTTTGTTTTTTTCCTTTTTCTCCCCAAAGCCCCCAGATACATAGTTGTATATTCTTCGTTGTGAGTCCTTCTAGTTGTGGCATGTGGGACGCTGCCTCAGCGTGGTTTGATGAGCAGTGCTATGTCCGCGCCAGGATTCGAACCAACGAAACACTGGGCCAGCTGCAGCGGAGCGCGCGAACTTAACCACTCGGCCACGGGCCAGCCCCCATTATCAATCTTTTCGATATTAACCAACCCAAGAGATGAAAAATGGCTCGCGTGAATGTTTTAATTTGATGAATGCATGAGTTTGAATGTCTTCTAATATATCTATTAGACTTAAGCGTTTCTTCTTTTCTGGGTTGCCCATCTATATCTTTTGCCCTTTTAGCTATTTGGTTGCTTACCTTTTTATATTAATCTTTTGTCTATTATATATGCTACTAAGATTCTCCTCCCAGCCTATTGTTCATTTTTCAAGTTGTTTTACAATGTTTTACAGGAGTGTTCCAGTTTGTATAGTGAAGACTGTCATTTTCTTTTATGATTTCTGAGTTTTACTTCTCATTTAGGAAAGATTTCCTCATCCCAAGGTTATCCCTGGTTTTTCCATTTACTACTTGCATTGATTCGTCATTCATTAATCCATATGCACAGTTATATATTACTTATGACCTGAAGTACAGCTCTCACTTTGTTTTCTTTACTTTCAATACCATTCTCGGCATGATTCATCTGATAGGCAGGCGTTACTCCAGGATTGGGAATGCCTCCTTTATCACCGAATCAGTCCTGCACCTACAGTCCGATGTCCTCTTTCATCTCTTTTCTTTTTTCTGTGACTTTTTTCAAAGCTGTTATAATTTCTGCAGTGTTATAGAACTTTTGGAAAGAAAGTCTTCCCTCATTATTCTTTCATTTTCCTTTCTTTTTTAAACACATTTCTTCTCTACTCTTTTCCAGATGGATTAAAATTCCCATGTCAGGTTCTTAAGCAAAATCTCAATGGAATTTTTACTGAAATTATTTTAATGGTCCACTAATGTGGGGAGAATCGATATTTTTATAGTATTTAGTGTTCCATGCAGAAACAAAGTATGTCTCTCCATTTATTCACATATATATATATTTTAAAAATTTTCTTCACAAACATAAAGCTTGCACATTTCTTGTTTATTCCTGGTTAGTTTGGGTTTGGATGAGTTGATTCGTTTTCCCTTATATAATTTATTACATTATCTATTATATATGTGTGTATATATATATATTTTGACATGTCTTTCCAAATCATTCTAATTGGTTATTGATGAAAGTATGACAGCCACGGTCATATATTTAATAGATGATTAAATGTATGATTTAAATATATTTATCTTCTACTTAACCAGCTTACCAGACTCATAAGGCCTAAAAATTTAATTGTTTGTCTTTGGAGCTATGGAGCTTTGACTTTTACAAAATTCACTTATTAAAGTTTCCCTTTTAAACTATGAAACTAATAAGTATGCAATAGAGAAAATTAGAAATGTAGGGAAAATTTACCCCGACAACCAAGGACAACTATTATTATCATTTTACTTGTATCCTTTTCATTCTTTTTATATTTGCATCGCTTCTTCTACATAACTGTAATCACGCAGCGTAATTACCTGGGTATACTTTTTAAAAGAATAAATGCATTCAATATGGCAAAACCGTTTGGCTGGAGGTTTATTTGTTTTTAAGGAACCATGTGCTCCTCTCTAACGGGCAGAGATGCTAATGTAACTTGTGTTGCTGAGATTCCTGACTTCTGTGCCGTCCCTTGTGCTGCTGCCAGCCTGGCCGCTGGCGTCGTACCACCCAATCATAGTTCAGCGGAACGAAGCCGTCTCCCCTCGTACCACACATAGCTGCCGAAGTCACAGCACACTCAGCTGGTCCGTTTCAGGCCTTGGCGGCATTCCTCTGACAGCGCAGGTGACGTGGAGGTTGCTAGGGGTTAGACCTCCATCGAAAAGGCTGACTACTTCATGACAGAACAGAGATTTCCAAAGAATGTTTTCAAAAACCATTTCTCACAGGGCTCCCATTTATAGAAAGGTGTGTATGGTTTGGGTTTGGATGGGTGGACTTGCTTTTGCTTTTTCTTCTGTTACTCTAAATCTGATTCCCTCACTCGTTCATTCGGTCACCTATGTGGATTGCTCTTTCGTTCCTTCAGCTTTCTACTCAGTCACCTTAACAAAGAGGATTTTTTTGGCCTACTTACATAAAATAGGAATCCCCACCCTTATCCCCCTGCCTAAATAGGTCCAAGGATTTTAAAGGCCTAGCAGGGCTTCATGCGTACACCGTGAACACCCCAGTCAGCCTGTCCCAGCTCCCTCCCTGCTCCTCCCCAAAAGCCACCTTTGACCTCTGCTTGGGCCTAGAGGTACACACATGGGTGGCATGCTCCATTTATGGAAGGCTGAGGCCCACGTGGGCCCTGCCTTCCAGCAAGGAATTCCAGGATCCTGGGCAACCTGGAGTATCATGGTGGGGGAGTGCCGTGGGCTCCAGGTAGGCATGACCCCTTGGTCTCCAGACTCCCAACCTCTTGGGAAATGGTGTGGCTGAAGGAAGCCAGGGAGCCCTTTAAAGTCGGGGCCATGGGTGTCTCTTGCTGAGCCTAAGGGTCGTTGTGCCCCTTGGCACTCCCTATCTCCCTTATTCTGTGGAATATTTTTCCATTGTACTTATCCCTCTCTGATAGCTTATATTTTTAGTTATTTATCTCTCTTATTATAGTCAGCTCTATGAGGAAGGAACTTAATTTTTGCTCTCTGCTTTATTTCCAGCACCTAGAAGTGCCCCGAAGTAGGCAGGTGCTTAATCAGTATTCGTAGAACGAATGAATAAAGGTTGAACTATTTTGAATAACATACACAGCATTAGTGGAGGGGCTCACACATCAATCATATGATGTCTGAAAATTTACTTCTTTTTGTGAGGTGGCAGAGAACAATACAATTGCATAGAGCAGCAGACGGGACTCTGCACTGTCCCCTAGCTGCCCATCTCTGTCAGCCTTAGTTAAATGTCCTGTCTCTATGTAACATGTAACTGTGAAGTTGTTGTGAGAGCTAAATGAGACAACATACAGGTCTAGTCTGATTATTTTCCAATTGTTCCAATTCATTTGCTGAAAAGCCCAAGCTTTCCCCATATATTAGAAATGCTTCCTTATTAATAAATATTAAATGAATGTAAATTGATTCTCATAAATACAATACTCTATTGATCTATTTATCTATTCCTAAGCCAAATATCACACTGTTAACCGTAATGGCTTTAGAGCATGTTTTCATATTTGTGGTGGCAATTGCTCCCTCACTGTTTTGTCACAAGTTCCTTTGTCTATTCTTGCAAATTTGATCTTCCATATGAGTTTTTTAACAAGTTTGAAAAATTCTGTAAGAATTTTTATCAAACTCATAAGTTTGATTGGCATTGTATTTACTTTATGGGTTAATTTGGGAAGTACTGACATCTTTGAATTCTGAGTCAACCAATGCCTTCATTTAGGTCTCCTTTTTGTCCTTCAGGAAAGGATCTTGACATTTTTTCTTTTTGGTACAGTGATACACATTTCCTAGGGGTATTATTTTTGTGGCCTTTTAAAAAAACTGTCATATCTTTCTTCCATTACCCTATCCAGTTGATTGTTGCTGGTTGTAGTAGATATTTCTAGTCACCTCCTGTTTCTTCCTTTCTACCTTCCTTTTCCCTTTCCAGCTGAAAGCTTACCTTTTCCAAATATCCTTGGTCATGTGGGCACTCAACTAAGCTCTGGCCAATGAGCTGGCAGGGGAAGTTTGATGTGGAATTTCCAGGAATTCCCCGTCCTGGGAGGGGAAGAGGGAAAGAACACGTCCTTCATTTTTAGGAGGATGTCTGTACTGGAGGTAAATGAGCTATGGCTTTGTTTTCTCTGCTGAATACTACATTTCTCTAGTCAGGTATTCCAAGTCTTTTTGAACTAACTTACTTTATGTTTTTCTAGAAAACTGTCTTAAAAATTATACAGATCTTTAAGTTTATTGACTGTAATATGCTCTTATAATTGTTTTATTCCCCCCTCTATTTGTCGCTATAGACTCTTTTATCCCTAATCTTCCTTGCACATTCTCTCTCTTTTTTGTTTTGTTTGCCAGATTAGACTTGCCTATTTTATTTCTCTTTTCAACATTTGATTTTTAAGTGGTCTTCATTTTTTCTTTAGATTTCCCATTTGGTTGATTTATGCCTTTTTTTCCCTTCCTTCATTATTTTCTTTCTTTGATTTTCTTTGTTGTTATCTTTTAGTTTCCGAGTTTTGTGCTGGATTCATTTATTTTGTCTTCCTTATTTTCCAGTTGTGATATATACAGTTAAAGCTGTACGTTGCACTTCAAGCAGGATTTTGGCTACATGAGACGGCAACCATGAAGCACTTAGAAAAGTCCTGGCGCACAGCAGGCGCCCCCTTTTTAAAGTGTGCTTTCACATATCACATAACAAGTCTTTCAAATTAAGCTTCCTAAAGTAACATTGTCTTATCTTGACTGAACATTTTCCTAGTGATATTTCCATGTTTATTTATTTATCACCAAATTAAAGAAGAAATTCTTTTCTTCCCGTGATTTTTATTTATTTATTTATTTTATGTGCATTTTTTTTAGTACTAAAGACTTTATTTTTTTAGA
The DNA here is from genome assembly GCF_037783145.1 of Equus przewalskii. NCBI lineage: Eukaryota > Metazoa > Chordata > Mammalia > Perissodactyla > Equidae > Equus > Equus przewalskii. The sequence continues at coordinate 51,437,146 of NC_091849.1, forward strand.
GCAGTTTTAGGTTCACAGCAAAATTAAGAGGAAGGCACAGAGATGTGCCATATGCCCCTTGCCCCCACACGTGTATACCTTTTCCATTAGCAACATCCCCCATCCGAGTGGTACATTTGTTACAATTGATGAACCTATATTGCCACATCATAATCGCCCAAAGTCCATAGTTTACTTTAGAGTTAACTCTTGGTGTTGTGCATTGTATGGGTTATTTTTGTTGTTTCTTTTTTATTCCTTCCCAACCTTGGCTGCTCTTTAGAATTACCTAGGCATGACCTGGCATACCTGATACCAATGTTTCAAACCAAACCAATTATATCAGAATCCTTATATCAGAATCTCTAGGCATGAGACCTAGACATCATGTATTTTAAAGTTCCCCAGATGATTCCAAGGTACATCCAAGGTTGAGATTTACATTGATCTTAATTCCCCGTCCCATCTCTCCTAATCATAAACTATAGCTATTCGGAACAGCAAACAGTCTAATAAAATGAGCGCAGGTAAATATAATGCAGAACTTTTAATACTTTATGTAACACTCTGGCAGTGTTTACTCATTGACATTGGACATCCATAATATGTAATTGAACATTATTCTAAAAGTATAAGTCAGTTTCCTCAGGAATTTGGCAGACTTATTATGGGGAAAAGAAATGGAAAGGGTGGATAGATTTTCAGGCTAGTTCAGGGAAGCCTGAATAACCCACACTGTAGCTGAAATATTTATTTAAACAGAAGTTTGTTAGGCACAATCAAACTGAAAGACATAGTTTATTTTCTCAAAGGGTAGTGGTCAAGGACAAGCAGTTTTAATTAGAAAACAAATAGGTAAAGAGAGAGCTGGATTTTCCAAGGTACTTTGTTGTATAATTATTTTCCTAGTCTTTGAAAGGTACATCTTGGTGTGGTACAAGCAGAATGGTCATCCAGAGCTGGGGAAGTCCAGGATTTTAGATCCAGCTTGATTAACTGCTGTTTAGATGAACTTGGCAGGTGTCTAAATTCTCTGAGCCTTGATAACTTTAAACATAAAATGGGGAAAATCTACCTTGGAGGATTCTTTAGAGGTTAAATGGCACTTAGCAGATGCTTCGTAGAGTTTCCATAAGAAATTGATAGCACTGTTTCTTATTTATCATTATTTAAACCTAGGACATCGCCTTTTTCTTTGCCATAGTGATAGCTCCAGGACCATTCACCAGCCACGATGACCTGTGTAGCCAAGAAGAAAGAGAAACACTGCGTTGGTTGCTGTTGAATTCAGATTATCTAGGGTTTTGCTAAACCTTGGGGAGGCATTGTGCAACCAGAATTTCATATGCGCAAGCTTTTAAAGACAAAAAGTCGAGTTATACACCTTTGTGATTGCTTTCTTTGTAAAAGCTTGTATATATTATATAAGGCATTTAGAGAGGCTTTCCTTTCTTTGATTATTTTCCTGGCCAGTTTGAATTCATAGCTAAAATATACCTAGAGTAGCTTTTTTCCTTGTTGCAACAAATGGGAGTCATCCTGTGAGGAGTAGAAAACTATTATATGTCAGCAACTCACTAAGACTGTGAAGCCGGACAGATTTGAGGAAGGTTGATGCCATCCCAGATCCACTGTAGATTTTCCTTTAAATGAAAAGCAGAATGAGGTACTAAGGAACCGTTTAATTTACATTTGTACGTAAGACTTACAGGAGAGACATAAAGAGTTAGAGACCTTCTTATAACTGAATTATAGTAATTCCAGTATTGGGCTGCAATTTGATTGTGGAATGCAATACTCTTCTACAACCCTGGCCCAAATTTACATAGCTTTACTGGCATGAGTGAGTAGTTACGACAGAGTCTGAACAGGCCACCAAAGCCTAAAATATTTATTCTCTGGTCTGTCACAGAAATAGTTTGCTGACCTCTGGTCTAGAAAATCATGCAGGCAGCTATGAAAAGAAAAAAAAAGGGCTAAGATCACTGAGAGCCCATAACGTCCCAGCATTGCCACAGACCATTATTCATTTGTCATTTCATTTAGTCCCAAGAATAGTGCAGGATAAGATGCATTTTCCCTATTTTCACAGGATAAAAAACTGATTTTCAAGACTGAGTCAAGCTTGCATGGCTAGTGAATAATGGGACTTGAATTCCAGCCCAAGTCAAGTCTAATGCCAAAGTCCTTTTACTTCTTTCAACAATATTTCTTACTTCTGGGTGTGCAATGTCAAAAAAAAAGAGTCCAATTTCTGGATTTATGTACAGTGAGATGTGGCCCAATGTCAAGAATACCAATAGCAAGCATTCAAGCAAAGGGAGCCATGAAGAACTGAAGGTAGGATTCTGGGCTGATGTTAGAAATAAGGATACTGGAATCTTGGTGAAGCAGGAGGCAATCAAAAGGATATGAGTTCAGAGGCCCTAGGGTGAAAGCACACTAGGGCTGGGAGGCAGAGGAGGATGCATTTGGAGTTCTCCTGGGATGCTCCAGCTTCTAACCAGACTGGTCATCAATATGACCTTTGCATGCCTAGCCAGTCAAAGGATCTTTCCGTTAGACTAGTAAGGGTGAATTGACATGTAAGGAATTCAAATTCTAATCACCGCATAAAAAGATTTTTGGACCATAACTACATATTTTCCAATCGTCTTTCTTGATTTCACTATCAGCTAACAAAAACCAGCTGGAGAATATGGAATGTCTTATCAATGTCCCTGACCCTACAGCTGAGATATGGTGACGGCTCTGTCTTGGCCTCAGGGGGAAGCTTGGTGAAGTCACTTTGAGTCCAGGGTCTGCAACTGAACTTTGGAGTCTGACGAATGGTATTTTCACCAGTTTTCCTAGTGGTCATCAGGATTCAATGGGCAGATTCATCTTAAGTAAAGTCAACTGACCGACGAATCCTACTTCAAATTTACAGCAGAGTGGAACAGAAGGCGCACGCCTATGATCATGACCCTCATCCCCTGATCCCCTGGATGTCATTCGTATTTTGCATTCTTCTAGACTGCAGGTAGACCTCCATCCTTCTGTGTCACGTTCACACTGGATGTTATTCTAAAATGCTCTGTGAGAACTCTGGAGTCAGATCCAGGGTTTACATTCTGGTTTCCTTACTTTCAAGCCCTATGACCTGCAAAAGTGGCTATCGAATCTCTTTAAGCCTCAGTTTCCTCATCTGTAAAATAGGAATAATAATAGTAATTACAGCACATGACTATTGTAAGGCTTAGGTGAGAAGATACCCGAAAACAATGCTTAACACAAAGCCTGGCCCATAGTAAACACTTAAAAATGTTGGCTTTATTTGCACATGTATTTATCCATTTTAAAGGAGTTGAGAGGACCCTTCTCCTCCCACCTTAGTATCAGCAGCAGCATTAGAAGTTCTCTCTTAGGATATGAGCTCTGATAGTGGCTATTTTTTCTGATGGTGACTATTTTCTACAATATTCATTCCTATAAACCTCTGAAATTGGAGTTAAGTTTTTTGATGATGTCGCAAAATTAGAGAGTATTTCCCATGTGTCTGGAGGTAAATACATGCCGGTCTTCCCTCTAGATAAATAACAGCACCTACGGGCAGTCATTTCCTACAGAATAGCTGTTGTACTCTCCATTTCTCATGTATGGAAACTAAGGTCAGAGGTTAGGGGCTCTATACTAAAAATGTTGACAACTTTCGGGAGTTGGGATTATATATTTTTTTACTGGTTTTCATTATTTTTCTATATTATCTGAATATTTCATAGTGAACATATATGTGTTTTTGTGATCAGAAAAATAAAAAAAAAAACTATTTCCAACTTAAAAATGAGAATTTTCCCAGGTCACAACCAGTAAGTGGGGTAGATTGGTTTTGAACCTGTCTCGGGTAATAAAGCCCATGTTCGTCCTTTCTGTCACGAATTCAACAACTACTCACTGGTTGTCTCCAGTGCAGCATGCCAGGCACTGTCCTTGGAGTAGGAGAAACAATGAACGAAACAGGCAAAAGTGTCTGCAGTCATGGAGAGCATGCAGGGAGAGAGAGACGAGAAGTCACACGTACAGACCATGTATCAGAGGGCGGTCAGTGCCACGTAGGAAAAGAAAACAGAGCAAGGGGATAAGGAGTCACGGGCAAGACAAGATTCAACCAGGCCTGTGACTGACAGTGACTGCACCACAGAATCTACTTTGTTTGACATGGAATGTCAGATAAATTAGTAGTTTGCATTGTATAAAAATGCTTGCATGGCTGCCATGCAACTAACAAACAAACAAAAAAGTATGATATTCAACATTTTCTCCATTCATCTACAGTGAGCTTAAGAATGCTTTTAGGAATCTGGTCAATTCTAAATATATTTTTAAATAAATCAGTTACATGTGTACTATCCAAATCTGCTTTTGGTTTCCCTTGCATTACAAATAAAATCTAAATGCCGATATCAAAATAATAGTCCATGCAACAGATTGACTGTGAAACTCAAAATAGAACCTAAATTCTGAATTAATGAGTATTAAGAAGGGCCAAACCAAGACACCAGCTATTGAGAAACTGAGGTAGGCACGCTCAATAGTCTAACTCTAAGCATTTCTTCTAAGTCTCTCATGCAACGGACTACATCCTCTCTATACAAGTGTTGATGGCTACTTTTGAGTTTACACAAAAGAATATACAGGGGAAAAAGTTAATAAATTAAAAAAAAAAGACTAACGTGTCTTACTTGCAGAGCCGGCATTATATAAGGTAAACATCATACTGGCCCATACCACAAAGTCCATGTGAAAACTTCACATTTGAACATGTTGGTATGCATTATTTGCTAATCTGTATTTCTGTAAACATTTCCAGACACACTCATGTGATCTTGACACACTGAACATGGCTTGGCTTCCTGCCTCCAACTCAAACAACGTAAGTGATATATCCAAACTGCTTTGAATTGTCCATAGAAACTATACGATGAACGTTACTGGCATTTGTGGAATGCAATAACAACATGATGATAGTGATACGATTTGAAAAGAATACCAACTTGTACACAGCATTGTATGTATATGGTTGAGAGAAGATAAACATTTAAGGAAAAGGTCTTTTTCAGTGGGACTTATCTGATCTTTTGACACTAACCATTAAAATTACAGTAGCACAGGGCCATTGTCACCAGGGAGATGAGAGCTGAAAAGCTTACCTTCAAAGTGCAAATTTTAACCCCAGAGTGTCCTTAAAGAGTTAGATGAAAAATACTAGATGTTTCACTTGTCTAAACAAAATAATGAGCTTTAAGAAGCATTTTACCCTGGTAAAGGTGATTTCAGTTTCTTGGTAAGAAGAAAAATTCTTTAGCAGCAAATATCACTTGCCCTTTCCCATGCACAAAACCACTGGGAATGGAGATGCCCTTATCTATGAATTATCTAATAATCCTCACCACTTTCTTTAGTAGTTAAATTAGTTGAACCATCTAATTGAAATATCAATAAGTACTTCCTTTATCCTAGTCAATCTCTGCCCTCCTACTTCCCAGACATCCTGGAGGAAGCCCAATAGTCTCATACTTACGTTTTCTAGGCCTCAAAACAGGCCATTGAGGACTTGCTCGACGGTGATAAAATGGACACCTAAGGTGCACTTTCTGATGCTCCATTTTTTCCACCCAAATGAATGAATACTCTTGCTCTGGAGCATCAGATCCAGAGGGCAGAGGCCTCTCTGAGGAGATGACATTTGAACTGAGCAATGAATGACAAGGATCGGTGCTGAAAGGCGTGTTCCAGGCAGAGGAAGCAGCACTTCCTCCTCCAGCAGGTGGCTCTCTCCTGGGCGGGCTACGAGATAGACAGTCAGTCCTAGTGACCTTTCATGGTCCCTTTCCCCCAAGGGATGTTTATGCCAAATGGTGGGTGTATAGGGTACTCCTCTACTGCCCCCTCTCAGCCCTGCCCTCTCTCTCAATTCTCCCTTCCCTTGTTCAGCCTGACACAGATCTATTTAAAGAGAGGAAAAGAGAGGCAAGACTCCCTTCCTGTCCAGAGTTTGGGGAGAAGAGACTACTTCCCTTCTCCCTCCTGGTCATCTTCCTATAGAAACTGAAGTTAGGAGCGGGTGGGTTGGGGAGCAGAATGGCTTGCTCTTGAATTGGAGCTTCTCCAGCAACCCTGCGGGGCGGTGGCTGGCTCCAGCTGCTGGATGTGGTGGTGCCTTTTCCCTCTTCTTTGCATCTTAGCATAATTCCCTACAAGAGGAAAAAGCATTTACTTGATACCCTATTACTCTGGTATAATAGCTTTCATCTTGGGAGTATTGAGACGTTGGGCGGGTGAGATCTAGGGCGTGAGGAAGATTATATATTTGTTATTCTGTGAGCTGCTCAAGGTATGAAAATTAGATGACTTTGCCATGTGGCTGCAATCACACGAGTGGCCGATGCTAGGAGTGAACTTGGGACATGAGCTTGGGCTTCTATCCTTGCTCAAGTGGAAATGAGCAGAAATGTCTACAAACAGCAGCTGAAAATGTTCTAAGTCTAAATGAGGCTTTTGCCATTTGGAAGTGAGCCACCTGTTTATCTGAAGAATCTTAAAAAGATAATCCCAAGGGAGCAGAAGTATTTATACATTTGAATAAGTCAGGGTTCATGGGTGGAATAAAACAAACAAATTTGTGAGTTTTAGAGCCACTATTTATCAGGAGTTGGTGGAGACTTCATTTTTTTTTTCCCCTTCAAGCCATTTAAACAGGCTTCACTTCTCTTTTGCCTCACTTATAAAGGGTCTCACTTAATTCATTAGCATAACTCCATCTGACTGGAAGTTTTCTAAGTGGTGATCTCAGCTGCAGGTTTCAATATTTAAAAACACTGTGTGGAGCGTACTCAGACCTGTGCCCACAAAAGCAGCAATGAGGGCAATTGGTTCTAAGGAGCTGATCAGACTGAGGACATCCCCTACTAATAGACACAGTGGCAGACGCCAGAAGAGTCCTCTGAACGTGTGCCCTTCCTCGCTGGGAGATGAAATTCCAATTGAGAGAGCCAAGCTGTGCAGCTGGACAGAGTTTGACAAGGGCAAGACATTCCCAAACCTTATCTTGGCTATCTTCTATGGATTTCTAGAATATTACAAATGGAGAACCAAAATTATTTGCTCACAGCTGGCATGAAGCTGAGGCATCTTCATTTGTTGCAAATAGCTTGCCAATGTTAAAAAAAGAATTTGTTTCATCGGTAGCTTAGATTGCTGATTAAGGAGACTCCAACTTAAGCTGTTTAAAACAGTCACACTAAAATTAACCAAATAGCCATGTTACTTTAAAAGTAACATGTAGTAGTAGGCAATCAATAAATATATGCTGAATGAAAGAACAAAGCTGTCTTAATTGATGTTTATAAGGTGAGCAAGGAGATGCAAGAAGATGGGAAGCCTGTTGGATTTAATCCTTGTGATTCGAGGGTCTGCTGACGCCAGCTCTGTGACACAGCATCTATTCAGTTCAATCCGAAAACCCAAGAGTGACTCTGGATTGCTGTTCCCCACCCCATCCTGTTCCTTGCAATCTACCAGCAAGTCCTGCCAGGTCCACTTCCAAAATATAAGCAAATTTGCCTCTTCCTCCATCTCCGCTGCCCCAGCCGACTCCAGGAATGGGTCTTCCACTCACTGCGTCCACTCACACTGCTCTTAGCAGTCATATAAACAGCCCCATGTCACTTCTCTGCTCGGAGCCCTTCAGTGGATTCGCCTCATCAGAACCCACAGGGCCCTTCATGATCTGACCTCCGCCTCCTTCTCTCACCTCTTCTCGTACCTTCTACCCCCTTGCTCAGTGCCCTTCAGGCACATCAGCCTGCTTTGTGTTCTTCAAACAAGCCTTGTGGCCTTTGCACTTGCTGTTCCCTCTGCCTTGAATGTTCCTCACATGGCTCACTGATTCTTCTGACTCAAGTCACAGCTCAAATGTCATATCCTTAGAGATGCCCTCCTGGACTCATTAGTCACTACTCAGGCATTCTTTATCAAGCTGCCATGCTTTATTCCCTTTATAGCATTGATCTCAATCTGACAGTCTTTGTTTATCTGCTTACTGTTGTCCTCTAATAGAAGCAGTGATGTTATCGGTCTTATTTACCGCCGTATCCCAGCACCTATAACTAATGTGTTCACTAAATGAAATGGATGTTATTTTCCCCTGCCATTTCCTTCTATTTGGATTGTGACCCAAAACACCCACAAAAGTGTAACACGTGATGGGTGATAGGAGATCATCTCCTCCCATGCCTTCAAGTTGGGATGGGGAAGTGGAGGTTGGAGTTCCAAGGCTACTTGCCCAGCATCACACAGCTTACCAGGGGGAGAGGCCAGAATAAAGCCAGGTCTCATGATTCAATCTGGCACCCTCTCTGCAAAAACTATGGACAGGGAAGGCTCCAAAACAACTGGAGCCTGCACTGGAGTGAATAGTAAGAAGGAATGTATGATGAAAGGTAGAAGGAGAGTCCAGGAAGAAAATATAAGCTCTCTTAAAATAACAGGGATAGGTAACAAGATCCCAATAACAAAAAAAGGAAAATAGGTGTGTGGGGAAGAGTAGGCATTATTATCAGCAGTGGAAGTAATGACTACCTCTGCTGAGTTCCATACCGGGGCTCCATCACAGGCAATGTGTGTGTGGAAAGGGTGTGGTGGCTTCTCTGTAAGACAGCAGAGAAGGGGGGCACCGTGGCAGGCTAGAGGGCATACCCTGCTGGCAGACAGTCACATTCACTTCTTGAATGCTGTTCTGGACAAATATAAACCTTTTATGAGGCTGGATTCAGCCCAGCAACAGTCAGTTTGAGTCCCCTGATATAAACCCTCAGAATCTGGTTGTTCTTGGGTTATACCAAATAAACAATGAACTTGAAGAGTGGTCCAGCGCCGAGCAGATCTACTCTATGGGAAAAATGATAGAAAAAGCCATTGGGTTGCTTCTAAATCTAAGTCATCTTCTCTTTCTCCCAAAGCCATGCCCAGAGTTTGACAAATAAGTGACTGTTCCGTCTGAAAACGACTCAGGCAAAGGAGAGAGCTAGCTTGTTGCTAGAGCTCCATAGTTTGCACTCTCTAGACACACGCCTGTGCACACACACACATTCTTTTTCTTTATATGGCTCCAGACTGTGACAGATTGTGTCAGGGCCTTGAAGATTGTCAAATAATCTGGAAAGAGGTCATCCCCTGGCCCCCGGGGCGAGATCCCAGAATTTGTCATGAGTTAGGAAGGAAATCAGGATTGGGTTGGAGAACAAGGGCAATGAAAAGATCAGGGGAGGGGCCTAGACATTAATATCAAGGATGGATGTAGCGAAAGAACTCAGAAGGCTAGCAAGTAACTAAAGGGAGAACTCTTTACCTTCAAGGATCTTTGGAAGATGAGAAGACTATTCAGGGTTTCATCAATTAGTCAACTTGAGTAAGGTTTAACTTATCTTCCCTCTGTAATAGGATGTGGGAGGGTCTGGATAAAAATAAAACAAAACTAGTCAACAAAAAATCTTTTCAAGGAACCCACTGAAGTAATACCCACTTTCTTTGCAGGTCAATCTGAGCTCAGAGGAATTTTCTGAAAAATAGCAATACAAGATCCTAAGCCTTGGCTTATTTTTGGTGGAAAAACATTTGGAGTACAAAAGAACTTCCTCTAACTCATTGTATTGGTAGACAGTCATCGCTGCTGTTAAGTTTCAATTCAATTCATAGACGATGAATGTCTTTAATAAACTCGGAAGGAGGAAAGTTAGAGTAACGATTGCTTTACAGCAGGCGGAGCTCCTCCTGCAAATCCTTCCTCTCCTGCCCTACCCCCTAACATAATACATATGCTAGCCTGGTGGTCTCTGTTCTTCACTTTTACTGCCCATTTGACAATGTAGATAAGACCCCAGGCTCCCAAGCCCAGTAAGGAGGTTGTCCACATGGAGGGGTAGCCTGTTATGGGGTTCACAGCCCAATCAGGGTAAAGAGGTCTATCTACCCTGAAGCAGCATGAGCTGGGGAGTCGGAGCCCAGGGGAAGGGAAGAGGGCATAGGCTTGGCTCTGGGTGCTGTCACCCAAGCAGAGTGAGGAGGGTGGCCATGCAGGGGGTGGCTCAGGGCAGGCTGGTGAAGCACAGGCAGAGTGAGGAGAGCTCCCACTCGCCAGTGGGATCCAGCATGGGAGTGGAAACAAGGGTGGGGGGAAGAGAGCATATGTGGGGGAGAAGGGGTGGCAACAATGAGGACTTACAGAGAGGGGGTTGATTAGATCAGTCAACATCGAGAATAATGGGCACGCAGTTTCTCACTGTCATGAGGGGCACTATACATATGGAAAAGGAGAAAAACAGAATGAATCCTGTGGCCTTTGATTGGAACTGGCATTATTGGTGTAAACTCATTGTATGTATCCACATAACTAGCTAGAGAGGGCTCTGTCCATTGAGAGCCTGGGAACAGCGCAACTCCACGAACAGTAGGACTATAACTTCTAAACACCATTTTCTGCTAAAAGGAACTGAGGTTCATTGGAGAAATAGCTGATTCCAGGGCCAGGGCAAGAAAAATACAGCCAGCAATTACCATGTTTTTGTATTCACTTTTTTTTGGAGGTCTTCCACCATTATAATATTCTTGTTCTAGAACAGCCTATGTTCTATTGTTCTCTCTTCCTCCAGCCTAGCACACAATAGATTCTTCAGTATAAATATTTGTTGAATGAATGCATAAATGGCACATTTACTTTCATCTTTGGGATGCCTATTTTTAAAATACAGAAGGCTTCAGGAAACATTTACCTTAAATTGTTGTGAATTAATACTTCCTTGTTCAATATTTGAACAGGAATATTATTTTCAGCTAATTCATTACTTAGAGTATGACGCAGACGTTGGATCAGAATGCATACCTATTGAACACTTTGGGGGAAGAGGGAAATTACAGAAGTCAAGATTTTCTGTCTTTACAAAAGCTTAGGGAAATTCTCCAAAATTTTAATTTCAGTGGTAAGTTAAAGAATAGTTTAGTTAATTTTCATTTCACTCAATTATCAGTCTGGGCAAAGAGATTTTCATGGGATTTTTCACATGCTCAAGTCTTGCATATTATTCAGGAAACTTTCCTTTTTCTTTCAAAGTCAACTGCCATTGATAATGCAGGTCTATTGGGAGAACAGGCAAGTGGAGAACGCCAGACTATGAAGGAGTCAAACGGAGAAGCACACCTGTTCCTTCTTGCGTCTCTCTCTTGGTTAATGGCACTGCCATCTGCCACCTAAGACAGAAAACCATTGGTTGTTTCAGGTTCCTCCTTCTCCTTTCTGCCTCCCACAAAACACCCACATACACACAATGGAACCTGTCATCTTCTCATTCTCACCTCTTAAATCTCTCTCCTCTCTGCCTGGGGCCAGTTCATGGGCAGGCAGCCTGCACAGTGGTGCAGGACCCAGCTCTAAGCGGGCCCCGTACTTGGGGTTTAATGCTCTGCAGTGTTGTCTTGAAAGTCTTAATAATTTTATCTCCGAATTTCTGTTTTGTACATGAAGTCTATCAGGACAATGGAACATGCTCCAGGGGCCGTGGAGCTTGGGTGTGCGAGTGGTCCTGCCCCTGCTCTCTCAAGCCCCTGGTGCACAGCCTGTTCTGCCATCCTCACTCTGCCCAGGGTCCCGGGTGCAGGCCCAGGGAGGATCAAGGTCAGGCATGAGTGAACTGTGGCATCTTGTGGGGGGTGGGGATGGGCATGGTGGTTGTTGTCCCTGACTGGGGCTAGAGGCCTATGGTGCATCTGGGAGGTGGCCAGTCAGAGGTGGTCTCTTGGTGGGAGCAAGTTTGCTGTCCACCTCACCCAGTACCGAGTGCCTCCCGGCAGAGCGGGTTAAGATCCCTGAGAGTTACCTCTCTTTCTGAGTCAATAGCAACTTGAAGGCAAGTTCTATTTATTTCTTAATAGTCATTAATTTATTTATTCAAATACTATTTGTTGGTTGGCCAGCATGTCCTAGGCACTTTTAGGCTAAGAATACAATGAGTAACAACAGAAAAATAAGTGGGTTCATGGAGCTACAATTTAGTCATGGAGATAGAACCTTACTAAGAGAATCACATAGTAGATCAAATTCCAACTGAGGGAGGAGCCTTGAAGGGAGCCTCTTGCGGGTCTGATCTAGTTAGAGGAAACAGAGGTGGCATTCCTAAGAAAGAGACGGTGAAGCACGGAGCTGAAGGATGAATAGGAGTCCACTAGGCAGAGCCTGGGGAGAGATATTCCAGCATGTGCAAAGATCGTGTGGTGGGAGGAGATGTGGAAGGAAATGAAATGAGACCTGTGTAGCTGGAGCTGAGGGTGAGATGAGAAAGTGTGAAAGGAGATCAGAGAGGCAGGTGGGGCTAAATTTTGTGCAATGCAGATGCAAGGAGTAAAGAAAAATAGACTAAGCAGAATTCCAACATACTTTCCAGCGATAAACTTAAAAAACATCTGGATAATACCAGCATGGATGAGAGTGTGGGAAACGTGTTCTTCTAGAATGCTGGGGGACTCCTTTCTGGAGGATAATTTGGCAAAGTGTCTTATAAGCCTTCCCATAAAATCCTTTGACACAGAGTTCTATGTCTAGGAACTTAACTAAAGAAATAACCAGCTGAAGGCACTAAGATGGTGGTATTTAGACTTTGCATGAAAGAGAATTTTACAAACGGGAGGTTGCTGCTTCTTTTCTGTTTCTGAAGGAATCACTCTTAATTTTTCTTTCTGACTATGCAAATCCATTTATCTGAATGGATATTTTTTTCTGCCTGTGTCCATAACAAAGTAAAAATAAAAGAAAACGTTAGTTTAGTTGGTATCTTCGTTGATTCCAAATATGATAAGGCCATTAGCTAAGAATATGGAGATTTAAGAAAAAAAGAATCCAAACCACCAGTCTTGGTGGATCTTGCTATTTCAGGTGCTGTTGGGGACTCACAAATCACTCCCGGTCTGTGGCAACTGTTTTAAATAATGTGATTTGGCAGCTTAGGCACTGTGTTGCTTATGCTTGCAAGTAACATGGCTCAGTTTTCCTGCCTCATCTAATATGGGGCCCCTGGCAGACAGATTATGAGCCTTCAGGTCTACAAATATGACTTCTTAAAGTGATTGAAGTGTGGCTCCGCACCTTTTGGAATGCTGGCAAGAAAGAGGGTTGTAACTATCAGCCTGAGTAGACACAACCGTGTTAATATTCAGCATCGTGGGTTTCTGCAGGGCTCTAGTAAACCGTAAATGAGCCCTAACTCCGCTCTAGGATTCAAGAACACGAGTCTGTCTGCTTCTGACATTTACCTAACCAGGAAACAAGAGAGAAATTAACTTCTCTGAGCCTGTTTCCTCATTGCAACTTGGAGATAATTAATAATGATATCATCCCATCAGGTTGTTTAAGGGATTAAACAAGCTCATACAGATAAAGAACCAAAAGCCATGCCTGGGTCACCATAAGCTCCAGACAGCGTTAACTATCCCTATCCACAACAGCGAGATGCCATGAGAGATGAAATTTTGCAAGCTAAAAGAAGTTTTCAATCTCCTGGGAGAAAAATGCTGTTACTGAAGAAAAGGGAGACACGTCTAAGTGTACCCTTGAAATTCCTGCTTCAAGCAAGCCAGTCTTTTTGTTGTTAGCCAAAAAAGGACAGAAGCAGAATTGCTAGTTTCCAGGCACGAGAGGAAGGAGGCCCATGTGGCAGACGTGGGGGTATGAGAAGTGGCTGGGACTAACCATATGGTCCTGGAGGGAAGGCCGTGCGCAGAAAGTTCGTGGAGGCAAATTTAAAGGAAGGAAACTTTGGCTTGACATAAAGAATGAATGGTTGCCTTGGAAGAAGTCATCTCCAGGTTGCCACGGGTGACATGATTTGCCAGTAAGCACAAAATCCTCAAGAGTCTTCTTTCGTGTTAGAGGGTCTATGTCTTTTCCCTGTGGTTACTCGACATCTTTCAAAGAGACCATTTGTGAGGTTCAGTGCACAGACCCTGCAGTCAGAAATGCCTGGATTTGTGTCCCACCTCTGCCTCTCTCTTAGCTGTGCTAAAGAGAAAGGCCACAGGCCCCTAATGGCGTCACTTGTGCTAAAGCCCATGATTCCAAGCCTAGATTTAATATTAAACTTAATTGCAGTGTCGACCTTCCCCAGAAATGTAATCTTAATCAACCGGTCTGGAATTTTCTGGTCAGTACCAATGAGGTAACCTGTCACGTGGGCCCTCTCCATCCCCCAGAGGAAAGAGAGGCAACTTACCTGATAGAACCCTTGCCCGTCCTTCCCCCCAAAGGGAACATATCCTGGCCCCAAATAATCCTTTCTTTGCATTGGCTAGTAACTTCCTTGTCCCACCCTTCTTCCTATGAAAGCCTTCCATTTTGTGCAACTCCTTAGAGTATCTCTATGCTTGCCAGGTGAGATGCTGCCCAATTCATGAATTGCTTAATAAAGCCAATTAGATCTTTAAATTTACTCGGTTGAGTTTTGTTTCTAATAGATTTGTGACCTCAGGCAAGTTAATTAACCTCTCTGTGCCATGGATTATATTAACTACACCCACTTCAATGAGCTGCGGTGAAAATTGAGATAATCTACATAAAGTGTTTCAATATTGACTCTCACTTGCCAAAATGCTAACTTTTATTATGTGTATTGTTATTTTTTTTCATCTTCCAGTCCCTGGATCCCTTGCTATTTTTATAAATACCCAGCACCTTTCTGGGTTCTCTTTTTTCCTTACCAAACTTGGGGCCCATTTACTGTCATTTTACAGTAATAGCCTCCAACACTCTGGATCCTCTGCTATCATGACTCAAAGGTTGGTTGCTGAAATGGAGTGGGTGCCATGAGAATTAGACTGCATGTCTATGTTGTCAAATGAGACATCAACATTTCTGCCATGATGTCAAGCTAATCCTATTTGGGAGCACCAGCTCATCAGATGGACCTGGGTTCAATGCTGGCTCTGGTGTTTGACAGTTTACGTGGCCTTCGACAACATAGTCTCTCTCTGCCTCAGTTTGCTCATCCGTCAAACTGGACTCAATATCTGCTGTGCTGGACATCTTCTGTGTGTTCCTCCACATGTCGCTCTGTGCTTTTCCACTCTGTTCTGTGCCCCAGCAGGCATCAATAAGCTCCCTTGCCCTCTGGCTCCATACGGGTGTACCCAGAGATCAGTTCACACATCCGCCTCCCAGGAAGGCACACATTGGTTCAGACTTCTTCAAACACAGCTCTAATGTCACTACTGTGCGCAAAAAAAAGCTTTCCCATGGAGTAAGTCTAAATTTGTAGCATGTAATTTTACATAGTTCCTGATCTGACAGAGTCTAACTTTTATCCTCTTGATGTGCCCTCATGCCAATGAAACAAAACTCCTCACTCACTATTTCCTGAACACGTCCATGCAATTCCCTACCTTTGTGTGTCTGCCTCTGCTGTTCCCTGCTGGGTCCTGACTGTCCATGACTAACCCTACCCTTTGCTCAAGGCCTGGCTCAGATGCCTTCCAGGCATTCCCCGCTCCGCTCCCAAACACGGGAACTGCTCTCTTGCCAGAACTCTCGTATCACTGTGTGTATCTTTCTTTCCGCATTTGATCACTTCCTGCTTGTTTTATTTCTCATATTGTTTTATTATATATAGTTTTTATTTATAACTATATTTATAATTGCGTGTTTTATTTCCCATGCTGTTTTGTAAGTTCTGTGGGGGAAATGTCCTTTATTTTACTCATCCTGAGCATCCCACCATAACTTGCCCATGGAGGCTGTCTGACAAACACTTCATGAATGACATGTGTGGTTTTACTGAAAGAGTGATGCAAGCTAGCGTTATGAATTTACCTATATGTACAACACTTTTTAAAACAAGTACTTCTTTTGGGTGCTGGGTTCTTCAGCTATCTGAGTGTTGTCTTTCCTTACAGTACTGCCCAGGTGAAGGGAAGAGGACGAGGAATAAATACACCTCTAGTCTCTCTTCTGGATCATTGCTACTTATAGTTCATGACAAAACACTGTCTAAAAAGGCTCGCCAGGGGTAACCCTGCGTGAATGATGATATTCCAGAACAGATGGTAGGCTCTGGGGGAGGGGAACGTGTGAAAGGGAAATTTTCACTCTCCACCTGCTGACCAGGAAAAATAGAATACATCCTCTGCATCACTGTCTTTGATCATCCTCTTAACGTTAGGACACACCATGATGAATTAATGCTTGTGATTCAGCGATAAATTCAGCCAAGATGTATCGGACTTGTACTATGTGTCCTGACACTGCCACAAGCTTTGGAGGGGATACCAAGGACTGGAGGCAGGGTCTCTGCTCCTAATTTATTGCTCAAGCTTACACAGGAAGATCTAAACACTACCATCCATGGCAAGAAGGCAAAGGGATGGGTTCATTATTTGACAACTCTCTGCCCTAAAGTCATCCATGAGTTGAAAGTATTTTAATATAATTTGAGGTCACATTATGTGAGCTAGATTCCCCATGACTGACTTACTCTCTGGGAAGAAATAAGGTTCCTTTAAGGTGGCCAGGGGTAAAAATAGCTTATCATGGACTTTAAATTTGGGCTAAATATTTCATCTTTTACAAAACAAGCTTCAGTGGTTACCTGCCCTTCTGATTCCAGCCTGACCTTTACTTCCATCCCTCAGCTCAGAAACTCAAACTGTTGGGGGCCAGCCTGGTGGTGCAGTAGTTAAGTGTGCACGTTCCGCTTCTTTGGCCCGGGGTTCTGGGGTTGGGATCCCAGGTGTGGACCTTCCCATCGCTTGTCAAGCCACGCTGTGGTAGGCGTCCCACATAGAAAGTAGAGGAAGATGGGCATGGATGGTAGCTCGGGGCCAGTCTTCCTCAGCAAAAAGAGGAGGATTGGCAGCAGATGCTAGTTCAGGGCTAATCTTCCTTAAAAAAAAAAAAAACAAAAACTCAAACTGACACCGCTGATCGTGGCCAGTTGATGGAAGTGCCTGGAATGGTCTTGGATCCTGTGGGGAGACTACAGAGGCAAGGCACCCTTCTAGGGCTCCGCTGGTGGGAGAGAGAAGCTGGTTGGGCTATCGAATACCCAGCAAGTGGACCACACGTCCTCCTTTCCCCTGAGCTTCCATTTAACTGGCATTTAAAATTCGTTTCCATCATCTGTGCCTTGGAAATGAAGAAATGAAATTTCACATTTTTATTGTCCCTTAGTCTCCTGGTAACTGCTTGATTCTTGCTCTTTTTTTCTGTTTTCCCACAATCTACTTCATAGTGTGGTTGGGAAGATGAGCTAAAATAGGTTAAAGTGCTTAGTATGAGAGCACACAGTCAGCATGCAAAAATCCTCAATGTTATATGTGAAACTCATCACCTGTCCCTCTGTGTCTCAGCCCGTTAGCTCCTTGAGAGCAGAGCATATATGTGAATCCTCTTTGTTAAAACCCCGCACGAGGCATCAACAAGTTCTTCACTTCCTAGTCTTTAAGACTGTCTGATGACGTATCCTAAAAAAGTATTTTTTAATAATAACTGCTAGAAATTAGTCCTCTTCCTTTTTTATCCCCACACGTTTATGGTGAATACCCCTCAATCCAGCACCAGCTGGCTCAGGGGAGGGGACCCTTGAGTTCTCCACCAGCAGGGCCGACCTGTTCAGAGCTGTGTTTGCATGGCTCAGGCAGGGCCTTGTGTTTGTCACTTGGGAAAGTCTTTTTGTCACAGATGAACAGACATCAACTCTTGCAGCTGCTCTAATGGTCCCGTCAAAGGAAAGCCATCCTAAAAATAGACTCAAAGGGAGCAAATGGCCGGCCTGATAGACTATTTTGAGGTGCAAGAGGTTGGCGGATCCAAGAATGAAAGAGTGGAATCAAGTAGATGAGAAGCATATAGACTTTGGAGAAGTTTGGGGGTGTGATTTTTACAAAAAGGCTCAGTTGGCCAAGTTCATGGCTCTAAAAGGTTAGATTAAACACATAAAGTTGCCAATATTAGATACAACCTAGTGTTTTACAGCATGCTTCCTCTACACAGCCATGTCTTCAGTGTCTTAGGGACACAATTTTAAAAGTTTTTGGAGTAAAACCTCAGCCCTTTAAAATGGTGTCAGGGGCCTGCAAGTGTTCTCTTGAGAACATTTAGCTCCCTGAGCTCTGTTGGGGCCCAGGGCAGGCCACCCCGAGATATCCCACAGTGGCATATTGATTATTTTGAATTAATGCCACTTGAGAAGCAAAAAGGCCATTCTGACCACCCATCTCTGCTCCGTCTGAAAGCAGGAAATCCATCTCCCCTGTGGAAGGTGCTCTCCCTGCATCCTGATCTCCAGGGCTGGGGATTCAGGGCCGAGAGCCTGTAGAAACAAACCATGCGAATTCACTAAAGTCTGCTTATAGTAAATTCCTCACTAATTACGTACCTCAAGCCTAAGTTTCTTTGTCCTGTCATTCTTCACGAATTTATCATTTCTGTGTTTAAAAGATATATATATATATATACTGCCTGCTTTGTTCACTCTCTGAGCATCGTTTCTCTATGGTCTCCAATACGTAAGTATTAAACTGGGTTTTTCTCCTATTCATTGGGTCTTGTGTCAATTTCATTATTAGCCCAGCCGTAAGAACACAAGAAGGGGAGAGGGGAATATTTTTCCCTCTCTGACAGCTCCTAGGGACTCTTGATATGACCATGATACAAACTGAGCTCTAGCCAAATGCATCACACCACCCTGGACTTTACCCATGAGCTCCCAGCCTAAAGCCTTGCCCAGGAGTTCCTCTCATTTCTGTGGGTTTCCATTTTCCCTTCTCCCTCAGTAAATTGGAGGAGATCTAAATGAGAGGTAAGCAAATCAAATAGAGTCAAGTCCATTTGCGTGGGCTGATGTTATCCGCAGAAGCCCCTAGCACCATGTCTAGAACCATTGTCATCTTCATCGGTGTATGTCCCTACGCAGGGTTTTTAATAATTATAGATGTAATTATACTGTACATACAGTCATACCTTTTGCTTCTTCACTTATTTCATAAGTATTTCCACCAAATTACATTCATTACATCTTTTAAATTACTTTGTCACAAAATATGCTCATGTTTAGATGTGAATTCTATGTGAATAACACAGAAGTGTGTAAAACAAAAAGTTAAAGTGCCCTCTCTCTGGACCCTGCACCCAAGAGGTACTAGGTCTGTGGATATTTTTCTAGAGCTTTTTATCCACGAGTGTGTGTGTGTCTGTGTGTGTACCTACATAAGCATGTTTATGTAAAGAATGATTTTTCTTTACATTTACGAGATCAATCTAAACATCAATTTTGGCAACCTTCTTTTTTCACTTAATGTGCTTTGGGTTGTCAAATTTAGCAAATAACAATACAGGATGCCCGGTTAACTGTGAGTTCCAGATTACAAATGTTTTTGGCATAAATGTGTCTCAAATGTTCCATGAGACATACTTATACTAAAAAATGATTTGTTGTTGCACTGACATTCAAATGTAACTAGACATCCTGTCTCACTTACTACAGATAGGTTTCTGTATCCACACATTTAGTTCTACTTCTGTTTCTGTAAGCAGCTTCTGTTTGTTTGTTCCACATGCCAAAATGCGGCCAGGCAATATCTCTTGGCAGTAGAATTAAGGGCCTTTTTTTTTTTTTTTTTTTTTTTAGGAAGATTATCCCTGAGCTAACATCTGCCACTAATCCTCCTCTTTTCACTGAGGAAGACTGGCCCTGAGCTAACATCCATGCCCATCTTCCTCTACTTTATATGTGGGATGCCTACCACAGCATGGCATGCCAAACGGTACCAAGTCCTCACCCGGGATCTGAACTGGCGAACCCTGGGCCGCCGAAGCGGACCATGCGCACTTAACCACTGTGCTACTGGCCTGGCCCCTAATGCTCATTTTTATTGTCTTATTTTCCCTCACTTGTCACCATCAGGAGTCTCTCCCTGAAAGTGCCTTATCAGGAGAGTGGATCCTGCTAACTGGACGGCCTCTTTGTCATGGAGCGCCATGATTGATGGGCCATGAAAGCCTGGGAGTGAGAATGTGGAACTGTCCATTACTCTGCTTTACAGAAAAGCCCCCAGGGAAATCCAGAAGGAAGTAGGGGAAAGACCAGTCCAGCACCTCAGAGGTGCTGCTCTGGGGACTTCCTCAAAATCACCTGAGTCATCCTCCTGTGCCTGGGACTGATGGGGTTGGCAGAACATTCCATGTGGGGTGCTCTGAGCCTGGACCAGGACTAGTGTAGAACCCCAGCTTCCCTTGGGTCCTGACCCCTCTTTCTCACTTTTGGGGCACTCTCCCATCCTCTACCTCACATCTTGCACGTGTGGAGTTAACCACATGCCCTGAGGAGCTCAGGGACTGCTTGCCTGTGGGGTCTCCTGGGGCTCCTGAGGTCGGGCCCTGGTTCTAGAAGGGAGGCTTGGTGAGTGGGTCATCTCCACTGTCCAGCACAGCATTTCTCTCATGAATTGCATGAGACTGGACGGCCAGCATGGGGCTGACATGCTGATTTTGTGTGACTCCAATTGTTTATACAGACAAGGCCCCTGCAAAAGATATTTGTCCTCCCCCCCCACCCCCCTCCACTCACCCTAGGGGTGGTCCTGGGGAAGACAAGTGAGAGGAAGGAGAAAGGAATGGGAAAGCCAGAAAAAGGAGGGTGCCAAGTTGACAAAGGGCCTGAGAGAAACCAAGAAACTCAGCTGAGAAGGAGTCTAGAGACTGCCTGCTAATAACATACAATTAATGATAGCTAATATCTACGCAGTATCCTTATCATGGCCAGACATCTAAGAATGTTGCATTTACTGACTTGTTCAATCCTCACAACAACCCTAGGAGGTAGGAGCTATGACCACCACAATTTACAAAAGAGGGCGAGAAAGGGAGGGAAAAAGGAAGGAAGGAAGGAAGGGAGTGAGAGAAGAAAGGAAGAAAGGAAAGAATTGAGGCCCAGAGAAATTAGGTAACTTACCCAAGATCACACAGCAGCTAGGAAGTGGCAGAGCTGGGGATTGGTTCATCGGGTTGACCCCAGAGCCTGTGGTCTGAAACACTTGGCTATATGTGTACAATATGGATTTTTAAGTTGTTGACTGTATGGCGTGTGATACGACCACTTCCCATTGTCCCCAACTTTCCAGTAAATTCTACTATACTCTTGAATGACTTGTTATTTTTTTAAATTTTGCTTTGTTTAGAAACCAGTAAAGAGGCTTTTTCTTGTTTAGATCTATAAAGTGAAGAAGCAGGAATGCCTGGGCAGCAGTGAACGTGCGACAATAAGACGTTCTGGAGTTCAGAGAAACCTTTGGGAAGACCCATGTAAAAGGGAAAGACAACACCTCAGAGGGTTTAACTGAGAAGGTTTAATGAAGAAAAAGGGTGGGGGAGGCAGAGCTCAGGGAACCCGCCAGGGAAAGTGAGGCCCCCAGGCACTAGCAGTAGAGAGAAGGCTCTGTGCTCCTGGGCCTTGGGGCAGGGGGAGATAACTGTGTTACCCAAGTCCACGGAGCCCTCGGGACCTGGCAGACAGACTGCCTGCCTAGAGCCATGACTGTAGAGTGCAGAGCCCTGGGAACACAGGAAAGAAGTGGAGGGAATAAATATTCCTTCCTCTTTCTCCTTCCACGCTCTGATTTCCTGCAGGTGTTTCCATTGGCCAAACCCAGCCAAGAAGCCGGAAGGTGAGAGCCCTGCTGATGCAATTGCAAAGGTCAGCCTCCGGGGACACAGGGCAGGCAGAGGAAAATGGAGGAGGAGACCCAAACAAAAATAACTCACACTGGAATTGGGACTTCCACAAGCTCTGGAATTGGAGGTTCTAGAAAAGTTCCCTATGATCTCGAGGCGGGGACCCCAGCTGATAGCTGGGTATCCTTGTCTTCCGATATTTCTATAGTGAACAAGTATGTGTATGTGCGTGTGTGTGTGTGCGTGTGTGTGTGTGTGCATGTAGAAAGATAGTAGTTTGGGTTTGGGTTCATGCTCTGTCTAGGTTGGGTTTCAGACGTTCTTAGATTTCACCAAAAGTGCAGCTATATCCTAGGGAGAATGGACTCTGTGAAGGGATGTGCTTGGGCTCCCAGGAGTCCATGTATATCCTGAGGCCTCTCTGCGACTGAAAACACCACTTGTGGCTGTCTGAGGCAGTGTGCCAATCCCAGGGCTTGGCCAAAAACATCAGCTTCCTGAGGCTAATGGCCAGGCATCACGCACCTCTCTGGTGTCCCGCCACCTCCGGACCAGACCACTGTCAGAACAGCTCACAGCACTCAGATGCAGGTGATACTGATGAGCATGGCATCTGCTGACTATTTCTGTGTCAGCCAAAGTGTTCTCCAGAACACCACTCAGCTCATATAAGGGAGACTACTTCATGATTCATTATTTTTAAAAATTGTATAATGTTGTCTGTAATCTTAACATGCCATGTAAGTGACGCATGATTCTCACTTGACTGGTTATTTTAGGTGAAATCTTCATTGGAAATAGGGGTTGCTTTTACATTTCACTAGCCATTTTTTTTAAACTGAGGTAACATTGGTTTATAACATGATATAAATTTTGGGTGTACATCATTATATTTTGACTACTGTATAGACTACATTGTGTTCAAAAGTCTAGTTGCCATCTGTCACCATATACATGTGTTCCTTGACCCCTTTTGCCCCTCTCCCTCCTTTCTTCCCCTCTAGTAACCACCGAGTGCCCACTGATGGATGAATGGATAAAGTAGATGTGGTATATATACACAATGGAATATTATTCAGCCATAAAAAAGATGAAATGTTGCCATTTGTGACAACATGGATGGACCTTGAGGGTCTTACGCTAAGTGAAATAAGCGAGAGGGACAAAGTCAAAAGCTGTATGATTTTACTCATGTGAGGAAGACAAAACAAAAACAACAACAAACACATAGATACGTACATAGATTTCACTAATCCGAAGACAAAGAGAACTTTTGGGGGAGGAGGAGATTTTCTTTCAGAATACATTTCTCCTGCATAGACTTTCATTTATTATCCTAAAAGCCTAATAAGATCTAATTGTTTGGACTTTACTTAACATCATTTGAAATCAGAATTGCTACCTTTTGAAATAGGGTCAATATTATATTGATCACAATAAAATGTGGCTGCCATCTTGTGGTTTTCTCTCTACTCTGTAAACCTGAAATTTAGAATAGGGAATATAGTTAACAGTTTTTAGCAAGTAAATTGTTGTTAAAGCCATAAAAACTCATTTGCAAGAAGTTATTTTACCAGAAAATGCCAGGGGGATGTTGCCCATCCTTTTGTTAGAGTGAGATGATGATTCGCTCCTTGAGGATGGAGAAATGATGGAGTTAGATTGTTGATCCGGTTTTGTGGAGTAGGCTTCGTCCAGACTCCAGTGGCAGTATTAAAATCTTGTGGTTTTGCTGAAGCCTTCTAGCACTTTCTGCTATTATTTCAACTAAACCACGTAAGTGAGTGTTTCCCTTGATTCTGATCTTACTTCTGCTTGATATAGTGAAAAGTCCCTGATAACGTGGCTAAGGAGGTGTTCCACGATTCTGTGGTGTAATGCGATGCCGCCCTGTGATCTAGGAGATTATCTTCAAAATGCCTGGAGTGTTATTTCATTCTTACTTTTTCCAGAGAAGGAGCGTTGGCCCTGGATGCTAGGGATTTCTTTCCTTTTTTTATCCATTTGTTTTTCAGTGCTACTTAGCATCTTGGCTTTGGCTCTGTGGTTATTTTAAGGCCACTGTTGTCCACATGCCTCTCAGTGAACTCACCCAACCTCTTAGAGTCATCTCCCAGCCCCAGAGACTTCCCAGAGGACGGGGCAGTGCAGAACAGGCTGGAGAAGCCGGAGGAGAGAGAATGAGAGGACCAGGTATTCTGCAGTGCCATCCCACTAAAACCATCCCTGTGAAGGATAAATTCCAGCAAACGTGCCTTTCAAGGCATTGCTGAACTTTCAAGATATTAAGGCAATCCCTACAGGCAAAAATCTTAGCAATAAAAAACAAACCAGAAACTAGCACGGGAGCCAGGGCCGTCCTGGGAGCCAAGGCAAAGCTGGAGCTGGTCTGTTGTGCTATTGTGCATGCTTCCTACACCCGAGTCATCTCAGGCAATGTCCGCAAACAGAAAAATGTCAGTGAAAAGTAGCAGTCTCTCTGGCTTATACGTGATGATCCCACCCCTGAGTGTGAAGGCTTTGTGCCACAAGGAGCAGTAGCCTCCCCTGACACCATGGTGGAGGATTCCCCAGCATCCATGAAATGCATTCACCACAAATTCTCACTCTTGGCTTAGTTTGGTCCTTTGTTCTGTCTTAGAAGTCCTAACTGGATGAGTCTCCTCCATGTTTGTGCAAAACGAAACATCCTAGACAATGACCCAGAGCGTCTGCCCCTGGCACCACTGCATTTCACACAGAGCCTGCAGCTGCTGCTCCACCGGCAACTTCCGAGGACGCGGGCCCTCCGACCCTCTCTATAGACTCGGCCCACCACAACCCTTCCTTTCTCTCCTCCGTCAAGCTACTTCTCACCTTGTCTATACGTAAAGGTCTATATTTACTGGCGTATTTCTTATTTGTTTGGCATTTAATACGCGGTTCTGTTCATATTTTTATAAGAATTTATATTCTGTTTGTTCCCAGGTGATGGAGTCTCACTGATTGAGCTGCCTGTCTCTTTTTTCCCCCATAAGCCATGTTGTTTTTAATGTATGATATTACAGAATGTGAGGTGCTTATTGTAGGAATATATACATACATCAAGTCTTGGTGAAAGCCCTGGAGCACTGGGGGTGAAGGACCATGGGCAGGGGATGGGAGGGCAGACTGGGTCTCCACAACGTGGGGAAGCTAAACCTGAGACGCCCCCACTCCCCAAACAGCCAGGATACCTGCGGAGGCCACATTCTCGGTGGAAGGGAAAATCCGCCTTGGCACAAAGGCACCAACAAAGAAAACTGTTGGTGAGAAAAAAGTAATGATGACAACAATAGTAATTTCCTCTCCAAGGATCTGTAGGCCGAAGCCTGCTCTTTCAAGGATCTGGGATTTCAATTCACACTAACCACCTAGTCAGAGACACCCAGAACCTAGAAATGAAGTGACCCCAGGAGAGTGGAACCCCTGGTACCCAGGCACATCCTCTCTGGAGAGAAATATCCTCAAGCACGGTCCCACAGGTTATCAAAATATGACCCATAAGGAAAAGATTATCAAATGCTCTAGGAAACAAGACATCATGAGTGAGACTCAGCAGAAACACAAAAAACGGTTCTAGACCCCGTAGGATTTCAGATGTTGGAATTATAAGATTTAGAACAGAGGAAAATTATTCACAAAATACATACTTACAGAGAGTTTACATATTTTTTGTCTTACATTTTAAAATAATTATTTTTTTTCCTTATTTTTTGAGGAAGATTAGCCCTGAGCTAACATCTGCTGCCAATCCTCCTCTTTTTGCTGAGGAAGACTGGCCCTGAGCTAACATCTGTGCCCATCTTCCTCTACTTTATATGTGGGACGCCTGCCACAGCATGGCTTGCCAAGCGAGGCCATGTGTGCACCCAGGCTCTGAACTGGTGAACCCCAGGCTGCTGAAGTGGGACATGCGAACTTAACCTCTGCGCTGATTATAAAGATAAAACCAAAATACTAGACAATAATAGTATGTCAACTGGAGTGAGTGGACTTAAAGCATTTTAAGACCCTTGTATTGTTTGGAAGCAGAATCAGTATATTTTATTTTACTTAGAACTTTGTTAAATTATGTATTAAATTTTAAAGGTAACCACTAAAAGAATAAAAGTAGAGTGTATAATGTATAAAGAGGAGAGTGAAAAAAAAAATAATCCAAAAGCCATCAGGTAGGAAAAAAAAAACACAAATGAAAAGAATAACAAAGAGATCGCATAATAAGACGGCAGAAATAAATATAAGTTCATCAGGAATCACAGTAAATGGACAATATACCATTTTTTTTAAACCTCAAAAAAGAATGTTTCTAGTTGTAAAAGTGCCTCCACCATCCCCTGTGTGGCCTCAGAGCAGGCCCCTCGGATGGTGGTGCAGGAGCAGGGGTAGTAACCTGGCCTGTCACCCTGGCAGTTGCTTAAGGACCAACCATCACCTCAAGGTGTCTGGCCTGAGGTGGCCGTCAGCCAGCGTCTGCGTGTTCATCATGGCGGTAGAAGACAATGGCAGTGCTTCTCTATTACATTATCTTTTAGAATGCTTGTTTCTCAGCTCACTCTGTATTCAACATAAAAAAGGAAACATGCCTCTGAGGAAAACAAGGAAGCGGGGAACTTTGGGTTCCAAGGAGGAGAATATCCAGAGGGATGCAGAGCAACCGCCAGAACACCCAAAGAATGGGAAGGATGCTTCAAAATCTGAGAGCAAATCTCACTCTAGAGCAGACGATAGAAATGAAGGGACAGTAAATCTTGAAAAAGTGGGAGGATTTAAATGTTGGCTATCCAGATAGTCAGGACAAAGGAGAAATTTCTTTTAATGATTTTTTTTTATTCTAAGTTACTAAAGCAAAGAGAAGACAGAATTAATATTCTGGTGAGGGATGAGGCTTTGAGCACTTAGAAAAATATTCCCCAAGCTTTCATGGATTTTAAGACAAAGAAAGCAAGGCTTTGCTGATCCTTTTTCTTTTAACTCCTACTTAACTGAAGATAATGTTTCTAATAAAACAAAAAGGATAGCTTATCCAAGTTTAAAGCAGAAATGAGAAGTTCAGTCCATCCCATTTTAATGACTTCGCTCACCTCGGTTCCCAGAGATTTCAGCCATCACCATGTACGTCCCAGAAACAGCCTGAAACGCCTGGTAAAGAACTGGGGTGCCACCAAGTGGGGGAGCCTGTTCCTGCTCTGCTCTCCAGGAAGTAGAACCGATTTTTGTATTTCTAGTGCTCAACCTTTGGAAATTTCCTCTTTTTGACATGAAAGCTCAAATCCAAAGTCATACTTTAAACATCCCAAACTGGCTTTTCCTGTTGCTATTTTCCACCAACAAATAGGTGTTGGCACTCACTGGTACTCTGCTGTGGACATCTTGAGAGTCTTGTCATGTAAGAAATTCATCTCAAACTGGCTTACATCCCAAATCTGCATTTATTTGCTCCTTCATCTAGGAAGTCCAGCTGTGGAATGGGTCTCAAGGACTCTCAGCACTGAAGTGATGCATGGTACAACGGAATCTGAGCCACAAAGCAAGCCTTGCTCTGCTGCCTCCTCACGCTCACGCTCGAGGCCCCGTACACAGGTACACAGGTAGCTCCTCCCCAAGGAGGGACCAGCATTGTTACAGGAGGGAGGCCAGGAGAAAGAAACAGTCAGCGTTTATCTTTTCAATATTTTAAAATTGTAAACATATTTTAAAATCTCATAACAGAGATGTTGAAAGACAGAGCTTTTGATCTGCAAAAGCAGAGACTTTTGAGGAAAAAAAGGCTTTTGAGTATCAAAAGAGCTAAACCCTGAAGGACTCATCAGGGGTTAGGGTCTGTGCCTTAAACAGTAGCTAGGAGAAGAAATAGTTGATCCTGACCCTGTGGACTAAATCAGGATTGTCCAGATGTAGAGGCGGAAGGAGGAAGGATGGAGCGTGATCTGGAAGGAGGGTGGGGATCCTGTGAAGGCAGGGTGCACCTGGAGGGACTTTCCCAAGAGGAAATGGAGTCAGCCCTCAGACACCGCCAGGCTTCTGCTCCAGCAAGATTTGAGACTCAGCACCTGGATTGAATCTCCCACTGAAAAGAAAACACATATACTTTAAACAATCTTCTCAAAAGCATTGATGACCTGGAAAAAAGTAAAAAATGCTCAGGACAAAAGCTACAATAGAAACATGGAGTGACAAGAACATAGAAGCTGCTCTCGCCAGGGTAGTAAATGTGAGCTTTGAGTGTTAAGGGATTTGCCAGTTACAGGGCACACCAGGAAAAGCCTCATAAAATAGGCATCATCACCCTATAAAGATAGGATTCCCAAAGAGCCATACCCCTTCCAGGACCAACTTCATACTTTCTGGAGCCCAGGGCAAAATGAAAATGTGGGGCTCCTTGTTCAAAATTATTAAGAATTTCCAGATTATGACAGCAGAGCATTAAACCAAGAATGGGGCTCTTCAAGCTCACTGCCCTGTATGAACCCTTGTGAAAGGGGAACTGGACAGAAGCTGGACCCCACCAACCCCAACAGACCATCTTTCTAAACATCCACAGCCGAGCACCCATGTGGGTTTGCAAGCTAAATTCATACTATCAGAGTCATCCCAAAATACCTCCAGCCAAGAATTTCGTGTGAAGGAGAACTGGGTTGGTAGTGCCACAAGGAGTTGGACAGAAGCAAAGGCAAGTCATCTCTGGTGAAATTCAACTTCAATCCAAAGACCAAATCAATCCCCTACTTAAAGTTTCAAGTAAAAACCTTTCACAGTAGCACTCATGAAATACACAAGCAAGCAAGGCATCATGAGAAGGAACCAATAGAAATAAGGAGACAGTGAAAAATACATGCAAAGCCTTTTCTATTGTTAGCCTTATCAGACACAGAATATTAAAAGGTAGTATAATTTTTTTTTTTTAATTAAGGTCCTGGTATGACACTTCACTATAGTTTTGCGAGATGTTACCATTGGAAGAAACTGGGTAAAGGGTACATGAGATCACTCAGATTATTCCTTACAACTACACATGAATCTGAAATGATCACAAAATAAAAAGTTTAACTCTAAGTTTAAGGAAAAACTAGAAAATATGCACAGTGACTAGGATTATAAAACAGACAAACAAGTGCATTTGAAAAAAAGTAAATATAGAACTTCTAGAATGAAAAGAAAAAAGAAAATAAAAACTTGCAGGCTGAAGAAAGAACTAGTGAACTAGAAGAATGTTTCAAAGAAATTTTCCAGAATGCAGCAGAGAGAGAAAGCGATGGAAAACCTGATAGAGAGGATAAGAGAAAAGTAGGACGGAGTAAATAGATCTAACACATCTAATTAGAGTTCTTGATGAAGAGGAGAAAGTTAGAATGGGCAAGAGGAAATTCCTAAAGAGATGACAGCTGAGAATTTTCCTCCACTGGGGAAGGACATTAATCCACACCTAACATGCCCAATAAAAATATGCAAGAACACAGCCTCCACGGTAAGGAGAGGATTACTTCCAAAGAAACAAAATTAGGTGCGGACTTTTGGATGATACATTTAGAACCTTCCCACACAAATTGAAAACCTTTCAATGGTCTCCTATCAGATTTTGGACAGAGACCAAAATATTTTGCATGGTCCACAATGCCACGCCTAATCGTCTTCTTCAGGAGCCACGGTCCCTTCAGCAGCCTGTGCTCCATGGCGTTCTTTCAGTTTCTTGTGTAACTGCTCTATTCCCTCCTGGCTGGGGACTTGAGACAGGACGTTCCCTCTGCCTGAATCACTTCCACTCTCCCCTCCTTCACCTGGTTAACTGCCTCTCAGCCTGCAGGGCTCAGATATCATGTCTGTTCGTTGGGGAGTGTAGTGTCTAGTCTAACATTTGTTAGATTTTGTGTCTGTTTTTTTGTTTGTTTTACAGCCCAACATCTGACCTCCACTTCCTACTCAGGGAGATTCTTATAAATTATATCCTTTGACTGATAAGGCTTCAAACTTAATATTCAGAATAGCTATTAGAAAGTATTCAACATCTGTGATATGACTACATACAAATGAAACTTGTTTTCTGGTGTGGTTTAATGAAATGTCTCATTACTGAATAGTGAGGGTTTTGTAACTTTTTTTAAGTCAAGAAAACATATTTTTCTCATGTGAAGTACAGTCGGTCCTCCGTATCCCCTGGTTCCCCATCCACGGATTCAACCAAGACGGCTGCGTCTGTACTGAACACGTACAGACTTTTGTTTCTCGTCATTATTCCCTAAACAATACAGAATAACAACTATTTAGAAGGCATTTACATTGTCTTAGGTATTATAAGTAGTCTAGAGATGATTTAAAGTATACGGGGGGATGTGCATAGTTTATATGCAAATACTATGCCATTTTATATAAGGGACTTGAGCATCCTCGGATTTTGATGCCCTGGGGGCAGAGGGGTTGGGCGGGCAGTGGGGGGCGGGGTCCTGGAACCAAT
The DNA here is from genome assembly GCF_037783145.1 of Equus przewalskii. Taxonomy (NCBI): domain Eukaryota; kingdom Metazoa; phylum Chordata; class Mammalia; order Perissodactyla; family Equidae; genus Equus; species Equus przewalskii. Next base: position 51,467,337 of record NC_091849.1, read on the forward strand.
TACCCGCAGATACTGAGAGACTACTATACTCTATCTTCAAATATTCTAAATTCCAATGTAAATTCAGTTGGAGTGAAGTATTCACGTGAAATACCTTTATATGGCTGCAAGGCCACTTAGGATCAAGAAGTCTCTCTTCCTTTTACATGTACAAAGAGTGGAGAGGTATTATATCCCGGAAGCATGCCAGCATCTTGTTTCTCAGTGTTGAAGTACCACAATCAATCGTTCCTCTGAATTTTCAAAGCAAGATCACTTAGTCTCCAAATACCTATGGGTTTGGCTCAAGAACAAAGATCTTTGTTTGGGGTACTCTGGGAACATTCAGTAAGTTTTCAGGTGGAGAGTGAAATGCAGAATTATTAATATAAATAATGCTTTTGATCAGAAGCCTGAGATAGGGAAACAATCTGAAATCCTTTTCACTCTTTACCTTTTCTACGATATCTGTTGAAAAGGCTATTTGTACAAGAACCCTTCAAGAGCAACTTCTAGAAGATAGTTTTTAAAATAATGAATATTTATTTGATTTTCAATCCAGAGATGTATAAAAACAAACCAAAACATGGACCATGATCTCCCCATGCATTTAACCCATTTATAAATTTAATCTGTACAGAACCGCACAAAATGAAAAGTTAAAGGATTCTCCCCAACCTCACTCTCTTCTCTCTAATATTCCACGATAAAAAAGCATGTATCCTAAAACAGGTCTCATTTATAGATATATACATATTTTTGTACAGAAGCCAGTATAGTATGCTGTTCCGCAGCTTGCCTTTTTCATTTGGCAGTATCCAAGAAAGAATTAATACTGAGCAGTTCTAACTGTATGAATCATGGGTTTATAATAAAAGAGAATAAAAACTTTACGACCATTAAAAAGAATGATATTTTGGCCCAGCCTGAAAAACACTAGAGGGAAACAGCATTTTCAGATAACTTTTTGGACTGCCTTTGTGGCAAAAAAGGGCTTGGTTCAGAGTACAGGTTTTGGAGGTAAATCTTTCCATATTTGAATTCAAGCTGTAGAATCTATCAGTTATGTGGCCTTGGGCAAATAACCTCTCTTAGCCAAAAGGTTCTTACCTGAAAAATGGAACAAGCAGCCCCTAGATTATAGGGTTGTTGTGAGCATTACTGAGACCACGTATATAAAGTACTTACTGCTGGGATCACATAGTAATCCTTCCAAAATTGTCATTTAAAAAAATATAGGCACATGGGAAACCTCCATTTTCCACACTAGCCTTAATTCCATCTTCCAGGAAAACCATGTGGGTCTTCAGCAGTAAGTCCTTTCAGACTTTGCATCATGATTTACTGTCAAGATAATGTCTTGTCCACTATAGGGCAGTTTCCTTGCACTTCAGTCATGACTAAGTCGTTCTCATTTACATCTGAATCTTCTTTTTTACATTTTTTGCAAGAAGCAATTCCTCTGGTTTGGCAGAAAACAGATTGTACCCATTAGTATGCCTTCAATGAATGGCAAGTCACAGAGGAGCCCAACTCCAACAGGTGTCTGGGCACGGCTGTGGTGCACGCTGACCTGTCACACATGAGGAAGTGCAGGTTTGGAACAGAGAACATGGAAGCAGAGTGGGGAGATGGTGAGTTTCATCTTAGTGTGCAGAGTTCAATGTACCTGCGGGAAGATATCCAATAAATGGGTGGACTCTTGGTTGTCAGCCTAGGAGAAAGACCTAGTTGGGGATATGAATTTAGGAGTTATCAATGCACGGGAGAATACACCCAGAAAAAGATACCTGGAGAACAATTCTTGATTCAAAAAGATAGGGCAGAGTCTGCAAAGAAGGCTGGGAAGACATGGTCAGAGAGTGGGGAGGAAGATCAGAAGTTTAGTTCCCAGAAACGAATGGAGAACGAATGAGTTTAGGAATGAAGAGTGCTCAGCAGTGCCAAACGCTGCAGAGAGGCTGGGTAAGTAAAGAACTAAACGATGCGGGATTTTCATCACCCCACCAAGATTCCTCATGCTGGATCTCGATAATGGTGTATACGTTCTGACACCAATTCTCTCACACCATCTTGGTTTCCAAGAGTTCAATTCAATTCTGACACTAAATACCCAGAGTTAGCAAAGACCCCACAAGTTAAGTCAAGTTAACACAAGCCCCCCTTCAGATGACAGCTGAAATTCTTAGGTAGCATCCCCAAGCTACCTGCACTTCTGCCTACAGCTGATACAAATTCAGGAGTTCCCATGATTCCCCTCAGGTTTGATAATTCGCTAAAACAACTCACAGATCTCACTAAAAATGCTATACTTCCTAAGACAGTTTTATTACAAGGGATAAAACTCAAAGACAACCAAATGTAAGAGATGACTAGAGAAAGGCATGGAGGTAGAGGGACGGATATAGAGCTTCCATACCCTCACTGGGTGTGCCACCTTCCCAGCACACCTGCGCAGCACACTCCATCAACTTGGAAGCTTGCTGAGTATCATTTTGCAGGGTTTCTGTATGGGGTGTCATTAAGTAGGCATTACTGGTGGAACCACTGGCCACGTGATTGAACCCAATCTTTAGTCCTTCTCTCCTCCTCCTGAAATCAGTGGGGTTAAATCTGAAAGTTCCAACCCTCTAAACACGTGGTTGGCTTTTTTGGAAAGCAGGCCCCATCCTGAAGCTATCCAGGGGTCCTGCCCTGAGTCACCTCATTAGCATAAACTCAGGTGCCATCAAAAGCTTGTTAAGAACAACAAAAGACACTCCAACCACTCAGAAAACTCCCAATTCCTAAGCCTTGTGCCAAGAACAGGGGGACACAGACTTTTTTAACACCACAGAGTGGTTTATGAATATCTATGTGCAGGGTCAGTCATTGGAGCATTGTTCGACAGCAAAAGATCGGGGAAAATATTAGCTGTCCTAACAGGAGACTGGTTAGAAATTATGGCATGTCAAAGAAGGGAATAACATGCAGCTTTAAAAAACAGAATGAGGGAGCTTTCAATACCCTGATATGAAAGATCTAAAAGCTATATTGTAGCAAAGTATGAAAACTTTGTATATTATAGTATGCTTTGTATAGTAGGTTACCTTTTGTACAGAACTGGGGAAAATGGTAATCTGTGTTTGCATTCGCTTGTGTCTGCACAGACAGGATGTAGAAACAGTGGCTACTTAGTGTCTGTGTGTGTGGAGGACTGGGCAAGGGGGAGAAATGTAGGGAAGAATTTCCACTGGATATATGACTATTTATATTTTTTACTGTGGTTTTATAATCATATAAATATACTGTCTGTCCAAAAATTAAAATAAAAAAATACTTCCTTATTGAAGAAAAATGGTATAGGCAGAGGATGAAGTGAGGATGGTAGTTTTGACCTCTGCAGGGTTTTAGAATCATATGTGGGGCTTCTGAAAATAATCTATGTTACATCTGAGCTTAGTTAAAGGACCACCTGTTTTAGACATCATAGAGCTGCGTGCTGGGCTGTTGGTAGGCAAACTGGCACTACCCCTCCTCGGGTCAGGGCCGTTTCCCAGGATCCTCTCCTCTCTGTGGTTCTGGGCTAGAGCTGCCAAGAGAGGAGCTTGAAGGAAGGCAGATGTGGGCAAGAGGCCATTACTCTTGGAGGTGGTGCTGAGACACTGACCCACAGACCCAGAGGGGACACCTTGTCCTGGCTATCCTCTCCTCCTTGTCCAGCTTGTCTTCCCAGCTGCCAATCTGACCACCCAACAGCAGCTGGCCCTTGGCTGAGGTCCACGCCAGCGGGAGTTTCCATGGTGGAGGAAGTTTCCACAGACCTCTCTGTGAGCTCTTCCTTGGTGGTCCCACCTCCGTGGCTGACACACAGCTTCTCACATGCTCCCACAGGCTGCGACCCACGCGCCCGGCTGGTGCAGCCGCCTGTGTCGGTTAGTGACTGTTTCTGTTCTCCACCAACTCTCCATCCAGACCTTGCTCACCTCCCCAGCTCCTCTCATATTCTGGAGGCCCCGACGTCAATATTAAACCCAACATCCCTGTGAGACTTCCAATGGCTCTGTTTGCCTGTCTGAACTGTGATACCTGCTATTTTAAGTTTGACTGTGGTAGGAAAAAAACAAAAGAGCTTGGTTGAGTTCTTAGGGACAAAGACATCTGCTAAGGTTCACTAGACAATCTCCAAACCTTTAAGACAGCAGTCATAAAGCTGTGTTTATTGGGAATAAAAGCTTGAACTTCGCCAGCAGACAAACTGGCTTCATCAATTAATAACTATGTCATCCTGGGCAGCTTATTTAATCTCTCAGAGCCTCATATTCCCCCTCCATAAAGTGTGGAATTGATCATCCCTTGCTCATAGAATTGTTTTAAAGCTTAAATGAGATAATTCATTGAGTGTTTAGTCCCTGGCACAAAGTTAAAACAAACAAACAAACAAACAAAAACTACCATCCTAGGTCTGAGAGTTTCTGGGAATAGTGAAGAAAAATATCCTAAAAATATCTCTGCTTAACCTAACTACACATGCTTGATCAAGAATTTTTAAAAGACCTTTACAAATGGACAGTTAAAACTGACAAGGGAATAAAGAAAATCCTTAAAGGAGATGCATGCACACATACAGCACAGACGCAGAGAGGGAACAGCACCGAATCCACTGGCTGCTCTCAGGATGTCTCTCCATCTACTGGGGCCTGAATTTTAATAGCATCCTGGGAGGCAGGGCTGCATGGAAGACAGGGGACAAGGACCAGGGACCTTGTAAGGTGAATATTTGGATGAGAGAGCCCCATTTAAGCCAGAATCCCAAAGGGCTGCCCCACAAAGGTTAAAAGTAAGGAACCTTGCTGGTCTTCACCTTTCCTCTAAGTAAAATGGAAAAAAAAAAAAAAAAAAACCCTCGCCTAAAAATGTAAAACAGGAGCCAGCTCCCAAGCGGGTCTGGAGCTCAAACTCACACTGCCTGCATGGCCCCCCCCAAATCCCAAGCCAAGGATGTGAAGTTGCACCAGGCTAGTGGCACTGCCATGCCCTGTGTTCCCAGCCAAAGCAGAAACAAATCCTTTTTGGAGACACAACCACCAACCCAGGCATCAAAGCATTCCCGCAGATAATGTTCCAAGAACTATGAACTCACAATGAAAATAATTGTTTAAAAAAAATAAACAAGAAACACAGCCCTATATGCAAGAGTTAGCTGAGACAACCTGCTCAGCAATTAGGTCGACAGAGATTTCAGATACTGAAATTAGTGTTTATAAAATAGAAATGTTTTAGATGTTTGAAGAGAGAAATTTGGAAATCAAAATTATGAGTAAAAGAAGAGACTATCAACTGACAAGGTAGATTTAAACAGGCATATTGTACACCTGCCCACTTGCACGCAGGAAACAAGTGAAAATAAATTCAGTGGATGGATTGAACAGCAGATTGGGTGCAGGCAAAGAGAGAATTGGTGTGCCGATCCGAAGAAATTACACAGACCGCACTCCAGAGAGACAAAATAAATGGAAAATATCACAGACAGGTTAATAAAACAAAAGAGATCTAACACTGAACTTTGAGAAGGAGAAAAAAGGGAACGGGGGAGAGGATATCAGCTAAGAATTTTCTAAAAGTCATGTGATATGTGACATGATGGGATGTTCCATAGATTCAGGAAGCCTGAAGCACCTCAAGTTAAATAAATAAAAAGAAATCCTCAGCAACGCACATAATAAAATTTTATATTATCAAAGATAAAGAGAAGTTCTTAAAAGCAGCCAGAGAAAGACAGACTACTTACAAACAACTACACTTAGACAGAGAGAAACTTCTCAATGCCATGGTTGTTGTGAAGACACCATCCCCACGTACCGGCCAGCAGCCCTTGTCATTCTTTGGGGACCGCCCACACTGGACTGCAGGGTCCCCAGGTGGACCTCTGCACACACAGTGGGAAGGATTTTCAAATGGCTTGTTTCAGGCGAGTGTGACTATGTTCAGTCTGATGTCTTCCCCGGAAGTCTGACCAGAAAGCTTTCTATCAGCTGATTCCCTGGCTCTCTGGTTTCCCATTGGGCTCAGCCAATGGGGACCCCAAAAGGAGCCTGGAAGGTGGGAGGAGAGTAGAGTCAGCATTGTTGTTCCCCTGGGTCCCTGTGCAGTCACCTGGGGCTGGCTGCAACCTGAGGTCTCTGTTCCTCAGAAGGTGGCCTTCTCTCCAACTCTCTCCTTCAGTGTTCCCATTACTACTCCCCTGCTTCACCCTGGCTTCAGGGGCAGCAACTGCTCTGCTGCTAAAGCTCTGTGTTACCTCCCGCCCTGTCTCTTGTGGGTCCCCCACACCTTTCCCACACATTAACAAAGAAACCCTCCTGGAATTATGCTAACTTGGGGGGCCACCTGTTTCCTGTTGGGACCCTGCCTGAAACCCTTTCCAGCTTCTCCAGGGCACTGTGGACACTCTTTCAGAGTCAGAACCCACTTTTCTGGCTTTTGATTCTCTTTTACAGAGCTCTGTGCTCAGGGGAGAAAGGTTCAGTAGAGGCTGATGGAGGTGCCAGCCTTACAAAATATGAATATACAATATGTGCTGACTACAAGCCTGCCTTGGGCGTACTCTATGTCCATCCGAAATGAAATGAAGAAGGTTGAATATTGCTATAGCCCTTCTGGAGCCACTGTCTGGGTGGTCCACACGTAGTTGGTTTCTTGGGCTAGTTCTCATGGGAAACAAACCCATCTCTGGTTCCCTTTGAGCTTGCGGCATGAAATCAGGGCAAGTGTGAGGAATTATTGCAAGTGTTTCATGGGACCTAGGAAAGCTAGCATACCCCTGAGTAGCTAACTTTACATCCCTGAAGCGATGTGTGCCATGCCTCTGTTGAGGTAAACCGCTTTTTCAAGTAACCTCAAAATTCCCTTCTTCTCTCCTTATCTCTAAAGGAGTCTAGCGTCATGTTCACTGCGGGAAAGTCTCATTACTCAAGTTGTTGAAAGCAAATGCTACCTTTTCCTTTGGTTTCTACTCTTTTCCTCCTGGCAAAATTCCAGAGGAACTTCCTTGCTGGAGACTTTGTTCCGTGCCTGTTTTCTTAGGAGCCACCGGGCTCCTCGACAGCTGCTAAAGTACTGAGCTGCCAGCATCCTGCGCTTGTGCTGCTGCTCTGCCCCGCCCTCTCGTGGCGAAAACGTGTCAGAGCAGTGGCTCCTCCTTGAGCGGCACCAGGCTGCCAATGATGCCTTCAACCCTGGCTATTTCTCAACCTCTTCCTCCCTGTCCATCGAGTTCTTGCTTGATGCAGCTTTCTTGCCAGAAGAGGATCAACTTTAATGGACAACAGCTGTCTTGGACCCTAGTTTGAGTCAAAGTGCCCAAGAAATGTAGGACGTCCTGCTGCATAGACTATGCCACTTTGGAGTAACCATTGTGGGATCTAGCCCTTTTGACGTCACCCTCCAGTTCAGCACACTGGAGGAAGGACTGAAAGCTGTCAGAGATATGGCAGGGCCAGATGCCCCTCTTCACCACCACTGTATCTTTCTCTATCCTTCTCTCACTCTCTCTACTGATGGGGAGTGTATTAGTCAGTCAGGGCTCTCCAGAGAAGCAGAACCAATATAAAGAAAATGAGATTTATTATAAGGACTTGGCTCATGCAATTATGGAAGCCTGAGAAGTCCCAGGATCTGTCATCTTGAAGCTGGAACCCCAGGAAAGCCAGTGATGTAATTCCAGTTTGAGTCCAAAGGCCTGAGAACCAGGACCGCTGATGGTGTTAGTCCCAGTCCAAGGGCAGGAGAAGACCAGGGGCCCCGCTCATCCTTCATGCAGAGAGAATTCAACCTTCCTCTGCCTTTTCATTCCCTTCAGGCCCCCAGTGGATTGGATGATGCCCACCCACACGGGGAGGGCCACCTGCTTTACTCAGTCCACCAACTCTCATGCTGATCTCTTCACAGACACACCCAGAAATAATGTTTAATCAGATATTGGGCATTCCGTGGCCCAGTCAAGTTGACACATAAAATTGAACATCACAGGGAAGAATTATTTGGAAAGACAAAGTAACATGACACAATAAAGTGATGTGTTAGTGTGATAATGAGAGGAGGTAAATGGTAGCAAGAGAAAAGTTTGTCAGGTTTGTAGATGCTCTAAGATGAAGAATTCAAAATTGCTAACTGTCCCCTCACATACTTCATAAGATAGCACAGTAGAGGCTGCCATCGAAAGTCCAGGATGAAGCCGACAGGGAGCTTCAGAGATGGGGGCATCTCGCACTGTTGTTCAGAGACGAGGCTGGGACCCCCAGGGAAGGGCAGAGAGGGACCCAGAGCATCCTGAAGGGAGGACAAAAGAGAGACCAGCAGGAGGAGCTGTCAGATGCCCATCTGAGGGGGACTCTTGGGAAATTAAAAGGTGACTCATGAGAAAAGTGAAAATAAATATTTTGCAACAGTTTCTACCCTCTGTGCACTCATTTTTATTTTAATGTTATTTTCTGTGTGATAACAGATTTTACCCACAAACCATTCCAGGTGCTGAAGGTGCAGGTAAAAGTTACGTAGAAGGAAAAGGTCCAACTCATTCCTGGTGCTCGAGAAGAGCGTGAGGTTGCCCATATCCCCGACTGGAGGTTTGTGTTTTCCCTAGGAAATGTTGCCAGCGTATAACTCAATGGGCCTCTGCCCTGACTTCATGTTAGAATAATCTAGAGAAATTTCAAAAATTAAATCAGAATGAGGGAGGGCCGGTGGGGCTGGAGACGTGCGTGTTTTAGAAGATCCCTGAGGGGCTGGCCCCGTGGCCGAGTGGTTAAGTTTGCATGCTCTGCTACAGGTGGCCCAGTGTTTCGTTGGTTCAAATCCTGGGCGCGGACATGGCACTGCTCGTCAAACCACGCTGAGGCGGCGTCCCACATGCCACAACTAGAAGGACCCACAATGAAGAATATACAACTAGGTACCAGGGGGGCTTTGGGGAGAAAAAGGAAAAAAATAAAATCTTTTAAAAAAAAAAGAAGATCCCTGAGTGATTGAAGGTGAGGCTGGGCCTGAGAGCAGGAGCACTTGGCACTCCCAGCACATTTGGTGGATGAGGTAGACGTTTTGGCGAAGTGGGGACGTGTTCTAACACGATTCCTCCGAGGACACTATCCCCACATACCAGCCAGCAGCCCTCCTCATTCCTTGGGGTCTGGTGGGCGGGGTTCCCAGGTGAACCCCTGCACACATGATAGGAATGATATTCAAATGGCTTATTTCAGAGCAGTGTGGTTATCTTGTTCTCTTCCTAAGTTATTTTTAATCCCAAACCTTCTGAAACCTAGATAAGTTCATGGTTAAAAAACAATGTGTTTTTTGGTACTAGCTGTTGGCTTTTTGCTCTTACTTTGCATTTGGATTTTTTTCTGTCATATATTGTTATACTGAAAGCACTCTGTCAAAAACACATCTCTCTTTCTGCCTTGTCTTTCTCCATCACCCAGTGATCTCTGACTTGGTCTGTGAGCCTCCAGCGCACTCAGTCATGGGGTCTGTAGGAAATACTGCCTGCTCACCCCACCCCCAAATCATTGCATTTAGGACGCTGAAGTCTCTTGATTAATTCACTTGTCTGCCTGGCTGCCTAGACCGTAAGCCTGGAGAGGGAACCGATGAGGAGCTACTCGTGTTTATTTCCCCGGTGCCCAGCACAGTCTCTGGCACACAGAAAGGGCGGAGATATTGTAATAAATGAAAGTTATCAAAGGCAAGAATCTTGTGTTCCAATGAAATACTAACTTTCAATGCAATTCAGGTAGTACTTACCTGCCTGTCCCTCTGCCCTGAACCTTTAGAAGCGATTCACAGGGTGATGAAGTTAAGGAGGGGAGAGATTTTAAAGTCTGCTCAGCATTTAGCCCTGAGTTCTTTGTAGCTTTTTCAACTTCCCCTCTGGAGAAAGCGCTGGAAAGCTGAAGTGGTCTGCTCCGCCCTCTAGTGGTGGCCATATTGCAGAACACCGTCAAAGGATATCTTCAGGAATTGATACAATGTAAAAGCTCTCCAGATGAGTATTGCAGTATAACAATCTGTGTATTACACAGCCAGTTATTATCTCAGCCTCCTTTTGCAGTTTTGTTGTTGAGGAAGATTGTCCGTGAGCTAACGTCTTTGCTAATCTTCCTCTATCTTCGATGTGAGACGCTGCCACAGAGCGGCTTGATGAGTGGTATGTAGGTCTGTGCCCAGTGTGCAGACCCGGGAATCCCTGGCCACCAAAATGGTGTGTGCAAACTTAACCACTATGCGTGGGGCCAGCCCCCTTTTGCTTTTTTTTTTTTTAAATAAGAGATTGGGGGTTCTTTGGTCAAGGGCCTGTAGTCATACTCAACAGGAGGACCTCCCTGGAAAGGAGTTTGTGTTTAAGAAGACAGTCCTCACCTCTGTAAATGTTGGGGGCCCCAGCAGCATCCCACAGGCCACTTCAAATGTTTTCCTTCTTCCGTACCCCAGATATTTTCCCACATGGTAGGGGGGCACCTGTGCAGATCAGGCTTGGTAAGGCTCCAGGATTATAGGCCCTTAGGGTAAATATTCATATAAAATTCTACAGTAATAGCCCAGTGTAGCCCAGTACAACCCACAATGCATGCTGAGTATTTAATCAAGGCTCATTGACTTCGAGTTGTTTCTGAGTTTTATTGTTGTTGATAGTGGTGGCAGGTGGTAATTTTTTGTTTGTTGGATTTTTTAATTCAATCAGGACAATAGAAAGCTGTTGCTGGGGCTTTGGGGAAGAAATCTAGAATCTCACTGAAGCCAGCAGCTTTCTCGAACCTACCATGTAAAATCTGTAGATAAGGGAACAGGACATTCTGATTCTGATCCGACCTTTTTAAAGATAGGGACTCCGTGGAAAATGAGGGACAGAAGGGGAAAGAACGTAGAATCTGCAGAGTGAACAGTGCTGTTGCCTACGGACTGCATGTTTTGGCAAGTTGCAAACACTTTCTCCGAATTGCAGGCACGTTTTTGAGTCCCGACAATGTGGTTCATGATGCAATTTGTAGTCACAGTTTCCTTTAGAAAATGATGATGTTTAAGGACATCTTGTAATTAGGTCAAAGGAAAACAGTGTTTATACTCTGAGCTGAGGATAGGCTGCGGGTCTGTTCTCATTAGCCCAGTGGTTGATTCACCGATGCCAAGTGTCTGCTGTTAAGGAAGACATTAGAGCAGTCCCCAGGTAACAGTCCACAAGGGGTTTCTTTAGAACAGCAGTTCACTGGGCAAATGAGGATGACAAACTACAGCCTAATCCCGTCTGATGAAATATGTACCTGATTCTTCTCACCTTAAAACCCATTGGGAGAAAATAGAGATTTTCCCAGCAAATGTGTACAGTGAGGCCCCTGGAAATATGCAAGTATTCACAGATAAAAGTATTAGACCATGCACTTTGAGCAAGTACCAAAAGCAAGGTTAAAGAGAGAAAGCTCTAATTTCAATGTTAGATCACAGCCGACTTCTCAGAGCCGGAGGCTAGAGTCACAATAGGCTGCAGTGGGAATTCTGGCTCCATTTTTTGCTCTCATTTTGAGGAATTAAGGCTTTGACCGAAATGCTAATTGTGAAACAAGTCTCCTTGTGAAGCCATAGGGTTCCACTTTCTCCCTGGCCCAGGGAGATTAAAACGATCACATTTTAATGTTATGAAGCACAGTTAGGAAGCCCCTTTCTGGTAAAGCTCCACAATCCTGTGAAAAGTGTCAAAGGAGATTAACGAATGAAAAAAGGGAACTTCACCTTGTATCTCAAAGTTGAAGGATGGAGTAGAAAATTAACCTAACTGCTGCATATTCCTGCTGCACAAATCCCTCAGTCCATTCTTTTTTGAGAAAGACTAGGCCTGAGATAAGATCTGCCACCAGTCCTCCTCTTTTTGCTGAGGAAGACTGGCCCTCAGCTAATATCTGTGCCCATCTTCCTCTATTTTATGTGGGATGCTACCACAGCATGGCTTGATGAGCAGTGCTAGGTCTGTGCCCAGGATCCGAACCAGCAAACCCTGGGCCACCAAAGTGGAGCGTGCAAACTTAACTGCTACACCACCAGGCTGGGCCCCCTCAGTCCATTCTTGATAACACACACGCACACACCCCTCTTTTTGTCTTTCTAGCAGAGTATGTTTCCTTTCTGGTGTTTCTTTATGTGGGAGGCATGTAAGGAGAGAAAGGATTGTCTAAGTGGAGCGAACAGGCTGTATTTAATAACTTCAATCCTTTTGCCAAAGGCGTATACCTGGATACAGCATGACTCTGACCTCATAGTGAATCAGTAAGTTCAGACATGAACCCAAACCAAAGCTCTCGTCCTCAGTGCCCCAGTGTCCCTCCCGTCCAGCTGCCCACCCTCGTTCCTTGCTTCTCTTTACTACCCTCCGTTGGCGTCCTCCTCCTGAAGGAAAGCTGACTTTGGGATCACTTCCCTTCTCTACCTGCCTCTCTTGGCTCAAGACTGATGAGAAAGGGCTGGAGAAAATACCACATGGATAATCCAGTTTTGAGTCTGGAAGATTCTCTCTAATGCAGTTTTCTGCTACCCGTCAAAGAATCTCAAAAGATCCCCTATTTCCTGCCCACCTTTAGTCCTGTTGTGAGAAAGGGGAAGGTCAAATGAGCTATTTCTCATTTTAAAATGTGGGTTCCTGAGGCTGAAAATCTGTACAGAATTGGCCTTAAGTGAAATTGTGAAAAAGGCATTTGGTGTCTTCCCTCACCTTTTAGCATCTCCTTCCTCCTTTTCGCCCCTCCCTCCAATTCCTTTTCTTCCCTGGTTTATTCACTGCAGAACCTCTCAAGAGCAAGTTCTCAGCCAGCTCTCAGCCCTTCCACCTGCCGGCACTTTAGACCCCGGTAGAGTCCTGAAGCACACTGCATTTCAACAAGGGTCTTAATTCCCAGCAGTGACAAGCTGGTGAGTAGGTAGGGACCCTGTCTGTCCCCTGGGATCAAGCCCGTGTAAAGCCTACCTTGGGAGGAATACGGTCAAGTTCTCCCTGGAAAGGTCAGTTGCTCTGAAAGCCTGTTCTAAGACTCTGCTCCACCACCAGCATAACCTGCAAAATGTGGATTTTCTTTAAACAGAAGATTGACAATAGTTACCCATGTGAATTTCTCGTTGTCTTTTTGGTCTCAGAGGGATTTATTATTTTTTATTAATTTTTATTGAGTTTATGATGGTTTACAGCCTTGTGAAATTTCAGTTGTACATTATTGTTTGTCAGTCGTGTTGTAGGTGCACCCCTTCACCCTTTGTGCCCACCCCTCACCCCACCATTCCCCTGGTAACCACTAATCTGTTCTCTTTGTCTACATGTTTAACTTCCACATGTGAGTGGAGTCATACAGAGATTGTCTTTCTCTATCTGGCTTATTTCACTTAACATAATTCCCTCAAGGTCCATCCATGTTGTTGTGAATGGGATGATTTTATTCTTTTTTATGGCTGAGTAGTATTCCATTGTATATATATATACCATATCTTCTTTATCCAATCATCAGTTGATGGGCACTTACGTTGCTTCCACGTCTTGGCTATTGTAAATAATGCTGCAATGAACATAGGGGTGCATAGGACTTTTGGAATTGCTGACTTCAAGTTCTTTGGATAGATATCCAGCAGTGGGATGGCTGGGTCATTTGGTATCCCTATTTAAAATTTTTTGAGAAATCTCTGTACTGTTTTCCGTAGTGGCTGCACCAGTTTGCATTCCCGCCAGCAGCATATGCAGGTTCCTTTTCCTCCACAACTTCTCCAACATTTGTTACTTTTTGTTGGGGTTATTTTTGCCATTTTAATGGGTGTAAGGTGATATCTTACTGTAGTTTTGATTTGCATTTCCCTGATGATCACTGATGATGGACATCTTTTCATATGCCTATTGGCCATGCATATATCTTCTTTGGAGAAATGTCTGTTCATGTCTCCTGCCTATTTTCTGATTGGGTTGTTTGATTTTTTTGTTGTTGAGTTGTGTGAGTTCTTTACATATTATAGAGATTAACCCTTTGTCGGATATATGACTTGCAAATATTTTTTCCCAATTAGTGGGTTGTTTTTTTTGTTTCAATCCTGTTTTCCCTTGCCTTGAAGAAGCTCTTTAGTCTTATGAAGTCCCTTTTCCTTATTCTTTCTACTGTTTCCCTTGTCTGAGAAGACATGGTGTCCAAAAAGACCCTTTTAATACTGATGTCAAAGAGTGTGCTGCCTATATTTTCTTCTAGAAGCCTTATGGTTTCAGGTCTTACCTTTAGGTCTTTGATCCATTTTGAGTTTATTTTTGTGAATGGTGAAAAAGAATGGTCAATTTTCATTCTTTTACATGTGGCTTTCCAGTTTTCCCAGCACCATTTGTTGAAAAGACTTTCTTTTCTCCATTGTATGCCCTCAGCTCCTTTGTCGAAGATTAGCTGTCCATAGATGTGTGGTTTTATTTCTGGGCTTTCAATTCTGTTCCATTGATCTGTACACCTGTTTTTGTACCTGTACCATGCTGTTTTGATTACTGTAGGTTTGTAGTATGTTTTGAAGTCAGGGATTGTGATGCCTCCAGCTTTGTTCTTTCTTTCTCAGGATTGCTTTAGCAATTCAGGGTCTTTTGTTGCCCCATATGAATTTTAGGATTCTTTGTTCTATTTCTGTAAAGAATGTCATTAGGATTCTGACTGGGATTGCATTGAATCTGTAGATTGGTTTAGGTAGTATGGACATTTTAACTATGTTTATTCTTCCAATCCATGTTCATGGAATGTCTATGTCATCATCAATTTCTTTCAGGAAAGTCTTGTAGTTTTCCTTGTATAGATCTTTTACTTCCTTAGTTAAATTCACCCCAAGGTATTTTATTCTTTTTGTTGCAATTGTGAATAGTATTGTGTTCTTGAGTTCTTTTTCTGTTAGTTCGTTATTAGAGTATAGAAATGCTACTGATGTATGTAAGTTGATTTTATATCCTGCCACTTTGCTGTAGTTGTTGATTATTTCTAAAAGTTTTCCAGTGGTTCTTTGGGGTTTTCTATATATAAGATCGTGTCGTCTGCAAACAGCAAGAGTTTCACTTCTTCCCTCCCTATTTGGATTCCTTTTATTCCTTTCTCTTGCCTAATTGCTCTGGCCAAAACCTCCAGTACTATGTTGAATAAGAGTGGTGATAGAAGGCATACTTATCTCATTCCTGTTCTCAGGGGGATGGTGCTCAGTTCTTGCCCATTGAGTATGATGTTGGCTGTGGGTTTGTCATATTTGGCCTTTATTATGTTGAGGTAATTTCCTTCTATCCCCATTTTGTTCAGAGTTTTTATCATAAATGGCTGTTGGATCTTGTCAAATGCCTTCTCTGCATCTATTGAGATGGTCATGTGGTTTTTATTCCTCAATTTGTTGATGTGGTGTATCATGTTGATTAATTTGCAGGTGTTGAACCATCCCTGTGTCGCTGGTATGAATCCAGCTTGATCATGATGAATGATCCTTTTGATGTATTGCTGAATTCGGGTTGCCAAAATTCTGTTGAGAATTTTTGCATCTATGTTCATCAGAGATATGGGCTTGTAGTTCTCCTTTTTCGTACTGTCCTAGTCAGGTTTTGGTATCAGAGTGATGTTGGCCTCATAGAATGTGTTAGGAAGTGTTCCGTCCTCCCTAATTTTTTGGAAGAGCTTGAAAAGGATAGGTATTAAATCCTCTCTGAAAGTTTGGTAGAATTCCCCAGGAAAGCTGTCTGATCCTGAGGTTTTATTCTTTGGGATGCTTTTGATTGCTGTTTCAATCTCTTTCCTTGTGACTGGTCTGTTCACATTGTCTGTTTCTTCTTGACTCAGCTTTGGGAGGTTGTAAGAGTCTAAGAATTTATCCATTTCCTCTAGGTTATCCATTTTCTTGGCATACAGTTTTTCGTAGTATTCTCTTATAATTCGTTGTATTTCTGTGGAGTCTGTTGTTATTTCTCCTCTTTCATTTCTGATTTTGTTTATTTGAGCTTACTTTCTTTTTTTCTTTGTAAGTCTGGCTAAGGGTTTGTCAATTTTATTTATCTTCTCAAAGAACCAGCTCTTTGTTTCATTGATCCTTTCTACTGCCTTTTTTTGTTTCAATAGCATTTAATTCTGTTCTGATTTTTATTATTTCTCTCCATCTGCTGACTTTGGGCTTTGTTTGTTCTTCTTTCCCTAATTCAGTTAGGTGTAATTCGAGATTGCTTATTTGGGATTTTTCTTGTTTGTTAAGGTGTCCCTGTATTGCGATGAGTTTCCCTCTTAATACAGCTTTTGCTGTATCCCATATGAGTTGATATGGCAAGTTATCATTTTCATTTGTCTCCAGGTATTTTTTGACTTCTTCTTTAATTTCTTCAATGATCCATTGCTTGTTCAATAGCATATTGTTTAGTTTCCACATCTTTGTCCCTTTCTCAGCTCTTTTCTTGTAATTAATTTCTAGCTTTAGAGCATTATGATCAGAGAAGATGCTTGTTATTATTTCAATTTTTAAAAAATTTACAGAGGTTGGCTTGTTTCCCAACATAGGGTCTGTCATTGAGAATGTTCCATGCACACTTGAGAAGAATGTGTATTCTGCTGTTTTTGGATGGAGTGTTCTATATATGTCTATTAAGTCCAACTGGTTTAGCTTTTTGTTTAATTCTACTGTTCCTCGTTGATTTTCTGTCTGGATGATCTGTCCAGTGATGTGAGGGGAGTGTTGAGGTCCCCTACTATTATTGTGTTATTTTTAATATCTTCTTTTAGGTTTGTTAATAGTTGCATTATGAACTTTGGTGCTCCTGTGTTGGGTGCATAGATATTTATAAGTGTTATTTCTTCTTGATGTAGTGTCCCTTTGATCATTATATATTGCCCCCTTTGTCTCTCTTTATCTGCCTTATCTTGAAATCTACTTTGTCTGATATAAGTAGCATGACACCTGCTTTCTTTTGTTTGCCATTTGCTTGGAGTATCATATTCCACCCCTTCACTCTGAGCCTGTGTTTGTCATTGGAGCCCAGGTGTGTTTCCTGGAGGCAACAAATTGTTGGATCTTGTTCTTTAATCCCTCTTGCCACTCTGTGTCTTTTTATTGGAGAGTTCAATCTGTTTACATTGAGGGTGATTATTGATGTATGAGGGCTTAATGCTGTAATTCTGTCACTCGTTTTCTGGTTTTCCTGAATTTCCTTTGTTTCTCGTCCTGTGTGTTTTGGTCTACCCATTGACTTCTGCAGTTTCTTATGCTGTGTTTCTTAGCTTTTTCCTTATTTATTTTTTGTGTCTCTGTTCTGCTTTTTAGTTTAGTGGCTATCCTGAAATTTGTATTCAGAATCTTGTGCATAATATAGTCCATTTTCTGATGGCCTCTTATTTCCTTAGTCTAAACTGATTCAGTCCCTTTCCTCCTCCCCTCCTAAGTTATTATTTTCATATCTTATTCCCACTTGTGTTGTGAGTTTGTGGTTAAAGTGACAAGATTGTCTTTGTCTTTGGTGTTTTCCTTCCCTTTATCCTAATGCTATAGTTGAATATTTGCTATCCTATTCTGATTCTATCTATTTGTCTCCTTACTCTGTGTTTTGTGACCCCTTTCTCCCTTTTTTTCTTTTTTCAGGTAGGAGGGCCTTCTTCAGGATTTCGTGGGGGGGGGGGGGGGTCTCATGGCTACGAAGTCCCTTAGCTTTTGTTTGTTTGGGAAAGATTTAATTTCTCCCTCATATCTGAAGGATATTTTTGCTGGATAGAGTATTCTTGGCTGCAGATTTTCATCTTTTAAAGTTTTGAATATGTCATTCCATTCTCTCCCAGCTTGTAAGGTTTCTGCAGAGAAATCTGCTGAAAGTCTGATAGGGGTTCCTTTGTAGGTTATTTTCTTCTGCCCTGCTGCCCTAAGTATTCTTTCTTTGTCATTCATTTTTGCCAGTTTTACTACTGTATGCCTTGCAGTAGGTCTTTTTACACTGACAGATCTAGGAGAGCTGAAAGCTTCCTCCACACACATTTCTCTCTCATTCCCTAGATGTGGGAAGTTCTCTGCTATTATTTCTTTGAGCACGCTTTCTGCTCCATTCTCCTTCTCTTCACCTTCTGGGATACCTATAATTCTTATGTTGCATTTCCTCATTGAACAGCCTATTTCTTGGAGACTTTCTTCATTTCTTTTTAGTCTGAGTTCTCTCTCCTCCTCTGCCTGGAGCCATTCAACCTGTCTATCTTTGATTATGCTGATTTTCTCCTCTATGGTGTCCACACGAACATTCAGCAAATCTGTATTTTGTTTTATCTTTTCCATTGTATTTTTCATCTCTAGTATTTCTGATTAATTCTGCTTTATAGTTTCAATCTCTTTTGTGAAGTAGCTCCAGAACTCATTGAATTGTTTCGCCACATTTTCTTTTACCTCATTGAGTTTTTTGACAATAGCTATTCTGAATTCATTGTCATTTAGTTTACTTATTTCTGAGTCTTCAGGACATAATTCTGGGTATTTATTGTTTTCCCTCTGGTCTGGAGATTTGATGAATTGCTGGATGCTGGAAGTACGATTTTTCTGCATTGTGAGATTATTTGGTTGCAGTTACAGCCTATAGCCACTAGATGGGGGCCGAGAGCCACGTATTCTGAGCCCTCCACCTTCAGCCGACATGGCACGGCACAGCGCTGGTGGGGGAGGGGGGCATTTTCTCTTGCACTGAGACCCAGGTTTCCCCATCAGCTCTTGCTATCTGGTCTTCTGGGGTCTTGGCTTGATGAGGTCACCCCATCTGAAAGCTTTTGCCTGGTTAGAGGGCTTCTCTCTAGGCTGCAAGGGCGCTAGGGAGTCCTGGGTGATCTTGCAGATGCATGACCCCTCCCCCACTCCTTCCCTCATGGAGTCTACTGTGGTGGTGATCCCAGTCTTTAGGGGAGGGAGCGAAGTTCTCTCTTACCCCATTCCAGCTCCTCTGAGGGGGGCTCCAGCCTCTCCGCCCTCTGTCGTTTGGCTGCTGTGACTCTCCGAGGATTTCTGTGCTATTAGGATATTTTTTGTTGGAATATGGTTGCTCCTTTTTGTTGTATGTTGGAGGGGAGAGAGTCCTGGGCAAGCTCACTCTGCCATGATGCTGACGTCACTCTCAGAGGGATTTCTTACTGATTTAATCAAGTAGCTACTGTTTCAAGGAACACAACATTTTTTTCAGACACAATTCCCTCAGATTGGTTTAAATTAAGGAACAAGCCTGGGCGTGCAAAGATCTGTATTCTTATTCTTATCTGCCACTTGGTCGCTGTGTGACCTTGAGCAAGTCCATCCATTCTACAAACATGAGTGCCTGCCGTGTGCCAGGCCCTGGGATAGAATGGTGAGGAAGGCACGGAAAATCAACCTGAGAAACAGGCATTTACAATTGGCTCTAAAGGATGTTTGTCAGTGACACTCAAGAACAGAGAGGATGTAGGTCTAAGTCTGTCTGGAGGAAGGAAGGCCTTTCACAAAACAGGTGGAATTCCAGCTCTCGTGCTGTGCAATCCTCTCTCAGCTGCACCAGACCACGAGTTGTTTTTTTAAAGATTGGCACCTGGGCTAACAACTGTTGCCAATCTTTTTTTTTTTTTCTGCTTTATCTCCCCAAACCCCGCTGGACACAGTTATATATCTGAGTTGCATGTCCTTCTAGTTGTGAGATGTGGGACGCCGCCTCAATGTGGCCTGACGAGCAGTGCCATGTCCGCGCCCAGGATCCGAACCCTGGGCTGCTGCAGCGGAGCACGCGCACTTAACCACTCGGCCATGGAGCCGGCCCCCAGACCAAAAGCTTTTTGAGAGAACCTACTGATTTGAAAACTATACATTTCACTTCTATTGGTGAAGATAGTTACAATTTGATCATGCACATGTGACTTCCAAAGTCCAAGGTAACAAATGTCAGTATCTCCCAACTAATGGAAAGACTTTAGAACACTCTAAGCCAGTACTCTTCTCCATCTGGTTTTAATTCCACCCTACTTTCATAAGCACAAGTCAATCATTATTATTAGGTCACTTCATACAATCAAGGCCTATTTAGAATGATCTAAATCTTCAGTAATTTCTTTGCTTACTATATCTTTTTGCATTCACTCCTTTCTTTGGAGTTCATTCTTGTTCTTCCTGAAGTAGAAGGCTCTGTTAGGAGTGCACTCTCAATTATTATTTCAAGGAGAGTTTTAGGGGGGCATAGAATTTCAGGTTGATGACTATCTTCTTTCAGCACCTTGAAGATAGTGCACTGTCTTCTGACTTACTGTGTTGCTGTTGAGAATTCTTAAATTAATCTAATTATTGTTCATTTTGTGTAATCCAACTTTTCTCTCTTTTGCTTGGTAAGATCTTTGTCTTTGAAATTCTGCTGTTTCGCTACAGTTTGTTTAGGAATGGATTTGTTTCTATTTGTCCTGGTCAGGACTTCTTGAACTTTCTGAATCTTATGTGTTTCATACATTTTGGAAAATTCTTGGTCATTCTACCTTCCAATGTTGCCTCTTCCCTATTTTTATATATATTTCCCTTCTGAAACTCCTGTTAGATACCTTTTCATCTTATCCTCCATGTCTCTTCATCTCTTCATATTTTTCATCTCTTAATCTCTCTGTGATTCTGTCTTCCAGCTTGCTAATACTCACTTAGCTCTTTCTAATCTGTCTATTGATTTTTTAATTTTAGTGCATACATTTTTCATTTATCTGTATTGTGTTTATTTTGTCATCTTTGCAGGCTTATTTTTCTCCTGTTTTCTACTGTTTTATGTCTTTAATTCCTAGGCACCCAGAATACTGTTTACAGCATCTGCTGATTCCTGCCCACTATAACTTGGGTGTTTTACAATTTTAGATTGTGAATTTATATCCCACGAGCCTTTATCTGTGACAGTTCTGTGAGGCCTGGATGAGAGGCGTGGTCCTTCAGCAAGGCTGTACATTTGCCTCTGTCAGATGCCCCAGGGGTTAAAAAAACCAGGATCAATTTTCACATGAATCACTCACATTGGGGGTTCCCAAGCCACAAGTGCGAGTACCAAACCCATGTGAGGGCAGGTCTTGGTTATGAATTCTCAGAGGAGACTTTCTTCTTCCTCACTTAGAACCCAACTGGAATAAACAACTTTCTATCACTTCCCAGTCAGTGAGGGGGTTCATTTAAGGACCTCTCCCTCTCTGGAAATAGAGTTAGTCGAGTCCCGTTCCAACTCCCAGCCTTCTTGGAGCCAGGGCCTCACCTCCTGTCTCCAAATGTATTTTACATGCCAAGCTTTGCTGCTGGGATGGACACCTTCTTCCCTCTCCCGCTTCCTCTCAAGACACCCACAACCTCCCTCCTCTGCGCTGTTAGGTTTTCAGTTCTCTTTTCAGCTTTACTCCTGAACATTTCCCATACTCTCTTGTAAACTCAGCTATGTACTTACAAGTATGTTTGGTATAATTCATTTTATAATTGGAGGCTCCACCATTTCCTATTTCATTAGAAATGTGCATCCCTGTACACTCTAAGAACTAGATCACAGAAGAATTTTTAAGTAGGTTAAATCATTTTGTTATGTGACAGTCTGGCCATATTAGCTGGTGTGTGTGCTAAAGAGAATTAGTCATGGCTAACACACTACTACCTCAAAAACTGAGAACGGGGGACTTCAGTGGATAGAGAACTAAACTAATGCCTTTTGAGGAAGAGGTTAGCAGAGAATTGTACAGCTGAAGGGGGCCTTGGAGATTAATGTATTCATTCATCCATCAGTTATCTGCTGTATGTTTACTGTGACCCAGAAACTGCTGGGGGTGCAGCTCCTCCTCTTATAAATCTCCCCTTCTGGTGGGCAGCCATGGACACAGTGAACAGCACACAAATGATTAGCTAACATAGTTGCAGATGGTGATAAGAGCTGTGGAGAAATTGCGAGACTGGGAGGTATTCACTCCCATGAAGAATTAACAGTTGGGCTGACCCTAAACAATGAGAAGGAGATGGCCATGTGAGGAGCTGGGGAATTGCTTCTGGCAGGAAACCAGCCTGCAATTCAGTGTGCAGAGAGCATAGGGAACCCTGAAACCAGAGCAGACAGAGAGTCCCGGGAACACAGAACCCAGCCTGGCCAGAGTGGGCCCAGTGTGCGCTCCGATCATCCCTCTTTTATTCTCTAGTCCCCAGACTTTCACATGCCACTGAGCCTCTGGCCAGCTGTCCTGCTCAGCCTCACCTTTAAGCAAGCTTCCATCTACCGCATCCCATAACTGTGAGCCCATACGAGCCATGAGGATACCGCGACACCTGCTTCTGGGGCGCTCTGGACCTCTTGCTCCAAATCCTCCAAGCCTCTGCCATTAATGACTCCATCGCTCAGTTCTCACACCTGCCGTTTTTATATAATTCTGTTTGTGTTCACTCAAATAAGCACTATGTGCTGGTATCAAAAATCTGAAATTTGCTATTATGGTTTTAGAAAACAAAGAAAGTGCTTCATAGGTTGATAGAAAAATCTCTAGCTTTAAAATTGTAAATTTGTAAAATTGTAAAATTTCCATACACTTTTGTTATGCATAGATCTATACAGCTCTGCTTCAAGTTAACGAGAACAAATACATACACATATATGCATACATACATGTACTTATATGCTAGTATTAAAAGAAAAAACGGGAATGTTATCAAGTCTTCCTTCTCTTATAATATTAGTGATTAATAACTGTATACTCTTAATAGTTTTAAAATTATTATTTCCTTGATTTCACTTTATTTTCATAATAATATGTGAGGTCAGCAGCATTATTTCCCTTCTTTTAATTGTAAAAGAAAATTGGTTGAAAACTGAGTCCACAAGGGGGACTGATGATGATGTCGCAACAGAAAATATTCCTGAGAATGGAGTAAGGGTGGAGAGTGCAGTCCATCTGGGTACTAAGTGAACAGGATCAACATTTACACCTTAACTTGCATTCACTCAATATTTTAAATAGCTATGTAATTTCCTACTATTAGTAGGAAGGCTGCCGTGCATGAGTTTTCTTTTAAAATAAACATTCATTGACCAAGATTCATTATTGAATACCAAAATAAAAATTTCAATTTTTATACTTAGTCACATATGATTTTATCTTCCGAAGCCTTTCTATAAGGAATCAAGGTCATTTGTGAATTCTACGATGGGATATATTTCTGGGACATTAATCACATTAGATGGAGTTATTTTCATTAATCCTTTCTGCAGCAACTGAAAATAGACCTAGAGATGAGTATTGAAAACCGTAAGCTTAGACATGACAAACAGTGGGAGTTCATGAAACAGTGGGAGAAGCATCCCAACATAGCGATGTCTTCCCAGGGCACCGTCTTCACTTAACCTCAGTCTCAGGGCCACCAATGGAGCAGCTCTTTGCAACGTTAGCATTTGTCAAGTGCCTTTTCTCACTAACAGTGTTGCCTCTGTGCTGTCACCGTCCTGCCCATCCTGTCACACTCCTCAATACACACTGCAGGACAAGTTAGAAGGCGGGGAACTGAGGAGCTTTCTGATGTCTCTACGTTGCACTTCGAGTTCACTCTAATTGAGTCTCTTTACATTTAGTCCTTGATGGCAGTGTGTTCAGTTCCAGGCTAGTTGCCCATAAAATATATCAGTCAGGAAAATAAATTGCTATGGAATCACACATATCTGATTTCTAACCATCCTTTGACTAGCCAAGCTTTGGGAGGGGAAAAAACTTAAAAGAAAAATTGCTGTTAGAAGTAAAGTAATGATCAGAATATCAGGTCTCACAATCATCCTCTCCTCATTTAGTTTTAGGTGTCATGGAGACAGACCAAAATCCCAGCGGCCATTGCCATGTTGTCACTTGATTGGACAAAATTTTGGAAACAGAGACAATATCTGTCACAAAGAACTGGGGAGAGCAGCGGGACGGGGTATGACCACTGGGCTGGGTTGGCTGGTAAACTTCTCCTATACTCACATGCTTCTCCTTTAGGGCAGAACTTTGAATCTTGAAGAAGGAAAAATATTATAGAAGTTAGGAATTTTCTAGATTGATAATAGCTACTGTTTACTGTGGACAAGTGCATGCCAAGTGCTTTATATGTAATCTCTCCTCTAACCCTCACAACCGCCCAGCGAGCCTCTTTTTACCTCTGTTAGCCCCTTTTACAGAAGAGGAGATGCAGGGGTAGGGAAGTGGAATTTGCGCCTCAAGTCATGCAGTCAAGAAGGACCTGGGGCAGGGCTGGAACCCAGGCACTTCCCCCCCAGGGCCTGTGTGCTGAGTCACCAGTAAATGGAACGCCGCGTGCCCATTATGTGCAGGGCATCTTTCTGGGTATGCCCTGGAGAATCTTATATTCTACTAAAGAAGAAACTCAAGAGTCTGGGAGGAAGTCTTTTGTCTCCAAAGTCTTTTGTCTAGTCCTCACAACCCTTTATTTTGTGATTCAACTGACTTATCGAACCTAATCACCCACCACCTACCATTTCCTCATCTGAACCCTGGACTCATTGTGATGTGTCTAGAGAAGCCCGCACTGTCGCAGCAGCTTCCTGCCTTTGTTTACTTGACTATAATATGCTCTTCTCTGTTCCCCACACAAAGCAGTTTTTCTCTAGGGGAATCCTATCAACTCTTCACAGAGCTCTCCCTACACCTAAATTCACAGTGCTCCTTCCCTCCTTTTTCCTTTTGTGAGGAAGATTGGCCCTGAGCTAACATCTGTGCCAATCTTCCTCTGTTTTATGTGGGATGCTGCCACAGCGTGGCCTGGTGAGCGGTGCCAGGTCTGTGCCCAGGATCTGAACCTGCGAACTCTGGACCACCAAAGCAGAGGGGTGAACCTAAGCACAACGCCATGGGGCTGGCCCCCTTCCCTCCTCTTGCAATAACGACTGTGAGCCAGGCATTATTCTGTATGCGTTACATCTATCTCTGCAGCAGGCCTTCAGGATACCTAGAAGATGGGTGGTCCAGGGAGAGGGAACGGAGACTTCACAGGCCCCAGGGCAGGAGTGTGTTAAGCGGGTACCAGATCACACGGAGGCCAGCAGCATCTAAGAGCAGTAGAGCAGACATGAGCTGTGTGAGTCTAAGGCCGGCCATCTTTCCATCTCTCAGGCTCCCTTGATAACTCAACACACGCACTTGCCCAGTGGAGTGGGTCTTTGGAATCTTAGCACTCTGGTTTTCAACATCACATGTAACCCAAACTGGCCATGGTTGCCACGGAGAGTAGAGGGAGCTTGCTCCCTCTAGGGCTGGCAGGAAAAAGTGATTGGGACTCAAAGGGAGAACATGAGTGAAAAGGAGAAAAAGGAAAAGGGACAGTTTTATATATACGTGCACAGAATAAATGGGACATAACCAGCAGAATCCTGATGTAGATCTATTCAAAATAAAGAGTCAAAGAGAAGACTCTACCAGGAAGATATAACAATGATAGTTTTGTGTGGACCTAATAACATAGCCTCAAAATAGACACACAATATTTTCTGAACTAAAAGGAGAAAGAGACAAATCCATAGTCATAAAAGGAGGTTTCAACACACTTCTTTCACTAAAGGATATAAATAGAACGAGCAGACAAAAACAATAGTGAAAATGTGAGGATTTGAACATGATTAACAAATTTGATGTAACTGATATATACATATTGAAAAGTGCACCCAACAACTGCAGGCTACACATTTTTTTTCAAGTACATATAGAACATAATAAAAAATTTCACCACGGGGGCCGGCCCTGTGGTGTAGTGGTTCAGTTCATGTTCTCAGCTTCTGTGGCCCGGGGTTTGCAGGTTCCGATCCCGGGCACAGACCTACACACCACTCATCAAGCCATGCTGTGGCAGCATCCCACATACAAAATAGAGGAAGATTGATACAGATGTTAGCTCAGGGACAATCTTCCTCACCAAAAACCCCCCAAAATTTGACAATATACTTGGCCATAAAGGAAGTCTCAACAAATATCAACTGAAATAATGCAGAGTATGTTCTCTGACCAAAATGTAATTAAGCTACTAATAAATAACAAAAACATCAATACAAAGATCCTACAATTTTAGAATCTAATATTACATTACTAGATAACCCCATCTATCAAACCAAAAATCACAATAGGAATTCGAATATATTTTTAATTGAACACATTAAAAATATGACATATCAAACCTTGTGGGCTGCATCCAAAGCTAGGCTTCAGGGGAAATTTACAGGCTTAAATGCATCTCCTAGAGAAGTAGAAAAGCTGAAAATGAATGATCTAAGTGTCCATTTCAAGAAGTTAGAAAAAGAACAGCAAACTCAAAGAAAGTAGGGAAGGTAAATAACAAAGAACAAAGCAGAAACTAATAAACAGAAAACAAAGGTAATACAAAAAACCAAACTTTTATCTGTTCTAAAAGTTCTATCTTTAAAAAAAAAGACCATTAAATTTACAAGCACCTGTCCAGTCTGATAGAGAGAGAGAGAGAGAGCACATGTGCGAGAGAGCAAATAAACAATTTCAGGAATGAAAAAAAGAGTCATTAAAAAGATCATAAAATGTCCATGTGAATAATCTTATGCCAATATTTTGAAAATTTAGATAAAATTGACAAATTCCTAGAAAATCCATTGTATCAAAATTGACACAGTGGGGGCCGGCCCCGTGGCCAAGTGGTTAAGTTTGCGCGCTCTGCTGTGGCAGACTAGGGTTTCGCCAGTTTGGATCCTGGGTGCGGACATGGCACTGCTCATCAGGCCACACTGAGGCAGCGCCTCACATGCCACAACTAGAAGGACCTGCAACTAAGATATACAACTACGTACGGGGCGGGGGTGGGGGGGCGTTGGGGAGATAAAGCAGAAAAAAAAAAAGATTGGCAACAGTGTTAGCTCAGGTGCCAATCTTTAAAAAAAAAAAAATGGACACAGTAAGAAATGGAAGAATTTGAATTGTCTTATATCTGTTAAAGGATTTGAGCCTATAATTAAAATCTTTCCAGCCAAGAGCTTCACTAGGGAATTCTCTCAAACATGTAAAGAAGTAATAACATCAGTCTCAAACAAACTTTTCCAGAGAACAGCAAAAGAAGTACTTTTCATGAGAGCCACATAACCTTGATACCCAAACCTGACAGTCACAGACAAGAAAAGAAATGACAGGCCATTCTGTCTTACGAACGTGCACATAAAAATTCTAAAAAATAATAATGAATCAAGTCCAGTGATAGATAAAAAGAATAATACGTCATGGAAAACTGGGTTTCCTTCAGATATACAAGATTGGCTTTAAATTCAATGTACTTCACCACAGAAACAAAACAAAACAAAAATCACATGATCATCTCAATAGATGCAGAAAAAGCTTTTGAGAAAATTCAACTAATTTGTAATAAAAACTCTTGCCTTCCCAAAAGCATCTAGAAAAACCCACAAGAAAAATCATACTTATTAAATATTCAAAGCTTTTCCCCTAAAATCAGGAACAAGCCAAGGATCACTAGTTCTATCTGATATTATGCTGGAGGTTCTAGCCAGTGCAACATGATAAGAAAAAATGTAATAAGCCTTATTAGATTGGAAAGGGAGAAATAAATCTCTCACTACTCATATAATTTCATATGTAGAAAAACCTAAAATATCTACAGATAACCTATTAGAATAGGAGAATTGAACAAGGACACTGGATACATGTCAATAAACAAAATCATGTATTTCATTTCTATACATAATTAAATTTCCATAAATTAGCAACAAGCAATTAGAAAATATGTTAAATGCAATACCATTTATCAACAGTATACAAAAATCATATGTCTAAGAACCAACCTAAAAAAAGTATGCAAGATCTCTACACAGAGAACTAGAAAACGGGAGAAATTGAAGGAGATCTAACTAAAGGAGAGATATAGTATGTTCATAAAGTAGATTAAAATTTTAAAATGTTGTTTTGTTACCACTCCATGAAGTAATGGCGCAAATCGCAACAATTCTATCATTGCTCAGGACTCTACAGATTGGCTGGGGACTCAGATGGACAGCTCTGAAGGTCTCACTTGGGGTCTCTCACTGCCCCCCAACATACACTCAACATACATTCACAAACTAGGGATAGGATAACCAAAACAGATAGACGCTTGTATCCAAAAGGAGGGAATGAATAGGAGGCACAGAGCAGTCATTCATCCATAGCAATTCCAAAATCCACTGAGCGCATGTTGCCAGCATCTCTGCTCCATAGCTCTTTGCTCCACCCTTTAGAGAGTCCTCTGAGACATCTGTCTTTCCATTAGAAATGACCTACGTTTGTAGTTGAGAAAACTTCTCATCCTGCTTCCTCCCCATAGAAGTTTAAGGACCCAGAGGCCTCTTTCATCTTGAAATGTCTGTGTCTGAGCTAACACAGCTCTTTAAAAAAAATTTGTGGGTTTCCAATGTATCAAATGATAAACTGATTCCCCAGATAAAAGTTGCTCTCTACTTTTCTGCTTCACTTCCCTATTGCTCTTTAACACACTCCCAAAACTAAATGGCTTAACATGACAAGAGTTTGTTATTTCCTATGATTCTGTGTGCTGTGTGGAAAATACTGATAAATTTGACCACATTGAAGTTATAAAGAAGTCTTAAAAATGAGTAGCAGACAACCTTAGAAAAAAGAGGAGAAGTATAACCAGAAACTTCAGAAAACAGGATGTCTAAATGCTTAATAAATATATGAAAGAAAGTTCAACTTTATTAGTCACTAAAGAAATTAAAATTAAAGCCACGATGATAGGGGCCAGCCCCATAGCAAAGTAGTTAAGTTTGCGTGTTCAGCTCCAGCAGCCTGGGGTTCGCTGGTTCGGATCCTGGGTGTGGACCTACACACCACTCATTAAGCCATGCTGTGGTGGGATCCCATGTAGCAGAACTAGAATGACCTACAACTGGGATATACAACTATGTACTGTGGGCTTGGGGAGAAAAACAAACAAGCAAACAACAAAAAAACTACAATGATACCCAAAAGGACAGCTAAAATAAAAAACCCAATTTTAAGCAAAATTGCTGGTGGGCATATCAATTTGTACAACCACTTTGGAAAACTGTTTGTCAGTATCTATTAAAGCTAAACATATAACACAATTCCACTTTTAGGTCCACGTCCACCAGAAATTCACATGTATGTCTGCACAAAAAACATGTGCATAAATTTTCATAGAAGAATTATTTTAGTGCCTCAAAGTAGAAACGACCCTAATATCCATCAGCAATTTAAAAGCACAAATCAACACATGTGATATAGTCATAAATGAGCTACTGTACAGCAAGGAAAATGAGTCACTGCTATACACAACATGGATAAATCTCACAGACTACAGTAAGCAAAAGAAACCAGACACAGAAAGTACATATTGTGTGATTTCATCTATATAAAGTACTAGCTGGTGGAGAAACTTCTCATGCTCTATTTCTTGGCCAGGTGATGGCTATACCAGTTGTTCTTTCAGTAACAGTTCACTGAGCTATGCACCTTGAGCAGAAGCTTATTTTAAAAAGGAGATGTTTTAAAGTTTTAATTCAGTACAACATACAAAGGGGAATGATCCGTTCTCCCTGGGAGAGGCTTCCTAGCTAAGTTACAAATGAGGAGGACATGTACCAGGCCAGCCAGGGGGAAGGAAGGATTCTGGGAGCAGGGATTCCTTGAATCATGGAATGAAAATGTGGAATGGTTTGCCATAACTGGGGCTCTACAAGAAATTTCATACAATGGGCTAGAAGGAAGGGAAGATGAGATGAGATGGAAGAGAAAGGAAAGGTCCATGCCAAGTAATTCAGATTTTATCAGCTGTAGGAAGACAGAGAGGTTTTGAGCATGGAAGCATAGGTTGTGACTTGCATGTTTTTTTTTTTTTCTTGAGGAAGATTGGCCCTGAGGTAACATGTGTGCCAATCTTTCTCTACTTTATGTGGGATGGTGCCACAGTGTGGCTTGACAGGCGGTGCTAGGTCCATGCCCAGGATCTCAACCTGTGAACCCCCTGCCACCAAAGTGGAGCACAGGAACTTAACCATTACACCACAGGGCTGGTCCCCCTGATTGGCACTTTTAAGCAGCAGGCTGACTGCAGGATGGACTGGCAGGGAATGCCTGGTTAATTGTGTGCACCACCATGCCCCTCTTTCCTAGTTCTCCTTGACTCAGCTCCAAAGGCTGAGAGGTCAGATCGTGGCTCCAGAACACAGTGAGGCAGGCTCACAGAGGCACTCCGTCTCACCCTGTGTCCTCGAGCTCATTAGCACCAGAAAATCACAGGGTGATCAGAAGTGGGTGACAGCTCTCAAATTCTCAGTGAAAATTGCTTCACTGAAGTGTCTTAATGGTGATGACTGAATGATTGTCCAAAACCCCAAATACCAGAAAAGACACGTATACGCTAAAGGACCTGCCTCTGCATTAATTTGCCATGACTAGCTTTTCCTGTCCTTCAGGTCAAAACTAGCTATCCTAGGCTTTTCCTCCTCAAAACTAGTTATACCTGTTAGAATACTTTACCTCCTATAGCTGGATTGTTAAAGACATGCTTTCCCTATAATTGCAGACTGAGAAAATCCACCCTGTCAAAGTCACGCAACTGAGAACCCAGCAAAGATAGAGATGTTCGATCTCACTATTCATCAGAGGAATGCTAATGAGGATGAAGTATTACTTTACAGAAATCACATTGGCAAAGATTTTAAAGGCTGATGATGCAACCATGGGAAAAACGAAACTCATTACACTGCAAATGAGAGTGGAAATTGATTTGACGGTTCTGGAGCGCAATTTGTTAACACCTTCCATAGCTAAAGATGCACCCACTCATCAAGCCAGAAATGGCACTTCTGGGTAGAAACTGCAGAAATTCTCAACCTCTCTAATGAAAAACCAAGTATTTAAAAAAAAATTTCCAACCTGTTGAAGATCCATATTCTTATAAAATACAATAAAAATTAATTCATGAAACAAATGAAATTTAAAAGCAGACATTCAAAATACAAGCCTGAATAATTTTTTATTACTAGATTCAGTAGACATAAAAGTACTCAGTTGAATCATTTGAACAGTTTCTAAATGCTTATTCTCAATTTCTGTACGGTCTGTCAGGAGCTGGTAACAGTCCGCAGTCCACAATTTGAGGAGTGCTGCCCTCAGTAATTCTAGACCGCAGGAACAAGGAGACGCATCTAAAGAAGAACGTTCTTTGCAGCACGGTTTTAAAAATTAAAAAATTTAAACTCACCACCATAGGGGAAAATAACCATTATAGTTATACAATGAAATACAACACAGCAATTAAAATAAATAGACTGGATCTACACATATTAACATGAGTAAATCTTGAACCAAAACGTGGAGTGAAAAATAATTGTCAACAGAATCTATCTTCTATGACACCATTTATATAAGTTTCAAAAATACTCAAAACAACAGTATACAAAGGTCTTATAGAGATGAATATATTTATTAAAATTAAGGAATGGAAGATTATACACAAACTTTAGGACAGTAGTTTTCCTTTGGGAACTGTGAGAAGGAATAAGAGATTAGGGAACTTGATTGTATCTGTAATGTTTTATTTTTATAAAAAATTGAAACAGATATTGTATAATGTAAATATCTGTTAAATCTGGATATTAGGTACATGAGTGCCATGTTAGTTCCCTTTAAAAAAAAGTGTTTGAATTATTTCATAATTTTTAGTTTAAAAAGGCAATTGGAAACAGTTCAAGGAAATTCACTAATCTTTGAAAATTGAAAAAGTTTTAAGTGTCATAGTTTATTTGGCCAGAATACATTAAAACCTAAAATCAGTTTTAGGTTTACAACAAAATGGAGGGGAAGATATAGAGATTTCCCATATGCCCTCGGCCTCCACACATGCAACCCTCCCCCGTTATCAACATCTCCCACCAGAGTGGTACCTTTGTTAGAACTGATGAACTTAATACTGACATACACAGTCCATAGTTCATTCACCTCGGAGTATGGACAAATGTATTAATTGTGTCCTTTTCGTTTGAAAGTTCTGTCTTAAAACGGGAATACTTCACAGACTTGGTAGGGATAATGGAAAAAGCTGCCCCCTTCCGAACACAAAATCTGTGTCCCGGTCCCAGCTCTTCCCGAACTAACCTGCGTGAATATCAGCAAGTCTCAAATCACAGAAGGAAACCGAGAGCTCACCTGCTCCAACTTCCCCGTTACAGAAGAAACTAGCTCAGAGAGGCAGTGAATTGACCACGGGGTTGGACATTTTCTCCGTCAGAAACATTTAGAAACAAACAAACGAAACCACAGTATTGTAACTTCTCCTTGTTTCTACAAGTCTTGATTTCAGACATTTAAAATCCAGGGGCCCTCGCTGCCTCTTCTCTAAAACTCAGCTGACAGATGTCTGGTCCACAGGAAGCAGGAAAGGAATGCTGGCTTCTGCCGCCTTTGAAGGCGAGCACAGCCTCGTGTGGGCTCCAGCTTTGTTCTGTGCTGTGCACTGTGCGACCTGGGGCCCACCGTTTACTCATCTCTAAGTATGGGGAAGAATAAGTTACAAGTCCCATGTAGTGTCCCCGGCACATGATGGACACAATGAGTGTCTAACAAATGTTATTTTCTTTCACCTCCTTAATGGCTAAGGCACAGAGCGTAAAATGACTCCATGCCTGCCTGGGGGTGGTAAGACAGACATGTTACAAGTAATTGCAATAGAGGGAGACAAGGATCAACCTAGATACATTCGGAGTACTCTGAGGTAATTGAAAAAGCAGCAAGTAACTATTATACTGCACTATGTTGCCATTTAACACATCTGGGTTTCAATGTATTCACTTACAAATTGGTCCTCTGTTTACTATTCTGCTGATTTAACAAGTGAGAGCATAAAAAGTGGAAGTCTAGGTATGTCACAAAGCATAACAGCAATATGAGGCATCGTGCATCACCTTGTCCCTCAGAACTGTGTGGTAGGCAGAATGGCCTTTCAAAGATGTCCACCTCCCTATGATACACAGCGAGGAGGAATTAAAGTTGCACATAGAATTAAGGTTGCTAAGGCTGTTCTTAAAATAAGGAGATCATTCTGGATTATCTGGTTGGGCCTAATATAATCATAGGGTCCTTTAAAAGTAGACGAAGGAGGAAGAAGTTCAGAGTCAGAGAAAGTTTTGAAGATGCTACACTGCTGGCTTTGAAGATGGAGGAAGGAATCACAACCAAAGGAATGTAGGTAGCCTCCAGAAGCTGGGGAAGGCAAGGAAACAGATTCTCTCCAAATTTCCAGAAGAAATGCAGCCCTGCCAACAGCTTGACTTTAGCCCATTAGACCCATTTCAGACTTCTAACCTCCAGAACTGTAAATAATAAATTTGTGCTGTTTTTAAGCCAGTAAATTTGTGGTAATGTTTACAGTGGCGATAGGAAACTGATATAAACCACAACCCCAATACTTTGAAGACCGCAGCATGAAGAATGGGCTAGCGCAGGAGGCAACATAGAATGAGTCCTCCTTTTCTTCTTTTAAATTTCACTGTCATCAAACTGGAGACACTGGATTAAAATGGCCCTTTCATGGTCAATCTGGGCCTAGAATCAGCAGGATAAGGCCTTTCATTAAATTTCCTCCAGATCTATGTAGCTCTGGTATGCATAAGGCTGTGCTCATCTCTGTACAATAATGACCCCAGTATGTTCCATGACAGAC
Organism: Equus przewalskii; assembly: GCF_037783145.1. NCBI lineage: Eukaryota > Metazoa > Chordata > Mammalia > Perissodactyla > Equidae > Equus > Equus przewalskii. Next base: position 51,501,018 of record NC_091849.1, read on the forward strand.
ACTGAGCATGGATACCCCAGAACAGCCCCAACTCTCATTCCTCAGAACATTTCCTTTAGGCCACATATTGTGCACTAAGGTTCCTTTATTTCTCCTGATCCTTATTTCAGATGTTTAGATCCAGCTCATCTACATTCCATTTCTTGGCATGTAGATCAAAGGTCTATCTCTCCTGCGGAAAATTGAATTTTGGGTCCTAGTTCTTCACTTCCCTGTAGTAGCATCCCCACCCACATCATGGAAAGGTGGAGTATGTGCCCCTGTCCCTTGACTTCGGGCTTGGCCATGTGACTTGCTTTGGCCAATGGAATTTTAGTGACTGCAGCAAGTGCAACACTTGAACTATTTTTGCACAGTTGGACTCTCTTGCTCTGTAGTGATCCACTATGAGAATATGTGGTCCAAGGGGGATGAGAGCCAGGTGGAGCAGATCTGAACCCAGTCTGCAGCTTAGAGCATGGAGCCCAAAGCCTGGAGTCCAGCACAGACCAGGGAACTGGCCATCGTTTTGCAGACCAACAGCCTGAGGATTATCTTAAGTCACTACATCTTTGAGTGATTTGTTGTGCAGCATTACTGTGGCAACAGCCGACTGATAAATCTCCTACATAAAAGCTTTTCTAACAATTCTCAAGTAGAACTGACCATATCCTCTTTTGTGCCCATTTTACTGTTACAGATTTATATATCTGTCTCCCCAACTGGACTTAAGCTTCTTGTGGGCAGGTACCAGGTGTTATTTGACTTTGCATTTATGATCCTCAGCATGATGCCCAAAATACAGCAGGCCCCTCCATTTGTTTGGTTTTTTTTCATGGAAAGATACAATTAAACAATGGACAAATGAATGAATACAAGGAACACACTAGTCTAAGTCTGTGACCTTGAAGGAGGGGCAGTGAGAAGAAGGAGAAAATCACAGAATTCTGGGCTGCTGCAAATGTCATCAACACATAAGGGGCCAGGCTTTGTTGGTAGACTGAATAAATCATATTTTTTAAACATATGTGTTCTGTTTTTCAGGTATTTATAAATACTATTGCAATTAATGAAACAAATTTATTTCAAAATAATAACAAATGTGTAGTTGCTTATCAGTATATATTTCCTCAAACGATGTATAAAAAAAAAAAAAGACCAACTCACCTCATATGAGGAATGAACAGTTTTGACATTAAAAAGAGGCCTTCATATTCCAAAATGGTGGGAACTACTGTGCTAGACTATTCCTTTTAAAGATGTCATGGAGAATTCAGGACTGTGCTGTCTTTCTTGCTTGTTAACTGGTAGTCCACATGGCGATGATGTGGCATGTCTGCCCGCCTTATTCTCTCCTGAACCTCCAGGTCACTGCGCATTTACATCATAAGGGCAGGGCTGCTGTCAGACTTCAAGACACCTCAAAGAAAATTACAAGCTTTCATTCTTTCTCCACCTTCCTATCACAAAAGCTTTCACATCACTGCATTTTCCAACTCAGCCTTGGGTTGTAATTATAGTCATTGCCATAAGAATTCTTCCAAAAGAGGGGCTTATTTACCAGGGAGAAACTCACATACACAAAAGAAAAGACTGCCAGCACAAGAATAATGATTGAACAGTGATAGTTTAAAACATGAAAACTACACACTGAATGTGGCAGCGAGTTGACTTAAACCATGTGCCTTCCTGTCCTAAATATTTATAGTAGCAAAGAGGTTTCTGTGCAACTGGTGAAGCCCTTTCTTTCTCTTTGTGTGTTTATTTCCTTTCATTCTAATTCATTTAAAAGCAGACATCTCTAATCTATGGCTAGAATACTGGATAGAAACATTTAGGGGTTTAAAGCATCTTATGGGGACTGAGAGTGGAGGTTGAGGAGGGCAAAGCAACAGACAAATAGTGACTTCACTTAGAATCTTTATCTACTCACAAGTGATTTTCATGGTCTTGACTTAAGCCATGATGAAGACATAGCTCTCTGGGGCTGATAGAACTAATAGGAAATTCTGGAAAGGATAGTAGATAAATATTTGTTGATGAATATGTGAATGAATAAGTGGTTGAATGAATGAATGATTAAATGAACGATGAATACTTCAGCCTAACCTTCTTGACTCTCATGCTCCCTTAAGCATCCTATACAGTATTATGGAAATCAACTGCTTGCTGGTTCCCAAACATCATGCTTCCTCCCACTGTAACTTCTGGCTCCTGTCTCTCCCCAGGCAGCCCAGCAAAGCCTGGCAAGCTCCTACTCAACCTTCATGTCACAACTCAAGCTCCATGCTCTGGCAATATTTTATACACATATAATGGCACAAAACTCATTATGTTGCAATTTTCCCACCTCAAGTGCAGGAACTATGCATTTTAATCATTGCAGCTAAGCAATTGGCCTGGTGCCTGACACATCACAGGTATTCAATTAGTGATCAGTGAACAACCTTTATACTATTGGACTCTTCCAGTGGCTTCCAAATCAGACTATAAATTACTTCACTGCAGAATGATCTCATCTACAATTCTTCATTTCTGTCTTCCTTTCCTGGCACACATTAGTCCCCCACCCTGCCCCAGAACTGATCAAACAGCAAGAGGAGTCAGAACAGTTCTGGGTGCTGGGGTTAAGAGAAGGGAGGGAAGCCCACCGGAAGAATTTTAGCTGGGGATGACATCATCAGATTTACCTGTGAGAAAGAAACTTCACAGTTGAGTGAGAATCACATTTCGAAGTTACACAAGAAGGTCATTGTGCTATTCCAGAAAAAACTATCAGAGATTATTACAGATCTTAACTAAGATTAGGGCAGTGGGAATAGAGTTAGAATATATCTTATGTATTTCAGAGATACAACTTACAGGATTTGATGGCTGACTGAAAATGGTACAAAGGACGGAAGGAGTCTAGATTGACTTCACAGTAGTTAACTTTGGCAAATTGTGTCCTTTAATACAACGGGGGACTACAGGAGGAACAGGTTCACCGGCAGAAGGGAGGAGGGCCTTGAGTTCACTGTTGCTTTTATTGCAAATGAGGAACCCATGGATCATCCAGAAGACAACTATCCACCAGTGGCCAGTTGTCACAAAGCTCAGCAGAGCAATCTGGACAGAAGATACAGATTTCAGAGTCATTAGCCAGCAAGTAGAAGTAGAAGGTTAGGTGATGACCCACTTTGCTCAAGGATATTGTACGGAGCAGAAGTTCTGGTGGGGGGCTGCGGTGGAAAGGAGTTAGATGGGAATTTCCCTCCCTGAAAATGTCAGGGTTGACTTAGACGCCATGCTTCCCATTGCTACATATTTGCAGTAGCAGTTTCAAAGATGTGAGAATTATTGGGAGTATAGCACCTTCCCCATAGGGGTGGCTGTGTGCAATCTGAAAGCTCCTTACGTGTGTCTGATATAATCTCCCATCTTGAGACCCACTGTGGAACACACTTCTATAATCACACTGGACACATCTATTGACATAGTTGACTCTCCTACTAGATTCGGCACCATGTGAGGGCAGGAATGTCATCTTGGCTCAAATCTATATCCCCAGTACTTAGCACAGGGTCTAGCACACAGGTATTCAAATGTTTTATGAGTCAAATGACCTCATTTATTGTTGATTTCATGAGGTCTGGTTTGTCACTGACATTTCAAATGTGAGAAAAGGAGGTTCCACAAGATTAAGTAATGTGGTCATGTCACACAGCTAATAAGTGGTTCAGCAAATACCTTGCCCCGGCGTCAATCCAGTGTACTTCCACCACAGCACACTGCCTCTGCTCACTCCTAAATTGGCCACCACCATCACAGGGCAGGACAGGAGGGTGACTTAGCAGCTAGCTGTAGCATTTCTGGAAAGACTTTTCTGAATTAAACTCAAAGTGCCCTCTAAGATTTGTGCAGTCTGCCTTCTCTCTCTCTACTAACAGACCTCTTAAAATACCAGGTGAAGAGAAGAGGAAGACGGGCTATTTCAAATTGGACTCACTGTAGAGAGACACTCAGGCTAGCTGGGAAAATAGAAGAAATGACGAATGGAAGAAGTATGTGGCATAATTCTTGATACGCCTCACCCTTTTATCTGATTAAATAGGAGTTTGTTTGCACATGTTTCTTGTATGAACAATATGATTTTTCAAACAGGAAATTAAAACCTTTGCTGCTCTTTAGCACTCTTAACCAGAAAACTGATACGTGGATGCTGTATTTAACATATAGGATATATACTAAGAAAAAAAGAAGAAAATGCTGAAAAAGGAGTCGGGGCTGGAGAGGACATTTTATGATTGAAAAGTATAGAGTGGAGCAGCTTGAAGACCCAGCTGTTCTGTGGTTGCTGAGCAAACAGCCCCTGACTTGGAAACACCTCACACCTACAAGATGACTTCGCCTCTCCGCTGCCCGGAACTCCTCCAGGAAAGCGGCTGTGAAAGACCTGGCAGCTTCCAGAGAGCCTGTGGATCTAAGAGTGGTGGAAGGAAGACCCTTTACTTTCTCAGTTTCCTGGAGGGTGATTCTGATCTGAGATCTGTCTTTCTGAAATAAGCTTCAATTAGGAAGAAGTAGAAGCCATTAGGAGGGTAAAGGGCCAGCCATCACTCAAACTTGATTGGCATTAGTGTCATCAATTTGCTTTCTAACAAACAGTAGAGCTTGCAAGGGCAAGGGGGTGAGGTTGGAGGTGTGAGGCCCACCCTGCCTGCTCTTCCAAGTCAGGGAATGTGGGTGAGCATAATGCTGCCTGAGGATCTAAAGGACAGCGGTAACATGAGGCAGGAGAGGAGGACACAAAGAAAGAAGGGTGCCACAGGCCAAATCTGCCAGTATAGAAAATTCACTAACGGCTGACCGTGCACCAAGAAATGGGAAGGGACCCTCTTTCTCCTTTAGTGCAGACCTGGAAGCCTTCCCGAGCTCCCTCTGCTCCAACTCTCCTTTCCCTTCTCTGTGCTTGAGGACTCCTTGTTCATCCTTTACCTATAATGGCTGTTTTTGTAGTTGTCTGAATGGACCTCTTGATTTAGGCCCAAGAAGGGAAATAACACGTCACATGAATCAAACTGCTGGCTGCTTTAAAATTATTTCATTTCAATCTTATAACAATCCTGTAGGGCAAGAACTATTATCATTCCCAGAAACCCAGGGCTTAGAAAGTTAAAATACTTTGTTCAAACTCATAAAGCATCAAGGAGCAGAGCAGAAATTCAAATCCAGGTCTGTCTGAATCCACAATCTTTCCTCCAGAGACGGAGGCCCAGAATAAAGTCTTGCACATTGTTTTCCTCTCAGAGTACCCAGCATGGTAACTTGCATATGGTAAGTGCCCAACGCATACATATTGAATTGATTTTGAGTTTGTCAATCTTTTTTTTGGGGGGGGGGGTGTCAATTTTTACAGAATTGACCTCAGAGTCAATGGGAACATATGTTAGTGGGGATGTACCAGTCACTATTCTAGTCTACCTTCTCAGGGTCTCTCAACGGCCTCATCCACACACTATGCTCTACTCTACTCCAGATATGGATGAGAGCCCACATTTCAGGACATTGGACCTGGCCACCTGGGGCCTCTGAAGGGCCAGATGACATAATACTGAAATGTAGGGGAATTCGTCCCTGTGGGATAAAACTCAGTCAAGGGTAAGTGGGGGAGAGGAGAGAGCGGGCAGATAAACTTTGTCCTTCTTTTCTTGCAACCCTCGTGGAGAAAGCCCTGATGCTGGGGGGCAGAACCACGTTCAGCAAAATGCTGGGCTTTCTGAGCTCGTGGGGAAGTAGCGGCCAGCAGGCAGCTCATTGCCTCCCCTGGCCTTGCATTCTCCCTTATCTCCCTTCCTTTTTTTCTCACCTGCACTGCCCTGGGCTTGTACCTCCCAAGTAAACTGTCAGCACTAAGACAAGAAACAAAGAGAGACAATATATGTCATAATAAGAATAATCCAAAAAACTCTAACAAACACGTTCTTATATGGACCTAGTAAGAGAGACATCAAATCTATTTATAAAGAAAAAAATTGATGCCACATGGAGAGATTGGCAAACTCTAAATCAAAGTGGGAGATTTGCATACACTTTTCTCGGAGGCTGATCGATTTCAATACTCCTCCCTTTGAAGCTGAGAGAGCAAGCAAAAGAAAATAAAAGGTAAGTCTATACCAGATTTAAATGAGAAAAAGGATGCAAAATAACTTTGAAAACCCAAAGGAGCCTGGAAGCCTGTTGAACAACCATAACGTAGTTTTTATGGAAATATAGGTTTGGAAATGTGAAAAAACACCTGTATTTTAGGACATGACAACTTCATAAGTAGGGGAGAGCACAGTCCTCAAAGTCAGGGTGCAGAACTGTGGCACCTATGATTCCCATGCCCAGCTCCTCACCGGCCCCAGGCTCATGATTCACTCTACAAGGAAAATCTCCCAAGAACCTAAACCCTGCAGGTCAAACCACACGGTGCTGTCGGAATAGAAGGCAGGGCTTCGCAGACGTGGGGTCTTTGCCCCTAGCCTCCCACTTCTTTAACTCTCTCCGTGTGATGAATCTCTACTTCCCAAGCAAAGTCAACTCGGAGTGCTACCAGGGAGCTGTGAGAAAGTTGTTTTGATGCTAATGCTTTTACAGAGTTGTGCACTGGAGAGTCTTGTGCTCTTTTACAAGTGAACAGCATAAAATTTCACCCCATTGTGGGGGATCAAAATTGGCCACCCTAAAATTTGTCTCTTTGGCTTGATTATTTTTCAGAACAAAAGACTCTGAAAGAAACTCTGACCTTTTCCCACAACTGCCTAAAAGAATTTAAGATAGAAGGCCTGTTCCAGGAAGGAGCTAATACCATAAGTTAACCGTAATGTAATGTAAAATGTGTCTCTCAGGTCACATTGTCTCTAGTTGGTCCATTTGCATTTCCATCCCCATGTAAATTGCCTTCCCCTCCTTGAGGTCCCAAACCACTACCCACAACATCCTCTTTTGTCTTTAGCTAAAAATGGTATTTAAGGTGGCTGCTTTGGCCATTCTGTGAGTTGCTCAGTTTTCCTGGGTTTCTCCCGTGTATACACTTTATAAAGCTTGATTTGATTTTCTGTTATTCTGTCTCATGTCAATTTAATTTGTAGACCAGCCAGAAGGACCTAGAGGGTAGAGGAATTGTCTTCCTCCCCTATACTCTCATAGTTTTTCTCTTCTACTCTATATTGTTGCTATTAATTTAAATTCCTTTCTACCTGAACTTGTTATATGGAGTTTTCCGATGACACATTAATTTAAAAAACACCTGTTATTTTTTCCTCATTATGAAAGCAATACTTGCTCACTGCAGAAAGCTTCATAAATACAGAACAGCAGCAGAAGAAAATAAAACTCATTCATTATCCTACCACCCAGTGGTGGCCCCTCTTACATTTTATTTGAACCCTGTGCCAACTTTCTGAAGCTTACTGACTAGGTTCGTAGGCCTGGCCTTCTCCTCTCACTTCCATCCTTTCTTTCTGTCCTTCTTGTCTCTCTCCCTTCCCCATTTCCTTTACATCTGCTATTCATCACTAAATAACAAACAGCTTGACAAAATGAAAATTGTAAATCTCATTATAAATATTGCATTAACTCAGAAGCTTTAGGTGTAACAGATCCACAGTGAAGACACGAATTTGTCAGTCAGATTTAATATTAAAGGTAACTACTAGCACAAGTCATCTGAGGTACGAATTGGATGAGAATCAGGAAAGAATCAGTTTCTGGGGTCACCCCCAAAGCTCGCTTTTCCCCAGCTCTACAAACAGTGTTGGCAGTCCGGGCCTCTCTAGAGCAAGGCTCTCTTGTTTACTGTGTCCTAACAATAATGGTACAGAGCAAATAGCACTTACTATGGGCCCCACCCTGTTAGAAGTGCTTCATATGTGTTAATTCATTTCGTTTTCACGATAATCCTGTGATAGAAGTACTGGTGCCATCACTCCCATTTCGAGTGATGAGGATAGCCAGGCACAGCAAGATTAAGCGACTTGCTCAGTGTCTCAAGGCTGATAAGAAACAGAGCTGGGATTTGAACCCTGGCAGCCTGTTTCCAGAATCTGTAGCTTCAAACTACTATGCTGTGCTGCATCTAAAGTGCTTTCATATCCTTTAAGTTGTAATTTCCACAGCACAGGATGTAAGAGATAATTTTAGGTGGTTCATGGAGAAATTTTTTAAAGTACCATGTATTTACTTTAACGTGTGTTAGGAAAACAATTCTTGCACAAGGGGGATGTCACAAATGTTTTCAATTTCAAGAAAAATATTAAGTAAATAACAGTACAAATAGTATGTAAAGGTTGCAAAAATAATAAAAGTTGGGGCTGGCCCAGTGGCGCAGTGGTTAAGTGCGCAAGTTCCACTTCTAGGCAGCCTGGGGTTTGCTGGTTCGAATCCCAGGTGCAGACATGGCACCGCTTGGCACGCCATGCTGTGGTAGGCATCCCACATATAAAGTAGAGGAAGATGGGCACGGATGTTAGCTCAGGGCCAGTCTTCCTCAGCAAAAAGAGCAGGACTGGCAGTAGTTAGCTCAGGGCTAATCTTCCTCAAAGAAAAAAAAAGACAAAAATAATAAAAGTGACATGCTAACGAAATCTGGGAAACACTGTTAATTTAAAAACCAAACCAAGATCCCACCTCCATGCAGCACCTGGGGGAGATTTCCCACGAGCGGAGCGGATCAAAGATGGTGGGTTCTAGTTCTTGGTCAGTATGCATCCTGTTAGCACTGTGAGTGAGGCCTCTCTGATTGAACTTTTTTTTTAAAAAAGTAACATCCTTTATTCTCCCATAAATTATAATCCTATTAATTTATTAGATATTTCCTGCCTTGAAAAATGGCCAGTCCAGGTTTCCTAGACGGAGATTCTACCCAAGGAGCAGAAGAAAGCTGACAGTTATTTCATTACTAATCTTTACTATACTTTCATTGACTTTCAGAGAAATAAGTCAGAAATCATACAAGGTTGTGTGTGGTTTTTGTAAGCAGTGCCTCGGCTGTGGGCTGGGTTGCACGAGAGGCATATGGCGCTGCCCTCTCTGAGGGCATCTGCCCCAGAGGAGTGAGGGCCAGGAGGATGGTGTCTCGGCAGCTCAGATGACCACTTGCAGTGGATAAACTACACACGTGTTTTGTCTGCCCTGCCTTTAAATTTACGCTTTGATGACTTGATGCCATAATCCTATGAAGCTCTGGTCTACACAGAAGTTGAAGATGGTTTTTCAATTTTTTACAAAGTCCGCTTTATGACAATGCAGGAGGCATTTTTTTCTCTAGTCTCAGTTACAGGAATAGACTTTTATTTTAGGAAATTGTGAATACACTCATTGTTTTGATACAACAAAACTTAGAGCCCAACTAGTAGCCTTCTGTCTTAGTAATTAGCAGCTTTTATGTCTCAGATATACAGAACCCATAACATGCAGTTTTTGACTTCTGCTTCGTCTCATCATTTTTCCACTTATTTTCATTTGGCTTATTTTCGTTATTCTTTTATTCAAAATTTTATTTTCTTCTGTGACACGTATATAATCCATTTTGTATCTTGTATGGAACAAAACAGAATGTAAATAATAAGATCATTATTCCCCAAATACTAAGTATTAAATAGATTATCACTTAAATCAGTAAAGGCAGAAAAACTGTAGAAAACTGTAGAGAACTCTTTTTTTACTGCCAAACTCAATTAATTTGGCTTTGTGGGCCAAACCTAATTTACAAGTCTTTCCCGATCCCACTCCCAGAGGTACATATTCCCAGTGCATTTGACAGCATGCTTTTCCCTTCTCTGCTTTATGTCTTAATAACTGAACTAATTGCCTGGGTGTGGAGCCCTGTAAGCAAACTTATCCATTTCTTTTCTCTATCACTGCCTGACCTATTTTCGACGGTGTCTGGGTATTTGTAGTAATATGCATGATTCTCTTGTTCTATTAAAGTTCACGGTCATTCTAGATCATAGATCTATTTAAAGTTTAAAGAAATAGTTGCTAAAGAAATTCACAGTGCAAAGAAAGAGGTAGAAAAACCAGAGTGCTAATCCCAACACTTGCCTCAGACTTGTGTGCGAAGGCCTAAATAAACATCTTCGCCATGTCTTTGCAAGACTATTTTCAGCCTTTTAATTAAACTGTCAGCGGTGCTTTTTAAAAGCCCTGCTCCACCCTCTGTCCATTCTGAAATGAAGGGAAGTTGCATATACACCTCGAGACTTCAGGGACTACGTTAGACTCGAGTTTCAACAGCTGCGGACATGGGGAGTTCATTTGTGGGCTTCCGGGTATCTATGAACCACCTCCTATGGTATGCAGAAACTTTAAGGATAGAAAAATAGGCCTTAGCTTTCATTAGATTCTGAGGGGACTGCGATCTAAGCATGGATTCGCTGCTCTAGAGCAATTGAAGGAATGGTTATGCTCCTTCAGTGAACAATGCCCTGAACATCCCATCCTTTGACATGGAACCAGCAGTACTCTCTCTCCCAACTTGGTTCAACCAAACAGTTCTTAAGCTCCCTCATCTTCAAGGCACTTGTATGTCCATTGGGAAAACAAGGATAGTTCTGGTCCAGCCCAGGTCTTCTAGGAGTTACAGTCTGATCAAACCTTAATGTGCAAGAGAATCAACTAGGGATCTTATTCAATTGCAGATTCCGATCTAGTAGTTGTGGAGTGAGGCCCAAAATTCTCCATTTTCTTAGAGAGAAAGAATAATTATTAGTAGTATCAAATAATTTATATGTGCGCCTGACTTTAAGCAAAAAAACTCAATGTTGGTCAGTCTAGATTTATTAAACAGGTAAACCAGGAGCCTATCATTTGTTGTATTAAGGGATGTACCATTTAGCACGTGGGTTCCCATACTTTGCTGCACATTGGAATGTCCTGGGAATCTTTAAAATCTGCTGACCCCTCGCCTCCCCACCCCTAGACAGGCCGATTTAATTGGTTAAGGGCGCAACCTGGGCAGGGCACGCGGACTTTGATTAGCTGCCCAGGTAATTCTAATGGGAAACAACGTTTAGGAGCCACTGATGTAGCAGCTACCACCACTGTCTTTGAATGTCATAACATCTGAAAGCGATTAGCAAGGGTATGATAGAAAACTTACCTGCCCGAACCCTGAACCTTCTACTGGAAGGGACTGTCTGAGCTTTCAACAAAGACATTTCATGCTATCTTCTGGTGATTTCTCTGAAACCTTTTCTAGGACTTAACTGTTAAACTTGTCTACTGTGATAAAGGCCAATCTTGATAGTCAGGCAAAGTCAGAAGAAATTAGTTGTTTAGGGTAACATAAAATCTATCTTATAAGTAAAACCCTAAATGGTACAAAAGACCAAAAATACATATTAAAATAGGTAGGATCCTAAAAATGTGTTCTGGACCCAGTTCCCAACTTGTGGAAGTGGTTTTTCCCCACACCAACATGCAGTTGGTGTCTGGACATCAGTTGGGTATCCTATAATTCGACTCAATTCTGACACTGTCTATCTGGAGATAACATCAGATGGCACAGGTTAAGGGCTCAGCCCCACAAGACAGCACCCCCGCCCCCACCCCACCCCCAACTTCAGATGCCAATTGACTGCCCAGGCTTCTAACAGACCAGCTGTAGATCAGAGGTTACAACAACCCCAGCCTCGGGTTCAATTAATTTGCCAGAGTTGCTCACAGAACTAGGAGGAACTTTTTACTTACTAGATTACTGGTTTATTATAAAAGGATCTATCTCAGGAATAGACAGATGGAAGAGACACACAGGGCAACGTATGGGGAAAGGGCACGGAGCTGCCATGCTCTCTGAGCACACTGCTCTCCCAGTACCTTCAAGTCTTCACCAACCTAGAAACTCTCTGAATCCTGTCCTTTTGGGTTGTGATGGAGGCTTCGTTACATAGCCATGATTGATTGAATCATTGGCCGTTCACCATTGATTCAACCTCTAGCCCCTCTCCCCTCCCCGGAGCTGGTGGGGGGAGGAAGGGGGTTGGGGGATGGGGCTTAAAGTTCTAATCCCCTAATCAAATGATTGGTTCTCCTGGCCATGCGCCCCCAACCTCAGGTGCATTCCAAAAGTCATTCATTAACCTAACAAAAGACACCTTAACAGTTCTCATCACTTAAAGAAATTCCAAGGGTTTAGGAGCTCTGTGCCAGGAACAGCGGATGAAGACCAAATATGTATCTTATTATAAATCACAATATCATAGATCCATATGAAAAAGTAATAAAACTTCATTGAGGTATACAACAGAAGATTCAAATGAATGAAACAAGATCGTGTGTTTCTGGATAAAAGGACTAGAAATATAATGTCATAGTTGACTAGAGGGACTAAGGAGTCAGACTCCTGTTTGGATCCCAACTCTTCCATTTATTAACTGCATCCCAGCACAAGGAGCCCTGCCCGTCCGGAGTGATGAGATTTCTAACGTTCTGGTATATCAGCGGGTCCAACCCTGCACTGCAGCTTTGGGGGCACACTATGGAAGGGAGTGGGAGAGCTGTGTCACTCTACAACTGCTTCCTTCCTTAGCAAGCTTGCAACCACTCTGCTGCCTGCCATGCATGGTCCATTGTCATGTGAGCACAGTTAAAAAGAGTAAGAGAGGCTTATCAGAGAGTGGACACAGAAGCTTGACTCAGCCTGTGGGCAACCAAAAGGCCTAACAAACATTTCTGTAGATTTACGCTCATAACTGGCTCAGGGCTTAACCAGCACAAGATGGCATGTTTTACCAGCCTTTTTTATTTTGCACTAAGTAACATCATCAGAGAAACAAATGCCTAACATAATACAGTTGGCTGTAAAGCAACCTGCAGCCTTCCCCTTCTGTGGAAAGCTCCAGGGTTTGACTGAAAACTGCTTCATAAAATGGCTCAAAGACCCACGGGCTTCTTAGCTGCTCAGAGCTGAAGTGTGCTTCCGCTTTTGCCAGGCTTCTGACCTTGTTTCAGTAGGAGAAAGGGGCTCTCCTCAGCTTGCAGCCTTCCCCTCCCAGAAGGTCATTAGCCTTTAATAGTGAAGCTGGGTACCTGAGGGGTGCTGTGGATATTAAAACAATTTGCTGTTTTCCTGTTTAACCTGAGGGGTGACTCAGGGGTCTCGAGGATTTGTGATTCTCTTTTGCAGAAGAAAGAGAATGCCTTCAGGGAGGTTGCAATCACTGTGGCCAGCCCTGCGCAGAAGTTGAAGCCCAGAAGTCAGATTGCCCAGGGGCTTATCGGAGCGACCCCTTTGTTTCCCTGAAGCTCCTCCTGCCAAGCCCCTTAGCTCTATAAACCCCCCTGCTTTTTGTTCTTGGGAAGGCAGATTCGAGCAAACCCAGGCTCCTGCCTTATCGTTTTGGCCAATTTGAAGAACCCTTTCTCCGTCTTCAAGCACCAAGGTCTCAGTGTTTGGCTTGCTGCGCATCGGGCACACGGACTTGAGATTGAGAGGTTTGGTATCAATTTTGGTGAACCAGCCAGGAGTCTTGTGCTTGTGGCTGGACAGCCCCGGTGGGGGTGTGAGTGGTCAGGGATCCCAGCAGCTGCCCAGGTGTCTTTGCCCCGGGGGGACTTCCCCTGCTGCTCCCCCCACTTCCCACTGGCATTAACTACCCTTAGTGCAATGCTCACTTGGAGTGGGGAAATGCAATGGACTTTGGACCTTGGTCTACTTTTTGTCCTTGTGTGGATGCATTTGTCTTGTATGTGAGTACTTTTGGTTTTGCTCTGCTGGGTGAGTCATCATGGCATGCGAGGTTGAGAGTTCAGTGTGTCTCCATTTGCATTTTGTGTGGTGAGTGAGGAGGGACCCTTGTTTGGGAAAGATTCAGGGAATTGTTGGACTTTACCTTCTGTTTTTGTCCTGCAGGAGACGGATTTTGTCTTTGTGTGGGTGTATTTGCCTTGAGGGTGTGTGCATAAGTTTGTTGGTTTGATTGAAATGGGCAAGTCCTTAGGGTTATCGGTAGCGATGGTGGTGCAGAGGGGAAGGTGGCACGGATGTGGCTTGGGCTGGCCCGGTGCTCCCTGCCCCATCACAGCAGCAGCAGCCTCAGCCGCAGAAGTGATGGTGGTGGCGGGGATGGTGGCCTGAGGGCAGGTGGGTGCCTCTGTGCTTGGCCTGGCTCAGCTGAGGGGCCATGAGTGGTGGTTGCAGTGTCAGCAGTGGTGGAAGAGGCTCAGCACCCAGTCACTTCACTGCGGACTGGACACCGGGCTGGAGCCAGAAGAAATATGTCCCCGGGTCAGAAATTCGTGGGCCTAGTGGGAGGGCTGTGCCAGGGACTGACCATGAGTGGAATCCCAATGACCTTGAGGATTAAGAAAAGCTAGGACATTTTCAGGGTCTGTGTCTGAAATTGAGGTCCAACAAGGCCCTGAGGAAAACCCCTCCATCTTTTTAACCAGAGGTTATGGGACTGCTTCGGGCGATATATCCTGAGGCCCAGGGTGGTACAGTGCTTCTTAATACCTGTTTCACATCTGTAAGTGCTCCAGACATCCGTAGGAAACTCCACAAGTTGGCTATAGGTCCTGATACTAATGCTGCACAGCTAGTAGAGACTGCTTTTGGGGTGTTCAACTGGAACGAAGCTGAGGAAAAGAAGGATAAGAAGATGCAGAGACAGGCAGATCTGCTCACAGTGGCCTTCCAGACTGTTCAAGGTAACCCTGTCACTGAATAATTGCAGCGAGGAACTCAATGGTGGGTTTGGAAGCATTTAACTGTTTAAAAGATGCAGTCACCAACCGCTCTGAACCAGACCAGGCCCCACCACAGGAGCCGAGGCCTATGACCTTTGCCTCATTTTTAGTGCTAAGATCTCCACCCCAGGAGGAGCTTAGGCCTTATTACCATGACCTATCTTACTACAACCTGCAGTGTCTGTGGAAGCAGCTTTGCCAGCTGAGCCTGTGCAAGTGAATACCCACCGCTCCCTTTTGAATATTCATTCGCCATCTGAAATAAAAGGCCCTGCTGTCCTGTGTTCAGGGACACCATGACTTTGGCTATGATTCCACATGGCCTCCTATTTGCTGCAAATAAGTTCTACTTTGTGTGACAACTACATTTGGTGGGGAGTCTGATTTTAACTCTGCCAGGAGGCGAATCCACTTCTGGCTCAGTAACAACCTGAGGGAGAGGAAGAAGATGCGTGGGTGAGTGATCCCAGCTTCTACTGAGGGACCCGAAAGCCAACAACAAAGTTGGGGGTTAATCGGTGTGCATACTGCGAACAGGAAGGGCATTGGCAGGGGGACTGTCCGAACCGTCCCCAGAGAGGGAAGCGATTGAACAGGACCAAGCCATGGCAACTTCCCTTGACTACGGACGAGATGTGATGGGGCCGTGGGACACCCTAGTTGGCTCTAGGAGCCCTGGGCGACCCTGACAGGAAGAGGAGAGCCTGTTGACTTTTTGCTCAATACTGAAGCCACATTCTAGGTGTTGAACACCCAAAAGGGAAACCTTTCTGAAGGAAAGTGTGACATAAAAGTGGTCTCAGGAAAAGGAGAGATTGAAACGTCTCCGGAGCCCTTGACCTGTGAAATAGGATCAAAAATGCTGAAGTATTCTGTTCTGTATGTACCAGAATGCCCTGTTCCCCTTCTAGGGAGGGACATGCTACCTAAGTTAGGGGCATCAATAAGCTGGGGTCAAGAGAAAATAGAGATCCAAGTTCCCAAAAGTCAGGGAGTGGAGCTCATGGCCCTGTTACAGGATACAGCAGCACCTTCTCACTGTCCGCCTCCCTCCACTTCTTTCTATCACCCAGGTCCCCCTTATCTTAAAGGGCCTACTTTCAATTTTCTTCCCCGTTTAAGCTGTCACTGTTTTTCCTCATGCCTTCTCCAGTTTCTACTCCCTTACCTCCATTTATCACTAAACTCTTTGCCATTTGACTTCTGCTGAAATGTCTCTTTTCCAGTGAATCAGGGACCTGCTAGGGAGCCCTGGACCCCTCCACCACTTCCTCCCACCTGGGACTCTCTCCTCCTGGTTCCTCTCACATTCCTTCTT
This sequence comes from Equus przewalskii, assembly GCF_037783145.1. Classification (NCBI taxonomy): domain Eukaryota; kingdom Metazoa; phylum Chordata; class Mammalia; order Perissodactyla; family Equidae; genus Equus; species Equus przewalskii. The sequence goes on from NC_091849.1 coordinate 51,517,027, forward strand.
TGTTTTATGATTGGCTCCTCTTCCCATAGTCTGTATGTGGACAAGTCCTAGGATTCTGGCCTATCTTTCTTCCTCCTTAACTTGTGCTCTCTCTCTGAACGAGGGTAAAAGCTTCCACTACTTAAGCCATATACTCTGCACAGCACCAGTCTAGTTCCACAGCTCCAGCATGAACTTGTTCAATTCCAGCTCTGCTCTTTCAGCTGGGGAAAGAACTTAACCTGCCTGTCCTGATTGGGCCTCAAGGTACCCATCATTCTCTGATCGCCCTCCTTCCCAACCCTAGATAATAATAATTATTATAGTTACAAGTTAATGAGCACCCACTATGTGCTATAGATCACCTATTTAATGCCAATGATATCCCAATGAGGCAAGTGTTTTTATTCCTGTTTTATAAATGAGGAAACTGAGGTCAGTGACACAACTTGCCCACATTCACCCAGCAGAGCTGGGACTCAAGGCCAGCTCTAACTGAACCGACCTATTAGCTTTGATGCTTTTAGAATTCTTGAGGATAATGGTTAAATGCCATGACAGCTGATGCTAGATCAACTGGGTTCCTACCCTGGCTCTGCCACTTGCTAGCTAGTGATTTCAAACCCGATCCTTAACCTCCTCTGTGCCTCAGTTTCCCAATTTCTGAAATGGGGATAATCCTAGTGCTCACCCCTCAGGGTGCTCTGAAGTCTTAATGAATGCAAAGCACTTAGAACAGTGTCTGGCACAGAGTAAGTGCGACGTAAGTGTTAGCTATTAGGTTCTTATTCAGCATTGTCACTTCTTGTCACCCCTGTTTCTTTTTAATGAAGTGACCATTCTTGCATTGATCTTTTGTTGCATCCACAACATCCTTTTAACAAATAATGTCAATATTTTGGTGAAAACCAGTATTTGGTTTTCAAAGACACCTCCACCTCATCATTGCTTGTTTATTATTTCTTGATTAGAAAAAAGTAGAATAGTTTCCTAACTGGTCTACTCTCCTATAATTTAATATTTCTCGAAACAGTGCAAAGACCACCTGCATCAGAATTAAAGGGAGGACTTGTTAACAGCGCAAATATTTGGATCCACACTTACAGATAGTGATTCAGTGAGTCTGGGGTGAGGTCCAGTAATCTGAATTTTAACAGAGTCCTCAAAGGACTTTTATGTATACAATTTTGAGGACTACTGCTGTTCGTCCCCCCTGCAGAGGGACATGTGGCTTATTTCCCAACTGCGTGCAGCTTGTGTCAGTGGTTGATAAACCCGGCTGGATGTCAGAATAACCTGAGACTTTTCTAATTAAATTTTCATGTTCATCAAAGCAAAACATGCTCGTAAATTAAAAAGTCAAACAATACTACATGGCATATAATTTAAAAAACCACAACCCTTGATCCATCCCCACTCTGTCTGGATTTCTACTTCCCATAGGCAATCACTTTCAGCTCTGTTAGCAGTTTCTTTCTAGATTCTTAAAGTGTGCATATACGGCTATTTCTTCATTTCCCAATTTTGGACATTATCTACATCCATTGTGTTATGGTAGGTGAGGATACAGCTCGCCTGCCTCCACCTGTCTCCCTCCCCCACCCTCAATATCCACACACACGCTCACCCCCATCCCCCTCCACACAACACTCTCCCAACCCCACATCTTCTCCTGGGGGTGATACCACGATTTTTGGTTGAAGCTTTATTTGAGTGGTTGCATCGTGATGACCTTTTTTGTTTTCTCATGAGCCATGAGGCCAGATGCATTGGGCCAGTTACCTAACCCCCGTATGCCTCACAAATCTCATCTTTAACATGGGGACGACAACCACAGCACTTATCCAAGAGGAGTGTTGTGAGGAATAAATGATTTAATACATGAAAAGCACTTAGAACAATAACTGGCACATCATAAGTGATTAATAAAATTTAGGTATTTTTATGATGTTTATTACCTATAAATAATTAAGGCCTAAACTTTCCAATGGAAGCTTAAGCCTTTGTAATTTAGTCATTCATATCAGGAAAAAGATCAGTTTTATTTCTATATCAGAGTCATTCCCCCTGGTGCCCCCCAGGGCCCCTCTCTCCCACCCATCTGAGTGATTGCACCCAAAGCCGGCCACAGGGCTGTTACCCTGGCACTTCCTTTCATCATCATCCTGAGAATTCTCTTCACCTCCCCCGTAACCTTATCTCCCACCAGGGATGGGGCATGGGATCAGCCAGCAGCAGTCTGTGGGTTTAAGAGGCTATCAGGAGGGAGCGAGGATAAATGAAGGTGTTGGACCTGCCAGATTTAAATGAAGCTGGGAAGCTCTTAAAAAAGGAGGTTTCCGATGCCCCAGCAAAGACATTCTGGGTCTACAAATTCACAGATGGGGCTCAATAACTTGTATTTTAAAAATTTCTCCCAGGTAATTTTGATGTAAAACAGAAAAGACCAGATTCCTAATAATGCAGCTCCCATTAGAGGCTCTCAAGTCGAGACTAAAATCCTGAAATCACCTATTTCAGTTATTTGTAAGACTCTCAAAAGAAAAGAGACAGGAGCAATAGAAGAGTTTGTTGTTTGTGCCGTGGAATGGATTCCCACTCCTAGCGCCCCTGCGTACAGCAGAGCAGAACCCTGCCCGGTCTTTCTGCGCCATCCTCTCACCTTCCAGCACCGTTTCAGACAATGCTTTGCTGCTATTCATAGGGTTTTCATGGCCACTCTTTTTGGAAGTGGGTGGCCAGGTCCTTCTTCTTAGTCTGTCTGAGTCTGGAAGCTCCGCTGAAACCTGTCCACCATGGGTGACCCTGCTGGTGTTTGAAATCCTGGTGGCAGAGCTTTCAGCATCACAGCAACAGTACTTGCCACAGTATGACAACTGGCAGACGGACGAGTGGTGTGGTTCCTTGACCAGGAAATGAACCTGGGCTGTGGTGGTGACAGCGCTGAATCTTAACTATTAGACCACCAAGAGAAGAGTAAATCATTACAGAAAGGTTAAAGAGTCATAACCTAATAAGGAAGGGGAGAGGTGCAATTACTCTAAACATTCTAGGGTAAGGAAAGCTACTGAATTTAACCATGATACTTAGCTGTGAGCTTCCTTGCAACCAAAGGAAAGAAAAGATTACACGAATAGACTAAGTGACTAGAAATTAAAAGAAGCATGCTAGTTCATCTGGAAAGAGGTCACTTCATCCATGTGTCTGCTCACAAATTTTAGCATGTCTTATTTCTACCAAGATCATCTTTAAAATGAAAAAATTAAGGAGTAGCTCCAGAATCCTTAACGGTTCTGGGTTAAAAATTTTCCTGGACCTACACCTATACAGAGCTCCCAAGCTGCCTTACATCAAGGGAGACTCTTGGAAGTTTCCTTTGAATCCTCAAAGTATTTGACCAAACAAGAGAAGCTTCTGGCAACTGAACCTGTATTGATTGTCAGAGTGAGAGAAAATCAGAAATACCCTCTGTGGATTTTCCTTTGGTCTTTGGGAGATCTTCCTCCTCTTCCTCCATCCTTGAGCATCTGCACTGCTAACCCATTAGTTATCTATCAAACATCTATTGAATGCTGACAGTGCCCCAGTCACTGGGCCAGACACACAATGACATCAATAGTGGACTCTCAGATATAAATAAAACTGCTTTATGAGAATGGGATATATTAAGCCTGAGTGAAATTGCAAAATGATGAAGACAGGCTCTGTGGCATTTCCTTCTCCTTTCATTATCCCTCTTGGCAGGAACCCCACCTCTCTGCCAAAGGCTTAGGTCTTTGTTGCTGTTCCCTCGATTTCTGAAGCAGCTAGCATGTTAGATGAAGACCCTGCCTGATACTGCCACTGTCTGTCGTCAGTCAAATTGTTTTGCCACAAGGGGTTTCAGTGTCCCCAGCTGTAAGTGAGGAGTTGTGTTGAGGTTGTCTGGAAGATCCCATCAACCTCTATCAGTGTATAAGGATCTTAAGCCCTGGAGTAATCATCGTAGAGGGAACTTTTGAAATAAAGCAGTCTTAATGGTAGTTGACTTGCTATTAAATATAGGTTTCCAAAATATCTTACTCTTAAAAGCAAATCAACAGGTGAATAATGTGGCATAATGGCACAACTTCTTATTTTTTTATCAGTTTGCTTCTAGTATTTTTAAAGTTACCTGCTGTGAATTAATTGGCATTGTGTAGTCTATTATACAGAATAAAAGCATTCTCCTCTCCATTTTCCCTTTAATTGGTTAAACTCATTAGGAATCTCTTTGGATAACTCTTTAGAAAAATAAGTAAGATTAAGAACTTTATTTCTATTATACATTCAGGCAAGGCAGAGATTTGGGGAGGCTTTTAAAGGACAGAATGAAACAATGGAATGTAGCTACCAAGCTGAACACAATCCATATCGGTACGTTATCATTTACAGCAGTGATTCTCAACTGGAGACAATTTTGCCCCTTACCCCCTACCCCAGGGGACATCTGGTAACGTCTGGAGACATCTTTGGTTGTCATGGCTTGGGACAGGGGTGCTATTGGCATATAGCGGGCAGAGGCAGGGACGCCCCACAACAGAGTTATCTGATCCAAAATGTTCACAGCGCCAAGGTGGAAGAACCCTGATTTTGAGATCCAGACAGGGTGGTTCAAACCTGCCTTCTAGTTTCTAAACTGAAGTGCGTCATGGGTGTATGGACTGAGTTCTTGTTAAAACCAAATAAAAATAAAAGTCACCACATGGAGCCTCTCTAAATTTCATAGGGATAGAGTTGGTGGCATTCAGCTGATGGTAATGTAATCACCACTTCTGACTTTATTTTGGAGCACAGAGCTTAATTATATACAAGGGCACCCATGGTGAGAAAAGAAAATTGTCATGATGGTACAAGAAGAAATAATCACCCCCCACAGTCCTGGAAAAGTTTTAACAACAAAAGTGGTAGCCAGCGAAAATCAAAGCAGATAACTGTCACCCTGTTCCTAAAACAGCTGAACCCTCCTGGAGGCAACTGCCATCAGCAGGCTGTGTCAAAAGGACCTTGTCAAGTCAAGGCTGTAATTGCCAACAGGTTCCCTGGGCAAGATGGGGAGAGAAAGAGCTGAAAAATTTCCATCACCCTGTGAATTGCTCTAACACAGAGCACAAAGGAGAGGAGGATGTGACAGCTCTGAAGCAGACAGTTGCTCTAGGTGAGCCAGGAACAGAGTGACCCTGCGGATGTTTAATGAGCCCAGAAGAGGACACTTTGCTCCACTGGATGTAGACTGTTTTCCCTAAGAATTCGTGACTCGGTGTGCAAATGTTTTTGAGTAAGATGTCTTGCAGTTTCTGTCGGTTGTTTATAAATACATTGCAAAATGTACAGCTTTGTAGAATTACGGCCTGTTAGAAATATAAGGAGATACAGAAATTAATGGTGGATACTGTTTATTCTTGCATAGGACAGAAGAGGTAAGATCATGAAATGTGGTGAGCGTATCTAACATTAGGGACCATTGGGTCAGTGAATGACAGGTACCTTCCCTTTCTTCCTCCACACCGGAAAATGCATCAAATTACTTAGCGTTGCCTCAATGCTCTTCCAGGAGATGAAAAAGGATGGGAGGTAAGAAGCTAAGAATGGAGGAAATGTGGCTGGTGGTACAGAGTTTTTGGGGGGAGGCACACACGTGGGGAACAGACCAGACCCTGGAATGGTTTCCAGATGCTGACTTCCCAGGTTCCCTGGTGAGAGGCCAGGAGTGGGGGTACATATGTCCCAGCCATAGCCCAAATGCAACTGTGTCTAAATTAGAGAAGAGGCCCCTTCCTCAAGACGCTTTTCTGCTGTCTTCCAGAAAATTGTCATAACAGTTATACATCTACAGTAACCACCATGTCAAGGGCCCACCCCAGAGCTGTGCAAAGAATGATCTTCAAAATCATAAAGAAGGAGCTCTGGTGAAGGTACCAATGTTCATCAAAAGCAGAAATTTTAAAACCAGTGGTCCTAGTTCATTTCTAGTTCATGAGAGAGAGCTCTTTCTTTATAGAACACAGCCAACTAAACAATTTAGAAGGAAGGACAGAACTAGGAAAAGAATATTTTTTCAGCTCCCATTGAAATAACTGATGGAGGCAAGGATCATCAATGAACGCGAAAACTACTAGATAAAGGGTTAGTGAGAACAAAATTTCTGCAGTGCTTTAGTTTACCCTACAAATTATTATTTTTTTAAAGAAACAAACATCTTTTTTACATTTAACTCAATATATTTTTACTTCTTTATACACTGTAATCATATACCACTGAACTAATGTTATTTCTAAAGCATACACACAAAAAAATAAATCTAAAACAGTGAAATAAAAATTAGAAAGGTAATTATAGATTTTTCCCCTCACATTCCAAATTATTGTCTTTCATGCACACTTTTGAAAGCATCAATTTAGTCTATCTATTATTTTGTGCCTGGAGAAGGTGCAAAAGACCAAGCATTTCTCTGAGTATTGAATTTATTGGTCAAAGCAGAAGAAATAAAAGGCATGGTACAAAAACTAGAAAAGAGTTCAAGTCTTCCAAACGCAGCTCCTTCACACCACCACCAAATGGTGAAGATCAATCTTTCTGCCTTGAAGAGAGCTAAATGTGTTATTTCCTCTGTTTCTCCCCATTTCTAGAGACACCAGATGTGGTTATGATTTTTACGCTTTTCTCTCCATTCCACATGTTCCATGTGCTGCTCATTTGGACAATTTGCTTTGGGTTCATGCCATTCTGTTGCGTCTCCCCTGCATTCCCTCTCCTGGACTTCTGCTCCCACCTCAAGCTGCCAGTCCATTTCAGAGCAACTTGTTGCATTATCAAGACAGAGAAAGTGGGCCACTCTTCAAAGAATGGGGACAGAGAGGACCAGAGACGGCATTTACAGGCTGTAATGTACTTAAGGAGTGAAAGATGGGTATTTGGGTTTTTTCCAAACACATCTTTATAAAGGAGGAATCTGGTGGTCACCACCTTAACCAAGTAACCACATTCAGCATCACTAATCTCCTGAAGTGTTGCAAAATGAAGTACACAGCATCACCTAGGAAGTACCCTTACCAAAAATGTCTAACCTGAGTCTAGTCTAGCCTTTATACCTACTCTCCTTTTCATAGGAAATACAAGAGATAAAGAAACAAATATCATTAAGAGGAGTCAGATCCAGAATGTAGCTCCAGTCTCTGACAAAGTTGTTGCCAAAAGTAACGATAATAACAACTTAATCACTTTGTTGGCCCAAATTAAAGAACATACTGTTAATATGTTTCTGCAGTTGTGACGGGTGAATGGCAGCACCTATCTTTAAAAGTCTCCTGGCCAAAATGCTATACATCTTGAAATATTTGATCATCATTTTTCAGATTATTTTTTCTTTCCTCTACATTCATGAAAGTTCAAAATACATTTACTTTGTTAAAAATATATATCAAAAAATATAAAAGCTTACAGTGAAAGACAGCCATTGCTTGTACTCATCACTACCCATCTCCCAGAAAGAGCCAAATTTAACTCTTTTGGCTTTTTTAAGTAAGTATTGTCATATCTCTAAATAATGTGATCTCAGTACAGTTTCTCGATTTGAGACCTTCTGTTATGAGAAACGAAGATTCAGTTCTCTTACACTCCCATCTTGTCTCTCTATCCTCCAATATAGTTGTATCATCATTTTTAGTTAATAAAAATAATTGCATGAAAGGGTCATTGCAGAACCAAGTAGTATCCTATGATTACACTTCTTTTTGAATGCCTTTTGGTTTCTCCTTATCTTTCTAAGCATCCATAGTTTTTGCAATATTTTCCTTATAATAATCCTCCCTTTTTGTTGCTTTGTTTGTTTCTTGTTGTTTTTCAAAAGCACCACCATATTTATCTGGTGCCATTATTTTTTTCAGTGACCCTCACAGAGCTCTCTGTGTTGTGCTGATGTCGAAGAGTGTACTGCCTATGTTTTCTTCTCAAAGTTTCATGATTTCAGGTCTCACATTCAAGTCTTTAATCCATTTTAAGTTAATTTTTATGTATGGAGTAAGATAATGGTCTACTTTCATTCTTTTGCACATGGCTGTCCAGTTTTCCCAACACCATTTATACTGAAGAGACTTTCCTTTCTCCATTGTATGTTCTTGGCTCTCTTGTCAAAAATTAGCTGTCCGTAGATGTGTGGGTTTATATCTGGGCTCTCGATTCTGTTCCATAGATCTGGGTATCTGTTTTTGTGCCAGTACCATGCTGTTTTGATTACTATAGCTTTGTAGCATATTTTGAAATCAGGGAGTGTGATACTTCCAGCTTTGTTCTTTTTTCTCAGGAATCCTTTGGTTATTCAGGGTCCTTTGTTGTTCCATACAAATTTTATGATTCTTTGTTCTATTTCTGTGAAAAATATTGTTGGAACTTTGATAGGGATTACATTGAATCTGCAGTTTGCTTTAGGAAGTAGGGACATTTTAACTAGGTTAATTCTTCCAATCCAAGAGCACAGAATATCTTTCTGTTTCTTTGTGCCTTCTATTTCTTTAGACAATATTTTATAGTTTTCAGTGTACACATCTTTCAGCTCTTTGGTTAAGTTTATTACTAGGTATTTTATGCTTTTTGTTGCAATTGTAAATGTGATTGTAGTCTTAATTTCTCTTTCTTCTACTTCGTTGTTAGTGTATAGAAACACAACTGATTTTTGTATGTTGATTTTGTATCCTGCAACTTTACTGTATTCATATGATTTCTAAGTTTTTTCGTGGAGTCTTTAAGGTTTTCTATATATAAAATCATGTCATCTGCAAATAGTGACAGTTTCACTTCTTCCTTTCCAATTCAGATCCCTTTTACTTCTTTTTTCTTGCCTGATTCTCTGGCTAGGACTTCCAATACTATGTTAAATAAGAGTGTTTTGTGAAAGTGGGCCTCCTTGTCTGGTTCCTGTTCTTATATGGATAGCTTTCAATTTTTCTCTGTTGAGAATGAAATTAGCTATGGGTTTGTCATATTTATTATGTTGAGGTACTTTCCTTCTATGTCCATTTTATTCAGAGTTTTTATTATAATGCATGCTGTATCTTGTCAAATGCTTTCTCAGCATCTATTGAGATGATCACGTGATTTTTATGTTTCATTTTGTTAATGCAGTATATCACATTGATTTGCGGATGTTGAACCATCCCTGCATCCTTGGAATAAAGCCCACTTTATCACGGTGTATGGTGTTTTTAATGTATTGTATTTGATTTGCTAGTACTTTGTTGAGGAATTTTGCATTGATGTTCATCAGTGATATTGGCCTGTAATTTTCTCTTTTTGTGTTGTCCTTGTCTGGTTTTGGTATCAGGGTAATGTTGGTTAGGAATGAGTTAGGAAGCTTCCCCGCCTCTTCAGTTTTTTGGAAGAGTTTGAGAAGGATAGGTATTAAGTCTTCTGTGAATGTTTGGTTGAATTCACCAGGGAAGCCATCTGGTCCTGGGCTTTTATTTTTTGGGAAGTTTTTGATTACTGTTGATCTCCTTACCGATGATTGGTCTATTCAGATTGTCTATTTCTTCTTGATTCAGTTTTGGAAGGTTGTATGATTCTAAGAATTTATGATTTCTTCTAGGTTATCCAATTTGTTGGCATATAGGCTTTCATAGTATTCTCTTCTAATCTTTTGTATGTCTGAGGTGTCCACTATAATTTCTCTCCTCTCATTTCTGATTTTATTTATTTGAGCCTTCTCTGTTTTTTTTCTTGGTAAGTCTAACTAAAAGCTTGTTAATTTTGTTTATCTTTTCAAAGAACCACCACTTAGTTTCACTGATTTTTTCCCTTTTTTTTTTTGGTGTGTGTGAGGAAGATTGGCCCTGAGCTAACAGCCATGCCAGTCTTCCCTACATTATGTGAGATGCAGCCACAGTGTGGCTTAACGAGTGGTGCGAGGTCTGTGCTTGGGATCCGAAACTGTGAACCCTGGGCCACTGTAGCAGAGCACATGAACCGAACTACTATGTCACTGGGTTGGCCCCATTTCTATTGTTTTTTTTAAGTTTCTATTTCAATTATTTCTTCTGTGATTTTTATTTCCTTCCTTCTACTGATTTTGGGCTTTGTTTGCGCTTCTTTTTCTAGTTCCTTTAGGTGCACTGTTAGATTGTTCATTTGAGATTTTTGTTATTTGTTGAGGTAGGCCTGTACTGCTATAAACTTCCCTCTTAGAACTGCTTTTGCTGTCTCCCATACATTTTGGCATGTCATATTTTCACTTTCATTTGTCTCCAGATATTTTGTGATTTCTTCATTGGCCTGATCATTGTTCAGTAGCATTTTGTTTAATCTCCACCTATCTGTGGTTTTTCTGACTTTCTTCCTGTAGTTGGTATCTACTTTCATACCAGTGTAGTCAGAAAAGATGCTTGGTATTATTTCAATCTTCTTAAATTTACTGAGGCTTGTTTTTGGCCTAATATGTGATCAATCCTGGAGAATGTTCATTAGCATTTGAAAAGAATGTGAATTCCATGGTTTTTGGATAGAGAGTTCTGTATATATCTTCCAAGTCCACCTGGTCTAAAGTGTCATTTAAGGCCGCTGTTTTCTTATTGATCTTTTGTTTGGATGATCTATCCATTGGTGTAAGTGGAGTGTTAAAGTGCCCTCGTATTATTGTGTTGTTGTATATTTCTCCTTTTATGTCTGTTAATAATGCTTTATATATGTAGGTGCTCCCATGTTGGGTACTAGATATTTACAAGTGTTATAACCTCTTGTTGGATTGTTCCCTTTATCATTATGTAGTGCCTTTCTTTGCCTGTTGCTATAGTTTTTATTTTGAAGTCTATTTTGTCTGAGATGAATATTGCTATCCCAACTTTATTCTCATTGTCATTTGCATGGAACATCTTTTTCCATGCCTTCACTTTCAGTCTGTGAGTGTCTTTAGATCTGAAGTGTGTCTCTTGTATGCAGCATATATATGGGTCTTATTTTTTTATCCAATCAACCACCCTATGCCTTTTGATTGAAGCATTTAGTGCACTGACATTTAAAGTAGCTACTGATAAGAATTTACTTATTGCCATTTTGTTACATTTTTCTGGGTGTTTTAGTAGTTCTTCTCTGTTCCTTTCGTCTTCTCTTGCTCTCTTCCCTTGTGATTTGATGGCTTTCTTGAGTATTATGTTTGGGTTCTTTTCTCTTACTTTTTGTGTATTTATTACAGGTTGCAGGTTTGTCATTACCATGAGTTCATATATAATAAACTTAAGGGTTCATATATAATAACCTACGTATATAGCAATCTATATTAAATTGACAGTCTCTGTAGTTTGCTTGCTAAAAGCTCTACTCTTTTACTCCCCTCCCACATTTTATGTTTTTGATATCATATCTAACTTTTTTTTGTGCATGTGTTTCCATTACCCTCTTATCATGGAAACAGATAATTTTAGCACTTTTATTAGCATATTAGCATATTAGCTTCACAGGTGGTTGATCTGCTACCTTTACTGTATATTTGCTTTTACCAGTGATTATATATATATATATATATATATATATATTTTGATAATTTCCTTATTCCTATTTGTGGTCTTCCCCTTTCCACTTAAATGAGTCCCTTTAGCATTTCTTGTAATGCTGGTTTGTTAGTGATAAACTCCTTAAGTTTTGCTTGTCTGGGAAACTCTTTATCTCTCTTTCCATTCTGAATGACAACTTTGCCAGGTAGAGTATTCTTGGCTGTAGGTTTTTTCCTTCCAGCACTTTAAATATATCATGCCACTCCCTTCTATCCTATAAGGTTTCTGCTGAGAAGTCAGCTGATAGCCTCATGGGGTTTTCTTTGTATGTCACTTCTTGCCTTTCTCTTGAGCTTTTAGGACTCTCTCTTTAGTTCTTGACATTTTAATTATAATGTGTCTTGGTGTGGGCCTCTTTGGGTTTATCTTTTTTGGTGCTGTCTGTGCTTCCCATACCTGGATGTCTGTTTTCTTCCTTTGGTTAGGAAAGTTTTCAACTATTATTTCTTCAAATAGATTCTCTGCCCCTTTGTCTCACTCTTCTCCTTCTTGGATACCTGTAACACAGATGTTAGTGCACTTGATGTTGTCCAAGAGGTCCCTTAGACTGTTCTCATTCTTCTTCTTTTCTCTTTTATCTGTTCAGCTTGGGTGATTTCCTCTAGTCTTTCATCCAGCTCGCTGATCTGTCCTTCTGTATCATCCACTCTGCTATTGAGTCCCTCTAGTGAATTTTTCATTTCCAGTATTGTATTCTTCATTTTTGACTGGTTCTTTTTTATATTTTCCAATTCTTTGTTGAAGTTCTCACTGAGTTCATCCATTCTTCTCCCAAGATCAGTGACCATCCTTATGACTATTAGTGTGTATACTTTGTCAGGTAGATTGTTCATCTCAGTTTTGTTTCTGAGGTTTTGTCCTGTTCCCTTACTTAGAACGTATTCCTTTGTCTCCTCTGAAATGTAGTTTCTGTCTCTCTGAGGTGGACAGGGAGAAGGAGTGGGTCGTAGTTCAAATACCACAGACTCTTTTTGTTCTCATCAACTTTTAGTGGGTTTTCTTGAATAAATGTGTATTCATTTGCTCTATGCCCTTAAGACAGTCTCCAGAGAGTGTCAATGGTTTTTTTTTTTTTTCTAATATTTTATCTTTTTCCTTTTTCTCCCCAAAGCCCCCTGGTACATAGTTGTATATTCTTCATTGTGGGTCCTTCTAGTTGTGGCATGTGGGACGCTGCCTCAGCATGGTCTGATGAGCAGTGCCATGTCCGCACCCAGGATTCGAACCAATGAAACACTGGGCCACCTGCAGTGGAACGTGCGAACTTAACCACTAGGCCATGGGGCCAGTCTCTTCAATGGTTGTCTTTTGAAAATAATTTTCACAAGTTTTGCTGAGCAGCATGTCTGTGGAGCCCTTTACACTGTCATGTCAGAAGCCAGAAGTGGAACTCCAATTATCGTCTTTTCTTATTGCCATTAAGGCTCTTTTTTTTTTTTTTTTTTGGTTATTATCTTGGTTTCTCTACTTAAAATTGGAGGACTTCCTGAAATGTCTTGTGATCTTTGATTATCCATTCGTGTTTAAAATTGAGGCACTGAAAAGCTGATCACTTTACAGAAGGGCAAGTGCAGAACTGGGGAGACGAATGTGAGTCACTTACAGAATTTTCCTCTAAGTTACTGCAGACTTTATGCATTCAGGATAGAATATAAAACAAAGCCAAAAGCCAGAAGTCTGGAGGAAGGGTAAGTGTGATAATCACTTCATCTTTCCTAGTTGGAACAAATCAATACTGTGCAACTTGGAAAAATATAGCCGTCTCCCACCCATAGTATTCTCCCTGACACTCTCCAAACCTGAATCATTTCAATAACCATTTTTTCTTAAATTTTAGAAGGGTCTTTCAGGAATCAATATCTTATGAGTAAAGAAACATTTACCTGAGTTTCAGTAATTCCTTTAATTTCCCTCTGGTTAAGTTAAAACAAAATTACATTAAACTTTTTTCTTAAAAAATATTATGGGTAGTATTATCCTACCTTTACAAAATATTTTCCATCCAGATATGTTTATCTATCTGACTATCTATATTGCTAATATATCTATCAACCTTCTGTCTCTATATATGGATAGAAAGAAGTCTGTAATAATGTTTACCAATTACTAACGCTGGTTATTTCTCAGTGGTAGGAACTGAGGTGCTTTATTACTTTCCTCTTTTTTATTTTTTGTATTGATTGACATTTCAAATAATAAGTATGCATCATTAAAAAAAGCCAATACAGGGGCCAGCCTGGTGGTCTAGTGGTTAGGTTCTCATTCTCCGCTTTGGTCGCCTGGGGTTCATGGGTTCGGATCCTAGGTGTGGACCAGCACACCGCTCATCGGGCCATGCTAGGGTGGTATCCCACATACAAAAAATGGAGGAGGATTGGCAATGGATGTTAGCTCAGGGCCAATTTTCCTCACACACACACAAAATGAATACAAGAATGGTGAATCTAATCAAGGCATCCTCTACCAAGATTTAAAAAAAAAAAAAGTCAATACAATGGAAAAGCAAAACTTAACCCACTAACAGAGCCAATTGCCAAAGAATCAGGGCTGGGCCTGAGGTGAAGCAAGTGAGGAGCCTTGGGTGCAAAATTGTGGCAGGTCCTCCCTCGCAGGGTCATATAAGCACAGCCTTGGCTCCTCACTTGCCTCACCACAGGCCTGCATAGCCAAACATCAGGAGCACCAGCAGGTCAACGTAGGTGAAGAATAGTGTGTTTGGAATTCTGGGTAGATGAGTAAAGCATACTCTCCCTTTCTTATAAATGACCTTTTAGTATTTTTTAACAGTCTGCAAAAGAAATCATAGGCTTTACACTTCAAAAGTTAATTGATCAGACACTCTGAAACTAACCAACACCTAGTCTTCCCATTTCTTTCCTCTTCCTCAATTCATCAGGAGTGAGTGTGTCGCAGGCTCTGGCCATGGAAGGGCACAGAGGGGCATGCTGCTGTCTGTACCCACATCTTCGTTTCCTGATCAACCCAGCTGAAACAGCACAATACCTTCCTTTGTCTTTCCAGCCCATTTTCCTGCTTGAATGTCTCCGTAGCAGTTATCACATTCTGAAGGTATTCAGACTTTATGTATGTGGTTTTATTTTGTATGAGTTGATTGCCTGTCTTGCCTTACTAGAAAATAACTCAGCAATGCTACCCTCATGGAAGCGTGATGGTGCACAATAGCTTTCCCTAGGATTTGCTGAACGCAAGAGTTAATGAGTTCACTGTACCTTCACTGAATGACTGTGGACCTGATGCTGTTAGGACAACATGAAGAGGAATAAAATGCCCAGTCTTTACTTCCTACGGAGAGTCCACATGCCAGCCTTCCTCCCCGCCTCTGCTCCCAGCAGTGTTCATTTGTCTCACAAAATCACTATCTCACAAACACATACCTTTTGTTTTTATCCCCCTTTTCCTTTTCTCATATTCTGTTTCTTTTTTTTTTCCTGCCTTCAACTCTTGCCCAATTACTGCAGGGAAATATTTTTTCGTCCCTTAAAAAAATATTCTGACCAATGAGCATAAAATGTAGTATCAGTAATTACACATTTATTAAGAGAACGTCAAATTTGAAGAGAAAACAGTGACATGGTATTAATTGTGAACAGCTATGAAGTGTTTGCTCTAGACCTGACTCTCTGCCAAGCAATTGATGTGCATAGCCTCATCGAGTCAGAGCAGATAAGGAAACAGTGACGGCAGCAAGAAGCAACTTGTCAGGTCCCAGAGTCAATAACTGGTCTGAACCCAAGTCAGTCTGATTCCAGAGCCCGAGCCCTTCCAGGGGAATCAGAGAGGCTGTGCTGTTCATTTCTGATGGAACCCTTCTGTGGGGTTTGCCCTCCATCCCATTCCCACACTACAGGTGGGTCTCTTCATGTTCCCACAGTGCTCTGCTCATTCCTTCCCTCAGCTCTTATCACATAAAATGTTAGGTATGTGTCCGAAAGGTTCAGCTGGTATGTTATCACTCATTACCAGTGTTACGAAGTATGTGCTCTCCTTGTTCATTGCAGTTAGAGTTGTAATAGAAGCAGGAGCTTCATATATATACATATATATACACACATATGTATATGGTGTGTATATACATATATATATATATACACTAGATATATATATCTAGTGTATATATATATATATACATACTAGAGTTCTGGTGTCTGGTACTTACTAGCAGTATAAAGTCGAGCAAATTATTTAATCCTTCTGAACCTTAGGTAGAACGTGGGGATGATGATGTCAGTGTTACAGTGTAACGAGAACAACCTAACATAGACCTGTGAGGTATGTGGCATAGCGTCTTGCACAGTAGCAAGCTCTCTTCTCTTTCTCTTTTTCCTGTTCACTCCCCTGCCTACCTTGATTCTGACTCTTCCGCTGCATCTTATATAGCATTTCAGCCATGTTATGTATTAACTGTTATGGCTTGCATTAGTTATCTATTACTGTGCAACAAATTACCCACATGTAGGAGTTTAAAACAATAAATATTTATTATCTCAAAGTTTCTGTTGGTCAGGGATCTGGGATCAGCTTAGCTGGGTGGCTCTGGTTCAATCTCTTATGAGGCTGCAGTCAAGATGTCAGCTGGACCTGCAGTCATGTCAAGGCTCAACTGGGGGAGAATGTGCCTCCAAGTTCACTCATGTGGCTGCTGACATGCTTCAGGAGATCTGCGTCTAAGCTCACGCATGGGGCCTCTCTACAGGGCTGTCTCAGGCCATGGCAGCTGGCCTTCCCTAGAACAAGCAATCCAGGAGAGAGTGAGGGACAGCACCCAAGATGGAAGCCATAGTCTTTTTATAATCGAGTCTCGGAGGTGACATCCCATGATTTTTGCTGTATTTTTACTCATTAGAAGCAAGTCAATAAATCCAGCCAACACTGGAAAGGAGGGAATGATACAAGAGCATGAATACCAAGACGTGGAGATCACTGGGGCCATATGAGTCTGCCTACCACATGGTTTAAATGGTCTTACAGAGCTAGCCTGGGGATTATGATATGTCTAATCATATTTCACTACTTTTATAAAGAAGTTAGTCTTGTCTTTATTTAAGGGACTTATACACTTTGGGAACAAAAGCATTGCTAAGCAGGGTAACTGGCTGTACCAGGAGAGCTTCAACATACTCCACAAAATAATAATAATAATATGACTTCTTTTTCCTAGTCTTACAAGTTATCACATCATCTGTAACTTTCAATTCCCACTCTACGCATAATTACACTTTCCTCTGAGTCGGTTTGTTTCTTAAGAATCATTTCCCCTTTGGCTGTATCCTTGTTATATTTTCCACTTCCTCCTCTTTGATCTATACACACACACACATACAGACACATGCAAGCATGCACACACACTCCAGCTTCCTTCCTCAGGGAGTGCCAAGATCAGGTAGGCAGTCATGGGGAAACAGAAATACCACTCCCAGCTACATTTAGAGGGCGACTTGTTTATTAGCCCCAGCTCAGTCACAGTGTGCTCCAGCAACTCCCCCAGGTGGAGCGTCCTGCCTCTAGATGACCTTGCTCCTCTTTCCCCTTTCTCCTCCTGCCGCCCTTAGTCATGGCTCTGCCTACTTGCATTCGCCTCCCAAGAGTGATGACATAGGTCAAATGTGATATTGGTATCCTTTCAGGTTTAAAAGAAAGATGATATAAATACTAAAATATGTATGCTTTAACTAGTAAAACGTCATAAATATTAAAATTTCATTGTCTAAATATTAAAACACTTATTTTATATAAATATTACCTGCTTTGAGATTAAAAAGGTAGATCCAACAATGGAGGTTCGACATTTTGTGTTTTTTCATTTCTATGAATTATTGAGTCTATTTTATTGGAGACAGTATTTAATTACTGGGTTATCTATGACTGCCAATCACTCTACTAAACATAACAATTTCTGCTTTTGAAGTATTCTTTCTCATTAAAGTGGAGAGAAAGGAGAAGCAAGATGAATAGATCAAGAAAGGAATATAAGAGATTCTGGTCAAGTGAATATTCTAAAGCAAACAGATTTGATGATGACAGTCACACGGGGAAGGAGGAGAGAAAAAGTGATAATGGAAGAACTGAGGCGCACTGGCTGTGAATCATGAAGGAGAGAAAACGTTTATTACAGAAATGAGAACTGATAGGATCATTTATTGTGACGGATTTCCGTCATTTACTTTTGCTAACAGGTATAGTAAGAGAACATTTTTAGGAAGAAGAATCATAGACATTTTAGAGTTGTCAGAGACCTCATATACTGTCATCCCATCTGCTCTGGTTAGAGATGAGAAACCGAGGCACAGAGGAGGTGACTCTTCTGATATCCGATGTTATTTTGTTGAAGAGCCAGGACCAAGAGTCTCAAGTGTTGAGACTGACTTAATTCCTAACTCGGTGACTTTTGTTCATAATTGGACTTTATGGTCTAGAAGAGAATTGGTTTAGGTTTTTACTTATAAACATGAAGTTTCCTATTTTCTATATCACTTAAGACATTTAGAAACTGAAATAAATCTGTTAAGTGAAATTTCCTTATATTCTATGTGTACATGGATTTTAGCAAGTTGTGCTTTTAATGTGAATTTTCCCCAATTCTTGTTACACAGCATGTCTAAGAGAGATTAAAACTATCTGGTGAGAGTTCATGTTCTGATTGATTTAGGACTTTCAAAGATTGTGACTTCACAGCTGTTTGTCAACTGTTCTCAAAAAACATAACGTCATATTCAAGACTAACACAGTTACACTTAGCTTTGTGCATTAGATTTGTACCTACAAAATTGTATGCAACTTAATATTTAGTAAATAAAATTCAATTTCAATGAATTAAAATAATGATCTATTTTGACCCTGCAGTAAACCCTTTTGGCAAAGTAACAAATCCTGAGGCAGCAGGGATCATCTCCCCATTGAAATTTGCTATAAGACTAGGTATCCTCATGCTTGATTTTCTTAAAACAGGACAATCTGTGGTCTTGTTCTCCCATAAATTGACTCAACTTATCCTAATGATAGACTTATGATAATATCAGATACTGATATTTCTACCCAAACACTTTAATGTTTGCCTCTTTCAAGGTGTTAGTCGAATTAATAAAAAGAAATGTATTTGTTTACAAGTTACTCACATATTAAGAAACTAAAATTTTTACAAATTGATGCTCTTAGAAAACATTTCTCCCTTGTGTTATATGGAGAAAAAAAAGAGAAATAAACAAGATTTTTTAGTTGACCCAGTAATGGAAAGTAGTAAGAATATGTTGGAATTGAGGAGACCTCTTGGTGGTCTCTGAAGAAATATAATTGAATAAAATCTAAGTATTGTACTTAAAAATATATATATTGATCTTATCCTTTAAAATTTTTTAAATTAATATAATTGGGAAATGAAAAATAAGCCATCTGGTACTCTAAAACAGTTAAAATTTGTTTTGTAATTGTCTGCCTGAAAGTTCAGTTTTCTTTCTTTTCTCTAAGAAAGCTTTATTGGGGGGCTAGCCCTGTGGCCAAGTGGTTAAGTTGGTGTGCTCTGCTTCGGCAGCCCAGGGTTTCACCAGTTCAAATCCTGGGTGCAGACACGGCACCACTCATCAAGCCATGCTGAGGCAGCATCCCACATGCCACAAGTAGAAGGAGCCACAACTAAAAATACACAACTATGTACCGAGGGGCTTTTGGAGAAAAAGGGAAAATAAAATCTTTAAAAAAAAAAAAAGAAAGTTTTATTAGAATTCCACTCTAAGATGGCAACATAGGAGGCTCCTGAACTCACTTCCTCCCCTGGAGACACTAAAACCAAGTAATTTCCTCTTTAAAAAACCCAGAAACTAGCTGAGTGGCTCCTTCATACCAGGAGAACAAGAAAATACCACATTGAAATGGCTCTTGGCACACCCTCAATTTCTGGGAGCCACAAAGAATAAAGAAGGTGGCTTGGACAATCACAAAGGTTTGAGAGACAACCAAGAGCTCAGGTCAGGCTGAATGATAATGTTAATCTCTTACACGAGACCATTCTGTCAAGACTGAGAAAAGTGGCTGTTTTATCTAATGCACAGAAACCAGTACAGAGAGTCAAGGAAAATGAAGAAATAGAGGAATATGTTTCAAACAAAAGACAAGATAAAATTCCAGAAACAGAAATTAATGAAATGAAGATAAGTGATTTGCCTGATACAGAGTACGAAATAATGGTCAGAAATATGCTTACTGAGGTCAGGAAAACAATGCATGAACAAAGAGAGAATTTCAATAAACAGATAGAAAATACAAGAAAGTACCAAAAATATAACATAGAGCTGAAGAATACAATACATAAAGTGAGAAATTCAACAGAGGGGTTCAACACAAGACTGGATGAAGCTGAAGAAAGGATCAAAAAACTTGAAGGCAGGGCAGTGGAATTCATCCAATAAGAGGAGTTAAGAAAAGAAAAAAGAAGGAAGATAACTTAAGGGACTTATGTGAAAACATCAAGTGGACCAATATTCACATTATAGGAGTTCCAGAAGGAGAAGAGAGAGAGAAAGAGGCAGAAAACCTATTTGAAGAAATAATGGCTGAAAACTTCCCTAACCTGGGGAAGGAAACAGACATCAAGATCCAGGAAGACCAGAGAGTTCCAAAAACAGAAAAATTCAAAAAGACCCACACCAAGACACATTATAATTAAATTATTAAAAGTTAAAGACAAGGAAAGAATCTTGAAAGCAACAAGAGAAGAATACCTACCTGTTATGTACAAGGGAATCCCTATAAGACTATCATCAGAATTTTCAGCAGAAACTTTGCAAGCCAGAGGGAATGGCAAGATATATTCAGAGTGCTGAAGGAAAAAAATTGTAATCAAGCATACTCTACCTGGCAAAGTTGTCCTTCAGAAATAAAGGAGAGATTAAGAGTTTTCCAGACACGCAAAAGACAAAGGAGTACATCACCATTAGACCAGCTTTACAAGAAATGTTAAAGGGATTTCTTTAAGTCGAAATAAAAGAGCGCTAATTATTAAGGGCAAATGTATGAAAGTATAAATCTCACTGTTAAAGGTAAATATATCATTAACTTCAGAATAATCTAATGTTGTAATGGTGGTAGTTAGTCACTTTTAAACCTAGTATGAGGGATAAAAGACAAAAGTATTAAAAATAACTATGACTATAATAATTTGTTAAAGGATTTACAAGATAAAAAGATGATACTGTAACATCAAAAATAAAAAAGGTGGGGGGTGGCGAGTAAAAATGTGGCACTTTAGAATGTATCTGAAGTTAAGTGGTTATCACTTAAAAATATACTGTTACAAATATAAGATGTTTTATGTAAGCCTTATGTAGCCACAAAGCAAAAACCTATAGCAGTTACACAAAAGATAGAGAAAAAGGAATCTAAGTGTACCACTACAGAAAATCATCAACTCACAAAGGAGGAGGGCAAGAGAAGAAAGGAACAAAGGAATTACAAAAGAATGAACAAAATGGCAATAGTGAGTCCGTACCTATCAATAATTACTTTAACTGTAAGTGGACTAAATTCTCTAATTAAAAGACATAAAGTAGCTATGTGGATAAAAAAATAGGACCCAACTATAAGCTGCCTACAAGAGACTCACTTCACTTTTAAGGGTATACACAGACTGAAAACAAAGGGATGGAAAGAGATGTTCCACGCAAACGAAAACCAAACAAGCAGGGCTAGCTATACTTATATCAGACAAAATAGACTTTATTTTTTATTTTTATTTTTTTCTGAGGAAGATTAGCTGTGAGCTAACATCTGGCACCAATCCTCCACTTTTTGCTGAGCAAGACTGGCCCTGAGCTAACATCCATGCCCATCTTTCTCTAATTTATACATGCAATGCCTGCCACAGCATGGCTTGCCAAGCAGTGCCATGTCTGCACCCGGGATCCGAACCAGCAAACCCTGGGCCACCGAAGTGGAATGTGCAAACTTAACTGCTGCGCCACTGTGCTGGCAACAAGACAAAATAGACTTTGAGACAAAGACTGTAAAAAGAGGCAAAGAAGGTCATTACATAATGATAAAGGAGTCAATCCAACAAGAGGATATAACTTTTGTAAATATTTATGCACCCAACATAGGAGCACCTATGCTTTAAACATAAAAAGCAAATATTAACAGAACTGAAGAGAGAAGTACACAGCAATACAATAATTTTAGGGTACTTACATTTAACAATGGGTAGATCATCCAGACAGACAATGAATTAAGGAAACATTGGACTTAAACTACATGTTAGATCAGATGGACTTAGGCATTTACAGAAAATTCTATCCAACAGCAGCAGAATACACATTCTTCTCCAGGGAACACGGAATATTCTCCAGTTTTGATCATATGTTAGGTCACAAACAAGTCTTAATAAATTTAAGAAGACAAATTATAGCAGCATCTTTTCTGACTGCAATGGTAGGAAAGTAGAAATCAATGACAAAAAAACCCTAGAAAATCCTTAAATACGTGGAGATTAAATAACATGCTACTGAACATCAGCATGGGTTATGGGTCAAAGAAGAAATAAAAGACAATTAAAAAGTTACTTGAGACCAATGAAAATGGAAATATTACATGCTAAAACATACGAGATGCACCAAAAACAATTCTATGAAGGATGTTCAGAATAGTAAGTGTCCTACATTAAGGAATAATAAAGATCTTAAATAAACAATCTAACTTCACAACTCAAGGAACTAGAAAAGAAAAACAAACAAAGCCCAAAGTTAGTAGAAGGAAGGAAATAACAAAGATCAGAGTGGATATAAATGAAATAGAGACTAAAAACACAGCAGAAAGGATCAATGAAACTAAGAGCTGGCATTTTGAAAAGATAAACAAAATAGGTAAACCTTTAGCTAGACTTACCACAAAAAGGAGAGAGAGGATTCAAATAAATAAAATTATAAATGAAAGAGGAGACATTACAATTGATATCACAGAAATAAAAAGGATTTTACGAGACTACTATGAATAATTATACATCAACAAATTGGACAACCGAGAAGAAATGGATAAATTCCCAGACACATACAACCCATCAAGACTGAATGATGAAGAAATAGAAAGTCTGGACAGACCAAATACTAGTAAGGAGATTGAATCAGTAATAAAAAACTTCTTAACAAAGAAAAGTCCAGGACTACATGGCTTCATTGGTGAATTCTACCATTTAAAGAAGAATTAATACCAATCCTTCTCAAACTCTTCCTAAAACTGAAGAGGAGGGAATACTCCCAACTCTTTTTACAAGGCCAGCATTACCCAGATACCAAAACCAGACAAGGAGACTATAACAAAAGAAAATTACAGGCCAATATGCCTGATGAACAAAGATGCAAAAAACCTCCACAAAATATCAGCAAACAGAATTCGACAATACATTAAAAGGACTATACACTAAGATTAAATGAGATTTACTCCAGGGATGCAAAGATGGTTCAACATCTGTAAATCAATCAATATGATATGCCACATTAACAAAATGAAGGATAAAAAATCATATGATTTTCAATAGATACAGACAAAGCATTTGACAAAATTCAACATCCATTCATGATAAAAGCTCTCAACAAACTGGGTACAGGGGGAACATACCTCAACATAATAGAGTCCATATATGGCAAGCCCACAGTTAACATCATACTCAACAGTGGAAAACTGAAAGCTTTTCCTCTAAGATCTGGAATAAAACCAAGATGCCCACTCTCACCACTTTTGTTTAATATAGTACTAAAAGTCCTAGCTAGATCAATTAGGGGAGAAAAAAACCAAAAAGCAATCAAACTGGAAAGGAAAATGTAAAACTGTCTCTGTTTGAAGATGACATGTTATTATATACAGACAACCCTAAAGACTCCACCAAAAAACTGTTAGAACTAATAACAAATTCAGTAAAGTTGCAGAATATAAAATCAATAGATTAAAATTAGTTTTGTTTTTATACAGTAATAATGAACTATCAGAAAGAGAAATTAAGAAAATAATCCCACTTCAATTGCATCAAAAAGAATAAAATACCAAGGAGTAAATTTAACCCAGGTGGTGAAACATTTGTACACTGAAAACTACAAGACGTTGATGAAAGAAATTGAAGAAGACTCAAATAAATGGAAAGATATTCCATGCTCATAGGTTGGAAGAATTAATATTGTTAAAATGTCTATAATAACCCAAACGATCTACAGATCCAATGCAATCCCTATCCAAATACCAATGGCATTTTTCACAGAAATAGAGAAAACAATCCCAAAATTTGTATGGAACCACAAAAGATCCCAAATAGCCAAAGCAATCTTGGAAAGAAGAACAAGGTCGGAGGCATCACACTTCCTGATCTCAAACTATATTACAAAGCTATAGTAGTCAAAACAGTAACGTATTGGCATAAAAACAGACATGTAGATCAATGGAACTGAATAGAGAGCCCAGAAATAAACCCATGCATATATGGTCAATTAATTTACGACAAAAGAGCCTGGAATATACAGTGGGGAAAGGACAGTCTCTTCAATAAATGATGTTGGGAAAACTGGATAGTTACACGCAAAAGAATGAAACTGGACCCCTATCTTACACCATACACAAAAATCAACTCAAAATGAATTAAAGACAAATTTAAGACCTGAAACCATAAAACTCCTAGAAGAAAACATAGAGCGTAAGCTCCTTGACATTGGTCTTGGCAATGACTTTTTGGACTTGACACCAAAAGCAAAGGTAACAAAAGCAAAAATAAATAAGTGGGACTACATCAAAGTAAAAAGCTTCTGCATGGTAAAGGAACCAATCAACAAAATGAAAAGGTAACATACACAATGAAAGAAAATATCTGCAAATCACATATCTGATGAGGCATTAATATCCAAAATATATAAAGAACGCATACATCTCAACAGCAAAAAAGCAAGCAATCTCATCAAAAACTGGGCAGAGGAACTGAACAGACATTTTTCTAAAGGAGACATCCGAATGGCCAACAGGTCTACAAAATGGTATTCAACATCACTAATCATCAGGCAAATGCAAATCAAAACCACAATGAGATATCACCTCACACCTGTTAGAATGGCTATGATAAAAAAGACGAGATCTAAGTGGCGAGGATGTGGATAAAAAGGAACCCTTGTGCACTGTTGATGGAAATGTAAATTGGTACAGCCTCTATGGGAAACAGTATGGAGGTCCCTTAAGAAATTAAAAACAGAATTACCATAAGATCCATCAATCTCACTTCTAGGTATACATCCAAAGGAAATGAAAACAGGATCTTGAAGAGATATCTGCACTCCCATGCTCATTGTAGCATTACTCACAATAACCAAAATATGGAAACAACCTAAGTGTCCGTCAATGGGTGAATGGATAAAGAAGATGGGGCATAAATATGCAATGGAATATTATTCAGCTACAAGAAAGAAGGGAAGCCCGCCATTTGCAACATGACAGACCTTGAGGGCATTAAATAGTTGATACCACAGGGTGGCGGAGGTGTTAATTAACCAGATGATTGAATCCTTTCACAGTGTATATCAAATCACTACAATTTACACTTCAAATACCCTATAATTTTCTATGTTCATTATACCTCAATAAAGCTGAAGTTTAGAAAAAATCTTTATCAATAACTTCACAACATTCTATTTTGACAGGGCTTAAAAGGTGTTACTTCTCCAATCAAGTTTGCACCAATTTCAGGGATGGTACAAACTTGACTGGGGAGACAGGACATCTTCTAGGGTTATTTTAGTTAACTGATCAACATACTTTTATTAATAGCGGTAACTGAATTGTCCGAACGGCATTGCTCATTAGAAGGAGCGCAGTTCTGTTTACTGATACCTTTTTCTCTTATTTTTATCAAGCAGGGCTTCGCCTTCAGTGAAGACGTAGTGTCTATATTGATTTAATTTATATTGTAGGAACCATAAGTATAAAGTAAGAGTGATATCAGGCTGATCTGTGTGATCTTCTTAAATCCTTTGTGGATCAAGGTGGAAAATAAAACACTCATGTTTATTTCAATGAATAAAAAATACATTTTGATCAATTAGGATGATGCATATTATGGCTGTTTTAAACTAAAAGGTATTATACAAATGTAAAGCATTGCACAACCTGAGGCAAGTCAGCTTGTGAGCCTCCTCTAGGCTTCACCCACCATGTTTCTATTCTGTTGAAGAAGGAGTCTGTCCAGCTGAGGCAGAGGCCTGGAAAAAGATGGATTCTGTGGCAGGTGCTCGTTTCGATTGGGCTCCTCTGGCGTAACCTCTTTCATGTTGAAATACTTTGCAGTCTCATTTCTACCAATCCTGTAATTTATATATAGTTTATCCAAACAGCGTACTCACATGGCAGGCTTTCTTTTGGCTGGTAATTGAGAAAAGAATATTGACAGTGACTAATGCCTAATGTGCAGCTTTCTGCAGTACAGAAAGCTCTTTCCACTCCATTAATCCACAATTTTCTCAATAGCTTTTTGAGGCAGGCAATTTTCCATCTCTTTTGTAAAAATAAAGAAAATAAATATTGGAGTTAATATGATTCATCAAAGATCTCATCGCTAGTAGTGGCAGATGCAAAAATTCAACACAAAATTATGAGTTCTAACACCACTCTACACAACAGATAGTGTTTGGCCTATTTCCACCAAGGCAAGATGCTGTTCAATGTTTGACTCATCATTAGCACATTTATTAGGAGATTGAGAAAAACAGAAGAGCAGAGTAAACTCAAACTGCTCATTTGTAACTTCTCTGAATGGAGGAGTAGATTAAAATCTCCATAATGTGAAATTTTGGATTGTTCACATACTATTACAATCTGAGAAGCTGAATAAATAAATGATTATAATTAATAAAAAGCAGAGAAATGAAAAGGGAACCTACAGAATAGGAGAAAAATTTTCAAAAAATTTATTGGATAAGGGGTTAATATCCAAAATATAGAAATAACTCATACAACTTAACAAAATAACAAACAATCTGATTACAAAATGGGCAGAAGATCTTGATAGACATTTTTTCAAAGAAGACATATAGATGGCCAAGAAGCACATGGAAAGATGCTAAACATCACTAAGTATGAGGGGAATGCAAATCAAAACCACAATCAGATACCACCTCACACCTGTTAGAATGGCTTTTATCAAAAAGATAAAACATATGTGTTATTGAGGACATGAAGAAAAGGAAACTCTTGAACACTGTTGGTGGGAATGTAGATTGGTACAGCCACTACGAAAAACAGTATGGAGGTTCCTCAAGACATTAAAAAGAACTATCATTTGTTCCAGCAATTCCACTCTGGTATTTATCTGAAGAAAACAAAACCGTTACTTTGCAGAGATATATTCACCCCTATGTTCATTGCAGCATTTTCACCATAGCCAAGATATCAGAGCAACCTAAATGTCTATTGATAGAAACACAGATAAAGAAGATGTGGTATATACATACAATGGAATATTACTCAGCCATAAGAAAGAATGTAATCTTGCCATTTGTGACAATATGGATGGACCTAGAGGCTATCACGCCAAGTGAAATAAATGAGACAGAGAAGGACAAATAGTACATGATTTCACTTATACATGGAATCTAAAAAACAAAACAAATGAACAAACAAAACTAAGCAGAAACAGACTCATAGATACACAGAACAAACTGGTGGTTGCCAGAGGGGAGGGCAGTGAGGGTGGGGTGGGGAAAATAGTGAAGGGAAATAAGGGGTCAAACTTCCAGTTCTAAGATAAATAAGTCATGGGGATGTAATGTGCAGCATAGGGAATAGAGTCAATAATATTCTAATAACTTTGTATGGTGACAGATGGTACTAGACTTATCATGGTGATCATTTTGTAATGTATATAAATATCAAATCACTATGATATACATCTGAAACTAATAGGATGTGTGTCAATTATTCTTCAATTAAAAAAACAAAATGAAGTTGTATTTCATATGGGCTTAATGGTAACGAGATAATAGAAGAACCAGTAAACTTGAAACTAGATCAATATATATTTACCCTATATGAACAACAGAGAGCAAATAACAATGCAGAGGAAGCAGAACCACAAGGATATTGGGACAATACTAAAAAGTCTACCATTTTTAAAATTGGAGTATCAAAAGGAAAAAAGAAAATCGGGCAAAAAAAAATTGAGGAAGCAATGGCCAAAAATATCCTGAATTTGGTGAAAGTTCTAAGTTTATAAAGTCAAGAAGCTCAATAAACCCCAATCGGGATAAAGAAAGACATATAATAATCAAGTTGCTAAAAACCAAAGAGAAACAGAAAAGCTTGAAAGCAGACAGAGAAAAAATGACACATTCCATACAAGTTAGCACCAATTTGAAATATTGCTGACTTCTCATAAGAAACAATGGAAATCAGAAGAAAATGGATAATTTTTAGAGTGGTGAAAGACTGTCAACCTAGAATTCTATATTCACTGAAAATGTCCTTAAAGAATTAAGATGAAATCAAGACACTTCAGATTAAAGAAAACTAAGAGAATCTACTGCCAACAGACCTTCAGTGAAAGGTGAAGAGAAATGATATCAGGTAGGAATGAAGAACACTGGAAATAGTAAATATGTGAGTAAATATATAAAAGACTTTTTTTCTTATTCCTTTAAAATGCATATGACTGTTTAGAGAAAAATTACAAAATTTTATTGTGGGATTTATAACATATGTAAATATAATACGTGTGAAAACTATAATGTAAAGGACTGGAGAGGTGGCAAATGATCCTAGACAACTGAAGGCCCCAATGTTTTACAAGAATTGCTATATTTACTCCAAGTAAACTATGAAAATTTAAGGATGCGTAGTCTAATTCCCAGAGCAATCACGACAGCTAGAAAGCCTACAGACAAAATGAGATTATAAAATAGGTTTATTTACTCAAAAGATGGTGGGGAAGGAAGAACAGAGGACCAAAAGTGAGATGGTACAAACACAAAACAAATAATAAAATAGCAGACTTAATCCAACGATATCAAGTATGATATTAAATGTAAATGGGCTAAACCTTCCAAATAAACAAGGAATGGGGGATAGAATTTTCATGTAATAGTAATGGGAAATCAAAGAGATTTTAGGGTGGCGACTTTGGTTCTGATTTCAAAGGTTGTTGAATTCTGAACCAGATTGTGTAGGCTCTCAGGTTTCTCAGTTTGGGTGTCCTTTCCTTACAGTAGGGATATATAATCTCTATAAAATACCCTTAAATTCAGGTTTGGAGAAGCAAAGGTTGGGATCTGAGTTCTTCCTCTCCTAGAGGGCTTTAGGATTCTTGTGCAAGTTTCTTCCTAGTATCCAGCATTGGTTATAATAAGATTTAATTTGCCTATTTGACTTGCATATAAATACTTCAGAGGGTCACTCAAGTGATCCTTTATTTTTCAGAAAAGATCAGCTTTTCTAGATGAAGAAGAAAATAGTACTATGACTGTTCTAATTTCCTTGATAATTGCCTTTCTTCCAGGAAGACCGAAGACTCTGTCTTGTTCCTTTTTGTCTCCCCAGCAAATTAACCCAGTGCTTGCCACATAGCAGGTGCTCAAAAAGTAAATAATACAACATGACTCCTAGTCCAGAAGTAATTTACAACTGCCTGTTGGGTACATTTACCTGTATACTGTTTGTTAACTTTTAAAATTAATTTTATTGATATATAAATTTTATATAATAAAAGTTTCCCGTTTTAACTGCACAGTTTGATGAGTTTGATGAATGTATATACTCATGTAACCACCACTGCAATCAAGATATAGAATACTTCTATTTCTATTATCCTAAAAAGTTCCTTCATGCCTTTTGCCATTAGTCTTACCCCCAGCATCTCCTCCCAAACCTTGGCTGCAGGTTCCCACTGATGTAGGTTGTGTTACTTTATATTAGCTTACATTTCCTGGAATTTCCTAGAAATGGAATCACACAGAATGTACTCTTTCGTGTCTGGTTTCTTTTGCTCATTATAATGTTTCTGAGATTCACCCACATTGTTACACGTATTAGTAGTTTGTTCCTTTTTATTGTGTTATTTCATTGTTTCGATATAGCACACTTAGTTGATTCATTCATCTGTTGATGACTATCTGGATTGTTTCCAGGTTTTGGCTATTATTAACAAAATTGCTGCAACATTTGTACATTAGCCTTTGTATGAGCATACGTTTTCATTTTGTGTGTGTGTAAATACTAGAGGTAGAATGGCTGCATTATTAGGGTAGGTATATGCTTATAAGAAACTTCCAAATTGTTTTCCAAAGTGGTTTTAACATTTTACACTCCCACCCACTTTCCACTTCCAGTTGCTCCATATCTTCACTAACACTTGAGACTGTCTGTCTTTTTATCTTTAGTCCTTCTAGTGGAGATGTAGTGGTGTGTCACTTTAAAAGGCACATGCTCAGACCTCTGAATCCCCATTCTACCTCTATCTTACCACTTTAAAGTGGACTTACACTTTAAAAAAATTAATGACAACATTATGCTAAGAAAATTCAAGCTAGACTAACAACAACAACAACATTAATTGGGCATTTATCATTCTCCTTACCCTAAAGTGCAAGCTTCACAAGAGCAAGACTTACCTGTCTGGTTCTTTGTATCTTGCACAATGCCCGGTGCATAGCATGTACATTTATTAGTTATTGTTGTATAATAAATTATTCCAAATCTTAGCAGCTTAACAACAAAAAACCATTGTTTCACAGTTTCTGAGGATTATGAATCCAGGAGCAGCACTTAGTCGGGTGGTCCTGGGTCAGGGTCTATCATGAGGTTGCAATTAAGCTATTGTCTAGTGCTGCAGTCATGGAAGGCTTGACTGGGGCTGGAGGATTGGCTTCCAAGATTATTCACTCACTTGGTATCGGCATGAGGTCTCATTTTCCAGCTGGCTGTTGTCAGCAGTCCTCAATTCCTTGCCATGTGAACCTCCCCATTGGGCTGCTCAACACAGCAGCTGGTTTCCCCAAAGTAAACCAAGGTGATTGGGCTCTCTTGGAGTGGTCCAAGAGAGACAAAGATAGAAGCCGATTACACAGACCACCCAGGAGACAGGAATGGTTGGGGGCCATTCTGAAGGCTGGCTGATACAATGCATAGTGAATATTTATTGATTGAACTGATGTGTACCTGACACTCTACTGAGCACTTGGTTTACGTTGTCTCATTCAATCCTGACAACAACCTATGGACCATTGTCCTCATTTGAGAGATGATAAAACTGAGGCTTCTAAAAGTGAAGTAACCTGTCTAATTTTACAAAGCTATTAGGTGGCAGAGCCAGAGTTGAAGGCCAGACCTCTGTAGCACCAAAGGCTATGAAAAATGGTTCACAGTGAAAACGAATGAACTGTACTATCCCCCAAAGAAATTGATTTAGATGGTCTTTTAAATTTTGTTGATATTGAGTCAAACTCACTTGTACATGGGGTAAGGAACTAGAAATTATATCAACAGGGAAACCCTAAAACTCTTCAGGATGAAGAATTGGTTCCCCATTCTCCAATTGATAAGGTGGTGTTTTCATTTTTTCTCTCTTACCAGATTAATGTTTTAAATTCTTGGCGGATCCTCGGAAACAAGGAAGGTCAAGAATTCTGCCACTGACTTTCTACAGAGTCAGCACAAGTTTGATGACCATTTAGTGCGCATATGGCGCTGTGGTAGTTACAAGGATCTACAGAGCAAGCGAGACAGTACCTGATGCCCAAGAGGTCACAATCTCCTTGGGATTGGTGATACAAAAACAATCATAACACGGGCAAGCGTAAGTGCCATGGAGAGGCACACAGGGAATGCTTACTGAGGCTTGAATTCTTAAAAAGACCAGCCACATCTTTAAAACACATTTAGTGTTTCACTAAAATAATCTAGCGTGGAGGAAGACTGGCGCAGATGTTAGCTCAGGGAGACTCTTCCTCATACACACACACACAAAATAATAATCTAGTGTGATAATCTCTGGAAGTCAATCGAAGATTAAGATGAGGGAGCCAGGCCTTTATTTTCATTTTTTTAAAAAGCAGTTGGAAAGCTTGCAAAGAGAGGGACTTGCTTACCATTCTAGACTCAATCTCTCAGTCAGGAACCAGTTTTCCATTAAAAGTGGCACAAAATGGGTTTCTGGAATGCAAGAATGAAGGAAGAGCGGCTAAGGTTCAAAGTTCAGGTAGCCTTCTGTGAGAATGTAGAAATCAAGCCAGGCAGGCCAAATAAAAGAGAGGGCGGAGGGGGCAGAGCGACGGAGTTTACAGATTGACGGGAATTAGAGAGTTAAGGTGACAATGCTGGGGTAGAAACCAAACGGACAGGGCAGTGTGGTACTGAGACCCACCCTCACCGGGAAGAAAGGAGCCCCTCCAGTGGAGTTGAAATGATGAAGCACCCCACTCCCCACTCATCCGGGAAACTGTCTTGTGCACAGTTGAAACTCAGAGGAAAGTCTGCGGAGCCACATACGCCTTGCATAAACTAGTTAAAGATCAAAATTTGCCTTGGCCACTGAGCATGCTCAGATTTCAGCCTTCTGCAGAAATGTGGGTTCCGTGGCTCCAGATTTTAGCTTTGGCAGCTCGGGGGCAGGAGAGGGAATGAGAAAGCCCGAGTGTTGTCGTGGCAGTGGCCACAGGTGGAATCTGATGTTTGAGTACACTTGAAGGAAAAGGTGTGAGGACTAGGCGGCGGCCGGATGGGGCGTCAGAATAGACCTCGAAAAAACACTCCCCCAATGTGACTGGCTTTGACTTGGTCGGCAAACCTCCGTGAAGGAGCCAGTTTGGTTATTCCGAAATAGGAAGTCTGATACAAACAGTTCCAGGAGAAGAGGGGCAGTTCCGTTCCGGCCCTAGTCCGTGGATATGAATCAGGGTCGAAGGAATGGTCGTTATCACCCAATAGCAAGCCTCCTGGGTCCTCTCCAGCTACTCCTTCTTAGGCTGCAACCTACCCTTTGTAAGAGACTGGGTGTTGCTGCAGAAACGCGAGCCAGATGAAGGATGCTCACCTGGCAATCCCCGCGCGACCTGCCCCACCTCTCCCGCTCCTCCCGCCTCCCCAGCCCAGACTAGTCGCCCGGGGCCAACATCTGGCCAGGCTGAAACAGGCTCACAAACTCACCTTTGCCAGCTCGTTTCTGCGTTTGGGTTCCCGAGAGGGTGCATCCACATCTAGGAGAATCTCGCAGACTCTCTGACTCCTAGGCTTTTGGTGGCATGGGGAGAGGGATTTCCTATTACCACGCACACACACAATGAATGATTCCTGAAGATGTGCTCCAGGTCACACAGCCTGCAGGCGGTGCCCGCGGGCCGGGGGGTCACGGCCGGACTGGGCGCCGCGGGTGCTGGGGGCGGCGCGCCTACGGCTCGGGCTGCTGTGCAGCGAGCGCGCAAGTGGCCGAGGAAGCAGCGGCCAGGGCGGTGCAGACACCTCCAAACCCCGCCGAACGCCCTGGCTCGAGGCGCCCACGGCGCGCGAGGTACGCTTCGGGGCGGTCCTGCCTGACCCCGGAAGAGAAAGTCGTTTTGGGGAAGGGGAGCGAAGGGAGGAGAGCGAGTTAAGTACAACTAAAAATCAAAGTTGTTTTGCCCTGCTCAGTCCGCCTCTCCCCCGCCTCCTTTTTGGCCCAGACTCCTTCCGAGGCGGGCTTCCTCCGAGGGCCCGACGCCCCCTCTGTCCCAGGCTGAGTTGGGGTACAGGAGCGCCGGGCCCCAGGTTCCCGGCCCCTCTGCGGATCCAGGTCTCCGGGAAAACCCGGAGCGGAGCATCCCCCGGGCCTGGAAACGCCCTCGGCGCGCGCCCACTGGCGCGCATGCTCAGTCGCGCGGCGGCCGCGAGTAGGAAGCTCCGCGCGGCAGTAGCGGCGGCGGCGGCGGCGGCGCGGCTGGAGGGCGCGCTGGGACGCGGCGGGGTTCCCGCCCGAGGTTCCGGGGGAGCGTTTCGGAGCGCGAAGCCGGCGCGAGGAGCGAGCGAGCACCGGAGCCCACGAGCGCGGAGCGGGCAGCGGGCGGAGCGGAGCCGCGGGGCGGAGCGGGCTCGGAGCCCGGGTCTCCGCGGCTCGGACCGGGCGGCGGGGGCGGCGATGTTCCACTGCATCCCCCTGTGGCGGTGCAACCGTCATGTGGAGAGTATCGACAAGCGCCACTGCTCGCTGGTCTACGTCCCCGAGGAGATCTACCGCTACGCCCGCAGCCTGGAGGAGCTACTGCTGGACGCCAACCAGCTCCGCGAGCTGCCCGAGGTGAGCGTCCGGCCTCACCTGCGCGCCGGCCGGCCCTCGCCCCCTCCTCTCCTCGCCTCTCCTCCAACCTCCAACTCTCCCCTCGTCCTCTCTTCCACCTCCAGACTTTGGCCCGTGGGTCCCGCGGGAACCACCTCTACTTGTATTCACCTGCTTCTTTCTCCCCTTCACTCCCCCAGACCCCACTCCCGCAGTAAAAGTTCCTTTTCCTTTTGTACAAAGCGACTTAGTTTTATCTAAGTGGTCACTAGAGCTCGTGCGACTGGGGAAACGTTCTGGGCTGATAAGTAGTTTAGATACCCGTGTAGGTACCAACACTTAAGTGCCGGGGCAGCTGGGGAGCCGGGTGGCTGGGCTGTTCCCAGCTGGAAGGACCCAGCGCGGCATCCCGCTCCTGGGGCCGACCCCTCGCCGGGGCCCTCTCCGCTTTGGCCAGAGCAGGTCCGGGAGGAGGTGGGCAGCTCGCAGGTGGGCAACCTCACTGCCTGGGCATCTTCCGAGGAATTTGCTCCGGGCCTTATCGCGGGTGAGCCTTGCTCGGAAGAGCTGGAGCTCGGCCGGCCTGCCTTGGCTCCCCGACCGGCCGCGAGGTGGAGAGGGGCCAGGAGGTGAACTGTGCCCCGGGAGCCGTGGGCAGGTGCCCAGGTGTCCGCGCACCCCCCGCCCCCTGCCTGCGTGGACCTGTTGCGTGGAGGGAGCCGCGGGGAACGTCGGCAGAGGCTCTTCGGGGGGCGGCCAGCCTTGCAGCCCCCTCTCCCGGGGCGGCCGCGTTCAGCCTGCCGACTTCTGTCCCTGCAGTGATGCGCTGCCTCTTGCGAACTGTTTACGTAAATTCATCATTGTGCTGCGGGGACACATGCTGATTGTGCTTTAACCGGAGGGTCGGGGACTCGAACTCTTAACGTGCGAGCCGGCCTCGGGAACCTGGCCTGAGTAAACCCTTCAGGAGGAAGGGCTCCCCAGTCCAGGGGCGTGGAGGAAGTCTCTGTGCGGTAATCTACAGGTGTGCAGGAAGTAGGGAGCCAGCTGGGAGCGAGTGGGAGAGGACCTACAGGCCTGAGCATCGGAGCTCAGATAGCTTGCCTGGCCTTTCAGTGAACACAAAGCCAAGAGCTTGTCCCAGAAACACTGGTCAAATGTTCTGGCTTGTTAGAATGACCTGAGCCATTCTTCAGCGCTGACAGAGTGTCTTCAGAAGCAGAACGGTGTGTTTTTCTCAGCATTTCGAGTGTTGTTATTCTTCTTGGATTTACTTTCCCTGCTTCGTGTGGAATTGATTGGATGGTTTGCTCTCTGTAATCAGGGAGATTAACCTCACCGGGATCTTTGCAAAGCTCCCCAGGCTTTATTTAGCTTAGAATCAGAAAAGCCATCCAGTTCCCTCAGGCATTTATTATTTTACAGGCATTTTCAAACATGGTTTTGTCTGGCTTTCAGCTTCCTTAAATTTGACTTAAAAGTCATAAGCTTATTTACTGCCTTAGGTTGGAATAAGTTTTAGGTGTTGCTACCGCGAGAAATATAAAATATGTAATTTAATGCTTTTCAAAGGCTTCAGAATGAAGTTATTAAACATTGAGTGAAAAGCTATTAAACTAGAAATGTTTCAGTGCTCTTTGTGGTGTTTTTGTTTGTCTGTTTTCTTTTGTAGAACTGGAAGATTGCTTTTGCTCTGGCTTTTCACTCCCTTCTGCAGAGTTTGTGGGTTTTCCTGTAATGTGGGGGAATTCAGTTTGGTATGGGAAATTATGGGTTTTAGATGTGTCAGGTATTTCTACTGATTCTAGATGGAAACTTCTCAGAAGCTCAAAATAGTGTGATAGCACTCTCTAAAAGCGGTAGGTAAACAAGCTTTTCAAAGGCTGGAGGTGGTCTTGCTTATGGGTAATTATTGCTCTTACAGCTCTTAAATTAGTTTTATAGATTTTAGGTTGTGTAAAGTCTATTTCTGCCTGATTTATGGTGCCTGGGTGTGTATTAGCCAGACATGAACCACCACCTCGAAGGCACAGATATTTCATTCACAGTTAAAGTCTGTCCTTGGCACTCCGTGGTTTCACCTCTGAGATCTGTGGAACTCATTAGCACGCTCACGGCTGTCCCTGCCACCTCCCCAACCCTGTCTCCTTACCTACCACATCCCCAGTGGGTCTCTTTTGCTGACAAACCTCCGAAGCCCTTATGGGGGTGGCCATACTGGCTGGCTGTCCTTTTTCTGTCATTTATTTGGAAACAGCCAAAGGGTAAGCCGGCACCTCCCACTCCTCCAGCAGATGGATGCATGCTCTGTGCAGGCTTCAGGCTAGTGAAAAGCATCTCCTCTCCACTCCAGTAAGGTCTGCAACCTCTGATTTGCTCCAACCCGCTCATTTTACAAATTGTGGCTCAGAATTGAAGTGACTTTTTAGGGCTGTCCTACTGGTTAGAGGCAGAGTTGCCGGTCACCCCACTGTTCACGTGTCCACCAACTTTAACAGCTTTGGGCACCCAGCAGGAGACTGGCCTTTTGGGCT
Source organism: Equus przewalskii (assembly GCF_037783145.1). Taxonomy (NCBI): domain Eukaryota; kingdom Metazoa; phylum Chordata; class Mammalia; order Perissodactyla; family Equidae; genus Equus; species Equus przewalskii. The sequence goes on from NC_091849.1 coordinate 51,553,359, forward strand.
TTTCACACCCATCAAAACCTGAGTTATTTAGCTGCTCCTGTTTTGCTCATGCCATTCAAACTTGGCCTCCGTCAAACCTTTACTGACCGTTCATTATTTGCTAGTTGTTGGGATGTAGGGATTAAAGGGGCTCTGATTCCTAGGAGCTGTTCACGGCTTTGCAGGGAGACAGGTGACTGTAATACCGATGTGAGTGTGGGTGGAGTGGGCACCACAGCTATCAGACTTGCTGGTTACTTACCTAATCTAACCTTTTCCTGAACCTGCACCCCCATCCTCCACAGTGACTCCGCCTTGTGGTAGCCTCTCCACGCTGCGCTTGTGCAGGAAACGCTCCGGCCGCTCACCTTTAGCCTGGCCCAGGTGGGTGAAAGTCTCATCGCCCCTTTTCCATCCGTCTACCCCTCCCACCTCCCCCCAGCTCCATCCCTTTGGGATGTGTATTAAAGACAGTCAAACTTCAATCTCCTAGAGATGCTGGTGTGTGTGCGCTCAACCTTGTGTGCGCAGAGCCTGGCACCCAGTAAATCCTGCTCCACACACAGCCATTTATCTGTTGAATGATTGTTGCCGAGTCAGATACAAATCTTCCTCCTCTGCTTCTTTCTCTTACGTAAGCATGTCACTGCTCCGGCATCTATCCTTTTCTAAGTAATCAGAGAATATTCAAGTTGGAAATGATTTTTCAGGGCTCTGTAGCTGGTTAGATGCAGAGTCGCTGGTTGCTTCAGGTTAGAAGTGACTTCAGAAGTGAAGATCATCTACGTGGGGACGTTGTTTTGTCTTCCCCATGATCCCTGGCTTTCCTCCATACTTCTTAGCGTTTCTGACATCATCAGTTTTCCCCTCGACGTGCACTCATTCTTGAATACCTTCAGATATCTGTGTTTTCCTGTGATCTCTCTGGCACCAATACCGTGCCTAGGCTATCGGCAGCAGATATTTTGTTTGAATGCTCTCCAGCCTGTATGGCTTAAAAATTTGAGTTTCATCTTGTCACCTCCTCTTGATTAGAGTTCAGTTGATCTTTTGATGATTGCCAGATGACGTTACTTCAAATATCTGCCCCACCTGTCGTTCTTTCTCATATCCTGCTTTAGTTTTTTTCCTAGCCCTCTGAGCACTTATCACATCCTAATTCCAGACTGTATATTGCTTACTTGTTCTTTGACTGTCTCCCAGCTAGAACACAAGCTCCCTGAGGGCCGGGATGCTTTTGTTCACAGATGAACCTAGGACAGTATCTGGTCCACAGTGGACGCTCAGATGCTTGTTGATGAAAGCATCCTCACGTGGGTTGTCATGGGTTGGTTGCTGCTGTTTCTTAGCCGTCGTAATTGCCCTTCCTACTGTCTGACGTCCGCTGTACACCCATCTGTTGAAACTAGTCATGAGACAAAGTCATTCAGAATTCAGTGATCTTGTCTTGCCAGTCTTTGTTCGCCATCTTCTCTCTGCTGGGCACCTTTGACTGTCTTATCTTTTTGAAATAATTTTTATGAATTGTAAACATAATTTTTATGACTGTGACTTCAACATGTCCAGCTGTCATCTGTTGAGAGGATATCCACCCACACTTGGAACAAGTCCCTTTTGTCTGAAACCCACCGTGTTTCAGTTTAGGTCTTGTCTCCTGAACTGGCTTCTCTTCCCAGCAGTTCCATTTCTGAGGTGGGACAGCCATTCTTCCTGTCTTATTGGTTCATGGATGTACCTTTTCCTCTCCATCTGTCCTGTCACTAAGTCCTGTCATTTCTTCCATCAAAGTGCCATCTTTCCTCTTTCTCAGTCTCTTGCTGCCACCTGGCTAGTTTCCCCTGGATTCACACTGTCCATTGCTGGTTGTCTTGTGCCAAGGCCCTTTGGGCTTGTCTTGAAGGAGCAGAGCAGGGCAGCTGGAATTAGCTCAAATGCTGCTCCAACACTTGGATACTTTCCTCGGGCCTCCATGTTGCCACGTGTTACAGCAGAACCTGTTTTATAGGGCTATTCTGGGGACTAAAGAGATAATGCATGCGAAGCACTTAGAGTTCGATATATCTAAGATCTTTCTAGATGCTGTGACAAGACACTTTTATTATTAAACAATGTTTCTTGAACTGGAGTTTGAAGACATTGTCCTGGGAGTTTGTAACTTTTTAAAACCAGAGTTAAATTTATAATGTTCTTTTTAATAATAATTTTAAATCACAGGTTTCATAACATCTAGATGAACTTACAAATGAGTCGTGCCATATTAAGGTTTTACTATGAGTGTTTGAGCCCACCTTTAGTTGTCTCGAGCTAAGGGGGGAAAAACAGATGTGGACCTATTGCAGAAATCATGGGTTTGGGTCAGCTGGTGGCTGGAAGTTGCATGAGCAAAGGTTTCACGGCAGTTTGGTAGAGAAAAGTGACGGGCAGCTAAAGGGATCACAGAGCCCACGGTGGTGCAGGCATGTAGGATTGCAGGCATACAGCACTGCTGGGCACTTGCTCCGAGGTAGTGTCGTACCATTGAGAGCAGCCATGCGGCATCTGTAAAATTGCATCATCATCATCTGTCATGTTAAATTACTGTTGAGTTCTCGTTTGTTGGTATTTATCAGATTTTTAAATCTTTCCACCTTATAGTTTTATAAGAGCTAAAACGTAGGGAGGACATTCCTAGTTATATCTTTGGATATACTTAAATAATATTAGAATGAAAATATCTTAAGTCAAAGCTTAGGAGGAAGGGAGTCCAAGAGAGTACTTTCCCTTTATTGTGGTGATCTACACTTTTCTCAGGTTATGGAAACAGTTCTCATTTCTCAGATATCCTGTTGTGCTACCCAGTTTAGCACTTAATTGTTTGTGATTCTTTTATGTGCGTGTCCAAACCCCCTTCTCCTCCAGCCCTCCTTTACAGGCGAAGAAATGAGACCTAGAGAATTTGTAGTTTGTCCAGGTTAGCGGAGAGTAGAGCCTCTGATGATGAAACATTTAGCGAGTATCTGCTACATATTAATAATGATGATAATAGCCACCACTTACTGAGACTTTACTGAGCTCCAAGCATTGTATTAAGTGCTCGACATAAATTATTTCTCTTAAACTAACAGCACGGTTTAGCCATTATAATCTCAGTTTTGCAAATGCAGAAACTGAGACGTGTTTACAAAATTTATTGAAGAAGCTTGTTTAAGAAACTTGGTCATGGTCAGTTCTGGAGCAAGTATTTGACTCCAGCTCCGTGTATGCATTTACCACCTGGGAGCTGGGAGGCCTGGCGGTGTGACAGTCTTAGGAGGGAGCCTCTGCAGAATGCTCGTGACAGCTTTCAGGAGTCTCACACTCTGAGGAGCTGAGGGAAGACGTTAGAGTGGTGACATTCACACTAGACTGGAAGGGGGGAAAAAGCATATTGTTGCTGAAACCAATCCTTCCCAGGTGGCTAGAATGAGGGGTACAGAGTGGCTAGACAGGGACCTGGGGCCAGATCACAAAAGGGCCTTGTTAGTTTTGCTAAGGAGGTGAACTCTGCCCTGTAAGCAGAGGGGGGCCATGGACGGTGTGTAAGCAAGGATGCAACACAGCTAGATCCTTGTTTTAGAAAGATAATTCTGCGGCAGAGTAAAGGATGGAGTCCGGGAGACCAGTTAGGAGCCTGTTGCAGTGGTCTAGGCCAGAGGAAACGACACAGCACCTGTGGGGATGAACAGGGGGAGATGGCTCCATCAAAGATGTTAACACTGGGTGTTTCCTGTCCTCGGGTCCTGTGCTCTGTCTGCTGTGCCACTTTCCAGGTACTGACCATCAGAGGCATTTCATCAACACTTGTAGGACTCCAAATACAAAACATTTTCCTCCTTTCTGTGGACATATATTCCTCGATTGTGGGGTGTGTCTGCATTTAGGTTGTAAATTGCTCGCTAAGCAGTGGGAAGCTTTGTCTGTAGGCCTTGGCTTAGGGGACAATGAGCAGCCAGATGTGCTGTGGATGGGAAGAGTTTGTTATTTTTGGGTTTCAGATAAATTTGGTCATCAAGTTTATAAAAATGCACCCACAATAACACTGGTAACCCTGTGGGTTTTATTTTTCTGAGTAATATGAATGCGTACTATGTGTGTTCAGTACCGTGCACTTGAGTTTCATCATCTTCTCCTGATGCTTTAAAAGACTAATATTTGGAGAATTTTTATTAGTCTAGAGTAACTTGGAAGTAAACATGTTCCTGGCGTGTCTTTTTTAAAAAGTAGCTCAAGGCTTTGAGAAAAAGTAAAACTATTCATTTAGTAAGACTTTTCTAGAGTTGACTGAGTCATGCCTTCAGTCTGGTAAAATAGCAAAGCGAGCCTGCTTCCCCAGGCCCCCTCCCCTCTTCGCAGGGCCTTCCGGTGAGACGGCGGCCCCTGGAACCCTCCTTACAGCCTTCCAGTGCCTTATCCTCTCGGCCAGACTTTGCAACTTTTGTACTGTGATAAGTAGGTACTTGGGATTTCCTTAAAAAGGACTCTTGACCACAGGCTTGAAATTTTGGGGGTAAAACATAGCTGATATTTACACAAGAGGGTCAGAAATAGCAGTGTAAACATTTCTTAACCATGATGACAAAAATCCCAACCGTCATCTTGCTGTGCCGTGGAACAGAAGCGTTGGGTTCTTGTAGGTGAGGATCCGGTGAGCGCCGCGGGCTCTTTGCTCCCAGAAGTCCAGGGAAAGTTTGCCTATTTTAAGACTCAAGTCGGAACACAGGATTAGAAATGTTTGTCCTGGGCTTCATGTGATGGTTATGAGGGATGATGAGATCATGGCCAGATCTTAGTAAATGCATAGAAGAAACTTCTGGATGTCTGTTTACTTTCTTTTGGGTGTTATTTAGTGGACAGGAATGGTAATTTACTATTGCATGTGGTATTTTAGAAGATCTAATGTTGTATGTTTGTGTGTGTATGTGTACATGTATCCAGTGTAAAATACTTTGAACTCCTAGAAGTACGGTGGAATGTTTAAAAGTAATTTTTTTGCTCATCATTATTTTGAAGAATTTCCTTTTCTAGTCTGTAACGTCTAGATTCCAGACAATTTGACTCAGTTGGAAGAAATTTGGTGTTTTACTTTCCAAGAACCGCAAGGAATGGATTTGTCTTGTGGTGGGTAGAAGGAGAAGGAGGTGTTACACCTACTTATGGCATGTGCCAGCCTGATTCCTGGATAGTGTGGCCAGATGGAGAGAATTCTGTCTATCCTGACCACTCTTATCACCTTTCCTTCTGCAGTCCACACCCGCTTCTTGGGAGAAGATAAGTCGGGGGGGGGGGCGGGGGGGGCTGTCAGCTGACTTGTCGTGGAAACTAGGAGCTGGAGTCAGATGAGCAGTTATGAAGGCTAGAGGCTTCCGACCCCCTGAGCGTATGATGTGGGCCCTGACTGCTTGACTTGAGTTAGAAGATGCTGAGACCTCTGAGGCTCATGCTGTTAGTGCAGCCGGCCTGACTTTGGGCCATAATGTGGCCTTGTTTTTATCACATTACAGGAGTAATATCTGTTGGATGCTTAAAAGATTTCAAAGAATTGAAAAAAGTGACAGTTTCATTGATTCCCTCAGAGTGATACCAGCCATTAGCAATTTTAGAATATATTCTTACAGATTTTTTTTCTTTTCACACACCACCATGTGTATTATTTTTGTTAAAACAAAAAGAGGACTCTTACTATATAAATTGCTTTGCTGCTTGCGTTTATTGCTTAATACTGTGTCTTGGACATCTTCCGCATCAGTGTGTATGGATGTATTTTAGCATTGATTCTGATGCTGCAGTATTCCATTGTATTGGGTAGAACATGATTGGTTTATTTAACTGTTCTCTGATTGCTGGACATGTAAATTGTTTCTAATTTTTTGCAACGATGAACTATACTGAATTAAATGTTCTTATATGTACCATTGTGCATCCCTTGACGACAGGGACACGTTCTGAGAAATGCGTTGTTAGGCAATTTTGTCATCGTCTGAACGTCATAGAGTGCACTTACATAAACCTAGATGGGATAGCCTACTACACACCTAGGATACATGCTACTAATCTTAGGGGACCACCTCGTGTGTGTGGTCCGTCATTGACTGAAGCATCATTGTGTGGTGCCTGACTATATTACTTTGTACACCTGTGCAAATGTTTCTTTAAGATAAATTTCAAGAAGCAGAATTGTTGAATGAAAGTATACACTTGATGAATTTTAATAGATGTTGTTACATTGTTGGAGTTCTTTTTAAAAATCAGAGTTGGATGGAGGCCTAGAGATTGTAGAAATCTCCTCACCGTAAGCTAAGGAAATGAAAGTCTGGGGAGCTAACGTGATGTGTCAAAGCACAACGAAAATAGGGGCTCTGCATCTCCAGCTCCTGACTACAAGCCCTGTGATCTTTCTGGGGGCTGGAAAAACAGGCCTAGAGATTGGTTCTGGCATCTCTGCCCCCTTTATCCTTGAACTGTGACTCTTTCCCCTCGGCCTGGAAAAGCCGTCTGGTCGGCTCTAGTCAGTGAGTCAGATATTTGTTCTGGGTCTTTGGCAGATCTTGGAATTCGTGACGGAGCTCAGTGTCGCACAGCTCTGCACACCAGGAGTTGCCGTGGACCCCTGGAGGAGGCTCGGGGTGCCCGGGGAGCAGGACTCTTGTTTTCACTGAAGGTAGGTGCAGATGGGCTGGGGGCCAGGCCGTGCAGACAGGGAGCTTTTGTGAGGCAACACAATGTCGTGTTGTGGAGTGGAGACCCTCACTCTGGGTTGCTTTGGTCTGTGTCTGGAGCAGAAGGGCAGGATGGTGTGCAGGATGTGGGGGGACTCGCTGGTTGGGCATTAACTTGGTGTGATCTTGCCTCCTCCAAATCCTTTCTCAACACTTGGCAGAGTGATCTTTTTAAAACACAAATGTGATGAGTGACTTCCTGATGCAGTGGCTTCTCACACCTGCAGGATTTAACCTGGCAGCATTTTTGTCCTCTCCTGCCTCTTCCACCTTATCTTCCATCTCTTTCCAGCTTGAACTTTGTGTTTCAGCAGCAGTTAGCTGCCCTTAGTTACCGACGTATCATTTCATGCTTCTGAGTCATCATTTTTATTACTCTGTCTACCGTGAGTTACTCTTTCTCTACTTCTTTGTCTGGCTCATTGCTCTTCATCCCATGGGATACAGCTCAGGCGATAGCAGTCCTCCGGGAAGGCTTCCCGTCCCTCCTCTCTGGTCTCTGGGGACACCTGGCTCATTACTCCTACCTCTTTGTAATTATCTCTGTACCCCGTCAAAGCAAGTTCCTTAAAGCTACACACCTTTTCTTCTTGCATTCCTGCTGCCTAACTGGGTGGTTGGCACAGAGCAGACGTTTAATACATATTTGAGCAGCATTCTTGGGAAAGGTTTCAGGCCTGTTGGGAGTGGATTTAGAAATGGATTTGGGCCAGACCCATAAGTGAGAGCTTGAAGACTGTTCCAAGAAGAGCTGGGCTTTCTGCAGCCCTTGCATGCATGGGTGGTGTCCTGATGGAGTGAAATCAGCACTGGCCTGGTAGTCAGCCCTGGGTTCTTGTCCTTGCTGTGTTCAACACTAGCATTGTGACCTTGGGCAAATCACATAATCCCTTGAGCCTCAGTTTCCTTATCTGAGTGACGAAGGGATGGTGTCAGTGAAGTTCAAGGTCTCTTTGACTTCTGACCTCCCTGGATGCTAATTTTATGAAATTCTATGACTTGATGCTACAATGCTACCCTTAGGAGAGCAGGCCCACAGTTGTGCGCATGCTCTGTGAGTTTGCTCAGTGAGGGTTCATAGAACCACAAGCCTGGGCTTAATCATCATAATCAAGGATTCGATAATAAGGAGAAGCTGTTCCAAGTACTTACCCTGCTGTGGTCAGTTGCTGATTCCCAGAACCAATTAAGGGAAAAAGATCAGCAGATTTTCTTTGGTTAAAACACACACACCCCCCAACAACCTTTGAACACTGAGTTTTTTCCCCCGTGTCAGTTGCATTTTCCCAGCTTTTAGAAGTGAGGTAAAAGGGGCAACTTGGCTGGGACTTTTTGTCTGTGTATTAAATGAACTCAAGCAATTCAGAGGTGATTGTTTGAAGCTGCACTTTGGGTTGATTTGAGTACCGGAAAGACTGTATTTTGGGAAACTTAGTTTGGGGACTGGTGATTAAGAATATCTGTTTGTTAATATCAGGCTGAGGTGGCTTTTCAAGGAGTGCATTAGGATCAAAGGCTACAGCTTTCTCCTCTCCTGCTGAATGGTTGGCTTCCTGTCTAGATGTTGGTGCCAGGCTGCCCAGGCAGCAGGATCCAGGAGTGGGGCCTGGGGACAGAGCTCTGCCCGCTCCTGGCAGACACTCCCTCTTCCTTCCATATTTACTGAGTGTTGGCTGTGCTTCCGGCATTGTTCTGTCTAGCAAGGCAGATATCTCTCCTTGTCCTGATGGAGCTTCCATTCTAGGTAAGGGAGACAGCCAGTAAGTGGATAAGCAAATGAGACTTTAGAGAGTGATAAAAGCTGCAAAGAAATAGGGAACTGTGGTGGAGAGTCAGTGACCCCAGGAGGTGGCCTCTCTGAGGAGGTGACATTTGCCTGGATCTGGAGAGGCAGCTGTGTGACTATGGCAGAGGTCCTTGCATAGGCTCAGGGATGAGCTTAGCAAACTAATTCATCTGTGTCCCAGTGTCCTCAAAATAAAGCTATTTATGTAAAATGAAGTTACGGTTGTTGTGAGGAGTAAATGAGTTAATCACAGGAAGTGTTCAGAACAGTTCAAGGCACAATGCTCAAAAAAATGTCTGCTGTCTTTATTATAAGCATCATTACCCATAATGCCTCTCGTAAGTTCCAGGTCCCATAAAAACTTCTGACATGCCCCAACTCAAGCACTTACTACTTCCTAAACTGCTCTATTCCCTTTTCTAGTCCTCCCTAACCCAGTAAATGGCTCTGCCATCCCCCCTATGATAAAACCAAAAACCTACATCCAGTACATCAGCAGGTCTTGTTGACTTACCCCCAAGACCTGTCTCATTACTCATTGCTGCCGTCCTAGTCCAAGTCACCGTCAGCTCTTCTCTAGAACCTTTCAATAAGAAACCTCCTCCCCAGGTCTCCCCACTTCCTGGAGCTCTTCCTCCATGCAGACTAATCTCTAACCAGCAGCCAAGTAAACTTTCTAAAAGTGTTAACTACCGTACGGGCTTATGATCTGCCATACTTGAACTGACGAAAAAAAATCCACACTCCTCATGGGGTCTCCGAGCTCCTACATCCATGAGCCTCCGCCTTGTCGTCTTCATCTTGATTTCCTGCTCCCTCCCTGTTATACTGAGCCTTCCAGCCTCACTGGCCTTGATTCTGCCCAAAAACTTGCCAAGCCTTCCTTCCTCAAGATCAAACATGGGGAGATCATGTTATCTGCGCCAAAAGCCACCTGATGGGCCAAAGGTTGTGTCCATTCTGTGAAAGGGAACAGAGAGAGACCCATGACCCCTGGGTTATTTTTGCCTCATTAAGAAAAAGAGCACTGAGCTGAAACATCGTTTTAAGAATTAGGTCATCAAATATTAATGTGCTCACTCAAGCATAATCTTTAAAAGAAGATTAGTGGCATGCATTCTTTGGTGCTGGATTCCTTACCTTCAGGAAGTCACACAGCTGTATCCTTACACTCTCTTAAACTAAAAGCACATCCATTTGGGGAACGATGGGAGTCTTACAGAGCATACCGAGCTCTGGTTTTATCGTAGCGCCGCCCCCATTATAATTCTGCTCGTAATTATTCAGCGATTGTACTGTTTGTCCCTGTTCTCAAAGCATGATATCAGGTGATTATCTTATGGGGCAGTTGTTAGTCTTGACTGTGAAGGTCAGTATTATAAAGAGGTTCTGACGTACTTTCTGGAATGGTATGTATTCCAGTGCTGCTACAAATGGATGCTAATAAGATCAAGTTAATAGAAAATAAGCATTTTACAATAGACTCACCTTACCTAATAGCATGTTTTCGTTATGCACATACCTCGATTCTTGATAAGTTGGCCCTAAAATGGCAAGAGGAGGGAGGGGAAGGCGTTCTGTATGCCCGCGTCTCTGCTGACTGTAGTCACTGAAGATGCATTGAGGCAGGAGAAGAGCTGCCCCCCCCCCACGCATACCCAGCCCCGCCCCTCTTCAGGAACTTGCTGCTTAAAAAGAACATTTGTCTGAAGATGTTTTTCTAAAGTAGATGGAGCAGAGGCTTATTGCTTGTGAAGTGTAATTTCTATAGTGTTTTAAAATTTGTATATTCTAAAATGTTTGATTTCCATTTTCAGGTTTAGGTCCCAAGTAAATCTGGCCCCAGGGAGGTGTCGGGAAACTTCTGTGGTTTAGTTCACGGGTCGTTTCCCCTTGTGGGGGGGTTCAGCCCTGGAGAAACAGGAGTGTGTCTGGAATACCCTTGACTGCAGACAGCGGACAGCTCAGCCTGTGCTGCGGGTGCATGGAGGAGGCGATTGTGACCCCCCACGTCAGGAAGCCTGCAGGAAGGCGTTTGAGGATCGGTGTGGCTCCAGTGGGACCTGCTGGGTCTCCTGCTGCAGCTCTTCCCAGGTGGCATCGCCGGGAAAGGCACAAGCAGAGTCTCGGGCCAGCCTCTGTCCTGGGCAGCAGGTAGGCAAGGAGGGCGAGGGCTAGGAATACGGGGTAGGGCACGGCTGTGGGGTGCAGTGTCGGCTGGAAGAAGCGGAGGGCAGACAGTCCTGCGAGCCCACCCGGCTCCTGCAGGCTCCCTTCGTCTGTCCGTCCGTCCGAAGAGTGGGTAGTTGTCACGTCTGTTTCCAGTTTAACCCTGTGTCTTCTGCCAAAGACACGGGGACCGTCTGCTCTGGGAAGGCCTCTAGCAGGAAGGATTTCTGTTTCAAAGTAGTCTTTACAAAAAGCTTGTATATGCAGACATTTTTCCTAGATTTTATTCTCACTGTGTATGAGAGAAGTTTTGTGAGAGAAGAAAGACGTAAGTAAATAGGGTATTATCAAGATTAAATTACAAAATGCACTTGTTTTCTAAACTGTTAAATCCTAATGTGCTTTCTGAGTACTTTGTAATTGTTAAATTTCTATGCCTTCCTGGTCTCGCATTCTCCAGACCTCTGTGCCTTTGCTGGTGCTGTGTGCTCTGCTCGGAATGCTCTTCTCCAATGCAGATACCGCCTCCTCTGTGAAGCCCTCCCAGCTCTGCAGTCACATCCATGTCTCCATGCTTCCCCCATCCCCTTGCAGCTCACTTCTCTCAGGGTCAGTCTTAGCTGTGCCTCTGTTTGTTCCCCTCAGTTTGTCATCAGGGACTCATTTTATGTGTCTCTGTCCCACGCATTGGGGAATTCAGTGCCTTATTCACAGGACATGCTGAAAAAGTGTCTGTTGCATTGAAAAAAAATACTTAGGTTTTTTTTTTGCAGTAGTTTAGATACATAAATCCTCAGATATTTCTCATTGTGTCACTACTCGATGATGCCAGCATCCAGCCCCAGTTTGGTGGCCATCCGTATCTGCTGTCTCGGAGACAGGGCGGGTGCACTTGTGTGCTGTCCACCTGAGAGGGAGGGAGGTGGTGCTGGCTGAGTCAGCACGTCCTGCTGGCAGAGGGTCAACAGTAGCCCAGAAAGATAACACATCATTAGTCATGTTGACAGAAGGACAGTCCCCTCCCTCCTGCTCCTAGTCGAGGTGTTAATGAGGAGTAAAATGGCCAAAAGGCAGGAAGCTTTGCTGAAGCCAGGGCTTGGGCCGCCCACACCCCGGATAACCTGCCCTCACCTTGAACGGTGTGCAAGCAACCTGTTACCATTTGGAAAAGACCAGTGGCGGCTCTCTGCTGCCTGCCTGCAGTGTTCCAGATGCGCGACCAGGCACCTGCACAGAATTTCTTTGGTCCCCAGTCAGCCTTATGTGGGAATGTTTTTAAAAGTTCTATTTTCCAGATGAGAAAAATGAGGCCGAGCCCTTGCCTCAGGTCACTCAGGTGGGAAATGACCAGGCTAGGGTTAAGTCCAGGTCTGCCAGGCTCCAAAGGCTGATGCTTTTTCATGCAATCTGCTGTTGGCACACCTGGTCAGGTGGCAGCCTGAGATCATGGTGCAGCCAACATGCATTGAAGGCCCACCGAGTTATTAGGCTCCGGGATGCAGGAGTGAGTGATGGTCCCTGCCTCTAGGTGTCAGAGTTGAGTGGTGGCATCAGACCCCTGAGCAGATGGTGGTGAGACTGGGGTTGTGGAGCTGGGGGCAGAGGCTTCCTGGAGGTGGAGGGCAGGGGGCACAACACAGCCCAGCGTTGTTGGAGGCCTGGGGTTTAAGGAGGAGGTGTCAGGGGCAGGCAGAAGTCCCGTCATGGGTGGCCATGAATGCCAGGTTAAGGACTTAGCCTTTTTTTGTGGGTGGGGGTGTGTTGGTCAACCAAGTTTGAGCCCAGGAGTGATTGTCAGAGTTGACTTCAGAGAGCTCAGCCTGGTGGCAGCTTGTGGATGGGTTTGACGGGGAACAAGACTGGAGACAGAATATTTCAGAGGGCAACGGGCAGTATTCGGTGACTGACTGGATTGGAAATGGAGAGTCTGTTGGTCGCAGGGGTCAAGGATAACATCTGAGCTTTGAGTTTGAGTGACTGGGTACCACCCTCAGGATTGGAGGAACGAGGGAAAGGATGCGTGTGGATAAACAAAAGATCAAGTGGTGGCTTTAGTTTTCTCAGTGAAGGACAAAATAAGGCAGTCAGTCGGGTGAGGGAGGTGAGGTTGAGTAGCGGGTACCTCTGGGGTGGTGAAGGTGGCGAGGAAGGGCTGGTGGAGGGAGCTGACAGGCTTGGCCAGGGTTGGCATGAATTTTTGGTTCATGGTTTTTTTGGGTTTTTTTCCCTGTAGAGTGCTCTTCTCTTCAGGCCTTGAGTAGAGAAAGGTGGATTGTAGGAGCCTGTCCACCTACGGAAGAGAGGTTGGCAGGATGAGAGGGCGTGAGGCAGTCGAGGTTTCTGATGAGAAAGTATTTGGGATGCTGTTTAGAGAAAGAAGGGAGTTCTAGCAAGGGGTGGATGGTCAGAGAGCAGATGCAACAGCCGGGATAGTGGGAACGAGGGCGTGGGAGAGGTCGTGGCCAGGTCCGGAATATTGGAGTTGAAGATGTGTGAAAGGAAGCAGCTCTGGGCGAGGTCACTATTCCAGGGTGTGACCAGGAGTGGACGGTGATTCACGGTGGGTGTGAAGGTCATCAGGCTTGGGGACGCCCAGGAGCTGCAGGCCTTGCTTGTTGGATAGATCAGCTCCATCAGAGGCTACCGCGTCAAGCACCTGCGGCAAGGGCACGTGGCAGCGTGAGATGAGGGGTCTAGCTGTAGACAAAGCTTCGTCAAGCCAAAGAGCACATGCCTCATCTGAAGAGGACAGTGTCACCTGCCACAGCCCAGCACTGTCTGGGGGACGTGGGCCTGCTCTTACTGCTTCACTGAGCCCTTTTTTTTTTTCCTGGAAATCAAAATTTTTATGTGAAGCCTCCTGATTTTTAAGTGTTGACGTCTTATTCAACAATTTAAAAAACTCACTGTGTATCCAGCATATAGGTAGGCTTTGGCTGTGTGGGCTGCCTGTTCGTGCCATCTGCTGTACAAACCCCAGGACGGTGGCCGGAGGTGGGTAGGAGGCCACTGTGGACTGGAGCCCACTGTCTGGCTACCTTCCTGGTCATTTCATTCCTTTTGGAGGATGGAGGTTTTCAAGATAAAGAGCTAACTAGCTAATTAGTTTTTCAGTGGGAGCTAATGGGAGATGATAGTAATCTGAAGCCTGTGGCTCAAGTGAGCTGTAGATTGTGATAAAAATTTGCTAGCTCCTTCTGAAACTCCTGCAGCCTTACCATCCTTTTCTCTCCAGAGAGCATTTCTCTTTGCGGCTCTTAGTTTGTTTCTTGGTCCATACTTTCTCGTTTGCTAATTCACAGCATTTTCTTTCCTTACCCTTTTTTTCTCATCTTTCTGTCTTTACTCGTCTATCTCCAATTCATTTTCTTACATGGTTTAGCTCCAGTCAGTTGGTTAAAGTAATGGATAGATCAAAAAGTTTTTGTATTGGTTCAGCAAAATTTTATATTCTATTTTTCTTAGTTTTCAAACTCAGTGAATTAACTATGTGAGTTGCAATTACAGGGAGTGAAACTTCAGCACTTGCACATCCAAATGCCTCTTTTGCCCTTCAAATTAATCACTTTGTGGGTTTTACTCAAATTTCAAAACACTCTTTGTCCTCGGGCCATCTGCACATAGCTTTGACCATCACCAGTGTTTGCAAATCTTTGTCCCTTTGAAGGGACATTTGATGGTTGAGACAGGCTTAGAACTAAGTCTAGAGAATAAGGTTATGGCTCGGCCCAGGAAGTACCGTAGTTCTGTGTACAAAGGGGATGTGGCCGTGAAGCGGTGACACAGTGTCTGCTGTGCTGCTCAGCGATCCCCAGGGTGGTGGCTCCACACGGGGAGGTGCACAGATATTTGAACAGTGCGGCCTGCGTGCAGTCTGTGCCATTATCTCCCACTTTTTCGGCATGGCTTTAAAGACTTTGTGTCCAGACACACTGAATTTGTTAAGTGACTAACAGTTAAATTTTCCCATTTCCAAAGATGTTTTAGTGAGACCTTCAGATAGTCTTTTGGAGATAGATGTACAATTTCTATTGGCCTTTGGAACGCTGAGATAAGACATCGAGACCTGCAGTACTGTCTTTCTGGGCCTGGTGAGCTCTGGAACCTCTGGATTAGAAACCCTTGGGATCTGGTTCCCTAAATGATGGTTTTAATGAACGATGTGTGTGTAGTTGAATGTCGATGTGACTGTTGAGCAGCACACGCACACAAGTCAAGCTCATTGCCAAACCTGTATGTGTACGTCTGTTGTGTATCTGTGAAAGAACCAGGCTGCTTGTCCCTGGAGGCGGCACCACAGAAGTTTGGACGTGGGTCTTTATCGGATGGCCCTGGTTAGTCCTTTTAAAACATGTGGATTCTGCAGCTCCACCTCCAGAGATTCTGATTCGTTCTGTGGGGCTGGAGTAGGGGTGGGACCAGGAATCTGTAGTTGGAGCAAGTGCCCCTGGTAAGTGATGCTGGTGGTCCTGCGGCCACACTATGAGAGACAGTGGTGTAGTGGGCTTTGGGGTTGAACGGACTTAGATTCATGTCCTGCCTGTCCACCCCTTGCTGGTTAAGTGATCTTGCAAAGTCTCTGAGCCTCAGATTTCTCATCTTTTAAGTGAGAATGGTGATACTGTCAAGGGAGGGCGGTTAATACACATAAAACCTGAGCTCTGTTTGGCACATACGTTATGTTAATTACCTCTGGTTGGGAGTAAAGGGTCCCCACCCCTACTCTGAATTTCCGGCGTATTTGTCAGAGGGGGTGTGTAACCCCTGAGGATGAGGATCGCATTTTATACTTTTTCCTGTGTTCTAGAGTCCAGTACTTTGTGGGGCGTGTGGATGCTGGGGGCCCCTTGGTTCTGTTTATCGCTCGTGTTTATGGTGCAGCATGTAGTTCCAAGTCCTGAGAGTCACCACAGGCCCCATAATGGGCCACGACGTGAGGTTTGCCTGCCTCTTCTCCTCCTCTACCTCGGGGCTTCTTCCTCCCACGTGCTTGCATGTACACACACACACACACACACACACACACGCCACGACGTGAGGTTTGCTTGCCTCTTCTCCTCCTCTACCTTGGCGCTTCTTCCTCCCACGTGCTTGCATGCACGCACACACACACACACACACACACACACACACACACACACACCTGTGCTTGTTCTGAGGAGCTGCATCTGAGGTCTAGCTCAGGTCCAGTCCTCTCCTCTCAGGTCACTGAAATGTGGTGACATTTGTCTGTGGACCTGGCCTGAAAGGACTTTCGAGTGGGCCTCTGCTTGTTACACCTTGAGGGAAATTAGGGCGTCAGTGTTCGGTGGGCAAACCTAGGTCACGTTCTCCTTGCCCCCGTCCGCAGGCACATGGGAACAGGGTTCACTGTGCCCAGACAGTCGTCCCTGTGCCACTTTTTGTCTTGGCCACGTGATCTTGATCTTCCTGGAAGACAGGCGATTCAGTTTTTACACAATGTTTTATTTTTATTTGTTTTTAATGCTAGCTCTGAAAAATAATGCCTTGGTTTTGGCCTGTGGTGCTGTCAAAACAAAACACTTCCTGTATCCAGGACCTGAGCAGGTTTAACGAGTACCGGAGCATGCTGCTGCCTTTGGTTTTCATCTCCCTTTTGTAACTTTTGAAGTGGAATAGCCCTGCATTCTTTTCTTGCTAATCATTTAAAGTTTTAATTGAAAGTTTTGCTTTTATAACATGAGCTCTTTGGCAAATGCACGAAGGTGTGTCTAATGTCATTCTAATTTCAGAAGCCGTTTTTAAGTAAGAGGCTTTAATCTTCAATGCTTTTGACAGTGGGCTATTGATTAATATTTTTAGCATGTAAATTATGGTGAGGACAGTACCAAAGGGCACCCTTTTTTTACTTGTTTGGTATGTTTCCTCCTTCTTGGCTTGGTAATTATATTCGGTATAATTCAGGCTTGCACTACAAATAGATGTCGAGTCTATATTCTCTCCTTATTATGCAGTAATAATTCTGTGTTCATTACCTGATGGAATATATAGATGGATTTTAGGAGTCCATCCCCTTGATAGCTCCCCCAACGGGCCCTTGAATGTTATACAAAAGAAACACGTGGGGAAAGAGAAATCACTGGGATGGAAATTCTAAGTGCTTGGTGATTATAGAAATCAGCAAAAAGCCTTTTCGTGTTCGTTTTGAGTTACCAAAATCAAAGGAGAGCTAAATTTGTAGTCATTGCTTTTGAATATAGCTTCATTACAATAGAATATATAAATAGTATATTAAAGTTCTTTATTCAAGATTTTAAGTATTTTCCCGAGTACTTTGTATGCTAAATATTTCTTTGGAAGTAACCTCATGAGGACTAGAGGGAAGCGGAGTGGTCAGGGATGACATCCCTTCTTTCCTGTTCTTTCTGACCCCTTCCACTGCTTCTTGTGAATGCTTTCATACACGGCCAGCAATCTGAAACAGTAGGAGCGCCCTCTAAAAATCCAGCTCTCTTCCCCTTTAAAAGCGTTTCAACACACTAGTTTCATGTTAATAGATTAAGACAGAGAAGATAGAATTTTAGTTAGTGCTTCAACTTTAAGCTAAAAAAATTCATTTGAGTTGATATTTTTGATATTGGCAATAAATTTTGGAGGGGGGGATACTTTTTATTTTTTCACCCCTGATTACAGAAATGGTATTGATGCCCATTTTGGAAACCTTGACAAATACAGAAATGTTTAAAGAGGCAGAAGAAAAGTTTCCATAATCCCACCTCAGATTGTAGCCCCTAATTTCAGTCAGAGGTAGCGATTGTCCGAGCCTTGCCTGCACGCCAGCTCCCGAGGGGCCCAGACGGCATCCTCCACCCTCCAGCATCTTTGTGAAGGAAGCCACACAGGTCTTTTTCTCTCTTGGGCTCTGAGCTCCTTAAAGGAAGGGGCTGCCTTAATTTTATATCCCTGGAATCTAGGGTAATGTAGGTACTCAAAATGATTAAGTTTAAACTAAATTCCTTGCATTTTAAGTTCACGTCATTTAATTCTGTAAAGCCAGTGCTCTACGGTCAGGACTTCTTTTTCTGAAATGTCTACAGATATTTTAAAGAACATTTTATATTTTCAATGTGTAATATATAGAGATGATAAAACATTAAGAACCCACAAAAAGTGTGTGCAGTGAAAAGTGGGCGTCGCCTGCGTCCGCCCCCCAGGTCTGCGCTTCCCTTCTGAGGAGAAAGCCCTTCTTTTATTACTTTATATCTTTCCAGAGAGTCTGTGCATATACAAACATTAACACAAATTATCTCTTAAAAAACCTGCCTTTGGGGTGTGGGGCAGTGGTGGACATGTGAGTGACATGACCCTTTTGGAAGCCATTCCAGCAGGATCTATTAAAATTGAAAATCTAGCCCAGCAATTCCAGCTCTGGTATTCTGTTTTAAAAATAGGAATACCAGTGGGTCAGGATATACATGGGAGCATTTTTATTAATGCATTTTTGTGGTGGTGAAAAAAAAAGGAAAAAGAAGTAAAGCGAACGCCTGTCAGGCTAATGGTTGGCTAAATTGTGATGTGTACATGCCTTGGCCGGGGTACAGTCTGTACAGAGATGAGGTAGAGCTTTACTAATTGGTTGTCATGGAGGAACTGTCTTGATGTACTTTTATGTAAGAAAAGGAAGATGCAGATAAGATTGTACAGTGTCTCCTTTTTACAAAACAATGATAAACCTATGTGACTATGCGTGTAGGTAAGTTTATGTGTGATGTGATGAGAAGAACGAACAGGAGTTAAGTCAAAAATGCTTTCTAAATTGTTTCTTCTTCTTTTTTGCTGTGCCCTTGAGTCTTTCCCGGCACAGACATCATGGTCATTGAAGTGATCTGCCAAATCTACTTCCTTTCGCTTCTAGGAAATGGCAGTGGGTACTTAAATCCACACTTTTCGTGAGTGCTTTTATCCTTTGAGGTGTGAGTCATCCAAGGCAGAGTGTAAGAACTCACGCAGAGCAGCTAAATGCTTTGGTCCCACACGGATGTCTTGAGTTTGAAGTTGTCGGGGATGGCAGTGACCCTGCCAGTAGCTACGAGTGCAGGACCGCGGAGGACTCGACAGTTAACTGCGTGCAGGCTGAGAGGCTGGAGAAGTGGCATCAGTGACCCATGTGGGGGCTGATCAGAGCCTGGATTAAAGCCTGTAGGATCAGAAAAAGGAATTGCTGAGTGCTGTGGAAGAGGGACACAATGAAGGGTCAGATGAAAGCTGGGCTGTCTTGTCAGAAGGGTGAGTGAAGTGGCAGAGTGATGAGATGATGAAGATTAAAAACGGAAAGACAGTTCTGAGAAAGGATGCTCAGATATCTGTTCCAGGTTTACGTCTCAGCACATCCCTTTGTTGCCCTGCACGTTTATCTTCTCCTCCTTTCCTGGATTTGTGCTTCTGGCAGGCAGCACTAGGAAGCAGTGGGAGGTAGATGTCATTCAAGGGGGCCTTGAAGAGTACTTGAAGAAGATGCATGTGCCTACTCTCTCTTCATAGAAGTGCCTAAACGTTTACTGAGTGAATACCTAGTCAGCCCTGGGAGAGAACTCTAAATTGTTGTTAGCACAACCCTAAATTATTTAGTCTTGGATTAAGAAGGTACCTTATCTGCTCAGACATGTGTATAGGCGTCCAAAACCTCCACTCTGGACCAAAGAAATGTCAAGCCAGTTGGAAGGAATGAGGGCAGTGGGGGCTCTGCATGTGTTTGAAGGAATATTTGCCACCATCCTCTCTGCCCTTGAATCTGTCCTCCCCTCCCTTCTATATAATCTCGTCTTCAATTAAAAAGTTCTACTTCACTTCTTCTGCTTAGTTATGCTCCTACAGAAATGCTACATTTCACCAAAGTCCTTTTGAGAGTGCAGTACCCTAAATGAGATTTCCCAGCCAGGGCACAGAACCATCACCTCCTTCATTCTGGACATAGTGCTTTTATGAATAGAGTCTTAGAGCATGCAAACACATGTAAACTTTTGGATTCATATTGAGCTTCTAGTTTAGTTAGTATGTATAGTTTTTGGCATATAACTTTTGGACTCACATTTAGCTTTATACTTAAATCTACCCCCAAGTCTTAGTCTTGCATGTCGCCTTGGGCCAAGCCTCCATTAGTCTGTACAGAATTTTAGGTTTGTGGATCCAAATGCAAGACTTCACAATTTAATCTCCTTCGATTAGCACATTAGCTCTACTTTAGCTGCCTTTAAAGAGATCTTTTTCCACTTGGTTTTCATATGACTTACTGGTTGGTTTCAAGAACCCTGAAAATGAAATAAACGTGTCATCAAATGGAGAGAAGGTAGGAGCTGGAGACTGAATTTAGACTACTGTTCAGCTATTGGCTAGTTGTAGGACCTTCAGCAAATTACTCACCCTCTCTGAACTTCCATCTCCATTCTGTTTCCTTGGTATAAAGTGGAAAAATCTCTCTCACACAAGCTTGTTATAAGGGTAAGATGAGTCCATGCATGTAAAGCAGCTAGTAGGGAGCTTTGCACATAGTAGGTACACTATGTGATGAATGTCAGTGTCTTAAATTCATTAGTTAAAATATTGAACAGTGTGAAGCCCTGCATCATACCCCATAGTCATTGCAGCAGGTGGATAATGAGCTTACTGATCGGCATTCTTGAGTTGACTTTGTTCAACCAGTTTTGATTTTCCCCATTTTATCCTTCAGCCCAGGCCCTCCTTTTTGTCCAAGATACCATAAGAAGTGTTATCACATACCTTGGTGAATTCCAGATGCTCTATTTAGGATGTAGGAAATTGTTCATGATGTAATATTATATGAAAAAGGCAAGACATTGAAATGTACATAAAGTAAAATCACAATTTGGTAAAAAAATTTTTTTAAAGTCAAGTCGCTATGACCAGGGGAGGGAAGAACAAGGCAGCCCACTAAAGTGTCAACACCGTTATTACAGGCCCTGTGGGCTCTTGTCTCCCACAGCGGCAGCCACCTAGAAGGATCTCCTTAAGGATCTGTTGACCAGTTCATTCTTTCTCCAGGTGTCAGAGCTTGTTTTCTCTCTCTCATTCTGAGAACACTTAAGAATCTGTCACCTGCACCAAGCTTTCTTTGAAGAACTGAAAGCAAAGATGATTATTTTTTCCTTTACTTTGTGCCTGTTGTAATAGGCAGAGATCACTGTTCAGCTTTGACTGCAGAAAATCCTTTGTGTTAATGGCTGGGCATCATGTGAATGCCCTGTGGGTTCCCGTGTGTTTGTCTTGGACCCGGAGCAGCTTGCTTTGCTAACATCTGCTTTTTCTCTCTGGACAGAGCCGAGTACAACTCTCCTGGGCCCTAGCATAGGCATTTGGCCTCCATGGGCCCCTTCCTTCATAAAAATATTACCAGTTATATTTTATGACTGAGTTAGACAAATATAGTTCAGGCAGGATTCATTATTATTATGTTCATGTTTTTCTTTTGATCTTAAAATAACTTCAGAGCATCCTGGACCTTTGGTACTGTGCCTTCCATGCCTAACAGCTAAGTGGCCGGGCTCAGGGACTCCGTCGTGCTTGTCACCGAGGGCCCCCACTGCACATGAGGGGCACAGGGTTGATGACGGCGGCCTCTCTCCAGTTTGTATCCTCATTTACCCTGAGAATATTGGATGGTCCCGATTACTATCTGAGAAGTAATCACTTGCTTTTCTCTTCTTAATACATTCTCTCTACTCTTTCCTGGGTTATGGTGCCTTGGTAGCCTTCCACAGATTCTGTGCAGATTCCTGCACTATTAAAGATGCCTGTAAAGGGGGCATTTTTCAGTAGGTGCTCTGGCCCATGTTATCAGTGCTGCATCGCGAGGCTGATTTTATAAAGTCTTAGAAAGGTGTCAAGGTTAATGCTTTGCCTTCTAATGCTAGGCTTAAAAATTTATGTATGTATTTTTTTATGTTGTGAGATTGTTCTGTTCTTTTCCTTTTTGAATGGGACTGGTCAAAAACATTTAGGTTTTGTCAGTGATTGTGTTGAAATAAAACTTGTTAAAGAAAATACAATTACTGCACTCACCGTGAACTGAAAGATGGTTTCTCTTTGTTCTTACCCCAGCTGTATATTTCTCGGTCCTGTAAGAACTGCTTGTCTGTTGTTCAGGTGTCGGGTGGCTTGTAGGGAGCACAGATCCTTGACACAGAGAACAGGGCTATCAAGGGAGGAAAATTGAAGAGGAGCTGGAGAGGATCCAGCAAATAGCCAAGGCTCAGATGCCAGAAAGAGACCATGGCATGTGGTTTAAACTTGCCTCTTGATGTGTAAGCAGATGGGCCACACTAAAAGAGAGGCCCACAAAAAGCCAGAGAAAGTACGCTTGAATGAAGTACACTTTTGGAATGGAAGAGGTCAGGGAGCAATAAGGTGAGTTTATTCCATCAGTCCTGCTGTAGCCTAACCAGGGAAGGCAGCTTCGGCGTTTTGAGAACCAGGAGCACTGTTGGCATTTCCGTTATCCTCGTAAGTGCCTTTGAGCACCGAAATGTGTCTTCCTAAAGGTTGCAAGGTAGGGCGAGTTTTCAGGGCTCATCTATATGGTTGCCAGGCAGGAGCCGGGTCTGACCAGACACGTGGACAGTGGAGCGGTTGGTTCACATTTTGATTATGGTTCACTCAGGATTATCAGACAAATGGCCACCTCATCTCTCCTAGGCAAAGTATTGAAATCTCATTGACTGTAACTTAATTCTCTCTCCAGTTTTTCCATTCCTGGTCCTGGTATCTTATGCTTCTTCATAATGCGAGGGAAGAATGGCCACACAAAGAATTCATTCTCTGTGACTTCTTGTTCTTGCAGACATTTAACCCGCATATGTATTCCTGGGAGATGCGAGCTTGTTCCCATCAGCAGGGAAGGCTGGGCGCTGTTAGGGTGTGAGCTCCCGGGTGCTAGAAGGGGTGTTTGGGCAAGCGCTGTCATGTGATGCATCCTCTGGCTCTCCCAGCTCCGCCATCACAAATACACACAAATAGATTGGATGCTGGGCTGCATCTCCCCAGTTCAAACAAAATTTGGAAGGTTTTCCGAATTCTCCATTTCCCCTGATCCTCACTGTGATCCTATCCTGCCAGAGTTAAAGCCGTGGTGGTCTGTTCTTGGTCTGAGACATCATAGCACTTCATTCACATATGTCATTGCACTCATAATGTGGTTCTCGTCTCTGAGACTTGTTTTTTAACTTTAAAAATAGAACAAGAAGCTTCTATTAGCGTGGAAAATACTGATAGGAATCAAAGTTCTTTGTAACTCGTGAAGGAGGCCATGAATCCTCTCACGAAGAACTCAGTACGTTGCAGCACGCAACCTCGGGAAAAAGCCAAGGTGATGATAATGTCTCGCCAAACTCTTTTTTCTCCTTCCTTCCAGTATCCAGGAAAAGTGGTGCTGTGGGTTTGCGACCTGACTCTGTTAGTGCTTCCTTCTTTTCTTCTGACTCACCAACGGATGCGCCTTCGTGTTCTAACTGGAATTTTGGAATGCCGTCTTCTGACCCCAGATAACCTGTAGATTGCTTTGCTGCTTCTGACAAATACTGTACTTGGTGCTAGTTAATTATAGGCCAAGTGCATATCACAAGCTGTTAGCTGAGAACCTTGGTAAGTTTTGAGCGGGAGAAAGAGAATGTGCAGGGAGATTAAACTTGCCGAGTTTTAGGGTCAAGAAGGCACTTTCTAGATTAACCACCCATCTGATTCATCGGTTCTCTTCATAAAATCGTACTCAGTAGTCATCTGGCCTGAGCTGGAACAGAGAAGTCACTGTATACCCAGGGGACTCTGTCACGTTTTAGTTCAACAGATAGAAGGACATTTTTCTTTCTTTAGTTTCCCGTTATTGGGCCACACTGAGCACGTCTGGTTCTTTGACCATGTGACAGGCCTGCAGATATTCATAGGGCATTTGATGTTCTCTGCAAATCTTCTCTCCTGACTCCCTTTCAGTTCTTCACGGGGTCTGCCCAGGTCTCGTCACTAGCCGTGTTGTTCTGGTTATTCTGTACCGAGCGTGTTCCAGTGTCCTGTGCAGTACTCATTTTTGCCTGGCAACCATACATGGGAAACAGTGTGAAATTTTCCTTGGACTTTTGATTTGTGTGGTTCTTAGGTACAGTTCACAATGACGGTAGGTTCCAAATCCTGACTCTGCCATCGGGGAGGGACGCACTTTGGATGTGGAGTTTTGTGGGTCTATGTAGAGGCAGAAATCTTTGAAAAGTGTCCAGCTTCTAAAATTTGGCTGCCTTACCTTAAAAATGTGACTATATAGAAGCCGGCTAATTTGGGCACCCAGTCAGTCCTCTTAGGCTGGGGAACAGGGATGCCATGTTGGCCTCTCCCTCTGCCGTTCAGTGAGCTCTCTCTATTTATGCTGTTTTGAAAATTAACACTAGGAGTTGGCAGACAAGCCATTGGTGTGGAAGATAGGGAGTCTTGTAAATATTATAGATGTGCTTTCTTTTCCTGGAGGTCCAGAAACAGGGTAGGGAGCTCTCCAAAGTTGATAGTGGCTTCAGAAAAAAAGTGTTCTTTAGGCAGTAGCGCTAGAAATTGTACAATGTCAGCATTCCGAAACAGAGAGAGTGGCAGTCAGTGAGGAGCTGGCAGACTGTCACATGAGGAGGAAGGGAGCTGGGTTCTGGTGTCAGCGCTGTCCTCTAACCAGCTCGTTTCCGTAACTCTGAAACCAGGTCTAAAACTGTGTCTCCCAGACTAGGCTGCTCCTCCGAATCACCTGGGGAGCTTTATAAACCGACATTCATTGGCCCCGCTGCATGCCTGCTGGGTCAGACATCTGAGGATGCTGTCCAGGAATGTGATGCCTATGCAGCAGACTGAGAAGCTGTTTGCAGGGGCAAGAACTGGTTTGCAAGGGGACATGGGATGGGCCAGCCTTTAGGAGCATAGACTAAATAGGCTTTAAGCTATTCTCCAGCTCTCAAATTATGAATTTGCTATTCTTTTGATTGTACTTTCTGTGCTGTCGTGGTGTGTACTCATCTGTTGGCTTCCTCCTCTGTTGCTAGGCTCTTTCAACTTTCCTTCTCTAGTCATTGCTGGCTTCTGCCCATCCTAGTAACTTACTGGCTGAGTGTCCTGAAGGGTTTTTCAAGCAGAGGAAGCCCAGTTCCCTGTCCTCTCCTTCATCGCCTGTGATGATCGTTCTCTCCATCAGTGTCAAAGGGCACTCCAGATCGGGGCCTCCTTTCTCATGGCCTCTGGGGCTGCCACCGCCTCCTGCCAGCTCTCTGCCTACACCTTTGCTTGCTCAGGTATGTTTGTTTCTCTTCCAGGTCACACATCCATCTCTCTTTTGGCACTCCTGATCACCATAGCTGGCCGGTCCACGTGCCTTGGGAGGGGCCCACTTGTGAAATACATCTGGATTTAAAAAACCCTAAAGAGGCCACACTTCCTTCCAACCTAGAGCCTCATTTTGATTTATTTTTAGGATTTAAGAACCTCCCCTGTCCTTGCAAGTCAGCTTGAAATAAGGAAGGCTATCCCTCTGCACCCTGGCTCAAGACTGCAGAAGGAGAATAAAGACCCCCAGCAGTTGCCGGGGGCAATAGTAACAGTTTGTGTTTGATAAGGCGCACTGTTCTGAACGGTCAGGCTCCGACATTCAGGCCCCTGCCATGTTCGACCTGCTCCTCAGCTAGCAAGTCTTTACTCTGTTCAAAGCAGCCGTAGGACCAGCATGTGGGGGAGCAGGACTCTTCCTTGGTGCAAATGTCAAGAGTTACTCACTTTGTCACTTTAACCCAGTGCTCCTCAGCCTTGTTTTCGTGATCACCACCTTGCATGCCCTGCCCTTCCCAGACTCTTTAGGCATATCTTTCCTAATTGCACCTTCCCTCATGAAATTTTAATGCCGCAGGTGTGTTGTGGGCCACAAGCCATCGTAATAACTGAGACCCTTTAAACACTGCTCCATCGGTTTTCACCCACTTGTGGACTGTGTCCCTCGTGTTAAGAATGCATGCCTCAACCCTGGCTCCAGCCCAGCTAAGGCATACCTGGCTTCTCCCTGGTGATTCTGATGTGCAGCCAGGACTGAGACCCAGTGATCAAACCCAGCGTTTCCCAAACTTGCTTGATCGAGAGAATTAGCTGGGAGCCCTTGTTAAGCAGTCAGACCCCCAGGCCCTTCCACCTGGAGATTATGCATTAACAGGTCTGCCGTGAGCCTAGGAATCCATATGCTTGACCATTGCCCCAGTAATTCTTAACGCTTGTGGGCTTGTTTCTCTCTGTTCTGACACACAAGCTGCTCCCTCCCCTCATTTTCCTGACTGGAGGTTGTGGGAGTAGGGATGAGGTTGCTTCCAAAGCATAGATGTGCTCTACATATCCTGACTTGAAACTTTGAATCATTTTCTAATAAAAAGCAGTTAGAATAGGGTCATGCTGCTTCGCCAGACAAGTGCACATGGAGTACCTATTGTGCAGCAGAACTGTGGTGGGTGTTCCAAGGGACACGAGGGTCCCTCAGATGGTGAATATTGTGGTTTATTACCACAGGGGGCTTAGTAATCTAGTGAAAGAGCAGAGACAAAATGCTTTGGAGAAGCAGTTTTGATTTTGCCCAGGTAGTGGGTGAAAGGGCTTCCGAGAGTTGTGGCATTTGAGGCTGAGGAAGACGTTGATAGCCAGAGAAAGGTGCTGGGCACAGTGAAGGCCTGATGCAGAGCCATGACTCACCCGGGCTGGAACATGGGTGCCCGGGCCTGTGGGTGTGGCACCTGACGTCAGAAAGGCCACTGGGGCGGTTGTGGGGCAGGGCTTAGACAGAGTATTGGACTTGCAGCCAGAGAGGCTGGGACCGAAGGTGTGGCTCTGCTGCTTTACGTGGTGTGTCGCCTTTCTAAAGTTCAGTTTGCAGTAGCTGATTGCTCACTGGGCAGTTGTGTGGGTGGCATGACAGACGAGAAGCACTTTATAAGCCGTCAAAACCTACAAAAACGTTGATGATGTTATTACACTATGCCCGGGTTGGGAGAGCCCCGAACCCAAAGCGAAGGAGTTTGTACTTTGTTCTGTAACAATGGTCAGCCGCTGGAAAGCTTTGAGAAGACATGTTTACGCTGTGGACTTCTGTAGGCTTTCTTGAGAACTCAGTCCCGACATGGAGTGTTGCTCCTGTGCTTGCAGAGATGCATTGTGAGCTTCCAGCTCTGACTAGCAGGTGAATATGTGCAACATAACCCATCTGCAAGGCAGAGACTCTCAGTTCAAAGGCCAAGAAAAAGAAACATTGGTCCTTTGTCTCACCTGCCTTCCTTCCTTTTTCATAGTTAAAATCACAGGCTGTTGGCATAGGAAGGGAACCTTTAGTTGAGTCCGTTTGCCATCCTCAGCACTCAAGCCTTTGCTCTTAGTTATTCACAGGGCCAGGATGAGAGGAGTCTTGCCACAGGGCAGCACCCTGTGATTCCAAGCCAGGCGGCCATCACCCACAGGGCCAGCTACCCAGAATGGTCTCCAAATTCTGGCGCGCCAGCCGTTTCTCTTGGGCAGACACCCAGCCATCCCTTCCCACCTCGTGTTCTTGTTGTGTGCAGGTCAGGCCCACCCTTAAGTCTTGACTTAATTATTTATATTTTTCATTAATCTTTGTTTTACTGAGGAAGATTTGCCCTGAGCTAACATCCGCTTCCAATCTTCCTCTTTTTTTTGTATGTGAGCCACTGCCACAGCATGGCCACTGACGAGTGGTGTAGGTCTACGCCCAGGAGCCAAACACGGGCCGCTGAAGTGGAGTGTGCCGAACTTAGCCACTAGGCCACCGGGGATGGCCCTTGACTGACTTTCTGCTCTCTAGATTACTGAGCTTCCCTAAAATTCTTCCAGCCTTTTCATATGTATTTTTGTTCACTTTTTTGCTTTATTTTATTTTTAATGATTTGATGAGTATGAAATCCTTTTAAAAAAATTTACTTGCTTATGTTAGGATAGTAGCTTGCGTACTTGATGGAGTGTGGGTTGCTGGACTTGCTGACTGATATTTAAGGTCTCTTCTTGAGGGTCTTATAGCATTTGGTCCCGGCACTCTGTTGATTTATGCCTGTGATGTCTTTTTGTTTGTGGTCCTTCTCTGCTTTTGCAAATGAAACACTTAAAGTGTATTGGCATGATTCTTGTTTAGCACTCAGCTTCATCCTAACAGTGTACTCCAAGGGCAGCATGATGCTATAACTCGATCTAAATTTCTTCCACTTCAAAAGTGTTAGTAGCTTGGATATAGAGGAGTGTGTATTACATGAAGTAGGTCCTGTGATTATTACCCCCCTTGGCAAATGAAGAAACTGAGGCATAGAGAGGTCACACAGCCAGACAATAAATTAGGGGGCTGAGATTACAGATTTAGGACTCCACAGTGCTTCTTTGCCCTGTTTATAGTAGACAGGCAGGAACTTTGGACAGCAGTCTGAATCCCAGCACTGACATACCTGTGTAAACTGGGCCCACGTGTGTCACCTGTCTGTGCTTCGGTTTCATTATTTGTGAAATCAGAATAGCTGCCTGGCTCAGGGCTGTTTTTAAGGTTAAATGGGATAATCTGTGCAGAGCCCCTAGCCTGGTGCCTGGCACATCAGAGGCATTTCTCATTATTTTAGAGCTGCTTTTGTAAAAAGTAAAGTGTTGGAAAGTTTTTGAAATTACGCTTTCAAAGTCTACTCTAGTAATGTAGCATTTGAATGTTAAATTGCTTTAACCTGTGTATACGAGATATTCTTTCTTAAAAGAAGTCTTTGGTGAGTTGTCAGCCAGGAGTTCCAGGCTGTGCAAGATGCTCTCCAGAGGGAAAAGGAGGCAGTGGTACCAGGTCAGGGTCAGCCCATGCTGGTGCTGATGTTAGTGAACCGTGACATGGATGGAGGAAGTATCTCCTTTCCTTTTATTATACACATCTGGGTAAAAAGCCGGACCCTTGGCTGGGAGTAGGACGCCGAGGAAGTGGTAGCACAGAGGCTGCTGGGACCGCAGAGCTACCTCAGAAAATTGCCCTGGGAACTTAAGGGAATGGTTCATGCCATTTTGTGTGGACGCTTGGGAGCTGTTGCTTGTTTCCTGAAAGTCCAGGAACTGAAGGAATGCTGTTGTCTCTCATGCTGAACTTTGGGATTCGTGTTTGGGAGTATCCTATAGGGTTCCTACATTCCCTTTTCCTTGAGTGTTCCTTTTGATCACATGTCACAAAGAGAGATTTCCGACTCTGAGAACTCTTGAGGTGATGCACTGAATAAGTACTTAGCAGGTAGTGTTTATCCCAAGGAACCAGCTAGTCAGCAACACAAGCACACTGCTAGAACTTCTTTGAAGAGCCTAGTCACAATGAAAGAAGAGTGTCTTTTGTAGGATGCTGTGGTTAGCGAGTGGAGTGGCTCGTGTGTGACCCGCAAGCCACTGCTTGGCATCGCTGTACATTCCCATATTAAACAAATGCTAGGAATGTCAGTTCAGCCTCTTACCTAGGTTGCTGGTAAACAGTAAAAATAAAATTTAAAGAATGTCGAAAAGAGCAGCTTAAAGAAGTGGCTCTGAGAGAGCTCTGCCTTTCCTCTTCACGAAGAGGGCAGACTCCTTAGACTTGAGCGTTTAATCAGATGTAACTGCAGACCATGGGAGCCGAGCGTTTTGTGTTGGGCACTAATGGTGTCTCTTGTTCCTTAAACAGTAGGGCGATTCAGAAAGTTTTCAAAATTGGCCTTGTACTTGTAGTTCTTCATCTGGATTAATACTAGATTTTAATATTTAGTTCAGTTTGTGGGGCTAAAATGTGGCGATCAGCATGGGCTCTGTTTGTTTTTGCACAGCTGTTTGTGAGTTGCTAAGGAATCTCCTCTCAGTTTTTTCCATCTTGCTTCTCACTTAAATTTTTGGTCAGCCAGTTGGAAACAGTGTGAATTTCGTATGTGTGAGAAATCTAAATGTGAGAGAGGATTTATTTGGAAGATGTAAGGCTGCTCTTACAGGAGCAATCAACACTTTGGAATGCAGGCTGATCTAGGTGGAGACACACACTTATATGAAAGTCGCTAAATTACACAATTTTAATCTGAAAGTGAACACATGGAGGCGCTGGGAGAGTGGTGCACCTGGAGAGGGCGTGGAAGCCCTGCGCCCCTTCCCTCACACCTTGCCCTATACATCTCTTCCGTCTGGATGTTCGTCTGTATCCTTTATCATATCCTTTAGTAAACTGGTAAATCTAAGTGTTCCTTTGAGTTCTATGAGCCCTTTTAGCAAATTAGTCGAACCTGCAGGGGGTTGTGGGAACCTCTGATTTCTAGCCAGGCTGTCAGAAGCACAGGTCACAACCTGGACTTGGGACCAGCATCTCAAGCAGAGGATCGTCTTGTGGGACTGAGCCCTTTACCTGTGGAATCTGAGTCTGTCTTGGGCTAGAGAGTGTCAGAATTGCGTTTGATTCTCTGACACCCTGGTGACCTGCTGGTGTCTGAGAACTGCTTGTTTGTGCAGGAGCGCCTCCACACACACGTTGGAAGTGGGTCCAGCACCCCTTGGCTTATTTATTCTTTTGGAGTTTGCTATATCCTCCTGCTTGCCGTGCACTCCCCCCTCTTTTGGAAAAGTGCTTTGGCAGTTCCTTGAAACGACCTCTCCAAAATAAATATAGTAACATCATGATGACCACTGCAGGGCTTCACACTTTGTAAGAGATGGATTCTTGGCTGTGATGTGTCGTATTAACTGGTTAGTCAGGTCCCTCCCCTCCCCTTCACCATCTCTTCACGATGGTTTGGTCCTCTTAAGCGTCACTGAGAGTAAGAGACAAAGTCCTTTTCTTTCCCCTTTAGTTTGAATTAGTATGTACTAAAACTGCCATTAAATGTTGCCTTAGAAGGTTATGGGCCATTCGTGAATGATCATAATCTGGTAACTCAGATTAATTTTTTAAGTGCTGTGTCAGTGACTGCGTTCCTTCGTTCCTTGCTTGCTATCCAGAAGGACCAAACCTTGACTGGGGTGGGGCGGGGAGGTATCACTTTGTTACTTCAGGAGATGAAAAAACATTGGCGATCAGGGAGTCGAGGGAATTCTGTTCATCCGAGGTAAGGACTCATCAGTGTTGCCCGTATCTTTTTTCTTAGCTGAGCCTGTTACTTAGAAGAACTCAGAGTGTTGATCCAATTGTTGGTGTATTTCCTGTGAAAATTCAGAAACAGTCTTCCTAACACAATTTCCCTGAATGATCCATTCTTATGTGATGTCTCATAGGAACCTTTGATCTCCTTGGTGTGGTGTGACTGACCATAAAACAGCCGAATTGACTTTTTTTTTTTTTTGAGGAAGATTAGCCCTGAGCTAACTGCTGCCAATCCTCCTCTTTTTGCTGAGGAAGACTGGCCCTGAGCTAACATCTGTGCCCATCTTCCTCTACATTATGTGTGGGATGCTTGCCACAGCATGGCTTGCCAAGCAGTGTGCAGGTCCGCACCCGGGATCTGAACCAGCAAACCCTGGGCCGCCAAAGTAGAACATGCGAGCTTAACCACTGCACCAATGAGCCGGCTCCCCATGACTCTTTTTTTTAACCAGAAGGAGCATAACAGATGTAGTTTATGATGATGTGTATATTATCCTTTCATTGCATTTTGTGCCTCATTTATTATGATTTCCACTTTATCCCTGTATTTTAACTACTGATCCACCTGTCCTGTGTCAGCTCCTGGATGATCCTTGAGAGTGGGGACTGCATCTTGTTTGAACGTCTTTTCCTCCATTTCATAACCCTGCATGTAGTAGGCACATTATATATGTAGTGCTTGTTAGTGCTGTTAGCTGGATAAATTGTATTGAATCTAAGACAAAATGTCCACTAAACAAATTCTTACTCCATTTGAGCCATGTAATGCTTTCCAACAACATTTTTCACAGAAATAGAACAGAGAATCCTAAAATTCGTATGCAACAACAAAGGACCCTGAATAGCCAAAGGAATCTGGAGAAAAAGAACAAAGCTGGAGGTATCACACTCCCTGATTTCAAAATATACTACAAAGCCATAGTAACCAAATCAGCATGGTACTGGCACAAAAACAGATACCCAGATCAATGGAACAGAATTGAGAGCCCAGATATAAACCCACACATCTGTGGACAGCTAATTTTCGACAAGGGAGCCAAGAACATACAATGGAGAAAGGAAAGTCTCTTCAGTAAATGGTGTTGGGAAAATGGACAGCCACATGTGAAAGAATGAAAGTAGACCATTATCATACACCATACACAAAAATTAACTCAAAATGGATTAAAGACTTGAATGTAAGAACTGAAACCGTGAAGCTTCTAGAAGAAAGCATAGGCAGTAGGCTCTTCAGCATTGGTCTTAGCAGCATATTTTCAAATACTCTGTCTGACCAGGCAAGGGAAACAAAAGAAAAAAATAAACAAATGGGACTATGTCAAACAAAAAAGCTTCTGCACAGCAAAGGAAACCATCAACAAAGTGAAAACCACTGTGTGGAGTATGGAGATTCCTCAGAAAATTAAGAATAAAGCTATCATATCATCCAGCTATCCCACTGCTGAGTGTTTATCCAAAGAATATGAAACCATAAATTCTTAAAGATGTGTGCACCTCTCTGTTCATCACAGCCTTATTCACAATAGCCAAGACTTGGAAACAACCTAGGTGCCCATCAAGGGACGAATGGATAAAGAAGATGTATATATACACAATGGAATACTACTCAGCCATAAGAAATGATGAAATCTGGCCATTTGTGACAACATGGATAGACCTTGAGGGTATTACGCTAAGTGAAATAAGTCAGAGGGAGAAAGTCAAATACTGTATGATCTCACTCATAAGTAGAAGATAAAAACAACGACAAACAATCACAGAGAGACAGAGGTTGGCTTGGTGGTCACCAGAGGGGAAGCGGGGAGGGAGGAGGGCGAAAGGGTGTGTGGCATGTGTGTGGTGATGGACTGTAATTAGTCTTTGGGTGGTGAACATGATGTAATCTACACAGAAATCCAAATATAATGATGTACACTTGAAATTTATATAATGTTATAAACCAATGTTACCCCAATTAAAAAAAAAAAGAGAAATTGTAAAGAGAAATGTTTCAAGCCAAGTAAATGTAAACATCTCTGTTATGAATGCTCAAGTGTAGGCACTCACAATGTGGGAGACTGACTTGCTTCTCTGAGATTTGGCTTACCTGTGGCTTGTTAGGGCCATGTAAAGGAAAGAGTCATCCCCCTTTTCTTTGTTGCATAAAGAAAAGGTTCCTTTGCCCCTGAGTTATGAACATAATAAAAAGTTGTATTTTAAAACAGGAGATTTTTCTTGTGATCTATTTCATTTTTTTTGTCTTGTGGGCAAATACGTGGGCAAGGAAATACATTTCTCCCTGCTTCGCATATAGGGGAAGTGGTTAGTTTTACTGAGGGGTCAAACCTCTTCTCTCATCTCACATTTATGATCTGTTACCTGGCCCATGCAGTAGTGAGGGGATGTATAAGCTTTTTGTTTTGTGAATCATTATTCCAAATTCCTAGGTATCTGTGACTCTCTTTTGAATTCCATTCTACGTCTGTCTGAAAATTGTTCAAAAACTTCGAGTTCCCAGTTGAGTGGATAGCGTAGTCGTTTTTGAATTTCACCAACTTCCCTGCTCCTGGGTGGACACCCTTTCCTTTGCCTCTCAAACTAGACCAAGCCCTTTTTCTTTATATGCCTTTTTGCTAGATCCTATTATAAACTTGTATCAAATTTCTGCTACTGCTTTCCCAGTCTGCTTCGGCCTTCCCCTTGCCTAAGGCTTTATCTGGAGTTATGGGCTCTGTGCCCATGATCCTCTGGAAGCTGATTCCATTTCTTATCTGTCTAGCTTTCTTTCCTTTCAGGCCTGCTCTCTCTGCCTGGATCGATCTGGCAGCCACACCACTTCTGTGCTCTTACATGCGTGCTCCTTTCTTTCCCTCTCAGCTCATTCATCAAGATGGATTACAGCATTGGCGCAATTTTACTAGTTACCCCTTTTCTAGCCTAAATCTCTGCTCCCTGTGACTTTGCCTCACTTAGCTAATTAGAATACAGTTTCACAAATGGTTCTTGTTTCCCGCATAGTTACCTGAAAATTTCTTACTCTGAGATGCTCCAACATGGTTGTGCTTTGGGATTTTCCCTAAAGAATGTTATTAACTGGCCGCAGTGTCAGGGAAGCCACGAAATGTTGATGCACCTCAGTTTCCTCATCTGTTAACTGGAGGGAAAAACCTTTACCTGACTGGTACATATAGGGATTCAGTTAAATAAAAGTGTCCATGTATCCCCAGCAGTCTTTCCTCACCAAAAGGGATTCCTTCTTCAGTGATGCCTACCAGTTGTCTGTGTGACTGGGCATCTTTATTGAGCTATAACCCACATACCGTACAATTCAACCATTTAAAGTGCACGATTCAGTGGTTTTTACTATATTCACAGAGTTGTGCAGCCCTTACCACAATCAATTTTAGAACATTTTCATCACCCTAAAAAAAATCCCATAACCATTAGCAGTCACTCCCCATTTCCTAGGCAACCACTAATCTATTTTATGTAATTTTATGCATTTTTGACCCCATGCTTATTATATCGTGTGCTAATGGGATTTTCATTTTTTTCTTTTATGGTACATTGAAGGTATTTTGAAATGCAACCCCATAATTTTTAGAACTAAAAAGAGCCCTTCAGTCATTTAATGCTTATTTTTTATGCAAAGAAACAGGACCAGAGAAGTCAAGTGATTCATTGGCCCAAGGACATTCCCATTCCACACCTCTTTACTAAAACACACTAAAAAAAAGTGCCTTATTAACATGTATTTCATCAGTAGTTCTTATTTTTGAGTGTTTGCTAAAACCCTTTCAAATTCAAATTCTGGGATGTGAAATATGATGATTTGAACAAATCCTTTCAGTATCCTGTGAATATTTCTTGGGCTTTTCCCCTTTCTTTATAAACGTCTCATCTATCAAAAATCATATCTTAGCCAGAGTTTATTCAGTATATTTTCTGTTTAATTTCCTTTAGTAAAGTCATCACTCCGTGATCAAGCATGGCATTTTCTAAGATAATCTGTCTGGCTTTAATATCTGTTCTTCTGTGGCACGCCTGAGGTCGTTCCCTCCTTGTGTGGTGGACTATCCAATCTACCAGATTGCTCGCATCCCATGCCTCTCTTCAGTGTGAGCTTTCTTGCTGCTTCCATCCATCAGTAGAGACTGTTTCTCCACCCGCCTGAACGTGGCAGAAATGGCATCAGGCACATTTCAAGGCTGAGGCCCCAAGAGTCCTTGCAGCCTCTTCATTTGCCTCTTTTGAATCCTGCTTGGAGAGCTTCATGTAAGGAAGCCACCCTGTCATAAAGGAGAGTTCAAGAGGCCTTGCAGGGAACAGAGGAGCTCCAGCTGACAGCTGGCACTAAATGCCAGACGATAAGAGTGAGGCCAGGGTGAATCTTCCAGCCCTTCTCACTCTCCAGCTGAAGGTAGTGTGTGAGTGAGCTCAAGGGAAGCAGCAGAGGAATTGCCGGCTGACCCGCACAAATGTGAGGGGGAAAAAAAATCATGCTTTTTTTTTTTTTTGAGTCACGGAGCTGGGGATGGTTTCTTATGCAGCAGAGGCTAACTGATAACATGTGGGTATCAGCACTGTGGCAACATTGAGATGATTAAAGAATCTAATCCATGTGAAGTCTTTGGCTCGTTGCCAGGCATAGAGGATCCCTCAGTCAAGGTTGTGTGCTGTAGAGTTATCATTGCTGATACTGTTTTAGTCACTGTGCTCTCTTCTCCTCCTCCTCCAGATATAATACTGTTGTTTTCATTATCGTTCACTCTCTTGAGTTAAAGAATTGGACGTCCTTGGTGCTAATTGTCTGGTATTTTCCTTCCTGATTAGTAAGTACTTTAAAACTTGAAAAAACTTTTTCTTATGTGAAGCACATACATAGAAAGTACATAAGGCGTAAATGTACAGCTTCTAAGAAATTATAAAGTGAACACCGGTAACTACCTGTCAGGTTTTGCTGGGACTCCGAAAGCCTGTTGCATGCCCTTACTGATGACAATCCTCTCCCGCACACCTAGAGTTTATAGTAATCACTAACCTGATTTTATTCACTTCTTTGCTATTCTTTATACTTAACCCACCTCTGCATGCATCTCTAAGAAAAATAGTTTAGTTTTGGTGATTTTTTTTTCAACGTTATATAAAGGGAATAATGTATGTATTCTTTTGTGTCTGGTTTCATTTGCTGAGTGTTATTTCTAAGATTCCTCCACATTATGACTAACAGTAAGCTTTCATTTTCACTGCTGTTTAGAATTTCCTTATGAGACTATTCCTCTATCAGATCTACTATTGTTGGGAGTTTGGGTTATTTAGTTTTGGGCTGTTATGAATGATTCTATCAAGCACATGCTTGTCTGTGTTCTGGAATAACGTATATGAGAGGTTTTTTTTTTTTTTTTACACTGTATACCTAGGGGTAGAACTTCTGGGTGATAAAGTCATAGTCACTTTTTATAAGTGTTGTAGAAAAGAACATTGCCAGATGGTGCAAATAATATATACTGTAATAAGTATTAGTCTTACCTCGAGGTTAGAACCATTGATTTACCATGTCTTTACCAAGGAGGCTGAGCAAAACGGCACTTCAGGTCTCTGGGGACAGGAGTAGGACTGTGATGAGACCTGTGTAGGGTGGAAGGGTGTCAACAGGTCATTGAAGGGTTAGAATCCCTCCAGAAGGGAAAGCTGAGTAAAGTCGGTGTCATTATGGCTCGGAGTTTTCAGGAGTTTAATGACATTCTTTACACTGTTGTCCTCCAGGTGAACCTGTAACAGTGGTTTGTGTTTCCTCTACATTGTGGAGGAGATGTTTGGGCAGTGGGGGACACTTGACGGATCCTTGATCGTACGGCGATAAAAAAGGGCACAGTGCCTTTAGGACTGAGATTTCCTACGTCCTTTTCAAAGCAGAGGGGAGGTACCAATACCCTACCAAAAGAGAAGGAAAAAGAATCTTTCAAAAATGGAGAATGAGAAAAAGAAACATTTTGTGCAGTCAAATTAAAGACTCTGTATCTACTAAAAACATTGGTGGCTATAAGAAGACTGGTGTAGCGTGACAAGCCAAGGCAATTTGGGTTTCTTTGCATATAATTGTACAAAATGTGCTCTTAGCGGGCCAGTGTGCTATTATCAAACATGGTATAGTTGAAGAATGGTGTCTGTGTGCTCCATCACATGATCAGTCCGCGCTGAGGCGCGCTGCCAAGACAGCTACACGAACTGTTCTTCATGTGCCCTGGCTAATCGCAAAGAGAAGGCAGAGGGTTTGTGGCTTGTGGAGTATTTTCCCTGACTACCTGAGGAAGTTGGAAACGTGAGGATTTGATCAAGTATTAGTGGCATTATGTCTGTCTTATAAAAGAGCAGTTAATTCAAAGCATTTGGATGCCAAATTAAGATCCCATCAGGATAATGAAGGAAGGATTGAGGAATGACTGTTTTCATCTTGGGATCCTGTCAGACAGGGTTGTTTTTACGTCTGTGTGTGCTTCCCAGGTTAAGTAAAGTAGTATTTGTGACAAGCTCTCTTTGAGGATGCTTTTGACAGGCAGAACAAAACTTAAATTTGCTTGCTGTTCAGATTTCTAACGGATGTGGGAATTTGCAGGCTGTCGTTTCCACAGACTTGAGACTAACTTATTCACCGTAGATCTAAGTACCTTATTGACTTGATTTCTTGTGTTGTTTCTGAATGCCCTGAATGTATGGAATTGGTGATGGTTTCTGTGCTGTTGCTATTATGCTTTTCCTGGAAAACAAAGTGAGCTTTTTCATGCTTGAGTAAACACATTGATGCATTATGAAACTGTCAGACTCTTTGAACAATTGGCATAAGCTCAGTTATTCAAATATGTGACTCTTTTGAATGGCTTTTGTGTCAGCTAATGCTTTAGTACAACCAGCATCAAGAAATTTCAATACCTTTCCTTAAGAAATTAAATCTCAACTGTATGAACAAAGAAATCCAAAGGATTAGTCCTTTTGTTGGGCACTTTCATTATTGCAGATGGCTAATTGGTAGTGTTCGTTTGCTCAGATTCATAGGTCAATTTATTTTGAAATGTCTTTCTTTATTTGTTAAAAAAAAAGAAATAAAAGTTGTTCATGCCTTTTCCTTATCACCTAGCATAACTTCTTTTCTCGTCTTCCCTTTCTGTCTGTCAACATCCACATATACATAATGTACCTGCAATTTTTTTGTTTTTGAATTATATTTGCATTTTAAATCTTTTTCTAGTTCTGGTCTTTATATAATCGTTTTTGTTGCTTTCTTGATATTGGCTGACTTAATAACATACTAATCATTTTCCCTGACATGTATATTTTCCAGTTTTTCATTTTTACTGATAATAATGCAAAGACATGCTGTGCATTGTAGCTTGTTTTTCCTATTTTCAATATTACAAGGACAGGTGCTCAAAAGTATCATTATTATGTCAGTGAACTTGAAAACTTATGTTTTAGGTATTGCCCAATTACTTTCTAAAAGATGGTGCCTTCTTTGTGATTATATAGGTCCCTTTTACAAAAAAAAAAAAGATATTTATTAAATATTAGCATCCTTCAGAATTATCATTTGGAGCACCCTACAATCTTAGCAGAGACTTCTTCCTTTGTAAATTCAATTTCTCTTTTTAGCAAAACAATATATACAGACAGTTTTTTAAAAATCCAGTAAGCCATGCAGTGTGACAGGGAAACAGCCCCCACCCCTGCTCCTTCCACACTCCACTTTCTGGCTTTTGAGATCCCTCAGCTCTTGGCTATTCCCACTGTTTTCCTCCACATTGCTAAATGGCTTGTTTTTACAATTTGATTTTTTTTTTCACTTTATAGTTAGTTATTGATTTCCTTCTGTGAAAGATGATACTTAGCACTTACACTTTCTTTCCCATCCTGTCAATATTGACATAACGTAATTTTGGTTTTATCAATATATAGATATGAAAATTTTATGATGTAAGTATAACCAAATCTTGTATTTCTAGTATGATTCTTATACTTTGTTTTTCTGGAATTAACTCCTCCCTCCTTTTTTGCTTGCGTCGTTTTCTCTGTTCCTCTTTCTAATTTATCCCCAAACAGATCTTCTCGATACTTCCGCACACACCAGATCATCCCTCAGATGTGTTTTTCATTCTTTTGTTCAGGACTTTCCTCTGGCAGCCTCATCTTTGCTCCTCTGTGGACTAGTTGCTCTCAGGGTCTGCTGCTCAGCTGGCGGCTGGCGGGCCCCTGGAGTTCCCTTCACTGTTTTGTCCTGGCGGTTTCCTTTGTCTCTCTGTTTTGTTGATTGTCTGATTTCTGGGTCACAGATCCTCCTCCTTTTAGATTTGCTTCCCCATTTTGATGGATTCCTTTGAAAGGTGTAAGGAAGATAAATTTTTGAGACCACACATATCTGAAAATGGCTTTATTCTGTCATCGTATTTGCTTGATAGTTTGGCTGGGTATGTAATTTTAGGTTGGGAATAATGTTTTCTTGGAATTTTGAAGGCACTGTTCCATTGCCTTCTTACTTTTGAGGTTGCTGTGACTCCAGTGCCATTCTGATTCCCAATTTTTTATGACTCCCCCTCACCCCCTGCCCCCCCCCCCCAAGTCTCTGGAAGCTTTTAGAATCTTTTTATTTCTGGAGTTCTGAAATTTTATAATATTCCTTAGTACATATCTTTTGTCATTCATTTTATCGGCCACATAGTGGGCCCTTTCAAACCAGAAATGGATGTTCTGCAGTCCCTGTGTTTTTTCTCTTTGGATTACCTATTAGTTGGATGTCATACCTTGTAGACTGATCGAGCCTCTAGTTTTCTTGTCTTTTCTCTCCCATTTCTCCATCTCATTGTCTTTTCATTCTACTTTCTGAGGGATTTTCTTAATTTTATTTTTCACCCTTTTTCTGGGTTCTTTTATTGATGCTGTATTTTTTAATTAATTATTCTCCGCAAAGCCCCAGTACATGGTTGTTTATCCTAATTATAAGGCATTCTAGTTCTTCCATGTAGGACACCGCCACATGACCTGATGAGCAATAAGTAGGTCTGTACCTGGTATCTGAACTGGTGAACCCTGGGCTGCTGAAGCGGAGTGTGTGAACTTAACCACTACACCATGGGACCCGCCCCCATGTTTTTTAATTTTTAAGAGCTTATTTCTTCTTTGAACCTTGCATTTTATGGCATGATGTTGCTTCATCTTCTCTTATTTCTCTGAGGGTATTAATTATATTTTTTGGTTGAAGTTTTTTCTGCTCCCTGCCTCGTATTTTTTTCTTCTGAGGTGTGTGCATGTGCACACTCTTTCTTGTGTGTTAGGAGTTTTCCTCCGGTGTTCAGAGAACCGTGGCTCTGTTTAAATGAGAGATCCAGACTCGAAGAAAACAAAAGATGAGTGGAAGCTGTGTCCGTGGGTGGGGCTTGTAACCTGGGGCTTCTCTGGAGTGTAGTCGAGTCTGCAGGTCTCTTCTTGTGCCTGGGAGCCTGGCTGCAGGGAGAATGGTGGGGTCTCACTGTGCAGGCTTTGTTTCCGCAGCTGGTTTTAGTATGGTGCCTCACCCCTGCCTTTAGCTGTGTTTAGAGTCAACTGTTCTAGAGAGGAAATTTCCAGCCTCCTGCCTGGCTGTGCAGGGTAGAGAAGAGATGGGCACCTAACTCTTCTTTACATATATTTTTTTGACCAGTTCTCCTTCCTGCGGAGGTACCTGGTTCTGATTTCTTACTGTCTCCTCACTCCTCAGGCTAAAATCTCCGCTTTATTTCAATTATTTTGTTAGTTACCATTTGCTTATCAGTTTTCTAGCTTCCAGGATTTTGTTGCATATCTAGTTTTCTTTCTTGCCCCCTCTGATTTTTAATTGTCTTTGTGCATTTATTCCATATTTTTACACCCATATCCATCTCTCTATAAATTCCCTTAGTGTATTTCTAGTAGAGTTATTAAAGGGTCTGGGGGAAAAAAGTACGTGCTCATGGTTAGTGGAAGTATCCAGGGCAGGCTGTCTTTTAGATTGGTTAAAATACTTTGTTCTTCTCCACACATCTTGGGAATATTTATGTATTTTCTTTTTTTTTTTTCCCCGAGGAAGATTAGCCCTGAGCTAACTACTGCCAGTCCTCCTCTTTTTTGCTGAGGAAGACTGGTCCTGAGCTAACATCCATGCGTATCTTCCTCTACTTTATATGTGGGACACCTACCACAGCATGGCTTGCCAAGCGGTGCCATGTCCACACCTGGGATCCGAACCGGCAAACCCCAGGCTGCTGAGAACCAGAACGTGTGCACTTAACCGCTGTGCCACTGGGCCAGCCTCAATATTTATGTATTTTCTGATGCACAGTAATCCGTTTAAAAAATCTCTTTGCTAAATGTTTTATTCTAATTTTCACACGTTTATTTCATGTTGCAGATTTAACATCAATTTCCATAAGTAGAAAATGAGACTGCCTACTGCATTGCTTAAAGGAGTACTTATTATTCTCATTGAGTTACTAACTCATTTTTAAAAACTTTTAATTTTGAGATAATTGTAGATTGATAGAGAGTTGCAGAAGTAGTACAGAGACTTCCATTTTATCCATTTATCCCAGTGGTAACATCTTCGCATGACTATAGTACAGTATGAAAATCAGGAAATTGACATGGTGCAATTCTCATTAATTTTTAAAAGGCATTTCTTTTTTAATTTTCTATTGGGCAAAATATTTACATTGCAAATATATGTGAGACTCATGTGAACTGTTTTGTCTTTCAGCAATTTTTCCAGCTGGTCAAATTACGAAAGCTCGGACTTAGTGATAATGAAATTCAGCGGCTCCCTCCAGAAATAGCGAACTTCATGCAGCTGGTGGAGCTTGATGTGTCCCGAAATGGTAAGAAAAAGAACCCACTTGACTTGTCCATTTGTCTCTTCTGATGCTGGCAGCGATTTTTAGTAAATATAGCTGGATACGTGTTGTGGGCCGTGCTTTTCCTGGTGATTGTGTGAAAGCTATATATAAATTTTGGCATAAAATTAATGCCATTATTGAATAGTTTAGTCCACTTACAAGTATTTACCAAACAATTTTCATAGCACAGTTTTTAGATGATAGCTTTCTCAAAGTAGGTTCCGTCTGACTTAGAGAGTTTTCTGGGAAATCATGTAATCCAGCCACCTCACTTTATTTCTCGTGACACTGCGGGCTGGTGGCCTGGTCATCTGCCCAGTGCTTGGGGGCTGCGCAGGCGACGGGAACTGCCCTGGGGAAGGGTTACTGTCTCCTGCTGAGGCTCGGTTGCCTGCTGTGCTCCCATGAGAATCTGTCCCCCTGCTCGCTGTTCAGGCGTCTTCTGTCAGTTTAATTTATTTCTAATTAGGCCGCTGGTGAATCTGCCCACTTGAGTTGTGTGGTGTATTTGTGGGTTTATTTTGATTTCCAGATTTCTCTATCATGTGGCTTCCTTCTTGTTGAGCATTCTAATAGGGTATTTATATCCTATTTAACCCCTCCTGTTTAAATGGGTTCCCTGGTGTAACCTTGTGTTTTGTAGCCCTAGGGCACTCCCCCCACAGGCTGGTGCCCTGCTGATTATAGCATATTTGATCAGTTACTTTAAGTTAAAGTGGCAGCTCCCAGTGGTCCTGTCTTCAGTGATGGAATTCAGCTCTTGCTAGGACTCTGGTATGATTTCCTCAAGATAGGCCCCCATATATTCTGAATTACTTATAAAAGTGATAATCCTTTTCTCTCTCTCATATTACATACCTGTTTTGTTCTGTGTTTTGTTTCTTTTTTTTCCTACAAAAATCCATACGTTTCTTCTCAATAAGCCTCAGGTCTGGATCTTTCAGTGTCCTGTCTTCCACAGACACTGCATGGCCCAGGTGCAGTAGTTTTCTGAGGGTTATTATTATAAGGCAACAGTGATAATCAGTACTTGATTGAAAACAAGATGAGGAACAAATGAGTTTCCCCCCCTACTTTTGACAGCTTTTAAATTGCTGTCGTCTATCAGATCCCATAAATTGCAAGTTGTCTTTAGACCAAGCCATGTGCTTGACATAGGGTCTACTTTTATTTTTCATGGGAATTATTTCTTACCTTGAATGTACTGGAAAAAGTGAAAAAAAAAAAAAACATTTTGGGGGACTTGTTTTACCGTGGCTTCTCTGGTTGCGGGGAACCCAGATCTGCTTAGGTAATAAAGAGGCATTCATTGTGAGGATAGGGGTGGAACTGACGTTCCAAAAGCATTGGCGTGGAGCTCACATCCGACACCACCTCGGGTTTCATGGCCTCTGTCTTATCGTGTGTCTGCTTCTGATTGTGGAGAGCAGGTCTCCACTGACCTGCTCTCTTGGAACTGGCTGTTCCAGAACCAATTTGCTGTGGTCTCTTCCCATGCACTTTTTGGCTTCTGCCCCTGCTGTGGCATCTGTTTGCCAGTGACAGATATCTAAGTGAGGAATGGTTGACCCAGGTCATCTTTTTAAGCCAACCATAAGCCATAAGCTACAGGTCGCCGGACACCCTTAAGATCTGCTGCCCTGGGACAGGGGAGGCACATAGTGTAAAGCATGGCACAGCCCCTCAGCACAGACGTCTGTGGGCAGCTTCCCTTACACCGAGTGTAGGATGGGGCAGGTGCTTGAGGCCAGAATGCCTCTGAGGCTACCCTGTATCTCACTT
Source organism: Equus przewalskii (assembly GCF_037783145.1). Classification (NCBI taxonomy): domain Eukaryota; kingdom Metazoa; phylum Chordata; class Mammalia; order Perissodactyla; family Equidae; genus Equus; species Equus przewalskii. The sequence continues at coordinate 51,596,814 of NC_091849.1, forward strand.
ATCTAAGGGGTACATAATTGAAGCTTCTCTCTCTTGTCCTAGGAGTTATCTTAGTTCTGAAGACTGGCTGGCTGTTAGCTCTACAAGGAAGCAGTGACTTTGTAAAATGGTCACTGAAATCATACAACCCGAAGAAATAAAATAGCAATTTTGAAATTGGCATTAGAAAGGAAAATAAGCAGGAATCCAGAAATACTTGAGAAAGAGGAGAAGTATTGGCTTTAATTATTTGGGAGGAGAAAAAACACAGAGCTTGAAAGTTCCCGGTCCCGTTATTAACTCTAATGGAACAGGATGCTCTGTGGGAAGTCGGCCTTGTCAGCTGCCACTTTTGTCAGTTCCCATGTCAACTATTTCTTTTCAGACATTCGTAGCTAGAAAGAGGGGCTCTGTGCCTCCTCCCATGTGTCCGTGTACCTCCCAGCATGTTGATAAAAGAAGCTAGGCTTTCACCTAAGTCAGTGTCAGGACACAAAGTTTCCTCTCCTTGGGGTACCTCTGCTCCTCTCTTTTCTTTCCCATTTTCTGCCTTTCCTTCTGCAGGTGTTGGAGTTTTCTGAAGATCTTTCACCTTCGTATCAGGCTCCTTTAGAAATGCTGAGGGGGAGTTAACTGCCCCCGTTCCTATTGGCAGAGCTTCCTCTGGCTCAGTCACGTGAAAGGGGGTGTGTGTGTGTGTGGTGGAGGGGGCAGTGGACAGCACGGAGGAGGGTGGCAGGTTCAGGGCTTTCTTTGGGGTTGTGGAAAAAACTGCACAGATGACAGAGCAGAACAAGGTCACCGTTGACTATAACCGACAGGAACGTGGGTCTTGGGCTCCTTCCAAGTCAGGCACATCTCACTGTGCTTCCTCTCTCATTTTTTTGCAGATAAAATCACATTAATGTGAATGTCCTAGGTGGCTGGGTAGGTAAATAAAAGCCACAAAGTCTGCAGCCTGAGGGGCAGTGTGAGAACCCCACTTCTTTGTGGCTGCAGGCATTGGTGGGGGTGGGCTCGTGTCTGGGGTCCCCTGTGAGCCTCTAGACTTCTGTCTCCCCAGCCAAGGCTGCCCTGTGAGGATCAGAGGCTGTTCCTTTGAGTCTCTGCCCAGTCCCTGGGTGGTAGCAGGGCCACGGCCCGGGCTGGCCCCTGTCATGGTAGGACCTTTACTGGCTTCCTCAATTCCTGATTTTCCAGAGAGTGTTGCTTGACCGTGGAGGAGGAAGGTAGGGTGTTGGTACCAGACCATTCAAGTCCATGGAATCAGTGTCCGTCGAACTTGAACATGCAACGAATTACGTAGGGTCTTGTTACAATGCCGGTTCTGATGCAGGAGGTCTGGAGTGGGGCTTGATGTTCTGCATTGCTGAGAAGCTGCCAGAGGATGCCAGGCCTGCTGGCCCACCAAACACGCTGAGCAGCAAGATCTGAGGCATCACCATCCACAAGCCTGCTACCAGTATTCCTGCAGCAGCTTCCTGTGGTTATGAGCACACACTCACTTAGCTTCTGGCACCCCGGACCTTCCCATGTGGAAGATGGGAAACCTCCGGGGTATTCCTGGTTAAAGGGTAAGATGCTGGAGCTCACTTACACTCAAGTTGACTTGGATTCCAGGAGCAAAATTAGACCTTTCCTGAGGTTCCCTTGCTCAAGTGAGGGAGAAAAGACAAGTTTAGTGTTTCTCTCCAAAAAAAAATCTGTAAGTGAGGAGGAGAGACTCTAGTTTTTACAGGCTCATTTCCTAGGCCAAGAAGAACTGCCAAGTCTTCCAACCCTGACTTTTGTGGCTTTGTTTGCTGATGTTTCAGGCACAAAGTCAAGGGAATCATATGTTGTGTTGGAAAAGAGAAGAGTGAGCTTAGGGAGAAAGAGAGCAGTGCTTATGGGTTATATATAGGCTGTGGGGCCTTGCTGAGGTAAAAGTGGAGAGACTTGGGTTGGGCACCGTGTGTACGGTTTTGTCCCCAGAATGGCTGTATGTGCTCAGCAGAGAGGACTCTGGGCGGCGGCCGGGCTCTGCCACTCAGCACCCGGCTGACCTTGGGCAGTCTCCTCCCAACAGTGCCGGGCCTTGTTATGTGAAGGAGTGGGACGAGGCCCTGCTTCCCTACAAACCCAACGAGCGGCGAGGAAAGTGACAGATTCCTCAGGTCCTAACTTGATAGATTATTTTTTTAATCAGACAAATGGCTAAAATATATATGGGATAAAAGAAACTAGGTGTTTCCCCTTGGAGTATATGAAATTAGTATCAGAACATGCTGTTAAAATGTTGTCTGGGGCTGGCCCCGTGGCCGAGTGGTTAAGTTCGCGCGCTCCGCTGCAGGCGGCCCAGTGTTTCGTTGGTTCGAATCCTGGGCGCGGACATGGCACTGCTCATCAGACCACGCTGAGGCAGTGTCCCACATACCACAACTAGAAGAACCCACAACGAAGAATATACAACTATGTACCAGGGGGCTTTGGGGAGAAAAAGGAAATAATAAAATCTTTAAAAAAAAAAAAAAAAAATGTTGTCTAAAAAAAGCATACAGGGCGTCGAACTAAGGTGTGAAGCAGTTTTCGGTGGTGAAATGCATATGCTTTAATGCCTGGACTCCCTGTCTGTTTTCTCTGCTCACTGATGCGCAGCTGTTCGAGGAAAATGATCTCTGGGTATGTGAGAAGATTTTTACCCTATAGTACTATCTTGCTATCCAAGAATCTAGGGCAGACTTACTTAACATCACGACTCTTGCCCGAAGGGTTAGTCATTTGAAATTTATAGTCTATGTTGTAATTTAACTTACGTCATAGTACTATATCATTATCCATTTAGTTGAGTTTTTCCCAAAGTGTAGGCATACACCACTGGTACCGTTAGAGATGATTTTACGTGGTACTGCAAAATAGCAGTTTTTAATATTGAATTATGATGAGAAAGTTATCCTTTTTCAATAAAATTTTGTTCCTTTTGGATTTCTTCTGTAAAATTGAGTAACATTATTGCTGTATTTCTTGCATACATTTATTTTCCATATCTGGGGGTGACAGCTTTATTCACGTTAGTCATTTAAAGAAGTTTTCTTCCTTTACAAATAAATCTTACTCAAATTTAAAAAGATGATTTAAAAGAATGAGGTAAGTAATAGTGGTTACAGGTGCTGTACCAGTGTGGTGAAATTGTGAGGTGGAGCAGGGATGGCTGAGGTTAAGGAGCCGCTGATGAGTGTTCGCAGCCATGCCAAAGAGGTCATGGGTTTATTTCACTGATGAGGCCAGTGATATTTCACACAGAAAAAATGTGACCAGAGACTGCACACCCTGGCTGGTTGCTTTGCAAACTTGAGTTAACAAGAAACCCAAAGATAGTTTCAGTCCAGGTCATCTCTAGCTCCAGGACAACACTTCAGAGGAAGTGGGTGAACAGCCTGTCTACCTGCAGTGTCATCTTCCCACAAAGTCTAGAGACTAGACTTTGGTTAAATGCTTGGGTTAGTTGTCCTCTGTCCAACCATGAGATGCTCATCAGCGTCTGTGGTCTGTAGCTGTGAGTTTGTTTAATGACATCGAAAGCCAAGAGTGAAGCCTGCTGAAATGACCTTGTATAACTTCAAGTCTTGGTGCGCCTGAGGATGCCCTGAAAAGCAATCAGTCCAGTGTGCCTAGAAGTTTCCCTCCTTGGTGGTGAATAGTTAGCCTTTATTTTTTTTTTTTTGCAAAAACTACACACAGCCACACCACAAGTGTGGCAGAAGCCAGTTTTTACCATGCAGACTTCAGACTCGCCACAGTCAACCATTGTTCCCTCTGCCCTCTCTCACTGCTGAATTTGGGCCCACGGTTAGGGCTCTGTCTAACCACTGCTCTGGTGGCTGGACTTCATGTTACAGTGGGTGAGTTTCCTTGTCACCGTCAGTGTTCAGATATTACAGGAGACATCCAGGGAAGAGAACCCCCCGCCCCCCTGTGCTCCCCTCTGCCTTGTGGCTGGAGAGCCAGACGTTTCCAGGCAGAGCTCGCGTTCCTCCTTTCTGAGTACTGCCGCTTTCCTTCTGTGAGCCGGTCTCTGTCTGAATGTTCACCTTCCCTTTTATCAGCAAGAGGGGTTAATAGAGAAAAAGTCTAACTGCCCTCTCCTCACGTTTTAATTCCAGATAATAATACTTATTTTTAAAGTGGAGGTGGAAAGAAATTGGCCTTCTGGGATGTTTTCTACTCACCTTTCCATGCTACTGACTTTTTTTCAGGGAGCACTGTTCAAAGGTGAAGACGTGTTGGAACCATTTTAAACACTGAGAAAGTTGGAAGAAACTTCACAAATAGATCCTCCCTCTCTTTTTTGGACTATACAGGAACACCAGTGATGAATAAGCAAATCAACCTGAAAATCCAGATAACTCTGTTACAAATTGTTAGATCAGAAGGGCAATTCATACAATCATGCCTTTGCTCAAAATGTTTTTGGAACTCTTTCGGAATTTGTAGTGTATTATTTTGCACGTCCTCAGGTCAGCAGCTTCACTTTTTAGAGTGGATCGTTTTTAAAAACAGCCAAACATCATTTAATGCCAACTTAGGTAAATAGACAGATACCCTAACAATCTTATGTTACTCAAAATCTGCTTCAGACAGCAATTTCAGAAGGGTTTCATAAAAATTTTGGTCAATGGAAACAGCTCTGAGAAATGTGTTAAGGACCGTGTTGGCTACTGCAAAGGGCAGGCACGCCTTTAAATGTATTTTCCAGTCTATCTGCTTTAAAAATACAAAGACAGGGCTTAGAACTTCATGACCCTGTGTCTTCTATCTTAAGAGTCCATTGTAGCTGCAGACAGATTTTTAGAGTTTCTCTTTCAGTATTAGCTGCCTCAAAAAAAAAGGTCAAAACTTGCCTATAAATTATACATGAGCTAATATGGAGATATCCTGCACAATAATTCCACTGGTGAAGTGAAGTCTGAATGTTATATTTTCATATTCAGGTAATCTACAGAAATTAAACCTTTGATGTTACAGATCCCCTTTGCTGAGCGTATTTGACTTTCTGCTTGTTTTTCCTTACCATTCCCCCAAATATCTGAGTCCTCTTTGCTCTCATCCAGAGGGGTCTCTCCAGGTGGCCTACCTTGTACTTGCTTCGCCAGGATGTATAGAAGAGTAAACTGTTGTTATTTATTGTGGTTAATTTCCTGTTACTAGAAAAGTTGTGATTTTACTGAATAAGTTGTAGGTTTATATAACTTTCTCTCTTGCTCTTTTTTTTTTTACATTAGCAGTTTTGTAATAGAGATGGTAACCTCTGAATTTGAGAACAACACCTCTGAATATATTTTTTAGGTCACCAAGCTCTTCAGTTAGTCCCAGGTTCTCTAAATGCTTTGTCTATTTTAAGCAGCTCCTTATCTTCCCTCCGTGTCCCTCCCCACTTCATTCATTCACTCAGTGTTCACATGCTATGCTCTGTGTTAGATGCTGAATTTCTCAAAACAATGGTGGTTTTATGCAGAACCGGCCAAGTTAGAGAAGCAAAAATAATTGAAGTGGTTTCTCTTGAAATAAAACACAACCCCAACACGTGGGATGACAGTTGGTGCTCACTTTTTAATTAGGCAGTTTATGTAAGGTATCGTTTTGACAGTTTCCAGCTCTAAAAGTGATTGAGCATGAGTGGCCATGTTCCTTCATTTTGATTTTGAGGTCACCTGTTTTGTCATGTGAATCTGGCTTGACGCTGAGCCTCCAGGCAGCGGAAGGCTGGATGGCCTCCCTTTGTCAGCATCGGGACTGCAGCATGCTGTCGTGACTACAGACAGTGCCCTGAGCTTACTAAACTAGAAAAGACCCATCTTGGAACGGGATGAAGGAACTGAGAAGGAAAAAGTGAATGAGGGGCAGTATTAAGAACTTGAGGATTATGTATAGAAATGACTTGATTTTTAACTGAGCTTTATAAGAGTTGAATAAATCCTCAATCTAACGTATCTACTCAATGATTGTGAATTCTTTTTCAGTTTGAAAAAAGCTTGGACCCTGGCATTAAAAAAAAAATGCTTATGGTTCTCAACTCTAGCCCATATTATCACTAGTTTTTGCTTCAAGCAAAATTTTTTGAGTACCTACTATATTTGTGTAAAGCTTTTTGCTGAATTCTTCTATCCCTTCAGCAGGTAAATCTACAGGCACAGCAGACATGTAAGGAAATGCACATTAACATCTGTTACACTAGTATATGAATAAAGTGCTCAGGGCATGCGGAGAGGTGTCAGTAACTGTCACTGAGGCTTGAAGGAGGAATGGAGCACTTTTGGTTTGAGGCTGAAATCAGGCAGCCTTTAAAAATTCTCATCCTTTAGTTACAGATTTGGAGAGAGTAAATGAGTAGATTCTTCCGCTGAGTGTCATTGTTATTTGTTGGAAATTTTTTCAAATGTTTGTTGTAGACTTACAGACTCAACGTACCTTAAAAATGTGAATATCTCTGATTATTGTTAGATAGTCACTGAAAATTTTAAGATTCATCAAAAATCAAAGCGGCAGCACCTGGTACAAAAGGAGAATACCTGAAACTATATGAGTTGTCTTGGGATTCTTTCTGTTTTTTTGTACAGCTGATTACTACTGTGTCGTAAAGGATTTATAAACCTCTGTGCATTAGTCAAGGTAGACTAACTCTTGATAAAAAAAAAAAAAAGCCAAAATCTCAAGGGCTTAACGCAGTGAGGAACTTTATTACTGCTTAACTTATAGTCCAGTGTGCATGTTTGTCGGGGAAGGGGTGGGCGTAGAGTGGGGAGGGGGGTGGTGAGAGGCTCTGCTCTCTACAGTCAGGGATCCAGGCTTCTTCCTTCTTGTGTTGCTACATCTTCATTCAACTAGGGGCCTCCAAGGTCCTCATGGGAGGAGGAGAAAAGGGGGGATCGTGCATGGGCGGTTTTTATGGGCTGTGCCAAGCATACTGTACATCGTTTGCATCCATGTTCTCTTGGCCAATTTTATGTCCCCAACTTAACTGAAAGGAGCTGGGAAATACAGTTAGGTATTTGCCCAAGAAGAAGAGAAATCTTGGTGTTGGTAAACATTAGCATCATCTACCACAACTGGCATTAAATTGAATTCTGGAATTATATGATTTTATGCCACTGATCACATGCAGGCCTAGTACACACACATGATTCTGTTGCACTGTCACAACCTTCCAGTGAGTGACACGTTTATTGGAAATTCAGATGCATGCCCAAAAAGGACAGGGTAGCCTTCCTTCCCACATCTGCGTACAATGTCTAAACCCAGGCATGGATGAACATGACTGTTGGCCACCAATGCTAGTAGTTAGCATAAAACCTATGGAAGTATGCACAATGTTTTCCAATTTGAATTTTTAGTAAATAGTTTAAAATATATTTTGAAAATTATAGTTTTATGTTTGAGGAATGTTTGAAGCACTTGATATAGGCAATATGAGATCATTAAAGGTTTTCAAGCCAGGGATCACATTCTTGGATAAGTTTCTTAACCTCTCTGTGCCTCAGTTTCTTCATCTGTAAAATGGAGGTTGTAATAGCACCTACATCATAGAGGTATTGTGACTCTTAAAAGAGGTTATGTATGTTAAGTGCTTAGAACAGTCCCTTGTAGATAGTGAACAGTCGGCGTTGGCTGATGTAATTAATCCTATCATTGACTTTCATTCCGGATCTTGAAGATCTGAACTAGGATTGCGAGAGTAAGAATACGCTGCAGGAATTAGGACACAGCAGGTTTGAAGGATAGAGTGATACAGATGAGGGAGCTCTCTGCCTGAGGTGGTGTCTAGGTACTGTGTACCATGTGCCAGGCATTGTGCTGTTTCACCGTACCTGTATTTCATCTAATCCACATGCTAATGCTGTGAGACGGGTGGAAGCATCTCAGGATGACTGGTTAGGAAGCTGAAGCTTGAAGAGGTGTGATGTGCCCCCAAATTACACGTCTAGTTAGTGATGGAACTGAAATAAGAAACCCAGAGGAGTGGCACTTTTAATTATTTTTGGAGTGTGTTGAAGATAATAAAGGTAGGGCTGATAGTTTTAGTCTATTTTGAGAGAAAAGATGTAGACAGTATTATGACTAGGTACTCTCTGAATTTGGAGATAAAAACAGGAAAAAGTCATCCTAAGACATTTAAACGTGTAAAAATCTAAATACTGAATGAATTCAACCACCTGTGGAAGTGGTCCACCCTAAGAGGTGGTTTGTAAGTTTTTTATGGCCAGAAATGGAATATCATCTAATGAAAGATACTAGAACTTTCTCAGTAAGCTCTGATGTAGCACTTCTGAGGTATAATTTGCTGTCTTGGTAAGAGATTGCTGTGTTGCCAGAAGTGTAGAACAAGGAAAGCCAAAAACTAAGATGGTAGGGCATTTTCTCTTTGAAAGAAAAGTAAAGAGATGAGACAACATGAGTGTCTCAGGCTCTTGGAAGCAGCTGTAGGCCTCTCCGATGGAGATGACTTTGTCGTCTCTAATTGTTAATGGTTGGGATCATCCCATGTTCTTTTCTCAGGGTGTGAATATTCACCAAGAACTGCGATGGAGCATTTAATTCTTGCTATGGACACTGAGGAGAGGTGATACATGTTGGCATTAGTACCTAGTGTCATTGGCATTCAGATTGATCACTTGGTCCTGTGTGAATTGTCTTAGCCTGACATGCATTTTCATAGCTTTGTCTTCTCTGAGCAAACTGTCACTGACCTGGCAACTGATGACTCTCACCTGATTGATCCACCAAGGTTCCTCTCACCCATGGTATGCTACATGAAGCTCTGCCTGGAGCAGCCAGTGAGTTTCCTTCTTTGAAATTCTTCTTTGCAACATAGAGTAGCACCAGTTTAGCAGGTTCCTTTTTTTTCTTGCTATAGATAAAGTGAATTACATTTGACCTATCCCTGGGAAGACTAGGAAGAGCACCCTTCTCTGAGAAGGGTAGAAAAATGAATTATTACTCATTTTCCAGCTTATTTTTTAAAGCATATGTTCATTGTGGAGAATTAATAATAATGAAGTGTAAAGAAACATTATTGAAAAACCAAGAGAACCGTGTGACTCTTTATCATGAGAATCTTTATTGGCTGCTGCTAATAAAGTACTAATAAAGTAATAGTGTACCAGCTATGAAGCTGATACACTTGATGTGTATTATGTCACTTAATCCTCAAACTTTCTTCAGGAAGTAAGCTTGCATCCTTTTTTGACAGATGAGAAAACCAAGTGTCAGGTTAAAAACTGACCTTGGTCACATGGCTAACGAGTAGCGGAGTTGGTATTTGATCCCAGGTTTGTTAGACTCCAAAAATCACAATTCTGTCTCCCCATGATAAAAATTTTATGTTCTACATCCCAGAAATAATCATTATTAATGTTTTTATGTATTTTATTTATCTTTTTTCCTTTTCATTACTTCTTTCACAAAATTGGGATTTTGCAGCACATAGGTATTTGTCTTGCTTTTGTTCGCTTAACATAGGTTGTGAACATTTTCCATACCATTATTGTTAAACACTTAAGTGTTTTAACAAGGCACATTAATCAATAATTAATTAATCTTGCCTTTTCATCTTTCTGGAGAAAATATGAACTGATCTGTGACCTTAATACCAACAGGAAGCTATAGGAGGTGTCACAGGTAGGATTGGTATAGGATAGATGACCAACAACACGGGGGAATTTCCAGAAGGATGTCATAGGTTAAAAGCCATCCAGACAGAGTGAAGAAAGAGGTGAGTAAGCAGTTTAGTAGTCTCTACCTGATTTGGGATTCTTGTGTTGAAATAAGTGAGGGAGGTGCAGTTACCCTCTAGGGCCATGTGGTGACAGAGGGACATCCGGAAGGAATGTGGGCAGAGCAGACCAAGCATAAATCCTCACCAAATTTTGAGGTACTGTGGGGCAATCAGTTCTCTGTTTACCTAACATATGTTTTGTTTGTGAATGTGCTCAGTGAAAGTGCCATTACACATTAATAGTTGATGTCTTGAAGTATTTAACTTTGTTGTTCAACCTTTGTTTGATGGTGTTGCAACATGAATAGGTGTTCTTGCATTCAGCGGGCCTGATGAGTAGTGGCTCAAGATTAACAAGTGGGTCTGAGCAAATTAAACAAAAGTGGGAGGACCAATTGCCAATCACTTGACACATGTCCAAAACAAAAGGGAGCCCAAAGCTGGGGGGAAACTGAAGTAACACCAGAGGGGCCGAGGGGGCTGAGCTCTCTCAGCAAACCTAAGTTGGGGAGGCAGTAAGCACCTAAGGGAACTGAGTGGGTCACTGGCATTCCTTTCTTCCTCATCTAACATGGACTGTGCTGTCTGCATTGAGGACCTGGGGGGACACAGCATGGCAAGGACCTGGACGAATCTGAAGTTAGCCATAAATTGCGTCAAATGCCACAGGAATGTGCTTTATCACAATCACAGGGAGCACCCTTGCTTCAAGAAGTCCCTACTTGCCCTGTGCCTCCTCACTTTTTAGATCCCCACTCATGCAGGGGCCTTGCACGTTGGTAATTAGAAAAGGTAACTGCTCTTCCTCTACATCAAGACTCCTGACTTTGGCTTTTGTCTTGGACTGGTCAGCCTTCAGATTTGACCATTTGGAGCATGGCAAAGAGATCTCTTCCCTGTGACTCACTGGCATTTTCGGAGCAGAGGGTTTGGTCTTCTGGAGCCCTTTCCTCCTACCAGTCGAATTTATTCTTACCTCTAAAATCCCTCTTTGCTGTGCTAGCAACTGTTGTGCCCTTCCTTGGGATCCACATGGGAAGAGAGAAACTCAAAGAAATGTTCTAAATAAAGTTAGCGTATTTCGTGATGAAAAGCACAGCAAAGCGCTAGTGAAGTCTTGGCTAGAACATATGTTTCACGGAGATAGGGGACCTAGGAGCAGGAAGAGAGTTTTGTTTCTTGAATATTTGACCAGATATTTGAACTCTGTGCTAGGAGCTAGAGATAGCAAGTCAGTTTAGTAATGACTCTCGAGGGATTTAGGGTACAAGAATAGAAGGACCGTGTCCATCTGTGATGACAGGACAGTGTGCAAAGTCCTGTCTTGGGGGCTGCCTGAAGGAACCCAGGGAGGGAGGTCTCCATCATTCTTGTGGAAGGGAGGAGTATTAAGAAGGCTTCCTGGGAAAGATGACATTTAACTCAAGCTCTAAGGAACAAGTAGCAGTTAGAGACGAAGAAGGACATTTCTGGGCAGATGAAATAGCATGAAGGTTTGAAATAGTGTGATGAATTTGGGAAATGCAAGATGATATGGAGTGCATTGCAAGAAATGAAGCTAGAGAAAGATTGATAGCAGCAAGATCATGAAGGGACTGTATGCTCGGCTAAGGAATGTTTTCTTTAAAGCCATGGGGAGCTAGGAAAGGGTTCCAGCAGGGGAGTGGCTCATGTGTCACCCTGCTACTAGCAGGGAACATGGAGTTGATTGAGGGGAGCCTGGATGCAGGAGGCCAGGCATCCACATTGGGGGTGGAAAGGAAGGAGAAGGGAGCAGGAGAAGATACTGGACCAGGCATGAGGGTGACAATTGGGAGACTTGCTGGAGCGGGAGGGTGAGGGAGAGGTCTGGGTCTGGGATAAACTCCCACTTCCCGTCACAGGAGAGATGGCAGACGCTGAAGAAAGGATCAGGTCTGAGGGGAAAAGATGAGTTTATTTTTGGGATGTGGGGGGTGAGATGTCTTTGGGATATCTAAATGGAGATGTTTAGTAGGCAGCTGAATATAAGAGTCTGAGGCTCAGAGGGGAAATTTAGCAGGAGATAAAGGTTTGGGAGTTATCCACGTGTAGGTGATGGTTGAAGCTAAGCTACAGGATGAATGAAGTCACTCAAGGAGAGTGAGAGGATACGGAGTTGGAAGGGCAGATGAGCATGCAGAATATCACTGTTTAAAGGAAAGGAGAGGAAGGTGGGCCCTTGTAAGATTCTGAGAAGAAACAGCGGCAGGATTTGTCAGCAGCGTTGACTGGTATTATAGAAAAGGCTGAGCAAGAGAAGGCAGAGGAGTGTCATCACATTAAACGTCATAGAGGTGCTGGATCCCATGGGCTGGAGTTACAGCTTGCAGGTTCAGGGGTGAAGTCATTGTCCTGAATGAAACAGGCTGTAGAAAGGCGGGACCTTTAGGGGCACCATCATTAAGGAACTGATGAAAAGAAACTGGGAAGGAACAGGCGGAGAAACAGGAGACTCACAGGAGCTTAGCGGTGGAACCAAAGGCAGGGAAGCACCTCCAGGAAGACTGTGGGGCCAAAGGGGGCGAAGTGGCCGATGAACGCGGACTGAAGAATTTCCATTGGATTTGGCGTCTGGGAAGTCATCTCTGACAGCAAAAGCAACGTCAAAAGTGGTTTACGGGACACACTGCTTGTTGTTTTATGCTTTTCATTTGACTCTCTTTGAGACATCAGAGGAAGGCTTGAAAAACACCAGCAATCACCATTTCCTGGAGGAAACAGCAGCCATCACTGCTTCCTGCTGGATCTGCCAGTTCTAAGGGATATGAGCGATCATGATGGTGATGTATGTCTTGGACAGCTAACCATGATATAATTAATGGACAAATTTCATAACTCTCTGGTCACGGTGTGTACGTGTTTGGTCGTTGTCTGGCGTGGGAATGAGCCATCCAGGCATTGCTGCTGCTACAGAGAGACAGACCCAGAAGGCAAAAGGTTGAGTAACCAGTCACCAATATTCTTTTTCTGGAATCTAGTCATTAGCTGTGGTTCGGACTAGTGTAGACTCTGGACATTTTAAGCCTGGTTGTTCCATATTAAGTGCTGAGCACCACAGACAGATAATGTTTCCCTTCTTCTTCTAAGACCCTTTAATAATTGCATTTACCCATGGTGTTTCCAAGTTTATTTCACCTTGTGATTTTTTAAAAAAATTATAAAAGCAGTATATGGTCATTATAAAAACTCAGTGGAGGCAAGTGAAGAAAAAGTCAACAACCTGCCCTTCTTACTTCCATACCCCCCCAGCCATGTTGGATGTCACACCTATTTGGCTTATTTCTATAGTTCCTCTCTCCCTCACTGCGTCATGAGATCACAGTGGGCAAAGATTGTGCCTCTCTTATTCACCTTTGTCTCCTTACCTTCTGCCACATAAGTGGTTACTTAAATAATTGGATAAGTGAACAAATGAATGAATACGGTCATCTCTTTGGCTTTGCCCTTGGGACCATTGCTTTCATCCCTTACATTGTAATTTCAGAGAGAAACTGGATATGAGAGGAAAGCACCTGTTTTTGTCACTTTTGGATTTGTAGGAGTGCTTATTATATGGATGGTGCTGTGTAACAAGGTACAGGGCCTGCAGCCTCTTTATCCAGCCTAGAGGTGCAGAGTTCTTGAATTATGTGAATAATCTATTCGTAAACTGGTAGATGACTGACAGAGGATACATCAGAGATGACAGGCTTAGCACTTCCATGAAATTATAAGGTGTGATATTTATAATGCATTGTAAGATCATGAAAAGAAGCACATTGGAACTTCTACATTAAGTTCAAACTGTCTAGAGACTGTGCGTTCCCTCACGTCAGGCACCGGGGTGTTATCACAAGGAAAGCAGACAGAAGAATTCTGTCCAAGACATGACGAGCTACCATCTGCCCCCGGAGAGGTCAGACCATGTAGGCAAAACGCTTTTTGTAGGTTTGAAAGGGAAGATGGAGAAAAAGATGACAAAGGCCAGCAAATCAGAATGTCCTGCTGATTATCAGACCACCCGAAAAAGGACCTTTCAGGAATGAATGATGAGAGTAAGAATTATTATATATCTAGATATTCAGCCTTTGGATTATGGTCTGTCTTCCTTCAGTTAGAGCGGTGTTTCTCCAGGTGGGCTCTGGGATTGCCTACATTAGAATCCTTGTTAAAATTGCATATTTCCACCTTGTCCAAAGACTGCGCAATGAGAATTTCCAGAGCAGGATCCCTGGAGTCTGCATATTAACCTCCAGGAAGACTCAAGTCAGTTTAAATGGGAGCTAGGAGCCACTTATGTAAGAACCTAACAGAAGAGAAGCAGTTCCTGATGGGGTCAAGATCCTAAACAGGGGGCCGGCCCCGTGGCCAAGTGGTTAAGTTTGAGCTCTCCTTCGGCGGCCCGGGGTTTTGCCGGTTCGAGTCCTGGGCATGGACGTGGCACTGCTCATAGGGCTGTGCTGAGGTGGCATCCCACATGCCACAACTAGAACTCACAACTAAAAATACACAACTATGTACTGGGGGGCTTTGGGAGAAAAAGGGAAAAAAAAAAAAAAAAAAAAGGATCCTGAACAGCATTTAGGCCAAATGGATGCCTTTACAATCGGACCTTTCTTGCCTTCAGCTAAATTCACAGAATAATGGTTTAAGTACAGAAAATGACTTTTGCGCAGTCCAAAATTCAAGTATCTATTATAATATCCCATATTATAATCCCTCAGCAAAGCAAACATTTCACTTTCTCCCTCCCTTTTTGCCCTAAACTTGGCTCAGGGGAGCCTGTGAGGATTGCTCTAGGACATGGAAATAGAATGAAACTTGCCATGATGTATCATCTTCAGCGTGAGATGCAGCTGAAATGCAGAGTGTGTTTTACACTGGTTTCCAGTCTTGAACTTACTGCAATTCATAGAGACACAGTTGATTCTGCAAGATTTTCTCAAAACATTGAGTTACTAGAAATACTCATTATAATTCTAAGAAAGAACTCCAAAACATTCATCCAGTGGCAGCGCCAGAAGAATATATGTGCGTGCCTCCTGTGATGAATGCTCCAAGGGGATAAGACCAATTTTAATGTATAAATTCTGATATGTTTCTTTTCAAGAAGTTAAATGCATTATAAATATCATACCTTTTCATCTGTCGGTTGATAACTTATAATTTTTAAGCCCATAAGCTCTTTTTCTACAGTATTTCTTTGAATAATGTAGACAGACTTTTGAGCTCTTTTTAGAATATCTTTTATACCCCGTTTCCTGGTTTAACCTCTTTTTTTTTTTTAAGGGTTACTTTTGAAAAAGTGTACTTGTATTATGGGTAGAGGATTTCTTAAAATTGGTTTTATTTACAAATGGGAAGGAGGCAGTTAAGTTAGATTCAAACAGTCCCCCTTTCCATCCTTGTCCCACCTCTTTCCGTGTCTTCAGCTAAACAACACAGCGATTTCCCCTGATGCATGGCTGTCTGCCTCCCCTTTGAGGCAGTCTGTCAAAGCCTGCACGCACCCACGCAGCCTCTCAGGGTTGGCTCTGCTGCAGTTGAAGAGCAGAACTATTCTGGAGTAATTGTCAGATACCCCACTAAAATGGCCAGGGCCTCAGGGACCGTGGTTCCTCACCTGGCTGCATGCTGGATTCACCTGAGGTAGTTTTTGGTTTTCTTTTTGTTTGTTTGTTTTAAATACTGCCAAAATCCCACCCCAGGCTGATTTATTGCAATCTCAGGTGATGATGGCCCCAGGAGACTTTGATATGCAGTCAGGGCTGAGAACCCTTTAAGTTAAATTTCTCAGGCCCTTAAGACCCTCTTTATCTGAATCTCCAGGAGTGCTAGGTTAAAATGCAGATTCCTTCTCCAGGCCCTAGACTTGGCGAGTCAGTTGCTGCAGGGGGGCCAGCCCTTTCATCACATGTCCTCCAAGTGATCCTTCAGTACTCTGCAATGAGAATACCTGGCTTCTGGGGTGCACGATGGTTTTATTAGACCTGGGTTAGGGACGTGCATTGGAAAAAGCTGGTGAGGGCTGTTGAGAATCAGTGTTCTGGCTGGTTTATCTGGACCCTATGGCTTCTCCCTGTACTTCTGGAGAACTGTGTTATTCACTCCCGACCCTGCACCCTCTCATCTATTCTCTGTTGCCCAGAGAGTGTTTTTAGGAGTCCAAATGACTCAGTCTCGCCTGTGGTCGAGTCCATCAGTTGACAAACACTGTGCATGGTATTGGGGTGTGAGAGGCCAACACCTAGTTCAGTAGGACGTTTATCCCAGCTGACGAGAATCACAGATTCTAATCGGAAAGATAAAGTATCCTTAGAGAGATAACAGGAGACAGCACGGAATCAGACCCATAGAGTTCCTGCAGAGGAGTGGGCCTGACCCCAGTGCGTATTTGCAGCTGAGAGGAGGGAAAGAGGAGGAGACTTGGGGAGAGTTGAAGACTTAATTTCTGGATCAAAGCATTCATCCACTGGAAGACTTCATTTTCCTAGAGAATTTTGATGCAAATACCAGTAGTTGTAATTTTGTCCATAATGAATGGGGATAATTAACATGAGCTGTAATTTTGAGTGAATGTTGAAGTAGCTGATGAATACAAATATTGTTTTTTAGTTCTTGATAACTAGTTACTGTTATCTTGTAGTTTAAGTAGACATTATTCAGAATCATATTTTGTTTAGGGAGGAGGGTAGGTAAAAAGAATGCCAAACTTCACGTTTTTTCCACCTCTACATTATTCTAAGTGAAACCTGACATTTCCTGTTCTGTAATTCTTTTTTACTTTTTGGTTATTTAAAATTTTTGTGAATCGGAATCTTGTATCTCAAGACATGTTTGTGTTTATTTAGCCAACTCTGCTGGGGAGGAAAAGCTGAGGCGTAAAGCTTATTTTGATAATTGTGGCTGGAATTAGGTGAAAACCTTCTGGGCCAGGAAAGTGTTTTGCCAGCACAAATACCAAGACTCTAAAATAAACCTTTGACAAAGGGTCCCTGTGTCCTGCCTTCCCTCCTGCCCTGTGCAGAGCCTACGTCAGCCTTCCTGCCCTGCATTGTGTCTGTGCCCATCTTCCCTTCCCAAACACTGGAGATGCTGCTTGGGCGCGAATTATGCCCTTGCCTACAAGGCTGGCTGCCTCCTGGGTGAGTCTGTGGTGCTTGGAATGATATGATAAATGGGATGATGCCTTTGAAATAAATCTCCATTTAGCATTTATTTTTTTTTTCCCTGCACACCCAGAGGAACAGCTGTGGCAGCAAATGCAGACTTGAATCGCGCATTCATATTTAGTCTTGTTTGACAATCCCAGATATTTTTAAGCAGGATTGAGTCAGGCAGCCAACAGCACAGCATTCAGACTGTCTTAATCAGCCATCCCGTTTGGCACACAAGGACCTTGTTTTACCCGAGTAGTAAATAATTCTAAATGAAGCAATATGATGTACGGAGTGTGCTCATAGTCAGAACAGGCAGTATTTACTACAGGCTGTCAGCATCTTTTTGTACATGCTTGCTCTGTTCTCTGCTGGTTGTGTTTTCCTTGTAGAGTGGATTCCCTCTTTGGCCAGGTCTCCCTTCATGGTTTTCATACGTAATATAGGATGCTACGTTCCATGCCAGTGTGGCCCTCCCGGTTCCCTCCCTCTCTCCCTGCAGCATTGCCTAGTAGGTGCAGCGTTCATATTTGCTGAGAATGGTTCATATTCTGGCACCTCATTTTCTTCTTAAGATACGAGTTTTTGTCATTCCCCTCTGCTGTGGGTGGCTGGATCTTGTCCTGTAAGCCTGCTCTCGGTTTATGGGCCTTCTGACACCGTCTGCAGCCTGCTGCTCCCAGGCCCCTCCTGTCCCTCCCACGTCGCCCGGGCTCTGAAGACTCCACTCCCCAGTCTTTGCCTCATACCCTCGCTGCCCTCCTTGTTGCCTTCCGAGCAAAGACAGGAATGAGCTTCCACAGCTTTCTTCCATTCCTCTTCTAACTGCCTCTCTGCTTACTCCGCAAATTTTCCAAACAAACAAATCAAACCCAGACACGTTAAAATGAACTTTTCCCTTGGCCTTGATATTCTCCTCAAGCTGTAAACCCCTTTTCTCTCCCCCTAATTGCTAGGCCTTCTGAAGACGTACTGTACCCCAGGTTCTTAGGCGTTTAGATTTAATGGAGCAGTATAATTTTTTGTAAATGGGATTGTGACACAGGATTGCCAACTCTTTATTTTCATAAGAAAAACTGTCAGTGTCATTTAGTAAAAGACAAAGAGATTTCAAGCCCCCGGTCAGGATGTAATCTCTGATTAAACACAGGACAGAGAAGAGGGGACAGCAGTCCTTTTAAATAAATAAATTTAGCTTCATGATCAGAAAACTGTATCACGTTCTCCCCATTTTCCTCGTGCCGCCGTGAATACTGTGTCTCAGACTAGAGTGCGGCAGCTGCTGTCTGACCCTGCCCTTCCCTTTATCCACAGAGGCCAGTGGATAACGCTGGCTACTCAGCCGTTGCAGGTTGGCTTCCCCTCAAACTGCTCTGTCCCTGTCCTCTCTAAGATGACAGCACATTCCTAATGGCCTGGTCCACTTCTTCCTTACCTGTTTGTTGGCTGCCACGTTGACCAACGCTCTTGGGGATACTCTTTGCTCCCTTGACCTCCTGGCTCTGCTCTCACAGCAGTTCTCTTCCTCTCTGCCCGTTGGGTGCCCGCTACCCCATACCAGGAGTTCGCTTGTTGCCCCTCTCCTCAGCCTGCTCCTCCACCCCATCTCTGTGAAGTGACTGCCAGAACCTCAGGCTTGGGTTTCTCCGTCCTCTGTGTCTCCAGATGCATCTGTTAGTCCAGCACGTTGCCGCTGATCCTGACTCTCCAGATCCTCAGCTGCTGCTTCCCAGTCTTGCTCGGCCATAAGGCAGATGGACTGGAATTTTGGAATTTTGAAGCTCTCTGCTCTTCCACATGTCAGCAGAGTGACCTTGGACAATTTAGTTAAGGTTTCCACGCCTGCTTCTGCATCTGTTAATGGGACAATACTGTCTGTCTCAGTATTTGTTGTAAGGATTAAAGATGATGCATGTAAAATGCCAGTTGCAATACCTGGTGCGTAAGAGGCCCTCAAAAATGGCAGCTCTTCTTATTTGAAGCCACGCAGGCAAATGGTATGGCAGGGCTTGGAGGGGAGTAGTTCCTCTTTTCAGAGGCATACCTGTCACTTTTCCTGATCTTAATGCTGTCCCCTGCTATTCTCTCAGTGCCTAAGACTTTTTCACTTGTGTCTAAGGAGCAGTGACAACAACTGTTAGGTGACTTATTTCAAAAGAGGCTTCTCTGAGCTTCAGGCAGTTGAATAGCAATTTCAAATCTTCATCTAAAGTAGACGTATTGTGCTGAAAAGTATGGGTTCTCTCTGGTTGAAAGGAGGAGTAGTGTGTGTGTCTATGTGCACACATGTGCGTGCACTCTTGATACCATGGGGGCCAGCTGGAGCATAAGTGTCAGCTTGTCGTTGGCCAGAGTGAGCCATGGTGCACATTTTCTCACCAGAAGTTGCTCTAGCATTTGGAGGATTCAGTGTGTGAGCAAGAATATTACGCCATTCATTAATTCCTCTCTTGTACGAGGGGACAGTGTTAGATGGGAAGAAGATCAAGTTCTTTATAATCTTGTATTTTGCTCTTGAGTCATCCCCAGCATTTTAACATGGTTAAATATAGAAGGTGCTCAATATAAATGTTGACAGTTTCCATGAGGAAGAAAACCCAAGTGGGTTTACCTGTGGGTCACATCTTATACATTTTCTTTTTATAGACCGGTTAAACTCTAATTGGGAATCTGTTCATCTTGAGCAAGTCTTGAGGTGGCTTATGGAAGGTCGATGCAGGGTTTAGGGAAGGTTAGCAGTCTCTGATACCCATGTACACACTTGTGAATTGCTGGCTTCCTGTTAGAGTCGCCTCTGCCCCTGCACCTCTTTACAGGGCAGTTCATGGGACGGCTTTCTGTGATGGTACCATTTATTTTTAAGCTTTATTATGTTTTGATTGTGTCTGATTTGGTTTAACATCAGAGACCTGGCATTGAGGTACTGTCCTCAAATTCTTGACTCTTCGTGCAATCACCCATTCTTTGTCTAAGATGGGATACTAAGAACAAGAGACTTATTTGAAGACTCAGTTCTGTCTATATTGACAGAGTTCTTGATGCTATTTTTTCCTTTGGGCAGAGTGTATGTTGGGGGTGAGAGGAGGACAAGAAAATGTGTGCCCCAGACCCCACAGGCTGATGTAAAGAGTGACCCACACTTAACCAATCTGTGCCCCTTACGGGGAATTGCCGTCCTCTCCCCTCTTTGACTCCTTTACCTTTGTGTACTTTGCCAAGTCATCCTGCACCTTATCTCATTTTACCTCTCAGTAGACCTGTTGGTGGATGAGGCAGAGCATGCAAACACCCCTTTTATGAGGAAACAGAGGCTCAGAGCAGTTGAAGATACCTCTGTTAGGTGAGGATGCTGGTCCTGGAATCTGTCTTCTAATTCCGGGCCCAGTGTGGTTAGTAAGCAAGTATCATGGAATGCCTGCTGCAGGCCTGCACTGTGGTACTGCACGGGGAAACATAGATCTGATCCCTGAGCTTGTAGAGGATACATCCAGTGGGGAAATGAGCTACAGTCGTCCCTCAGTATCTGGGAGGGTTGATTCCATGACCTCTGTGGATACCAAAATCTGCGGATGCTCAAGTACCGTAGTCAACCCTCTGTATCCGTGAGTTCCACGTCTACAGATACTGAAAAATTACTGTTTTCAGTAAATTTTTATAGCTAATCGCCTTTGAGCAGAGTGCTCCATCAAAGGGCAGATGGGATGGTGCACTTCCCTTGGGGCCCTTCCATCGAGCTGCTGAAGCTTCAGAGACAGCGTCATCCTTGGCTCCCATGAGTAGCACGTGAAGGTGGCTTGTAGCAGTTGAGCACGTGGGTGGAGTGTACGTTTCTCTTGACTTCACTCCTTCTTGTTGGAGATGGGAGCACGTTGTGGGAAAGAGCGCAGGCTCAGGGTGAGAAGGCCTGGGTTCAGTCCTGGCCCTCCTGCTTACCAGCTGTGCAAACCTGGCTGGCCCTTACCTTTGTGGTGCCTGGTTCCTCACTCAGTGTGCAGATGATACCGCACTCTCTCAGGGTGGTTGCAAAGGTTTAAATGAGTCAGTTTGTGCAAAGTACTTAAAGTGCCTGACACTTAGTAAGTGCTCAGGGAGGCTCAGGTCACAGTTTCTGGGGAAAGTACAGCCAGGCTGGAACCAGGGGGAAGAAACTGGTCTACCCTTGGACCGAAGCCAGGACCCTGACCTTGCTAGCACCTTGTGCTGATGTTAAGCCGGCACAACCACCCTGCTATGGGGACACTGGTGCTGATGCAGTGAGTGTAGATGATGACTTACATAGCTCTTGCCCTGTTTTCAGTAATAGTATTTCAACTTAGTGACTTTCTGTATATGTCCTGAGGTTTAAAATGTTATTCTTTACAGTTTTACAAAAAGAGAAATTAATAGAGGATGGTAATAATTTGCTTTCTTAAAGCATTTCTAGTCTCCTTTAACTCTATTTCCAAATGCTATCAAAAGGAATTAGATAATCTTTTTTTTTTTTTTTTAAAGATTTTATTTTTTTCCTTTTTCTCCCCAAAGCCCCCTGGAACATAGTTGTATATTCTTCGTTGTGGGTCCCCCCAGTTGTGGCATGTGGGATGCCGCCTCAGCATGGCTTGATGAGCAGTGCCATGTCCGCGCCCAGGATTCGAACCAACGAAACACTGGGCCGCCTGCAGCGGAGCGCGCGAACTCAACCACTCGGCCACGGGGCCAGCCCCAGGAATTAGATAATCTTAGAGACTAGCCACAAACATGTCTAAGACTTGTTTTATTTAGTATTTCATGGTACCCTCAATGGAGAGAATCTAGTGTTAAAACTTACTAACATCGGCTAGGTCTTGAATTCAGAAGGAGAAGAGATGCTATTTATATAGAACAAGAAGAAATGACAGTAATTAATTTACTCAGAAGGAACTTAGTGAGCTGTTTGTGGGGGCTGTGATCATAGACAAAGCAGGCTGCCTGCACACAGGCCCCCGTGGACAGAAGTGCCCAGGAAGTTTCTAAACTCACCTAGACGTAGGAGGAGCCTGAGAGGTCACCTAGCCCCATCTGTCTCCACCACAAGAGGGGCCCTAAAATGACAATAGCTTTCCGGGAAAGGGTGTGGTCCACCTTGAGGATTCTGGGCATGTGGGGAGAGAGCCCTGGTTCCTTCTAGAAGAATGTAGACTGAACATGTGTATTATATATGCCGGGTGGAGGTAGGGGAAGGTGGAGGCTCCGCTTGACGTGTTAAAAATGGATGTTGAGAAAAGACTGTGAGTGCCAGGAACGGCAGGGCATTTCCTTTTAAATCACTTTTTAAATGACAGTATCTATGGTGAGATCTGGGTTCTGTCTCAGAAGCTCTTGGGCTAATGGTGCCAGGGGTGTTGTCTGCCTGCTGGTTTTGAAGGAGATTTTTTGCACTGACAAGAGTTTAGGGCTGACTATGAATTTCCTGTATGGTTATATTGGTAAACTACAGAGTTGGTGTTTTTCTTTTTTAAATACTACTGTGTCTCATTAATTCAAAGCAATTCTAATTCAGAAATAATGACAGCTTAGAGTGGATCTGAATTAAAGGTTATCTTAAAAAAGTTGTAGGGAAAAGATTGCTTAATTTTATAGTCATTCTCAGACATTTTGTGAATATAAAATGTTATGCTTTTTTTCTTGGACACGTATGAGACAAGTCCAGTTTAAATTAATAAAAAATATGATTTTTGTTTGTTGTTTCACCTTATATAGAAGCTTGAACTAAGCTGAATATGGGCCGGTAGAAGTTTGAGGTACATTCCTTCATGATTAGATGAAAATCTCATTAATTGTGTGTAATATTTGTACGTAAATAGATGTTTATTCAGGGTTTAATCATTATTGCTTGTCATATAGTTAAAACAACAGCAAAAGCATCCAAATCCTCTCATCTCTATTAGTAATGCTCCTCTCCTTCAAATTCTTCGGCCGTGATTGGAAAACAGTGGTCCTCTCTACTGATTCCACTCCCCACCCCACCCCTGTATTAACAGAAGAGGTCGAGTAGAGTGTCCTTGTGCTTCTGTTTGTGTTACTCCCCTGTATCCGTATAACAACCCTAAGCCGGAGGTCTGATTATCCCGTTTTTATAGAAGAGGAAGCTCCTCGTCTAGCAAACAGCTCCGCCTGGCATTGGGTCATCTGCTGTCAAGCGGTCTTTCCAGCCTTCTCTCCAGACACTCCCGTGTTGATGTCCTGAAGTTCAGGCTGACCGTGCTGTCATTACAGAGCTCACCCTCTCCTCACTTTGCATCCAGTGTCAGGCGCATGCCTGTCCTTTTCCTCGGCTCTTATTTATTTGGTTCCAAGCATAAGTGTCCTTCTTTGTCTACTTTTCTCCCTTCTCTGAACTTGTGTAGCACTTAAGGGATGATATGCTGGCATGTGATTGGGGCATGAACTGGGTTAATAATAACAGGAGTGGACAAAAAAGATGGCTAGGAAAAATAGAGAATCTGAGAAGGATTTGAAAAGTGGATGTGAGTAAGAGAGAGGGTGCAGGGGAAAGGGGTTGGATTATATTTTTTTAATGAGGTAGTTCGTTAGCCTAGGCCTCGTTGGGAAGGTTATTTTATGATATTTTTTATGTATTTTATATATATATATATATATATATTTTTTTTTTTTTTCATATGGTTAGTCTTAAAGCTCACATTTGTCCAAAGCAAAACATTTGGGAAGCAGTTAAAGGGGATTTCAGCTGGGAATAACCTGCAAGCTTTATACCTTCTCTTTTAGGAGATCTGGGACTAAGCAGTTTTCTTACTGGTAAAGTGAGATAATATCTACCCTGTGGGGATATTTCATGACTCACGCGAAAGAACAACTGTCCTTGCAGAGGCTTGGTGATGTATTTCTCATTCATTCATTCAGAACCTACGAATGCTTATGGTTAATAGTGGCAGCTTTGGAGAAGCAGCGATGCACGAGACCAACGTGCTCTTTTTTCCCAACGAGCTTAGAGTTTAGTGAGGGGGCTTGACTGTCAACAGGCAATTATTTGATGAAAACCATGACAGATCTCACAAAGGTGAAACCCCAGGAACCTGAGAGCGGGGGAATCCAACCTAATCTGGGGGCCTGAGGAAGTTGTCCTCGAGGATGTGACATTTTAGCTGACATTTAAGGATGAGTAGAGATTTCCCTTCCTTAGTTTTCTCTTCTGATATATTTTAGTAACTTGCCTAGAGTGAAACTTAGAGTGAAATGTTAATCAGGACTCTTCAAACCACACTATTGCCTTCCTTGTCTAAAGCTCTGATTTTTTCAGGCAGATGCATACTTTCTGGTCAGGTTAGGAACTTGCACGTGGTGGGAAGAAGTGGTCTTTGGGGCCAGGAGTCCTGTGTTCTGTTGTTGATCTGTTTCTCCCGCGTATGCAGGTAGGCTAGCCTGGGGGAGAGCGCCTCCCTAGAGCCAGACCTCCCAGCGGCTCTGCGTGGACCAAGGCAGCTGTGTTCTCTGGCGGTTGGTTTTGTTACCCTCAGACCCCTGAATGCCCCCCAGCCCTCTCTGAGCTTCTTGTAGCTGCTCTGCCTGTGTGCCCTTGTCGGCCCATCTTCCCAGCTTCACTGATGTCTCTGATGCTCTGAGAAGTATCAAGACTTCTACCTGATTGAAGTACTTTTCTTCTTCCTCTGTTTCCTCGGTGTTTTTCTTGGATAGAGCAGCAGGCTGCTGTGAAATTTGTATTTTAGTGTCAGCTCGATCTTCTTCCTTGGCACTTTTGAGGGGACTGGTGCGTCACTTGCACTTCTTTTCTCAGTCTTATGAAAACTGCTCACCAGGCCCTGAAGTAGTGGCAGAAGAGGGACCATCGTGGAGTGCACAGGGCAATGACCAGCACCTTTCAGACCCAGGCAAGCCCGTGGCGTGTTGTTGCCTCACTTGCCTGGATGGCAGTGCTGATTCTGCCATGGATTTATGTGTGTTCGTTTGTTCTTACGCATGGCCGTGCCCTGACCTCAGCGCGGGAGGGCCAGTGTCAGTGAAACGGGCCTGTTACCACGTGCAAGTCACGGCATCTCTCCGAGCCTTATTGTCCATTTCGCAGAACGAAAGTTAAAATTATTTATGCTGAGATTGCATAAAGGAATGTGTGTGAAAGGGCCTAGCATTGCGTTTGTAGCTCAGGGCCCACAAATGTGTGTGTGTTTTAAAATTCCATTCCAGACTCAACTGTGGACAAGCTCTCTGTATATTGCTATTATATTTATGAAACTAGGATCATAGTGTTTGTTCTTCACTCCCTTATATGACACTGCATAGTAGAGAATAGTGTGAGGAGAATGTTGCCCCAAATTTAAATGTGTTTGGCTTTTAAATGTCAACTAAAAGCTTTTATGTAGCTTCTGCTTACTTTGTGGTTGTTGGACCAGGGCATCCATTTTTCCCTTCATTTCTCTCTTCTCCCTGCCACCCCCAGTTTAGAAATATTAGGTATGTTTTGGCTCAGCTTGCGGTTGTCAAACTGGTAGGAGAAACAGCTTGGGGCCAGGAGAACCTTTTCTATCTTAGCCCTTCTTAATGTTAATGTGTCCAAAATAAATGTATTCTTGAAATTAAATGCTGTGAACCAGCCTTTTAAAGCCCTGAAAGCTGTAACCTCAGGTTTCGTACTGAGAGAGAAGAATTTAAAATAAAAATTTTGGTCATTTCAAAATCACAATATTTAGTGGCCGGTAAACATGGTGAAAAATATTCAGCCTCATTAGTAATAAAAGGATTATAAAACAAAATGTTGCCAGATTATTTTACCAATAACACTGGCGCTTTTTAAAATGTAAGAGAAAGAGAGGAGGGGGAGAGATGTTGAATTGGGCGCCTTGTACGTGCTGATGGAAATATAAATAGGTATAACTTGCCCCATCTGAAGCAATTTAACAATATTTCTCAAGTGCTGTAGAGATGTTAATGGCTTTGACATGGTAATTACACTGCTGGGAACTTAGCCTAAGGAAGTAATCAGAAATGGACATAAATTGTAACATCAGGAACTTGGAAGCAACGTAAATGTCCAACAACAGGGGATTGATTAAATGAATTGTGAAAATGTATGCAGTAGGCTTTCTGCCATTAAGAATGACGAACTATTTGGAAAAATAATGACAGGGAAAAAGGTTTGTAAAATAATGTAAAGTAAAAGGAACCAAATCAGCATGAATCTAGTATTTTGAAATATAATCTATTTATACATATTCTGTGTGTGTGTGTGTGTGTGTGTATGAGTGACAATTAAAAAAATAATCACAAACGTTATCCTTAGGTGATGGGAATGTTGTTTGTTTTTATTTTCTTCTTTGTACTCTTCTGTTATTTTCCAAATTGTCATGTTTGTAATCAGAGGAAAATCCATAATTTAAAAATGCGTACGTTAGAATACTTTGTACTGATACAACTAAATGAAAACATAAGGAAAAAAGCCTAATGGGAATTACAACAAAATGCCATCAGTACTTTTGATAGGGTGATGGGACCTGCTAGTGGTGGTTGTTTTTAATATTTTTCTTTAATGGGCTTCTGTTAGGAATGTATCTTCTTTTAGGAAAGCAAATATAATATAAATGTAGCAAAATGCTTCAGAAATCCATGCCACCTGTGAATGGAGGTAGTAATTTCCAGATATTCTTTTGTGAGTGTGGTCCATCTTGAGGAGGATGAAAACTGTTAGCAATCATGGTAAATGATAGACGTTTTCTTTACTCCTACAGATATTCCTGAAATTCCAGAGAGCATCTCATTCTGTAAAGCACTACAGATAGCTGACTTCAGCGGGAACCCACTGACTAGGTAAACTTTCTGCTTGCTTTTCTGTCTTTAGTACTAAGGATTTCTTTTTTGAGATCCAAGCAAAGAACACAATCAAGATACCCATCTTGGAGGTACCGAGATGGATTGTCTCTTTCAAGGATGGCCGACCTTCACAGGCAATTATTTATAAGTGGCACTGCACAGTGAAAGGCACACTATTGCTGGAGCTCTGAAAGGATGTTGTCGGGGGATAAGGGGAGGCACAGGGGAGTGTACAAAGCAGAAGTGAGGAGTGTGTTTCTGAAGCAATATGAGGAATTGGAGTAGTTTGTAAAGCCCCTGTTGAACCCTCCTTCTTGTGGGATAAGACTGAGTTCTAAACTCCCAGAGGGCTTACCCCATAGTTATCCAAGGAGAAGTCCTATTAGAGATATTTTTCCCACTCTAGTATTGAAACGTATTTACTCTCTCACCTTTTCTCTAACTTTCCTTTTTAAAACAAAAGCAACAAAACTCTGCCGACCCCATTATTCCTTACTTTAGCAATAGCTGTGAGGATTTGTTTGGTTTATCCTTCCAAATACAGCCACCTGTCACGGTTTTACTGCTGATTCCAGCTTTGTCCTTCGTGATATGACACAGCACACTGCCTCGGCAGAACTGAGCGGTCCTGTTGAGTGCCCTTCTTGTGGCTCCTGGCTCAGTCATGAGCCCACTGGCCACTGGCTTCCAGGCACCTGAGTTTCCGGGATCACTGAATTGGTGCCCACTGGCCACGCAGGGACAGCCCTCGGGAGTCTGTTCCAGAGGCCTCTCTGGGCCAAGTGGTCCGTTTCTGAGATTTATCAAGATGCTGTAAGTAGCCTCAGAAGAAAGGCACATTTTCCTTTCGTTTATTTCCCTTCCCTTTTTAAAAGCTTTTATTTATGTATTTTTTTAGGGATCTGTTAACATTGAGATTAAATTTGGATTCATCTCACCCATTTCAAAATTGCTTGGGACCTCTTGAATATGGAGTGCTTGGGAATGCCCTATTTAGGCTTGTTTTTCCCATATCTGCTTATTTTCGAGAAGTAAATATGTTTTTAAAGATATTTTCTGGTTTTCCTCTTTTGAATTTCAGTGATTGCATTACTAATAACATTTATTTTTGTGAACAATAGTGATCTAGTACATTCTAACCCCGTGGCTTTCCAAGTCATCCCCGTCCTCTAGTCTTGTCCTCTTTCTTAGCCGTCGTCCATTCAGTTGTCCCTCTGCAAACCTTCCCGTCGCTCCCTGTTCCTAGAAGATAAAGTCCGAGTTCCTTGATGGGCTGCACAAGCCTCCCCGCCCCATCTGACCTCGGCCTGTCTTGGCGCCTTCATCGCCCTCGGTTGCCCGTGTCAGACATGGTGCTCTGCTGGACTAAGTGCTCATAGGTGTGCATTTATTTGACTCCCCGCCCTGTTCGACTGTGCCAGCCCTTTCGCCCTCCTTTCCGGTGCAGCTCGAGCATTCCGTTTCCTGACGACTCCCCACCGTCCCCTCCTGGGCTTCCATAATGCTCTGTGCCTGCTTCTTTCATAGCACTTGAAATGGACGTTTAAGTTATCGCTCTGACCAAGGCTCCCCGACTAGACTCAGAAAGTTAACTTATATTCCTCTGTTATTTATTGTTGTATCTCCAGCCCTCCTATGCTTTCTGGAATGGACTACGTGCTCAGGAAATGGTCGTTGAGGGAACCAAGCTCTTCATCCTTGAGGCAGCTTGTAGGGTTAGGCAGCTGGGAAATGCTCAGTTTGCTGCCCTAGAGTTTTTTTAACCATTCAGTTGCTTTATCTCTTTTCCTACTTCTTCAGTTTTCCTTTTCTAGTGTCTGCTGACATATGATTGCACTGTTATCTCAAAACTCTCTCCACTAGAACACACTCACATTGTGTGAGGATTTAGTCACTTTTTACCCTGGCCTCCTATATGGCGGGTTTCTTAAAGTCCTTTTAATTTGGCAAGTGTGCTATTTTTAAGAACTAAGATGATATCTGTGAGTTAAAGGGACCTTAAGAATTATTTAGCTTGGCCTACTTATTTTGTGGTTGAAGAAACTGAGGCTCAAAAAGGTTAAATGCCCTTTCAAGGTCATGCAGCCTCTGAGTGGCAGTTCAGACTAGAATTCCTTCCTCCTGACCTTCAGTCTGTGCTTCCTTTTTGCATTCTACTAGTTTGGCTCTCCATGTTAATGACAAGTGAAAAAGCAAATCAGCCATTTAAAAATACATTTTCCTTATGTTTAAGATCATTTTAGCTCGTTTTAAAATTATAAAATGCTATATACTTTCTAGTAAAAGCTCAGACAGAAAAGAGAAGTTGCATCTTTTTAATTAGCAATAAAAAATCTTACCACTCTTACACTATGTAAGAGGTTTGAACTTTGTAAAAACCATTCCTAAGAATGTCTTTCAATGACTTGAAAATTCCAGTTAATACTCTCGTCTTGCAGGGCCTGGATTTGGATTTGAAGTTTGGAATTACCTGTATTAAATGCCAAACAGTAACGTAGGATTTGTTTTTTAAAAACGAACCTGGAAAGAGGAAAGAAATGAAAGACTAATCTAGAGACTGTCACTATGTCACTAAAGCAAGAAGTCTTCCCCCGCCTCCTGAAAACTGAGTTCTGTGTTCTGTTGTCAATAAGCAGATTTATGTAGAAGTACCTTCAGCATTTTAGATGCAAGGAGATCTTTTTGCCTTCAGTTGGTGTTTTCTTTTTTCTCTCTCTAAATATTGGTAACCATAGAAATATTGAAAGTAAACTTTGTAAGTTTTTCAGTAATTTTATTTTGAAATGTGGCTTTTCAGTAGGATTTTAGGGAAAGTATCAAAAATTTCCTTTTGTGTAGAACATAGTGAAACAGAATTATTTCAAGTGATTGGCATCTTAAATTGAATTAAAAAAAATGTTAAGAAAGTAGAAATTGGCTTTCAACTGATCAATTCTAAGTAATCCATAGCTTTGCTCTGGGATTATAAGCTACAGGAAAAAATTATTGAGCAGCTTTCTTGTGTTTTATTGTAATCTTGTGGGCTGACATTTCTCTTTATTTTCTGCTAATCAATATAGTATGTTCCCTCTTAGGCACTTTAGCTGCAGCAACTATTTATCATTTTTTTTTTCATTGGACCCTCAGTAGTCTCACAGCAATTTTTCCCCTTTATTCTTAGAGCTTGCATAACTTCCCTCTTTCGTTATTTCTGGATCACCCTATCAACAAGTATTTATCAGGCCCTTGTACTTATAGGCGGATCAAGTCCTTATTTTTTTTTTTCCCTATAAATGTCTTATATATAGGAAGACAAGGCAGACATGCCATATCTAATGTGATTTTAGGAAGTTATTTCAATTAGCGTATAGAAGAAATCATCATAAGTATGTTTAGTATACACTACTTAGACACTTTACTTTTTCAGTTAACGTTGTATTTTGTTTTGTTTTAGGTTACCCGAAAGCTTTCCTGAATTACAGAACTTGACATGTCTTTCTGTAAATGACATCTCATTGCAGTCCCTGCCTGAAAATATTGGCAAGTAAGTTTTTATGGGAAGTTTGTGTATATCAGGGCGAAAGGGCATTTGTCATCAGCTCCACTCCCCTTACCTTTTACAGCTCTGATTTTTCTACTTGGAAAGCTGTCTATTCGATCTTCAGTATCGCCCTCAAGAAAGATCATAGCCAGCCTCCCGTGTTTTTGCCTCCAGTTTTGCATCCTAAATTTTAATGGTTAAAAAGGATGCTGCTACTTGTTACTAGTGAAAAACCTAATTTGTTTGGAAGCTCTCTTTAAACTGAGGGATTCCAGAGTAGTTAATTTAAGCAAAGTAGCATGTGGTGTACAGGTGTTGTAAACTGCCACTGAGTAATTTAAAATCATGTTAGGGAGGAGAGCCACCGAACGGCTCCACTGAAAACCTAGTGTATGTGCCCCTAAGCAACTGCTGTGTCTGCCAGTGTTTGTGCGCCTAGACCGGAGAATAGGGAGTGAGAGTAGTGTGCTTGGAGAGCAGGCGTGGAGATGGGAGACTGGTGGGGTGGGGTGGGCACACTTCCACATCGCTGGCTTAGAGGTCGGAGGGACAGCACGGCAGGAAATAAACTCCCTCGAAGGAGGTGTATGCTGGTGAGTAAATGTTCTGTTATACCGTTGCACAGACGAATGAATTGAATTATCCTGGCAGATCTTTTCCATGCCTCCAGGACATACAGTGGGTTAGGTCAGGCTGATGGCTAATGCTTAACCACTTAACCACCAGTGTGGCCAGGCCTAACCTGGTGGACCAGTGTTGCCTAGTGTCGTAAAGGATTTCCCTTGTGCTTACCTGTCCTGCCCAAGTTCTAAGACGAAACAGAAACTTGCTTTTTGAGAACTGCAGTGTATCTGACAGATGTCTGTTCTGCAAAGCTTCTCTTTCCTAAGATCTACAGGAGTTTTTAACAGACAACTTTACCCCCTCAGTTCCCTGCTGAGCAGGCAGAGGAAAACTGGCTGACCCCTGTTTCAGCAGCAAGTCCTTCCTTGTCTTTCTGAGGTTTACGCTGACGTGTTAACGCTGTGCCAGTAGACCTGCTGATAGGAAGTGCCCTGTCTCCTCCTGCCTTTGGAATTGAATTCCCTTGCTTCCCTCCCTCCCATTCTTTCTCAACTACCACCACCCTTCTATCCCCCCAGCCATGTCTTGTTAAAAAGATTTAATGCTTTGAGAGAAACTATGTCCTTATTCAACCAGAGTGCCTCCTCACTCCCCACTGCATTGTTTCAATGGAAAATGTTATTTAATAATCATTTTAGAATAAATTACAATATTTTTTATCCTATCTTTTCTGTTAATATCTGTACCTGTTTTTGTGAATGTTCAGGATTTCTTGTGTATCTGAATTTTCTATCAATAATAAGGGTAGTGTTTTTTTGTTTGTTTTTATTTTAGACTTTATCAGCTTGTGTTACTATTACAGCCATATGTATACTGATTGTTTCCAGAACAAAATGCCACTTTGAGCTTGAACCCTGTAGTGAATAATCACCCAGGAAGTAACACTCTGGGGATCAGATAAGTGAACCGACTGATTCTTATAAGTCAGTTTATGAAATTAAATGGAAAATAAAGAGTTTCCTATGTCTAGTTGCTGATAATTTTTGTTACCATAGCAAGAGACCCCCTGGTTTCTGCCTGTGGATTTAAGGTTTACGCAGGCTGAAGTAACAGCCTGTCTGCACTTAGTAGAAAGAAACCATCCAAGAACAAACTCCTCTGGAGAAGATTGGGCACCTCTGGTGTCCTAGACCGTGCTGAAAAGATGCTCGAAACAGTTGAAGTGGTGAATTGTTGAGGAAATCTCATATATATGCATACGTATACTATAGTTTGAGCAAACTATTCTTTGAAACTTGCGAACTTTCCTCATGGAAAGGATTCTTCAGTTTCCCAAAGGATTCCCAAATATTTTCTTTTTAGAGCTTTTAACCAAATATTTAGTAACTAAACAACTTCTCAGAGATAGTAGGTTTTGTAAACAAGGCACAAATATTTGACATTCCAAAAAATTTGAGAAAGACATGAAATGGCCATTTGAGTGATTGATACTGTACCTTGTGGATTCCAAAGTGGAGGTTTTTGCATAAATTAACCCTGCTTATTTGGTCAGATGGGTCAGCCACCGCAGTGGCGGCCTTTTGAGCATCAGGGAAACCAGCACCTCTGTTTCTCTGTTTGGCACCAAGCGCAGTATGTGGTGTTAACTGGGAAAGCTATGGATTTCTCAAGGACTCGGGCCTGCTCCGGGTGGACAGGAGTGTGCAGCCTGCAGGAGAGAGCCAAGCCTTTACCTAGGGCAAGCAGACTCGCAGCAGCTTGGAGCTGGGGACACCTGCAGACACCTTCCCATGATGGGTTTGATTTGCCCAGTCAGTCAGGTTTTGAAGAGTGTTTGGGAACTGATGGCAGCGTTGGAGCAGGAGTGCGGCTCTCTTGGTCCCAGTCCTCTGTTTTCCGCAGCTCCACCTGCCGTCACTGTAGGACCGTGCTTCCCAGGGCTGATAAGGACTCAGTAACGTTTTCTTACTTCCCCTAGTGATACCTAATATTCTGTTTATTAAGTAGTTAGATCCAAACTACTTGACGAGTATTTTTGTCCTAACAACCTAGTAGCTGTTTGAAAAAGTAATATGTATACATTGAGAGAATTTTTTATCTCATGCTTAAATAGCCCCAATTATTTATTATGGGATGTGGGTACCTGAGCAGTACCTGGGCACTGCTCAACTTTTCAATCTGCACCTCCTTTCCTTTTCTACATGGATTTTTCACTTGCCTTTTATTGCAACAGTCGCTGAAAACCCAGCTGGAAAGATACGTCCTTGAAAGGGCTGTAGTACTGTCTAATGCTGAGTTCACATGTTGGCTCACAGAGGTTGAGTAGTGCTGTGTCCCTCTCAGATGTAAGATGCTCTGCGGTGCTCCCTTAACTTTGCTGCCGCCTCCCTGGTGCCTCCGTGCACAACAGCCATAAGCTGTTGCTCTCTTGAATACTTGAGTGCACAATTGTGAATACTTGAGAGCGCACAGCCTCAGCCATTGGTGTATGGGAAGCAACTGGCATCCTGCCTAGACTAGAAAGCATTGCAGCTCACGTCCTATGCTACGTGGCTGCACGCCAGGTACTCACCAGTATGGCTGCTGTCATAAAGCAAGTCTCTCAATTAGTAGAGTCTTTATAGTACTTTGTAATGAGATGAAGAATGATCATGAAAATCTTTTGAACCACACAGAGGTATACTGGCTACCTCATGCATAGGCACAGATTTTTCTTTTACTAAAATAAAAGCATCCCAGATTTGGTGACCCTTTTCTGTGATGGCTCATTACTCAGCCTTCCGAAGTAAAGGTGGCATTTAACATTAAGTGAGAAACTAACTCACCTTATATGGATTTTTTAAACACTTTTTTGTTAAAAATGCAACACCTTCTTGTTAGCCTTCACGAACAAGTGATTGACATCCAGGACGATGGTAATTGATCAGCTGGGTTTCAACAAAGACCTTCCATAATCAGAAGTTTTTAAAAATTAGTATGATTTAATACATGCCGCTGATGATGCAGTTCTTTTGGTTCAGTGTGACTTTGTGAATTATCTTTTTCATCGATTACAGCCATTAAACCAAGCGTCAAACACAACAATTTAGAATCAATTGTTTTCTCCCCAAATGTAAAAGAAAGGATTAAGTGCATAATGTAGCATTTTCAATCCTGTTGCTCACACTTATGAGAGCCAAAAAGATTTTTGTGTCTTTAATGAAGTATTTTTAAATATTTTTCTTTTGTTTTATCTTCTACTTAAAAATTTTTCTTTCTGGTGGCTGTCCCCATGGCCAGATGATTCCTGTGCTCCACTTCGGCAGCCTGGAGTTTGCTGGTTCGGATCCTGGGCACAGACCTACACACTACTCATCAAGCCATGCTGTGGTGGCGTCCCACATAGAAGAACTAGAATGACTTACAACTAGGATATACAACTGTCTACTGGGGATTTGGGGAGGAAAAAAAAAAAAAGGAAGATTGGCAACAGATGTTAGCTCAGGGCCAATCTACCTCACCAAAATAAATAAATAATGAAAATTTTTGTTTCTATGTATATTTGATACTATATGCAATATATTGGTACATAGTACTTAGTATATTTTTAAAATAATTATAAGGCTTTTGAAGGTATATCCTTAAATGTGTGGGGACCACCTTCTAGAATAGGATGTTTGGGAACCGGTGCAGCTCCAGACCAGTGGTTCTCAAGCTCTGCTTGATTGGACCCCTGGGATTCCACTGCAGTCCCTCCAGGGCGCTTTGGAGGGTGAGAACAGTGCTCTGGTGGGTGCCTCTGCTGATCCCTGTTTGTGCCAGCACAGCTCTGTTAATTAGCTTTTTGTTTTTGTTGTATTAGCGTTCCATATAGTATTTGCTTTAAAAAAGCCTGCTGTTGGGGCCCGTCCTGTGGCGCAGTGGTTAAGTGCGCATGTTCCACTTTGGCGGCCCAGGGTCCGCCGGTTCGGATCCCGGGTGCGGACATGGCAC
Source organism: Equus przewalskii (assembly GCF_037783145.1). NCBI lineage: Eukaryota > Metazoa > Chordata > Mammalia > Perissodactyla > Equidae > Equus > Equus przewalskii. Next base: position 51,631,555 of record NC_091849.1, read on the forward strand.
TGCTTGGCAAAAGCCATGCTATGGTAGGCATCCCACATATAAAGTAGAGGAAGATAGGCAGGGATGTTGGCTCAGAGCCAGCCTTCCTCAGCAAAAAGAGGAGGATTGGCAGATGTTAGCTCAGGGCTAATCTTGCTCAAAAAAAAATAAAAATAAAAATAAAAAAGCCTGCTGCCAATGTTTTTCAAGTTCAGAGCCCACTGTTTCAGACGCTCAGTAGCACATGCTTGATGGTTGCAGCTGCCTGCATGGTGGAGGTTTCCTGTGCAGTTGATCCCACTGAGCTTGGCGTAGGCCAGAGGGAAGGCTTCCGAGCCTTTTCAAAGTGAATGGTAAACGTTTGTACCTGCGTCCTCTCTTTCCAAGAGGCTGAGATTTTTCCTCACTTAATGATTGAACTTCTAGCTCTTCCATCAGGCCTCCTCCAGTGACTGGAGGAGGTGAAACAGGTTCCCAGGTTCCCCAGCCTTCCCCTTTACTGCCCACGCCATAAGCACTGTAGTCCTTTGTCTGTGCACAGAAGTCTAGTTGTTCAGTGTTTGATTGTGTGCATGTAATTAGCATGTGCACCTGGGTCACCTTGTTCCTGAAACAGTGGGCGTCTTGGTTGTTAAACTCTCTTCGCGTCTGTTCCGACCCTGGCATTGCTCTGACATACTGAACAAACACATGGGACAAGGCGCACAGTGTTGCCTCCTTCACTCTGCTGGCTTCCAGCCTGATGTCGTAGGTAATCCAGGTGGGTTCTGAAAGCTTTGTGCCAGGACCACGTTAGCCTGTTCTTGCACAGTCTCTTTTTTGTCTTAATGCTGCACACTCAGTTTCTATAAAAAGTTGATATAAAGAAACAATTATGAAAAAAACCTTCCATTGCTCTAAAACCTTTTAATAGGAGTATGTATTGTCCATTAATATTGCTTGATTCCCCCCATATAAGGAGCCATTAGGGAGAGATTTTAAAAATATGTATTTTTAGGGAAAAAAATACCTCACCAGAAGAATCGGTAAGCTTCTTCCTTTTAATAACAGTTCTGACATTTATCACATTTCCTCTTCTGCTTTTGTTGCCAGAAAGCACAATGCTCACTGAGAGAGGCTGTGTTATTTCCATGTGATAAAAGGCACTAAGGAACCCAGGGAGAGGGTTGCTGACCCCTCTTTATAGCGGGTGGGTGCTCTGTTAGGCACATATGCTGTCTCATTACAACACTGTCCTCATAAGGTTAGCACGAACCATCCCAAGCCTCACTGGCTGTGTCTGTAAAATGGGCATCAGTCCCCTGCCCAGGTTGGGGCCGCTGGTGGGTGGTAGAGCTGGGATTGGACCTTCGGTTCTTCCTTGAAGAGGCTGCTTTTCCTTTACCGTGTGATGCCTCACGATGAGCACATCAGTTTCTTCCTCCCTTCCAAGGCCCTGATTTTCCGTTTCATGAAACTTTTTGCACATTTGCATTTTTTTCAAGACTTCTTTAAATCCCTTGTAGAAAAGTTGGGGTCACATTAAGTAAATGACTTTACATATCATTGAAGATACCAGTTAGCCTGAAGGGCAGCAGTAGGGGAGGGGACCTCCAGTAGGCTCTTAGAGAGGAGAGTTCCAAGTCTTCGATAGGCTTTAAGAAAATTTCAGATATGCCCTTGAAAACGAGTGCCTAGTGAACATGGCCTTCTGCTTTACTATCGCTGAAAACACTTGGAAGATTCCACTGGTAAATCTAAGAAGGATAATTTTGCTTTAAGGAGTTTTCAAACGTTGGTACAAAGTGTGACTGAGTTTGTCTTTCAAAAGAGCATGTTAATATGAAAATATTTTCCTTGAGATCAGTTGTATCAATTTCTACTCAGATAAATTACACACTGCATTTTTTACTTTTCAAAGATGAGTTAACCTGCAGCTGGACATGATCTTATATATGGAGAATCCTAAGGAATGCACAAAAACCTATTACCGCTAATAAATGACTTCAGCAGGATTACAGGATACGAGATTAATACACAAAAATCAGTTGTATTTCTACATACTAGCATTGAACAATCCAGAAATGAAATTAAGAAAACAATTACACTTATAAAGCACCAAAAAAGAACAAAATACTTAGGAATACACTGAAAACTACAAAGCATTGTTGAAAGAAATTAAACAAGACCTAAATAAATGGAAAGATATCCTGTGTTGATAGATTGGAAGACAACATTGTTAAGATAGCAATACTCCCCAAATTGATCTACAGATTTAACTTGGTCCCCATCAAAATCCTAACTCACTTTTTGCGGGAATTGACGAGTTGATCCTAAAATTCATATAGAAATATAAGAGATACAGAATAGCCAAAGCAGTCTTCAAGAGAAAAGAGGAAAGTTGGAGGACTTACATTTCCAATTTTCAAAACTTAACTACAAAGCTACAATAATCAAGAGTGAGTGAAACAAGCTTAAGGATAGACATATAGATCAACGGAATAGAATTGGAAATTCAGAAATAAACCCTTTTACTTATGGTTAAATTATTTTGACAAGTGTGGCAGAACAATTCAATGAGGGAAAATAATCTTTTCAACAAATGATGTTGAGATAACTGAATATTTATCCGTATGCAAAAGAATAAAGTTATACCTGACATCACACCACATACAAAAATTAACTCTGAATGGAGTGGAGACCTCAATGTAAGAACTAAAACTCTTATAAGAAAACAGGGATAGGGGCTGGCCCGGTGGCGCAGCAGTTAAGTTCATATGTTCCGCTTCTCGGCGCCCCGGGGTTCGCCGGTTTGGATCCCAGGTGCGGACATGGCACCGCTTGGCAAAAGCCATGCTGTGGTAGGTGTCCCACATATAAAGTAGAGTAAGATGGGCATGGGTGTTAGCTCAGGGCCAGTCTGCCCCATCAAAAAGAGGAGGATTGGCAGTAGTTAGCTCAGGGCTAATATTCCTCACGCACACAAAAAAGAAAACATAGGGCTAAGTCTTTGTGACATTGATTAGGGAATGGTTTCTTAGATATGACACCGAAAGCTCACGCAACAGAAGAAAAAATAGTTAAATTTGACTTCATCAAAGCTAAAGACTTGTGCATCAAAAGCTACTATCCAGAAAGTTAAGACATCCTACTGGTGGGAGAAGGTATTTGCACATCATGTATCTAACAAGAGTCTTATATCCAGAATATATAAAGAATTCATACAACTCAGTAATATTAAGAGAACCCAATTAAAAATGAGCAAAGAATTCAAATAGACCTTTGTTCAAAGAAGATACACAAGTGGCCAATAAGCACATGGAAAGATGCTCAACATCATTAGTCATCAGTAAGTGCACATCAAAACTACAATGATATACCACTTCACGCTCACTAGATTACTGTAATCAAAAAGACAATAACAGATGTTGATGAGGATGGGGAGAAGTTGAAACCGTTATACATTGTTGGTGGGAATGTAAAATGTTGTAGTCCCTTATTTGAGGGGAGCAGGTCCTTCCTCAAAATGTTGAACACAGTTACCATATGATCCAGCCATTCCACTTCTAGTCACATATACCCAAGAGTAATGAAAACATATGTCTACACAAAACTTGTACATGAATGTTCATAGCAATGTTATTCATGGTAGCCAAAATGTGGAAACAGCTCAAATTTTCATAAGTGGATGAACTGATAAGCAAAATGTGGTATATCCGTTTCAGTGAATGTTATTCAGCCATAAAAAGTAGTGAGGTACTGATGCTTGCTTCAACGTGGATGAACCTTGAAAACATGTTAAGAAGCCAGATAGAAAAGGCCACACGCTGTATGATTCCATTTTTATGAAATGTCTAGTGTAGGCAAATCCATAGAGACAGAAATTAGGTTAGTGGTGGCCAGTGGCTGGGGTGGGAGTGGGTGGGGGTGGGAAGAGCAGTGCAAGGATAAGGAATGACTGCTGATGGGTATGAAGTTTCTTTTTGGGTAATGAAAATTTTCTGGAATTAGGTGGTGGTGATGTTTATATAACCTTGTGAATATACTAAAAACCACTGAATTGTCCACATTAAAGAGGTGAGTTTCATAGTATGTGAAATGTATCTCAGAAAAAGAAGAGAATGGACCTTAGGCAAACTGGAAGCCTAATACTGCTGAGGGATGATACTCTACCTGGGAAATTGACCTAGTTTATTCTTACGGGAAAAGCTGGTAACGTAGCCTTATGAGTAATGTGCTGAGGTCATTTTGTCTCAGTTACTTACACCTGGTGATCAGGCAGGTACACACAGCCGGAGCCTCCAGAACATTCAGGTGATACGGAATGGGAGTGGAGGTTGGGAGGATACGAAAACCCTAGTGGGAACGCATGGAGAATTTGGGCTATCTGGGAAGGGGAGCGTGCTGCTTTGTGTTTACTTTGTGTAGCTGTCGCCATGAGATTCCATATCCTTTACCATTTAAGAAACTGATACCCTCAAGAAAAAAAAGTAAATTTGCCTAAATATATCTGAACATCTCTGCTTTGTTCGGTGAAATTTTCTCCTCAAAAAACAGCATTCTTAAAGGAGAAGGAGGAGTCTATGTAATGGACTGGCATGGTGCCCAAAACGTGGTTGGCAGTCACTAAATGGTTATCATCAATAAACATCTAATTATGACGGCTTGCTAAGAGAAACAGAGCCAGTAGGTAGACTCTGGGTCCTCTGCAGGTTGACGCAGAGCGTGTGGGTCTGATTCTGTCTGCGACCCTTCCAAGCTGACCTTCCCTTGATTGGGCTTGTACTAGGTAAGCCACTGCCCTTGCTAACAAGACCTGGGGCTGGCCTGCTTACCTGTGTTGTATTAGGAGTGCATGCCATCGAGAGGAATAAATCTTCTTTTTGAAAACTGTTACCATATTTAATGCTCTTTTTTGAGGGCTAGGAATCTCTATAAAGTATTATTTCAGAAACAAAAATATTTTTAGAAGAATTTCTAGGACAAGCCACCATAAGGAAATTTGTAACCAGATTCTTAAATACGAATTTGGTATTGAAAAAGCAGGAATACTGTGAATGTGAAAGCAACTCCCCGATCCCCATCAATATTGTTTTCCCTAGTCAAACGTTGTCATAAATGTTTGTAGGTTTTATATTTCACTACCATTTGTTTGCTTGGGCTCTCTTAATTTATTTTATGCTTTATTTTCTTAATGATTTTGGCCATCAAAATGGAAAAAAAAATCCAAGAGGATTAAAAGGGTTTTTTTAAAATATAGTGGAGAACAGATGTAAATTCTTTAAAGTAACCACTCATCCAGTCCCTGAAATAGAATCCTAAAAATACGGCTAGCCTGCATTCTGACTTACAAGAGTAGAACTTTTGTCCCTGCTATCATGAACTGTGTGAAAGCTTAAGCATTAGTGTGCTGAGGAGAAATGCTTCAACACACTCTCTTCCTGCAGGAGCTTGTTAGATTTTTTTTTTAAACTCCGTTTGGTGGTAGAAATGGTGGGAGTGACAGGGAGGCTAGAAAGTCATGTTTTATGTAGGAGGAGGATGAGGTCATTCCAACAGTATTGCACAGAAATTTAATTTGCTGGAAATTAAAATTGACGTGTAAGATGTTTGTTAAATAGGGGGGTGGTTAAAAAAATTAAGGTATATATAGACAGTGAGATACTATGCAATTATAAAAAAAAAAAAAGTGCTGGTATGTACAGCTAGGAAATGAGACAAAAATCTGTTAATTGAGGAGAGCAAACTTCCAGATGTGTACAGAATGCTGCCTTTCGTGCAAAAAAGGGGAGGACGAGACTCTGTCTTCCTACCTGCTCGTCTTTACATAAAAGAAAAGTCTAGGTGAATGCATAAGTAACTAACAAAAAAGGTGATTTTCCATGGGAAAGGTTGCAGTGGTGGGAAACCAGATAGATGAGGGACAAAGGTGGGAGGAAAACTTGTTACTTAATACCTAAAAATAGATATTAACGTATTACCTAGTCACAGAGTTGACTTAACGACTCAAGAGTGAGAGACAGAAGATAGGGATTAAAATGCAGGTTCCCTGGTGAATCCGGGCCTTGCCACCCGCCAGTCGTGTGAGACCTTGCTCACATCCCCCTTTGTGCCTTAGTGTTCTCACCCAGAAAGTTAATTCTGGTGAAGCACTTACAACACTGTGTCGTATAATGAGCTGCTTCTGTCAGTAGTAGTAGTAGGAATATTAAAGACCAGTAATTCTTACTGTGTCTCAAGTGTCTGACTTTTTGTCACATTTGTAAAAGTATTGGAAACATCCGTTGCTTTCTTTTGTCTCTATAACAGCATGTTTTAACTGAAGTGTCTAATAAATGTATGTGGAGTTGGGGTCTCTGTGTTTCTCTTGGCCTGGTGATGAAGGGCCTGACCTCTGAAATGGACAGAATTGGGATCACATCCCCCATTGCAGCACTTCTCAGCAGTGTGTTCCTTGTTAGGTACTGTAAGAGATGCAGAGATGTTTGCATTGAATTGAATAGGTTGCCTTGATGCGGAAGGCACTGTCCTGAAGTCTCCATTGAAGATGCTGTCTTCTGAAAGACTAGGAAGGGCGATCATTCGTTCTTTCATTCATTTTAGTGTTAATATCTCTGGTCTAGATCTGCACTCAGGCAGATCCTGGTTTACGTCGCTGTTACTAGAACAGTCTGGAGAACCACGTGCTCGAGTGGGCTTCTGCACTGGGTCTGGGACTATCCAAGGCAAGCTCCCCGTGAGAACCAAACCCATGGTTTCATTCTAGAATCAGTTAATGATTCTCTGAGCTGAGAATGACTAGTGCAGATTATCTGCTGAGGTTTGGGCTCATATGAGAGATGGGAGTCAAAGCTATCCCTTTGTTTCCTGTTCCTTGTTGTCTAATTGGTCACCAGTTAGGGACAATATCTGATTAGTTAAAAGTTGACCAGTGCGAGCAGCTCACCATCTGTAGGACCTGTCCTTTGAGGCGTGTTCTGTGATGGGGATGACTCCTGTGGTTGATTGCGTCTTGTAGCAATCTTCCAGAATACCTGACTCAGGTTACATGCACTTGTAAGGTACCTGACTGTGCCTAGGGACAGGGCCCGTCTCAAGGAAATAAGGCACAAAACTGGCTCTGTTAACTTGAAGGGAAAATATATTATGCCCTGATCGCCGTGGTAGAGATGATTATATTCATTTGTAGGTGAAATCGAGGTACGGTGGTGAAGGCCCTCAGCCGAGCAAATCCAGCTGGTCAGTGAGGGACAGGCGGGGTTTGAGTCCAAGCCTCAGGCCCCTCTCGCCTCAGACTCCGTGGGCTCTTTTCCGAGTGGCATCAGTGGTCCGTGGAGTCTGATATAATATCTGAGTGAGTTCATTTTAAATAGTTTTAAATGCTGGGGAAGCATCAACTCAGAAAGGCTGCTATTCTGTATGCCTTGTTTTACATTAATTTTTGAATTTTGAAAGGTTACAAAAATATGATATTTGTTGTTGTAACACCCATACGTTCACATTTTCCCCTGCTCTCTAAAAACAATAGAAACTAAGAGGTTTTGTAGTCAGAACTTTTTTACTTAACAGGATGTTCTATTCGGGTGTTAGTGTGATAGACTGGGAACTCTGCATTTAATCTAACATGACATTATCATCAAGTTCTATATGTCCATAAGTCTGTTGGCATTTTTTGCTCAAGCAGTATTTGCTTTTAATAACTGTGGCCTATGCCTTTTATCCTCAAGACAGCATTTAAACATACCTTTAAAATGTGTATCATATTTTTAAAGTGACATAAACCAATAAAAGTCCCAGTGTCCTTGGTGTGGTTAAGAAGGTAAGACTTATATATTTGCCCAAAATAATATGATTTTTAAAATGTAAATTTTAGAGAGAGCGTTCCAGAGAATGGAGGGCCCCAAGGTGCCTCTAGGCAGTGTAGGGTGGGGGCGGGAGTTCTGGCTTTGGAGCAGGTTTGAATGGTGGCTGTGCTGCTTTCTAATGGACCTCACACAGAGCCTGCCTTTCCTAATCGTGTCATCATGGACTGGGCTGTTACTGATCAAGCAATGACCTGTGTAAGGACATTGCACAGCGCCTCCTGCCACAGGGAGGGGCAGGTGTCTCCCCAGCGCTGTTCTCTGTTTCAGGCTGCAGGCCTCGGACCAAGGCTGCAGACAGCATCAGGCGTGTGTAAACTGCTTTTTAAGGTGCTTTTGATGGTGCCCAGCAAGTAACGTTTGTAAAGCAAAGAGGGACTCTTCCCTCGTTTTATTAGTGGATGTCTTTAGTATGTCAGAATAGGTTTTGAAAGTAATGTGTTGAATAGATAAAAATGATAATTCTGTCAGTGATTTTTAAAATATAAATGTGAAAATAGCCAAATGAGCACCACTTCTGCAATCAAACTGGCTTGGGGTTACGTGAAAATTTAAAACTGAAAGCAAAGCCTTTTGTTTTTACATTTTTACTCTTACGGTTACTGTTAAACTGTTTTCACCCATATGTAGAGATGCTCTGGGGAGTAGATGCGGGGTGGCGTCCGTCTCACCTCCTTCTCCTTCCCACTGTTGTTTCTTGAATATTTTGCCCAGAGGAAGTGGAGGAAGTGGAACTAGGAGCTACACCCACCTGACTACAGTTTTTTGAAGAATGTCGCTGTTAAATGTGTAATGACATGTTAGTAGGGATTTTGATTTTTCTTAAAAATATATTCTAAAGAGTTTTATTTATTTGCTCTTGCTTTAATTGTGAAAGCTATTCAGTTTTCAAGAATTGGAGAAGGAGTTAGAGAATTTATGCATTTCATAGTATAATTAAAATACATTTTCAAGCAAATGGGCTTTAGTATGTATACATACTGTTCAGGCCGATCGAATTTACATTTTCTCGTGTTGTGAAACCAGCTTCCTTAGTCCCCATGATTCTGGCTTTTATGTTGGAAGGAGAATACAGGATTAAGGCGGATTACAGTGTTGGGATGATGTCTGACTCCTTGTGTCCTGTGCGCTCCACTTAAAAGTCCTCCAATTCTGGATGTCACTATGGTGACGTTCGCACAAGCTTGAGTTTGCTGTTGGTGTAGAGCTTAGTGCAATGCCTGTTGGAGTGACAGATGAATCGGTTATCTCCTGAGTCGGGGTTGTGCGTGTGCCTCTGCTTGGAGGTGTGGGGTTCCGGGCGAGGCAGCAGTGCCCCCGCCTGTGAGGATCCCTCCCAGGTAACCAGTGTCTGCGGAGAACATCTGTCTCCTTTCACCGTGCCCCCAGAAAATGTGGATTATGCCTGAGAGGCAGGAGAGTCTGCTGAAAAGAGCGCCATCCTGGGGTTTAATAAGAATAAAAGCAATGTTATTATCACTACCATCTATTGAGTCAGCCTTGTGTTCCAGGCACTGCGAGAGGTGCGTTACTGCCTTATCCCTGATGCCTGTGACTGCAGTTCCTTCCCTAACGCTGCTGTCACTTGCTCTGTGAGGGCGTGAGCTTAAGCCGAGCACCTGCATTCTCTGCATTGAGATGCACACTCCTTTCAAAGGGGGTGGTCTCCCACTGCTGTCTGGAAGGAGAGCTCTGAGCTCTGTGAGATTAAAGGCATCACTGTCTGATGGTAACGGCACATTTTTGACATTCTAAAGTCTGGAAGCACATATTCGGCTTCTGTCTTGGTCCCAGGAGTGGTTGTCTTTCAATGACGAGTGAGTTATTTTCACATGTCAAACGTACAAGGTATTTGAGTGAGGGTTTTCATTTTAACAGTAAAATTCAGGAGGTAGAGACTGTTGTTTTTGGTGGGAGTGGTGGTCATAAATATTTTTCCCCTGGGAGGTGATGTGCAAGGTTTTATTGCGTTGCTGCTTGTGGAGTGGGTGTGTGGGGAGGGGGATAGGAAGAATCTCAGGAATTTTCCTTATACTTTTTTCTTCTGTTCATTTCTAGTCTTTATAACCTGGCTTCACTGGAACTGAGAGAGAATCTTCTTACGTATCTTCCTGAGTGAGTCTCTGGGGAAAATAAGAGGAGGTTTTGTACCGAATGAATTTCTTTAAACATTGAAGAAGAAGAAAAAAAAGAACTACAGTATTTTGTTAAAAAGAGATTCTGTATCTTTTGGAAAGTTTGGGAGATGCCATTCTTCTCTTAATAGTCCTCCCTATGCAATGTTTACTTCCGTAAAGTCCAAATGAATCTTATTTTTGGAAACTAGTCCTAGTGAGGAATGTCATATTGCTCAGCATTTCTAAGTACTGTCTAAGAGCTCCCCCCCCCCTTTTTTTTTTAAATAGCTCTCTTACCCAGCTACGGAGGCTAGAAGAACTTGATTTAGGAAACAATGAAATATATAATTTGGTAAGTCTGTATTGAAGAGAGATTTGGATTTAACTTTGCCCTTTGTTATGTTCACAAAATCAAGCCACACTGTGACAGGCATCTCACATATAAAGTAGAAGAAGATGGGCACGGATGTTAGCTCAGGGCCAATCTTCCTCAGCAAAAAGAGGAGGGTTGGCAATGGATGTTAGCTCAGGGCTAATCTTCCTTACAAAAAAAATTATATGTTTTTGGGGAGATCTGTAGGGATGCTATAAACCAGCATTTCCACAGATATAGCTTGGCAACGTTAACAAATGTTCTTCAGTTCACACAGGTTAGGAGTTATGATTCAGGGGTGGGAGGATCGGGACTAGAGATGATGGATGTACGTGGAAATGACTGGCATTCTTGGAGAGTGTTGGGCGTGCTTTTAGGAAGGGGGAGAAGTACCAGCAAATTATTAACTGTTGAATTAGGATTCTTTGTTTCTTAATGGTACCCAATTATTAACTGTTGAATTAGGATTCTTTGTTTCTTAATGGAAGACTGAAAATTGGATCTTTGTTACCATAACATTGTTTTTTTTGTTTTAGCCAGAATCAATCGGAGCTCTCTTCCATCTGAAGGATCTCTGGTTGGACGGAAATCAGCTGTCAGAATTACCTCAGGTGAGTGGTTGTTTCACGTTGTCACCCCCAAAGCTGTAAAACAGCAGCCACCACCACCATCATGTATTCCCTGCTTCTACATGAGACTTTATGTAAAACGGATCTTGAAAACCAAAAACATTGGTTGAAAAAGCACCTGTGGAAAAATATATTGCTACACTCACCGTGCTGTGTTGCCGTAGAAAAATTGAAGGCCTCCCCACCATTTCTACAGAGAGTAAGCAGATCCTTTAGTTCGTGAGGTCCGCTTTTTATCTCACCCTTGCCACCCGTAGGCCTTACTGCAAGCCCAGCAAATTTGTAAATTATCAGCCCCTGATTCTGATGGTGTACATTTCTGCCATCCTTTGTCATGTACCAAGTGCTTTGGGATAATTTGGACCACATTTTGTCCTGCAATTGTTGATGTAAAAGCAATGTTAACAGCTTTTATTTCATGTTTCTTCCAAGTATTGCTTATGGTTTAGATAGAATGCCATGGTGTTCTGGTTTTTCCTGTGTGAGAACTATGTTCCAAATGAAATGGAGTCTTATATAGACTTCTGAATGCATAGTTTTCTTGTGGGGTCTCAGGAAGCAGGCCTGCCTTCTCATTGGTTGAGAGAGAAACCTAAAGTAACAAATGAAACCAAAATAACAACAAAAAAAAGGCATTTTCCCTGTATTTTCTTTTGTCCAGCTCTTAACTGAATTTTATTCTTTGGTGTATGTTACAGCCAGTCTTTAAAGTCAGAATATATTTCATGATGGTCTGCGTGCTGGTATTTTAAACTAATTCAGAGGCGTCTCTGCTCAGCAGTGTTGCGATGGGGCTGTGTGCTTGAGGTGGGGAATGCCATAGTAACACAGGGAAATCCGACATTAGAAAAAAGTACTTCAGTACACTTTTGTTTTATTTATTTATTTATCTGTAATATATTTTATTTCCTTAAAAGGAAAAAAGGTGAGGAAGAAGGGTTATTCTCTAGCTATGAGAAATCGTTCTGTCAGTTTAGAATTATCCAGCCCATTTATTGTGCATTAATAAAGTTAAAACACCATTAAGTCAACCCTTTTCCTATGTGTGCCCCAGATAATTTTTTTCTTTCTTCTTTTTTTTTAAATTTAATTATTTTCATTGAGGTAACATTGGTTTTATAACATTGTATAAATTTCAGGTGTACATCGTGGTATTTCGATTTCTGTATAGACTACATCATGTTTACCACCCAAAGACTAATTACCATCCATCACCTTGCTCGTGCCCAGTCACCTCTTTCCCTCCTTCCTCTCTGGTAACCACCGATCCAGTCTCTGTCTCTGTGGGTGTGTGTGTTGTTGCCGTGTTTTTATCTTCAGTTTATGAGTGAGATCATACTGTATTTGACTCTCTCTGACTTACTTCACTTAGTATGAGAATCTTTATCCATTCCTCCCTTGATAGGCACTTCAGTTGTTCCCAAGACTTGGCTATTGTGAATAATGTCACAGTGAACATAGGGGTGCATATGTGCACATTTGTGTTTTCATGTTGTTTGGACAAATATCTAGCAGTGGAATAGCTGGATCACATGGTAGTTCTATTCTTAGTTTTTTGAGGAATCTCCGTACTGTATTCCATAGTGGCTGCACCAGTTTGCTCTCCAGCCAGCATTGTATGAGATTTCTGTTTTGCCCATATCCTCTCAACGTTTATTTATAATCTTGTTAATTTATAGCCATTCTGGCAGGCATGTGGTGATATCTCATTGTAGTTTTGATTTGCATTTCCCTAATAATTAGTGATGTTAAACATCTTTTCATGTGCCTGTTGGCCATCTGTATATCTTCTTTGGAGAAATGTCTGTTCAGATCTTTTGCCATTGTTTCATTGGGTTGTTAGTCTTTTTGTTGTTGAGGTGTATGAGTTCTTTATATATGTTGGATCTTAACCCTTTATCAGATATAGGGTTTGCAGATATCTTCTCCCAATTGTAAGGTGGTCTTTTCCTTTTGTTGATGGTTTCCTTTGCTGTGTAGAAGCTTTTTAGTTGATGTAGTCCCATTTGTTTATTTTTCCTTTAGTTTCCCTTGCCTGATCAGACATAGTGTTTGAAAATATGCTGCTAAGACTGATGTCAGTGAGCTACTGCCTATGTTTTCTTCTAGAAGTTTTGTGGTTTCAGATCTTACATTCAAGTCTTTAAGCCATTTTGAGTTAATTTTTGTGTATGGTGTAAGATAATGGTCTACTTTCATTCTTTTGCATGTGGCTGTCCAGTTTTCCCAACACCATTTATTGAAGAGACTCTCCTTCTTGCATTTTATGTTCTTGGCTCCCTTGTTGAAAATTAGCTGTCCATAGAGGTGTGGGTTTATTTCTGGGCTCTCGATTCTGTTCCATTGATCTGTGTGTCTGTTTTTGTGCCAGTATCATGCTGTTTTGGTTACTGTGGCTTTGTAGTGTATTTTGAAATCAGGGAGTGTGATACCTCCAGCTTTGTTCTTTTTTTCTCAGGATTCCTTTGGTTATTTGGGATCTTTTGTTGTTCCATGTAAATTTTAGGATTCTTTGTTCTATTTCTGTGAAAGTGTCTTTGGAACTTTGATGAGGATTGCATTGAATCTGTAGTTTGCTTTAGGAAGAATTCTTCCAGCCAAGAACACAGAATATCCTTCCATTTCTTTGTGTCTTCAGTTTCTTTCAACAATGTTTTATACTTTTCAGTGTAGAGGTCTTTCACCTTTTTGGTTATTTTATTCCTAGGTATTTTATTCTTTTTGTTGCAATTGTTAAGGGGATTGTATTCTTAATTTCTCTTCCTGCTACTTCATTGTTAGTGTATAGAAACACAACTGATTTTTGTATGTTGATTTTGTATCCTGCAACTTTACTGTATTCTTATTATTTCTAAAAGTTTTTTGGTAGATTCTTTAGGGTTTCCTTTATTGAAAATCATGTCATTTACAATTAGTGACAGTTTTGCTTCTTCCTTTCTAATTTGGATCTCTTTTATTTCTTTGTCTTCCCTGATTGCTCTGGCTAGGACTTCCAATACTATGTTAAATAAGAGTGGTGAAAGTGGGCCTCCTTGTGTGGGTCCTATTCTTAGAGGGATAGCTTTCAGTTTTTCTCCATTGAGTATGATATTAGCTGTGCGTTCGTCATATATGTCTTTTATTATTTTGAGATACTTTCCTTCTATAGCTATTTTATTCAGGGTTTTTATCATAAATGGTTGCTGTATCTTGTCAAATGCTTTCTTAGCATCTATTGAGATGATCATGTGATTGTATATTTTTCATTTTGTTAATGTGGTATAGCACGTTAATTGATGTGATGATGTTGAACCATCCCTGCATCCGTGGTGTAAATCCTACTTGATCATGGTATATGATCTTTTTAATATATTGTTGTATTTGATTTGCTAGTATTTTCTTGAGGATTTTTAGAGCAATGTTCATCAGTAATATTGGCCTGTAATTTTCTCTTTTTTGTGTTGTCCTTGTCTGGTTTTGGTATCAGGGTAATGTTGGCCTTGTAGGATGAGTTAGGAAGCCTCCCCTCCTCTTCATTTTTTTGGAAGAGTTTGAGAAGGATAGGTATTAAGTCTTCTTTGAATGTTTGGTAGAATTCACCAGGGAAGCCGTCTGGTCCTGGAATTTTATTTTTGGGGAGGTGTTTTGATCTCCTTACTGGTGATTGGTCTATTCAAATTATGTACTTCTTCTTGATTCAGTTTTGGAAGGTTGTATGACTCTAAGAATTTATCCATTTCTTCTAGATTATCCAGTTTGTTGGCATATAGCTTTTCATAGTATTCTCTTATAATCTTTTGTATTTCTGAGGTGTCTTTTATACTTTCTCTTCTTTCATTTCTAATTTTATTTATTTGAGCTTTCTCTCTTTTTTTCTTGGTGAGTATCACTAAAGAGTTGTCAATTTTGTTTATCTTTTCAAAGAACCAGCTCTTGGTTTCATTGACTTTCACTATTATTTTTTCAGTCTCTATTCATTTACTTCCACTCTGATTGTTGTTATTTCCTTCCTTCTACTGATTTGCGGCTTTGTTTGTTCTTCTTTTTCTACTTCATTTAGGTGCACTGTTAGATTGTTTATCTGGGATTTTTCTTGTCCGTTGAGGTAGGCCTGTATTCCTATAAACTTCACTCTTAGAACACCTTTTTCTGTATCCCATAAATTTTGTTATGTGGTGTTTTCATTTTCATTTGTCTCCAGGTATTCATTGATTTCTCCTTTGATTTCGCCCCTGACCCAATCATTGTTCACTAGCATTTTCTTTAATCTCCACATATTTATGGCTTTTCTAGTTTTCTTCCTGTAGTTGATTTCTAGTTTCATACTGTTGTGGTCAGAAGAGATGCTTGGTATTATTTCAGTCTTCTTAAATTTATTGAGACCTGTCTTGTGGCCTAATAATGTGATCTATCCTGGAGAATGTTCTACATGATTCAAAAAGAATGTGTATTCTGTGGTTTTTCGATGGAATGTTCTGTATATGTCTACTGAGTCCATCTGATCTAATGTGTCATTTAAGGCCAGTGTCTACTTATTGATCATCTGTTTGGATGATCTATCCATTGGTGTAAGTGGAGTGTTAAAGTCCCCTACTATTACTGTGTTACTATCTATTTCTCCTTTTATGTCTGTTAATAGTTGCTTTATATATTTAGGTGGTCCTATGTTGGGTGCATAGATATTTACTAGTGTTATATCCTCTTGTTGGCTTGTTCCCTCTATCATTGTGTAGTGCCTTTCTTTGTGTCTTGTTACAGTTTTTGTTTTAAAGTCTATTTTGTCTGAGATAAGTATTGCTACCCCAGCTTTCTTTTCAATGCCATTTTCATGGAGTATCTTTTTCCATCCCTTTACTTTCATTTTGTGAGTGTCTTTAAGTCTGAAATGTGTCTCTTGTATGCACATATATGTGGGTCTTGTTTTTTTATCCAATCAGCCACCCCATGTTTTTTCATTAGAGCATTTAGTCCATTGACATTTATAGTAGCTATTGATAAGAATGTACTTATTGCCATTATGTTACTTTTTTCCTAGGTGTTTTAGTAGTTCTTCTGTGTTCCTTTCTTCTCTTGCTCTCTTCCTTTGTGGTTTGCTAGCTTTCTTTAGTATTATGTTTGGGTTCCTTTCTCTTAATCATTTGTGTATTTATTACAGGTTTCGGGTTTCTGGTTACCATGAGGTTCATATATAATAAGCTGTGTAAATAGCAATCTATATTAAGTTGATGGTCTCTTAAGTTTTACCTCTTGCTAGAAGCTCTTCTCTTTTACTCCTCTACTCCCACATTTGATGTTTTTGATATTATATTTAACATGTTTTTGTGCATGTGTATCTGTTAACCTCCTATCATGGAAATCTATAATTTTGGTACTTTTGTCTTTTGATCTTCATATTAGCTTCATAGGTGGTTGATCTGCTACTTTTACTGTATATTTCCCTTTACCAGTGACTTTATTCATTTTTTTTTTTTATAATTTTCTTATTCCTGTTTGTGGTCTTTTCTTTTCCACTTAAATAAGTCTGTTTGCCATTTTTTGCAAGGCTGGTTTACTGGTGATAAACTCCTTTAGTTTTTGTTTGTCTGGAAAACTATCTCTCTTTCCATTCTGAATGATAACTTTGCCAGGTAGAGTATTCTTGGCTGTAGATTTTTTCCTTTCAGTACTTTAAATATATCATGCCACTTCCTTCTAGCCTGTATGGTTTCTGCTGAGAAGTCTGCTGATAGCCTTATGGGGTTTCCTTTGTATGTAACTTATTGCCTTTCTCTTGTAGCTTTTAGGATTTTGTTTTTATCTTTAATTCTTTTTTTTTTTTAAAGATTTTATTTTTTTCCTTTTTCTCCCCAAAGCCTCATGGTACATTGTTGTGTATTCTTCGTTGTGGGTCCTTCTAGTTGTGGCATGTACCTCAGCGTGGTTCGATGAGCAGTGCCATGTCCACGCCCAGGATTCGAACCAATGAAACACTGGACCACCTGCAGCGGAGTGCGCAAACTCAACTACTCAGCCACGGGGCCAGCCCCCTTTTATCTTTAATTCTTGATATTTAATTATAATATGTCTTGGCATTGTCCTCTTTGGGTTCATCTTGTTTGGTGCTCTCTGTGCTTCCTGTACCTGGATGTCTGTTTACTTAGGTTATGAGAGTTTTCAGGTATTATTTCTTCACATAGATTCTCTGCTGTTTTGTCTCTCTCTTAGGTGTATAGATTCTCTGCCCCCTTGTCTCTTCTCCTCATGAGACACCTATAATACACATCTTAGTGCACTTGATGTGGTCCCAGAGGTCCCTTAGACTATCCTAATTCTTTTTTCTTTTTATCTGTTCAGCTTGGGTGATTTTCTCTAGTCTTTCGTCCAGCTTGCCACTCCGTTTTTCTGTATCATCTACTCTGCTATTGATTTCCTTTAGTGAATTTTTCATTTCCATTATTCTTCATTTCTGACTGGTTCTTTTTTATATTTTCCAATTCTTTGTTGAAGTTCTCTCTGAGTTCATCCATTCTTCTCCCAAGATCAGTGAGCATCCTTATAAGTTTATACTGTTTATCAAGTGGATTGTTTATCTTTGTTTTGTTTGGTTATTTTTCTCAAGATTTGTCCTGTTCCCTTGTTTGTGACATATTTCTTTGTTCCCTCATTTTGTATCTTTCTCTGTGCTTACAGCTATGTATTAGGTAGATCAGCTGTGTCTCCTGATCTTGGCGAGGTGGTCATATGTAAGAGATGCCTTATGAGGCCCAGCAGTGTGCTTTCCTCTCATCACCAGTCCCCAGTCTTCCAAGAGTGTCCCCTGTGTGGGCTACATGTGTCCTTCTGTTATGGCTGGGTTGCTCTTGCTGCGGGTGCCTGGGGAGGCTAGGCTGTCTCCCTGGCTAGCTAGTTGTAGCACTCAGCTATGTGCAGCTGCTACAGTCCCTTCAGTCACTTTATCTGGTTTGGGGAGTCCCAGCACAGTTGACTACAAGGTCTAATAGCACATTCCTGTTGCAGTTTTTCTGTTAATTGAGTAGGTCCCCAGCATGACTGGTTGCTAGGCTCGGGGGCTCACAATTGCTTAGGCCTCCAGCCTGCAAGGCTGTTGTCAGCTTTCTCAGGAGTGCAGCTGGGTGGGGTTGGCCCCGGGTGTGGCAGCACGCAATTGTTTCAGACTTTGGAAGGTAGGGCAGATCGCCTATGTGGCTGTTTAAGAAGCACAGGTCAGCTGCAGCTGACAAGCCCCCCCCCCACCCACAGGGCCACACACCCCGTCAATATAGTCCTGCCCTGTGCACCTGATTGGACCCACTGAAGTGGACCCACTCACCCCACTGCAGAGGGCCCCCACATCCCACCTATGCAGGCCCACAAATTGCCCAAAGGCTTGCTGGTTGGTGGGGCCAGTCCCTAGCTCTGGCTGCCTGCTCTGGCTTCATTGGATTAAATCAGTGCTCTAGTGGGCAGGGAAGACTCTAGGCTAACAGGCCAGGGAAGAACTCCAATGGCATCTTCCAGCATCTGTGTCAGCATGCCTGTACTAGGTCACAATAATGGCTGCTTCCAAAGTCTCAGTCCCTGGGGAGGTGGTACCAGGGGCCTTTTACCTCCCTGAGATGTGCCTAGAGCCCATCAGGTGAGTCTCTTTTCACCAAATGGTTATGCACCTTTCTTGTGATTTTTGTTTTGCTTTCTGAAACAGTGAATTTGTGCATGTGCCCTTTAAGAACAGGCTTTTCTTTCTCTTACACTCAATAGCTGTCCTGGGGGTATTTCCCATTATATTTAATAGCCAGCAAAGCTAGATATTGTGGCACTTGTCTCAGTTGTGTTGAGTTCAACAGCTGCTTATTGTGGTAATGCTCCCCTGCTCAGCTCCCCCACTCCTCCAGGGAAGGATTCATACCTTAAGATTGCTCCCGGCCGTGAAGTGCCACGGCTAGCATGTAGTATTTTCCTCTTCAGAAAGGTATTTCTGCCTCTTCCACCTCAGTCAGTACTGTTCCTTGTTGTAGGAGTCCTTTTTATCCAGTTTCCAGTTCTTTCTTGGGGGTAATTATTCCAAGGGTAGCTGTAAATTGGTTGTGTCCGTTTGAGGAGGTGAGTTCAGAGTCCTCCTACACTGCCATCTTCCAAGCAAATAGTAAGTACAGTTTCAGTTGTTGTGGTTATAGCCTGGTGTTGTCATGACATCGCTTACAACTAGTGGAACCAAGGAATAGTTTCAGTCCATTTCTGAGGTCTTGGCTGCATTTGGGAAAAGGAGAGGACAGGTCAGCAGCTGATGTGGGTGAGAGTTTGATTAATACTTAGATTTCTCCAGGAAGTTATGAGAAATCCTGATTGAGAGAATTCTGGTTACTTTAGGAGTCAAAATATGGGGGGGAAATGCCAGGAAGTTATCAGGAATTTAATAAGATATCAGCTGTTAGACATGATGGGATAAGAGTATATATACAGATGTGCATATGTGAGTATGTGAAAAATGCCACATCCTAAACACAAAGAAATTAAAACTCCAGTGATCATGTTATAAACAGTTATTTAAACATCTCATTTGCCCCCCTAGATAAGCTTCTATTAAACCAGGACTAAACACATCAAACAGTCTCAAGTAATAATCAGAATTATTTTCCTATCTTCATTCATGAAAGAAAGAAAAGGATACAAAGACATCTTAGAAGAAATTAATCAAAAAGTAGAACAACTTCAGGGGTCTGGCCCGAAATTAGTAGAAATGTAGTCTGGTTCCCCAAAGACAGGAAATACAGGAGTGGCATCATAGGATGCATATTAGGTAGGAGGTAGGCTGGAAAGAAAAGATGAGACCAAATTAAATACAGATTGAGGAATGTGTACTTATGTAGGCATCAGGGAGCCACTAGACATGTTTTGAGTAGAAAGGTGGTCTGATTCCATGACTAGAGTGAGCTGTGTTTCCAGGAGGGAAATATGAAAACAGAGTTTGTAGAACAGACTTGGGTACGGAGAGTCAAGACCAGAGCCACCCGTCCAGGTGAGAAGGTAATGAGAGTAGGAATTTAATATAGTGGTGGTGAGAATGGAAAAGTGGAGGCGATTATAGGAGAGAAAATATGCATTTTGGGAATGGAAGATAACTCTTGAATAGAATGTTAGACTCATTGAGGTACTTTCCCCAACCTGGATAGGCTGTTTTCTTAAAAGCAGTATGCTTCTCTCTTCTGTTGATGTTAGAGGTGTCAGTGGGTCTGTCTGCTC
Source organism: Equus przewalskii (assembly GCF_037783145.1). Lineage (NCBI taxonomy): Eukaryota > Metazoa > Chordata > Mammalia > Perissodactyla > Equidae > Equus > Equus przewalskii. The sequence continues at coordinate 51,651,692 of NC_091849.1, forward strand.
CAGTTTTGCTGGGGAGCCGTTGCATCAATATTTGTTGTGACAAGAACCACCTGCCGTGGGAGATAGAAAGTAGATGATTGCTCAACAGAGAAAATCACAGGTCACCCTGAAGTGTGAGCTGCTTGCTAAGTGATTGCTTCCAAACTAGGAGAACTGGATTCTAGATTCTTTTGTTCCCCTAATTGTGTTTCTTTAAAGTCATTTGTTCTCTCTTGGTGCCAGTCTCTTCATCTATCAGTGAGAACGATTCCATGCCTGCCTGGAGTTGGAGGACTTGGCGTCCCTCCCAGCTCCATGTCTGTGATTCATGCAGCTTCCCGTTTTTATTGGAAGGGGGTCTGGAAATTTACTCCAGCCTTCGCATTTAAATAGACGCTAAAGAAACATCCTTAGGACTACTTTGGGATTTGATTGCGAAAAATCACTGTAACAAAGTCCTCTGTGCTATGACAGGTTTAAGCATGAGTTTCTTTTTCTGTGTCATTGATGTAGGAGATAGGAAATCTGAAGAACCTGCTGTGCTTAGATGTCTCTGAAAACAGGTTGGAAAGACTTCCTGAAGAAATCAGTGGCCTGACTTCATTAACGGATTTAGTCATTTCCCAGAACTTATTAGAAACAATTCCGGATGGCATTGGTAAGTATTGACAGTAAGTCACTACTAACGGTGCTGGCTGTTGGGGCACACTCTCGTCTTTTGGTCACCACTCTCAGGTGCTGAGGATGTGGCTCTTTCAGTCATCTCATTGTTTGTTTTAGAAGAAGGAGTGCAAAGAATATTTAATACAATTTAAGCTTCTCTATATGCAAGTATTTCTGTCGTTCTGGTTTGGTAGCAATTATAGGTATTATTACTTATGAGTGTTGACTCATATCTCTTTCATCTGCATCTTATCTCAGTGATTTCAGTAGAGATTGGCCCCAATAATAGAATGTGTTTCAGGCCTATGAGCAATCACTAAGAAATGTCTCATTGAGCATCCCAAATAGTTTATGAGAAAGTAACTTTGACCTTATTGCGTGACTAGGGAAGGGCTGTTAAAGGGAGAATGGTGTGCTTGGGTTGAACCTTTTCTAGCACATTGAGAATAATCTTTTCCTTTAACCATTCTATGCTATTTCCTTTAACAAAAAAATTTAGTCCAGACGTTTCCTTTACCATCAGGGAATTCAGTCCAGTGTGAGAAAATAAACACAAACTGAGAAGATGTAAACAGACGTGGACTGGCAGCTCCATGTCTGCAAAGCCGCTTAGAAATTGTAAGAAACTATATTTAACTATATAGTTGTCCTAGGGTAGTTGTCTTTGACGTTCATTTAACTTGTATTCAAAACTTCAAAGGAAGCTGTTGAAAGATTTTCAGTAGTCGGCGAAGCTGTATGACAGAGGACCCCTTCCTTCCTGGTGTTTGGTCGAGATAAAAGTGGTAACTGATCATAGAACGCAGCAGGAAGACGGACTCTGCCTTTTGGTTCAGGTTGCCTGGAAAATTGATGAGGATTTTGACTCTAGGTAGCACTGTTCGCTGACAATCGTATATGGCGGCTGAAAGCAGCTGTAGGAACTGGGGGTGTTTTGTTGCCTGGACTAGGAAGAACGAGGAGGCCTGAGACGGCTGACTTGAAGCATTGGAAGGCTATCATGCAGGAGGAAGACGAGATTTATTACATCTTCTAGTTCGTTTGGGTGAAATGAAAGGATTGTGAATCTCAACTTGATTTAAGAAAGAGCTTTAAAAAAAAATATCTGTTGCCAAGTAGTTTGGGCTGCTTAGAAAAGAAATGAGTGCCCTGTCACTAGAAGTATTCAAGGAGAGGCTGCAAGATGACTTGCCAGTGGTATTGTTCAGGAGACCCCTCTGTTGGGGTGAGGTGTGTCGGGTGTAGATTCAGCATGCCCAGCCCAGTGGGGAATGCTCATGTGGCTCCTGACCGTGAGGACAGGTGGAAACCCTCTGGGGACCGTGGTAATAATGGATTATTGATTGTGCTAAGTAAAGAGCTTAAGAACCGGTTCGTTCTGCCTTGCCCTGTGACTGCACAGGAGGCAAGTTAATCCTTTCAACATTTCCCTTTCTCCAGCTTTAGGTCTCTTAAGTCGGAGGCCATTTTCTGATTTTACTGGGGAAAGTGTCATCATGCCAGCCACTGTCAGTGTATAACAAAGGCCATCTGCTCTGTGGACTCTGTCCCCTGAGTTGCAGTTGAAAACGAGGATTTGAATGGTGTAGGATTTTCTTCACTCACCAGGGACTCTGAGGAGCCTGCAGTAAACCGTTCTTCATTTCCATGGCCTGAGGGCATCACCGGTCTGTCCTGTCCAGTCCACTCTTCTTGCCCTGCGTGAATTAGACTCAGTCCTTAATACGGCTTTCAAAGATGACAGTCTTATTCTGCATATGTAGATAGACTTCACGATAGGGATCTTCACTGAGTCACTTTCATTCGTAGGTGATGTAATAAGCTAAACTTACTGTTTTGTTTTTAGTAAGGATGGTTCTTGGAGTAAAACAAAAGTCTCTCCTCTGTACACGAGACATCTCCTGTCCTTAGAGATCCATCAAGAGCCAGGTGTTGGTTTTCCTTTGAATTTTCTGGCTTTGATATGATATTTTTGGGTAGTGACTTTTTAAGTGATCTGCTTCTAATTTCTGACTGTTTTTGATGTTCTGAACACATTATTTTAACTCTCAATCTTTAGTGATCTAAATGAGAATGATATAATTTCATAATGCGGAAAGCTAGTTGAGGGAGAAGAATGAGTAACTGTTAACAACAAAAAGAAGAGCAGATAGGAAAGGAAAACAATTCCAGCTAATGAGGTTAAATACCGCTTTTGCAGGAAAGCTGAAGAAGCTGTCGATCTTGAAGGTGGATCAGAACAGACTCGCCCAGCTGCCTGAAGCCGTTGGGGACTGTGAGAGCCTCACAGAGTTAGTTCTCACCGAGAACCGGCTCCTGGTGGGTGTGGTTTGCGCCTTCAGATGGGTGTTGACAGTGTGGTTTCTGGATCAGCAAGGCTTATTTGGGTAGATTCTACTTGTTTGTAATTTGGGTGGACTAAATGGAAATTTCCTTATGTTATGTCTCATAAAGGGACTGGAGAAGCAAGTGCATGATGTAAAGGTGATCAGTTTTTATCCTGTTTAAGCTCCCCTGTCAGGGTGTGTCTCCCACTTGTGGTACTTCCAATGCAGGGGCTGAACTGTCACTTCTCTGAGGTCCCCGTGAGAGGTAGGGATAAGCCACGGCCAGAGGAGGTGCCACTATCTCTGCTGTGGCGTCCAAGGACCACCGGAGGAAACACTGTTCTCTTTGGTTTCTTCGAGCACGTGGGGAGAGCGAGAGAGAGGGGGAAGAAACGGTGGCCGGCCAGGGAAAGCCTTGGTGGGATTGGGGAGGAATGCTCTCTTTTGGGGACTGGGCTTCCGCATCCTACCAAGGGCCAGGCCTTGGCCTGCCTCACCTGCCAGGGGTACGTTAGCAGGTGACAGCCAGTCTCAGCTGCCTGCTCCCCTCCTGCTGCTTCCTCAGTCTTTCCTTTATCACTTCGTTGTCTTTTTCTCCTAGTTGTCTTGTAGCCGCTATTTCTTTTCAGTTTACCTTCCCACCTTTCTCTTTTCTTTTCTCTGTCTTCATTTTGTCACTTTATTTTTTATCCTACTTTCCTTCTCCTTTTTCTTCTTTCTTTCCTTTTCTTCTTTCTTTATAAAAAGAGGAAGTAATGCTCTCTAAGTGAAAAGAGCAGATAAAGACCCCAAGAGTGGGTCAAGGGCACAGAGTCCTAGGGAGCCCGGCAGCATCTGTGCTCAGGCAGCTCCAGCAGCCGCCTCTGGGAGGTGTCGTGGAAGCGACCAAATCCGCCTGTCCTGTTCTGTGGTTTGACGCTTGCAAGTCGTAATCATAACAATTTTAAAAATAACCATCACCCTCGGATTCCGTGAGGGTGTTGAAGACCCCCTGGTGACTGTGGCCTGGCTCCTGTAGGCCCCTGCTCCCCACAGCCAGCCCTCTCTCTTCCCTTGGCCTCACGGTCCCCTGCCCAGGGTTCTGACTCCCGCCCCAGCGCTGGCTTCCCCGTCATCTGACCACTCCCTCAGTGTGGCTCTTGAGGGTGCAGATTCTCCCTTCTTGAGTTGAAGAGCCTTCATTACCTCTTTACCAGGTGTTTCTTTGTCCCTAGGTTTGTGCCTTTGACTTCACTTCATTGAAACTTACTCTCATTTCAACAAAAATGCAAAATATTTAATTCCACATCTCCCAAGTGAGTTTTAAAAAATCGGATATTCTTGAAGAACTATTACGTCTCTTGCAGGATGAGATTATATTCTTTAAATCCTTGAAACGATCTGTTTTACTGTGAGCCGTGTTAAAAACATATGTTAAATTAATAATAAAAATGTTATTTTAACAGACCTTACCTAAGAGCATCGGAAAACTTAAGAAGCTGAGCAACTTGAATGCAGACAGAAATAAATTAGTGTCTTTACCAAAAGAGGTACGTGCTTTAAAAAAATCTATATAATAATAATTATAAAGAAATAATTAAAAAACAGGATCAAAAGTGTGAAATACTTTAAAAGGCTTATGTGGTGCTTTTTAAAGATCTGAACTCTTACGTGTGAGTATAGGGATGGTTGGAGGAATTATACCAAAGAATGATCATCAGTAATGTTAATGACAGTAGGTGGCTCAGAAGGGTGTGAGCAGTGCTGGGAAAGGTGAATCGATAGGGTTTTAGGTGGGAAAAAGAGAGAGATTGGCGCTTTGGGCTTGACATACAATGAACGGTGATATCATTGACAGAAATGGGTAATTTGGGAGTTTGGCAGAGGACGTGGACGACTTTGGGTTTGATGGAGTTTACTGTGAAATTAAACTGTCCCGTAAGCCATCAGAATTGTAAAAATGGGTCTTGATGCAACCCTGCTCCTGGGTGGAGACTGACTCCGGGCAGCGTTCTGTCTGTAACAGAGTGAGTGAAGTCTTCATAAAGCCTTTCACGTAGAGGAAGGTGATAGGGAAGCGATAGCCAGATTCTTAGGATTTTTTTTTTTGCCACTGCTCCAAGCAGGAGAAAAGAGACAGTCACCATCCATTGTGGAGAGTAGCTGTGCGCCTTAGAGGCATTTAAGTTCTGGGAAGAGAAGTGAAAATGCCGAGGCTGACGAGGAAGCCCATCGCAGATCAGACAAGGAGGCTTCTAGTGCTTTGTCTAAAGAGAAGCCTTGCTTTCTGTTTGGAGCTAGAAGAACTTGATTGGAGCGGGGTAGTTCTGAGCAGCCCCTCGGCCGCCTTCCCCACCAAACGAGCTGTTAGTGGGGCCGCCTCCTGTCTACGGGGCCTTAACTACAAGAGGTGTGGTGTTGTATGATATGGTCACTGGCCAGGGGTGGTTTCCTCTGTATTTCCCTGTTTTGATCCTTTCCACCATCTGTCTTGGAATAATTTCAGAGCTGCCATCCAAGCAGCCAGAACCTGAGGGCCTCTTATCTCCCAGGGCTCTTCTCAGGGTGTCTGAACTTGGCCTGGTTTCTTCTCTCCTTCCGTCATCTTGGTGCTGTGCCCTCGGTATCCCAGTCTTCTCCCTGGGGAAGACGGCCGGCATTCCTGAATGGCAGCATGAGCATATTTATTATAAACCTGACAATATTCTGACAAATCTTTGATCTGGACGCTGGCATCTAAAGAAAACTGTTTCCAGCAGAAACACTGAACTATACGTCTCAGCTAAATTGGGCCGTGACTGAGAGACTCTGCTAATCAGAACATTTTGGCTCCAGTCTCTAAGTGATAAGCCAAAACACAGAGCTGACCTTATTCTGAACATTAATTTTCCTCTTGTTGAATAGCACCTGTAGATGGATAATAGATTGGACACAGAGGAGTGGAAAAGATTTACAGCTTTCTCTCTCAATGCTGTGTCCTGTACGAGGTACTTTCATGTATGTTAACTCATCGAGTCCTCACAGCAGCTTTTGGGGTCATGAGGATTTCCTCATTGTACAGATGAGGAAACTGAGGCCAGCGAGCAGATTTCCTTACCAGGGCTCACACGGCTCGGAGTCGTTAGAACTAGGCTCCAAAGGGGTGTCTGTCTCCTGACAGCCAGCCTGCTGCTCTCTCACTAGCCAGTACAAGCTTGACCGCTCGGCTAAAACAGATTCAGCTCGACCTTTTCATCTCTGTGACCAGGAGGTAAGGTAAAGAAAGGTCAAATTATCTTTAGTTTGGATGTTTTAGAAAATTAATACATTTGGGGAACATTTTCAAGGTAAATGCCCAAGAGAGGCCTTTTAAATGTAACGTTAATCCCTGGTAAATTTCACAACCCTCCCCAACTTCGTTCTCCCTCTCTTTTGATTCTGTCAAAGGAACACATTCTCCACCAGAGCTTTCGAATCCCATTTTTGTAAAACTATCACCATCGTTTTAGCACCAGTTGTCCTTTCACTTGAAGAGAATGAAACTTGTGCTCAGTGTTTCTGTTTAGAGGGTTATGTAGTGCATGCTGTGTGTGCCCATAAATTTATTAGAACAGCTTTTCACGATGCAAAAAAGGAAAGCATTGTGAAAATATTTCTAGCTTCCAGGCATTTTAGTTAGCTATCAGGTTTTTATCCTTTTCTGAGAAATTATGATTGGCTTTCTGGCATCTAGAATTTAAAAGGAATAAAGTCGGTGCCTTTTCCTTCAGCTGCCTGACAAAGCAGGGAATGTGTGGGTTTCAGGAATCGGATCTTTTCTAGCACACACACCCTCACTCCCACTCACACACACTCAGCTCCCAGAGTGGGAAACGCACTGAGCTCGTGCCTGCAGGTCTGCTGAGGGTCGCAGCTTGGTGACCCAGCAGAAACGGCTGAGTGCTTGCCTCTGACCATCGGGCCGAGCAGCCAAACCACCAAGGGCCTCCTGACCCCGACTTGTGTCATGTCCATCTGGGCAGCACCGTTGTGCTGTGAGTGTGGTAGGCCCTGTTGAATGTGCGAGTGTGTGTGTGTGTTTGTGTGTGGAGGGGGATGCCCAGTGACTGTGTATGTGCGCACGCTCTGCCTCCAAGCTTGATACCATTTGATCAAATCCTGCACTTCCCCTGATTGAATTCTTTTCTTTCAAAACTTTATTACTTTCTCTTGATCAATTAAATTGCATGCATGACATATCTAAACTGAAATGCTGACCAATTCGATTTATATGCCCAAAATTCATAGTTGTATTAATTGCCATTGGTCCGGTGTGCTGTGTAGTTTTTCCTATTTTTTGTCCTTTTTTTTTTAATTTGATATTGTAGATTGTCAGTTTTATAGCACAGCTCCTTGCTCTATAGCATTTATTTGCAATTTTTTTTTTTTCCAAATGGTTGAGGGGAAAATGTTTGTACTGTGTGGGTCACGATAATAGATTCTGTTTGTGTTTCGTGGTGTTATTTGTAGTAAACATTTGCAAATCAACGAATGTCTCTTGTTTTCTTAATTGTTAGCTGCTTGGAAATTTAGAAAAGTCAGGTAAACTTGTTATCTTGTAAGTATCGTTCAGACCACAGTGGCATCTCTAACTTCCATCTTGCTTCTTAAATGCATGAAGATTCACGTTGGCTGGCTACGTGTGTACTTCATTGTAAAATACTGGACATTTTCCTCTTAACTCAGTTGTTTTAAGATGACTGCATGGCCTGGAGGCTTATTTTGTTATGTGTTTGTCAGATGTTCAGATCCTGCACTCCCTGCAGAATGCTTTTCTGTGAATTGCATTTTAAGTTGTCAGGAATTCTGAAAGACGTAACTTGGCAGTTCGTCTGTCACTAAATTCTAGCGAATTGGAGTGAATTCTGAGTTTGTTCGCATGATTCTCTCTCTAATGGAAAGGGTAGATGTGCTGTATTTGCTACGTGTGGCATGCTTCTGATTTTTCAAGCCACTTGTGTCTTTTATTTCTCATCCTGTTGCTTAAGTGTGTGTGCTTCTGGGAAAAGGAGGCTTCCTAAAAGACTCATATATTTGGTGGAGGGAAGAATTAAGCAGAAGAGACTATTGTGGTACGATCTGTGGAGGAGGCAGTCCATAGACGTGTGATCCTGGGTGTGATGAAAGAGAGCCAGTAGCTTCATACCAGTCCCCTGCCAAATCTTAGATTTAAACAACTTCCATCAGAAAGAGTTTCTGGCTGGAAGAAATTGAGCGTATATCCAAGTTTGGAGTCCAGACTTTTGTCTCCACTGAGTCACAGTGAAGATGACCCTAACTCCTCCCACTGCGTCCCACCTGTCCAGTCAGATGGCACGGTGGGTTTGCAGACCTTTCCTCAAAACTTTTATCCGGCAATATGTGAACGTTCCTTGCCCACGAATGTTAATTGCGACATTCAGAAATGCCTATGGTGAGAGAGTATTCCTTTTGTGGGTAGCTTTCTGCCTTCTTCTTATAACATTTAAAAATTTAGTGTCGGTTCCCATCATATTCTAAATTGAATTATTGATAAATGCGATAATATAAAACCTAAAAATATTAGAATAAAATATAGTTGGCCATTGGATTTCAAGATGGAGGAGGCACTCCTAAACTAGAAAGAGGATAGAAGTTATTAAAGACACAGTTAATGGGTTTGTCTACATGAAAATTAGATTTCTGATCTTCAAGAAGGGCAAGACAGCTGCGGGCAGGGGCCATTCACAGCATCGACGACGGAGGAGGGCTCTCCTTACTCTCCTAGAGCCTCTTTCAGTTCACTCAGGAAAAGAGGCGCCCGCTGTAGAGAGCCGAATAAAAAGAAAAGCTGAGAACCCCCCACGAGAACCGATAACTGATTCAGAGGAGAAAAAATGGAAATAGCTATTAATGTGAAAAAATTTTATCCCTATCATTATTCACAAAAATGTCAATTAAAGCACTTTCACCTATCAAATTTTCAAGATTTAAACAAAATTAATGTACCAAACGTTGGTGAGAGTACAGGAAAGTGCGTATTATCATGGAAGTATAAGTTATTTGGCTTCTCTGGAAGGGCGTATGGTAATATTATTAAAAGCTTTAAAACTGTGCATACCCTTTGATTCTGCAGTTCCACTTCTAGGAATTTATCCTAAGAAAACAATTATGGATATACACTGAGAATGATGCCTGAGAATATTTTTCTCAGTACATATGGGAACAGCTCACATGTTCCAGGCGCCATGCCAAGCATGTACAGGGGCCGCTAACATGTGCCAGGCACTGCGCCGAGTGTTTCCTGCTTATTCTTGTCTAATTGTCACAACAGTTCTGTGAAGTATAGGTAAATCATTATCAACATTTAACAGATTGTGAAACTAAGACTCAGAGTGGTTAAGTAACTTGCCCAAGATCACACAGCAAAGAAATGGTAGAACCTATTAGCAGTGTCTAATATCGGCAATTTGTTAAGTAATCTGTGACACATCTGTAGAATGAAATAATTATATGGTCACTGAGAATCCTTTGAGAAACATAGTGACATGGGAAAACATTTTTGATCATGAATAAACAAAAGTGGTAAAGATTATAGTGTTGGTCCTAATTTTGTTAAAGTGTATATGTATAATCACAAATGCCTGGCAATAATACTGAAAGAATATACCTCGAAATGTTAATACTGATGTCCCTTTGTGGTAGGATTTGGTTTCAGTTATTTTTTCATTGTGCTTGTGTGTGTGTGTGGTTTTTATTTTTCAATCAACGTAAGTTACTTTTTTAGTTAGAAAAGAATGCCATAGGTATTAGTGGATATTTTGATGTCAGTGGCCCAACAATTCAGAGTCCCAAAGCCACATGATTTCCAAAATATTTATCAACTAGGGAGCATTTGAGTAATTTGCTGCAGATGTTGATGGGAAAGGCAAAAATAGTCTTTGGTTTCTGAAATTACACATCAAATTATTTCTGTTCAAGTTATATTTTGACCAGATTTTGCTTGGATGTTTTCCTTTTTGCCAATGAAATGTGGGTTCAGTTTTGTTACAAATAATCTAGAAAGGCAGATACTGAAGGAAGCTGAAAGTTCCTTTACACTTAGAGCAGACATTCTCAAATTGGAAGGTAGGCCTTCTCTTTGAATCGTTGAGTCTGTCTGATTATCTCCTCTGGGCTGATGTCACCTGCAGGCTGTTAATACTTGGGAAAGTTGACCTGACTAACAGTTTGTCCAGTGACCTCCAGGTCCCGTCTCCTTGAGCTGGGTTAGACCAGGGCTGACGAGTTAAGGACAGTATCGTCTGGAATTAAGAGAGACAGAACAGCCAAACAAGGCTTCTCAGCCACTTTCTGTAATTCTCAGAGAATCCGAGTCCAGCCCCTTGTGTTCTGGGAAGGTGCTATTATGTGGTTTAAGGGAGTTTAAAAATATCAGCTTCCTACGTAACCAGTAATAAGTTATTTAAACAGTGACCCTTCTTCCCAGAATTTCTGAGCGATATAGACATTTTATCCTGATGACCACTAGGGAACCTGTAAACTCTGCCTCCCAAACCCAAAAGAGAGCAAAAATACCTGCGATGGATAATGCAATACTGAACTCAGCGCACTTCTTCACGATTATTAACTGGAAATGTCACTGTGGTCCCTTGTCAGGAAGACAGTGTTTTCAAAGCAGTTCAGGTGCGTTGAAGGAAGAGCTCGCTGGCGTCAGCACAGTTCCAGCAACATCACAGGCCGTCGAGTGTTGACTGAGCTCATCGTTTCCATCTGGGATTTTCACTTCTTAGGAAAACAATAGCTACCACATTTATTTGGCAGCAGCAATAGGCCAGGTTCTATGATGGGCACTAAATTATGTATGTGGTTTCGTTTAATTTAATCCTTATTGTTACTTTTGGTTGAAGTAACATAGCCGAACCCGCAAAACATATGACGGAGTGTAGCCCAGGTCTGTGTGTTTTCCAGGCGTCGAGTCCCTCCCTTGCACCGCATCCTCCTCTGCCGTCTGTGAAGCGCTCCATGTTTGGAGTGACAGTTTCGACTGCGTCATCATCTTTTCTAAAAGCCAAAGGTCCCAGCCGTCCCTTCCTGGCTGGTCTGTTTGTGTGACCGTTTGCCTGGGACAACGCGTGCTGTGACGGGTGGTGAAGGCATCTGCAGCACACTCTGCGACGACAGCTCCCTTGTGGGCGTTGTTGTCCCACAGCCACGGCCGGTGGAGATCAGGAGGGCGTCTGCCTGCTTTGACAACCCGGCGCGGAGCGCCTGGGCGGCTCTTGAATACAATTGCTTTCCACCCCTTGGCGTCTCAAATGGGTGTGAGATTAGAGTGGGAAAGGAAAAAAAAAATAAACCAGACTGTAAGCACAGTCGACAGCTCACAGGCTCCATGGGGGTTCACGTTATTCCCCCCAAATACTTAAGGGATGTTAACTTGTCCAGAACTTTTATTGCTCTGACAACTTTTGAAGCTCTCTTTGAGCTGCTTGAATTAGTTAATTAATTAATTTTGAATAGATAGTGTATGCACATGATACAGATTGAAAATGCTCACATAATATAGTAGTAGGGCCCCAAAACAGATATTCTACAGGTGGCTGGGGCAGTGGACAGCTTCCTGGCATAGTGCCCAAAATCGCGATGCAGCCTCGGCTCTATGCACCCACCCTCCAGGAGCCTGCTGTCCTATCCTGAGGGTCACGTGGGTGAATAACCGGTATCATCTGCTTTGCCTCCCTGGAGTGCAGATAAATCTTGTCTCTGCAGAGCCACGCCTCGATGTCAGGGTTGAGGCTCCAGCCTCAGCCACCGCTGACCTGAAGGGCTGCCTCGTGGCTCACAGGCCTGTCACTGAGCCCAGACCCCCATGCAGGTTCCCCTCCGCATGGGGTGGGTCGGGCGTGGGTCCCCTCCATGGGGACCTTAGGTATTCCTTCTCTTGAGTAGATCTTTGCTGGGATCATCTGAGTTTATCAGAGAATCTAATGAGGTCAGTCCTCAACACTCTGGGTTTCAATTCCTCTCCTTCCATGCTATTCCTGAGCACCTGAGTAAAACTGATGATTCCATTCCTCAAGGGAAGGAAGAATGCCAAGCCCCACAGAAGATCCTGTCACACATCTCTTTTAGGACCTGATTTTGGGGCCCTATGTTTACACAACACGAGAGGCCATTCTAGTGATTCTCACTAGAAAAGAGGAGAGTTTTGTGGTCTCCACTGATACACATAGCAGCAGATAATAACTTTACGTAGCAGGCTTTCACTAGTAAGTAAGTAAATAAATAGAAGTGTGTAGACACACCTAAATGAGCAGTGTTGGTAGGTAGTAGGCTTCACTGTGGGTAGACAGGATGGGTCCTGTGCTTACCAAGCACCCTAATTATGTGTAAGCATGCGAATTAAACAGGAGCTCAGGCAAACGATCTGTCAGAGTTTGTATAGACCATCATTATGAAAGAAACTCAGAGAGCAGTGTATCACCATGGACCAGCGGGTTCTGGCGAGACTTCATGGGGTGGAGGATGTTTAGCTAATTTTGGATGATTGGTGAGATTTAGAAAGACAGAAGAGCATTTCTGTAAGAAACAGTGGGACTGAAAATACAAGATGTATTTTAGAGGACAGAGAATAAACCAGATTTGCTGGAATAGGAAACATGAATACTGAGAAGTAAGGGGACACTACATATCCGGGTGTTTTCCGGGTGACTAGAGACGAATGTTAGTCGGTATTTTCTTATATGTTTTTCTTTTACATGCATTATGGTTAAATACTGTGGTTAAATATATTATTTCCAAATCTTTATATTAAGCCCTAAGGGAAGACATAATAAGATTGAGCATGAAGGTAATTATGTAGCAATTTCATAAATATAGATTCTGCTTTTAAAGATAGATACATATATTAAACAGATGTATAAATAGCAGAGGGCAGAAGACACGTTCAGATATTCCTGAAGAGTCAGGCCTCTCGCCCCTGCTCGCCGGGGTGGCTCCGGGTGTCTCTCCATGTGTCAGAGAGCCGTCAGTGGGTTCCTTCAGGAGCCTTTCCTGGCAGTCGCTCGTAGTCAGGGTAGGAGGGCAAGAAGAATGTGGGACTGTGCGGAGTCCTGCAGTGTTGTGTCTGCGATCAAGTTATTTTTCCACCCCCTCGGTTCAGCTTTCCTGACTGCAGGGACGACAGCCAATTTGTTCAAGAGAATCGTTGAATTCTTTTGTGTTTATATTCTTTTTTGACGACCAGACTCATACCTTTGAATTGCTTACTTAAAAGAAATAAAAAAAAAAAAGAAAGAAATGGTAATCGAATTTGGTGTGGATGCAGCTACTGACACAGGCTTTTACCAGCAGGGCACAGCTGAGGAGACTAGCATATGTGTTTACCAAATTCACTTTTTGCTACAGTGTTGTCAATTTTGTATTTGTCAAAGGAAAATGAATTTACCAGATTAAGTTGTAATGAAAAAGCTATTAAAAGATGTACGATGGAAATTTGGGCACTGCATCCTCTGTTGGATGGTGCTCTTTTTTCTTTTAGATGAATTGAAACACTGAAAACACTGAAGTTAATATAATATGCAGGTCTTCACAGGTGTGTGCACGCATGCGCATGCTCACAAGAGAGATCAATCGATCTTTGGCCTAACTTCGGAAACCTAGAATTCTTAACCTTCCATATAACCAAGTAATATGTGTCTGGCCCTGTGTAGCTTGGTGAACATATTCAAAAGATGCAGTTGCATTAGATAGCAGTGGACAATGGCTTTCTTTTCAGAAAGAAGTTTTTGAACTGTATTGTTTATTTTCTTGGTGTAATTTAGAACATGAATATTTTGCAGAGATTTTTATGATCTTACTGGGCCACTCTGTTTTGTGTGATCTAAATAAATCTTAGTTGGTCATCAATGAGACTTGAAATCATGTGGTATAATTTTATATGGCATCCTTTTCGTGCCATTTGATAAACAAGATGCTCCAGTCCCGCCTCCATCTCCCAAAAAACCTGGGAAAAAGATGTGGTTTCTTTCCTGTTGCAGATTGGCGGGTGCTGTGGCCTCACCGTGTTCTGTGTGCGCGACAACAGACTAACCCGGATACCTGCAGAGGTGTCACAGGCCACAGAGCTTCACGTCCTGGATGTGGCAGGGAACAGGTAAGCATGGTCTGCTCGCTTTGCTGGAGAGAGAGGCGTGTGTTCATCCCCTCGCTTTCGCCATGCGTCTCTGCTGTCTTGCATTTGCTGCCTCTTGTAGCATAAACACTGATGAGTCCAATGACCTGGCCCCAGCAAGTTCCTAGTCCAGGAGCTGGAGTGATTGAGCCCGTGGAGGGGGAAGGCCAGAGCAGCCCTGGCGGGGGGTATGCGTGTGTGGAAGTGCTTCCCCAAATGGCAGCAGAGTGATGTCGGACGTGAGGGAAGGAGCACAGCCTGAGACCAGAGACTTGGGGTTCCCCTGAGCTTGTCACTACCTTTCCCGCATCATCATGGGCCGTAGCATTTCCCCAGTGAAGAATGAGCCTGAGGGAGTCCAAACTAGCTTTTTTAAATTTAAACATTGGCACCTGAGCTAACATCTGTTGCCACTCTTCTTTTTCTCCTCCTGCTCCCCCCTCCCTCCCTCCTCTCCCCCACCTCTTCCCCCCCCCCCACCAAGCCCCCAGTACGTAATTGTGTTTTCTAGTTTTGGGTCCTTCGAGTTGTGGTATGTGGGACGCCACCTCAGCACGGCTTGACAAGCGGTGCCATGTCCGCGCCCAGGAATCAATCTGGTGAAACCCTGGGCCACGAAAGCAGAGCCCGCATGCGATCTTAACCACTCGGCCACGGGGCCAGCCCCCGAACTAGCTTTTAACCAGGGATCTTGATATGCTCTGCTGGTGACTCAACCCCTGAAATTGTAAAACCAAACTGTGTTCAGGGACACTTTTCTGGTGAGAGGATCGACAACTAGTGTTGGAATTGCCGAGTGATTCATAATCCGAAATGAATCAAAGAGCCACCAACCTGGCATCTCCAAGGTCACAGCAGCGCCATTTTTCCAGTCCTGGGGTCAGAGGTCGTATTAGACTGCCTCCCAGTTTCTAGATAGGCCTTCCCTTCACCTTTACGCAATATGGATTCATTTCAGCCATTCCGAGCTAATGTCACCACCTCTGATGTCATCTGCACTTTCTTCTGCCTGAGCCCACACAAGCTCTTCTTTCTCCCTGGGGACCCTCTATCTCCCGACTTTTGTTCTTCCTCACTCGCTTTTACTGTCTCCAGGACGCCCCTTCTCTCTGAGTCTGCGTTTTTGAATTAGCCCTAACCCAGCACCCACAGCACCACAGGATAACCGCCTATTCAGTGTGTGTCACCTCCTAAACCTGAAGTCACCGAAAGTCAGACGTTATGGTTTATGTGTCATTGTGTAATTTCTCCCTTCCCAGTGCCTGACATATAATTGATACCTCATAAATATTTGTCGGCCGAATGAAAATGTTAAAAATGTTAGTTTTGCCGAATGAATAGCAGGCCACTGTGAAATGCCTTGTATTGCAGGTTGCATTGCCAAAGGAATTTAAAAAATGCTTCAAGTGTTATATAGTTAGAGAGGAGAGAAAGTGCTCGACCAGGGGAGGGTGAGCGGTGACTGTGAATGACACATTCTACTGCCAGCAGTCTGCAGAGCATCTGGGGACTGTGACCCAGTGCCGAGTAGCTGGTCACCTAGGTCAGGCACAAGCCACCATTTTTCATTCTTGCTAATGGATTACGGACAGCAGTGCTAAATGAACAGCAGCGCTCGGCTGGAATCTGGTGATGAGTTATGGCCTCAGGGAATGCTCACCTTTTTAATGCTTTCAGGACATCTTGATAGATTCTTAAGACCACTAACTGCTTCCTGGGACTCAGGATTAATGGGAGTTGGATGCGGAATTTCTGCTGGACTAAGCCTAGCAAGATCCGGCTTGAGCAGGGTGGTTCTTGCCTGACCTCTGACCTCCAGCGCCAGAAACTCAGGGACTCCAACCCCCTGGTTCTTGCCACACTGGCGAGCATGAATTTGCATCCCGAAGTCTGGAGCAGAAAGATGGCTCTGACGTCGAAAAACTTTTTTTCACATGAATGAAAGCCCCATTCTCCAGTTCTCGGAAGAAGAGAGAGTTAAATGTTTATTATGTTTGGGCTGGGGTGGAGAAAATCCAATTAAAAAGTCGAGTTCCATAGCTCTCATCTGAGTAAGTTAAGTGTGGCATTTAGTTCATGTATATGTAGATTCATAACTAGATTTTAAGCTTACTAAAATATTTAATTACTGCTTGTTTAAAGTATCAGTGTAGAAACTAATAAAAGAGAGGCTACCATGTCAGCTTTTTAGCTTGTAGAAATGCCACACCAAGGGAAGTCATACTAAATACAACAGAAGTTCCTGCCTCTTCTCTCAAGCGTATAGCAATAGCAAATGGCACAGGGAGGCTACAGGTTAGGTTCCAAAAGCTTTCCTTGCCACGTTTGGTAGGATGCATTATAGCCAGGATAACTATAGAATGCCAGGTGGAAACTAAGTATCGAACCTTCTGGTACAGTGACAGAGTTAGTGTCTTGTATGATCAGCCACCCATGATCACAGAAGACACGTTTACTTAACTCGTGGACTCTCCTGTCGGAATAGTCACCAAGGACACAAAATCGGGTATTTGAGGATCTTCCCTGAAGTATCAGTAGTACCAGATACTAGAAACAATGGCTGTCGATGTGGAAATAGTTTATACCTTTGAATTTTATGACCCAAAGAATTAAATGAAAAAGATGTTGAAAGCTATCACCTCACACCTGTTAGAATGGCTATCATCAAAAAGACAAGAGATAAGAAGTGTTGGCTAGGTGTGGAGCAAAGGGGACCTTTGTGCACTGTTGGTGGGAATGTAAACTGGTGCAGCCACTATGGAAGACAGTGTGGAGCTTCCTCAAACAATTAAAATAGAACTACCACGTGATTTGGCAGTCCCACCTCTGGGTATTTATCCAAAGGAATGGAAATCAGGATCTCAAAGAGCTGACTGCACTCCCATGTTCACTGCAGCGTTATTCACAACAGCCAAGATAAGGAAGCAACCTAAGCATGCATCAACAAATGAGTGGATAAAGATGTGGGTGTGTGTGTGTGTAAAATGGAATATTATTCAGCCATGAGGAAAAAGGAAATCTTGCCATTTGTGACACCATGATGGACCTTGAGGGCATTATGCATGAAATAATTGAGGCAGAGAAAGACAACTGCTATATGATCTCACTTATATGTGGAATCAAAAAAGGAGAACTCATAGAAACGGAGACGAGTATGGCGGTTGCCGGGGGTTAGGGGCTGGAGGAAATGAGGAGATGTTGGTCAAAGGGTATAGATTTCCAGTTATAAGGTGAGTAAGTTCTGGGAATCTAATGTACAGCGTGGTGACTGTAGTTAACAATACTGTATGATGTCCTTAAAAGTTGCTAAAAGAGTAGATCTTAAATGTTCACACACAAAACATGGTAATGTGAGGTGATGGAGGTGTTAACTAAGCTGACTGTGGTAATCATCTCACAGCATCTAAGTGTATCAAATCATCATGTTGTACACCTTAAACTTAGCCTATGTTCTGTGTCAATTATATCTCAATAAACCTGGGAAAAATAAAAAATATTAAAGGACAAAACACGACACAGCAGCGTAGCCATGCTGTGCAATACCAAGCAGTTAAAGAATGAGATATTTCTCTGCCTCGTGACACAGACGGAGGCCCATGATGCCACGTGAGAGGAGCAAGTGTTGAACATACGTCGTACTCTTCTTATTTTTGTTTTTAAAAAAGCTTGTCTATGCGGTACACAAAATATTTGAGGTAGTTCTAGAGGAGGGCTAGAGATTTGAGGTTACAGGCGGCTTTCACTTCAGGTATTTTGGTATTGTGTAAATTTGTTCACTGATTATGTTCTCTATTTGTATATATCTTTAAACATTTTTGAAAACTTTTCTTAAACCTGAAAATTCTGGTTAGGAGGTAAAGAACAGGGGGAACATTCGGTTGTAGGAAGTATTCAGCCATAGGAGACGTGGGCATCACATTAATCGGTAGGCTGTGCACAGTTGTTAAATGAGCCTGCCGGCGCCGTGCCTGTGATCGTTCAGAGGTGGGGAGGCCACTGCAGGTCGGGCTGGCTGTGGATATAACTGGAAACGAGAGGCTCACAGTTTGCTTACTCAGTTGCCTTAGTCCTTGTGCCATTGATGTAAACAGTAACCACAGGCTTTTTATTTCTGGGGGATGTGGTCCTAAATAGATCACGAAGATGGGTACAAATGGGGCTGTGGTTTCTTGTGTTGATTCTGTAGTGTACAGAAGCTACCAGAATAAACCAAAAGTGTATTATTAACTCCCCTGGAAAGCAGGAATATAGATATTTTTATCTGTTTTCCGACTTGTATCTGGGATGGTTCACCCAAGAGAGGCAGAAGAGTGTGTGTTTTTCCCCAGGCTCTGGTGAGGTCAGGCCAGCCTGCAGAATCTCTGTGCCAAGCGGACAGGGAACAGGGCCTTGTTTCCTCTTCGACATGGTTGGGAACACCTTTGTCCACGAGGCGCTCGTGGACCAGCTCACTGTGGGGTGTGCTAGGTCGGCAGCAGCCACATTCAAGCTGGCACTTTAATTCTTTGCAGGAAAATTCGTGTTTTAGACAACTCATTCATCTCGTGTGGCTTGGGTGAAAATGATTATGAGATCTGTTATTGTAGAGTCTGGTAATTTATTTGAGCTTTTCCCATATGATTTGTCATCCTTAGAAGCTGGTATTTATTGTCGATGCTCTGGTTAGCCTGTTATTTATCCCTTCGCCTTGGCATTTAGCTGGGAAACCAGTTATTAGCCTGAGAAAGCACGCTGACCATGTTGGAGTATCTGTGTTTTGTGCCAGCTTTCAAATCTTGATTTTTTTTTTCTTTATGCTCTCATGATTGAGAAAAGTAGAGATGCTGACTGTAGATTTCTTGCCCAAGACCTTGAAACTTTACACATTCTGGAGGATGTTAGCTTAACTCCTTTTTAAAAAGAAATAAGAACAACTTTCAAAAGAAATTATCCTTTTCTTCAATAAAATGAAAAAGAGTTTGTACTTTAAGCTTTCACAGTATATTAGAATATTCTTTGAAAAGTCCTTGTCACGGCGCCTGGCAAATACATCTCATGTCTTGAACTCCCTTGCATTTGGGTATATGTGTGACAGCCTTTGGGAAGAGGGAGAGATTTCAATTGCTGTCCCGCTCAACCAATACCTCAGAATAGGGAGACGTGGCGTCGTGAATCTGCTGTTCCCTCGCATCCCCTTGGGCATCCTTCTCATGGTATGAGCGCGTCCACTGGGTGCATTCTGAGATTTAAAAATATGTATTTCTCACCCAATTTGGTTTTCATGAGTGAAATACTGTAGTGTGCGATGCAGAGCATCTTTTCAGGGGGTATTAATGTATGCCGTTCTCCTGGAAGCGTTCACTGATTGTAGAGCCCAATGCCCATGGCTGGTGCACTTCCCCTGTCCTTATTTCCGCGATGCTGCACCCAGTGCCTGGTGTGACGGATCAGCCTTCACTGAGCGAACTGTTAGGAAAAGAAAATATTTTCTCATCTCCGCAACTAGTACTTTGAAAATCTTTTGCAAAGCACATTAATTGTTCTTATGAAAAGTTTGTTAACAATGCATTTATTGTTAATACTCTGTATTCACTTTTGATAATTTTTTGCTTTATTTGTTAAAGTGACTTAACCAGTGTGTGCTTACATTTCACTTTGATTAGCTTTACAATATTGGAGTACAGCTTCTTTTTCGTATCTCTGCCTAGAATTCCAGCTTATTTCTCCTAAGTCTGTCAATTCAAAAGGGTGTATATGTCTGATCGTGCAGTGTGAATCTGTTGGTAAGATGTGTAGGTGGATCTCCCACATATGTTAACTGGAGTTTCATAAAAGAAGAACCCCAGGAATATATGTTGTAATGTAATTTCTTATGGAATTAATGGACCAGAGATTTCTTTTAAGAAGAACAGAATGTGATTAGTTTATTATTATCTAGCTTATGGAGTTACTTCTAAGATTAATCCATAATTTAATACATGAAGCCATCCTTGGAGTGAGAATACTTGACCAAATATAACCTTAGGTTCTTTAAAACTTAAATTCCTGGTATCTACAGAGGTTTGACTGTTTTCAAAGTGAATTAGTAGCCTTGTGTAAAGCATTGGTTTTTACTAAAGCGGTGTTTCACCCTCTGCTCTGGGAGCATCTTGGGCCAGGTAATTCTCTGTTGTGGGGGCTGTCCTATGTGTTGTAGGATGTTTAGTGACATCCATGGCCTCTACCCACTAGAGGCCACCCCAAAAATGTCTACAGATATTGCCAGATGTCCCCAGGGGCAGAATTGCCCATGGTTGAGAACCACTGCACTAAGTCACCTTTGGCAAGTACCATGTACGTATGATTTCCAGAGGTGGCTTTTACTAAATAGATTTAACTGGTCACAGCCAATCTGTCAAACATCTGTGCAAACAAATATAAAACTGATCTTTAGGTGTCACATTACCGTTTTTAAACTGCTTTAACATGTACTATCTCATTTGAAACTGAAACACTGTGATGTGGATATTAATTATCACGTAGGAGTCTGAGAAGCGGGAGTGTCTAGAAACTGGAAGATAAAAGTTTAAAATGGAATACCTAAAATAACCCCCCTAGAGAAAGCAAGCGGAGTCCATGAAAAAAAATCTTTTAATCTTTATTTTAACTGCAACTTAGACTTTTTGGCACCTCAGGCGTCTCCTTCCTCTTGGCTGAAAATGGGTGATCCCACGGCCTCCTAGCAGCCCTGTCAGCAAGGCTCTTGCTGTTGACTTAGTAAGGACTCCAGCTTCCAGGTCCTTCCACGGTTGCACTGGCTTCTTTTTTCCTCTTTAAGTTGAACCCTCCTAGTACAAGACTGAATGATACGTTCTGTAATTTCCTCTGTTTTTGCCTGTGGCCTGGAGGTGCTAATGAGAGAGGCCGCAGCAGAAAAGGGAAGCCCGGGAACCTGCTGAAGAGTCTGCTTGCAGAGAGTGAATCAAGGACCTGATAAACGCAGCATCTTTTTCATATTGAACACAATCCCGGGAGGTCGTTGTTTTGATCTGTTTCCTGTTTTTATTGACAGGAATTGATTTAATTGCAAAGTTTGAGGTTCTGATGGCTCCTTTTGTTTTGAATTAGGTTGTTGCACCTGCCATTATCCCTGACCACCTTGAAGTTGAAGGCTCTGTGGTTATCTGACAACCAGTCCCAGCCCCTCCTCACGTTCCAGACAGACACAGACCACGCCACAGGAGAGAAGGTTTTAACCTGTGTCTTACTCCCTCAGCTGCCTTCTGAACCCACTTGCCCAGGTGAATTTAAGGACAGTATCCACATGACTGCAGGAATGAGGAGCAGCTTGTATCTATCCATAAGACCTCTTACTCCCACATGTGACTGTATTCTGTCTAATCTGCCCGAAGGGCCAGCCCGGGTGAGGTCATAGTGGGTCTCCTCTGGGAAGGCTGCCTGCATCTTTGCAGAGCAAGTGCGCTCAGACCTGTTTATCATGTCTGAAAGTCCTCATGCAGCCCTTTGGTTTTGAACTGTAGCTAAGGCTGAAAATACAAATACTCCTAAAAAAAGATAATAAGGTCACTTAAAATCCAAACTGATCATTTAGAGGATTAGTATTGAACATCACTGGCAAGCTGTTTTTAAGCCAGAGAATTGTTTTGAGTCATTGTACCTTTGTTTTGTAAATTATATGTAGTTTTTAAAAATATTCACACTAACGTCAAATTGCTACTGTGGGTCCTTTTCAGAGAGCTGGGCTTGATAGAAGAGAGCTAGAGTGCTCTGGGAGAATGGGAGTCCCCAAGTGGAAGGGCTCCAAAGCCACCTTGCCGATCCCAGCTGTGTTAGATGAGCTTTTAAGAAACTGAAATAAAAATGTGGTAGAAAGTATTACTTAGAAAAGTGCTAGTATATAACACATCCAGCCTCATCACTGCCGTGAGTTAGTGTATAGAGAAAAAGGATTCTGTAAATTATTATGACATTCTGTAATGAAATATTAAACATCTTTAGCAGATTTTTTTGGTATGACCTCAGAGTTATGCATCATTGAAAAGAATGGCACCCCCGTCCCGGGCCTTTTTCATGTTGTTTTTGATTTTTTAAATTACTGCCTAGCCGTTGCCAGTCACGGGAACCCACCTGCCTTCCCTGCTGACGCGCTCTTTGTCGTGACAGAGAACCTGGCTCGCTGTGGCGCCCTGGAGAGCTTGGTGAACGATGTCTCCGATGAGTCCTGGAATGAGCGCGCGGTGAACAGAGTCAGTGCCATCCGATTTTTGGAAGATGAAAAAGATGAAGAAGACAACGAAACGGTATGGAAAGGGGGATTATCGGCCTCCACGGAAGTTCAAAATTTAAAAGCGTTCCAAGATGAATGGCATCTAAAAAGGATTTCTTTTATTTTCAAATAGTCTATTCTCTGTTTTGCCTTCAGCATTTAAGAATTTTTTTGTAGAAGATAAAACTAGGTACTTCTGGGTACCGATTCAGCAAACGTATATAAGGCAAATGGCACTTCTGGTTTCTTTGTTTGAATAGTTTATGGCACTTCTTTTTCCTTGCTTCTGATAGTTGCCCTCCTGCCAACACTGTTTTCTTGAAATTGATGGGAAATTTTTCCTTTTCTGTTGTTCCCAGTGAAATAAGTCTCTTCTCGTCCTCCACCTGTGTTTGTAGCTGTACCACGGGGACTCCATTCACGATTCGTGATGTGACTTAGCTTGCCTTCTCTTGCGCTGGACTTTTCTCTCTTCCTCATGTAACCATTCTTCTCGTCACCCCCATGCAGGGTGCTTGTGATCTTAGTTGGGTTACTTCACAAGTTTTCATTCAGAAATCAGAAATAGATTTGAAAGAGCCGCTCAGCCTTCCTTTCATCAACACTTGAAAGTGTCTCTCAGCCGTCCCACATCTCCAGGGGTCAGTGACAGCTCTTGAAATCTTCCTGGAAGTTGACTTTGGCTTCTTAAACTCCTTGCACTAATTGAGATTTTCATAAGCAGAGCTTAGAGGGAGTACTTGCAGCCCTCAAAACAAAGGGTGGTTTTTAAATTACCGTCTGTAGTCTTTGTTGTTCCAGCTGTTTCCAAATGGGATTCTATCCATTTATAATAGGAGAGCGGGAAATAGGATTCAGGTATGACGAAATGACTTCAGCATGAACGACTCTTTAATGCTTACCTCACGGCTTCTCAGAGTGCGAGTATTTCCCCAGTTACTTCACTGCTTCAACAGTGTTCTTATTTTATTAACCTACTTTAGCTCCTCCTGAAACTCCTGGACAGACCATTTAAAAGATATAAATGCTGTTTTATGAGCTAAACAGCATGTAACTTGTTAAATAATGTAATTTAAAAAATATTGCCCATATTCTCTGACTTCACTTCCAGCACCGTGGTCTTTATGAAAAGAATGTGGACTTTCTTCAGTAGGTCATATAAATAGCACACACAGCAGCAAAATAAGAAAAGAAGTCCTTGTCTCTCGCCTCCCCTCTCTTCCCCTCCCATGCCTTAAGGGTTGAAGGAAGCCAGAACCACTTGTAGAACGTTATAGTGATTTTAATTTAGAATCTTTTACCCTTTATCTTTTTCTTCCTCCACACCCCATAATTATATCTTGTAAATCATTTATTTTTTTTTCTTACTGTTCATGGAACTTTATTTTTATCTTACACTAATCTCATATTTTGAAAGGTATTCTTTTATTCTGAAAGTAATCCTTCTGTCTTGACTAAATAAGTTATGTGCAACACTTTCATCTTCCATTAACTAGGGAGCAATTGATAAATGCCTGTAGCTCCAAAGAGAGCTTTTCCACCCCCCCCCCCAACTCGTAATCTCTGAGCAGGTAAGATTTGTATTGCAACGTTACCACCTCGAAGCTGTGCGCTTGAAAGAGTAATGGACTAAAACCAAAACACTCACTCCACTGTTTGTTTTTAGAGAACACTTCTGAGGCGAGCCACTCCACACCCAGGGGAGTTAAAGAATATGAAAAAGACAGTGGAGAATTTACGGAATGACATGAATGCTGCTAAAGGACTGGATTCAAACAAAAACGAAGTCAATCATGCCATTGACCGAGTGACCACTTCTGTGTAAGAATTTCACCTCCAGGTTTTACCTCCCGTGTCTTCCCCTGCTGTTGAGATGCTCCCATCTACTTCTGAGGAGCCTCCTGCAGTCCTTGGTCTTCAGCGGAGCCTGCACACCGTGTCCCCAGCTGGCGCGTGGGGACACTGCTCTCTCCAAGGAAGTGCCTTACTCAAATCCGTCAACCGGACGTTGCACCCGTGGTCTCCCGGCGCAGATTTTTTTTCCCCTAAATCTCAGTTGTTTGTAATAGGTAGAATACACTACTGTAAACATCTGACCTTTGTTTTGTCTTGTGTTGGGGTACGGGAGAGCAGGACGGGGAGTCCTCTTCCCTCCCATCGAGTGCTGGGACATTTTGAACCCCAGTTGTCTTGGACCTACTGCTGAGAGAGAGTTTTATGTATGGGGAAAAATTGATGCTTTTTTAAACCTTTTTTGGCAGCTCAGATGGTGTAAATTTAAAAATTTTTGTATAGATATTTCATAACAAAAAATATGTATTTCTTTTTTGTTATTTTATCTTGAAAACGGTACATATTTTAGTATTTGTGCAGGGAGAAAAAAAAAAAACCAGTCCTAAAGTATTTGTTTCTATTTGTACCATCCACTTGTGCCTTACTGTATCCTGTGTCATGTCAAACCAGCTGTACACAGCAGCGTCCTTGGGCAGTGAGATGAGACCAGGAATGTGGTACTTTTAAAGCAGTGTTGGATTTTAATCAGTGATCTACCTGGTGGATTTGTTTTTAACCAAAAAGAAGAGTTACCACCGAATTGTAAATTATGTCATTTGATTTTTTTTTTAAAAGATGAACCAAAGGATTAGTCTGCTAATATTTCATTTCTTACACTTTAACTTTTCATGAATGAGTCTTTTATAATGAGTACAGTGTCTGATTGTACCTACTTGGAAGGTATGTGCCATTTGTAAAATAAAATAGAGCAGAAAAGCACAAAAAGACAAAAACTGGTTCAGAAATTCAGTGGGTAAAATACATTATGTAGTGCAAAAGAAACTGATTTTTATTGAAGAAAGCTTTAAAAGTTTTATATCGAGATATAAAACCACAATAAAGCAAAATAACCTGCAACCATGTTAGAAACGTTGCTATCTTTACAAGTGCAATTTAATTTGTAAATAGAGTTGGAATCAAAGTGTAACAAAATATTGCTTCAAGTTTTAATTTTAAATCTGCTAACTTAAGGGGTGTAGGGTATGTTCTGGTGTGTTTCTGTTGATTTCCTTTTTTTGTATGATGCGTTAGAAGAAATGAACAGTGCCAGTCACTCTGTGGTGTAGAGGGAAACCACGCGGTTGGTTTCTTGTTTTCTCTCCATGAAATAAAGTCACCCTGGACATTAGCCATATAGCTCTTTAAAATTAATTATGACCTTGTGTGTTCTAATGACAGCAGGCGGCTGAGTTCTTTGACAATGTGCTTCCTTCCATTAAATATCAAACCCCTGGTCAGTGTTGAGTGACCTGCCTGTAGGACTCGCCTTCCCTCGTCCTTCTCGCTGACAGGACAGAACCCAGTGCTGCCTTCGGCTCTGGCTCATGACTTTGGGTTGTGGCTGTCTGCCTGCGTTGGAAACCTGCTTTCAAACCAACCGAATACGATACCTCCTCCTACTACTACTCAGTTGCTCACTGAGTCTGCTTTGCCTTTTAGGTGGTGTGTATATCTCGGTCTATTTTGAAACTATTTATTTATTTGGAAGGACATGGCACAGAAGTGGTTTTTGGCCTGTCAGTTTATGCCTTCTTCCCTAATCTGTGGGAACCCATTTTCTTTTCTCAATTTTAAGCTGTTAGCATACTCTGTTTTGTTTTATAAGGATGATGCCACTAACTCATGGGCTAGTAGATGAACAAATTGGTTTTATTTAAGGAGAATCTTGACCCTGAAGAAGAAACAGAACTTCTGGTGTTTTTTGTTTGTTTGTTTCCATATGTAAACCCCCTCTTTACCGCTCAGTTTATCACGGCTTTAGTGGACTGGAGGTGGACACAAAAGTGTGTGTGTTTAAATTTTTCTAGGAAATTTTAGGTACCTGATTATTTGTTTCCTTTGGCCTGTCTCCCTTCCTTCACATCCACCTGGGGTGTTTTGTTTTTTTTTTTTTTTTTTTCGGTTTTGGGGATTTGGTTCATTCCCCTTTCCTTGAGAGGGCGAAGTTATTCTGGGTGACCCTGCCATGCTCTTTACCTTCAGGATGCTGGGCCCGGACGTAGGCTTCACGAACACGTGCCAGCATCTCCACGGAGGCCCCTTGCAGTTACCCGGAAAACTAAATTACATGAAAAGATACCTTTCCCTTGTGAGCCCAGTGCCAAAAGTTGCCGACCTTTTCCTGGGGGAGCGTGTTACACAGCGCTGTCAGCCCTGGACCCCCAGGCTGGCCCCTCCCTTAGGAAAGCGGGGAGCACAGTGCCCGGCCTGTTTGTCTTTGGGGGTGACAGGTAAAAGCAGGAAAGATCAGTGTGACCTTTCACTCTTTTCACAGCCCCTTATTTCCTCTTCTTAGCAAGGAAATTATGCCTGAGGGGTAAAAGAATTGGAGGGGGTGAAATTATGGAAGTCATTGATGATGAAAAGAGGGACAGGGAGACAAGTAAGAACACTAGAACTGTTTGCCTGGATGTTCTGTTTTTTCTGGAAATTTTGGAGGAATGGTCCTGAGCAACCCAATCTTTCCATCTAAAAACTCCCCGCTAGCTATCACAAAGTAAGGAAGCTCAGAGGGAATCGCTTGCAGCCTTTCTCAGCGGTCCTTCTGCCATCGCTTGTGAAATCTACCACACCCGAGAAGACGCTTAATGGGTGGGGTGGAGGCTGGGAAAAAGGCTTTCCTTGTCAGAAAGTTACCCTGAACAGCCAGTTCTAACCTTGTAAAAATGACCGACACCCCTGCTGTGGGCACGCTGGCGGGTGCACAGTGAGGCCACGCAGACACCGCTGAGGGACAGCACTGGAGCGGCTTATTAACTGCAGGTGATCTGGGACGCTGCAGCGCAGTGACGTCCGGGGAGACGTGAAACCTCATGTCACCAATGAGTGTTGGCTTACCTCTCCAACTTTCCAAAGAGCCAATTTAAAAAAAAAACCCAAAGCTTTTTATTATCGGTGATCAAAACCATACAAAAGTTGAATTATATAACGAACCCCCACATACCTATCACTTGGTTTCAAGAATTACCAATGCAAGACCAATACTCAGCCATTTTAAAGGAACCAAATTATGGTTTAGAATACATCCGTAAGAAGAAGACTGCACGAGGAAATCAGGGAAAAACTCAGGAAAAGCACAGAGCACGTGTTCCCTTTCAGCAGTGCTGTGCATCTTTGCGAGTCAGCATAGCACAGCCACTGGAATCACCTGCATGTAGGTCCAAACCCCAGCCCCGCCACGTGCCTTTGGATGAGCTCCTTAACCTCCCTGGGCACCGGGTCCTCTGTCTCTGAAATGGGGCAGTAGTACCTCTTACAGGCTTGGCGTGAGGATGAAGTGGGATACACAAAACAAGCTCTCAGGAAGCGGGCGGCTGCCCTTATGACAAGTCTTGCTGTTGTTGTTATAATCATAGTGCTCTTAGTGGCTCTACGGTTCCTACCATAGAGCCAGCAGTGGGTGATCACGGGGTGGCGGTCAGCGGGAATGGGGACACATGCTGGTTCTCCAGCAGAGAAAACTTCATCTGAAAACTTCCTTACCTGTGGTGTCGGAGAGAGAGCCCTTGAGCTAGAAACAGGTGGGGAAAATTTTAATTTGTCAGGTTGGCTACTTAGTGGTAAGGTTAGCAAGGATCTCGCCGTAAGCCCCTCGTTGTAACTGGACTTACTAGCTAGGTATCCGCGAGGGAAAGCTGGTTTCTACCAAGAAACCAATGAGCACCTAACGAGAAAAGCATCTGGATTTCCACACCAAGTCCCCCTCCTTGCCATGTCCTCTGTTTCCTAGGTTTGGGTCTGCTGTTCTCGTTTACTGGGTTATCTCTATTTCACCCTCGATTTTCATAACTTCCTCCTTTTCCACCTCGTGCTGTGTTCTGTCTCCTCTCAAAGGCTTCTATGTGTCATGAGGGGCAAGCAGATTTCAGAAAGGGGTTACCCATGGAGAAGAACCTCCGGGATGGAGCAAGTCACTGAAGCCTGCCCAGCACCCTCCCCTCTTGCCGGGGTGCTTGCTTTTTTAAATGCTGACAGCTGGTGGGAAAGGGAGACGGACCAGAAGAACCTGATCTGCTTACTTTTGTTCCGAGGGCTGTGTGGAAGGTTGGAGACAAGTTCATGTGCCTCCCAGTTGGCCATAAGGACGGTGTAATTTTAAATTGTAAGAGTGGGCAGTCATCGAGACAGGCCAAGGCTCCTGAGTTCTGAGTGGGCAAGAATCTGATTGGGTTGATCCCCCAAGGTCCTTTTGAGGCATCAGCGTTTAATTTCTAAACAAATAACAAGCTGCCCTTTGGGAGAGTGAAACAGTAGTTACAATGGCTCCTGTTCACTGAGCGCTTAGCATGTGCTACACACCCAGCTAACCGAACAGTCTCAATTTTCCAGAACAACCCCATGTGGTAGATGGTGGCATTTCCATGTTGTAAAGGAGAGAATGAAGATTCAGCTAGTTTTAATAACGTTTCCAAGATCAAACAGTAAATGACAAAGTTGGAATTCAAATTGGCATCTCTGTTGACTAGAGTCTGTGATCCTGATTACCCCTTTATTTTTCTTCCCCTCTCCCTCAGCCAAAACGCTGTGGACATGTAATTACGTTTAGCGTTGTTATTTATCGTAGAGGTGATGGTTCTGTTTTAATTACTGAGCTTATTTAGGCCTGGGTTATGGGCAAAGGCTGGCAT
The DNA here is from genome assembly GCF_037783145.1 of Equus przewalskii. Classification (NCBI taxonomy): domain Eukaryota; kingdom Metazoa; phylum Chordata; class Mammalia; order Perissodactyla; family Equidae; genus Equus; species Equus przewalskii. The sequence goes on from NC_091849.1 coordinate 51,680,717, forward strand.
GGAACTGAGGGAAATTGATCCACCATTTGTGCAGACTTGACCTTCATTTGCTTCTAGTTGTGGTAGCAAATGCTGTGACTCGACGTTCCTCCAACCCTCCCAGACACCCCCTCCCCCTGCCCACCCTGTGTCATGCTGTCCTGTGGTAAGTGCTATGAAAATGTTCATGGGATCTCTGTGCTGCCCTCTCAAGAAACTTGAGAAAACTTGTGCAAATCTCAAGAAACTTGGGAGAGAAATTGTTTAGTGGGTGACCAGAAAAATATTGAGATGTTTTAAACATTGACTGAAGTGACAGTTTAATAACCTGCTCTCTGGGAGCGCTTTATTGGCAGGTGGCCCTAGGGTGAGCTAATGGGTTAGGAATGGTTTTTATCCTCACTCCCTTTAATAGCCTCCCCTTGGAGGAGAGACAGATAATGAACCCTTGGAAATCAATGGTGCTGCAACTTGACCCCAGTGCAGTTTGGGGGAAATAAGAAAGATGACTCATGATTCATTATTTAAGATCCTCCTTTTAAAAAGTGTTGTTGTGAAAGATTTGACAAGTAATGATTGCTCCCGTTTAGGAACTATCATTTAATTGAAGCGGAAAACAGGAAGAATCCAAAAGCTTGTGTGACTAAGCAGTGTTTCATTTCGTTTGAAACTGGCCCTTACCGCCCTGGCTGTAGAAAGAGGAGGCCCCATATGCGGTCTTTACCTGGCAAGAAACCCGGCTTGCACCAGGGCATAGTAGAGGACGCCCCATACCTGATGGCAGGAGAAGAGAATTTACGGATGCTTCTCTTTAGGAGCTTTCTCAAGGTAAGTCATAAATGAGGTCTTGCTGCTTGTAAAAGGATGCCCAAGAACTCTCTGGGACAGCACTTCTGTGCCCCTAAGGGCACTGGGCTCTCCTGGGACACAGTTTGTTCCTGCCTGGCCCCCGAGGGTCCGGTGTTCATCGTCACATACCTGGCTGCTGCTTCCAGCCCTTCCTCAGTTGTAGGTCTGAGCCTTGTTTGTTTAAACATCCATCAGTACTGCTTGGAAAAACAAAACAACATGCATACTTGTCTGGGCACTGAACGTTCTTCCTGAATTTTTGTCCTGCCCATTGGCCCGGAGGCATAATGGGTAGGGCAAGTTTCGGCGTTGGTTTGGGAAGTTTCGAGAACAGCTGTGGGCTGGGTCTGTTAGTTGGGGTTACTCTTGGTTTTAATCATTTTGGAATGTCTGAGGGTCAGGGAGCATTGCCATAGATGGACTATGGGAGTTATGTCCTGGCTCTGCCTCTCTCTCACATGAGGGCAGATGCGCTGGGGAGGCATTTTATAGGGCCCTGACAGGTGTTAGGTAACCCACATCCACCGTGTGTTCTCCTAGACACCCAAAAGGTGTGCAGTGTAAAAACATCACCAGGTAGATGAGACACCTGATTGCTTTTGACTCCCTCACATCAGTGGCTGCCAGTCTTCATTTCCTTCTGTGTGGTGTCCGCCATCGGATCAAGGGCGTGTGCCCCCAGGACCTGGGCAGAGGCAGTCCTTTGGAAACCCAGGGTTTGTCACTTGTGGTAGCTTGACCCTGGGCCAATTACCTAACCTCTTATTCCCCATCTCAGTATAGCAATTCCGTGTAGCACATAGATTGTGAGAGGAAACGATGTCACAGAATATGATGAAGCTCTCTTAGAATTCTTGCCCTCTCTTCACAGCTTCTCGTGATGGGGTTGCCTTGCTCTGTAAAGAGCTGGACATGGGGCGGCCAGGAAATCAGTTCCCGGCTGCCTTGTCTGCTCCCTTCTCTCCTCAGGTTTGTTTAGGGCTGCTCAGTGGGGTCAAGTCTATTCTTGCTTCCTGTCCTATAACCTGGCACCCACCCCAGAATCCTCTTTTTCTTGGAGGCGGTCTCTCACGGTGGTTTTCAAACGTGAGAGTGCATGAGAATCCCCTGGTGGCTGTGTTAAAGCAGACTGCTGCGTCCCACCCAGAGAGTCTCTGATTCAGAAGCTCTGGGTTGGGGTGAGAGAATTTGCATTTCTAACAAGTTCCCTGGTCCTGCTGTTGACCCAGGGACTGTATGTGGAGAGCCGCTGTTCTAGTGTATTGGAGGGAGCGGAAGCTTTTGAGTTAAGGAGAGCTGGATTTAAATCCAGCTTTGGCACATACTTAATTTTGCAACCTTGAAAGGTTTTACTTAATTTCCCCAAGTCTGAGTTAACTCATCTCTAAGATGGGAATATTATCTACTCCAAGACTTTTTAGAGAATTAGATGACAAAGATGACACATAGTAGGGCTTTCAATGATCACCAATTCTTTTTGCTCTCCTGAAGTGTGCACACACTTGTTCCACAGACAGGCATAAGAGCATTTCGTTCTCTTCAGCTGAGCCCTGGGCTTTAGGCTCCTCTTGTCAACATGTACAAGCTGATGAGAGTAGAGGAAGTGCTGACAGAAGTCGGAACTGTGCCTACCTGTGGGGGAGTGCCCACAGGGAGACTGGAAATGCTGATGGCCAGACGTGGTCAGAATACATTTAACGCTCCCTGACTTGCCCGATGGCAGGAACCGTGTCTTACTCATTTGTGTATCTGTGCCTGACACTCCTGCCAAAATCTCCAAACTCACACTCTGCTGTTATCCCTGGGCTGTGGAGGAAATCTCCCAAGTGTGATGTTTCCCAAAGTTTCAGGATCCCAGACCCCACTTGTGTTTTTCACGCAGCGCAACCATCATCTCAGGGTCCTTAGGACGCGAAGTCAAGGGGCTTTATTTCAGCTGGTCTGGGTTTTCTTGACTCTCCCCAAATCCATTATTCCTCCTTGTCTCCTCAGGGATGGCCCTCCAATGGGACCTAGTATGGAAATGTACAGTAATATATAGATCAATATGTAAATTTTAAATGATATCCCTCTTTATCATCTAAAGCAAAATTATATATACCATAAAACAACTTTCCTAGAGATCTGAATAGTAGTGCTAATCATTTATCATATATTTTTGAAAGAAGTGCCTTTTTAAGACTTGTCTAGTGTAGTGATCGCTATCTAAATGATGCCCTTCTCTGAGCCACGATTTGGTTTGGAGACAATATCAAAATTTTTTATAGTATTCCTATTAAAATACTCAAGTGCAGGGGTCCTTACACTATGGCTCACTGCGTATGTTTGCGTAAATAAAATTTTGTTGGCACACGGCCATGCTCATTTGTTTATGTACAGAAACAAAATGGCCCTCACAGCCTAAAATACTTACTATTTGACCCTTTACAGAAGAAGTTTACAGGGGTGTCTGTCTGCTTCTGGTCACTAGGCCCCACTGGTACTTTTTGCCACCAGAGGGCGCTGGACATATCACCGGCTTATCACAGGCAGACACTCCCCTGGATGCACTGGCATCCCCTGTGGGCTGAACTCAGACATCCTGCACCTTGGTCCCCACCGCCGACAGAAAAACCTGTCCTACCACTTGCTCTGTCAACATTGGGGTCGTCTGCCACACATGCCCAGGCCCTCCCTTCTCAGACAGCTCAGGGGCCAGAGCATACCTTCGGCACCCCTCCTGGGCTCCGCTACAATTCTAGACCTGGCTGGGCAATATCTATACCTGACTCATAGTCTCCATAGTTGAAGTTATTTAGCGTCTTGTAGAGAGAGCTACAATATTTACAAAATTAAGATAGCACGTTTAGATCCTGTCTGAGTTGCCTGCCTTATTTTATGAGGGAAATGCAGGCTTTCACGAGTGAACCGCCAGAGTTCCCATGCCACGTGTGTCCTGTTCTCTCTCCTTTCCCCAGACTTCACTTCTTGGTCACAACTAGCTCTTCCAGCCACTCTTTTCACCCTTTCTTTCTTAGAGCTTGCTGCATCAACAATCCACTTTGCCCTATATCTTCAGCTTTGTATCAACCTGTTCAAATCCCATCTTAACTAAGCAATCAACCTTGATCTTCAGTCCCCTCCGTAACTACTCGTTTCCCTTATTCTCTGCCAAGTTTCTTGAAAAAGAGGTCTGTTCTTGTTCTCTCTCCTTCTAAATTCCCACACAGTTCTCTACCCAGTACTGTGAGCACTCTTCCTCCAATACACTGTGGAAACTATTCTGGCCATGTCACCAGACCTCCATGTTGCCATATCCGAGGGACACTTTTTTCCAGCTTTATTGAGATATAATTGACATATAACATTGTGTAAATTTAAGGTGTACAGCATGTTGATTTGATACATTTCTATGTACTGCAAAATGATTACCACCGTAGTGTTAGCTCGTGCTCCAATGGACATTTGGATTCAGTTCTTGCCTTTCCGGTCCTGTCTGCTGCATTTGGCCCTGTGGACAGCTCCCTCTTGCTTGGAACTTCTACCTCAGTGGTTTTCCAACTTTTTTGACTGCAACTCAACTTAAGAAGGAAAGTTTTACATAGCAACCCAGTAAACAGGTATATATACACAGCCAAAACTAAAGTTTCCCGACATACTACTCATCCTTAACTATATGCAAGGAACTCTGATGTTTCCAGTTTCATTCTTTTCCAGTGCTGGTCACAACCAAGTGAATTGATTTCCTGACTCTCTGATGGGTCCCGTTCTACAGCTAGAACCCTTCTGCCTTCGCTTTCTCTGACACTTTTCTCTGCTTCTCCTCGCATATCTCTTCCTATCCTCCCTTATCCCCATAATTTTGATAATCCCCAATATTCTACCTTCAGCTTTCTGTTCCTCCTGTGTGCATTTTACCTGAGTGATCCCATCCTTCCTCTTCATGCTACCGACTCCAAAATCTGTCTCCATTCTGGAACCTTCACACTGTACTCTTGCAGCAAATGAGGTTGGCTCCAGGTTCCATTCCCAGAGACCTGCATTGGGTCAAAGTCAGGGGAGACTTTGGGAGCTGAGTTGAAACTCACGGACCTGATCTAGGACAAAGCCAAGAGCACAACCAAAATGAAAGCCAGTTGGGTTTTTGTGCAAGAGTCTCTGACAGAATGAGGTTTCTCCATTGTAAAGTTCTGACATTTCCTCTTCTGATGTTTCTCTTTCAATACTCAATTGTTAGAATGAGTCACTAAGCCCAGCCCACACTCATGGGGAATTGCCTGGCTTTATCATCAATATGAGAAGAAGAGATAATAGCTTTCCTTTACCGAGTGCCTGCTATTATGTGTCAGACACTGTCCAGGCTTCAGTATGTACACTAGTTCAATTCAGTTTTAATTCTCAGAACACTAAGAGCTTGGTGGTGTTATCCACATGTGAATGATAGGAAACTAGGACGTAAATAGGATAATTGACTTGTCCACAGTGGCAGCTCTTGTGCTTGGACTGGCCTGTTTAACTCTTCCAATGGCCACTTCCAAGGACTCTTGGCCCCAGTGTTTGCAAAACTCTTCAAATCAAATGCCAAATGGGGGTGGTGATGGTACAGAGAAGTACAAGCTCCTCCAGCCTCTTGGGTCTGTAGCAGGGAGTAAGGTGGGAGTAGACAAATTGAATAAAACAGGCAGAGGGTTGATGAAGCCCCTAGGAGGCTTCTTAGCAGTTGATTGGCGTCTATGGTATGGTTCAAGTAGTGAGAAGTTGTGTTGTAGGAAACTCATTAACGAGGTGAAGCGGGGAGGAAAAAAGGGAAAAGTGAGATGTCTTGGGTGTTTGTGAGTGTTGATGGGGTGAGGAAGGGGTGGTGATGAGAGGAGAATGGATTTAGAAATAGGACATGTAGGGAGGTAAAGAGGATGGTTACAAAAGAGGGGCAAAGATGTTTGCCTACTTCACAGGTCTATGGTGAAAATTAACTTTTTGAAGCGGAAATACAGTTTCACGGTACCTATTGCACTTTTGGAAGAAAGCTATCATTATGGAATGAGAGTCACATTCGGGCTTTCTCTGCCCTGTGAAAGATCAAGGAAGAAGCCTCACCAAAACCTCTCCATCTCAGGGGAGATCTCCGTGTTCCTTGCCACTTGGTCATCTGTTTGGCCTAGGTTCCTCCATCACGTTTATGCGTGACGTCGAGTTAATCCCTGGAGACGTCTGCCTGCTTCTCAGGGTGACAGCACTTCCGGTAGAATAGAGTCAGCCTAACGAAACTGGGGATTTTTCAGAACTACGGCTGAGATAAACTTCCCTGTAAACTTTCTTGACTCTCAGCCCTGCCCCTCTTCTGAGGGTTGCACAGCCTTCTTGTGGCTGCTCGTTGCTCTGCCTGCAGCCATCTGAAATCTTTGCTTTGCAGTCTTTGACTGGCAATAGGGAAGTTGTAGTTTCCGGATTACAACGTGAAGACTTATACTAAAAAACACTTTTCTTCCAGTTTTTGCTTTCTTGCTGCCAGGTGAGGCCCCCGGAAATTGACTCTGAGCTGGAGAAATGCATGCAGAGGTTTACTGGGGAGTGTTGTCAGCAGCAAGGCTGATGAGGGAGTGAGGAAAGCAGGAGTGGACGCTGGGAGAAGCTGAACTCAATGCAATTGCCACAGAGGCTGCAGCCCATCCAACTGGAGGCTTGGGAGCCCAAACGAGGCAAGAAGCAGCTGCCCCTGGAAAGCAGGCATAAACGTGGGCAAGGCAGCTCCCTTGAGTGGAGTTCAGTTCCTGGCGGGGACTCAGGGGTGAGCAGTCGGCAGCCAACCCACTCGACAGCTGGGCAATGAGCACCTGGTTCTGCAAGGGGCGTCTGGGCTGTACATGGCAACGCCCACTACAGATATGGGGTCTACTCCAGTGATCTTAAACATTCTGGTTATTTCTATTTGTTCCATTTTAAATAATTTCTTTTCTGGGACTTTTTTTTTTTTTCCATCCCCGGACTTATTCATCTTAGAATTGAAAGTTTGTGTCTTTAGGGATTCAGTTTTTCTTAAACTCACTTTTTATTAGCATTTATTGTATGTCTTGACAGGAGGTTAGGAATCATTGATTTATTAAACTGTATCCTGACTTCGAATGCCCTACATTGTCTTCTCAGCCTGAAGTATATAGTTTATATTTTTCCTCCTCTTTCTGGTTGTTACATAGTCTAATTTCTAATCCAGTGATCAGAAATTATTTTCCACCTATTTTTTCTATTTTCCACCTCTTAAGTCAGGACTAAACCACTGATGACACATTTTGTTACTAATAGTTTTAGCTAATCAAGGGGCTGGAGAGGTCGAATTGTTTTAGTTTTTCTTAGAGACTATTTAACAAGTAGTTTTGCAAAATGGCAGATAGTTGCACCATTTTCTTGATTCTCTGCAGCCTCTGTTTCTCCATCATCAACTTAAAAAATACAAAGTCAGTACATACAGTCAGCATTCAGCTAGAGATATGCCAGGAGAAATAAATGATCCTTTTTACTCTGCTAAAAAGTTCTAAATGGCATGGCCTCTTTGATTTTTATCAAATAGCTACAGTTACATTTTATGTGTGTTTCAAACAATGCCACATAAAATTGTCTCATTTTATGCACAGAAAAAATTGGGCAATTCTAATCATCCCCCAGGCCCATCCAGAAAAGGGTGCTGGCGGAGTAAATTGTAGACTAGATTTGGGCTATTTGCATTTTGTGGCAAAAGTTACCTTGTAAACAGAAATAGCTGCTCTCCTCATCAGGATCATGTGAACCACACTGGTATTTAGGAGCATCCGTAATTCTGCAAGGAATTTCCCCGTAAGAAAGTTTAGCATTTTTTTTTTGATGTTGTGTAACAATGTTATGCAAGCATTTACTACTTGCTGGTGCTGCTGCTGGAAAACGTGCCTCCGGATCAAAATGTGGAACAGAGGTGTGATCAGGCATTGCAGAGAAGACCAACAACTGCCTCGTAATTGAGAAAATTCTCTGCGAAATATTAGTGCTGATGCTTAGAAAATATAAGGCAGAGTAAAACAGGCATACTGTGAAATGAGCAAAAAACTTGTGTATAACCAGAAAAGCATAATGGAAAAATGTTGGAGATGCAGCTACTGTATCAGTCCCGTCCTAATGAGGCCCTGAGCTTACCATGTTCGTACTTTTACTCTCTCTGGGAACACATCTCCCTAATTTAAATTTATTGCTATGGAAAAACTAAACTTGAATTCTGTGAATCTGGAAGTCTATGAATCTTCGGGAATACATCTCTCAAAATAAAGCAACAGTCATTACTTTCCAGGCTTTGGCTTTATTGTTTTATTTTGTTTTGATGTTTTAGTTTTTCTGACTGTGCTAATATCTTGACTTGTGATTGATTTTAGGCCGTTCGTAAGAGGAGAAGATGCAGCTGATCAAGAAAGGGATACAGAAGCAAGAAAGAAGGATGGGAAGACAGGGAGAGTCGTGAAGGAAAAGACAGAGAAGCTGCAAGGGTCTGAATGGTGAGGAGATGGGCTGGAGGCCGAGAAGAGAAACGGTGCCCAGAAAGCAGTAGCCGACTCCGGAGGAGGTGGGCCGGTAGGCGGAGAGAAGTCTGACCCAGGTTCAGATCGCGGCTTAGCGCCTCACGCACCAGCTGAAGTTGTCAATCGTTAACTCCTATTTACTGAGTTCCTGTTATGTGCTGAGCACCGTGAGACCCAGAAGATAACTGCAAACAGGACAGACAGGACCTTACAAGTCACGTTATTAGGCAGGATTTGATGTTCAGAACTGCAGAAGAGCTGTGAGGGAGAAACAGGGGGTGTTATGGGAGAATCAGAGAAGGCTTTATTGACTGAGTGACAATTAATGTGAGACCCAAAGAGTGTCCTTGACTACTTATCCCTGAGCTTCATCTCTCCATCTGCATCGTGAACACAACGGTGCTTATGATACAGGGTTCTCCTAAGGATTAGCAATGATAGATGTATGTTTTGGTAGCATTTTATTTACAAAACAGGTGGCAGATTTGGCTCCCAGGCTGCCGCCCCCTGCCCTATACCGTCCACACGTGTTGGTTGTACTGTGAGACAGGCAGAAACGTCTGTATCATTTGAGCCTCCGTACAGCCCCTGATGTAGCTGCCCCATGCCTACCTCTTCAGCTTCCGCCACAGGCTCTCTTGACCTTCTGAGAGGTTTTTGTTGGTGCAGCTCCCTCTGGCTGGCGTCAGCTCTCCGACACGATGCCCCTGCTGCCCCCCATCATCTGTCACAGCTTAGGCCCAGGGTCTCCTCTGCTAGCGAGCCTTTCTAGGCTTCCCCTGCTAAGAAATGAACTGCTCGTGAGCAGGGCCCCTATGCTGTCGGTTTCTGTTCCCCCAGGATCATGCCTGACTCAGTGAGTAACTCCCCTCTTCTGTCGATACCAGTAATTAAATTAATATCTTTACCTATGAAACATAATCTTTATAAAATCAGAGAGTGGCATAGAACACTTCATTTAGAAATGATAAAAGGAGGACCAGGGGCTGGCCTGGTGGCACAGTGGTTAAGTTCACACGTTCTGATTTGGCAGCCTGGGGTTCACTGGTTTGGATCCCAGGTGCGGACATACAGACTGCTTGTCAGGCCACGCTGTGGCAGGCATCCCACGTATAAAGTAGAGGAAGATGGGCACAGATGCTAGCTCAGGGCCAGTCTTCCTCAGCAAAAAGAGGAGGATTGGCAGTGGATGTTAGCTCAGGGCTAATCTTCCTCAAAAAGAAAAAAAAGGAGGACTGCATGCTAAGTATATAATTGCTCATGTTTATTTATGTTTAACTTATTCCTCTTCACATCACACCTGTTGTGAAATCCTATCCCTGAGAATCAGCTGCTGCTTCTCCCTGTATCTGCAGTTAACATCTTTTCCTGTGTCTTGACTCAGGCTTGCACTGACACCTGCAGTGCTCTGCCTTGACACACGGCTGCTCAGACCACCTCCTGCTGGGATTCTCTTACTCTCTCATTTCTTTTCTGATGTTGTCTGCCCCGTTACCCTGCATGCATGTCTAGTTTCCTTGCTCATTACCTGGTGAGATGGGCTGTTAAGTGACACTTTTGCCTGAGATCCTAAGATGATCAACGTGAAAGTGAGTGGTGAGAGAGAGCATCCTCTTTTGTAGGACTTGGGAAAAGTTAGTGGCTCAGAGCTGGACTGATGATGTCTAAACCTCGTTCCTGCGCCAAGGGTGTGAAATGTCAGGAGATCAGAGAGCGGGGAAGGATATGTAGAGAGTTGCGAGTGTACTGTGAATCTCCCTTTCTCCCACCAGCACCCGCCAAGAGGAGGGGTGCAGGATGTCTGCCCTTCTCTTCAAGTCCTCCAAGAGGGGCTTCAGCAGTACCACCCTGGAGAGCTAGATGTGTGCCTCTTAGAGTTATAGGCTCAGAGTGGACTGAAGATGGACACCCCTTTGAGAAAGCTAATGGTCCAGAGACTAGCTGGGCAGCTAAGCGAAGGCTACTGCTCTGGGGTTGGGATGGACCAGACCTCCCAGAATTTGTCTTGAGTGTTCTCCTGGATGAGATCTGGTTGCAGGTGAGAGATGGAGCATGGGGCCGGCTCAAGTCTTGTCCAGGGGACCACCTGGAGGGGCTCATACAGGGAGAAGCTGAAGATAGGACCAGGTTTTGAGGAACTTCAAGCAGCCAGCCAGGATAGAAATGCATATGCTTGGGTCAAGACAACCTCAGGATGAAAGTCTACACTGATGATGGGGTTTGCCAACACACCCACGAAAGCACCGTGAGAGCAACTGTTGGCTTTACCCCGTCGCCAGGTCCAGATGCACGAAGCCAGCCTACAATAGTGCCAGTTGGGGGGAACTTTCCTTCCTCTTTCGCTCTTCCTCTTCCCCTCACACGTCTCTCTTCAGCACCACAGGGATCGGCTCAACACAGGTGAGCAAGCTGGCAGAGGAGGAGGGGACAGGCCGGGGGTGCAGGAGGAGAGCCCCTGACCTGCCCTTGCTTCTGCAGGGCTGGCCACCCGCCCAGGGCCAGGCCTCCCTGGAGGATGGGAAGGCGCAACGTGACATCTCATGCCCTTTTGGACTCTGAGAGGGGCCTGGAGTGTCACGTCTCTGGAGTGAGGACGTTTGCATTAGCTATGAGTGACTAGAGAAATCGTAGGGACAGCCTGAGTTTTCAAGGGCCTGGGAGAGGCGAGGGAGAGAAACTGTTGGTGTTGGTGTTTCCCCATGTCAGTCTTGTTTAATAAATCAATCAAAATGTTCCCACCTATATTTTTAACTTGTAAAGACTGTGAAATATTTATTATTCCTGGTGATGTTTTGCCAAAATCAAAGGAAAGAAAATGGAGGGGTTAAAACAACGTGCTTTTGGAACTGGAGGACGAGGGTGTATTTGCTAAAAGTGCAAAAATACAACACAAGGAGATTAAGAACTGAGCCTATTTCCTCGTTAACTACTTTCTCACGCGCTTTAATAGTATCTCATAAAAGCGTCGTTCACACCCCAGCTGTCTCTGGGATTAGGGATCTGTGTTATTTTCCACTCCTGCTCTGCGGCCTTGGGAGAGGAAAGCCAACAGAGTCACTGGGAATCTATTCGGTTGGGAGAATCCTGGAAACACAGAAGACTCTCTGGTTAAGATCAAAACCTCACTGGGGCTGGCTTTAAATTCCACATTCTCCCTAGGGAAGCATCTTGATTTAAATCCTTTTTAAGCCAAAATGCCGCAGAGGATAAAATATCTTCAGAGTTCGCTTTAGCTGGGCTGCTCAGCGGAGCCAAGTGGAAGAACACGGGCAGTCTGGAATAGTCCAGCTGAGGTTTGCAGAATCCACAGGTGTGGGAGTGACGGTGACGTCGGTGGCTGTGGCATCACCTTCGTTTTGCCACAAATCATTTGCAGACTGACTTTCTTTCACAACAAGGTCTGTGTGGAATAAATACTCCTGTTGCTACGGAATTAGAAATGGGGCAGCCTTGGTTTCAGGGACTGAGGTCTTGATTTTAGAGGGGAGCCTCTGTAGGAGCGAGCCAGAAGGGACTGGCTCTGTGAAACGGCTACGCACTTGGACCATGTGTGAGGCCACCCCCACCCCCAGCCTCTGAGAGTGCAGTGGGGGCCTCTCCTCTCTCTAGGATGCTGCTGCTGGGACTGGCCAGCATCCATCCTTTACAAGGCAAACCCCTTACATCTAAAAGTATTTGTATATCAATAAATATACAATACACACAAAGAATATATGTGTGTATATTTAAAAGAAGAATACTAGAAATAAAATGAGCATCCACACGTACCATCAAGCTCAAGGAACAGAACCTTGTCAATATTTTTTAGTTTCTCTGTGTGCCCTAACTGACAATGTCCTTGCCCTGCCTACACTCTAGAGGGAACCCCTCTCCAGAATTTGTGTTTATCAATCCCCTCTCTTTTAAATTTTACCACACATGCATATATCACTAATCAACACATTATTTAGTTAATTTAGTTCTGAGCTTTATATAAATGGAACTATGGTCTGGTTTCTTTTGTATCTTGTTCTTTCACACAATTGTATTTTTGAGATCCGTCCATGTTGACATGTGTAGCTGTCTTTCTTTCCACCACTGCATGATGTTGCGTGGTATGAATATATCAGTGTTTGTATATTAGTTCTGTTCTTGATTGGCATCCAGAAATTGATGTTTTTTCTATTAGGAATACTGCTACTATGATCATGCTTGAACATGGCTTCTGCAGTGCATTTTCGATAGTTTCTCTTTGGTTACAATCCTTGGAATAGGGTTGCTAAATGGTAAAGTATATCCATGTCCAATTTTACTAGGTGGGCACCAAGATATTTTCCAAAGTAGTTGTTTTAATTTAATAATCACTGTGGTATTATATAAGAGCCCCCACTGTTGCATATCCGTGATTACTGTTGGTACTATCAGACTTTAAATTTTTATCAATCTGGTGGGTGTGAAATGATATCTATCTTTTACTTGCATTTCCCTGGCTAATGCCATTCCTGATCTAATAGAGCTAATAAAGTTGGGCATTTTTTCGGGAATTACAGGTATTCTTCTTTCCTTGTCTATGAAAGCCCTGTTCCTATCTTTTGTCTGCTTTGTGGGGTTTCTTGTTGTGTCACAGGTGGTCTTTATTTGCCATCTTTTGTTAAGTGTATTACAAATGTTGCCTCCCAGTTTGTGCCTTGTCTTTTCACTCTCTTTATGGTGTCTTTGATGAGTAGGATGAACAGAAGTTTTAAAAATTCAATGTAGTCAGCTATACCAATGCTTTCCTTCATGGTTTGCATTAAGAAATCCTTCCTTACTCTGAGGTCATATATAGATTCTCTTCTAAGTGTTTAAAAAATTTACCTTTGACATTTCAGTTTCTTAATCCATGTTGTGTGTGTGTGTGTGTGTGTGTGTGTGACTGCGTATATGTGTGTACATTATGCTTTACCTGTTAGACATTTCATGCCTGAATAGGTAAGCTGGCACCAGGATGCAGGACAGGAAGTATAGCCCGTCCATGCATCTCTTCAGTGAGAGTCCACCCAGCACTCCAGTGGCCATTCTTTAGCCCCACAGTGACAGTGCAGATATGGGGAAGGACACCACACTGGCTTAGAAGGCCTAAGTTCTGTAGGAATCAATATCTCTTCTAACTATGGGCATAGCTTTCAAGAGAAGCTGGCAAGAGAAGTGCCTAGTTGTAAGCAGGTGGTGTCAGGGAAGCTTCCCATGAGAGAATCGTAGTCCTTTGCTAGTCTTCCAGGAGCAATACAGTTAATCAAGCAGGAGTCATATTTATTGTAAGTGTTGCTGCCTCGCAGCACAGCTGACATTCTACCTTCATCAGGTTTCAAAGGAAACAGAACCGAGAAACAGTAATCCAAGGCCAATTTCCTATGTTGACGGAGAAAGGGTTGTGTTAACCCTTTCCCTTCCCTCACTGTGTGTGTGTGTGTGTGTGTGTGTGTGTGTGTGTGTAGAGGATGAACAGGGACCTATTTTCATTATTTTTTATGTGGATAATGCGTTTTCCCAGCACCATTAACTAAATAACCATCTTCTCCTCGCTGATCCACAGTGCCGGCTAGATCATTTTTCAGGCTTCACCTTATACGTGAGTTTGTTTATTAACTTTCTATTCTGTTCCAGTACCACCCTATGCTACTTCCTACCACAGAATCCTAATTAAAATAGCGTCATAATAAGGCTTGATATCTGCAAGGTCAAGTCTGCCTATTTCTGCAGGTAACTCTTGTCCGTTCGTGATAGCTGTTTTCATCTGTCAGCTTAGCCAGGCTCGTCCCACTTATGCAATGCAGCACTAATCTAGGTGTTGCTGTGAAGAAATGTTGCAGAAGTAATTATAGCCCCTCATCAGTTGACTTTAAGGAAGATTTTCCTGGATTATCTGGGTGGGCCTGACTGAATCTGTTGGAAGGCTTTAAATACAAGACTGAGATTTCCCCAGGAGAGAGAAGAAATTGCACCTGTGGATGACAGCTTTGACCAGTCCTGTGGAGTTCCACTGTGCTGATGGCAGCCTTTGCTATGGATTTTGAATTTGCTTAGCCAGCCCCTACAATCACGTAAGCTGATTCCTTATAATAAATCTCTGTCTCTCTCTGTCTCTTTCTGTCTGTGTCTCTGTCTCTCTCTCTATAAATATTCTGGTTCTGCTTCTCTGTTTGAACCTTGACTTGTATACTATTCTTCTCTTTTTTATTTCATATAAATTACAAAATCAACTTGGCAAGTTTCACAAAAATACATGTTTGGGTTTTAATTTATACTACAGTGAAATCTATATGCTAATTTGGGTGGAATTGATAGCTTCAAAAAGTTGAGTCTTCCTATCCATGTTTTTCCACTTATTTAGGTCTTTTAAATATCTTTCCATTAAGATTTATATTCTCTTTAAAAAAATCTTATTTTTATAGTTGTTATAAATACTATATTTTAAACTTCTTTCTTATTAAATAAAACACATATATAAAAATTACACAGCTTAATGATTTTTGTGTGTGTGTGTGTGAGGAAGATTGGCCCTGAGCTAACATCTGTTGCCAATCTTCCTCTTTTTGCTTGAGGAAGATTGTCCCTAAGCTAACATCTGTGCCAGTCTTCCTCTATTTTAGATGTAGGATGCTGTCACAGTGTGGCTTGACAAGCAGTGTGTAGGTCCACGCCAAGGATCCAAACCCATGAACCCCAGGCCACTGAAGAGGAGTGTGTGAACTTAACCCCTGTGCCACCAGGCCAGCCCCTGAATTATTGTAAAGTAAACACCCATGTAATACTACTCAGGTCAAGAAATGGAACATTGTCTAAGCTTGCTGAGTGCCCATCCCTGTTCACAACCCCCCTTCCTCTACTTGAGACGTAATCATCATTCTGACCTTTGGGGCGGTCTCCCTCCCTCCCTTCCATAGTTTTCCCACTTCTGTAAGAATTTCTAAATAATCTGGTTTAGACCTAATATAGATGGAATCATGCGGCAGGTATACTATTATGGATACTTGATTTGTGACCCAGTGTGAGACCGTGTTGTTATTCACCCTGCACTCTTCCTGCTGAAATAAACATTCTACCATTATGAAATGTCCTTCTTTTTCTCTTAAAGTCGACTTTGCCTGATATTAATATACCATCCTTTAATTTTCAACCTTTCTGAATTCCTGTGCCTGGTGACCTCTCTGGTTCACCATGTTTTCTTACATCTTTGTCCAGAATTCTTTACTATTTTATTACCCTCCAAGCTATAAAGCATTATATATTTTGTATAGATTTTCACTTATCCTAAGTGGGAAGGTTAGTGCAAGTTAACCTCATCTGCCATTATCAGAAGCTGAGTCTTTTCTTCATGGCTGGCTTGTAAAATTGAATACTTTTTGTGTGTTGATCTTACATCCGGCAGACTTGCTAAACTCTCTTACTAAGTCTAGCATTTTATGTATAAATTCTTCTGGATTTCTAGATAGATAGCCATGTTATCTGCAAATAATGAGAGATCTCATTCTTTCTAATCCTTACAACTTGAATTTCCTTTTTTAATCTTGCACTGGCAAGTGCCTCCAATATAATGAATAGAAAATAGAAATATTGGACATCTTTGCTCATTCCTGATTTTAAAGGGAATCCACTTAATGTTTTACTATTAAGATATTTGCCACAAGTTTTTTACAGATAATCTTTATTAGATTAAGCAGGTTCCCTTTTATTCCTAGTTTGCTAAGAGTTTTTTAGTTTTTTAAATCACGAGTGGTTATTCAATTTTATTGGAGGTTATTCTGCATCTATTAAGATGATCATATGGTTTCTGTCTTTGAATCTGTTATTGGGGTGAATTACATTACTAGATTTTTGTAACGTGAACCAGCTTCGCAACCTTGAATAAATCCAACTTATCATTATGCATTATCATTTTTATAGATTTCTTGATTGGATTTGCTAATGTTTTGTGTAGGATTTTTGCATCTATGCTCCTAAGTGAACTGGAATTTAACTTTCTTATAATGTTCACGTCTGGTTTTGGTATCAAGTTTATACAAGCCTCGTGAAATGAGTTGGGAGTGTTCCCTGCTGACCTTTCTTTGAAAGAATTAGGATAAGCTTAGCATTATCTCATCCTTGAATTCTCAGGAGACCTCGCTTCTCAGCCATCTGGGTCTTGTGTATTCTTTGTGGGACGATTGTAACTACTGATTTGCTTTATAGGCTGCACCTACCATCATTAAAGACTCCTGCCAGGGGGAGCCTGCTGTGCCAGCAGAGCCTGAGCTGTCTGACCGCTGGCAGGTCCTGGCTGTCCTCTCTGTCCCACGCCTGCTTTCTCAGAGGTAAAAGCCGCATGGGATGTAGCTCCCCCCAGTGGCCACAGATGGGTGACTCTGAAGGAGAGCTTGTTAATGGTGAGCAGCCACACCTTGAGGGAACCAGCTCGGTGCTGGACAGCTAGGCACTTGTGTCCCAGCACTGTTGAAGGGTGCCATCTTCCCCAAGGGGCTGTAGGCTTGCTCTGGTCAAGAGAAAATGATAGGACAAGGAGTGACAAGTGGGAGCCAAGGAGGGTTGGCTGGTGGGTGAGAGGACTGATGGGTTCCCTGGGAAGGGTGGGAACGTGGGGAGAGCCAATGGTGGAGTGTGGCTCCTGGAGGCTCGCTGCTGGGCCACACATTGACGTTTAGTTGCCAGATCAGGGGATATCCCAGGAAAGGGGCTGTGGTAGCAGGGCCAGGTGGAGGGATACCTGGGCAGGGGGTGGAGCTCCGTGCAGCAGCTCTTTACCAACAAGTAAGGAAGTTTTTGAAAATTTTCATCACTCTTAAAGCTGTTCTACTATGCACCAGCTCTGATCACTGGATAGATGTTTCTAGATTTTCTTTCAGTTCTTTGAAGGTATTATATCATGGGCTTCTGGTTTCATCATTCTGTGAGAAAGTAGCTATTAGTCAAACTGTAAATTCTTTGTGGATAATTTGTCTTTTCTCTCCAACAATGTTTAAGGTCTTTTTCTTCTGACGTCTTGCAGTTTCGTGATGCTGTATCTAAGTGTTGTTTCTTTTCATTCTGCTTGAGTTTTCTGATCTGAGGAATAGAATCTTTCATGAGTACTAGAAAGTTGTCAGCAGCATCTCTTGAATATTCCTGTCCTCATTCTCTCAGTTACCTCCTTCTGGATTGTATATTGTGCCTTTTCACTTTTTCCCCCATTTTTTTCGTAATCACTTCATTTCTCTGTGATGTCTTCTTGGTAATTTCTTCAGGCCTAAATTCCACCTTGTTGATTCTCTCATCAACTATGTCTAATATGATGTTTAACCTACATATTGAGTTTCATTTCTCTTTGGTCTTTTTTCAGAACTGTATGGTATGGTAAACTTTCATAGTCTCTTGTTTCTTCATCATATTTTCAATAATCTTTTATTTCTTTGAAATCTTAAATGTGTATTTTAAATTGTATATGCTAATTCCATTCTTTGAAGTGTTTGTGTGTCTACTTCTGTGATTAATTATTTTTCCTTTTCTTACTCAAGGTGGCTTGTTGCCTCTGTGTTTGCTGAGTTTTGACTGTAAGGTCTGATTCTTTATGACTTTGTGGGAAATCTTTGAGATTCTGAGTTTGAAGTGCTTGAACTGGGACTTGACCTCTTTAAGCAGAATATTCATATTGGGGGTTTGGAGGTATATAAGTAGTGTGAATTCCAGGCCCAAACCCATTTATTGTGAGCTTGTAGTTAATAATTCTTAGGAAAAGATTGCCCCCACTCCTACCAATCTACAGAGGCAAGGCCAAAATAGCCAAGTAGAGTATTACTACCCGCTTTCTGTATGGGGGAGGGAGGCTGGGGAGGCTCTATTTACTCACTGTGGGGGTCACTCTTTGAGAATCTCAGCATTGGGAGTCATGGTTTTCCTATCCAACCTCCCAGACTTCCCACCTGACATGGACCCAACATTCTCCAAGCACTTGTTCTTGGTCAGATTATCCAGAATTTTCTATGTGCCGTATCAGATAAGGTTTCACCTCATGTCTGGCAGTCATATTGCCAAGAATGGGTGTATGCTTTTAAAAAAAAAAAACCTCTTTCTTTATTCTCCCTTCTCCTTGTCCTCCCTATGCCCCACCTCTCCCTTTATCTGGCAGGTTCTAGGGCTCTCAGCTGGGGTGCTGCCTCTCTTCCTACTCCACCAACACTTACTTCAAGAAGAGTTCAAGTAGCTAAAATTGAAAAGACAGCTAATCACCTGTAATTATTTAAATTTCCAACAGACTCCAGAGATCCTGTTCAGTGCAATTTATTATAAAACACACACACACACACACACACACACACACACACACAGCATCTTCTATATATTATACATTGTTCTAAGTGCTTTATGAATATTAATTCCTTCAATATTTGTAATAACCCTATGAGTTAGGTACCATTACCTTACCTATTTTACAATAAGGAAATTTAGGCCATGAGAGATTAGGTAACTTACTCAGGATCATAGAAGTAGTTAAGTGGGGAAGCTAGGATTGATATCTGAACAGCCTGACTCTAGTGTTGGAGCAGGTCATCGAGAGGATGTGACTGCCGGTTGACCTGCCAGATGGACCCCGACAATTGGAGGCTCCTCACCTCCTTCCTTGTCCTTGGAATGTACATTCCACTCACCATTCCCACAATGGGAGCCATTTTCAAGGATGCATTCTTGAGAGAGCAATGCACTGTTGTTGAGAACATTTGGATAGGATACATGACTGAACCCAGTAAAGGTCTCTATAGAAACTTTTAAGATTCTAGCAGATGGCTGCGGAGATCTTGTCTTGGGGCTACTTAGGACAAGTATCATATGTAAGTTCCTTGCTTATTAATCCTGCCACCTGCCAATCTGGAGTGGTCTGCCTCTTTCTTCAGTCTCTCCTCGCCCTCCATGTATGGGGAGCCAGTTTGTGAACCAACACTAACCGTTTAAACCAAACACAGTGCAGTCCTGGGGTAATTCTTCGTTCATTTTTGATCTGCCTCCAGCCTTGTTCTGTTGGATTTCCTAAACATCCTTCTTAGGTATTACACATTTTTGGAGATAATTTCAGAAACCTCATTATTTTACAAATACTCTTGGTATATTAGCCAGGATTAAGTCACCTCATAGGAAATGGCAAAGGTGTGAAGCTGGGGAAAAGGGAAATGGGATTCTGGTGATGATTCACTTGAAAAGGACAACACTGTGAGAAGGTGACAAGGAGGCCTCCTTGCCAAATGTCTTGAGAAGTTTTCTGAATGAATGCTAGTTAATGGGGGAATCTCAGCGGAAGCAGAGGGGCAGTCACTGAAGCTTTATAAAGGTGTCCTCTCTCTTTAACAGGACCTGGAGCTTACATGCTCCAGATAACTCTCCATAGTCTGGTCCCTCCTATGCTCCTTTTTGAAAAAAAACTTAGTTTCTACAATTGCCTGACTGTAATGTTGTGATTGTATGGAAAAATTTTGGGATGTGGTTTTAGAAGACCAGTGGTCTAATTTCTAATTTTCACTAGCTATGTAGGTTGGCAATTTAACCCTTTTGAACTTTAGTTTCCTCCTCTATAAAGAGGAAATTACAACAGCTGTCCTGCTTACCTGCAAGACCTGTGCTTGTGCTATGCAATTATTGTTAATAACAGTAGTAACACTTTCTGGTCACGGAGCTGTAACCAATGATAAGTAGAGTAAAGGCAAGAAGAAAAATTCAAGTCAGTATGTTTTGCTGTTTATCGAAAGCTTGAGTGAATCTTAGATTCAGTGGTTTACTTTTATTCTTTATGTTTACTCCTATTGAGCCCACTTGCAGTGTGTCACTGAACTTGCCTTTAGGGTGTAGGCTTTTAATTTTTATGGTAGTTTACTCATTTAGAGCTTCCCCAGATAAATATGCATTGGTCCCTTATGGATTTTGCATGTAGTTTTAGGTGTGTCACGGACCTCCTGCACATCAGCCATCTCCTAAGGGTCGTGGACCTCTGGTTATGACCCACTTTTAAGGTTCACAATGTTATACCTGGAATGGACCAATGTGAAAAGAATCTTCTCTGAATTTGCCAGTGAATGAATTAGGTCAGTAGCTGTTGGGCATCCAGCAGCCTGGAGCTTCACAGATTTTAGAGGAAAAGCTTTTTGATCATTTAGATAAAAAATATCTTGAACTGTATGATCTTTTCTTTATTTGCCATGAATCCTTTCATTAGCTTCATAATATTCTCCAAAGGATTTCTCTCTGGGCTGGAGAAGCATGTTTGTGAGTTGATGATGGTTAAGAGTTCAGCATTTCAGGATTTGACATAAACCTGTAAGTATTCCATTCTTTGGAATTGCAAGAAATATAGGTAAATATATTGGCCAACCTGTAAAATGACACAGAGTAACATAATTCCTGTTTTTAGGAATTCTCCTCCTCCCAAGAAGCTGAGATGCAAGTTATATGATTAGTAACTTGTTCATTTATTGTACAATGTAAGTCTGAAAACAGTTTCTAAAAAGTAGCAAGAGTTTTACATGGGTGGGCCTGTTTGTTAAAACTGATCAAATGGTAAGCTTAGAATTTGTGCATTTCACTGTATGTAAATTTTATCAAAAAACTGTGAACAAATACTGAATTCTAGTGGATGATATATATGTGAAAGCCTTTAAGGTACGAAGTGTACTGATGTTTATAACCTACTTTCAAGTATATCAGAAAAACACATGGATTGATGAAAGGCCAGATGGGTAGGTCTGTGATAAGGCAAACAAAGAAACACGTTCACCGTTGGAGAATCTGGGTCGTGGGTATTTGGTGTCCATTGTAAAATTCTTTCAACTTTTCAATATGTTTCAACATTTTCTTAATTAAGTGTAGCCAGGAGGGGGAGGAAAGTAGCCAAGGGTAGGTAGATCCTTACGTCATTGTCAATTCTTTTTGAATATCTTACTTCTCCTTTGTCAGCAAATACACTGAATATAGAAGTCTGCACCCACAGCTAGCCCATGAAACACGGAAGACTAACACCCAGACGGGAAACAGGAGCTCCCTGAGTCACCGGCAGTGGAGTTAAAGTCGCAAGCCTAAAATACCCTCATAAAAGGTGCAGCTATTCATTTGGTGCTTACATGTGTCAAGCTTTGCCCTAAACACTTTTGAGTGTCACTCATTTTAATCCTTACAGCAATCCTTCAGGGAAGGGAGAATGGGGAAGGGAGAAGGCATTATTTTCACATTACAGATGAAGAAACTGAAACTAGGAAGGAGAGCAGGATTTTAGGAGGAGAGAATGACAAGAAAGAGCCAGAAATTAGGTAACAGCAATAGCCCAAGTTTCATCAGCGTTTAAAAGTGTTTTCACACCTAGCCTGTGATTATCTTTCAAAGAACTCAGACAAGAAAGAGAGAAGGGTCACAACTTTTAGGTGCCTGGGTCTTGGAGCTTCCTAAGATGGTCAAAGGATTAGCAGCCATTGATTGATTCATTCAGTAAATACTTAACAAGCACCCACTATGTTTCAAGTACTGTTCTAGTTGCAGGGGATACAGCTATAAACAAGGCAGATAAAGTCCAGTGCCTTGTGGACTTACATCCTAGTGGGGATCTGAAAAGCTAGTGATGGACCAGCTTCAACTCCAGGAGAGAACTCTTTGTGAGGTCACATAGGAAAAAAACTTTCTCATCCAGCAGGTTATCTTTGTATCCCCAGGGCCTAGCACTGAGCCCACATAGATGGTTTATGGAATGGAATAGGGCCTTGAAAGGCTCTAAACATCTGAAAGATCATAGTGCTTCCCATCCCCATCTGCCATATGTAATTCAAAATAAAACAGTACAAAACTGAAAAATATGGGTGAAAAGTCTATCCAACTTGCGATGTTTTCCTGTGATGATTATATTTCTATGAAATACTCAATCCTTCTCTACTGCAGTCTGACCCATGTATTTCTGTATTGTCCCTGTTTTCTTTGCTGGTTCTCTAAGCTTGGGCTTACTATGCCAGTTGGGTGGTCCAGCAATGGTAGGCACTCATGCCCATCTGTTAATTATAGAAAAAGTAGTTTTAGAGGAATTGAAGCTCCTTCAGCCCTGGAAGTGGTATCTACCTAATTTCGTCTCAAGCTAAAGTATCTTTTATCATGATCTAGACAAATTTAGCATCATGTCTCATGGAAGCCCATCCTTGCTTGAGATAGGATTACCTTCTGTATATTTAATCATTTTAATATTTTGTATTTTTACTGCTTTGTTCTGTTTACTTTAGCCATTTACTAAAATGACTCTTGCAAAACCTCAAGCGGCTTGTTCGTTTCCTGGGGGAAGAGGCAAGTCTTTCCGTAACATGGAAAGAGGGAAGCGCCTCCCTCTTTCTTCCTCTGTCTTGTATCTGGTTTTCTGCCACCTTAAGCTGTCAGCCATGTTCTAAAAAGCTATATTTTTAGTTTGGGTCTTTTACTTTTCTTATTAGTTTTTAGTATTCCTATTTTGTCAGAATGCTGTTTCAATATTTGACTGCTGTTGCTCCAGTGTGGTCTCGATAGGTATGAGGTCTAGTGTAGCGGGTGGATCTTCTCCTCCCCATGCCTCTCCTTTCCTGGGAACTGCCTCCCATCTTCTCAGTCAAATCATTTTACAATAGGAGGAGCCATGTTCTTTCACAGGGTTCTAGTTGCCTGGTTGTAACAAAGCATGGCCAATCAGAGAAGGAACCAAAACATGCAGAGATCTGTAGACCTGTTTTTTCGAATGACCGAGATACAAACTCAGGGTGTTGGCTATGGCTGTTTTCCTCCCAGGGAGCTGGGAAGCAGAAGAAACCTGACTGCTCGTGTCCATCGGGAACTTTTCTGTTAGAAGCTGTGAGGGCCCCTTCAGTGTATCCTATTTCAAAACCCCAACGGGGTCATAGGGGCCCATAATTGGTTTAATTTGGGAGGTACCAGGAATGAAACTGCCTGAAGAACCCTAGCTATCAACTTTACCCCCAGCTATTTTTCATCAACGTTGTCTTTGATAGAGAAATCACATTGTTTCCCCAGAAACTAGAATATGCTGCCTTCCTTATGCATGATGTGAGGTGTAGGAGATAAGAAATAGCTGGGAAAAGATTTTTTAAATTTGAGTGGTACATACAACTCTTAAAAAAAAATTCTTGTTCACCCATGATGACTAAACAATATGTATATATTTTTTTAAAGATTGGCACCTGGGCTAACAACTGTTGCCAATCTTTTTTTTTTTTTCTGCTTTATTTCCCAAACCCCTGATACATAGTTGTATATCTTAGTTGCAGGTCCTTCTAGTTGTGGCATATGGGATGCCGCCTCAACATGGCCTGACGACCGGTGCCATGTCCGTGCCCAGGATCTGAACCCTGGGCCGCCGCAGTGGAGCGCGCGAACTTAACCACTCGACCACGGAGCCAGCCCCTAAACAATATTTTGATTTAAATTTAATTAATATATAAAATATTTATTTTGATTTAAAATTAATTAATAGATAAAAATAAAACGTTATATACTCCTTATGTTTATAAATGTTATATAATGATAAAACCAAACCAAATTTATAATATAGTTAGATAAACAATACTGTGTGAAATGGATAATGATCCACTTGCAAAGCTTTTCCTCTGCGTGGGTATGGTCTCTGTGCTTTGTATCTATTAGCTCATTTAATGATCACAGAAGCAGATTTTACTCTGATTGCATCTGGTTTACAGATGAGAAACTGAGGCACACAGGCCACTCAGCTATTAAGTGTCACAGCTTTACTTTGAGCCCAGGCAGTTTGGCTTCAGAGAATGTGCGCTTAATTACACTAAGTTGCCTGTCTAAAAGCCCGTGAATGACATTAAAGTGGCAGATGGTGCTGATGAGTTAACATTCAGTGGCAGGTAGTTGGTTTAACTCGGGGGAGAGATGTGTATGTGTTGACCTGATTCTTTTGGTTTAGAGCATGGTGGACAATCCTCCACGTCACCATCGTGATTCCTGCCATTATTTTCTCTTTTTCAACAATAAGTGCTTTAACCACACATCTGTTATTTGTACGAGCCAATTTAGTAGTGCACCGAAAACCACAATTCCGTAAAACTGAAAAAAAAATAGGAAAAGAAAAATTAATCCACTGAATATTTACTTATTAAACTGATTGTTAATGAACTTTTGCAAAATGATAGGAAAAATACAAGATCTAAGGAATATGCTCTGGACAAATGCTGTGGGTTCTTTTGACTTCAGAGGTTTAGACGAAGGCAGCTCAATCCTACCATTGTTTCCCTCGTTGAACTCAAGACAGACCTTTGTTTGTTCTGATGTTTGGCCTTCCCTGGGCGCCCACATGATCATAAATGTAACTGCAAGAGTGAGACCGCTCAGAGCATACCGGATTTTTAGGTTGCCATGCAGATTCTCTAGAGTTGGCTTATGTTAAAAAAAATGTTACTTTTGAGACAAAAGCTCAACTTTAAATTTCTTAAAGTGTTGTGATCTTTCAAAAACACATTCACAGGGGTCTTCAGTTTAAAAACTACTGGGCTGGGGGGATGTCTTACAGACTGGAATTCAATTTGATGCTGAAAGGAATGTGGGCAAGCAGAGCGGGCTGCCTGGTGGCGACCAGAAGCGCTGCATACTGATGGTGGCACGACCGCACCAGGGTGTGGAACACTTGAGCGTGAACCGCCAAGTGCTTCTAGCTCCATCAGCAATCTCTTTTAGTGATGATGACTCTGCGCCTGTTGTTTGGGGTGGCTCTTGTTCTGCCACAGAGTGGCAGAGTGCTGTTGCTGAAAGCCAGGCTTCCTTTGTACTAATTTAATGTAATGAATCTGTGGGTCGGACTCTGCCCTAGAGTTTACCATTGGAGACCCAACTTCAATGTTTCATATACAAAGAGGGGTGTCAGCTGGTAAGAATGCCCCGATGTGGGGTTGTTGGAGGATACTGACCCACACAAATTTCCCAACGTCCTTGTCACCACTGTATCACCAATTCTGGGCAGGGTTCAGCACACAGTCAATGCTCAATGACTTCAGGTTGAGTGAAGAAATGCCATTAACCCTTCTAAAGTCGGGGAAGACATTTTTAATTCCTCTATTGCACAATATAATTTCAGGTATTTTATAACTATTATCAAGGGATTAAATGGCCATGAAGGAAATTTTCTAAAAGATGGCTTCTGAAAAATGGCAAAATGAACTTTTTTGTGTGTGATCAATGAATTCTTTTCCTTTTTGCCCCTTCTCAGAGTAAGAGACATCGGACATCTCCACTTCTATTAAATAGGCGCTTCTTTGTAAGCCTTCTAAACTCTTCCCGGCCCTGTCCTCAGCTGGGACTGGCATCAGCACACTCCCTGTAGGCCCATATTAGTGAGGAGGTCAATCACTTGGTCCCGTCTTTCCTCTCAGGAGAGAAGAGGCTGCTGAAATCTAAGGGCTAACTTGCCAAGCTCCCAGTGGGGCTCATTACAGGAAAAGGAAAATTTTCATGTTTTTTTGGACAAGCTCAGCTCAGCTAATGAAAAATGGCAGGACGAGTCAGTCTAGAGCAAGATGAGGAGCTAGAGCTGCTACGTGAGAGTCTAGGAGAGGGTTTCCTTTAAAATAAAATATACTAGGTTTAAAAATAAGTAGTTTTAAGCTTTTCTCTTTGCAGCTATAAAATTAAATACTAACTAAAGAAATGTGCTTCTGGTTCTGGTCCAAAAAAGTGAGCTATGAAGGTGATAATATTGCCCAGCTATCACTTTGAGTTCTTTTCCCCCTGGCTGGTGGGTTGCACTGCTTCCCCTCATACTCTCAGGCCCGGTTCCCTTTGTGTTTGATAGCGTGTTGCCATGGTACCATCCAGACGCGCTTTCCTGCAGATAGACTTGTTAAGGGACTTTTCTATTCTCAGTATCAGGAAGGGAGTGGAGGGGGGAAAGGATATCATTTAACCGCTGGAATTAATCGAACAAGTCCCGTGAATGCCAGTGAAATAATGGCAAAAATATTTGTATGCAGAGGAGTTAAGAATATCCCTTGATAATATACTATTTGTGCGTGGTGTGCTCCTCTTTGTGCCTTTAAACAATTTTGTATTTATATTTTAAGTTTGGTTTGCATTTCCAGTGCTTGATCGAATACTGGAGCGTACCCTGGAGGATTTGCTCAGGAGATTATCTTCTTCTTCTTTGATCTTATACAGCCAGTTGATGTAGTATTGTTTCTTACAGGACACTGCTTTTGCAAATAAAAGTGCTTTCTTTATAGTGATTTAACATTTTTTCTATGTATCCCAAAGAAATTTTTTGCTATAATTATTCATTATTCTCACCATTGCCTCGCTTTTAAAACTGTTTACTGATTGTTTTTGTAGATTGCCTCTTATTTTGGTAACTCTAGGTTTAAAAATTTTACAGACAGAGTCATCAGAATCCCCCCAAATCACTGTCTCTTTGAATGGTTTGAAGGAACAATAAGTTCTATTTATAAGAAGTTTACCTTTTTTTTTTGTTTCTTTGCTTCTGTATTCTAAACTTTTTAAAAATCCAGGTAAACCTTTGAACTCGAATGTGTTATGGAAATAGCTTCACCTGCATCTCCCCTCAGGACAGGGTGAAGCTATGGCAAGGGGACCATTTGGGAGGGTTGCAGTGCTGGCAACTTCAGAATGGCTGAAGAAAGGGCAGGAATGAAAATAATCTGTTAAAGATATTCTCCAAAAGGGTGAGCGATACATTTTAGATGAATGTTATCGCTCTGCTTTAGCCTCATTTTAGGGGTTCTTTGTCATTTATTTTTCCTCTTAAAATCCAAAGCAGGAGCTGGGACCTTGGTGATCTCTTGGCTCTTGGAGTCACCTGCAGTGACCAAAGAAATCCCTGGAAAGTTGTTCGTGAGAAACTGAAGAAGTTACATGCAAAGAGAGGATTTTGGTTGTGACTGACAGAAGGAGAACGATTTCTCTGATTTCTACTTTCAGCAGGGTCGCATTAGGTTCCAGCCGCAGCTCTGGAGACACTTGAGGTCACTTCCATCCCGTGAGTGACAAGCAAATGTAGCAGTCCTTAAAGGTGAAGCAATCTGTTTGGAAATATGTTGCCATCTTGCCACTTAGAAGCATCCTTGGATGTGGCAGATGGCCTCATGGGGTGTTGGTGTATGTGTGTGCTCTGGTGTGTGTTTAAATATATAATTTACCCACTACGATTGATTTCTACGGACCCACATATTTAGAAACTGCTAGTTAGTTTTGGTCTTCAAAAATGAAATTTTCTTAATTGGATGGTGTCATATAGAGAATTTTATGTTGAGGTTATTGGAGTTTTGCCTCCACTTATACACAGATACACATCTTTACTTGTCTATCACTTGGCGTGCATCTGTCTAATCTGGAGATCGTAAGGGTGGAACTGGCTTAGGAGACGGTGGGTACATCTTTGTCTGAGATCTATTACTGACTGGCTGTGTGTCCTGAGGTAGGTGACTTAGCTGCTCAGGACTTTAGTCTCGAAATCTTTAAGAGATTTATATCTATATGGTGTCTACGTCCTCTTATCCTCAAGTTTCATAGATCATTAAAGAAACTGCAGGAAACAAGGATCTTTCTCTCAAGTTATTCAAGCACTAGAACTGGCAATCATTTAAAGGAGCACCGTATAAATATAGAGAACATCACTGTATTAGTACGTTTTATATAAACCTTTCAGAAATCCATGCGTGGGCTGACTTACATGGTGGCCTCACTTCCATAGTGTTTGTTTTCTCCGCTCAGGAATAAACTCTGGACACAAGGACCTCTGCAAAAGGCTTTAGGTCTCTTAGAAAAATGCTGACTTAACTACAAGGGAGAGAAGAAAAGAGAGAATAATCTTTTGTTACTTCTTTATGAAATTCTTAGTGACCAGAGATGAGAGAAAGAGAGAGAGAGAGGGAGAAGGAGACGGAGGGACAAGAAGAGGGAACAGAAAAGGGACAGCGTTTTTGTTGCTGGAATGAAACTAAACTAAATTTTTTTGTGTTACAATTTTTAAAAAAATTTTGGTTCAGATTTTCCTTTGAATGAAGTATTTACAGTTACTTGAAGGATTTTGAATTGAAATGTAATTACTGCCTGTGAAAAAGGTTAATTTCTACTGAATGAAAACTAAAGAAATCAAGAAAGAGAGGGATGCATGGGTAGGAGATCAAGGAAGTGTGGGAGCTATTTGCTCAGTTTTAGAGACAATGAAGTTTCAATATCAATCAAACCTTCTCCTTGTAGATTATAATGCAGCTGCCTAGAGCTTTTGCAGATTGGCAGTGTGATACTTTGTTGATCAGTTTAAGATGACATAAGCTTTTTGGAAAGCAATTTGGCAAGATGCATCGATAACTTGAAAAATTCGTACCATTTGACCTCATAATTCTACTTTTAGCAATCTATCCTAAGGAAAAATTATAAAAACGTGGAGAAGGATTTATGTGCAAAAGATGTTTATTGTTGGGCTATTCTGAATGCCAGACAGGCCCCCAATGTGTTGACTTTGTTCCCTTCCGGGCAGATTCCATAATCCAGTATTATAATCATTCTCTTGCAAATACCTTCCTTCCTCTCACCCTGCCTTCTTTTATCTCATTCATCTGGCCAACCCTGACACTGAAGGAACCCAACTGTCTCTTTACTTTCTGTCTGCACCTGACCTTGTTGGAGGGCATCACAATCAGGCAGAATAGCAGCATTATAAATTGATGATTACCAACCCCCAACACTATTTACTAACGTACTTGGTACATATGCCAAATATGGTGACGATTCCTACTCTTCTTCCTGGTGAATCTAAGAACCAACATTCTTTTTTCATGAAATACCCTGAACCTTCCTTTGGCTTCTGGGCATCACGGTTTCTTAGTTTCCTCCTGCCTCTCTGATGTGGGCATCTTCTCTTTCATCTGACAGCTAAGTTTTCCATTTCTTTAGCCCTCAGTCTTTTGGACTTTTCTCTCCTCTCTGTGTTCTCTCACTCTCGATGACCGGATGTATCCCCTTGGCTTTCAACGCAACCTCTATGATGCTGACATCCGAATGTATATCTCCAGCCCTACCCTCTCTGCAGAGCCTCAGATCCCCATATTCAAATACCTACCTGGCAGAGCCACTTGGCCATTCACAGCATCGCACTCTTGACGTCCCCTTCCCATCTGGTCTCATTTTAGAACATGCCATTCTGCACAAAGAAAATAATTTCCTTAATGTTTTGGTGAATTTCATCCTAGGTAAATTATAGCTATTTGTAAAAAAAAAAAAAAAAATACATGTTAAAAAGG
The DNA here is from genome assembly GCF_037783145.1 of Equus przewalskii. Classification (NCBI taxonomy): domain Eukaryota; kingdom Metazoa; phylum Chordata; class Mammalia; order Perissodactyla; family Equidae; genus Equus; species Equus przewalskii. The sequence goes on from NC_091849.1 coordinate 51,710,325, forward strand.
AAAATAACTTACAACCAAAAAACCTGAGAACTTTCTTACCCAAATTCACGACTTGGTTGTTTACAAAGTTCATTAAGCTTCTCGTTTAATAAATGCAAATGCTAGAAAATACAAAACATGACACACTATTTATTAAGAGCAAATGTGTACCTAATAGTAATTTGAATATATTTTTTAAAAAACAGAAACCCTTGCCAGTTTCCTAGGTTTTACATCTGTAATGTAGACAAGCAGAAAGCACAGCAGGGGTGAAAAATGGCTGTTTCCCAGAGGAATAGATTCACAGATATTCCCATTTGCAGAAATTCATCCGGGATCAGTAGCATTAGCACAGACATTCCACTTATGTAGATACATTTTCAAAACGCCCCCAGGCTTACGGGAAAATAACTGCCTCTGCTTTCTGTGGTCGTCCTTGGGGAGAAGCAGAGCTGATATGCGAACATTAATGACATAAATTCACTTTTCAAAAGTAGATCAGCTTGAAATTGTGAGTCAGAAACAATTTTCTAGCTCAGTGGTTCTCAGCTTTTCAAAGTATGAGAACACCTTTTTAATATCTGAAAAGACATCTCCTTCCTGCAAAACAAAACAAAATTAAACAAAAACCCTGCACAAAATCATGGTAGCTGTTATGTTTTCATTTCTTTCAATTGAGGAAATAAAGTGACAAGAAAGCTACCATAGATTTGGTAATTCTTTAAGAAACTTGTATTCCTTTTTCTCCTTTCTCTTGATTTTTTTCTATGTTTCTATTTATTTTTTAGTTTTATATATATATATATAATTTTTTTTTGATATGTCACCTCAAATTCTTTGTGGGAGGAGTATGGGTATTAAAAAAGAAAATCAGGGGGCCGGCCCTGTGGCTGAGTGGTTAAGTTCGAGGGCTCCACTTCGGCGGCCCAGTGTTTCACCTGTTCGGGTCCTGGACTCGGACATGGCCCCACTCATCAGGCCATGTTGAGGTGGCATCCCACATAGCACAACCAGAGGCACTCACAACTAAAAATACACAACTATGTACTGGGGGGCTTTGGGAGAAAAAGGAAAAGTAAAAATCTTAAAAAAAAAGAAGAAAATTAATTTAGTAATTTTTTATTAGGTAAGTTATTTTTAAAAATTATGAATTGTTTACATTTCAACTATTTAAAGCTACACATGCACATCATTTATGAAGTCAGACAATTCTACAGGGCTTGCAATAAAAAACAGCAGTCCGCTGGGAACCTCTATCCAGCCTCTCAAATTTTCCACTCCTCAGCAACGACCGCTTCCAACCAATGGGGCAATTTCTTTTGATATTTATTTCCATGTCTCTATACGGTAGACTTATGTTGCTACTTCTTTTGCTACAACTTTATTATTACTAAGCTTTTGCAGTTTTAATCATAATGTATTAACTGATACCCTTGCTTGATAATTTCTCTTTTGACCCACCAGACATGTTTACTTCCTGCCTCCTCCCTCCTGCCCCCCTAACACAGCTAGAGCAGAATTTTGGTTAGATCAATATTCAGTGTTTATTTGGACTATAAAAATGCTATTTTATAGATAAGGCAAGCGGCATTCTATGGTTACTTTTTCTCTCTTGTAAAATGCTTTATTTTCCTCACAGTTAATAATTGTTTGCTTTGTTATTTTATGTGCTTGTCACCAATTCAATCCCAAACTCTCTGCTCTTTAAATTTAATCAGTCACATGAAGTTCTATCTAGTCACCTTCTTGAAGAAATCCATCTTCGTGCTTTCCAGCTGGTTCTAAACTCTCCTACTTGCTCTCAAGATCAGCTGCAGAATAATCTTGGGAGCTCCCTGTACCATCTTCCTAGTGATTTTTTCACTCTTATGTTGGATTACTTGGTTTTTGGATTCCTTGTCTTCCTTTTTCTTGGTTTACTTCCTTGTTTTGGTGGAACATATCCTTTGCTAGTTTTCTGAGAAAAGAGTATTTCAGAAAAGGTTTTTTCAGACTTACATTACCAGAAAATATTTTTTATTTCACTCTTTTTTTTTTTTTTTTTTTGAGGAAGGTTAGCCCTGAGCTAACATGCTAACATCCACTGCCAATCCTCCTCTTTTTGCTGAGGAAGATTGGCCTTGAGCTAACATCTGTGCCCATCGTCCTCTATTTTATATGTGGGATGCCTGCTACAGCATGGCTTGATGAGCGGTGTGTAGGTCTGCGCCTGGGATCTGAATTGGCCAACCCTGGGCCACCAAAGCAGAATGTGCGAACTTAACTGCTATGCCACTGGGCCAGCCCCTATTTTACTCTAACTTTTAATCAATAGTTTGGATATGTAATTCTAGGTTGGAAATCTTTTTCCTTAATAATTTTGACTTCTAGTTTCCAGAGTTTCTGTTGGGTGATATAATGCCATTCAGATTTTTGATGTTTTGTTTGAAAAAAAATATTGAAGGTTTTAGGATCTTCTCTACTTTCATGTTCTGAAATTTCACAAGGATATGGCTTCATGTAGGTTTATATTCATCTATCATATTAGGACCTTGTGCACCTTTCAGTGTGAAAACTAGTTTCCTTCAACTATGGGGATTTTTTAAATTATTATTATTATCTTGATTATTTGCTCTCTTTTTTCCCTCTCTTCTCTCTTTCTGGATTTTCTGTTATTTGGATCTTTGACCTACTGGACTTTTCTAATTTTCTTTTTTTTTTTCATTTCTATTTTCATCTTTTTATTTTAGTTTCTGGAAGATTTCTTTTTCCTTCTAAGTTTTTCATTTATGCTATATATTTTTGGTTTCTCAGAGCTCCTTTTTGTTCTCTGCATATACTTTTAAAAAATTTATTTATTATTTTTTTTAAGGTTTGCTTTTTGGTGAGGAAGATTGGCCCTGAGCTAACATCTGTTGCCAATCTTCCTCTTGGTTTTTTCAGTCCCCAAAGCCCCAGCACATAGTTGTATATCATAGTTGTAAGTCCTTCTAGTGCTTCTGTGTGCATGTCTCCACAGCATGGCTTGACGAACAGTATATAGGTCTGCGCCTGGGATCTGAACTGCTGAACCACGGGCTGCCGAAGCAGAGTGCGTGAACTTAACCACTACGCCACTGGCGCAGGCCCCATATACTTTTTAAAAAATAGTGTCCCGTTCTTACTTCATGGATACAATATGTTCTTTTCTCTTTTTGAGGATGTTAATAATAGCTGTCGAAGAGTTTTTTTTCTTCCTGCATTATATCTGTCTCCTATAAATTACTTTTTTCTTATTATTTGCTGTGGTCTCTGTCTTTCCTAGGAGATACTTCCCTCAAATGTCTGATGATCATTATCTGACTGCTCATTTATTAGTAGGGCATTAAAAGCCTGGTTGGAAGCCTACTAAGGAGGCTGGTTGCCATGGTCTGTCTTGTAAGGCAATCTGGTCATGTCAGCATCTTTAGAGCTTTTCTCTTGGGCTGGTGTGAATTTCTAGAGTACTTACTTCTAATTTTCTTTCTGGAATATCTGTACCCAGTTTCCAGTAGCCTGGAGTGGGGCATCTCAAATTCCATACGTCAACTTTTACTTAATTCTACCTATACGGTTGCCTAGGATGATTTTTCATAGGTTCTCTAAATGTAAAAGGAAAGGAAGAAACCTTCAAGCCCTGGGAGAATTGTTATGGTCACCCTGCAAAAGCAGGAGCGGCCCCCACTCAAAGTCTGGTTCAGATGTCAAGACTAATGACGCCATACACACCAAAGGGGTATGAGATGGTTTATTCCTCACATATTGGAGATTTCTGCGGGGAGCAGGGCAGCCTCTCAAGCAGGTCCAAAATGCTTTGACAGAACAAGGAAAGGAGCCTGGCTGGGTTTTTATTGTGGTTAGAGGCTGGGCTGGGGTGAGCGTTCATGTGCAAAGAGGATTGCATGATTTGAATCTCTCTCCTATCCTGTTTTCTTATCATCTTGCTCAGGCGCTGGCAAGGGGGAAGAGGGAGTGGTGAGGTTTGAGAGCTGCCAGCAGTCAAACAGCAAAAGATGGAGTCAGAATCCTCAATACAGGAATGCTCTGCACAGAGGATAGAACAATGTTTTAAGGATGGCTTCCCTTTTCAGAAAATGTTACTAGGGAAGATTGTCCTACCCAGGTCCAAGATAGAGAAGAACTTCAATTTAAACGTTCAGTTCTCCCTTTGCATGGCTAATGATGACGCCAGGAGTTCGTGGGTGATTCTATTATTAGGAAAACTTGTTTAAAAGACTTTAGAGCAGTGATTTCCAGAGTGCGGCTGATCACCAGCAACATCAGCGTCTCCTGGGAATTAGTTACAAATGCACATTCTCAGGCCCCACCTCAGACCTACTGAATCCGAAACTCTGGGGGTGGGGCCCTGCCGTCTCTGTTTCAACAAGCCCTGCAGGTGATGCTAACACGCTCAAATTTGAGAACCACAGTTGGAGCATAGACAGGTTAAGACAAGCCCAGGAAGGAGCTGGAGACGAAATGGCTCAGTGTAGCAAAGAAAGAGGACTTTTTAATTTTACACTGGTAGGTAGAAAAAACAGTTCACTCTCCCTGAGAAGGGCAGGCAGACAGGAAATTTTTGCAGAGAGGAGAGGAGCTCAGCTGCATGGCAGAAGGTAAGGGCTGAGGGGGAAGAGATTGGTGAAAATTCCCAAGAGATAGTGATAACCGAAGAACTAAGAATGACGATGTGTGATATTCTGTTGTGAGTTTTCTATGTTGTAATATCCCTCCCTCAGAATCCTCATACAGTGCTCGTGGGAGTGCAAACTGGTGCAGCCACCATGGAAGAGTCCTCCAAAAACTAAAAATAGATCTACCATATTCCACAAATACCCAGCTATTCCATTGCTGGGTATTTATCCAAAGAACATGAAAAGACGAATGTGTAAAGATATGTGCACTCCTATGTTCATTGCAGCTTTATACACAATAGCCAAGACTTGGAAGCAACCTAGGTGCCCATCAAGGGAGGAATGGATAAGGAAGATGTGGTATATATACACAATGGAATACTATTCAGCCATAAGAAATGATGAAATCTGGCCTTTTGTGACAATATGGATGGACTTTGAGGGCATTACGCTAAGCAAAATAAGTCAGATGGAGAAAGTCAAATACCATATGATCTCACTCATAAGTAGAAGATAAAAACAATGACAAACAAACACACAGAATCAGAGACTGGATTGGTGGTTACCAGCAGGGAAGAGGGGCAGGGAGGAGGTACAAAGGGGCGATCAGGCACATGTGTATGGTGACGGATTGTAAGTAGTCTTTGGGTGGTGAACATGTTACAATCTATACAGAAATCGAAATATATAATGATGTACACCTGAAATTTATATAGTGTTATAAACCATTGTTACTGCAATAAAAAAAGAATAAAAAATTAAAAAAATATATCCCTCCCTCAGTCACGAGTCTTCAATAGAAGTCAGTTATACATAACCAACTTGTGCAGAGCAGTGGAGAACGAAGAAGATGCCAAAGGAAAACAAATCCACCATTACTCTGTGTAGAGACAGATGTACTCTGTTTTTCCTTACCGATATATTCCCCAACACATTTAGTATTCCCTGACTGGCTGACTAAAGAAATGAAATGTCTGAGTATTTTTAGAATTTATGGAAAGAATTTAGGCATTTTTTTCCAAAAAGGAGTAATTTGTTGCTTTAGGCATCCTATGTATTAAAAATAGAAATGAAAAATATTGGTATGCATTTGATTTTTCTCCTTGAAATATGTAAATTCCTCATAAATAGAATATACTTGTATTTATAAATATCTATATAAATTACCTATAATATCTACATTTTCCTTGAAAATTGTTAAAATGAAGGCTTTCCCTATAGACAGATGTCTTAGAAGCTTCTTGAATACATTTTCCTATACTTTAAAAAATTAAACTTTTTTTTAAGGAATACTAAATAGTAAAAATAATGCCAAAAGAATGACTAAAGTTTTCTGCAATAACACACCTAGAGATGAGCAGAGTCATGGAGAATTGTGGAGCTGGAAGGGACCCTCTGTTGTTAAGATGGTACCCCTGCTTTACGGGACTCCCTGCTCTCCTGACTGTCAGTTCAGAGTCTTTCCCTGACACATTCCTTTATAGATTTAGACCAAAGCTTCAGCATCAATTGTCATCCGTTAGCATTTTGAGTACCTCTCCATTGTGGCCCATGTGGTAGGGAAAAAAAGGACAAAACTCCTTCCTTGAAGAAGTTGTACTCTTTCTTCTGTGTCTCTTTTTCTCAGTATCCATTAATTTTTAGTATCTGTTAATCCTGCTCTGTGAATCCATCCTTTCTTCTGGCTCCCATGATCTGAGAATCCCCAACCTATTTTTCCAGCTCAGATCTCTTTTCTATAACAATTTCATATCTCCATCTGCCCTTACAAGATTTCTTTTTGGATGTTGTCCTGTTACCTCAAAGTCTTTATATCTGGAAGGGAATTCTGTTCTCCTCTTCCTCGGTCCAAAAAAGGATCAGCCCTCCTGATTTACCTATTTGTGTCACTAGCACCATCATTCTTTTTGTCACTTATACCATCAACCAACTCCTTCTCTCATCTCTAACCTGTCACTGAGGCCAGTTGATAGTTCTTTCAGGAAAGCTTCTCTGTTGACTCTCAGCCTTGTTCATTTCTCTTCCCCTTGCACCCAGATCATTGCAGTTGTTCCATGAATGGCTTCCCTGCCTTGAGTCTCTCTTCACCCGCAAGCCTCATTTCCGAGTGGTGCAGAATTAACCTTCTCAAAGACTCTCCTCTTATTCTGTCAGTCTCTTGTTCAGGAAGCCTCAGGGGCTTCCTGTCATCCAAAGGGTAAAATCTACGATCCTTGTTCAGGTGCTAGGCCCTTCCACAATGGGCTGTCCATCCTTCAACCTCATCTCCCCGTATTTTCCAATGAAAAAAATATTGTTCTCTCTAGGTTGTCTTATGTCTGGTTCTTTGAATTCTCCTCTTCCTCTGGCTCTTATCTTCTTCTTCAAGTCTTGCTTCAGATGCCAATGTTTCCTCTGGATAACGTTTTCTGATCAACCAACCCACAGCAATTTCTCCCTTGTTTGAAATTTTAATTTTTAAAGTCTTTTTTTTTCTTAAATATTTTCTGGGAAAGATTCGTCCTGAGCTAACCTCTCTTGCCAATCTTCCTCTTTTTTTTTCCTTCCCCAAAGCCCTAGTACATAGTTGTCTAGTTGTAAGTCCTTCTAGTTCTTCTGTGTGAGCTGCTGCCACAGCATGGCTACTGACAGACAAGTGGTGCGGTTCTGCACCAGAGAACTGGCCTGGGCCACCAAAGTGGAGCATGCTGAACTTTAACCACTAGGCAATCAGGGCTGGCTCTCTCCCTTATTTGAACTTTGCAAGCACTTGCTGTTCCATATATTCGGCTCCTAATTATATAACAGCTACTCTCTATTGAGCTGAGCCCTACTCTGTGCTCAGCAGTATTCTAAGCCGTTCTTAATTCATTTTTTCATCACACAATCAGACGAAGTAAGTAAAGTGACCACCTCCATTTTACAGAGAAAACAGAGGCACAGACGGGTTAAGTAATTTACCCAAAGTCACAGGATGGTAGACCCAGGATTTGAATCCAAACTGTCTGGCCCAGAATCTGAACTCTTATCCACCATTACTGCCTCTCAGTGTGCACTGACTTCAACTGCTCTCTCTGTGTGTGCACATTTTTACAGGAGTTGCCTTCCTAATTAAATTGTGTGCCCATTAAAGGCAGAGTCCATATCTTCTATGCATGCTCCACAAGGCTTAGCAGACAGCTGTGTGCTTAAATAAACGCTGAATGTATGAGATGAATGGATTATGGAGGCTTTTTTCTTCCTGAGATGATATAACTAATTTTCATTAATTGAAAAGATAGTTTCAAAATCAGATTTGACTAAGTCACAACCAAAGGAAAGGTCCACATCAGGAGGTGAGCCAATGTCCTGGCCCCACTGCTCAGGCTCAGTGGAGTCTGAGCATCTCACAAATTGTGCCATGTCAAAGTCTGAAAAGCGAAGAGGGCTCAGTGAGCCTGCACGTCTCTCCCCGTTCTCTGTGGTGGGTGGAAAGTGAACCTGGGTAAGGCCCGCGTGTCAGCAAATGAGAACTAACCAGCCTTGATGCTAGAAGTCGCAGCTGAATGACTAGCGTTGAAAATGCAATTACTCTTCCACTGTTGTTTTTTCTTTTGAAGTCAGGTGTGAGTTGTGGGAGGAAAGTTTGATGAAATTTTTCTGTGTTCTCGGACTGTTCAAGGAAAATTCAACAAAAATGCCTGGCGTACCAGGAAGAGGCCAAGAAGCAGAGGTGTGACAGGAGATGTCTTTAACCCGCTGACTTATATCACACGCTCACTTACAGCTGAGTCACGACTTGGAGCTCTTGATTTTTTCTCTTCATTGAATAAACGTCTTCAGAAGCTTTTGGAGATTACTTTATATTATTTTTAAGGCTATGCAAAATGAGTATAACTGTCTTTCTTAAGAGCCATTCACTTTTAAAAAGTGCACATGGGTCTCAAATGATAAGCCAACTGAGTGTCTAATAGCATTTTCTGGTATTTTTCAAGCACTTTATTAAGTAAAACGAACTCCTCGTACTTATTTCACGATTATTATGAACCCGTGTAAAATTTGCCTCTTGCAAAGCCCTTGGAGACATACACAGACTTTTAAGGAAATAAATTACTATTTATTTTTGGCAATGAATTAGACCTATTAGGGCACAGCGTTGGGTGTAAAAACAACCTGGGCCTGGTTCCTGCCCTGGAGGCATTCACCCTCTAGCTGTGAAGGCCAGATCCACCGAGGCCCACCTCCTTCAGCCACACATTCTTCTTTCAGACATCTTGGAACTTTTGATAACACTCAGCCTTTGTTTACACTCTATCAGACCTAGATTTGCTTTCCATGGTTGTTTTCCCTGTCTTGACCTGGTAGGTAATCACCTCCAAGGCTGCCAGGTGTGGTTTGCAAGTTGTACACCCAACTGACACTTGCAAGGTTGTACAGTGCCCAGCCTGCCCATCAGCACATGATGGCCCTGATCACTGTGTCTAGATGATTTTTGCAGATTGTCAATCTTATTTGTTCTGTATTGGCATCAATGGTTTAATACTCAGAGTTCTGGAGGAGTTGCCTTACTTTTGTCCCCATGTACTAACCATATAAGATCCAAATTAAAAAGCCAGCCCTGATAGACTAGTGGTTAAAGTTTGGCATGCTCCACTTTGGTGGCCTGGGTTCGGTACCTGGGTGTGGAACCACACCACTCATCTGTCAGTAGCCATGCTGTGGTGGCGGCTGACATAGAAGAACCAGAAGGACTTACAACTAGAGTATACAACTATGTACTGGGGCTTTGGGCAGGGAAAAAACGGGGAGAGAGAGGAAGATTGGCAAAAGATGTTAGCTCAGGGAGAATCTTTCCCAGCCAAAAAAAAAGTTAAAGAAAAACAAGAAGCAGTTCATTTTAAATACAAGACAATAATAAACTAAAGATTAGATGACTTGGAAAATGTTTTCTCAAAGGTCAGCGGTGGAGCCATAATAAGAGGAACATGTTCTAAGAGTCAAAATATTTGGCTTCTACTACTGGTTCAGTTACTTATTAATATTTTGACCCTCAGTGGGTTATTAAACTTTTTGGAGCCTAAAGAAGGGGAAGCAACACCCAGATGACCTGCTTCCCTGGGTTGTTAAGAAGCTCACAAGAGTGTTCAAGAGAGAGTGTGGTAGATGGCAATGCTAAATGCATGCACAAGGCGTCCATTGTCATCATGAATGCTCCGCATTGGGCTAGTCTGGGAAGGAGAGTCCAGAGCTGGGATTAAACTTTGAATTTTGTTGAGCCATATTTTGTAAACTTCCCTGCTTCAAACACTTAGCACATAGATTTAAGAACTCCATGTTTTTAAATGAATGAAAATAGGTGAAACTCACAAGTCCAGAGAAAAATGGTACATTGATCCAAACTTTCAAATTTTCCAGATCAACAAATCTACTCTTAGAATGCTTGGCTGTGCCAGCCGTCAAGATAGGCCCTGAGGATATGACAATGACCGAGAGAGAGTGGTCTTTGTCTTTAGAGAGTGGTCTGTGCTAGCAGGGTGAGAAGACAGTTAAGAAGTGATTAAAAATGTGTTGAATATTATAGGAGATATCTGGGCACATAATTAGGAATCTAACAATTGCTAAGACAATTATTTAAATAGGTTGAAATACATTTGTATAAAACTTACCTCTAAAAGGAGTCTTTAGAACAAAAATTGGCAGTTGACATGATTTTCCAGACTCTTCTTCTTTTCTCCTACAGGAGAGACTTGTTTGTAGATTCTTCGTGACATTTATTTACGGAGGTCGAATGAGTGACATACAGAGGGCAGATTTTCCCAGCGAACATCCAGTGGCATTGTTAGCTTAAAGTTACTTATTTCTGAAGCATTCATTGAATATTTACTAAGTGCCAGGAGATGCCAGACCTGCATGTAGAAATGCGCTGTTCACTACGGTCCACTGGACACATGTGGCTGTGGTGTATTGGAAATGTGGCTAGTCCAAAGGGAGATGAGCTGTAAATGTAAAACGCATCCCGGACTTTGAAGACTTAACATGAAAACTAAAGAATGGCAAATATTTCATTAGTAATTTTTTACATTGATTGCACGTTGAAGTGATAATATGTTGGGCATATTGGATTAAATATAATATATTATTAAGATACATTTTACCTGTTTATTTTTACTTTTTAAAGTGTGGTTACTAGAAAATTTAAAATGATACATGTGGCTCATATTATCTTTCCACCGGACAGTGCTTCTTTAGAAGTTAATACACTAGGGAGATGGACGTGGAAGCAGATCATTAGAAGTCAGCAGGGCTAGCGCTCGAAGGGAGGTAGGTGCGAAGTGCAGAGGAGGCTGCAGCCATCTCGCCGGTGCACTCAGGAGAAGCGTCCAGGGGCAGGGAAGGCAGGCCGGGAGAGAGAAGTGTGCACCAGGCGGGGAAGAAAGGCTGGTGGCTTTATGCGCATCTACCTTTAAGGGGGACTGAGGAAAAGAGTCTAGAAGAAGCTGCAGGAAACTACAGAAATACGCTATCATAGTTTCCCATGATAGAGTTAAAACCGTGTGTAACTTATTTAGAATGTTATTATTTATTTGTCTTATGAACTGAATGACAAGAACATTTTTCTTTCAAAAATTACTCAAATATCCTGAATGCATTTTCTCAGACACCACTAGATGGCACTGTGCTCTAGGATTGAAAAACAGGCGGGCAAGGAAAAGGGGCAATTTCTTGCCTGTCTCCGTGGGCTAAATCTTTCAAAAGGATACTCCTATCATCATTTTTGAGCGTGCAAACTCAATATACGTGTGTTTATTTATTTATAAATTATATACCTAATACTGCACTAATGCATTATGTCAATTATAAGACATATATGTAGAAAAATTGAAATATAAAAGGCTATGATGAAAATTAAACTGAAATTCTAATTAATGTCTTTCCTGCACTTTAGTGGATTTTTTTTTAAAGGATGTTTTTTAAAGATTTTATTTTTTTTCTTTTTTTCTCCCCAAAGCCCCCCAGTACATAGTTGTATATTCTTCATTGTGGGTCCTTCTAGTTGTGGCATGTGGGACGCTGCCTCAGCATGGTTTGATGAGCAGTGCCATGTCCGTGCCCAGGATTCGAACCAACGAAACACTGGGCTGCCTGCAGCAGAGCGCGTGGACTTAACCACTCAGCTACAGGGCCTGCCCCTTTAGTGGATTTTTTGTGCATATCCTTGGGGTATGTGCAGCAGACTTTGAAGAACGCTGGTCTATTTCATGATTTTTATCTTTATAAAGATGAAAATAACACCAAAGCAACTAAAACATTTTACTACACAAAGATATTAAAATATGCACTGTAGTTAAATGTCAGTCCACTTAAAGTACTGAAATTAAAGATTAAAGTGAAAAAAGGTTTAGACTTGTTTGCTTGGAGTTCTTTGTGTTTTTTCATTTTAAACCAGGTTTGGTCCGACATGTCAGAATCATAAGTGAGTTAAAAGAGCAGACCAAGTGCTGTGCAGTCTTTGCTCTGTTATATATTTTGCTGTTCAAAAATCAAAGAGGTTAAAAATTTTAGAAGGTAAAAACAAAGAGAACACAACCAACAAAAGAATGGATATAAATGATATAAAGAGATTGGTGGTATTGCCCCATGCCAAATAAATATGTAGAATTGAGTTAAAACAAAACAAAAGAGGAACAATCCTGACTTTATTAGAGAAATACAGTTGCACTTTTGCCCTGATTTCATAGAACTGTCTCTGTAGAAGAAGGTTTTGTTGTTGTTGTTTTAATATGATGGACTTCTGGGTTTTGGGGAACAGGTGATCCCCACTGGTCAGGTGATCCCCACTGTCAGATGATCCCCACTGTCAGGTGATCCCAACTAGTCAGGTGATCCCCTCTGTCAGGTGACCCCAACTAGTCAGGTGATCCCCTCTGTCAGGTGATCCTCACTGGTTAAATGATCCCCACTGGTCGTGTAGTCCTCATGGGCCAGGTGATCCCCACTGTCAAGTGATCCTCACTTTCAGGTGATCCCCACTGTCAGGTGATCCCCACTGGTCAGGTGATCCCCACTGTCAAGTGATCATAACTGTCAGGTGATCCCCACTGGTCAGGCAATCCCCACTGTCAGGTGATCCTTGCTGGTTGAATGATTCCCACTGGTCGTGTAGTCCTCATTGGTCAGGTGGTCCTTGCTGGTCCAATCAGGTGTGGTGGAATCAAGGGCTGGGTCATAGAGTGATCCAGGGATAAACAGGAAACCCACTCCTGTCATTGAGGGGTGGGGATTGGATTTCAGAGAGTAGGGATTATGAGGTAGGCAGAGACCCCAATAGGTATCATCCAGGAAGGATAATTCCTGGGAATTACACTGTCCGCCATTCTCAGTGTTGTTTGTAAGACATGCACCATGTGGTATCATAGGAAGGCTGGGTTTAGGAGTTAGTAACCTCCGTGAGCACAATGACTCTCTTCTAACCAGTTTATGCATCAGTCTTAACTCATTGTCATTCAGACTCAAAACATCTTTCTTTTTCTCTCAGCACTGACTCCAAACACACTCTCTCAACTTCACAGGCTGCCTTCTAATGACTCTCTGAACAGGTGGACTAATTTTGCAGACATTTTTAGGGAGTTTAAAAGCCTCAGTTCAGTATAATTTAAATTCTAATTTCATATCCCATCTAAAGTTTCCCCCTCCTATGCCCCGTGGCCAGGCTGGTGTCCAGAGGTCTTGGAGCCCGGCGGGTGTGTGTGTGTGTAAGTGTCTGACCACCTCCCGATGCCACCTCCCTCCCCCAAGTCCTCTGATGTGTTGAGGCTTCGAGGAGGGTGCTCAACAGGGGCACATGCCTTTCTTAACTAGTGCTCCTACATTCTCCCTCTGGTCATTGTTGCTGCTGCTCTCAGTGTGACAGTGACACAGACTAGCTCTCTCTTTGGGTGCTTCTGGAAACGTCTCTGAGGGCCCCTGGCCTCCTCACTGCCTAATTCCCCATCAGAGACCTGGCTCCACCCCTTGCTCTACTAACACCCTTTGGCTCACATCCCCAGGGGCTCACCTCACAGTCCCCTTGCCCAGTTGGCAGCTGTCTTGGGTAGAGAACCAGCGAGAATGCTCAAGCTCAGCTACCTTCCATGGTATGCACTTGGACCACAGGAAATCCAGCATCCCCCTGTAGCCAAACCACATGTATGCCACTCATCTCTTTCCCATCTGCCATATCTGTCCATTTCCTTCTTCCTGCCTAGGGAGTTGCAGGGTAGCTAAGCAGATATTCAACTGCAGGCACCCACAGTTTCCACCAAGGATTCCCTTGAGGGCACCCTCACGTGACTTCATGCTGGAGGGGCAGAAACCACCCTCCAGACGGAGGGGAGGGAAAACTCTGGCATGCTCCTCATCCCACAGCCTCATATCCTGGAGAATTCCATCCTTTCCCATTCTCCAGCCTCCTAGTCATCATTGTTGAGTACTGAGCATCCCTTATAGTTATTAACTCACTTAATCCTCACACCAATACAATAAGATACTTTTTAATAGATGAGGAAACTGAGACACTAAGAGGGTAACAACAAGCTTGTGATGGTCACGTAGGTACCAAGTGGGAAAGCTAGGATTTGGAACTTGATAGTCTGGATTGGGGGCCTGTGCTCTTGGGCATGACTTTCTTGAAGTGTGTGTAGGGGGTGGGAAGGGCAGCCGTGGGGTCTGTGTGGTGCCGGACTTGGGCTGGAGGTAAGGGAGCCAGGTGGGTCTCTCTTAATAAGCCCCAGGAAGTGTCTGGCCCCCAGGTATTTGTGGTGTCTTGAGAATGTGAAGTCTACTCAGCTTTGAGTATTTTCTACTTCCAGGACCAGAGGAAAGTAATGCCTATATGATCCGCAAAGGCACCTGTTACTTTAAGAGTCTTTAAAAAAATATTATTCTGCATGTGGCAGTAGTTTAAAGCAGATTGGCCATGACTACATGACGTGAAGAGCCTTTAATTTGAAGGAGTGCTCTAGCACTCGACACCTGGCTTTCCTCAATGTCCATGTGGCGTTAGATTTGTGATGAATGGATTGATTGAGTTGTTACTTTTATGGTGGGAGTATTTTGAGTAGACACGGTTTATCACGTTAAGGAACAGAATTTAGGGAGGAAAGTAAGCTGAGGACTTACTAAGGCCAATAAAGCCTCTGTTTCACTCTTAACCACAAACCTGGGAAAATAATAGAGTGTTAGACAATTAACTAAGTTGATAAGTAGCAATAATTTCCTGTTTAAAAGTCCTTGCATTAAATACTTGTCTATTAATTGACGCACAATTTTGAAAACCTTTTGCAGTTTACCTTTGGAATTCGTGCTCTGTCTGCTTTGGTATTTGTAAGTAGCTGAGGAGTTGAATTTATGGCTGTCCTCACTAGCACTTTACTGAGTGAGTCATGCCCAGGGCTGGGTCATCCCAGCTGTATTCATTGAATCCAGAGGAAGTCAACATCTCCACACTTAGGGGGTTGGATTCTGCCATAATGTGGTGAATGGAAGACCATGTGGATAATTTTTGTTGATTTAAAATTGAAAACAAGAGGTAATAAAAGGGGCTTGATGAGTTAATTTTTGCCCCGCAGGAAGGCACTGTTTCAGAAGCTGGGTCACCTGATTCTGCTGATGACTCAGCTTCGAAGGGCTTCTCATTCTGGAGAGTGAATCGTGTCATCGCAGTAAGTTACGCGTGTCACAGGGTGCAATGGCTCCTCGGTACTGCACTGAAGCCAGCGTTTTGCCACGTTTTCTGTCTGTAATTCCTCAGATATGTCAGACTATGTCTACATGGAGAGCTGCCCTTTTTTCGATGAGGACGTGGTCACGTGTTAGCTTCTCTTACCCTTGATTGTGCCATTTGGAAGATCAGGTTCTTGAATGTCCCAGACTTTGGATTAAAGAAAAACTCAATTTCAGGTTAGCCTTGACGCACTGCAATGTCATGAGTTGACTTTTATTGAGAAATATAAACGTAACACCATATGTGTGACATTAGCATTTCACGGCTTCATGTGTAGGTTGCATGTTTGTTCTATGCTGGTGTCTGTAACGCCACTAGACCAAGCTCC
This sequence comes from Equus przewalskii, assembly GCF_037783145.1. Lineage (NCBI taxonomy): Eukaryota > Metazoa > Chordata > Mammalia > Perissodactyla > Equidae > Equus > Equus przewalskii. The sequence continues at coordinate 51,725,983 of NC_091849.1, forward strand.
ATTAGTTCTGCTTTTAGTCTTGATTGATATTAATGCATTTTCACTATCTTACTGGTTTCAGGGTAAAATTCTAGAATTTTAGTATTAGTCTATGATACATGGAAGCTTGGACAGAACTGAGTTTTAGAATCAAACAACCTACTAGGCAACGTATGATTTTCTACGTTATAGAATTTAACAGAGTACAGTCGGTCCTCTGTATCTGCGGTTCCACATCCATGGATTCAACCAACCAAGGATCGAAAGGCCTACGATGGTTGCATCTGTACTGAACAGGTACAGACTTTTTTTTCTTGACATTATTCCCTAAACAATGCAGTATAACTGTCCACATAGCATTTACATTGTATTAGGTGTTAGTAATAATCTAAAGATGATTTAAAGTATACAGGAGGGTGTGTGTAGGTTATATGAAATACTATCCCATTTTATATAAAGGACTTGAGTATTCGAGGGGGGGTCCTGGAACCAATTCTACACAGATACCGAGGGACAACTACATAGTTTCTAAATATTCTTTATTGTATTTCTGTGTTCTGCAAACTTTTTTGAGATAAAGCATTGATATTAATGAACAACTTTCTTTATCATGTACATCTATAAACTTTAAATGCATTGTAGTACTATTTTATTATGCACGTCATACAACCCCAAAATTATAATTTTTAGAAGGATGAGGTAAACAAATAAATATAAATCGAAGCTCTGATCTTTTCTTCTTGCCTACCCTGGGGGATGTGCTTTCCACTTGAACTCTTCAGCAGAGGTTCACAAACTTACAGTTAGCTCCACCTTTCACTTAGCTATACAAATAAAAACAAAATCAATACCATCATCTGGAAGGAACTTTTCAGAGTCTGCTTGTCCAACTTCTTGTTTTTTAGGCACAATTATGAGCTTATTCCTAAGGTGAAAATTAATTCTGTGTAGTTCTAAATTTTGAAAGAACTTGCTCAATCATGTGTGGGAGTAGAGTTATTACAAATAACTGGAAAAACATATGAGTGGGTGATGTCACTCTGTGATTCATGCCCCTATGGGTGTCCTTCTGTCTCCGTGGAATTCAACGTTCGCTTGAGAGCTGGAGGTGCCCAGGACCTGGGAAAAACGTGTCTCTGTCCGGGATCCCTGTTCTGTGGCCTGATTCCCATGTACACAAAACCATGGGATGGTTACGGAGACATGTAAGACCAAGGTTGGAACCTACCCTTTGGAGCGGCTTCATTTGGTTGATCTCTGGCAGCTCCTATAAAGCCACTTCTAATTCACAATTAGACTGAGTGGAAGGGTACATTCAATTTTTCTTCCATGGCAATTTGAAAACAACCTGAGAACAGCTTGTTCAAATGAGGAATGGATAGAACATTTATTTAAATCAACATTGCTAGCCAGAGAGGGAACTTGAGTGTCTCTAATCTTTCCATTTGCTAATAATGTGTCTAGGCCTCGTTACCATGGCTTCTGAGAGCTTTCACCCAATGCTCGGCAGGACTGGGTTCCTTCTGGAATGCTTTCTCTGCATGCAGATGGCCCTTTTTCAGCATCTTTCTCTTCTCCAAGGCTGTTCACTCCTCACTTGTCCAGAGAAAATTTTTTTGATTCCACTTCTTTTTTAGTATAGCTCAGAAAAGTTTATAGAGTTTTCACAGACATTATTTCATTTGCTCTTCGTAGTCCTTCAAGGTAGACGGAGTAGGTTGTTGCTGTCCCCGTTTTGTGGATAAAGAAACAGTGTCTCAGAGAGGTTAGGTGACTTCTAATAAGCAGCAGAGCTAGGAGGAGAACATGGCCTTCTGACTTCTACCCCAAACAAAGGACAAGAAAAATTATAGCACAGGAGGTATATTTTCTTATATCATTAAGCATATTCAGATTAATTCTAGTTTATTTTTTATTTCTGCTGAATATGTTGCCGTTAATCTCTTGCTGCCCCAGAGTTGATTTGAGTGGAATCACCTGGTCCCAGTATACATGCCTTGGCTGTATTTGTATCTTCCCTCCCAGCAGAACTAATTACCCTAGTGTAGGAAATTGACTATAGGAAGATGAAGTGGTCAGTGACATCTTAAGAAGCGCCCCTTTAAATGAAACTCTTGACTTAGTGTTGCCTTGGAAATGTGTTCTTCACAACGGAGAACATTGAGCTGTCCTGTAGAGGGACTGCAGGACAGCACACAGTCCCTCTTGCCACAAGGTGTCACAAAGATAAAACTGGCAGCTTAAGAGACCAACCAGCTAAATGAGAAATGTCAGTCAACAAACAGCTTAACCACTCTTGGCTCATTTTTCTCTATCGGGCAGTTTTCGTTTGGGGAAAGTGAGTGATCCTCCCTCTTGCTTCCTAACTCAAGATTTCTCTGTGTCCACTTCAGAATTTGTCTCTCAGGGCCAGCATCTGCCTCTTTTTTAATATTTACTGCCAGCAACCTGTCTTCATCTCCTTCTCCCTCTATTTCCCTTTTTTGTTTCTCTTTCATTTTCTTTTTCATCTATTTTGATTTTTCATATGCATAATTGTCACTAAGAGATTAAAGAGTCTTAAGAATGATGAGGGAAATTTAGAACAGTTTCCTTTAAGAATTTTTGGGTCATTCTCTTTGTGTGTGTCTGTTTGAAATTTACTTATTCACACATTATTTCCTTAATCCTAATCCCCAAATGTATAACTGAAATGTCCTTGTGTCTTTCTCACAGTACCTCTCCTGCATAAATGCCCTCATGCATTCCTTTCCAAACAACTCTGCAATTCTAGGTCAGACATATTTGCATAGGTAGTATTAGAATCTTGCAAAAATATGCTCTTTCTTTCCGAAGGAGGTGTGGCTGCCTAGGAGAAGGAGCCCAGCAGGGGTCAGTCTCTCCCAGTAGAAGAGCTGCGAACGATTTCATTGTGGTTTTTCTTTGACAGTTTGTTCTTTTTGAACGAACTTTTGAAGAACGAAAGTTAGGTTCTTGTTTGTTTTAAGCAAACTCTGGGTTGGTTTAAAGAGAAAGTAAATAATCTCAACCCTGTACCACCGCACAGCCAAAGCGGTACACTGATTGTTCTCTTGTTAAAAACACAGCTATTGAATTGAGGCATAACCTCGTTATTGTCTGGGCATCTGAGCATCATTTAATAGGTGATCTAAATTTTATTTTCACTTGCAGGGTGATTGATTCATGGTAGGCAACAGCGCTCTAATAGACTGGCCTTTTGGATATGTGCAGCAGTGGCCTAGCTCCTGGAATTGTGGAGTTAGACACGTTCTGTACCAACCACACACCCTCTCACCCCATTTTCAGATGAGAAAACAGAGATCTAGAGAGATTTTTTCAAAGACTCATAGCTGTAGGGAAGAGGATCTGAGTTGGCACTAAAATCAAGAGCCACCGTAGTTGGAGCTTCGATAAGCCGGAATGACAAGCTGTTATTTGAATCTAGAGCTGGTGGCCAGGCTGTTGACCTTGGGGATTCTCTAGAGTCCATGCTCTGTTCTCAGTGTTGCCGCCTTCAGATTGAGGGGGCAGCAGCAACATCAAACTGAGCAGGGCTGTCACTGCCTACGCCTGTTCACAGGTGATTATCGTCAGTGCAATCCCCATAGCAACGCAGCAAAGTCCCTGCCCGTAGCTGAATGATGAAGACGATTATGCCAGAGAAGGAAAGAACATTCTAGGGCTGCTTGATCGAGGAGGGGCTCTTATGCATGTCAGACAGAGTCATGGCTTCCCCTCAGGCAGCCGCAGCAGCGCTGTCTCAGTGCGACCTGTGGAGTTCGTTTACATCATCAACTGGAAAGCACTTACCCTGTCGTCTGTGGTTCGGGACTGACTAGCAAGCCAGGAATCACTCTGCTTCACTTGTTCTCACTCATGAGGGTGTGTGACAATGAAGGACCCTCTTCCAGCCAGTCCCTGCCATTGGCTATGGGGTTCACCATACCGGAGCGAGCTGCAGAGCTCTAGGCCTAGAAACAGATGCTAAGGGTAGTTTTTCCAAAGGAGAATGCTTGCTGACCTTGGCTGATGAAAGTAGGCTTAACAAACATGGGGACAAGCTCAAGGCAGGCCTCCCTAAGAATCACTTTCTCTGTGTTTGTAAAAGTGGTTTATGAATGTTAAATATTTCTTGTTTAAATATTTTTTGTTAAATGGCATGTTTCTATAAAACAGAGGATGAAGGTGCATTTGACAGGCACAACTAGGTAGTATCCTAATGTAGCCAGTTCTTGCCAGCTTGGTAGACATGGAGGTGCATTGCCTGGATCTTTCTTCAAGGCAGAGCTTGCTGGCAAGCTGTGGGGAGTGTGATGAGTAGACAGCCCATAGTTGTCATATCCTTCTGTGTCTGCCTCAGCTGTAGTCAGCTGCTTTGCCCTCTGTCCCCTCTGACCAAGCAGCCGACCTCCAGGGACTGAGGTGGGGAAGGGAATGAATCCTAGCCAGCCATTTGCACCCAATACGTGCCACCTCTGACAGGCCGTGCTCACCAGGGCTCCCAGCTCGCTTGGTCAAGTCTTGTTGGGCCTTCTTTGAAGTTCTTTTTTCTTTGCCCAATCCAGCTTCATCTCCTGTATTTCACAGGTGTTGATCCCAAATCCAGCTTAGATCTGTTTTTGGGAAACCCAGCCCACAACAACCAACCTATCTCTTTGGCTTGGAAAACTTTATGGCCCCATAAAGTAAATGCCTAAAAACCTTTTGTGATAATTTAACTTTTCAATAATATTTACATAAGAAAGGAAAGGACAACCTTTACAAAGTCTCAGAAAAGAAAAAAGAATAGTTATCTAGTCTTAATATTATCAAAACAGTCAGTTATTATAAATTGACTTTGAACATAGCCCACTTAGCCACTTTTTACAATGGGAGAAGAATGTTCTTGAATTCTTGACTTACAAGACACCAAAAATCACACTCTGAATGTTTTTATGCCCAGTTTTTTTTTTACATTGAGGTCCCATTGATTTATAACACGTAAGATTCAGGTGTCCTTCATTCTATTTTGGCTTCTGTATAGACTGCATTGTGTTCACCACCGGAAGTCTAGCCTCCATCCATCATTGTATGTATGTGCCCCTTTACCCCTTTTGCCCTCCCCACACTGCTTCCCCTCGTAACTACCAATCTATTCTCCTTATCTATGTGTGTGTTTATCTTCCGCATATGAGTGAATTCATATGGTAATTGTCTTTCTTCTGACTTATTTTGCTTAGCATAATACCCTCAAGGTCCATTCATGTGTCGCAAATGGCATGATTTTGTCTTTTTTTTATGGCTGAGTAGTATTCCACTGTATATGTATATATACCACCTCTTCTTTATCTACTCATCCCTTCATGGGCACTTAGGTTGCTTCCAAGTCTTAGCTATTGTGAATATTGCTGCAATGAACATAGGGGTGTATATATCTTTTTGAATTAGTGTTTTCATGTTCTTTGGATAAATGCCCAGAATTGGAATAGCTGGACCATATGGAATGGAAAACAGTATGGAGATTTCTCAAAAAACCACACTCAATTCTTTTTTAATGAGTTGTCCTAAATGTTTTCACCTGTTTCTAGTCGCACTTTGAGACTCCATTCACCTTCCTAGCTAGTCTCAAAGTACCAAAGCATTGCCCTGCTCTTCTTGGGAGCAGGATGAAGGTTCCCACCTTGCGATTTCCTGTGACAGGGGCTGGGTGAGGGGGAGGTGAGCAGAAGAAGGAGGAGTTGAGAGGGGAGGATATCTCTGGGGCACCAGGTTCATCTCAATGGCCCTAGCAACTTTGTTTCCAGAGATTGCTGGATCTGTACTTGACCCTTCAATTATCTAACCTGGTAGTTTGGAATCTAATGGATTGGGTCAGCAAAAGAAAAAATCTGAAGGAATAAGTGACTCACCTTGAAGCTGCTGCCCAGGTGATGAGCAGACGTAATGAGCAACTGATTCATGGTATTGCTAAATTTAGTTTTCGGTCTATCACATGCTAGAAGTAATCTAAAAAGTAATATACGTATGCAACAAATTGGGTTACACGAAACTTGAAAAATTTAAATTTGAAAGGAACAGAGATATAAAGCAACAAATCAGCCCAAGTCAGATTTAGAACTGTTTTTAATATGACACTGAAGGGTGATAGCCTGGATCACACAGAGGCGGGATTTTGTGCGTCTATTAGGGCTAAGATAGCATCTTGTTCTTATCCATAGTTCAGGAAGCATTCTTATTAGAACCATCTCCTAGAAGAAAGCAAGTTATATTAAGAAAGATTGCAACATGAGCCATTTTTCAGTATTGCAGATGATGAAAAACCAAATATGCGAATCCTAGAAAATTTAGGGAGAGTAGACGCTTAAGAAAAAAGAAAAGAAAACAGACGACCAGGAAGAGTTGGTTTACATTTCTGGGTTTAAGCAATTTTCGTAATCATATGTGGATATTGTTCTGTCAGGAAAAGGTAGTGTAGGTTTTACTCAGTAAGTTGTTAAAGCTATTTTGCTTGCTCTGATATGGTTCTCTTTAATTTCAACTGATAAATAAAAACAAAAAAAGTTACAAACTTCTTACAAAATGAAAATGTCTGTTTTCTCAGTGAAGATTTCAAACATGCAAAAATATTTTCTCACGAGGCCTCTGACGGAATAGTCTGAGAGCCAACATTTTAAAATCGGATACATTTCCAGTATGTTCAACCCCCAAATGGGAATTACATGTTTAAACCAAGTGGTGTTGCTTTAGGTGTAGTTAAAGTGGCAATGCAAATGTTTCCTTTGTTGGGCGTGAGGTTCTCACAGCATCTCCTAAACAAAACACACAGGCTTTAAAATTAGTGGCTCCCACCGTGCCTTGGCTGGACTCCTTTGCTAGGTCTGTACCATTAAATCAGAGATCTTTGAGTCCCAGCTGGCCTGTGTAGAGCAAATTCTTTCTTTCCTTTCTCCTTTCACTCTCTGAGCTCTAAAGGGGTTCAGCTATGTACCCCATGTTGTCTCTCTCTCCTCTGCCATGGTGTCCTCTCTGCTGCTGGTTCCTTTGTTGCATCCTATCGTTTCTGGGTCGTGGTTGCCCGTTTGTGTGAATGTTCCCTCTGTTCTTTTATCTGCTGGAAAGACTTCCTATCATGCTCACTTTAAGTGCTAGGGGCACTTTTTAGAGTCTTAATTGGACTTAGTCCACATTTCAACTGCCAGTATTTTAGTTAAAATAAATGTTATCGTTCCGCGTTATCCTCTTTAAAACATAGTGGGGCAGAAAGAGAAAGGACAAGAATTTTAGCAATTACCAAATTGCAGGAAAATGTTGAGTGGCTCGCCTGGGGATATCCAGGGCAGTGTGGGGAAGCTTTTCTTCTCGTTATTTTTCATTTGTTTATGCTTTGAGTATCAATGCTCAGAAGTTTAAAATTCCCCTCAATGATGTTCTCAATTTGTCCTAAAACTTCAATTAAGTCTCTCAAGTTTTTTCTTAGATCCATCACCCTAGTGTCCAGAGGAGTCATAAAGAAGCTGAAAAGAGACCTCAGTCCTCTGTGTGTGCGATCTCCTTTAGAAGGTGTTTATCAGCTATTTGTGACTCTTGTCACAGCAGTAAAACATTGACATAAAGAGAATGTCACCTGAGGGCCCAAAGGAGTGACATTATCCTGGGTCTTCCTTGTCAACTATTTGAAATGTAAGAGCAAAACTTGTGAACTTGTGGATGTGAAAGCTTTGGAAAGATGACTAGTTACTGGAGAGCTGGGCCCTCTGCAGTTTGGATGAAGAGTTCCGAACTCTTCAGAAGCACAGGCGCTTCCAGAAGCACAGGCGCTTTCAGAAGCACAGGCGCTTTCTCTTTCCTTCCCTCCTGGTCAGTGGGGTGGCTCATTTCATTAACTTGGATCTTGTTACCTCTGCTAGTCTGACCTTTATCTTCTAATCTAAGTGAACATTCAAATCTCTTTCCCTTCTGTTCATTTTATCCACCTCTAGGCGAGCCTACTGAGAGATCAATGCTTTTAATACGTACTTGTTTATTTTACCATGCTCTGATTTTCTCCTTTATCCTTCCCGTATCGTGACATTCACTGGTAAGGCATCAAACATTTCTTGAAGGCCTATATGTATTTATTTTTTTACTTGTTTGGAAAGAATTTCAAGCTTACAGAAAAGTTACTTGAATAAAAATAGTACAAAGAATGACAATTAACCCTTTCCCTAGCTTCATCTATTGTTAACATTTTATGCAATTCGCTCGGTCGTTTGTGTATTCTCTCCTCTCTCTCTCCATATATGCATATATCCACACATAATGTGTATACATGCGTATATACATATATGTATAATATATATGTACATATATGCATATATAGATGTGCATTTATGTGTAATAATGTCTATACACACATAATGTTTTGTTTTACCAAAGCATTTGAGAATAAGTTTCACACATCATGGCCGTTTATCCCTCCGTACTTAGTGCTTTTTATGGCTAGGAATATTCTCTTACGTAATCACAGGGCAGTTGTCAACTTTGGTAATATAGCATTAATATTTTTATCTCATTTGTATTTTAATTTTCCCGCTGCCCCGCTAATGTTTCTGATAGCTTCTTTTTCTTCCAATACAGGATTCAGTCCAGGGGCAGATATTGCATTAAGTTGCTATGTTTCTTTAATCTCTGAAACATTTCCACAGCGTTTGTCTTTTTATGACATTGATATTTTTGAAGATAGAGTCCCCTCCCCTTTTAAAAACAGATGTCTCCCTATTTTGAGTTTGTCTGACGCTTTTTCATGATTAGACTTAGGTTTCATGTTCCTGACTGGACCACCACATACATGACACTGTGCTTCTCAGGCGGTCACATCTGGAGACACATGATGTCCATCTGCCCCTCATGAGTTTTCATCACAAAGTGAAGCGATGACCTGTTTCTCCGCTCTTTAGTTATTGTTTTCTTGATTGCAACTAATAAGCAGTATGTAGAGAGATACTCTAAGACCATGCAGATACCCTGCTCCTTATTAAAATTTCCCCTTGGATTTAGCATCCATCAAGCATTCTTGCCTGAACCAGCTTTTAAGATGATGGGTACACAATGATGAGGACCCAGGTCAGCACTCCCTCCACATTCCCCAGTCAGCGTGTGACCTTCCAGGAACCAAGAACCCTCCCTTCTCCCTCATGTGTGGATGTACGTACGAGTTATCTGTGTGGTCGCAAGGCTTCCTGTTTCCCCGCCCCATCCGACCCCAAATGGTCTCTAATTAGTCCTTATTTAGTTTGGAGCTCTGATTGTCCCAGACTTGGCTGATTGGAGTCCCTTCAAGGTGGCTACTTGTGCCTGTGTCACCCTCCATTATTGTCTGAGCACATCCTCATCATCTGGTGTAACAAAATGTTCCGTGCTCATCTTGTAATTCCCTTTCCCTAATCCTGCTTTCAGCCACGTCTCCAAGGACCCCTGGTTCCTTTTAGTGGGAATGGGATTAGAGATGAAGATCTGAGCACTAGCTGTGCTCATTGCTCCTAGAATGCCTCTGCTTCTAGGCCTTTTTAGTGGACAGAGCCGGGAAATATATGCATGCACATAATACACATATGTAGGTACACATGCACATACACACATGATAGAATCATGTAAACGTGCACACACACATGCATGTGCACATTTTGGATATCATGAGTCTACACCAATATCTCTGATTTCTTGCCCTCCTCCACTCCATATTTTCATGTGCTTTCTTTCACAGTGAGAATCCTGGCTTCCAAGACATCAACATATTTTCTCACTTGCTCAATCCTATAATACATCTAAAATAGTTTCAGAAAACCTTCACCCATATCTACTACGAAAACCAAACCTAATGAAAAGATTCAGGCTCTCCAGTTTCCCCTTTTCCTATCTCCCTACCCTGCCCAAGACTGAGGTCGTACAGGGCATGTAGTCAAAACTGTGTGTATAAGTTCCTTACGTTAGTTTGGGACATTTTTTGCCCTGCACTGTGGTTATGGTATTCATTTGAAATACAGTTGGGTTCATTTTTTTGGTTTCTTTCCATTTTCGTTTTTCCCTCTTCCCATCCTTCTTGATTTACATCTTTTGAATGACAAACATTAACATACTTCCAAAAGTCAAAACTTTAGAGAAGGTTTACTCAGAGAATGTCGCTCCTCCACTGCCCTGTGCGCCCTCCTCTCCGTCACCCCCTGTAGGGAACCAACTTAGTCGTTTCTGTTTTTTCTTTCCTGTGACCTTTTTTGTAAAGATAAGCAGACACATGTATGTTTTCTTGTTTCCTCTTCTTTCTTAAACACAGGCACTGGGTATAATCTTTTGTGCTTTGACTTTTCGCTTTACGAGGTCTCTTGCACCTCACTCCCCATCCGTTCATAGGGCGCATCCTCATTCTTTTTCACGAGATAGTATTCGTTGTGTGCTTGTACCAGAGTTTGTTCAACAATCTCCTTTGCTTGGACATTTAGGCAGTTTCCAATATTTTGTAATAACAACGCTGCAATGAATAAACTTGTGCATACATATTTTCATATTGCTGAAGGGGTATGTTCAGGATAGCCTCCTAGATGTGGGTTCAAGGAGAAATGCACGTGTAATTTTGTTAGATATTGCCAAATTCCCTTCGGCGATGTTTACATCGTTTTACATTCCCAACAACCACATATGAAAGTGCCCGTTTCGTCACAGCCTCAGCAACAACTGTGTTGCGAAGCTTTTGAATTTTTCCCAATCTGATGGGTGAGAGGTAGGATCTTGTGGTTTCAGGGTGTGTTTTCTGTTCTTACGAATGAAGTTGAACATCTTTTCATATTCTTAAGAAGAATTTTGATCTCTTTTTGTAAGTTGCTTGCACGTATTTTTTTCCTATTTTTCTATAGGGTTTTTGGTATGTTTTCCCCTCAAATTTTAAAAACTTCTTTTTAGTTTTAGGGGTAGTGGCCTTTTATTTGTGATATATGTTGCAAATATTTTCTCCAATTTGTACTTTGTTATTTGAGTTTATTTATTTATTTACTTTTGGCCTTGTAAAATTTTAAATTTTTATTTAGTTAAATTTGTCACTCTTCTTTTCAATTGCTTCTGGATTTTTAGTCACAATTAGAATGCCTTTTCCTACACCCAGGTTCTGGAGGAAGCCACCCATCTGTTACTTGTATAGCTTTATTTTTTACATTTAGATCTCTGTGAAATAATAAGAAATATATATATGTATATTTGGTTCCCACTAATGTTTGGTCTTTGATTCTGGTTCCTGACATGGAGCTCCTAAATCCCTTGGGATTTCCTAGGATAGGAACATCTTTTGTTCTGGTGAGGTGACTCTTGGTGGGCTCCTGGGCGGGGCTGGTCACTAGAAAGACCAAGCCATGACTAGAAGCTTGGAACTTTCTGTCCCAACCTCCATCCTCCAGAGAGGGGAGGAGGGCTAGAGACTGAGTTAATAAACTATCATGCCTACACAAGAAGCCTGCATGAAAATCCCTATAGTATGGGGTTGGAGAGCTGCTGGGTTGGTGAATGCATCCACATCCTGGGAGGGTGGCAAACCCCAACTCCACCCAAACCCCAAACTCCCCAACTCCCCAAGACCTCCTGTGCTTGGGACTCTTCTGGACCTTGTCCTGTGGATCTCTTCGTCTGGCTATTCATCTGTATCCTTTAAAACATCCTTTATAGGGCCAGCCCTGATGGCCTAGTGGTTAAGGTTCGGCACTCTCACTGCTTTGGTGACCCCAGTTTGTTTCCTGGTCAGGGAACCACACCACTCATCTGTCAGTTGCCATGCTGTCGTGGCAGCTCACATAGAGGAACTAGAAGGACTTACAACCAGATAGACAGCCATGTGCTGGGGCTTTCGGGAGGAAGACTGGCAACAGATGTTAGCTCAGGGCAAATCTTTCCCTGCAAAAAAAAAATAAAAAGGTATATATATGTATCCTTTATAATAAATCAGCAATAGTAAGTAAAATGTTTTCCTGTGTTCTGTGAGCTGCTCTAGCAAATTATCAAACCTGAGGAGGGAGTTGCAGGAACCCCTGATTTGTAGCCCAATCACAGAAGTTGAAGGTAACCTGAGAACTTACTACTTGCGATGGGCGTGTGAAGTGGGGGGCAGTCTGGTGGGACTGAGCCCTTCACTGTGGGGTCTGCACCCACTCCAGACAGTCAGTATCAGTACTGCTTTGTGTGGAAAAGCCCACGCATCTGGTGTCAGGAGTGTTCTGAGTGTGGTAGTAGTGTCAGAGCGCAGAGGGGAAAAAAGAGTTTTCCCTACTCACTGGTTCATCTGGAATTTATTCTTGTGTATGGTGTGAGGAGTGGTTCTAATTTTCTCTTTTTCCAAATGGCTAATCAGTTGTCCAGCATTATTTGTGAAAAGACCATCTTGGTTCCAGTGATTTGTGATGTCACCTGTATCATGTGTAGTTAAACCTTATCCTTTTTTGGGCCTGCATGTATGGCAATAAAAATTTGGGTAAGTAAGCCATCTGAATTAAGTCAGTGAACCCTCTGTAAAGGAGGAGTTTTAAAATTAAAATATCACTTAAAGATTTTGATATTAACCTTAGTACAGCGTCTGAATTAGGTATCACAGTTAAAGCAGTAGAGGGTCATATGTCCCTAGCACCGGTTCTCAAGCTTTGTTAAAACATAGATTCCTGAGCTCTATCATTAAAAATTCTTACCTAGAAGTCCAGGATGGGGCTTTGATGTTTTCTCTGGTTAATGACTAGTGCGGGTGGATGGGGTCTGGGGTCATTGGATCACTCTTTGAAAAGCACGTCCTTAGAGGAGAGAACAGCCTACGTGGGATAATATCCAATGCAGTGACATGTGCAAAAAGTAATAGTTAAATTATTTTGATGATGACAAAAGGCCATTTAGGCTTTCCACTACATACAAAACATGAGAGTTACTCAAAGAGCTAGGGGTTTACTTCTAGGCAAGTTGTTGGAAGTAAATCCACATTTGGTAATCTTTCCATCCTTCAGAATTTATTCTCAATTGTCTGGACATGATATTTAGGTCTGTGATCCTCAGACCTTTTAGTTTTACATCTTGTTCAGAAAGATCAGGACTCTGAATGACTTGTTTTGGTGATAAAGCCTCCAGTGGGCCACAATGATAGGAAGGATGCTCTGAATTTGCGAGGTTAGAAATGAGATTAAATAAGTAAGGACACTTGTTCTAGTTTAATATTATGCATTTGATGATGGAAACATTAACATTGCTTCACGCACTGGAAAATTAGTAATTTCCTTCTACCGTCTGGAAAATTAGTAATTCTGCAATGTTCTTTCAAAACCAGGGACCTAAATAGTTGAGCAAGGAAACCATAATTGATATAGCTCTCTTCCAAGCTTTGACCCTGCAGATTTGGCCATATTGTGTGTTAGAAAATATAAGAAGCACTTGCTTCCATTTTCTGGGGCTGATTCACCAAAATCTTATCCAGATTTGTTTTTGTCTGTCCATTCCTTTGTGGCACAGAATAGAGTCCAGTATGGTTCTAATCTCTGTCATGCATGTTCTTGATGAATAAAAATCCAGGCCCACGAGCGCACATGTGCACATTTTACTACGAGATAGCAAAATCCTGGTGTGTGGTGACCTCATTCCCAGTGTGACCTTATGGTTCCCACTCTTTGTACTCTTACAATTTTGTGTTCTCCTGGCTTTGTGGGTGGGGATTTTTCTTCTTTACTACGAGTCACAGCAGTGTATCACAGCCATAGAAGAGCTAAGCCTGGAGGGGTTTGTTGGCAAAGATTTGAGCATCTGCCCTCTGGTTCTTCTGGTTCTCGTCTGTATTTCATAACACAAAACTCACGAGGAATTCGTGTTGGTGGAATATGCCTACTAAACGATGCTTGCAAATAACACGTTCATCAACTAGCATTTGAGGTTTTGATTAAACCGTTTTGTAAGTAATTTCACTTTCGTGGCTGTGAAAGAGTACATTTTGAAAGGAAAAATACGTTTTGGCTCTGAGTACTTTGAAGTCCCTCTTCAGTTCATCAAAATCTATGTGAATTGTAATGTGGCCTCTTACTGTTCAGGCAAATCCTTTGGATCCAGCACTTGCTATCCTCTGATACACAAAATGATTCACGTCAATATCACCAATAAAATCTCGAAGTCGGGCTGACACACTCGCAGTGTGTAACACTTCCATTGGCTTCCTAGTCCTAATTGGAGAGATTGTCTCCTTTTCCCCATTCTACTGCTTAAAACACTTGCCCCCTTGTTTTATTCATGCTTTAGTCTCATCTTTGTTGGTGATTATACTTATTTGATTACTCATCTTCTGTGGTGAGTCCTGGCATTTGGCTCAGCTTTTTGTTGTTCAGTCTCCTTGCTTTTGAAATCCCTACATCTCCTTTTTCAACAACCTCTGATTATCTCAAAGTTACCTCGGATGATCCTGACTCGTCCTTCGACTTCAGCTGAGGACCCTAACCTGGCATCTCAAGATCTAGGTGACTTCAGGGCCGATGATGGAGCCACTGGTGATGTCCTCCCACATTCAGACTGTTTGAATAATGGTTTTTACTCATTTGTTACTCGCCTAGAAAAACTATTTATTTTATAGAAAAAACAATCACTTGAGTTTTTCTAAATGTCCTTGAACCCCACTGCCTTAGTCATAGTGTAACAGCGTTAGAAATTGTTTTAAGTAGAGCAAAGAAAATTCAACTCCATTTAGGTTAGCTTTCATTTGCAAATGTCATTTGAAATTTGCGTTAAAAATCATGTAACTTCGAATGACACAGTCAATAAAATGAAGTTGTTCACATATTAAAAATTTCCTACTTTTCAAGGTTATTTGAAGTGTATTTTATAAAAACCCCATAGTCGATGACTCTGAAGTAACCACGGAAATGTTTTTATTCATTATATTCCACTGCAAAAAAAAAGTGGTTACAGTATTTCTATAGATTTTTACCTTATTCTTTTGTGTCCTATGTAACTAATTCTTTGCTTTATGTACAAATATCCTGGTTCCTAAAGGCTATTCTTTTTTTCCTGGAATAAAGTACCTTTGAAATTTAGTGACTAACTTTGAATAAACATGCATTTGTTTGGGGGCGAGAGCAAGTAATAATAGTTTAATTCATTATGTGTAGTTTTTTCCCTCTAAGGTACTTTACTAATTCATACATGGTATCACATATTTTATTGATCTTTACCAGAACAGATCTTTCCTCCTAGAATAATGCTCTTTCCTTGAGTAAATCCTGCCATTCTTTAAAGTGCTATTGCTTAGGATTTTTTTAAAAAATGTGTTTTTCTTAAATAAGTTGTCTAGGCATTACTGGATAGCAGAGTTGTTTCAATGACTCAATGATGTTAGGTCTGACATCTCTGCAATTCTCTTAGCCTTTTCCTTACAGTCACAAAATGGCTGCCATCCATCCAGCCATCATATCTACCTTCATGGCAGGAAGAAAGGGAAAGGACCTGCCTTTAGCTTATAATTTAAGAAATAGATGTGAAACTATTCTCAGGAGGATGTGTAACTTGAAAATAGGAATGTTGTAACTTTTCTATTTGAAATAACATTTTACCTTTCAAATGATTATCTGAAAGGCTATAAAATATATCTTTATTCCATTATTATTTAACATATATTCATTTAAGAAATACTGTGCACCAACTATGAGCCAGACAGTGTTTGAAAAATTTAGATTACAAACTCTAATAAAACAGAGATTTTTGCCTTCAAGTAGCTTCTGGGCTCATCAGGAAGAAATGCAAGAAAACAGACAAACACTGTACTGTGTGACTGATAAACCATAGAGCTTAGCGCTGCAAAGGGCAGGTAGAGTTGTGGAGTTGCTAACTGGTACCTGGAACAGACGAGACGTGACCTGAGATCTGGAGCATGAAGTCAAGATAATTGATAAAACTGAGGGGAGGATATGGAGGGTATCCAGGCACCAGGACCAGCGTGTGCAAAGGCCTGGAGGTGACAGAGTGCGTGGTTTACTCAGGAACTACAAGCGATGCCCTGTGGCTGGATCCTAGGCAAGAAGGATGGAAATTTGTGCAAACACTTTGATCTTCATCCTAGTCTCGGGAATTATGCTGTAGTCCTTTGCTGTCACCTGATTCTAATTCCTTAAAACTTAATTTTGGTTACGCTATCCTGGAACCCATGGGCTAACAAGTCAAATATTTTCTTATATTAACATTGGTATTCAATAGAAGTTGTATATTGGTGATCTACTGGCCTAATCTGACCTACAGACATGGTTAGTGGTGTGTTTGTATGTTTTTTCTTTTCCCATACAGTGTGAAAAAAATTGAATTAGTCTCCAACATTTATACATCAGAAGACTTCATGGAAGAATGCAGTTTCTCTGGAAAAATGAGAAGATCTGGAAATACCGGGCCTGCGTTCTCACACAGCAGCAGTAGGCTGGGGCTAGTAAGGATAGGCGGTATGTAGTCCCCCACAGTCCTCGTTTCCTGTTGTTTTACATCAGGCCCACTTGACTAAGGTCGGTTGGTTCCCGAAGGCGTTTATATTTGCTACCTCCAGTACAGGAGATAAACTATATATAGCATCTGAGGAAGCATTACTTGGTTAATTTGCACACTGGCAATTCTTGTCAAGATACAGTGACATAATTCTGTTCCCCTTGACATAAACTGACCACATGGTCAATGAGTTTACTTTGGCCAGCAGCCTGCTTGAATGAACCACAATGAAACACCTGTGTATTAGGAGTCTTGTTTCTAATTACCCTATATAATTTTTGTGCCTTGCAAAATGATTGCTCTCTGATAGATATTATAATCTAAAAAATCGCTCAGCACGTTGTGACAAAAGGAACATGATTAGACTATGAATCTTGAGGAATGATGTCTAGTTGGTCTTTGCTAATCCATTTAATCTCCTTGGTCCACAGGATCTTCTTTTTAAAAGTATCTTTTAATGTCACTTGCTCTATTTGCCTGGTGAGGTTATCACTGATATTCAAGGGAAACGGTGTCTATCACGAGCACCGTGGGTAATGACCGAGGACCTACAGATGAAAGGAGCCATTGCTTATTATCGTTAGGACTCTTGGGGTCTGGATAAAATATCTTACCAGAAAGAGCTACTAGTCTAAGAAAACTGTATAACTTTAAACCTTTGTGACTTCCCATAAGAAAACAGGGATGCCAAAGTGTGAGCCTCCATATGTGTGGAGACTTTGGGGGCTGTGGCCTGGAGACAGACGGTCAGTAGACAAAGATCTGAAGACTTTCTGCCTTATGTTTGCTCAGGGGGTGGATGGAATTTATTGAGCCTGTTACTCTGGGCAGTATTAGACTTCTATAACAGAAAGAGAAGATAGAGATTATCTGGTCTAGTTCACTCATTTTAATGATGAACAAGTAGGTTTTCCTAGGGACAAAGTGGCTAATTAGTATCAGAGACAAGACAAGAAGTATTGGACACCTAGACTCTCAATCCAATGACACTTCCATTATGTCTGGTGTCACTTACAAGACAGCATTTGATGCTCACATGGGCTTACTTGAAAAGCTATTGGTTTTGCTGTTTCTAAAGGAAGCTAGAGAAGAACCTTTTGTTCTGCATTGTTTAAGGCTTGTTTACCTTATGGGTCAAATAGGGGAACCTCAATAAATTGTTGTCATCTTGGATGGGCTAGGGGGCCAATAGGAATTCTGATGAGATTTGGTTTTTCAGTGGTTGCAGGAAACGAGCAGGGCTGCTCTATTGCTCAAATATTCTGGAAAGCAAAAACCCCAGGCATGTTTTACTCATATGACTGTTGAATCACAGGCCTTCAATCCTCCAAATACAAGGAGAATCTTCACAACTGAAAATCTGGAGTAATTATTCACACTGACAAGGAAATCTGCCAGAGGCGAGTAAGATCGCGTATCACCTCTAAGAAATGTTCTCCTGAAAAGTTTTGGTGGCATTTTCTATAAAAAATATTTTCATAGTTGAAATTTTAAAAACTGCAATTCAAAATGATATTGTCAGTTTACTATGTTCTCATTAAAAACAATAATCTTTGCTGTAAGAGGCAAAGATCTCCCCCAATATGTAGGCTTAAAATCCTTTGATAATGCCAGAATTGGACTATTATTTATACTTTTATAAATTATTTTTTAAATTATAACACTTATAAATAATTATATTTCTAATAGCAGCTAATGTTAATCCTAAAATGAATTCTTTATATTTGTTTGATGAATTACCAAGTCCTCTTGCTTTCTTTCATGTCTTTCCATTCATTTTTTTTCCCTCTCCACTGGTCACATCTTTCTTGCGTATCTGTAATACAGCCTCCTAGCTGATTTTCCTGCATTTTCTTTTTGTGTTGAATCACGCCTGTTGACTAAGCCTGTGTTGATTAAGCTTGGAACTACATTTCCTGAATCTCTCTCCTGTCAGGTGTCCATTACAGATGACTGAGAGAGGAAGTGCAGTGGGTGGAAAGACGGAAGTGGAATGTCTACCAGATCCACAGATGAATAGGTGCACGAGGGCCTGGCGGATTCCAGCTTGTCCTCATTGTCCTTCACTTGGTGGCTCTTTCATCCTCCTAACCAGCCGTGGCCCCAGGCCCACCAATAGATGCTTGACTCCAGACGTACAGAGGCAATGACTTCCAGAGGCCACAGCTCTTTTAAGGCCCCTGTGAGTTCCTTTCACAGCCTTATGTCAGAGGCTAGCTGAGCTTGACTTTTTAGGTCTCCCTGCAAGCTTTGTCCTGTCTACCCGGGTCAGTGCTTCCTGAGAGCTGGTTAATGACTCTTCTGTCCTCCAAGTCTCTCTTCTCCTGCTCCTTCCACAATTGTGAAAGCTCTAATTCTTTTGTAAATCCCTTATTCCCATAACAATCATAGTGGTTCTCCTTCCGCAAATAAAGCTGGACAGATACACTCCCAAGCTTATCGGTTGCCTTTCATGTATTTACCCAGTCCTCCCTTTCCCCCTTAACCTTTGATCCTCATCATCTCTCTTTCAGAACTCCTTCTTCACAGAAGAAGAACCCCATCTCCCTGGGTCCTGCCCCCTTTAGGCCACACACCTGCATACTTTGGAGTGCAAGGCCTCTGCTCTGACCCACTCTCACTGCAGGCTAGGGTTGAGGTGAAGCAGATCTCAATTCAAACTCTCACTCTGCCCCGTTCTAGCTGGGAACTTGGGCAAGTTATTAATTTATTAGGCGCAGCTCTCTCACTTGTAAAGGGAGCTAACAGTCATAGCTACCTTGTGGAACTGGTGTGAGAGGCCAATACAAAGCTGTTCACAAATACTGACTTGCTTTCTCTTCTTTATTCTGCCGCCAGTCTTCCACTGCTTTCCAAGAAGAAAGAGATGGCTTCATGGCCCAGACATTTCACTGCCTCTAGTACCACAGCCCCCAGTGGAAAAGGCCAGTCCTGAACCACGGACTGAAGCACCAAGCATTGGGGTAGGTGCATCCTGGTTCAGGACCAAAGGAATGCTCTGTCTTTCATGAGGGTGAGCATTCCTATGAGTAATATAGTGAAGCTACATTAAAAAAATGGCTAACATTGATGCTGATTACAGACACAAAGAATGGACAAAATGAGAAGAGAGAAATTTAAAAAATGGACTTGATTGTAAAAGTGATGCTCTTATATACACTTATATCCACAGCTTATTATTTATGCCTAATAATTAGCATGTGACACAATGACAATGACGCAAGTCATTAAATATATCACCCCACTAGCTTATTTCTTTCAATTGTGACAGTAAGTTCTTCCCGTGGACACTTGGCCATTAAAGTTTGTTGTTCAGGTGGTGTGTTCATTCACTGGCTGCCTAGACCAATTAGAGGAAAAGCAGTTCCCACAAAGATAATACTAATATACAGTGATCCTTTTTTACATTTGATCCCTCAAACAGTGTTAGAGGAGGGTTGTTAATATTCCAATTTTTCTGTAAAGGAAGTAAAGCTCAGGGAATGTGAATAAATGCGTTAAGCCCTAAAGATATAAATCGAACTCAAATAAGATTCTGTTCCAAGCTGTCATTTGGATGTTATGTGGCAAAGCTGATCTGTTGGAAGATGTTTAGTGACACACATAAATACCTTCATTAATGGTATGAAAGTGTGAAGAGAGGTGGATTTGCATCAATGAGGACGTGCAGGTCCAAGTCTGAGTTCTAGATCCTGGGACAAGGGTGTGGCTGCTTATTTGCCCCGGGGTCCGATTTCCTCCTATGTTTTTGTCTTTTCACATTTGTGTCTGCCTGCACTTTGAAACATATAGGCTTCCTAAAAGCTTCAAAATTTTTACAACAATTCTTTGTTTTCCTCAGCGTGTTCTAACATCTCTGAGCTACTCGAATGGCCTAGTGCTGTCTTCGCTATTTCACAGGCGCCATAGTCTCATCCAAACAATAGTGATCCTGAGGGACAGTGTGATTCCCGGCCCGGGTGGACAGGCGGCATCTCCAGCTTGATGGCTCTTGAGAAGAGCAGGCCATGGTTGATCCGAATTCTTTAATTTGAATAATAAATAATCTACATCACCCTGATCTGTTGTTTCTGAAATTCATGTGTAAGGTGTGAAGGAGAATGAAATTCAATTTGTCATGAAACAAAGAAAAATGAAGAAAAGAAAAATAGACTTTCACAATGTTTTGAAATCTTGAGAAAGCTGGATTGCATTACCCTCTTCTGGGGCGCTTGAGTCACCTTTTTACTTCCTGGTCTGGCGATATTTCATGCCCCCTAAAAACAGTGTATCAATCATCCAGTGAACAGTGTACCAATTAATCCATGGACATGAAGATTGATATGCAATCTGCTAATGCTGTATTAACGAGTTTATGATTTTCATAAAACACATAGACCCGTTTTGAGTTTTATCAACCTTAGTAGTTGAAATTAAAATGGAAATAGCAACATTTGTTTTGTGCTCTCCCTACAAAGCAACTAATTATTTTCCTCTGGGTAATGATAATTAGCAAAATTCCTTTCATCTTCCTGATCAGTGCACAGCTGGTACTCAGATCATCACAAAGACTTGGTTTTATGTGGTGACACTGAACCGCTGTCTAACTTGAGAAGTACATTAAGTGTACACTATTGCCTCAGTTTATTAATTCTAGATTGTGTCTCAATGAACTTCTCAAATTGGGAACAACACTTACATCAGTAAACTGTAGTCAGTGAGAGAGAGTTACCATGAGGGCCTGCTATTGGGTGTAGATTTTGTCTGCTTCAGAGGTTATAGTTGGGCTTACAACGTTGATATGTCTGCGGAAGGTCCTAAGGCACATCTCCTCCGCTCTTATAACATATTTTTAGGCATTCTCCTTTCAGTTAAGCAGGAATAGCCTTGTGCTTGGTAGGCCTGGGCTTTGGGGGTGGAAAGCATTCAGAGCGCTACTCACTCCCATTCCTTGGTCTTTCCTGGAGTGCACATTTGGACCAGAGCTGGCCGGAGGACCTGTTGGGTGTGTATCGCTGAGGGAGTTCCAGAGCTACACAGGGCAGCCTGGATAGAACGCAGTGGTACTACTTCTCTTGTGTCTATTCTCATGAAGACTTATCTTTCTCACCCTTTGCATAACAATCCCTTTAGGGATGGGGCCATGTATCAATATCTTTTTATCTTCAAGTTTTGCACGGGGCTTGGAAGCTAGTGGGTGTTCAGTCAATGTTTGTGCTATGAATGAAGGGTGGTCCAGTGGAAGAATGGCACGTTTGATCCTGGCTACCAAAGGAGACCTCAGGCTTACTGGCTGACGTGTGGCAGCTGAGTCTCAGACGGAAGTACCGTGTTTGCACTCATTTTGCCTTAAGAACACCAGTAAATGTTATTTCTATCTCAAGTTTCTACTATGGTATATTTTAAAACACGGTAATACTTTATGCTGTTGAGGGTATATGAAAGGCACACTTATGCAACCCTTTAGGAAAGAAATTTAGCAATGCCTATTAAGAACTTTCATAATGTTTGTTTTCTATAATCTGGCAAAATTCAGCATCTGGCAGTCAATTTTAATGAAATAATTTAAAACAGAGAAATAGCTTTCTTCACACCAGGATGCTCATCTCAGATTTGTTTGAAATCGTGGAAAACTAGAAACAAACTAAGTTTCCAACAGCATGGGGATGGTTAGTGAAATGTGGCATATTCACTAATTGAAGCTTTATTTGCTGATATAAAATGTTTTTCAAGATTTTATCGTAAGATACAAAATTCTTAGACTAAGTTCTAAAATTTGTACATCATCACAACAAAATAGACCACACATGCAAAAAGCCTGGAACAGAATATTATTTAATCTAAGGATAGAAAAGACTGGAACAAAATCCAACAAAATATTAATGTTGGTTGCATTTTTTTGTTTTTATTTTCCCAATGTTAAGTAGACCCCTTTTGTTATGTTTCCTCTACTCTTTTGTGTTGAGATTATGTGACCCTGCTCTGTGTCCTTCCTGGTCCATGTTCCACTGCCCATTACAGACTGGATCATGATGGACGTCTGACTCAAGTTGGGCACATTGGACTTTCTCCTTGGAATTTAGAATTGGAATTCAGAGAAAGCAAGTCCGTTTGGATGCATGCCTTGAATTGAGGGACAAGCAAAGTTTGGACCTTTGGTACAGACATCTTCCTCCAGTTGCACAAAGAGAGCAAATTTCAGAAAAATAAAAAGAAAGCAGATGTACAAAGAAAAAGTAAAGAAATTATGGGACCCCAAAGAAAAACTGGTTTCTGGTGATGTTCTAGTTTCTGGGTCTGGCCTTCATGAAGCCTGGCTGAGTGCCATGAGATATTCTTGTCTTTTTATAATATATTGTTTTTTTTTTTCTAGTCAGTTTCTGTTACCTGCACTCAAGTTTAAGTAAATAAGATGCTTCTACTTCTGGGTATTTTAAAACTATCCCAAATAAGTATGAATTACTCCTAAAATGTTATTATAGTAAACATAGCAATTGATGTATTTTTAAGAAACAGTAGCTATTTTATCAAGATCTCTTGTTGATCTTCCACTTGTAATGAGTAAGAAGCACAGGTCATCCATGGCCGTAGAATTACAGTGTTTCTTTTAATCTTGTTTTTCTGATTTTGGGGAATTTAGATAATTTCCTTTGCCTCTAACATACAGTTAATTTGTTATTTTAAGTAAACTTAATATGACCAAGTTCAATTTTAAACTTGAGGGGAGAACCATCATGAAGGTGGGTTACGTCTAACCAGTTCTCACCTGTGCCGTTGTCTGAACTCTGTCCCCCACTCTTGGCCAGGCCGGACAAAAATTATGTTTGCCACCACCTGACCAGCTGAAACGCTCATGGATAAAAGTATTAAAGACAGGAGACATTGTTCGTAATGTATTATTCAGTGAAAAGCACAGGTTACAAAACAGTGTGCACAGTACAACTCTAGTTACATTAAAAATGATCAATATATTAACAGACTGGGAAAAAAAATATACCTTAATGTTAACTGTAGTATATTTGAGTTGTGGCTTTACAGAGAATTTAAATTTTCCTTTTTCTACTTTTTTGCATCTCTCAAATTTTCTACAGTGCATATGAACTTAGTTGGTAATAAAATTTTTAAAAAGTTAAATTTTTAATGAATGATTACCTTAGTCACCAAAACAATGTCGGTCTTCTCTCCTGATTCTATCAGGTGCAAGAGTTTAAGGAAGAAGGAAGGAGAGAGGAGGTGGGCTTGGGCTGCCGTGGATGCTCTACCTATGGCGTTTGGGCCTCTAATTGCTTTCTAGAGGAGCGTTTATCAGGAAGAAGTGCACTGGGATTTGTTCCTGGTCCAGAGAATCCAAGGCCTACAGCAGGGAGTGGCTGAGAGCTCTGGCTCACGGGTAAGCCTGGCTCTGCTCCTTTCTATTTGTAAGGACTTGGGAAGTTGTTTAGCCTCTGTAAGGCTCAGCATCCTCATCTGCAAGATGATGCGGCTCCCTCATGGGGTTGTAGAGAGCATAAAATGAGATAGCGTTGCATCAGTCGCTTAGCAGCGTTATGGGCTCACAGTAAGTAGTCGTGGTGTTTTTTATTATTACTCTTAGGCAACAGACATAAATCCTCCATATGTACTCCACAAATCCTCCATTTCGGTCTGCCGTTCCAGGAGCGCATTGTCCATATCCTGGCCTCCACTATTTTAGTTTACACCTGACATGTCTTCCTGTATCTCTATTAATTCCCAAAAAAGTCAGTGCTTCTCAAACTGTAATGCCCACAGGAATCACCTGTGGGTCTTGTTAAAAATGTAGATTCTGACGCTATAGGTCTGGATTGGCATCTCAGATTTGGAATTTTTAACAAGCTCCATGTGAGATCAATGTTGCGGTCCAAAGACCACTTATAGTAGCAAGGACTAGGATGGCCCGGCTCAAATCCAATGTCTGCTTGATATCACCTCCAGTGTCCCTAGCCAGAACGGTCCTCTCCTTCTTTGGCTCTCAAAGCACGTCAGTTATACTCCTAATTTAGCACTTATCACACTCAGCCTGCTTTGGTGTACTGCTGTACGTGATTCTGTTTGCTCCTAACTGAGCTCCTGACAGCAGACTGTGTGTTGTTCAACCCTGAAAGCTGGCAGCACAGCACAGTAATGTGGATGGAATGTTCAACCAATATCTGTCACATTATGGAACTGGGTGACAAAAGATGAAATGACACCTTAAAATAAAGTTGTGTTTTCTGTAAGTATTCACTCCAAAATTATCAACATGAATCAAATTAATTAATGGAAATAGTGGAAGAGAGTAATGATGTGAATAATTCCAAGTGGCAAATATTTGATTGTGATATTTCCTTTCTTTTTAAAATACATTACACTTTATAAAATGCAAGAAGGGATGATGTACTGGATGGGATGACAAATCCAATCTGGGATGATGCATTTTCCATAGATAATCACATAAATGGGTAACAATTTGATTTTCAAACTCTGAATCTCTTGGTCCATGGTTTACAATCAGCCTCCAAGTGGGCCAGAGGCCAAAGTTGGGTGACCCTGCATTCAGGCTGGACATGTAATTAGTGGTCTTTGGGGTAACATGGACTCACTTCTGTTGAGAGTAAATAGGGAAAAACATTGTGAGAAACGAGAAAGGTGCAGTGGAGGTCTGTATTAGAGGAGGTCGTCCAGAGGACGTGACTGCCGGTTGACATGTGAACTGGACTTGAGTGATCAGAGACTCCTCACCTCCTCTCCGGTCCTTGGGATGTACCTGAATGTACATTCTGCCCACTGTTCCCACAGTGGGAGCCATTTCTTTTTGTTTTTTTTTGGTGAGGAAGATTGGCCTCGAGCTAACATCCATTACCAACCCTCCTCTTTTTGCTTGAGGACGATTGTTGCTGAGCTAACGTCTGTGCCAACCTTCCTCTGTTTTGTCTATGGGATGCTGCCACAGCATGGCCTGATGCATTCTGTGCCAGTCTGCACCTTGGATCCAAACCTGGCAACCCCAGACCACTGAAGCAGGGCATGCGAACTTAACCACTATACCACCGGGCTGGCCCATGGGAGGCATTTTCAAGGACTCAAACTTGAGAGAGCAATGTGTTCTGAGACCATCTGGGTGGTATATGTGACTGAACCTAGTTAAGGCCTCCATAGAAACCTTTAAGATTCTGACGGGCAGGTGCGGAGTTCTACTCATCTTCTGGCCTCCCAAGGTAAACTTCACGTCGAAGTTCCCTTGCTTATCACACCTGCCACCTACCAGCCTGGAGGGGTCTGCCTCTTTCTTCAGTCTCTCTCCTTGTACGGGGCCAATCTGTGAACCAGCAGTCAGCCCTCTCTGGGTCTTTCCTGGTGGTGGGATCACAGGACAATCGCCCCGCCTGACTCTGGAGTCTGTTTGGCCCTGCCATGGCTCCCTATTGCCTAATTCTCACTCTCCTTCTCTGGAGCAAATAGCATTTCATGGCAGGAGAACTTTCAATTTTCTTTTAAAAATCCAGTCAATCTAAATAGAAGAGAAACTCCATTTTCAGTAACCTTTTACTCATCTGCCACTTATGTCCTTAGGGAAGCTTAAAGAATTTCCAGCAGTACACCACAGAGCAGATCGTCTGATATATTGCCAAACTTTTTCAACACTTGTCTCCAAATCCCCACTACAGCTACGACTTTCTTATAAAGATATCATTTGGGGAAACTTAGCAACTATTGTTTTCCTGAAGTGGTCCCAGTGGGGATGAGGGCTATGCCTAACCCTTTTAAAATCTAGTTTCTGTATCTTATGCCTGGTGTCCAGCATTACAGAGTAAACAGTATTTTGGAAAGACTGACAGGGTCAGCTGCTCTGGGAATGTGACCGGTGACCTCCTGCTGGATTACCGTCCTGCAGGCAGCTTCCAAGTCAGTTGAAAGGTAAGCATTCTTTCTGTATAAGTCCAGACTGCTTTGGAATATGTTTCAATTTCAACTGATAAAACGGAAAATATTTCCTGGGCATACTGTCTCACAGGGCACGGAACTGTTACTTTGGGGGCAAAGCGATTTGTCATGTGAACACAACCACAACAGCTAAGCTGCTGGATTTAGGGGAGCAGAGAGCTAGAGCGGTTGCTTTGATTAAGCTGTAACAGGAAAACTGAAATCCAGAACTTTCTTTCTGAAATTAGAAACATGCATTGTAATTCTCATATTCAAAAAATGAAACCCTTCGTTTCTGAGTCCTTTTTCCTGAAATCTTGTCAGTTTAACTTGGCAATTGTCTTCACTCCTGAAACAGCAATGGTGTGAGGGTTTGCGTGTGTGTGTGTGTGTGAGGGAGAGACAGAGAGATACTCACAATTAGGAAATGTATCTACTATTCAAAGGGCTTGGAAATATATCAGATGTTAGCAAATGCAAGAGCAAAAAACTGTTCAACCCAGTCCCTCTGTGATGCCACCATGAAGCGAGGAAAATATCTCATAAGTCTCTTGAAAACTATAGATGCTGAGTAGAGAATAGTTGAGAAAATGGAACACGCTGGACTTGGCTCTGCGACTGGTGTTAATCAGCTTGTATGTTACAGACGCTGGAGGTATGGATTAAGTTTTGTATCAGAATCCTTGTTATTTACAAATTACTATCAATGGTGATGATTTTTTTAAAAAAACTCACATTTTATTTTTCAGTAAGTTTTGATGAAAGAATTGCATTTTTCAGATGCACCCATTCCGAAAGAGAACATTTTTCAAACTTCTCACAGCTCTCACGTGATTCAAATATTTTCTAGTGCTCCAAACAAATGCCCTACCTTCAAGAAGTGATCTTATAAAGAAAATGCTCCTTCCCTTACATTGACTAAAATGTCTTTTCTGTTGTCATTTTAAAAATATGGCTGAGAACCAAAATAAGGGGACAAATAGTATCAGAAAAAGTAAAAATATCATATTCCAGTAAAAAGGTTTATGTTTCATTGAAGAGTGGTAATTACAAAGGTACAAATTTGTTAAGCTGTCATTAACGTAATTATCATATACTGTTATTTTGGGGTTTGCTTTTGTGTCCACTTGGCAGCTTCAACTTAGAAAAAATGTTTATTACATAGTGACAAATTCAACTTTAAGAAATTCCTCTGTAGACATTATCTTTTTACAAGCTGTGGGCATGTACACAACTCTTAGTATCCCATGCATCTGGCCTGCAGAAGCCATAAGGGATGCTTAAAAATGGTGATGGGGAGAGGTTAAAAGTCTTACAGTACGTGCCTATATGCCAGATGCACAGACAGAGGACAAGGTAAGAGTTCGTGGGATTTTCCAGAAGGAGAGTCCACAGCTACAGCTTGAGAGTTCGCAGTTGCCAGGTAGGCATGCTGGGAAAATCAAAAAATTCTGGGAATCACTATCTACATTTTGTTCTTCACAGCCACCCTCCCTCCCCATTTGAACTTGAAACAAACAGAGCCTTCTAGAGACATAGGCTTAAATTTTGAACTAAGAGCAACACTAATAGGTCAAAGGTTAGCTGTTTGGGAGAGATGAGTTCTTGGGGCTAGATCTGAGCTAGATTTGCACTTGGCTCTTGGGTAGCATAGGAAACACAGTCCCAGGGGTTCTTGGGACAGGCTGTTGCACCTGCAGGCGCGCACTGACTGTAGTATCCTGGGCCAAATGGGTGTGGGGGTTACATGGGCTTCTGACTTGACCATGGAGAGCGTAAGGGACCCATATCCAGAAGATGCTATGTAGAATGATAAGAAACCCATATAAAAGGCATTCATTGTTTCAGAAGAGGATGTCTGTCTTAATAAAAAGATATTTATTCTTGGAGCATACAATGAGGCAGATCCACAGTTGTCTACACTGTGCTTTGCAGACTGTCATTTTTTTCAAAAGAAAATAGCACTTGTTTTTCATACCTTATGGGTGTCTGTCTGCCTTCTGAGGTTTCAGCAATAGATCATTTATCTGTGCTTTTGTCGTGGAGATGAAAGTCCTTTAAGTGCAGATGTGGGGAAATCACCACCATAAAAACAAAACAAAAACAAAACGTTACATTTAGCCCTCTGACCCAGTAGATGAGCTAATAGCCGCAAACTCCATTTTCCTTCAGTTCTTGAATATAGATAGAAACTATGAGCAGCTAAGATTCCACCCGCTGCTTCTTGCTCACGAGACACATGGTGATGATGCAAAGGACACATGCAAAGAGTGGTGCAAAGGAGTGAGGTGGCAATATCCTGAAGCAAATAGCATTTGCTGAGGGTCATTTTTTCAATTTTGAATGGAATTCTTGCTTGCCTACTGTAGTGCAGATTTTAATTTCCTGTTTGGAGTGACCTGTTGTGCATATTATATTCCTGAAAAAAATCATAGATTTCCAGTTTAGAAAGTAATTATAGCTATTCCTCTATTTTTTTAAATAATAGCTTTATTGAGATGTAATTCCCATGCCATAAAATTCGTTCTTTTTAAGTGAACATAGAATTCAGTGGCTTTTAGTATGTTCAGATTTATGTAGCAATCACTGTCTAATTTCAGAATATTCTCATCATCCCCAAAAGAAACCCTGCACCTGCTAGCAGTCTGTACCCATAGCACTACCCATTCTGCCCTTCCTCTAATATCTGGCAACCACAGATTATCCTTGTTTCTCTGGATTTGCCTATTCTGGACATTTCATATAAATGAATCACTTAATATGTGGCTTTTTATGACCAGCTTCTTTCACTTATAGTTTCAAGGTTCACCCATATTTTTGCCTGTATCAACACTCCGTTCCTTTGTATTGCTGAGTAATGTTCCATGGTATGCATATATCATGTTTGTTTCACCATGCACGTGTTGATAGACGTTTGTGTTATTTCCCCTTTTGGACTATTATGAATAGTGCTATCATGAACATTTGTGTATGAGTTTTTGTGTGGACGTATGTTTTCCCTCCTCCTGTGTATATACCTAGAAATGGAGTTGCTGGATCATATAGTAAGTCTATGTATAGTTTTGAGGAATGGCCATACTGTTTCCTAAAGTGGCTGCCATACTTTACAATTCCACCAGCAATGTATGAGGGTTTCAATTTCTTCATACCCTCACCAATGCTTGTTATTGTTTGTTTTTTTTTATTCTAGCCATCCTAGTGTGCGTGAAGTGGTATCTCGTTGTTCTGATTTTTCTTCTCTAGTCACAATTTTGTTGAACTTATTTTCATGTGCTTTTTGGCCATTTGTTTGTCTTTTTCTTTGAATGTCTATTCAAATCCTTTGCCCATTTTTAAATTGGGTTATTTGTCTTTTTGTTGTTGAGTTGTAAGAGTTCTTATATATTCTAGACAGTAGTTCCTTATCAGATAAATGATTTGCAAGTGTTTTCTCCCACTCTCAGTTAATTTTTGTGCCTCATTTGTTAGGACTTTGGTGCTATCTTTGACGTAAACTTTTTCTAGATAAATTTCATGTATCCCAGGGAGTTAATAGCACACACTTTTACCGAGAACCTGCTTGATACCAGATGCTGTAAGTTCTTTGCACACATTACCACATTTAATTTTTGTAATAACATTATGAGGTTGGTATCTTCTCTCTATTTAAGGAAAAGAGAACTGAAACTCTGAGAATTAAGTAATTTTATCAGAGTGATCCAACTAGAAAGTGGCAGGATCTGTGAATGAATCCAATTCTTCTTGCTTCCTAAGTCTATTTATTTCTCCTTTATTCTAATGGTTAGTTGTTTAAGATAAATGTCTTGAAAAATCAATATTGTATTCATCTGTAGATTGATTTGTGTTTGATAAATCTGCATTTTATTCCTGTTTCTTACCAAAAACCTTATAAGTAATAAGGTATTAAATGTCTTAAGTCATGACTGTTTGATCTATTTCTCTCTCCCTCCTTTTCACCCTCTTTCGTTCTTTGCTTTTTTCTTTCCGTTCTCACCCTCCTGCCCTTTTTCCTTTACAAGAATTTATTTAGTCTTTACTACGTTTTAAGTGCCTGGAGAAAATGATGAATAAAGCACCATCTGTTAGGAAAGACAAACCACAAATAAGTAGATATGGATAAACTTAAAATAGCATGTGAAATTATGTAATGCCAGAGGTGCTAAGAGCTACAAAGAAGAAAGCAGCAAATGAGTGGCCAGAGAGTGATGGGTTTGCTATTTTAGGTGGGGTCATTAGGGAAGACCTGCATGAAGTGAGAAGGGAGCCACGTGACTATCTGGCGAGAGAGCACGCCTGTCAGAGGAAGGCACATGTTTCCTGTGATTGACAAACAGAAAGGAGACCAGTGTGGCTCAGTCTCGTTTCTGTTTGACCAGCAAGGGGATGAGGGATAGATTTTGCCTGGGCCTAATTTTACCCAAGAAAAGCTCCTGTCCCTAAATCAGATCTAAAATAATTTAAACGTGTCTCTGAGATGGATGGAGTAGGTAGAATTCACCATATAGTGCTGGTGCTATGTACCCACTCTCCTCATTGTGCCTGTGATGAAATGATTTGTTCAGAGGCACTAACGTGCACAGTGGTTAGGAGCTTAGGCTGGGGGACTTGAGTGCTGCTTATTAGCTGTGTAACTGCGTCTTGTTTTTTCAACTCTAAAATGGGCGTATTCGTTTGCTAGGGTGGCCGTAACAAATACCACAGACTAGGTGACTTAAATAACGGAAATATATTCCCTTCCAGTTCTGGAGGCTAGAAGTCCAAGATCAAGGTGTTGGCAGGGTTGGTTTCTTCTGAGGGCCTCTCTCTTTGGCTTGTAGATGACCGCCATCTCCCTCTGTCTTCACATGTCCTCTCTGTGTGGGTCTTTGTCCTAATCTCCTATTCTTGTAAGGACACCAGTCATATTGGTTTGGGGCCCACCATTTTGCCTTAATTGCCCCTTTAAAGACCCTATCTTCAAACACAGTCATATTCTAAGGTGCTGGGGTTAGGACTTCAACAGATGAATTTTGGGGGACATAATTCAGCCCATTATCAATGGGGAAAATAATAGTATTTACCTTCTAGAGTGGTTTTGAGAATTAATTGAGATAATATATAGAAAGCCTTCAAGTGGTTCCCGGCACATGGTGAGTGCTGTTGAGGTGTGCTGTATAAGAGCGTTATCATCCTACATAGATCAAGTCATGCCTACATTGTGAGTTTGTTGAGGGTGGAAATATAGAGGTTGCATCTTTTAATTTTATTATTATTTTTAGTTACTATTTAAAAAAAATTCCACCTGCACCTGGAACAATCTTTGCCCATTATAGGTACATAGCACATGTTAGCTGAATGAAAATTTTTCATCTCTCTCGTTATCACTGCCATATCCCTCTTGTCACTGTTATCCCCTCCTCTCCCAACCAGCTCTGCACCCCACCATTCTTTCTCCTTCTAACAGATCCTGTGTTTCACTTTCAGGCATTAAACTAGTAATAATTAAGTTTCCTTTTGCAGCCACGGCATGCCTTTCTTTTTTCTATAGAGATTTTGGAAGTTCCATTTATATAAAATTTCATCTATTGCCTTGTTCTTGACACATACCAATCTTGCATGCTAATAAACCTTAAGACTTCAATTTTTCAAACTCGTTAGGGCAACAACTAGCATGTTTGATTCCCTTTCTGGGATTCAGAGCCAGAGGGGGAAGCCCCTTTCGCCCATGAGTCTAATACAGCGTTTCTGCATTCGTCTCCTGAAGCAGGGCTGATTTATCTCCTATTAAACATTTCCCTTCTGAAGTCCTCGGCCCTTCCACCAGGTCGTGGAATTAAGCTTGAGAGCAGCTCTGCCTGGCAGAGAACCGGCTGTGATCACTGGAAAGGATGAAGCCTCACACGCTTTTCCTAAAATGTTTTCTTAAGAAATGGAGGAAAAACTGATAGAAAATCAGTTAAGGTCAGAAACAGATGTTAAAGGATGTTTTAAACAGGCTGAGGGATTCAGCGACCATAGAGATCGGTCTTAGCTTACTCTGAAAGCCATTTTTATTTTTTATTGCCATCCACATATCTGGTTGGCTGCAAAAAATGGGGAGAGTTAATTACCATAGAGCTACACAATTAATTTTCTTTAAGGCATATAACAATTTCTAAAGAATTCTGAAAACATTTGTTCCACTGGACAAATGAATTTTGTCTCCTATGTCATAACTTTGTCATCAGTGGAAAAGCCAGGACAGGAACAGAATCAGTTTTTGTGAAAGGAAACAGCACTTTTATTTCACGGTATTTCTGTACCTCATTTGCCAACTTTTCACACAATGAAATTGGCAACAACCCCTTGAATATATGTTGTGTGTTTTAAAAGTTTTAATTAGTTATTCTTTGCTCTTTCTTTTTAAATAATTTAAAAAATTTTTGAGTTACAAAGTAATCCATGAATGTCAGGAATGTGGAGGAACTAGACGGGCTGATTTGTATTTGTTATATGACCATCACATTTGTCCTTTTTAAACTGATTTATTAGATCTCTATTCTAGAGTATATTTTATTCTTCTCCAATGGCT
Organism: Equus przewalskii; assembly: GCF_037783145.1. Classification (NCBI taxonomy): domain Eukaryota; kingdom Metazoa; phylum Chordata; class Mammalia; order Perissodactyla; family Equidae; genus Equus; species Equus przewalskii. The sequence goes on from NC_091849.1 coordinate 51,758,885, forward strand.
ATTAATGAATTCTTTGACAGTGGCTTTTAGTCACATACAATCTTCCTTGGTTCAGGGAACCTAACTTGTTGGAATATTCTCCTGTTGAAGAGTTTGCTTTTATATCTAGTGACATTTATCATTATCTAAGGCCAGCTGCCTGACTTCTCTTCAGCGCTCTGTTTATGGGGTTTGAACATCTATAAATGGAAACACTAGCTAACCAGAAATTATCGCCAGGGCTGTCTGATAGTGTCCTGGGCTCTCGCAACTTGGAAGGTCCTGCAATATCTAACATGTAAGCACGTCAAATCATTTTCTAGACAGAATCTCAATCTCGCATTTTCTGTTTCTCTCTCTCTCATTCTCTTTCAACATGGAATTTGAAAAGCATGAAAAAGGAAGCTTATTACACAAGAATTTAGAGGAGAAGCTGACGGTAAGACTGGAGAGACTTCGCAGGCACAGATTTACCACGTAATTGACAGGGTTGACAAAGCAGCTGTCACAGATGGGAAAAGTTGGACTAGCCAGGCTGTGTTTCCATGTTTTTCTGGTCAACAGCCTTGAAATTAATGAGTTCCATGAGATTTACTGAAAACAATGTAATAAAATTATTAGTGAAATTTCATTACTAGAATGTGGGCAGATTTGATTTAGTTAAATGATGTAGTTTACCTCCATTTTAAAAACCAGAATCCAGTTATTTTGAGCACTTATTGTGATTGCCTCTATACGGGAAGATTATTTTGTTTATTAATATGAAGCTTAGCACATGTTCAAAGTCCGATTCCTTTTAGAGATAGCAGGAATATGTGTTAAAGAGAATATAAGTATTGTAGAATAAGTTGAACTTCTGGTATAAAGATGAAGTTTGCTTTTCAGAAAGTTTTTATTTTTTTTCTTTAAAAGTTATAAAAGTAATTTTACCCTGATTCTAAGAAATTAAATGTAGTGAACCATAGTGGTCACTTATATTTGCTCAAACATAAAATATACTATAACCTTGAGTAGAATATTCTGTCCATGGTTCACCTGATGGGTATAGGAGGGTAATTCCGTTTGTAAATTTACCGTGGCTCTAGAGTTAACATTAGAACAGGGCATGGCTAGTTTTAATTGCAACGCAAGTAGCAAAATAAAACCATATCAATTATAATAAGACCGTGGCTTTTTAAACTCATGAGAATGCATTGTTCTGGATGTCTGAAGTTGAGATTTATGCATTGTTCATGATATTAAAAATTGAAAGATGGAAAAAAGAACCATATTGGATTGAAAACTCTTAAGTGTACTAGAATTTCAAGGTCTTGAAGAAATGTGATGAATAAAATCTAACCTTTTCTTAAAGGATTCAGGTCATCATTTTGAATATCAGCTGTGAACTTCTACTCGAGGTGGTTTGAAAAGCCATGTATTGTTGTAGAAGTAACCAGGGAATTTAAGTCAGAAGATCTGGGTGGGAATTCTCACCCCACTATTTGTAAATGTAGGACTATGGTTTTTTTTTAAGCTTTCTGAGTCTCAGTTAACTCACTTGTAAAATGGGAAGTAGTAACAGCTAATTTGAAGGTGGTCACGAGGATTAAAAACTATGATGTATAAGATGTTCCTTCCCTGAGCCTGTTATTTTCAAACGGTTTTTGGCCTGACTTGCTTAGAAAGTACACATCCAGAGTTTATTAAAATAGAAAGAGAAAGCTGAAATGCATTTTAAAGTAAAAGGAAAACTCAGACATGCTAACTGTAAAGGCTTAGTGATTATAAAACCTTTATAGAACCAGATGAAGTGTAAATAAATACGTGAATAAAGAGTTGCTATGAATTAGTGTGAAATTTGACCCCGAGCTTCCTGGCAATCTTTTACAGGAAGTTTTGCAAATAAACAGTGTGGACATGGGGCAAGTAAATAAAAGTGAAAATGGTCTCATTATTTGAAATGATTTGATGGATAAACATTTCACTTTCTGGAAGGTCAGACATTTTGCTTGCCTGACTCTACCTTGAACACAGCTATAAATCGAGAAGTGAGCAAACATGTCTCCTTAGAGAAAGTAGCTGTCACAAAATTCATGAATATTGCTCTGTAGGAGAGGCCCAGGACTAGCCTCTGATTAACTCCCAGGAGATTGGAGGAAAATATGGGGCAGATCAGAAGGTGTGAGAACATGCAATCTCTACTGAAAAGAGATGGCTGTAAGGCAGGGAGCACATGAAAGTTCAGTATTTGGGGCAATTGCCTGTACAGGTAATTAGAGCTACGTACGTAACTGAAACATCTTTGAGATATTGGAATTCTGATGATGCTGCCTTATCGAGAAAAAGTTATGTTCAATATTCTCTATTTAAGAGAGCTGGAAAATATTTAATATATCCTTGAAAGTTTCTAATAGAAATTATTTTAGTTAAACACTTTGTCTGCTTATGTGGATAAATATCCAAAACTTCAGCTCATGGGCATTGTGTTCTTTGCTAAGACCAATGTGATATAGTATGACTGGCTAGGTTGCTGAATATAGTTTAAAATGTATTCTTGTGGCATTCACTAAGTTCTGATAATTATTAAATTTATTTATGATAAATAGTAAAGTTTGTAAAAAATATGGTTTCTAAAAGGAGAGAATATTTTGCCATTAAGATATTTAATTACATATATATTATAATATTTTTGAGTTATAATACACATGTTTAAAATTAAAGGTATACTTCTCACAAAGATCTTTATTATGAACAATGTTGCAGTATATATCACACAATTAAGAAATATGCATGATTGGCTTTATTTGTAAAAACTCTAATGTAAGATTTACATCAAATAAACAGGAAAACCAACAGCCTGCAGATTTTTAAAATTCATCAGTTCACTCTACCCAAAGAGAGAGACAAAAACAAATAGGATTCTTTCCTGTATATCCAATAGGAATCTTACCTTACGTTGGTGAGTGAATTGCTCCCTTTAGCTATTGACGTTTTTGCCCTGAATTTGTTGCTCTTTGGTGATTAAAAGTAAAGATTCCTTTGACAATTGAAGGTGCCTCTTTTATATCCATTCATCAATAGATAATCAGAAAAAAAGTGTGATACTCAAATCCTTCAAAATGTCCTAAATTTCTCATACATTGGTTGACGTTATCTCAATTTTTCAAACATGGAAAAGAAAAATCAATTTAGCATAGAGTTAAAAGGACATTCACCAGCCCTTGAGAAACCAGCCTGTTACGCCATGTTGAATATTTTCATCAGCCCTGACTCTGCAAAATCAGATTACACTAAAGCTAATTTTTGTGGGAGGTGGAGGAAGGGAGGGAATTTTTTCCTGACAATGCAGTTCAGTTTGGTTGGTTCCACAATAATTGGTTTTGGGGCTGAATGAATCTTTTGTTTTTCCTGGTCAGGCTTGAATAACCATTGTATCATATGTTTCCCAAAATATGTTCCTTGGAACTCAGATTTTCCAAACTGCTCCACGAAAAGAGGTTCTGGTCTATACTCAAGAACATTCGCGAAGTACTGTGCAGAGAATACATTATACAGCGTATTTCCCCTTGGCGACTCATACTGTGTTTTAACATACTGAAGGCTACGAGACCCTCTGGAGGTTGATCTAGTGTTTCTTAAACTCCCTACCAGTGTGATGCATTTGAATGTGTATATGCAACAACAGTGAGCATTCTAACTAGTGTGCTCTGGAACACGCTTTGGGAAGTGATGTGTCAGTGTAGTAATTGATGCATTTTCAGAATAATCATACACAGAACAATAAATTCAAGCTGGGCGTCATTTATATCTGCAACTTAAAGTTATTTCTGGAATAGTTTAAAAAATAAGTACATTTCTATTAAGTTAGTTTTAATAAATAAGTAAAAGTAAGTCAAGAAATCCTGACTACTCTCCAAACTCTTTTTCTTTTAGATTATTAAATGCAATGCCAATGAATTGCACTTACATTTATCTTCAGCTGAAATGTCTTAATGAGAAAGAACAATTCATATATTAACATAGTAAGGACGGTCACGCACCTCAGGGCATTCTGACATAATAATGGCTTCTTTCTCTAAGATATGATAAAAACAAACAGATCTCATGCATAAATCTAATAATTTCTTTCGCTTTCCTATAATATGTCTCGAGACAGCTTTATCTTCTCAAGTAATAAATGTTCAATAAATATCACAAAACTCATGATAATGAGAAAGGTATATCATCCAACTCATTTTATATTGAAGATTTGTGGAAGCAAATCAACATGGTAGTCAATTTATGAATGTCATAAATATGGGTTTTTTGAGTAAAAGTAACTCTCTGTGACTGAGAAAGAAGTTACGTCATCTGACAGTTTTTTAACAAGATGTATCTAATATAAAGAGCTGAAATTTACATTTTAAATAACTGAAATTTTACTTTTTCTCTTAAAAACTTTTTTGACTCATTTTGAATTTGAGGGTGAAAGAACCACCCAATGATATTTAAATTCTGGTCTCACAAAAAACATTCTTCACGATTTCATTACGAAGAGATCATGCCACTTCTTTTTTAATACAATGAAAGAGTGAAGAAATTGAAGAAAAAACTGGGTATAATGTAAAATCACAGAAAACTATGCATTTTTAAGTTCTGTGATAATTCAGAGAAAGGTAACCTTTTAAATAAGGTTGAATTAGTTATTAATTCATAGCTTCGTTAATACAAATAAAATTATTTTCTAAGAACAAATTTGTAAACAATCAAAAAACATATGACTAACACTTGGGTTATAATTTCCAATGTTATTATCTGATGACCAGTCTGAGTTTTGTTGGGGAGCATCTTTAGAGACACTAGTCTAGCCTAGTTGGGTAGAAATGTCCACAGAAATACCAAAAAGAGGTTTCAAATCAGTACACATTTCTGAACATCTGTTTTGAACAAGACAGGGTACTAAGAGCTGCAGTAGAAACACATATAATAAAGAAATTCTTGTCCATCAAGGAGACTATTATCTTTTGATTATTTTTTAGCAGATTACGAAATAATAATGATAAGTTTTAGTAGCTTGGAAATATTCTAAGTACAAAACGTAAACATCCCAAATTCTTTTTTCTCGCATAAACTTGCAACAACAAGTCTATAATTACTCATCAGAATGTCTTAACAATGGGAACAATTGTAAAGCATTGTATTCAGTAACATATTTTATTTCATCATTCTATCTACTGTTGGAGGAGGTCATCTAGAGGACGTGACCGCTGGTTGACCTGTGAGCTGGACCTGGGCAACTGGAGAACCCTCACCCCCTCCCCTGTCCTTGGATGTAGGCTCTGCCCACTGTTCCCACAGTGGGAGCTGTTCCAAGGACATGCCTTGAGAGAGTAAGATGTTGATGAGAGCGGCTGGACGGTACCCATGACTAAACCCAGTTAAGGCCTCTATATAAACTTTTCAGATTTTGGTGGGCGGGTGCAGAGATCTATTCGTCTTGCAGCCACCCAAGACAAACCTTGTATGTAAGTTCCCTTTTTTATTAAACCTGCCGCCTCCCAATGTGGGGTGGTCTTTCTCTTTGTTCAGTCTCTTTGCTCTCTGGGTACGGGGACCAATTTCAAGTTTCACCCAGGAAGCTCCCAAGGTTTCGAACCAACATCTACATTTCTATTTATTTTTCTGTGTCTAACTAGAGTCATTGGTAAAGGATACTCAGTAGGTGCCGACATACCTGAAAAAAAGTTCATACCGCTGATATGTCTGATGTGTTACCTAAAGATTGTTTTCAGTATGGCTCCAGGGTTGTTTCTGATCTAAACATAATACTTGACAAGACAACACCATATATTAAAATAAGTGGTTAATTTAGCGTTGTGAATCTCTGGAGGTAAGATACTGGATCTATGTCTCTTTATATCATGACTGACTTCCCTGGATCCTTAATAAACTAATTTTGGTGATGACCAAAAAGAAGGAGAGATGAAAGCAAATAAATGAACAATGACATTTCCTTTTCTTTGGCATTCAAATATTTATTTTGGAAAGCTCCTTACATTTCTCTGCCACTTGTAAGAGTGGACCAGTGACTCTTGCTGTGTTCTGGATGTTACTGATTAAGTTGCCTTGAAAGTCCATTTTGTTTGAGAGATCATTTTGATGGTAGAGGATGTGAGTTAGTTTGTCCCCAGATCTTAACTCCCCTATGATGCTGGCTCATGTTTGTCTTATAGGTGACACCATCATGGAGAACGATAGACATTTGGGCATCTTTAGGAACGCTGCTGCTATCTCTAACATATTTGGGGTGCCTACTGTGCATTCTATACCTCTATTTGGCACATCTCCCAGGATAGCCCATTCATCATCAGTATATTTTGAATTTCTTGTTCCCTTTTCTCCAAAGAGGGCCAGAGCTCTGTAATATGTTGACATCCAAAATACTCTGTGGAAATAATTATTTTTCAAAGACAGATGGGTGGTAATGAGCAAAATTTTATGGTGAGTGCCTCAATAAGTATCTCTTAACTAGAAGACAAATGGAGGAAATTCAGAACTAGGATTCTCTGAATTTCTGAACTCAGTGTTGCTTCTGAATTTTTGGTAAGAGCAGTTAATTTATTCCCATTTCTTAGGGAGATAAAGAGTCTCTGAGAAGTTAATAAAGGGATTATTGGATTGATCAGTCTGCACCAGGTATTACAGAGTCATTGACTAGGATAATGTTCTCCAAAGAACTGAGACATCCTTCTAGCATTATGAGTAATAAGAAGATTCTGGTTTTACCCCAAGTGAAGATGTATAGTTGCAAAGAGTAACCATGAATCCTGATCATTTGGCAGATCAAAGCGGAAAATAAATCTCTTTTGCACTAGAAATAAGCCCACCCTAACCTGTCTCTGACCTCCTCACTATAGAGCCAGTAACAAATAAATTAAAAATAACCAGGGCCAGCCCTAGTGCTCTAGGGGTTAAGTTCGGCATGCTCCACTTTAGCAGCCCAGGTTTGGTTCCTGGGCGTGGACCTACACCACTCGTCTGTCAGCGGCCATGCTGTGGTGGCGGCTCACGTGCAAAAAGAGGAAGATTGGCAATGAATGCTAGATCAGGGTGAATCTTCTTCAGCAAAAACAATAAATAAATAAAATAAAGTAAAAAAAATAGCTGAAGAATCTGTAACATGAAATAAAAAAGAAAGAGGGAGGAGACAAGAAGCTGTGATGGTGATGGATCATGGGGATCAATGGGAAATCACGGAGCAGTGGAAAATGAAGTCTTAATGGGCACAACTGCAAAATGAGGTGAGACTGGAAAAATGATGAGTTAGGGTAGGTGAGTGCATGCAGGTGTTCTGAGTACCATCCTAACATATCTATGAAAACTGAAATAAAGAACCTGTGCCTTTGGAGTGTGTAGTGTGTGTGTCTGTGTGTGTATGGTGATAAGGATCTCTGATTCCAAAGAAGAGGCCTCTCTCTTCCTAAGTGCCATCCATCTAGAGTGGTGGAAAGCATGTTCTATCTGAGTCTCTAGGAGACCAGTATTGGTGTTAAAGTTGTATTTGCGTGGCCTTTGACAAATCACTTAACCTTTGGTTTCCTTATGTACAAAGTGAGAAGTTGGGTTGGATTTGCAAGTTTGCTATGCTCTCTAGTGTTTTATAAGTCTGTGCAAAGTGTCCTTTGACTGTATACTTACTAAATCCTTTCCTACTGAACAATGCCTATTTCTACAAACATTAGAAACCTTGAAATAGTTTATATTTTTATGTCATCGCTGACCAAATGTAAAATAGAAGTCCTTGTTATTAAGTTAAACCTTCTCTGTAGTATAGAAAGCTCACAGTTCAGTACCCATGAATTGAATTGCATATATTTTCTATGTTTTCACTGAGAAACAACAAATATTTGAGAATTGGATCGTGGGTGAAAATTATGGAATAGATGAAGAAAGCAGCATGTAAGTGCCTCAATATTAATATCAAAATATTACCAAAGCAAAGCATTCTATTTTCTCATAATAGTACATAAAACAAAGTAGATGTGCTGTATTTATCAGGAATAAAAATTTAGAAAATGCAAGTAAGATCTATGTTTTAGATGTTAGTTCTAAAATGGTTTCTTCAGCTCTTGCTTATCCCCTTTTGTAGTTCTTACCACTCCCTGCAATGTCCCTGACACAGATATCTTAAATCCTTTGCAAGTCTAATTTTAGTCCCTTTGCATCGCTGAAGGTTGAGGAGGAAGTGAACTGCACACGAATGGCAAAATCCTAGCCACCATTTCCATTTTCCTTTTTCCTTTAAGAAAAATGAGAGCTGTGTCTCTTAGAACCTGGGGAGGGGAGGTGAGAGTGAAGTGAAACTGATAAGGATCCAGATTTCTACTTTATGGTTCAAATGAAGTTCTTGAAGCCAGCCAGTCCTTTGAACACCACTGCTAATTACAGCAGTGTCTGCCGAGAATGTAAGTCTGAGATGCACTGTTTGAATGGGTCTTTTGATACAGCTCTGTGTGGTGGTGAATAACAGAAGGGAGATGGATTTCAGGCTTTAACCAAGCTGTGCGTTCACGTTGACGTTTATAACACTCCGTACGTGTGGCGAAATATTTTCTAGGTTCTCATTGTGGGAATTGCAATTACTTACTTATCTAGGTGTTCTGTCCCCAGTATGGCTCCCTTCAGGGAATGACAAATAGACTGTTGTATTCGTGATGTAATTACATTAGAGAGTCATGGACTTCATTTTGCGACGTGATCTTCATAAAAATAAGGAGGTTATTTTTTAAAATGGTGAGAGAACATCTGTGGTTTAATTGCTGGTATTTCTCTTTTACTTATAACCTAAGAATTTCTCTTGTCCTTTGATCAACTTTCGTTCAGTTAATGAATGTTTCCTTGCATGTGACGCATCACTCCTGGTTTGTTCTTCAGAATGGGCCACGTGCCCTTGTGGATGTCAGTGTGGCAATTCAGAGACCTCCTCACGCTTTTAAAGACTAACTTGATGACAATGATCTCGGGAGTGGGAGAGAGAGCCCACAAGATTGTTTTCCTGAACCTGTTATAATTTCTCTGGAATAGCATGTTGTGGTGGGAGCCTGAAGGAGGAAAATGCCAGCATGAATTAATAAGCTTATCACAGGGCATGGGGAGTTCTTTTACAATGCATGAAGCAAATATGGGAATTTTTTCATTCCTCTTTTGTTTTTCTGGTTGAGCTCAGCGTTCAATCTGGGAACTCCTGCGTGTTTTGTTGTTCCATCTGCTTCTGCTCATTCATTCATTCATCCATTTGTTGGTTCATCCATCCTGGGAGTCCTCTCCTTGAAGCTTGTTGACCTCCTGGCTGCCAGTGCTCCATTGCAGGGGGTGCGGAGGGAGAAGGGGGAATTGGTCTTAGAGATTTGCAATGAATTGTCTTCTTTGTGACCCCACTGCAGTCATACCCCCTGTGAAATTTGCCTTCCTTGACCTTGGCGTGCCCTCCAGAGTTTGGAAAGGCATTTATCATGGTCTCTTCTTGGCCGCAGCCCTACTTCATCCAGCAATCCACCTCCATCTCCTTTGCATCTTTGAGAAATTTACAATGTGCTTTTTCATGCTGATACCCCTCCCCTGCCAGATCTCTTGTCACTGTGGATTTAGTCTTTTAAATTACTTTACCCTCATTTTAATGAAGTCAAGAGAAGGATATGAGAGAAACTCATGTGTCCCATCAGCCGTCTTGAACCAGAAGCCCCTTGATTGATTTTTAAAGCTCTTCCTGAATGCTTCATGTTTTCAGTAGATGGTGAGTTTCGTGGAACATCCTTATTCTTCACTGAGAGATAAATGGCATTATGGTTTTAAATCCATAAAGTACTTATTCTGTTCAAGATATCATAATTCATGTCTCTTACCTTCAACTGGCACATTTTCCTGGGAAGGCAACAGTTTTATAGTTCATTTATTTATTTTTATTTAAGAACTTTTCTATAAAACATATAGTTTCATATACTATAAGTAGGACTGTAAATTGGTACAACTTTTCTGGAGCATAATGTATACCGAGGCCTTAAATATTTATGTATCTAATAGTCAAGTAATTTTATTGTAGGAATTTGAAGTGAAGAAATATGAAACTATTTAGTTATATGATGTTTATTACAATATTGTCTATAAAATGAAAAATAGTGGACACAGTAGGGGAATTAGTTACTAATCTATGATAACATCATACAAAGAAATTTAAGGGCTGTGGTATAGAGGGCAATATACTCAAATTTTTCCTACCAAAATACAGATGTTATGCAAAATGGAATAATTCTTTTATGGATCCTTCATGTTGGCAAAACATTAACATGCAAATCAATGAATATATTTGTGCATCGCATCTCTTTTAGCCAGACCATAGAATCTTAATAGGCCAAATACAGGCAACAATACCATGAGCTGAATTGTATTTTTCAGTTTTACTGAAATTTCAAATAGGTCAGAGTGATTTTTTTCATAATAGCCTCACATTTTTATGATCCTGCTGAATTGATGAGATTGTATCAGAGAAGAATGCAAGGTAAGCTGGTATTTGGTGCTTTATTCTTCACCTGAGAGCAGATTTATGGAAACCTTGAGTGCTTTCAGCCTTTTGCTTAAAGAGCTTTGGCCACCAGCAGACTGCAGACTCCTCAAGGTCAGGGGCTTTATCTTCCTGGCACCCAGGGCCGTGTCTGATCCACTGCAAGTGCTACTCAATAAACCTTGGTTAAACTGCATAGGCATGACGTTTACATGTCTCTGTGTGGGTGCAATGCACTTGATCTGATTTGATAAGTGGCAGGGATCCCAAACTAAGCCAAAACTGAATTCACCCTAAGATTCAGCCACATCTGGAGAGCTGGTAGTTTGGCATTTTCAAAGGGCTGATTTTAAGAGACACTGAAGAGCCTTCCAGGCAGAGACTCATCCCCAGGTCCTGAGGGAAAAGACAGATGAGATCCTTAAGAGTTTTTTCATAGAAAATGAGGGACCCTTGGTATGGCAGGCGGCCTCTCTTTCTGATTGTATTTCCAACTCAACGTCGTCAGTCGTACTCATGAGTGAAAATAGAAGGAGTTGTTGTCCATGAAATCCTTGAGCAACATCGAGAGCACTAAATGCCAGCATGCTTGGTGCTGGCAGCTTTGACAGAGGCCTCAGCATCCTCAGCACAGAGCCCTGGGCACCTTGGTGTGGCCTTCCGAAGGCAGCGGAAGTGTCAGAATTGCAGATTTTGGCATTGGCAATAGCGTTGCTAGAGTGTGATCGGAGGCCAGAAAGTGACAGGAGAAAAATGGCAGACTCCTTATGTTAGCCAAAGCACTAGCTCACTGAGCAATGAAAGAATCAGAGGTTGTGGAGCTTTCTCAGCCAGAGGGATACTATTTTTAATACCTTTTTTAGTGATTAATTTGACCTCATTTTTGCCCCAAGAATAGGTTATATTTAGAATTCCCTTGTGAAAATTAAGCACTACCAAAAGAATGGTGTTTAGTGTTAGATATTTTCAGATACGTGGACACTTTACCACTAGCAGTTATGATTAATGAGATATTTAGGAAATCAGTAGAACTGTATTATCCTTTGAGAATTATCATGTTTATTTTTGAGAAGTTAATAGTTTGCTTAGGTTCTTTTTCTTATCTTACCAAATTCCAGTGCTGCCTAGTCCTGGATCTTGAAGATATTCTCTTGCTTTTAAAGTTTTATTGTTTGTCATTGTACATTTAAGTTCGTGATCCATTTTAAGTTAATTCTATATAAAGTGCACATCAAAGTTTTCTCCTTTCTCTTCTTTTTCTTCCTCTTCCTCCTCCTCCTCTTCTTCTTCTCCTTCTTTTTCTTCTTTTTTGTCTCCTCTCTTTCTCTTCCCCCGCTCCTTCTCTGCCTCTTCTTCTTTGTCTAAGGATGTCCGAATGTTCTAGCACCATTTATTGGAAAGGCATATACACTATGTTTATCAGCAGTAGAAAGAATCCCGTGTATTACAGATTTGCTTAATACCAGAGAAATGTTTCATCGCCTCAACAACAGCCCCCCAGACTACTAACATTTATGTGCTTTTTGCTATGCCCCAGGCACGTTTCATATACATAGATCTCCACACTATAACCCCCAAGGTTGATATTATTTCTGTTCTAGTTTTATGCATGGGGAAACCAAAGTAAGAGAGATTAAATAACTTGTCCAAAGTTACACAATTTGTAAATGGTAGAGCTGGTTCCAAACCTAGGCTGGCTGTCTCCAGAGTCCATGCATTTAACCACCATATCAGGTTGCCTCTAAACTCAATTTTCCGTGTGGTTAAATTTTCACAAGAATATATTTTGAGATAAATTTTATGTGACAACTTATCTGCCTTCTCATTAGTATTTGGGTTGAAATAGCAAATAATGCTCCTAAAGGAACACTGAGAATGGTGGACTGAAACATTGGGTTGACTAAAGACTTAGATGGACAAGATTGCTTTTTTAGAAAGATTGTAACAACTGTTTTCTGAATGAGGTATTTGTGATATTTTGCGAGTCTGAACTTTATAAAAACATTTTTTTTAGTAAATTAATTTTTAAAGCAATTTTATTGGGATTATAATGGTTTATAACATTGTGTAATTTTTGGGTGTACATTATTGTTTATGCAAACTGCTGCAGTCACTGTGGAAAACTGTATGGAGATTTCTCAAAAAATTAAAAATAGAAATACCATATGATCCAGCTATCCCACTACTTGGTGTTTATCCAAAGAATATAAAAGCTTATTTTGAGATATCTTTCTACCTAGAATTTCACAATTTTAAAGAATGAAAAAGTAGTATTGAATAGTTTCAGGGGAACTTATGTTGTTTTTATGACCAAGCATTTTAATATCCTATATGGTACTGTTGGTAATTATTTGTGTAAGTATTGGAGTTCTTTATGTGATGGAAAGATTTTTCATTCTTTTATTCTTGTTTTTTTTATTTTTTGGTGAGGAAGATTGGCCCTGAGCTAACATATGTGCCAATCTTCCTCTATTTTGTATGTGGGATATTGCCAGAGCATGGCTTGGTGAGAGATGTGTAGGTCCAAACCAGGGAACCGAACCTGCATACTCGTCACCGCTGGAGTGAAGTGCGTGAACTTAACCACTATGCCACCAGGCCAGCCCCCAGACTTTTTATTTCTATTTAACCAGGTGACCATATGATTTGTTATTCAAACAGGGACCTTTTTGAACATAAAAGGGGACCCTATTAATAATTACTTCATGACAACAGGCATTAGCCAGGACTGCCCCAGACAAACCAGGGCACATGGGCACCTGGCATTTAACTTACCTGTGAAAGGAGACCAGGGAATCAGTGATTCCAGGGTTCATGGGTGGCTTCTAGACTTTCCAAATGTTGAAAAAGTTCTCTAACAGTTAAATGCATTGCTTCTGTTCTTAGCAAAAGGGATGGAGGATACTAAAATGACAACTCAAATCCACTTCCTGACGTTCTGTATAAGAACTTGAACTTAGTTTTCCTTCTTGTTTATCATGTTATATTTATGATGGAGACAGGGATGATCTTTTGTGTCGTTGCTTCAGAGCTGCAGAGTTCGTGGGGCAGCCAATGCCCCTGACCACAAAGAAGGAGGAGAAACCCAGCCCAGGTTTCCTCAATATTGGTTAATTTCACTTGTGGAATGAGAAGAATCCAGTAAGAGAAAGAGAGGGGCCATAGACAAGTTGCTGTGGTTCCACAAACTTCCCAGTGGATAGAATATTATATTATTTTATTCAAAGGCATGGAAATATTTTGTTCAAAGGTGTAAATAGTATCTTTTTTTTTTCTTAGCACCATATATCTTGTCATGAGCTTGCTAGGGAACATTAAACATTGCTCTCATCCTCGGCCTCCCATTGTTGTCCTGCAGTGAGGGAAGCAGCGTGGTACTGTGGAAAGAATGAGGGAAGCTTGGCCGTCAGTTTAACATGGTTGGGACAAGTAGCTTAACCTCCGTGGATCTCATTTTTCTCATTGATAAAAAGAAAATATTGAGCCAGATAATCTGAGCTTTCTCCCTGTTTTAATTTATGTAATTCTATAACTTCCTTGGAGGGTGGGGCTTAGACTCTTGAAAATTTTGACTTGGGAGAGATCATGCCTAGATTTCACGCTTCATCTACAGAAAGAGGCAAATCCGAAACACTTCTGGAGTGTTTACCAGGGGGAATAACTGTTATTTCAGTATTTTTAACTATTGAAGTTGTACTTTTAGGGCATGGATCTGTATTCAGGAAGAGAACCACATTATGGAGACTCCAAAATTGAAGTTCATAAGAACGGACAACATAGAATAAGTATGGAGCAAAGATGAAAAATTTTAAAAAAGGAACAATTTGTTAATTTTGAAGATGCCTATTCTTTTCTCAGAAAATTAGTTAGTTTAGTCCCGTTTAGTTAGGGACGAAGGAATTATATAGTGGCGAAGAACACCAGCTTGAAAATCATGCTGTGTACAATTCCTGGCTCCCACCATTCACCAGCTATATAATCTTGGCAAGTTTGTTAAGTCCTCTGAATACCAGAATCTGGGTCTGTGAAGTGAAGATAAGAATAGTACCCATATCAGAGGATTATTGTGAGACATAACATGTGTAAAATACATTGTGTTCACCACCCAGGGTCTAATTGCCATCCATCACACACACATTTGCCTTTTTACCCCTTTCACTTTCCCCCCTTCACTCTACCCCTCTGGTAACCACCAATCTATTCTCTGAGTCTATGTGTTTGTTGTTGTTGTTTTTATCTTCCATACATGAGTGAGCTCATATGATATTTGGCTTTCTCCATCTGACTTATTTTGCTTAGCATAGTGCCCTCAAGGTCCATCCACGTTGTTGCAAATGGAAAGATTTCACCCTTTTTATGGCTGAGTAGTATTCCATTGTATGTATATACCACATCTTCTTTATCCGTTCATCTCTTCTTGGGCACTTAGGTTGCTTCCATGTCTTGACTAATGTGAATATTGCTTTAGTGAACATAAGGGTGTGTATATCTTCTTGAATTAGTGTTTTTGTGATCTTTGGATAAAAACCCATAAGTGGAATAACTGGATCATAAGGTATTTCTATTTTTAATTTTTTAATGAATCTCCATATTGTTTTCCATAGTGACTGCACCAGTTTACATTCCCACCAATAGTGTAAGGGGGTCCCCTTTTCTCCATATCCTCTCTGACACTTTTTATTTCTTGTCTTTTGATAATAGCCATTCTGATGGGCATGAGGTGATATCTCATTGTGGTTTTGATTTCCACTGCCCTAATAATTAGTGACGTTGAACATCTTTTCATGTGCCTGTTGGCCATCTGTATATCTTCTTTGGAAAATGTCTGTTCAGATCCTGTGCCCACTTTTTACTTGGGTTGTTTTTTTTGTTTTGAGATGTATGAGTTCTTTATATGTTTTGAATATTAACTCCTTATCAGATATATGATTTGCAAATGTCTTCTCCCAATTGGTAGTTTGTCTTTTTGTTTTGTCGATAATTTCCTTTGCCATGCAGAAGCTTTTTAGTTTGATGTAGTCCCATTTGTTTATTTTTTCTTTTGTTTCCCTTGCCTGAGGAGACGTCGTATTCAAAAACATCCTCTCTGGGATGTTCTCGAAGCTTAGTAAGGGAGTCTCTTTACCAATGGACTATGAAGTTTTCTATCTAGTATTTTTGAGCTTGTTTCTGGGTTGAGTGAGCCTGTGTATGGGCCGTTTAAGAGCAGGTTTATCTTTCCCTGAAGTTCTATAGTTTTCCTGGGCACATTCCCCTTGGAATTCAAAGCCAGCAAAGCCAGGTATTATGGGATCTCTTCTCTCTTGTGCTGGGTCTAAGGGCTGGGGTGCCTAATGTAGAGCTCTAATCCCCTGCTCCTTCAGGAAAAGCTCCGTACCTTTGAGATCACTCCTGGCTGTGAAGCGTTGCAGGTGGCTGTGGTTTTCTCCTCGGCAGGGCTGTATCTCTCCCTGTCTGTGTTGTCCCTTGCTGTGGAGGTTCTTTTTCATCCAGTTTCCTGATTTCCCTCAAAGGAAGTTGTTCCACAGGTAGTTGCAGGTTTGTTGTGTCTGTGGGAGGAGGCGAGTTCAGGATGCCTACACTACCATCTTCCAGGCCCCCTCCTGTATTCTGTGATAGTCGCTGATCTTGTTCTTGGTTGACACATGGGATTACAAGTAATCAAATAGTTTGGACAATCAGAAGGGAGTCTCTAATAGTTGCTTTTATCTTATTTGATTGAAAATTCAGTGTGTGCTCTGCAAAGGATCAATAATAATGCCCACAATATTTCTATGATCCTGAGAGCTGTAGAGATGTCATACATCTGGAGCTCCACATGCATTTATTTCACGTTTGGTGTCTTGAATCCTGCCAATCTTCCATGACTTTCCTGGATTCATTTGGGAATTCAGCATGATTAAGTGAGTCCATATAGGAAATTTTTTCTTAAAGGAATTTGTAAGCCAGTAAAACTGAGTAGATGTTTGTGTGTGTGCGTGTATGTAAGACAGAGAGAGATAGAGAAGAGAGAAAAGAAACAGAGAGACAGAGGCAGAGATTGATTTAAAGCAAAATGAAAGAGGTCTTGATAGATGCCTTCAAACAACAATATTGTTCTCCATCATGATTTCAGATAAAGGTGACATTGTTGTGAAGTGGAGATGTCCGTTAAGAGGGGAGGGGTAGTCTATTAGTCTTTGGGAGGCTTTGCAGAAGTTTATCAGATTTGTTGAGAAAGCAAAAGTCAGCAGCAGTCTGTGGGTACATTTTGAAAGGGGAAAGGTCATTCTGAAAAAGAGATTGATGGATATCACAGAGGAGGATTGTGGGTAATGGTCAAAACAAAGTTGCCAGAGTTTAGTACTTAAAATACTGTGTTGGATTCAGAGACAGAGTCACGGTTTGATGCCTTCCAGCCATGGAGTCGTCTTTGGCAACTTTTCTTCCGTGAATCTCAATTTTCTCTTTTTAAGTATTGTTACTAATATCTACTGATAATATTTTTATGATTTAATATGAGATTAAATAATGACACCCCCTAGATCAATACATATGGTGTTCAGAAAATGCTTCTTCACATGTCACCTTACTCCTGTATTCCCTCAGTGTTCTACCAAGGGTCAACTCTGGTCTTAACACGTGGCGTGAGTACCCACAAAATGAGCCAGAGTAAAAGGACATACCAGACTAGTGAATATGCCCTCTGATAACTCATCAGTCCACATTTGTTCTCTGTTATGACTCCAGTCTAAGTTAAGGTTGTTAGTTTCATAGTGTGCTTTTCTCTTATGTATGGTCAGAATGGAAGCTCCTTAAAAAGAAGCGGTCTTTTAAGGCAGGGAGTGCAGATCCCAGAAGTGCCTCATTCATCCACGGTGTTCTCTGGAAGACTGAATCCCAATAACGGTTTGTGGATTACTGTTACCTGTGACATTACGCTTGCTCTAGAGTAAGTGAGAAAAATAAGAACGATGTAATCTCCTTCACAAAATACGTCTTTTCAATTTTTTTTAATGGACTGTCCTTGTTTTGGCTATTGCATCCTTCCTCATTTTTTTGGTTTTAGAATTTTCTTTATACTTATGAAATGGTGATGAATCCTTAAAAAGCAATTACTGATCCATGATGTCCCAAAGTCTGGAAGACCGCTCTTCCTGACATTTTGGTCTCTGCTTTCAGATGTCCTTATGAAGGTCGACTGGATGTTTTCTGTTTTTGTCATTACCAAACTGTAACTTCTTAGCATGTATTATATCCCATTTCTTTTTCTTTTTTGTTTTTTGAGGGAGATTAGCACTGAGCTAACATTTGCTGCCAATCCTTCTCTTTTTGCTGAGGAAGGCTGGCCCTGAGCTAACATCCATGCCCATCTTCCTCTACCTTATATGTGGGATGCCTGCCCCAGCATGGCTTGCCAAGCAGTGCCATGTCCGCACCTGGGATCCGAACCTGCAAACCCTGCGCCGCTGAAGCAGAATGTGCGCACTTAACCCCAGCGCCACCAGGCTGGCCCCCTATATCCCATTTCTTTTGCTTCTTTTAGAATCCTGATTTTCTTTGCTATATACAAACACTAAAATTAAAATTTTTTTCTATATTATCGTTCGTCACATGTGTAAGTAGGCACATTTGCTTTTCACATTAGGAAATTAGACTCAAAGCTAACAAAGGTTTTGAGCACATGCTACGATATGGGCACGGTCCTTGGGATTTTTACATGCATTGACTCATTTGTACCTCATCACAACCTTTCTTTATGTTCCCAAAGAATCTGAAATTTCTTTTTCTTTCATGGAACTGGATGTGGTGTGTGTGGTAACTGAGAAATTGTAATATTTTAGGTGTTGAGGATGTACTTTTGGAGGAATTATTATTAATGAAACTCCTGGTTAAAGTTAAGAGGATATTTTATCAGAGCTCAACTCAGAGAAAATCTCAAAAAGACCAGAGTCCCGTCATGTAAGTTAATAAAAGTAGAGTTACTACTGGAAAATTGATCTCTGGTTAGAGTGGAAGATGGTTGCATAATAACCATAAAAATCTATAACACCAATTGAAATAACTTCTTTAAGATTGACATGCTTTGGTTCTATGAACAATAAAAGTTTCAGTAATAAAGGATATGAGCAAAATTGTGTGAAAACTTTGGAAATTGGTGTTTCTAGCAATTTTAGATCACATGATATAAAAAGTTTGAGTGGTTTAAGGTTGACTTTCATGTTAGTTTCCTGAGCAATTTGTTAGAGAAAGTCATACTGTGTGATGACATTTTATGAACTTTAAATCCTTCTCCTCTGAATATCATGCTGGGAGCTGCCATTTAAAAACAAACACACACAAATAAAATAACTCACAAGGAATAAATAGGTTGGATTTAAAATGGGTGAATGTTATTGAAGTGTATTAATGGCCAAGACTGAACTTAAAGGCAGAACTCACGTGTCTTTCAAAAGGAAAAAGCCTTTGGCATGCTGCAAGTGTAGGCAATTGTGTCTCTCAGGTTTAAGATGGAAACAAATGACTGTCAGTGATGAAAACACAAATTAGAAAATTTGCTCTGGTCTGGTGCTAAACTGAATTTGATTTCGAATGAGTGAATGAAGGCGGGCCAGTCCCACGGATGAAACTACAGGATGTTGGTTTACTCAGCGACCTAAACGAGCAAGCTATGAAAATTAAGAGCACTGTGTTTTAATTCTGCCCTTAAATCTCCCAATCTCTTTTGACTTTTTCAGTAGTCACTATGCTGTACATTATATCTCCAGACCTTATTAATTTTATAACTGGAAGTTTGGCCATTTTGACCACCTTCACCCATTTCTTCCACCCCCCACCCTACAAAATAAAGTATAAAATGAAGCTGAAACGAATAGAGATCATGTAATACATGTACAGCGGGTGTTCTGTGCTATAGTGAGTTGGACGCTGAAGTGGTCAGCCATGCTAGGATCTTCAGACCAAGACCAAATCATAACTACTACAGAATTCTTCACTTTCGGATAACCAGGGCATTTAGAAATAAGGAAATGCCTTCTCAGCAGACAGTGACTCCACAGTGCAAACAAAATACATCTGTCCTGAAAGAGGATACGACAGCACAGGCATTTGTTAGCAAGTTATATTTTTGGGCTGAATAGAATATGTTAAAAGATAAACAAAAGCATATTCAAAATGTTAAGAGTTTACTTGAGCAAAAATTGATTCCAACCAGGAAGCGCCAAACCGGAAGTGGTTAGGAGCGCTGCACCCACAGGAGCGGGAGAAACTGAAGAGGCGCAAGCAAAGCAAGGAAAGTATGTGATTGGCTCCACCTTAAGCGGTTGCCTTATTGGGAAAGTTTAGTTGGCTCTTTGTGATTGGTTGTCCTTGGGTTTCCATTTCGTAACCGTGAGGCGTTGCAGGCTTAGGTTTTGGTTTGCTTTCTTAGGCTGCTGAGGCACTGATGCCACCTCAGTCTAATGGCCTCCTTGTTGGATTAATTTAACAAATAGAATCATAGAGGTTTAGATATTGCCTCTCATTTTCGTTTTTGAGCTCTTCCGTGTACAAGGCTGTTTACTTTCATGTATTAGTAATTCATTTTTCTATTTAAAAATACCTTTTGCGCATCCATTGTGTGTCAGGCATTGCTCTAGGTCCTGAGGATGTACAGGACCAACTAGATGGCAGCCTTCATGGGACCAGCATTACAGTGGAGGGTGGTGAGAGAGCTGACAGTAATCCATTAAACAAATGGATAAACAGGGTAGTTTCAAGTAACAATAAATGGAAAAAATAAAAGAGGGTGCAGGAATAGAGATTGATGGAGTTCAGAGAGTGAATGGTGGCTACTCAAGGATCTTCAGGAAAGCCGCTGAGAGGAGCTGACTCTTGGCAAAGAGACAGGGAAGAGCGTTCTCCACAGAAAAACAGGTGGAAAGCGTTCTCAGCATATTATTTTTATGTGCTTCTCATTTTTCAAGTGATGAAACAGATACTTCAAGGCTGACTTGTCCAAGGAGCACAGTGAAGTTCTGGCATGTTCTTTTCTTGAAGGCATATTTGACTCAGAGCCTGTATTTTTAGCTATTATGTTATGCTTCCTGGTGGACATGAGCCACTAATTAAAGCTCTGCTTGATCTGGACAACGCAACAAACAAAAAAACAAATAAACCTTAGGTCTGATGACAGAGGCCTGATCTGGGTTCCCACAGTGGGGAGCCATAGCTCTTCACCCGAATTCCAGACCTGAGTTGTTCACACCCAGAACCTCCAGAAGGAAGGAGAGGGCACATTTAAAAATATTCACTTGATCTGTTTCATATATCTAAATCCTATCAAGCAAGAGCAATTGCAAATCAATGAGTAAAAATGAGTAAAATTTTAAAAAAATCACACTAAAGAAATAAACAAAGGACAAGAGCCAGATGAAGATAGAGAAGGTTCCAATGAGGATGAAAAAGATGTTTATTTTCCTTAATTATCAAAGAAGTACAAACTAAAACAAGGCATCATTTTAACCTTTTTATTAGCAAATATGAAGGAGACCAATAATATCCAGAGTTGGTGAAATATCTATCACAATTTGAATGTAAATACTTATAGTCTAGTTAGACCGCCTTTAACAAAATCTCAGAGCACTTGTTCATATGTTATAAGATGTAGAGAGTTGAATGGTGCCTTGTGCTCCCAGAAGAGACGACCAGCCAGAAGCTGTGAATGTGACCTTATTTGAAAAAAGAATCTTTGTGGGTGGAATTAATTTAAGTTAAGGATCTCAAGATGAAGTCATCTTGGATAGAGTGGACTCTTAATCCAAAGGCAAGTTTCTTAAGAGAAGGGAAGTGGAGAAGACAGAGCCAGGAGAAAGACCTTTGAAGATGGAGGCAAGGATTGGGGTGTTGCTGCCACAAACTCAAAAACACCTGCAGCCAGCAGAAGCTGGAAGAGGCAAGGATTGCCCTGGAAGCTTCAGAGGGATGGTGGCCCGCCAGCAGCTTCCTTTTGCACTTCTGGCATCCAGAATTGTGAGGATTATACCTGTTGCTTTAAGCCACAAACTTTGTGGTCATTTGTTATGGCAGCCTAAGAAACTGACACACAGATATGAATCCCTTTCCAGGAGCAATATTTTGTAATGGCAAAGATGGAATAATCTAAATGCTTGGCAGCGTGTGACGGCTTAACTAAATCATAAATCATTAAAAAATAAGATAGATATAATCACCCCGAGAAGTCATCAATGATATATTGTTAAGTAAGGAAAAAAAGATATAAAAATAACAGATCATGTGTATATCTCACTTTTGTTAAAAAAAATAAAACCAAAAATACATTTCTCTGTATATTTGACATGAAGTTACCCTGAATGTGAGGTGATGCTCCATTTTTCTGATGGAGACACCGTAAAGTTTTTTGGCTAACTTGAATATGTGAATCTTTAGGGGTATGGAGAAATAAACAAAAGTCTACTCATAAATTATTGATTTAGTTAAACATGCATATTTGACATCACATATATAAGATAACAATAACCTAGACAGATTTGTTTTTTTGTACTCTTGCATTTTTTGCAATTCTAGTCAAATTCTTGACATGTTGGGTATTACTTGAGATCATTTCAGGCTAATGCTTTTTTCCCCGAAAAACTGCTGCTCTAAATAAACTTAGTCTTAGTGGCTGAAAGGCACCCCAAAACTATGGAATCTTCTGAAGCTATTTTTAAGGGGTGATACAGAGAAATCTGAGAGAGCATGGTTACAGACATTGGAGAAAAATAAAACTAATTTATGTCTGTACTCTGCAGAGTTCAGTCTGGTCAGTAAATTGTATATATTCAGCATTTGTATATGCAGAGGAAAATGTTCAGGTATAAGATGTCTGGAAACAGACCAAGCTGTGTCCAAGTTAACAGTGGTTACCCTGGGAAGTGGGGTTAGTAATGACTGCGGGGGTGTGTGTGTGTGTGTGTGGCTTTCACCATTTAATGTTACACTTCTGTATTGTTGGACTATGTTATGTAGGCAAATAATACGTCTGTAGTACTAATATTTTTAATTATAAAAATACAAAAATTTAAAAATTCTACCCATTCTTCAAGAGCCAGGCTACCTTTTACCTGTCCTCATTCTTATCCAGAAATGATATCCCCCCGCTCGAATCTTCCAGTGGGCTTTTCTCGGTCTTTCTTTTAGACACTATTACATTCTAATGCAGGCATCTTTCCTTTGCTAAATAACTTTACTCTGTTCCTGAGAATCCTACTGCATGGGGAGAAGCTATTGAATAAATATATCTGCTAATTTTTAATTTTATTTTTAAATTAGCGTGCAGTAAAATCAGCTTTTTTGTGTACAGTTCTATAAGTTTTAGCACATGTGTAGATTCGTGTACACCACCATCAGGAAAGAGAACAGTTCAATCATCTGAAAAAACTCCCTTGTGGGGCCACAATGTGAAATTTCAAAATTGCCTTTTTGCAGTTGCATCTTTCCCCTCCTCCTAACGCCTGGCAATCACTGATCTATTTTTCAAAACTACAGTTATGTCTTTTTGAGAATGTCCTATCAAGAGAATCGTATAGCATGTAACCTTTTGAGACTGGCTTCTTTCACTCAGCATAATGCCTTTGAGATCCATCCATGTTGTTGCGTGCCTCAATAGATCAGTACCTCGTTCCTTTATTGTGGGTAAGCGTCCATCGTATAGACGTCCCACAGGTCGTTTAACCCTTCCTCTACTGGAGTATGTTTGGGTTGTTTCCAGTGTGGGGCTATTATAAACATTAGTGTTCAGGGTTTTGTGTGACCGTGAGCCTTCATTTCTGTAAGGTAAATAACTAGGAGAGGACTTTCTGGGTCACATAAGTATATGTCTACCTTTATAAGAAGCTGCCAAACTGTTTTCTCAGAGTGGCAAAACCATTCTGCATTCCCGCCAGTGATGCGTGAGTTCCAGCTGCTCTGTATCCTTACCTGCACTTGGTATTTGTAGTATTTTCTGTTATTCCATTCTCATAGGTGTGTGCTGGTATCTCATCATGATTCTGACTTGCATCCCTAATAGCTAATGATGCTGAGCACCTTTTCATGTGCAGATTTGCCATTTGTGTATCTTTGGTTAAGTGTCTATTCAAGTATTTTTTGCCATTGCCAAAGTATTTGGCTATTGATTAATTTAGACTGTTTTTCAACAGGCCCACTATTGGCAATTTGGGTGACATAATTCCTAGTTTTATAGGCTGTTCTATTCATTACAGCTCATTTAGATTCCCTGGATTTGGGGCACAAAATGCTCAAAACACTGGCCACTGTGATGACCAAACAATGCTCTCAGACATTTCCACAACTCTATTTCCATCCTCCTCATTCTCTTTTTCTTTCTTCTTTTTTGTGCTTTCAATAATAGTATTTACAGATTTACAGCTGAATTTTCAGCTTGTTTCCCTGGCAACTGATTTTAGGATCCCAAACAAATTATTTATTTTAAAGTCGTGGCTCTCTATGACAACAGTAGGCAGAAAACTGAACAATATAATAGCTGCGATTATCATCAGAAAGTCAGTCTATTTGGGGACAAAATGTGAAATGACATAAGAACATTTACAAAACATACTAAACTAGTATTCTGTGATATAAATTAAACATGTTGAGGAGACGAAGAGCAGAGGAGCTGTAGACAAAGTCTTAGGGTACAAGGTCAGCAGACCTAGAATCACAAGACTCTGCCCTGACCAGGGACAACTTACCTCTCCTCTCTCTCCCTTGGTTTCCTCATTTATGAGTTAGGAATGAAGTTCCTCCTCTATGAACGTGACATGGTAACTGCTAAGATACCGTGGTAATATATATCATATATATAGGTATAACTATTGGTAATGTATATATATAGGGTAATATATAAAGGAATATATATATACAGGTATGTGTATGCATATATGTATATGTGTATATATATATACACACATTACCTATATATAAAAAGGTAATGTATATCACAATGCCTTGAACTTTGGAAAAGTCAGAATCTATTCATTACCATATCATCATCATGATAATTATATTAGTTAGGGTATTCCAGAGAAACAGAGCCAATAGGATATCTATCTATCTATCTATCTATCTATCTATCTGTCTGTCTGTCTATCTATCTATCATCTATCTATACAGATATTGATATATAAGAGGAGATTTATTATGGGAATTGGCTTACAGGATTATGGAGCCTGAGATATGCTGTCTGCAAGCTGGAGACCCAGGAAAGCCAGTGGTATAATTCAGTCCAAGCCTGAAGGCCGAAGAACCGGGGGCTCCGATGTCCAAGGGCAGAAGATGGAAGTCCCAGCCCAAGAAAAGGGAGAGAGAATTTGCCTTTCCTCTGCTTTTTTGTCCTGTTTGGACCCTCAAAGGATGCCAGCAACATGGCTGAGGGTGGATCTTCTTTCCTCAGTCTACTGATTCAAATACTAATCTCTTCCAGAAACACCCTCACAGACACACCCAGAAATATGTTTTACCAGCTCTCTGGGCATCCCTTAGCCCAGTTAAGCTGACACGTAAAATTGACCGTCACAATCATCATCCTCATCCTCACCTTCCCTAGTTATGAGTTTTCAGCTGGCTTGGGAAGGGCCTAAGAGTAGGAAAGGAGACATGAACTATTACAGGGACAAGGTGTCATCTGGAAAGAGTCAGAGCTGGGGGTGTGTGTTCAGCATAAACTGTAGGCGAAGTCTCAAGACACTCAGAGATTTGCTCCCAGTGTGCTCTGAGGTTTCTGCCAGTGTAGCACCTCACCACACCTCTTTTCTGACCACACCCCTAAAACTTTAGACCCAGTGCTGCTTCCTTTGGGGTAGCCTCAAGTCAGAGGAGTGGGAACAAGGACCCCCACATACTTTGTATAGCCTGATGCTCTCTCCTCTAAGTTGGACATGTTTCAAAAATGTCTTAATTTTATCTTAAATGAGGAATGTGAATTTTACATTTTATTTCATGACGTTTATATTTCTTTTAAAGTAAAAATGATGTTTTAAATTAATAAGAAGAGTTTTTACCTATCTCCCTTGTGTCTAGTTAAAACGAAGTGAATTGAAAAGACCAGTTTTGAAATGTTGAGCTGAACAGAAGAAGCTCTGCAGAGCCTGCCAGGTTGAGCATCTATGCAGTTTTTCTTCTTGGTGTTTGGGTTTGTTCCAGATGTTTTTTATTCTTGCCCACCCTCAACCCTCTCTAAGGAAAACTGCTCTACCCACAGCTCATGACTTTAATGTTTTGTGCCAAGTATATTCTCCATCAACATCTGCGTAAAGCTAACTGAGCCAGAGGACCCAGACAACTTTCAGCCAAGACAGAGAATGATATCTGGCACAGAGATGGGCTGGGCTTCCTCTTGGAATTAGGGACTAGGATGCCAGTTAGTGATAAGTGACCGTGTAGAAAGAAGTGGGGAGTTCCATGGTAGAGCAAAATTGAATAAGTAGCAGAAGTCCACAGTCTTAACTAATTTAAGGGAAAGTCAAGTGACCAAAGTGGTAAAGATGGGGGGCCAGCCTGGTGGGGTAGTAGTTAAGTTCAGTGTGCTCTGCTTTTGGCAGCCCAGGGTTCATGGGTTTGGATCCTGGGTGTGAACATACACCACTCAACAAATCCATGCTGTGGCTGCAACCCACATACAAAAAGTAGAGGAAGATTTATACAGATGTTAGCTCAGGGCAAATCTTCTTCACCAAAAAACCCCACAAAAATGCTAAAAATGGCAATATAGAAAACTTAGTATGGCAACAGTGTAGAATGGATGAGAATGAAGAGAAACTGGAAGCACAGAGCAAGATAGATTCTCAGCCCCAAATTTTGAGGTGAAGGTGGACTTGAATGGGTGTTGGCCATGGAACCAAGGAGATTCGGATCTATGGGAAGTCGTGTGTTTGCTCTTTATTTTAAAGAGTTAGTGAAGAGATGATGACTTTAATGCTTCTTTCTTCCTTTGCAAGTAGAGTAAAAGCCACATTTCTTGGACTTTAAAAAAGAACACCTACATGATCATTCTGTTGCTAGTGCGCATTCAACGATTCACAGCATACACAGTCAACAGTCTGGTCATTTTAGATATTTAGTCCTTAAATTTGACAAAAGTGCCAATCACTTTGGTCTGTGATTCCTGGTTCAAGAATTCAAAGCCACAATCAATTTTGAAAACTGCCACGATTCTTTAGGAGTGAATGAAAACAGAATGCCAAGCAGCCATCCTCCACTGCCTCACCTTGAGCTGTTGTTGGTAAACACGCTACGTGCTATTGGTGTCATGTGGACCTGCATTCTTTTGCACATAAGTCTGATCACCCTGGCCCAAACGGGACACTATGTGTCCCAGGATCCCTCAACACTGTTTAAAATATACAACTCAGGTTTTTTTTTTTTCCTGAAAAATTGCAATGTTTAGAAAATATTTCAGGCAAGTGAGCCCTTGCTCATTATCGTTCAAATACGTAGGTCAAACATGTGGCTGCTTTTGCCAATTTTTAGGTGTTTGAAAGCATTCTTTTCCATTGGTGGCAGGCTTTTTCTCAATATAACATTATTTTAAAAGAAGACTTTAAGTTTTATTTTATTACCATTAATTAATTTGTACTTCTGTTATGAAGACTTCAACGGGCATTGCATCAGTGAAATTAATGCCACATGTATTAGAAAGAAATAGCAAGAGCTGACCAAGGGAAAGGATTAAGGGAACCACGAATTCCTACTTGGAAAGTTCCTTTAAAAGCTTTTCTTTAGCACTGTTAGGTGCATCAACTTTCTTCCAATTTGCGATAGGCAAGAGTAGAATAAAGCTTCATATTGAGCTTGTATAATGGAAAATAATTCATGGGATTATACACAATATTTGACATGTAGGAATTCTAGAGTTTTATTTAAAACTGCTATATTTATTTGAAACATAGTTATTTCAAACTCGACATCAAATTGTTGAATTATACTTCCCTCATTAGAAATTCATGAGGCATGGGGGCACAGTGTGTATGACCAAATTTTGAAAGCTTTAAACTTCTCAAGGAATATGCTAGTGGCAAAAACATAAATTTGATTTCCCTATGAATCATCATGACCTATTTTATTATGCAGGTAGAGTTGCCATGGATATTAAGAGAATAATAGCATATTTGCAAGAGACCTGTAATTTTGCATTTCTTCCAGGTCAGCTGTATTTGGTGGCAGCCTCTCTCTAGGCAAGATTATTAAGTGGAGAAGCTGGGATTTTTATCCTCCCCTTTCTTTGACTAGCACATTCATTGGTGGTTATATTTCCCTTCCTTCTAGTGTTTTCAGAAACTCATATCACCTCTTTTCCAGAGTCCATCAATAAATGCTTTCTGCAAATGTTGAATCACCTAATTTATATTAACTTTAAATGTTGACCAGTAAGAGGCTATGCTTAAGGCATAAGCATTACTTTTTCTTTTTTTGGACTGTTATGTCTAATGATAAGAAAACTCTTCTTTTTTATTTGTATAATTTAATACATTTTCACCGTAGAACATGTAGAAAATACAGGCAAATAAAAAGAAAAATATTCCTGTGATCCCATCCCTCCAGGACTGCCTCTGCTCATTTTGACGTATATTCTTCACATAGTAAAATGGAATCATCCCGTGTGCAAGCTTCAAACTATACCTTTTCTCTTAATTTATGATCATATTTTCTATATCTTTAAACATGCTGACAAGCCCATATTTAATAATTTCTTGGTTTTGTATTGTATGACTGTACTCTAAGTTATTTAAACAATCCAGTATTGTTTGACATTATGATTGTGTCCATTATTTTGCTCTTATAAGTTGTCAGAATTAACATTCTTTTGCCTATTTCTTCAAATACAATCATGACCATAGGGGGAAGAAACCTTGGATATGATACCTCACTGCCTATGAGCCAGAGACAGGGAAATTTCTTGCCCCTTGAAATCATATCTAGTTATTCAGTCATTTTCTCTACTGCCACTGAGGATAGCTTTCTTTGTTAGCACTCAAAAATTAACTAAAATTGAGTTAATTTGGCACTCACTGAGGGAGAAAAGTAACAACAAATAGTTGAAAGTTTGAAAGTGCTTTACGTTAGATTGAAAACAAAAAAGCAAATTATCTAACCTACATTCAAACCAAATAGCTGTGATGTTTGGAAATACTGCAATAAAACTGAGTTTGCAGCATTTGAATTAGATGCAGAGCCTTTCACATGAAAGTTCCTCAAGGACAAAATATTCAGGATTCTAGAGTGGTTTCTCTGAAACTGTCATTCTTAGTCGGTGTCAAAGTTACATGGCAGGTGGATCAGAAACTTTGCTTGAGACAGTTGCTGGGAAACTGAACAAGAGAAATGGTCAGTGATTGAAAAGGAGATGGGTATTACAGAGGCAAAATTTGTGGGGTTTGACACGTCATTGTCTGCTATGAGAGAGGAGATAGAGGATGGATGATATGGGCCTGGAGGCAGGAGGATGGTGCTGCCATTTGTTGAGGAGGAGCAAGTTGTATGGATATGGGACAAATTCCATTGCAGGCATTCAGCCTCAGCTTCTGCTAATTTAACCATGTGAAGATATCTCAGCAGGGAGTTGGAAATGCAAAATTGGAACTAGAACAGTAAGTGCATACAATTAATAGTTTTAACTAATAGAAGGAATGAGTGCCCCTATAGAGAAAGAATGCCTACATATGATGGTTGAAGTGACAAACACGATGGCAGAGAGGTAGCAGGGAGGGAAGTAGGAGAGTGCAAGGTCAAGAGGAGCCCAAGAAAGATGAAGCATTGGAGACACATGAGGATTGAAATCTGCTGACCTATGACATAGTGTCACTGTTGAACTTCAACTAAGGTGTTACAAATCAACGTGGGTATAGCAGCCAGAGAATAATGAAAAAAATAATACCAACAAGAAGAAAATGTAGACGTGTTAAGAGTCTACTATGTGACAGCTACTGTGCTCAGCACATCAATTGCATTAGATTATTTAATCCTCTCAGCAATAGCTGTGATGTAGAAGTTTTCATTGTCCCCCTTTTACAGAGGGAAACAAAAGTCTGCAGAGATGAAATATTTTTCCTGAGATCACACGATGTGCCATACATAGGGCACAAACTCAGGACTTACTCTTAATTTCTCTACTGACTTTTAATTAGGGGGTACATAGTAAAATGGTTGATGAGAAAGTGAGGGCAGCAGATTATATCTTTTTGAAGGAGGTTAGCTCATTCTGGAAGAAAACCATAAGGGAGTCCTGTGGGAAGAAGAGAGGTGGTAATGTGGAAGAGAGGTACATCCAGAGTTAGCAGTGAAAGAGGAGCCATTCCCAGTGAGAATCCAAGGTATGGTGATGTCTGTCAGTAGGTGGCTGAAGTGCAGTGGGAATAAAAGGCATTGTTGCTAGAAAGGTCAGGTTCTATCTTGAGATCAGAATTCTGGAAAGGCTGTTACTATCTATGTCCCTCTTAGAGGACACGGAAGAGACTGAGTTGAAGAGTAAGATGCTAAAATCATTAAGGATGTTGGGCAGTGGTCCTGCAGCCAGAAGACGGAGGATCCGAATCATCTGTCGAGGGCTGGGAAGAGGTCGGGCTTGTGGTGAATGTGGATTTTGAGAGAACAGAGGTTAGTAAGAAATGGCAGAGAACAAGGATTGGAAATCGGGAATTGAGCGGTGCCTTAACATGCTTCCAGTCTCCAGTAGTTGTGTGCCCATGAAGGAGGGTGTTGGCAAAGCGTAAGGGCCACTGTCTTCTGTCACGTCATCTTATTTAAGGGAAAAGAGCCGTGAGGGAAGGGGGAGGTTGTAGTTATTGAGGACAGGGTGAAAGGCAAGCTAAATATGCTTCCCCTCAAGAGAAGAGTGTTTCCACAGGGAGCAGATGAATGTGCAGGCTGAGCTTCCCATGGCGTTAGTATTGTCAAGTGTTTGTGGTAGGAGGTTGGGAATAGACTGAAAATACCTGTTCGTGATGGGGAAAGGGGAGGATGGGGAGAGGTCCTGAACTGGCTGAGTTTTAGACCATGTCTCTCTCTCTGAAATTTCTAAGCAGAGTTAAATTTGTGGTGTTTGCGAACTGCCTTGCAACAGCCAGGACTCAGTACCAAGAGCTGCTCCCAGAGGTCAGGGACAGTGAGGAAAGGTGAGGTGTCAGACCTGAAAAGGGAATGCTTATGTTGCCCTTTTGTGGATAGTTTCAGACTTTTCTTGAGGGTCTATGGGATGAAATTACAAAATTTGTTTGAAAAGCATTAGATATTAATGTCTTGAATGTGGACGGACATAGTCCTGAAGTTGAATCAGGGGTCTCAGCCTTGGCTCTGAGTTAGAATCATCCGCGGACTTTCAGCAACTACCTGGGCCCATCAAAGACCAATGGAAAGCTAGTGTTTGTGGATGGGGCTCTGGTATTGGTATTCTAATAGTCCTCCTCAGGTGCTTCTGATGGACTGTGAAGGCTGAAGGCATCTGCCTTCTGTAAAGGGGAGAAAGCCAGGAGCATAGCTGAACAAACCTCTTGTGAATGTGAACCCACTCATGTGCTCCCACTTCTGTGGGGTCAGTGGTCTGTTGTCATTAATGGGTCCTGGCATCATTTGCTGCTGGTTCATTATTAAGCTGTGGAAATGCTCACACATATGCTGGGTTAGTGCTGATGGTATTTGTTTTACTATCAAAGGCGCTCTACCCTTTCTCTCCCACAAAGATAAACGGTAAGTGAAGGGGAGCAAATTGGGAAACACCCTATTTACTTGTGATGGAAGGTAAGGCATGATTAAGATAGAGGCCTAGCATGTAGAGAAGCCTTCTTATCCTGTGAGGCAGGTACCACCGCCCACCCTCAACGGAACTCCAGGTCTTGTCTATAATGCATTATTCAAAATTATGTAAATTGAGCTCTTATGTCATTTACATCTTGCATACAACTAACAACCTGATGTAAATTAGTGTAGTAATCATTAAATAGTTTTGAAGTGTCCTTGTGAAGTAACATCCAAAGGAAATCAAAGAGTTTCATTCTTTTATTCAGTTATTTAAACAATATATGAAATTTTATTGTGTTAAATTTCAGTATTGCACGTATTGCAACTGAAATGTTGATGATAGCTAAAGGATGGTCTCAGAATTAAACAAACGAATTTAAGTTTGACTATTGGTTTGTGAAGAGTTTTACTAAACTGGATAGTAAGTAGAGAGAGTTTATAACATGGGAGCTCTTGTTTCAGAAAAAGAGAGCATTCATTTAATTATTCATTTTGCTTCTGAGTGAACATCTGAATCTCAGTGTCTACTTTAAATTCACTTTCTCTCAGGTAAGGAATTAAGCCATGTACATACATACGTACATACACAGTCATATTTCTTTACAAGAGTAATGTATATTCTCTGTAGTAAAGCTTTAAAGCACAAATAAGTGAAAGGAAGAAAATAAAAACACTTGAAATATATATATTTTTTACCTGACCATCTGACAATAACTACTCGTAATGCCCTGGAATATGATCTTCTTGCTTTACACACACACACGGATTAATTCTGAATATAGTGTTGGTTAGTAACTCTTTTTCACTTAACAACATATTTGAACGTTATTGTTCTCATTAAATATTGTTCTACAATGTGGACTTTTCTGGATAGTATTCCATGCTTTGGATATTATAATGTATCTGACAAATAATCTGCTGCTTGACATTTAGATAGTTTACAATTTTGTTTGTTTTTGATTTCTGCTAATATAAACAGTGCTGAGCTGAATATCTTTACAGCTGAATTCAAAGTTTTGAGTGCTGAAACATAAAATGGTGGAACTGGAAGTTGTGTTTTGCTCCCATTGGTTATGATAGGCAACAGAGTGCATTTTTAATATTCAGACGCGTTGCACGGGCATCATTGTATTAGTCTCCTTGACTCCTTGAGATTTGAGAAGTCTGAAAGCCTACTGAGGACAGCACATTGTCCTCCTGGCGTTCTTCACCTAGCACCAGCTGTTTTTATACACTTGTCTTTCACGTGAACTCTTACGGATCCGTGACTGCTGTGTTTACGAACATGCTCTGAACTTGTGAGTCTCTATACTCATGCTGTTGACTACCCTGGCAGCTTTGTTCTACCATATTTTCAGCTCAGGCTTTTGAAAGCCAACCCTTTAGCAAAGCCAGGTCAAAGGTCACTTTTTCAAGAAAGCCTCCCCAAGTCCTTCCGGGGGAACTTATCTCCATCTCCTTTGTTCTCCTTGCTCCACTCCTCTTCCCCCCATACCCACAGCCAGGCTCCTCCTTGGACCTAGCCCGGTATTTTTATGGTTTTACTATGTGGTATTAATATTTGAAGTTATACCTAGTTAACACTGGAAGTTATTTAGTAGTTAATATGTAGTATTAGCATTTGAAGAGCTATATCCTGCACTAAATATGGCTTAGCCATCTTTGTTTACTTTGTCATACCTTGTACGGTGTTTTTCAGGTGCTTGAGATCAATGCACATTCTTTGTATTAAATTACTTAATATTTTAAATTTAAATGAGCCACTTCAAATATTAAGTGTTTTCTTTTTCATTGCAACACGAAACTAGAGAATGGGTAGCAATAAGAGAAACACAAAATCCTAGTTTGCTTATTACCTTAATCTTGTCTGAAAAAAATACAAAACCTACAACACACAAAACACTCCCAATCTCAATTTGAAAGCAGGTTCTTTATTTTTTCCCTCCTTATTACCTGTTCCTGAGAACTTCTAATGTCTCTCTTAGGCCTTAATTATTCCTGGTAGTGTCACCTATATTGTAGATAATTTGGGAGGAATGTAATATGTAGAAGAAAAAATCTGGATTGAGATCCCAGATATGCAAATGAAGAGCAGTTTGATTGTGAAAAATGCTGTAATTGCCCTGAGTTTCAGTTTCTTTAGAAAATGAGGGAACAAGACTAGGTCCTACAGGTCTCATCTAACTACAAAAGTCTGTAGTTTTTTTAAACATGGTTGTTGATATCTATATCTATATAGATATTGATATATACAGCTAAAATTTAATGAGCACTTACTATGAACCAGGCATTTTACATGTGTTTTTGGTTGCTAGTAACAGAGATCCAACTCAACTTGCTTTAATAAAAAGGAATTTTTTGGTTGGTATAACTGGGAAGACCATGGGTATACGGACTTCAGGCACAGCTGAATTCAGGAGTTCAAATGATCTGTTCAGTGTTCTCACTCTCTCTGTCTCATGCTGTTCTGCCTTTCTCTATTTTTATCTCCTGGCTTCTCTATGTTGGCTTCATGCTCAGGTAGCCTCATGGGATACCACGGAAAAGATGGATGGTGACAGTCTCAAGCTAGAAGGTTGTGGATAAGGACCCTAACTTGCCAAGTTTATATCTAGGCATAACCCTTTGCCCAATTACTGGGTCCTGAGGAAGAAATATATGATCTTTCTAAGCTGTGATGAATATCAAACTGGGTAGTCATGGGACAACTGTGACAAATAGTCACACCGGGACCAATGAAGTGGGATAAGAGGTGAAGGAACAATGGAGTCAGGAAAGTATATTAAGCGCTTATCAAAATCCTGACATTACGGGTCAGAAGAAAACTTAGAATTCATCTATCTGTTGAATCATCCACTGAGAATGTCTATATTCTTTCTGCAACTCTGGCAAAAAAAAGCTTTAGGCTATGTTTAATAACACTAATTTGAGAGAATTAATTAGCATTTTTGTTTTTAAAAGACACAAATATCTATTTTTCTTTTATGCAAAATAATTGAAGCAGTAAATAATTATCTACATAAAAATGGATAAACATTGTCAGTGATGTTTATATAATGTGCTAAAAAACCCTTGAGTTGTAATCACTAGTCTTGACACGCAATCAAGAATGCTCTGTTCTTGTTGTTTCTTTAGAGAGAAATTATAAGGACAAAAATTACACTCCTTGAAAAGGGGAGAGTGATGGTCCCCTTTTCAGAAATATGAAAAAATAGAAATATGAGAAAATGCGACAAATCTTAGGCATATAATTCTAGAATGAGAGAATAAATTAGAATGTAGAGTTGAATCTTTTTTGGGTTCTAAAGTGAATCTGACATTTATTTCACAGAAAAAAGGATAGAGTTGCAAGTGAGGGCTTGTATTAACATGGCTGTCTACTTGGACTCAAGAGGTATTGTAAGAGGAAGGTATGTGGATCGGGGGCTTGTTGGCCTGCTTTGAAAGGAAAATGAATAACATATACAATGTCACTTTAGAGTATTGTTGACTGCTGACTATGGGATAGGTGTTCTAGTAAGTTCTTTGTACGCATTGTCTTCTCACAAACGTGGGCACTTTCATTAGCCCCATTTTACAATGAAAGGGCTTATGACAGAGCAGTAATACTGTGCTGAGGTCACAGACCTAGTAAGTGGCAGTACTAGGACTTGAACCCAGGTCTGCCTGGCTCTGAGCTCGTACCCTGAGGCACCACTCTCTTATCTAGTGGGTTGAACCATGTAGAACTCCCATTTTTGTGGTTCAAAACACTCAAATATTCGCTATTTCATAAGATAAAAGGATGTGCATAGCCCTGGAACTTTTGAATGTTAAAGAGATGATCTTTATAGTTTTATAGTTTTAGAACCTCATGTAAGAATAGTGAGCATTCAGGATATCCCTTGTTTCACAGTTTAGAGAAAAAAATCTTTCTTTTCTCCTGGTTCTCACTCATTCTAGGCAAATGTAATGTAGAGTTTAAATTAATAGTCTTACAAGATGCAGGGACTGGTGCAAAATCTCATTATAAAGTTCAAGTGACGTGATATTAATTTCTTGATTTACCATAGCAGGTAGTCATGAAATTACAATGGAAGAAAGTAATGCCATATTGCAGCGTGCTATCACAATTGCTAGTTTTGTGACTGTGGGTAAGCAACTGAACTTAATTCAGTCATAATAATCTAATATACTTTATAGAGTTATTGTGAAAATTAAATTAGAAAACGCAAGTAAAAGACTCAGCACAGTGCCTAACTGAATAAATTTTCCCTGTTACTATTATTTTCATCTTATTTCCAGATTTTTAAGTGAGAATCGCATCCATTTGGGATATTCTGAGATGGTTTACTGATACAAGTGCACTAATGGCTAATATAATAAACGGTACAGGAATGACTTGAAGACTACATAAGCCCTCCCATGCTGTTTACGCCTTGGCTGTGCTAGCCAAGCCTGTGGTGCCGTTTATGACCGAAGCTGATTTCAGAGTTTAAATTTTATTTAATGGAAAGCATCCAACTTTGTTATCTGAGCTGCATGAGAGAAATTTAGTTATGTGCCGTTGACAGATGCTCTGGAGTGTCGCCTATCTACAAGTTTGTCCTTTCTCACAAAAAGCCCCAAGCGGTGGAAGTTCTGAGCGGTCAAAGCAACTTGTTGAAAGACTCTCTCTCCTTCTCTCGCTGAGGGGCTCCTTCTTTATCAGCACTCTCGCAAGAATTTGTGTCCCACAGTGAGTCACCGGGAAGTTCAGGGCTTCCCGGCAAGCAGCTCAGAGTCAAGTTCTACAGCTATTCTTAGCTGGTCCCCACCCTGTAATGGAAGATGCTAGATGAACTTGCAAATAACACATTGTACTGATGTCAACCAGGGTGGGCTGTATCAGGTTGAGTTTCCAAGCCTCTTTTTTCTTCGGTGTATTAAGAACAGTGAAAAATATAAGGCAAAACAAAAAAAAGGTCTCCTTGAGATTTCAGTCCCGTAAGCAGATATTCCATGGAAAGGAATGTGCACTGGAGGCTGAAAGCAGAAACATGATTCTTTGCAATTCTCTGATTTCCAAACTGTTCCCAATCTATAATCAGGGCTGTATTAAAGATATCAAAGCAGTTATTATCCACATTTCAATTGCGAGATCTCATTGTGATTGTGAATAGTTTAGAAATAGTGGCTTTGCTTTTGAATGGTACATAGAACGTTGCATTAGCATGGCCATTAACAAGATAACATTTTCCCTGGCGGCTTGGCCATTAAAGTCAGTGTACACGCATAAAGCGCCTTTTCTCTAATGAGATAATTGTTCTCACCTTTCTACTCAGTTTCTCAAGAAATCAGACCGCTTCTAAATCAGAAAGAGTGCTCATATATTTGTTACAGTGCTTATCAAATTGTATCATCATCTTTTTATATGTCTATTTCCTGAGTACACTTTTTTCATCTATGTATTCCTACCATCTAACAGGATGCCAGAAACATAGCAGGTATCATGCATCAATATGAATATACAAATATGTGTATGCATATTGAAAATGGGATCATATTATGTATGTTCTTTCATAATCTGACTTTTAAAATCTAACAAACTTATCATGGAAATTTTACATTCCGCTAAACATAGAGATACATATTTTAATGTATTTAATTGTATAGAAGAATCATAATTTATTTACCCAGTCCTCTGTTATTGGACATGTAGTTTATAATTATTAGAAAAAAGGTACATCATAGTGTGTTTTTATTCAACCCCTCATCATTCATCAATTCACAGCAAATATTTACCAAATGCCTTCTCTGTACCAGACACTGTTTAAACTCTGGGACTATCATAACAAACCAACGTTTTAGTGAGGAGAGAGATAATAAACAAAATAAGAAAAATATTTCATATGGAAACAAGCTAAGTTGATCTGCTGCTTTTCCTGATGAATGTGACACATGAATAAATGTGATTATTAAACATATATATATATATATATATATATATCGTATGTTCAAATGTGATCAGTACTATAGAGAAAAATTAAACAGGGAGTGTTGGAGGGAAATTTAAATTATAAATTTAATTTATAATACAAATTATATTTATGTATAAAATACATATTTATATATATAAATGTATATGAAATATATAGAGAGACTATATATATAGGGGCTGCCTGGGTAGGTGACATCTGAGTAAAGACCTGGAGAAGAGGAGCCCCTGCTCAGCTCCTCAAGGGCGAGGATTGTGTCTCTGTGCTCATCCGCATATAAAGATCCTTGCCCTCATGGGGCTTAGAATCCAAGGTCTAATGTTATCTGGGTTATTTTCAAGTTGTGAGACAGGACGATATTTGTATTTTATATATATACAAATATAATATTATATATAAATATTAAAAATGTCTTTAAATATTTTCCACCTTTTCTACAGCAACCGTATGCCACTTTTACAATAAGAAAAATGACATCTTAAAACATGCTTGCCAATATTATTTTATTGACGTCATCACACGTGGACATGTGCCGTGTTTGTAGGTACCCCTCAGCCTTATTCACAGGAACTGCTATTAAACTAGAACTCATCTATCATGCACATAGGTAGTCTTTTCTTCTGTCTAAGTGCAAGACTTTGCATCTTTAAGTTTTGGCCCTCAGTTGACCAAGTTTGGGAAATTGTAACGTTTCACTGAAAAATTGAAATGGAACACACTGTCCATCATCTTGGAGGTGAAAAGTCAAGCTGAGCTTTGGGAGAAACTCACAGAGGCTTTTGCTTGTCTTCTATCTTCTCTCTCCCATTTTGGGAAGACCTTGCTCTCTCCCTTTGCTGGGGGTCAATCTGCTCCCGGCACCGTTGAGAGAGGGCTCTGTGAGCTGATGCACTAGGAAATGCTTACAGAAGTAAACAGCGGGAGACCAGGAGAGAGAGAGAGCTGTTCTGCTTCTGGGAGAATGCTTTTATATTTTTGTGTAGTATGCTTTTAGTTCACTCTGTGAAACTGAAAAAGCCCCAATCTTCTATATGTAGAAAAATGCTAAAACCCAAATCCGGAAGCTTACCAGCAAGAACGCCTTTATTTCTAAGGCTATTGTCTACTTTGATGTAAAATCTCTAGCCTTTTTAGTGAAACATTTCTCTTACAGAGTGATGAAGAAAGTTTAAACAGTACTTTCAGCTGAAGAAAGAAGAAAGGAAAGAATTTGCTTAACAGTTCATAATATTATTTTTATCCACTCCTGGCATTTGAGTAGAAGCTGATGTGCTCCAAAGCATTTTTACACCTCTCCTGTGACTTTCACAACGCTCTTAGGAGTGTTATTTTTGTACATGCTTTATAAATGAGAAAACGAAGACACAGAAAAGATAAGAAAATTGCCCAAGGGCGTAAGGTTAGTATTTATTGAGTGCTTACCTGTTTTGGGCAGGATTCTATGTATTTTATATGTATTTGTTCATTTTCTCCTCACAACAGCCCAAATGATTTTGGTGTTTTTTCTACTCTAATTTTCAGATCAGGAAATGAGGCATTGAGAAATTAGATGACTCACTCAAGGATATGCACAGCTAGTTAGTGGCAGAGATGGCATTTACTCCTGCACAACCCTGGTTCTAACCCAGAACACTGAAAATACTATTCTACCACTGGGTAGACGGGAGACTGGGACCTCGACCATGCAATCTGAGCCCTGAACAGCGGTCTCTGAGTTCGGTTCTTATAGCCCCTGTGTGAGCACTGCCTTGGGATGCAGAAGTCAGCCAAGCTCACCTGGGGATTTTTATAACTATTACAGTGAACGCGCAATAAAGAGCTTTGTGGGTAGCAGGACCTGTTTTCTTAGGAAATGTTGAGAAGACCGGTTTCCTCAAACTTGCCTCCTTACTGCAGGAATCTCCTGGTGACATCTATGACAAATGCTAACCCATTTCTGCTTATCATTCCCAGTCAGGGCAAATCCCCTAGTTTTTTGAGACAGTTTATTCTATTTGGAGATAACTAATTCTTGGGAATTTCTCTCTTCATGTATATACATATGATTGAAATCTATTCCCTGAGTGTAGTAAAATGTTTTGCTTTAAGGATTCCAAGACACACGATGTAATATCTGCAGTTAAATAGATCTCCAGTTTAATCAGGAGAATACAGGAGATCTTCACAAACTGTTCGGGACACGGAGGTAAAAACAGAGACTGAATGTTCAACAAACATATTAATAGTGATTAACAGGAGAGAAAAACCTGACCTGTAATAATACATTGTGTTAACTTGCATAGTTTCTTTTTTACCTCACAGGCTTAGAACAATAAGTAATTTACACTATGTGCGAACACTGTGTGTGTGTGTGTCTGTGTGTGTGTGTGTGTGTCTGTGTTTAAGGGGGATGGAAAGAGAAATGTCAACCTACAAAAAACAGAAACCAGTTTAAGAGGCAAAACTTTTACTTAGGATCAAAGAATTGCAATTCAGGGAGCACAGATTCAGGTAGAAACCCAAATAGTATTCTGATTACAGAAGAGGGGCTTAGGGTTTTATGGGAAAAAGGGAGGATGAGGAAAGTCGTATTAAGGAAGAGTTCATTGGTGCTAGGTGAGGTAAAGCTAGGTTTGCACTTCATTGATTGGCTTCAGGCAATTGATCATCAGGCAAAAGGCTAGACTTGTGCTTCATTGATTGGTTAGCAACCTGGTGATCAGCAAAGTCCAGTTCCATCTGTTCTTACAGACAGAATATTCTTGTCCTTGCTGACTTGGAAAGTTGGTGGTTTGGTCCAGTTGGAAGATACAGAAAACAAGACTGCAAGGCAATTCCTCCGAAATGGCTGCTCTGGCTCTATTTTAATATGGCTCCACTCATGTTCTTTCACAGAAAGATGCAGGAAAACTAATTGGGCAAGTTAATTGAAAGGCTATATTTATAATTGGGTCTTTGAAATGTTAAAATTGCAAGTACTATTAAAATTCAATTTGGTAGATAATTATCAAGCATCTTCCAGGTACCAGACTTCGTGGAGATACAATGGCAAAAACACAGATATGGTCTCTGCCTTTAGGGCATTGTGTGTGCTCGGGCACGTTCCTGCCAAGGAACTTGAGAAGCCCGCATCCCGGCATGGGCTCTGTCTACCTGGGAGAAGAAGGACCTTTATCTAACCAGCTCAGATGTGCTGTCTGGGCTTTTGGCCATCTGCCTGCCTTTATAGGGCTTATATTCTAACAAGAAAGGCAGTCTTTAAACAAGTAACTGTGTATTAGTTTACATAATTAGTATTATGTGTTACATAAGGGGATTAGTATTACAAAAGGGGAGCGTAAGACGCAAAGCTATTTAATTTAGATCAAAAGGCCAGGAAAAGCCTCCTTGAGAAAGTGACATTTAAGATGAGCCCTAAGGAATATGACTAGGAATTGAACATTGGTCCCAATGAAAAGAACCAGCTCGCTTCTGCATGCCTTATACAAAAGAGGTTGGTGACATTGGACCATCAAACAAATATCGAATATCAGCTCAAAGATGATTGTTGTAAATCACAGTTAGTTGGGGTAGGAGCCAAATATCTAGGGGAGGATACAGAGAGATAAAAGGAGGAAAAGGAGGGCATACAGAGACAGTGTCATGGACATGAACTTAACACTTACATTAACATTGACACTGTAGTAAATTGGAGCTTAAACTCTGTAGTTAAACCCGGGTAGTTTCAACAACAACAAACAAGAATGGTCCTACCAGTCCACAAGGGCAGAACTACTATTTTGTCATTCAAAAACTGACGTATTGGTTGGGTATACTTTTTCGAGGTGGAGAGAGACAGAGAGAGAGAGAAAGAGAGAGATCATGTTGACTACCATATCTTCAAAGATACGAATCAGTGTCTTCAGACACCTTTCTCTGGGACCTAGCTTGCTTTCTCTCCTTCCTTTCTTCTATTCCTTTCAACTCGAATGCGCAAGTTCTGCTTTTCTGGATAAAGTAAAAGATTGTGCTTGGGCCTCAAATCAAGTCAATAAACATAAATAAAATAAATAAAAATAAAATAAAGAAATAAGTAAACAAAGTAAAAGATTGTGCTTGGGCCTCACATCAATTCTGACTTTGGATTGAAGCTTCTCACTGGGGAATCTGGTCTTTAGACAGCTATTAATAAAATCTTACTTTGACTTGTCTTGGTGCACGTGGCTTAGAATTCCCTGGAGTTGAGGCTGCTGGCAAAACTCAGGCATTCCTGTGTGTCCTGCCATAATGCTATTAAAATGCTGCTACTAATTCCTGTTAATTCCTCCTCTTTATTCTCAAAATTGAGAGGAGACGAATATATGAGGAGGAAAAATACTTAAGTAAATAAGATTTGAATTAAAATTTGATAGCAATTAGTAAAATTTTGGAATGTGTGTGTCAGAAAGAAAGTAGTCATCTCCAAATTTCTCGTTTTGTGGAAATGGCATAGATATGAAGATGTAAAGCCATATAGTCAGTGAGTGCATGACCCTGGATTCACCAGTGAATATTGTTTTAAACATCCTGCTGGCCATAGATAATGAATTTAGCATTATTGGCATGTCAAAAAGCCAGCATTTCTATATAGTTTTTGGTTACTTGGTTAAGAGACCTTTAGAGAGAACAAGAGAGTAGTTGAAAATGTCTAACTTTATTATCTATTACTTTGGTTTATGAATGGAATAATCACTCTGTTAGACTGGCCAAATTTAGTTTCTTGTCTCCAATGGGTATTTCCTGTCTAGTTCTCAAAACATTTTGAATCTTGATTGAAAGTGAGATGAATTTCATTCTTTAAGGGGAGTATATTAATTTCCCCCAAAATTCTGTCCCAAAAGTAGACTTTTGCTTAAACATTTTAAAAATAGTTAATTTACTGCCTTTGTGTAATGTGATTACACTCACTTTGTAAATACAGAGAATTAGCGTAGTAGAAGAGTGGAAATGACATATTAATTTACTATGCGTTGGGAGAAATCTCATGTATTTTCAAGTCTTCTCCCAGAAAAGCCTAGGTACCTCCAGAGCCCCTGAAAGCTATAGTTATCTACTCTCCCTTTTTAAAGATGAAAATAGTATGTCTTAAATATATGGCATTCTTACTAAAGTGCTTCACACTTAAATGAAATTTTTCTGAATCATACTTTATTTTAGCAATTCTTTATTCTTGGCCAGTTCAACTGAGATGTAAGAAATCTTAAGAGAGAAATTATTTACTTGTGTTGTAATTTGACCTTTCCCTGTTAAAACCAATATTCTTAAATGTCTCCAAAGGACCAGGTCACAGAAGACAGGCAGGAAACCTCAGTTGAATGAGACTGTTTTTTGGCTACGGGTTTAGTGATTATGCGTGGAGGTCAGCATTGTAAGATGTGACTTCCACTTTGCATTCTGACCTGAGCCCTTCTATCTCATTTACCCTGCCTCCAGTCACTCAGCTAATAAATATTTCAATAACATTTAGATAACTTATTTTTCAGTTTTAATTTATTTTTTTATTGCGGTAACATTGGTTTCCAACATTCTGTAAATTTCAGGTGTATATCATTAAATTTCAACCTCTGTATAGACTGCATTGTGTTCTTCACCAAAAGTCTAGTTTCCATCCATCACTACACAAATGTGCCCCTTTACACTTTTCACCCTCCTCCCCATCCCTCTTTCCTTCTGGTAACCAACAAAGTATTCTTTCTGTCTGTGTGTTTGTTTGTTTGTTGTTGTTGTTTTTGAGGAAGTTTAGCCCTGAGTTAACATCTGCCACCAGTCCTCCTCTTTTTGCTGGGGAAGATTGGCCCTGAGCTAACATCCGTGCCCGTCTTCCTCTATGTTTGGGACGCCTGCCTCAGCATGGCTTGATGAGCAGTGCGTAGGTCTGTACCCAGGATCCAAACCAAAGTGGAGCATGCAAACTTAAGCGCTGCGTCACCAGGCTGGCCCCTGTTGTTGTTTTTTCAACCTTCCACATGTGAGTAAAATCATAGTGTTTGTCTTTCTCCATCTGACTTATGTTGCTTGGCATAATACCCTCAAGTTCCATCCATGTTGTCACAAATGGCAACATTTCATCTTTTTTTTTTATGGCTGAGTGGTATTCCATTGTATATGTATATAAACCACATCTTCTTTATGCCTTCATCCATTGATGGGCGCTTAGGTTGTTTCTAAGTCTGGGCTATTGTGAATAATGCTGCAATGAACATGGAGGTGCATATATCTTTTTGAATTAATGTTTTAGTGTTGTTTGGATAAATATCCAGAAATGGGATAGCTGGATAATATGGTAGTTCTCTTTTTAATTTTTTTATGAACCACCATACTGTTTTCCGTAGTGGCTGCACCAGTTTACATTCCCACCAGCAGCGTATGAGGTTTCCCTTTTCTCCATATCCTCTCTAGCACTTTTTGTTTCTTGTCTTTTTAGTAATAGCCATTCTTACAGGCGTGAGATAATATCTCATTGTAGTTTTGATTTGCATTTGCCTAATAATTAGTGATGTTGAACATTTTTTCATGTGCCTGTTGGCCATCTGTATATCTTCTTTGGAAAAATGTCTGTTCAGACCCTCTGCCCCTTTTTTAATTGGATTGTTTTTTGTTATTGTTGAGATGTATGAGTTCTTTATATATTTTGGATATTAACCCCTTATTGGATATATGATTTGCAAATATCTTCTCCCAATTGGAAGGTTGTCTTTTTGTTTTGTTGATGGTTTCCTTTTCTATGCAGAAGTTTTTTAGTTTGATGTAGTCCCATTTGTTTATTTTTTCTTTTGTTTCCCTTGCCTGAGGAGACGTGATGTACAAAAAGATACTGCCAAGGCCTATGTCAAAGAGAGTACTGCCAATGTTTTCTTCTAGCAGTTTTATAATTTCAGGTCTTACCTTCAAGTTTAATCCATTTTGAGTTAATTTTTGTGAATGGTGTAAGATAATGGTCTACTTTCATTTTTTGCATGTGGCTGTCCAGTTTTCCAACACCATTTATTGAAAAGACGTTCTTTCTCCTTTTGTATGTTCTTGGCTCCTCTGTCAAAAATGAGTTGTCCATAAATGTGTGGATATATTTCTGGACCCTCAAAGCTGTTCCATTGGTCTACGTGTCTGTTTTCTGCCAGTATCGTGCTGTTTTGATTACTGTAGCTTTGTAGTGTATTTTGAAATCAGGGAGAGTAATACCTCCAACTTTGTTCTTTTTCCTCAGGAATGCTTTGGCTATTTGGGGTCTTTTGTTGTTCAATATAAATTTTAGGATTCTTTGTTATAGTTCCATGAAAAATATCATTGGGACTTTGATAGGGATTACACTGAACCTGTAGATTGCTTTAGCAAGGATCGACATTTTAAATATGTTAATTCTTCCAATCTGTGAGCATGGAACATCTTGCCATTTCTTTGTGTCTTCTTCAATTTCTTTCAACAATGTTTTATAGTTTTCAGCATTCAGATCTTTCACCTCTTTGGTTAAATTTATTCCTAGATATTTTATTCTTTTTCTTGCGATTGTAAATGTGATAGTAGTCTTGATTTCTCTTTCTGTTATTTCCTTGTTAGTATTTAGAAACACAGCTGATTTTCATATGTTGATTTCATTGATATATAAAATCTTGTCATCTGCAAATAGTGACAGTTTCACTTCTTCCTTTCCAATCTGGATCCCTTTTATTTCTGTTTCTTGCCTGATTGCTCTGGCTACGGCTTCCAATACC
Source organism: Equus przewalskii (assembly GCF_037783145.1). Lineage (NCBI taxonomy): Eukaryota > Metazoa > Chordata > Mammalia > Perissodactyla > Equidae > Equus > Equus przewalskii. The sequence goes on from NC_091849.1 coordinate 51,803,791, forward strand.
ATGTTAAATAAGAATGGCGAAAGTGGGCATCCTTTTCTTCTTCCTGTTATCAGAGGGATAGCTTTCAGTTTTTCACTGATGAGTATAATGTTAGCTGTGGGTTTGTCATATATGGGCTTTATTATGTTGAGATCCTTTCCTTCTATACCCATTCTATTCAGAGTTTTTAAAATCATAAATGGATGCCGTATCTCATTGAATGCTTTCTCTGCATCTATGGAGATGATCTTGTGGTTTTTATTCTTCATTTTGGTAATGTGCTATATCATATTGATTGATTTATGGGTATTGAGCCATTATTGCATCCGTGGAATAAATTCCATTTGATCCTAGAGTATGATCCTCTTAATGTACTGTATTCAATTTGCTAATATTTTGATGAGGACTTTTGCATCTGTGTTCATCAGTGATATTGACCTGTAATTTTCTTTTTTTTGTGTTGTCCTTGTCTGATTTTGGTATCAGGTTAATGTTGGCCTTGTAGAATGAGTTAGGGACTGTCCTCACCTCTTCAATTTTTTGCAAGAGTTTGAGAAGGATAGCTATTAAATCTTTGAATCTTTGATAGAATTTTCCAGTGAAGCTGCCTGGTCCTGGACTTTTGTCTTTTGGGAGGCTTTTGATGACTGTTTTGATCTCGTTACTAGTGATCAGTCTATTCAGATTTTCTATTTCCTCTTGATTCAGTTTTGGAAGATTGTGTGCATCTAAGAATTTATTCCTTTCTTCTAGATTACCAAATTTGTTGGCGTATAACTAATTGTAGTATTCTCTTATAATCATGTGTATTTCTGTGAAGTCCGTTGTAATTTCTCCTTTTTCATTTGTGATTTTATTTATTTGAGCCTTCTCTCTTTTTTTCTTGGTGAGTTTGTCAACTTTGTTTGGTTTGTCAACTTTTTTTTTCTTTTCAAAGAACCAGATCTTGGTTTTGTTGATCTTTTCTATTGTTTTTTTAGTCTCTATTTCATTTAATTTCATTCTGATTTTTATTATTCTTTTCTTCTAGTGATGTTGAGCTTTGTTTGTTCTTCTTTTTCTATTCCTTTAGGTGTATTTTTAGATTGTTTACTTGAGATTTTTTTCTTGTTTTTTGAGGTATGCCTGTATTGCTATAAACTTCCCTCTTAGTACTGCTTTTGCTGTATCTCATAAATTTTGGTATGCCATAATTTCATTTTCATTTGTCTCCAGGTATTTTTGATTTCTCCTTTGATTTCTTCATTGACTCAATAGCTTTTTGTTTAATTTTCACATATTCGTGACTTTTTCAGTTTTCTTCTTATAGTTGATTTCTAGTTTCATACCATAGTTGTGGTCAGAAAAGATGCTTGGTATTATTTCAATCTTCTTAAATTTATTGAGTCTTGTTTTGTGACCTAATATGTGATGTATCCTGGAGAATGTTCCCAGTGTATTAGAAAGGAATGTGTATTCTGCAATTTTTGGTAGAATGTTCTATGTATATCTATTAAGTCCATCTGGTCAAATGTGTCATTTAAGGGTATTGTTTCTTATTGATCTTCTGTCTAGATGATCTATCCACTGATGTAAGTGGAGTGTTAAAGTTCCCTAGTATTATTGTGCTGTTGTCAATTTCTCCTTTTATGTCCGTTAATATTTGCTTTATGTATTTAGATGTTCCCATGTTGGGCACATAGATATTTATAATTGTCATGTCCTTTTGTTGGATTGTTCCCTTTAGCATTATGTAATGCCCTTTTGTCTTGTTACAGTTTTTGTTTTAAAGTCTATTTTGTCTGATATAAGTATTGCTACCCTAGCTTTCTTTTTGTTTCCATTTGCATGGAATCTCTTTTTCCATTCCTTCACTTTCAGTTGTGTGTATCTTTAGGTCTGAAGTGTGTCTCTTGTATGTAGCATATATCTGGGTCTTGTTTTTTTATGTATTCAGCCACTCTATGTCTTTGATTGGAGCATTTAGTCCATTGACATTTAAAATAGCTACCTATAAGTATGTACTTAATGGCATTTTGTTACTTTTTTCTGGATGTTTTTGTAGTTCTTTTCTGTTCCTTTCTTCTTCTCTTGCTCTCTTCCCTTTTGATTTGATGGCTTTCTTTAGTTTTATGTTTGGGTTTTTTTTGTTTATTTATTATAGGTTTGTAATTTGTGACTACCAAGAGGTTCACATATAATAACCTAGGTAAATAGCAATCTATAGTAAGCTGATAGCCTCTTATGTTTGACCTCTTACTAAAAGGCCTACACTTTTACTCCCCTATTTGTGTTTTATGTTTTTGATATCATATTTTCTCTCTTTTGCTTTTATGTATCCTTTAACCTATTATCATAGATATAGAGGACTTTAGTACTTTCGTCCTTTGACCTTCATATTAGCTTTATATGTGGTTGATCCTCTACCATTCCTATATATTTGCCTTTACCAATGATATCTTTTCTTTGATAATTTTTTAGTCCTATTTGTGGCCTTTTCTTTTTCGCTTAAATAAGTCCCTTTAACATTTCCTGTAAGTTCAGTTTAGTGGTGATGAACTTCTTAATTTTTTGCTTGTTTGGGAAATTCTTTATTTTTCATTCCATTCTGGATGATAACCTGGCTGAGTAGAGTGTTCTTGGTTGTAGATTTTTTTCCTTTCAACAATTTGAGTATATCATCTCACTCCGTTCTAGCCTGTGAGTTTTCTTTTCTTTTTTTTTTTTTTTATTTTTTTTTAAGATTTTTTTTTATTTTTTCCTTTTTCTCCCCAAAGCCCCCCGGTACATAGTTGTGTATTCTTCGTTGTGGGTTCTTCTAGTTGTGGCATGTGGGACGCTGCCTCAGCGTGGTCTGATGAGCAGTGCCATGTCCGCGCCCAGGATTCGAACTAACGAAACACTGGGCCGCCTGCAGCGGAGCGCGCGAACTTAACCACTCGGCCACGGGGCCAGCCCCTAGCCTGTGAGTTTTCTGCTGAGAAGTCAGCTGATAGCCTTATAGGGTTTCTTTTGTATGTAACTTGTTGCTTTTCTCTTGTAGCATTTAAGATTCTCTCTTTGTCCTTAATTCTTGACATTTCAATTTTGATATGTCTTGGTGTGGTCCTCTTTAGAGTCATCTTGTTTAGTATTCTCCAGGGAAACTGACCTGGATGTCAATTTCCCTCCCCAATTAGGGAATTTTTCAGCTATTGTTTCTTCAAATAAGTTCTTTGCCCCTGTGTCTCTTTTTTCTCCTTCTGCCACACATACAATGTTGGATGTTAGTATGCTTGATATTGTCCTAGAGGTCCCTTTGACTGTCCTTGTTCTTTTTAATTCTTTTATCTTTTTTCTGTTCAGCTTGGGTGGTTTCCTCTAGTCTTTCATCCAGATCAGTGATCTGTTGTCCTTTTGCTGTGGGAATGCAGGTAGTCTGTGAGTCAGCTGACTCTGAGGCCCAGCCACATGGGGCTGCTAAGGGCATGTTATTCGGAGGGTCAAGCCCTCGGCATGGCTGGCTGCAAGGTCTGGTAGTGCACAACTACTGCGGTTTTGCTGGTGAGTGTGTTAGAGCCCCAGTGTGTCTGGTTGCTAGGCCTGGGGGCACACATACCTGCAACAGATCTCTGGTGTGGCTGGCTGCATGGCCCTGAGGTACTCAGGTGCCTTGGATGTGCTGGTGGGCAGGGCAGACTTCTGGTGAGGCTAGCTGCCCTGCCTGTGGCTGTTGCCAGCTCACCCTTGGGCAGGGCTGGTCTCTGGCATGAACTGCTTATGTGGCTCTAAGGTACACAGCTGCCTCAGGTGCACTGATGGGTGGGGCAGCCCCCCCCGGGGCTGGCAGGGCACAATCGTTTCACTCTTGGGTAGGCAGGGTAGATCCCCTGAGTGATTGTTTGCAAGGCCCACTGTTGCAAGTCAGCTGGGTGCTGGCTGGTGGGTGGGGCTGGTCCCTGGGGCAGGCTGCCTGGCTGTGCTAGATTGCCTCGGGTGCTCTAGTGAGTGGGGCGTGCCCCTGCACTAACAGGCTAGAGGAAGGATTCTATTGGTGCGTGCCAGTGTCTGTGTCAGCACAGCTGAACTAGGTCACAATAATGGCTGCTGTCAGTGTCTCAGTCCCTAAGGTGTTAGCCCAGTCTCTTCCTACCTCTCCAGGATGCTCTCTGAGCTTAGTAAGTGAGTCTCTTTTAACAACGGAGTATGCATTTTTCTATATGGTGTTTTTGAGCTGGTTTCTGGGTTGAGTGAGTCTGTGCATGGACCCTTTAAAATCAAGATTTTCCTTTCCCTAAAGTTCAATAGTTTTCCTGTGTGTATTCCCTGTGGATTTTCAAAGCCAGGTATTTCAGAATCTTGTCTCTCTTGTGCTGAATCTTAGGGCTGGGGTGCCTAGTGTGGAGCTTGAGTCCCCTGCTCCTCTGGGAAAAGCTCAGTACCCAATATTGCTGTCAAGCATGAAGCACCATGTCTAGGAGGTGTTTTTTTCCTTAGTGGGGCTGTGTCTCTTCCTCTTCCCCATCTCTGTGTTGTTCCTCATTGATGTTCTTTTCATCCAGTTTCCAGCTGTCTCTCAGAGGAAATGATTCCACAGGTAGTTGTATGTTTGTTGTGTCTGTGGGAGGTGAGTTCAGGATCCTCCTATGCCACCATCTTCCTAAGGTCCTTTCTAGAAATCTATGGAATGGGGGTGGTAAATATTTTTACTATCAAGGGCAATGCATTAGTCCAGGGTTATTATAAATAACAGTTATTTAAATTTTTTTTTTTTTTTTTGGAACTAGATAGCTACAAAAGAGAAGAGAGAACAAAAAAAAGTTTATTAAGAGCAAGAAATTAGCAGGAAGGGAGTCAGAATAAAGGAAAGAAAAAAAGAAAGGAGGATCAATTCATGGTATAAGGATAGAAAACAGACAAATAAAGGAAAAATATACATATATTGGATAGAGAAAGAAGACACATGAACCAATGCATATTCGGCAACAATGCCCTGAGGGGGAAATCATATGGGGCTGAATAGGGGAGAGAGGTCTAGGGATATTCACTAAGGACATGGAGTGAGGTTTAGACTTGTATCGAGTCTTTGGGTAAAGAATTTTAAATCTCGGTTATGTCTCACCATTCTAGCCATAGTTGATGCATACAATGGTGGGAAGTTTGCAAAAGATTCAAAGCGGTTGAGACACTTGGGAGAAGTGTCTGGTGGAACTAGAAGCTGTCACTTAGAATTTTTGAATATCAGTTATCTAAGCAGTTTCTCTGACTTGCTTTTGTTTTGTAAGTATCTCACTATATTAGCAGAAAAACAGCCGGTTCGGGAATAAGATGGAGGCAAGAAAATGGAGATGGTTCAGTTAACTGAGTGACTTGTGTTGAGGACAAGGACCAGAGCAGCAGTGGACAAACCTGTATCAGGAGAGAGCTGAGTTCAAGGCTGTACCTGCTAGCTGTGTAGTTCTGAGTTGATTACTTAAAATGCGAGCTTATTCCCTTATCCATAAATGGGAATAAAACCCTGGCTTACGGGGTTGCCTTGGAGATCAAATGTGGTGGTGTGTTAGCAAACGTTCTTTCCTAACTGGAAAGTGGACAAAATAAACAAGTGACCACTGTCCCTATTATTCCATTGTGCCCAAGGCTTTATCCTGGGCATCAAGCTCCAACCTTTGAGGAATTAATGTAATTCCAGAGATGAAACATACAGATTGAATTTAAATGGCGTTGAATAAATGAGACGTTTTATGTATTAAACACTGTGCTAGTATCAGGCTAAAAAAATGAATAAGATATCATCCTTGCCCTCAGGGAGTTTACACTGGGGAGTTAGTGTAAAAAATGAATGCAAATTGCATTATAATAATATTAACAATGTAGATGTGAAAGAAGAAAGAGAAGGTATCAGTGTTAGAGGGTTAAGCAGAAAAAACTTAGCTGAGTGAGTAGATAAAGGAGGGTCAGTGTAGCAGTGCTCGTTGGGTTATAGCACAAGGATTGCCTCGGGATTTGTGACAATCCCATTACTTGCTCAAGTTGGTTGTATGTATTTTTTAAACCACTGCCTTTTAAAAATCTTTGCTTTGAAATGTACTTATTTTTGCTCTACACATTGAGAAATTTCATTTCGGGAGATTTCTGAAATCTTTTCCAGCTGACCTGATTTTACGTTAGACACCTTTGTGATCACGAGAGTAATAGCATATGGAGACATAAATCCCATCCTTGCCCATCTGAACGACAGCAGCAAATGAACCAAAGCGGAGAACAAATTACTTTCACTATTAGAACTACGTAGACTTTCTTGTAGCGTTCCTTACCTCTAATCCAAATGCTGTCCTGATGTATTCGTCCTCCCCAACAGGCTGTTCTTCCCGACTCTCTTTTTGTATTAAAGACACCCTCTTTATCCCATCCAAAATTTTCGTTTCCCCCTCTTTCCTACCCCTCACTCCCTTCTATAGTCAAGTTCTGACAAGGCTTTCTGTAAAATGCTGTGTGAATTGAATCTGTCTGTTCTCCATAGCTAATATGTTGAGATACTTTAAAGGACTTTGCAAGCCTGTCTCTCCATTCCACCTGTCACAGCCAGTCAATAGCCCTGAAAACACCTTTACAATACAGCAGGCTATTTCCTTATTTAAAAACTTTATAATTCTCCATGGTTAAGTCGAAACTGCTTTAGACTTTAAGATGATCTATGGTCTAAGCTAGTCTCCAGTTGCTCACCTTTCGGAAGCCTTTCCCGTCACCTGATTTGCATATCTTTCCCTGATAGCAGAAGCCCTTTCATTTTCTGTCCTGGGATTAAGGGGAAAGAAGAGCGAGGTGACGAATGGGAAGTACTGAGGTGGCGCTTGCGCATCCCTTCTCAGGATTCTGCTCTAAGCCTCTGTCAAGCCTGGCTTAACTTTAATATCTATTTCTCAGTTTTTTAAAGTGAACAAAAAAATAAAGGAAATTATCCGTAGTCATTGGAAAACAAGTGAAAATAAGGAAAAAGTCAAGTTTAAAATAGTCTATATATTTTTGAACAGAGATAAGGTCTTTTACCTGCTACATAGTGGGTGCTCAGTAAATGTTTGTTGAATGAATAAATGAATGTTCAGGGCAGAATTAAAATGAGTCAAATTGTGAAGGCTTTTTCTTCTTCCTCGATTCCTCAGTTCCCCTACCTTATCCCCATCACCTTGTTTCTCTTTAACCTGAGAACTCCTGATACTCTGTGTCAAAGTGTGTCCAGGTGTGTGTGGGTATGTGCACTTTTAAAAATTAGTTGGAGAAAAGATTACATTTGAAGCTTACTTATTTGTAATGTTTATAGGAAATATTTTTGCATATGATAATGATATTATGACTTTGGCATATGTACCGATGGTTTGCTAACTCTGTACATGTGATTAATTTTCCTGCCCATCATTTAGGTGTAAACGTACTGTAAATAAATATTAAGCAATTTTAAACCATTTGGCTTTATACAGTCAAATACTGTTATGGTAGGCAAATTTGCTCAAGATAGATTCACTCTAAAAAGTCTAAGCTTTTAAAAAATAGACATGATCAGATGGGTAGAGGGAGAAAGAGCTACGGCAGGGATTTGTCTGCCTTTTCTTAGTACACAGGATGAAAATCCTGTTCCAAATTTTCTTCCCCAAGGGAGACATTTGTATTTAGAGAATTTGTATTTAGAGAATTCTACACTGAACTTAATTGGTACGTCAAAGAGTTAGAATGGCCATTTATAGGTTTAAACTAAATAATTTGTTTTATCAAGAGTTTCCAATTAATGTTTCATTGGAAACAAGGTAAACCTACTTTAGAAATTGTTGCTTGTTTGGACTTCCCTTGCTTGAGTTTATAGTATTGATGAGTTCTGATTTTCCGACTACTGAAAACTCTTGGCTTCAGTTTGGAAATAAGTCAGATACATGGGGATAATTTTGACTTAAAAGAATAGAAAAATCATTTAAAAATCATAAAAATAACCAAGAAACTGTGATGGAACCCGTCTAATTTTGACTCTTCTATCCTTGTGTGCTTAGCCCCAACCAATCCCCGGGTTGAAGAATTAACAACAAGGTACACATTTATTATAGTCCAGGGCATGTGATTAAATTCATTCAATTTTGGGGAAGGGAGCATTGGAAGTTAGAAGATTTTCGGGGTATCAGCTCACCAGCTGCTGATGGCTAAAATCTAACAGCCTGGAGGTTTGTCCCCCTTCAACCAGTTCCCCAGCACAATCAATGCGCAATACGACATGGGTATTTAATTTGTCATCACAATAAGGGAGTGTCTGTGATACAAGAATCTTGAGGCAAAGTCTTTTTCAAAAGCCTCTCAAACTTTGGTAACTACAACATAAACATTTCTGCCCTTGTGTGAGTCAAGGTCAGCTTGTAGCTTTTTGGAACTATAAAGAGGAATCTGGGATGAAGGAGGAGATTCAGGAACACCAGCAACAAAGGACTTAATTTACACTAAACCAGATAATTGATAAGTTTTGAAGCATTAGGGAATTTAGCTGCATACATACACTGTACCATAATCACTTCTAAGTTCAGGTTTGGGAGAATCTGGAATTAGCAAGCAGCTGCCTACCAGGAGACCTCCCTTAATATAGTTTTTTCATGTTTCTAAGACTCACAATTTTTAAGATGAGGGAGTTAATGGCTAAAGAGAGATAGTATTAAAAGTGACTGAGTGACTCTTCATTTCGATGGTTGGTATAGAAATCCTAGTTCTGCTCAAACTAGTTGTAAAATCTTGGACAATGAATTTCTCTGTCCCTTGGTTTGCTTATCTGGAGAATATAAATGTACCCACATCATACGATTGGTGTGTGCCTGAAATGAATTGATCCATGCTAAACAGAGTAGTGCCTGATAAATACTCACTGTGTGTTTGCTATTGTTATTGGGACTAAACTATAAAGAATCATTTCTTATTATATCAAAGCTATCTGTAGTTAAAAAGAATAAAGGATAGAGTTCTCTTAATTTTTTAAGAAGATATAGATGCATATTCAAAGATAGCTACTAAATGTATAAAGGGAATCGCACCAAGGATGAATGCTAACGAACTCATTATTTCTTCCCAGGGAAAAGCAATCGCAAAAGTCTTAAACTACAGCATAAAGGCATTAGAGAAATTATAAGGAAGAATATACCAGTGAGATTTATGATTAATTCTAAGTGAGGTTACGATATGAAATTCAGGGTCCTTCAGGCAGGTCGATCTCGGACAGCCTTGGAAAGAGTTGGGTTGGATTTTGGTGGCCTCCATTCTCGTGGGTTTCCAGCTCTTCCCTCCCTGGGCTGCCCAAACCCTTCGTGGAACATGCAGTCCAGCCCACCTGACTCACCTAGTCAATAACATTTTATTCACTCCTCCTTGTCCACATTTCAAACTTTTTGTAGATTTAATAGTTTTTGCTTATTTAAATAATCGTTTCAATGGTAGCAAAATGAATTTCTGACTCTGATAAACTGTATAATCTTTTTTTAATGATTTCTTCCAGTTTTCATACTAATGGAATAATAAATAGTTGTAATCAAAAGGAATATGTAATTTTGTATTTTATTTTGTCCACTCACATCATTCTCTATATCCTTTCTATATTTATCTTAGCTATAGAATCAGTCATCAAATTTCTATAAAAATCTTGAACAATTTTCCTATTATTGACTATTTGGGTTGTTTTTATATTTTCCTCTTAGAATGCTCTTATAAATGTCTTTGCTCCATTTTTTTTTTTCATTTTCACATTATTTACTTAGGACAAATTCGAAAAGTTGGATTATCAAGTCAAAGGCATAAACATTTTTATCTATCAGCATATGCGTGTACAATAATAGCCAGGGGTCCCTCTAAAAGCAATAAGCCAATTTCTGTTTCTATCAGCATTAAATGTGTCCAATAGACTCGGCTCATAGACTCTCATTATCCCAATTCCTGAGGTTTTAGGAAATAAATAATTTGACTAACTCAAATTGATGTATGGGTGACTGAAGGACTTTTCTTTCCTCATCTTAGAAAGAAATTTTAAGCAGTATGTGTGTGTATGTGTGTATACATATGCACAACCTTCTGAATGTTTAGAGGCAAGAGAACTTTCTCTGGTATTTTGGTCACATGATAGAACAGAGTGCGAAAATTGCTTACTTAAGGAGACCAGTTTAAGCAGAGTTTATGTAGTTACTAACCGAGGGAAGGAAATAGATGTTTCTCCCAGCATTATATTGCAATTTAATGAGAAATAGATTGGTTTTGCAGGTGATTTGTTACTTCAGCAAACACTTATGGAGCTTCTCCTATGTCTGAAGCACAGAGTGAGGTGCTGTGAGAGCTACATAGATGTACAAACCACACTTGCAGCCTTCAGTGACTTTTTAGTCAAATAAGGGAGATAACACATGCCCAAAAATCAATATAATACTAATTAGAAAGTGGTGTCTCACCCCAAAAATAATGTGGGAGTTAAAAGGAGAAAGAGATTACTTTGATGACGTGATGATTTATCTTAAACGTAAATATTCCACATGGGTGACATCCAGAGGAAAAAAATGCCATTTTCATTTCCATTTTAATTATGGAAGCTTTTCTGCTTTTATCAGCACCATTGACACATGAAAATACTTGGGAAGCCTGGTGAAATTCCAACATCCTTGTAGAAAGCAAACACACATAATTGACCAAAGGCATTATTTATCGAGGCATAATCTCTTCTGGGGAAGAGGAAGGTTGAGATTAATGGGAGAACCACTCATGAATTTTAAAAATTCGTGAGTTGGCATTTGATCTTTAGCATGACACTAAGATTAATTCAGGATGTAGTATGTATTTGTAGCTGAATTAATCAAATATACTGAAATGGATAAAAAGAAGACAGAAATTGACATTGACATACTGCTTGATAGTTGTCATTACATTAAACGCCCAGCAAGTTTAATAAAATACACAGTTAGTTCAGAAATAAAACAAAGGGGAAAATCTGAATTGGCACTTCAATTCTTTTTTTTTTAGAATCGTACCTGATTAACCTTCAACAGCTTCTGCAGATTCCTTAAAGTAGCAGATTCTTTAGACGTAGACATAAAAGTTTCCTTCTTTAAAATCATTAGCTCATTCCAATTCACTTTCTAGAGTTAGATTTGATCACTTTTTCCAAGTTAAGGCTAAATTTTACTGTTCTCTTCTAAACAGGCAATCAGCATTTTGAGATTCTCTTAGGTTGAAGGGCTAATTGCCAGAAGTGAATTCAGTACTTTAATATTCATGTCACAATGTGAAAAGCTGTCCTGCAGATGCCCTATACCTTGAACACTGTAGGCAGAGATGGAGGAAATCCAGGATGCCCCCAAACCTCGAACATCTTCAGTGTGGTAATCCGGACTGGTGTAAGTGATAGGAAACAAACATTAATACACAGTTTAGGCCAAAGCAGTATTTGTTGATCACACATCCAAGCCAGGGTTGAAAATCCAGATCTCAGCTGAGTTTGGGATGCACAGGCCCCCAAGGGATATTTGAAGCTGAGTAGACCAGGTTATTCCCTGGGCTCCCATCTCCAGTTCTTTCTTCCTGTCAGCTTCTTTCTTTCCTGCCACAGACTGGGGTGGCCATGTGGCTGGAAGGAGGTCGCCTGTGGCTCCTGAATGTTATGTCTGAAAACTCTGCCATCCAAGGAGAGGATGAGTCTCAACAATCTGTTCCCCAATTTGAAAAATCCAGAGGAAAATTCGTGTTGGTCTGGCTTAGGTCAGATGTTAATGCTGAGTATGGTCTAGTGAAGCAATCAAGGGAGCACTTTCTTTCAATCTGGCTGTCTTAAACACTCTAAATGAGTTTTTAGTTTTGTTTCTCTCAGCAACTCTATGAGATGGGAAGTATCATCATTTTTATTCGATACATGATATAACTGAAGCTAAAGAGTTAGTTGACTTGCCTAGATTCACCAGCTAGTAAATCTCAGTCAGGTTTGGGATCCAGGATTTGCTTTTCAGTCTATTTTTTTCTAGATCCCCCACTGTCCTCCACTGTCTATCTCTGTGATTCACCTCCTCTGGCTCAGATGTGCGCTTCCCCATCCATTGCTAGGTGGAGGGACCATGAAGAACCATGCCAACTCTCAGAGTCGTCAAGATGGAAGTGGGCGTTGGAGGTGGAGAAACACCCTAGAGAAGAGGACAAGGTTACAGATGTCCTCTACATTCCTAACACCTCCTACAGAGATTTTGGGGTGTTTGTTACCCCAGCTCGTGTTGATTGCCCTGACTAACACAGGAACACATCTGGTAACTCACTTCACATTCAAATGTGTTCCAAGGATCCTAAGACTCCTCACTGAGTCTTCAGGTCTGCAGCCCAGAGGTCATAATTTCACCTATTTTATTTTCTCCAGCATTTTATCTACTTATTTATTTATTTATTTATTAGAGCTAGGAGGTATGTTTGTTTCTTCTCAAGATAATTTCAATATTATTCAGTGAATGTTATCTTTACTTCCCAATTTAGTGGTTTAATCTTTCTCATTGGGATGTTTACAGATAACAAATAAAACAATATATTCACATTTACACATTCAGGTTTATAATTACTTGATAATGAGAATAATGTTTCTTATTTCAAAATTAATCAAAACACTAAAGAATTTCAGAAAACATATCTTTTTTAAAAAGGCTCAAATCAGCTGTGTTTTCATTTCAAGCATAACAGACTGAACCACAAACCAAGCTTGAACTATACCTTATTTCTCTTTGGTATTGTAACGTTTCATCAAGATAATTCTTTGGAAAGTTATTGTGAAGAAATACTGGCAGAATGTGAGTGGTTGAGTTCAAACTTTTGAGTTACTCAACCATCTTTTTTTGCTATGTGTTTTTTATTTTTGTCACAATGTATCCACGATACAGTCCTCATTTTGTCCCACTTTTTTCTCCTCTCTGTTCCTTTTGGAGGTAAACCGCACTAAACGGTTGTTTTCACTCTTGAGTGCTAAGCATTAAGGGATGGACCATTCTTGCCCACTATTCATGACTGCGTTAGTGTTTTACCAAGCGTCAGCTCACCAATTTATCCTATAAGTTGGTCTCCCTGCCTCATTTATCATTTTTGTTGTTTCTCTTTCAATTTTCTCAGTTACTTAATATCATTCTGGGACTAGCTCAGCTTGATGTAATGTCAGATTTTCCATTTCTTTCTTTTCCCACCTCCTCCGCTGTTGACATCTAGATGACGGTAAATTGTTAAACTAGGTTGCTTTAAGCAGAGATTCTCTGCTAACTTTTGGTCCCAGAGACATAGTAAATACATCCAGCTAATGATTTCCAAGCTGACAGCTTATGTGAGGTACCTCTAGGGCCAAGTTGCTGCTTTTGTTTCTGGAAAAGGCAGGGCATGTCAGTTTATTACGTGCAAATTTGCTTTCTCACCTTGAGGAACCCTTTCCACAGCTATTATGGTATCCTGTGCTCTTTTGCTGTCCTGTTCAAAGAGAAAAGAAGTATAATAAATGAACTCATTATGTAAGGTAGGGATTCTTAAACTTTTTTGAGCCATGCACACTTTCGTCAGTTTGAGGAAGCTGATGGTCCCCTTCTTAGCATATAGTTTTTACGTGCATACTATAAAACGCACATACAATCAAGGAAACCATTTACATTGAAATGCAGGCATCAACATGTTTCTAAACATGGTGATATAGTAATATGTGATTCTTCATTCATTAAATAACAAGATTCGGAGATCAGTCTAATAGCTATAATTTCAAAGTAGTGATCAGTGATATTTTGCTATACCTGTAACACTTGTAATGTGATATAAAAATATCCATGATTTTTATAGGTATCAAAGTTGCAGATAGTGCTATTTCCACAGTGGTTGATTGATAACATTCATAATTGAAGGAAATGTTAAATTTTACTTAGAGATTCATGAAAATAAAGCCTACTATTTTCCCAGGATGAATCCCTTGAATTCCATCCGTTGATCTCTTGGATGGAATTAAGACGAACACTTTGGATCGAGTTAAGAACTACTGCTTCGAATTCTAGGGGAAAATCTATTACTTCTCACCTAGGTATTCGCATTTTAAACTAAGACCTTCAGGGGACGAAATGGTTTACAAAAATAACGTTTATAATGATGGACTTTCAAGCATTGTATGGTCCTCTTTTACGGGAAGGTATATACTTTGCTGTAATAGTGGTATATATTTTAACAAAGTGACAAACTTAAACATGCATGAATGCTGTCTCTATCAAAGTTGTCACTTCCATAGGCTCCAATCACATTTGCATAATATTCCTAATTCCAGAAACTTCCTGGGGAACAATTCCTCCTCGCTTTTCTTCGTAGACAGAGTCCTCATCTTTTGAGTCCATGATAAATCATTATCTTTCAATAGTAGACTTTATTTTTAGAAAGAATCACAAGCCTTGATGAGGTAACATGACATGTTCAGGATTTTAAAAAAGATTATAACTTTAAGGCGGTGAAACCAGTTTTTATTTTGTTTCATAAATTAGTTTTTAAGTTAATTCTAAGAGAGATTTCAAAAATATTTTGAGGAATGGCAGAAACATTAAATAAACATATGGATGCCCCGAGGCAACCTCTTTGTAGATAACATTCCTAAGGATATATATTTTTTGAAAACTCTGACCTCATGAGCCACGTGCTGTAATTTGGGAGCAGAGAGACCCTCCCACTGAACTTCCAACCCCGTGATTTAGGCATCTGTCCTTTCTGCTTCAGCATAAAACTAGTTCTGGTGACCTAGACTCTGCCACCTCCCAGATGGAGTGAGCCCCTCTCATGGGTGTGTCCGTTAGAAATCGTGTTCCGGAGTTTCCTAGGATTCTGCTGCTTGCAGCTTACTGTGATTTACATTGAGAAGCCACGGTGATGCATTTTGAGAAGTCTTGAGCACAGTAGAAACAAAGTGTTGTCTGAGTCTGTCATCAGAAGTGCCCTTGCTCTCCTTCCCTCTGAGAATATTTCATGTAAATGTATTGAGTGATTGATTTTATTTGTCTCTGCTTGCAAATGCCTGAGAAACAGCCCATAGATGCAAATAGATGTTTTCCAAGCTTCCTTTTTTTTTTTTTTTTTTAAAGATTTTATTTTTCCCTTTTTCTCCCCAAAGCCCCCCGGTACATAGTTGTGTATTCTTCGTTGTGGGTTCCTCTAGTTGTGGCATGTGGGACGCTGCCTCAGCGTGGTCTGACGAGCAGCGCCATGTCCGCGCCCAGGATTCGAACCGACGAAACACTGGGCCGCCTGCAGCGGAGCGCGCAAACTTAACCACTCGGCCACGGGGCCAGCCCCAAGCTTCCTTTTTTTTTTCTGCCTCTCGGCCTGCTGTTGACTTTGTCAGTTTCTGGTGGACACCAGTGGCCTTGAAATCTCTGGAGATGTTTGCTGTTCCCTCCCTCACCCTCGCCACACATCAACTGAGGCGCAATGGCAGCAGTCATCGCTCACTCCCTTCTCTTGCCAGAGGGAACTCAGTCTCTGCAGCTGCTTCTCTGCGACCTTGCCTAACTTCCCAACTCTGTCTGCCTCTTCCCCTGGGATTGGCCCAGCGGGAGGGTGGCAGGGCTGCATGAGGGGAACTTGGGTGCCTTTTTGCTGTAGCCAGTTGACCACTCCTCATACCCCTTGTCCACTCCCCATGTATCATCAGCTTTTAGCTTTCCATAGTTACTTCTGGAAGGACATTCCATTATAATACCTATTAAATTGTATTTTTAGTATAAGAGCTCTAATTTTAGGAGTTAAATTGGCTTTGTGGATTTGACTGAGAATTTTAGTATGTTTTACTATATTCTTATGGAAAAACAAGAACAAAGTATTTTGCAAGTAAACTTTTAGTTTCTGTAGATTGAGAATTGCTGTGCTAAAAGCACACATTTTAACCAATTCTTGTAAACCAGATCACTGAGTTCATGGGCCCTAGAATAGTGGTTCTGAAATTTTAGAATTTCCTCAAGATTTGTTAAAACATTGATGGCTGGGCACCACCCCCAGAGTTCCTGATTGAGCAAGTTTGGGGAGGGGCCTAAGAACTTGCATTTCTAATGAATTCCCCAGTGATGCCATACCCATGGTCCAGAAGCCACTTTGTGAACCACTGGCCCAGAGGACAGGTCACGGGTCACAGAGCTAAACTTCCTGTTAATCTTTGCCATGCTTAATATAATCTGAATCTCAAGTTTTCATGAGACTGTGAATTTTAAATTCCTCTACCTGAGATACAGCTAAATGGAAGTGCATCCAGTTTCACTTACAACTTATATTTAATTTCTTATTTTCAGACTTGCTATCAGATATTCACTCCACAATTTATGATGAAAAAATTTTATGAAACTGGCAATAAATGGGCAGGTACTCATGAATTCACATTTTTAATCTGTGCTAAACCAACCCAAGTTTACTTTTTTCTTGTCAATTTTCCTCCCAGCCATTTCTTTCGTTTTTGAGCCACATTTTCCTAGGTAAAGCTTTTCAATGGTTTTAAAAACGAAATTTCTACCGAGTTTGTTATCTTGTGAGTTTGAAGTTTTTTTTTTGAGGCACTATTGATAAATGGCTCCCAGTACGTGCCTGCTGTGATAGGTGGAAAATGTAATTGATTTTATAGTAGTGCTGAGCGCTCAGCTCTGGGAGCCCCCTGCACTTTGCAGATGTGTGAATTGAATTAGATTGGGAGAATTCTGTTGCTAATCACCACAAGCCTCCAGGCTTGGTTTGGGAGGTGAATGGGTTTGGGATTGCTGTTCTTTTCTTGAGGATAAATAAAATCGAAGCTGTAACATGTTTTTTTCTGTTGGCTCTCATGTTCTCACTTCAAAAAGCAAATACTTTTTGGCCACAGTACAGGCATCTTAGTTCAGTTGTCTTCCCTGAAAGATTAAAAGTTTTGATATCTTGGGTTTTAGGGGTTTGTACGTAAGTGAAAGTAGTCTGGGTTTAGCCTAGTTTATGCAAATTCATGGATGTGTCTCTTTGTTCCAGTGTTTACACCGGAAACTTCTGCATACTGTAAAGCATTCACATAGCTGGGGAAGCAGAGTGGCATCAAAGAATGTGGCCATCCTTGGTGACATCAGTATTGAGTTCAAAGCCCAATGGTGTCATTTGCTAGTTAGGCTACCTTGGGCAAGTGATCAGTTTCCTTGTCTGTAAAAGAACACAGAGCCTGCAGGCTGTGAGGGATTAGAAACACTGGATGGAAAACACCTGCTACATGGTAAACAGCCAATAAATGGAAGTTAGTAGTATAGACAGAAATTCTTAAATTTGCTCGTAAATCTCAAATGTTCTGACTTCTTTATTTGCAAAAGCACAGCTGCTGTATTCATTTGAGAAAAAAAATTCCTAAGTTCCTGAATAATAATCAGGGAAATGCCTATGTGCCTCTTCCTGAATTTTTATTCAAGGTGATTCATGCTTACTTGTCCTCGTTTTTGTCAACCGTGTGGAGATGGATTTGTGATTGGTTTGTTGAATTTTAATAACCAAATCAGAACTTTTATCAATTTGATCAAATTCTTTACAGCAACTTTTTTTTCTTATTAATGTTATGATAGATTACAACCTTGTGAGATTTCAGTTGTACATTATTGTTAGTCATGTTGTGGGTACACCACTTCCCCCTTTGTGCCCTTCCCCCACCCCTCCTTTTCCCTGGTAACCACCGATCAGATCTCCTTGTCAATATATTAACTTCCACCTATGAGTGGAGTCATATAGAGTTCGTCTTTCTCTGACTGGCTTATTTCGCTTAACATAATACCCTCGAGGTCCATCCACATTGTCTTTACAGCAACTTTTAAACGACAAATTGAAATGGCAAGCAATAGGATATATTGGAGTATATGAGGAAGCCATTTGGTATAAACCTAATTCGGCCTGACTTTGTTTTTTCCAAAAGGGCCTGACTGTGGCCATTGAGCATGCATTGTATATCTGCTTAGATATTTTGAGATAAAGGTGCAACTTCCCTCCCCCTCCCAACGTTGGCATCTCCTTAAAGATTAAGCATCTTTCCTTAGGCTGGGAACTGATTGCAGCACTCATCTGTGACCACCCAGCTCGAGGCAACAGACCTGCCACCCTGCTGTGTTCATCGACACAGCAGACCTATCTGCCGTTTCCATCAATGGCTGTGCCGACAGAGCAGCCTCGTCACTATTGTAAAAGGGACATTTCAATCATATGTGAAACATCCTCTTTGAGGGTATATAACCATCCTGTATACCCTCTCTTCTTTGGAGTGCTCTGTTCCTTTGTGGAAAGACTCTCCTGGGTTATAATCCTCAGATTTCAGCTCAGAATAAACTCACCCAAATTTTCATGTACAGATTGGTTATGGATTATTTTTGTCGACATAAGCATGCAATAATTATAAACAGAACTGCTATTACGAGTCTGGTAAATGTTGAAAATCCCTACCACCTTGCCTAGCATATACCATTTACTCAATAAATATTAGTGGTTATTGTTAATAAATATAATATTTAGAGATTCCATCATACATGCTTCCAGACTATAAATGTTTTAAAAAGTGTCAGTGCTATTTTTTCTTACCAGCACTTGTACGGGGTCATAGTCAGTATGCAAGTTATGACATCACTTCAGAGATAGCTCACCAAGAACTCTTTCCTCTTTTATTCCCTGTGGCCTCCTGGCCTCCCAGGTCACCAAGGCAGTCTTTCCAATGACTCTGAGTGCCCAGCACCAAAGCTGCTGCCTCACAGGTTCTTTCAATCCACAAAGCCAACCCCAGACTTGCATTTATCACTCAAGTTTCATGACACTTAAAAGAGGAGGTTTGAATACGTATATTTCACTAGTACAGAACAACTTTTTTCTTTTATGAAAAGGTAGGAAGAAGTTAACTTGGATCCCAATGAAGAATATTTTTCAATAATAGGGTGAATTATTTCACAGGCTTTTACCTGCCTGAAGCCTCCTGCTCTGGTCAGCATCAGCCTGATACACTTCCATTCTCTCTGGAGAAGCGTTTACCTGTCTGCAAGCACCTAGCCTCTCTTCCCCCGGGAGCTTGGACTCAATTGATGTGCTGAAAGGTGGCTTAGGGTGGGGAAACCTAAGGCCCCTCACTATAATCTCCATTAGCCTTCCCAAAGCCACCCCAAAGAAGCATAAATCTAACTAAAAATCAGAGGCCAACTGTGCAGTCACCTGTAATGTGGGGACAGTGTGTCCCTCTACCCAATCCAAACCAGGTTGATGTCCCCGGGCTTTGCCTAAACAGAGCAGCGTTTGGTGCCTTCGCTGCTCCCCCATCCACAACTGCAGTGGAGAGAGTTTGGACCTGCAATTTGGAAAGGCCACTTGACCATGTTTTTGGAGGAAAGTTTCTCTAGGGCACTGCAAACAGGATTTAGTTAATAGAAAAGCAACATAACACATACATTTTCTGAAATGAGGGGTACTGTAGCCAACATCTGCAAGATGGATTTTCGGCTGGAAACTGAGAGCAGCCCAATAGATTATTTCTGGGTGGCTTTCTCCAGGCTTCAAAGAATACATTTTGCATAGCCTCCTAGAGGTGCCAAGATGGAAACCTGAATGCAATTTTATCTGAAACAGCTCTGCATGGAAAATGTGCATCTCCTACATTCCCAAAATGAAAGTAATCCAAATGATCGTGGGGACTGGTTGGTATTGTTCCTAGACTTGATTTAGGCTAGTGTTTTCTGGGATTGAGGGTGGGATTTGCCAGAGGCTAAAGCTTTAATGGATTTTTAGTTTTAAAAACAGAAAAGGAGAAAGAGATCCAACTGAATTGTTAACCTCATTCTTCTTTTTTTTTTTGGTAAGGAAAATTGGCTCTGAGCTAACGTCTGTTGCCAATCTTCCTCTTTTTGCTTGAAGAAGATTGTCGCTGAGCTAACATCTGGCCAATCTTCCTCTATTTTGTATGTGGGACACCGACACAGCATGGCTTGATGAGCGGTGTGTAAGTCTTCACCCGGGATCCAAAACTGCAAACCCAGGGCTGCTGAAGTGGAGCACACAAAGTTAACCACTATGCCACTGGGCCAGCCCCATTAACCTGGTTCTTATAGCAACTGGATAACTGTTTTGAAGCACTTATATCTACCAGAAGCAAAGGACTGTGGTGAATGATCCCCTGAGAATACCTTTTGCATTAGACCAAGTGAGGAGAGGGCCCCTCTCATCAGATTCACTCTTCATGTTGCCTTGGCAAGCATTTTTATGTTGACAATGTTTTAGACTTTGTCTCTCTCCACTATGCAAAGCCTGAATTTTCAAAGCTCGCATACTATCCTGAATATATCCAAAGCAGCCCCAGAGGAGTGATCAATCCCCTCGACTATTGGTCAATGTCTATTTAGAGCAGAGGATGGCAAGTCTTTTGTATAAAGGGCTGGATGATAAATATTTTAGGCTTTGTAGGCTGTAACTACTCAAGCCTGTGGTTGTAGCAACAGACAGTATGTAAATGAATAAGTGTGGCTGTGTTCCAATGAAACTTCATTTTCCAAAATAGGTGGCAGGTCAGAACTGGTCTGTGGACCTTAGTTGCAGATTGCTGACTGAGACCATTCCTGGGGCACCCATAAAAAGTAGACTATATCAAAAACTTCAATATTCAAAATAATTATTAGGTACAATCTTACTTGAAAAACACACCAAACTAAACTTTTCCTTAAAAATTAAAAAAGACAAGGGACTTTTAAAACCACACCCTCTATGGTAGACTGTGTGTCTTATTAGCATTAGGACTAGGTAAATGCCATCCATCAATGCAACTGATGAAGAGGGTGGGACCAACAGTGGCACAAACTTAGAACACCAACTGATCCTGGCACAGCATTTATAAAGCTTGCAAGCAAATAAATGTTTTAAAAACCAGATGGATGAAGCTCAGTCAAGGGCATTTATCTTTAAAATATATGGCTCAAGACATGTTTAGACATATACGAGTGGATTATTTACACTATTATTGAAGATTATGGAGCATTTTTTCATTAATGAGAAAAGAGCTTTACATGCAGGTGAAAATTAATGCTGTTCTGTATCTGGAATTCATTTCGCTGTGGTCCAGGTTGTTCTCATTTTCACTCGGCAATTTAACAGGAAAATGGAATGATGACCTGAATATGTTAGATGTCCCCATGACCTACTGTCATTTTGGCAGAAATGTGTCCCGGCTCCATTTACAGCTCCTGACAGGCAGGGCTCCTTGTTGTATCAACATTGCTTCCCTCGAGACTGTACTCCTGAGTTTCACAGATTAGGTTAAGAGTGTTTGAAAATGGATTTGTAATCAATTCATTTTCTCCCTACAAATTTGTGCCCATAAAATGCCATATGGGTGGTAAGTAGTTCTCTAGTCCTTGTTACAGTCCTGACACAAGGCATGGAAATAGCGTTGCCACGTTTAGCAAATGAAAACACAGGAGGCTCAGTTAAATTTGAATTTCAGGTAAATGACAAATAATCCTTTTAGTATAAGTATGTTGAATGAAATATTTGGGACATACTTACACTAAAAATTATTCAACTGAAATACTGGTTGAGACATAATTATGCTACAAACTTATTTGGTGTTTATCTGCACTTCCAATTTAACTAGGTGTACTAACATACTGACGTATGTTCTAGTAAATGGAGTTTTTGCTAGATGCTATGTTTTATATTGAGTACTATCAAAATTGAAAAATGCGGGGGCTGGCCCCGTGGCCGAGTGGTTAAGTTCATGCACTCTGCTTTGGCGGCCCAGGGTTTCACTGGTTCGAATCCTGGGCGTGGACATGGCACCATTCATCAGGCCATGCTGAGGCGGCGTCCCACATGCCACAAATAGAAGGATCCACAACTAAAATATACAACTGTGTACCGGGGGCTTTGGGGAGAAAAAGGAAAAAATAAAATCTTTAAAAAAAAAATGCAAGACAGGGGCCGGCCCAGGGGTGCAGCGGTTAAGTTCGCATGTTTTGCTTCGGTGGCCCAAGGTTCACCGGTTCGGATCCCAGGTGCAGACACGGCACAGCTTGTCAGGCCATGCTGTGGTAGGCGTTCCACATACAAAGTAGAGGAAGATGGGCACAGATGTTAGCTCAGGGCCAATCTTCCTCAGCAAAAAGAGGAGGATTGGCAGCAGATGTTAGCTCAGGGCTAATCTTCCTCAAAAAAAAGAAAAAAAAAATGCAAGACAATCCTTAATGCCTTGTTGGTGAATCTGTCTTGGTGCCTTGGTGTCCTATGCCTTGTTGCTAGGTGGGTGAGATTTGGGTCAAGGTGGTAAACAGCTTTTCTAATGCAAGCATGGGCAGAATGCATTTGCTAGGGGTGGGAGGGAGGGTGTGTTTTCTTAAATTCATAATGGGCAGGAAAAGTTTCAAAGGATTGTTTGAGTTTATTCTCTGTTTTAATGAGAAATTTGTTCTTTTGTTGTTTCATTCTAAGCTCTATGGTATATTATTTGGAAATTAGAGATAAGCAAAAAAACAAAAAAAAGAAAGAAGAAGGAAAAAATAGATATTAATACTCTCCCATACTCTCATTATCCAGAGAAAACCACCGTAAACATTTGGGGGTTTACATATATGCATATGTAAAAAAGAGCAGCTAAAATGTCTGGAATATTTGAAAGCTCTTCAGCTCTGAAATGTCACTTTTACCTTTAATTTCTGAACAAGCTGAATCGATTCTCCTTCCCTCGTATTGTGGGAAGTCCAGGGCTCCCAGGGTATTTTAAAAGAGTCACCCTAAGCGTATAGCCTGTTTCCTATAGCCTCTTGCTCCCCATTCCTCCATTGGTGGATCCTCAACTGTGTCTCCAATTGTCATGTTTCCTCTTCTCTCGTGGTTTAATCTCACGTTAGAAATTGTCTCTCTCGCTGTGTTCCTCCGAGTGCCACTGACACAAACCTGTTGTATGGAGCTGCCTTTCACGGAAGGTTGGAGAGCTGGTGGAGGGGGATGGTAGCGCACAGCACAGGTGGGCGGTAATTTAATACTGAGTGCGAATAGACCCCCTGTTCTTAGAAGTTTCTCTGTCATTGGCAGCTGTGGGACTTTTTCCCTGGGCCTCTGGCTGCCTGCCCTGCTGTAATTCCTAACCCGGTGTCCCTCCCCAAGACTTCTGTTGGTCTCTCTTCTCTTCATTCTAGAGGCCTCACGTCCTCACCCTTCCATCGCCTTTCCTTCGCTCACCTTCTTTAGCAGTTAAACCTGAAAATTCCCATTACTTTCTTATGCAGAGCACCTGCCAGACTATCGTTTTTGTTTGTTTGTGGTGTTTTTTAGATTTTTTTTATTTTTTCCTTCTCCCCAAAGCCCCCTCAGTATATAGTCGTATATTCTAGTTGTGTGTGCTTCTGGTTGTGCTATGTGGGACGCCACCTCAGTGTGGCCTGACGAGCGAGCAGTGCCATGTTTGTGCCCAGGATCCCAACCGGTGAAACCCTGGGCAGCCCAAGCAGAGCACAGGAACTTAACCACTCGGCCACTGGGCCAGCCCCCAGCCTACTGTTTAACCCTCTCCCGATCCTGGCCTTTCCCCGTGCTCTTAGACTTTCTCAGGCAAAACACTTATCTTTTTTAATTTATGTTTTTTATATTTACATTTTAAATGTACATTTTTATGTATTTATATTCTGACTTTTAAAACGAAGTCAGATTAGGCCCTTTTATTAACGTTAAAATCTATCTATCATCTATCTAAATTTATACAAATCTTTATCTGAGAAAAAAAGTGTGTGTGTGCATATATATATATAAATATGTCTCAGCTACCCGAAGAACCAGAAGAAAGTTTGCAAGTACACTTTTTCTTTAGCCTGAGCCAGATCTTCCTCCATCACCAGAGACCCCTGTGGGTGAAAGAACATTTATTCTCCTCTTCGTATGCCCCTGCTTTCCTGCATCTTCCTCACTCTGACCTCCCAGGATTTGTTTTAACTGAGCTATCTTCCAGCTCTAAGATTCATGGCTTTGTGATTCTGCCTGAAGTGCCCTTCAAACTCAGGTTTATTTTATTTGATTTTTCAGATCAGCCTCCCCACCGCCCCAGGTCCCCTCTGGCACTGACGTGTCACTCTGTGGGGCCCTTGTTGATTCACTGGTCTCTCTGGGAGCTTCCTGCAAGCAAAAGATTTTGTCTCGTGCATCTCTCTCCATTGGCTCACCACAGCACCTGGGACACAGTCGTGCTCAACAAATACCTGTTGTCTGCACAGATGAGCCACTGCGTGGAGGAGTCAATGGACTGAGGAGATCTCTGTTTCTTTCTCTCAGCCTCTCTCCTTGATGACCCACGGGCGTGACTGAGCAGTGCTTAGTATCACAGACAAGATTTTTCCCTGGAAGTGAGTTGCTGCCAAGCAGTTTAATTTTGAGGAGGAGTGAGATCCTGGGGGGGATGACACCTTCGTAATCCTGAGGCAGCCCCAGATCTTCATTGGTGGCAGTGAAAAGGAGAGACCTCGATGCTTGTGCAAATTACACAGAGTGTTTGATATTAGCAAGTGTGTTCAGAGTTTCAGTTGCAAGCAAATGAGTAGAAAGCAGTAGAACCTCAAAATCAGTGTTTGGATCAAAATATTTCTTATCAGAAAATTTTAAGACACTTTGACTTTTTCATGGCAGTTTTTTGATACCTGTAATGACTCATGATAATTTTATTCATTTTAATTTCAGTGTTGTTTATCTTGAAGCAGAACCAATTGCTCCTTTACCTGTGTTTTTGTTGCATTTATGAGCTTGTAATTAGCGATTTAAAGCGCTTCCAGCAGACGACAAAGAGACAATGAACTTTCACTATTAACTGAAGCTTCTTGTCTACCCTTCCCTATCTCATTATTCTCATTCTTGCCTAAAGTTTACTATCCTGGATTTACTGTTTATAATTTTCATGAGCATTTTATACTAATATTGCATCTAATCTATACAATTATGTATAGTTGGTTTTGCATTTTTTAAAATACTGCGCAAAGTATATCATGTTAGTTATTCTTTTATAATTTGCTTATTTTTTCACAATATTATGTTCTAAGATGCAAGCATGTTGATACATATAATTCTAGGTAATTTATTTTATTGCTTTGTACTATTTCACTGGATAGGTATATCACATATATTTACCTATTCTTAAGTCGATGGGCATTGTGATTATTTTCTTCTTGTTTTCCTCTAATGTAGAACATCAATAAAATATTCACGTACATGATTTCTTGGGCCACGTGCAGGCGTTTCTCTAGAGAATAAACCTGGGGACGGGATTGCTGGGTCACTGGGTGCACCCAGGTTCTCCTTTTCTGGGGTGTTGCCAAAATGCTCTTCAAACTAGATTTACCAGTTTGCTCTCCCATTAGCTGTATGTGACAGTACTGTTGTTCCCCATCCTTGCTAGCATCTAGCTTTGCCAATTTGGTGGATAGGAAATGATATTTCATTACGGTTTAATTTGCATTTTCCTGATTACTAGTAAGATTGAATATCTTTTCAAGTTTTGTTTTTGTCATTTATGTTTCTTGTCCTGTGAATTTCCTCCTCCTATAATTTGCTAATTATTCCATTTTTTGAAAGCTAATTTGTAAAGCGCATAAAATATATTTTTGACATATGGATCCTTTTTTGATTTTATGTATTGCAAATATCTTCTCCCCATCTATGCATTAGAATAGCATTTTTTTCCATCTTATGGACTAACATAGCAGTTAACTCATTGTGTAATGTTCTGTTTTTCTCTTTCTCTCATAAGGCTTTGAATTCAAGTAAGAGCAGGAACAGACTTTCCCATTTTTATTTCCTTGGTTCCTAGCACATAAATAACAGCCAGCAAAATTGCTTGAATTGACTTGAGAGTGTCGCTTAATTTAATGTAGATGGTATTGTAAATCTGAGTTTTTTACTGATGACTTTCAATGTGAAGGCCTTTCTGTCAATCTTAGCTATGTGATATACAGATACATATACATATTGACATATGTATAGGCATACATATCACTTGAAAGAGTGACACTTTTGCAACCAAGTCAGTTTAGGCCCTTTTATAACCTTTAAAATAGGGCTTCCCTCAATTTCCAGGCAGAGTTTCCCTCAGAACACGGCTAAGGTCGAGATAGGTTAATAAATTCAGACAGGCTTGAAACAACAGATGCATTGCTATTTCTAGTCCTGAGTTGTTGGGGAAGCAGGGAGGAAGGAGGGCATAATTGTACAAGGCCTTGTCATCTTTGCAGCTCATCAATATCAGCAGCTGACACAGGCAAGTGCTTGTCAATCAGTTCTATTGGCTGACACTGACCTTGTCGTTACAACCACTGCTTTCTTGATGTCTGCTAGTGTGACACATGGCACCAGACTCCGTGTGCAGCTGGTATCTTGGACTTGAATGTACTGTGAGTTCTCTGGCATTATTAGTGCAATTCCTTGTTATTGTCACCAGGTCATACCTTTGACATCAACGATAGCTGTGTGCTGTCTTTGCGTTTCTTGTCTCATATTGCAGTGGTTGTGTTTTACTTGATGTGACAGTTTATGATGGTAGAGGACAACAGATGTTACATTAGATACGGACTGGTGCATGCTCAACTTCGAGATTGCTCCAGGAAAAGTTGATTTTACTATAACATTATATAACGAGAAATAAATAAATTGTGGGTTGGAGTGAGCATCGTAAATTTGAAGAATTGCTTTGCATTTAAGCTGTCACTGTTTTTAAGACTAGACCTGGGATTATATACATTTTTAATTAAAAAAAACATAAGTAGGAAGAATTTGGGAATGTAAAAATGAATCATGATTTGAATGATTTTATCTTGAAATAAGTTTAAAAATGCAATTCTAACTTCTTAACATATTCTGAGTTATGTGTGGGATTTACAAAATACAGAAGCCACAATTCTGGCTTTCCCCCTTTGCTGTTCCTTAAACTCTCTCTCTCTCTCCCCAGTCCTCTCTTCTTGCTCTCCTAACCTGGCATCCAAACGTTCTCACGCTCTTTAGGTGAAATTTAGGACTCCACTTACGAAGTTTCGTTTCCTATTTTTTTCCCCCAAAAGTGTCCTTTGAAACTAAGAATTACCCACAGTAATAACTGGAGATAACATTGTTGTTTATGGTGCTGTACATAATTGCACTTACGTTGGGTGTGTCAAGCCTATGATGATGGAATAATAAATGGGTACTGAATGTTCCAGCAGCTTTTATTTGCGAGCACTGCTCATGCAATCAGGGTCACATTACCCAGATGTAAGTGGAATAAGACAGGGAGAAGAGGATTTGTATAATCCACCATGAATGTGTTCCAGAGAGATCTGATTATTTTTCTATACTTTCTAACAGGTGGGTATGCGTACATGTGCAATAGCTGGGAGACTTTTTATATTTGGGTTAATAAGGAGAGAAAAGTACTCTTTGCTTTGCAAATTCAAGCATTTTTTTCTTCTAGAATTCCTCAATTTGGGAAGATTAGCACATTTTCTTTGCCTTTTCAGCTTGTTCCCCTAGCGTGCCACAACCTTCACTATTCCCAATATATTCTGGTTATTAGAAGGCCCTTTTTAATCACTGAGTCAAGGGAGCAGCTAAATAGTGAATTTTTATTCTAGAAATTCAGCCATTGTAGATTTCTGTAAATTTTTGTTTCTGCCTTGTTTCTTTTTTTGTCTAAAAGTTATATATTTTAAGACTTGAAGGTTCTTTGAGATGGTGTCCAGAGTTACTCAAGAAATGTGTTCAGATTCTGTAGCAAACACCTGCTTCTTGGAAGACCCAATAGCATGGATAGAACTGATTCCGAATCCACTGCACTTATCTTGTACACAGCTTTTCATTAAGAATTGCATCCGTGGGAGACTCTTCATCTTTAGTAAATCATGGGCTCCAAATGGGAGTTCTTAAAATGGATAACTGAGAGACACGGGCAGGTTAGCTGAGAACTGCATCACCCTACTCCTCTTTCCTGACTCCAATCTCAGTTTCTAACCGGTTACTGTCCCAGTGGCATCTCCAGGAGGCATATCTCTGAGAAGCATTGTAGGAGAATGGTTAAGATCATAGTGCCATAGAGTCAGAAAGACCTAGATTTAAGTTCTAGATCTATATTTGCTTGCCATATGACTTTGTGAGAGGTTATTTAACCATTTTTAAAAATGATTAAGACCTTATTTTTTAGAGCTGTTTAAGGTTCAGAGCAAAGTTGGGGGAAAGGTGTAGATATTTCCCATATACTCCCTGCTCCCACTGCATCCATAGCCTCCTCTATTATCAACAATCCCCCACCAGAGTGGTACATTTATTACAACTGATGAACCTATATTGACACATCATAATCGCTAAAGTCTATAGTTTATCTAAGGGTTCACTCTGGGTGTTGTACCTTCCAGGGGTTTGGACAAATTATATTGACATGTTTCCATCATTAGTGTATCATACAGAGTATTTTCACTGCCCTAAAAGGCCTCTCTGCTCTGTTCATCCCTCCCCCCAAAAAAATCCCTGACAATCACTAATGTTTTTACCATCTCCATAGTTTTGTCTTTTCTAGGATGTCATATAGTTGGAATTATACTCTTTATAGTCTTTTCAGATTAGCTTCTTTCACCTAGTAATATGAATTTAATTTTCCTCCATGTCTTTTCATGGCTTGATAGCTCATTTCTTTTTGGCTGTGAGCAATATTCCATTGTCTGGATGTACCCCAGTTTACTCACATACTGAAGGACATCTTGGTTGCTTCCAAGTTTTGGCAATTATGAACAAAGCTGCTATAAACATCTGTATGCAGGTTTTTGTGTAGACATAAGTTTTCAGCTCCTTTGGGTAAATACCAAGCTGCCTGACTGCTGGATCAGATAGTGACAGTACGTTTAGTTTTTTAAGAAACTTCCAGAGTGTCTTCCAAAGCGGCTGTACCGCATTCCCACCAGCAATGAATGAGAGTTTCTGTTGCTCCACGTACTTGCCAGCATTTGGTGTTGTCAGTGTTCTGGATTTTGGCCATTTTAATAGATGCGTAGTGGTATCTCTTGTTGTCTTAATTTGCATTTCCCTGATGACATATGATGTGGAGTAACTTTTCATATGCTTATTTGCCATTTGTATTTCTTCTTTGGTGAGATGTCTATTAAAGTGTTTGGTCCCCCCCATCCCTTTTTTTTTGAGGAAGATTAGCCCTGATCTAACGTCTGCCACCAATTGTCTTTTTGCTGAGGTAGAATGGCCCTGAGCTAACATCCATGCCCGTCTTCCTCTATTTTATATGTGGGATGCCTGCCACAGCATGGCTTGATAAGCAGTGGATAGGTCCGTGCCTGGGATCTGAACTAGCAAACCCTGAGCTGCCAAAGTGGAGTGTGTGAACTTAATCCTATGCCACCCAGCTGGCCTGTTTGGCCCATTTTTTTTAATCAGGTTTTTTTTTTTTTTTCTTATTATTGAGTTTTAAGCATTCTTTCTATATTTTGGATAATAGCTCTTTATCAGATATGTCTTCTGCAAATATTTTCTTTCAGTCTGTGGCTTGTCTTCTCATTTCCTTGACATTGTCTTTTGCAGAGCAGAAGTTTTTAATGTTAATTAAGTTGCGCTTGTCAGTTATTTCTTTCATGGATCATGCCTTTGGTATTGTATGTAAAAAGTCATCACCATACTTGGGGTCATATAGATTTTTCTCTATCTTATCTTATAGGAGTTTTATAGTTTTGAGTCTTACGTTTAGGTCTGTGATCCATTTTGAGTTCATTTTTGTGAAGGGTATAAGGTCTATGTCTAGATTTATTCTTTTGCATGTGGATGTCCAGTTGTTCCAGCACCAGTTGTTGAAAGACTTTGTTCTACTGTATTGTCTTTGCTCCTATGTCAAAGATGAGTTGACTATATTTATGTCGGTCGACTTCTGGGCTTTCTATTCTGTTCCATTGATCTATTTGTCTAGTCTTTCACTAATAGCATACTGCCTTGATTATTATAACTTTATAGTAAGTTTTGAAGTCAGATAGTGTCAGTCCTCCAACTTTGTTCTTCTCCTTCAATGTTGTGTTGGCTATTCTGGATCTTTTGCCTCTCCATATAAACCTTATAATCAGTTTGTTGATATCCACAAAATAACTATGGGATTTTGATTGGAACTGTATTGAATCTATAGATCAAGTTGGGAAGAATTGACCTCTTGACAGTATTGAGTCTTTCTATCCAAGAACATGGAATATCTTGCCATTTATTTAGTTTTTCCTTAATTTTGTTCATCAGAATTTTGTAGTTTTTGTTATATAGATCTTGTACGTATTTTGTTAAATTTATACCTAAATACAGTCACATACTGCATAATGACGTTTGGTCAATGACAGACCACATATAAGATGGTGGTCCCATAAGAATAGTGACATAAAAACTAGGTGTGTAGTAAGCTATCCCATCTAGGTTTATGAAAGTACACTCTGTGATGTTTTAGCAATGATGAAGTCACCTAATGACGTATTTCTCAGAACGCATCTCTGTCATTAAGTGGGGCACGACTGTATTTCACTTTTGGGGCTGCTAATGTAAACGTGTTGTGGTTTTAATTTCAAATTCAAATTCAAGGACTTGGGACATATATCACACAAATTCCCTTTCTGAAAAACTTACTAAAAAATATAATCCAATTAACCAAAGAATTAAAATCAAGAACTTCTGCAGAATTTCTGATAGGAATTGAATGGTATGAGCATTTTTCCATTTAAATATATCTAAATTATTGAATTAATTGTGATTATAAAAGCAAATCTAGAAGTAGCAATTTTTTATACAAAAGATAAATGATTTTTAAAAAAGAATTATAAGAAATTGGGACAACATAGTATGAGAACACACAAGTCTGTGTTTTTGTGAGGTATGCATAAATGAGTTGGAAGGAAGGAAAGTGGCAAAATTTTTTTTTCATTTTTTAATGATAGAATTGTTCTGTAGATACAATTTTGCTTCCAAAGTTGGTAGATTAAAATATGTTTACTTATGCATATGAATGAAGATTCTACTTCTAGCTAGTAATAGAAGTTAAAACAGACACTATACCTTCCAAATTGTGAGAGAGAATTAGATCAAGGGAAAAATAGATGAATTGCAAAACACAGACAACAAAGGACAAGACAAGGAAGTATTAAAAAATAAGATGATAGAAACAAGTCCTAAAATACTTGTTATAACAATAAATGTAAATGGAGCAAATGTCTCCTTTGAAGCTTTCATGGAATCCTATCGCCTGAAATATGAAGTAGACATTTCTTAGGTTGTGTTTCAGACTTTCTGTATTCTCTCCTGGACCTGTCATACCAGCTTGAACTTCCACCACTCTGATTCATGAGTTCTAAGTCTTAGAAAAACTGAAAACTGCCCAGTCCATATTTTTTTACCTGCTCAGATTTACCATCTTTGCATGTTTATTCATCTTTTTTTCTATCTACACTTACTCCTTGGTTAGGTGATATAATTCAATCTCAGGTTTTAATACTCTCTATATCTTGAAAATTCCTGTATTTATATCTCTAGACAAGAACTCACGTTTAAACTCCAGACTCATATATTCAACTCCATACTCAACATCTTCAGTTGGATATCTAAAAGACTTCTCCAACCTCACATGTTTGAAATTGAACTCTTGTTCTTTCTCAGTGAAGATTATTTTACTGTCTTTCCCTTTTCAGTTTAGGGCAATTCCATTTGGTCCTTGATATTTGCAGGACCATTTGGTTCTGTCCAAGCCATCAGTGAGACATTTGGTCCATGCCAAAAGGTCCTTGATATTTTGTCCTGTCCAAAACCATTTGGCATGGACCAAATATGCTCATAGACATTTTGGACGGGACCAAATGTCAAGGACCTCTACGCGTGGACTAAATGTCTTCTGGATGTTTTGGTCAGGACCAAATATCAAAGACCTTTTGACGTGGAAAAAATGTCTTCTAGATGCTTTTGGACAGGACCAAATGTCTGCTAATCATTTTAGAGGGAAGTGGTATAAAAGAATCAGGATTTGGATGCCTGATGTGCTTATTGCTTCTGGAGTGTCATTACTTGTAGGTTATTTCAGCAGACAAAACTAGGAAAAGTGAATGGTTGTATTGTTATCTCTAATGTCCAACAGATCAGAGTTCTTCCTTATCTTCTCCCTTCATATTTTCATCTCTCTTCTCCCCGAGTGAAGGATCTACAGCTGTACACAGCACTATGGATTAATCTTACAAATATAATATTAGCAAAAACAAGCCAGATTCAAAAGAGTTCATACTGTATGAGTCTACATTTATGTAGAGTTAAAAAAAAAACAACAAACCAACAATAAATGACACTAATCTATGCTGTTAGAAGTCAGGAAAGCACTTATCCTTGTGGGGGATGGAAGTGCCTGGAAGGAAGAATGAGGGGTTTCTGGAGTGCTGGTGAAGTTCTGTTTCTTGATCTGGGAGATGGGTATTAAATGGTATATTCAATTTTCACAAACACTTTGAGTTGTATACTTATGTTTTGTGCATTTTTTTGGTCTATATATTAAACCTCCAAAGTTACTTGGCTTAATTTCTCTTGTTTTCCTCGTGCGGTTCTGTGTTGATTCAATATCTGATTAGGTTAATTTGTTCTGTTTACTTTCACTTTTACGATTCTCACTCCCCGACTATTGCTGTTATTTAATTTTATCTTTTTGAATATGTAAAACATTAGCATGATTTCAAAAGTCAAAACTATAAGAAAAAGCATCCGTGAAGAAGTATGCTGCCTCTAGTACCCTTCCTGCTTTTCCCTCCCCTCCTCACTATAAGTAATTTATTCATTTCTGTTTTATCATTTCCTCTTATCTCTTCCTAATACAGCTGCCAGGGTGACCCTTTTAAAGCATAGCGAGATCATGTTACTGCTATGCTCCAGGTAGTCCAAGTTTCCCATCTCACTCAGAAGAGAAGCTGAAATCCTTCTAGTGGCTGACAAACAAAGCCCTAGCAAGCTGGCCCCATTCTCGAGCACTCTTGCGTCATCTGATGTGGCTCCTCCCCAGGATCCCGCTTCCTCAGTCATGCCAGCCTCTGTTCCTCAAACATGCCAGATATTCTCCTATCTTTGGGTCTTGACTTTTGCTGTTCCCTCTTTCTGGAGTATTTTCTTCTAGGTAGTTACATGATTTATTTCCTTCCTTCCTTCAAGCTTCTTCTTAAATGTCACCTCCAAGGAAGCCTTCCTATTTAAATCTATTGTACTCCCACCTCCACCTTCTGGCTCACCCTATCCATCTTTCAGGCTTATTTTTTTCTCAGCAAAGTCGCATTCCAATACACAACTGATACGGCGTCAAAGTCAAAACAACATACCGTAGCTCAGCTCTTCTGCATCTGTGAGGATGGCGGGTGGGTAGGTGTTACAAAATCTGCCTTAGGTACGTAAACTCCTGAGGAGGTGGAAGTTTCAAATTTATAGCATATTTGCTTGATTATTTATCTATTAATAAGAATGGACTGAATGACTAAATTGACGCGAGTGGTTTCATGGAGGGAAAGTGCTTCAAGAAAAGAAAGTGTTATTTGAAGAAAAAAAGAAATGGATAAAAAGGAAATCAGGAAGAAAAAATAAGGGCAAAGGGGAATGAATGCAATGAAAGGAGCCAAGGAATTTCAGATAAGTAAGGACACCCTTGAAAGCCCTTGGTGGCTCCTCCTGAGTGCTCCTGCATCTTCACCACGGGGAAACTGCTTTCTGAAGTGTGGGTAGAAGTGAGAAGGAAGAGAGTCCAAGCTCTCGACATACATGGGTACATTTGCTGGGAGAACATTACTTTGTCTAAATCAAAGAAAGCATATTTGGCCTGGGTGATGTTGCCATTTACTGAACTGATTAAGAAAATTAAAAAAATCTCAAGATATCTTCTGTTGCTTGGGAAGAAAATACCCTTTTGGACTCCTCTGCAGTGCAAGATCCTTGCCTTTTCCCAAAAGGCTCATCTGCCAGTTGGCAACCGGGCTGTCTGTGGAGCCTGAAGCTGGACTTGGGGAATGTGTCCAGAGGGAGAACACCTGGGTGGGCTGTGCTCACTCTTTACTGGACTCAACTTCTTGAGCAGAGCCGTTCCCTTTGGGAGTCTTCAGAAAGGGCTGTGGTGTTATTTTCATGTTAGCTCTTGTTCCAAAGAGGAAATGTGCATATTCTTATGCTAATTTGTTTTCCAAACTTCACATATTTAGTTTAAGCCAGGTGGTTTTAGAGTTGAGGTAAAATACTTTGTCTTTTCTGGAGAAAATCCAAGGAAAAGAAACTTCTGTGACGTCTCTGAGGGATCAAACTTCCTGAATATGTCAGATGCTAGAGGTTCAGGGAAAGAAGAGGTGAGAATATGACCTAAGTGGGAGATCCAAGGGACAGGACAAGGCCTAGCAAAGTATTGATTGATTTTACTCTTCTTTGCTTTTCCTGGGGTTCTGTGGCAGATGACACAATCTTGATGCCAGAGTTGAAAGAGGCCAAAGAGCATGACCCACCATAAAGACTGTGTCATTACTTTACCTGATACATGAAGATAAATGCCACTCATCCCTACCCTCTCTCTAGCCCATTCTTTAAATTACAGTGCCATCAAAGAACGTCTCCGAAGCACATCTGTCTCTTGGGTGTTAGGGCTAACTGGCTTCTCATCTTTGGTGGGGATTGTTTACCAGTCCCTAATAAGCTCAAAAAACATTGTATTGTAAAAATTAGCCACCGTGCTTGAATAGCCTAAATGATACCCATTGCAGTGGTTTCAAAATGGGTAAGCCCATCTCAGTGGTCGTGCCAGGCAATCTGTTAGCACAAGGGGTGAAATTATTAATCTATATGAATTTTTGTTTTCACCATTTATTTTCCATTTAGGTACAAGTTACACATTATACATTTGTGCAGGAATACCTGCACAGGATGATAAATAAATTAATTAATTAATATTCATAAAGTGGAAGCATGTGCTTAGATTATTTTAGTGAAGGGTGCCTACGCCAGAAATCTTGGAGACCGCTGTCCCGGTGTGCCCTTTGATTTCCCTACCTCAATTTAAACAATCCTATGTGCTAATACCCCATGACAGAGACTTCCCTTTCACTAATTGTTTCATAAACACAAGTGCTTCATGTATACTCAAGGTGGTAGAGGATGCTGACCCACTGGAAGGGATTTCCTTGATATTTTTTAATGGACATGTTTATTCTTATGGATAACTCAATAATAAATTTCTTTAAAACATTTTATTCAATTAAGAGTTTTTCTCCCAAGTTAAAACTTTCTTTTTGAGGCCAATAGCAAAGAATTTAAACTGTTTCTAATGGAGCATAAAAAAAAGAGAAAATTTTAGACAAAATTACGTGGATTTTTAAGAAAAAATGATTTTGTTCCCATAACAAAAGTACACTCAGAAGTACAACATAAGTATCTTTATTTTCAAAGAAACCCGAATTTCTCTAATAGTTTTAGTTGCATTAATAACAAAAGGACTCAGTATTTAAAAACGTATATGAATTTGTAAAGATTCTCTACACATGCAGCCATGCTGAGTTACAAGTTACATAACTTTAATTATTGAAAATAGAGGTCTTTTCCCAATAATAATGTTTGAAGAAGGCTAAAATACCTATTTTCAGGATATAACCACTCTAGGGAATTACCCTAGCTGAGCTTGAATTTGGGGCTGAGTTTGGTAATTTATACTACCCGATTAACTTTGTATCCCAAGGCCACAAGGTAATTTTACTCCCAGGATTCAAAGTCATACTTTTTCTCTTAATGGAGTGCAGAGTGTTATCCAAACCATATTTTGGTTCTGAGCAATGACAGGTTAGCGGAAGGATCTGAATTTCAGGACAGTTCTATTTCTGATGGACCGCTCACGTAACATAGCTCTAATTCTGAGGCTGTCTCTCCTACAGAATGTTCCTACCTGACCATTTGAATCTTTCAGGAACCAGAATCAGAATCTCCTTGAAATAGCATCTCAAAAGCTAAAACAAAACATGTCATGTTGGCCCATGACAACAAATATACTTGAAGAACTTGCTACATTCTTCTCAAATCAAACGCAAAACTGAGTTTATTTTCAAACTAAAATCTGTATTGAATGAACATATTTTTTTAAGTATTTAGTTTGAACTGCTGCCAAACTTGAACATTTTTAAAAAACTATGGGACCGTAACAAAACCAGACCATCAATATATTCTCTGAATGAAATTGCACCTGATCCAGCGCATTTGCCTTAAGTCCCTGAATTGAACCTCGTCACAGCAATGGGGTCCTCATGGTGCCCACCACACCCAATTTCCTCATTAATCCTTACCTCTCCCCCTTTTAAATGACCTTGTCTCTAATTTGAAAGTATCATTCTTAGAGAGAAGAAAGTAAGTTGAATGATCTATCCGTTTTTACTTTTCTGATTCTTTATTTCTTTTCTTGTGCTGTGGCATGTAAAAGTGTGAAGAGACACAAGCATCTGTTCTCAAACTTTGCCTTCCCATCATCAGAGGGATTCTGATCCTTGAAGGATCTAAGTTTTCTCCTCAACTCTTCATTGGTGAAAATCCCCCTACCACATCTCCTCTGGCAGAAAATGCTCATACAGCTGTTTGAAGTGTATGAACTATCTTATAAGGATGTCTTGAGATATAAAGTTAAGTACAATAATTATGTTGAAGATGCCTGTTCTCTGTTAGAATCAGCTAGCCTTACAAATTACTCCATCCCTTTCAGGAAGATACTCTCAGCTCTGTAATCAGTTAGCATATTTGACAGACTTATTCTAAGCTTTTCACTTTAATTTGTTTTTATTTTCACTTTCCACCAAGAGCAACTTCCTTTGACCATTAAAATATTAACCTTTCTGACTCCAGGACAGTCCCTGTGACCCTCAGTCTGAGCAACAGGTTGGTATGGGAACCAGCCTTCACAATGTAATGAGCACCAGCTGTGTTCACGGCACTCCATCTGTGTTAAGTTGTGTGTGTGTGTGTAAGAGAGGGACAGAGAGAGACAGAGAGAGAGAAGGTCACACACACACACAGACAGAAAAACATAGTGGAGCAGATTTTGGCATGCACGACTAAAATTCTCAAGCAATCCTTAAGTGCCAAGTCATGGAGTCATGAAGAGATCTGCAATTTTGCTAAAAGTCAATTTGAATCCCATCTATTTGAGGTTAATGTAGGAGAGCAAGTCACTTAGCTAATGATTAAGCCAACTGTATAGACCAAAATACAGCATTGATCCAATGATTTCTTTTTCTGTTTTCCGTTGGGGAAATACTGTAGAGCAGAGTTTCTCAACCTCAGCACAACTGAATTTTGGGCCAGACAGATCATTGTTGTGGGGGCTGATCTGTGCAGTGTAGGAGAGTTAGAAACGTTCCTAGCCTCTTATCACTAGATGCCAGTAGCAAACCTCTCCCCATTTTTGTCACAACCGAAAATGTCTCCAGACATGTCCCCTGGGGGTCAAAATGGCCCCGGGTTGGGAACCACTTTTGAGTTGATGAGTAAAAGTTGAGTCAATGGAGTTTTATTCCTGAGAACACATTCCATTCCATTCATAAAATTACAAAATTGATTCAAAAATTTTTTTCAAAGACATTTATGAAAATTTGGAAAACTAAATACTTCAAAGTCTATATCCCTTTTAAGGAACATGTCTGATAGCTGAGGCCTCAAAATCTTATTCAGTGAAGTTTGAAAATAGATAATATCTGAATAGATAATTCAGTGAAGTTTAAATAATATCTTCCTTTTCTATTGAATATCAATGTATCCAATATAGGCATTCTTCTTGACATTGTTTGAGAGAAATTCTTTATCAATTGAATATAGGATGAAATGGAGAGTGGGAAAGATTTTCTTCAAGGAATCCAGCCAGGAGACTGGATTATCCTTGTCCTTAAGATAAGAGTGAGGATGTGTTTTCAAGATCTTTTGGAAGAAAAATCAGTGAGTTCCAAATAAATGCTACTTTTTATTACTGCCATGACATCTAACCATCGCCCAACGGCAGTTGGGAGCAAGCAATGCATTGACCATTAGCGTCTGGGAACAGCCCCTGAGCTTAGCCACTGCTCCTAGTCAACTCTTGTGATCCTTCTCAACCCCAGGCCTCCAGTTCTAGAGCCCCTTTAATTTTACATACAACTGCTGCTTGAGGACTTGTAAACATTCAGCACATTCAAGGATTCTTATCTACTCTCTCAATTCTTTGTATGTAACTAATTTCATGATTTCTACTTTTAATTCTTCCGTTTTCAGAGTCATTTCTCTATTCTGCAAAATTGGTACTCAACTGAGCTTGTGTTTCTGAATACTAATCCACAAAGACAGTTTCCAGAAGGAAAACTGCCCCTAAGTGAAGCACTGATAATTTGTCAACCTGGATACTTTTTACAACATGACTTGACTGGGATCTGGAATTAAATACCCGAGAGAGAGGATTAAAAATAGAAGGAGTTTCAATTTCAGAAAGCCAATTCTTGCGGTGTCTTTCCTGTCCTTTTCATTCAATTTATCACACACTCTGGCCCTCCCATTTCTGCAAATGAGGCAGTGTTTCCTCTGGGGCTTCCAGATTGAAATGAACCTAAGGGGCTGAATTCTTTTGGCTGGATTTTTCCACAGACTGGTGAGTTGCCATTTCAATGCAGATCATAACATGTTGGCCTAGCGCTAGTGTATACTCCACACTTCAGATGGAAGTTTTGCCCTTTCTGTATGTCTTGGTGCATGTTTGATTCATTTAAAAATGGTCCTGTATTTGATACAGAAGGTCTTATTTGGCCTCATTTTGTTTATATGCAGGCAAGGAGTACCACAAAAATCAGGTTTTTCAGAACTTATTTCTTTATTGATCACATTTTCCCAGTCAAAATATATTTAAATATAGGCATAATGTAATTATATATACATTGGCTGTAATGTTGCAAAAATGTCATTAATACTAATTAAGATCCTGTTAATAATGATATAAATAACATTATAATAGAATTCATAATAGAATATAATTTATAATAAAATGATAATAGAATGGTTACAAGGAGTCTCAACAATTACAAGACTTTGAGGTGCTGAGAGGATTTGAGGAATTCCCATCACTTCAGCGTGTGGTTTGAGTGGTTTTATTGTAATGGGAACAGGGTATAGAGTTATTGAATCTTAAAGCTGCACGAAGCTCTCAGATCGTCTGGTCCAATGGCTTTTAAATTTGCGAACCACAAATCCAGCGTGTGTGTCTCTGTTCATGTAAATCTGAAACAGGGTCTCTCAAATAGTGCTTATTGGGATGGTTTCTATTAAATTTGATTCTGTTCCGTTCTCCTCTTTTCTAATTCACTTAGAAAATTCTGAGTAGGACTCGTTCATGGTCATAATTTGTGGTTTGAAAAACACTGATAGAGTCCAGCAGCTGTGCTTTACGGATGTGGAATCTGGGTTCCTCAAACATGAAGTGAGTTGTCTGAGGTCAAACAGCTCGTTAGCAGCTAAAGCGAGTGTTCTTTGAAAAACACATATGGAATTTCAGATTCATGTCATTCAGTGTTTGGCGCTTACAAAATGATTTATGGCTAATCTGGAAAGGACTTTCAAACTGCTCTGTTGGAAATCAGGAGGCGAGCATTACTCACTGCTTCTGCGCATGTGCGCGTACACCAGCTAATCTCTGTTACTGGCCCTGAGACGGGGCAGGCGCAGGAAACCTGAGTTATGTTTTTGCGTTTTAGTTACTTTTGTACGTCTGGCATGGATGTGGGAGAAACAAGAAATTCCTGAGTTTGGTTGTTTACCACTGTGAGCCTATGAGAACCCGCACGAACGACACAGCAGGAGAACATTCAGGAACAAGTGCCAGGTGCACTGGCCCTCTGCAAAAGGTCACCCTCACAATGTGTGACTTTGAGCAAGTCATTTAACCTTCTTGTAGTTTTGCTTTTCTCATCCATAACATGGGGAGAAGAATGCCACACCACTCTCCCTCCTAGGCTTTTTGTGAGGATCAAGTGAGAGAAAAGAAGGAAAGCTGTTTGAAAGTCCAAAATGATACATATATAAAGAGTATTTAAAAATTCTTTCCTTCTTGTCAAAAGTCACATTTAAATTTTCTTTCATCTAAAAAAAAATGGAAAGATGTGAAAATGGTTATTTATGATCGTTCTTGTGTTTCCTCTGAAGAAATAACATCAGTAAAATCAAAGTTGGATTTACTGGTTATATTTTTTCATACATTTTGAAATAAATGGAACCATTAAAATGTTTATACGTGTATGTCCTAAAATCATCCTGAGTATCAGCCAGGGGTTCACGTATCACACTCTGAGAGGTGGCGTTGAAGGGACGATGGTTTCTTTGACGATGGCTAGACCAGGGATCTAACTCTGCCCTCCCTCTGCTCCCTGTGTGACCGCAGACAAATTACTCAACCTCTCACAGCCTTGGATTCCTCATTGGAGAAATGAGGATGCTCCTGCCAACCTCAGAGAATTGGGAGGACATTTATGAGATAATGCAGGGGTTGGTACATTAGTGCTAGCTGGCCACAGTTGGCCACCATCTGATTTTGTAACTAAAGTTGAATGGGAACACCAGCACACACGTTTATTTGCATGTTTTCTATGACTGCTTTTACCCTGGATGGCAGAAGTGAGTAGTTGTGATAAGAGATGGTATGAGCCAAAAAGCCTAAAATATTTACTATCTGGCCCTTTGCAGAAAAAGTTTGCCAACTCCTGAGAATGATCTGATAATGAATGTAAACTACTTCCCATTTCTGGCTCATTATAAATACCCAGAGAAGAGCAGCTCTTTCCGTTATATGGGGTAATGGAGACTAAGATGATATGAATTATGATAATATTGGGGATGATAATAACAGATGATGATGGTGTTAATATGATGCTGCTGATGATAATCATAATCGCAATTGTAATTACAAATCTTTTCTTTGTCTACCAGCTTCAAATTCTTTTACCCTATTGTGGAAAGCACCCCTCATATGGCCCAGATATCTAACAAAGTTTTGTCCTTTCCCCTGGTATCAAAATTAATTTTCAGGAAAGGATCTAAAAGTTGCTATAAGTTAAAGGAATGAAGCTTCTAGGTGTTCTAGGTTTAAACAGCAGGCGAGGGGAAGTTTTTGGAGAGGAAATTCAGACCTGCTCCTTGTCTATTTCTGCAAAAAGTGACCACTGATCTCTTCATACTTATTTCTCCTTTCAGAACAACTGCTTTGAAAACATTTGTGGCGTGATCATGAGAGGTTTTGTTTTTTCCTAAGATCACACTGTCAGCACGTACCAGAGGCCGTTGCCTGTGTGGGGCTCCATGATGAGTCCTGGTCTTTTTTCTGGATCTCGTGGGTTTCTTGGGAAAAATACGTTTGCCTTGTCAGGAATTTTTTTTTTTTTTTTTAGCAAAGCTGAGAAAAGGTAAAGAAAGAATTCACTTTTATTCATAATTTCTGGCTGCAGTGAGAAGGTTTCCTATAAAGTGGATAATTTTGCTATATCTATGGCTAAAAAAACGTAGCCCATTTTTACCACCCGTGGACCCCAAATATGTCTCAGAGTAAATTAGACTCACTCAGAAACTTAGCATCTGTTTCTTCTCCCAGTTATAAATTTACAAATAGGATCAGTTTCTCCGGTTCAAGCAGTTTCCGTAGCAACCACACCACGCTTATACGATCAGAGCAGTTTGTCAGTTTTGAAGTTTGACTTTCTGACGAGGCCTTCTGGCTCAGCAGATAAAGAAAACAACATCCAAACGCAGACATTTCAAAAAGATTCATGTGGTGAATTACAAATGGAAACTACATTTCGGTGACTTTTCTGTAGATTGTGTGTCAGTCCCCGTCACCACCCCGCTCCCCAACCAACCAGCGAAGAAGACAGTGATCTCCTGAAGTAGCTGTCTTTGTAACAGAGAACAGATGGGAGAGATTCTTAAAGTGGCTAAATTACCATAAAGATATATTCTGGGAAACAGCGGGTAGACGGAAATATAGGAAGATTTGCAGCCACACAAAGGGAACCCACCTTGTGAGTGTGGGATCTTGCTTATCTCTAGGCTAAAATAAAATTATTGGTCACAGCTCAGATACGGCGTGGGAACACAGACTTTTGTTCCCTCTCCTCATAAAGGGCCAGGACAACGTGAGAGGATGGTGGGTCTTAGTGCATCCTCAGACTGGTTTTCATTTATTACTCTTAATATTACTGTTTAGCCTGGTGCCTTTTCTCCCTGCTGCTGTGCTATTTACCAATGACCAGAGTCATAACCTGATTCAAGTCTGGCGTTCTCTCCCTCCACAATCCTATTCCTGCTCCTGCCTTAACTAGAGTGCCATTAGGGGCGGATAGGGTGTTTGGGGTAGGAAAGAGGGGCAGAGTAGGCATGAAAACTCCTGCTCTCTAACGTCATTTCCTGCTCACTTCACAAAGAGGAGAGAGAAATTTATGAGACCTGTAGAAATTGATGAGACTCTGTAAAGACCCCCTCATGAGCTTAGAGCAAAAGCAAATTGGAGTACAGGAGAGAACAGTGGAAACAACAATAGCGGAAGCTTCTCATAGTGTTCTCCTAACGAACGTGCTGTCACCATCTCAAGATGAAAGGCAACTTTCCCTCCTTGGAAGATTTTCCCCAAGAGCACAGTGTTCTGCAGAGGAAGCAAGTTCAATGGGCGGTCCTTCCCACTTGCTCGTCCTTCAGATGGAGTGTGTCTGGAGGCCCTGGCAGCATCCAGCATGGTGGTAGGCGTTACATAGAGTTAAGCAAAAAAGGCATTTTCTGCAAAACAGGCGACTTAAATCTTTTGGAAAGTCAATGCTGATTCCAGGAAGCAGAAGGAAAATGTTTTAAAGAGATTTTTTCTTATAAAGAAACTTTTAAATACCTTTTCAAAGGCATGAATAGATTTATTTCATGAACTTCACACAGCTTATATTTCTTAGGCTAAGCATAGAATGTTTTAATAAACTATTCTGTAAATATTTATCAAATGTATTGTAGGTTTAATATTAAAATTGGTGTTTTGGGAAGAGAAGCATAAAATCCAGGCACAGGGTGGCAGACACAGTGATGTGTGTCCAGCTCCCTCTCTGAGCCAGGTCTTGCTGCTGAGCCTCAGGAAGTTCGGTCGGCAGACAGCCTCCAACTGTCACCTCCTCCAGGGTCTGCCTTGTCTGCAGAGAGCTGCTTCACTGAGGTCATACCTGGCCAGGACAGCCCCCATGGGTGAAGGCCTGGTCCCTGCCTGGATATGAGATGCTCTCCTGGTCGTGCTGTCTCCAGAACTCCCTAAGCAACTAGCCGGGCTCTGTCAGGTCTGCATCGCAGCTCAGCCCAGTCCTGCTTCTGCCCCTTTCTTCTCACCAGTGTTTATCCCTTGTACATAACTAGCACCCTGAACTTTGTCTTGGGATCTCTTTCTGGAAAACCCAACCTGCAAGACATGATTATTAAGGATCTTACCAGTAATTCAGGAGACAAGATTGTTTTATGGGGATAATCGATGATGTGGAAGAAAATACAAATGCTACAGCATTCAGAGGAGAGGGGGAGAGTTGAGCACTTCAAGAATCAGCTGTAAGCTCCTGGTAGATCCGAACATTTTTGGTTGAGCAAACCCAAGATACTTGAGAGTAAGAAGAGAGTACGGGCAAAGGGACCAATCTGAGCCAAAGCAAGTTGGGAGACTGAGGAAACTGGCCTGG
Organism: Equus przewalskii; assembly: GCF_037783145.1. NCBI lineage: Eukaryota > Metazoa > Chordata > Mammalia > Perissodactyla > Equidae > Equus > Equus przewalskii. Next base: position 51,847,461 of record NC_091849.1, read on the forward strand.
CTAGAATGAAAGGTGCCTGTTAGAGAAGAGCTAGAAATTGAAATGTTGATTCACTTAAGATTAGATCTTGCTGTAGACAAGAGAAGAATCTCGTGATAGATGTTTACTGCTCTCTCACATTAAAAAATGAAGTTCAGAGGTTGTCAGTCCTGACCTTGCCTGGGGGCTCCTCCTGTCAGTTCATACATCATTCTATCATCTCTAGAGTGAAGCTTTTATCATCAGGGTCTAATGTGGCAGCTGAAGATCCAGCCGTCACCTCCAAATTCCAGATGGTGAGATGGAGGCTGAGATAAAAAAGGGCAGGCCACACCATTTTAAGGAGACTTACTTCTAATTACATCTCAATGGTCCCAGCTTAATCACATGGCCACAGCTACCAGTAAGGGAGGCTGCAGAACATAACCTTTAAGCCAGGCAGCAAAGTATGCAGCTGAATTTTTTTTATTGTACTCGAAGGATATATTGCCATATTCTATTTCAGACTGTGTAAACAAGTGAGACAAAATAATAAAGGGGCTAAAGTCTAGTATCCTCAAACTGACCATGGCAGCAAAATATTTCAGAAATTATGGAGAAGAACAGTTATTTTATATATGGGTGTGGAATGTCAAAAGATTTTGGACATATCCAATTGGGCATTAATATTAATAATCACCTGATATATGTCAAGTGTTTTCAATATACCAGGAACTATGTCAAATGCCTTAAATCTGTTGTATTATATAATGGAGCCTATGAAGTAGGTTTTCTAAATGACCTATTACAGATGAGGAAATAGAGATTTCCAGAAATTCGGAAAATTGATCAAGGTCATGCAGCTTGTAAACGGCAAAGGCAGACCTCAGACCCACGTTTGTCAAGCTCCCCAGCCCAACCACTTGCACTATAGTGTGTGCATTAGAGCCAGCAAGTGAACACCCGGCGGGGGGAAGCTGGAGCTCGGGAGAGAGGGCAGAAGCCGAGTGTACTCGAGGGCCCGCTCCCACGAGGGATGAAACCGTGAGAGTAGAGCACAACCCTCAGGGACGGGGGGACTCAGGCAAAGAGGAGAGGAGATATAACTGCTGAGTCTTTGGGCTCTTTATTTCAGAGGAGGAGAAGCCGAGGAGAGACAGGGGAGGAGCCAGGACAGAGGGCGTTCAGAGAGGACCAGGAGAAAGACTTCCTTGCTGACAAAAGGAGCCAACAAAGTCATTAACACAGATGTTCAGAAAAAAGACAATGATTTGAGCAGAAGAGGCCATTCATTGATTTAAAAAAGTTTTTTTTTTTTTTTATGAGGAAGATTAGCCTGGAGCTAATATCTGCCTCCAATCCTCCTCTTTTTGCTGAGGAAGACTGGCCCTGAGCTAACATCCGTGCCCATCTTCCTCTACTTTATATGTGGGATGCCTACCACAGCATGGCGTGCCAAGTGGTGCCATGTCTGCACCTGGCATTTGAACCGGCGAACCCCAGGCCACCGAAGCAGAACGTGGGAACTTAACCGCTACGCCACTGGGCCAGCCCCTCATTGATTATTTTTAACAGTATTGGAAGTGGGATGTGGGAATGGGTGGGGGAAGATCAGAAATAGTGCATAAACTATTTAAGACACATATGGTCATCCTATTGTTAGTAATTGTCGGCAGTAACAGTTAATATTTATTGAATGCTTATTCTATGCCAGGTGCTGTTCCAAGGGCTTATGTGTACTAATTCCTGTAACCGCAACCCTGTGAGGGAGCTACTCTTAATATTCCTATTTTATAGATGAGAAAATTGAAGCAGTGAGAGGTTAAGTAATCTGTCCAAAGTCACACAGCTGTTAGGTGGCAGAGTTGGGATACAAGCCCAGCAGGCTGGCTGCTGAGCTCATGGTTAGTAGTCCAGAAAAGCCAAAGCTTCCTTTAAAAAGTACTGAATTGGCAAAAGTCCACAGATTTTTTTTTTTTCTGGGGTAAAAATCTCATGTCCATTTTCATAGGATGTGTTAAGGCTAGTTGGTGATTATCCACTCTTCTTGCTGTAAAAAGCTGTTTTGAAGAGGGATTAGTTTTGTTTTATTTTTTCCTGTGTTAGTTTTTAAAGGAAAAAGTATTTTAAAAAGTAGTTTAACTGAAATTTGAAATCCGAGGGAAAATATATTGCATTCTTATTAGTAAGCTTATTGAGAGAATTGAAATGGTACATTATGGACCTTAGTAAATGTCTCCAGATAGAAAGAGGGCATTCTATCTTTACAGCAAAACATTTTGATAAGTATGCACTGGAACAATGATTTCTTGTGTGTCTCAAATTCCTTGATGCCTACAGACTGCTCAACTGAATGTCATTAGAGCCTCTAGAACTTATTTTCGCATAGTTTGGTGGCTCACCCGTCTCCTACACAGTCACATGTTGATTTGAAAAAATATGTATATATATACACACATAGCTGCACATGACACAGTATGGGAAAAATACTGGAATCCAAGACTTACAGATTGCCAGCCTGCTCAGCATCCCCAACCCTTTTCAGGTAACCAGATTTATTAATGTCAATATGTGCTTTCAAAAGACTGAGAAGTGATTCTTAAAATATTTCTACCAGGAGCACGATAGTTAGGTTTTCAAATAAAATAGTACTGTGATATTCAAAAACAAAGGCTTTTGAAAAGTGTTTCTGTTTAGAATTTACTGGTGATTAAAATAGGCAGATTTGAAGGGAATAGGTTTGCCTTCCCATGTAGACTTATCAATTAATAAAATCCTAAGTGAGAATAGAGTTTCATTATATACAGAGATGCAAAATATAAAGGCCAGAAAAAAATAATAAAAGTTGATCAGAAAGAAAAAGAAATCAAAATACTGATTTGAAAGAAAAGTATTTGGAATATATATTCAGTAAGAATATTTTTATGAAATTTTAAAATGATGATTATGTAACTGGCATTTATTGGTTTTAAATATATACTTAATATTGGATTGCTGGTTCCTTTGGGCAACTCAGTATCACACCATTCAGCTACGACAACAGTGACTAATCCTTTCTGAGAGCTTATCGCCTGGTAGGTGTCGTGTTGGGCGTGTCCCATGTGTAATTTTATTTAGTTATCACAAAATCCCTATGAGTTAGATAATCTGGTTTCTTTAGGGAAATGATGGAGCCATTCTTGATTGTAAATTTTCAAGAATCTCTTTGTTTTAACCTATGGGCATTTTCGATAAGTGGGTGAAGTGCTTTTTTCAGGTAAGACGGTTGCTGCTTCTATTTGCTTTTCATGATGTACAAAATACCTTTAAGGGTTCCATTTTATTAACTTGAAATTTTTCCTTCTTACATCCTGCATGTTACTTCATCACACACTGTGAGAAGAAAATAAAGAAAAGTATTTTCTTTATGTTATCTCCTATATTGCTTCTTAATATCTCATTTTTGAAACGGTAGCCATTTCTCCCCTAGGAAGCCTTCCATCCCCGAATTTGATTTAGTCAGAGAAGAGCCACTGGAAGGGTAAATTACAGGGCAGCTACTGAAAAGCTTTGTTTTATCTTCTATTTCTTTATACATGACCCATAGCACCTTTGATTCTTACCGCTTATTTTCTCGAGGGTAGGCGTACACTATTAATTCATTTATTCAACACATATCTAAATAGTATTTACTAAGTGTTAAGCATGAAGGATGCGGTCGTGATCCAGAAAGTCATCATTAATTCCTATCTTCACAGAAGACGGCAGGGCAGGGTTAGTCCCAGGACACCTCCCATCCTTTGGGAATACATTGGCACACTGTAGCCATCAACTGGATTTTCCCTGGATGACAATTTCTAAGGGGCAAAGACAAAAATCTCCTTTTTAGCAGTTGTGGGCAAGTCACAGGGTTTATAAAGGATCTTTTAGGATGATTGTAGACAAGGGTCAAGATGGTTAAAATCTGTCTGTTTTGTTTGGAGGGAAAACATTAAGGGGAGAAAAAAAAGGAAACTGTGTAAGTAAACAAGGTAGAATTCTGATACTTGTATTAATTAGAGATTTTTGCTAAACCTCATACATTTCATCTATCCTAAAAGGAAAGAGAGAAATCAATATTTATTGAGTGCCTACAATGCTTTGGGCCATACACTAGGGGTCTTATATGTCACCTCATTTAGTTTTCACATCCACCCTATGAGATTTAGATGCTTTTATTATGCCCATTTGATAGATGAAAAAACTAACACTCATGGAATTTAAGTAACTTAATTATAGGTAGACTTATGATTTGAATCTGATTCTGACTCCAGCTTCCATTGTTTACATTAGTAGAATTGACAATTTGATGTTATAAAATATAAACAGAGCTCACATATTACTTCAGATGTTTTTGAAGACAAATATTTACTAAATATAATAAAATACTTATAAGCATGTTTAGTCATTCAATAATTTTTTTTGTGTCTGTGTTGTACTATCCATCTTGAAATTTATGTAACTATAGACATAATACCAGTGACAGTATAATTGTATTTTTGGGGGGTGTCTCCTATCCATTTTATAATTATGTTGCAAAATAACCATGCATTGCTTTTATAGCTAGAACTGACGTAGAAACAGTAAGAGAAGAATAGCTATGAAAGGTAGAAAAGTCAGAGTATGTAGCCACATTTTGCGAATGAATACTGGAGGTTTGGGGAAAATGTTCATCAGAGCCAGTTCTCCTGGGGAGGAACTATGTTAAGAACCAAATCCTTGCTGGCTACTGCATTGTCGTACACTCTGTACTGCCACCTTTCTTATCACTTTTCCGTAAATGAATATTTCTAAGGTAAGGCTGGCAGAAGGAGTCAGCAAATAAGAGCCAACATCTGCCTGAGTTCTAGCCAGGCAGACTTGGGTTCAAATCCAGTTGCATCAGGTGCTAGTTAAGCAAGTCATTGAATCTTCCTGACTCTCATTTTTCTTACTTGTCTAATGGACATAATAATTCTCTTGCTGGCTTGTTCTGAGAAATATAAGAGATGATGTATATTAAGTATCCAGAGCAGCATCACATACAACTCATTAAATAGTATTTCTATGTATTATATGCAGGATGAAATCTGCTCTCGGGATGAGTGGGTGAAGTGTTTGAGGTAGCCAGGGTGACAGACCACGGCTGCCGAGAGTGGGAGGAGTGATCCGGACCAGAGATGCTTTTCCCATTTTATTCATGCACCCCGGCCCCTCACACACTCTTTTGATGCTGATTTCTTCCATACACTCCTAAAACATTCACAGCTTTGGCATTCAGTGTGGGTTGCTATTTTTTTATGTGCTCTATACTCAAAGTGACAAAATTATACAGTGATTAAATCACTCCTTTCTCTATGGATCCTGACATTGTATGTTCCTTAAAGACAGAGATCTTTCTTGCCCTTCCTGAATCTTCCATACAACTATCATGAATGCACACAAACATTCATTTATTTAATGGACATTTATTGACCACCTAGGCACTATATTAGGAGCTGGGAGTATAGCAGGGAACAAAATAGAAATTTCCCTTTGTCTTTGTGCTTATGTTCCAACTGGGGAGCTGGATACTAACGAATCACTATATAATCGTATAGTTTTAATAGCAGCAAATGCTATGAAGAAGTCCAAGGGGCTGAGAGTGTGTAACAGGAGGTAGCTAACCCATGGAGTCAGGGAAGGAGTCTTTAGGTAGTCATTTTATGAAATATATTGTGTGTCAGAAATTCTGTTACCCTTATCATGCGAATGAAAATGATTCACTGTGGAATCTCTGAGGTTCTTAGAACTCAGCAGGGTGAAGAGGAATTGAGGAGGGAGAGGTTGTTGGAGAGCATTCCACGCAGAGTAGCATGCCAGTCATTCCTCTTGCTCCATTTTCTTAAAAGATATCACTGTAAGCCCCTCGTATTATCCCCACCCCTAACCCATACCCAATCTCTACGTATGAGACGGGAGAAATAGCTGTTACTGAACACATGGATTGCCAAACTTCCTATATGGCCTATTATGTCACGCCATTTTAACCTCACAACAGTATTGATATATTATTATCTCAAGATTTCTAGTAAGTAGGCTGATTATGTCTTGGTTTGCCCCAAATAGTCCCATTTTATGCCTGTTGTCCTAAAGTAATTAATAACAGTGCCCCCCATTTCACGCTTGAGAGTGTCGCAGTTTGTGTGATAAATTCTATGGTCGTAAATAAAGCTCAGAGAGATCAAGAATCTGCCTTGTGTCACACAGCTAATAAGTGGTAGAGGGTAGGGGATACCACATCAGTGCTCTCTGACCTACAGCCCATATCCTCTCTACTATATTGCAAACACAGTTAGTTCTACTCTTGTGTTGTACTCTATTTTATTCTTCCAATCAAGCTTCGGTAGCCCAAGACGAAACTGACAAAAACTGGCTTTGGAACATCTGCCTTCAGTTATTCTAAGAGTCATGTATTTCTATAGAATGTAAATGAAAAGAAATGAGGGACGAAGAGAAAATATAAAATGTGTATAGGAAGTAGTAGTTCTTTCCTTGATGTGTGTGTCTTTACACTTATATTTAGCTTATTCCTTATGTTGCCCAAGCGTGAGGAAGCTTGTTTAAAATGCAATTGCTTCTCAAAGTCAAGATGTGCCTCTAATGACAAATCGTCGGTTTTCGTTCTTTTCTTTGACAAGATACCCTGTGGGTCGGGGTGGTTCACATCTGGCTCTAAATGTAAAGAGCTTAGAACTTTAAAAAGTAATCAGTTAAACCCTCTTATGTTTGAGCTATTTTCATAACACTTTTCAAACATAATGATCAAAATTGAGTAATTAGATAAAATTTTTCACTGTTGGAATATGATGAAAGCTTTTTGAAGGCATTCTTCATATATAAATATATCTGGAACATAAAATAAGATGCTATTTCTTCTCCTTTTATTTTAAATAGAAAATGCATATAAATCGCATTATACCAACAGTCATACTGAAAATAAATATTACTTTCTCATGCTCCTGTATGAAATTATGATGTAAACTCTAAAGATGCTAGTATCACTCTATCCACTTAGAAATAAGATTTTGTGAACTACAGTCTGTGTCAGAATACTGTGTCTCTTATGATGTGTATAGAAATGATTCACCATGGAATCTCTGAGGATTTCTATTAAAGAATATGCTTTATCCTGACTGTTTGCCCCACACTTTATTAGTACCTCTTTGTATATGTCTCAAGACCTTCTAGTCAATTCATCACACATTTATTCAACTCATGTTCCTGTGCTGCTAAATATGTTGCTCGTGAACTGTTGGCACGAATGGGTTTATAGTTGGTAGACCTGGAATCTATACGTCTTCTTCCTTTCTGTGTAAGAGCACATCTGAGGATCCATCTATCCCACTGTGCTCTCCTCCCAGCCTAGATCATGAATAGCATCTTATTTAGTAACTCTGTGGAAACTCTTTTTAAATTTGTTTGAGCAAACTACCTTCTTTTCGTACATTCATCAAATATCACAGCAGAAGGAATTCTCTACGGACTGTCCAGTTGGGCGGTTCACACTGCGCGTGGCATAGTAGTGTGCAACAGGCAAGCCAGGGCTTCTGTGGCCAAATAACTGTGAGAAACTGTGGCCTAAACCAAGCTTGAAATGTGAGACCCCTCCGAAAGGAGGATATAGAATATACCACTTTCTAAATTTATGTGACCATAAAACTCCTATATCACTATTCATCTTGCAAGGCTGATTATTCTAAAGAAGGCACATAGGGCAACACTGATCTAGAATCTTATTTTGTAAACAAATTGTCCCTGAGAAGTTAAGTGACTTACCCAAGACTTCGCAGCTATTTGAAAAACCTGAGCTCAGAACCTATTCTGTCTGCTTCTGACCTAGCTCCTTCCATAGCTTTGAGCATCCTGATCTCTCTTGCTACAGGTGTTTGTAAGTGAGAGTCATGGGAAGGGAGCTGACTGCAAATACTCTCATCCTGCTGCTTCTGTTAGCCCCTACACTTTTGGTTCTTGGTAAGGACCTGTGAAACCCAACAACACCTGTTCCAGTGGAACTGAGGAACTTGAGGAGACCCAGCTGATTCTGTTTTCTTCTGGGCACTCAATTCAAAGTTTACCAAAATTGTTATCATTTTCATTAGCAGAAAAGAAGTGTAAGATATGTCCACAAATAAAGAGATCACTGTCAGTCAAGAAGTTCGCTAGATAAGTATTTATTGAGTGCTTATATGTGCCATGTACTATTCTAACTGCTAGGAAAATAGCAGTGATCAAAACAAAAGCCTTGCCTTCATGGAGTTGAAAATCCAATGATGAAATAAAAAAAATAATATAAAAGCAATAGAGGTTGGTAGGTGCTCTGGAGAAAAATTACGTGGGCTGGGCGGATAGAGAGCTCCGGCGAGATACTAGAATTGGGGTTGCAATTTTATGTAAGATGACGAGGGATGTTTTACAATTCAAGTGGCATTTGAAGAGAGACATGAGGAAGTGAAGGAACAGTAATAAGCTTGGGAAAACCTTTCCAATGAGTAGAATTAGCATGCTGTAGGAGTGCACAACACTCATCGTGGCTGGAACTGAGGGAGCAAGGGGGAGAGTTGTTGGGAGCAGATCATGAAGTGGAAGCAGGGAAACTAGTTAGGAGGAAGTGATTCAAAAAGGTGATGAAAGTAGGTTCTGCTACTAGGGTGTTAGAAGTAGAAGTAGTGAGTTATATTCATTTTCTGGGTTTATTTTGAAGGGAGGGTCAAAATATACTGATATATTGATGGGAGGTTATGAGAAACAGGAATATTAGTGTATTGACCAAAACTGATATAGTGATGGGGCATAATGGAAAACCAAGACAAATCAATATAAGCCCACCATTTTTGGCCTACGCAATGAGAAATAGGTACAACCATAAGCTGAGGTAGGGAAAAATTGGGGGTGGGGTGGGGAACAGTTTCAGGAGAAAGACAAGTAATTTTATTTCAGATATATTAAGTTTCAGATGTCCATGAGAAGATGCTAGTTGGATATGTGAATGTATTATCCATGGAAGCCGTCCAGACTGGGGTAATAAATTTGGAACTCATTGGCTTATAAATGCAATTTAAAGCTGTGGAACTGGATGAGATTTCTCCAAGGAGTGACTTCCGGGCTACTTCAAAGCTTAAGGGTCAGATGGCACAAAGCAGACAGAGGAGTGTCCAGGGGCTAGAAAGAAGATCAAGAGAAAATGGTGTGCCAGAAGCCAAGCTAAGAAAGTGATTCAATAAGGGGAGAGTGACCACTGGCACTTCTTCCTGATGGATAAATGTTTGTTATCATTATCTCTGTTCCTCTTTCAAATTCTGACATGAATGAGTCCTTATTCATTTCTTCTAAATATCTAATTATGTCAAACAGTCATATTGGGCACTAGATTTTCTTCAATACTTTGAAGCTTCTGGCTACTTGAATTAAGGAGGGCTACTAGTGTCCTTTAAACTAGGAGGACATACCCCAAAGAGAAGAGAAGCTACAAGCAGTAATAACAAGAGTAGGAGCAATCCAGATGAAGTTAATACACAGGCCCAGTACGGATGAGGCCAAACTTAGGCTGTGATGGAATCTCACACATATTTAATGAGATATCAGAATTCACTTTAAATACTGTACACTCAATTCTGAATGTGTGAATTGGGATAATCCTGATTGTGGTCCCTGGAATCACCTATTGCCCTGGTGACAGGGATCTAAACTCCTAGCAATTCCTATCTTCAGAGGTAAAACACCGTCCAGGGCTAAAACAGAATGAGCAGTGTCCCAGTGTTGATCACCGGAAACAGGAACTAAGAGTACAGACACTAAGACTGAAATGTCCCTGGGAACGGCCTGAGACCACGTCCCCATGCTGTCTATATTCAGCACATCACCTTCCCGTTTCTCTAACTTCACTCTCCACCGGTGTCTCCTTCATGGGACTATAACTCACGTTGAGAACAGGGTCCAAGTCTTCTTTATCTTGATGTCTCCCAGAGCTGAGAATAGTGCCTGGCACTCAACAGGTGTTTATTAAGATAAATAAATGAGATTTCTAGTACCTTCTTTTATCAAGCACAAGGCATGAGAACAGACAAATGGATGTCTGAACAGCCTTGGCAGCTGGATCTGTTTAATCATTTACATGTTTCTTGGCAAACTTTTGTGGACTAGTCTATTTTTTTCTCAAATTTGCTTCCCAGGTCAGGAAGAGAGGCTTTTTATTCTGTGTTATTTATTTTAAAAGTAATATCCTAAGAGTCTTTTGGATGGAAGACTTTGCAGTAGTATTTGTTTAGTAAGAAGAGTGAAGGACTCCCTACTTCGGCCATCCATTAATGCCAGATTTTAAAGAGTTTTGGATTGTATTTTTCTATTCCAAACTTTGACAAACTTTATTTTCTTTTGCAAAAAGATTACTCAACAGAGCAGTTTGTGTTCCTTAGTAGGAGAGAGATCGTTAAATGTTTGTGTTTATAAAATGCATCAGGGTCTTGTACAGACCCTAGATGACTTTCTCATTAATAGGAAAAGTGGTTGTAATTGGAGGATAGACCATCCCTTCCTCCCCACCCCCCATCCTGTGTAAGTAACTTACTTGCTCTTCATAGTCCAAGACTGAGCCTGTGTTTTAAACCAGATGCCATCATTTTATATTCAAATGAGGATGGTTTCTATAGAAATTGTCCTAAATACATATGCCTTTGAGGCTATATGTAGATACTAACCAGATGGCTGAAGCACGCTATTATAATGCATGGCCATTATGTGTTCATTTTAAAGTAAAAATTATGACTTCTATCAATATAAGAAATAGTCTATAACACTAATAGTTATTAATCAATAAAACAAGGGAAAGAAAATGATTAGAGAAAAGTTGCCAATAAGACACAGCAAAATAGAAAAATAATGGATTAATTTAATTGCTTCTCATGGTGTAAAATGATCCAAGGAAGAATTCAAGTAGGGCGAAAGATGGGAGCTGAAGTATTTCCTCTCCCAAATTTGATTGTGCCAACTTGCGTAAATATTGCTTTATGTTTGGGAGAGGGAATGAGAGAAAGGAAAGATCAGAGACGGAAAAAAAAAAAAAGGAAAGATCAGAGGGCGAAGAACAGAATGAAATACAGGAGAACAGCTTCATAGCTGTTTTGATCCACTTAGAATAAACTGATGGAACCATTGACAGAGGACTGGACTGTCACTTCCTCTAGGGGAGCCACACACTAGAATGTTGAGATGAGTGTGCTCTCTAGGATTTATTAATGCTACTCTTTGATTTTTGGATTCCCCCATTGAATAAAATTAAAACACCTCAATTTGAGATCTTTGATGATTTAGACTTATCTGCTTTTCTAGTCTTATTTACTTTTACTCTCATTTATCAAACCAAATAACAATAGTACTAACAAGAGTAACATGTACTAAATTATTTGCTTGGCACTGAGCTAAGGCTTTACGTAGTGAATTTAATTGTAATTTTCACAAGAACCCTGTGAAATGAGTACTATTCTTATCTGTATTTCGTAGGTGAGAGGACTGACTTTTGAGAGGTTCAGATCCACAGCCAGTGAACCATCTGACTCTGGGGTCCTGTCCCTCATGACCATGCCTGGTGCCAGCTGCTGTTCTGATAGGTGCCTTGGCCTAAACTTTTCTTTCTGCTTGAAATAAATGCTACTCTATCCCACTTTCATGGGTCCCCATTCCCTCCTCCCTCTAAGGGCAACCCAAATGCCACTTTCTCCTTGAATTACTCCAGGTGGCTGTGATCTTACCACCCTCCAAAAGTTCCTCTTAAGTCACAGACCAGCCACAGGGCATCAGCTTATGGAAAATGCAGAATCTGAGGCCCCACCCCAGATCTCCTCAGTCAGAAACTGCGTTTTGACAAAATCTCCTGGTGGTTTATGTGTAAAGTATGAGAACCACAGCATGGGACTTTTCCATTTTTTTGCTTTGTGTCCTGTTATTTGCCTACTTGTTTTATATTCTCAATTGGACTGGAAGCTCTTTGAGGGCAGGAGGGTATTATATTCATTTTTGAGGATCCATAAATATACGTGGCATAGAAGAAGGCATGCAATTTGTTTAGTGGTATCACACGGCACTGATGTTCAAAATTTAGATCATTTTCTAGGTCAAAAATTACTGCATTGTTTGGAATAGTTTTCACCAGTGTGTTAATAGAATCACTTTGACAATTATTTTGCTTGCAATGTTTCCACAAATTCAGGCTTTTGATAACATTGAAAATGTTAAGAGGTATAATCAAGGTCTCTAAAATAAAATCGTCTTTTCTTCCCATGGCCTTTAGTCTTTAACCAGCCCTGGGGACACAACATCTTTCATTGCCAAAGCACAAATATAGATATTACCGATTTGGAGAAAAATCAATGCTTAGAAAATAGAAAGACTGAAGACTCCTATCCATTTCTTGTGTGAAGTTCTGGGGTTTGCCTGTCTGCAGTCAGGACACTCCCTGTCTTCCAGGAACCTTGGAATGGAATTTTGTTTTGATGGATATTTGATTCCAAGCTTTATTTTGGAGCTAATTTGATTCATAGCAGAACTTCAGTCACCGCAGATGCTCCTATATTGTTGTTTGCTATTTATAGGCCATAGACCAATAAAGTTATTGATGTTTGGAAACGATCACTGTGTGTTTTCCAGTTCTTTATTTAGACACAGGGTTTACATGTATTTGTACCTTAGAATGTTCTTGCTGAGTGTGACCAACTGGTCATGAGATTGGCAGATGCTCAGGCCCTTCGATCAGCTTCTCCTTGCCGCACAATCTGGCTTCTCTCTTCTTTTTGCAGAGTATATAATTGGAATACATGCATGAACAGAAAAGAGGGCAAACACGTATAGGTGGCAGTTTTTTTTGTTTTACTTCTACTGGCTCCATTTCAGCAGTCAATATCACCTCTCACGAAATTCCAAATCCGAAAATCATCTAAGCATGAATCTACCCTCTGGAGCTGACAACATTCTCCAACTCCGGGAGGATTCCACTTTACCTCTTTTTAGAATTCTTTCTTGCTGTGTGAGTCTGTGTGTTGTTTTCGTGAGAGGCTCCCTTCCCACCTCAGTCATTGGTTTGCTCACTCCCTTATGTGATGAATCAATGCTTCCAGAACAGGGGCTTCCGAGGGACTGCAGAAACATTTACTTCCAAATGAACTCGTGCATCTTGGCAGGGAGCGTTCAGACCACACCCCAGGTAAAAGGAAGTCTTTCCTTAATGCTTTCAAAAACTTTTACAGGCTGTGCACTGTGATGTTTGCTGTAAGAGGGATTGCGGGAGAGCCGCCTGGGTGTACATAAATTTGACTGCATGTCAAAATGAAATGCTATCTACAGTTAGTGGAAAAGGAGAGCTGATAAAAGCAAAGCTGCTTGCTGGGCAACCAAAGAAAAAGCTCAGGACTGCCCTTGGCGTAGTGTCGCTGCTAAGACACCCTGGAGTGTCTCCTCTCAACAGGAGGCTAGTGGCCATCTGTGAGTGTGGGTGTCAACATCGGGAGGAAGAGAACTTTCAGGGAAATAGAAGAAAGGAAGGCATTGCAGCCCGACACTGAGCAAAGGAGCTGTTAGCCTGCATGGTATGGGGGAAAACAATTTCTGAAATTATTACTTGGCTATCTGATGAGACGGTGACAGTCTCAGAGATTTCAAGCGCTGGAAACCATATTTAGGAAGAGATTTTAATCCTTTCAGCTTTGATTTCTTTCATTAAAATAGTTTCCCAAGGATAGAAACTAAGATGCGTTTTTAAAAGGCACTGACAAGCGAAAGTGTTAATTGGCATTTGAGAAGTGCAATGGTATTAACATGCATCCGTTTCTGCTTTGTGTGCAAAATGATTTTTCATCACCATAGCGATTCGTTTCTGGGCTCCATTGGAACTTGGCCACAGTGTGCAGTAAACAGCAAATATATTTTTTCTCTTTCCTGAACAAGGGGTTCAGCAGTCTACCGCTGACACGTGGTTCTTCATCTAAATGTTGCAGTGTAATTTCAAATCCTTTTCCAACTGAAATTCTGTGCAAAAAAATTCTGTTCATCCTTGGTAAGATAAGAGGATGCTAGGAAAGGCAATGAAAAAAGCCCCATGCTAACATGGTCCTCGCGGCTTAAAAGTGAATACCAAACCATTGCCCTTTTTGTGGTTCTGAAGATATCCGTGTGGACAGGAATTCATCCCTGATCTTGTTCTCTAACAGCAAACTAGGAAGATGAATAGGTCTTTAGTCCTATCAGGGTTTTCATTTTTATGTTATTCTTGAATGTCATTACGCATTGGTTCGACTAAAATAAAACATTGTTCTACACTGGTGAAGAAATTTTATGTAAGATATGGGGGTTTCTGTAGGAAAATATAACAATAAAGTAGAAGAAAATAATTTTACTTCTTTTCAGTTGCTTTCATTGTCAACAAGTGTTTATGCTTAGAAATTCCTTTGAGGGCATTGTTATAAAAGCACAGCTTATTCATGGAAGCATCAGTTTTCATTCATACTTTGTTTCCATTTTGTTCATTTATAGCTATTAACCTTTAAAATTTCTATAGTTTATGATGTATCAATAGTGGAAATCTACTTGTACTTTAGAGATCTTAAGTTAGCATTGAATTATACAAATTGTACAAGGTTTTTGGAGAAGTAAATTGTTGTCATTGTATATCCTTTAGAAGGCAAAGCTAGTTATTGTTAATAACAGTTATGTGTATTTCATAACCACAGGGCACTTATACCGAAGCCTTTCATATATCAGTATGTAAAATTTCATTTGGATCTAACTGAAGATAGACTTGTAGTCATCATGTCGGGAGATGAGGGTGGGCCTACAGAAGCTGCAGATGGTGCCACAATTTCACCTCTTCTTGGACTTCTAAAGGACTATCTTTATTTCCTACCCAAATGAAATTGTACAGTGAATTATCTGAACTACCCTCAATGATTTTGTTGCTAAAACCACTCTCCATCCATCACGATATTGATGAGATTAGATTTATAGAAACCTTCCTGGAAAATAATCTATGTATAAAGTGTGTCATATTGTGTATTGCTGATAAGACTAGTGGGCTTCCCAAACCTCACAAGGGATCTAACGTCCCTTCCTGCAAAGAATAGGATTGGTTTATTATTTTCTGATGATAAGCTGCAACCTGGGAATTGTGTCATGGCTGCAATGAGGGAACAACGACAAATGTCTTTAAAGGCAGAAAAGAATATTAAAAAATGAAAGTTGGCTCAGAAGGGTTTGTCTGAGTATTTTATAGTTGCTAACAAACATGCATTGTTTCAAGAAGGCATAGGTATTCTAGTTTTTCAGTTACCAGAAAGTTATACCCTATAAGTGGTCCAGAGCTCCTTCATTAGGCCTGTAACTCGGGTGAAATCTTCTCCAAGAATATCTAGTTCTCTTTGTTTGATTTCATGCTCACACAGAAAATATCCGCTTAATAATCTAGGGTCCCAGGTAGCCTGTTCCAGGTACCCGATGACCCCAGGCTCACACTGTGCCATCAAGCTATCAGTCTCGCTCTCTAGTCCAGTCTTGCCATAAGCATGGCTTTCATTTTCATAAGGACGGCCTTGTCGACATTCTTGTCTTCCAGTTCCTTGACTTTCACGATCTCAGTGCCCTTCCTGTTTTTTAAATCTCAGATACTCAGTCTCAAGGCCAAAGTCTAGACCTTATAATTATCTAGGTTTACCAGACTTCTAAATCTTAAGCTCTCATATACCACACATCATGGCCCCAAGCCTTTCTCCCAAACATTCACCATGCTGTCAAATCTGTTTTCTGAGCTACAGAGACCTCCAGTTCCTTGCATCTGAGGTCCCTCTTCTTTTCCTGTCCAAACTGAATGCCATGGTTGATCATTTGCTCTAGTCTCATCAGTACCCTCAATTTCTTTATACTCACAACATCCTTCTGCCAAAATGACCTCCAAACATCAATTCTGGAAATGCTTACAATTTACTTTCTCTGTTCCAGTGATAGGCAGTTGAGCATTCCTGTAGATTATATAAAATAGCCAAGCAAATTGCTTCACTATCAATTCATGGGTTCACATTTGGGCCAGACTCTTTTATTTGTTTATGGTCAGGCCTCTTTCCTATTGGCATCAATGATGTTCTAGACTTTTCTATTTTTCTTAAAATTCTATCTCAACTTCACCAGTTCTTCCTCAGCTTCTGGATCACTCAATGTTACAGTCTGGAGGTTCAACCTTGGACCATTTTTTGTCCTATTTGTGTTTACTCCCTTGGTGGTCTCATCTAGTCTTCTGGTTTTGAATACCACATATAGGTTAACAACCCTAATAATTTTATCTCTGGTTCAGACTTTCCTCTAAATGTGACTCCCATACCCACCTTTCCACTTGGATGTATATTTGGCCTATCAAATTTGATCTTTATTCTCAAACCAGCTTCATCTGTTGTTTTCCCCATTTCAGTGAATAATATCTCATTTCTTGCAGTTATTCAGGTCAAAAATTTTATAGTTATCTTGACTCTTGTCTGTCTCTTATATCCCACATGTAATTTTTCAGTGAATTCTGCTTTTCCTTTAAATCATAGCTAGAATCTTCACACTTCTTATCATTAGTACTGCAGCAGCCCAGGTTTGACTACTGTTATCTCTCCCACGGGTTATTGCAATAGCCTTATAGCCAGTCTCCATAGCACTTACCACTACTGAAAAGACTATATATCCTACATATTTATTTTGTTTACTGTCTCCCTCCAGTAGAATGTAGATTCCATTAGGGTAGAGATTTTTATTCAGTGTTATATTGCCAAGCTCTAGAAGAGTGCCAGCATTTACTAGGCATTTAATAAGACCTTCTGGAATAAATGAAAGTAAGTAGAAGGCAAAGTATTCCAGTGAGGGTTGATTTTACTAGGAGCATCATGGCAGGACTGAAGGCCACATAAAAGGACAGAGATGTAGGTGGGTGAGTAGATGCAAGGGGGGCCCTGAAGTTCTCTTCTGATTGCTTCAATTGTCTCAGTGAAATGGGAAGCAAAGTCATCAGCTCAGAGTGAGACTGAGGAAGAAGATGTTGGGGGTTTCAAAAAAAGAGGAAAGGATGGGAGTTTTCCAGGTGACTAGGAGGGTGAGTGGGCTATGAAATTATTGATTATTAGATTATTAGATTTAGTGAGGGTGATTTACTCAAATGGGGATAATGATGTGAGAGAGGACAAGGGATTTAAGTGGTATGCGTGGGAGTAATTGTGGTCAATTAAAAGAAAGAAAAGAAGTAAGGGAAAACACAGTGTTGGAAGGATCAGTAGATTTTCATTCTGATGGGGTCTGAGAAATGTTGTAGATGAAGTACTAGAGGAAGCGGTCTGGAAAGAAAAGAAGTGGTGGTCAGAGAATGAAAAAATGGAAACTCTGGAGGGGTTGTGGCTATGGGTCTAGGTTAGGGATGTGAAAGGCAAGGAAGAGTAGAGGTCAAGGCAACATGATATTAGAAAAATTACCCATGGGGTGTAATATTGGGCACTATCAAAAACATGGTGTTAGAGAGAGTGGATTTGAGCCAGGAACTAAGTCTTCAAAGAAAGAAGGGTTTGATTTGGGTGTGGGCAGATGACTGTGACAAGGAGGGGTAGTGAATGGTACAGACGGATGACATGAGATTCAAACCTGGAAGTTTCTAGCTAAGAGGAAAGAAGAATGGTCTAGAAGCAGTAAAGAGGAATGAGGACACCTATCCTACTTCCAGGCCCAGTGTGAGAGAAAACAGCTACCACTGAGAGAGCTTCCTGGAAAGCAGAGTCCTTCAGAGGAATCATGGTTTCCCTAGAGCTGGAATATTTAGAGAAGTTGTTAAGGATATGGAGGATTTTGTGATGGCTGACTGAATTCCAGAAAGTGTGCAGCGAAAAGCCTTCAGGAATTGGAGCAGTACACGATGAGAACAAAACTAGGGATGTGCATAGCATACAGGGACTGAGGGATGACTCAGAGACCTGGGTTTTTTAGAGGGACTGACGTGAGCAGGGTTAAAGGGGCTGCTGAGATAAAGCCTGGGGGATCTAAGGCATAGAAAGGTGGCACAGCTTGAAGGGAGAGGAGAGCAGAGGTCTTGCCAGGGCATATCAGCTTGAAGGGAGAGGAGAGAGATCTTATGACAGAGACATGGAGGCAACAGAGGGGCAGTGCTACTGTGACTAGATGGGGCTGATTTTATCAAGAACATTGATTATATCAAAGTGACTCCCCTCACCCTTCTGCTTCCTCCCCCCCATGACATTCATGTACTTTTCTTTATCTTAGTCCATTCTCTCTGGGCTCAGAGGAGACCATGTTCCTTCTCTTGTCCCCTTAACTTACTCTGCCTGCTTCCTCCAGGACCTTGCTCATTTTCCTTCTCTACTGGTCCCCCAGTCTACAGACATGTTCACATCTATTCCATTACAGACCAACAACGGCACCCCTTTGACTCTATTTCCCTGTCTAACTAGCCTCAACCTCTCTCTTTACTTCTGATCCCAATTTCTTGAAAGAGAAATCTACAGTACCATCTTCTTTTTCTCTCTTTCCGTTTAGTCCTCTGTTGATTGCTCTTGGCTTTCTGTCCTTGTCTCTAGCCTTGTATTGTTTTGTTTTTGTGTTTGTTTTTTCGCTAAGGAAGATTTGTCCTGAGCTAACATCTGTGCCAATCTTTCTGTATTTTTTGGTATGTGGGCTGTCAGCACAGTGTGGCCACTAATGGAGTGGTATAGGTCCATGCCTGGGAACCAAATCCAGCCTACCAAAGCGGAACGCATTGAACTTAACCACTAGGTCATGGGGCTGGCCCTTCTAGGCTTGTATTTTTTTAAAGCCAGAATTATCTATCTAAAATTCTAATGTGACTGTCATTTCCCAATCCACAGTGCTTTAATGTTTCTCTGTGGTCAACAGGATAAAATCCAGGCTTGATCCATACCCACAGCTGCTGCTTTCCATGCTTTCACTCAGCTGGTTTTCTCAGGGTGTGCTATTCTTGTCTTAGAATAAGATAAGAATATTATCTCTTAGATACTGGGACTTCACTGGGACTTAAATTTCAGGTGTTTCCTTTTACAGAGTCTCCCAGGTTGGGTAGGCAGGTACCCTCACCACTTTCCCTTAGTTTTATGTGCATTCCTTTTTTCCTTGTGAGTGGTCTACCGACTGTTTCCTCTTCACTGTGGTAGCCACAGCCCCTGAGTGCCTGCCACAGCAAATAGTTCACACAATTATTTTTGAATGAATGAAAGAGGAGCCTCGAGAGGAGGCATTGGTATTTTGATAGCCAGAAAAGCATACTTTCAATTTTAAATCCATACTGTAGCATTCTTATTAATGATAAATGCAGGAAGTTTCTTACATGCTTGGTGATTATGAGTCAAATTGAACCTGCTACCCCAGGGTTAAATGGATAAAAGTCAATTTTGAAGCAGACCAGATGCTGTGTTTGTGATGACCCCACTGAGGTGGAGATGCCCTGTATTGTTCCAGCTAACCTGCTGTTTCATTGCCATCCCCTGCAACAGGATCTTTCTGGGGTTGTATTGCTTTGTCTGATAAATGGTATCATAAAAAAAAGGATCTAATACACTATGACTATTTTTATAGCTGTTTTCTTTGGCAACTGTACACAGGATTACAGGACAATAGGCAATTTATCAAAATAAATGAGATAAATATCATCATATATAGAGAATAAAGTCAAGATAAACCTTTGACAACACCAAAAGTCTAATTTATTGCATGTCTCATAGGTCTCTTCTGGTGATTCTGAAGCCAAACCTCTGATCTTCACATTTGTCCCCACTGTCAGAAGACTACCAATCCACTCTCAGTTGGCTGACACCTCTAAATTCCTTGTTAAAATTCCTGAGGAGCCAAGTGATAAGAATCCAGAAACTGTAAATAGGGTAGGATTACTTTTATTCTTTTTTTATATCAAGCAATTAATGTTAAATTATTCATAATAATGACTGGGAAATTTGTATGAATGTTTATGTCCTCTGCTTAAAGTGAGGTGACTGTGACATCTAAGGTTGACTAAATATATAATTCTGCAACAGGAACTTAAATGCTGTCAAGTCCCAGGTTCTAATACATTATTCTCAATCCTTTTGAATTGACATCCTATTGTTTACTCTGCCCATGACAGATTCTGCCTCCTGGTACAGCCTCTTCTCCCAAGTGTATCCTAAAACAATAAAGACAAAATTAAAAAAGAAGTTTAAATTTACCTTGAAAGAAAATACAAGATAAAACAGTGAAGTGTTATTATTTTACATGTAATAAATTAGCAACATTAAAAAAATGTAATACCCAATGTTGGGGCAGTTGTGAAGATATTAGCAAGCTCACACTTTGCTGCTAATTTGGTGAATTTGTGCAATTTTGGTGGAAACCCTTATCCATAGTCATAAAATTGTTCAGGGCTTTTCGATAAGCTAACTCTCGGAAATGTATCCCAAGAAAATAATACAAAAGAAGAAAAATGTTATGTAGGAAAATAATTAGGGAAAAATAAAAACAGCTTAATATCTAACAATCAGAGGAAAGTTAAAAATTTGATAACACAATATCTTGACAAAGTTATAATTATAGTGATTATGTAATTCCATGGAAAATGTTAACTTTATAATGTGATAAAAATGTTATAAAATTGTACTTATACTCTGATTATAAATGAGACCAAGACTGGAAATGAAATTAAAACAAACAAAAAAATCCCCCTGAAAATGACTTGTGTAAGAATAATGACATTTTGGGTAAAAATTTTTCTCTTTAAAATACATTTTAATACTGTCTCATTAAAAATAAAATGTGACTGGGGGAACTTTGTGATATTCTTGAGCCAACTGGAAGGGAATACAATAATTTGATTCACCCCGTCAAGATGAAAACATCTTAGCTAGCAAGTAGTAATATATCTGTGATTCTGGGATTTGCAATGCTGCTATCTTATTTCAGACTATTGGGGCCAAATTATTTCAGAGGGATCCTGAATACTACATAAGGCACGTCTGGGAAGTTTCTCTCTAACAGTACTCGACTATGTATAATATATTCATGGGATCCTTTGCTATTAGATGCTATGAGTATGTGAGCCTGTAGATATATGAGTCAATCTTGGTTGCAATCCTCCAAAACTTCCTAAGATGATGATATTCATCTGCTGATTGCAATGATACATACATAGCTACATGTTTAAAGGTTAAAGGTTATTCTTCCTGTGTTTTAAACAGTTCAATATTATAATAGAACAGGGTAATAGTGCCTCTGTTCGTTTATATATTTAACAATTATTTACTGAACACACTATTGACTTGGTGCTGTGGATCCCAAGTGAAATAAATCAACTCATATAACTTATTTGTTATTGGGAAGGTAGACAATGAAGAAGTGAAAAGTGTGAAGTAGAATCTCAGGCATGATGAATGCTGGAAAAAATCCATCAGAGTAAAGGAATAGAGAAGGATGGACTGTGGGGGAGGGGAGTTATTTTAGATCATTAATAATGTTTTAAAAAACTAGCTCAATTTTTGGTAGCTTGTTAGTTTTTCTGTTACTTTCCATAGTAAGCAATCTGTCTTTGAATCCTTCTATTTTTAATTTAAACTTTCCAATTTGGGTTTTTGTTACTGTATTAGACGGTAATTTAACATGTGATATGATCATTGTCAGAGAAATCCTAATCAGAGGCACTTTGTGTCTTATCTCCACTATGTCATCATCAGCTGAAAAAAGTGCAATGGGTGTATAAAATCAACTCCTTAATTTAGTTATATATAATCAATGGCTTGGCTTCTATCATGACACACTCAACACATACACACATATTAGCACACATTTAATTGACCATCATAGTTGAAATTTAATTTATTTAGTGTCTTCTTTAACTTTATATTTTAAAATAATTTTAGACTTGAAGAAAAGTTGCAGAGAAAAGAAAAACAGTAGCCATAATGTATTTATCAATACCAAGAAAATTGATCTTGGGTCTTTTAAACCTAATCCTAGTGTACATTGTTGCTATCATTTTAGAAAAAGATGTTTTGGTAGCTTGATAAAGCTATTTTACTCTTTTAAACCTTCTGTGTATTTGTAGGAAATTGGATGGGAAAAGATTTAGAATTACAAATCCAAAATAAAGAGCAGTGAAAAATACTTTGTACTACAAATATCTACCTTTTTTTGGTGTCTTATTCATGAGTTCTTCCCAATTAGCTTAGATTGTTTTGTCTGCATATCTATGCGTTTTGTTCCAATTTTATTTTTCCTTCAGACTTTTAGAGAGATTTATATTGCTTTAGAACCTTTCGATGGGATTTCCTCTCTCCCTTGGCTTATACAGGAGACACAGGTTTTGCTTGACTGTTAACTAAACCCTTGACCAATCCCCATTTGTTTCATGCATTGCTGTCCTCCTTCCTTTTTAAAAAAATCATGTCATGATTCATTTGAAAGCAGTTTTATTGATTCTGAGCCCTAAATTGTTTGCGCTTGGCCCAGGACGCACAGGTTGGCTAGTAAGAGTAAACCATTAACTTCAACTTAATCGTTCTTAAACCAACCTGATTTTTAAATCTATTTTAAAAACTGTTGTCCTTGGAGATTATAAGCAGGTTAAACTTTTACGTGTACATGCAAAAAAGAAGGATTTATCAAACCAATGTCCGTGCTTTTCTGTCTCTACATTTATTGCAGTCTAATTCCAATGAGTACTTGACCTTGAATGCTGGGAGCCAACAGGAGAGAGACCAAGGGACATTGACATATCCTTCAGAGGTCAGTGGAAAGATTTCACAAGAAAGGGGATTCAAAGCAAACGAACCACAAGGAATGCAGCAAAGTGACCTCTTCAAAGCTGAATATGTCTTTATTGTGGACTCTGAAGGGGAAGATGAAGCTACAAGCAGAAAAAGTGAACAAGGCCCCCCAGGGGGGATGGGCACCACAGCTACTCGGCCCAAATCTCTAGCAATCTCCTCCAGTCTGCTCTCTGATGTGGTGCGTCCCAAAACACGAGGGACAGACCTCCAGGCCCCATCACATCCTGAAATGCCTCTGGGGATGGCCCCACAGCAAAAGCACGGGCAGGTAGGTTTTCCTTCTTGTCATAAGAAAAAAAATTGTTTACGTACCCCTTGTCCTAGGCTGTCTGCAAACGCCTTCCTGTTCAAGGCATACAAAACGCTCAACAAAAAAGAAATTAAAAAACCAAAACCTCAAGGTCATAAGTCATCTATATGTAAATATGGATAATAAATTCATAAGACAAAAAGGATTATACAATTATACTGTGAATTCGCTGAAGAGAAAATGTAAAACATTTAGCTGGAGTGGGTTTGGGGGAATATTACCTCTTTCTTCTGAACATTTCTTGAAGGTTGATATTGGGAGTTTCTTAGCAGAGAGTGCTTGGTGAGCTGGGCGCATCAAATAGCACATTTCAATACAAGAAAGATCCAGTGAGAAGACATTAACTGGATATTAGATGTAGACACATTTCTTTTAAACTACTAAAAAAGTAGTAAAAGGATACACTAGGAAATGAGAGTGTGTAAAGAAAATAATTCTTTCCAGTGTGTCTTAAGGAAAATATCTATTGTGGTCCTGGAGGCCACCAGGCTGGGGCTGGCCTCGGTGAAATGACATCTCATCCCAAAACGAAGCAGCAAGATTGAACAGTTCCTTTAAGTGGACAGCATATGGTGCAGTAGGAGGAGACCCATATCTGTGATGTCAGGAAAGAAAGGGGGTGGATAGGGAGGGATTTTGAAGGAAAAAAACAGGAGGATTTTTGCCACTGGCTGGCTATTTGTTGTAACGAAATTATACAATGACTTTGATAAGGCGTAGGTAGAATGTCAGGAGTGCAGAGGCTGACCTTGGGCGTAGATAGTGGATGTAGAGCTCTCCTTGACACTGAGCATGAGTGAGAACCAAGAGGTTCTGTTTAGGATCTGCTCGGCCAGGCATCTGCAAGCATCCCAAAGTAGTTGGGAGAACATTTTTATTGGTGAGTTGGCCTTTTGGTGCTACTGGGACCTATGCAAAACTGTAGAGTAGGCATCTTATTTTTTGTGCCACCTTATCTTTATATCTGCAGCCTTCACTAACTTCCTGGTGCTGTATTATAGCACCTTCACGCATCCATAGCCTCATGCTGCCTTTTGGTGATAGAAGACTCTCATAGGGTACCCTACCCACATCTACTGTTCATTGTTCTTGAAGTTTATTCTCAGCTAGTTATTGGAAGTATTCTAATCATACAATTAAACTTCTTCTTAGCAATTGGTGATGGGCTTAAACATTTCTTTCTTGCCTCAGGAAAGATGATAGAATAACCAAGGGGAGACAAGGGATTTCCACAGTCAATGGAGGGTAGTTTGATGTGGCCCCTTTAAAGAAGAATGTGTAGGAGGATGATACCAAATAGAAGTAAATAAAGAAAAATATTCTGAATGAAGCACTTTTTTGATTTTTGATTTACTCTTTTCCCCAATTGATAGATTTCTTCCTTTGAGATGGTCATTTATTTTGTTTTCATGTGACAAAATGTATAGAGGTCAAACTAGAGACTACACACACTTTGGAATCTTTTTGCCAAAATGAGTTAGCTAGGAGTAGGTTATAGTTTATGCTATCAAAGCTTCTAATGAAAAGGCAAAGCTCAACCTAACTCATTAGTAGTGGCTGAAAATTATGATTGCCAGTAATGCAGGAATACTGGATTCTGAAATGTTTGGGAAAAGCCATTGTTCTTTGTTCCATTTCCTATAATAATTCATCTGAATGATATATAGTAGGTCATTATGAAATAGAATTAAGATGACTGTTGCCCACCAAGGTGCACTAAAGACTAAAGACCAGAGCACCAAAGAAGGCACTCTGAGAAGTTTAATGTAGTCAGTAGCAGACGTTTAATGGAAAAAATCTAAGGATACCCCATGATTTGATTACTTGATGCCAACAACATCAATTTTTTAATCAGAAATGCAGTTAATTAAGTGAATTTCTGGTCTACCTGGTAAAAATGAATCTACGTACAGAATTGTCTATAGATTAGCATTATCAGTCAGCAATAATTAAGCTATTCCTAAAAAAAGCCTTTAGTTCTTAGTCTGGCTTTTAACCTTTCCATAACCTAGCCTAGATGTTATTTTCTATCCACTTCTTGTACCTCTCTTCTTCAGCTCGTCTGAACTATCATGAGAGTACACACTTCATACCTTTCTATCCCTGAGCTCTGATTCCTCTGTGTGTAATCTTCTTCTCAAGACCCATCTCCAGTTTGACCTAGGCTACTTGATACTCTAGGCTCCATTCAAGTAGCACCTCCTCCTAGAGAACTTCCTGTTGAAGAGGAGTTACTTTTTCTCCTCCATGTCTGTCATTTTCTGTATAGTTTTGTAGCCTTTTTAGAAAATCTCCAATATAATTCCTTTTCATCAGGTTATAATAATTGATTTTATCTTTCTTCCACACCAGACTGAGAACAACTTAAAGTCAAGGTCTGTCTCTTGTTCATTTCTGTATCCTCAGCACTTAGTGCAGTCTTGCATGTAGGTGAGGTTCCATAAGATGCAGGAAAAGACTAAACATGTAAAAGTTCATGTCCTCGAAGTCCTTGCTCAGATACTGACCCCTTCATGAAGTCTGCTTTGGTTCCTTCAGTGAAAGCAAACTCTCCCTCAGTATAATCCCCATAGCTTTTTTCTACACATCTTTTACAACAATTATCCTTTTCCAGCACATATTACATCGATTTAGCCTCATGCCTTATCTCTCCCAGCAGACTGTAAAGTGTTTAAGGGTAAAGTCCATGTTAAATCCATTTTTATTACACATTTTGTTCCCTACAGTGGGTACTATATTATCTTAGCATAGTCAACACAAATATTGGATTGAGTGCATCTATATTCCAAATACTTTTGTTGAAGTGGCATGTTTAAGTAAAAGCACATTGTTAAAAAAATCACTAACAACTTTTAAATTTTAAAGTGCAAGTCAAAAGTAAAAACGCTATATAATATGAGCAGTTGAATCAAAATCTTCTCAGATAAAATTCAGAAAAAAAGAGTAATATTTTTGAATGTTGATGTCGTAATGTTGGTGTAAAAGTCCAAGGATTGTCTTACCTGGAGACAGTATTAGAGTTAAAAGAGAAGTGAATATATGCATACAAACACAGAATCTGAAGCATTGAGTCTGAAAGACCTATGACAGAGCCTGGAGCTGAGGCAGTGACAGTGGGAATAAAAAGGACGCATAGGGTAGAATTAACCAGATTTGTTCATTGGCAATAAATGGGAAAATCAAAGATGAATGAAATTTATATCAAAGGAAATTGGATGAATGTTGGTATCATTAATTGAGGGGAGAATAAGATCTTGGGAAGGGATAGGAAGAGGTGGGACATCTGATGTTGAGTTTGAGATGCCTTGGTGGCATAGCATGATGATATCTAGAAAGGAGCTTGAAGTATGACTCTGGAAGACAGGAGAAAGACGGGAGACTGGACGTATTTGCTGCATAAGTTGAAGTGACGAGAGTGGAGATATTTACTCATGGAAAGAATGTAGAACAAGGAGACATAAGATACAAGCCAGGAAATGGCAAAATATAAAGGGCCCATGAAAGAAGAGAAGCCAATGAAAGAGATAGAGAGGGGACCAGACAAGTTGCAGAGGGGTTTCATGCAAGGAAAGCTAACAGGACTTTCAACAAAAAGAATAATCTATAAACAAGGTCAAATAAATAAAATGTATAGTATTTTCTTATTTATTTCTTTAAGGTAGCTCAGTAGTGGTTTCTTTATAGAACTCAAATGAATCTGGTATCAATAATATCCACTTGGGAATACAAAATAATGACCTATGAAAGAACTTTCTGGCTGCCTGACATGTTTCACATGCTGACCTGGAGTTATCAAATACGAAGCACAATACTTCTCCTACTTTTATGCTGAGAGCTCCCAGAGATTTACATCTTGTTTTTATATTTTTCTAGCTGCCTTGACAGATTTTCTTTCTGTACACTAGCAAGTCATTCTGCTGAGTGGAGTGGGACAGCCAGGTTAATTTATGCTGTTGCTTGATTGAGGAAGAAAGGCAAATTGGGAGATTCAAGAGGTCCAGATAAAGCTGGGGGAAAGGAGCGAAAGGCTTTTTTGCTGCTAGAGCTGGAAGCGAAGCACCAGAGACCCTGACGGGAGGAAGGAAGAAAAACCTCTCTCCTCAGTAGGTATTAGTAGCAGCAGAAGATGTGTAGGGATGAGGCCAGGGGTGTGGGATGGGACCTGGCCACTGTCTCAGTTTGGAATATGGGAGCCCTGCCACCCCCACAGGCTGGCCCCTAGAGCCTCGGCCCCTGTTACCTACTTGGGGCCACACCTCCTCTGTGCTCTCGCCTACTCTGGAAGAGGTGGGGTGAGGTTGTCTGAGCATCTGATCAGTTCTGCTCCAGAAGAGCTGCCTGGCACCTTCCATTAAAATATTAATATTATATAATATTATTTAGTAAAGTAACATAGTATATAATATAAATATTATAAATTTAATACAAGGAAAGTTAAAATATAAAACAAAGTCAAGTAAAGTAGGGTCCTCAAAGCCCATTAAATCTGGAAATGAAGCGGTCACTCAGTGACCTTAATGGGAACAGAGTGAGTGGGGTCACAGGGGCAGAAGCCAAGTTGAGAAGTGGATAGTGGCAAGGAAAGGGAGGTCATGCGTTGGATGGATGGATGGGAAAACAAAAATGAGACAGGCATCTTTCTGGCTCTGCTCCTCTGGGAAGTTACTTGAAATCATAAACTTCAGTTTCCTCCTTTGTAAAATGGGGTGATGATATCAACCTTTTTTCCAAGGATTCAATGAAAGAATATAGATATAAAGTGCCCAGAAAAGTGCCTGACCCATGATAGGTTCTCAACAAATGGTTTACCACATTTAAGAAGTTGGAGAGGACAGTATGTTTTTGGGCACAGGGGAAGGAACATATGAGGAGGGAGAGATTTTTTTTTTTTGAGGAAGATTAGCCCTGAGCTAACTACTGCCAATCCTCCTCTTTTTGCTGAGGAAGCCTGGCCCTGAGCTAACATCGTGCCCATCTTCCTCTACTTTATACATGCGACGCCTGCCATAGCATGGCGTGCCAAGCGGTGCCATGTCCGCACCCGGGATCTGAACTGGTGAACCCCAGGCTGCCGAGAAGCAGAACATGCGAACTTAACCACTGCGCCACTGGGCCGGCCCCGGAGGGTGAGATTTTATACATTGGTTCAAATGTCGCTTGGACGTAAGACTGAGGAAAGGACATGAAAAACACAATCAGAAGAACTGGCTGGGGTCAAATAAAGGAGATTCTTACATAAAATTCTGGGAAATTTGGACATTGGCACACATTTTTATTAAGAACCTAAATTTTGTGGCTCCACGGAAAAGAAATTACAACAGATTATTTGGACAGGGCATTAGACATAGAAACCCTCCTTATATCCCAGGCCTCAATTTTATAATGAAATACACTGTTTATACTAGCACATTTTATTATGATAGCCTTTTATGTCTCTCCTACCCAGTAGATTTGTGAGCCCCATGATGACAAAAAATCTTCTCACTTTCTGGTACCCATCACCTAACACAATGCCTGGGACACTGCAGCTGCTTAGAAAGTATGTGATGAATGAATGAATGAATCCTTTTCACCTGATTCTGTGATCTAAATGATCCTCCTTTTCACATGTCCCTGTGGTATAAATAGGGAATAGACATCATTACATGAACTTTTTTAACGAGCATCCATAGCTGAGAGAAATCTATAATAGATTATGGAATAGAGCCTAGGACTTCTGCCTCATAGGTGAGTTGTTGCTCCATATTTTCCTTATTAAAACAAATCATCCATAGCTTTTGGACCTAGGGATTTAGAGATTGAAGTCTTCAAAAAAAACTGAGAGGTTAAACTTCTGTGTTAGATTCTGCTAACTGCTGAGGGCCAGCTTGGAATGCCACAAATTGTTCCTGTAAAATGGCATGTTTAGATTAAGATGCCAGGAAGTAATCTGTACATGACCATCAGCTGGACCACTTTCTAACTGCATGCAGAGCAAAGCTTTGTGGGGCCCAACAGCGAAAAAACCAAAAAGCGAGCCTGCTTCGCACAAGGAGGTGAGAGGTGATCTGAGTAGTAAGTCAGATTCTGGGTGGACCCTTTGGATGATATAATTGCCTTGAGGCAGTTACAATGATTAAAAATTTAGAGGTCCTTATTCTTTTAATTAATATACATATCTCTGACCAAGTGATTTTTTTTTTTTTAACCAATTTCCTCTAGTGAGCTTCCCATTGCCATCTCCTCATTTCCCTTCTTGATTAGGGCGTGTATATGACTCCCTCCTCTTAACCTTCTTTGTCACCTTCCATGGTAAGTGAGACTGGACACACTTAGGAGGGTTTTTCCGACCCAGGCTCTGTACTCTGATGCTGGCAGAATCCCTGTGACCCTAACTGGTGGCTTGTTGTTCCCCCCGGGTAAGATCAATTGAACCATTAGCCCAACGGGAAAAGGATGTGCATTTATGGAAAATCAAGTTGCTTTGACAATTCGAGCAGAGAGATGATGGAGCCTTTTAAAAGGAGGGTCTCCTGACTTGCTGATGTCAGTACTCAGATTTTTCTTGCTAGCAAGATGAAGACTGAATCAGATGTCAGAGTCACTGTTTTCCCTTGCTCCTGCCCACCCTCACCGCCCAGAGCCCAGAGTAGAATGAGTGGACAGTCGCTGACGAGGCAGATGAGACCTTCTTCAAGGAGATACTATGTCCCTGCTCCCTGTCCTTCTGTTCCTACACTCACTACACACTTGATTTCTTCATTCCTGCATGAAAGTAATATTCCAGGCGCTAGACTTGAGGGGAATGAAATTTAAAAGACATAGCACCTGCCTTCAACGAACTTGAAAAACAGATGCACCTGAAAACAATGACAATGAAAGGTAACAGGTTCAAGGAACACTGGGAATCTAGTGAGAGGATGCCTAAATCAGCCTGGAATGTCAGGAAGTGTTCACATTGTGGGAGTGGAAAGGGGAAGGATGGGTGCCAGTTTTCTGGGCAGATAAGCAGGGCTTGGGCATTTCAGACAGCAGGAACAGGCAGCTAAGTACCAATGGATAAGAAGAGAAGGAACATGGAAAGGACTCAACAAAAGATAAATAAACTAGGACAGAGTGATGAAATAGAGGCCACCGATAAGACAGTTTTGAAAAGGAGGGAGCGATTGGAAGTGTCAGATTCTAGAGAGAAATCAGAAAAGATAAGGGATTCAAGTGCCTGTTTGGTTTAGGAAAAAATAAATCATTGTAGACTGATGATAACAGTTTCTGTGGGAGAATATGGGGTAAAACTGTTAAGAAGCCGGCGGGAAGTGTATTAGTTTTCTATTGCTGTGTAATAGATTACCACAAATTTAGTGGCTTAAAAAACGATTTTTTAAAATTCGATTTATTTTCTGCTGGTTGATCAGTAGTTCAGCAGTCTGGGCACAACTGAGCAGGGTTCTTTGCTCAGGGTCACACAAGGCCGAAATCAAGACGTCAGGCTGCATTCTGAGCTGGAGGCTCCCCTAGAGGAGGGTATGCTTCCAAGCTCCCTCGGGTTACCGGCAGAATTGCGTTTCGCTGAGGCTGTATAATTCACGGCAGCTTGCTTCTTACAGTTGGCAACAGAGAAAGAGAGTCTTTGCTACTCTGATCTCTAATGTTTTGACCCTCTTTCCAAGAGCTCATTTGATTTGGTCATGCCCACACAGGATAATCTCCTGTTTGATTAAATTAAAGTCACCTGATTAGGGACTTTAATTACATCTGCAATATCCCTTCACCTATGCCAGATTTTCTTAGGAACAGGTCACAATTTCCACCCACACTCAAGAGGAGGGGATTATACGAGGGCGGGACTCTTTGGTAAGTTACTGTAGAGTGTGCTGGCCGCAAGAAGTATGGAAATCAATACAATGATTGTGTGGTACAGACATGACTGAGAAGAAAACAACATGGGTCTGTAACTATGGGAGATCTGAAAAGATCTTAGTGCACATGTGTGCATGTGTTTTTATCAGTTAGCTTTTGCTGCTTAACAAACCATGCCAAAATTTGCTGTTTTCAAACAACCACCATTTATTTAGCTCAAAAATCTGCAGGTCAACAATTCAGCTGTGTTCAGCTGGGTGGTTCCATAGATCTGGGTCAGGCTCAGCTGATTTTTGCTGGGGTTCATTTGTATGTTTGCAATTGGCTGCTGGGTTGGCTAGAAGTGGTTAGCTGTCTGGTGGCTAGTTAGCTGAGATGTGGTCTTGCGATTTCCCAGTAGACCGTCCTGAGCTCATTCACGTCATGGCGCTGTTTGGCACTCAGCAAGCCGGTAAGCTCCAATGCACAGGTGCTTTTCTAGTCACTGTTTCTTGTATCACATTTGCCAATGTCCCACTCGCCAAAACAAATCATATGACCACTTGAGATTAAGGAATGAGCAAAAGGACTTTGTGTTTTTAATGAAAAGACCTGAGGATGGTGGGCATTTTTACAATCCACTACACAATATTTATTATTATGTTTTTAAAGGTTGGAAGGATTCTACTTTATATTTATGTTAGGTTAAGAGAGCTAGTAAAAAAGAAAAAGTCTGGATACAAAGCATATGGGGATAACTGATCAAATGAAGGCAAGGGCTACTGGGATTCAGAGTACATAGGGAAAATTTACCTTTTAACAATTGAAAAGCCATCATTTTCCCTTAGAACAAAGGAAAGGGAATGAGGATACATCTAGAAAAATTAGAGGCTGGCCCGATTGGGCAGCCGTTAAGTGCGCATGTTCCGCTTCGGCGGCCTGAGCTTTGCCGGATTGGATCCCGGGTGCGGACATGGCACCACTTGGCACACCATGCTGTGGTAGGCGTCTCACATGTAAAGTAGAGGAAGATGGGCATGGATCTTAGCTCAGGGCCAGTCACCCTCAGCAAAAAGAGGGGGATTGGTGGCAGATGTTAGCTCAGGGCTAATCTTCCTAAAAAAAAAAAAACCTATAGAAAAATTAGATTTTCCTGATAATCTCAGTTTTCTTTGGAGAGAAGGAATGGAGGTCATCAGTTGAGTACAGTGGAGGAAGTGGTGGGAAAAGGGTTTGTGGAGAGTGTTAACTTTGCGTAAAAGCTGTTATTCAGCCTAGAAGAGGCAGCTGAGGTCAAAAGAAAAGAAAAGAAAAGAAAAGAAAAAAAAATAAACCCAAGAAAAAAGCTGACAGGGACAGGCCCCAGCTGAGACTATAGACCCTAAATTTATGATGGCACCAGTCCACAGTGCCTCACTCAGCCTTTGCGTGAATTAGGGAAGGGTACCCCCTCTACATAGGTGCAAGGAAGTTCGGCCCCACTCTCTGCTGGTGCCCTTGTACAGACCAAGTTCATAAATTAAGTTCAGTGGCCCTGCCAATCAACAGAGTTGTGTTAAATTTTTTTTATAGCAGCTCTAAGTAGACTAAGTCTAGGAACATAATGGCAGTTGGTGGGCTTGATTTAAGAAGGAAGTTTTGCCAAGTGGATGGGTGAGAGAACAAGATGGCTGGAGTGTTGACAATATTGGCAAGAAGGTTGAGATCAAACAAAGTATTACTAAAACCTAAAATGCAAAATAGCGGGGAATGAGGGAAATGAGACTGGATAGCATGAGAGGGGCTCTGTTGTGAAGGAAAGATCTAGTTCATGGTAGACACGGAGAAAGCACTGATGACATCTTGAGCGTACATATACTTCGACCAGATTTTGAAAGGTCAAACTGATGATAGGTTAAATGGGGTGCAACTAGAAGTAGGAATACCAGAAAGCTTATTTAAATTGTTCAGAATTCTGGGAATCTTCCCAGTGATATTATGAGTGTCCATCAGTGAGAAGAGGACCGATCAATCAGTAAATTTAAGAGGCCAAGCTGCCGTAATGCAATCACTATATGTGAGGACAGAGAGGAATCTAGAGATGCCTACAGATTCAGGAAGAAGAGAACAACATGTGAAAACAACATCTGGTGCTGTCCAAATCTTGGGAAATATTCAGAGCAACAGGGAGCAGATCAATCAACTTAGTTTTTATTCAGATGCTTTGAAATCTCATACACACATTGGGAAAAAAACGAATATATGCAGGAGCAGTTAATTTTAAATTGACTAAAATTACAAGGCAGCTCCACAATAGAGATTGGTTATTAAAATAACTGCTGGCCTCCAGCATACAGGATCCGAGGGTGGATTGATGATTAAGATTGTCCACTTGATAACAGCAGAACGTTGCGAGCATTGTCTGTTACCGAGATTATTGTGAACGTATTCTAGAGTTCAGGATAGTCTTTCTCGGATAAGAGAGTTTTGAGAATGACTTTGGAGGAGGTGTGTGGTAAGGGGGCTCAAGGAATCAGAAGAGGGCTGGGGACTGGAGAACAGTCAGGGGTGGCTTTCAAGAGGTGTTTGAAGCAAAGAAGTCAACAAAGATCAGGTTGAAATAAATCATGGAGACGATGGAGAACAGGCTTCAGGGAAAATGAATTAAAATGATCAATAACAAGCCTAGAGTACAGCACAAGGGGTCATTGATGGGAGAGGATGAAGGGATGGAAGTCATTTATAGATATCAACAGAGAAGTTTATTATCAGCGTTAAGGGATTTACAGGGAAGAGGTGAGATGAAAGTCCTCTTCTGAGCTACTTGACTGAGCATTTGATGCGTATCCACTCTTTCTGCATAAAATTCTTCAAGTCTTTAGCCCCTCTTTTTGTAAACTTATTAATGAGAGGAACTCAGGAAAATTGAAGCTTTTTCATTAAAAAATGCATTCCTCGCTCCTGGGAATTTTATAAGAATATGGGGCCACGTTTTATATTAGTATAAATTAAGCTAACATCAAGATGTACTTGCAAATTAGAAACAAATACTTACATTGAATAGGAAAATGTAATAAAAATTATATCTAGATTAATATAAACAAAATAAACATTCTTAGACTTTTCAGAGTCTTTCTCTTAGAAGTTTTTCAATAATTAACTATTAAAAAGTACAGTAACATTCTGAGTTACTTATATGAGGTAAAATATGACTTAATGTAGTAGGATGTTTGGCAATTAGAAGCCACAGTCTTGAGGAAGTTGGAGGGGACAGTCTTTTCCTCTGAGTGAGATCCTCAAACTTATGGCCCCAGGATTTTACCATGATACTTTGGTGGATAGCAAGGCTGAATTAGTGAGTTTGTCATATTAGTTGAAGTTACTTGGAAACATGACTGAAAAGGTAGTGGGATTTTTGTGGCTGATATCCTTGATTTATAAAATTCTTTACCCAAAGCTGTGGCATAACATGCAAAGACACCCTATACATAGCTTTGAAATTTCTTCATTCCTTCTGGGAAGAGAGACCAACCATTGGCAATAGTTAGAGAAGATCTTTCATTTATGGCTCATCATAGGAATCAGTTATATAAACACTGGCTAAGCAGAATTGTTTCTAAGTAAAGCTTATATCATGGAATTGTTGAGCTTTCTTTCTCAATTTGATTGAATTCTGCTTGATTTTCAATTATCGCTGATTTTTGGATATTCTGGGTTATGTTATTCAAATATTATTTATGTGGGAAGAATTCTGTTTTGCAAATAAACATATGAATTTACGTATAAAAAGAAAGGAATATTTTGAGTATGTTTGCTCAGAAACTTAGAAGTTTGGGATGAGTTGTTTGAATTTATCAGTTTTAAATATTTTTAGAACTCAAAATTGTATGATATGAAAATCTTTACAATAGGTCTGATGGATACCTTCTTTATATGTTATAAAGCAAAATCCAGAAATACCACTTACCCAATTTGTAAACCAAGGCTTTGCAAAGTTTAATTGTTATAGTCATACATTTTCCTGCTAGGTAATGCAATATATATATTATTTTATATGTTACATATATTTATATATTTTATATATTGTATATTATTGAATATTTATTAAAATATTCATTAATATTTTGAGTAACTGATATTCCATACATTCTTTCTTAGACACAAGTATTTTCCTTTCCTTTCTTTTTATGAATTGATAGAATCACATCAATAATTTTGAAGGGAAACCTCTGTTTAAAAGATTTGGCTTTAGAATCATGTATAATTTCAGTACTTGTCTGAACGTACTGGATGATTTTCACAATAGCACAGGAATACTTACACCCACTTATTCCACAGGCTCTCCCTCGTCTCTCTTGAAAATGATACATTATTTCTTAATTTTCTTTTTATTTGATGTGGGATTTGTGGGTTGCATAGTTTCAGGCAGATTACATCTGTAAAGCACTTGGGCTTCTTTTGATATGAAAGAGTCCCCATTCCTTCCAGCATAACCCAAATCATTTGTTATATGTTCATGCTGGCAAGTAATTAGGGAAAATATTTTTCATAAGCTAAAACTTACTCTCTATTTTGCACTTTGCTTTCACTCTCTCAACTTATCATTGTATGTTGATTGTTCGGCTCTGCATCTTCTGAATTCTGGGTTTTTTTTTCAGGTTTACAATATGTAGGAATAGTGGAAGTTTTCAGAATTTTAAAAACTTGAAACTGTTAAATTTTGTAAGGATTGTAGTCATTATTATTATATTATGGTTTATATTCTTACAATGGAAGAAAATCTGTTTCATTTCCCAAAGTGAATGTTGAAATTTATACTGATGGTGATATAAATCTGCAAATCACACAATTCCAAATTAAGATAACTATTTTAGGTTTTGTCAATAAATTATTTTCCAAATGGAAACATGCAAATACAATTTTATATTGATGTTCATTCTGGGGAATAAATGAGGTATAGTATATAGTACTTTACAGTTTATTTATATTTTATTTCAAATTCGAAGCAATGCCTCATTAGCGAAACAGAATTTCTCCCATTTTGATGGAGGTTTAAGCTGCCTCTTTTTGCGTAAACTAATAGAAGGACTGTTTGCATAAACACACAAGTGACAAGAATATTTTGACAGTTTCACAAATAATGTCCCATTACAATCTGTCTATTTCTCTTTCCTCCAGTTAACTTCTTCTCCCACTACCTCTGAGCAGCTTGCCTGTAAACCACCTGCTTTCTCCTTTGTTTCTCCAACTAATCAGAAAACACCACCTGACCCAGTTAACCTCGACGGAGCCTCTGTCCTAGAGGAGTTCCACACTAGGAGGCTGGATGTCAGTGGGGCCTTGGTGGAAGAAACAGCAACGTATTTTCAAACTTCCGCTCACTCTTCACCCTATTTTGCATCGAAGGGCACCTCCTCGACGTTACAGGTTCCCCATTCCACTCAGTTATCAGGTTCTAATTTATCCAGTCCAAGTGCAGCCGATCAAAAACATGGACTGACGTCCGAAGTTCTGAAGAAGACAACTTTAACATCGCATGTCCCTAGCCCCAGGGAAAGTCCGAGAACCTCTTCTCCTTCACCATCCTCCGGTGCTTCTCTGAAGTCGAATTCAGCCTCCTACATACCAGTCCGTATTGTCACGCATTCACTCTCTCCAAGTCCGAAACCGTTTACTTCCTCTTTCCACGGCTCTTCTTCCGCTATCTGTAGCCAAGTGTCGTCTAGTGGAAATCTCTCGAAGTCAGGAGTGAAATCCCAGGTGCCCTCTCGGCTTTCCCTCCTCACTGCTATGCTCAAGTCAAACCCTTCTCACCAAAGACCCTTTTCCCCTGCATCTTGTCCCACTTTCTCTCTCAACTCCCTGGCTTCTTCCACACTCACACTAGATCAAAGAGTGAAGGAAACCCTACCCACGCCTAAAAAATCTCTCTCGAGTTGCTCCCTGAGAGCCAGATCTCCAGATCAAAGGGAACACCAAGTTTCTGGATTTAGCCAGCAATCCTTTCACTTACCTTCTTTCACCACATCTGTTCCCCCGTCTCAGGCACCGTCCCTTTCTCCCACAAAGCATGTCGGTAGCAGCCCTGTTTCTTTGAATGTAGAGAAAACACCATCACCCACTTCTTCAAAGAGCAATCCAACGCTCTCCCTGCTCCAAACCAATACATCGAGTCCTGCAGGTCTTCCTCCTGTTCCACCAAGCTTTTCTCCTCTTTCTTGGAAGGGCAAACAGGATACTGACCTCAGGGGTCTAGAAAAGCCCACGAATATTTACACACATCCTTCTAAGTCAGCCTCCTCTACGTTATCTTCTCTATCTCCTCCCACTAATCAAAGAGCCACACTCTCCTCTCCAGAGAAATCTTTCCATCCTTCCCCAGCTCTTTCAAATCTCATAAACAGATCCAAGAAAGCATCACCACAGCTATCTGGCCAGGGGCAGAATCCTCCAGCTCCTCCTTCACCCCTTGTCTCCAGTGCTAGCTCTGCCTCTCTTCCCAAATTGGGGCCCTCCCCTCCCGCTCGTGCTTATCTTCCCTCCCAGGCACTCCAGCTCAGTCCCTCGGCACTGCACCCAAATTGTGGCAGTGGTACCTTGCCTTCAAGACTTGGGAAATCTGAAAGCTCAATAGCGGACCACAGGTCATCTGTTTCAACCCCATCACCTCCCATCTCTCTAACAAGAACGGAGGAGCTGATTTCACCTTGGGCATTGTCCATGTCAACAGGCCCCGAAACTCAGAAACCCAAGGTATTTTTTTGCACGTTGCATGGTGCATGCTTATTTTGAGATATGGAGGAATCTTTTTTCCAGGGGAAAAATCGGTAGTTATGATATTCATTCTGCTGCTACAAGGAGGTAGAGAAAATTCAAGAGGAGCTAGGATTTGGTATATTTGAATGTGGAGATGAATTATAATCTGTCTAAAATTGTGCATGTCTCTGTAAAATTCTTTGATTTTGCAAATCCTTCTCTTATGGTAACTTCTTAAATCTGTGGCTCCATGGGCATTTTTTTTTCCAGGCGTAATATGAGTTATATCATTGATCCCAAAAATGGAATTTAAAGCAACTACTTGAGCTTTGGGAATATGATACATTTCTGATTATTTAACAACATGGACCCTATTATTCATCAAAATATCCTATACTGATAGAACAGTAGACAGGATTAGTGTAAAATGGAATATTATCTTAGATTTAGGCCCGTATTATTGCCAAGCTAATTTGAAAACTTTCTATTTCCTTTGCCAGCATTCATTTACTATTGTTAATTTTCTTCCCCTTCTACCAGGTTCATTTCTTTATTGCTCCCCATAACTCAAGCTAAATCAGCATGGATTTAGTTATATACATACGGGGTAAAAGGGAATAGAAATTTTCTTTATATGTGAAAATTATTTGATTTATTGTAAACACTACACACTTAGTAATTATGAAGTACAGAAAGGGTAGACAGGCTGGGTATAAGAAAATGGAATTAAGAGAGGAGAAATATTGGCTTTTAAATGCTCTGAATCAACCTATTGAGCAAGGATGTGAAACTGGTGTTTATTTTAATATGAGAAGGGAAACATTTGAAGGATTGACCCATAGACTTCATTTCTCCTGGT
This sequence comes from Equus przewalskii, assembly GCF_037783145.1. Lineage (NCBI taxonomy): Eukaryota > Metazoa > Chordata > Mammalia > Perissodactyla > Equidae > Equus > Equus przewalskii. Next base: position 51,885,994 of record NC_091849.1, read on the forward strand.
GGAAGGCAACTCTGCTCTAGAGATGCCAGCTGCCCAGCTCTTCTTAAATAATTTAGGATGTGGATCTTATACACCCAGAATTTAGTTGTTGTACAAATAAAATAAAATAAAATTATGAAAGTGCCTGTATTAGGAAGGATTGGGATTTTCAGTTCAGTGCATTGAAACAACGTAGTTTTAGAGCTTCCAAGTTCCATGGAGATTGGGTCCAACTCTGTCATTGTTTGGATGATGAACTTAAGATGGGAAAGATAAAACAGCCCACAGGATCTTGTTAGTGACATTGTATTACAATTCAACTTAAAAAGCATGCGTTAAACACCTACTGTATCCCACCACTATACTAACTTTTTGGGGGATGTATGTGTTTTTTTAAGGAACTTAAGAGAGACTTCTTTGTCTTAAAAAAATAAATTCTATTCAGCAGGAAAAAATATACATACACATAATGTGAAGAAGCTATATATAGTTATTAAATCTACAATAAAGCTAGGAAACAAATATAAGGCAATATTAACATGATGTAATACAGATTATATGTAATTGTTCACTGAATTCCCTATAATAGAAATATTATTATGGGATATGGTTAGTGAGGGAAGTTATCATAAATGTCAGGCCTGTCAGAAATGTTTAAGATTGAGCTTAATGAAGAGGAAAGGAGTTGGCATTTCAGAAACGGTAAACAACATGGCCAAATATACAGATGATCCCAGAGGAGTAGATGTGGAGACCTAAGAAGATTGACTTTATCATCGAATACTGATATCAGTAATGGTAATTACAGTAACAGATATCAAATGCTTTCTGTGTGGAACTGTCCTAGGAGCTACATAGAATAGTTAAAAATTAATTAAAAGGGACTATGTCAGTTAATTTTTATGACCATATGAGGTTGGTAATATTATTTTCTCCATTTTATACACGAAGAAACTGAAATTCAGTGACTAACTTGCCCGGGTCACATATCTTGTACTGGCAGAGCAACATTTCTGTTAATTTAAGTCTGGTGATTCTGAAAGTCGTGTTCTTTACTACTATGAGTTATTGCCACAAAGCAGTTACTCAGGCTAATTATCATTTTAGCCTGATTTAATAATTTTCATGAAGGAAATCATCATTATTATGGAATAATGATCAGAATTACTAATTTATATAATATTTGGGTTATTTTAAAAATGTATTCTTAGAGATTATTAAGTCCTTGTATTTTATACTTTCAAAGGAAATGGGATGGAGAAAAATCTAACTTTTTCTATAATTCTAAGTTTAAAAATCTTATTTATTTGAGGTAAAATGACCTGGTGATTATCTTTTCCATACATATGTGTGTTTATGGAGTTCCCTTATGGTGTATTAAAAAAAGCCCTGATGATGTAAACATTACTGTTTCCTGAATTTATTAACAATTATTTTGTAAACCACACTGCCGTATGCTTACATTATTCCTTCTCTTTGTGAAAAGTGGCTTTAGTCCAGAGGCTTCTGCGAAGTGTCACTGTTTGTGGTTCGCTCTGCTTTGTTCATGTTTGTCCTGTTCTTGGAGAGTTAGAGGAGGGTGAGCCCAGAGGGGCTTCTGATAAAGTCTAGTCCTTTTTTGTCCTAAAATGAAGATTGTTGAAGACCTGTTCTTCCCCGGCTCCCTCACTGCTTTCCACATTGAAGAATTTTCAGCATTTGCTTTATATTTTTTGTTTTATTTTCGTTCTTTCCAAGTTAATAAAATTCAAGCTTGTAGAAATGCATAATAAATTTGATGAGCATGAAAATATGAAGAATGGTTATAATTTATCTAATTTTATCTGTTCCTTTGTTTCTTATAGTGGGTAAAATTCATGATAACTTCTACAAAAATAATTTCTTTCTGAGACATGCTGTCCTTTGTTATATTTATTTCCTCCTTGCTGCTTGATATTGTCTCTCCAAGTAAAAGCCTTTTTTCTTGCTTTTTTTTTTTTTATTGCAAACCATTATTTGCAGAAATTGTAACGAGTATAAAAAACTCATTAAAATGGATGCTGGAATAGATAAATCTTATCCCAATTTCTTTTGATGTTTGACTAGCTTTGTTTAAATTGCTAAGATTATTTTATAGATTGATAGGAGGAATTTGACAAAAGCTTTGGGATATCAAAGAATTTCTATGCTTTTATGGATTGTTTCTTGTCTTGCTCCTTCCACTGTGGTGCTAATCCAAGCACGGGGCTCTTTTTGAAGTCAAAGCACTTCCGATTGAGATCAGCTTCACTCAGTGCCTGATCCCGAAAGGAGAGGTCCCAGAAGACAGACGGCCATCAGATTAAAACATGAATTCTTGAAGGATATTAGTTCAAAGCCTGGGCCCTACTGTCCTTTGATATTAAAATAAAATGGAACAGCTAGAATGGCTGAGCTAAATTCAGGTATAAAGCATGTTTGATGTTTCTTTTTCATAGATAGAATCTCAAGGTTCTGAATCTATTTGCATTAGCAGGGTATAATTCATACATTTTAATTTCAGATATAGTTTAAAAATATTTCACATTATAATCATGGCCCTAGACAGGATGGGCATCTCCCTGAAAGTTTCTCAGGCTACTCTTTCATCAACATCTCTATTGTCTGAGATATTTTTTTCCCATGGGAGAGGCTGAATATCACAAAAGTAATCCATGGAGTTGTATTTGGGCTCCCAATATATTTTGTCTTCATTTATAAAATAGTTTAAATTTTTAGCTTAGTGAGTTATGGTGATGTCCCATTTGGGAATTTGGGATGGCCATTACATCAAAACCTTACACATTTTGCCACTCACTAAAGATGGTCTGAAGCCCTTTTCTATCTGTGAGGGCTGCAGTGGTGTGCCTGCTCTGGCCTTAAAGCTGTTTGGACACATAGCTTGTTTAGAGAGTCAGTTTGGAGCTTTTTGATATTTCATGAACTTTTATAGCTGGCGTTTTATTTACAAACTCTCATTCCTTTAAGGCATCAAAACATTTCGAAATACATCACACTAGAAACTTGGTGGCAACAGTCTCTAGATGATTTTCTGCATTTCTGCTGATCCACATGTAATCTGGGAAATGAGCAATACGGAACGTACCTCCATGAGCTAAAATAGTTAATCTGGGTTCAAACAAATCATCCATTCAATCAATAGATATGTAGTGAGTGCTTGTTATGTACAAGGCACTTTTCAAAGTTGTGAGGATATTGCGACAAATAAAATTGCCAAAAATGCCTGCTCAAAGAAAGTTTATATCCTATGGTGGAAGAGAAATAATCAAACAATATTCCCCCTACCCCCAAGTAAGTAAATTTTCTTGTGCGTTAGAAGGTCATAAGTGGTATGGAGAAAAGTATAGCAGGGTAAGGGACGGTGTCACGAGTTTGTATTGCGTGGTCAAGATAGAATTCTTTGAGAAGGTGACATCCTGGGAGGTGAGGCTTCTTAAGAGAGTATCATCAGGACAAATCCCTGAGCCCAGAGAGGGCGGGGCAGTTACAAAGAACAGTTGAAGGAGCCCATGTGTCATGAGTGGAGTGAGTGAGGGAACACTGAGGTTGTCAGAGGGAGAAGTAACTGGGAGCTGAGTCCTGGAGGTGTGTAGGCCACTTCTAAGTCTTTGATTTTTAATTTGCGTGAGACAGGAAGCCATTGGAGGGTTTTGAATAGGTAATTGACACAATCTTATCTATCTGGCTGCTGTGTGAAGAATAAGCTATAAGAGGGTGAGCTTTCATCTCAGGGAGATTCTGACGCAGGCTGTGCAGGCATGCTCACTGAGGAGCAGGAAGTGTACATTTAGAGTGATGCTCTCGTTTCTCATGGATGCTTCTGGAAGGAGAGGTTGGCCACGATGGTAGGGAGGCTCTTCACCAGGGTTCTCTCTTCTTGTTGTTTACGTAATCTGAGAGTCTGCCATTCACCTGTACTTAAAGTGTAACTGTGAGTTCAAATTCCTAATTCTCAAGGCAACTAGGATAGTTCATTTTGAGATTTCATGGGTCTTTATTACTGGAGCCTGTGGTGGAATTTTATACATCAGCATTGGGGGGTAGGACAGTGGTGGGGAGCATTTCCTGAAGGGGGAGAATATGTTCTTGCTGTCCCCACCTTCATGCTCAGGATTTATGTTGCAATATCTAGTATTGCCTATGAGTAGGGTTAGCTCTGATAAACTTGTGTACTAAAATGCCATTTCCTTTTCTAAACCTAAACTTGGCCCTGCACCTGTCATGTAATGGGTATTCAAGAAATATGTATTAAATATGTATTAAATGTTGATGGAAAGCATAGATTACAAATTGGAGAGATACAATAGGTATTACTGAATTTTTTGCTAGATTCAGGGGCACGCTGGTCATTTTTCCCGTCTAGGATTAGCTGATAGTGATTCCAGCCTGTAATACTACAGGCTATTATTTAAGTTATAATTACCTTGACTAGAGTGATTTATAATTTTAAACCAAGGAAGGGAAACCAATGAATTTGGTTTAACACCTGGAAGCCTTGAAATGCTAAAGAGGAAATATGTTCTAAATTAGAATTTTGGAAAGAGAACCCAGTGGAAATATAGTGAACTGAAAAGATATCTCTTATGGCAACAAGAATGATCTTCAGACTGAGAAGGAAATACTGCATATGTCTCAGAGAAGCATAAAGCCTAAGATAGATGAGGAAAGAGAAAGAACAAGTTCTGAATAAGTTCATATCTCCTGGTCTAGATAAATTGTATCTCAAAACAGATGAAATTTTTCTTTCTATTGCAAAACTATTGTAAATGATAGGAAGTAAGAGAGTACCAGAAAAAAGGAATGAACCATATGTTCCATTTTTCATACAAAAAATGATAAATTCTGAAAATTATGGCCTATATTCTTAGTTTGTGAATGTTTACAAAAACAGTTATAACTGGAAGTCAGACATTTTCTTCAAGCAAGACATTTATTGAATGCCTTCCAAGTTCTATCCTTTGTGATGTCTTTCAGCATATCAAGAACGGGGGGGAATACGTGAGATATAATGACATATTTCTGTGAACTCACATTTGTTCTGAGTGCCCAGTCTGAAGCATCCTCAAGGTCACTCTCTATCCCATCATTCTATTTCAATTTTCTGCGTATTATTTATTTCTCTATGACTTGTCTTTTGCTTTCTTATTTATTTGTTTATAGTTTGTCTCTGTTCATTAGGATGTAAGCTCTAGAGAGTAAAATCTCTGTATGTTTTGTTCACTGCTGTATTTCCAATATTTAGAGCAATGCATGTCACAAAGTAGAAACTGAATAATATTTTGTTGAATGAATCCATTTGTTAAACTGCCATATCTAATAGACTTACAGCATGTCTCGATGTTGGCCAAACCCAAGTTGGCAGAACCCAGTAGGCAAGAGCTCCCTCTACGTGGTGTATGACTTGAATGAAGATAAAAATGACATGCTTAACAAGATGGTTCATGAAATAATATAAAAATTCTTATCTTCATAGTTTACAATGACAAGCCAGATCTAATCAGATGGAATTGGATAGAGATAAGACGTAAAGTAGTATTTTTGGATCTAGAGAAAAAAGCATAACTACAGGATGGAGTTTAATTTCAACAAATGTTAAAAAAAGATGAAAAGATTAGGGATTTTGGGTGACAGCACGTTTAATGTGAAACAACAATATGAAATGACTCCAACTTCACTCTCTTGTGTATTCTAAACTCACCACAAAAACCAGGGAGACAATTCCAATTATTATCATTTTCACTGTACTAATTGAGTTTATTGTCAATACATGGAGGTGATGATTATATTATACTCTGTGTTAAAGCACATCTAGCTAAGCACACACTTTTTAAAAATTTAAAGGAATATTGACAGAGGCAAGTGATGAGGATAGTGAAATTCTTTAGCTGAGGATCGGTAAGGAGGGCGTTTGTGGAAACAGCCATGTGACTATCATGCAGAAGAGAGCTCTTAGCACGAGTCATGACTCCAAGGAGGGAGAAATAGGAACCGATGGAGAAGTCAGTGGGAAGCATATTTTGGCTCAGTATAAGGGAGAATTGTTTTCCAGTTCCAACAATTAGAGCTAAATGTGCTGCCTTGGGAGGTAGGCAAGTGTTCAGGGGGTGGCTGAACAGAGGATCAGAGAGATTCATGTCTTAGATGAGAGGTTTCAACCAGATGGCCTTCACCATTGCTTCTGATTCTAAGATTCTGTGGCATTTTGTGTGCAATAGCAAGATATATCTCTGTATAGGCTTCTCCAGCTATATTCTTTAGGGCAGCTGGGGATAAGAGAACAAGGATTATAAATGATTATATGTCCTGAAATGAGAGGCCAGGGCATATGGCAGAGAAGCTCACAGTTGAACTCAAGAGCGTGCGTCTAAATCCCAGCTATGACTTTCTAGCTCTAAGTGATCTTAGATAAGTTACTTAACATCTCTGTACTTTACTTTCCATATGTAAAATGGATATAAGATAGTATCTACCTAATAGGTTTGTTGTGATAATCAGGAGAATATACATAAAGCTTTTAGAATGGTACCTGGATCATAGTGATTGTTAGCTACTTTTATTATTATTGTGACTATATTACAATTAAATATCCATAAAACCATCATGGAGTGTTAATGATACATTTTATTCTGTATTATTTGTCCTTTTAGATATTCTTTGGGAGAAAATATTATCCTATAGAGAAAGCATGGATGGTGGAGCCAGGCAGGCCTGGGTTCCAAACCTGTTTCTGGTGTGTAGTCTTAGACAGGTCACCTGACCTCACCACCTCTCCTCTTCGTAATGACTCTTTTGTTGTTGGGCTTCTGTAAAATTAAATGAGGCAGTGTATGTAATTTGTCTTATTGCTCATGAAGAGCTGGCATTTCATTTTCAGTCCTCATCCAAATACGTTGTTGTCTGGAGACCACAACAATGCAAGCTGCATATAGAGACTTAGGGCTCAAAGGGACCTGAGGCTTTCTTCCTCCAGGTCTGGCATTTTCGTTTCTCTCTAGTTCCACTTCTTCCTAAGGAAAATGAATGTGTCAGCCTCTTACCTTCCTCACATCAGTTTAATGGAGGTTACTTCAATTACATCCCTAAAACTCAAGGTTTTATTTTATTTGATTACACTGTCTTCATCTGTAGACTCTTTGGTCTGCTTTCCGGGGGACTAAGCCAGCTTGGGCTGCGCGCTGATCTCCCAATGGTTCTGGGCCCCTGGGCAAGCTACCTGAGACAGGGGCTTTTGAAGGGGTGAGAGCCTTGAACTTGGTTAAGCAGCTTGGCACCCAGAGTAATACCAAAACTGGGCTTTTGATTATGCTTATTATCCTGATTTCCACAACTTCCTCAAGCTGAACCCTCTCCCCCAAATACTCCACAAAACTGAACTGTATTACTCTGTTTTCCTTAAAACCCAAGATGTTTTATCATTCTATTAATTAACACTGCTGTATTAGAAAGTGCAGGAGATGAGGATGAGGTTTAAAAAAATGAGTTTAAGATCAAGAGCTTGGCTTTCTAGTTTATGCACTATGGAGTTAAATTGCTGATATCACTTCTGTTCAAAATATTCTGCTTATTAAAAATTGCTGATAAATTTTATGTATTCTGCTCTTTGTTTTTATGAATGATGAAAGAGAATGTATCAAGAGTTCAATTAAATTTATTGGCATAATATTTGTTAATTATGGCACTATAAAAAAGAACCACTTTCCTTTGAGAATCAAACAAAACCCCCCACATTTATAGATTAGTACTCCTATGAGGGAATCCTGCTAATGAGAAATTTATATTTAACTTTGTAGAAATGGATGTTTTTAAGTTCTGAAACTATATAGCGTATAATTGCCTATAATCCCTAGGCTGATCTTTTACTGTGATATTTCTTTGCTTCTCATTCTAATAAAATATTAACATGGTGAGCTAATTTTTTCTGTCGAAAACAAGTTGTTCAAGCATAATAACTGGTTTCTTCGTTTGATAACTTGTTTAACTTGGTAGAACTAGTCTAAAACTATGTCATATTCTTCCCTCTTTTCATCTCCACTCTTGCTTTCTGGTTACCCATTCTAGCAATACAAGACCAAGTCAAGCTACAAGGCTTTTGCAGCAATCCCTACAAACACATTGCTTTTGGAACAGAAGGTCAGTGTTGGCTTAAAAGGAGAGTGAATGTTATATTTCTCATGTCATTTTTATGTTTTCTAAAATTTCTGCTTTAAAGATCTGTCTTTACTAAAATAAAATGCTGCCCTTAATTTAGGATGATGTGGTGAAAGCACCTTGGTGAATAAATTGGAGACATCATTGATTCATCACTAGAGGCTACATATGAGCCTAGAGTTGTCCAATCCATTCTCAAGCAGCCCTGGGAAACTTTGGGTTTGGGTTTGGATAAATCCTTGTCCTTTGACATTTTAAATGGTTGTTATATTCAAGAGCTTCCAGCTCTGTTCACATTGATCAAGAGAGTATAGGTAAAATGGGGTTACATGTAAGCAACTGGCCACCTTGGTTGAGACTCGTGATTAATAGTGGCTTCCCCAGGATGGAAACATGTTAGCTGAGTATCCAACTTAGTCACTTAGATCCTATTATGGGCTAAATCTCTTTACCTATTCCCATCAGCCTCTGATCCCACCTCCATGAATGGGAGGGAGGATTTGAGACCAGTTCCAATGATCCAGCTGCTTTTACATGGCTCCAGGGCATTTTTGCTTTGCTATTAAGAGTTATTAATTATGAAATTAGAGGATTCTGTTTCAGTAGGTAAATTAAATCAAACCTCTTGTTTAATAAGCACATTATATATGTTCAAATGAAGGCCAAATGGAGGATCACATCAGAATCAAAGTGAAATTAATTACCAAATCTATGAAATTATTCATTTCATATGTTATTTTTATGATACTTAGGCAATTTATCGCTTAGAGTGTTAAGTCCATGTTTCTGTGTAATTATAGTGTTTCAGATACTGTTATTATCCTTTGTCAGGACTTTAATGTTTGCCAACCAGGTGGTATTTTGACCACTGGCTTATGAATCTACATTCTTGTTATTTTAGTGTGATCTGGGAATAAAACCTTTGTATGATGTCCTGTTTAAAAGGTAGGAATTGTTAGTGGGAAATGCTAAGTAGCGTACAGGAGAACATTAGTGAGCAGCATCTCTTATATCATCTATCTTTGATAACTAATTCCAAATTATCCACATGTGGTCCAGAATCTGTGCTCTATGTGGCTGAATGCTTTGAACTGAGAGGTCACTGGGCTGCAGGGAGATCAGCAGCTTTTTCTATGGCTTCTCTTCTGAATTTATACCTTTTATAGCTCATTAAAAGATGAGATGGGCCTCACACACTGATCTCAGGAGGATCCGGGAGGTGCAGGAGGATGCAGGAAGTGGCACTTCCACCAGTAGCCCCTTATCCTGTTGTCGGGGGTTATTGTGTTGAGTTACAGTGACAGTGTTTCCTCACACAGACCCTCTGCCCATTTCAGATGGACATTTCTGAAATCTGGTCATCAGTGTCTGCCCTCAGAGAAATGGGAGAAACTCTCCTCCTCAGCAGCCAGGCATACAGAATAGGGGCCTGTGGCATCATGGCATCCTTCCATCACACTTGTCCCCTCTAACCTAGCCTATTCCCCTGCACCTGTGTAGTGCCACTATATTAGTTTTCTATTTAGGATAATAACAATTCTTCTTGAAAGACTTTTGTAAGATAAGGCTGGATGTCATTTATGGTTCCAGAGTCTCTATCTACCAGCTCCCTTCTCTTCCAGTTAAATGGATTTTAGAGACTATAATCTATTAGTTAGTCATTAAAAATGAAGAATCATTCACTTAATTTCTAATTTCATCCCAAACCCATTTCGTAAATGTATATGGTGGTATCGCTGTGTATTTAACCTAATGCAAATGCATATAAGAGAGGTTTTGTGTTTTTAATTTTGAATAAAACCTACTTTTTAGGAAAATTATTATTTTTATTTTTAGCGCAACATGTAAATATCATAATGTCTAACTTAAAATAATGTTATTCTAGGAAGCATTGATTATTGTATAAACACTAGTGTGGGTAATTGTCTCTTGGCTGAGATAAATTGTTTTTGGATCATAAATATTTGAATTGTTCAAAGGTCACAAGATAAGACATGATGTTTGTTTTTACTTTCAAGCTTTTGCATAATTCCACATTTATTTTTCTTTGTATTCCATGTTTTTAAGTTCCTCAATAAGGAACTTGACTTTGTAAAAATTTTTAAATAGCAAAAGTGTTATCCTAAGATTTTATGAGAGTTTATTTTCATTTCCACTAATATTTCTTGAATGATGTTGTGCTACTCCCTTCGTGGTTGTAGTTTTGAAAAATAAATCTAGTAATTTAGGCCTTTTTACCCATCTGTTTACACAATAGAACTCATCCTATGCCATTGAAATCAAAGGGAATTGTTTCTGACTTGGTTGGGAAAATTAAGACTCTAACTGTCAGAGATTCATCTATTTTGGGAAGAATTAATATCTTGGAATATTTTAAATCACAGAAACTTTTCTGAGATTCCTTTACTATCTCCCAGAACACAACAATTCAGGGGTAGAGCGATGCTGCCGTCTCAGTATAACATTCGGTTAGTGTCTACGCTGTGGCATGCCTTGAAGGTAGAAGCAACAGGTTTAATTCAAGTCTTAGAGAGTTTAACAGTTAATCCTCTCCCCCAACCAGATTAAACCAATGGTTGATATTTTATACCACATTCTGTTTTATAGCATGTAGTATAATTAATGAGGAAACGGAATCGCTTTAAAAAATAATACGATGTTTAAAAGTGAGATTTTCTCCAAATTGAAATATAGGCATCCATGCCAATCAGACATTAAGCTGTCATTGAATCACTGGATTAGTTTCAGCTTTAATCACCCTAGAAGAAGCCCATAATTTTCAAGAGTACATTTTGTTGGTGGGGGACATGAGGTTTCTGGTACTTCTGTAATTTAGTGTCTGCATCAAAACTTAAACTTATAGCTTATTCTGTATACTATGGTTGTTTTCCCCATGAACATTTAGGAGGGAACATTTGTAGCTTGAGTCTTCACGAGAGGCTTTATAGGAAGAGATAAATGGAGGGCATCAGATTTTAACTTGTTAGCTTCAGGATCTTTGGCTTAATCTCCTGCCAGTAATCATTTCCTCCAAGATTGCAAAGCAGGAACAAAGCAATCAGACCAACAGCATTTGTGACTGTCCATGGACCTCATGACAATATGTTCAACGATATACTGAGCTCTGTAGAGAAAGTAATTTTGATGTGGTCTTTAGTTTTTAGTCTCAGTGTGTGTACTGCTGTCCTTTTCAGAGAATGTTAAAGGTCTCTCTCTCTTACTGCTTAATATTTCTTCTTATCATCTGAGTCAGATAGCAATAGGTGAAAAGTTAAACTGAAGAGCACATATTAATATTCTAAATAAGCAAATTATTTTTATTGTGCAACTGTGTTGAGGAAAAGAAAGAAGAAGGAAGAATTATCTCCATGAAATCAAATAATATGCATCTTTATTGTCTCATAGTAATTAATATTTTCCCATGAAAGTATACGTTTTTTCCTCTAATTTAAGTTCTCTGTTCCTTTCCTCACAAATATTCCTCAGGATAAAATCAGACCAGGGTTAGGTACTGTTTTCCAGCAAGTGGCATTACTGTCTGCCATTTTCAGGATAAATTTAATTCATAAGCTACGTGTTTTTGGAAGAAAAATCCGGGGACCAGCCAGATGGCTGAGTGGTTAGGTTTGCGTGCTCTGCTTCGGTGGCCTGGGGTTCATTGGTTTGGATCCTGAGCACGGACCTACACACTGCTCATCAGGCTGTGTTGTGGTGGCGTCCCACATAGAAGAGCTAGAGTGACCTACAACAAGGATATACAACTATGTACTGGGGCTTTGGGGAGGAAAAAAAAAGAGTAAGATTGGCAACAGATGTTATCTCAGGGTCAGTCTTCCTAAAACAAACAAACAAACAAACAAAGTCCCCCAAAACAAAAAAAACTGGTGGCTCAGCCAGATGCAGTCTGACATTAATAAAAGAAAGAAAGAAAGAAAAATTCTAGAGTAGCTCAATTTTATAAATAGCACATATAAATTATAGGATTAATTATTTCAATGAAAATTATGGGATAAAAATCATTTTATTTTTTGTGATGGGAGGAAGATAAAGAAGAGCCATTTTGATGACAATAGTAAAAACTGTGCTGTAAAAGTAGAAAGGTAAAGATTTGAGATGTATTGTCAGTTGTCAAGTCAATTTATTCTGAATTGCCAGTTTAATTTTTTAAAACATGAGTTGGCAAACTCCAATCTAATTAAACATATGTCTTTGGGTGAGAATATTTTAAGAGCTCTGCATGTCTCAAAAATTTAAATCTGGTTGCTAACTTAGCATATGGCCTATACTAGAGAGACATCTCTTAATTTAGATCAGTACAAGAAGGGAATGTGTTCCCCATTTCTATGGCAATGGAGAAATGCCCAGGACCCAAATCTATAGTAACTGGTTCTCCTCAGCCACTTGTCTAACTCACACTTATCTTTTTTAAATCACTTACCAAACCATGTTTAATTATGCCTATTGGTTGTTTTTTTTCTCTACCATGAACTATTTGAGAGAATATAGTAGTTTTTTGTTAAATGTTCATGGAATGAATTAATTTAGTTTGCAGCTGGGTAGGTCTCTAAAATTTCCAATTTTATTCCACAGGATTTTAAGGCAAATTTTTGCTCATAGGATTATTGAAAAATAAGGGGGCCTAGTGTATGACATTTGGGATGATGATAAATTAAGAGTCTTCCTTTCGAATAGAATAAGCCACATCAGTTTGACTTCCATGGAGAAGATAGAAAGGACCTTCTGCCATAAGGGAAGTAAGTTGGTTTTAGACTTTGAAAGGGAATTGGAAATGACTTAGCTCTGTGAAAACTTAAGTGAGTGAGGGATTACAAACCAACCCAATTCCTTGAGTTATTGAAAGAGATGAGGTGAATTATAGTGAAGGAGGTGTTGGCTGGAAATAAGGAGCACCCTTCTGATATCCTTGATTAAATGAAGGCAAAGGATGGATTCTCCTGCCTTTGAGACTTGATGAACATGTGTGACACTGGCTGAAACGGTTTGTAAAAACTCCCTTCCTCCTGTGTGGGAGGAACTGACATTTAACCCTCCGAAGATCTTGGGATTAAAAACGCCAAGCAGATTTCCTCAATTCTTGAAATTTTTAAACCAATCTTAAGAAAACAATCTAAGGATAAATATTCCTAGCTCCTTAAAGAAGCTGCACTTTTATCTATCTGGAAGCCCGTCTGCCTTACAGGGTACATTTCCCCTTTTCTTCAGATCTGAATACTATTCAGACCTGACTCTCCAACTAGAGAATCAAAGTGAGGTTTATTTTGCTGAGATTACCTCCAGTCCTACAGATGGCGTTGTATTAATGACTGAAAATCAAAGAAGGCTTATGTAGTCCTCAAAGGATTTATTCTTCCAAATAGCTGGACAGATTAACAAAGTATAGGAGCACTGAGGTTCAGCATGAATCATTTTGGGGGGGGGGGTGGAATTTGGTTATTACTAAAATACAGTAACTTACCCATGAAATTTTTGAAATTAGATAGTCTAGGCATTACAAAAAGTTTACAAGCCCTTTTAGATTATTCTTCCTTTGCAAGCAGTTTACTTTCTAACTCTAGAGTGCAATCTATCTTCAGATTTCTGGAACTTAATCCTGTTTCCAAAGAGAGCAGGTTAGACTGAGTCAATATATTGGACTTAAGAGTCTGCAATTCCATCAGAGATGCTCTTTTTGGGTGGAGAACACCTATTACCATTTATTGGCATATATTCCCCAAACGACTTTGATTTACAATGCTTGTTCATAGTCCTTGTCTCTTAATTATAATGTAGTGCTGAGCTCAGAAACTATTTTCTTCTAAATGTCAGATTTACTATGTTTCTTTTCAAAATCTAGGTCCCAAAGTTGGCTGTTCTGAGCAAAATATAACCACTTTTCATGAGCATATTTCTGATAACTTATATTAGTTAAAAATCTTTAAAAATAGGATTTAAAGCATGCCTCATTTATCCCTCACTTGACTATAGTCCTGTTTGGTAGACAAATGTATATATTTAATAAAAATCTTTTACTGGAGAATATTCTGAGAGAAGTTCACTCAAAATGAATAAATCTAAGGAAACATCAATACAATCCTGCTGGCTAAGTTGTCAAAAAGCAATCTATGGTCAGACTTCTTGTTAATGGAGATTTAATATATCTTCTTTTAGTACATTTTTGTACTATGGAGAAAAAAATTACTTTTTATGGCTGCTAGAAGGAACAGATCAAGATGATACATTTGACAAATAACTTCTCATCAATAAAAAAAATCAATCCTGGTAAATTTGAAAGCTATTTAAACTCAAAATAATCCCCCCTACATTTTAATACAGTCTGAGACTTGTCTCCATTTCAAAATTTCAGCATTACTGACCTAATACCATATATCTTCCTTGATTTTCCAAGAGTTCTGAGTAGTTTTTTCATTCTTTGAGTAAATTTCAATATTTTAAATAGCCTAGTAAAGGTTGTGTTTGCCTATAGTAAGTTCCCACAGAGTAACCAGGATATTAACCCTATTTGACTTCAGCTGAAAAAAATATCTGCTCATTGAGCCAGCTGTGATGGCCTACTGGTTAAAGTTCAGTGCGCTCACTTTGGTGGCCAGGGTTTAGTTCCTGGGCGCAGAACCACACCACTCGTCTGTCAGTAGCCATGCTGTGGTGGCTGCTCACATAGAAGGACTTACAACTAGAATACACAACCATGTACTGGCCCTTGGAGGAGGAAAAAAAACAAGAGAGAGAGAGGAAGATTGGCAACAGTTGCTAGTTCAGGGCAATCTTTCCCAGCAAAAAAAAAAAAAAAAAAAAAAAAAAAATCTCATTATGTTAATATTGATCACATGCTCGGATCTTTAATGGTAAACAAATTTAGTTAAAATATGGGAAAAGAAATAATTTGTTATTTATAATATTCAAAGAGTTTAAACCACTTCTCTAGAGCATTTTACTGAGGAGTTTTAAAACCATGCTATTTCTATGGTTCATCCTTCATCTAACTCAATTCTTTGTCAGTTTACCCTTTCAATTCATTTTAAAGATCTTTGCTGGGCATGTATCATGTGCTCTATCCTGGGGCTGCAAAGATAAATACCTTATTTCCTGATTGTAATAGGGCAAATGGTCCAGTAGGGTAGAGATACAGCTGAAAAGTAGTTATGATAAAATGTACAAAGTGAGATGATGCCACCAAGGAGGGAGTGACAGACTGCCTGGTATGAAGGCCAAAAAAAATATTTTAAGGAGTTTGATTAGGGACTTTAGGGTGAATGGGAATTCTCAAAGTGAGTTGAGAGTAGAGGAAGGACAATCTAGGTAGAATTAATAACATGTAGTTAAAACGTCACTGCAAGCTCAAAGAACCCAAGTGGTTCTTTGTAGTTAAAGAGCAGCCTGCAAGCGAGGAGCAGACAGAAGGTATTGTTGGAAAGGTGAGGAGGGGCTAGACCCAGCTTCTCTCCTAAGGAGTTTGTTCTTAGTCCTTGTCTTTACTTTCTGATCTTTTTCTTCTCCACGATTATCTTTATGGTTGGAAGCCATGTGTGACATAAAGCCTAAAATTAAGGCCCGATATTACGTGCTGCCTCGACATCTGGTGAAATTAAGAGGGCCTCAGATGGTGGACGTCCCCCTCCCTACTCTGCTCCCACAGAGAAGGTTCCCTAACCTTCCTTATCAAACTGACCAGGTACAGTTCCCGCATCCAAACAAGCCAGTCACATCCTTCTATGGACCTGGGGGACACCACCATCTTGATACTACAAAGCCTGCCTCCCACCACCCCTGGTTGCTCACTCTGTTCTTGAGCACAACCCCTGTGTGGCCCTGTATGGTTTGCAGCGTTCTCTTCCCTGGGCTGTGAATATATGGGATTAATAAACTGTTGTTGATTTCATCTGCCCATCATCAGGTGTCATGTATTCAGCCATCCCCATAATGGTAGGGTGGGAACACCCCTCCCCCTCCCTCACCAACAGGTAAACATATGGTGATTAAAACACCATGACAGGGAAAAATTAAACTGTCTGAACATCACCTGGAAGTTATCTTTCTGATGTTTTCTATTCCCTGCTATTCATTACTCATGATTAGTCATACGTTTAGAGGATGAAGGAGGAAAGCAAAAGAGATTTTTTTTACGATAAGAAAGAGGCAATCTCAGGTGTTCCTATTAGGTTATCATAGCCAATGTTTTCTATGTTGTTATTTAATGCAGAGAAGTGGATTTTGAGAAAAAAATTTCCAGACAGTATTTTCCCTTGTGAGTTATTGAAATGAGGAGATTGTAAAATCTTATCTTTTAGATGTCACTTTTCTGAGTTCTTAGGGGTATACCCCGTGCTGAAATGATGACTCTAGCATCTGGACATGGTGCCTCTTGGTGAAGGTTAACAGCTCTGGATCTGTTGTATCACTGACTCTGTTAGAAGGAAGAAAATTGATTCTGGTGAGCAATAGTTTCCATGGTTCCATGACGGGTGTGAAACTCTCTGGTCAGTATATGACCTTATCAGAATGATAATGAGGGAATGACGAATAGAAGGTAAATCTGAACAAGAAGACAGGGCCTGTAATTCTAAAGGGTTATATATAAGATATGGCAATAGAGAACTGAATCTTATTTGTATGTTTGTTTACAGACCTACCAGAACATATATATTTAAGTGATCATTTTCTCTTAAAAGTAACTGCCTTTAGGGACCACCCACTTATTCTAATTAGTCTGCAATTGTTTGTCACATTTTTGGTAACCTCTTTTGTAATTGCTTTCATAAATCGTGGCATGTATTTTTCAAATAACCTTAATGCTGGTAGATAGTCAAATTTTGAAAGTGGATTGGAACTAGATATCTTGAAAAACTTCCTGCTCTTTTTTTTTGGTGAGGAAGTTTCACTCTAAGCTAACATCTGTTGCCGATCTTCCTCTTTTTTGTTTTTTGCTTGAGGAAGATTGGTGCTGAGCTAACTTCTGTGCCAATCTTCCTCTACTTTTCTATGTAAGTCGCCCCCACAGCATGGTTTGACAAGTGACGTAGGTCTGTGCTGGAGGCCTGAACCTGCAAACTCAGACTGCTGAAGAGGGGTGTACGGGACTTAACCACTGCACCATGTGGCCTGCCCCAAAACTTCCTGCTTTAAAATACCTAGAATTGATGATCAAAATAAAACAATTGCCTACAATATTCAGTACCCTGTACAGGTTTGTAGTCAAGGAGCAATAAGCTATACCACATAGTCTAGGTGTGTAGTAAGCTATACCATCTAGGTTTGTGTAAGTACGCTATATGATGTTCACACAGTGACAAAATCACCTAACAACGCATTTCTCAGATAGCATCCCTGTCATTAATCGACACATAACTGTAGATTATGTGAATCTAATCTAGATTTTGTATTGCTTGGTTTAGACCTTAGAATGAATGGGAAATTTTTCAAGGTTAATTTCTAAAAAAATAGTCAATAATGTTTATATTAGATAATGTAAGCAACACTTGCTGCCACAATAGACAAACCGTGACATTTCAGTGGCTTAAAACAATCAGCTTTTATCTCCTTCCCACATCACACTCTGGCATACGTTGGTTTGGCCCTCCCACCTGGCTCTCCTCTAATAGTGACTCAGGAATGTAGTCTATTTCCATGTTGCATCTTAGTGATCTGAAGAAGATGAAAGAGAATGATGAAGTCATATCCACTCTTAACTGCCTTGCACCAGAAGTTAGGCATCACTTTTGCTCACATTCATTTAACAAGAATCAGTCGCAAGCCCATCCCTAAATTGTTGAGACCAAGGAAATGTATATGTGTGCCTGAGAGAATGAAAGTAACTGATGAATGCCTAGCATTGTCTCTGCCACGATATCCAAATTAGTGGAGGGGGAAAAAAATGAATAAGAAAAAACCCAAATTTAATCAATTTAAAAAATTCAAAAATTGAATAAAAAATGAAATAGAAAAAGTGATACAAAAGTAAAACAAAAATATTTTGGACACAAATTTAAATAAATAAGTAATTATAATAAAGGAAATGTTAACCTCTCAAATTAAAAGACAATGGTGACTAGACTGGACTGAAAAAATAAGTTCTAGACATTTGCTGTTTATAAAGCACCAACTTTTGAGGTTTGGATCCAGAAAGTTGAAAATAAAAAGGCAAAAAATTATATACTAGTAAAATGCTAATCAAATTATTTGGTTAAATCAGGCAAAAGAGATATTAAGAAACAAAGCACTATTGAGGAAAAACACAGTCACTTCAGAAGGATAAAAATTTAATTCAAGAGTAGGGAATATTTCTTCTAATTATGAATCCCTAATAAAATGGCTTCAAATTATGTTGAGCAAAAATTGCTAGGATCACAGGGAGAAATTAACAGACCCACTACAATTCCATGAGATTTTATGATGCAATTCTCAATTACTGATAGAATAAGCATGCAAAACTTCCAGTAAAATTAGAGATGATTTGAACAAAACAATGAATAATCTTGATTTAATAGATGCACACACATATACATACACACATTCAGAAGCCTGTGGACAACAATTAGAAAATAGATATTTTCTTAAGCATAAATTGAATATTTATAAAAACTGACCATGTCTTATGCCATAAATCTCAACTACATAAGAAATTACTATTATGAAGAAGTTCTCTAGCCATAATATAACTAAATTAATAGGCAACTAAAAATTGGAAAAAAATCCTCATATTTTAAAAAATTAAAAAGGAAAACTACTTTTAAATAACCCATGGGTCTAAGAAAGCTTACTGGAAAGTTTTAAAGATGTATTTAGAATTGAATGACAGTGACCATACTACATATCACAGCTTGTGGAATGCAACAAAAGGAATACTTTGAGGAAAAGCAGGATAAATCCAAAAAAATGTAGAAGGTAGGAAATAGTAAAGATATGAACAGAAATTACTGAAATGGATTGTGAGTATGCCAAAGAAGATCAAAGCCAAAAGTTAGTCCAATTAAGAGATTAGAAATTAATAATTCTCTAGAGAAATTGATTTAAAAAAAGTAGGTAGACACAAATAGATCTTAGGAATGATAAAAGACAGGGAAAAGATGGAGACACAGAAGGTTCCTGAGCCTCTCTCCTCCCATGGACACATTGAATGTATAGCTACACATGGAGCAAGCCCTCTGAGAAAAATCTAGAAACTATCTGAGTGACTCCCACACATCGGGTGAATGAGAAAATACTCACATCAAAATGGGTAGGAAAGGCTGTGACACTCCCTGTAAACTCCACCCTTGTCACAGCACCAGGCCATTTGGAGGCAACTCCCAGCTTCTCTCTGAGGAGTGAAGGATTTAGACTGCACATCTAGCGCCCCAACTTTGAAGGCTCCCACCTAGGGGAGTAACTTCTTATTTTAGGGAAAAGTTTTTGAAAGCAAGCACCAATCACAAAGGAAAACATTGAAAAATTTGACCACATTGCAATGGAAACTGTGTATTATCAACAGACATCACCACAATCATGAGAAGGAAAGCCAAGAGTGGGAGAAGACATTTGTACCGCATGTAATTGACAAATACTTTGTTCCCAGAACATGTAAAATTTTCCAACAAATAGACAAAAAACAGACTATCCAACAGAAAAATGAGCAAATATATGAAAGAAAACATAAATAAACATATGAAAGATGCCCAAACTCAAAAATTATGAGGGAAGTGCAATCTAAAACTAAAGAGAGGTATTTCAGGTATATCAGGATATTAATATTTTTTACAGTTGGAAAACAAGAACTCTCATTCATTGATATTATGAGCATGAAATTGTACAATTGTTTTAAAGAACAATTTGACAATACTTGATAAACTTGACTATCTTCTATTATGCTATTGTGCAGCTACTTTAGTCTTACTACGAGCACGTGTATAAAGAAACATGTACATGGGTGATAGTTGTTACCGTTTACAATAGTGAAAATAGGGTGCGCCCTAAATATCCAGCAATAGAAGAAGGTATCCGTTTTGTTGTGGAATATTCAAACAATGGGACAGTATGTGGCAGTGAAGGGAGAGAATAAATAACTATAGGGAAAAAGTAACAATAAAGGCGGAAGGAAACTTTTGGAGGTGATGGATATGTTCGTGGCATAGATTGTGGAGATGCTTTCATGGATGTATACTTATTTCTAAGATCATCAGTTGTACACATTACATAGTTGCAGGTTTCTGTATGTCAAATGTAACTTGATAAAGTGGTTTAAAAAAAACAACCAAAACCGAAAAAAAAATAAGTTCCAGAAGCATGCATTATGCTTACATAAAACTAGAAGAATTGTGAAAAATAAGCTTATGTATTGTTTAGTGATGTATACATATGTTAATATGTTTAGAAGAACTGAGGACATACATATAATGATAAAAACAAAATTAATGGGAGTGGTTACTTTTCATGTGGAAGGAGAACAAGGAAGCAGTGAGGAGTACACATTGGTTTCTATTTTTTTTATAATACTTTGCTCTTTATTCTCAACGGAGTGTGTAAATGTACAGGATTATTTTATTTTCTTCATTTATACAGCTGAAACATATCACAATAAATAAAAAGTATGTTTCAAAATAGTTAAATGTCATTTGAGGTCAAGTTTGATGAATAAGGTAGCCAAGACTTCTTTGGATATAAATGATTAAAAAGGAGGCAAGATTTTGTGTGTGTGCGTGCGTGTTTCTTATAACCTGGTCCTGAAGCATTTTCTCAAAAGTAGTTTTGTAATATTTTCAGAAATGGCTATATCCTCATTATTTCTGTGCATAGTTTACCAAGGTGTCTTCTTTGAAGAGGACAAGGCTCATCTGGATGTATGAGACATCCAAATTTGTATGTTTGAAAACTCAGCCTCCTTTCCTTATTCCAACACCTTGTATTGGAGACATTAATTCCAGAGGAGAAACTGGACAAGTGTGGAAAATGCCTCCACGTTGGAGAATAGCACATCAAATCATTCAAAGATTTTTTTCTTGGAAATATTGAGATAGACAGGGCTCTCTTTGAAGAGACTTTTCTATTACATTTATATTTGACTAAAAGCCTCACATGAGAACTATTTCATTTATCACTAGGCACTAGATGAACCAGCCAAGACTGACAGTGTCTTCAAGGACAAAACATTAGACCCACCTCTGGAGGTAATGACTTCAGATTACCCCTGCTTTTGACACGCAACCCCGAAACTCATTTCTAACTCAGTACCTGGTTTCAATTCTTCCAGTTCTGTTCCCCTGCACAGCTCAGGCAGCAAACTGAAGAGCTCTGTGCTACCATTGATAAGGTCTTACAGGATTCCTTGTCTATGGTAATGCCTTAGACTAGAATGTGCAATTCAAACATTTGCTTGGCTTCTCTTCATTTCTCTCTACTTGAGTATGGGGCATCACAGGCTTGTCCTTTTTTTTTATTTTCCAGCATTCTTCTGATTCTCCTTCAAGTTCCCTACAGACATTGTTGGGTTCTGACACAATCAAAGTATGTATGTATTTCATATGATTTACTGAACCGTAAGGCCTACCAGATCAATGATTTTTAAACTGCAGGTCGAGGTCTAATAACGAATTGGGAAATTAATTTAGTGGATAGCAACCAGTATTTTTGTTGTTGTTGTAAGCAGACAGCATTTTAAAAATAGAATGGTAAGAATGTAAGACATCAGACTCTATTCCAAATAGTGAGTAGGTGTTGTTGATATTTGTTTCAGTTTGTTTACATGTACATGTTTAAATATGTGTGTACAGGCTGCAAAGTCAAATCTATGTCTGACTGTGGGTCAAGTTCTAAACAATTTGAAAGCCAATGTACTAGACTATGTTGTTATATTTTGGCATTTTAAGGAGCTGTATGGAATTGCATGTAGAATTTGTGGCTTAATATCGTCTTAAACCTCAGCCTCAGTACTCACGTAATTTACAGAAGTGGAGAATGAAGTCGACTAAAGTCACATTAGTCTCAGAGCTTTTGCACAGGTATTTTTTCTGGAATTTTTTTCTTTTGGTTGACTGAATTAATTTCATTGTTTTTTGACTCAGAGGCACAGAAAACTGGATATTTTAGATTGTTAGAGTATTACTAAAGCATGAATTGTTGTAACTGAATTTTAAACATTTACTTCTTATAGTGTAGCCATTTTCATTTGTTGGAATAAAATACTACATTTCTCCAAAATATATTTTTGAACACAGGACGGATGTACTTCTCCACATTTCAAAATGGTTGTGGTTTTTCCTTTATAGATAATTGTTAGGGTTTTTTTGTCAGCCTTATTTCCTCTCTTAGAATTAGTATAAATACTTTTTGCTTGTTCTTTTAAAAAAATTGGACATTGTGTGTAGGAAGTTGGTTTTAAATGTACAGAATTGCTTATGACTAGAAGAGTATTCCTAATTTTCAATTGTAACACTATAGACAAATATCCATTAATAATGACATAGAAACCCAGTAACCAATCACTGTCAGTATTAAGAAGTTATATTTTAGTAGAGAGGACCTACAAATCGATAATAGTAGTTTCTGTGTGTGTAATCTATTTTGTTGTATATTCTTTGTCTTTTAAGTTAAAAATACAAAACTTTGTTTGATTTGCCAAAGAGATACTCTATAAATTCTAAGATATATTTTTCTTATTTTATTTGTTGAACATATAAAAATATATTATATTAAATATAATAGGAATAGGATTTAAGAAGTAATATGTGAATAATAATCAAAATTATTGATTTAACAAATATTTGATGCGTATAGTGTTAAAAATGCATTATTCTAGGCCACTAAATTTAAGGCAGTTATTTCATTCAATCAATATTTATTCAGTGCCTACTGTGGGCTTGGCACTGTGAGGCACGAGGGAGATAATGGTGAGCACGCCGGAGTAACCTAAGAGGCGCACGACAGATGCAGTGGCCAGAAAGTAGAATTCACCTGAAAGCAAAGAGGGAAAGAAGCCAGCCGTTGAAAGAGGAGGGACAGTAGCCTTCAGGCAGAGAAGGAAGCATGTGCAAATTTCCCGAGGCAGGAAAACACTTAGTGTATATGAAGATGAAAGCCAGAGTGGTCGTAGTAGCGTGAGCCCGGGGTGAACCGTCTAAACTGAGGTTGAGAAGGTGGGCTGGAGACAGTGATTTAGATACTTATAAGCCATGGCATGAGTTTTGGATTCCAAGGAAATGGGAAGATGTAAAATATTGGGGGGTGGCATGAATAATATGAAACTATCGAAAAAGATCATGATGGCTGCTGTGAGGAGGCTGCTGAGGTCGGAGGGGCAGTCAGTGATGGTGGCCTGGATAGGGTAGCTTCAGGGGAGCTAGAGAGAAGCATGTGGGTTTGAGAGAGACATGTCAGGCTTGCTGGGAGTTTGGATGTGAGTGATGAAGGAGAGAAGAATCATGGATTCATGGATGAGCTCCAGGTCTCTGCCTTGAGCATAGTCAACTGTGAAGGAGGGGCAGTGCAATGGAGGGAAGAGGGTTATGTTAGCTTTGGACAGGACGAGTTTGAGGTGTGTATTAAGGAGGCCTGAAACCTGTGGGTCTGGAGCTGGTAGGAAAGATCTGAGGATGACCAGCACATTGATGTACAGGGCTCTCGATGTGTACAGGAGCGCCCTGTACAGAGCTCCAAAGAACAAAACGTTGTAGGTCCAATAAAGAAGGGTGAGTGGGAGCCAGCAAAGGAGAATGAGAGGTCCATTGTGGTAAGAGGAAAATCTGAGCACTGTGATATCATGGAAGCTACGAGAGGCGAGTGTTTAAGAAAATAAAATAGTGGTGCTTGCTGCCAAGAGGAAGAGAAAGATAAAGCTAGAGAAGGGTTTATTGGATTTGACTTACGTATTTTGAACCTATATTGTTGTTGCTTATGTGTTGATGTTCCTTCTCATCTTTTGATTTTCATAACCTTTAATAACATATATAATCCTTTTGCACCTAAGATTGTTCTTTTTACTCTAGTATGAAAATAGTGTCCTTATATAAGTAATATATATATGTAATTTTTAATTCATGTTTTCTTAGATATATTTTTATTACTTTTTTCTATTAATTTTTAAATATTTTCTATTACTTTATTTTTCTATTACTTTTTTACTATTTTCTATTACTTTACTTTTTATCTTTTTGTATCCACTTGTCTAATTTTTTTCAGGACAACATATTTCTGGATATCACTTTTATATTCTATCTGAGATTTTGTTTATCTGGGACCTTAAGCCATTTATAATTACTGTAATTCTTGTTATCTTAGGACTAATTTCTGTTATCTTATTTTAGATTTTCTATTTAAAATGTTTTCTTTTTTGCTTTTCCTGCTTTCCTTTGGATATTTTGACATTGACTGGTTTGAAAACTTTGAAAATTTTACTTTATATTTTTGTTACTTTTTGTAGTTACACATAAATTATTAAAGACAATAATTATGTTTATTTTCCTATCAATTTTAAAGCTTACAAATATCTTTTTACAAAATTAGGTAAGTACTATAGCACTTTTCACTTTCCACTTCTTTTTAATCAAGATATGTATATATAGAGACCCCTCCATATATATACATATATGCAGACATAATTTGTTAGTAGTTTTTGGACTTTTATGTCTGAATTTTTATGCTTATATTTTTCTTGATCTCTTCTTTGTTTAGACACTTATTCTTTATTTAGATCCTTATTTCTCCCACATTCGTAGCTTTCTCTTGGATTTATTTTTCTTCTTTTGGAATCTTGCTGAAAATTGTATTAAACAAGATCTTTTGTGGTGGTTTTATGGCTATGTTCCTGAGAATATCTTTATTTGGCCCTTTTATTTAAATTATAGTTTTGCTGGGCGTAAAATTACAGGTCCTTGAGCTTCAACACATTTTTCCCCCCAGGATCATCTTCTTCAACAACATACTTGCGAAGTATTTTGTCAGCATGATATTTCCTCCTGCGCTATAGACTGTTCATTTCCAGAGTGGCTCTGTAATCTTTTGGGATTCTATCTGTATCTATGATGTTACTGATTTTTCCTATAACATGTCTAGATGTGCATTGTTTTTTCTCTTATGCGTCTGTAGCGATACTCTCTGTGACCTTTCATTCGAAGTCCTCAATATTTTCTTCCCCTTACATTCGGGATAATTTTTAATCATTATTTTTTCGAACATTTCTTTCCTCCTGGGACTCTCATACTCATTTTGTCACCTTTGCTTCTGTGTTCCATCTCTCTTAATCTTTATATCTTTTTTCTATCTGTTGCTTCCTAATTCCTTCAAGAGGATTTCTTGATCTGATATTCCAGTTCAAGAATTTGTTCAGTATCCCGCCTGTTCTCCAATCCCCATGTTAAGTTCTTTATTGTAGCTTATATAGTTTTTTTTAAAGTCGAGTTTATGAGTTATAATTTACCCACTGTAAAAGTCGCCCTTGTAGTGTACAGTTCAATGAGTTTTGACAAAGCAGTTGTGTAACCACCACCACATCCAAGATGCAAAACACTTCCATCAAATGAAAAAGTTCCATTGTGCTCCTTTGCATATATCCCTCCCTCCAACCCAGGTTACGGACAACTGCTGCTCTTTTCTCTGTCCTTACAC
This sequence comes from Equus przewalskii, assembly GCF_037783145.1. NCBI lineage: Eukaryota > Metazoa > Chordata > Mammalia > Perissodactyla > Equidae > Equus > Equus przewalskii. The sequence continues at coordinate 51,911,728 of NC_091849.1, forward strand.
TTTTGCCTTTTCAAGAATGTCAGATAAATAGAATCACACAGTATGCAGTCTTTAGAGTCTGACTTTTCATACTTAGTAGAAGGCGGTTGAGATTCATCCATATTTTTGCATGTATAAATAGTTCATTTCTTTTTGTTGCTGAGTAGTATTCCATCGTGTGGTTGTACCATACTTTATTTACCAGTTGTTGGACATTTGGGTTATTTCTAATTTGGGGCTATTGCTAACAGAGCTGCTAAGAACATTTGTAAACAAGACTTTGTACAGACATATGCTTTCATTTCTCTTGGGTAAATACCTAGGAGTGCAGTGGCTGAACCATTGTTTTCCTTTACAGTATTTACATTTTTCGGGTGTCTTTCTCTTTTTCCGTGGAAAATCAAAGTTCTCTGGGCATATCCTCAGAATGTAGAAAATCCATAATATCAACCATTTCCCTCTTGCTGCTTCTCCTCCACCCTGGTGACACTGACCCCCACTTTGGCCACCCTGTACCTGTGCTTATGGCACTCTACACTCCTCTTTTCCTATAGCTGTCCCAGTTGTCATCGCCAAGGAAGGGATCAGGAAAGGGACTCACCAGAAGCTGGCAAGTTGTGTAAACCTATAGTTAACTGTTCCTTTCTCTCCACCAGGCTGAAGGACCACCTTGATATGATCCTCATAGATATTTCTTTTCACCATCCTTAACTTTTATTCCCTACACTACCCCTTTGCTCTCCTTATCTTTGATGTTGAAAAGTGCTGTGAGGTGAGAAAGCAGAGGCAGAGGACGTAAAAGAAACAAACAAAAACAGCTACTTTGACATCTTGGGCTAAGAAGATGGAAATTGGGTCATAGTGAGGTCAAGGAAGAATTTTTGTCTGCTTTTTAAAGCTGAAAATAACAAGAACAAGTTGATATGTTAGTGAGGTTGATTCAGTGAGAAGGAGGTACTGACTATACATAAGAAAAAGAGATCCTGAAGGACAAAATTCCTTTAGAAGAGCATAGAACCTAAAGCCTAATTCAAATGAGTATCCTTTGCTACAAAGTTGGAAATGTCCTCTACTGTAACAGACCAGAAAATAGAGGAAATGAGAGGTGCAGATGCAAGTGTGGTCATAGATTGATGGTGGGAAAATGAAGAAATTTATAGTTAATATCTTTATTTGTTTCATAGCTAACACCTGTCAGTGAAGAAAATTTTAAGGTTATTAATGAGATTAAAGACGGATGGTATGATGGGGAAGAATGACAAAAATTTGTATTCTACTTTCAGTTATTCTTCTCCCATTCCCTCTTTAATCCCTTCCATTCAGGCTTTAGATGGCACCATACTGTGCAAACCGCTTTGTCCAAGGTTCCTGAAGTCCTCCCCATTACTGTACGCTCAATCCTGACCTGAGCTGACATCTCAACAGAATTGGAGACAGGCGATAGCTCCCTCCTCTTTGATACACATTCCTCTAGTGCCTTCCAGGACATCATGCTCTCTCAGTGTTTCTCCTACCTCACTGGTCATTATTATTTCTTAGTCTCCTTTGCTGGTCCATCCTCTTCTTCCCAGAATATCAGTATTGGGGTGTTCTAGGGCTCAGTCCTTAGGCTTCTCATTTCTCTCTCTTTTCATTCCTTTGGTGTTCTCACCCAGTCTCATGTTTTGAAAACTGAGAATATGTGGACAACTCTCAAATTTATATCTCTAGTCCAGGATTCTCTTCCAGACTCAAGTCTCCCAGCTACCTACTCGTCATTTCCATTTAGATTTCTAATAAATATCTCAAAAATGAAACCTAGATCTCTTCTCATAAAGACTATTCCATATCCTGCCTTCCCATCTCCATTGATAGAATTCCAGCCTTTCATTTACTCAAGGCCAGAAACTTTGGTGTCACATTTTATTCCTCTCTTTCTCTCACATTCAACATCTCTTCTGTTAGAAATCCTGTTGCTATAGATTGAGAATATATATGGAATATACTATGTCATTGCTTCTGTGCTACTGAGCCATCATCATGTTTTGCGGGATAGTACAATAGCCTTTTCTCTATATCCTTGCTTCACTATAATGCATTCTGAATACATCAAACAGAGAGATCCTTTTAAAGCGTAATCAGATTATGATCCTCCTCTGCTTAAAACCAGCAGTGCTAGGGCCATCCCGGTGGTGTAGTGGTTAAATTTGAGTGCTCTGCTTTGGTGGACTGGGGTTTGCAGGTTCGGATCTTGGGTGCGGACCTATACACTGCTCATCAAGCCATGCTGTGGCAGCATCCCATATACAAAATAGAGGAAGATTGGCCCAGATGTTGGCTCAGGGACAATCTTCCTCAAACAAAAAGAGGAGGATTGGCAACAGATGTTAGCTCAGGGCCAATCTTCTTCACCAAAAACAAAAACAGCAACAACAACAAAACAAAACCAGCAGTGTCTACACGTGTCCATTGGATATAAGCCAAAGTCCTTATCAGCTCCTGGAAGGGCTCTTTGATCTGGCCTCCCAACTCTTCTGTGAGCTGCTCTCCTTCTCTCTCCTTTCCTCACTCCACTCCAGCCCTGCTCACCTCCTTGGTGGGCCTTGAATGTGCCAGACATACTCCTGCCTTAACACAGTTAGTTCTTTTTCAAATCAGTTCTAACATTTTTTTATAGTATCTAGTTCCCTGTAAAAATTTGCAAGCTTATTTTTTATCTTAAAAAATATGGTGGAGTATGGTTGTTTTTCAGTCTGGTTCTAAGAAAGCACATTTCTGGATTTTCTATGGGTCTTTTTTGGTTGTTTATTTTTGCTGCCCATTCTCATTCACATTGTCTTACTGCTTTGTGTATCTGACTCTGATTGTGTGTTGGATATTCTACTTGAAAATTTATTTATAGAACTCATTTGAGGCCTCAGATGGCATTATCATGCTATAAAGAGCCTTTTCTTTGCTTCTGTCAGACACCAGGAACACTAGAAAAGAAGGATTGCTTTAATTTAATCTAAGGTTTTGAGATGATTTTTTTTCTAAACAATCATTCTTAGATGATTTGAGACTAGGCTAAAGACCATGTGAGGTCTTCTGGATCACTCCTAGTCCTGGAGCTCAATCTATTCTTGGCGGGTCCTGGACTCTGACTTGTATCTTCCTATATCTCTGAGACTCTCAAAAAGTTTGGATTAGCTTTGCAGACATCCTCAGGGTAAAAGCAGGTCTCAAAGGCTTGACTCCTCTCTTCGGATTCCCAACCTCTCCTGATCTTGCCCTCAAATTCTTCACTCTCTTATTAGCTCATCAATCTTTTTAATAAGATATTTTCCAATATTTTGTTCAACTTTTATATTGTCTATTATGGAAAGGTTGCCTTGAGTTCTCTAGCCATCATTCTTAGAGGTGAAAATTGACCGTAGGAACTTTGTACTTGTACCATCTTGTTGGAATGCTCTTTATCTAGATATCCACTAGTCAACTCCCTCACTTCCTTCAAATTGTTGGTCAAATGTCACCTTTGTACACTGACCATCCTATTTAAAATTGGAAGCCCTCAGCACTCTTGACCTCCCTAGTCTTCAAATTATTTCTACTCTTCCTTTTCATTGCATTTACCACCTTCTAACTTATGATGCAATTTACTTATTTATTATTTTGTTGTTTATTTTCTCTCCTGCTGCATGGAAGCTCCACAAGGGCAGGGCATCTTTGTCTCTTTTTTTCACTGATAAGTTTGAAGGGTGTAGAATAGTTCCTGGCACACTTTAGATGCATAATAAATATTTGTTAAATAGATGAATGAATCAAATAGCCATCTCATCTCAGAAAGTGGGAAAATGGGCCTACAAGAGAAAGATTGGGGGCTTACCAAGCAGTATTGAATGTCCATTTGAAGCTGATAATCATGAATTTATAATGAAATCAATTAGCTTGGTTGAGAGAGTATCCCCAGCAATGTTTTGCTTTTTAGGTACAAGTTTAGAGGAGATGGATGATAAAGTCCATTCAGGGTAGTTTTTTTGTTTTTGATTTTTTTTTTCAGGTAAGTTTGTCACAAGGAGAGAGGGAGGCAAGAGAAATTAAGATACGAAAATGACTGAGAATATGAAATATACATAAGCTGAGGTAATAAAGGCAGAATAAAGCTGGTAAGGGTCAATGATTCTGAAGTCTCAGTGAGGCTGAAGAAATGTTGCATTGAGGATATATGAGAAATGAAGCTGGTACATAGGAGGTAGAGTTCTGAGAGTAGGATGTTAGAAATTGAAATTTCAGAGGTTTTCCATTTTATTTGTGAAGGCAACGTCTAGAAATAGTCCTGGGAGTGGATAATTGAAATGGAATGGATGAGAATATCTTTGGAGCTGAACAGCTCAAAGAATTGAGAGAAGAGAGAGTTCTATGTGAATTTTTAAATAGCCAAAGATCATATAAGGAAGTGTTATGATCCACAAATGAACATTACCAGTAAATAAGGGAAAATTTACCAGACAGTTGATAGATAACAGCAATGAAATGAACATTAAAGTGATATATTTTAATGGAATAATTTTCAGAGGAACAAAGTATTTTGTATAGAAAAGAGGGAGTAATGGTTAGAAAGTCTTAATAGGAAATAAGGTGAACACATCTCAGAAGTTGAGTCTTTTAGTATTTTCTTGACTACTTCAGTAGTATAATTATTTTTATTTTCATACAGACACCTACAACTCTTCCACGAGCAGCTGGTCGAGAAACCAAATATGTAAGTCCTTTCATAATTATATATACTACTTTTTTTAATGGGTACATATGTATGCTTTGGAGGAAACTCAATTATACAGTCATTTAAATTGAATTAGTTGATTGTTTCATAAGTGGAAAGGCGTAGGATAGTATGATCAACCCAGACGCAGAAAATCAGGTTATGTCAGGTAAGTTTATTGAATAAATTCCTTCCTAAGTGAAGTCTAGTTTCGTTAGTTTGGCTAAATAAAACAGAACTCCAACACCTGCTTTCTGTCTTCCTAATTATCGAAGGTTAGATGACATTTTCGTTTCTATAATGGTTTTTTGTGCTTATTATACAAAAGTCAACTCATATACTTGAAGCATTGATTTGTCCATTTCCAACAGGATTGTCAGTTTAGTTGATTTTGACTAGTTTGTTGCTTTCTGGCATTTAAATTATCGAATAAACCAATTTCCACTTGTGAGAAAAAATAGATTAATAGTGGATATGTGATACAGACTTACACTTAATTCAGTTAATTACAGAGAGCTGCTTCTGAATGTCCTAGACACACACACGCAGAGCCCTACCCAATTCCTCCTCTTTGTTCACCTAATAATCCATCGTGTGACCAACTTGGGCATCTGAACAAATATATTTTAGTAGAAACAAGATTATCTCCTAAGCAAGTGTTTAGTTTTTGGTTTAAAACAAACCAGTAAACTATTCCTTTTAGATTGTACTTCATATTTTCTAATATGCAGTTTTCATCATCAACATCATCATCATCAAGAGTAGATAATTATTCAATGTATATTTTGTGACATACCTTCTTTGCAATTTATACATTTCTGCCTTCCTTTGAATCTCCCTAAGACAAATAATAAACTGGGTGAAATTACTGATTTTATCGCATTCAGGAAATGATGTTTAGAGGGTATGGGTAGGAATAGTGCTTAGAGCATTTCCTAGAAGCTTTCACTGTTATCTTTTGTTATTATTGGAAGCCATTTGGAATCATACTTAAAAGAGTGGAGGCATTTACGAGGCTATGTTCAAGTTTACATGATAGTCTTGCTGCTTGCTAACTATCTGATCCTGGAAAATCGCTTAGCCTCTCTGTGCCTTAGTTTTCATATATAAATTGAGATACTAATGACCTTCTTATTTGATTGATGTAAGATTTATACTGGTTAATGTATGAAAAGTCCTCAGTATAGTCTTGAAACACTGGACTCACTCAATAAGTGACAGTTCTTCCTTTTCTTCTTCCTGCTTTTCCCTTCATCCCTGCTTCCTCCCTTTTCTTCCTGCCTGTCTTGGGAAGACTAGAAGCACCATGATTTAGCTGAGTTCCTTGATTCTTCAGTTGGTTACAAGAAAAGAAAGTGCCATGAAGATATTTCTCTAATTCTTGTGACTAATACATTCTATAAGAGCCAGACCCAATAAGAAGTAGCTAGAAATTTTTGCTTTCTCACCTTTCTACCTTTCAGCAAAGTGCCTCTGAGTTAGACTCATTTATAATAAGGTGCAGATGGCTGAAGCCTCCTCCTACCCCTCCCTGGGGGCAGTTAATTTGATAGCAATTGGAACCATTCTGGAGGGACTGCTTCAGTCTCCATAGTTAGAGGTTATTTCAAATTATTCTTCAATCAGTTATCAGACTTAATTAAAGTAGGTTAACATTTGCTCCAAACTTTGTGAAAGCATTTGAGTCATTCAAAGTTAACACTGAGTCATCAAACAGATTTAGTATAGACTTGAACAAATATAAACTCTGATTCAGATAAGATTCTTGACTTTAATTAAATTTGGTTTCTTGAGTGAGAAGCTTTGTTTTTTTGCTTTCTCTAACAACAGGACATTTGAATTGTTGTTTGTGAGCCCTCAAATATATGCATGCTGTTTGGAAGACTATAAGGGATAATTTTATGGTGGAAGGTAAAAACCAGTTCTTTGATGCCAACTCATGGATATGTCACATTTGTAAATACTGAGCTGCGGTTGTGACATTTACTAAGTGATATCTGATATGTTAATTTTGAGGAGAAAAAATGAAATTTTAGAGCAGAATTGTGCCTTAGCTATAAGCCTTGATCTTATGTGAAAATTCTGTCTTAGATACAATATATTATGATTTTTAAAAAATAATGGCATTGTACTGTTTTCTTCTAGAAATTCCAATGTTCACATTGGCTAAGCTGCAGGATGCTTCACACTGTGTTAAACAGCTTTCACTCAATTAATTACTTAATCTCTTAGTATGTTTTTCTCTCTTTCTCTCCATGGAGACTCAAGAGCACATCTGAGAAGTCTACAGACGTTAGCATTTCAGTACTCCACCATCTCTCTTCAAAAGTTTGAAGAAAGTAGGCATCTTGATACTGTGTGCCTGCTGGAGCTCAGTATGTCATTGACTTTGTAGAGGTTCTTAGATTACATTCAAAAGCAGGGATCATGTAGTTTACCAACTCCTGCCCCTACAGTGGAATACAGGGAAGTCTTAAATTAGAGGCAAGAAAAAAAAATTGTTACACTTGAGGATATCCTTAACATATTACCACAGATCCCTCAGAATCTCTATTTCTGGGGGCTCTTTAAAAGTATAGTATAGAATCTATGAATCATGACTAGCAGGAAATGTAGTCAGTATTTTCTAGCTTTATTATTCAATTTTACACTTTTGTTCATTGATTTGACAAATATTTATTGAGTGTCTGCCATGTCCCCATACTCATGAGGAGTCACTGGGGTAAGAGGTGTGAACACAACATCAAGGTCTCTATTTCTGAAGCATATGATAGGAGAGACAGGGAGCAATTAAAATATTAAACAAACAAGATACCTTCTTGTAGAAACTAGAGGAGAGCTGGCAAGAGAATTGATTGATGTTAAAACAAACTTACAGTGTTGCTAGTTTTCAATGTATCAGTACATCCATTGGATTTCCAATTTTCCTAGGGTGACTAGAATGGCCTAATTAAATAACAAGAAATTGTATGACTAATTCCCCCCCTTTTTTTTTCCTGAGGAAAACTTGCCCTGAACCAACATCTGTTGCCAAGTTTCTTCTTTTTTCCTTGAGGAAGATTAGCCCTGAGCTAACACCTGTGCCAGTCTTCCTCTATTTTGTGTGTGGGTCGCCACCACAGCGTAGCTGACAAGTGGTGTGGGTTTACACCCAGGATCTGAACTTGTGAACTTGAGATGCTGAAGTGAAGCATGCCAAACTTCACCACCATGCCACAGGGCTGGCCCCTGACTATATTCTTCTTTTTGGGGCCTTTGTTGAAAGGCTTACTTTTCTCCATTAAACAAAAAAAGAAAAGAAAAATCAATGTGAAACAATTAGTTTCCTTTTCTTATTCTTTATTGCGTACTTGTTACATTTCACACAGTCTCTCTTTTAGGATGAGCCAAGTGCAATAAATGTATCATCAGTTCAGACTAAAGTCAAGGTTTTCTTCAATTCATAGCGTACTTGAATTGCAGGTTATTTTATAGCAATTTAATTGATGTTCTCTTAACTGTAATAGAATTTAAACTAGGCTAACAATATGTTGAGTAATAGTAATCTCAGATCACGTGCAGGGTTGGTTATATTAACTTATTATCAATATTTCACTTCGTTGTTTTTAACAGATGCCAAATTTAACAATAATAATCAATAATGTTTCGAGTTCTTACCTTGCAAAGGAGGTTTAACTATCCCATTTAACCTTACACCAATCCTATAAAGTGAGTATTATTATTGTTACAAAGTCTCCATCTTGCAGAGGAGGACACCCACTCAGAAGTCGTAGAGCAGGCGAAACCCAAGCTAGGTCTTTCTCATGTCAAAGCCTCTGCCATTAAAACTTGTGTGTGCTAACAGAAGCTGGGAATAGTCTGTCTTCATTAAATATTTTATTGAGGAGTATTTAAACTCTAAGTCTAAATTATTTCTTCATGCCTAATAACCTTCAGTCTAAACTTTGAATGAATAATTTCATATTGGGTGGCAACATCTAAAATGATAATGTTTTACTATATTTCTAATGTTTTAAATCACTTCCTTATATGTAAATTAACTCATAATTTATCAGATAATGTATGTGGTTGTTTCTCATCACACTCATTTTTAAAGAGTTTTTTTTCCCCTATGTAGAGGAATGAATTTTCTGTTTACATTTCTATTTCATTCTGTTTTCATTCTATCATCTTCAGAGAGAAATGTCATTTTTTCTTTGCATTACGCTTGTCTTTGTAAATATTCATTATTTTTCATTAACTACTATCAGTTTAAATTCATTTCATTCATGTAATTCAAAACCATAGTATGTTTCCTTAACAAAGAGAAACCTCAGAAAATAGGGCAAGTATTTAGACCTATTACTAATTTGTCAAAAAGTCCTTATTTGGAATCACATTCTATTGATAACAACTAGTTTCATAAACTCTCAACATTTCACGAGTTACTTTCAAGTGCCAGAGAAATAACAGAGACAGGCTTATTGAATATTATGTAGTACACAGATAAGATCTCTTTTTAATGAGCATGAGGGACAGAAAAATGTCATTACAATGGAAGCATATTGCTTTCAAAATATCACAGCATATTAAAAAATGTGTCAAACTTTATTAAGAATATTCCCCACTATATATACAGATACTCAGATAAAGGTCATCGTCTCCAATTTAGCCAGCTCACACACTTGCCTTGTTGCTATGCTCGCAAATGTTGCCATGCTGAAGGGTTTCAGAGGCGATGTGCATTAATGTAGTCATAGATCTTGAAATAAGAGGTGACTTCAATCCAATCCACTTAAATCCAGACCTGTGTCCAGATCTGCTTCCATAGGATGTGACCAGAGATTTGATAAGTTACGGGAAGAGTTGTGAACAATTCAAGCAAGAACTTCCATTCCACCGATTACTATCTTTCTTTTTCATTGTTCAGAAATATTTCCAAGGTATGCCCCTGTGAAAGTTGAGAATGGAAGACAATTATCTGAGTTCTGCTAAATGAGGAGGAAGGGAAGAAACTTAATGAGACACCTTTATACCTTATATCCTTCTCATCATTTTAGACTTCACCAAACATGAAGGTGCCGTATTTCAGCCAAACTTCCCCTTGATCTGATCCTTTATTTCCTCGTTTGTACATATAAACTATGGCTGTCACTGGTCACTATGCCCACTTATTCTGACTACCAATTATGTTCATGACAAGATGGAATCATTGTTCCCTAGCTTAAAGAGTCAAACTTTTTAAATACCTCCAAATCTACTTTTTATATTTAGGTCTTTGGGGGATATATTACTAACTTGTCTAAAATGGCTTTTAATGAGATATTCATACAGAGTAAAGGTCTAGAGAGAGAATAAACAGTGTGAAGCAAGCAAGAATGATGCCTCATAATATATCACCATGGCCTTGGTGCCTAACCTCTTACCACTGGCCTCGTTCTTTTGAATAGTGCCTTACGTGCAAATCCCAGAAACACCCCCTAGGTCAAGGGTAAGACAGTATCTTAGCATTTTATGATTATTTATTTCCTCAATGCCAAGCTCAGCACTCAATAATTATTAGGTGCTCAGTTAATATTTTAGATTTTTGTCTTTCTGCCTATCTGTAGATCAGTCTAGCCTGGGAGCAATCATGTAATTAGTTCACATATTATCACTAATTAGAGTTCTTTGATCCTTGAGAAAAGAAACCTCGGGATAATTAGAGTCAACAGAGAAAAGGTGGAAGAGAGACATTTTAATGATGTGAAACCAGATGTTATATGCAGGTGGGAGGGACGTGACTGCTGAAAGGAGGAAAGCATGCCTGAAGTGGAAGTGCAGAATGCAGAAGGCGAAAGCAACTGTTCAACACTTTTTATTGGATGCAACTCGATTTGGTCCCAATCCCCCAAGTGGGTGTCTGCTACATGATGCCAGCCCAAAGGACATGTGTCAGGAATGGGGAAAAACTACAGATTGCAAGGAAAAGCAGCTCTAGACGATGACTAAGAAGTGTGGTTGTGCTTTATGTGCCTCTGCATCAAGTCTTTGGAAGAGGAAAATGGTTTCTCCAAAGCTGGCTTGGCACAAGCGGTGGCCTTGTGTAGTAGCTTATTTTTCAGTGGATTTCAAATCCTCCTTTCTTTTTTCAGTCTTTGACTCTTTTACTTTCCATGTAACCTAACTCTTTAATAGATGTTCTCTGAAGTAAGAAATTTTGACTTTTACAAGTTTTTGACTGCTCTGTTAGTTTTTAAGTTTTTTATATGATAATATACTAGTTAAAATGCCCCCACTCTCTCTGACTTTTCTTTCTTTTGTCATTAAAATGATGCCAAAGTCTGTGGAATATTGATTATGGGATTTTGTTTTAGAAAGAGCCACTCTTACACTCACGCTCATCTGTAATGTTGTTCTTCAGTTAAGATCAATGTGGATAGATGTGAATGACTAAAAACTTTAGTGTTCAAATCCAATATCAAGTTCGTTTTTATGTATCTCAAATTGCTTCTCTACTTTAATCTCATTGACCAGTTGGCAGTTGTTCAAATACAGTAACCTCCTCGCATCACTCACTGCTCCAATCTCAGCTCACCAATCTTCTCTCACTTTTTGGAAAATAATTGCTACAATATTAATAAGACAACTATAGCTACGGCATTTAAGCATCAGTGTTAACCCGTATGAGCAAGCACAGAGAGGCTTCTTAAAGGGTTTATATGACTGGGTTGGTTGAAAGAATCTGGTTATTTTCATAATACACATGAGCCAATGTTCCTTTTCTTTGGTAATGCAAGTCTGCAATGGCTTCATAAATATCGACTCCACATGAGGTTTAGCATTGAATTTTGTTCCTTCTCTGGGAATAGTTTCTCCTAATAGTGATATGAAGACCATTATATTAAATGAAATAAAAATGTGCTGAGTATGTCTGAAGCATCTTATTGTTTTGTCATAATTCCCACTGAAGGAATGTAGGGGCTGTATGGAGACTGGATACAAGCATATTTGAGTTTTCCCCTAATTTAACTATTATATTTTCTTGAGCATTTTATCTTTTTTTCCTATAATAATTTGGTATTTAGCACAATAAATTGTGCAAATACTTTGTTTTTCATGTGTAACCTCTTCTTTCCTGTAATTATTGAGATAAAAATCTAAGTATGCTTTTTGTTTCCATGAAGGTACATTTAATTCAACATATTTCATAGAAGCTTTTAATTTAACTTAGGGAATTCATAGAGAATTCTCTCCTTATCACAATAAGGAAAATTCAGTGAAGGGGGAAAAACCTAGGATTTTAAAGACATCATTCTTATGCATATTACGTCATAAGGTTAAAAATGAAACCCTAGGTGAACTGAAAAATCACTGTGATGGACATTCTGAAGGGCAATTTTCTGCAGCACGGAATAGCCATAAACCTCAGTGCACACCAGCAAGGTCCACAGCAATTAGAGCTGGGGAGCGCTTAGCCAGGACACCCTGCGGCCGTCGAGCCACCAGGAAGGACAGCAAGCAGTGCAGGCCTTGTGAGGAATGAAATAACTCAAAGAGCGGAAAACAAACAATGTGGGACACAGTGTGAGAAGGACTGCGGGGGCCTCGTCATTATGCTTGGTGACTCACACTCCTATATACTTGGCAATGCCATAAGAACCACTGAGCTTTCAGTTTTCAGTTATTGTTCATCTCTCAGAGAGTAAAACCGATATTGGCAAATTCATAATAAACCCTGAAAATATTTTCAATTTCCAAAAAATAGGAATATTTTAGGAACACAACTTTATCATATTTTAGCCACATATATTTATAATTGTGCATCTGTATGTTGACCACTTCCCATCAAAGTTGAAGGCTGAGCTGATGTGGAAGCTCAGCCTCCTATTTAAATGCATAAATGCTTGGTAAAGCATAAGTATTAAAAATATATATGTAACTCAACCTAAAAGAAAGAAAGAGAAACTTCTGAGTGCAGGAAATGAAATGGGAGCTCCAAGGGGGAGTGTTGAGGAGAAATTAAAGCTCTGGTGGAACTTAGGGACATCAGAACATCGATGCTTGCAGCCAGGAGCTTCGATTTTAACTTTCACTGTATAATAAGTCTAAGACCTATAAATGAGTCTGTTGTGTCCATTCAGGAGCCTAGAGGGCCACAGTGGTTGTGATGCATGGGATAGAGAAAACATAAATCCTTCCACTATCTCCACCCTACACTCTTGGGTGGTAAATGAGTCAAGCATGAGAAAATGGGTTCTAAACCTGTGAAACTTGAAGATGTGGGGATCTGCCATCCTGAGGTTTGGAAATATTAGGATGATGAAACAAAATAGAAACTGATCCAGAACCTGTGAAACTCCTCAGGCCCCCACAAGGGCAAGTGTGAAATGTATTGTAGGAATGTTTTCCCGACTCAGGGCTTCTCAGACACCTACAGAAATCATCACCAAAGTTACCCTGACTGAAGATGAGCTCAAAATCAAAAGTAAAAAGCCATAAAATGAATAAAGAACATCGTGGGGGAGAGGCTGGAGGGAGATTCAACAGGAAATTTAGCAATGAGAGATTATAAAAAAATCTGGAATGAATTTTTAAATATATTAAAAATGTTGAAATAGTTAAGAGTTATATCATAAAAAGGATTTGAAAAAGAATCAAAAGGAACTTCTCTAAGTTAAAAATAAAGTGATTAAAATATAAAATTCAGTTACTATGTTAAATGTATTAATATACAGTTGAAGAAAAATTAGTTGTCAGGCTTATATGTGCAGACCATCCAGAATACAGCATAAAAAGGTAAAAAATATAAAATAGAATTTTTATAGATATGGAGGATGGATTGAGAGGACTCAACATATGTTTAGTAGAAGCTCCATAAGAAGAGATTAGATATAATGGGAGAAAGGCAACATTTGAAGAGATATTCAGGGAGGATTTTCCAGAAGGAAAGAATGATACTCATACTCAAGACTATACCAAGTCCCAAAATAGGATACATAAGAAGAAATCCACCCTCAGGAACCTCATAGTGAAATGAGAGAATGTCATGGAGAAACGCCTTTAACACTAACCGCATGTGAAGACAGATGATTCATCAAGTTATGACATTTAGACTGACAGCGGTAACAGAAACCAGAGCCAGGGGACAGTATCTTCAAACTGCTGAGAGATAATACCTGTTACCCTGGAATTCTGTGTCCAGGTGAACTCTCATTCAAGAATGAGAACAAAATAAAAACATGTCAGACAAAGTGCAAGATAGTAAGTTCTGAAGAAACAACCAAAGCATTTACTTCAGCAAGAAGGAAACTAAAGCCAGAAGAAAGGAGTGCCATTCAGGAACCAAGGGTGAAGAAACAATAGTAGTCTCCTCTTTAATTTAGAACAGTTTTAAAAACCGAATCATTTTCTTTCCCAAATCATGAAAGCAATTTTTTAATATAAGGATGATTTAAGAAAAAATCTATTATTTGTTTCATTTTGCTGTAAATGTAAATAACCAACAATGCTGGTACGTTTAAGTAAAATATGGAGTATACAGAGAATGAAATACTATGTCGTCTTGCAGAATTTTTGATGTCTTGTGATAGTGCTTATGTTAAGATGTTACGGAAGAGCAATGTATAAAACATCATGTTCACTGTTATGTGAGCTGAATAAAAATGCATAGGAAAAATATTGTAAGGCATTGTACCAAAAATGTTGAAAATCATTTTTTGATGCTTAATGATATTTTTCCCTTTACTTTATACTTTTAAAAATCCTACAATAGACCTGTATTACTTTAAATAAAAGAACTTTGATATACTATATAAAAATATAGATATATTATTTTACTAAATTGTGAATTTCATGAAATAAACACCATGTTTATAATTTTGCAGGCAAACCTCTCTTCACCATCCTCTACAGTATCTGAGAGTCAGCTGGTACGTATCCTTTTACTAAGCCATAGATCTACTTTAGAAAATTCCCATCTCTCACGATAGTTTTACTTAAGGGGAAGTGAACTGAGAAAAAAGTTACGACATGTAAGTTTGTTCGCTTGCTTGTCTAATAAAAGTTTACTGCTTTTCTAAAGCTCCATGGTGGTTGTTTTGCAGCTTACAAACATACCTAAAACTGTCCATAGACCTTATTTGCTAGTAACTTGTAGCGGCGTTAGAATAGGATGGGTGGGGTCAGAAACAAGATGCTGTTGGAATGCAGAGAAGGAAAGAGCTCTCACTTCTTGATGGGAGAGAGCAGAAAAGAGCACAAGGAGAAGGTCACGTCTGATAACATGGCATAGGTTCTGGCCTTGAGAAAATGGGAAATGAGATATTTCAGACAGGAAGATTAGTAGGTGAATGGTCTAGACTGGGGAGGAGCAATAGAAATATAATGTGAACCACAAACGCAAGCCACATGTGTAATTTTAAATTTTCTAGTAGCAACGTAAACAAAGTAGAAAGAAATGTCACATTATGTTTAATAATATATTTATTTAATGGCATATAAATTATCATTTCAACATATAATCAGTATAAAATTGAGATATTTTACATTCTTTTTTTGAGCAAACTCTTTGAAATCTGCTATTTTACATTTATAGCACATCTTAATTCAGACTAGTCACATTTCAAGGGCTCAACAGGGGACCTGGTGACTACTGCTATTGGACAACACAGATCTGGACTCTAGAATCTGTTATTTATAGATAAGCATTTGATAAATAGGAGAATTACTTTTTCTTATAGTGTTTTGACTTATTCTTCAGCAGATTAAAACCATGAAATAAGTTGCCTAGATATTACTAAAGATTTTCTTTATATCTTTTAATTTTTATTGTTTATAACTGTAAATTCCTATAAATTCCAATTGTAAATTGTAAACAATAGGGTGCTTTAAATAAAATTAATGGAAATATCTAGTAAAGCAGTTTGAGACATTAAGAAGACAAAATCAGTTTAATGCTGACTTTCTTTTCCTTTGTTAAGCAATTGTTTTGGTGTCCTACATTCATAGGCAATAAGTCATCTTGTCATTATTGTGCCAAAATGACAACAATATTTTTATTTGTATCACTGAAAAATCATAAAAAGTATAGTTGGATAGTTAAAATAGCTTGATTCAAGAAAATCATTTGGCTATGTTAGTGTTTGTACATTTAGTGTCTGGATGGGGTGTGTTTGCGTGTGTGTGTAATTTTAGTGTCAATTGGTTTAGAATAGTGCCAGGCAGTCTAGTATGGTTGAAAGATGCTGGAATGGGGGCCCGAAGACCCACCTTTTCCTTCCCGCTCTGACACTCACTCCTGGGCTAGCAGTGGGTAAGTCCCGAATCTGGGAATCTGGACCTCAACCTCCTAAATGAACCATGAGAGCATTCTATTACGTACTTTCCAAGCCCCTCTAGTGCTGTGAGTCTATGATTACCAACACAGGGAAGGGAAGGCGTTGCCATGGAAACCAGCACTGCAATAACTAATGAAGTGGAACGGTTTCCCACTTTAGATATGGAAATATTACTACAACTAGTTTAATATTTACAATAATGATATACTTGTTTCTTGAGAGTAATGTGTGAAAATCAAGAATATTTTTAATATCCACATATAATTTCACTCAATATAGTATAAAAATGCAGATTTTAGATATTGAATGACTAAATGTATATATTTAATTTTTTACAAATAACTATATGTGTGTGTGTTATCTGACTGACATATCTATATCAGTTCTTAGCTTAATATTTTAAGAAACTATTTCAAAGAGGCAAATATATATAATGATTTCATAAAATGAGACATGGTAAAAACAACTCATTGTAAATGTAATAAATAAACCTATTCTTGCCTAATAAACTAATTCTATCAATCCTAAATTTGTGATCTCTAGGGAGACAAATTCAAAGCACTGTTTTGACTGACATTGATGATCATTTCTTTGCATTTCCTTTAGACCTTTCCTCTAAAGAGTTCAAGGAATTTCTTAACCAAATTTTAAATTAAGTTATAATCCAAAAATGCCCTTGAGATGTAGGAAGGTTTGTGAAGGGATTATTATCAAACAAGCTTACCACATAAGAAAGAGCATCTCTTGGATTGATGTAACTATTCAATTCAATCCCTTTGACTTGTATTTCATGACATTAACCCTGTCTTTACATTACCTGGGAGTGGACTAGAGTAGGAATAATTGTATGCAAGAGATGTTATATGGCGATTGCCTCCTTAAGGATTTATAATATTTTTATTCTTAAGTAATGTAATTTATGAATAAAATGATACTTTTTCATTTTTATGAATAAATTTTCAGTATTTGCCATCACAAACTCTCTTTAGGATTAGGTTTTTAATAATTTCAGTAAATAAGAATGCCTTTGAAAAGCAAAACTATATTTATACACACACATATATGTGTGTGTTTATAATATGCACACATATATAGATGCCATATGACAGGTAATTCTGATTATGTGTTACTTTTTGTTTATATAAATGTGTACAAATATGTGTAGCACATAAAAACAAAATTATTGAGAATGTATGATAGATTGTATTTAAATTATATATAAAGTAGAGGAAGATGGGCATGGTTGTTAGCTCATGGCCAGTCTTCCTCAGCAAAAAGAGGAGGATTGGCAGCATGTGTTAGCTCAGGGCTAATCTTCCTCAAAATAAAAAAAAAAGAATAAATAAATAATATAAATGAATACTGTATGTTTTGTATAAAATAAGCAGTTAAAATTATTTGACTCCTATTTTAGGAGAGAAATGTAAAAAGTTAATTGAAGGGAAGATTTATGATAAATTGTGGTGGCAGAAGCTTAATACAGAAGGTGTTATGCTTTTGAGATTTGGCTATTTAAGGATAGATCATTCTTTTATACTTCTTTCTTTTTAACTAGGCTTACTTATATGCTTGTTTACATGGCCCCTGTGCCAAATCATCATTGGAAGGAAAAAAAGAAATATGACCTGCCTCTTACTCTAAAATATTCCCATTGTTTACTCTGGAAGCCAAATGATTTAGTACTGGGTTCAGGGGGAATAGTTTGGGGGCCGTTATGAAGCTAGTTCACCAATCTGTGCCTCAGTTTCTCTTCTTCTATTAAACAGCATCACAGTACATCAAAACTAGAAAAGGTCTTAGCAATGAGGGTATTGGAAACACCTGTCTATAAAATGGAGGTTGGAATAACTCCTCAGTCAATTTGAAGCCGTGGCTGCATGGCTCACATATCATAATCTGTGAAGTTGCCATTGTAGCGTTGTACATATGAGAGGTGTTATTATTGCATGTAAATCCTCTGAAATATTAAGAGATAATGTGAGTGGCCATTTTTACAGATAAAGAAACAGGCTCACAGAGTTTAAATAGTTTGCCTAAGATCTCAGTATCAGTGGTCATCTTTGTTCTGCATGACTTTCAAAAAGGAATTTTGATAATTTTGATATGCATTTTAGATAATTCAAGAGGAATAAAGTTGAAGGAATTGGGAAATTGAGCCTTTATGGAACTGTGACCTTCGCTGGGCACCTCATGTATTGCTGGCATTCTTGCATGGCCTGCAAAGATATGACCACTTACTGAAGAGGAGACTGGGTCAGATTAGCCAGGGTGTTGAGGTCTTGAACCCGTGGACAGTGCTTCTCCTAGCATCATAAATGGAACAAAAGGAGAGGAAGGATCTAGAATCTAGGTTTAACCTGCAGAAACCTTTCCTCTTTCCTGCGCTGAGTCATCACAATATTCACAGAGGCTGGTGGGGTCTCTTTTCTCTGGATTGAAAAAGGTTGACCTCTACAAGATGGGTATGCATTGGTCTTCCTTAGCAGTCGGTAGGGGAGCCTAGTTTAGATCACATTTAGCTTTTACTTTTGAAATTTCATGCCATTAACAATGTTCATGATTGTCCAGGGTGGAATTCTGAATCTAGAGAGTACAAAACAACAGAATGAAAAAAATGGCCACATGGCCGTATACAGGTACAAGCAAAGGCAGCTTACTGGAACATTATAAGGAGGCGTGCTTGGACTTGCAGATACTTTGTTCCCAGTTCTGAAGGCCAGCTGATGTGTCCTGTTTTAGTGGTGGATGACTCATCTTTGAGGGCCCTTGAGGTCTCTGTTGTTCAGCAAATGCAGCCCGGAAAGCTCTTGTGGAGAGCTGATGTCTTCTTCAAGCTCCAAGGCGGTTTGTCCTTGACCAGTTTTTCCTTGACATGACACACTTAAGTGCTGCTGCATTGGTCATCTACGCCTCCTCGGGTTGAGTCATGCAATTGTCCTTTCTTTAACCATTGAAATATTTCAATCTGGCCAATGTGTGTTGTGTATATTCCAGAAAATGTTTCTCAGGCTGCAGGATGTGGTTTATAATTATTGAAATCCTATATATGTTTATTTTATACAAATATCGTAGTAATTATACATTTTTTCTTTTTGGAAAAAGCACATCAGGTAGGTCCTTTCCTGCACAGTCTAGATCATTTATTATCAACACCCTATATTAAAAATGTGAAAATAGGAAAAAGAAAAGTTTTTGTCCTTTCAAATTCCTTTTATGCTTTTTTCTTTTTTAAAAAGTTCTGTCATGCATATTATCTCATTAGGTTCTCACAGTCACCTTGTGAGTTAGTATGGCAGGAATTATTTCCATTATTCTGATGAAAAAACTGAAGTCCAGGTATCTACGATGCCGCGTCAACCATCCCATAGTTAATGGGTAGTATACAAATCTGGTTTTTTTTCCCCTCCAATCTTAGAAGCATTACTCTGTACCACAGTGTTTTGAAATCTGAGATATTTCTTTGACGAGGGAAAAAAAGCTTAAGTATTTGCTTCAAGCTTATAATGTTTATTTAAAAAAAAGAGAGTTAATAAACATTTATGAATTGAATGAGTGAATCAGCTAAATAATTTAGAGAAAATTGCTTTTGTCAACAGTCTTGACTGGTGGGATGTTTTTGAGTTTCTATGAGCTTGTTACCACAGAAACCCTAAAAAAAATAACCCTGGAGAATGAAGACAGGACTGAAGCAAACGGGTAAAAGACACGGCTATGGCACGTTCACAAACTCTTTGGATCCATCGAATAGGTAGAATTCTAGCCAGGCTCACAGAATTTTCTCCATGCTGTGTTTTAGTACTTTCTTGCTCTTTTATTACACATCTTAGTTTTTCAAAAAGATAAAAAATAAATCCTTTAAAACGGAGACACTATCTTTTATTTCTTTTGCTCCCTCATCACTCTACCCCAGAGCTTGCTACTGTAGTCAAAGGCAATGAAAAATATCGGTCCACTACTTGAAGTTACTAATTTGAAAAAGATGTATTCCGAGAAGCCATTATTTTAAAATATTAGTAATGGATTCTCTAGGTCAGTGCTGGCAGTTAATTTTCAACTTTGGTCTCTAGCCAGCGGCAGTACCAACTTGTTGTCATAGAATTATGATTATAAGCTCCAAAGGACAGAAACAATGTCTATTATTACAGTGACCTGAGTAGCAATGCTCAAGGATAAGTGTATACTTGATGAGTTATAAATACAAATGAATAGCGGGCTCCGACCAGCTCCTCACAGGCCATTAAAACCTGCCCCAGGGCCATGGAGACTCCACATACTCTCTCTCAGACTTTCTCCCTCAAGACTAAGAGTACCGTTAGACGTGATCTACTGAGGTCCAGCCCACTCCTGCATCCTCCAAAAAAGATGACATCACTGTCTTTTGGTGTTAAGAGTTATACTGTTTATCATCATAAGCAAACAGGGGGAAAACAGCAACTTTTTAAAAATGGAGAGGGTTAAAATCTTGTGAGGTTCCTAAAGAAGTGGTTTCTGGCCTTGACTTCCTGCATCCATCAGGGGTGATAACTTCAGCCTCCTATTACCTCCGAGCGTGGAGCTCAGGAATCCCCTTTCCTTCTTATGGTTCTCTGTTTGTGAAAGGCTGTCTGGATTGTCTATCCTGCCAAGTTCCCTCTTCCTGGTTAAAGTGTAATCAAAAATCAGTCCAGGAAAAATAGAGACTTCAAGCTGGCAATCAATACCCTTAAGGCCTCCATACTGGATTATAACCAGCATACTGGGCTTCTGCCTGACAATTAATTTATTCATTCTTCAAGTACTTATTAGCACCTAGTATGTTCCAGGCACAGTTTAGGTGTTGGAGATACAGCAGTGAACAAAACAAAGATCTCTAGCCTCACAGATTTTACATTCTAGTGGAGAAAGCAAGACAGCAAATACATGAACAGATGTCAGATTTTGATAAGTACTATGGAAAAATATAAGGTTAAGTAAGGGGAGGTGAGGATTGTAGTCCTGGAAAGGGAGAAAGGAGTTCCAGACAAAGCACAAAGCAAGTGCAAACTCCTGGAGGAGGGGATATCATAGCATGTGTGCTAGAGTGGAGAGAGTGAGGGGCTGAGAGGGCAGGAGCAGGAGATTTGGCTGGAAAGGGAGAGGCCAGTTGGGCATAGGAAAGATGAGGTCATACAGCGCCTTGCAGGCATTGCAAGGGTTTGGCTTTTACTTGAAGTGAGAAGGTGAGGTATTAGAGAGCTGTGAGAGGAGTCGAGTGACATGACTTGACTTATACTGTGATTGTTCTGTGGTTTTCTCAACCGGGTTGTCAGCACTCTGAGAACAAGGGTTATGTCTTACTCATCTCCATAGACACTACAGTTCCTAACATAGACTAGGTCCCAATTGGCAACATGGCTCCGGAGAACATCTGAGAGACGTATGCCTCAGAGGTCCAAAATGGTAGTTGTTTTGTCTTTGAGGCACTTCAAGAATGTCTTACATTCAGTATAAATCGGTTCTCAGGAGGTTCATCAAAATGAATTGAAATTTGCCATTTGGAGAACCTCATTGTTCTTTCTGTGCCCTTTGTGCTGACTCTGAGAGTTATTGCTTGTTTTTATTTTTCCTCTTAGGCTGGAAAGAAAATTATGGAATTGCTTTCTCTGGCATCGTAAGAATATTTGTGTCTATCAATCATGAGTCCAGCTCTTCTATGGATTCCATAGCACATAAAAATGAAAGAAGGGTCTCTTTGGGCTAGTTTAGTTGTAATATTGCTGGACAATGACAATCTTGTAGTAGCTCACTTTTATAGACTCTTCTAACTTGATTAATCTAATTTCCTTTGCTTTCGTTTGGACCCAGACTTAGCAAATTAGATTTGCCCGAATTAGAGAACCAAAGTCTACTTGAAGTCTGAAGGTACCAGGCAACTATGAGCAAGGATGCAATGTAGAGTAGAAATTAATAAAGGATAGTGTGTTCTAAAGCCTCTCCTTCAGTCTGGAGGCAGAAGCTCAAGGTTAAACAGATGTCTCTGGGATGGCAGACCAAGGAAGGTCTATCTTTGGATGGGCAGCATGACATTTTAATGGGATGAGTTCTAGTTGAGTATCTTTCATTTTTTAATGTGCACATGAATCACCCAGGGATTTTGTTAAAATGCAGGTTCTGATTCAATAGGTGTGCGGTAGAGCCAGACTTCTAACAGATTCTCAGGTGGTGCTGATGCTGCTAGTCTATAGACTCCATTCTGAGCGGCAAGGTGCTAAGCAGACATCTTCTTAGTTGAATAGAACCACTAGTTTACTTTGTGTTGCAATTTAGTCTTTAGCAAATGTAAATTAAATGACCATTTGACATTGAGGAACGGGTCTTAGGAAGAACAGAGAGGAAGTTTACTAATATTCCAAGGCAGCCTTGTGTGCCAGCAACAGCACCAGTTGCTTCAGACTTTCTAAAAGGCACTTTGAGAATATTGTTTGAATGATGGATTTGAGTATGCAGAAACAAATTTTGTGCAATAACTCTGTGTGGTGTGGTTCCTGAGGAGGCAGGAGGGTAAATAATAAAATGTGCCATTACTGGTTATTAAAGGACCTAATCATGGGTTAGAATTATAACCCTTTATCAGAAGGTCCAGACAGATTGAATGGCTTTTTCAAGGTCATGCAGTCTATTAACACTAATGCAAAAACTAAAATCTATATCCATGATGTTCTCCCCTGACCAATATCATGCTGCTTCTTAGGAGTGGATTTTTAACCAGATCTGGAGAAACATCAGTATACATTTTGATATCTTGCCCACACAAACTATAGTCCTTTAGGAGGTGGAGTGTGGGATGTCTTGTGTGTGTGTGTGTGTGTGTGTGTGTGTGTATGTGTAGCAGAAGGGAAGACATATGGATTTGTGTATTGAGCAGGAAAACGTCAGGTCCTAAGCGTTCCAGGAATACTCTTTTGTCAGGAATGTTTGTGCCACACTTAAGGAAAGAAAAACTGGATTTAGAAAGTCTAGTGAAAAGAAAAGATAAATGACAAAGAATGTGGTAACAATGGCCAAAATCAAGGGTGTGGTAATTGTGATTGATGGGTCAGGGGAAGTTACAGAGACAGGTGTTAAAAAATGATTTAAAGTTTCTATCTATGCTGTTTCTCTCTCTCTGGAGAAGGCAGAGGAATAATTGAAATCATGAGGTTAATGATCTGACCAGACCTGGATTTAAATCTTGACTTCTCCAAATATAAACTTCATGTCTTTGGCATGTAACTTATTCTCTTTAAAGCGTCTCACAGAGTTGTTCATAAGGAATCCATGAGATAATCTATCTAAAGTATTCAGTACAGTGCCTGATACCATAAAGATAAGATATGGAATCTGGGTCTATGGGAGATCTAAAGTATTCAGTACAGTGCCTGATACCATAAAGATAAGATATGGAATCTGGGTCTATGGGAGAAGCTTCAGTAACTGATTCTGATACTGAAGGTCCTTGACAACCAACCAACTGGAAGAGTCTCTTTTCTGGTCTCATTCTGGAGGGTAATGACCCCAAGAGAGGTGACCTGAGTGAAAGTCTCCAGGCCAGGATAATCCAAAATATCTGCTTGCTACCCATACAGGAACCGGGTAGCCATGTTTCTCTGGCAGAGGGATTCTCTTGGCATATCAAGCGCTCCTGGTCAGATTTCTTCTTTCTGCTTTCATTGTTCTGCATGCTGCCACCAAGCTTAGCTCCTAAAGCTACAGGCTGGTTTTAGAACCTGGTAGGCCCTGAGTACTGGAGTTGTTGTATGGATTTCCTGCCTCACAAAGGAGCAGGAGAGTAGGTGGCACAGGAGTAGGAGCAGAAGGAAGGAGAAATGAAACAGGAAGTCAAGTGGGAAAGAGAGACAGGAAGTCTAGACAACTTAGGATCATGACCCAGATACCAGGCATCTCTCTTATTACAGGTGCTGTAGAAATGAGTGACTGTCTGGGCTTTGTTCCTCTGTTGAGTTGACTGGAGGGATATTGCTCTCATACGTATACTCAACTGTGTGACTTCATGCATAAGTGGATGTTACTTGCTCAATTTTTCCCCTCGAGAGAAATCAGTTCCTTAAGTGGGAGATATTTCTCAGCCTGGGGAAGATAGCGATTTTCTCAATCTGTTTTTCCCCAGTTGGCATATATATGAAAGACAACTGGGAAAATATCGATTGAAAGAAGTATTGCGGAGCGGCATTTATTCAAGACTCAAAATATATCCGGTAGTTTATAGAGCAGAGAGATAGATGTAGTCCCTTAAGGCTTCACTTGTGAGCATCAGCATTGACTGAGGAGAGCTAATTTACTATTTTCCTAGAGGAAATGGAGTTGAGAAGAATGATTACAGCAAACTGCTTAAACAGAAAAAGTGTCACAACTTTTTATTGAGTCTTGTTTGGGATGTTTTTGTAAACTTATCAATCATTTTGTGACAGTTTACGGTGTAACAAGATTTTGGTGTTTGTGAAACATCCTTTTGAAACAGCCCCAAACTAGATTTCTTTGTTTCTCTCTCATCATACTGACATTGGGTCGAAGTTTATGAATCTTGAATGACCAGTCTATTAGCTAACACTCTTGATTGCAAGTTACAGAAGTAAACTTGACTTTGAAAAGAAAGGGAATCCATGTAAAAGAAAAGGAAAGTTTTAGGGAGGTTCAGGACAAGAAATCCAGCTGGGCTGCAGGTATGTTTTGAAGTTCAATTCTGGAAAGCCCTTAGCGTCTCAGGTTAAGGCTTTCCCATAGCTGCCTAGTTGCGTATTATAATTTCAATCTCCTAAAGTGACTGCAGAGCAGTTTAAATGACTAGTCCACATTGTTAGGAGACACAATCTATTTGCTGCCCACTGCTCACCTTCTGAAGTCAGTAGGCCACCCCTGGTTTCATCATACATACTATGAACTTGGTTTCTGGGGGTGTAGCTCTGTGGATTTGGGGGCATGGAGGGCAGTTTCCAGAAAAGGAAAGTTGTTATGGTCGTGGTGGATGTGCCAAATTCCTCTATCCTGCTATGCCCAGAATGAGAATGCTGCCTGGCACCGAGGATGCTCTCCGTATTTACCAGATGAAATAGTTATTTACTGAATGCACTGGCAAGGCTATGAGAACATGTTTGGCTAGATAAATGAAGAATGTTTTGCATTTTGAACGTCATGACAGTGGACTTTATGAGTTGATTACTGTAACAGTTAACTGAAAACTAAAGTTACATTAGTTAACATCATTTGATTTCCATGCTGTTTTTCTGTATTTGTGAAACCATTTTAAAATTAAAAAAAATGTAAATTTTTGTGAGAACATTTGAATGACAATACATGTTTATTTATTTTAATAGTGTTTATTTCTCTATTTTTTAAAAATTTATTTGATGGACATGAAGACTAAGCCTGGAGTAATTCGCCCAGTACCTGTAAAATCCAAAATCTTACTGAAGAAGGAGGAGGAAATCTATGAACCCAACCCTTTCAGTAAATACCTGGAAGATAACAGTGACCTCTTTTCTGAGCAGGTGAGCATCCCCATGAGAAAATCTTTGACATTTTGATAAATGACTATATAAAACCTAGTGCTGCCTTTCTGAATATAGTGTGTGCAAGACTGTGTTCATCTGATTGGAATATCCTTAGTAATAAAAAAAAGATCCAATTTTGCATAATAAAAAGAAATTCTTATATATTTTCAGGATGGTATTTAATTTTTTTTTTTTTTTTTTAAGATTTTATTTTTTCCTTTTTCTCCCCAAAGCCCCCCGGTACATAGTTGCGTATTCTTCGTTGTGGGTTCTTCTAGTTGTGGCATGTGGGACGCTGCCTCAGCGTGGTCTGATGAGCAGTGCCATGTCCGCGCCCAGGATTCGAACTAACGAAACACTGGGCCGCCTGCAGCGGAGCGCGCGAACTTAACCGCTCGGCCACGGGGCCAGCCCCTTTTGAAGTATTTCAATGTTTTTTTCCTAAAAATTTTCTACCTAGTGCTGGTATTGTTTTGGGACTTTGCTCTCTATAAAGACACTGGTTGGATGAGTCAAATAGGTGTTGCACTCTTATTTCTAAAATCCTGTCTCCTTTTGAAGAGATGCAATATTTTAGATTTAGTATATTAGTACGTTTGACAAAATTTCTATTGTCTGGATTCATATTGACATAGTAGAGGTGAGGTGAGGGCCTAGATTGAGTGGTACTAGTTAGAGGCCAGGGGCTCAAGTTATCCAAGGCTTTGTTGCTCATTTGGTTTACATGTAAAGAAGGTCTTCCCCTTGTATATGCTTTATGTTGGAGGTAGTATAATGGAAGGTTGTTGATGGTACTTTATAAGATATTTGGAAAAATATGAAAATACATGATATAAAACTTGGTAAATTATTTCAAAGATAATCTTGACATATTTGTTTGTCTTATTAAAATGCAACAAATAGACATAGGTTATGTGGTTTATATGTCAAACATTATTATGTGGATAAGCAATGTAAGCAATCCAGAAATCTTTCTGGATACAACAAGGACACATAAGATCACCACATTTGGCAATCTGTAATAAAATTACATTCATATTTATGAAACATAAGGAATATCTTATCTGCCACACATTAGCTCTATAAGCCTGAGAAAATTGTTTCATCTTTCTAGGCTTCAGTTTCTTTCTTTTTTTTCTAAAGGTATGCTTTTTTTGGGGGGTGGGGGGAGGAAAATTGGCCCTGAGCTAACATCTGTTGCCAATCTTCCTCTTTTTTTCCCTCCCCAGAGCCCTAGTACATAGTTGTATATCCTAGTTGTAAGTCCTTCCAGTGCTTCTATGTGGGACGCCCTCTGAGCATGGCTTGATGAGGAGTGCATAGGTTCACGCCCAGGAGCCGAAAAGGCAAACCCTGGGCTGCCGAAGTGGAGTGCACAAACTTAACCAATGGGCTATGGGGCCGGCCCCAAGGTTCCAGTTTCTTAATGCATAAAAAGAGGCATTCAGATCAGGAACTTCCTAAAGATCCTTCAAACTCTGAAATTTGGGTTACTTAAATTTAAGTTTGACCCTGACTGGGTCAGAAATCCCTATGTAGCCTTGGGAAAGTTCAGTATAAATACTGTCTCAAGATTAACTATAGATTTTATTTATCGAATGGAGATGAAAATATTTTCTGTCTGTATATACTTTCTGAAGAGTGATATGATTTTGATAAGTTAAAAATTTTTAGAAGACACTAATATCATTGAAAATGATAATTAAAGGCAATTATTTTCATTTTATGGAATAAAATATAGTTCTCAATTTAAATTAGAGAAATCTTATTTATGTGTAGGTTTGTCTTCACTAATTCACTAATTCACAGTGTGGGATCATTACAAAAAATTTATAAGAATAACCTAGTTTTATATGACAAAAATGCCAACAGTTAAAATAAATTTCACATATAACTTAAATTCTTCGAAATATGATCTAATGCTCTAAAATAATTTGTTCTTTTGTATTAGAATAATTTCAAACTTATGCATTTTATTTTACATGAGATTCTTTGCAGAATATCAGGTTAATCTACCTATAATTTATCACAATTTACTGTCCTCTGAAATGATAAATTCCATTTTTAAATGTAGAAAATTCTTGTCATTCAAAGGAGTTGCCATTTGTTTTCATTACTTTTCCTGACTACACAGCAACTTCAAAGCTCTGTTTATGTACAACACAAACCTAGGTATTTCCAGAGAATTTGTTGAAAATTTGAGCTCTTTTGCAACTATTAAGGTGCCACAGACATAATCTTATTTATATTTTCTTTCCATCAATTTTTTCTTGTGCGTATCCCAACTTCTGTGTGGAAGATGGGAAGAAGGAGTTTGCAGACTCAGAATTGAAAGAAGTCTAGCATACTACTTAAAAGTGAATTTCAAATGTTCCCTGGTCTTATTCATTGACCCTGCATAAAAGGGAAAAGATAATAGAACCTTGGGGCCACTACACCCTGGAAACTGCATATGCTATCAACTGGCCTCCTTATATTGAGCTCGGACTGTCGTCTCATTGTGTCCAGTGCTACAGGGGAGGCAGGGGCCAAAGACGGTTCATAAGAGTAGATGCTTAGATCTACTTAAAAAAATGAATTGACTAGTAATTTATAATCTCAGTATTGCTACTTCATCAGAACTTCCATAGAAGGGAGCACATTCAGATTCAGTTCTGGTCACTACTGTGTTCTATACTGCTGCCACAGACTGGATTGAATGGTTCCAAACTCAGCTGATCTCACCCACCCATGTAATGGGAAATGTGCCGGACAGTTGGGCCAAATTGAAGCAGCTCACATTCACTAATCTGTCTTGTACTGGGGGCAGTTCCACATGACAGGAGATGTTGGATGGGATTGTTAAGGCAATAAATTTCCCCTGGCAGCTTCACTGTCATAAAATATGATTTCAAACTTTCTGTTATAAAAGATCACAAACTAAAGATGATGAGACCAGACGGGAATGAATTTACTGTTGCTTAAGAAGGTGCATCTGGGCAGGCTTTTAAACTGATAATGAACTGAAAATTTGCCTGGAGACAGCCTCTGAGTACTAAAAGCAAAGTTGGAAACCAAATGCATAATCAAGTAATTGAGACTTGTTAATCAACAACTTTTACACGAAAATGGCATAGGCCAGGAAGCGTCATTCTATATTAGATGGATTTTTGAACAAAAATGCTTCAGAATGAAGCTTATGCTTCTCTGGAATTACCTTTAAATCCATTACTGTATCAATTTGTGGTCCTTTTGGGTTATTACAAAGTATCCTCACTCTCCACATGTGGATTTAAAACTATGGTGATGTGCTTTGAAGCATAGTTCTATTGAGAATGAACAGCAGTGTTGGAAAATAATTAACAGAATCGATTGGACAAATGGGCACACAGAAGACAGAGCATCTCAGAAAATCAATTTACTGACGAGAATGAAGATACTAGAGAATTGAATGGTTTTTAGTTTGTCTGACTACTTGTGAGTTTGCAAAATATATTGATTGCTTTCTGGTCATTTAATGTATCTAATTAGCTAAAGGTGGTTTCTTCCCTGAAGTTTCTCAATTTAATACGAATAGCAGTTGCTAACCTCAGTTGTAGAAAATGTTCCATAAAATATTCTCTCTCATTTTTTATAAATGAGTCATTCAACCCTTGATATTAGATATGTCATTTCCTTCTTAAAGCCCTAGAGAAATGTATCAAAAAGTTTTGAACAGAATTAAAGGAGGAATATTGTAATTTCATCTGATTTTTCTGGAAATACTCTCCTTTTTTTAAAAAAAAATGAGAAATAACACTTGCCAGCAGGTAGGCCTCAAATTTTATTTTCCTTCTAATTTACTTCAGTGGGGAAAAGAACATGATTTTGTACAAAAATGACCATTTAACGAATTTCCTTCACACTACTTCACAGACAACATAAAAGGATAATTGTAGGGAATTTTCTTCGTTGTAGTATTTTCATTCTTTCTTTCCTTCTGATTTTTCTCATACATCTGACTTGCTTCTGTGGGGGACAGGAATTGGCCACTCCAAGATATGTCTCTTTGGCATGAGGATTATTTTAGGCTGGTTACTTTTAAAAACTGCAGACGGGAAGGAGGCTCTGAGGAGTAGAAGTTACTTACCCTTTGTTAAGAGACATTTACATTGTAAAGGAAATCTCCATCTGTAAAGGTGCCTCCCTCTCTGTGCCAGGAAGAATTGGGGCAGATGACCTTATCTCTAGAAACTCTTAATCAATGCCAAAGGCAAGGACTTAAATCTGCATTTGTTCACTGTACTTGTGTGGTAATCTCCCATGATCAACTCCCCCTCCACCCCCAACATCCTCCTTTGTCTTTAGCTGAATATGATATTTAAGGTGGTGGCTTCAGCCATATTGGTGAGTCGCTCAGTTTGCCTGAGCCTCTCCCATGTATACATGTTATAAAGCTGTGTTTAATTTTCTCCTGTTATTCTGTCTCATGTGAATTTAATTTGTTCTCCGGGCAGAAGAACCCACAATGGGTAGAGGAAATGTCTTCCTCCCCTACACTTCCCTTCCCTACCAAACGCTCTCTGTTTGACATTCAGCTTTGATGATTATGTGAGTGACTTTCAGATTTCTATATAAATATTCATCAAGTTATATTTCCACTGTGATCTTCTTCACCTTCACTTCCTTGTGTCACTCACATGTTAAGACTACAGGGCAAATACTCACCTTTGTCATCAGGTGAAACTGACAATATTGCCTTTTATTCTGAATGACTTTTGGCTTTGCCACAAATTAGTACTTTTTCAATCTTTGTTTCTCAATCAAGATGGCTCATTCTTTTTTGTCATAAAATTATCTTTTATCATTGCTAACATTTTATTAAGAAATATTTTTAGAGTAAAACGTTTAGCCTCTTTAGGTCTAGAAATGATTAAGTGATTTGTTTTAAGGGGGAGAGAACTGTATTTCCTTATAGTGTTACATTTCTTTTGGAAGGGTTAAAACCAGAGATTTGTCTTCTCCAAGTTTTACCATGTTGTTTTTGTTTTTTCAAGTAGTGAAATCTTTGTGAGTTTTTCTCTTCTTTTGTTTTCCTTCCTCCCTCCCTTTCTTCTTTCCTTCCTCTATATGTAACAGGTAATAGACAATTTATCATAAACAGGTTATATACTATATGTAATAGGTAATTTATCATCAACACAA
Organism: Equus przewalskii; assembly: GCF_037783145.1. NCBI lineage: Eukaryota > Metazoa > Chordata > Mammalia > Perissodactyla > Equidae > Equus > Equus przewalskii. Next base: position 51,942,393 of record NC_091849.1, read on the forward strand.
TCAACCATTTTCTTAGTTTTATATGTTTTTTAAACAGTGTCCTTTAGAGATAATATTTGCTTTTTACTCCAGGATAGAATCAGATAGAATCACCTCTTTAAACTTAGGATTTCATCTCTCCCCTTTTTTGGCTTTAGTTTTCTCTTAACCTTGTGTGTGTATCAAGGTTGGAAGATTGGAATAAAGAATTGCAATTTTCCGTGGCAGGTGTCTACATTGCTAAAGGAGTTTTTCCCTGCCCCCCTTCACTTGCCTTGTGTAGGGGTCAGAATCTTAAAGAGATTTTCACTGGCTTAAACCACCCTCCCCCCCACAAAAAAAGGGCCTATTTGCCACTTCTATCATAATTGATAGAATTATCCTAATAATTCTAATAATTAGTTAAGCTCTAAAACATTAGCTGCTTAACAAATATTTGGTGAATAAGTACTGTCTGACTTTACCCCAATCTACTGAGAAACGAGGACAATCTGAAAGCTTTAAGCAAATGTATTCTCTATGCTTTGTTCACCCATGCTATCCCTATATGTCTTTATTTAAGAGGGATGGCCATTGCCAAATTTAGAACCTCTGGGTAAATTTGCTCCAGTTTTAAAATAAGGCCTTGTTAAAATAGAATTAAAAATCCTATATTGGTTTCATCTGAAAAGTATTAAACAACAGTTAGAATGCAAAAGAGAGAAGGTAGCTGTGTAAAAATAATTTTAAGTAATATCCAAATTAAATGTTATTCAGAGATTAGAAAGTTAGTTTTATTTGTTGGCAAGAAAAAAGGTGCACTCTTCTGTTTTACTTTACAGACATCTCTATCCCAGAACTTCTCCTTGAACTTTGAGTCAAGGTCATCCTATGAATAGAACTATAGATGGAAGCAATCACGTGTCTTTGGCATAATTTTGTCTTATGGTATATAAGATAATTTTGGTAAAACTAAGGCCTCTTTCCTAGGACACTGTCTACAGTGCTCTCCTCGCTCTCTCCCTCCCTCCGCAGTTTCAATTCCACAACTGAAATACAATCAGAGTGAGAAGCCTGTGATTTTCTTTGCTCTACTGTACATTTTCTTTGACCCATGAAAAGCAGAATCAAGGTAGAGTGCATAGAGGAGGACGTAGTAAAAACCTGATGTAGTCTTTGACTCTAAACGCTAACACTGATGTGTTTGAAACATGTTATCATCTCTAAACACTGGAGAGATTGTTACAGATTTTAAAATGTGGGTGAGATCAGACTTTGAATGTAAAGGTCACAAATGTAAAGGTCACAGCAAGATATATAAGTTTGAAGAGGAATTGTGTGAAGAGTGTTGGGATAAAGATAAAATAACTAAGTAGGTAATTTCAGCAGAGAAAAGAATAAATCCAAATGAGAAGAGCAGACAAAAGAACACAAAGGAGAGAGAGAAGCAGAGAGCTAAAACTGGTAAATAAACTGTCTTTTCAATTCTCTTAAAAAAAACAGACAGCTTGAGAAGTACAGCCTATAGAAAACTGAAGTCAGGCTACTGAAGCAGGTGATTTAAAATTAACTATATGGAAAAAAGAAAGTGGGATTAAAAATGTACTTTTCTTTATTTCAAAACTTGCATCCAAAGGAGATCTGTAGTAAATTTGTAAATTCAAAATTGGTGATTTCCTAAGGATGGGAGCTGGTAGGTATTTAGAGTTTTTCAAAAATAATGTTCTAATCTCCAAATATGGACATCCTAAATGAGATTTAATCTATTGTGGCCCAGCCATCCAAATATCAATTATCTTATGGACTTCTAGATCTTTAATATATATTCTTTTGCGTGAGGAAGATTCACCCTGAGCTAACATCTGTGTCAGTCTTCCTCTACTTTATATGTGGGTCACCACCACAGCATGGCTGACGGGTGGTGTAGGTCTGTACCCAGGACCTGAACCCATGAACCTGGGCTGCCAAAGTGGAGTACATCAAATTTAACTACCAAGCCAGGGGCCAGCCCCACTTTAATATTTGTTTTACCTTACTTTTCCTTGAAAATAGAAAAGTACATTTGGTAAGAAAATAAACAACTACCAGGAACTGGATTGTCAGTTATCTTTATCTAATAGAGTTAAGAAGCTTAGCACATTTTACCTGCTCAAATAAAAGCAAGTATAGGTGATATTTATTCCATTGGGTAAGTTCAGAAAAATAGAGGTATTGTTCTCAGTCTTTGGCTAAATGGTCTCTGGGAAGTATTGGGCCCTCATGAATTGTATTTGGTGGAAGCACTGGCCCTTGGCAGGGTATTGTAGGGTCAAGCTAGTTTCATCTCCCATTTTAGAACCCACATTCAGGCAGGATATGATGACTTTATTCATTTTGATGTGTAATTAAACCAAAGGGAAACTAGGGCAGCTTGGATTTACAGAAAGAGCTCTGGAATGTGGATTCTAGTCATGATTATGTGGTTAACCAGCTTTACCCAGTGCATTTGTGAAACCTGAACCTCATCAATGAAATGAGGAGATTGGATTAGACCAGTGGTTCTTAACCAGGGTGACTTAGCTCCAGACATTATTGGTTGACATGGCTGGGGAGGGGTGTGCTATTGGCATCTATTAGGTAGAGGCCAGGGATGCTGCTAAACATCCTACAATGTATAGGACAGTCTCCCACAACAATTATCCTGCCCAAAATGTCACTAGTGCTGGGGTTGAGAACCCTGGACCAGACCATCTCTTGGCTCCCTTCCAGGTCTAAGAATACTATGACTAATGAAAGTCAATACTATCCCTGCCAGCAGCATTTCGGTTCAACCAACATTGATTAGGTGTCTTCTTTTTGTATTTTAATTAAGAACTTTTCCTTATTTGATTTACACAAAAGAGGTAAGTTAGACACCATTTATGAATTTCTCTCATTCCACATAGCCTCTACTTAAAAAGATAGCCCTGTTTGATAAGCATCATACATTTTCATTAGCTCTGGATATATCAGCAAAATTATGGCTTCCCCACCTTTCTAGACATTTCTCCTTCCCTCATGTGTTTCCCCAATTGTTAGGTTTCAGGATAATCAACTAAAAGATAAAATTTTAAAAGTCAGATAGTCTGTATGATAAATGTATGCTGTTGGATTAAGGCATTTCTGATGCTGGATCTTATTATCCGCCTACAGCATATGAAGGCACTGTATGAAGTAATTTTGAAGGTGCCCTCTCACCCTGACATTCTGTATTTACATTTTTAACTATTATTGGAACCATCCTGATATTTCACCTCCTTAGGTGGTCCAAAAAAGGAAGAAAAAAAAAGACCAAGTATTACTCAGGTCATAAGTTTGGAGAGATGGATAGTCTTATAATCTATTGTTTAGGTGGAAATCATGACAAATGATACCTATCCCCAAAGAGTTTGCTATGATTTTTTTTCCTTTTGAATTGAGCAATTTTGGGTAGAGAATCTCTTTATTTTGACTATTTTTCTTTCTTTACAAATTACTTTGTATTTACTTCCTTTTTGTAGGGTATTGAGAAATCATCAATATGATTTACTGTCACTATTTCCCTTGGAATAACTAAAATTTTGTTTTGCCTTTCCTTAAGCTAGAAACCCTGGGAGGAGAGAGAATTTCTTTTCAAAATTTATATATATATGTATATATATGAGTGTGTGTGTTTATACCAAAGATATACACATATTTAATAGCCTTTTAAAGGGCCTTGGTATTTGCTACTTAAATTACTCTTTTTCCTTTTTTGCATTGGCAAACTTGACAACTTTTTTTTTTTTTTGAGGAAGATTGGCCCTGAGCTAACATCTGCTGCCAATCCTCCTCTTTTTGCTGAGGAAGACTGGCTATGAGCTAACATCCGTCCCCATCTTCCTCTACTTTATACATGGTATGCCTACACAGCATGGCTTGCCAAGCGGTGCCATTTCTGCACCCGGGATCCGAACAGACGAACCCTGGGCCGCTGTAGCAGAACGTATGCACTTAGCCGCTGCACCACGGGGCCGGCCCCCATGGCAACTATTTTTGTTGTAAATATCCTAAATAGAAAGGCTAGGCAGGAAACCTAAAATTTAAGCAAAGATACTTTTTATAATGAAAGTGAAGATGCCTTTGCAAGTTTTTCCTGTCTCTGGATTTCTTGTTTCTGCATTCTTACGTGCAGAAGACACCATACTTTGATTCATTTGTTTCATAATCAAAAATGACTCTGGGATAATCCTTGCGATAAACTTTGGGGATAATTTTTTCTCTTCTATCTCTCTCTGGGAGGTGATATGGGACTGGGTGACAGGCTCTATATGAGAAATATAATTTAGGGGCGGGCCCGGTGGCCCAGCGATTAAGTGCGCATGTTCTGCTTCAGCGGCCGGGGCTTCACCTGTTCGGATCCTGGGTGCGGACATGGCATCGCTTGGCAAAGCCATGCTGTGGTAGGCGTCTCACATATAAAGTAGAGGAAGATGGGCACGGATGTTAGCTCAGGGCCAGTCTTCCTCAGCAGAAAGAGGGGGCTTGGCAGTAGTTAGCTCAGGGCTAATCTTCCTCAAAAAAAAACACAAAAAAAAAACAAAATGAAAAGAAATATAATTTACTTGAAGAACATCAACGCTTTCATGTAAATTCCTTGTTAAGACAATAATAGATTCAAAGGAATAAGACCTCAGGATATTAAAAACTATAAGATCATTTTTCTTTAAAATTATAACACTTTGTTAACATGAGCAATGTAAATGATGCATTTAATGCACCTAAAAATATAAATTCACCTAAATATATACTAATCTTGTACCATGAAGAAGTTTATAATAGTGTAACATTAAACCTATCTTGTATGTACACAGCCTGCTGAGAATTTCAAAATAGTAAAAGTGGATTTTTTTTTTTTTAAATCAAAGATATCTAAATGCTTTTGGTATCAATAGAGTAGAAATTAACTCATATTTGTGTGCAGGGTATCTCAGCTTTAAAATGTTACCTTAAAATAATAAAACTATGGTCTCTTCCTAGTTGTCCTAACGAAGACAGGGCAGCTGCTGAAATAAGTGTGGAGTGGGCCTTAGAAGAGCAAGCAGTTTGCTATCTACGTAGTTTTATAAGGAAGGTCCTACCTCCTCACAGTCAGTCAGAGATCTGCAGGTATCAGTCAAGTAACAAACTTTTTAGCCACTTGTCATGACTGGATACTTTCTGCCATTTTGTGAAATGGAATCGTTCTCATGCTCAGTCTCTTACTGTTTTAAAGTCCAACCAGTTCCCGAAATCTCCTGTCACTCTCAAGATGACCTCTCTCAGAGCTTCTTGTTTTTCCTCCCTCGATACACCTATTCTGTGGGTCCCATACCAGACGAGACACTGGGAAACTTGTGACTCATGTCATTTTGTCCACTTTTACTTGGAATCCAGCACACGTGTCTTCCCTAATCTGTGATTCACCAAATTTATCAGCCCAGTACTGATGGTGGAGCAGAGCGACCTTTCTCAGTCCCTTACTGGGTCTTCTGATCTCCCCGTTTCCCTCCCTCTCCTCCATCCTGTTCTGCCCTGTCTCCTTCCCTCAGGCTAAGCAAACTTTCTGTGTTCTTACTCTGATTTATTGTATATTCTTCCAGAGTTTTGATGTCCTGAATCCTGGACTTTTGAAACCCAAAGGCTTTCTCTCTCAAAGTATTACTTCTGCCATACATTCCCAAAATCTATTCGGAAGCTCAAAATCCAAAAATTAACTCTTTGAAATTCTGTTCTATCACCACCAAAACTCCTACCCTGAGACATTAAGGTGGAATTAAGCCTTAGCTGCCTGAGTTGGTGGAAGGACCACAGAGCACGGGACTATGGGGGTGGAAGAACAGGAAAATACTCTTCCCTGGATGTGGTCCCTGCAGTGCAGAGGAGTGCTGTGGTTTCCTGATGGATAGTGTCGCTGCTTTCTCCACACTCACTCTATTTTCCTCTGCTCTTAGCATTTGACCATTTCATGTTTGTTTCAGGCTCTGCAATAGATGTGAGTGACTTCACAGGAAATAGAGCAGACCATATCCCTGCCCCCAGGGAGCTTAGATTCTAGTGGGTTCTAAATACTCTGAACCTTGATCTCTGTCTCCTTTCTGCCATTCTTACCCTTCTCTGCAACCCTCTTTGTTTCCTCATTCTAAACTGTCCACTTCACACTCAGGCTGCGCACTTCATGGCCTGGTCCTCTGGTCCTCTAATCCATTAAGGGCCCCTACCCTGGCTGTGGATTACTGGAGCCTTTGACTTTCCTGCTTCCTGCAAAGGAGAGAAACATTGTGATAGAATGCAATGAGTGATCTTGCGTTGATCAGTCAACTCTCTGAACTTCAATTTTATCCTAGAAAAATGAGGCTACTGATTGCATTTGTAATGGTACCCATGGTAATACCCGTTGATGGTTAAATGAAATAGTCACTGTGAAAGGGCTCTGAACACTTTAAAAGGGATGCAAATTTTAAATTTTTATTGCTATCATTTCCCTTACCATCCCTATAATTTTTGAAGAAAGGAGTTGACTTCCTAGTAAGGAGTGACCAAAATATGTCCTCCTTCTCTCCACCGTTATGAGAAATCGGAGAAGTGTCTTTTCTAGGTTACTTTCTAACTATTCGATTTACCTTGCATCTCTCCAACCAATGCATTCAGGTCAGCTGCGTAGGACAAGAATTAAACTATATGTACAGAAAAAACATAAAATTCAGTGTTTGAGCCCTCTGGTGTCCACAGTGATTGATAACGAAATCTTTTCTCTTCCTTTTCCCTTGAGCATGTCTCCATCAAAAGCCTTCACACTTATCCATGTCATCTGCTCTGTGAAATTGCTGTCAGACAACTACAAACTTTAAGCACTAAATAAGCCAAGGCTTATCTTTGAAATTATATTTTATAATTTGAAAACTTTTTTTTGTATAGAGGATTTGAAGTAGTTAAGCATATGCTATCTTTTTTTCATACTTCACAAGTTCAAATGTTTTGGTTCAAATCAGGATTCAAAGTAGATAAGTGTTGCCTTACGTACATCTGTTTTTAAAATGCATATGGATTCTTCAAAATTAGGGCTGATAAGCAAGAAATTATACCATATGTTCAAAATTAAGAGACCTAATTTATCTTGGCTTGATCTTGGTGAAATGTTAGATGATTGGAATATTTTCGTGGTAATTTGGGGATTCTGTGATCGTATCTGTGAAGTGTTGATGTATCTTTGGCTGAAGGAGTCACTCTTTAAGAAATACATTGTAACTGTTCTTGACTTTATGAACAGAGTGTTGTTTTAAATTAAAACTATAGCAGAAATGCTATAACTCTGATTGTAAATTGTTAAAAGCTCCAGGCAGGAGAGGAAACTGAAAATAAGTGCAGCATTTAAAAATAAGTGTTGTTTACCAAAGAGATGGGAAGAAGGGAGAGAGGATGGAGTTAAAGGCTCCAGTAATTTCACCCAGTGGTGCTCTGAGTTCCCAAGGGCGCAGATGAGTCTGCGTGGTGTGAAGAGGGGACAGCGGGAGTGGCGAGAAAGCGGATTTTCACCCTTCACTTCCAAACCACAGGAAAGGAGGTAACTTTAAAATGTCAGGATGGAACAAAAGAATCTCAGATGTGCAGGCTTTAATGAAAAGAGCCCATAGTGCCCTAAAATGCCCTTTGGTGTTGCAATGGAAACAGCTTTTGAAGTTAAACAGTTGGACTTGATGGCTCTGTAGAAAGTGGACTTTTTCTAGAGTGGTGAGTGCATCCCATATGGCTGTAGCATTAATTTTTCTGATGTCTCTGTCAATACTTAATTCTGCAATATCTACAGTTCTCTTAATAAACAGAGTTAAATTAATTTATTTACTGCTTACTTGTCTGCTAATTTTTCTCTGATGAATACAGGTATTATTTGCTTCATTAGTGTTTGTGTTCTTGAAGTTTTGCGAGATAGGATACTATAATCAACCAAAATAATTAATTCCTTTAAAAAAAACAAGCTCCTAAGTAAGGCTTCTTTTATTTTGAAAAATTTGTTCTAAGTATTTTTTTTATTGAAAATGACAATTCTCAAGTAACTGAAAAGCAGTTTAAAGTATTTTATCAGAAATAACTATGCTACATATCTCACTGATAGAAACATGTGCAAGACAGTTTTATGACACCTGTCCTTCCCTCAAAGGTTAGAACATCCAAAGATTCATCTATTGAATGCTAAAGCAGAGCAGAATAATGTTCATTTTCAGGAATCATTTAGAACAGCGGTCTTCAAAGTAATATGTACCAACCTCAAGATAATTCATTGGGGTGGAGGTGGCGTACAAGTCAGACACGATAAAGATTTTATTAATGTTTCTTTTTTGTTTTCTCGGTGGATGGTTAGCCCTGAGCTAACATCTGTTGCCAGTCTTCCTTTTTTTTTTGCTTGAGGAAAATTAGCCCTCAACTGACATTTGTGCCAATATTCCTCCACTTTGTATGTGGGTTGCCACCACAGCATGGCTGACAAGTGGTGTAGGTCCACGCACAAGATGCGAACCTGTGAACCTGGGCTGCTGAAGCAGAGCACACTGACTTCACCACCACACCACAGGGATGGCCCCAATTAATGTCTTTTTTAAAATCTAAAACTGGGGTCACAAACTATCACCTGTGGGCCAGACTTGCTCCACCACCTGTTCCTATGGATAAAGTTTTATTGGCACACAGCTGTGCCCATTCATTTATGTATTGTCTAAGGCTGCTTTCACACTACCATAGCAGGTGTAATTGTGACAGAACATAAGGTTTGCAAAGCCTACAATATATACTAACTGGAAAAAGTTGACCAACTCCTGACCTAAAATAATAAGAAAGATTTTAAGCTTGGCTGATTTATACAGGTTTACATTGGTCTCCTTTGTATGTCTGAGTGATAGACAGTCACAACTCATGTACATTCTAAGTGAGATTTCCTAGAAAAGTGTCAAGAGCTCTCCAGCTTTGTGCAGTAGACAGAGAGCCCTAAGTTGGCTGTTCCTTAAGGCTGTGGCAGTTCATGTGCCTAGATGGACATATAATTTATCATTTTAACTATCTTTAAAGTAATCCTCATAAAATTAGCAAATGACTTTATTTTAAAAATCTCCTGCAAAATAATCTACATTGAATATACCACTTCTAATATAGGCATAAACAGCAAGAAATGGCAGAAGTGACACAGTACCCATGCCTAGGATAAGCTTGTTATTGGCCATAAATATGTTATAAACACTGATAACCTACTTGAATTTGACAAGAAGTAGGCCAATTTTTGTAAATTTTTGAGACTATTTTAAATAAAATTTTATATCTTCTTTCATTGTCAGTGTACCCAGCTCTAAGTTTATATTTTTGCCTTGAATTTTGACTGATAGTTGTATTCTGTTACCATAATGAGTGAGACATTTACAAAGTAGGCATCCAGGACATGGAGATGCTGTGCAGTTTTCAGTAATGTTTAAAGATGTGGGGTTCTCAGAACTATAATGTTTAAAGTTTTGCTGAAGTGAATGATAAAAGTCCTTTTCGAAGACTCTTCATAAAGGAAAAGTTAAAAACCCAGTTTAATTGGAGATATACGTGTTCTTCCTGCTGCAGTAAACACTGTAAAATAATACATAGAAAGCAATAGAATGATGAACTAAAATTCCTTCCTTTGTATCTAATACCATTAGAAAATGCATAGAAAACCCCTCTGAAGATTTGAAACACTAACTTGGAATTTGAAACTCTGTGAAGTTTCATTTTGCAGTTGGATCAAAGTATAAACTTAAAAATATTCTCAATTTATAGCATTTGTGTTCTCAATATGAAATATACAAAAACTGCCATTTTGGGGGGTTACAGGAAAGATAGGTGACTTCTTCAATAAAATCACTGTTCTATGGGAAAACTGTGAAGATATAGTCAGCAATGGAGTATATTTTAACAAAAAGGATTGTAGTATGAGGTTGCAGTTATATCAACATCTGTGGATAAGCTATAATGACAAGGAAGATGTAGATACATACTATATATATATTTATATATAAGATAGATAATAAAGATTTCTATATATAGAAATAGGAATAAAGATATCTATCTAGCTGTCATCTATGTATCTACTTCTATCTATCTATCTATCTATCTATCTATCTATCTATCTTTACAATAACGAAATGAAGAAGGACCAAGGAAATCTTTTGGAACATTCAGAGGTTCTTAAGTTATCTCCATGGCAAAGTATCTTAAAAAGTGATAAACTTCAAGATGTATTATGAATATTTGTTTTTCAAAAATGCAAATGAGGTTCCTGGTTTGAATATGACAGGTATAAATTCAGCAGTGAATTACATTTTTTCATACTGATATCATCCAAAAGCCAAAAGGAGGAGAAAGAAAACCACAAACTCCTATTAGATCACAAGCAAACAAGTAGTGACAGCTAAAGCCCTGCGAGAACCAATGGAGAGAAGGAGGATGTGGAGCCGAGGGTATAGTGACTACAGAGTGCGGAGTCAGCCAATACTCCTCTTGAGCATGTGGAATGCACCTTAACATGCAAGCCCCCAGTCGCTTGTCTCTGCATGGCTGCCGGTGTTGGCAGCAGACCATCTCTGACCTGATTTTGTTCTGAGAGGCAGAGGAGGTGAGGCTATGTGGCTACATGATGAATCACACAGCAAATCACATTGGCAGGAGGCTTTCTCTCTCTCTTCTGGGCAGCCTGGACATAGATGCGTTGCTATGGAAAGTACCGCACAGCTGACAGTGTTCATTACTTGAGGAAAAATAGAAGCTAAGCAAACTCACGCCCCAGTGCTTTGTTTGGAGCACAAGGTCAATCCCAGGTGGTGGTCCTTTTCTCATATGACCCTCTTGCGAAAACATCTGGTCCAGGAAAGAGTTTTTACTATGGAGATAAATAAAATAAAAAAAGGGAAAAGAAATGCTTCCCAGATTGGATAACACACAAAATCAATCTTTACATTGAGACTATTAAACAAAGTGATTGACAATAGCTGAAGATGACGAAATACTCCAGGTACCACAAACAACAAGAAAGGAGAGGTCACAATCTTCACCATGGGCAGGTTGAATTCAGGCCAAAAATTCCTTAAGCAAGACAAAAAGACACCCCTTTATATACTAAAGGATAAAATTTACAGGGAATATACAATAGTTAGAGCATCTAAACATCAAAATATAACATCAACACTCATAAAGCAAAAGCAAGAGATAAGATGAGAAAGAACTGACAATATGTGAATGGCAAAATGCTTTAATTAACTCATTTTTCAGTTTATAATAGATTATGTGGAAAAATAGGTTAAGATAGATCATCTAAAGTAAATCGAATTAATATACATATGGTTAGATTATATCCTGCAACAAAACAAAGAAATATCCTTTTTAGTATGTGTAAAATTCTCATAAAAACTGACTATATATTACACCAAAAAGAAAAAACTATTAATGCTAAGATAAAAGTAATTCCCAGAACTTCCTCTGATCACAAAATTTTATAAATTAATAACACAGTTAGAAAACACAAAAAGTCTCTGCCATCTGTATATTGCAAAATTTGCTTTTCAATATAAAGAGGAAATTCGAAATAAAATTTCTACCTGGAAAAAAAAAGTAAAAAATTATTGTCTATTAGAATTTCTGGGGTACAGTTAAAATAGTCCTTGGAAGAAAATTTATAACTCTAAATATGCTTAATGGATAAATAAGAGAATAAAAATAAATCAATTTAATATTCAATTTGGAAAATTTAAGAACAGTAAAATGCCCTTTGCATAAAAAAACAAAAGAAAGAAATTTATAAGAATTGATAAAAGATAATTGGAAAACACAAAAGTTATGGAAATAATACATAAAAAATATTTTTGAAAAGTGTATAAAACAGTAACAGTGTAGTAACACTGTTACAATGTAACCATACTTTCAAAATTCAGAAGAAAATGATTTTGCAACTTAGAATTCTATATCCAAAAGATCAAATGTAAGGGCAGAACAAAATTTTCAACATGCAGGGTGTCAAAAATTTGCTTCCAATGCTCCATTTTCCCAGGAAGCTCTTTTAGGGTCCAGCAAATATGAGAAGAAACCAAGGAAAAGAAAGACGTGATACTGGAAACAGGAGATTGAACACAAGAGACAGGCAAAGAAAATTCCCAGGATGATGGTAAAGGGAATTGCAGGATAACAACTTATACGAAGCGGAGAAGACAACCAGCACAGATTGGATGAGGTGCCTCAAGTGACATATTCTGTCGCCACCAAGAATCGTTTCACCTTTGTACTGTACTGTCCACCGGACAGTGCTGTTGTGAGCCTGGCCAAGATTCTTAGCTCTCTTTGGCCTGTGCAAATGCTGATGAAATTCTGCTCTCCCCTCCCCGACCAGCTGCCTGGAACAGCTGGCACCATCTGATGCTACAGAAATCTTCAGGTGTAACCGACTCGGAGAAACGGAGGTTGCCCACAGCGAGCTTAGAAACATACAACACAGACCAGCACACCCTCTCCAAAGGTTTTCCTCTTGATGGGGGGGTCAGACCTTGACCTTGCCAGATTCCCCCATATAGGGAACTCTGCTTCCTCTGGATTGCTGCAGGCTCTCCTCCTGACATCCTCACAATGGGTTTGTAAACCCTCCCCAAAAGCTGAAGCCAGAAAATAAACAGAGACTGTTCGGCTCATCTCCTCATAACAAGGCTGCCTTTTTGTGCTTGTGACTCAGTTTTCTCATTAATCACTTTCTGCATTGATTAAGAAGTGTAATTAGTTATTGATAAAATAATGAAATATTTGACTGAGAAATAAAACAAAATTAGAATATATTTCAATGTAAAAGCCATTTTTTTTTTTTTTAAGGAATGGGCCCTGAGCTAACATCTGTCGCCAATCTTCTCTTTTTATTTTTCTTCTTCTCCCCAAAGCCCCCAGGTACATAGTTGTATATTCCAGTTGTAGGTCCTTCTGGTTGTGCTATGTGGGACGCTGCCGCCACCTCAGCGTGGCCTGACTAGCTGTGCTAGGTCCATGCCCAGGATCCGAACCGATGAAACCCCAGGCGGCCAAAGCGGAGCGCGTGAACTTAATCACTCAGCCATAGGGCCTGGCCCCTAAAACCCATCTTTACTGGGCAAATACTACAAGCATCCCATTAAAGTTGCACACTAACATGACTATTATTTAGTAATCTTAGAGGCATTAGCCAATGGAATTTGAAAAAAGAAAAGAATGACAAGTACAAAAAGTAGTAAAGGGAGGTAATTTGATCACTCTGTTAGGTGATTGATATTTTAGGTGGTATTCGTGGAGCTTCCAAGAGAAGCACTGAATGGCAACACAGTCAGTGAGATAACTCAGTCATGTGTCTCCGTAGGGAATCCATAGCTTTCATGCACCAATATAGAAATATTCCAAACTGTCGTCAAGTGGGGAAAAAAACCCTCCAATAAGATACAGAATATTGTAAAGAGGGTGCTATCTTTTTCATAAATGTATCCTTGTGGTCTGTGTGTGAAATGAGAATGTCTATTTGTATTTCCTTGACATGTAAAATAAACACTTGAAGCACAAACAGGAAACTAATACAAATAAAGCGCATTTAGTCACACTTTCAAAGTATAGACGGTTAAAGCCTCTCATTTCTACAAACTTAAAATCTTTAGAATTGTAATTTCCTAACCTGCTTGAAATTTTTCAAGAGTTTTTTAAAGTAAGCTTTGAACCCATGGTATGGACCTCTTCTGATACAGCAAACACATTCAGCATAAATTTTAGAAAACCAATCAGTGGCTTAAAAACACATGGTTTTGGCAAAATGAATTCGGCCTACGTGAAAACATATTAATTGTACAGTTTTAAAAGTTGAATTTACCTGTTAGCTGAATGTCATTTTGAGCAATGTATGTTATTTTATATCAAATTTCCATTTCGCACAAAGCCAAACATATCCATTCATTGCTTATGGATCAGAGAAATAAAAGAATAATAGACTATATTATTGAACTCATAGAAAATATCATCTTCCTTTGAAAGTTCAATCATGAATGCATTAAGCATCTCCTATATTAGGCATTGTCCTTGACTCTGAGGTCACAGAGGTAAATAGAGCAGGTTTCATTTTATAGGGTTCATGTCCTCAGGGTTTTTACTGTAGGATAATCACTATCAATTTATTACCTTACATGAAATATTTCAGAAATGTAAGAGGTCCGTGTATATCTGCAAATAAGTAGCCCTGTAATTTCATGGATATTTACGTATCTAGGCCCTTTTTGAAACTTTTCTTTGTAGGCTCAAGACTTCCCACTCTTGTGATTTCCTCACTCCATTCACTTAATTCATGGCCTCATCTGGCAGCTCCTACTTCCTCAAAGCATTTCGCATTCATCCCCTTTCCAAGGTGAAGACCTGCTCTAGTTCAGGCCTCATCCCCTCTCCTCTCTACAGTTAAACTCATCTATTTGCTCTCTCTCCACTTTCTCTCCAAAGCAACACACTGCCTGGCACCGAAGACTTCATTCGTTCTTTCCAGACTCACCTCTCCCTGACCCCGTGTGCATACTCAGTACTTTTGCCCCCTGCTCACCGGTTGATATCCTCTACGATGCCCCCTCCCCTTTCGCCCCCAATTTCTTCCAGACCAAATCACAAGAGCCCTTAAATTAATTTCCACCATTACCTACCTCTTAGATGAAGGCTTTTGTAGTCCCATCCTGCCCCCTTCATGATGAGCTCTCTCCATCCTTAAACACTTCTCCTCTCAATATTTTCAAAAATAACAAACTTGGCACCCTTCAAGAGACACTGCAGGTACTGAGTTCTTCGGGAGAGGCTGGAGGTGGGAGGCTGACAGGAATTACTGGAAGAGACAAACAATACACTATGAAAGCAGGTGTCTGGTGAGGGACTGAGTACGAGGAGAGGTTTTTTCTTACTAGCAAGAGATTCCGACATAATGCCTAGAATATTTCGACTTAATTACAAATGAGCTTGACATTGTCCACTAACACGCTCTTTATGCCTTTCTTCTTCCCAGGATGTGACAGTCCCTCACAAGCCTGTTTCTCTCCATCCTTTATATCAGACTAGACTCTATCCTCCTGCTAAGTCCCTGCTGCACCCACAGACCCTCTCACACGCTGACTGTCTCACCCCAGGACCCTTCAGTCACTTGTCCTCCTTCTCACTGAGTGATGAACAGGACAATTCTCACACCCTGTTTAGTCACAACGCGTATAATAAGGTGAGAATTCCCTGCTGAAATAGGAATTGTTCTGTGCTGTGAATGTTCTTTATGCTTAACTTCTAAAACTTAAATGTGGAGGAAACACACATTAAGAATATTTAAATATTTAACATTTAAATATACTAAGAATATTAAATATTTGTGTTAAAGCACGTGACCTTATGAAAAGATAATTAACCTTGAGAAATTATTAAATATTTATTTTTGCCTCAAAGTCATGTCCTGATTTGTGTTCCTCATTGTTTCCTGTTCTAACCCCAAGGTAGAAATCTCAAGAAATTTTCCAAAACCTTACAAGATGCCATTATTGATCTATCTTCCAGTCTTAGTTTAATGCTCTTAAAAAGCTTCTTTAAATTACAGTTACTTAATGAGGATACCCTTACTATCGCAGTCAATGGGCAAAGAAATACTTAGAATTTCTGCAAAGATCTGTAAAATAATATTAACATTTTAAAATGTGTATATCTGCCTCGTAATGTATAGTAATGAGATATGTAAAAAGAAGAGATGGTCAATATCTTATATACATATTTTTTTTAAGTGAAAAATTATTTATAGTTGGCTTTGGAATGTGATCATGAACGTTCTACCAGAAGTGAGCAGTCAATACCACATGAAGCTTGTGTATAAGTGCCCTTTGTTCTTCTGAGCATTACCATAGGGACATCCTGGCTGATACAGACTCTCAAACTCTGAAAATTCCCTCAAAGAAATGACTAGTCAAACTCAACCTGCAATGAAATCTTTTTATAAAATTCAAGATTTTGTTTAGAAGCATTTATTTTGCAAATTCTTTGTATCTGATGAAGTACACTTCTATGCTTGGAAATCAATCACGGCCATATGTTCCAGAACATAGCTGAACAATATTCCTTGGGCCTTGAAATGTTGTTTTGAAAAAATGCTCATAAACCCAGTCTAAAGACAATCATCTAAAAAGTGAACACCATTATATGAAGAAAAATTTGCTTTTTTAATTTAATAGTGTCTATCATGACCAAATGATCACCCTTCAGTTAAACTTTTAAAATATTCATTTTCTGCAAGCAAAATGTTTTTGGGCATTAGGATGACATTTTTCATGACCTTCGTTTGTTTCTTACTTTTCGTCTAGAAAACGGAAGTAATTCAGGGAAACTGTTTCAGGGAAAATGCTTGCCAACATTGATGAAATTCATTTAGCTATTAAATGGAGTTAGCAATTCTGATAAAAACCTGACCATTTTCCTATAAGTTGTCGTCTATGATAGGGTTATAATTGTATTTTATAGATATCAATTGCATTAAAAAGCTCATTCTTTTGATATTTTGGTGGTGTTTTCTGGAACCATTCAGCAAGGACAGAGTCAGCAGCTCACCCCTATTTTAGCCTGTGCTTGGTCAGGCTGTGAAGAACAATGTATAAAAGCCACTTGAGCCCGGAAAACTATTTTCAGTCTACACAATCTTCATAATAGATCTTGTCTTTCAGAATCCAAAACCCATTGATATTGAACAAAGAAACATTCACATCTGAAATAATAATAATAATGTAGTAAGACAGTATTTCTTGATGGAAGATTCAGTTGCTTAGTCCTGTACTTCAATTGTTCCTATTACAATATACGGATTACCCAATTTGATATCCATGTTTACACACCTTGTGTTGTAAATATTGGGCCAATAGCATACTAAGTTATCAACACTTGTCTTTTTTACTTAAAATAGCTTCTTGCTTGGAATTGTAAAACATAATCTGCTACCCAAATTAACTTCTCTCCAATGCTCTGACGTCATTCCTAGGCTTAACTTTAGAGCTTTACCTTTTAGGCTCATCTCCCAACTCAAATCTTTCCACCCTTCCCCCTGGAGAGCCACAGTGAACTTGACTTTATCTTTGACGAGGGCATCAACTGGGGCGAAAGCAAGTAGTTAACAGGTTTTATCTCATGATGAATCTTGTAGTATGTGTTCCTCTCTTCTAAATCTTCATTAGACTCCATGTGTCTCCACATCCTTACCCACTCCCCACCCCCTTCTCTTACTTTCAAGATAGAGCTCTATCATCTGATGTCATATCATCTATGATGATGCTCAGGTACTTTCTTTTTCATATTTGAATAAACCAGTATTTCCTCTTTTTCCCCTAGTCTCATGAATGGAGTCATTACTATTACTTCCTTCTTTAATCCTTGAAAATAATATAGCCTACTGGGTAAGAGTATGATGTCTCTAGTCAGTCTGTCCGGGTTCATTTCTTGACCCCTCTCCTTCCAGATGCTGATATTGGGTAAGTCATTTAGTCTCTGTGTGCTCCCATTTAGTCATCTGTAAGATGAGGATGATGAGAGTACCCACCTTAGTAGAGTATGTATTATGAGATGAAGATGTACTAATATGCATGAAGTACTTAGAACAGTGCCTGGAACATAACAAGAACCATGTGAGAGTTAGATCTTATTATTAATTAGGCTTCCTGGAATATCATCGTTGTCACTCTCTTAAATTTCCCATCTTTTTCTTTTCTTTTTCTTAATTTTCTTTTTTCTTAGGAAGATTAGCCCTGAGCTAACTACTGCCAATCTTCCTCTTTTTGCTGAGGAAGACTGTCCCTGAGCTAACATCCATGCCCATCTTCCTCAACTTTATATGTAGGATGCCTACCACAGCACAGCTTTTGCCAAGCAGTGCCATGTCCGCACCTGGGATCCGAACCGGTGAACCCCGGGCCTCCAAGAAGCGGAACATGTGAACTTAACCACTGCACCATTGGGCCGGCCCCTCACCATCCTTTTTCTTGATGATGCTCCAAACCCAGTAATTTCAAGACTTTCTTTCTCTCAGAGTGATCAATAGCCATTATCTCCATTCCCCCTCTATAGACTCACTCTTTAACACATTCTTTTTAAAAAATATTATTTTATTGTGGTCACATTGGTTTATAACATTGTGTAAATTTCAGGTGTACATCATTATATTTCAGCTTCTGTATAGACCACATTGTGTTCACCACAAAAAGTCTAGTTTCCATCTGTCACTGTACATATGTGCTCCTTTCTCTCTTTTGGCCTCCTCCCATCTGCGCTTCCCCTTTAGTAACCACCAATCTGTTCTCCTTATACATGTGTTTGTCTTCCACATATGAATGAAATCATACATCTGACTTATTTCTCTTAGCGTAATACCCTCAAGTTCCATCCATGTTGTCGCAGATTTTAACCCACTCTTGAAAGCGTTCTGTCTTTCACCTCAACCACCCTACTTGAATTTCTCTCTCAAGGGTAAACTGCCTGTCCGCAAACTCAGCTGAATTTCCTCAGTCCTCTATCTCTTTTATCCCTTATAGCAATTGACACAGTTGATCATTCACTGTTGAATCTTTCTCCTCACTCTGCTCTTGGGATAATATGTAAATTCCAGCTCTCTGACTGCTCCTTCTTTGTGGACACTTCTTCCTCCTCTTTCTCTTCTCTCTAGTTGCCTCCCTTCAGATATTCACCCACGCACAGGCTTCAGTGGCTATCTTAGTACTTAGAATTCTCAAATCCACATTTCCAATTCTGCTTCTCCTCTGAGATGCAGTTTTATACCTTCAGCTGCTTGCTTGTTAATTCCCCTAGGATGTCATGTTGTCATCTCAAACTCATCATTCATTTCGCCTCAAACTAGTTCTGTTCTGGATTCCCTACTTCTGTCATTAATATCACAATTCTCAGTCCCCAAACTCAACATTTGTTTCATCTACTATGCTTTTTCTGCTTTGTCCTCATAGCTAGTCATTCACCAAGTTGAATGGGTTCCTCTTTTGGTATGCCTGTCTCTCGCAACTCTGTTATTTATGCTGCTTGATTTAAACCAATCTACTTATTTTCCTCCAGGCATGCCTTGGGAATTTCTTGCGGTTCAACTTGCTCATGAATTCTCCCCACAAAGAATCCCTTCCTGCTTCTTGCTTTACTTATGCAAACCATTCTTGTACTTTATGACCCAGTCAAATTATCCCTCCTCCTCTGTGAAGTCCCCCCGTGCATTGACATTCAAAGTGATATTTTTCTCCTATCAATTTCTGTAATCCTTGCCTGTGCCAAGGTATCTCAAGCATATTCTAAGTTATCTTGTATTTATTTGTTGTGATTGTCTTAGTGTCCATCTAGGGCATGACATGCTTAATATGCTATTTTTCACATTATAGGTATAGCGATAAATCTGTTAATGATGAACAGATCCTAAAATGACCCACTTATTAACTAGTAGCCCAAGATGCTTGAATATTTCAGATTATTTCTTTTTAAGCAGAAACTCAATCTGAGTCAATTGATGGACTTATTAGTAAATTCAGTACACTTTCAGTCAATTGAGGATCTCCTTTTTTTGAGGGCTGCATCCAATTTCCAGCGAGCTAATGGAGCGCCTGGGCATGGGAGCACAGGTGGGGTGGGGATGTGGAGGCAGGAGGCATCTGATCTTCCTCTGCTATCGGTGGACTCTGGTATCCCCTGGGGTGTCCTCAGTCCTGTCTGGTGTATGACCATCAATCATGTAATACATTGCTGCATCCTTCTTTCTTCACCTGCACGGCATGCTCTCACAGGCTCTCGGTCAGCTACTTCTGAGTCTTTATAGCATGCAAGGGAAAGCATTGTTACCTGCATAGTGGGAGCAGGTAAATTGTGAGGCTGTCTCAGGACCATCAGCTTAGATACCCTACGTGTCCTTCTCTACTCTTCTGTTCCCGCCGTCTTTGCCATAGGAAACTGCACAAGAGTCCATACTTGTGAATTTGGCTATTCACTAAAATTTATTTGTAACCCCCAAATCAATACTCACTTCACTTTTGTGGTCATTTGTGGACATGTGAAGAACAGTGAAAAATTTGATTGACCTGTGCACATGTTCCCAGCTGAGGTGAGCAAGGGGACATTCTGCTTTCTTGTTTCAGCTCTCATGCTGTAAGCAGTTGTTCTTTTCACTGTCTGTCTGGTACCACGTGTTTTGAATTTTTGTGCTTTTCATCGGTGATCTCATTCTTTAAAATGGCCCCTAAGCATAATGCTGAAGTGCTGTCTAGGGTTCTTCATGCAAACAGGCTGTGATGCACCTTACAGAGAAAAGATGCGTGTCAGGTAAGCTTCCTTTAGACTCAAGTTATAGTGCTGTGGCTGTGAGTTCAATGTCAACAAATGAATAATATATACTAAACAAGGTGTCTTTAAAGAGAAACACACATCAAACAGGGTTATGCATGATTGGTTGATGAAAACGTAATCAGACTCACAGGAACATAATCTTATATTTCATCTTGGAGCAGTGGTTCAGCATTTGCACTTCCATGTTTGCAGTGACTTTACAGATCATAATTCCTATGAATAATGAGAATCAATTGTACCTTTGTTTGAATTTCTCTGGGAAGAATATATGAATAGTTAATTTGGGAGGTGGTTTGAGGAAACACCAGTTAAGGGAGTGGGGAGCTGAGACAAGGAGGAGAAGACAGCTAATAAAGGGTTCCTCATCAAGCAAGTTATCGCTGGGGGTCCCTGGAGTTGAGCTTACTGGGGAATTCTGGGGGCCAGTGTAGAATGTACAGCTCTGAGTGAGGCAACATGAGGTGGCAGGAGGGGAACCCTGCTAGTGGCTATTTGAGGGTTGAACTCGGGGAGAGGAGCATAAATCCTCAGAAAGGGCTATCAGGCAAAGAGAAGCAGGGACAAGCATTTTGAAGTTCAGAGGCTGCTACTAAAATGTCAAGGCCTGAGGTGACATAAGTGGGTCAATGATTTATATTATATATATTCACAGATCTTATGTTTATGATCTAAATGTGAAGTCCAGGATCCTGCAAATCAAAACTTTGGCTATCAAAACTCAAGAGAATTTTCCTTATTTTTGATATATTATGCATTGGGTTACGTATAACTGCTGAAAAAAATAAAGCGTACAGGAGAATTATGTGTCTGAGTGTATGGGGGTTACTATCTTAAAACTGTGTCTCATCACAGAGTCATTTTGCCAATCTTTCCTGCATTTTGCTATGCATTAAAACATTTTTATCTTCAGAGCTAATAAAGTACCACACACAACACATCTGTTTATGACTAGGTCAAGGCCTAGTGGAGTCTGCTTTCTACGTTTGAGAATTCAGTTCATTTAGAAAGATTAATCTTCCCAGGCAACACTAATACTTGCTGTGGGAGTCTCAGCTATTTTCTTGGCCCTCAGGTAAGAGAGTTAATGCGCATATGATGTGTATAAGTAGAAAGTTTATTGCTCTCCATAACTTTTATTCTTTTCTCCATCTTCTGCTTCATTTCTTCCATCTTCTACTCATAATCTCTGAGGCACAGGTGTTGTTTTAAGCCACCCCTAAATTCCAATTCTTCTGGCTTCCTTTCACATTCCAACTTAACTCAGTTTTATGCACTTTTCCTCTTTTCTTATCCCAACTACATTTTCTCCCTTCGGTTCAGCACAACCATAGGCCCTGTAGACAGGAAGTTCTCTCTTATCATTGTTTCCTCTGAGCCTCTACTCTGCCAATTTGCACCAGCAACAAGCAAGAAAACACACAGCCAGCCTATGAACAGAAGTGGGAGGAGCCAGAGCGAAGCCTTCTGCGGCCGGATGACTTTTCTGATTCGCTGGCTGGAGAAAGGCTGGGATTTCCCGCTGGGGAAGGCTAGATTTACAACGAAAACTTGAGAAGTTTTACAAGTAGGAATAGGATCTACGTAGACAGAGAGACAGCTTTGAAGTCCCAGGAGAAAATTCACAGCTGTTCTCAGGATATTTTCTCTTTCAGTTTTCAAAAATTATATTATTTGGGGGCCTAGTTTGTGACTGTGCAGTCATTTTATTTTACTTTCGGTTTTCTAAAAATGCATTATCCTTGTGCTATTTTTGTGGCCATTTACCATTTTATTTTATTTCTAGTTTGCTTCTGTCTCATGAAAGAGATAAGTATGGCCGGTTTCTTTATCCATATGTCCTCCCACTGGTTCTGCTGCTATTAAATTCTATTGTGTATTTCAATGCAAGGGCTGGTTCCAGCTTTTCTCTGGTGCTTTCAGTTTGACTATTTCACTGCTTATCTCTGGAACAGTCGCTTGAAAAATCGCTTCCACTTCCCCGAGCAGGAGAGAGTGTTATTCATCGCGCACCTCTATTCTTCCAGCGGGGAAGCCCTCCCAGCCCTGATTACTCCCACTCCCCCTTGCCGACCCCAGGCTGCTGTCATTGCTGGAGGTCAGGGCAAGACTTTAGAGTCTCTCACAGAGAGAGGAAAACGAGAGTAGTCTTCCCTTGGTATCCATGGGGAATTGGTTCCAGGAACCTCCCTGCGGACACCAAAATCTATGGATGCTCAAGTCCCTTCATTAAACGGTACAGAGCAATGAACACTGTCGGCCCTCCATATCTGCGGGATTCACATCCGTGGATTGTATTCCTATCTAGGGTGACCATGTGTCTTGATCTGTCCTTGACGTTTTTTTACAAAGTCTACCAATATGCGTTTTTTAATTTTTTTGAAAGAATTTTGCTTTCAAAAATAGCTTTTTGAAAAGAAATATTTTACAAGTCTACCAGCATAAACCATTTCAGTCAATAAATAATTTTATTTATTTGTTTATTTTTTTGGTGAGGAAGATTGGCCCCCCACGAACATCCATTGCCAACCTTCCTCTTTTTTGCTTGAGGAAGATTATCCCTGAGCTAACGTCTGTGCCAGTCTTCCTCCATTTTGTATGTGGGATGCTGCTACAGCATGGCTTGATTAGCAGTGTGTAGGTCGGTGCCCAGGATCTAAATCTGTGAACCCTGGGCTGCCCAAATGGAGTGCACAAACTTAACGACTATGCCACCAGGCTGACCCCAATAAATATTTTTATAATTATATGATTTCAGTCATTTTTACTGCCCCTTCTCATCATCAGAAGTATTTTGGTTTGATCGGTGGGTGTACCTATACATACTCTACCTGTAGTGAAATGCACTTGAAGTTTCTCTGCAGACTGTGCTTAAATTAAGATACCAGTTGCTGAATTAACTTTGTTGAATAAATGGTTTTATGCCTATATTTGGAAAAGTAATTCAAAATCTTGCTTTAGCTCCCTTGCCGGTAGAATAGCAATAAAAATAGAATCTCTGTCATAGGATTGTTACCAAGATCAAGTGACACATACATGTAAAACTTTCACGTTCCAATCTAAGTACGCAGTTTTATACATTTTTCAGCATGCTAGCTATTATTTGGAGAATTTTGGTATTGGAGTGAAGAAAAGATCCATTAACATTATTAAAAGGACATTACTCTCATCTAAAATGCCCTTTTCCTTTATTACTACCTATTCATTCTTTTATTGCTTTCAAATTTATTCACGTATGTATTCTCTTTAATTCTGCTCTCTCACTCTGCTTTCCTTTCTCTTCATAGTCAACTCTACTAAAGTATTTTTTGTATATTTTCTCTCAAAAGTTGCATTATTATTTTGTGTGCAGCTAATTTAATTTACATAAATGCTCCTGTGTCACATACTTCATTCTTGTCCTGTGGGCTTCTTTTTTCTCATCTATAATAGTAGCGTATTGGGTTTGGTTCCAAAACTTACTCTAGGATCGAAACCGGGCTGGTTGCATCAGAATTCTGTGGGGAGCATTAGAAAAGTGTAAATTCCTGAGACGCACTTAAAACTTCTCATCTCAGATCTTCCACTGAATTGAGTGATCTTAGAGTTTACCTCATCAAAAATTCTGTGCTTCCTCTATGATAGCAAAATTTTCCTTTTTTGCTTTTTAAATTCTCTAATGGTTTAGCAAGAAAAATGAAATTCGTTATGAAAAATAACTTTACAAAGTAAAACTGTTTATACTGACATATTTATAAGTGCTTGATTACGATTGATTTTTTTTTTTGTCACAAAAGTAAAAAAAGTAAAAGGAAACACAGCTCTGAAATAGTATATATATTACCTTAGGTCATAAGATTTTTTTTATTCGAGTAAGTTATAAAATGTTAGATTGAGTTCTTAATTGAAATTGTCCCCATGTGCTTGTAACATTTACAGTTGAGCTGAGTGTGTATGCATACAGTATTCATGGACTTATTGAATCAGAAGTTACATATTTTTTTCCAGTGTACTACTCCAATTATTAAAAGTCATTTCTTTTAAAAAAGTACCATGGCTGCTGTCATGTACTTTCTTATGATTTACTTTTTAAGAGATTAAAGTGCCTTTACCATAAAAAATTTTTTTAAATATAGCAATCTATTATATTAGAATTATGTTTTTGCTAAGAAAGATGAAGCATTTTACTTGAAATGTATCTTATCTTTATGGTATGTCTGCAGAATATTTACTGATCAGTTTTTATTAGCTTCTTTTCCAAGTAGCTGCTCTTGAGATTGTATATTAAGAATAAAGAGGGAATATAACTTGTCTATGATGAAAAAGTAAGAGAACAGTGAACGAAATGGAGATGTTTTCAGTCCAATTCCATCCATTATTTGTCTTTTCTATGTAAAAAAAATCACTCCACTTATAAGAAGCCAAGGGTGAGTCATCTATCAGAATAGCGAGGTAACCTATGCAGCAAAATCTATTATGAAGGAGAAATACACAGTTTAGGGAATAGGAGGGAACAATCAACAACAGTTGCAATAGACAGTCATCTCGTTGGGCCCTATTGTCTTTGTTTTCATATCATAGAGTGTTAGGGGGTTGGCACACCGATTTTGGTAGCACTGATGAGATTTCAGGGTAGAATGGTGCTGTGTGAATGAGGCAGGAAAACAGAAGAAAAGAAGGAAACTTTTACATCCAGGATGAGTAGGAGGGACAGGTCTTGCCGTCAACTGGCTTTAGCCTGCTTCCTAGGTCATGAGCATCCTTTCTTTAAACATTTTGGATATTTCACCCTATAATTGTTGACGTTTCTTGTTCACTTTCTTTTTTTTCTCCTACTTGTTTATTTTCAAATTTAATCCATTTTAAAGTTTATATTTTTACCATAATTGAGAGTATCTCAACTGACATTATCATTGCATAGCTACTCAGAGGACTGACTCCGTGACTCTACAGAAATCCAATAAATGAATTTAAATATTAATGTTATAGGCGTTTTTCCAACATGGGTTAAATTTTTTAGTAGCTCTTCTGGAAGGAGATTTCTTTTCTGAGGTTTCTTCTGATGTTTTAACAGAGATCAGTCAACAGAGGTTAAAACAGATTGTGACTTAGCTGGAGAAGCGAAAATCTAAAGCAATTCAAATCTTCACCTACTGGTTCAGAGGCTGAGGGGGCTTTGAAATAAAAATTTGTTTCTCTAATGTAAGCTGTAAATATTTAGATCTAAAGATATAGAAAATCTGTTATAAATATATTTCAAGAATAAAGCAACAGCCCTTTGAGATAAGCAGTTTACAGTTGTACATAACTTCAAAAGGAGAAAATGAGAACTAAGTCAAGTGATTTGGTCCAAGGTTACAAAAACCTTGTCTAACTAATAGCCTCATTCCCTAACAATAACAAAGAGCATAGACTCTGCTACTTTTTTATTCGAACATGAAGTCTAGGAATCCTGGAGTCTGGAAGTTGACAAAGCACAATTCTTTATTCATTTCACAAATATTTATTGACTATGCCTTATTTGTAAAGCTGGCCATGCACTGGAAAATGAGTAGACAGAAACACGAGGGGCCTTGGCCAGGTACTGATTCTCTATTTGGGAAAGACAGAAATTAAACAAATAAGCAAAAAAATGTATTGCTTAATGACAGTTGTCACAACTGCCACACAGATGACAGTCAAGTAGTTATGAGTGCATATAATAGAGGTCCTGATTTGTCTGATGAATAAGTAAAGACTTAATGAGGAAATGATGTCTCATCTGAAATCTGGAAAGAAACAAAGGTTGGGGTCACGCTGGGCATTCCAGTTAGAGGGAACAATGCTGGGGAAGTTTTCAAGGCAGGAAAGAAAACGAAGGCGGCAAGCTGGAGAAAATGAAAGCAAGGCCAGGGGATTGAAGAAGCAACCAAAATTAGGAACTATAGTATGAAATTAGCAAGAAGTAAGACTGCCAGACAGCTTCTGCATCCCTGGGTGTATTGGGTTTTCTGAGTTTGTGAGAAGAAGGCAGGGGGTGAGTTGAGGGGTCACTGAAATTTTCTGAGAGAAATTAATATGTAGAAAAAGCAGACAAGATGTCACTTACCTTACAGACAGTGTTCTATTTAAATTTCAAAGCAATCATAAAGTAGATTTTATCCCCTTTATTTTACATATCAAGAAACTGAGGCAAATTTGTGCAAGATTCCACAGAACTAGCTTAAAAGCTAGTAATTGATTAATTTTTAATAGACTTGCCACTACCAAAAAAAAATCTGTCAGTGAAACAGCATCACCACCTTCTCCAACACCACCCCTGGAATCATAGGCTTCCATCTGCTCAAAGGATGGCACCACATACCTCAGGACTGGAACTAACCACCGAGGCCGACTTCCTTCAATCTACAGATGAAGAAACTGGAGGCTACAGATGCCAAGTGACACAGTCAAGGGCGCAGCATGAGGTATTGGCAGAGCCTGGGTTTATCACGAACCCCACAATGCTTTTCACATTTCATTTTCTGGCTCAGTCTTCTTTTGGTAGCCACGGGTCCGAAGGTTAGTGGCTAAGACAACCACTACGCATTCAATACTCTGCCAAACATCACTGAGGCAGCCACACTTACTGAAAAAAGTCATCTTGAATTTTGGAGGCGAAACTTCCTGTAATCCTCCTCATTGATAATGTCTGTTTGTGTTCTGTCTACATGATTAGAACTCCTTCCGCGTGAATAAGCCAAGGTAATTTATTTTCTATCATCACAGAGATAAACTGCCTTGCTCTCCATGCTAAAACTTTTCTGACATCTTTTGGAATTCATGGGAATTAGATCACTATTAAGTTGCTGTAGAAGAGAAAACCTTTGAGGTGGGTGGAATAGAGAAAAAGCTTTATAAACTCAAAGTTGGTTTTTAATGTTTTGAGATTTTTGAGGAAACCAAAACATGAGTGCTGTTTGCTTATGTCGAAGCGTTTTCAAAATGGATAAATTTGTATAATATGTTCATAGAGAACATTCTGTTCAAAATAGATAAATGCAAATTAATTCGACTTTTAAAATTAAAAAAATGAATGCCAGTGAGCTGGTATTTTAAGAGAAGCACTTCTGAAAAATGAAATATCAATCATCTTTAGTTGGGTTCTCCACTAGGGGGCAAAAAGAACATTTCGACACAGTAGATGCCTTAATGACATGCTGGCATTTGAAACCAGGCATTTCAGTTTATCTAATTGGCAGTCATCATTCTTAAAATGCACTTAATTTAATCACAAAACAGTTGACTTTTAAATTTCTTCCAGGAAACTGAGAACAATCCGTTTTTTCTATTATCTGTCCCTGAGCTCATGTGTTGTCATCTAGCTGAAATTTCTCCTTGGAACACTTTTAATAAAGTCATTTTAAAAATTAAGAATTTGCTAATTTGAAAGAGATATGCAGGAGGAGGCAGGCTGGATGGCATTTTTAGTGAGGAAAAGTATACTTGGAGAAAGATGATTTTTAAAACTCTTATAAAATAACACACTGGCCCCTTAGAATTTATTGACTGTGCTTGTGTTCTCTAGGCATAGAAAAATAAACTGCCATCAGTTTGCACCTTGTTCAGATGGAGGCACTAAAGAAAAATGAGCTCCTTGTATTTCACAGCACTCAGCTGCCAGCTGCCCCTTCCTCATTGCATGATATCTTAGATCAGGTTCCTTAGAAGCAGAGCCTGAGACAAGGGTTCAGATGTTTGTGCTTTATTGAGGGAATGCTCTTCAGAAAAACATCCTGTGAGGGAGGGAGGGAATCCAAATTGGGGAGGGCAAAGAGTGGAGCCTATGTGATCTCAGGTAAGGGCCAGCCTTGGCCTAATTCAGAGGGAGAGGGCTCTGGAGCATAAATTATCCATCCTTGAGGCAAAGGATCTGACAGTTGGATATCTCTTATCAGTCTGTCACTGGCTGTGGGCTATGGTGTGGGGACAGGGTCAAGTAACTCAGCATTAGGATGCTTTTCTCAGCTGCTGGCAATGGTCTGTAGAAGGAGGGACCTGTGGGCCCTGAAATATAAGAAAACCCTGGTGGAGGCATTTATCTTTGCAAATGGAGTCTTTAAAATATATATCTATATATATTTGCTTTGGTCACAGTTGCTTGTCTAACATTCTTTGAATGCCATTGCTTTTTTGAAAATGTCTTTTATCTGAGGTTGATCCACATGAAATTGCCATTATTCAATGTTTCTGGACCTACAAAATTATCGCTTTCACAGAGTTCAACCTAATTGTTTGTTCATTGCTTTAATTTAGTTAACATTTTACTCACTCTGTGCAACAAAAGCCATATGTACCATGTGATATTTACATAGTCAAGAAGTCTCTTATGTTGAAACTTCAGGGCAAAATTTTCCTATATTGCTTCATCTTGCCTAATGTGACCACTGTTTTACTCCTTTCATTAAAATATGAACATAAAATTCTTTCAGATTGCTAAATTTGTTGTTTACCCCTGTGTAACTGATTGAATACAGGGCAGATACTTCATTTACAGCCATCAAATAATGATACCCATTTGCCCTCAATCAGCCGTATGTTCATAAGTTCTGTGACTCAAATAGAAATCTTTTACGGAAGAAAGATTTGACTGTGGGCTTAGACCCTTCCTCAGGTTTGTTTAAAAATATCTATTTAGCTCTCATTGGGCATTTGCTCTTAGCTCTATTGAGGCATTTGAATGAAATATAAGGCTACTCCTTACTCTCAAAGTATTAGAGGTCAACCACTGGAAAATCCTAGTACTTTGAGACTGTATCATTAGGAATAAATGATTATGATGGTCTTATCTTCGTGTTCATTGATTTTTGTTTTACCAGTATATAATGTCTATTTTTGTGCTTTATACATTTTTCTTAAATTTCGTTTTAAAATAATGATTGATATTCCAGTTTTACTGTTGGTTTGTATTAGACATATAAAATCTTTTGCTCCTTTTATTTTCAACTTTTACATGTCTTCTCGTGTGTGTGTGTGTGTCTCTTGTTGACCATATATTCTTTGATCTGGATTTTTTTAATCTTGAGAGACTTCTCAATGTATGAGAGTATCTCATTACATCACCTTAATTCTGCCATGTTATTTTACATTTTCCAACACTGTAATTTCTTCTCTCTTCTTTCCAGTTTTCCATCCAAGAGACCTCATTTTAATTTACTAGTTTAAAATTCTTTCTGTTGTTATGATTGACCTTAACTTAGGGCTCACATTCATGTTTATATACTCCTATCAATGTTTACATCTTCTCTGAGTAAGACAAGTCCATTTGGCCCCTTCCATTACCACCCAACATGTTGATATCATCAAATTCTAGATTTTTATTTCTGGCATGTTATGGTTATAATTTCTCTCTTTCTTTTCCATGGTCTGTCATGGCTTCTCTCTCTTTTTTTTTGGCAAAGACATTCTTACGCAGGGTGTTTTTAATACCCTTCCTTCCTATATTTCTTGCTCATCCTCCTGTATTTATTTCTCTTCTTATTTGAGTCCTTGATCCAAGAAAGTTTTTTTAAAGGTGGGTCTTTATTTGGCAAATATTCTGAGGCCTTGTATACCTGAGAGTATATTTCATGCCTTCACATTTGAATGACATTTTAACAGTTTATCAAATTGTAGGTGATAAAAATCTTAGACAAAGATGGTAGTATTTTATCTTAATTTTCAAAAGATCTCACTCTTTGGAATGGCTGAAATCTACTACTATAACTAAACATAGAGTTTTCCATGGGCTTCTTAGGAATCAGTAAATACCTTACCTATTTTATGGTTTGAAGTTTGAATAAAGTACTACCATGGCTGCTAGCATGTGGTTCTAGCAGGAACATAGCAGGGAGTAAAAGAAGACAGATTCTCCAGAGGGGAGATCTTAGACTGTGACAAGACTCAAGAAAGCAAGGCTGTCAGAATCCCCCAGGAATTGCTGCAATCTAAGACCAAGTTGCAGTGCCTGGCAGGACGACATTGTTGGAGGGGTGGGGCAGGGAGTAGTGGGTGTACTGAAAGTTTAAATGTGTGTAACAGACGTGGTAAGAGTGTCAGGAAGCACTTACATCATTCCTGAATATAGTTTGAAACAATGCATAGGAAGATGTGGAGTTGGAGGAATAGGGTCCAACTCCAGGGAGGTGGGATGGCAGGCACCATACAGGAGGCAGCCCTCCAGTTACCTGTAGACATACGGTCCTCAGCTCATCTGCCTACCAACCATTCACACATCCTCTTCCTCTTCAACTTCCTCTCCTCACATCCTCAAAGATGCTGCTTGGGGTGTAGTGTTAGGAGAGAGTAGAGTGGGATCTGGTAAGGGGTCCCTGGAGTACGGGGGGAGACACACAGATTGACCCCATCACAATCATGCCTGTTCCTTGTAAGAAACACTTTTCCACATTTTTCTGGTACATCAGTTGACATCTGTTGACACAGTCCTGAGTTCTGGGATAGGTTTCTTGAAGTTGGGATAACTGGTTGCAAATTAGGAACAACTGGGATGGGACTAAGGAGGGGCAGGAGTCAAAAAATATTTATGAGGTTGAGAGTCTTAATACAGAGCTCTTTATTTTCTATTATATGTTACATTAAGATAAAATGGCTAATACCCCTTATATTCTATAAAGGAGAAAGAATGGGGGAGAAAAAAAATTCCACCAACATTATCTTTTGTGAAGAAAGAGACATTTGGTTTATGATTGTGCTAGAGTTAGTATGATATTGAAAACAATTGAAAATGATGTTTCGCCTGTAGTACTAAGCAACTAATTGTGCCCTTGAAGGATAGAGGTAAGAAAGAGAACAACAAATAGCTTCCTTGTCAATTCCAATTTCCGTTTCCAGAATTTATTTTGAGTCCTAGAATGGTGTGGAATATAGATTTGGCTCCATTTTCATTAAACCTGGGAGCTGTGCAGTGAAAAAAATGAATGGTGTAGTTAATCCCCCTAGGGAAGTGGTTTTCTAGTTGAGAAAGAAGCAACTCTAGATGAAAAATGTGGGTGAACACAGGGATGTGGTATTTGTTTTCAAAACAGGCTGAACATATAGTGGATGGAAAAAATTTCCCTTGTGTTGTCTTTTAGAAAGCGGTCTTTGGAGGAGAGCATTCGAATTCCCAGGTCTGTGCCTCCTGAGATGGAAGAGGAAAGGCCAAAATAAAAATAGGGTAATTTGGGAATTTTCAGCTACATTGCAAAAGACTTGTTACAGGGATCAGAGCTAAAAATTCCTGTTTTCTTACTGGTGTTAGGCTTCCTGGTACTTAGACACCAGTATAAAGATATTAGTGACCAGCACTTAACAGTGAGTTTTCTGTGGGTTCATAAACCAATTAGCATGTAAATTCCAGCTGAACATATGATAATACTCAGGGAATACACAAAGGAATGTTGTGGAACTTAGTAGTGTTTATAAAAGTTCATGCAAAGAGCAAGTGGCACAGCTGAGAACTCGTATTAAGGATCCCAGGTAAGATTGTATGGAGTTCATTTGTACCATTGCCAGCGACAGGCATAACTACTACCTCAGCTGTGGCTCAGTGGTGGAGATTCCAGAAAGAAAGGACTTTTTTTTTCTGGATGGCATCATTTATCAAGCAACAGATTTTTGCGTATGTATCGCAGACTCATTGAATTATCCAAGTGGAAGAGGAACTGGAACTCATCTAGCTAGGGCCCAGATTTTAAAGATGAGGAAATGGAGGCCCAGAGACAAAGGGACTTCCCCCAGGTCATGCAGGGAGTTAGTGGTATAGACAAATTTGTAAACCTTTGGGCATCACCAAAAATAGAGGTCGCACCTTTAAATTTAAAAAATAAATGGTTAAGCCACTGATGTTCTGTAATTTTTAAAAGTATTTCAGGCTAATGCAGATGAAATCTTTAAGACATATGAATAGGAGGAGCGTGTTTCTGACTGTCACTGAACGCAGCTTTTTCCTCATAGCTCCTGCCATGATCCGCTCTCGTTAAAGAAAGACTCAGCATTGCCCGTGTTGTGTTCCAAGGCATAGGATCTTGAGCAATATCACCAGTTAACTAGTGTTTGGTGCACAGTTGCTAGGATGTGATGGGCCCTATTCTCCCACAGCTTGCAGACTTTGGGGGAAATGAGACAAACTCAGTTAACAGCCTTTATTCATTTAATAAGCATTTTCGAGGGCTTACTCCTTTGCTTCCAAAGTGGAGTTGATGCACGCAAAAGGCCTGCGCAGTAATTCTCTAGCCTCAGTTCCTGACATTCTCATTCATTTTGCCCGTCCACTCTGAATTTTCTCCCTTCTTCGACTCAGCCTAACTGAGTAATTTCTTTTCAGTTACTGACCCCATATGCACTCTCCATAACCCTTATCAATATCAGGAGACGTATCCTTTAGATTTCAGCCTCTTGGGAAGAGATTTCTTCATCCTTCTAGACTAGGTCAGATTTGTCTGTTATGAATCCTGACAGCCCTCTGAACTTTGCCTTCAGAACACATTATTTTGTGTTTGTTTCTCTATATTCCTGATTATGTGATTAATGTCTGTCTCTCCCACTGCATGGTGGTCTCCAAGGGCAGGGACAATGTCTGCCTGTTTGCTATTATCTCTCTAACATTTAGCAAAGTGCCTGACATACTAGCAGGTACTTAATAAAAAAGATCTGTGATAAATTATTTAATTATACAACTGGAGTATGACTTGTTTTATTAAGACATTTTGATTATAGTTCATTTCAGTTGTGAATAGATAAATATTTGAAAAACAATTCCATCAGTTCATAAAAACGTTGGCTATGGCCTCACTACTCAACCTGTAGTAGCCTTGGCCTCTGCTGAGATCCCCTTAGAAATGCAGACTCTCAGGCCCCTCTCTGGACCTACTGTGTCAGAGTCCAAAATTTACCCCAGGTGCTTCCTGGGCACTGGGATATGCTGGAAATCAGGGATTAAAAACTCAAATGTTTTGTTTGGCCAAGCAGATCCCCTAAATGAATGAAGTAAGCCAGATATATAAGCATGATAATAGGTGACCTCTGACCCGTGGTCTCCTCTTGGTAGGAGTGACGGGGGCTGTGTTGACATGGAGATCATTGGGTTCATCTAAAAGGGCAGGCCGCTCTGCAGATCAGGGTGATCGCAGGCCTGCTGTTGCAAGACCTTTGAGCAGTTCAAGAGAAAGAAACATCAGCCTACAAGAGCAATCTGTGGACTCAAACACTGTGACACCTAAATTCAATTCTTCTTAAAGCAGAAGCATCATGAAGGTCAAACAGAACACACGTGTGTGACAGTTCTGGTTCAAAGGTGTCTGGTTTGCAAAGTTTCATATAAATGAGGAGCCTTTCAGGAATGCAGTAAACACTTCCTAATTCTTCATGAATACAGACTTCTTTAAGTTTGCAAGTCAGAAAATCCTCTTTTTTCTAACCCTTTCATTCATTCCTTCTTTCATTAATTTATTCATTCACTTCTCATTTAGTGTCTGCCTTGTGCTGAGTGAGCCCTGTGCCAGGTGCAGGAGACCTAAAGAGGAATAACATATAATCCACATGACTTCCAATGGCTTCCAATCTCATAATGACGACATAACACTTATGAAACACAGCATTTTCTGTAGCTATCGCTACAGTAATTTGTCACATCTATTTTTGAGAGGTGTTCTTAAGAAGGTTACACTCTCACTTGAGTAGTTCACAAATCTAGGTGGGGAGACAGAAGGAGAAGGCACAGTTTACTGAAGACAAATGCAACAAAGAAGCTTTACAAGAGGATGCGCTTCAGCAGAGAAGCAATCCCAAATCAGTGAGTTCTGCAAAGCACGTGTAGCACTCTCGGTGATTTTCAAATGTTAGCACTTCTTGCAACACTTCCTCGGCTTCACGATTTCTGGCAGACAAGAAAACCTACTTCAACTTCATGTCGGAGGCAGAGCTGTTTCACAAACCTAGAGCTTTGAATTCATTTCTCAGGTAGATTAAAGACTTAAGTGATTTAACCGCATTTTGCATGTTTTCTTTTTTTTCTGGTCATATGGTTCTCATTTCTCCAGTTGGATTGAGGGCATTTTATCTGTCTTTGTTAGAGAAGTTTGTGTTACCTCTGGAGAAGCGGTGACATTTATGAGAAAGCCCCACACTGGTAACAAACACTTTCCAAAGCTTTATATTATTTTGGTGGCAGCTGTGATCAAGAGTGTAATAAAAATCAGCTGAACGTTTTATTCCACTACCACTTGTTGATTCTCCCACAGTGGTGAGTGAGCAAAGGTCTAATTAGTCTGTTCCACAATATCTGGGCCTGGTCTCCATCCAGCATAAAAGCAGGTTTTGTCTCATTTCATCTGAGATTTCATTTCACTGATCCTTCTATGTTGAATAATGTTCTGATGATAAAATTAGTAACTTTTCGTTCTTTTTTTTTGAGACAAAATAGTAATTTGTTCTCCAGAACACTTACCACCAAGTAAGCAGACTTGGAGGACTCTCTCTGTCCCTCTGTAGTCACCTACTCTTTGAAGAGCAAGCCATTCATCTATGTAGAATTTATGGTGATGTTTTAGTTTTATTCTTTCCATTCTGACTGTGAGAGAATTTTCATCCCATGCTTTACTGTCCTCCCCACTTAACATCTCTAGCCCTTATGCATTACAAAATCTTGGCATTCAGCAGAGATATCAACTTTATTTCTCTCAAACATTTCCCATATTTTCTTTTGTAATCAATAAAATGTCTGCTTGATGCTTCTTCACTCATCCTAGAGAGTAGGGGGTACCTAGAGTCACGCAGGAAAACTTGAGTCTATCCTGTTCTCTGAGGCAGTGCTTTAATTTAAAACTTCTTCTTTATTCTCTCTCTCTCTGATTACTTGAATATCTTCCAATCCCCCCACCTCCATCTATATTTTGTGAATCAGCCACAGTGACTTTTTTGAAATGAAAATCTGATCACGTGCCCCATTCTTGTTTAGCATCCTTCCGTGGCTTCTCACTGCCTCGAGAATGAAGCCCAGACTTCTCATCTGACGTAGAAGCACCACTGTATTGTCTCCTGCATGGCCATTCGTAGCTGCACCAGCAACTCCTGAACTGCTTCTGGTCTCTGAATGGGACACTCTTGCCTCTAGTATGGAGCTTTTCCTTTTGCAGAATGGCACACACTACTCCCTTGGCCTGTCTCCCCCTCTCCCCTCTCTTGAGCACGTTCCAGGGGCATGTTACCACTTCATACTTGCTTTGAAAGCACAGGCTTTGGAGACTATCACCCTGGATTCCAATCATGGCTCTGCCACTTACTAGTTCTGGATCTTGACTAAGTTATTCTGCCTCTCCATGCTTTAGTTTCCTCATCTGTGAAACAGGATAATAGTGCTCTCCTCATTAGGTTGTTGTGAAAACTAAACAACAAATACGTATAATAAATTTATCATGTGAGCACATAATACACTATTATGACTAAATACATTAACCTTCACAAGATATTAATATCGTATTTTATTTTATTTTTTTGGTCAGCTTGAAGATAACAAAAAGGCAAATCTATTGTGACAAAAAATCATAAATAGGAGAAAGCATTCCAAAGCCAAATATAAATGATTTTGGGATTACCAATGAATTATTATCCATCATTTTCTGTTCTCTCTTGTTGACTAGGATAATTAATACATAGTTTTTGAATTCAAGATTAAAATAAAATGGATTTAAATGAAGAGATACCTATATTGGAAAGAAAGAATGGAATGTAAAAGTAGACATTCCATGATTACTCAATTGTTTTTCCAGTGTCAGTTGGTTATTTTATTAGGTGTGTTCCAACATTTTCAAATTTCAAGATATTTATTCTATTCTATTTTAGGAGACTAGGAGAATGGAAATTTGACATTGTATAAACTCTGATGATTCATGTAATTACCACACCTCTTAGCCTAGGTATGCTAATGATTCTGCTGTCTCCAAGACCAATTACTTGGGTCTGAGATTTGATGCAGTACATAGGGTCCAGTTCTCAGCCACACTTAGCATCTCAGGAGACCCTGACGAACAGGAGAAAGGAAGCGCTTTCAGCTGATTTCTGGAATGCCGTTTAGATCTCCTGTTGGCTCTCAGGCCAGATCATGCTTCTATTTTAAGCAATGGTCTCTTCTGTTATGATACCCAGAAGATTTCAGACTTGGGGACAGAATGTAATGGCCAGGATTCAGTGAAGCTATGGCTTTAAATAAAAGCAGACTCCATTCTTGAAAATCCGCTGGAACAGAGGGAAGCCTGAGGAAATGTGAGGCAGGACCGCCTTGGCCTCCCCAGCAGCCAGTGTTGGCTCCTCCAAGGGCCAAGGCTGAATTTCTGGGATCCTCTGAATTGCCCTGCAGGATTAGAAGGTAGTCACTGTTGCATTGATTTATTGACCAAATCAGGACCCTTGGAGCGTGAAAGGGAACCAATCATTTCCCTAGCCCTGATTTGCCTAGATCAATAGCAGAATTAGGAATATTCCTGGCAAATCAGGTACCATGGTTACCCTAAAGTTGGTGTGAGTAGAGATGGTAAAAATAAGGGGTAAACAGATTTACTACGAATGATTGCTCTTCCCTTCTTTGTGTGTGTGTATGTCCCTTATGCTGTCTATCCGTCTCTTTTTCTTGCATGTCTATGACTTTCTTCTAGTTCAACAGGTTTAAGTGTGTGTGTAGTGCTCAGAAGACCCAGGCAGTAATAAAAATTCTTGGATAAGCAAAACAGCCTGCCTTCTGTTAGTGTCACTGTGTTGTAAACTACGTTATAATAACATCATCTGGTAAGACCGCAATGTTTATAAGTCCCTGTGTAGTGAGATCATTAATGTTTACAGTAATGCACAATGCTTTACATTCCAAGTAAACATTTACTATCTACAGATCCCTCTGCATCTACTGTGGCTCTCTGCATGATCTGTCTCTTCTCCTTTGAAGCTTTTCAATTTGAGGCCTATTGGGAGAGTTGAAACATAAATATAACTTCGTTTCCTCTCTATGGTATCAGTGTGTTTTAACAATCCATTCACTCAAGAAACATTTCATAACTGTCTATGCTATGTGGCAAGCACTGTCAGAGTCTAAGTGGGACAGAGATAAATAAGATATGGTCTTACGCTCAAAGTGTTCACCATCTGCCAAAATGTTTTTCGATGTTAAGAGTATCTTCCTTTGTTTTTAATAGCAATCAAGTCTTGACGTTTACACTTGGTAGAATGTATGGTGATCAGCAATAATATTCTTATTGTCACTGTCTGTCTATTTAAATGAAATTTAAACATTTATTTCTCCTCACTTCTCCTCCTGACCATAACCTGGGCATCTTTTCTGTGAAGCTGAGTCATCCAATGGTGGCTATTCCTGAACACGAAATTCTTGATTCCAAAGAGGTAATCGGAGATCTAGTTATCCATTTCCGGGTGATATTAGGTTGTAGAATTAAACCAATTAATCTTTTAAAAAAATTAATAAAATCATACTTTTTTTTAAAAGAGAGAACTAACTGGCCCCTTGTGTTCTTCAGAAGCAACTGATAGTTAAAGAAGTAAATTCTCACTGCTTCTCAAGGTGGAAGGGGGTACTAGAGGGCCCCATGTGCCTAACACCTTGATTACAAACCAACTCCTTCTATCTCGTGTCTGTCTTTGTGATTTTCTCTTTGGATTCATATGTGAAACCACTGTTGTCTTCTTTCTCCAGAGGGTCAAAAGATGTCCCGTAATACGTATGGTGGGTCTTCTGAGTCAGAGGCCCCAGTGTCTCATGGTATCTCAGTTTCAGCTCATTGAAGGATGCCTGCTTAGCTCACTGAGCTGCCCCCCCAAGTGAATCTTGCATTTGGCAGGCAGCAAGTAGGCAAAAGTACACCAGCTGAGAAGTAGCCCCTGAATTGCATGCAAGTGTTTAGCCATTTTCACATTTTGAGCTAACAGATAAAAAATAAATTTGAAAAAAACATTTCATTTTTATGAATACTATACCAAACAGGCAAAGAAAAAGTTTTGTAACGAAATTTGTAATTTTTGTTAATCAAGAGCGAGAATAATTGAACGTTTTCTCTTCTACCTCCTCAAAGTGGTAAATATGAGAAAAAAGTGATTTTTAAAGGACTTATCTTTAAGGAGGGAGTAAGTGAGCTCAATACATTCATTTCATATGCCCTCACAAGTGAGACATGTTCAATTTCACGGCCTCCAAGTTTAGAAAAAACAAGCAGAGTACAAAAGAGAACCAGGAATAATAAAATTCCAAATAATATCTGAATTTTTCCCAAAAGTGTATTTCCCATAATTTAAGGCATATGATATACTTTTCATAAACTGACATCCCTACTTCTGCAAATTTTAAAACTTCTATCACATAAGACCAATGTGCCTCTCTGCTATAACATTAGTCATTATCATATAAACGTGTGTTCTGAATAAGTGTGATTTATATCCTTGACCACATGTCTGATTTTTTAAAAATAGGATTATTGGTTCAATGAGTATGGACGTATGGAAGACTTTTGATGCACATAGCTAAACTGCATTCCTGAAAAATTGTAGCAATTCACCCTACCAGGAGCCTGTTCTAATCCCTGTTTCCATGTACACTTGCCAGTATTGAGAAGTATTATAATTGCCAGTTTAGTGAAATCTTCTTATATGTTAAAAAGTGCTATGCCCTTTACATGCATTATTTTACTTAATCTTCACAAAACATTGTAAGTTAAGTACTATTATCATTCCCATTTTACAGATGAGGAAACTGAGGCTGGGGGAAATCAGTATAATGCCTAAAGCCAAATGGCTGGGAAGTGTCCACACAATCAGGAATCAAATCCAGATCTGACAGCCTGGAGTCCATCCTCCTAACCTCTCTACTATACTCTATCCAGCTCTCTCTCTTTATCTAGAGCTCTATCTACACGATCTCAACCTTCCTCTCTTTAAAATCATATTTTAAAATATTTGCAATTTAAAAGGGGAAATTATCTTTCCTTTTTATTTGCATTTAAAAAATTCTATATTTTTCTGTTACTTTTGTCTATTTTGCTTTGTGTTACATTATACATTTATCTACTGGTATGGTAATATTTTTTCTTATTGAGTTGGAAACTCCCTTTATATATTAAGGATGTTAACTCTGTCAAATTGCTAGTCTTTTCAGTGTGATGGTGGCAAATTGTGTAACAGTCAAAAATTGGACAAATGTATATGTCCCAAAATAGGAGAATGGTTGAATAAATTTTGCGTATTTCAGATAAATGTAGAAAAATAATCAAATGCTGTCTTTCTTTCAAACAATAATTTTGGTTCAAATTCGTACAGGCTATATCTGCACAATAAGAATGTTCCTGCACAATGATAGAAAATCAATTGGTTATTTAAATAGCAAAAGCATCCAGTTCAGATAATAAATGCTGAATCCAGAACATTTGAAAGTTAGGTAACATGAAAGACTGTGTTACTAGAAAGAACAGGGTAGATGGAGTATTGTAGTATTTTCATTTTTTGGGTACCAATTATCACAACCCTAGAGACAAAACTTAAAATAAAGCTAGTGGGTAAGATTGCCAAAAAATGATTCAACCTCTTGTTTGGAATATGTGAAAATCACTGTAAAAGAAACTAAAGTTCGGGGCTGGCCCCGTGGCCTAGTGGTTAAGTTCACGTGCTCCGCTGTGGTGGCCCAGGGTTTTGCTGGTTAACATCCTGTGTGCAGACATGGCACTGCTCGTCAGGCCACGTTGAGGTGGCATCCCACGTGCCACAACTAGAAGGACCTAGGACTAGGATATACAACTAGGTATGGGGGAGATTTGGGGAGATAAAGCACAAAAACAAAGATTGGCAACAGTTGTTAGCTCAGGTGCCAATCTTTAAAAAGAAGAGAAGAAACTAAAGTTCGAAGTTTAACAGTTGTGAGAAACAGCGAGTTACCGTTAATATTAAAAGAAGTGTAAATAATTAAGCAAAAGGTCATTTTATGCTTCCAGTGTGCTGTATTTTACTTCTTAGTAACATTGGCACATTTTGGAGCAATTTAACAACTTTTTAGAATTTCTTATGTTATGTGGTCAGACCATAATATTGACCCATGTATTTTCCCCAAACCCTTTATTATTTATTTACCTGCAAAGCACTAACTGAGAAAACTATCTTTTTGTAAAGCAATTCTGGTCTTATTTTCCAGAATTATGACCACGTGGCTTAGGGAAAAAAGCATTCCAGTTACCAACTCAGTGCAGATAAAGGGCTATGGAAGAACCCTCGATCGGGTCTCAGAATTTCCCCCTTGATTTTGCTCTCATTTCCTAAAGACAACAGTCTGTCTGTCTGACTACCAGACTCCTGTTGCTTGTATTCAATCACGCTATTTGTGGATACTGGTTTTTAAAATTAGCTCAGTAACTCGTTTAATAGCAAACAGACCTCAGATTTATCTGATTCAATTTGCTCATTGTTTTTATGTCATATGATTTATGAAGCACATTTAAAAAGAACTAACTCAAAACAATTCCACTATCATCTAGTTCAGCAGTTCTCAACTCTGGCTGAACATTAGAATCTCCTGGGCCTTTTTCAAAGCCCCACTAGCAGGGTTCCACTCCAGGCACATTAAACCAAGAATCTCTGGAGGTGGCAAAGGCAAGGGCGTGTTTTAAATTCTCCCCAGGTGATTCAAATGTGCAACAAAAGTTGAGATTCTCAAATTCTGGCTTCTTCACTGGCAGTCTAGGAAAGCCAGTCAAACC
Source organism: Equus przewalskii (assembly GCF_037783145.1). NCBI lineage: Eukaryota > Metazoa > Chordata > Mammalia > Perissodactyla > Equidae > Equus > Equus przewalskii. The sequence goes on from NC_091849.1 coordinate 51,983,447, forward strand.
AATTATTTAATCTTGGAAACAAAAATTTGAAAGTAAAAGCAGAAGAACCATAAAAAATTTTGTTTCCGGGAAGGCTTTCAATTAATAAAAATTTGGGTCCCCTCTTCCTCTCTAATGTCATAGAGGTTTAACACGTGCTTTAACCTGGGGAGAGTAGTTTTGAGAGATCTGTTCTGTGTTGAGATTCAGTGTAATTTCCTTAGTAAAATCTAACACTTTGCTTCTGTTTCCTTTGATATTCCACACAAGGTTTGGAAAATAATTAGGCTAGGGCTGGGCCTATTTTGGCGCAAGCTAAGTCTGGGGCCTAGTATGTTCCAAAGAATGTTTTATTTAACATTTTATATGGCACTTCAAAAACAATACTTGGCCATTGATGAACCCTTACAAAAGCAGATGAGATCCCTACATAATTGATTTGACCATTGCGGTCAGCTGGCTGATCAATTTTCAAAGAAGTTCACTTTCATAGATTTCAATTGTTCACACCAATGCCTTAATCTCTAAGTCGGTGGTTATAGAACACCATCTACGAACTCCCTGCCTGAAATAAATGATTTCTGAGTAGAATTACTTAGAATAAATTAAATTATAATAGCAACAATTATTTTTGCTGGTATTCATCAAGTCTCGTGAATTCAGCAACTCTGATCCACAACTGCTCTATAACCCATTTCTCTTTCTACAGCCTTACTCGTAAAAGTCATACTGGGCAATGAGATAGAATCAGACCTGCCACTCTTCATAGCACCTGCTACAGGAGGCCCTCGTTCTTTTTTTTTAACAGGGTCAATTGATTTAAAAACGTGATTAGATGCATTTGATTCTGACCTTTCAGATCCACTTGTTATTAACACACCTTGGGAGCTAATCATTCACTAGCTATCCATAAAACACATACGAGGTGTCAACGAAAATAATCCATAATCAATCTATAAGTGAAAATTTGGGTGAGTTTATTCTGAGCTAAAATGTGAGGACCATGGCCCGGGGCCTTTCTTCCTGAAGGAAGGAAGGGCACCAAAGAAGTGGGGTGGACAGAGTGGTTGCATACCCCCAAAGAGGATGTTTCACATATGGCTGAAATGTCCCTTTTACAATAGTCACGAGACTGCTCTGTTGGCACAGCGATTGATGGACACAGCAGGTATGTCTGCTGTCTCGGTGAACACAGCAGGGTGGCAGGTCTGTTGTCTTGAGCTGGGTGGTCACAAGTGAGCTGGGTGGTCAAAGGTGAGCATAGCAGTCAGTTCCTAGCCTAAGGAAAGATGCTTATCCTTAAGGAAATGCCAATGTGGGGGGAAGTTGCACCTTTATCTTAAGGGCATTTGTTCTTGCTGTAGTAAATGTTTAAAGAAGATATACAGTGCATGCTCAATGTCCATGTCAGGCCCTTTGGGAAAAACAAAGTCAGGCTGAATTAGGTTTACACCAAATGGCTTCCTCATGTACTCCAATATATCCTATTGCTTGCCATTTCTATTTGTTAGAGGCAAATTCTCCTCCTGTCTTCTTCCCTCTCTTTGCAGACTTTGATAAACATTTAAGGGTTGGCAAGATAATTCTGCTAGCAAGGTGGCTGTGACTGATTTGTTGCTGAGCTGTATAAGCTTTTTGTGTTCATGTTATTTTGAATTCCTGAACCTCCATTGACGTCTACAATTCTAATCTTATGGGACAAGCGTCTCATTCCTTTATCTTTACTCTCCAGATGAGAACATAAAAAAGAGAAAATAAGTGACTTGTCCATGGAAGCCACTCTCATTTTCTGGTTTGACTCAAGGGTAAAAATGAAATTATCAAGAGGAATGGGCCTACTCTATTCCCTTCTGGCAATTTCTGATAAACATTTATTTCTCAAAACCAAGCTTTGATAAATCTTGGATTGCAGAGTTCAAGGTTGTAATCTCAGGCAAGAACTTGGAATCTTGATATTATTAACTGCTGATTAAAAGAAGACTCATGTGCTTTGATAACAACTGTCTAGAGGGCCAGGGTAAATTTGTCTTATAAAGACACCTAATATAAACATTGAATGGATAGCCACCTTACCCAGGCATCCAGGTAGACAAGAAAATAATAAAGGGAAGGACATTCTACCACCAGATTTGGCAGCAGTGGACCCCATCACAGTGACTTTCTTGTGTTGTAAGTCCTCAGCTTGTATTGGGGAAATGTAATTTTAAAAAGATCTTTCTGCCAACCCGGAAGTCCTCTTCATAAAGGTAGCAGAGAAAGAAAATAATTTTATTATTGAATAAGCACTGAACCAGAATGTGAAATGCATCACAGACAGTCACTAAGAGATTGCAAAGACAGGAAGAAATCTCACCCTTCATGCAGCCAAGCAGATACAATCCTTCGTATACATGTTCTCAAGATAAATAGTAATTCAATTCCTCTTCAAGTAAGAGGGCTTAAAATTTATTACACATAGTTCATCCTAAATTACCTGGTAATTGAGATGGCCATCCATGTTAGTTAATTGGCTTTACACAAAGGAAAAATAAACTCTTCATATCTTTATGACAAGAGGTGGTTTTACAACTTGGAGCTAGGTATCAGCTAAAGTTAGGCTTTTACCCTCCCTCAGAAACCAGGAGATAGGGGTGCTATCTCACTTGCATGTTGACATTCAAAGCAGAGGGTTCTCAAGTCCTTGAGAAAGACTTTCCTGGGTCTTAAAGCTGACAAAATGCCTGTTTAGTTTTCGAAAGAACTTACATACATTTCAAAGAGAGGAGAATGTACGTACAATGACAAGCTTTCTAAGGTAACTGCTCTAAGAGCCAAGGAAGGAAATCTCTTCCCTTGTTTTCCACAATGAGAATTAAGCCTCTTATTTTTAATCTCTCTTTGTCCTTATACCTGATTGACAAGGGACAGAACCAAAATCTGAGAAAGTCTTACTCTAAAATAGCCAATAAACAGAAATGTGTCTCACTTGTTTTTCTTTTCTAGGAACTCAGTTGAATATGTTGTAGGAGAGGTGGGGTTTGGCAATTTGGGGATCTCTCCAGAGTCACCGTGATAGATTAATGTTGGGTTTTGTATTGTGGTCAGTCATGGTAAAGCTGAGCAAAAGTCAGGAACCAGAAGAACTAACATTCCTCTGTGTGCTAGTTTTTCAAGATAAACAAAAAAGCTCAGGATTAATAACTATTTGGAGCTTAGGTCATCCAGACATTAAATGTTTTTGATCCCAGATTCAGTGTTGTGCTCTCTAGAATCCAATATACCTGCATTTTCTATCATCGGGGAGAGAAAATTCCCCTCTTCCTTTCTTGGTTCTTATCGCTAGTTGAATAATTAAAATAACAAACGGCAGATTGACAGTAGAAGATTAAATTTAATATATGTGCATGAGGAATTCACATAAGTATGAAGATTCCAAAGACAGTCAGGCAAAATGAGGTCTATATGCCATTCTGGGCTATGGAGAAGGGAGCAGGAGTCTGGGACTTCAAAGGGAAAGGAGGCAATTTACAGAAAGAAGAAAAGAGTTAATGTTTGGTCAACAAACGTTTGCCAGGCCATCTAGAGATAGTGGGACACAGAAAGGTCTTTGATCAAAGGGGCCTTGCTAGGTTCCTCCTCGTCTACCACACCTGGTTCATATTATACTGTAGTTCTCTATAGCGATATCTCCTTCCCGGAACAGGTCCTCTATCTAAATTCTTTTTAGGCAGTTAGAGGGGAGGTTGAAGTTTCTTCCTAAGTCTTTTGTTTCTTAAAAATAATCAGCCTTAATCCTCAAGTCAAAGAGACACATTTTGGGGTGGCAAATTTTGCTTCCCTACACTATCTATCACAATACCTTCATAGGACCTTAATTACTGAATGTTTTATAGCTTCTGGATTATGAATGGTAAATTCTGATACTAGATCTTATGTTTTTATACCAAAGGTAGAAGTTATGTAAATGTCCACAATTTATTTAAGAACTTTCAGAAAAAAATGAATATGCAGCCATTAATATTAAGACATACAAATTCTGGAAATGGCTTTTTTATTCTGGATACATGAAATCTGACTTCATATTTACAAGCACACATATGTAGATCATTTTGCTTTCATTTGACAGAGAAGAGTATGCATAGATGGTTTTGTATTAAATAGGAATGAAAAATCAATTTACACAGCACATTCTTTAAAGAAAAATGCTTTCTGTAACATTGGCTTAAAGTTTCACAACACTGAATCACTTATTACCCAAAGTTAACTCTAAATAAAAAAAAAAAATTTGGAATTTGACCCTCTTCAGAATTACAATTTTCTAAATGTCTTAAGTTCTTTCTTATTTATATTTTCTTACATCCAAAGTAAGTGTGTTGTTCACCTTGATGCGGGGTCGGTGAGCCGAGGAGTCGAAAGAAAGATTTCTTAGACTCTCAAGATCTGGCAGTAGTGCTCTTTTATTTAGAAAATAGTGTGGAATAGCATGGGGACAGGACCCATGGGCAGTCAGAGCTTCTGCTGCCCCCGCTGGTATGGGGACAGAGCCCATGGGCAGGCAGAGCTGCTGCTGCTGCCCCCGCTGGCATGGGGACAGGACCCATGGGCAGGCAGAGCTGGTGCGTGGGGACAGGACCCACGGGCAGTCAGAGCTCCTGCTGCTGCTGCCCCGAGTTGAGGGTTAGGACTAAATTTAAGGCATAGGTATGTGAGTTATCTCTTTACAAGACAAAGAATATGTAAAAAAGTTAAAATGGTAGATAAGAATCAAACCGGATTGAGTAAATGGCAGAAGTCACCGCTTGAATTTTATCCTCGGCTAAAGACAAAGGAGGATTTGTGGGGGGGAGGGTCAGTTACATGAGGTTGCCAGACAGTAACCAACTTAAGTTCTTGCCTCTGGCATTGACCAAGAGCCTCTAGAGATAAGACCATCCCCCCCCTTCCTGGCACAGAGAGGGAGGCATCTTCACAGATAGAGGTTTCCCTTAGAAATGTAAATGTTTCCCAACAAAGGGGCAAACAAATTCCACTCCTTGGAGCCTGAATCTCATCTGTAGTTTTAAAAGTAACCAGCCTAAAAATCCTCATCATAAACTGTTTTAAAATTAAGCAGCCTAAAAATCCCCATCAACCTGGCAATATAATAAAATACTGAACCTTAACTACCAGGGTGTAATCTGAAAATAGGGGTTTATTTATTTATTTTATTAATGATCTTCATCTTTTTTTAAATGTTGACCTTTGCTTTTCCTGTTACTTAGCTCTTTACCTATATTGAGATTGGCAGAGGGAAGCAAAAACTTCACAAAGTGTCTAAAGTCATGATTCTACCCGTCATAGCATAATGCATCATTTCAAACCAGCTGCTGACTTGTGGTGCCCAGCATTGCTGTGATCTGCTGGTGGATTCGGAAGAACTGAGCAGTAGCCCTGAGTTTGTCAGCCTGGTGTCAGAGGTTTAACTACCTATTCCTCTCTAATCTGATTTAATTATTTATAGGGTTATAAAATCTTATATTTGAAAGAGAATTTAGAAGGCATTTAGTCCGATATTTTACTTAATGTTATAATCCTGTCTACAAGTATATCCTTATATATCTTCTGTTTAAACTCTTCCCGTGACAGAGCATTTACCATTTACAAGCCAGACACAATATATGTTTTAGTACAGCTAAAACAAACTAGTGACGACATGAACAACAAAAATAAATAGGAAACATCGAACAAACTAGGGTTTTATTTCAAACACTGTAGGCTTGGGCATGATACTTAATCTTTCTGAGCCTCAATTTCGTTCTGTAAAAGGAGGTCAAAGGATTATGGTGAAGATTTGCATTAATGCATGTGAAGTGCTTAGCATATAAAATACATAGCACTTCATAAGTGTTAGCCAAATGATGACGATCTCTTTAAAGCTCTTGTGATATTAGCTACCAAATGTTGGTGCTTTGGGGAAAATGAAATAAATGGTGGTTTTTATTTGTTAGAAAGAAAAGGAGGAGATGTAATTTAGTCATTTCCTCCCTTCGTTCTAAAGCTCCAGAGCATTCCAGATGATGAAAGCTCCTGCTCGCTTATTTCATTACTGTTGATTTTTCTGTGGCCCGAACAAGTCAGTGCATAATGGAGCTACCCCGTTGTTTTCATAGCTTTTTCTATACCTCCTCCTTCTAGTCTAACAAATGCATTTTTTCCTAAATGATGCAGAATGTATCCGTGTTTCACAATCCTGCTTAGCTGCTCCGCCATGCCATACTCAGGTTTCCTGTGTGCTTCACGGCCCCCTTGCACGTATCTCGTGTTCCCCTTGGAGCCGGCTATAAGCCACAGCTCTCTGACCGCTCCCTCTTCACCCTGTGACCCCGCCCAGGACAAAGTAGGCAGAGTTGCCTACAGAAGAGCAACTGTCCTCTTTTATTCTCCACCAGCCATTTTGGAATGTTCCATTGACAGCCTTGAGTTGGCACCTGGAAAGATAAAGTTGTGGTCACTTCCTTCCATTGGTGTCATTCTATCACCTTCTATCAGAGTAACGTTTTCGAACTAAATTTCTCTTCTGCCCTCATCTCTGATGCTTCCTTTTATACTTTCTTTCTTGATTTGTATAATCTGCTAATACCATCTCCACTCAGTTAAGTTGATCTTATCTGTTCTAGATAGTCTAACACTATCAAATAGGAACACTTGGAGATTGATGGATAAAGAAATTATTGGAATCACTCCACTAGCACATAGAAATGTTTTAAAGCAAATTGAATCAATATATGAAAAAAGGCAAGATGTTCATTTACTGTTTCTCTCTCTCTTTTCTTTTTTTGGTGATGAAGATTGGCCCTGAGCTAACATCTGTGCCAATCTTCCTCCATTTTGTATGTGGGATGCTACCTGCTGCCACAGCAGGGCTTGATAAGTGGCATGCAGGCCCGTACCTGAGATCCGAACCTGTGAATGCTGGGCCGCTAAAGCGCAGTGCACAAACTTAACCACTACACCACCGGGCTGGCCCCTACTGTCTCTATCTTTTGTAATGTTCTGTTCTGCAAAAGCTGGGACTTAGTCTAATTCCAGTTCACTTTACCTCCTCATTTTAGACATTACATTTTAGGGAATGATGCAGTCTATGCTAAAGGAAAAGGAAGGCAAGCAATTGAAAGGTGTGGGGTTGTGGGTGGGATATGGCAATGCTACTCCTTAAGGCTACCATAGCCCCATGCAGGAGGCCAGAACCACTCTGCTGAGCTCTCAAGACATCAGAGTCTGATGTGAAGGTACAGCTGTTTGTCTCTTTATGCCATTAATTGTCTAATAAGAAAACAGCTACTGAGGGAAAAATAAACAAAAATTTCCTACTATCAACTGTTTTTTTATGAGATACTATGCCCAAATATTAATGTATAAAGATTGGGACATATTTTAAAAAATTTATTTATCTCCATCAACCTGACTACTATTTTCTCTTATTTTGCAGCAATGAAGTTGGAGCAGAAGCTGAAAACACGGGCTATGCTGAAGTTTTTTGGAATGCCGGTGCTAATCACTTGCTAGGTCTAACTTTTATTTTTTTCTGCCTTCGTGTTTCTTTTATGAACTGCAGTGCAGCAGCGGAACTAAAAAAAGTTTTCTGCGGGCATCTAAGATCGCAGTAGTCTACTAACACCCAGCATAGGAGAGGTTAACTATGGCTTCTCGCACCACTGTTAGAGCCTTCTAATGCCTTCTATTAAGCTGACAGCAATCCTAACGTGCCCTTATATTTAGCAGCCAAATAAAGAAGAATCATGGGTAAATAGAAGAATGGTTGTGACTGTTTTTCAACACCAGTTTTATTTAATGCATACATTACTTAACTGAATCAGGTTTTATCACCCCTTTGCCTCATTTCTTTTACGTGCTAAAAAAAAGAACAACTTTTACAAATGAGTCCCTGCCTGCTTGCAGGGGATGCTAAGATGCAGGGGTTCGTTGGGCAGATTTCTAACATGAGAAAGTTGGTATTTCACATCACACACGCTGTTTTCCTGTTTGATTGGGGTTCTGTGCTGCCGGGACAGACTATGTACAGAGGCAGCCCAGGGATCGTGTTGCTGGAATGTCTGACATCACTGTCTCTCTTGTCCATCACCACAAGATTCTTGTGAAGGCTATTTCAGAGTCAGTTGGTACTCATAATTTTGGGAGCAGCAAAGACCACAGCGCAAACCCACACTGTGATGACAATCCTGGGAGCCCACCCTCCAACACACCCAATATCGGCCCACAATATCGGGCATGTTTAGTTTCTTTCCCAGTTGTCATCCCCAGTAGTCTGGCCTCGGCTTCTCGAAGTGGTTTCCTTTTTATAGCCGTCTGTCCAGCTGGGAAGCCCTGGACAACACACCCTAAGGAAGAAGCCACGCAATTCTGGACAGTGAATTTCTGGTAGCAGAGGAGGCTGAGTAATGGCTGCTTTACTTACCCCTTGAACACAGCTCATGTTCCCGTTGGAGCCAGATCTGTCTGAACCACAGTTCCCTCAGACCACTTCGTCGTCAACCCATCCTTCTGCCCAGGGCTAATCAGGGAGAGTTTCCTACAGAAGAGCAACTGGCCTCCTTCATTCTCCACCCGCCATTTTGGAACGCTTCATTGTCAGTCATCAGTTGGCCCAGGAAATATAAAGGTCTCATCAACTCCTCATTAGTGTGTGAAGAGCAGCAGAGCCCTAGTACAGCTCTCGGCTCATCTCTCCTCCCCCTGTGAAGACTACTTCTCCATCAACCTGCTAAGTTGTGTTGAGGTATCACTTTAGATTATTAATAATAATCCCTAGTATTTATTGTGCTCTCATCATGTGCCAGGCACCACACCTGGTGCTTCGCATGAATTTAATTTAACTTTCACAATGAGCCTGTGAGGTAGGTATATTACTATTCATATTTTATGTTTGTGAGGACAGGGTCCAAAAGGTTAAAACAAACTAATAAATGGTAGAGGCAGAATTCAAATCCGGATAATCAGATTCTAAGAGCAAGCCATTTAGTCAATCATTTGTCCATTCATTTATTTATTCAGTTGTTGATCTTGGGTATAAAAGGTTGAGTTGATCGCACTCCCCAGTTCATGACAGATTGCTGTTATAAGTTTGGGCAAGGCCCCTCTCTGGTGTACCTGTTGACTGGATGATTGATTGGATGATCTTTTATAATAATTTCTATCTTCCTTCCCCCTGCTGTAGGTACACATTCTTACTTGTTTAATCTATATTGTTTACTTATGTATGTTTTGAAGATGTGCATTGTTTTTGTCTGCATATATATTTAATAAATGTAAATAATATTATTGTTTATATTCGGTTTCCTTTTTGTTTCACTCAGCACTGCGGTTTTTAAGCTCTATCCACATTGCTCTGTAAATGTCTAGTGGCTTGCTTCCTCACAGCTGCACGCTGTGCCCTCATCACATTTCAACTACTCGCCTGCCTGGTGGTGATCTCTTGGGTTGCTTGCCTCTACCAGGAACAGCTGTGGTGCATATCCCCTGTGGACCCTTGTGATAATTTCTCCGGAATATATATCCAGGATTAGAATTACTTAGGTATAAGTATGTGACGCAGTTCAGGACAGGTCGCCCCAAGACATGCCACACTAGCATGTGGATTATTTCAGGCTGAAAACAATCAAGGACCAGAAGACTCAGGAAGAATTTCGACCTTCTCTCTTCCTGCCTAAAAGAATTAAAAGATGGGAGATCTGTTCCGGGAAGAGCTGTCACCATAGATAGCTAAAGTAAGACGTAAACCAGCTGTGGTAGACAGGGAGGAAGCTAGCAAGGCCCATTTGATCAAAGTCCCCTCTGTGGGGACATTGTCTCAGCATGGCCCAGCACACAATTGTTTACTAAACCTTAACTTCTTCCATCTTCCTCTGGATTGTCTTCCCTCCTTTTGAAATCCCAGACCTCTGCCTCCTTCTCCTTAGTTTGGGATGAGCTATATATGTCATTTTGGAATTTTTCATGCTTATGTGAAATCCCCATGTGCACATATTAAATTTGATTTTCTCCTGTTTACCCGCCTTATGTCATTTTAATTGATTGACCAACCGTAAGAACCAAGAGGGGAAGGGGGCAATTTTCCCTCCTCCAAATATGCATGTACTTAATTTGACTAAATCCTTCCAGATTGCTGCTCTCTGGAATGGAGGTGCCTGTTTGTATTCCCACCAGCAAGGTCTTAGGGCTCTTATATCCCCCAGTCCCTCTCTACCTTTGAAGGTCTGAGCTTTGAAACACTAGGCTACATTATCATTAAAGGCAGCTTTTAAGACGGGAAGTTTGTTTGAATATGATCTCCCATTCCTTGTAAGTTTTCCCATTTTCAGAGACTTTCATACGCTTTAACTCATTGCACTTGTCAGTCAGGTATTATTGTCTTCATTTCATTGATGAAAAACTTGAACCTGAAGGGTTATTTGACTGAGGGCACCAAAGTGGTGAATGTTAAAGCTAGTACAAGATCTTTTAATTTTTCTGCTGTGTTATATCTACCCAAACAAGCTTTATCTGAACATCATAGTCTAATCTATTTGTTCAGTTTCACAGCAAAGATCAGAGTGTTAAGAGCATGAGTACAGAAGGGGTAAGTATTGGTTGTGGGGAGAATATGGAGAATTGGCTGATTTTTGGGTTGGTTGGTGCTTCAGTGCCCTGAGGAGCTCAGGAACACAATGGTTGTTTGTGAGGAGGAAGGGGTGGGAACACATGATATTGAATAGATAGATATTGAGGCTGTGTCTTTACCTGGATTCCCTGGGATGCAGATTCTTAATTTTCTTCTTCTTCTTCTCCCCAAAGCCCCCCAGTACATTCTAGTTGTAAGCGCCTCTGGTTGTGCTATGTGGGATGCTGCCTCAGCATGGCCTGATAAGCGGTGCCATGTCTGCACCCTGGATCTGAACCAGCAAAACCCTGGGCCACCAAAGCAGAGCGTGCAGACTTAACCACTAGGCCACGGAGCTGACCCTAAGATGCAGATTCTGGGATGAGGATTTAGTGTAAATAGTTTATTTGGGAGGTGATTACAAGGAACCCTGGTGAGAGCGTGAGGGTGTGAGCTAGGGAAGGAAAAGAACCAATCAAGAATCCATTACAAAACCAGATACTGTGATGGGCAACTGGGGCTCGTCCTGTGGGGGAGTCTAGGACTCGAGGTTGGACGTGTCAGAGATAATTCCACTTAGAGGAAAAGGAGCCGGGGTAGTTATTCTAAAGCTTGACTACTGACCTTTACGTGGTGCTGGCTTCTCTCTTTGTAAAGCTCTTGTTTGTTTGACTTTTCATTATGCAGATCCAATAGGACCTGGGATTTCTTGTGTGATTTTAATCTGGGAGAAATAAGTTTATTGAATATTGTTCTTTGTTGTCTCTGAAGTAAAGTGCAGGAAGCAAGAGTTAATGGAAAGCTTAAGTAATAAGGGAATATTCTCAGAATTTTATTTAGTGGACAAGCGAAAATTCTGCCATGAGTAATGGGAAGAAAAATCCTTCTTTTACTAGACTGCCATGAATTTCCACATAAGAAACAACGTTTATCTATTAGAAATTAAATCAACTGTGTGAGAGGATAACTTGGTTTGTAAGAAGGAAAGATTGTTTTCCTTAGAACAAGTGGAGAGGCCTTAGAATAATCAAATAGTAATTTAGAATTATTAGTGAATTTGTTTAAAATGTATATTAAGTTTTGGGGACTTTCCACATATTTCTGTGGTATGTTGTAAAGTTAAACATTATATTCCCCTCATGTTTTAGAACATAGTATTCTCAATTTATTTGATTAGAAATTGATTTTTATTTATTTTATATTTTAATGAGCACACTTTAATTTTCTCTTATAAAGGTTTTCTAATGGATTTATTTGGAAGTGTTCAATATCACTTAGGCACCTGAGTCCAGATTTTCCTCAACTGAAAACTCTGGGGATAAATTCAAATAATGAAATGAAACTACACAACAGGCAGAGGAAGCTTAGTAAATAACGTAAAAACAAAAAACAAAAAAATCCACTATATTTTCCAGGGACCTAAAGATGGTGACTCAGAAATACTGAACAAAATCTCTAAAATAAAAACGGTAGAAGCTTCAACCACAAAGACAAAAGAAATCCCTGTGCAACATTTAGCCAAGAGCATGCTTTGTGGAAGTACTGAGAGGGAGCAAAAAGTTGGCGTGATAATGGGAATGGGGCTGCAAAATATTTCTCCTGAGGCTTAAGAGGCATTTTGAAATAAATGCGAACTGAATTAAATCACTCAAGGGAGTAGGAATTCCAGGGATTTTGCCAGCTCTGTTTTGGGATACAGTTCAGAGTCTTTTGTTTTAATCAATACTAGTTTAGTCAAAAATTGTAGAAATTTTAGAGAAATTAAGATAGCAGCATAATTTTTTTTCTGATGAACAGATAAAGTATATGTGAAACTTTTTTTTCTTTTTTTTTGATGAGGAAGATTGGCCCTGAGTTAACATCTGTTGCCAATCTTTCTCTTTTTGCTTGATGATCAGTGTGTAGGTGCATGCCTGGGATCCAAACTCACGAACTCTGGACCACCAATGCGGAGCGTGCAAATCATGCCGTAGGGCCAGCCCCTATGTGAAACTTTTTACTTGAGTCATTTAAGATTAGAAAAAGAAGACGATTTTGAATAATATGTGGCAGGACATGCTCTGGATTTTCTTAAATTTGTCCGGTTATAAAAACACGAGATAGGTTCACCAGAATTTGGGAAAGTACACAACCAAGCACTTAAGCTTTCTTAATTATTATTTTCCAGGTCAGTAATCCCAGGGAGGAGCTTCTTTCCCAGCATTTCTTTCTTGCACAAAACTGATGACACTTTCCTAAAACAGAGAAAGTTAAAATATGTATGGTTTCCTCTGAGTTTCCAATCCTATCACTAATCACAGATTTCTTTTTTTTTGAGGAAGATTAGCCCAGAACTAGCTACTGCCAATCCTCCTCTTTTTGCTGAGGAAGTCTGGCCCTGAGCTAACATCCATGCCCATCCATCTTCCTCTACTTTATATGTGGGACGCCTACCACAGCATGGCTTGACAAGCGGTGCCATGTCTGCACCCAGGATCTGAACCGGTGAACCCCAGGCTGGCGAGAAGCGGAACTTGCAAACTTAACCGCTGTGCCACTGGGCCGGCCCTACTAATCACGATTCTACTTCAGAAAAAGAGCCAACTCTCTAAACAGAAATATATTGAACTGCTACACTAGGTCTTGTTCAAGGACCTACCCTGATCTAGGACGGCCGGGGGTTTTGGAGTATCATCACCTCTTCTCTGTCTAAAGACAAAAGTTGAAAATCATAGTTCCATTTGGTTTTATCTTTTCTCCAGTATCTTCCCCCCGAAATTTAATTTTATCATGTTGATAAAACAATGAAAAAGCATGTGAAATAAATCATTTTAAAGCTACGTTTAGCTCAGAGCAGCAAATTTTTATATAGCATTAGAGTGCGTTTTAAATGGATAACATTTATTTTCAATGTTTTAAACTTGTCTAGAAAACGATTCCATCTCAGACAAACACACACACGCGAGCGCATGCACTCAGTCACTCCGGCGACCGTCTATTGCGAACGTGGATGTTGAGATGCTCTGCTCACGAAGCAGAGAAGATGGAGCAGTTGTAGGTGAAAACTGTCAAGATAAGCTGCGACTTCTTGGGTACCTACTTGTCTGCCTTTATGAGGCTCAGCTTTTTCACCTGCAAAATATGCATCAGCCTAGATTTTTCTCCTCCTAGTTTCCTTCCAACAAAAATAATTACGTGAATTCGTTACTTAGTTGTAGGAAATTTGACTCTGCATTCTGAAACTGAGGAGCAGAATAATTTTGGGAACAGGGGTTATATTTCCGCTCTAGGGGCCTCAGTCCCAGCTATGTCTTTCAGACTGACCAAGACCATTTGTATCAAAATGAAAGAGTATGCTTTTTCAAAAAGCCGTTTTCTGGTTCTTTTCCGTATCTATTGAATCAGAATATATAAGGTGACGCCCAGAAACCTGCTTTTTATTTATTTAGTTTTTTGAGGAAGACTGGCCCTGAGCTAACATCCAGGCCCATCTTCCTCTGCTTTATATGGGGGATGCCTGCTACAGCATGCCGTGCCAAGCGGTGCCATGTCTGCACCCGGGATCCTAATTGGTGAACGCCGGGCCGCCAAAGCGAAACATGCGAACTTAACCGCTTTGCCACTAGGCCAGCCCCCAGAAACTTGATTTTTAAATAAGATCTCTGGGTGATTATTATGCAGACAAACTTGATAACCACAAATTCTTAGATCAGTATGGCAGATAAGCAGGAAGAATAGGATGTTCTCTATGGTTAAGATAAGCATGTTATGACATTGTTTACTTTACTGGTAGTTGGAGAGAATAAGAGAGAACCTATATTAAACGTTTTCACATCAATCAAATAAGGGTGGATAATGTAATTAAACTGAATACAGTTAGACTAAGTATATGATAGGAATAATAAGTGTTGTAGAACTGGCAATTTACTCGTAAATTTTGCAGAAGAAAAAAGAACTCATCATTTTTTTGGTTGTAAATATTAATGATTTAGAATGGATCTAATATATATGAAGGAAAATAGGGATGATTAAAGGAACAGTTTATATTTTTTCTTTTATTTTCTTTCCATATGCCAATTGAAATTAAGGAATGAAAGAACTAGCGTCTATTATGACCCCCTGAAAGGTCCAATATCAGAGACAGACGCATCTACGTGTGTTACCTCATTTTAGTTTAATCCTTCCCAAAGTGCTACAAGGTGGGCATTATTGCCCCAGTAATCCTGAGAAGCAAGCTAACACTGAGGGAGATTAAATCCCAAGGCTAGGATGTGGCAGGATTGTGTTTGAATTTTGGTCTGCTTTGCTTTCAAGTTCTTTACACTCTGTAAGTGTTTTTCCATTTTTCTCTTGCCACATGCCAAACAGACAGCACTCCTTGGAAAACGCATCCCCTCCTGTAAGGGCACATCACCAGAGCTCCTGAAGAGAGGCCATAATAGATGGGGGCCTCTCCACCAGCTTGGGCTTCAAGCCACAAGAGCTCATCTCTACTTGCCCTGTGAGCGGGAACTATGAATGGCCATGTCTTGTCATTGTGCTCTGGTTGTCCTTGCTCAAAGCCTCCTTTATGCAAGGGGAACTCCCTTTTGGGAAGCTAGGTTCTGCTTCTCTCAGCCAGTCTTGATGGGTCCCATGCTGCTCAAGCCATTCTTCCTAAGTTAACAAAATCTGCCTCGAGGTGACTTCTTTCTTGAACTTTGGAGAAGGACTAATGAACTTTTTTAAAAATTCTGCCTCACTTAGCACTCCATCATGATAAAGAGGATTTAGAGATTCTGTGCATTTCAGCGGCGTGCCAGCTGTCCAGCACCCCTTTTCTCACAGTGCTTTACCACTCTGATGTTGAAGACTGCCGTTATACCATGCTGTTCCCTGAAGAGTCGAGAAAGCCTAGTACGATTTATTCACCATTTCAGAACATATTTCCTAAATCGATCTCAATAGTCTATATAGAATGCTACCTCCAGTTAAGACTGGCTTTCTGAACACAGACCTACTTGCTGAGACAAGTCCAATGCCCTCGCCAAGATTTCTGTGAATTCTCAAGGACTTATATTTTTCCTAACCTCCTCTGGAACAAATTCCCAGCTTCTATGGAGTATGCATTCTCTACTTTTCATCTTGCTGCTACACTCTTAGCATGTCCTCAGTGTGGGTTACAATCTGGTTACTTGATAATCCCCGCCTAAAAGTCTTCCCCAATAAGTGGAATAGACGTTTACTGGAGATTTGTGGACAATGGTGAGGGTTCGGGGAGACAAGGATTTAGAGCATGGAACCAAATGCCAGGCTATTTAAATTGGATTTTAGGTTTTCCTGCTTTTAAAAAGGAATGAACCATTTGTGCCAAACTGATGTCTTCAGTTCCTACCCGGAGTCTTGGGGTCCTCTTCCCATCTTCTGTCTCCTTAGCTCGCCTTCATGCATGAATTACCTCTTAATTTTTGTGCGACTCTTTTAGTATCTTTTTTTCTGGTCTTCTCCATACCCAGCCAAGTGGCTTATTGATTTTCCTAAATAAAAATAGTTTCTTTCCTCAGAACCCTTTCTAAAAGGTAAAATAACGTTATGCCAGAAGTCTACAGAAAGTGGTATCTAAAAATTTCAGCTAAAAATCTACCACAGCTTTTTCCCTTCTATTCCTTTACAGAAAGTGCAAATATCGCAAAACTTAAGCAAATTGGAATCATCACAGTAAAATAAATTAAAAAACAAAACAAAAAATACACTTGACTTTCTGGAAAAATGCCCAGAAAGCTTTTCAGTTTCTATTGACTGGCTACGTGAGAGTTGGGCTTACTTTAGAAGGTTTCAGTGGAGCGGAATATATGAGGCGAAGGTTGCATATTACCTCTGAAGCTCAAAGTCATTTTTGTTTTACAAGATGGCTTTTTAGGTTTATCAAAAATATTAACAATTTTAGCCTTAATAAAAATTTAAAAAAACCTAAATTACATTATTTAGGCCTATTAAAAATAAAAAAAATTTAAAAATGTGAAATTTTTTTTATTTATGACATTTTTTATTTAGGTCTTACTTAGGCCATTTCCTACGTAAATGCTTTATCTCTACAATTTAATAAAAAATATAAATGGAAACCTGCAACTGACCGAATGATCCTTTCAGCTCGCATCCTATTCCCATTTATGCCTGGAGTCAGGACTTAACTGAGAAAATATGCCTTGTACACTTGATAAGCTTCTGCTTGGTTGAACTGCCTGGGGGAATGACTTTTGGATATTTCCTACAAGGAGCACTTCCCTTCGCTGTCAGGGCCAGCCCAGACACAACCTCAAGGAAGGTTTTCCTGGCAAACACTTCCCAGTCAACTCTCAGGGCATGAACACTGGTTAGGCAGTCATTTCAGGCTTTCGGTTTTGGCAGTGTCACAGCCAGTTAGGACCTTCTCCGGATTCAGGGATGGGAGGCATGTGGGCAAGGGAACAAAAGAAGATGGGTTGTCAAATCAATCTTTCATTTTTAATCCAGTCACATTCCCCCAGTCTCCGAGGGCCTCCCAACTTACTTCCCGAAATACACACACGCAACTATTCCCTCCTTCACACATATACACACTCACACAAGTAGACATCCTTCTGTACCTCATCACTGAATTACAAGCTTCTGAATTATAAGCTTCTGTTATTGTGCTGGCTCTAAAATAATCTCAATTTCCTTTTGAATATTTCGATGTGGACCAATGAATACTGATGAGATGGTATTTGTAAGCCTTCATACAGATCTAAGGTGGAAGGGGTCGAAACAACTCTTTCCAGCCAGAATGGCAAACATATGACATTAGTCTTCTCCATTGCTTATCCTGTACTCATAGCAGAATCATTTCCTGCCACGGTCTTGAGTTATGGAATCTAGGTTTGGCTGCAGAATCCTCCACACAGCTGTCCAGGCAGCCATAACCAAACGGTAGTAGTTTATGCTCACAATGAAATCTATTGTTGTCCCTGCCCTGAAGTGTTGCAAGTTAGCCCTTTGACAACTCTTTCTCTTCTTTCTTAGCCCTTCTTTCTTAGACAACTACGCTCTTCTTTCTCCTCCCCGAAGACCATTCTGTCTGGTCGTTTAAGCCGACTCAGATTCTAAGAACTCCCTTATCCCCGGGAAAGTGGGATCCATGCCCTGGGCTTGTACTTCAGAAGCCCTGAGCTTTGGAATGCCTTCCTCGAAGATGTCTAAACCCCTCTTTCATTGCTGGAATGAGTCAGGGTCAACAGTACCACCCAAATGGGGCATGGTGAGTTTGGGAAAGGAAGTTCCTGAGCCCTAGCCTCTGTTTATCCCCTCTTGACCCTCTACCCCATGCTTGGGTCAATCAGGTACTCTAAGATATTCAGAGACTTGTGCCTACAGGGTTGTGCCATGATCCTGTGGCTAGGCCCCAGTTCTTGGAGATTGTTCTGGTGAATGGATTACTCTGGCTGCCCTATGTGTTATTTTGTTCAGAGAATTGTGCAAGATTGAGCCTCTACGTTGTGCTGACATGCTCATCTTTGCCGACTCAAATTGCTTCCCAAGCATAGTCTTCCTGCAATGTTAACAGTATTTGTGTTCTACTGTATCTTTACTTCCTATCAATTTTGGAAAAGCTCTATGTTTTTTCACTGCAGAAAAGAATTATTCTTTTCCTAATATTTTGCTTCCCAAATTAAAACTTACCTGTCCTGGTTCCTAGTGCCATTGGAACCCACTGTTACTGATGGCTCAAGAAGGGATATGTACCTAATTCCGGACAATGAGATTTAAAAGAAAGTCTACTTGGGGACTTCTAGTAAGGATTTCTTAGCTCTTAAAAAGAGATGTAATAGGAGAGTTGTCAGCAATGGTGGCACAGCAAGCCCCATTTCCTCCTTCCTCCCACGGACACCCCAATTTAACAATAATACATGAACTAATTCCCTTTGTGAGGAATCCAGAAGCCCGTTAAGAGGCTCCGGTATCCCTGGTGAGCATGAAACTAGGCACATTAAAGCCATTAGGAAAATTCATGGCACCTTCTCATCATAGTTCTTCCCCGTGGCATAGTGCCACAAAATTGAGAGGAAACCTCCAGCTCCTGGCTTCTCCTTAAGGAGGGAAAGAGAAGACTTGACTTTATATCCAACACTCTGACTTTTGGGGGGGCTGCCCAAAGGAATGGATTCTGTTTCACCTGTCTTGAAGCATAGATGGAAACTGGCATAACCTAGATACCTGGGGGCTTCTGAGAACAGAGAAGCTGAGTGATATGCTTCTATTTCATGATATAGCAGACAGACACCAGAGGGAAAGAGAGCAAGAGATTATGAGCTCCTGGAAAAAACCAGTAAATTTGTCTAATTAGGAATCTACACAGAGAAGGTGCATTCATAGAAAAGGTTTGCGATATCCCAGAAGCTCTAGCCAGGCTAATTGGTGAAAGTCTTCCTCTGTATGAAGCCAGTTTGTAAAGACTGGGAGAGGTGGGTAGTTTTTCAAATGTGTGCATACCACACAAAGTAGTAAGGAATGTAAGAAACAGGGGAAATGGCAAAAATAGGGTCCAGGAATGAACACTTGGGTGATAAAAACATAAGGAAGCAGAAGGAAGCAATTGCCATAGAGGTCAGTTTACTCTTGGAGGGAGAGAGGATTCTGTGATTGGGGTGAGGCTCATGAAGGGAATTCTAGAGTGGCTGGCAAGCTTCTGGTTTTTAACTTAGGTTGTGATAAGGGTATTCACCTTATAATAATTCAGTAAACTGCAAAAAAAAAAAAAAAAGAGGAAATACTAAGCGTATGTTTGTAAATCATAATTATATCACCCATCCATAATCCCTAAAATTCTCCCATCCTAAATATATCACCCATATAATCACCCATCCATATTCCACCATCACTGAAGTAATTGTTAAAATTAATGACTTCTTGTGTTCCAAGCATTACTTTATTTATTTACTTGTGCTATGTTGTTATTTACTATTGTCATCTCCATTCTACAGATGAGGAAACTGAGACACAAAGATGATAAGTAACATGACTGAGTTCAGACACTTACTCAGCTTCCTTAGAATCAAATGTCATTCACCTAAGGAAAGATTTCTGGCGAACTCAGGTGGCGAAAGCAGCTTTCCAGGGGGATGGGTTTCAGGCTTGTTAATTAATTGATTCATTCAGTCATTTCACAGGTTTTCTTGTTGAGCATCTGCTCTGTGCCAGGCACTGTGCCAGGGGCTGGGCTGCAGTGGCATATCGGGTCGTTACTCTCAGGGCTGTCGTGTTGCTTGCAGACGTGCGGCAAGACAGAATATGCCACAGGGTGTTTAGCTGGGGGACAGGATGTGGCTTTATGGAGGAATGGAGGGTTAGGCTGAGACCGAAGGATGAAGAGCACTTGGCCGGGTCAAGGAGGGTGGAAGGATTAGCTGAGAGGAAACTGCAGGTTTAAAGGCTTTGGGGGCAAGGATGAGGCGGGTACATTCCAGGAACTGTGGAAAGGGTTCCTGAGTTTTCCTGGCATTTAAGCTTCAGCTCTTTCTATGCAGATGCTATTTAAGGTCTAGTGACATTAGAAAAGCAAAACCAAACCAAAGCTAAAACCAAACATCTGCATCCAAAGTGAACCTGGAACGAACTAAACTTGCAACAAATGAAAATCTCTCTGGCGCTGCCTGCCTCTCTGATTTTAATTAAATTATATACAGAGTCAATAAATTTAGGAAAGTGTGGGCAGGAGACTCTGAACCACCCTGAACTGAAATTAAATTACCTTCAGTCTTGTTGAGTGTGGAACCAGAGGGCTGAATTAGGGCCAGTGTCAGGGAGTTTATGGCATCATGTTTTATTGTTTTATTGAAAGTTTCAGAAAAGAGGGTAACAAGTCTGTGCTGGGGAAAAGCTTAGAGACTAGATTGCTGTTTGGCAACAATTCCTGTGTCGAGGAGGACGTTGGCCTTGTTGAACTGAAAGGTTCTTTCCAACTGTTTTTCCTAAAATAAGAACATTAGACTTTTCTGAGAACTGAGTAACAGTTGAACACAGCTATTTCATGAAGTCTGAGTGCAGCTGGAGGCTTGGAGCTGTGTTTTGATAACTTGCTTGAACTTGGAGCAGCTGATCTGAGGAAAGTCTCCTCTGACCACACAAAGGCCCACACGTCCACGGGCCCCTCCCCTGCCGGCACGGGCTTGTCCTGTATTGGGAGACACTATGGCCCTGTTTAGGCTCAGCCCTGACTGTGGGGCTCATCTTCCGACACCTGACAACCTTGTTCCTTCTCTCACAGGGACCTCTTCTCAGTGGACTGGGTAGAAGTTATGACACTGGCTTTGTCACTGATTCTCGGTGTGAGTGTGGCCAAGTTGCTGGCTTTGCTTTGGCCTCAGTTTCTTCATCTGTGAGTGAGGATTCCACCCCCTTTCCCCAAGCAAGTGATGTCTCAGAACCTTCCTGGAGTTTATATGCCAAGCTTCTCTGATTAATATATACCAGCCAATGTTTCACTCAACAAAAATGATTGAATGAGGTTGTTAACCCTAGTCAGTAGGCTCAGGGAACTGTGATCAGAGCTTCAAAGTTCGCTGACAAACTATTCATTAACCAAGCTGTCCAAGTCCTCAGTTATGTGGCGTTGTTTCCCTAGGTGATGGTCAATGGAATTTCAAACTATGTAACAAGTAAGTCTTACAGACTCCATCACCGCACACGGTTACCTCCGCCATCAGTGTCACTTGTCTACTCCTCCTTCATGAGCCTGATGACCTGGGGCTTTCTTCCTTTCCTTCTTTGTCCTGATGCTACTAATATTTTCTTCACCTGGATGATTTATTATATTATTTTGTATTTTGCCACCAAAATTCTCAGAGCTTGATTTTTTTCCTTTTGTATTATAAAATGCATTTCTGTGGTAAAAAGAAAAGAGCACAGTCATTGGACTGAGATAGGTCTGGGTTTAAATTCTCCTTTTTTACTTAGAGTTTATTTGGGGAAAGTTATTATTCTCTGAGTCTCTCTTTTCGCATCTGCTAAATGGAGATACCATAGAATATCTTAGTGTTGCTGAGAGGGTTAAATGAGATAATAAGTGAAAAGAGCTGATCTAGTACCCTGCACAACAGGATTAGTCTTCTGTGCCTTCATATTACTAAGAACAAGCCTCAGTAAGTATCTTTGGCCTTTGTTTTTCTTTTAGCCTTCCTTATACTCAGCCAAACTCTGTGTCAAGTGTAGCCCAAGTGAAGGAAGGGCTGCACTGTGTATGTGGTCATTTGTGCTCAGGAAAAGTGGGTGTTTGAGACTGTGATTTAGAATAGTGTTCTTCTGTTATGCCTTCAATATCTATGACATACTCAGGCATGTTTGAGAAATTATAGCTATGCTTTCCTTCCTCTCTGTTTGAGTTGAACACGTAATATCTCTCTCATCCTTGCTTTTCCAGGAATTCCCCAGCCCTTCGACCTACACACTTCCCTGCCTTTTACACAGTCATTGTGGGAGCCGCGGTGCACATACATCTGTTCAGATGCCCCCAGGTCACAGAAGAGTTGCGCAGAAATGAAACCCTAGCTCAAGAACCTAACTCAATCCACGTTTAACTGGACATGTCTCAGGTTGTACCAATAAATTTCATCCCCAGAAATTTGGGTTTTGACTTGAGAGAACTGATTCCATCTGTCTAAGTAGGTGGCTGGATATGGAACACTCTCAGAAGCTCTCAGATCTATTTTCCACAGTGGATATAGGTAAATACAGAAATGTGATTTGCAATGAGAAAGTCGAAAGGAGGCAATGCATGCAGGGAAATGGAGACGAGAGGGCCCAGTCTGAATGTCTCCTGGCCTTTCAGCCACAGTTTCCACTGATTCCAAAGGGCCACCCACCTCCCTGCCTACGTGAGCTCTCTATGCACCCTTCCAGTGAATGTCCTTATTTTTGCTTAAACTAGTTCAAGTTGGATTCTGTTACTTGTAACCAAAAGAAGTTTAACTGACTGATAGTGATATTAAAACTCACAGCCTGTGAGTCTGGGTGGCCATGCAGCCCTTAGAGACAAATGACCTCTTTTCAAAGATTTCATTGTATGTACGTTTCCAGTAGTATTTCTTACTCTTAATAAATATGTCCATGTTCTAACAATGTTCAGATATAGGTTTTTCCAATTCGCTTTTAGCTTTGCTTAGACTTATTGAGGAGTGTGGTTCATTAGAGTAAATTGGACCATTTTGTGAAAACTTCTGTTAAAACACACCCTAAGAGGAGTTTGTCTGGGTTTAAAGCAGAGAACTCCAGATGGGGTTTAAGTACTATACTCTTAGGATCAACTTAAGCAACTCCAGTGTGTGACGACTATAACGCTTCCATCGTGTTAGAAAACAAGTGTGTGCAGTAGAAAGTGATTCATAGTGATAACACAAAGATCCCTCAGATATGCAGAAAGTAGCCAGTGGTGCACCATAGTGAAAGAGTGATTCTGGACCAAACTCTCTTAATTTGAATTACGATTTTGACACATAGTAATTGTGTGACTTTGGTCAAGTTATTTAAACTCACCTGTGAAATGGGAACATTTACAGTAGCAACCTTCTAAGATGCTATGAAGGAGTACATGTAAATTCTTAATAACTGGTCTGGCTCAGAGTAATAGCTTGATAACTGGTAGCAATTATTTTTTCTCATTACAGATATGCAGCCTTAGCCAGGCTAAGAAATTCTTGTGTGCCCCACCCTAATTGGAATCAAGATCTTGAGGTTATTTATAATCCTAACATCTAGTTGCTTTACTTATAGAGTTCTGTGTGCTGGTTAACATTCTTTTTCTAACTGATTGCAGAAAAATATTATACCAGGCATAGATAAGTGATATAAAAGAAAAAAATAATTTTCTATCTTTAGGAGTTGAGAGTCTAATGGAAGATCTGGGGCAATAAGCAAAGAAGATGAAAAAATAATTAACATCAAAAATAAGTACATAGAATATATACTACAAGTGCAAGTCAATGCTAAAAGTAAGAGTATGTTTACTACATGTACAAGAATCTAGCTTATTTTTCTGATGGTACATACTCAAATGTGTGGATTAATGGTGGAAATGGAGAAGACTAGTATCCAGAGGATGAAATTTAGCTGAAATCGAAAGAGAACAGAGGCAAGAGTTTAGAGAGAGAAACAGGTGGAGCTCTTCAGGACAGGAGACACATCATAATAGACCAGAAGGCAGAGGTAGGGGTATTCTGGATGTCTTTCAACAAATGATGTTTGAGCACCCACCACTTGCTATGCACTATATCAGTCACTGAATTTGCAAAGGCAAATAAAAATGCTTAGTGCTGACAGGAATCGTACACTCTGGAGTGGCAGACACATGAATAGATACAATGCGGGACAATTTTTTACAAATATTAAACAGATACGTTTTTATATCCTTCCTAAACATGTTTCCTTGGAGCCCTCTCCCAACTCAAGCTGAGCCACCAGGCTTCCGGCTCCAGGGAGGGAGAAGGGAGGTATTGCTTAGAAAAAAGCCCACGGATTAGTCTTAAATTTTAAAGCTGACTTTCTTGACCGTTTTAGGAAGTCAGCGAGAGAGGAAATAATTTTCTGAATTACTTTACCCTTGTTTGGCCCATCAAGAGATAAGGGAAAGACTGGGTTGAAGAGGCAGACCGCCCGGACCAGCGGTAGGGGGTCTCAGGATATTGGAGGAGGATGGAGAAAGCTGGCTGCTGGCCTGGAGCTTAGCGAGAGAAGAGGAGGGAAAGATGTAACACAGGAGAAGCTGAAGATCCCCGGGAGAATCCTGGCTTTCGTTGTTGCCACCTCTAAATGGTCTGTAAGTGGTGGGGGGAGGTGCAGCAGGAAGAATCCAGGTGGCCCTCTGTCTCCCCCAGGTCCACGTGCAGAGTTCAGGGAGCCCAGAGGTTCCCAGGTGGATAGGAGGCATCGGCAGCCCAGAGAGTTAGCAGGGGCCTGTGTTCTGAATAAAGAAGCTATGCATTCTGGGCTTCAAGACCAGAGGCAAATAATTGGAATCACAGATTTTTATGGTAGGCATCACGTCACCCAAAAGGCATTTCCGTTGCATATCTGACAGGGCTCATGACCCTACTCCACAGAGGAATTTAATACAGTCTGATAACAAGATTACATTGCCCAGAGTCTGGGTAGGGTTTTGAGGGAGGGAGGACACGCGTGCAATACCTAATATGGGCTTGGAGAGGGCTTCTCTGTGGATGTGACATTTTTGTTGATATACTGTGCTGTTCAGCGTCCTAAGGATAAGTGGGAATTAGGCAAAATGAGAGAGGTGGGATTGGCATCCTGGGCCTCTGACACCACGTGAGCAAAGGTCCAGAAGGAAGAGAGAACATATTCTGGGTGCTGTGAGGCGTTCCAATGGCTGCAGCACAGAGTTTGAGGCACATTTGAGGTTCCCAGGAAACGGAGGCTAGGACAGAGATGTCAGCGTAGGCAGAAATTGGGAAGTGCTTTCAGCTGACAACTCCTGTCTAGGACTGAGGGAGGCAGGACTGGGCAGTGAAGTTGAACTGTGATGCAGTTACAACAGACCTCTCAGGCAGTCCCATAGTGACTTCCAGAACTGGGATGGCCCTTTAATTAAATTTGTCCCAGATTGAGGCAACGAGAAAGTCTTTGTATCCTCCACTGACCTTGGATAAAGCTTGCTCCAGGGGTGAAGCAGTAACCCTGAGTGAGGCAGCTTCCTTTGGTTGAAGGCAACTCCCTAAAAGGTTTCCAGCTGTGACTTATCAGCTGGCAACATTCCAGTCGCTGGAGAAATTACCGCTTTGCTTTGGACTTGAAGGGGGATCTGGGTGGCACGTCCCAGCACCTAGGACAAGGCGTAAATTTGCCAAAAGATGAAGTTAGAGAAGTAAGACATCCAGGTAATACAGGGCCCTATAAATCATATTTACAGGTTTGGACACATTTTTTAAAAGCAACATGGAGCTACTGAAGGGTTTTAAGCAGGAGGTTAAATCAATACAATCATGTTTGTGTTTTAAAAAGATCACTGTGGCTGCTGTGTAGAGAATTGATCTGAGAGCGAACACTGGAGCCGGGGAGGACTGAGAGCAAGTTGTTGCAGTCGTCAGAGAGAGACGCGATGAGAGTGTGAGTTAATTAAGTGGAGGTGGAAATAAAGAAAGTGAACTGATTCAAGAGATGTAGCGAAAGCAGAATTAACTGTGTCCACTTAATTGATTGATAGAATGTGGAGGTGACGGACAAAGACGGGTGAAGCCACAGTTTCTGACCTGGGAATCTGAAATAGGAAATTTGGCCAAAGACAAGGCTCCGTGGTTATCTTGTCCTATTCCTTCTTTCTGGCCCGTGGACAACTATCCATTCCTGCAGCTAGGAGGAATCATGCAGCTACTTCTGGCTAATGAAATGAGAATGGAGTGATGCATGCCGCTTCTGGGAAGAAGCAATAGAAACCCCAGTGCCATTCTCTAGTCTTTTTCTTCCTCTTTGGTGAGAAGTGGGGAGGCCATATGTTGAGCTGGTAGAGCCACAGAATTATGCAGCTGAGAACCCTGAGTCCCGCCGTGGAGGACAGCTGCTCTGGATTGCTGCCCAGTCAAGACAGGAGGATCTCGTGTGAGCTGGAAATAAGCATAACCTGTTACACTTTTGAGATTTGGGGGCTTTTTTTCTTGCAGAATAAGGCTAGCCTATCCTGACAAATACTGGAATATAGAAAGTGTGTGTGTGTTATAGGGACAAAAAGAGAGGGGAGCAGAAAAGGCAGAATGTGAATTTAGCTTTAGAAATGTTGAGTTTAAGACGATAACTGACAGATATTTAAGTGGACTTGTCCATTATGCAGTTAAAATGTGGATGAGGGATTTGTAGCAAAATCTAGACCAGGGATACAGATTTTGAAAGGCACCATAGGCAATAAACGAAGCCATGTGAGGGATGATATTCTTAAACACGCTGATCTAAAATGATCTGAGCATGTTATTTTCCTGGTCATGGTCTTCGTGGTCCTTTTTAGAAAGCAGTGAAATTCCTGGAAGCTTTACCCTTTACCGTTAAAATTGCATTTACCATATAAATCAATCTCAATGTCACCATACATTACAAAGTCCTTTTCTTTGGCTTCCTAGCCCACAATATTGTAGGCTTCAGGGTGCCCTGCTTGACCAGAAGAGCCAAGTTCAACCTCGTGGAGAAGCAGGCGAGCCAAAATATTATCATTAACAATCTGCAGCCAGTTTCAATCTTCCTTGAAGTGATCTCTCAAATTCAAATTAGAAGTTGTTTTAAAAAATTACCTAAAGGGACACTTTGGTTACACAACTGTAAAATAAGTACCAATAAATTATTGTTGACAGCTATAAAGTAATCTGAATGTCATTATTTTAGACACAGAAGCTGTAAGAACTAGTTGGTTGTTATGATTGGAATTTTAGATGATTGACGTGGGCATCATAGGGCTGCAGATTTTGTTGCTTTTCGGGGCTAGAAACATGACAGGGTCTGATGTGAGTTCAGCCTGCATTGTGCTTGAACTGTTGCCTGCTCTCATTCAGGTGCGCGTGTGTGTTCCTGCCTAACAGTCAGCGATTAGGTGCCTAAGCTGAGTCTGAGCTCAGCAGCAAAAATGCACAAGCATCAGATTTGCGCCATGTGGCAAGATGGACCGATGCAAGAAAGTTGTTTGGGTTTGGCTCAGCCTCGTGTGGTCTGAACTGTTGACGTCTTCACAGATAATCCACGTGTGAGAAGGTACGCTGAACTTGTGTACTCGTTATCATTTCATTCACAAAGTTAGTTGCAGAAGGGTTAAGTGAGCAAAATAGAAGGCTGAAGATGGAATCCAGCTTTGGTTCTCTGATTCTAAATCCTATACTTTCTCTTCGTGACCACAGTGTCTTAAATGAGATCATTTCAGGTGTGTTATTTATATCCCTTTATTTCATGTAAGTGATGTCTTCCTGTTGTTTGGGGGTTTTTAGGCACCTGAGCTAACAACTGTTGCCAATCTTCTTTCTTTTTCCTGCTTTTTCTCCCCAAATCTTCCCCAGTGCATAGTTATATATTTTTGCTGTGAGTCCTTCTAGTTGTGGCATGTGGGACGCCACCTCAGCATGCCCTGATGAGTGGTGCCATGTCCACGCCCAGGATCCAAACCAGCGAAACGAGCGTGGAAGCAGAGAGCTTGAACTTAACCACTCAGACACGGGGCCTGGCCAGCCCTTTTATTTTTTTTAAAAAAATCTTGTCCTTGGCACTTTGAAACATTTTAGAAAGTTATTAGTGTCCATTCCCCTTTTGTTTGTTTGTGATAATGGAAACACTTCCCTTCTCTCTCTTCTGGTGTTCACTGGAGCTGCTGCTCAAAATGACACATCTTTCCAGTCAGCTGTGCTCCCTGCCTCGTGGTGGGGAGGGAAGGACCCACAACATGCCATTCTGTAAGAACACGCCAAAAGGTGCCTATTTCTGATGAGAAACAAGGAGCCCTGTCTTTGTCCGGAACCATCATCCCTCCCTCAACCCACAGGCATCCCTCTCAGCCAGTGTTTCATCTCATTTTCCTTTCTGTTCTGGTTGAACACCTGCATTTTTTGAATGCATTCTTCTCACTGTCTCTGTGAGCAAAGGGAATATGAACACCCTGAGGACCCCCACTCATGAATACAAACTCTCTTGATTCTACAAAGGGAAGAAATACGTTGCTGAACATAACAGCGCACTAGAGATTAGAATAAAGACCAAACAAGATCTGCCTAATCAGTTTATTATCCAAAGGTGAATGATAAGAAAGGGAAGGGCAGACTAAGGAAATAATTTAGAGAGGAAACTAATATATATTGAGTGTTTATTACATTTCTGGTACAGAAGCTTTTCTACTTATAAATTTTCAATTATGAACTCTCACTATGTGAACAAAAATTATCCTGCAATTAAAAGCACTCACCACCAATAGATGGGGTGGGCAGTAATGTTACGTCATTTTAGTCGTTGTGTTTCTGGAGTCGTAGACAGGAGGTCCGCCATGCATGTGTTCATTCTGAAATAATTTATGACCGTGATTAGCTCAATCATAGCAGATAAGTGCAAAATAAGTGCCAAAAAGAAAAGACTTGATGGGATAGAAAGTAGAGATAATTTTTACAAATTAAAAGTGATGGAGAAATGGATGAGTCTTGCACAGTGTATGGAATGACTCATTTTTCAATAAGAATGAATCCAAAGGACATATCGCCAATCGTGAACTACTTGAAGGCCCTGTGTCTGCACCACCGAAATTAATAGACGAGAGATGAGGACAAGTGATTGAAAAAATGAAACAGGTTTTGAGAATGTGGCTCCAGCAGTTGTTTTTCATCCTGATCCTATCTCACACCATACCAATGAAATCATAATTTCTTCGGATAAGACCTGAGACTGGCTTACTTTCCTTTTTTATAATTTTTGCTTCCCAGGTGATTCTCATTTGCAGCCAGTGTGTGAACCACTGGGTTAGGAGTTCAGAAGTGAAGCTATGGGTTTGCAAATGAAAGAGCTTTTAAGAATTGAGTCTGCTGGTGTAAATTTAGAATGATTGCCCCAAGCTAGTGGAGATTCCTCAGACTCAAAGCTTCTAATCTGGCACATTAAAACCAGTGATGAGGCAGTAAATGCTATTGTCACAGGCTAAGAAGTTCCCTTTCATTTGTGTAGAGATCATTTAGAAAGTGGCTAATCTTATCTTATCCATGCATTTTCATATAGACAAGACAGTCTTTTTTTTTTTTTTTTTGTGAGGAAGATTAGCCCCGAGCTAACATCTGCCACCGATCCTCTTCTTTTTGCTGAGGAAGATTGGCCCTGAGCTAACATCTGTGCCCATCTTCCTCTATTTTATATATGGGATGCCTGCCGCAGCATGGCTTGATGAGCCATGTGTAGGTCTGTGCCTAGGATCTGAACCTATGAAAACAGGGCCACCTAAGAGGAGCAAGTGAACTTAACCACTACACCACCTGGCCAGCCCCGAAATAGTCATGTTTTGAAAAAAATTCCTAATTGAATACGTATCAGCAAAGAGGATAAGATTGTGTTTAGTTTTAAGTCATTTTAGGGGAAATGCATCTAGGACCACAAGCTAAAATCTTGGTGCTCCTTTGGCTTTTAAATGCATTGACTTAAGATCAGCCCTTTGCAAACTAATCCTTTGCAGGTAAAGAAGCTTCTGTGTGTTTCCAGTACTTTCTCATAGGTTATTTTATTTAACCTCAAGGAACTCTATAACGTTGATGTTATACTTCCTGTTTTGATGTTTGAGTTAACCAAGCCTATAAGAGAATAATTAACTTGACCGATGTCATATGGCTAGTAAGAAATTTCAATCTGATTTTGATTTGAATTCAAAGCTAAGAAGCATTCTCATATATCCTGATGTCTCTCATAAAATAGATACATGAGGGACATGTGAAATTTTCGTATAGCTTATGAAAAAAAATGATGAAAATAACTTTCAGTACAGTCCATGAGTTTCTAAAGTAAAGTTCTTTGCAAACACGTTTACAAACGCATTTAGACTCTTCAAATATCTGACTTACTGAGCCAACCTTCAGCTCTGGATGATGACGAATAACGTCATTCACTTTCATGGCTTTTACTATCAACTATTTGTTGATGAGTTTCAAATTGACACTCTAGGAAAGACGGAAGCCAGTTTCTCATTAGACATCTCCATCTGGATAACGCACCACAAAATCAGACTTAATGGATTTCAAACTGACCTAACCTTTCCCCCAAACTGTTTCTCCCATAGCTAAGGCTGCTGTCTAGTCATTTGTGCAATAAATATGGAGCTCACCCTAGGTAACCCCTACTTCTTTACCCCCATATCCAATTCAACATTTGTAAGTATTACCTCCTTAATATCTCTCTTATTTAACTTTCTGTTTCAGAACCACTTTTCAAGGGGAGGTTCTCATCATCTTTTTTTGTTGTTGTTGTTAAGATTTTATTTTTTTTCCTTTTTCTCCCCAAAGCCCCCAGGTACATAGTTGCATATTCTTAGTTGTGGGTCCTTCTGGTTGTGGCATGTGGGACGCTGCCTCAGCGTGGTTTGATGAGCAGTGCCATGTCCGCGCCCAGGATTCGAACCAACGAAACACTGGGCCGCCTGCAGCGGAGCGCGCGAACTTAACCACTCGGCCACGGGGCCAGCCCCGGTTCTCATCATCTTTTGCTGAGGCTTCTGTGATAGTTTCTTGACTGATCTCCTAGCCCCCAATCTCATCCTCGTTTAATCTATCCTCTATTCTGCTAACATAATGACCTATCAAAAAAAGCCATTCTGACCACATCCTTGTCTTGCTATGAATCTGGAATAGCTTCCTGTCTCAACAATTTTTTAGTTACAAATGACAGACACTTATTCTAGTTAATTTAAGGTCCTCCCAAAAGAATTTTTTTGAAGGATATTGGTATTCATAGAAATTTAGGAAAAGCTGACTGCCAGGGATCTTGGTCAGTAACTCATGGTGAATTTTGGGAGTGTTGGTATGTGAATGACTCAGCTCCATCTGTTCTGTCTACCACTCACTCCAGTCAAGATTAAAATTCTCAGGAGAGAATACCTGGCTCAGCTTGTGTCATGTGAGACCTCTGGGAAGAAGTGAGGGTGAAGACCTATGGCAGATGTCCACTCCAGAACTCCAAAGAATGGGGGAAGGCCAGATCCCCAAAGAAAGCTTATGCTGCTGTAACCCAAGCAATTGTTGGGTGGGCAAAACCAACAACTGGCTCATATTCTTTTTCACTTTTAAAGTAAAGTCTATACTTAGTTTGTCCTTATCATTCAAAGTCCAAATGCTGTAGCCTCTACCAGTTTTTCAAATACGCCATATTCTGTTTGTCACTCTAGAAATTCTACCTATTTACATGACAAATATCCTACTTATTCTTTAAGACTCAACTGAAATGTCATTTTCTTAGTGTTGTCTTCCTTAATTCCACCACAGAGGATTGACAACCACCTCCCTTGTGCCCTCATGAAATCCTCTACGTGTCCTTGTAATGACATTTATCAAGGCTCATTGCAATGATTTCTTTACCAGTTGGCTTCCCTGGCTATACTGGATTGTTCTTTAAGGTTTGGGATTAGGTTTTATTAATCTATGCGTCCCCAGAATATAGCAGTGCCTGGAATACATTTGGGGTTCAACATATATTTTGTCTGAGTAGAAGAATGAGTGAATAAAATTGCCTTTCTTCGAAGCATTACACTGTTAGAAGCGTGCTAAGAGAATGAGATAGCAGGCCTATTTATTATTTTCAAGTGCCTCTTGTGAAATAAAACATTAATTAAATCCTTTATTAGCTCTAGAGGTAACTTTTGCATTCCCCATTGTTTCCTGTTTAAATATATTGAAATTACAGTTTTGCCATGAAAGAACACTTTGTTTTTATGCATATGCACTACTTTTTCCTCGAATAACTTTTTTCTGTTAGTTTTTTCTCATTTTTCTCTGTCTTTTACTATCCCCTTGGCCTTCATGCATATTCCTTCATTTATTCTCTTCTTTTTGGGTCTTGTCATTATGAGGTTTGCTTGGCTCCTCTTCTGTCCACATCAAGGTGAAGAATTGGCAACATGACCTTTGTAGGAGGCCCCTGAACCAGAGTGGAGACTCAGTGGGTGGTAAACTAAGGCCTTTCTCAAGGCTTGTCTGCCTTTTCCTTCCAGGTCCAAGGAATGCGTCTTTTTGGCCCATAAGGGGTTTTCTTTGGTGCCCGATGGTCTAAACCAAATATGCTCTTTGGGCTGTCTTAATCTGCAAATGCACACTACGTAAACCACTGTACCATGCAATTCTATATTGGAAAATAAAAAATGGAAAAAGATGTTGACATTGCTATAGCAAAAAAGTAAAAACCAAGGAGAAAGTAAACTCGAAGTACCTGTTTAATTATCTTGAGCAGTTGGAAGGCTGTGAGAGAAAACTGCTAAAAGCCTGGACCTGAGCCCAGTGTCTTGAGCTATTGTCAGTTTGGGAGTTATTACGAGATCCTCTTTTCCATTTCATGGCTCCGGTAAGTTTTTAACTTTTTCCAATTTTCTCAGCAATGTATAATTAGAGACCAAATCTGCATTAACTGGTAAACTTCCACAGAAGAGTCGAGTTTCACTTGAGCATGTTTATAACGCACAACCAATCCACGGAAAACTCTATGACCCTTTCCTAGACCTCCACCTCCCTCCCATACTCTCTGACCTCACGGGTCACTGGGTTGGAAAGCGTCTGGAAAGATTATCCACAACACGGGCTCAGGCTAAGCTTTTGTTAAGATGACCAGGTGAGCAGTTAGATAGAAAGGCAAGACGGGGCAGGGAAACGCACACCAAGCTTGGAGTCAAACACTCTGCCACTAGCTGTGTGACCTTGTGTAGTCTCTTGAGTCTCAGTCCTTCATCTGTAAAAACTAAAATAGGGATAATGGTTATAATCTTTGCCATCATGGGTTGTTGCAAGTCTCAAAAGAGGTTATGCACACACACTAACACACAATGTACATGGTGTATTGTACAGCCACATATATGGATATATACAGATGTATATTGCAATTATAATACGTAAAATCCTCCAGTCTCCCTCAGCAGCCTAATCCAAAGACAACTACACCTTGTAGTCAGAAGTTTCCTCTAAGTCTCATTGAAGTCCTTTATTTTAAAATTGGAATTAGGGGGCTGGCCTCGTGGCTGAGTGGTTAAGTTCACGCACTCTGCTGCAGGCAGCCCAGGGTTTCATGGGTTTGAATCCTGGGCGGGGACATGGCACCACTCATCGAATCACGCTGAGGTGGCATCCCATATGACACAACTAGAAGGACCCACAACTAAGAATATACAACTATGTACCTGGGGGTTTTGGGGAGAAAAAGGAAAAAAATGAAAAAAATCTTAAAAAAAAAAAATTGGAATTAGAGCCAAACCTCATGGTCTAGTGGTTAAGATTCAGAGCTCTGGGGCCAGCTGGGTGGTGCAGCAGTTAAGTGCGCACGTTCCGCTTCTTGGCAGCCCTGGGTTCACCAGTTCAGATCCCGGGTGCGGACATGGCACTGCTTGGCACACCATGCTGTGGTAGGCGTCCCATATATAAAGTGGAGGAAGATGGGCGTGGATGTTAGCTCAGGGCCAGTCTTCCTCAGCAACAAGAGGAGGATTGGCAGCAGATGTTAGCTCAGGGCTAATCTTCCTAAAAAAAAAAAAGAAAAAAAAGATTCAGAGCTCTTACTACTGTGGCCTGGGTTCCTTTCCTGGTCATGGAAGCACACCACCTGCCAGTTGTCATACTGTGGCAGCGGCTCACATAGACAATTAAAACTAACAACCAGGATACAACCATGCACTGAAACTTTAAAAAAAAAATTTAAATTAACTCAGTGGAGTAAAAATAAAAAGGTAGCTTCAAATAATTTATGTATGGCCCAATGTGTGAAGAAAGAGAACTCATTTTCAGCAAGTCTTCTTCCTACCGTTTTCTTACCATCCTCACCTGTCCTTCTCACCACCTCATGAGACCACTCTAGATCTCTTGGTAAGGTGAAGGGATCAGGGCCTGAATCCTCAAAAACGAGTTAATATTTCTCCAGTTACCTCACTGAAGAGCGCTTACTACCACAGGACGTTTTTGCAGCCTCCATAATTCAAAGAGGTAAATCTCTAGTGATAGAATTTAGGCCAAAAAAATAAATTTTTTTCAGCAAGCCCGCCTTCCTAGCCTCTCTCCCCCTTTCAAGTTTAAATTTTTCCTATTTCAAAATACTTGAAAACTTCCAGTTATAAACAGGATTAAAATTTCCAGTGTCCAGTCCATTGTCACAGCATAAGAAAGTTATTTGATGACTTCATTCTCCCAAGGACGAATCAGAAGGCTCCTGATTCCCTCCACGGTTCCTTGTGCAATGAGGTTGTAAAAATCCTAAGTGGGAATGCAACACTTTTTTTGTCATTTAAAGTGAACTTATCCAAGGAGAATGGTCAAGCTGGAAGAAGAGGTGGCATGGTGGACCCTGATCTTTTCTAGTTATGCATACGGTGCACTCAAATTTTTGAAATAGCCACCTTAGCGTATGTGTACTGCTGTCATTAGCTGTTATCTCAAAGCAATCACTTATTGGAGGCCCATCTGATTAACCTTTATATAAATCCAAATTGTAAGTAGATATGATAATCTTTGTTTTTTCTGATTTCTCGTTAGTTGCTTTCAAAAATCTCGTAAAATGTCTAAATCAGGGTTTATCAACAGCAGGATGATTGACACCTTTGGCTAGATGATTCTTTGCTATGGGTTCTGTCTTGTGCATTCTAGGATGTTTAGCAGCATCCCTAGCTTCTACCCACTAGATTCTTGTGGCCCTTCCCCAGTCAGGACAATAAAAATGGTCTCCAGACATTGCTAAACTTTTCCTGGGAGGCAAAGCCACCCCCTGTTGAAAACGACTGGTCTAAAGAAATACATCAGTAGTAGAACTTGCATCAAATATGTCACCTTCAATGTGAAGTTTCTTTGCAGCAATTTTTAAAAGCTTTTGTCAATTTAGAGAAGATGAATTAGTTAAAGCGAGGAATTATAATTAGTAGAAACACTTACCAGACAGTGGTGAACTGCGGTATTTAACCATATGCTGTAAACAGACAGGTTAGGGTACCACTGTCAATCCCTTCTCACTATGGAACTTCCAGTCTTGAAAGAGGTGAGAAATGGAGCCAAGTGGCTATCTGGGGAAACATGTTTCAGGCAAAGGGAATAGCAAGTGCAAAGGTCCTGAGACAGGAACTTGCCTGGAGTGTTTGAGGAATGGCAAGAAGACTGATGTGCTGACTGGACCAACATGAGTGAGGAGCAAAGTGGTATAAATTGAGGCCAGAGAGGTAAAAGGTTTAGAGATCCACCTTGAATAGGGTCTCGTGATGTGCTATTATTTTATTTAACTTATATATTTATTGTGCATTATTCTATTTAAATTTCCCACCCGCCTGATGTGGTAATAAATATTATTATCCAAAATTTGCAGATGAGGAAATTGAGGCATAGAGAGAGTAAGCCACTTTCCCAAAGACGTGCTGTTGTTCAGTGGGGAAGCTAGGATTTGAACTCTGTTAGTGTAACTCTTAGGCTCCTGTCGTTAGCCGGTTTGTTATACAATGCTCAGTGCTGCAGGAGATTCCCGCGTGATAAAGATGGAGCCCCGGCTCTATGGGAACTCAATGGTAGGAGGTCATGGGAAGGCAGACAGCACTTTGCAGTAGTTTGGTGACTCAGTGGATGGCCTGGAAGTGGAGGCAGCAATTTTTGGGTTGGAGAGATGGGAGATTGCGAAGAGTGACACCAAGAGGATGTAAAATTAAAGGAAAAAAAGGTAAAGAGATTTGCACTGGTTTGTGGCCTGAGAGGAAGGTGCTGGAAGAAAGTGAAACAATGAAGATAAAAGTGTGAGTTGAATACTTTCTGGAGCAAAGTCAGGGAACAAGTTTGAAGGGTTGGAATTATGAAGTATCCGTGGAGAGGAGGACCCTCATGTGATAGGAAAATAACTGAGGATCAGACAGGAAAATTGTGAACCCACAGTCATAAAGCCAATTCAACAGTAGATCAGGGACCAGAGTCCAGGCTTTCTGATCATCAAGGCAAGTCCTTTCCACTAGGCCACCCAGCCACTCTTGCTGAATCATCGCCTGCTGGTTACTTATACCCAATCCAAAGGCAGTTTTTGTAGTTAATGAATAAATACAGTATGGCAAACCTCACTGTAAATGCACCGCTCTACAGAAACACCAAGGACTTCTTGACCTTTGAGTTTTCTTCACAATTTCCTCCTCCCACAGCTGTCTAGCACCTAGCACTGACTTTTCTTTTCTGTAAACTGCCTTCCTGAAACTGCAGGTTCCCACTTTGGTGCCAAGTAGGGACTCAGGTAGAGAGAACTAAGGTCCCCCTCAGGGAATTCCCAGCTGAATTAGGCTCCGCTAAGCCTTGAAATCAAATTGCTTCTGGTAGGTAAATGGGGTACAGATGACAAATCAAGCCAGCGCTTGCCTGGGCATGATCGAGAGCAACTGTTATTGATCTGACCCATCCTGGCAGGCCACCTCAGGGGAGACTGGCTTTTAGTTGCAGTGCAAGTAGGTGAAATGAATAATTGTGTTTTTGACTTTTGAATTTTCTACACCTTGCCAGTGGTTATTGCAGCCACAATTTGGGCCATGTGTATTCCAGAGAGGTTTTTGATTTAAGAATCCAGTTTTTTGGGGGGCAAGCAATATTCAATGTACCATCCATGCATAAGATTTGAGGTATTTATTTTTATGGCAATGAACATTTTTACATGATGTAAAATATTATAAATTTTTAACCTTGGAGGAATGACAGGAGTCTATTTCTAACACTTGTATTATCTTGGGCAAACATTGAAATTCTTGATTAACGTTTAACTATGAGAAGTGTACTTGGTTCAAGAAAAGATCAGTTTCAGGATTCAGGCTGTTATCTTGATGATTAGAATTCAGGCTCCGAGGAAAGCCCCAAGGCCAAGCATATTGGATATAACAGAAAGTGGGAGCCATACCTGGCGTCTAAAGAATGTGGACCGGATATAAGATCTTAATCTTCTCTTATCTAACCACAGAAATTTGGATGGAGAAACAGTATTTATCTCAGAGAGAAGTGGACCCAGGAGCCCATTTCACTAGGAATCACACTGTTTTGGAAGGTACTCGATTCAAAAGAGCCATTTTCAAAGGGAAATACTGTAGAACTTTTGGTTGTTGTGAAGACAGAGATGACAGCTGTGTCGTTCAGTTCTATGAGGCGAACGCGCTGTGTTACTGTGATAAGTTCTGTGAAAGGGAAAATTCTGATTGCTGTCCTGATTACAAGTCATTTTGCCGTGAAGAGAAGGAACGGCCTCCTCATACAACGCTGTGGTATGCAGAAGGTAGGCTTGGGAACGTGTGTACATTATCCTACATCATAACAAGAGCTGACACTTCCTCTTTTTCTCCTTCCCTCCTTCCCTCCCTCCCTCCCTCCTTCCTTCCTTCCTTCTTTCTTTCTTTCCTTCCTTCCAGTGAAATAAAAGATGAGTATTACAATCACCAGAATAAATTTCTTTGGATTGTTAAAGTGCTTTGGTTTAGATGCACGGCAGCTATATCCTCTAGCACCTGCAGGAAGGTTCTGATGTGACGCCATGAATGCTAGTCTAGATCCTATTTTGAATACTCACTCAACTTGTATAAGAATTACTTAAAACTCTTTGCTTCTTTCTTTATAAAATGTATTGACAAGAGGACTCTCAAGTTTCTTTTGAGTGTAGTCTCTTAGAAGACCTCATCAAAGTCACAAACCTGATCATCTGCAGAGTCATGTAACATGTTACCTATTATTTCATGGGATGAATGGACCTCCTGGCATGAGAGCCTGTGGCACAGCAAAGCCATTGAAAGCACTACAAGAGCAAAATAAAGTCAGCCACTCTCTCTACCTAAGTAACATCAAATGGATTCTTCATGCATATTTTTATTTCTTTTTGTTTTGCCAATCTGAGATTTTTTAAACTATTAAAAACAAAGGAGGGCTTCAAATAGAGTAATTGTAAAAATCTAAGATTGAGTGAAAAAATAAAAATGATTTATAAAGAGAATAGTGGCATTTACTATATGGGTCTAATTATGGGAGAATAGCTATGATGCTGAGTAAGTGATATATCCAAGACTTGCAACAAACCATAAATATGAGGCTCTATTTCTCTGTCTTCCATCATGTCAAATCTCAGCAGAAACACAGGTTTGATGGAACTCTGTGACACTCATAGATGATGGTGACTAGAAATTATAGTTAGAAGACAATTTAGGATAAACTAGGATTTGGTATCTTATTTCAAAATCCTGATCTCATTTCAAAGCCCAGATGTTGTTGCTTTCATTCTCAATAATGTCATTTTGTTTGAAAATCGAGGAGCTGCTTCTTAAAACACATATCTATTATGTTAAAATTTCCACAGAATTGTTATTTATCCCGGGCCTTTGCCTTTACCAATAAATAGCTCTGTGAACATTTATTTCATGTTAAAGAGTGGCAGACACTCTCCCAGGAATGGAAGATCTAGTCATCCATCAATAATTATTCACTGAATATCTCTACTGGGCCATATATTGTGTTTAGTGCTGAGACAACAAAGGGGAAGAAAAAAGACAAGATCTTACAGTATTGTCATTGAAGTGACAGTCAGGTTGGGGCGAATATAAGATATTTAACAAATTCGCTGGACAATTGCAAATGGTGAGAAATTCTCTGAAAGTAACAGAGTGCTGTGAGAAAGTATGTCAGAATATAACGTTAATATGTAAGACAATACATATCGTTAGCCTGGCTGAGGGGTCAGCGAGGGAAGACCTTTAAGCTGAGACTGGAGAAGGAATGAGAAGCGAACTGGCCTGAAAGAGCTGAGAGGAAGGTGTTGCACGCCTGAGAGGGAGGAGCTTGGCGAGGTCCAGGAGCTGGAAGGAGGCCACCGTTTCTGGAGACCAGTGATTAGTGAAGGGTTGAGGATGACAGGAGATGAGGTTTGAGAGGTGAGTAGAGGTCAGATTATGCCAGAATTTATAGGCCATATTAAGGATTTGAGATTTTTTTCTGTTGTGAGAACTCCTCAAAAGATCCTAAGTAGGAATAGCATTGACTTCATGGATGTTGTCTCATTATGATGCGTAAGCTGCAGTATTTTTGATGTGCCAAGAAGTGTTTGAGCTGTTCTTATTTGAGACATATAGCCCATTTAGAAAAGTAATTGCTACCTTTTCACTGTCCATTTTTGCCTGAGAGCTAGAATTTTACTAAGACATCAGCTTAGGGTCATGTTTTAGGTAGAACTTATGTTCCAGACATAGTTTTTATTCCAGTCATTATGGAAGAAAGCAATTAATCATTTTCTTTGGTAGCAAAAGTTCACATTAGACAATAATTTCTCTCATGAAGGTAATTTTTCTTTTGTTTTCTCTTGCTTATGAAAACAGCTATTTGTAAGAAAATAGTTCTACACGATATTGAAAAATTGTGCAACATTAACTAACGTTAAAAGATAATGGTATATTATTTACACTAACTTTTTTTTTCCTCTGAGACTAAGTTGTTCATTCACTGATCTATGAAATATCATTTTTCAGTTATCTAGTTAGATATTGTCTAGTTCTTTATACTGCAACTGTCTCAAGAGCTGTTTTTAAACCAGTGACTTAAAACTTTGTACATTGTCTTCAGGATTAAAAAAAATAAATATGTCCCTTTTGTGTAAACTAGAAGTAAGACATATGATAAATACCTTCCTTCTGTGTTTTTTTCCCTATCTCTGGTGGTAACTTCCAGTAATTGGAGGATTTCGAATGTCAGGTACAGGAAATCAAGTGATAGAATTTGAAGCAGAACCGGAGTGGATTTTCCAGACAGAATCTTTTGGTGTAGCACGTCTTAATGAAAGTGTCTACTATACCATTTGTTGTGAACAGCCCCAAGCTAATTGGATTACACACACCTCATGTTCACATGGGTAAAAAATGCGTGTAAGCCACCGACACCTTTGAATTGGATAAGGGTGATTTACTCCTTTATAACATCCTTAACCATATTATAATCAAGATAAATCACAGTCCAAATTCTGCCATACATACTGATAGTTACAAAAATATATATATCGGTAAAGAGACATAAGCCAATTCATACAACGTCTGTAAGCTTCATGAAGTCTCAAGTTTCTGTCCTTTTAGGTGTTCCCACATCCACCTTGCATGAAAAATTGATTGGAGGCACTTGTGATCATATTAAAGATGTCAGACTCTTACAGTGAGTGTTGGGGATGAGAAACCTTCCTACCCCGTGGCTGGACACAGGACCCTTTAGAGATCAATCATAGGGCAACAGGTCTAAGAGAAAAGACTTTTAACCTTAAGAGATACATATAAACCATGGGGTACAAGAGTGGGATGCGACTTTAAAATATTTAACTACTCTACATAAATTGAATACTATTCAATGAAGCAATAAGAGCTGATTACTTATATCCATTATGCTGATTAAGAAGCCACCGATTTTACCGAGGAAAGCCCATTTCTCATGTTCATTATACTAATACGCGAGTGTTCACCAAAAAGTGGATAATGGAAGTGCTTACAGCAGCTGCCCTGCATTCTGGCCTTTCAGAAGGAACGCTCCTGACCCCCTGGGACGTGGGTTCCTGATTACAGCAAGTAACTGTCTTCCCTGAAGTGAAGTTTAGACCAGCACAGATATTATAACATATTAGGATAAAAATAAATGACAGCCATCATATCATCTTTTCTCAAATCAATAAACCAACTACTTCACTCTCCAAATATCTGACTTGCCTGATTTTGTATTAATGGCTATTAAAGTTGAAAACTCCCTTAATTTCAGCAGTCGTTATAAATTATTTTTAAGATGCTATATGTATACCAGTTTGACTAACACTCTGAGGTGCCTCATACATATTTCATGAAGAAAATAAAACCACCAGGAATTCTCCACCTCTCCACCATCATAGTTTTCAACCTTCCTCCATCTGGGTTACTGCTTACATTGAGTCAATCCCTCTGTTCTTTTCTTTTTTTTCCACTTAGGAAAATTTGCCCTGAGCTAACATCTGTACCAGTCTTCCTTTACTTTGTATGTGGGTCACCGCGACAGCATGGCCGCCAAAGAATGGTATAGGTCCATGCCCCACAACAGAACCCGGGCCACCAAAGTGGAGTGTGCCAAACTTAACCACTAGGCCCTGGGGCAGGCCCCCGATTCCTTCTTTTGAGCTCTGAATCCCATCCTCTTATCTTTTCAAGATCTTCACTTTCGCAATTCCCTCTCTCTCTCTTTTACCTCTCCCTTTCTCCCCTTCTGTCCCCCACCTTCTCCTAAGGCACCACTTTTTCCTTCTTCCTGGATCAACATCCATTTACAAAATGTGTTTTTGTAGCTCCTAACTTTGAAAAGTCCTCCCTTGCTTTCTTGTCCTCAACCCATTCCTACAGGTCATCCTTCCCCACTACTTCACTGAAACCTCTCTTGGCGGGGTTATTCACATCCACATCACCAGATACAATTTTCAGATGTCTGTTCTCCTTTTCTTGACCTCTCAGCATACCCTACATGGCTGATAACTTCCATTTGCTTGAAATACTTTCTTCTTTTGCTTTCCACGGCTCCACCCTCTCCTGAATCCCCTGCTTCCTCACATGCCTCTCATTCCCAGTTTCCTCTTCTGAATGTCTGTTGGCTGGAGTGCTTTAAGCTCAGTCCTGAACTGTTTTCTCTTAGCTATATACACTGTCCCAGATAGACCCTTATTTAGTCTCAAGGCTTTAAAAAACATTTATATTGCTGTCTCTCAAATTCGTGCTCCAGCCTTGACTTAACTCTGGACTTCCGTAAACTACTCTACTTGACATCCTTCATTAGGATGTCGAACCTAGATTTAATGTAAATCTAAAATATGCAAAGCAGAACTCTTGATTTCTTACTACAAGCCTGCCCCGTATTTCAGTAATAGCTCTACAGCCCCGCTATTGCTCAAGCCAAAATCCTAGTGAGATCTCCTTGGTTTCTCTTTTTCCTCATTCCCCAAACTCAATCCATGAACAGGTCCCATTCGCTTTACCTCCAAATTATGCCCGTCTTCTTCTCTCCATCCTCACTACTATCATGTTGATCCTTCATTCCTCTGGGAACCCCACCCCGAGCCAGCACACCAGGAGTGATGAGAATAGAGAACAGGGCAGGGGCATTTTGGGTAAAGGCTTATAGGTCACCATAAGAAGTTTGGTTTTATTCTAAATTTGATGGGGAATAACTTGAGGATTTTAAGAAGGGAGTGACACAATGTAGATTTTGAAAG
This sequence comes from Equus przewalskii, assembly GCF_037783145.1. Classification (NCBI taxonomy): domain Eukaryota; kingdom Metazoa; phylum Chordata; class Mammalia; order Perissodactyla; family Equidae; genus Equus; species Equus przewalskii. The sequence goes on from NC_091849.1 coordinate 52,025,928, forward strand.
ATCTCTCTCTAAATGCTGTGTATGGAATGAGGGACATATTGGAGTTGGGAAGGAGCATAGGAAAGGAGTGGACTGTGTCTCTGTACTGTGTAGAAGCTGATGCTCCACTTTGTCGCACTTTGACCAGGCCCAGTTTAACTATGGTTTTTGTTCACTTGAGAGGCCAGCTCTCAAGTGAGATTACAGCAAACATAGTTTCTCATAGTCAGTTCTGACTTGATATTAAGAAACAATGACCAAGAGATGGAACTTTCACTAACACCAGAGTCAGTACTAATGATTTGGAGTAGGCCTGGTAATGGCATTCTCTTGACTTCAAAATTACTAGCTGGAGTACAGGTCAGAGAGGAGACAGTCTTTTTTTTTAGGACCTTTGTGATTTCTGTTTCCTTTATCTACTTAACTGGTATGGTGGACAAACAAGATTCATGGGGTATGATTAAAAATCAGCTTTGATTTTGCCCCCCACTCCCCTTGAAAACCAGGCAGGGAAGTACTTCCCTGAATGAAAACTTGAATTGTCGCATGAATTTTCTGTTGCTCCTAGGTAATAAAAAGTTCAAGGGTCTCTTTAAGTTACAAATGTGGTATAAATTCACTTATTAAAATTGTCTAATCTTGGGTAGTAATTAAAATTCTGAACTTGATTTAAAATTATATCTTTGCCCTCTGCTGACTTTGCTACATCAAGAAGCCTGAGGTCCAGGAAAGAGGTGGTTTCCTTCTCTCTTCCCAGGACTGTGGAAGGTCAAAAATCCATGGGAAAGAAGTGAATAGATGTAAATACACAGAGTTTTTAGATTCATTAAGCAAAACATTGAACTGTGAAGACATAGTACCTGCTGAAGGGGGGGCAGTTGTGAAATGTTTTCCATGAAACAATTTTTTGAAAAATCAGAGGATAGTTAATTTCATAAGTGGCTCTTGTGACATTGTGGCTAGTAGTTAAACTGGGTCCCTTGGAATGCTTTCTAAACATGTAGATTTTCCCCTATGTTTGTATGAATAAAAAGTGAGAATTCATTTTGTTTGATTAGAGGCCATTGATATGATCTATCAATTACATGTTTCTGTCCAAAAAGTTTTCACATGACAAGGTATTCAACTTTGCTACTTTTGCTAATGCAGCATGAATTTTAAATTTGTGTTAATTATATTTTCGAAAGGGATTTAATTTGTAACCAGGGTGTTATTTTCACAACATCTTACTGATGGTTTTCTTATGATGATAATTCACCATTGATCTCTTTGAGTAGTTTATAGAATCTCATAAACTAGTTAACAATTAGTTTCAGTTAATAATTGAGAAACATTTGAATTTAGAACATAAATGGCTGCAATCTTATTGGTTTCATGAACTTTTCCCCTGATCCAAATCTTACAGAAAAAAATAGAATTTATCTTTGTTAGGTAAATTCAATAAAGTAGCTTCATGTTTTGGTCCAAAACCTTGAGCTCCTCACTCTAGTCATATGCAATTAATCATATTCACTTATGACACTTGATTAGATTTTTTAAAATGAGAAATGCCATAAGTTTATTCAAATACTGTTTTATTGCTTACCTATTTAAACACATTAATTACTTTTTGAAAGTAGTTAGTGATTAGTTCCTTGGTATCTAGTTTTCGTGCTTTACAAATCCTCTCTGTTGGAACATAATATGCAGTTTAAAGATAAAAGCTTATGGAATAAGCCCAGAAGATTCGATATATAAACCCTGACACAACCCAGATATGGATTTCCATTAGATTGGTACCAAATGTTTTTGCATATTTGAAAAACTAAACACAATTTTAGACTAATTGTTGCGTTAATGTACTTTATTACTCAATTTATAATTCTCATTTATTTACATGTTATGTTGACAGGTTGCTTCAGAGATGGTCAGCGTTATGAAGAGGGATCAGTAATTAAAGACAACTGCAACTCTTGGTAATGAATTTAAATGACACAGAACTGAATTCTACTGTCTGTGTATGTTTTCATCAAATAAAAGGAATATTTGTGAAACAAAGCATATATTTAAATACAGATACAATTGTAAGTCATATCACATATCTGTAGCTTCCTATAAGGATATTTAATTTTAATGAATATTGAAAAATCTAATCATGAATATATCTTTTAATGCTTGAGTTTGATGTCATGACAGTGGCCTTCATTAGATAGGAGGCATGCATGAAATATACCTCTTAATTATAAACATTCTGATATACTACAGGCAAATCATGTTTCTTTGAACATAGTAACTACATATAACAACAGGCTGCCTTAAAAGGATTGTCCTGCAGAGAGTTTCCAAACACAGATATATTGAATCTACTGTCAAAACAGTCTGATGTTTTCAAACTTCAATGAAGGTGTGGTCATTTCATTTATTAATTGCCTGGAGTAGAAGATAAAAGCATTTAAGTGGTAACTAATGTATGTGTCATGATTTCTTTTTGCTAAGAATCAATAATCATACGGCTAACATTAATCAAAAACGTTTTTTGCCTTAACAGTGTGCAACTCTGCACACGGCAACTTACTAATCTTGTAAATGTGCTCCATAAAGGCCAGGCCACTTTTATAATTTTTCTATCTTTGCAGCACATGCTCAGGACAGCAGTGGAAATGTTCCCAGCACGTGTGCCTCATTCAACCAGAATTAATTGAACGTGTCAATAAGGGAGACTACGGGTGAGAGAAATCTTGCTTTCTAGGCTTTTCGGCACTCTCAGTTACTCCTCAGGTTTCAAACAATATTTCCTATCATTTGCTTCTAAAATGGTCATTATTTCAAAAGAAAGAGTGAGAGAGAAATGGAAAGGGAGGGACAAAGTCATGTAAAATTGAAATGCACAGAGGTGAACATTAAATAATTAAAAGTGAGCATTCACAAAGAAGAAATATAGAGCATGGTCTTAAGTAGTCTAGGAGGCGCACTGTCATGGGGTGAGTGAGGAGAGTAGACGGAGCTTTAGTTTGGGTAAGTATTCAGGCAAAATCAGGATGTAGGCAAAACTGATTTACTCATGTTAACCATTTTTCCCTCTGCTGCTGTCCTGACCCAGCCTATCACATGTTCAGCTATCCTGGGTAGAGTCTGACCTTAAGAGGGCAGTATTTTATCTTGATGATCCCCCAAATAACCAGTCCCTCTAGACAATTTCACTGACATGACGGATGTCTAGCCAATTTCACTTATGGTTGAGACAGAAGACAGGTTGAGCCTATTACTTTGCTAATAAACTAAAAATAAGGCTGATGGACCCTTAAACATAGGAAATAACTGTTTGATGCTCTCCGACAGATTAATAAGTTAGGTGGCTTCTCCACTTACACAGAGGGAATTAAGATGTAGGTGCTAACGCTGGCTTTCTTTACTGAACCGAAAGGAAGAGAGATAGGCTGGCTGGTATCTGCCTCAGGATTTTTCCACTGCCATTGATCAAACCTCTATATATACCTGCTAACATTTTCCACATTCTGGAAAAGATTTCACCTAAGAAGATCTGTTGTCAAGCACTTATAAAAGTGAAGTGATCCTGAAATGTATTTTTAAAAATTAGAAATATCATTTCCTTCTACACATAAGACGTATGTTTCCCAGCACAATGGGGACACTAAATTTCAACGGACTCAAAGTATTTTCTTTGAAGACGCAAAATATAGAAAGTCACATTTGTTGACATTAATATTCTAAACCATTCTCAATTCTTCTTTGTGTGTGTGTGTTTAACCAATATTTTAGCTGATAATAGGATGCCATTTTAAGCATTTCTAGAGAAAATCAATTCTAATTTTCTGTGGCTAAGTGATATTTAAATCATTAAAAGGACATCAGAGTATGTATCATCATGAGAAATTATCCAAATCAGGTTCCTAAAAGGATTCAAATGCTGGGCCTATCAAGTACACACTTCCAAGAAGCCATAATAAGCAGCCTACGCTTCCACTGTCCCAGAACACATGAGAAACCTCAGGCTAAAGCCATGTGGAAAGAAAGTACATGACAGTGTCCAGGAGCTGGTGAGGATGTGGCCCTCCTGGGGAGGAAGAATTTCCTTTCCATCATTGGTTTATTGTGAGAGCACTTCAGGACTATTTAAGAGGCATGGTCTTTCCCTTTTAGTAGCAAACCAGATGACTTTGAAAGAATAAAAAGTGGAGTATAATTGAAACAAAAGGAGACATGCAGAGACCAAAGGAAAAAGTTAAGTAAAACAGACAAGCTATGAAGTTAAGGGAGAAAACTAAAATTATTTGCTAAGGGGGGAAATGTCCTGGAATTTAAAAAAATTCAGATATTTTATTTTCAGATATTTTCTGTGCTTGATATTCAACTTGTTTTCTTGCATGAAAACAGAACTATATAATTCAATATTTATTAAGGGCTTTTTAAAATAGCATACAAATATATACAATCTTTGCTTTAAAACATTTATTTCTTCCAATTTGGTTGTGTTTCAGATCCAAGTCTTTATTCATTCTGTATAACCTACTTCATTGCTTATTTATTCCTTGAATTGTTTTTTAATGCACTCGGTTAACATTAACAAAACATGTGTTTCCCTTGTGGCACTGCTGAGGATAGAAATAAATAATTTCTCTTGTGGAATTTAAAATTATGGACTAAGAACAGTTTAGTGGATACCAGGGGAAAGGTGGGGTGGGGGGTGGGCACAAAGGGTGAAGTGGTGCACCTACAACATGACTGACAAACATTAATGTACAACTGAAATTTCACAAGATTGTAACCTATCAATAACTCAATAAAAACAAAGAAAAAAATGAAATAAATAATTTCTCTTGTAAAGAAATTTACAATCTCGCTGAAGAGTCAACATGTCGTAACTTTGTAAAAGGATTTCTAATGACAGGGTGGTATATAAGGGACGAATCAGTAGCCCAAGTAATAATCAGCAAGTTAGCAGAACAAAAGGAGATAGAGAACTGGTTCCGTTACCCAATGCTGTGCAAGAAACCATGCCAGAATGTAGCAGCTTAAAACCACAAGCTTCTCATTGGTTCACATGGGCGATTTGAGATGGACTTAACTGAGGCTCTCTTGCTGATCTCTTCTGGGGTTACCCACGTGTCTACAGACATTGGGAGCCTCAGCTGGGGCTGAATTGTCTAAGATGGCCTCACTCCCATGTCTGGTGGTTGGTGCTAGTTGTTGGTGGGACCACACATCTTCAGGAGGCTAGCCTAAGCTTCTTCACGTAATGACAGTGTTCTAATAGGAGTGGAAGCTGCAAAGGGCCTCTCTTGAGGCCTAAATATCAATTCTACTGCTTTCTACTGGGCAAATCAAGTCACTAGACCAGCCCCCATTCAAATGGGGTGGGGATAGACTCCACCTCTTGATGGAAAGAACCACAAATAATTTGTGGCCATTTTTAATCTATCATGTCTCTAAACTTGATTTTTCTTATGAATTCAAAATCTAGTCTGTTGGAAGTTGGCCTGGATTTTTCACTCAAAATCAGCATACTCCAAACCGAAAAGATTAGCATCTTTGAACTATCCTTGGTTACTTGACAACCAAGCCAGAAAACTTGAAGTGCCTTTGGTTCTTCTTTCCTCTTTGCTTTCTGTCATTGGGCTCTTATAATGCTCACATTCCAAGTTTCTTTCAGCTATTTGTTTCCTCTGTTCCTATGCTATATTCCAGTGCATTTTTTTTATCGTCTGGTTTGAAATGACCTGACTTTTCTTTCTGTTTCCAACCTGACCAAATGCCAAACAATGCTTTATACGTTCCTAGTTATCCCTCTAAAACAAACCTTTGATTCTGCCACTCACGTTCTTAAAAATCCTCACTGACACTCCATTGTATACAGAATAGAATTATGCTCGTTAGCATAAATAATGATCTGACCCAAATGCTTCTCTCCTGCCTCATCTTTTACACTCTTTCCAGCCTCTGTCTCCTACTTGCTCCCATAGTTTAAGCATCTAACTTATCTGCTATTCCCTAAGTGTGCTACCCAATTTCAAACCTGTGGACTTTGCTCCGGGTTTGCCTTTTTTAGAGTAAATGCTCTCCTCTTTGACGTTTGACCGCCAAACTCACGGCCGTCCTTCCAGACGAGCACTAAAATCACCTTCTGTAAAACATTGTACCAACTCCTTCAGGCAGAGTTATGTGGGAATCCTCTGCTCTGATCATATTTTGACCTACTGCTAATAAGTGACACATACTGAGGTCATTTCTATCTTTGCAGTCTTTTTATGGTATGGGCCCCATGAGGGCAGAAAAATTTACTTATTTCTATGTTCCCGGTATTAACAAGAGAATATGATAGACAAATTAAGAATGTTCAGTAAATGCTAAATTGGATTAAAAGGAAACTGTCATGAGTCCAGGTCAAAGAGGATGATGCAGGAGAGTAATGCCTTTTACACTTTTTTGAGCATAACTCACAGTAAAACTTACATTTTACTTGGTGACTTAGTAAATGCACATAACATGTACATACACGCTATCATCTATCTATAAATATAGATACATGGATATGTATAAACAGTACTACCCTCACTATGTGCAATAAACTCTAATATTTCCTATTATTTCTCCTATACTCTATTTTATTTTTAAAAACTCTGATCCCTGCTCACTAAATTGGGTGATTAACTAAATGTCTCTGATTTAATGTTTGACAACTACTAGTGTAGGATACCAAAAACATATTTGACTTATGTCATAATTTTGCCTAAGTCTGGTCCTTTTCGTCTCTTGCATAATACTGCAATATCTAATATAGTCAGAGGTTTGCTTATTGCAATTCCTTGGGAGATGGAGATTTCACATCAGAATTATAGCTCAAAGTTGCTTAAGGTTTTGTGAACTAACACCTCTTATAAATAAAACATTAACTTGCTAGGCATATTATTGAAAATTGAGTTGTATCTTCAGTCATTCATAGGAATTTATCACATTATAAACAATTTTGGTAATAAACACAACAGGATAAAGTTTCGATTTAAGTACTGAAAATATACTTCCTTCAAGTTGTAGATAATTCAAACAAGCAATGATTAAATTACTTTCCTCTTTCTCATTTTGTCATCCCCTATCATCTCTTAAGGGTTTTCGTCATCTTCAAATTTCAATATTAGACTTTGAAAATAAAGCTTCTTTGCTAAGTAAGGGCACAAAATATATCTCTAGAAAAATATGCATTATTTTGCTATCTAAATTCACATCAATTGAATTTATATTATTGTTAATAATAACTAAGATTATTGAGCACTTACAAATTAAATATATGATAGAATATTTCAATATTTCAATAAAATTAATTAGTACTGATGTAATATTTTAAAATATAACTATTTTATCCTCAATTTTTCATGGACACCTCTTTCTACATGGTCAACCTCTCTTCAAACCTAAATTACAAATAAAGCATATTACCCTATTTACTGTAAGTACATTTCTGTACATTCAAGCTTCTTTTTAAAGTGCATTTAATGACATTTAAAAGAAACTGCATATGTTAGCCTTATTACCACTTAATCTCTTTACAGTTTGTGTAGATTCTATATTCTTAAATTTAGCCTGTGTTGATACAGACTTAGGTTCCTCATAAGAGTCATTAAAATAATTGAAAGAGACCTAATTTAGGAAGAATGTTTTGTAGGCTTCACTATTAGAGTAATCAATAATGAGTCATTTATATAAAGAATATCTAGCTTGCAGTAATGCTTCCAATTTTGTGAGATTTGCTTTTGTATAATTTCAGAAATATAAATGAACATGCATTTATAAAGGTGGTATTACATAATCTGTACAGATTTTTCTCTTTCATTTGTAAGGCAGATGGACAGCCCAGAACTACAGCCAGTTCTGGGGAATGACTTTAGAAGAAGGTTTCAAGTATCGTCTTGGCACCTTGCCACCTAGCCCTATGCTTCTCAGCATGAATGAAGTAACAGTAAGTGTTCTCCCTGTTTGACTCATGTGTGTATGTGTGTTTGTTTAGTGTGTTTATATGTGCATTTAAAGAAATTTTAAATACCTTAATGAGTGTTGAGCTTTCAGAGTTATAATTTTGTCGTGTAAAGAGAAAACCTTTCCCCAAATTGTTGTGAAATCCCTCAAAAGTTTCATATGGACTTAGAAAGTTCACTAATATCATTAGATATAGCCTCCTACCTTCCAGAGCAATTGTGCATTCATTTACATTGCTAATGATTTCATAGAAATTCATGTTTCTGATTATTGGTTATTCAGTGACCCAAAGCTTAAGCAAGTCATTAGTTGTCCTTATTTTTCTCTTTTTAAGTAAACAGTTTGTGAATTTCATGAACTCTGTTTTGATGTTTCTTATCTATCCATTATTGCATGTGGATAAAATAAATGCCAGTAACTGCAGATATATATGCTATGATTGGTAAAGATTTGTCCTCAAAAATCCTCAAAATTTCCATTAAAAGAATATCTTCAAATTTGCCTGATGACCTGGCAAACTCCTTCACGAAACTGCATCATTTCCTAACGCTCTTATGCTTTGTGTGTACTATTGTACTGGTTTTCCCTTTCATTTTTAATAGGTATTATCATCTGAAAATAGGTACCTTGCATAAAGAGGCTTCCACCTCTCTAGTTACCACAGACCTCTAACTCCAAGAGTGGCAGTTTTATCGCCTGACATGTGGCATCTTGCAGGTACGCCACTTCCAGTTGAGTTGTTGATTGTATTCAAGGCCTGTTACCAATGTCCCGAGCAGAGCGAGCCTCCCAGGCTGCTGGAATCCAGCCTCTTCACTCTGCAATGAAGACATCAGGTCCTGGCCGCCCAGAAGCTCTCAGCATCTCTGAGCAAGCAGGGCTGTTGTTTGCTCTTGGATGAGCTATAAATCCACAGGTTTCTCATTAAATGTTTAATGTGCTTCACTTTTGAGAGATGTACTCTCTTGAGTTATTATTCCAATTCAAATTCCAGTAGTAGGGCCTGCTAAATTGTAACAGTATCAGAAGAGCTAATAATAACTGTCACTTATTGAGTAGTTGTGTGTTAAGTACTCTTATAAGCACTTTCATACATTATCTCATCTAATTCCCACAACAGCCTGATGTAGTCAGTACTGTAATTATCCACATTTTAAAGACAAGAAAATTGAGATTAAGAGAGGTTGAGTCACACCGAGATTGAGAGAGATGAAAAACTACCACAGAATTACTTAAATTGCACAGCCAGGACATCTTAAAGAGATCTGCCTCAAAAAACACTCACTGGAGTTCCAGTAGAATCAGTTAGCTTTGGCCAGTTCAGGTTCAAAATAGCAAAAGCTTTTTAATCTTTTAACCAGAACTAATTTTCTGAAATGATTAGCTTAGATATATTTTAGGATCTTTCCTACAATCAGTAAGATATAAAATTTTTAGAGATGTGTCTCAGTGTCATCGTTCTTAGTAACGTAACTGTATGATCAACTGGAAAAGACTTATTTTTCTTCTGGATGTTTTCTTTTCCGTTTTTGTGCTCATCTGGGGAAAAAAAAAAGCAGCAGCATTCTTTAAGAATTAATTCACCCCCTTTCTAAGGCTTTCTTTTTCCATTGCTTTTATCAGGGATCCTAGTCAGCCAAATACTAATTTGGGTGTCTGTATACATATCCTCCAGATTATTTCTAACATTTCCTTCTTCAGCTGTAATTTTTACAACTTGGAATATTTTATATTCTAGAAAAAATGAGGTATATTTCTTTCCCGTGTTGCCATTCACCATAGCCTAGAAAAAGAAATTTAATACTAAATCATTAGTTGGCTGCTGGGGGTTTGTTTGCATAAAAGTCACTGTGGTGATATTTAAATGAAAAATGTTAATGATTAGTACTTTTGGAGAATTTAAATTACCTAGTCCTATGAATTAATGTAATACAGTTGCCAAGTTATTCCAGGAAAGCAATAAGAAAAATTCAGGTGATCTGTAAGAGTTCCATTAGCCACTTATGATGTAAGGCAAAGAAATAGCTTATTATTAGTGCACAGTAGCTTAGGTATTGACGGCCTTTCAAAAATGTTTCTGAGTGTTGGAGTTGTCCTAATTTCTGGTCAGATATAAGAAAATAGAAATGTAACAAGGACTTCCAGGAAGAACCCGAGGTCAGTATGAACTGAGTTGAACTGGTAGCTACAGGAAAAGCTAAAACCAAGTTAACTCTTAGCCTGGTGACAACATAGAAAATGCCCCAATACACCAAATCTCTGAGTACAGTGAAAATAGATTATTTTTTTGTGTGTATGATTTTGGATAACTTTTTGCCCAACTTTTTTAATAAACCATTTTCAACACAGGATGGTCGATATGTACTGTTAGGGTAGGCAGTTGTCAACAGATGTATGATTTTGGACATGCTGAGAAAACATACTGCATTCCCATCCCAAAGCATCTCCCTTTCCTTGACTACATTACCTGGGGGAGAGTTAGGGTTCAGGAAATTCTTTATCTTGGGTGGGAAAGATGAACCTTGAGTCATCCCTGATTCCTGGGAAAACTCTTCTCTTTCCTGGCTGGTTTCCTGGCTTTATTTCTTAGCTAAGTCACTATTCCTGTAATGTATCTGCTGAACATGAGTCAGAGGAATATCAATAGATGTTGTACAAAGAGCTCTGTGATCGTGTTAATTTGGAGAATCTGTTTAACCTGTATGAATTGGTTCAATTCAAATAAATTTCTGCAGAGTGCGATTAATAATAATAAGGAATAGAAGTACGTTGTTAGTGACAGTTGGAAAAAGATAACTTGGAGATTTTGGGGGGGTTCTTCCTGGATGGCAATTCTAAGCGAGGGCAGACAAAAGGAAACATAAACTTACCGTTCTCTCTGGGTACAAGCCAAGTGGATGAGAGGAATAAAACAAAAAGGGAAAGAAAGAGGGCTGAAAGGGAACCTCCCTAGACCATGCAACTCTTTGCAGGGTACAAAGACTCATTTCAACTCACTTTAGAATTATGTCTAGAGTCAGGTCAACAAATGCTGGCTGATGCATTGGTACTTAACACTTTCCTGAAGGTGTTCTCTTGAGATGGTTCAAAGTAACGTCTTGACTGGACAGCTCCATTCCAAATTGTTCTGCATTAAAAATGGTAAGAATGATTGGAATGATAAACCACTCTTTGCCAGTCCGGTGAAACTTCGTATGTTGCATGGACAGACTCACAACGGCACTGATTGGGAGCTGGCCTTCAGAAGGACTATATCTCCCCACAAGAACTTTAAATTCTGCTCATTGAGCCTTTTGTCTGCTATGGTACAAAACAAGTTATGACATGTTTTAAATCTTATTTCAATATTTCTCAGCATTTGATCATGAACTGCCAATCTTGCAAGGTGCTCTTGAAATAAAGATGTTTCATCTGTGGTCAAATAATTTGTGAAATGGTGCTTTATATCTTCCTTCTGAAGATTCACACTATTTATTAGTATTTTGCAGACATTGAGAACCCTTATTCCATTAATTTTTTTTCACCCAGTGTTTCCTAAATTCATGAGATCAAAGAACCTTTTACTATTACTTATAAGCACTATTAGTATTCTACAGGACTTAGGTAGCAAAGAATACACTTTAGGAAATGCTAACTTAAGTTAAAGTATTGAAATAAGAATGCTGGAGTGAGAGGAAGTGTATTCAGAGATAAAATAGAACTTTCTCAGTTTCTCAGAAAGAAGACAATGGAGACAACGAATGACTATGATTGTGTGCAAAACTGGCATTGACTCAGCTCTTTTTGAGCCAGCAGGAGCGTAGGCGAAATCTGTTAAAAGGCATGCATGGGCCAGTGTGTTCACTCCTGTGTTACTATTCCACATACCATGATGGACTGAGCTCTGCAGCCAGTGTGCTTCGGTCTCTATCTGGCACCTCCACTAATTGCCTCAGTTTCCTCCTCCATGGAATGATGATCACAGTGGTACCTAGCTCAGAGTGTTGTTAAGAGTTCCATGAAAAAATGCTGAATGAAGAGCTTAGCACAGTACTTAGACTATAGTAAAGCATTCAAGAAATGAAATGTTATTATGTTATAAATAAAGTTGTTCTTTCTCCCTTGGATTAACATTGGGAAAATAGCAGGATTCAGAAAAGACAGTTCTGTGAGGACTAAATTATCCAAAGCTTCATCATTTGGAGCATTTTACTTTATAAAGAAAGGTGGAGCTCTGGATTTGTTGGCGTTGATGGAATTTACATATTTCTGGTGAACCTGAAAGTTCTTCTGCTATGCTCCTAAATCAAATCAAATCATATCAAATCAAATCTAATCAAGTCAACAACCCTGCACCTGATCGTCTTTCCAGACATACTATTCTAGTGCTTTTGAATTTGGGAGATAACTCAAGGATCTTCGCTGTGTTATATCCTGTTATAAATATTGAAACTATTTTGAATGAAAAAGACTATTTTCAAACTGAAATGGATAAATTGAGTTCATTTTCATACTTGGCTCAGTTAAAATTTGTTTTTTTATAGTTTTGTTGTTGATTCCCCGGGGAGTTAATAAAGTTACCAGAGCTATGACACGTAAGTATTACATCTAAGGTGGAGCTGTTTGGAAATGGTTAGAACATTAAGAAGCCTGGTATAACATTTAAACCCTATAGCTCGACTATATTATATAACATCAGATTGATGTATGTAAAATGGTCTAAAATTTTTTTTGTCAACATCATAGTTTACTAGTACAATATCTTTTCACGGTCACCCAATTTAAGTGATTTTAAGTGTGTTTTAGTTGGCATTACTAACAAAGGAAAAATACTGTCTTTTTCTATGGTTTGTTGGAAGTTAAAGCAAAACAGTATCTTACGTATTATACAATAACTTTTAAAGCCATCGATCACTGAGGTGAGAAATGAAATTTGTTTAATGATCTGGATTGTTTATCATTGTCTAGATAACACGTAGTAGCTGGTTGGTTGGATTAATTTCTCTAGTCATTAGTTGTAATGTGAGGAGTTTGATTTTTCCTTTCCAAAATATATTTCAATGACAGCAAATACTGAAAGATGAGAAGTACCTTTGGAAAAACTCAAAGTGAATATTACAAAGTCTAGTCTTTACCCTTCACAAGTTGTTAAAATTTTTGATTTGTTTAGGAATAACCTTGTCTGAACAAACATCTTCTACTTGATTCCAACAATGTTTACCACCTATACAAACAGAAGTTTCTCTAAAAACCAAAACACTGACTAGGAAAGTAAAAAACACAGTTATAGAGTTACGTTCTTTATATAATACTAAACAAAAATGACTATTTTTCCATAAAATTGATGTTTAGCTCCTATAATTATGAACATAAGGTAAATGGCGTAGGGCTTCCAAAGTATAGTAGGTTCCAATGATGCTGCAGGTGAGGGGCGTGGCCAGATGTCAGGGCGGAGTCTGTTCAAGTATATATTTCTCTCAGCTCATCTCAGAATCTTCTCATGTGTGTAGGTAGGAAGCCAGGGACATGATAAGGTGCCAGTTGTACTTGATGTCTCTGAATTAGAGTTTTAAAATTCAAAGAGCATCAAAGCATTCGCTTATGTTTCCTCAAGTCTCTCTCTTTTCTTTCTTTCCCTCCTTCTCAGAGTAGAACCCCAAATTCTTCAGTAAACTTTAGAAAACATATACCCAGCCTCATTCCTTATTCAGCTGAACATGTGGCAGAATGAATGTCTTCTTTCTCAAATCAGTTTCTGAGTTTTCAGTTTTATTTTTCTATACTAGTCACAGGCTGATGCATAACGCTGTGATGTAATTGAACATAGCTTGAACAACACCGTGGTGCTGAATTGATCACTGCAGGGCAAATCTTCAGAAAGAAATGTGAAAATTCATTTTTTTCTTCTCTATGAACAAATATTTGGGCTGGTAAAAAGCAGATTTCTGAGGTGATTTGACGTGTTTTTATAACAGGCACCTGCTTTCTGGCCTCCCCCAGCCCGGATCTGTTTAGTCCATGTAGTTCCAGGAAACACTAGTCCTAAGATCTGCTTTGCCGTAAAAATGCCGTGAAATGAAATGAAAGAAAATAAAACACTTTGCATTGAGTCATGAACATTTAAAATCATGAACATTTTTTCCATTTCTTACAGTTTCACAATACTTAGGGAGTTTATAAAAAATAGTACAGTGAGGATAAAAATCTGATTTTCAAAACCAGTGTTTCTCAGAACTGTTTGATCCATCGACTCCTTCTTTTGTAATTTCCTATTACAATTCCTCAGAACTAGTGTTCTAAGAAACTCATTTTAGGAAATATCGTAGTTCATCAATTTCCAGATGTACATTTTCTTCACTTTTTTAATCCTCTGCAGTCGGGATGCTTCTTGTATTTGATGTTGTCCCAGGTTCAATGAAATATGGTATTGCCCAAGCAGCTTTAATGTCAGTTATGCGTGCCGTTTTAGTCATGGTTAGGCTTATCTGAGAGTGACAACAATCCAAACTGATAGTAGCTTAAATAGTATAGAAATTCGTCTTTCACTCACATATCTTGAGAAGGGTGGTCCTGCACTAGAATCGCACTCTGTGATAGCGGGTACCTAGGCTTCCTGCTTCCTCTTGTTCCATTTTCCAGAGCCCTTATATCCAAGGTCATATAAGGGTTCAAGAAGGCTGCTCCATGTCCACCTATAATACCCAAATTCCTGCCAGCAGGAAAAAAAAAAAAAAAGATCAATAAAAAAGAGTAAAAGTCAAATGCAAGATGTCTCTTGAAGGAAGTTCTCAGACGCTCCCAATGACACTTCTGCTAACATCCGCTAGGCAGAACTTAGTAATGCCGCCACACCTGGTAGCCCAGGGTGGCTAGGAAATGTCATTTTTCTGACCTAGCATGTGCTGAGCTAAAATTGTCATTCCTATGAATAAAGGGAAAGCCTAGGAAAAGGGAAAGGATGAGAGAACCAGCACTACCTGCCATAGTGTGATCACTGAATATTGATATTTACAAGAAGTACATCATTAAAAAATCACTTTACAAATAGAAACTAGAGAAATATCAAAGCATAGCTCTTTAAGAGTTAAGGCATGAAGGCAAATATTGTTGAAGAAGAAAAATTCCTTTTGCCATTAGCAACCAGAAAATTAGTCCTTTCTTCTCCAGCATCAAATAGTTTAGAAGAAATTTCTTGATATTCATGGCCGTTGACCTTGCATCGTGAAGGACAAAACAGAATGATATTCTCTGTTGCCTTCTGCTGATTCTCAGGTCACTCTGATTATTTAACTTTAAGTGGGGGAAAGTGCAACTAGAGATAGAGGGAGTTATTCACATAGTAGATATTGTGTAGATATGAGCTTGTAGTAAGAATGTCCAGAATGTCCTCAATTTGATTAGTTTGTTCTCAAGCTGCTCTGAGATTACGTTTCTATTACTCTTTTAGAGATTTTGATTCAATTAAATGCAGGAATTACTTAAAAAAATTCTCCAGTGTTCGCCATTGCATTTAATTCTTGTATTTTTCCACAATATCTTTAATCTCTAATTTCTAAGTGGAAATATTGAAGCAGGGAGACTGTTCAAATTTAACCTCAAATTTGACTGATATTAATTTGGAAATATAATTAGATTATGACTGAAATTTTTCAGCATTACAATTTAAAAAATTAAAAATGCCCATATGTAATAGTATTAATCTTTTTTAAAAATAAATTTCTATCTTATTTAAGCCACTGTCATTTTGGAATTTCTGTCACTTTCAGCTGATCCTCTTGATTATCTTGCTTTATTAAGCTATCCTTTGACCAAAAAAAAAAAAAAAACGCATCATTCATTGAAACCAGATTTCTATTACCACTTCCTGAAAGCTGTTATTCTGTGGTACTTACCTATATTTATAAGCTCTTTAAAAAACACTCTTACTTTATAGAGGAATGCAATAATTATGGAATATTGGAATATAAAATTTGTTCATTGTTCCTTAGATCAGATTATCTGACACCATAAGGCAAATAAAATTACAAGATAATATATAACGGCCTCAAATCCCATGGGCTTATTTTTAGGAAAAGCAATGTTAAATAAGTGGTAAAAAGCTTGAGAGATTGAATAGATGAGCTTCATGAATTGATCTGGCTTAGTGGGTTGGTAAAGATATTTTCAATAACAATGTCATTTTGCTTGTTGTTTCTCTATTGCCTTGTTGAAAGGGATTAGCCATTCATATTTTTTATTTTTAAACAATAAATTATAAAAGCATCAAATGCATGCTGGTATATAATTCAACTTAACGTGCGTACAGGGGAAAACCTGATTTTTGTTAAGAGATGCAATCTACCAGATAGATATGTACCTCCTCACTAAGATCTGATATTTATTGAATACCTCCCATGCGCAAAGCGCACTGGTAGGCTTTGGAATGTGGAAGTCAAATTCTAAATAACTCAACCCTGCTGAAATGTGTCTGAATAATAGTTATATCTTTATTGCTTCAACAGAGCAGAAGGGAAATAACCTAGCTATGTTGTTAAATTGGAATTATAAAGTGATAAATTAAAATAGCAATTGACACTCCACCTATTTTTCTGGAAATGTGAGGCAATTTAGTATTATAAATTCTTAAAAGTATACTGATAAGCCAATAATAATAGAATTAGAATGTATGAGTAATGTATAAGATATGTGTATTTCTGTCCCAGTTAGAAAGACTCCTTTGGAGAGTGAGTCTATATCTTTGAAACTCTCTGCTCAGAGCAGTGAATTTATTCTGCTCCAACAGTAAGTTTCTGCAGTGTGGCCAGTCTAATGGCCTAGGAATCTAAAATCACCTGGGTTTCTGTGTTACTGCTCTTCAAGTTACCACGCAGGCAGTCTCCGGTGATCCGCTTGACATTTTCAGCACTTTTCTTCCATCATCTAAATAGCGATGTTTTTAGTAGTAGAACTCAGAATTTAATAACTTTCCTATCAAGTAATCTATAAATCAAAGCTGAACTCTCTCATTAAAATTTAAATTCATAAACATTTTGGATGGATACTTTTTCAAGCAGGCATGTAAATTCTAAATTTTCCTTTACTCTTTGAAGCTATTATATACTTGTCAGAAGTATTTTTTTTGCAAGCTATTGGATCAGTAGCCTTACTTGTTCAATGCACAATCATAAAATTATAAGTAAGTAAAATTTTAGCCTTTATAGACATTTTACTCCTGTTGCAAAGTATCCATGTATTTCTGATAAAGGGAAATGAGAAATGCAGTATGGTGTTAAGAATTGTAAAACCTGGGTATACTTTCAGGGGTATTTCTTCTTTAACTGAGAGACCTTAGCACATCATTTAACTTTCAGAAATTTCTTTCCTCATTCATAAAATAGAGTGAATAATATTTGCCCTAATTACATCACATAGAGCTATTGAGGAACTAAAAGAAAATATTGAGTATGGAAACACTTTGAAGGGGCCGCCCCAGTGGCGTAGTTGTTGAGTTGGTGTTCGCAGGTTTGGATCCCAGGTGCGGACCCAGCACCACTCATCAAGACACTCTGTGGCGGCATACCACGTAAGACAGAGGAAGATTGGCACAGATGATAGCTCAATGACAATCTTCCTCAAGCAAAAAGAGGAAGATTGGCACAGATGATAGCTCAGGGCCAGTCTTCCTCACAAAAAAAAAATTAAAAAAAAAACCACTTTGCAAACTTTGAAGCACTCTCAAAAATGACGTGTGCGTGTGGGTATGTGTGTGTATGTCTGCATATGCATAAGTGATAAAAATTAATAACCAAATCCTTGTTTGGTCGGAGTCCTGATTATTTATGGAAGTGAAAGTTATCACTCTTTAGAAAAGTTTGGAAAAGAAGCAGAATATTGTGTTTTAGATTTTGTTTGAGGGATGTGAACAATTGTCCACAATTGTTAATTTGCTTTCTTGGAAAGACTGCAGCTGAAGTTGACTATCTCAAGACTTTACCATGGGACACTAGCGTGTTGCACTTTTGGCATTACACACATCTTGAAGTCCTTTTTAATCTTCAAGGATTTTATAAACGTCAACCAATTCATTCCAGTTTTGTTTCCTAATAGCTGATGTAATACGGTGTTCCTTAGGGCTCCAAGTGTGTTAATGCATAGTTGCCACAAATGCATCATTTCAAAATTAAAGTCACATCAGGGGGCTGGCCCCGTGGCAGAGTGGTTAAGTCCGTGCGCTCCGCTGCAGGCAGCCCAGTGTTTCGTTGGTTCGAATCCTGGGCACGGACATGGCACTGCTCATCACACCACGCTGAGGCAGCATCCCACATGCTACAACTAGAAGGACCCACAACGAAGAATATGCAACTATGTACTGGGGGGCTTTGGGGAGAAAAAGGAAAAAATAAAATCTTTAAAAAAAAGAAATTAAAGTCACATCAGAATCACATGCATATTTTCAACATAAGGGAGACATAAAAGTGAACATTATTTATGGGGCCAAATTTAAATAATACCATGTAGTCTTTCACAAGGATGACCGAAACTCTGCCGGAAGATGACAGAAACATTGGCTGAAATGATTGCACTGTATGGTAACACAGAAAAAGCATTGTGTGCATTGTTCTCATGATTTTGCACTATGTTATGATTCCCCACATTGAACTGTCATTTTTGAAGATGGAGTGCAATAGAATCTTACATAATTAATGCTTTTCAAGAACATCATTCGGAAAACTTAGGTGTACAAAATAATTCAAAAATAATTATAAATGTTATAAAAGGGCATGGCATTTTCTTATAGAAATAGTTATTGGGATACATTTGAAAAAAATCTGACACATATGCCTCTTTTTCTTCTGTAGCCTTCTTTACCTGCAACAACTGATCTTCCGGAGTTTTTTATTGCTTCTTATAAGTGGCCCGGATGGACTCATGGCCCCTTGGATCAAAAAAACTGTGCTGCATCGTGGGCATTTTCCACTGCAAGTAATAAAGTCATTTTAATTACTTCCTTACAAATTTTGCCTTTGACCCTAGAGCCTGCGACAGTGATTAAAGGGTTTTTAAATTTAGAATATTTCAATGTTAACATTTGGTCAATTAAAATAAAATCTTATTCTGACCAGAGAACACAACCTGAAGATTATACAAAAATCCAGTTTTAGTCTGAAAATTGGTCTTTATTTTTAGGGTCTAATTTTAAATAGAGAGTAAATCAAAAGAGCAACAAAGAAAAATTGCCAAAATTTGTTTTTCCTGGGAGAGTTAAGGCCAGATGATAAGAAGAGTGGAAGATTCCTTTTCATCCGTAACATTGACTGTAATCCTAATACATGCATACGCAGCCATGCAATTCTTATGTTCTTTTCTCTTTATAAGATTTGGAAGAATATATTTAATTATTAAACTAATTTGATGTAAAGTAAGACTTCAGAACTAAATAATAAAGGATTAAATGTTTTATCTCATTTTAAATAAAAGTAAATATATAGGTTCTGAGTCTAATGTGATATAACTGATCTTTTCCTAAGAGTAACTTCCAAAGAGTGTTGCTGTTACTTCAAAACTGTAAGGAATACCTCTTTTATAGCTACTTTCATATAAGTTCACAAGCCCAGTAAACCGACACTCAGATACTGGACCAAAATTTGATCTCCAAATTATCCTCCAGAGTTTGGTTGCACTCCAGCAGTTAAATTAAACCGAACATGATGTTGATTGGCTACTAGCAAAGACCTTCATACACCCGTGCTCTAGGCTGTGAAGGTCATTCCAAGAGTACTCAAAAACAGTGTGAGCACTGAAAGCATTGTGAAATTAGTACATAGGCTCTGGGAAAAGCCAGCTCTGAAGGGTCACACTCCCTGGAACAGAAAAGTGCTGATGTCTTTGTCTACCCATCATAACCTCATAACATCAGCTAGTTTGTTCTAAAAGTGATGCCTTTGGCAGAACCATAATGTTGGCTAAGCTCACCTCTGGAGTGGCTCCATCCGTTAACTCTATACTACTGCCTACTCCCTCAGCATATGCTCTCTGGCTATCTGATGTTTGTCCTCAATGCATTAGGGATCCACGTGGGGACCTCTCTAAGTCCTGTTTCAGACAGGTGGACAGAGATTTAATTAGAAAAATTGTTTGTCATTTTATGTTCATGCAGTTAACATGTTAGCCCTCCTGGGTGACACAAGAATTTTATCCTAAACTTAAAGTTGGACCAGTATTTCTGAAGATGTCTAAGGAAAGGCATTAGTGGTAAAATACTGAGAGGAACTTGCTAGGCTGATTTGGATGGTGCATTTTGGTGTCCCCAGGTCACAGCCCCACAGATGGCCTCAGCACAGGGCTAAGTCTGGATTTGTCCCCTAGCTAATTCACCAAGACACCAGAGAGCAGGTTTTCAACACTTTTGTGGTTTCAGAGGACACAGTTTTGTATCCTGTGTACTCAGTATGGCAAATCAGGCCGATGCTATTTTTCTGAGTGTGTTAAGTAAAGAAAAGAATAAACTAGATTCTCTTAAAGATCTAGAAAACTGTGTCAGGAAATAGTAGTTTAAATAAGACAAATTGTCTTTGAAAGAAGCTAAAAGTTACAAAATAAATAGGACATTTAAAAAATATACACAGACATAAAAAATAGTTATGCAGCCAAATAAAATTCAAGCAAGATGTCGGGAGCTGAAGAAGTGAAGGAGTTTGGAATGGTGGGAGTGATACAAGCCACAGAGCAAACTTGGAGATAGAATAAAGTAAGCAGGGAAAGTAATAAAGCGTGTCTCAGAGGTAAAGCCCAATGAAAGTTTTCAAAAAGAGAGTGGAAAACAATTTTGCTGAACTGAGTCATTCTTAAATCTTCTGACCTTTCCTAAGGATTTCAAGTGAATTTGGATTAAACCTTCACTGAGGTTCAGAAATATCTGTATAAGAGCAACATATTGTATACCATTAGAGTTCAAAACACTTATGCTTTAGGTGAAATTTTCCGATTCATGGGCTGGTATGGATAGTGAAGGTCACCATTTTCAAGCCTTTGGTTTTATGAAAGAGATACAAATAGAGGAAGTGACTTACTCAAAGCCAAAAGCCAAGAAGTCTCAGAAATGATCCTGGAAGCCAGGGTTCTGACTCCTTGACTATTATTTTTTCTCCATTATAAAAGTATTTTCTGAACCAAGAAATAGTTACACTAGCATTTGAAAAACTTACATTTGATTCTGAACCCTTATATTGAAAGTCAAAGCAAGGAATCAAGGAATTTCTCTTTTCTTTTATGAAATACATAAGAAATGATTTTCTTGAGAATAGCAGAGGTGGTGGTATAGTATCACTTGCTCCTGTGAAATATATCCAGCAGAATAATAGATGAGAATTGAGAAGGAAGTAGGAGGTTATAGACACAATACATGCTGAGTGTGTAAAATGTGACAGCATTTGCACTACAAACTTTTATATATGAAGTAGTTACATAAAAAACATGTATATACAAAAATACATTTGTAAATGCATTATATTAAAATGAATTATTTTAGAATAATTTTAAATTAGCAGCCAGACAATTTTGATCTGGAAAAACTATATCTTCTGAGAAAATTGGATGGATAGAAGAAAGGTTATGACTTTGTTGTCTTTAATTAAAACTGAGTAAAAGATTAAACATCAAGAATGAGATTTATTCCAGGTATCCAACAAAAAAAAATCTGTACCAAAATTTCATCCACCCCAATTTCCTCGTAATCTGATCACTCATATTAGTTTATCACGGTAGCATGATCAAAATGATAACACGTATAATTTTCTGCTACTGGTTGATTAGTTTCTCTAGTCTACTACTATAGAGGGGCAGAATTATGACTCTCTTGTTTCTTGTTTATCATTGTCATTTCTAGTGCTTAGTGTAACGCCTGTTTACTAGTAGGTGGTCGATAGATGGGTGTTGGAGAAAGGAACAAACTGATATATATATATATATATATATATATAATACACACACACATATATATATAGCAAGATGAATTTATATATGTATATAAATTTACACATATGTATAAAACAAGATGAATTCCATGTCTACTCTAATCAGATTAAGATCCTAATTTTCAAGACGATTATAAACATAAAAGTATGCCATGTGGCTTTTAGATATTTTATAAGATAGATTCATATCAGCCTGGATTAGCTTAAGAATGGTCTCCTGAGTAGTGAAACTACATACGGGTTTAAAAACCAAGAACTCGATTTATTCCACTATACCAGATTAACATGGATGAATTTCCAATTAATATTTCTGTCATCAGTTTTTATGGTTTCCTTAGTTTAGTTACATTCATTTCAAAAAATACATATTTACCCATGACTATATGTAAGACATTGTTCTAGGTGCAGGAAATACAAAAGTAAGTAAGATATGGCTTTTGCCCTCAAGGACTTTCACTTGATAGATTTCTTAATGAAGAATTCATGAATATACGGAACGTGAAAGGAACAAGGAACTAGAAGCATCTTTGAAGTTGCTAAGACAATAGAGCAATACCAAAATCAGACAAAAGTTATGACTGAAATTATGACACAGTTGAACTTGTTGGAATACATATATATATTAACGACATTTGGCCTTCATTTGAGATTGCATAAAGGTTTGAAGACTAGTTTAGGGTTCAAACAAAAAGGGCTATGTGAATTATTAGAAATACCATGTACCATTTGAATATTAATCAATATTCTATTTGAAACAGGTGTGGCTGCTGACCGAATAGCAATTCAGTCCAACGGTCGATTCACAGCCAATCTGTCTCCTCAGAATTTGATCTCTTGCTGTGCCAAGAACCGTCATGGATGCAACAGTGGAAGCATCGATAGGGCTTGGTGGTACCTGAGAAAACGTGGGTAAATAGCTGCCAAACACGTGTTTCTAGGATTCTTATGACTGCTACTAGGGTTAGAATAAGGAAAAAAATATATATTTCAAGATTTTTACGAAAAAATCTACAAATATATGCTACATCTGTATAAATGTATACTGTATTTAAATATATACTATATTTAGTATCTACTGAGATTATAAACTATTGGAAACAATTATTTGAAGAACATACACATTCCCAGCTAAATTAATAGGAAGACTCAACTACGCATTGTCCTCTTGATCTCTGAGCCAGATAGTTCTACTGAGTTCCCGTGGAGGGAATAGAGCAATTAATGTTGCTGAACCCTTGTTGAGTCTTTCAGTAACTCAGATAGATGAACAGATAAAGACAGCTAAAATTGGATTAAGATGAGTAAAATAAAGAAGTAATTTATAGGTGCCTCAGCTCATCAATATCCTTAATTGTCCCCATCCCGTCTGATGAGAAAAGGCAAGTTACATTTCCTTACTCTCACGTAGGACACTCTCTGATAGGCACACATCCTTGTGTCTGTTATAAGAGCTAATCTACTTAACAGCTGAGTTATTCAGCTAAGGAAGCTGCAGAAGATAACCAGTAGTATACATAAATATTGCTCTAATCCACTGAGTGCTGGGGGTCTCCTATAGAATAGTTAGATAGTATGAAAGAGTGAGTGTCAGATATTGATGGGTGGCAATACATTTCTTAAAAACTTTTTTTCACAAGTTTTTGCCTAATAAGGTGGTGCTTAGAAAGAATCACTTGGGCTGATACTTTCCTGGTGTAATAGTGATTCATTGGCTTCTGTTTTGTGCAATGATAAAAATTAAAGCCCTTTAGAAGCTTAAAAATATAAATTATTAAGACCCAATTAAATCTCATTGTGTTAGTCTGCTCTGGTTAACATAACAAAATACCAAAGACTGGGTGGCTCGAGCAATAGGCACTGATTTCTCACAGTTCTGGAGGCTGAGAAGAACAAGATCAAGGTGTTAGCCAATTCCGTTCCTGATGAGAGCCCTTTTCCTGGCTTGCCTTCTCTCTGTGTCCTCACAGGCAGAGAGAGCGCTCTAGTTTCCTCTTCTCATAAGGGCACTCATGTCATCACGAGGGCGCCACCCTCAAGATCACATTTAAAGCTAATTATCTCCCAAAGGCCCTGTCTCCAATTGCCATTACTTTGGGAGTTAAGGCTTCAATGTATGAATTGGGGGGTGGAGGGAGACACACAATTCAGTTTGCAATACAAATTATCCCAAAGCAACATATTTAATGCAAGACTTTTTTTTGAAGTGTTTAGTGTTTTGAATGGCTTTGCTTTCATCATGCTCCTTATTCAGATTCTCTTACTCTGTTGGACACTATTGATCTTTCTTGAACGAATCTTATTGGATACGTCAATGGCCCGTTCAACATTCAATATCAATGAAACCAATTCCATTGTTTTATTTTCTTTACTGTATGCTTCTATATTCAATGAATTATGTTAGATTTGGAGCCAAATCATTTGTACTTTTCTATGTTCAGTTTCAGAATCAGAAATCAAAATTATTCTCTTTACTTTTTGTATAATGTATACATCTGATAGCTTTCTAGTTTAACTGTTAGTATTATATTAGTGTATACCATTTCTCCCAAAACATCATGAAGTACAAACATATAATAATTGAAAGCTTATGAGAAGATATCTATAACTTAATAAAAGGGAAAAAAAACACCCTTCATTCTAAAACTTAAATAATTTTTCAGAACACTCTATCTGGGTATAGTAAAATTTATTGTCTTTTTCACATCAAATTTGGCTCTTCTACTTTATAATTATAGCTGCAGAATGGAGGAGTCCTTCCCCTGCTAACATTAACACAGATTTGATTGATGGTCACTTTTCATCTTAAGGAAATTCTACACTGTAGGTAGAATTATTTATTAAAGTGGATTGAAGCAGGATTATTAAAATTGTAATGAAGAAATAAGTAGGGGGCAGGGAGTGTAATGTCATTGAGCTACTTGTTGGAGTCAGTCAACATTTTGAAGCTTGCTCATATAAGTAACCAGAATAATTTGTGAATGTTTAATTCAGTAAAATTACATATACATAAGATATTATGGCATTTTCCTAAGTATTACCTTTACTTCTCTGCTTATTCCTCATAGACTGGTATCCCATGCATGTTATCCACTTTTCAAGGACCAAAATGCTACCAATAATGACTGTGCCATGGCAAGTAGGTCTGATGGGCGGGGCAAACGGCATGCCACAAAGCCATGTCCCAACAACATCGAGAAATCTAATAGGATCTACCAGTGTTCTCCTCCATACAGAGTCTCTTCCAACGTAAGTCCAAGTGACAAGAGTTAACAATGGTTGACTTTGTAAAAAATATGCAGCTGTGCTGTTATTAAAACTACCTGTTTAAAAACTACTTAAAACTATTATATTCTAAAATAATGCTATGTTGCCAGGTATAATTTTTTGATATTCTTAAAGTGTCCATTAAAGACTTCAGTTTGGGTATGATTTCTGATCTTTGTAAGATTAGCAGAATGAGCGATTGGTTTAAATTTGAAAATGCCCACAGAAATAGAATTTAAAATTATGTTTTGTATATATATTTATATATATATATTTGATAAATAAAAGCTAAAAAACCCCTTTTTCACTGAGTTTTCTTGTGTTAGTAGGTCATTTCGTCAATCCTTTGCTTTATTCCACGAAATAATTGAAACAGACATTGCCATAATGGGAAAACGACTCCTTCGGATTCTAGTTTGTCATATTAAAAGCCCAGGCAAATTTTCCTTCATCAGATCGGTGTTACCCAGTCTTCTCACTTTCAGAATATCTGAACTTTTTGTGGCTTCCAATTACCTGCAGAAAACAGTCCAGTATTCTTACTGTGACATACAGGCCTTTCGTGATTTGGATCTGGCCGAATGCTTTTACAGTCTCATGTCCTGCCAGCATCTACCCCCTCCACCTGCCCACAATGTCCTGATACATATGACTACTGTCTGCTCCCTACATACACCATGTCCTTCCATGCTTCTCTACTTAGCCAGATTCCTCTGACACAGATTCTTATCCCAACCTATTTCCACTGGTAAAATCCCACATATGTGTCAAGGCCCAGGTCAGAACTTCATCTTGTCTGTGAAATTTTCTTGACTCCTAGGCAGAATTAATTTTCCTTTCTTGTTTGCATCCGTGGTACTTTGTGCTTGTCTCTGTAATTGAATTTATCATATCGTAATGCAATTAGTAGTGTTACTGTCTGTCTACTCCACCAAAATGTAAATACCTTGAGGGTAGGTTCAGGGTTAATGTTTGTTTCTACCTAGTTTCTGGTATATACCCTGTGATCAATGTGCATCGATGAATGAATGAATGAATGACCTGCCTCCTTACTAACACCTGCATTATATGTTGGGTGGCAACATAGAAATATTTGTATGCTAAAACTACACTAAACTTCACTAAACAATCATCTAGAATCAGTCTTGTGATCAAAAGAATGGAGCTGACACTCATCTCCACTGATAAAACGATTTTCACTTCATTATTTTTTCTTTATGACCATAAAATGTCATTATATTTCCTCTCCATTCCAAAATTATCAGTGGTAAAAGTCAATGAAATAAATGGGTGCATCTTGTTTTTAGCAAACTTCATCAGTGCAGCATTTCACATGTGAGTATTTCAAAGCATGATTAAGAGCAAATTGCAAGTGGTCAAGGCACCTTGGATTGATAACTCCTAAACCGATTGTACAATACCTAACATTATAAGCCAGACAATAGTTTTATACTCTGATAACAAGAATGATGCTTATTGATATTTTTCCTTCCAGGAAACTGAGATAATGAAAGAAATCATGCAAAATGGACCAGTTCAAGGTAAGCTTGAATGAAATATTGTTGTGCTTTATTTGTTCCTTTAATAAACATCATTACATTTTAGCTCACAAAAATGGAGCATAATAAAGGAGAGAAAATTTTGACTTTTAGAGTATTTGTAAGATTCAATAGTTCTAAGATTAGTGCAATAATGGGAGATATGCTCACCTAATAACTTCATTAGGTTCCTTTTTATCTTAAGAAGATAGACTCATTCATAAATTGAATTCTTAAATATTAATGACACATTTGATGAAAGTCTGGTAAGTCTTTCCAAAGTGATCATGGACCAAATAGACAGTCAAATATGAAATGCTAACTGATGGAGCTCATTTAATTGTTCAGTCATATTTAAGAATTATACATAAGGGCCGCCCCCATGGTGGAGTGGTTAAGTTCGTGTGCTCCGCTTTGGCAGCCCAGGGTTTCACTAGTTCAGATCCTGGGCGTGAACATGGCACCACCCATCCGGCCATGCTGAGGCGGCATCCCACATGCCACAACTAGAAGGACCCACAACTAAAATATGCAACTATGTACTGGTGGATTTGGCAAGAAAAAGCAGAAAAAAAAAAAGATTGGCAACAGTTGTTAACTCAGGTGCCAATCTTTAAAAAAAAAAAAAAGAATCATACGCATTGTTAGAAATTTTCTCATCTTCAGTTAAAGGGATTAGGTAATGGATTGAAAAAAAAAATCAAAGTTTAGCAGTAGAAACAAAGTAGATATTTTCCTTTTCCTATAAGCTCAGAATAAATCAAATAAGCCAGTATGATTTTTGTGTTGTATAAAGGGCTTTCTATTTTGATCAGTTTTGTAAATGTATTATGGATAGTAAACTAGCAGTAAATAAGAAAATAATATACTGGCTTACTGTATATTGACTTTGATTTTTAAGATATCATCTCTGATACATAGTTTCTCTGCTGACTTATTGAATTGTATTTTGCACCAATGGCCTGGATAAAGATCAGTCCAGAGCATGTATTCCCTGTACTAAACATTGCCTTGAAGTCCAGGGAAGAGCAAATCCAGTGAAGCCTAAATGGAAATTCAGGTTGTGAACACTGCAATACCCAAAATATATTATCAATGCAGTGGAATAAGCCAAATAAATTCAAATCAACCAAATAAATTTAAATAAACCAAAATTAAATTTCAAGCATTTGATATATACCTAAAGAACTATTGGCCAGTGTTTGTTTTGTTTTTCTGAAGACAGACCTAATTAGTATTGGCTCAACATCTAGAGAAACCATGGATTTAAAAACTGTGTTGGAAGAATTTTTATTGGTCGTTATCACTACCTAACATTTATGAGAAAGCAAAGCTTATACTAAACATGACCCGAATTTAATTTTAAAAATCTGAGGAACTTACATGAAACCTGAAACAAAGAAGAGATTTTTTTTTCTCCTTACAGTTGTGTGATTTTTGTTTGGCTGTTATAAGAGCGAGGAATTCATGTGTAATTTAAATCTGTGATTCATTAAGTGGACTTTATGTGACAAATAGCACAGGCATTTGAACTCAAGGCTGAATTCAAAATTCCAACTTTGGCATCTGCTACTTAAATGACCTTGGGCAAGTTATCGAACCTCTCTGCATCTTCAAATCTTTTGTGTTAGTGTTTTAAGTTTCTCCCTCTTTAATCAGTCAAAAGATATTTGGATCAAAATTATTCAAAATGGAGAGCAATTTAGGTTTATTTTATGGTCAAATACTTAGATGTTCATGAATTCATAAAATGAATCAAAAATAAAGAGATAAAATTAGAAAATAATGCTGTTGAAATCCAAATTATTCAGCATCTATCTAAGAAATGTTTGTTGAGAATCTGTCTCCTGCTAGTTGAGCTGTCAGAAAGAGAGCTCTGAGCAACGTGGCTCCAGCCTGCCCTCATGCCTGTTAGAGTTCTGGGTAATAAGTTGGCTGCAGTTTCTCAAAAGTAAGATTGCACTACAGTAGCTTATATGGTCACATTTTTATGGGTTCCTCAAGTCTGTTCTGCTATCAGAAATTGAAGGAAGGAGCCACCTTCAAGTTAGTTGTGATGGCGTCTCCCTCATGTTCCTTTAGTTGGCAGTCTTTCAGCAATGAAGAGTATATTTTATTCACGGTGCTTAGAGAGAGCAGAGAAGAGCTAAAGGAGCCAACGGTTCTGTAGAAGAGAAAAACCAGTAGTGATGTCTTCACATTTTTATAAGTGCTGGTTGACTCATCTTGCTGTCAATGCAACGTGATTGTTTGCACGTTGTTGCTTGGGCTAACATACAGCGTTTTCCTCCTCTCTCAGTACAAAGGAATGTCAAAGGCAATAGAACGCTGAACAAACAACAGTGTGTGCATTCTTCTGAAATCTATGGAATTAAAAATAAGTTTAGGTGCTGGAGAGAGAACAAAAGCCGAGATCTGCATAGAGTACAGTTATATAAATTCTTAAAATCCCACGGGAATGTGTTTTAAAGTAGCTAAAGAAGATTTAACCTCTTTTGAGTATATATGAGCAGCATCAGAAAAGACATGGAACACTACAAAATGAAATAAGACGTGGAATATTAAAAGTCATATTTGATTTTGGAGTAGGAACTTCATTTTAGGATCTATCAAATGCTAGTGACCTTAGTTCTTATTTTATTTAAAATGCATATCAAACTAAGATAGAGAAGCACTGCACACAGTTATCAAGGTATACTTATCTAGTCCCAGTTGAAAATATTTTCACTTCACGTCTTCTAGAAGAGTTTAGAGTCTTCACCCTGAATTGCCCAAGCCCTTCAACAAAGCAGCACACAATGCAGAAAAGAAGAAATCTGGGTGAGGGAATAGAGAGCTTTATAAAGTACCAACTCTTACTTTCTAAAGAATACAACATTGGCTTAGCTCTGCAGAGCTGAAAGGATGAAATCTTGTCAGAGTATTCCTTTGCCAAGGGTTTGCTTTTTATTCAAACTCACCAAGGGAAGGTTTGCATTTACTTCTAAGGATTAAGGACAATTACCGTAAGCCCAGTTTGCTAGCTTCACTGTTTGCGAGTAGCTTAATTGGAATTTTAAGAGGCTTGTGGTGAAGCCCAAGGTTAATGGAGAAATAGCAATCACTAGCCAAGTGTAGCGGGTCTTTGTGGCAAGGGGCTCCGTTCCTGGTAATAGTGCTTCTGTCAATTTAGAATAGATGGCCATTTAAAGGTATATTGTGTACTTAAGTGATATTCAAAATAACTAAGGGTGTTTTTATAAGAGAACAAGAAAATATTGCAGTCAATTAAATTAGTAGGAAAGAAAATTAGACCGAATTGCAAAATTCCTTCTTAGATTCTACTCCTGGCAATTTACCAACCGACTGTTCTGAGAGGCTTTCTGGAGGTTTTAAAAGATAACTGTTTAAAACCATGCCATTTGTCTTGTTGGATTTTATTTTAGCCATAATGCAAGTCCACGATGATTTCTTCCATTATAAGAAAGGGATATATAGACATGTTACCAGCACACATGAAGAACCAGAAAAGTATCGAAAGCTTCGGACACATGCCATCAAACTTGCTGGGTAAGGCAATTTCTTAAAAATCTTCATTTAACGTTTTTGGAAAATGAAACTGAAAATAAGTGTATGCAGTGCATTTAGGTACCAGAATTCCCCTTGGTATGAGAGATTCTCATACAGATTAAAAATTATCTAAGCCTTGACACTATTCATGATTATTTAAAAATCCTGTTAAACAGTAACTCAGTATTCTGGGGAAGTAGATCATTTCCTGTGTCTCACTTATTTGTGTTTGTGTCATAAGAATCTGTTCTAAGGGCAAGGGAAACACGTTATTGGAATAAATTCTACATATGACATAATCAAGGGAAGGGTACAAACTCAAAGTGTATAAGCATTTGGGGAGACGGTTGTGGATGAAATTAAAAATGGTAGAGATTAAGCAAGAAAAGAGGGTAGGGTCACCTTTAATTGAATGTATGATTATTTTTTATATTCATGTGAGAACCATGGAAATTACATTTATCAAATTTGCAAGTAAAATACATTCAGTTCTACAGGGCAAGAAACAGGTTCAAAATTGGTTGCATTTCAAGAACAAATCATTTCACAAATAGACCCCATTCAGAGAGTATGGTCATCCAGACTTTCCCCAGTGCCTGTTCAATTTCATTCTGACGCTGCTCAGTCTTCAAGCTCTTTCTCATAGCGTCTCACTCCAATTCAAACGGAGTGCTGCAGAGAAGGTGTTTGGGGTATTTTTTTTGTTTCTGTTCAAAATCCTCACTTTTCTCATCTTGCCTATTATGGTAAACAATTTCATTCCTACTGAACGTGTCCCTCCTGCTTACATTTGTTTGAGCCTACATGAAAACAACCTCAGCTACAGCCAAGTTGTTACCTTCTCCTTACTAATCTTTGGAACTCTCTGAGTCAATTCTAAGGTACATAGACAAGTTATCCTCTGTAAAGTCTCTTTAATCATCATCCCTGTTTTATTTTAAATAGTCTAATATTTCAGTTACAAAATTACCACATTTCATTGAATCTGAGATACTACTGATTTTATGACTTGTCTTGATTTCAGGGATGTGAAAATATGTGCATCTTAGAATTGAAATATATGGTATTTCATATTAATGTAGGATATTGAAAAACTACAGATGGAAAAAAATGTAAAGATAGCTTCCCCATCCAGAGATAACCTCTCCCGAAAGTTTGAAGTATTTTCATATTTCTCCTAGATATATAGCTACAGAGAAAGGTGGCTAAATACATAACTAAATATATTTCATGGGAAATTGAGAGACTGAAGTACTAAAACTTTTATGACAAGAAAAATTTTGCTAAAATTTTTGTTAGCAGTATATAAGAATGCCAGTTTCTCAATATTCCTTCAAACACTGAGTATTTCGCTCTTCCATTTTAATAGGTTTATTCTGTATAGTTCCGATTACTCAGGATCGCTCATCTTGAGAGGCCTAAGATAGTTTCACATTACTCTAAAATTTTAGGTTATATGGAAGAAGGTGCTTGCTTTATTTTAGTCTTTTAAAAAGTACCATTTTTAAAATAAAATGCATACAAGCTCACTAAATTCATATAAAATGCATATATGCTCACAAAAATTCATGACCTAGAAAGAAGACATTAAAAAAAAAAATCCCAAATCCTAATAATCTTCCCAAATCATTATTAACATTTGGTGAAAAGCATGTCAGGTAAAAAGTCTGTCTCTCTCTCTCTGTTGATGAAAAGTTAGATGAAAATAGAAAGACAATATTGGATGTCATTTAAAAATGCTAATATTCAGGTTAATTGTGCTTGAATTTAATAAAATAATGTGAAATGAGGTTATTGTGGATTCTTCAACACAGGAAATGCTAATTCCTAAAAGAATCTTTTACACTTCAGAAAAAAATATGTTAAAAGATTTAGAAATTGGAGTAATAGTCCATTTTTAGCTACATATTTCAATTTCAGATTATATCTCTTGATTTATTAATAGACAAGATGAGAAATTTTATCATTTTTATACTTCTTCCCACCT
Source organism: Equus przewalskii (assembly GCF_037783145.1). Taxonomy (NCBI): domain Eukaryota; kingdom Metazoa; phylum Chordata; class Mammalia; order Perissodactyla; family Equidae; genus Equus; species Equus przewalskii. Next base: position 52,058,144 of record NC_091849.1, read on the forward strand.
CTCCTCCTCTCATACATATTTGTTGGTAATATTATTATTTTTATATATTAAAGGATTACAAAATTTGCATTCTGATCTGAAACCCAAATATCCATAGCTGTTTATACTTTATTGTATATTGATGGAGTCAATGATAAGCAAATATCTTTAGTCTTTTCTGTCCTTGAGTTTAATCTTTATTAATTATTTTGTTGGGTGAATTTTATTTTCCAGTAATTCTTTATTTTATCAGGAAGGGCTCTTCATGCCTGTAGTCCCTAATTTCTTGCACATTTGAGAAACTGTTCTCTTTCAATTCAAGAATAACTTTATTAGGTATAAAAATCTGAGACTATAGAACCTTTAGAACTTGGTGGATGTGGTTCCAGAGTTTCTGACATTGAGTTTTCCTGCAGAAAAATCTCTGGCCAACTAGATGCTTTTGTCTCCTTACAAGTGACATGACTTTTTTCTACTTGAATACTCATGTTAATTTTTTTTTGTCTTTGAATTGAATATATTTACTTTTCTACATATTATACATATGCTGGATATTCTATATCTCCTATTATCTTTTTAACAATGTTTATATTATAATTTTTTAATCATTTCATTGTGTATGATTTTCTCTGCTTTTTCCATGTATCTGACCATTAGTTGTATTGGGTGTTCATTCTCCAAATGGCTCTCACCTCTGAAATGTTTTTATTTTTTCTCTTCCTTTTCTTTAGATTGTCTTTCTTTTTTTTTTCCTTAACTTTTACTTGAAGTAACATTGGTTTATGACATTATATAAATTTCAGGCATACATAATTATATTTCGATTTGTGTAGACTACATCGTGTTCACCACTCAAAGTTTAGTTGACATCCATCACTATGCTCTTGTGCCCTTTTACCCCTTTTACTCTTGTCCCTTTCCCCTTCCCCTCTGGTAACCACGAATCTAATCTTTGTATCTATGTGTTTGTTATTGTTGTTGTTTCATCTTCCACATATGTGTGAAATCAAAAGGCATTTGGCTTTTCCATCTGTTTTATTTTGCTTAGCATAAGGCCCTCGAGGTCCATCCATGTTATTGCAAATTGCAAGATTTCATCCTTTTTTATGGCTGAGTAGTATTCCATTGCCTATATATACCACACTATATATATACACTATATGTATCTCATCTTCTTTATCCATGCATCTGTTGATGAGCACTTAGGTTGTTTCCAAGTCATGGCTATTGTGAACAATGCTGCAATGAACATAGGGCTGCATATATCTTTGTGAATTAATGTTTTTGTGGTCTTTGGATAAATACCCAGAAGTGGAATAGCTGGATCGTGTGGTAGTTCTATTCTTTGTTTTTTGAGGAATCTCTATACTGCTTTCCATAGTGGCTGCACCAGTTTCCATTCCTACCAGCAGTTTTACGAGGGTTCCCTTTTCTCCACCTCCATTCCAATACTTGTTATTCTTATCTTTTTAATAACAGGCATTCTGATGGATGTGAGGTAATACTTTGTTGTAGTTTTAAGTTGCATTTCCCTAATAATTAGTGATGTTGAACATCTTTTCATGTGCCTATTGGCCATCTGTATGTCTTCTTTGGAAAAATATTTGTTCAGATCCTCTGCCCATTTTTTAATTGGGTTGTTTCTTTTTTTGTTGTTCAGTTGTGTGAGTTCTTTATATATTTTGAATATTAACTCCTTATTAGATGTGTGATTTGCAAATATCTTCTACAAATTGTTAGGTTGCCTTTTAGTTTTGTTGATGGTTTCCTCTGCTGTGCAGAAGCTTTTTAGTTTGACATAGACCCATTTGTTTATTTTGATTGCCTTTCAAGGTCTTCTTTGAGCTATATTTAGAGAAATCATGTCTGTAATTTCTGTGAGTCCATGTCTGACTTCTCCAGTTACCTTGAATAATTCCTTTTGAACTGTATATTCTTCATGTATCTTTTAAAATATTTAATCTCAAATCTACGCATTTCACCATTACTTCCTCTCTTTCCAGTCCACTCACTCCACTACTCTGACCTCAATAATCTTTCAGCCCCATACATTCTACTAATGAATTTGCCATTCAATCTGACCCCCGTTTAACTGCCCCTCTTCTCCTCGATGCCCACAGTCCTTTCCTTATTTCGTCAAAATTCCATGGCAAATCATTATAGCCACTCCTACATACCCTGGATTCCTCTGCCCTTGTTCAATTCATCATAGCTTAGCAAAATCTCAGCTCTGGTTAAATTCCAACCAGCTTCTTTTGTACCTACAGCTGTGCATCTGAACACAGCGAGAAAAAATTCATAACTATGCTGGTTTCACTGTAATTGATAACCACAAATTTCAAGTAGTTATTTAATACTACCAGGCAGTCATATTCTGAATTCCTATTCTGCTCACTGTCACACTCCTCAAGTGATTATCTCAAAACTTTTCCCTTTTTCTTGAATCCTCAATACCTCCACCTTTGTGCTCTTAGCTGATAACCTTGAATTCTATTTTACCGAAAAGATTAAAGCAATCAGAAAACAACTCCCAGTGTCACACGTGCAACTATCAGCGTGCACTCCCTCATACTCTTTCTTTCCATTTCTTCCATAGATGAACCATCTGAGCTCCTATCTAAATCCCTCTTGCTATAGTGTAGTCCACAATCCTTCTCCATGATTCAAGAACATGCAGAAGCATTTTTTTCCTTTTCTTCTCTGTAGTTTTTATTTCTACCACCATATAAACATGCCATTATTTTTCAGATATTATGAAAAACCACAAAAAACAAAAAAACCCAACTTTCTCTTGACTCCGCTTCCTCCACCTTCCATTTGCGTTCTCTCCTTGCAGCAACTTCCTCACAAGATTTGTCTGACCTCACTTTCTTCAGTTCTTCTCTGCCCATTTTTTTCTTAAACCTCTCCAATCACTTTTTCATTTCCCCCCTCCTCTTCATAAAAATATTTACTTAAAGATTATCAGTGACTTCCACATTGCTCATCAGTCAATATCCAGACCTGCTCATCTCTTCCTTCTGGTTTTTCCTTACTGGCTGTGACTTTTCAGTATTCTTTGCTATTCTTTTTTCTTTCCCTGTATTTCTATGCTTGTTAATGTTCGAGTGTCCCAGCCTCAGTTCTTGGTCCTTTTCTCCCTTCTATTCCCACTTATTCTCTGGTGAATTCATCGATCCCTGAGCTCATCCTGGCTTTCAGTGCCATCTAAACTGGACACCAGCTGAATTTATGTCTCCAGCCCAGGTCTTTCTTCTGAACTCCAGACTCATACATTCCATGACCTACTTGACATCCCCACCTAGATACCTAATAGTTGGCTCAAATTCAGCACTTCCAAAACTGAAATCCTAATCTCTTCCATTAAAGTCGCTGAACAGCATCAACGTTTTCCATCTTAGCTGACGACAACATTGTCCTTTCATATACTCTGACTGCAAACCTTGGAATTATCTTATTCCTTTCCTCACAATTCACTTTCAATGTCAGAAACTCTGTTGGCTTTCAACTTACATCCAGAATCCAACCACTTGTCACTACCTGAATTGCCACCACCCCTGCCTGAACCACCATTCCTCATTATTTTGTACTTGGATTACTGAAGTAGCTTCTAACAGGTCTTTCTGCATTTACCTTTATCCTTGAGAGTCTATTCTCAACAGAGAAACCAGGGCATTCCTTTTGGAAGATTGCTCAGATCTTGTCGCCCCTTTGCTGAAAACCCTACAATACTTTCCCGTTTCCCTCAGAGTAAAAACCAATGTCCTTACAGTGGCCTACAAAGGCCTGCGTGATCTGAGGCCTCTCCATCTGCCTGCCTGCACCCCCATCAACCTTCTGCTCTCGATTTCTATTCATTGTACCTCTTGATCCTGCTCTGGTAGTCCTTTCATGTTTCGAAAACCCACACCTCAGGATCTTTCCCTCTGCCTGAAATGTTCTTTATCAGACTTCTGATTTCTTAGTTTCTGTGCTTCCATCGAATCTTTGCTCAGATCTCTCCTTCTCAGTGGAGCTTCCCTGACTGTCCAATTTAATGCTGCTACCTGCCCTCTCCTCCAGCACTTCTGATCCTTCTTCCTTCATCTATTTTTAAAAAATCTTTGTCATAGCAATTAGCACTTTATAATGTGCTGTTTAATTTAATGAGCTTTTTATGATGATTATGTATTGTCTGTCTCTTCTACTAGAACGAAGCTCTATGAAAGCGGGTGTCGCTATTACTCACTGATGTAGCCAAACCACCTTGTTATTATTAATACAATATTGTATTATTAATACAATAATCTATAATACACTTAATGCTTTTTCTCTTAAAAAATGATTTTTTTTAAAAAACATGCTCTATGATAGTTCTTGTTTGATACTCATCTTTAAACAGGGCAGACATTGGTTAAAAAATAGAGGGAAGAGAAGTTGGAGGAGAGAGCTGAGGCACTCCTCAGCTTTGATTGGTTTGTGCTTCTTGGGCCCATGCTCACTAGATCAATTCTGTCCTTGGTTCACAGCCTGGAGAGTTTGGTGGGACTCACAATAAATCCCTTGTAGGTCTCTTTGCTGCCATGGACTACTCTTTGCCTTTCTGTTTTGCTTAACCTCACTCCATCTGTCAATCATCTCCCCTGGTGGGTTGGCCAGGACTTCAGCAGCCCAATGGGCTTCCTGTGTGGTTTCTTCTTCAGCTGACCTCCTACAGGTGGTACTGGAAGGGAGTGACATAGTCCGATTGCCATGGCCTGTTCATGGTCCTCACTCTGAAGATCTTGAGGGGTATTTCTAAACTGTCCTACATACTTTTAAGGGGAAAATTTTCCTATTCAGATCTGGAGAGGAGGGGGAGAGTTGAGGTGAGTACTGTTTCTCAGCATCTACTCTTGCTTTGGTACAGGACAAAATGTGTTTTTCTGTTATTCCTCAAAGTTGTTATTTGGGATTCTGGCTGTTTATTTGGTTCACTAAAGTTGGAAAGAAGGTATGGAGGTTTTAAAATTTGTTTTATTTTGTTTTTCCATTCTTGATTGTTTATTGACTTTTCAGGAAGGCAAACGGAATAAAAATGCCTTTATACTGCCACTGTAACTGGAAATTCAACTCTATTTGCATTCCGTTTCCCTTTGGTTTGACAGTCCCATACCTTTGAAACCTCTCCTTCCTATGTACGTTTCATGACCAATTTTTGTCTTCTCTAGTGACATCTTTCATTTGGGAAAATTTTCCCACCACACACTCAGTGATTGAAATAATTTTCCTTATCATTCAGAGAACTCAACCTTGATGTGGAACCTTCCTTGGTTTATTAGAAATGATCATTTATCATTTTTACCACCTATTTAGCCATGCTGGTTATGTTTTCTTCTCTCTACTAAATTTGTTCACGCTGGTGTTGAACAAGATATAAATGTGTTTACATTTAATCACTCTGACACCATTCGTAGATTTCCATGCTTAGCGAGTCAATTGCAGTAATGTGTTCACTTTTATAAACTCCTAGAAAATTGAGGCCTTTATAAATGTACCTCACATGTGTGACAATAAACAAGGCTATTCTGTTAGTAGGCAAATTACTTTTGGAGAATATGTTTATTTTTCAGAAATATTTTAGGCCACCTGGGCATTGTTAGGCGCCCTGGAGCAGTAGATTTTAATTCATTTCTCCGTTAGTAATTCCTGATTTGGTAATTAGTGCATTCAGAAAATTAATGCATCAGTGAATTGGAGAGTAATCAAATAGCCCAAGTAAGTTAATGTTCCTTATCAGAGAGCTTAATATACTCCTATGAAGTACCTCACAAATTTATCACAACAAATTCTATTTGCTGCCCATTCTGTAGAAGACAAAGCTATTAGATTTAACTTATTTGAACAAAAGAATTTAAACGTCTACCAAGTGGCCAGCACTGGGGATACGAAGGGGATTAATACACAGTCCTGCTCTTAAGGAATGTAGGGAATGAGGCAGACACATTCACAACTGATTCTAGCACAAGGTGATAAAAGCTATATATTTCCATATTTAAAGCACAGGATTGTGGTAGGTCGATAAAAACTTACAATATCTTTCTTTTCTCCTAATAATCTTATTTCACTCCTTTCTTTTCTCTTTCCAAAACCTCTGTCCATTTCAATGATGAATACTATAGTTATGAAAGCATTTAAGTGAATAAAAAATACCATATATTTTGAGACATAGCGTTATTTTATATACCAATAATAAGAAAACATTACCAATTAAACTAATAAACTCCATTGATTGTTAGATGGATCTCAATTTTATAAATGTTAAAATGTGGGCAAAAATAAGTGTGTCTTAAAATAAAAAAATACGGTGTTTGAGATTTTCATCCTGGCCAATGTTCTCTATGTTGTGATTCTGTTCCACATCTGCATCTCCATCACGGTTCATCTTGTGTTCCCGTCCATCAAAGGTTCTGAGATTTCTTTAATCCCTAAATCACAAGATGATAAAACTAGTGCATTAATGCCGTTTACTTGTGTGTATGATTCTCGGGAATCACCACTAAATCTCACAAGTGAAAAAAAATAGCAGTTATAAATTTTAGAAAATTAAGGGGAATAATTGGGACAAACATTGACTTTTCTTCACGTTGTCATCCCTGCTTGTGGGAGAATTTTATTAAGGATGTAGTCTACATATCACTAAAAAAGAATAATAAAGTAGTTTAGGACATATTTTTGCCATTGTTCAATGATGCTTTATGTGAAAGTTTGTTTATTCAACAAGTGTTTATTGAGTACCTATATGTGCCAGGTATTATTTTAGGAATATGTCAGTGAACAAAATAGACACAGATCCTGGTCCTCATCAGATTTATATTCTACTAATTGATGTATAGTTTTTAGGCAAGTAAAATCTGTTTCATAAACGGCCAGAGTTTTGCTGCTAAACTTTTTGTGTGTGTGTCTAGGGTCAACAGTATCTACTTTTTTCTTATAAATATTGACTAGTGACTCAGAAAGAGAGGACACAAACCATAATGATATGGAGGCCAAAAGGAAAGCAAACATTAAAGCAGTCCAAGAAGAACAGGTTAAAGAATAACAAAGATGTCTTCAAGAAGATTGTGAATGATAATTGCCAGTTTTTAAAAAATTAAATGGAACATCCCAAAATACATAAAAAATGCTTCCAAGTGATGGAAATTGGGCATGTTTCCAATAAGTGACTGTGAAGACATCTGGTTTGAGTGAGTCATCAAAAAATCAAGTCAGAGATTTCTGTGAACTTTGATGTAAATCCATTATATGACTTAAAATTGGGCACAAATAGAATGATTTGTAAGTTTCCCTTTTCTATATATTCAACAAATATTAGAAGAGGACCCATGTTATTCTTGGTACGGTGCTGAGCAGTAGACATGGTGAGAAAAAAGAAAAACAGTGCTTGCCCTCACAGTGCAACTAGATATTAGACAAAAGCGAATGAAAATGTAAAGTTATGATACATTTTACAAAGGCAAGGTAGAAAGGGGTAAGAGGGCATACAATACACGATCTAGACTTGAGGAGCTGAGAAATGTTCCTGAAGAGGAAAAATCTGAGCTGAGATTTATGGGTTGTTTAGGAACAGGCAAAGGGAACAGCTTGTGTCAAAGACCTATGGTCAGAAGGATACAAAACACTGTATGAACACAAACAAGGTTGTGCTTGCTGAATCTCAGAAGGAAAGGACTGGCAGGCTATTTTACAGAATTTAGTCAAGTACTTTATGTATTTGGTTAAGGATCTTAAGGGCAAAGGAAAGTCACTGAAGTGTTTTAAATAGGAAGGTGGCATGAACTTTCTGTGTATTTTTTAAAGATTGCTTTGACTATAAAAAGGTGAAATAAAAAGACAAATGGTAGTAATCCAAGTAGAAGATAAGTCTGGACTTAGTAAGAGTTGGGGACACGTGAGTGGATCAAGAAATATTTAAGGAGAGAAGCTGGCAGATGTGATGTGGATTTGAAATAGAGCATGGACAATGAGATGACGAAAGAGTTTGCTATGGAGCCTGATGATTTTGAGGTGTCTTTGATGCATAAAAATGCAGATAGATGTCAGAGAAAACAGGTAGATATACTAATCTCAAGGTGTAGGAGAGATAAGGATTGAGGATGGATGAGACTGAACAGAATAAGAAAAAAAAAAGACTGAGACTAAGCCATGGGGAAAACCAGTATTTAATGACTAGGTAGAAAATGACGAATCTACAAAGAAAGAGAAGGAGAGACTAGAGAGGTTTAGAAAAAAAAAAGTCGGTAGTATTAAGATTTCTGAGAAAGCTGGAAAGCTGGAAGGGTTGGGATCCAGAGTATATGAAGAGATTGGTCTTAGAGAGAGACCAGTAGCAACTCCATTGTATCAGGAGAGAAGGCAGAGAGGATGAGGTTAGATGAAACTGTTCCAGCATTGAAGGTAGTGGCAAGTTGAGGAAAATTCTTATCACATTGCTTCTTTTTTCATCTCCAGGAAGTAGAGGGTAAGGTTATCTGTATTGAGAGGAGGTGGTGGAAAGGATGCATTATCTGAAATCTGAGGAGAATAGTGATGGTTTGCAATGGTCCTCTAGATGTTTAGGAGGAGTTGTTCAGAGGAACTAAGGGGATTGCCACACATTGCTTATGGTACCATTCTGCCCTCTTGTGTGTGCTGTCTGCAGTTGTAGACAGCTGCTTGGGTGTACAAAAAGAGAAATGGGTATTTGAGTTCATCCAAGACTGAGAGTTTTCCAGATGGGTGCAAGGAAGAGTCAGAAAAATAAGGAGGTTAAGATATGAGAATTGATGTAAGTATGGCTAAAATGCTGGAAAGCTTAGTAAAACCGATGAAAAGAGAGGATTGATAGATATGGAGAACATGGAAAATTCAATGGACTAGAGGCTGTAATAATTCTAATCTCAGTGATTTTATGATTCTCTAATTTATTTTTCTTGTCTTTTAGATTTTTTAATCATTATTTGTGAGAAGTAATCAAGTAATAATAAAGAAGTAATATTTACAGATTATGAATACAGTGTTAGTGATTAAAAGCCGTAATTTTCTATGTTAGTGCCTAATTATGTGGTAATACTGATTGCCTACTTTGTAGTCATTAACCTTTGATATCTATGTATCTATGTATCTATCTATCTACATTTATCTATCCAAAGATACTTGCCACCTAAGAGGGTATAAAAATAATGCTTCAGAGTTGCATCTCTAATATATTTTTTCCATATTTTCTAAACATATCATAAATAACAAGGATTCCAGAAGCATAAGTTATTATTTAATGCCATTACAAATTATTTTACATAACTTTATTGGTTCCACCACTTGTTTTTCTCCATTCATCTTTTTTCTCTCTTCCTTTTTGATTAACAGCTGAACGTTAAGCCTGAATTTTCTCATGCCATGTTATGTCTAACTCCTGGCAAATTGATAAATTCTGAGCAGATGTTTTAATTAGAGGTTTTTAATGCATGGCAAAGTCTAAGACAGTTCAATGAACATTTCAACTACGCTTATTTAGAAGATGCAAATAAATGTATGATAATTAGTATAGACAATACAAAAAAACACTTAATTTGAGTGTTAGGGTATCTTTCAACTGCAAAATGCTTAAAAGAATGTTCTTTCTTTCGGGGGGTTGGGGGTGCACCGGTTTGAATAACAGTAGCTACTGCAACAAATAGACTCAAAATATTTAACAGTTCAAGTATTTTAATAGAAGTTTATTTCTTGTTCAATAATGCTCAAGATTGGTGATCCTAGCTTTTGAGTGGCTCTCCTTCATGTGGTTTCAGGGTCCCCAAGCCTTTTCTACCTTGTTCCTCTGCCATCTCTTAGGGTCATGTGTTGTGATCTCATTCAACCTGTGGAAAACAAAGGAGAGGATGAGGAAGGCTTCTTAAATTCACCTCTCATAAAGTCTTGACTCAGAAATGGACTCATTGCTCCATTCGCATTCCTTTGGCTAGAAATTCACATGGCTCCACCCAACTGCAAAGGTGGCTGGGAAATGTAAAAGATCTGGCAGGAACATTTTAATATCAGAACAAGTAACGCTCTATTTTGGAGTAGAATTCCAGATTTGCATACATTTTAAAGGAAAAGCCAAAGACACAAATTTTGAGTTCGTGAACAGCTGACTTGGTCTCCATCTCCCAGACACTCTGTGAATATGTGTTCTGTTTTTAGAGAATCTTCATCGAGAAACTTTGAGCATCTTCTCTGCAAGATTGAATAAATTAATAAATGTATTTGGTACCAACTCTATCCATAATCACTGAAGGAGCACTGTTGCACAATCTTTATACTTAAAAATTCTTATAAGATTGGAATTATTGTTTCCTTTCACCAGAGATGAGAGACTGAAAATGTTTTAGATGACTTTTCAGGTCCTTCTGACTTGGAAATAAATATCTACCAATACTACATTCATATACATATATATGAACAAGGATGGTCCAGTGTCAAGATTCACTCAATGTCTGTTTACCACCTAGGTTTTCTCAAACAATTGCTATATTTTCTTGTTTACTAAAAATTTCTTTAGGGTAAAAATAAATATATCTTTTTTTTAATCTAAAATTCTATTCTCACTTGCTTGATCATATATCTTTAATCTGTACATAAAGACGTTTGTACAGATTAATTTTTCAGGCTTAATTTTTCAAAAAGAAACTTTTTTTAAGTACATGATATATGTCAAGTACCATTCTAGGCATTAAGAATAAAAATACCAATAATATACTGGCCCTATCCTCAAAAAAATCAAGAAAGAGAAAGAGAAAGAGAGAAAGAGAAAGAGAAAGAGAGAAGGAGAGAGAGGAGTAAGCGGGTGTTGACACACAATGTCATAAGTGTGGAGATGGACAGAGGATAGGAATTTACACTGAATATTGAGGGTGTGCATCACAGAGCAAGGCACGTAACTCCAATTCTGGGGCCAGAGAAGACTCTCAGGGAGAGGTGGAGTTTAGTAGGAATTTAGGAGAGTGAGTAGGAATTCTCAAAGGTCTATGGAAAGAGAAGAGCGTGTTCCAGAAAAAGTGAGCAGTGAATGCACAATCTCACAGTGAGAGAGAATATGACATATTTAAGGAATTGGAAGGAGCTTAAATGAGTTGAGTGTAGAGTCAGGAGGAATCTAGTGAAAAATGAGACTAAGAGGAGCCCAGTCAGAGGGGCATCCTTCTGTTTAAATGATAATTTGCTTCCTTATCCTGGAGCCTAGCCTGGCTCTGACTACTTCACTGTCTCTGAGTTTCCCTCACATTTCTCCATTATCTCTATATTAACTTACATGTCTTTGCAGCAACACTGTGTGGCTTACAGTGAAAGTTCCACAAAGTGTCCATGTGACATCCCTCTACCCTATATCCTGAGAAGTGGTGTTCCCAGTAAAGGAACCAATACAGTTCTTTCATATTTGCAAGCAGGTCAGTTCAGCATCCCAGTTCTGAGTCATTCTACTTTGAGATGAGATACATCTGAGATCAGAAAATGTCACTAAAGAAAAGAAATGGGATTTCAATAAACTGGATCCTTTACTCATTTTCTACTGCAGGCAAGTAGCAGAAACTGAATACCGCTCAAAAAGGAAAAGGAATCTTTCTTTCCCTGACACACTGTGGCAGAGCTGAGCCCTGGGAAATACATACATACGCCTGCCTGGCTTTGCAGTATTTATGGTCTAGCAGTGGAGACAGCCCCATAAACGGATGATGCAAGTGCATTGGTTTTGAAATGGTGTAATGAAAGTGCATGCAAGCATAGAGGAGAGGGACCTCACCTAAGAGTGTGCAGCTGCCTTGGAGATGGCACAAGTGAGGAAGAGAGTAGGAAATGACCCTAGAAGAAAGGTGAATCCATTAATTATTCGTTTGCATTGCCTCCACCTCACATGAACTCTTTATTCTTGTCCTTTATTCATTGTTCTAATAGTCTTAGTCTTTACCATCTTGATGTGTATGAGCTCATAATGCATTGGAACCTTTTACAATATCAACTAAACTCCCGTTTATTGTTGGCTTTTATACATTTATTTTTAATGGCTTTGACCTGTGAAGTACTTTAACGTTTATTCTAGATTTTTAAAGTTCTAATTTTAAAGTAATCAAGTAAAAAATGTACCTGGAAGATATTTGGGTGAATGACGCGTGGTGATGATTTAATTTGTTTTCCTCTAAACTCTGAGTTAAAAGCACCAAGACCACAGAATGAATCAGCGGCCCCTCCTGACTGTTTGTAATGCATTTGTATTGCTTATTAAATTTCTATATAAATTTATTATGGTTTGATTCTGGGGTGTCCTGTTCAAAATACTCCCTATCTGTTATTCAAGTTCTTTCACTTTAATAGCAGGTGGTGTTTGCATTGCTTCAATGCTCTTATTTTTAAAATATTTATCTAGTTATTTTTTTGTTTATTTTCCCCCATGAGATTAAAAAAAAAAAGACTCAGAACAACTTAAATTAGAACTTGTAGGTTTTATTCATAAAGAAGATAATGTGAACTTTTTTTACTTTTTAAAGACTATTATTAAGTACCCTGCATTTATTTTTCTTTAGAGAAATGCCATTTTTCAAAGATTTTGTTATACTTTTTTTCTCTTCTCTATATCCTAAAATCTTTATGTCTTTTGTTTTTTGATGAGGAAGATTGGCCCTGAGCTAACATCTGTTGCCAATCTTCCTCTTGTTTTGCTTGAGGAAGATTGTTGCTGAGCTAACATCTGTACTAATCTTCCTCTCTTTTTTCATATGTGGGACGCTGCCACAGCATGGCTTGATGAGTGGTGTGTAGACCTGCACCCAGGATCTAAACCCACAAACCCTGGGCCACCAAAGCAGAGCTTGCAAACTTAACCTCTACACCACTGGGTCAGCCCCTCTTTATGTGTTTCTGTTTTTTTTTGAGGAAGATTAGCCCTGAGCTAACATCTGCCGCCAGTCCTCCTCTTTTTTGCTAAGGAAGACTTGGCCCTCAGCTGGCATCCGTGCTCATCTTCCTCTACTTTATATGTGGGACGCCTGCCGCAGCATGGCTTGCCAAGTGGTTCGTAGGTCTGCACCTGGGATCTGAACTGGCGATCCCTGGGCGACCAAAGCAGAGCATGAGATCTTAAATGCTGTGCCACCGGGTTGGGTCCCTCTTTATGTCTTTCTTAAATCCAACTTTCAAAGATGAAGCTATTTGGCTGCTAAAGTGTTATTTTATTTCACTTTTGTTACCAAGTTAGTATTATTTCAATAGTAAATTTGAAAAATAAAAGTATTAAAATGATAATTTGATTAAATTGATTAAAGAATTGATGATTTTTCAAACTTAAAATATTTTATCCATCTGAGATCTATAAAGGACCATGGATTTTATCTACCCAATAACCTGGTGTGAAAGGAGAGGACGTAGTGATAGAGACTTTCCAGGGATTACGTGCTGCTCACTTGCGGAACCATCCCCAGATCGAACCACTTCAGTACTAATCTTGTTTGATAAAGAACCACGGGGACACAGCACAGTGTTACAAGTACGTGTGTTGAAGTCAGACACATCTATATGAAAACGCTATCGCAGTCATTTATTTAGCTGTGTCTTGCCCTTTTTAAGCTGGGGATAAAAGAGTGTGAGGAATAAATGAGATCAGCAGGCACAGTAATCGTGTGCTTGTTGTATGGGAGTGTTCAGTGAATGTTAATTATTAGCAATAATATCAAAAGTAGAAACCAATTGAATTGTATTTGTAATTAGATACATACTTTAATAACTTTTAAAATTTGCTATATTTCCCCCAAAATCTATAACACTTTAAAATAGGTTAATAATTTTACATGACATTCTCAAATTGTAAATGTTATTCAGACTCTTCCTTGTGAATGAAAGCCAAACTTCCTATATGAGAAAACTGAACTGGATTATAAGAAAAATAAAACCATCACGGGTATAATAAACAAGAGATATCATCGAAATAATTCTTAAAAATTGACTCAATGTTTGTTTTCTAATACTTTTAAAGATTTTACATTTATACATTATAATATAGTTATAATGCTGTGCAGTTTTATTTCAAGGTCTCTCAAGCAAAGCCACCATTGCTGTTGGTAATTGACTTCAGAATGAATTTTGCTGAGAGATGGAAGGAAGAATTACGTTCTGTAATTTGATATTCTCCAAAGTTTGGATGAATTTAATTGAAAATTTTAGCTTCAGTGATATTATTTGAGTCCTCTGAATGCTGACACTTTCCTAAAGCACTTAAAAGTGTATCAAGACACTGTTTAGTGCAGAATTTAGAGAAAATTAGGTAATATAAAATATCTTTTATGTGCCAGAAGTGTAATTGAGTTTCTTGGGTTGTTAGTGAAGACATCTAGTTAAACACCACTCCTTGATTTTCTTGGGAGAAACTCAGACAGAATATAGATTTGACATTTTTGAAGGAAATAGATAAAAAACCTTGATTTTTGTGTGAAAAAGATGACATTAATAGAGCAAATTAGTGAAATGTGAAAAGGAAATTAACTTTGGTGTATTGATAGGTATAGAAAATATTCTGTTGTATACATCAAAATAACCTAAGAGAAAATCGAAAGCTTATTTCATGCTTATTAAATTGTCCAGGACTTCTAGAACTCACTAACTGGAATAGAGGCTTCATCGTTCTTTTCCTCCTTTAAGGTGAATGCCTCCAGGGTTTAATCTTTATGTGGTGGTTCATGAATCAAGATAGATTGATTATTTCTTTTTTAGATTGTAATATTGCTTTTTTTTCTTACTTTTGTTTTTTATTTTTATTAAGGTATAATTGACTTACAATATCATATTAGTTTCAGGTATACATCATCGTGATTCAATATTTATATACATTACGAAATGATCACCATGATAGTTCTAGTTACCATCTGTCACCATACAAAGTTATTACAATATTATCGACTATATTCCCTACACTGTATGTTACATTGACATGACTACTTATTTTATAACTTGAAATTTGTATCTCAATTCGCTTCACCTATTTCACCCAACTCCCCTCCCCTCTGGCACTACCAGTTGTTTTCTGTATCTATGAGACTGTTTCTGTTTACTTTGTTTATTAGATTCCACATATAAGTGAAATCGTATGGTATTTGTCTTTCTCTGACTGACTTATTTCACTTAGCACGATACGCTCTAGGTCCATCCATGTTTCACAAATTGCGAGATTTCATTCTTGTTTATGACTGAATAATATTCCATTGTGTGTATATACCACATCATTTTTTTTTTGAGGTTGCATTGGTTTATAATATTATGTAAATTTCAGCTGTCCATCATTATATTTTGGCTTCTGTGTAGACTGTGTCATGTACACCACC
This sequence comes from Equus przewalskii, assembly GCF_037783145.1. Lineage (NCBI taxonomy): Eukaryota > Metazoa > Chordata > Mammalia > Perissodactyla > Equidae > Equus > Equus przewalskii. Next base: position 52,073,464 of record NC_091849.1, read on the forward strand.
AAAAGTCTAGTTCCCATCCATTACCGTGCATATGTGCCCCTTTACCCCTTTTGCCTTTTCCCCTCCTCCTTCCCCTCTGGTAACCACCAATCTATTCTCCTTATCTATGCATTTGTTTGTTTATCTTTCACATACGAGTGAAGTTATCTGGTAGCTGTTTTTCTCTGTCTGCTGTCTGACTTATTTCACTTAGCATAATACCCTTGAGGTCTATCTGTGTTGTTGCAAATGGCAAGATTTCATCTTTTTGTATGGCTAAGTAGTATTCCATTGTGTATATATGCCACATCTTTATTCATTCATCTGTTGATGGGCACTTAGATTGTTTCCAAGTCTTGGCTATTGTGAATTATGCTACAGTGAAGATAAGGGTGCATATATCTTTTTGAATTAGCATTTTCTTGTTCTTTGGATAAATACACAGAAGTGGTGTAGCTGGATCGTACGGTAGTTCTATTAAGTTTTTGAGGAATCTCCATACTGTTTTCCATAGTGGCTGCACGAGTTTACTTTCACATCAACAGTGCATGAGGGTTCCCTTTTCTTCACATCCTTGCCAATGCTTGTTGTCTTTTTGGTAATAGCCATTCTAAGGAGTATGAGGTGATATCTCATTGTGGTTTTGATTTGCATTTCCATCATGATTAGTGATGTTGAACATCTTTTCATGTGCCTATTGGCCATCTGTATGTCTTCTTTGAAAAATATCTATTCAGGTTCTCTGGGCAGGGGCCCAGAGGGCCCTCTAGGTTGTTTAATTGGGTCGTTCATTTTTTTTGACATTAAGTTGTATAAGTTCTTCATATATTTTGGATATTGACCTCTTATCAGATACATGATTTGCAAATATCTTCTCCCCCTTAGTAGGTTGCTTTTTTTGTTTTGTCGATGGTTTCCTTCACTGTGCAAAAGCTTTTTAGTTTGTTGTAGTCTCGTTTGTTTATTTTTGTCTTTATTGCCCTTGCCAGAGGAAACAGGTCCAAAAAAATATTACTAGACTAATGTCAAAGAGTTTACTGCCTATGTTTTCTTCCAGGAGTTTTATGGTTTCAGGTCTTACATTCAAATATTTAATCCATTTTTAATGCATTTTTGCATATCGTGTAAAATGTTGGTCCAGTTTCATTCTTTTGCATGTAACTGTACAGTTTTCCCAATACCATTTATTGAAAAGACTGTCTTTTCTCCCCTGTGTATTCTTGCCTCCTCTGTCATAAGTGACCATATATGCATGGATTTTTTTCTGGGCTCTCTATTCTGTTCCATTGATTTGTTTTTGTGCCAGTACCATACTGCTTTGATTACTGTAGCTTTGTTGTATAGTTTGAAATTAGGAAGCATAACACCTCCAGCTTTGTTCTTCCTTCTCAAGATTCCTTTGACTGTTGGAAGTATTTTGTGGGTCCACACAAATTTTAGGATTCTTCTGTCAAAAATGTCCCTGGTATTTTGATAGGAATTGCATTGAATTTGTAGGTTGCTTTGGGTATTATGGCCATTTGAACAATATTTAGTCTTCCAATCCATGGACACAATATATCTTTCCATTTATTTATGTTGTCTTCGGGTTCTTTTATCAACATCTTGTAGTTTTCAGATGCAAATCTTTCACTTCCTTGGATGAAGTTATTCCCAGGCATTTTATTCTTTTTGATGCAATTGTAAACGGGATTGTTTTCTTAATTTTTCTTTCTGAGAGCTTGTTATTAATGTATAGAAGCATAACTGATTTACATATATTAATTTTGTATCCTGCAGCTGTACCGATTTCACGTGTTAGTTCTAAGAGTTCTAAGGAGTCTAGGGTTTTCTCTCTATATATTATCATATCATCTGCAAAGAGTGACAGTTTTACTTCTTCCTTTCCAATTTGGATGCCTTTTACTTCTTTTTCTTGCCTAATTGCTGTGGCTAGGACTGCCAATTCTATATTGAATAAAAGTGGGGATAGTGGGCATCCTTGTCTTGTTCCTGATCTTACAGAAAAAGTTTCAGCTTTTCACCATTGAGTATAATATTAGCTGTGGGTTTGTTATATACGGCCTTTACTAAGTTGAGGTACATGCCCTCGATGTGCCCTTTGTTGAGAGTTTTTATCATAAATGAATGTTGAATTTTGTCAAATGCTTTTACTGCATCTATTGAAATGATCGTGTAATATCCTTTGTTTTGTTAATGTGGTGTATCACATTGACTGATTTGTGGATGTTGAATTGCCCTTGCATCCCTGAGATAAATCCCACTTGTTTATGGTGTATGATCCTTTTAATTTATTGTTGTATTTGATTTGCTAATATTTTGTTGAAGATTTTTACATCTATGTTTACCAGGAATATTGGCCTGTAATTTTCTTTTTCTGTGGTGTCTTTGATTCTGGTATGAGGATAATTCTGGCCTCATAAATTGTGTTTGGAAGCATTCCTTCCTCTTCAATTTTTTGGAATAATTTGAGAAGGATAAGTATTAACTCTTCTTTAAATGTTTGGTGGAATTAATTTGTGAAGCCTTGTGGTCCTAGACTTTCGTTTGCTGGAAGTTTTTAAATTACTGATATAATTTCACTACTAGTAATTGATCTATTCAGATTTTCTATTTCTTCATAATTCAGTCTTAAAAGATTGCATGTTTCTAGGAATTTATCTGTTTCTTCTAGGTTTTCCAATTTGTTGGTATATAGTTGTTTGTAGAAGTCTCTCATGTTCCTATGTGTTCCTGTGGTATCAGTTGTAATGTCTTTCATTTCTGATTTTATTTATTTGAGCCCTCTCTCTTTGTTTCTTGATGAGTCTGGCTAAAGGCTTACCAATCTAGTTTATCTTTTCAAAGAATCAGCTCTTAGTTTCATTGATCTTTATTGTTTGTTTAGTCTCTATTTCATTTATTTCTGCTCTGATCTTTATTATTTACTTCCTTCTACTAACTTTGGACTTTGTTTATTCTTCATTTTCTGGTTCCTTTAGGTATAAAGTTAGATTGTTTATTTGGAATTTTTCTTGCTTCTTGAGATAAGCCTATATTGCTATGAATTTCTCTCTTAGAACTGCTTTTTCTATGTCCCGTAGATTTCAGAAAGTTGAGTTTCCATTTTCATTTTTCTTAAGGTATTTTTTTGATTTCCTCTTTGATTTCTTCATTGATCCACTCGTTGTGTAGTAGTGGATTGTTTAGTCTCCACATATTTGTGTTTTTTCCAGTTTTCTTCTTGTAATTGATTTCTAGTTTTATACCATTGTAGTTGGAAAAGATGCTTGATGTAATTTCAATCATCTTAAATTTATTGAGGTTTGTTTTGTGGCCTAACATGTGAGCTATACTTAACAGTGTTCCATGTGTACTTGAGAAGAATGCATATTCTGCAGATTTTGGATGAAATTTTCGTATATATCTGTTAAGTCCATCTGGTCTAGCATGTTGTGTAAGGCCAATATTTCCTTATTGATTTTCTGTCCGGATGATCTATCCTTTAATGTAAGTGGGGTGTTACAATCCCCTACTATTATTGTGTTATTGTCAATTTCTCCCTTTAAGTCTATTAACATTTGCTTTATGTATTTAGGTGCTCTTATGTTGAGTGCATAAATATTTACAATGTTATATCCTCTTGTTTGATTGACCCCTTTATCGTTCTATAATGCCTTTCTTTGTCTTTTGTTACAGTCTTTGTTTTAAAGACTATTTTGTCTGATATGATTATTGCTCCCCAGCCTTCTTTTTGTTTCCATTTGCATGGCATATCTTTCTCCATCTCTTCACTTTCAGTCTGTGTGTATCTTAGATTTGAAGTGGGTCTCTTATAGGTAGTATATAGATGGATCTTGTTTTTTTAATCCATTTAGCCACCTTATGTCTTTTGATTAGAGAATTTAGTCCATCTACATTTAAAATAATTATTTATAGGTATGTACTTATTGCTATTTTATTAATTGTTCTGCTTATTTTTGTAGTTCTTCTTTGTTCCTTTCTTCTTCTCTTGTTCTCTACCCTTGTGGTTTGATGACTTTCTTTGGGTTTCTTTTGCTTTACTTTTTGTGTATCTATTATAGGTTTTTGGTTTGTGGTTACCATGAGGTTTATATATAACAACCATCTATATATTTAGCAGTCTATTTTAACAGGAGAATGCCATGTCTGTTCGCACCCACCTGCCCCAACCAAAGAGCAAGGGAGACTGCAACCAGTGGATCTCCTTGAGTTCGGCAAGACAGCAGTAGAGCTCCACGGCCGCTGGCCCTTGCATCTGAGCTTGTCTGCCTGTACTGGCAGGTTAGGAGAGCAGCCCAAAAGTGCTTTCCCCCAGTGCCTCCATCCCCGGAGAGTGTTTTGACCATCCTGCACCCCTCCATCTGTTGCTTTTAGAGTTACAAATGACTCTCCTTTATTTGTAGCCTCAGCACTTTCCAAACTGCTGTTATATTGGTGGGTCTCACATAAGTGAGACCCCATGCAGTCCTTTAAGAGGGGAATCTCAGTTTCCTGTAGCACTTTGGGACCCTTGGTTATCAGCCCCTTGGATTTCTAAGCTAGATGTTTTTGGAGCTCGTCTCTCTGGTGCAGATCCCAGGGCCTGAGTAATCTTCAAAGTTCTGGAGCTATTTATAAAGTAACTTTTTCTTAAAAAAAAAAAAAAACCCTCACATTAGACTATTTGACTCTAAAGCTATTTTGGGGTAATAATTATTTTATTCTTCACTAGTTTACATTTATTTACTTAATCTGAACTTCAAATCTTTGATTAAATTGATGTTTTTCCATAAAATTAATTCACCAAGGTCAGTGAGTTGGTTGTAATAATAATGTGACGATGATGATGATAGAAGTAGTAACAGTTGTTGCTAACTCCTCTGTGTGGAGTTTAAATTGCTTGGCACTGTTCTAAGTGCTTCACATACATGAACTTCACTCCATACTTCTACTCCTGATGCAGTTAGAAATATTCTTAAAAAGTGTATAACTAAAAAACATTTTAATAATGAGTCTGATATTTTGGCTCATAAACCTGGGATTATATTTATATTTACTTGTATAATACTCATATAGAGATTACTATTCATATGTGTGTTTGTGCTATTTTTAAAAGGTTATGTGTAAGTGCAGAAGGGAGTAAAAATGTACGGTATTATTATTTATTATATAGTGCTATTATATTTGTCTTTCCTTCTTGACTTTGATAATATTAAATTCAATAATATTAAAAAGTTGAAATATTTACTTTTAGTATAATAGCAGATATATTGGTTTTCTGCATAAAAATTTCTTGTTTTTCAAAAGCTGCCTTAAAAAAGGAAAAATAGAATAGATTAAAGAAAAAAATCAACTGTTTGTGACTTACTAGAAAACCCTAAAGAAGAATTAAAGGAAATATTAAAATAAAATTATAAATATCAGGAGAGCTATCACGAAATACTTGCTGAGGAAGACAACTTGATAAAAAGAAAAAAAATCTAATTATTAAAGATTATGTGAAGGCTAAGAGAATCTTTTGGCTGTTATATTAAATGACTTCCAAAAATACTTGATCCTTGTTTAAAAGCGAAAAAGTATAATTATTTAGTTCATGTAGCTGCTCCTCAAACTGATTCTCAACTCAGACTTTCAACAAATTTTATTGAGCCGTGATCATGTACCAGGCACCTTGCTAGGTGCTGGGGATGCTGAGATGAATAACATGGAAAACCTTAATAAAAAAATAAAATAGGACCTGCTGATTTGATGCAGCTATGAAAAGTTACCAGTCAGTCATTCAGGGAAGCCAGTGGGCGGTTCCACAGACTCCTTTGAGCTGAACTCATTGACAGAAGAGCGAAGTTGGAGCGGGTCCTGGGGACGGTGAAACTGATAAATGGGTTTTGATTTTTCTTCTATCTTTGGTACTGATTGAACCGTGTTGCCTTGTCTGTGAGTACTGAGTCAAATTGACAGCACAGTTTATGTTCCATTTGTTTTCTCTTGTTTGACATTGGTCTTTCATTGATTTGTCATCTCAACACTAACTCTAAAACTGCTGTTACTACAAACTGGATTTTTACAAAACAAGACAGCAAGAATAGCAAGAGAGAAAAGCTTTATTTTTATTTAGGTGAAGCCATGGTAGGAGTGTTGTTTTAAAAAGAATTCTTAGAAAGCTCTCTTGACATTAATAAAAACGTGACTTATAAAACGTATATATATATAAAACATATGTCTATGTATACACACATGGACAAGCACAGACACACACACACACAGACTCTGAGATCTTTTTTGCTTGGAACAGTGCAGGACTTATTGTGATTGTAGAGCCTAAAGAACAAGGGCTTTGGGGTCAAGCTTGGATTCAAACGCTAGTCCTGCCCTTCTCCCTGGGTGATCTCAGGCAGGTCATTTAATGTCTCTCTGTCTTGGTTTTCTCATCTATTACAGCCCACTCTGAGAACACAAGTAGATGATTAAAGATGAGAGGGAGAGAGAATGTGACTATGGGAAGAAATAATTCCTTTGGTAAATGTGATAAAATTTCCATGACCTTAGATAATATGATTCTATTTGTACCAAGAAAGCCATACGAGTAGTTGGAGTTGGGTCACATACACTTTAACTCTACTGGATTGTGTAAAAGCAGTGTGGTTGGAAATATAATTTCCTAGTTGGTGAACATCTCGAAAAGATGAACTTCTAGGATACAGGAACAAATGATCCAGCAGAGGAAGTGATTATAGGCAACTCCACCGATTTATAGAGAACTGGGGACAATGGATTACACCATGGCTGTGAATGGCTTTCAATTATTGGGAAAGTATACTTTACCTTCTTTCTGAGATGAGTTTGTTTGTTTGTTTGTTTTTTTTTTTTGAGGAAAATTAGCCCTGAGCTAACATCTGTCACCAATTCTCCTCTTTTTGCTGAGGAAGACTGGCCCTGAGCTAACGTCCATGCCCATCTTCCTCTATTTTATATGTGGAACACCTGCCACAGCATGGCTTGACAAGCGCTGTGTAGGTCTGCACCCGGAATCCGAACCCATGAACACCAGGCCGCTGGAGCAGACGGTGCAAACTTACCTGCTGTGCCACGAGGCTGGCCCCTGAGATGAGTTTTAACGTCTATGGATACTTCAGATTTTTGGGGCCCCATGTGATAGAATTTTGCTTAGCCCCTGGTACAGTGCTACCTTCCAAATTTAGCATAATTCTTTTTGGCGATTTTGTTTTATAGTATTATACCTTCTGTGGTAGGTATTGCCCTCAAAATTCCAAATATGGTAGAATTCAGGTGGAGGTTAAGTAGCGTATATCTGTGAATTTCCAGAGATGTGTGGTGGGGGCAGGGGACATCAGAAGTAGGAAGTACAGTGGCTTCTGACTTCTTTCTGTCAACCACAGTGTTGACAACCGATTGGTTGTCCCTTGAAAGGGAGAACGCTGTCAGAGTAATCACTGTACATTCTTAAAAGCCTATAATACAAGCCTACCATTTCAGAATCTAGGATCAGGGTTTGATCCTGTGCTCCAGGAATATGATATATATAACAATTCTGATGAATGAATGAACTAGGAGATTTTGCTAAAAGGCTGTGTTGCTATGGTAATTTACAATGTCTTCTATGAACAAAAACCTGTAGGATATTACTGACTACTTCAATAGGACCAAAGAGAAGGTCAGGCCAAGTCTATGTTACAATAAAGAGGAAAAGGTTACAGAGAAATGAATTTTGCAGATGATGAGTGAGTACTACTTGTGATATTCAGCGACAACTTTGATTTATTTTGATCTTCCAAATAAATGCATTAATTACTCTTTTCCATCCCCATCATTGTCATAATTATATTCATTACATTTCTGGATACAAATAAGACAGTTGGATGTGAGGAATGTAACTCTGATTGGAATGTTGTCATAATGATCAAACTGTTCTTCCTGCCTCGAACACCACACTTTTCCATTTTAGTCCATCTTGTTCATTATCAGCTTTACCTTTCTATGGCTGCCTGCAAGCCTCCTTCTAAATCTTCCACAATTTCTCTATGTATGCACAAAGGGTAGCTCCTGGCATTATTTCATGCTCTTCTCTCAAGTATGCCCTCATTTCACCTTCGCATCTTCTACAAATTATTCAAGGCCCATCATACCTTCTCTCATCACAGCTGGAAATGATTCCACCCACTTCCACATTCTTCTAGTTCTACTTTTTCTCACTTGTGTTATTAGCTGCTCCTTAGACATGAGTGTCCATTTAGTCACTTATCATGTAATTTTGAAATGTTACTTAACCTCTTTGGGCCTCAGTTGTCTTATCTATGAATCAAAGAAATTGGATTAGAGTCAGATTAATTTTGGGGGCCATATGATCTTGACTACTCACCTCTGCCATTAGCTGGTATAGATAATACGTAAATGAATGAGCTTGACTGTGGCCAGATTTAACCTGTGAGTCATAGTTGGCCAACCCCTGGAGTATACTATAATCTCTGAGTCTCCTTCCAGTGCTAAGATTTTATGAGACAATAAAAAAGCCATTTCTTTTCCTAACATCAAAGGGCTGAAGTCTTCCTTCAAAGTATGTCTTCATAAGATATTACCCTAGTTAATTGTCATTGGTGATAATGGATGGTTTTATTCTTGCTCTCTCTGTCTCCAGTACATTTCACAGGGCTGTGGACATTTTAACGTATGTTCTGTCAATGTAGTGAATGCAGAGGGATGGTTCTCTCAGTCATACATCAGATCATTCTGACCAGAGCATAAACTGGGTAGAACCTTGTTGTCAATTTCCTCATACTCGTTTCATAGGTCAAATTACATGTGATATACTTGCAATCTTTTTGCTTCCTGAAATATTAGGGGAGGGTAGGATAAGCAATATGTCAGCAACTCAATAAATAGTGTTGATTGCTTGATTAATTAATATTAGGAACACACAGTCATCTCTGACGTTTTCATACAGAAAAATGCTCTTTCAAAAATCTCCATCGGCTTCTCCAATCTGTAATAAAATTTGTAGCTCCTTGGCAGAACATATCACTAAAAGTCCCTGATCTTAGATTCAGTGAACTCTGGCTGGGTTTACATTTGGCTTCAGTGAAAGATGAAGGGGAGTGAGGAATGCCCTCATTTTATCACACTTTCTCATGCAATGTCCTTTCATTCATCTTTGATCTAGCATTAATTAGCACTTTCTGTTGGCTCTCTATCATATTCAACACTGCCACATTCACTAGCCCTGAGTATTTTTTTGAATGAAGTTACTAAGCACCTCCTGTAGAAAATTCATAAGGCAGCAAAGCCCTGCACATCCTTGCCTCATTCCTGCTGCAGTTATCTCTCAAATCTTTGTGTAAAGAGAACTGAGAGTCCATCTGCAGTCTCACCTTTAAAAGCAAAATCCTATATCCAGAGGGGTCATATCATTGTTATTGACCTGAAACTCATCTGGTGTTTTCTTTATACTTGTATATCCTATCTGACTTTCATTTCCTTAACAAGAAGTGTTAGAATTCCATATCAGGCTTTCTTATATATTTGTTCCCTGTTTTCCTCCAAAATTTCCTGTTCTACTAGGCTGTACTGCATAAAATTTCTTTACATGTCCGCTGTTAGAAACTTTGTTTGTTATCTGTCTGGATCTATATTCGCTATTACAGAATCCGTCTGCTTAGAAAACAAGAGTTTGAATTCTTCTTGTCAGTCTATTGAGCACCTGCTGGGATTCCAGAAGTAGCAAATTGTCAGTAGCATTGCAACGTATTAGTCTATATGATTCTGCTTCAATGTGGTACACCTAGCCTCAATATAAAATAAAGCTATTTTCTTCTTATAACTCCAAATTCTTAGATGGATGTGAGATCTACTTTAAAGAACTTGATTGTAAGCAAATGGAATCTTGACATATGAGTTAGCAAATAGTTATTCTCATCACAGAAGAAGTCCTCACTCTACAGAAAGCTCTGCCACAATTTCTTTTAATAATCAGCTTTCCTTGGTTCTTACAGAGTTTTACCTGTCAGAAACTCTGAAAAGCCATGAATTTAAAGCTAATATGCAGAACCACTATCAGTAGAGAGAGCTCAAAAGAAGATGAAGCAACTCTGTAATTTCAGTCTTAGGCAGTGATAAATCAACCTGATTGGCAGGAACACATCTCTGTGTGACGTGAAGTGCACCTCAAGTAATGCCACACTTGATGTATCTACTCATTCAACCTTGAAATGCTGGAGCTCATTTTGACTGTCTCCCTTTCTGTCAATATAAATTGGCCAACAGATTCCATCACTTTTTTTGGTGAGCAAGATTATCCCTGAGCTCACATCTGCCACCAATTCTCCTCTTTTTGCTGAGGAAGATTGGCCCTGAGCTAATATCTGTGCTCATCTTCCTCTACTTTATATGTGGGATGCCTGCCACAGCATGGCTTGATAAGTGATACATAGGTCTGCACCTGGGATCCAAACCTGCGAACCCTGGGTCGCCGAAGCAGAGTGCACGAACTTAACACTACGCCACCTGTCTGGCCCCCAAATTCCATTACTTTTAACTCCAAAATAACTCTCAAATCTGTGCCTCCTGTTCGTTTTCACTGCCAGTGTACTTAAATTCACTTGCTCAGCAAGTATCTATTTAGGGTCAACTATGTGATAGTCATTATTCTATTTGTTGGAAATACAGCTGTTAAAAGAATAAACAGTATTTGCTTTATGGATCTTAAATTCTTATTCAGAATTTCATTATTTCTTGCTTTAACTACAACAATCGTCTTATGCTTTCAATCTCCTCTTCCTGGAGTCTATCCCCTGCACTAACACCAAGAGTTGTCCCTCTGAAAGACTGTCTGGATAATGTCACCTCTCATATTTGGATGACTCTTTATCACCAGCTTTGTAAATTCCAAGCTTGGTAGCCAAGAGTGTTCTCTATGGCCTGAGCCAAATCTGCTTTTCTAACTTTATTTCCTGCCCCTCCCAACACTGTTCTCCAGTCACACTGACCCAAGGGCTGCTCTTAGAATAGGCTGGGATGACGACTTCATGGCTGTCTTTTGACTTTGCACTTACTTATTGTGCCTAAAATTCTACACTCCGATTTCTGCTTGGAGAATTTCTACTCAATTCCGTGAAGGGAGTTGTCTCTGCCCTCTGCAAATAGTTAATTTCTTCATATGAACACTACAGAAAATTTCAAAACATGGTTTTATAAAAGTAGCAATTAAAGAATTAAAATTATTTTTATATTTGTTTGTTTTTCATTTCCAAACTTTACTCCCATTAGATTCCCAGCTTCTTGAAGGCAAAAGATATATCTTCTATGTACTAAACAGCAGTTTGCTAAATAAAGGCAGAAATAAATGGATGAAATATGCAAGAGATTCTGTGCTTTCCTTTTAGAAGGGCTATTTATGGGAATATGCATATTACTTTAAGAAAGTTGTGTCTTCAGTTCTCTGCTATTTACCATGTCTAAAATGACCACCACTTGATGCACGGACCTCAATGGCAAAATCAACCAAAACCAAGGGAGAGAAAAAACATTATCATTTAAAATGTTACACAAAGTTGTTATTCAGTTCTAATCATTTTAGTATCTAGATATAGCTTAAAATACAGTTTTAAGAAGTCCAGTATTGTTTAGCACAGTTATCTGAAAATAACATCCTTTTTAAAGGGAACATGCATAAAGATATTCACCTTATCAATACAAGCTCTTTCATCATTCTTTAATGGGTTTTAGTGCCTTACTCTGCAGAATTTATGGTCTCTCTGGAAAGACTTTCAATATTACGCCAAAGAGTAGCGTTTCCAGAACTACCTAAAAGTTAGCATACAAGATGCATCTAAAAGGAAGAGCTTAAATGATCACATGTTGAAGTTAGAGATGCAACCATAGCTTCATCGTGGGGAGCCATCTGTTCTCAGGCATCCTCAGGGAATGTGGTACCAGGGCTAAGAGCTGCACCATTTAATTTAATGAGGTAGAAAAAGTTCAAAAGAACAGTATAAAGTTCAGATGAAGTGGAATGCCTTGAGGTAAGAAAAGCCACTACTAGGAGCCCTCAAACTTGTGAACCTATTGTACAATTTGTTTTGGATTAGCAAGTTTAAGGAAACAATCTCAGCAGCATAAGGTTAAAACGAAGGGATGTAAGTGAAGGAAAGAAGAGTCTACATAGTTATGTCTAGAGCAAATATGACTGTGACGAAGATCCTCATGTCCTGAAAGATAGCCGTTGACGTACAAGAGATATATGTGAAAATATATACATCTTTCTAGAATCTTCAGCCTATTGGTATAATGGAGAGCAGAAGCTTAGTACTACAATTCAGGAACATACATATATTAAAGGAAAATGCCCTTCAGAGGTCAAAAAGAGAGAAACTGTCTCCTGCAAATGTATACTATAAGTAGTCTTCTTGCTTGGTACTATTAGCCTTTATTTTTGTTTGGATAAAGGTTTTAATTACATTAATTTGCTCTGATACCACTGTGAAATAACCTGGGGTAAAGTGATTTTTCCATCTTTCAGAGCATGCGATATTTAGAAAACAACCCCCACGTCTGTATCTCTACAACATCCCATTGCGACTCTGTGGGATATTTGATTACCATCTTAGGGACTGTCGGAGAAGATGCAGGAGAGAAAAGACAGCTGAATAGATAGACTCCAGGGCAAACGTTAGAGTCTGTGATGGATGGACTTGCTTGTCGTTTGACATTGAAGCTATAACATAGGGAACCACACAGTAGCTTCTGTGGTAGTGTGATATTTTCTTTCCATCTGAATTTTGCATGTAGGTTAACATCCTTTGTGTATAATTATCTTTCACAAGCATCCTAGTCTCTGAAACTATCAGATTCAGCAGGCTCAGTTTCCTTTTCTCCTCTCATCTCTATTTGAAGATTTTATTAATTTGTTTTTCTGCACATTTTGAGAACGTTTATAATAACATGAATGCTGGTGTTCTCCCTGGGCTGAAAAAGACTGGTGTTTTAAATAATGCATCTTAAAGTTATAATAAACAGTACTGCTTCTTGAAAAGAAATTTATAGCAAATCCAAACAGTTGGTATTTGTAAGATAAGAATTATTGCCATCTATGGTATCATTGAAAATTTTATTTAGATTATCACAACAAAATATATAGGAACATATGAAAAATACAGCCAACTGAGCAAAAGTAAAAGTAATAGTTTGTATTTCTTAGACATCTCCAAACTGAAGTAGTTTATTTTACTCTTAATTTATTTGGTGATGCTAGAATAAGAAAAATTATACAACCGCATTCTGAAGAGCCTCTTCTCCTTTATGGGGAAATGTTCTGTTTCCTTAGAATCAATCAGTCTCTGATCTGTTGGCAATGGCATTATGTGTAGTCATCATTTTGCTAAATCTTAACCTCGTGTGCAATGGTGGATCTTCATGCCCCAGAGCACTGTCTCACTATTTCTGAGAGGGCCGAAGAGCATCTAAAATGGACTTCAGAATAAATGCAATACTTATTTCATGGTGTATTTTTCTTGTATGCCTTTTCAATTTCCTCTGTTGAATATTTCTTTGTTTTCCCATGAGCCATCCTCAAATCATAGATGCCCAAGAAGTCTGAAAGATCTTACAAAGTGGGAAAGAAACTTGACGCACTTTTGGTGTTACCCTCTATTTGAGTGCTATTAAAGTGCTTTATAGACTATGCAGAGTTTTGTTTTGTTTTGTTTTTTTGAGGAAGACTAGCCCTGAGCTAACTACTGCCAATGCTCCTCTTTTTGCTGAGGAAGACTGGCCCTGAGCTAACATCCATGCCCATCTTCCTCTACTTTATATGTGGGCCACCTACCACAGGATAGCTTTTGCCAAGCGGTGGCATGTCCACACCCGGGATCCAAACCGGTGAACCCTGGGCTGCCGAGAAGTGAAACGTGCGAACTTAACCACTGCACCACCGGGCTGACCCCCAGAGTTTTTAGGGAAATAGCTCGTTCAGTTTTTAATCACAAGTCTGACTTTCCCCTTCCCTAATTCTGAACTTACCTGAGTCCAGTGTGGGAGCTAAGCTTGGACAGAACTGAGTGACAGGTGACAAAATTATACTCTCAGTTGATCCTGCACTCTTTTCATCAAGGCTTAGTTACTGGATCAAGCTTTTCATATCTGGATCCCTCTTTCTTTCTTTCTTTTTTTTTTTGCTGAGGAAGATTGGCCCTGACCTAACACCTGTGCCTATCTTCCTCTACTTTATATGTGAGACGCCTGCCACAGCATGGCTTGATAAGTGGTACGTAGGTCTGCACTGGGGATCTAAATAATGAACCCCAGGCCGCTGAAGCAGAGCGTGCAAACTTAACCACCATGCCACTGGGCTGGTCCTTAGATCCCTCTTTCTTGATTAGGACTTCTTTCTTAGGAAGCTCCTCAGTGCCTCAAGCAAGACTGCCCCCAACTTCTCACTGTATCTGGTGGGATCTCAGATACATGGTTCCTCTCCTGCCTGTATAATTTTGGAGCCTAATGGTTCCTTTGATTCTTCTGATTTAGTCTTGCATTTTGTGTTTTATGTCAATAGCTAAAGGAACCATCTGAAAGGAAGTTTGATTGAGTGGTAAAGGCTTTTTGAAATTGTTATGATAGCGCAATAAGCGGGTAGAAAATGAGTGACTTGAGGTTTCAGATAGGATCTACTACTTGAAGTACATAACGACCTTTGAAGATTTGGAGCACATATTATGATTGATTGGTAAATTTTACAAGGTGATGTCTTAGAAAAGTTACAAGGATGTAAACGCAATTTCAAAACTGAAAAATGGTTCTGGAAATGAACCTCTTTGAACTTACGCATTAAACCACCCAGGATTTTGAAACCATAAAGTGCTTCAGTCTACTCCTGTGTGTAGCAGAGAACTAAAAGAGAGATGGCAATCAGTCCAACTATCCCTTCTAGCCTCTATCAGGAACAAGAGAAAGAAAAGATTGCTCTTTAGTGTTTTCCTACCTCCTAAATCACTTTTTTCTTCCCTCGCTCTCATGCCAAAGGATCCAAATGCATTAATATATTTTCTTGAATCCCCCAAGATCTGTACCAGGAATCTGTTGTCTACCTCCATGCTATGGCGCCATCATTCTATTCTGTACCCTATTAAAAGTAACTTTCTGCAAACTCACGTTGAAATATTTGAACAAAAAATTTGTGTGTCTCCCAGGAATATTTGTTACGTAGTGGCGTACCATAATTTAGCGCAAAGGAGCTCTGATGTGGGATTTGGGATGTTAGGGACGGGTTGATGGGACGATATGTGGACAGAACTATATTCTTGCAATCAATGGATAGTGGTAGTTAATATGTTTTCTTGACATAAAACTGGTGCTGTTCAGTACACACTGCAGGGGGGGACTGTCTATTTATAAGAGAAGCAATATAACAAATTAAGTAGGATGTGGGATTTGGAGTCCTGGCTCAACATTTCCCACTCTGTGATCTTGGACAAGTTTTGCTATGTCAGTAGTAAATAGAACGTGTTAGTAATGCCTAACTCACTGGGTGTAGTCAAGAGAAAAAATGAGATCTCGTAGGTTTGGGTCCCTTAAAAACTGTTTCATGCTACATTGAAATGGGCCAGTACTGGAAATACAGGATTGGATTTCCATATGTATAGAGAAATTCCACAGTCGGCACATAGCCATTTTATAAAAATATATGCATGTTAATACTTTTAAATAAACTCTCTTATCTACAACAATTATCTGTATTTACATTACAGTTCTTATCAGTAGTCTTGGAAATTTTTAGTTCGTAATTTAGAGTTTCAGAGTGCTAGAGGTAAAGAGGGGCGGGGTGTTTAAGAACTTTAAAACCTCTGTACCCCAGTTGCCAAGACTTATCTCCTTTGGTCCATGAGTTTGATTTCAAGTCTTTTGGATATAGTTGAGTATATTCTGAGAAAGTAAATAACGTTATGGTCAAAAAGAAAACTACACAAGCACATTTCTGTAGGGCAATGATAACAGTTCCATAGTAAAACAGAGCGAGGCCAAAGGAAAACAGAAAAGAAATAATACAAACAATAATTTTCATTTTATCAAGAGGCAAATCAAACATTTTTAACCATCCCAATATTTATTATTATTATTATTATTATTATTATTATTATTTGTAGGTGGGGCACACTGAGAGGAGCCCAGGGGCGGAAAGAAAAATTTTGGGTATGTAGCTCTTTCCACATGAATTTCTCCTCTGAAGTGAATATTTTAGAATCTTCTCTGTCTCTGCTCCCCGCTTTGTGTTACTTAGTCACGTCCTAAGTCACTGAAATGTTGATTGTAATATCGCCATTTTCTCCAACACAAAACTCATTATAATCGTTTGTATTAGAGTAACAGTTTTCCTCAACTTCTCTTGTTTTAAATCGCAAAAGAAGAGTCAGTATTTTTCTTCAAAATGAGACTCGAGAGGAAAACTTTTTGTTCTGTTGTCATTGATATTAAACTTAAAATAATGGTTAGTCTTCTTGTATATGTCAATCAACTTTGTGTTCTTGCATCTTTTTTGCTATGGGTAATAATGCTAGTATCAATTCATATACATACACATGTTACATATGTGTACATGTATATACAAACACGTTTCCTAGGGGTTAAGTGTTTTTCCTTTGTGTGTGTGTGTTTTTCCAGTTACAACATATACATGTTTCTTTACAAAGAAAGAACCACTGTCTAGTCTAAAAAAATAATAGAAAGGAGAAAGAACCAATGTCTAGTCTAAAAAAAATAGAAAGTTAGATGTAATAAACAATTTGAAAAAGATTGGAACACATTACGTCAAATATTCAGTTGATTAAACTTTGATGAATTATTCCAAGCCCTTACCTTATACATCCTTCTTCTTTTTAAGAAGCAGAATAAAGTCCAGGTGATGACATTCATCATGGAATTTGAATGTGAGTGTACTCAGTAGAGAACATATTATAACTTTTAAAACACTAAATACTAGGACTTGTGCTCACCAAAGTGACTCTTGGTTAATTAGATTTCTCCAGAAGACACTCACAAAAAACAATCACCAAAATATGTGGTTCCATATTTTTTATTTTATTGATATATTTACCTTGATATATAGAAGTATTACGCTTTTAAGTAGAATGATGCTTCTTTGCATTTAAACTAAGCTTTCTTAAGTACCATTTTCTTCTTTAAAATAAAGCTTGAAGTAGCTAATAATTAACATTAATATTCAATAATTAAAATTCATAAAATGTGAAGGGGATACGTTATTGAATACCTACAATTAAGTTTCTGCATGGGACTTCCATTAAATGAATTTGAACAGTTTGATCTCATAATAAAAAATATTTAGAGTTTATAAAAACAAGTTATAAACACAAGTTCTTTGATGAATGTATTTAACTTACAAGTTTTTAGCATATAGCACTCAATAACTATTTGTTGAGTGACTATGAATATGAGTGTCAGTGCAAAGGAGAACTTTCTGTGATCCCCTCACTCTCAACCTTATCATTTCCATCCTAGAGCCCCATGGGTTGGACATGCATAGACAGACATACACTCACGCTCATATATTCAACACATCCAAACACACTGTCTTTTTAAACTACTCTTGTTGTAGTAACCATCAATTCTGAACTTACTGCATCAAAAATTTTCAAAGAAATCTATTTCATGGGCACAGGGGCAGGATTTCTTTCTGCTGTGACTCTTTTCCATAAATTGTTTAATGTAAGTGGTAAGTATACAAGAATCAGACTGAAAATTCATCTTATTTTATTAAATTGTACATTTCTGTTGACTTTTTCCTCCCTTAAACTGTGAAGGAAGTATCATCTTGGTCCAGGATCATATCTGCCTTATTTACCAATGTATCAATAGGGCAAAGCAGAGCCACTGGTACATAGTGGGAATATAAGCAACATTCATTGAATGAGTGAATGAATAGCATTAATCTATGCACTTAGGAAAAATTAGTCAAGTCACTGAAATGGTTTTCATTTTGTATAAAACTTAATGTTAGTTCAATTAAAATATGAAATCTTTATGTATTATTGTAGTGTTTTGTCAGGAATTGTGAAGGGTCTGAGATGTTATTCCACTTGCATTAAGGCACCTGGGTCAGAAGGAAAGAGTTTTTAATTGATATTCACAACCAGATCAACAGCCAGATATCACAGCATTGGTCCCCCACACTTTAGTCTTGCAGGCGAAGTGATAAAGTGCCAATGGATTTTTTCTATACAGGAAGCAGTTTACACCCCTTAAAAAAGGGGCAGAGAACAATGGATTTCTCCATTTACATACAAGAGAAAGACTGGCAACCTCCTCCTTTCCTAGAAGGAGAGAAAAAACTTTAATTCCATTAAGATGAGATGGAAAGGGTCCTGTGTTCTCAACCTAACCCTTAGGACTATAAATATGTCTTTCTAAGGGCCAGGTAAACACCAGAAAATGTCTCCAAATGCTAGGCTTCATCCCTTTTGACCTGTACATACCGAGGGAGATAGTCTTCAGTACTCCTGGCACCCTGGGGCTTAATTTAGGACCTTGTCTGGTCTCTAACTCTCTGGCTCTCATGGAGAGGTAAGAGAAGTTTTATTACACTTTGGGATCAGATCAATTAACTAGACAAGTCGCTACAAATCTACTTCGCATGGTATGTGAAGAAAAAATATTTCTGGGAGAAGTGAAAGCAAATATCCCCTATCTTTAAGTCATATACACTTTTTGTGTGACAGAGGACTAGGATTTTTTGCAAGAGCACTGAGAAGTTCAGGAAGTTTTGTTTCCCCACAATAACGTGTTTCAAAATATGTGTTTCAAATATGTGTTTCAAAATATTTACAAATAGGCCCACAATATAGCAAATTATAATAAAAAATAAATGAATAACTTTCAATACTAAGTAAAGTGTAATCGATAGCAGTAAGCCATAAATTCCACTAAATAAGTAGAAAATAATAACAGCATTATTTTCCAAAACTTATATTTTTAAAGAAATGACAGAGCTGAATCTGGAGAAGATTTTCTGTTCTGGGAGCATTTGGTGGGCCTCGGCACAATCTGAGGAGGGGATTTGCAATAGGCAGAGAGAGGCCTCTAGGAGAAGAAAAATCCAGCTGGGCTGGAATCCAGAGGAACCCCAAACACAGCCACTTCTTCCATGGACTATTTACTGAGTGCTGGGGTAGTGTGAGTAGCTAAGGAAGGGGAATGGGAGGGCAGAGGGAAATCCTCTGTAGCACTGCAGACCCTGTGGAAGGAGTCCCCTGGAAGACAGCCTGAAACAAACAGGGGATAGGTGTTGCTCTCGAAATATTTGGAACCAGGTGTGGACTGAGTTTAACAAGAACTTCCCTCCAACCCTGACCCAACTCAGTTCCTGACTAAATTGAGGTCATTAGTCCCTCACCATTTCTCTCTAGAAGAAAGGACCAACTTTTGAAAAACAACCACAATGTCAGTGTGTGTAATTATTGTTACAAAATATCTAGCATACAATTAAAAATTATGAGATATGTGAAGCAGAAAAATGTGACCAACAAACAAGGGAAAAAACTATCAATAGAAGCAATAGATGATACTTTAGATGCAAGCTTTAAAATAACCATTGTATAAAACATCAGAAATCATACGGATGAAAAGATGGAGAATTTCAGCAAAGGATTTCAATATGTTAAACAAAAATGAATTCTTGAATTTGTGAATGCAATGTCTGAAATTAAGCATTCACTGTATGGGTTAAAGAACGGATGGAATTAGTGATCTTAAAATTCCATAAAATATATAAATATATCCAAGTTGCAGTTCACAGAGGAAAATATAGTGAAAAAACAAAAACAAATCCAGAACAATGTGAAATGACAGGTAAGACACAACTAAATGCTTAACATACTTGTAACTGTATTCTCAGAAGGAAAAGAGAGAAAGAGAATGAGGCAGAATCAATATCTGAAGACAGGACGGCCAAAAGTTTTCCAAAACTGAAAAACATCAACCCAAAGAATCAGGGAGATCAATAAACTCCTAGTAGGAGAAATAAAAAGCCCCAACATATCCAGGCATTTCATAATCAAACAGTTGAAAATAAAAAACAATGAGTAAAATTTAAAAACAGGCAGAGTTTAAAAAGGATACGTTACCCTCTGAAAAGTGGCCTTAAGTGTGATGGCTGGCTGGAGAAAGAATAGTCTCTTCAATAAAAGGTGCTGGGAAAACTGGAGGGTCATATGGAAAAGAGTGAAATTGGACCCCTATCTCACACCTCTCGCAAAAATTAATTCAAAATGGATTAAAGACTTAAATGTAAGATCTGAAACAGTACAACAACTGGAAGAAGTTAGATTAAAACTCTCCTTGACATTGGTCTTTGCAATGATTTTTTGGACATGACACCAAAAGCACAAGCAACAAAAGCAAAAATAAACAAGGGGGACTATATCAAACTAAAAAACCTCTCCATAGCCAAAGAAACAATTAAAAAGAAAGCAACCTACAGAGTGGAGAAAAATATTTGTAAACCATCTACCTGATAAAGGGTTAATATTCCAAATATATAGGGAACTCATACAACCAAATAGCAAGAATTGCCCAATTAAAAAATGGGCAAAAGATCTGAACAGATGTTTTTCCAAAGAAGACATAAAAATGGCCAAGAGGTACATGAAAAGATGCTCAACATCACCAACCATCAGGGAAATGCAAATTGAAACCACTCTGAGAGATTATCTCACATCCGTTAGGATGGCTATCACCAAAAAGACAGGAGACACCAGGTGCTGACAAAGATGCAGAGAAAAGAGAACCCTGTGCACTGTTGATGGGAATGTAAATCGGTACAGCTACTATGGAAAACAGTATAGAGGCTCCTTAAAAAATTATAAATAGAGCTACCATATGATCTAACAATTCCACTTCTGGGCATATATCTTAAGAAAACAAAATCATTATTTCAAAGAGATATCTGCATTCCCATATTCATTGCAGCATTATTCATAACAGTCAAACATGCAAACAACTTGAGTCTTTTGACAGATGAATGAATAAAGAAAATGTGAGATATATATAATATAATATAATATAATATTTAATATAATATATATATAATGGAGTATTATTCACCCATAAAAAAGAAGAAAATCCTGCCATTTTAGAACAATATAGATGAACCTTGATGGCATTTTGCTAAGTGAAATGTCAGACAAATACTGTAGGGTCTCGCTTATATGTGGAATCTAAAAAGCTGAACTCATAGAGTAATTGGTGGTTGCCAGAGGCTGGGGAGTGGGGAAAATGGGGAGATGTTGGTCAAAGGGTACAAACTTCTAGTTATAAAGTGAATAAGTTCTGGGGATTTAATGTAAAGCATGGTGATTATACTTAAGAATACTGTATTATATAATTAAAAGTTGCTAAGAGAGTAGATCTTAAATGTTCTCTCCCCACCTACACACACAAATGATAACTATATGAGGTGATGGATGTGTTAACAACCTTATTTTGGCAATCATTTTGCAACATATACGTATATAAAATCATCGCTTTGTACACATTGCACTTATGCCATGTATATGTCAATTATATTTCAGTAAAGTTGGAAAAAAAACTGATCTCTGACTTCAACAGAAAAAATAAGAAACAGAAATCAGAAGACAGCAAAATGACATTGTTAAAGTGCTGAATAAAATAATTAATAATAATAATTATGATGATATACATGTCAACCTAGAATTTTATATCTGGTGACAATTTTTTCAAAGAAAGCAAAACAGAGACATTTTCATTCAAACAAAAGCTACAAAAACGCAGCTTCAGAAAATGTTAAACGAAAATTACAGAAAAAAGGAGAAATATACAAATTGATAATTGTGTTGTATATTTTAATATATCTCACTTAGTATTTCATAGAAAATGCCTCTAAAATGTAAGTAAAAAATATAGAAGATTTAAAAAAACCTATTGGCTGCTTTATATAATTGAAATTCATAGAATACTACTCACAAATATTAACAGATATACATTCTTTATAACCTATATGGAATATTTGCCAAAAGTAACTATATGCTGGGCTATAAGGCACATGAAAAGATGCTCATCATCAGTGATCATCAGGGAAATGCAGATCAAAACTACACTAAGATATCACCTTACACCTGTTAGAATGGCAAAAATAACCAAAACAAAAAGTAACAAATGTTGGAGAGGTTGTGGAGAAAAAGCAACCCTCACACGCTGCTGGTGGGAATGCAAACTGTTGCAGCCACTATGGAAAACAGTATGAAGATTTCTCAAAAAATTAAAAATAGAAATACCATATGACCCAGCCATCCCACTACTGGGTATCTATCCAAAGAGCTTGAAGTCAGCAATTCCAAAAGCCCCATGCAGCCCTATGTTCATCGCAGCATTATTTACAATAGCCAAGATGTGGAAGCAACCTAAGAGCCCATAAACAGATGACTGGATAAAGAAGATGTGGTATTTATATACAATGGAATGCTATTCAGCCATAAAAAAGAATAAAATTGTCCCATTCACAACAACATGGATGGACCTTGAGGGAATTATGTTAAGTGAAATAAGCCAGATAGAGAAAGACAATCTCTGTATGACTCCACTCGTACGTGGACGTTAAACATGTAGACAAAGAGAAGAGATTAGTGGTTACCAGGGGAAAGTGGGGGTGGAGGGTGGGCACAAAGGGTGAAGGGGTGCACCTACAACACGACTGACAGACAATGATGTACAAATGAATTTTCACAAGGTTGTAAACCATCATAATCTCAATAAAAAGTTAAAAAAAAACTCTCACAAAGAAACAATAGGCTCAAATGGCTTCACTGCTGAATTTTTCCAAACGCTTAAGGAACAAATAAAACCAATTTTACATCAAACCCTTTTAGTGAATAAAGAACTAAGAAACAGTTCCCAACTTATTTTATGAACCAGCATAACATCAATACCAAAACTTGACAAGGGCTATATGAGAAAGGAAAATTACAAGCCAATATCTCTCATGAACAGAAAGTTCTAAACAAGATTTAACAATCAAGAAATATATTAAAAGGATAATAGATTATAATCCAGGGACGGTTATCCCAAGAATGCCAAGTTGGTTTTAAATATTAAAATCAATCAATATAGTTCATCATTATCAGAGTGAAAGAGGACACGATTATCTTAATTGATGCAGAAAATGCCATGATAAAATTCAGCACCTGTATTAATTTTCAACTGTTGCTCAACAAATTAACAGCCTAAAACAGCATGCATTTATTATCTCAGAGTTAGGAGTGGGTTAGGAGTCCAGTCCTCTCGGCTGGGTCCTCTCTCTGCTCAGGTCTCCCATGGATACAATCAAAATGTTGTGTGGGCTGTGTTCCTTTCTGAAGCTCAAGGTCCTCTTCTAAGGTCACATGGTTGTTGTCAGAATTAAGCGCTTGTGGTTGGACCAAGTCGCCATTTTCTTGCTGGCTGTCAGCTGTGGGCCACTCTCTGGTCCTAGAGGCTGCTTGCAGCTCCTTGTCACATGCCCCATGGCAGGCGCTCTCACAGATCCTCTCACAACACAGCAGCTTAGATCTTGAAGACCATTAGGAAAGAGAGTTTCTGACCTCTAGACCCTCTCTTCAAGGGCTCACCTGCTTAGTTAGGCAGAATAATCTCCCTTTTGATTAACTCACTGTCAATTGATTGGGGATTTGAATCATATCTTCACAATTCCTTCGACTTTGTCATATAAAACAACCTATTCTCAAAAGTGACATCCTGTTTTATCCCCAGGTCCTGTCCACATTCAAGTGGAAGGGATTATACAGGGCAAGTACACCACGGGGCAGGAAGCTTAGTGGCCTTTCTAGAATTCTGTAGACCACAGAACTCATTTATGATTACAAATCTTAGCAAATTAGGAATAGATTTACCTTCCTTCATCTTATAAAGTCAGTCTTCAAAAACCCTACAGCTAACATCATATTTAGTGATAAAATACTGAACACTTTTCTCTTATCATTGAAAAATAAAGCATTCATTATCATCACCTTCATGAGCATTTTACTGAGGTTCCACTTAGTGCAGTAAAACAAGAAAAAGAAATAAAGGGGAAGTGTGGAACGAAATACAACTGACATTATTTGCACATGACATGATTATGTATATAGAAAATCCAAAAAAAATCTAGAAAGAAACTGATAGAAATAGTAAGCACATTTAGCAAGTTTCTGGATATTAAGCTAATATAAAAAATTAATTATATTTCTATATGGTAGCAAGAAACAATTGGAAATTAAAAATAAACATGATCTAAAATGACATAATTTAAAAACCTAAGAAATATTTCAGTGAAAGCTTTGCAAGATTTTTAGGGTTGAGATAAATTAAAAACCTAGATCAAAGGAGAGATACACCATGTTCATGATTTGGAAGGCTCCATATTAACATTCCCAAATTGATTTATAAATTCAATAAAATCCTAATCTAAATCCCAGTAGAGATTTTATTTGTGGAGGGGGATTATAAAAGTGATTCTAAATTTTATATGGAAATGCAAAGACCTAGAGTATCCAAGATAACCTTGGGGAATAAGAACAAAGTTGGAAGAATTACACTACCAGACTTCAAGACCTTATATAAAGCTACAGTTAATAAGATAGCACTTATTAACATAAGAATAGAGAAATATACTGATGTCACAAAAAATAAATAATCCAGATTTAAAGCACACAATACACTTGTTTTACAACAAAGACTCCACTGCATTTCAATTGAGGAAGAAGAGTCTTTTTAGTAATTAATACTAGAATAGGGGTTAGAAATTTTTTTTTTTATAAAGGGTGAAATAGTAAATATTTTAGATTTTGAAGGTCACGTACAGTTTCTGTCACATATATATTTTTTCTTTTTTGGTGAGGAAGATTTGCCCTCAGCTAACATTTGTGCCAGTCTTCCTCTATTTTGTATGTGGGATGCCTCCACAACATGGCTGATGAGTGGAGCAGCTCTGTGCCTGGGATCTGAACCCATGAACCCTGGGCTGCTGAAGCAGAGTGCGTGGAACTTTAACCACTAGGCTGCCAGGCTGGCCCCTCTGTCACATATTTTACTTAAAATTTTGTTCCCAACCCTTTAAAAACATAAACCAAATACCAAAACATTCCTAGCTCATTCAGCTGAACCCAAACAGGCTGCTGGCCAGATTATGTCCATGAGCTGTAGTTTGCCAATGCCTATGCTGCAGCAATTTTATAGCCATATGAAAACAGATTGAACCTTGGCCCCTACCTCAAAAATACATGCAAACATAATTTGAGATGGAGCATAGACTTCAATGTGATTGCAAAATAATAGTCTCTAGAAGAAAACATAGGCAACATATTAATGATGTTGATTAGGCAAAACTTTATTGTACTGGACACAAAATGAATAAACTTTATAAGAAAAAAATTATCAGACTATATTAAAATAAGAACTACCAGTCATCAAAAGACAACCTTATCAGATAGAAAAGATAAACAACAGACAGAGAGAAGATTATCTATCATCTATCTATCTATCTATCTATTTGGAAAGATACCTGGCAAGGATTCATATGAAGAATATATAGAATTTGTTCAAATATATATGAAGAAAAAAAATAGCTCAATAAAATATAGGACAAAATACTTGAATAGGCAATCACAAAAGGAAAATCCAAATGGCCAACAGACATATGAAAAGGCGGTCAACACGACTAGTTATCAGTCAAATGCAAATTAAAATAATGGTGAGATATCACAGCACATTTGCTAGATAGGCTAAAATTAAAACGATTGATCATATCAATGGGTGGGTGTGAGGATATGAAGTAACTAGAACTCACATGCTACTGATGAATGTAAATAATACTACTTATGTTCATCAAGTTTATCAACAGGAGAATAGATAAATAAATTGGGGCATAGTTATGCAATGAAAATGCACAGCAATAAAAGAGAATGACTTATATATGCTATAACGTGGATGAATTTCAGAGACGTTTTATTGAATAAAGAAGCCAACCGAAGAATACATACTATGTTATTATCTGATTATAAAGATCAATTTCAGGAAAAATTGATGAGAGAAAGGAGAGTAGATGTTTATCAGGATATGTAGACCTTCTGGAGTGCTATAAATGGTTTATATCTTGGTCTAACTGCAGGTTACATAGGTGTAAACCTTATAAATGTGTATAAATTCACCAAACTGTACACTTAAGATTAATGCACTTCACACTTGTGACTGTATCATATATCTCAAAACAAAAGATAGAGTTACGTCCTTGGGAAATTCCTTCCCTGAATTGCTGCCTATTCCCTTATAATTAAATGCTAAAAATTCACGCTTTTGGAAGAATCAAATAAAACTGATGAGGAGAAGAAATGACAGTAGGAAGAATACGATTAATAAAAAAATACATGTCCTGAGGTGCCTTTTATTAGCACTACTTTCTCAAGTACCACTCTTTATAACTACGTTGACTTTCTTGCAAATCTATGGTTAGCTCTCATTACTACATAAATTTGTATTTGCTTATAAAATCATCACATACTTTTCTGATTTTTGCCAAAGTTATAATGGTAAAGTATTGGATAGTTATAATTTTCAACACATCCAAATGAGACTAGGTGCAGTGCTAAATACTATAGTTTCAAGAATCTAAAAATATTAATATTCCTAACAATTTATCCTAAATTATGACTGACATTATTTGACTTCTCAGTGTTTGGAAGTATATGTATTGGAACTGACTAGAAAATAGGGAAGTTGGAACTCAGTTTAATTTATTGTTGCTAAAACTCTCACGCACTTTAATGCTATCTCATTTCCATTTAATTTAAAGTCCATTCCATCTTTGAAGTGGTAAATTGAATTAATAATTTTAGACACAGTTTTAAAGGTGCTCCTTTATGTTGCCAGGGCTGGTTAAGAAGGCAAAGAGTCAATATAAAAGAGGCAAATTATCACATCAAAAGCAAATTACAGGGAAGAGGAAGTGAAAGATGAGAGTTTTTGCATTCATTCAAAGTTAAGTTGTTATCAACATAAAATAGACTGTTATATATACAAGACGTTTGATTTAAGCTGCATGTAACCACAAAGCAAAAATCTACAGTAGATTCACGAAAGTTAAAGAAGAGGGAATGAAAGCATTTCACTACTGAAAATCACCAACTAACAAGGAAATACAGCAATAAACAAAGAAAGGAGCAGGAAGCTACAAAACAGCCAGAAAACAATTAATAAGTCTTTACCTATCAATAATTCCTTTAAATCTAAATGGGCTTAATTCTTCAAACAAGTCATACAGTGGCTGAATGAATAAAAAAAAAAGGCACAAATATGTGCTGCCTACAAGACTCCCTTCAACTTTAAGGACACACACAGACTGAATGTGAAAGGATGGAAAACTGAATGGAAACCAAAAGAAAGCAGTGGTAGCTATATTTTTGTAAGAAAAAATAGATTTTAAGAGAAAGGTTGTAATTGGAGACAAAGAAGGTCATGGTATAATGATAAAGGGGTCAATCCAACAAGAGGATATAACATCTGTAAATATTTATGCATCCAAAAAAGGAGCACCTAAATATATAAAGCAAATACTAACAGATTTGAAGGAAGAAACAGACAACAGTACAGTAAGAGTAGGGGACTTTAATACCACACTTTCAACAATGGAAATATATTCAAAAAATCAAAAAGGAAACATTGGACTTGAACTATACATCCGACTAAATGGACCTAACAGACACACACAGAACATTCTACCTAACACCAGCAGAATACATTTTTCTCAAGTGTACATAGAACATTCTCCAGGATAGATCACATATTAAGCCATAAAACATGACCTGAAAAACATAAGAAGATTGAAATCTTACCAATTATCTTTTCTGGCCACAATGGTATGAAACTAATAACAGGAGGAAAACTGGAAAATTCATAGGCTCAGATGATAGCATTTTTTAGCACTAAATTACTTTTTAATTAAGATATGTACTTTTTTTAGACATAATGCTATTGCACACAACATATTACAGCATAGTGTAAACATAATTTTTATATGCACTGGGAAACCAAAACATTTGTGACTCACTTTATTGCAATATTTGCTTTATTACGGTGGTCTGGAATCCAACTTGCGATATCTTCGAGGTATGCCTGTAGATAGATTCCTAGAAACACACAACCTACTAAGACTAAATAATGAAGAAATAGAAAATCTGAACAGACCGATAATGAGTAAGGAGATAGAATCAGTAATCAAAAACCTCCCAATAAAGAAAAGCCCAGGACAAAATGGTTTCACTGGTGAATTCTACCAAACATTTAAAGAAATAATTCCAATCCTTCCGAAACTCTTCCAAAAAATTGAAGAGCAGGGAACAATCCCAAACTCATTTTATAAGCCCAGCATTACCCTGATACCAAAGCCAGATAGGAACACTGCAAGAAAAGAGAATATACTAATATCCCTGATGAACACAGATGCACAAATTCTCAACAAAATACTGGCAAACTGACATCGACAGTATATTAAAAGGATCCTTTTAATGTGATCCTCCCATCATGATCAAGTGGGATTTATCTCCGGGATGCGAGATTGGTTCAACATGCACAAATCCGTATATGTGATATACCACATTAGTAGAAGGAAAGGTACAGTTGATCTGATCATCTCAATAGATGAAGAAAAAGCATTTGACAAAATTCAGCATCCTTTTATGATAAAAGTCCTCAATTAATTGGGTATAGAAGAAATATACCTTAACATAATAAATGCCATATATGACAAACCCACAGCAAACGTCAGACTCAATGGTGACAGGTTGAAAGCTTTCCTGCTAAGATCAAGAAGACAACAAGGGTGCCCACTCTTACGTCTCCTATTCAGCATAGTCCTGAAGTCCCACCAGAACAATCAGGCAAGAAAAAGAAATAAAAAGCATCCAGATTGAAAAGGAAGATGAAAAGCTATCTTTGTTGGCAGATGTTATGATCTTATATATAGAAAACCCTAAAGACACCACCAAAAACCTATTAGAACTAAGAAATGAATTCAGTCAAATTGCAAGATACAAAATCAATGTACAAAAATCAGTTGCATTTCTACACACTAACAGCAAAATATCTGAACAAGAAATAAAGAAAACAATCCCATTTACAATAGCATCTACAAAAATACTTAGGAAGAAATTTAACCAAGGAGGTGAAAAATCTGCATACTGAAAATTATAAGAAATTGATGAAAGAAATGGAAGAAGATGCAAATAAATGGAAGGATACTCTGTATTCATGGATTGAAAGAATTAATATTGTTAGAATGTCCGTACTACACAAAGCCATCTATAGATTCAATGCAATCTCCATCAAAATTCCAACAACACTTTTCACAGAAATAGATAAAAAATCCTAAAACTTGTATTAAACCACAAAAGATCCTGACTAGTCAAAACAATCTTGAGAAAGAACAAAAAACGCTGGAGGCATCACACTTCCTGATTTCAAACTTTATTATAAAGCTAGAGTACTCAAAATAGCATGATACTGGTGTAAAAAAGATACATAGACAAAGGGAACAGAATGAGAATGCAGAAATAAACCCACCGGTATATGATCAACTAATATTTGAGAAGCAAGCAAATAAGACACAATGGGGAAAGGATAGTTTCTTCAATAAATGGTGTTGGAAAAACTGGATAACCACATGCAGAAGAATGAAATTGAACTTCTAGTTTATACAACCCACAAAAATTAACTTGAAATGGATTAAAAACTTAAATGTAAGACCTGAAACCATAAGACTCCTAGAAAAAGACATGGGGAAAAGTCTTCTTGACATTGGTCTTGGCAAAGATTTTTTGGGTATGACACCAAAAGCATAAGCAACAAAAGGAAAAATCAACAAATGAGATTACAACAAATAAAAAGCTTCTGCACAGCAAAAGAAACAATCAGCAAAATAAAAAGGGAACCTATTGAATGGGAGAAAATATTTGCAAACCATATATCTGATAAAGGGTTAATATCCAAAATATATAAGGAACTCATACAACTCAATAGCAGAAAAACAAATAATCCAATTAAAAATGGGCAAAAGACTTGAACAGACATTTTCCTAAAGAAGACATAAAAATGGTCAACAGGTACAAGAAAGGAGGCTCAACATCAGTAATCTTCAGGGAAATGCAAATCAAAACCACGAGATATCACTTCACACCTGTTAGAATGGCTACTATCAAAAAGATAAAAACCAACAAGTACTGGGGAGGCCATGGAGAAAAGGGAGCTCTTATGCACTGTTGGTAGGAATGTAAATTGGTGCAGCCACTATGGAAAACAATGTGGAGGTTCCTCAAAAAATTCAAAATAGAACAACCATATGATGATACAGCAACCCCACTTCTGGGTATATATCCAAAGGCAATAAAAAAATAATATCGAGGAGGTATCTACAATCCCATGTTCATTGCAGTATTATTCACAATAGCCAAG
Source organism: Equus przewalskii (assembly GCF_037783145.1). Classification (NCBI taxonomy): domain Eukaryota; kingdom Metazoa; phylum Chordata; class Mammalia; order Perissodactyla; family Equidae; genus Equus; species Equus przewalskii. The sequence continues at coordinate 52,103,932 of NC_091849.1, forward strand.
ACATGGAAACAACCTAAATGTTAATCAATGGATAAATGGGTAAAGAAAAAAATATACACAATGGAGTATTATTCAGCCATGAAAAAGAAGGAAATCCTGCCTTTTGTGACAATATGCATAGACCTTGAGGGCATTATGGTAAGTGAAATAAGTCAGACAGACAAAAACACAATACTATGTGTTCTCACTTATATGTGGAATCTAAAAAAACCAAACTCAGAGAATAGAATGGTGGTTGTCAGGGGCTGGGTGGTCGGGAAGTGGGAAGGTATTAGTCAAAATGTACAAACTCACAGGTATGAGATAAATAAGATCTGGGGATCTAATCTACAGCATGGTGACCGTAATTATCAATACCATATTATATACTTGAGAGTTTTTAAGAGAGTAGATCTTAAATGTTATCACCACACACACACGAAATCATGATTATAGGAAGAGATGGAGGCGTTAATTAACAGTTTGTGGTAATCATTTTGCAACATATGCATGTATCTAATCAGCACATTGTACACCTTAAACTTACATGTTTTATATGTCAATAATATCTCAATAAAGCTGGGAAAAAAAGATGACGAAGAGATAAATCTTAAAGGAAGTGACAAGAATCAGTTCTTTCTGAAAGCTGATGTTGTCATGACTATTCTGATGCAGAGCAAACCTGCCCTCTTAGATGGTAGAAACCAGTGAAAGCTCAACACAACACCACGTGCCTTGGGAACATCAGCGTAGGCCACATTCGAGAAAATTTTCCATCTTAAGCCTAGTGGAGGGTGAATGTGAGACAAGCATGGAAGCTGTGGTTACGATGTCTCCAATTTACCAAATCCCCAAAATAATTTCAGTTGTTATCCTACTGGGCTTTTCTGTGGCATTTAGTTGTGGTTAGCCAACTTCCTGCTGAGTGTCCTTTTGGCTTTCATGACAGTCTCTATCGACTGCATTCCTGTGTTTGCTTCCTGTACACATTCACTCAAGCTCTAAGCCCAGGAAACATTCTAGACCTTTCCCAATTCTCTAACCATCCTCACATTTTAAAAATAAAAATAGGGAATTTCTAATTCTTATTGATTTTACTTTCTTGAATGTTTCTCAAATTACTTTCTCAAAATGCTCCCTCTATTTCTCTCCCTGTTTTCCCTACCCTTGTTGTCATCTCCCATTGACTATTACAAGTTTATTAATCAGTCTCCTTGCCTCTTGTGTCTACCCTCTTAAATCCATCCATCTCATTTCATACAGAATAATGTAATCAAAATATAAATTTGTCTAACTTGTTCTCCTGCTGGAAGCAACTCAACAACTTGCCATTATTTTTACCATATTTTTTCAGTATGGCTGTCCTTATCTCCAGTTCCTGCCTCATAACCTACCAGCCTGCTTCCATTTAACGATCTAATTATTACAATTTCATTGCTTCATTTCACTGCTTCATGCTGCTTCGTGCTTTGGTGTTTATGCTTTTGCTCTTTACCTGAATCTCCTCTCCTCCTTTTTCATCTGGTAATTTTATGTTCAGGCTTTAATATGCATCTCATGTGGCACTTCCTCCAGGACAACTGCCCTGAGCCATTCAAATAAGCAAGATGCCCCTCCGCTGACTTCAATAGCACCCTGTGCATGTTTCTACCTTAGCACTAGCCTTATGGTGGTTGTTCTTCATTACACCATAAGTCCGCTGAACACAGGATAATGTATCATTTATCTTTGTTCCTCCAGTGCCTAGCACTGGGCCAGTCACACAGTAGACACTTGATAACTGCAGCTTGTGTGTCATCTTCTGATGTTGCATTTAAACTCTGATGCATATGTCACTGTTGTACTTGGGGCACTCAGAGGTGTTACAACAATTCTGGCTATTGCCAACATGAATAGCCATGCATATTAATCTAACTGATGAATAATATAACTTTTATTCTTATTTAGAAAATAGCTACACATGAGGTCCCTGTGTTTTTACAGGCAGGATTAAAAAATATCCAAGTATGATACTCAGGTGTTTTATTTTTCGTTTTTCTGCAGATCGCTGCCAATTCCTGGGGAAAGTCCTGGGGCGAGAATGGCTATTTCAGGATTCTTCGAGGAGTAAATGAGTCTGACATTGAAAAGTTGATTATCGCAGCTTGGGGCCAACTGACAAGTTCAGATGAACCGTAACATATCATTAAATTTCCACAAGGCCATGCATTTACGTAACCTCTTAAATTGAAATTAAGCAATGTGAGGTTCTCTGTGACCGTGGAATTTGTCTCTTCACCTTGTTATTATAACATGCCTGTCTTCTTGTTACACTCTAGGCTCTATGTTTCTGCTTCCTTTGTACTACTGAGTATATAAAAATACTGATAGAGGATAGCAGAGTAGCTTAATGCCTTTAAAGTTCCCTGGTTGTGTTTATTTTTCTCTCATGACGGTGTCCTTTTGACTTTGATAGTTCACGGTGTGACGGCACTCGTCTTGAAAAGTTCACAGCATTCATTTATAGAAATGATGTGGTTTCTCTGAGCAGTGAGAACTTCAGACAACAAAAAGCAACGGAAACACCAATTTACCATCCTTATGATTTTTTCAACCAAATCGTGTCTTCTTACTTCAGATCTTGTTTATGTTTTGGCAAATACAATGGAAATAGATTATTGTTTCCTCCATAAGCTAACATTTTCTTTCTTTTTATTTGCCTAAACCTAACTCACAATCCGAATCCAAAAGGGAAAATAACTGCCCACAGGAAATAAGTGCTCTTTATGGTCCTGTGTAATGGCCTGTGATGTGGACAAGATGGTAAGTAATGGAAAAGCTTAGAGAGTAGCAATAGAAATACAGTCTTGACACATATTACACCCCTATTTTTGGAAGCCAGTACACATTGTGTAAAGTCTATTAAAATCAGTTGCAAAACTGTGTTTGGAAAGATAATATATTTACCCCCTAAAACAGCAACATGATGCCACAAGTCAGAAAGAATAAATACACTTTATCACAACCATTTCACAGTTCACTGCTTGAGATGCTAAAAAGTAAGCTAAATTGGCACTAATTTGCATCTAATTTTTATTTTCGTTCTCTGTAGTCAGAGAAACAAAAATAGCATCATCATAATGGTTGGGAAAGGATATAATCTTTTAATTCACTGGCATCTTAAATGGCAAACTAATAAATGGAGAAGCGAAGTTGATCAGTAAGTGAGAATGGCCAGTTATAATTACAATGGTCTGGTACCAATGGCCTTAATATCTGGACACTCTGTCATCTATATTTTCAGTGTGGGGCTTTTCTATGTTGTTGTGTCCAAAGGTGTCGTGATTTAGATAAGTCAGACGTGCTGAAAACCTGAGGAAGCCAAGCACAGAACAGTGAAGTGTTGCTGCAATTGTCGTTTCTCCATCCATCACTGCAGATTTGTCGAAGAAGCATCCATTCATTTGGCTCTCACCTAGAAAATATACATGAGGCTGGTTCACCTTATTGGGCTTGGCCAATGTTCCCTCAGAGGGCTGAGAAATAATTTGGTTTTATCTCAGTCTGGATTCCTCTGGAAGGAGCCTCTGAGATGAGGTTTTAAGTGCAAGTGGTCTGGGCAGAGAAGGGAACACTGAGAAGGAACTGGGGCATTGACACAGGGTAGTGAAGGCAGACTATATAGGTGCATTACCAAGCAAAGCACCCCACAGGCAACTAGTTCTTATCCCACTAGGAACTGTTACACATTCCTCAGATACGTCGCCCAAGAAAGATGTTCTTTGGTTGTGGGCTGCTCCTGGGGGCCGTGAATTCCCTTGTTGTTCTGATCTGACGTAAGGGTGGGAAAAGCAGGTTCCAGAATCAAGAAAAAATCCACAGGCCAAGAAAAGTAGGTTTTCATGGTCGGATGTTAGATTGATGTCCACTGAAACGGCACAGAGAGGCTATGTAGGCAGGGTACCAACAGCGTCTCTGCTACAGGTGTTAAAACACTTCTAAAACATTCCTTAGATGTTCAACACTGAGGAAGTAATGAATAATAAGGCACTAAAATGCCAGATGCTTTTAAAAACATTTATGGGGTTAAGTTGATCCAACCTTGTCCTTGTTATTTAAATGGACAAAAATTGTTGGAATTAATTTTTGCATTTTGGTTTATGTGTCTAGATTGTAGGCCTGGAGTCTGCTGTTTTAAAATTTCCTTCTTTTCTAATGACCCCAACTGATGAGGAAACTGATCACAAAGATTGAAGGAAAAAGAAAGAAAATACCACAATAGTCAGTCCCATTGGAAGGCACAAGACGTATTTGTCAAGCAATTACAGACCAGGAGCTAGAGGAGAGAGAGAAATTAACTGAGACAGAAGTATAGCAATGGGGTATGGAAAATATTATTCCTGAGGTTGGTTGAGTTAGTGTCTTCCTTTGAACGATGTTGCTTCTCATTTGCACAACTTTAAAGAGCATGTTTGGTTCTATTTATTATCCAAAGGCCCCTAGCCAACCTTCAGAAAATAGTGATTGGCATATTCCTTTGCAACTCTAGGGACTGAGTAACTATTTGCAGAATTGATCTGATTGATGACTAGATAGTTTTCACCTACAGTGTGGCTTTTCTTGGCCTGCGGGTGTGCCCTCCTCACCTCAGCTTGGACTGAGCAATGGGAAGGACCACACAGTTGGTACATGTGTCTTTAGAGTTCCTGTTTCTGTCTGCATATATGGAGTCTTATTATTTTGAGTTAGGAATATACAGGAGAAAAATTCTCCATGAAGATCATTTAACTCAACCAGGACAATGTCTCTCAGATTGGATAATACTGTGAGCACTAAGATTTGGTTTTCTTCCTGTTCAATCAAATGTATGTAGCGTTTATGTGCTTTTTATGAGATCCAGTTTAAACTGGTTACTGTATATAGTTTTTCCCGGAAAAAGAGGAACTTGTCCCAATAAAGCACATTGAATTAAAGCTTGGTCATTCCACTTTGTTAAATAATGCTTCTTTCTTCAGGAGTCGTTAGAAAATATACACAAGGAAGAAGTGCAAAAGACCGTGAAGATAGATAGGACTCATGTTCTTTCCTGCTTCACCATGTTCGAGTGTTATCTCATTCTATTCTAAACAATGAAAAGGCTTTCCCAGCTTCTTAAAATGCATATTCACAAATTTTCTTAAAAATGCATAAAATGGAATGAAGTTTGTTAGTTGATATGCAACCAGAAAAAAAAAAGGAACCTCTCTAAGCGTTTCCAACCAAAGGAATATTGTGAAAGAATTGGCTACATAGGTGATGGAGGGACACAGAAGACAAAAGAGGATGGTGAACCAGTCCAGAGAAGAGCAACAGTAGGAAGCTGCCATTGTCCCTAGACTGAAGCGACAAAGTGAAGAAGTGGGTTACTGGAATGTAGAAGCTGGGGTTTTCCTCGTGGTAGCTGGAAGCAGGGCTGGCCTGTCTGGTGGAAGCTGGAGTCATGAAAAGACGTGGTTTTGACAAATTTGCCAACTGAGGCAGAGAGAAAAGGGGAGACACACTGAGGCTTCTCCTTTCCTCATGACTTCCAACTCTCCTCGGTGCTTCTCATTGACTGATCCTGCTGACAGCTGATTCAGGAGGTTATGAAATTAAGCTGTCAAAGTTGGCCTCTACCCTTTATCAGATACAGAAGAGAACAGGATAAGAGCAAAGAAAAAAGATGATAAACATAAAAAATAAATATTTTGGTTCATCCTATGTAGGTATTGGAAATTAAGATTACATAAGTGAATAGTTTCTCAATGATGGCTTAGCTCATGAACTCAGTCCTTAGTTAATACATATGTCTTAAATATTATAATGTTTGCTATTACATGTTCCTTTTTTTTTTTTTTTTTGGTTAAACTCTTTTGACCTATAGGGAACATATTAAAATCCATGTAGGGAAATATTTTTTTCCCACTTTCTTCACAGTAGTTTCTAGGGACTCTGTGTAATGTTTGACCATCATTCCCTGTCAAAAGGATTGAGAGGATCTGATCTCAGGAGATTTATTTTTCTTTGGGTGGAAGCTGATTCCATTTTCAAAGGAAAAAACCAGGAGGAAAAAGAGAACAGTATCTGACAAACTACTGTTTGATGAAGTGTTTTAAGAGGAGGAGCAGCAATCCATTAGACGCCATTGATTCCAAAAAGAGACTTCTAAAGAACACACAGACATTCTTTCCCCAGAGGAGTCAATGAAGGTGGGAAAAAACCCAGTCTAAGGCCGTCAAGAATGGGGTGGTTGAATGAAGGGAAAAAGCTTCTTCGTCTTCAGCTGTGAACACTGTTGTATATCATTTTGCTACCATATCTGATAGAAATGTTTAAAAAGTCATTGACAGGTAAATTCAGTAAAGTGGGATTTCTCCTGAGACACCTCCAGTAGGAGCCTCATCAGTTAGAAAAAGAATGGCAATAACTCTTCCCTCCGTCATCCGCGCCCTGTCTGTACACCCTCAATCCCTCCTAAGGCGAGCTGTTTAATTCTGTCTCTTCTGACATTATAAGAGGAAAAGTGTCCAGTTATACAGAATTTGAGATATATCTGCTGCTATATGTACCATTTTAAAGCTTCACAGTGCACAGGCTCCTGCAAAGTCCTCCAGCAAGCTTCACAAAGCACGGCCTGGGTTTCATCCCTCTTTCTTCTTGCTCAGGCACCTCTTCTGCTCTGACCAACATGTACAATTACATACAATGGTTCCTCATATGACCACAGACCCTTTCCCCTAAAAATTCCCATTTAGTCACGCATCATCCATTCAATATTTGTTATATGCCTGTGAAGTACTAGCCACTGTGCAAGGTACTAGATAGATAACAAGGGGACCCACAAGAGAGACAGTCCTTGCCCTGTCTTATCTCACAAACTATTCTTTTGTAAAACACACTTTGGCAGATATTAGCCTAGATAATTTGAATAATAAGGTCAATAATCAGCTCTTAGCAAAAGGGTGGCATACCCTAACCTCTGACATTTTATAAAGTGGGGAGCGTTTACCTTTACCTACAAATCACCTTTGGTGCCACTCTCAGAGTGCAGCCGTGGGCTGGATGTACCTCAGGTCTGAGCCAGTCTGAAGTGTTTTATGACAGTGCACTGGTGTGCAAAGTCAAAGATTATGGTGTATTAGTGCCATTAAAGTATGTGAGAGAACTGTGTTTCAATGAAGTGTGTTTAAAGAGAGCCCAGGAGTTCAGTGATCCTTATTTATAATAGGTCCTAAACATATTCAATGAAGGACAAAAATTATCATCTCTGAGGGATATATCTCAAAAGTGTGGTGAGTGTCCAACCAATAGTACTAGGTCTCATTTGATAGTGTGGTACCCAACCCAAGTCAAACTAGTTTAAGCCAGAAAGGAATGACCTTGACCTATAGAATTGGGGGAATCTAGCTTTAGGCGTGGTCTGTTCCAGCAGTTTAAATGATCACATTAGTACTTTGCCTTTTTCTGAAGGTCTCAGCTCTGTTTAATTCCATATGGCCTTTTTCCAGGTATATTTTCTCTGTGTGGCAGCAAGATGGTTGCTGGAAGCCCCTATCAACAAATTATAGTCATTGAGACTCAGTTTCTAAATCTGTAAACTAGAGTTATAAATGCCTATAATGTTTGCTATTATGAGTAATAATTGAGAGAGTGTATGGCAAATGTTTTGCATGATTCTTGGCATAGAGTAAGCCGGAAATAAATGACAGCCATCCATTATCATCACCAATGTCATCATTGCTTTCATGACCATTATAGTAGGTGGGTTCTTATCACGGATCTCAGCTACCCATAATTCCAATCTTCTGCTGTGTAAGCTATAGACAACTTTTGATTAATGGCTAAGACCCACCGTCTTTCTAGACTGCTCACTTTTTCTTCAGGCTGATCATTAGCATCAGCAGATGACTTTCTTTCAGTACATAAGTGACAGTTACCTCCACAGCAGGTCATAGTTTGTAGTGTTTAAATCTTTGCATCAAGGATATTAACACTGTACAAGTCTTTGACCCACAACTCCCTTTTGAAAGGCAAAACCACAAATGTTAAATCTTCCAATTTCAAGGGCGTATCTCCTGTTGACAATCATTAGAGTTTGGTAAGATGATATCCAGAAAACTGTATGCTGTTCTAGTGTAAAGACTATGTTTTATTCCTCAGCCTTTTTATCCCCAGTAACAAACATGATTTATATTCAACAAATATTTGCTAAATAAATTATCAAGTGATTAAACATTGAACACATCATGTTGGAACAAAAATCCTTTTGACTTATCCTCCTACACTGTCACTAACCACGTTACTTCCTTGTATCATCCACTATGATGTCATCTTCTGAAGGGCGAAGACCATAACCGTACAATGAACAGTACAAGAACAACATCTGGAATAAACAACCTCTACCAGAAACTTTTGAGGAAGCTTTTTTTTTAAATTACTAAAAGCATGACAATTTTTTTTTTCTAGGGAGTATATGGCTTTCTTTGGTGAATCACAAATGATTTGCTAAAGTCATCGAATATCGAAAAGCTTTTTGAATTCAGTAGAATTTAGTCCCTTATGTGCTCAGTTTATTGAATCGGCCGACCATGAAGAGCTACAGAGAGAAAAGATGGCTTTACTTTTCTCTAACTACCGCCTTCTAAAATGCTTTGTCAGATTTCTCTTCTGCACCTTTGATGATATCTGTCCAAGATATCCAGTCAGCCTCAATTATAAGAACATGCCAATACTTGTGATTTTTAACTATTAAAAGGTTTTATGTTATAATTCAAAGTTTTAATTTCACATCCAACTCAATACTATCATCCCTCACAATCTCACTGTCTTGGTCATCTTGGGTTGCTTTAACAAATTACCATTGATTGCGTGGCTTAAACAACCTTTATTTCTCTCAGATCTGGAGGCTAGGCAATCCAAGATCAAGGTGATGGCAGATTCAGTTCTGGTGAGGGTCCATTTCCTGGTTTGCAGATGACTTTCTTCTCATCATATCTTCACATGGCAGAGAGAGAGAGAGAGAGAGAGCAAGTTCTAGCATCTCTTCTTACAAGGACACAAATCTCATTCACAAGGGCTCCACTCTCATGACCTAATTACCTCCCAAAGGTCCCACTTCCTAATACCATCCCATTGGGAGTTAGGATTTCATTACATGAATTTGGGAGGACACAAACATTCAGCCCATAACATTCTATCCTTGGTCCCCCAAAATTCATTTCACATGCAAAATACATTCACTCCATCTCAACATCTCCCAAAATCTTAACTTATTCCAGCATCACCTCTAAAGTCCAAAGTCTCACCTAAATATCATCTAAATCAGAAATGGGTGAGACTTAAGGTACAATTCATCCTGAGACAAAGTTCCTCTTCAGCTTTGAACCTGTGAAACCAATCAAGTTATGTGCTTCCAAAGGACATTGGTGGGACAGGTGTAGGATAGATATCCCATTCCAAAAGGGAAAAATAGTAATAAAGGAAGGGGTCACAGGTACCAAATAAGTCCCAAACCTAGCAAAGCAACTCCATGATACCTTAAGTCTCGAGGATAATCCTCTTTGGCTCAATGTTCTGCCTTCTGGCCCCACTGGGTCATCCCCTACAGCTTAGTGGAGGGCTGAGGCTGCCTCACTCATGCAGAGGCTTTCAGTCCACATCTGACCAGCTCTGCTGGGTGGTGGTCATGTCCCCAGGGCTCCACTGGGCAGCCCTGCCCCCTCAACTTCTGTCAGGGCTGTCTGCCTAGGCAGTGGTCTTGATGAGCTCTGAATAGTCTCTGAGGTCCTTCTTCTCTTTTCTTGAAGGATAGGGTACACTCCCAGCCCTCCTCTGTTCTGTCTCATTTTCTCTGTTCCTTTAGTCCCAGCTGGCAGTGTTTGCTAACATAATCCCATCTCTATTTCTGGCCTCTGTTGAGATGGCTGATCAGTTTGTGCTTCATACCCACACTAATCTCCTTATCAAATGATCAGTTCACCACACTCTTATTGGTCTCTTCTGAACAAGCTTTCTTATGTTTTGTAATATGAACAGGCTGAGAATTTTCCAAACCTTTAAGTTTTTATTCCTTTTTGCTTAACAATTCTGTCTTCAATTCATTTCTCTCTTCTGGCATTTTACCATAAGCAATCAGGAGGAACCAAGTCTCTCTTTCAACAGTTTACTTAGAAATCTCCTCTGTTAAATATCCAATTTTATTCCACTCACAGTTCTACCTTCCACAAAACGCTAGAACACAAATACAATTCAGCCAAGTTACTTGCTGCTTTATAACAAGGATGAACTTTCCTCTAGTTTTCAGTATGTTCCCCATTTCTGTCTGAGATCTCATCAGAATGGCCATTAGCATCCATCTTTCTACCAACATTCTGCTTGTGATTACTCAGGTAATGTCTGAGAAGATGGAGGTTTTTTCTCCACCTCTCCTCTGTTCTTTCTGAGCTCTCACCAGAATTGTCAACAGAAGTCCCTACACGGCAATATCAGCTTTTTCTAGCATGCAACTCAAAACTCTGCCAGCCTCTACCCATTACCCAGTTCCAAAGTCACTTCCACATTTTTAGATATTTGTTGCAACAGAACGCAACTTCTCAGTACAAATTTCTGGCTTAGTCAGTTTGGATGCTATAACAAATTACCATAGACTGCGTAGGTTAAATAACAAGGCGCACCTTTCCTTTCCCGCCTCAGCCCCAGGTCTGACTCTTGGCTCCGAGTCTCCAGTAGGAGAAGGAGCATCATATGGTCTTTCACTTTTAAGCCACTGCCTCTGCTTCTTGTTTCTGTCCATTTGCAGGGTTAGGACAGAGGTGGAAGGGGGAGTGAGGCTGGGGGTAGAGAGGGGCAAAGATATTAGTGGGAAAGGACAGAATTCTTTTATTAACTGTTGCTACTCCTTTGTTCTCTCTTGGCTCTAGCTGGCTGGCCCTGGTGCCCTTTGATGACAGAGATCCAAATGCTGACTCTTTCATGGGGTACAGATGTGTAGGCTTTCTGGCAGTTCAGCAGGAACCTCCACTCTTCATACGTTAGGCTGACATACATAAGGCTCTCTTGGATTTCTTGCAATCCTCTGTTCAGGTCTTGCCCTCTTCAATCCACCCCATAGCCTCTTATTGCTGGGGACCCCTCCTCCCTGGCAGCTTGCCCTCTCAGGCAATGTGCCAACCTAGCTCAGGCTCTTCACTTATGAGACCATGGGAAACTGAAGTATTGGGGGTACAAGCTTGTCCTTCTGATAGCCATGCTATTTATCTTCTATCAGGCTGCTCCTGCCAAACTCTTCCCTTTAGAATTCTCCAGAGTAGGGGATGGGTTTGGCCATTATCTTATAGATATACCCACCATTATCTTAAACATAGACCCACCACCCAAACCAAGGGACACACATCGGTTTCTCTAGATAGCTGCGAGTCAGGACATCGGGGTGGTCTTGTGGATTTCTGCACTTTAACAAGCATCCAGCCCAGGAGCGAAGTAATAGTGTCCTCTGGGAGGCATCCAAAATTTGAGAGAAAATGCTTGGAACAACTCTTACCTCTGTGTGGGAGGGTGATGAATACAAGAGCATTCTCTGCTTAGTTCCAGAAATCATTTATGTAAATGAATTACCTGAAGTTTTAGCCCTTTTTGACGTAGGCTCTTGGAGGTGTTGATTCTCTGACTTGCCAGCCTTTAGTGAGCCATCACAGATGGGGATGCCAGCCACAGTTCCAAGGGTAATCATTTTTATAGGTTTCAATTTCCCTGCCCATTAAATAAGATTCATTTTGGCTATAAAGACGTATCCTGTGATGTTAGTGACTGACTGAGAGATCCTCACATTGGCAATATAAAGTATTTCATATTGTATTCTGCACAGTCTTCTTAAATGTTTTTATTATATATTTTAACACATATAAAAGAGTATTCATAAAAATGCATAACTAATGAATCATAGCATTAGAATGTACACTTCACAAATAAAATATAAAACACTGGAAATACAATTTTATCTACCTGGGTGCTCTTTATTTTATTTCCTTCTGGAGCATTGTCCCTGCTCCAGAAGGAACCACTATCCTGAAACTCGTGTTTATCTTTTTCAATAGCTTTATTACATATTTAGAATATCAAAACAATATATGGTTTCATTTTCCTTTTTTTAAGTGCTTCAAAATTACAATCTTACTGTAGATAATCTTCTGCAACTTTCTAAGATTTATGCTTGTTGTTGCATGTAACTATAATTCATTTGTTTTCAGTGCTTTATGGTATTTCATGTCAATGAATCTTTAGCTTGTTTCAAGTTTTGTTTGCTGTTATGAACAATGCCATCATGAACTTTCACGTACATATCTCTTGAAACACATGAATCAAGTGTAGTGGTTTTCAGAGTATGGTCCTGGAAACAGAAGCGTTAACATCACACATGAGTTTGTTAGAAATACAACTTCATGGGTCTGAGTTTGAACTGCTGAATCAGAATCTCTGAGGAGGGGTCCAGAAAGCATTTAATATGCCTTCCAGGTGATTTTAATTCATTTAACATTTGATAATCACTACTCTATGATATATGTCTGTAATAAATTAGCTGGGTAAAGACATCTAAATGTTTAACTTTATAAGATAGTGACAGATTGCTTACCAGTTTGTATTCCCATTGTTAATGTATAAGAGTTCCCATTGATCTTCATTCTCACCTCCACTTTCTATTTTCAGATCTCTTAATCTTCCATCATTTGGGGTGTAAAGTGATACTCCATTGTGCTTTTAATGTGCATTTCTCTGATTCTAATAAAGCTGAACAGTTTTCATAAGCTATGGACATTTGTAAGTCCCCTTTCTGAGAAATATCTATGTGTCTTCTTGTCCAATTTTTGTTAAGGTTTTTCTCTTTTTCTTAGATTTTGTTGGCATTCTTTGTCTACTCTAGCTATCAGACCTTTATTGCTTATATGTATCACAAATATTTTCATTCCATTTGTCTTGTCTGTTCACTTTCCTTATTGTATCTTTTGATGAGCAATGTTCTAAATTTCAAGTAGCCAAATTTAGCAAACACTTATTTCATGGTTAATGCTTTCTGTGTCTTAGAATGTATTTCTTCTTGAGTCACTTTGTTTTATATATATACATTTATATAATTATATAAATTCATATTATATATAAATTAACATACATTATCTATAACTATTACACAATATTTATTATACATTTATAGTTTATATAATATTCAAATAATAATAATTTATATATAATTACGTATTGTATATTTTTATATTATAAAATTTATATAATTAAATATATACATGTATATATATACACGTGTATATATACATATATAAGGCAAAGTGACTCAAGAACTAGATAGTAAGATGCAGAAAGCATTAACCATGAAATAAATTTTTGCTAAATTTAGCTGCATGAAATTTAGAACCTTGCTTATCAAAAGATACAATAAGGAAAGTGAATGGACAAGGCAAATGAAATGAAAATATTTGCAGCATATATAAGCAATAAATGTATATTTATATCTATAAAATATAAATATTTATATATATAAATTTGCTCATTTCATATAAATTTTTACATTATTAGACTAGTTTATATTATTCATAAACTAATAATGTTTTATTCTTTCTGGATCTGCATTATTTCTTACTTTTCCTTTCTAACTTTATTTGTTCTTTAATTTATGCACACTCTTTTTCTTACTTTCTTGAACCATTTCATCAGAGTTTTGTCTATTCCATTTTCCTTTTCAAAGAAACAAGTTTTGGCTTTGTTGATACTCTCTTCTGTAACTTTGTTTTCTATTTAATAATGACTGCTCTCATCTTTATTATTTTCCTCTTCCTAGTTTCTTTGCATTTATTCTGATAATTTTTTCTAACTTCTTAAATTGGACCTTTTGCTCATTGATTTGGAGCTTTGCTTGTGTTCTCACTTAAGCAGCTGTGTAGGATGCTCTCTAAGTGATGCTTTCGGTATAATCATTGCTTCCGTTAGCTCTTTATAATTGTAATTACTTAATTGTTTTCAAAGAAAACACATTTTCTAAATAGTCAAACCTGGAGAAATGAGATGATATAAGTATTTACTTCCAGATTCTATCTGGCAATTGGGACTCCTCCTTTTTCTCCCCCTGCCCCTGGCAGCCCTTGGAAAATAACTTGAAAACTAGAGAAGAGTCACGTCTATTTAGCAGCCTTTATACGCACAGTATCCATGGGGCCTAGATTTTCCAGAGTCACAGCATCAAATAGGTATCTCATTACCTCCTTAAGCACATTTGTTGATATCTGACCAGGCATCCTGATGGTGAGTTCAGAAAATATGGACACTCACTTTACAAGAACTAATCTGAGGGCAAGCTGCTTGCTCTTCCCTACCTGCAGGATAGGATTTTGGGGAGCAAGAAAACAGCTTCTAAGACTTGTGCGAAACATCTCTGTTCTCCTCCCTCTGTCTTCACTGCACCTAGTACCACTTTAGGATGGGGGAGAAAGGTGCTGTCATTAAAGAAGTTAACATGTGCCCCTTGAAAGGATAGCTTCTTCAGCTGCAGGGACCCTGCCTAAGTTAAGTGAGAGACCATATGAGCAGCACTTGTCTTATGACTCCGTGCGTAGCAACAGCCCAATGAATGTTAGTATGATTAATGTGTTAACTTAGTTGAACAGCAACAAATAAAGCAATAGAGCTTTAGTGACTTCCCAGAGATTGCAAAGCTACTTTACTTGACAATTTCATATGGCTAAGGAGGACTGAGGCCTTGTCTTACTGTATTTCACAGGTGCCTTTCAAAACATGTTAAAATAGGAAAAAGTTTTCTATTGATCTATTTCTCTATCCCTGTGGAATAATAAAGTGTTTAGTTACCATAATTTCAAAAAAATATGAAAAATGCTATTCTTCTTTGGATCTGTCCTCTGCTACTTCTCCAAAATTACGTTGGTCCATCCCCCATCGCATCTCACCCCACGCCCCTATACTCTGGCCACTTTATCCTTCTTCCAGCTATTTTATCACATCAAGAATATTCCTGTCTCCCCTTTGCATAGGATATCTCCTTTTCTTGAAATTCTCTTCCATCCTTTATTTATCTGTCTGATTTCTCAGTATCTTTAACTGAACAATCCAAAGAAAGATTTCTGCACATGCCCGTGCTATCTGCACTCCTATTACTCTCCCTCATTCTAGCTGTTTGTGTTCTTTTTGACCCTTAAATGTTAAACATATTTATTTTGTTTGTTTATTTATTTATTTGTTTATCTGTCTTCTCCTTGACTGACAATAGAAAGTATTTTCATTTATTTCATCCCTATGTGACTAAAACTGTTTTCTACGCTCTTCAACATAAAAGGCATTAAAAAGTATCTATTGAATGAGATACTAAATGAACTGATGCAGAAGAATTACACCCAACAAGTTAACATTCTCTTTCAAAGTAGTATTTCCAGGACACATTCAAGATATCCTGGAGATTCAGTCTGACAATTCCTGACCTTTAACTTTGTTTAGTTATCCAGAACTCTGGAGTCATTCTAGAATTCACTCTCTCCCTCACTATCACCATTGGTCCTAAATCAAGTCCTGATAATCTTATATCCTCAATATTTGGAAAAGCTGGACTTTTCTCTTCTCCACTTCCCTAGTCTAAATCCCCACCACCTCCAGCCTGAAGTTCACAACACACTGCTGACCAGTATCCTTGTCTCTCATCTTGCTTTCTTCAAATTCGCTCTCCAACCAGCAGCCTGAGTGACCTTATCAATCCTCTAACAGCCCCCTGTTGCTTTGGGGATAAAGGCAAAACTTCTTAACAGAGTTTCTATGGTCCTTTACGATCTGCTCATTGCCCACATTTCTAGTGCCCATCCTGCTGTCTCTCTTGCTCACTTACCAAAGAACCTTTCCTCGACTTCAGGATAACTCCTCCCTCCAAGCCTGGCTGAAACTTTATTCCCTGTCATCTAGGCCTTACTTTCTCTGGCCTACTCTTACATTTCCTTCGGGCATCAACCTAAACATTTCTCCTGGAGAGACCTCTACCCACACTCTGATGTATAATTCCTCCTGCTACAGCTTCTACTCATGAGGAATTTTCCAGGAAAATATCCCTCATCATTTATTGTGATTATTTTTAACGTCTATTTTTTCATGCCAGACTCAAAACTACATGAAAGTAGGACTGAAGTCTGACTTTTTGCCCAAAATATCCCCAGTACCTGGCACAGAATCTAACACAGAGAAGGCCCTCAATAAAACTTCTATTTTATAACAAACTTCCAAATTTAGACGTGAAAGAGGCTCCCACCTGCCAAGTTCCAAAAAGACTGTGTGTGCGCATGTGTGTATGTGTGGGCACATGTGTGTGCGTGGCTGTGTGTTCTCACCATAGAAGACATCGGATTGTTGAAACTATTGGCAACAAATGAGTACTGAGGTGTTCCTCCCGCCCTGCAACAAGCCCTGAGAATCAGGAAGGATGGAGACCTTCATTTCCATCCCCAATAAAAACTGAGTTTTACTAGCATCAGCAAGGTGAGTTGAGAGCCTCAAATGATGCAAAGACACAGAAAAGTTTTACTAAAATTTAGATGTCTCATTCCTCGGCTACATATATAGATGTTCTTTATTGAATGCAACTCGATGCATCCTTTTGAAATCTGGGCAAGAAGAAAACTCTAATGATAGAAATAATCAAAACTGACCACTTCTTCTATTTTCAGACTAAGTGCTAAGTTAACTATAAAAATTTGATTTGAAAAAGGAAAAGAAAAGGAAAAACAAACTTCGGAAACTCCATACTTCTTCGTTCATATAAACACTAAGTAAAATAGCAAAACAGCATGAGCTCTGCCTTTTGACTTCGTAATGCTCTGTATGAAACCTAATTTAGACTTAGGAAAAATTATATCATCGCCAGAACTAGCTTTGTACTTAAAGCATTAATGAGAAATGAAGGACTTTTCAGTGAAGTGTAAAGAAAAGATCCTTAGAAATGGGGATGAAATAAAAGATGAAAAGACTTTGATTTAGGCTCTGTGGAGAAATTGAGAGCTCACACAAAGAAAGCATTACTGATTGTGTTAATTACCCAGCAAGATCATCAAAATTCTCCTGTACCTTCCTTGCACCACTTGCTTATGTCCTTCCACTTTTATTTTCCGAAATTAATTTAAACTTCTGAATAAGTTCTGCGGTTGGAGTCACTCAAGAATTAGTAAAATAGTGCAAATATGCAAAAAAATAACAGATTCTCCCTCATTGTGAGTATTTTCCAAGCTAGAACACTGGAAGTTTGTTGGTAAATGAAATATTATGCTGCCCCTATATTATTATTATTGGAATTCTGTTGATGAACTATTTCAAAACCCAACTGAGAATGAGGAGCAGAGAAAAAGCTGTGCTGAAATTAAATATCATCTTTAATGGTAATTCAAAATAATTATGTTTATTTCTTAAAAAGCTGATAACCAATATACTGATCCTCTGTACTACCTAATATATTCCAGCATGTGTGTTACACATGAAAAGAGTAAACCTATTTAAAAAACTACTTTGGTACAAAATATTGTTATATATAAACATGCCTAGACATCTTCCTCCTACAGAATCAAACACGGCCACAGTACCATATATTTTTGTGAGACCTTTCTTCAATAGAACTTAGATCATTAAATGTTGCTATCAAATTAAATTTTCCTTTTCTTTTTTTTTTGAAAAGCCATCTCAAATTAGAATATGCTAGATAGGACATTTATTGATTCACATAACTGGGAAAATAGAGATGGAGCCAGGCATAGAGTCAACTGGATTCAGAGACTAACGGTGACCTCACCATTCTCTCTCTGTCTCATGTTTTCATTGATCTCTTTTCTCCACCTCTTTGAGCTTTGGCATCATCACACACCATTAGAAAAAAATGAGCAGACTTTATCCACAGAGCAGAGGAATTAGTTACTGGTGGTTTTAGGCTTGCATCATCTTAACTTAGTGACTCCAGAGGAGTGGTTCTCAAGGTGTTTTCCCTGGACCAGCAGCATCAGCAACACCTGGAAACTTGTTAGCAACGCAAATACCCAGACCTACTGACTCAGGTACTCCAGACCTGGGCAAGCATCCCATTCTCAATCTGTATCCAGCATACCCTCCAAGTGATTTTGAAGTATGCTAAAATTTGAGAGGACCATTGCTTTGGAGGAAAGAAAAACTGTCTCCTTCAGTGTACATGAATCTCAGGGAGGGAATCTCATTGACTCGGCTTCCATCATGTCTCAAATTTTTGGATGGATGACTAGAGGCAGGGAAGTAGAAAATGTAATGAGCTTAGCCTGAAGTATTTGTTCACACCCCTGGCCAGGGGAATGAGGTTCTGTGTTTTGGCAGCTCTTCCAGAATCACATAGGTGAAGCATGGGAGGGGATATCCTCAAAGACAAGGAGAGAGCTGTTACCTAAAAAAGGGGGGCAAGAATGCAGGGTCAACAGAAACACAGAAGAGTGGGTCTTCTCCAACTCCAAGATGATCACACTTTAACAGTTATCTCATACATTTCTTGGAAGAAACACAGAACATGTACAGATGCTATCGATTTCATCTTACCAATATTCTTGGGAAGCAAGAGTCATGTAAAAAAGTCAGCTTTACCTCTCATCACTGTAGAAAAACACAACCTATAAAGTTTAAATTATTTGTTCAAGATTATTTGTCTAATGATGGAGTCAAGACTAGACTGCAAGAGTTCAAATGGGCAATCCAGGAAATATCCTCTGCTGGTCAGAGGTGGCAGATTTACTAGCAATACAAGATTTTGCTGGTATGATCCTGTGGTTGACAGTATGTGGATGGTAATGTTCTTCACTTCACCTGATTATTTTGCTTTATGTAGCTCCAACTAACATGTAGGAAAGAGAGGAAAGAGAATAAATCCCAGATTAGATTAGTTAGCCAAGGTAAAATAGTATCTGTTTATTGAAGAATGTCTTCTAAAACAAGCTACCTGGAAAACACAGCATTCAATAATGTTTTACAAAAAAAGGTGAAAGCTCAGAAGCCTATATTAAAGGAAAGCAAATAAAGTTATCATTGTACCTTGAGTTTAACAAAAGTTCAACTCTGAAAGCTCAGAAAGCAGTATGCTTCATTAATCATATCATTGCCAAACAGATTTATTTCAACTAACCCCAGAGGTACTTTGACTCTTTGGAGAACATAATTTTAGAAGTCTACTTTCTTTACTTTTCTGAACAACGACAACTAAAATATGTGGACACCTTTACTCCACAAATTTAAAATAAAGCTTGCTTCAGAACTTTTTCCCAAGGAAATACTTGAGAGCTGATAAGCTATGGGTAATCTTCATGACAAAACTTAGTGGATGGTTAGTATTTAATTTTTTTCCAGTCCTACGTATGTCTACAAATAAGAGCGATATTTTTGCACAGGTGTAATGACCAACTGTCCTTCAGAGATGCCCACAATCTTTTGAACGTTCCCTCCACATTTCGATAGTCTTATTGAATGCTGCTCTCCCAAGGAAGAGTGTATAAAATTGTATTTCTCAGCTTCCCTTCTTGCTAAGGTCAGACAGATGACCTAGGTTCCTCCAAGGAGACAAAGCCTCCTGAGCTCTGGTTTGTAATTGAGTTACACGAAGGGCTCAACACGGAAAATGCACTTTGCTAACATGGGTAGAATCAGAGACTCTTGTTTCTGGGGTTGACAGTAGTGTCAACTTCCTAATTAAGTCCGTTCAGCATGGCGTTTCTGGGGCTGGCAGTGGGGAATGTGACAACATCTCAAATTAAGAATCTCACTTGTGGAAAAACCAAAGTTTTTCTGGTGTCATTAGGGTCTGAAGCAGTCTTCTTGGGCCAGTTCTGTAGCAGATGTTCCTGACAGTGGGGTTCAAAGCCTAATGATGCTTTGCACTTTCAGTATGGCTCTGCAAATTCCTTTCTGCTTAAAGTAGCTAAGGCAGATTCTATTGGCAGAAACTGAGAACCTTGAACAATGTAAAGAAATAAGGCATTCCTAACGACGGTTGCATGTTTAACCGTACCATAATATGATCATTTATTTTTACTTTCTCCAGTACTCTCTAAGTGCCTATGTTCCAATTAATTGGATTGGTTTTACAAACTGAACATCAAGGGGGATGCCAAGGTGATTCGTGTTTTTCCACATATCCTATGACAAGGAACTTTCTTCTCCTCCCCCAAAGAGATGCATAATGTGTATTTCTTTTGCCTTTTCTATTGGACTGGTGTCATATAATATCCTTTAGTATTTATCATAGATGTGGATCAAAAAGAACCATGCTGGGAGGAAAAAAACTGAGAATTATAAGAGGAAATGAGATTTCACAAAATGCTTGTTTAGGAATGATAAAAAAAAAATGAGAGGAGATAAGGAGGGAAAAAGAAAGATACCAGAAGAGAGGAATAAAAGTGAAGAAGAGGGAGTGGAGTGAGTGGAACGGACAAGAAACATGGTCCGGGGATGGGAAGAGGTGAGGAACATCTCAAAGTTTCTGCTGCTCAGCCTCTAGTCCTTCTACTGCTTTTTATTAATTTGATTCAACACATATTTATTGAGTGACTACTCTATGCTAAATACTAGGTATGCAAAGACCCAGTATAGGTGAAGATGGGCATAAAAACAAATAATTGTATCCAAATATTAAGTGTTCAGGGTACAAACAAAATTCTCTGGGTCAACAATGGTACAAACGATTATCCTTTAGGATAGGATGGGTTTTTTCAGGACAGACTCACAATGGAGGAAACATGAAAACTGGGCGTTGATAAAACTGTAGGAGCTCCTCACATCGAGAAAGACATGGAAGGGGACTAGCAAGCGAACTCATGGCAGAGAGAAAAGCTGAGAGAACAAGTAAACTATTTGACTATTCTTACCTTTACCTACTCCCACTTCTGCTCATTCCTGTGTCTTTGCCTCATTCGACAGACTATATTTTGCCAACTCAAACTGAAATTTATGGGACAACTACAGAATTAAATATTTGAAATTAAGCCTATTTTAAACAATTCTGAGCCTATCCCCAAAATGCATTAATAATTCTCACTCTCTAGCCCCTAAGGACCTCATTTAAATATTAAATACATTGTTTAGAGACAGGAAGAATGGGGATTAGGTGGGTAGGAGCTTTGAAAAACCAATGGAGATTAAATTTTAGCATATATTTATGGCCCCAGGGAAATCTAGGTTGTTCTTATAAAAATATTTATATCTATTAACAAACAGTGGTACTGTGATGTATTTTTTCATTAATATGTTACATGTGATCAACTATACCTTTATTGGTTACCAGGACAACCTATGTAAACGTATAGACCATGTAGCTTCCCCTGCTCCTACTTTTCATCTCTTGTTTGTTCACACAAAAACATGAATACTTAATGGAAGAGCATATGAAGGGATTTGTGAACTCGCATTACTTCTCACTCTCTCATCATCTTTCTCCTCTGTCTACGTGCCACGATGGAAGATCAGTGTCTTCTATTTTTACTTGTTAGGCAGATTTCATCCCACATTTTCTGAAGTCCATCCCTCAAATCCTGTTCTGGATCTCTCTACTTTTGAACCTTTCCTCTTTCACCGAGTGCTTATTGGATGTAAGGACATCTATCGGGCTAGAAAACAATCAAATTCAATGCTGTTCTTACCAAGAAAAGAAAAACAGGAGCCGTCTCTCCCCGCAGATGTACTGTTAACAGGAGCAGCTGACTGCCTACAGAGGTTTTCATCTACTTCTCAAATACAGTTCCTTTTCTAGCTCTGATCTCTCCTCTACACTTCAACTCTGATACAAAGATTTCCTGGGGACTCGGCACATGTAAAACCGTATTTATTTAGGAATATAGGCTTTTAGTCTGTTCTTGATATGAAAGGAATTATATATAATGGCAATTTCAAATTTCTTCTCTTTCTGTGTTAAAAATGGCCTTTCTAGCTTTACGAAACCAGAAACACTTCAGCAAATGCTATTAACATATATATACAATATTCTTCATTTTATGTAATGGGCACACACCATGCATTAGAGAACACAGCTAAATGGACATTGATTACCCATAAATGTGAGGAGAGAGAACAGCACAGGATCCTGTTTGCCCTTTGATGGAGTTCTATTTCTCACTGGACTCAGGATTTATATGGAGCTAAAAGGTCCACGCAGTTGTTGATAAGGACTTCAGCACAAAGGGACAAAGCAGAGGCAGTTAGCACCCTGCAGACCAGAGAAACCTCAGCCAGGCCCACAAAGACTAATCACCACGGCGTCGGCAATCACAAACACTGAAATAGAAAGGATGGCTGAGTCCCAGTTAAAATTCACAGCAACGCTGAAAGCCAGCGATAGGTTTCGGACAGCATGCTGTCAAAGCACAGCCCGCTCACTGAATTAATCCCTTTTCATAGAACAGTCTTAAGAAAGTTCCCACATTTTGTAGATACAATTTTCAGATAGGTAAATGAATCATTGAAATAATTTGGCTCCACATTTTCCAATGGTAGGCAATAAAAGCTCTAATGAACTGTACAACCAGCTCCCCTGCACAATTCAGAGTAAAATCCGGATAAATGGGCCATGGATTGGATTATACTAGGATTGATCTGACAACTTTTTTTTTTGTTTTTGCTAATAACAATGGAATATCTTGGGTTTGTTTTCTTTTGATCTCCTTGAACTACAGATGTGTCGTATAGCTTAGTTTGTACCTCTTGAACACAGTTGAAAATAATTGGAATGAGAGAGAATTACAGATTTTCATTTGACTTCAAAGATTACCCGAAGGATTAACAAATTGTACAGGGTGAGGTTGAAGAAAATCTTAGAATAACGCCCAGCACCATCCTCACATTAAGTAGTTTAGTTGTTGTTGCTTCTTTTTAATAATAGACATGGCAGTTATTCTAAGTGGCTGATTGTATGTCCTGATTATGCAGCCAATGTTATGTTAAGTGAGCTAGCGACTTTATATGGGCTATCTCTCTTTTAACTCTCAAAACACCCATTCTTTAATGACAACTGTTTTACCGGTGAGAAAAATGGGGCTGAGCAACTTGTCAAAGTAACCTGGCTTGTATGTGACAGGCCGGGATTTGTACCTGGTTTGCTTTATTCTAAATCTCATGCACTTAATCACTTTGTGATATACATCAGAAAGTAGGGAACTCTATTTAGATCCTTTTTATTACAAGGAGTCAGTATGATTTTACATCTTCATTTTTCTCTTAATAGCTCTCTGTACATGTTTATCTTTTACATAATATTAAGAGGTGAGGAGGTGATTTCACTGAGCTCTCATACAGACCACATTACTGGCATATGAATCACTCGGACCTCACCCACCCAACAATCTACTGCTCACACAGACCACTAATGAAACGTTTAAGCATATGCAAAACTGTGCAATACTGCAAATCCTCTCTCCTTCCATTTACCGCAGTCATTTCCCCCTCAGGAAATGCTGTGTGCAAAGCAGCTTGCTGTGCATTAAGAAGCTTGTGTGTTGCAAAGTCACTGACTCCTTCCTCAAGGAGCTGGGACTGCCATGACACAGCTAGAAGGCCCACCAAATAACTGTCATGCAAGTGCAGCAGAGGAATCCATCCTTTAAACCCCAAACTTACTCTACCTCTCTCTGCCTTCAAAGCTGGGTGACAAAATTTGCATCCGTGAGAAAATATATCTCCCTGTTGCTCTCCTTCCTATCCGGAGACTGGTGGAGGAAGGAAACAGAAATTCCAGTTCTTTGCTTTAAAGGAAGAGATGCTCCTTTGCTAGCGCAGACATTAGCAAGTCTTTGGATCTCAAGACTAAACTCTGCACACATTAGGTGGTGAAGAGCTAAAACACTGAGCCCAATAACAGGAGGGGGAATGAGTTCGCTAGCAGAGCCCAAGGGTGCTAAGGTCTGGGAAAACAGAGCTGCACGGAGAGAACTGAGAGAGAGAGGGAGCCAAGCAACTTGCGGATGTGGAGCCCTCCATTGCCCCAAAGCACCAGTCAAGTCTGCCTGCCGCCCTGTGTGCATTGTTGGCATTCTTCTTTGAGGATGGTATGCAGAGGAGGAAGATCATGGAAAAGTGACCAGCTCTCCATTTGGATCAGTACTGAAAATACGGAAAGAGGATGAGACACACATGGGACTAAAAGTTCACCAAAGACAGAGACTGGGCAGAAGTCCCTGTGAGAGAATATGCCTTGGCTAAACACACAGAGTTTTCTACTGGGGGGTGAGTAGACCACACGCTGAATGTGGGATGACAAACATACCAACTTTTTTACATTTTAAAGGACAGGTTGACCTCTAAATATATACAGAAGTTATAGATGCCAAGCACCAAAGGAGAAATATAATTAGTGGGCACAAAAGAAAGTGATGTTTTAGACTGTAGCTGGGATGGTTCTAAAAGTTGCTGTGGTCTATATTAGACTGCACAATGAGATCCAAGAAATCCTGATAGACTCCTTGTCTATGTCCAGGAGTTGGCCTCACCAGGAGGGGTTGGGGAAGGAACAACGATTAGGCAATAAGCCCTTTCTCAATAACATCGCCAGGTGGTTATTATTGTTCACAAATCGCAGGTAAGTGGGCTGGAAATCTAAGTAACTTGTTCAAAGTTTGGTCCTAGGTAAACAGTATATCCTGGATTGAAATCTGGGTCTCACCAATTGTCAGCCTCATGAGACACTCTGCTGTTTCTCAGCTGTCACGGTGCACAAATTCCTCTCTGTCATCATTAAAGCAAGGATCAATCTGGCGCATAGAGAGGCTTAAGGGAATCCAGGGACTTGGGTGAGGAAAAAATCTACATCGTCACTTTCACTAACATCTGACTCAAATTTAGCAGTTTCATTAGTTTAGAATGTGGGCAAAAAAAACCACAGTAGAATTAGCAATACCTGTGGCTTTATCACCAGAACTGTAGATATTTTACGGCACATAAGTTATTGCGGTATTCCAAAAATATCATTTACGCTCATCATTAGTTTGAAAATATGACATTATTAGACATTTCACTAGATATTGCTATTTAATAGGTTAGTAAAGGAACATATCACTATATCACATTTTTATTTTAATAATAGAACTTCAATATAACTAATTTCTTTGTAATATTCTGAATTGTATTTGTGCATTTAAAACATTTAAATTGTGCATCTAAAAACATTACCCTGGGAAGGGATTCATGGACTTCATCAGAATGCCAAAGGGCTCCATTGTGCAATAAGTCAAATTTGAGTGCCCTGGCCCCGTGGCCGAGTAGTTAAAGTTTCATGTGCTATGCTTAGGCAGCCTGGGGTTCATGGGTTTGGATCCCAGGCATGGACTTACTCCATTCACCAGCCATGCTGTGGAGGTGTCCCATATACAAAACAATAGAGGAGGATTGGCACAGATGTTAGCTCAGGGCTAGTCTTCCTAACCAAACAAAAAAGAGGAGGAGTGGCAATGGATGTTAACTCTGGGTGAATCTTCCTCAGCAAAAAAAAAAAAAAAAAAAAAGTCAAATTTGAGGGTTAAGGCATTTTTATTTAGAATGAGTAACTCAGGAGAGTGCAGGCCATATAATAATCCTCATTACCATTTTCTCCTAGTGGGGAAAGAGGGAGAGAGTGGAATGGGGAGAATGTCGACCATCCAGTTCAAGAACCCATATTCATAAACTTGATGATAAAGGAGGAGCCTAGAGGGGGACCAGGCCTGGTGGATCCAGCACTACATCCTGGGGCTGAGTGGGGAGGGCGCCCTCTAGAGTTAGGAGAGACTGAGGGAATTGCTCAGAGGTTTCAGACCCAAACTAGCTCATCTTCACTTGTATGCCTAGAAATGGTCCCTGATCACTCTTTATTTTCCTTCATAATGTCAAAATGTAGTAACAGTATTTATTTTCACTATAAAAAAAATGGCTACAAAGTTTGATTCTTGGTAATCAAGACAAATATTCATTTTGTGGAGTTTGAAGATAGAATGTATCTTGATTCATATTCATTTATCCCTGATAAAATTACTGCTTTCTTTGAAATACTTCTAATTTGAGCACATTTATAAAGAAATTGAGAGCTTTCACAGTTTGAAAATACTCTGTATGTCCGTCAGGAATACAGCACTAGTAGAAAGCTAGTGATTTGAGGCATCTGATTGCTTATACACATAGCATCAATAGTCTTCCACATAATACCTTCGTGCAAGTTTGTAGACAAAATTATAATTACATCTTTCAGGTACAGATTTAATTGCTCTGCTAGTAAAATTGCTGGGTCAGGATATTAGTTTAAATTAGTCAAACCCACCATAAAATCATTATGTTTTAAGGTAAATCATAACATAATTTTCTTCTTATATATTATATAGCATATTTATTACCTCAATAAGAACGGTCCAGGAAATATTTTGCTGCCTACTCTTCACAAATGGCTTACGCTGTCCACCTTTGTCAGGCCATCCTCTTTCTTTTAAGTTTTGTTTCCTGGATTCGCTTTTGCTTTTTCCTGGTGCATCTGCTTATCCCGCAAGGCCCGGTGTAAATGTCACTTCCCAGAGCCAGCCCTCCCTGCTCCTCAGTGCACGGTGACCCTCCGCCTGCTGTATGTCACCTTGATCATGTCCTGTCTTATTTTGTGGTAATTGATGTATATGGACAAATCACTTATGCGTTTGTAAACGCTTTTGGGGCTAGGATAAATGTCCTGTAAGTCTCTGATTCTTTTATAGTTGACTTCAAAAATATTTATTACGGGAAAGAATGATTTTTTAGCATGTTAATAATTAAATTATGAATAGTTAAATCAAGTTATTAAATAAACATTTATAGTTTATAAACCACTAATTTGAATGCTACAATAGTGGTCAATGTTTCATGTGTCTGGAAAAGACTGGATTTGCAAAGAAAGACTCCTTTTGCCTGGTTGTTATTTCTGGGAAAGTACACTTACAAATTTAGCAGCAACCGATGGGCTCTCCCAGCTTGTTTCCAGGAATGTTAGAAAAAATACTGGACTGGGGATCAAAACAACTGAGTTTAGCCAGCCAACTTTAGTTAAATTGTCTTTTAAAAGATTGTTTTGTAATCTATTCAGGGCCTTTTTATAGACAGTATTAACTTTAAGTAGAATATGTTAATAATATTTTCCCATGCACCTGGCTGTAGCAGAGACATTTCCATTTTATAGCCCTTCTTATGTAGAGAAAGGGTGAGCTCGTTGCCGTCACGTGTGCTCTCAGGGTATGGTAATATCTTTACAAACACAGCAGAATTATACATCTGTGCCTTTGCTGTTCACAGCAGTTAGAAATTATGTAACCTCATACTTCTCATGACTCAAACTCAAAAGAGGGCTCATAAGATATAGCCTTAAAAGCCAGCAGTGCAGCAGTGTAGCAGCCATTGTCTTAGATCAGACATTTTCTAAATATAAGAGCAGGGACAAGAAATCTACCCTTTCTTTTGCTGAAAGCTTAGGTATTTGCTGTCGCTGTATCTCTGTCATGGATTCTAAGAAAGAAGTGTCAGTTGCATGATGATTATCCTCCATTGATGGCTTACTTCATGTTCATTGTTTACAACCATCTTAGTTATGTGATTCTAGACAAGCAAGCCATTTAATATCTCTGGGTATCTGTTTACTTTTCTGTAAAATGGAACAAACTGTGAGCATTCTGGCAGAGTCACAGAACTGAGTATCAAATAACATAACAGGCATGGAAAATGTTATAAATTTTTTTTTTTTTTTTTTTGCAGATGTAAGATTTTCTTCTTCTTCATCTCCTTTTTCATACGTGGAGGCCAGATGGTAAGACACATGTTGGCGTATTCAAGCCATGGGATAAACCTACTAGTTCACACAACTTTCACTTTTTGATTGAAACTGTGACTCCTTATTAAAATTTCAGAATCAACAGCGATAAAACAAAACTACTTACTTTAAATGTTTTAGCAGACTTGCCTGTGGGGATTATCAAATGGAGTGGGTAAGCTAATTGCTCCCTAAATTTTTCTTCAACTCTGCTTTCTATTATTCCTGCCAACTATTGTTAAAAGTTTGCAGAAACGAAAGAAGTTTTGGCATGTAAAACTTTGTAATCTCTCAATTCCTTAAAAAACTTGTATCCAAAATGAGATGCTAGTATTTATAGCCAAAGTTAAGTATGTATTTGTAGTAAGACTTCTGTTTTTTTTAGGGAATCCTAGGTGGTCCTGTACCCACTCAAAACAATTATCCTGCAAAGTGTCTCAAAGTACCAGGTGTTTGTAGAAGTCGTAATTTTACAGGAAGTCAGGTCTGGAATCTGGTAGGGAGTAGAAATCACACCTTCTGGTAGGAAATGTGGGCAACTCCCTGTAGGCAGAAGGGTTCGTAATCAAAAGTATAGACTGCCCGAGTTCTAGCCTCAACTCTGCCACTTACTAGCTATGTGATCTTGGACAAGTTACTCTAAGCACAGTTTCCTCATCAGTAAAATGGGCATAACAGTCAGGAGAATTAATAAGGCATATTGGTTTGTGATTATTTTGTCTTGTAATGTCTATTTGGTTTTGGTATTAGGATAATGCTAGCCTCATAAAATAAATTGGGAAGTATTCCCTTCGTTTCTATTTTCTGAAAGAGCTTTTCGATTGTTATAACTTTCTTAGATTTTTGGTAGAATTAATAGGCCGTCTGGGCTTGTAGTTTTCTTTTTGAGGGGCATTTCAATTACTATCCAATTTCTTCAATGATATAGGAATATTCAGATCTTCTATTTCTGCCCGTGTCAGTTTCAGAAATGTGTGTCTTTCAAAGGTTTTGTTCATTTCATTTAAGTTGTCAGTGTTGTTGGTATAAAGTTGTTCATAATATTTCCTTATTATCCTTTCAATACTTTTCATTTCTCTAGCCATGTGGGTTCAATCATTCTTGATACTGATATCATTTATATCTTGATATTAGGCTTTCTTTTTTCATGATAAATATGCTTAGAGGTTTGTAAATTTTACTAATCTTTAAAAGACAAATTTATGTTCCATTGATTTTTCTCTATTGCTGTCATTTTCTATGTAATTTATTTTCACTCATCTTTATTTCCTTCCTTATACATACTTTGGAGTTAATTTGTACTACTTTTCTATGTTCTTAAGGTAGAAGCATAATCTATGATTTTAGAATTTTGCCCTTTTCTAATAATAGGCATTTAGGGCTTCAAGTTTTCATCTCAGTAATGTTTTAGATACATTCTATCACTTGTGCTCTGTGGAGTTTTCATTTTCATTTAGTTGCAAATAATTTCTAATTTCTTTGGTTCTCTTCATCTTTGATCCATGCTTCTTTAGAAGTGTGTTATTTAATTTCCAGATATTTTCTACTTTCCAGGTGTTTTTGTTATTGATTTCTAATTTAATTCCAGCCAAGGCCTAGCTAATCTTCAGATTTGTGAATTAAACAATTGCAAGTTATTTATTTATTTTTGCTGAGGAAGATTAACCCTGAGCTAATATCTGCCAATCTTCCTCTACTTTATATGTGGGTTGCCACCACAGCATGGCTGAAGAGTGGTGTAGGTGTGTAACAGGGATCTGAACCCATGAACCCAGGCTACCAAGGCAGGGTGCCCCAAACTTAACCACTACACCATGGGGCCAGCCACAGTGCAAGTTGTTTTAAGCCACTGGGTTATGGTAAGTTTTCCTTCATTTTCCAACTACCAAAATCAATCAATCAATCAATCAATGACCAACAGTTTGATCATTTATTTTTATTGATTTCTATTAAAATACATGAGATTTTTCTCCCTCCTTATAAGTGTTACCTTTCCACTTGTGCTCTAGATCTCATTTTCTTCAGCCTTCTCTGGGACCATGTTCCAGCTGTTATCACAGTTCCCCTGCGTCTTCAATCTTTCCCTCTCTAATGGTGAATTCTATCAGCATTTTCACATGCTCAGGGAGTTTCATTCTAAAAAAGCAACCCCTCTTGATTCCATGTCCCTCCCACTTGTCTTTCTTCTCATCTTTCCTTCATCTCAAATTTCATGAAAGACTTATCTATATGCATGTTTTCCACTGTATCAAACTATTCAATTTGCTGCAATCTGGCTTCCCCTTTGACAAGTCTACCATTAGGAAGACATTTAACCCCATGCCTGATGAGTCTTGGCATAAAAATGTGTACAGGGGCCAACCCAGTAGTGTAGTTGTCAAGCCCACACAATCCACTTTGGCGGCCCAGGGTTTGCAGGTTCGTATCCTGAGTGTGGACCTAGACACCGCTCATCAAGCCATGCTGTGGTGGTGTCCCACATACAAAGTAGAGGAAGATTGGCATGGATATTAGCTCAGGGACAATCTTCCTCAAGCAAAAAGAGGAAGATTGGCAACAGATGTTATCTCAGGGCAAATCTTCCTCACCAAAAGAAAAAAGTCTACCAAAAAATTTAAGTTGCATAAAAACTTCAAAAGTGTAAGCACAAAAGAATAATGACCAGCAAAAAATTATGACCTCCCATGCTTACATCAGTAGATCATAGTACAAACTTTTCATATATTTACAAAATTTAAAGATTTTTTAGAGAGAATTTAGTCAAAAGAATATGGCCCAACTTCTTATTTTTAAGCATAAAGAATCAACATTCCAGAGGGGTTGACTTATGCTGTCATATGGTAGAAAAATCAGAACTATAATCTTTATTTCCAGGAATTTGGGTGAAATGTTTTTCTATTCTTTGAAGGTAGGCATGTTCATAACAAACATTTATGAGATACATAACCATCCTTGATAACTAAACAGATTTATAATATATAATTCACTTACAAAGGCAATAAGATAGATCAATCCATTAGAAAAAGCATTTAAGTAGTATACAATAAAAGTACCTCAGGAAATGTTTGAGTAAAAATATTTGCCTTTTCACTCTCCCTACCCCCCTCAATAATATATAGAAGTAAAAAAGAAAGTAAATTCCTAAAGCCAAGGAGAATAAAATGCATACCAGTGAATGGGAGATTTGAAATAATTACTGGAAGATTAAAATCAAGTGAGACTACACTGAGCGATGAAATAGGTAGAGCAAACGCTGCTGGAAAGTCAGTATAAGGGGTGGTGGAAAAAGCAGGAGCCAAGTAGGTATGAAACTGTCATTTCTGCAGACTAAGAATCAGCACAGAGTAAGGGAGAAGTGAGGCTAAAAACAGATGATTGATGAAAGTCTATTTAAACAATAACTAAACATGGGAGTGAGAAGAGAAAATGTACAAACATCTGGGAGAAAACTTGCCTTTAGTGGTAAGGCCTTGGCTGTTGCAGTGTTTCAGGAGCCCATATCCTGATAACTGGCTTCCTGTCTCTTCACTCTATAGTAGAGCCTGCCTGTTGTCATGCCCGACATATCAGCTTCCATGACTCCTTGAAGACGTAAAAAGGTCATTGAACAGAGATGATGGCTGAGCAGAAGGGAATGGCAGTGAAAGAGCTTTGACTCTTGATTTTTGGCATGCCAAGGACTTGGGATTTTCTAGTGATGAGGGCAAACATTGGAAAATAGATGGACTTGGGCTCTCTTGTATGTATCCAACCTCAGAGAAGTGCCGATCTAGCAAGAGAACTCCAGGACAAACCACTGTCTAATTCTAGCCTTGAAGGAAACTGATATGGGAACTTGTCTCCTGCCCCAGACAAGTAGAACATTTGGGAAAATATACTGAAACATTTGTTTTCAGACATTGGAACAGCACATAGTGCAAGACTATGCTCCCAGAGAGAGAACAAATGGAATGAATTCTATTATTACTGTAAATTTCTGTCTGGAAGCAATTTCTGGAATATGCTATGTTCGTGTGTGTGTGTTGTGTGTGTGTGTGTGTGTGTGTGTGTGTGTTTGAGCAGAATTCAAGGAGAGCATGAGGCTCTTGCTGAGATGAGGAGACAGAGAATATAGTTGAGGAGGCTGGACAGCTTAAGTTTATCAGACAGAGAAACTCAGATGAGGAAATTATACATAGTAAGACCTCGAGAAGTCTACATAGCACTCTCCTTGAATCTTTAGCTGAATACTAATCTGTATATTCATGAGACAAAACTTCCGGAGGCTGGGCAAGAACAAATGCTGGCAAGTCATAAGATGATCAATTCCTAAAGTTTATGCAGAGCTAGAAGATATTTAAATTCAATCCAGCCAGAGTAAAGAAAGTTTATTGAACATGTGGGCAATCATTAGGAGTCCTAGATGGGTCATGCCTCTTTAGTAGGCCGAAATTAGTCCTAGAATAAAACTACTTAGACTACTCTATATCCTTCCTAGCAGTGCTTAAAAAGTCAGACTCATAAGGATCAATCTTATCCACAAATAACTTAACTTCCTGCCTAAATAAATGTCAACAGTCTTCAAAGAAAGACAAGAAATTCAAACACTCAAGAGGGTAACATTTGCAATACTCAGCATCCAATAAAAATTTTGTAATTATGTTAAGAGGTAACAAATTGGGAGCCAAAGCTGAGAGAAACATTAGTTAATAGAAACAGACTCAGAAATGGCAGAGAGGATGGAATTAATAGACAAGAGCTTTAACATAGCCTTTATTAATATTATAAATAAGTTTAGATATTTAAAGGAAAATAAATACATAATGAGAAAAGAAATGGATGTTATAAAAATAACCAAATGGAACTTCTGGAGATGAAAGGCAAAATACATCTTAAAAAAATTCACCGGATAGCTTTAACTGCAGATTAGACAGTGCAGAATAAAAGATCAGTTAACATGAAGAGAGATTCTGTTAAAAATGAAGCAGAGAAATAACAGCCTGAAAAAAAATAAACAACCTTTGCACAACTTGTTATAAAGTGGTCTAATATCTGTGTTGTTAGAATTTCAGAAAGAGAGGCAAGACAGGTGAGACCAAAAACATTGAAGCAATATTGGTTGGAAATTTCCTAAATTTGATCAAAGTTATAAGTTCTTAAACCCAAGAAGACTGGCAAACTCCAAGCAGAATAAACACAAAGAAAACCACACAATAATATATCATAACAAAATGGCTGAAAACCCAAGATACCTCGCTCAGGTGTATGTCATCAATTTGCAGGTCATCTGTGGGTTGGCTTTGCTCATCTTGGCTTTGATCTCTCATTTGTCTACAGGCTTAGCTAAAATGAGTTGACTCACTCAGGTTCATGTGGCCTCTCATCCTTTAGCAGGCTAGCGAGATTGTTCACACGGTAGTTTTAGGGATCCAAGAAAGCAAGTGGAGACATAGGCTCATAACTGGAACATTATCTCTTCATATATATGCATATACATATGCAATTAAAACAAATTTTTAGAAAATGCATTAGTTGCATTGGCGAATAGCTCAAACAGTGGGAGAATAAGGGAAACACTTGAAGGTATGAAACAAAAAGAAAGCATAAATATGAAGAGGTGAGAAGCTTCCAAGAGCATATTCAGACCTGGTGGCTTGTGTGCTGGGTGGAAAAAAGGTTAGAAACTCTTGGGCAGCCAAATAGGAAACATCTCTCCTGCTGAATCATACCTGACCCGAAGAAGATGAAAACCTCAATGACTTAGAAAGCTACCTCTCAGAGGGAAATGATGGGATTGCCTATTTGTCCTTGGTTCCGTGTAGAGTAGGGGAAGAAAAATGTTTCAAAAATGAGTCTCTCGTGGCTGGCCCGTGGCCAAGTCATTGGGTTTGCACGCTCTGCTGCGGGTGGCCAGGGTTTCGCCGGTTGGGGTCCTGGGTGCAGACATGGCGCCACTTGGGGGGTGCTGGGGCGGCATCCTGCATGCCATGGCTGGAAGGACCCACAACTAAAAAATACACAACTATGTACTGGGGAGCTTTGGGGAGAAAAAAGAAAAATAAAATCTTTAAAAAAAACAAAATGAGTCTCTCCTTAGAATTCCTAATCATAAACCACACAAATCCAAATGAACAGGAGTCATCAGAAACAACAAACTGCAGAATCAAGCCCTAATGGCAGCAATTAGAGAATCTAAAACAAATAGTTTACAATAATCAGAGATTATAGATAATTATCAGATAGGAAGTAATCAGAACCAAAAATAAATATGTTTAAAATATTTGAAGAACTTAAGATGAATATTGAATATATGATGAAGGGATAAGAGGTTATCAAAATTAACCTGACAGTTTGGAAAAATAACCCAAAATTAAACATATAATTATGATATAATAAAGAATAGTCGATAAGTTAAATAAGTTAGACACAGTTGGAGAAGCTATGTGATGAAAATTCTGAAGAAAATACCCAGAAAAGAAAAAAAAGAGATGAAAGATTAAAAAGAGGTTAGATCAAATGAATAATAGAATGAAAAGGTTTGACAATTATTTAATTTAATTTCCAGAATAAGCAGATAGAGAGATGTAAAAGAACTGATATCCAAACTGATAATGGCTCAAAAAATTTCAGAATGGATTGAATAGACCTCACCACAGATTCGGGCAGTCCAAGAAATTCCAAACAATACGTATACCAAGAATCTAAATGTAGATAAAGCAGAGTGAGCCTGCAGAATATCATACACAAAGACAAGATCTTAAAGCCTTCCAGAAAGAAAAGACAGATTACCTACAAAGGAGAGGCAATTAGACTGATGAGGGTCTTTTTTTTTTTTTTTTTTGGAGGAAGATTAGCCCTCAGCTAACGACTGCCAGTCCTCCTCTTTTTGCTGAGGAAGCCTGGCTCTGAGCTAACATCCGTGCCCATCTTCCTCTAGTTTATACGTGGGACGCCTACCACAGCATGGCTGCCAAGCAGTGCCATGTCCGCACCCGGGATCCGAACCAGCGAACCTCGGGCCGCCGAGAAGCGGAACGTGCGAACTTAACCGCTGCGCCACCGGGCCGGCCCCCTGATGAGGGTCTTTTAAACAAAATAAGAGAAGCCAAAAAACTATGGGATGATGACTTCAAGACACTGAGAGCAAACCACCTATAACCTAGCAATGCTAGAGTTCTGTAATCATTGAAATAATATTTTTTAAAATGGGGCTAAAATAAAAATTTTTAGACAAACAAAAATGTGTGCGTTATCCACATACTCTCACTAATGGAAATGCTAAATAATGTACCTCAGGAAAAATGAAAATGATCCCAGAAGGAAGGCCTATAATGCAAGAAGAGTTGGTGAGCAAAAACTGATATCTATGTGAATAAATATGAATAAACATTGACTGTATAAATTGATAATTGTGTCTAATTTCTGGAGTTAAGATTAAATGAGATAAGCCTAAAATAATAGTTACTAGACTATAAGGGAGAACGAGTGATTAGAGTTAAAGCATTCTAATGCCTGTGTATTGTTTGGGTTGAAGGTAAAAATGTTGATTGACTTCAAATTTTGTTAACTTAAATATGCATATCAAAATTCCTAAATTAACACTAAAATATAGTAACACATTTTGTAACTTACAAACCTGTGAAAGAGGAGAAAAAGAAAAATCAATACAGAAAAAGGAAAATAAGAATGAAAAATGACATAGTAAAAACAGAAAAATAAAAAGTGCAACATAATATAGCAAAACCAAATATATTGGCTATCTTAATAAATGTAAATGGCCTAAACTCTTCAACTGAAAATCAAATTTGACAGGCTCTTATAGAGAATGTTTGTTGAGTACCTAGAATGTGCAAGAGACTCTGGAAAGTAAAGCAAGCAATGTTGGGACGTATAGAGGTATAAAACACAATCCCTAAACCAGGCATGAAAAGATGCTATCTATAATTAACCATCTCTTTATATGAATGGGGTCCACTATGACTCTTACGGCATTTCAGGCAGAGTAGGTTCTAAAGAACGATAAAGGAGCCACTCTTACGGGCTCATGGGCCACAGCAAATCACATGGTGTATCCTTGTACTAAAATATATAGCTGTAAAATAGAGTAAAGTAAACACTAAGAGGCTTCTTTGAAACAGAAAGAAAACCTCTAAAGGGCACCCTAAAAGATGAGCATGGTT
The DNA here is from genome assembly GCF_037783145.1 of Equus przewalskii. NCBI lineage: Eukaryota > Metazoa > Chordata > Mammalia > Perissodactyla > Equidae > Equus > Equus przewalskii. The sequence continues at coordinate 52,139,887 of NC_091849.1, forward strand.
GTTGCCTCAACGGCACCTCATGGAACGCTCTAGATCTTTATCTCTGTGTCTCCCTTACCTTCCATGACACCCAACTTGAGTACAGACATGAGATAAGGAGGAATTATTTTAGAGGAGGAGAAGCAAAGCTGGAAGACGTGACAATGTTAATACTTAGAACCTCATAAAATAAGGTGTTTTAAAGTCCATTTTTAAATTGACTTCTTATTGAGGTATAATTGACTTATTATATTAGTTTCAAGTGCACAATATAAAGATTCAATATTTGTATACATTGTGAAATGATCCCACCACAAGTGTAGTTAACATCCGTCATAGCTACAAAATTTTTTCCTTGCGATGAGAACTTTTAAGATCTACTCTCTTAGGAACTTTCAAATATGCAATACAGTACTATTAACGTTCTTGAATAACATATGTTCTGTCTAAACCGTCAGTCCCGTGAAGTATAGGTCCAGAAGGAATTTTGGCTTGTTTTGAAAACGCAGCAAGGATGACAACCTATTTGGGAAGTTTTTGCTTTCGTCTCATGCGAGGACTATTTGACTCTTGCTGGAATCAGCATTGCACACATAACAGAGTGGTGCTCTAATCCAGCATGACAAATCCTATTTTCCTATGTGGAGGTGATTTGGAACAGAAAATATGGGTCATCCTGGGCGAAAATATAGATAGGTGATTTTTAATAAGACTTCTGCTTTTAATCTTCCTTCCATCATTTTAATGTGCACAGAGTGTATCTTCCTGTAATAACTTACTCACTGGAGCTTTCAGTCATGTCCAGTGAATGCTTATCACTACAATGAAGTCTACTTTAAAAAACAAATCCTCAACTTTCACTGTTACGTAACACAAATGTGTCTTTTAAATTATCTTTAGGAGTTTGATGACGCTCATTTGTGTGCTTTGCTTTTTCTGAACTTTTCCTTTACTAAAACGTTTTTGGTTCCCATCAAATGCTAGTTTAAAGTTTAAAGTTTAAAGTTTAAAATTTAATCAGGTTTGAGCTAAAGTGTATTTTCTGAGCGAGGTCTTCCCTGACAACTCTGTTCATAGTTGGCTCTTGCTCTCAGGTCTGTCCCTCTTTATGCTGTTATCAGCTTCTACTTCTTTCATAGACCTGATCACAATCTAAAATTTTAAATTAACTTACTTTTATTGGCTTTTCTTCCCACAAGAGTGTAAATTTCTTGAGATAGAAAACATTGTTTTTCTTGCTCACTGTATACCCTCAGAACCACAAACAATGCCTGATACATACTAGGTTTTCAATAAATATTTATGGAATGATTGAAAAAATATGCATTTGTTCCACCACTACATTACAGAAGAATTAGTGTTATTCCATATAAATACGCTATTTTAAGTTATAATGGTTAAACAACTTTTTAGTAAAATTTTGATGAGGCCTCCTTAAATCCTAAGGTAATTTATTTCAATTATATCAACTTGGCTCAGCCATCTTAGAATTTATAGAAATATAGCTTGCTTGTAAGGATGTCACTGTGGAATCTCCGAGTGGTCTAGTTTAGTAATCCTTGGTTTACAGTATTTTCACTGGAATAGGCCTTGATGTGAAGTCTTATTGCCCAGCAGGGGGCTGGAATTTAGAAAATTTTCATCCAGTGCCCTTTTGTGTTCCCAGAAGTAGACAGAAAAATGAAATAAACAGCTATCTTACGGCCCATAAAGTTTATTTTGCATGGAAAATATGAAGTTACTTGAGGATGTTGCCAAAACGTTTTGACTTTGAATCCTACATTAAAGTTGTAGATTTATCTAGTAGGAGTGAGGGGAAGATTGAGACAAGAAGTCACTTGCGCAAGAGGAGAAGACAGACAGATGCCGAAATGTTTGAGAATGTTGACAAAAGGAGATATCAGAGAAAAATTAAGAGTTATACATATTCTAAAATAGTCTAGCACAAAAGTTGGAGAGCTTTTTTGGTTTTCATTTTTTTAGTTGTACCAGGATCCTCTCTAGGGCCATGACATTTAGGGTTCTAGAATAGAAAGTGAATGCAGAGGTGCCTCTAAATTCTAGAGGTTTGGACCTTGTTATCCTAATGATCTCCAGCTATACCACAAGAATAGAGTCTACCCTGTTTCAAGACTAATTCAAGGAAAGAATCTTTCACAAAGAATTTTACATGTGATTCCTTTTCTATGTAAAAATTTTCTATTTAATTTACCATTACCATAAATAATTATATTCCAAAATATGAGTAGATTTACTGGACAAAAAACTATACAGGAAGCTTCTAATGTTGTCACTTAGGGCCCCTGCCTCCTTTTTGACTTCTCAGGGCAACAGCATATGGAGGGAGTCATGGATTATAGAGGTCTTCCAATATTCCAAGCTTTCCCTACTTATTTTAATTTCATACGTGTCCTCCCAAAGCCCATCATTCATTCCTCAAAAATACTAGGGAAAAACTAGATTCCTTCTCAAGAGAGTAGTAACCATTGTAGATAAGAAGGAATGCAGAATGTGGTGAAACCGAAGAAGGCCATTATACAAATGGCGGGTTTCCCTGGTCCATTCAGTTTTCTGTGGATTCTTGGTTAAGACACAGAAATCGAGGAAACTTTTTTGGGAGGAGAGAGAGAAATCTTCTGCCCATCAACGTAAACAATTTCAAATCTCTTTGAGAATGTGAACTCCATATGGTAATACTATGCTGCTATAATATTAATAGTTTCCACAATGAAGGCCTGAGTCACTGAAAAAGGGCTTTAATTTCTTTTGGGTAGCTTCTATTTCATATAGCTGCACTATATGCAGTATAAACCTCTTGGTTTAATAAGAGGGAGCCCTGAACTGTTAAGATATATCACTGGTGGTTTATAATATTATTTTATTATTTTGTTTCTATTGGATAGCTGTGTGATGCTGTACAAGTTATTAAGCAAAGAGAAGTATGATCTATCATGCAGCATTGTTCAGGGGGTTAGATAAAACATATATGTAGCTCATAGAAAAGTATCATACACAGCAGGCATTGATATTGTAGTAATAACCTCCATGATCAACCGTACCAATTCACTTGCTTTTATAAGTATAAAGCAACTTACACTTTTTTCAATTAGCCATTCAATCCTTTGCTTATTTATTATCAGTAAATCCATTATCTCTCTCTCGAGATATCTCACCCACCAATTCCCATTGTCCAAAAAGTCCAGGAACTAATTCAGTTCAAAAGGAGGTTAGGATTATTTTCAGACACTAAGCAGACAGAGAAATAATTGACCCATTGTCGCCATCAGTTCCTTCCTCTCAAACAGCATGGAAGCTACCATGGATGACACAGTATGTGGGACGACGCTTCTCCTTTGCAGCAGGGATGTTCCTGCTGGTTCAGGCCCCTGAAGGAACCATGTGATGTCCCACACTGAGTGTCAGAATTTCAGCTCCTTTTATTCATATTCCCATGTTCAGTTATTGCTCCACAGGACACAGCCCTGGAGCCAGGCAGCTGATGGGCAAATGTCATCTCTCCTCCTGTCTACTCTGGTCCTTAGGGTGGCAGATTTTCTGCCATTCAAGTACTTTCTTGAGTCCTTCTCTGCGAGCAGACTTGGCCAGGGGCCGAAGGCAGGAGCATTATTTACTGCTATGTCCCTAACATCTACATCTGTTCTTGGTCCTTGATGGATGGATGAATGAATGAATGAATAAATTCACTCAGCTCTCATTGATATTGGATCTTATGCAGCATGAGTCAAAGTCTTGGCATTTTCTCTTTCAAACGCCTTAAGCAAATTGGTCCATCTCTTCGCTCAAGGTCAGCTCTGCACACCAAAGCCTTTTTATAAGAGGCCTACTCATTTCAGGCTGTAGAGTTCACACTACACCTATTTTATTGTTATTACTAATAGGGAAAATGTTTATCTATCTGGAAATTTCATATATAAGTAATATTCATATTTAACGATGTTAGATGACTACGGAACTAAAATACGGTTTCAAGAAAGAGAATGTTAGTGGGAAGAGCTTTATTAGAGCTTCCAAAATACCAGCAGCCCTCAAGTACACACATATACACCCAAAAGCTATGACTGTTTGTGGCTAAATTTCATGAAAGTAAAGTGAATCATAGCAATGGGAGATACGTAAACAGGACCCTAGTTTTAATGCCGTCTTATAGGAGGTGCCACTTGTGACCAGACTTTGAGTTGCCTGAAATGGGGGTTATTGCTAACAAAATGATATATCAAAGCAGCTTTATCAGCTAGGGTTCAAAAAGTAAATACTTTCTCATCATTAGTCTTACTCAGCTTTCTCACCATTAGTCTTGCTCAAACTGTCTCTTCTTCCAATAAATATTCATCCAGAGGCTTGAGGATGACTTACCATGGATGCTGGAAAAGGGGTTTCTACACTGGCTGGTAGAGTGGAATCCGTGACCATTAACCTCCCTCCCGATATGAAAAGTCTGTGATTAGTATTGTGGGTTTCAGTGTAGTTAGTATTCACTGTTAGTGTAAATCACTAACACGTGCTTCAAATATATTTCTGCCTAAAATTAAGAACAAATAAAAAACATTAACAAATGCACATTTGAACCTTTGCACAATGTAGACATCTATGTGGCAACCACATTGCCAAATGTTTTTGTGATTGGCAATCAGTAGTACTCGGTTTTCATGAAGAAAAAATATACCCATGGAAAAAAATTTTTTCTTCCCTTAGTAAGACCCCATCCATCTTTTTCTTTTTTTATTTGTTAATGTTTCACTGTTTTCATTTATAGGTGTTGAGGAAATTTGCCATAACAGCCAGAAACTTTTCTCTCATCTTCTCTTCCGTGGTCAGTACGTGCTCAGAAAGCAGTTATGGCTGACTTGTCAGAGGGAAGGCATAGATGGCTCCAGCTGAGAGGAGGCTGGGGTGAGGCAGCTGGTCAAAAGCTTGAGTGAAAATCAGAATCACCTGGGGGGCTTATTAAACTACAGCATGCTGAGCCCCCTCCCCGGTGTTTCTGATTCAGTAGGTCCGCCTAACAAGTTCCCAGATGGTGATGATGCTGCTGGTCTGAGATGCACTTTGAGGACCACTTGGGTAAGCACTTTCATCTCACGGTTTTGTCTGAGTCTAGCTTTGCCTTGTAGCTGTGGGGCAAGTGGGGATTCTCCAGGTTCTCTCAATGTAGCAATACCTTTAAATTATTCACCTCTTTCCTAATCTCACATACATTTATAGTAAGTTTAGGTCTTGCCTTTATTTTTCATTGTGTAGGAGTCAATGCCAAACACGTTCCATATTAGGGTGAGAATGGGTAGGTGGGGAGAAGCAGAGAAATACAACTTTCATCTTGTACTTTGATTGCTTTCAGTGAGTGCGTTGCAGGTCATAGAGAATTACCATTTCATCAATAGGGAGTATTTTTCTGCATGAAGATATTCCTCCTTTCAAAGTAATATTGCTTTGGGGATTTGAAGGTCTTCTGAATTCTGAATATTTTTCTTGGCCTGGATACATAACTGAATATTTTATTTTGTCAAGCATATTCATGTCTATTCAGTGCCTTCAGTAATTCCCTTTTCACCTATGCTGACTCCAAAGGTGGCCTATAAAAAGCAAAGCAGCTAATCCCGCAATCATCAGGTACCCCTTTCAAGTCTGGCCTTTTTAATACCAGTTTTAAACCTTCGCCTCTGGGTGGAGGTCTTCGTGGTCTTTTGCCTCTTTCCTGTATTCTGACTTACTACCTGGCCTCCGTGACTCGAGGCTTCTGTTGGGCTGTCTACTTGGCTCTGACATTCAGGTTCCCCCTTGGATCTGGGCCCCAAAGCCCATATCTATCCTATTCCACCTGTGTTCAGCTCACCTCCCAGCACTCCACTGTAAGTCCAGGTCTTAGGGTTACAAAATTCTAATATATAGTGTTATATATTATTGAATTTAGTATTCATATACATTTCAAGATTATTTGAAAATGTATATCCATTACCACATTTTTAGTTTCACATGACAGAAAACCACCCTATCTAGCTTAAAGAAAATTAGTTGTATGCCTCACACAAAGGGAGAAATTGAGAGGAAGACTGGCTTTAGGTGTAACTTAAGGCAAAGTTGCAAGTAATAACAACAAGGTCTGGTTTCTCTCTTTCAGTCTTTCAAGTTCGCCTTCTTCTGGGTTGGTTCTTTGCTCAAAGAGACTCTGCCTTATTGCGGTAAGTCTAGTTATACAAACTCAAACTTCCATGTCCAGTGGAAAGGGAGAGCATTCTTTCTCTCAGCTTCCCCAAATAGCTGAGGCCTTCTTGGACTGGCCTGACTGGGGTCACGTGCCCACCTCTGAACCAATCACTGTGGCCACTGTGGGTAGCAGAACGCCAAGGACTCATTAATGCTATTGAGTCAGGCTTGAGAGTCCATCCTGGGAGCTGAGCTAGGAAGAATCCCACCTGATGAACTGATGGGAGAAGAGAGGATCCCACGCAAAACACAGAGGGTCCCTCCCAAGGATGCTAATAGAGGATGGGGGAAGGTTTTAAAAAATACATCCTCAGGGCAAAAGGGGTGATGAGGCTCACATGTGAGGGTATGGACGATAAATAGTTTTTGGGTGGTGAACATGATGCAATCTACACAGAATTCAAAATATATTACGATGTACATCTGAAAGCTATATATTTATAATCCAATGTTACTGCAATTAAAAAAATAACAAATTAAAAAATATATATCCTCTTTACCTCTTGATCCTTCATTCTTTCTCTCCTAGACCACAAGTCATTAATATTTCTTTTTTTTTCAAGTTTGTGTTTATGATCATGTTTATTTATTTATTTATTTAATTTTTTTTTGGATGTACATATTTGAATTCTGTATACATTATATCATGTTCACCACCCGAACACTAATTATAGTGCATCCCCTCACATGTGACCCTAATCACCCCTTTTGCCCTCCCCCCTGCCCCCTTCCCCGTTGATAACCATGAGTCCAATCTCCAATGCTATGTGTTTGTTTGTTTTTGTCGTTTTTATCTTCTACTTATGAGTGAGATCATATGGTATTTGACTTTCTCCCTCTGACTTATTTCATTCAGCATAATACCCTCAAGGTCCATCCATGTTGTCACAAATGGCCAGATTTCGTCATTTCTTATGGCTGAGTAGTAGTCCATCATGTACAAATACCACATCTTCTTTATCCACTCGCGCCTTGGTGGGCACCTAGGTTGCTTCCAAGTCTTGGCTATTGTGTATAATGCCGCAATGAACATAGGGGTGCAAGTATCTTTATGCCTTTGTGTTTTCAAGTTCTTTGGTTAAATACCAAGCAGTGAAATAGCTGGATCATATGGTAGATCTATCCTTAATTTTCTGAGGATACTCCAAACTGCTTTCCATAGTGGCTGTTCCAGTTTGCACTGCCACCAGCAGTGAACAAGGGTTCCCTTCTCTCCACATCCTCTCCAACATTTGTTGTTTCCTGTCTTGTTAATTATAGCCATTCTGACCGGAGTGAGGTGATACCTCATTGTAGCTTTGATTTGCATTTCCCTGATAGCTAATGATGTTGAGCATCTTTTCATATGCCTGTTGGCCATCTGTATATCTTCTTTGGAGAAATCTCTGTTCAGATCTTTTGCCCATTTTCTAATTGGGTTGTTGGTTTTTTTGTTGTTGAACTGTATGAGTTCTTTGTATATTTTGGATATTAACCCCTTATCTGATATGTGGTTTGCAAATATCTTCTCCTAATTGTTAGGTTGTCTTTTCGTTTTGTTTATGGTTTCCTTTGCTGTGCAGAAGGTTTTTAGTTTGATGTAGTCCCATTTGTTCATTTTTTCTTTTGTTTCCCTTGCCCAGTCAGACATGGGACTTGAAAATATGCTGCTCAGACCAATGTCATAGCACGTACTGCCTATGTTTTCTTCTAGAAGTCTCATGGTTTTGGGTCTTACATTCAAGTCTTTAATCCATTTTGAGTTGATTTTTGTGCATGGTGTAAGGGAATGGTCTACTTTCATTCTTTTGCATGTGGCTGTCCAGTTTTCCCAACACCGTTTATTGAAGAGACTCTCCTTTCTCCATCGTATGCTCTTGGCTCCCTCGTCGAATATTAGCTGTCCATAAACGTGTGGGTTTACTTCTGGCCTCTCACTTTTGTTCCATTGATCTCTGTGTCTGTTTTTGTTCCAGTACCATGCTGTTTTGGTTACTATGGCTTTGTAGTATAATTTGAAATCGGGGAGTGTGATACCTCCAGCTTTGTTCTTTTTTCTCAGGAATCCTTTGGCTATTCAGGGTCTTTTGTTGTTCCATATAAATTTTAGGATTCTTTGTTCTATTTCTGTAAAAAATGTTGTTGGAACTTTGATAGGGATTTCGTTGAATCTATAGATTGCTTTAGGAGGTATGGACATTTTAACAATGTTAATTCTTCCAATCCAAGAGCATGGAATATCTTTCCATTTCTTTGTGTCTTTTTCAATTTCTTTCAACAATGTTGTATAGTTTTCAGTGTACAGATCTTTCACCTCTTTGGTTAAGTTTATTCCTAGGTATTTTATTCTTTTTGTTGCAATTGTAAATGGGATTGTATTCTTAATTTCTCATTCTGCTACTTTGTTGTTAGTGTATAGAAATGCAACTGATTTTTATACATTGATTTTATATCCCACAACGTGACTGTATTCCTTTATTATTTCTAAAAGTTTTTTAGTGGACTCTTTAGGGTTTTCTAGATATAAAATCATGTTGTCTGCAAAGCGTGACAGTTTCACTTCTTCTTTTCCAATGTGGATCCCTTTTATTTCTTTTTCTTGCCTGGTTGGTCTGGCTAGGACTTCCAATACTATGTTAAATAAGAGTGGTGACAGTGGGCATCCTTGCCTGGTTTCTGTTCTTAGAGGGATAGCTTTCAGTTTTTCTCCATTGACAATGATATTTGCTGTGGGTTTGTCATATATGGCCTTTATTATGTTGAGGTATTCTCCTTCTATACCCATTTTATTTAGAGATTTTATCATAAATCGATGCTGTATCTTGTCAAATGCTTTCTCTGCATCTATTGATATGATCATGTGACTTTTACTCTTCATTTTGTTAATGTGGTGTATCGCGTTGATAGATTTGCGGATGTTGAACCATCCCTGCATCCCCGGAATGAAACCCACTTGATCATGATGTATGATCTTTTTAGTGTATTGCTGTATTCGATTTGCTAGAATTTTGTTGGGGATTTTTGCATCGATGTTCATCAGTAATATTGGCCTGTAATTTTCTTTTTTTGTGTTGTCCTTGTCTGGTTTTGGTATCAGGATAATGTTGGCTTTGTAGAAGGAGTTAGGAAGCCTCCCCTCCTCTTCAAATTTTTGGAAGAGTTTGAGAAGGATAGGTATTAAATCTTCTTTGAATGTTTGGTAGAATTCACCAGGGAAGCCATCTGGTCCTGGACTTTTATTTTTTGGGAGGTTTTTAATTGCTGTTTCGATCTCCTTACTGGTGATCGGTCTATTCAAATTTTCTATATCTTCTTGGTCCAGTTTTGGAAGGTTATATGGTTCTAAGAATTTATCCATTTCTTCTAGATTATCCAATTTGTTGGCGTATAGCTTTTCATAGTATTCTCTTATTATCTTTTGTATTTCTGAGGTGTCCGTTGTAATCTCTCCTCTTTCATTTCTGATTTTATTTATTTGAGCCTTCTCTCTTTTTTTCTTGGTGAGTCTAGCTAAGGGTTTGTCAATTTTGTTTATCTTTTCGAAGAACCAGCTCTTGGTTTCATTAATTTTTTCTATTGTTTTTTTAGTCTCTATTTCATTTATTTCTGCTCTGATTTTTATTATTTCCTTCCTTCTGCTGATTTTGGGCTTTGTTTGTTGTTCTTTTTCCAGTACCTTTAGGTGCACTTTTAGATTGCCTATTTGGGATTTTTCTTCTTTGTTGAGGTAGGCCTGAATTGCTATAAACTTTCCTCGTAGAACTGCTTTTGCTGTATCCCACAGATTTTGGCATGTCATGTTTTCATTTTCATTTGTCTCCAGGAATTTTTTGATTTCTTCTTTGATTTTTTCATTGACCCAATCATTGTTCAGTAGCATTTTGTTCAATCTCCACATTTTTGTGGCTTTTCTGGTTTTCTTTCTGTAGTTGATTTCCAGTTTCATACCTTTGTGGTCAGAAAAGATGCACGGTATTATTTCGATCTTCTTAAATTTATTGAGACTTGTTTTGTGGCCTAATATGTGATCACTCCTGGAGAATGTTCCATGGGCATTTGAAAAGAATGTGTACTCTGTGTTTTTTGGATGGAATGTTCTGTACATATCTACTAAGTCCATCTGGTCTAATGTGTCCTTTAAGGCGAGTGTTTCCTTATTGATCTTCTGTTTGGATGATCTATCCATTCGTGTAAGTGGAGTATTAAAGTCCCCTACTATTATTGTGTTACTGTCTATTTCTCCTCTTATGTCTGTTAATAATTGCTTTATATATTTAGGTGCTCCTATGTTGGGTGCGTAGATATTTACAAGTGTTATATTTTCTTGTTGGATTGTTCCCTTTATCGTTATGTAGTGCCCGTCTTTGTCTCTTATTCCAGTTTTTGATTTAAAGTCTATTTTGTCTGATATAAGTATTGCTACCCACCCCCCACTTTCTTTTCTTTGCCATTTGCATGGAATATCTTTTTCCATCCTTTCACTTTCAGTTTGTGAGTGTCTGTAGGTCTGAAGTGTGTCTCTTGTATGCAGCATATACGTGGATCTTGTTTTTTTATCCAGTTGGCCACCCTATGGCATTTGATTGGAGCATTTAGTCCATTGACATTTAAAGTAGCTATTGATAAATATGTATTTATTGCCATTTTGTCACTTTTTCCTTTTTTTGGGTGTTTTAGTAGTTCTTCTCAGTTCCTTTCTTTTTCTCTTGCTCTCTTCACTTGCGGTTTGATGGCTATCTTTAGTAATATGTTTGATTTTTTTGTCTTACTTTTTTTCCTGCTTGTTATAGGTTTCTGGTTTGTGGTTACCATGAGGATCCTATTTAATATACTATGCATATAACAGTCTATATTGAGTAGATAGACTCTTTAGCTTGACCTCTTTCTAAAAGTTCTACTTTTTCACTCCCCGCCTCCCACATATATGTTTTTCACATCATATATAGTCTTTTGTTTAGTGTATGTCTATCCATTACCCTCTTATCATTGAAATAGGTAATTTTAGTACATTTGTCTTTTAACTTTCATATTATCTTCACAGGTAGTTGATCTGCTGCCTTTACTATACTTTTACCTTACAAGTGATTTTATTGCCTGTTTTTTCTTGTTGTTGTTTTGGGGTTTTTTTTATTATTTTTTTTCTTTTATCTCTATTTGTGGTCATTGCTTTCCCACTTAAGTAAGTCCCTTCAGCATTTCTTGTAGAACTGGTTTCTTGGTGATAAACTCCTTTAATTTTTGCTTGTCTGGGAAGCTCTTTATCTCTCTTTCCATTCTGAATGACAGACTTGAAGGATAGAGTATTCTTGGTGTTAGGTTTTTTCCTTTTAGCACTTCAAATATGTTGTGCCATTCTCTTCTCACCTGTAGGGTCTCGAGTGAGAAGTCTGCTGACAGCCTGTTGGGCTTCCCTTTATATGTCACTTGTGGCCTTTCTCTTGCTGCTTTTAGGATTCTCTCTTTGTCTTTAATTTTAGACATTTTGATTATAATATGTCTTGGTGTGGGCCTCTTTGGGCTTCTCTTGTTTGGAGCTCTCTGTACTTCCTGAACTTGGATGTCTGTTTCCTTCCTCAGGTGAGGAAAATTTTCCTCTATTATGTCAACAAATACATTTTCTGCCCCTTTATCTCTCTCTTCTCCTGCTGGGACCCCTATAATCCGAATGTTAGCATGCTTGATATTGTCCCAGAGTTCCCTTACACTGTTCTCATTCTGTCTAATTCTTTTTTCTCGTTTCTGTTCTGCTTGGGTGATTTCCTCTAATCTTTCGTCTAGCTCGCTGATCCGTTCTTCTGCTTCCTCTACTCTGCTATTGAGTCCCTCTAGTGAATTTCTCATTTCGAATATTGTATTCTTCATTTCTGATTGGTTCTTTTTTATATCTTCCAGTTCTTTGCTGATGTGCTCAGTGTGTTCATCCATTCTTCTCCGCACATCTGTGAGCATCCTCATTATATTTTGTTTAAATTCTTTGTCAAGGAGGTCACTAGTTTCTGTTTCACTTAGTTCTTTTTCTGGTGTTTTGTAGTGTTCCCTTGCTTGGAAAGTATTCCTTTGCCTCCTCATTATGCCTCTTCCTCTGTGCTATTTTCTTTGTACTAGGTGATTTGGCCGCGTCTCCTGATCTTGGAGAAGTGGCCTTATGTATGAGATGCCTTATGAGGCCCAACAGTGTGCTTCCCTCTCGTCACCAGACCATAAGAACCAGGAGTGACCCCTTTGTGGGCTACTCGTGTTCTTCTGCTGTGGCAGGGTTGCTCCCACTGCAGGTACCCAGGGAGTCTGATCTTTCCTTCCCTGGCCAGCTGTTTGTAAATCTGGTTTGGAGGGGCCTCAGCACTATTGGTTACAAAGTCTATTAGCACACTCTTATTGCAATTGTCCTCTTAATTGGGTTGGTACCCAGTGTAGCTGGTTGCTAGGCTCAGGGGTGTACAGTTGTGATAGGCCTGAGGCCAACAGGGCTGTTTTCAGTTCTCTTAGAGGAGTGCAGCTGAGTGGGGCTAGCCCTTGGCATAGAGGCACTCAGTTGTTTCAGGCTTTGGAAGGTGGGGCTGATCCTTTTTATGGCTATTTGTGAAGCACAAGTCTTCTGCCGCTGATAAGCCTCACCCCCCTCTGGACCACATACACTATCAACACAGTCCTGGTCCGTGCACACTTCTCAACCCCCTCGAGTGTACCACCACGCCACGCTGCAGAGGCCCCCACCTCTGACCCAATGCCCCCCACAGTTCATCTGGTCCTCACACAAGCCCTGCCCCAAGAGGCAGACACACTTGCCTGCCTGTAGAGGATCAAGGCACTCAGTCAATGCAGGCTGAAAAGTAGCCTGAGGGCTTGCTGTTAGGTGGGGCCAGTCCTTAGGGCGGGTTTCCTGCCCTGGCTGAACTGGATTAAATCTGTGCTCTAGTGGGTGTGCTCTAGTGGGTGTGGCAGACCCCTGGGCTAACAGCCCAAGGGATGCACCTCAAAGGCCCCCACCGTGTCCCTATCAGCATGCCTGGACCAGCTCAGAGCAACGGCCCCCACCAATGTCTCAGTCTCTGGAGAGGATCCTCCTCTCACCTAGATGCCCCCAGAGCCCACCAGGTGAGTCTTGTTTCACCAAAGAACAGTCAGCCTTCTCTCTGATGATTTTAGGTTGCTGCAATGAGTGAGTTTGTGCGTGGGCCCTTTAAGACCTGGATCTTTTAGGCTTTTGGCCGATAGGTTTTCTGGGGTGTCCTCGCTGCAGTTAATAGCCAGCAAAGCCAGACAGTAAGACCCCCCCCCCCCTCAGTTTGGCTGAGTCCGAAGGATGGTTATAGCAGTATTGCCCCTGCTCCGGACCTCACTCCTCCAGGGAGGGCTCGTACCTTAGGTTGGCTCCCGCCTGGCCAGCTGAGAAGCTCCGCTGCTCCCAAAGGTGGCTTTTTTCCTCTCTGGCCGGAGTTACTGCCTCTTCTGCTTTCGTCAGGACTGTCCCTTGTCGTGGGGGTTCTTTTTATCCAGTTTTCAGTTTTCAATCCAGGGTGATTCCTCCCAAAATTGTTGTAACCTGGTTGTGTTCGTGGGAGGAGGCGAGTTCAACGTCTGCTCACAGCGCCATCTTGACGAGATCTCCCCTCATTAATATTTCTGATGACTCTTTCTTTAGTTGAATGCAAAGAAAATGCTCCCTATTGCCATCCAAATTTATGAGATATATAGTATTTGGAGATACATTTCTCACACAACAGAACTTTTTGATTATTTTTTTCTGCTATGCTTACTTAAAATCTGATAAGATCTAGAGTTTGAATGCAAGGATTTTGGGAGGGTAGAAAATGATTACATCAGTGGCAATTTGAAAAAAAAAAAAACAAAACACTTTATTGTCGGCATGGATAGAATATCTTGCAAGCTTTAGGATCCCCCCTGTCAAATATCCGTAAAAGGGAAGACCAACAAAATTAATTAAATAAGAGAAAACAAGGTAACTCACTCAAATGCAAATAATAATATTGTTCTATGGGCATATTCTTACATCTTATTAAAAATTGAGACATAATTCACACATACCATTGTGTAGCTTTAAGGTGTACAGTGTGTTGATCTGATCCATTTATGTACTGCAATGTGATTACCACCATAGTGTTAGCTAATACCTCTGTCATGTCATATAATTATCTTTTTAGTTTTTTTGTGGTGAGAGCATTTAAGAGCTAGTCTCTTAGCCACTCTGAAGTATATAACCCCGTTTTGTTGACTATAATCACAATGCTGTGCGTCAGATCTCCAGAAGCTATTCATCTTCTAACGGCAAGTTCGCATGCTTTGACCCACATCTTCCCAATTCCCCCTTTCCCAGCCCCTTGTAACCACCACTCTACTCTCCATTTCGTTGAGTTTGGCTTTCTTAGATTCCTCATATAAGCGATATTATACACTATTTATCATATTCTTACATCTTCAGAAATCTTTCACATCCCTGCACAGAGCTGTCAGGGTGGTCCCTTTAAAAATAAAATCAGATTGTTTACTCAGCTGCTGACACTCCCGTCTTATTTTCCATCTCACTTAGAATAAATCCTAGGTCCTTCCAGTGGCCTACACAGCCCTGAATGGTCTGGCCCTGTTACTTTTCCAGCTGAATCTTCTGCCTCCCTCCTGCTCACTCTCTCTGATAAAGCTACACCGGCTGGCTCTCAATACCTCAGTATCACACCCACCAAACATGTGGTGCCATGGAGCTCTCACATGCCCTACTCCCTGTCCTCCTTAGATATGCACTTGGCTTGCTCCCTCACTTCTTTGTTGGAGGAGTCTCTGCTCCACTTTCGTCTCCTCTGAGCCACCTTCAGTGTCTCCCCAATTAATGTGGCACTCCCAACTCAGGGCTCATCATCCTTGAAGTCTGCTTTATTTTTTTCACCCACAGACCTAAATATATGATATTATAGCCTATATATTTTGTTTTTCCTTTAATGACTGCTCTCCCATAAGACTGTCAGCTCCAGAGAAGCAAGGACTTGGTCAATCTTTTTAATGCTGTACACTCAGCTAGCCGAAAAGTTCCCAGCCCATAGTTGGCTCTCTGTAATTATTTGTTGAGTAAATCAACGAATTAGTGTTGCATTTTATTTATTATTAGCTTGTAAAGGTTTTCAAAGTAATATTTTACCACAAGGTGGAAGTCAGTGAGTTGCATAGAAATTTGTTCAGCAGTTAAAGAGTCCTACAGCTCTGGTTCGTGCTGGTTTCCTAGGAAACTCATATTTTCTCCAGCGACGTGGTTGAGTCACAGTTTGAGCCCCTGCTGTCACTTTGACATCTAGACCCGGGAAACACTTGTTTTCTCCTTTTTAAGATTTGGTAGTGGTTGGGTTCAGGGCATGCCACCCCAAAATAAGCCTCTTTGGCATACTGATTATTTTGAATTAAAGTTACTTAAGAAACAGCCAGTGCAAGAAGGCCACTCTGACCCTCCTTGTCCCCTGAAAGGAGGAATTAAATTTCCCATATGGAAGGAACCCAGCCTGTACCAGGGGAAAGAGAGACAGCCTTATCAGCAGAGATGGGAAATTTAAGGCTGAGAAAGCTAGAAAGGTTAATATCCTCTTAGATTCTCTCATTTCCTCCTCTCTCTGTTTTCACTGCCACTAGTCTATTCCATTCCCCATAATTTCTCACCAGAACAATGGTTTCTAACACTTGTCCCTGCTTCCTGTCTCCTTCAACTCCAATGTATCCATCCCAATGCATCAGAATTATATCTTGTATGCTTTAGTTACTTTTCCACAACTGCCTCTCTTTGTTCAACCTAGTATAAAAGTATTTAGACTTCACCATTTCTTTGGGTCTTCTTTCTTTCCATTTCCTTACGAGGGCTCCTGTGTCACATAAAACTTACAGAAATTTGTAAACCTTTCCCCTGCCAACCTGCTGATAAATAAATGACAAGCAATAGGATATATTGGAGTATATGAGGAAGCCATTTGGGTTAAAACTAATTCAGCCTGCCTTGATCTTGTTTTTCCAAAAGGGCCTGATGTGGCTTGTGGAACATGCATTGTATGTCTGCTTTAAATATTTGCTATGTCCCAAAGACAAGAATGATGCCCCTAAAGATAGGGATGTAACCTCCCCTTGCATTGGCATTGCTTTAAGGATAAGCATCTCTTCCTGGGAGCTAAGGATTAAATGGAGGTTTAGCCGCCGTTCAGACTTTGCAAACTTTTAGGATATATCTATTATTAGATAGTATCTTCAACCCTGCAGCTGACCTAAATTCTTAAGGAAACATAAATTTCACAAAATCAATCAATCATTTGTCTAGAGTTTGGATCTTTGCAAAACTAATTCATAACAGAGGGAAAAAGCTTCAGGCAAAGGCAGGCCAGAAACTTTTTTGCACCCTTACCCTACAAGTCTATGAAGGCAAGGAATTTTGCTTATTTTGTTCACTACTGTACACAAGTGCCTAGAACTGGCACACCGTATATACTCAATAAATGTTCGTTGAATAATTTGGGGGGATGCAATGCCATCCCCTTACTAGGGAAGCCAAAGAGGAGTGATAGGATCTGTTTCCATATCTGACATCAAAGACATGAGCAGGTGACCTAAGTACAGTCAGAGAACACTCCTGATAGAGAGTTTGAACCGGGCATGAAAGATGCCAATCAGTTTAGATATTATTAACAATAGCCGTAGTGGCATCAAATATCTGGAGTGGTGGTTTCAAGTCTCTGCTTTGGTGGCCACAAGTCCTGCAGCATCATGGTGGCTGTACCAGAAGCTGAGTCTTAATTAACCATTTCCTGAGCCTTGGGTTGTGGTTCTCACTGCCTAGCCTCCCTTGGGGCCTTAACACTTGTCTAAGGCTGGGTTTCTAGCTTGTCTATTGGGTCTTTGTGGTACCTGTTATCATTACTTTACTGAATAAGTTAGCCAGAGTTGGTTTCTGTTGTCTGTATCCAAGAATCTTAACCGATATTGGACAGGAGATAAGCGATCCATAGAAATGAGGAGTTGGGATTAGGGGATTAATAGGTAGCATACACTTCTCAATGAACTGTGGGGATGAGAGGAAGCATCTTAGTCCTTGGAATTAGGGAAAAATCTGAGAGGAACCGGTTCACAGATGGGTACTTAGTAATGGGAGCAGTCAGATAAAAGTCTAAGTACAAAATCCAGGTACTAGGTCAAGGCAGGACTAGGGGAAAGTTTTACTTTAAGACGGACTCATTATTTTACTAGCATCTATTTGAAACCCTAAGGTGGAGTTCTGGTTCTTGAGATGCTTCAAACCAACATATGGAAAACCCTTCTCTTTCTCTTTCACTTCCTGTGACAATAAGTGCCACTAACATCCCCCAGTTACCCCAAATCGAAACCCCAACATCTTGGACAGGCTCCCACCTCTACTTCCCTGGGCCTCTTATCCAGTTGATCATTTCTCAATCCCCTGCTCTAACTGCCTTGGATGAAGCAATTAGCATCTCTCCTTTAAACTATTACAATAGCTCCTTAGCCAGAATTGCCACACCCTCCAAATACGATTCCCAAACAATGTGTTCTCATTAATTCCAGAATCATTACTCTAAAACAATAATGGGATCTTTTTCTCACCTGCTGAAAAATTTTCAAAGGATGCTTATTTTTTTAATAGACAGTAATGGGAACACTTCATTAGGAAATTTAAAATTAACATTTTCATCATTTTCATGCTGAGTTAGGAACAGTGTGAAAGATCATGGACACTTTAATTTTTGACATTAATAGAGAAATATATGGTCAAATATGTTTAAACGTCTTCAGTATTCATAAAACATATTTCTAAAATGAAATAACCAGACTGTTGAAAATCCTGAGGTGGCAAAAGCTCTAAAAGATAAATGTACAAAAATGCAGAATAGAGGTGACCTTGCTAATATTAAAGTGAAATTCAATATGCAATGATTAAAAGACACAAAAAGAGAACATACTGGAAAGAAGATACAATAAACCATGAAGAAACGACAGCTAAAACTTTATACAGCAAATAAAATAGGATCAAAATAGCCAAGGCAAAATTCTTAGATGCACAAAAAGAAACTGACAATATGAAAATCCTAGTGGAAAGCTTTAACACTGTCCTCAGAAATTTACAATTCATGCAGAAAAATAAATATCTTGCTCCATTTTCTTCAAGCTTCTCATGTTGCTGAGAAGTCATAAGTCTTTCCAGTATAAAGTACTGACAAGCGAACTTTTATTTTTTTTCTCTCTCTGGAAGTGTTTGAGTTCTCTTTATGCCTGTTTTGTTCATTTTAATGATAGTGTTTGTTGATAGGAGTCTTTTTACATTTAATGTGCTGGTCACCAGTGGACCCTGTTCAGTTTGGAACCTCATATTCTTCAGTTCTGAAAAATGACCTTAAATTATTTATTTGACAATTTCTAGCACTTCTAAGATATTTGAGTTTTTATACCTTTTCATATTATTACCATTTTCTCTTATCATTTGCTTATTTTTATTATCGCTGTTTATTTTCTCTACTTCTATTGAATTTATTGTCCTCTCATATTTTTATTTTCCAAAACCTGTTTCTTTTTCCTTGACTGTCCTTCCTTTTAAAAATTAGCGTCTTATTTGTGTTTCATAGGTAAAACATCTTTTCTTGTTTTTTCCAATATAACATTTATAGATATTTCTTTAACGTTTTCTTCAATGTCTTTGAGTACTTCCTTTATGTTTACTTGTTTTCATGTTAGAATATTTCCTTAAATGTCCAACATTTCCTGGATAGCTGATCATATTTGAGAGTAAGGAACTTAAAAATTGTTTGAAAGCTTCAATGGTATGGCTATTGTTTGTTGACTGTTGTCTGGAACTGTGTGGGGTGATTAAGCAGAGACCTGTGGTGGCTTTCTAACTGTGTGGCCTTGAACAGGTGACCTAAGCTTTCTGCTCCTCCTCTATGAAAAGTGGTGGAAAAATACAGCTTAAATCAAAATATTGTTTTGGAGATTAAATGGAATAATATGTGTAAAGTTTTGAGAATAGTGTCTACCATGAACCCCGTAGAGATGTTTATGATGTATATGTTTTGTCTGCCAAACGTTTAGAAGCTGCAGGGTTAGGCAGAGTCTGGATCTTCCATATTCCGTTGGTTCCCTCCCTGGTCCCTGAGGTTGTGCAGTGAACACAGTGATTTAGAACATGAGTCGTAGAGTTGAATAGATCTGTTGCCAACTCCTGTCCTGACTATTCCTACATGTGTAACTTTGGGCAAGTTACTTAAGCTCTCTGCTCCTCAGTTTCATCATTTCAAAAATTGAGATTTTAACAGAACCTACCTCATAAGATTATTTGTGTGGAATAAATGAGATACTACATATAAAGTGCTTGTCACATCCTAAATGCTCAATAACTTTCACCAATAAAAATAATACTGGAAATTATAACAGCAGCTACATGTGCTTGGTAAGACTCACTGGCTAACTCATCACAAGCATGCATCTTCAGCCCCACTGTTCTTTTCATTGATTCTTCGGATCCATTGATAAGGACATAGGTGACACGTATTCACCAGGTAAATCTGCGATTAAGAATTTCACATAATATACTTAGACTAGAGTTTGGTAAACCTTTTCGATAAAGGAGCAGATAGTAAAAGTTTTAGATGTCGTAGGTCATATGGTGTCTGTTGCAACTGCTCAACCCCCTGCTGTGTCCTGAAAGCAGGCTTAGACAATATGAAAGTGAATGAGCGTGTCTGTGTTCTAATAAAATAAAACTGTATTGACAAAAACAAGTGGGGAGGAAGGAATTTAGCCCACAGGCCTCAGTTTACCAAATCCTGGTTTATACCACCTAGCTTGAGATTAGAATAGAGACATAAGTGACATGGTCCCGTTCACTATTACAAACAAAGAAGCAGATGTTCCGGACGCTATTCTGCATACAGGAGTATTTGGTTATTGCTAGATAATTCATGTAAAGAGCTTCAACTCTTCCCTTTCAAATAGGTTCTAGAGTATTTTCCTATAAAGGGACATTTCAGAACCTGTTCACATGTTACGCCAGTAAATACATAGCAGGACCATTAGCACACAAAAGTTTGTTTTGTACTGTTTTCCCTTGATCCTCCCATCTCTAAGGACGAGGTCAAACCCGTATATCTCAACAACCACTTTGAGTCTATTTACAATTGATGAGAAGTGCACAAAAATGTATTCCCCCTCAGAATTGTTCTTATAAAAGATTCTGATTTTAAGGGACTCTGTAAAACAGAAGACTATGAATCATCATGGAGAGATGACTCACCTAGGAGCTAAGCGTATCCTCTGTAAAGGTGCAGTTTGGGAAAATATTTTTTTAAAGTAAAATCCACATTTATAAAGCCTGTTAAGTGTCTTGTGTATATGTAGAAGAAATAATTTATATAACATTAGTAAGATATTTTACCCACTCCATGTATATTTTGGCTGAATATCTTTTAACAAATAATTATAAGTTAATTCAAGGTCCTTGAAAGAAGAATGAAGGTTTACTAACCCTATTTACCATTGACCTAGGACGTGCTCTTTTCTCTCTGATTACTCTGTATGGTAGTCATAATTTACATGTTCTTAAGCTGTATTTTTATGAAATGGAAATATAAGAAAATAAAAGGACAATTGTGCTTATTGATCAATCAAACAACCAACTGGTATTCATTGTTAAGTCCTAGACAGAGTGTTAAGTGCCCCACAGGATTTAAAAGTACATCTCATGGCTTCTGCAGTGACTATGTAATAATGTAAGTGTAAGATTTTAGAGGAGACAGAAATTGGGGAGTGAAGTATTTGAGTAGATTTTATGAAGAAGATGGGACTTATAGAATAGGATTCAAATGAATAGAGAAGGAAGGACATTGCAGAAACGCCACAAGCAAATACACAAGTATGTCACGGCAGTGATGCTGAGATTACAATGACTGGAGCATTTGGGGAAGGTGGGGAGACATAGCAAATAAAACACATACATTGTCTGCATTTCAAAATCAGCCATGGGAGTGTTTTGTTTAATGGATGCATATGTATGTGTCTGTGCCCACATATATATAAATATGTACTCATATATATATATATATATACTACATTCCAAGGCTTTTAGGGCTTCCAACATACATAAAATATGAGTGAAAAAGAAAAAAATAATTGAGAGAATCGGGGCCAAGGGAAAATATACATAAAGATAGTGACTCATACATGGTAAGTGTTCCTAAATATTTATTAAATACGTGAAAAAATAAAATTGGGGCAACACAAATAGCACTATGATCTTGGATGTGTTATTTGATCTGTTTCTTCATTTGTAACTCAGGGAGCATAATATTGACTACTAACTATGTTAATACATGAAGGGTTCTTAGAACAATGCCAACCACAGAGTAGACGCTATATCAGTATTGAACTATTACTAATACCCAACTTATTTTGCAACATTTTTTAGAAACTCTAAGGAAATAAAAGCTGATTGAAAGGGGTGAAGTTCCATGCAAATCATTCGTTTTTTGTTGTTTATTAGATTTAGGGACTTCACAGAGCGGCCTGTATGGCTTTAAAACAAAAATAATTCCCATGGAAATATCTCCAAAGAAGTGCAACCTGGCAAAATATCCTAAAATAACCTGAGATAATTATTCAGAATATTAATATTTGACATTCAAGTGTATCCAATTGTCAGCACATTCCTCACTGCTTCAGATCATCTTTTCATTTTTATGTCCTGGTGAGATGAACCTTTAGTGCCCTGAAAGAAGCACATAATAAATATTTGAGCCATATTTGGGAGCATGATAGGGTGAGAGAGAAAAATGATAATGCAGTCAACTGCTGTATTTCTCCCCACATTTAGAAGAGCTTCCTTCAGTTGAAGCTTATTCGTGATCAGATGCAGGAAGTGCCAAAAGGAATACCCTTGGAATAAAACAGACAGTTCAAAACTAATTGCTGTTGACAAGCCAGTTCTGATTGAGCGTATGCGCATGTGTGCATACAAGCTTTTTACTGGTGTTGACGCTAATGTTGGCTTTATTTTATTTTATTATAAAGTTATTTCATTTTTTTAAAGATTGGCACCTGAGCTAATATCTGTTGACAAACTTTTTTTTCTTCTTCTTTTTCTTCTCCCCAACTCCCCCCTGCCACCCAGTATGTAGTTATATATTCTAGTTGTAGGTGCCTCTGGTTGTGCTATGTGGGATGCTGCCTCAGCATGGCCTGTTGAATGTGCCAGGTCCACACCCAGGATCCAAACTGGCGAAACCCTGGGCCACCGACGCAGAGCACACGGACAACCACTCTGCCATGGGGCAGGGCCCTAATGTTGGCTTGAAATCAGGAAGTGAATTAGCTGCACACTTCCTGGACTGTACAGAGGGGAACGTCATAATTATACCTGTTTCTTTGTGTAATTTTGTTGAAAAAAAATTTTTTTAGGAACATAATCTCACAAGTAAAAGTAACAATTGTTTATCCCTACACATCTTAGTAAATTTCAAAAATCTGGAAATATGTCTAAAGGGTGACGTTGACACAGCTAATATCAAAAATATGTCCCTTGTGTACACGTGAAACATCCCCTATGTTTATAGCCTGTTGTTGAACTTCAGTGAACTAACCAACTAACATGTATAAAGTGCAGAAAGGAATAAAGAGAAGACACCCCACTCCTGTCCTCAAGAAGCTTAGATTCTGGCTAGAGAGACAAACTGCCAACTGCCTATTCTGGAACTATTAGCAGTAAAGTGAAGAATCTGATAAAAGTAACTGAGTGACACAGACGATACCTTTACCTCTTAAATAATTTCTGAGGAGGAAGAACTCATTCATGCAAATAGACAAGCCCTCAAGAGGGAGTTAGAATGAGATCATGACTTCGAAGAAGGATTAGAATTTGATTATTTAAAGGGATGGACAGTCACTATAAAGCGTTGTAGATAACTATGTGGAGAAGGTAACTAAGTGCATTAGGCAAATTTATAAGACAGGGATTAGACCTGACTGCTGGAGTGGAAACCTCATACTGGAAGTAATGGAAGGGTGATCAGGAAGAAGCCAGGAAAACTGCTTATGCAGAAATTAGAGTAATCAGAGGAAAAGTGGTGAGGACCTGAAGTAAGACAGTGGCAGTAGGAATACAAAGGGAGAAATTAATTTGAAAGCTATTCTGGAGGTAAGGCTCAATGGGAAACTGAAATATTGATTAAAATTTTAACAGGAAAGGAGGAATCAGGGATGATTTCAGGTTTTTTGGCTTAGGCACTGAGGGAGATGTTAATAGAGAGACTAGAACAGGAGTAAGGATGTGTGGGAGTGTGTGTGTGTGTGTGTGTGTGTGTGTGTGTGTAGTAGTGTGGAGTACATGATGACAAGTTGGGTTTTGGCCTGTTGAGTTTCAGATACCTATGGAAATTCAATGAGATGCTAAGTAGACCACTAACCATTCAGTGTGAAACTCTGGAGAAAATTTAGAAATGTTTATTAGGGAACTGATGCCCATGGGACCACATTTGCCCAACTATGGATGGGGTTGATTGATAAATACTTTCGATTTTTGTCCCCTGGATGGAGAATTCTCATATTTTCTAAAGCTTCTGAGAAGACTGCACATGAACAAGAAACAGCTGGTTGTCAGTTTGGCCCACTCAGAAACCTATCCTTGTGGTCATCCTTATTTCCTGTTTCTTTCCTCTGCTCCTCACACCCTCTCTCTGGGATCACATCTCAAGAAACTACCTGCACACAATTTTTTGTCAGTGTGACATTGTTTTTTATGATAAGAAATATACATTTGATCTTCATCCCTGTTTCTGACACAGAGCTCCTAAAACCCTTGGAATTTCCTAAGCAATGAGAGATGTCTGTTGTTATGTTAATGAGGTGACTTTTGGACCCTGCCTAAGGATGATGGCTGGTTGCCAGTGGAGCCAACCTTCCAATGAGAGGGTTGGAACTTTCAGTCCCACTCTCTGACCTCTGGGGAGAGGCGAGGGGCTGGAGGTTGCATCAGTCACCAATGGCCAATAATATAATCAATCACACCTATGTAATGAAGCCTCCAAAAAACCCCAAAAGGATGTTGGGGGAGCTTCCAGGTTGATGACCATGTGGAGATGCAGGGAGAGTGGCATAGAAGCTCTGTGCCCCTTCCCACATACCTTGCCCTACGCATCTCTTCCATCAGGATGCTCGTCTGTATCCTTTATCACATCCTTTTATAATAAACTGGTAAACAGTAAGAAAACTGTTTCCCTCAGTTCTGTGAGCCACTCTAGCAAATTAATTGAACCTGATTTGGGGTCATAGGAACCTCCAATTTATAGCTGATGGGTCAGAAGCACAGGTGACAACCTGGACTTGCAATTAGTATCTGCAGTGGGGAGGGGGCAGTGTTGTTGTAAGACTGAGCCCTTAGCCTGTGGGATCTGATGTTATCTCCAGGTAGGTAGTGTCAGAATTGAGTTAAATTGTAGAACAGCCAGGTGGTGTCATAGAATTGCACGATGTGTGGGAAAAACTCCACACATCAGGTTTCAGAAGTATTGTGAGTGTGATAATAGCATGATAAAGGAGAAACACACAGGAGTAGCATAGGTTTTCTAAGGTAAATCTATAGGTGAAAAGGAGTATAGGCATATATATATATACATATATATAATTTTGTAGAGGAGAAAATGCTTTTTGTTTCAACTTAAATATTCTTGGTTAAATATAAGGCAAGTTGATTTGCTCAGGTTGAGGGAGGATCTGGCTGAGTAATGTTTTTCTGAGAAATGCAGAATTTGGGATTAGCAGCTGAGGAGAATGGAGTGGTTGCCACCTAGTAATGCTAGGAGCTTTGCCAGGAGGCTTTCAAGATCCAATTGAGGTGGAAACCATGAATTTCAATCTTCCCTATTAGGTGACTTTCTGTAGCAGAAAATTTAGTAACTGGGACATTGCTTGCTCTGGGTTTGGGATTTTACAAAGTTGGTGTGATGCGTGGAAAATGGTGCAAAAGAGAAGAGGTTTATGCAGCTTAATGATCGTATCTTGGGTCAAGATTAAATAGGAAAGGAAGTGAATCCAGAACAAAATTGATAGATTTGTAATAAATAGTGCAGATGAGAGACTGCAGACTCTGATATGGCTGTTAGTAGAATGGCTTAGAAAGAAGGGAGGCTGTAGATAGAGACAGGCATGCATGAGTAAAAGATTTCAGGAGTGGAGAGGATTTGAGTTGTGATAAGGTCCAGGGTGTGACTGTGGAAATGGATTGAGAGGAAGTTCCTTGGAGATAAAGGTAGGCTGCCGAATAAGCCCTGATTATAGAGTTTGACATCACCTAGGACCATTAGGAGACCACAAGAAGAGTGGGTGACTCCAGGACGTATGTGGACCCTAAGCTCTGGTGATGTGAGCAGAAGGTTGGTAGATGATAGCAACAAAAAGGGGACAACAGTGATTCTGCCAGACAAGAGCCATGAAGAGGGGTTAGAAATGGTAATGGGGAGCAAGAAGAGACCTGGATTTCCATTTTGTTGATTTCTGGTCTCTGCAGAGCTTGGCTGATAGGAAATCTACAATCAAGCCTGATTTAGAATATAGGAGGCTAGTATTATTTCTACCTTTAGAATTGTTATGAGGGGTCCATGTGTGTGAAAACATTTTGTCAACAGTGGGTTACTATCTTTATGTAAGTTAATAAAATGCAGAGAGGGAGAAATTGAGGAAACAAAGTCAAGAGAGATACTGCATGAGATCAAGGAACAGAAATAGAAGTTGAGAACTGCATTGAAAAGAAGGATGACGTCTTTTTCTCTGGGACTGGAGGGCAATTCGAGAATATAAAAGTAGAAATAGAGACACTGCTCTCCTCATTCACCCTAGGACACCTTTCAGGTTAATTCTGGAATTTGGACATACTTGTCAAAGTGACCAGTTTATGAAGTCATTAGTCCAAGAGCTGGCTTGTATTCTAAAGCCACTTAGCTGTGGCACTGATCTTTCATAGAGTATTTCTGTTTAGAAGGATAACAGAATAGCTTTGTCATGCAGCAGATACTTAGGAAACTAATACTGAAAAATGTTTCCAGTTTTACATCGTTATTGCAGTCACAAGTGAGTTTTGCGGCAGCTGATCCTTAAGCACCAATAGGACTGTGACAGTGAGATGGAAACTTGTGCTCTTGGCTGACGTTAAGAGTCGGAGCGAAACTGATCCTGTCCAGAATTGTAATCTTGACTCATTGCATAAACCTTTTCACCTTGATTGCAATTGTAAAGATACAATTAAATGGAGACAGCGGAACTCCGGAAAGAACATTAAATGATTCAGAACTACCTGTGTCTCTGTATTTCTCGGTATTTCGAACGAAGGTAAAAACAATTTTTTAACGTGTTTAAATGATTTTGAACTCAAATGTTGTTTATTTCATACACTGTTACTGTCACTCAAAAACACGAATTACAGGATTGGGCAAACACATTTTCTTACAAGACTTCCTTCCAAAGATTTGAATTTTAAATGGAGCCTCGTTTCCTTACTGTCAGCAGAGTAGAGGTGTGAGACACTAAGAGAGCGTCTTATTGTAAGAGCATCTTACATCCCATTTGTCACTTATGTAAATGCCCAACCTTCCTGTAGATGGAGTAAGTTTCGGTGTGTAGAAATTCGGCTCTACAGAGAAGTCACACTTCAATCCAACAGTGATTCAACACTATTTATGACATGCAAGTGTGACCAGGCTTGCCTTGGTTAAGATTGGGAACAAGTAAGAGCACCCTGTCTGGGCTTGTATGACCTAGAACCCAAAACAAGTTACTTAATCTCTTGGTGCTGGAGTTTCCTCAACTATAAAAACAACACTACAAATCTCATAGTGCTGTGATAAAGGTAAACTGAGAGAGAAAACATGCTGAGGCACTGGAAACACTACCTAGCACACGCAAGTGCTCAGGGGGTGTTCTTATTAACTTTAATGCCCAATAAGCTCTTATGCATGGAGAGAGAGATTTAAAACTATTTGTAATTTACTTAATAACAGTGTTTTAAAACTTTGTATGTATTCAATAATATTGTTCTGAATGCTTAAATACTTAGAAAATTAATATATCATAAGTTGAAAAAGGCAAAATTTTCCCTTTATTTAATCGGATTTCCCAAACATATAATTAAAACTAAGTATACTATAACAGATTTAATTGCTTTAGTCACTTTAAAAAGCAGACAAAACATACTTTAAAATTTTAAAAAGTTTAAAAGGTATTAACCCATCCTTAATCTAGTTATACAGTTATCAATATAGCACATGTGGAACTGTTTTCTAAGTTTTCTTTTATTCTCATTCTCCGTGCACACGCTCATTCTTAAACTGCTTCTTATGCCTGCTTGGGTTCCAATAATTTCATCAAGTACATTTCTGTGTTTTCCTTAGGTACAGCCATCCTCTACGCCTGGAAGAAATAAAAGATGATTGACTCATTGAAGCTAAGGTTGCAGGTTCTGGATGATCGATTGACTCTTAGTTGGCATACAGAACTCCTTACATTGTCCAACCCTTAGCAGGAGTGCTTCAAGCTGGGCACAGTTTTATAACAGCTTCCCTACTGTATCTGAGGGACTCTGAGCCCAGACATTCCACTGAGCCATAGCCTTGCAAATCTGATTCTCTTTCCCACAACTGTGTTGAGAAATGTTCCTCAGCCAGTGTTACATACTCATTGTCTTCTCCTTTCTATTGACCTGGACTGTTAGTTATAAATTATTAGAGTTACCAGTTTTTTGCATTGTAAATAATTGCTGTAACGCATGGCATTTATTTTCCCATTTTGAGTATCCTTTTGGATTTATGGCTTCTCACAGATTCAACTTGTTCCATTTAATTATAATAATTACTTTTCCCATTGAGGCTCAACATCTGAAAGTTTGATATGGCTCCTTTTCCCTTTCAACAATACCTTTGAAACCTGTGAATAGGTTCTTGCTCTTTCCCAGGACAGTCCTGGTCCATCTTGAGTTTTCCCTGCAGCCACACGTAGAGTCAGCTTCTCTCCTTGTTCTCTTTTAGCTGTGTTAGGATGCACATAAGATTGTCTTAGTCATACCTCTGCTAGCCAGTATGACATTGTCTCAAGGTGCTTTGGTGAGAGAGCTGCAAAAAAGATTTCTCTCTAAAATCGTGAGTTCACGATGTTTCCGAGTTTACAGTGGCTTTCCTGTATCCCTCTTTCTTGGCTGTAAGATAGTTTTCTATCTGCTTTCTTTACATGATGAGAGCTATTTAAATTATTATCTCCTCACCCAAGCTGTAATTATATTTCCTTATTTTTTATAATACTTATTATTTTAAATATATTTTGTTGTATTTACTATAGAAATTCTATCTTTTACAATTTGGGGCTTTCTACACTAATGTTCCATTTTTAGATGGCTTTATCCAAGAATCAAGATATTTCCACAAGATGTTGTAAAATGTGAAAGTATAATCCTTGTTAATTTGCCCCAAATTGCTATGTATACTATTGCATTCTTTTACAAATATGTTCCCCAAAAGCATTAAAATGTCTTATATACTACATGTACTATATAGGTCAAAGGACTTTCACTGTCTGTATATTATTTTTGACTGAATAACAATGCATTTTGTTAAGCTGGATTTCTTGTAGTATCAGCAGTACATCCTACATCTGTGAGTGGATGAATAAAACTCGTAGACTCTCTACACTCTAATTTACCAGAAACCCAGAACAATTTGGGATTGAAATTGTGTAATTGGTTTGGCTTCAACACAAACACGTTTTGGTCATGAAAGAACAGAGCTCACCAAGAGTAATAAGAAGTGCGTGACGGCCCCATCAGTTGGACAGACGAAGATAATTTCTGCTAAGTATCCTCTTCTAGACCACTTGGAAGCACAGCACGTATAATAGTCAAAACTGGAATGAAACACAACATCTTAGAATTACATGGATGCTGAAAATAATAGAATAAGCAACTAGCATGATGCTGAGTTTAATTTATAAATAAACTTTAAAGCATTATTCTGGGGGACAAATGGCTCTTTGGTTTGCAAATTCAGCAAAAGTGATTATATCTGTTAAGTAGAATTTCCTAAAGTTGCATTATTTGTAGCACTTTTGCTTTTAGTTTAAATGTCTTTGGGTTCTAAAAACCTAGAAGAAGAAAATACTGATATTGGTCCTTATTTTCTTCTCTGGAAAGTATTTTGCTTTGAGATAAGTTTCATGAGGCCCTGTACCTAAGAGAATGACCTCCCATTCTCTCTTTCCTTCCTCCCTCTTCCTCTCTTTCCTTAAAATAGCAAGACATGATGTTGGGGAGATGCCATAGCACCCTAACTTCATTAATGATCTAGAGGATTGATGGTAGCGCTGCTGACATGTAAGTGTTGCAAAGAGAATTTCCACAAATGAAGAGGGAAATGAACACCCTCACACCTGTTCTTGTCACAACAGTGTACAGCATGTAGCAGTCTCCTTAGAGGAAGTGCAAGATACGTGCAACATAATAAATATCGAATATTAGACTTCGCTGTGTCAACATTTTAGTGATTTTCCTAGAATAATTACTTGTAGTCATAAAAATTATATTCTCTTACTTTTTTCCTTTCCACAGCTATTCACTAAGAGCTAAAAAGCTATAGGAATGAGCTGTTTGTCTTAAGATCAATTCATTTACATCATATTAAGAGCCATGCTTTTTCTTAGGGAGAGAAAGAATCCTGATTTCCTCTTGGTTAGCTGCTTTTTAAAAACCAGCTCTCCCTTTTCTCTTCGAGCAGCCAGTGTGCTGAGACTAAGTGGGGTCACTCGCCCTCCTGCATGGCCTCTGAGGCAGCATGGGAATCAGTCACTTGCCAGAGTTATCTGTGAAAGGAAGCTGTGCTCTTCCCCACAGATTCAGAGAAGAGACTATCCTTTTTTGAAACTATTTGAGCAAATAGGTAGGATCCATGACTTTCTGAGAAGTCCTAGATAAGAGGGAGAAAAGGAAACATATTTAAATTATAAGTAATTTCCTATTAGCTGGGGTAAGAAAATTGGTCATAAGCAAACTCAGCTAAGTAGGAAGTAAGGCAGTGTTTCTCAAACTTTAGCATGCATCGAATCCTCTGGAGGGCTGTTAAAACGCAGGCAGCTGGGCCACCCCCAAAATTTCTGTATCAGTAGGTCTAGGGTGAAGCCCATGGAATTTTATTTCTCACAAGTACAGGTGATTCTGATGCTTCTGGTCTGGAGACCATAATTTAAGAATCAAAGTATTAAAAAATACGTGCTCCGTCAAAGACCTAAAGGTAAGACCTGAAACCATAAGGCTTCTAGAAGAAAATGTAGGCAGTAGACTCTTTGACATCAGTATTAAAAGGATCTTTTCGGACACCATGTCTCCTCAGACAAGGGAAACAATAGAAAAAAATAAACAAGTGGAACTTCATCAGACTAAAGAGCTTATTCAAGGCAAAGGAAAACAGGACTGAAACAAAAAAACAACCCACTAACTGGGAAAAAATATTTGCAAGTCATACATCCGACAAAGGGTTAATATCCATAATATATAAAGAATTCACACCACTCAACAACAAAAAATCAAACAACCCAATCAAAAAATGGGCAGGAGACATGAGCAGACATTTCTCTAAAGAAGATATATGGATGGCCAATAGGCACATGAAAAGATGTTCATCATCACCGATCATCAGGGAAGTGCAAATCAAAACTACACTAAGATATTGCCTTACACCCATTAGAATGACAAAAATAACCAAAACAAATAGTAATAAATGTTGGAGAGGTTGTGGGAATGCAAACTGGTGCAGCCACTATGGAAAACAGTATGGAGATTCCTCATAAAGTTAAAAATAGAACTACCATATGATCCAGCTATCCCACTACTGGGTGTCTATCCAAAGAGCTTGAAGTCAGCAATTCCAAAAATCCCATGCACCCCAATGTTCATTGCAGCATTATTTACAATAGCCAAGATGTGGAAGCAACCTAAATGCCCATTAACTGATGATTGGATAAAGAAGATGTGGTATATATATACAATGGAATACTACTCAGCTATAAAAAAGAAAAGATCGTCCCATTTGCAACAACATGGATGGACCTTCAGGGAATTATGTTAAGTGAAATAAGTCAGATAGAGAAGGACAATCTCTGTATGACTCCACTCATATGAGGAATTTAAACACACAGACAAAGAGAACAGATTAGTAGCTACCAGGGGAAAGGAGGGGTGGGGTGTGGGCACAAAGGGTGAAGGGGTGCACCTACAACACGACTGACAAACAATAATGTACAACTGAAATTTCACAAGATTGCAACTTATCATTAACTCAATAAAAATTAAATTAAAAAAATAGGTGCTCTGTAAATCTGCTAGATCGTGGGGCCTGAAGGAGCAGCCACTTTGTCTTATCATTCCTCATCTCACTTAACACAGCGTATTGAACATAAATTCCCAGTAAATCAATATTTGTTAAGCAATTAACTTGAGTATTATGTAGATAACCCCTAGATTCATATCAAATTCCCATGCCTCCATTTGCCTCTATTATATTAACGTCTTTTATTTTCTTCATAGCATTTATAAATACCTAAACTTATCTTGATTATGTGTCTACCTTTTACTCTCCATCCTCCACTCACACACTCGCTCTAGTATTTAAAATCTGCATCTATCTGTTCAATGGTGTACCCCAGTGCCTAGTAGTAGATGTTAGATAAATACTTGGGGAATGAATAAATTAATTCACTGACTGTTATAAAATCTACCTCTAATGTCAAAAACATCAGTCTGACAAGCTTACAGCTCATGTTGTTTGGACATAAGCAAAGTCAAGTCAGCCTTAAGCAAAATTAAAAGTGGGTAAATAGCTCAATTGTATTTAAAAGCATGCAAAGAAAAGTATCTTTGGGGAATAGGATTATGGCAAATATTCAAATATTTATTCTAGTTCTTGCCTGCCCCATCCCTCCTTTACAAAAATGTCCTGTGTCTTAATGCCCCCTCTCCTTTGGTCTTCTCCCTCCTTCCCCCCCAACCCCCACCCTTATTAATCCCATACTCAGCTTCTTCATTCCCTCTGGGATATAAAGCAGCTGATTGCAGCTTGATATGTTAACCTTCTCAGGGAATACATGGATTTTAAAATCATAGTTATTCATTCTTATTATAAAGTTAGCACATGTTCACTTCGAAAAAAAAAGTAGAAAAATTAGACTAAAAGGGGAAAAAAATCACCTCTTTTTATCCAACTAGAGATGACTACCATTAACACTGTGGTTTCTTTCCTCTCTCGTCTCTCGCTAAGCATTTTTCTACCTAATTATGATCAAATAGTCTATATAATGTTATACTACAGATAAGGACTTCCAACTGATCACAAACACAATGAGAGCCACAAAATATAAAAATTCAGAAACTTGCAAAGAGGAAAATCACGCATAATTTTGTCATTCAGTAGGAACGCTAATATTTTGTCTAATTTCCTTGTAGTCTTTTTGTCTTTGCATATATTTAACATAGCTGACATCATCTTCTCTTCAATATTGTTAATGAAGGAGCATTCATAGTCAATGACATAGCAAGTGACATCAAGAAAGGCTTGTTGATGATAGATAGCATCTGGCACAGGGTGATTTATTAGTCTTCTTGAGATAAAATTAAAACAACTTACTGTTTGAGGTCATTAAAAAATAATGAAAATTATTACTTAAGTTTTTAGGTAGTGAAAATTGCCATTAGAGAGCTCTATGAGTCTCTTCTTCTGTGGAAGGAGGGAGAGAGGGGGAGACTAATTTTACTTTGCAACTCTCCCAGCACAGTGTCGCAATGGCAAAAATACTTCAACAAGTTTGGAACTGCATAGAAACAATCATTCTTTTAATTGGTTATCATGGTTGGCAAGATATTTCATTTGAAATCTAAGGCATGTGGAAGAGAACCATACAAGCCCTCTGAGCCATATTTTGTAATTCCATAAAATGTACCTAAGCACATGGAGTTCAACTGAGCTCCTAGAGTTAAAAAAATGTCTTTTTACTTTTGGTTCCTGGATTTTTATTCATCCCTTGTTTTTATTTTCTTATTATTTTATTTTATCTTAATCCAAAGAGAGTTGGTGGTAAACTTCCTAAGCCATAACATATCTGAGAGTGTCTTTGATACTAGAGGACATTCCATATGAAAGAAAATTAAGCTGATTGTAAACTTCTTAAAATAGCACTCATCCCTTTTTATAGTTCCATTGTTCATGGGCTCCTATTTTTGCAGTTGAAAAGTCTGATAAAAGCCTGTCTTTACTCTTTATTGGCAGTCTTTTCAAAAATCTGTTCTGATTATATCAAGGATTTTTCTTAATGTATTTGAACTTTAAATCTGAACATTCAAATTATTTTTCAGTTATGAAAAGTTTTTTTCAATTGTATATCTACCTATAGTTTATATTCTAATTTTTCCGGCTTCTTATTGAGTAGCAGTCACTCTGTACCAGGTGCTGTTCTGTTGGAGATGCCACAGTGTGCACGACAGAAAGATTCTTGCTTTCACGGATAAAACATTTGTTTTATCAGGAAGTGATCGACAATAAAAAAATGAGGGGCAGAGTAATTTGATAGAAAGTGCTGAGGGAAGAGGAGCGGATGATCTTTTTTAAACAGCCATAAGAAAAAGCCTCTCTGAAAAGGTAATATTTGTGAGGCATGAGGGGTGTGGTGGGCTGTTGAAATAAAAGAAAGAAAGCCAGAAGATCTTGAGCTCAGTGAATATGGTCTAATGGAACCTGGAGAAAGAGTTTAAAGCGGAAAGCCATTGAAGGGTTTTACAGAGTGGAAAGATAAGATTCAGTCCACATTTTCTAAATGTTTACCCTTGTTACTATGTCATGAGCGATTGTAAGGAGGCAAGAGCAGAAGCAGGAGATCTAGTTAGGGGGTGCATACAACAGCTCATGTGAGAAGTAATGGCAGCTGAACCAGGGTGATGATAGGCAAGAGAGAGCAGAGGATGGATTTGGGAAATATTTTGGAGGTAGGACTGACAAGACTTGCTGATGGATTGACTGTGGGGGTTGAGGAAAAGAAATTTTAAAAATTGCTACTTGGTCATTTATTTGTACAAAGGATGCATAGTGGACACTAGAGGCAGGAAAAGTTTGGGTGGATGGAAAATCAAGAGTTCTGATAGCACAACCAGAAGTACCTACAACTAGAATATACAACTATGTACTGGGGGGCTTTGGGGAGAAACAGAAGAGAAAAAAAAAAAAGAAGATTGGCAACAGACGTTAGTTCAGCTCCCAGTCTTTGGGAAAAAACAAAAGTTCTTGAATTCAGGAAGAGTATGGAGTGGAGTGATGAGATGAGATGAGGAGCATTGCTAATATTCAAAATGTAGTTGGGTTCATGGTTTGGAGTTCTCAGCATTCTTGAAGGACAGATGACATGGAGATTATATCTTGGGCGAACTAGAAGAATTAGAAGTTGTCATCAGAAAAAGGGATACTTACTGTGATTTTGAAGGTAGGGTAGTCGTTGGTATAACAAAATCAAGGGTATGACTGTGTGCTTGACCAATGTGGGATTAAAAAAAAAAAACAAGTTCACTGGAGCTTGGAAGATCAAAGAAATGAAAGGCCAAAAGAAATGATCCAAATGAGTGTTGATACCACCAAGAATTGCAGAAATATTAATGGAGAGGGAAACATCATCTTATACACAAAATATGTAGATGGCACATAAGAGAGGGTAGCAATGGGAGAGTTGCAGAATATGACTTTCAAAGAGGTTCAAAACTAAAAATGGTTTGGAAACGGCAACGGGGAACAAAGAAAAATGTGGCTCATCTCTGTGCACTGGGATACATAGAATACGAAATAAAATGCAGCCTCGATATAAGAGAGATTCAAGTAAAGTGTTGCCCTCCGGAAAAATTTCCGTAAGGATTGCAGAGAGGGAAGATGCTGGTGACTCTCCATGAATCCCAGAGGGTGTGGTGCAAACTATTGGGAGAGCTTGGGCTTGAGCCCATGTTTTCCATCTCATGTAAATACCACCTTTCTTCTGTTCTCATCACTTTGTACTTTTGACTTTCACATCAAATATTTAAATTTCTATAGCATTAATTCTGCTTTTTACTCTGTATAATGTGTATTTGATTTATGTTATTGTGTTCTTTCATTCCTTGACACCCTCTCTCTTTTTATCTCATCCTGCTTTTCCCCCATTTCGACATTTTCACTTCTTAAGGATTTCTGCTATTACCAACAAGTAATGTCTTCTGGAATCCTATTGAGATCGCCCAATTTTTCTACACTTGTCTTGTGCTCCTTGCAGAAGGTCGTTCTCACAGATTTGCTTCTCCTCTGTATTTTCTTAATGATGGTTATTTTTTCTCCTTAATTCTGTAATTGTATTTCATAAATATGGAATTGTCCATCAGAGTTTCAGTCCTACTCAATTTTCTTTTCCAATAGCACCTAGGTCAAGAAAATATAATAGGACTAAATAAACCCTAAATGGATATTGGGCAGACCCTTGTGCCAAAGGTGACCCCACCTAGATGTCAGAGAACTAGGAACTGGCAAGGAACTAAGAACCCAGCCCAGTATGGAGGGATGATAATTAATCAAGTTACGCACCCTGGCTCCTCTTGGACTTAGACCAGGGAATAGAGAGGGCTGACTAGTCTATTGGGAAAGAGTTGGCTGATTAGTTGCGAGAGGAGAGTGGATTACCAAAAGAAATACTGTACAGGCCATGAAAAAAGTAGTGTTTTTTTTCCCCAATCTGCCTCATTTACCAAGAGGTTGCTTGTTTCATTTCACTCATCCTTGCAACAAATCCTTGTTTATAAGGAGTCTGATTCATACAGGTTCTCAGATTTACAGATGAAGGGTAGGTTGACATATGTAGTTTCTAACAATTGTATCCTCTTTGGGGAATACTAGACCCACAAGGTGTCCTGGGGCGGGGTGCAGTTTATGGCACACTTTTACATAAACGCTGCCAGCTATGTAGTTTGCCACTCCATGATCCTCCTTACAATGAATATTGGCATAATAAAAATTCTGAGAAAACTTGAGTTAAGCAAACTGCTTATTAAAATTAAACTTCTTTTTCAGTCACTTGAGCACAGGATCCCATCTTTTATTTGTTTACTTTTGTGCAATATCTAATAGCCGTGGGAGTTACTTAGAACAGGCAGACTTGGGGAAACACTGATTCAGCCAATTCTCTGTGTCCAAAAGGCTTTCTTCTTTGGCATCTGTGTTGAAATGACACGGGACCTTCACTTATCCTTGTTTGCTGGAACCATGATACACAAGGGTGGAAGGAAGAAAGAAGTATATGAGCAACATCAATCCTCAGAATGCCCTGCATTTAGGAACTTTTCCTCTTTCTTCCAAATCTACCTTGCACCACAGGAACTGTGATTCTCATTAAGCAATGTGCCAATTCCAATCTACTCCCCACCAAGTTCGGTCTCCTTGTTTTACTGTTGTTTTGTTTTGTTTTCAAGCATTTCTGTCAGTCAGTGGTCTAGGGAGAGAAGCCTGATGGAAGTATAAAAAGGGGAAGAGTGTTCTGGTAGCCTTCCACGTGTAGCCGTGAGGTGAAAAGATGGCTGCCTTTTCTTTTGGTTTATCTAAACAAGAGTTCAAAAAAGAGGGAAGCAGACAGGGTCTTTCAAAATATTTTAAAGCAATAGATTTACTGGTGCCATATCATAAGTTCTACTTATTGGATTTTCCAATGCATTTCCATTGATTTTACATTTAGTGGTGATGTTGCCATGATTCTGTGATTGAGTGGGTGATCAGCCTTAGTTAATGTAGGGATCTGCTTTCAAATTGTGTGTGTGTGTGTATGTGTGTGTGTGTAACTTTCTAAGTATTTTGGAGAGACACTAACAGGGTTTGTGTGTAACTGCCTGTCAAGCAAACGTCAAATTGGAATTCTCACCTGGAACAGGCTTTTCAATGACATCAACATTTTAAGCTGAAAAACTGAGACTCTGCGTATCTAATTTTACACATAAGAGAACAGATGAGAAGTTGTAACTATGGGATAGAGTGGTCTTCAAAGACCTGAAAACATACTATATAGGCGTTACATATACACACCCGTCCTCTCCCACAAATATAAACATAGTATTATGTGGCTATGTGTATGCGAATGTATGTATGTTTGTATAAACTAAGTTTTTCTTTTAAAATATTTCCCTACATCCAGGAACAAATCAAGAAAATGATCATTAAAATTATATAATCAAGAAATAAAACCCAAACTCTAAGTGTATAGTAAGTAATGAAAAAACTGGAATGATTAAAAAAGCTGAGATAACATTAAAGAAATCACAAAATTCAGCGAGAAAGGAGAAAATGACAATCAACAAAATGGTTTCTCTTTGTCACTTCAATCAACATATTTAGCTCTTTTGCAGTTTAAAAACTGGACTTATTAATAACATTTTTGACTGGAATGTGAAACTGATCAATTGCTTTGGCAGTATGTACAAACCAGGTATCCCCCAGTAATCTTAGGAAAGGAAGCCTGAGGAAATGCAAGGAGGGGGTCAGGGTCACAAGTTCCTTATATACCAGAGGACGCACATAATGAGCTGTTCTAGTGTTGCATATTTAAGTGAGAACTGTTGAACTTCCCATAAAACACTTTGTAAATGAAGCTAAAAATGCCAATGATTTATTAAAACAAAGAAAGATTATTTTCTATCTAATTAAATTTTGGAATTATTAGACTCTCTGCAATTTGTTTTTAAGAATTGCCTCTTTCCTTTGGGGTTTTCTGAGAATTAATGAGAAAAAGCTGTGAAGTTCTTTTGGAGAGTGTTATTAAAAAATAATAGGGGCTGTGTTTTGGTGTACCCCGGGTTTCCTCTGAGTTCTCTAGGGATTGAATGGAGAGCTGGATAAAGAGGAGGAACATAGTGATAGTTTTGTTTGCAAGCACGTTCAGGAAAATAATTTTATTTACCCTAAATTCATGTAACACCAGAATGTCATCCCCCATCTTCCCTCTCCCTCCACCTCACTCCAGTCTGAGACTTCAAGGGAAGAAATAGAGCTTTTCTTTTTTTCAAAGCAAAAATTAACTCTACTATAGCTTGCTTATCCTATTCCAGTGAAATGAAGCATTTACGTGGATGAATAGATGATTTTTCTGTGGAATGTGGATGTTAGAGGAAAGGGTGAGATCGTCAGGCATATCTTTTTGAATCTATGTTCTTTGGTTAATGAAGTACTCTTGACCATTCATATGAGCAGAAGTTATTTCCTTAGGATTGCTGGATCCTGCGTAAAAGCAATGAGGAGAACATAAATGTGGAGACTACAGAGTAACCCATGTAATAACCTACCTCAGCTTTCACTTAGTATCTCAATATCCAGTAGGAAAAATTTTCATGTTTGAAATATGATAGACCATGGGACATTAAAGGGCGTGCTAATGGTCCTGTGCAAATGTGTCACTTGATTCCATTAGTCCTACATACAAGCTAACAGAACACACTGACCATCAAGCTATCAACAGAGTACGATGAACACCATGATGCTCTCTTACAACCATCCACTTCCATGTCAGCTCCTATTCTTCACCAGTAATACCACCATTTTGGCTGCTCGAGACTTCCACAAAAAATGACTATCAAACTAAAAAAAGTAATATAATGCTTTAATACTTATTGTGTTATGCACTAAGTTCTTTACACAAATAAATTTCAAAAAAAAAATCAACCCAGAGAAGTGTATACTGTTATTATTCCAATGTGGCAGGCAGAATGATAAGATGTTCCCTATAGTTCCCTTCCCTTGGTGTCCATGTCATTGTGCAGTCCCCTCTCCCTGAGCACAGGTGGCGCCTGTGGCTTGCTTCCCGCTGATAGAATATGACAAGGGTGGAGAGACTTTATGGGTGAAATTTAGGTCCCTAATCAGTTGACGTTGAGTTAATCGAGAGGGAGACTCTCCTAAGCAGGCCTGACCTTATCGAGTGAGCCCTTTAAAAGAGTTCCATGCTTTCCCTGAAAG
Source organism: Equus przewalskii (assembly GCF_037783145.1). Lineage (NCBI taxonomy): Eukaryota > Metazoa > Chordata > Mammalia > Perissodactyla > Equidae > Equus > Equus przewalskii. The sequence continues at coordinate 52,179,120 of NC_091849.1, forward strand.
AAGAAACTGGAAGTAGGAGAGACACTCTCCCGCTTGCCTTGGAGCACACAGCCATTTTTGTTCTACCTGCAGAGGGAGGCAATCTTAAGAGCTGAGGTTTCAGTCTTACAACCTCAAGCAACTGAACTCTGCCAACGACTTGAATGAGCCTTGAAGAGGACTCGAAACTCCAGAAGAGAATGCAGCCTGATCAACGCCGTCAGGTCTGTGGTAACTTGTTATTTAGCAATAGATCAGTAACACATCCATTTTACAGGTAAGGAAGCTAAAGAAGTGACTTGCACTCCATTGTAGCAGTTCAATGGGAATCCAAGAATCAACCCCAGGCAGCCTGAACCCAGAGCTGCGTGGACAGCCACTTTGCTAGCATTTCTTAAAAGATTGATTGAAGACACACAGGTAACATGAGCAGCAATATCAAATATATAACATTGAAGGTTTAATGCATATTAAAAACTGTATATCAAATACTAAAACCTTCCAACAATAAAGCCAAATTATTTTGAGGGGAAATGGACTCATTTTCTAAAATTTTGATTTGAGAAGTAAAGATTTTCCTGGTTGCAGACTATTGTGATTTAAAATAGAATATTCTGCAAATTATCAATCACTAATTAAATTATATTATTAAAAAAAATCCGGCTACTTTCTCTGTATAAAATCTCATTTGACAGTTTTAATAAAATTAAAACTTTCGCTTAAAATTATATAATAAAATGGAAATCTAATTTTTCAAAAGAGAACTATTTATGGTAGAATCTGCAATGTTAAGGGGCAAAGTGGTTTCTTTGGAAATGAAAGAGTTAACTACAACAGAAGTATTTTTAAATAGTAAAATTTTCAAAAGGGACTGGAGTTTCACAAGGCATTGTTCTTGACATTTAAGATTCTTTCATATTTAAAAATTGAAAGACCTATTTTCAAGTCCTTTGATATGTTGCTGAAAGTCCTAGTTAATTAAAATTAAATGATCTGTTGTAAACTGATAGGCTGTGAGCAATTTTACTCCAACTATAAATTGCCTTCTTCTGAGTTAATATCTAAATAATGTTCATGCAAGCCATTTTGATTTATATGTGACAATCATGGTTAGTGACTCTTTACCAAAAAAAATCGAATGTTTCAAGGACTGGACTTTAGCACTAGGATGATTAGGATGCTGAGCCCACGAGCATAACAAAATAATTTCAAAACTCTGGTACAAATGTTTTAATCTAATGCACATTAGATATTTACATTAATGTTAAACATTAATGTTTAAAACTATGCTTTATTTTTAGTTAACTACTGGCTTAATACATGTTTGATAACCCACTAACCTCAGTTGCATTTGCAATAAAATTCTAATTAAACATGTGTGGACTACCTCATTGCCTATACAAACGCAATTGTCACTAGAAAGAAGTCACCGCCTGAATTCTAATAATAAGACAGTAACTCGAGCTTGTAGGCGACCTTTTACAATACTACAGGAACACAGTTAGATGCCCCTCAGACCCCAGTGGAGGGAGGTGACTTGATGACAGTGTTTGTCTTGATACCCTGCTCATCAAGTTAACATCCAGGCTTTCTCAAACATTCACTGTCTGCATAGCATTATGTTGCAAGGCCTCATTGGATGGGGAGAAATTGCCTAAACTGGTTCTGTAGTTCAATTAATTTATGGCAGGAAGATTCTGTTACAAGTCTACAGAATAAAACGAGTCATGCTCAGGAATTCTAGAATATTAAGGATGTTCAGCATTAAAGATTTCCACTCACCTTTACTCTTTTTCTCCCTCAACTTTTCTTCCCTCCTTCACCCACTTGTCTGTCTTCACCCCCAGTTTCTGGAAGAATGTTCTTTTGCTACTGTGATCGTAGGTTAGGCATGAGTAGTGAATTAAAAATAAGTCCTGAGGTTGAATTAATGGTGAAGAATTTTCTCCACTGCATCATTTGAGGACACCAAAGAGGCCTCTTGATATGCTGGCCAGGAGAGGGCTCTCTGATGGGCTACTATGCACGACTAACATATACAATGAGCCACTTCTTTTTGACTTTCATGTTCAATGGTGACAAATCACGGGCCACTGAAATCTTTGATCCATTTCCTCCTCTCATCTGTGAAACAGACTCATGGCCTTGACTTCTTTTTATTCACTTTTAATGCCTTAGAGATGTTGCTGTGGATGATAACTTGGACTCTAGCCAGGTCTTTCTCGTTTAATACTTCCAGTCAATCAATATCAACTCTCCAACTGAAAAATGACATAATGACATTTTAAAATAAAGGGAAGCTCATTTGCAAAGCCAAGTGCAGAGATAAACTAAGATTATGTGAAAGTGGTTTCTAGTTCTCAAGCAAGCACTTTGCATAATTGTGTTACCAAAGGAGGCTGCTCAGAGTGAGGGCTTAGCCCAGAACGTAAATGGCTTGCATGAGTCCTAGAACAGCGCATTTCCTCACATGACATTTCCTCTCTTAGAAAAAGAAAAATCCTAGAGATTTCAGGGGAGATACCAGAATTCACACTATTGTCTCTGAAATAGGTTTAGCATTAACAAAAGCCTTTATGTTACATAAACCCATCTTATTCTATTTTCCTATAAACGTCTGTTTCTCCTATTATTCATCTTTGGCATAAAATTATGTGCCAATTATTTTATAGTTCATCATTTCTGTATTTACTGTTTAAAAAATCCATGGTATGGATTTTATCCATAAAAACATTTTATCAGTGTTCCACGTCAAGGATTCACCGAAGATTGCCTCTCTGTGGAGGCTGCCTCCTTTACAAGGCTGTCCTCCTGTTTTTAGTGGCTCTCAAGCATTAGTGTGTAGGAAAAATTACCTGCAGGTCTAGTTAAGACACTGACTACTGAGCCTCACCCCAGACAGCTGCCCCATCTGGGGCGGGACTCAAGAATTTGCGTTTATAGCAAATTTCCAGATGCTGCTGATGGTGCTGGTCTGACATGAAATTGAGAACCCCTGCTACATTAGCTTCAGTACATTTCTACAGGGTCATATTTTAAAAACAAATTCTGCCTCAATAATACATTGACTAATCAAACCTACTTTTAAAAAAGATTACTCTATATGGTTGATAATTACCTATGATAGTACCTAGTAATAATAATATCTAATATTTATTTTAAAATTACCATCTATCTCAAAAAGATATACACACCCCCAATGTTCATAGCTGCATAATTTACAATAGCCAAGACATGGAGACAACCTAAGTGTCCATGGATAGATGAATGCATAGAGTAAAGGTGCCATACACACACACAATGAACATTATTCAGTGATATAAAAGAAGGAAATCCTGCCATTTCCAACAACATAGATGGACTTTGAGGCCATTATGCTAAATGAAATAAGTCAGACAAGGAAAGACAAATACTGGTTGATCTCACTTGTATGTGGAATCTAAAAAAAAAACAAGCTCAAAGATACAGAGAAGAACAGATTGGTGGTCACCAGTGACAGAGTCAGGGTAGGGGTAGGCAAAATGGGTGAAAGTGGTCAAAAGGTACGAACTTCCAGTTACAAGATAAATAAGTCCTCGGGATGCAGTGTACATCTAATGTAGGGCTAGGTTTGGGGTAGCTATAGTTAGCAATACTCTATTGTATATTTGAAAGTTGCTAAGAGAATAGGTCTTAAAAGTTCTCATCATGAGAAAAAAAATTGTAATTGTGTAAAGATAGATGTTAACTAGACTTATTGTGGTAATCATTTTGCAATATATACACATACCAAATTATTATATTGTACACCTAAAACTAATACAATGTTACATATCAATTATTTATCAATAAAAAATTACCATCTGCTATGCAGCATTCTAAATGTCATATATGGATTCGTTTAATTCTCACAATAATTCTATGAGGTTAGTACTATTATTTGATTTACAGATGAGAAAAGTATATGATAGAGAGTTTAAGGTCACACAGTAAGGAGGTGGTGCATCAGAGATTTTTAACTTGGTTACTCACTCCAGAGTTCCCACTTTTAACTATCAGACTACTGCTATGGACCAAATTATGTTCCCCTAAAATTCATATGTTGAAACTCTAACCCACAATGGACTGTGTTTAGAGACAGGGCTTTTAAGACAATTAAGGCTAAATGAGGTCATAAGGGTGGGGTCCTAATCTGATAGGATTGGTGGCTTTGTAAGAAGAGAGAGAGAGATCTTACTCTCCACAAGCACATGGCTGTAATGCAGATAATCTGACCATGCAGATACCCTGATCTTGGACTTCCAGCCTCTAGACCTGTGAGAAAATAAATTCCTGTTTTTTTTTGTTTTTGTTTGGTGAGGAAGATTGGCCCTCAGCTAACATCCATTACCAATCTTCCTCTTTATGGTTGAGGAAGATTGTCCCTGAGCTAACATGCATTACTAACATCTGTGTCAATCTTCCTATATTTTGAATGTGGGATGCCGCCATAACATGGCTTGATGAGCTGTGCGTAGGTCCATGCTCAGGATCTGAACCTGCAAACCACAGGCTGCCAAAGTTGAGCGTGCAAACTCAACTACTATGCCACTAGTCCAGCCCCAGTAAATTTCTGTTTTTAAGCCACCTAGTCTATGGTATTTTGTTATGGCAGCCCAATCTAAGACAACTGTTTTGCCCTAAAATGTGGATTATAATTTAATCTATGCTTCAAAATTGTATTTTTTGCTACCTTCTTGAGCGGTATTTGCCTATTTCTAGTTTCTATATGTTTGTCTTCCATTAGGTAAAGGCAAAAGGCACGCAACACTTTCATTTATAAGAAAAGTCTGTGCCAACAACCTGGGTTTCCTCAGCTCCTCAGGGTGTGGGAGCATCTGAGTAATGAAGGCGTTGGAGATCATTTTAATGTAGTACTTATGGAAAAAGTGAGGGAAAGATATTATTAGATTCATTTTCTCTGTAACACATTTCTTTCTATGAATTTGATTGCCATTTCTGCTGTAATTTCAGTCACACTCTGAGGATGACACAGAAAGGCTTGGTTGTTCAAATGGATCTTTAGATTTCAAAGTGGTGCCTTGGTTTAGGCAAATTTATTCAGACTATTCAGAACTCTAAGTGCTCATCAGCTTGTTTGGAATTGGAAAGCAGTTCCCAGAGAAAACAGAACTGGGTAATGAAATAGCAGAACGACAGGTAATAAGTAGACGTCCTACACTCAACTGGATAGAAAGAGGAGAAACCAGCAGTATGTGTGAAATATGGACAGAAACTATTTATGAATTAACCTGAATACAGCACTAACAAAAATTTTTTAACACATATCCTATCATGCATGTATTAAATATGTTTTTGTTAAAGCATATTTTCTGTATATCAGTGTGCATAAACATTAAGAGCACAGCTCAATGAATTTTAAAGTCAGATTAATATACGGAACAGTACTGTAAAACACTTCCTCTTACACTTCTCAATCAACAATTCCAAACACTGTAACTCCTATCACCATAGATTAGTTTTGCTTGTATTTGAACTTCACATAAGTACTCTTGTGTCTGGCTTCTTTTGTTCAGTATCATATCTGAGATGTGTCCATATTCTTCCAAGTGTCAGGATTTCCTTCTTTCGCATGGCTGAATAAGATTTCACTATATATGTATACATGCCACATCTTTATCCATTCCCCCACTGATGGACACTTAGGTTGTTTCTGTCCCTTGGCTATTGTGAATAAAGCTGTAATAAACATGGGAGTGCAGATAATCCTATTTTCATTTCCTTTGGATAAATAACCAGAGGTAATATTGCTGGATCATATCGTGGTTTTCTTTTTAATTTTTTTTCTTTTCGCTTTTTTTTTTTTTTTGAGGAAGATGAGCCCTGAGCTAACTACTGCCAATCCTCCTCTTTTTGCTGAGGAAGACTGGCCCTGAGCTCACATCCATGCCCATCTTCCTCTACTTTATATGTGAGACACCTACCACAGCATGGTTTTTGCCAAGCAGTGCCATGACTGTACCCGGGATCCAAACCAGGGAACCCCGGGCCGCTGAGAAGTGGAACGTGCGAACTTGACCACTGCACCATGGGGACGGCCCCTTATTTTTAATTTTTTGAGGAACCTCCATACTGTTTTTCATAGTGGCTGTACCAATTTACATCCCCTCCAACAGTGCACAAGGGTTCGCTTTTCTCCTCATCCTCGCCAGTTGTTATTGCTTATCTTTTTTTAAGACAGATGTTCTAACAGGTGTGAGGTGCTATCTCATTGTGATTTTGACTTGCTTTTCCCTATTAATTAGTAATGTTGAGCCTCTTTTCATGTACTTGTTAGCCATTTACATGTCATCTTTGGAAAAATGTCTGTTCAATTCCTCTGCCCATTTTCAAATCAGATTTATTTTCTGTTGAGTTGCATGAATTCTTTATATATTTTGGACATTATCAGATATAGGACTTGCAAGTATTTCTCCCATTCCATAGGTTGCCTTTTCTTTTTGTTGATGGTCTCCTTTGCTGTGCAGCAGCTTTTTAATTGGATATCGTCTTGTTTATTTTTGCTTCTGTTTCCTCTGCTTTTGATGTCACATCCAAAAAATCATTGCCAAGACCAATGTTGAGGAGTTACCTTTTGTTTTATTTTAGAAGTTCTGCAGTTCCAGGTCTTAAATTTAAGTTTTTAATCCATTTTGAGTTGATTTTTATGTACAGTTTAAGATATGAGTCCAGTTTCACTCTTTTATATATGAATATCCACTATCCCCAACACTATTTATTGAAGAGACTATCTTTTCTCCATTGTACATATTCTTGGCTTCTTTGTTGTAAATTAGTTGACCGTAATTGCATGGGTTTCTTTCTGGGCTTTCCATCCTGTTCCATTGATCCGTATGTCTGTCTTTATGCCAGTACCTTACTGTTTTGATTACTATAGCTTTGTAGCACAGTTTGAAATCAAAGTGTGATGCCTCTGGCTTTGTTCTTCTTTCTGAAGATTGCTTTGGCTATTTGGGATCTTTTGTGGTTCTATATGAATTTTGGGATTATTTTATCCGTTTCTGTCAAAAATGTTGGAATTTTGATAGGGATTATGCTGAATTGGTGGATCGCTTTGGGCAGTGTGGACATTTTAACAATATTAACTTTTCCAATTCATGAGCATGAATGTCTTTCCATTTATCTGTGTCTTCTTTAATTTCTTTCATCAAAGTTTTATAGTTTTCAGGACACAGATTTTTTACCGGGTTGGTTAAGTTTATCCTATGTATTTTAGTATTTTTGATGCTACTGTAAATGGGGTTATTTTCTTTACTTATCTTTTAGATGTTTTGTTGTTAGTGTCTAGAAATGCAAGTTAACAGTTTTCAGTATGTCTCTTCCGTAAATGATGATGGGAAAACTGGATATTCATATGCAAAATAATAAAATTGGACCTCTATCTTACACCACTCACAAAAATTAACTCGAAATGGATTAAAGACTTAAATGTTTTTTCCTACTGCCAGCTGAAGCTGCTTACTCCTTAGCAATGACATTTTTACTCTGTGGGCTCTCTAACAGTCATCAATTTTCCCCCACGTTGGCTGCATTGTTTAGAAGGAAATGATTGAACATCCATGGCTGTTTGGCAAGAAGGAGCAGTTTTGATAATTGCTCCCCCATGCACCTAAGGCTTTCTAATTTCTGAAAACATGAACCCTACAATCCTCTTTTGCTCTCAGTCATGGGGTAATGTCAATTAACTGTTGTATTCTCATTCTTTGTGGTGATGTACACCCACATTCATTCATTTATTCATTCACCCAGCTACAGTAAGCCAGGCATGATTCAAGCCAGTGGAGATAAAGCAATGGCTAAAAAGACAGCCTGAACTCATAGAGCTTACATCCTGGCAGAGGGAGACAGACAGTAAACAAATAAATACATGGAGAGGTAGGATTTTAGATTATGATGAGAGCTAGGAAGAACAACAAGGCAGAAAAAAAACAGCAGAGGGAAAGGGAGGAGAAGAGAGAGAGGATGACTATGTCATACTGATTAGGGAAGCCCGTGACAATAAAATGATATTTGAACAGAAGCCTCATTAAGAGCCATGCAGTTCTCTGGGGGGAAAACTGATGTTGGCCAAGGAGATGTCAAAGGGTCTGAGCCAGCAGTGTCTGTCTGGGTGGCTGCAGAGCAGGCAGAGATGAGAGGGACATGGGGCCAGAGTAGCTGCCAGTGACTCGATTACAGGGACTGTAAAAATTTGGAGTTTACTCTGAGTGGGATGTGGTTTCAGTTGGAATTAGATTTTGCTCCTAGTGATACAAATCTAAATAGCCACGGCTCCAACAATTAGAAGTTCATTTTTCTCTCGCTACGGAAGTCTGGAGATACACAATCCCAGGCTGAAATTTTAGCTCTGATCTGCAAAGTCCTCTAGAGGGTGAGCACCTTCTAGTTCACTGTTCCAGCCTCCCGCAGACCCCAGGCAGCAGGATGGAGGAACCAAGTTTATAACCGATCATACAACCCAGATTTGCGTATGTAGAAATGACTTAAACGTGTTGGTAGAATTGACTCAGTCCAATTTCTAACACTTTTTCTTATAGCTAACAGAGTCCTGAACGTACGTGTGGTTCCTCCTCAGCATGAGCATTTTCTTGTACAGATAGATTAGGCTCACGTCGGTCCTCTCTGACTTCATGTGCTGCCTGAATCCAGGCTGGAGAAGGTGCTGGCTTTGTTGTTGGGAAAAATTGTACCTTTCATTGGATCCTAATAGTTCTCTTGGGAACTCGGTGGGGTTGAATATTGAATTGGCTCCTTGAAAAGTGTAGACACATCCTCCAATTAGCAAGAGATTAGGGGGACCCTAAGTGTTAATTATACAGAATTGGGGGATAGCTCCTCTTGTTGAACAGCAGAGTGGCTCTTTAGCTAGACAAACACACACTCACACACCCTCACAAAACACACACATAAACACATCCTTCCCATTTATTTCTAGGCTATTTCTTGTGAAAAATTTAGTGGCAATATTAATAATACACGGAGGAGTGAATGCTTGATAAACTGGATCATTTCAGAGGTTATCTGAATCACTAAAAATAATGTATATCATTACCCAAATATATATATTTAATTAGAGGAATATGTGGAAAATACTAAATAGATATAACATATATACACACCTATCTGTGACTATGTATAAACTGTCCGATTTTATATATAAACTGTCTGTGATATATATAGTAAGGTGGATTATAGATATATAAATATAAATATATACACACCAGGAGGCTTTTGGGTTCCCTTTGCTTACCCAGGCTGCTCCCTGTGACAAACTAGCATCCAGAAATTGATTAAACGCACAGTATTTGCATTCTTTTGAAAAAGGCACCTTCCTTAGCCATGAACTAGCTCTATATTCCATAGTTTAGTAAAATTTAAGTGTCATGCTTGTGGGTAAGAGTGTGTTAGCGTGGAAAATATTAAAATCGGAATAGAGGACCTGGAGGATCTGGAATTTAAATTGCTTTTGTAATAATCAAACATTTTAGTTTTGAGGTCAGGTAGACGTGTCAGAACAGTGGATCAGATAATTAGCGTTTTTCAATTCTGGGCGTCTTATGTTGTTGGTAGTGGAGCATCCTTATTTCAGCTTCCACTCAGATATTACGGAAGGGAGGCAAACTAAAAGGAGTGAGTTAAGGAGACTCTTGAGCTGTATTTGAAATGTGGTTAGCAGGCAGATTGTGGGGCTGAGGTACCCATCAGCTTCCTGCCTTCCTTTGGCCGAGGCGGTGCACTGTTCCATGTCAAGTGTTCCAGCGTGACTCAGCAAATAACTGTGGAACTCTGAAATTGGTTAGAATTTTCTTCTCATATTTTTTCATGTCCTGTGTTTATGAACCATTAAAAAATAATGGCTCAAGAGGCATTAAAAACTATCATTCTGAAATGCAGTACCACACATTTTAACTGAAGTACCTACATTCTTGCTCATTTACCCATGTATTAATTCAGTACATAATTATTGAGTGTCTCCTGTGTGCTGGCTACTGTGCTGGTCACTTCCCTCATGCTCCTTATATTCTGTGGGGAGGCAAGTTTAAAAATGAATAGCTAAAGATCTAGTGTATAAATGCTGAAAAAGATAAATGGAGTCATAGAACAAACTGAGTGGGAATTTATTTTAGGTCATTTATTATAAAAAATGTTTTTGTGGGGTGACGGTTGTACTCCAAGGACCTCACCAATAAAATAGGCAAAATATGGAAATACAGTCCATGGAATCTCTATGTATATGGAAGGACAATTTGTTATTGGAAATGTAAAAAGAAAACAAGGAGTCAGTGATTTGTTTGCGATCTAACAGAGGAATAGAGACATGTTTCATAGTGGTGGTCCCAAAGCAGCCAGAATCATGTTGAGAAAAAGAGATATGGGGCAAGGAAGCAAATGAATAAATCAGATTGGCAAATCACGTCTAAGAAAAATATCTTCAGTGTGCCTACTGTCACTAGAAACTGCAAGCAAATAGAGCAGAAGTCCACTAAACTTTTCAAAAACTTGGTTCTCTAAGGACTCACAAGCCTAAATAGAAACAACAACAAGCCCTTTAACTGTTTTAACATCAAAACAACTCCAAGACCCCCACTTTTGCATGAGCAAGACTCATGCTAGGAAAGTTCTAGAAGTCCCACAATATCATATCCCCAACGATCACTGTAGTTGTGGTCAAGGAGGACAGTGGACAAAAAGGAACCTTCCAGAATGTGGAGCCAAGAGTCACAGAGTACAGAGAGAACAGATTTCTAATTAAAGCCATTTGCAGGTGATTTATGATTGCTATGTTTCTTTCTATTCTAGTGGGAACTCTCATTGAAAATATTTCATCCCAGTTATTCCATAGTATATAAGGTTGATACGTGTGGAAAAGCAGAGAAAGCCTGATAACTTGTTTTCAGTTCATCGATCACCCGATCTGGACCTGAGGGCATGGCCTTCACCTCACTCAAAGATCCAAGATTTGAGCTGGGTGCAGAGACTAAATGGGATCATGGGTTTTCTTCCTAGAGGGAGATTTCATTGGTTTGAAGAAGGAAGGCACGGACATTCCGTGGCCAGGGATGTAACCATTATTTTATTGATGTAGAAGTTTGATTCTTTTCAGGGTTATTTGGAACTCTGTTAGGATGTAAAGTGGTCATTACTCTAGACTAGAGAAATACTAGCCCTAAAGTTTGGGATTGTGGGGGGGGGGGGCCTCAAGCGAATGCCTAGGGTCTTCTGGGAGGTGTCCCTTCTATGGCGATCAGCACTGCTCTGTCTCCCAGCATTGTGTGACTTCTAAAGACTGTTTATCTCACAGCTTTCAAGGAAACATCACTGACAAGTCGTTTTGGATTCTTACATTGCACATCTGTAGAGGTATCAAAGATAGGCAGGAATAAATCTGAAAATTCCAAAGCCTTTTAGAAACATAGAAAAGTAAAAAGAACAAATAAAGCTTCCAAAACCCCACATGCTCACCAAGTCCAGGAGATGGAGCACATTCAAACTTCAAAGTACCTAGTATAGAAAAAGAAAAACCTACGTGAGCCATCTCCCATGCTTCCAGGGTAAGCGCTCATAGAGAAGAGCAGTCCAGAAAAAACTGCGTGAGGAGAAGAGTGGAGAGCTAGTGCTGGGCTTAAGACTGATACAATACCACCTGCACACACCCCGCAAAAGAGAGAAAGCCCACCCTAAGCGTTTAAATTCTGGAAAAGCATCCTGGTAGCTGAAGGAAAAAGGCTTAAAAATAAACACGGGATGTGGGGAGGCAGGCTTGGAAAGCAAATAGCACAGGGAGAGGAGGAGGTTAAAGAAAGGAGGGGCGCCCTTTTGGAGACTGTTTAATGAAGGGAAAAATAAGAGAGAAAAGAATTTAGAATACTACAAAAGAAAACGAAAACAAATTGAACCCCACAAAACCTGTCCTCCAACTGTGCCTCTAAAATAAAGTCATCAGTAAACAAACGACACTGTTTCACTGACAAAGGGACACTTTTGAACTGATAAGCTTATAAATCACTGCAAATATTAAGTTCTGTATGTAGCTTGCATACATACGCACATACATTGCCTATATAACTACATTAACAAGAGAATAGAAAATGAGAATCCAAATAATTCAGAGGATGAGAATTCTACTAAAAAAAGTGAAACACAGAAGAAAATTGTACAATAACATTTTAGACTGAGTTAATAACTTTAAACACACACTTGGAAATGGATATTTAAAAACACAAATTTTTGAATCAAAAATTTGAAAACTAAGTAGAGAACTGGACAGAAACAAGAAAGAGAAAATGAGTTGCTCAAACTCAGAAAAAAATTGTAGGAAGAGAAAAAAGAGTGAATAAGGACTGAAATACTAGATGCCTAAGGAAGAATCAACTCAAATGTAAATTTAATGCTATTTAAGGTTAAGACAAATGGAGAAAGAAGAGTCAAGAAATGGCGTTGGGGTGATTGGATGTCCGCACGCAAAAGAATGAAGCCGAATGCCTACCTTGAGCCATATATAAAAATTAAACATGGATCAAAGACTTAAACGTATGAGCTAAACTGCAAAAATCTTAGAAGAAAACAGGTGAAAATCTTTGTGACCTTGGATTAGACAACGGTTTCTTAGATATGACACCAAAAACATGAGCTATAAAAGAGAAAAGTGAGTAAACTGGACGTCATCAAAATTGAACATTTTTGTGCATCAAAGGATGCTATCAAGAGGGTGAAAAGAACACTTGGAGAATGAGAACATATTTGCAAATCATATATCTAAGTGATTAATATTGAGTACGTATAAACCACTCCTACAACTCAATGGTAAAAAGACAAATGGACAAATGACGAGGATAGACATTTCTCCAAAGACGATGTACAAATGTCCAATAAGCACATGAAAATATGCCTTTAGAGAAATCGCTAGCCATTAGGGAAACGAAAATGACAGTGAGACACCACTTGAGACACACCGTAATCAAAGCAGATAATAACAAATGCTGGCAAAGATCTAAAGAAACTGGAACCCTCGCATGCTGCTGATGGGAATGTAAAATGGTGCAGCCACTCTGGAAACAGTGTGGCAGCTCCGCAAATGATTACACATAGAGTTACCACGTAATCCAGCAATTCCACATCTAGGTATAAACCCAAGAGATAAAAACACATGCCCACACAAAAATTTGTACATGAATGTTCATAGCAGCGTTATTCACAATAGCACCAAATTGGACAAACCCAAATGCCTATCAGCTCATGAGTGGAAAACAAAATGGGTATATTAATACAATGGAATATTCAGTAATAAAAAGAACTAAAGGACAGATATATGCTAAACATAGATGAACCTTGAAAACATTATACTAAGTGAAAGAAGCCAGTGACAAAGGGCCACTTATTGTACAATTCCATTGATATGAAATGTCTAGAATACACAGGTCTACAGAGACAGAAAATAATTTAGTGGTTGCCTGGGCCTGGAGAGGCAGGAGGGTAACAGCTAAGGTGTGCAGTTCCTTTTGGGGGAACCAAAAGGTTATACAATTAATTGTGTTGATGGATATATAACTTTTTGAATATTCTAAAAGCCATTGAATTGTATGCTTTAAATGGGTGAGTTATGTGTATATGAATTCTGTCTCATAGCTTATCAAAAAAGCTTTAAGAGAAAAGCAGGAAATGAGAGAATGAAAATGAGACAGGAAAAGAAGTGAGAGAAAAAGTGAAATAGAAGACGGCAAAGAAAATCCAAGTTACACATATTTTACGTCTCTTAAGAAGAATAACAAAACCATGGAAAGAACTTATACCTATGATCCCAAAAAATTCTGAAAAAAACGTGACCTAAATCTACATATTGAAAGGATTCACTGGGGACTGGTGAAAACGGACCCAGGGTAATCTACTCTGAGACATATTCTAGAAAAACAGACACTAAAGATTAAGAAAAAATAAGAATTCTCAATTCTACCAGGGAATAGAATCAAATATTTTACAAGGGCAAGAGAATTAAACTGGATTCTGGAGGCAGTTTTAGGGGATTCCCACTTGCCAAATGTGGGATATGAGCATCAAAATAAATAATAAATATAACCCACAAAATAACACAAAGATCCATGAAGCCACACAGATGAGAAGGAAGAAAGGAAGATAAGGAAACAGGGAGGGAAGGAGAGAGGGAGGAGGGAAAAAGAAAGGGGAGGAAAGGGGAGAAAGGAAGAGAATAACCCTTTCTTACAGGGGAGTGTCAAATAACTGTGAAAGAAATGGTGGAATTAAAAATCACCATTTAGCAAACATTGTAACAATAATTTATCCAGGCAAGTATTACCAATGGATGGTAAATCTAGGTTGAAAGTTTGTGGACTGACAGGTATTTACATAATCTCAAACTATCTTCCCACAAGATGCTTATTAGTTACAAAAGGAAAAACAGTACCTTTACAGTAGAAATGCCTGGCAAGCACCACCTTGACCAAGTGACCCAAGTTAACATCACCAGTAATGGGACAGATCAGCGTTATGTACCTCTTGATAGAACGCACTGAGAACATCAGATTGCTTCTGTGAGACACCTGCCAATTACCTGATCCTCCTCATGAGGCGACATCAGACAAACTCAAATTGAAGTGCATTCTACAAAATTCCTGGCCCGTGTCTGGAAACACGTTGAATGTCTGAGGAACTGTTGGAGATTAGTTTAGAAAACTAAAGAAACAAGCTAACTAAATGTAATGTGGGACCTGGGATTTTCTTTTGCTATAAAGGATGTTATTGGAACAATTAGCAAAATCTGAATAAGGTCTCTGGAGTAGGTCATCATGTTGTATCAATCATATTATTCTGAGTTTGCAAATAATACTGAAGTTATATAAGAGAACAGCCTTGCTTTAGGAAATATACACTGAGGCATTTAAAAATAAGGAGGCATGACTGCAGGTTATTCTCAAACAGCTCAGGAAGAAATTACAGACAGAGACAGAATAAAACAGACATGGTCAAATATTCATTTTAGCATTTGCGAAACCTGTGTGAAGGACGTAAAAGAATTTTTTGTATTCTTGCAATGTCTCTGTAAATCTGATACATGTCAAAAAAAGTTAAAAGAGAAAAAAGAGAGCAAGTACAGTTCATTCCACAGCCTCCGCTGAAGGCAGGCAGGCCCTCACTGGGAGGGGGAGAAACGTCCATTCTTTGGACACAGATCGAAATATTGTTTAATGTTAGTCTTGATAATATTATTTCTGAGTCAAGATTGCTTACAACTTAAAGCTACCACAGAATTTTCTATTACCTCCAAGTCACCAGAAAAGTCACAGATGCTCCCAGAGATTTTCCCCTAGCAGAGAAAACTTTCTCCACTGAATAAATTTTAAATAGACAGTGGGAGACAAAAATAAAGTCGCATTTAGATTACGAAACAAATAAAAAATTGATACCAGGTACGTGTCATCTCCAAGTTCTGTCACTAGAGAGATATCAGATTGAAAACTCTCTCTAAACTTGTACATAAGTTGATGAACGGTTAAAAAATAAGTTACTACTATAACAATTATCCACGCAGTTTATATTTATAACAAGTAGTATCAATTCACTACCTTTTATCCCCATGGGAAAACCAAATCCACACCGTGGAAATTTGACACCTTATTAAAATTTCGGTGTGTAAGCCATCAAAGATGGATCTTTTAAGGAGGTGCTCATTCAAATATTATATAATCAGGCATCTTACTGCTTTAAGCTGTACTTATATTTCTCATTTTCACAAGAGAAAAAAGAAAAGAGCCTCCTTTCTCAAGAACACTCTTGCTGAAATAGAAAAAAGCAATTTCTCATTCATTTTATTCATAAAGAAAGTAACGTAAGTGAAATTTGACTTTTCCAGAGTGAGTGGGTAAAACTTGGTGTTAAATCAAGTCCCTTGTTTCTTTGTTCTTGTTCTGAGAGTTGGTTTTATTTTATTTCAATGCCCTATTTTGAATATAATAGCCTATAGCCCAGCTTGAGTCATCCGCTTTTAACGTGTTTATATTCTGGCGTATTTAAATATGATTTTGAAGCTGGGAAGGAAGTTTGAGAGATGCAGGTATCTTTAAATAAAGAGGGTGATTTTTGGATGTTGTTTATCTAACTGTAAAAAACAGATCCATGTTTCAATTAATTACTATATTAGCCATCTGTCCATGTCTTGGCTCAAAACATTCATTTTCATATTAGATAAAAAATCTTAATCAGTTAGTTTGCATTCTAATTTTGTTTGATTCTTTTAAAGACTGAGGCGGTTGGCACATCAAAAAGTCTTAAAATGTGAAATGGAAAAATTAGAGCTAACTCACAGATGATTTTACATATATTGTGTTCTTGTTTACACTACTTTGAGGAATGTAATTTTTAAAATCTTATCTGAAAAATAGGATAACTAGTAAGAAAATCTGCCATGATATTTGCTAAAAAATCCAGTTTAAAATTTAGTATGAATTCTGCAACTCAAACCTTTTTCTTTTGTTTTTACCAGGCTTTTTTTTGACAATATAGTAAATCCTATCTTAATACTGTGATAGGACCATGATATTTATTAGTGTATGTTATATTTGCAATGGAAAAAGCAATAGGCTATAGGAAGACAAAGATGGAAGCCGGGCAACTACTTAAGTACCTATTGCCGTACCCGTGCTAGAGACGGTGGTGGCTCAGACAGGAGGGGTCCTGAGAGGCACTTGGATGTTGGATATTTTGAAGGAAGAGCATACAGGATTTCCTGATGGACTGGATATAGAATGTGAGAAAAACAAAGATGTCCAGGATTGTTCCCATGTTTTAGCATCAAATTACAAATTGTACTCGGTTGTATCCTTTCTTTTATAGTTTTCAAATTGTTTCACATGAGTAGGTTTTTATCTCCATCATCATAGCCAGACAGGATCTTGAAACAGAGGACTTGATGGAGTTGGCCTAAATTGCCTGACAAAGTGTCTGGCACCTTGTAGGCGCTCGTTAATTATTTGCTAAATAGGTGAATGGACTTTATTCTTTACTTTTGATGTCAACCTTGATGATGCACTAGTCTTAACATATTGGTAGGGCTCTCTCAGATTTTGAACCAGCAGAGAAACAAACACAAATTTCCAGTTGGAGTACAGAGAAGATACTGCAATTAGCCGCTCTTTCCGACTATGGGAGCTTTCCAGTTTAAGCTGAAAGCTCTAAAAGTATGACCTTTGTTCCTCTTAAAGCATCCAGTGAAGTACCAGACTCAGGGAAAGTACTCAATTATTGTTTGGTTGCATTTAAATATTGTAGTTAATATTTAGAAGTTTTAAAATGCTTTTGACATATATTCTAATGAGTTTCTTTGAAATAAATTTCTTGGCTTCTTTATGGATCTCTCCGTGTGACTCATACTTGATATTTCAGTGCTTAAGGGACAACTAACTGATGCATATGTTGCCCTGATCTGGTTATTCGGAATTGGCATTGTGGGTGGATGAAATTGTCGTAGATCCAGAGAAATGTTCTATAAAAAGAAATGACAGAGATACTCTTTGGGTAGCAAAAGATTCCAATAATTTTTATCTCAGAAAGTTCTTATAGCCTTTAGTAAAGCACGTGTATATGTCTAAGATTATTTTAAATCTTTCCAGGGCCACTTTGGATTGTTAAAAAAATGTACTTTCTACTTAAGGTTATTGAATGTAGAAAACTTTTTAACAATTTAAAAATTCTGCCCCACTTTTCAAAAGACTATAGCTTTAAAAACTACATATATATAGTTAAAACTACATATACACATATATACTATAGAGGTGGGTTTTTTTGTTGGTTTGTTTGTTTTTAGTGAGGAAGAGTGGTCCTGAGCTAACGTCTATACCAATCTTCCTCTTTTTGCTTGAGGAAGAGTGGTCTTGAGCTAACATCTGTGCCAATCTTCCTCTATTTTGTATTTGAGACACTGCAACAGCATGGCTTAGTGAGTATGTGTATGTAGGTCCATGTCTGGATCTGAAACCGTGAACCCCAGGCCGTCAAAGCACAGCGTGCAAACTTAACCACTATGCCACCAGGCCAGGCCCTATAGTTTTACCTATATAGATATGTAGCTTCAAAAAATTATTGTTAGTGTTGTTAGCGCCTTTGAGTCAATTCCGACTCCTAGCACTCCTGTGTCTGGTAGAGCAGAACCCTGTCTGGTCTTTTTGCACCATCCTCTCCTTTCGTGATGCTCTATCAGGCAATGCTCCGCTGCTATTCAAAGAGTTTTCATGACCAATTCTTTCAGAAATGAGTGGCCAGGTCCTTCTTCCTAGTCTGTCTGAGTCTGGAAGCTCTGCTGAAACCTGTCCACCATGGGTGACCCTGCTGGCATTTGAAATCCTGGGGGCATAGCTTTCAGCATCACAGCAACATGCAGCCGCCACAGTATGACAACTGACAGACAGACAGGTGACGTGGTTCCCTGACTGGGAAACGAACCAGAGCTGCGGAGGGGAGAGCATCGAATCTTAATCACTGGACCACCAAGTCTTTAAAACTATAGATAGTTATATGTGTATGTATAAACTATACACAATATACATATACGCATGTAATAAAAAGGTAAAGGAATATTGTTCATATAATAGTGTTAATGGTTTTACTTTCTGTATTATTAATTACTTCAGAAATTCTGCAACTGACATTTCAATTTTAGTTATAATTGAGCTGTTTAAACTCAAAAAACCTGATGTGTAGATGAGTTTGAATTTAGTCCTGTTGAATGGAAATTAATGATTCATAACACATTTTTTATTACTCAAAATAATTTCGAGTTTCAGTCTAATATAACAATCACATAAGGCACATGTAACTAAACTTAATGTGGGAACATTAGTAAAGGTAAAATGAATAATAATTACTTTTAATAAAATCTCTCTACTATTTTATGAACTATTTTTTCTGATAATAAAAACTAATTTTGGAAATTTTCAATACACATATCATAATTTTCCTTTTTAAGACTATTATTTCTTTTCATGATGCAACTTATTCTTTCAATATCATGAAGGTGTGAGGGGAATGCATTTAGTTCAATTCGCTGTTTACTACTGATTAAAGGATTGAGACTTAGGTAACATTACATGTTAACTTCGAGATTTTTACCCTATAGAGATGCAGATAGTTTCTGCCCGATAGATAATCCCAGGGGTTAGAGTTTATGGTCCTTTGAAATTGAACCAGTTTTGTATCTAACTGAGCAATATTATTGCCTGTTAGTATTGAGTTTCTCCAACAGCCTTTGAAGCAGTTTTGTATGTGTGTGTGTTTTCTGATAAAACTTTATATACAAACGCAGGCAGTGAGCCAGATTTGGCCCTTGGGCTGTAGTTTGTCTGCTGTATATATTCTATTGTAGCACAGCATTTTTAGCAACCAGGTGAAAATATTCAACTCCCCATGCCTGGGTTTTCTTCCCTGTTAGCAGCCAGGTAGGGTAATTCGGCTTTCTCCTGGACTCAGGAGCTTAGAACTGAGTTTCTTCAGGGAAAAGAAACATGCTAACTCTGGGTCTCCAATGACTTTTAGACACCAAATCAACAAAGTACTTTGGTGTTGATGTCAGTGTTTCGTCTGCTCTTCTCTTCCCGCTTCAGCCATATTGAAGGCAGTATTATGCATCCAGCAGCTTGGAAATATCTTTGAACCAGTTTTAATATCTTACTGCTTCTTCATTAAACGAGTTAAATAAAATAGTTGATGTGTTTAGTGTACATTTATATAAGACTCATGATCTTACTCATGATTCAAAATTATTCTGTGACAGTATAAAGAGAATTGAAAACTTTGATTTGATATAAAGAAGCTGTGTAAAATGTATCATGCACCATCTTGTAACACAAAGATAGGGACTTTTTTGTTAGTTCTTTTTTTTCTTTTTCTCTTTTCCTTTCTGTGATGAGTTGAAAAGTGTCCTATCAAAATTTATGTTCGCCTGGAACCTCAGGATTTGGCCTTATTTGCAAATAGGTTCTTTGCAGATGTAATTAGCTAACAAGATCTTGAGATGAAATTATCTTAGATTTAGGGTGGTCCCTAAATCCAATGAGGGATTTCTTCATGAGAAGAGACAAAGGCCCAGAGATCCAGAGGAGAAAGCCAGGTGAAGACAGAGGCAGAGAGTGGAGTGATTCTGCCACAAGCCAGCAGAACGACAAGCCACAGGTGCTGGAAGAGACGAGGAAAGACCCTCCACTAGCGTCTTCAGATGGAGTGTGGCCCTGCCAAAACTTTGATTTTTGACTTCTGGCCTCCAAAACTGTGAGAAAATAAATTTCCGTTGTTTTAAGCTTCCCAGTTTATGGCAAATTGTGATAACAATTCTGGGAAACTAATACACTTTCCATTTTGATCCTTTTCCTTTCCTTTATGTGTGTTTCCCAGGGACCCTGAGCGGCTGCCTTATGTGTAAAATCATCCCGTGTACCTCAAAACAGCCACTTTTCACATTTGAAAATGACCCCGCCTATTTGTTTTAAATAAGATTTTACAGAGCTAAGCTTACAATTGTGAATTCACGTGTAATTATGTTTTCCCTTTTTTAAAAAAAATTAAATAATGAGTTTTCCCAATAGTATTAAAACAGTTTTGTTTAATGTTTTCATTATCTATACTAATCCTTCCTATAAAAGTACTTTTGTTTCTTTTAATCTTTCCCTATTTTAGGGAATTCAAGTTTTTGAGCTGTTGGCTCTTTTAAGTAATGTCATGTACATTGACCCATGTCTATTTCCTTAAAGGGATATTTAGAGTAATGGAAAATACCCAGTCAAAAAGCAAGAAGATTTTTTTTTTTTTTTTTTTTTTTTTAAGATTTTATTTTTTCCTTTTTCTCCCCAAAGCCCCCCGGTACATAGTTGTGTATTCTTCGTTGTGGGTTCTTCTAGTTGTGGCATGTGGGACGCTGCCTCAGCGTGGTCTGATGAGCAGTGCCATGTCCGCGCCCAGGATTCGAACTAACGAAACACTGGGCCGCCTGCAGCGGAGCGCGCGAACTTAACCACTCGGCCACGGGGCCAGCCCCAAGAAGATTTTTTTTAAGTCTCTTGATTCATAATGAAAAAATGATCTCTTTTACATACCCAAGAGCATTGAATATTAGCATTTTAATTGCCAATTTATTTTGTGAATAGGAAATTATGTTACTTAAATATGCATTTGAAGATTATTAGCAAATTTTAATGATTTTAAAACATTAACCATTTGTGTAGGCTGTTTGAAAAATTTATCTGCTTGTGTCCCCTGCCCATTTATGATGTGGGATTTGTATTCGTTTTCTGGGGCTGCCCTAAAGTCATACAGACTGAGGGTAAATGGCAGAAATTATTGTCTCACAGTTTTGGAGGCTGGAAGTCCAAGATCAAGGTGTTGGCAGGGTTTGTTCCTTCTGAGAGCTGTGAAGGAAAGTTTTGTTCTAGGAGTCTCCTTTGGTTTCTGCTGGTTTTCTGGCAATCTTTGGTGTTTCTTGACTTGTAGATGCATCACCTTGATCTGTGCCTATATGTTCACAAGACATTTTCTACTTTTAAATAAAATTTTAAATTTAAAAATTTTTTTGGCGAGGAAGATTGTCCCTGAGCTAATATCTGTGCCAATCTTCCTCTACTTTATATGTGGGTTGCTGCCACAGTATGGCCTGATGAGCCATGTGTTCGTCCATGCCAAGGATTTGAACCCGGGAACCCCTGGGCAGCTGAAGCAGAGCACATGACCCTAACTACTAGACCATCGGGCCAGCCCCTTAAACTTTTTTACATTTAAAATTTACTCTTCTGTTCATCTGGAATTTATTTGAGACCATTTTTAAAGATGATTTTCCTGAGCATATTTTAATATATGAAAACTTCTACAAAGCATTATTTTTTTCTTCATGTGCTGAACTTGAACCAAATCTTAATGCTCTTTTTAAAATTTTTGCTTTACCCAGTGACAAACACAAGCTTCATTCCTCATCCTGCATCATATTTTTTCAGTCCCTATTTCACTCAATTTTATTTGGTGTATAATATGAGAGTCTTGGGTCTGTTACCATCCAGTGTGTGATTTTGAGCAAGATATTTAACTTCTCTGAACGGCAGTTTCTTCATTTGTAAAATAAAAACATCGAGTAGTATTTTGATTGCGAGATCTCTCAAGACCTAAAATTCTATGGTTCTACCAAGCCAGCTTCATGTAAAATGGAGATGGTGCAATTGTTTGTAGCCAAATTCAGAAGAGGGTATTGCATAGTATAAAGGATGACAGACTGAGAGTTACGAGACAGGTCATTCAGTCTCAGCTTTCAGAAAATATGTTTATTCCTTTTAGAGCCTCAGTTTCTTCCAATTTAAAATAGTAGAGTTATTTAAAATAATGCCATCTATCAGATTAGGAATATGACTGGAACACACTGGGAAAAGGAGATGTTGGCAGGCCTGAGTGCTTAAATGATCACTATGGAATGGGTAATGGCAAAATGAAACAGGTGGACAGTACACAGGAAAAACATCTTTCAATATTTTAAAGGTTGAGTTCATATTTCAACTAACAGAACTGACGACTGGTACTGTACTATAGGTTGGCATATTTATCATAAACATATTTCTCCTGCTGTGTGACATAGCTGGCCAAATGTAAGCAAGAATAAATGAAATTCAGTGGTCAGATTATGCCATGTCTGTCAGAAAAGCTCTTAGCAAGCCTGAACTTAAAAATTCATAGTGCACAGATTTCCTCCAGTTACTGAAAGGAAAAGATACAAATGCAAATAGGATAAGTTATCTAAATGGATGTTCATTCTATCTTTTGCCTTGCCACCATTAAAAACAGAATCCCAAGCTTGAGGAGCACCTTCTGTGCTCTTCCAGGACCTGGATCTCAGCATCCCAGCTTCCTCGGTGGATGGCAGTCCTAAGCCACCTCCTGCTGTGGCGCCAACTCTCTGCTCTCCACTCTGTTTTTCCCTCATGAAAGGGGCGACTCAGTGGAAAGTCCTTACGATAGAGTAAATATGATCAAAAATATGATCAAAAGTTTGGTGCTTATAATTTGTTAGGTTTTCTCCCTTCCCATTTTCATTTCCAATTAGCTCTGAAGCATTATGCTGAAATTATTTTTCTTATTTCCCATCTGCCCAAGTGAAGTGAGTGGGAGGAAAAGACTGGACAAGTCAAGTCATACCTATGCCTTTGGCTCCTTTGTTTCCCTGTGTACGTGACCTTTTACTTCATCAGCATGAGCTCCATTAGTTTTCATGGCTGGTGGGTTGGGGGTAGGTTAGGATTTATTGCAGCAAAAATGAAAAGAGAAAGAAATAATTCATATTCAGCTCAAGATGCCTAAAATAGGATTTTCAAAACTTCAGCAAGAAAGTCAGCGTGGATACCATGGTGTGTGAGTGTGACTTCTCCTTTATTAAGGCAAGAAATTGAATATGGAATTTTATGTCAGGAAGGTTATAGTGAGAAAGAAAATAAAATCATGGTCTAAATGGATCGAGGAAACGGAAACTAGGTTAAATGTTGGGATCATCACCATTTGGGCTAAATTGTGAGATAGTGTTCTCTACGGATTGTTGGTTTGAGAAGCTCATTTCTCTGTGTTTTCTTTGGGGAGCCACACCCTCCAGGGGAAGCCCCAGTTGACAGTCCCTTCCACCTTATGCACGCACTTAGTGCTGTTGGTGAAAGGCAGCCAGCCCAGAGAATCTGAAGCAGGGTTCCTGCTTCCCTGTGGCTGATGTACGGTGTGAAAAGGGAAGCCCAAAGCATCCACATACTACTTTATGGATGTGGAGGGACTCAGCTACAGCTGGCGAAGAAGCAGAGGGCTGGGGCTGCGGCAGGAGAACAAAGTGATCGCAGTGTCTGAGACCAAGTACTCCTGCCATGGGGCCAGCAGGTTGCCCCCAAAGGCCAAGTGGGACCCTTCACACTAATTCATACCAGGAGCTCTGCAGCAAGGAAGACACCACAGACATTTGAGGCCTCCGCCCCGACTGGAGCTGCAAGTTCACCTTAGCCACACCCAGGGCAGAGTCAGGCTTGGTGGGCCCTGAAACTTAAATGATTTTTGGAGCATTACTGAAAAAGCCAAAAGAGAAAACTACAAGTAAAATATTAGGAATGAAAATGAACATATACATTCGGCATGGAAAAGAACTTACAAAAGATAACTCAAATTTTTGAAAGCTATCAAATCCTCTAAGAAATATAGGAGGAAAAGGATAAAACTAATTGTTATTAATTACCTACCTGATTCACCTCTATAATACATTTCACACCTACTTTATCCACTGCTTATATGTTAATTGCGTCTTCATATGATAAGTTCGTAGTACCCTCTCCAGAGAGATTAGAAAAGTGGCTCTGTCTCTCTTTTGCATGATTCTTAGAAATTGGCTTTTTAAAAATTACCAATTTAAAATTAATTGCTTAAAAAATAATATCAGTTTAAGAAAAGTTCCTTTCAGTTTCACAGCTTATAATTAGTCATGCCATTTAGATTTTTACCATTGCTGTCAAATCTGGAAAGCCCTCAGTCAAGCTTCGGTTATAATACACTCTTTAAAATTTCAGGACATTTCAAGTCTCCTTAAATACTCTTTAAACTGACTACGTTCTTCCTAGAAGCCTTTCAAAACTGCCAGCAATGATTTAACTTACACAGAAATGACTGCAAACTATAAAAATATATTACTCTAAACTTAGATTGCGTATATTCTCAGCTAAACGTCCCCATAGGCTGATTCCAAAACTTCCCATGGCCGTGCCAATGCCAGCAAACGAGAAGGGAACTGCGACAGAGAGGAAAGCAGAGTGGAGACAGCAAGTGGTTTTCATTCATTGTGGGTAATATATATTAATTTTTCAAATTTTATCAAAATAGATCACCCTGTGAATAGATGTCAGAGCCCTGGAAGGGACCTTGTGCGAGTGAGGGGCTCTGGAGTTTCAGCTTTGTGGCTTCGCTACCACTCCAAGTGTGGCTTGGAGAGGAGGCTTCAGATTCAGCGAGGAGCAGGGCAAAGGTAGGTGTGAGAGGACTGAAGGGTCTGAAAGAGAATATGTAAATTTAAAATACTTTCAATTTACTACAATGGACCAGTGTTAACGTATTGGAATAAATTTACTATTCTCTACTTGCCTCCACACTCCCATTCCCAGTGACCCAAGATGTGGGGGCTCAGGAGAACATCACCTCTGCTAAAGGAAAATAAAGAAGCTGTGTTTTCTCTGTGCTTCTGAATATAATAGGAATAAAATGTGGGGCGTTATTACATATGTTTTTCAAGCTAATATTTATTTACTTTTAATATAGTCATAACATTTAATTATATTATCCAAAAAATTTTTGAATTTTATCATTGCATTTATTTCTTATTGCTAGACCTATAAGATAAAGGCTTTAAATTCCTGAGTCAGAATCGTTTAATATTATTCTAAGGTGAATGTCAAGGGCTAGCACCCAGTAATACATCAGGAATGTGATGGGAACTGGCTTACAAGGTTCTAGGTGCAGAAATTCCAATAATCCACTGCCTTTTGCAGCTACTCACTCCATCATCTCTTTTAGCCAAGCTCATGATCAGGCCTAGGTAAATTCATAATGTAGACCAAATTGTTTCTCTAACTTCTCTTTTGCCACTCCGAACGTATTTGTGCCCATGGACTTGGCAAGAAGGTTAGACTCCAAAATACAAAGATTAGCTAGCAAAATTACAGTGATTAAACCTCAGAAGTCTTCAAATTGGGTTGCTGACTCAGCACATTCCCTTCACAGAGAATGGACAGGTGGGTAGGAAAAGAAGTCAATAGTGCCATGGGAATGGATTCAGTTAACAAGCATTGAGGACTTCGCATGTGCTCTTCTTTATTGAGCATCTCCTCTCCCCAGTGATGAGAGAGTGGAGGACAGCATTCTAAGTAACTGTATTTTGTTTGGGAGGGCGTGATGTTCAGGCAAGTCTTTCTACAGCACATGTTATCTAGGTTGAGATATAAGGTGGAAGAATTAGATAACAGGAGAATAGCTGATTCAAACTCAAGGGAATAGCATTGCGAAAGTGTGGGCATGAGAATATGGCCCATTTTCAGTTTAGAAAGAAAACTTGAACCGTGACGTAGACGTGGGATTGGAGGCAAGGACTGGGGAACAATCCGGAATGGATATTTTACAGGCTGCCGGAAAGAGTTAGTTCTTTTACACCTCAGAGACTTAATTTTGTGTTTAAGTAATTAAAAGGAAAGCACAGTAACAGTTACATTCTGCCACCTGGTTATCAAAATCCTCCTTTACTTTGAAATCCAACATTTTTACATGTAAGGAGTAAAAAGAAAATGGTTATGATATATTTTTTTTCACGGGCTCTAATTTCCCTTGATCTTTGTGGTTTACATAGCTTCTATAGCATTTAGACAGGTTGATGCTTTGCAGAAATGAAACACAGAAACACTTATGAAGAGCCTGTCTGGGCTGGGCACTTTCACACACATTCTCTCATAATCCTCCCCGAAAATACTCTGAATTATTATGGGCATTTTGTAGATTAGGAAGAAGCTTAGAGAGCTTGAGCTTGAGGTTAAATAAACCTGTGGGAAGAAAGCCAGAATTTGAACACAGATCCATCTGTATTTACCTAACAAAGAAAAATGTAAATTTTGAATGAAGTTTAATTTAAGCTAATAGCATAAAGCAAATCCATACTACTTGACTTTTCTGATATTGTAAATACATGTACACATGAACTGCAGAGTGTCCATATTAATTTTCAAAATGTTTGCATTTTGTCTACACAACCTCAAGTTCAAAGGAAATGTTAACTAGGGAAAAATGCATTATGGATACAAGGCTGAGTCCCAAATTTCCAATTATTTTGATGCAGTATGCACTCTGTCTTCAGAACAATCAATTAGACTCTTGCCTCCTGATATGAATATCTGAATACAAATTAAGAATGAGGGGCATGTACACAACATCAGAATATAGATCAAAATCATTACCCAGATTAGTTCTTAATGTTCCATTTAGAGCATGGTTATAATCAGGGAAAAAATTACTTGTACTTATGGTAACAATGACGAATACCTGTAATCACTTTTGGAAAACCATAATTTATAAATTTGGAGATATTTCAGAGATGGCTGAAAGTTCTCCAGTAAATGATATAATACTTAATGTGTATATTAAGGAAATCTCACAAGATGTATGTTATTGTAACCGACTTCTTTAATCAGTGGAGAAGTACATCTTTCAAACAGGAGAAATGTAAGACTATTAACAAACTTCAGTGACCCAGTGTGCATAAGGCACCTGACCTCACGCATGGCATGCTGTAGTCACAGTAGAGTTAGTTTCCTTCTAGTTTAGCAGCTGGGAAAAGCAACACTTAAAAATCATCTAAAACAAAGGCAGCTACAGAATGTGTTTAAGAAGCTGAGGCTCTAAGTAGAATTCTGTTAGGATGAAGATTATTACTTAAAGTTCATATCTTATACTCATTTTATTTTCCTTAATAATTAAAGACTGCTTGAAAAAATATTAGCCCCAGACATTTAAGACCTGGTTAATACTTTGTTGTCTCCTACATTTGTCTCTTTTTACCTGCCCCTGATTTGAAGGGTGACTAAATTTATAAAAGAAATAGCTTTCTTTTAAGTTGTCACTATCTTCTTTCAAGCTATTCAAAGTCAAAATAATTCAATGGGTATTGATAGGCTTCTCTATTGTATGATGGTGGAGAAGTCACTTCCTCTGATTGTGTTCCTTCCTCTGTACAATGGGGATATTACTGATTAAATATCAGCACGGTATGTTGATTGGCATGAAACAAGCATTCTTTAAATGGCTGCTGTTGCTGTTTAGATTGGTTCAGACACAAAATCTAAAGTACATTTGAAATTCACTTTATTCTTCTAATAAATATAGTTTTAACAACAAACTGCTGAGGTTTATGCCACTTGTGTTGAACGAAAGTAACCCTGCTGGCCTAGCCACAAACAAAGGGATCAAGGATTATAGTATCTGACTCAAAGATGTCCACTGGCATCTGCTCTTGAAAAAGGCCGATTCCTCCTGAGGTGGCCAAGATGAAACCATGCTGAGTAATATGCTCCATATTGAATGGTGACAAAATGATCATTCTTAGCCTATACAACTACTAAATAAACAAAGCGGAGGCAGGCCACTTGATCCCGCTCTGAATAGTCTGGTGTATATCTTTCTCTTATAAAAACTGAGATCCAAACCCAAAATAAGAGCTAAAGAGACATATCAACATTTTTAAGCACTCTTATAATAAATGCCCCATCCCAAGGCTCCCAGGTTTTCTCTTCCTTACGGTTTTTTTTTTTTTGCAATATATTGGTACCCGGTAGTGAGGTTTTAAGGAATAAACCACAGACTTGAAATGGAGTTGAGTAGAACAAACTAGGAGCATAAGGTGCTTCCAAGCAGTAATGGGAAACTAATAATTTGGGTCTGGGGAATAAATTAGAAATTAAGAGATCAATCCATTATGCTATTGGTTCAGGATGACATACCCAACAAAGTCAAGGCTTTGGGCCACATGGTAGGCACCGTATTAAACTAGTCTGGAGGGATTCTGATGTGGAAGAATAACTGGATAAACAGGCAATTCTGATGAGCCTATGTTATCTACATGGAAAAAAGCAATATACTCAGACATTTTGATTACAGACAACCAGCAAAACTGAGTTCCAGAATTGTGTCAAATATGCTGGATTGCTTACCCAACTGACAAATTCTCCCTTTCTGCATTTTAAAGGACATTTTTGGCTGAAGATTAAAATGTCATGTACTCATTTCGCCTGCTATCTGTGGCTAGGTCATGCCCGGTATCTCAGCCTATTGTAGCTAGATCCTGGTTTGGGACCTGAAGGGCAATCTGCTTAGCTTATAGGAAAGATTTTTATCTATTATCGTAGACGTTTGGGATAAATACTCTTTTCCTTTGACTAGATGCTATATTGTTTACTGTGATGCTTAGAACAGCAATAAGAACTAACGGTCACATTAAGGGGCAAGACTAAAGTTGGTCCAATATGCTGAGTATGGTATAAAAGAAAGAAGGAAAGAGCATCCATCCTTGTTATATAGTAGGTTTGTCACCTATCTGGCTGCTGGGGAGCCCACATTGTTTCCTACACAATTACTTCCTCTCTGTTAGTGGCCAGAAGGGAAAGGCTGATAAAGAGAAGCCCTAGGAGGGTTAAAAAGACCACTTGTCCTTTCTCCATTGGTGGGAGAGGCTGTCACCACAAGAGCCTTATTGATTATAATGGGAACAATCAGAGTTGGTACACACGGGTAGTCACTATCAGCAAGAGCAAGAAGTGGGTGTGGTGCTCCAGCTTTAGGGAGTGATAACACTGGAGATATTCTGTTATGACTTAGAAAGTAGAGGATGAAATTTAAAAGTATACCCTAAGATTTTATTTGAGCTGTATAACTAAACACTGGCCTGATAAAAATGGGAGCTGTGGTTTTTTTATACCAACAAGACATTATAGCAACAGTGTAGTGTAAACAGCCTGGGTTCAAATACTGGATTTGCCTTATATTTTGTGATTTGGGGCCTTGCTCTCTCCAAAAGAAATGTAAAATGGGAGTAAGAATACTATTAAAAAAGGGTTGATGTGAAAATAGAAATAATGTATGTAAAATACTCAGGAAAGTTCTGGAACTAGCAAATATTAATTTTATTAAGACAAGGATACTTGGTCTCCTTGGTTATAAAAAGACTGGAGACAACTAGAAACCAGAAAATAAAGCAGATCTGGTAAAGCATGCTATAATTTCTTTTATACATACTATGCCACTTTATTCTGTCTTCTTCAAAAACTCAAAAAATTATAAAGACACATGAGAATTATTTAGAAAAGGGATACTTTAAAAGTTTTCAGACAACAATTGTGTTCCAAATTTAGGAGTATATACTTGGAAAGTGTATGTAGTAACTGAACAAAAATCAAGCTGGTGGTTCCCTAACCCATGGAGTAAATGATGTTGGATGGAGTTGTGATGTCACTGACCAGGAGGAAGCCATGGGTGCTATTCCTATTGTGTTTATAAACCACAGGAACCTTCTATCTCCAGAAATATCCTTGAGATTTCAGTTGCCACCAAAGATTTCTTAGGTATGGTGATTCTATTAGCGCTATTTCTTAAGTTTCGTCTGGGCAAAACACTTTGAGTCCTAGAATATTAACCTCTGCTTAACCAAAATGTAATGTTTAGTTCTTTTTGCAGGTGTTTTTAGACACCTCCTTTGGGGAACATACTAACCACACATATATGACAAGGGAAGATATCTCTCATAAACTAGTTGCCAAGAATATGGATCACCTCTCCACCCCAGGACTTTACACTTCTCTATCAATGTGATGATGTCATAATACTTATTCCTAAGGAACAGGAAGTTGTAAGTACTCGAAATTAAAAAAAAAAAAAAAAAAAAAAAAGGAGTGCTAGAGGTTAGAAATGGAAGCCCATGGGAATATATATGTTAGCGCAGTTCTTCTCAGTCTGAAGATATGGGGTAAGTTGTAATCCCCTCCAAGATTAAAGACAGCATTTACTCCTTTTAATTTAGAAGGAGGTTTAGCATTTAATTGACCTCTTATTTTGGATGTATTTTATTTTTCCTCCTGGATATCTTTCACTACTCAATAATTTGTTCTGGCTGTTCTGCCATACTTCGCTTTGTGCACTTTATATAGAACCATGGAAGAATTTTAAGCTGACCTTTTGTGAGCCACCCTTCCAGTTAGTCCCTGTGATACTGCTGATTTGTGGAGGTCTGAAGTCTCTAACAGCAGAATTCTCAACTGGTAAAACCTCAAAGGAGGACATTTAAATATGGCTGCTGAAAATATGCTGCTAAGACCAATGTCAAAGAGCCTACTGCCTATGTTTTCTTCTAGAAGGTACCATTTCTGATTAGGCAAGGGAAATAAAAGAAAAAATGAACAAATGAGACTACATGGAACTAAAAGCTTCTGCACAGCAACGCAAACCATCAACAAAATGAAAAGGCAACCTAACAATTGGGAGAAGACATTTGTAAACCGTATATCAGATAAGGCGTTAATATCCAAAATATACAAAGAACTCACACATCTCAACAACAAAAAACCCAACAACCCAATTAAAAAATGGGCAAGAGATCTGAACAGAGATTTCTCCAAAGAAGATATACAGATGGCCAAAAGGCACATGAAAAGATGCTCAACATCATTAGCTATCAGGGAAATGCAAATCAAAACTACAATGAGATATCACCTCACTCTAGTCAGAATGCCTACAATTAACAAACAGGAAACAAGTGTTGGAGAGGATGTGGAGAGAAGGGAACACTCATACACTGCTGGCGGGAGTGCAAACTGGTGCAGCCACCATGGAAAACAGTATGGAGTTTCCTCAGAAAACTAAGAACAGAACTACCATATGATCCAGCTATTCCACTGATGGATATTTATCCAAAGAACTTGAAAACACAAATGCATAAAGACACATGCACTCTTATGTTCATCACAGCATTATTCACGATAGCCAAGACTTAGAAGCAACCTAGGTGCCCATGAAGGGACAAATGGATAAAGAAGATGTGGTATATGTACACCATGGAATACTATTTAGCCGTAAGAAATTATGAAATCTGGCCATTTGTGTCAACATAGATGGACCTTAAGGGTATTATGCTAAGTGAAATAAGTCAGAGGGAGAAAGTCAAATACCATATGATCTCACTCATAAGTAGAAGATAAAAACAACGACAAACAAACACACAGCAACAGAGATTGGATTGGTGGTTACCAGAGAAGACAGGAGGGAGGAGGGTGAAAGGGGTGATTAGGCACACATGTGAGGTGATGGATTGTAATTAGTCTTTGGATGGTGAACATGATGTAATCTACACTGAATGTGAAATATATTTCAATGTGAAAGTTATATAATGTTATAATCCAATGTCACTGCAATAAAAAAATAAATAAATAAATCTAAAAAATAAATAAATGTGGCCCCTGAAGTTTAGACACAACATTACATCTCTTGCAGTGGAGTACTATTTCCCTTTTGAGAAAGAATATTTTATTTCCTTGCAGCCAATAGAGGACAAATGCCTGATCATGAAATACAAGTGACCTTGAGACCCGAATTGATCACATGACCTATTATCTATTATATGATCCACCAACCCATAAGTTTGGATATGCCCAGATGAAATCCGCCATTAAACGGAAGTGGTCTGTTTAGGACCAAGCCCCTAGGTACACTAAGTGAGCAATTCTCCCTATATTCATTGACTCTATGTAGGTCACATTGCCATTCTTCCTTGCTCAACCTACACCTATGGCTTCACAGAAAATTCTCTGTTCAACTTAAAGAGGATAAAAGTCTCAAGAGATGCCCATAGGGAATTCTGCAGAGTATCAAAGCACTAACCCTAAGTGGATTGATACAGCATTAGAGCGCTCATGAGAGTGAGCTGGAAAGATAATGGAGTGAAGAAATCCTCTCATTCCGCAGAACTTCAAGTGGGACATTTTGTAGTTTGTTATGCCTGGCAGGAAGTCTAGATTGAGACCTGACTTGACTTTGATTTGAGGAGAGTGGCAGACATTTGGCTAAATTGTCAAAGACTTGGAAGAAGTACAGTTGGAAGATTTGTGCTGTATGGTTTCGGATGACTGTGTGGATGAACATTTTAAGAGAGAGGCCAGAGCCTAGTTATTTCACCAGAAAAGAACAGGGACTAGGTTTGGGCCTAGTGGCTTCTTCTCTCCTTAAGGTAATTCTGATTACGGCCATACTGAGGACCAAATTTGCCAACAACAACAAGGTTGCAATTTCTAATAGAATACTATATTCTATTCAAAAACTGCTAGCCACTGATGCAGCATATTGATTACATCAGGTCTTTTGAGCATGAATATAACAATTATTTACCCTCACTGGAAAACACTATTTGGAATCTAAATTCATTTCCTGTGGCTATCTTTCTTTTGTCTATGACATAGACTTACTGAAAATCTCAAGTACCCTGAAGTTCTTCCATCAATGTTACTTCTGTCTGTGGCACTCACTTCCCAGAAATAGGAGCAATAAGCTGAAGCCCATGAAAGGAAATACCCCTGTCATGTCTGTGCTATGCTTAAGTAGCTGGATTGATGTAATGATAACTTGGTCTATAAAAACTCATTCACAATGTCCCTTAATTAACGTCAATAGAATGAATATCTGTCTTGTCTTACATTGTGTGCTACATGATCTGAGACAACACTTCGTATATAATGTTCCCTCTCCTATAGAGAAATGCATAGATCTACGAATTCAGGAGTAGAAGGAGTGATGCCTTTTAAAATCTTACCTGATGTCTCACTTTCAAAATATTCTTTTTCTAATCTCCGTATTATGAGCTTATGGGTATGAAATTGATAATATCCAAGGGAGGTAAACTTATATTTATATTTTATGTAAAATACAAAATGCTTCCACTAAATTGTAAACTGTGGTTGGCATCTGACAATTGTGGACATCCCACATCATAACAGTAGTTAGTAAAAAGCATCATCACCTTGTTGGCAGGGGCAAATAAGTCTGCTACCCCAAAATGGAGCTTGGAAAAATTCTAGATGAGCTAGGGGACTTGGGGGGCACCTCTTTGTACTTCCTGCTGAATGCCACTGAGAAAATATGATATCTCTAGACTTCTTAGAAATTATGGTTCATGCTACTCCATGAGGCAAGGATCCCAGGTCAACTGAGGACCTAGCTAAAGGCAAAGGAAAGAGAGTAAAAGTCTAATATTAAAAATAGCCTTGTGGTAAGTTGCATAAATAAGGTGATATCCAACAAATTAGAAAGTAAATGGACATCACTAGAGAGAGTGGATTGTGATATGAGCAATTAGCTTCAAAAAATGACTTGAAGATATCATCCTTGGCTGCAGAAATCAGTCATCATTTTGATTGCTACTCAGTTGGGAAGAGGATGGATGTAGTTTGGGTTGGATGTGCACTAACTAAATCATAATAAATTGATGGTGTCTTTGGAGGTGTAGCCTTAACAAGATGCTGAGTCTAGCAAATAAAGTCTTTAATGTAGAAGACAAATGAAATATCTGCCAATTACACTGCTCCATTTTTAAGAAAAACCTCAAAATGGAAGTAACTATGATTCTTGTCATATATGTGTGGAATAAATCCAAATCCACTGTCCCAGGCAAAAGTGACTTAGAGGGGATCAGAATGAGAATGGAAGTCAAACAAACTTGATTAAACACAGTTTCTCTGCATTGCTTGGCTTCAATCCCATACAGGTTCTCTTCACCCAACAGCAAGGTGGCTAGGGGTTGATCTTACTTTCCTCCGTGACACCACACTTTCCTGATTTGCCTCCTGCCTCAATGGTGGCTCTTTCCTTGTCTTTTTCCTTTTTCTTGCATGTCTCCTCAACCTCTTATTGTTGAAGGAGCAAAGTCTCAGTTCTTCATCCTTTCCTCTCCCTTTCATAATATCATTCAGTCTCATAGCTACAACACTTGACACCTAGATATCTGCACAGCTAATGCCTTCACCTATTTCAAGTCATTGCTCAAATATCACCTTCTTAATGAGAGCTATCCTGACCACTCTACTTATTATTACATCCCATGAGCCTTGGCAATTGCACTTACCTTGCTCTATTTTTCCCATGGCTGTTATTTCTTTCTAACATACTACATGTTACTTACACATTTTATTTATTGCATATTATCCATCTCCCTACCCAATTAAAATGTAAAATCCATAGGGCAGGAATGTTTGTCCTGTTTGGTTTCACTGATTTATTTCAACAGGCCGTAACAGGGCCCAGCACATAAATATACTCACTAATATTTATTTAATGAATAAACTAATTAACAAAGAGCTTGAAATCTAAAAGAAAAAGACTGTGCCTTTCTGATGAGTAAGATATCTGTCAAGTATTCTAACTCTTAGGGTATGGTCACATGGTCATCTCTGAACTAATCAAAGGCCAAGGATATTGGCCAAGGCTGGGTCACATTTCTGGCATTGGGGTGACAGGGTCAATTCTAACTAACCCAAGTCCCTGGTACTGTATTGCTATGGAAGAGGGGGAGGAATGATGCTCCAAAGAAGGAATGCAACCAAAATCTACATAATCTATGAAGGTTAACTATCTCTGAGATGCCTTGAATTAAACTTTACTCTATATTGGCTGGAGAAAAACTGATCCAATTAAATTTTCTCCCTTAAAAGTAAAAGCAGTAGATGAACAAAGAAAACAAAGGTCTCTAGTGGTGACCTAAATGTCTCTGAGTTACTCTTTTAATTATCCATGGAGCTTGTTATAAACTCCAGGCTCAGGAACAGAGTTTGTGATAATATTACCAGAAACAAACAAAAAGGTGAATGTACATTACTGCATTACATATATATCTTGGTAATAAACACCCAGTACTGATGATAAACCAAGTGAGTCTCTCCAAAACTTAAAGGAAGATATTCTCAAGATATTCTCCAGATTATGGTAAGTAGAGTTTAAAATAACTGCTGATTTTTTATGCATTCCTTCCTTATCACACCAAAATCTCCCATAACTTTTGAAAGTTAAAGAGGTTTATTAAAGTTCTGTTGGTGATGATCTTGCCTTGGGAGGTGAAGAAATGTGAACACTGCATTTGTTTATACATTGCAAGTCCTGGGATAAAAAATCTGAAGTCACTAGTGACTGCTGACAATAACCAGAGCCTCCAAACTTTATTTCATTAATTAAGATAAATCAGTGAGATGATAAGAAATAGTTCCTAGCTTCTAATGAGTCAGCCTTAAAGATAAATAGACCAATTGAAAGGAGGATTTTTTTTTTTAAAGATTTTATTTTTTCCTTTTTCTCCCCAAAGCCCCCCGGTATGTAGTTGTATATTCTTCGTTGTGGGTCCTTCTAGTTGTGGCATGTGGGACGCTGCCTCAGCGTGGTCTGATGAGCAGTGCCATGTCTGCGCCCAGGATACGAACCAACGAAACACTGGGCTGCCTGCAGCGGAGCACACGAACTTAAACACTCGGCCACGGGGCCAGCCCCAAAGGATTTTTTAAAAAAACTAATATTCTGAGGATTATCACTTGGGGATAAAGAGATCATGAGAAAGTGAGTGATGCTTATGGCTAGAGCACACTCTTTCTTTTGGACAAAGGCAGTGGATAAAACGTATTCTTTAGCAGATGTCTCCCTATTAGTTTTAGTTTTGTTGAATTTTGCTTTACTATTCAAGATACAACAGCCAAATTAAAAAATAGGCTTTCAATTCTAAGAAGTTAATCTTAGGTTGAATGAGCCAAGCAGAATCAAACTTCTCTTTCCAAACTATCAACCTTAGAGGAGATGCACAAGGGAGGACCAGCCTCTGACGCTGATATCAGCAGTGGGGTCGAAAAGATTAAACCAAGGGTTAGCAATGCTTTCTATAAAGGGCCAGAGCTTATTTTAGACTTTGCAGCCATCCAATTTCTGTCTCAACTACTTAAATCTGTGTAGCATGAAAGCAACCACAGATGCTATACAAATGAATGGGTTTGGCTGTTTCAACAAAAATTTACCTATAACACTGAAATTTGAATTTTCAGGGTTATAAAATATTCTTCTTTTGATTTCTTTCCAATGGTATAAAAATTTAAAAACCATCTTCAGCCCACAGGCCACAAGAAAATAGGCAGCAGGCTGAATGTATCCCACTGGCCATAGTTTCCCAACTCCTTAAACCATGGATGGTCTCAGGCTGAGAATGATTGTGCATCCTATGGTTTGGATGACTTTCCAAACTTGAAAAGATGGTTAGGAGTTTCAGATACACACAAGCATTTGTCCAAGATGAGTCTCTAGTTCCCCACTGATACCCAGTTATGTCCTTTCCAAAGAAAAACGTTGTGGAAGCAACACGGGAGTTGAAGGAAACGAGCGGTGGGTACCAGCACTTGCCCCTCATTCTCTCCGTCCGGGATACAGGTCTCTGTGTTGAATCTGGGCATTTGAGCGCTTATTTTGATCAGCTGTGTGGGTGGCTTTGGCAGGCCTCTAATCCCTTAGGCTTCCTCAGCACACTGAGAAAAATAGAGCTCATTTCTGATTATTTGTATGATCAAATCATGCAGTTCTTTGCTTTTAAATATAGTAAACACAGGCACAAAAACTAGAACGAAAATGTAAACAGTAGCTATCTTTCACTACTGGGATTAGGATTCTGAGTTTCTTTTTCTATCTTTGTTTCTTTGTTTTCGCTTATCTCTATTTTTATTCTGTACGCAATCAAAATATATTGTCTAGTAATAAATCATTGAATGAAAAAAATTTAATTAACCAAACTTGTTATACTCTAAATAGACCACTTCCCTTTTGCTATTTTCAAAAGTTAGACATCTTTCATGAATTCCTAATGGAATAATGTCTTTGTTTGAAAGAGAAAGAGAAACATCCTTATTTAGAGGAAAGCCGAGTAAACTACATTTTATTTTGACTTGCAAACACCATCTGCATGATAAGTTAATTTCCATCATATTTAGTCTAAATTGAAATCACCTCACCAAAAGGAAAAAGAAAAAACCTCAATGTGAAGTATAGTGTATTAAATTTTTTCAGAGATATGTTTTCAGGTATTTAATATTTTTTTCTTGAGAGTCAAATATGTGCACAGTAGTTTTCTAGGCACCGTGAAAGAGACAGGGATAAATAAGAAATAGCCTCTGTTGTGAAGAGATTTTTCAATGTCGTGAATCATGACCTGATTAATTAGGTCAGCCATGGGAGCCTCACAAGTGTTGTTGTTTCTGAGCTGTAGAAAGCGAAACCACAGAAAATTTCTTTCTTTCTAGAGAAGGAATCAATGACTAACACTTCATTTTCTCCATTGTATGGGAGTGTTTGTTTTTAACTTTATTTCATTACTTATTTGTATAGACAACAAGTATCAATTCTTAGAGTACACATCTGTATGTGGTGCTCTCTAATGTTTGTAAACACCTTCCAGCAAAATAGGAGCAATAAATGAAGAGATATACTTGATATTCTACCAGGAAGCTTCATTCGATTACCATTCACTGGCTCTGGAAGGTGTATTTTACCTTTCAATTCATTTGGTGTAACCTCTTTATTTTGCTAGATAAAATCTTGAGGCCCTGAGTGGCTTAACAATTAGCTTTAGATCATCAAGATAGAATGAGGGCTAATATGTCAATTAAGAATATATATTTTAAGGGGCCAGCCCTGTGGCAGAGTGGGTAAAGTTCGGTGCACTCCGCTTGGGCAGTCCAGGTTTGCGGGTTCGGATCCTGGGTGCCGACCCGCTCTGGTCATCAGCCACGCTATCGAGGCATGCCACATACAAAGTAGAGGAAGATTGGCACAGATGTTAGGTCAGGGCTAATCTTCCTCAAGCAAAAAAGGAAAAGAGAGAGAGAAAGATTGGCACAGATGTTAGCTCTGGGCAAATCTTCCTCCCCATAAAACAACAGAAAAGAATATATACTTTAAGAGTGGCTATCTCAGAGTGACAGGATTAAGGATGTTTTTTATTATTTCTATTCTTTAAAGTCTAGATGTTCTAGCTCAAATATATTAATTTTGTTTTAAAAGATACTTTATATATAAACCAAAATTACAATTTCAGAAGAGTAGAATCAACGTATCTTCTCCTTTCTCCTTTAAAAATTATCCCAAAGCATCAAGGAGAACAAAGAACAGAAACATGAATTCTGAATTCTAATGAAGCTAGGAGATTTCTAGGAACCTCATCCCAATGTACGATGACGGAAGGCAACTGGGGGAAGACACATGACTTCCCAATGTGCCTGCAGTTGCTGGGCGGTTGCATGAGAAGCAAGGCAATCCGCTCCACAGAGCCCTAGGAAGCCTTAGGGAGTTGATGTAACATGCAACGCAGAATGTGAGAGTGTGTAGGGAGCTGACCATAAGGGAATTGCTATATTTTCAGGCTTACAACCTAAACAAACACAGACAACTATCTCTTCTTAATAACCCCCGCCCCCATATAAATCTAGACATAAGGAGGCAAGCACACAGGAAGACAAAGCAAAGTTGTACATAGGGAGATTAGGTAAAGATGCGCATACGGAACAGTGAGAAACCACACTCTATCTTTTCTAAACTCACTTTAAAACTTCCTGTGAGGATTCTGGAGCATCCTTCTCTGGAAAACCAACCAAAGGAAGCAGGACTTATAGATATTTACATGGGAAGTTAGTGAAAAACCAGCTGTTCACTCCATCACCCTCCAGGAAAGCCTTCCAGTCCATGAGGCCCATCCGCTAACACAGAGCTACCAATCGATTTTGCTGTTTCCCTCTTCAATATAGCCAACACCATGTAACCATGCAATTGAGCAAATTCTCCAGCATGAAAGAAAGCTACAAAATAAGCAAAGAGAAAAAGGGCTTCGAGAAAATGTAAGTCAAAGTCAGTGTAATTGATATCCTTGAGAGGATATAGGAGAAAATATTGCATCCATAAGAAAAAAAATAGTTTAAAAAAGGAACAATTACAAAAGAAAAACCTCTGAAACTTATAAATATGATTGCCAAAATAAGGAATTGAGTACAGGAAATAGAAGACAAAATCAATTTTAAAAAAGTATAATAAAATAAAACAAAAATATTAAAATAAAAAAAAAACAAGAAAGTACGGTAAAAACTGATCTGAACAGTAGAAGAGGCCCCATCGTGGCTCCTGACTTCCAGCTCAAAGGAAAGCAGGAATCTCTGGGTATCTCTTGGCCTGAGGAAACAGGAGCTATTTTATCTGCCCATTTCCAAAGCTAACCTCCTTTTCACTAGATGTACTCATGCTCAGAGCCTATATTTTCTTCTCTCTGGCATGCACGATTCAAGTAAGACAGTCAGAACTCCTGACAGTAAATTTCCTCCAGATCTACCATATTCTGGATTTACTCTGGGGTATCAACAGTCATAGGTTTAGAATTTCCCCAAGAATAATTAAAAAGCACCTGTTTAATAGGTACATTTTCATAGAAGCCTATCAAAGTGCAACCGTTTTCCTAGTTCAAAGGTTTCTGCCTTGAATCCTAAATGAGACTTTTCTACCTTCAGCAATTTTAATATCCTCCCCAGTCAGGCAACTTGCTATATTAAATACAAGCAAACAACCTTCTATAATATTAAGGATTATCTCTAAACTAGAGAATAATTTTTTTATGAACCTAATTCAATAAAAACAGGCTAAGAAATTTTAACTTACACTAGAATGAAGGTTTTGAGAAAATGTGATATTTTTAATTTTATGTATAACTAAATGATTCTTTCTTCCATGCCCCACATATTGGGTAGCAAAAATATATATATTAGAATATTAGTCATTAATCCAACACAGCTTAGAACTTAGTTAATACTAATAATTTTCAAGGTAGCTTTTTATAATGCTCAGCCTTTCGAATTGCTCACATTTCTCGAGTTTTCTGCTCACATCACCACCCCTCAAAATGGCTCCA
This sequence comes from Equus przewalskii, assembly GCF_037783145.1. Lineage (NCBI taxonomy): Eukaryota > Metazoa > Chordata > Mammalia > Perissodactyla > Equidae > Equus > Equus przewalskii. The sequence goes on from NC_091849.1 coordinate 52,219,669, forward strand.
AGGAAGAGGAGTGTAGCTTTTACAACTTTCCAGAGGAGTGGAGAAGCAACAGTTCTAGGCATTCGTACATCCTGGCTCTGTATCATATATTTTCCAAAAACGGCCTCACCAAGATATGTTCCACGCATATGGTGTTCTTACAATGTGACATTGACACACCTCTATCAGGAGGTGTGATCAGTGTTCCCTCTTCTTGAACCAGAGTGGAGCTTTGAAATTGTCTCAACCAATAGAATGTGGTGGAGATGGTGCCATGTGACTTCCATAGCTAGATGCTAATTCACAGAGACAAAGTGGCTTCTTCCTGGTTCTCATCATCTCTCTGTCTATCTCTTTCCTGATGCTTGTCCATAGAAACTAGCCACCATGTTAAGCTACCACTATATTGTATGGAAAACCAGAGCACATGCAAGGGGCACATACAGACGTTCAAAGAGACAGTCCAACTATGTCTTCAGCTCACAACTAACATCAACTGCTAGGCATGTGCATGAAAGAGTCATCAGAAGATTCCAGCCTCTGGCCTTCAAGTATTCCAACTGACGCTCCAGAGAGTGTGAGCAATTGTCCCGTCTGTGCCTTGTCTGAATTCCTAATGCTCAGAAATTGTGAAATATAGTGAATAATTGTTTTTTAAACTAAAGTGCATAATTTGTGATGTAGCAATAGAAAAAAGCTATGCGCTCGCTTACCTAAGTAGTAGGTACTTCTTTGAATGACGTGTGTGTTGAAATCTGTGGCTGATCAGAGCACTGTGCAGCTCTCCGACCTATAAAGCCGCGCTTGAGTTCCTGTGGATCACCCTCTGAGATCTGACTGTGGCTTCCATTCGGCCCCGACCTTAGTGAACATCTCTGATGCATATTTCTAAGTGCTCCATGTACTTTGTTTCATATTGATTCTTATTAAAAATATTCCTATTAAAAATATGCCATAGAGTCCAAAGCCATACTATCTCATATATTGTAACTGTAGCTGAACTTGCAGTTTGACTCCGGGTCCTTAGAGCTGGAGAAAACAATCCATCTGAGCTCAATTGCCATGTGACTTTTTCTAACTAATTCCTTGCTTTATCTCCTCAAACTAGACATGTCCCAGGGCCTCAGATAGTGGATCATAAATGCATATAGTGAAATTTATTTTTAAAGTCTATCTTTATCTTAAATACGGGAGTTTGAGGATGAGTCAAAAGATTTTAAGGATTTTGACTTTTAACCACATTCTCCCATGAATGGATGGAGCTGTTCTGTCCAGTTTTTCCGGCTCAGCGTCTTCTCTTCTTCATCTTACATATGTAATTTAAAAGACCTTTTTTTGCCAATTTTAACTTTAAAATAATTTTATTTTTATTTTTTCGGGCAACGTTAGGCTTATTCTGGATTTTAGCTTTCCTTTCTGGGCTCTCATGTCATCCCAATTATTACGTTCACTCCCAGTTACCTTTTATATTTGCCCCTTAAAAATCCAAGCTCATTAGTCACAAATATCCCTGTTTGTCTTTTGGGTATTTCCCCTGATGTTTCTTTCTCTTGGACTACTTTTTTTACTGAATTCCTTTTTTAGTGTGGGGTGCTGGGTAGGTTCCTAATCTCTTGAATATTTTCCCTTTTGGAATCTCAATTCATAGGCTCAGGAATATGTTCTCAGGAAATTTTGAAATTTGTGTCTAAAGTCAAGAATAGGTTTAGAATTCAGATAGAGTAATATTAAGCCATTTCTGTGTAAAATAAATAGAAACAGGTTTTGTCAAGAAGGAGGCAAAGATTAAGCTGAAGTAAATGTCATAATCGCCTAATTGTCATAGATAATATTTTCGTGATTGGTTTAGCCTGTATGTAAATAGATGGGAACAGCAACAGAATGACCCCTAATAAGGACAACTATCACGGACTTTGGATTCCTGGCAGTAATATGAGGCTTGAACAGTTTAAGGTTTTCAGGAGAAAATGCAACTTAGAAGTTTCTGACAGCTGATTCGGTGAAGATGTTAACCTGGTATGTTGGGGGATGTCAAAGCTTCCAGCATTGCTAGAGCTCAGCCAAGAGCAAAATCATCTGTGGACAGGAAAAACCAAAGGAACATCTGCAAAAACGCCAAAATTAATTCAAACCGTGAGGCTCTACGTGGTTTATGCCTTTCCATCAAATTCTGTATTTCATTTTTAGAAAATGCAGTCCTTGTTATTAAATATATAATTTTTGCAACTGAGGGATGCTGACTTAACTGTGGCTTCCAGCTCACCAAAAATGCCTGTTGATCAATTAAAGCTAAGTTTATTAGACACACTGCCATCAGGGAGAACACCACCTTGGCAGAGTCTTAGAAGTTTCTCAGAAGAGGGGGAGTCAAGGAGGATATTTATAAGGTATTAGGGCCTGGGCTGGGAAATTTAAAGGTCAGTTTACAAGGCAAGAACCACTCAGGATTTAGCAGATTCTATCACATAATAGCTTTGGACTTGGGCACAGTAAGTCAAGGGTCTTGAAGTCAGTTTTGATGAGTAAACTGTTACTCTTGATAAGTAAGCTTTTTTGTTGGTTCAGAGTCTTATCTTTCAAGAGCAAATATTCCCAGGAACAGGTAGCTAGGTTGTTTTTGCTTAATCCCAGTATTCTTTAACATAGGGATAGGAAAGCGTATCGGGTGCCGATATAATTTAAGGCAGGAGGAGAAAATTACATTGGTTTTGGTTCTCGAGCTGGGCTATACATCAGAATCACCTGTGTCACTCTAAATAAAGTAAGGAGTAAAGGCTCCTTCTCCGAAGATTATAATTCAGGAAGTCTGGATAAAGCTTCTGTATGCTTAAAAATCTCCTTACTTAACTCTGACGAACAACCAGATTTGAGAACATACAGTTACTGCGGAAACTTTAAGCACGGCCCAGTGTCTTAGTCCTTTATGCTGCTATAACAGAATACCATAGATTGGGTAGCTTATAAACAACAGAACTGTCTCACTAACGATTCTGGAGGGTGGGAAGTCCAAGATCAAGGCATGAGCAGATGTAGTGCTTCGCTGTGTCCTCACATGGCAGGGCAAGGGAGCTCTCCCGGGTCTCTTTCATAAAGGCACTGATCCCATTCTGAGGGCTCCACCTTCATGACCTCATCACCTTCCAAAGGTCCCACTTCCAAATATCATCACGTTGGGCGTTAGAATTTTATCTATGAATTTTGGAGGGACACAAACATTCAGCTTATAGTACCTGGTGTCAGCTAAGTCATTCATAGACATAGAGACAAAACAGCTTCTGTGGGGTGTGTTCTCATGGACAAGTGCATTAAGTGACAATATATGTAAAATTGAAGAAAGATGCATTTGCAAGTAATGAAATAAGTACTCAACATTTATCACAGCAGATATTTCAGTTTCAGTAATGTATGCCATGCCTGGCATTCTTTTTTCTAAAAATTATTTCCAGTAAGGGTCAAGATAAATCAAAGGTGAGTGTTTTATAATTTATCTTTCGGAAAAGTTACAGAACTGCTAATAATCCAAACATTCCTGATTAACTATCGTTTTGCTAATTTAGAGCATTCACCGACTCCTAGCATTATTTTTATCAGCTTCTGAAATAATAATTCAGTTTTTCTTCTTTTAGAATTTGATTTTATTCCCCATACCTGAAAACTACCTACATAAAAATAATCAATGAATACTCCAGATTTTCAGAAAAGATGTACATAATGACAGCAAATGTTCTCTTCGTTATGTTACTACATATAATAAGTACCTGAAAATCTATTCAAATTAAGTTACTCAGTTTCATGATTAAGGTTCTCATCAAATAATGTTTCCCGTTCTTTTCTTTGTCACATGTCTACAATAGCTAGGCTTAACTTGCTGCTTATAGAAATTATTTTATGTCTGCTCACAAACCTTATCCAGGTTGTAAAATGTTACCCTCTTGGGAAGGTACAGACCTTTCAAATCTACAGAGCTCTGGGATTTCATTCTGTGAGCGAGAGCTGCTAACAGCTCATTCAGTTCAAATTAATTAGTAAGCATCTAGCATATCTGTCAGCTGGGAGGGGAGCTTAAGGCAATTTAGAAGCTGTCTGCAGAGAACTTGGTGGTTGGAAAAAGACAATCCCAGAGTTTTCATTCAGACCAGAGGCTTCATGCTGTTGCATAATTCTTGTCTCTTTCTGTTTTGCCAAGAGGAGAGGGAAAGAAACAAGGACGTCAGAAAAACACAGCAGGGGTGCTTGGTATTCAGCAATCTAATTGAGAATGCTGAAAAGATACCTTCATGCCTGTTCTCTGATTAAGATGAACTGATCATTCCTCTCCTTTTGAGGGGAGAGTAAAGAAGGGAGGGAAGCTACCTGGAGGAAGTTGAAAAGCCTTCTGGAGACTTGGGAAAAGTCAGGCGCAGAAAATATTATGAAGTAAGAATGAATTTAAAAGGCAATCCACTTAAACATGAAAAGAAAGAAGAATGTAGTTAAAAATAAATGAGTAAAACTTAGAGAGTAGTTTCGAAGTGTATGTATTTTTACAAAACATCCTCAGGTTGTTATGTGTTTAAAAAATGTGGAAGTGCTCTAGTTTATAAATGTCTAACTGTTGTAATAAAAATGAAATAAAGCTACCTTTAAGGCTTCTGACGACTACTTTGACCTCCAAACTATGTTTTAACAAATAGCATCATAGCCTTATTCTGATTGACATCTCATTGTTCTTCTACTCCCCACTAATGCCAGTCATGGTGCTTTACACTTAGCAGGGGTTCCATACGCATTCTTTCTTATGTATGTATGTAAACATTACATACAATGACATCTGCTGATCTTAAACATACAATTCAATAGGTGCTGACAGAGGTATATGCCCAGGTAACCAACGCTTCAGTCAAGATATGGAACAATTCCGTCACCAAGCAGGTTCCTTTCTGTCCTCTTCTAGTCAGCCCCCACTACCCATAGGCAACAACCACTGTGTTGATTTCTATGGCCATAGATTAATTTTGCCTGCTTTCGAATGTCATCTAAATGGAGTTATGAGTATTTTGTGCTTTATTCACTCAATAGATTTTTGTTATATCCATGTTATTAATTTTATTAGTTCCTTATATTACTGGGTAATATTTTGTTGTATGAATACACTGCTATTTGTTTTTTCTCTCTCTCTGATGGATATCGCTTCAGCAAATTCTTTCCAGTTTGAGATGATTTTAAATAAAGCTGCTATAAATATTCTTGTATTATTTTCTTTTGTGAACACATACTTTCCCTTCCCTTTGGTGAGTACCTATGATTGGAATTTCTAGGTGGTAGAGTAGGATCAGGTTTAACTTTATAAGAAACTTCTAAAGAGTAAACTTTCGTAAACCAAAGAGGGAGTACCATTTTCCATTCCCACGAGGAATGCGAGACAGTTCCAGTTTTTCCACATCCTTTCCAACACTTAGTGTTGCTGTTGTTTGCTTTTTAATTTTGGCCATTCTAGAGGTTATGAAATAACATTTTATTGTGGTTTATTTTGCATATCAATGATGAAAAAGATATTGAGCACCTTTTCACGTGCTTAGTGGTCATTTGGAAAATATTGTTTTGTTCACTGTCTTTTTAAATCCTGTGCTTCTTTATAAATAAGCTGTTTATTTTCTTGTTATTGAGTTGTAAAACTTCTTTATATATTCAGAAAACCAGTCTTTTCTCAAATATATGTATTTAGAATATTCTTCCCCAAATATGCCTTGCCTATTTATTTCCTTAATGCTACTTTTTCATGGAAAGAGGTTTTTACTTTTGATGAAGTCTAATTTATTGCTATTTTTCTTTTATTGTAGTTCTTTTTGTTTCCTCTCTAAGAATATCATAAAGATAGTCTTTTATACTTTCTTCTTAGAAGAATTACAACTTCCACTTTTATCTTTAGATTTATGCTTCTTACTGAATTAAATTTGTAGATGGTGTGACTTAGGGAAATATACTTACTCCAATGCCATTTGTTGAAGTAATTCACTCTTAGTCTGAATTTGGGTCAGTACTTTTGTTGAAAATCAATCGGTCATCTTTTTTCTCTTCCATGAATCTATATCTCTATTATTTTGCCAACACCACATTATCTTGATTACCATAGATATATAGTAAGCCTTGAAATCAGGGGATGTGAGTCTTCCAACTCTGATCCTCTTTTATTAAAATCGTTTTAGTCTTTTTTATGATAAGATTTCTTTTCTTTGCATATTACCCAAACTTGCATGAATTGTGTCCTTTTTTTTTTTTTTTTTAAAGATTTTATTTTTTTCCTTTTTCTCCCCAAAGCGCCCCGGTACATAGTTGTGTATTCTTCGTTGTGGGTTCTTCTAGTTGTGGCATGTGGGACGCTGCCTCAGCGTGGTCTGATGAGCAGTGCCATGTCCGCGCCCAGGATTTGAACCAACGAAACACTGGGCCGCCTGCAGCGGAGCGCGCGAACTTAACCACTCGGCCACGGGGCCAGCCCCTGTGTCCGTTTTTTTAAGTCCTGGAACATATTTATAATAGCTTTTTGAAAATACTTGTCTGCTAATTCTAACATCTGAATCATCTCAGAATCCTTCTTTATTGACACCTGTTTTCTCTAATTGTGGGTCACCTTTTCCTGTTTCTTTGCATGTCTAGTAACTTTTGTTGTAGACTAAATACTGTGGCTGATTCATTAAAGAAAGTCAAGATCACGTTGTCTTTCTTTAATAGTTTTAATTTTGCTCTTACAGGCAGTTAAATCACTAGAAGATGCTTTGATTCTCTCAATTTTGGTTTCACTCTTTGGTAGGTAAGGCTGTCTCAGTTCTCTTAGTCCTAGGGTGTAGCCACTACTTCAGGGTATGATTCTTATTAGTAAGTTATGTTTTTTGGGTTCTTCAACTGAACGCCCAAGTTACTCAGGGAGGTCTCTTGACTCTGGCTGGGTTAGAACTCCAATGCCTCTTAGTGCTATAAGTCTTCTGGTGTCCTGTTCCGCTCTCAGATCCACTGCAATCACTCTATCCTAGGCTTTGTAGGGTGTTGCCCTGAATACGTGCAGCCCAGCCCTCAGCCAAGAACCCGCAGAGGATCCACGTGCAAACTTCTAGGACATCCTGTATGAAGGTTGCTCCTCTTTGGTTTATATCCTACCAAGGTGAGCCACTTCCCCAGCGCTAAACTCTGACCTCTCCCTCCTCCTTATCATGAAGACCTCCACTCACTGCTGGAAACAGCCTCCCTGTGTGGGTGGGAAGTTGCCCCCCAGGTGGGAAGCTTGGGTGAATGTGGGGCTTATCTCGTTCATTTCTATTTTCTCAGAAAGTCCTAAACTGCCTGTATTCAATGCCTGAAAACAAATGCCTCACATACTTTGTTCAGTTTAATACTTTTTAACACTGGAAGAATAGGTCTTTATGAGTTACTTCATCCCAGAGGGAAATAGAGATTGAGAAACATTTTTAACATTTTCAGTGAATCAGTGCTATAATTGCAAATAGAGACTTCAGAGGAAAGCAATCAGGCTCCGGGAGCATCCTGTGCAAGCACATTTATAGAGTAGCTCAGCATCCATAGACTTGTTTTGTTCATTCTAGCCACAGCGCTCTGGAATATACTGTTCATTCATGTAGAAAGTAAATTTATAGTTAAAATTCACCTTTGCCTTAAAGACTTAAAGCTGAAAGTCCATCTTCTCTATCAAGCTTCTTAATAATAATCACTTGCTTATGTTGCATTATTTTCATATTTTATCCTTTGCTACAAGTCAAAGGACTGCCTTTTTTTTTTTAAAGATTGGCACCTGAGCTAACAACTGTTGCCAATCTTCTTTTTTTTTTTTTTTCCTGCTTTTTTTCTCCCCAAATCCCCACAGTATACAGTTGTATATTTTTTTGTTGTGGGTCCTTCCAGCTGTGGCATGTGGGAAGCCGCCTCATCATGGCCTGACGAGTGGTGCCATGTCTGCGCCCAGGATCCGAACAGGTGAAACCCTGGGCCACTGAAGCGGAGCACACACACTTAACCACTCGGCCATGGGGCCGGCCCCCAAAGGACTACTTTTTATCTCTGTTTCATATATAGGTTGTTCCAATTTTCAACTGTTTTGCAAATTCCATAAGGTAAATTCATTTTGCTTTTTGTAGCTTGCACTTATACGTTTAAGAGTGGCCAACATATAGAATATTCATTAAAAAGATAGTTCTAACTCTTCTTCATTCCTATGACCAAGGCAATAATTTTGGATGCTTCATTTGACCAGAAGCAAATAGAACCAATTCCCTGTTTTTAACTGATACTGATAAATGGAAAATTCACAAGTTTTTATATCTAGATGTCACTTTTTTCTAGAGCTGAAGACCGGGATTTCTGAATATCCTCTGAACAGCTCTAACTGGATGTTCTATTGGTCTGTTTAACTCAAAAGTCCAAAACCAAAATTTCCTCTTTCTACTCTCCAAAATTTTCTTTCCTCGTGTGATTCTATTACCCTCACTTCAAGATTCAAGTTGGAAATCACGGAATATTTTTTTTATCTTCGCACATAACTTCCCACTTGCAGCATGATTTATTCATTATATTTCAGAATCATTTTTCTTATCCATTCTCTTTCCATTCCTGTTGGCATAATTCTATTTGAAGCCTTATCACTACTCCTAGAAGGATCATAGCAATAATTTCCTAAATAAATTTATACTTCCATCTTCCACATGCTGCCACTGCTATGCTTCTAAAATAGATTTATAATATCATCTCCTTACACCAAAGTCGTTGCTGGCTCTCTGTTACCAAAAGAAAAAAGACCAAGTTTCTGATTAGCGTTTAAATCCCTTATCATCTCAGTTAGACCCCATTTTCAGGCTCATCTACCACCCGGTGTGGTGTGCTCTCTGAGATTGTACATTCTCGGTGTGCCTGTCATCAGTTCTAATTTTCATTACCCAGAGCAGATATTACCCATCGTAGCACATTTTTCTGTATTCTGGGAGTCTGCTATCAATGAGTTAATTTGCTGCTTCTCTTTTTGTCATAAACTACTAACCAGGAACTTTCATCCATCCCTCTACCCTAGTTAAACTGACCAACTTCATGATGCAAATATTCTGAAATTTTTGCCATTGTAATTCCGCTTCTGCTGTTTTCTTATATGAAAAAAAAAATTGTTTCTTCCATGTATTCTTCATCTAAAAAATTCCATAGTACATTTTAATGTAATTTGTTTATAGCCTTCACAATTTTTTCAATTTTTAGTTTTTTTCACTGAGACGGATTAGCCCTGAGCCAACATCCTTTGCCAATCTTCCTCCACTTTATATGTGGGTTGCCACCAAGCATGGCTGATGAGTGGTATAGGTCTGTGCCTGGGATCCAAACCTGTGACCCCAGGCTGCCAAAGCAGAGCATGCTGGACTTAATCAGTACGTCAGAGGGCCAGCCCCTATCACTTTCACTATTTTTTCAAACAATCACCACATTTATTGGGCTTCATTTGTGTACAAGGTAATAAACTAAATGCTTTGCATGCTTTTATTATTTCATTACATTCTCAGAAGAATACGAGGTACTCTCATTGATTATGACATCATATTTTAGCTATTCAAACAAATGTCTTATTTATTTCTAAATTATAGATTCCTCAAGGGCAGGATCCAGGTCGAGTTCATTTTCTTTTTCCTCGTCATCACTCTATCTTGAAATATACAACTCCCCAAATTGACTTTGGCCATCTGTATGTCTCCTTTAGAAAAATATCTATTCAAGTTCTTTGCCCATGTTTTAATTGAATTGTCTTTTGTTTTTGCTATTGAGTTGCATGAATTCTTTACATATTTTGGATATTAACCCCTTCTCGGATATGTGATTTGCAAATATTTTCTCCCATTCAGTTGGTTGCCTTTTCATTTTGTTGATGGATTCCTTTGCTGTGCAGAAGCTTTTGGGTTTAATGTAGTTCCACTTGTTTATTTTTCTTTTGTTGCCTTTGCTTTAGGTATCAAATCTAAAAGCTTATTGCCAAGACCAAAGTCCAGGAGCTTACCACCAGGATTTTTCTTCTAGGAGTTTGATGGTTTAAGGTCTTTACATTTAAGCATTTAATCCATTTTGAGTTAATTTTTGTGTATAGTGGAAATAGTGGTTCAGTTTTCTTCTTTTTTCATGTGGCTGTCCAGTTTTCCCAACACCGTTTATTGAAGAAACTATCCTTTCCCCACTGTATACTCCTGGCTCCTTTGTCATATGTTAACTGAACATAAGGACGTGGGTTTATTTTGGGGCTCTCTACTCTGTTCCATTGATCTATGTATCTGTTTTTATGCCAATACTATACTGTTTTGATTACTAGCTTTGTAATATAGTTTAAAATCAGGAAGCATGAACCTCCAGTTTTTGCCAAGATTGCTTTGGCTGTGTGGTGTCTTTTGTGGTTGCATACAAATTTTAGAATCGTATGTTCTATTTTGGTGAAAAAAATCATTGGAATTTTGGCAGTGATTGCAAAAATATCATATTCTTCTAGATACCTTACTTTAGTATCCTATCTTCCACCCCCAGACACTGACTTTTGTCTGTGAGATCAGTACTTGGCTTAGAATCAAGGAATGAGAAACACTGTCTCTGGATTTTAAATCAAGCACCAGAGAGATAACGAAGCAACGTCATCCCTAATAGCAACGTTTTCAGCTACATGGCACAAGCCCGTCTATTGAATAAAACCTAGCAGGCAATGAAAAGCAGCTCTAGCAGCATGTGGACTTTTCAATAAATTCCTCCTTTTTCCTAAGCTATTTTGAGTGCAGGTTAAGACAAACAATAGTGAAGGGATCAACACAAGACTTAAATCTGTCTGTTGGACTCCTAGCACATTCATACCACCACTCTAGTATTTTATGATGCTTTTCTTATAGTTCCCTAACACTTGATATGGTGCTTGGCACAGTGAACACATTTTGGTTGGTTAGATTCATATGCCAAATTCATGTCTGATAAATATTTTTCAAAAAGATTTATTTAAAATTGTGTAGGAATCACTTGAGCCAAGGTCACTTTAGTCATTTCCTATGACCTGCCTTATTCAAGAAGCAACCTGGCTATAAGGACAGTATTTGTGTCTGTGCCTTAATGGGAACGACCTGTTTTGGCCAGCCTGTTCTTAGCAGGGATCTCCATGCTCTTTTGCTGACAGACTGCAACTTTTACCGAGGCAATGTTTCTTCAGAAGTATTTTTTTCCCCTCTATAGATAATTAAAAAGATGTCTTCAGTCTGAACTTCCAACAGTGGCCGACTCTGCATGAATTTGTATTATTTTTATGCCCATGTCTAAGCCCAGTGATAAGGTACAATATAATTTCTGAAGGTCATTCCTTTTGCTGTTTCAGTCTATCATGATTTGGTGAAGAAAATTTAAAAGTCCATTTACTTTAAACTTCTAACCTACACACCCTATTTAAGTTCACTGAAGACGGAAAGATAATATCTGAAAATGACAGTGACTAATGCTCCCAAGAAAGGCATTTTGAGGGGTCAGTTCACAAACAGGCATTTTTATAAGGAGGGTTGGAAGTACATGTTCAGAACTTGCCCCTGTCTCAGCTTCGCAGTCACATAGCGGGTTAAGTAATGTACTTAGTCCAAGAGGTTTATACCTAGTCTCTCTTCATTTGTTGTAGCAACTTGTAAAGGACCTTGAAGATGAACAGAACGAAAAACAAATTCTGTATCTTGTCCTGACATTCTGATCAGTACTCCTCACCCATGCTTCCCTAAGAGGTGGGGTTGACTCTACAGAAATCCTATTCTCTTTTCCTCTGTAAGAAGATTGGCAATCAGAGAGTGGAGTCTCTGCGGTAAGCAAGTGAGAGGGAAAGAGCTGCGGGGGTCCTCAGGATGGAGCCTCACTCTCAGTGCGCGTATCAAGCAATCAAGGTGCTTTGGTTGATAATTTGGATACTGTGTCTGATGGAGGGAACTTCACCAGGGGAAACATTCTCTAATGAGTTTCAAAAGATAAGACTCATATTTCCATAACATTTTTTCTGCCAAATTAACTTTCAGCAGGCATGATGTAAGAGAGATAACATGAACAAAAAGAACTACTGACTGTTTAACAGAAACCAGGATATATGTGTAGTTTAAGGAGAATGTTAATTCTCATTTATGACTAATCTATGTTAGCTACTTATTTAATATCCTCTTTATTTAACTCTTGAAATAGCTTCATTAGTGTAACGGAAATGAAATTATAAAGAAGGAAATATTAAAAGAGCCTTTGAATGTGTTGCAGAAGCTATCTTCATTGTTGGCATATTTTCAAAAGGGAACTGAAAAATAAAGATGAGAGGAGCATCTCTTCCTTTCTGAATTCTTAACATCTATCTGCACCTTAAAGCAATTGGTTTTCATCTAATGGTAGTTAATGCTGGTTCATAAAAGTTTTGAAAGTACCTGGTGTTAACCTTTGAACTAAGGTTTCAAATAACTCCCTTAAAACTGTCTATGTTGAGGTACACTGGCTCAATCCTAACTTCTGTTATTACAATTTAGAAGAAAAAGGCAGATGGCAGGAAATTAAGGTGATATCTAAAAACAGCCTTGGACCCCTCTTTCACAACTTCCACCTTCAAAGCACCCCCCACCACACCCCCATTGAGCGGATTAAGCTGCCTCTCTAAAGTTACTAAGAAGATCTAAGGGCACATATTCAATTCCTTAGCTCACACAGCCCTTTTTAAGGACATTCAGCTGCCTTTTATCTCAACATTGCAAAACACAAAGGAACCAAGCCAAAGCAGGTGAGGCGTTGAGGTACATCCCCGTCCTCGCTGCCTGTCATGCTCACCTTGTCTAGGGGTTCATCGTGAACCTCCACTGTCACAGGAAAATGGGCACAATCAGGTTCCACCTGTCTTCCTGCTGACAATCTGTTCCAGATCCCCATGACCCTGTAGGGATTTACAGACACCTAATGATGTCCTGAAGGAACTCATATGATTCATGATAATAATTCGTATATGTTTCAATCCAGAAAGAGCTTTTATTTATAGTGATAACAACAATAATAGCTAACACTTATGCAGCTATTACTATGGGTCAGTCTTCTAGCAGAAAATAAAGTTATGGATTTTTAAACAAAGTGTATGGATTGTAACTAATCATGTAGCATGACTGAGGTTGACATGGTCAGCAGCTATCCCACTTTCATGTGTTTTTCTGTATTGCAGAGCCCAGAAAACTAAGAACTACATTTCCCATACTCTTACAGCCAGGGTTTTGGATGAGAACTAGTTTCCACCACTTAGATACATTCCTATGAGATTCAGAAGGCAGAAATGAGGCTGAAGCCCTGTTTCTGCTGCTGTTTCTACAAGCAAACGAGACTGTGGAGATACAGATATTCATGAGAGCTGTTCCTTTGATACCCAGATTGTTGTTAAAATGGCCTACCCTTGAATTCAATACTGCCAGTCCTGCAAATGAAAGCATCTTATTCTCTGTATTAAATTCCTTTCGTCTTAAAAAATTTAGAAGGCTTCCATTTCTTGCATTAGAACTTGACTGACATCAAGTTTGAAACTATAAATGCCTGCATACAGTAGACCCACAAGGAGGAAAATCTGTAGTTGTCACCTAATGTGGTGGAACTTGAAGACAATGAGGACCTGCTTATGCTTGGAAAGTGAAATATTGGCAGCCCATAGATTACAAAGGCAAAAGAGTTACGTACATTATCATTAGTGATCACCTGGAGCAACACGTCCATGAAAGGCAGGACTTGGACTAAGTGGGGGCAAACGCAGGACCCAGGGTGAATGAGGATCACAGGCACTGTGTAGTGGGCAGACTAATTCTGACAGCACTAGGGGCATTAAAAAGTACTTAAAAATAAATTCCTTCAAGAGAATGAGGAAACAAGCCACAGATTAGGAGAAAGTATTTGTGAAAGATATATCTACATAAAGGACTCATCTGAAATATTCAAAGAACTTTTACAATAAGAAAATTGACAACCCAATTAAAAAATAGACAAAATATCTGAACAGACGCCTCACTAAAGAAGATATATAGATGACATATAAGAGTATGAAAAAATGCTCAACATTACATGCATCAGGGAATTGTAAAGCAAAATAAAAATGAGATACTCCTACACATCTATTAGAATGGCCAAAATCTGAAACACTGACAATACCAAATGCTGGTGAGGATGTAGGGCAACAGAACTCTGATTCATTGCTGGTGAGAATATAAAATGGTACCACTACTTTAGAAGACAATATGACAGTTTCTTACAAGACTAAACATACTCTTACTATACAATCCAGCAGGCATGCTCTTTACCAAATGAATTGAAAACTTATGTCCACATAAATCCTGCAAATGGATGTTTATAGCACTCTTATTCATAATTGCCAAAACTTGAAAGCAACCAAGATGTCCTTCAGTAAATTAATGGATAAACTGTGGGACATCCAGACAATGGAATATTATTCATTTATTAAAACAAATGAGCTATCAAGCCACAAAAAGACATGGGAGAATCTTAAATGCATATAGCTAAGTGAAAGAGGCCCATCTGAAAAGGCTGCATACTCTGTGACTCTGTCCATATGACATTCTGAAAATGGCAAAACTATGCAGACAGTAAAAAGATCAGTAGTTTCCATGGGTACAGTGAAAAGGGAGGTGAACAGGCAGAGCACAGAGCATTTTTAGGGCAGTGAAACTGCACTGTATGCCATTCTAATGTTGGATTCATATCATTATATGTTGGTCAAAACCCATAAATATCCAAGAGTGAACTCTAATGTAAACTGTGACCTTTGAGTGATAATGATATATCAACGTGGTTTCATTGATTGTAATAAATGTACAATTATGGTACAAGGTATTCATAGTGGGGGATGGTGTGCATGCATGGGAGCAGAGGGGCTTATGGGAATTCTCTGTACTCTTTGCTCAGTTTTGCTGATGGGAATTCTCTGTACTTTCTGCTCAATTTTGCTGTGCACCTAAAACTGCTCTAAAACAGAATTTGTTTAAAAACAAAATTAGCAAATTCTTACCTATAGGCGTGATGGACTTGCATCATAGAATTGTAAGATTTTTGCTAATTTATATCACTAAAAACCTGGAGAATATGAATGAGAACAGATTCTAAGGGTGATAGAGCTAGGAAGAAAGAACATAACTTTAGAATAGGTTGAATTTGTTGATATGGGAGCATGAACCGAGACATTTTTGGATTTATTGTGCTAATCCAAATGTCTGAGAGCAGTGCTGTGTACCTGGTTTGTTGACTTAAGACTGCATTCAGTGATGGCCTACACGAAATGTAGCTCAACTGTGGCACGCCCCATCAGGAGAATTACAAGGCAGACCTTAGGGTTATGGAAAAAAGCCATGACTTCTTTTGCAGATGACTATTCTGCTTTGCGAAATGTCTCCTGGCTCAATACTGAGCCCTGATGGAAGCCAAATGCTTGACCCTTAGACATTAAGTGGCCGTATGACTGAATGGGGCCACTCTCTGGCCCATAAGGTCATAAAGTTAGGTGTCAGCAGCAGTATTCCTTCCTCAAGTGGAGAGTCAATAAAAACTGGCCAGATGCAAGATCAAAAAAACACAAAACAATACCAACAATAACAAATTAGGAAATACAATATGAAAAACTCCTAATTCCAAAAGCAAATAATACAAAGAACAATGACAATACCAATAACAGTTAAATGCTGAGGAATAAAGATAACTAGAAATGAGCTGGACTGATATTTTTAAAAATCAAGATTTTGAAAAAACATAAAGGAAGAGATTAGCTGTGGAGAGACCAAAAAGTTAAGGATGAGAAGATTAAGCATTGTATAATACATCAATTTTCCCCAAATTAAGCTGTAATTTTAATACAATACCAATATAAATACAGTAAAATAGAGAGAGAGAGTGAAAGAGATAACAAAGAAAGTCATAGAAAGATGGAATTAATGTTGCAGAATGGGAAATTTCAACACTGTAAACATGCATGTTGTTTCCAAAATGTAAACTAAATAAAATTTCCCCAAAGTGGCAGTACAGGTTACTCCCTTTTCTTTCTTTTGTAGCTTTATTTTTCTCTCTTTTCCCACCTTTTCAGGTGAGAGACTTGGCAAAGTGATTATTCAGTTCATTTAAATGAATGCATTTGTTGACTAACCAAGATAATTTTGAGAAAGATATTGACATATTACAAAGTGCTAGCAAATAAATAATTATGGCATATTGACAAAAAAAATTGAGGAAATAAAATGCAAAGTCCAGAAACATCCAATGTAAATGTGGGAATTTAACACTGGATATATGTGGCCTTCTTTCAAATCAGGGAGATAAAGATGGGTTATTGAATAATTGACATTGGGATAGGTGACCACCCATTAAGAGGAAAAAAGAAATCAGCCAAATACAAAAGTGAAAAATGAATTTGAGGTCTATTAAGAATCAAAAAGAAAAAAAATAGAGCTGTATATAGTAGAAGAAAATATTAAAGGATATTTTTATAATCCGAGGTTAGAAAGACCTTTTTTAGCATGACTTTGAGGTGAGTGAGCATTGAAAAAATAAGGCTGTATTTGATTTCACATTTTTAAATTATATTATTCAGAAGACATTAGGAACAAAGTTGAAAAAACAATGACAAAGTGAAAAAAAGGTTATGTTCCAAGTGTGACAAAGTGTTATTCTTCTTAGAATATAAAGAACTGTATATTCTACTTCTTCCGTGTGGGATGCTGCCACAGCATGGCTTGAAGAGCAATGTGTAGGTCTGCGCCCGAGATCCAAACCAGCAAACCCTGGGCCGCTGAAGCCGAGTGCATGAACTTAACCACTTGGCCACGGTGAGGGCCCCATTGCCTTGATTATTTTTTTGTGTATATAGCATAAATGTATATAGCATAAATCTCTCCTTTTGTGTATATAGCATAAATGTACTTTATATTTGCACAGCTGCAAATTAGTTTATATTAAGGATATATTATAAATTATTTAATTCTCATTTGATGGATATCTCAAATCTTCCACTCTTACAATCAGGGCCACAGTGAACATCTTGGACACATTTTTATTAGTATCCCTGTAGGAGAACTGTATAGATCTAGAACTTAAAATTTTATACACTTATCAAAATTGTCCTTCAAACATTTTTAGCTAATTTATGCCCCCACCCAACTGTGTATAAATGCCTGTTTACAACTAGGATATATAACTATGTGCTGGAGCTTTGGGAAGAAATAAAAAAGAGAGAGAGAAAGACTGGCAACAGATGTTAACTCAGGGCCAATGTTCCTCACCAAAAAAAACACATACCTTTAAACAAAAAACACAATAAAGCAAAAAGTAAGATGCAGGATACTATACATGACTGCGTGTATTCAAATAGACAAATCCGTGTACATATACCTCATAAATATATGTACAAAATTCTACTATGATATATGTTCAACTGGAAATAATTTCTGCTGGGATTTGGGAGGACATATTATGTGTTTATTATTTACTTTTATAAAATATATTTTAAGTTTCTCATAGCAAAATAAAAACAATTTAAAATTTTAATTATTGGAAAATGGACCTCATTTCTCACTAATTAATACAGAATTGTTGAGAATATTAGTTAACATATGTTGCTGTCTAATCTCAGAGTCCTCCTCTCAAATGGTTCGAATGCTGAATCTCACTTACTCCTCACAATAGCACTGTGAATACACTTCCCAGGTTTCAGATGAGGAAAATGAGTCAAAAGTTTAAAAGCCTGCTTTGTCAAACAGCTATAAGCTTCTGGGGGCCAGGATTCAAAACCAGGCAGTTTTACCCAAGAGTTACTTTTCTTAACATCTGAGAGTGATGTTGAGAATACTTCGTGCTGAGACTGAATACAAAAGAAAATCCTATTTTATTACATAAAAGGGAGTTAGGAGGTATCCTGTCCCCTCCCCACAGAAGAATCTCTTCTATTCAGATGATTGCACAGCCTTTGCTAGAAAGGTCACAAAAAACTAGTGCCTCCCTACCTAGTCACGTGATAAGACGAACAGGTTTAATTGTGTAGTGTTAAGCTAGGTTCTTCTCCCTATAATTCCTGCCTATTCTTCTAAGTTCTAGTGTCTGAAACAACAATGGATAGAAAATAAATATACTCCCTCTTTTATATGATAATCTTTCAAGCTCTTGATGAGTTTTTAAATCATTTCCTCTTTGTCTTAACTGCGAGTTAAATAAACACAAGGTCTTCAACTATTTCTCTTACGACATGGTTTCAACATTTTCTAACATCCTGGCATCCCTCCTGGATATGCCAGTTTGTCGAGTCAGTAATTTGGAGGAGGAGGCAGCCACTTTCCTTTCACTGCAGTCCTCAAGCTGAAGAAAGGAGGTCGGACAGTGAGCAGATAGCAAAAGAACAGACTCTCAAAGTCATGAAAATGCGGTTGATGGCACCCCCTACTCCAAAAATACATGAACCAAAGAGTTTCCTCACTCATCATCTAGAAAGTAACTTGTGACAGCCATCGGTGTACATTGGGATTTGCAATGGGTGTTTCCTGGAGTAAAGAGAGATTAAGTATTGAAAAAAATTCATTAGATAAAAACGAATGAGAAAACGCTTTTTGTGTAGTGCAGTGGCAGTGGAATATAAGGAAACCAGAAGCAATACAGAGTGTGGCTCATACAACTGTGATGCTAGTCAGTATTCTTGCTAGAAATCATTCATGTGTTCGCTAAGTATCCACTGATTGTCTTCTATGTGATCTTTCTCAACTTACCCTGGGGTTACGTCCTGATAAACCCATCGTGAGCTGAAAATATCATAAGCCGAAAATGCATCAAATACACCTAACCTAATGAACATCAGAGCTTAGCCCAGCCTGCTTTAACATGCTCAGAACACTTACATTAGCCCACAGTTGGGCAAAATCACGTAACACAAAGCCTATTTTATAATAAAGTGTTGAATATCTCACGTAATTTGTTGAATACTGTACTGCAAGCGAGAAACAGAATGGTTGGATGGGTAGGGAATGGTTGGAAGTGTGTGGGTTGTTTACCCTCGTCATCGCAGGGCTGCCTGGGAGCTGCGCCTCGCTGCCTCTGCTCAACATCACGAGAGAGGATTGTACCGCATATCGCTAGCCCGGGAAAAGAACAAAACTCAAAATTGGAAGTACTGTTTCTACTGAATGTGTATTGCTTTCACACCATCATAAAACTGAAAAATCATAAGTTGAAGACCATCTGTACTGATCTCCCAAAGAGCTGAGAGTCCAGTGGGGCAGACAGATATGTACAAGTAAACCAAAGTGCCACGGAGGGTTGAAATACAAAGTACAATTGGAGCCCTAAGGAGGTGGCAAATTTATTTTCCTAAGAGGTTGGTTTTCGTTGATAGTAGAATGAGAACTCATAATCAAGGATTAGGATTAGATTGACAAAAGAAGTTGAAAGGTCATTGTAGAGTTGTGAGTGCAGGGATGATGAAATTAAAATTGTAACTGGGGAAAGGAAGCAAACGCTCACTAGAATCTGAACTGGAATTGTATAAACAGAGAAAAAAAGTTGAGAGTCAAGAATCAGAGTTAGGAAAACACGAGAAAGTGTATTTAAACTCATTTAAATCATGTAGAATTTAAATCTAAACATTTACACAGATCGCAAAAGTACAACTGCATTTTCTATTGCTGCCATAATAAATTACCAAATTACCATGAATCTGATGGCTTACTACAAGAGGATTTTATTATCTTAAGTAAAACAGGCCTGTAGCTCAGCAGTCTGCCATGAGTCCCCTGGGCTAAGATCAAGGTGTCCACAGGGTTGTGTTGCTTTCTGGAGTTCCCAAGGGAGAAGCCGTTTCCCAGCTTTTTCCAGCTTTTAGAAGCATCCACTTTGCTGGCTCACCGCCCCCTTTCTCCATCAACAGGTAGTTGAGTTCTCACACTGTCATCTTCTGATTCTCCCTTTTCTGCCTCTCTTCCACTTTTAAGGACCTTGGTGATTACATTGGGCCAGGTAGACAATGCAGGATAATCTTAATATTTTAACGTCAACTGATTAACAACCTTAATTCTATGTGCAAACTTAGTTTCTCCTTGCCAAGTAACCACCATATTCACAAGACCAGGAATTAGGATATGGATATCACTGGGGACAATTGTTTTGTCTTTTATACCAATAAACCAATAGATTTTGATAAATCTGATCTAAACTAAATATACAAACATGACATCAAAAAAAAAATGTTGACTCCCTCTTTGTAAAACTGAACTATAGAATAGTTAAAATAATAGGTCAACTGGTGCCAGCCCAGTGGCATAGTGGTTAAGTTCACATGCTCTGCTTCAGTGGTCCAGGGTTCATGGGTTTGGGTCCTGGGCGTAGACCTATGCACTGCTCATCAAGCCATGCTGTGGCGGTGTCCCACATAAATAATAGAGGAAGACTGGCACAGATGTTAGCTCAGGGCCGATCTCCCTCACCAAAAAACGAATTTAAAAATGATAATAATAGATGAACTAATAATTGTAAAAGATTAGTGAAAGGATACTTGTTGATGAATAATTGTGCAGAATGCCTTGTTTATGTACAAATGAAATCGCATGAGTTTTAGTTTTTTGCAAGATATTTGAAGCTCTATCTTCGTTACCAGGCTGATTTTATTCCAAGATTCTGAGTTTCACTTTGAAGACTATTTACAAAGAACAGAAAAATAAAAGCCTGTAAATCCTGAAAGAAGGAACTTTATAATGTTGAATCTATTTCTCTCCCAACACTGACAAATCTCAGTTATCAGAATATAGAATAAAAGATTTAAAAAAAACAAATTTAAACATGGACATAATTGCTAGAACTGGTTTAAGGTATCTTCTGGGTAATCCATCCTGTAAAAATGCCACATAATTATATTTACATAAAAAGTAGGCAATCAGATTAATTTAGTCCATACGATGCATAATGGAGCCATTTTCAACAAGCCTATTATCAAATGATAATGAAATATCAAACCTTCATATTTATATATATATTTGTAAATAAATAAAAATAGTTATGAAACTTTTATAATTTGAAGTTTTATCCAAAATAAATCATTTCCAAGTCAGGGACAAATGGAATGTGGTTGAAGGAATATTTCAAGAATTTAAATTCCCAGAGGTTTTCTTCCAAGGAAAATTAAGCCATGTGATCTGATTGGAATGAAAGCATGAATTTAGAATTCTTGAGGGATGTTGGGAGGCTGTAGAATGGAAAACTGTAGGATTATTATATAAATAATTTATGGATTAAAAAGAACATTAGCTAAGATTGGATATGATAATTAAGACTTTAAAGCCGACTTAGGAGAAGGAAGAAGGGCCATTGTCCAAGAGAGGGAAAAACCTTCTGTGCAGGGAATTCCTGAGCAGAGGCCATGGGCTGCTTTGAGTTTGAGGGCAGTGGGAAAGGTAGTATCCATCTGAGACTAAGAAGTGAACCAAAATTTCAGTACAAAAGAGCTAAAAGAGACTGTTTCTCTATAAGAACAAGAGTTGAAAAATGGCACGTTCTTCTCTCTCTCCCTCCTTCTCCCTCCCTCCTTTCTTCATGTGAACAATGCTTTCCATCTGTGCCCAGTAAATTGAGCAATAAGTGCTGGTGTTTTTGTAGGTTATCTAATCTGTATTGTGCAGCTTATTTTGCAATCTAGTAATAAGAGACTAAGTGCGCACTCTGTGCTGCTGTGGACAAGCATGAGGAGACATAATCCCAAGAAACCACACGGGAGAAACATTATGAACAATTATTATTTGTAATATTACCTATGTTCGCATAGATTTTCATGGTTTTAACGTGCTTTCACAGTCATGCTCTTGGGAGAGCAAATCGGCCCTAATACTCCAAAACTGTGTTAGCGGAAAGTTCAGAGAACCAATGATGGAAAGTTAACCGGGAAGCCCTGAAGGAGACTTTTAAGGGTGCACGTAGTTAAACGACCTTGGAGATCCGTCTTTCAAAGACCTTGTTCAGCAGTGATTTCAGAGTCGTGATTTATCCAACATTTGGAAGCTATGGCTTCCTTTTCTCCTATTTCCACTCTCCCCCTCCCCACTGCCCCTGATTATGTGTTTTCCCCTTTCTTTGGATGGTAAGTGTTGATGAAGTTTCAAGGTCAAGGGAAAGAAGACCATTAAACATATTTGGTGAAAATGTAAATCGATACTAATTTTCTGAAGGGCAATTTGTCTGTATGTATTAAAAGACTTTAAGATGTTCTTATACATTGAACAAGGCATTACTGTTCTGGGAATTTATCCCCGAAATAATTAGGAATGTGGGCAAAGTTTAGCTACAATGATGTTCATCAAAAAATTGTTTACAAAGCCAAAAATTGGAAACAACCTAAATGTCCAATAGAGGATAAATAAGAAAATAAACTATGGTACATCCATACAATTAATACCAAGTAGCAATTAAAATTATGTTGTGATGGAATAGATAGTAAAAATGAAAAAATGTTATAGTGAAAAAATCAGGTTACAAAATAATATGGATAAATGATTCCTTAAAAAACAAACTACGTAAATGGAATACACAAATATAACAAAAATACTTAAAGAAAATGTGGCAAAGTGAACAAAGAAATTTCTCAGGGTGGTGTGTTCCTTATGAATAACAAAAAGGTTTTTTAAAGAGAGCATATAAGGAGTGAACATTGAAAAAGAATATGATAGAGAGAAAACCGATTTATAAATGATAACCTTGACCATACCAACCAACATTTCAATTAACAAGTTCCTCAGGACCAGTGTATGGTAGATATAGAGAAAATGTTTCTCCATGGAAGTATTGTGGCAGTTATTTATCAGCTCACTGAAGCAGGCTGCTAATATGAAGGCAGCAAAGCCATGACCAAGTGTCTGCGCTCATTCTCGATTGCCAATAGAAATGGCAGAAACATCGAAGAGTATAGAGTGGATCTGATGTGGATAAAATATGAAGGGACTTTTTTTAAGAAATGGTACACATGATTTCAATGATAGCTACCTATAATCAATAAAGAAGAAATGTGAGTACCACATTTATCATTACCAATATAAAATTTAGTTAAATAAAAAGGTGGTTCTTGATTCTTATTTCAATTAGAATGAACTGCAAAACAAATCTTAGCATACAGTAAGGCTAAATTAATATTGTAATCTTAAGAAAAAATCAAACTTTATTTTTCCAAGTGTCTTGATGGTGATTTATATGTATTCAGACTAAATGAAAAATGTTTTGATTATATTGCTATTTTCAACTCATTGAAAACATAATTGTCAATTGAAGTTAAATTAGTAATGAGATAGCCATAGTTAAGAAAATTTATCCTCCAGAATATCCCTAAAAATAATATTGTTAAAGTAAATATTGACAGATCTTATATGATACAACTATTAATAGATTGATATATAAAAGGAAATATAAGCATAGGAGTAATACATTATTAGAAACCAGAGCTTGATGAAAAAGAGTTTTCTATCATTAACATTAAAGACATCAATTAATATTTCTAAATATTCAATAACTATTGTGGTTACAAAAATATGATTATGTCACTCTCTCCTACTGCAATGTCTAACTTTAGTGAACCGTACCACCCAAGGTACTGTGTGTGTGACATATTACTGCAAACAAGTCTATCTGCTCAGAATAATCAGGAATAAATAATTCATCAGTGATGCTGCAGATGTCGAGGACATCCTCCATTGTGCCCATCCTTTAACAAAAATAAACTCCAAAGCCACTTGACTTGCTTCCAGTTCCTCCGAAGAAGAGCCCAGCAAGAAACTGCCATTGATTTTTTTAGAGCTGTAGTTGTGGTGACAGATCAATGCTAGGAAGAATAAAAACTGATCTTACCCTGAATAGTGCAGAAAGTGTTAGTTCTAAAACCTATAGACATTTTTCTCACTAACATGGCACTAAATGTAGAAAGCTGACTCAGTAATAGTAATGGGAATACTCCCTTTACTAGACGAGTTCCTACCTATTCCTTCTGAAACTCTTATAGTATCTTTTTTTTTTAATCCAAAGAACATGAAATCAATTATTCAAAAAGACATATGAAGGGCTGGAGTCATGGCCTAGCGGTTAAGTTTGGCAGGCTCCAGTTCAGCAGCCTGGGTTCAGTTCCCAGGTGCAGACCTATACCACTCATTAGCGTCCATGCTGTGGCAGAGACCCACACTCAAGATAGAGGAAGATTGGCACAGATGTTAGCTCAGGGTGAGTCTTCTTCGGCACACAAAAAATTAAAAAAGATATATGAACTCTTGTGTTCTTTACAGCATTATTCACAATAGCCAAGGCATGAAACTCTTATAGTATCTTTATCCCAGTTGGTTTGTTCTCCTCTGCTTTGGCTATTGATTTACTTTTTGGCTCAATGTTAAAATACATAATAGGTTTTTGCCTTTTATTTTATACCAGGCACCGTAGTATAAAGCACTGGCAAAGGACACTTATTGGATAGGTGTTAGCCCATCCTTATTTGTGGTGGGAAATGTTTAGATTCAGAGGGGTTAAGCGATCCATCGGCCCAGGTTCACAATGCTGTTAAGTGATAAGATTCATATTTATGTGACTTTAAAGCCTTATTTAACATAATTCTTTTTACAGATTTTCCTGAACCTACAATGGGGTGACACTCCAATAAACCCATCGTAAGTTGAAGATATCATGTCAAAAATGCATTTAATACACCTAACATATAGAACATCAGAGCTTAGCCTAGCCTACCTTAAATGTTGTCAGAACACATACATTAGCCTACAGTTGGGCAAAATCGTCTAACACAAAGCCTAGTTTATAATAAAGTGTTGAATATCTCACGTAATTTATTGAATACCACACTGAAAGTGAAACAGAGAATTGTTCTCTGGGTACAGAATGGATGTAAGTGTCTCCGTTGTTCACTCTCGTGACCCATGTGGCTGACTGGGAGGTGTGGTTCCCTTCCACAGCCTAGCATCAAGGGAGGATCTTACTGCGTACCACTAGCCCAGGAAAAGATCAAAAGTCAAAATTCGAAGAACTGTTTCTACTGAATGTGTATTGCTTTTGTACCATCATAAAGTCAAAAAACCTTAAGTTGAACCATTGCAAGTCGGGGACCGTCTGTATTTTATTTGTGGCATCCACGGATTTTATACATTTGAATTTACTTACTGTTTGCTTAGTATTTATATAAATGTCCCTTTTGTGGGTGTCAGCTCTCCCTATCTGTCTGCCAAGTAGGAGGGTGTTGGTTGACTTAGTTAGGAACAGTGTAACTTCGATAATTAGGTGGCTGGCTGGGTCATTTAGATTTACGTATCTATCATGATGCCAGGATCTCCCTAGCACTTCCCCCCTGGCATCCAAGTGGAGCTACCTGCCTAGCCCATGCCAGGGCAATGGAAGCAGAAGTAATGTGTATTACCTCCAGGCCAAGAAGGGTAAAAAGAAAGTTTTTTTTTTTAACCATTTTTAAGCTTTTTTTAAAACCACTTTTCCTGGCTTTTTACAGATAAACATGGAGAATTTGTAAGCTGCATGCTAAAAATGGCAGTCACAAAAGAAAAGGAAAACTGGTGCTAAAAAAAAGTTGAAGGGAGTCAAGCACCAATTAGGAACACCTGTTTTGAGTTTTCCATTAATAAGTAATAAATTATCATGTTTAAGCCATTATATATCCTGGGTTTTGTTTGTTATAGCAGTTGTCATCTGTCGCCTGATTTGGTCCTCAAAAGACTTTCATTCTCTGAACACTTTGTTATTGCTTTGCTGGGTGCTCATAGCTAAGCACGTTCCATGTACTCACTTTCATAATTCTCGATCCAAGGCTCTTGCTGGATCTATCATTTGATTCAATGTGATAGCTGTATGGAGTAGGTTTGCGGTCTTATTTTTACCTAAGCTAAATAGAGACGAAGTCTCCATTTCAACTGAAAAGGATGCGCTTTGTGACAAGGTTGCTAGGAGGTCTACTTGACATCAGACAAAAGAAGCCTCACTCCCTCCATTCATCCATGCATGCTTCATTCCACAAGTAGGAATTGAGCACCTGTCATATGCCAAGTACGGTACTATGCTCTAAACTCCAAAAATAAATAAGACGTGATCCCTCCCTCCAAGAGCCTAGCTCTAGTATATCAAGTAGACGCTTACAATGGTGAGCCAGCACTGGGAGTTCTCTACTCAGAGTGACTGAGTTTGAATCTTGGCTTCTTGACATTTTCAGAGTGATTTGAGTCAAAGCATGCAGCTTCTTTGTGACTTTGTTTTCTTATATGTAAAAGGGAAATAATAATACATATGTCACAGAGCCTTTGGGAGGATTAATTGAGACTTTGGTAGAGTTCTTAGAGTAGTTCTTAGTAACTTGCTAGAGATCAGTAAATGTTGGATCATTATTAAATGTTGAGACAAAGGTGTGTGCATGACCAGATCAAACGTTAGGGTTTATCTGAATCATCCGGAGCTCTTACTAAAACACAGATTCTGATTCAGAGAACTGCAGTGGGACCTGAGAGTCTGCATTTCTATAATGCAGGATGATGTTGATGTTTCCGGTCTGAGGACTGCTTTTTGTCTAACAAAATAAGTCTAGACCAATATAGTATGATAGAACTTTCTGTAACAATAAAATGTTTTATATCTGCCTTTTCTAATAGTGTAGCTACTAAGCACATGTAGCTATTGAAATGCGACTAGTGCAACTAAGGAACTGACTCCTAAACATTTTATTCAATAGTGCTAGCAAATGTAAATTTAATTAGATATATGAGGCTAGTGGCTACCGCATTGATCATCTCAGCCTAGAACCATGGTCCTTGACTGGCCACTTGCTCATGCAAGGGTCAATAGCTAAGAATAAATGTTAAGCTTGGGTTATGTGATTATCAGCATAGTGAAAATACCTCCAGAAGTTTGAAATATTTAATTACCACACATCCAGATGCACTTAAAAACATATAAGAAAATTAATATTTTGAAGTATTTGGTAGAACTTTATGTTAACAAACTTAAAAGCATGGATAATATTAACAATTTTCTTTGCACATTTAAATCTACTAAAAGGCAAGGAATAAGCTGAAACATTTTTCAAAGGCCCATTTGATTTCTATTTCCTACACCCTGCTCTCCTCTCAAATGTTGAGCCCAGAAAATTCTGACAATATTTTCAATCTTTCAAGAATTTCAACCATCAAGCATATTGATAATGCTATTTAAACATTTCCATAGTCTAAAGAAAGAAGGAACATATTCATTTTCTTCCTCTCTTTTTTTTGGTGAGGGATAAATAATGCTAAGAAAACATCTAGCAAAGGGGTGAAACGATAGTAGCAGGGACGAATTTGTCTAAATACGTATTTAACTGAAAGTTAATCGTTATTGCTGTGGTCAAAGATTCTTGAGAAGTGCCCTAATAAACAGATTTCTTCTTCCCTCTCCAGAAGATTCAATTCATTGTAACACATCTGGTTTCCAAATTTCTGTTCTAATGGATTAACTTTTTTTTACTCCTGTTTTTTTAATCCTACTATTTTAAAATATGTTTTCTCATTTATTTTCTACCTTCTTCGTGAGTACTGAATGCACTTGTTTTTATTTTTTCTCATGATATAATAAAAGTATATTTGGCTACACATTTTTCCAGATTTTACTGTAGAACCACTCAGGGATCTGAAACTTGTTAACGGGCATGGGGAATTCACAACAAAGGGATTTCCTTGCTTATCACACTTACCACAAAACAAAACCAAATCTTACCCCCCTCAGAGTCTCTGTGGTCTGATCTTTCATTGAATATGTATTGGAGAACTATGTGTGAGAGATAATAACCTGGGATCTTGGGTGAATTCACCGTCAGATAATTTGGTGTAACCAGAAGAGGACAGAAACAGACAAATAGAAAGAGAATGTCTTTAGGCAAGGAAGATATTCTCCAGTTCCACACACCCTTGACCGCTCCTGTTTACAGAACACTCAGCCTTTCCCTAAATTCATATTACTGAATTTGCCCTAAAATATTTGAATATGCAACTCTGGCTAGAGATGAATTTCGCAGTTGACTATAAATTAAGTATCTGAAACACTCTAGTATCAAACAGAATAAAACAGTATGTATAAGAACAGCACATCATGACCTAATGGAGTTCATTCCATAAATGCAAAATATAGTTCAAAATTGGAAATACTATTAATATAATTCACCATGTTAATAAGAAAAGAAAATTATCATTTCAATAGTCTTCAAAAAACTTCTGATAAAACTTTCTTTTGAAAAAAAAGCCCATGTGTTAGAATACAAATCAAAAGCTATATGCTTAATATTATGCACGGAAAATCATGAAACTCTGCAATTTCAAAGCAAATAGCCTCACTCTTAATGTGATACGCTTAAACTGACCCTTTAAGTCAAGAACTGGACATGATGCCTTCCTCTCACGCTCTTATTTACATTATTCTAAAGATAATCACCATATTTCAAAGTTAAAAATACAAACTCTAAATTCTAAAAGGAAAAGAGAGCATTCATATTTTTTCA
The DNA here is from genome assembly GCF_037783145.1 of Equus przewalskii. Classification (NCBI taxonomy): domain Eukaryota; kingdom Metazoa; phylum Chordata; class Mammalia; order Perissodactyla; family Equidae; genus Equus; species Equus przewalskii. Next base: position 52,248,200 of record NC_091849.1, read on the forward strand.
GCTTATAAGATATTATAAGTATTTGGAAATTCAAAGAGAATTAAAGAACAATCATAAGTCAAAGTTTATAAAGATACCTGAAATAAAATAAGTATACATTAAAAGTCCTTTCTTAAAACAATTTTTATAAAATCCCATTGACACTATTGACCATTTCTCTCCCAACTAAAAAAAAGTCAAATTTCATTCTTGAATAGAATGTTATTTAAAAACAATTTTAAAAATTATCCTAATGTTTTATCTTCGTAGCAAAAATTGATTAACTTATTTTGGTAAAGTCATTCTTGGCAAAAATTCTGAGACATTTTTGAAAAAATATATTACAATAGCCCTTATTATTATAAAGCTATGATTATTAGAATAGTGTGATATTGGCATAAGACTATATATATGTGCATACACACACATTCAGAGTTCCATCAGATTCAGAATTAGAAATAAGGATCTATGGGTATTTAGTATGTGATAACTGTGGCATTTCAATTCTATGAGATGGATCAGTCAACAAACTGTATTGCAGAATATGGACAACCATTAAAAAGAAAAACTAGAGGGGCTGGCCCCGTGGCCGAGTGGTTGAGTTCGCGCTCCGCTGCAGGCGGTCCAGTGTTTCGTTGGTTCGAATCCTGGGAGCGGACATGGCACTGCTCGTCAGACCACGCTGAGGCAGCATCCCACATGCCACAACTAGAAGAACCCACAACGAAGAATACACAACTATGTACCGGGGGGCTTTGGGGAGAAAAAGGAAAAAAAAATAAAATCTTTAAAAAAAAAAAAAAAGAAAAACTAGATCCTTATATGAATTCTTATGTGAAAATCTATTTGAATGGTTGAATTAGATTTAAATTAGAATGCCTTCATTCAGCAGCTTGGAAATCAGAACCATGTTTGGCCTGAGAAAAGAATGTAGGGGAGAACTCCGTTCTTGTCCTGTGATTCTGTATGAGCTATATCCAGCATTTTTGTCATAGTTACAATCGTCAGTGATTGTTTCTGCTCGTAGTAATCTCAGCAGAAAAATCAATGACTAAGGGACAATGTAGCGGTGAAGTGAGAGAGGATGGACTGAGTTACTCTTTCCTTGTTGATTTTCTTTATTCCATGGATAGAAGGATTCAGAGAGATCCTGCAATAAGTCATATCTTAAACACCATAAAGTTCTAGATGCAGTAAAATTTCCTTCTCTCAAAGTCCCTCCATACAGGTGTAATGAGTTCCTCGAGGACAAGAAAAATCTGCTTTATTTTTAGTCTTCAGGCCCAGGTCTTCCACAGCTCCAGCTGTGTGAAAATCCAAAAATCCATTCAGATGTGCCAGGATAATTTTCCATAATGGGAGTAGGGCTAGAAATTTATAAAACAGTGAGTAAATATTTAGCTACATAAATTTCTACACTAGGATTTAGCCCGAATGAAAATCCAAGAAGATAAAAGCATTTCCTTTCTTCCTCTTACCAGACAGCGATATACAAAACTATTCAATTTGGTGAGATTTCACTTCCTGTTTGTATAAGCTGGAGAGGTTTTATAGAATTGTGAACATTCGTAATTAGATTTTATAAAGCAATTCTCCATTAATTATCATATGCTTTAAAACAAAGCATGTCCTCGTCTCAAACGTAAGGAAATACCAAATTGTTCTTTCAGGGAAGATTTATTACTCCCGCTCGCTTTAGCTCTCATTGTGCCCTGTGGTTCACAACAGAGAAGTCTGCAGCCCAGGCCCCAGCAGACCACCGCTGTCGCCTGTGCTCCCACATGGGACGTTGACGAAAAGAAATGGCCCTGTTCTGAACAACACCTGCCATCATCTAACGATGAAATGCTGATGTGAAATTTTCGTTTACTAATCTGGTTTTATGAATTTCCATTTTTCAATTGATAAAGAGCTCTTTTTACTGATTTTGAACTAAATATTGTTTGTTCCATACCTTGGAATCCCTTGATATCTTCAGAGGAATCACAGCAAACGTGAAGCGCTAATTACAATGCTGAAAAATGGCACTCAATCAAAATGATGATGGGAATGAAACAGAAAGCTTTGCGTGATTTTGTAATTATTGTTAAACCTATGCCAGAAAAGATATCTGATATATGTCAACCAAACAATCGTTAGAGACTCCTCTTAGCAAAGTAAAACCACAAAGTACACCAGGCCATCATAATTCTGACAGTGTGTTCAGCACGATTTCTAAACATAGAGCGCTCTGTAAAGCACTTGCCACTCACAGCACTGCGTCGCCTACTTACGTTATGCATCCAGAGGTCAACACATGGTGAAACTGAGAAACCCAGTTGCCAATTCTGAGCTTCCATTTCCTGCCTGGAATGGTCTCTTTACTTAGAACACACAGCTAAACTTTTCCCCACACTATGGCCCTATCGCATGCTTTGTTGATTTCTCATTTTTCCTCAGGAAAGCCACATTCTCCATCCGTTAGTAATTGGGGTTACTATCAGTGCGTGTACATTAATAACGTATTTCTCATTGTTATGTGCAGGCAAGTTCAGCTCTGTGAGACTAATATGCTGCAAAGCTGTGTTCTATGGATGAGCACTTCTATTTATTAATATATATATTTACAGTAGTGTAATACGAAAGAATTAAGACTACTTATGTTGCCTTTATGTCCCCAAATAGGCTTGATTTTTGTAAGTGATATGAGGTTTATCACAATGTAGAAGAAAAACCATTAAGTCTAAAGTCAGAAGTCTGAATTCAATCTCTGTTTCACTAATTAGTTCTGGGACCTTCCATGAACCATTAACCTGTCTGGGCTTCATTTTCTCTGTAAATAGTATAGGGGTAATACTTTTAATCTTCTTATATCATTTTAATATATTGAATTTTCTAAACTCTAATGTGGTGTTTGAAATTTTAGGTATCCTTATTACCATTGTGGCTTTTGTTGATAATAGTAGTAAGAATGGTTGATGGTAGAACGACGGCATTGAACGTTTTGTTTTGTTCAAATAACATTATGTCATTAAAAACAACCTAGTTCTGGACAAGATATAACACTGAGGTTAATTTGGTTTTAATTATCAATGTCTTAAAATCTTTTTAGTTCTTATCTAAAGAATTAAAAGTCTGACCAGCCCGAAATGAAGCTTTCCAGCCCAAGACAAATGATTAGTACTAAAACCAAGGACATTTTACCAGGAGACAGTGCTTTCCCTTAATTGCTGGCCCGTTTCTCACCTGGGCTGGGCGTGTGCTGGCAGTGGTGTGGAGCAGGTAGGGGAGGCGAAATGAGGGAGTCAAGTGAGTGACCTTGGTTATGCCCTGAATCCAATATTCGCTGAGGACTTAAAGAGCAGAGTGGAGGCAGGTTGCAGGTAAGCTTCTCTGGAGAGCAAACTGAGTTGGAGTTTAATTGAAAGATATTTTTGTCAGAATGTCCTTAGGATGGATCTCTCTGGAATGAAGGGAAAGGCAGCTGAAGTAGGCAGAAGACGAAGATGAGCTGTGATGCCGGCTTAATGATAGCCTCAGAGACCATAGAGAAGCTCTCGAGCTAGATGCCCTTAGAGTTGTTAGGATTGGGGCAGAGACAGCCTGACCTCTTTATGCAAGGATTGGCCCATCATCCTTTGTGGACTGCCCCGGGGAGGGGTGCGACTTTTCTGAAAGTCCCCAGCAGCAGCTGAGGCAATCCCTGAAGGGATGGCGACTGAAGGCTGTCTTCCCACAGCACTCCTGGCAGCTGGGCAAGAAGCCTCTCCTGGGGAGGGAACCGGGGTACATCACAGGGTCCACAAGAACCGCCCACTAGCTGGAGGGAAGACAGAGGAGAGGTAAAGGAGTGGGGAGAAAAGAAAATTATTTAATATTTGTTATATACCAGGCACTGGACTAGACATTGTCTTGGTTATCTCATTGAATTATTACAACTCTACGTGTGTTGAAGTGATTATTTTACAGATGAAGAAAGCCAGGGTTCAGAGAAGCTAAGTAGTTTGCTCCAAATCTCACAACTAGGAGGCAGCCTAAGAAGGGTTGCTTGAGTGCAGGGTTCACCACATTGACCAGTCCCCGATCCTGCTCTAGAAGAGAGACCGCTAAACTAAGTCAGGATTCAAACCTAAATAGGATTAGCTCCCAAACTCAGCCTTTCCGTTTTATCACAATATCGCTGAATGTCCTAGCTGATGTTTTTGATTTGAAGACCATCATTGAATAGTCAACAAAGGTTTAATAGCCGTTCAGCTGAATGCACATTCTGGGGTAGCTTTAGTGTGTCTTTTATAGTACAAAGAATTTCTAAAAATATTAAAATAGTAATCAGAAAATATCACACAGTGTTAAAAATCAGAATAAATACCTCAGTTTTTTGAGTAATTCAAGCAAAGTCTAATGGAAAAATAATGAGGAAGAGAGGTGATTTAAATGCAGTCCAAAAGTCAATTAACATTGCTGTCCTGTTGTTCACTGTTTAATACGGCAGAACAGTTTTATATTTCTGAGAAGTTATGTTTTATGAAATGAAAAAGATTCTTATCAGCGAAATCAAATGAGTTCCAAATTGCAAGCTTCCAATATATTACAGTTTTCATAATACGTCTTCAAGAATATAAGGAAATGGGAGAGGAAATATTTCCATGTGAAAATTGCAGTAAACTTCAGCAACTCATAATAACTGTCTCTCTCAAAAGCCAGTGCAATGCCAGATAATAAATTATTCCAAAACTACTCTTCCTTTTTCCATGTATTTTACTTAAATATCATTTATCATACTAATAAATTATTTCCACTGAGCCTGTTCCTTGAAACACCAAAACAGGGATTATTAACCCAAAGCTTGCAAATAATAGATTTAGAAACATGTCCTTAAACAAAAATAAATAAAAAATAGGAACACCTCTTCAAGATTTTAATAAGGAAAAAGAATGTCCTTAATGTTTCCTTGCCTGCTTAACACTTCTCATGCTGCAGCAAATCTATCAACTTAAAAATAGGGATGGCCCCCGTACATTACCTGTCTTCATGTAAATAAAAGGCAGCCTGTTTCATATTCATTGTATGGAATAGTGACACACTTTGCTGGTCAAAACACTTGTGTTTCAAGGTAGGTCAACTCTGATTAGTGGAAATGTAACTGAACTTGAAATCCCAAGACATGGGCTTCAAACCTGGCTACACCACTTACTCGTATGGCAACTCGACAAGTTATCTCTTGTCAGCTTCAGTTTTCTTCTTTTTGGAATGGATATATAATATAACTAACCCTCATGGGTGTTGGGAGGATAAATTCAGTTAATACGTGTGAAATAAACTTTGTAAATCTTAAATTCTCATTCCCGTGCGTGATATAAATCATATTTCAATAGGAGAATACCAAAGTGACGTGTAACAGTATGAGAGGTTGTTTCCCCAAACTCTTGCCGACACACTACAAGACCAAAACTTTTCTATTTGCCTCTCTGGTAAAAGAAAAATGGCATGTTTTGTTTTAATTTACATTTCATTAATTTTGAGGGAGGCTGTGCAACTTTATATTGGTTTAAAATGTCTTCCTGCTATGGGCAGTCTGCTCTTGACCTTTGTTGGGTTGTTGTCTTTTACATATTAATTCATAAGAATCCTTTAAATATTAAGGACATTAATATATTTAATACGTTCAGCAAATATTTTTGGCCAATTTGTTTTTCTCTCTTCATTTTGTGTGTATTATTTTTGTCCTGTAGATATTTTAAGTTTTGTAGAGTCAAGTTATCTTTTGTTTATGGCATCAAGCTTTCACTATCACTTAGAAATGGTTTCTTCTGTTTTTACAAAATGTATTTGCCTATATTTTCCTCTAGTGCCTTTGTGGTTTGCATATGCATATATGGTCAACTGATCTTTGACAAGGGTTCCAAGAATACAGAGTGGGGAAAGGATAGTCTCTTCAACAAACGGTGTTGGGAAAACTGGTTACCTACGTGTAGAAGAATGAAAGTGGAACAATGTCTTCATACACAGAAAACAACTCAAAATGGATTAAACACCTAAACGTGAGACCTGAAACTGGAAACTCCAATGATTTCATGGATATGACACTAAAGGCACCGGCAACAAGAGAAAAAATAAACAAGCGGGACTACATCAAACCAAAAACCTTCTGCCCAGCAAAGGAAATAGTCAACAGAGTGAAAAGGCAACCTATGGAATAGGAGAAAATACGTGCAAACCATATGTCTGAAAAGGGGTTAATCTCCAAAATACGTAAGGAACTCGTACAACTCAATATCAAAAAATCTAATAACTTGATTAAAAAAGTAAGTAAAGAACATGAATAGACATTTCTCCAAAGAAATATCCATGGACACATATATACCTATGTGTTGAAGTTGTAACACGTGGTACCTGTGAATGTGACCTTATTGGAAATAAAGTCTTTGCATATATAATCAAGATGTAAGTTCAGACAAGGTCATACAGGAACAGAGTGGGTCTTTAATCTAATATGGCTGGTGTCCTTATAAGAAGAGGCACAGAGACAGACACACAAAGACACACAGAGAGGAGAATGCCACGTGGAGACAAAGACGCACAGGGAGAAGCCTGTTTACAGACAGAGGATGCAGAGACTGGACTACTGCCTTTGCAAACCAAGGAATGTCAAGGATTCCTGGTGACACCAGAAGCTGAGAGAAAGGGATGGAACATGTTCTCCCCTAAAGCCTGCAGAGAGAGCAGAGCCCTGCCAACACCTTGATTTAAATTTCTCATCTCTAGAAATATGAGACAATAAGTTTCTATTGTTTTAGGCCACTTAATTCATGGTATTTTGTTATGGCAGTGCTAGGAATCTAATACATGCATTAAGGGAAATAGACATATATGATATTAAAATTTTAGTATATATATTTAGTGCTATATATAAAAGTATATAGTTTTACATACATCTAAACTTATTTAATGTATTTACATCTAAATACATTTATATAAATATAGACAGTAAAATTATCTTATAATTTGTATATTTACAAATTTATAACATATAGAAATGTATGCTTAAATTTTTAGTATATATTATGGTGATGTGGTCGCATATTTTACAGATACTGTGTTAGATGTTTTCATGCACATGGTCTTATTCTTTTTCATCACTCTGCCCTATTTGAAGTGTCTCCTATTGAAATGTTCATGGTATTTTATTCACCCAGGAATATTGTTTTGTTTCAATTAATGATTATGAAATATTTGTCACACATTCATTATAATTTTGTTTTGATGGATGCCGTGGTCTTTTGTCATGTAATTCACGAGACTAAGTCACACAAGCTTGTTTTAACTTTTATGGCCAAACCCACAGATTCCAGTATCTTTCAGTCAGGATCTTTAGGAGTCGCAATAATTTCTAAGCTCTGTTTTAATTAAAACCTATCTGATTCTATATGTGGGATTTATAATCAGTGATTTGAATTAACTTTATGACACATAGACAATCCAATACTTGTTTTCTAGTCAATAATCACTCCCAAATGACTTTCGGCCATGTTTTAAATGCTGCTATTCTTTCTAAATTTGCATAATGATATTATTATAAATGGTATAGACCTGGCTGCCCAGCCAGCTAGGAAAGCTCTCAGGTGTGGGAGAGGGCAGGCATCCAAGTTCAATAAAGTAAGTTCAACCAGTGTGGAGAGAGGTCAAGTCAAGTCCCTGAGAGAACTGGCTGGCAATACTTGGAATTAGAAAGGATCTTGGTTAGAAAATGACATGTAACATGAGGAAGTTTGAAAAGAAAGTCTAACCCAAGTGCAAGGCATTATCATATCTTGGTTGTTTTAGGCTACTCAAACCAAGAAATTTAAGTAATTTCTATGTTTTGAGTAGTCTCTGGCATAATACCACATTATATAAACATAAAAATCAATATCCTGTTTTGTAGTAATCTACTCTTACCCATCCCAAGTGGATATTTTAAATTGCTCTGTTTATAAAAGGATCTTAAAAGTGAATGAATTTTTTGGAAACATTTGTAGGAAAATAAAGCCAGATCTCTTATGCTAAAGAAAATCCTGAGTGTCATTGAAAAGATGACCTTACTTGACACAATGTTCCATTTGGCTCAAACAGGCTTTCAGAAAGGTACATTGTTGGGTCAAGATAAAAACAAAATGTCACACCATTTATATTAGTCCTCTTCTTGTTTAAAAGTCTTATTATTGACACGTCTTCATTCTTCTATCTGGGTGGGGTTTAATATTTAGAATTCCAAGATATAATGATAATCATGTTATGTCATATGTATATTGCTCCATACAATTCACAAAATGCAAGCCTAAAAGAGCAGTTTTTCAACACTAAATCCCATATAAAAATATGCCACACTAGGGGCCAGCCCGGTGGCATAGTGGTTGAGAGTGCATGGTCTATTTCAGCAGCCTGGGGTTTGCAGGGTTGGATCCCGGGCATGGACCTACACACTGCTCATGAAGCCATGCTATGGGGACGTCCCACATACAAAACAGAGGAAAATTGGCACAGATGTTAGCTCAGGGCCAATCTTCCTCACCAAAAAGAAAAAAAATAGTCTGCCATCCTGATCCCTCAAGGAATGAATTTTTGAACAAAATTGTCAGTTCCTTCCTTTCCATCCAGCCTCTTTCTCCCCACTTAATTTGTTACTTTTAAACTGCTATGAACAGGGAAATTAGAAAGGATAGCTTGATGAAATTTTTGGTAAAATAAAAGTGAATAAGTTCTGAATGCTGATCTTAGGAACTACCCTATGAATAGGATATGAACTACAGGATGTGAATATCCTGTGAAGTACAAAATACTTATGTATTTAAGATATCTATTGTCTGCTCAGAGGAATTTCAGGACTATTTTCAGATTTCCCAAACAGTTTCTGTGCTGTTTTACCCTGCTAGAAGATGAAGACAATTTGCACTTGTATATTTGATTGTACCTGGTTTTCAGCATTTTGTTGCCCTTAAAGACATCATTTTCAGGCGTATAAGAAAACCAGCTTTGTGGTTGTAGCTGTATTTCATTGTGTTCCTTGTTCTATATTGTTTGGCTGCAATTTAAGGAGGGACTGCTAGGCATAATCTTGTTCTAATACTCACAATGATTCTGCAAAATAAGAATTTTTCTTTTTGTTGTAAATAAGCAAACTGAGGTTCCGAGATATTATGTAATTTTCCCAGGAAGATACAACAAGGAAGGGGCAGCGTTGGGATTCATGTCCTGCTCTGTCCAACCCTAAGCTTCCCCTCTCTTCTGTGTTCAGCCTCACACTATCTCACTAGCTTCCCTGGATTTAGAGGGTGTGCTGCAGCCTCTGATCGGTCTCCACCAACAGGACAAAATCTCGAAGGAAATCTTTAGGGAGATGTTTAGAGACACGAGTCTCTCAATTTTCCCTTTAAGGAGAAGTAAGGGCAAGTAGGAGCTCCCCAACTCTGGCCCGGTGCTCCATTCTGTAGCTTCAGGCCTGAAGCTGTACATTCCTACTGGAAACAACCCAGGAAACTCAGAATAAGAGCAGCAGACAAGTTTGCTGGAGAGCAAGGATAAAATGCTGGAGATGCGAAGCACAAATGATAGGTGCTGGGCAAAGAGCAGGAACCTAGTTGGTGGCTCAGGGTCAAGAAGATGAAACCAATAAAGAGGTTAGATTAGGGTAGAGCTGATCAGCAATGAGTAGGAGTAGGTCCAGGCTGTTAGCAGGAAAGTCATGTGCATCTGCTACTGGCAGTAAGATCCTTGAGGGAAGAGGTCATGTCTCATTTTGTTCCATTATTCTATGGCAACCAGTGAAACCTGTGTCTTGTATATTAATTACTGTATTTAAGGGATGCCACAGGATTGGGCTGGACTATAAGCAAGCAGCCAAAGTCTACTTGGCTTAAAGCACCAGAGGAGAGAGAGACACAGAGAAAGGGAGAGAGAGAGAGAGAGAGAGGGCCTGGATAGGAACTGGACAGGGATGGGATGGGGTGAGAGCATGGGGCTTTGACCTTCTGTTTTGCATTCTGCCATGTTCAGAGGAATTGTCAAGGACTCTGATCAGAATCACACTGACATTAACCAACATACCAACTCTTGGTAGCATTGATCAGATGTTTGAAATCTTCCTTATTCCATCATTGCTGGGTTTTTGATGAATACTGATTGCTTTTTGTTTGCTTTTGTCTCGTTTGGTTTGTTCTTAATGGACAAAAATAGCAATTTGACGACTAGCAGCACTATGAAGCCTTGGCTGTTTTGCAGGAAAAAGAACAAGTGGTCAGCAGTTTTCTCACATTAGTGCTGATGCTCTGGGCTATGATTTTTATTTCTGCTCAGACTGGCACAGTCATTTTTCCTTTCTGAGCCTAGCCCTGGACCCACAGGCCTTTATGACATATGTAACTCTATGGGGGAGTAAGAAATAAATCCTTCTGCATGAGGAAGTCATTCTGTTATGTTTCTAATACTTTTCCTGGAGTAATTGGCTGAGATTTGAAATTATTAACAAATTTTTGAGAGCTAACAAGAGATTAAGTAGCCTAAGACATATTGTTGATGCTTCATTGGATCAGACGCCATGATGCCAAACTTTGTCCGTCTGGCTGGAGATTGGCTTCTAATCGGAATCTAACAGAGCTTCACCATAAACCAATTCCTCACATCCTCTGAGGAAGCGGAATAGGTAAGGAATAGGGCTTGCGGTAGTGCATTTTTGTGAGATGTTCAGAGTGTTAAGACCTTCGTTTTGATAGCACATGTTGATCACCCATAATGGTCAAAAGTAATTCTCTGTGTCAAAGCACAGCTGTTGTAATTTACATGCACATTTTCCTGTCAACTATGAGTTTGAAAACAAATTGCACACTTTATAAGTTTTGAGGCTTTCTACATTGTTTTGAAGTAATGGTGTCTTATGAGGAGGAAACTGGGTGCTTGTTTATTGTACGGAATGAGTCACTGAGATGTTCATTTGACGCCACCATCCCTCGAAGATATAGTGATGATATAAACCAGCATCATTATAATTCTATCTTAATTAGTTTTTATAGGCTTCAGAAAATGAATTTCTCTAAATCTTTATTATATTTTTCTTTTAAAAATATAATTGCTGTTTTCTATGTGACATTTGTTTCATATTTCAAAATGCTAAGGATGCCCTGTAAATAAAGGAAAATAAGCTTTCCCTAAGATAGTGTGCTAATTTGAAGACTTTGTCTAAATTTACAAAGGCGAATGCTGTTTTCCCATGAAGTCAACCCTTTTCTTCTGGTAAAAAAGAGAACCTGGAGATGTTTTGTTTTACAATTTTACTTTTAATACCAAGGAATAGTTCTGAGAGTCCTTTCTCTCCAGAAAGAAGGAAATGGGATTGAGATGGAGGAAGACAGAAGGAAAAGCGGTGGGTACTGCCATGCCTTAAGGTGATTGCTTCTGTATCAGCGCTCTGATGCTGCATAACAAATCGCCACACGTTTAGCAGCCTATAACAATGCACATGTATCATCTTGCTGCCTGTGGGTCAGGAGTCCCGCATTTTAGCTGGTCCTCTGCTCAGTGTCTCCCAAAACTAAGTCAAGATGGCAGTCATCCTCGTTTTGGAGACTTGACTAAGGAAAGATCCACTTCCAGACTTCCTCAGGTTTGGGCAGAATTCATCTCCTAGGATTGCAAGACCAAGGCCCCATCATCTTGCTGGCTGGCTGCCAGATTACTCTCCAACCCCAGAGGCAGCTCTCAGGCCCTTGCCATGTGCCTCTCTCCATACCATGGCAGCTTGCTCTTTTAAGACAGCGTCTTTGCTCAGCAGAACAATATCTTTCATGCTTTGAATTACTTATTTCAAGAAGGGCCCATCCCCTTTTAAAGGATCACCAGATTAGGTCAAGCCCACCCAGGATAATCTCTCTTTTAATTAACTCAGAATCAGCTGATTTGGGGCCTTAATTTCATCAACAAAATCTCATCTTTGTCTATAATCTGATCTAATTATGGGATTGAACTCCCTCTGATTCATAATCCTGTCCTCACTTAACAAGAGGGGATAATACAGAGTGTGGACATTAAGGGGCAGGAATCATGGGGCTAGCTCAGAATTCTGCCTACCATGGCTTCTTTCATTTAACTCCTTGTTTGGAAAAGAGCAGCAAATCTACTAATTGATGTGCTTGAAGTACCTAAGAATTCCTCCTGGAGATCAGGACCACTATTTCAAAGCTGAAGTAAACATGTGTGATAAAGCACAAATGAGAACAGCACTGAGAAAAACACTTACCATTCTGTTTCTGGTTATATAGCCACCCTGCCTGCCTTACTCCTAATTCCTGCCACCCCAAAAAAGACATCAAAAAATGCTGGATGCAATCTTTAAAAATATCTCTAATGAGTCAATGAGCTGGAGTAAGAAATATTCAAAGGCTTAAAAGTAAATGAAAATAGACACCCAGGACAGGAAGCTGAGCACAGAGCTTGGTGTTTGCTTGAAGAGAAAGTTGGACCCACGGGCTTGAAGGAGAGGAGACGTGCCTGGGGCACCCAAGATGGCAGGTCTAATAAGAAACTTTTCACAGAAAGCTGAGATCCCACCGTGTAACAGGGCTATTCTCTCCAGGTTAAAGGGAACTAGAATTAAACAGCAACTCTAGAAAACTACAAGAAAAAGTGTCTGTCTCAAGGTCTGTCATGGAGTGGAAGGGGCACGAAAAATTAGAATATTTATTAGATGGTCCTCAGGCAGGGTTGTAGTCCAAATTCACTTCAGTCCAGTGTATTGAAAATATCTCAGATTAAACATTTAAAGTAAACCCAGATGCCGGGTAGAAAAAAATACAAACCTTTTCTTTCCCAAAGTAACTCAGCTTGACATAGGTCTCAAGGTGTTTTACATAATGAAGTTTCCAGAAATATGAATTCATCATCATAAACCACACACACATGAGGAAACAAGGCACCATGAGAGAGAGTAAGCAAAAAAATACAAAATAAAGTCAGAGGTTCTGACCCTCCCCGAAAAAGCAGTGATTGAAACAAAAAGGGTAGTTTGGAACACAAGAATCATAACTCTCATTATTTTGGATGATATGATATTCTATATAAAATACTCTGAAGAATCCACAGATAATTTTCAGCATCTATGGGAAAGTATAACAAGTTTGCTGAATACATTATCATTGTACAAAAAAGCAACTTAATTTCTTTACTCTAACAAACAGGTAAAAAATGTAACCATAAAAATATATTATTAACATTATCATGAAAACATAAAACAGGAATAAATCTAAAAACATTTTCAAAACTTCATTAAAAAACTTTACTAAAAAGCATTCAAGAAGGTGTGAATAATAGAGGTATATAACAAGTTCACACATTCAAGAATCAATGTGGAAAAATCTAGTTCTCCCTAGAGATTCAGTGCAATTGAAATAAAAATCCTAACATTCTTAGAATTCTTTTACTACTCTGGTAATGATGACTGAAATATATGTGTGCAGAGATAGAATTATAAATTAAATGAACTAGGGAGTCTCAAAACAATGCTCTAAATGTGTATAAACTTGACTTATGACAGAACTATACTGCAGGTCAGTGATGAAAATATTTATATCAGACAAAAAAACAAATTGATCCCCACCTACTTACCCAAAATAAATTCATGATGGATTAAAACCTAAATGTAAAAGGCAAAACCATGAAACTTTTAGAAGGCATATAAGAGAATAACCTCAGTACGGGAAAAATACCTTAAGTAAGTACAAAGCTATAAACCATAAAGGAAATGATTGATAAACTAAAATTAAAAAAAATTGGTTGCTTATTAAGACACCAGAAATGGAATAAGAAGTCAACCAATGTACTGGGAGAAGATGGTTCCAATGCAAATAATTTACAGTGGATTATTATCCAGGATAAACAGAGAACCCTATAAATCGATAAGAAAAAGAGAGGCTGGCCCTGTGGCCGAGTGGTTAAGTCCACGTGCTCCGCTTTGGCGGCCTGGGGTTTTGTCAGTTTGGATCCTGGGCACGGGCCTAGTGCCACTCATCAAGCCATGCTGAGGTGGCATCCCACAGAGTGCAGCCAGAAGGACGTACAACTAGAATATACAACTATATACTGGGGGGCTTTGGGGAGAAGAAGAAGAAAAGAAGATTGGCAGCAGATGTTAGGTCAGGTGCCAATCTTTAAAAAAAAAGAAGAAAAAGATAAGCAATAAAAGAGGGTAAAATACTTGGATGGATTCTTAACAGAAGAAGCAACTGTGGTTAATAAATACACAAGATGATGAAACTCATTGGTAACCAGGGAAATATAAATTAAAAAGCACGTCTCCAAGATTGACAAAATTAAAAACTGTGAAAATCCGAAGTGTTGGCAAGAGTTTGGAACAATAACACTTGTACTTTGCTAGTTGGAATGCAAGTTGGAAAACAATTAGGCAGTGTCTAGTAAACAATAGGCTTAAGCCATGTAATGTAGGATTTCTATTCCTAAATATATACTCAGAGCAGTGCTTCCCAGCATTTTTCAAATTAGGATGCATGTAAACAGTGAAAATATACATATGGTATATACTAATGTGAATTTCAGGGATTACGAGAGCATCCATAAAGAGGCTTAGATTTTTAAAAGTTCATTAGATTCTCTTTCTTATATAATTGATATTTAAAGAGTAAAATAAAAAGTATTTTGGAATAAGTTCAATATTAAATTTATGTAAAACTTCCAAATAATATATTTTCAAAATATTTATGGAAATGTCGACTTTGTTTCCATGAGTTTAACTTTATCCACCCTACACTTGGAATTTCTATGTGTGATTCTTGATAATGTCTCTTGCATAACGACTTCTTCATATTCCCCAAAATCAGCATCAACAAAGAAATTTGTTCACTCAAATATGTAATAAAAGTCAAAATTAATTTATCAAAACCAGTAAACATGTACAACAGTTGAAACTATATTTAGAATAAAAAACAGATCTTTCTTTTATTCCAGTGGTGAAGTTGCACATTCTTGCAATATATATAGTATATAATACTATAAGTAATATATATAGTGTATATGTGTATATATATATATATATAGTATTGGTTCTGTTTTTCTGGAGAACTCATTAATACATCAACCATTTCAAAATAGTAATGCAGAAACCCAAATTTTTGGAAAGCCAATCTTAACAAGCCTTTTTGTTAGTAAAAGGACGCATCAGCCATAAGTGAGCCATCTGATATATTTGAAGAGAGGGATTCAAGGACACCTGGAGTCTCCACATCCCCCACTCTTAACCAATCCCATCTAAGCTGTAGGCTGTGCTCCTTGGCCACCTGGGACGAGGACTCCAAGCACCTCCTAGGACTGCTTATCGACGATGAACCATGGTTCACTGCAGTCAGCTTGTAAAGCAGATGTCTAGGTGACAGAGCCCTTTGTGACGAGGGACCGAGCATCTGAGGACACATAATGTGCTCACAACTGGAGCACATGGAGCACCACATCAGACTCCATTTTGCTCTGGCCACCCTCTAAGGAGAATGAGAAGAGGCAGTGTTTGAAGCAACCTGCCCAGGGTCGCCAGCCAACGTAGACCTTCCTAGGCAACCTCAGATTGGAGTCAACCAAGATGTTGTAGCACAATCTGTAATCTAATATGGCATGCCTCTTGAAAGCTCTATCATAGAGAAATTCTTTCACATCTGCACCAGGCACGTGTACAAAAGCGTTCGCTGAAACACTATTTGTGAAAGCAAAAAATACAGGAAACAAACCAAATGTCCAACAAAGTTAAAAAAACAAATCAGACAATGAGGTACTTTACCCCCTTGAAAATGAATGAATTATGACCACATGCAACAACATAGATGAAGTGCACAATGCAGAGCAAAGAAGCAAGTTGCAGAAGAATATCTACAAACTAAACAATGTATAACAGGTATTTATTTGTATTTGTATAATACACATATTACACTTTATCCAGTACAAGTAAATAACTAGGAGTGAGTGCAAATAAATACAAGGAAAGCAAAAAGAAAACGAAGGAAATGATAAACAAAATTTCATGGTGACTATTCTTTCTGAGAGAGAATAAAATGGGATGGAATCAGGAAGTGACACAAAGGGACCTTCAAATTAGTGATTATGTGCTTTTCTTGTTTCTTAAAATGGATAGTGGATATTCAAGTGATCATTGTATACTTATTCTTCATGTCTTTGTGTCTTTTATATTATTTTGTGCTTGCTTATGTTTCAATAAAAACAAAACAAAGATAAAATATATCTTTGTTTTTTAAATCAAACTGGTACTCAAAATGAAAACAATTATACAAGTAGGTGCATTCTTTATATTTAAAATTTCTACTATAAGAATGAGTTTTTAAGAAATTAATCCTGAAATGTCCTAAAGGAGAAAATAGATGTACATACTTGAGTAGACAACATGAGACTGTAGCCAAATACAAGACTGACAGAATGACCTGACACAGGGCAAGAGGCATCATTGAAAACTTAACAGTTAAGATGTTGTTTGTGAAGGCAGAAAGGATTTCTAGAACATAATATTCTTAAAGATAAATGAGCCTCAAAGAAATATCCTGAGTGGGAGCAGGTTGCCAACATCAGTCTGCCAGAGCCGAGCTTTCTCTTCTCTTGTGCTCACCTGAATATAGGAGAACAATGCGTCCTTCCTACCATAAGCTCAATAGTTGGGCTCTGTAAGTACAGAGTATTGTTCCACTCTTCTCAAGAAGGTAATATCTCCGAATGTTATTCACAAAGAAACAGCAATCTTCCTTTTCTGTATGAGAATATCTTCCTTACGCGTGTATCATAATTCCTGGAATGTGCACATTCACATTGCTTATTAAGGCTGGGTTTCTCACACTGGGGTAAATGTACCCCTTAGATATAAACGCAGTGGGACACAACCCTCAAGTCCACAGGCTTAACATTTATTTATTTATTCCTTAATTTTATGATGGACTAATATTGGCCTATGACTAGGCCAAAAGTGGTGAATAACACTGTCAAGATCAGCCTTAAGGGATCTCATACTCCAAAAGAGGGAAAAAGAATTAACTAAAACATACTACAAAGGAGAGAGCTCTTATCCACACAGTGGAGGCAGCGGATTAGGAGGGGCTTCCACTCTTGAGGTCTTGGAAATCTTCATCGGAGGTGCAGAGCCTGTAGGCAAGAAACCAAGGAAATTGCCAGGAAATTGCAGACCACCTAGGATTCTCACTAGAAAAAGTGTCGCTCACCAGCAATTGGGCCCTCAGGCTTGTCCTGTATGTGACAGGAGATCCAAATTCACACTACTCATGTGAAGTGGGCATCCCCAACCTACTAATTAATACAGAAATGTCCAGAATCAACGAACCCCTAGGGATGCTGCCCTTCAGAGGTGAAAGGGGACAAGGTTTCCACAGCACAGAGCTCGTGGCTTCCTGTGGAAAGCATGCTGAGCTCACAAAGATTACAAAAGATTCAAGGGCATACAGTTTTATAAAGGGGAGCTTTGTGGTGTAACAGGAGGATCTGACAAACAGGAAATAAGGAACATGGGCTTAATACGAATATTTAAAATGCTCAAAAAATAAAGGGATATAAAAGTAAAAAGTAAGGATATGACATTATGAGAAAAGAAGTCAGATTCTTGGAGAGCTGTATGACATGAGTTGGTCTTGAAGATTTGGTCAAGACTTTGTTAGGAAGAAAGTTAAAATGCTGATAAAGTGAATAATTACATAATTACTTAACTTTCTTCACTGTAAAGTTCCTTTGGCGAGAATTTTGCTACCATGCTAAATGAGATTCAGAGACTCTTTCAGGCTGCTGAGGGAATCAAATTCTTCCACCTCTCAGCAAGGAAGCCCATTTACTAACATTTCCACCAATATCAGCTTTAAAAATTGCCAGGTATTGCCTCTTGTGGGGTTTTAGGAATCCCTCTTCAGTGAGTCATAGATGATAAAGTAACTGGGCTGCCATTGGTGCTCACACATTGGTAGGAGCCTGGGGTCTTGTAATATGGTGACACCAACGGAGATCTCCAGGAGACTAAATCTAATATTTGATGTTAGCTCTTTTCAATCAATTATGATTATCTCATACTGTTAATACTCATTGCTACCATATTGGAGTATTATTTAACTATCAGGAAATGAGAGAGGTACTTTATATCTATCACTTCATTTAATTCTCTTACAACACAATGGCCAGGTATCAGTCTCACTTTACCGATAAGGAGACAGACAGTGGGAAGTAACTTGCCCAGACAAATGGAAAGGGATGGAGTCAAATTCGCATACACGAGTCTCATGCCCTGCACTCCATACAGGACATCAAGAGGAATTTTCTCATTAACCCAAAGAGTTTTATTTCTTTTTTTATTGTTATTACAAACCATATTGTGTTGTTCTATTCTTTTTTTTCATTGCAGGAACATTGATTTATAACATTATATAAATTTCAGGTGTACATCATTATATTTTGAATTCTGTGTGGATTACATCATGTTCACCACCCAAGACTAATTACAATCCATCACCACATACGTGTGCCTTATCACCCCTTTTTACCCCGTCTACTCCCCCCTGCCCCTCTGGTAACCACAAATCCAATCTCTGTTTCCATGTGATTGTTGCTATTTTTTAATTTTCTACTAGTGAGTGAGATCATACAGTATTTGATTTTCTCCAACTTATTTCACTCAGCATAATACCCTTAAGTTCCATCCATGTTGTCACAAATGGCCAGATTTCATCATTTCTTATGGCTGAGCAGTATTCCATTGTGTATATATATCACATCATCTTTATCCATCTGTCCCTTGATGGGCACCCAGGTTCCTTCCAAGTCTTGGCTATTGTGAATCATGCTGTGATGAACATAGGGGTGCATGTATCTTTAAGCATTTGTGTTTTCATGTTCTTTGCATAAATACCCAGCAGTGGAATAGCTGGATCATATGGTAGTTCTGTTCTTAATTTTCTGAGGATACTCTATATTGTTTTCCATAGTGGCTGCACCAGTTGAACTCCCACCAGCAGTGTATGAGGGTTCCCTTCTCTCCACATCCTCTCCAACACTTGTTGTTTCCTGTTTGTTAATTGTAGGCATTCTGACTAGAGTGAGGTGGTACCTCACTGTAGTTTCGATTTGCATTTCCCTGATAGCTAATGATGCTGAACATCTTTTCATGTGCCTGTTGGCCATCCCTATATCTTTTCTGGAGAAATGTCCATTCAAATCTTTTGCCCATTTTTTAATTGGGTTGTTAAGGTTTTTTATGAGAAAGATTTGCCCTGAGCTAACATCCATGCTTATCTTCCTCTACTTTATATGTGGGACACCTGCCACAATATGACTTGATAAGCAATTATGTCCAAGCCTGGGATCTAAACCAGTGAATCCGTGGCCACCGGAGGAGAGTGTGTGAACTTAACCGCTACACCACTGGGCTGGCCCCAGTTATTTTGTTGTTGAGCTGTATGAATTCTTTATGTATTTCGGATATTAACCGCTTATCTGATATATGGTTTGCAAATATCTTCTCCCAATTGTTAGGTTGTCTTTCCATTTTGTTGATGGTTTCCTTTACTATGCAAAAGCTTTTTAGTTTGATGTAGTCCTGTTTGTTTATTTTTTCTATTGTTTCCCTTGCCTGGTCAGACATGGTACTTGAAAATATGCTGCTAAGACCAATGTCAAAGAGCATGCTGCTGGGCCGGCCCAGTGGTGCAGCGGTTAATTTCGCACGTTCCGCTTCTCAGCAGCCTGGGATTCGCCGGTTCAAATCCCGGATGTGGACATGGCATGTTGTGGTAGGCGTGCCACGTATAAAGTAGAGGAAGGTGGGCATGGATGTTAGCTCAGGGCCAGGCTTCCTCAGCAAAAAAGAGGAGGACTGGCAGTAGTTAGCTCATGGCTAATCTTCCTAAAAAAAAAAAAAGATTAAAAAAGAGCATACTGCCTACATTTTCTTCTAGAAGTTTCATGGTTTCAGGTCTTACATTCAAGTATTTAATCAATTTTGAGTTAATTTTTCTATATGGTATAAGATAATGGTCTACTTTCATTCTTTTTCATGTGGCTATCCAGTTTTCCCAACACCATTTATTGAAGAGACTTTCCATTTTCCACTGTACGTATTTGGCTCCCTTGTTGAAAATTAGCTGCCCATAGATATGTGGGTTTACTTCTGGGCTCTCAGTTCTGTTCCATTGATCTGTGTGTCTGTTTTACTGCCAGTACCATGCTGTGTTGGTTGCTATAACTTTGTAATATATTTTGGAATCAGGGAGTGTGATATCTCCAGCTTTGTCTGTTGTTCCATATAAACTTTATGATTTTTTTTCTATTTCTGTGAAAAATATTGTTGGAACTTTGATAGGGATTGCATTGAATCTGTAGATGGCATTAGGAAGAATGGAGATTTTAACTATGCTAATTCTCTCACTCCAAGAGCATGAAATATATTTTCACTTCTTTGTGTCTTATTCAATTTCTTTCAACAATGTTTTATCATTTTCAGTGTATAGAACTTTCACCTCTTTGGTCAAGTTTATTCCAAGGTATTTTATTCTTTTTGTTTCAATTGTAAATAGGATTGTAGTCTTAATTTCCCTTTCTGCTACTTCATTGTTAGTGTATAGAAATGCAAGTGATTTTTGTATGTTGTTTTGTATCCTGCCACTTTATTGTATTCATTCATTATTTCTAAAAGTGGTTTAATGGATTCTTTAGGGTTTTCTATATATAAAATCATGTCATCTGAAAATAGCAACAGTTTCATTTCTTCCTTTCCAATTTGGATCCCTTTTATTTACTTTTCTTGCCTGATTGCTCTGGCTAAGACTTCCAATACTATGTGAAACAAGAGTGGTGAAAGTGGTCAGCCTTGTTTGGTTCCTGTTCTTAGAGGGATAGCTTTCTATTTTTTTCCACTGAGAATGATATTAGCTGTGGGTTTGTCGTATATAGTCTTTATTATGTTGAGGTACTTCTATACTCATTTTCTTTAGAGTTTTTTCATAACCAGATGCTGTATCCCATCAAATGCTTTCCTTGCATCTATTGGGATGATCATGGGCTGTTTATTCTTTACTTTGTTAATGTGATGTGTCATGTTGATTGATTTGCAGATGTTGAACCATCCCTGCATCCCTGGAAAAAAATCCCACTTGATTGTGGTGTATGATCTTTTTAATGATTTGTTGTATTCAATTTGCTAGGATTTTGTTGAGGATATTTTCATTGATGTTCATCAGTGAATTTGGCCTGTAATTTTCTTTTTTTTTTTTTGTCCTTGTCTGGTTTTGATATCAGGGTAATCTTGGCTTTGTAGAATCAGTTGGGAAGCTTCCCTTCCTCTTCAACTTTTTGGAAGAATTTAAGAAGGATAGGTATTAAGTCTTCTTTGACTGTTTGGGAGAATTCACCAGGGAACCTGTTTGGTCCTGGACTTTTATTTTTGGGGAGGTTTTTGATTACTTTTTCAATCTCCTTACTGATTTGTCTATTCAAATTCTCTGTTTCTTCTTGATTCAGTTTTGGAAGGTTGTATGATTCTAAGAATTTATCGATTTCTTCTAGATTATCCAATTTGTCGGAATATAGCTTTTTGAAATATTCTCGTAATATTTTGTATTTCTGAGGTGTCTATTGTAATTTCTCCGCTTTCATTTCTGATTTTATTTATTTCAGCCTTCTATCTCTTTTTTTGTGAGTTTAGCTGAAGGTTTGTCAATTTTGTTTATCTTTTCAAAGAACCAGTTCTTGGTTTCATTGATTTTTTTTTTCTTTTTTCTTTTTTTGTCTCTATTTCATTTATTTCTGCTCTGATTTTTATTATTTCCTTCCTTCTACTCATTTTGGGCTTTGTTTGTCCTCCTTTTTCCAATTCCTTTAGGTACACTGCTAGATTGTTTATTTGAGATTTTTCTTATTTGTTGAGGTAGGCTTGTATTGCTATAAACTTCTCTCGTAGAACCACTTTTGATGTATCCCATAAATTTTGGCATGTTGTATTTTCATTTTCATTTGTCTCCAGGTATTTTCTTATTTCTCCTTTGATTCCTTCACTGACCCAATTGTTGTCCAGTAGCATTTTGTTTAATCTCCATATATTTGTGGATTTTCTGATATTCTTCCTGTAGTTGATTTCTAGTTTCACAACATTGTAGTCAGAAAAGATGCTTGAAATTATTTCAACTTCTTAAATTTATTGAGAGTTGTTTTGTAGCCTAATATTTGACCAATCCTGGAGAATGTTTCATGTGCATTTGAAAAGAATGTGTATTCTGTTGTTTTGGGATGGAATATTCTGTATATATCTACTAAATCCATCTGGTCTAAGGTGTTGTTTAAGGCCAATGTTTCCTTATTGATCTTCTGCTTGGATGATCTATCCATTGGTGTAAGTGGAGTGTTAAAGTCCCCTACTATTATTATGTTACTGTCTATTTATCCTTTTATGTCTGTTAATAATTGCTTTATATATTTAGGTGCTCCTATATTGGCTGCATAGATATTTACAGGTGTTACATCCTCTTGTTGGGTTGTTCTCTCTATCATTATGTAATGCCCTTATTTGTCTCCTGTTACAGTTTATGTTTTAAAGTCTATTTTGTCTGATATAAGTATTGCTTCCCCAGCTTTCTATTCATTGCCATTTGCATGGAGTATCTTTTTCCATTCCTTCACTTTCAGTCTGTGAGTGTATTTAGGTCTGAAATGTGTCTCTTGTATGCAGCATATATATGAATCTTATTTTTTTATCCAATCAGCCACCCTATGCCTTTTGATTGGAGCATTTAGTCCATTGAAATTTAAAGTAACTAGTGATAAGTATGTACTTATTGCCATTTTGTTACTTTTTTCTGGGTGTTTTAATAGTTTTTCTCTGTTCCTTTCTTCTTCTCTTGCTCTCTTCCCTTGTGGTTTGATACCTTTCTTTAGTATTATGTTTGGTTTCATTTCTCTTAATTTTTTGTGTATTTATTATAGGTTTCTGGTTTGTGATTACCATGAAGTTCATATATAATACCCTATATATATAGCAATCTATGTGAAGTTGATGGTCTCTTTAGTTTGACATCTTTCTAAATGCTCTGCTCTTTTACTCCCCTCCTCCCACAATTTATATTTTTGATAGCATATTAGCCTCTTTGTGTGTGTGTGTATCCGATACTCTCTTATCATGGAAATACGTAATTTTAGCACTGTTGTCTTTTGACCTTGGTGTTATCTTCATAGGTGATTGATCTGCTACCTTTAGTGTATTTTTGCCTTTACTAGTGATTTTACTGCTTCTTTTTTTGATAAGTTTCTTATTCAACTCTTTCCCACTTAACTAAGTCCCTTTAGCATTTCTTGTAAGGCTGGTTTCTTGGTGATAAATTCCTCTAATTTTTGCTTATCTGGGAAACTCTTTGTCTCTCCTTGAATTTTGAATGATAACCTTGCCAGGTAGAGTATTCTTGGCTTTAGGTTTTTTCCTTTCAGCACTTTAAATATATTGTATCACTCCCTTCTAGGCTGTAAAAGATCCGCTGATAAGTCAGCTGATAGCCTTATGGGGTTTCATTTATATGTAACTTGTTACCTTTCTCTTGAGGCTTTGAGGATTCTCTCTTTATCTTTAATTTTTTTTAAAGATTTTATTTATTTCCTTTTTCTCCCCAAAGCCCCCCTATACAAAGCTGTATATTCTTAGTTGTGGGTCCTTCTAGTTGCTGTGTGTGGGATGCCGCCTCAGCATGATCTGATGAGCAGTGCCATGTCCACACCCAGGATTCAAACTGGTGAAACCCTGGGCTGCCAAAGTGGAGTGCACAAACTTAATCACTTGGCCACAGGGCCAGCCCCTATCTTTAATCCTTGACATTTTAATTATAATGTATCTTACTGTGGGCTTCTTTGGGGTTATTTTTTTTTGGTGGTCTCTGTGTTTCCTATACCTGGATGTCTGTTTCCTTCCTAATGTTAAGAAAATTTTCAACTATTGTTTCTTCAAAGAGATTCTCTGACCCTTTGTCTCTTCTTCTCCTTCTGGGATACGTATAACGCGGGTGTTAGTGCACTTGATGGTGTCCCAGAGGTCTCTTAGACTGCCTTCATTCTTTTAAATCCTTTTTTCTTTTATCTGTTCAGCTTGGGTGATTTCCTCTAGTCTTTCATCCAGCTTGCTGATCCATTCTTATGTATCATCTACTCTGCTATTGAGTTGCTCTGGTGAATTTTTCATTTCTAATATTGCATTCTTCATTTCTGATTGGTTCTTTTTTATATTTTCCAGTTCTTTGTTGAAGTTTTCACTGAGTTCATCCATTCTTCTCCAAAGATCAGTGAGCATCCTTATGACTTTCTGTTTGAACCTTGTCAGGTAGACTTTATTTCTGTTTCATTTAGTTCTCTTTCTGCGGTTTTGTCCTGTTCCCTTATTTGGACAGTATTCCTTTGCCTCTTCATTTTGCCTCTTTCTCTGTGCTTATATCTATGTGTCAGGTAGTTCAACTGCATCTCCTGATCTTGGAGAAGTGGTCATATGTAAGAGATGCCTTATGAGGCCCAGCAGTGTGCTTCCCTCTCATCACCAGTTCCAAATGTTCCAGGAGTATCCCCTGTGTGGGCTACACGTGTCCTTCTGTTGTGGCATGGATGCTCTTGCTGCAGATACCCAGGGAGGCTGGCTGTCCCCCTGGCTGGCTGGTTGTATTGCTTAGCTCCGTGTGGCTGCTATGGACCCTTCAGTCACTTTTTTTGGTGTGGGGAGTCCTAGCACAGTTGGCTGCAAGGTCATTCCTATTGCAGTTTTCTGGCAAGTGAGTAGGCCCCCAGCATGCCTGGTTGCTAGCCTCAGGGGCTTATAATTGCTATAGGCCCCCTGGCTTAAGGCTGTTGTCTGCATTCTCAGGATGGCAGCAGATTGCGGCTGGCCCTAGCACAGGAGCACCCAATTATTTCAGGCTTTGGAAGGTGGGGCCCATCCCCTATGTGGCTTTTTCAGAGGCACAAGTCTTCTGCAGCTGACAAGCCCCACCACCCACAGGGCAACACACGCAATCAACATAGTCCTGCACCATGCATGTCCCCCAATCCCCTGAAATGGACCCAGTCACCCCACTGCGGAGGCCCCACACATTCCACCAATGCCCCACACACTCCACCTGCTTCTCACGCCTGCCCCATCCCTCAGAGATGGAACCCCCGCCCGGCTGCAGAGGGTCCAGGCACCCAGCCTATGCAGGCCCACAAGGAACCTGAGGGCTTGCTAATGGGTGAGGCCAGTTTTAGGGCAAGCTGCCTGCCCTCCTAAACTGAATTAAATTGGTGCTCTAGTGGGTGAGGCAAGCTGGGCTAACAGGCCAGTGGAAGAACTTCAACGGCATCTGCCAGCATCTGTGTCAACACACCTGTACTACCTCACAATAATGGCTGCCGCCAATGTCTCAGTCCCTGGAAAGGTCTCACCTGTCACCGAGATGCACCCAGAGCCTATCAAGTGAGTCTCTTTTCACCAAAGGACTGTGCATCTTTCTCTGTTTCTGGTGATTTGAGGTTGCTTTCTGAAATAGGTGAATTTGTGCATGGGCCCTTTAAGAGTGGGCTCTTTTTCCCGTATGTCTGATAGCTTTTCTGGGGGTATTCCCCATTGTAATTAGTAGCCAGCAAAGCCAGATATTATAACACTCATCTCAGTTGTGCTGAGTCCAAAAGATGCTTACAGCAGTAACATTTCCCTGCTCAGATCTCCTGCTCCTCCAGGGAAGGCTGCATACCTTGGGATTGTTCCCGGCAAGACACGAAGTTCTGCAGCTTGTGAGGTGACTTTTCCCTCCCTAGAAAGGAATTTCTGCCTCTTCCACCTTCATCAGGACTGTCCCTTGTTGCAAGGGTTCTTTTTATTCAGTTTTCAGTTCTCTCTCAGGGGTGATTGTTACAAGAGTAGTTGTAAATCTGTTGTGTCCATGGGAGGAGGTGAGTTCAGAATCCACCTATACCACCGTCTTGACACTAACTCCCAGAGTTTTATTTCAATTGCATCATTCCCATTGGCTAATAAGATATTTAAAACCTTTTTATTTTTATTTTCTCAGGCTGTAAGTAACTTAAAATATTGTACTTTTCTATTGAACCATAGGTACAGTATGAAGTAGAATACAAACCTGCATCAATTTAAAAATAATCCAGGATGCTTCTAAGAAATGTTGGGTCGTCCGCAGACTGCTCTGTATTGGGGCCCTAGGCCGGTGGGGGTGGCATTCACTCTCCTCTGCCCTTGAATGTCTTCAGGGGAAAGACTGAGGATTATCATTCTAAGGTTTCTTCTAGAGCCAAGTGCATATGCAGTGTGAGCATAGCAGTCCATATTAGCTAACACAGTGGGACACATGAGCTTCTCTCTTTACATTGCCATTCAGCATCTCCTCTGAATAAACACAAGAGAATGGAAGGCAAGTGCTATGGGTTAAATTGTGATCCCAATAAGATATGTTGAAGTGTTAACCCCGAGCACCTGTGAATGTGACCTTATTTGGAAATAGACTTTTTGCAGATGTAATCAAGTTAAGATGAGGTTACTACAGCGGCCTGTAATCCAACATGACTGGCTGTCCTTATTGTGAATAGGAGAAGAGATATAGAGATAGCGACACACAGAAGGAGGATGGCCGTGTGAAGTTGGAAGCAGAGATCGGAGTTACACTGCTAAACACCAAAGGACCCCTGGGGCTACCAGAAGCTGGAAGAGTGAAGGTAGGATGCTCCCCTACGGGCTTTGGAGAGATCATGATCCTGCTGACACCTTGATTTGGGACTTCAAGCCTTCAGACTGAGAGAATCAATTTCTGCTGTTTGTAGTTCTTAGTTACAGCATCCTTAGGAAACTAATACAGTAGGATAAGTAAATTTTCATGAGTTCTAAGAGGAGGTATTTAAAAAATAAGTCATCAGCACTATGGATCCTCATGAGTTAGAAAGCCCGAGGACTGAGGAATCCCAGAGAGGGGGTATAGAGAGTTACTGGAAAAATGTTTCTCCCTGTCTATTCTGATTAGCAGCTCTGTGTTGGGAAAAGGTCTTTTGTCTATTTTTATTTAAACAGTGAGTCTATTATGACTAAAAGACAGAAGTGGACAGCTTTTTCATTCCCACCGTATAAATTAAGCTTGTCTACTTTTCTGGTTATTAACTTCTAAGCTTAGAGTTCTTCTTTTTTCAATTCCCATTTTGTAATTTATATTTTAATATTTCTAGTTGAAATAGAATAACAAAACCATTCTTCCTATGGATATGTTTGTGGGATAAAATTAATATGTGATGAAAAATAATATTGCGAAGCTATTATTGAATATAAAAGTCATGCAAAACGAAATTTATTTCCCATTCACTTTTATTTGCAGATATCTTTATACAAGACATTAGACTGTTTTCTCTCTCTTAAAATGAATTACTTTGTCCTGATGAATTTCATTTATTCTAAGAAATGTTCTTCAGGGCTTGGATCTCTTTATACACCTGCTTGATGACTTTCTTATTTCCTTTTTATAAACTGAGATATATTCAATTTTAGATATAAAATATGTAACAGTGTAAGGAGACAAGTGAAAATTGTCCATAATACAGAGTAAGAAATAACACTATTTACAGTTTAGTTCATGTCATTTTTAATTTTATATGTGCCTGCATACACACCCATATACTTTTACAAAAGCATTTTCAACATCAATAAATATAGAGTCACAGCATTATTGTAAATGACTACATATATTTCATTGTATTGGATACCAACATACTTGTCCCCAAATTTGTATTATTATAAATAATGTCATAATAAAGGCTCTTATATTATATGCATGTTAATTTTCCAGAAAATTCAAATGAGTATTTGATAAATAATATTTTTAATATCTGAGATAAATGCATAATACAAGAAGATGAATTTGTGGGCTAAAGGAGAGACTGGCTGTTTAGCAGTTCTAAATGTACATTGCAATCGGATCTTTAAATTAGCCATCTCTTTAATATAGTGTTGGGTAACCATATCAGTGTACTTTACAGATTCCTTAACAGAATCGCTTTTTTCCAGTAACTGTAAACATGATTTTGTAAGTAATACTTTTAAGATCTTGCCTTGAGACCTTCAGAGAAGGGCGGCTGACATGATTTGTCCTTACCATACATCTGCAAAAAATGTAGGACATAGGAATAATATTCCTTGATTTTTCTGGCTTAATTGAACAACCGACTATGTGAAAATTTGCCTTTGGGTTCAGCATTCTCGACCCCTGCATTTGGAAGAGTGAAATTGTTCTTAAGCGATACGACCCGTTTATCAGAAGCTTCTCGGAAACCTGGCAGTGGATCCTCCTCCCATTCCCATCTTGTTCACAATCAAATAGGTCTACTTCAAAAGAAGTCTGGGCAATAGGTCCATGAAGCCAAGTTCAGGTCTTCGGCACTCTGGGCCTTTCCCAGGGCCTCTTGCTTTTCACTCAGTACAATGACTGGAGACTGTATACTCTCATCACAGAGGTCCAGGCTTTCTCCAGCATCTCTGAGGGGATGCGTGGCTGTGTCCGCAAATAAACCTGTGATAGTGTGCTGAATAAAAAGTCCTACAGGCTGTAGTTTATTTCTAAGGAAAGGTGGATCTTAATGGTTTTCTGGAGAAAATGTTACTTTGACAACTCAAATGACAGACTCCAAAGAAGAGGCTTGTCATCCACACAGGAGGGGAAGTCTTTCCCATGGCTCACAAGCTTCCAAAGGAGATAGATTCAGCCCACTGAAGTCATGCCATACGGAAACCACCTCCTTCACCTTAAGTTTCTTGAAAATACGTGTGTTCCTGGTTACTTCTGACAAAAATGAAATTTTGACTGAGTCGTATTTCATCGTATTTTTGCCTCTATTAGAGGAACATCAGCTTTGTGGATTTCTTGAAGCACGATTATAACCGCAAAGCTTTGATCAGTTTTAGTCTTTTTCTTTAGTTCCCTTTGTCTGTTGATGAACACAATCACTAACACAGAGTAGGCTGTGCTGGACCCTGAGAATTTTCTCATTATCCACTCTCACTTGCCTCTCCTTTTCTTTTTTTTTAAAGATTTTCTTTTTTTCTCCCCAAAGCCCCCCAGTACATAGTTGTATATTCTTCGTTGTGGGTCCTTCTAGTTGTGGCATGTGGGACGCCGCCTCAGCGTGGCTTGATGAGCAGTGCCATGTCCGTGCCCAGGATTTGAACTAATGAAACACTGGGCCGCTTGCAGTGGAGTGCACAAACTTAACCACTCAGCCACGGGGTCAGCCCCTGCCTCTCCTTTTTTTAAGTTAACTCTGATTGTATGGGTCCAGCCTAAAATAATGTTTCTAAGCCATCCTTGCAGCTAATGGTGGGTAAGTTACATAATTCTGTCCACTGAGATGTAAGACATCTGTTGAGGATTTCCGGGAAGTTTTACTTTCTGGAAATAAACATTACCCCTTTATTTTTATCATTATCTTCGTCTTTCTAAAGGTTAAGTAATCATTTTGGAGCCATGCACATGAAAGCTGCATGCTAAGGGTAGGAGTAGGAACCTGAGTCTCTGACAGTACCTGGGAGTAAACCTTGATCTGTCTGTCACCCGGATTTCTTATTGCTTGGAAAACACACACACACACCCACACACACCCACACACACCCACACACATGCACTAGATTAAACACTTAGAGTTATTTTTCTGCTTCACGAAGCCAAATGTAATTCTGTTACATAGATCCTTAGTCAATGCAAGTGAGATGCATGGTTCCCCAGACTGCACCCTCAGGCATGCAAGGTACAATTTAATATTTGCTTAATCAAGGAATTTAGGAGGTAACTCTCCTTCCAAAATAAGCACATGCATTCCAAAGTACAACAAAAGTTAATTTTTTAGATTCTCTGTTCCAATCTTCTTCAGTAGAAAACACATTTGGCACTACAAAGACCTTGAAATTTCAAACATTTAATTTGTACAACATTTTAAAATTGAGGTTACACTTGATGCTACGTGAAGAAGCATTAAATTAAGGGCCAATCAGGATTTGAAGTGCTGTGTGATTCTCTTAGAATATTTGATTAAAAACAGATGCAGGTGTAATCAATAATGCATGTACATTCAATCAGGAATCTTGATTTTTGCTCAGTTATTTAATTGAAATCTCAGACATTAACATAATTCTAAAGTTTTGTTACACTAAGGAACTAGTTCTTTCTAGAGATTTATTTTTAATAGAGACTTATTTTTAATGGCCTTAGCAACATTCTTTTAAGAAGAGATGGAAAAAAGTTTATACTTAAGAACCATCTATCTCTCTCCAGTATAGCACTGGAGTAAGGGCAAAACTGAAAGTTCTATTTGTTCTCTGCCTCTAGAGTTAGCAGCGCTATTCAGGAGGCAAATAATTAAATAAAGAAAAGTAAATAAAATGTTTTCCTGTTAGAAAGAGGAAAATCCTCAGACTACAGAAAACTCCAGCTCATATAAAACCAGTGTTGGTGGAAAGGGCTAATACTCACTTTTTGGACCAATTGCCAGATATTTGATATTTACACATAATGAATTATAATGGATGAACAACCTCCTTCTTTCTCATCCTAGAAATACAGTCTATTTGGGGGAACTGTTCCTTTCACAGTCTATCCACGCAATTGTGTTGGGAGAGGCCGATCACAGTCCCCTGTCCTCTGGTCTCTGGCTTGTGTACATAATAAAACTGGGTTATTTGGAGTTTTCCACTTACATTTTCTAGAGTTCAAGGGAAACAGCTCGATTTTCTTTCTGAGATGACATTGTGTTTGTAGTGATGCTTGTGGTAAGATTCCAGACACATAGGGATAGCCAACTTGAGAAAATTATCACACAGAGGAAAGCAGAGAGGGAAAAAGGAACCAGATCCCTTCTGTTTTCATGATTTGGATATGCCAGTCAATAGTTCCAAATTTTGATTAAATTAATTTATTTTTATGTCTCTGTGATCAAAAAAGTTCTAACAAACAGAATAGTGTGGTTCACAATTCATTTAACAAAATATTTATTTAATACTATGTTAGAGATAAAAGATGAAATCTAGCTTTTCCAGAACTTATGATTTATCCAAAGAGGCAAACACAGTAAAATAACTCTAGTGCACAATACGCTATCTTAAAATGCTTTGAGATGCCAGAAAAAGGGGTAAATTTTAGCAAAATCAGAGATTTCAAAGAAGATGTGATATTGGAGCTCAGTCTTCAAGAATTTGGAGGATGAGTAGAAAAGAGTAGAATGTCATGCGTAAGTAAATGCAGATACACAAGCAGGGGCAAAGGTTTGGAGAAGTGAGACTCTCGCGGCACAGTAAGAGCAGGCGGTCTCTGTGTTACAGCAGTGACAGGAGATGCATCTTTAAATGTAGATTAGGGATGGATTTCTAGGACCAGATGCTCTATGCTGTGGAAAGGTAGCCATTGAAGGCTTTAGGTTTAACAATGGGAATGTCAGTCTACTTTTGAAGGAAAATGCTTGGAATGTGACAATTAAAAAAAAATAGCAGGTTGATGAATGGATTATAAAACAGAGCAGCTAGAGAGAAAAATTCCTGTTAGGAGTATCTTACAATAGCGCCTGATAAAGATAAAGAGAGTCGATAATGGATGGTAGTCATAGAAATGGGAAAATTGATCAATTCAGAGTATTCAAGTATGAAATAGACACTGGAGTATCCATTTACTATTGCAGTTAGAAAGAAGGGAACCGAGAATTATTTTTAACTTCTAGCTTAGTCAAAAGCTACAAAAATTTTGGTATGACTTCATGAATTCCATCTGGAGCATGCAACAAAGAGCAAGTACATATATAGGAAAGGATGGAGAATTCAATCTTTAACATACTGAGTTGTTGTATTAAGGGAATCTCTAGGAGAAGATGCCCAAAGGGCAGTTGGAAATCTGGGACTATATATTAGAAGCGAGGTTAGAGCTAGAGATAATAGGTTGGGGCTTCATTAGAGTAAAGAGATGATGGATGGGAAGGAAGGAGGTGTCCGGTGATAACGAGTACGATGAGAAGACAGGAAGACTCTAGAGAATATTAGAATTTATGGGACTATAAAAAGAGTCAGTGAACATGATGAAAAAGAATGGTTGGCTTTGAAGGAAAGGTGATGATTTGAATTCACATTCCCGACCCCTTTTCTTTGCCAGCTCCTTTCTGGGCATCTCAGGTTAGAATAAGTCTATTAAGTGAGTCTGGAGGAAATCACTTTGCTAACACAATTTGAGCTCTTCAGAAGTGAAAGAAAAAGGTTTTTACTGTTTGCGGAGATAGCAGAGCCTGGAGGAAAGAGCAAGAAGTTATGCTGCCTGCCCAACAGCAGTTGGGTGAGGAGGGGGCTGTGCCTTCTCACCTGAAGAATCAAGTCCCGGGAGGCTGCCCAGTCCTTTTGGTTCCAAGGGCCCAGTAAAGGGTCTCCCCTAGTGGTCTACACAAATTTTCCATGTGCTTGGAAGAAGATACTCTTCCTCAAGAATATGTGAATAAGACTAAGTGACTGAGCAGTCTTCATCACATGCTGCATTGGAAGGGGTCCCAATATCGTCATCTGACTTTATACACAGTCTCATGAGGAAAGGACTGCGGTGTCTTTTGGTTAGTGAAGTTTGCCAACGTGTAAGAAACCCAAACATCCTGTCATAGGAGGATGTGGAGGTAACCTCAACTCATGAGAGGAAAAAGAAATTCATTTAAAAAACACTCAGTAAAAACAGACAAAAAGACTGAATCGAATAATAACAGGTGGTTCCCATGGAGGCCAACTAAATGAAAAAGATAGAAGAAAAATTGAACAGAAAAAGAAATGCAACCTCTCAAAAGGATGCAATTAGGGCTTAAAAGGGCTTTCTGAAATCAAAGAAGCATGATATTTGAATTATAAAATTTAGTACAGGAATAGAAAAAGAGGATGGTTGCTTTAGAGGTCAGACAGAATAGTTGAAGAACTATCTAACAAGACAACAAAAATACAACAAAAAAGTGGAAATCATAAGGGAAAAGACATAGAGTAGGGAAGAAAACTCAAATGCCTACAGAATCTTGGCAGATAATATAATCGTGTGGAAGAGGTTAGTAAGAGGACAACAGGGAAGGCTGTAGACTATGGCTGAAATGGAGAGTCCATGTCCTGCTTTAGAGATATTCAAATTTTCCTTATTAAACACTCAACAGGCCAAAATTAAAGTTACCTACCAACAGGAATCTTCAGAGCATATCACACTTTTAAGATCACTGATGCAAAGGATTTGATTAACTACAGTTTGCACACACACGTGCAGTCAAGTGTTCCCGCCAAAGAAAGAATATACATTTTTTGTCACTTATAAAAAAGTTTTATGTACTTGCACATGACTAAAACCTACTATATACCTAAAAGCATACATTTGGTAAGTTATATTCTCTAGCTAAATCCCATAAAACAGAAATCAACAAACAAAAACACTCAAAAAATTTAACAGCTTGGAAAACATCCAACCTAAGTTAAATCATATGAAATTGCTGATATTTTACCATTTTGACCTACAAAAATGGTAATCCATACAAGTCAACCTAATAAAATCCTCCATCAAAAGGGCAATGAAAACTGAAATTCTAAATCATGTAGGAATTGACAAAAATGGGAACATTTCATATGAAAGCTAATGTTCCAGTCAGAATGAAATTGCATCTTTAATAAAAAGATAGAAAATAAGTTAACTAAGCATGCAATTTAAAAGACCAGAAAAAATAGATTTAAAAAAATGTAGCAGGGCTTCTGGGTTAATGTCTTATTAAATAGTTGTATTAAAATAATGCATCTCCTACTCTCCCAGGAAGATAGTAACATTTAGTAAATAAACTAATAGGTTATAAAACCCACAGGAAAAACATAATAGGATGGGAAACTGTCAGCAGAGGAGAAATTTCGAAAGAGTTCTTAGAGAAAGAAACTGGATGGAGGACCAGTGTCTGATGGAGAAGAGCAGAGGGGTCCTCAGTCTGGAATGTGAGTGGAGGAGCCACCTGACCTGGTGAGCCAAGGAGAGACCCCAGAATCTGGGACTGTTAGCACTGTGGAATCAAGGGCAAGAAATCAGGCTGAAGGGTGACCTTAAAGATGCCACATCCTAAATGGCTTAGAGACATGCACTTTCCCTTTTAAATTATTGGGACGTCCCCATCAAAGGATATCAAACTAGAGAGATATAAGACAGCAAATTATGCCGGTGAGAATTTTTATCTCATTTTTAAACTTAAATGAACAACTGAAGATCAACATGCAACTAATGAAAGTCTACATCATTAAGTAGAAAGCCCTAGTAGATATTTAGGGAAAAAATAATACAAATAATCTGATAGTACAATAGACAGGTAATTCACAGAAGATAATAACATCGAAATTGCCAAATCCTTTACAAAAATGCTCAACCACACAAGCAATCAGGGCAAACAAAATTATAACAGCAAAATACCATTTTTCATTCCTCATATTAGAAAATATTTTAAAAGACTCATAGTGGGGCCGGCCCTGTGGCCTAGTGGTTAAGTTTGTTGTGCTCTGCTCTGTTGATCCCAGTTCATTCCTTGGCACAGACCTACGCCACTTGTCAGCAGCTATGCTGTGGCAGCAACCCACATACAAATAGAGGGAGATTAGCAAAGATGTTAGCTCAGGGTGAATCTTCCTCAAGCAAAAAGAGGAAGATTGGGGGCCAGCCCAGTGGCACAGCATTTAAGTTGGCACTCTCTGCTTTGGTGGTCCAGGGTTTGCCAGTTCAGATGCCAGTTGCAGACCTATGCACCGCTTGTCAAGCCATGCTGTGGTAGGCGTCCTACATATAAAGTGGAGGAAGATGGGCTTAGATCTTAGCTCAGGGCCAGTCTTCCTCAGCAAAAAGAGGAGGATTGGCAGCAGCTGTTAGCTCAGGGCCAATATTCCTCAGCAAAATAAAAGAAATGTACATAAGTTCTGATGAAGGAATGGGAAATGGGAGGAACTCATATATAGCTGGTAGGGAAGAGAATTGCTATATCTCTTTGGTAGTTATCTGACAATATCTAATACAATTTAGATACATAAATACTTTAATCCAACAATCTTACTTTGGGAATCAGTCCTCCACAAGAATGTGTACGAATATTTTTGCAGCATTGTTTGTTGGGGAGGGGAAAAATCAGCACATTCATCAACAGCCATATGTATTGATGGGAGGGATGGTAGAGATAAATCATGTTATAATCACAATATTGGAAGACAATACAGAAAAATATGTGTGCATCTCTATGCTTTTTTCTTTTTATCTTAACATGGAGAATGATCTTAAAGCCTGCATGCCAGGCTGCCAATATTGATGACTTTGAGAAATAGGATTTAGTCAGAGGGAAGGAGAGATAACTAGTCTTTTCTGATATTATTGTTACACTTCTCAGTTGCCTGTTGGTTACAGCAAGCATATTTGCTTTAGTAATTTGAATAGAAAATACAATATAATACCCAAAGGGAAAGAAAGGGAATGAATAGAGAGTGAGAAGTAGATCCTAGATAAAGCAGGGAAGTGTTGCAAGGAAGGAAGAGAAAACAATATAATGCCAAAGGAGAAGAAATCTGAAAAGAAAAAAAAAAAAGGCTAATGCTATCAGGCAAGCTGTAGGCACCAGCAGAGAGTGGGAGCATGCAGCAGACTGCAGGGCGCTTGGAAATGAGTGGAAGGCTGAGCAGTGGAGATAGTACTGTAACGGACACGTATGAAAGAGAAAAGCATATAGTGCCGTGGGTGCGAGCATGGACATCAGAATCAAGTAGATCTCATTGCAGGTCGGGATCACACTGCTTACTTACTTGCCTTGGACATTTTATTTACTCCCAGGTCTCATTTCTCTGAAGATTTTATTGAATTTTTATTTATCAAATACCAAAAATTGCACCAATCATTTGTGTACACAGGTTGAGCACAGCCGTATAAACAGCACCCAGTACACCTTAAACTTACATGACATTATGTCAATCATACCTCATAAAAGACAACACCCAGATTACAGGATGGATCATCACCCACATCTCCAAACCCTTCTGTCTGGTGCCTCTCCCTAGTCACCACCGCCCTCCCAACTTCTGGCACCAAATCTTACATTTGCCTGGGTTTGAGCTTCATATAAGTTGAATCATACCATATGTATTATTTTCTTTCTAGTTTCTTTCGCTTAACATTACATTTATAATATTCATGAATGTGTTTGTGTACAGCAATAATGTATTTATTCTCACTATTGTGTAATACGCTACTGCGTGATTATATCAAACTTATCTATCCATTGCATTGTTGGCAGACATTAGAGTACTGACAGTTTGGAGCTATTATGATTATTGCTAATATGAACATTCTTTACATCCTTTTCAGTAGAAATGATTATGCATTTCTGTTTGGTATAAACCCAAGAGTGGAATTACTGTGTCAGAGATTATGCATATGCCTAGTGTTTTGCAATACTGTCAGTTTTTCAAAAAGGTTGTACTTATTTACACTGCAGTAAGTAAGAGTTTCTGTCCCTCCACACCTTCAGCAATGCTTGGAATGAGCAGTCTTTTTATCAGTCTTCTTTATTAGTCATTCTGTTGGGTGTGTAATGTTCACTTATTGTGAGTTTTAATTTGCATTTTCCATATGGAATAATATGGAACATCTTTTTGTATATTTATTACATATTTGAATATCCTTTTTTTTTTTTGAGGAAGATTAGCCCTGAGCTAACTAGTGCCACTTCTCCTCTTTTTGCTGAGGAAGCCTGGCCCTGAGCTAACATCCGTGTCCATCTTCCTCTACTTTGTATGTGGGATGCCTGCCACAGCATGGCTTGACAAGCGGTGCCATGTCCGCACCCGGGATCCGAACCAGCCAACCCCGGGCCACCAAAGCGGAACGTGCAAACTTAACCACTGCACCACCGTGCCGGCCCCCGAATATCCTTTTTTTGCAGTACCACTTTGAGTCTATTACTCATTTTTTCTATTGCTTTGTTTTCCTTTTTCTTATTAATTTTGAATTATGAATAAGTCTTTTGTCAAATATGTACATTGCAAATATTTTCTCCCACTCAATTGATTGCCTTTTTGTCTTTCCATGAGTTGAAGATCTTAATTTTATTTTGGTCTAATAAATCTGTGACCATAAAATTCGTGAGCATATAGAGGAGCGACATCAGCAAGATGAGGGAATCAGAGTTTTCTACCATCTTCCTCCCACAGAACACCGATTTTGACAACCACCCGTGAACAGCAGCATCCATGTAGAAGTCTGGGAGTCCAGCAAAGAAGTTCTCGCAAAAAAATCTTGTTCCAGCAAAAACATCTGAGATTAGATACACTGACAAGGGTGAGAGAAACAGCTTCATTTTACCCGTATCAGCCCTCCCCAAAGGTGGCACAGCTCAGCGCAAAGAGAGACCCTCTTGGCCCACAATTTCTCCCAATGGAGAAAGTGAGAAACACATGAGTGACTGCTTGGCTTCTCCAGCTGTGTGAGACACTGCCAAAGAGGCCCACGTCTTTCCTGCCCCATCTAGAATACTGAGCTGTGCTGCGTGACTGAGGGGCAGGGAGCAGCTGGGAGAAGAGCAGCAGGGCTTTTGGAAGGCGTCAAAGGGAAGCAGATCCTACTACATGCTTTCGGGCTTCATGAGAAAGCCTGCCCACAAGCTGCTGGGGATGAGTTCCCCATAGATCCCCCATCTGACCCACAGGCACCCCGAACGTTCTGTGTACCTCCCCCACAAATGCCCCCACCATGTGACTGGTTTCCCGTGAATGTTTCCAAGAGCAGTGTGAGCCTTTGCAGATAGCTAGTGAGGACACACAGAAAGGTGCTCTGACTCTATGGAATTGGGAGAAAGCAGAGAAATTTGAGCATTCAATATAAAAGAAGGCAAACAGAAGACAAACAGCCTGGCTTCACAGGATCAAGAGAAAGCACACAAGCTTAAGAATTCTCTCAAGAGAGGAACAAGAAGTGTGGAGCAGATGCATCCAGAGAAAAGGACTGAGAAAGCCTTCGGGTCCCTGGCAGGGCAGGCAGAGTTCTTTCTCTCCTGAAACCAGTCAGTAAAGACTGGAGGAGGTGACTTCTTCTCAAAATGGGAAGACAGCAATGCAAGACTTCAAGGAACATGAAGAACGAAGGAAACATAGCACCACCAAAGGAACATAAGAATTTTCTAGTAACTGACTTCAAAGAAATGGAGATCTGCAAATCACCCAAAAAATACTTCAAAATAGTTATTTTAAGGCAGCTCAGTGAACTACAAAAAACCACAGAAAGGCAATTAAATGAATCAAGAAAACCATGCATAAAGAAAACGAGAAAATCAACAGAGAAGTAAAAATTATATTAAAAAAAGCAAACAGAAATTCTGGAGCTGCAAAATACAATGAATGAAATGAAAAATGTTATAGAAAGCATCAACAATAGGCTGGAAAAAAGCAGAAGAAAAAAATCTGTGAACTTGAAGACAGTTCATTTGAAATTATCTTGTCAGAAGAAAAAGAAGAATGAAAAAATGAAGAAAGACTATGTGAATTGTGGAATATTACGAAGAGAAACAGTTTATGCAATATTGCAGTGACAGAAGGAGAAGAGAGGGAGAAATGGTCTGAAAGAGTCTTATTGACTCTGCTTCCAACGTAATTACAGAATCTGATAATCTCTCACTGTTTCCAACACTATTTGCCCGTCTTCCCTAGACTAGAAGACGGTATCCCCCAATCTCTACAACTTATTTTCCACATTGTAGCCGCAGTGACCCTTTTACAATGTAAAGCAGATCATTTCACTTAACCCAGTTCAAAACTTTTCAATGATTTCCCATCACACTTAGAAATAAACTCAAACTCATCATGACCTTACAAAGAAACCCCAAAAAACTACATGATCTGGCTCCTCTCTACCTCACTACTCACCCATTGCTTCCTTAGCTTCATGTATATTGACTTTATCTTCTAACAACATACCACAGGACATTCACACCTCTCTTATCCACACCATCATGTGGTGTGCTCCTTCCATTCTCTGTTCAAATGGCCCCTCCTCAGGTATGCCTTTCCAAACCAAACTAACTGAAGGAGGACTCCTTTCTCCATTTCTGTGTATCTTCTCTACTTCTTTTACTTTGTTTTGTTTCTTTGGACTATTATCTAAACTTGTATTACCTCTGTTATTTCATTTGCTTGTTGTCTGCATACCTAGCCGTCACAGAGGCTCTGTCAAAGCAGGAGCTTCTTCTCCCTTGTTCCTAACTGTATGCCCAGTGCCCAGAAGGGCACCTAGTACAATGTAAGTGCTCAATAGATGTTGGATCAAGAAACAAACGAGTAGGAGAGACTATTTCTCATTTTCTTGCATGTTCTCTCATTTGATAAGTTGGAAAAGAGACTTTTATCTATAAAGCAATAGAACATAGTGCAATTATTGAAATTGTGGGCCCTGGAGCCCAACTGATCGAATTAAAATCCAAACTCCTTCAGACATGATCTTATAAGATGTTGAATAACAACACGTCTGTGCCTCAGTTGTCTTCCAATACAAAAAAGGGTTAATGGTGGTACCTATATACAGAGTTGTGAGAACTAAATAGGGAATATATCCAAAGCACTTAGTATAGTATCTGTTACTTAGTAAACATTAAGTAGATGTTAGTTATTATGTCCTGTAAT
Source organism: Equus przewalskii (assembly GCF_037783145.1). Lineage (NCBI taxonomy): Eukaryota > Metazoa > Chordata > Mammalia > Perissodactyla > Equidae > Equus > Equus przewalskii. The sequence continues at coordinate 52,287,888 of NC_091849.1, forward strand.
TTGCATTATTCTAATTCTACTTCCTCTGACTGATGGTTACAGACTTGCAGTATTAAATCTCTAGTTAAAAGAGAAGAGCACACATTTTTTCTCCTGTACTTTTTCTCTGGCTGGGTCACTGGGGGTTTATAATTGAAGCCATCACTCCTACTCTCCTCATCAGGGGTTTCAGCAGATCCCGGTATTTGACACTCTATCCTGTAATTCACTTGGTTATGATATAGGTACTTTAGAAGACTCAGGCTTTTTCTTTGCTAAACCCTATTCTTCAGTTCGTCTTATTGTTTGGCCTTCATGGAAGTAATTCAATTTGTAAAACAATTTGATGCAGCCAATACTCATTCTTTTATCACATCCAACAGATTCAGATAATTGAATGCATTAAGCCAAGCTTTATCCTTAGAGGCAACATTAATCCAATTCCCATAGCAGAAACTTTGTGATAGCAAAAACTTGCAAGTTAGGCTAATAATCAGTAAAGTTTCTAGAAATATGACTTTTTTTAGCATGTCAATCTATTAAAATTAAAAATTACTGGTTAATATATAGGACAATTTGAATAATTCATTAAGTAAAGTGAAGGAAACAAAGATAAATAAGCTTTATGGAATATTTCTTCAAATACCATAACCTCTAGAAAGCAAAATATGTTACCACATTTATAATTATAATAAAAGGTAAAAAAAAAATAGATACCTAAAAGGAGGCTTCCACAAAGTACTATGTGAGATAAGTTGAACTAACAATTATTTCTGAATAGTTGCACTGAAAATCTTCACTGAAGAGCAGTGTTTGAGGAGGAAAACATAAGGAAATAAATAAATATTATAACAAGAAATATTTTAATATAAATAATAAACATAATAAGAAAAATTATTTTTGGACATGAGACCACGATCTGGAAGGCAGAGGGTATTCCATTATGGAAGAGCATCCTAAGTAAACCCATCAAGGCTGAAAATCTGGTACATCTGTGAGGCACAGCAAAAAGTCATTTGGACTCTAGCCTTTAAATAGAAGGATCTCAAATGAATTTGGGAAAGTATATCAGTATATAGTACAGCATATTAGGAGCCTTTGGACTTTATAGTCAAAGGCAAAGTGCTGCAGTTGAGGACTACTGGTCAATAGTATTATGTAAGGTGTCTTGCATGTGGGGAGGACTGGTGGCAGGGTGACCAAGTAAGAGTATCCTGATCTGAGAGACAAGAGAGTTTGATTTAGAGATTTGAAAGCAATAAAAATGGAAAATGAAGGAAATAGAGGTAAAGCCAATGAGTCTGAGAAACTGACAGCATGTGGAGGATGAGCTGAAGGGGAGGATTCAAAGACACCTGAGAGTTTAAGACTTGGAAATGGAGTGATAGCAAGAACACTTAAGGAGGGGTCATTTGGCAAGAAGAGTGAAGAGTCATTTATGACATGCTGGGTTTGGGGCATCATTGGGGTATCTAGAGATACCCAAAGGGCAGTAAGTTTTCAAGTCCAGGAACATAAGGCAAAGGGTACTCTGAAGATGCGAGTCTTAAAAGTCTTCTGTAGGCAGCGAGAGTGGAATTGTCAAGGATGAAAGAGACTGCCAAGGGAAAATTGTGGAGAAGAGAAGGCTAGAGACAATCCACAGAAAGAAATGACATGTCTGAAGCTTTGGAAGAAATGATGGCAAAGAAGTGGGCAGATTATTTAAAGTAGAATAAACCAAGTACAGAGTAACTATTGCCAGGGAGAGAGCGTTTCAGGACTATGCAGCTGATCAACAACATAAAACTCTCGAAGAGTTGTTGAGGAAGAGGGAAACTGAGAATATAACCATGAATTTTATAAGTAACATGATTTCCTTCTATGACGTAAGCAGGAAGCCTGGACCATGGACAGGGTGTGGAGCCAGAATGAGCCATTCAAAACAAATTTTGACAAACCAATCTATTGAGTTTTCCATCCAATCTGATGAACTGAAGGGGAGAATTCAGATACAAGGTAAGAGAGAGCTGAACCAAGTGATGCCAGATGAATACAGCAGAGCTCAAACAGAGTTGAGAGATTAGCCTGGAAGCAGAGGTCAGTTTTAAAGAGAGTTTATAATCATGAGCTTGGTCAGGGAGACAGTCCTTAAGGACACAGACAGTCTTGATCTTGATGGAGGTGAATAATCCTATTGTGGATAGGGAGTAAGTAGTCCCCCCTTATTCACGGTTTTCCTTTCTGCAGTTTCAGTTACCTGCAGTCAACCGCAGTCCAAAAATACTAAATGGAAAATTCCAGAAACAACTCATAAGTTTTAAATTGTGCACTCTTTTGAGTATCATGGTTAAATCTCATGCCTCCCACCTCATCCCACCTGGGACATGAATCATTCTTTGGTCCTGTGTATCCACGCTGTTTAGGCTACCCGTGTTAGTCACTTAGTAGCCATCCAGGTTATCGGATCAACTGTCATAGTGTTGGAGTGTTTGTGTTCAAACAACCCTTATTTTACTTAACACTGACCCCAAAGTGCAAGAGTAGTGATGCTGCCAATGTGGATATGCCAAAGAGAAGCTGTTAAGTGCTTCCTTTAAGTGAAAAGACGAAAGCTCCTGACTTAGTAAGGAAAGAAACAAATCATATGCTGAGGTTGCTAAGATCCACAGTAAGAATGAATCTTCTACATGCCACAACTAGATAAAATATACAGCTATATACTGGGGGATGTGGGGAGAAAAAGCAAGGGGAAAAAATGATTGGTAACAGTTGTTAGCTCAGGTGCAATCTTTAAAAAAAAAAAAAAAGGAATGAATCTTCTATCCACGAAATTGTGAAGGAAAAATGAAATTTGTTCTAGTTTGTTGTTGCACCTCAAATAGGTAGGTATAGGAAAAAACATAGTACACATAGGCTTCGGTCCTCTCAGCAGTTTCAGGCATCTGCTGGGGGTCTTGGAACATATCCCCCACGGATAAGAGAGGAGTACTTACCACATTTTTTAGCACATATTTTTTGACTTGTGATCTCAGCTTCAGCCTAAGATTTTTCCACAGCTACATACATACCTGGCCAGAAAATTGGGAGAAGTGTCAGAGCGACCCAAGAGAAGGCCATTTGAATGAAAGTTTAAACATCTTCTGAAAACCATCACAAACTGTGTCAACTGTGGGAGTCTAGACATAATCCAGTGTGCCTGGAGAACCATTGAACTGACAGAAGACTCTTCGCAAAAATGAGCAATCTTCTGGAAGAAAGCTCATCCCAAGTGAGGAAGTCATTTATCAAGAATGGACCCTCTAGAACTTTAGTGGGAAGAGGAACTTAGTAGTTCAAGTCACAAAATTATAACTAAAAGGACTATCTCACTGAAACCTCTAAAAATATTCAGCCTCAATAAATACTTTAACAGTGTTCCCAATGTGAAGGAAGGAATTTCTTCCCACTTCCTAAATATATAACGTGGGTGGCGTGATGTGCTCTAGAACACCAGAGCTGGTGCCCTGTGGAGGCGCTACCGGGCAGTAGGAGAGACTGGGGGTCTTCGGGGCCAGTGGCAGTGACCACAGCTCCCATCGTAGTCACAGGGCTCGGTGGAAGTGGGCTTATTTGTGAATACATGTGAAACCCCTACTAAAAACTGCCCTTCCCTCCTCACATGTGTTTATACGGGCACCATACAAATAGGTATAGGTCCTGCTTTATGTAATAGAATCACTGTATCAATGAAATTTGAGTTATTTCCATTAATGTGCACTGGTTTGCCCCATAGGCTAGTAAAGCCCAGAGAAATTTAGGTTACATGTGTCATTGAATAAATGTTCCCAGATTTCCCAGCACTTCCTGCTCCACAGTGGAACTGGGTTCTAAAGAATGATGACTGCCTTTTAAAATCCATGGGCTATGGCTACAGCTGTTGTAAGGATTCATTGGCCACGCTACTGTCAGACGACATAAATTGGATGTTCTTGAAAATGAATTTCGTGGTTAAATATGTTTGAGAAATTCTGGATTAAATGAAGTGAACCTTATCTACTTATTAAAGGCTTTCTTAGAAGCTCTCATGTGCTGATTGTTGATTGACTCAGAGAAGGTACATTACGGCGAGTTGCAAAACTTCCACAGCGAAGCCTTTCTTCGGAGAGCTCTTCATGGAGCTAGTTTTCCACACAATAGATTGAGAAATGCTCTTCTGCTTAAACATGAGCTACTTTGTACAGAAAGCTGTCTGCTGTTATCTAATTCCACCCCCAAATATCTTTATTCAGACTGGAAGAAATAGAAAATGGCAGGAAGATGGAAAATTTCAAAGTAAGATGCTTAAACATTGGAATAGAACTGAAAAGGAACATTAAAATTCAGAAATGTCCAGGAATAAAGAAATCTCCTATAAATTCATGCCATGCACACAGTAGGTATGCAAAAGTATTTGTTAATTGAATGCATTAAATTTCTATAGTAACATTCAAATATTGTTTACAGAGATTTTATTAGTTAAGATATGTTAATATCCCTTCTGTTGTTTCCTCTTAGGAAAAGTAGAATGAAGTACCCAATTTATAGATTACAAAGTCAAGACTGATAAAAAGCTGTGTAGATCATGAATTAAAATGAATTTTTAATTGAGCACAGCATAGCAATGTGTATCAAGAGACATAAAGTAATTCGTTTTTTTGAGTCACTAAGTCCATCCACAGGAATTTTTCCTTGAAAGCAATTTATTAAAAGCAAAAGGAATAAGGAACCATATGAAAAGCCATTTATTAAAGAAATATTTAAAATAAAATTAGAAACAATTTAAATTCAAACTGGCATCAATTTGGATTCCAGCTGTGTCACTTTCTACCTGTGTGTTCTTGGGACCCTTATTTAACTTTTTAGAGCCTCAATTTTTTAATCCATAAAATGGATATAAAAATAATAATAATGGTCTCATAAGGCTTGTGTAAGGATTACAGGTAATACATATAAAAACATTTAGCTCAGGATTTCACACATGATCAACAAAAATTAAACAAATCAGGAAATGGTTTAATCACGAATGACACAAGACTACAGAATATTTTCCAGTTACTATGAAGGCTGTACAGAAACACGGAAAAAATGTGAGCTTTAGTGCTAGGTGAAACTTACAAACTTTATATAGCAAGTTCAAGATGAATCATATGTAAAATAATTGGTTTGATGCAATTATGTGTATTTATTATCCTTTTATATGTCCTTTAGTGTTCTGTATTGAACTTATACAAATTTTCTTCTAAAAGCCATGTAGAGCTATGATAATTTTACAGGAGGGTAGCTTGTGCCAAGGTCGTGACAATTAATTTAAGACATCAGTGATAATGAACCAGCAGAGGGCAAGCAGCATTTATGAAATACCCTGCAAGTGTTGCACCCTGACTCTTGCTAGAGTTGACGACAATGTTTAGTATAGTAGTTTATGATTTACAAGATATTTTCACATATACTATGTTTTTAAATTCCCATGCCAACAGGACAGATATTTTAGAAGTGAGTGACCCATGACTTGAGGCTCACCAAGGCAGTGTTTTTGCAGAAGATGCTGCGGACTGTAAGTCTGAGATAGGACTAGAAATCGCCGCAGAGTTTTCCGCCCAATCCTTTACAGGCTGCCTCTCCTACGAGAGACTGAAATGTTTCTGAAATTGTTCACAAAACCTTTCTCCTTATCTGGGGCCATAGGATGCTCTGTGCAATGCATATTGCATCTAAGTGTGAATAAGTGAATGCCCTTGGCCTTCACTTTTTTATATGTGGAAGATTCATTCCCATTTTTGTTTAGCCCATTATTTCTTAAAATGTGATCTGCAGAAAAGCAGTCCCCAGAAATGCTAGGAGAACACAGGACCTGGTCAAAGAATGTTGTGCAGTGTTCTAACATGAGCAAAAGCATCTTAAAGCTCTGAGAAGGCTGACTACAGTGAAATCCCATCCTAAGTTTTACCTAGACTTCTGATTCTCAAAAATATTTGGCCACTGAAATTTTTTTCAGGAAACCTATTAATATTTCATGGAATAATAATTCTTGCCATCTTATTTGCAAAACTGCTGGTTTAACCAAACGCTTTCAAATATGCTTAGAAGTTACCCAGTAACCTGAGCAGGAAAATCATTGAGCGGTTGTTTTTTCCCCAGTGGTTAGAGTAATCCAGGGCGGGGAGTTACCTAGTTTGGTTCAAGAGTGTGTCTTTAGAGACCAAAGGCCTCCTCCATGCAGCATTACTTTTCAGAGCCTTCCACTTCTCCATAGTGTGTCTCTCCCACACTTACTGAAGCTGTCCTGCCACTGGATGTCTCCTTGGCAGCCAGACCAACTCTGAGCTCCCCAACAGTGCCATATTTCCTACTCCTTCAAAGGGTGCAATCTTCTCTCCTTTACTCCAGACCATGTTTCTCTAATCTAAGACCCTCACCTTTCTCGGTGGGCTTTAACGGATCCATTGCAGATAACTTTGGATCATTTATTCAAATCACGAAGACCCCATTTCTCTGAAAACTGCCTCAGAACCTACAGATCTGGGCTGTTGCACACATAAGGAGACTGTTCTTCACTCCTGGCCATAGATGGTCAAGCCAAAGATAAACACCAGACTGATTGATGCTGAGCCAACAATATTGAATCTGTTAGAAATGGAGTTAGCACAGAGCTGTCCAATTCTTTCTGGAGTGTTCACTTGGAGAAAGGTGATTTGAACTCAGGTGTTGCGGCTGGCATTGTGTGGGAGCCTATTCTCCAAAGAGCATGGACAGCTGATTTGCCTAGAGAGGAAATGGAAGCATTTCAAAGAAGCACTACAGAGACAATGGGGCCCCAGAGGGCAGGGGGAAGAGAGAGAAACTTTCAAAAAGAGTTTTCTGTTTCCGATAGCTTTCTTCCATAGGGTCGCCCAGCCTCTGATACTGGTTATTCACATTCTGCTTGGACTGAGATGTCTCAATGACTTTACAGCAAACCAGATTATGCAAATTTGAAGTATGCTTTGTTACCTGCAACCTGAATATCCTTAATTAAGATAGAGCTGTAATGGATAAACATGTCACTCCCTTTTCTTGTTAGGAAAGGTCTCTTCGGGACACAGTGCCTCAGCTCGGCTGAACAACTGTAGGGGTTGGTGCTCCGGGCACGATGACAGACTGGCGGGAGGACTCAGTGAGGCATTTCAAACATCACTGTGTAGGCAGCTGCCTTTTTCATCTCCAAGTAAACTGTCTCAGTATTATTTAGAATCAGAAACAGGCAGTCCCCTCGCTGCAGAGGATGTGTAGGGAGAACATGCCCAAACTTGCTCTCCCAGAACTCGGCTTTCCTATGTAAGCCTGCCTGACTCCTAAATTTTTCCATTTCTTTCCATCCTCTTCTGCACAGCTTGGAGATTCCCTGAAATTGTGACCACATCCCAAAAGCCTGAGAGATTCTCCTTTGAAGTTTTTTCTTTTTCCTTTTTTGTTTTGCCGAAGTGTATTTTAAAATCTTTCAAGTGTTACAACGAATTGCTGAGGTGATGGTTGGATAAGACATGCCAAGGGCACCTGAGGAGACTCAGCATTCCAGGGAACAATGGGTCGAAAGGAACCCCAGGCATGAGCAGGAGGGAGAGTAACCAGAGAGCACGATAAAGCGCTTACTCCCCAGGACCCCTGTTACTTTTTCCTGGGCGCTTGCCTGAACGTGGGGCTCATTCGCTGGTGCCTACTGATGCCAAAGCCTTAGGTACACAGGAGCCATCAGGGGCTTTGCCTCATTCCAGAATCCCAGAATTGAAGGACGTAATTTAATCCCGTGCATATATTGCCTTTGGAAATTTCTGTATCATACCAGGCGTTGACATTTAAGTATAGACTTATTCTCCCAGAATCAAATTATTAAATGTGGAGAAGAAACTATGTATCAAGTGAGTTTCTGCCTAGAGATATTATGAGGTCAGAGTTTTGCCTGTTCACTGGCCACAACATTATTAAAATAATATAATACATACACAACTTAATTCATGTAAATTTTAAGTACCTTCCTCTCTCAGAAATCACTGCTCCTTCTTCCTTCACCACACACACACACACACACACACACACACCACCACCACCACACCCCACAGAGAGTTTCCCCTGCTCCTCAGCCCCAGCCTCCCCTTGCCAAAGGCCATTTGGTAAGGATAGATGAAGCAATAAGTGATCACCCAGGGGTGGCGGTGCCACCTCCATGCCTCCCCTCATCTATGGATTTGGGAACCCTTCATTTTACCTTTGTTCCTATTGAGTGTGGATACTGCAGTAGGTACTTTACTGATGCAAATCAGGGACTCTGCCTGAGAGTTCCTGCTGGGTCCTTCTAAGTACCAAGCTCTGAGTTAGCGCCTGAATACATGAATGAGTACCCAAACCCACAAGTATTAAGTTTAAAATTTTATTTCTGTGAACAGGCAAACTCAAGAGACAGGGAAGTGAAGAGAGTCAAAGTAATTTTCTATCTTTAGACAAATGGGATCTTTTCTTTCAGAATCATCAGACCTCCGCCCTCTTTTTTCTGCCTCAACTGTGGAATTGCTTTGTGCTTCTCCTTACCAGACGCCAGAGAGAGAAACTGAAACAGTAAATTTTTCTCCAGTACAGCATCATAAATATTGAAGGGGGAGGTAGCAGACAGGAATGCTTGAAATGAATGACGACTTTGCAGCCTGCGTGATGGAAGGCTTTATTATTTTTTAGGATGTTTTAGAGGAGAGGGCTGCTTACCAATGCTTGCTTTTCATGGTCCCGCAAGTCCATTGCATGAAACTGGAGCAAAGTGATTTCACAATCCTAGACTCAATTATTTTTTCCCTTTGAATATGCTTTGACTCATTTTGGAATTCTTTGGATATTTTCATTAAACTCCTGGCTATTTTATTTTGTAATAAAAGGAAGCTCTAGGCATTTAATACCACTGGATAGAAAAAATAAATAAATGAATAAAGAAGGAACGACAGTCCTATTTCAAGAGGGAAAAAAAATGAAGGGGGGATAGAAGGTAGGAGACTGCTTCAAAGGATGCTAACTTTATGTGATGTTCAAGCGTTGTGAGTTTGAGAGCAGCGTTGAAGAATGCAACACGAGAAACTGCACAAGTCAAGTTATCTGCCCCTGCCAGTAGGAGAGGGACCGTAAAGGCTGGAGGCCACAAGCTAGCTATCCACAGATGTGCTGAATTTGATCCTGAGGACTTTGATGTTCTGAATGTGAACGCCTCTAGACAGGATGAGTGTGTTCCAATCCACTCCTGCCTCCCCAGCTCTCACCATGCTTCCGTATCCAGCTGGTTGCTTTATTCACTTTCATAACCAGTCCTCTGAAGATGTTTTCGTCTGTGATTCCTGATCCAGCCCAACCCTCGCATTTTTTAACTGAAGTAACCAAGGCCTAGAGAGAACAAGTATTTTCCAGGTTACCCAAATGGAGACAAAGTGAGAGGCAGAACACCAGAGACCCAGCTTTCTCTGTGTTTACATGTGAGTATCACACGGACAGGTCCACAACATTTTTTCAACAATTCTGAAAACTGAAAGTTTTTCGTAATTCATTTAGATGCAAAACCTGTCCTGAACTGATGCAGCCTATGAGTGAAGTATTCATGTCTCCCTGCAAAAAATATATATTTGTAATAATGTATTTGATTATAGATATATTTATAATATGTAATATACATTGTGTATTTACCTTTCTAAAATCTAAAAAATGTAGAATTTTGAAATAGATCTAGCACCAAAGTTAAGTAAAGGACTTTACACAACACACACACATACACACACACCGCCCCTCAGGAAAAAGAAAATAAGAGTGTTTAACCCCCAGAGCATTAGTGGACATCTTCTCTGAAGAGTAACATCATATAACTTTTTTGAAAAACATAAAAAAGCCTGTTATAAACTCTAAACTCCACTCTTCTAAACTTCTAAATAGACCTGCCTTCATCTTTCTCCTTTCTTTTATTCCTTTCTTTGTTCTTAAAATAATGGTACTGTGTGTACTTATATAGGTAACCCTTCTATCAAGCAAGTAGAGTTCCGTAGCTGCGGTCCTCACCAGCTCCCACTTCCCACCTCCCAGCACTGCCCCTGCACACCCATTCTATTGGGACCTTTCTCTCAACTCCTTTGAGTGAAACCTTCGTCATGGCTTATATTTTCTCTGCTTACATTTAGATAATGAAAAGTACTTTTGTAAATTGCTGTTCTAAGATGAATCTATGTTAATAACAGTAAGTTGTTAAGTATACACTGGTATAATAATCAAAATCTCCAGACATCACTCATCACTTCTTCTCTTCCCCAGGTTGGACAACAGCAGACTGGGTGGATTGCATTCTTCTCTTTTTCATCCTTCAGCTCCTTCTTCCCTTCCCTTCCCTTCTCTTCGCTTCCTGACTTTGGCTGTGACTCCTCCTGTGTTGTGGGGGAAATGGGGAGGAAAGAAGGTGAGGGACAGGAAAGGTCTTACTTGAGTCACAGAAGTAATCCCCTGCTGATTCTCTCTGGCTGTGTGGGAAGTTTGGGTAGTTTCTGGAGTCTTTGGAGATCCCCTGCATTTTTCTTAATGCCAATGATGTTTCACGTAGTGTACCACTTGTTTCCCCTAAGTTCAGGCAATCTAACTCATACAGAATCTCTCTTGGCAATGGGAATCCATCACACCTTAGGGGTAAAGTCCCTTTAAGATGGCCCCAGGCTGGCTCAGGATAGCTCACATTTGATCCACAGAAATCCTGCAAACACTGGTAGGACACACTCGTCCCAGTGCAGTCACCTCATTTAGCTGCCTGCTGTAAAGCTTTAACTTGCTCCTCATTGTTTTTTTCCAGGTACCTGATAGATATTAGTACACTTTGCCCCCAAATCCGTTTGTCAAATCCTCCAAGCAGTTCTCTTGAATCTCCCCTTCTCTCCCATTGTGTTTGAGGTTAGGAAAAAGGACACTTCCCTTTCCCCAAGGGAGAAGCTGTAACATGCCTAGGTCACTGACAACGCTCCTCAAAGGATTCCTCCACTGTCCAATAACTCCGGGCCTTCTGTATCCTCAAGATGGATAAGTTGCCAAGAGTTGAAAAGAATGATGTTACCATAACTCTCAACGTCTTGCATAGATGGTTAGCATTTTGCTTTGCATATGGAGTTGTTGGTACATATTGTCTTAATATCAACCATATATGAGACAGAAGAGTTTCATTTTATCATCCAATTACATGGAAATATTTCTCTTTTCTCTCTCGCTCTCTCTGTATACACGCACACAGACACACAGACACACACATACTCACATGCGCACATATATATTAATGAAAAACATGCACTGTATCTGGCAATCAGAGTTTTAGTAGGAACTCAGGAGAGTTTTTGGTTTTTCTAGAATATTAGTTTATTTCAAGGTGATATTTTGTTAGCTTACTGGACAATTAGTTTATTGCTTCATTCATTGACTCAAAGAATAGTTATGTCTGTGAAAGGCACTTAGGGGATATGAAAACCAGTAAGACATCGTCCCTGTCCTCACTGATGTCATAATGTTGTTATACAAGTGCATATAATTATACTAATGAGCGATCCATACCATTACAGCAACAAGAATAATGTATTGGTGGTGTACGGAGGAAGGACAAAGGGGGCCTGAAGGAGCAGGAGAAATTAGGAGAGAGCACGCCACAGGAGTGACATTTGAGCAAGACTCTTCCAGGCGGGGAAGTTTGAGGTGAGTGGAAGGAGAAAAGTCTCTTCAAATATCAGTCACAATATGAGCAGGTGCGCAGAGGCATGAGAATGTGGTGTGACCAAAGGGAATCGGTGCATCCTACCCATTTGCTGCATGATCTTATGCACCAAACCTCAAAGTAGACATATACGTTATTTTTCATTAATCCTCATTTTACAGATCAGCAAATTGAGTTAAAAAGATTAGTTCAAATCAATTTTTTAAAACTCTTTAAGCATAAATTCAGCACCTATTATGTATCATATCTTCTGCTAGACTCTAGACCAAGTGAAGAAGCCATTTGTAGTTAACTTTCGTTGGCTTAAGAAGTTAAGCCCATGAGTTAAATATAAAGGTGTAATAATTTGATCAAACTTTTCACCTGTAGTTATGTAAAAGATGGAATTTAATTTTGAGATTTTCCCATCACCATTATATTTTTCTCAGAAAAGTAGAAATTAGCAAAGCCACTGAGTACAATATGTCATTAGATGGTATTGTAGGGGAGGAAGACATTTCCTCTTCCCAAATGTGGGTTTGTCTGGCCGGAGAATGAATTAAATTCACATGATACAGAATAGCAAGAGAAAATTAAACAAAGCTTTATGAGGAACCATGGCCCGGGGCTTTTCTTCCCGGAAGGAAGAAAGGGCACCGAAGAAGTGGGGTGCACATAGTGGTTATATACCCCCAAACAGGGTGTTTCACATGTGATTGAAATGTCCCTCCCACAATAGTCACAAGATTGCCCTGTCAGCACAGTGCTTGATGGACACAGCAGGTAGTGGGTCTGCTGTCTCAGAGGGCGTAGCCAGAGGCAAGTCGATTGTCTGGAGCTGGGCGGTCACAGGTGAGCGCAGCAATCAGTTCCTAGCCTAAGGAAAGATGCTTAATCCTTAAAGAAATGCCAAAGTTGGGAGGGGGAGGGAAGTCAGTTACAGGAGGTTACCGGAGAAGCACAATAAAACGCAGATTTAAGTCCTTGCCTTTGGTATTGATTAAGAGTTTCTAGAGAGAAGGTCATTGCCTCTCTTCTTCCTGGTACAGAGAGGGAGGTACCTTTTACAGATAGAGATTTACCTTACAAACGTAAATGTGTCCTAACAAAGGGCAAGTTCCGTTCCTCAGAGCCTCCTTCCCTGTCCCAGTTTATCAAAAGCAATCAGCCTCAAATAATCCTGATGCCAAAGAGACATATCTTGGGGTGGCCAACCTCAGGTCCCCACAGTATACACAGTAGTAATTACTAGCTGCAGAGATCTCCCATAGATGCAAGGTGATTAAGCACAGCAGGTAGAAGGCTTACCAAATCTAACCAGACATGTATGTGTCACACGATAGGTACACTTTCCTATCTTATGTGAAGTATACTCAAAAGAAGAGGCAAGTACAAATAAAGCTCGAGCTCTGGAGGAGATGTGGCTGCGAAGAGGGCTTTCATATTTCTAGTAGCACCTTGTGGGAGTGGCCCACAGCTCCAGTTGGTGGAGGAGGTAATTTGAAGTAGCTTGGAAAGGCAGATATGATGTGCCACTGAGAAATGGCCTCTGAAACTGGGCTTAATGGATGCCTGAAATAGGGGAACTGTAGTAGCAGGGTGGGGGAGAGAATGGTCCCTAGAAAAATCTATTCCTCTCTTTTCCTTGACCACGTGGAAGCAGTCCTTGAATCGTGCAGCTCCTGAGATTAAAAAAAGGTACACCATCAGGATAACGAAAGGGTGTGATTGGTTTCCTCATTGACGGGCCAGGATCTGAGTGGAGGTTCAGACCACGGATTGGCAGCTTTTCATAAGCAGATGAGATCTTCAGTCGTTTAATAGCTACACTGAGAAAAAAACAGAAAAGGAAGCGGAGTGGATAAGTCAATCATTCAGTGGGAGTGTGTGTGCACACCCATGCACTTGTGCCTATGGTGTGCCTACTATGTGTCAGGCCTTCATGGAGCATTCATTGTCGTCCTGCTCTGTCAGCTGTAGATTTCAGTTTCAGATTAGAGATTAGAGAAGGCAAGAGAGATTGTGATGGTCTATATCAAGTTATTAATCTTTTATAGCAATTAATTATGCATGGCATATGCGTTTCCCAGAAGCCAGAAGGAAAGTGCTACATGCCATTTGCTAGGAATACTTTTAAATTAAAAACTCAATATAGCTATTACCCTTACTGTGAAAACTTTAGTATTAAAATTGATTATTGAGATTCTTATAAAGGCACAATAGTAAGCAAGTGAGTATAATTTTCCTTTCTAACTAGTTTCTCAAGAAGTAGAACTTTAAGGCATTCAGAAAAGTCTTTAGAAACATGTCTTATAAGTTAAAAATAAAAGAAGGAAAAAAACTGATGCCATTAAGATGCTGATTATTTTATCAGTCATGCTATAAATTCTGCCCTCCTGAGGAGGATTAACATATTCATTCCAGATTGCTCTCTCAGGAAATCACATCATACGTTCCCCATGGAGATGGAGAAAGATGTCAAATCCCGTGAAAATCTCCTGCTATTAAAAAAACGCACACACACACATTTTTTCCTGACGGCATCTTCTGTTTACTATATTGTGACATTTTGAGTGGAGTAGCAGACATGTTTTTCTTTCCTTCCTGGCTTTTTGTTGTTGTTGTTTCTAGATAGTTATGAGTCGTCTTAAATGAAACAACGAGGTAAAATATGATCTGTCATTCATAGAAATAAGTGTTATTATGAAAAGTTAACACAGACTTTTAAAAAACGAATTTAATGTGTACTCATAACTTTCCCAGAGAGAAATAATAAGAGCACCACCTTTTCCCAGTTCTGGCTGTCGGGGCGCATGGCTGGTGAGGAGAGATTCATTTTGCTTTGTGTCACTGTGTTCTCTCAAGGTTCCTGTAGTCGTTTGCCGTCAGAAAGACCAGTTATGAAAAGTAAGCCTGGCTGGAATTAATATGATCCCATTGACAGAAACTTATGCCAAATTATTGATACTAATAGCAGATAAATCTTCCAGAGTTTCTAGTTAGGAGCATAGGATTAGAAAGAACTCGAACCCAGCCATTTTACTAATATAAAATTCCTTCCACTGCATTCCTACCAGAAAGTAATGCGGATTCAATCAATTTATTGAGTATAGTAGTGGACAATTTTGGGGGGCGTGGGAGGCAGTGTTGAGTGCCAGAAAATTCTTCCTTATCGTGAACTGAAATGTTGTTCCCTATAATGTGTTTCCTTTCTTTCTGGTTCTGGAAAACAATAGAACAAGCCACTCTTCCTGAGAATACTTGAAAATAGCAATCATGTGACCCTGAAATCTTTCCATTTTTAGGCTAACCCGCCTCAAATTTGCTTAAACTTTCCTTGTATCATCTGGGTCTCAGAGCCTCCTCACCTTCCTGCTTGTTTTCACCTCTTTAGTTTAGTTCTTCTTTAGTTTATCAGCATCTTACCTAAATCACTTTATTTCTTTTAAAGTTCAAAATAATGTCAGTTCTGGCATGATAGGATCCTCCTGTATGTACCTGTGTGTGAACATATTACATATATTTATATATCTAGTGACTTCAGATAGACACATATGATTAACTAGATACTAGTACATAGATGGACAGATAGATATAAACACACCTTCTATTAGCATGATACGGTTTTTAGAAAAAGATTTGAATCCCCAGTGGGATCAAAGTTTGCATATAACTTTAATATGCTATAAGATACACTGAGGAATAATTTAAAATGCACTGCTCCAGACTAGGGTTTAGAAAGCAATCAGACATACATATTCTTGAATTCTTAAATATTGTACATAATTTAAAATATTATTAGACAAAATAGTTGCTTTTTAAGACTGTATCCAGGGCCTCATAATGATCATAAGATCATCTGTGTCTGAATATCATAGTTTTTTTTTTTTTTTTTTTTTTTTTTTTTTAAAGATTTTATTTTTTCCTTTTTCTCCCCAAAGCCCCCCGGTACATAGTTGTGTATTCTTCGTTGTGGGTCCTTCTAGTTGTGGCATGTGGGACGCTGCCTCAGCGTGGTCTGATGAGCAGTGCCATGTCCGCGCCCAGGATTCGAACCAACGAAACACTGGGCCGCCTGCAGCGGAGCGCGCGAACTTAACCACTCGGCCACGGGGCCAGCCCTATCATAGCTTTTTAAGGAATCATTTCTATGATATACTGTTCTTACTTAACTAGATGAAAGAGTCACAAGCATACATGGCCATCCCCATCATCCACCCCATGCTGGCTCTGTTGCGTGGCAGCCATGTGTCCAGTGGCAGACATTACTCGATATAAGACAGTAGATCTCAACTCTGACAGTCTCAATGCCACCCTTTCAATACAAATATTTTGTAACACTTTTTTTGTTATCCTACAATGAGAATCACCTACTTTCCTATTTAGAAAAAAAATAATATAATACTGTAATTATAACGCAAAGAATAACATAACATAATTTTAATACCATGACGTGTTTCAATATGCAAATACTTAGTCACAATTACACTGGAAACATACTCAAGTAACTAAATTCTTGAATTTTTTTATAAAGAATAAGTTCAAATTTCAGAGAAGTCAGAAGAACAGAAGCCATTCTACACAAGAAGTACAGAAATAATGGAAAGTAGAAGATTGGATGGAACTTAAAGGAAAATTATCATAAGGATTAGTGATAACGGACCAGTATCAATTTCAATTGCATATGACTTTCTCAATCATACGTATCAGGGCATTTGAATGTCGTGTGGAACACTAGGAAATTCTTTTTTATGGAACTATCCTGTGCATGACTTCCATACCTCCTCCCACTCTCACCCATTAAATTCCTTTAATTCTCTTTAGCCATTAGAACAGTTTTTTTTTTTTTTAACTGCTTCAGATTTCTAAAATGCCTCCTCAGGGTTGTTCTGCTTTTGCAAAGATTCACTGATCTAAGCTTCTCAAGGTTAATTCTATCCCCTCATCAAGGAGTATTGAGTGAAGCAACCTGATGTAAATCCATTGGCATATGGAATTCCTATGGCCACATGGTTCTCCACTAATTCATCTTTATGGTTCTATGATGCCACTTTTGACTTTCAGCTAAAAGAAAGAACTTAGCTGACAATGCAGTAAGAGATGATGGGAAAGCAAGAGGCCTGTTGAGTTAGTCCTTATTGAACACTTCTCTTTCTTATAATGATAATTCCTCCATTTATAAGGTAATGTTCATACTTCATATGCTACTTCTTTTTCAACATACAAAACACCTTTTAACAAAAGTAGATGATACGGATGCTTAACGTTTGGCAAAGGAAAGAAAACGTAAAAACACAAAGACAAGTATGTGAGGAGAGGCAGAGATCCAGGTTCTAGATTTGATTCTTTCAACACCTGATGGAGGTAACTTGGTCAACTCATCAAATATTGCCACGACTCAGCTTTCCTAGGTGCAAATTGAAAAGGTTGGAATGACATATTCTTATATCAATGTCATGGGTCTCTGGGACAGGTAATGGCTCTGAAAAGGTGTTATGTTGCAAATATATTCAGTCCAACCCATAATGCAATAATCAAAAGTGAAGTGGGAATATAGAACGCCAAGTTTGAAAGACCTCCAAGACGTTTTTAATTAAAATTGTTTTTAAAAATCCAACTTTTATGAATATATGTATTTAACCATTTAGTTAGTCAAATCTAAATTTTTTACCATGCAGTTTTGTTTACGGGAATTAGAATACTTCCTTTAAGCATTCACACAGAGCTTTTCCAATAGAATGATGTTAGTATGCAGAATATCTGACCACAGGAAATCAAAGACCATTTAAAAATACAAGATAAGTTTGTTTTCTATAATAATGAACACCCAATGAATTAATTTAATTAGAATGTAACACCAGTAAATATAAAAGGCTATGATGTTAAAGAAGCACGATGCAAGAGCAAAATCAATAGAATAAGATAACACTGCAGTTGATTAAATATATGGCTCAACACCTTCTCAGAAGCAACAGAATAAAAGCATTGAATTAGAAATAGACAATTATTCCAAAACGCCCATATATCTCATATGGCCCAAATCATCCATGACTGCAACATTGTTATTCTAAGATCATAAATTAATAGGTGATGTCAAAACCTGTGTAATTGAAATTGGTTGGGAATGCCAAATTAGGATAGCAGCTTAGATGCCAAATACATTTTGTATCGTCAGTCAATGCTATTGGCTGTGGAAGGAAAAAGGTTGACAGTGTCTTCAAGATAATTGCTTCAATTGTTAATACCAACCTAATTAGAAGTAAACAAGAGGGAAGTTAGACAACCAAGAGATACTGAATGACTGAGGTACTGAGGTGAAGAAGAATGATAAAGAGCCATCAGTACAATCAACACACAGTCTATCTAAAAATCTGATTAGTTAAAACGTGCAAATTATAGAGAAGCCACAGCAAACAATGAATTATAGAAATAATCTGGGTGAATAGCTGGATTAAGAAAATATGAAGGATCCTTGCTAAGTGTGTACTTACCTTAGAAAGTACACACCCCAGCTTCCTATCTTAGAAAGAACAAATATTGACAATCGTCTGTGTGACCTTCAATGGTCGAATAAAGTAATTATATTCACAAAGTGCTTTGAGAATTATCAAGTATTGTGCAAAGATATTACATTATTATAAATGCACTGAATTTTTATAGATATTTTTAGTCATCTATGTTATACTTCTCAAGCTAGGGTATTAATAACCTGAAGGCATACGTGTATTCCAAAAATTATCTTGCCTTCATAAGTCACACTTTCCTCAACTGTATATTGGGCATAGTGTTTCCAGTTGTTCATAGGGTGGTTCAAATGAGATCACATATGTCAAAGCAGTTTGTAATCTGTAAGATGACACTCAGATGCTGGTTTCTTACTATTTCTTTGCAAATATTTTACATGGTTTTTTCAGACATTACCTTTTGCCCTAACCAGGGGAAGTGGTAGGTAAGGGTATAGTCAGGTAACCAAGAATGGAATCCTGCCACGCAGGGCTGCAATAATCCCTACTCGGTCCTTTAGTCATTGTCCTGCATGCGTGACAACTATTCTGCCTTCTGTAGACTCAGGAGGGACTCAGAGAAATAGAAATCACTCTTTAATAATTTGATCACTACCGGACTTCTATGCTGGTATAATAGAAAAATTAAGTAGCCGTTTCCCCTACAATGTAGAGACATAATGTCTACGTCAATTAATTCAGTGCATGTAATTATTATGCCTGTGTACAGGGACTAATACAGCAGAGAAAGAATTAATTGTTTTGGGAGTGTTTTTTGTTTATTGCCTCACCGCTAATTCCCATGGTTTGGAATTAACACACTGAGATTTCAAGATTAAATAAATGATAGATGGGTTTGAAAAGCATATTTTTTGAGGTTTATTTTTTCTAAACATAAATTTTGAAATGGCCAGATAAATCCTGAAGTATTCTAAATTCTATAATTGACTTACTTAATATATCTCCTTTTTCTTTACAAAAGATAATAATGGACTTATTCTTATGGTAATTACTAGTTCATTCTGTAGGAATGCTTTCTTTGCTATTCTAGCATATAGAATTTTTTTCATTGTGACTTTACTATTCTAAAAATTATAACAGCAGTCCACTCATGCAAATTGCTGTGTGAATCATTCCGTATAGCATGTTTCTATATTGAATTCCACTAAGATAATTCAGTCAATTAAATTACTAGAAATGAATGATGACGTCCCACCAGTAAAATGATCCAAGAGACTGAATTCTGAGGGGAATAGGTAGCAGAGAAAATTCACACCTATTTATATTAATCAGTCACAGGATTATTGACATTAATTGTTTACAAACCTTCTAGTAAACATAAGGAAATTGCCATTTTAAGACCAAATGGTACTTTTACCATTTGAATGGAAAATTTTCTCAAAAATAAAATTTCTCTTCTCATAATTCTTCAGGTTGGATTATGTATTCAGCAATCAACAAATGCTTATGAGTGCTTATGAGTGGCAATAAATTAGAAATTTTAGGAACACATGTATGCCTTCAAGTTGTTAATATCCTAGCTTGAGAAGCACGACATAGATGGCTAAAAATATCTATAAAAATTAAGTGCATTCATAATAATGTAGTATCTTTACACAGTACTTGATAATTCTCTACGCATTTTCTGAATATAATTATTTTATTTGACCATTGCAGGCAGCAATTGTCAGTGGATAAATGATTTATACCAGCACAGAAATGCCTTAATTCAGAAGAGAACTTTTTGCCAAATGAATGATATTGACACATAGTGGTCTGAGTTGAAGGAAGGGATAAAAAGTGTGGTATCCTTCACAGAAATGGAGAAGTCCCACGGGTCAACTGGTTTGTGGGGAGATGAATTCATGTTTAGACAAAGAGAGATAGAGTTGACAATGGTGATCTTAGAACATGCAACAGACAATACTCAGCAGGTAATAATATGCATTCATAAGACAACAAGATGAGCAAAGACTACAGAACAGGGATACACAAGTCACAAGGAAGAAACCCAAATGACCAATAGATCAATAAACTAAATAACTGGCCCAAAGCTGGGGGAAAGGGTGGACCGTAAGAGGAAGAGAGTAGAAATGCAATAATTTATTAAAATAATTGTAGCTAAAGAAGAATTCAGAAAATTAAAGGGCAATACCATTTTGCCAACAGCATTTAAGGTTAAAACAAGGTCCATGTTTGAATGAGAGCCATCCCATCGAGGCTTGTTCTCTGGAGAGACCCAAAGGTAAATATTGCCCAAAAGAATTAGAAAAATGGACTTACCATCTTAAATTTACTTTTTAATAAAAAGATAGTTAGAGCTATGAAATTGCATGAAATTGCCAAGAAAGAGAGGAGAGACAAAGCAGAGGCAAAAATTTAACTTTGTAGAGAAATGGGAGATAGAGATGGCAGTGAAAGGAAGAGGAAAAAATTAGAATCGGTTAGCAGGAAAGAGAAGAAGAACAGTGTAGCAAAAAAAATACAAATAAAAAGAGACAAGAGCTTCAAAAATTGTTTGTAAACAGCAAATGCATGAAACAGTACGGAGCAGCCAGACAGAAAGAGAAATGTATGACTCAACCCGCTGGTAGGTCAACTTAGACAAAAATGGCTGACGGACCTGAGTCAGTCTTTCTAACTTTTTCTACTTTAATATGTTTTCATTTCTGAAATTGTTGGGCTATATGAAATATATTTAAAATATTTAAACTATTGTTACAGTCTCTTAATTTTCTGAATAAGCTTTGTCTCACAGAGTTGAGTGAAACAAGTTTTTAATGATTTACCAAAATTGACAATAATGAAGGAAACAGAGTCCATGTTCAACGGCTAAAGTACTGTTACTTCGCAGACAAGTGGATGGAGCTCATTCTCAGAACTATAGGAAATTTTATTTGGATTTCCTTTAGATTAGTTCACTTCTCAAAAATAATGATTGTGTAAAAAAGTATATTGACTATCAATCTGAAAGCTGAATTTAGAGTAGAGGTGGGGAGTCTACATTAAAACCTCTAATAATGTTTAAACTACAGCATTGACAAAAGTCAATCTATTTTTGCATTTAGACCACCTGCTGTGCTCAAATCCTTTTGAAAATATTTTATTTGCTGTAGCATTAGTGTTAAAGAAACTAGCATTTCTTCAAACATTGTTAGATTGCCCTTTAACATTTTTAAATTTGTTAATTGAATGCTGTATTAACTGTGTATAATCTGCATATAAACTTCATATGATAGAAGTACATAATGTTTTACTAATAAATCTACGTTCGACATACACCTTCTTCCTATAGCAGTGTTTTACTAGCATCGACAATTATACCAGCCCTGAAGAGTATGATGAGTATTAATTTAGTAAATCTATCCTTTTGTTGAGGAAACCAAACCTACTTTAAAAGATGGGAGAAAAAGCTTGTCTTTCAGTTGTTTTTGGAATTGTAGCGGACTATTCACAATCTTAATCATATCTTTATCATAATTTCTAATCACACATTTTTTGTTTGTTTATTTTTGTTTTGTTCTTGTTGTTGTTTTTTGAGGAAGATTAACCCCGAGCTAACACTTGCCACCAATCTTCCTCTTTTTGCTGAGGAAGACTGGCCCTGACCTAACATCCATGACCATCTTCCTCTACTTTATATGTGGGACGTCTGCCACAGCATGGCTTGACAAGCAGTAGGTAGGTCCGCACTTAGGATCCAAACTGGTGAGCCCCTGGCCGCTGAAGCAGAAGGTGCGAACTTAACCTCTGCGCCACCAGGTGGGCCCCTCTAATCATGCTTTTAAGAGAGAAAAAGATGTACGTATGGTTTTAGCGCTATCAGTAAACATCAGTTGGTATTTGGAGAAAAAGCACAGAATACTCTCAACATTTTCTTCACTTGCCCATTGCAATGAAATAAGAAATTTCTTCTATATCCATTCTTCTAGGTTCTTTGAAATTTGTCATGTGTAAACTAATGTGATGAGTAAAACGTACTTTTGACAAAAGAGTAATTTTGGTTTTGAAAACATCATAAACTGTATGTGAGAAAAACTGTAAGTTTGTTGGGGAAAGGGTATAATTGTAAAAGCTGAGTACTATTGGAGGAAGTTTGGCAGAAGGAAAATCTCCATTTGCCCACCAACTCTGTAGTATTGAATTTAAAAGGCTCTGGAATACAGATCTCTCAGGTCCTTTGAAAATCTAATTATCTGGTATAATTCCCTCAGGGTATCTCATTATATTTTTTTATTTTAGAATTCCTTTTTCCATTTATTTGGTTCAGTTTCTTTCAAACTGGAAAAGTCTCTATCCATAGCTGTTTTTTTCTGAGAATTAAGTGAATTATAACACACAAAGCATCTAGAATAGCGCCTGGCGCATGATAAGCACTGTGTTGGTATTTATATCCGCATAAGCTTCATGAGGGAAAGGACTTCATTCTACATATAGATCACTGTGTTCCCAAATTTAAAACAGTACTTCATACTGAAGTACGGGAATTGGACCCAGAGAAGCTCGTGTTTTCCCTATATGGCTTCATTCACAAGCATTGTCATGCAGTGTAAAAAAACTCAAAGTGGTAATCACTTAACTAAGAGGATTAGTGAGGACTCTCGCTTAACTATGAATTTTCCATGAATCATTCAAGTTCAATTTAGCAGACCCCAGAGTCAGTTTACTTGCATGGAAAATGAGTTGATTGCGTTAGAGCATCTGTAAGGTCTCCCGCAGCTCTCCATTTGCTTTGAGATGTAAATTGCCTTTTCAGAGAGAGATTTTTAGTGAAGACTGAGGACATACGAGAAATTTTTCTTATAAAGAAGCCTCAGATTGCAAGTATATGTACAATGTCTACCATCCCGATTCTCCTGTGAGCCTAACGTTTCCTGTAGTGGATTAGTTCATCTTTAGGCCTTGATTTACAGAGACCTCATTCTTTGAGGCCAGAAAAGTCTAGGCAACTACATGAAAAGGTGACTAACTTTCAGTGGCAGGAGCTAACTCTTACCTCCTGTTTCTAGATCCCTGTGGCCTTTTGATTCATCTTGAGTGACTCTGAATTTCCTGTGAGCATCAATCGGCTTTAGAAAGATATTGGTGTCATAGCCAAGGTGGCCTTAAGAATAACAACAAGCTGATGGATTCCCAGAAGTGCAGTCACTCCCTTAATTCTTGGCACACTTGTGATTTCAGTTAAACAAGATTCTATTTTCCCTTATGATCCAGTCTAATGTGTCTGTCTGAGAGCTTCAGTGAGGGAGTGAAAAATGCAACTGAAAATTATGAGGAGATAAAAAGGAAAGATGATAGACTCCTTTTAAAATATTTTTTTAGCAATCAATTTAAAAGACTCTAAGCAAAAAATCTATGTATAAATTAAACCCTGTGTATCTACATGAATGCTTTCCCATCCAAAATCTGTGTCTAGCAATAAGTCGGACAGGGAAAGATAACATGTTAAGTAAAGGGGTCAGCAAATTGTAGTCTGTGGGTCCAATACAGCCTGACACGTGTTTTGTAAATAAAGTTTCATTGAAACACAACCATGTATTGTCTACGGGTGTTTCTGCCCTCAACAGCACCATTGAGTGGTTGCCGTAGAGATTGCATGGCCAACAGAACCTGAAATAATTACCATCTGACCCTTTACAGAAAAAGTTTGCCATCCCTGGCTCAGAAACTTGCTTTTGTTTTATAACATGAGTCTGAGGGTTTTGTGTTACCTCCAGAGATAGATACAAAATCCCCTGGAAACTTCTCTCTTCCAAAGCCGTTAAAATTTTTACTAAAACTATTTTTAACCATTAGTGAAGGAAATGTTAACTTTTTCTATTTTAATTCCAATTCGTAAAGAAAATGTAATCAAATCCTTTTCATAGCAAATAGTCCATCAATTAGGATATGAATGGTTTAGTCAAAATCCAACCCAGAAAAACAGGTGTGATAGGAGAGTATTTTAAAGTATTAATTGATTACTTTCCCCTACTATTTCATTTTATTCCATAATCTTTCCCTCCACTCAGTCTACCAGGGCATTCTATCAGAAAACTGTATTCTTCAACCTTCTCAACAAGTTTCAGTTTTCCTATGTTTTCTGTCATAAAGGTATCACTTTCTTCCCAGTCAAGAGAGAAACCTCAGCTTCAATCTCATTTGCTCTGCATTATCCTCATCTTCTTAGGCTTTATAATTCAGTCTGAATTCCGCCCGTTGCTTTCCCTGAATCCATTTTCTTCACTCTTTCACTTGTTGCTATAGTTGGGTTTATGGAATTCTTGCAAAAGTTCAAATAGTGACTCCATTCCAGGCCAGCCCCACGCTAAATTGCCTTCTAAACTGCCGAAATTTCCTTTCCAAAGCTTAGATCTAACCATTCCATTGTCTTTTTAGAAATCTCAGTGGCTCCTCATCGGTGGAGAACGAAATTCACGCTCTTTAGTGTGGTGTTTAAGGACTTAAATACTTGGATCTCTGTTTGGAATGTTCTTTCTTTCCTCTTCAGTATATTAACTCCTTTTTATTCTTTAAAAACATGTGTCGGGCACCAGTTTTCCCAAGGAATTTCTCCTGGCCACTTGTCCTCCTCCAAACCTAGGTTAGGCTTCCCTCTTTCCTGTTCCTATAACGTGCCGCATCACTCTGCTTATGCCAACCATTGCTGTGGGAACACTCAGCTCCCACGTAGAGAGACACAGGAAACAAAGGGCTCTGACGAACAGAGGATTTTTCCTCTCATGCAGAGTCCTCATGTGACAGGACCAGCAGCCCACGGGCACAGACACTTTATGAACAGTATAGGACATATCCTCTGGACTCCATGACTGTTTAGAGGAGGAGGTGGAGGCAAGGATCCCCGAGTTACTCAGAGAGGAGGTACCAGAGACCTAAATTTGGGTTTTGATGCTAATATGGTCTCACTTGTACCTGCAAGTTGGAGGGACCTAAGGACGTTCAGATTACATCTATATCACACACCTCATGCCTTGTCTGATAATTGCTTAAGTAAACTTACATGTTCAACCTCGCCCCAAACAACCTTTCAGCTTCACTCCCTGAAGTCCTTTCATTTCTCCGTCTTCACCAGAACTGCAGTGAATCATTTTCCTAATGCAGACACTGTCAATGCTCTCTGGTTTTAGTCCTGTTTTCCCTCTCCTTGGAATACTTGAGCTCAGTTTTTTATCTCTCAAAATCTTGGACACTCTATAAGGCTTAACTAGTTCAAATGCCACCTGTTCTTTTATTTCTCAGAGAAAATGGCTTCTCCCTAGGCATTCATTTGTTACTTAATCCTTCCTTCTATCATGTAAATCGTCAGGTGGTATTTTAAATCTTCACATCTCTCTTGTCACTATGATGACATGTGACTTGTTTTTTATTACCACAGTGACTGACATGGTGCTTGATGTAAAATAGAAGTTCAATAAATGTTATCTTTTTTATGTTTTTGAACTAAACTCTGGCACAAAGTGTGAGTTTTAAGTAGCTCTCAAAGTTATTTTATGGGTAGTGCCACTTTGCCCAACTACTTCAAGTCATTGCTGGTTTTTTTTTTTAAACTGGGAGAGATTGTAAATTCACTCTAGTTTTCCAAAATATACTTCTCAATTACCTCTCACAGCTTTTCTGTGCATTATCATTCAAATGAGTCTCTTTACAGCAGCCCTGACAGGTGGTCTTGAGTGACTCAGATTAAATGGGTGTTTTCATGTGTTCACGGGGAAATGCTTAGCTTTGGCTTATTACTGACACTAAATCCATTCAACGCTATTGAAAAATTGACTCTTCAGTTGTATATCCTAGTGAGTTATGTTCCTTTCAGAAACATTTATCATAAGTTCCAAAAATATTAGCAAATTCTATGTATGGCTTATTTTATATCTTTTTACAAGCTGTTGGCTTACACTGGAAAATAATGTGTCTGATATTTAATTAATTTTAAATCCCTAATGCCAAGAATAGTCTCACAGGCCCAATGAGAAATAAATTGGGCATGATCTTACTGAATGTCCCTGTCTCTGGGGACTGATGGCATAGAATTTTACCTGCTGTCTAAACTCACCTGGCTCTTCTAATGGTTTATTGCTTGTGTTGTGTGTCTCCACTGAAAGGGTAAGATGAGCATCTCTACAAAGCAGCTGCAAGTGATTATCAGATGAAATGCAACGCAGCCTGACAAGATCAGTTCTGAATTTTCCAGCTTTCTTGTATCTCTAAGACTAATCTTTGACATTTATTCAATTGCCTTTTTAAATCTAGGTTTTCATTTGTACATTTTCAATTTTAGGAATAAATTCACACAAACCTGTCAGAAATCTGCCTTTTTGAAGCTTCTGTTAACAGCTGCTAGAAGCAGCTGGACCCATAGACAATTTAGAATATGACAAGTCGTCTTATTCCTTTCAGCATTGAAGACTGGCTTGGCTTTGAAGCTTTCAAATGCCATGATCAGAGTTAAAATAGACATGGATTGCACTGAGTTTCTTAAATGTGGAATTTCTTTATTCATTTTACCATGTATTCGTTTAGCACATCTACAACAAAGAATGATAGCAAATGCCAAAGATAAATATTATGGTATTAAGATAAAGAAGAAACTACTATCAGATTGGGTGGTTGGCAACAGGAAAGCTTCATTGAAGAGCTGAATCTTAAAAATTGATTAATTTTCATTCATTCAAAAAATAATTGAACACTTATTTTGTTCCACGTACTTTACTAGACAAAGGAGAGTTACATGTGAGTAACGCATGCCCCTTGCCTTTTATACATGTTGCTTTAAAGTGTTTTAAGCCACAACATTCATATATTCATTAAAGTTGCATGAATATTCAAAATATTATTATTCCTCTATATAAACTGAAGTGTATTTTACATTTTCAACGCATTATAGAAAGAATAAATGCTTTCTTTAAATGAGTTTCGAAAGAATTGTTTAAGAAGTTCAATGTACATGTGTCCAGAAGGGGAATTTGTCTTTACTATTGACCAAGGCTAAATAACCATTTTCAGAGTTAATGAAGAGTATTTTTTCCTGATGTAAATGCTAAGATTGAGAATGTAATTTTAAATAGGCATATCAGGATTATAATTGATTTATTGGAAAGTTAATGGAACCAATTCCATGAAAACAACCATTCAATTTTGTGAACTTCAGCTGTCCATGAGGTGTATTAATTATAAATATAGAGCTTGGGAGCAGGCATGTTAATTTGACATGCAAACAAAGCACACTAAAATGCAGAATCCTTATTTTTCTGGTCTTATTCTAGAGTTATAAAATGAGTTAAGATAAGCTTTGTAGAACGCAGAGGGATCAGAAACAGTGGGAACGATGTCTCAGGCATCACATTATATGGAACATGATTAGAAAGATGAAAATCTAAGCACATTAATTAGAATAAATCAGAATAAATGCTGTAATGACAGTGCTGGATAGATGGAGTATTTAAAGAAGTGAGAAAGAAAATTAGGAAACAGGATGCGTACGGATAAGAACCGAAAGTTCACAAGTGAGTATAGTTTGTTTGACTGTCAGTAAGGAGGACTTGGGCTTGAGCTGAGGAATTAAGTTAGTGAGAAATATACAGAAAGACCAAGTTAGCTTGGCAGGTTAGTGCCAAAATATAAACGATCTTTTTCTTGTAGTTCTTAAAAACCAATGGTAGATTTTGGACAAAAATGGCTAGATGTTTGTGAAGCCCAGTTAGGCGAGCAGAAGTGTACAGAGTAAAATGAAATGAGAAGGAAGTGTAAACAAAACACCAAGTTAGTATACCATTGCATAATTTAGGCACAAGGAAGGCTGTGGCTGTTATGAAAAAGTTGGGAGGAAGAAGAAAGTGTGGGAGGGAACAACTGACAACTTAGTGGCAGATTGAAAGAAGAGAGATTTCAAAATGGCTCTGAGACTTCAAGCTTGGATATTGAGAAAGACATAAAATTATTGGCAGAAATGAAGAAATCAATTTTGATAGAAGATAATAAACTTGATTTTTAAATGTATCTTATTTAGCTGATGGTGAAATATCCAAGCACCACAGAGAAAGTATGTGTAAGAACAAATAGAAATTAACAATAAGAGACTTAATTTTCTCTGTTAAAAATAAAGGATGAGATTTTCCTCCCCTCCTTTTTCTCAGAGCATTTACCTTAGAAAACTCGTAATTGTAAATACTTTCTAATCAGTTCAAAAGTATATAAACCTTTTGAAGACTAGCTGTGCCTTTTGTCAGCTTTATGACCCAAGAACACTCTTCTCTTGAACCTGTCAGCCTTTGAAATGCAAACAGAAAGGGAGATAGCACCCTATCTCCCAGTTTCTATTGGGAGGGTAGGAGCCCAACGTGGTGCTAGATGAGCTCTGCCTTGCTCAAGTTGCAAAATTGCCTCCTGACATAAAGAGATGAAAGGTATGTTTTTCCTCTGGATAAAGCTAGTTAGGTAACACAGATGGTCACCTCGATTACCAGGCAAAGTGAGGATGAATTATGCGGGACAAATGGCATTTCAAGTCCTCTTACTTGAGGACTGGTTACTATTCATCTTGGAAACATGGATGTGATGGGTTGTGTATGCTTGGCCCAAATCAAAGATGAGATTTATTTTTCTCTTTGCAATCTCTTAGCTGATTGCCTGTAGTGTGTATCCCATACTAGTTTAATGCTTATTCAGTGAGAAAATTGTTTCTTTCTCTTCTGCCCTTGTGGAAAAGTTATATGGGTTGGGAGAAGATTGTATTTTCTCAATATGTGATATTGTACACAAAGCATCATGGTTGAAAATGGACATTTAAAAGTTGTCATCATGGAGACAATTGAAAATGGCGAGAGTACGAACAGTTAAGTAAGAAAGATAAAATGAGAACAGTGGGGGGCCAGGATCTAAATTTTATATAGCTCCAGAGTTGCAGGCTTGGAAGTAGAAGCAGAGTGAGCAGTAGGAGTGGAAACCTTGTTCAGTGAAATAGTACAGAACCATTCTGCGTAATATGTAGAAGATGGGGTAGGAAGGGAAACATTTTATGGAATGAATGTTCAGCTGTCCAAAGTCCCCCAGGACATGGCCTCTTGTCTGTCCATCCCGCCACTCCTTTCCTCTCACCCTACGTAACTATACCTGTAGAGTCTGTTTGTTTTAATCTCAGTGATGAGCCCTTGCCTGGAATCCCCTTGTCTCCTTTCCTTCACCAAGGTAAGCTCTCCTCAGTCCTTAAGGCTGAACTTTGGCATCACGTCCTCTAGGAGGCCTGTCCTAACCCCCACCCTCCTAACTAGGGATCCCCCAAATGCTCCCTTCATGCCCTATACATATTTCCATTACAATATTTCACATGATTTTTACAATGACCTGTTTTGGATGAATGTATTTATCAGTACTACGTGCTCTTTGTGGAAGGAGGGTAATGATGACTTATCTTCTGTGCATTTGGGGGGCATGACACAGGGTCTGGCACATTAAAATGTTTGTCTAATTGTTTGATTAAACATGTAAGAGTCAGAAGAGCTTAAGAGAATGAGGCTTCTTTTGCAGAATGTTTTAGTCTATATCAGCGCTGTTCAATTTGTAAACCATTGGCTACAAGTGACCCGAGATGTGACTCGTCCAAATTCAGATGTACTGTGAGTGCAAAATACACACTAAATTACTGAGTCCAAAACTTGTTAAATATCTCATTAATAACTTTATATTGATCACATGTTGACCAATACAGTAAAATGATATTTTGAATATGTTGGGTTAAATAAAATATAGTATTAAAGTACTCTTTTATTCGCTTTTTAATGTGCTTACTAGAAAATGTAAAGTTACGTGTATGGCTCGCATAGTATTTCTATTGAACAGCGCTAGACTAAATGAAAGAATTTCCAACAATATGTCAAAATATAAAATCACTAAAATCAATATGCTTAAATTTTGGAAAGAACTAAGATGTTTTCTGATATCTCTAATTCTATAGATTGTGGCTCAAACTCAGGCTTTCATCAGAGTTTTAGAATGATAGGTCTGGAAAAGCACCTTGCTTGCTGGGAAAATTATATAAAAACCATTTAATAGAATCAGCAGGCTAAACCTTTTCCTTTTAAGAGATGAGTCCCCAGCATTCTCAGTGTATGGGTTCTTATAATATCTCAGTCCCAACACCTCCATTGATCACCCTCTATGTGCCCTAAGAATGTATAAAACAGAATTAAGTTCATTCATTTACATTCACTTATCATCCATTCATTCAGGACACATTCATTGAAGGTCTTCTGTGTACCAGGCACTGCAAATACGGAGGATCTCACATTGAAATAAACAAGCAAGCTCTCTACTCTCACACAGCTTTGAGTTTAAAAAATAGGATATAAACAAGAATCAAGTCAATAAATGAATGAGTAAGATCACTTCGTATTTCTTTGAGAATTGCTTTTGGCCACAAATAACAGAATACCCAAACAACAGTGGCTTAAACTATAAGGCGGATCAGTGTTTACAGAACAAAAGTACAGAGAGAAGCAGCATTAGGTAGAATCAGGCAATCAACCACTGACCTCAGAGCTCAGGTTTTTTTCCTCTTTCCACACTGCACTCCTTAGTGTGATAAGTTTACACTTGTATGATTTTTTACTTTCAAGTATTTAAGATGGATGCTATGGCTCCAGGCATCTCATCTGAGAACAAGAGCTCTTGTACTTTTTCTTTTAACAGGAAGTTACATATCTTTCCCAGGAACCCTCAGCACCCTTCCTCTTCTTGGAGAGACTTGGGTCACATGGACATGTCCAGCTGCAAGGGAGTCTGGGAAAGCAAGTATTTACTTTCCAGAGTCTGTAATGGGGCCAGCAAGAGAGAAGGAAGTTGCATGATAGCCACAATTTTCTTTTTCTTTTTCTTTTGGTTGCATTCAGATAAGGCTTATGAGGAAAATAAAACAGAGCAATGGGATAGAGAACAACTGGTATGGGGGCAGGGGATATTTGAAGATAATCTGAAAGAGCACTTTGAAAGAGATGATATTTGAGAAGTGACTTAAATTATGAGAAGGAGACCACCATGTAATGATTTGAGGAAAAGGACTCCTGTCTTACTCATGGAGAAAATGTCAGGCCAATGGCAAAGGCAAAACTTCTTGTTCACAAGGAGAATCCTGTATTATTTTATGCTTAGCCTCTGTATCAGCCATAGTTTTCCAAAGAAACCAAATAAGTAGGATATAAAAGATTAATATAAAAAAATTTCTTATAAGGCGCCTTCACGTAACTTTTTGACAATATACTTAATATTTCTTCTAATTCTCTAAAAACAATAATGTTTTGAGCTTTATCGATACTTTAAAATGAACAATCTAAATAATTCCTCATTCAACAACACCAGCTAATAAAAATGGTGAGTGCAATGAATATTCCTGAATAAGATATTAAACTGGCATAAAACTAACACAAAGAGTGAAGTACCTGACACTTTACTTTCAAGTCATGTTGATATCAAAAGAGATGATACGTTAAGAACAAATGTTGTAAATCGTTAGATGACAGTTTTCCATCATCATCAATACTGCAAAGAGACGTATTTGGTAGGCTGAATGCAAAAATATAAATGAAATTGAAAATAGGTCTGAAAGACTATCAGCTTTGCAAATTTCTGATTAAAAAATATCTTATTTCTTTTCTTACCTCCTCCTTCCCTTTCTAGAAATGCTCACTCATTTCTATTTCTCTCCATAAAGAGAATCCAAACATCTGCCTATTGCGAAAACATTAAGAAACAGGTATTCCCATCAAACAAAGGCATTAAAGAAGCAACAGATATTATAGTTCTTATATCATAGACAGCGAGTGCCAGATCTGCTGAATGATTGCTGTAGGCTGGAAAGAGTAGGTGGATGAAAAAGACAAAGCAGCTGTGATAAGAATAGGAAAAGAGATGCCAGACACAAAATGAGCAGAAAAATATACGTGCTCCAACGAGCTGAAATATCCACCGATACTAAACGGAGAGTTAGGAAGGGCCAGTAGAAGACTCTAGTATCAAATAATTTACATATAGCTTCATTTCAAGGTAAAATATTCTGTAGATCTCAATAATCAAGATAGTAATAATCGAGACCAATAGCTATAATTAGAATTCAGATATTTATCATCCAACATTCAATTTTATTTTCTATATAAAATATATACATGTGTATGTATATAAAATACTGAAAGCATATGTATATGTACTTTCAATATTTTATATATATATGTATCTATATATACACATATGCTTTTCTTTTTGCTAGGCACTGATGGTTTATAAAGCCACAGACAGATTTAATACTGGTTGCAAACAGGATCATAATTTAACTAGAGAGTAAGGACCATGAAGATGGACACGTAAACAAAAACTACAGCATAATATGACACATGCTCCAAAAGAGCTATAGCCATAGTGCTAAGTTTGTGCACATGAAGAATCAGGTCATAGGTTACACAGCAGGTGTCATTTCTATGGGAGGCTGAAGGATGATGAAGTTATTAAATATGCTGTAGGTTGATTCACTCAATACCCATTCCACATCTTCCAATGCCGCTTTCTCAGAATCCCTTGTCAATAGGTGTGACCAGTAACACAATTACAACCAATGAGACATAGGTAAAGTCTAATGGGGATTATGGGAAAGTCTTTGCTCTCATAATTAAGGTTCCGCCTTCTTTTCCACTTTTGCTTCTTTATTCATCTTCTGGTCTAGACTGCAGAAAGGATGGCCAAGTTGTCCCAGCCATATTGTCTAACATTAGAAAAGAGAGAAAAATTTTCCTTGATACTTCGAATCTCTAAACAATACCGGCAACTATCAATCTGACTTATTCTTGTTGCATGGGAAGATGTAAACTTCTATTTAGTCAAACTCCTGTAGATTTTTGGTTTCTTCTCTAGCAGCTGAATACTTCTAACTAATCTATAGGAGGAGATAAGCCCACTTCTAAGGGATATGTTGTGAATGTAGAAAAAAAATTAAAGCCATAGGTAATCCCGAAATTAAAGGGCTGCAAAGCTGGAGCAGGCAGCAGTGTTGAGAATTCTACAGGCGGATTGAAAGAGGACGGTGGAGAAAATGGTTTTGTGCACCACAAAAGAGGAGATGGTTTCTCACACAATCAATGTTCAAATATGTCAATTGCTCTGAAATTTGGGTAAAAATGAAAAAAGGATTGGATTTGACTGATAGGGAGCATTGATGTTTTGAAAAGAGTAGATTTAGTGAAAAGTTGAGGATGCAAACTGGATTGCCATGTACTGAGGAGCAAACGGGAGAAGATGTGAAAGTAATCAGGACAGAATGATAAAGATACATTATTTGAAAGGGTGGAAAGAGATAGTACAGTTGTTCTGAGAGAGAAGCAATGCTGAGGAAGTTTCCTTTAGCTTTAGGATACAACAAACTTTAGAAGAAATGTGTGATAGGGAAAGCAGTAAGGACAAGAGGTCATGGAGGGAGTGGGAGAGAAATGACGGCCAAGGGTCATAAGGAAGGACCAGAGGCCTACCCTGCAAAAGGAGCAACATCCATGTCTGTTGGAGAGAAACATGGTTGTGAATGTGGGAAGGAGGGATACAGAGAGAAAACACTGTTAGTAGTCTTTATTTCCTTTGTTAAAACATTTAGTCAGTTTCTTAGGGTAAGTGACTAGCTGTAACATACAGGATTTTAGGTAAGGGTTTGGAACAACCAAGTGAAGGAATGAGATTGGACAGGGAACCGTGGAGGGCCAAGTAAAGGGTTGCAAACAGAGGCTGAGCAGCCAGCTAAGGCGGTAAGCTGTTGGTTCTTCAGTCATGCCTCGACTCCAGACACTAACAGCCGCCTGTTTCTACACAGGTGTGGGCTTGGGGCAGATCATTGCATGTGGCTTCTCCCTCTCTGCACCTGACTCATCTTTGTACAAAATGAAATGGTTACAGTAGGTATCAAGAGGAATTTGGCAAAGGTGAAGAAGTTACAGAAGAACAAGCTGGAGCCTGAATGGGTTGGAGGGAGGGGGTGTGGGAAAGTGGAGTTGTGGGTGTAGGGGGTGGAGGAAGCTTTCCTGTCTGTTTTGCTATCAAGGGATTCACTGGGGAAGGATGGTATGGACCTCCCCCTGTTGCTGAGCTTATGCTCCCCTACCCCGAGTCACAGAATTCAGCAGTAACTTCACAGTAGCCCCAGAAACACATCCCATTGTGTAGCTCCATATTTTCTCTGTCCTGGGCATCTGTAAATGTTTCAAAAATTTTATAGGTTCTGAATAAATAGTACATCAACCACATCTGCTTACAATATCTGTGACACATATCTATACATGTGTTGTATTTTTTCTAATTTATAATTTTTATCTCATGCAGAAAAAATAATTCTGAAGTGAGACTAACATTGAATAAGAGTATTTCAACTTTCAAAGGAAACTGTTTGCATAATTAATTTTATTAAAATACGATTTGTATATTTTGGAAGTATAATCAAAGCATAAAATAAAAAAATGTATTTTAGCCTCAGAAGGGCATTCAGATTCTATGGCAAGTAAGGGAAATTCTTTCTTTCTGTTTAAATATGTTCTCAAAATGCTTGGTCATCACAGCTCTGGAATTCCCTGATGAGACTGCCCGAGGCAGATGATGATGCTAGTGATACAGAGCACTTTTGCTGTGGGTTTTCCCTTAGTGAATAACAGGGGAATTTTCCAAAGACAAACCAGCTCCTCTGAACTGTTTTCCTAAATCTCTGATCCCCTCAGACGTGGGCAGGGCAAGAATTTCCTTTCCTCAGCTCAGAATTAGTGAGACAGCTGTCTAACTGGCTATACCTGCCTACATTCTCACACTTAGGGCGTCCTCCTTACCTCATTGTTCCACCCTCTTTTAAAACATCATCCGAGAAAGCAAGAGTGTGACTAAGGCCTTATGCAGCACCACGAGAGATTTTGCTGGAAGCCCAGGAAGAAATTGTTATAAACAAAGTCTTTGACATACTTGACCAGCAAACTAGCAATTCAGAAATAGTAACCTCAAATAAAGCCTTGGCTTGCCACATGAAGTACCATCACGTGGAAAGTTCTATGTTATCTTGAAGGAGTGACTGTGGAATGATTGGAGAACGATAAAAGCAGGACAATCAGGCACAGAATAATGAAGGGCTTTCTTTCTTATAACTAGAGCTTTCTAGCAGTGGGAGGGCATACCTCTACATGTCTTCGGAAGTAGGAACTGATGAACACTAAAGGATTGCTAGAGGAGTGGAAGTTTGAACTAAGAAACTTCTAAATTTCTATCCAGTTTGGAGTCAATAAGCAAATATGTTGTCCAGCATTTCTCCAGTTTTATTCTTTGTGAGAAGTTAATATGCTTTTAAAAACATGGTTCTTTGTTAATTTATATTGGGAAACACTGCAAGCCATATTCCTTTTTCAGACATGTGGTGCACATTAGAATATTAAACCTTTGAGTAGACTTATGTTTTAACCAAATGCTTTCCAAATGTTTCTAATCATAGAAGTTGCTTTTTTCTGGTTTGTTTTCAAGGCTTTTAGGAGGAAGTTTTTGTTTTGTTTTGCTTTGTTTTCTGGAAAATACATGTCCTTAACTTGGACACCAGACACATAATATAAAGGTTTTACAATGTTATATTCACCTAATAATATATTTTCTAAGCAGTATGCTAAATTTTGGTAGTCAGAAAACATAAGACCAGTTGTTAAAATGTGTGTATGTGTGTGTTTACATACCAAGTTATTATGACTTCCTTGTAGAATGATATCCATATATTGTTTATCTTCTGAACTATGATACATAATTCAAAATCCCTTACTGTAACACACATAACTTCCTGAGAGCTGGTGTGTGGCTCAACTAAATGCTTCGCTCAGAGGGACGTGGTGTTGTTGCCTGCCCAGAATCACTGCACCTGAGAGAAGGGAGGGGTCGTTATTTCAAGGTAGCACACACCCTGTTATTGTAAACGCTACTCAAGAGTGATGGCGGCAGTCATTTCAGTAACAGGGCAGAAATAATGTGAGCTTCGTTTTAAGGATCCTATGCTGACGTAGATTTCATGAATCAGCTGCTTCCTTAAAAATAAGTCTCTAAAAGCAACATGGTATCCTGAATTGGATCCTGAAACAGATAAAAACCTTAGTGAAAAAAGGTAAAATCCAAATTAAAGTCTGTAGTTTATTAACAGTATTATAACAATGTTACTTTCGTAGTTTTAATAAATACACCATGGTCAGGTAGGGTAGTATTAGGGGAAGGGAGTCCAAGGGTATACATGAACTCTATTATCTTTGCAAATTTTCTTTAATTAAAGTTATTCCAAAATAAAAAAAAAAATTAAATCCAAGATGAGGAAAGAACTATTAGTTTCTTTTTAGTGATCCTGGGATCATGGTTTTTGCTTTTCAGTGGATTAAACATGAGCAAACAATATATAAAGAAATCTAAAGACAAACAAACAAAAAGACCCTGAGGAGGTGTTATTTCTTAAAACTTAAGAGATGGAGGAAGGGAGATAATTCTATCCTTGGCTCCAGAATTCCTCTTAGGGAGATCACTGCCTTGTTTTTTTTAGTAATATATCTTGATAAGTTTCAAAAGGCAGAGCCTAAGAGCATGGTCAAGCCAAAAAAGAGTTAAGGGACACTGTATGCCATTAAATTAGTTTTTGGTTTGTAGAGAAAGGGGAAAAACAGAGATATAATAAACGGAGAAGGGAAGGAGAGATGCAAAGAGCCAGGGATATAGTTTGGCCAGCAGAACTACTCAGGTTGAAGCCACCAGTGAAAAACGCCCAGGAACGAATGGCCCAAAACTTTTTTAGAAACAAGAATGTCAAGGGGCCAGCCCGGTGGCATAGTGGTTAAGTTCACGTGCTCAGCTTCAGCAATTTGGGGTGCACGGGTTCATATCCCAGGCACAGACCTATGCACTGCTCATTAAGCCATGCTGTGGAGGCATCCCATATACCAAAAACAGAAGAAGACTGGCCTAGAAGTTAGCTCAGGGCCAATCTTCCTCACAAAAATAGAAAGAAACAAGAATGTCAAATACTTAAGATAGTTTGTACTGTTATTCCATAAATGTCTCATTTGTCTCTTCAACTTTCAATAAAATCAATGGCTTGTGGCTTTGAGTATTTGGATGTTTGTGTATGAAGGGAATGAGATGGGAGGTTTGGGTGGGAAGTAAGGAAAAAGGCTGATTCCTTGTGTAGTTGAAATGGCGTAGAAGAGAGCCAATGTGAGCAGTACAATTAAACAACATTTAATGTTCGTAACCTCAGGAAAAGAGTTCTGAAACCAAGGGTGTCCATGGCTGGTTGAATTTTAGGGATAGCCTCGGTGTTACACAACCCACTGACAAGGAGATAAGATCAATCTTATCAAACATTTAAGGGACAAATAGCCATTTAGACTTCTTTATGCTCACAATAAAATATACTATGCTAAATTCATATGCGCTTGACTGCTAATTTTAATCATTTTTTCTTACAAACAATTGGATTTCATAATGATTCAGAGTAAGGCATGTTTTACATATTACTCACAGAGAATACAAAATGGCCAATCAGATGTTATCAATAAACACCACATTTGACTTACATAGTGTTTTAAAATATTTTCAATTGGTCTCCAAAATTGATGAATAATATTTTTACCATAAAATTCTTAATTTCTAGCTTCCCTTGAAAAATCAGAAGATCGGGTAACATTGAACCCACAATTCCAGAGGCTGAAATAGGCCAAGACTGCACAGAGGCGTCTCCCCTTAGGACCAGGCATGTGCTGTCCCGTTCTCAACCATCTTCAGCACGCCCTATAGACTTGCCCTGAGGCCCACTTCACTCATCTCCCTGCCTAGCCATATGGCATTTGAACTGGCAACCACAGCTCTATCATAGTAACTCCTCTAAGGAAACAAACGAACTTTAATGTTAGCAATTTGCACAAAGTACCACACTTAGAAGGATATATCACATTATATAGAAACCATTTTACAGGGAAAAAAACCCTTCGGTTTTGGATTTAGACAGATCTCTTTTTTTTCCCAGCTTTACTGATATAATTGACATATAACATTGTGTAAGTTTAAGGTACCCAATGTGTTGATTTGATATTGCAAAATGATTACCACTGTAGCATTAGCTAAACCTCCATCATGTCACGTGATTACCATCTCGATGACTAAATCTTCCACTTCCCAACAGCCTCTATTTTGAGGACCTTTCTTCCAATCTTTGTTCTATGTATTTACATATCTATCTATATCTATCTAAATTATGAATATACTGAAGACACAGTTTTGCATTTTATTGTTTTACTTACAATTAAGTTGAATGAGCATCAGTTTCCTTATCTGTAAACGGGGATAATAAGCCCAACTTTTCAGGGATTTTACAAGGATTAAATATGATTCTGTATGTGGAGTCATTAATACATAGTCCGTTCTCAGTAGATAACCTCCCCTACCCCTAGTTTTCATTACTGCCACGTCCAATGACACATATGCCCAAATTTTGGTAAGTGGGTTTATAAAAGAAACTGACATGGAAGGATAAGGCTTTCAATGTGACTGAATGGTGCTTTTTTATAAATTTTAAAATTGAGGTTTAAATTCTTCTGATAGGTGAAGTTTCAGGTAACTTGAGTTATTAAATTGGAATATTGAATGCAAATGACCTAATTTTGTGATAGAATTATTTGTTTTAAATAATTTATTCAATGAATAGTTCTTGGTGTGTTCTATGTGTAAGACACTTTGTAAGATGCTGTAGACAATTTACCAATGAATTTGGCATGCTTCCTGCCCTCAGGGAGATTGCTTTCTACCAAAGAGGAACACAAATAACTATAGTACAGGAAATATACAATATGGATCGTACATGACTTGCAAAGAAATAGAAGAGAGAATTTCTAGCCATAGGGATTGGGAAATATCACAGAAGACATCATGTTTAAGTCAGTTTATGATTTCCTGATTCTGATTATGAAGGCAATGTGTGTTCATTAGGTAGAATTTGGAAAATCCAAACAAATATTTTCTAAAGTAATTAAAAATAATTATCTTGGCTCTTGGAGATAACTCTTGTTGACATTTTTACAACTTTCATTTTTCCTATATTCATATATTTCTTTCAAAATTATGAACATATGGAATACATGGTTTTACATTTTCTTTTTTAAAATTATAGCCTGAGAATTTTCCTTTGCCATTACATTTCTTTATTACATTTAATCTCCAGTAATAAGACTTACCTACATCTTGTACCTCCAAATGCATGTCCTCAAGCTAATTGTGAGAAAACATCAGACGCAAACTAACTGAGAGATCTTCTACGATATAACTGACCAATATTTTTCAAATGTCAAGTTCATGAAAGACAAAGAAAGATAGAGGTACTGGCCTAGACTGGAGGAGACTAAGGAGTCATGACAACTGACTGCAATATGGGATTCCAGATTAGATCCTAGACCAGAAAAGGGACATTAGCTGGACAACTGGTAAAATTCAAGTGTGGTCTGTAGATTTGTTAACAGTAGCATATAAATGTTAATTTCCTCATTCAGATAATAGTGCTGTAGTGATGTGAGATGTTAACCCTAGGGAAGCTGAGAAAGGATTATACAGAAACTCCACGTGACATTCTTGTAACCTTTTTGTAAGTCTATAATTATTTCATAACAAACAGTAAAAGTAAAAAAGCAATGAAAAAGTGAATAAAGCATGCAAATTTAAAGAGAAAATATGATTTTATTGCTATATAATATTTCATCTTATAGATATATCTTAATTCAATTAATTCTCATTATTGGCATTTATTTTGTCTTTTCTTTTTCCCACTACAAATAATAATGTGATGACCTTCCTTATACAGAAATCTTTGCTGAAATGAAAGCGATTCCAATAATGAAAATGTAATATAGAATAAAAGGTAAATTCGTGCACCGAAAAGAAGTAGCCTGAGACAATAGGTGAGGAAGCAGCAACCCAGCCATGATCGAAGTACTATATGGGATCAGGTTTAACAGCAGAACAGAGTCCTCCGGGAGAGAAGGTCTAGAGCAGGCCAAAGTGGTCAAATGGGGTTATCCTGCAGTGGGCCTTAAGGCCGCGGAGTCTACACTTGAGTTGATAGCTGATAGATTGAAGCTTTGCCTCCAGATGTTCTTTTTTTCCATCTGACTCCCTCTAATATCTAGCAAAATACTTGTGATTTTTTCAAACAGTTGCCGGGCGGTTAGGAATACAGAAACGTTTATGAGAATAGTAACATTCTAAAAGGAATTTGGACTCTGAAAACAAGATCATTTATGAAGTCTCTGCAAAAAATAAGTCTAGATATTCAGTTTAGAATGGTGAATATTTGAAAATTTGGCCTGGAACAAGTTGCGAACCAGCTGAAAGTAAGGGCTAGAAATAGATCTATAATCATTTGACTTTGACAGCATGTCCTGAGAATTATTCACTTTTTACAAGAATTGAATATAGATAGATGAGATGATAATAGCCAAGTACTCTTTACACAGATGAAATACGGTTAATAATATTACTTATCTTTGACCAACACCTTCTATATTATAAATTACAAATTTTAAATGTAACCCAAACCTTAAGAGAGACATGAGCTCTGTGATAGCTATTTTGAAGCCTGTTACTCTAAAAACTTAACCTTTAGTTAAAATCTATGAACCTAGTTTTAAGTCATTGAAGCAAATTATCTGTTATACACATATTATATAAATATAGTATCTCTTCCATTAGATTACCCTTCATTGAATTTCTTAATATTGCAACTGGGTTTCCTATTCAATATTAACTTCTGAAAAATAACACAGGAAATTAGTCTATTAATATTTAGTATAGGGTTAATACTTCAACAATAAGAGACACGGAATGTCTCTGTTTAAATTTAATCAGTAGTTCCATAGTACACACATTTACCTTTAACTGAGATGTTTTCTTTCTATGTACAGGGTGTTTGAAAATCTGATTAAAACAGAAATTAAGTGAACACCTCATGTATCTTTCCCTAAAGTTTCCCTGTCTTTATCTTCAGAGAGAAAATATTAAAATGTATGATCATCTTTATATAAATAGATTAGAAGAGCGCCTACTTAGTTGGTTTTGAAGGCCTCTGGGCAAAACTGCTACCACCCACAAT
Source organism: Equus przewalskii (assembly GCF_037783145.1). Classification (NCBI taxonomy): domain Eukaryota; kingdom Metazoa; phylum Chordata; class Mammalia; order Perissodactyla; family Equidae; genus Equus; species Equus przewalskii. The sequence continues at coordinate 52,329,232 of NC_091849.1, forward strand.
GTTCCAGGTATCAATACAAGATGACCTTTATAGGCTTATTAGCATGCAATAAACTGAGGACTAAGAAGCATTATGCCAGATGCATTACGGTGCATGGTGGTGCTGAAGCCCACCAGTCAGAGACTACCATGGTGAGTGCTCTCGCTTAGTGTGACATGTATTGATGAAGTCCACTTTGTAGATGTCAAAGGGGTGGGAATTCCTAGTGGTCTTTGGCTGATGGGCATTGACTTCTGCTAGTTATTTATCAGAGATTAGTTCTCCAGCAGTTTAGACCTACAGAGATAGATGGAGAGATCGAGGAAGTAGGAGGCCCAAGTTAGACTTCACCACATCTGGCCTACAGCTGTCCATACACAAAAGGATTAATAAGAGGGAAAGAAAAGAAAAGAACTAGCACCTTGACCTGGATAGTGATACAGGAGATATTGGGCAAAATTAAGTCGCAGTAATATTTGAGAGATGTTTAAAACAACCCCATCATTGCGCTCCAGATGTCCAAGTGCAATAGAGAGAGAGAATCAGTACAGCATCATGGAGTATATATAGAAACAAATGTCACAGGCAGTCTGCCAATGACAAATGGCATGGCTAAATGAAAAAGACACCAGTTTTGGATTAAAAAAAAAGTGATTTTCTTCCAGGCTTCCACATCAACTACTTATATGACCTTGGGCTAGTAAATGTCCCCCTTGAACTCTCAACCCCTTTATTGGTAACACAGAAAAGGGGCAGGGACTTGACTAATTGATCTTTATTTTTCTTATTTGTAACAAGATTCTCTGCCTCTAAATACTAGCTACTGGTGACGATGCACAGGGGTATAAATTTAAATATCAAGACTGTAAACAGAAAATAAGAATAACCCACTAATATTCTTGCTTTTCAGATCTGAGGAAGAGACTGAATTGAGTATTTAAATAAAGGATTCCCCTCCCATGCCACTCAAAGTATGGCTATAGCATCCCCTTCTTAGAAATCTGGAATCTCAGGCCTTCCCCAGATTTACAGAATCAGAATCTACATTCTAACAAGATCCCTGGGTGATTTGAGTGCCGGACGATGTTTGAGAGCTGCCCTAGAGCATAGCTAGTATGTAAAACTCACAAATCTCACCTCAACTTACCAGCATGCTTGATTGCTGAGCCTGGCATACTGTGAGGAGGCTGTGCAGTGCAGTAGGAAGACTCCTGGATCAGCAGATGCTGCTGAAAATGGGCCTTCCCCACTCCTGATCCTTCTTTCCAAGTGGAGATGTGATTCTTCTGGCTTCTCTCTACCTTTTCACTTACTCCTCTCCGGGAGTGGCATAATGTCCTTGGTTAGTTTCGAAAGCAAAACTGGGAATGCTTGGTTTAGTTTCTGCCTTCTTTCTTTTAGGAATTAGCTCCCTGTAGAGAGCATGCATTCTTCGCTGCCCTCCAGGGGCCTGTCCTTCCCTCCTGGAGAAGATCTGCTCTGGTCTGGCATTTTCTATACCTCTAATTGGCTGCTTGAGCCCACTTAACTCTGGCTTTAGTTGTGAGGCCCATCTGGTGCTCTAGGTAAGCTATATTCTCCAATTTAGCCATTATCAGCAATAAAGGTGATTATTCTTTGTCTTGTTTTACATTTTGTTCAGAAATTGGGTGTGGAGAAGGTGATGCTATAATTTAGATAGTGTCAGTAATCCCAACAGTTGTCAACAGACCTGAATCTTGGTTCAGGTGTTCACTAATGATTAAACCTCTTCATTTGCTGCAACTCAGTCTCTTCCTCTGTAAAGTGAGGTAGCTGGATGAAAGCATGGTTCCCAAACCTGATGAAGCCTTAGAATTATCCATGGAAATGAGAGGATGGTATCTGAATCAAAATCTATAGCAGTGGGGCCCGCAAATCTTCTTTATGCAAAGGTGACTCAGGTGACGCAAATCTGGAGGTTGCTTTTTTGGATCTCTCCTTGTCCTTGTACTTAAAGCGTGGTCTGTCTTCCAGCAGCACAGGCACTACTTGGGAGCTTGCTAGAAGTGTAGAATACTTGGGCCTGCTCCAGAAGTACTGAATCAGGTTCTGCATTTTAACAAGGCTGCCTGATGTTTTGTATGCACATTAAAGATTGAGAAGCCCTGCATTGGAGTGTATTATCTCTGTTGTCCTTTCCAAGCTGGAACTTCCCATGCTGGAATAACTGATTCTGTTTCTTTTTCATTGCCCTATCTCTGGTTCTTGGCATACAGCAAGGTGCTCAATAAATATTTATTGAACAAATTAATCCATTCTCTGTTCTGTTCAGTGGAATGTGACAACTGCTTAGACATTTGGCCATGATCCCACGCATTTATCTCTTCATAAACACAGCCAACAGAGGCCCCAGACTGTCTTTCTGGTCACTAGTAGTCAGAACAACCACGGATCCAAAATCTTGCTCATTATATGCTCCCTAACCTTTTCTGAATTCTGATAAGAATTTGATGAGAAAAATTTTCTAGGAAGTTATGTTGCTCACCTCATAATTATTTCTTTTCTCATTCTCTTGCCAAATTCAAAGGGCCTCTCTCAGATTTATGCTCCTTGGCCTCATTCTGTTGGTTAACAGTATTGATTAGTCTCTCCTTCTGGAAACCTTCTTCATTTGGCTCTCGTGACAGAAGATTTCTTAGCTCTCCTGTTTCTGATCACTTCTTCTTTAGCTGTTTTACAGTCTTTTCTTCTTCTTAATCTAGTCTCGATAAAAGTGTTCCATCCTTAATGGCACAGCTCAATCATCACTTCCAGAATGAAGTTCTGAAGTCCCTACCATCTCTAACTAAATTAAGGCCAAATTATCATTTAATTTTTATTTATTTCTTTTATACGTGTTAAGGAGAAAAAATCAAAATGAAAGCATTTTACGTTCAACAACTGTGTTTTGCAGGTCTGGTACAATTTTACAGACATACTAAATGGTTAATAAATACATCTTTCCATAATTGGCGCCAACTTCATTATACGGGGGAAGGAATTGGCAACTCAAGGTCGTCTCGGGCAGAAAATTACCCCACTGGGCCTTTGAAGAAACCCCAGATTCCTGAGACTTGTTCTTGCTGCAGATATTAATTTAGGAGTTCTGGGAAGGAAGCTGAGAATTGATATTCAAAAAGAAAATATTGCCCAGGTGATTCTAAAGCATAGCCATGGTTAGTATCCATAGAAATATCCAATTTTGTAGATTAAAATGTTAGATTCAAAAATCTAAGGAGCATTATAAAGACTTTTCTTTCTCATTGTGTTAGCTAAGCATCGAGTGACCAAACATAATATCTGATATTTTGTCAAAAAAAGAGGAAAAGTTAGACATAGGTACGACATTGACAGAAATTATAGTGGCACTGTCCCACCCTTGTTTAATACCACAAGTATGGGCTGGCCTTTGGTTAGGAATGAAATCTTGATTATGAAGGTGGCTTGGTCTGAAATAAGTGAGTTAAACAGATTTCTACCATTTTTAAGATCATTATTACCCAATTGTTGTAGTATCTAAGAGGTAGAATAAATAAAAATAGAACTTCTTTTGATGTAAAAAAGGAAAAGAAAAATGCCTTAAAACTCAATCTTCCTTTGGATTATTAGGCATTATTCCTGAAATAACGTCAAGCCACACCATTATTTACCACCGGGCTCAGAACACCGCAGAACGTGACTTACGTGAGGGAACTGGGACTTAGTTCCGCCGTCTCCACTCGTCCGCGGTGTCCAGTGAGTTTATGGGGCTCGAGCCAGGTCCTCTAATTAATTTCAATGGGTGTTCTCAAACTTCCTTTTGAAAATTTGTCATCAAATAGGATTTCTTTGTGTCACGTCAATGTGTATACAGTAACAGATGCTGTTGTTCCCCCGTCTGAAGAAGAGGCAGTGGGCGCAACTGCTTGGCGTGTGTGAGAGTGTAAAAGGTTCCGTGACATTTGCTGCAGGCCAGGTTGTGCCTCTTCACTGAAAGCCCGTGGAACATCCTGACACTCAGTCGATGCTTGTTGAGTGTCTTGCCAGCTATTCGTTCGGCAGATCGTCACTGAGCTTCAGTCTAAGAAATTTTGCCTCGCTGTGTCTTTCTGCTCACGCCAGTCCATATTTGTTCTGTTTCTGCACTTAATTCAGTATTCTGTTGGTCAACCCTAGGTCACATCAATGCAGCTGGGGGAAAAAAACCTTGTGCATGTGTCCTACCTATGATGAGCCTTTAATTCAGCTAACTATGGCACGATATGAAAAAGATAAAGGGTTGGCCCTTCCATGAGCCAAATAGCGTGGTATAGACTAGCAGCTTCAGCATCACTTGTGAACTTATTAGAAATGCAAATTTTTGAACCTCACGCCAGATGTACTGAATCAAAAACTCTCATGGTGGGGCTCAGGGCTCAGCAGTCTGTGGTTTAACAAGCCCTCCAGGTGATTCTGAAGAACACTCAAATGTGAGAACCACTGTCAGAGAAACATTCGTTAGCTCATTCTTTTGGTCACTCATGAATAAACATTTATTAACTCCTACTATGAGCCAGGCACTGCCAGGGATATCAGTGTGCTGGAGGCAGAAAGGGAGCGAAACGAGACCCTTTAATAGGATTGTTCTAGGGCCCAAAGCTACAACTTTGATTCCAACCCTGCCAGCTGGATCAGAGCTGGTGACCAAAAGAAGAGGAGTAATTGATAGCTTGATTGGCTCAACACAAAAATTTTTCTACTGTAACATTGGACCAAAAAAGTATTATATTTCAAGGAGAAGACACTTTCTAACTTGCAGTGGGAGGCAGTAACGTCCAAGAACACTGTAAATGTAGGATTACACTGCACACAATTCTGTCAATGAGAATATGACCATATGACCGTGCATATTTTTAAGAGGACCATCTCACATTTTATAACAGTTTTATATATTTGAATATACGTGTATACATACACACACACATTCAACTTTTAAATACTAGGCACCGTAAGAATCAGAGGCATGCTGCTTTGGGCCACACATTTAGTTGATGACAAATTACGCTCTAGACAGAGACACCGCAACTCAGGAATTATTCCTAGATTAGTGCTTTTCAAACAGTACGCCTCTCTATCCTAACATACAACCCACGGACAATCCACAGACAACCGTGAACATCCACAGACAAGGAAATATGGCATGCTCTTGAAATAAAGACATTAACTGCCCTAGGAATTTTTATCAGTTTTATGACTTGAGGCTCTAAGGTAATTTTTTATTTGATAATTTCTTTTTTGCTCAAAAGTTTATAAAAGCCACACTACCATGTTGCCTCGATTAGAGAGAATTACTACCTGCCCTGGTTTGAAATTAATTTTGGCTTAGAGCTATAAAAAGGAAGGATAAAAATACATTCATGGATCTGAGTCCATACATAAAGGCAGTTACATAAATGGGACAGGAAGAGGATGGATATTACTCCACCCCTTCTTTTCCGTTCCTATATCTTCTCATTCTGGTGTGGTTTTTTTGTTTGTTTGTTTTGAAGAAGATTAGCCCTGAGCTAACATCTGTGCCCATCCTCCTCTATTTTATATATGGGATGCCTGCCACAGCATGGCTTGATAAGCCGTGCGTATGTTTGCGCCCAGGATCCGAACTGGCAAATCTCGGGCCGCTGAAGCGGAGAGCATGAACTTAACCACTGTGCCACCTGGCCAACTCCTATATCCTCTTGTTAATGCACTGAACTCTTTTATAGATCTGGCCTCTTCACTGTCCTACTCCTATCTATAGATGACATTCTCCTTTCTGGGAGGATGACTGAAGGGGGCAGAGAATGAGAAGGCTGTTGAGTGACCTCCTTTAACAGAGATGGAGATCAACCATTTCACTTTCTGTCCATAGAGATGAGGTTGCAGGAAACAGGTGATCTGCAAAAATTCCAAGTTTTCCTTTTGAATCATCCCAAGCAATAAGAATGGGTGAACATACTTTACCTGTCAGAAAATATAGACTGACTTTTTGGAACACATTATATTGTGGTTGTTTCGAGGGCTGTTCACACAGCTCTCAAAACAAATTACAAGTGCTTTTAAAAACAGCTTGTTATTTGTTGCTCTAAGTACTTAGTCTAGGAACATTTAAATGACTACATTGGCCCTAAGTAAATCTCCAAACTTCAGAAGGCTCCTTGTAATTTTTCCAGTTTTTGTAAGTCTGCATGAAACTTTTACCATGATTTCCTTTTACTTAGCTTTCAATTCATAATGAGGACATTTCTATTGTAGATTCTGTTTTTGTGGAGAGTAGAGTGTTCTGTTTCAGAATTAATAGCAGCTAAATTTAGTGAGCACAAGACAGGGGTACACTCTCTACAAGCAATCTCATTTACTCATCACAATAACACTACAATAGTTACAACCATTTTTTCCCGTTTTGCAGATGAGCAAACCCAGATTATGAGAGTTTTAGTAAGTCTCCCAAGGTGAAACAATTAATAAGTGCCAAACTCTCTGAAACCAATGCTCTTTGATAAAAATTCTGTGCACTTTACAATTGTTATAATATCCATTCCAGAAGTTGTTGAGTGATATAATTGAAAGATCAATAATCCAGGGAATAATAACAGTGACAATTCTTCCATAATTCATTGTTATAGTGTAATCAGCACATCTTAGGCACTCATTATGCAACAAATTAATGGGAGACTCAGAATGAACGAGAGCTCATCCCCCAAGATGCTTTTAGTCTAGCACTGTGCTGTCAAATCAGGTAACCACTAGTTACCTGTGTTTAGTTAAATTTAAGTTGAAGTTAATTAAAATTAAATAAAATGAAATATTCCATTTCTTAGTCAGACTAGCCACATTTAGGTGTTCAGCAGCAACAAGTGGCTAACCGCTACTTTACGGGACAGTGCAGATATAGAACATTTCCATCATAACAGAAAACTCTATTAGCGCTGGTTATTAACACTCTGTGCCATTAGCTATATAAGTAAAACAACGGCAAGTGGTACAATGTTTTCTGATTTGACACATTTGAGGAGAGATATTCAGTCTTCGCTATATTGAAATTTTGCCGCATTTATTAATTAAGCCTTCAAAGTCAACACTTTAGCAGAGAACAACACTGCTAAACACAGTCCACTCAAAAGAAGATGTAAATACACACTAGAATTCAACTCAGACAATTAATATTGCAATACAAGTTTTCCTGTTAAAACTATGGTGAAACACAAAAGGAATCCCTGCTGTCTATTTTAAGATGGGGAAAAAAGTGCAATCTTTGCCGAAGTTCATCAAAAAATGGTTCATTTCCCAACATTCTAAATTAAGGTCATTTCTCTAAACTAATCTTAAACAGCCATATGAGGGCTAAACACAGCCCTGAGATATTAACTGCCTCAGTTCCTGATTTAAGAAACCAAAGGGCATAAAATCAAATTAAAATATATCATCTCCGCTGCTGCTGCTCCTAGTGCTATGCTTTCTGGAACCTTCTTCTCTAAACTTGACCTTCTATTGCTCTTTGGTGCATCGTGGCCAGTCCATTTGATCAGAGGTTGAATTTTAAGGCATATTTTGTAACTTAGATTTTATTTATATCTTTCTTTTCCCCAATTAGTATATGAAATGGAAAAAAATTGTACTATGTAGAGCAAGTAGCTCTTTTATAATGAGAGGTCATTTAGTTTTTATGGCAATTTCCGCCTCAAATGTACAGTGAAGTGGTCATTGGGTGAAATGAGAATGAAAAGCTGAGAGCCAGGGAATGCTTAGTGGAATGAGAGGTAGCACGTTCATCTTTCTTTAATTTTTTTCAATAGGCTATTGAGTAAATGGTTGGAAGAGAGGTCTCGACTCTGCATTTGAATGTGTACATAGAAGCAACGTAAGTTCTCCCAAATGTGCTTGTGAGTTTAGCTGACATTTCAATGAATGAAACACGGAAGGTGCTCTGATTATGTTTCTTCCTGTTCAGGTTGCCAATTCATCTCAACCCTCTACACCAGGTAGTTAGGTTACTGATTGACTAGGTCAGTGTTGCTGGTGTTCAGCAAACAGATCAATTTAGGTGTCTGGCCGCATGCCCAGGTGGGTGAGCAGTGTGGGATAGGCTGCGGAGAGACCCTGCAGATGACAAAAGAGACATATGGGTTTATTGGGAGTTACTTACAGGCAGGTCCAGTGGCAGCTGGCTGGACAGCAACGTGCACCCACAACCGCAGGTGAGGAGGGGGTTTCTTATAGAGGCAGGGGACACAAAGGCCGCATACTCGCCAAGGGGCTGTCCTTGGTAGGACCAGTATTCCCAGGGACTGTAGCTCCCATGGAGGGGCTCTGTGTCCCTGTAAGGTGTGATGTTCCTTAAATGAGATAAGGTGGGATCTGGGCTGTCCGGGCCCTGGCTTGTTACAAATCCCAGCAGCTGGGCATCCTGCCCAGAAGGGAGCCAGAAGGACACATGGTTGCAATGGGCTTGGGGGCTTTTTCTGAGCAAGGAGGGCCCAGGCCCTACTTTAGGCTTTAACATGTGGTAGTCAGATCAGAGCAGGGACCACAGAGCTAAGCGTTCACCAGCCAAGCAGGCTGCTGTTGTGTTTTGTTTGTTTGGCCAGCACGGTGGGGTTCTGTTGCTGCTGCTGTTTCGGTTGTAGAAATCTATTGTTTCCATCAATATCACTAACTTTAGCAGGGAATGGATTCCTCAGTCTTTCCTCCACTCTCAGCATTTTTATCCTCAGCCACTTCATGCAGTTGCAGAGCCTACCTAGGCCCCGAGGCATTTGAATTTTCAATCCTTGAAGTCTTACACAGAGGTTTATAATGAAAACATATTTGCTTAAAAATAGCAATCTTTTAAGTACATACCCTAAAATCCTTTAAGTACATATGCTTTTTTTTTGGTGAGGAAGATTAGCCCTGAGCTGACATCTGTTGCCAAGCTGCCCCTTTGTGCTTGAGGAAGATTGTCACTGAGCTAACATCTGTGCCAATCTTCCTCTATTTTAGGTGGGATGCCACCACAGCATGGCTTGACAAGAGGTGCCAGGTCTGCGCCCGGGACCCAAACCTGCCAACCCTGGCCGCCAAAGCGGGCGCACAAACTTAACCACTACACCACTGGGCTGACCCCAGCTCACATGCTCTTTAAGTTAAAAATCCCAAAAGCTGAAAATATCCTATATAAATGTGTTTATAATAATTATACCACATTAAAATTATAATAAATTTAAAACACACCAAATTCATGTGAACTCGGTTTAGACTAGCAACCTCTGACCAACTCAGTCTCTACATGTGGGTGATTCAGTGACTCTGTTTACTGCTTTGTCATTTACTGTCATTCCTTGTCTATCATGCTTTTTAAGGATGCTGCAAGGGATATTAGTCTCTTCCTTATGACTCAGTGTCAAATAACTATTATTCCTATTAAGACGTTGCTACCCCCTCTGCAAATCATTATAACTTCCCTCCCTTGAGACCTTCCCTGTCTCACTCCACGTGTCTTCGTCCTTTCTCTTCTCTGGCTCACTGCTTTCGTTGCTCCTGTAGTCAAGTGGCTTTCTGTTCTCAGCCGGCTCACTTCTCAGTCTTGACACACACATTTTATGCTGCGACTGTCACTGCCCATCCCTGAGTTCACTCTACACAGCTGCCCTCTGGCTATGAGGACTGGTCCTGAGGTTCTCACATTCACTCTCTGCAAAGCGAGGGAGAGGCTGTTTATCCATCCCTCCAGCTGGTTAGCCAGCATTTCCTTATTCCCTCTTCTTTCATCCTCCCAGGAATAAACAACAAGCTGGTATGCTCAGTCCTAGAAGCAGACCTATGACTGAGAGGATCGGAGAGTAAATACAATGCATGTCAGTAACGAAGTGAAACCGCAGCATGGTCTCTGTCTGAGAGAAGCGTTCTATATTATAGTTAACTCTCTTTACCAGTAGAAACTGGATTGCATTAGATATACAGAAATTTCCAGTTCTGTATATCTCATAAATTTAGCTACTATTTTACAGAAAAAGTAATGTGACTAAGAGGAGGACAACATTTCTCTTAGTTCTTGTCAATAAGCAGTTTTTATTTCCTGGTCCTTAGTTCTGCAGTGCTCCTATTTTGTAATGGTAACTCACTAGTCCTAAATTATTAATAAGAGATGCTTACTCAAGATCATAAACATTTCATTAGCGGAGACATTTTTAAGGCTTTGACTGTTTCCTTTTATTTTTCCATTTATTTTGCATTGGGATTAAATTGCCTCAAGCTACAAAGTCACATCGCCATTTTTTTTTGCTGGACTACAGCACGAAATGACGTTAGCGTTAAGGGAATTTCCGATTGTGTTTATAATTCTGAGAGTAAGTAAAGAATACACATTGGCTAATATCTATTAACCTCAGATTCATGAATTAGAAGGTGTTTATGTCCTAATCTAATTTTTGTACTTTTTTCTATTTAATTGGTAGCTATTGTCTGAACCCGGAGTTATTTGTAACTTCAGCATAGTGACCAGGAAAGAGGTAAAGAAATTGCTGTGCGGATCCCAGGCGGCGGCATTGAAACTTAGTCATTTCCCCATAAAGCACATTCTGTTGAGTGTCACCTTGTCCTTGGAACCTCACCACAGTTCTCCCCGTGGTTGGGCTCAGGGGTTCAGTGTAGGCTCTTCTCAGGAGTGTGCTCCTTACCTGCACACGTGCCACACATAGATGTAGTGTGAGCATCCAAACACCAGGTGGCAGTATTGGTAATTTATAGCTGACAGTCTTGGGTCATGCAGGTACCTATTAGAAATTCAGAAACGTACTGTTACCCTACCGTGCCTTTTTAAAAAAATTACAAAACGTATAAAACTTTATAATTGGCTTTTGCTATCAATTAAGTATAATAAAAAATACCTATTCATTTAGAGCACCATGTTCTAAAACAACCATATTTATCAGTTTCCCCTCATTTTACTGTTATAACCAAAGGTGTTGTCCCCATGCATTCTTTTATGGCTTATGTTATCTAGTCACATTTTCTTATTTCCCTTTGTTTAGATGTCTGCATCTCTGTCATGCTTCACAGCATTCTTCCATAAAAACATATTAACAGCACTGCTAGAACTGTTTGAAGTTAATACGATTAAACTATCTTCTGCCACTTCTTGAGTCAGTGCATTTTTCTCAGCTCTTTCTTTCTTGTAACTCCGCCTTCTCTCCCTACCTTAATTCTACATCCAATATTTTATTAAATTGAGCCAAACTGACTATAAAACAATCATTACTATCCTCTTTTTACACTTGAATGGTCCAATCAGCAGAAGCCTTTGAACGAGATTCCCAGCTGACTGGGACAATCCTGAGCGGTTTAATGGCCTTGTTGAGAACAATGGGATAATTGCTTAATAAGCCTTACCACTGGACAATCAAGAGCCGTCAGTCAACTTGGTTTTCATAGACAATATTGAAATCTACTTCTCTTAAATTCTCTAAACATTAACCAATATGAATGACCTATTTTAAAATAATGTTGTGTCCAAGAGGCCAGGCTGTGGGAGTAATATCAGATTTTCCCAGGCCTCACACATCCAGGAAACACACAGCAACAACACAAAGCAGAAGTGGGCGGATGGCTCTTTAAATTCATACCCACTGCTATATACTTAATTGCACTGATGGTGATTCAGAGCACTTTGAATACAAAGGTTAAGTTATAGCAAACAAATGTGGGACAGTGGTAGCTAAAAACACATATTGACATCCCTTCACATGAAGACTGGTTTGTTCCTCCTACACGGGTTGAATAGAGAAGAAAGATGCACACAGATAAACAACAATGGATTCATGGAGTAAAATCACTTTGAAAAGGTTGCCAGATTCCCTGTCTCTCTCTCTTTTTCTACCTCTCCATTCCATGGTTGTCAAAAGAAGAAATACCTCAAGTATTCAAATTATTGGATAGTTTGCTGTCACATCTCAGGGGGAAGTCCATATTTGTTTTGGCTGACACTCAATAGCTAATTAGCCTTAAACAATTTGGTAAGAGTGTGAACAGAGACCTTCTTTCCTTGAAATTCCCTCTGAGGGTTCCTAAGACCCAGACATTGAAAAAATCCTCGAACAAATTTACAGCAGTTTTAGACTCCACGACTTGGTACTGAATGCTTTCTTTTCTTCCTGTTTGCGTTGATCTGAGCTAAAAATTATATCTGGTTTTTGTCATTGAATATGATAATCATGATGATGGCTGACATTTATTGATGGCTTCCTATGTGTTAAACATTTATTCTCAGTATTTTATGTGAGTTATCTCATTTAATCTTTACAAAAACCCTGTCTTTATAATTTCTATTTTTACAGTTGACAAAATTGAGATGAGATAGTGAAGTAAGTATTAGATTAAAAATACAATATGTGTCAACATTTTATGTTTCTATTCAGTTAGATGAAGGGCCATCAGGGTGGAGAGTTTAAGCTGTGATTGGTTTTTAGAGATTGAAGAGAACATATGTTTTATTTGGGGAAGAAAATAGAGAAGGTTGAATCTCTAGAGAGAGAATTTTCACATAAACAGACACTCTGACCTCACCGCGTGCGGAAGACCTGAGAAATTTAGAGAAATTGCTCTGATTTTTTTAATAACCACAGATCACAACTGAAAATTAAAACACTTTCCATCATACCCAAATACACACATATTCATGAACATATTCTCCATAGGTAATACTTACTCTTACTAGATGTAATAAGATCTGTTATTTCTTGTTTGTTCTATTTTTTAAGTGCTGATAGAGACCCATAAATTGATTCCATAAACTACTAATGGATTACAACTTGCATTTTGAGAAATAAGCCAGTTTGTATAACAAAAGGGTAAATAACATCAAGATCCAAGTAAGTGGAGAGAGTTACACTATAGTTCACCACACTGTTTGATGGCATCTACATGTAACTAATGAATGACAGAGAATGAAGGAAATTCTCTATCACAATGCGTCTTGATTACATTTCCCAATTGATTGTGAATTTCTCTGTGAAAAGTAAAAATGTTATCATGTGTTCCTTTTAGTAATGGGAAGCAGAAAACTATGAAAGCCTGGCTGCCAGTAACTAAAGGAGAGATTCAAAAGACAGAGGGAATCCAAACATTAGAATGGTGAGAGAAAGAGGAGAATTGAAAAGACAAAGAGGAGTGGGTTGGGGGAAAAATCATCAAGAGTTACATGGGAGTTTCAAACCTGGACCCACTTTGAGGACATGACGGTATGGACAGGTGGCGAGAAGGGGAAAGGCAGGGCTGGCCCAGGAGGGACCTGAGATGTGTGCAGCCAATTTGGGATTGACTTTGATGAGTATCCAGATCGAGAATCCAATGGATCCCAGCAGAGGGAGACTCCAGACAGCAGCGATGTTCAGTGGTTTGGCAAACTGTGGAATTACGGACCTGAGGTAGTGGTTTCAAACCATGGTATACATAAGAGTGACCTGGATGAATTTGTTTGAATTCAGAATTCTGAGTGTCATTCCCATAAGTTCTGATTACGTGCAGGATTCCTTGCATTGTAGCAAGGGCATATCCATGAGAAATGCTACTTTAGTATTCAGAGCAGAGTTATGGAGATAAGGAAATGGTGATAGTGGACACACGATAAGGACTTGGCAGATTCTGCAAGTTTTTGGAAAGACTGAATTTCAGTGGAATCTCATTTTTCACAAGATTTACTACACAGATGGGATGTCAGGGCTTGAGTTGCAAACTTGATCCTATAGAATGCCCCTCAGGTCAAGAATACCTTACCTGCTATATAGATAGAACTGACTCAGAAACTTGGACTATCTTACTAGGTGATGGGTATTGGTGATTATATTGGACTGGATCATGTAGAACCATAAGTCTTATGAGAACCAATAGGATGATGTTTAGGGAAAACCTTAGATTATAACAAAGGTAGAAGTAGGACGAAATGAAGCTTCCCTGAGGCCACAAAGAGAAGGGCAGCAGACAGAACAAGGTTCTCTAAGGAGGCAGAAGTGCCCTGAAGGACTCTTATTCATTCTATCATTTCTTACCTGTAAATGTTTTGCCTTTATATATCCTCATCTCAACATTATCAACAATCACCATCAACACATACACACTGAATGCTTTGTTCTACTCTATTGCTCGATGGGGCTAGGTAGTTAAAATTTAACAAATCTCTTGACTTGCACTTAACCACAAAGCCCTTATAGGATTGCTGGTTGATAGCATGGCATTTGGAGTCAGACTTGAGTATGAATTCTCCCTCATCCATTTTCAGCTACTTGACCTCAGGCAACTTCCTTGACCTGGACAGGTCTTAGTTTTTGTATATGTAAAATTGGAAGAGTAACATCACATATTGAGGCAATATGGTAAGAATTTAATGAGACAAAACATGTATTTTGCTCATTGCTCTTCTTATATGAGGAGCTCAATAAAGATTAGCTATGATGGTTATAAATAATCTGTGAACATGTTTTTATGAGTAACCTAAGACTAAACTAGAAGCCAGTCACTGTTTTCTGAGTGTCTATTCTGGGTTTGACACTGTTTCAGGCACTCAACATATACTGTCTCCAATTCTCACAATTACATAGCAAGGCAAATATATTAATTCTGTCTTCCAGATGAAGAAATGGAGGCTTAAGAGGTTAGTAACTGAAAGCCACACAGCTAGTAATAAGTTGCACTGAAAAGCTTTAACAGCAATATCTACCCCTAAGTTTGGCATGGTCTTACTTAGTCGTATTGTTGACTTTACTGCCTTCTACTATGATGACTTCTTTGTCTTATTACTTATCCAAATATCTACATGATCTGAGACACGGGTAAAGAAATATTTACCACTATTCCTGTCCCTCAGGTGAGACAAGGTGCGAAGGGAGAAAGTGCCTCTCTTTTACCAGCTCCCCCAAAGGTCAATCTAGAATATCAGAACATGACTTTTAGAAGAATGATAATAGTTCAATAGACGCCACTTGATGGTTAAGGATTTAAAGCTATTTCCATCAATTCAATAGTGCCTTGCCTAAGCGTGAAGGTGTGGAGGACAGTGATATAATTGGGAAGGATCTCTGCAGCTGAGTGAATTTCTCTGAGGAGTCATAATCTAAATTGCCACACCTCCTCTACCTGGGCTTTCTTGGTGTTACTGAAAAAAAAAAAAGAAATCCGTTTTGTTATTGAGAAGGAAAGATCAAAACTTCAAATTCAGTCTTGGGGAGGTTTGCCCCACCTAACCTGGGAGACTTGAAGTTCACATGAACATGATATACTTCAGTGGGAATTTGGAAATCCATGCTCTGGGTCATTCAAGCAAAATGTAGGAGCCAACTTTTCTGTTTTCAAGTTCTTCTCTGCATGACTGAACAAGTGATCTGGGTGTGGTTTTGATGATTATTTCTGGAGTTTGGAGCCAAGACAGAGAGAGATGAAGCGTTGCAGCTTGGCTTTCTCACCTGCTTCTAAAGGAATGAGGGAGAGGTGCCAATTTCATTGAGTTTTAGCCCGAAGATTCTTGCAAAGCAACACATTGCAAATGTCTGCCTTTTAAAAAAGAGCAGCATTTGTAGAATACGCCTCCATGTTAATGTCAGTACTTTCATAAATTTAGGAAAACTAAACTTATTTTCCTCTTAAGTGTTATGGAAATTTAGAATTGGAAATTTTTAAAGGACATCATTTTTAGGTCAGAGTCACTTATTCTAAATATTTTTCAAGGAAAATGACTATCCATTGTTGAATGTCCTTATTTTCTATCTATCTTTGCCTTGAATTGAAATTTGTCAGATATTTTCATCACAGGATTTTCTACACCTCAAATTTTAGGAATGAGTAAATTTTACGTGTAGATGACAGTGTCCTGTTATTACTTCGTTTGTGAGTAAATGCAACTATTGTGGGTTATCAATCCACCAGACAATATTCCTTTCTCCCCTTTCCTCTCAGTTTAAAATTGAACATGGCACACTAGTAGAAAATAGCAACTGCATTAAACTCCTTAAAAAGTGTCTTCACCTCTCTTGAATCAAAACTCTGCTTTTCACAGGCTGAGTAGGGCGATTGTGGCTGGCTTTCAATGCATGTATTGAAGGCTGAGGTTCTTTTTCCATAACACAAACCAGCATGTATGCCTGTGACTAAGCCTCCATTACTCTCCCCTACTGAGATGTCTCAAATTCAGAGGGAACCTCCTTCAGCAATTTCTGAATGTCTATATTCATATAATCTATAGACTTTCATCTTTGATTGTCAGGAAGGGATTTCTAATCAGTTATGGACACTTGCCCTTCAAACACACCAACAAAATGAGCTGCAGCATTTTGCCCAGGCAGCTGCTGACAGACCATTTGCTAAACCACAAGCCTTCTGATTCCCAATGCCTTAAATCAGAACACACGTATTGGCAAGCTTCCTCAGCCTTAGATTCACTAGCTATCTTAATATCAGCCCATTAACCAATCCCAACATGCTACTCATAATGAAGAGTAACCTCAGGAGAGGATTATATGACACTGAGCAAATAATGCTTATTTGTAAAATTGTTTAAACAAGTATTAACATAAGAGATTCTTGACCCAGAGGGTTTTTTTACAATGTAGGCTCATTCCTTTGAGGACAAGTAATTACTTTTCAAAGTGAGGATTATTAGTGAAGACCTGCAAAGACACGTTCAGAGTTTTATCTCAAATTCATTAAGACCAGTCCTTCCCCAGTTGCATCCAGTTATTCTTCTGTACCAGAATGTTTTACTCAGTTCTAAGGGAACTTACCTGATTTGTCCAGTTGCTGCCAGACAATTGCATATGAAATTGAAAACATGCTTCAAGGATATTATGTGAAGAAAATGGAAAATCTTTGGTTCAGTACATTAGTGTGTTCAGTTAATAAGCTGTAGCCTGTTTCCTTTTTATTAGCCAATGTTTCTAAAGAGGATAGAAGAAGGTGTCATGTTTTATATAGTTACACTGATGAAAAATTGCAGAGCTGAATAGATTCGAGATTTTTAGAGTTATAAACGTATCTTAGAAATCTATGGTTTGGCCTTCGGTCTCGATTTATTAGTTATATGACCTTGGGTAGCCATGCAACCTCTCTTAAGTTTAATTTTTCTATTTTGTCAAGTGTAATTTATAATAAATTTCATCTACCTCATAGAATTATTATGAATAACCCATGATATAATGTTTCTAAAACTTTTAGAAAAAACGAAGTTCCATAATTATTGGAAGAGTCAAACTCCTCACTTTAGACATGAGAAAAATGAAGCCCAGAGAAGTAGATGGCAGGGCTGGGACTAATATCCGAGACTCTTAATGAAATTGATGCAACAAATGAATATATATTTCCAAATCTAGACTTTGAGGTGATTAGAAGCTATTGGATTTTTCACTCAATAAATAATTCACTGAATATATTATTATACATTATCAACACAAAAGAGAACGCTATCCCATGCCTGTCCCCTGAAGGGATGACCAAGCGTGAATGACAGGTCTGTAGAACTGGGGTATGGGTTATAAGAATCTATAGCTGCTCTTCGAGTGATGTTACGAGAGAGTGGCAGTTTTCATTCCTCTGAGAATGGCTACCCAACCAATTCCTTGGGGTGGGAATATCTGCAGATCCCTGGAAGTTCTGTCTAACACAGAGCTTATTGGGTAGCCAGCCAGACGAAGAGAAGAGAATTCCTCAGTGTTATAGCTAAGGAGAGTGCATGAAGAAGAAGCAGTCAGCTTGGAGGCCTGCAAGTGGTACTTTTAATGTTTGGTAGGAATCCATAAGTAATTCTTCCTACCAAATATGATCTGTCACTACGTCACCATGTGGCATTTGAAAAGTAATTAAGCCTCTGGTAACTTCTGTTTCTTCAGCTGCAAGGTGAGGACAATAATTTTCCTACCTGCCTTCTAGGATTTCTCAAGAATCAAATGAAATAATGGTAGTGAAAGTGCTTTAGACACTATAAGGTGCTATACATTTAAGGAGAGTTTTTATACTAAGATGCCTCTGTCTTTAGGAAATGCCACCCTCCCATTTCATGTTTTATTTTTCATTAACAATAGCAAAACTGTCCCTGTTAGGATATTTTATTTTAATATCCTCTCTGATCATCAGAATTTCCCTACTTTTCTTGAAATAACTTTCAATTTCTGTGAAAAGCTTTAACAATACCAAAATGAGAAGCTGCTAGAATGAAAGATTATGATATTAATATTTCTATTGACTTTATTCTACTAACAGGAAGGATTACAGTCTCTCGGAAACACTTGTGATATGACCTAGTCCATAAATTACTGTTAATAGAACATATTAAAAGTTACTTATTGAAACACTAGGTGACAAGGTATGGAGAGCTGTGTTTCCGCATGAAAATATTAAAGGAAGTGGAAAGTAGCAGTCATGGGAGTGAAGAAATATGACAAAATTGCTGGCCATGCTTAAAGAACATATTTCCTCTTGTAAAGGTTATGCAGATGGGGATTCCTGCTCAGACTGTTGGACATCGAACCAACCCTACCATGTGCCCATTAGCTGTAAGCATGATGACCAATTAACAGAATGTCAAATTGGTTGCTAAATCAAAAGTGGTTATCAAGCCACTTCTTGATTATTTTATTTCCCTTCTTACTTTCTTTGACTCAATGAATTCCAAATCTAAGTGTTATTTCAGTTTTTCATTCAACAAATATCTACCACACAACTACCATACATCTATTTTCCCAAGAAACTTAAAATTGAATGTAGAAGCTATCTAAGAACATAAAATATGGGCCATAAATTATGAGAAGAGAATTATACAAGGTATATACAAGGTAGTGAAGTAGATTAAAATAAGTAGAAGTCTTCGGAGGTGGTAGAATTTGGGTTGAGCCTTGAAGGATAGAGAAGACCCTAACAAGTAAGGGTGAAGGAAAATAATACAGATGTTTAGCAAAACACATGTGAAGCTTTAGAAAAAGACATGGTGTTGTTCATGAACAAATACTAATTTTATTTAGCGAGAGCACACAATAACATGGAGCAGAATACAAGGACATAAGATTGGCCAGGTGAATCTGAAATTAGTTGTGGAAGGTCTTGAATATAAGCCTACCAATTTGCATTCGAACCAGAATAAATGGAGAGGCACTGAAGCTATTTAACCATGGTGTTCAGTTAACCAAACTACAGCATTTGCAAACATTAGAGAGATTAATCTGGCAGTACCTACAAGCTTGGCCCTGATATCTATTTCTCCAGTGTAGAGATATTATGTGGTTGTGAGTAGGGCAGAAAAATAGCAGATAATTCTACAGTGAGGAACATAATCCAAACCATATGTGTTTGATGAAAGCCCTGAGCCCCCCATTATCATCTGGAGAAAGTGACTTGAACAATAATGGAGCAATAGCCTGCTTGGGCTCAAAGGCCATCCACAACTCTTTGTCAGATAAGGGATGTGGAAATAATCTAGCAGAAAGAAAGAAAAGAAAAAAGCATTCTTTTTTTTCCAAAAATAGGCCTTCTCAAAGAGGAGGAACAGGTAAGGGGGAATAGAAAGAGGTTAGATTTACAAAAATTAAAAAATTTAAAACCATCCCCTGCTGCTTCTGATACACCCTCACTTCCACCCACCTCCATTTGAGAATAGTTGAGATAAAAGCAAATGCTTTCATACCGAAAAAAGTTCTATGAAGCTCTAGTCACAACACCAGAAAGATATTTCAAAGCAGAAAAAAAGGTAGTTTCCTGAGAAGGACAAATATATGAGTGAAAGGGGCTAAAAGGATCAGAAAGCTTCCATCTCAGAAGATGAAGGATGAAAAAATATGTTGGTTTAATCTTATAAAATTCTAAAGGATGCGGATTATATGCCTGAAGACTTGTTCTTTACTCGACATGCCAGAATCAATACCTGGAGTACTCTACAAATGCCCTAAAAAGGAAGGATTAGGATAATTAAGAAGAGGAATTATTTCAGAGAGAGAGCTCTTTCCACCCTCATATTGCACAGACTGACAACATTAAGAGGCTTACAAAGAACATTAAATAAAAATGTGTAGTCGATAGAGCCGTACTACACTATTAATAAGAGCTGAGATGTTTTTATCTTTCTGGGAATCAGTGTTAACAGAAGGAAGGGAAGAATGTTTATTCAGTGAGAAGGAAAAAAATGAAAAGAAGATTATGCGCCTGCTGGTACTAGGCATTCTGCTTGGGGCTTTTACAAGAGTCATTTCATTGATTCCTCGTGGCAATTCAGTTGCACATGTGAACTATGAAAACAGATCACTTACCCAAGTTAACGTAGGCATGAAACAGATCCAGGATCTGTCTACAGGTGTCAGTGCACATATTTGTCCACTTTGCTACAAGTATTTATTCAACGAATAGATTTTGAGGACCTGCTGTGTGCCATGCGTTGGGAACACAGTAGTGAACAAGGCAGCAGTCTCTTTCCCATCATGGGGTTTACATTCCAGGCAGACAAATAAACAAATCTGTTGTAAAATATGAGTTAGAGAAAACTGCTGTGGAGAAATACAAATGAAAAAGAGCAACGAGGTTGAAGGTGTGTTGGTGATGCTGTTATCAAAGAGCTAGTTGAGAAGGCCCTGGTGAGAAGGTGGTTATTTAGAGAACATCTGAATGAAGTGAGGCAGCGAGACACAGGACTCTGCCAAAAGTACACTCCAGGCAGATGGAACAGCAAGCGCAAGGCCAGAGAGGCAAGAGTGAGCTTGTCGTCTTCAAGATACAATAAGACTGTGAATAGGGCATAACGAGCCAGGCAGGGTTGTAAGAAGTAAAATTTTTCCACAGCATCAGTGCACAGAGGGTAATTGAAGCCACGAGTTAAAACACGTAGAGAGGGAGAGACTCAAATATCTAAAGGACAAGTAAAGGAGGAGGAACTGGAAAGAGAGGTTGAAAGAGTAGTCCATGATGTCAGTAAAATCTGCAAAGGATGATAGTAGTGATGGAAGAAAGAGGAATAGAGCATTTCAGGAAAAACAAGATGTATCATGTCAACGGCAGTTGAAAGGGAAGAGGAAAACCAAAAGATCCCCATGGATTGACCAACGTGAGATCATTATTTTGGTGATTTGATAGCAATCTAATGGAGGAAGGATGGCATTTTCAATAAATGGTGTTGAATAATTGAACATTAATAGGCAAAAAATGGAATTGACCTAAATCTCACAGCTTCTAAAAAAATTAACTCAAAATGGATCACGAACTTAATGTAAAATTCAAAACTATAAAACCTCTAGAAAAAAACATAGAAGAAAATTTGAGGGATCTAGGGAGAAAAGAGTTCTTACATTTGACCCTAAAATCACAATCCATAAAAGGAAAAATTGGTATATTAGACTTCATTAAAATTAAAAACTTTTGATATTTAAAAGACCCTCATTAACAGGATGAAAAGACAAGCTACACACTGGGAGAAAATATTTGCAGATAATATACCTGACACAGGTCTTTGTTGGAGGAGGTCATCGAGGGGACGTGAGCTCCAGTTGAAGCGAGAGCTGGACCTGGGCACACAAGGCCCCTCACCCTCTCCCTTGTCCTTGGAATGTATGTTCTGCCCATCCTTCCCACTACGGAAGTCGTTTCAAGGACGCGGCCTTGAGAGAACAATGTGTTGTTGAGGCCATCTGGGTGGCACAGCTGACTGAACCAAGGTAAGGCCACTACACAAACCTTTCAGATTGTGGCAGTTGGGTGTTGAGCTGTACTCATCTTGAGGTGCCCAAGATAAGCTCCCTATAAGAATTCCCTTGCTTATTAAACCTGGCGCCTACCAATCTGGAGCGGTCCGCTTCTTTCTTCGGTCTCTCCCTGCCCTCTGTGTACCAGGGCAAGTTTGTGAACCGAAAGTCTTGTATTAGAATATATAAAGAACTCTCAAAACTCAATGGTAAAATATATATATGTGTAATTTAAAAATGAACAGAAACTCATTTGACAAAAAAGGAGAAATGGATGGTAGATAAGCAGATAAGCACGCGAAAAGATATTCAATATCATTAGCCATGTAGATCAAACCACATACCTAATAGCTAAAGTAAAAAAAAAAAAAAACAAACTTCGATTTTTGTCAAGTATTTATGAAGCACTAAGTATTTATTAACATCAATATTTATTGGCAGGTATTGTATAAAGTATTAATATGATTATAAAAATGAGCTTTTATCTGAAACAATTCTGTATACATTTTATTGAGAATTACTTTATAAAAGACAAACATTTAACATAATTAAATTGTCTTATTTTCAAAATAACCATTATCTGGAGATACGTTGTTAATATTATTTCCCTAGTTAGAAAAAGTGGAAAGCAAGCATTAAAATAAATCAGTAGAGTCTAATATAATTAAGCGATTCTAAGTATTCTATTATGGTTATTTGTATGCCAATGACGGCTATTTCATTCAGACAAAGTATAGACAATTCTGTCAGGGTGTATTCAGTCATGCACCCAACCACAAAGTGAATAGTTGTTTTTATAATTTAAAAATTAAAACATTTGGTTACATTGATTTGAAATGCCCTGTGATATCACATTACTCAAGAAGACATCTAAAAAAATTCCATATGCAATCTCGTTTTCAATTGCTTAGGTTGGTAATGAATTCGGAGAAGCATAAAAACAATAGACATTTTTTAAAATTACTTTTAAAAATAGAATGTACAGCTTGTAATAAAAGAACTTAGTTCTTTTTAGGGTTTTTTTTTCACTATTTTATCACATTGCTTGTTAAGCATTTTAACTTTTTTATTATGATCATGGCAAAGCACGGAAAAGTGTGAATAATAATATAATAAATATACATACACCTACCAACTAGTTTTGATACTTGTTAAATGTTTGTCAAATTTGTTTCACATATTTTAATTTTAAAAGAAGCATTAAAGATTCACTTGAAGCCCACTGCATACACATTTCCAATTCAGTGTCCTCCCTCCTTATCTGTGTAGACAAAGCCGCTATCCTATGTTTAAAATTTGTCATTTCCATGCACACTTTTATAAATGTATTCTATATGAATATTCCTATAAACCAAATATAGTAATATTTGAACAATGGTTTGCATGCTTTAGAACTTTAATAGAAGAATAATACAAGTTCTTTTTCACTCAAAATTATCTGTTTGCAATTTGTCAATTCTCATCAATGTAGCTTTAACTCATTTTTTTTTAGCTGTCATGGTAATCTTTAGTCTGAACATATTACAATTTATTTACTTGTTTTCCTACTAATGGATATTCAGGTTGTTTCCAACCTAGGGCAGGTAAGCAATGCTACCAGACTCTTCAGACGAACTTGTGGGAGCAGCTCCCTAAAGTATATACATGTGGGGTTTACAAATATGCAAATTTACGAGATACCTCTTCAAAGTGCTTGTACCAATTCAGAGCCCACCAGCAGTATTTGAGAGTCCTAATTTCTCCACATCCTCACGAAGACTGGTATGTAAAACCATTTAATTTTTGCTAAAGTGATGGGTACATAATGGTATTTTAATATTGCTTTTATTTGTATTTCCCTTATATTTTTATATATTAATATATTTCATATACCAGTATGTTAATGCCCATTCATATTTCCCCTTTCTGAATTGTCTGCTCATATCTTTTGCCTGCATTTTCTTACTGGACTGTCTCTTTTTCTTGCTGAATTTTTGGAGTTCTGCATATTTCCTAAATATAATGCTTATTTTTATACTTGTTTGGGATATCTAGAACATTAGCTGTAACTATTTCAAATTTTCATTTTTAAATTATGTAATTATCTTTTTAAAAAATATGGTGTACTTAATATGTCGTGTTTAAGAAACTCTTTACTGCCTCAAGGTCATAAGCTTTTTATAAATTCTTTTCAAAATTTCAAAGTTTTGCTTTTTATGTTTAAGCCTTTGTTCCACATAGAGTTGATTTTGTTTGGCATGGTGTGATGTTGGAATCTAATTTTTCCCTACAGATGACCTATTTTCTTAGTACCATTTTTTAAATAGTCTATCCATTACTCAGTTTTGTCAATTACCAAGCTTTCAAAACTTGAGAATACGAGAAAGAATCCGTGGCATCAGTGGGGATTGTAGTCCATCACTGGGGACAGTGGTACCTCATTTAGCTATTCTGTTTTCGGTACCACACCACGTTCATTATTATAGCTGTATAATAGGAGGCTATTGACTGATAGTTTAACTCCTCCCACCTGTTTCCTTTTCCAAATTGTTTTGGCTTTGGCTCTTCTTAATGAATTTTACTCCCAGCTCATTATAACCTCCTCTTCCTCCCAACAAAAGCCTGTTGACATATTGATTCATTTACACACTTTATAGTTTAATTTTGGAAGAACTTTTACAATACTGAAACTTCCGATTCATTTACTCAATTTTATTTTGTAACCTTCGACATATTTCGATTGTTTTGCATAAAAATCTGGCAGATATTTTGATAGAGTTATTCTAAACTTTTAAAGTATCATATTTTTATGTTGTTAATATAAATGAGATCTTTCTTCTCATATCTTTTAAGTAAACTTTTTATTTTTGGATAATTCTAGATTCACATATAGTTGTAAGATGTAATACAGAGAAATCTCGTAAACACTTTACCCACTTTCTCCCAATGTAACATCTTACGAAACTATAGCACAATAACACAACCAGGATATTGACATGAATACAGTCAAGATACAGAACTTTTCCATCAGTACAGGGATCTCTCATGTTGCCCTTTAAAGTTACATCCACTCTCCTCTGGTCCCCACAACTTGCTTATCTCTGGCAACTAATCTAGTCTTCATTTCAAAATGGTTATCTAAATTTTGATTCATACAGTGTGTAACTTTTTGGAACTGGCTTTTTTTCATGCAGCATAATTCTCTGGAGATTCATCCAGGCTGTTGTATGTATCAATAGTTTTTTTTTAATTGTTGAGTAGTATTCTATGGTAAGAATGTACCACGGTTTAACACATCACCCGTTGAAGGACATATGGGTGTTTCGAGTTTGGGGCTATTATAATTACAAACAAAGCTGCTGTAAATTTGTGTTTATATGTTTCTGCAAACTTAAGTCTTTGTTTTTTTGGAATAAATGCCAAGGAATGCAATTACTGAATTGTGTGGGCGTAGCATGTTGAGTTATTTAAAAAACTGCCAAACTGGTTTTTCAGAGTGGCCATACCGTGTTCCACTGCAATGTACGAGGGCTCCACTTTCGCCACATCCTCACCAGCATATTGTGTGCTCCCTGCCTTTTATTTTAGCCACTCTGACAGTTGTGCAAGGATATTCATTTGGTTTTAACTTGCATTTTCCTAATTGCAAGTGATGTTGAACATATTTCCAGGTCTCTGTTTGTCATCTATATATCTGTACTGCCTCGTCATTGAAAGGTCTCTTTACATCTCTTGCTGATTTTCTAATTCCATTGTTTTTACTGTCGAATTTTGATAGATACTCATCCTTTGTTGGATTGGTTGTTTGAAAATATTTTTTCCCGGTCTGCACTTGAGTCTTTGGCAGAGCAAACATTTTGACTTTTGATGAAGTCCAATTTATGATTTTTTTTCATTCTGTGGATCGTACTTTTAGTGTCATGTCTAAGAACTCTCTGCCTAGCCTTAGATCTCAAAGATTTTCATTTTTCTTGTTCATTTCACTAGCTATGGCACATAATACTATGTTAGATGAAGTGATTTTAATTGACGCCTGTGTCCTATTTTTTAATTTAATTAAAAGTGTGACTAAAATTTTACGATTGAGCATGGTTCTTGCTTATGTTTTTTATAAGCAGATTTTATCCAGTTGACTTTTTATAATTCAATAAGTATTTTTTTATGACAAAGGAGTGTGGATTTTATTTGTGTTGATGTATTGCCTTAGTAGACTTCCTTGAATAAAACTGATAAAACTCTTTACAGAGTGCCGAATTGTTTTCAAATGTATTGTTAATATCCACCCATCCAGAAGATTCACCTATAATTTTTTTCTTGTATGTCTTTGTTCCAAATAGTAAAAGAATTTTAAGTAGATTGTGTGCCAGAAAGCTCTGTGAAAATTCACTTCTCAGCTCTCTCAGATGTTGCTTCTCAGCAGAGGAGGAAGAGTTGATTGCACTTTGATATCCTCAGTGATATTTGATTTTTCATGTGTTTCTCCCATATTCTTTATCTTATATCCATTCATTCAGCCTTATTAACTATACTATTCAAATACTATATTTTTGCTTTCTTGTTTAAAAAACTAACAGAAATGTTAAAGTCTCTCACATTAATTCTGTTTCTTTAACGTTGTTTTTTGAGTTGATTTCTAGCAGTTGTTCTGTATACTCATTGAAGGGATATCGGTCTGTGCATAAAGTTTGTAACTGCTCCATCTTCTTTGGGCATTGCCTGTCATACTCAATTAAAAGTACTTTCTTAGTTCCTTTTAATTATTTGTCCTGAGGTTAATTTTATACAAAATGACATAACCATACCAACTTTGTTTTCATTTCT
The DNA here is from genome assembly GCF_037783145.1 of Equus przewalskii. NCBI lineage: Eukaryota > Metazoa > Chordata > Mammalia > Perissodactyla > Equidae > Equus > Equus przewalskii. The sequence goes on from NC_091849.1 coordinate 52,355,682, forward strand.
TTGGGTTAAAGATTTTTGTCTCTCGTTTACTGGTTGTGTTATTCTGTTTTATGTGGGACTTGTCAGTCGAGAGTAAATGAGGTATTTTTATTTTTAGTAAGACTGAATATCTTTGCATTTCTCGAGAGTCTATCCTCACCTACAGCAGTCACTGTCTTCACAGATACCTGCTTTAGTCTGCCCGCTATTCTTTTGCACTTTGTTTGGGTTGCTTTTTGTTATGGTAATGGTTATTGTGTTTAATTCTTTCTGGTCTCACGAAAACCACTACCCTTTTTTCCACTCTTAGGGTCTTTTTATTTTATTTTTTAACTTTCTATCTATTTAAATACAAACAGGTTTTTTTGCTTGTTGTTTATTTTATCTTCCCTAATAATTCATTATAGATAATATGTTTGACAGTTCTGCTGCAATGTTCTTCATGTGTCTCAGAAGCATCCTTCAGTCTATAATAACCAGTAAACAACTTAGTAGCCATTTTGACCTCCCCTCATTTGCACACTCACATGGTACACATCCGCATGTAGGATGAAGAATTTTCCAAGTAGAATATTTTGAATTTCTCCCTTATGACTAACTATTTTCCAAGCCTTGGTTAATACAGATCAGTACTTGAATCCCAAATTATAATTAAATTATTTTATTTTTAAACACAAAACATGCTGTCATGATAGGACTCTATTCCTGCCGGCAGGTAAAGGTACGCATCTGAGAATTTCTTAGAGTTTGCTTCTTTCTCTATCGACTCAGTTTTTTCCGTATCACATGCCATTCTGGAGTTGTAAGTTTTGTTTTATATCTCCATGACCTGGATTTTATTTTTGTACTAGTTTTGAACTATTTTCAGTTAAATATACATATATAGAAGCACACAATGCATAAATGCACAGCTCACGGAGCAAACCCCCAGGTAAACACCACCCAAGTCAAGAAAAATAATCCCGCCAGGACCCCAGAAGACACCGTTGCATCCCGTCGCCAATACCCACTCTCCTCACCCAAGGGAAGCGGCATCTTGACTCTCAACACAATAGATTGATTTAATCTGCTTTAAAATCTAGTTTGTATCAATAGAATCATACAGTATATATTCTTTTGCCTCTGGCTTTTTTTACTCCATATTATATATGCAAAATTTATTCTGCTTGTTGCACCCACCTGTAGTTCATTCATTTCATTCCTTTATGAATGTATGTGGTTTGAATATACTGCAAATTATTTATCCATTCTACTATTAACGAACGTTTGGGTTGCTTTTAACTTGGTGTTAATTACGAATAATGCTGCTAGGAATATTCCTGTATATGTCTTTTTAGCTTTATCTGCATGCAATATTTTGATTGGATGGCTTCACACACATATATATGTAAAAAAAATATATATATATAATATACACAAACCTAGAAATAAAATTGTTTCCAGAAGATTTTGAGAGTCCTCGTTGTTCCATATCCTCAGCAATATTTAGTTTTATCAGTTTTTAAAATTTTGACCATTATGACAGGTATGTGGTGCTATTTCATTGTGGTTTTAATTTGCATTTTCCTGCTAACGAAGTTGATCAGCTTTTATATTTTTATTGGCCAATATGATATCTTCTTTTGTGAAGGAGAAATCTCTTGCTCAATTTACTATCAAGTTGTTTGGTTGTTCCTTATCGGTTTGTATAGTTCTTATATATTCCAGATATGGCTTTTTATAAATTGTAAGTGTATTTGTGTGCATATATACAGGTATTTGCATATTTGTATATGTATATGTATACATATATACAGATATATATGTATATATATTTTCTCCCACACTGTGGCTTCTCTTATCTATTCTCTTAATGATACTTATTGATAAACAGAAATTCTTCATTTTAATGCACTCCAGTTGAACTTTTTTTTTATGGTTAAGCCTTTCAGGAACTTTAAACTCATAAAATGGTCCATGCCACTAGGAGTTTACATTCACATTGAGGAATGTTTGCTTATATATTTGTAAGAATGTGATATATAGGTAAATGCTGCGTGGTGCTAGGGTTCAGATGCTGTATAAGGCAAATGAGAAAACCCAGTGTGTTGAGATATGATGAAAGAGATAAGTTTGGAACTAACATTGAAGAAAATATAAAATTTGGTTTTGTAAGAAAGAGAAGGCAGCATATTCAGGAATATCCCAGAAAAATGTGACAGAGCACATCAAATAAGTGGATATAAAAGAAGGAGGCAGTATAAGCAGTAATTAAGCATGCAGACTCTGGAACCACACTGCTTGGGCTCACACTTTTGCTTTGCTATCCGTTCTCTGTGACTTTGGGCAAGTTACATAACCTTTCGTTAGCTCAGTTTCCTGATGTACACAATGGGAAGGCAAAAGTAGCTAACAATTACCTCCCCTTTGACAGGATTAAAATTAAAACTAAATTTTAGTACATATTGTCAAGAAATGTCTATTATAATTAGAAAACAATAATACAGGTATGGGGGTCAGTATGAATAATCAAAATAACATTTAACTGAATACTTCTTATATCCCAAACACGAGTAATGAATGTTCTACATGCAATATCTCATTTGATCTTCAGAGTGACATTATGAGAATAAATATTATTTAAAGGTGAGGCCATCAGCCTTATGAGACAACTGTATAGGGTAAAACATCATAAATAAGGCTAGCTATTTATGGAGGGCAATTTGAGGGCAGACTTTGTGTGCCAGAATGAAGAATCCAAGAATGATCCACGCTACGCTAAGGATTCACGAGAGGTAATGTAATAACTAATGGAAATCATATTTTAGGAAAATTCAGGCTGGCAGGAGATTACAGGATGGTCAGGAGTGAAGAGATGCTGGAAGGAGATATGAAAGGTAGGAAATATTTTCAGTTAAATAAACCTGGATTCATCTATGGCTTTGGGGTAGATGAGAAAATAATTTGGTAGAGTTAAAGGTATGATATGTGACCTGGATTTGCTACCTGACCCATTGTATATATAGTGGGGCTTTGGCCGCATAAGCAAAGCTAAATGAAAAACGGTAATGCCTTTCCATTGAGATATTTGGTCAATGTCATAGTCTCCTTGGGCTGCTGTGACAAAGGACCATAAGCTGAGAGGCTTAAACAACAGAAGGTTATCTTCTTACAGGTCTAGAGGCTGGCAAGTCTAAGATCAAGGTGCCTGCTATTTCAGTTCCTGGTAAGAGCTGTCTTCCTGGCCACCTTCTCACTGTGTCCTCACAGGGCAAAGACAGAAAGTTCCCCAGTCTTCTCCCCTTCTTGTAAGGATTCCCCTTCTTCTAATGGATTAGGGCATCACCCTTATGACCTTAATCAACTTTACCTCCTTCTAGGCCCTGTCTCCAAATACAGTCACATCGGGGTGACTGCCTCAACATATGAATTTTGGGGAGACTCAATTCACTCCATAGCAGTCAAGATAAATTGGGAACTACCTCCATGAAGGACTGAGGAGGCGAAAAGGTGGAACGATAAGTAAAACTTCTTAGGCTGACAGGCTTTTCTTAAGTCACTGTTTGCACTTGATGGGGAAGACGTTCATTAGTGTACAGAGAGAATCACGGTGTTGAGACAATGGCAAGGATTAGAGCAGAGAAACAATTGTCTTGGATTGTGTTCTGGTCCAGCTCCCTTCAGACTTATTTCCAAGGGGCCTAGAGAGAGAAGCTTTGATGAAGAGAAAATTGAGAATGCTTTTATTTAAGAAGTAAGAGGAAGTCGACTTCTCAAGTTAACATATGATTTCGGCATTCATAATAATCATAACCACCATGTATGTATGTATTTAGTATGTGCCAGACAAGGTCATAATATTATTATATATTACTTCATTTAATTTTTTTAATCTTTTGAGATATATATTAATATCCAAATTTTTAGCCTTGGGAGAGGTTATATAACTTGCCTAAAGTCAAAGGCAAATGATGGGGTAAATTTAATCCTAGATATGTTTGATCTCCTTGCTCTTAATCCCTGTGCTGTGTTGCCTCAACAAGTGATAGAGTACAACAGGCAGGGGAGAGCACTGACTCATGCAGAAGTGATGATGATCAGAATGGATAGAATGGAGGAGAATCTACAATGGCACCAGCGTGATCAACTGCCCACCAGACCAGCAGCTACCATTACTGCCAATGACAGATCCCAGAGGCATATCCTGGGAATGAATACTCTAAATGGAAAAGAAATGGTAGGAACATGTTGGCATTGCAAGGGCACCAGACAGAGACCTCAACAACTCACTTAGAACCAGAGAAAAATCTCTTTAGATGAAGATCCACGAATTATGCTAACCATGAGAATTGTTTTGTGACCCTCTCGTGTCCACCGACTGATTGGCAAAAGTGGTCACAAATAGCTGACCTGATGATCCTCTCCATTAGTATCTCGATTTTTTAAAAAGAATATTATTTGTGGGGCTGGCCCCGTGGCCGAGCGGTTAAGTTCGCGCGCTCCGCTGCAGGCGGCCCAGTGTTTCGTTGGTTCGAATCCTGGGCGCGGACATGGCACTGCTCATCAAGCCACGCTGAGGCAGCGTCCCACATGCCACAACTAGAAGGACCCACAACGAAGAATATACAACTATGTACTGGGGGGCTTTGGGGAGAAAAAGGAAAAAATAAAATCTTAAAAAAAAAAAAAAAAAAAAAAAAAAAAAAGAATATTATTTGTGTAATTGACCATGTCAGAATTTCAATAACACGGAAGAGAAAACATTTCTTTGTTCTTGATATATATTTCTGATATTTCAGATAGACTTTATTCAATCTGTGAATCCATGTGCAACAGAAAGTTGATAAATAATTGTAATTTTGTTGAAATTTAATTTTATCACTGATTGCTAGTAAACACTACAGAGATATTTGTCCAGCTACATTTTTTATATTCTGATTTAATGATGAGTAGTAAATCTTGTTGAAATAAGAATACAATCTCCTAGTATACACAGCTAATGAGATCAATATAAAAATTAAAAATATATGTAGTGAATAGACCAGATGTGCGTAGACTTTGTTTGCATCTTAATGACATTTCCTTAAAGGCTCATATCATGATAATAAATAGCACTGCCACCTGAAGTCCACCTAAATGTGAAGTTCCTATCAGATGATTTTGAATATCAGCAAATTGCTGAGTTGTATGGGGTTTCAGGAACTTCTGGCAGGAAAATCCTAAAAATAACTGCCTAGGTAGAGAAATGATATATGAATCAAATAGTGTTATATAGCCCACTAATCTTTCTTAGAAAGAATACTTGTTTCAATTAATTTAGGTTTGGCTTATTTCATTGCTTTTTTAGAATAATTGCATACTATTGCAAAAATTAGTGAAAATGATATGCAAAAATATTACATGGTCTAGTTATATGTAATGATAATATATGTATTCTAAGTATGCCCTCTCCTTTGTTTTTCTATATTTTATTTTAATAAAGTATTAAAGAGATTAATGAAGTCAGTAGTTATTTCTCACTTTTCCATTAGGTTATAACCAACGACTTTTACTGAGCATTTGTATTATACTAAACAAAGCAGAGAATAGAAGAAGCCTTTTATTAAAATAATCAGAAAATTTGAAAATCTATTTTTATATGACTGTTTCCTTGACTACAGGGTGGAGGAAACTATAGTCAATAACAGTGAGAGTTCCAGGTAATTTTCACATGGTCGTCATAATAATACACTGGATTGTTTTCTGTCTGAACCTGTCATGTTACTCCTTTCTCACTTTTAAGCCATCTGAATATTATTTCACTACAGGACTTCCCAGTTTAATTCCCAGGAAAGTAAGTCTAAACAAGATTATGTGAAAACCAAAAGAAAGAGGCAGCTTTAGTTCCTTTTAGCCCACAACTTGACGTGCAAACGCAAATTGAATTTTCCCTTATTTTTAACCATTAGTTAAAAGGCACTCTTATCAATTCTATGATTATTGGCACTTCAATATATCAAATATGCAACAAAGATTTTATCATGGAGTCATTGGTAGATAGAATAATCTAAGATAATTTAGCTCATACAAAATATTTCCACTAGATGTGCCCTGTCAGTAATTTACAAACAATAGTAAGCTTCAAAACATTTTTATCAAATGAGATCTTAAATGTAAGTTCAATACACAAAGCAAATAAAGTAAAGCTGCTCTGATTAAATGGAGGGAATGGAATCTTGACTCATTAATTTCTTTCCTACACTCTTCCCTGAGGAAGTCCCTAAAGCTGAGAAGAGGTCCTTTTAAGCAACATAGAGTGAAAGCTCATGCTTTAACTTGAGGCTGACTGCCCGAATTCTTGTAAACAGCCAAAACCTCCATAGATGTAGTGCCTTAGGGCATCGCTGCTTATTGAGAAAGGAACCTAATAGTCCTTGAATTGGTCATTGAATTGGAGTCAAGGGTTTGGGCTCAAGTACGGTTCCCTCTCTGCCAGTAGCTTGTCCTATGGTCTTAACTCTTCTTTTCCTCTTTAGACACAACCCCTCATGTATAGGTGAAGAAGTTGATATCAGAAAGAACACTTGACTGTGAAGCGGGAAACATTCTTTTTTTAAGTTAATCAATTTCTATCAAATTCCCCTGAACAAAGTATTGCTTGATCTCAATTTCTCCACTTACATAACAATATGATGAATTATCTCAGACATTACTTAAATTACTTATATCATGTATGTGTGTGTCAACAGAACATAAATCTACTAATAGTTTAAACTTGTATTATTCATTTATAACACCTAAATTTATTTAAAAAACAAATAAAAACTAGAGAAATTCAAATTTAAAACATAGATTTAAAAAAATAATTGAGGTTTTCCTGACATTATATAACTGTTCACAATGTAAATATGGAACTGACTGGTACCTTGCCAATTCTGTTCTATCTGCCTACACATCCTGTGCTTGAGGATGCCGCAGTTCTCATCTCTGTTATTCTCTGAACTACGATGAAACCTTCATTTGTGCAATGTACTTAATGCCGTTTGGCCTTCATTGAATGATCATACATTATTTCTACTTTAATTTCTCTGGAGCCATTACAAAAGGACTAATCAGTGACATGTAGTCGTAACTAGCAATACAAATAAAACACTGACATCACAGGACTGTGCTTGTGTAAGGCTAGCATATAAATCATTCGGAATAGGTCCATTTGTTTTTTCACTAAAATAAAATTCTCTTAGAAAATATTTGTACCTAAAATATTTCCACATTCAAGTTTGCGAAATACTGAGATAAGCTGGCTGAGTAGTAATGTCCTTAGCAGATCTCAAATGCTATTCCTGATGTAGGACACTGTACTCTGAGCCAGAATATCAAGGTTCCAACCCCCAACTCAGCACTCTCCCACCCTCATCTTCCTGAGGGAGAAAATGAGTCAGTCAGTATTAGTCCCTAGGAAAGATTAACTTGTTTCTCTGTTTCCTCATTTATGAAATTGGAATAATAACCTCTTCACAGGTTGTTATGAAGATGAAAGGGGATAATGCATGTAAAGGTACATTATGAACTGCAAAGCACAATAAAACCCCTGCTATCATTGGTGCCTATATTCTGTCTGTCCACATTTGGGTCTATCGTTAGCTGACCACATTCAAGAGGAAGAGCTGGGAGAAAAGGAGAGAGAAAAAAGGAGGGATAAAGAGCAGAGGTAAGGGGCTGGCCCCGTGGCCGAGCGGTTAAGTTCGCGCGCTCCGCTGCAGGCGGCCCAGTGTTTCATCAGTTCGAATCCTGGGCGCGGACATGGCACTGCTCGTCAGACCACGCTGAGGCAGCGTCCCACATGCCACAACTAGAAGAACCCACAACGAAGAATACACAACTATGTACTGGGGGGCTTTGGGGAGAAAAAGGAAAAAATAAAATCTTTAAAAAAAAAAAAAAAAAAAAAAAGAGCAGAGGTAAGGTAAGTTTCAAAGAACTAGACATTGTAGAAACACTTTCAGAGCATTATTGCCCTTCTGTTGCCTCCATTTTTCCTTAAGTAAAGTGCTTTTACCCAAGTGTTACATTAATACTAAGGAAATTATCAAAAATTTTGCATAATGGGAATTGTGTTTTAAAGTAGTGTCAAAAATTAGCTAAAACATGATAAATTCATTAAAATTTTCTTTTATCTATACTAATGAAAACAACAACTTGGATTTCTTTTTTATTTTTAGGAAGACATTTAATTATATGCTTCTTTTAACTTAAAAAAATGACTTGAAACATAATTTGCCAGGAGTACTTAATAGGAAAAAAAGCCAATCATAAGCTTTCAAATATTTTTGACTGGTACCAATAGGTAGATCTATGGGTCAGTATATATTAAAAAATGAAAACTTTCTGGGGCTGGCCTGGTGGCATATCAGTTAAGTTCACACACTCCAGTTTGGAAGCTTGGGGTTTGTGGGCCTGGAGTCCAGGCACGGACCTAAGTACCGCTTATCAAGCCACGCTGTGGCAGATGTCCCACATATAAAATAGAGGAAGATGGTCACTCATGTTAGCTTAGGGCCAATCTTCCTCGGCAAAAAAAAGAAAAAAGAAAAAAAAAGAAAACTTTCCATAAATAGTCACTTGCACTACTATAGAATTTTACTTTTTCTCTTAAGATAAAATCATTCTGGGTCACTCTTTAAAATTTTGCCTTAACTATTACAGCATTTCCTTTAGTAATAACTTAGGTTTTCTTTTTGAAAATCACATTCATAAAATTTTTGCATTTAAAAATAGATATATTAATCCTCCTACTTTGACCATATGTTAAGCCAGTTAATCAAAAATGTATTGACTATTATTTGTCCATAAAATAAATTAGGTACAAATTCACATAAACCTTGTGCTGCCCAGTCAGTGACTTCCAGGCCAAGCAATAGCCTTTTAGACCTCTTGCCAGGATGGAAGGTGCTTGTATTCCATTCAGGAAATGAATCGTGGAGTAAATAATATTCCACTTATTATGCTGAGTTAATATACTTGTTTAGAACAAGGTATTTCAGGTAAAATTTTTACATGATGTCCTAAGACCATATAGTTTCAAATTATCTCAAATTTTACTCATAAAATAAATTGTATTAATTTACATGCATATGATACGGTGAGAAAAAAATAAAGGAGATGCCTCACATATTTTCTGAACTATCTCAGGACCTGAGCCTATTCAAAACACACTCAAAAAATGTTTTGTCCCAAAAAAAAAGAACATTTCAGTTGTAACAAAATTGCTTTGGGGAGTGCTTCTCGGGTGGTGCAACTGCAGTCTGTTGCCCATGAAGACAGAATTCCAAAGCGATCAAAAAAAACTTTTCCCTTGATATCATGTCTCTCTCAGAGCCTCCTAGCAAATAGAAGAGGCCACACAAGTTTTGGGTGAACATTCTGGTTTCTACTTTGGAGTCAGAAGCGGAGAGAATAAATTAATGTTATGATGAAGTTAAGATTTTCTAGGCCTTTGGAGAGAACTCCTATTCCTAACGTGAGGGTCGTGGTGGAGTCATAGACCCAACACACAGATCTGTTCCCTGCAGTTACGTGGAAAGGAAACATTATGCAGGAAAATGTCTTCTGAAATGTAGTACTTTCTGCGGGGAATAAAACTGGATTTACTCGAGAAGGAATTTTTCTTTTCCTTTTCTGTCATTAAAGCTACTACTAGACCTTAAAGTTTCATGGAGAATAGCCAGCCAAAAAGATAAAGCAGATGAAATATGTTAGTGCTGTCTTAGTTAACATTTTTTTTTATTTTTTGTTAATCAGACCCAATTTTTAATAACCAATATGGCTAAAAAAAACACCTTACTGCACACATTAAAAGCATTTCCTCTATTTGCAAATAGAGTGCTTTATAAAGGATATATCATATTTAAGAAGTAGGAAATTCTTCTCAAGTACAGATGTGGTCAGGAGTTATTTATTCAAACTTTATTGATTTTTTCTGAATTAATAAAAGAGCATCTTCATGTTCAATGAAAACTTTTCTAAATATATAATGAGAGTATAACAAAAGTCCTTGCCTTTAAAAGACTTATCATTGGAAAGAAAGATACACTCAATGTCCTTTCCACAAAAGATTGAGTCATGAGAGTTTAATAAGTCAGTTGTTTTCATTTCAAATTACATTTAATTTCAAACTACATTCTCCAAATAAACACAATTATTAAAATAGTTGGTTTCTGAAGCTATATTTTAAACCCCACTAAACCAAATCAGTTCAACCAGGGAAAGTCCTAGTGTCCGCTCACATTTGGCTCTTCTCTCTCTCCTGAGCACACAGGAAGACCAGAATGCTGGCTCCCTAGAAATAATGGGAAACCGTATGATTAGTTTAGATCCTTGAAATGTGAGCAGAAGTGATGTTTGAATAGTAGTGGGATCTCATATAAAGCACATTTACCATTTGTGTTGCCTGAAGGACAGGGGTCTGGTGAATAAGAAATAAAGTGTGTAGAAAAAGATCTGAATGGACTAAAGAGGCATTCTTTGTCAAAAACTAACAGTAACTCCTAGATAGTAGATGATAGGATGGTACCCTATGCACAAAAGCAGGCTGGAGCTCAGATTCAAGAAACTCAAGCAATTTGCCTGCAAAGTCACACCAACCCTTTGGGGTTGGTATAGCTGTTTCAAGACTGAATGTAAAATATGACAGAACTGACAGGTATGGGCAGCAAATTTGTTGGGAAGCATCAGAAATACGTGTTGTGAAAGTCATGCTGTGTTTATGTTTTCTAATTACTGGGTTTATTATGTTTTTTAAAGTTGGCAGCTTGTAGTATCTTTTGAAAGTTCTAATCTATTTTATCTGCTCTAAAAGGAACCAGCAGAAGGATGTACACTGATGTTCAGGCCACATTGTTAAAAGGAAGCGGTGCATCCCTGCCTGTGTCGGGCTGCAATTTATCCACTGTGGTACCAGAAGCAAGGGAAAGCAAAACCCAGACATGGTTGGAGACTCCATCAGGAGACTATCCTTTGAGAAAGACGTCTTAGAGGTTCTGCATTCTGTTTTGTAGAGTGAGTGTATTTCCTGATGAGACATCTCAAATTAAGGAGAAGGCTGAGTTAGAGCAGACTCCAAGATAATTAATCCTAAATGACAAGAAGAGTGATTATGTCATTGACAGCACAGAAGATTGGAGGATGTGAGATGGAAGATGGACAGTTCTGACTGGGATTTATTGAGTTTGAATGATGGTGGGATAATTTATTGAGTACTGATTATGTGCCAGGTTTGCTTGTGGTATGTGCCTAGGTTTCCTGAGAAAATTCTGGAGTGAAAAATGGGAATCAAATAAAATGATTACAGTATTTAATAACATGTGCAATGTTCCACGGTGGAGTGGAGGAGAAAATCGATGAATAACTGTGGGAGTCTCACGCGCTTCACTGAGAATGTAATATTTGAGTTTTATCTGAAATGATGAGTAGAAATGTGCCAGAGAAACTAACATGGAAGGGAGAAAGACAAAGCTATCCAAGTAGAGGAAAGAGCAAAGCTATAAGTGTTTTAAACCAAATAATGTATTTGATGAACTAAAAGTAGTTTGGTGGGGAGTGAGAAGAAGAAAGGGAATAAGAGGTGACTTTGGAGAACATAGTTTGCAATATCATAAAGATTGTCTGGGCCGTGAAGTCAAGTTTGGATTTCATTCTGAAAGCATTGTGGAGCTATTACAAGTTTTTAAGAACAGTAAGTGATCCAATCTATACTTTAGAAAGATCAATCTGATAAGGCAGTACGATGAATAGATTATGCGAGGACAGAATAAGATTTGGAAAAACATTTATGAGGCTTTTGAAATACTTCAGATGAAAAATAAGAACCTGAAAATGATGAGAGCCAGATAATCCTATCAGTGAAGATGAAAAGAAGGGAATGAATACCGAAGGTATTTAGAACGCAAACTCAATCTATTTTGATAACATCATGGTCACTAGTTGGGCGTGGTGTAGGATGGACTAGGATGGAAATGGAAGGATGCGGTGCATGAATCAAAGAAGAATATCTAAGAGTACAGTCGTTCTTCTAACTTGGCAGTCTTTCTGTTTCACTAGCCTTTTACGGGGTAGGCACTTACTGATTGGTTATATGTACCAATTGTTACCCTAGACAACACTCAACTGACAGTCCATGCTTCCTAGTCTATCCTACTCAGAATTACAGGGGTTTATTGGAATTTCAGAATTGACAGGAGGCAGGTCAGTTTTGTGCAAATGACAAAAATACTAAGAGACCCTAGGGATCTGAATAATGAGGTCCTTGTTTGAAAGAACACAGGGTTTTCTCTGCAATCCATACTTCTAAAACTAAGTACGGTGACATTAATCTAGGTGTTGCTGTTGAGAAATCAGGTTCTGCGTCTGATGCTTTTCCTTGTTTCATAGCATGCAATGGAGAGAAGTATGGCTCCCCCTCCAGCTTGTGGTTGCCAAGGGATGAAGTCTTAGCCAGTAGCATCCCAGTTATTTCTCATTCTCCTACATTTTCCTCACATTGTTGAAAATGAAAGTAATTATCCCATTCTACCTTTTCAAAGAATGAGCATCTATTAGATTAACAAAAAATTACAGTAAAATAGCAATAAAATACCCATGCATGATGAAGATGAAAGCCCTGTGGCTCCTCTCATTTCATGGGCTACTTAACTGATTGATTCTCCTTAGAAACTCCTAAGAGAAAATAAAGACTATGAAATTCTCTGTTCACCCAAAGTCCCAGCTTTATTTTTGGCACACAGTTCAACAAAGGGTATTGATATCTTTGTTAATGCCAATAGAATAATACTTCAATTCTGAGGACCTAGAAAAAATTTCCACAAAATTTAATTTATATGTTCAATAATAGAGATAAAAAGTTCTGATGCCCTTACACACTTTGACCTGAGCAGACATGTGGGCTATTTTCCTTTTTGCTAACAGATATGGAGGTTTCTTATCAGGCTCCACAGATAGTACAGGCCGTGTCTGCAACCAAGGAGAGCATTTTGGGAGGGAATGGGGGAATGGTAACTGGTAAGAGATGAAAGCAATAAGGGGGAGATAAAAAGTGAAAATGCCCAGAGGACATCATAAATAAGGAAAAGCCATACCAAGGAGGTAGGGAGGCTGATTATAGTTTCAGGCTGATAAAAGAAATAGGATCAAAGTTCACACATCCTCTTAATAAATTTCAAATAGCCAACCTCCCCTTATCTTCATACCAACTTCTGCCCAAATGCAGTTTTCAGTATTATAATAGACATTTTGTTTGGCAGGATCAAAAACTAAAGTGTGCCGGTGCTGGGGCAAGCATTCACAGTCAGGAATATATTCCGTTAATAATGCAACAAATCATGCAAGTAATTTAAAGAAAATGAGAGAACAGTAGGATTAGCTTAAGTTGAATATATTGAGTGTTAAGTGTCTGTGAAATTTTGGTAGAAATATCGGACAGAGAGTGGTAGATATAAAGTTCTGAGGCTTAACAGCAAGAAACAGAGTCTAAGGAGATCATAGAGAAAGAAGGTTGACATGAAAACCAAGGAAAGAGTGAATTTCAACAATAATTCAGGACTCAACATTTGAATGCTAAAATGATGTCTTCATCCCAACGTCAGCCCATTGGCTGGTAGCCTTTCTACTGCCGCCCAACTCAACCCTTTTCAGTTCTTTTGGATTTGAATCTTTTTTCCGTACTCCAAGACACTTACTACTGCATGGCACAGTAAGTATATATCCAGAACAACGGCTGTTTCTTACATGATTCCCAAATATTGACTATTACTTGGACTCACAAACCTCATGCCCTTCTAGCAACAGTTGGTATACCATTGACAATGGCTGTAGGCATTAGGAAGTAGTTTAACACTTTGTTGGGCCTCTATGACTCACTTACTTTGCAGAACCAGTCCTTATATTCTGATTATAATTCTAAACATCTGCCTTTTCTTGAGGAGGTAGAGATTATAGCAGTGAGCTGAGATTTTTGTCTAAGACGTCCTACTCATCTTGAATAGAGCTTACCTTTATCTTGATCTCACCTGACCAATCCAACACATTTGGCATGGAGGAAATTTTCCTGCTTTCTGCACTACTCTCTTACCTTCATGCCCATAGCACCACTTTTCCTGATGTCTTGATCATTTTTCTGGTCGTTTCTTAATCGTCTCCTGTGCAAACTTCTTCTTCTATCTCAGCCATTGAATAGCTGAGTTCTTCAAACTGTAATCCCAGTTCCTCTTCCCTTATCACTATTTCCTTATACTCTCTTCCCAGGTAATATCAAATGCACAGAGGGCATAGTAGGACCAACGACAATGACTGTACCTCCAATCTAGACAAATTACCTAGTCCACCCATCCGCTATCACAATCACATCAGACTCAGTGTTCCCAAGATCAGATTCATGACTTTCACTTTCCTGACCTGGTACTTTTCCAGAATTTCCTATCTCATCGAGTGGCACCAGTATCCATGGAGTTATGCAAACCAGAAATATAAGACTCTCTAAGTATCTCTTTTCTGCAAAACTTATATCCAACCTGTCACCTATACCTGCCACTTTTATCCCTTATCATCTCTTGAATCCATTCTTTATTTTTTTCATTTTTACCACCATCAAAGTCCAAACCTTAGCGATGTCTCACCCTGGACTACTGTAATAGCCTTTTAGCTGGTTTTCTCTCATTCACTCTGCCCTCCCTCATTCTAGTGTCCACTCGACAATCAGAATGATCTTTAAAAAGGCAAATATGATCATGCCATCACCACTGAAACCCTTCAACAGTCTGCTACTGCTCTTAAGATTAAAAAAAAAAGATCAACGTAGCACTCAAGTCCTAATTCTCCCTCATTTTTCAAGATTCTCCCTCTCACTCTTTGCACTCCAGCCACATAAGCTTTCTGTAAGTGTCTTGAACTGGCCACGTAGTTTTTGTGTATATTGTCATATCCATATGTACAAAATGTTAAACCCGTAGTCCCACCTCCTCCTTGAACTGAAATTAGCTGCTACTCTTTCTGCAGTAGAGCTCCACACCAGCAGCACGTTATCAGGGAAAATGTTCCTGAACCACCAGTCTAGGTTAGATTTCTTTGTCAGAAGCTCTCATAACTCTGTTCCTATTTGTTTTCAGAGCAATTATGACTATTTCATACATCAGTGTTATTTTCTTTGGTTGATGTCGATTTCCCCCCTTGAATTGTAACTTCTGTAAAATTGGGGACCAAGTTTATTTTATTTACCATTGTGTTTTTATTTTTGGATGGAAAAGAGAAGGTGCCCTCCTGTTTTGTTGTTGCCTCTGAAATCAGGACCTGAAGCTGCAGCCTAGGAGAGTTATGACACAATGTTCTATCATGTTAGATAAGGCTTGTGGGAGTTTATGTACCTACTATTTGTTAACTTATGGGATATATTTTAAGTAGCTGCTATAAAGTGTCATGCATGTGCTCAGTATATTTGTTAATGAATGAATGGGTGATGAATGAATACAAAAATGAATAAAATAAACGATATTATGAGATCGAGATCCTACCCTTAAGGAGGTTCCAACATCGTAGGCTGTAATCAGGAGGCAGTAAGTTGTTCTGGTTATGAGCACAGCTTTGGGAACAGATTGCTTGAGTTCAATTCCTGACTCGTATCGTTAGTGGTTAAGTCAGTTGCCCCTCTGGACTTCAATTTCCCCAGATCTATAATAGGCTTGATGTTAGTATTTTCCTCATAAGTAGTTGTGAGAATTAAATGAGATGATATACATATAAGTCCTTAGAATAGTATTTTTTGCACAAAGTAAGCAGTGATTAAACATGAGCTATAATTATTAGTGAACATAACCTTGTATGGGCTGAATTGTGTTCCCTCAGAATTTATATGAAATCTTGGGGCTGGCCTGGTAGCACAGCGGCTAACTTCACAAGTTCCGTTTTGGTGGCCCAGGGTTAGCCGGTTCAGATCCTGGGTGTGGACCTACACACTGTTTAGCAAGCCATGTTGTGGTAGGAGTCCCACAGATAAAGTAGAGGAAGATGGTCACGGATGTTAGCTCATGACCAGTCTTCCTCAACAAAAAGAGGAGGATTGGCAACAGATGTTAGCTCAGGGCTAATCTTCCTCAAAAAAAATTTTATATGAAGTCTTAACCTTCGGTATCTCAGACTGTGACTGTCTTCAGAGACAGGGCTATGTAATCTATCAGTTTTCCCTCAGAAACCCAATTTTAACTCAATCACAATATCTATATTAATTACAGCATATCCTTTGCAAGATTCTGCCAATTACTTTTTTAGATATAGCTGAGGTATAAATAAACAAGTACAAATATGCACATATGAACATGAAAACAAAGTGTATCAGAGGTATTGACATACCCGTAATATTTTCTTTTTTTTTTCTTTTGAGGAAGATTAGCCCTGAGCTAACACCTGCTGCCAATCTTCCTCTTTTTTGCTTCAGAAGATTGGCCCTGAGCTAACATCCGTGCCCATCTTCCTCTATTCTATATGTGGGATGCCTGCCACAGCATGGTTTGACAAGCGGTGCATAGGTCTGCACCCAGGATCTGAACCAGTGAACCCCAGGTCACTGAAGTGGAACATGTAAACGTAACCACTGTGCCACCGGGCCAGCCCCCGTAGTATTTTCTAATGTTAGTCAAAAAGTGGTAAGTGCCAAAAGAGAGATTCAGATACCTTGCTGCAAGATTAGGGAGGAAAGAGATTACATCCATCTTGCGACTTCTGGGAAGGCTTCATAATAGCAAAGATATACATATAGAGATGGGAGGAATGGAAATTCCATACGAAAAAGCAGGAGTCGCACAAGTTGATTGAAGAAGCAGTAGCCAACATTTGGATGGAATAGCAGCAGCAGGGTCAGCTTATGGAAACCATGTTTTATCTATGTCTTCACATTATGAAAATGAACTTGTAATACCAGTATTTTAGCCATTTAAAAATGTAGAAATTGTGTGAAGATTTTAGAATACTAACAATGCAATTATTAAATCCTTAAATTTTCATGCTTGTGTAAACCTGCGCAGACACGGAAGCTCTCAAACAGCTCGATATCGGCAGACCTTCCTTGTACGTGTTGACCGAGCAAATATGTGTGGTTTCCCCCCTACAGTCTTGGAGCAATGAAATTAGAAAGACAAATCTTGTATTACAGGTGTCTGCAGAAATATATTCTAAAATAATTATAGTAGTCTCTATCTCTGTCTACAAATTACTTTAATCTTATCTTAATTAGCATCAGCTAGAGAATGTGCCAAGAGTGGAAAACAATAAACCGATTATTGATATGTGTCAGGTGAGCTAAATTGAGACAACATATGTTAATTCATTTAAAATTCTTCCATTTATGCATATTCTTTGGCTTGAAATTCAAGTGTTTTTCTACATCCGAGAAAGGATCTAATTAAATTTTGTTTTATTCCAAGAGTGATCTTTGTTTCTTCAGGTAAAAATATTTTTCCTTCTTGTTAACGTTATAGTTCACCCACGGGGTCCAACATCACACATTAATTGTGTGATATTTACTGTGGAGTTGGAGATAGAACTGTTTGCTAAATTTTCATATATTCTTATTGTAGAATTTAGGAGCTGGAAACACATGCTTTGAGAATGACGATATATACAGTAGCTTAATCTCAATTGAGTAAAAGCTCTACTACGTTGCGCTATACAAACAAGAAAACTCTGAAGAACAGCCATATCTTTTCATGCAAACCGTCTCTCAAATAACCACTTTACCTATTGCATTTAGAACTCAAGTCATTGGAGAGCAAAGGAGGTCTTGTCAATTTTTATATGCATGTCACTGACTTTCAAATGAATTTTACCTTGAAAGACCTCCTGACTCTGAATCCAAAGTGGCATCCTTAACCACAGAGTTCACTTCTAGACCTTAAGACTTAAATCTAGACAGCTTAAATCTGAAATTACACTTCAGGTAATTTAATTTCAACAGACAGCTATTTTTCTGATGTGTTAAATAATAATACTTTCAGAATATAGTAGTCCATTCTTCCAAGTCAAGTTTACGGGAAGATAAATATTCATGGCTCACACTGGACTGAATGCACACACACACTGAGATGTATATAAAATTTATACATACTATGTAAATACTTAAGCCTGATTACATATAGATCAGTTTTATATCAAGTTATATTCACAATTATATTCAGGTTATAATTAACTTGAATTAATTAGCACAAATTTTAGATTTAGATATTAGTTAATACTACTAAACTAGACCAAGAATTCACTATTTATATCTTTCTCATGTTGACACAAAAAGACACAAAACCCAAAAATGACTACTGATTTTTGATATATGATCCATAATACTATTTTATAGAAGGGCTTGAAGACATTAGTCTTTTATCTTCCATAAGCACCAACTGTAATGTATCTTATTTATTATAATCTAGAATTTCATAATCTATATCACTGAGGTAGTTTCTATTGTGCCTCCATCTAAATCAGCAAACAGTTCTAAATTGTTCGGCCTGAGTCCTGGGAGCTAAATTAAATACAGGAGTTTGACGTTTAACAGTCTGTTTCTCGCTGTGTTTATTTATTTGAATATCTGGCGAGTATAGAGAAAACACAGTTACAAATTTTCCCATTTGAGCAATTAGGAACTAGAACTGCTTTTGCTTTTATTTTCTGGCCCAGCTTTGATTGTTATTTTCTAGGGTTGTTTACAGCCCTATCTATCTGTATGAATTGACTCATAAAAAGATTTGACACATAAGTCCTCAGTAAACACGAGTTACCCAACTAACCTCTTTAGATCTCTTAATTTATCTTAGCATTTCCCTAGATTTGTTCCTTATTACCCTTGCCCTAGTATACAATATGACAAAAATCCATAGTGGCTTTTTTTACTTTCTTCTACAATTTTCAAAAATGCTTTTTATTCTTTCAAATAAACTATAGAGAAAAATCATTTACCAATATTAGTAACTCTGACAAAAAAGCCTAAGCCCTATCTTCAGGGGCCACAGTCAGTGGCAGAAGGAGACAAGAAAGAAATAGTAACAAAAATGCTGCAGCAAAAATATGACAATACTCTTTGACCGGAAAAGTCAGTGAGGTTTTCTTCCTTAGGAGTGTGACGTTTATGCTTAGTCTCCGGGAAGACAAGGGAGGTAAAAAGACACTTAAGGAACATGCAGAAAGAATATGTTGCATTCCAGAACATGCTAGCACTGTGACAAGATGGAGTCCAAAATGTGTGTTGGGGAGAGGAGGCATCAGGCTGGATAGGCAGGCACATGCTAGATTTGGGAGAGCCACTTTGTTATATAACGGAGATCTGACTTTGTCCGATGAGCAGCAGGAAAACAGAAGAATTTTAAGGATGCAAGCAAAATGATCGGATTGGGCTTTTATAAATCTCACTGTACCTACAGCGGCATGGTGCTCTCATTCAATAAGACCCTTCTGAAAAGAAAATGAGGGCCTTTTAAGAGCTACAGCATTTAGAGTAAGTCATATGACAGTTAGCACTAATGCAGGGCATCAATTTACTACTCTTGGATTAGTGCAGAAATGAAAACTACCCCTGCTTCTCCATGAAAAGATTGCATCGACAACAATTATGTCTGACTAATGCAATTTACCCCTTTGTCAGTTGTCATACTGTGGTGTCTGTGTGTTGTTGTGATGCTGAAAGCTCTGCCAACTGGTATTTCAATTACCAGCAGGGTCACCCAAGGCAGACAGGTTTCAGCAGAGCTTCTAGACTCAGTAGACTAGGGAGAAGGACCTAGCCACCACCTTGTGAAAGACTGCCATGAAAACCCTATGAACAGCAGCAGAGCATTGTCTGATACAGCACTGGAAGGTGAGGGGAGGGCGCGAAAAGACTGGGTCACCCAAGTGGGTTCCACTCTGCTGTCCACAGTGTCGCTAGGAGTCAGAATCAACTCGAGGGTGCTAACCTCAACAAATACAATTTATTTCTGTGATGTCTTCTCTCTGTCTGGGCTTCAGGAAGAAATTATTCTGTTCCAGATGGAGGTTAGAGTAGCAAGCTTGACTGGAATGATCTAGAACACTCTACCACTGAGGGAAAGAACATGACATTAGAAGAGGACTGATTACTTCTCCTGTTTGGGGACTGAGGGCGTGGGGAGTGGGTGATCTGCCTACAGCTAGTATTGTTTAATATCTTTGCCCGTAAATACTTGAGTGGTCACCTATTATTTTTTCATTTTACAAAAACTTTGCTGAACTTGATTGCTTGAAGGACCAAAAACTTTTATATCTTTAATCCATATTATATAGGCAAAAGTATGACATGAACAAATGTAAAGCAATATATGAAGGGAGAGAAAATAAACTCTCTAAATACAGGAAAAATATATCAAAAGAGTTGAATACGTTCCTGGGGCCATGAAGAGTCTCATGTAAGTAAGCACATGAATGGATTAAGTCATACTGGTAGTCTAACATGCATGGATTTTCCCTCAATGTGTCAATAAAAGGATGTAAATAACTTAAAGAATTCCCCTTAAATTAACATTCCCATCCTAAATTAATTCACTTTTAACCCTGTATTTTAATTATAAAACTGTTATAAGCCCCGACACTTACTAACTCATTTCATCCTCATAATAACCCTATAACGTAGGTACTATTGTATTCCTATTTTACAGATGAGGAAAGTAAGTAACTGATTGCAGTCACTAGTAAACTGTGGAGTACTGTCAATGTCTACAGAAAAATTTTAGCAAAGGAAAATTTAAAACAAACTAAAATAATAAGAAGTAGGCCCTGGACATCATTAATTGCCACGTTTGAGTGCTCACTGAGAGAAAGCCATTGTATTAGACACACCAGAAGTTTTATAAAGTATGATCAAAATTTGGCTTGACGTAATGCAGGAAAATATGTCAAACATATCAGGAATATTATTTAGCAGTGACCTAGTAAGAGCGATTTTGACCTAAGTCATTATTTGAAGAGAAAATTGGAGGAGAATGTTTCCAGCCGAATATTCCTTATTCTCTGGAGACCTTTCACATGTCAACAACCTGACAGATGGTGAACAATGCGTCATGGCAAAACTGGCCTAAAACTTTAAATAAGATTCGAGATGTTATTCTTATTTGCAGATGCTTTTCAGCTACCGCATTGCAATGTAGGAAACGATGACTCCAAGGAGAAGCAGGCTGTTTGATTTAGTAGTTTTATAACGTTAAGATCTACTGAAGCTTGTTAGTTCTTTTAAATAAAATGAATCTTCAGCGCTTGACATTGTCCTGCCTCATAAATTCCTAAAGGATGAAGTGAGCTTCGATTGCCTTACCTTGAGAACTTGAAAGAACTGCCATTTGAAATAGCCAAAATCCTCTGGAAGTATTTTATTTTCACTAAGAAGCTTCCAGGAAATAGTATGTGGCCATCATTTGTTCATCCTTCTACCCCTGTTGTGGAATATCTATAGAGTGACCTGAGTTTTTATTCTCAATCTTTCCATTCACTATTTCTACGAAGCAACCTTCTTAAGAGAGAAATTAAAACCTACTATAAAACTTTTCACTTATGTTCTTTTCTCTGTACCATAGTTATTACATTAAAATATTAACATAATAAAATAACTTTTAATAGTTTTATTAAAGACAATGAGTAAATGTGGTTGAGGTAGAGATGAAAGGAGTTGGGAAGAAATGGGAGGAGGTGCAGATGACCCTGAACCTTTTGGTTTGGATAAGCAGGTAGATAGTGATGTGATTAAGAGAAAGAGAAAACCTAGAGGAAGAGCTGATTTGTGGTGGAGTCGGGTGGAAAGATAATAAGATACCCAGTTCAGCTTTGAGCATGTCCACTGAGATCTAGTGCAGTGTGATGGCTAAGACATTGGGCTCTGGATCCATATTGCTTTCGCTGAAATCTCGGCTCCCACATTTTCTGTCTGTGTGCTATTGAAAAGTTATCAAGCATCTCTGTGCTTCAGTTGTGTCCCCTATAAAACAGAGACAGTAATTATACTGGCCAGAGTTGTCAGGAGTAAATGAGTGAATTCTCTTAAAGTACTTAAGAAGCACACTGGCACAGATAAGTGCTCAAGAACATGAGTGAACACTGAAAATCATCTATAAATCTGGATTTAGAAGTAAAGAGAAAGTCAGGATGGGGAGTGATGAGCAACAACAGTAGCCATTTCAGGAAAGAAGATTGCCTGAGGAGAGTGTCCCTTATGACAGGATTTTGCTTCAAATGTCACTTTCTGGAGTGACTTTATATTTTTATTTCAAATACTTTTTTTGAATCAGGCTGGGAAGCTACACAGGAAGGGATGGAAAGAGGTCGCCTAAAAAATTCAGAAGGAAAAGACAAGTGGTTAGAAACTTTTTGAAGAAACCAAAAAGAAAACCATGTGGTTTCATCCTTCAAGATTGTGAGCAGAACTCATTGCCTGGTCAATGGGAAAGGCAGCTTCTTGACTCTCTAAGAGCGAAGGGGAGGCGGAACAGAGTCCTGCAGAGGGCATCCCTGGAAGAAAGGAACAGACCATGGCAGTCGTGGAATTGATGCCTGTGAAGCAAAAATAGCTGCAGAAGGTTTGGTACCAGGTAAAGCCGCAAATCTGCAGAGCAATACAAAAACTCATGACGGTTTCTGATGAGTCAAGGAGAAAGTATTTTATTCAAGCCCGGGAGCAGCAAACAGGATTAGACTGAGTATGTAGATGTCTACTTTGCAGTTAACAAGATCCTTCGGATCCTCAGTCATCAATTTGAATATTTAGAACTTGCATTAGGATATAAAATCTAAATGTTCTTTCCTGGGTTTTGCATATTGAAGGTAATTAATATGTTGGGAAATTACACTTCTCTTATCTGGACCCTAGAAATAGCCTCCGACTCTATTTTCTCCTTCCTTCAAACCACTGCCATTTATTTTTCCACAACACAAATTTGATCTTGCCACTGGTGTATGTGACAGCTAACAATTGCACCTCATTTCTGGGATCTAGGAAGGCTTCAAAACTCCCTGAAATTTTACATCAAATTGTGTGGATGTATGCATTTTCTAGGTCCCTAGCTTCATTAAATTGTTTAGTAGAGCAGATATGTCTTTGTGTTCAGCTCCACTTACATGTCCAGCGTTATGTGCAGCAACAACCACATAACCTATACCACATACACTATGGATCAGAGCTTTTCAAACCTCAAGGTGCTTAAGAATCACCAGGTTGGGGCACAGGAAGTGGTGATCTTGTTAAAAATGAGAATTCTGGGGGCTGGCCCATGACCTAGTGGTTAAGTTCAGCACACTCCACTTCAGTGGCCCAGATTTGGTTCCCAGGTATAGACCTACACCACTCATTGGCGGCAATGCTGTGGCGGTGAACCACATACAAAATAGAGGAAAATTGGCACATACGTTAGCTCAGGGTGAATCGTCATCAACAACAACAACCACAACAATAAAAAATAGAATTCTGACTCAATAGGCCTGGGGTGTGGCTGAAGGTTCTTCATTTCTGACAAGCTCCCAAGTGATAATGATGATTCTGGTCCAAGGAGCACATGTTGAGGAGCAAAGCTATGCAGTTACTCATGCCACATACCAAGAAAGCACCACAAACAGCACACATACACACATCCTTATTGTGCTTTATCTATGCAAAGCACAAATCCATTCACATCCTTGTATCTTTACACAGGCTATCCTAACAACTTTCCTCTTCCTTATCAACTGATAAACTCCTGCCCCCAATGCACTTTGTGCAAGTTCACGTGAATAATCAACACCGAATGGTTAATAGACTCTAAGGCAGAAACTGACTCTTTTTATTTTTATCCCCATTACCTAAGCACTTTTTGTCTGAGGAATGTAAGATGTAATAGCTGTCCACAACAGTCTTCCAACCCTGTTGGAGAGACAAGATTAATTGTCCTAATTACCATGACAATTAGAAACAGTACCACAGGAGCTCTTAACATTTTATTCTTGAGATAATAGTTTTCCAAAAATAAAATACATAGAATTGAATAGTTCTCCATTCATAGACACCAGGTGAAAAGCCCCTGTGATCTATCAAGAAAAGGAAGACAGTATGGGAATCAGCATCTTCCAAACAGATTCCCTGGCGGGTCAGAATGACAGTAGTGTAATGACAGAGAGGAGTCCCACTTATGCACACCAACAGAGGGGAGAGAGAGTAAGGACAGAAGATTAGAGACACTAAGGAGAATTGTCCACGGTCCATCGATGTGTGTAGGGTAGGGAGTGAAGACTATAAGGAGAATAAATAGCCTGACCAGAAGAGAGGTACAGAGTTGGAGCTACCAGCTGGGAAAATGGATGGGCCTGAAAATGAAGGAGTCTGACTGTAAAGGTTTAGTCGCTGAGTGTGTTAGGAAGAGCAAGACTAAGGTTTCCAAGCAAGAGAAGCGCCAGAATAGAAATGCATTCAGGAAAAATTAGTATTAATAAAACAAAATTTAAATAGCATAACTTGTTAATCAGATTTCAATATGACTTGCTTACAAAAATTATTGCCTCAGTAATCATGAAATATTTGAAAAAGAAAGCATTCTATGTGACATTTTGATTTACCTTCCGATTATGATATTAAATGACTTAGCCACATTTAGTCAAAATTTACTATGTAAAAAGAAACAAAAAAAAATTAGGTTCTTATTCCTCTCATTTAGAGAACTAGTTCCTACTTTCAAAATGCATCCAGCAAGGGCAGAAACTGTAGTGCATTCAGGGCACTTGAGCAAGTCTAGACTCAGTACTTGAAGAGTGACAGATCAAAAAAAAATGTACGCAAAATAAGGAGTGATTTAACTAGAAGAGGATGAAACAGTTTCAGGTTGATTTATAATTATCCATTCACTTTCCTGGTATATTTAATATATAATGGGGGTATAATGCTATCGCCAGTGGGTAAAAAGTATTAGAGTATGAGATAAATATTCACAAGAACAATCTATGTTCCCTATAGTATCCTTATAATTGTGTCTTTAAAAAAAGCTTGTAAAATAAATTTAACAGACACGCTGAAACAAGGAGACATCAAAGAAGTCAGAAAAGGGGAGACAAAATTAAAAAATAGTTGGACCTTATATTTGATGACTCACCTTTCTTTCCCTTTGAACACTTGATCCCAAGTAGGAGCCTCAAGCCCTTTTTTATGCATCCTTGTTCCTATCAATTTGGAGCTAGAACACTAAGTAACTGGAAATTAAAGACATCTAATTTAAAAAATAAAAGTACTTTGGTTCTACAGTATACATATTTTGTTTAACTTTTGGCTCAAAATCTCACACAATTTTGCCTGCCATATATAATTATAAGCCCTCTCATCAGTAATTTCATCAATATTAATCTTCAAAATATGTTTACTATATGAAACTTAGTGTGAGCACACAAGAATAATAATTTTAGTCCTCAAATTCTATCACAGTTCATTTTAAATTATCAATATGGAGGCAGTATGTAAATAAAAATAATTTGGCTAAATTCAAATTTCATCATCACTAAAAATGCATCAGTATTCATACATTCCACAAATATTGAAAAGCGAACTCTTCAACTGAAAAATTTATGTAAGAAAACTCTCTCTGCCTTCTCCAAGTAAAAGTTGGGTACTTAAAATGCTTTTTTCAAGGGTTTCCAAATGGTTGACATAGCACTTTTCAAGGCGGATATTTTTCCATGTATTTCTGAAGTTATTGAATCATATAAATATAGAGTTAGATGATGGCTGAAGATTCCTGATCCTCCGGCCTCCTTTCATAGATGAGGCAGTCAAACCTTCAAGAAAAGTTACCAGCTACTACCACCCATTATTGGCTATTAGGGAACAGCAAAGGACCTAGGGGCTTGGCTTCCTAACTCCTGGTCCAGGGTGCTTTCCTCCTTTCTGCCAACACATACTTCTCATGTGAATAAAATCAACTCCATAGGATATTATTTATTTTAGTATTTCTGCCTCAAATAAGAATTGTCTGGCAATCTGAAATAAGTTCCTGAATTGCATTGTACCTTTATTTCTCCATCTGAAAAATGTGAAGAAGATAAGTGAGATATATAGATTACCATGTGTGTATATTTGATGGAAAATATTCAGAAAAATTCCCAGGCATTGTGGATAATTAGAATATGAGTTGGAGCCCAATAAACTGAAAATTGCTTTCTGCACCGGTGCTTTTCAACTGTGAGACTTAGGATGAGTTTCTTGTCTGTTTCCTCTTATGCTTACAATTCCTGGGAACACGTAAGTGCTCAATAAAGATGTGCTTTAGGCTGATGAGAAGTAGCTGCCCTTAAAATTATTCAGATGTTTGAATTTTAGAATCTCAAACTTCTATATGGTTTACTAAATTGTCCCTTTAGTACCCATCTGCAGAAAAATCCTCACGAAGGACATTAACTCTTCCAAGGACACTAAAAAAAATCATAAATTAGGGCATGATGTAGTATACACTAATAGGTATTCTGATGATTAGGAAAAGATACTTGAAGAAAAGAATTATTACCATCAATCAAGCTGTTTTCTGTTGATTTAATTAACATGATTAAGTGCAGTACAGTGCTATTTACACTTCAGACTCACCCTTGAACAAATCTTCCAAACTCTTGACAAATCTGTTTAATGAATTTTTAAGTTCAACTTTCAAATCTTAATGAATCCAATAAGTGTAGACAAGTTATATGTTTTAAGTTATTTAAGATACTTTACAAGCTAATAAAATAATTCTTAATAAGACTGAATCTTATACCATACCAAAAATACTTCTTTGTTTATATAAATTATAACAATGCAAATGATATCTTAATATATTTAAGTTAATTACCAAAAAATTACCAAATGATCCCTTACAAATATAATTATATAAAAGAGCTTAATCTGATGACTTTTTTATATATCTTCCGAACACTCCTTTGTGGAATTTTATTTTTTTATTTTTTATTTTTTTTAGGAAGATTAACCCTGAGCTAATTACTGCCAATCCTCCTCTTTTTGCTGAGGAAGACTGGCCCTGAGCTAACATCGTGCCCATCTTCCTCTACTTCATATGTGAGACATGTGCCACAGCATGGCTTGACAAGTGGTACCATGTCCCACCTGGGATCCGAACTGGTGAACCCCGGGCCGCTGAAGCTGAACCTGCGAACTTAACTGCTGTGCCACTAGGCCTGAATTTTAAAAGAAAATTAATAGCATAATTAATACTTGCTCCATTTTATACCTTGGAAAATAAACATTTTTGGAAACATATTAATAAAAATTCACATCTGTTATGACAGCTGACTTGGAGTTTCCTTTTCCATCCTCTCCCCTATTAAAATCTCAAGAAGGCTTTTGAGAGCTAATAAGGGAATATGCCATTAACAGCATTCCAGAAACTATTTTTTTTTCAGAATAGTGCAAGTAGAACTGAAATTCCAGAACCTCATTTGGAATAGTATAAGGAACATATTATATCTAGCAAAGGAATTTAATAACTAATTCGAGCTATACCATGCACCACAGAAGAGCTAATTGTTGCCAAGTGCTTATTTTAATCAATAAAAAATTTTGTGCCTTTTCCGTTAGATCTGCAAGCCTGTTTTTCCTGGAAGACATTGAAGCGGTGGAGGCAATAGTAATTGCTAGTTTGTAACACTATGCTGTTCAATGACCACACTCCTGTGCATTTTCCTCTAATCCTCTTGGGCTGGGTTGGGAGGGGGCAAGGATGGCAGCAAATTGGTGTTGAATATAACTTCTTCGTGGGCACATAGCCCTTCTTACTTATGCCAGTAACACACCTATTAGTTATGCAAGAGTCAGTGATGTGACTTATGATGAGAACATGGTCAAATTTATTGTTTCTTGTGGATACTTATGTCCTTGTTTTGGATTATGAGAAAAAATAGGTATTATTTTGGTGTAGAGTTAAGAAATTTAAACAGCTTAAATATATTTGAACACTTAACAGCAGTAAGCATATGCTTGTTATTTTGGTTTTACAAATTGAGTCTCAAGCCACTAACAAATTATGTGTTGATTTAATTCAGAGGTAGTTAACCACAGTTTAAGACCTTTGTTCAATTAATAGCCCTATTTCTTATTAGTTGGGTGAACTCAGGTAAATTTCTGAACTTCTTTAAACCATAGCATTCTCAATTGTAAAATACCGTTACTAATAATAATTACATAATACAATATTACCATTAGAAGATTAAATGACATTGTTCATTTAAAGTATTTCTTTAATGCAATGTTGATCACAAAGTAACATCTCAATAATTACTAACAACATATGATTGTTATTACATATTATTATTACTATTATTATTTTTAAGTTAGAGGGAAAGAGTTCTGGATTTTATTTTTCAAAAAAGCTCCAAATACATATCAAGGAAGCATTCAGTAACTGGGCACAGGTTCGTTTGAATAACCATTAAAATATCTTTTGGATCTTTATACCCCTACCATCTGCAGTGGTCCACTTCACCACATTTTAACCCTTGACTACTGCAATAGTTATTTGCTGGTGCTTTAGTTATACTGACAATTGACTCATTCTCTACACAGCTACCAAAAATAATTTTTTTAAAGAAGAAGGAGAGTCCAGACATGATTTTGTAGACTCATTTCTACTTGCTCTTAACTACTAAGTACAACTCTAAGTCCTGGAAAAAAAATGCAAAAGGAAGCCAAAGGATAAATCTAAAAGTTGGAAAGAAGAAGGCAAACTGGTTACGAACCTCAGGTCTAGAGAAACAAGATAGCGACAGAGCATCTTACTACCCTCCACCCAACAGAAGAAGGTAATGGGGACAGCGTTTCTCAAAGCCCAAGCTAGCAACGCAAAGTGGTCCAAGGAGGTTCATTCTCTCTTGGATCCAAAAAGAGTCCTAACAATACCTGCTAAGCCCAGCACCACTGGCAAAGGGCATTGAGCTCAAGCCACGACAGGAATAAAGAAAGCGAGTGCTCTTCCTCCCCGTGAGTCTGGAGACTACCTTTCCCTGCTGAAAGGCACCGAGTGTCCAGGCTTCCTGCCACAGCAAGCTGCCTGGCTTGGGATATGATCTGTGTCCTCACAAATCAGAGACTCGCTTTCTTTATCTTGAGGTACCAGGTGACCCAGAAAGAGGAAACTCCTTCTGCACCATTAGGCAGGACCAGCAAGGGCCATTGGGAGCCCCAGTCTCACAAATAAGCCAAGCAGACCAAAATAGCAAGTCAAAAACAGTAAAACGTAATCTATCTTGGGAACCACAGTCAACTAAGTAGCTCAGAAATGCATGCTAAACCTAAACATGGTGACTGCCTAGTATAATAAAATATTCAAATAGGACCTAGAATCTCCTAATGCAATATCCAAAATGTCCAGATGCAATAAAAAACTCCTCCTCACAGCAAGAACCAGGAATGTTGGGACTTGAATCAGAAAACATAATCAGATGCTGCCAATATAAACAGATCAGACGCTGGCATTGTAGGACAAGGGTTTTAAAGTAGTCATCTTAAACATTCTTCTGGGGCTTGGCCCCATGGCCATGTGGTTAAAGTTCCATGTGCTCCACTTTGACAGTCCAGGTTTTTGGTTTCGCAGGTTCAGATCCCAGGTGTGTACCTACTCCACTCACCAGCCATGCTATGGAGCTATCCCACATACAAAAAAAGAGGAAGATTGGCACAGATGTTAACTCAGGTCTAGTCTCTCAAGAAAAAAAAAAAACTTCTTCTGGAAGCAATTACAAATATTCTTGAAACAAAAAAACAACAGAAAATCTCAGCAAAGACCTAGAAGTTATAAAAAAGAACAAAATGTAAATAACAGAACTGAAAGATCCAATAATGAAAACAAAAAAATTGCTGCATGGGTCCACTGTAGAGTGGAGATGACAGAGGGTAGAATCAATAAGCTTGAAGATTTCACTCAATCTGTACAACAGAAAAAAAATAGAGTAGAAGAAGGAAAGAAGGAGAGAGAGGGAGGGAGATAGAAGGAGAGAGAGACAGAAAGAGACCTCAGAGATCTGAAGAGAAATCACAAAAAATCCATCATTTGTATCATTGTAGTCCTGGAAGGAGACAAAGGAAATTGAGGCTGGAAGAACAACGAAATAATGGTTGAAAATGTCACAAATTTGGTGAAAGATATAAACCCACAGATTCAAGAAGCTGAGGGAACCCCAAGCAGGATTAACCTCAAAGAAATCCACATCTTGGAACACCATAATTAAACCTATAAAAGCTAAAGGCAAAACAAAAAATCTTGAAAGCAGTCAGAGAGAAGCAACACATTACCTAGAGTGGAAGGTCAATTCGATTCAACTTGTTTGTTTCTTTTTTGTCTCAAACTTTAGAGGCCAGGGATAAGTGGCACAATATTTTTCAAGGGCTGAAAGAAAAGAACTGTCAAATATGAATTCTACACCTGGTGAAATTATACTCTAGGAATGAGGGGAAAATACAGACTTTCTTAGATGAAGGAAAGCTAAAAGAATTTCTGCAAAGAGACATCCTCTTAGAGATTGGCTGTAGGAAGTTCATCAAACAGAAAGAAATGATAAAAGAAGGAATTTTTGAGCATCAAGGAGGAAGAAAGAATAAAGGAAAAGCAGAAATACGGGTACAAAGAATACATTATACTTCTCATGAATCTGGAATCAGCCCTGATATTCTTCAACTGGTGAAGGTTAAACAAACTGTGGTACATCTATACCATGGAATACTATTGGTTGAAATGAATAAGCTATCAATATATGCAAAAATTTGGATGAATCTCCAGGCAATCTTGCTGAGTGAAATAGTCAATCCCAAATGACTACATACTGTATAATTCTACTTATATAACATTTTTGAAATGACAAAATTTAAGAAATTGAAGACAGATTAATGGTCTCACAGATCCGAACTAGGGTTGTTGGTGGGAAAAGGAAGAGGTGTGGGAGGGAAATGAGCGTGGTTATAAAAGGGCAATCCAAAGGATCTTTGTGGTGTTCTGTATTATGACTGGTGCTGGATTCATGAACTTTCACAGGTGATAGAATTGGATAGAACTAAGCACACATACATGTACACATGCATATTAGTGTAGGTCAAACTGGGGAAATTTGAATAGTATTGGTGAATTGTATCAATGTCAATATCTTATTGTGATATTATACTAGATTTTTTGCAATACGTTACCGTTGGAGGAAACATTGTAAAATGTACATATTATTTCTTATCACCATAGGCGAATCTAAAATTATATCAAAAGTTTTACAAAGTTAAAAAAAAAAAAACGATACACACCGCAATGAAAACCATAATGAAAAAGTGGATTATGTAAAAATAACCAAAGTACCTGAAAACACCTATTGCTCAAGAAGTGGAACTCTGTACAACGTTTTTATTTTAAAATCTCTCCCTTGGGTTTTCATAGTGACATTGTAATACGTAAAATTTGGGGGTAGCTGAAAGAAAAGAGAGATTCTCACCCCGCTAAAAGAGAACAGCTATTACATTTTCCATGTCTTTACTTAAGTAAAATAAGTAATATATAAAAATGAAGTCATTAATTAATGACACAATAAAATATATTTCACTTGATAGAAGAAAAGTCTTGTCGACATTATCTTCAGTGAATCTCTGTCATCCTCAGCAGTCCCCTATTGTTTCACACATCATAAAACACTTAGAAATCATATTTGCATGCCACAGGAGAGTACACGGAGAGTTACCTACAGCCTGAAGGGACCGGCCATCCTCCTCCAGAGACCCCGGTTCCCAACTCACCACCTCAAGACTAAAGGGATCAATATCTTAACACATTTGTAATCTTGCACAGTCTTTGGGAAGTTCTGATACAGGCTAAAATTAGCGTTCTTTATTTTCTTCCTTGATGAGAAGCTCTGTGGGATCTGTGGTCTCCCTGTAAGTCCAGCTTCACCATCTTCAGTTTCATATCTCCTACCGAGAGCTCCAATAACAAGAATTCCCTGTAGCTCTTTGAACACTCCAGGCCTATTGAGTTCTCTCTATTTCTATACTTACTAACTCCTCTGCTTGGAAGACTCCTCATGCCTAATCCATCTAGCACATGGCTTTCATCCCTCCGCTACTGGGGTGATTAAAAGCTTTAAAGACTAAAGCTCTGCTTAAAGTCTATGCTTAAATGCAGTTTCACTTGTCAGAGCAAAGTGTTTTATATAAACCACAAATTTAACAATTGCTTTACTGTGTACATTTATTTACTTGACAATATCCTGACCAGACTGTAACACCTTTGAAGGCAAGAAATGCATATTTTTAATCTTTTTTTATTTTAGGGCTAGTAAGTTGCAATAGAGTAGACAGTCAATACATATTGTTGAATAAATTCCTAACAAATACTTGGATGATATTCATAAAGTGGGATCTACCTTAGCAGAATATCTTTATTACATTTTTGTGTAATATGTAGACCTCTTCATTCATGAAGAGGTCTTCATAAAGAGAGTTATGAATTGTCTCTCCAGAGAAAAACACTTACACGTAAAAATTTTACACAGAATTGCCATATTCACAGATTCCCCCATAGACCACCCAAAGCTCACCCCCCACCCAGGGCTGTGGATTACACCAAGAGATCTCCTAAAATGGAAGCTGATTCTTATGCTGTTGGACAAACTCTTACCGTGACTTTATATATATAGGTATTCTTACCATGCATATAGACTAGCCAAAATGTACTAAATAAAAATTCTTTCAGGAATCAGTAAGAGTTTGCTTTATGCTTAATGTGTAAAGATTAAATTATACAAAAACTGTGTATTCTATATCGAGGTAAAAGGAGTCAACAAGTCCCCAACTGATTAGAGATATTTCATACTCTGGAATAACCCAATATTTTATATTTTAAATGTCCAAACTATTAAAATACGCTGTTGAGGTATTACTCTTAAACTGATTTCACTCATTTTTTATGCTCAAAATATTTTGTTTTCAATGTGCCGAAAAGTGTAATATACAATTATTATTTATTTTAACCATGTGCATCTCTATGTCATGAGCTGAATATAAGACATCATAGGGATTACTAGAAGATATTACAAAAGAAATTTGAACACCATTCAAATTTATTTCTGCTTTGGATGGTATCAAAGACCCAATTGTAACCATCTTCTTTTCTTTTAGTTGAATTCATAGGGCAAATTACAATTAATTTTAGTTCTACAACATAATAGTGAGAAGTTTTTACAGTAAAATATTTTGTTTTTCTTAATTATTTTTTCATTAGTTGTTTTTTTATTAATAGACTTTACTCTTTACAGCAGTTTTCGGTTTGCAGAAAAATTGAGTGGAAAGTCGAGTTCCCGTGTACCCCCTCCGCTCTCCTCTCACACATAGTTTTCCCTATTATTAACATCTCGCATTAATGTGGCACATTTGGTACTATTGATAAGCCAATATCGATAGATTATTACTAATCAAAGTTCATAGTTTATACTAAAGTTCACTCTGTGTTGTACATTCTGGGGGTTTTGGCAAGTATATGACATGTATCCACAATTACAGTATCATACAAGACAGTTTCACTGTCTAAAAATCCTCTGTGCTTCATCTATTCGTCCCTGTTCCCCTCCCCTTGAACCCCCGGCTGCCACTGATCTTTTTACTGTCTTCATGATTTTGACTTACCAGAATGTCATACATTTGAAATCACAGAATGCGTAGTTTTTTCAGATTGGCTTCTTTCCCTTCGCAATATGCTTTTAAGTTTCCCTCTTGTCTTTTTGTAGCTTGATAGCTCTTTTTTGTAGATTGGTAAATAATATTTCAAGATATGGATATAACATAGTCTGCTTATCTAGTCATCTATCCAAGGACATCTTGGTTATTTCCATGTTTTAGCAATTAAGAATAAAACGGCTCTACACACTGACGAGCAGGGTTTTGTGTAAACATAAATTTTCTTTCCACTCATTTGGTAACTGCCAAGAAGCATGATTGCTGGACCAAATAGTAAGAGTATGTTTACCTTTGTAAGAAACTGCCTAACTATCTTCCAAGTGGCTGCACCATTCTGCATTCCATCAGCAGTGCATGAGAGTTCCTGTTGCTCCACATCCTCACCAGCATTTGATGTTGTCAGTGTTTTGGATTTTAGCCATTCTGATAGGTGTGTAGTGATATCTCATTGATGCCTTAATTAGCATGTTGAATGTCTGATGTGTAGTGTCTTTTCACATGCTTCTTTGCCATCTACATATCTTATTTGGTGAGGTGTCTGTTCAGCTATTTGCCTATTTTTTAACTGGGCTTTTTATTTCCTTATTGTTGAGTTTTAAGAGTTCTTTGTATATTTTGGATAGCAGTCTTTTATCAGATGTGTCTTTGCAAATATTTTCTCCCAGTCTGTGGCTTGTCTTCTCATTCTCTTAACAGTGTCTTTCATACAGTACATGTTTTTAATTTTAATGAAATCCAACTTACAATTTTCTTCATGAATCATGCTTTTGGCATTTTATCTAAAAAGTCATTGCCAAATTTAGGGTCACCTGGATGTTGTATGTTATACCATGTAATAATCTAGGAGTTTTGTAGTTTTGCATTTATGTCTATGGTCTATTTTGAATTAATTTTTATGAAAGGTATAAAGTCTGTGTCTAGATTCATTTTTTTGCATGTGGATGTCCAGTTGTGCCAGCACCATTTGTGGAAAAAACCACCTCTTTTCTGTTGAATTATCTTTGCTCCTTTGTAAAAGATCAGTTAATTATATTCATGTGGCTCTTTTTCTGGGTTCTTCATTCCAGTCCATGAATTTACTTATCTATTCTTTTGCCCATATGGTGCTGTCTTGATTACTGTAGCTTTATTCAGTAAGTCTTGAAATCCCACCTTGTTCTCCTTCACTACCGTGTTTGTTATTCTGAGTCTTTTGCTTTCCATATAAACTTTAGAATCAGTTTGTTGATACCCACAAAATAATCTGCTATGATCTGTTCATTAGATTTTTGGTATCCTTTTATCCCTTGGATTTTATTTTACTTTTTATAATATCTTCACGTTTAAAACTACAGGAATACAAAGATCCAAATTATTTTCTCCAATGTAGAATTAATCTTAACCTTTTAAGCAGTTCAATTTTTTGTATTGAGGCCAATTTGTTTTGCATATCAGTTAAATATACTACATAATCCCAAAATAAATTTCTGGGGTTTTTTTGTTTGTTTATTTTTTATTTTTTTAGATTCGGACTCTCAGTCCCAAAAGAGGGCCTGGCTTGAAAAGGAATATCCACAAAAAAACACATAGCAACAAAATACGCTCACAGCAGGAAATAGTGAAATAGCAGAGGTGGAAGCAGGCCCTCAAAATACTTGCAGTCTTTATGATTTATTTGACTTCTAACTTAATTTTTTTGTTTTCATAGGCACTGATCAACTTATATGCAAATTTTTAAACATGTTATTAACCAAGACAGAAAATTCAGATTAGAAAATAAAACTAGCAGCATTTACTTGATCATGCCAGTAAGTCAGTGCCCTCCACTGTGCTGCCAATTTAATTACAGGAGAATCCGCTAAAGTATTTATGAGGTTGTAAAAAAAGTTGGACAGACTAATAAACAATATATCTATAAATTTATGACATGATAACTATCTTTTAAGATTAATTATGGAAAAAAGGTACTTTGCATATATATTTTTGTGTGGGGGCTCGTATCAAACTTAGGTCAATTACTGCAACAAAAGTCACCTTTACCAAAAAAGAACAAAATCTATGTTCCAGGTCATTTATTCAAAGCAATATTTGATACAGTAAAATTCCAATATTTCTGTAGACTTTGGATTTACTGGGGAGTTCACTATGATGTACCGAGCATTTTACCTCTACTGGAAACCACTGTATTTAGGTCAACTCATTTGTGAAAGTTATTCGTATGGTCTTCTTTTTTTTAGGCTGATAATAATAATAATAATAATAATAATAATAATAATAATAGCATGTACTGACTTCTGGCTCAGAGCCCTGTCCTTCCGATACCTTATCTGATTTTTCCAACATCCACCGGCAGTAGGTGGTGTCAAAGGTGTTGTAGCTGCTTTGTCCCTGAAGGAAAGAAAGAAGAGAAACTTTAAATAACTTGCCCAAATTTAGACAGTCGTCATCAGGACTGAATCCAAGTAAATGTGGTTCCCAGAGGAATGTTTTTCCATGACACTATCTCCAGAGATAAAAGAGCAATGAAATCTGTGCAGGCTCAATTTGAAGGCAGAAAGCTGTGCACAATTCTCACTTATCTTTAGAACAGAAAAGTGCTATGACATATCTGACACTTTATTTACTATGATTACTCTTAGTTTATATGTTAATATATAAACATTTAAATAGGTAAATAATACCAGAAACCATTTAATGCTCTCCTTTTCTCAGCTGGATAGAATTTCAGAAAGATGATATTCTGTATTGGTGGTAACCAGATGCACTTTTTGGTGGATATTTATTTATGCTAGTGACACTCTTTACAGATTTTCTATTGTCATAGGATTGGCTGGACATTCATTTCCAAGTACAATGTTAGTGGAAGCCCTCAGGGTAGACGCTGCTGGAAAAAGACCAACTCTGAAGCAATGTGCTTCCGATGTCTTGAGAATCCGGTAGTCAGGCTGAGTCAGCCTCTCTAGTGACCAATTCACATATTGTTAGGAAGATGGCATTACATGTAGATAAAAGTTAGAGTCGAACTTGTTCAGTCTCATCTCTTTCATGTCAAAGACAGCACTTTATAATGTGCCTGATTCAGAATAATTTTTTGAATCCCTAAGTTTTTCATGAAGTCAGCTCTTCTCTGGAAATGGTGCCTTGAGAGCTATTTTTTTCTTAGGTGCTATGCTGTGTTATTTAAGTGTTAGTACCTCTCCTGGTTATTCTTATCCTATAAGGGATGTGATTGATTTTTTCCTTATCCCGTAATTCACTAGAGCTCTCCTAGGTCTTTTCACTTTTCTTATGACTCATAGCTAAAGGTTATTAACATCATACTGCTGAGCATTTGAAGAGAAACAGAATGTCCAATAAACCTGAGCTTATGCTCGGGGGAGAGGAAGATTAATCCTTTGCGATCTTCTGGTAGAATAGAGGGAAAATGCTAAGGCAGCTTCTGATTAGCCTGACTAATAAAGAGCAGCAACATCCACACTGGCCTCGCCAGCAGCAGCAGTCCATGGCAGCCCCCAGGGCAGCCCTTCCACTGACCCGGGCTCACCTCCTTTGTGCCCATTAGGCCTGCCTTGTTAATCCCAGTCCTGGAGAACTCCAACCTTTGTTTCCTCTAACTTTGTTCTGGCCCTGACCAGTATTATAGCAAAGGCAGAAATGACTAGCCAAACTTCAATGGGGTCCTTTCTAATCTTACACAATCATTTTATAGATCACTTGGTAATTCTTTAGTGAAGACACCATTGTGATCATCCAGACCTTCTTCTTTCTCAGGTCTTCTCTCCTACTCCCTCACTTCAGCCCTCTGTCTCAGCTAATGTCTTTAAAATCCATCTGAGCGAGCTCCCATATTTCTCTTACTTCCAGCCCAACATACTTCTTTGTCTACATCTATATCCATCTTTTCTCTCTGGACAGAGAAAAATTCCACTTCCTGTCTAAAGCTAGTTTACTTGCAGTAAATACTGATTTCTTTCCTCTCTCATTTCTTAAATAACTTGTGTTTCACCATTCCTTCCATTTTCATTAGCAAAGTTCCTTTTAGCATGCGTATGTTTCCTCTAGCTTAATAACAACAATAAAACCCCTCACTTAACGTGGCTCCTCTGTCTAGTTACCTACCTTATTTCATCATAAAATGTCTTAAATTTCTAGACAGTAGAGCTTACTGGACCTTGGCCAAAGATCTGAAGTTGGAAAGGTAAGTGTCAGAACTTGTACCATCAATGATATTATCTCTAAGTCTGAATATTTTGAAACATAAACAGAACCACACAGCACCTGGCTCTATCTAACATTTTTAATAATCCTTTAGTTTGGGCCATGTTTGTTCATTTCATTTCAACTATTGGATTGTAAATTCTTTGAGAATACAAGCCAAAATTTTCTTCTTCCTTCTCCTCTTGTTCTTGGTCTTTGTTGTTCCTCCCAACCTCCCTTGTTCAGAATAGGTATTACATAAATGCTCACTCATCCATTAATTGACATCCAAATGTTTTAAAACTTTTACTTAACTGGAGAATGTGGCTGCTGATCAGGAGAAAATCGAGTCTCACAGAGCAAACCCTGAACCCTACTCTAGCCAAATGGTATGGCTTTCCGGTGATAGATGCCTTTTCTCCTGGGTGGAAGAAAGGACTTCTGCCCATGTATGAATAGACTATAAAACAAATAATCTAGAGTAACTGAACCATATTGTCACAGTGAACCACTAATGCCACATATGCAGTTTAATTTCTCAATTGGTAGAAGTCTTTATTCATAAAAAAGCAACGCAATAAATATCATAATATTGTTTTATTACCCTTTTGCTTCTCATTCACTGATTGTTTCTAGAACACAGGATTAAACATAATTTATGAGCACACAATGTACATCTGACAAAAACAAAAAGTGCATGAAAAAAGATGCAGAAATGATACTGGCTTGGTGCCAGTGCTATGGAAGTTTATTATCAGAGTCAATAAGTTAATTCTCTTTATCTTTAGAGAATTTAGATCATATTCAGATTCACAGAGAGGTGCAACAAATAATAGATCTTCCGAAGTGGGAAACTTTTGTGAGTGAAAGTGACAAAAGACAAATAA
Organism: Equus przewalskii; assembly: GCF_037783145.1. Taxonomy (NCBI): domain Eukaryota; kingdom Metazoa; phylum Chordata; class Mammalia; order Perissodactyla; family Equidae; genus Equus; species Equus przewalskii. Next base: position 52,394,403 of record NC_091849.1, read on the forward strand.
AACTTTCCTGGGAAAATTGCCATGCAACTTAAAGCATTACTGCTATAAAACGTAGTGAACTGTGCGGACGTTAACAACATAGGAGCTTGTTGATAATTTTCTCCTCTCTGGTTGCGAATTTAAAAGTAAAATATACAAAGCAAACACATAACCAGAGGAATTAAAATCCAATCCTTACTAGTCGGTTTCTAGCTGACTAGTAAGTGAAACACAGAGGCCCTAGTAGCTGGATAACTTGGGATGCACTCCTTTTCTGCAGTGCCAACGTGGGCCTTGTTAGTGTGGCTATTCACAATTATGGGGAATATATTCTTTTGCTCAGTGTATCTTTTTAAATATCTGCTATATGCCGGCCATTAAGCTATATCCTAGAGATATAGTCAAATAAGACAGGATTTGTGCCCTTGTAGGTTTACAATGGAGCAGAATATGAAATAGATCAATATTCAGTTTCATAAATAAACACGTATATAAGCATACACTTAAAACGTATCTCAGGCTGGCCCAGTGCACAGCAGTTAAGTTTGCAAATTCTACTTTGGCGGCCTGGGGTTCGCTGGTTCGGATCCCGGGTGCAGACATGGCACTGCTTGGCAAGCCATGCTGTGGTAGGTATCCCACATATAAAGTAGAGGAAGAAGGGCAGAGATGTTAGCTCAGGGCCAGTCTTCCTCAGCAAAAAGAGGAGGATTGGCAGCAGACGTTAGCTCAGGGCTAATCTTCATCAAAAGAAAAAAGCATCTCTTGTTTTAGATTATTCCTGTCATTAATTCCCTCCATTGGTACAGAAAACTGGTTAGAGAGATTGAAAACGAGAAAATCAGTTAGATTTAAAGCTAAATATTATTAGATACAACTTAAAATCATTAAAATATTAATGTATAAATTTATCCATCATTTAAAATACCTGTCTTTCCAGGAAATCCAGTCATGTACTGTAAACAGCAGAATTATCTCACCTTTCCGTCAAATGCACTCAACTCAATGAGAAAATTTGCCAACTCTCTCCCCATGTACATCAAACAGTCAATCAATCAAAAGAAAAGTATTTGTGAAGTGCATGCAATGTGGGCAAAACTTTGACACTCTCTTTCTCCGTTAGCACCACGGGAGGTATTTGAATTTTCCAAATGGAAAATTCCTAGAATAACACTTTCTTGAAATGTCAGCCATCATGACACAGAAATAGCATAAGAGCTAAAAAGGCCACACTGTTATCATAATCTCATTATCTTAAAAGTAAAATGATAGTCCCTTCAGCATTAAATTATTACTTACATGAGCCACACTCAGCAGACTCTAAATCACCAATAAAATATTTCGTATATTTCAGGTTTTCACTGAAAGCCTTGTAACCACTGCTGCCTGATCCATCTTACACTGAAAAAGTTAATTACAAAATTAGAGCTTAAGAAGCTATGCCTCTTGGCATAGTCATGTGATATCATGATGTCACTAACCTGTAGCTGAGCTTGGGGACTTATGACTCACCCTAGTGCTCCATAATGAATCAGGTAGGCAGGGCTATTTCTAAGTCATTTAGTCAAAAGGTCTTTTCCTGCATTGCTGAACATTCCTGAAGAGGATGCAGCTGATAAGTGTTACACATTGCTCGCATTGAAAAGGTTCACTGTTTTAAAATTTGTGTTCCTAAGAGGGACCTTAGGTTAATCAATGATCCAATGGGTTTGAGGGACTGTATTTTTTTTAAATATTTACAATAACTGAAAGTAATAATATTAGTCCCAGAAAAATTAATACCCCTTTCTTAAAATTGTGGATAACAATGAAAGTAAACTTGGCTTATAAGAAGATGTAAAGGTTAATTTGAATTAGAATGTGTCAATTATAGTCTGGAAATATATTATTCTGGAGGATGAGGTCAATGCATCATTATAGGGACCTATAATGGCAAATTTAAAACCTGGCAATGCTACTCATTCAAGCATGCCACTGACCTCATATGCATAGTTAAAACCTTTCTAAATACAGATGTCTTACCCTGACTTACCAATAGATTAAGATCTATCATTGATTCAAAGAAACCATCAGAACTGTAAAGATTATAGTTAAGTTCTTCTAATTCTGCTATTCTCCCTGGCCTTTCTGTAGGACTAAAGGATAAGTCAGAAAAGTCTGTCTTTGGTAAAATGAGGTTAATAATATGCGCTGCCTTATAAGAGTGCTTGAGGATTAGCTAATTACTTGTCTTAAAAAGCGTATAATATTTCAAATAAAAAAGGCTATGACTTTAATCTAATTTAGAAACCACAGGAAAAGTACTGGGTATATATATTTATATATACTGTTTATATAGAATTATTCAGATCAACATCTTCTACTCTGTCTTACTTGACAAGGGATTGGAGAAGAACGATTCTACCCTTCTATGAGTTTCGCATAGTATTAAAATGGGAAAATTCCATCACTGAAGCCAGCTCTATCCTTGGTTCCTTTCTACTGCTTCCTGCACGTCTTCAGCGCTGCTGAGACAGGCTCTTTTCTGTCTCTGCTTACCGTCAAAAGTCATGAGACTAAGTCATTGCATTAGGACCCTTGGCAGGGGCTGAATATGTTGTTTGACTTCAGAGGATTGAAAAGTCCTGCTACCAGAAATACCTTTACAGTGCCCGAAAAGCTAGCATTCAGGTCAGCCCTTTGGATCAAGCACTTTTTCCAACTGTCTTCTAATAAAATGTGTGCAAGTTGCTATGGTGAGGATGGAGGCCCGGAGAAACACCACAGGTTAGTCACATTTTGATCCTGATTTTGAAAGAAGAGCAGAGCTCTGAATGGTCATGACAAATAACTACAATTGGATGGCCTGGTACATGGTACGCCTCTTGGGGAAGACACGACTGCCAGAGGCACAATACAGGTTGGCCATGGGCAAGAAGGAGAGTAACACAGAGACTATGGGAGGGAGAAAGAGCCAAACCATTCAGAGAAGGCACAGGAAAGAGAATGCCTTAGGAAGTCTCCTGAGAATTAGGGCCAAATCACATTCCACACATCTGTGTCAATTTCTCACTTTCTAAGGCCTGTAGATCTCATCTGGATGCAATCCTCTAATTAGAATGGGTGTAATTAAATTCCAGCAAAGAAAGGGAGACACCAGTTGAATAGAGATAGGTGTAAATTGACTTTGGATGGCAAATGTCACAGCGTCCTTTGGGTTCTTTCAGGCTTTTAAAATAGTCCTGAGTTTTGTATAAACTTAATATACAGTATTAGCACAAAGCTCATTTGCTCGAAATTACTATTTTACAAGTTAAACATAAACTATATCAAATATAGCAAAGCTAAATAAATATTGCAACTCAGTGCATGATTTAGGACCAAATAGGTCATATTTATATGGTCATATTTATATTGTTTGGTCATCAGGTATTATAGAATCAGGCCAACCAGGAACCGAATCTTAATGCCACTCCTTGCTAGCTTTATGATGTTGGGCAAGTAGCTTAGCCTGTTTGATTTTCAGTTTCCCCATCTGTAAAGCAGATAAAATAAGATCTACCCATCAGGGTTAAATACACACATGAGTGGCCTAGTAGAGTGCTCAGTAAAATGTAATTGTTATTAAACAATGATTATTATTGTTGTTGCTCCTCAATTGCCATGGAGACAATAAAGGCAACAGATGATCAAAGAAAGTGTATGGTTCTATGAACTTTAGCCCTCTGGGTCAGTTTCACAGAAGAGACAGGGCCTGTGCTGGTATTTGAATGTTGGACAGATTATGCACAGGCAGACAGGATTCTGTGAATGGGAGGAGGCTTCATTCTACTAAAGGGAGAATGGTATCAGGGACAGAAATATCCCTGACGTGATTTAAAAAGATAGTGAGAACACTCATCAAATAAGGAACCCATTTTAGGGAGACACGGGTAATATAGGAGGAAAGGTTAGCTTGGGACCTGATTATAGATGATCTTGACTATCTGCCAGCCCTTGGGCTCTTTTCTGTGCATAATTGAAAACGGGTTGGGCTATGATTCATAGACCAGTGTCAACCAGAAGAGAGATGCGTGGTCATACCCTGTACGGTTGTTCTCCTCCCTGGCATTTTAAGCAGGTTATCAAAGACCTAGCCTACATAATTCCCAGAGACCACTCTGGAGCAAGTGAATTGAGAATCTCATTCTATTCCTCACTGAGCCGACCCCACTTGAAGAAGGGGGCCACATCTACAAAAGAGTGAACATGATAATTAAGAAACTAGAAATCTTTGTCACTGAAAGATGGAAAGGTCTGAGTACTGTCGAAGAAAAAGCTCATAGACATGTTTTGATAGCTGAGTGGTTTTTTTCCTTCTTCTTCTTATGATCATATGGCCAAATGCAAGAGAATCCAGATTTCAGATAACTTGGTTCCCAAAATTAAAAGAGAAATATTTAAAGTACTTATACTATAATCTACAGCATAAATGTTATATTTTACTGTAGCTTATAGTACAGTATAGTATAATACTTCTGCTCTGTAGTTTTCCTTCAAATAATTATTTAAAGCAAAAAATTCCAGTTGGATAAACTTTCAGTCATTTTGATATAGGCCAGGCATTCCTGTGTTTGATAACAAGAAAAAGGAATTTTCTGGCTTGTAGCAGGATGCAAAGTTATCTAAGTCTGTTTGTAAACCACGTCTTCCAGGAATGCAAGGTGTTTAGAAATGTCTATCTTTCTGAGCTTTGGAATGTGACAAGTTCTACGTGCAAGTAGGATGGGCTAAGCTAACAGCAAAACATCAGTTTTCCTTTTTTTTTAATTCTCTGTATTTACCTTGGGAAAAAAAATACTCAAAAAGAACACGTTAGGAAATGTTCAAGTAATTAACAGTCTGTCATGTGGAAAAGGGTAAACTTATCCTTTGAAGTGTCACAGGGTAGAAGTAGTTCTGTGGGTAAAAGATACATAAAGGCTGATTTTAGCTTTATTTATAAGAAATATTTTATAGAATTGGCTGAAAATAGCTTAGCCTACTTCATGAAGATAGAAATACTCAAGCCAAATGTGGATGAGCAATTGTTTGTGAGGCAAGAAGGAGCTATCAATGAACTCAGTGATTTTATTCTCTATGCACGTTAGCATCACTGAGGGCTTTTAAAGCTACAGGGACCCAAAAACCCCACCTCAGATCAATTCATCAGAACCTTTGGTGGTAAAGCCTAAGGGCACTGATGTTTTTATTAAGGAGCAGGCTTGTGAATCACTCCATCAGCTGAGGTAGGGTCTAGATGGTCCCAGCGTCCACCGTACCTGTGACATTAACCAGGAGAATGCCATGAAGAATCACTGTTAGCATATGGTCAAGCACAGGATGGGAAGCAGAATGAATTGAGGGTAATGCAATTTAGAAGAAAGTGAGACAAGGAAGGGGCTGCTGTGAGTCTAGCTGCCAGATAATGAAGACTTCTACAATGAATGTGCGTTGCTTTTATAATCAGAAAAAAAAAAGCTATTTTAAATTATTATTGATATTAAAATAAATGAAAATTTGAAAAGGTTTTCCAGCCTCATCTTCAGTCCCTCCTGTGTCCCCAACCCTACCCCCAACACGTGCGTATATCCTTGTGTTCTGGCTACAATCGATTCCTCAAGATTCCAGGAACATTTCAAATAGTGTCCTACCTACGTGATAGTCAGTCATTAAGATCAATCTCCAGGAGTTAACTTTCCTCCCATCTCTGCCAGGTGAAATCATACTTATCTCCAAGATCTTGCTCAACCACCATCTCCTCTGGAATTTTCCCTGAATTCCTCCTAATTAATTGTTTTCTCGACTCTGTTTCTATAATATTTTGAACATAGCCCAAGAGCTGTATTTATCACATTGTATTTTAGTTATTTTTATTCATGATTATCTCCCTAGATTGTCTGTTAGCTCCTTTGAGCAGCAAAGAGGAGAGAGAAAGCAAAGAAAACTCACGTTTTCTTCAGGGAACTATAAAATCGCTGATGGAATCACAGAAGTTCATTGAGGATATTTTAAGCTTGAAGCAATGGTTGAGTACTCATTTGAATATATCTGATAAGTGTTTGGAAATCCATTTCTGAAGCTTTGAGAGAGGCCAGGGCCAGAAATCTAGAGTCAGGATTTATGCTCAGAGAGAAAAGTTAAAGTTCGTTCATTTATTCATTCAACAATTTTGTTCATTGCCTTCCATATGCAAGGGTATGGTGCAAGTTACTAAGATATAATGGAAAAACTATGGCTGAATGGTGCTGTCCTTTTGAAGCTCACACTCGAGTGAGACTGGGTAAGACAGTGGAAATGAATTCTCTGAGGCAGAGAGTGCATATGGAGAAAACAGCAGATGGCTAGTATATGGGCACTAGGAAATGCTCACTTCAAGCAGCAGGAGGAAGAAAATGAATTAGTTAACAATAGAGAAATAACAGTAGAGCAAGAGTCAGAGAAGTTAAAAAATAATGAAGACTGTTAGAAAGTAAAAGACCAAGTTGGAAAGTAGTTCTTCTAGTTTAGAGATTGTTAGAAGTACATTTTTCAAAGTAAGAATACTTCTGTGCAATTTAGACGTGATTTCTATTTTGCTCTCAATCCCTTCCTCCAAATTTCTTCATTTTTCATTTTGATAGGGATATCAAATTTTCTTTGTTCTTACTTTCAGCCCTGGGGTAACTCTGTCAGGCCCTGTGTCAGCCATCAGTCCTTCTTAAGCTTTGCAACTTTCCTCTGGGGATCTCGGTTCTTCTGACAGATGCTTTACCTCTGGAAGCATTTGGTACTTTCCTTAACCAGCATTTAAAGAGCCGCAATCCAGAACCTGATGCTGAATTCACTGCCACTAGATAGAAGAGTGGCTACATAACACATGAGTTCCAGTGCAAAATGAATGTGTTGAACCTTTCGTTGGAGAATAATTAAAATTTCAAGATGGGGACAGCAAAGTGTTAAACAATTATGGGCCCCTGCGTGATTGCACAGACAACATACCATGACTAATGTTTACCAGAAACTCTGTGGAAAGCAGTCAATGTTTAATAAGGATGTTCTGAAAGCCATCAGTCCACTGCTCATTCCTTCAACACTCTGACGTATTTCTCCAGATTAAACCTGGCCAATTGAGAAGTTTATGTCAAGCAGGGTAGCTAGATAAAATCCAGCAAGGCCAGTTAAATTTGAACTTCAGATAAACCATGAAATTTTGTTTTTTGGTATAGGTACATCTCATGTAATATTTGGGACATACTTGTACTAAAACTTATTTGTTGTTTATCTGATATACATATTTAACTGGCAATTCCATATTATTATTTACTAAATTTACCAACCTTAATTCCAAGATCACATTATTTGACTCTTTGTAAAACATGCTTAATACATTTCCCTTAGAATATTGTCCCTTATTGAGATAACTTATGAGCAAAGACCCTAGTAAATTTGATACAGTAGCTCTTTTAAAGTTGTTGAAAATATTGTTCCTTCCTTTATAGAATGTCTTAAGGGAATCCATAAGAGAAAATTATCTTAGGTCTATCTCTATGTACATTTACACCTCACTAGTATGCTTGTTTCTTTTAGACATCATAAATAAGATACCTGATACCACCTTTCTCTTTGCATTGGCTTCTTAGAAACCTAAATAAAATTGCGTAATGCATTTCTTACAGAAGTAGATATATATATGTTTGTATATATAACCATTTGGGCAACTTTATTCCTGATTTTATGTTATCTCTTATGCTCATTGTATCTTCTTTCCAATATCCTCATTTTTTAAGGAAATTTTATTTTATCTCATCATTTTGTACATAATTTTGTAAGCAGCCTGTCTTTGGAGAAAACAGGTAGTGATTAACAAAGTAAATCATGAATAAATGAAAAGACTTCCTGGAAGATTTACATGTAGTTGGTAATATTAAATTTCTTACTAACTTTAATATTTCATGAATATTTAATAATTTAAGTATATGACTGATGCAAGCAGCTATACAAAACTGTTGTTGATTCATTAATCTACAGTTTAAGAGAAGTACTTAGGACAGGCTCTCAGATGAACTTTATAAAGGTATTCACAAGAAGCAGAGTTCCAAAGAATAAGAAAATCAAGTTAAATAATATTGTACAATGGAGGGTACTAACGTGAAACCTAGGCATCTGAATAGTATTGTAAATTCATAAAAATTATACCTTTATGTGATTACTCACTCAAAACAAACATTTATCGTTGATTTCATCAAGATGGTAAAGTCAATAAGGATATCAAATATATTAAGCAACTAAAAGAAAGGCATTCAAAATTACAACAATATTATTGTTGATAATTTAGAATTACCTAAAACTAAAAGTGTTGGCTCATTCATTTGTTTTATAAAATATAAATAGCCATTTAGGTCAAATGATTTATTCCCTTATCCCAACAAGGTTGCTAGAAATTAATACCTTTTAAATGGAGGTTCCTTTTGTTTGACTGTCTATCCCAGCCCGATATCATTAAGTTACATATATTGGCTTATTTATAACAGACATTTACTGAGTAAGAATTTTCATTCATCAGGCAGATTTCTGCCACAGATATCAATACACATTTTTTGTTAATTTTATTACTAAGGAATCTTAGTACCAGAGAGGAAAATGGTTGCAACCCTTCAACTGTAAGCATAAATCTCTCTAACATACTAACAGTCAACAAGTGAAATTTGAAATTAAAAACACAATACCATTTATATTAGCACCCCCAAAATGAAATCTTTAGATATAAATCTATAAATAGGTATATGAGATCTATATGAGGAAAACTGCAAAATCTGAAAAAAAAAAAAAAGGAAAATGAGCTAAATAAATGGAGAACTATTCCCTGATCGTGAATAGCAAGACCCAATATGGTCAAGATGTCAGTTCTTCCCAACTTGATCTAGAGATTCAATGCAACCCCAATCAAAATCCCAGCAAGTTATTTCATAGACGTTGACAAACTGATTCTAAAGTTTATATGGAGAGGCAAAAGACCCAGAATAACAAACATAATATTCAAAAAGAAAAACAAAGTTGGAGGACTGAACCTACCTGACTTCAAGAATTACTATAAAGCTATAGTAATCAAGACGAGGTGGTGCTCGCAAAAGGGTAGAAAAATAGGTCAATGGCATAGAATACAGAATCCCAAAATAGACCCCCATAAATGTAGTCAACTGATCTTTGACAAAGAAGCAAAAGCAATACAGTGGAGCAATGATAGTCACTTCAACAAATGATGCTGGAACAACTGGACATCCACATGCAAAAAAATGAATCTAGATATACACCTTACACTCTTCACAAAAATTAACTCAAAATAGATCATGACCTAAATATAAAGCATGAGACTATAAAAGCCATAGAAAAATCCAAATAACCTTCCATATGATGATGGCTTTTTGGATACAACCCCAGACACATCCATGAAAGAAATAATTGATAAGCTGAACTTCATTAAGTTTAAAAACTTCTTCTCTGCAAAATACATTATCAAGGGAATTAGAAGACAAGCCATAGACTGGGAGAAAATATTTGCAAAAGACACATCTGAAAACGGACTGTTACTCAAAATATAAAGAACTCTTAAAACTCAACAATAAGAAAACAAATAACCCAATTAAAAAATGGGCAAAAGACTTTAATAGAAACCTCACCAAAGAAGATATACAGATGGTAAATAAGTATATGATGCTCCACATCATATGTCACCATGGAAATGCAAATTAAAACAACAACGAAATACCACTACACACCTATTAGAATGGCCAAAATCTGGAACACTGATGATGCTAAAATACTAGCAAGAATGTGGAGCACCAGGAACTCTCACCCCTTGCTGGTGGGAATACAAAATGGTACCATCACTTTGGGAGGCAATTTGGTGGTTTCTTATAAGACTAAACATAATTTTACCATGTGATCCAGCAGCTGTGTTCCTTGGTATATGTTGAAAGAATCTAGATGTTATATCATTAATTCATATGAATAATAATAAAACCTTTACCTGTTAATATTTATTATATTTACATGTGCTAGAAGCATCTCTTTTTTCAGAAGAGATTCTCTAATGGAAGTACACACAACAAATGGGACTTCGTAAAAAATTCAGATTCTTTAGCCTTCTGATTCATTCGACCTGGTGGTGAAGCTAGGAATCTGTATTTCAACAAGCACAGACCACTAGGCTTATAGTCATTCTCCAAGTAAATTTCAGATTACCTTTGAGAAGCATAGCTCTAGAAATAGGAACTAAGTTTGTAAAACATATCCAGTTTAGAAGTCAGGATACTTCTCTGTGAAAGCAGTGTAATCAGAAAGCGTTGAAAATCTTTTTTTAAGTGAAAATTTCTGACCAGCTATATTTATAATATTCTTAAAGGTAATATTAATGAAGGTAGAATATTTCCAATTTTTATGTAATGTTTCATTTCTTTCATTATTCTGTGGTAATATGTTTTTTGGTTTTGTTTCTCTCCTACCCAACTAAGATAAGGGCCATACTCATAATTTAGGGTAAGTGACAGACTTTTATAATTCGAATAAAATCCAGAAAGATAGATTGACTACTTAGGATAAAGAAATTGCGTGAGAAGCTTGCACTCTGTCTGAGATTAAAAAACCTGATCATCCTGATGCTTCTCCTTAATAGTTGCTTTCAACTGTGTCTGGAATTCATCAGATATATTCAAAGACCTTTCCACATCCGTGGGGGAAAATTTAAAGGAACTGGATAGTTGACAATCTTAGCGAAAGGTCTGAACGGGGCCCAGAGGATGACATGTGCACTGAAGCAAACAAGATCATTTAGATGGGAAGAGAGAAAGTGCCACTACAAAAAGGCTTCCCAAAAGATCTGGACAGGAACAGTCAAAGACACCACTACTCAAACTGTGCTAACAAAGGCTACTAGCAGAATGAGTTGAATGGTGCAGAACAGTCACTCCTGATTCCCGTTCAAAAAGGTGGATTCTCCACAGATCACAGTGAGGGTTTTGAACTTGAGATAAAGGACGGTTCAGCACAGCTTTCTGGACTCCAGCTGGCTGCTTGGTCACCTAAGAGTTTTTTTCCACTGATGGACATAAGTATATGAGATATTGATTATCTAGCTTTTTAATGTAATACCAAATAACAAATACAGTAATGGTAGACTGAATAGTTTACTACTGCTAAGATATTAATATGATTTGGGGAAATAATATTAAATTATTAATAATTTCTAATTCAGAGTATGCTATTTATTTCTTATTAAATACATCATATTAAATGCAGTTACATTCGAATTAGGCATTTATGGCTTGTGGCTAGAGGAGTAATGTAAAATGGTATAATTGAGTCAGTGGTCCTAGATTCTAGCCTAGATTCTAGCCCATTTTACTCTAATTAGCTGTGTGATCTTTGGCAAGGCGTTTAACATTTCTTGAGATTTTGTTTCTTCATCTATAAATGATAATATCTCTGCTCATTTTGCAGATACATTACATGGTACAAGATCATCTATGTAAAAATGTTCTGTGACTATAGAGAGCTCTACAAATGCAAGTTATTATTTCTATTGTTCTAAGAATAAGGTAAATTATATATAAAAACAGAATATATTTCATACAAATTTTTAACTATTTATTCTAAGAAAGATGTTCTTTTTTAATATGAAAAGGAAAAAAATTTTACCTTCTGATAAAAGCCTAGAAGGAGTTAAACTCTCGAGGACGGCTTTACTTGTTGGGTTAAGCAGTCCACTTAGTACACACAAATTCTTCATATACTTATTAGACAGCCATCTGAGAATGAGTCTAGTATCCTTGATCTTGGAACCAACGATTTTGTTCTCTTTCTGAACACACAAGATTAAATATACTTGTGAAAAGCAAGTTTTATTTCTATCTCTTCTATACAACTTTCGCAAGATTACAAAATTATATTACTTGTTTTTAAACAAGTCCCTAAGTTTTCCTACATGCACTCCATTCTCCATCTAATATCCTTTTTATTCCTGTCTGTCAAAAACTATAAATTCAATCACAGTGTTATTTATTATATTAAAAGACTGAAAACAACATGAGTGTCAATCACAGAGAATATCAGTTGTAGCCCACTATTTGTTCTCCACTTCTCACTTGCTAAAGGAACCCCTAATTTTTAGCTGGGTTTTCCCAGATTCGCTTACAGCTGGGCATGGCCACGTGACTGAGTTCTCCCCTTTGGATATGAGTAAAAACAGTTTTCGCAGCTTGTGGGAAATGTTCTTCCTCTCCGCTCAATGGACTCCATCCTTCAGAAGCTTGAGATAAAGGTAGAGTCTGGGACTCTACAGCATGTGGCATCGTACCAGCCCAGAACTTCTTTTATGCATGTAAGAAAGAAACTTCTGTCTTGTTTAATCCACTCTTAGTTTTGGTTTTCTCTCATTTGCAGTCAAACATACATCTAACAAATACAATTTTCTACTTGGTGGAACTGGTTAAAAAAATTATTCAGACATTAAAATGATAGAATGAAAAGATAATTACAATATATGGAGTAATAAAATCAGATTACAAAATAGCATTTACAGTATGATCTGAAAGCATAGAAAACACTGTGTTAACTATTGATAAAATTATCACAAAAAACCACCCTAAAACTCAGTGGCTTTTTTAAAGTGGCATTTTTTAAAATGATGATTTATTCCAAGTCATGTGTCTATTGATTATCTTGGGATTGGCTAATCTAGGCTGGGTTCTGTTGGACTTGCCCAAAGTTACTGATTGGGTCCAGGCCTTCTCTATGAGTTCTTATTCTCTTTGGTCCAGTGGTCTAGCTTATTTTATTTTCATGGCAATGGGAGAAATATAAGAGGGTAGAGATATTTCAAGCCACTGCTTGTGTTACATCTGTTAATACCCCATTGGCTAAAGCAACTCACATGGCTAAGCCTACAATCAAGACACAGTGGGGTATATACAATCTTTAGTGGGAAGAAATGCAAGTCACGTGGCAGAGGTTGTGGGTCTATAGAGGAGATAAAAAATTGTGACCAATAATTTGATCCTCCACAATCACAAAATTAATTTTGACTGATAGGTTTATAAGTGGTTTTATTTCCTTCTATTTTAGACTTATTTTTTCTAATTTATGTGGAATAAACAGGTTTAACATAGAATAAATTCATAAAATTATATTTTAAAATATGATACCCATGCTTCAAGGCTCATCTCAATGCCACTTTCTCTTTGAAGCCTTCTTGGAGATCCTGACAGAACCTCCTCTGAACTACGAAGTATTTACTTTTATTTGTATCTCTCATATGGAATTTCTCATATACTTTTTATTTTAATAATCAGCATCATTTTTCATTACTCATTTCCCATTAGACTGCAGAATAGAGGTTATGCCTTGTTCAGAAATGCATCTTCTTAGCCCGAGTTTTCACATAGAAAGTGCTCAAGAAATATTTACCAAATGCCTTGGTAAAGTACAATTAAAAAAAGACACCTTGTGTAGAAAAATATTTACCAAATATTCACAAAACATGTTGACAGATCATACACAAAATATATGAAACTTTTACAAAAATAGTATCATTGAGACAGATCCATGAGAGATGCTGTTTACCTGATTTACACACTCTGATGACCTGAATCTTGACTCTTATAAACTCTTTGCATCTCTGAGAAGAGGACACCTGAGTTGCATACTACAATGTAGGATAAGGGAGATGCAGCGTGGAAAGAAAGTTTAATCCCCCTTTGACTGGCTGATTCACTTCCTGGTAGAAGTGATACCTGAAAACAAGTGTGCCATTATACAAGACCCGGAAGCCACAGATACTTTGTAAGACTATTAGACCACAGTGATTTATTGAGAATTTAACATAGAAAGTTCATGTAATAACCCATTGAAAATTTAGCTTGCTTTTACTTTGCAGTGCTGTTGGCTCTTAAGAAGAAAAGAGTTTTTCTCCTCTGCCTTCTCAAGAGTGTGGCCAGTTCTTTTCTGTAAAGTATAGATTGTCCTTTTTCATATGAAGATGTCAGGGGAAAAGAGAATACTCTTTTTGTATTTCAGGACTGAGAAGAAGTTGCAGTGGGGATCGAAACTCTGGTAGCACCTCTTTATGACCTTTCGATCGTGAAGTATCCAGAGGGAGAAAGTTATGGCAGCTTTGTATTCAGAATCGAGGTGTGTATGTGGGGAATGGCATAAGAAGGGACACCCACCAAGAGATATGGAAGAATACCAGGACAGAAAGTTCTGTGAAGGATACAGGGACCTAAGAAAGCTTATTTGCAGTCTCTTTCTTAGGAATCAAGATCTCAAAAAAAAGCACAGCTTCTTGGGTACCTGTGAGCACTTGTCGGGGGGTGGGGGAGGAAGTAAGCAGCATGGCCTGGGAGCCCAAGCAAGGGGCCCGCCCCCCGATGGAACTTGGACCTGAGGGATAAGAGTCACAAGTGGAGTTGTCCAACTGGACGGATTCTGTTGATTTGGGCAGGAAGCTGGGAAAGATCCCACATTGGATGCAACTTCAGCGTTGACCAGAGACAATAGACCAGAGCCCACCAAGATATTCTGTATCCGCTAGAAACTGAGGTTGCTATGGAAACTGTGGACCTCTTTTCTGAATCAAATAAGCACATGGGACTGCATGGCTGTTTGTACAAACTCAGGGATGGAGAAGGAGCTCCTGGAAAAATGTCAATAAAGGTAGCTCCAGCTACATTTAACTTGATTTGGGCAATCTAAAAAGGTGTGATGCCAGTTGGATTATTGTTATTATTATTATTGTTAATTATTATTACTGTAAGAGCACTTAACATGAGATCTACCCTTTTAACAAATTTTAGGTGCACAATATAGTATTATTAACTGTAGATATAATGTCGTACAGCAGATCTCTAGAACTTTTTTTGCTTTTTTTAGTGTTATCAGGTTGTAATAAAATATGAAATATGAAATAAAATAAAATAAAAAATTAAAAAAATAAAATATGAAATAAAATATAAAATATGAAAGTGAAACAACATTTTTTATCCATCAGATTGTCAAGTATAATACTTACAATATTCATTATTGATAGTGGTGAGAGGAAATTTGTATCATTATATGCTTCTGCAAAAGTGATTTTTTTTTAGTTAAAAAGTAATGCTTCATTGCAGGTTTTATATTTTGAGCCTCATTTACATATTTGTCCCCAATCTTTGAAATTGTCTAGTTAAGATTGATGTTTTCTGATGAGACGACTTATTCTTTTTTAAAAAATATTTTTATTTATTTTTGACAGGCATAAAAGATCTCTAAAACTTAATTATCTTACATAACTGAAACTTTATATCCATTAGATAACAACTACCCATTTTCCCCTCCACTCGGCCTCTGGTAACCATTATTCTACTTGCTGCTTCTATGTGTTTGACGGCTTTGTATATCTCATAAAAGTGGTACCATGCAGTATTTGTCCTTCCGTGACTGGCTAATTTCAATCAGGACAATGTTCTCAAGGTCCATCCATATTGTCACATATGGCAGAATTCTCTTCCTTTTTAAGGCTAAACAATGTTCCATTGTACACATAAACTACATTTTCTTTATCTATTCATCTGTCGATGGATATTAGATGGTTTCCACATCTTAGCTATTGTGAATAGTGCTGCAATGAATACGGGAGTGCAAATATTTTTTCAAAATCTCGATTTCAATTCTTTTGGATAAATATCCAGAAGTGGGTTTACTGAATTATATTTTTAAATTTTTGAGGACACTTTATACTGTTTTTCATCGCAGCTGCACCATTTTACATTCCCAAGAGTGTACAGCTTTGTATTCAGAATCGAGGTGTGTATTTTTCCACATCCTCACCAACAACCATTATCTTTTACATTTTTGATAATAGCCATACTAAAAAATGTAAGGTGGTATCTCATTGTGGTTTTGATTTGCATTTCTCTGCTGATTAGGGATGTTGAGCATCTTTTTCAAATACTTGCTGGCCATTTGTGTGTCTTTATAGAAATGTCTATTCAGGTATTTTGCCCACTTTTTAATCTTTTTTCTTTTTTTTTTTTGCTATTGAGTTGAATGAGTTCTTTATATATTTTGGATATTAACCCCTTATGTGGTTAATATACCAGATAATATACCATATATGCCAGATCCATGGTTTGCAAATATTTTCTCCCATTCCGTAGATTGTCTTTTCACTCTGTTAATTCACTCTGCTGTGTGGAAGCTTTGTAGTTCGATGTAGTCCCACTCGTCTCTTTTGCTTTTGCTTCCTGTGCTTTTAGTGTTCTATCCAATAAATAATTGCCAAGACCAATGTCATGAAGCTTTTCTCATACATTTTCTCTTAGGAGTTATACAGTCTCAGATATTATGTTTAAGCCTTTAATCCATTCTGAGTTGATTTTTGCGTATTGTATAAGATAAGGGTCCAATTTAATTTTTTTGCATGTGGCAATTCTGTTTTCCCAGCATCATTTTTTGAAGAGGCTATCCTTTCTCCACTGTGTATTCTTGTCACGTTTGTCAAAGATTAGTTGACTGTGTAGTATGGCTTTATTTCTGGACTCTCTATTCTATTCCATGAGTCTATCTTTATATCAGTACCACACTGCTTTAATTACTTTAGCTTTGTAATATATTTTGAAATGAGGAGCTGTGAAGCCTCCAGTTTTGTTGTTCTTTCTCAGGATTGTTTTGGCTATTTGGGGTGCCTCGTGGTTCCATGTAAAGTTTAGGATTGTTTCTTCTATTTCCGTGAAAAATACCATTAGGATTTCGATAGGGATTGCACTGAATTTGAATTTGTAAATTTCTTTAGGTAATATGGATACTTTAACAATATTAAGTTTTAGGTAATATGGATACTTTAACAATATTAAGTTTTCTAATCCATAAATACGAGATGTCTTTTCATTTATTTGTGTTTTCTTTAATTTCACATATCAGTGTTTTACAGTTTTTAGTGCCTCCTTGGTTAAATTTATTCCTAAATATTTTATTCTATCTGATGCTACTGTAGACAGGATTATTTTCTTAATTTATTTTTTAGACAGTTCCTTTTAGTGTATAGAGAAACAATTTATTTTTGTATGTTGATTTTGTAGCCTGCAGCTTTACTGAATTCATTTATTAGTTCTAATTTTTTTCTTTATGGAGTCTTTGGGGTTTTCAACGTATAAGATGACGTCATTTTCAAACAGATAATTTCACTTCTTCTTTTCTGATTTGGATCCCTTTTATTTATTTTTCTTGCCTAATTCCTCTAGCAAACTGAATTCAATGGCACATTAAAAAGGATCATACACTATGATCAAATGGGATTTATCCCCCATACACAAAGATGGTTCAACCTACAAAAATCAATTAATGTGATACACTGCATTAACAGAACGAAGGACAAAAACCACACGATCTCAATAGATGCAGAAAAAGCATTTGACAAAGGTCAACATCCTTTCATGGTAAAAACTTTCGACGAACTAAGAACAGAGAATTACCCTACCATAGTAAAGGCTATATATGAAAAGTCCACAGGTAACATCATACTCAAAGGTGAAACACTGAATGCTTTTCCTCTAAGATCAGGAACAAGACAAGGATGCCCATTCTCACCACTTCTATTCAACATAGTACTAGCAGTCCTAGCCAGAATAATTAGGCAAGAAAAAGAAATAAAATTGACGCCACTTTTGTACCCTGACCATGATATGGTGGAGGAAATGATACCTATTACACTAAAAATAGCCAGCCCTGGGGATCTAGTGATTAAGATTTGGTGCTCTCAGTGCCATGACCCAGGATTCATTTCCTCATCAGGGAACCACACCACCATTCTGCCTGTTGTCATATTATGATGGCTTCATGTTGCTGTGACGCTGAAAACTATGTCACCAGTATTTCAAATACCAGCAGGGTCACCAATGGTGGACAGATTTCAAGGGAGCTTCCAGACCTAGACAGACTAGGAAGAAGGATGTGGTCACCCACTTCTGAAAAAAGTACCCATGAAAACCCTATGACTAGTAATGCAGATTGTCCGGTACAGCGATGGGAGGTGAGAGAATGGCACAAAAAGACTGTGCAGGGCTCTGTTCTGCTGTACACAAGGTCACTAGGAGTCAGAAACACCTTGACGGCACCAAGAACAGTAAAAATATTGCCACATCAACAATAATTCTGAATATTTCTTTTAATTATTTTGCCCAATAATAAGTGGGTTAAACTTTTATTTTAAAACATGAGTCCTAGTGACTGATATATATGTTGAATAGAAATATAGATAACTCAGTTATGAAATTTTGGCAATTCGGTTTGGCAATGGATTTTACACCTATTGATTTTATGAAATTCATTGGATTAGGGTCCCTTGGTTTTTGTTGTACATGTTAGAAATATATTATTTAAGGTCAGATTGTATCAAAAATATTCTTATGACAATGAACTAACTTATAACTTCCCTATATGGACATATTTTGACCTGATTGGCAATACAATGAATGGATAGAAAAATCTATGTGCCTCACTGTGCAAGCGTTTTAATTTTTTTTTGCCAAGTTTTATTAGTCTAGAAAATTTTATTAGATTCTCTCACTTATTAGATCTGGTGGTGTAATGTATTTATATTTTCCCCTTTACTCCCACCAAAGATACTGCAAAAGATTTTCCTCACTTAAAAAATATTACATACATATATATATATTTGGGCCATTAATCATTGGTCTCTTTGCTGCTAAGTGTTTGCACCACATGTCTGTCTGAGATAAGACGTTACTGACTTCATTGGCAATTTGGCCCAGGAGTAGCTTTTATGCAATAGCCAGAAGTCTCTTAAATTAATTACCAGAGTATTTCAAAGGAGTTTCAATTGTTCTACATAATCCATGCATTGTCTACTCTGAGAGCCCTCCACAATTTTAATGAAGCTAATGTGACTAATGACACAAATATTAAAATCTCCATTCTCTTTATGATATGCTTAGGTCTGAGAGCAATAATCCTGGGAATGTTTCACAGATTAAGACTTTCCACATCACATAAAATTTAGGCTAGGCTCTCTCAAGTATTTTTATGAGTTTTAGGGCTTTTAATATTATTGATTTAATGGTAGTGACTAGTGGTATAAGATAGAGACTAAATACTGGCAAGCGGATAGACAGGAGCACAGCAAACATAGCCCTGAGAGTCTACTCCCACCAGTGGGTAATCCTATGGCTTTTTCAAATCTTGTTAATCCTTTCTGCCTTTTTTCCCCTTGTAAAATTAGGACAATAATATTAACATTTATACACTGTGCTTTGGGATACTCAGATGAAAGATGTCATTAGATATATAGAATATTTTACAGACACAATCTAATTAACAGTCACTTCACTTGTTACATTAAGTGTCTTTACATCTTTGTGAATGTGGAACCTAAGAAATGGTGATGTTAAGTGATGTGTTGAAAGTAATAATGTAAATTAGGGACAGTGCTTGAAATATAGCCTAATGATTTTAAACCTTACTGGTATAAATCTGGACGGAATCAAAGAAATTCTGTGGCTATTTGTTTTGAGCACTTTTCTGACTGGTCTGGAAAGTTTTAAAATGAATGCCATTCTAATGTAATAAACAAGAACATTAGAAAACATTCTTTTCTTCTAAAGTTCTTCTATTTGATATTCACTTCTCTTACAGTTGTGCCAAAATCTGTGAAAGTTCTAGAGATAGAAAGAAACAGTGATCTGAGAATTAATGAAATGCTGATCTGAGTTAAAATGATCTGAGTTAAAATGAAAACGCTGTAGGTGCTAATTTGAGCAGTGAGTGTAACATCTAACTTCAACTCCTTGAGTGAAAGATATTATGAGTTTTATAAATGCTGAATTAAAACATTTGTTCTTCATCCTTTTCATCTCCTTAACTTGCTGAGAGTCCAAAACTCCTTCTCAAGCTTTATTCTGTACACGTTTTCCAACATCTCTTTTAGATGTTATATTCATTTCCTAGGGCTACTGTAACAAATTGCCACACACTTCGTGGCTCAAAACAACACAAATTTATTGTCTTACAGTTCTGGAGCTCAGGAGCTCAAAATAGGTCTCACTGGCCTAAAATCAAGGTGTCAGCAGGACTGTGTTCCCCCTGGAGGGTCCAGGGGACAATCTGTTTTCTTGCCTTTTCCAGCTTCTAGAGGCTGCCCAGTTCTTGGCTCGTGGTCCACTTCCATCTTCAAATCCAGCAATGGCTGACCTAGTCTTTTGCATATTGCCTTCCCTCTGGTGCTCCCCTTTGTCTCCCTCTTACCCTTATAATAACCCTGTGATTACACTGCTAGCCTGTCAGTAATCTAGGCTTACCTCCCCATCTTAAGGCAAAGTTGATTCCCTCTGCTGCCTTAATACTTCTTGACCGTGTACGGTCACATAACCTCATGTTCTGTGGATTAGAATGTGGACATCTTTGGAGGACCATTATTCTGCCTACTACAGATGTTAAGAAATAGAGACCTTCAAATGAGCATTAGAAAAAGGAAAATGTGGCCATAAATAATCTTATTAATCTCAAAAGATCTAACTTGTTTTTAGCTTGCCTAAATATCTTAATTACTTAGACAACTTTCTTTTTCCAAAAATCAAAGCTATTGTATCTTAAATATTTATTCTTATCATTAATGAAGATAAAAATATTCCTGGATGAGAATCCTTGAAAAGGCATACAATAAATTAAGTCATGTCATTATATATGACCAGTAACAGTATCACCCAGACAGCACAATATATTGAATTTGTGCATCTGCATGCTAATAA
This sequence comes from Equus przewalskii, assembly GCF_037783145.1. NCBI lineage: Eukaryota > Metazoa > Chordata > Mammalia > Perissodactyla > Equidae > Equus > Equus przewalskii. The sequence goes on from NC_091849.1 coordinate 52,415,156, forward strand.
GGATAGAAGCTCAATCCAGGAGAAAGGATTCCAGGCATTTCAAAACACAAAACACAGCTTAATAATAATTGTGATCTGTTCCTTTCTTATAAACTTACATTTGAAAGTGATCACGCAGTTTATTCTTCTTCTCTTTCTTTTTTTCTAATGAATAAATTTCTGTATAAAAGCTAGAGAGAAACTTTGTTATGAGCAATTATAGAATCATTTTAACTGTAAATATAATTTATATCATATGGTTATCCAAAAATAGTGATTGAAATAAATACGTTTCCAAAGGAATTTTGTCAACTTCCCCTTTTAAAAATATAGGTTCTTTCCAAACTTCCTCATTGTTTGCTAAGCACACCACTATTCTCCTAGTCACTCAGTGTTAGCATTTATGCTTTTATTGCCTTTATCCAGATATCAAATTCCATTATGCTTCTTTTGAAATGATATTCTCCCTGTTGCCTACTAGGAGCCCTGTCAATCCATCCCAAGATGACTATGAGAACATATCTTAAGGATCGGTCTACATTAATTTTTTTTATTTGAAAGTTTAGGGAGAAAAATCAGCTCAGATTCATTGAACAATGTACCATGACATAGGCAGCATTCCAAAGGCTTTAAAATTCTAAACTCACTTTGTTTTCACCTTGACCCTATGAGTTAAGTACTATTTTAATTTCATTTCACAGATGAGAAAACTGAGACATGGGGAAGTTACATAATTTGCTCAAGGTTGGGCAAACACAAGTAGTGGAACCAGGATTCAAAATCAGATAGTCTGGGCTGAGCGTTTCCACCCACCTGCTCACCATGCCGCCTGGAAAGTTTTAGGAGAGGCAATAAACTCCATTTGTGCCTTGGGGGGCTGTGGGACCCACCACAGTAATTCTAATGTGTTCTCACTCTGACGGATTCTCCAAGGAACTGAAGGGCATATGTGATAGGGACAAGGAACCACTGGGTGTGAGGGCCTCCATTACCAAAGGAGCAAAGAGGAGGAACAAGTCCTTCCACCCCCACACAGAAACTAGTAGAGTCCTGTTTCCTTAGTCTGCCTTGTCATCCTTCTTCCAGCCCAGCTAGACAATGCTGCCAGGTGCTCCATGGCTCCTCTTACATCACGTTATTCTCCTACCCGAGAACCTAAGTGACTTTGTAATGCTTACAGGAGCAAGTCCAAACTGCTCCATCTGGCGCTGAGGATTCTTTTTATTTGGCTCCTCTGTATCTATCTAATCTTCCACTTCGTCCAAACACAGATTTCCTAATTTCCACGCCTTGGTGTCATCCTCGACTCCTCTCTGTCTCTAACATCTGACAACAGGTCTATCAGCAAATCCCACTGACTCTAACTTCACAGCCTGTTCCAAATCCAACCGTTTCTCAACACCTCCACTGTCACCACCTCGATCACATAACTGCCGTGCCTTGTTAAGACCATTGACACAGCTGCCTAACTGGTCCAGCTGCTTCTGCCCCTACTCTTCTACGGAACCTTCCAAACACTGCAGTCAAACTATTGTTTTAATATAAATTACTCCTTTGCTAAAACCCCTCTGGTATCTCCCTATGTCACATAGGAAAAAAGCTGAAAGACCTTACATAACCCGGCCCCAGCCAGCTGTCTGACTTTACCTTTTTCCCCTCTTGCACTAGATCACTTTGTATTAGTCACGTCGGTGCATAGTATTGTTAGTAGATGTGTATTTAGGAGTAATCCCTGAAAATATAGTATCACTCCCTGGAGCAGGAAGACAAAATAAAATAAAAACTTTGGGTTTTATATATTAATATTGGTTGAATTCCTGGAGGTAAAAACAATCCTCATTATAGTTGAAGTTGTAGTCTTTGAAGAAATACAATTTTTTTAGTAGACGTCCGTATTTGAAAAAATCAGGGATTAAAGGTCACCCTTACACTTTCTTAGGGTCTTGAAATAATTCATTTTAGCTGGACATAATCTACCGCTAATAAAGAACATAATAACAGATCTGTTAATAAACTGACATTTTCTACAGGGAGAAACTTTATGGAAACAAAAAATCTACCCTGACTTATCTTTTAGTGTGATTCTCCAGTTTGAATTTTGGTAATACCTAGCAAAAAGTGAGCCTGAATGACAGTCCTTCCTTTTCCCCTCTTGAGGTAACATCTGCTTTTAAAACCACTAGTAAAACTAAAATTTTAGTAGTTTTAAATGCAGATTTTATCTTCTATCTATTTATTTTTCTTTTTTAAAGATTGGCACCTGAGCTAACATCTGTTGCCAATCTTTTATTTTCTTCTTCTTCTTCTCCCCAAAGCCCCCCAGTACATAGTTGTATATTCTAGTTGTAGGTCCCTCTGGTTGTGATATGTGAGATGCCACCTCAGCATGGCTCAACGAGTGGTGCTAGGTCTGCACCCAGTATCCAAACTGGCAAAACCCTGGGACGCTGAAGCGAAGCAGGCGAACTTAACCACTCACCATGGGTCTGGCCCCCTTATCTTCTATTTAAATATACATTTCAGAAAAGTCTCCATAATGGGTTTTTTTGTTCATTTTGGTGAGGAAGATTAGCCCTGAGCTAACATCGGTTGCCAATCCTCCTCTTTGTGCTGAGGAAGATTTGGCCCTGAGGGAACATTTGTGCCATAATGGGGATTTTTTGAGCATATAAAAAATAAATTTTGTTTTAATGCTAAAAATGCTAGTATAAAACTGTATAAATAAATGTATTCTTATAAACTTTTCTTATTTAAAACTGGCCTGCTTTCTACAATGGACCAAGGGATCCAGCACTGAAATCTACAAAATAAAACTGAGAAAATACTTAATGATATAATGGGATAATTATTTTTTAAAATTGTGGTAAAATATGCATAACATAAGTTTTACCATTTTAACCATTTTTAAGTACACAATTCAATAGAATTAAGTGCATTCACATTGTTCTGCAACCATTGCTGCTAACCATTTCCAGAACTTTTTTAATATGCCAAATTGAAGCTCTGTATTCACTAAACAGTAACTTCCCCTCCCTCCAGCCCCTGGTAACCAGCCATGGGGTCAGCCCCATCATGAACATTTTATATGGGATGTATGTATTTAGTTGCCATGCTTCATAACAGAAGATCAGAATGATAAAAAACATTCCTGTAGTAGCACTTCCAATCTTGTCTATGGAGCCATTATCAAATGTATAATTAATATTCTTAGTAAATTTCTATACAGAAAGTAAAATTAACGAACTCAAAAATTCTTTCCTGAGGCCGGCTGGGGGGGCCTAATGGTAAGGTTGACACGCTCTGCTTCAGCAGCCCACATTCACTTCCTGGGTGTGGACCTATACAACTTGTCAGCAGCCATGCTGTGGTGGCAACCTACATGCAAAATAGAGGAAGATTGGCAACAGATGTTCCTTCAGGGTGAATCTTCCTCAGCAAAAATAATTCTTTCCTATGATAGGTATTCACTTTTTCCTAGCTCCCATTAATTAACTTAATTTTCCCCCTCACCATAGATCGAATGCCTTCTGATGCCAAATGCTATTCTTGGCATTTCTGGATAGATAATGAACAAAGGTGATGAAGCCCCTGCCCTTAAAAAGACTACATGATAATAGGAAGAGACCACAAAAACCACAAAAGAAAAAAATGTAAAGTTGTATGCATAAAGAAAGGTAAAGAGGAGGGAAAGGGACCAGCAGGTGACTGGGGTGTTTCTCTCGTGTAGAGTGGTGGGGAAGACTGCACTAATGAGGTCACATCCAGTAAGCCATATGATTATTTGGGGGAAGGGTATTCCACCAGAAGGAATTGTGAGTGCAAAGGCACTGTGGAGGGACCACGTGTGAAATGTATGAGTAACAGCAAGGACAACAGTGTGTGTGTAGAATAGTGAGTGTGGGGGAGGGGATGGGATGAACTCAGAGAAGTAGGTGGAGGAAAAGTTGTGTAGGAAGACATGGGATATTTCTCTGAGTAGAATGAGTTGCCATTAGAAGGCTTTATGATGAAGAATGATACGATCAGACTTATTTTTTAAATTTTACTCTGGCTGCTCTGTGAGGATAGACATGTGGGGCAAAGGTAGGCAGACCAGCTAAGAGGCTCCTCCAATAATTAAGGTCATAGTCTCTTTCCAGTCACACAGTGACTAGGTGTCTGGATGGTTGTTCTTGCTGAAAACAACTGCAGGTGCTGAAGAACTGACTGTAGGAAAGTGTGGCAGAAACTTCTAGATACCTGCCACTATTTCCTTTCCTCTTCTTCTCTTGTAACAGTACCCTGTCTATGAGCTTGACACATTGATTCTCATGCTTTCCTACTTCTCCTGTAGTGAGGCACAGCCAGGTGACAAAGACCTGGCTAATAATACGTAAGTCGAAATTTTATGTGAAGACTCCTTGAAGAATGGGAGCAATCAGTTCTTTGTGCTTTCTTCTCCTTGCTCCTCAGAACGCGGAGAGGTGCCTGGGCTAGTGCAAATACCTTTCATTATGAGGCGATTCTCTTAGTATGGTGAAACAGTGAGATAGAAGGACTTCAGCCTCTGATGACTGTGGAACCCTGGAAATTTCTGTCTTGTTCATGCCACTGCTTGTGTATTCCTATTAAAGATAGTGGAATCTATGTTATCGAACATAGGACCAAAGGGAAGCAGGTGGACAGGTTTGGAGGCTTCTGCAACAGTCCAGCTAAGAAAATGACCCGGATTAAGAGGCAGTAGAATCATAATAAGTGGTAAGATTCAGGATGAATTTTAAAGAACAATTCACTTGGGTTAGTTGGTGGATTGAATTCAGATTGTGTTATAAAGGGAAAAGTCAAGTATGCATCCATATTTTTAGCTGAAACAAAAAGGAATAGAATTGCTGTTTACTGGTTGGGAAAGACTGCAAGTAGGGCAAAATTGTTTTGTTTTCTTTTTGAAGGACAGGCCTAATCAAGGGTTTATTTTGGATATGCTAGTTTTAGATGCTATTGTATTTCCAAATCGAAATACGGCAGGGGCATCCGATAAATAATTCTGCAATTCAAGGAAGAGGACTTGGCTGGAGATAAAATTACGGACTCAGCAGAGATCACCTAGGGAATAAGTATAGATTAAGCAGAGGTCAAAGGACAAGCTGAGGTGCACCAGTGTTTATAAATTCAAAAGATGAAGATGAGACAGCAAAGAAAACTTGGACCAGCCAGTGAGGTGAGGGGTCTTGGAGGCTAAAGGGCATGGGGTACAGGGTTGTCTTTCAAGAAGAAGAGTGATCAACTGTGATAAATGCTGCTGATGGGTCCAGTTAAATTCAAACCAGGAACTGCCCATTGGCTTTGGCAATGTGAATGACAATGGCGATTTTGTCAAGAGCTCTTTTTATTGAGTGGGAGTGTGGAAGAAAGGCTTCATGGGAATAGATTCAAGAATAAATGAAGATAGGCATTAGAGACTCCTGGTCTGACAACTCTTTTTAAAACCTTTGTTGTAAAGAGAACAGAGAAATCAAGAAGCAATTTCAAAATTTTTTTTGTTTTCTTTTAGATGAAGAACACTGTAACGTGTTAATATGATCATGGAAAAGATTCAGTAGAGAGAATCCGTGAAAAGGATAAAGCAGAAGAGGGGAAGCCACATCCTGTCTTTGAGTGGGTGACGGGGGATGGAATCTAGTGGATATACGGACGGATTGGCCTTTTGCAGGAGTGAGGATGGTTCATCTAAAGCTTAGAACAAGACTTTATGTTTAGCTTTTTATATTTGGTTCCTGGAATGTCAGGACATTTTTTTCTAATTTTTCAGTTCTCTCAGTAAAATAAGAGGCAAAGTCACTAGCTGAGAGTGGGAGGGTGGAGGAGATGCTAGAGGTTTGGGGGCAGAGGAGAAGATGGGACGTAGTCTGGAGAACAGTGGGATGAGTGAATTGAACAAAACAAGTATAGTCGGGGGGCTGTCCCGGGGCCTGCTGGGAGTTACTAATCACAAATATAAACTGTGACCAGGTAGCATGGCGGTGAGTTTTTCTCCAGCTATAGTCTCTCCTTGAGAGTAGGTGCAGCATAGGTAGAGGGTTATATTCACCCAGGACTGGGCACTTAGCTGAGAATACAATGGAGGGAAAGAGGGTCAAGGCACGGAGAGTAGATGTAAGGGAATGATTGTAACGAAGAACAGTGGAATCCAAGTCAGGAAGGAGAGAAGTGAATAATGAGGGGGCCCAGAGGAGAGAAAAGATGTTAGAGTTGATGAACCGAAGGTCTGCTGGAGGTGAGGTTTTTGACATCAGAGATCTGGCGGGAGCAAACTGAGAAGAACGGAGGTGGTGGTCAGAGAGGGTGACATTTGAAATTAATATTATGGAGAAGGTGTCATTATTGGTAAGGGCCAAGTCCAGGATATGACCATGGGAGTGGTTACTTGGGGTAGGTTGGAGGCTAAGGTTATTGGAGAAGAGAGAAAAAATCTAGTAACCAGAGTATATTGGAAAGATGGTCTATGTGGATAGTGCACTCACCAAGATTCAGAGAGCCAACCAAGTGCTAGAATCTCGAAGGAATTAGAGAGACTAAGAAATCCATAGATGATAGCAACGAAGAGAGATAATAAGTGGCCAAACTACTCAGGTACTCTTTAAATAGGGCTGTCTTAGCTATGTGACTGCACTGGAGCCTTGAGATAATCCTATGTTTGATATAATATTGATTTATTTTACCCATTTTTATCAAGTACTCACAATGTACTAGGCACCAAAGAAAGAAATGTGAATAAGGATGTCACAGGTCACTGATATTAAGGAAATCAGTCTAACAGGGGAGACAGACATGAACACAAGTGATAGTGCAGTGAAAATGCATTCCAGCAATCTGTGGAACATTAACAAGAAGAAATTATGATAGTGGTGACTTGTTGAAATGAAAGCTTTCTAAATCATATACAAGTCATCCTTGGATGCAGTTCAAAATTGGATCCACTTTACATTGATCTTCTCAAAAAAACGAGTATCATATAAAAGTGTACAAAGTGTGGTAGAATATACAATAATATATTAGATTCAAACCCTGTCTTTTATATTGAATTATATTATGGTAGGTCATATCATAGGTAAGATTTCCCATGGTTAATTTTTTTGCAGACTTTTAATTTAGGCGGCCATGTGAGTTCTGTTCAGCTAGGGGCAAAGTTGTTCTTTCATGTTACATCAAATTGTCTGAGTCATGTAAGCATTTGTTTAAAATTTAAAGCCAGGACTCTAGCTAGAAAAAACCACTAGGGGAAAACAGAACTGGGTACTGAAGACAGAGCACATTCAGTGTTATCCCTCTGAACATATTCACAAGATTTATATGAGAATTTAAAATGGTCTCAGTATCAGTGGGATATCATTTTTTGTTTTTTGGGATTTTTTGGGTCAAATCATAGTATCTGCCAAAATGACTCATCATGTCACCTAATGGTATTTACCTCTTAATAATTGTCATACTGTGCTAGTGAATAACCAATGCCAAAAAGAGAACTTGCTCTTTTCTTGGGATTATTCCTCACTTTTTCTGTTGGAAGTTTAATGTAATACCAGTTTATTTAAAGGAACTCAATATTTATTGATTCTTTAATTATAGTAACAAATTGCTTGAATAATTTTTCAACTAAACATGTAACAATATATGTTAACATTCATTTCTTCATATTTAAATTGAGAATATAATAACATCTCTCTCATGATGTTATAGTGAAGATTAAATGATATATGTAAAGCTATGAAAAATGCTCAGTAAATGTTAGCTAACATTATTATTACCATTGTCATCAAAATTATTATTACAGCTACACAGCTGTTTTATTTTGAAACATACAGTTGCAAGTGAACAGAACCCAACTAGCAATAGGGCAAGTACACAATGAGGCTTAATTGAATTTGTGGAGACAAGTGACATAAGGACTGGAATGGCGTTGAGCCTCAGCAGACAATGGGATTAGGCCCAGGAGAGCCATTGGAATTCTCTTCCCATCTCTCTTGTTTATCTCTGCACATCTGCATCAGGTTTTCTGTCTCTGCATAATGACTTTCTCTGCTTTTCATCTTCTGATGAAATGACATTGTCACAACCCTCGAGTTTAACGTTGTGGTTCCAGTCACATGCCGTGACTACCTAGCTGACTCTCAAGACCATTTCTAATTGGCAGAGAAAATGTGATCAGTCCAACTTGGTTCAGTAATCTCCTCCTGACCTTGTTGAGATCCAGGAGCTGACACAGTTTAAACATGCCGTCTCACCCTCATGATGCTTGGGACAGTTTCCAGAAGAAGGAGGGTCATTGTTAGTACTGAAAACAAGACATGCTATGTCCTACTCCTGATTTCTTAGCACGTGTGTGTCCTACTCCTGATTTCTTAGCACGTGTATGCCTTTCTTTTTATATACCGAAAGATATTTTATCTACGATTCAACTAATTTATGCATAAGAACAAATGCACTTAACTAGCCCATAACTGGAGGAAACCTGAGGTAATAGCCATTGCTTCAACCAGAGGCATGCCATAGAGCATATATCAGGAATTTTTAGGACAGAAACAACTCTAACTTAATACTAAAAGGGAGATTTATTTAATTGGGAAGTCCAAAGGTACTTCTAGATTCAGGCTCAAACAGATTCCAGAGTTCAAACAATTTTCCAATATGTGTATCTCTACCTCCACTGCCTCCCTCTGTACATAACCTCAATATAGCCCACTTCAGAAGGACTTTCTCCGTGTGTCTGGGGATGATGAGCCACAATTGGATTCACCGTGTACTTTCCCAGTTTCCTTTCCGTTATCTAAATATATAATCCAGTGGAGGACTCTTGTGATTGATCTTGTTTTGGTGATAGGCTCACCCAGGACCAACTGTTCTATTTAAGAAAAATGGAGTTCTATCTACAACCAAGACTGTGTCGTATGTTTACTTCTGAGGCTGCGCATATAGGTGAGGGTATGGGCACACTCTACGATTGACAGCCCCACTGGAACCACGTGAGTGGGGGAAATAATGGCTCCACAGAGGTAGATATAGTGATAAGATATTTTCCCACCCATAGCTGTATTCCAACCATGGCTGCCCATCATCCACATTATGACCAACTATTCCATATCTTAACCTAACATGCTGTAATAATTACAGATGTCACCAAATCTCTACTCAGTCCTCCTCCAAAAGGCAAGAAATCAATATTATCTCCAGATGATATATCTGCTGATGTGTATTCCCTCTGGATCAGGTATAGATGTGGGTCTCCATGATGTGTTTAACCACCCTAGCACTTCCAATCCACATTGGGGGGTGGGGAGGGAAAGAGAACTGCAACAAGCCTACTATTTGTGAAAAGGAGGAGAAGAATAACAAATAGCTGTCACTGAACCTTAGCATAAATCCCATTCCACAGGAAGAGATAGTAAGGAACCCCTCTTTGGCCGTGGAGTAAATTCTAGGTCTCACATCTGCCTCCCTTTGCTCTGACTGGTAGGAGGATTGCCAGAGTCCATTTTCCTCAGTGGGCATGTCTGAAAGGAGCATATGGAAGGATTCCATCTGTAGGACTGTAATTGCTTGGTCCACCCACTTTCTGTATATATGGTTATAATGACCTGAGCATTGAATTAATAGTTGAGCAATAATAAATCCCTGTTTTCCAGGTTTGAGGTTTCTCTGACAATTCAATTTTCTAAAATCCCAAATTTTCTACTTGTTAATTTATTTCTGAAATCTGTACAAGATAATAGTAACAGTAGAAATCTTAGATCAAGGGCACTGAATCTTAAACCCACTCCCAATAGTTGCCCTTAGTACCCTGCTGATCTCTCAAAGCCACTGTTAAAGGCTTCCACTGAGCCCTCAGCTGACGGCGGTAAGGTGAGCCTGTCTCTTCCCTGTCCTGCTGCATCCCAGGAGATAACGCTTTCCACTGTCTACACCTAGAGAGAGTATTACCTCTGTCAGTCTGGGTACAAATACTAGGAGATGTTTGGAAGATTAAGTCTATGACTTCAGCCACTCCTGGGTAGCAATCTTATTGTCTCCCTTATTTTCTCACCACCTTGCCTTTCCTTGCTCTTTTTTTGTTGTTGTTTTATAATTCACTAGGGACTGATTTTGTGATTCTCAGCCATCTCAGACTCCCATGTTGTGCTTTGTTAACAAAGCTAAATGTTGTTCCCTTTTTGTTTGCAGGGAACTGGCGTTGAGAAGCTAAGCTTGTTCCATTCTTGCAAGATCTTACTGGAGGCTGCTGAAAATGACCAACATTTACTAACATTCTCTTCTATTTACTTGGTCCCCAAATGTCCCACCTGAGGAAGGCAGGCCATCTGAATTCTAAAACACATCAGAGACATAACATATACTTCCGACTTCCCATCCAGAGACAGGGATCATCACTGCTCATAATGACATCTGGACCTAGACAATTTCCAATGTTGGGTTTTGTTTCCTGCAGTATTCCTTTTTAAGATATCAGTTTATATAAGGACTCTTTGGGTTGCGAGGGACAAAACGCAACTCAAATCAGATTATGTTTAAAACGGGAACTGGGTTTATGGCTTCATATTTGGCTTTATCCAGGACTCAATCAACTTAGTAAAATTTCTTCTCCCCTCCTGACAATTTATGGTTTATTTTCCTTCACAAAGTGGCCTAATTTCCTCCTACCTCAGCATTCCTCCACGGAGTTAGGAAAGATGGAGGCCAATACTCCAGGCTCCCTCACTCCAGCTTCACAATCTCAGCAGAAGGACAGTTTCTAACTTCTCTAACTGCATTATGATATATTTACATGGCTTAAACCTTACAAAACAATTCTATATATTATTTAGGGATGCATACATAAGTGAAGAAAAAAGTATCGACAGATGTGGAAATGATAAGCACCAAATTGGGGAGCGTCGTTTGTGAGATCACAGGAAAATGAGCTGTGGTGGAGTACATAGGAATTTTAGCTGTGTTAGTTACACGGATCCTTGTGATATTAGTCCTTAGACATTTTAGGATGGCCAAGATATTTTATAATTATAAAAAATTAAAAAAAATTGTTATTGGGATTTCGATTCCAAAGACAACCTCTGATTTGTCCTATGTGGGTGATTTGAGCAAGCCAGCTCATTTTAATTTTTTCCCAGTAAAATGCAGAAGGCTAGGTCATATGCTGACCATTGTGGCTGTGGGTAGTGTGAGGCGGCACTGTGGTTCTCAGCCCCATTAGATCCAAAAGGAACAGAGAAAATATGGTTTTGAAAAAAAAGGGGTGTTGGTTGGACAAAAACAACTGAGGGAGATTTTAATGAGTTAATTGTTCGGGAGTGAAACCCATTCCTTCTCCAGTTCATTGTCAGTCTGTCCAGGTACGGATGCTCACCACCTTAGATACTATGACCGGAAATTATAAAGTTAACCTATGGCCAACATGTCTGATAAACAATGGTAGGGGAGACACAGCATGAATCTTTAATGAAATAAATTGTAATCTTTTCCTTGGGCAGTGCCCCTCGAGGCCACCCCCAAAAGGAGCATGAGGAAGATGCCTCTGTGTGTGGGTGTGTGAGTATGCATGTGAACATAGGTATGCAAACACCACTTCCTCCTGGTGTTTGAATTTAGATCTGAGGGTGACCCAAATGGGTAACACGCTCCACACTGTTATCATGAGTCGCTGTTCCTCAGAGTTTCACACTGCCCTGAAACCTCATATGCTGTCTTTCGACTTCATTTTGGAGGACTCAATTTGCTAAATAAAACTTTTCTGCAAGACACTGCCTGTCAGGACACTCCCCAAACCCTATTTTACCATGAAAGCTCCCTGCCTGTAATTATGAGTTCTCTCCAGTGCTCAGCATCCTCCTCTGCTGATTGACCTCAGCCATGGACCACGGATGGGTAACAGCGGCATGAGGGAGGAGCCTTTCCTGCCATCACCATTCTTACCTGCTCCTTCCTCCTGACAATGTAGTGATGGAATGAGCTTTACATTGAATTCAGAGATCATTACTCTTGGGAATGAAATGTTAGAGGACAGTTTTAAAGACATCAGGAGTGGGTAAGAGGGTGGTCAAGTTTAATATATATACACCCAATATTTGGATTCTGTAGTTTTTTAATCAATGCATCAATCTTATTCATGGTACCTGGTAAATCTGCAATTCATGTGATTCATGATTAATATTTTTTTGTCTAGACCTCAAATATTTTAAATCAGTGACCTAGGTTTTCTTTCTATGCTTGCAGCTGAAGGCAGGACTGGAGCATATCCTGGGCTAAAACTAAAAATTTCAAGATGTGAACAACACATTCCCACATATGCTGTTATTTGCTATTTTCATAAATATTTCATCATTGGTAAGCACTCAGCCTAAGTCTCAAGGGCTGACAGATAATAGTTTAATCAAATCCTTCATTGTGGCATGGTATGGACTATCAATTTCTCCCTCTGGGGTGGGAAAACCCTCCCTGGACCTGACCCTTTCCTGACTTCACCAGTTCCATATTCTCTGAGGGTCTGTTATTCTCAGCCCTTCACCTTATACTAAAATAGGTCATTAGTCAGAATTCTTTAGATCTCAAGTAATGAAAACCAGATTACATTTACAAATGTAGGAATGGGAAATATTGTATAAGGATGGATGCGTACCTCCTAGAACTCAAGGACAGGATCGTATTCAAACTCACAACAGAATGGGGACCTAGGAAGCTGAAAGCAATGACGACTCAGTTTCATCTTTTGTCTCTCCTTAGCCCTGTGTCTTTGTGTTCTCATCCTCTTTGCAGACCAGTTTTCTTCGGTTTTCTGTCTACATGATTAAATATGGCTACTCCACAGACTATTTTATACATCCAGACATATCTTGAAGTTGTCTCTAAATTCCAAGAGAAAATCTAATTGGCTTAATTTAAGATAAATGCCTTCCCCTGGTCCATAGGTTGTGCTAGTGTGTGAAAACTTAATTGGGGGAGGGGAGGTTCTTTAAAACATCACCTGATCTCTTTAGAACGTGAACATCCCAGATGAACCATTAGAATGGAATTCTGCTACGTACAGAATAAGACTGTGTTTCTGTTCTAATTCATCTTAGAGCTTGTCTTGTCTTTGATGTTTGAAATAGGTGTGGAAGGCCTGCAGTAATGATAACCATAGTAATATCGGACTTTTGTATGATAATTGCAGGTTTTCTAAGTTACCCAACATGTCTTTGAGGTTGGTCAGTATTATTATAATTATGCAAGATTTAGGGATATGGAGACGGAGACAGGAATTTAAGATGCCGTGCTAAGGGGTCATGACAAATCCAGGATTTGAATGAAAGTCAACTGGCTCTAAAACTTGGGCTCAGTAAACTTAGGTAATGGTATTGGATTTCAATCTCTATCCCACCTGGATTTCTGCTTTCTTCTCACCATGTCTCATTCCAGGTGCTGTAATGTGCCAATTGCTTTTCATAATAGAGTTTTTTAATTAAAAAAAACTATGTTCTTTATATAATAAAAAATAGCAATGTCCTCTGACCATCTACAGCAGTAGTATCCCATATGTTTTTGTAAATTTTTCCCTTTGTTAGACATTCTCCCTTAATTCCTTTTTTCCAACTAATAATCATAATGATGGAGGATTTTATTTTTCCTATGTTTGGAAGAAGAATTGGAGCCTTGGGGAATATCCACTTAAATGAAATTTAAAGTATTTAAAATAAACTCCTGTTTAATCCCCACTGAGGAAATATACTTTCGGTTGGAATATGGGAGGTGGTGAAGGCAGAAAAGGGCACTGTTCAAATGTGTGTCTGTTTGTGTTTAAATAGGAATGATTTCACTCTAATGAATAGAGCAGTGATTGAGAGATACATTTTAATACTGGAAGTTTGATGCTGAGGCAGGTAGAAGTCAGATCTTGGAAGCTCACAGTCTTCTCCGTTTATCCTTTTCAACACTCTATCAGCTCTCATTTCTCCAAAGGAAACGAGGAAATGTCAGCTACAGGAGGCAAGAGACAAAAGGGAGAGTATGCAAGCATTGTTTGGAAGAGTTAACGAGAGGGCGCTCTCGGTTATACTACTTTACAAACTCATTCACTTCAATCATTCTCTCATTCATTCTTCATATGTTTATTGAGGCCCTCCTATGAGGAGGAGTACAGTGGTGGACAGAAATGGATGGCTGCTCGTTCTCCGGGAACTAGTGGGAATTCTTTGAGAACTGGAGGAGTTGAGGCTCTCCGTAAATAAACCTAAAATTACGATCGTGATAGTTTTCAGGAAGAAAAAGCACATCAAAGTTTATAAACCTAGAACTGACTTGGTCTGAGAAGCCAGGAAGGCTTTCCTATGGAAGGGAGGGTTGTGTTTGAAGGAGGAGCTCATAGTAGACTTTTTTCTTAAATGCACAAGGATGTTGTGTTACTGCAACATTGTGAATAGTAGAAAAATATAATATGGATATAAAATTTTAGTAAATAGGGAAATGCCACATATATAATATAGCATATCCTCACAAAGGCATTTTATACACCCACTAAAAGAATCGATTAGAACTTTGCCTCTTGACACAAAGAGATTTCCATGAAGTAACATTGAGTGAGAAAAGGAACACGTATTAAAACACACAGAGACACACACACACACAACATGGGAATAATTCTAGAGAGTGGTTTCCTCAAGGGAAAAGAAGGGAGGCAGGGTGAAGATAGTGAGCTTTCCAGGTAGAAGGAACAGCATTTGCAAATGCCCTGAGGAAGAAGAGAGTCTAGTAAAACAGATGAACTGAAAGTAGGTTGATGGGACTAGAGCTCAGAAAATGAGGGCAGGGTGTGCGGGAGGAGGAGGGAAGGAGGAGATGCCAGGGGCGGTGGAGAAGCAGATAGGCCAGACCATGCGAGGATAGGACTTAGTTGTTATCACTCAGTAAATGTTTTACACCTTTGAGCTAGTTGTCCCTTCATCACTTAGCTGTCGCATACCATCACAGGGCTGGTCCTGCAGAGTATGGTGTATATATTAGAATCTAAGACACTATGCCTGGTACAAAGAAATTACTCAATAAATCCTGGTTTTCGACTTTACTTACTCCTCCTTTCAATCCTGCTTCTCTCATGAAAGGGTATAATCTGGTTCTACAGTTCTCAACTTTGAGACTCAATGTCCCTCCATGTGTTTGAATAAATAAAGTTAATAAGATTAATGTCCCCTTATTATAGTGAAACAAAATGAAATTTATTGATAAAAATACCTATACGTATATTTTTAAAAGTAATGTCATGCCCTAATTGTAATATAAGTACAAGCAATTTATAAAAAAAAATTTGTTTTAGTATACAAATATTCACACACAATTATTCCAGAAAACATGAAGTTGTGTCAGCTGCTTGACCTACAGAGGCTGAGGGAGACTGATGAGTTTTATTGGTAACTCCGATGTAGTTCTTTTACTGCTGTGATTTCCAAATAAAGAATAATTTTTAGCAAATGTCTAAATTAAGCAAAATACATTGCAATTGGATTCCTGGAATTCAATGTATGCTAAAACTGTGCCATAAATTCTTGTGTTTGTATGTAAAATGGATAGAAGTTTTAGTCTTAGGTAATTATTAATGGATTTTTCACCCTCATTATGTCTGGCAGGACAGCTGTTATTTGCACAAGACATTTGGTAATTTTCCATCTTGCAGGACACATTACAAGACATGTGTCATTCCAGGTCCTTGCCCACCAAATGCCAGTAGAGCCCTCAGGCATTGTAGCATTTCCCAAATGTCCCCTCTGGGTTGGCATCCCTTCCACTGAGAACCACTGATATGAATGGAAGACAAAACCCTGGGAAGGTTAAATTACCCCAGAAGACTTCAATAACAGCCCAGAAGAACAATAAAAGGGATGTTATAAGGTCGCATATTTTTGGCAGGGAAGCAGTAAAGGGATTAAGGCTTATGCATTTTAAGGAGGCCACCCCAGTCAAAGCCAGAATTAGACGATGTAGGAATAGAGCTGGGTCTTGAGCAATGGCCACTCTGCAGAGAGCCAGAAAGGAGCAAGGGAGGCATCACAGGCTGGAGATCCACTGAGCAGAGGTGGGCAAAGGTGGGAGGTGCATATAAACATGGTATGTCTAGGAGACCGTGACACAGAATTGCAGACATCCCCAAATTAGACCTTCCAGAAAAGGCAGTTTACTGCTGCTGCCGCTCTCTCTCTCAATTACAAAAGTACAAGTTATATTCCAGACCTCAGCTGACCTCTGTGAAACACAGTCGAGGTAATGAGTGACTCTGAGGACACCTAGACTGATCACTACTGATGGATTTCTGCATCATTCATACAATACAGGACAGCAATGGATGTCTGTGCTTGTGTTAATAATGTTGGTGATAATGACTGTTACATATGGCCGTGATAAAATACCTCTGAAGATGGCTATTCATATTCATCCATAACAATGATAAATAGCTGATGACTTTTCCGAAGTCAGATGATTTTAAAAGATACTTAAATTAGACAGGTTTTGTATGTCTTAGCAAATCCTGATAACAAAAGACTAATGAATATCTTAAAAATTGAATTATCAGTAATTTACATCAAATATTTTCTAGAAGCATGGCTTCATGTTCTGTCCCTCTACCTAATTACGTGATTATTCATTTTACCAGTAAAAACTGGCAAGATTTTTAAAGGATTTTTACGTTTGTTATGAAAAATGTAAGCAAACTAATGTTTTCATGTATCTGATCTGCCCAAAAGAAAGAGAAGAGGAAATGCATTCAGGAGAGGATAGGAGCTAATGAGTTTAGCTATTTAGAAATACAGTCCAGGATTTTCTGCTATTTTGTATTTTATTTCTACTTACCTAATTCCCTAAAATAATTTGTTACAATTATCTAAACTTTTACAGATACTTATAGATTTTAGAAAAATAATTACATAGTACTATACCATAATTTTGAAGAATGGAGGAAGCACAAAGGATAATAATGTTTCCCATCCTTCTAAAGGAGGTTAGTGACGAAAAAAATCCAGAAAAACAATTATTCATCTACATATCTACCTATCTGTATTTAATTAGATTTGTTTCCACACTGTTTTTCATAGATACTTATACCATTTTTTAGGACTTTATATTATATTTAAGATGTTCCATTTTTACACACACGTGAACACACAAACACACACACACACACACAAGTCAAGGATTCAGATAAACACAGATGATTTCTAGTTATATCTATGCTTTATTACCCTTTTGATCCTCTGCCCCAACCAGTGCCTGGCACAATGACTTTCTTACAGAAAATTCTCAATAAATATGTGTTGAATTAATGACACCTTCAGAATACTTTAAGTAACAATTTAAATGTGGCAGATATGTAAAATGATTATCAAGTTCATTTCAATAATTTTCACAGTAGTCTTACATGAAATGTCATGAGGCTATTAAACTAATGTGATGACTCATCCAGCAGTAGGTTTTGCCAACACTAATGGGAATTTTCCTTCTTAACTTCTCCAAAAGTACTTGGAAAAAATGTTTTTGATAAACACATTAATTTTTTACTGTTAGATTTGACATTCTTTCTGTATTGATGGCTTTATTTGCCTGGAAACCATTGCCTTGAAGTGTATCTTTTAAAGCTCTTGAAGGGACTAGAGGCTGAGTGCTCTTTTTGTCTACAAATAATGACTGAGACCTCGTGACCAACTGAAATAGCTTCTTATCCTGTTTCTAAGAACTTTTGAAGGAACACATGTTCATTAAAAGCAAAAGAAACAATTAGAAAAAGAATGTCACTAAGAATATAATTTCCTTCTTTTCCAATAAACGTTACTTTATGATTTCTGTATCTCATATTTTTATCTGTATCTTTGTGCATATGTATATTACTCTCTGTCTTATTCTATTTCACATATATTTTTTCTTCTCAATTAAATTAGAAGTACTTTGAGATCCAGAAAAAAGACCTGATACTGCTTTCAAATCCCCTTGTGTACTTGAACTGAATAGGGGAGGTAAAACAAGGTCTATTGAAAATACTGTAACATTTTCACTATTTTGTTCTTGGACTTCAGACTAAATTTTGTAAGTGAGGTAAAGAGGCAGTGAAGATTGACTTGCTGTTTTATCAATAAATATTGTCTTCGGAGCCTCTTATCACGAGTGCAATCTTCTCTGTCATCTTGTTAGTTACTTTTTAAGTATTAATTGTAAAATTCTAGTTTTAGTTCCTGTTTTCAACATAACCTATTTAAAAAATCATAGAGTTGAAAATTTATTAGGCACAGTTTTCAGGTGGAAAGACTGAGGTTTCTATCTCCTTCCCATATCACCTGGACTTTGTTCCCTACCCACTGTTCTTTCTATCCTCTGCTAGTTCCTTTCCACAATCTTTCTCTCAGTGCCTATAGATATAAAGAGGGCTCCAATATCTTAAAAATAACATTTCATGTAACCCTGTTCCTGCCTCTTCCTACTTTTCACATACATGGCTATTTTCTTTCTTTCTTTCCCTCCACTGATAACTTCTGGTGCTCGAAATTCCAGTTCTTTCTTTCCCTTTAACTTCCACATCCAATCTGACCCCAAATCATATTGATTTTCAGTCTCATTGGCTCTCAAATTGGTCTCATTTCCATTTCACTACTCCCTCCCTTGTCACCCTTTTTATATCACAGCTGGCTAACTGCTCTTCTTGACTCCCTAGAATTTCCACTGAAGGGCTCTGTTGAATGAAATAAAGACTCTTGATAAAAGTTAAGTGAAGAGTTTATTTGATACTCAGGTGTGAGGAACTCGAGCCCAGGAAACAGTTCAACGGAGCGCTCTGAAGGAACTGCTCTGAAGTCTACAGATCTGACTGTGGCTTACGTGTTTTTTTTACAAAGCGGTGTCCATGCAGAAAGGGGCTTACACATTGAATATCAAAGAGATATCTGTTCCTCTGTGACAAGGTACATCTGGGTTTTCTTTAGATTATGCATTAAATGTAAAATTAACAAGAACTTCTGGGTTATATATCGAACAAATCCTAGAATGTTGATGCTATCTTTGTGTGGAGAGAGGCAAATGCCAGGGTCGCTAATCATTCCTTCAACCTCAAAAACACAGCTAGAGATGTGAAAGCCAGGTACCCTCTATCTCTTCTTGCTGTAGATCTTTTCCAGCTGGTGTCTTCGGTCACGAGGTGAAGGGTTGCGAAGTCATTCTGGCACAGGCTGCTTCACAGTACAGCATAGATTTTGCATTGACTCTAAGCCTGTGCAGCTTATTTGCTAGTTTTGCCTGCTAGACCAGGGAGAGGGGTCCCAATTATTGTTCACAATCTCCCCTTTTGGTCATCATCAACCCACGGTTGCATTCATGACCGACGAGATGCCCCCTTAATTTTCCTCTGACATGGCGGTGTACCTCTCATATCCCTGCCTATGTTATAAGTCATTTATTGAACATGAATCCTGGATCACTTCCACCTTCCTAGCTAACAGGATCCAGGACTTGTCCCGTCCTTGCCTCCTTCGATACCTAGCACAACATCAGAATAACATGATAATTAATTGTGAATACAGTTTTTACAATATCAAAGTGAGTAGATGAGTGAAAAAGTCAAGAAAACCATCCAATGAATCCCAAACAGACATCAGTATATTTTTGAACTAGTTGAATAATTCTTTTCCCTCCTTTATCTACAGTTAGTTGTGCTTTATAAGTTTCCTCAGTCTGCTGAGTACATCTTGCACTTCTTGAGAAGCCAAATCTAATTTCTCCCCAGGCCACTCATCTTCCATGATTTTAACTTCTTTGGGAGGTGTCAGCTCAAGTTCCCAATAAACATAATCTTCTTCATCTGTGTTATAAGTCTTATTGACCCCTGAAAGGTGAATCTTTCCTATAATTTCTGTGTTACACCAAACTCCTGAGCTGTTTATTCAGCTGGTCACAATAATGGTCTGATAATTGAACAGTATGATTTCTTATTCCTTACCAGAAAAAACAACCCCCATGTACCATATGTTGTTTTGGACAGGAGTTTTTATCATAGGCCAAGTAAGAGTTATTTCCAAATTCCATTGTTCCTATGAGCATAACCGTATCCCTTTTTGTTGTTCACCACCTAAAACCAAGATAGGTTCCCATCGTGATTTAATCCATTTTGGGTAAGAAGGGCCCACTGAGTCCTGTAGGACATAGCCATTAGTTTTCACGGATAGTTTCCATCCCAAAAGTTGCACCACCTTGCGTTTATTATTAGGCCATAGCTTAGGCACTAAGGAGTCAGGGAACAATGGCGTAAGTTTCAATTTCTGTCAATTATTTCCCATAGGTTTGGAGGCCCATAAGTTTTCCATAAGTAAGTTTCTTGGGTTTCTGCAGCTAATATGACGGGCTATTGTTTCATAGCCTCTTCTGATTCCATCTGGAGTTGCATAGTCATGAGACTTTGCTGCACAGAGCCACAAGCTCTCTCCTATAACTGAGACTTAGCATTCCTTTTCATGATTTTTTTGAGTTTCGTCAATCCATTGGCTTAAGGTCTCATCAGTTTTCCATGTAGCTTCCCAGCCTTTCCTTTCCCCTTGGAGGAATACTCCCCTAAGTTTTCCTGATTCAGTTAAGTATCCTTTTTCTTGGCCATGGTGGTATTCAATAAATGCCGCTTTTGCCTGGCCAAGTATGCCTAACCCAGCACCTATTCCACCTAAAATACTCCTTTTTGCCCTCTTATGCCAATGCAGTTTAGCCACCAAATGTGTTGATTCCATTGGGGGATAGTCATTTGGCTACAATTTGGATATAGACTGCTTGCCCAGAAATGATGAGTTCTCCAGACTAAATTTAAATGGGTAGTCATAAGCTCCAAATATAGAGTAGTTTGTGTCAACCAGAGGGCCTCCCATAACTGGCCCTCATGAATTTTGAGAGGATGACTATCTATGGTAGTTCACCATTTCACTCCAACAGGATTCAACCATCCTTTTTTACCATAGGACCCCACAAAAACAAGGTTGGGGGAGTGGGGGCACATTGCACTGTGACAAGAGGTACAGGGTTTGATCAAATATTCACTATCATAACCAGGTATCAGCTTTAAATGTTCATCATCTACCCCTATAGCCACATGGCAATGCTGATATGGGTCTCTTCTGTTAGTTGTAACTTCTCTTCCAAAAATGTCACATGGCAGAATCTCCCTGGAGATTTTTCCCAGGGCATGCCCTATCTAGTAAGTGTATCCTGAGAAGTCAGAATTAATAGGAAGATTTAGGACAGGTTTATGTAAGATAGATCCTAAATTCTGGGTTTTAGAGTTATACATAAATACTTGACTTAAGGAGTTAAATTGATGATTTGGGTTACTGCTTGCAGGATTTAAAGTTGTGGCCTTTTCCCAAAACAAATAGTCAATATCTAAGAATTGGGGCAGCTGGGAAAGACAAATGTAACAAGAGCAGGTGAATTCAGTAATAAGCAAAAACAATATGTATCGTCCCTTAATTACTGGCCTGGTCCAGACTCTTAGAAGAGCTGTCTGCATCGGCTGTTGGCTGCTTCTCATCCTAGTCTCATTGCTGTAGTGTCAGTCTTAAGTTCAAGATATGCTCTGATGACCACTCTGTAGTTGGTGCCCTTTTTTAAGTGAGAAATATGGATCCAAGAGTCAATTCCCTGTAATTAGGCTACACAGGAATTAGTCAGAAGGACCCAATAAGGTCCTTTCCATTTAGGCCATAAAGAGTTTTTCAGATGATGATGTTTCCCGTAAACATAGTCACCAGGTTGTAAGTTATGAGCCTGTATGTCTTCTTCCATGGGTAAGTTTGTGTCACATGCATCAACAACCAATGTCGAATGTTCTTTTAACAGTTTTGTCAAGATTTTACAACAGTGAAGTATGTCACCTTTTAGTAAAGAAGGCTCATACAATCCTTCATCAAGATGCATAGTCCTACCAGTAATAATAAATGGAAATGACGGATGTGTTGCCAAAAGGTGTTGCTCTTAGGTTCAGCAATACAGCGGAAAGGCTTTAGGTCATGGCAGAGGAATTGCATCTGTGAGTTCAACCAATTGGGTCTTAATTATGCCGTTTGTTGGTTCCACTAGGCCTGCTGATTGGGGGTGATAACTGCAGTGAAAATGCTATAATATAGTCTAGATTTCACAAATTTCCTTCATAATTTGTCTGGTGAAATGAATCCCTTGGTCACTATGTAGTTCCGCTAGAACTTCCCATCCTGGAATGATACATTCCTATAGTAATTTACCTACCAACTGAGCTGTGGCCCTTCTATATGGAAATTCTTCAACCCAATGACACAACATGCAAATCATAACAAGCATATACTGACGTCCTTGAGAGGGAGGCATTTGGATAAAATCCATCTGCCAAAATTCAAATGGTCGTGCTAGCAAAGGGAAAACTCCCTTTGAACTATGCTGAGTACAGAATAAACATTTGGAATATATTTTCCGTGTTATAATGAAAGAAGTTTTCCAAAAGTACTGTTTTCCCTCAAGAGATCATTTTCTCTGGGGCCTAGTGAGTCAAATCATGAATATAATGGTAGAAATGGAAGTTGAGCTTTTAAAGGAAGTATCGGACATCACTTAGGTCCAATCCATAGGCTCCTGTGAGAATCAAAAACTCCCTTCCCCTTTTTGAATCCACATTTGTTGTTCTTTGTCTGTGGCAGTCTTCTGAAAATCAAATAAAGCCTCAGTCAAGTTAGAGAGGGACAAGGAACATATAGAAGTTTGTGGAATCAACCATTTGTGAGGCTGCTTCCTTAGCTGCTTGATCTGCTAACTTGTTTCCTTTAGCCTATTAAGAGATCACCTTGGAGTGGCCTTGCACTTCTATTACTGCCAATTCCTTAGGGAGTAAGATGGCTTCCAATAAAGCAGCCACTTGTTTACATTTTTAATATGTTGTCCAGTAGAGATTAATAAACCCCTTTGCTTCCAGAGCAACCCAAAATCATGGAGTATTCCAATGCATATCTACGATCAGTAAAAATATTTGCAGTTTTTCTTTCAGCCAAATGACAGGTTTTAGTAAGTGCAACAAGTTCAGCTTGTTGTGCTGAGTGAGCATCACGCAAGGAAGACCTCTCAAGAACAGAGACTGGAGAAACCATAGCATATCTGGCTTGATATTTCCCAGTGGGTCCTCCCAAGAATGAGCCATCTGTGAATGATATAAAGTCAGCATTAGTTATAGGACTTTCATGTAAATCATCCCTAGGGGTCAAGAGCTGATCAGGTAATTTTATGCAGTCATGATCAAATTTTGTTGTTTTGGCATTATCTCAAAGCAAGATGGTTGGATTCAACCTGTTACATCTAAGCAAAGTTATATTGGGGGAAACAAAACAATTTCGTAAGAAGTTAATCGACTAGCAGATAGTGTTGAGTATGATGAGAATTTAACAAAGCTTCATCTGAATGAGGAGCATAGACAGAGATTTATCCACCACTATTTTTTCCGTAGCTTTACATAGCAATGCAGTTGCTGTGATAGTCTAAGTAAGATAGAGGGTAATCCTTTTGCCACTGGATCTATTTGTTGGCTATAGTAACCGAGGGGCCTGTAACGGTCCCTGTGTTTTTGAGTTAGGACTCCTGAAGCTGTACCTTTATGTTCACGGAAAAAAAAAGAAAAGGGGCAGGTCATAGCTTGGATGCGTCAATGCAGGTGCTTGTGATAAGGCTTCCTTTAAATTTTTCATTTCATTTGAGTATTCTCAATCCCAATTTAAGGGTTCTGGTTGTTCTTGTTTTAATAGTTCATACAGAAGTTGGGCTAAAGTTGAAAATTGTGGAATCTGATTCCAGCAAAATCCCATTAACCCTAACAATCCTCTAAGCTGGTTTTTGGTTTTGGGCATCTGAAAAGCCAGAATTACCTTGACTCTATTTGGATTAATTAAAAGTCCTTGTGCTGATATCACATGTCCTAGATATTTCACTGTTGGTTGACTGCATTGCAATTCCTCTTTGAACACTTTATGTCCTTTATGTGCTAACTGTTGAAGCAGATATATTGTGTCCTGCTGTCCGTCTGCTAAAGATCCTGAGCAGGGAAGCAAATCATCCACGTACTGGACCAGAGTTGACCATTGGGGGAACTCAAGGTTGTCTAGGTCAATTTTTAAAATTTGTGAAAAATAAATTGGGCTTTCTGTGTAGCCCTGTGACATTACCGTCCATGTATACTGTTGTCCTTCCCATGTAAAAGCAAACAAGTATTGATCCTGAGGACGGATCAGTATGCTAAAGAAAGCACTGCACAAATCAATTATCTAAAATTACCTGCTGCTCAATGCGACGAAAGACAGTAAGGTGTGTGGATTTGGAACCACAGGTGGCATAGTATACTTGCATCATTTATTGCTCTTAGATGTTTACAAATCTCCATGCCTTTCCATGTGCCTTCCTTACCAGAAACACAAGTGAATTGCAGGGGCTGGCACTCGGTATGATGAGTCCTTTCTCTAGGTAGGACTATATCAGAGGCTTCAAGCCCTCTATGGCTTCTGTCTTCAATGGTTACTGTTGAATATTTGGCAAAGTTTGCCTGGGTCTAATGAAATCTTAATAGGCTCTGCTGAATGAACCCCTCCTATATCTGTAGGAGTAGAAGCCCCAAGCTCTTGAGGAATTTGTTTAAGAATCTCCTCTTTATCCTGAAGGGCTACTTGAGTTAAAATCATTATTTTATGTTGAATTGTCCTATCTAAAGAGGTTAATCCCAAATTTAAATACATTTCTCCCTTTGGAGTAAAAGAAACATAAGCTCCATATTTCTCTAGGAGATCCCGTCCCATCAGATGCAGCGGAGCACTGTTGACTAAGAGAAAGGAGTGTTTTTCTTCAATTTCTCCAATTTGAAAATCAATTGGAACAGATTTGAATACGGTGACTGGAAAGTTTGAAACCTCTACTATCTGAAATGTTATGTTACTCTAAGGGGGAGAATCCTTAAATTGGGCAGGGTTTAGAATGGATAAAGTGGTTCCGGCATCTATTAAGGCTGTTACTGTGATTCCTTTATTTGTATCACTATGTATCCTAAGGTATTTGACAGGAGAACTGAGAAGATTCCCTCAGAATCCTCAGAGCACCCCTATTGTTTGTCTTTATGTTCTGGGCGTTTATCCTGACCTTGTCCGAGTTCTCTCTTTCTCTTTCTATAGTCCTTTTCCTGATGCCCAAGCTTTTTGCAGTAAAAGCAAAGACCTGATTCCTTTGTTTCTTATGGACCTGTTGGTCTTCCACGGGATGAGCTCTTGTTTGGTTACAATTCCTTATTTTCTCTGAAGTCTTCTTTTCTTTGTTTTTAATAGCTTTAGAAAGTTGGTCAGCCGTTGTTACTAATACGTTAGTGTATAAAGCAGAGCAGCCTAACTCATGTTGTTTGATGTGAGTTGCTAGTTCTTCATCAATAGTCTTCAAAAAGGCTGGATTAAGTAACAGATCATTTTGATGGTTCTCAAAGGTTTCAAGAGCCATCCTTGAATACTGTTTAAAGATTTTTGTCAAATGTCTCATAAAAATCGGGGATAGGCTCATCGGTCCTTCGTTTGCATTGCTGTATTTTAGTACATTAGCTATCTTAGGAAATATTCTCGGAATGGCTCTCAAAAGCTCTTATGCTGTTTCTAAACATCTTTCTTTATCTTCAACTCCTTGATGCCTCATATTGTCCATTGGGTTTGCCCACCCTGCCCTTTCTATCCACTCCTTAGCTTTTCTTTCTGAGACAATCATGTGAATTAACTGGTAAAGATCTGAGAATCCTGGTACCTAAACTCCAATCGTTAATTCAGATTCCTTACCAAAACCCTCTAGATCTGTAAGCGGATCTGGAAAGTCCTTGGCTATGGCTCTGAGCTCTGATTTGGTCCAAGGAGTAAAGGGAGGTATCAGTACAGCTCCACCTCCTACCCTAACAGGAGTTTTCTCTTTAAAGGGACAACAATGGCATAAAGGTCTGGATTTTTCCCTTGTGCCTTTGGTGAAGGTACTGGTGAGGGAGGAGGAGGCAATGACATGGATCTGGCAGCTCCGAAAGCAACAGGTATATTGGAAGAGCTGTCGAAGGATTTGCCCACTTGAGCACTGTGCTAGCTTCAACAGTTTTCTTCAGTTCAGATACAGTCTCAGATAGAGTTCTGTTAATCTCTTTCCAGGAAATGATTCTAACATTTTATCTCTTGGATGCTTCCCGATACCAATTGAAATATGCATCCTATTCTGATTGTTTACTTTTGTAGCTGGCTGTCTCTAATTGCATTCACAAATACCCTAGTTTGGGCAACTTGAAACTGCCCCATTTGGGGCATTTTAAAGTGAGAACTCCTTTAGTAACATCCTCCCATTTGGGGAGCCCCTTGCAAGTATGTGCTCCCTAAGTATTAAACATAAAATCTGTCAGAGTACTAGCAGGCAGCTGGCTGTGGGATGTCCCACAGTTTCCTGGTTTTAGTGTTTTGTTTCTCATTCTGGTTCAGCAAGTCAGTCTAGTGGTTCTAGTGGTGGATCAAAGTTTGCTGCTTATAGGTGTAGCTCTTTAGAGTGTCACCAACGAGTTGCTTTTGCCCTCTCCTGTGTCTCAGTTTCTGCTATGGATTGTGTAAAACAATCCTGGTGGCTCGGAAGGCTGGTGCACCCTAATTGCACAGCCCTAGAGGAGAGAAATTTCTTCCTTATGTGCTTTGGAGTTCTCTGTGGGACTGCAGCACATCTCAAGAATTGATCTCAGACACCTCCACTTGTCCCCGGGTCACCCAGGTCGCTGGCAATGCCAGTTGGAGGGAGCAAAATGTTCCTTCTCTTCAGCGTTAACTGAAACTAACTCTCATTCAAGGGTATTCTTCAGAGTCAGCCAAGGCTGGCCCTTATTCATGAACAGTTCGACTTTTAGCTAGTTGAACCAGTCAAGGAGGCAAATAGGGGAAAACTCCAACTACGGGCAACAGCTATTCTCCTCCTTTTCCTGGCTCAAAGGCCAAAGGAACCTGAGCACCAGGTTTGGAATTCTCTGTGAACACAGAGGATAACCTATTCCAACCAGATAAACACAGGAACAATTATCGGATAAACTCAAGGACCTTAGAGATCCAAGACCTAGGAAAGACTCACCCTGCTGCAGCTGGACCTCTGGGGAGCCAGATGGATTCAAAGGGTCCTTGTTGGTACCACAGCGCTGGGTCCTCTCAATGCTGCAGGCGGTCTCAGGCAGTCTTTCTGGGTCCCTTTGTGGTTGCCAGCACCAACTCGTAGGTTAGTCATTATATCACCATCAGTAGACACAAGTCCATATTTTGCAGCTTGTAGTCAGGGCTCTTCACAATCTGACCCCCAGTAGAACAGTGGCCACTTACTGTGGTCTCACCATATACCAGATGCTATGATAAGGGTTTTACTTATATTATTTCTAATTCATCATTCTTATAACAATCCTAGATAGAAAATAATACTGACGTCATTCTGTGGGTGAGAAAATCACTCTAAACTTTATTTCCAAACTTTCCTTCCAACATAGACATGACAATTGATTTGTATGGTCCCAGAACTTGCTTTTATTTTCTCCCAGCTAGTCTTCACTCTGCTCTTTCAGCTTGTAGCCCTAAGTCTAAGTCAGTCTCCTACGAAGTCTGCTCATCAGTTAGGACCCGATTCGAACTCCAACAGTTCTACGCAGTTCCATCACCATTCCCCAGTGATCTAAGCAGTTAATCATTCCTTCCTCTTGCCTCTTAAAGCACATGGGGCCTTTCCACTTAAAGTTCCTCACACTGGCTCATTCTATTAGCTCCCTTTCCTTTGTGTGTATCTTTTCTCCCCACCTGGCTCATAGGGTCCTGAAGGGGTCGGGTCAATTTTATCTATTCTCCCATCCCACTAAGGATGGAAAGCCCTTAGCACAGAGCCTTTAATGGATTCTCCCTATCCACTTACATTTTCTTCTCTTTTATTTGCTTTTCATGATAAACACTCTAGTAGATATCCTTCTTTGTGATTTCACTTGATTTATGTATAAACACGTATCTTAAAATTAGACCCCCATGGGCCCATTTTAATTTGTTTAGTCTAAATGTTCTTGCTGTTTTTTAAATTAAGTGTATATTTACGAATGCAATCTCAAAATGCTCATAAATATTGCTCCTTTAAGAAACATCCAGAATTATTTTTGAACACTGTAAAAGGATACCAGCTAATGAAGTAGCACACAGAAAACATGGATTGAGTGAGTCAGACGCTGCATGTCAAAAATGAAGACCAGAGTTGCAAAAATATTAAAAGGTGAGATATGGAAATTAGTAGGAGCAGAGGGAAAAAGTTAAATATGTAAAATAAGACAATTCTCTAGATGCTGTGGAAGAAAAGGAACTCCAAATCACAGACAGCACAATGTGGAAGCTGGCCTCCGTGCCGTCCTGGAACTTGGTCTTACATCCTGCCCTTGGCCTTTACACCATTTCAACACTGAGAATGCATAAATTTTATTCTCCTGTCTAATCTACCCATCGCTCAGGACTTACATCCCGCCAGTTTAGCATTTTCCCCAAGTCTTTTATTCAGGGCAAAGTGGCCATAAAAATAATTTTTAAGGTCAATTCCATTTTATGATAATTTACATTTCATGCCAGAAGCTTAAAATATGCCTATTACCCTAAGTTTCATTCTTCCTGTACTAAGCTGCACTTTTCGTTTTTTCAAAGATTGGCACCTGAGCTAACAACTGTTGTCAATCTTCTTTTTTTTTCCTGCTTTTTCTCCCTGACCCTCCCCACCCCTGGACATAGTTGTATATTTTAGTTGTGGGTCCTCCTTGTGGCATGTGGGATGCCGCCTCAGCATGGCCTGACGATGTCTGCGCCCAGGCTCCGAACCAGCGAAACCCTGGGCCCCAAACCCGAGTGCGCGCACTTAACCACTCGAGCACGGGGCTGGCCCATAGGCTGTATTTTTAACAATGCAGCAAATGGCTCTATCTTGAAGACTACATATGATTATACAGTTACTATAAACACTCATGAATACAAGGAAATTATTAATTGCTGTAATTATTTTACATTAAAACCACATTAGAACGTCTATATTTTCATAACATTACTCCACAGCCTCCCACCTGGAGTGACCTGCTTTTCACGCAGGCATCCCTATTTCAAACAGGGTCTTTTCATCCCATCCAGTAACCAGAACCGTCCAAAATCGATATCAAATCTTTGATGATTTGTAAAATTCTTCTTTCATATAAAAACGTAATTGCATAAACACTTTTTCTTCCACATTTCCACCTCCTGGCGTCTTCCAGGCCTGGAAACTCAGGCGGTTGGGTAGAGGTCTGCATCGCTGGCTGCTGATTGGAATACTCTACTCCATCAGCCTCACTCTCTGGAGGGTGGAACAACCCTCAAGCCCACCCTGCGACCCCTCCGCCTCCCCTCCGTGCATTCCGGAGCCCAGGAAGGACGGGGGATGAGAGCACACCCCGCTCCTCCCAGGTTCACCCTCTTCCCAGGTGAGCGCGCCGTCCTCCCGGGTCTCTGCTCGCCCCGGCCGAGATGTCGGGACTTGTAATTGCCGGGCAGCCTCGAGGGCGGACAGAAAAGAAAGGTTTTTATACTTTGCTGGTGGAGGGCTGGGTTTTTGAGTTCAGACAGGTTACGAGGCGCTCTCTGGCTGCGCGGGCTTTGGAGTGACAAGACTTCGGACTTGTTGCAACTCGTCCCCACACCCGCCCTCAGTCAGCTCTGCACCCGGTCCCGGACAGGCGCGGTCTGGGGCCGGAATAAGCTTCCCTCCGCCAACCTGACGCTCGCAGGTAACTCCCCCTCGCCTCTCCGCCCCTCCCCGCCCCTCCCCGCCCTCGCCGCTTCCTGGGAGGCAAACCTTCGGCGGCGGGAGCGGCGGCGCGCTGCTCGGGGGCGCTCCTGGCCGTAAGTGGGGCTCCGGCCTCGGCGGGCGGGAGCCTGGCGGGCGCGGGGAGGGGGATGCGGCAGGGCCCGGGGGCTGCACCCACCTGGGGCCGGCAGGGCACAGCGGAGGGAAAGGGACCTCCCTGGAAGCCCGCGCGGGCTCGGCAGTTCACCAGGGCGCACTGTGCCGTTTCCTCTGTCTTGCCTACTTTTCTTTTATTATCGTGTAGGAAGGAGTGAGTTGGGAAGTTTGAAAAGTTAAGTCTCGGGCGGGATGGGCTCGGGTTCCCCCAGGGACAGGAGCCGCCCACCGTGGACGTCGGATTTGTTTCCTCTTTCTTGCAGGAGTCCGCGGAGGACACCGGGAGAGGAAACCGGTAGAGAGGTTCTGGAAAAAGCCTCGTGGGAGGAAGTAAAAGGTGGAAGTGGAGGGGCGTGGGGGTTCACGGGAGGAAAAAAGTAAGGCGCTTAGGCTACAGAGGGGGCGTGGGTGTACTTTAGCTCTCGAGGGAGCAGCAGAACTCAAAAAGGAAGAAAAAGTTTTTCTTGACAAAATCTATTTTCTTATTTGTATCTGAGTCCGCTTCTGATTTTAGATTAGTCAAGACCTGTGCCTTTCAAACTTGGGTCGTCCTGAGCCTGGGTCTGTGTCCTCCATTAGCTCACCAGGTGATTCTGGAACATACAGATTTGAGAACCATTGCTCTAAGTTGTGGTGGCCTTAAAATGAGAGTGCGACTAGAGGAGACTGCTCCTGAAAGGGACTTGGCGACTTTAGGCCTATCCTTTGCGACACGTTGGGAGAGTTATTGCCTGTATAAGGTGGGTGAGGAGGCAGACAGAGAATGTGCAAGGGTTAGTTGCTAGAGTCGTGGGTATGTAAAGAGACAATAGTGCTTTATAGGGAGGAGACAGGGAGGTTATGGGAACACAGGATAGCATGCTGACTGTGCCTGGAGTGACGAGGTTATAGGATATAGGATCGCCCACCCAGGAGTGGAGACAAGAACTAAAGAGGCTGGAACACTAAGAAAAAGACATGCTGGTGGCAAGCGGTCAAGGCTAGACTGTGATGTCCAACAGCTCGTTTCCAGATTCCCACTTGTAGACATTTTGCCAGTTACTGGCAGGCACCTCCCCTCTTTCCCTTTCTCATCCCCAACAAATGCAGGAGCCCCAGGGAAATCCATGACTGTGGCTGAATCAGTCCTAACAAGGAGCCAGAAAGGGGACGGTGATGAAAGGACTTAGAAGAGAAAGCTGGTCTTCTTGGTTTTTCAAAATAACTGAAGAATGAGGATGGTGTGAAACAGGATGCAGTGGGGGTGGGGTGAGTCTTTGTTTTGTTTGTTTTCTCCTCCTTTTTCTACAGTTCCCAGGATGGTACAAAGCCCCACTCCTCCCAGTTCCAGATTCCACCCCCTTGATTTTGGGGTTAGGGCACACGTGGTGCACACACATATTCAGGGTGCTGGCTGCACCCTGCAGAGCCTGCCTGAGGGGCTGGGTGGATCCTGCCTTTAAAGCTGGCACATTCTAGACCGCAGATGCTCAGAATTTATTGTGGGAAGCATCAGCAGTTGAACAGTTGCTGAAAGGGATTGCGTAGATGGAGAGGAACCACACCTCTGGTGCTGACTCAGTGATGTCTTTTCTGATTACTCTCCAGAGATTATTACTTTAACGATAACTAACTAAAGTCTTTTGGGATGGGTTAATTAATTTTATTATTCTCTCTGTTATATCCCCTCCTGCTACCATATCCCCTTACAGTTTATGGGGGAGGTTTGTGCATTGAGTGTTTTACTGACTGGGGCTTAACTTACCCTGCAGCGAGTCACTCGCCTGTTTCCCATTCAATTACATTGTACCATAGTGAGTTTCCAAGATGGCGCGTTGTACTTGAAGTCTGCAGAGGCTTGTGGTGAAACTATGATCCCAGTAAAGCAGGCCTCTTCTGTAGCATAAATCTGGTTAGAGACCTTTTGAAAAGGCCCGCTTAGCTTAATTTAATTAACTAATTATTTATAAAGTTACAAGTTGTCCTTGTTTAGCTAGTTAGGTAAGTTTGCATGTCTCTCCCTCTGGAACTTGCAAAATATGAGTGTTCAGGATGTTTCACAATTCAGAGAGTCTCTTAAGCACAATGTTACTGTTAATTTTGAAATGTACTTTTGTTCATTTAATTATTTCTGATCTGGAAGTGGGATGTATTTTAGAACTTTGTTGGTGAAGTTGTCGTTTGACAATCAGAATACATTTCCCCCTTATCTTCATGGCCCCCCCCCCCCATGGAAAAAGAATTCTAAGTGATGGTTATGGATTTTAAGGATACCGTGGATTAAATGTTATACACATAACACCTAAGCTCCATCAAGAATTAAATCTACCAACATTTCTCTGAGAAAACGTGCTGGAGCCTCCAAGTGGAGCTTCCTTCCTACTGAGGTGGGTCAGTGGGCATTGGCACTGTTTCAAGGTCTCTCTCCCAGCCCACAAGGGTGGGGTAGAGTTCCAGGGTGATTGGCACCAACAATCACTAACCATTGTTGGCGTCTGAGTACTGTGGGCTGCTGACACAGGAGCTGGGGAAATGGCAGGCTCCAGTAGAAATGGTATAGGTGGAGGTGGAGTGTGATGGGAGCAAGTTAGCTCCAGGATTGGGGGGGAGGGTTTGTTAAGAGGTCAAGAGGTTAACATATACAGGAGGTAGGGGTGGGAGATGAGGGAGGCAAAAGATGTTTTCAGCAGTTATGATGATGTGAGGAAGATGAGCCTGTGTTAGAGAGATGATCCAGATAGAAAGGATATTCACCCATTGGGCACATCTCTGTTGGGAAGTGCTTGAATCACATGATCGTGAATGATATGAGGAACCCTTTCCTCTGGGGACATCTAATTACTACCCAGTTTGTATTTGGTTTTATTTTCACACAGTCCTTAGGAGCGAGGCCAGATGTTCCCTAAAGGCACATACGGTTTGTCTTTTGAGCTATGTGTAATTTGTAGACTGCACCATCCCTGGGGAAGGTAAGGTGGTAATGGTCAGCTTCCTGAGTACTGGCATAGGGTCAGGTGCAATCCCCAAGTTACTGTAAGAGACCCATTTTAAAGAGTTTGTACAAAAGTATGCAGTCATGGTATCTAAAGGCTATTACTTTATGCTCTTGTACTCCATCCATTCATTAAAAATAGAGAGAGGGAGAGAGAGGGAGAAAGAGAGAGACTGTTGTGCACTGAGTGGTGTGTTCTACTCTGGGGATATGAAGGTTACAAGATACTGTTCCTGGATCTCAGGAAGCTCACAGTCATGTATCTAATAATCATTTTAAGTACAAACAGAAATTAGTGGATCAGGTCCATTTACTTAGTATTTCTTTCATATACTGAAGCTCCCAGCAGATATTGTATATGTTCCTTAATCATTTGTGAAATTGAACAGTAGAAGACCTGAGCTAGTTGTGTTTTTGGACAAGGTTCTTAAGTTCTGTTGGCCTCTCAGGTTTTTCACTGGCATTGTGAAGGGTTTGGACTACATGATCACTAGCGCGTCCCATTCTGCTCTGAAATTCTCTGTGATCACTTCTTACTGAGGGTACCATAAGGTGTCCCCAAAGTATCACTGGGAAGCTCATTATTTCCACTTCTGTTGTTAAATTTTCATTTCAAAGGGTTTTAGTTCTCTATTTGTCATGAGGTCGCTTCTCTGATTGTATAAGCATTACTCACTTGGGGAAGAAAAGACAGTTTTCAAAGCACTAAACAGTGGCATCTTCCTCCTCAATGGCTCTAATAGCATCAAATACCCAACATGAGCTGTTTGTCTGGGCTGTCATTTATACACATGCACAAGCAATTTATATACATGCACAAGCAATGATGGCTTTAATTCTTAACGGCATGTTGCTCCAAATACTTAGTCTCATCTGACTCATTCAACAGCTGTTTCCTGCTGTTTTAAAACAATTGTCTTTTTCTCAAATAAATGTAACTTCTGAATTATTTGTTAGAGAAGGGCGAAACAAAGCTCAGTTGTTTTTAGAGTAAGGAACTATTGATGACACTGACAGTGTTCCCCAATGACTCGTTTTTTCATCTCAACCCTTCCTTTCCTTTCTTGTCTTGTATTGTCCCTTTATTCTTTCGTCCAATCTTATCTTTTCTGGCCTCTCTTTGTCCCTTCTTGTTCCTTGTCTTCCTTTTCCTCCTTTTCCTCCCCTGTGCTACTCTTCTCTTCCCTTTCTTTCTTTTCCTCTGCTTCCTTACCCTTCTTTACTCTTCTCTTCTCATCCTTTCTCTTGTCTTCTTTTCCTACCTCATCTTTCATCTTTTCTTTTTCCTTCTCTTCCATTTCCTACCTCTATTTATTTGTCTATTTCTCCATCTCTTTACCTATTTATTTATTTATCTGTTTATCTTTCTTTATTTCTATCTGTCATCTCTATCAGTACAGTTCTCTACTTCGGTACATTGTATGTTTCTAAAAAAATATATAAAAGTGAAATTATATGAAAAATCAAGCAACAAATATATATCACAAGGGGGATTATAGTCTCTAATAGCTAAAATATATCGTAAATAAAATTGCCAGTTACACTTTGAATGTTAAATACAATATTCAACAGTACATTTCTAGAATTTTATACAATTTTTAAAAGATTTCTTCTTTTCCCTCACAATGGCACACATGTACAGTGATTCTCTGATTAAAGCTAAAGATTTGCCTGTTTTGGCACGTCCAGAGATTTCCATCTTTTCCTCGATTATATTCAATTATACACATTTTATCCTTAACATAAAGACTGTCATTTTTTCATTTTCCTAAAACTTATAAAATAAGTTCAATTTGCAATAAAATATTCAGATAAGAGTGCAAATAACACAGAAGCGTAATGATGTTTTGAAACTGCATAGTGAGATGCTGATAGCCTCCCTGTGTGGTTAGTTGAGATATTTGTTAATTGATGGATTAAAGACTAGATTTATCACAGAAAAGCTACTTTGAGTGTCAGTGTCCAATGTAGAAAAGTTCAAAGGTCAAAAGAACTAACTAGGGGACCACTTATGCATATAATCAAACCTTTAAATAACTCAGTAGGGTGCTGGCCCTGTGGCCAAGTGGTTAAGTTTGAGTGCCCTGCTTCAGTGGCCTGGAGTTTCCCCAGTTTGGATCCTAGGCACGGACATGGCACTGCTCGTCAAGCCATGCTGAGGTGGCGTCCCACATGGCACAACCAGAAGGACCTACAACTAGAATGTACAGCTATGTACTGGGGGGCTTTGGAGAGAAGAAGAAGAAAAAAAAAGAATACTGGCTATAGATGTTAGGTCAGATGCCAATCTTTAAAAAAAAAATCTCAGTAGGAAAATGATTTTAAAGAAAATTAAAATTACAGCATATATCTGTAATTTCTATGGCTATTAATGTCAGACAAAAAGCATCAGTCCATATACATTGAAAGTAATACAGAAGTGCTTTATTGCAAAAGCATTTATTTGGGCAATACTAGGCCAGTTCTTGTACATTCATGTCTAAAGATATTCTCTGAGAAATTGGTCACCTCTGGCCCATAGTGAAAGCTTTGATTCAGAGCCCTCTTATTAATATAGGGTCTTCAAAATATTTTAAATTCTGTATTTTGTTTATGGAGTAGATTTACTCCCATTTAGCAAGTTAAGTCTTGTATGTAGAAGAGTTAGAACAAGAAGCTTTAAAGGAAAAGAGCATAAAATCTCCCCAGGGCCATCGGATGCTGTTATGATTCCCTAGAAAGTTGTGACAGGAGCCCTTGAGTATCTTAAGCAGGTGTGTGCATGTATCACACACAGAGAATAAATGACTTGATAAAATCATTAATTATTTGAGTTAAAGAAACTAATTATTATCTTTGATTTTAATGTCACAGTGTAGTGATACCATTATTGGGGGGAGACCCCAAATAATTCAGTTTATTTTATGTATTGTGCATGCGAGTAATTTTCTAGATTTGTATAGAGGATGGTTAAAACTGAAACAAAGAGAGAATAGTTTCAGATAATGTAATCAGTGATAACACCCTGGGAAGAGTGCTAAGGTCTTTCCACTGAAGAATGTATGTTGTGGGGCCAGCTTGGTGGCGCAGCAGTTAAATTTGCACGTTCTGCTTCAGTAGCCCGGGGTTTGCCAGTTCGGATCCTGGGTGCGGACCTACACACCGCTTGTCAAGCCATGCTGTGGCTGGCGTCCCACATAGAAAGTAGAGGAAGATAGGCACAGATGTTCTCTCAGGGCCAGTCTTCCTCAGCAAAAAGGAGGAGGGTTCATGGCGGATGTTAGCTGATCTTCCTAAAAAAAGAAAAAAAGAAAAGAGTGTGTGTTGTTGTAGGAATTGCTAAATGCTAGCCACATCTTTCATGGAAAAGGTAAGTTGAGACTAAGAGAAGAGCCCTGCCTTTGAAATCAGTTAGAACTCTGAGCAGCACAGGAGTTAAAAGAACAAGATTTACAAACCTGTACACAGGTACGCACACAGTAAATTGTGCATAGCAGAAAGTTCCCAGGGATAGCCATGATACCATCGTGTGGCTGTGCTATCTCCTCCTCCTTCGCTGTTACACTGTCAAGGGCCTTAAGGTCAAATGAAAGCGAAACGATGGAGCTAGCAGGTGCATTTGCTGGTTCAGGTCTGCTTTGGGCAACTGTGCCTGGAGTTTTGTAAACATCAGCTTTGTCTCAGTCATTACAGTCTCCAGGTTAGATCCAGGGTCAGAGGCATTCAGCACGGCTATGAAGCCAGATCTCAGGGCACCAGGTAACCGCTTATACGTAACCCACAAGACCTATCTATACAAATCCAGCCGCATTTTACATATTGTAAAAATGTATTTCTTTATACCTTACTGGATAACTTCTGTGTGTGCAAGTATTCTGTAATCAAGTTAGAGAAGACAATGAGGAAGCTTATTTAGAAAAAAATAAAAAGTTTAAATTACTCTGAGCTAGTTTTCTAGTCAGAATTCTTTTGGAATTTCTGGGCGAAAATAAAAGAAAAGCACATTATTTCCTGAGCAGGCTTGATTAAAAGTGAATCCTTAGGGAAAAGACTAATAAAGAATTGCTAAACCTTGGTATTATTTTAGGTGCTCTGATTATTTATGTGGATCTCTTTACAAATTGAAACTAAAATCTTTCTAGGTTAGACATATTATTAACAGTTAATATTTTTTGACATTTTAACTAAATAAATTTACATCCATTTGTACAATTTCCACAACATTACCACCGTCTTTAAACCTCTAGTTTTTAATAGTCCAGGATTGCTTTTTTGCTGCTAAATATATATAACACTTTGACTTTTATTTTTTTGAGGAAGATTAGCCCTGAGCTAACATCCACCACCAACCCTCCTCTTTTTGCTGAGGAAGACTGGCCCTGAGCTAACATCCAT
Source organism: Equus przewalskii (assembly GCF_037783145.1). NCBI lineage: Eukaryota > Metazoa > Chordata > Mammalia > Perissodactyla > Equidae > Equus > Equus przewalskii. The sequence goes on from NC_091849.1 coordinate 52,452,471, forward strand.
GCCCATCTTCCTCTACTTTCTATGTGGGATGCCTGCCACAGCATGGCTTGACATGTGGTGCATAGGTCCGTGCCCAGGATCTGAACTGGCAAACCCCAGGCCTCCGATGCAGAGTGTGCAAACTTAACTGCTGGGCCAGTGGGCCAGCCCCAACACTTTGACTTTTGATTGCTGTTCCCAGCATACCTAAGCAAAACGCATTTTCTTAAGACATTTTGTTTTCAAACTTTCACCTTTTCCTAGATGAAGCACACTTTGTTAGATGTATTTGGAAAGCGACTTTAATAGTTCACATTGGAGCACAGATTTATTCAATTTTCCTTCAGCACCTGTCCCTCTATAAATGTCAACGTCTACCAAGGTTGACTCTTTGTTGTTTTAAATGGACTCAAAAGGTGGGACAAGAGGGCGTATGACACATGTTCCGCATTTCACTCCATGATCCCCTTGTTGCCTATGGTGTTCTTGTCTAGATATATCATGTCTTTGTTATAAATTATGCTAAGGTTCTGAAACTGAAATTGAAAGATCCTGAACTCTACTTCCTGTGGTATCCAAGGAATTGTGGAGAGGTGTCGTGAAGTGGGGAGAAGGAGAGGCAAGATGAGTGAGGGGATGGGTAGGTAGATCGATCGATTGATCGATCGATCAGTCCCCAGTTATTTCTCCCTTATGATTACACAGTGAGGGAAGGTTCCAACGTACTTGTAATATAAGTCAATAGGCCTTATCCAAGACAGCAGTGGTGCTCAGGATATGGAATAACCAATATGACAGAGTCCTGATAATTAGACTACACCAGCTGGTGACCGTTGAGGACCTTCCATTCTAGTGAGGAGGATATAGGCAGTGGCAAGTAAATAAATACTTTAATTATTTTACATAATGAGAAGGGCTGTAATTTAAATAAAGCTGACTGATAGAACTAAGCATGGCAGAGAAGGTGGGTTCTCTTTAAAATGGGTAGCCTGGAGGACCTCTCTAAGGAGGTGAGATAGAAGTAAGATAGGAATGAAAAGAAGGAGCGTTCTAGGCGGATGACACAACTAGAGCAAAGGTCCCAAGATGGGAATTAACTCAGCATGTTAAATGTAGAAAACAAAATGTGTTAGATGTTCAGAGTAGGTATCCAGAAACCCATTGAATATATGAGTCTGGAGGCTGGGGGAGCGGTCAGGTCTGGAGATGTGTGAGTCATCTCTGGATATACAGATTTCCTTCTGTAAGGCTGGATGAGATCATCCTGGGGAGAGTATCGACAGAGAGGAATGAAGATAGAGAGGAGGAAAGCTCCCAAGCCCAAGCCCTGACAACAGGAAAATAAGTAGCTTTGATGGCATTTCTGGGAAATTCTTAGCCTTCTTCCCTAGAACCCAGCTTTGAAGACGTCTCAATAGTGATTTTCAGATACCATTGGCACTAACAATAGTCACTATTTAAAATCGTTTCCCCTAACATCTAGCATTCACAAGAGAAAAGTAGATCCTGATCCAGTTGTAAGTTTTGCCTGCCTTTGGAATAGGGAGAAAGAGAGACTTCTTGAAACCAGAAGAATCTGGATTCATATCTGAATGATTGGATAAACTTAAGCCTTACACTACTTTGTTTTATCAAGTTGTAAAATATAGACTTTTAAACTTCTTAGGGCTGCTCTGGAATATATAGTTTACACCAATTTCACCTTAATGATAGACCAAACATCTATAATCATAATCCCTTTAAACACCCAATGAATCCTTTCTTCCTGCTGAAGTAAGCTGATAGAGTAACAGAACTGATACCAAAAACCAGGAGAAATGAGTCGTGCTTTACAGTTAATTTGCATCACTGCTTATGTTGAAAAATACAAGACTTACAACGTCATTTCATTAAGATTAATTTAAATGCACAGAAACTATATGCAGAATGACTTTAACGTAATTTAACATTTCAAAATAGCAATTTTTAAGGGAATCCCCAAACAACACTTGATAATATCTCTCTTCTTCTGGTGAAGTGCACATTTGAACTTAGCATTTATGTTTTTTGATAGACATCTATGGATTTATCTTTTACGTCCTCAATCGGTTTCTAATGATTCTTTTTAAAAGCCCTTTACAAATGGGTGATATACTATCAAAAAACTAACCTCCATTTGACATAAACAAAGACATACTTCAATCATAAAGAGTTCTGCATGGATATTATCATTTTTTAGAAGCTTATTCTTCAGCCTTTTTTGGCCTATCATCCTTTAATCAACTCTCATTCTGTTATATTGAGTTATTGAGGCAGCATATTATTAGCATGTTATTTAACAATTATGTACTGAGCCTTAAGAATTGTGCTAAACAGACACAATCTCCGCCATCGCAGAGTCTGTAATCTAGTGAAGAAGGTAGATGATATGTTTCAGTAATTCGTGAGAAGTAATGACACGGGTCGGGACTGCTGGGGGAGCCACTTCAGTGGCTCTAGTCCTCGCCCCTGAGAGTTAGGGATGACGCCATGTATCAGTGAGCTACGTACTGAGACCTCATTAAGTACATCCAATTATTTTTATCTTTTCTTTCCTTTATGGTCCCTGTGCCCACAGAGCTTTAGTTTCTAGATGTTTTGTACTTGTTCGTGTGTTGCTCTGTAGGAATTATTACACTATTTTGTCTGCAGGGTTTTGAATCACCAATTACAGTCAACTTAGTACATGAATGAAAAAAGAGGAGGATATTTTAAAGTAAAAAATAACTATTGGGTTACTTCTTTTCAAAAATTTCTTTTTCCCCACTGCAAAAAATACATATTCATTGAAAAGCATTTGGTAAATACAGAAAAGTGTCAGAAGCTTTGAAAAATCCCCGACAGAACCACCACTCAAGACAACCACTCTACTTTTTTGCATCTGTGTTTTTCCGTTTGTTTTTGGGTGAGTTGTGTTTAATTGTAATTTCGCTCTTATGTGGTTTCCTAGCCTACTTGTTACTCATATAACATCATAACATAAGCATTTTTACATGTTATTAAAAGTACTACTGGCAGCTTTTGACTTTCTTGTCTTTTCGTTTGAAAATGAGTGTATATAATGTTACTTATTTAAATTCCACAAGATGAAGCTGAGCTGTGAAGGCTGACTCAGGAGAGTCTGGGAATAGGAGGATAGTAGGCAGTTTCTTGTCACCCTACAGTAAGCAACACTCTTCTAACCACGTCCCTACTTCCAAGCAAAGTTAGCGAATTTGTCGGTATGGTAGACCTTTTCAGGCGGAAAAATATATATGTTCATAGAATTTTGAAGCAAAGGGTGCCCCCAGAACCCGATTTATTACACATTCTAGGACTCTGTCCAAAAATATGTCTTCTGTTTGATTACATCCAGAAAGAGGGTAGTAGGAAGAAAGTAAGAGAAAAGTAGGGCCTTATTAGTAAATAAAATCCTTCCTATGTTGCCACCTAATGATCTTTAGCAGTTTTTATGGCTGATATAGAATTGAGGCTTTTATCTCATTTAGTTCTCATAGAAGCCCTTTGCAGTCAATATTATAAATTTACCCATTTTCCTGGTGAGAATTGTAAGGCTTAGAGCCCTGAAATAATGTGACTGAGGTTTTACCACTAACATGTGCCAGAGCAGAATTCAAATCCTGGGCTGTCTTACCGCTGTGTCACTGAGCCAACCTGTGGTTTGTCATTTACCCCTTAAAATAATTCTTCTCCCCACATCATATAATTGACTACTACTCTTCTGTGTCTCTCTTAGCTTTCTCTGTGGACTAAACATTAAAATTTTTCAACTATTCTTCATGACATAATCTGCCTCGAGCCCTGCTCAATCCTGTACTGTACAGTTAATTTTTAATGTAAATTCAAACCTTTAAATGTATTATGTTTAATCTTGTTGATGTCGATTTATTATTTCCCCACTGTAAGATCATTTGGAATATTGATTCCAGTATCTAATGTATGTGCTCTTATTCAATTCTTCAAACTGTGTCAATATTTTTCTATGTATTCATCCAAATAATTGTTACACATATTAACCAGGACCAGGACAAGATGGCACACTTTGACACAGCACAAAATACAGACCCATCAGGATGACCTTTTCCCATTCACTGGAGCTTCTGGAGTGCTAATATCATGATAGAATCCAATTTAGAAGTAGTTTAGGTGTTCATAAAAGAGTAGTTTGCTTTAATTTCACTTGCATTTTAAGCCGTGCATAGAGTAATCCTCCATAATTAGACTATTGAGTATATGCTTTCTTAGTAAAGGGCTCATTGTTTATCCTACAAATTTCTCTACAGGAATTACTCAATAAATACTTCCAAATGACAGCGAGTGATTATTTTCATATCATTAACATAAATTGGGGGCCTTTATGTTCTCATATCTGAACTGCGGTTTAGACTGAGGATGGCAAATACGTTGAGTAACAGCCGAGACGAACAAACCCTGGAATTATTTTGGTAGGAGAGTTAGCCCATCCCCCTATTAAAAGAAATTAAGGAACCTAAGAAATGATTAGATATTGAGCAAATGGAGTTGTCATCTGGGATTTTTAAAATGAATTGGAGCTGTTTCGGTTTGTGCTTTTCCTAAATTTGATAAGATGGGTGATTTCATTGGTGATCCACATATGGGCTGTTTGTGCCCGGCACGCTGTGACTGAGTATGCTGTGTGTTCATACGTTCCTTGGCCCGCAGAAAATCATCTCTGTGCAAGTCTGTAATCTGTGCTATTGGGCCATTTTGTTATAAATGTCAGTGTGAAGCCAGCTTAGAATCTTTTAATAAATTTGGATGCCAAAGTTAGATATCAAATTGTACTTGACAGCTTGAATATTATAGTGAATTTTTAATTTAATAGTAGCTTCTTAAGTGTTTTAATTGCCATCTTAAATTTCTGGCAATCAAATTCAAAGTCAATCACAATCTTGGCCCCTAAAAATTTGAAGAAAAAAGAGATATATGATCTTTAACTCTTGTGGACCGTGGATTATGATTTGATAAGACAGATGTTCTAAAACAATCCTGTATGAAATTTTTCCTCATAGGTAGGTAGACATTTCAATGCACATCATGGAGTCAGTAACTTCCCCCTCAGAAAAAGACTGATTTGTTTTTCTCAGTATTTGAAAGACTGTAAAATATTCTGTAATGAAATTTGCTTAATTTGGAAGTTATGTCAGAGGACTTATTTTATAGTATCACATAAACTAGGAGAAACTCTTGAAATCTGTTTTTATTTCTCTGGGATCGATCTTGAGAGTGCGGTCACCACATCGTGTGTTAGTTGCCCATTTAGTTTTATGAATGAAATTGCTAAACTGTTTTCCAGAGTGGCTAGTGAATTGAAATCTATTTTTTTATATCTTATTTTATATCCTTTGTATTTACAGATTTAACATTTGGCATTTATATTTTCCACAAATGACCCTAAAGATGCAACATGAAAGGCAGTTTGTAATGGTTTTGAGGCATGGATTTGAGTCACTTGTTTTATAAGGCTCTTTTTCTGGAGTGAGTCATTTAGCTGGCAGATGAGCCTAGCGGTCTGGTCAGCTTTTACATCATAGCGAGGTTTTATTTTTCTCTACTTGTTAACTCTATCATGTGTTAAAAGAATATACTTTCTAGGAGTTTTTAATGGTTATTAATTAAATGGTGCTCATTTATATGTTTAAAGGCACACCACTTAATCCTGTCCTCAAATAAAGCCCTTCAAATGTTCAGAGGTTGAACTCTTGAGACACTGTTGTAAGTCTCTAACTAAATCCAGCTGCTATGTTATTGCAGTAGCCATTGATGCAAGCACCATTTTCTTGCTGTTCCCCATTAAAATTTGTTTGTAGATGCTTCCTTCACAAGTATCTCTTGTAAACAGCTCTTGTGAAAAGTGAATATCTCTAGACAGTGGTTAGAATATAGCCTCTCCAACAAGACAATGTCAAGTGTATTTATTTCTTAACTCTTGTACATGATTTCTCAACTTCAGTGCTCATGGCTGTTGTATTTTTCTGTGAGGTGTATTTCTGCGTTGTACCTGTATCTGGGATTGCTATTGGATTAGGCCTATAGTGTTTCACTTTTTTCTCATTTTCAGTTGTTTTTTACTTCATAATTAACTTTTCATCTCTCTTTCTGATTTTATTTTGTTTTTATAGTCCCTTTGATCTCTATGATTTCTCAGTTTACACATAGTTCAAGAATGAATTTTTTACAGTTGCAGAATATATATTTTCATAGATAAAGCTCAGAAACAAATACAGTTTTTTAAAGTACTTTATGCATTTTAACTTTGAAATAGGTAATAGGAGTTTAACATCATGCTATAGGAATTCAAAAGTTAGATTTTAAAAATTAAGAAACAAATGCTTAGAAAAGTTGGGATTTTTATGAGCAATCAGCAGTACCTACCATTTGTAAGAATTACACACAATTGATGTGATGTTCATGTAATCACTGGATGCCTGTTCCTCCATGGACTGGAATTATCAAATGAAAACCACACCTCACTAAACCTTAGGGAACTCTGCTTTAATCAAATGAATTAATTCTATCAAGCAAATGAAAACCATATTCTTTGTTAAAAATGAGTATTATGTGCAAAAGAGAACTTTAATGAACACTTAAGAAGTCATTAATTAGTAGTGTGATATCATACATATGAAGTGAACAACTTAATGAAGATTTCTCAACCCTTGGCACTGTTGACATTTTGGGCCAGATAATTCCTTAATGTGGGTGGCTCTCCCGTGCATTGAAGGATGTTTAGCAGCATCCCTGGCCTCTACACACTACATACCAGTAGCATACATCCCCACAAATCCTTACAATTAAAATGTCTCCAGACATTGTTCCGGGGGAGGGGCAAACCTCCCCTGTCGAGAACCACTGAACTTGAATAAAATATCATTAGGAAAAAGATGGCGCCTTACACAATGCTTGAGAAATTTACGAAAGCTTCAGCATTGCATCCCCAGTGCATGTTGATAAATTAAGCTAATTTCAATTAGGTAATAAAAGAAACATTTTTATTTCTCCATACCAGAGATCTCACACTAGCAGACAGGCTTGGTGTTCCTCCTTCTGCCCATGAAGGAGGAAGGACATGTTTCTGCAGAGCTCCCCCATAATACCGTGTGGGGCAGGAAGACTGTTTTCCCAACTCGGACACTGCATCGCCGAGCCTGGGTCACCCCTAGGATCCAGGGACAGTTCTAGTTGCCTAGGCTTGGATCAAGTTGTGACTCAAGCTGAGGGCTCTCCAGAAGACCGAAAAGAACATCTTCTGTTTTTATTCTTATATCGGAGTCAATCTTTAGGCTTTCTATACTGTTAGCCTTTCTTTGTAAAAATTCTGAGCCTGGGGATGGGGACAGGATTGTTTCCACTGAAATAGTAAAGCCAACCACCCTTTATTTTCTTTGTTCCTCAGCTCTGCCTTGCCATCTTCTGGATCTTTTCTGACCCCATCCCCCACAGCAAAATTCATGGCCATAGTGTCCATTCCTTCATGACTTCTCTGTGTGATTTGTGACTCTTATACCTTTTGTGCTAAGGAGTTAATAAATGGTAATAACTTCCTGGATTACCCTCCCAAGTCAAATTTGAATTTTGGTCAGCTTGAGACCAAAAAGGCTGAGTTAAGTGGAAAATTCAAAATTAGGGCAGGGCCACTGACAAAGACATTTTTGGTCAGATTAGCCCTTTTGTGCTCTTGCGCATCCTGGAGTTGTACTTTGTTTGAATTCAGACAATGGAGATCATGACTTCAAAAGACTGAAAGTCCCTGATTTAGTTGAGATAAAATCCAGTCCCGTATCTCCAACAGTGCATGATTCAATGAATAACATTTTGTGGGCTTTGTGAGGGATGGAGTGTGAACTTGGATAGGCAAATTTTGACTCTTAGGAGAGATCTGAAGTATCTTTGATGTCTTAAATTTCTTCATCGCCTATATGTTGTCAAGCCATCAAATCTCACTTCTTGCTTTGAACCCTCTCTTGAATATTCTTGTCACTCTTCATTGGGTATTTGAATGCTGAATGACTCTTCTAGCTACTCATCTCTCCTCCATTCCCCTGATGCTGCCTGACTAATTGTTTTATACACAGGTTTTGCTGAATCTCAAAAATCTCCTTTGTCTGGTCACACTTGGCTCCATCATGTCTATTCAACTTTATCTTCTCTCCTAGTAAAAGGAGCTTGCTTCCCGACAGGCCAAGTGTTTTTTTGCTAACTCTTGAATGTCAAGCTGATACCTGCTCTGTGCTTTTGCTTATGTTTTTCATTCTGGTGTGGAATGAAAATATTCCTTCTTGCTGCCTGGTCGTATTCTAACTTGCTGCCCCAGCTTCACCTGGAGCCCACCTCCTGCACAGGGCTATCTATAACTCGTGTATTCCATACTGAGATCTACTTGCTTTTATTCTGAAAGCATTGACTATAGGCAGTACTCATTTTGGCCCTTAGAAATATATGGCTTTGTTCAAAGTGATAACAAATGGTTTTGTGTATACATTTTGTCTCTTCAACTAATTAATAAATTCCTGGAAGGCAAGTGTTTTGTGCTTTTTGTATTTCATGAGTATATATGCATGACAAGTACTCAGAAAAGACTTGTATTAATGGCTGACCAGACATCAAAAAGGCTTATAGAAACTCATACTGCCACGTATAGTCGCAGACTACAGTTAAGATGGATGAACTTCCGGAGATCAGAGAAGGAAGGTGTATTTTCTGAGGTGAGAAACTGAAAGCAGAGGTAACTTAGAAGAGGAAAATCAACTAGCAGTCTGTAAAAGTAAATCTGTTTAGCTTATCTGTGATAGATATGTTAGTTATGGTGCAATTAATACCATTTTGGGTATGAAACGCATGTCATATTGAGCTACTGGTAGTAGAAATGAGTAAATGTAAAAATAATAGTTGACAGATATCATAGAACATTTATTATAGAAATCTGATCTTAATTTCCTTCTTTTCAGACATCCAGATACCTCTCGTCACTGCACAAATGGACATTTGAAAGCACTGTTGTCAAACTCTTGCGAGCATGGAGACCTCATCAGTGCTGTCCTCATTGAACGATGAGTGTAAATCAGACAATTACATTGAACCTCACTACAAGGAATGGTATCGAGTGGCTATTGATACGCTGATTGAACTTGGGTTAGAAGCATATCATGAATTTCTTGCCAAGGAACGAGTCTCAGACTTTCTAGCTGAGGAAGAAATTAATTATATTTTGAAAAATGTCCAGAAAGTTGCACAAAGTACGGCACAGGGTACTGATAATTCCTGTGATGACACCTCATCTTCAGGGACTTACTGGCCCATTGAGTCTGATGTAGAAGCTCCAAATCTTGACTTAGGCTGGCCGTATGTGATGCCTGGACTCTTAGGGGGGACCCATATAGAACTCCTCTTTCATCCACCAAGAGCACACCTACTTACAATCAAGGAAACTATTCGGAAGATGATAAAAGAAGCAAGAAAGGTAATATTTCTATTTCTAAATGAAATATTTGAAACATATGAAAAAGCACCAAAGTAGTATAACAGATATGTATTTTAAGAGAATCTTTATGTGTGTGGATCACACCTATGATTTTTAGGAAATATACATATGGATGCATAGGAAAGTTGTGCTTCCCATGGATCACATGTATCTGAGAGAGTGGTGTTAGGTCCCTGCTGAAAGAGGAGATTTCCTTCTCTTCATAATGTACATACACCCATGAGAACTTCTGCCCCCTAAGGTAAGGCGTGTGGACTGCGAAGATAATGATTTGACATATTCATAAATCCATAGCATTTCAACTTCCCTTGGTCTCTGAAAAGAAATATGTTGCAGGTAAATCTGGTGAATTTTTCTTTATTCTCAGCAGGACTGAGCCCCAGTTCTTGCTCTGCATATAGTTTATGCTACTAAATAAACCATAGATTTATTTATTTCCTGAGTTTTGTGGGAACAGTGTAAAATTAGGCATAACAGTGTAAAATTCTCAAGTAAGGTCCTGAGGTGCTTAACATTTTAGGGCCTCACTGTTCTTTATTAAATATTTATATTGGCTTGTAAATCTCAGAAATCCTATTTTGGAGCTTAGCTGTAACTGTAGAAATTTTCTTTTAATCAATCAAATGAAAGGTATTGAGAGTTTTCTGTGCGCTCAGCAGCAGGAGGGGCTCTGTGGAGACTACAACCCAATTTCCTAAGCTCTTGGTTGAGCTCAACCTAAGGTTTTAAAATGTGTGGACAAAAAGTTATGATTTTTGACTGAAAGTGTCTATTTCTTAGTTACTGATATTATGCAATATAGAAATTTACGTCTAAAAGGGACCTGAGGATGCGCACATACATAGCATTGATTTCTTCCGCGTCAACAAGACACAGAAATGCTTGAAAAGCATACTTTTATGAAGTACAGGAAGTATAAGGCCCTTGAAATCCATAGCAACATGGTAGTTTGCGAGATAGGCAACTAAAAGCTTCGCCGTCCTGTCAGGAAGACACAGTGTTCTGAGGCTAATGTCAAATGTAGGCTTTTGCAAAAATAAGGTGATTTTTTTTCCCCAAGCCTTTTGAGCTCAAATAACCTGAGTTTTTAGCTCTTAACTCCTTTAGCAGGATTATATTAAAGAAAGTACGAATCTATTCCAGTTGTTAAAAATCAGCTATAGAATCAGGTACACGGTAGGTATGCAAACTTTATTGAATGAATTGAACTGTCAGTTCAATTTCCCGAATTGAACCATGAGTATTTTTAAAACTGTACTATCCGATGCTTTCTGAACACATTATGCAATTATATTCTGTAAAACAGCAGAACAAAAGTCAAGAAGATAGATGAGTCCTTGTAAAGGTAAAATAACAAATATCAAGTACTAACATTTGCTAATTTCTGTTTGGGAGACAATATGTTTTTGAATCACAAATGTTATCTCAAAATTGAAAACTACATCAGTGAAGAGTAATGTTATTATTATGGTAAACTTAGTAGTTATGAATTCATCACCCGACACACAGCTCGTTTCCTCTGGAGCATTGCTTTTCTGTGATGTGAAATGAAATTCAGGAGATATCATTAGTTCTTGGGCCAGCACTCAACTGGAAACTGAACATTAGTCATGACGACCTGATGTGTTTTTCTTTCTAATGTAGCAGCCATTTATTTCCTGAGCTTCTAAAAGCAATATCCTCTGCCTGGTCGTTGTCTGCTGGGAACTCCCACTGGCATTAGCAAGCTGAGGAACTTGAAGTCCATACTGTAAAACCATGATGTAATGTTGTGCTTCTCTTCAACGTTGCGTAAAATAAGAAAGAGACTTTTACCTTTATTCAATCTGTATATACATATCCAAGCTGAATTCAAGGAAAGAGAATTAGTTGAACTTTGTAAATTGAGAATATTGCGATTGAATGTAAGTCATGACAGATAGCTTAGTGGTTTTTTCCCCCAAAAGCATTGGAGAATGCATTAGTTTCTACCCATATACAGTAAATATTGAGGTCAAATGGGCTGTATGTGGATGGAATATGTATTTCTCAAGTGTTTTGGAAATTTCTTCTTATGTCACTATGTTTATTTAAAGATTTTTGAAGGATCCAGTACTCCAGAAAAGAAAAAGTTATTAACCCAATTTTTACAAAATTTTAGACTATTTAGCCCATAACCAGACATGGTCCTGTGAAAAATTTTAAAATACGAAGAGCAAATATTATTAGGAAATAAAAGCTTCTCGGAACACTTTGCTTTTTAGACAGTAAGCATGGTTTTCCTGACTATCATTGACTCAGCAGATAAATCAGATTCTTATAATCCTTCAGAAGCAATGGAGGCCTATTAGTTATCAGGGTAAACTTTCTGTTTTGGAACCATTTTCAGAAGACAGATTTTCTTTATTGGTAACTCTCAATGAATCATCGTGGCATTATAAAGAGGTTGATCTTTTTTTCATCAAGTGTTTGAATCATGTATATTTTAAGGGATAGAATAAAGTTTCTTGCCTCCAGATTTCTCAGGGAGATTCTTTCAGTAATCAGAATTATGATTCCAAAACTCTGGAGATGTGAGGCCAAAGAAGCAGGACTAAGAACCAGCAGAGCAGAACCCAGGAGGCCATCTCAGAGCAGAATTTAAATCCATTTCCCTATTCTGTTTGCACTTGAGATAAGATACTTACAAAAATAAAGGTCATATAATGGAAAAATCCTAAAATAATGAAAAGAACCCAAAAGCAATTTTCTTAGAAGTCCAAACATTTGAAGTCTGATCATAACTACCTAGTTAACTTTCCCGTCCCTTGAGAGAGTAAATAAAAATGATACTATATCTTATCTGTCTTTACTGGAAATATTTTGTTTTTGAATTTCACTAATTTATATGCGTTTGCTTCTATCTTAAGTAATACAGTCTCGAATCATTCTGCTTTGATAAGCAGAATATAATCTTTATAGTATTCAAAAATCCGTAAATTTGTTTTTATTTATTCATTTTATTTTTACCAGTTGTCACTTAGAAGTTGTTTAGAGGATTTCTTTTTTTCTTTTCTATGTTTGCTTATTTTGTTATTTAGGAATTTTCCTTTGGGAAAGTCCATTTACAGGTAACATCTGACTTGTGCACTAGAAGAGTCATATTTTTATTTACTGGCTCTTTTTCCAACCCCTTTCTATTTTTCACTGTGTGATTGACATAATTACATTTGGGTCAACTTTATAAGGTCTGATAGCATCTAGCAAGACTTTTCCCAGGTAATTATTTGTCTCTCAAGAGGTGTTCCCAAGATGATATATGCATGTATTCCTAATTACTGTAACACCTCTTAGGAAAGTATCCTCTCTAATTATTTAAAAAAGTCATCTTTCATTAAAGTATTTTTTCTTCTAGCCACTCGGTGATAGACATCCATAAAGTTATAATTTCTGGTAGTTTTGAATATGCAAATGTTTAACCAGAATGGTATTTGCATCTCAGCTTCCTAATTCTAGTCTAGCTTCTGTGAGATGTGAATCTTACTCTTGTGAAATATGGCATCAAGCAGACACATAAGCAAAAGTCTAGTGAGAATTAGGGCAGAGCAGTTCCCCAGGTGATCTGTACTGCATCTCCTGAGTTCAGGTCTCGATTCCTCCCTGAGTCATTGTTCCTGGGTGTGTCTGTTATGGCCTAGGGAGTTATTAGTAACACAGAGAGACATTAACTACCAGTTAGCCCCATGGCTGCAACTGGAAATGTGAACAGATGATGGGGGCTTTTGTTGGGGTTTAACTGGTATTATTAAGGTAGTACTCGATGAGAGGCTTCATCACCAGGCCTCTACCACTAGCTAGCGATGACTGAATAAATCATTGCGCCTCCCCACATATCTTTATTTAGTGAAGGATATGAAGCAAAGCCTTTTAGTGTTTTTTAAATCTAATGTTCCTATCCAGATCTTTAATAGTGCTTACCAACTCAAGATTATTTCAGTGTTATACTCCTTGAATTAGTCCATTATATGAATAATTTTTATTGCGTCATAATGTGTCACTTCCATCTGCATTACTTTGCCAGCATATCCTGCTCAGCTAAGTGATATTTATGTATTTATCAGTGCCTTTATTAGGCTAGGATCATCCATCTCCTAACATTCCCAATTTTTAGTAAGAATTTCCTCTCTGCCCCCTCCCTATTCCAACTCTCATTGTGAATACTTGCGTTCTTGGAATTTGACTCAAAATTAATTTCTTCCTGAAAGTATCTTTTGTTTAGACAGATTTAATGACATTACTTTTTTGTGATGTTAATTTGAGCACCTCTTCTTTAAATAAAATGCATTATTTGTTAATATATATATTTATGTGTGTATGTGTGTGTCAGAGAGAGAGAGGGACAGAGAGATCTTCATAAAATTGCACTGAATTCGCCAACCTAACTGCTGCTGTGACTGCATGGGAATACTCTTCCTGTGCCAAACTCCTGGGGCTATGCAGAGAGATAACACATTCCCACATTCTTCGTAGTTCATTCACCCACTCCCTTCCTCCACCTCTCCCAATAACCCTGATGATATTGAGAATATCATTTTTAACATAGTTACTTAAGGGAGAGGAGAGAGGAAAGAAGATACCATGTAGGGACTCTTTAACCTTATTGCAAGCTGGAGTTTTGGGCTTCCTTGATTGACTTGATAACTTTTATGGGTAAAAAGCTGGAGCCTCTTTTTTTGTTTTAATTGCCCCAATTTAAATAATGTTCTTTTTTGAAGAGGCTTCATGGTATGGTAGGATGGTTCTGAATCTTGGAGTCAGTTAGGGCTGGGTTGAATCCCAGCTCAGATAGCTGTTTGTATTAGATGTTATACTACAACCTTTCTGAGCCTTATTTTTCTCATCTGTAACTTGGAGATGCTGATACGCCATAGGGTCCTTGTGAGAATGGAGTGAAATAGCTGACATATCTAACATGGCGCCTACCACACATTTCATACCCTATGTGTGGTGTGGAGACGACTCTTCCTCCTCCTCCTCCTTTGCTTCCTCCTTCCCCTCCTCCTCTTACTGTGTTATTCCAGACCTTTATTTTGTCAAAAAATTCAGCAGTCTGTATTTTTGCATCACTGTGATTTGGCCTTTGTTCTTTAAATACAAGAACTACGTCTGACCAAGTTCATTATCTAACAAGACAGTATCTTACTAGGAATGCCCGCTAGGATAATTAGCTGTTTATGAAATGACTATTCCCAAAAAGACTTAAACACATTTCTGAAGTATCATAATGATTATGTACACTGCATTAGTTGAAGAGCAACAGAGCATTTTCCCAATGTTATTGCTTAGAAGGTTCACAACAGGAAAATATTGATTCAACATAAGTACATATATTTGAAAATAAGCCCTCCTGTGAAGACAGCTTAGATATATGTATTTTATATTCAGGATATGCAAAAAGGTATCCTCTTTCTTAGGAAGCTGTTAAGTGTTGAAGAAAAACTTCTCAACCATACTTACTTCAGATCTTACTTATCTAAAGATCTGAGGGTCTGAAAAGGTACAGACCTCTGGTGAAAAGCTAAAGAGAGGGACATGTTCCACAGACGGAGAGAAAAAAGTAATCATTCCATATTCATCGGAATTTTAAAGGTGATAATTTTATTAGATTTTTAAATAAACGCATTATACAAGGGTTCCATATTTATGAAAAAGAACAACAAGGTTTTATAAATTTTTAAAGTTCATATTTATTATAGACCTGCCATTTCGTGTCAAAAATTGGTTTAAATAACTCTTGAGTTTATGAACTATTATTACTTACTGAATATTTCTGATATAATTCAAAAAGTGATAAGGAATATTATTTAAAGCCTACCATAATTAGTCTTCTTAGCTTAAAAAACTCTGCTTTCCTGATAGAGGTCCTATTTTATGCTTTGTTGGAGCAAAAAATCTGAAAAAATAAAGTCGTTATATGCGATCTCTAACATGTTTGTACAGTAAAGCCATCTGTAATTTGTGAGTTTCAGATGCTTTACCTGGCAGGGTGTTGTCAGGTAAAATCTAAGATCACCCATGATTTTTGTTTTTAACAGATTTTTATTTGAAAATTGGCAACTTGGGAAAGAGGTTAGCTTTAAAGAGAAAAATCAGAATTGCTTGTAGGAGACAGTAAATTTATCAGAAACTCTGCCTCAATAATATTAACCTGTACTTCTATTAATATTTAGAAAGAAACAATTTAAAATTTGAGTTCTTTCAAAGTGCATATGATTTATCTGATCAAGGGACAGCACTTTTTTAAGACCATTTTCTCTACTCACTTATTACCCTTGGGGCTCCTTAATTGTTTTTTGCCAGAATAAACTTGGAGAACTCCTGTAGGGACTGCATGTGGTGTGTACCATCTTTCTTTTGAACTTTGAGGGACTGTTATTGACTATGGGGCAAAATTTAGTTCTGTGTATTCTGGGATCTCTGAAGTGGACTGCTTATTTTTTATGATTATTTTTGTTTACTCATTTTCCTTCCTCTCACAAGATTAGTATAAAAACCAAAGACTTGTTTAGTTACTTATTGACATGTACAATATTTTTCTGACAACACACCTTTAGTAGTTTTTTGCAATGGCAAAGCTAATTGTCATCATAAAACACTATGATCATAAAATACTGAGTTTTCCTAACGTCTACATAACACCTAAATTCCATAGGGATAGAATTTAGCAGTCTTACAAACTCAGATACCTTTAGGGCCCAGACAGAAAAATAACACTGCGGAGGAGAAGTGGGCAAGCGGTGATTCGATAGTGAGTGAAAGGAACCTGGAAGAAGAGAAGAGAAGTTGACTCTAGGCATTCTTGTTTAAAATGTTATAAATAAAATGTAGCCTGCAGCTGAATGAGACGATCAGCTTAGGATCTCAGGTACGCTTTGAGGCATCTTATTAATAGTTAACTTTCATGAGACTAAGAAGATATAACTTTCCTTTACTTCTCTCTCCTCCTAATGAGACATAAAATGGAATGAAGGTTTGCCGTGAGAGCCTTTTTCAGATGATGAGGGCTGAACCACCAGACTGATATTTTCTATTTAAAGGATTCTGCCTGCTCATCTATAGTTGCCACAGATCATGTGGTGTATACTTTTATATCAATTATTCATGTCTTTTAACTAGTCAGTCTTCAAATTATCTTGAGAAAATTGGTTGGCTTTTATCCTCAGGACTGGAACTGGCAGCTGATTTTGAGCAATGGATTAATGTTATGTAATCTAGAAATGGTAACAGGTAATATTTATTGAGCACTTATGTCTCATTCACTGTGTTAAGCATCTTACATGCATTACCTTAAATTGACCTTCACAGTCACCCTATGAAATATGCACTTTTATTATCCATATTTTACTGATGAATAGTCTGCTTTCTTGTGATAGATATGACTCTAGTCAGTGGCAGTGATCCAAAATGATCATAACTGTAAATTAGTAGTGACTGTATATTCCTGAATGAAGGTGTTAGAAGACCTGGTCAGGAAGATCTAGCATTGAGACCAGTTGGTAGAGCTGCGGAAGCACTGGTTTCTAAATGGGCGAGGTAGAAGGCCATTATGGGGTTGCTATTAGAAGTCAGAAGTTACATACCTAGAATGAACAGAAGGTTATGATAAGTAGTTGAGGTGTAGGACCTAGAATGCAGACTAAATTAGGAGGTACTGTAAAGAAATGGGCTCTCCGAGTTCAGATATAGGGGAAATTCGAAGAAATGAGAGAAGGGCAGTCAGACAATGAAGTTTTCCTTTGGCCTCTGCTGGGTTCAACTATGAGGGGGATCAGTCAGTCTTTGGCCAGCCTTACAGGTGAAAAGTATGGCAGGCTATTCATTCATTTATTTATTCAGCACATATTTACTTAATGCCTACTGTATGTCAGGTATTATTCTAAATTCTGGGGCTACATAAGAGAATAAAGTGCCAAAGAAACCCAGCCTTGAATGTAGCTTATATACAAATGGGGAGCGATAGATAAAAAGAATAATAATTGAGGAGTGCTATGGAGAAAGACAAAATAGGCTGGGTAAGGAGGATTGAGAGTGGTGGAGAATAGGCCTCATCAAGAAAATGACACTGGAGTCAAGATTTGAGGAAACAGGAAATGAGCCATGCATCTATTTGTGGGCAGAGCAGACTAGATATGGGGTAAGCTTTAGAGCAGGAATATGGCTTCTTGTTTGTTAGAGGAAGGGAAGAATGCCAGTTTCTGGACCCAAGAAAGCAAAGGGGAGATGAATAGGTGAGTTAACATTAGGGAATAGAGAGGTAACATTGAGGCCAGACTGTGAAGGTCCTCATGGGCCATTATAAGGACCTTGGCCTATGCTCTGTGTAAAATGGGGAGCCACTGGAGAATTTTGAGCAAAAGAGAGAAATGGTCAATTTCCAATATGCTGTATTTTAAAAGGATACCTCTGGCTGCAGTATTGAAAATTGACCATAGGGGCTTAAGAATAAACATATCAGAGGCTATTGAAGTAATTCAAGTGTGAGATGATGGTGTCTTACTTGGTCAAGATGGTAGGAGTGATGGTTCGATTTTGGATATATTTTGAAGACAGTAAAATGTAGGGTGTGAAATAAGTTGAGTAATAAAAGGTTACTCCAAAGTTTTTGACCTAAGCAATTGGAATGATGGTATTGTCATTGGAAGCTGGCATCAGAATCAGACAGTTGGGATCAGGAAACAGGCACAGAGACAAAGTTACAGAGGCCTTTAAGTTATTTTCACCACAGCCCTGGGATGGTTGTCCACAGCATGGCCACCAAGACCTACAGACGTGTCTAAGTAGAGATTGGGATTCACTGTGGAATCTGAACCCAGAGTGACTGCTTGGAGAGCAGTCCTGATCCTGCGGGCGTAGGTGAGGGGTGGCATTGGAAGTAACTTGGATAAGATTCAGATACAAAGAACTGGGTACATACAGAGTGTGAGATAAGAAGAATGACTGGAGGCTGACCCAGGACCAAATAAAACAGGAGATTGTATAACCTGCTGAGAAGTAGAACCTCCCAAAGGCAATTATTAAGCAACTCCCATTTGCTGAGTCAGGTGAATGAAAGAGACAATAAGGAACTGGGAAGATGTCACTTGAGAGGTCACTTTTTTTGTAGGTTGTGTGGGTGAACCTATTTTGAGGACTCTAAGATGGATGGTGGAGAGCTTGGCATTTTCAGACAACAGGGAATGTAGGGCGCGTAGGGGTGAAAAAAAGGAAGGCAGGGTTTGGTGAGAGAGATAGACAGAGATCAAATTATGGAGGTCCTTCAGTCCAGCTTTGTGAATGTGGATGGTGGGAAGTGATGGAATGTTTTTAAGTAAGTCAGTGATGCCATCAAACCTGATCTTGGACATATTGACATTTTGTTGTTACTTAAAACATAGAGGAAAATATAAAGCGGCTGTAACATAGGTTGGGATAATGCTCACCAAAAGGCTAACAATAGCCTGGAGCCAACTAAAATTCAATATCAAATGGATGTCTTCTTGAAGTGAGAATAAACCTTCAATTTCCTGCCAGAATAGAAAAATGTAACTACTTAATTCTATATCTTAAGGAAGCTGATTTTTTGGGTCTTAAAGCTATTTTTAAAATGTTTTAATTATCTAATTTTAATTCAATAAGGTTTATTTCTGTACAAAAACTTTCAACTCTATACACATAGTTTCATTCTATATATACTTTTGAATCCCTACTATGTGCAAGGTATTCTGTTAGATCATACAAGTGGAAAAAGAAACACTTCATGCTTTGATGTCTAATATCTGGAGGCTGTGCTAAAAGATTCATAGAGATATATAGATAAAATGCTATGGGTGGTTGAACATCCTGTGAGTGACCTTTATATTAGGGAGGGTCTGGATTCTTTTTCCCACCTTTTTACTCTTTAGGTATCAGAGTATTATAGAGACACTTCCTGAAGTTTCAAAGTAGAAAAATTTCAATATAGATAAAATACCTTGAAAATATTTATTGACCGACACAGCTTACTAGTTCAAGACATATATATAATAAAGGTTTATTTTTTCTTATCAGACTACATCTATTCCTTATAGAAAATATGAAAAAAAATACAGGAAAAGATTAAGAAAATAAAATTTATAAATTTTCTTCCCTGTAAGATAGATAGATGGATAGAGAAGTACGTGTGCACTCGTGTCTATGCATTTTAATACCTTTTGTAGATCTCTGAAATAGAATATTTTTATGTAATATACTTGAGATCTTGCTTGGGATTAGGTATAAAAATTTGCCTCCTGCTTTTTTCACTTAGGACTTTTCCCATAATAAAATAATTGATTTCCTGTACTGATAAGCAATGGCATAACAAAACAGCGGGGCAGTGGGAGCTGCCTGCCCTGGGTGCAGGTAATAAGGAAGTTCCTTGTCTCTAGGGAATTTAAAAACAATAATAAGATTGACTAAAAGGCAGTCTGCTTTTTATTACACTGCGTGTTGGGAATTGTAAATAGTATCAGTGATAAAATGCTCCTCCTCGTAAGGGCAGACTCTGCTGCCTGCACCCAGCCCTGCCGCTCCTCCCACCCCTTGGTACCCCAGTGCTGATATGATGAGAGTCTCGTGCTAAGATTCCTTTAGAAAAGAAGAAAGCCTCATAACTGTGTTTGCGTAATCATGAGCCACTCAATGATTAGTTGACTCTCAAAGCTTTAAAAGCAGAAAAATCAGTAACTGTACATTTTCTTTCACAAACTAAGACTTTCCTTTGGGCTGTATTAATTTCTTATTAATAATCACATTTTGATTTTTCCCTCCAAGAATTCAAACAAATATTTTAAACAAGTAAATAAACATGAACGGCAAAAACATTGCCATTTGGCTAAATATCAATCCAATATGTGCTCCTGGAAAATCTATAATCATGAAAAAAAATCAGTAAGTCATAGTGGTCACATTCAAGCCTGCTGAAATTCTCGAGCAGTTACTGAAAAAAAAATAAAAAATGATCTAGATTTGTGACCATATAGTCTTTTTACAAGTGAGCAGCTGGAAATTGAGAAAGTCCAAGAGTCCAAAGTCACCCAACTGCTCAGTAACTGTCAGGATAGGTAGTATTCAGGCATCTCGATTTCCGTTCCAAGATTCTTTTATATAGGATTGCTTTTCTACTGCGAAGAACTTAATTTGTTAATGACTTTAATAATATCTAGCACTTATCGAGTGGTATGTGCCAGGCAGTATTCTAAGCTCTTTATTTGAATTACATTTTTATTCACAGCAGCTCTAAGATGGGTCCTTCTGTTGCCTCCTTTCAGAGGTGAAGAACGGCCGTTAAATAATTTATACTAAGATTTAGGAGGAAGAAATAGCAGCACTGGTACTTGAGCCCAGCCGTGGGCCCAGACAGAGCCCTTAACCGTCACTGTTGCCTCTGCCAGACCATTCCATTCTGGTACCGTGCAGACCAGCTGAATTCTCACAATGTGTTTGTGCAGGTGCTGTTACATTAGATTCTTGATTATTGACCGGGTAGAATCCAATTCAGTAGCATGGTGTGTATGAGGCTCTTCACGTTGAAAGGAGGCTCTGGGTGCGTCCCCACCTCTGGGCTTTATCTCTTCCCACCTCCCTCCAGTGTCCTTATTCTCCCATCTACTGAGTTGCATTCTCTGGGCTTTCCATGGTAGCTTATTCCTTCCTAATTTTGTACATGATTATTACCCTACTTGGAGCATCCTTTCCCATAGTCTTTGCCTCCCATTCATCTTTTAAAATCCACCTTAAGTTTTATTTGCTTGAGCTCTGATCAAATCCCTTGCCAGACTTTGATCAGTTGCCCCCTATGATATTGTCACCTTTATATTTGTCCTTTAATTTTAGATGAGATATATTCTTCATTCTGTCTTAGGGCCCAGGATTCTTTACTCATTCTTATTTTTTTCTCTCTCTCTTTTTCTTTTTTCCTGAGGAAGATTCACCCTGAGCTAACATCTGTTGCCAGTCTTCCTGAGTTAGCATCTGTGCCAATCTTCCCCTATTTTGTATGTGGGTCACCACCACAGCATGGCCACTAACGAGTGGTGTAGGTCCACACCCAGACACTGAGCCTGGGCTGCCAAAGTGGACCACGCCAAACTTAACAACTAGGCCATGGGGCCAGCCCTCTTTTTTTTAAACTAGGCTTTTTTTTTTAATTGATTTGTAAGAATTTTCTATGCAGAATGTGAATTCTTTGTCAGATACATGTATTGCAAATATCTTCTGTGGCTTTTTTCACCCTAATATTGGTATTTTTTTTGGTAAACAGAAGTCCTTAATTTTAATGTGGCCCAATTTTTTTATCTTTTATTTTAAGGTTAACTATTTTGGGGTTTCTTGGAAGAAATATTTGCCTACCATAAGATCAAGAAGGTGTTCTCTTTATTAGCTTTTAGAAGTTTTATTTTATCTTTCATATTCGGGTTTACAAATCCTTCTGGTATTGATTTATGTGTATGATATGAGGTCAGGGTCCATTTTAATTTTCGTATGAATACCTGGTTGACCCAGCACCATTTATTGAAACGTCATCCCTTTGAAGATGTACTGCAGTGCCACTGTTGTCACAACTGAAGGGACCACTTATATATTAATGTATTCCTAGGCTACGTTTTGTTCCATTGATCTGTTTTTTCTCCTGTTCCAGGACCACAGTGTTTTAGTTATTATAGCTTTAGAGTAAGCCTCTCTGTTTACTAGTGTAAGTCCCCTGGTTTGTTCTTCTTCAGTATTGTTGTGGTTATTCTAAATCCTTTGTTTTTCTTTAAGAATTTTAGAATAATCTTCTCAGTTTCCAAAAAAAAAGAAAATCTGAGATTTTGATTGGGATCATATTGCATCTATAGAACAGTTTGAACAGAAGTAAACTTTATAATTAGTAAATCTTCTGATCCATGGACAAAGTATATTCCTCTATTTATTTACTTATGATTAGTTTTTCCTAGTGAGATTTTGTAGTTTTCTGTATGTAGGTCTTACATGTTATGTGTTTGATTTATTTCTGATTTTTTTTTGTTTGTTTTTTGCTGAGGAATGTTAGCCCTGAGCTAACATGCGTGCCAGTCTTCTCTAATTTATACGTGGTTCACCACCACCGTGTGGCCAATGAGTGGTGTAGGTCCATGCCCATGATCTAAACCCACGAACCTGGGCTACCAAAGTGGAGCACATTGAACTCAACCACTACACCACTGGGCCGGCCCCCGATACTTATTATTTTTGATCTTGTAAATAATATTTTAAAAATTTTTTGTACTGAGTTTTTTATTTCTTCTTTGCTAGTATATAGAAATACAATCTACTTTTTACATTTTGGCCTTGTCTCAAATAACTTGGTAAATTCACTTATTAATTCCAGTAGTTTATATGTAGATTATTTGGAATTTTCTATAAATAATGCTAGTTTTATTTTGTCTTTTTCAATCCATATAACTTTTGTATTTTTTGATTACCTTACTAATCAAAAGCTCTCCCTTTTGATTCCTTCCTTCCTTGTTAGATCTTCCATTACACTGTTGAATATGGCATGAAATGTGAACAGTACTTGCTATAGAATTTTTTTTTAAGCAAACTCTGTCGTTTCAATTGTAAAGTCAGCTGACTTGTGTTGTTGCTTATTTAAAGATAATATATCATTTTTTCTATGTCTGCTTTTTAAGCCTTTTTTTTCATCTGTCATTTCAGTAGCTTTAATATGATGTGACTACGTGAGTACTTATTTTTCAGTGTTCTTTTCCTTGGCATAGTGGAGCTTCTTGAATTTGTGTCTCAAATCTGTCTTTCTGCTGTTTTGGAAATATCTCAGCTACCATCTCTTCAAATGTTGCTTCTGCCTTGTTCTATTTCTCCTCTTCTCCTAAGAATTCTAATTACAGGTGTGATATACATCTTTGTTTATTTAAACACATCCCATTTATATTTCATATTCATTTTTGTATTTTCTGTGATCTTCTCTCTCTCTACTTCATTCTGGATATTTTTTACGTGGCTATCTTTAAGTCACTAATCCTTTCTTCAGTTGACTCTTCTGTTGAGTTCTTAATTTTAGTATTGGTATTTTTCAGTCATAATTCTTAAATGCCTCAATAACAGTTATTTTAAAGTCTATTTCTGATAACACCCGTATCTGGATCACCTGTAGGTCTGTTTCTGTTGTCTGTTTTTTCTCTCTTGGTGATTGATCATTCGATTCTGTCCCCTCACATGCTTGGGATTTTTTGATTGAATCTGGATATTTAGTGTGAAAAGCTGCAGAGGTAATCTCCTTTAGAGAGGGTTAGATTTCTTTGTGTTGACAGTTGAAGTAAGGGTGGGTCACCTTATTCCACCCGGGGGTTGAGATACATGAGGCTGAGATGAGTCTTTCAGAACAGTGATCGATCTCCAGTTTTCACTAATCCCTCAGGTCACTCTTCTGGGGTTTCCTTTAAGCACTGGAGGTGTTTACAGGAGCCTCTTTTTCTTGGAAGAATCTGAACTCCAATTTTTATCTTCCCAATGTGATTACCAAAAGCTTTCTTAAGCTTTTTACCCTCTTAACAACTTCCTTCTGTTTGGTTTCTTGTCCTTTTACTCAGTGAGCAGTTTAGGATTTGGCAAATGTCTTAAGAGCAATAACTGCATAGAATCTTGAGTTCCCTTTATTGTGATTGCCTTTTCTCTGTGATTAGGGGCTTTCAAGTCCCTTTTGCCTTGGTGGTACAGGACTCCAGTTTTTATTTTCTTCATCCTTCTGAGATTGCTGCAAACTCTTCAGCCCAGCTTACTGTTGGGCTCAGTGCCTTGCTCTGTCAACTGGCAGCTGTAAAAAATGCTAGGTAAAAAAGTGGCAGGAAAAATTTGGCTTACCTCATTGTTTCTCCTTGTCTGTGATCTTGGCCCCACAAATCCTGGCTGCCTTTATTTTTGTTTTCCAGCCCTCACCATTCTTTCCCGTAGGAGAGTTGATCTAATACAAGCTATCATTGTCTTGTGTTAGAGGAGTCCCTTTCATTTTATTTTGAATGAATTAGTATGATTAAATATCAGAAAATCTTCATGTGAATTTAAGCAAAAAATTATACATATGTTAGATATGTATTAAAGGAGTTTACAATACAAGGAAATTATAAGCTATGACTATTTTAATGTTTAGAAAAATTTTCTTTAAATGTATGTCTAGTACTGAAACATAGATATTGCTCCTTCAGTGAGTCAGTTAAAGGCTATTTTTATTTTACTGTTATTTTGAGCATTTTCAACATTTTTATGGATAGAAACCATCCTGTATTTTACTTTTCCTTCTGATGCATTACTTTTCCAACATTTCTCTGTGTACTGCACCTCGTGAAACTCATTATTTCAACCATTATCCCCATGAAGTTTTGTCTAAGTTACAAATGATAAACTCTTGTGTTTAAAATACCACTTACAAATAGTATACATGTGAGTGTATGCTTATGTTCCGATATCCTGTCTATGTGAGGGTAGATGTTCATGTATAATGAGGATATATGTACAGACTTGTAAATTCCTCAGGTCCTTGAAACACACTTACAAATGTTTAACTCTATGCGAAATTTAATAGGGATTAAGTGCCTCTAGGTTTAAAGCCTTAAAAAATTAACTCTGTATGTGTCTTTTTTAAAATGGCATTATAAATATCATATACAGCTATTTATAATATAGTAGTAAAATTTACATGTAAACTTCATTTATATATATAACTTTTATATTTTAACTATTTCTGTTTAATTTAATATTTTAAACAAAAGTTTATAATGCCATACTCTATTCAAAACATGAAGATGAAAATGAACAGCCCCATATGAAACCAAATGTAAGAATGTTACAGCCTTATATTCTTCACAGTTATATTCTAGAGAATACGTATATTTGGGAAAGTGGAATGCTAACTTTTTTTTTTTTAAAGATTTTATTTTTTCCTTTTTCTCCCCAAAGCCCCCCGGTACATAGTTGTGTATTCTTCGTTGTGGGTTCTTCTAGTTGTAGCATGTGGGACGCTGCCTCAGCGTGGTCTGACGAGCAGTGCCATGTCCACGCCCAGAATTCGAACCAACGAAACACTGGGCTGCCTGCAGCAGAGCGCGCGAACTTAACCACTCGGCCACGGGGCCAGCCCCCGGAATGCTAATTTTTTGAGCATGTGTTCATTTCATCTTTTTTCAAAAAACATTTGCCACATTCAAACAATAAATGTATTAATAGAGCCAAGTACATCAACCTTTTTCTCTTTCTAAGTTACATTTCAAATTGTTTATTTCAGTTAACAATCCAATTTGGAAAACCGTGCAGCTCCTTCCTAAAATAAAAGATTGTTGGGCCCAGCCCCGTGGCCGCACAGTTAACTTCTCGTGCTCCACTTCAGTGGCCCAGGGTTTCGCTGGTTCAGATCCTGGGTGGAGACATGGCACCGCTCATCAAGCCATGTTGAGGCGGCGTCCCACATAGCACAACCAGCAGGACCTGCAACTAGAATATACAACTATGAACTGGGGGGCTTTGGGGAGAAGAAGAAGAAGAAGAAAAAGAAAAAGAAGATTGGCAACAGATGTTAGCATCGGTGCCAATTTAAAAAAAAAAAAAAGATTGTCATGTCAGCTGCTTTCTTATATTTTTGTAAAAGTAGACTGATTCCGGTTGAATCAACAGTTTTTAGGATTTATTTACATAGTTTCACAGTAGCAAAATCCCTGGGGCTCAAAGTCACAGATTTCCCAGAGCTTAGTTTCACATTCAAGTGTATGTCCACACTGTTTTATTTTTAAGGGTGACATCAAAGAAACTGAGAGCCCAAAGAACTATTTAAAAATAACACTTCAGGAAATGTGACCCAAAGAATATACTCCTCCGTTACAAGTGTGAAATTCTCCCCTCAACCCCAGAAGTAGAGAAAGTCCACAATTTTTTTTTTTTCCTGGTTACTGCTGAAGAAACAGCAGGAGATTGTTATAACCTGTGTAACAATATATTCATCTCATGTAATCCTATTAATGAGAAGAAACAGTGATAAGAACAATTTTACAAATTACACAGGTTTATAATGTGACTTAACATTTAAAACTGAATTGAACATCTTTGTTCTCCTCAAATGCAAAGGACTGCTTCACTCATAAATCCCTGATGCATCCTTTCTGACTGAGGACTGCCCAGAAGAATTCTTTAAAACTTCCCGCTTTTCTACCTCAAAAGTCTAATTTCGGCTACCATCTCTTCTGATCTGTTTTCTTCCAAGAAAAAAAAAATCTGTGATCCTGACTCGTCTCTACAATTCTATCACTTTGATGTTTATACCTTTAAGTTGCATTTATGGTTATTTCTTTTCTGCTTTCCTATAGGACGCCCCTCTGAGTGAGTTTCTTGCCTCCATCCGGCTGTCGTCTCTTGCTACAGTTCTTTACTTCTTCCTTTTTAGCCATTATGCTTCCTTTAAGAAATAGTTTCCATCAAGTGTCTCTACTTCCTTATTTCTCTTTCCTCCCAACCCTGCAGTCTGGATTTTTCCTCCATTCCTCTTCTAACCTGGGGCCTCCTAGGCCACTGTTGTCCACGTGGTCAGGACATGCCAGCGACCTTTTAATGACCTCCAGTTTCCCGCTTCTCTGAAGTAGTGTTCGCTTTTAATTCTCTTACCGTTGTTTTCTATGATATTTCTTTCTCTTCATTCTTTTCCTGTACTTCTCACTATTGTTTCTTAATGTCCTTTCGTAACTCTCTTTCCATCTCCTGAAAATGAATCTTTCAAAAGATTTTTAGGGATCAGCCCCGGGGCTGAGTGGTTAAGTTCACACGCTCTGATTCACTGGCCCAGGGTTTCGGTGGTTCAGATCCTGGCACCGCTCATCAGGCCAGGCTGAGGCGGCGTCCCGCAAGAAGAACTAGAATGACTTACAATTAGGATATACAACTACGTACTAGGGCTTCGGGGAGAAAAAAAGATGTTTATCCTTGGATCTTTTCTTTCTCTGCATTTTCTTCCTTAGTACTGCTTTCCATGCCCACGCCTTCAGCCACTACTATTTACAACTCTCATGTGGCCTGTCTTCTGAATGCTGGCCTTTAATTCTAGCTGACAGTCCAACATCTTTACCCATATGGCCCACTGGACTTTCAAATGTAATATGTCCAAAGTAGTAGCTAAAAGTTTATGAAGCTCGCTCAACTTTTTCTCCTGTTTCCTCTCTCTGTGAAAGGCATCATCACTTTCTTAGTCACCAAGGTTTCGATGCCTTGGAATCACATATGATTCATCCCTCTCTCATGTCTCCAGTTTTGTTACCAGACACTGAGTTTTGGATTTCTGCCATGCATACTTCCTCCTAATTCTCTCCATTGCTACCGCTCATGTGCTGCTCCCTACTTTTCATGGTTAATTGCAACAGTCCCTTTAACTCATCTTGCTGCGTAACAATTCTGCTTTCTTCAGTATTCCTCCAGCCACTTGCCGGAATGATGACAGACCATATCATCCTTTTATGATTACGAACCTTTGCACCTTTGCCATCTACGAGTGCTGCAGAAGCACTGACCTCATTCAGCATCTGCCTTTCTAGGTGTGACATGCTGCTATTTTCTACCTTTAAATCTTTGCTTTTGCCCTTCCCTCTTCCAGAAATACTCTTCTCCATCTCTACCCACTAATATAGTATGTATTTTTGTGCACCAGATTTTAATGTTACATGTGCTAATTTTAAAATATATCTATGACTCTTCATCAGTTAGTTCTCCCTTCAAAAGGTGGAGCTGAAATCCCTTGCCACTGAGCATGGACTGGACTTAGTGACTCCCTTCTGATGCATAGAACATGACGGAAGTGATGGTGTGACCAGGTTATAAAAGATATTTTGCTTCCCCTTTGCTCTCTTTTCATTACTTGCTCTGGGGGAAGCCAGCTGCTGGGTCATGAGGTCACTCAGCAGTTTATATAGAGGCCCACAGGGTGAGGAACTGAGACCTCCTCCCAACAGACATGTGAGTGAACCATCTTGGAAGCAGATACTCCTTCCCAGCCGCCTTCAGGTGACAGTGACCTTGACTCTGAGTCAGACCCACCAGCTAAGCCACTCTCAAATTCTTTACCCACATAAACTGTGCGATAATAAGTGTTTGTTGTTTTAAGTCGCTAAATTTTCAGGGTAGTTTGCTATACAGCAGTAGATAACTAATACAGGCAGCCTGATCTCTGCTAGTGAGATGAGATTACTCCTGAAAATTCTCTTGATTTAGACTACTAACATATTCCTTGGCACAGTCTGTTGGTATTGTAGTAATTTGTTAATGCATTTTGTAATTTGGTGTATTATGGCAAATTTTTACACATCTAAATTGTTCAGTAAACCATGTAAATACATCAGAGCTTAAAATATGAACCAAGTTTCTGGTAACAGTTCAGTAACTTAACACTTTACATCTTGAGAGAGTTCTAGATATGAGCCTTTACCATCACATGGTGATCCTTAAAAGACATTCTTGGCATCTTGAGTTTCATGTTTCCAATTATGATATATGCCAACATCCATGAACCAATTAAAATATTATGATTCTACTAAATCAAGTTACATACAGAGTCAATTTCTAAATTAAATCTAAGCTCAAATACCCGAACAAATGATGTAAATGGGAAGTGATTCTTTTGAATGAAAAGCTTCTAATTTTTAGCACCAAAGATTCTCCTTCAATAATATTTATTTGCAGAGAAATATAAAAGGAATCTCTACAGAGTACTTTGTAGTGCACATGCACAGACGTGCGAGGCCTCAATATTTATTACTGTAGTCATCCTGCTTCTCTCTCCATTTTGGAAATGACTTGACATTCTAATCACTTTAAGTGTTATAAGTGCTAAAGCATAATTAGTTTCTTGTCACCTTATTTTAACCCGAATCACTATGTTTTATGGTGGTCAGAGAAGAGTACCCTTTAATTATTCCATGAAGGAAGCTGTTCTTTTCCTTTTGGACATTTATATTTGTCCGTAGAGGGTTAATTTAAGGGTGAGGGAGAAGAGTTCTTTCTAGGCTTGTATTTAACAGTGTGTCCTTTGTCCATTAATCACACAAATGCAGTAGCATATATAGCCAGTGGCCTTCTGTGACTGTGGTGTCCCTTGATTTAAATGGCCCTCCCAAGTGTTCCATATCTAAATTCAGGAAGCAGTGGATCTGCCAAGAATTTGCAAACTCCAGGTCCTAGAAGCATTTTTTTTCTGGATAGAATAGTGGTCAGATGGTTCCTGTAGTCACCTTGCATTCTGATGAATCTCTTGATTTTGTTTAGGATGACAGTCTCATAGGTAAAGTGAGGAAATACAATCTGCTTTCTGTAACTTAACATATGTGTGTGGTGTCTGCCAATAAAAAACACACATATGCCAAAAAACATGTACAAATGCAATCTAGTTCATGCAGGTGTCTTCTATTTGAGAGAACATTCTTGAAGAGATTTTAATTAAGAGTGTGTGTCATCTTAGGGAACCTAAGAAACAAAACTCTACAGGGGTTTGTCCTCAACCATCTGGTGTTTAAATTAACGTTTTTGTTTTTGTTGGAATAGAGTAGAAAACCCGTTCCTTAAGTTTTCAGTAGATGACATATTGGAAAGGGTAACAGGCCCTTGGAATTTAGAATTTCAATGGAGAATGGCTTTGTTTGCCCAGAAAAGTATCAGAAATAAGCAGAGACAAATCTGATGTTGTTCCTTTCAGAAAGGAACGTCAGAATGTACAAATGCGTGTGACACTTAGGTTAGTTGTTGTGAGCATGGACCCTGGGTCCGGGCTTACTGACTCTGAATCTCAGCTGTACACTTAGCTTTTCCTGCATGCTAGGTATAATGTTACATGCTGAAAAGAGTATTTCATTTGATCCTTGAAAACACTGGAGGGTATTTTATTTTCCCATTTTTCAGATGAAGAAACTGAGATTTCAAGAAGTTAAGTAATTTGAGCAAGGTTAGTAGCTGATATGTGGTAGATCCAATACTGGAACCTAGGTCTCTGACTTGTTGCCAGGGCATTTACAAATATTTTATTATTGTGGCCTCTGTAACTCAGAAGGGATATGGGCAGACAGCACCTATAATAACACCCAAAATCTGGAACAGTGCAAATGAGCATGACAAAGAGACTTTGAAGAAATGATCACTGTTGAGCCTGAAGACAAGTTTTAGTTTGACTGGAGCAGGTGTGTTCTTGGAAAGGTAAAGGGACAGGTTCAATACCAGGTCAAGTCGCTTTGGTCGTTATCATTTTAACCTTGCACTTCCTTGAGACTTGTACATTTTTTTTCATAGTATGTGTGCCTTTTCTGTCCTCAGGTAGCTGTGACCATTTCTGGCTTTTAGGTTCACAAGCAGTCGGTGTTCAAACACAGTTGTTGCATCAGAGTTTCATCACACACTCACATATCAAGGTATCATGTATTCTGAGAGTACGCATGTGAAGTTCACATTCATAGTTTTTACTTTGTATGTGTTGTGTTTAATCGTTGTTTCTATTGAGAAGCATCAACTAAATTAGGGAAAATGGGTTCTGAAACCAATAACCAATAACATGGCGTAGATTAAAAAAATTCTTAGTTAAAATATTTTATTAATTGCTTAAACCAAAAGTATACACCTAACATACTACCTTTCCAGATTTGGCTCCCTGATTATAGCATCCTTCTAGGATGATGCAGAGAACCAAGAAATAAAGAAGTCAGTCCTAGAACAGCCAAAATAGATAGGACAAAAAAATTACAGCTTTTTTGGTGGAGCAGGCCTCCTGGTCCTCCCCCAGAACCCTTTTACTCTTATATTACACACACTTCTAATAAACTCCCCATCTTCTTTCCAAACCCAGACCAGATGACAAGTATTAAATTAGAATACAAGGAACCACATGGACAAAAAACGGAAGTGTTAGCTTGACATCCTAAAAGTAAGAGGAAAACAGTAGGACACATGCAAAGGATACCATAAGCATAACAGTGAAAACCCTAGAATGTAGTGATTGCCACTGTCAATAGCCTTTGAAATTGTCGTTGTCTTAGAGTACGTTTGAATAATACCAGATTTCAACTATATTCAGTGTACTATGCTTGAGAAGTCAGGGAATATTATTCTATGTTGAAGAATGTTTTCCATTTAAAATTGATAGAATAAAAACAACACATTTTGGTACTTAAAGTCACATTTCTACAACTCTCAGGAAAACTTACATGGTTTGAGTTTATGCAGGTTGGCTAAAATCCTTGGGAGGAACTTCTTTAATAAAATCAGTTATATTTGTTAACAATTAAGCATAATTTAATATTATAGTCAAGTCTAGATTCTTAGAGGTCATGTGGAAACAAGCGGATTGCAAAATAGTATGAAAATACATTTTTTTTGAAGAAGAAGAAGAAGAAGATTAGCCCTGAGCTAACTGCTGCCAATCCTCCTGTTTTTGCTGAGGAATACTGGCCCTGAGCTAACATCCATGCCCATCTTCCTCTACCTTATATGTGGGACACCTGCCACGGCATGACTTTAGCCAAGTGGTGCCATGTCTGTCCCCGGGATCCAAACTGGCGAACCCCCAGCTGCCAAAGCGGACCGTGTGCACTTAACCACTGCGCCACCGGGCCGGCCCCTGAAAATACATTTTGACACCACCCTGACTGTTAGTATTTAGCTGTAACTTCTTTCTGTACTTCCTTCACTTGAGTCTTTTTTGTTGTTGTTGTTATTGCCTTTGTTATTATTTTCCTGTCTTCGCATGTTCTGTCTCTGAGACCCTTTACGCTAGTACTGCCTTCCAGCAGACCTGGGATGGCTTTACCAGCTAATCCTGCTGCTACAGTGGTGTGGCGGTAACCCACCACGTGACCTAATGGAAACAAACAACATCTGGATAGTCAGGAAACAGCTATGGGTACCATGATTAATCTAAAATAATATTTACATCTTCTTGCTGATAATGAAAGCCTTGATTGCATTGTTATGTCCTCTGAGTAATTTAAATGTTACAAATAAGAAAGCCCTGAAATGAGGCTGAAATTTCTGATATTTACTTACATATTATTGACTTCTCTACGAATAGAGTATAGGGGCAGAGAGCTAAGAAAATTTTCTCAGAACTTTTGACAGAAAACCTTATAACAATTTCCGTCTGAAAAATTCTACAGACGTCTGGAAAAAGACAAAAGGAAACAAAAACCTTAAGTGTTAAGTTAGCTGTCAAATTCAGGTCAAAGTACTTAAGCTTTTGTTCAGTAGATTTATATTCTGGAACTTCTTAGTCACTGTCTCTTTTTCTGAACTAGTAGGATAATGTGACAGTGAAAAAGACATGTAAGTAACACTAAGATATCTAACAGAGGAAGAATTAAGCAGCTCACATGCCAGTTCACAGCCAGCAGTGCTTTTGGCAAGCAGACAGAAGTGAGACGTATATAAAATAGGAATAGTGCCTGTAGTATTTTCCTAATTAGCCACCTTAAAATTTAAGGAATTTCGGTGTTATAATTACAGCAAAATCAAGAAAAACAATCAATTATTTAGGCCAAAGAGAAGACATGAATAAGGAAAATATCTGAATTATTATACACTTTTTACCTAGCATCATCGGACATTCCAAACATCATGACATCGCTTAGGCACCTTGGTTGTATAGAACTAAAACATTTCTTCCTTCCTTCCTCTGCTCAGGTTGGCCTTTCTTAGAGTGGCTAATGTTATTTTCTTCCTCCCCCTTTGGATGTTTAGCCAACATTTTTTGCTTAAACAGGGTTCTGATGATCCAATGTTTCTTTCTCTATATATCCCTTGGGAGTTAATGTCTGAGAGGAACAAGAAGCTTCTGGCATACTCTAACCTGCCTATTTGCCACTCTCTGATGCTCTTCTCCTACCAACCTGTCCCTAGCTCAGGAAAGAATTCTTTGCCAGCCCCACGGCGGTGCAGGAGTAACAGGATTCCTTGGGAGACTCATCACGAGCTCTGGTCAGGTGTGAAGCAGGTGTGGCTGCCCTCTGCACTTTGCGGGGACTCAGATGCGGAGAAGGCTGGTGTCCGTAGGTCATTTGTTACTTGTTGAGAATTGGGACAAAGACCAGAAAGAACGAAGTGCTGCTTATCACCAGTTCACAGTCAACTGTCTTCTGGACATCCCCATCTGGGTGTCTTGTATACCCCAAACTTAGTATTTCCCAAATTTAACTGTTTAATCTCTGCTCCACTTCCAAATTGGATGGTGTGTTTATATTTTCTGACTAGAATAATGGTATTACCATCTTACCACACATTCCAAATGGTAACCTAGAAATCGATTCTTTTTAGCTCCTTCGTCTTCTGCATGACTTCTCCTACCCCCAAACAAATTTTTCTCAAGACCTGTTGATTCTGTCACCAACATATACCAAATTGGTTCTGTCTGCTCTGCTTCAGCCTGGCATGGTCTCTTGCCTGGACTGTTTGGGGAACCTGTTAACGTATCTCTCTGTTCTCTGGTGGTGTTCCTTCCTGTTGATGTCTTTTTAACGGTCGAGTTTTAACTAACGTGTTTTCTCGGCTAAGTGTTTCCTGAACTTCCCAAGTTAGTTCAGTATTACTTTCCTCGCTCCCGTGCGCATCCTTGTAGCACTTAATCCTGCTGCGATTCCAGTCTTTGTTTATGCCTCTGTTTCTCCAACTAGACTTTGAAGTCCCTGAGAATGGAACTTTATCTTCTATATTGTAATGATTCCTTGCGTATGGTTAATGCCCACTGTTGGGATGGGGGAAAATCTCCTTTCTACTGTTCTTGTGTTCTTATGGCTGGATTAATAAGAAAATGGATGCAAGAGCAGATTAACAGGAGGAAAACACAATTTAATTACATATGCACGGGAGAATCACGCAAATGATGCCCGGAGAGTTAACAAAGCAGACAGTATATATACCTTTTGCACAAAGAAATAATGCATTTATGAGGAATGACAGGACAAAGAAACTTAGATGTGAGGTACGTAATTAGTGAGGAATTTAAACAGAGTTTAGGCTTGAAGTAGTGAATTGCAAGGTTTGTTTATACAGGCCTCTGGGCCCTGAATTCCCCAGCTCTGGAGATAAGGATGCAAGGAGAACGCCTTTCACAGGGGAGATTTATTTCCTGCTTTCAGGGGTGAACAGAAACAGGAGGATCAAGATGCCTTCTTTGCTTCTCAAGTGACTTTAATTCAAAGTAATCAATATGCCATTGTGGGATACTTTGGGGCGGCCTGCCCTAGGCCCCAGCACCAGCATAGTTCTTAAATAAAAATGAGAAACAGAAAAGATGGATTCGATTTTGTCATGAAATCCAAAATTAGCAGTAAAAATTGATAAATTGGAAATTAGGAAGGCTTTATTATTATTTTTAAACAGATATTACGTACAGCATTTGTGTGAATGGGAGAATAAGTTCAAGGTTTTTCCAAACATTTCTCTTTTAAGCATTTTGAAAATCACAAACAAGGAAAATTCTGCACTGAGAATTTAAGATTTGGTAGTAAATGCAGGAACTCTATGCCTGATTGAAAGTGCACGTTTTATCTTTTGTCATACCTAATAATTCCAGTGCTCTCTTTACTTGGTTCTGTCTGTTCTGTTCAAAAGCTGGTATAAGTTGCCAAACTGAATGCTCTTCTAGTGCTCATTCCCAGAGTTTGAGGACTGGACACAAGGTGAACCCCAGGGGCCAAATGACCCAGAGCATACTTTTTAATCGCAAGGAAATGAAATGATTCAGGTGAAAACAAACAAAAATAAAACCTGATATATGAAACAGGTTAAAATAATTTATCCTGTGATCTGTAGTTTATAGATGATTACAAAACGCATCACCACATTCAAAATCCACTAAGATTTTATGAAAATGCACATTCAATGTGCAAAATATAATCACGGACATGAAGTTATTAATGTAATAATTATCATAGCATACTTCAGCTTAGTATTGGGGCATTGCAGCTTTTAGTGTTTTCCTGTAAATACAAGGCACAACCTGAAAGCAGGAACAAAGAACTTACCTGTCATTAGATTATTGGCTTTCGGCGGAGCAGAGTGACGAGAAGAGAGTGAGGCACCCCCAGCCTCCTCCCACCCCATGGCAGCACGTCGGAATCTCGGGGGGACCTTTTCAAACTGCTTGATCTCCTTGGCCCCAGTAGGAATCATCATGTGTGAAGAAAGCTTTTACTTGATGGGAGTGTGGTATTTTTGAAGACTATGGAGGCAGGAAAAAGGCGACTACTAGTCAAGAAAGAAGTCAGCAGTTGATACGATTTATGTTTCAGGTTTCAAAAACACCAAAAATAAAATACCTTTTATATTTTTACATACTCAAAATGAAGCATTTATATACATAGCAAATAAAACACTTGACTTATGAAGGCTGAATTGACTCTAAATGGTGGCATGCCTCAAATAAGTTTCTTTTTCTTTTTTTTGAGGAAGATTAGCTCTGAGCTAACATCCACTGCCAGTCCTCCTCTTTTTTATTTATTTATTTATTTTTGCTGAGGAAGATTGGCCCTCAGCTAACACCCGTGCCCATCATCCTCTATTTTATATGGGGGACACCTGCCACAGCATGGCTTGATAAGTGATACATAGGTCCTCACCTGGGATCCGAACTGGCAAACCCTGGGCCACAGAAGCGGAGCATACAAACTTAACCACTGCGCCACCAGGCTGGCCCCCTCAAATAAGTTTCTTTAACAAGAAAGTGAGAGATACCAAAACTGATAAGCATAGAGACCACCCTATTCTGCTTGGTAGGAGTGACTGGCACATGTGAGTGCAGGACCACAAGAACTATATCCCCACGTGTAACCGCTAAGTAGTACCAGGCACTGGTGTATTCAACATTCAAAACAACTCTAATTGTGTATTCACACATTAAAAGGCTATCATAGGTCAAAATTTAAATTTTTTCAATGGCACATGACACTTGTTTGACAGTAGTCAACTTTGCTGAGTTGCTAGCAACAAAAGCTGTTGTTGACACATGTGGAAAGAACTGGGAATCTGTTTATATATCTAGCCAAACCAGGATTCTTGAATAATCTAAAAATAAAAAAGCTGAAGGTTAAAAATGGCTCGTCTCAGAGTACAATTTCTATTGATCCTGCTTTTTTAGGTTATTAACCTTGAGTTCTGTTGCCTTCCTCTTCAAACATTTACTGTGTTTTCCTGGGCTGGAAACCCCTCAGGACTGGGGAATTTGGGAAACACCTAGCCCAGTATAGAATCTCAGTCAGTAAAATCCTATAAGGTTTACAATGTTGCTCATCCTTGTAAAAAATTGTGTATTGTTATCCTCTTGAAACAAATGTGGCAAAAGCTTCTTATAATGAGGCAAAGAGGTGATAGTCTTCACCCCGAACCCATTATGTGAAGGAACTTCCTGTCACGTGAGAGAATATCTACCACATTACATACTTCCTGAAAGAAGCTTTCAAAAATGTTGTGGTGCCACTGCATTGCCATGATGTAGAAAGTAAATGAAGTAACTTATGTAAGTTCTCATAAAACTAGCATTGCTTCGCTTATCCATTCCTTTAATATTTAAACAGAGAAAAGAAACCACAGTTGATTGCTGAAGTTACGCTGTCCAGGTGCTAAGTTCTACCCTGGAGTGACTTTGAAAGAAGTCAGTATTTTGCATTCAGATCATTTTCATTAACCACATTTATAAAGAGGTAATTTAAGGTAATTAAGTACTTTAATTCTGACATGTTGATGTTGTTTAGTGACAGGTGTGTCATTTGTATGGCAAGGAGCTGATGTCACAGACAGTATTTCCTTCCAGGAGTTCCTCTCCTGCCTCCTCTCCAGGTCTTGAGAGGTCAGCTGTCTTCCCATCCCTGGTCTTTTCTTATTTAGGGAGGATAAGACTGACTTTATTTTCATCATAATATATGAGCTTTCCGCCATTTGCCGGAATGTTTTCAGCACAGTTTCTTGTTTCGTCTAAGTCATAGCAAAGGGATTGCCTTATTGGGTCGAACATTGTTTCCTGTATCTTTCTTCTGACCTTGACATTGAACTGCATGTTGTGAGATAGCAGCAAAATTGTGTTCCGTGATGTTGACTCCAAGAATGGAAGACTCCGTCCCCAAATGCCTCCACGTTCTATTTCAGAGGCATTTATGAATCTTTAAATCATGAATTCACTTTTAGTAATTCTGGATCATGTTTCCATTGTTTTGGCTCTACCAACTTCCAGAGATAGAAATTTTGCAAGTCCAATATCTACTATATGGAATTGCTTCTTTTCTGGGGATACGTTAGTAGAAATTGTCTGGGTTTCTTATGATTTCAGTCTTCAACTCTATTGTGATTATAGTCTTTCTGAGAATTCTAATCAGTTTGTCTTGGTGACTGAGGAAGCTGCACAAACCCTTCTTAATCATTATGGTTTTCTGGTTTTTGACAATTTCCAATACTTTTATATTTGTCCCAAGACAAAAGTACTGTAGAATTCCAGACAAACTTCCCTTATTTTGTATGAATCAGATTGTTCACTTCATATTATTTCTAGCACTCTATTGGTGATGTCCCTAATCTTACATATATATAACCTCCAGCTCACTTGGGTAGAAATAAATCTCAATAAGACAGAAGTTTTCAAGGAGTGCTGGTTTCTGTATTTGCTCTCTCTATGCCCAAGAATCTTGAGTGGCTCTAACTTCAGCTTTTAGGATCAAACAAAATGATTTGTTTGGAATGACTCAACTCCCAATATGTAAGGTGAAATTTATCTAGTTTAATTTCATAGATATTTAAAACAAATACATATTGATAATCAAAAACATAGAACTAGTCATACCTATAATAATAATAATACAACACAAGAGGTAGATAGAAGACCATAAAAATAACCTGAAATAATTTAGGTGATTATAGTTGTAGATTTTTTCTGTCTGTGTTTCTCTATTTTTCCAAAAATGGGTTTATATCCTACAGGCTTCTTTGAACCTGACTTATTTTAACTACTTTTTTCCATTAGATGAATGTACCATAACTGTAATGCCCTATTAGTTATTGGACATTTATGTTGCTTACAAATGTAATTATATATAAAATCTATGTAATGACAGAGAGTGCAGTGTTGAACTACATCTCCACATTTGAGTCATGTTTCTCCTTAGGATAAGTCCAGAGAATTGGTCTGGTGTGGTAAAAGGGTGTGGTTTGGTCACCTGTTAACTATAAAGAACATTACCAGATTGTCGTGTAGGAAAATTGTCTCAGTGCACACTACCGCTGAGATTTCATATGAGTGCTTGTTTTCTCTCACCACCTGCCAACGTTGGGTGTTGTCAATCATCTCGATTTTTTGACACTATGATAAGGTAAAACACAGTTTAATTTGCAGTCGTGTCTGTTACTGAGGTCTTGTACATCTTCTCATATATTTATTGGCCACATGTATTGGTTTTAATCATTTTTCTATTGGTGTATTAGTCTTTATTTTCTTATTTCCTAACTCCATTAATGTAAAACACTGTTCTGAAGATATCTGTCCTAAAAACATCTTTATCAAAAAGCACCTTGGATATGGGTTTTTACTCATTCTTCATTATTTTTTTCTCCATTCCTTTCTACTGGCCTATTTTTTATATGCCAGTAGCATACTATTTTATTCTAGCATAATATTGCACTTTTCAATGCCTCTTTTCTCTGAAGTTTTCTATATATTCACATTTCATTTTCCCAGCAGATAGTGGAATCATTGCTCTCTCTGCTGATAGATCACGCATATGTGGGGTAGGTTCTAACATCACCTCCAGCTCTTCCCTGCTAAGAAATTAGTGTCAACCCTTCTCCAGTGCAAGCAGGGGAAGCGTTCTTTGTTAGGCTGAAAACTGCCCTCTGCACCCTAGATTGTTATTGTCCCACCCCACTGGGCAAAGATATTTGCTTCTTATTTTAAGGCTCTTATGACTAATCACAAATAAAGTCTTTGTTTACATATTATTATTCGGTTCAGTGGTCAATTGTTAAGTAATGAGTCAATGGTTTTAAAAAATTGTAAGTGAAAAACTATCTCTCTCCTTTCATATTCTCTACAAAGTAGTTGGTCTTCTCAGATATTTAATGGTGTCAACGAGTGATGATCAGTGAATATGCTGACAGCAGGCAGTTGACAAGTCCCCCTGAGCCAACGAAACTTTGAAAAGCAGAGAGTTGCATCGTCTTCCAAAAGTCCTAACATCCCCTGTTGAGTGAATTTACAGATTTTTACCATCTCTCTAGAAGTACTATTGTCCAAAGATTAAGTGTTGTTCTAACCTAGATTATTGCCTCCCCTCTTCTTTCTAAGATAATTTAAGATAAACATTGCTCCATGGTCCCCTGCGCCCCTCCTCCAGCCTCTCACAGTGTCTGGCAGAGAATGAGAGCTTAATACATATTTTCTTTTAATAAAAAATAAACAGATGGCTATGGCCCCACCTCTGCCCATTCCAGTTGTTAGTGTTTGTTGCATGGGTGGGCCGAAGAGATTCTGGCTATTAAGACATTAGACTAGGAGATTCAGAGACCGAGTCAGTAGATGACATTAGCACTAGAGCTCTGAGGCCAAGAAATAGTAAGAACTGGAGTCTGGCTCTGGCTACATGAACCTCACGCAAGGCAAAGTTGGGAGAGTGGTGGTGGGAGGCAAAAACTGACTGTGGAGAAGCAAGCGGGAGAGCAAAGAAAACATATTTCCTGAGGGACAGAGAAACAGGAGAAAACAGACAATGGGAGAGGGAGAAAAGAAAAGAGCAGAGGGGAGGAGTGAGGGGAGGGGATTAGTTACCTGTAAGGAAAAGTAAGGACATTCTGGCAGGGCCGGGATATGATTCCCAGAGGCCAGGGGGAGCACAGGAATAGAGTAGGCAAATATGAGCAATAGCTACATACCACCTGCTGGTGTCATGCTGCTTCCTCGGAGTAAAGTCCTCTCTGCGTCCACTCAGGGTCGGAGTGAGAGGTGGAGAAAGGGACTTAGAGGAAGCAGGGAGCAGGTGTTTGCTGCAGAGAAGATGTAAGGCTGTGGAGCAGTGTGAAATCACCCTTGGCTCCAGCTCTGCCTCTCATAGCTGCTTCCTACTGACCAGGTGCGGGCCATCCACTCCTCAGGAGGCGGGCTCCCTCCCTCGCTCCAGCGTGAAGCTCTCAGTGTATGAATGATTGTGTTGAAAGGGCAAAATTAAGAATCTGAAACTTTCTTTCAGCTGACTATCCTGTTATATCCCTATGGAGAACCTAAATTCCATTTAAATGGCGTTTTCACAGGACCACAACTTACAGAATATCTGGTTCAATTTAGAAATCAACTAGCTCATTTATACTATTAAGAGTGGATAAAAGTACCAGAACCTGTGACAATGACCCCATAAAGGTAACATGTATGGGCTGAATTGAGCTAGTGCTTCCTTATCTATTTTTTCTGCTTTTATCATCTAAATTTAAATTAAGACGAAAATCAATTTTTTTCTGGAATTAGAACTCAATCTGGTATAGTATATAGTCAAAGCAAGACAACTTATTGACTATTCCCGCAATTAATAGGTGATTTTAGAAATATGGTGATTTGATATAATGTTGCTAAGAATTATCTGTCAGTTCTGGTAAAATATTCTGACTTAATAATAACGTAGTAAAATATCCATTCACAGGTACATCAGGTATTATGCAGTCTCTTTTGTCCAATATATATTTGTGAACCTTTTTGGCTAGACAGTCTTTCCTGATCATATTAATATTCATTCTGTTTTATGAGGTGCCCATTTCATTCTTATTCTGTTGTAGTGTGTTTAGGGTAAACAGTTCCGTCAAATATAAATCTCTTTACAGTTAGATGGAGAAAGCCTACTGCTATGCATCCATTTTCAGCCTGTGCTTTTTCTTGAGTGCTGGTTAACTTTAAAAAAACAAATGTCAGAAACATATTCCAGCCTTTTTTGTTATTTCTTTAGTTTGTAAAAGCCGTTATCTAGATGTCATCTTATATTTTTAATTAAGCTAAAGAAGATGATTCCTATCGTTTTATTCAATTAAATGGTATTTAAGAACATGTTATTTTTCTTAGATGGTGTAATTTTATTTACTGATCTCAATTGTTTGGAAATGTTACCATGGAAAACAGCCAAACAACTCCAAAGCGTTGTTAAATGTTGCTAAAATATAAAAGTAAAATATTTCAGCATGGCTAAGATTTTTGAGTATTGTTCATAGCCATTCTCATAAGCTGAGTGCTGTATCTCTTTAGTTTCCTGTTCTCTTTGCTGTTATATCTTGATCTTTACTTTCAACTTCTATACCTAACATCTCATTAGCTTGTAATGTGAGGAACCCCCTAATGGCATGAGACCAAGGAAGTAGAAGACCATTCTTGGTATTGTTCCAATACGAAATGTTTTATGAAGTTTTTTTTTGATAGAAGCATAGAATCTCAAAGTTTGAGGGCATCTTGGAGGTCAGAATTGATCTAATTCATGCCTTTGTTCAATGAATGAATTTCTTCTAGTCTATTCAGGATTCCAGTTAAACACAGTAGTGTCAACCAGATTTCAGAGAATGTATTAGAATTTGAAGGAATCTCAATTTCTAATACTAACATATTTTTTGTAATGGCTTGAAAAGAGACTTAATGCCATAAATGTTATGATAACACATTTAGCTTGAGTAAATGGCCATATGATTTTTATCAAAGGAATGGTGTTAAACAGATGTTATAAAGAACCCATTAGGAAAGAAAATCCACTCAAGGGATAAAACAAATTACCATTACTTATTTAAGGCTGTCCTTTACCAGAATTTAGAGGAAGAATAAAGTAAATGGACTTGTTCTTTGTGAAATATAAGGCAGCTGTTGCTACCCCATTTGTTGACCAAATGAAGATCTCTGCCTTCTTGGGATTTCATGAGGAAAAAAAAAGCCTAGTAAGTGCTGGCAAAGATGCTGTGTAAAAGATGTTCTACTAGTAGAAGTTATATTCAGTAAGTTTATTCACCCTCAAATTCCTTATTCTCTCATACCACTTTCTTTTTTCCTCCATTTCTTTATTAGAAACTAAGCAGTTTCTTTCATGAACCGTTCTGGTTACACTGTTGACGTTCTGACTCCTTAATAGGTAAGGTTCTTCCATTTTGAGAAATAGTCCTAAATTATAGCTCTACTACCAAGAAGAACAACTCCTTTAAACACTCTGAAACTTGTCTTATTTAAATATTCTGTGCATTTTAGTGTGATGAACATATGGTTTATTCTTATTACTTGATTTTTAATTTTTAAATTAATTAATGAGATGGATTTTTCAAATAACCGCTTTTCAACTATTCTTTTTTTGGCCCTTAGCTAACATCTGTTGCCAATCTTCATCTTTTTGCTTGAGGAAGATTGTCACTGTGCTAAAATCTGTGCCCAGTCTTCCTCTATTTTGTATGTGGGACACCACCACAGCATGGCTTGATGAGCAGTGTGCTAGGTCCACATCCAGGATCCAAACCCACAAACCCTGGGCCACTGAAGCAGAGCATGCAAACTTAACCACTACAGCACTGGGCCAACCCCTCAGCTGTACTTTTTTAGAAAAAAGCTAATCATAATTTTCATGTCTTATATCATTTATGCATATATTAGGAATCATCCATGATAGCTTTAGGTGCATTTGGAATAGAGCCTCAGACTAAGACTCTCCCCCAGGCTTCAATATGGCTCTACACAGACTATAGAGACAAAGAAGACTTGAATACTAGATTAACCCAATGACAATATCATGGAGCTTGTCAGAACTTTGCGACAGGATTCAAAACATAGGGCACAAATGTATTTCAAGAATGGCACTCTGCATCACACTATTCTTTGCCTGTCATTATCAGTGAAGCGTTAACCGCACATCTGCATCAAGTTGGATTCTACCAAAAGAGATGGCCACCATGTCCTGGAAGGCTCTCAGGTGTATACATTTTCCCCTGATTTAGGAAGGGAACTGGGGTCATATGGTGTAAT
This sequence comes from Equus przewalskii, assembly GCF_037783145.1. Classification (NCBI taxonomy): domain Eukaryota; kingdom Metazoa; phylum Chordata; class Mammalia; order Perissodactyla; family Equidae; genus Equus; species Equus przewalskii. Next base: position 52,495,964 of record NC_091849.1, read on the forward strand.
AGCAGAGTACTGAACTATAAGCAAATTAGTTCCAGCCGTAGCTTCCTCACTTACTATGTGGTCTTAAATAAATATCTTAGTTTCTGTGATCTTTAGCTTTTTATTGCTGATGGCTTTGGTGTGTAATACTCCTTGTTTAGCTCAACTCATAGGGCTGTTTTGAGAAATATGGTTCTTATTAACACCTTCCACAGTTCAAGTGTTATTATTCCCAACTTCCTAGGACTCATGTTTTCTACATTTGTTACCTGTGGCATTTAGAATACAATTAAAGACATACTTCATTTGAGTAGCAGGCAGATGACCTTTAGGAATCTTCTAGCTATTTCATACAAGTGTGCATACATAAAATATTGCCAAAAACAGAGGACCAGTAAACACAGTAATAACAATAGTCCATGTGCTCCAGCTCACCTCCTTCCCAGAACTCTGTAGGTTTTCAGTGAACATACCGTGAGAGATTTCTGAGACAGTGCTTTATTTAGAAAATCATAAGAATTTTGAGGAATTCAAAAGAAATGTAAATATTCATTAAAAAATATTTTCTTGTTTACTATTTGAAAATAAGTACAGTTGATGCTTTGGAGAAACCTCAATGAATAGTTGGATAAATTTTATTGAGTTATATTGGTAAGTCCATGTGGATACAAAAATGACTGAGGTGTACTGCCCACCCTCTAGTAGCTTATTACTCCCTTGAAAGTAATGAGTAAGCAATAAGGCTGAATGAAATAAATGCTGTGCCAAAAGTATAAACAAACTGTAGATGGAGCATAAATTAATAAATTAAGGCAATTAATTTAGGCTCAGGGAATTGGCAAAGGCTTTGTGAAAGAGGCCTGCCCATAAGCTAGGCTTTGAAAGGTGGCTTGGATTTTCATAGAGAAAGAGAAGATGGAGATTTTAGACAAAAGGAACTACACAAGCATGATATGAAAGATGGCGAAAGAAAGGGGTCGTCAGAGCTGGATGCATGGAATATGCAGTGAGGTATGAAACTAAGAAGAGAAGTTACGGATTGTGATAGACGTTGAATGCCATTGTACAGAGTTTATATTTGATTCTATAAATTATTTTAAAATAGTTAATCTGAAAGATAAAATGGAAATCTGTGACTTTGGAGGCCAGAAGCTTACTCCCAAATCCCAGACCCTGATAATCAGCGACCTATAAGGGTTTCCACCTAGCTGTGTCATAGATGGCTGAAACTCAGTAGACCCAAAGCCAAACTCATCTTTCCAGACTCCCATTGGCTTATGTCTGTCGTTGACAACACCAACCACTCAGTCACCCAATCCAGAAATCTGGAAATTACCCTAAGTGCATTCTCCTCATGTACCCCACCATCCAGTTGACTGTCACATTTTGTTTTTGCTACCTACTTCCTAAATATCTCTGAAACCTGGCCTCTGTTTTACATCTCTGAGCACTTTATCCTCTATCCCAAATCCCTTTCAGATCTGTTTCCCACCCTTCTCTGCTCTTCTTTGGTTTTTAAAGGCTGGTGCCATGGACAGCATCACCTGGGCCTCCTTGCCATCGGCCTTCCTGGCGGGGTGGGGAGGTTGCCCCGAGGGTGGCGCCAGTAGGAGAGTGAACACCGGAAGGAGAGAAGCTCACTTTCTGGGTGTTTATTTTTCCCCTTCTCACTCCCTGCTTAAGTGCCAGGCTCCTGTCTCCCTTGTGGGTTCCCTTAACCATGCCCACACTTTTGTAAATATAAGTAGTCTTTTTTCTCAACATTGAAAATTCTTAGGGAAGTTTGTTTTCCTGCCAGAACTCTGAATGATATGATCCCCTTTGCAATTAGGTTTCTGGCCTTTTGCCACAGATTTCTAGGTGGTCTTTCTGTATCCTGACTACATTCTTCACTGCTTTGGGGAATTATCTTTTCTGAACATGTCATGGTATGACAGTGTGTATAATAGGAGAGTATTTATTCTCTAATGATAAATATACAGCATACAATGTTCCGTAAATAATATGATCTCAGTTTTATAAAAATGTGCATATACCAAGATGAAAGGACAATGCCGTTGTCCCTAGTATAATTAGAAATTATTGCTATTTGTCTTTTTGTAATCTGTTTTTTTTTTGTAATTTTTCCTTTGCGTGTAGAGAGAATACAACAGACAGACAAATTGTGTGTGTGTGTCAGTATATAATAGAAAAATACTTTATAAATTTTTTCACGTCATAAAAGTCTTGCTAACTGCTTGTTTATTTTTTGATCCAGATGGCAGAATTGAAAGAAATGCCCCTAAATTTTACTTAGCAAGTTTGAATTCAGTGTAAAAAAGGGCAATCTAACATTAAGTCAAAAAAAACAGTGAGATTATCTTTTAACTGGATAATTAGCCTATCTGAAAAAGTAGGGTTTGCAGTCTTTTCTAGATGCTCATAAATTGTAATTTAATTTAAAATTAACTGTCATTGAAAAATGTTGCATCCTATCAGACATTTAAATTCACAAGAGTATTTTGCATAACGCTTTTCTCCATTCCTCTCAGAGGACAAATCACTGTGGCCCCCTTACCAGTTAGCAGGCTTATTGCTGCATTTGACCAGTGCAGTAATAAAAGCTTGATGTTAGATTTCTTATGGAATTGCTTCTCATTTTAATGATTTGGGTAATTTTTTCCTCTGCTATAGTTATCTGATTTTTTTTTTTTTTTTTTTTTTTTTTGAGGAAGCCTAGCCCTGAGCTAACTTCCACCACCAATCCTCCTCTTTTTGCTGAGGAAGATTGGCCCTGAGCTAACATCTGTGCCCATCCTGCTCTATTTTATATATGAGACACCTATCACAGCATGGCTTGATAAGCGGTGCATTCGTCCATGCCCAGGATCCAAACTGGGAACCCCAGGCCACAGAAGCAGAGTGCACTAACTTTACCACTACGCCACAGGGCTGGCCCATATGTGAATGTTTTAATGCCTATCTGATATGATTTTCCTTTTGTCATTTGGTCTGTTTCCAGAGATGAAATTTCAAGAAACCTAAATTACAGGCATATTTAAATTGTTTCAAAAATATTTCACTTGCCAATTTGAAACTCCAACTTGAATTTTCTTAGAATGGAAGTTCCTTTTTAATATTATTTGTGTCCTTAGATATAAAAAATGAAATTATTGGGCCTTTGGAAATACTAAATAATAGTAATAATAATAGTTTAGATGAGTTTTAAAATACCATTTTGTGAATTTGGTATAGTAACCAAATTGAGTGTATTACTTCAAGTGAATTTTTGTACATTGTGTTTTCTCCTCCTTTTTGTCCTCATCTCATTCTTTACTTCTTTTTTAATCATTAACTTCCATTTTGCCTATATTTAAAGCTTTACTGGCTGCTTGAGCATATATTTATATGGAACATATTTTATTTTTCAAATAACATATCAAATACCAATCAAGGGTGATACATAAGGACATGGAGCCTTCTTAACTTTAGAGATAAAACAACTTGGTTTAATATAATGAAAATGGTTGGAATTATATGTGGTTATTTCAGCTTTTGATAAAGACAATCTCAATTTTGATAAAACCTCAATTTTCAGGTGTAAAATATGTAATAAACAGAAACAGACTTTCAATCTAGAATTCTGACAAGTTCCTTCTTACAGACCTACTTTAGGAAAACAAATAAATTATACTTTATAGTATTTTCCCAGCAGAGAAAATGAAGATTTTGACAATGAGAGTTCAATCATATTATTGAAGACCTGAAAATAAAATAGCTGCTAATAAAATACAAAATTTGTCTTATTACTATAGCCCAACTGGGAAATATTTGGTGTTTTGTGTCTGTATAGTGTTTATCTGTATACACTGACTATCGTTAGGTGTTCAAAATACTTAAGAAACCTGAAGTGTGTGGGAGAAGGATCATTCAGGAAATATTCTAAGTAATGTGGCTCAAGTTTTTCAATTGAACTTCGTGGTCCCCTCAAAATTATTTCCCAGATCTCATAGCTGTTAGAATCACTGCTCCCTTCCACCGAAGGTATGCTGTCTTTCAGCTTTCAGGCATCACAATGAAAAATAATACACAATTCACAGAAGCTAGTAGGGTGAAAATTACCCAAGAGAGAAAATTTTGACTGTATACCCTGTAATTTAACTATAGGGTAAAGACGTATGAATAAGTTAACATTAAATACGAAAATGCTGCTGCAGTATTTCATAACTTTATATTTAAGTTTCTTTCTTTCTTTTTTTTAAAGATTGGCACCTGAGCTAACATCTGTTGCCAGTCTTCTCTTTCTTCTTCTTCTTCTTCTTCTCCCCATAGCCCCCCAGTACATAGTTGTATATACTAGTTGTAGGTGCCTCTGGTTGTGCTATGTGGGACGCCACCTCAGCATGGCCTGATAGCAGTGCTACATCCACGCCCAACATCCAAATCAGCAAAACCCTGGGCCACCAAGCAGAGCACGTGAACTTAGCCACTCGGCCATGGGGCCCACCCCATATTTAAGTTTCTTATTCAAATAGAAATTGCTATTGAATAAATAGGACTCATGGTACTTTTGCTATGTAATATGTTTAATTTTTTATGGCAGGTTGAGTGTTTATAGTTGACATTAAAGTAAGCAATTATTGCTCAAGTTAAGAATTCAGCCTCTTAAAGCAGGAATAGAAAGATGTCTTCTCTTTCGTTGCAGTTGTTGTTTTAATTATTGGGGAATATTCGGTTAAGGCCAACATTATAAATTAAGAAAATAATGGCTTGAAAATTGTGAAACACTTCACTCATCTTCTCTTTAAATTAGGGACCAAAAAGTTCTGCTTAAATAAAACGAAAATGCCTATGCATCAAGCTATGTTATCACCAGCATTTTTATTAATAATAGCAAATATTTAATGATCCCTTGCCGTGTGCTTATAATGCTTGTTATCCTTTGCCATAGGGTACTTACTAACAAGTTGATGTTCATCATCTCAGTTTTCCCAGTAATCCTATGGGGTGGGAGTTATTTACTTGATTTTATAGATGAGAAATTTGAGGCTCAAAGAGGTTAATCTTCTCTTAGTTCACTCAGCTAGAAAATGGCAGATGCCAGATTCAAATAGGTATGAAGGGGCAGACATTTTTGGAAGAAGAGGAAACACTGAAAAGTGACTCGGGGAGAATGAGTATAAAAATAAAGGGAAAATTTTGCAAGGATGGTATATGTGTTAAAAAGATAAAAATAGGAAAAAAAAGAAAGAAGAAGGAGTAAGATGGATGGAGTGAAAGTCTGGCTGGTTTCTTGATTACGTATCCTCTTGTTCTGGAAGTTTTCAAACATACATAAAAGAAGAGAGAGTAATATAAGGAATCCTCATGTCCCTACCACCCTGTTTCAGTAAGTGTCAACTTATGATCATTTTTGTTTCCTCCATATCCCCCACTGCTGCTGAATTATATGTCAGATCATTTTGTGTCATTTATTATTGTTTCAATACGACTCTCTGAAAAATAAGGGCTTTTTAAAAACGTAAATTATTAAACCAAAAAATCATTAATATTATTAAATATCCAGTCAGTATTGAAATTTCCCTAATTTCCCTAACATAAATGTCTTTTGACAGTTGTTGAGCATTGCTGGAAAATTTCTTTAAAACTTGCTAAAATGTCAACCTCAAGTTTACATGTTTTTGACCTCAGTTGGACCTTCCTGTTACACTGCGAAACCTTTAATTTCCCGTTAGCTTCTTACGGTGTTCTTCAGAACAGCTATTCTGAATCTTTGTCTTTCCCATTCAAGCCCACAGTCTGAGCCCTCTGACCATACACCGAGAGGAAAGGTTTATCTCTAACCATAAAGTGTATGCCAAGGGCATCGGTGACAGTCCCTAATCTGTTTCCGTCTCCTCCTCTCACCATACCCTACTTACCCCACAAAACGTTTCTTTCGGTGATCACCCATTCTCTTCTTCCCCATAGTCTGAGCACACTTGTATACCCCAATTCTAAGGCAAACTCTTCCTCCTGTGCTCATCCCATTTCTTTCTGACACAATGAGATCTTATGCCAATAACCTAATCACCTGTTTCCCATTTTACTTTTTTGGTGTCCACCCAACTTTTCCTGTAAACCTAAAAATGCTCAAGTTTCAATGATTTAAAAAAAACCATGGATGGATGAGTAAGTGGATAGAAAAAACAAAAAACTCAACTTTTTAGCCAATTATCGCATTGTTTTGCCTTTCTTTATATATGAAATACTGCTTTTGAATTTTGTTTTCTTATAATGGTACAGTAATTCTCCATGTAATTTGTGTCTCTAACCCCTAACGATTCCTGACTAGCCCTTGTCTGTTGTCGTCCACAAGCACTCAGCCATTGAGTCTTCTCAAATCATCCTTTACAACTTTATGTCCATCTCTTCCTTTTATCCTTGCTCCCACCATCCACATTAGGATCTTATACATTTGTGCTATGTTAGGATTGAAACCCCCTAACTCCTCTACCTACTGGTGGCTGTTCCAATTTCTAACTTATCCCCTATATACTAACGTATTAATCTTCCTAAGTATTGTTTTAATCACATAATTCTTTGGCTATAAAGCATTAAATGGTTCCCCATTGTGCCTATGGAATCTGTAGTTAGTCTGGCATTCAAGGACTCCCCCCTACAAGTTTATCATTCTAATCTTTCTACCCTGTGGCTAACTCCTCCTGAACAGATTTCCATCTCCCAGCAACACTGGGTCACTAGCTGTCCTGCGGTAGCGCGGCCTTGCCTCTGAGTCTTCCTAATGCTTCAGCTCCTGGTACCCGAACCCTTCCTCCGCTTCCTGCACTGTTCTACAGCTTTCCTAACCCACCCGGATTCTTGCTCCTTTCTTCCCTCCTTCTCTTTCTCCCTGCAGTGCCCTTCATTCTTTTCCTCATGACAGACACTCAAATAAGGTAGTAGCTATCCCAGGCTCATGGATGATTATGTTACAGAGTAAAGATCTCCCAAGAGCCTCAGGAAAAAAGTTACTTTAGTCAATTTGCCAATGTCTTTATTCTCGACCTTAGACTTAAGAATTAAAAGTCGGATCCATTTCTTTAAAGTAAATTCACATTGACTAAGTTTGGAAGACTGAATGCCATTTTACAGTGCCCATTGTAAGCACTCACTGTCCTGACAGATTGGAGTTATCCGGCTGGCTCATTCTCTCCCTGAAGCGATATATATGTATGTATGTATATAAAAGACCCCATATACTTGAAGGCCACAAAAATCAGAATAATAAGAACTCATTATATGATGTTTAAAATGTACCTGGCTCCGATGACATTACTAAACCCAGTATACCTGGCCAATATTACAGAAAGGTCAAGTTCATGCCTTTGGGTACCCACTCGCCCCTCTGGAAAGTACTTAAATGAACACGGACGGTGTTTGTCTCTGTGACTCTACTTTATTTCCACAGCTTACCAAGCAATGGCCATATTCTTCTGTTGAAGCGCCCACTTTTGTACATGTTACGGTCATTCATTTGCCTCTAGTCCTATTGTGTAGACCTCATTCTCTCTGCTAAGGGACTCTGTGTGCTGGTGCTGTGATCCACTATTCACTGGCATTTAATTCTTAGAAGTCAGGCTCAGTGCCTTACTGAACAAGGTCTAAGGGGATACCTCGCTCACTGCAGGCTCCAGGTACTGATAAATATAATTCTTAGTTAGAAACCATCATTCCCTTACGGTGTTTGGTCATAATTTTATTATAGCAAGTGTCACATTGATTTATACTCCCATGAGTGAATTTCTCATAAAATTGTGTTCAGTGAGAGCAGGCACCATGTGGCCAGCGGATGATCCCAACAAAAATTTTTTGAACGCCTGATATATTTCAGTTATACCTACCTTGGGAACTAGGTAGAACAGAATAATGACACTCATTATGAGGAGTTAATTATGGAAAGATCTCACTAACCCAATCATGAAAAAACACTTGTTCTGGAAGATCAAATATATTTCAGTCTGGCACAGAGGTTTTGCTTAGAATTAAATTTTTCACAAGACTCTAAAATGGTGTCTTAAAAATTTTCTACTCCTAGTTATTTCTTTCCTAATGACTTCCTCCCAAATTTAAAATAATGGTTTAAATTATTTCTTATTTTAATGCCATGCTAATACTCATTTTTAGTGAAAATTAAAAAGCTAAAGAAAATTAAAATATAATAACAACCTACGTTTTGCCATATGTTTGCCTTCTTGGTCAGAATTTTTAGTAGTTTTGCTTAGTTCAAATTAATGATTTAAAATAATAGTTACTATAATAAACTCATTTTATCTGTAATAAGTGTTTAAATATCATCAGTGAAAATAACCAATTGCACATACAATTTTTGTGCAATATTGAAAGGTAATAGCAAGCTATTAAGAAATTAAGTGGAGAAATGTTTATTACTTTTAAGAAATGACTTTGGGTGTGAAGTAAATGTTTTATTCTAACAAGTTGCCTCATGCATCCAGGCCAAGCCTTCTCTCAAACCCTGGGTGAAAATTCTAGCCATAATCAAATCTACCTCAGTTTTTATTCTGAAGTTTGACCCCAAATCTCTTAATACATTTATATAAAATTAAGATAAAAAATAAAATTTTAACACTTCTTAAATATTGGTGGTGAGTATGGCTATTCATTGTATCATTCTTTCAACTTTTCCGTATGTTTGACAATTTTAATACTAAAAGTTGCAAGTAAAGTAAAAAAAAGTCACTCATAAATATTAGGTTTTGGTATTTTAATTCATTCCTAGTGAAGTAATGCTGCTGTGTACCCTCACGGCTGTACTGCACACCTGTATACCTTGACGTATTGGTGTACTATAGCGTCTATGTTGTCTTTGAAAAATTATGAATGCTTCATAGTTTTCTAGTAAAGGCTATTACCACTTTTAAATAAATATATAACTTTAACTTTCTCCTTCTATTCTTACAAATGTTGCCAGAATTTGACTAAAATGAGGCTCTGATTCCTCTGTATCAGCAGAATAGACTAGCATTTTTAGTGCTGTGATGACAGAGCACAGATCTTTATTTTAAAGAGCATCCGTTTGACACACCAAGAGTTGGGTTTTGCACAAAGTTAGGGATACTGTAACCGTTTGCTGGTTGGACAGACGAATCGGCTTGGGCGCTCCCTCCTTCCGTCTCTCCCTCCTCTCACTGTGACTCTCCACAGAGTTCCTTCATAGGTTCTGGAAAGTGGACCGCTTCTGTGATCACAGAGGCTGGGAGCTCCCGAGCTCGTTTTTCCAGCACTAACTACTCTGTCTAGATCCTCTGAAACCTTGAATTTTGGGGCCCGTGCTTGGGACCCTTGCCAGGCCAAGCTTCAGGAAAAGTCTTTTTCTTGGGAACTGCTGGGGACATGAGAATGTGGAAGAGGATAGATTTGTGAAATCAGTCGAAGGACCATGGCTCTTCTTTGCAGTTTCTTTTAGATCTGCTCCTCAGTCTTTCTTTCCTCCTAATTCCTGGAAGTGTTAGAATACAAGCTATTTTCAAAAGCAGAGATGCCTACTTGCACAGAGCTGATACAAGGCTATGCTTAACTATGATAAAGATAAAAATGTAGTTCATTTTGTGGTTGTCTTAGTTCATTTGGGCTACTGGAACAGAAAAACCATCAGCTGGGTGGCTTAAACAGCAAACATTTATTTCTCACAGTTCTGACGTCCAAGATCAAGATGCTGGCAGATTCAGTGTCTGGTGGGGACCCCCTTCCTGGTTCGTAGAAAGCTGTCTTCTCATTCTGTCCTGACATGGTTGAAGGTGCAAGAGTGATCTCTGGGGTCTCTTTTGTAGAGTCACTAATCCTATTCCTGAAGGCTCCACCCTCATTACCTAATCACCTCCCAAAGGCGCCGCCTCCAAAGACCATCATCACGTTGGGTGTTAGGGTTTCAACGTATGAATTTTGGAAGGACACAAACATTCAGTCCATAACAGTGATGGATAGGCACTGTCAATCATAGGATACGATGCAAAAAATGTGGGAAATAATTTGTACGATTTCTCCTCTGAGTTGTCAAACATACCTATTAGTTCTACAGATTTATATTGTGGCCATAACAGAACCCAAACATTCCCCTTTACATCTCTTAGTGACTTTTATTACAATACTCAAATTTTTTTCACTTTCCCAGAGTCATGCTTGGTTTGATTTTTATAAGCTAAGTACAATATACATTTGAATTCAGTTGTTGGATAATTAGGAGTGAATGAATAGTTATTGAAACATAGAATTTTAGAACTTGGTACATGCAAGATCTTCTCTGGTTTACTTAATGTGTAATAGAGATCACTGAGACTCAGAATCATTCAGTGACTTCTCCAAGATCACTTAATTTCTGGCAGACCAAACCAGTTGATATATTGATAGAACTATTAGTAAAGATACTTAAATACTGGCCAAAATTGAGGTATTCAGAATGGAAAGCTGTAATTTACTAAACAATATTATAGTGCACACAATATATTACATATAAAATTTCACACAAAATGCGCTCTGTTACATAGGCTGCAGAAGGATATAATAAAAACACATTAATATCAGCCTCTCTTTTTTCTGATATCCATTTAGCACATTGCTTTTGCCAGGCATTACAGATTCAGAAATACATATCCCCTAAGTGATCACTTCCCTTGATTTTTATTACTCAATTCTTAAAGTTTTCTAGTTGTGTCAAATTTTATTATAAAGACAATTATTGTAGAGCTCCATTGATCCTTTTGTTTTTTTAATTTGAATAGCTTTTCTTCTCTTGGAAAAAATAAATCCTCCTGTACCTATGCACGCAATTGCCAAGGAAGTCCGAATCCTTTCAAATGGTGCTTAGTATTTTGAAGCATAAAAGGTATAATACCTAATTTTTCAATTTTGAGGGTTATGACCATTCTGTGACTACAGAACATTAACCTAAGGCATACTCACATTTCATTAAGTATCTAGGTCATATAAAATCATATGGCTAATGTTTTCTATCCTAATGGATTACAATGGGAAAAACAATATGGGATTCAAAATTAAAATTCTGAAGATTGTGAAGGATATTTCTAAGGAAATGCAAATATTCATGCTCAACATTGTAATCAACATTTTCTGTCAAATCTATCATCAATTTTCAGTTCTATACTTTTTATCTTTCTTATCACTAGTTTCTACCTCACTTTATTTTTTCTGGTATTTCAGTGCGTTTATAAATAAGAACTTTACAATAAAAATAATAAAGGGGGCTTCATAATCTTCAGTCAATATGACAATAGAATTTAGATATTTTCAATATGAATATTGCTATCACACACATTTTCCCAAGACACTATCTTGACCAGATATTTTCTTTTTCAGGATTTATATTGCTCTCTAGATCAAATTCAAACATCAGATTTTCAAGATCCTTTATAATCTTTATAATCTGTATAAATCCTAACTAAATTTATTCCATATTCATAAGTATAATGGTCTTTGTGTTCAACTTTAGGTTAATTCAGTAAACATTTATTAAAATATTACTGTCATCTTCATTCTAATCTTTGCTTCTATGTCTTTGCAATGCTAATCTTCCAGCTTGCATGGTTAAAAGTAATCTTTATTCATTATTTAAGATTTATGCATGAAGCTCCATTAGTCTCTTTCATTGTACTATGTATCCACCGCTAACAACCATATACATATAGAGCAATTTTTTTCTCTGAATTATTATTACAGTGTGTTACATAACAACTGATTATATACTATCCTAAATGACCTTGAATTGTGATATGAATATGAACTTATCGTAAATTCATTGTCAGTATCTATATTTTAATTCAGTGTGACCTTCAGTGTCTGGGTCACTTCAGGAAAATTTACTGCTGTGAGAAGGATGAGTGAAAACCAACATCCTGAGTCGGGTTCTCTGAAACTACTAAAAGATGCAAAGTTTCACTCAAATCTTAAAAATGACCTGGAACACCTTCATAAAAATTTTCTAAGTCTCATGTTGCTGATGAATGCATTTACTTGTTTACTTTTTCAGTTTATAAAGCAAGAATAAAACAGGAATTAATGAAAAAGCAGAGAAGAATTTAAGTATTATAGAACATCGTGGTAGTTTAATGAATACCATTTAATGTAACTGCTTTCTGTACTGACATAAAATCAGTTGACGTACCTTTTAAAAAGCCTTACGCTAATCAGGTATATGATTTTTCTTTCATTATATATGGTCATTGTGGTCGTTTCTACAGCACAGTGTGATTTAGTTAGCTAACTGGGAATGTAATACCTTTAGATCAGATTTGGCCTACCACATTTCTAACTATTTTTCCTTCCCAGGAATGTAACCCACCATAAAAAAAGGGCTACATTTTATTTTGCCTTTCTTGGCACAGCTGAAATTTTCTGTGGATTTTATATAATTTTTTATATAATTTTTCAACATGTCTAGTGAGAGTTCAGGGAACCAGGAGTCCCGATAGGCTGCCTGACTCAGTTGACATCAGTTAAGCTTGTCAAAGATGTGTAATCCAGTCTCCTGGATCCTGAGCCAGTGTATTATCTGTCGTGCAAGAGAGACTGTCATCTGTTCTACCTTTGGTGTGCTAGAACCATCCACTGGCTGAGTAACTTCAATTACTTTTTGCAAACGAAAACCTTTGTTTATCCTGGTAATGTGTTTTTGTTCATTTCCAAAGTCTCAAGTAATTTGTTACATAAGACTGCCTGGCAAGTTCACAATAAATTCTTTAGATATACTGATTAATTTTTTAAAGAATACTATGTTGTATAATAATATTTCTTTATTTTCAAAATTCCTTTCTAGTTAAAAAACAAAATTAGTGCCAGACTGCTCCAGACATCCATTTTTAAAAGTATTTTTGTCCAATAAGTTTATAATATGGACATTTTCTTTTCTTTATCTCAATGTCCATACATCATCACACCACTCATACTAAATGCATTAATTAATAATTGCGGGTGTGATTTGAAGCTTTTCACGTCCTTGATTTTATAAAGAATGGGCACAACACATGGGTGAGATTGTTATCTCTGGCTTCTCTTTTCTTCTGGCACCTCATACCCTTTATAAACAAGGAAAGGATCTTGCAAGGCCACTAGAATGATTGAAATTGTTCTTCTAGAGAAAAATCTGAAATATGTTTCACAGGTAGTTTAAAGAATGTCATCAACTTGTATAATGTCAACATAGTCTAGTGTTTTGTTTTAACGTCTTATTAAGAGTAAATAAAAATGAGTTTATGTATTTATATATAATCCATGCCTTTCTTCATCGTCTCACATATTTGCAGTGTAGCCATTCGTTTTCCTGGCTGTTGTTGCCATGTGTCTATTCCCAGGTCATTCCATTCCCTCTCATTTCGTGACAATTTTTGTTCCTTGGTCTCCATCACTCTTTTCAACACTACTCCTGTCTCAGTTCCTGGTAGTTTCAATACAGATGTAAGAGATCCTTCTAAAGACCCGTTGCTTGACCTTCTCTCCTTCCATGATCTTGTCCGCATATACCTCAGCCATTGACTTCCAGTCATGTCTTCGATAGTATCACAGCCTATAACTGCAGATCCTGTTTACCCTAATACATGTATCCCCACCTGAATACCACTTCTACCCATATTTCTGGCTTACTTCCTCTGCTACCTGCTAATATCCAATATTCCTTTATTTCATGTTTTTTTTTTTTCAACTTTGTGCTATGGAAGTTTCCAAAAGTAGGGAGAATAGTATATAGAACCCTCATGTACCATCAACCAGCTTCAACAATTATCAGTTCATTGACAATTTTGTTTTATCTCTAAAGTAAATCCAAGACAACATATCATTTCATCTGTAGCTTTATTAATATGTATATTTAGAAGATAAGACATGTCTTTTTATAATAATTACTATCAACATAAAAAATTAACAGTTCCTTAATATCTAACTGTCCATTGACCCCAGAAAGACCTCAAGTTCATAGCCCCACTCCCAGTTCACTGCCTCTCACATTCATGACATCCTCCTTCTCTTTCTCTAGTTTCAACCCTGTGGTCAGTCATTTTAGCCACTCCAAATTACGTGCACCCTCAATTCTACTTCCTTCTCTCACTTTATTATAGTCTCGCAGCCAGAACTGCATCCGTGGTTAAATCAAACTCTGCCTGCCCTGTGCCTACACCCCTGCAGATGAACAAAGTTGGAGAATAACTCACAACCACATTGATTCATTTTAATTTTATGACTGGTGAGTCCTTAATGCTCCCTACAGTCATACCGTATTTCTGTAGCCTGTTCCTTTTCCTGCCATCCTAGATGACTGCTTAATACCCCTTCCCTCATACCTCCAACATGTCTTCCATAATCCAGTGTCTTCTCAGTTGAAGACCTTGCTTCCCAGTTCACTGATAAAAGTGAAGCATTCCGAAGAGAACTTGCCTAGCATCACTGCCACATCCACACTTCCACCAGCATCTGAACTCTTATCCTTGGCCTTCTGGCTTGACATTATAGATAATCTTTTATTATAGATAGTCTTTATTCTCTGTGCTCTAATTTACCTTTGTACTAGATCCTATCTCTTATTGCCACCGGGAAGACGTTGCTTCAGAAATTCTCTCCTTCCCCACCCCACCTCCCACCATCACTTGGCATCATTAATTTTCATTTTATTAGCATATAGACATGCTGTTATTTCTTTTACCTTAAAACAAAGCAAAAAATACAACTTCTCTTGGTCCAGCTTTACCCACAGCTACCTCTCCATTTCTCTGCTTCTTATTGTAGGCAAATTACTCAAAGAGTTGCATATACTTGCTATTTCCAGTTCCTGTCCTCCCATTCCGCTTAAACCCCTTCCAATAAGGCACTTGTTCTTACACTCCACTGAAACTACACTTGTGGAAGTCATCATTAACCTGTATGTTACTAAATTCAGTGAATTCTTAATCCGTATGTTACTTGGTCTAGCAGTAGGATTTGACACTCTTGAGCACACCCTCCTTCTTGATACATTGTCTTAACTTGGCTTCCAGTATGCCACCTTCTCTTCGTTTCCTCACTCTCCTCTGCTGGCACCTCCTTTTGTCCGAGGGCTCAGTCATTGGTCTTCTTTTCTATTTATTCAGTCTCCCTTGGTGGCTTGGATTTAATTGTCATCTTTACACCACTGACAGTCGGTCAACATCTCTGGCCTAGACTTCTCTACTCAGCATTCCACTTGGATATCTAGGCCCCTCAGACTTAGCTTGCTTTTTTAATCTTCTACCTAGAATTTAGTGTAGCTGTATTCTTCCCTATCTCAGTTGATGACAACTTGGTCCTTCGGCTTGGTGAGACTAAAAATTTGTCATCCTATTTTTCCCCTTTTCTCTTATATCTCACATTCAATCCATCCAGAAATCCTTGTGGCTCAAAAATATCCAGTATCTGACCATTTCTCTTCATCACTGATGGTGACTAGGACCACGACCATCTGGTCCTAGCCACTGTCACCTCCCACTTGAATTGCTCCAATAATTCTCACTGGCCCCCCTGTTTCCACCCTGGCTGCTACTCTTAAAGTCTATTCTTAACAAAGTCTCCAGAATGATACTTTTTCAACATAAATCAGATCATATTTTTACCTCAACTTAAAAGCCTCTAATAGCTTACAATCTTATTCAGGAAAAAGTGCTGAAGGCTTTATAAGGCCTTCAAGGCATTACGATTACCCTTTCCCTTTCTCATTTCATTTCTACTACCCCCTTGCTGTTTCTTTAATGTGCCAGGCATGCTTCTCACATAGAGCCTGTGCACCGCTGGTTCCTTCCTCCTGAGACACAATTCCTCAAGATGTCTGTGTTGATGACTTCCCGAATTCCTTTTATGTCTTTGTTCAAAGGACACTGTCTCAAAGAGACCTACCCTGAAAACCCTAAACCCCTCCTCCTCAATTTCCAGTGACCCATGATCCCCCTTACCCTGCCCTATTTTTATGCAGTAAACTTATCATCCTGTAGGTTATCACATGATTTATCGATTTCTTATATTTATCGCTTTTAGTTTCTTCCCACACTAGAATGTAAATTTCACAAAGGGCAGAGATTTTGCTCTCGTCTGGCACATGGTAGGTGGTCATTTGAATGGTTTGCCCCTTGGTTCAGCACTATCTCACTTGCATTGCTTCTCAGAGTCAATAATGGTTCTCTTTCCAATGGTTAACTTGGACTCTCTTGGTTTTAGAGGCCTGTTTAGGCTCTTTCTCTCTTCATGTACCTTCTTAATCATATCACCTTTTTTGTCCATTTTTGTTCTTTTGCTTATTCTGTCTGCTAAGCTAATTTTAGGCACATGTATTTAATTCTCTGGTCTTCAAGTCTTCTTATACCATTTCTTTTTTTTTTTTTTAAGATTTTATTTTTGCCTTTTTCTCCTCAAAGCCCCCCGGTACATAGTTGTATATTCTTCGTTGTGGGTCCTTCTAGTTGTGGCATGTGGTTTGATGAGCACTGCCATGTCCGCGCCCAGGATTCGAACCAATGAAACACTGGGCCGCCTGCAGCAGAGCACGCGAACTTAACCACTCGGCCATGGGGCCAGCCCCCTATTTTATCCAGTTTTTACTGAAAGCAAGCAATTTCTAGATCTTTCCCTATTGGGGATCTAAAGTTGTTTTATATTCTTATCTTACACAGGTTATTGCTTTAGTGATGGATATATTTACAGATGTGGACATTTTCAAAGAAATAGTGGAGGCATCAACTCGAGGGATATCTGTATACATCCTGCTCGATGAATTCAACTTTAATCATTTCCTAAGTATGACTGAGAAACAGGGCTGTCAAGTTCAACGTCTCAGGGTAAGAATTCCATGTGGTTTTTCCATGTGTTTTTTTTTAAGTATTTAGTGTATTTTTTTTTTAAAGCTTCGGTGTGTGGTTGTGTATCCTAATTTTTAGTTTCCGTGTACCTTTTTTATCTCAGTTGAATTTAAGGCATGTTAAGCTGTATTACTCCAAAGGTAAAACAGAAAAATATATATATTTAGGGTGGCATGATGACTGATCACAGAAAGGTCCCCTTGTGCTTTCCAGAATGTGACTGAAAACACGCATCTTCATGATGGTTTTTATCATGCTTTTCTTGATGGTGGGCACGTACGTTTCTGAGTTAACTTTGCTGCCCATGATAGGTAATGTTTCAGTTTGGCAAGCACAACCTTAAAACTACTGACTTGAATGAGTCTTTCGTTCAGCAGATGTTGCTTATCACAAACGTTTGGCATAGTGTTTTCAGTTACATTTGACTTTTTAAAACGAGAGTGGATGACCAAGTATGTCATTTTGGCATCGTGCCGCTATACTCTAAGAGGATCTCTTGAAGTAGGACCCTAAGTGATTTATGAAACCATTCTGTGTAAATGAAAAGTAGAATCTCCTGTTTAACTTATGTTAAAATACATTTTAAGTGACTATTTCCCTTGAGTATTTATTTCTTTTTTGGGTGACGTTTCAAAATTTGCTTTTCACTATTTTTTTTGTTACGTGTTCTTAAAAATTATTTCAAGTATGCTTTTTAGGTATTAAGGTTTTATATGGTCATATATTTTACTTTTCAAAATATCCCCTTTCTAGCCATAATTTTTACTTTATATTTATATTTAAAATTCTAGAATATTCGAGTACGGACAGTAAAAGGCCAAGACTATCTTTCAAAAACAGGAGCAAAATTTCATGGAAAATTGGAGCAGAAGTTTTTGTTAATTGACTGTCAGAAAGTTATGTACGGTTCTTACAGGTAAGATGATTGTGTTTACCTCCAGTGTTATCAATCATTTATAGAATTTATTAGTTTCAAATTTCAGTGTGATCTGTTTAGAGGCTGTGTCTCTGAAGAACATTAAGACACAAGTCAAGTCACATAATTTCCATGGGCTTCAAGTTCTTCATCCCCAAAATTGGGGGGTTGACTATTTCAGGTTCCCTGCAGCTCCATTATACTAAAAGTATTTTTGCTCCTTATGAAAACACTAAGTAGTATGGACTTAATAACAATTGTTCATAAAAATAGAAACCGTTTATCACCTTGAAGAACCTGTCAAATGGATTGTTCTTATTTTAGTGTTACTAAGAATCTGATAATTATTTCATGGTCACTATAGTACTAACAAAAAGCTTTTAAGAATCTGGCTATTAAAAATGCCATGGTAAGGGCTGGCCTGGTGGCTTAGTGGTTAATTTCACATGCTTCGCTTTGGTGGCCTGGTGGCCCAGGGTTCACAGATTCGGATCCTGGGTGTGGATCTACACACTGCTTGTCAAGCCATGCTGTGACAGTGTACCACATACAAAATAGAAGGAGATAGGCACACAGATGTTGGCTCAGAGACAACCTTCATCAAGCAAAAAGGGGAAGATTGGCAACAAATGTTCATCTTCCTCACCAAAAAAAAAAAAAAAGGCCATGGTAAACACTAGACAAGGTTCTCCTCTCTGGCGTCTTTTGAGGCTGCCGCTGGTGGAATTATCTCCTCTGTTCTAGCTTGGCTCTTAGATATTTCATCCCCAGTCTTTCAGCTTATCTGCAAGGCAGTTGTTTTCATCTACATTTTATAAGTGATAAAACTGAAGTTCCAGAAGGTTAAATGACCTGTCTAAAACCCTAGCTAAGGGCCAGATGCCGTCCAGGGCTGGCTCCAGTGTACAGATGCTGCCCTTATAACCCCCTTATAAATCCCAGCACCGGTCCTGAATGGGATACACAGTGAGGTGGTATCAACAGGTAGATAAAAACAGCAACAAATGCATGTGAACTGCTGGGTCACCAGGCCAGAGTAGACTCGTTACTAAAGACGAAGGCAAGAAGCCAGGAGAGCTGTGGATGTAAGCAGGACAGTGTGAGGGGAAACCTTGCCCTCTTCTCTTAAGAATGTAAAGTCCACAGGAAGGAGGCAGCATGGGGGCAGGTTGCTTAGCTTGGTGGTACTTCAGTTTGCTCCTCTGTAAAATGAGGATAATAGTAGAACCTCCCTCATAGGGTTGTTGTAAGAATTAAATGAGATAATGCGTCCAAGGCTCCTAATGGTATCTATTATTTTCAGCCTGTTTTAGCTGTTATTATTTGCTAACTTTCTCTTTAAGCTCAGTAACCCTTTTTTGAAATGCTGTTTGGAGTTCTAAAGGGAAACTTGTTAAGAGCAGAAATTACAACCAGTGCTTGAAATTGATGAGTCCTTTTAAAGACTCATTATATGTGTATGTGTTTGTTCAGACCCACTTGGTTTTAGAGGGTTTTTAATTGCAATTTTAATTAAAATTGGGCGTTCACTTGGCTTATAAATTGTGTTTATTAGTTAGTCTCATCATAATGAATGCTTTCTATTTTTATTGGTTAACTTGACTTTTAAGATTATCTTCAACAACAAATTCACCTCAATTTTGTTTTGCTACCACTAAGTATTAATAGATGCTATGAGTTGAGATGACTGTAGCTGAGTTACTTTAGAACTGATGCTGGGAAAAACACACAACAGCAACACAAACTTTTTCCCTTTCTGTCTATATCGTAAGCCAGAGGCAGAATTTAAGTTACTATTTGTGGAAGTGAATATGGAATGCCTAGGACCACACATTATAAAAATTCATCAAAACTCTTATCTAACAACTCCATTGTCTTTTATTTCATGTTAATTCTAAGTATACTACTTTAAAAAATTAATGGGTGTCAGCTCTTGTCACTTTTATTTTTTCTGACTAATTATCATGGACCTCTCCTATTGTTAATATTCTGACAGGATCTGATGGAAAAGTTATGAACTAGTCTTCGTAGAACCTGGCTGAAAAAATTTACTTCTTTCGGTTAAAAACAACCTTCGCCTCTCATATTCTAGTTTTGCGTTGTTTTCCTCATAGGCAAATTGAAAATGCCTTTTTCTTTAATCCAAAATTCTTTGCCATAAAATGTCTTCATATTCTAAATTCCCAGCATTTCTAAAGAGGCCTGGTGTCTGTAGCCAACATAGTCACATATTGTGTGACAGATCATTCATCATGATGACCGTTGTATCAGGAAAACACAACACGTGTTTTGCCATATCATGATACTAACATTGATGAAATAAAACACTTATATACTTTATATCAGAGTGTACAAATCCAATTTTGAATTGGATACCCTCATTTGAAATTGTCATATGGAAATCTGGAAGGTATTTACTATTGTCCACAAATTGACTGACAGAGGATTCTGTAAGCTTTTATTTTTTGAAATCTTATCATCTCTATAAAGGTTACTTTCAAAAGCCAAGTTTCACTGAAGTTGTTGGCTCCAAGGTACCATCTTTGATCAGAACTGAAGATCATCACATTTAGAGAGAGATCCATGTTACAACCAGTGTATTGTTGCTACCCTTCACTGCATAAGCTTCACTTTCTAACCCCCAGCCAGGAGCTCACAGTTGTTGAGTCACTTTTTAATATGTGAATTTATAACCACATTGCCAACTTCATGACTAATGTGTGACAGTGTGTTTGGAGGGTGTGGGAGTAGTAAGTTAATTTTATTTTTTATCCCAGTAAATATATGCACATATTCTTAAAAATCAAATATTATTGAGAGATGCAATGCAAAACAATAACTTTTCTTCTCCATCTCTATCTACTCTTGGTTCCTGACCTTCAGATGCAATTATTTAATTCCTTTAGCTGGTTTTTTTAATACTTATTCCATTCTCTTAAATGAGGTGTTTATACTGCTATTTCTCAATTTATCACTTTTAGGTGTGCTCTCTTGACTTTATATTATGATAATAGAGGAGTTAGAATTCCTACCCACCCAAATCCACTTTCCCTCCTGGTCCCCATTCACCAAATACAGTGTTACCACAACTTTTTGGTTAAATGAGAAGTGTGGGTTTACATTACTGAAATTGTGTCAGAATGGATCTTTCTTGAGCCATGAAGTGGGTTATGACATGTTTCCTTTTTCGTACAAAGTTAATTACCATTTCGTTTTGTTTTTATTCATTGTCTTTGTTTTCTATTTATTTATTGCTAATTTTTTTCCTGTTGACTCTGCAGCTTTCTTAGCACATGAGTAACTTTTCCAAAGGCTCTGTTACTACCAACGATCTGTGATGTCCAATCTGGACTAGCAGGTCTCTAATGTGGAGCACAGCTGGGGTCCTGGTATTTCCCATAGTACTGAGTATTTTGAGCCACAATTTACCACTTTTAATCCTATATTTTTTCTCATTTTTTGTTTCAAGTCATGATTTTCTCCCAAGTTTGCTCAAGAACACTTTCCACCAGCATGGGATTTTTTTGAGTCCAAAAATCCATAATTTTAGATGATTTATGGTTTAACTGAGGATAGAATTCTAAGCTGAATCATTTTTCCTGTAAATTTGGAAGGCATTGCCTACAATCAAAATTGCTGTGGAGAAGTCTCAAACAATTGTTATGCCTATTCTTTTCATGTAACTTTTTTTTCTTTCTGGAAGCTTCTAGGGTTTCTCTTTTATTCCCTGCTATGCTCGAATTTATTAAATGTTTCTAGATCTAGGCCTTTTTTCATTTGTTGGTCTGGGCAATCCAAATATTCATATCTTTCAATTCTGGGAAGATTTCTTATTTATTCTGTGATATTTTCTTCTCCTGTTCAACTTTCTCTATTGTCTCTCTCTCTGTAATTATTAACTAGATTTCTGCTCCCATTGGATTTTTTTCTCCCATTCCATCCAGGTGTAGGGGGCATTATGCTGCCTGGGGTATTTTCTCAATTATATCTTCCAAACTTTCTATTATAACTTTCTTTTTAAATTTTTCTATCAAGTATTTTGAGCATCTGCTACTTGCGCCATTTTTATAGCATCCTGTTCATGTTTTATAAGTGCATTATTTTCTTTCTTTATTTCTTTGACAATATTAACTACAGTTTGTGTGTGTGTGTGTGTTTAATACGTATTCTTATTTGTGCATTTTCTCTGTTTCCTCCACGTGCCCTTTCCCTGTTTGTTGTGGTCTCTGTTTTACTTCTAAGCTTTTAAGCTTTATAAGCTGTCTTCTAAACTTTCTCCAAACGTCTGCCAGTCTTTTACTGTGTGTTAATATTTAAGAATGAGGGACTCTAAAGCTTATTGGAAGTTGTGTGGGGAATGCGTATCAACAGTTGGGTTTACAGCAGAGTGGTTGGCTGGGGTCCTGGCAGTTTTACAGGAAGATCCCTAAATGTCAGTATAAATAGCTCTTCCATCCGGGCTGTTCAGTATTTCCGAAGAATCATCTCTAAATTGAATAAATCCAATTGAATGTCTTCCTATTACCTAAAATTATATTACAATATTATTTTATGATTTACTGAGGCAAGGAACCCTTTCCAATTGCAATGTATTCACCAATACCATTATCTTCTCAGTCTTCTAAGCTCAATAGTTGGAGGTGATTTTTATTTAATATTCTGTGCACATCCTTGATGACGTGAAGATATTCTGATTCTTTCTTCTTGTTACTGGCTCGACATTTTTACTCATTATTCCAATTTCTACTCTTGTTTAGGCTCTTATCACCTTATTCCAACTACTTGACTCATCAGAGTAAATTCAATCCCTCATCTTTCAAGTCTATACTACAAATAGCTACTAGAAAAAAATTCCTCGAACATCTCTTTTTATTATAATTTACACAAATTTGGAAACAAATCTGACACAATCAAACTCTCTGCTTTGCTTTCAAGATTTTCCCCACTAGTTCATCAGTCTCTCATATAGCTTCTTTATTTCAGCTAAATATAATTTGTTTTCTGTGTTCAACCAAAACATGGCCATTATTGCTTCCTTCCTTTTCCCACATGTTTCTGCTTCCACACAAATTGTCCTCCCACACCTTTCGTGTCTGGACTTCTGGGTATCTATTCTCTGTCAAAATGCTGCTAAACTTTCTCTGTCTCCAAGGATTTTCTCATATTTGATAGCTGACTAACCATTTCCTTTACTCGCTGTATCTAGCAAATTTTGTATTCATATCTTCAGTTGGATTGAAAATTCCTTTAATGATTCACTTTTGTACTATTTCTTTTAACTCAGCTGGTGGCGCACACATTTGTATGTAAAGTGCACCTAGTAAATATTCTTCTCATGCCAAACATTCAGTAAGCATAGTAAATAAAATTAACCATTTCACGACAGCAAGATTCCTAAGTTGTACACTGCCGTTTATGATAGTTCATGTATTTTAAATTATTACTCTGAATATTCTTTTAATATTTTCATTTGCCTTTGTTATTGCCTTCCCTGTATAAACAGTAAGCTCCTTCATTGTGGAGAATCTCTGTCTCCTTTTTTTGTGTGTTGACCTCCATTATATCATCTACATTATTTGAAACATAGCATAGTAGCAATTCCTTTTTCAGCCCAGTGATTCTTTATGTTACATTATCTAAATTTTTAAAAATCAGATTTAAATTTTATGCGAAATTTCAAGATAACTGCCACCTGGAAACTCGAGGAAAGATATTAGAAGTTCCACAAATACAATAAAATAGTTAAAAACTTTAATTTCCTAGAAATTGTGTTCTATATTTAAAGATCTTAATTGGCATTCTGACCGGCATGATTTGTGAGGACTAAGTTTACTGCTCCTGTGTACACTGAGTGTAGTGAAGTGTGCCCTTTAGTGACTGAGGCTGTGCCTACAAATCCTGTCTCTGTTTATAACTGCTGGTGTCCTAAGTTGCACTGACTAAGCCACAGAGATAAAATACATGAATTAGCACAGACCTATCTTGCCTTATAACATGTTAGAACTCTAAGAAATTGTAGAGATTATGCTGTCCATGTCCTCGTTTTAGACATGAGGAAACTGAGGCCCAAGCTCATATGGATAGATAGCTCAGCGGAAGCCAGGTCTCTCAACTTTTCGTCCAATACTGGCTGCCTGCACCCTGCTAGGATGTTATATATGAAATATAATATCATTTTTTATTCCATAAAGTCTTGTAGGCAGAGATGCAAAATGCACAGCAGGCTTTTCTTTGGACTTCTGGAAAGTAGTCTAAGAAATTTTGGGTGGATTCAAAGCCAAGACCTGAGTTGCTTTGTTATTTAAAATAGGAATATGGGAGTGGGGAGACATATGTATGCAAGCATTTAATCATTGAAGATGTTCTAAATTATGGTAGCCAAGGGAAACACACAAAATACTGTTTTGTGGACACTAAATGACATTTTTCTTAGTAAAGCTATATATTGTCATTAACCTTTTACTAGCAAAATTAAAATTTTCCAATTTTGATTTTTTTTTTTTTTTTTTAGCTACATGTGGTCATTTGAAAAAGCTCACCTCAGCATGGTTCAGATAATCACAGGACAACTTGTGGAGTCCTTTGATGAAGAATTTAGAACTCTCTATGCCAGATCCTGTGTCCCCAGTTCATTCGCTCAGGAAGAATCGGCAAGGGTGAAGCATGGCAAAGCACTCTGGGAGAATGGCACTTACCAGCGTTCGGTTTCTTCATTAGCCTCCGTTTCCAGCCAAAGAAACCTTTTCGGTAGACAAGACAAAATCCATAAACTAGATTCTAGTTACTTCAAAAACAGAGGGATATATACCCGAAATGAACATGACAAATATAACATAAGAAATCATGTGTACAAACCTCATTTTCTTCCAAACTTTAACGGCCCCAATACCATCCGTCAGTATCAACCCAGTCAGATGAATGAAAATTGGAAGCGGCATAGTTATGCTGGGGAACAGCCGGAAACGGCACCCTACCTGCTGCTTAACAGGGCTCTGAATCGAAACATTCACCCTCCCAGTAGCTGGAAAAGGCCTTCAGATAGTCTCAGCGTGACGTCCTCATCCCGCGGGGGCTATGCAAGCCACCATAACCCACCTGCCCAGAGCTTTGCTGACCGGCTTGCCCAGAGGAAAACAACAAATCTTGCAGAAAGGAATTCAAATGTGCGGAGGTCTTTTAGCGGGACAGATAATCATGTCCGCTTTTTGCAACAACGAATGCCAACCCTTGAACACACCACCAAGTCATTCCTGCGTAACTGGAGAATTGAATCTTACTTAAATGATCATTCAGAAGCTGCACCTGAGTCAAATGGATCAACTCTAGGTGACCGGTTTGAGGGCTACGATGGTTCCGAGAATTTGAAAGCCAATGCCCTTTATACTCACTCTCGGCTTCGTTCCTCTTTTGTGTTTAAACCCACGTTACCTGAGCAGCAGGAAGTTAACAGTTGTACAACTGGCTCCTCAAATTCAACTATCATTGGTTCTCAGGGAAGTGACACACCTAAAGAGGTCCCAGACACCCCTGCAAGTGTACAGCATTTGACAGACAAACCCTTGCCGGAATCAATCCCCAAGGCCCCCTCGCCCTCAGAGGCACCAAAAATGCACACCTTGCAGCTTCCTGAAGACCACTCACCAGTCCTAAACCAAACTGCAAATGGCCATATGGAGTCAAACAACTATTTATATACGACCTTGTGTGTAAATAAGCAGACCGAAAATCTCAAGAATCAACAAAATGAGAATCTGCTTAAAAGGCGAAGTTTCCCATTCTTTGACCACTCAAAAGCCAATTTAGATCATGGAAATAGTAAGCAGTATGTATACAGTACACTTACCAGGAATCGAGTGAGACAACCCGAAAAGCCCAAAGAGGATTTGCTGAAAAGTTGTAGAAGCATGCACAGTGTGACCCGTGGCACGGAAGAGGAGAGGGAGGTTATCAAGAGAGACCCTGCGAGCGGAACTGCTTCCAAGTCCATTTCCATTGCTGCTTTGCATGATGTGAATAAGGAGGAAGCTAACAAGGAACTCACTTCAAAGAAGGAAGTTAAGGGCTCCCCAAGTTTTTTGAAAAAGGGCTCTCAGAAGTTAAGGTCATTACTTAGCCTTACCCCAGAGAAGAAAGAAAATCTATCCAAAAATAAAGCGCCTGCCTTTTACAGAATGTGTAGCAGTTCTGACACCTTAGTTTCTGAGGCTGAAGAGAATCAAAAACCAAAAAAATCAGAATCCAAACTTGAGTCATCTCCTAGAAGAAAGCGTTCTTCCTCATCGAACTCTCCAGGCAGCATCCACAAGAGTAAGGAAGATGTAACAGTTAGCTCATCTCAGGGCATAAACTCCCCATCTAATGAAAGTAACAAAATCATACCTTCTCCAGGTCCAGCTGAGCGCAAGTTCTTGGAAAGGGCGGGCGATGCCTCTGCCCCAAGATTTAACACCGAACAGATCCAGTACCGCGATTCGAAGGAGATGAATGCAGTTGTTGCTCCTGAGAGAAAACCAGCTGCTTCTCCAAGGCTAAAGCCCAACGAGCTTCTAAGAACTCATTCAATGGACCGGCGCGTTTATAGTCGTTTTGAGCCATTCTGTAAGATTGAAAGCTCTATTCAGCCAACAAGCAACATGCCCAACGCCGGTATACACCGCCCAGAAATAAAATCCACAGCTATAGGTAATAGTTATGGCAGGTCCAGCCCAATACTTAATTACAACACTGGCGTTTATCACTCATACCAACCAAATGAAAACAAGTTTCGAGGATTTATGCAGAAGTTTGGAAACTTCATACACAAGAATAAATGAAATACTGTAATTGCAAATACATATTAAAATATAAAATGAATGTGGCTATAAATATTGTCAAAGGACATTGGGGACAGTTTTTGTAACATGCCAATAGATTTCGATAGGGGCAGAATTTGGGGTATAACGTGTATGTTTAACAATGTATAATGTACAGTAAAGTTATTGTTCTGTGTGATAAAGTTAGTTGTGCTTAATTACACCATAGATGGGATGTCTCTATAAACACATGATTATTAAATGGTAGTGGTAAAAAAAAAAAGTAATTAAATTGTTTTCTTCAGACTGAAGATCTTCTTAAATCTTAAGTATAAATTTCAGTGGAGAGATCGTGTATGAATTTTAACCATTCATTTCAAAGTCTTTCCTTTTAAAAAACATCATAATACTCTCAATGACCCTTTATAATATGTCTTTCTGGGGTTTTCAGAGCTTCAAATTATGAGAAAATAGAACAAAGCCTTTTTGATTTTTGATTACCTTTAAATTCTACTGGGTAACTTGTGTGTTATTAATTTTCTTGTGGGGCATATACAGCTGTTTTGGCAGCCACCATACCATTTAAACTATAGCTCGGCACATTTTCTGCTTTGTCTCAGGTGTTTGCGAAGTATCAGCCACATGTAGTACAAGTACAGCATAGGAATTTATTTTCCTAACCCTTTGCAAACCATCCAAGATGTGCCTCTTTCCTCTCTGGACCAAGGGAGCCTGGACTCCATTCCCCCGTCAGCTGCTGAACTTTTATCACCATTTCTTCCTTCAAATTTATTGCAAGCCAGCAGGAATTTGGAAAACCTGAATTCTTTCTCTACTTTTTCTAATATAAAAAAGGTTTCAGAAGTGTAAACTTCTGCATCAGTTTTTATCTTCAATTAGGATGGCAATACTTAGGTGTTTTGCTTGCAAAAGTCTGTGCTCTTTTTTACATTGTGCCAAATACAGTGTGACTGCGTGGTGTTTGCATAACGGTACCATGATGAAAATGAGAAGTCATACTTGGCCTAGTCCTTCCACGACCGTGGGGCCTGGTTGAAAGTTTTAAAATCTTTCTAGGGACCGACCAGGTGGCGCAGTGGTTAAGTTCACACGTTCTGCTTCTCGGCGTCCCAGGGTTTGCCTGTTTGGATCCCGGGTGCGGACATGGCACCACTTGGCACACCATGCTGTGGTAGGCGTCCCACTTATAAAGTAGAGGAAGATGGGCACGGATGTTAGCTCAGGGCCAGGCTTCCTCAGCAAAAAAGAGGAGGACTGGCAGTAGTTAGCTCAGAGCTAATCTTCCTCAAAAAAAAACAATCTTTCTATATCTTAATTTGATGATGGTATTCAGATCATAAGATACCCTTGCCTTTCTTAAAGTAATGAAATTAAAGCTCCATATCCCTTACAGAGACTTTAAGTTGGCTTTGCTTCATCCACAAAGAACAGACTTCAAGAAACAATGCATCATTTGAGAAATGTGAAGTGTTTCTACAACACTTTAAATATATTATTGAACAGTTTCCAAATTGCTATAGGGGGCAGTATGTTTTAAAAGTTCAAGATTCGTCAAATATTAATATTTATGCCATTAAATAATTAAACTGATGGCATTAAAATGTCTGTTATTAAAATAATTTTCCATAGTATTTAAAAACCATGATAAGAAACATGACAGGAGAAAACACGACAGTAGGGAAAAGAAAAACACACATTTATTGAGCACTTACTATAGACCAGGTCTCGAGCTAGAACCTAAAGCCCCCCCAGTGATGTTTTGTGGGTACCATTGTCCTCATTATTTATCGATGATGATTGAGGTGATAATTGAGACTAGAGAGGTAATGCCCCAAGTCACATGACTAATAATTAATGGTACTAAAGTGTCTGTCATATTCTGTCACATCACATTACCTCCCAGGTGTGTTCAGTACCTGCCTCGTTCAAACTGTTAAGAATTAAATAAGAGAACATTCATTTTTCCTGACTCAACAGCAATCAACTGAGAAAGGTTTAATTGAATTCCACCAGACAACAAGGACACACAGGGCTTAAAATCATCATAGTAAGTGAGATTAGGGAATTAAATCGAGATTAATTTCTGAATGTAACCCAGCAGGCCACTTTTAATTGCTAGGCAGGCATTATGATCTCCTTCCAGTTGACCTGTAACAATGAAAGAAAGGGAAGGGCACCATAAGTGAGTTGTAACCTGCTTCTGTGCTAGAGAAAGGAGTTCATTAGGTTAGGAAGCTAGGCAGGGGCTGGAGCTCAATGTTAAATACATTGTCTCTAAATACTCACAATAACCCTGTGAAGTAAGTCCCTCCATCTTGCAAATGAGAAAACTAATCCTTGGAGAAGTTACATGACTTTCCAAGAGTTACACAGTTCTGAACTGGTAGAACTGGGGTTTGAACACAAAAGCCTGTGTTTTTAATACTATACCACACCATACCTTGCTGGCGTCTACTCCACTATGCTTGAGGAACCTTCTTTGAAAGTAGTTGTCGCTGTCTTTTACTCTCTCTTTACAAATTGCAGAAATATACCAGTAACTGTACAGCAATAGCATTTTATAAACACAAATCCAGAATATAATAGTTTCACATCATTCATAAAGGTAGGTTTTGAAACTCCTACTATAACAGGATATTCCCAAGTGCCACAACATGGATTTTGTTGTTTCTGAAAGCTAAGTGTGATAGACTGGACATTTTGCACACTCCTAATAAAGTAATAGCATAAAAATAAAACTGAGAGGGAACAGTCATTCTTCTTAGGAAAGGTAGCCAAGTATATGTACAAGAAAATTGAATTAATAACTTTTGGGATGTGTATTTCCTTAGGTAAGGAATTCAGTTGCAATAAGAAAAATTTTTCTAATTGTTAGTGGGTTAATTTTTAGAGTCATCTGGAAATTGTGTGATCTTCATAGATTACTATCAGATTATTAAAAAGCATTAGAATTGGGATCCAGTGAGTGAAAGAGATTTGTCATTTTGCTCTTAGAAAAATTCACCTCTGTAACTGGACCATAGTCCTTCACCTGCTTACCAAAGGCAGAACCCACAGTTAACCAAACCAGATTGACGTTACTGTTACCCACTCTTTCTTAGCGTTCGATGGAGCATCTTTCAGAGCTAAGGGGCTGATGGGCTAAGTGTCATTAGGCAGCTCTGAAATGGAAAGTCCTGAAATTCAGAGCAATGTAACTCTAAAGCTGAAATTACATAGAGACTAGAATTTTAATCTTGTTTAATTACAAGCAAAAGCCTTTTGCCTTTTTGTACAGCAACTTCCATCATTTTTGGAAACATAAATAGCTTTTAAATAGTTCCTGAGTCCGTCCTTCCCTAATGGAATTGGGAGGTGCAGGATGCTTTCTTTCATCCACCTGTGATGGATAACAAAGATGCACACAGCAGATTAATTTCCCTCTGCCTTTTTTCTTTGATTATTGGCCTTCAATTTCTTTCATCCAGAAATATCTATATGTCAGAATCTGTACGTAGTAATTTTCCAAAGTTTCTGTGGCTGGGAAACTCCTGAGGATTAAGACTGAGCAAGCACATAATACTTCAAGTAGTTTACTAAGATTTTAAGTTTTAAATAGACCCACCCAAACTTCATGGACGTAATCATTTCAAGTGATGTACTTTCTTACTTTTTCTCCCCATATTAATACTGGTGGAAAGATAATGTCACTTAAATGTGCTTTCATATTAAAGTTTGGTAGGGCAACTTTTCCTCTCTTTATAACACATTAGTTTGTAGGCAGAAACTCAAGAAACTAGGTACGAATTCAAAGTAGTTCTTTACAGATAGCTTCAGAATAGTTCAAGTGCCTGTGTCCTAACCACACTGATATCCTTCTATCATGGTAGGGATTAGCCACAACTCTGATGTGGTGTATTGAGGTATGGGTATATGTCGGCAGTCTACACTTGTGGAAGAAATATCCTGTTTAATCCAGATGACATCAAATGTGATCTAGATAAGCAAGGAAGAAGGTTGAACTCTGGCTGCATTCAACTTTACTCAAGATTATCTTGTTATTCAACTATTGTTTCACTGATCTTGATCTTTACGAATATCTGTTGATTCTTAATGTGCCTATGGCTAAGGGATATAAAGTAGAATTGTTGTTTCATGTTAACTCTGTGTGATGCTGTTTAAACAAAAGTTTATCATAATATTCAGGTCGGTTCTAGAATATTTAAGACAAAAAGGATGAAATTATAAGCCAAAGAGTCTTTTTTTATATATATATACAATGTTAGCAAAGAAATATTCTTCCAAATTGACTTGTTTTTAGATTTAATAAATATTAAATAATTTTGTACAAACATCAATATATTGTAAAGTTTTTATGTTTTATCTTCATTCCCTGGATTTCTCCATTTAAGCTCATGCTTCACTGAGTTGCTATGTCATGAATTTAGATTTTTACACATTTTGAAATATTTCTCCGTGATTTTGAAATCATATCTTAAACAATTTTATTTTGATTAGCAATTATATTTCATACAATAATATATCCATATTTGATATCCAGTGACAATACTCCTCCTTTAAACAACAAAATCATATACACATTCTCTTTGTTTCCATTTCTACTGGAATATAGTAGTTATTTTAAATAACTTGCAACTTTGAAAAATAGAGAAACTATTTCATTAAGAAAATTGGTAGCTGACTTTATTGTATTACTTTTAGTCTGAGTAAAATATTCTAAAGGTGCATTTGTATTAGATCAGTTAGGGACATTAAATAACCTAGAGTCTGAAAGTTATCTGAAACTCAAAATGCACTTTCCTTAGAAAAAATATGTCCCTTATATCACAGATTAAGATGCAGTTGAAATACTGTATATCGGGAATTAAATAGAGTCCTTTTGCAGGCAAAGATGATTTTTAAGTAGGTAAGGATAATTTTAAGCAGGTAAGTAAAAACAAACTTGATTTTTTTTCCATTTACCATAAATGGCAATGTTTACTGAAAGCCTAGTTCAATGGAGTAGTAAGGGAAACATAAGGTTTTACTTTTGTGGCCATCCTAAAGAAAACTTATGGATAGGCTCAGCTGATTTAAGGAGTCAAAGACCATCCTGAGGTCGTTGGACTGGATAGAGATGGAAGGGCATGAAAAAGAGTTAGTGTGTTTCCTGCCTGGGGAAGAGAATCATGTGAGGTTGAATGACCTGAGCTGAAAGCGTGAAAAACAGAAGCAAGAGAAATATAGGAGAAAACTCAAGTTAACAAAGAAAAGGATAACATGTCAAATTGGACATTTCTCCCATAACAATCTGTTTCAACAATCTGGCTCATTTATTTATTTAACACTCATGCTGGGAACCTACTTTGTTCCAAGTATGTAGGTTATAATAGACTTTTGATATAAGAAAGAATGTCTGGATAATTAGAAGCTGCAGCAAGTTTTCATGAGTGTTTTATGAATAGTCCAAACTAACAGCAAAAATGTGTATGCTGGGGCTGGCCCAGTGGCTTAGTGATTGAGTTCACACGCCCTGCTTCAGCAGCCCAGAGTTCAAGGGTTCGGACCCTAGGTGCGGACCTACACACTGCTCATCAAGCCATGCTGTGGCAGTGTCCCACATACAAAATAGAGGAAGAAAGATTGACACAGATGTTGGTGGCAATCTTCCTTCAGCAAAAAGAGGAAGGTTGGCAACAGATGTTAGCTCAGCACCAATCTTCCTCACCAAAAAAAAAAAAAAAAAAAAGATGCTACTTGAAGGCTATTTGTCCAACCTTGTGCCTTGATTTACTCCTACTGCCTAGCAAAGGGCACAGATAAGAGATGCCTGATAAATATTCTATCTGTGAATCCAGTCATTTCCTTAACTGTAGTTAAGTAAATATATATTCCATTAATAGCCATAAATTAAAATGTGCATTTTATAACTATCTGAATAGCTGTGTGTATTAAAAAGTGTGCATGGGTTAATGCAGCAGGAGTCCTAGTTTAAATCTAGCCACGTTCACCCTACGATTTGTGCATCTTTAGAGATCCAGCAGGGATGGTCTTCTAAGGTTATTTTTTTTTTTAAAGGAAAGAAAACCCCTGATGAAGAATTCATCCTAAAGGAAAAGGGAGTAGAGTTGTTCAAATTCACTTCAAAGGCAATTGGTACACAAGGGAAGAAGTGGTGACTGTGTATTAGTCGTTTAGATGTCAACCAACAGGTCGAATATGTGAGACAGCAATGGAAGGATGACTTCTCTAAGATCTCCACAGATGGTGCCTGGAGAGAGTCAGGTGGAGGGGCTACCCCGGGGGCACCCTCACCATGGCCGTCAGCACACGGCCTCCCATTTCAACAGCAGCCTCTGCTAATGTTGAAAGGTTTATAAACAACTTCAGGCTCTTTGTTGGGCAAGAGCAACAATTAAGCCCATCTACCACTTTTGGTGTGGGCAGTAATGGGCAGTATTGCCACAGTGGCCCAGGCTGGAAGCAATAGATGCCAAGAGAGCAAATCCCTCTAGGGACTCCAAGAACATTTATGGTAGGAAATTAGGGGGTGCTGAAATTCCACCAGAACAGCTCTAGATGGGAATTTACTGTCCCCTTCCTCCTACCAAACTAGGAAATACAGGTTATATCCATAACATGTCTACAGCAAAATACAACGTTTATGACAAAACTCACAAATGAATTTGATGGAATGGTCTCCATTATTTCACTTTCATTGGAAAGAGGTAAATGGGGGTAAAAAACAGCAACCCTCAAAATAAAACAAAAATGGGAACTTTTAATCAGGGATGTGTTTTAGAAAACAACTTTCAGAGCACATCCTGGTATTAACACATTTGGTCTCCAATTTTTTCTCCTAGCTACAGGAATAAAGATCTTTAATAGTCTTAATGTGTTTCAATCATTAGGCAGATTCAATTAGATTTAATAGACTACATTTTTAGAAAGAAGGTCCTCTTGTTTGTATTTGTGTCTTACACAAATATTACTGTGTTTTATGCAAAGAATTTTCCCTTGTTTGTTTGGTTGTTTTCAAAATACCAAAATCTTATTTTGGTTAACTTCTAAGGCTAAATAAGTCAGATATTCATTCAATTAAAGTAAGTATTCTAGTCAATGAGGGTCTACCATAAAGCTAAGAATTAAATGTTTTCATAAATGGGGACTCTAAAATCCTTGAAGTTTGTTTTCTTATTTTTCTTTCCCAAGCAGAATATGATATTGCTCTTTTAAAGACAGAAGAAAATTCTGTTACTAGATAAAAATAGAAGGAAGAGCAGAGAGCAAATGGAAAGTGGATGTTACTTCTATCTTCTGACAAGCCACTTTCTGACACTGGACTTCTTTGTGCTTGATTTACTTCATACTAAATGAAAGTGATGGTATTTTGTACTTCATAGGAGTATGTGAATATTGAAGACAGCTACCTTGTAATGGGGTCCCCTTGAAAGAAAGGCACCAGGGAACCATTAGCACAGAAGGATTATCATCCCACCAGCATTACTTTATGTTTTTCACTTGGCTAAAGGCAGTAACAACTTTTAAATTCTTAGGAATTCTCTCTAGTGAGCTCAAAGTTTGACCAAGAGGTTGATTTCCACATGCTGAGAATTAAAACTTTAAGTATATGAGGGTAAAATATATGTTTACATCTCATCTAGCTTAAAATATTTTTGCGTGAGTTCCAAGAAATATCAAACCAGAGGTCACAGATTGGCTAGAATAGACTGATTTGGAAGTGGAGCAGGCCAAGAGCAGGCCACAGGTACTGTTCCTGGTGGCGCCTTGACAGGACATGTTCCAGCGCAGCCTCCCTATGACGTACATGGATTAACTGTTCCAACAGTCAAGATGACAGAATCCCATTTACTCCTTGGAATCCTAAATACAATGGTTTAAGAGACTGTAAGATTTCTTAATGTTTAATGAACCTAGGAAGTCAGTTTTAAGTTATCTTTATCCTTAATGTTTGGGACTCTGACAGACCATCTACCACAAGAGCATCACACTCAGTTTGGTTAATGGCAAAATGTGTGTTTAAAGTGTCGTGACCAGGCTTGATTCTTATACACGCTAAATTAAAGACTTTAGATCAGTTACAAACTTTTCTATATCAGGTTCTATACTGACCTTTCAAATTCATGCAAGTTTTTTTTTTTAATAATATTACTAAATATATAGTCCTCAAAAACTCTTGGGGCTGGCCCGATGGCATAGAGGTTAAATTTGCATGCTCCACTTCAGTGTCCCGGGTTTTGCAGATTCAGATCCTGGGTGTGGGCCTACATACCACTCATAAAGCCATGCTGTGGCAGCATCCCACATACAAAATAGAGGAAGATTGGCACAGATGGTAGCTCAGGGCCAATCTTTCTCACCAAAAACAAAACAAAACAAAATAAAACAAAACACCCAACAACAAAAACTCTTTATAGGTCCATTTTTTCAAGTACTTAACAAATTATTTTCTTTTCTACGCCTGGAAAGTATTTGTCTTTGTATCTCCCTATGTCAGATTAATAAATTAAAGAGATAGGATGGGTTGAGATGGTGGGATTTTAATTCAATATATATAATATTAAATTACCCAGCATACATCAAACACTGTCTTTCACTTTACGGAGTACAGGCCTCGAGGATTATAAGATACATTTGTGGAAATTATGTAAACGTGAACAATTATGAGAAGACTAGAGACTATAACACAATGTATAAGTTTATATATTCATCTTTATCAAGCCGTTTGGTTCTTAAATATAGTACTATAGATGAATATTAAATCATCCAAAAAGCTGTTATGTTTGTCACTTTTTAGATGTCTATATGGCTTGTTAATATTAAGAAGTTAGCGATACTCAGTTGTTCCTTACTTAATACATTTATCAGTCAGTTAAAATAGGTTTGAGGCTTGAAATCAAGTGTAGCTACATTGGAGGTGACAGTAAAAAAGGTA
Organism: Equus przewalskii; assembly: GCF_037783145.1. Lineage (NCBI taxonomy): Eukaryota > Metazoa > Chordata > Mammalia > Perissodactyla > Equidae > Equus > Equus przewalskii. The sequence continues at coordinate 52,531,448 of NC_091849.1, forward strand.
GTTCGATGGGACTGCATTGTATTCACCTTTATCACTAAGCTGAATGCTGCAGTATGAAAAGTATTTATTTTTTGTAGATGGCACCATGCCAGGAGGTCTAGCTTGTGCCATAAAAAATAAGATTGAAAATGACCTTGGTAAATGGAAAAGTATTTAAAAACACAGAATGACATTCAAATTTTTTAAAAAATCAGAAAAACAGGCTATACAAATATCAGCTAAGGAATGACTTTGGATGCCTGGAGAGTCTATGAAACTGGATGATTTTTGTGGTTGCAAAGCTACAGAACAATCAGAACGTAATGCTAGAAAGACCAGTAAAACGAGACGGTGCAGAGGTTTACACAGAGTGGAACACAAGGAAGAGTGTATGTTCTCGACTCTCTTTTTATACTAAGGTCAAGTTTGAGTAAAGATAGAATTTAATCACCTGAAACACCATTGGTTTACTCAAAGTAATGTTTCTGTTCAAATATATAGATCAAGGAAACGATTTTATGATGTGTATTGTCCTTCCTAGGGTGCCTTAGCTTGTCCATGGCCTGCCTTAATCTTCGTCTATTTAGACCAATCCTAGAAATTTTTTCTACAGCAGACTTCATGACAAGATCCATGTGGCAAAATTAGAGTAACATGAGGGAGACGAGATGTTTAAAAGTCTGGGAGCCTTAGGAGGAAATTAATATTTAAGATGGAAAATAGATAACTCTTAGAGTGAGCATGGGGCAGAGGAAGACTAACGCTTGAAGAATTATTTCATTGTATAAAACAACGTTTGCCATTACCCGTTAGCAAAAGCAAATAAATTTAGTGGTTCATCATTATGGGGTTTTTATACATAATATAGAAAAGGAGAGAATAGAATGGGAAATATCAGAGTGCCTCAAAATTACAAGAACAAGTTTTGATATGACTTTGTTCACAATTGTCATGTCACAGGCGTTGGTCATGATGGAAATTTTTTTTTAATTTATTGAGAGAATTTCAAACATATACAAAAATAGACAGACGTTTTCATGAATGCACATTATCCATCACCTGTCCTAAACATCTATCAACTCACGGATAAAGCTGCCTCATCCACATTCAACTGTTTCATATCATTTTGAAGCAATCTCATGTCACATCTGTGTTGTCATTACATATCACTAAAATCTAAGCTTTCTTCTCTAAAGTAACTATGATTTTATCAGTTATTCCTTAAAATCATCAAATATCCAAAAATGTGTTCCTTTGTGTCATTCATGGTCACCATCTACATTTCACTTAGAAGAAGAAATGTCCCTGGCATTACACATGACAGATTGACTCAATATCAGATGTGGGAAATTTATGACATCATTTCGGAATTAGTCTTTGACAGTGATGTAAGGTAACATTCTCTGAGCTGCTTTAAATGTAGACTTTTCCTTCATTCTGCAAGTAAAAGAGAAGAGAAAATCGTCTCTTTTCAAATTTTTTGCCCTTCATCAAATGTGTATCTCTCGGGCAATTTACTACTCACTGATTTATCAACCTTATCCTAACACCACTAAAATACTTAATTCTAATTACTATGTGTGTTACCTTGGATTCACTTACGTATTCATTCACTGAAATTAAATGTCTGTTATTTGCTAGATATCTATGATTATTCATAATCCCTTCCCTCCAGGAGCACAATTTGTGAGCAGAGAGTCACAAATAAACAATTAACATCCCCTGTGAGAAGCCACAGTGGAGATGCCAGTAAGACAAAGTAGAGGATACACTCTAGGCAGAGGAAAAGCGTATTCAAAGAAAGAAAAGGATAAAAGGTATGCTATTTTTCTCAAACAATGAAGATGTTTGTGTGGTTTCATCTTAGTGTTTACTGGGCTACAAAGAAAGAGCAGTAAATGTCAAACAAGTTTGAGAACCAAATTATAAGGAATCCTATGTGCCAAGCTAAAGTTTAGACTTTATCTTGGAAGCAATGAGAAATATTCGAAGTAAGCTCTTAAGTATGGAATAACCTTTAAAAAATTTTTTTTGTAGAAAAAAATTTCAGGAAGTGATACTGAAAATGGATTGGGAAGAAACTTGGATACGTGGAGTCCAACTAGGAAGCATGCAGTAATCCATGAAATTTTTAATGGATGATGAACCAATGCAATGCATTGGGAGATGAATAAGAGGGAACGGAATTGATAAATATTTTGAAATTAGAATAAAGAACTGATAAGCAAATATATGATTTTTATTGAAGGAAAGGGATCAGTTGCAGATAATTCTGAGGTTTTTAGCTTGGAAACCTGCAGAGTCTTCTTAGCTGAGATAAGGCATATGGGAGGCAGAGTAGGCTTGGTGTTGGTGTTTGTCTGAAGGGGGAACAATGATGAGTAATTCACAGTTGAATTATGTTTCAGATGCCTGTGAGACACTCAGCTGTTGGTGGCCATTAATGGCGTGTATCTGGAGCTCCGGGGAGAAGAATGAGATAGATGTGGAAGTAATCTGCATTGAAGTGGATAATTAAAGTGGATAATTCACTGGGTAAGACTGTCCAGGGAGAGATGGAAAGAGAAGAGAAAAGAAATAAAGAGAGAGAGAAGAGAAGAGCAAATGGCGATGTTTTTAGCCTTATTTTTTTTTCACTAGAACCACAATATAAACATCTCCCCTGCTGAAAATATGTTTACTTTGCTATTTATTGTATGTTTTAAATAGTCAATGAGACTTTTCCTCAGATCTTTCCTTGGAAACTCCTAGATTTAAATCCAAGATGCTGGCTGTGTTTCTTAAATACTTCTACAATTATGATGAGGATATTAATGTGTATAATACCAAGATTTCTCAAGATGGTAGTGAGCATAAAACTGCCTTAGGCTAAATGTAACAACCAAAGACGCTTTGAACTCTCTACGTGTGTCATCTATTGAATTTCTCTTTGTCCAGATGGTCTTTCTTGATGGAAACACAAACTCTGAGGCAAAGCATTTTCACAGAGGATCTCTTCTGTCCTGATATTATTTGCCAGGTAAAGTTATTATATTTTAAAATGTGGCCAGACATGGACCAAGTGACTGTAGCAGAATTGTGAAAAAAGATCTAAGACCCAGAGCTAAAACTCAAATCCCTTCTAATGAGACATGTAAGAGTGTAGCTACTCCAGCTGGAATGATGAGAGGAAGGGAGAACTTAGACAATTGGAAGTAAAACAAGAAATAGTTGGTAACAGAATTCAGCATTTGGAAGTACCAACAAGGAGTAAGATGAACCCCCCAAAGATTGGTAAGTGAAATAGGTAAAATGCTAGTTTATCTGAAAGTGGTTAGCATAGAGAGTTATGCTGGCCAAAGAGACCCGCTGCTGACAAGGTTTCCAGGATACATTCAAGTAAACTTCGGGCTGTATTAAAGCAAGTAAGTTCCTCCAAGATTGGAGATCTTTGGCAGGTATCCAGGCAGAAATCGGGATTCAGAGAACGAAACAGGGATACAGTGATTAGATCTAAGAAATTATGATTTAGGGGAGTGAGTTTTTAGTGTTTGAATTGTATCCTTCCCTCTTTTTGCCTTCTGGGGTTTTCTGATAAGGAAGAACTTGATATGCTGGCAGCTGTTCCTCCCCACATTCCCGACTTGGCTAAGGAGTAGAGCTAAAGCTTAGATCTGGGAGGCTGTTGGATGCTTCCCACAGCACTCTATCCCACTCCACCCACCTTTCCTGCCTCATCATGTTTCATCCTCATACAAGCACACCCAGTATTTTTTCATGCTGGTGAAAAGTAGTCTATTCAATGATTTAGTCTCTGACTAATCTTCTTACTCATCAATCCACTCTTGCAGAGTAGCCAATAAGGAGAGTTGTCAGAAGCACATGCTTGAGTGGACATTCTAGCCTCTGTGGAGAGGTAGAAATATTAGAAGAGGAGCATGACTGCTTTCCTTTTTTCTAGAAATAAGGACTTGATTTGATAACCAGACAAAGTAGAACTAGCCAATATGGTGAGCCAGACTGGCAATGAGTGTCATGACAACGAACACCAAATTTTTTTTTTTCTTTTAGGAAGATTGGACCTGGGCTAACATCTGTTGCCAATCTTCCTTTTTTTTTTTTTTTTTCTCCCCAAAGACCCCAGTACATAGTTGTGTATCCTGGCTGTAGGTTCTTCTAGTTCTGCTATATGGGACACCACCTCAGCATGGCTTGATGAACGGTGCTAGGTCTGTGCCCAGGATCTGAACCGGTGAACCCCAGGCTGCTAAAGTGGAGCTTACAAATGTAACCACTTGGCAATGGGCTGGCCCCTGAACACTAATTCTTAATCTGGAGTTACTTGAATATCCCTGACTGTGATCGAGATCCATCTTGAAGACCAAAATGTGGTTGAACTTGAGCTTGTTAAAGAGAGAAAGGGGAACAGGTATGGCACTGTATAACTTGTTCTCTAATTTAGTCAAAGGAGTAAAATAACTGGACAGGACCTGAAAGTATCTGCAAAAGGCATCAATGACAAACATTCTTCTTAAATTAATGATTTCATGTGTTTGCTCCCAGATTTCTCAGCACATATGTCAAATTTCTCCTTTTTGTGAGGAATTTCTTGAGACCAGAGGTCCTCAAACTTTAGCATGCATCTAAATGTCTTAGAGAGCTCCTGAAAACACAGATTTCTGGATCTTATCCCTAGATTTTCTGAACTAGTACGTCTGGAGTGGAACCTAAAAATTTACATTTCTAAGTCCCCAGATGATGCTCATGCTGCTAACCTAGGGATCATAATTTGAGAACCACTGAATGTTATATTTCTTAGTGCTTCTAAGAAAATTCTTAAGCCTTAATTATTTCAGGAAAGTTTACACTACCAGAATTTATTGTTGAAATCACAGTGGTAACTATAATATATTGTACCAAAATAAAATATGAAAACTTGTTTCTGTATGAATAACTTCCTCCTTCACCATCTCCTATAAAACTTCCACACACTCACACACAAACATACACTTCCTAGGACCAATATTTCATAAATGACGTTATATTAGAGAGAAATCATGCTTTTCTCCATCATCAAACTTAGAATAGTTTCCCACTAAAAAGGTTTCCTCTTCAAGTTGTGCAAAGTTAATTAATTTATCCACCTAATCTAACTTTGTAGATTTGTTCACTCACCTGTAAGAGATGTGTATATTAGAAATGGAAAAGGATCATATCAACACTAGTTTACCTTATTGGGACAAATGTTATTTGTATTTGTGCTAATGTATATTATTTTTAATAAATGATATTTGAAATTGGATTGGAAATTATATCCTCCATGTAATTTATAGATCATAAAAATATAATTTAATTTGCCATTTGAGAATGGAATCTCTTTTTTTCCCTAAATGTTTTGCTATATTCAGTGACAAGGGAGCTCCCTTTCCTGTTGCTCCAGAGCTCTGTGGCTGCAGTCCTGTTTATCAACTATCTTACAGAAAGAAAAGTAGCATTAAATAGCCTGGACAGCAAATGTGAATTCTGAATTATCTTAGAAACTCCTAACATCAATGATAATTTTAATGAATTCGGGTAGAAACCAATAAGGTACTCCTCACAAAAATCTTGTTTTCAAAAACCATAGTAGAATTAACTATTTTAGCCAATTAAACTAGCCTGCCCCTCACTTCTTGAATCAAGGTCATATAATCATAGCAAAGGGATATTGAATAATTGTGTTGACACCATTATAAGACAACACACTAGAACCAGATTTTAAAAACATACCATTGGTTTACATATTCTCTTTGGATTACATTTAAATAACTAATGAATTATAAGATACACTTGAATAGATTTTACTATGTAGAGCCACGTAAAAAATTAAAATAAAAGTGGAAAGATCATGAAGATTGGTGATTCTGTGCTTTGTTAGGTATACCATGGACTCACGGGCCCGGGAGAGTTCCCTTTGTATCAAGCATCCTGAGTGGACAAATATTAGCTTATTGAAGTCCAGTTAATAAGTTCAAACTTTATCAGCTTGGTTATCCATTCAAGAGTGTCTGCCCCAGAGATCAAGACATCCATAACAGGGACAGCTGCACAATAGATCAACACTAATTATAATAGTGTTAATAGTTAGCATTTATTGAGTCCTTATAATATGTGGGCTGTTTTAAATGCATTATTTCAATTGATCCTTACAGAAATTTCATTGGCTGAGTTCTACGATCATCCTCATTTACCCATGAAGAAACTGAAGCTTACAGAACTTTCTTAATGGGCTCAAAGGACAAGAAGCCAGTAAGTGGTAGAATCAGAATTTGCACTGAGACAATTAGCTTTCAAAGCTTATAAAAGAAAAAATATTATGTGTTAGAACTGACTCATCTTTCATTGGATTAAATGACTGTGATTCAAAACACACTGCATGCCCATTAGTGTCTTAATCATGAAGGCTGTTCAGACCAGATTTATTATCATAAATTAGAATAAAGGATCATATTTATCTATCTACTTTGGGAAAATTAATTTGAGTCACTTAGAATACAAAATATTATGGTTCCTAGAACAGTGTTCTGCATATACTAAATGTTTAATAAGTATTAAAGACAGGGAAAAAAGAGAGGAACAGGCTTGAACTCTGTGATCGTTCCTGGAAGAAAGATGATGCTGAAAAATTTATTCAGACTGGGCACGCTCTCCAATGTTCCCAATATTATATCTTGTACCTTCCTTGCCTTGGGTATTGCAAGTTCTTTTCAGGCCTAATCTTTTTTTTTTTTTTTTCCTTGGGGAAGATTAAACCTAAACTAACTGCTGCCACTCCTCTTTTTTCTGAGGAAGACTGGCCCTGAGCTGACATCCGTGCCCATCTTCCTCCACCTTATATGTGGGATGCCTACCACAACACGGCTTGTCAAGCAGTGCCATGTCCGCACACAGGATCCAAACCGGCAAACCCTGGGCCACCAAAGCGAACATGCAGACTTAACCACTGCGCCACCAGGCCGGCCCCTCAGACCTAATCTTCTTACTTCTCTCTGAAGTTTTTCTTAAGTACTTCTCCTTGTCTACTTTCTCCTGAAAAATTAAATTTTCCTCTCCACTTGATATTTATCTAATTTTTATCTTTGCAAAATATCAAAGCAAATCAGACATTAAAAGTGGACAAGGTTTCATTAGTTTAACACAAGAAACTGTGTGGCACATAATAGTTTCCCTGTGTCTGTTAAACAAAAGTGCACATCTTTCCGTATAATGTGCATTTCCAATATAAATGTTTCATTCAATTTAAGTCAATGATTTTTCATTTATCCCCTATAGCAGGAAATGAAAATACCTTTTTAAGATTTAGTACCTGCCTTCAAAGAGTTTACAGTATATGGAACCAGGCAGAATGACTCAAGTAAATAAGCAGCAATAATGAAAAACCAAAAGTGTAACAAGAGGGATGCAGACAAAATACAAAGAGGACTCAGAGAGGGGAGGAAATGTAAGTAGATGAAGATTCATATGCTTTGCCTGCTATTGGTAAATAGCTTAATTTTGAAACAAGGTTTGTCCAGAAAATGGCTCAAGGATGCTAAAAGTAAAAAGACAGTTTAAGAGTATCTTATTTGCTTTAATTTTTCTTACTTAAAGAATTTATTCTTTAGAGCAGCTTTAGGTTTATAATAAAATTGAGAGAAATGTACAGAGATTTCTCATATACCTCCCACCCTGACACATGCTTATCCTCCCCCCCATTATCAACATTACCGAGGATGAACCTACGTTGACACATCAGATTCACCCAAAGTCCATAGTTTACCTTAGGGCTCACCCTTGGTATTGTACACTCTAGGAGTTTGCACAAAAGTGTGATGATATACATCAATCACTATAATATCGTGCTGAGAATTCACTGTCCTAAATAGCCTGTGTGCTTTGTCTGTTCATCTCCACTCACTCACCCTCACCCCTGCAACCACTGATTTTTCTACATAGTCTCCATAGTTTTGCCTTACCCAGGAGGCTGTATAGTTGGAATCACACAGCATGTAGCATTTTCAGATAGGCTTCTTTTATTTAATAATATGCATGTAAGATTCCTCCATGTCTTTTCATGGCTTGGTAGCTCATTTCTTTTTAGCAGTAAAGAATATCCCACTGTCTAGATACACCACACTTTATTTATCCATTCACCTCCTAAAGGGCATCTTCAAGTTTTGACAATTATGAATAAAGCTGCTGTAAATATTCATATGCGAGTTCTTGTATGGACATAAGTTTTTAATTCCTTTGGGTAAATACCAAGGAGTGTAAAGGCTGGATTGTGTGAAAGGAGTATGTTTAGTTTTTTAAGAAAATGACAAACTGTCTTCCAAAGTGACTGTACCATTTTGCCTTCTCACCAGCAAAATATGAGAGTTCCTGCTGCCCTACGGCTTCATCTGCATTTGGTCTTGTCAGTGCTCTGGATTTCAGCCATTCTAACGGGTGTGTAGTGATATCTAGTTGTTTTAATTTGCTTATCGATTTTATTGATCTTTTCAAAGATCCAGCTTTCGGTTTTGTGAATTTTCTGTATTGATTTACTGTTTTCAATTTCATTGATTTCTGCTCTAATTCTTATTATTTCTTGTCTTCTGCTTACTTTGGATTTAATTTCTTCTTCTTTTTCTAGTTTCTTGAAGTGGAAACTTCAAAGATTGATTTTGTGATCTTTCTTCTTTTCTAATATATGCACTCAATGCTATAAATTTCCCTCTAAGCACTGCTTTTGCTGCATCCCACAAATTTTGAAAAGTTATATGTACATTTTCATTCAGTTCAAAATATTTTAAAATTTCTCTTGAGATTTCTTCTCTGATCTATGTTTTATTCAGAAGCGTGTTGTTTAATCTTGAAGAAATTGGGGAATTTCCAGTTATCTTTCTGTTAATGATGTCTAGTTTAGTTCCACTGTGGTCTGAGAGCAGACATTGCATAATTTCTGTTCTTTTAAAATGTTTAAGGTCTGTTTTATGGCATAGAATGTGGTCTCTCTTGATGAATGTTCCGTGTAAGCTTGAGAAAAATGTGTATTCTGCTGTTGTTGGATGAAGTAGTCTACAGGTGTCAATAATATCCAGTTGAATGATGCTGTTGTTGAGTTCATCTTTGCCCTTACCCATTTTCTGCCTGCTGGATCTGTCTTTTTCTGAGAGCGGGTATTGAAGTCTCCAACTATGATAGTGAATTCATTCATTTCTCCTTGAAGTTATATCAGTTTTTGTCTCATGTAGTCTGATGCTCTATGATTAGTCACATACATATTAAGAATTATTGTCTTTTTGGAGAACTGATCTGTTTATCATTATGGAACACCCTTTTTATCCCTGATAACTTTTTGTACATTAAAGTCTGTTCTATCTAAAATTAATATAGCTACTCCTGCTTTCTTTTGATAAGTGTTAGCATGGTATATTTTTCTCCATGCGTTTACTTCTAATCTATATGTGTATTTATATTAAAAGAGAATTTCTTGTAGATAACAGATAGTTGGGTCGTGTTTCTTGATCCACTCTGATAATCTCTATATTTAATGGGTGGATTTAGAGCATTTACATTCAAAAGTACTTATTGATATAGTTGGATTAATATCTACCATATTTGTAATTGTTTTCTGTTTGTTGCCCTTATTCATTGTTCCTATTTTTGTCTTCCACTCTTTTTCTCACTTTTGTCGTTTTAACTTAGCATTTTACATGATTCCATTTTCCCTCATTTCTTAGCACATCAGTTATACTTCTCTTTTTACTTTTTCTCCTAGTTGCTGTAGAGTTTGCAAAATACTTTTAAAACTAGTCCAAGTCCATTTTCAAATAACACTGCACTGCTTCATGTGTAGTGTGGATACCTTATAATAACAAAGTAATTCTAATGCCTCCTGTTCTTTGTATCATTGCTGTCACTCATTTCACTTATAAATAAACATATATATGCATATGTAATTGAGTAGATTGTTCCTATTATTTTAAGCAAACTGTTATCTGTTAGGCCAATTAAGAATGAGAAAAATAAACGTTTTTATTGTATATTTAACTTATTCCTTCTTTGATGTTCTTCCTTTCTTTACATAGATTCAAGTTTCTAACCTGTATTATCTTCCTCCTCTCTAAAGTACTTCTTTTAACATTTCTTGCAAGGCGGGGGCAGGCCTACTGCCAACAAATTCCTTCAAGTTTTGTTTGTCTGAGAAAGTCTTTATTTCTCCTTCACTTTTAAAGGATATTTCACAGGGTACAGAATTCTAGGTCCATGGGTTTTTTTCTCTCACCATTTTAAATATTTCATTCCACTCTCTTCTTGCTTGCATGGTTTCTCAGGAGAAATTGGATATAATTCTTATCTTTGTTTCTCCGTAGACAAGGATTTTTTTTTCCTTCTGTCTTTTCCCAGGATTTTTCTCTATCTTTCATTTTCTCTAATTTGAAAATGATATGCTGAAGTGTAGTTTTATTGGCATTTATCCTGCTTGGAGTTTTTAAGAGCTTCCTGGATCTATAGTTTGGTTTCTGACATTAATTTGGGAGAATTTTCAGTAATTATTGTTTCAAATATTTCTTCTGTTCCTTTCTCTCATTCTTATCTTTTGGGTATTCCCATTATGGCTATGTTGCACATTTTGCAGTTGTTCCACAGTCCTCGGATATTCTGTTCTATTTTTTACCTTCTTTATTTTCCTTGCTTTTCAGTTCTCTAAGATTTTATTGGTAGACCCTCTAGCTCGGAGATTCCTTCCTCAGCTGTGTCCAGTATCCTAATAAGCCCATCAAAGGCATCCTTCACTTCTGTCACAGTGTTTTTTATCTATAACATTTCTCTTTGTTTCTTTTTTAGGATTTCCATCTCCTTGTTTATATCACCCATTTATTCTTGCATGCTGTTTACTTTATCCATTAGAGCTCTTAGCATATTAGCCATAGTTATTTTAAATGCTCAGTCTGATAATTTCAACTTCGCTGCCATGTCTGGTTATGATGCTTGCTCAATCTTTTCAAACTATATATTTTTTTGCCTTTTGGTATAGGTTTTAATTTTGTTTGACAGGGGACCTGATGGACTGGGTAGAAAGAACTGCTGTAAATAGGCCTTTAGTAATGTGTGTTGAGGTGTCGGGAGAGAGAAAGTGTTCTTAGTTCTATGATAGGTCTCAGTCTTTTAGTGAGCCTATGCCTCTGGACTGTGAACTTAACTTGTGGTTCTCCATTTTTCCTCGCCTCTAAGGTGGAACAGGATGGCTAGAGTGGGCTGGATTTGATATTTCCCTTCTCCAAGGTTTTTAGGCTCTGTAGCATCCCAGCAGGTTGGGCTCTGGTTAACTAGTTTCCCCTGTGGGCAGGCCTTGTTAAGAAGAACAGAGTGCTCTAGAGTGTTTCAAAATGGTTCCTTTCCACTCTCCTTGTGGGAATCTGGCTGAGCTCCCCCAGGTAAATCTTCCAATACTGTGGGCGCCCCCCATGACTGGGTTCTCCTTGAGTTTTTAACTCTCAGAGTAGTTCACACTGAGAATCCCACACTTCTTCAGTTTCAGTTCAGGTCTTCCTAATCGGCATCAGTTCCCACAGCAATTTCTGCTCATGAGTCTCTGCTTGGGTAAGCTGTGACTTCCTGTACGCACCTGTGTGTTCCTCCAAACTTTGGGGCAATGATTTTCCCAGTGTCTTCCCCTCTCTTATGGATTCAAGAGAGTTATCGATTTTTCAATGTGTATAGCTTTTTACTTGTTGTTAGGATGTAGTGGCAGCATCCAAGCTCCTCACAAATAGAAATGGAAATAGGAAGTCCATCTTTAATTTTTAGCAAGCTACTTTACCCTTTATAATTTTCTAATATATGTGTCCTTTCTTCTTACCCAGAGTTTTCTTTCTTTTTTTAAAGATTGGCACCTGAGCTTACACCGTTGCTAATCTTTTTTTTTTTTTTCTGCTTTTTCTCCCCAAATCTCCCCAGTACATAGTTGTGTATTTTAGTTGTGAGTCCTTCTAGTTGTGGCATGTGAGATGCCGCCTCAGCATGGCCTAATGAGCAGTGCCATGTCCACGCCCAGGATCCGAACCGGTGAAGCCCTGGGCCACCAAAGTGGAGCAAGCGAACTTAACCACTTGGCCACAGGGCCAGCCCCTTACCTAGTGTTTTTTAAAAAGCCTTATCTCTTTTACTTCTCCACTTAAGGTAAATACTAGTCTAACAAAAACCATGCTCTTCCAAGATGTGCCATTTACCTTTCCTGCCAAGTCACAAAAGCACCTATCCTAAGATCCAACACATCAGTAATTGGAGGATGAAGTCTTCCAGAGCAAGCAGCCATGACACAAATGCAGGTTAAGTGTTTCAGTCCAAAGATCCAAATACCATGAACAATGAGGATAGCATGTGATACCAGTTATGAACTTGTCAATTCATAAGTCAGTGTATTATCACAATACTAATTATTAGTTTGCCACTGTACCCCAGTCTTTGCATCTCTGCAAAGATTTAAAAACAGCATCTCTTGATCCTTCATGGTCCCAGTTCTATGCTTTATGCTCTGACATATATAAAGTACCATCCTTGCCACTATGGTGAAAAAGAACAAAAACAGACTGTGCAATTATTTTAAATCATTATGTCTAAAATAACAGTTAAGGTGCAAATAAAATAGTATTATAAATATGTAAAACTGGATCTTAAAATGAATATTGGCTATTAAAATGTTGCTCTCAGGTAATGATTATAATGATGTAATTTTTTTTCATTTATTTAATGAATTGAATCCTTTGCCACTATTTCTGCCTTCTGAAACCAGGAAGGGATTATATTTTCTCTCTACTAGCAATTAACTGAATGTATAATTTTGAATAATCATTTGTACTTATTTCTTGGGCATGGTCCCATACCTTTCATCCAATTCCAAAAGCCTAGCATATGCGCTATGCTTTTGAAGTTAGGTTAGAAGCAGAAGCATTTATAAGATGGGGGTTGGCAATTATTCCACTTGAAATAGGACCAGAACTTCACTGTGCCATGCAGATGTCAACAGAGCAAAATGCTCTCCTTATAAATTCAGCAGCACACCGTTTTACAGTTACCTTCTGCCAAACCTGTCTGCAATGGTCAAGATAGAAAATATGACTTCAGAATGATTAAAATGTGATTTACTTTCTGTGTGTGAGACTCAATGAGTTTCATAACAACCTGAACTGTAGTAACAGTGTCTAGTTCTTATGGTAAGCTCTCTTGGATAAGTTGGACCCAGATTTTATCTTAGTTTGACCACTTATTTTTAGAGTAGGCATGGGTAGGTTACTGAATTCTCTGATCTTTAGCTTCATTGTCTGGAAAGAGGGTGAGCAAAGTTTTTCTATAAAGGGTCAGATGGTAAATATTTTAGGCTTTGCCGGCCATCAGGTCTCTGTTGCACCTACTCAACCCTGCCTTGTGGAGCACAATCACAAATGGATGTGGCCATGTTCCAATAAAACTTTATTTATGAATATGCAATTTGAATTTCATACAATTTTCACATCATAAAATATTATTTTTCCTTTGATTATGTTTCAACCATTTAAACATTTAAAAACCATCCTTAGTTGTTGGGCCACACGAAAACAGGGGGGAAGTCAGACCCATGGGCCATAGTTTGCCAAACCCTAATCTATAAAATGGGCATAATAATAGTAGCTCCGCTATGGAGTTCTGATGAAAAACGAGAGAGATAATGAAGGTAAAGTTCTTAGCATTATTTCGGCCTTTACCATTTTTGTTCATGTAAGTAGGTTGTGTATACTAGTCATCCTGAGAGTTAATATGTATTTTTCAACTGTGCTGTTATTTAGAATGGTTTTGTGTACCTCTTTAGGAAATGGCTTGAGACTGCATTACACCCTCCTACTTGCTAAGAACTTGGCAGCATGAAAGAGAAGCATGAAGCACCAGATGAAATCAAATGCCTTAGCTCTGTAGCCCCTCAGCGCCACAGGGCTTGCTTAATTCCCGGTTTTAGACAGGCCAGTGGCAATACCAATTTAGGGGTTGAACAAGGTAGCAGGGGTCACTCATGTCAGTAAGTGTTCACGTCAGTACATCATAAATACAAAGCATCTTCATTACGAATACATTCAGAACTAGTCAAGGGAGCAGAGATTTACAGCAAGGATGAAATCCCATGGGGATCTGATGTGCTAAACTCGAAAATACAGTGTTAGACAAAGAGAACAGAGATTGTTGTCAGCTGTGTCTTGAAGCATATTTGAGTTTCCAGGACTCAGCAAGGCTCCCTGCCCACCAGGTTTACAGCAGTGAAACTTACTCCACTGGTGGAGAGTGTTGGTCTCGGTTAGTTCAGGAGACACGGTAGGGATTTCACAGGAAACACGTGTAGGCCAAGCCGTGCACTGTCATGCATATATCTCATTTAATCTCTTCTCAACAGCCCAAAATATGTATAATTATTGTTCCCATTTTACAGAAATAGTAGGTGATAGAGCCAGATATGGTCTATCTGGATCCAAAGCCCATTCTCTTTTAAAGCATTGAAGAGAGAAAAAATTTTTCTCCTAAATGTCCCTGTTAGCTCTTGCTTTCTTAAAGTTTTGATAACCTTTCAGAAAGTGGACTAGGAGGATTGAGCTGGGTCAGTGGAAGAACTCAGGGTCTCTAAGATAAAGGCAGGGCTAGTATTCAGACTCACCAGGATTTCCTCATTTTCTAGCAAGCCAGTTCCATGGCTAGGAAACTTCCATTGTTTCACAGTCCAGGGTATGTTACTTGCCGTCTCCTGCTTCTCTATAAACAAGTAAAGCATTATAGTCAGAGATAGCTTTATCAGGAAGCTAATGAAGCATGGCTTAGAGCCTTTTCCATAGTGGATGTGGAGAGGCGCTGGAAGCATGGCATGCTGCCCAGCTTGAGTAACAGCTTGTATCCTATGATGGTGGCTCTGGGACTGAGGACAGGCCAATAGGCTGCCAGCTTTACCTCCAACAGATATGTGCGTGGTAGACCTCATCATGAATCTGGACCCCATCTTTGACTTAAAGAATAAGGAATTCATTCAGAGCCTGCTTCATTACTCCCTGCTCAGAAGTTACCATGACCAGGCATCAGGGCTGTGTCATGCCCTGCACAGCAATGGCCTCGGGAGGGGTGGGATTGGGAGGAGTCATGATACAGGGAGGATGTGGCCAAGCTGGACCAGTAGCTGTCATTGCAGTTCTGTGCTGACTTGCTTCCTGGCAAGGACTGTCTGAGCAGATGCAGCTTTATCAGTAAATAAATGTGATACAGAAAGATACTTTTGAATCAATAAATTTTAAAAACACACCCAACTTTCCATCAACTCTGCTAGAGGATTGATTCAATATTACCTTTCTATTCTCTTTTTAATGCTTTTTTTTCTCTTCTCCTCCCCAAAGCACCCCCCACCCCACCAGCACATAGTTGTATATGCTAGTCGTAGGTCCTTCTGGTTCCTCTATGTGGGACGCTGCCTCAGAATGACTTGATGAGTGGTGCCATGTCCGCTCCCAGGATCGGAACCGGTGAAACCCTGGGCCACTGAAGCTAAGTGCACAAACTTAACCACTCGGCCATGGGGCCAGCCCCTCTATTCTCTTTTTAGAAAATTGTGCTACAAAATTGTTGTCATAGGAAGAGGCAGTCAAAGAATGTGCACCAAAAATTGTAGAAAGTAAAGTATTAGACTGGTGTATCAGGTTGCTAATTAATATTAATATGTTATTTTTCTGCATTTTCTGATACTTATAATACTTGGTGGTTTAATTTTTTTTAATTTGTTGAGATTTCTTTTCTCATTCCTAATAAATATGCACTTTCATCCATTATTTCTATTCATACTTTTATAATCTTTACCTTAAATGGGGCATCCCCAATTTAAATATGTTTCAGGCTCCACAAAACCTGAATCAGGCTGAATCCAAGGGGGAAGTTCCTCTTTTGACATGCAGTCGTGCCCAGACCAAGCCTGCTTCTCTGATAAATAGAGATTGTATCCACTCTATTGCAAATTCTTTAACTTTTCACCATAAGTCTTTCTCACTCTGTGTGTTGCTAGTGGTATGCCTGTATCGCTTGCCCAGGTATCCCTTGCCTTGGTCAGAAAGGACTTGGAAATGGGCAATGCAGTGTCCAACTCGCAAATGGAGAACATTTCACTGTCTATGGCCATAGGTAAGTTACATGATATTTCAACATCTAATTTAAAAGAATCTATTATGTATTGATAATAACTGTTCCCACTCCACAGTTGTGTTGAGCATTAACAAAACTGTGCAAATAAAGGGCTTAGAATAGTTTCTGGATTACAGGAAATTTTCAGTAAGTATTAGCTAATATTATGTTTATCGACGTCATTTTACAGAACAGATCTATGAAAGGCAGAAGCTGGTTTTGGTGTCTCATTCTTTGGATATCTACATTGGTGACAAAGTCTTCATCGTGGGGGTAATTTGATAGATGGAAACAATAAAAGACAATAAAAATAAGTTGGAGCAGTGTTTGATGAAAGTGGAACATGCTCGTAGAGTGATGGAGCACTAAAATGGTTCCATCAACTCGCCCTGAAGGCAACACCACTCTTGACTCAAGAGAGTACTAAATTTATTTGATGCAGTAGCAATTTCATGGAATGTTTAGCCTTCCAAGGTGACTACTTTGACATAATCCCATCTATAGGTGTATGAGGTTCATCATGTCTAAAAGTAAATCAGACTCAAAACCCATATAGATCTACTTGGTTTTGGACAGCTCCCTTGATGAGAAGGCAGGAGGAGCTGGTATTCATTCTGCCAGGCACGTCTCAGTACACAAGATAACACAATAAAGACTGGCAGCCTGACAAGCATCTTGTAAGAATGAATGCAAGTAATTTTGAGTTCCTAGGAAGGAAACTACTTTATAAATTCAAGGCAGCCTTATATCCAACTTCCTTCCTGATGCTGTTAAAATCTAGTGTGAAATAGAACAGAAAAAGCCCAACCCTACATTGTACACAGAGGAAGTCATATTCAATTATATTTTGTTTTAAATGACATGTCTGAATTCATATTTAATGATTTTAAAAACATGTTCTTTTCAAATGGTCAAATAAAACTCCCACACTTGCATTAATGCAAAACAAACAAATATCTTAGTACTAGTGATGACGTGCATATCATAGTTTGAATGCTTTTCTTCTGTAGTGCACAACTAGCTGTTAAAAATATATTTCAGTAGATTGAATTTACAACCATCTCTTTTAGGAGTTACATAACTTCTAGTAGTTACATATTTTGCCACACAATTTCTCCAGTAAGTTAAAAACCATACATAATTTTCATATTTTTAATGACATAGATGAATGTACACAAACAAAAAAACTCAAACAAACAGAACACAAAAATTCAAACCAGTATTCCATTGCTGAAGAACGGTGAAAACATTTCATTCATTGGGCATTTTCACGTTCATTTTTACAAAAAGCAATTCAACTTCCGAAGACAGAGATAATTGTTTCCTTGAAATATGGAATAATTAAAATTATAATACTCCACTTAAAGTAATTTTTGTAATTTCTTCCTGCACATAATTTGCATTTGATATTCATAATTAGGTCCCTAAGAATCAATCAGGGTAACTATCCCACCCAAGGTGATTTTCTAAATTTAAAAAATCTGCAATTCTCAAACGGTGGCACGACTCAAGAGAGATCCAGCAGATTCTCGTAAAACAAAATTTTGAGAAATATTTTATTATGGTAGCTGTCAGATTTGAGCAGTTACTCACCATCACTTCTTCTTTTCTGTCATATTTTATTTTTTTTGGCTTTATTGAGGTATAATTGACAGTAAAATTGTAAGATATTTAAAATGTGCCGTGTGATTGATGTACATAAACAATGTGAAAGGATTCCCCTATCGAGTTAGTTAACACATCCATCACCTCACCTATTTATTTTTTTTTGTATGTCTGAGAATATTTCAGTTCTACTCTATAGAAAATTTCAGTTATACAACACAGTGCCATCAACTATAGTCACTGTGTTTTACATTAGATCCTCAGATGTTATTCATCTTTAATAGCTGAAAGTTGGTACCCCTTTACCAACCTCTTGCTATTTCCCCCACCCCCAACCCCTGGTAGCCATTTTTGTACTCTCTCTGAGTTTGACTTTTTATTTTCTTTTAATTTGTAAGATTCCACATGTAAGTGATATCATACAGTATTTGTCTTTCTCTGGCATATTTCACTTAGCATAATGCCCTCAAGTTTCATCCATGTTATAGCAAATGACAAGATTTCCTTCTTTTTAAGGCTGGTAATACTTCATCATATATATACCCGTTTTCTTTATCCATTCATCTGCAGGAGGACTCTTAGGTTGCTCCCACACCTTGGCTGTTGTGAATAATGCTGCAATGAACATGTGAGTGCAGATATCTCTTCCAGATAAAGATTTTGTTTCCTTTGGATATATACCCAGAAGTGGGATTACTGGATCATATGGTAGTCCTATTTATAATTTCTTGAGGAAACTTCATACCATTTTCCATAGTGATTGTATCAGTTTATATTCCCACCAACAGTGTACAAGTGTCCCCTTTTCTCTATATCCTCACCAGCGTTTGTTGTGTCTTTTTTGTATAGCCATCCTAACAGATATGTGGTCATATCTCACCGTGGTTTTGATTTGCATTTCCCTGAGGGTTAGTGATTTGGAACACCTTTTCATATTCCTGTTAGCCATTTGATTGTCTTCTTTGGAAAAATGTCTATTCAGATCCTTTGCCTCCTTTTTTATTGGTTTATTTGTGTTTTTGCTATTGAATTATGTAAGTTCCTTGCATACCTTGGATATTAAGACCTTATTACACACGTGGTTTGCAAATATTTTCTCCTATTACGTAGGTTGCCATTTCAAATGAGAATGGTCTCCTTTGCTGTGCAGAAGCTTTTTAATTTGATGTAGTCCTACTTATTTATTTTGTCTTTTGTTGCCTTGGCTTTTGGTGTCAAATCCCAAAAATCATTTCTAAGACCAATGCCACAGAGCTTACCGGCTGTGTTTTCTTTGAGGAATTTTACAGTTTCAGGTCTTATATTCAAGTCTTTAATCCATTTTGAGTTAATTCTTGTGAATGGTTAATATAGGGATCCAGTTTCATTCTTTTGCATGTGGATATCCAGTTTTCCCAACACCATTTATTGAAGAGACTGTCCTGTCCTCATTGTTTGTTCTTGGAACCCTTGTCAAGCATTAGTTGACTGTATATTGTGTACATTTATTTTGGGGCTCTCAATTCTGTTCCATTGGTCTATATGTCTGTTTTCATACTGTTTTGACTACTATAGCTTTGCAGGATAGTTTGAAATCAGGAAATGTGATGTCTCCAGCTTTATTCTTCTTTCTCAAGATTACTTTGGCTATTTGCGGTCTTCTGTGCAAGTTCCATACAAACTTTAGAATTTTTTTTCTGCTTCTGTGAAAAATGCCATTGGAATTTTGACAGGGATTGCATTAGATTTATAGATTGCTCTGGGTAGTGTGGACATTTTAACAATATTAATTCCTCCAATCCTTGAACTCGAAATATCTGCATTTTTTGGTGTATCTTCTTTAATTTCTTTCATGAATGCCTGTTCTTTAAGCGGTGGCAGTAAATGCTGGGGTGCAGTAGAGTGCACGAGCTACTGGCAGCAGGCTGGAGAGAGAAGGCGGGAGAGGTGTGGTGGCTTCCCAGGTCTCTGGGGAGGATCATAGCAGCACCAAATGCCTGCTAAATTAGAAGCCTGGCCCTCAGGCGGCAGCTTGTAAAGTATGCAGATAAACCTCTTTCCAGGAAGGACTGGGAGGGGGCGATTTTGCCTGTTCCCTCAGCCCTGAGGGGAGAGCTATGACAGGGGCTTGTGCAGACATTAAGAACTGTGTCATTATTTGCTATAGTCTTGTGGGTCTCATGGTCACACGCCTCATTGGCTTTCAGAACTCTTTGTTTTGGGAGTCTGTCTCTCTGGAGTGAGTCTTAAAAGTTTGGCGCTAAACGTGGAATCCAAACCCTGTGATCCTCAGGATGAATCTGGGAGTTGGGAGTTCCCTCCCAACTGTATGGCGCTGTGCCATGGCCTTGCGTTTATGGTGAGAGTGTGTTGCAGCCTTTCCTGCCCGTCTTGACATGGGCATTTTCTCAGTTGTCTAATGTGTGGGAGTTGCTCAGCTAGTTTCTGGGTTTCTCTCAGAGAGAATTGCTCCATGTGTAGCTGTAGATTCAATGTGTCTGTTGGAGGAGGGGAGCTCAGGAACCTCCTATGTCACCATCGTGGTCTACTCTCCCTCTCTCATGTTTTGACAATAAAGTATATCTACTTTTTCTGTATATTTTGACATCCACATTACATCACTGTCAATGCGAATAATCCATAACCAATCTATAAATCAAAATTGGGGTGAGTTTATTATGAGCCAGATCTGAGGGCTAGCCCAGGGCCTTCGTTTCCTAAGGAAGGAAGGGCACCAAAGAAATGGGATGTACAGAGTGGTTATACACCATCAAAGAGTATGTATCACATATCATAGGAATGTCACTTTTACAACAGTCACGAGATCCCCTAGCGGGCACAGCTATTCACAGGGCAGGTAGCAGGTCTGCTGTCTCCAGGTGGGTGGTCACAGGGTGAGCCTGCAACCAGTTCCTAGCCTAGAGAGAGATGCTTATCCTTAAGGAAATGCCAAAGGGGGGAAGTTGCATCTTTATCTTAAGGGCATTTGTTGTTGTCTTTGGGACCTAGCCAATGCTTAAAGTAGATATACAAGCTCAAGATATACATGCTCAAGGGCCATGCGTCAGACCGTTTTGGAAAAACAAAATCAGGCCGAATTAGGTTTACACTAAATGGCTTCCTCATATACTCCAGTATATCCTACTGCTTGCCATTTATTTATCATCGCTTATTTTGCTGACATTGTTCCAATAGTGTTGGAAAAAATTACAAAGCGGCACAACCTTCTAAGAAATAGATATGTGAAAATTATTTCAACAAATATGTTTAAAGCCCTCTTTCACTTAGAATGTGTTCCACAACACTTGGCAGTTTCCTGTATTGGGTCTGTTGTCTATAAACTGCTCTCTTTAAAACTATGCTTACAAAAGAATAAAAAGAAGTCAAAATGATTTTGGTTAGGATAATTGTATACTGGCATGAGGAGGAAATGTTGTACTGAGTGGCATGAAATATGTAGGCAATTTGTTTGTTCTCAAGCTCTTTTTCTACCATAGATAAAAGCGAAGATCCTGTCAAAACAGTTACTCCAAGTTTAGGTTGGCGACGGTGGCATCCCATGGTCAATTCAGAAAAGCAATCATTTTCTCAAAGTTGCCAACAGGCTGCTCCCAGGGCTCAGACTGACTTTCTGGAGCCCAAGGTAGGATTTCCAACCCTGCAATCTAGCATAGCAGGAGACAGGGGTCTGGCCGGAAAAAGGATGGGGCTGTGCTGAACGGGTGTCGGGGCAGATGCCTTTGCTAGAAACAGGATTGAGCGTGCTCAGCTCACCAAACTGCAAATGTTCCCTACCCTGCCTGGCCAGATTTCCCCAATTTCTGTTACTCCCTTTTAACTTCAGTTTCTACTTGGCAACCTATTTCTCTGCTAGGATCTGCCCTGATCTGACTCTTGACGTGGCCCAAGCACGGTGTCCTGTTTCCTGGGTAGAAATCACTGTAAGAGGGAATAAAAACAAGACAAATCAACCGGATCCCTAGGGAGACCATTTGCCTTGCCTAAGTAATTTCCTGTCTTGGGATTTGAATTGCTGGGTTGTAGGTGCCAAATCAGGCCCCTGGAGAAGGAACCTGGTGAAGCCTCAGTCCCCCTAGGCCTTTGCATGCTGCAATTGTAGTCTTCAGCACTGGCTAAAACAGGCACAGCTGTCAGCCTTAAAATAGAGCAGGTCAAGCCCTCAGGCTTTGTTTGTTGTGAGATTCCAGCAAGGCTGAGCCACAGCCACCTGCCTTAACACATAAACACATGGCCCATACTGATGATGGGAAGATTATCAGAGGGATCATGGCAAATACCTGGTCCTTCCAGCTTCACTGTTTGTGTGAAGTCTGTGGAAAAGACTACGAATTGATCTCAAAACTCTCTCTGAGTCCGACATAGCCTCATACTTCTTAACTGCTAGCAGCAAACTACTACCAGTACATCAGAAGAGGAAAAAAATCTTAAATCTTAACAACTTGTCCTTCACCCGAAGAATGTTTTATCCAATGAACTCTTTAAGCTCCTATCTGGTCTTGAAAAATGCTGTAGGAAATAGAGAAGATGGACAATGACAGAAGGAAAGATGTTTAATAAAGGTGATGTAATTTAAGGCAATTGAATGACTAAAAGACCCTCAGTAAGAATCAGAACATTAATCCTCTTTTAAGATCTGTCAAAATTAAGGGTGATTCCCTTCTCTGAGGTTAGGGTTCTTTGATTCTTTCAAGAGCATAAAGACGAGGAAATGTCAGAAAATGTAGAGCTATAGAACGGCCAAAAGGGATATCCTGTCCTTTAATTCCCTACTAAATATGATGCTAAGTAATATGAATCTATCATGGTATTGTCTTCAGCTTCAGCCTAAATTGGGTTTTGTCAGTAACCTAATTAATTCTGAACCCGAGCCTCCTGGTGCTCTTGCAGTGACGGGGGATGGCAAACCAGAGAAGTGTTTGGACCTCGCAGCTGTTGCAAAGCTTGACCTGTGAGGCCAGGGAGAACTCTCTCTAAAGTATGAATTCACCCTGATTTCTTCCACCACCTTCATTTGACAGATTTTGTGGATCTTGGTAATTTTTGATCATATCTCCTTTGATTTATATCACTGAAAAGCAAGTTACTTTCTAATTTGTAATAAAAATATAATAAACCAAGTAAACATGATCTATTTTTAAAAACAGATTATAAGAGTAGGATTGTAGACTTACATAATTCTTTCCCTTGTTTTACATGCTTCCTATGTTTTGAAAAGGAGTATTAAGAGACTTTTTATTTGTTTAAAAACAAAACTCACACTTTGTAATCCCTTTGCCTTCTATAAGAAGGAAAGAACATTACAAGACAGAGGTATCAAAGTTCAGAAAGATGTTCATGAGGACCTCCCCTAATAAAAGTCTTTCTCAATAGTTCTTTATCCTTTCAGGTTCCCTGTCTACTGACTTGGCTTCCTTCTACCAGTTAGTAACTTCCATTTTAAGCAGTCTGTAGCTGGTACAGGAGCTTTCCATGTTGTATAGGTTATGGTGAGGTTTAGGATGTCACGTCTTTAGGGGCCAGGCAAGTAACCTAAGTCATCGAGAGGTGCCAGGTGCTTCTCAGCCTCAAGTGGTGAGCAGCGTGGTCAACTGGAGAGAGACTCTCATTCAGTGGTGAGTCGAAAAAGGAAAAAATAAATCTGTGACTGAAATTTGGCTTGAGGACCACCAGATTGCCACCTTTGGTAGTAGTTGGAATAGTAATGTATATAGATTCTGTAATCCTGTATTTGAATTTTGATTCTCTCGATTATTAGCTATGAGACTTCGTGAACAAATCTCTTATTTATCGGAGTTTCAGGGAAACAACTTTATTTGGCACAACTGTCTCTCTGTGTGGTTGTTAGATAATATTTTGTGTGTGTGAAAGCACATTGTGAACCGTAAAGCCATATAAACATAAAAAATCATCTAGTCGAAAAACACGTATTTGGTGTTTACTTGATACAAATTACTACAATTAACGAAGCCATCATAAAACCCAAAAACATGGAAAAGATATGGTTCTTGTTCTTGGGGAGATAACCTGTTTGAAGAAATGAAATTACAGAAATCGTCTAAAAAATGCAAGAAAATATCATTATTTTAAATATAACTGGTATGCTGCATTTATACACTGCGATAAAAACCAAATTATATTTATTTTCATATTCAAATGACAAGAGTTCCAAGAAGAAATACTTCTGGCTCCAGGGTTAGGTTCTGTTCTTACAGAGCAAATTTTTATTCCATCTACAGCCTCTTATCCTAAGACACACCACCCATACTACATAAATGGCTTGAGAGGAGGGACCCCAGCGTCTGTCACTCAGTGCACAGAACTAGGCCTCCTTGATGGTGATACTGGGTCGCGGGCCAGAATCCCCCCTCTTGAAATAGTTTCCTCTTGGGGAACAGTGGCCTCATTCCATAGGGGCAAACTCCAGACTGTCCAACCTGCTCTAAAGATTCAAACTTCAAAGGGAAGGAATGCATATTTCACTCCTGATCCTTTTAGATTTCTCCTTCATCCCTAAGCAAATTCCTGGATGAAAATACATACAGTGGCTAACGAATTACATTAATAGTATACCACCACCCAACACCCACATCTAAGCCAAAAATCTTTGCCAAGACAGACACATATAGTAATTTACTTGCTTTATTTTGAGGTAATAACTGGGGAGTGCATTCTGGTGAAACTTCCAGATTTGGAATTTGATATCTCTATCACAAGGAAAAGTAAATGCCAACGGCTTTATATAGCTTTTCTCTTACATAAAAATAAAATAAAATTCTGTATTTTTGTTTATCTCAATAACGATCAAGTACTGAGAAATTCAAGATAGGAGAGTAACATATACTAGAAAAATAATCTTGGAGGAAGTTGGGCCCATGAACCAGCAGATGCCTAGCTGTTTTGCTAAGCAGCAATTTAGGCATTATGATGAATTCATGCATGCACATCATCTGTTTGGAATTTTGCAGCATTTCGCTGGATTCCGTCTCGCAGAGACTTAGGCATAAATGGACTAGGGAAGAAAACCAAAGGTCTTTCGAGAGCAAGGCAGCATTGGTGTCTGCCTTAGAGCTTTAATGATTGCCTGCATGTGAATCTCAGAGACCATCTTTTTGAAATGCCAGCTTTGCTTGAATTATACTTAAATCTAAGATTTTTTTGATATAAATCTTCATTTCACTCAGAATAACAACAAAAACATGTTCTAAAACAATCTGGGCTTGGATATAGTGATAGTACTTAAATTCGTACATAGGAAATTTCAAACATAGGCCCTCCATTCAGATGGTCTGCAGTTTTGACAGAGGTAGGACATAAGTCTGTAATTTGGGATTGACTTTGAATAATCTTCACTGTGTCAAAGCCACTTGTTCTTCTGTAGTGAGCCCGAATGGAGAGGGCCCCAAAATCACTGTCCCTAAAAGAAATGACAGTTTCTCCCAGTAGGGAACCACAAAGTCATGCTGAGATAATGGCTTAGCACTGATTCTGCAAGAGGGCTGCCTCTGGAATTAGTTCCTGCAAGTCTGCCTATAGATGCTACACCGTGCTGAACATCCATTTTAAATGTGGGAATGAACTAAAATAAATTGCCATGTGATATACAGATCTAAATGATATATGCAGACACTGAATCCAAAGTAGCTTTAAAATAAGAAATCTACCTGAATATAATTCATAATGCCTACCAGAACCTATTCTTTATATGGGCTGCCAGAGGAATAGGAGTTCGGGGGAGAAACAAAAAAATTGTATTAGTTCACTGTTTCTAGATTTCCCACTTAGTGTCTGCAAAATTAAATAAAGATTTACTTTGATGATTGACTCTATGACCCATTCAGTGAATAAGTAATGCTTAGTATGTCCTGAGTACTTAATTGATACTTTATTCAGTGCATCTTACTGAGAATTACCAAGACCATCTAAATGACCATATTTATTACGTATTTTCCCTTCTTTTGTTTTGAACACAGACTTTCAAAAGAAGCAAGGAAACTGGCTCTAGCTTCATGCTATTATTTTCTGCTTGGAAACCATTACTACTGCTTCCAAGAGAGGTTTCTCTAAGCAAAATACCACAATATTAAATTAAGGAAGCAATTTAAAGGGTCACTAGGCACATGATCCAACATGCCGTTTCTGCCCCTTGTCAATGGTTCTGAATCTTTTCTTCGTTGCCTCCAGTGAGCCAGGGTGGTGACAGCTACTCAATCCTGCTTCTCTTGCATTAGGTGAAGTAATTTGTCACTTTTCCTATATGCTATGGTTGGAGAGTTGCTGAAAAATGTCTTCCAGTCTGTCACTAGTGCCTGACCCCGTAAACCATGACTGGGCATTAACCCCACCCTAAATCAAGCTCTTTCCTCAAAGGAAATTTCTAGGTAATTGTGAAGAAGCCTCTCAGCAACGCCATACTGATTCAGAACATTTTGATAATTGAGAGGGTTAAGAGAGATGTTCAGAGTTAAGAGGAAGTCTCTTTGAAGACAGACAGGGCATCATCACTTGACAAACAGGAGTATTATGAGTTGAACCGTGTGCCTCCAAAAAACATATGTTGAAGTCCTAACCCCCAGTAACTCAGCATGTGACCTTGTTTGGAAATAGATTCATATTCAAGTTAAATGAATATATCAAGATATCTTGAATCTTGATATCAAGATATTTTGAATCTTAATATCAAGATAACTTGAAGAGATAATCAAGTTAGAATGAAGCCAATAAGGTGGACCCTAATACAATATGACTGCTGTCCCATACAGATGAAGAAATTTGAACACAGGGACAGATGTGCACAGATGGAAGATGATTTGAAGACACAGGGACAGTGCCAGGTGAAGATGGACACAGAGACTGGAGTTGTGTTGTCACAAGCCAAGAAACACCAAGGATCCATGGCCAACACCGGAAGCTGGAAGGGGCAGGGAAGGATTCTCCCTATAGGCTTCAGAAGGAGCACAGGCTTGCCGACACCTCGATTTGGACTTCCAGCCTCCAGAACTGTGAGACAACAGATTTCTGTTATTTGAAACCACCCAGTTACTGGTCCTTTGTTACAGCAGCCCTAGCAAGCAAATAGAAGGGGAGAAAATGACCAGACATGAAACAGAAGGGAAGGGTGCTGAGAAATAAAGTATTCTCCAGGTGATTGATTTTTATAGTAGCTTTTCTTACTATTCATGAGGGTATTACTTCCTCACTAAAGATGCCTTAGAAAGTGCATCTCTACTGAAAAATATTTAATATTTAAAAATAAAAATAGGGGTGGCCCAGTGGTGTAGTGGTTAAGTTCACCCGCTCTGCTTTGGAGGCTCAGGCTTCACAGGTTCAGAATTCTTTTTGTCATAGTTATTCCAAACATTCCCTTGTATTGCTTCCTTTAATTTTATTCCAATATTTATTTTTTATGTAGAGCTGCTGTACATTTTTAAAAGGTCTAATCTAAAGCTGCTTTCGTTTGTAATTTCTTCAGATGGCTTTAAACTTTGAAAGTTGTTTCAGAATCACCTTAAGTTGATTGACTGAATATGTGCCCTAGACAACACTCCTGTACCAAATGCTCTATAGCGTATTTCTAAAAACCCATTCCTTCAGTAGATTAGAAGGGTGGCAGACAATGGAATCAAATTAAAGGAGGGAGTCACAGCTCAGAGGCTACATACAGGAAAACTCTAGGAGGGGAGGGGATTCCACGGGAGGGAGGTGTTCCATGTTTGGACGTGATGTATGTGTTGAAGAAGAAGGGATCTTGAGCCAACTGACAGGAGTCTTGGTGGGTGGAACTCCCCAGAAGGCATGTAACCCTGCCCTCCCTCCCCCAGCTTAAGACCAAGTTGAGGTCTTCATGAACGGGCAGAAGCAGTGAGAGTGGCCATGCCCTGGATAGCTGGAGACAACCAGGAGGAAATGGAAAACTCTGCGACTAGAAAATTAGTTCCTGATTAAATCCTTCCTATATCATCCTGCCCCTCAATGGTATGCCCAGAAAATGAGCACACAAAGGAAAATCTCCAATCATGTAAAAAAAAACAACCCCATGAAAGAGATTGATTGATCTCAATCAATCTCTGAAAAAGAGACATGAATCTCAAGGAAAAGAACTAACACCTGATGGAATAACATGACGGGACTACAAAGAACAAGACTTTAGAAGAAATTATCATCAGAGTGATGAAGAGGAACTGTAGTCCACAAAAAATGAGCAAACAAGAAACTTTGGAAGTATAAAATTTGTTAAAATAAGGAAAATTTAACAGATAGAATGGATATCAGAATGGATTCGGATGAAGTGTATTAGTCAAGTATAAGATAAAATAAAAAAAAATGCTTCCAAATTCAACCATAAAGGACTGAGAGATGAAATGTGTGAAAACAGAAGTTAGGAAACAAGGAGGATAGATGTAGAAATCCTAACATCTGTCTAAAGATATGTCAGCACAAATAGGATATTCAGAATAGAAAGAGGAAAGTAATAAGTACTGATAGAATTGGAGAAAGATATATGTTTAACTTATTAATGAGGTGCTACACAGGTTGAAAAAATGAAAGAAAACTTCGCACCTAGACTAACTGTGGTAAAATTTCAGAAGACCTAGGATAAAGTGAAAAGTACTATGAACTTGAAGATGAAAGAAGTTAGTGATTCAAAGGACAAAGAATCCATGAGCATGGAATATATCTCCATGTGTCTTCAATTTCTTCCATGAATGTCATAGTTTTCAATGTACTCCTCTTTCACCTCCTTGGTTAAATTTATTCCTATTTTATTGTTTTTGATGCTATTGTAAATGGGATTGTTTTATTTATTTCTTTTTCAGGTAGCTCATGGTTAGTCTATAGAAACACAACTGATTTTTGTATGTTGATTTTGATTTTGATTCTGTAACTTTACTGAATTTGTTTTAGTTTTAACAATTTTTTCGTGGGGTTGTTAGGATTTCTGTGTATATGATCATGTCATCTGTAAATGGAGATAATTTAACTTCTTCTTTTCCTATTTGGCTGCTCTTTATTTCTTTTCCTTGCCTAATTGCTCTAGCTAGGGTTTCCTATGCTATGTTGCTTAGAAGTGGTGCAAGTCGGCACCCATGTCTCGTTCCTGATCTTAGAGTATAAGCCTTCAACTTTTCACCATTGAGCATGATATTAGCTGTGGGCTTTTCATATGTGGCCTTTAATATTTTAAGGTAAGTTCCTTCTATACCTAATTTGTTGAAAGTTTTTATTGTGGAAGGATGTTGAATTTTATCAAATGCCTTTTCTGCCTCTATCGAAAGGATCATGATTTTTATTTTTCATTCTGTTAATGTGGTAAATCATATTTATTAATTTGTGCATGTTGAACCATCCTTGCATCCCAGGGATAAATGCAACTTAATCACATTGTATGATCCTTTTAATATGCTGTTATATTTGGTTTGTTAGTATTTTGTTGAGAATTTTTACATCAATATTCGTCAATGCTATTGGTCTATAATTTTCTTTCCTTGTAGTGTCCTTATCTGGCTTTCACATCAGAGTAATGCTGGCTTGGAAAGTGAGTTTGGAAGTGTTTCCTTCCCTTTAATTTTTTTGGAAGAGTTTGAGAAGGATTGGTATTAATTCTTCTTTAAGTATTTAGTAGAAGTCACCAGTGAAGCCATTAGGTCTTGGACTTTTCTTGGTTAGGAGGTTTTTGATTGCTGATTCAGTCTCCTTACTCATTAGAGGTCTGTTCAGGTTTTCTATTTCTTCATGAGTCAGTCTTTGTGGGTTGTATGTATTTAGGAGTTTATCCATTTCTTCTAGGTTATCCAATTTGTTGGCATTTAATTGTCACAGTAGTCTCATAATCCTTTGTATTTCTGTGATATCAATTGTAATGTCTCCTCTTTCATTTATAATTTTATTTGAGTCCACTTTTTTCTTGTTTAGTCTAGCTAAAGATTTGTAAATTTTGTTTATTTTTTAAGAAGACCAACTTTAGCTTTGTTAATCTTTTCTATTGTTTTGCTATTCCTAATTTTATTTATTTCTGTTCTAATACTTACTATTTCATTCCTCTGCTAACTTTGGAATTAATTTGTTCTTTTTCTAGTTCCTTCAGATGTAAAAGTAGCTTGTTTATATGTGATCATTCTTTTTGCTCAGTGTAGGCATCTATAGCTATAAAGTTTCCTCTTAGAACTGCTTTTGCTGCATCCTATATGATAAGTATCTGGTGTCTCCTGTTTCTCTGTCTCAAAGTATTTGTTGATTTTGCCTTTGACTCATTGGTACTTCAGGAGTGTGTTATTTAATTTCTGTGTAGTTTTGAAATTTACAACTTTCCGATTGTAATTGATTTATAGTTTGATACCATTGTGGTCAGAAAAGAAAATTGATATGATTCCAATCTTCTTGAATTTGTTAAGACTTGTTTTGTTGCCTAATATATGATATATCCTAGAGAATCTTCCATGTGCTCTTGAGAAGAATCTGTACTCCGCTTTTGTTGGATTGAATGTTTTCTGTATCTATGAGCTTAGTTTTTGTTTGTTTGTTTTTAAATTCCACATATAAGTGAAATGATACAGTATTTTTCTCTCTCTGCCTGACATTTCACTTAATGTAATGCCCTCAAGGTCATTCTTTTTTATGGCTGAATAGTATTTCATTGTATATATAGACACCACACCTTCTTTATCCATTCATCCCTTGCTGGACTCTTAGGTTATTTCCATATCTTGGCTGTTGTAAATAATGCTGCAGCAAACATGGTCGTGTGTATATCTTTTCAATTTAGTGTTTTCATTTTCTTTGGAGAAATAGCCAGAAGTGGAATTGCTGGATCATATGGTAATTCTATTTTTAATTTTTTGAGGAACTTCCCTGCTGTTTTCTATGATGACTGTACCAATTTACATTTCCACCAACAGTGTATAAGGTGTCTCTTTTCTCCACATCCTAAACAATACTTGTTATTTCTTGTCTTTTTGATAATAGCCATTCTAACAAATATGAGGTGATATCTCATTGTAGTTTTGATTTGCGTTTCCCTGATGATCAGTGATGTTGAGCATCTTTTCATATACCTGTTGGCCATCTGTATGCCTTCTTTGGAAAAATGTCTATTCAGATCATCTGCCTATTTTTTAATCGGATTGGGGTTTTTTCTTACTATTGAGTTGTATGAGTTCTTTGTATCTTTTGAATATTAACTCCTTATCAGATATATATTTCCAAATATTTTCTCCCATTCAGGAGCTTGCCTTTTCATTTGTTGGTGGTTTCCTTTGCTGTGCAGAAGTTTTTCAGTTTGATGCAGTCCCCACTTGTTTATTTTTTTGCTTTTGTTGCCTTTGTTTTTGGAGTCACATCCAAAATATTATCGCCAAGACTGATGTCAAGGGGCTTATCACCCGTATTTTCTTCTGGGAGTTTTATGGTTTCAGGTCTTACATTCAAATCTTTAGTCCATTTTGAGTTGATCTTTCTGTGTGGTGTAAGGTAGTAGCCTAGTTTCATTCTTTTGTATGTGGCTGTCCAGTTTTTGTAACACCATTTATTGAAGAGATTGTCTTTTCCCTGTTGTGTATTCTTGGCTCCTTTGTCATAAATTAGTTGACTATATATGTGTCGGTTTATTTTTGGGCTCCCTATTCTGTTCCACTGGTCCAAGTGTCTGTTTTTATGCCAAAACCATGTTGTTCTAATTACTGTACTTTTGTAGTATACTTTGAAATCAAGGAGCATAATGCCTCCAGCTGCGTTCTTTCTCAAGATCGCTTTGGCTATTTGGAATCTCTTCTGGTCCCATACAAATTTTAGGAAACTTTGTTGTAGTTCTGTGAAAAATGCCATTGGTATTTTGGTGGGGATTTCATTGAATCTGTAGATTGCATAGGATAGTATGGACATTTTAACAATATTCATTCTTCCAATCCATGAGCACAAAATATCTTTTCATTTATTTATGTCTTCTTCAATTTTGTTCATCAGTGTCTAATAGTTTTCAGTGTACAGGTCTTTTACCTTAGTTAAATTTATTCCTAGGTATGTTATTCTTTTTGATGCAATTGTAAACGAGATTGGTGTCTGAATTTCTCTTTCTGAAGTTTTTTATTAGTGTATAGATCTGACATCTTGACCGTATTAAACCTTCAAATCCAAGCACACTGAATATGTCTCCATTTATTTAGTTCTTCTTTGATTGTGATCATTAGAGTTTTGTAATTTTCCTTATAGAGATCTTGTACATAATTTGCTGGATTTAAACTTAAGTATTTTATTTGTTAGGGTGCTAATGCTATTGTGTTTTTAATTTCAAATTTCACTTGTTTATTACTAGCATATAAGAAAGCAATTGACTTTTGTATATTAACCTTATATCCTACAACCTTGTTATAATTGCTTATAGGTTCCAGCGGTTTTTTTGTTGATTCTTTTGGATTTTCTATATAGACAATCATGTCATCTGTGAACAAAGACAGTCTTATTTCTCAAACTGTATACCTTTTCTTTTTTTTTTTGTCTTACTGCATTGGTAAGGACTTCCACTATGATGTAGAAAGAGAGTGGTGAGAGAGGACATTGTTGCCTTGTTCCTGATCTTAACAAGTAAGCTTTGAGTTTCTCACCATTGTGTGATGTTTGTTGTAGATTTTTGTAGATATGCTTTATTCAGTTGAGGAAGTTCCCATCTGTTCCTAGTTTACTGAAAGTTTTATCATAAATGAGTAATGGAATTTGTCAAATGCTTTTTCTGCATCTACTGATCATGTGAACTTTATTTTTTAATTTGTTAATGTTATAGATTACATTAATTGATTGATTTTCAAATATTGAACAAGCCTTGCATACCTTGGATAAATCTCACCTGGTTGTAATGTATAATCTTTTTTAGTTTTTGAATTCTAGTTACTAATTCTTTTTGAGGATTTATGTGCCTGTGTGCATGAGAGAGATTGGTCTCCAGTTTTCTTTTCTTGTAATGTCTTTATTTGGTTCTAGTATTAGGGTAATACTGGCCTCATAGAATGAGTTCAGATATACTCCTTCTGTTTCTGTCCTCTGCAATACAATATAGAGATGTGGCATAATTTTTTTCTTAATGTTTGGTAGAATTTACCAGTGAATCCATCTGGTCCTGGTCTTTTCAGTTCAGGAAATTTTTTAATTCGTAATTCTATTTCTTTAATAGATACAGGCCTATTCAGATCATCTATTTCTTCTTGTATGTGTTTTAGCATATTGTGTCTCACAAGGAATTGGTTCATTTCATCTGGGTTATCAATTTTCTGGTCATAGATTTCATAGTAATCCTTTATTATCCTTTTAATGTCCATAGGGTCTGTAGTAATGTACCTTGTTTCATTTTTTATATCAGTATTTTTTCTCTCTCTTTTTTCTTACTTAGCTTGGCTAATGACATCAATTTTATTTTATTTTTTTTCAGAAAACCATTTTTGGTTTTTTGATTTTTCTCTATTGATTTCCTGTTTTCCATACAAGTAATATCTGCTCTAATTCTTATTATTCCTTTTCTTATACTGACTTTGGATTTAATTTCCTCTAAATTTTCTAATTTCCTGAGGTGGAAACTTAGATAACTGATTTTAGATCTTTCTTCTTTTCTAATATATGCATTCAATGCTATAAACTCCCAACTAAGCACTGTTTTTGCTGCATCCTATCAATTTTAAGTTGTGTTTTCACTTTAATTTATTTCAAAATATTTAAAAAGATTTCTTGAGATTTGTTCTTTGACTTATGTGTTACTTAGAAGTATGTAGTTTAATCTGCAAATATATGGGAATTTTCCAGTTATGTTTCCTTTATTGGTTTCTAGTTTAGTTTCATTATAATAAAAAAGGAGACATTGTATAATTTCTATTCTTTAAGATTTGTTAAGATGTGTTTTATGGTCCATAATGTGGTTTATCTTGGTGAATGTTTCATGTGAGCTTGAGAAAAACGTGTACTCTGCTGTTGTTGGATGAAGTAATCTATAGATGTCAATTATATCCAGTTGATTGATGGTGTTGTTGAGTTTAACTTACTTACTGATTTTCTGCTACTGAACCAATCTATTTCCGAGAGAGTGGTGTGGATGTCTCCAACTGTGATAGTGGATTTATCTATTTATCCTTGCAGTTCTATCACTTTTTGCCTCATGTAATTTGACACTGTTGTTGGGTGCATATACATTAAGAACTCTTACCTCTTTTTGGATAATTGACCCCTTTATCATTATGCAATGCCCTTCTTTATCCCTGATAACTTTCCTTGCTTTAAAGTCTGCTCTTTCTGAAATTTATATAGTTACTCTTGCTTTCTTTTGAGTGTTAGCATGGTATATTTTTCTCCATGTATTTACTTCTAATCTATATGTGTCTTTATACTTAAAGGGGATTTCTTGTAGACAACATATATTTGGGTCATGTTTTCTGATCCACTCTGACACCCTCTGTCTTTTAATTGGTACATTTGGACCATTGACATTCAAAGTGGTGATTGATATAGTTGGCTTAATATCTACCGTATTCTTCACTGTTTTCGGTTTGTTGTCCATGTTATTTGTTCCTATTTTTCTCTCATTTGTGGTTTTAATTCAGGATTTTATGTGCAACCATTTTCTCTCCTTCTTTAACATGCCAATTATATTTCTTTTTTCAACTTTTCCTAATGGTTGCCCTAGAGTTTGCCATGTACATTTACAACTAATCCAGGTCCACTTTTGGATAACACTATAACACTTCATGGATAGTGTGAGTACTTTATAATAACAAAATAATCCTAATGCTTTCGTATTATCACTTGTATCATTCCTGTCATTCATTTTATTTATACTAAGTATACATACATTTATGTATATATTTTATTCACATAAGCATATATAATCAAATAAATTTTTTCTATTATTTTGAAAAACTCTTATCTTTTAGATCAATGAAGAAAAAGAAAATTAAAAAGTTTTTATTTCATTTTTACCAATTCCTTCCTCAGTGTTCTCCTTTTCTTTATGTAGATCCTTGTTTCTCATCTTTATCATTTTTATTCTGTCTTATAAACTTCTTTTAACATTTCCCGCCCGGCAAATATACTGGCAACAAATTTTCTCACATTCTATTTGAGAAAGTCTTTATTTCTCCTTTAATTTTGGAGGATAATTTTATAGGGTACAGACTTCTAAGTTGGTGGTGTTTTTCTCCCAATACTTTAAATATTTCACTCTGCTCCTTTCTTGCTTTCATGATTTGTGAAGAAAAATCAGATGTAATTCTTATCTTTGTTCCTCTGTAGATAAAGTTGTATGGTTTTTTTCCTGGCTTCTTTCAGGAGTTTTTTTCTTTATGTTTGATTTTCCGTCATTTGAAAATGATATGCTGAAGTGTAGTTTTGTTGGCATTTATCCTACTTGGTGTTTTTCTAAATTTCCCAGTTCTATGGTTTGGTTGCTCACATTAATTTGGGAGAATTCCCAGTAATTATTGTTTCAAATATTTCTTCTGTTCCTTCCTCTTTTTCTTCTCCTTCTAGTATTCTCACTACACACATATTACATTTCTGTAGTTATTCCACAGGCCTTGGATATTCTGTTTTTTTTTTTTTCCCCTGAGAAAGATTAGCCCTGAGCTAACATCCATACCAATCTTCCTCTATTTTTTATGTGGGTTGCCACCACAGTGTGGCTGATGAGTGGTGTAGGTCTGTACCTGGGATCTGAACCTGAGAACTGCAGGCCGCTGAAGCAGAGCATGCCGAACTAATCACTAGGCCATGGGGCTGACCCCTGTTATTTTTTTTTAGGTCTTTGTTTTCTTTACTTTTCAGTTTTCTAGGATTTTGTTGGCATATTCTCTAGCTCAGAGATTCATTCCTTAGCCATGTCAGTCTTCTAATAAGCTCATCAAAGACATTCTTCACTTCTGTTACAGTGTTCTTTATTTCTAGTATTTCTTTTTGGTTCTTTCTTAGGATCTTCATCTCCCTGTTTACATTGCCCATTTGTTTTTGCATGCAGTCTACATTAGATATCAGAGCCCTTAGAATGTTAATCGTAATCATTTTAAATCCCTGGAATGATCATTCTAACATCCCTGCTGTGTCTGGTTCTGATGCTTGCTCTGTCTCTTCAAACTGGTTTTTACCTTTTGCTATGGCTTGTAATATTTTTTTGATAGGGAACATGAGGTACTAGGTAAAAGAAACTGCTGTAAATAGGCGTTTAGTAATGTGGTGTTGAGGTGTGAGCAAAGGCGACATATTCTATCATCCTAAGATCATGTCCCAGTCTTTTAGTGAGCCTATATGTATGGACTGTGAACTTCACAATGTTTCTCAGTTTTTAACTCCCACCTAGGTAGGACAAGATGGCTAGTGTGTACTGGAGTTAAGTATGTCTCTTCTCCCACTTGGAAGTCTTGAGCTGGCTGCAGCTGGGTATTTTCCTTACCCAGGTCAATTGTGCTCTGATAATACCCCAGCAGGGTAGGTTCCTTTAAAGTAATTTCCTTTGAGGCAGGCCTTGCTGAGAAGGATGGAATGCTCTGGTATATTTCAAAATGATTCCTTTTCCTCTCCTCCTGCCAGAAGCCCCAGGGAGATTTTTCTTGATCTTTGCTGTGGGAATCCGTTTGAGCCACTGGAGATAAACCATATATTGTAGAAGCCTCCTTATGACTGGGTCCCTATAGAGGTTCTAACTCTTAGATTTGTCCACATTGAACCTCCAGCAATTTGTCAGTTACAGTTCAGGTTTTCCTCCACCAGCACTGGCTCCCAGGGGTTGTTTCTGCTCCTGAGTCTCTGCTCTGGAAAGCCGTGACTCTCTCTGTTTCCCTGTCTGTCTCTTCCATCTGGGATACAGCAGTTTGCCCTGTGTTCTCCTCTCTCTTATGGATCCAAGAAGAATTGTTGACTTTTCAGTCCGTTCAGCTTTTACTTATCGTTAGGATGGAATGGTGACTTCCAGTTTCTTACTTGAGGAAACAAAAACCAGTATAGTTATATTTAATATATTTGTTATTTTACTTTTACACTAGCATTGAAATGTTTCATGCACCACCATTACAATATTAGAGAGTTCTAACTTTGACTATTTACCTTTACTGGTGGGTTTTATACGCTCATATGTTTTTACTTTGATAATTAGTGTTCTTTCATTTCAGCTTGAAGAATTCTCCTTAGCATTTCTTGTAAGGCAGATCTATTGGTGGTATACTCCCTTGACTTTTTTTTGTTTAAGAAAGTCTTCATCTCTCCTTCCTTTCTGAAGTACAGCTTTGGCTAGCTATGTTGAGAGTGATTAAAGTTGAGCCTCTTATTTGGTATATTCATAGGATTCTTTGTATTTGTATCTGGTTTGTATTTGCGTGTATATAAAATGCGCATATACACATTATATATGTTATCCATCCATCCATCAATCAATCAATAATACACATACACACTCAGTCGATTCTAGTTATTTATGGCAGTGATGTTAAATTTTTTTGTCAACTGAAATGCTATCTGCACTATATGTCAGTTTACCAATGTCCTTGTAAAGCAAGCTAGTCTCATGAGTGTTGAAAACCTGCTCTTCCACAGGACGCTTTTCCTGTATAACATTTACCAAGTATTTTTTAATTGCTCTGCCTGCCACTTTAACATTTCTCACACAGTCATCGCCTTTTCAAACGTGTGAGCCAGCCAGCACTAGCTGAGAAGGGTTTAACATTTTCCTGACTCTGGGTAATGTGATCATAAATTTTTTTTTTAAATTGAGGTCACCTTGGTTTACAGCATTATATAAATTTCAGGTGCACATCGTTACATTTTTAGTTCTGTATAGACTGCATTGTGTTCACCACCAAAAGTCAAGTTGCCATCTGTCACCATACACGTGTCCCTTTACCTCTTTCGCCCTTCCCCTCTGGTAACCGCCAATCTGTTCTCCATATCTGTGTGTTTGTTTGTTTGTTTATCTTCCACATATTAGTGAAGTCATACGGTAATTGTCTTTCTCCTTCTGACTTAGTTCGCTTAGCATTATACCCATAGTTAAAATGTCCATATTACCTAAAGCAATCTACAGATTCATTGCAATCTCAATCAGAATCCCAATGATGTTTTTCAAGGAAATAGAGCAAAGAATCCTAAAATTTATATGGAACAACAAAAGACCCCGAATAGCCAAAGCAATCCTGAGAAAAAGAACAAAGCTGGAGGTATCACTCCCTGATTTCAAAATATACTACAAAGCTATTGTAATAAAAACCCATGGTACTGGCAGAAAAAGACAGACAGATCAGTGGAACAGAATCGTAAGCCCAGACATAAACCCACACTTCTATGGACAGCTAATTTTTGACAAAGGAGCCAAGAACACACATTGGAGAAAGGAAAATCATTTCAATAAATAGTGTTGGGAAAACTGGACAGCCACATGCAAAAGAATGAAAGTAGACCATTGTTATACACAATACACAAAAATTAGCATACCTTTCTTTGGTTTTCAGCCTCACACAAGGCTGACCACTGTGCTTTTTAAAAAATCTGTGATCATCTCCTGAATCCACAAATTTAACTACATTTCTGTCTTTTCTATAATTTGATCACATACTATAGGTGTTACTTTAGCACTATCTGGAGAAGCCTCACATACAGAACAGCAAATTTTCTCTTCCTTTTTCTGGATGCCCTATATTACTGATTCACTAACTTTGAACTCGTAGCCAACAATACTGTAACTCATGCCTGAACAGTTTATCTAACACAGGCACTTTCTCCATAAGGTATATCACAGCCTTCTTGTACTTAGGAACACTAGAAAATACTTCAACTTAATGGCTGGAAGTTATTTTAAACAGAAAAATCACCCCAAAAATGAAAAATGCAAAAACATGACATTTATATAGTCTGTGAAAGGGACACTTGTTTACAGCATAAAAGCTGAAACAAGAAGGCAGAGTGTTTCCTTGTTTGACCTCAGCTGGGAATGTGTGTGTTGGGCCACTCAAAGTTTTCAACACTCTGTATGTGTGTGTGGATGACCACAAAAGCTCGGGGAGCATTAATTTGGAGGTTGCATATGAATTCTAGCAAGTAGGTAAATTCACATAAGTGGAATCCATAAATAATGAGGATTGATTCTGTGTGTGTGTTTGGATAGATAGATAGATGGATAGATTGATAGGAAGGATATGAGTTTACACTCACAGAATCAAAGAAGGAGTTGAACAATGAGGCCTAAGAAAGAATATGAAACAGAACACATGGGAATCTAGTTAGGAGGGAATCACAAGAAGTCTCATCAGGCTGTTACCACAGCATGAATCAGATCCATTGATTTTCAATGCCACTCTTCTTGAGATTCACATTATAGGGAAAGAGTCTGGTTGGTCTTGTTAACTCATGTTACTCTCTTCTCATCAGGCAAAGACTGGGTACATAGATGGACAGTCCCATCAAGACTGCAAGCAGTGGATAATTGAATTGTATTACTAAAATAAGGTGTCATGAATTTAACGAAGCAAAAAATCACGTGTGCATTTTACTCTGTAGATCGACTTTAAATTTATAGCAAAGGAAAAAATCATAAATTTAGACAGATTTACATAGAAAACACTTAAATAATTTAAAGATAATCCATCTGATACAATTTTGTGCCACAATTTGAAACTACATATTTAGAGGTACTACTTTGTGATTGCTAGATAACAAATTACCACAGAACCACGGACTCGGAGGCTGACAACAACATTTATTTATCGTCTCATAGTTTCCGTGGGTCAGGAGTCCAGGCACGGCTTGACTGGATCTCTTTTTAGAGGATCACAAGGCTGCAATGCAGGTGTTATCTGGGCCGTGTTCCATTCGCAGTGTCCTCTTCCAAGCTCATGTGGTTATTGGCAGAATTCAGTTGTTTGTGATAATAGGACTGATCTCTCTGTTTTCTTGTTGACTGTCAGCCAGGGTTCACTCTCTGCTCCTAGAAGCCAGTTGCGATTCCTTGCCACGTGGCCCTCCTACAGGCCTTCTCACAAGGTGGCAGCTTACTTCTTCACGACCTGCAGAAAAGTGTCTCTCTTCAGGGAAGGCGAAGGCCTTTTTTAAAAGAGCTCACCCAGTTACATCATGCCTACCCTGGGCAATATCCATTTTGGTGAACTTAAGAGACCTTAATTACATCTATAGAATACTACACCTTGTTATATAAAGAAACATAATTATGGGAGTGACATCCCATCACCTTTGTCATATTCTATTAATTAGAATCAAGTCACAAGTTCTGCCCACACTCAAGGGGAGAGGACAACACAAGACTAACACCGAGGGCTGGGGATATTTAGGGCCTTCTTAGAATTCTGTCTACCACTTTGGGGAATATTTAATTCTTTGAAAAATGTCAATATATGATATTTAATTTAGGAATATTCAAAGCAGCTTACAGAGTATTAAGATAGGATAACTCTTAAAGGACAATGTAGAAACTAAATATGATTGTCATTTTCCATGAGTGGTGTAAATAAGAGTAATTTTTATTTTCTCTTCCCAATTTATTTATACATTCCATATTTTCCACTATAATCAGGTGATGCTTTTATGATCAAAAAAATTGTATCCTGGTTAAGGGCATGAATGTTGGAAGCAGCTGCCTGAGTTTTGATCCTAGGTCTGCAATTTATAAGCTATCTACACTGAGCCTCAGTTTCTTTTTGTAATAAAGGATTGGACTCCATTTTTGCTGACTGCTGGCAGCTTTCAAGCCCTGCCACTCCCTATTTGCCTTCTGCCCTATGTCTAGGAAATCTGATAAGAAAGCCTGGATGCTCCCTCCTTTGGCTCTGGTGGGAAGTTCACACCATCTTCAGGAACCCTGGCCTTAACTCCACCCCCGAATCACCATAAAAGTCAAGCCAGTCTCCTTTTCCTGCTCTTTCAAGCTATTTTTGGGCCCAGTTGGGAGTCTACCCTCTTCTTCCCAGAAAGCTTCATCATGTGAGTTATAAACATTTCACACCCTCATACATCCATAAAATGGAAATTATTCAGCAATAAAAAATAAAAAGCTATTGAGCCATGAAAAGATACTGTGAAAGAAGCTAATCTGAAAAGGCTACATAATATAGATTCCAACAATAAAACATTCTGGGGAAGGCAAAAACCATGGAGAGAGTAAAATGATCTGTGGTTGCCAAGGACTCCTGGAGGGAGGAGGTGGACGGGGACAGATGGAAGACTGAGAAATTTTAGGGCCGTAAAACTATTCTGTATAATGCTCTAATGATGGATACATGGCGTAATACAGTTGTCAAAACCCATAGAATCTGCAGCAGAAAAAGTCTACCCTGATGTAAAATCTGGACTTCAGGTACTAATCATGTGTCAATATTGGCTCATCAATTGTAAGGAATACACCACACTAATGCAAGCTGTTAAAATAGGAGAAATTGGGGAAGGCGAGTAGAGGGGATGGATGAGAACTCTCTATTTTCTGCTCAATTTTTCTGCAAACTTAACACTGCTCAAAATTAAAAGTCTATTAATTTTTTAAATAAGATGTTACAATGATGATTTATAACATTATTAGTTCTGAACTTCCTTTTAAATTATCAAAGAATGATTCAATTACGCTCATTATATAGGTATTAAACATTTTCACTATTTTTTAAAGTTGTTTTGTGCATTGTATCCATGATTTTTATCAATGTTTCAGAACATTCGATTAAATAGATCATCTATTTCCTAAATAATTGAGGTAAATGACTCATATTTAACACCTTTTTTTCTTAAAATTAAAAATTTTCACAAAAAGTCTTTTCATATGCTATATAGGTTTTAAAATCATTATGCAAATGTGAAAAATAATGTATAATCAGAGTTATTTAAGCTGTAGTAAAATAATGAAGCTAGAAAGAAAATCCATTCTTACATTTAATCACTAGCATGCCCTGTTCCTCCAGTAGAAGCAAACCATTAAAACGAGAGGCATATTGAGACATAACACCACAGTAAGAACTAATCTATTCTACTAATAATATTAATTCTGTTCTCTTTTTTTGCCTCTTTTTAAAATTGAGATATATGTAAAATTTAAACCACGTAAGTTTAAAGTGTATGAAGTGTTGATTGAAGACATTTATATGTTACGGTATGATCACCACTGATTACTTAATATTTCCATTGCATCACATATAATTTTGTGTGTGTGTGTGGTGGGAACATTTAAGATCCAGTCTCTTAGCAACTTTTAAGTTCCTCCTCCTTTGAATACAATCCATAAATCAGATCAATGAATCTTTCTAAAGTTATTAAATCACGTTATTCTTGCGATCCCAATGTCATCTTTGAGATTTAAAAAAAAAATCTAGCACTGTAGATTGGTTCAGCCACTATGGAAAACAGTACGGAAGTAAACAAGTAAAATACGGAAGTTCCTCAAAAAGTTAAAAATAGAACTACATATGATCCGGCAATTCTACTTCTGGGTTTATATCCAAAGAAAATGAGGG
Organism: Equus przewalskii; assembly: GCF_037783145.1. Taxonomy (NCBI): domain Eukaryota; kingdom Metazoa; phylum Chordata; class Mammalia; order Perissodactyla; family Equidae; genus Equus; species Equus przewalskii. Next base: position 52,573,648 of record NC_091849.1, read on the forward strand.
CTTTTTTTCTTCTCCCCAAAGCCCCCTCCACTACATAGTTGTATATTCTAGTTGCAGCCCCTTCTGGTTCATCAAGCATGGCTTGATGAACGGTGCTAAGTCCTCGCCCAGGATCCGAACTGGTGAAACCCTGGGCTGTTGAAGTGGAGTGCCCGAGCTTAACCCCTCAGCCACAGGGCCTGCCCCTAACTTATTTATTTTTCTTACACATGACTCTTCTAACATCCCTACCTCTTGAAATAAAGAAATATATGGCTGCATATATGGCCAGATGGATGATTTGCCTTCCTTTTTATTTTAAATTCAAATCTCAGGTTATGATTTCATAACCATAAATATTCTTTCTCTCTCATTATTATTTGCTTAAAGAGGCTTAAAAACATGACTTACAGGAACCAATTCCTATTTAGTTTTATAAGACCACTACCCCAGACTGCTTTTTGCAGACAAAGTTGTAAAGGGAACTTTTTAGTATGCCAAGGTCAGTTGGCTCTTTAAAATCTTATTTAATCAGATTGCTGTGAGCCCCTATAATATATCCTTGTAGCAAATAGGGTCAGTGCCTCATACACGTCCCTTCACACTTAACCTTTCAGCACATGATACCCTAATTTCCACCTTCCAGTGTCCAATATTATTTGCTTGGAGGCTCTATCTGACAGGAGCCCACTAAGCTTGAACCCAGCACTGAGGGAGGGCTGGGAGCTTAAGGGTTCTGGGAGAAGCCAGCCAACAGGAGCTCTCCCAGTTCTGAGCTCTATATTCTACACTTGCTCCTCAGATTCCCCAGAAAGATCAAGCTGTAGCTGCCCACAGTAGGAATTTTCCTGACGATACAGCAGTTAATCTCTTTCCCTTTCTTGTCTCACTTCTTCACTCCCCCATATTTCTTGAGTGTGCCTCCCAAAAAAACTACTTCCACTCAAATTTTAGCTCAGGGTCTACATGTGGTGGAACTCAGGCTAATAATCTTATGCTGCCTCATCCCAAGTATTTACAGACATGGTGAAAGGCTGATTTTGTAAGTAAGAACAGTCAGGAAAGGATTTTCATCACAGAATTCTTTATGTAAATGTCCTTGTATGAAATTGAGAAGAATGATTCAAAACAGGGAAAATATTTTCTTTCAAACCAAGCAGAAGCAGTGACATCTTAGAATGTAAAACCTATTATTTTTTTCAATTTGGTTTAAAAATAAAAATGGAAAATGCTCTCATTAAATGACTCACAAAAGTTCTCTGATTCTGTTGACTCATTTCACTTCACTTTAATTCATTTCAGTTCAGCTTTTCATTAAAACAGGGCACAGTGGACAATACCAAAATGAATAAATACAGATCACCTCCCTTGAGAGTTTATAGAGCAGCTGAAGAGTAGATGTACATACGCGGAACAAAATTAACCATCACTGCATATCACACATAGGTCTTTTGAAATAATTAAAAATAGATAAAAATTAAAATGTTAAAACAGAAAATTGAGAAATTCTATTTTATGAGCCCTCTACTGGATTCACTACATTTGTTCCCTCCCAGTATCAGGTCCCATGGCTTCAATTGCCAGCCAATTGCTGATGTCTCCTAAATTTATTTCTCTAGCCTTGACTGCTTTTCTGAATCCTAGACTCTTGTATCCTACTTTCTACTTCTTCTCTCTAGTTTGACGTCTAACAGGTGTGTCAAACCTATCAAGGTCAAATTGGGACTCTTGTTTTTGGCCCCCATCTAGTTACCCCTCAGTCTTTTCTCCAAGTCTCTAAATAACCTGTTTATCCAACCAGTTGTGCAAGAACAAGGTCTTATTAAATTCAGTATCAAGGCATGTTGCTCGTTCCTTCACTACGCGTTGCTAACTTGTCTCTTCTTGCCACCTTCATTGTTTGCTGAAAATCGAAAACCACTTTCCCTTGGAGTCTTTCCTCCTCCATTTTTGATTCTATATAAGCCATTCTCTACTTAGCAGCCCTCATGATTTTTCTAAAAGAGAAATTAGGTCTTACTTCTTCCCTTTCTAAAATCCTCCAATGCCTTCCACTGTAATGAAATAAAAACTCCTCGCTATTGCTTCTATCTCTAACCTTATCTTCCACCACTGATTTTTCCCACTAACTGTTTTCCAGCCATAGGGGTCTCTGGATGTATCACAAACATGCAAAGCTCCTCCTTATTTTAATGTTTATAATTGACATCTGAAATACTTTGTCTCTACATTTGCACAGATTGGTTTCTCCTTGGTATTCATGTCTGAGTTCAAACATGCCCTCCTCATCAAGGTTTTCCCAACACCCAGTCTAAACCAGCCATCCAGGTACTCTGGATCAGATCACTTTGTATGTTTCACAAGCAAAGGGGATCTCATTTTGTTGCTCGCCGCTCCATTCAACAGCATCTGTATCACTAGCAGGTATAAAATAGGTGCTCAATAAATAGAGAGAGAGAATGAGAAAATAAATGAATAAGTAAAAGGGAATGAATTGCCTGAGAGTGAGGCACAGGTTATTTTCAGAAATGCTGAGAGAAGTAAAAGAAAGGGAAAGGGAAGATGATTGTGGAGCGATGTTAGTCAGGGATTCCTGAATGAGGTGAGTCACATCTGTGCTTGAAGAAGCATGAACTTGTCTTTGAAAGGGAAGAGCAATATATTGCCACATTGTAAAAGCATAATTGGAGATGAGCTGGGATGTTCCAGGAAATTCAGGAGAGAAACATGACTGCGGAGGGAGGAGTGCTGTCGAGCAGGTGAAGTCAGAGCAGACTTTAATCTCCAGGATGAGTTCAGATTTAACCCAGGATACAAGAAGAAACCATTGTTCGTATTAGTGAGTGAATGGCATAAAGCATAAAAAAATCTACATAATTTAGGGCCTTGTCTCAGAATAAAAGCCTTACAGTGTTCAGTATCCCATGTGTTTTTCCAAATTGGTGCCCGGAACAAGATGTTAAAAGCAAGAGCTTTGGAGTCAAACAGAGGTGAGTGTGGATGAAGGCAGCAATTTGTTAGCTGTCTGACCTTGAACAGTTACTTAATCTCTCCTACTCAACTGTAATTGCAGTGCTTTTTGTAGGATTAATTTTAAAAACATACATAAATCATTCAATGTCATGCCTGACACAGGAAGGAATTAATAAACATTGTGATCATTATCATTATTAATATCTTAAAGCACAGGATACGATATGGGTTCCAGCCCTGATATTAAGATTTCTTCTTACGATTCAGCAGACCAGCCAGCGCCTTATCTTGTCTCTCCACACACCACCTCAGTACTGACAAATGGTACCAGTGATAAAAACGGTAGAGCATTAGGTTTAGTTAAAGAAATGCTTCATGATAAAGAAAAATAAGGAGAATTCTCTTGTAGGTGGCAGATACCATTGGGCTGAAAGATAAATTTGAATAGTGGCATTTTGCTTATCACAAATTGGCATGTGGCTAAATGTTAAACGTAATTCTAAAACTGGACTATAGGAATGTAACTTTTTTAGATCTTTCTACTCAACCAATAATGGAATGAATGCATTCTTGAAAAGTTCATTTATTCACTCACTAACACTCACTGAGCACTAACATTGTGCCAGTTCACATGCTTTGAGTTTGGGAAATACGGTGCATAAAAGCAGACACAGTCTTGTTCTCGTGGAGCTTATGGTGTAGTGGGAGAGACAGACATTAATAAATAATATTTTTAAAAGTAAAATTACAGAGAGGTAAGTGCCATAAAAGAGAGTTAGGTGATTCCAGGGGATTTTATAATAAAGAAATCTTACTGGAAACCGAAATTTCTATAAAAATATTTATAGGTTACATTAACTTGCGTTACTTTTAGAACAGAGTGTCTCCATGGCAGAATTAGAAAAGGGAGCTATCATAGACGAAGTTGAATGTTTTTAGTGAGAAATTACTAGGACTATAGTTGTTTGTCATGTTAAACAATGTAAATAAATTAAACATAGTCATTTGGTCTTCATTTATCATTTACATGCGTGTGCATGCATGTAAGTATAAACGTATGTACAGTCTGCTCTCTATCAGCTCCCCGGAGTTCCATGTCCTCAGATTCAACCAACAGCAGATGGAAAGGCCTACAATGGTGGCCTCTGTGCTACTGAATGTGTACAGACTCTTTTTCCTTGTCAGCATACCCTAAACAATATAGTATAACAACTATCTACATAGTATTAGATATTATAAGTAATCTAGAGATGAGAAGTATATGGGAGGATATGAGGTAGGTTATAAGCAAATACTCTGCCATTTTACATAAGGGACTTGAGCATCTCAGATTTTGGTATCCGAGGAATCCTGGAAACAATCCCCCTTGGATACTGAGGGACGATGAGGGGCGATTGTATATATGTGTATATAGAGTGATGCTTCATTTATTCCGGAATCTTTTTTTCTTAATTTCTGAATCTGCTTTCTAGTAAGTTCACAAGGAAGATGTCAAAAACACAGAACCGTCCTTGATTATTCACTTCCAATTCCCTTCCTCATACCAGTGTCACCTTGGGCTGTTAACTCCCCTTCAGCTTTCAGGCCCTTCTGTGGAGAACTAGTCCCCTGGCAGGAATTGCCCGCAAATGAGCAAGGCAGGGGCAGGAAGAGCAGCAGTTCACGTCCTAAGCTCCTAAGACTACCCTGAAGCGAGGGGATTTTCCAAATGGAAACCAACTGCAGCGCCCACCAAAACTGCTGCAAGGGTTTTGAAATCTGTCCCTTTCTAACCCTGCCATGGCAGGAAGAGGAGGAGGAGGGTGCAGGGGTGAGGCCAAGCAGTGCACTCCGCAGTGCCGGGAGAAGAGGTCGCATGGGCCTGGGGCTGGCTGAGACCAGGCAGGGGTTGCAGAGGTTCCATCCCTCAGCTCTAAGGTCCCGTCCCCTCCCCGGGTGCCATTCACTCTCAGACCTATCACCTTGCCTTTTCCATTCTAACGTTTCTTTGAGGAGGGAAGAATCTTTGACAATTCCTAGTGCTTGTGAAACATACATTCTCTTTTCTCAGTGTGACTGACCCTTTTGAGAAATTGCTTGTAGAACAGGCTTCCTCATCAAACTTCATCAGACTTACTTCCACTTCTAGCTAATGATTTATAATGAGGCTCTACAGTTGAACAATTTTCCCTCAGTTCTAGCACCAACATATAACTTTGTGCTAGATCTTTGCATCTAAATGCCAAACTTTGGAGACCTCAAACTAAAAATAGCTGAAACTGTACTTACTATTATTCCTCAGTTCTGATTCTCCCCATGTATAATTCTTGGTGAATATCATCACCATCCCTCTTGACACCCATATTAGATTTGTGGAGGCTGTTCTAGAGTCCTCCTTTTCTTCATCACTTGATGTTCAATTTGTGAACAAGTATTGTCAATGTCAATTCTTTAACGTCATCACATCCGACCCTTCTGCTCTATTCTCACAGCCACTGCTTAGATTGGCTCTAAATCCTCTCTCACCTGCACTGGTTCACCAGTGTTCCATGTTCTTCTCATCTCACTATGTTCGAACTTTTTCCCTCCTCTAATCTAGTTATTTCGCTGTGCTGTCCTCCATATTATTATTAGAGTGAGCTTCCTAGTTTTCAACATCAATTGTTTTCATTCCTCAGTTGGAAGCCTGCTATGACTTACCACTGCCTACAGGAACTGTCCCCGGCACCCTTTGTCCGACTGATTTCAGGTGGTTCTGACATGATCTTGGGTGATTTCCTCTCATGCATGCACACATTATGACTCAGGCAAAGAACCCGAAACTCTTCTCTGTGTGGCTTCCTCTTCTGCTATTCTGCCTTATAAATTCTAGCTGCCTTGGACTTTCTGAAACTGAATTTCTGTCTCCTCAATTCAGTGAGACTGCTGCACTCTACGTGGGTTCCTCTGCTCCACTCCGTGGCCTGGAAACTGCCTCCAGGCATAGGCTGAGGCGCCATTGCAAGAATTTCATTTCTTCCCTCTCTCAGGGATCACAATCCTGTGCTTCCTGTTGTCCAAAACCTAAAAATTATTGTTTCATATATTCAATTTTCTAGCTGTTTAAAAGGTGGGAGGATGGATGTAATTCCTGTTACTCCATCATGGTCAGAAACTGAAATCCAAGAAATATGTGTTTTTAAAAAAATAAAAATATTGTGAGTTTATATTGACATTGCCAATTCATATTTAAGAATACAGCATCTCAACTTTTAAAAGTGTATAGTTCATCATTAACATAGTCCTTTGCTTTATTTTACAATATTCGTATAATAATTTCAAAATAATAATGTAATTATTACTAGAAAATGACAAAAAACCTAAAATATGATTTTGATATATTTCTTTTTGATCTTAGCATATATCCTACTGAGTGCACTATGATCTAATCCAGATGGAATTATTCTTTCTTTCTCTGGACAGACAGGTAGAAGGACATTTTGCAATATATCTGACCCAAACTGTCAAGGTCATCAAAAACAAGAAAAGTCCAAGAAACTGTCACAGCCAAGAGGAGCTTAAGGAGACATCATTACTAAATGTAATGGGATGGGATCCTGGAATACAAAAACAAATTTAAGTAAAAACTAAGGAAATCTAAATAAACTATAGGCATTAGTTAATAATAATATCAATGTTGTCTCATCAGTTGGAACAAATGTGTCATATAAACGTAAGATCTTAGTAATAAGGGAAACCATGTGTGTGGAGAGAGCACATATAGAAACCCTACTCTCTGCTGAATGCTTTTGTAATTCTAACTGTTCTAACATTAGTCTATTAAATTTTTTTAAAGAGGTGATTGCTAGCAGTAGTGGATCTGTGTTTTCTTCTTCCTTATCTCATCGAATTATTTATTTCTTAATTTGAGATTATTTTAAGTTAAGTGAAGATGGTACATATATTAATTTCAGAGTGAATTTTAATAGGTATACATAAAAACGAATTTGTGTGTGTTTGAATTTCTCCAAATATGTTAATATTGTGGTGAGAAAAATTAAAGCATTGTAAATGGAAAAAAAGGTCTGTATTTCCATACTAATTGAGGTGTCAGTTTCTTTTCTTTTCTTTTTTTTTTTGAGGAAGAATAGCCCTGAGCTATCATTTGCCACCAATCCTCCTCTTTTTGCTGAGGAAGACTGGTCCTGAGCTAACATTTGTGCCCATCTTCCTCTACTTTATATGTGGGATGCCTGCCACAGCATGGCTTGATAAGGGGTGCATAGGTTCACACCTGGGATCCAAATCGGCAATCCCCAGGCCACCGAAGCAGAGTGCGCAAACTCAACCGCCGCGCCACTAGGCCCGCCCCAGGGATGTTAATTTCTTTTAATGTAAAAAGTTCCATGTTTTCTAGTTTCTTTTTTTGTACTGTCTATTCTGTCCTATTTGCTTTATTTATTCATCTGTTCATACCACACTGTTTTAATAATTTGGACTTTATGTATTTTTTCATATTTATTATATTTCCATGTTAGCTTCTTAATCAAATTTTCTAGTTCCAGAGGGGAAAGCTGCAGTATCTTTTATGGGAACAAAGTGAGAGGTGAGTAGAAGAAAACAGAACAAAAGACATGCCTTGTTCATGGGCAAATGTTTATGAGCGTCTGGTGTATTCATAACATCATTCTAGGAGCTGTTGAGGGCTGATGGATCCTTGGTGTGGGTGAAGGAGAGGCTGGGGGAAGATTTAGAATTGAATCTCAAAAACAAGAGAGAGACCAACCGGCAAAAGGTCTTACATGTCATACCAAGGAGTTCCTTTATGGTTTGTTGGGAGAGCCATTAGAGCTTCTTAACTAGAGTGGCATTTTCAGATTCAAGATTTGTAGAAGAAATTTGGCTTCACTGGGATCCTGTAGATCTACTAAATGAGAGAAGTGACTGGAAACGCGGAGACCAGTTGAAAGGCAGAAATATTAGAGGAAAGCTGGATACATGGTGGTGCCAACGGAATAAAAAGGAGACAATTTCCAAAAGCATTTTTTTTGTTAAAAAAAATGAAAGGGGGTCCCTGATCGTCAGAAACTTCCAATCTAGCAGTGTAAATAAGAAATACATTAATATAATGATGAACCAGGGCAGTAATGTATGGAGTTGCGTTAATGATTATAGAATGCCTCCTCATCCTTGAAACAGAGAGAGGGAATTAGCAGGAGTTAGAAAATGATACACTTTACTACTTATTATTAATGTTTTTACTTAATATAATTTCCTGTAAGAAGATTTCTATTGCCCATATCTAAGAATAAAAGGCAATTGGTACTGCCAACAAAAACAGAAAAATAGATATTTAAGGACATGGTATTTTTATATATTGGTGTGTCCTTGGGAACTGATATACATCAGTTGTTGAACTATCATTTTAAAGAGAAGAATCCAACATTATCAAAATAATATTTCTTTCTCAGAAAACTTGGAACTTAACACCTCTTCCATGACCAATATGTTACTAAAACAATTTATTTTCAGAATAATATTCGCAATGGCTATATTCAGGTTTTCTGAAAATGAAATTTGGTTATTCATATGAGTTTGTCTACATATTTGACTTTTAAAATATCTTTTTTTCTCCCCAAAGCCACAGTACATAGTTGTATATCCTGGTTGTAAGTCCTTCTAGTTATTCTATGTGGGATGCTGCCACAGCGTGACTTCATGAGCGGTGTGTAGGTCTGCACCCCAGATTCCAATTGGCAAAACCCGGGGCACCAGAGTGGAGTGCGTGAACTTAACCACTATGCCACCAGGCCAGCCCCCTAAAATATCTTGATATCCAATCTCAGTTAGTTGGGTGTAAAATTGCACGTCACTTTAGAAAAGTTGTCACATTAAACACATATTACAGTTTTTATATTGTAAAATAAGGTGTTACAGGCTCTGAGAAAATTCTCTACTCATCTTTAAGTTGAATAAATCAAATATTATTATTAACTCATTTAGTATCTCGAGCTGGTTGTTTGTCTTGTGTGGGCTTTGAATCACACACCCTGCACAGATTATGTGCTCAGATATAGTGTGTTCAGGAAGGTCATGCTAGAATATAGAGCCTCAGAATTAGAAAGAGCTGGAGGGAATGGCTTTCTGAGTTGGAGATGAGCAGATTTGTAGCAGCTGTTGACAGCTATTAAAATGTCAGCAGTGCCTTTGGAATATTAAAGGGCAAGAATGGTATCCATGATGTTAAGTTTTCAAGCAAATTAAAGGTGCAAAACTGTTTAGCAATTAGCAATCCTGAGTGCATATCATGGATTTCTGTCTTCTATATCATGTATTTCATTATAAAGTTTTGAAATTTCGTACTGAGGTTATTCATATTTTAACTGGCCCAAGGCAGACACAGCGATATTTGGAAGGAATAGCTTCCTCTGGTTGTGTTAGAATCTTTCACTGATACTAGCCAGACTGGATTTTTACAGAGCCTTTTACTATTGAATTTTGGAAATTTTAGGTCATGCCATGTTCATGTTTTTCTTTAATTTATTCATATTTGCCTTCCACTGTTCATTTAATGAAAATATAAGCCAGCTGAACGTCCTTAGTGTTTTTCTAGTCAGAAAAACCAGCATCCTGGGCAGAGTTGTATGGGAAGGAATATATTCTTTGGGAACTATTCCAGCATAATTGGAAGACCTGTATTAGACTGTAATCTAGTATAATAAATTGGTGTCTGATGTAATCTACTCATAAACATCAAGAACCAAGTCAATGACAGAGTGGAAGAACAAGGAACAGAAAGGGTGACGAAAGCCTGTTTGAGAAGAGTGCTTGTGAAGGGCACTCGCCCTCATCAGCCTCCCGTATCCCTGAGCTGAGCCTTCTCGGCTCCCGGTGTACTCTAAACTCATTATCTTGCTCCGGTTGCTGCAATGAGCCAGGGAGGTGACAAGACGGCAGATGGAATGAATAAACAATTACACAGCTCCTTAACAAGTGTGTCCCCACTGCCTCCTGAGTAAGAGGAAATTTAGTCAGTCGGAGTGAAATAGGTGGAAAAAGGTTTGCTCGATGGAATCCACATAGACAGCTAACCCTCCGGCCCCACCAATGTACAAAGTGTCCTGACCTGACCGCATGAGCTCTGTCCTTTTCACTCCGGCATGAAATGAAAGCCCAATTAACAACACTGTGCTTTATTGTACTTCGTATTGTCACCTGGATGCAAACGTATTTTGTAGAATTTTTTTTGTTAGTACTGATATAGAAAAGGGCATTAAGTGCTTCATAAACATTAAATCTTGTGGACTCTTTGTTTAAAGCAGCAGAGTGAGTATACTCATCAAAAGAACGTGTTGCGTTAAAGATTATTACCAACAAAGAAGGGTTGGCTTTTGTTATATTAAGATTTGCACCCCCTACAAAATTCACTATGACATCTAAAACTCAGCCTTGACATTAGTATTACCATTTAAATAAATATGTATATAAAATAACAATATTATAACAAATAAATTGAATATTTATGTAAATTAAATATATAGTATTTATTTATAGACATTTAATAAATGTCTAATAAATATCTAATAAATGTAAAGCATTTATTTAAATAGATATTATTTTTATTTTATTTTTAAAAACTAAATAATAGATTTAAATGGATTTCTTTATATAAATACTCTGTATTAAATAAAATAGAGTAACATTCAGTTGTATAGCAAATTTATTGTCTCTTGGTGATACTTGTTTGCTGGCTTGGGGTAGTCAAATGTTGACAGATAATAGGAATGGCACCCACTGTGTTTATGCTCTAAAAATTATGTATGTTAATATGTTGAAAAGCGTGTTGCATTTTAACCAGCAACAGAATTGTGGACCCAGTTTATTGCCTGAAAAAAAATCATCCCAAAGCAATAAGTTTCCTTATATCTGCGGTATACTTTTTTTTAGAATCACTTTTTATGTGGCTCCTTCTCTCTCTTTTTCAATGACATATTTATACTAAAATCTCCACATTTTTTTTCTTGCAGCCAGATCACAACTAAATCTCACTTGCAGCCAGCAAGGCAAGGAAGGAAATTTGCTATATGCACAATAAAATATTTGACTATAAATTGAGTCTTGGCTAACCTATAAATAATATATATGGTTACTACAAGTCACTCAGTAATTGTTAGTAGTTTGCCCTCTTGGGCAATAAAGGAGAAATTAAATGTTGACGTTATTCCTCTGGAATACATGATACCTTTAAAAACTTTCCTCCGCATTGATAACAATCTGAAGGGAAAAAGCTGAATTCTGAGAAATTTGGGCAATGACATTTGTGTCCCCTGAATGTAAACTAGAGTGCTGGAGATAAGGCCTTTTTCCTTGGTCCAAAGCTCAACAAATTTTGAGAAAACCTTTCCAGACTCTCTGGCACATACCACATCCAGAACTGATAAATACTTGTTATCTACAAAGGGCAGTGCCAATGAGGCTAGGAATACTCTCTGGCGCTTAAAATGGACAAAGAAAAATTAAAATACAGAAAAAATGTATTGTCATTGAGTCAATCTTACTTGAGGAACAGTTGTGATCCACCCCTTTAATTTAGTCTGAGGTGCATTTTCTACATGCAATGTACACTGATAGTTACAAAAGCAGTGGGCCATAGATTTTGAGCTCAAGAAGTTAAAATCCGTTGGTAGACACAGCGTCTCTTACCCCTGATTGCACCATGCATATATGTTAAGCACTCCCAAATTGGTGTGTCCAGCCTGGAGATCTTCCCTGAACCTTAGACCCAATATCCAGCTATCTACTTGGCACTTGAGAGTTTAATAATAGTCCTATTAATGTCTTTATATTCCCCTCAAAATCTTCTTTACTGTGAGACTTCTCCATCCTAGTTGATGGCACCTCCATCCTTCTGGCTGTCTCAAGCCAAGAATTTTGAAGTCATTCATGACCTCTCACTTTCTCTCATACCGTACACTGGTCCATCTGACATTGTCGCAGCATCATTGTCTCTCAGTACAATTATTCTGATAGCCTTCCAACGGTTCTCACTGCTTCCATCATTGCTACCCACCCCAAGAGTCTTTTCTCAACACAGCAGTAAGAGTGATTCTTTAAAAATATCCATCTGATGATGTCATACTTGAACTCAAAGCCTTCTAATAGCTTCCATATTACTTGGAGTAAATGCGAAATTGCTTAAAATGCCCACAGGTCCTACAAAATGTTTTTCCCTATTTCCTCTCTTACCTTACAAATTTAGTACAGAGTCTCCATATACCCACAGAGTTTCCCCAATTGTTAACATTTGATGTTCCCATGGTATATTTGTTACAATTAATTTACCAATGTTGATGCAGTGTTATTAGCTAGAGTCTATATTTTATTCAGATTTCCTTACTTTTTACCAGAATTTTTTTTCTCTTCCAGGATCTTATCCAACATACCACAATTACATTTATTTGCCATGTCTTAACTTGTTCTGGCTATTAAAGTTTTTCAGAATTTCCTTGCTTTTGATGAGAGCCAAAGTTTAGGTTTGGGGCAACACCGTGTATATATTTTGTGGAATGTCTCTCAATCAGGATTTGTCTGATGTTTCTCTCATGATTAGACTGGGGTTGTGGGTTTTGGGGAAGAAGATCACAGAGGTGATTCTCAACACTTTGTGTCAATGGTGTATGCTGTCCATGGCTTCCCATTATTGATGGTAATCTTTAAGAGAGAGGTAATGTTTGCTGTATTTATTCACTACAAAGTTAATATTTTGAACTTCTTTTAGTGCTTTGTATTCTTTTATAGTCTTCGGAAGGAAGCTAATTCAGGCCACACGTAAGAAATAGGGAGCTATGTTTCACTGCCATGAGGGCAGGAAATTACAGAAGTTACTTGGAATTTTTCTACCAGGGGCATTTGTCTTTTCTCCCCTATTTATTTATTCCCTCAATAATTTATGACTATGAACTCATGGATATTTGTTTATGCTTTGGGTTACAATTCAAGACTACTTTCTTTTATTGCTCAAATTGTTACAACTTTGCCCTTTGGGAGCTTTTTAGGTTGGCTACCGTGCCCCTTTGACGTACCCCCTTCATTGTGTGTGTGCACATGCATGTGAGTTTAGCATTGCCTTATGTTCCAGCACTAGAAATTGCTCCAGGATCATCTTTATTCCCTTCTCTAGCCCTAGAGTCAGCTATTTCTCCAAGGATCTTTGGTTCTTTTATAAGGAATTGTATTAGAAAATAATATCTGGGCACTGGGTATGCTCATTACTAGTAGGGTGGCATTGCTTCTAGTCCGTCTCAGCTGACAGAGCAAGGAAATATATGTGTGTAGACTAAATTTTGTATATACACATATCTATAAACATTTCTATATGTGTCTGTCTGTGTTGATATTAAACTAAAAAGGAGTTCATATTAAAGTTTTTGGTTCTAATCCATTACCACGTGGATCACCCTCATTGCCTCCCCACACTTATCCATAAATTCCCACTTTTGGTCCCCCTCATCCATTTACTTAATTGTTCAATTCCCGTACACACGTACAGCCGTGTCAGAGTTGTTAACTTGTACTTCCAGGAAGAATGACTTTATCAGCTAGAGTACAATCTTTAGGTACACTTTCTTTTACTTTTAGTCCTACAGACTCCACTCACTTTCAAGTTACTTAGAAGAGCAGCTTTTCCCCCATCCCTTTCAGTGAGGTTATTTTCAATACATTTAGACCATTTGTCGCAGTCTATATTTCATTCTGGGATCACCAGATCTCCTGAATTATTACTATTTTTTAATTTGTATACTTTAAGGTTCACTCTTTGTGGTTTGAACAAATGTGTAATGTCGTGTGTCCTGTACTACGGTCTTATACTGAACAGTTTCACCGCCCTCAAAATCCCCTGTGTTTCATTTATTCAGTCTTTTCAGTCCTCCCCAAATCTCTGGCAACCACTGATCAAATTTGCGTTACCATTACCATAATTTTGCCTTTTCCAGATTGTCACATATATGGAATCAAGCAGATTTAGCCATTTCCAAACTTTATTCATTGAGCAATATGCATTTGACATTCATCCATGTCTTCTCATAGCTTAACAGCTCATTTCTTTTCATCACTGAATAGTATTCCATTGTGTGGATGTACCACAGTTTGTCCTTTCACATCTAAAGACCATTTGTAAAGAAAATTTCCCCGGTTTTGGATGATTATGAAGAAAGCTGTCATGAGCATTCACATATAGATTTCGTGTGGATGTAAGTTTTTATATCAGTTGGGTGAATGCCTAGTAGTGTGAATGGTTGATCATATTGTAAGACTATTTTTAGTTTTGAAAGAAACTACCAAACTGTCTTCCAGTTGACTGTGGCATTTTGCATTCCCATGAGCAATGAATGAGAGTTCCTACTGTTCCGTATCCACACCAGTCAGTTTTTTGGATCTTAGCCATTCTAATGTGTGTAGCAGTATCTTGTTGTAATTTGCATGTCCCTAATCATGTATGATTTTGTTTATGTCTTTTTTTTTTCCTGAGGAAGACCAGCCCTGAGCTAACATCTGCTGCCAATCCTCCTCTTCTTGCTGAGGAAGATTGGCCCTGAGCTAACATCTGTGCCCATCTTCCTCTATTTTATATGTGGGATGTCTGCCACAGCATGGCTTGATAAGCAGTGTGTAGGTCTGCACCCAGGATCCCAACCAGGGAACTCTGGGCTGCCTAAGTGGAGTGCACAAACTTAGCCACTGAGCCACTGGGAAGGCCTTAAATGATTTTGCTCGTCTTTTCATATGCTTACTTGCCATATGTTTATCTTCTTTGGTGAGGTGTCTGTCCAGATTTTTTGCCCACCTTTTAAAATGATTTGTTTGTTTTCTTAGGGTTTATTTTGAGTGTGTGTGTTTTCTCTGTATATTTAGGATACAAGTCCTTTGTCATATATGTGATTTGCAAATATTTTATCACTGTCTGACTTACCTTTTTGTTCTAAAAGTGTCTTTTGCATATCAAAAGTTTTAATTTTAATGAAGTCTAATTTATCAATTTTTCTTTCTTATATCATGCTTTTAGTGTTCTATATAAAGACTGATTATCAAACCCATGAATTTAGGGCTTCCTTTTTAAATTTTCATGAGATCTTAATTAAGGATAGTAAATATTTCTTTTATAGTTGATATGAGCACGTTTCCCATTTTGTCATTTGTCTTTTAAATTCGTGATCTTTTAATTAGGAAGCAGTTAACTATGTCAGTCCTTTCCTCTGTATTGTCTTCCACACTTGCCATTGCTGTTATGCTTAACATGATATTATCCACTCAAAGATCACTTGTGTTTTCTTCTCTTTAAAAAATAACCTGATTTTTCTATTTTAAATCAAAATTTATTTAAGGCAAAGACCTTAAAAATTCTTAAAAAAACCCTCTTTTTTTAAAATAAATCCTTAGCCTAGTACTGAGCAGTATCTATGAAATAATTCTCAAATTATACAGTTGCACGTGTACATGAGTGCATGCGTTTGTATATCTCCATTTGTCCTATTTCATTAATTTGCCTGCTCATTATCCTACTGCTACCATGATATTTTAGTTTTTGTAATTTCATAAAAGGATATGTTTTAATACATCATAGATCAAGATTTCTATTACTTTTCTTCCTTTGATACATTTTAGCATTCTTACCTATTTATTCATAGAGATGAAATTTATAATCATTTAATCATCTTCTGAGATGTATTTGATTGATATTTTAATTGGAAATGCATATTTTAAGCTTTAGTAAGAATGGACATTTTTACCAAGTCCCTGCTGTGTAAGTTCGCATGAGGAATACAGCAGTTAACATTGTAGATATAGTTTTCACAGTCATGAAGCTGATATTCTAGTGGGGTATATCTTTCATTTTATTTAACTTTTTATTACTATTTCTGAGAGATAATTGGTAATTTATTCTTATAGGTATCTCATTGGCTGTCATTGAGTAGTAAGATGATTTTGTATCTTTAAAGTATAAGCTATAGCATAATTGATAGCAATTGATAGCAATTGTAAGGTATCTTTTTTCACTTTATTTTTATATAGTAATTACTATTTTCAAACTTTTCCATTATTTTCTATCTTTTGGCATGTGAACTACAGAGATTTCATTTATTTTAATAAATTTATTTTAATTTCATGTACTAGTTTAGAAATTATTTTTATTTTCAATTTATCATCTTTTCAACACTGTGCACTTAACTTTGCCTGGAAATGGGAATTTTGCCACATTTTTCTTTTCTCTACTAGTCGTGACCCTGGCAACTCATGTTAATGTTTGTGCTCTTTCCGTGAATCTTCGCATTGTTGTTAATTTACCCTCATTTTGTATGATGCCCTCTAAGCTTCAGTGTGGTTTACTCCCTTACCCAGTCCTCATCCAGGCGGAAAATAGTTAGACTAAGTTTGCTAACAGATTTGGTTTGTGATATTTTGCAAAGAATGTCTTTGAGCTATTAATTTTTTCTTTGTGTCACTGTTGTAAGTGACTTTAAAGAAGCAAAAATATCTTGTCTTCCACATTTTAGAATATAGTCAGTCTTTGTAGGTTGGGCTAGATACGCTTGACGCTGAGGTTAATTACTGGTTTCTGAATTTCACAAGCAAAGTGGAACCGGCAGAGAACACAAACTCCCGCCAGAGTTGTTGCTTGGAAGGCTAATCCCATTGAAAGAAGCAGAGTCTACGAACTCAGGATGGTATAGCCATGTCCCAAAGTGTGGAGTGGATGGTGTTTTGTTTTTCCGTGATTGTGTAAGTGCGATAAGCTTATAGAGTTTACATGTATTGTGATATCATGATTCCCATGCTTATCTGTTCTGGTTGTAATATAACAAAATAATGTTGACACTAGGGTTTAGTAAGTTTTCTCCCATTAAAATGGATCTCTGCGTTCTTTTATTTTGAGAAATATGCTCCTAAATGTTCCGAGGAACACAGTTTGAAAACACTGATTTAACGTGTGTTCAGTGGGATATTTTCCTGGTTATACCACCTGATTCTCCCCATCCTGAAGGGAACGCTGTGGCTCAGTGCTTTACTCGGAGGGATTCCGTCTCCTTGAGTGTATTGATCACTGTACCCTCGGTTCTTCCAATTCCTGTTCTCTGGTTCTTGTAGGATTCCACTGGCTCTGGAAAGGTGGGTGGGTGGAGATGAGCAGGAGGGAAAAGAAAGAAGTGAAGGAGCACTGGAGCAGTAGCGACATGGCTTCCCAGTTTCCTAATAAATAAATATCTTTGGGTAAATGGGTCAGGAGACACAAAGAAAACAAAACAAAAAAATAACCTTTCCTATCTCTTTTAATAAATTAAGATTTCTCCCGTTTACATGGCAATGACTTAATCAGTACTCTTATTTATATACAGTATTTTCAACTTTTATTGATAAAATAGAGTTCTATTTTATATATTTGTGATATTTACATATATGGACATAAATGTACATGTAAGTAGGCATTTCCAGATATCTATGTAAACAACTAAGTACTTTTTATATTAAATAGATACGTGTTTTTAAAAGGAAGAGTACATATTGGCACCTATAGACTTGTTTCCTGAATTCCTTCTCTACAAAGTTACATCTTAGGCTTTGGAGAATTTTTCTTTTAAAAGTAGAAATATGCAAATTAATATAACGGGAGTCTACAGTAGAACAAAAATCAATTTAGCAAAGACAATTATTGAGAACTTACTACACACATGCACCTATTACTTTTCTAGATATAGGTGACACAAATATGATGGACATATGGTGTCAGCATTAAAAAGTCTTAGAGCTTAGTTGGGAAAACAAACACATGGTGAAAGGGTCAAAATACTTTATAAATATGGCCTTCTGATCACTTTAGCTGGAACAGATTATTCCTTGAGGGTAGAGGGAGAACTTCTACTCTCTTAAAACTCTAGCTTTTGTGTGTACTGAATATTTATACGAAAGCAACAGATAAAGTAATCCCCTTTCATGCTTCCTTCTCATTTTCTTAATTTATTCGGTCTTGCTTTAATCTAAAATTTCCTTTCTAGCTGTTGCCATCATTTTATCTCACTGAAGTCTCTCCAGCTTCTCCTTCCTTATCAGGACCGCACATGTCAATCTTGGCCTTCCTCTGCATTTCTTGCCCTCTAAACTGACCTTTTATATTTGCCTCTTTGTTCTGAATATGCTTTCAAAATGAAAAGTTTTAAACATGTAATTAGTGCCTGCATTTTCTCCTCTTTTCCTTAATGTTCATTCGATACCTATTTTTTATCTTATTTCTGATAGTCCACTGGCATACCTCATTGTAGCTATGATCACTTCAATTATATCTTTACATAAACTATTCCTTCCTCTTCCATTCAGTCCAGAAAGCTGAATGACTAAGCTCTACCGTGACCTTCCTCCTGTGCTTGAGTTGATTTGTCTCCTTGACTAAGAGGAGAAGACCTGGGGAGGTGCAAAGAACAAGCACAGGGGGCCCACGTTCTAGTTTTGGCTTTGCCACCAAGTCATGGTTGCATCTCTCTCTCTCTCTCCAGCCTCCCTTTCCATTAATCTCTCTAGCTTAGATCTTTTTAATTTAAAAAATGAATTCACGCTTCCTGTAGTAGTAAACTAGCATAGAGATTTATAAGTAGTAAATTAGTAATCATTTCTATTCTACCCCAACTGTAACCAAATTAATTGATTTTTCCATTTATTTGCGTATTCATCTGAAAATATTGCTATATTCATACAAATGTATACACACATAAATGCACATATATAGAGCTTATTTTTGCTTTGTTTTTCTTAGTCAAAATGTCCTCTTATTGGCAACTACCTCTCTTTATTTAAAAAAAAAATCTTGGATATCCCATCATAGCAGTAAATACAGGTGCATTTTGCTTTTCAAAAGTCATCCTAATTTTCTCTAGGATGTATGCAGCATAGTTATTGACTATTTCCTAATGATAGACATTTAGGTTAGTTTCAGCTTTTTACAAACCATCACATGTAATAAATGATGGTGTAATATACTACTCATTTTATGTAGTGTTGGTTCCCCAATGTGGTGGTGTTTGGTTGCATATGATTTAATGGACATTAGCAAATTAAAAGTTAATCCTTATAGCAATCACATAAGAGGAATGGATAAGGTGAGTGGGTGTCACCAGTTCTTCTAAGTCAGCTACAACCAGCGTGTCAATTTTCTCTCTTCCAAATATTTGCTAAATTCTCTTCTCCTCTATATCCCTTCTCACATTTTCTTTGTCCTTATGAATTAATAGCATTATTCTTTTTATGTCATTTGTTATTGTTGTGGGCTTGGGGAGTGAGAGAAAATAAATGAATGTGGTTAGCTCCTATGTTTAAATAGAGCTTCTCCTTCTCTTTTTATCTCACTTAAATCAGGCTTTTCTCCTCACCTCTCCATTCAAATTGCTCTTTTAAAATTTATCAGTGATCTCCGTTTTGCCAAATCCAATAGTTAATTCTCAATCTTCATCTTAATTGATCTTCCTAGAGCATCAGAGTTAACCTTTTTTTTTTTAGTGCCGTCTTAGCCTTTGACCCCAAGGGCACCACCTTCTCCTGTTTTCCTTCTATTCTATTGACCTTGCCCTTTTGGTCCTCCTGTGCTGGCTTTTCCTTTTCTTTCTGACCTTCAAATGTAAGCAGGCCTCATGGCTCATCAAGTTGAATATATTAAATGTGTACAGTTTTTTGTATGTCATTCATACTTCAATAAAGTGGTATAACAAAAAAAGAATAGTTTTTGGTTTTGTTATGGTTTTCTTCTAGGGCATGGTTCTGACTCCTAAGGCCAGGCTTTCTGGTGTTCAAACTGGATGCCGTGAATATTATTGAGGATTTTAGAAGATATCGCCAACCTGGTGGGGCCAGAACTCCAATATCCTCTACTAACGTACTTCTTCTAGACTGTTATTCTTCTTATGTATCTGTTCCGCTCAACTGTTTAGCAGCCTGAGGTGGCCTCATCCTGTGCTTGACAGCCTATCGCTCAGCAATGGGCTCAAAAGTACCTTCACATGGACTTTCAGAGCTTCTCGTCCGCATAAGTTTCTTCTTTCTGAAGTGCTACCTTCCTGTTTCTGCCATTGTAAACACTGATCTCTGCCCGCTGACTACTGTGTGTGCTTGGACTCTGACCTGCAGGCAGGAAATTGTCCCCAGGCAGAGAACAGGATGATTGTGGGCTGAACTCACCAACGTCTTTTTCCTCACTAATCACAGACTGGCATGCCCATTTCCACCGCATGAAACAGTTTTCTGATATCCAGATTTGTAGTTGTTTATGGCAGAAGGCTTTTAAGAAAATTTGTTGCCTCACACTGTTGGCAAACTGAAAACCACCGGGTTTTCTACATTTACTAATGAATTGGGATGTTCAAATAATGTCATCAGAAATCTGCTTTCCTTGGTGTTAACTTCGTTCTCAGGCAGGACGTTAACCAGTAACTTACCTAAACAGGTGTAATATCTCTGTAGGTGAAAAGAAATTCCCAAAAGGTCTAGCTGAGGGCCCCATGTGTATGTTTTTTGTCCCAGATTGGGTAGCATGAACATCTTAGAACCAAAATTGGAACCAGAAAAATGAATTGTTCTAACTGGCCCACTTGGGGACACATGCCTACTCCGGGAATTGTGGATTGGGGGTAATGTCAGCTTTCTGAATCACAGAGATTGAAAATGAGAAGGAGTAATTTCCCAAAGAATTGAGATTGTTACTTATGAAATGAAGGAGTGAGTGTCGGTAAGACAAAACCAATAGATGTGACCTATGTGTAAAGTTACTTTATAATTTATTAAGCAAACCGGGACACTTTCGAGAGTGAAAAGCTTTACTAAAAAGCTTTAAAAGAGAATGAAATCTTCACAACAAACGTAAACCAGGACTTTTCTGAGCATCCTCACTAGATGATCACCCTACCTATCCTGGTCAGAAGGAGTAAACCTGAACTCTAGGTAGCTGGCCTTATATTGGAATTACGAGTAATAATGGTATGGGTTTTGCTTAGTAAAATGATTCTTAAACTTTCCTATGAACGAAGATAATATGGAGAATCTTATTAAAAATAAAGATGCAATATATGTTAATTATACCTCAATTAAAAAAAAAGATAAAGATACACAAGACAAATCCTTGACCTGTGAATCAGACTTCCAAGGGGCACACCCCAGGCGTCTTTAACTTGCTTATTAAGTGTTTAAATGTCTAAGAAAGTTTGAAAACCACTATAGTTCAATCTAATGCTGAAAAAGAACTCCAGATACATAATTATTAGTACTGTATTCACATAAGGCTAATGGCAAAAAATGTTTCCTGAATTAGTTACCTAGATTCAGGTGGGACAAAGATAATTTCCTGCAATAGAAACAAAGAGATCTAGTATAATAAAACTTTGGATCAAGTCCCAACTCTGCCACTTTTTAGCAATAGGATCTTAGGTTCCTAATGATAGAAGATTATAATTACAGTCAAAATTTAAAAATATATTCCACAAATAGGTCTTGGAAAGAGAAATGAATGAACAAACAACATTAGAGGAGTGAAGATGCATAATTCAATTACATACCTGTGTGTTGAATATTTGTTATTGAGAACTTTGGGAAGAAGACCACCTGAGCTTAACTCCCTTCCACTCCCATAGCAAGTCTAGCCTATCTGCCTTTTCTGACCATACAGCCTCTGAGGCTTACAGGGGGCTCATTTCAAATAAGACCTCGGCTCTGTGGGAGTCCCTGCAGCTCCGAGAACTCGCCTGGTGGTTCCCCGACAAGCTACGTGAGCACTTTCACACAAGGCCTTCTCAACTCTCTAATATTCTCTAATAATTCTCCGAAAAATCAGCAATAAATAATAAAGTGATTAACACAATAAAATAATAGTAAAAATAAAGTACATAATATAAAAAATAATTTACCTACTTGAGAATTAAGGAGCAGAATCCTAGATAAACTTTGAATCAAGGAGAAATGAAATAGGACATTGTAAATTACACAGAAACGAGGAAAATGAGACCTTACATACTCCCGAATCTCAGGGAACTCATACTTTATGTTTTCATTGTTAGAAGATGAATAAGAATAGAGGATTTATTGAGGGTATTACGCTAAGTGAAATAAGTCAAAAGAAGCCAAATACAGTATGATTTCACACATTTGGAAGATAAAACAACAACAATAAACAAGCACATAGCAACAGAGAATAGCTTGGTCGTTACCAGAGGGGAATGGAGGTAAGGGGAGGACGAAAGGGGTAAAGGGGCACATTCGTATGGTGATGGATGGCGACTAGACTTTTGGTCGCGAACACTTTGTAATCTATACAGAAGTCAAAATATAATGATGTACACCTGAGATTTATGTAATGTTATAAACCAGTGTTCTCAATAAAAAAAAATTAAAAAAGGATTTAGTATCTATTTTAGGAAATTTTAAAAACTCAAACTAAATAAGCAAAACCCCCAAAAAGATTGTAAGAGAAAATAATGATAATAAAACCTGAAGTAAGTTAAGCAGAAAAACACAAAAGTAGAATAAATCTAAAAGTGGAATTTTTGAAAAGAACAAAAACGTACAAGAAATCAAGAGCAGAGAGTACATATGAGAGTAGGGATGAGAAAAGACAATTAGCCATGAATACAGGAGAGATGAAATGGGTCATAGCAGACTACTCTAGGTCACCCTACAGAAGAAAAACGAACATGCAGAAGAAATGAACAATTCTCACTAAGACATCTATGGTCAAATTGATTAAGAAGAACTGAAAAATTGACCAGTAACTCTTGAAAACATTGGAAAAAATTAAAACTCTATCACTGGAAAAACAAAAACATCAAATAGGTTCGCAGATCATTTCAAGGATATATGAACCATTCTAAGCATGGGAAAACATGAACAGCTTTCTAACAAATTGTATAAAACAAGGATGACGTTTTAAAATAAAAGATAAAATAAGAAAAAAAAGCTATAGCCTAAATTCTAAATAAAATCTTGCAGTGTATCTAAAATAATAGAATAATACTAAAAGGGGTCTATTTCAGGAATACAATTATGGTACAATTTTAGGATATTTATTACATAACCCATTACACACAGAAAATAAAAGAAAAATCACTTGATTATGGCAATAATTGCTGGACAAGAAAAGGTTTCCTCAAACTCATCCCCATTTCTTAATTCTTAAAAATTTCAGGAAAAAAGAATTGAAGGAGATTAGTTAAATAATATATAGACCATTTACCAAAACTAAGAGCGATTGTTATTATGACTGCTATAGCTGTCATCTGTATAACTATTATTCATTAACAATAATTTAGAGGTTTTGATAAACTTCATATAAAAAGAAAATAAATAACTGTATAAATATTAGGAAAAAAACCATAAAACCATTGATTTATTTGAAAATTGTATTTCTAAAAACACAAAGATCTCTAGTTAAAAAAGCGATTGAAATTATTAAAATCATAAGACAAATTGGCTGGATATAAGAAATATGAAAAAATCAATAGTTCTTCCTTATTCTAGCAATGAACAACTAGAGAAAGAAACGGTAAAAATATTTCATTTGCAAGAGTTACAATATTTATAAAATATTTGGGAATAACTAACAACAGTGGCCAAACCCTGTATGCAGAGCATGATAAACCAGTGGAAAGTACTAGGTTATTGGATGGAAAGACTTAATAGCAAAAAATAAATTATTTCACGTTACATATATAAATTTAATAAATTACAATTACAATCAAAAACTCATTTTTGGAGAAAATGAACAACATTAATTTATAATTCTTGTGGAAAAGTGTTCAAGAAAAGCATAATAATTTATGAACATATAAGCAAATCGATGCTGTATTGTCATATGCATAGATATGCATATCTCTGGAAAAGAATAGAGAATACAGAAATGATACATTATATAATGAAAGCTAACTTATAATAATAAATGTATATTTTAGTTCAATGTGAAAAGGACGGAATTCTTAATAAATAATCTTGGAAGTGTTGATTTCCTATTTGAAAGAAAATTAAGTTATTCTCCTCCCTCATATCATATATGCAATTAAATTCCAAATGGATTAAAGACAAATTAATAATGTGACTTTTGTAATAAAATTCAGGAGATTAGATAGAAGCATATGAGCAGTCATAAAAAAATACCGTAAAATAAAGCTGCACCTATTCAACTACATAGAAGTTAGACACCGTGTATGGTAAAGTAACCATAAATTAGGTCAGTATGAAAAAAGAAATATTTGGAAAATAATTCCTGCCATACAGAGGACAGCAAGAAGGTTAATAGCTATGTGAGAAGGAAAGTAAAATTGGCAAGATATGGAAAGGAATTTCATGGAATCAGGGTGTGCCATAAACACACGAGATGCTCATCCTCATCAGTAGTAAAGAAGATGTATATCAACACAACTATGAGCTATTACTTTCTACAGGACTAACACATTGAAAAGACTAATAACACTGATTGTTTCAGTCAGTGTGGGAAAATGGTATACTTGGACACTTTTGGAGGAAAAGTGAATTATTTCTGTCTTTTAAAAGAAACCTCTCAAATCTGCTAAAATTAATAATACGTACTTCTTTTGATCAAGAAATCACACATCTGGGAATCCACAGCATAGAATTAAATGACATAACACATGTATAGCACTTTAGAATAATGTCTGGCATATCGTAAACTCTACTAGAGTGTTATAACTATTATTGTTATGGTTTATATTAACTAAACTGAGAACAAAATGGGGGCTGTCAGGAGGAGAATGATGATAAATTATGATACAACCACAATATGGAATACAATGCAACCATTAAAAAGAGCTATTTCAGATGATATGAAGCAATTTATATGAGTGACACTGTTGAGAGACAAAAGCAAGACGCAGAATAGTGTGCATAATTTAATTGTATTTTTAAATTAAACAATGGTGGAAGCCTTCCAAGTTGGAGATAAATCCTAGGCTGTTAAACTGCAAGTAGAGGGGAGGAAGAATCGTGTGGGTAGAGGTGAATGAGCAGGAAAGAGGAAACAAAGCATGAGAGGAAAAGAAAAAAAAGACAACCTTAGAAAAACAAGTAGTGTGTATGAACAATTCAGAGCGTGTATGAGCAATTATTTTATGTGTCAGAATTTGTTTTATCACTGAAATAATGAAATATATAATATACAGTCTCTATCTTCCAGAAATGGTGGTAGAACTGTAGACAATAAATGACAATCCAATATTATAAGAAAATTTACTCCTAGGTAAGGACTTCAGGTTGTCTTTCTAGAGGACGGGATATCTAAGCTGGGTTTTGAAGGATTAATGGGAGTTTACCAGGTAAGTGGGGTGAGCAATGACATTTGGTGGTATGAAAAACTATATACAAACCATAATGTTAACAAATATGTGATGGGTTTTGGTTACTAAAAACACCTTTTAAGAGTTGGTTATGGTGGGAGATGGTCCTTATTTTAATGTTACACAGCTGTCAAATTTGAAAGTCATATTTTGGTGGTTTCTAGAGAAGATGGTACTCAGATGATACCATCTTATATTTTTACAGTAACTTACACTTATAAAATGCTTTCATATTTCTCCAGTAGCCAGTCTCACCCACTCATCTTCTGACTTAGAAATATGAAACTCTTTATTTGGGTTTTGATGCTTTCCCCATTGGATGCTTGTTGTGTTTTTGTAGAGAAAGCTGACAAGTGAGTCATATCCGTTTTAATCCTATTTTAATATTTAATATTTAATATTTAATCCTATTTCTTACAAAATAATTCTGGTTATTGGTGGTGAACACGATGTAGTCTGTACAGAAATGGATATGTAATCACGTCCTCCTGAAATTTACACAATGTTTTAAGCCAATATGATCTCAATAAAATAATTTTTTAAAAATTCTGAATTTAATAAATTTTTTCTTTAGCAGAACTGTAGCATCACAAACTTATGTTGGGGAGCTGATCTTCTTTCTCGATACCAATTAAGACATAGTAATTTTGAAATACTTGAGGAAACTATAAAAAAGTTTTTCATAAAGAATGGCAAGTATATGTGATTTTTTTGAGTTGCTTTTGTGCTCTTTTAAGACTTTGCATCATATTTGGAGAGGTATTTAAACAGCAGATAACTTGCCTTAAGTATTTCTATCATAAAACTTTTCTTCCTATCACAGGGGTTAAACCTTAAAAATGATTAGAATTAGAAACATTTTACTCAAGATGCTGATTTTATAGTCCTTCCTTTATACGAGGTAAAGAACAGTCAACGAGTTGTCACCACCCTCCTCCCCCGCCCAGTGCTGGATCCTATTAATTCAGACTTTCATTTATTTATCCATTCGATAACATTTATTCATCCATTCGATAACATTTATTCCTAGCACAAGTGTCATCGACTAGAAAAAAACCCAAGAACAAAACAAACACAGTCGTTGCTTTCATCGAAAATACACTGTACATTTTATGCAGACACACACCACACATACACAGAAGTTGCGTAAGCAAGGGTGAACTTCACAGAGTGAGAAATGAATGGAGGTTGCTTTCATATGCTCCAGTCTCATCTTCAAAATACACATTACCCCCCACCCCACCTCTGGCTCTGAGAAGATACCTTCTTCATTCTATTTCCATCTATCCATTAACCCACTCAGTTTCTTGATGGGAATAAAAAATACTGCACTGGAGACTTTAGATTTCTATAATTGTTAAAATTAAATCCATGCATTTATCTAATCAGAGGAAATTCAAGATTACCCAGAGGACGGCGATCTGCTTTGTGACTACCCAGCCACAATGACAGTGAGGTGCTTTCAGAATGCAAAGGCAGTTGCAGGATAATGGTTATTTTTTTAAATTAAGGATTAATAATTTTGCTAATTTCCCTCATAAGAGAATTTTGGGGTAGTATTTACAGAGTACTCGCCTTGAAAGGCCTCTTCTGTCACTTGTGGGTCACTGGCAGCTGGAAAGCTTAAACTACTTTTCCTCTGCAGGAGGGTTCTGCATCTACCCCAGCTTCTACCACACAGGCATGTGAGGGTAGGAACTCGGAAAGAGGAAATGAACACTGGGAACTGTCAAATGTGCAGCTTTTTAGGCAAGAATGGGGGCAGAACATGGGTTCTTTGTGGCGGTCAGGGTAGACACGGCCCTGTCAGGTGCCCAACCCTCTGGGTGGGTGCTCAGCGATAGGGCAAGGCAACGGCTTCCCTCTAGAACCTTCCAGTGTGGGCGGGCATTTCTCTTGGCCGCATACCTTCTTGCTGTGCATTCTCCATGTCTTATTTTCTGGTATTCCAAGAAATTCTGTAAGCTTTCTGAAGCCTTGTAATAAATCTCTTTCTACTTAAACCTGTTAGGGCTAACTCTGTTATTTGCAGCTAAGTGCCCTGACCAGTACAATTATGGAACATTTGTCAGAGGAACTACTCGGTATCAAAAAGACTTTAGGATTTCCTGGCCAGACTGGCCTAATGTGAGGGGGAAAACAATCTGCCAGAGTTACTTTAGGGCCTTCTAACCCAGACCACTATGTGCCAGAAATGATCAGCGTTGGGGTGATCTTCCAAGGACTCTTGAAGAATTGTGCACAGAAATTTATTTAGGGTATTTCGCTGCTGAGAGAATTAAAGATTAGGTTGCCATTGGTATTTGTCTTCCTGCTTAATTCCAAAGCAGAAAACTATCTTGAGGAATTAAACTAGAGTGGTGTTTAATGGTACAGCAGTGGTCAGGGTGGGAAAGGGCACTGGGAAAAGTGGGCAGCAAGGTGGATGGATAAAGAGGCACCGAAAACAACAAGAAATGGTAGGTGACTACAGTAAGTTTTGTCTACATCAAAAGTTTACCCAGAATTAAAGTTCTAGGGAAACAACGAGATCACATTCCTTTTATTCCAACCATGGTTTTCCACTGTCTGATCTAAAAAAGCTGCTTTTTACTATATAATTTCAATATGTAAGGTACAAGTATATTCATAACAACTGCTGTATTTATTGAGTACATGCTATTCAGCAAGCAGTGTTCTAGCCACTTTTTATTATTTTATCCTAGCACTAATCGCACAAAGCAGGTACTCTGATCGCCATTTTGTTTTTGAAAACGCTGAAGCTCGGAGAGGAGAAACACCTTGCTGCAGGTCACACGGTTAGTAAACGGTGGTTCTGCAATATGACCTCATGTCAGCATCTTTAGTAGCCTTCCTTCATTGTCAGTCTTCTTGAAACCACCCTTCAAGGTGATAGCTCAGGAAGCTGAAGTATTAATCAGTTTTCTCCAGGTGAACAGGATGGTAAGGAAGAGAGCCAGGGTTTGGATTTGGCCTTCCTAACTCCCAAGCCCATGCTGCCTCTCAGGATGTGCCAACTGAGAATGAAAAAGTTGGACCAAGAAGAGGAGCACGTTGACCAGAAGTCTCCTTTATAACAGCCAGCTCCCAGCTAATCTACATAGAAAAGGATAATTTCAAACTTTTGTGATACTGTTATTCTTTGCTCTATCACATCCAGCCCGTCCATCACTTAGGGGTCATACTAACGACATAGGAGGATGGCAGAATTACTAACCGTGAAGTCCTGCAAGGCTGTCGTCTTGTCACACTGAGGCAGTGAATGATGCCACAGAGTTCTGCAAACTAGTGTGTGTAGAATGGGTGGAAGTAATCAACAGGCGACCCCAGCAGCCTTTACTGCTGGGGTAAAATGAAGCAACCACCAATAGGTCACACCAAAGACAATTCTATCAAGGCAGCTTTAACAAGATAGAGTTGTTAGCTATTAGGAAGAAATAGGGCCACAGGCCTGATTGAGGAATGGCACAATCTGATGCTGATCATTTGACAGCTTTGGAACCAAGAATGACTAGTTGGAGCTGAGACCACAACATAGACTTCATACATTTTCAGCATTATCCATATTTTTTGGTTACTAGAATTAGTATGTACATGAAAACACCAAGTTGTCTGGGAAACTGGGATTCTGGTCAGGAAAATGTCACTTTTAGAGAATGAAACGTTCTCTAAAGTGAAAATCATGTATTGAACGGAGATGGTTAGTTAATGCATTGCTGAGAGATTTAAGAAACATCATGCCCAGTCAAGTTAGACTCACCGTAGGGTCCGTACAGAAAGGAAACTTGAGATAGCTGTGCATGAATTAATTTGCATTGTACCCTGCCTTGACAAAGAAATGATTACTGGGATGTTCTGCAGAAAGTAGAGATCAACAAGAACCAATTTTCAAGTGTTTGCTTTATTTGTAAAACTGTGAGACAGCAGGTACCCTGAGAAATTAACACGAAATAGAGAGTGTGCATATCTTATTGAGCAGGGCAAAGTAGTAGCAATGAGCTAGATGTAAGTGTTAGAGATTTGAATTTTTTGTTTGTTTCTTTGTTTTGTTTTTAAATCAACTTTATGGAGGTATAATTTTTACATAATAAAATGCACTTGCTTTAAATATAGAATTTGATGAGTCTTGAGAAATGTATGCACCCTTGTAATTATGACCACAATCAAGACGTAGAACAATTCAATCACCCCAAAAGGTTCCCATGCAACCCTTCTCAGTCAGTCCCCACTGCTAGCCCCAGCCTTGGGCAGCCACTGATCTGTTTTCTGTCACTAAGTATTAGATTTGTCTTTTCTAGAGTTTCATATCACGTAATGTATATGAAGTTAAAAGTTTAGTACTGAGAATACTCTAAGTATCCCAATAATGTGTGTTTGTCTCTTATTGTATTTAATATGTCGGCATACAAGTTTAACTACCTGTCTCATGAGTCTGAAGAGTTTGACTCAGTCCCTCTGCCCTTAATCACTTTAAAGGAACTTTGTTGTAAGTCTCTCAAAGAGCACTGAGTAGGTCTCATTCATTCATTTATTCATTCAGTAATTCACTTGACATATTTATGAACACTTTTATGTATGAGGTAGCATTTAATTGTTTGAGATATAAACGAACAAAGATGAACAAAGTTGCCAGTCCCTCACTGAGCTTACATCATAATGTGGGTAGATAGACAATAAACCCAACAATAAAATAAACTTGTTAGATTTTAGAAGGTAGTAACCTCTACTGGGAAGATGAAGCAGAATAAAAGGAATTGAGAGTAATGGTGGGGCGAGAATTGGATTTTAAATATGGTGGTCAGGACAGTCCATGCTCAGAAAGTGATATTTGAGAAAATTCTGTAGATGAGGGAGCCAGCCATGAGAGTATCTTGGAGAAGTCTGCTACAAGAAGAAGCAAGTTGATGCAAAGCCTCAGGAATGAACAAGAAACCAGAGCTCATAAACCCATACTTACTTATAAAATGGAAGAACATAGTGAAATTGACATATGACACAAAACTAAGTTACAACTGTTTGAACATCAACTAGTTCAGACTCAGATATTTCAAGATAAAATCATAGACAAACTGATTTAACAGAACTCATGGGTTCCAAAGCCCACTGACTGGTTGAACAACTCGCTTAGATCACAATTTCTCACCAATCTCTGGCTTTTGCCCTAAAACCAATCTATGACTAACCTCAGCCTCCAAATCCCTGACTTCCCTTTCTGAGATACTTCTGACACTTTACCAAGGCAACCCTCTCCCACATTCAACATTCTAATAAATCCAGCTTTGTGTGATCAACAGATTTCGCTGATGGTCTTTGTATGCAGGTTTTGTGAAGCTGAAGGCAGGAAAGTACCTAGAATTTTAAAGTGACAACAAGGGGTTCTGTATGGCTGAAACTCAGTGAAAAGGAGTACAGTGGGAAATAATGTGAGAGGGCAAGAGGGCCATATCATAGAGGGCCTTATTGATCACTTTAAGGATTTGATGTTAGTCTGGGTTACAAGTGAGACACTGGACAATTTTAAGAAGAGAAGTGATATAACCTGACTCCATTTTGAAAGGTCTCACTCTAGTTGCTGGGTTGGGAATAGAGTATAAGAGGACAACCTTGGAAGCAAGATGGCCAGTTAGGAAGCTATCAAAATAATCAAGACCTGAGATGTTTGTAGCTTGGCTGGCATGACAGCAGTAGAGATAGTGAACAAAGATTGGATCCTGGGTTTTTGCAAGTGGAGCCAGTGGGATTTACTAATAGGTTGGATATGGAGATAAGAGAGAAAGAAGATTCAGGGACGATTCCAAAGTTTTCGACCGCAGCAACTAGAAGGATGAAATTGTCACTTCCTAATTGGTAGAGACTGACATTGTACAGGCTTGTGGGGGAATTTGAATAATTCAGTTCTGGACATTGTTATAGGCTGAATTGTGTTCCCTCAAAACTCATATATTGAAGCCGTAACTCCCCGCACCTCAGGTTGTGACTCTATTTGGAGACAGAGCCTTTAAAGAAGTGGCTGAGTTAAAATGAAGTCATTAGGGTAGGCCCTAATCCAACATTACCGGTGTCTTCATAAGAAGAGAAACTGGGACACACACGCCCAGAGGGAAGACCACGTGAAGACACAGGGAGAACAGAGCCATCTATAAGCCAAGGAGAGAGACCTCAGAAAAAATCAACCCTGCTAACACCTTGACCTCAGACCTCTGGCCTCCAGAATTGTGGGAAAATAAATTTCTCTTGTTTGCTATGACAGCTCTAGCAAACCAATATGGAAATGTTAAGTTTTGAGATGTCTATTAGACATCCAAATGAAGATTTAAATTCATCCAAATGGAGATTTAAATTCACGCAAGAAATCTACACTGGAGATACAAAATTGGTCCTCGTCACTCAGATGGTATTTAAGAATATTAAACTGTGTGAGATCACTAGGAAAATGACTGCAGAAACAGAGCTGAAGGGATCCAAGAAACAAAGACTAGGAAATCCCACTTTTAGAGGGGAGAGATATGATAAAAGGGACAGAGTCTCAGCAAAAAAGACTGAAAAAAAATGACCAGTCAGAAAATTAAGAGTATGCTATTCTGGAAGCCAAGTCAAGAAATTGTTTCCTATAAAAAGGAACAACTATTTCAGATACTCCTGACAGGTCCAGTAGGTTGAGGACTGAGAATTGACCCTTGTATTTAGCAATGTGGAGATCAGTGGTGACATCATGAAGAGCACTTTTGACCCAATTGAGGAGGAGGTAAAAGTTTGATTGAAATAGGTTTAAGTGAGAATGGGAGGTGAGGAATTTAAAAAAATTCATCCTTTTTCTGTGTGTATACATGTGCCTAGCCCAGAAGAAGGCAGATTGAATCTGCTTATTAGATCTTTTTCAAATAAATAAAAGATTAAATCCAGTTTCCAAGTCAGCAAAACTTTAGTGGAAGTGATCTCGCAAGGTACCTTGAGAAGTTCCCTGCTGTCCTTCTCAGACATCTCTCCAAGTGCTTTTAGACATTTCTGTGTAGAACAGCATCTCCATGGACAAGATAGTCTAAGAACACGCCTGTAAAATTTACATACCATAAAGCAGGAATAAGTTCTTCAGAGAGCTATTTACATTTTTCATTTGATGTTGCAACAGATTTCCTCAGGACACAGCACATTACATTCCAGAATTTTAACTGAAGAATTGTTTTTATAAATTAAATTACTAGTGAAACTGATTAGTACACTTTTTTATATCATGACATAAAGGCGTTGTTTT
Source organism: Equus przewalskii (assembly GCF_037783145.1). Taxonomy (NCBI): domain Eukaryota; kingdom Metazoa; phylum Chordata; class Mammalia; order Perissodactyla; family Equidae; genus Equus; species Equus przewalskii. The sequence continues at coordinate 52,606,180 of NC_091849.1, forward strand.
AGAAGTATGGCTTTTCAAAAGAATGCTAACATTATCTAAGGGCCTATGGAATTTTTCTGTAACCCAGCTGATTTAACTACACGTCATGTTGTAACAGTTGATTATTCAACATATCTGAATATGAATCTGAATAGTGGAGTTTTGGTTAATACAACTTTAGGCTGATAAAAAGTAGCTGTTTTTTGGTTTATTTTTAACTCTTTTTTTTAGAGGTTGTATTAATGCAAGAGATGGATGCAAACTGAGGACTTATTGCTATTTAAGAGAGGAATATTTGGGCTATGTGGTAGATGGCATTAACTTATTTTTGAGTTTATCCTTTTATTTCACATGTTTTTACAGATGACTCTTTTAGGCCCTGCACTGTGCTAACTATTGGAGACAAATAGGTGAACCAGACAGGCATGATGCCTGCCGCTTGGAGCTTATAATGTAATGGAAGACCAATAACAATTAAACAAATAAACTTATAATTAAATCTGTGGTCAGCTCTACCATGGGATGTATTCCTACCATGGGAATTGTGATGTCTGAGGTCAAATAGTAAAAATGCAATTGCTGCTATGAAAACATTTGTGAAAGAGAGACTATAAAGAAAATACTGTAGTGGTATATAAAATATAAAGGAGAATAGTTTAGACAGCATGGTCAAGAAAAACCAGAGATGATAATTAATTTGAGACTTGAGTGATAAGAGGAAGCTCTCCAAGCAACGAGTGGGAGAAAGAGTGCTCCTAGCAAAAGTCCTGAGTCAGAAAAGAGATTAGGAACCGAGAAAAGGATGGGGTGGCTGGAGCTTAGTGAGTGAGAGAACAAGTGGTTTGAAATAAAATTATAGAGATAGAGAGAAAGACCTTACTTGAGCTTGTAGGATTTCTTGTTAAGTACAATAAGAGGCCATCTAAGGATTTTAAGCGAAGGAAAATAATATTCAGAAAGGGCACTCTGCTTTCTGTGTGGAGGATGAACAGAAAGGGTGCAGCTAAGGAGACTGTTTAGAAGCCTCCAGAAATATTCTAAAGAAAAAAATGATTGCATGGAGGAAATGGTGGTAGAGGTAAGTAATGGATTGAGCCATTTTTGGAGATAGAACTCCAAGGACTTAGTGATTAATCAGCGATGGGGAAGAAATTACATAAGGAAGCACAAAATCTTCCACGGAAGAGTCCCATAATTTGCGTGTGTTTCTAGTTCCTTGTTCTTTTGGAATCTTTCCAAATAAATGAAAGCACTGTTTCTGATGCTGGTGCTTGAATCCTCCGTTGTTATTTTCTCACATTCAAAACCTTTTGAAACATAGAGAGTAGAATCCAATGTACAACTGAGAAATAAGGATACATTCAATTAGTCAAAAAGGAAGTGGATGTTGAATCGAAGCTCCCTCTAAAAAATAAACAAAGCCTTAGAATGCTACTTAGGATAATTCTTTTTCACCCATAAGAAAGAAATATACTAACTCAACTTTAGAGTTTATTGCATGATGCATTCATCATAGTGTCCAAAAAAACTCATATTCTCCTTGTAAATAGTCATTACTAAAAATCTCTTCTTGGATTTCAAATGTGTTCCTAATTACTGTAAATATTATTAAAAGATTACATCCATGCTGTTGTGTTATGACTAGAAATAATATTCCTTATCCACTTAGTTTGGATTTCCCTTCAGTTAATGGAGTACCTAGGTGAAATCCTAGAGAGAGAAAGTTTTACTAAGTCAATAACGCTGCATTTCAGCTTCTTTCTTCAGATATCTTATTTCTATCAAAGACTAAAAATAACGAATTATTAATTCTGTCATTTCTCTTCATCTTTGAAAGAAAGTAAAAAGAAACATCCTCTTCTAAGAAAAGGATGTGGAATAGGTAGAACAACTATAACTGCTGTGGTTCTCTTGAGTTTTGTCTTCAAATTTAACTCTTACCCAATTCCAGAGGGGATCATCTCCCTAGAAATCTGACAACCACGTGAATACTATTTATCTGGAGTTTGTGTGACTCTTTTTACACATTTAAACCCATGGAGAATCTAGTTTATGTCTTTATTTTTAAAAGTGGATTTTATTGAAATTAGTTATTATTATTTCATTCTATATGAAACTTGAGTCATGATATAGAGCAGTTGAAGACGCAAGAGATTTTAAAATGGCAGAGAAATAGTTGTTTACTCTAGGAAGCCTGGTGCATATTTTAAATACCATATGTATTTTATGAGAGAAGTCAAGAAAAGGGGAAAAGCAAATTAATTCTGATTGTGGAAATAATTATTGAAATTTTTATAAAGGTAGACTTCAAGCTATAGTGGTATTCTTATTCTCCCTCATTTTTAACTTGGCTAAAAATTTTTAAAAAAATGATATTTTTTAACAAGAGTCAAAGAACAGAGGATTTGAAAGAATGGATTACTTGGAGATCTTCTCTTTTGATAAGTTCTTGAAAGGTGGCTATAGCTCTTTTGCTGAGGGGTGAGGGGTGGGGGGTCAGGGCAATTAAACCTCAAAGTAGAAGAAAGATAATCAGGGATTTTTATGTCAAACTTCTCTCAAGCTCAAAAGTTACAATTTATGCCTCATCATTATTCTACAAGATCATGGAAAGGATAAGTATTGTTGAGTTGTACTGGCTGTGGTTTCCAGTAGGACTACAGATACAATGTAGATGTCACCAGGTTGACAATGAATTTGGAAGATCTGTTTCACAAGAAGCTAGCCAGTCACAGGTCTAGAGAGGACACTGCAAGAGGTTAGGGTTTAGCCACAGTACAAACACGCTACTTACCTAGTCCCAGCTCTGCAGGGCTTCCAAAGCGCACAGGTAAAAAGTTAGGCCAGCCTGGGAGCAAGTCCATCTCACTTTCAATGTAGGTGCCTCTTACTCTGGTTAGCTCTGGTTCTCAGTATGAGAAGTCAAATTCTCATTTTGCAGGTCATCCACTCGGCAGCAGCAGCATCCTCGTGGCACTTGCTAGAAATACAAACTCTTGGGCCCCAACCTGAATCAGAATCAGAAACTGAATCAGAAACCTGAATCAGAAACTGAATCAGAAACTCTGGAGCTCAGGGCCCAGCCATCTGTGTTTTAATAAACCCTCCAGGTGATTCTGATGCAAACCAAAGTTTGAGAAAGACACAGAAATAGTTTCCAACCTTAATAGCCTTAAAAAAATATTGATTCATAGATTCTGCCCTCAGAAATTTTGATTTAATAGTCCTTGTGTCCAGTTGGGCATTGAAATTTTAAAAATCTCCTAAAGGTTTCTATTGTTCAACCATGGTTAAGCATCCTTGATTAAAGGAAGATTTGGGTCTCCCGGGAACCATATCAACTCAATGGAGCTGGCTCCTTGAACCATTAAAATCATCGAAAGAGTAATCAAGTCTTTTGTTACCCACACAACCCCACACAAGCCCAATTTCCACCCCTACTTTAGAAAGAAAAGAGCTGCAAAAGCTGTGCAAAATGTCACTCTTTGAAATGCTGTGTAATTTCTTGCAAACGCTAAGAAGAAAGGTGGCAGCAAATGCCTCAGGTCTTCGGGACTCTTCCTGAATCCGTGCTTTCCCTTCTCCCAGTGCCTTTTCCTGGTCCAACCTGATGTGACTCAGTGCTGAGTCTATTCTTGGTGTCTGAGTTCAAGTGCATTAATAGGTTTTCTGACAGTGGCTTTGTGGCTTTCGGGACAATAGGGAGTCACTTTTCAGCTATATTCTATTTGTATCTAGGAAATCTGGCACTAGATAAAATGATTCATCTTTCTAAAATTTTTACTTAAAATATTAAATTACACCACACTCTCTGGTATTTGGTGACACTCTTTTCCTCTTAGAGGTGACTGTGAGCTCTCATGTCCTTCATCTTTGTTCATACTCTCTAATTTATATATATATATACATATATGTATATTTGTGTATATATATATATACATACATATATATATATGTTCTTTTCAGTTGCCCATAGTTCCACTTATAATGCTTCTTTCTTTCCGGTGATGAAAATCACCAGGTTTTATTGATCATTTCTAACATGAATGACTCAGCTATTCATACAGATGCATTTGCTTCATTTCAGAAGCACTTTGAAAATGTCACTTTGAGAGAATGATGAGATGGCAGCAGATATTTGGTGAATACAGATGGTCCCTGACTTATAATGGTTTGACTTGCAGTTTTTCGCCTTTAAGATAGTGCAAAGCAAAAAGTGTTCAGTAGAAACCACGCTTCAAATTTTGAATTTTGATTTTTCCCAAGCTAGTGATAAGCAGTACAATCCTTTCCTGTGACGCTGGGCAGAGGCAATCACAGGGTGAATGACAGATACACTTCGACCCATTCTGTACCCAGACACCCATTCTGTTTTTCACTTTCAGTACAGTGTTGAATAAATTACATGAGATATTCAATACTTTATTATAAAATAGTTTTTGTGTTGTTAGATAATTATGCCCCACTGTTGGCTAATGTAAGTGTTCCGAGTACATCTAAGTTAGGCTAGGCTAAGCTATGATGTTCGGTAAGTTACATGTATCAAATGCATTTTTGACTTACCATATTTTCAACTTATATTGAGTTTATTGGGACATAACCCCATGGTAGGTTAAGGAAGATCTATATAGTACAATGTCTCTTCTTTCTCCTTCAAAGTTTCCAATGGAAGTTTTAAGAATATATAGAGTACCCTTGGTCAGCAGGATGACTATTTTCCTTAAAATGTCTGTTCCTTTAAAACAGAAAAGAAAAGTAGGGTAGTTTAGTGACTACGAGTGTATATTGTGGAGCCAAACTGTAGGAGTGGGAGTGTGAAGCCCAGGTTTGTCATCTACATCTTGCTATGTAAACTCAGATAAAATATTTGTCTTTTATTACCTTTTATTTTTTATCTTCTAATTAATGACAAGAGTCCTATTCTTTCTTATGAGAGTCTTATGGATTAAGCTAGTTAGCATACGTAAATCAGTTAGAACAAGACTTTTTACATATTAAGATCTCAATAATTCTTATGTGTGTAAAGATCTTGCTATGCTCACATTCAGATTCATTAATCTAATTTTTTAAAAGTTGTAATCACTACATAATATAATGAGGCTAAATATGGACCCAAGTTCGATTGCAATTATTTTCATATCTTTGAGAATTTTAAAAATAAGGGCAATAAAAAATCTTGAATTAACTGATGCATCCAAGCTTGACTTACTCGTTCCTGTGGTTGGCTAGTCGCTGTGTGACTTCCTCCATGTTCTTGGCTAATTCGCAGACAGATGTGGTCCGCCTGTGAGGCAGCAAGTAAGGAGAGAGTTGGTAAAAGTGTACAGTTCTGCATCTGATTTTAAGCACTTATAATGGACAGAGTAATTACTATAATAGAAATTTAAATACCAATGGTAATAACTGAGAATCACCTGTTCAACCAGAACAGAAATTCAAGGTTGAAATTATAGGCAAAATATCAAGCCTATCTAATTATATGGAGTACTAAAAAATAAGAACACATTTCTTGAGTGACTTATAGCTCATAAATATTCTTATAGTAGTAATACATTTTATCTTTAGATTATATTGTGGTTTATAAATTATTTTCATATTATTTCTTTTAATCCTCCCCAATGTGGGGATAGAGATAAATATATCCTATTCACACAAAAGGGCAGTATCAGGAGTGTACAACAGCAAAGCTGTTTTGTAGCTACTTTTTTCAATAAATACATCAAAGCTATCAGTACTAGCGGTTTCAAAAAGATTGGTCCTAGTAATATGTAAAGATTTTACAATATCTGATTAGCATTAATATGAATAATTTTGTATTATACTATATATATATCTTTTCTTATCATTTATAATTTGCTATTAAATTATATATTTAAAACATTTTGGTAGTGCGAACCCTTCTGAAAAGCCAAGAAGACAATTTGTATTGCACAAAGAAAACTGTTTAAGTTTCTGTTTCTGAAATTTTTGAAGTGTCTTCAGTGGTTACACGCATTCTGCAGGAGAAAAATATTGATCTTAGGGGGGAAGTATCAGAAACTTACAAAGGGTAACTGAACACAAATGACTACTTTTGCTTCCCAAGTACCTTAAGTGAATTTTAATTTTATATATACATATTTGTTGTTAGTGCCTTCGAGTCCATTCTGACTCCTAGTGCCCCTGTGTACCACAGAGCAGAACCCTGCCCGGTCTTTTTGTGCCATCTTCTCACCTTCCATCACTGTGTCAGACAATGCTCTGCTGGTATTCATAGGCTTTTCATGGCCACTTCTTTTGGAAGTAGGTGGCCAAATCCTTTTTTCTAGTCCATCTTATTCTGGAAGCTCCGCTGAAATCTGTTCACCATGGTGACCCTGTTGGTATTTGAAATCTCAGTGGTCTAGCTTTCAACATCACAGCAACACACAGCACCACAGTATGACACCTGACAGGTGGGTGGTGTGGTTCCCTGACTGGGGAACAAACCCTGGGCCAGGCAGTGAGAGCACCGAATCTTAACCACTAGACCACCAAGGCTGCTGGTGATACAAATATTGTGAACATTTAAAATGACTTGAGGAAATCCTATAGTTTTCCAGCACATTTTTATTTTGTGATTTCCTCACATGACATTTACCTTCAAATCCTCCCATGTTCCCTTTCAGCGCCTGGCTCAGAAGGAGTTGTCATCCACTGGTCATGCAGAAAAGTTAAGTATTTGAGGCAAAATATATTTGTATTTAGGAAAGCTTTCCTAAAGTATATTTCTTTCAGAGACTTTTCTATTTTAGAGTCACAGAGCAGTGCTTCTGCTCAATCTACCACATGGAGATGGGACATTTTATTCATCTCCCAGTTTTGCTGGCACTCTTGCTTGCCAGGCTTAGCATCAAATGGATGGACAGAGCATCAAGATAATGAGGTCCTGGAGCTGTCAATGTGCTCACTGGCATGTAAGGCAGGCTCAGTGGACCTTGGATTCACTGTGCTGCTCTTGTGGGAAGGAAGAATGACGACACGGCGGCTGTAGGCATAACTAGGGTGGAACAATCTGAAAACGGTGGATGGAAGAGATGCGATATACAAACACTGAGGCTCAATTTAATGAACTGCTGTTGAATGACATTCATGGCAACTATATTGTCAAAGGGAAATAGAGATAGACTAAATTTGAGTGAAACTTATAAGTTGTCCACGGTATAAAATTTTTAAGTCACAGAGAGCTATAGCTTTGCAAAGAACTGGCACAAGTTGTGTCAAAAGCTAAGCAGAGGGCCCTGAGACAAATAATGTGGAAAGGGTCTCTAAGACTTCAACTTGAAAAAACCTGCAAACCCCTTCAGCACTTCTAAGAGTGTGTGTGTGTGTGTGTGTGTGTGTGTGTCTGAAGGTAGTTTGGGCAGTGATTTTATCCAAGGTCAAAACCATTCATCAAAGACAAATGGATAGTCCTTTAGTCTGACAAGCACTTAAAACTACTCCCTGGCTTTTTAGCTACATTTGTGCTTATAATGTTCAATTCCAACCACATTTGAGGAGGTTGCTGTCATGGCTTTTGGCTGAATGCTGCAGGTCAGCCCATGAAAAATTTCAATGGTCAGACAAGGAAGAGAGTCAGACGAAAAGAGACACCTAATATTCTAGACTTGGCAGCAGGCAGGAGGACAGGTGGCAGAAATCTTTCATGCTGAAAAGCAGTCTGAAAGGTGACATTGAACGTGGGTTATAGAGCAAGGTTTAACAGTCCAATTCCCCAATTTAGAAATGCTACTAAGAACCCAATGTTCCATAGAACAAGGATCAAAATTCTCAGTTAAAGGTGGTTTGTATGTAGAAAAAAAGGGCGTTGCTATAAATATCAGGTGGTTTATTGCGTGCCATGCCAGAAGGAAGATAATGATAGTGGTATCGTATTCACTAACAGTGAAAAGGAATCTGGGGTATATACCTTTACCAGAAACCCAGAGGTGTGGATGTTAGGACATAAGTGTGGGATCTTTAGCATTTTGCACATGTAATTGCCTTTAAAATTCAGATAAACTGTAGTACTGACAGAAATGTATAGTATAAGGAGAAAAATGTTCAGATTTTAAGACACTATTAGCGACCTTCTTCTGGGCTTCATGCAGGTGATTAAGTTAGTCAAGGACATGGAAAAGAGAGCTAAGAATACTAAAAAGAGAGGAAGCAAAAGAACTGGCAAGAGCGATCTGAAAGAGGAAGGAGGGATGGAGCATGATAGAAAATCAAGGTAACAGAGTCGATGGCCAACCCAAGCAGTCTTTGGTGTGGGAAAGAAGAATAGACTTCCAGGATGTACAGGCTGGAGAAAGGTGAGAGGGAGAAATCAGACTATTCCAGGGCTAGAGCTGTAAGGATCCACTCACAATACCAGCCTGTGGTCCTCAAGGCCAGAAGAGGCAGGAACAGGAGATGGATCAGTATTCAAATGCTGCCAAATAGCCACTGAATGATGATGTGACATTTGTTTCCCTTCACTCTGGCTCCTTTTCATGGCTAGATTCTATCTGATCTCCCCACTAACCTGAGACTATTCAAGATTTTACATGTCAACCCTCCCCATTACTATCACTCTTTTTCTTTTTTCTCTTTCCTTAATGATCTGTCAGCCCTTGAGGTTCTGAATAGGCTCAGCCATAACCTGCCTTTAATGTTTAGTATGTAAGTGGATTACAATTCTGCAGGTGTTCTTTAGATTTTTGTAATTTCTGTTCTAAGACACTGTTTTTAAAAATGCTGAAAGGCTACCAAGCCCCTCTCTGGCCTGCATCCCTGGACCCTTTTTGGCTTTCCTCCCTTCTCTTCCCCTACTCTCCAATGCACCCACAACAGTCTCTCCTCAGTCCAAATGCAGGACCCAGAGACTGGAAACTTCCGTCTTCAAGAATACTTTTCTTTTCTTTTTTAAAATTTATTTTATTGAGATCACATTGGTTTAGAACATTATATAAATTTCAGGTGTACGTCATTGCATTTCGACTTCTTTATAGGCTGCATTGTGTTCACCACCAAAAGTCTAGTTTCCATCATCACCATACATATGTGCCCCTTTACCACTTTCACCCGACCACTACCCCCTTCCCCTCTGGTAACTACGAATCTGTTTTCTGTATTTGTGTGTTTGTTTGTTTCTTTCTCTTCCACATATGAGCGAACCGTCTTCAGGAATTCTGTTCTATTCCTACTGATTAAGTCCTTTCTCCTGGGTGCCTCCCCCACCCTCTATCTGTGCTGCCACCTGGTGGTCATGAGCTGCCTTGTTCTTTCCATTCACTTTGGGATCTACTTTCTTAATAACAGTCACGAGCCACATAAAGGTGTTTCAGTCAATGATGGACTGCACATATGACGGCGGTTCCGTAAAATTAGTACCATATAGCCTAGATGTGCAGTAGGCTATACCATCCATGTCTGTGCAAGCACACTCTATGATGTTAGCACAACAACAGAATTGCCTGACAACGCATTTCTCAGAATGTATCCCCATCGTTAAGCTATGCATGACAGCAATCTCAACAAAAACAATAGCCATATTAAAAACAACAGACAATATAGATTTTCAAATAGTTATGAATAAAACACATAAAAATCTCTGCTATCATGGAGCTTATCTTAAACAATAAACCAAATAAATGAAAATATATTTCATGTTAAGTAGAGATAACTGCTAACAAGGAGAACACATAGAGTAGGAAAGGGATTATGAAATTTCCAGGAGGTTAAAATGTCTAGGGTAAGTATTGTAGGCCTCTCTGAGGAGGTAACTTTGGATAAAGACTTGAGAAAGTGGGGAGGCAGCTGTGCAGCTGTCTTGGGAAATAGCATTCTGGATAGAAAACAGCAGGATCAAAGGCCCTGAGGTGGTGGCAAGCCTGGTATGTTCAAGGACCAACAAGTGTGGTTAAAGAAGCAATGGTGAAGCTTTAAGGCAGTAGGAGAGGATGTCAGAGAGGTCATGGGGACCAGCACATGTAGGGCTCTCTTAGTACACACTTGGCTTTGATTCTGAAGGACGTGGGAAGCCATAGGAGGGTTCTGGGCAAAGGAAGGACATGCCTATTTTACATCTTAACAGAACTTATCTGATTGCTTCATGGGGAATATATTGTGGCTTAAAGATGTGAACAGACTTTCATAACATTCTGAGACTTAAAACCCAGGTGCCTAATGAAAAATATATCTATGTATACTAGTCAGGTTGGTGACAAAAGTTGTTTAACCCAGAGCCTATGAATAAGGTTTTTCTGTGAATCTGCAGATTTTATGGAATGATTGTGCTCTCAATATCTTAAAGTATTGAGATAATATTTAAACATGTAACCTAAATTTAGAGGGTTAAAATAGGATGGATGAGCCAGGTCATGTCTGAGGACTTATGCCCTCATGCCACTATGGTTGCACTTCTCAAACTTTTTGGTCTTCATATTATTAAAAATTATTGAGGGCCCCAAAGAGCCTTTGTATGTGTGGGTTAAATATATTGATATTTACCATAATGAAAATTAAGATATTTTAAAAACATTTATGTATTTATTCATTTAAAACTACAACAAAAACTCCATCATATGTTCACACAAATAACCTATTTTTATGAACAATAACTATATCTCTCAAATAAAAACTTGAGTGAGAGGAGTGGAATTGTTTTACATATTTGCAAATCTCTTTAATGTCTCCTTAATAGAAAATAGTTAATTTCTCATGTCTTTTTTAGCATTTCAACTGTTGAGATACAACACGTGATGTAGCTTCAGGAAAACTCACTGTATACCCATGAGAGCATGAGAGTGAAAAACAACATCTTTTTTCCTTACTGTTAAATTGCTTTTGCCCTTGTGGACTTAGTGAAAATAAGTCTCTGGGACACACTTTGAGGACTACTGTTGCAGAAAAAAGACAAGTTATTTTACGTATAGGAATCTGCTTAGTTCCTTAAAACCTGTGCCAATGTCTTTAGTCATGGGGGTGAGATGCTCCTCTTTAAGTACAGGTAAAACAGAATATAATAAAATTATGCTTGAATGAAAGGATACCCTAATCATGGGCAAGTCCGAATGATCTTATGCAGTTTAGTTGTGCATATTCTTTGTCTCAAAGTGAGCTGGCAGCAGATAGGGAGAGAAAAGAGAAATTCTGAAGAAGTAAAAAAGGTTTAGCTAAAGGCCAGTTCCCTGGGGGTAATCACAGATGGAAGATATTTTCTCCTATTTTTATCCATGACTTAGGGACAGAAGATTAGTTATGAAGGTAATATTTTCTCTAATTCAGTGGACATCATGGGGTCCCCAAACAGATTTAAACTAGGCCTCTTGATTCAAGTTTAAAGCCATGCTCCAGCATCTCAAACTAATGAGAAAAATGTGATCTTTAATTCTACCACTATGAATTGTTGAGGCAAATTTGAACAAATATTCTGTCACTTTTGTTTACTAAGTACAATGTCTCTTTGAAGACAATAACTTTCTTATAATAAAGAAATATGTAATAAGAAAAAATTTTCTACTTCAGAAAAAACTCATCAGCTGCTATTACAGAATGATCTTACTTTCCTTTAGTATATTAAGTTCCAGAAATTGTTACATTTGGTTGCTTTTCCTTTAGAAAGAAAATTTTTATTATTCATTTAGCAATACCTGAAGTTACCACTTTCCATAGTAAAAGTTTTAAAAAGAGTAACCTTATAATTTGTCAAAATTTAAAAGCTAACCAGAAAAGAGTCAGTATGTGGGAATCATATTTATGATTTTTGTATCACATGGTAGTTATACCCACATACTGACTCGATTGACATAGAAGTTACTTTAACACTTACTTTGAGTTTATATTAATTACTTTTAATTCTTTGGTTTTATATTATATAGGACATGTAAGGATAAGCAGATTATGCAAAATTTAATATTTAGGCAGTATTTTAATAAAAGTAGTTGATGGGGCCGGCCTGGTGGTGTAGTGGTTAAGTTCATGTGCTCTGCTTCAGTGGCCCTGAGTACACAGATTCAGATCCAGGGAGCGGACGTAGCGCCACTCATCAAGCCATGTTGTGGCAACAACCCACAAAAATGCAGGAAGATTTGCAACAGATGTTAGCTCAGGGCCAATATTCCTCATACACACAAAAACTAGTTGAAGTTAACACTGGAGAGAAATGTGTCCTACAACATGGCAGGTCACAGCAGAGCTTATTTCTTTAAACATGTGCCAGTACCTATAATGCACATGCCATGATGCACAAGTGTCCTTGTACGTATCCTTATTCACTATGCTCCCAAATCTTTGTCTTTCACTCCTCAATACCTCATGTTTCCCTTTTCTTAAACGTTGGGATAATAATAACAGCACTATTGCAGACCATTATTACCTACCTGGAGGCAAAAAGGGAATCACAATGGTGGTCAGCAAGGATTTTGGCAAGCAAAAGGGAAGCTTAGAGTAGAAACTTCTTTGTTGGGAGGAGCTAGGGATGAACAGGAAGACCATAGAAGACTCTTAAGGCAGTGAAACTATCTGTATGATACTATAATGGTGGATATATGTCATTATACGTTTACCCAAACCCGTAGAATGTACAACACCAAGAGTGAACCATTAGGTAGACTATGGACTTTGAGTGATAATGATGTGTGAATGTAGGTTTATCGATTGTAACAAATGTACCACTCAGAGGGGAGGATGTTGATAACAGGGGAGGTATATATGTGTGGGGGTAGGAACATATGAAAAATCTCTACACCTTTCCCTCAGTTTTACTGTGAACCTAAAACTGCTCTAAGAAATAAAGTCTAATAAAAAATTTTAAAGATAAATTATGATAATTCTCCATTAAAATAACCTAAGATTCCGCTCTGAGCATTATTTTGTACATTTCCTGAGCCACACAATCCATGTTGAAAACTCAGCCCAAGAAAGGTGAGTTGGGGATCTCCAACTGCTAGAAGAGGTTTGCCATTAAACTACCCTGCTTTCAAAGCTAACTCCGCTATGTACTCAATCCTGTCATATTGGCAAAGGCTTCTCTTGCTAACTGTACCAGTAGCATAATTGACTGCTAGCAAACAGCTCCATGGAAGATCTCTGAAAGTCTCAGCTAAAGAGACCAGAGGTTTATTCTTGTCTTCACATGATGAGTGGAGCATTATTGTGGATCACAGAACTCGACAGAGCATCTCTAGCTCATAGTCATAGCTGCATTGTCCTCCTGCTGTAAAGTATTGGGATTTCTCTTTCTCTCTAGAGGTTCTACTATAATAAAATGTGTGTTTAACAGTGTGTTGTTTCCTTAGCTTGTAGATGGCCACAGTACACAACTGGGCAAGTTCTCAGAAATGGCCAGCTCTGGGAGTTCAGTTTAAAGAGCTAATTCAGGTCTCCAGGGCAAATTGTCAATATAGGAAAATGAATTAAGACAGGTATATGAACAAGGCTGCATTAAAACTGTGCCTTTAGGCCTATAACTTCTGTGAGGACAAAAAAGTTGTTTACCTTATTTTCCCAAAGTATCTGACCACCTGGAACGTTGCCAAGCACATACTAACACTCAGTAAATAGGTATTGAATGTATGAATGATTGATTAGGCAAACAATGGGTATAGATTTTTATGTATGCACTTATTTACCACTTTCTTCCAAAAAAGATATAAGGCAGCTAAGCACATAAGAGAGACTCTAGCAAATTAGAACTCTAGAATCCTAGGACCTGGGATATTTGCTCTCATCAGTTTCCTGCTACTTGTTAGGGAAGGCAAGACAAGGCGCATAGTTAAGAAACGTAGATAAAGGCATCTCTGAGGACTGCCGACCATGGTTGAGTCAGAAAAAGTTGCAGAAACATGGGAATCTAAAGCAGAACAAAGAAAGTAAAATGACAGAATCTGAACGTATTTGTGATGATGAACAGTTTTAGTATACCTACTTTTTGGTGGCTCTTATGGCCCATTGGCTTTATTTCTCATTATGGAGTATACATCATCTGATATCATTATTCCAAACCCAACGGGGAAATAAGAAGATGAGCTTAAATGGTACCAAAATGTTCTGAGACAAAAAAATTAGGTAGTGGCTAGACACCTATTTAAATGTTTATGCCTGGAGACTAACGCTATATTGCATTTAAATTGCACATGAGAAAAAAAAATAAAGTAAGGGAATTGTAACGGCACTGTGACAAAATATTCTGAAAATTTAAAGCAAAACTCCTCTTTAATTAAAACTTTTTCCCCAAATACAAAGAGCATGTGAATTTAGTAAATTATATAGTTTCTAAAACTAATGCAACTTAATGATAATGCTTCCCTTTCATGTAATACTTCTCACTTTGCATATTTCCTTATTATCCACTTATTAAATACTCTTGTCAGAAGGCGTTGTTTTGTACTCTTTCCCCAGCTTTATTGAGGTATAATTGGTATACAAAAAACTGCATGTACTTAATATATACAATTTGTTGAGTTTGGATACGTGTATACACTTGTGTGAATCAAGGTAATAAACATATCCATCACCTCCAAAAGTTTCCTTGTGTGCCTTTTTTTTTGCAGTAAGAGTACTTAACATGAGAATGAAATAATAGAAAATACGTATATTGGTTACTCACCCTGGTTCCTGGCACTTCTAAAACCTTTGTAGTTTCCTAAGTGGTAAGAGCACTAGAAGCATCTTTTGTTCTAATATTTTGTCTTTGACCCTGGTTCCTGATACGGAGCTCCTAAACCCCTTGGGATTTTCTAGGTGATAGGAATGTCTTTTGTTCCAAAGGGTGGCTTTTGGTGGGCTCCTGGATAGCTTAACCATGGGAGCTGGTTACCAGAAAGACCAAGCCATGGTTAGAAGGTTAAAACTTTCAGCCCTACTCTCATCCTCCAGGAAGGGGAGACAGGCTGGAGATTGAGTTAATGATCAATTGGCTGACTTGGCGAAGCCGCCATAAAAATCCCAAAAGTACAGGGTTCAGAGAGCTTTGGGTTGTAAACACATCCACATGTTGGGGGAGAGGCATACTGCAGCTCCACGGGGACAGAAGCTCCTGTGCTCAGGACCCTTCCAGACCTCGCCTATGTATCTCTGTATCCGGCTGTTCATCTATATCTTATAATACAATAAACCAATAAATGTAAGTGTTTCCCTGAGTTCTGTAATCTGTTCTAGCAAATGATTGATCGAACCTGAGGAGGAGGTCCTGGGAACCTCTGCAATTTACAGCTGGTTGGTCAGAAGCACGGATGATAGCCTCAAATGTGATCGGCTTCTGAAGCGGCGGAGGGTAGTTTTATGAGCCCTTAACCTTGGAGTCTGCACTAACTCCTGTTAGCATCAGAATTAAATTGGCTTATAGGACACCTAGCTGGTGTCAGAGAATTGCTTGGTGTAGAAAACCTACACATCTGGTGTCAGAAGACTTGCCAGTGTGAGAGTGAAGAAAAAACAGAGAATTTTTCCTAGACCTACCTTCTTAACAAATTTTGAAGTGCACAATACTTTATTGTTAACTATAGGCACTATGTTGTACAACAGATCTCTGGAACTTTCTCATTTTATATGACTGTAAGTTTATAGTCGTTGAACAATTCCCTGTATGACCTCCTCCCGAGCTCAAGCAACCACCATTCTATTTTCTACTTCTATGAGTTTGGCTATTTTAGATGCCTCATATAAAAGGAATCAAGTAGTATTTATCCTTCTGTGACTGGAGATTTCACTTAGCATAATGTCCTCAAATTTCATCCATGTTATAGCATATTGCAGAATTTCCTTCTTTTTGCAGGTTAAATAATATTTCTTTGTATACATATACCACATTTTCTTTATTCATTCATCTGTTGATCGATATTTGTGTTATTGACATCCTGAGTTCAAATCTTTGGGACAGATATCCAGAAACAGTATTGCTGATTTGCCTTTCCCTGATGATTAGCAGTTATGAGCATCTTTTCATATACCTGATGGATGTTTGCATGTGTTTGATGAAATGTCTATAAAAGTCCTTTATCTATTTTGTAAACAAGGTTACTTATTTTTTTGCTATTGAGTTCTAGGAGTCCCTTATATATTTTTAAAATTAACCTTTTGTCAAAAATATGATGTGCAAATATTTTGTCCTATTCCACAGGTTGCCTTTTCACTCTACTGATTATTTCCTTGCTGTGCAGAAGCTTTTAGTTTGATGTAGTCCTGTTTTATATTTTTGCTTTTGTCGTCTGATTCATTGGCGTCATTACCAGAAATCATTGCTAAGACCAATGTCAGGAAGATTTCCCCTGTGTTTTATTCTTGGAATTTTATGATTTCGGGTCCTATCCTTCAGTCTTCAATCCATTTTGAGACGATTTTTACATATGGTCTAAGACAAGGATCCAGTTTCATTCTTTTGCATGTGAATATCCAGTTTTCCCATCATCATTTATTGAAGAGATTATCCTTTCTCTACAGTGCAGTCCTGGCACTCTTGTCAAAGATCAGTTGATCATCGATGCATGGGCTTATTTCTGGGCTCTATATTTTGTTCTTTTGGTCTGTATGTTTATTTTTATGCCAATACTATACTGTTTTGCTTACTGTAGCTTTGTAATATATTTTGAAATCAGGAAGTGTGATGCCTCCAGCTTTGTTCTTCTTTCTCAAAATTGCTTTGGCTGTTTAGGGTCTTTTGTGGTTCCAAATGAGTTTTAGGATTTTTTTTTAATTTCTCTAGAATATGTCCTTGGTATTTTGGTAGAGATTGTGTTAAATTTGTAGATGGATTTGGGTAGTATGAGTATTTTTTCCAGTTTTATTGAGATATAATTGACATACAGAACTGTGTAAGTTTAAGATATATAGCATAATAATTTGACTTACATGTATTGTTAAATGATTACCCCAACAAGTTTAGTTAACATGTATCATCTCTTATAGATACCAAAAGACTGACCCAGTGGTTACTCAAGAGTGTGCTGTTTTACTCAAAAAATTAAAAATAGAAATATCATATGATCCACTACTGGGTATTTATCCAAAGTACATGAAATAATTCAAAATATTTTTTGCACTCCTATATTCATCACAGCATTTTTCACAATAGCCAAGATGTGGAAGCAAACCAAGCACCCATCAGTGGGTGAATGCATAAAGAAGATGTCGTATATGTATACAATGGAGTACTACTCAGCCATAAAAAAGGCAAAATCATGCCATTTCCAAAAACATGGATGGACCTTGAGAGTATTATGTTAAGTGAAATAAGTCAGATAGAGAAAGACAATACTGTATGATTTCACTCATATGTGGAAGATAAACAAACACATAGATAAGAAGAGATTAGTGGTTACCAGAGGGAAAGGAGGTAGGAGGAAAGCAAAAGGGGTAAAGGGACACATATATATGATGATGGGTTCTTATACAACTACACTATTGGTGGTGAACAGGACACAGTCTATACAGAAACTAAAATATAATAATGTACAGCTGAAATTTACACATTATAAGCCAATATGACTTCAATAAAATAATTTTTTAACAAAAGAGTATGCTGTTGTATTTCTCTACATTCATGATATTGAGATCTTTTTTGTCCATTGTGGTTGGAAAAGATACTTCAAATGATTTCAATCTTCTTAAATTTGTTAAGACTTCTTTTATGACTTAGCATGTGGTCTATCATAGAGAATGTTCTATGTGCTCCTGAAAAGAATGTGTATTCTGCTGCTGTTGGGTGAACAATTCTGCGTATGCTTGTTAGGTCCATTTTTCCTATAGTCGTGTTCTTGTCTGCTATTTTCTCATTGAACTTCTGTCTGGATGATCTATCCATTATTGAAATGCTATTATTGTATTGCCGCCTATTCCTTCCTTCAGATCTGTGAATGTTTCCTTATTTAATTAAGTGTTTTGATGTTGGTTGCAAATATATTTATATTGTAATATCTTCCCGTTGAATTGAACTGTATCATTGTTTAATGATCTTCTTTGTATTTCGTGACAGTTTTTGACTTAAAACCTATTTTATCTGATGTAAGTGTGGCCACTTCTCCTCTCTTTTGGTTGCTATTTGCATGGAACATCTTTTTTCATCCCTTCACTTTTAGCCCATGTCCTTAAGTCTAAGGTGAGTCTCTTGTAGACAGCATATCATTAGGTCCTGGGTTTTTTTTATAATCCATTCAACCACTCTGTCTCTTGTTTCATGAGTTTAATCCATTCACATTTAAATAATTACTGATAGGTAAGGACTCACTGTTGCCATTTTGCTCACTGTTTTCTGTTTTGTAGTTACCTTGTTCCTCTCTTCTTCTTTTGCTGTTTTTCTTTGTGGTTTGATGATTTTTTGTAGCAAAAATGCTTTGATTCTTTTCTCTTTATCTTTTCTGTATCTAAGACAGGTTTTTTCTTTGTGATTACTACCAGGTTTGCAGTGAATCTCTTATGGTTACAACATTCTATGTTAAGCTGATAGCAGCTGAATTTCAATCACATACTAAAGCACTTTATCTTCACCTGCCCCCCTCTTTTGTTAGTGATGTCAAAGTTTACTTCTTTTCATATTGAGTATCCACTAACAAATTTTGGGGGTTACCTTTATTCTTAATTCTTTTGTCTTTTAACTTTTTGCAAGGGTTAAAAGTGATTTATGTGCCACCATTACCGTTTTACTATATTCTATATTTGTCTATATTTCCCTTTGCCTATGAGATTTGTGCTTTCATGTGCTTTCCTGTTGCTGCTTACTGCCTATTCATTTCAACTCCCTTACCACTTCTTATAAGGCAGGTCTAGTGGTGATGAACTCCCTCAGTTTTTGTTTATCTGGGAAAGTCTTTATCTCTCCTTCATTTTTTAAGGATGGTTTTGCCAGGGATAGTATTCTTGGTTGGCAGATTTTTTCTTTTAACAATTTGAATTTACCATCTCATGTTTTGCTTTTTCCTTTTTTAATTCTATATTATTAATGAAATTATACATAAAATCAATAATTCTTTTTATGAGGCACTTTCAATTGATACTGTATACATCTGTGATTTTTATAATGTGATCTGTAGAAATGTAAGCCCCAAGACTGAATTGCTTGGAAACCTAACAAATGTATACATTATTCCAAAGATTCTTAGTACATTATTAAGGAATTAGAATGATTGATGGTTTCATACTGCAATGAATATTTTTCCTCTTCCATTTTTTTGTTTTGGTTTTAGCATATCTAAGTAGATATCCTTTTGAGTTACAGGTATATTTTGTAGTCAAAATTAAATTGGATTTTAAAATTTACTTCCTCTTGCCTTTTAGATTGCTTTATCCACACTCTTTAACTTAAGGAGGAAAAAGAGCTCATTCATTCTAGCAGTTTCTTTGACTAAATAGTCACTGTCTCCAATATTTGCTCTTCACTGTCCATTTTCATCTGGAAGTTCTACTGCATTTAAATACCATCAGTGGATAGAAAAATACTGTTATCGAGACAAGTCCTATACACCATGGGAATCCAAGCAGATAATAACAGAGTCATTCATTCTTTCAACTAACATGTATTCAATATCTATTTTACAATAGACACTGAACTAAGAATTGAGGGTTTAGCATGAATATAACATAGTAGGCAGGCATCTTATAAGGGCAATAAAGGAGACAGATATTTTTGGGAAACATTCAGGAAGAGATTGTTAGGTACTACAATATAGGTAGGTACAAGGCATAGAATTTTACCAAGGACTAAGCTATAAAATTTGCTGGGAAAGGAAAGAGGGTGATAGGAAACCTTCCCAGAGATGACCTATTTGATTTGCACCATGAGGGAACCATAACTAAGAAAGATAAAAATGACCTAGATGGTGTTTCAATACCTAAAATTCTGAATTTCCATTATTCTATTAATACACATTAGGGTGAATGGACTAAAAGTAGACATGCATTGCATGTTTATTAGGTTCCAGTGATCACGCTAAGGTCTACATGATTTTGTGTAATCTGCATCTTGTGGACTGAAATATGTCTCTCCAAAAATTCATGTGTTGAAGTCTTAGCCCCCACTATCACTGTATTTGGAGACAAGGCCTTTAGGAGTAATTAAAGTTAAATAAGCTCACAAGGGTTGGTTTAATCCGATAGGACTAGCTTCCTTATAAGAAGAGGGAGAGACAGCAGAGATCTCTCTCTCTCCATACATGCACAGAGGAAAGGACATGTGAGGACACAATGAGAAGGTGGCCATCTCAAACCACGGAGAGAGGCCTCAGGAGAAACCAACCCTGCAGACACTTTGATCTTGAACTTCCAGTCTCCAGAAGTGTGAGAAATACATTTCTGTGTTAAAACCACCCATCTATAGTATTTTTTTTATGGCAGCCCTAGCTGACTAATAGATTTTAGAGCTTTAATATAGCTGTGAAACACCATATGTTGTATGTGCTATTACTATTCTAATTTTTAATAAGAGAAATCTGTGGTTCAAAGAATTTAACTAATTATCCCTAATCAGATGGATTCCAACCCAGAGAATATGCCTTCATAGTATATACTTGAGATGCTCATTTTCTTACTTCTGTTATTAACTTCTAATTTTGTTATGTTGTGATCAAAAGTATGATTTCTACTTTGGAGAATAGTGGACGCTTTCTTTTTGAGACTTATTAACTCAATGTTTTACTTTTTGAGTTCAGTATAAGCATCTTGGGAACAAGCTTGTTAATCATACTAAATCCTCTCCATCCATTCCAGGTTGGTTTAGTTTGTTTTGCGTACTTCATAAATTTTGATGCTCTGTTTGTTTGGGGCATAAATATTCATGTCACTTAGTTGATTAATGTGGTGTGTAAATGTTATCACTAAAGTCTTTTTTCCCTTTATTGCTTTCTGCCAGTTCAACTTTTTCTGATAATCACGACCTACTTTTTAAAAAATTCGCATTCCTTTGTATATTTTTGCCAACACTCTTTATTTTTTGTTTTTTGATTCACTTTATTCTAGAAGCTTTTCTTATATATAGCACGTTATTTGATTTTGCATTTTTAATCAATATGGAAAATTTTTCGTTTTGTAAGTTCTTCCCATTTATCTTTATTGATTTGCCAGATATTTTTAGTTTTAGTTTTCTAATTTAATTTTATATTAGGATTTCTGCTTTTAAGATTCCTATTGCTTTTTTCAAAAATTATAATTCTATGGCCCGTGTTTTTCTTGTCTATTTTTCTATTAAATTAATGAATGTTTTCTCTTTGATCATTTGAAAGATTTATAGCTATTTTAGCGGTTTTTTTGATTAACTTTAAACCTTTAAGTATTATCTTTATCATAAATATTTGATTTATCAGCTATACGTATATCTTTAACTTCCTGCCCTAATAGATGGGGAAATCAGCCAAATTCCACATAATGCATCTTTCTGCTTCTGATGCATCAATAATATTATTTCCACATTATCAAGGGTTATGACATTTATAGTAATTTCTGTAGCCACAATTTGCATAATTGTTTACTCACAACCAGTCTCTTTATCATAACTACTCAGTTCTTCTATTCATATTTTGGGTGGTTATATTTCCTCCTTAAATAGCTTTTTCAAAGAGAGTTAGTACGTTCTGAGCTCCTGGAGCTCATACATGCTTGAAACAGTCTGACTTAGGCTCTAATTAACATTTCTTGAGTGCTTATGAAGTGCAAGCCATTGTTCCATGGGTATTACATGTATTATAGCATTTAATTTTGTATGGGGTAGATGCTGTTGTTATTTCAAATTTCAGGTGAGAAAACTGAGGGAAAGAGAAATTGAGTTACTCAAACATACAGAACTAGAATTAATGATCCCGAGATTACAAGTTTTCTGAGGATATTATTATGAGGATTCACTTTATTTCTCTGAGAGCATTTTAGATACTGTTTCACGATTCTCCAGCATCAAATATAGCTATGAAGAAGTCTGAACTTCTTCACTTATAGATGACATTATTGTTTTTGCTTGACTATACATAATATTCCTTACTTAAAATGGATGTAAAATAGGTTTTTTTTAAGTGAAAATCTCGTTCTCTTTGTTTTATATATATTTTACCATATACTGTAAGATTATTTTGTTTCCTTTTGTTTTTGTCCCTTTTATAAATTTGTTCTCCTGGTGACAGTTCTTATAAATTTAAAGCATACATATTTTTTTGATTTGTTAATACGAACATTATCCTCTGCCTCCCAAATTATGAAATATGAAAATATTAATGTAATTGAAGTTCCGCCTACCATCTCTTTCTTCCTGTCTCCTCCTCTTCTTCTGCCACTTCCTTCTCCTCCTTCTACTTACCCTTCACTGTCTTTTTCTTCTTCTTCCAGTGGCTGTTGGCAATTCTTGGTGTTCCTCAGCTCGTAGCTAAATAACTCCATTCTCTGCTCCTCTCGGCACATGACCTTCTAGCCTGTTTCTCTAATCTCCCTCACTTTTCTCTTTAAGGGCATCAAGCACTGGATTTAGGGCCCATCCTAAATCTAGCATAATTTCACCCCATGATCTTTAACTTAATTACACTTGCAAAGACCTATTTCCAAGTAAAGTCACATTCACAGATATCAGGGTTAGGAATTGGACATATCTTTTGAGGGGACCCAATGCAATCCTCTACGCTTGTGTTAACTTTTATTTTATTATTATTTTCTTTCTGTATAGGTTCAGTACTAATTCAAAACTTGTTTCAGTCATTAGTCTATATTGGATTTTCTTGGCACATAATACAATGTCAGTCTGCATATACAGATTCTGCTTTCATTCATAAAAACATTGTTTCCTTATGTCTTGAATATTTTTTGTCTTATTCTTTCTGATTTTTGGTAAAAGTACCAATTACGCATTTGTCAAATATCTTCTTGCTTTTATATCTGTTACTTCTCCTGCCCTCCATTTTATTGATTTCATTTTCAGCTATGACTTTTATGTTTAGCTACTCCTAATGACATTTTGTTTTTAATTAAAATTCACTGATGTATAGTTAAGTACATTAAAATGAACACATTTTATGTTTGATGTTTTAACAAATATATACACTCGTATAATCACCATAATCAAGATACAGGACATTTCCATCGACAGAAGTTTCCCCTTTGCTCCTTGCTAATCAGTCCCCATCTTTCAATGTCACTCTTTCCCCCAGGTAAACACTGGTTTACTTTTTTTTTTTTTTTTAGGAAGATTAGCCTTGAGCTAACATCTGCCACCTATCCTCCTCTTTTTGCTGAGGAAAACTGGCCCTGAGCTAACATCTGTGGCCGTCTTCCTCCATTTTATGTGGGAAGCCTGCCACAGCATGGCTTGACAAGCAGTGTGTAGGTCCGCACCTGGGATCTGAACCAGCAAACCCCAGGCCATGGGAGCAGAACATGCGAACTTAAGCACTGCGCCACGTGGCCAGCCTGCGGTTTACTTTCTATTACTCTAAATTAGATTTTTCTCTCCTAAAGTTCCACGTGAATGGAATCATACAGTATCATAGTATTTATGGTCTGACTTCTTTCACTCAGCATAATGTTACTGTGCTTCATCCACGTTGTCTATCAGAAGTTCGTTGTTTGATATTGGTGAATCTATTCCATTGCACTAACATATTAAATTTTTAAAATCCATTACAGTTTTTGGCTGTTGCGAATAAAGCTTTTATTAAAAATTGTGTTCATGTCTTTGTGTGAAAATAGTTTTTCGTTTTTTATGGCTAAAACTCTAGAAGTGAAATGACTGGGTCATATGCTAAGTGCCTGTTTAATTTTATAAGGTTTTGCCTGTGCTGAAGTTGCCAAAATATTCCATGTTTTCTTATAAAAGTTTTATTCTTTCAGTTCCAATGTATAGGCTTATAATCCACTTGCTATAAATTTTTTGCATGTGGTTTGAGGTAAGATTTGTGGTCCAATGTTTTTCATTTAGAAATCCAGGTATTCCACAGTCATTTGTTGAAGACTATCATTTTACACAGAATTATTTTCGCTTCTTTGTTGAAAATTAATTGACCATGTACGTGTGAATGCATTTCTGGAGTCTCTATTCTTTTCCATCAGTGTTTACGTCTATTCCTATGCCATTTTATAGTGTCTTGATTACTACAGCATTGTAATAAATCTTGAGATCAAGTAGCTCAAGTCTTCCTAATGGATATTTCTTTTTTAAAAAGAGTTTTGGCTCTTCCAGACCCCTTACATTTCTATATGCATTTCAGAATCATCTTGTCTATTGGAAAAAACCTGCTTGCATTTTGAATGAACTAATGTTGAATCTGTACAGGAGGTTTAACATCTTAACAATTTGAAGTATCTGACACACGAACTTGCTGTATCTCTCTATTCATTTAGGTCTTAATTTTTCTCAGCAATATATTATTGTTTTCAGTAGATAATAATGACACATATTTTGTTAAAAGTATCCTACATTTTTATGAATGTGAAGATATTATAAGTGATATTGTTATTTTAAATTCAATTTTCAATTGTTATTACTAGTATATAAACTCGATTTTGTACATTGACCTTGAATCGTGTGACATTTTTAAACTCGCATGCTCATTCTAGTAGCATTTTTATAGGTTATCTAGGATTTTCTACATACTTAGTCATGTCATCTTTGAATAAACATAGTTTTTAGTTCTGTCTTTCCAACTTGTATGCCTTTCATTTCTTTTTCTTGTCTTACTGCACCAGCTAGGTCCTGTGACAAAATTTTGAATCAAAATGGTGAGAGTTTAATCTTGTCCACAATCTTAAGGAAAAAAAAAATTAGCATTTCATCATGTAATGTTTTTCCTTCTAATGTCTTTGCCTGGCTTTGTTATCAGGATAATACTCACCTGGTAAAATGTGTTGGGAAGTATTTCTTCCTCTTTTTTTACTGAAAGAGTTTGTAGATGATCAGTGTTATTTTTTTCCTTAAGTCTTTGAAAGAATTCTCCAACAAAGCAATCTGACACTAATTAGTTCATTGTAGGAAGATGTTTCACTATGAATCGAATTACTTTAATTGTTGTAGATATATTAAGATTTTCTGTTTTCTTTTTTGCTTAATTTTGATAGCTTGTGTCTTTCACATAATTTGTCCATTTCATTTTAGTTTCATATTTCATTGGCACAAAGTTGCTTATAACATTCTGTTATTACTCTTTTAATATCTTTCAAATGCATAGCATTATTTCTTCTCTCATTATATTGGTAATTTGACTTTCCGTTTTTCTTTTTTAATCAGTCTAGCTAGGAATTTATCAATTTCATTGATCTTTTCTAGACACAAGCTTTCAGTTTCATTAGTTTTGTCTAATGTTTTTTACTTCCCGTTCCACTGATTTTTTTCTTATCATTATTATTTACTCTTCTGCATACCTTGCAGTTAATTTGCTCTTCACTTTCTGGCTTCTTAACAGTGAAATTGAAGACGTTGATAGACATTCCTTCTTTTCTAATATAGTTATTTAAAGCTATAAATTTCCCTTTAAACACTGCTTTAGCTGCACACCACAATTTTTGATGTTTTTCATTTATATTTAGTTAAAAATATTTTCAAATTCCCTTTGTGCTTTCTTCCTTAACTCATTTGTTATTTTGTAGTGCATTGTTTAATGGCCACATATTTTGTCTTTGTTTCCAGACATTTTTGTGCTATTGGTTTCTACTTTAGTTTCATTTTGGCTGCAAACATGGTCAGTATGATTGCAATTGTTATTAAGTTTAGTAAGGTTGTTTCATGCCCTAGCGTATGGTTTGCTTGGGTGAATCTTCCTTATAAACCAGAGCACAATGTGCATCCTGCAACTGTTGGGAGCACATTTCTACAAACGTCTTCTGGGTCAAGTTGGTTGAGGAAACTACTAAGGTCTTCTATACCCTTGCTGAAATTCTGTTTACTTGTTTTCTAAATTACTCAGAGGGAAGTATTAATGTGTCCAAACAGCTTTGTAGATTTGTATATTTCTCCTTTCAGCTGTGTAAATTTTTGCCTCATGTATTTTGAAGCTGTTTTTGGATGCACGCACATTTCAGATTATTTCTTGTTAATACATTGACCTTGATATAATTATGAAATTTCCATCCTTATGCATGGTAATATTCTTGATTTGTTGATATTAATAAAGCCATTCCGTTCTTCTTATAATTGGTGTTTGCGTGTTATATACCTTTTCTTCCTTTTGCTCTTAACCTCTATCATTATATTTAGAATAAATTTCTTGCAGACAGTATACAGTTTTGTGTCTGTGGGCTTATAAATTACATCAAATTTGGAAAATATTTGGCTGCTGTTTTCTCAAATATTTTTTCTGCCCAAATTCTCCTCATTGGACTCAAATTACAAATATGTTAGATCACTTGAGACTGTCCCATAAGTCATTATTATGGTTTTTTAAAATCATTTTCTCCTTGTGTTTTATTTTGAACAGTTTATATTCTTATGTTTTCAAGTTACTGACCTTTTTTTCCTGTAATGTCATCTCCTGTTACTCTTACCCAGTAAAAAAAATAATGCTATTTGTTCCAAGTATTATATCTGTCATTTTTTATTCATGATATCCTCCATTTCTCTCCTTACTACATTCATGTTCTCCTTTCCATACTTGAACATAATTATCACAGCTGTGATAACATCCTGCTATGTTGATTCCATAATTTGTCATTTCCCAGTATGCTTCTATCGGACAACTTTTCTCATGTGTGTGGACCACATTTTCATGCTTCTTTATATGTATATTAGTTTTCATTGAATGCTGACCGTTACAGATTTTATGCTGTTGAGTGTTTGATTTTGTTGTCTTATTTTCAAGAGAGTTGGCCTGTTATCTGGTTGATAGTTAAATTCTTTGCTTTTCAGTTTGAACCTTTTGGATCTTACTTTTAAATTTTGCTCAGAGTAAGTCTAGAGTAGCCATTGTGCTAGGGGTAGGTTAGACACTCTAATAAAGTGAGCCTGGAGAGGTCAACAGAATCTCCCCACTCTAGCTGATGGGAATTCAAATGAGTTCTGGTTCTGCATGAGCTCTAAGGATTATTCACTAAAAGATCATGGGTTGCCTTTTGCCTGACTTCATAGAGTTGAACCCACTTGTATGTATCTTTAGATACAGCAAGAATTCTATGGGACTCTGTGAAGATTTCTGGAGCTCATTTTATGTCTAACTCCCTCCAGTCTGGAATTCAGTCCTGCAACTTCCAGCTGCCTCAGAGTCCCTGAAATCTGATGTCTGTCTACTCTACTCAGTGAGGCTAACAGCTCTGCAGTGTGAAATTTGTTTTCAGGAAGAAAGTTGGAAAGATTATAGGTCTTCCTTTATTTTCCTTCTCTTAGAGGTCACATTGCTGCATTGGTTGTTATCCAATAAATAAAAACTATTACTTCATGCATTTTGTCTAGTTTTCTGGCTAAGATGAGACAGTAAATTCATTTCTTACTGCCTTATAATGGCTGGATGTAAAAGACCCTAATGCCAACGTTGTATATTGTCAACTTTTATTTCTTTACTTAAATCTTACTGTACTTTTTTCAAATTCTGTGGATGTTTAATTATGTCTTCTTTCTTCTTTGAGTTTGCTTTCAATTTCTTTGAACTTCTGTTTCCTTCAGAAAGTCTTTTACTAAAATACATTCATCTGTCTTTTTTCTTATGTTTCCTTATTCGCTTGTACATTTTTTTGGGGGGGGTGTAGTATTTAAGCTTTTATTTTGTATCAGATGTTTCTGCTTATAATTAATAAAAGATAAAAGAGGTTCTATTTGGAACTTCTAATTTTTCGGTTTTTTCTAGACTGTGTAATGATGATCAGAGGTATGACTTGGTGTGGCTGTTCATTTGGTCACTCAGTCCTGAAACACTTTTTTGTTAACTATAGCCTTTCCTACGCTGTGGGTTCACTTCTCGCTTCATATTGCCGCATTTCATTTATGTGTCAGCATATCACCACGACGGTCAGTTTGAGTGAAACTTGTGTCTTGCAAGTTATAGGTCTTTAGTTTGTATTTTATCCATCTCTGTCCAGCTCACTTCGATCGTCAGTTGCAAAGCTAATTTCCTCTTCTTTTGATTCCCCACCTTTTCACAGCCATCTGGTTTATCTGATTTACCTGTCCAGATTGCAAAGTACATTCAATGGAACGAATAAAATAAAAACTTACCTCTTTTTCTTGTCATCCTTCATTCCTATGTGCCATAGATTCTTCAGGCAGGCAACTTATCCATTTTTCCTCTGCATTATTTGTTTTATGTCCTTTTACTTTGAATTAAAAGATTATTGGTTGTGTTTCTCAGCAACTGGTTGCTTTTTTCAATGAAAGTTAAGTCCTTTTGATATTTGGAGAGGGAAATACAATCTTTGGTGTCCTTTCTTATTTTATTCACACAGTTGGAAGACTTTTATTTTTGTAGTCTGTGGCAGTGAATATATATGTGTGTGTATATGTATAGACAGAAAGATAGATAGACATCGATAAATAATTATGTATCTATAATTCCAGTCATCTGCCCATAACAACACTTCAGTCAATGACAGACCACATATACGATGGTGGTCTCATAAGATTAGTACCGCACTGGCTAGGTGTGCAGTAGCTATACCATCTAGGTTTGTGTAAGTGCGCTCTGTGATGTTCACACAATGGCGAAATCACCTAATGATGCATTTCTCAGAACATTTCCCTGTCATTAAATGACATGACTGTATATATTATAATACAGATAGCTATATAATTTTTGAATTTTGTTTTCTTGCTTCTTTGGGTTATTTCCCTTCATCTCTGATATGTCCAAGTGGTCCATGTTGGGACAAATGTGAGGTTATGTGTTTGTACTACACGCAACAGTGTATGTAACAGATGAGAAAAGTCAAGCTAGATATAGAATATCTTTTTAAAAGACATTTTTTACTTTTATCAGGTCATCTTTTCTGATTCACGTAAATTGGTAGACATATGCAGAAAGCGAACTTAATTGCTTTTCTTGATTTTGAGAAATTGTCTTAACAAGGTTAAAGCCCTACTTTCAAGTGAATGATGTATTTACGTGTGCATGAGTAAGAATGGGAAATGGGGGATAGAAATTGCTTTAGCTACATTAGAGAAGATGTTAATAGAGCTGCCCATTAAGGCCTGGGGCTTCTTATTTTTAGTATTGCCACAAACTGTGAATCCACTCTAATATGTCCTTTTGAGACATGACAAAGCTGCATCATCTGTTGTATACTGCAATTTCTTCAACTTTTCAGCATTTATTTATCATGCTGCCTCTGGCTAGGAGGACTGAGTCCCTTGTACCCATGACTCTTGGGGTCTCTTGAAAGGATATTATATGAGTCACAGGTCATTTAGCTGTCAGAATCTTATGACTATTTGTTATCAAACAAAATATCCACCTGCCCTGGCTGTGTGGATATGTCCTAACCTAAGCATTATTCACTTGCAAGGGCCTGTTTCTTTGTTATTTCAGAAAGGCCATGGTCAGCCACGTTGGTGACCCTATATCATATATCTCAAATCATAAATTACCTAGATTTTATAGATGAAGTAGGAGAAATATCTATTCTTCTATTCCATCTAAATCTTTGTTCCCAAGGGCAGCTAAATGGTCTCTAATTGAAACATCTCCAGATGGAGGTTTTATAATGCCATTTGTTGGGTAAACAAAGAGAACAAAAACCACAGATGATCCATTATGCTAACGCCTAGCAGTGTATAGCTATCCCACATTAAGGACACTGAGCAATCATTGGGGAAGGGAAGCAAATTGGAAGGTGTTTTTGCTAGAGTTTGAGCTTCCTTCCAATTTTGTTTTAACTTTCAATATATTTATATTTATTATCAAGCCTAGGTTTAGAGTGAACGAAATTTACATGACCTTTTGTTAGTTTTCCACAATTAGAGACAACTGATGAGTTAAAAATGGGCAATTTATGTTTGGATGTAGAATAAAGTATACATTTTTTCAATCTTGGTGATATAAATTAGAAGTGTAGAAAAAGGTTCAGTGGAAGAAGGAAAATAAAGAAGGGAGAAGTGTTGAGGGATAAGATTCTCATCTTCCACAGGAGACTTGAGAAATTACTGATTCAAGTTGGTGGAACAAAAATAGAGCTACAAAAGGGCCAGCCCAGTGGTGTGGCACTTAAGTTTACATGTTCTGCTTCGGTGGCCTGGGGTTCACTGGTTTGGATCCCGGGTGCGGATCTATGCACTGCTTGGCAAGCCATGCTGCGGCAGGTGTCCCACATATAAAGTAGAGGAAGATGAGCACGGATGTTAGCTCAGGGTCACTCTTCCTCAGCAAAAAGAGGAGGATGGGCAGCAGATGTTAGCTCAGGGCTAATCTTCCTCAAAAAGAGAAAAATTGAGTTATGAGGATATAATTTGAAGTTAAAAGATAACAAAAATAAGAATATATATATATAAAAACAATGACATATATATATAATACAATATATAAAATATATATATATATATATCTGGAAATGACAGAATGATAGATTAGGAGAGTAGTGAGAAAAATTCCTCGCCATTTACAAGGGAGAGTTGATGATCTTGTTTAAAATCAATGACTTGAAACATATATATATATATATATATATATATAAAAAACCATGGCACCAACTGTTGAAAGACCTAAACCAAAGGCAGTGCATGACTTTTGCCTCTGAGAGAAGGATTTTCATAATAAGTTCTGTGACATTTTGGTTTTTTACTTTGTTAATGTATTATTTTAATAAAACTTATAAAAGAGATTGGCTATATGAGTTTACATTCCTCAACATTAATGGGGCTATTTATAAAGTTGGCATCTTAATTCATATTTAAAGATGGAAAAATATATAATCCCTACTTTCTAGATTAAGTAAGAACCCATTTTTTACAAACGTTGGCATCAAAACCTTCACCAGCAAAGGTGTTAAATGTAAAGTGACAAATTAGGTAATTTTGTCAACATATTTCACCAGATGGGATAAGCAAATAATTTGAAAAATTGGAAACAAAGTAAAGCCATTAATTGTTGCTGTCAGGATGTTGGATTGCCATTCTACAAACATGCTACAGGAACGAAGGTAGTCGTTAAGAACCCCTCGAGAGTCCCTACGGTTTGCTTCATTTGGAACCTTAAGCATCTCTTTGTGGTTTCATGAGTATGTTTACTCAAGCACAGCCTGGAATGCTTAATTCTGATCTCATAGCTTCCGACGTAAAAGTTAAAATCTACGGGATCAGACTAGATCAACACAGTGTATTTCCAGAACTTTATAAACCTAATGGCCCTCTTAAAAGAGAAAAAAATACAAACTATGTAGCACATTCCTGAAATAAGTCTTATTTCTTAGGATGTCAGCTTGGTGAAGCGGAAATAGTGTAGTCTTTGAATTAAACTGACCTGAGTTCAAATGCTGGCTGCATCGTTTGGTATAGCCACCTCATGAAGTCATCATGATGATTAAAGGAGGCGGGTCATTTAAAACCACTGACTCGGTGTCACCTAGAAAGCAGCAGTCAGGATTAGTTCTTCTACCCCAAACGCAAAGTGGCACATGGTAAAGGGATGCATATGGATGAGGACCTTTCACTTAAATGCAGATGAAAATAAATTGTATAAGCTACTGGAGATCAACTTTTGGGAAATGGTAGACACATGAACATTTTTGCCATGGTGCAATAGCAATTGTGAAAAATGCAAATCGTTAAGTCAACAAAAACAATGTAGGTGGAAAATAACAGGTGCATCTTTTTCTAAAACATAATTTAATATGAATGAGGATAGGATGTCTTCAGGAACATAATTTATAGGTTTTTATGAGAAATTTCATTTAACCACGTTTATGAAAATGAAATAGTCAAATGTGTTTCTTTTTCTTTTTAGGACTCAAAATAAATGATGTTTTGTTTGTGCCTCACTTTATTTGAGGGAACATATCTAAAGGCATAGTTAGAGAGAAAATTGATTTTTTTACTTTGAGGATGTTGAGTTTAACATGATGTACAGATATATATTTGGAGGTTTCTTTTTGATAGCAAGAAATAGGGACCTGAACTAAAGTCAGGGAGAAATAGATGCAGCAAGTAAGGTATGTACAGGTTTGAATACAATCTTGTGGCTCACAGAAT
Source organism: Equus przewalskii (assembly GCF_037783145.1). Taxonomy (NCBI): domain Eukaryota; kingdom Metazoa; phylum Chordata; class Mammalia; order Perissodactyla; family Equidae; genus Equus; species Equus przewalskii. Next base: position 52,638,200 of record NC_091849.1, read on the forward strand.
CAGAAGGCAAAAAGAAATTGAAAAAGGAAGTGTCAACAGTCAAGAGAACCAGAAAACCTTAGGGTCAAAGAAACTGCTAGGAGAAAATATTTCCCCAAGTGGGTAGATAAGAGTGTGAATGTGTGGTTCAAGAGCCCAAGAGCAAAGAAAAGGCCATGGGTGCAGAGAATCATAAATCCCTTAGAAAAGTTCTATCAGGGCTTAGGTACGTGGGTGTGAAGATACGGTTCAAGAGCCCAAGAGCAAAGCAAAGGCCATGGTTATAGGGAATCGTTAATCCCAGGGTTTAGGTACATGATAACGGGGGCTATGAGACGTAATCCAGTAAACCACACTCTACAAAAGTGTTGTCCTTCTTGGAAATATCAAGCCCTAAAACAAAAGAAAATTTAGATAGTTTCCACTGACATGCTTAGGCGCAATTTGGTCTGTTTCCCACGTAATCAGTCGAATACAAATGTGATAAAACAAGCACAGAGTTGTTGTTGATGAAATTGACTTAATCTAGGTCCTGGTTATTGAGTCAATTTTAAAATCATTCTGTGTTAGGCATGACTCCTTGGAAAAGTATCACTGATATCATGTAGCTTGGATATTGGCACCACTTAAGGAAGTGACTTGTTACTACATGGACTCACGGAGTTTGTAATTGCAGAACCAACAGAGAGTTATCGCCAAATGCAACAAAGACTACAGCCCTGCAGCAGCCTGCCTTGGGAATGTCTATATATAAAACCAATCCAGAAGCGCCACTGGGTTCTGCCGCCTGGGCAGCACACGGCTGCAGAGCTGTACTGAAGGACAGAAAAACAGAAAATAAACTTGTAAATGCCATCTGTGCTTTGGAAAGCTAGGGCTAGACATTTTTATTCCATGTTTATGCCAGAATTTTGCCAACAAAATAAATCAATAGTCTCCCTCTCATTTTTCATTCTTTATCTGATAAAATTCATGTTTGTTGAATTTTGTTTTGTTTGTTGAACACCTTACCTGTGGTAAGTGCTCTCACATATGTGCAATATCTTAAATTTGAGTGCACCTATTTTAACTAAACAATAAAGATGACTTCATATTTAATTCTTTTAAAATTCAGTTTTATATAGTGTATTGCTCTTATTTTTTTCTTTTTCCTACCACCATGCTGGTCTAACCACCATCATCCCTCACTTGGTTTAATACTTAGGACTTTTGTAGTTTTCAGTGTCAGAAATACAAATGACCACTTAGCTCTGCTTTTTACTGGGTTAGCTTCTTTTTTTTTTTTTTTAAAGATTGGCGCCTGAGCTAACAACTGTTGCCAATCTTTTTTTTCTTTCTTCTTCTTCTCCCTAAAGCCCCCCAGTATATAGTTGTGTATTCTAGTTGTCAGTGCCTCTGGTTGTGATACATGGGATGCGGGATGCCACCTCAGCATGGCCTGACCAGTGGTGTCATGTCTGCATCCAGGATCTGAACCGGTGAAACCCCAGGCCACCGAAGCAGAGCACAAGAACTTAACCACTCAGCCACGGGGCTGGCTCCTGGGTTAGCTTCTTAAGCACATTCCCTCTGTGCTGCTACAAAGATGCCCCAGGAGCTCCAACTTACATGATCCTTAACATCTGCTTTCCCCCAAGGGAGAGATGTTTTTCTCAGCATCCATATCAGCCCCTCAAAAACAACTGGCTTTTCCTCTTTATTTAACAGCATATAGGCATGTTATTCACTCTAGGACCAATACTGTGATGAGAAAGGTGGCTAGTCTGGGCCTAACGCCAGTTAGCTCCACTCACACCACTTAGATTAGGAATAGGAATGGGATTGTCCCACAAAGAGATGAAGGATGAAATTAAAAATATACTCACTATACCTGAGCCACTATAGTAGCCTCCATACCCATCTTTTCATATCTATTCTCCTCTCTGATCATTTCCCAAGAAAAAGCCATTTTTAAAAGTCACCATGGCAATTATCTCAAAACAAAAACAAATTTAAAAAAACTCAAAACACAACAACAGAAGTCAGTAGGATCACATCACTCCCGTGTTTGAATAGGAATGGATTCAATGGCTTCCGATTGCCCTTAACCATCATCTCCAAAATCCTGAATGTGTTTACAAGGCTTTTATGACGTGGCCTCTGCCTCTCCAGCTTTGCTGCGTGTAGCTCCTCCAGTGCGTGCTCCCCACTCAGCCATGCTGGTCTTCTTTCCGTGGCTTCACTGTCTACCATGCATCTTAGTGTTCACTTTCAGAAACATTCTCCTAAATCCATCTCCTTCTTCCATTCCCGCACTTACTCTACTTCCTATTTCCCTGCCCCCACCCCGCTTCTTAGCCTGGTCAACACTATTGATTTTTCAGGTCTTGGAATAAAAACCACTTTCTTGGGGAAGCTGTATTAGTCAGGCTTCTCCAGAGAAACAGAACCAATAGGATATATATGGATATACAGAAAGATATTTATTATGAAAGATTGTCTCACAGCAATTATCATGCTGTGAAATTCCCATGTGAAAAGTCCCACCATCTCTTTCTGCAAACTAGAGGCCAGGAAAGCCAGAAGTGAAGTTGCAGTCCAAACCCGAAGGCCCGAGACCGGGAGGACAGTGTAGGTCCCAGTCTGAGTTGGAAGGCTCAAGAACCAGGAGCACAGATTATCTGAGGGCAGCGGAAGACAGATGTCCTGGCTCAAGCAGAAAGAGCAAATTCATTCCTCCTCCTTTTCGTTCTATTCAGAGCCTTATGGATTGGATGATATCCACCAGTATTGGCAAGGGCAATCGTCTTTACTCAGTCTACTGATTCAAATGCTAATCTCTTCTGGAAACACCTTCACAGACACATCCAGAAATAATGTTTTATCAGCTATCTGGGCATCCTATCAAGCTGACCCATAAAATTAACCATCACAGAAACCCTTTCCTGCTGTATTAGACTCTCCAGATATATACTGCCATGGCATTTAGCATTTCTTCTTCCTAATACACATGACACTTGTTGTTTCCTAAATGTCTGCCTCTATTTCCTTTGCCAGATTATAAATCCCATGAGGCTAGGAACCATGTCTACTTTTTCTCACTACAATATCCCCACTGTCCACCATGGTGCTTGGCACAGACCAGGAGATACAGAAATATTTATTTCATAAGTGAATATGAGTCAATTTCAATTTATTGTCCTCCTTATGGTAGTCAGCCCACTCTCTCAAGGATGCCTTCACTTCTGTGCATGTGGAATCTAGCTCTGAGATGAATTTTAACTATTTGAATGACCGTACTTTGGTTTCCTTTTCTAAAATACAATTGTAATATTATAAGGTGCTCAGTGTGCCCAGTGCCGCGTGTCCTCAGGCAATGCAAATGGCATGTTAAATAGATGAACCTATTTCATTCTTGAGACACTTTTAGGAAGTCGATATGATTATTCTGAATCATTAGTTTCAGCATATAACTGAGGACTATGAAGTTCTGAGTTTAAATAATTTGATTCTGGTCTCACAGCTCTCAGGCAGGGGTAGGGATCCGAATCATGGTCTGTTTGAATGTCTTACTTCAAACTTGTTTCAATGCCACACTCTCTGTGTTGCTGATTCCTTCTCCTTGTTCAAAGATTCTTTATTTTGATTAAAAATTAGACTAAGGAGAAGTATTTGTGATTTATCTAATTCAATTCACTAATTTCAAAAATGCATTTAATGAAAATTAGTGTTCTGCCCATCACATTGCTGAGTATGCAGAAGAAAATATAGTCCTTACCACTTAAGAGTTTATGATCTGTTAGGGGATAGAGAATTAGAGGATGGAAAAACAGAAGCTAAGAGGGGAGAATTAGTATTTTTTCATCAGATAATAAGTGCTAAAAGATCTTGGGAAAGGGAGAAGTCATTGGTTAAAAGGGCAAAGAAGGAAAGTCCCAAGACTTCCAGTAAAAGTCACTTGGGGAAGGGGGCAAAAGTGACTCCACCATTTTCATCCACAATAAAGTACTTAGATCCCCCAAATGTGTAACGTTACTAAGAAGAAAGCTCAGAATACCTGACAAGATTAATATGTGTACATAGAGAAGTAAAAAGGTGAACAAATTTAGGAAAATGGCTCTGATTAATAATAGGTTAAGTTTTGGGAGAGAGGAGAGTCAGGAATTAAACTAGGAGTCTGCTTATAGCAACGTTGGTATGAAGTCTTATATCCTAGATGAGGTCAGTTGTAGTATGTCTTACAGACATGCAGATTCTGTGACTGATTGGAGATGGAAATAAAGGATAAAGATGGGGTGAACAAAGATGACTGAAAATTGGTTGAACTTAAGCTGTGGAAACAGGTGCGCCAAGACCAGAAATGTGAAAATTAGAGGATGCAACCTGGGTAAAAGGTTGTAAACTCAATGCTTGGAAGAACCCGGCAAGAAGTAGGAGGAAGAGAAGCAGGTGGGGGAAGGAGTGAGGAGAATGATGGGAAGCTCCAGCCATTGGGGGATCAGAGTTACTGGATTACCGGATTTGCCAAGAGATTCTGAAAATAGAGATACGTCTTCATTTTTAAATGTTGGTAAATAACGTCACTTTTTAAAAAGCCTTAATATTGTGTGGCCCAAATAATATATTTCCATAGGCTGCATGTAAGCCTTGGGGACCAGCTAATGATGTCTGGCATAGAGAAGAAAGTCTTTTCTTTAGGATTCTATGATGCTATTATTAGTTCAATGGTTTTCAGACATGGCTCCTGATGGTAATCAGTAAATTTCTATCTCACAACTCAAGGAAGCAAGAACAAAGGAAAACAAAACCATTTACATGCTTTTTCTTGTCCTTTGAAGTTCTAAAATAGATTGCAGTATTGAGTGGTTTTCTAATCCTTTGTATACAATTTCAGATGGAATGTATTATACAACCTCAGGTACTGACATGTCTATTTCATTTTTATGTTTTTGGTACAATTTTGGTAACAGCTTTGTTGTATATGCTTTGGGTTGATCTGTCATATACATCTAGTGTGCTCTCTTTGTCTCAAAATGCAAATCCTATAGTGTATAAGTGATTCAATTTTGTTTACATTACAGTAGAAACAAATTATAGCATGTCCTTAGGAAAAACAAAACCTTTTTATTAAGCAAACATTTCTTTCATAAAAAAGATGATGAAAAGGACATGCAGTCTGTGTATTAAAAGAAACGGCTTCTTGGCTAGCCCCGTGGCTGAGTGGTTAAGTTTACGCGCTCCGCTGCAGGCGGCCCAGGGTTTCGTTGGTTCGAATCCTGGGCGCAGACATGGCACTGCTCATCAAACCATGCTGAGGCAGCATCCCACATACCACAACTAGAAGGCCCCACAATGAAGAATATACAACTATGTACCAGGGGACTTTGGGGAGAAAAAGGAAAAAAGTAAAAAATCTTGGGGAAAAAAAAAGAAACAGCTTCTTATTTTTCTGTATTGATGGTAAATCTGAAAGGCATGCATTTGTGGGAAGAATGGCTGTTTCTTTTCATTTTAAGGCCATATTTAGGCATAAGGGTATTATCATATGTTCTTATTAAATGCTCTTGAGTACTTTACATTACCTTTTAAATGTAGCTCAAACTCTACGTTCATATGAAGACATAGGTTTTCATGGGGTGGAGAAAAATTATCTGTATTTTATACCCTCCCCCAAATTTGGGATTGGTCAGAGAGGAAAAGCCAGTCTTAGTGGTCTAGTGGTTAAGATTTGGTGCTCTCCCTGCCGCGGCCTGGGTTCATTTCCCAGTCAGCAAACCATACCACCTGTCTGTCAGTTGTCATACTGTGATGGCTGTATGTCACTGTGATGCTGAAAGTTATGACACCAGTATTTCCAATATCAGCAAGGTCACCCACGGTGGACAAGCTTCAACAGAGCTTCCAGACTGAGACAGACTAGGAAGAAGGACCTTGCCACCCACTTCCAAAAAAATTGACCATAAGAACCCTATAAATAGCAGTGGAGCATTGTCTGATAGAGCGCCGGAAGGTGAGAGAATGGTGCAAAAAGTCAGGGCAGGGTTTCCGTCCCCTAGACACAGGGTCACTAGGAGCTGCAATCAGCTTGACAGCACTAAGAGGAAGATAAGAAATCGTAATAATTACACCAGGAAGAGTGCTTCTCAATCTTTTATCAAGCTGCTAGGCTGAAGAGGAGAAAGAATGCATATTCCTCAAACTTTCTTTAAAGTTTCAAGTTTCATCACAAAACTTATAGTATTTTGTAATCTACTCCAACATATAAGGACTTTTTCTTCTCTATTCTTTTTTATTTTAAGAGTTTATTTGAGCAAGAATCAGTTGGAATTGGGCAGCACCAAACGGGAAGCGGTTAGAAGTAGGCCACTGTCAGGAGCTTGGGAAGAGACTTTTATAGAGAAAAGGCCGAGGTAAGGAAATTATTGTTTGGCTATAGCTTAAAGCTGAATTGGCTATTTGTGATTGGTTGCCCTTAGCATTTTGATTTTGTAAGCTTGAGGCATTTACCGATTTAGATTTTCTTTTGATCGTGTAGCCTGCCGTGAATTAGTGCCACATCAGTCTAATGGCCTCCTTGTTTAATTAATTTAACAATTCTCCTTTTGGTCATCCTCTCATACATTAAAGATTGACAAAAATTGGTATCGGTGCCATTCTTGGTCATCAGAGTTAAGCTGTTCTTGTTTCACTATGAAACTCATAGGTTATGATGTCTGATCTGTGGGAGAATTGTTTTTGCTGTTCATCTTGTTTGTTTCTCATCTTGTTTCTGTTTCTCCAAGCACAGTGAGACCATCTGATGTACTGCTGATGGCTGTGAACATGCATGTAAGACCTTTGAGAGAACATGGCACACCAGGGAGACTACAATGTTAACTATAAGCAGGATAATACCAAGAGACTGAAGTATACTCCTTAGCTGGTGCCCCTATGAATCAAACCAGCTGCTATCAAATAAATCAAAGAACGTATATGAACGGAGATCAATTTTAGTCAAGTGGCTTGTCAGTTTCTCGTATTTGCCAGTGGGTGTTCATTGAGGTACAGCAGAAGATATTTGCTATGGCACAGACTCTTTCTTTTCCAGCCAATAAATAATCTAACTCACTTTTATCGTCTAAAATCATCTTAGCAAGAAAGCCTAGGGACTTTTGTTGTGAAGCTATAGCCTTAGCAGTGGATTCAGCAATAATTACCAGAATCAAGGAGCATTGTTTCCTGCGCATTAACAGAGAGAAAAAGCAAGTAGCAAAAAGGCAAAGGAATAAATTTTTCATGTTGGAGATGAAGACCTTGATCTATGATCTTAGGAGAGCTGTCCATCTCAAGATGCTATTTGTTTCCAGGGAGGAACCTCCTAAATCAATTTTGATTTTAGATTTCCAGTTGGTATGCAGTTCTAAGAGTCCAGAGGAGCCTTTTATAATTGGAAGATGTGAGCTCGAGATTCAAGTCCCTGAAGTTTGGCTGCTGTCTGGGTAGTGGGGAGAACCTGGTATGGTCCCATCAAGGAGGTTAAAGGCAGTCTGTTCTTAATGATTCCAAATCAGAAGAGTGGGAGAAAATTGGAAATGTTGGTTTGGAGAGCTATAGCCAGATATTTTAGGAAACTAGAAGAATACAGTACAGGATCTGGTTCAGTTTACAGACATATAACAAAACCTCAGAGACAATGAATAAGACTAGAATCTGATATCCTCAAAGGTGTATTACTATTTTCTACTGAAAACAAAATTTTTTCCTCCATAATCATCCTCTTGTCTATCAGTGATAACCACAGTAAGGCTAACTTATTTGCAAAATAAGTCCAATCTCATTAAAATTGGCCTGATTATTTACACAAGTGCAGCAAGAATAGTGATTGACTCTATAGGCTCTTTTTAAATCTGCTTTGCTGGAACTTTTTATAAGAAATCTTAGAAAGGACTTTTAAAAGCCTCTCCAGGCTAAGAAGACAAGCCAGGAATTCACTCTCAGAATTTGCCTGCAATATTCATAGATTTCTATGAATTTCTTTCTTCTGAGATCTCCATATCCTGGGGTTCCTGGGTTGGTCAGGAAGTGACTTTCCCTACTCACCTGGTAAGGCTGCCAGGAACCCTTTAAGCAAGGTACCAGGCCAATTTTTCCAAGTGTTTTTTATTGGCTTCATAATGTCAACCATAGCTCCTTAAAACTCGTCATATCTGATTTTATGCATATCTGATTTTATGCATATTCTGAACTATGACATTTCAGTCAAATTCTTAGTAATATAACCAATGTTTTTGACTGTGTCCTGTTACAAAGGGAACAGATTCTTATTAAACTTATGCAAATAACTATATTGAGATGAAAATAAGTATACTTAATAGGTTTCCAAATTCTGGGGGGATCAAATAGGTAGAAAAATTAAATGTCTCAATTCTGTTTATAGATGTACACTTTACAAAATTACTATAAATCATAGATAGCTTAAGAGAAAAGAGAAAAAGGTTCCCCTAACGTGGAAAAGTAAAACATTAAGGAACAAGCAGTATTTCAAAGAAAATTGAAAAAAAGACACAATTATCCTTATCAGTTCATTCAATCCCATATTATTAATTCTTATTCTGCTTGAATTCAGTTTTTCCATTAGTTCTGGAAATTCTTACCCAGTTCTGTTTTATAATACTAAATTTATCAGAAACCTATATATTGGTAAGAGACAAAATCTTTGTTTTCTAGGCATATTACCCAAAAGTTAAAACACAAAATTATAAAACTTTCACAATCTCTTATCAGAAGAAGACCAATAGTCCAAGAAAACTTTGACCTTTTAATAGAGAGAAATGCAAATTCTAATTTTTAGTACTATTGATACTAAAACTCATTTTTTAAAAACATAAACAAATCCATTCCAATTTATAGTCAGCTTGACCACACAGAAAATTCCTTTTCCAAGATTCCTTTTCCACTACCTTCTACAACTTTTTAAAATATCCATTCAGGTTTTGTTCTATGAAAATTACCTCCCTGAAGTTTGTGTTTCAAGACATGGCTCTAGGATCCTAGAGAAGACCAGGTAGCACATAGACATCATAAAGCCACAGAGAAAGAATGTAAGTTTCTCCAGGAAGGGCTTTTGTTTTCTAAATGCAGATCTTTTACAATAGCTCCATGCCTTTTGAGATGGATAGGAGATGTTTTGGAATTGGTAAAAAGGATAGGTGGGCTTTGAATTGTTTCTAGAGCCACATTTCTGTTCTTCTAAAGAGTGAATTTATAAGACAAGTAAAGTTGTTTTTAATTACTCAAAGAATTGGGTTGCAGCTTGAATGATATCAAGACTCTGATCAAGCCATCCAACTACATGATCCTCAATTTGCTTCTTTATATCAGGAGAAGACCATCAACTAAGATGCAAATCAAAAGATTCCTATGTTCTAGATTTAGAGCTGTGTTTCTTTGGAATGTTTTAGTAAATGCTTCCACAATGGCTATAGAAAGTTTTTCTTTCCCTCTGGGTACATAGTTTCATTTTAGCCTAGGAGAGAAGGCCTAAAAAATGTTCTTATCAGGCTCTAAATAGCAACTTCCAATTTGGCCAACTTCTAACCACAGAGCTACTTTAAAAAAACCTCCTTTTGAATATCTTGTCAGATTTCAGCTGAGACAAACAGTAAATATTCTTGGCAGTAATGAACAACCCCACAGACTCAAGAGCGGTCCTCAAATAGGGTGAAAAAGATACTACTCTTCCAAGTTCCAGAGCCACTCCCAAAGATAATCAAAGGAAACAAAGATAGACAATTCCCTTGAGAGCTGGCAACAGTTGGATAGGACCCTGCCTGCAAATGGAGTGCGACCACATTTCTGCCCAGCCATATCTAGCCAAAAAGGGGAGCAACCCATATTTCTCTCTGGCCATATTTTGGGGTCCTGAACCTGATGGTTGCCAAGCTAAGTGCTCAGGACACAAAATGAGACAAACAGGAAGTCAATAGCTCTCCCTGGGAGAGAAAGGATTGATAACCAATGTTTTTTTCCTGCTGATCTAAATTTGGAAAGGAAGGGACAGTGTGAAGTTTTACCTTCCTCTCTCAACCAGGCATGACAGACAGAGATCTTGGAGAGAGCTGACTTTGGTAAGAATTCTTACCCTTTGCTAGCTTCTATCAGTTTTCCCAGGATTCCATCTGCAGGCTCCAGAGCAAGTGGAGTGTCCGACCAGGTCTCATCCAGGTTACGAGAAACTATAGAGAAGGAAAAATACTTTTCTCTCTACCATTTGTAATGAGTACCTGGCTAAGACCCTCTTCTCTAGGGCACTTTATAAATGGATAAGTTTATCTAAGATGGATAAAATTCTCCACTGTGGCCACTGTAATTCAAGATTGTCTCCGGTAAGGTTAACCTACTTGCTCAGGCTTAAAACAAAAGCTTATTCACTGAGGCATCACACTGTCCCCAGTCCAGTTTCTAAGTTGAACCCAGCCCGACCCCAGACCTAGTCCGACTCTGACCAGTTTCCAGACCCAGTCCGTAAAAAGAAATATTCAAATTAAGTCTAAAAGCTCATAATGCAAAAGCTGTGAAGCTAGGATCCAGGATCTGAGAGGGACATGCCCACCACCTCCAGGGGCAGTGATAAAGCAGAGAGCTCAAGGAAGGGGCTCACAGGTAGCTACACCTGGCTGCTCTTTGCTCCTGGGGGCTGTTGAGGGTCTCCTTTGGTTCTGTCTTCTGACACCAGAGCTGTTAAAAGATCAGCTGAGACATATTAAAATTTTTAAGAGTTTATTTGAATAAAATTCAATTCCAACGAGGCAGCACCAAACCAGAAGTGGTTAGCAGTGCTCCCAAGGACTGCTTTATTAACAAATTATTGTCTTAAATTATTTACCATCAAAACAAAGGAGTTTTATTTTTGTGGTTTTTTTTTCTGCTTTGTCTCCCCAAACCCCCCCTGTACACAGTTGTATATCTTAGTTGCAGGTCCTTCTAGTTGTGGGATGTGGGACGCCGCCTCAACATAGCCTGACAAGTGGTGCCATGTCCACACTCAGGATCCGAACCCTGGGCTGCCGCAGTGGAGCACATGAACTTAACCACTCGGCCATGGAGCTGGCCCCAAAACAAAGGAGTTTTATACCCATGTTAGGGGTTTACAGTGTTGCAGGGTTTGTAGTGATTAGAAAGTGTGGTCAAAAATCCCGGGTTCAAATCTGGCTTCATCACTTACCAATTGGTGATAAAATAGTATGTCCTATGTAGGGTTGTTCCCACTTGCGTAATTGGGAGAAAAAGAGCACTTACTACATAGTAAGTGTTGCTGTGAAATTTCAATGGAATGTCATACACAAAATACCTAGCACTCGGCCTAGCACCTTGTTGAACTCCAGAATCAGATAATATTTCATGTATGGGTAACTGAGCCTTCGTCACACAACAGATGCTGCCTCTTGGAAATTCCTATTATCTGTCTTAGTATCATACTATTTTAAGAATTCTGATGCACATAAATGTGTGAATTCAAATTATAACACATTTTTCACTGACTTATGAATATATACTGCAGAGAAGTGCTCAGAATGGCATGGACCAAAGGTTGGGGTAAACCAATGTTTTTAGGCTATTGTTGAAAATTTAATTAAAAATGCCATCTTGTTGAGAGTAGAGTCACGTGTCTATGACAGAGTAAAATGGTCTTGGAGCCTCCAGTTAGCCTTTTCTATTAGCACAAGGAAATCCCAGTCCAAGTGTTTTTCTCAGCTAAGTCAGATTACTAATTATGCTGTTTTTAATGTGTCAGTTAAAACACTCAAATTACTTTTAGCATCGCAAAGAGCATTCTAGATCTAAATCTAAAGTTTCATTTTCATTGAAGTGATTTTATTAGGCGTAGATTAAAAAGAAGAGAAAAAAATGTATTAAAGTACCTTGTAGTATTGGTGGAAATTCAGTATTAAAAAAAAAATCTGCTGAGTTTGTCAACTCTGGGCCACTTTTCATCCTTAAAATGCATGGAGTTACTCACCTCATACAGCTCTTAACCCTTTTTGCTGATTATTTTCCTCCATGGTGACAGATAACTTTTCAACCCTGAGTTTAAAACTCTTACCAGCAGCTCCCCCTGCCAAGCCATAGCAGAGTGGGATCTCAAGGTTACTGCTCATGTAATTACAAAAGAGCCCATTAAAAATAACAAAAATTGATTTTAATCATGTCTTTCACACACTCAAAAAAAATCAAGACGTGAACACATCAAAGAGAGATATTCTCAGAAAATTGTGCAGTTTGAACATTCAGGAAACACACTTACTTTAATTCGTTTACTATGTATTTTATTCCTGTTTGTTAAAAAGTCAATTCAGCAAATATTTATTGTGACAGCTACTAAGTGTGAGAAGTCATTGTAAGAGATAATCTGATTTCTGAAAGATAATTTATCAAATATTTTGATTTAGCATTAATTTTGATTAATTACTTAAATTCTTATCAACCACCAAGCATTTTGCAAGTTAAATTTTTCTCAGGTATCATCACGATAAATATATCAAGCAAGGTCCAACAAGACACTGGGTTAAGTTCAACCAACCCACTGTTATTTCACACACGGTTCTTGCACACGTCTGGATGCCCCTTTTGCTGGCATCATTGGTTAAGGCAGTAAGAGTGCCTGTGTTTAGTTTGGCTATTAAAGAGATACTTGATTTGTTTTCCAATCCAAACAGATCTGACCCTTTCCGCAGCTCAACAAGTCATCAGAGCACCTTTCATTATGCTAGTTTGTCCTTCCCGGGTGACTCTGCAAGTGACTGAAAAGGGCACTTAAGAAAATTATTGATTGTGGATTTACTTATATTTGTCAGTATCTTAATTTCAGTGTAGATGCCTTGTTTGTAGGTGCAAAAATATTTCTGGTGATTTTTCTTCAAAATTTTATGATTTTTATTGTTGATTAATATAGCTTTATTTCTTACTGTTATTTTGAACTGGAAATTAGTATCAATCACTATAGAAGATTTAGGATGCAAAGAAAGTCTCTTTTCCACTCTGACTTCTTGTCTCCAGTTATCTCTTTAAAGTAACTACTTGCTAGCTGTTCATTTTTTGTTTCAGAAATAAACTATATATAGATGAACACGTAGATGTCTTTCTCTCTCTCCTTCCATACTAAAAGAGAAAGATGTAAGTAGGTAAATAGATACATACATATGTACATAAACTACGTGAATATTTTTATTCCTCCTTTTTCTTTAAGAGGTACTATAGCATATAAACTACACATTATTTCCTTCTTCACTTTTCTTTTACTTAGCAGTATATCTTAAGAGGCCTAATTTAAAAAATAAATTTATATATTAGCATTATTGCAAGAGGCATGGTTTCACAAAATTTTTGCTTTGTTTCAGCTTTCTCCTTTAAGATATCAAATATTATGTGCATTTGAACTTCACAACAATGAAACCAACATTTAAAATATCCTTTTTGGTATGTCCTTGACTTTCTAAATTTATTGCTGATTTTTACAACCACCTACTTACTGTGGTTCCATCTTCTTATTGTGCGCATGGTCGCTTCTGGAAAAACGCCATGGCTGTTGTAACACTCCATGGGTTTTTCTAAATATCCCTCATGACTTTTGTGCATTTTCATTTATTTCAAACTTATGCTTAAAATTTTCTATTTTAAACCACCTATCCATATTTTCAGTTAAAAATATAATTTGAAGTAATTTTGCCTAAAACATAAATTCCAAATAACACTAACACCAAAAATTAAAAAAAAGATTGATATTAACATTTATAGTATTATCAAGAAATCCACAATGATGAGAGGAGAAAATAAATGTATTGCATTTTTAAAAATATGATTTGAGCAAAATTCCTACGTGAAATCAAACTACTGTACGGCAGTCAGACTGCTTTATGGTAGTTTTATTCTGAAGGCAATATTTTTGTGTGTGTGAGAAACATTGGCCCTGAGCTAACATCTGTGGCAATTTTCCTCTATTTGTATGTAGCACACCCCCATAGCATGGCTTGATGAGTGGTGTGTAGGTCCATGCTTGGGATCCGAACTTGCGAACCCAGGGCTGCCCAAGCTTCTATCAGTTTTCCCAGGATTCCATCTGCAGGCTCCAGAGCAAGTGGAGTGTCCGACCAGGTCTCATCCAGGTCACGAGAAACTATAGAGAAGGAAAAATACTTTTCTCTCTACCATTTGTAATGAGTGCCTGGCTAAGACCCTCTTCTCTAGGGCACTTTATAAATGGATAAGTTTATCTAAGATGGATAAAATTCAACTTAACTATGATGCCGCGGGGCCAGGCCCCTGAAGGCAACATTTTTTTTAAAAAGGCTTTATAAGGTGATAAACTTATTTTACAAAAAAAGCAAAACAAAACAACCATGTAGCTCTGTGCACTCTGAGGACTCCCTCCCACACTTGTAAATCCCCTCTTTTCTTCTCTGATGACTTCACGTTAGTTATGCTCTTTGACACTATTAACAGTACTTTCTCCTCAGTAATGCTCCTGTTCACTTTGACTTGACTACAACTCAAATAACAGTGTTTCCACCCAAATCCAACAAGCCAGGTTATCCAAACGTTTAAAATCCAGCCAATGTTTCACTCCCTATATTCACAACACTCACCCACCTCACGCACAAACAAAAGGAAATTGATAAGGAAAAGGAAAATATTATTCGTTTTGTTGTGCATAAAATAAAATCTTTAAAGTAATTTATGATTTATTTTCTCAAATCTGCAATGATGATGGTAAAGCGGTGATGTTATGAGGATCACTCCACCTTCCAAGGAGGGAGAGCTGCTATCATCACCCTTTGACCTGTAGAATAGTTTCATTTGGGCTGGTTGTCTAACGCAAGACACAGGGCCTAGTCTGCAGGGAGTGGGAGATACTGATCCCAGCCAGAGCACAGAGTGCAGGGGTCTAATCCAAGTTGATGATCAATGAGTGGGTGGGTGGGGAGCAGTTAAGATTTCACAGCCATAGCTCTTCATTTCCCAGTGGCTATGCTGCATTTTTCAGAGGTGTATAGCCATACAAATTAGAAATGTGCAAACCAAGGTCTTGGAACTGTACCCAAGGGATGGAGAGCAGTGCTCTGGGTGAGAAGTCTCCGAAAGTGTCTCAGAACTAAAGTCTACTATACACACTTGTCCATTCTAGCTCTATACCTTATAACGTGACTACTTCTGTGTTGCATGTATCTATGTATACTCTATTGATTTTATTGGCATATGAGTCCTCAACATACCTGCTTAATTTTGACTGTGAATGGTTTGAGTGAAATCTGGTTGTTTATCATTTCTGTCCTCTTAGCTCCTAATACAAAGTAAGGACATTTTTGTTTAAAAAAACAATCAGACAAGGCATGCTCAAATCCCACCACTGCTACCGTAGTTATAGAAAATTGTGCAATTTAATCAGTTTTCCAACATCAGCTTAGTTACCTGTAGCATAAAGATAGTAACATCGAGTTCACCGTGTTGCTGAAATTGTGTGTGTGTGTGTATGTTGTAGACGAATTGTTTGACACCATGCCAGGCATAGTCTCTAAAACGGTATAATTCTCTAAAGTGGTAGCTACCATTTTTGCTGGTGTTTTTATTATTCAGTAATCTTTGTTAAATTCAATGAAAAGAAATTAACATGTCAACCTAGTATACGTGTACATGTAGTAGATTTATAGATACTTCACCTGGTGCTTAATCTGAAAAAGATAATAAACAAAGAGAAGATGAAAAATAAATAATAAATAGATATTGATCCAAAATGTTATTCTAGGTTCAAATCTGAACATGCTTATTTACATTTTCAATTTCGACACCTCTTTTATTCCAGGTTTGTATTGATTGCTTCTATGAGGTATGTGTGTGCAATGTATTAAATAATCTGTGCCTGCTTTCCATAGAGCTTCAAAATCTGTCGAGATTATTTTAATCCAAACTAATCTTCTAGTTTAAAGTGGTATATAATTTTTTGTCTTAAGACATATCTCCATCTTTTTTAACTTTTAGAGAATATTCTCATCATATTTGTGCTGTGGTAATAGAAATTTACTGATTTTGAAGAGAAATGGAGTAACACCTGAAGCTTGAGATAATTTCCACCTCCAGAATCTACTGCTTGAACACGGAGGTTCTTTATTTATATGAAATGGCCAGTGAAACAGATGGCATAGATTATACAGTTCACTGGTACGTATGGGACTTTAAATTATTTTGTTAATGCAAATTATTTTCCTTTTAAGTTTCACTAATTTTGAGTCTGCATAATCTTGAAAATGCTTTGATGTGTTTAGATTTAATTACAGAGAATAAATGGTTGATCCTTTATTTAAAAACAATAAAAGGGCTAAAATACCTCTAAGGAGAACAAGAAAAAAGAATAGAGAGGGAAAGGGAGAAAGAGAAAGAAGAGAGAAGGGGGAGGGGGAGGGGGAGAGAGGGAAGAGGAGGAGAGAAGGGGAAAAAGTGGAGTAGAGAGAAGAGGAAAGGAGAGAAGGGGAAGAGAGAAACAAAAACCACCAGTTTGTCGTACAATTGAAATTATTTCCTTTTGAAATACACAGAATACAATTGACTCAAAAGGAATTCATAATGATGTATTCAACTAGACCTGGACATCTGATTCAAAACGATTATATCAAAAACAGTAATCATTCCAAATACTACTATAAAGAGAAAAAATCAAGCTCTTCTTCCAGTGGTGCTGATTCTGATACCAGTACTCAAAGGTTATAAAAATGAAAGGTACTAACAGTCTAAATGATATGAGTTCCAGGTGATTAAGTTGGTTCACAAACCTCTCAGAACTGTTATTATGTGGACAAAGGAAAATGTGAAGAAGTCACAGGCCACAGAGAACAGATTTCCATCATTGCTAAATGAGTTTTCCTTGCTCATGAGACACTGGGCTTTAAGTAAAACATCTGACAAAGACTGGGACACTGCAGCTACATTGCATATAAAGGATAGATAGAATCAAGTAGGAAAACTACATTTACAGTATGACAGCTAATCAAATAACAATTGTATTAAATATACTGAAATAAGCTAAGTCATGATAATGATCTGAACCAAGACGCTATTCAGATGATATCTGGAATATGAACCCATATTGTAAAAATGTCAAAGATTATAAACCAAGAGAAATGTAGATACGAGTAATACTAATAACACACTTAAGTATAAATGTGTGATCTTTCAAAGTACTCTTGAGTACATTGCTATATTTAACACTTTATCACGGCTCTGAGAAATTAAACAGGAAGTTGTCACCATAGCCACTTTTTTCACAGGATAACATTCATTCAGCCTCAAAAAGGTTGAATCAAATAGATCTAAATTAGCAAAACAGGGATTAGAATCAGGTCTCCTGAATCTCAGATAAGTGCTCTTTGTTGTAGAGTGTATTGAGCCTGTCATAAGCATTCTCCACATACTCTCCATCCACTGGGGTCCATTTCCTGCTGCCTCCATGTGGAAACTAGAGTTTCTATGAGATTTTAGCCATGATGCTGTGCCAGTCTGTGACCAGTGCCGGCCCTTGGGATAAAGCCCCACAAGAAAAGAAAATGGAAAACTCACCCCCTTGTCAGTTGCTCCTCCAAATTTTGACTCTTCTCCACAATCTGCCTGGTTTTATTTACTTTTTAGAGTAGCCATGTCATATGTGTTTTGAATTTTACTTTTTTGCAGATTTTTTTAATTGTAATCAGTGGGAAGGATAGGGTATAGTGGGTTTACACCACTATAGCATACTATGTGTCCCTATTGTCAATTTAACAGAATAACATCATCATAAAGAGATTTGTAAACATCCAGAAAAGAAAGTATAGATTCAGATGTCTCACACACATGCTTTCCAATTCACTGCTCCTCTTCTGCACCCAACACTCTCGACCTCACACCCTGGAGAATTTTGGTTTCTCGCGTCTCTCTTCAGTAGCTCTGATCTGTGTTTTGTTTTTATTTTGGCTATATCTTTCTCAGCCTAATCCTTAAAATCCACGTTCCCTAGTCAACTGTCTTTGATACACTGCTTTGTTGATGCTAATTATGCAATGTCATCAACTCCCCCACTTTGACAACTGCTCATAAGCTGATGACTGATAAATATTTCTCTCAAGCCCAAACCACATCCTACATTTTCTCAGTCATGTATCACAATGTTAGCTAATCATACCACCTTGATTATTCCATACTCGTCTCAAAATCAGCATGTCCAAAATGGAAACTCCTTCCAAAATGTGCCAACCTCTGTAAATGGCACTATAATCTGCTTCGTTGTCAAAACTAGAAATTTTGCAAGTCATGCCACAGTCTCTTCCTTTTCAGTCTCCATACCCTGACAAATGCAGTATCATGTGATATTTTTTCATCTTTCTATTATTTATTCCAATTTTCCCTTCTCTCAGCATCTTGTCCAGACAAATGCAATAGCCACTTACCAGGTTTTCCTCATTTTACTCTTTTTGCTTTTTGATTCACCCTCTAGGCTCTTGTCAGTGTGTCCTATAAAATACAAACCTGGCCATGGTTCTCCTCGGCCAATTTTATTCAATTGTTCCACTTCTCCCACAAGATGGCATTCAGACTCCCATGCAAGTTGTCTTTGAGAGCAAGCTCTCTTGAACTTTAACTCATTAATCTATTCACATCTATTTCCTCTTCTTTTCTCTCACTTTGTATTTCAGTAACACCAACTCACGTGTATTTTCCTGGACCCACTGTGGGGTTTCACACCACCATATCTTCATTTGTTTAACCCTTACTAATGTTTCAAAACCCATTGTAGGTGTCAATGGAGTGGGATTTGAGGAAAGCTTAATCCCTACATTCATGTCAGAGGCACTGACCTATACCCAGTGACTTGCAAATTTTGGTCTCTAATCCAAGACATTTCTCTGAGTTATGGATATATATCTAACTTCCTACTTGACCTCTGCACTTGTGAATCTCAAAGGCAGCACAAATTCAGTGTGGCTAACATGAAAGTTGAAATCTTTACTCCCAAGGCTGATCCTCCTTCCTTCTTTGAGTATGGTGAATGTCACCACCAAGTAGCCACTTGTACAGCAGGAAACCTGGGAATCTTCCTTTTTGTTTTTATCTCCTTTATTCCCTAAAAGCATCTCAACACCAGATTCTATAAATCTCATCTGCAATGTGTTTCTGGATTCATTTTTATTTCTTTCAAAGTCATCATCTTCTGCCACCTGGGCCATGGGTCTTCACACACTCATCTCTTCCTTCTGTTTATTTCCCATGCTGCAGCCAGCATGATACTTCAACAGTGCAGATCTAATGGCGTCAATCCTCTGCTCACACTGTTTCAATGACATATCATCATTATTTGGGTAAAAACAAACAATTTTAACTACAGGGTCTATAGAACACGGCCTGGCCTTTAAATCTCCAGTCTCATCCTTCAAGATCCAATGTTCCCTCATACCCCAGGGTTTTTCTATATGCTGTGTAGTTTTTTAAATTTTTTGCATTATCAATCCCCATCACCACACAAACATACACAGAAACAACTTGTAAATACCACTATTTTTTTTAGAAAATAGTATTTACTCCATCAGTAATGTTGTAAGAAATAATTGGGTTAAGCATCTGGAATAGAGTACAGATACTCTTAGTACTATTGTAAGCTTTTAGTGCTATTGTAAGTTTTCATTTTTATGTATCTTCATAGGTATTATGAACTAACTTTTCTTTTTCTCATATAATTAATGAATATTCATTTCATAAAATTTGGAAAATATTGACAAGCAAAAAGAAAAAAATAAAATCGCCTAGAATCCTACAATTCAGAAGAATGACTTGGACAGCTTGTATATTTTTAAATATACTATTTTGTGTGTGTGTGACGTAGAGTCACCCTGAGCTAACATCCATTGCCAATCCTCCTTTTTCGCTTTTTTGAGGGAATAGCCCTGAGCTAAGATCTGTGCCCGTCTTCCTCCACTTTGTATGTGAGATGCCCCAGAGCATGGCTGATGAACAGAGCAGGTCTGCACCTGGGGTCTGAATCTGCGAACCCGGGCTGCCGAAGTGGAGTGTGCAGAACTTTAACCATGCTGCCGTAGGGTGGCCCCTAAATATACTCTTCTTTAATACATCCTCTCGGTTACTTCCTCTAAGACAACATCTTTGACGTGGACAAATCTTCCTGTACAAAAGGAACGTTCTTGAGATTCATGAATCATAACCACAAGGATTTAACAAATTTTAGGCACAAAAGGAGGAACTGGAAAGGACAAATTTTAGCTCAATTTCAAAATGCAAAATAAGATTCCAAGTGGTAAGTTTAAGCTGAGAATTCAGAAAGAGCAAAGTTGACTAGAAAAACCCGTCACCGTGCCATTAATCAAGATTTAAGGGATAGCTTCAAATATATTTAATGGCATGTTAGCATTTCCTGCAATTAAAAATCTCTACTTTGATGATGTCAAGAAATCCACAGCTTTAGATGTGGACTGTGAGTGATTTTACATATATTATTATTATTGATAATAAAAACACAGTAATTCATCTTTTATAAGGTTCTGACTTTTTAGATTTTCTTCTGTTGTGGGAATGTATTTGGATTGTGAAGAGAAGTGTGAGTATAATTTATTTTAAAAAACATTTATTTAAAAAATTCAAATTCCATGTTTCTTAGAAGGTCCAAAGATAATTTGATTTGTTTGAAATGGGTTTTGAACTCCTTCAAAGATGCTTGCAAGTTGACATTCTTGTGTGAGTATTAAAAGCTTTACTGTATCCTAAGCCAATATAATGACTTACAAAGTTTTAAAGATTATCGCTATTAAATACTAATTTCACAGTTTAAACTAACAGGTAACATTAAATTAACTCATTAAGAGAATTAACAACTAGGTCAGTTTACCTAATATTTCAACCAGCAAGAAAAAAGGGAATTTCTTAAGGTGAAATATAAATTTGAAAATAGTCACTGCATAAAATTACATTGGGATAAAAAAGTTAGAAAGCTTTGGATGTGCTAAGAATAGAATTAATCTTACAAGAGCAGAGTAATATAAGACCACTTGTTAAAAAAACTCTTATTCAATCAGTTATTTATTCTGTGAATATTTGTCATACCAGTACTAAGTGGAAGAACTTTGTATAGGAGGCTGAGGATGCAAAGAGAAGTGAGGCCTCCTGCTTCCAAGGAGCTCGCCAGTGAAACAGGAAAGGAAGTCACTACAAGACAATGTTAGAATCAAGTGTTAGAATCAAGCTAAGTACAACACATTTGGGAACATAAAGGACAGAAAGTTGCCTTAAATCCATCCTCTCAGCCAGCTTTTTCTATAGACTAAATAAATAACATGACTTGCACATGTATATGTGCCTATTTTTTATACATATATAGATGTCTTTTTAATAAAATTAATAATCACGGATAGCATTTTCACTTGTAACATTCTTGAGTGAGCATATACAAAAGTCAACGAATGTCACAGAGATGAGTCTATATAATAAATATACATATATAATTTGTTAATTTAATAGGGAATGCTGATAAAAATGAATTTCAGATCCATAATTATGTTTCCTGAACTCTTTTTTACAAAACACATATTTTCATTGAGAATGAGTAATCTAGGAGTAGCAAGTAGGTTTTAGCCCGGATTGACTGCTGAAGACTGAAGAGCAATGGGGATGAGAATTCTAAAGACATCTGGACTAAGTGGGAAAGAATGTAGTTTTTGATCATCTACACGTGCTATGGGTGGAGGAAAGGGGCACACTGACACGCTGCACGTCATTCCTGGAGTGGGTTAACAGCAAAGACGTTGCGGGATAACATCAAGAGCAAGGAAGCAGAGGGAGTAGAGCACATTAAAATTAAATGTCATTGGGAAAAATTAGATATGAACAGTCACTGAAAGATGAGGTACTCCAGTAGGACACCCAGTACAGACTGGAGTCAGCTGTGCTGCATGAGGGGAGGAAGGAGATGGCTGAGGGGCCATGGAAGAGGGCAGTGGAACCCTGCTGTGGACCCGTGCCATTCACCTCTCCTTCGTGCCCAATCTGCTAGTCATGAGGAGCGACAGACAAGAGTGTTGGGAGGGATGTAGCTTTATGTTCTCTTAGGGTTGATATTCACGAGACATCCCTTAGGAGAGAAAAATAGCTTTTTACCTAGACACCACAGATCCATCATGGCCATAGCTTTTAAGTCATGGGAGACTTTTGGGCAACAATGGGGGACAAAATAGTGGGTTGTGAAGTTATGTTCAAACAGTTCTTTAAAAACCGGTATGAATGACAATCGCAGATTAAGTGCCTTGAAATGTGGAGCTCCACTGAGCAACAGAAGTCTTAGCTTGGTAGAATAACAATCTAGATTTAATCGCAGACAGACACAACATATTCATGTTGAATATGAAATCAAATTAACACCAGTAGGTTAAATGGTAAGACTTATTTTTAGAGTAAATTCTTTCCCTCGGCACAACCTATCAAGCTTGACATTTCCTATCGCCCTGCTCCTACGTTTGTTTGTTTTCAGTCCCTGCTATCATACATTTTTATGCATACAAAATTGAAGCCGACAAGTATATTCCTCCAACTTACTTTCTTTCCATGCGTGTGCGTGTTTATGTACGTGTGAGTGTATACACACAGATACATACACACTATGGAGGCCCTTATAAAATTCAGAAAGGGTATGCATGAAGTCAGAAATATACGATGTCCAAAGTGAAAATATGATACACAATTCAAAGCTTTCTTCAATTATTGAAGACTGATCTGAAAGTCAGGAATTTCTTATTAGATCTAAACTCACTGCTGACATCCATTTTCATGTTAGTATAGATATCTATTGGTGAAGGATCATTTGTAGCTTCTAACAAGGAAAAAACATGTATATGGGTGTGTGAATAAATGTATATATTAGCAATGCCCTACGTGCCTCATTATATACATCCACATAGAGTATATAAAATATGTATATCTGTGGGTGGGTGAGTCCATTCTATATATATATATATATATATATATATATATATATATATAAAATGAGGCATTGATATTACTTTAAATTCCTATGTGGTTTATCACATTAGGAACAAAGCTACCACTTGGTTACTTTAATGATTTCTTTCTCAAATAACTTAATAATTTGAGTGGTAGAAGTGAACCCAAATGGCTAGTTTCTGAAATCTATACCCTTGGAAGGAGAAATGAAAACCAGCTCTTCTATTTGCTCTGACAAAGGCAAGGCGAGGCTCACTGGTAGCCAAGAGTGTGGAGGAAAGCCCAGAGCACTGAGGCAGTGGAAGATAAGGTTCGTGAAATGGCAACAGAAAGGGAGAGGAAAAGATTATACTATGAAAATATGTGACCAGTTTTGGCTACTGATTGGGTTTGAAAGAGGGAAATATGCAGGACCAAAAACTGGTACTGAGGTCTCATGTCTAACTGAAAACCAGGGAAATACTGAGGCTTTTATCGGAAAGAAAGAGAATTTTGTGGCAGATTAGATTTCAGCCCTTGTCTTTGTTTCTTCAGTGGAGAGAGCATTAGGTGAGAGCTTGAAGAGTCACACCATAACCCCATCATCTTTTATATTGGGAGGACACAAAACATGGTCAAACTTCATAGCTCAAAATGTAGAAAGTTACTTGTATGCCTGTTTCTCTTCTCAGTTGTGCCCAATCAATCAGTAAAGGAGATATACGAGTGCCTACTGGTTTGGCTGGTCTTTCTCTTTGCTGGACTGGGCAATAGGGTTTAAGAATCCAAGGAATAATAGAAACTGATCTGACGCTCTCTTAACATGTAGTTTACTTTGTACTTCACCTTGTGCTAAAAGAAATGTAAGGGAGTGTCTTGGTTCTCTGATGCTCAAAGCTAGTTAAAGAGGAAAAACATAGACAAATTTGAAACAGCTCATTGTCATGGAATTGAACCTGAGTCTGGAATACCTGATTCTAAGAAATTTTGAATTTAATTACCAGCCACTGTATGATTATAATAATTGATTAAAATAAAAAATGATGACATCCTGTTCACCCCCACACTCTAACTTTGGTCTTCTTGTCTACTATTTCTATGGAGATGGAACGTAGGAGATTGAAAAGAGAAATTCCCTTAATCAGGAAATCACAATTTCAAGGGAATCAAAAATATGTCACCACATCTGTGAACATAAATTTCAGAGTGACTCAAACTACACTCTGCAATTTGATTTTCATGGTCACTTTCAAGTAGATAGGAAATATTTTTATCATCTCCCCTTAGAAAGGAAGAATGTGAAACTCAACAAATTTAAGTGACTTACCCAAGCTGCCAAAGCTGTTAAGTTGGATGTTACCCAGATCTTCTGAATCCAATACTTATGCTGCTTTGACTGTAGTGTTAGGATTTTTAATTAGGATAGGCAATAACAAAACAACCCCAAATCTCAGTAGCTCAACCCCAAAAAGCTCTTTTCTCACTCTTGCTTACATGGCCCACATGGGTTAGCAGGGTATCCTATTCCTCATGGAGACCCTGGCTGATGAAGCTTCTCTATCTTGCAGCGATGCCATCTGGAACTTCATGTCTCCTCATTGTTGAGGCACAGAAAGAGAGCACTGAAGGGTCCCATACCAGCAATTACATACTTCATCATTTCTTTTCAGAAACCATTATCCAGAAATAGTCACATGGGGAAATCTCAGCCTTCTGTGAGCCCAGAACAAGAGAATAAGATGGCAGTAAGAGCTAGAAATCTTCTGCCATGGTGACCTTGGACGAATAATATTCACAGGTAAGAAAATGAGCATTAAAAGCCATTATGAAATAATTTCCATACCTGGGTTTTCTGCAATTAATTTCTATTTCTACAAATGACAGAATCAAGGAATAAAATCTGTTTAAATTAAATCCAAAACATATCATGTGTGCTGGCCACATTTAAAGTGCCAACATCCTGAAAGGTAGCCAGCTAAAACCTTTGTTGCACTCTGTGAAAACAACAGCCTACATTGTCCTAAGATTACTGGCAGTTTTTATTTAGGAATTGAGCTTTTAGGTGGATCCAACATAATGTCAAAACAGAGAAAAGGAATAAATATAGCAGTGGGTTTGCTTATTAATTGATTACTTTTTCTCTGGATAGCAAAGCATTAAAATTTCCCAAGATCTACTACATTACTTCAGATGGGTAGGGCAGTGATATTTTTTGTCGCTAGACGTATCAGGAAATTATAAGGAAGGACTATCATTTAAGATTTCTCTGAAATCGGGAAGCTTGAGAGAGTAGCTGGCTAAATGACCAGAGCGATTTCACATTTTAGAAATCAAAGAAAAGCCTGATTTAATGGACAAAGGGTGAGCTGCAGTGTTAAACGCGCTGGCTTTGGTTCTTGATTATGCCATTCACTGAGCCTCAGGCTGGCTGAATATAAGAAAGATATAAACATTAACACCTGTCTCATTGGGTAATTGTGAGGAACCAATAGGAGAATTTGTATGAAAGCATTCTCTAGACTGTAAAGCACTGAAATAAAACTTAGCTATTATTGAAAGTTGTGTTGATAGACAGGAAGTGAAAGACCAAATTGTCTGACACATAAGAACCAGGGTCTGACCACAGAAAATGTGACCCGAGGAAGTTTCTGCTCTCAAGTTTCTTTCCTTCCTAGTTCTTACTGCCATTCTAAACATGGTGTACTCTCTTCTTCCTTCCTCTCTGCAGGTACAAGGAATTTAGAGGTCGTTTTATAGGTAGGAACAATAATCACTTTTAGAACTACTTTTTTAAAATCTATTTACATGATCAGTGAAAAGCCGTTACATTTTATCAGTGAAAAGGTAAAAAAGAAACAAAGAAGAAAAGAACCTGTAAGTTTCCAATCATGCTGAAAAAAATGTAACAAAGATTTTGTTCTGATTTGTTAGTCTATAAAGATATTCTATATGATCGATATGATGAGACTTACTCCATTTCAAGGAAGATGTAGTTTGCATATTTATTTCCAGCAAGTAACATGAACTCCTTTAAACAAAATGTATTTCTGTGAGATCCTGCAATTTTTCATTGCTGAGGTGAACTTGATTAAATAAATGAATAATTTGATCAAACAAATGAAGAAACTAATAATTCACTAAAATTAAATCTTTCCTGCATAAAATACATGGCCAGTGTTGCAAAACAATATATGGATCCTGGCATGGTGCTGGTATTTTGGTTCAAGCTAGTGGATTGGGGAATAGAACTGTTTATTGGCTATAAACAGTGTTTTATATGAACAAATTCCTTCTCAAGTGTAATCATCATCTTCAAATTTTTTCTAGAGCCCAAATTTTAACATGTGCTTTCTTTGGAGGGGTGGGGGGGGCGGGGTGAGGAGATTGGCCCTGAGCCAACATCTGCTGCCAATCTTCCTCCATTTTGTATGTGGGTCGCCATCACAGCGTGACTTGATGAGCCGTGTGCAGGTCCACACCCTGGATCCAGACCTGTGAACCCTGGACCACTGAAGCAGAGGGCGTGGGCTTAACCACTATGCCACCAGCCAGCCCCACATGTGCCTTTTTAAACTGCCTAAACAACCAGAGGGTTAGACATTTCCTGGAAAGAAAATGCTTCCAAATGCAGGTAGTTAGTCACATCTCCAGCACACTTATGAATATTTCCATATGGACAGCCTAACATGGGCAAAAACCCAATCTTGCTATATCTCTTCCCTCTCAAGTGGATTCATCCATTTATTTACTCATTCATTCATTCATTCTATGTATATTTGTTGAGACTTATTTTGCTAAGCACTTTTCTAGGTGCTGGTAACATAGCTGGGTAACGGAATAGAAGGCGAATGTGGGTGTCATGGAGGGCCTCCTTGAAGAGTTGTGAGTAAGCGGAGACCTAAATCACTCAGCCATACAAAAGTGGAAGTGCAAATTTGGAAGCACAAATTGCATTTGTGTCCGGAAGGAGAGTGTTCCACAAAAAAGCTCAAAGTCAGACCCTTGGTGTATTTGAGAAAGAAGCAAATGTGGCACCTTGGCATGAGGAAGTGAAAGAAGCGTCTTTGAAGCTAGATCCTGGAGGGCCTCAGAGTCAGAATGAGAAGCATGGATTCACTTTTGGATATGATGGCAGCTATTGGAAGTTTTGGGGTAGGAGAGTGACATGACTAAATTTGTGTTTTAAGGACTACCCTGGCTGAATTCTGAAGGCTAGACTACAGAGGAGTAGTGTGCAAGCAAGGAAACAGTTAGCAGACAACTGCAGCAAGTCAGAAGCCCATAGATATCCATATGTCAAAGACACGGAATGATTGTTATCTAAGGGGCAGATTAGCATACTACCTTAACTGAAGACTGGAAGCTCGAGAAGCCCACTTTTGATATGTGGCTGAACTTTGTGACTCTGTTTACTTGCATAACACTCCTTGAGGAAGTAGACAAGTTCTGAAATCTTTAAAGTCTCCATTCCACTTATCAGTCAAATAGAGCGACACTTGTATTTCTTTCCACATGTAATGGTGGCAGGACCAAAGGAGATAATGTGTAATAAAAGCATTGGGAAAATCATAAACTTGAAAGCATGGCTCTCTACAAATGGCGGGTGTTATTCTGCGTAATTATTGGTCCTGATTTGATTTTCAGCAAAAAACTGTTTGTTTTCTGTAGATTGGTCAAAGAGGAACCAAATATTATCGTAAACTACAACTAAATCTTGCTACCTAATACCCCAAGTAAAATAAGTGGAATCTGAAGATGATCATTTAAGATTTTTTCTAGAAAGGGTGTTTTCCTTTGAAATTTGGGAGGCGTAGAATTGACCAATTTGAAATACTTTAAGCTGTTGGGGTAACTTTTCAAAAATATCTCTGAAGTGTCACTGTTGTCCTTATGCACCTGAGCCATGGTGGTTTACTTGATTATATGGAGGTTTATAGCTAGACCTCACAACACTCCGACACCTGTCTGTGGCCCGGGCACACTGACCTCCTGTCCCCACAAACCACAAAGTCAAATGAAACAATACTCTTGATTTTTGTAGAACTTAATCTAATCTAACCTTTTTTGAGTGACTGGAGAACCGACAGATGTCTCCCACAATCTCCCCTTTCTTCTTTCCATCTTACTTGTCCAGTCTCCTTTTTTTCCCTCATTATATTAAAAATAGTAAGGCCTATAGAGAAGTTGAAATGACTAGTGAAGGAGCCCCAGCCTGTTTTCGAAGCGTTCTAGTCTATGAGGGCGTCCCTTGTTCTGTATTTGACTAATCGTTTCTTCATAATTAGATTCGGTCCTTTCTCTAAGCCCTTCACTCAGATCTTCTTGCCGCAGTTTCCTGGGAAATGATTCAACAATCAAAAGCCTTTTTATTCAGGAGCAGATAGAGGTGAGGAAGGGAGGAAAGAGAAAATCATTTTTCAAATGTTGCCATTCCCTCCCATCAAGCCCGTTTTTGGATAATATCACAACACATTATTTGCAATCACAGCTAGTATTTATAGAGATTTAGATTTTACAAAATGCTTTTTATATATTATCTGCTTTAAAAAAACGTAGACACACATACTCACTGTGAAAGAGCTCACGTCATTTTCTGATACAGAACCTGAAGCAGATGCACAGAAGTTGTAGAACCAGGAAATTAACATATGCCTTTCCATTTTAATTCCAATTTTCTTCTACTGACTCCTAGTTACCTAGAAAAAGTGTGTTGGTATAGTTTTACAAATGTACACTCACAAGGAATTTAATATTTTAAATCAGACAGGTGTATCTGCCCTAAGGGACATTGCGAGCAGAGAGGAAAGGGGGCTTTTAGGAGATGACTGCACCTGGGCTGGAATTCCTGCCCCTCCCATCACTGGCTTTTTAATAAGTGTTCATTTATTCAACAAGTATTTATTGGTCACTTATCAAATGGTGGGCACTATGGCAGGTCCATGTGTCAGAAATAGCTAAGTCTCATTTTCTAGATGAGAACACAAGGAAAGAGAAGCAAATTACCTAAGCTTACAAAGTGAGGTGAGGAGAAGGAAATATTCCTGAACTCCGGTTTAATTCTCTGTGCATTACGTCATACTGTTCTCCAATTGCTCGTAAATATACTGATTTTATTTTTTTAAACAATATGAGTTTTGCTTAAAAAATATTTCAATAGAAGAGCTTATTCTTTAAAAGAAGATGTATTTCAAATGGATAAAATAGTTTATGGCATGTTTGGATCAAGCTGTCAGGTATTTAAAAATCTACAATTCCCAAAGAGGCATCTATTCTTAAACAACCACAAGTAGACAGAAGTTGGAGAAAGAAGGCAGGAAATGAAAAATCACTTTAACAGATAACATACCAGTGATGGCTATTAACTTATATATACACATTTAGAACATATGAGATATGTACAAAGAAACTATTGCCAAAAACAAGAGTAAAAGCTGTCAAAACCTAAATAAAATATACCCAAGAATTTTCCTTCATAACTTATGAGACATAGAATACCAAAAAAGGGGAAATATATTATAAAATTATGCCAGTGAAACGTTTTACATTTTAATCATCAAAGAAAGGACAGACAAGTCCAATGTGGTTCCAGAGTGAGATGAAGATGTGACGGATGTCAAAACAGTGGATAAAGTCAATTAAATGGTGAGATTTATCTTCACTAAGTCTTAAACACTTTAATAAAGAGAATTAAAGAATCTTCAAGAGAAATGATGGCATTTATTAGAGTACATTTCAACAGAGCACTTAGTTTTTTTAAAAGTGACATTAACAGCGTACTTATTTTCTTGCCTACAAGTCTGTGTGTCAAGGGGTTTTAAAAACCTAAATATATAAGTAGTTGATAGAGGACAAATATGTCATTTTTCTCGTTTTTAAAGCACAGTTCTCCAAGTGTTTGCTTTTGCATCTTTTTAATTAAAGAGGTAGCACTGAGCTAGAATGGACACACCAAGATTTAATGATAATGTATTTTCCAGCTGTGTGTGTGACCAGACCCATAATTCTGAGTCATCCACATTATTCTTGTTCAAGGAAACACCTATGATTCAAGCCCATTAAAAGTGGTCAATAGAAAGAATATTTTGAAGTAAGAAGGTAACATTTTTGAAATGCACACACTTCCATTCCCATAACATCTCAGAACCTGGACACAATCTACGTATAAATAGATAGAGGCAGATGATAGGTAGGTAGGTATATAGATAGATTGATAGATGATAGATAGGGAGATAAATACATGTAAAACATTATGCATGGAAATTGCTATTTCTAGATAATCAGAGAGTTTTTAACTGTTGGGCAAAATGTGCTGCTTTAAAAATATTTTTTTGTTAATAGAAAAGCAGTTTCCAGTATTTATCAATTACTATATAATTAATGTTCTAAACAGCTTGAAATGTCATCCCTCAAATTCTCCTATTTTAAAAAGCAGCCTTGTTGAGGTATTATTGATATACAAACAACTGTCAACAGTTAATGTGTACACTTTGATGAGTTTCAATCTCTTGATTTCTTATAGTATGTTCCAGACATTTGATTTTTTAGTTTAGGAACTCTGCCATCCTTATTTACCATGTCTTCTTTTGTATTTTTCCTTGCAAGGCAGAATAAAATTATTTCCTCCAATTTCAGTAATTATTTCAATACAATGGAGTCCACAGACCCACTATTTGGTTCCTGCTATTGAAACTTTCAACCCAAATATTTCTGCTTTTCCCAATGCAAGGTTAAAAAAATAATAATTCTTTCAAAGGGAAAGGTTGCCAGAAACTTACTGACTTGCCTGGAAAATGCTTTCTATTTCTTTGTGGTTTTTGTCTTATTTGGAATTGTGAGTGTGACTGATATAACCTTGGAAGATCCGAGGCAAGCTAAAGAAACATTTTGTTTATAATATTAGCTAACATTTATTTAGTGCATATGTTTTGTGCCAGTTCTTTCTAAATGCCTGAGCTTTAGCATCTCATTTAATCCACATGATAATTGTATGGGGGTGGGTAACAATGATACCCATTTACTACATGGGAAAACAAGACATAGAGGGATGTAAGTACCAAACTTGGGATCATTTACATATGATGGTATGATGAGTAGAGCCAAGCTAGGAACACTGGTGGCCTGGGACCAGTCTTCCCACCTAACAGCCTCATGCTGACTGTTCTGTGATATGGATTAAAGCCAAATTTTAAGCAGCATTGAATTAGTCATTAACAGTTTTTGTTGTAATATCTAGGTTCATGTATTGGTTTTATGTAATTATCAGCCCTTCAAAAAGGAATAGAACTCACACATTAGTCATGAATTATGTTTGGAAAAACTGAACAGCAGCAGACTTTGACTGACACACAATTATTCTCAGTTCACTTATTAAAAATGCATTGTGACATCACTCCTTCCTGTCTCTCTCACTTTATCACAGCTCTTTCTCAATGTCATCGCAGAATCATTTTCTTCTATGTTTTCTTCAGATATTGATGGTGTACAGGATCTTAGGCTCTGATCTCCTTTCCTTCAATTTCTGAGTGATATGAACCCTTCAGCATCAATGGCCATCTGCGTTCATTAACGACTTCTGAATCCTTTTGGCTAGACCATGCTTTTCCGTGAGCTCTGGATTAGTATATACCATTCTCTCCTTAAGAGCAACACTAAGGTCTTCCACAGGGATAAGATACCAGAATTAAACTCACCAATGTACTCCCTAGCCAAACTGCATTTTCTTCCTATTTTTCTTTGTTTCAGGTATTAGCCTCATCATTAGCATATTACCCCAAAGAAAAGCCACTAGTCGCTTTGTGGCCTCTCTACCTTTCCTTTCCATATTCTCCCAATCATTAAGCCCTGTAGATTTTACTTCCCAAGCGCTGTTTAAATGTGCTCCCTCCTTCTCATTCCTTTTATTACTGATGTACTTTATGTCCTTATATTCTGATATAAGGAGTTAAAACAAACCCCTACTTGGTCTTCATTGATTTTTCTTCCCTCAGCCTTTTCTATTTTCCACTTTAAAACCCAGTATCCTTTCCAAAAAGAACCACTTTTCTTGATATTGCTTGCATGTTGCATCCTCTGACATTTCCACATGCTCAAGGAAAATGGCCTGTATCTTTGATGTGGAATATAAGGTCACATAACAATCTTGCTCAACCTTCATTCCCCCCTCCTTTACCTCATCTCCTCTCACACTGCACTATAGCCACACCCAACTTCTTTCTTTTCCCTGAGTATGATATCCTTTTTGCATTTATTTTTGAAAACTGGCATCCAATCTCTCTGAGCTCTCTTTCTCCATTTATTTAAACCAGAATAGTCCTACATCTTTTACCCACGATATTAATTGCAATCTTTCCATCAAAGAACAGTCACTGCTAGGAAAATTATTCCCTTTTCTCTGTTTGATTACACTCTGTTCTTTCTGCTGTTGCCATGATGAATTTCATTTTTCTTAATTTATTGGTTTCCCAACCTAAATTTCTTTTTTCCTTTTTTTTCTATGATCATCAGGGATATTGGCCTGTAATTTTCTTTTCTTGTAGTGTCCTTGTCTGGTTTTGGTATCAGGGGAATGCTGGCCTCATTAAATGAGTTTGCAAGTCTTCCCTCCTCTTCTATTTTTTGGAAGAGTTTGAGAATAATTGGTGTTAATTCTCTTCTTTAAATTTTTGGTAGAATTCACCAGTGAAGACTTCTGGTGCTGGACTTTCATTTGTTGGGAGACATTTGGTTACTGATTCAATCTCCTTATTAGTAATTGATCTGTTCAGATTTTCTGTTTCTTCGTGATTCAGTCTTAGTAGGCAGTATATTTCTAGGAATTATCCATTTCTTCTAGGTTGTCTAATTTGTTGGTGTATAATTTTTCATATGATTCTTTGTATTTCTTATGATCTTTATATTTCTGTGGTAGCAGTTTTAACATCTCCTCTTTCTTTTCTGATTTTGTTTATTTGAGTGCTCTCTCTTTTTTTCTTGTTGAGTCTGGATAAAGTTTCCTATATTTTGTTTATCTTTTCAAAAAACCAATTCTTCGCTTCATTGATCTTTTCTATTGTTTTTTTAGTCTCTATTTCTTGTATTTTCACTCTGATCTTTGTTATTTCCTTCCTTCTACTGATTTTGTGCTTGATTCTTCCTTTTCTAGTTCCTTGAGGTGTAAATTAGGTGGTTAGGTGGTTTATTTGAGATCTTTCTTATTTCTTAATGTAGGCAATTAGCCCTATGAACCTCCCTCATTGAACTGCTTTTGCTCCATCCCATAAGTTTCGATATGTTGTATTTCCATTTTTGTTTGTCTCAAGATATTTTTAAATTTCTCTTTTGATTTCTTCTTTGACCCATTGATTCTTCAGTAGCCTGTTGTTTTATCTCCACATATTTGTGAGTTTTTAGTTTTCTTCTTGTAATTGATTTCTAGTTTCCTAACGCTGTGTTCAGAAAAGATGCCTGGTATGATTTCAATTGTCTTAAATTTACTAAGACTTGTTTTGTGACCTAACATATGATCTATCTTGAAGAAAGTTACATGTATGCTTGAAAAGAATGTACATTCTGCTGCTTTTGGATAGAATGTCTGTAAATGTTTAATAAGTACATCTGGTCTAATGTGTCATCTAAGTTCAATGTTTGTTTGTTAATTTTCTGTCTTGATGATCCATCCATTGATGAAAGTGGGTTATTGAAGCTCTCTATTATTATTCTTTTGCTATTTCTCCCTTTAGATCTGTTAATATTTGCTTTATATAAACCTAGTTTTCAAGATGAATTCTATAAGGTATTAGTGGTAAAGACTTTGTAAAAACTTCCCCTGTAAAATTTTTTGGTACATAGTAGACAAGCAGCAAATATTACTAAACTAATAAATGATTGAATAGTAGAGAATAATTATAAGATTTATATGGAATTGGCATAATTAATATTTATCTCCAAATGCAACAATATAAAATATAGGCTATCTAGTTTGGATGCCATGAAACCTGAAAAAAGAATACTTGCATTAATGAAAAAGCAATAATTTATTCACATAATAGCAAAAATAATTCCACATTGTTATAAAATTCTTATTCCTACACTGAAAAAGACTTGCAGACAAGACATTAATTTTCACAATACAGATCTATAACAAAACTGACATTTTAAGGTCAAAAATGCTAATTAAGTCTTGGGCAAATGCAAGATGCCTTATTGGGAATAAGTTGGAATAATTTATCTTGCAGATAAAGTACCTGATGTTTGATTAATAAAATCAGAATATCAGGTTAGGGTAAAGCTTGGTGAAACAAATGAAGGCTTTTCTGTTCCCTTAAGATTATCATTACAGACACTTTTGATGCCCACAATTTTGCTCAAACTATTTTCCATATATATTATTCTACTTAGGAATTTTGTTTAATTTATCTTTTAAATTGCATTTAGTGTTTTTCAAAATTCAACATGTGTATGAATCACCTGGAGATATTGATAATAACATAGATTCTTGATTTAGTGGGTCTCGGATAGAGCACATGCTTTTGAATTTCTAGCAAGTTCTCAGGTGATTCCAAAGCTGCTATGCTTTAGATAGAGAGGATTTAGGGCAGTGTTTCCAAATTTTACTGCACATTATTATAACCAGAGGATCTCTAAAAACTGATGCCTGCACAACAAAAACAAAAATCAACAAATGGGACTACATCAAACGCAAAAGCTTCTACACAACAAAATAAACAATTAACAACATGAAAAGACAACTTACAGAACGGGAGAGAATTTTTGAAAACCATATACTGGATAAGGAGTTAATGTCCAAAATATATAAATAGCTCACACAACTTAAAAAAACAAACAATTCAATTTAAAAATGGGCAGGAGAACTAAATAAACACTTTTCCAAAGAGGATATCAAAATGGCCAACAAGCACATGAAAAGATGCTCAACATCACTAATCATCAGGAAAATGCAAATAAAAACCACAATGAGATATCATTTCACACATGTCAGAATGGCTATCATCAAGAAGACAAGAGGATGAAGTAAAAAGGGAACCCTTATACACTGTTGGTGGGAAGGTAAATTGGTCCAACCACCATGGAAAACAGTATGGAGGTCCCTCATAAAATTAAAAATAGAACTACCATATGATCCAGCAATTCCACTTCTGTGTGTATACTCAAAGGAAATCAAAACAGGATTGTGAAGAAATATATGCACTCTCATGTTTATTGCAGCATTATTCATGATAGCCAAGAAATGGAAACAACCTAAATGCCCATCAACAGATGAATGGATAAAAAAGATATGATGTATTTATATATGTTATTCAGCTATGAGAAAGGAGGATATCCTGTGATTTGCAACATCATGGATGGACCTTGAGCACACTATGCTAAGTGAGATAAGTCAGACAGAGAATCACAAGTACTGTATGATATCACTGATATGTGGAATCTAAAAGTCAAACTTGTAAAAAAGAGAGAAAAATGGTGGTTATCAAGGGATGAGGAGTAGGGGTGTAAGAGTGATGTTGTTTAAGCGTACAAGCGTACAATGAGTAGTAAATAAGCCAAAGCAATCTAATGCACAATATTATGAATATAGACAATAACATTGTATTACAATAATCGAACTTGCTAGGAGACTGAAATGTAATTATCCCAACCACTAAAAAGAAAGAATAATTATGTAATGAGATAGAGGTGCTAAATATTACTGCAATGGCAATCATATTATAATATATAAATGGATCAAATTAATACATTGTATACCTTAAATTGACACCATGTTATATGTCAAATATATTCAATACAAAAGTGACAGGTCCACTTCGATTGCAAACATTGACACAGAAATTCTAAATAAAATATTTACTAATTAAATTAAAAAAAGAACTACTAGTGCCCGATTCTCATTGCAAAATATTCTAACTTAATTGGAATGAGATGTTACCTGGGCATTGTGATTTTTAAAAATTGTGAATCGATATTTGGATAGAAGTATAGAATATGAATTTATCCATGATATTTTACCAAAAATTTACATAACTGATGAAAATAAATACTATACCATGACTCTCTTATAGTGAATATACAAGGAAATATGTGTTATTTTGACCACTAAAGTTGTGGGCTTAATAAAAATATTATGTCGGCATATAGACTAGACATTCTTTCTCTTGTATTGAGTGACTGTCAGACATTGACAGTCTTACCTTTTCCCATTCTATCACCCTCTTTTACAGGTGTTTACATCAAACTTGAGTGAAACAGTTGTTCCAGAAGCAGGTAGCTAGAGTAGCCTGCAGGATGGTTGCTAGGGAAACCTAGCTCTGCGATGTGATGGGAAACGAATTCCCTCCTGCTATGGAGCTTTGGTTTATGGATGCTCCTTAATCTGTGGCAGGAAAATGGCATATCTCCGAGGTGCTTCCAATTGCTAAGATTCTACAGGGCTGCAGTTCTGGACTTGGAAGTTCATGGATGGGTTGCAGGCAGTATGCACATATGTTTATCTGAACATTTTGATGGAAATAGGATTTATTGCATTTCATTAAACACTTAAATGTGTATGGGAATCACCAAGTTTTAAGAACCACCACTTTAGAGGGATAAGTGCATTCAAACGCCATTTTACAGACAGAGAATTCGAAGCATAAGAAAATGAAATGGCTATTTCTGGTGGAAATTTTCTTTTTTTTCCCCCTATTTCATTCATTAGTTGTAAGCTTAGATATTGTCATGAGTGAGGAAAGTTAATATCTTTCATTAAAAAATATTTACATGAATACTTATAGCCTAAGGACAATTGTCTAGCTGATTACTCTAGTTTTTTCATAATCAGAGGACCTTATAAAAAAGAAAACTTCCCTGTCACAAAGACCCTCAAATCGTTTTTTCTCTGTCATTTGTTACCTTTGTCATTTTTCTAAAGTTCTGCTTTATTTTCTTTCAACCAAACACAAAATTTATTTTGCAGGAAAAAAAAATCACTTTGGTGCTGAGAGTCCAAAGTCTGTTTGCTCATATTTGTTATTTTATTTCAAAAGAGGTCATCAGTGCATTTAATATTTAGACTAGTGTGGGCACCCTACAGGCTTTAATGTGACGCAGTGGGGCTCGTCTCTGAGATAGTGCAGATGTGGTCACTCTTTTTCAGGATCTTACGTGCAAATGCAAGTGGACACAACAGACGGTAGAAAGTGAGGTGGAGAGATGGCTATTACGATTAATTTTAGCTGTGCTTTCTGTTCTCTTCTTTTTATCAAGCATGAATACAAGACAGGTTAAATAAGGACACATAAAAACTTCTTGACAAAGCCAAACACGCCATCCATAAATGAACAATAAATTAGCAATTAAACCTAAGCCCTTTAAACACAGTTTTAAATAAAGTGTGCCAGCCATCATTCATACTTTTTCATCATGATATCCTTGTCTCAAACGTATGAACAACTTAAAAAACATTCTAATGACGAAAATGAATTTAAATGATTTAAAGTATATTCTAAGAGAAGAGGGAATTTACCTGTCCTGAATCTCTATCTTTAATTGCATCTATATAAAATTTAGATACTTATTTTCAGAAATTGTTTGGAATACACTACTTACACAAGATAAATATGCTTGGCTCTCAGAACTCATAATTGGAAATCATTTAGAATGTTTGATAAGATTAAAACACTTCAATGCTGCACTTGGCTAAACTTCAAATTTCTTAATTTTGAGCACTGTCTTTCATAAAAATAAAAAATAGTTATCTAATATGGACCCTGTCTTCTATAGAGGCACCAAGGGACATTAGCAGTTATGATATCTCCCTCAGGTCACCTCAGCATCCAGAATGTGACCCCAAAAGATACATATGACTCACTTGCATTCTGTTGGAAACACATTGGTCACATGTCTTTAATGCTATATGTTTAAACTGATTAAACCAATCCATGGTTTTACTGCCAGCTTATAATAGGTTTTCTTTTATTTTTCTGACTGACTTCACTAAATTTCAAAGCCTGGTCCTTAATTTTTATGTGAAATACCAGATAACAAACCCAGTTAATGAACAGAAATATCTTAGAGTTCTAAGCCTCCTTTAACTGCCAAGTTTGTATTTAAATAACGTTTTACATGTTAGCCCAAAAAACAGTCAAGGATGTCTAAATCAACCCCAATTCACATTATTACCAGAGATCTAAAGAAAACAGACAATAGCTTTGTTTTTGTCTTTAGGGGAAGATATTCTGCCATTGGTAGTAAATGTTTTCTGTAATGTGCAGTGTTTTATTTCAGAAACACTTGTCTGAATTGCCAAGGCCTAAGAGCTATTCACTGCAGAAGCATGCGAGGGTAGTAGGTAGGCATTTTCAATACGCATGATGTTAATTCATTCCAGCATTATATAAAAAAAAAGGTTTAAAAGAAGTGAATTTTCAAGGTGATAGGAAAAACTAAGTTAATTCACTCTAATTTTTAAAAATTTAAATCCCTTGGTTATTTCCAGAAATGCACAAAGTTTTTGAAGAATACTTGAACAAAATTTGATTTATCTTATTTACGTAGACGTGAAATCAGCTCCCAAATGAGAATGAAAAATGACTAATTTCATGAGTATTACTATGTCACAGATTTAACTGATTTTCTGTGACTTTCGAGCTGTGTGATCTTGGACAAGTTATCTGAACTTCAGGTACCATCCTCACTTAGAAAATGAAGGACAATAATGACACCTTCATCAGGGTGTTGTGAGGATAAAATAAGTTAATATATGTCAAGTACTTGGGGCAGTATTTATTCAATATATATAGTATTAGTAAT
The DNA here is from genome assembly GCF_037783145.1 of Equus przewalskii. NCBI lineage: Eukaryota > Metazoa > Chordata > Mammalia > Perissodactyla > Equidae > Equus > Equus przewalskii. The sequence goes on from NC_091849.1 coordinate 52,676,918, forward strand.
ATATTATTACTGTTATATCATTATAGTTATTATTAATGTGGTTATTGTAGCACAACTAGAATAATTGTGACTCATTTTGTAGATGCTGTAATGAAAACCAAGAGAAATAAAGTATAAGAATCCTAGTTAAGGTCCTTATGTTTCTAATTCTACCACTCCACAAACTGCTTTTCTTTCCTAACACCCATACCAACACTTCTTATAGTTTGAGATAAATCCTGTGATTGACAGCTTACAAAGCACTCATAATAATCTCATCTACCCCTCACCACAATTTGTATGGGGTTATTATTAACCCAGAGATGAGGAGGCTAAAGCTTTAGGTTATTGACTGGTTTCTCAGGTTCAAACATCTAGTGACTAGAAAAACTGAAATCAAAACTGGAGTCTCTCTATAAGGCTGGTATTACTCTGGTATTAAAGTCTGACAAACATCTTACAAGAGATAAAATTATAGACCAATAGCTCTTAAGAATGTAGATGCACAAATCTTCAACAAAATGTAAGCTAACTGAATCCAGCAATTTATTAAAGGGATTATATACTGAGGACAAGTAGGATTTATCCCAGGAATACAAGATTGGTTAAATTTAACCAATGTAATACACCATAGTAATGGCATAAGGGGGGAAGAAACCTCATACATGATCAGCTCAATGGACATAGAAAAAAGTTGACAAAATCCAACACGTTATCGTGATAAAAACACTTGACAAATTAGGAATAGAAGGAAGCGTCCTTAAGTGGACAAAGAGCATCAGTGAAAAACCACAGCTAGCATCATACTTAATGGTGGAAGCCTGAAAGCTTTTTCTCTAAGATCAGGAAAAAGTCAAGGAGGTCCACCTTCACTATTCTATTCAACATTGTACAGGAAGTTTTAGCCAATTAGGAAAGAACAAGAAATAAAAGGCACAAGACTGGAAAGGAAGAAATAAAACTATCTCTGGCTGATGACATGATCTTATATATAGAAAAGTCCAAAGCCTCCACATATACAAACTGCTAGAGTTAATAATGAGTTTGGCATAGGTGCAGGATAGAAAATCAGTATGCAAAAACCTATTGTATTTCTATACACTAGCAACAAATAAACTGAAAATGGAATTAATAAAACAATTTCATTTATAATAGCATCAGAAACAATATAATGCTTAGGAATAAATTTAACCAAAGATGTGCAAGTTTTAGAGACTAAAAGATATAAAATATTGTAGAAAGTAATTAAAGAAGATCTACATAAACTGAAAGCTCCTATGTTTGTAGATTGGAAGTGTTAATATTGTTAAGACATCAACACTCTGTAAATTCATCTCCAAATTCAAGACAATTTCTATCAAAATTCCAACTGTCCTTTATTTCTTTTTTTCAGAAATGGATAGGGTGACTCTAAAATTCTACGAAATTGCATAGTATCCTGAATACCCAAAACAATCTTGAAAAAGAAGAACAGAATTTGTATGTTCACGTTTCTTGGTTTCAAAGCATACTACAAAACTGAAGGAATCAAAACATTGTTTTTTGGTATAAGGATAGGCATATAAATCCATGGAATAGAATTGAGAGTCCAAAGATTAACCAATATATCTAGGGCTAATTGGTTTTCAATAATAGTACCAAGACCATTCAATGGAAAAGAGGAGTGGTTTTTTTTTTTTTTTTTTTTTTGCTGAGGAAGATTCACCCTGAGTTAGCATCTGTTGCCAATCTTCCTCTTTCTGCTGAGGAAGGTTCACGGTGAGCTAAGATCTGTGGCCAATCTTCCTCGTATTAGGTATGTGAGCTGCTGCCATAGCATGGCCACTGACAAGTGGTATAGGTCTGCACCCAGAACTGAACCTGTGCTGCTGAAGCAGAGCAAGCTGAATTTAACCACTAGGCCACCCAGGTTGGCCCAAGAAGGGTTTTTTCAACAAATGATACTAGGACAACTGGATATCCACATGCAAAAATATGAATTTGGACCTCTTTCTCAAACCATTAACTCACAAATTGACTCAAAATAGATCGAAGACCTAAATGTAAGCACTAAAATGATAAAAATATTAAAAGAAAACATAGGTGCAAATCTTTGTGACCTTAGATTATACAGTGGTTTTTTAAATATGATGCCAAAAGCCAAAATAACAAAAGAAAACAGATAAACCACTTCATCAAAGTTAAAAACTTTTTTGCATCAAGAGACACTATGAAGAGTGTGAAAATATAATGCACAGAATGAGATAAAATATTTGAGAATTATGTTTGATAAGGATCTAGTAACCAGATATAGTTTTAAAATGCTTACAAATCAGCTGTGAAAATACAAAAATAATTTTTAAATAGGCAATTAATTCAAATAGATATTTCTCCAAAGAAGATACATAAATGGCCAACAAGAATATGAAAGGATGCTCAGTATCATTAGTCATTAGGGAACTGGAATTCAAATCCACAATTAGATATCACTTAGCTACCAGCATAGCTAATAATAATCACAATAATAAAAAGAATGGAAAATAATAAGTATTGGTAAGAACACGGAGAAACCAGAAAACTTGCACATTGCTAGTGGTAAGGGAGAAGAGTGTAGCCACTGTGGAAAACAATTTGGCCATTCCTCAAAAAGTTAAATATAAATTTACCATATGAAACAGTAATCCCACTTGTAGGTATATCCCAAGGAGAACTGAAAACGTAAGTTCAGAGAAAAACGTATACATAAATGTTCACACAGTATTATTTATAATAGCTAAAAGGTTTAACCAACACAAAAGTCTATCAACTGCTGAATGGATAAATAAAGTGTGCTATATTCATTCAATGGAACATTATTCAGCCCTTAAAAAAATACTGATATATGCTACAACGTGAAAGAACGTTGAAAATATTATGCTAAATGAAAGAATCCAGAAATGAAAGCCTACGTATTCTACAATTACATTTATAGGAAATTTTCAGAATAATTAAATCCAGTTGCTAGCACATGGGAGGATAGGTGAATAGGAAGTTATGAGGTTTCTCTTTGGGATGATGCAAATATTCTGGAATTAAGTAGTGGTAATAGTTGCACAACATTATAAATATATTAAAAACCATGGAATTGTCTTCTTTAAAAATGTTGACATGGTGACCTTTATGTTATGTGAATTTTATCTCAATTATAAAATAAAAAATAAACATCAACAACAACAAAAAGAGATTTCCATCCAATGCAGGTTCCATAATGCCACTGTGCCATTAATGATTGCATTTTTACCTGAGTAAAAGCTTGAAGTGTTGCTTTAATGTTGGAATTCAATACATGACTCTCTTTCACACTAACTATATAGAGTGTATGCCATGTATATTTGTTACAATAGAAATCTCTGCAATATCTTTCAGAGGATAGAAGCAGAGGGAATACTTTCTAACTCATTCTATGAGTTAGACAAAGACAATACAGGAAAGGAAATTACAGGCTAATATTTCTCGGGAACATACATGCAAAAATACTGAAAGAATATTGGCAAATCAAATCCAAAAAGTATAAAAAGAGTTTATACTACAAACAAGCGGGATAAATCCCAGGTATGCAAAGCTGGTTCAAAATTCAGAAATCAGTTAATGTAATCTGTCACATCAACAGGCTAAAAACAAAAAATTATGTGTTCGTATCAATAGATGCAGACAAAGCATTTGGCAAGATCCGACACCCACTCATGATAAAAACTCTCAGTAAACTAAGAATAGAGGGAAACTGCTTCAACTTGATAAAGAATATCTACAAAAAACTTATAGCTAACACCATACGTAATGGGCAGAAACTCAAAGCTTTTCCTCTAAGGTCAGGTACAAGACAAGGATGTCCTCTCTTCTCACTCCTTTTCAACACTGCAATGCAAGTCCTTGCTAATATAATTATACAGGACCAGGAAATACAAGGTATACAGATTGGGGAGGATGAAATAAAACTGTCATTGTTCACACATTACATAATAGTCCATGTAGAAAATCCAAAAGGATCAATTAAAAAACTCCTAGAACTAATAAAAAATTATAGCACAATTGTAGGATAAAAACTTAATATACAAAAGTCAATTGCTTTCCTATGTACCAGCGATAAACAAATGGAATTTAAAATTAAAAACATAATACCATTGACATTAGCACTCAACAAATGAATTACTAAGTATAAATCTAACAAAATATGTACAAGATTTTCATATGGAAAACTACAAGACTAATGAATGAAATAAAAGAACTAAGTAAATAGATATTCCATGTTCAGGGACAGGAAGACGATATTCTAAGTTGTCCGTTCTGCCCAACTTGATCTATAGATTCAATGCAATCCCAATTAAAATCCCAGCAAATTATTTTATGGATATCAGCAAACGGATTCTAAAGTTTATATGGAGAGGCACAAGACGAAATATAGCCAACACAATAGTGAAGTAGAAGAATAAGTCGGAGGACTGACACTGCCTGACTTCAAGACTTACCATAAAGCTGCAGTAATCAGGACCATGGTTTTGGTGAAAGAGTAGACAGATCTATGGGATAGAATAGAAACCCCAGAAATAGACTCCCACAAATATAGTCAACTGATCTTTGACAAAGAAACAAAGATAGTACAATGAAGCAAATATAGACTCTTCGGCCTATATCATTAAAACAAATGATGCTGGAACAACTGGACACTCACACAAAAAAATTGAATCTAGACACAGACCTCACATCCTTCGCAAAAATTAACTCAAAAACATATCACAAACCTAAATACAAAATGCAGAACTACAAAATTTGTAGAAGATAACATGGCAGATAACCTAGACGACCTTGGGTATGTCTATAACTTTTTAGATACAACACCAAAGGCATGGCCTATGAAAGAAATAATTGATAGACTGGACTTGATTAAAGTTAATTACTTCTGCTCTATGAAACACAATGTCAAGAGAATGAGATAAGCCACAGATGGGGAGAAAATATTTACAAAAGACACATCTGATAGACTGTTATCCAAAATATACAAAGAACACGTAAAACTCAACAATAAGAAAACATATAATCTGATTTAAAAATTGGCCAAAGACCTTAACAGACATCACATTAGAGAAGATACACAGACTGCAAAGAAGCATACGAAAAGATACTCCACATCATATGTCATCAGTGCAATGCAGATTAAAACAGTGAGATACCACTACACTACTGTTAGAATGGCCAAATTCTGGAACACTGATAACACCTAATGCTGGTGAGGGTGTGGACCAACAGGAACTCTCGTTCATTGCTGGTGGGAATACAACATGGTACAGACACTTTGGAAGACAGTTTGACGGTTTCTTACAAAACTGAACATAGTCCCACTTTTTGATACAGCAACTGTGCTGCTTGGCATCTACCCAAAGGAGTTGAAAATTTAAGACCACAGAAACACTGCATATGAATGTTTGTAACAACTTTATTCAAAGTTGCCAAAACTTGGAAATAACCAAGATGTCATTTAGGAGGGAAATGGATAAATAAACTGCAGTACATCCAGACAATGGAGTAATATTCAGTGCTAAAACAAGAAATGAGCTATCAAGCCATGAAAAACATGGAGAAACCTTAAATCCATATTCCTAAGTGAAATAAGCCAATATGAAAATGCTATGTAGTATATGATTCCACCTATATGCATTCTGAAAAAGACAAAACTATGGATAAAGTAAAAATATCAGTGGTTTTCAAGAATTAGAGGGACAGGAAGAATGAATAGGTGTAGCACAGAGAATTTTTAGGGCAGTGCAAATACTCTGTATGATAGTATAATGATGGATATAAGTCATTATACATTTCTCCAAACTCATAAAATTTACAACCCCCAGAGTGAACCACAATGTGAACTATATAGACTTTGGGTAATTATGTTGTGTCAGTGTCAATTCATCAGTTGTAACAAATGTACCACTCTGGTGGGGGATGTTGAGAAGGGGAGAGGTTATGCATGTGTGGAGGGAGAGAGAATATGGGAAATCTCTGCACCTTCCTCTCAAATTTACTGTGAATCTAAAACTACTCTATAAAAATAGTCTTTAACAAAACAGAATTAACTTGACTTTAGTGACACAAGAAAACGGATAATTTATTTTATGGAAAATCAGATCATGTGCCTTAATGGTTACATGCCAAACCCACCGCTTACCTAAGAGTAAATTTCTGCTATCTCAGCCAAGAATTATTATTTTCAAGGAAGAGGAGCCCAGTCAAATGAGATCAAGGAAAAATAACATTTATTGGAAGAACATAGGGGTAACTCAATGAACCCAAGCCCAAGAGTAAAGCAGGATCTCATGAGGCCCAGGGACTGATGCTTGGAAAGGCAGATAGTACACTCGCACACCCCTCTTGGGAGGCCATGCTTCAGAATGGCTGAGGACAATGGAGAGTGCTCAGAAGAGTGCCTAGAATGGTCAAGCACCTCAAAGGTAATAGTCTGCACTTTAGTATAGGATTGCAGTGAAACATTATTTTTTCTACTCTTTATTATTTTTTTTATTTTAACCATTTGCCATTGTAAAAAGGAAAATAATGTTTAGATTATGGAAAGGGGAAGTGAATCAATAGAGTGGCACATTAGACAAAAAGATTAAGTCCTTTCCAGCCTAAAGATTTAGTAATAGGCACCAATATACTTACATATTGAGGAATTTCCATGGCTTTACATAAACCACAGTGACACATATGCATAATTTTTCACAAAATATTCACTTTTGAAAAGGAATCCCTCCCTTCAATTCAGATCAGACCTGATCAACAGGTAGTGACTGACCATTAGCTACATGCAAAGTGCTGTGCTAAGTTCTGGGGATTTAAAGATGAACTGGACAATGCTTATGCCCTGTAGTATGGACAAGAACATTTATACCTGAGAGGACATAGAAGGAGATTGATTCACTTTGGGGGAGACATTACTCTGAGGGGTATAACAATTTCTCCACAATTTTGCTCTTCAATACAGCTTAAAATATAACAGAAAATTTTAAAATATATTAAATTTACATAACTTTACAACTGTATTTTTTATGTGTGCTTTCTACTTCTCAAAGCCCCAGTGCATGGTTGTATATCCTAGTGGTAAGTCCTTTTAGTTCTTCTATGTGAGCCACCACCACAGCTTGGTGACTGAGAGATGGGTGGTGTGGTTCCGCAACCGGAAGCAAACCCGGGCTGCCAAAGCAGTGAATGCAGAACTTTAACCACTAGGCCATCAGAGCGGGCTTACAAATGTGTTTTTTAAGAATCAAAACTTTACAACATTATTACTACTAATAAAGAAACAGCTGATCGTCCTGAAAAGGTTTTGATTCTTTTCTGTGGAAACAGAATAAAACAATGGCAGGAAAAAAAAAATGTGTTTCTGGAATTGGTTTGTGAGAATTCTGCTCAAAGAGTCTGCCACTTTCTAGCTGTGTAACCTTGGACAAGTTACATAACCTCTTCAACCTTGTCATGTCTCACTTCCTTCGTCTGTAAAATTGGTATCATAATTCATAAGACCTCCTCCTAGAGTTGTGAAGATCAGTTGAGTTAATGCGTGTCATGATCTTGGCACAGAGCTTGGCCCAGGTAAGCTCTCCACAAGTGCTGAGTGTTCCTGTTCTCTCACAAACAGGTCACTTGCTTCCATCTAGTACCAGCTGTCTCTCCCAGCCCTCTCATAATCTGGTTACCACTCTTCATTTCTCAGTTCTGAGCTTAGATGATGTCTCCTCCAGATAGTCTTCTTGAACCTTGATAGAGGAGATGTCTCCTCTTGCACTTTCAAACTTTCTTAGGTCTACTCCTCAGGGCATTTGCTTTACTGAATTAAATTACTTGCTTAGTTCTCTGTGCTTTTCATGAGACAAAAACTGAATAAGACAGGAAGAGTGTCTGTCTCTGGTCAGCATGAGATCGGAAGGAAGCAGGAGCTTCATACGTTGTTGAATACAAGAACTGTGAGGGCAAAATGTCAGACCTGACAATGCAGGAGAGGAGGCAAGAAGGAACAGAGAGAACTTGGTCTGAAAGGAGACGTAATTAAAAGAGAGGGGAAGGGTAAAAGAAAGATAGGAAGAAGGAGAAATTGAGAGACAGAAATGTTCTGTAGTAATTTGCAAGTGACTTTGATTGTTAACGCCTGAGTCTTTCAGGGCACAAGTTTATTCCTTTCTCAGTAACTCACTCAAAAGTTACTCCTGATAGCAACAAGTTATCAAAAGTTCCTTTCTCCCTTTTTATCTGAAATATAGGTTTCTAGGCACCCTCTTGATTCAAGGATTTTTCAAGAAAGACTTAGCTCAAGGTCATATCATAAGAAAATGTGGTGTTTGGAGCCCAGAGAGATCAGATAACTTCCTGCAAAACTAATGCCTTTATTTGGGGAATACGTAAACTGGGTGTAGTCATTACCGAGAGTGCTCACACTTGGTTTTATTTTCATTCCAAGGAAAAAGAAGGAAGGAAAACAACTTATTTTCAAATATCAGGAAGTCAACAGTGGGACACCTCTCTGTTCATTTTAATTTATTCTTCAAAATATAGAGAGAAACAGAGACATCAACTTTAAACATACTATTTCTATGTAGTTAGCCTTCCACAAGGGATCAATAAATAAAGATGTCTGCGTTCTGGACAGTATCTATTCAAGCCATTGTTTTTGAATAATACCCGGCTCCCCTCAATTCCCACAACCACTACCTTCCTTCTGAGAGTAGGCCATTATGTTGGTCTCCTCCCTAGTACCCGTTCTTCAGTCTCACCCTTCTTTAATCCGTTCTCCAAATGACTGCCAGAGATTGTCATAAAAGTCTGACCCTGTTTATTTCACCTTGCTTTTTCCCAAACACTCATGTTTTCTCCTCATCCCAAGTCTTCACGAAATGCTGCTCCCTCTGCCTGAACACCTCCCATTCTTAACCACTTGGTAATCTCCTCCTTCTCTTCAAGGGGTCAGCTCGAGAGTGGCTTTCCCTGTGGGGGAGCCATCCATTTTGGTTTTCTCCAGGCTGAATTACATGTTCTTTCATGTCCTTATGACACCCTGTGCATCCGTCTACCCTGGAAACTCAGAGAGTGATTCTATAATCATAACACCTCTAATTCACGAGTGGACTGTGAGATCATTGAGGCTAGAGTATGTCTTATTGATCTTTACGCCCCCAGCTCTTAGCTAAACTGCTGGGCATATAGATACTCAGAAATATTTATTGAAATGGATCCATAAAGGGATTATATGGCTGCAAAAAGTAGGGTCTCTCATGGGGGGTAAGAATATAAAATCTGGGACGACCCATACATACGATCTGAAATCTCTGAGCAAAGTAACTACAGCCACTGAGAGAAAGAGAAATAATCTGTTTGAGATTTATTTTCCTTTTTGTTACCATTTTAATGTAGTCAGCTTAGTGGAAGATCTAAAATAAAAGCAATGGGAAAAAAATTAAGCTGGATAGTTAAACAGAATTACTAAGACAATTGTGAACTACATTTCTTTCTATAAAAAAATCTAACACTTAGAATAATTGATATGTATAGCAAATAATATTCATACCACAAGATCATATAGTTTTAAATTTTATTCAATAAACATTTTCAGATCACTTTCTATATACCAGACACTGTTCTAAAAATATCAATTCATTTAATTCTTGTAACAACCCTAAGAGGTCATCACTGGACAAATTTGGAACTTTCTTTATGGTCTTGTGATATTGGGCTGACTCCTTTTTTTCTAGACCCAAAAGAAAGCTTTTGAATTGAAGAGAATAACAATATCTACAGAATTAAAAATTCTTTTCAAATGTCCTAAAAAGTTTCAAAAGACCTAAGGAAAGTGACCATATCAGAATGAGTACTGCAATATTTGTCATCTCTAAGGTGTCTGCAAAAGAGAAAACAAATACTTTGAAGATTTGAGTGGAATTTTTGGATGGCATTGGAGTACCACATATTTAAAATAAATCACCCGATAAATCATGGACAGAAGGAAATGGAATTCTTGTAGGATCAAGATAAATCCAGGCTTGTCACAATACAAAGCAGATATCAGAATAAAATCCTGAAAGTATCCTCATTTCTCCTTATTTACACTTTTAGTAAAGAGTGATGATTAATTGCAGATGGAAGACTTTAAAAGAACAGGTTGAAGGATAGACAAGTTGAAGTGCCACAAAATGAAATCTAATGCACTGAGTACTTAGGAAACAGCAGACAGGGTCCATAATTCTGGATTGTCAATGACAAGGAATTTGCAGACGTTAATCAACTAACTAAAGTTGCAACCACCTTTCGCATTTTACTAAGAACTCCGAGGAATGCATTATGCCATGGGTTAAAGTTAGCAGATTTGTATCAATGAGCTTGAATGAAGCCAAGAAGCCCTGCTTGTCAAATTTACTGACGACAAGAGGTCTGGAGAAATGGCAAATGCTGTGGATAACAGTATCAACATTTAAAAATATCTGCTTACACTCCAAATTAAGAAAATTAAACCGACATATGCATGTATCATTTGAGTGTCCTACACATATGTCACCTCTTCAAGGAGGCCTTTGGGACCATCCATTTCGAACCTGGCCTTTGGGACGGCCCAGTCACCATCACCTCACCATGCCTGGTTTTCATCATAGCACATATCCCTTCCTAATATTTTTCTTATGCATTTACTAGTTGATTTTTTTCCTTTCTAACTTCACTAGAAAGTAAAATGCAAGAAAGCGCCAATCTTGTTTAACTTGTATCATTGAGTGGAATAAGAGCACTAAGTCTATACTTGTCAAAAAGATAAAATGCCTATTTATTCTCTTCTCTTAAAAAGAAATTTGAACGGTGAAGATTGGGAAAATACAACATAGTATTTCTTGTGCATTATGACATCTGCAGAATAATAGAAGCACCGGGCCAGGATCAGAAGAACTGGATGGTTTTGCCACGGATTAGTCACTTGACCTTTGGTAAATCATTAAATTTCCCCAGGAACAGTTTCCTCATCTATAAAACAGGGTTCATAATAGCCAGCCTCCGAGGATTTTTAAAATAATGTGTATGAAAGAATTTTGCAAACTGTAAAGTACAAAATGGATGTGAAGAATTATGATTGGGGGTAGTTGGGTAAGGGCTATTGACTAAACGCTCAATAGGAACCAACCGTGTCTTGCGACTATTAAAAAATAATTAGGTACAGGCATCGGTTGCTTCAAATAACAGCGTACATTTTGTAGTGGCAAGACCCAAACCAGATTACTGCATTTCCTCTTAGTTGTGTATCATGCAAGATATTGACTACTGTCTTAAGGAAGACCAAGTAAATATAGGTTGTGGGAATAGTGTCATTTCAAAAACAATGGAAATAATTGGGGAAAGTGAAGTAGGGAGCATGGAAGTGGGGGGCTATGATGCTTACTTTTAATATGTGAAAGATTGTCATATGGAAGATGTATTCCATGTAACATCAAGATGCAAACTAAGAACTGAGAGTAAAAGACTGAGAAAGACAAATGTTGATTTAAGACCCTATTGTAATGTAAGGAACAGTTTTTTAACCTTTAGAGCAGTCCCATGATGGTGGAGGTAGTGAATTGTGGTGGTCACATCCAAAGCAGGTGAGGACACATCAGCAATGTTATCAGAAGGCTTCTAATATTAAGCTGAAGTTCAGCCTAGATGATTCCAAGGCCCCTCCAAAGTCCAATATTATAGTCAATCAAATGCAATGCTCTTATCACAGTTATTGAGAATGAAGAGATCCTGAACTCATACTTTGACAAATCCCAAAATACTATTCTTATAGACAAAATCAATTCATGAGAGAATGGCAGGTGACAGCAGTCCTGAGGCAATGAGAAGAAAGACTGGCAGGATGGTATCCACTAGAGAGAGTACTCTGCTTATACCACTGCATCCTACTCAGAATCTGATTAACGCTCTTCGGTGTGTTGGTGGTCTCCTTCACTTGACAACACTAGCTATGAGCACATTTATGACTCTTAGCATCCTGCTGCTGTATTTCATATGACACTTGCTGTTGCATACACAAATTTCAGCTAAATATCTCCTTCAATTCAAAAATGGTCTGGTTCCCCAGTTTGGAGGAAGGGAAGAGGAGGAGATGCCTTGAAGATTCAGCAAGTGCTAAATTGGCAGAACCTAACAAATGAGAAGACATTTGCCTAAAAGGACTTTTGCATAGTCCTGCTTGAGGAACACCGTGGCTCCTCCTCGTTACTTTTATATTTACCTTACAAAGACAAATGCATCAACGGATCTTATATCAACCGTGCACTGGCATGCTTGTCTGTGGAGACCTACACATGTCTCTCTGTGGTCCATAGAAACTGGACGTGAGAAAGAGAGGAAAGAGTAAAAGAAAGGGAGATTTAGCCCGCAGAGAAACAGGTTAAAATAATTTTCATTACTTTTTTTTTCCCCACTTCAGCTTCAGCTCTCCCTGGGCGCGGGAGGAGGCTGTGGGCTGCGGACTCGGTGCTGGAATGAGGACTAATCGAGCTTGAGCCGAGCCAGAGGTAGCTCTTTCCTGCCGGTGTCACTGCTGCAGCTCCAGAGCCTGGCGCCTAGGTCCTCAGCTGCCTCCCTTCTCGGTGCAGAATCGCCTGCAAAGACAGCAAAGCAGCCGCAGAAGTTGCCCGGCCTCAGACTCCGGAGGCATTGGCTCGATAACTTTTCACGTCATTTTCTGCTCCGGAGCCCCTTCTCGCCTCTCCGCTCTGCCTTTCCCGCCGCACATCCCCAGTGCTCATGGGGCAGGGGAAGAGCAGCCTGCAGCACTGAGCCGAACCGGACTGGAGCCCGTGATGTCCGGCACCAAATTGGAGGACTCCCCCCCTTGTCGCAACTGGTCATCGGCTTCGGAGCTGAATGAAACTCAAGAGCCCTTTTTAAACCCCACCGACTATGACGACGAGGAATTCCTGCGGTACCTGTGGAGGGAGTACCTACACCCGAAAGAATATGAGTGGGTCCTGATCGCCGGCTACATCATCGTGTTCGTGGTGGCTCTCATTGGGAACGTCCTGGGTGAGTCTCGTCCGGGGCAGCCCTCCAGGGGGCTGTCGCGTCCCCTCCGCCCCAGGCTGCTAAGGCTCTAAAGACCCCTCCCTCCCTCTGGGATGCAAACAAAGAGGTCGCTGCTCTCGGGGTGGGGTTTTCTATTAAAAAAAAAAAAAAGTTTTCTGATTGTACAAAAGCCAGGATCCAGCCCTGGAATGGTGATTCCTTTTTCTGCAGAGAGAAGCGGGAAACCGCGTTTCTTTCGCAAGCGTCTAGGTGACAAGCGCCGAAGAGGGGCAGCGACCGGGATCTCCAGGCGGATTTTGTTGAGTGTGGGGAAATTAGTCATCCTTTTGTGTAAGGTGGCTGGGTGTTTTGGGGGCTTGGGTAGAAGTAAAGGTGGCAGAATGCAAAGCTGTTCCCTTAAAGAGCAAGGTCTCTGGGGCAGTTGAAGTCACAAAGGATTTGTGAGCTGGTAGAGTGCCCTTTGGGGAGGAGGTTAAGACTCTATCTAGAGGTGGTAATCAAAGGGCAGGGAATGGAGACAAAAGCAAAGCAGGAGGGTGCACTCACGCACTGAAGCTGAATTCAACGGGAACCATGCAGCGAGCAAGCAAGAAGGAGGGGCATCTGAGAAAAGTGCCAGGGAGATTGCAATCATTCACGCATCCATCCATTCATGCATTCATTCATTCATCCATTCGACCAATATTTTTTCCAGAGCATGCTTGTTGCCAGGCTCGGGGAATATTTAACTTTGTTTTTCTTCTTCAAAGATGAGACCAAGATTAATACTAGTCTCTATTTATCCCTGTCTAGGTTTGCATGCAAATATAGATTTCCTCACCCACTCCTCACCTCTGCACAATTTCTGAGAGCTGGGGAGGGAGTGCAGTGGTGATAGGGTGGCTGTGGGATGTGTTTATTAGGGCAGCTGGGGAATCCACTTAAAGAAAAGGAGTTTTGTCAGGGAGGGAGGACTTAACATGAATTGTGAATGGAAGAAGCGTGTACCTTGATGAATGGAGAGTGGGAGGTGTTTCAAATGCAGAGGGCAGTGTGGAGGGAATCTCTGTTGAAAATAACAAGAAGAGATGGGGGAGGCTGAGAGAAGATGCTCTTGGTTTTCAGTTATAAAAAGGGGAGAAGGTGAAGGAGGTCAGAGAGGCTGGGAGGCTTTGAAGACCAAAGAAAGAATTTGTAGCTGCAGTGGAGGATGGTAAGGAACTTACCCGGCTTTCAACACTAACCTGATTCTTACTTTCTCTCCCCAAGTGTGTCAATCTTGGTAGGAAGCATTCAAAGTAGTGTCTCACCCACTCAGCAGACAGAATAGATGGTAGGACATGATTGAGAGGCATTCTAGAAAGAGCTGGTAGAATATTATTTGATAAGAGAGATAAGAATCCTCTGAGAACTTTAGTTGGCTCTTTCTGTATTATTTTCAGACTATTTTCCTTTTGTTGATTTCTTAAAGGTATACATAAAAGGAATCTTTTAGGGATGCAAACAAGGTTATGAAGCTGGAAACACACATGATTAGGGATCTTTGTTATAAGGATAAGTCTGTTAATAATAACGCCTTTCTTGTCATCCATCCTTAGGGTTATGATTATTAAGACACATGGCCACTAGCACAGCAACATTTCACTGCATTATGCCGACACTTAATGATAAGTAAATATTGAACAAATTGAGCAAATTGAACATCTGTTGAGTGCCTACTGTGTGCCAGACCCCTTCACATACACTATCTCACTTAAACCTCAGAGTAACCCACATTTGACAGAAGAAGAAGCAAGACTTAGAGAAATGAAAGGACTTATTAAGGAACATGATTTCCATTCAATTCCATTTCTTCTGACCTCAGATCCAGAATTCTCCATTGATATTCCACTCTAGAGCTAGAAAGCATATAGAGAATGAATTCTTTGCTCCTGGTTATCTGCAAGCCTATTAAATGTGCTTCCTGTTCACCCCTGCATCTATGTCCACTGTTAATAAATTACCATGAGAGGTTAATGGCTTTGTCATTCTCTCCAACAAAAACTATCCGGAGAGGAAAATTATTGCATTGCAGTAAAAATTTGACATGGTTTGCAGGGATATGTACAAATCATAGCTATTTCTCTTTTCTAATTTTATTTCAGGCTTAATCTCTGTGATAAAGTTTGCTCCTCTTTGCTGTTATTTTATTCTGGCTTTGCACAGATTTGCGATGTATAGTCTTTATGTCCTAACTGCATAGTTTAGGGGTACATGTTTGCTAGCCTGGGGAGTGTTTTGGTCTCAAGAAGAAAACACCTCTACAGTGAGGCTACTTGTTTTCCTGTTAAGGAAGAGAGCACTGTCCACAGCCTCAAGTGCTGAAATAGCCAATTCCATTCAGTTTAAAAAGAAAGGTTTACTCAAAGCACTCTGCTCTGAAGATACTGACAGCTATTTTCCTCAGGACGAAACGACACTGAAATTCTCTCTGGCTGAACTGAAACCCATTCTTTACTGACATATTCCCTGAAAGTTGATGAGGTTTAAGTTTGACATTTAAACAAATGAGCAGTATCGTTATTCACAGAGAACTTCCTGCTCTTTGATGCCACTGTCAAGTTTGCAAAACGAATTAGATTGAGAATTGCTTTTTTGCCCCTCTGGTGTAAGTAATTTTATGCAGAGAGTGGCAGGACAAGAAATCACATTATTCATGCAAGATAACGAGGCAACATTAGGTATGAAGGTGAAATACCACAGTGTGGGCAGCAGATGCAATCACTGACCCTTCAGGTCAGTTCAGCATTTGTACTTTCTTGTAACTGACTACTTGGAAAATCTCAACGTTGTTGAACTTACAAATACAATGTAATCAGTTAGAAGTCATTTCTCCCACAATGTCCTTTTGTGAAATGATCTAACAGGATATGCTCTGAGCAGAATGACACAGTCTTGATCCTCCCCCCTCTTTTTTCTTCTCTCCACGGTTCCTCTCTCTCATTATATCCTCTCTCCACTATCAGATGTTTCTTTGCAGAGGTGGAAAGCAGTTTCTTGGGGAAAGTTGTGGCAAAAGTCATTCAAAATAAGGCAAAAATTACATGGAATTTCATGAGTGTATTTGTGTATGTACATAGATGCACTCCAATAAAAGATGAGTGCATGTCTAATTACACAATTTTAAGTCCTAGGAAGGAAGATGGGACAATGTTCTTTTGGGAAGCAGCGTTTCTTCAGTATCATCAAAATTATGCCACATATAACCTGTTCCTAAGTATGTCTTGTACTGTAACAAGTAGATGCATCCAATCATTTGGATATCCAATATCCAACCAGTACATTTTGAGCAATAACTTGTTTTTAAAATTAATGAGTGTGTGTGGGGCTCTTTGGGACACTCAAAGGAATATATTTGATGCAATTCATACTTGTTCTTTCTTGAGTGAAACTGGTTGGAGAGATGGGTTTTAGTCAGTTCAAACATTAAACAACTGGAAGAAAAGAGCAGTTCTCCACCTCTCCTGCTTCTGCATTCAACAATATCATGATATTCACCTGGAATGCTTCTATCTTCCCTGTTGTCTCCATATAAAAAATGAGGAGAACATTCAACAAATGACCTCAGTCCAGCTGTGCTTCTTGTGTGACCATTAGCAAGTTATTGAACTCTCCAAGTTTATTTTTTCCAATTGAAAATTAAGGTTGATAATGCCTGCCTGTAGAAATCTTATCAAGATATAATATATAGCTATCTTCTGTATAGTTATATATGTGTATAAATGTGTGTATATATTTATTTTTTTCTTGCCACATAGTAGACACTAAATGCCAACTTCCGTCCCTCCATTCTCACTTGAAATCTCTCCCTGATGTGGTTTGCAGCCATCTCCTGCCTCTATGGCCAGTCTGTAGCTCTTTATGGCCTCTGCTCTAGACTTTTTCTCAATTTAGTGTTTTACTAAAAGGCATTAGTAAAATGAACCTAATCTAATCATGGTGATTTTCTCTCTCTTTTTTTCAGTTTAAATTTTCCTGCACTGGGTCCCATTCATCCAGAGTTTCTGAGTTGTTAGTTGGTTGGTCTATCACTATTAAAGTTTTAAAGAGTGCATGTGCACACACGCACATGCATACACATACACGTACACTGTTAAAATGTTGATTGAACTCATTTAAAGCACACTTCCCAGTAAAGCATTTACCCAGTAACAGTTAAGCTGAATTGAGCGGGTGGGATGAGAGGAAGAACTGCAGTAGGGTTGTTTCTTACAAACCTAACGTGATTCCCCAGATATGAAAATGGCAGAGCTGCAAGTTCCGGCTACGCCGAAGCCTAAGAGACATTTCTTTTCTGCTTCTCCTAATGCCCAGTTCAGCTCTGTGGATGTTTGTAAACCCACCATTTCCTACACAAGAAGCAGAAAGAGGTTAGAGATAATACATTACTCATCTCTGCCAACATCCTGTAGAAGGCATGAACAGTGACTGCAATAGACATATTAGCCGTTATGCTTTAAACTTCAGTCTTTTTAGTTACAGAATGCCAAACTTGCTTATCTGAATAAGAATTAAACTGATGCCTCAACATCTTTACTAAAACCGTAACTACTTAGTTTTACTGGGTAAAAATAAGTCATGTTTTTGACTTGAACAGAATCTCAGTGATAACTTTCTAAGTGGCTGTCTCACAGATAACAGCAACATTTGTCATAGACAGACAATAATGAGATAATATGTACTATTGATAATTTAAATGTAATGGATTCTTCCTATAATTAAAAGAAAAATACATGAGGAAAGTGAAATAATGAAAACAATACCAATTTTCAAGAGACCAAATCTAACACTCAAATACAAATACAATAGTCCAGTTTTTAAAATTTTTATTGAACTTATTAGGGAACACATATGTATTTCATATATTTATATGAATCTCCATTATTTCATATTAGAATATATTTGCAAATCCTCATGTACTGCAGCCACGGTAGCATTGCAAAATCCCTGAATTCTCACTCAGCTCCTCAAGTTTCAGAAGTATCCACCGCTGGTGTTCTCTCACTGGTGAAAGAAGATCCTTCCGTCTTTCTTCCTGTAGCCTTCTGACATGTCCCACACCCTTAGAGATGCTGGCTCTGTTACATAATGGCTCACCGGTAAGGTCCAGTCAATGACATGTGACGGGTAAAGCTGAGGGGATTCATCTCCTGTTCCTCCTCTCACTGTAAAGGGAAATGAAGACTATTTACTGAGTACCGTATGCCAGGTCCCAGATGCTAGGCTCCACAGTGAATAGATGTATTTCATTGATGCCTCACAACAGATTTATAATGAAGAGATTAATAGCTTTGTTTCACAAATGAGAAAAATGAAATTCAGAAAGATATTTTAACTTATTCCGAAGTTCATTCAGACAGTAAGTAGCAGCAGTAGATTTCAATATGAATTTCAGGTTCCATAGCCCACCTGGGTTCCATTACTTCATCCTGTCTGTCTCCCTTCCTGCTAAGCCTGACTGAGAAACATAGAAGAAAAGAGAGTGGAAATGATGCTTAGGTGTGCCCTCTAAACGAGGGACAGAGTTGCTTTGGCAAACTGCCATGCTCTTCCTCTGCTAGACGATGGTTCTTCAGCTATAAGAATGAGCTCACTTGATAAGCTAATCAAGGTCAGGCCAGGGTCACTCTACCAGAGAAAATTTCAAGGTAAAATAGGTGCTGCCAAAAATGCTTTTGCCTGTTTAGGGGGGTGACTCATTGGATAAATGGTAGATAATTGTGGCCAAGGATTCTTTTGTCATTGAAGATGTGGTCTTTAGACACAATTTAAGATGGAGGGCCTCAACTTTTGATAACTCAGAAAATCTCAAGATCTTTCTATCTCCTCTTTCAGTTTTCAAACCTACTCATGCATTTTCTTTTTCTGACATAATTAATGTTAACCTTTAAAAAAGTTATGTTTCTATTGATTACACCGAATACGTCAATCTTTACGTCACATAATAGTGTTCCTAGAGCATATATGTCCGAAGAGGCATTACTCATCACGCCAGACATGAAATGACCTTAGACACTGACAATGGAACACTTTGAGATGCTGTTGGATGAAATACATGACATATATGACCAGTTTTTTGAACAGCTGACTCTTAGGACTGAATTTACTCATTTCACTTTTGTTCTCAATGAGAGATGACCGCTTAAGCAAGTAAATGGGTTGGATGTATATTTAAAACAGCATTTGGGACTGGCCCAGTGGCACAGTGGTTAAGTGTGCACATTCCGCTTCGGAGGCCCGGGGGTCTCCAGTTCGGATCCCGGATGCAGACCTACACATCGCTTGTCAAGCCATGCTGTGGCAGCCTTCTCACATATAAAGTAGAGGAAGATAGGCACAGATGTTAACTCAGGGCCAGTCTTCCTCAGCAAAAAGAGAAGGATTGGTGGCAGATGTTAGCTCATGGTTAATCTTCTTTAAAAAAAATTAAAAATGAAACAGCATTAAATTTCTTTCCAGTAGAACTGTTTTCTCATAAGCAAAAAACAAACTGTTCAGAATAAATATGTATTTTATTCTTAAAAATATCTTGGGATATTTCCATTGTATCTTTTTTGGTAATTTGCTTTTAATATTAAATACATATGAACAATGTTTAGTATTTATATAGTATTTGACTCTACAGAAGAGATTGTTACACGTATTGTCTCATTCATTCTCCACAAAAATCTTATGAGGTAGGTCTTATTTAGTGAAAAAGTTCAAGTATTTGAAGCGATTTTAAGTCACTTTAAAAGAAAAGTTTGAGTACATGGGAATATCAAGGGTGATGTGTCAGCTTGGCAAAAGCTTGCCAGTTTCTGGTATTCCAAGAGGCCAGGAGAAGGGATGACAACTGTCTTCGTCTGGCCTTCAGGTATGATGTCTTTGTTACCTGATTTTGTCAACATTCTAAGTACAGATGTTTATTAACCAAATTCCTGGGGAACCTGGCACAAAAGAAAATAAAAAAAGAACTCCAATCTTCTAATTTTAAATAAAAACTTACTCTTAAAGATCCTAGAATACTTGAAGTCCTTTCAATTATCACAGTCTCTTTCTGTAGACATTTGTACATGAAGAGGTTTTTTGGTCTGAATAGCCAGGCCATGCCATAGTAGCAAATAAACCCTGAATTCTCATTGGCTTAGCATTGCGAAAGTTTATTTCTTGCTTATGTAACATCTAATGTGGGTTGAAGAGTCTGTTTCATCCAATGACTCATGGCCCAGGTGTCCTCCACGTTTTATGTACAACCTCAATATGTGGCCTCTGTGGTAACCAGCCTCCAAGATGGCTCCCAATGTTTCCCCATCTCCTGGGATTCACACCCCTGTGTAGTCCCTTTTCACACCGTGCCAGAACTGGTTTGGGTAGCTAACAACATACAACAGAAATGATAGTATGTCACTTTCAGGATTACATTATAAAGGATTACAGCTTCTGCCTTGTGTTCTCACTCTCTCTCTTGCTCTTGGATTTCTTGCTCTGGAGAAAGTAAGCTGTCTTATTGTGAGTAACCCACATGGTGAGGAGCTGAAATGCCCATCCGACAGCCAGAGAGGAAAGGTGGCCTGCTAACGACACATGTATGATCTTGGAAGCAAATCCTTCAGGCAGATTGAGTCTTAATGTGACTGCAACAGCACCCCACCTACCCCAGCTTGACTGAAACTTAAAGAGAGCCTCTGGGACAGAACTGTCTAGCTAAGCTTCTCACAGATTCCTGACCCTTTAGAAGCTGTGAGATAATAAATGTTCGTTGTCTTAAGTTTTTAAATTTGGGGATAAGTTGTTATATAGCCTCTAAAGTTGTCATGGTGGGAGAAGAATGAACGTTAAAAAAATATACTGGCACTTAACTGTCTTTGCCAAAAAGCAACACGTGTCAGTCATGCTCATAATCATTTGGTTAAAACCAATCACATTGTATCAACCTAACTACAAGTGGGACTGGAAGGTGTAAGGGAATATTGTCTCTGTGACAGAAACCATAGTTAAAAGTACTTTAACTTGCATAGACTCAGAACAAGGGAATTTAGAGGAATCAAGCATTTAATTGCATAAGACTAAAATAAGCTGATCGATATATCCACTTCACATTTTTGATCTCTGCGAATAGAAGTAACGTATATATTGGGAGACTTTGTGCCAATTACTGTGCTAAGGGTCTAGAGTAAAAAGATGATAGAAACCAAGGAACCTACATTCCAGTTGAAGAAACCGACATGTTAACAGATAATATAACGTGACAAGTGCTCTGATAGATGAGTTACAGGATGTAATGAAAACACAAAGGAAGGGCACTTAGTTCCATTTGGGGGATTAGAGAAAGATCCAGGAGGAGATGATGCCCCAACTGAGTTTTAATGCATGAATTCAAGTTACGAAGGTGAAGAAAATTGGGTAAGGATGTTCTAAGCAGAGGAAACAACGTGAACAAAATCAAAGAGGCGTGAAATAGCATGGGCTATGAAGAGAATATTAAGCAATTGGGTAACTCCAGTGCAGTGAGGATGAGCAGAGTCTCCAGATGAAGCTGGAGCATTAGATAAGGGCTGGGTTACGAAAGGCCTTGTGTGCCCTCCTGAAGATCTCGGCCGGCTTTGACACTGTAGTTTAAGGGGAGCCCTTCAAAGACTTTAAGGACAGTGCCGTCATTGGTTTGCATTTTGCCCGAGAGCGGTCTGGGGGTAAAGTAAAGAATAAATCCAAAGGCAGAAAAACTCATGAAGGTTTTCATACTGAGGTTTGTGTCCTGTTTGGGGTTCATTTAATCAAGCCTATTTTAATGAAAAAAATAAATAGTAAAAGACATAATCAAAATTTTCTAGATAATTACTTCTAGGAGGCTTCTACGTGCTGAATGAGGAAGGAAAGGAGAAAGTGAAAAAGAAAGAAAGAAAGAGAGGGAAAAAGAAGACTAAAGGAAGGGAAAAACTGTTGCTATTTTTGCTTTGCTGAATATTTAAATTTGAGAAGTAATTTCTCTTTAAGATAATTTTGTACATTTCTTTCCTGAAAGATGTATTTATAAATCTTGCAAGTCATAGGTCTATCAATATTTTTAAATAGTCTATAAACTTTTTCATTAAAATCATTTTTGTACTAACTTATTTGGGCGGTTCCAATGGGTCTCTATACTCCTAGCCATCCATCATTTTGACCTTTAGATCACTCACACTGAAACTCAAAAGCTTAAAAATTTGAGATCTGATAAAAATTTTTCATATTTTGAAACTAAGTCCCCAATTTTCACTCCAAATTACTTGAAACTTTCTAAATATGCTCTAATGGGCTCTAAATATGTTCATTTGAAAATTTATCTTAAATGGCATTTTTATCATTCAAATAATCAATGAAGATATTACATTGATGCTAGGTCAGCCCTCAGAGAATTACAAGGAACATTTCCCTACTACAAGTTGACATAGTAAGACTTCAAAATTTCTAAAACTTGGTTAGTTTAAAAACTTCTATTTTCTATTCCTGGCTTGCAATGGGAATATGGCAGTGATTAAAAATTGTAATATCCTTTTCTAGATTTTCAGAGAGTTTCTAATTCCTACTAGGTGACTCTAAAATGAATTTATAAAGTACATAATTTACAACCTTGTGGAAGCTTGATTTGATCACTACATTGCTAGAAATGGGGTCAGAAAGCCACTGTGTATAATACTTTATTTCATCAATTCAGAGTGAATTTGATGAGTCATTCACTTCAGTAGAGAAGTATATTGCTTATAAATATCATTTTGAAGCCACTTTGTCTTTCTTAAAATGTGCAGATTGTGCTAAACTTTCTGGAACAGAAATAGCGAAGTATGGTTAGGTGCTTAAGAAACCATTTTGTCACTGGGTGAAACTGAGTCAACTTTTCATTATGAAAAATAGCTAAAAACTTAATCTCTCCAGTTAGAATACTTAATATAAAAGTTCCCCAAGTTTAGGAAGCTCAAAAACAAATACGTCAACAAATCTCACCAGCTGAGACAGGAAAAGAACTTCACAATTATCGGGACATTTATGTGCTTGGGCTTGATTTATAGTTGAGACACGGGAAGCCTAGAAAGACCTC
Organism: Equus przewalskii; assembly: GCF_037783145.1. Classification (NCBI taxonomy): domain Eukaryota; kingdom Metazoa; phylum Chordata; class Mammalia; order Perissodactyla; family Equidae; genus Equus; species Equus przewalskii. Next base: position 52,700,019 of record NC_091849.1, read on the forward strand.
GTTCTTTGAAGTCATCAGAGATGATGATGGTGACTCACAGATTCCTGAAAGTCAATGAGATTACCTTAGTTTATAAATGTATGTGTTTTTCCCCCCAGGCATAATGAACTTTGCAACTTGTCACTGATAGGAAGCCAAACTATCTCAGTGGAAAAGGGGAAAATAAGAATTTAAGAACTTAGAGGGCCGGCCTGGTGGTGCAGCGGTTAAGTGCACACGTTCCGCTTCGGCGGCCTGGGGTTCGCAGGTTAGGATCCCAGGTGCGGACATGGCACCACTCAGCGAGCCATGCTGTGGCAGGCGTCCCACATATAAAAAAGTAGAGGAAGATGGGCATGGATGTTAGCTCAGGGCCAGGCTTCCTCAGCAAAAAGAGGGCAGCAGATGTTAGCTCAGGGCTAATCTTCCTCAAAAAAAAAAAAAAAATTAAGAACTTAAAAACATCAGTGAAAACATGTGCACACGTACATACACATACACACACACACACACGTTTTGGGGATTGTATTATATGATTAATATGATTCTAATACACTCCAGTTTTCTCAAGCAGCATTAAGAAGCTACCTTCCAAACTTTAAAAATGCCAAAAACTGGATATAAGGCATTGACTTTTCCAAAATCGGGAGATATTTTCAACTATTCCCTAGGTAAATAAACTAACCTTCAGGGAAGCGAAAAAGAGAAATACACTAGAGATGAGTCAGTCTTTGAATTAACGTTCATGTAAGAAGGAGCCTCCTTGGGTGATTATCATTGTAGCATAATTTCTTTTCTTTGAACAAACAATATATTCCTGCTTTACAGCCTTCACAATTTCTAACCCCGTCTGACCCTCTCATGGGTGGCTCTTGTTCAGCCCACGTCATATCTTCAAGGATGGTTTCTAAGAAGGCCCCGTGTGAATTACTACCCCCTTTATGTGCTATGATAACCATGCCATTTTATTTTTGTCCTACAACTTACTACTATTGAAATTATATTGTTGGTTTGCTTGTTAATTTTTCTGTTGTTTCCCTTCAGTAACATGCAAATTGCGTGAGAGTAGTTTCTTTATTTTTCTTTTTTGCAGGCGCTTCCTCAGTGCCAGGCATACAGCAATTTTTTGCTACCAAATGAATTAAAGTCTTAGACTTCCACCAGGAGGAAGCCTTTAGATAGATATACATTTTAAAATTGGGTATTGTACGCTTTAAATTTCTTCTGTATAAAAATTTAAAATAAAACCTCAATAATTTGAATTATGTCTGTGATAATTTTGATTAGTATCTTAAGGAACGCACACAATCAAATAAGTGGGAGACCATTTGGAAAATCTCTCCCTAGCACTGAGATCCACTTGACGTTACCATGAAGCTATTTTGTTCTTCTCATGGAACATAAATGGAACTTACAAACTGTGGCAGGTTTTTGTTTTTGTTTTTCTCAAGGAAGTTACACTAAGATCCTTCCAAATAATATACCATATTTCTGCAATAACTGAGGAGAGGACATAATGTGCAAAAATTACTTATGCCCTCTTTCTGTCAAAGTATTGCCTAGTTACTTTTCACGTCTTTATAAAAGTTGGAGGAAACATTTGACCATTCGTGTCCCAGATGAGATAAGAGAGCTGAGAGTGAATGTTCCCATGACTCCATACTTTCTGCAATAAAAAGTGTCAAACATAGCCCCGTCTGAGCCCTGGATGTTTCAGGAATGCCCACAGAGTCTCAGCCTTAGGAATCCTTTGTCATGCTCCCCCATCACCAGTGATTAATGCCAATTCTGTTACACTAGACTGTGCAGACACTTGAAAAAATCGTAATTTCAGGAGGAGCTCAAGAGCAATGTTGGTAATAGCTGGATAGTTCTAGATACTTCACTTAATGAGGAATAAGAGAAACAACAAACTCTTTTGACCAAATCTTTCAGTTTCCTTACATATCAGTGAAATTTAAAAATTTTTTTTAACCTTTTCTTTTTTTTTTAATTTTTACTTTTTTTGGATGTACATCATATTTCAAATTCTGGATACATTATATCATGTTCACCACCGAACACTAATTATAGTGCATCCCCTCACATGTGACCCTAATCAGCCCTTTTGCCCTCCCCCCTCCCCCTTTCCCCAATGGTAACCACCAGTCCAATCTCCAATGCTATGTTGTTTTTTTTTTTTCTGTCGTTTTTATCTTCTACTTATGAGTGAGATCATGTGGTATTTGACTTTCTCCCTCTGACTTATTTCACTCAGCATAATACCCTCAAGGTCCATCCATGTTGTCACAAACGGCCAGATTTCGTCATTTCTTATGGCTGAGTAGTAGTCCATCGTGTATAAATACCACATCTTATCCATTTGTCTCTTGATGGGCACCTAGGTTGCTTCCAAGTCTTGGCTGTTGTGTATAATGCCGCAATGAACATAGGGGTGCAAGTATCTTTATGCCTTTGTGTTTTCAAGTTCTTTGGATAAATACCCAGCAGGGGAATAGCTGGATCATATGGTAGATCTATCCTTAATTTTCTGAGGATACTCCAAACTGCTTTCCATAGTGGCTGCACCAGTTTGCACTGCCACCAGCAGTGAACAAGGGTTCCCTTCTCTCCACATCCTCTCCAACATTTGTTGTTTCCTGTCTTGTTAATTATAGCCATTCTGACCGGAGTGAGGTGATACCTCATTGGAGTTTTGATTTGCATTTCCCTGATAGCTAACGATGTTGAGCATCTTTTCATATGCCTGTTGGCCATCTGTATATCTTTTTTGGAGAAATCTCTGTTCAGATCTTTTGCCCATTTTCTAATTGGATTGTTGGTTTTTTTGTTGTTGAGCTGTATGAGTTCTTTGTATATTTTGGATATTAACCCCTTATCTGATATGTGGTTTGCAAATATGTTCTCCCAATTGTTAGGTTGTCTTTTCGTTTTGTTGATGGTTTCCTTTGCTGTGCAGAAACTTTTTAGTTTGATGTAGTCCCATTTGTTCATTTTTTCTTTTGTTTCCCTTGCCCAGTCAGACATGGGACTTGAAAATATGCTGCTCAGACCAATGTCATAGAGCGTACTGCCTATGTTTTCTTCCAGAAGTCTCATGGTTTCGGGTCTTACATTCAAGTCTTTAATCCATTTTGAGTTGATTTTTTGTGCATGGTGTAAGAGAATGGTCTACTTTCATTCTTTTGCATGTGGCTGTCCAGTTTTCCCAACATCTGTTATTGAAGAGACTCTCCTTTCTCCATCGTATGCTCTTGGCTCCCTTGTCGAATATTAACTGTCCATAAATGTGTGGGTTTACTTCTGGCCTCTCATTTTGTTCCATTGATCTGTATGTCTGTTTTTGTGCCAGTCTCATGCTGTTTTGGTTACTATGTCTTTGTAGTATAATTTGAAATCGGGGAGTGTGATACCTCCAGCTTTGTTCTTTTTTCTCAGGAATCCTTTGGCTATTTGGGGTCTTTTGTTGTTCCATATAAACTTTAGAATTCTTTGTTCTATTTCCGTAAAAAATGTTGTTGGAACTTTGATAGGGATTGCGTTGAATCTATAGATTGCTTTAGGAAGTATGGACATTTTGACAATGTTAATTCTTCCAATCCAAGAGCACGGAATATCTTTCCATTTCTTTGTGTCTTCTTCGATTTCTTTCAACAATGCTTTGTAGTTTTTGGTGTACAGATCTTTCATCTCTTTCGCTAAGTTTAGTCCTAGGTATTTTATTCTTTTTGTTGCAATTGTAAATGGGATTGTATCCTTAATTTCTCTTTCTGCTACTTCGTTGTTAGTGTATAGAAATGCAACCGATTTTTGTACATTGATTTTGTATCCCGCAACTTGACTGTATTCCTTTATTATTTCTAAAAGTTTTTTAGTGGACTCTTTAGGGTTTTCTAGATATAAAATCATGTCGTCTGCAAAGAGTGACAGTTTCACTTCTTCTTTTCCAGTATGGATCCCTTTTATTTCTTTTTCTTGCCTGATTGATCTGGCTCAGACTTCCAATACTATGTTAAATAAGAGTGGTGACAGTGGGCATCCTTGTCTGGTTCCTGTTCTTAGAGGGATAGCTTTCAGCTTTTCTCCACTGAGAATGATATTTGCTGTCGGTTTGTCATATATGGCCTTTATTATGTTGAGGTATTTTCCTTCTATACCCATTTTACTTAGAGTTTTTATCATAAATGGATGCTGTATCTTGTCAAATGCTTTCTCTGCATCTATTGAGATGATCATGTGATTTTTATTCTTCATTTTGTTAATGTGGTGTATCACGCTGATAGATTTGCAGATGTTGAAGCATCCCTGCATCCCCGGAATGAAACCCACTTGATCATGATGTATGATCTTTTTAATGTATTGTCGTATTCGATTTGCTAGTATTTTGTTGATGATTTTTGCATCAATGTTCATCAGTGATATTGGCCTGTAATTTTCTTTTTTTGTGTTGTCCTTGTCTGGTTTTGGTATCAGGATAATGTTTGCTTCGTAGAAGAAGTTAGGAAGCCTCCCCTCCTCTTCAATTTTTTGGAAGAGTTTGAGAAGGATAGGTATTAAGTCTTCTTTGAATGTTTGGTAGAATTCACCAGGGAAGCCATCTGGTCCTGGACTTTTATTTTTTGGGAGGTTTCTAATTGCTGTTTCGATCTCCTTACTGGTGATCGGTCTATTCAAATTTTCTACATCTTCTTGGTCCAGTTTTGGAAGGTTTTATGTTTCTAATAATTTATCCATTTCTTCTAGATTATCCAATTTGTTGGCGTATAGCTTTTCATAGTATTCTCTTATTATCTTTTGTATTTCTGAGGTGTCCGTTGTAATCTCTCCTCTTTCATTTCTGATTTTATTTATTTGAGCCTTCTCTCTTTTTTTCTTGGTGAGTCTAGCTAAGGGTTTGTCACTTTTGTTTACCTTTTCGAAGAACCAGCTCTTGGTTTCATTAATTTTTTCTATCTTTTTTTAGTCTCTATTTCATTTATTTCTGCTCTGATTTTTATTATTTCCTTCCTTCTGCTGATTTTGGGCTTTGTTTGTTGTTCTTTTTCCAGTACCTTTAGGTGCACTTTTAGATTGTCTATTTGGGATTTTTCTTCTTTGTTGAGGTAGGCCTGAATTGCTATAAACTTCCCTTGTAGAACCGCTTTTGCTGTATCCCACAGATTTTGGCATGTCGTGTTTTCATTTTCATTTGTCTCCAGGAATTTTTTATTTCTTCTTTGATTGCTTCATTGACCCAATCATTGTTCAGCAGCATTTTATTCAATCTCCACATTTTTGTGGCTTTTCTGGTTTTTTTTCTGTAGTTGATTTCCAGTTTCATACCTTTGTGGTCAGAAAAGATGCATGGTATTATTTCGATCTTCTTAAATTTATTGAGACTTGTTTTGTGGCCTAATATGTGATCAATCCTGGAGAATGCTCCACGGGCATTTGAAAAGAAAGTATATTCTGTGGTTTTTGGATGGAATGTTCTGTATATATCTACTAAGTCCATCTGGTCTAATGTGTCCTTTAAGGCGAGTGTTTCCTTATTGATCTTCTGTTTGGATGATCTATCCATTGGTGTAAGTGGAGTGTTAAAGTCCCCTACTATTATTGTGTTACTGTCTATTTCTCCTCTTATGTCTGTTAATAATTGCTTTATATATTTAGGTGCTCCTATGTTGGGTGCGTAGATATTTACAAGTGTTATATTTTCTTGTTGGATTGTTCCCTTTATCATTATGTAGTGCCTGTCTTTGTCTCTTGTTACAGTTTTTGATTTAAAGTCTATTTTGTCTGATATAAGTATTGCTACCCCCGCTTTCTTTTCTTTGCCATTTGCATGGAATATCTTTTTCTATCCTTTCACTTTCAGTTTGTGAGTGTCTGTCGGTCTGAAGTGTGTCTCTTGTATGTAGCATATACATGGATCTTGTTTTTTTATCCAGTTGGCCACCCTATGGCATTTGATTGGAGCATTTAGTCCATTGACATTTAAAGTAGCTATTGATAAATATGTATTTATTGCCATTTTGTCACTTTTTCTTTTTTGGGGGTGTTTTAGTAGTTCTTCTCTGTTCCTTTCTTTTTCTCTTGCTCTCTTCACTTGTGGTTTGATGGCTATCTTTAGTAATATGTTTGATTTCTTTTGTCTTACTTTTTTTCCTGCTTGTTATAGGTTTCTGGTTTGTGGTTACCATGAGGATCCTATTTAATATACTATGCATGTAACAGTCTATATTGAGTAGATAGAATCTTTAGCTTGACCTCTTTCTAAAAGCTCCACTTTTTCACTCCCCTCCTCCCACATTATATGTTTTTCACATCATATATAGTCTTTTGTTTAGTGTGTGTCTATCCATTACCCTCTTATCATTGAAATAGGTAATTTTAGTACATTTGTCTTTTAACCTTCATATTACCTTCACAGGTAGTTGATCTGTGCCTTTACTATACTTTTACCTTACAAGTGATTTTATTGCCTGTTTTTTCTTGTTGTGTTTTGGGTTTTTTTGATAATTTTTTTTTAATCTCTATTTGTGGTCATTACTTTCCCATTTAAATAAGTCTCTTCAGCATTTCTTGTAGAACTGGTTTCTTGGTGATAAACTCCTTTAATTTTTGCTTGTCGGGGAAGCTCTTTATCTCTCCTTCCATTCTGAATGACAGCCTTGATGGATAGAGTATTCTTGGTTGTAGGTTTTTTCCTTTTAGCACTCCAAATATGTCGTGCCATTCTCTTCTCGCCTGTAGGGTCTCGGCTGAGAAGTCTGCTGACAGCCTGATGGGCTTCCCTTTATATGTCACTTGTGGCCTTTCTCTTGCTGCTTTTAGGGTTCTCTCTTTGTCTTTAATTTTAGACATTTTGATTATAATATGTCTTGGTGTGGGCCTCTTTGGGCTTCTCTTGTTTGGAGCTCTCTGTGCTTCCTGAACTTGGATGTCTGTTTCCTTCCTCAGGTGAGGAAAATTTTCCTCTATTATTTCGACAAATAAATTTTCTGCCCCTTTGTCTCTCTCTTCTCCTTCTGGGACCCCTATAATCCAAATGTTAGCACGCTTGATATTGCCCCAGAGTTCCCTTACACTGTTCTCATTCTGTCTAATTCTTTTTTCTCGTTTCTATTCTGCTTGGGTGATTTCCTCTAATCTTTCATCTAGCTCGCTGATCCGTTATTCTGCTTCCTCTACTCTGCTATTGAGTCCCTCTAGTGAATTTCTCATTTCAAGTATTGTATTCTTCATTTCTGATTGGTTCTTTTTTATATCTTCCAGTTCTTTGCTGATGTGCTCACTGTGTTCATCCATTCTTCTCTGCATATCTGTGAGCATCCTTATTATATTTTGTTTGAATTCCTTGTCAAGGAGGTCACTAGTTTCTGTTTCACTTAGTTCTTTTCTGGTGTTTTGTAGTGTTCCCTTGCTTGGAAAATATTCCATTGCCTCCTCATTATGCCTCTTTCTCTGTTCTATTTTCTTTGTACTAGGTGAGTTGGCTATGTCTCCTGATCTTGGAGAAGTGGCCTTATGTATGAGATGCCTTATGAGGCCCAACAGTGTGCTTCCCTCTCGTCACCAGACCATAAGAACCAGGAGTGACCCCTTTGTGGGCTATTTGTGTTTTTCTGCTGTGGCAGGGTTGCTCCCACTGCAGGTAGCCAGGGAGTCTGATCTTTCCTTTCCTGACCAGCTGTTTGTAAATCTGGTTTGGAGGGGCCTCAGCACTGTTGGCTACAAAGTCTATTAGCACACTCTTATTGCAAGTGTCCTCTTAATTGGGTTGGTACCCAGTGTAGCTGGTTGCTAGGCTCAGGGGCGTACAGTTGTGATAGGCCTGAGGCCAACAAGGCTGTTTTCAGTTCTCTTAGGAGTGCAGCTGAGTGGGGCTAGCCCTTGGCATGGAGGCACTCAGTTGTTTCAGGCTTTGGAAGGTTGGGCTGATCCTTTTTATGGCTATTTGTGAAGCACAAGTCTTCTGCCGCTGATAAGCCTCACCCCCCTCTGGACCACATACACTGTCAACACAGTCCTGGTCCATGCACACTTCTCAATCCCCTGGAGCATACCCCACTGCCACACTGCAGATACCCCCACCTCTGCCCCAATGCCCGCAACAGTTCACCTGGTCCTCACACAAGCCCTGCCCCACAGAGGCAGACACCCTTGCCTGCCTGTAGAGGATCAAGGCACTCAGTCAATGCAGGCTGAAAAGTAGCCTGAGGGCTTGCTGTTAGGTGGGGCCAGTCCCTAGGGCGGGTTGCCTGCCCTGGCTGAACTGGATTAAATCTGTGCTCTAGTGGGTGTGGCAGACCCCTGGGCTAACAGCCCAAGGGACACACCTCAATGGCCCCCACTGGTGCCGTATCAGCAGCCTGGACCAGCTCAGAACAACGGCCCCCAACAATGTCTCAGTCTCTGGAGAGGATCCTCCTCTCACCTAGATGCCCCCAGAGCCCACCAGGTGAGTCTTGTTTCACCAAAGGACAGTCAGCCTTCTCTCTGGTGATTTTAGGTTGCTGCAATGTGTGAGTTTGTGCGTGGCCCCTTTAAGACCCAGATCTTTTCGGCTTTCGGCTGATAGCTTTTCTGGGGTGTCCTCGCAGTAGTTAATAGCCAGCAAAGCCAGACAGTAAGACCCCCGCTCTCAGTTGGGCTGAGTCCGAAGGATGGTTATAGCAGCATTGCCCTCGTTCCGGACCTCACTCCTCCAGGGAGGGCTCGTACCTTAGGTTGGCTCCCACCTGGCCAGCTGAGAAGCTCCGCTGCTCCCAAAGGTGGCTTTTTCCCTCTCCGGCCAAAGTTACTGCCTCTTCTGCTTTCGTCAGGACTGTCCCTTGTCGTGGGGGTTCTTTTTATCCAGTTTTCAGTTTTCAATCCAGGGTGATTCTTCCCAAAATTGTTGTAACCTGGTTGTGTTCATGGGAGGAGGGGAGTTCAACGTCTGCTCACAGCACCGTCTTGAAGAGAACTCTTCAAATTAAAAATTTTTAAAAGTCAAAGTGCAGTCTTGCCCAAAGAAGGGAAGCATTGCTAATTCTAGCAGACCCTTTACCAAATGAACCAATTTCATCAATATCTTTCGTTATTGTGAATCAAGTACATTACAGTAGAATTTACTTGTTAGGCTTTTTGGAGTTGTTATATTGCTCTAATTACACAACTCCTTAACAAAAGTATTTGTCATCCACCATCTTAGTTAATTCTACAACAATCTGTGTGGTAGAGCTATTATTTACTTCTTTTCCCAGGTAGTGAAATTTGGTATTAGAGAGCAGCCATTGTGTTAGTTGTTTGAATAGCTTTACATATTATGACTTGGCCTCCCCATTCCGGAACAGCAAATAAATACAGTGCTCTTATCTCCATTCCATCTCTTCTTTGATAGTGCATCTATGCTAGTGTGCACAGCCAATTGAAACATATGATGTGTGTAATTTAAGGAAAACACAAATTCTCCTGTATGTTTATTTGTAAACTCAACAGAAAGGGACTGGAGTTTCACTGACTAATCCCCGCTGCCCCAGTGACCTGTAACTCATTGTAGGTATCTGATCAGAGACTAGAGGGGAAGAGGAACAGCAGCAAGAATCAAGCCTGGCATAGATTTTCTCTCCTGGTAAATCGGAGTTCATAAGACTTCTCTGCGGGCTGAGTCCCCATCAGCAGCAATGGCAGGATCTACAGATTGTTGGTTTGAAGTCATGCAAATATATCTTCATCCTCCAAATGGAGGTAAAAGCAACATCGAGAAGCAGAGAGCTCAGTCCAGCTGCAGCAGCAAAAGGCACACGGAAAATAAAGCAGCCTGAACCAACACACTGGCTTTCTAGTGCTTATCTAATTTGGAGCTATTTCCTTTTCTTATTTCATTCAGCAAATATTTATTGAACGCCCACAACGTATAATGTGTTCTATTACATTCTGTGGAGGAAATACAGCAGTGAATGAGGCATGGTCCTTCCCTACAAGGAATTCCTATTCTTGTGGGAGAGACCAGCATGTCAATAGTAGACTATAATGCGAGGGTTATTGAAGAGGCGTATGCAAAGGGTTAGAACATAGAAAAACAAAAGTTGGATCTGACATGGGGCAGGAAGTACTGTTTCACTGAGGAGGTAGCCTCTGAGGTATTGTTGACATGTGAATATAATTTTGAAAAGCTCCAAAGGGTGAAAAGAAATTCCACATAACCTGATAAAGCAGTAAGAGTAAATTTATGATGGTTTACAGATATATAAATAACTATGCTGAAAATGTCATTCAGAGAATTCCAGTAAAACACAGGCTTTCATGAACTTTTCTGGGTAATTTCGAGTAATAGAGACTTCAAGTAATCTCCTGATGCTTTGCATTGGTTTCATGGTCTTCTTTATTTTGTGAGTATCTGCCACGATCTTGCCTGTACTATTATATCATGATGGGCTGCATTAAAAGAATTTGAAATCCCTGGAGTTATTTGAAAACAAATTCTAATATATCAGAGCTTCCCAAAGGAAGATTAATCTGGGCAATGATAAGAATGAGTTGAAGTTATGAGAAACCAGATACTGGGACGCCATTTAGGAGTCTGTTGTGACTCTTTTGGAAAGTGATTATGAAGGTAAAACCAAGGCAATGGAATTGAATACAAAAAAAGAAAGAGAAAAAGAAACAAACATGAAAGATGCTCTGGAGATAGAAACTGGCAACTCATCAGATGTAAGTAATTGATAGGAACAGAAAAGAATCTTCTGATTGATAGAAGTTTTGGGTCTGAGAAAGTACAGTGATTGTCTTATTTGTCTTTTTCTTAACAGAGACAGCAAATGTAGAAAGAACAAGTGTTGTGAGTAGAGGGGTCATGATGAATTTGGCCAAGGCAGGTTTATTTGAATGGCTAGAGGAGTTTACATATATAACTGTCCAGTAGGAAGTAGGGCTTGCTCTCCCACATGCCATTCACAATTTGCTACTCTGAGAGAGTTTTTTCTTTGTGGCTAGGCAAGCAATATATACAATTTATATGAGAATTACTTGGACAATGTCATCTGGAATAATTAAAAGCATACAAGGGAATGCAATTTCCTAATGGGTACATCAAGTGGCAAGACCTTTTTTGCAACACTAAATAAATTCACTGGTTCAAAAATATTTATTGTGTGCCCATGGCAGCAAACAAAGGGACAAAGTCCCTTCTCTTAGGAAACTTACATTCTAGTGGTGATATTTAGTACATATTTTGATAGTAGAACTAACAGGATTTGCTGATGTACTGCATATGGCTGGAGAGAAAGAGAGGAGTCAATATTTTCACGCCAGGTAGATGAATGGTGGTACCATTTATTGAGATATGGGATCCTGGAGGAGGAGCAGGTTTGAAGTTGGGAAGGAAAGAGAATCAAAAGTTTGGTTTGGGACATTCTAAATCTGAGACAGTACAGGTAGGTGTACGGTGAGTATTTGAATATGAAGTCAGGAGTTTAAGTAAGAAGACAAGCCAGGGAAAATACACCTGAGATTTTTAACCAATATCATCTTTTATGTCCATATCTTTTTACATGTTCCCCATAGATATGAAAGACTATAGAAGGAACTGTATAGTGAATAAGTAATTTCTTTCTTACAGATCCTTTTGAGTCAGATACTTATTGAGTCAGAACTTCAGTGGGTGATGATTCTAGAATCTCATTTTAAATAGGGTCCCGGCACTCTAAATCTAAGACTCCCTGCCCTAGGAAAAAGTCAAGATAAGCCTCCTCTTATTTGAGGCCTCCTGTTTTTGGAGGCCAGGTGCTTTTACATTGGGCAAAAATTCAATCGTGTCAATAAAGAGCTACTAAAGGAAAGAAGATTAAAAGACCTGCTTTGAAATGGGATTAGGTGGATAAACAAGAAAATGAAGGAAAAAAACACAATAGGAGGAGTTAGAGGAAAAATAGAGGAAGGGTTAATGCTGCAGGAGCCCAAAAAGTTCTCTCAGTGATAACTTTGAAGTCATACTTAGTTATGGGACATTTTAAACAGCGGTATCAGTGTGCACATTGGCTCCATTTATTATTGTAGCTGTTGGTGCTCATTTTTTGTTATACGACTTTACCAAAAAGAGATTTCAGAAGTCTGGCATGAAAAGCAGAATTCACTGCATATAGAATTAATAATGCAAAGATTTAGGAAAATTCTAGAGAAAAATAGAATTAGTAGTGCAAAGTAGCTTTTTTTTTGTATTTTCTAATTTATGATTTTCTATATGAGGCCATTGTTTCAGGTTTAAAATGAAATTTACCTTTTTTTACTGTGTGTTTCTTGAACCATTAAATAAAGTCTACACACATATTTCTATGCATAATAAATATAGCTAATCAATTATGTCATGGAAAGAATTGGAGGGTTGCCATGGAAATAAAAGGTATTTGACCACACAAAAGCATGTGAAGGATTGACTCTAATTTAGATCTAGGGATGCTGATTTATTAAATTATAAATGTCACGAGTTGTTAGTCACAGATAGATAGTAGGATTATGTGAAATTCTAAAAACATCAAAAACCTTTCAGCAATAATATTGAAGATATGGAAATACTGGATGGATATAGATTAAAACAAGGAATAAAAACTCTCCTTCAAGGACTTGTCCACATTAACATTTTAAAAATGTAATTTTTCACTGAAATAGCCTTAATTCTCTGTACAGCAACAAGGAGGAAACATAAGACTCTAGCAAGCTCCATCTAATCCACTGAAGATAGATGGTTACCTCTCCTTTTCTTCAATATATTGCAGTGTGCAAATATTCTACCTCCAACAAGTAGGTGTTACAAAAATATTGTGAAAGATTTACAAAACTTGAGATATATTTGCCTATACTGGGTTAGAGAAGAAACATTTTTATTTTGGACTACAATAATTCAGATTTGGATTATGTAAGTCTAAATTTTTCCCTATATGTTGCATATATGTTGTATATATACATAAAAACCTGTGTATGTGTATTGTAAGGAGTTAGTAGTGGCATTATTTATAGATAATTTGATTCTCCTTTATATTCAGTTTAAGCTACTCAAATTTAAAGCTTCTATTTTCTTTTCAAGAAAAATATGTAGGATCTATCTTGGCGTTTGGTAAGAAAGCCGTTATCTTCAAATGAATCCCAAGTTATTTTTTGGAGTTTACTTAGGGTGTTGATAAGTAAGATAAACATCAATTGATAAAACATTTTAAATTCATTCTTTATTGAATTTAATGGTCTTCTTCTTTGGCAGTCAATCTCTGAGTACTATATGTTTATATGCTCTGAAAATGACACAGGAACAGGATATATGTTGTAGTATTTATGCTATTTTCTATTCAATGCTATAATTAAGTGCTTAAAGTCCATTTTTAGCATTATCCGACCATAAGAAAACACAATCGGTGCTTAGATTTAAGAAGCGAAGAAAATTTACTGAAGGTTTCTGGATAATGATTGCGAAGTTATGGGAACTGATTCCTTTAGAAGGTCATGGACTACGGTTTTCTCAAGAGAAAATGTCAGCATCCCTCAGCCCGGATCCTGAAGTTCTCCAGAGATCTAATTTGGATGATGCACTACTATTGAATGGGTATAAATTAAATCTAAATAATGAAAGAACATTCATTCATAAAACAATTATTGAGCCTCTATTTATTGCAAGGCACTCTCCTTGACACTAGAAGAAGCAAAGATGAAAAAGATATCAGCATTTTCCTCAAGGAGTTAATAGTCTCCTGGAAAGGACAGAAATGCATTATATTAAAGGAAAACACAATGTGGTTTCTACTATTAAAGAAATATGAGTAGTGCACTGAAATATAGGATTATATATACAAAGTTAGCTGAATGGATGAGAAGAAAACATTAACACAGGAGATCAGGCATCAAGGAAGTGACTGACAGGAGGCTGGAAGATGAAGCAAAAAGTGCTATGGAGGCAGGACACAAACAAGCTAAACATTTGCCACCTCTAGATTTTAGTATCCTCGGAATGATAAAAAAAACAGCCTTCGTCCTCAAGAATATTTTTTCCTTTTCTCTCTAAGTGGCAAACCTTGGGGGTCATTCACCTCTCTGGCAAACCACAGTTTATGGAGGAATTCCCACGGCTCCCATCTCATCCTCCTGTTTACCTAGGAGACTTGATCAAAGTATGATTATCTTCAGATTTATCACCAAACGTAATAGTTTGGTTGTCTCGGCCTACAAAAAATAGAATTCAGTATAAGAGGCAAAGTGTCTACTTGGGATCAAAGAGTTACAATTCAGGGAGCACAGATGCAGGTAGAAAATCAAATAGTGTTCTGCTAGTAAAGGGAGGTTGTATTACAAAGAATTTTAATTGGAGCTGGAGGCAGGGAGTTAGTTTTGACTAAACAATGAGGGACTATTGACCGTATCTTCAGAAGTCCGCAGTCCTTAATCTCCGTGATCAGGATGTCTATTCTCCTGCTGACTTCTCAAACAATTGCTTGTAAAACAATTGCCATTTTAAAGGCTCAGTCCAAAGGTTTGGGCCAATCCACGGTTCAAGACAGCAAGGCAGTTTCTCTGAAAGGGAGCTCCAACTCCATTTTAAAATGGCTCTACTATAGTCAATTTGGAGAGTTGTTTTATTATGACTTTCTTTTAAATTGATTTTTGAAAATATCCTGCATAGTTAACATCCTTAGTTTTATCAGTGTAGGACTACAATACTACACATTTAATTATACTAAGGAATAAGTTGATATCTTTTGCTTTCTGACCTTTGCATGCCCCTTCCACCTCTGCCCCTGCCTTAAGACTGGTTCTTGGGGCAGGGTGGCGCAGCGGCTAAGTGTGCATGTTTCTGCTTCCATGGTCCGGGGTTCACAGGTTTGGATCCCGGGTGCGGACATGGCACCGCTTGTCAAGTCACACTGTGGTAGGCGTCCTACATATAAAGTAGAGGAAGATGGGCATGGATGTTAGCTCAGGGCCAGTCTTCCTCAGCAAAAAGAGGAGGATTGGCGGCAGGTGTTAGCTCAGGGCTAATCTTCCTCAAAAAGAAAAGAAAAGAAAAGACTGGTTCTTAGCTAGCTATCACCTCAGCAATGGAACATAAAAGGGTGAAAAATTTCAAGTTAGTTGTCTGACCCTGGAACACTGGGCAAAGTTTCACTTTTTCATAATGGATTTAAAAATAGCGTCCTAAATAAAGTTTTTGTTTCATTTATTTAAATTTCCTTTATTTTCCATCATCATAGAAAGTTGAGTTAAAAGGACAGTATCTCCTACATTTGTATTATTAGCATTATTCGGAAAGAATAGACTCTCGCCTAAATGCTTGGGTTTACTTATTTGCAATAGCTTTAGGACGTGTATGATATTATAGGAAACATTGGTTATTTTCAAGTTCATTTATTTAAAATTCTATTCAGAGAAAGTATTTTATGTTGCTAAGTAACCATGTGACTTTCCTTTAGAAGAGAATAATGCTTTATTTTTGAACAATAGTAAAAGAAGCAGAATTCATTTTAAACATGTACTTTCATATTATAACCCATTCTGTTTAAAAAATAGCAAGTATGTCATCTGGAAACCCTGAACATTTAGTGGAATTTCAAAAAGTGATTCAATATATAATTAAATATGGATATTCATTTTCAAATTTAAAATAAGAAAATGTGTCTGAGATGCTGACTAATCTCTATTTGTTATTCCTACTTCATTATCAACACTATAGGACCTAAAATATTAATATTAGAGTCTGATAATAAAGATGAACAAAGTCATAGAAATAAACTTGAGGTTTACTTTGGGAGGTTCTGTTCTGTTCAGCTACATAATATTCAGTTTCTGTGAGTTTGGTATTTAATTATACGTCTTCATCACTGTGCGGGCGGGAATCATTACTGGGACATCAAAACAATGAGCCATCGATGACTTCTTTATCATTGAATCTGGTGCTCTTTTAATGAAAGAGAGTTTGGCCTCTTGTATTTCTGTAAACCAAAAATTTTATGGCTTTTAATGAAAACATAATCATATGGGAAGACAAAATTAGATTAAAAAACAAACATGGAATGATTCATAAAAACTATTTAAAAATCTAATAATGCAGACAGAGACATGTTTTTTCCTCTAGTGATGTTTTCCAGTAAAATTATCACTAAAATACTGTGAAAATGATAATTATGAAGTTATTAACTTTCAGAATAAATGGCAGACAGAAAAGAATGAAGGGCATACCCAGGAACAATTAGAACAGAAAGAATAAATGAAAGTAAAATGAAAAATCAATAGGATATTGACTTTTTTAAAAGACAGAAATATCACAATGGGAAACATCACACACACAAAAATAAGAATAATGCTAATAAAATGAAAGGAAAAGCATACCAAAATGACTTGAAGACTGACTTAAAACTTTTGAAATGTGTTTAGGCAAAGTTATCATGAAGAAAGTGTTATATCACGTTGTTCTGGGTACTCACTGAATATGTACCAGAAACAATGGCTCAAACTAAAATCAGAGAGAATTAGAGTAGCTGAACCAGGCATAGAAAGAGTACAGAAGATAAAAAGGAACACAATCTTGTATATCTCAACAATGCCTAAAATGTCACGAATTTAAAATTTCACTACAGCACAGGAATCTGTAATAGATACCCGTTGCTTTTTGTCTTCTCAGCAATCACATTCCCCTTTCGTGACGTATCAGCATTACCTTCTCCTTTAGGAAACTGTCCCCATGGAATTCCATGTAAAAGTGGTGGGGGAGAGGGAAGAAACTGTCAGTCATAGGACCCCTACTCTGAAAATCAGAGACAGAGAGCCAAGCATTTCCCATCCCCCAACCACTGTACTTGATAGATGATAATTTGATCCAAATTGAAATAATCAGTTTGTTGAATTTGATATATCACTTCTGGGAGATGAATGTTTTTCACCCAAGGTTTTGCTGCTTGGGATGATTAGAGTAGGAGTTGCCTAAGATCATTCCCTTTGCCACAGAGAAGAAAATCATCTACAGTAGGAGAATTAGACTAGCTTCCAGAGATACAGACCAAGAGATGGAGAGAACCCTAATGATATTGTTGGAATCCCCAGATCTAGTTAGACCATCCCTGCCCACGAACATGCGCTTTATTTTGTTTACACTCATTAGATTTGGATGGTTGTACTGCAAAGTACTGATTAAAACAAGGACGAACCTGTATTATAGAGGTAGTAAGAAGGAAGAAGGAGAGAGAAAATTAGAGTAAATGGAAAAAACGAAGAAAAAAATGGAGAAGAAAAGTGAGAAACTCTGACTATCTTTATTTTCTGACATAGTTTACACTCCTCAGGCATGCTTCTTCACTAAGTTTTTGTGGAAGGATGAAGATGATACCTGTGCTTTTAGCCTTTGTGGTCCTCCAGGAAGCCCTGACTGAATCAAGGCGTATACTGTTCCCCCAGGAACCTCAAATCTACCTTTAAGCCCTAACCATACGGTAACAATAACAATCAACCTGATTCTCCCTATAACCCTAACTGCACCCTAACATTAACAATCCTACCTCTAAACCTAGCTTAACACTAACCCCAAAACTAACTCTGATTCTGATTACAGCCATAACCCCATCAATCCCTAACTTTGACCTGAAAACCAAGTATAAAACTAAAATCAACTTTATCTCTAAACCTAAGCCTAAAACTAACCATAATCCTATCTCGGTACCCAACCATAAAACTAACCCCAACCATGTCTCTAACCTAAGCCCTAACATTAACCCCAAACCTATCTAATACTAACTCTAACGCTAACCATAATTCTAACCTCAAACTTACCTCCAAATCCAACTATAACCCAAACTCCAACCTACCCCAATGCTAACTTTTACCCCAAATCTAACTGAAACCCCAGTCATAGCACAAATTCCAATCTCACTTCTAACCCTAACCCTGACACTAAATGCATCTCCAAATATAACTCTATTCAAGGGTGTAAAACTAAACACAACCCTATTTTAAACTCCACCCCTAACCTCAACCTACCTCAACTCCAACCCCAACGCTAACCTCAATTCTACCCATGATCCTAACCCTAATATTGGCATAAAACCTGTCTCTAACACTGTCTTTAACACTAACCCTAAACTACCCTCACACACAACTCTAATTCTAATTCTAACCCTAACCCTAAACCCAGCCCTACCTCTAACACTAACCCTAAAAAGAATCCTAACCCTTTTTCTTACTCTAATGCTAACACTAACCCCAAATCTAACTCTAATTATAAACCTAAACTTATGACTAACTCCAAACCTACCTTTAAGCCTAACAAAAAATGCAGGCCTTTCTCTAACCCCACCCTAACTGCAAACTACATCTAATCTTAAACCTAAAGCACAACTCACGCCAAACCTGAACCTTAACAAAAACCCAAATCTTACCTGTAACCATAATCCGAATGCTATCAATAACTCTAATCCTAAAAGTCACCACAACCCTTATTTATCCCCAAACCCTAATATTACCCACACCCCATATTTAACACAAATTTTGTCTCAAACTACCCCTAAGCCTATCTCTAACCCTAATGCTGACATTTACCCCAAAACTATGTTTGACCCTACGTCTAACTCTAAAACTAACGCCAAACCTAATTCTTACCCTAACTTTAACCCCAACAAGATCTCTAACTCTAACCCTAACCCTAACGTTAACCCCAAACCTACCTCTACCTCTAACACTAGGCCAAATCCTGCCTCTAATGCCAACTGTAATTCCACACCTGATCCATAACTTCCCTCGTACCCTCTATGCTCTGAGAATCACTGCTTTCTTCACCCTCTTCCAAATTTCCTCACTGCATTTTGATCATGGATCTGGAAATAGCACTGGGGAATCAGGAGCTTTGAACTCTTGTATTATCCAGGATTTGTTCTGCTGCAAGTGACAAAACACAGAAGAGTTGCCTAATAAAAAACAAATAAATGTGTGTGTTTTGAGCTGGGGCAGGGGGTAGTTATTGGCTCAAGGAACTGAAAAATCCAGGATTGCATTTCACAGATAACTGGATTCAGAGGTCCCAATACTGCCATCAGAATCTTGTCTGTCTCCAACTCCAGACTCTTCTGTCTTGGCTTTATTTTCAAGTTTCTTGTGACAAGTTGGCTGCCAACAACTGTAGGCTTGTAACATACCAGGATCAATTCCAGTGTAAAAGAATCCTATTTTTCTGGTTGCTCAAGCCTAATTCTCAGGATTAGTTTAGACTGAACCTAATTGACTTTGCTTGGATCAGGTTGACATCCTTAACTAATCATGACTCAGTGATGCTCTGATGTGGCAGCTCTGAATCACATGCCCACTCCCAGAAATGGGAATGGAGGGGAGCAACACCAATGGATTCACTTATACGTAGAGTGAGAGGCTTGGAGACTCCCCAGAAGAAAAATCAGCTTACTGTGAACAGGAGAAAGGGAAATGGAAGCTTGATGGCAAAAAGCACAAATGTCTATTACAAATTTTGAGAAAAAATTTTCCTTCATTGTCATCTAGCCCAACTTTCCGATTTTAGGAATAGGAATATGGTGGGTTAAACTATCTTTTTAAGGCAACACGTCACAAAGTTGGGGATGAGTTAGCATCTTGAAAATGTGGAGACTCCTTACGTAAAGATGTTTAGAAGGGGAAAGAGTGAGTACTTTCAGGAATGTAAACAGTGGCCAAGAGAGAAATCTTGGGCAATGTAGGTGCTTGCTAGGAAAAACTGACTCATGACTCCATTTTTCTTTAGCACTATTTTTTTTAGTCTCTAAAGTCATCTCTTTTTCTTCTCCTATCTATCCACCTCAAGTACACATATCCAACGTCATATATTAGACTGATTTTTCTAATAATACATTCTATCCATCAAAAAAACAATGGACTAGGGCCAGCCCAGTTGTGTAGTGGTTAAGTTTGCGCACTCTGCTTCGGTGACCGGGGGTTCATGGGTTCGGATCCTGGGTGTGGTCCTACATGCTGCTCAGCAAGCCATGCTGTGGTGGCATCCCATATCCAAAATAAAGGAAGATTGGCACAGATGTTAGCTTAGCGACAATCTTCCTCAAGTGAAAAGAGGAAGATTGGCAACAGATGTTATCTCAGGGCCAATCTTCCTCACAAACACACACACAAAAGCAATGGGAAGGTAAATACAAAATATAATTATGTACATAAGGATAATAGTGTTGAATATCTCTTTTGTACACTTTAAAATAATTACATTTGTTCTATTTTGAAAAAAATTAACAAGAAGATGTAATTTGGGGATAATTTAAAGGTAGGGAACAAACCTTTCCCTATAATTGATGATGTGAGAGAAATATTATATTAAAATTCCAGGTTTCTCCCCTGTTTGTGTGAATGAAATGAAAAATTCATAAGGGAAGGATTTAATCAGTCAGTCAAAAATCTTAATCCGTCAAAACATTATTCACTGCATACTATCAATGCATTTGGGACTTGAATGAATACATTAAAAAATCGACATTTTGTGCCATGAATATGAACGAGTACAGCACAGTGGTTAAGAGTTGGTCTTTGGTGCCTGACAAACCTGGGCTGTGCTCCTCACTGCCCCAGGTGAACATTCGCATCCATCCCATTTCTCCACCTGCAAGATCCACTCTGATTGCAGCAATCAACATGAAAATGTGTATCATTTCAGATCCTTTTATAAACATTTGTAGCTGAAGCTAGATGCTCTTTTACCATATGTATTCTCTATCCTTCGAATGGCTTTTTT
The DNA here is from genome assembly GCF_037783145.1 of Equus przewalskii. Taxonomy (NCBI): domain Eukaryota; kingdom Metazoa; phylum Chordata; class Mammalia; order Perissodactyla; family Equidae; genus Equus; species Equus przewalskii. The sequence goes on from NC_091849.1 coordinate 52,720,711, forward strand.
TTTTCAATTTCACTGTATATGTTTTTGTGCCTATTTGCTTTTTTGTTTGTTTTTTAAAATCTTTTGGAGTGATTTTGAAAGTGGTACTTGCAAGCTTATTTCTACGATGGTTGTTTTTAAGCCTATCAATTGTTGAGTAAAGGCAGCCACAGCTCTTTCCCCCTCTGCTCCGCTTATAATTTTTCATGATTCCATAAATCTCTTTACTTATAGAATTTTATTTATTTATTTAATTTATTTATTTCCTTGATCCTACTCTCAAAATTAAAATCTATTCAGTAATTTCTGATTTTTGCCATCCGTGATAAGACATTTAGTATAATTTTGACTCTTCTTGTCTACAATTACAGGCTCCATATATCTTATACAGTATTTTATATTCTATAAATCTTATTTTATATAATAGCTTTCAGCAGTTCCTTTGAATTCCGTATACATATTTACAAATTGTTGTTATTCTATACTATAATTAGTTTTAATATTTAGCTACAGTTATTCATACTTTGTTTTTCTAGTGTTTGATGTCTTCATTTTGATATATGTATTGATTTTGTGAATCCAAATTCCCCTCTTCCTGGCAGAGAGTGTAATCTCACTAGCTTTGCAAGTGAATATAAGATTGATTGGACATAAATTCTTTAGCAGTAAAGTTTAAAAATCTGATTGTGCACACATTTGTCCAAATCTCTTTGCACTTTAGTGCTGTGAAGAAATAATTTTAGTCAAACCTGATCATTTTGCCTTTTGAGAAGTAACATTTTTCTCCCTCCCTGGTAATCACTCATATTATCTGAAATTGAATGAATATATTTCATCTGATTTGAGTCTTATGTTTAGAAAATATTTTTATTCTTTGCCTAATGCTGAATTTTCTTCAATAGAGCATATAATTCTTAGATCATATCTATGTTCTGTGTATTATCATCTTCTACATAGTTTTATCTCATTCTTCTGAATTCTGAGATGTTTCTCTGTACAGTTGTTGGTTCTAGTTTCTAGTGCCTCTACTATGTGTTTTCAAATTCTTCCCTTGAATTTCAAGTCTCCTTGTAGTATTTTTAATTCCTGTGCCTTTTGTTCCCTGCCTTCATCTTAGCTCATTCATGAGTCCTTACTCTTCTTCCAGAGGGACCACCATCCTCTTCCATTTTTGGAAAAGCTCAAGCAAATGTTTCCCAAGATTTTCACCTGTTTCTTAGAATAATTTTTAACTATACCCTATTTTTGAGTCTTCAGCCTAATGTTCTTTTTTCCTTACTCATGTATCTATCCATGCCCCACCCTCATCATTCATTTTGAAATTTGAGACATGATCTCCAGGGCCCCCATTGGTGAGCTCCAGAGGAGTGTTGCCCTCCCTTCCTGCCCACTTGAGTGCTGGCAGCTTTTCCTTCTCAGACTCAATCCACAATGTCAAGTTTATGAGCACAGTGTCTGCTTAAATTTATGAAATTTGTAAGGCGGGCTTTCTGGGCTAGTATTGAAGTCTTTCCTTTACAAACTACAAGATATTCTAACTCAATTAGAATTAGCTACAGTTTTTAATTCTTGAAATTGAGTTGAGCCTAAAAGATTAAACAAAGAATCCAGCAAACATTGCTTCCACCTCACCCTCTCTGGCTCTACCCATATTTGCAATTTTTTACTTGGATAAATAAGAATCCCATCTTGCTCCTGCTTGCCTCCACGTTGCGTGCTTGCACGGGTATAGAAAGAGTTGAGCTGATGAGAATAGCAACTAAGGTAAACGTGTTTGGTAAGTTTTTCTGAATTGTAGAGGATGACAATCTTCTTTTTCCCCTTGGTCATTAAATCTCCTTGTATCTTGGAATTAGGCACAGGCAGAGCAGCTCTATCAGACTCTCTCCTCCTTGGTGCCATTTCTCTTGATCCGCTTTAGACAGAGAAGCACATGTAACCTAAGAATTTCCATTTGGCTGCATCAATGATGTAATCGGTAAAATTCCATTCACACTTAGCCCTTTGCTGTTCTCTTATCTGTTTGTGTTTAGATCGTGTTAACTATTCTGGCAATCATGAACTGAAAACTTAGAGAAGGTACATCACAATACGTATATGTTCACTTCAAAAACACGTGTGAAATTCTAAAAGTAGATTTTAATTACACAATTCTAATTTATGATAGGAAAAAGATGGGATGATTTTTTGTGCATTTATAAATATATTATTAAATAGTAGACATAATACATAAATGAACCTTTTTCTTGCTTAGCTACATTAATCTATTAGTACCAGAAGAAAATGCTAGGAAAAACTAACTTTTCATGAGTATAAATGAACCCGTAAATAACATATACAATGCTTGGGAGAAATTTACATAAATCTAACAGTTACATTCCACCTCCTAAGCAGTTGGAGGTTAATTTAATATTCTATACTTCAAAAAAGTTTGAATAGACCTAGTTTTTTCTAGATTATTTAGATCTACATATTGAAATTTTACAAGTATCTAGAAAAGTAAGCCAGAAACATTTACTATTAACATCTACTTATGTCGCTCAAATTTACAATATGATTACTGATTTTGTTGGTTTCTAAATGTTTCTTAAGCATAGGTCTAAATAATGAATTCATTCAAGAAGCAATTTTAAGAGTCTAGTATTAGAAAAAACCTAGAGATAAAAGAATATTAAAAAATTAAACAAAAGTTCTTGCACTGACAGTAAAGGTAAGTTTGAGATTATGTGAGAGCCCATAGGCTTTCAGATTTGAGAAGAAGAATAGAAAAAACTTTTCAGATTAAATAATATATTAATTGAATTTTAAAGAAAAGCTTTGATAATCTGGATAAAATACATACTTTTTCATTTCTATTTTTGCTATTCAGTCAGGAAATGATGCTTTCTAGCTCCATAGATCAGTTTCATTTCTTTTCACCACCTATTCTTGCTAACACCTTTTTGCCCATTCACAAAATTAAATCCCATTGGAAAGTATTTATTGACTACCCATAAGCAAGATGCCTCCCTTTGTGGAGGTGATAGATGTCCGTTAAAGGGACAGTCAATCTGAATCCTAGCCTTAGTCCTTTTTGCCATATACTTGCCTGACTTCAAAAGCTGACCTATCTTCGTGGAATGACTTTTCTCTGGATATGGCCTTGTCAAAAATATAACAGGGAAAAGTAGTTTGGGGATAACACACTGTCTCCCCAAATACACACACATACATCACTTGAGCCTCAGCAGCTCAAATTTCATCTATGTAATATTTTGTTTAACGTCGGAATTGTTTTAAATATATTTTCATTGCTTTAAAAACATGAAAACAACTGGTTTAGAAGGAATAGTAATCTTTCATTATTCAGAGTTCTCCAGGTTTTATTGAAATGTCAAAATCAGAACTGGACACAACAACTTAATTAGGTCAATGTACCCTGAACTCCCTCTCTAAAACTGTCCCTATAAAGAGATAACCTGTATGCCCTAAGCGTTATAAAGAGAATATCTATATATGAATGTATAAAATAAAATTTCTCTCGAGAATACAAATTTTTCCTTTGTCTTATATATAAAAATTAATTTGACAAATAACACACATAACTCAAAGCTTGAGAAATAATTCTTTCCTGATTATTGGCTATGTCCCTTGTTAAACAACCATTGTCAATGGTATTCAATACTGTAGCCTGGTTTGAGTTTTTTGCTTTTGTTTTTGTTTTTTTCTGTGTGAGCCAATCATGCACCCAGTTGTGTTAGACGTACAGGGGATAGAGAAATGAACAAGACAGGAGCAAATCCCTGTCCCTATGGTGTTCATTTCTATTAGGAGTTGACAGACAATGAACACAAGCAACAAGTAAAATATGTACTTTAAAATTTTAAATGAAGTTAAGTGCTATGGAAGAATTAAAATGAGAGAGGGCTTAGGGAATACCTGGTGGGTATGGGTTCACTTGACAATTAGATGATCAGAATTCTCACTGAGAAGGTGACATTTGAGCATAGAACTTCGGAAAGGAGAGAGAACCCCATGTAGGCATCCAAGGAAAGAACATTCCCAACAAAGGAAACAGCTAGTGCAAAAGCCCTGCTGCAGAATCATGCCTAGGCTTCATGAGGAAACATAAGGAGTTCGTGAGAGGGAAAAGAGATGTAGTTGGGGATCAGATAGAATATCTCATAAGAGCTTGTGAGCCATTGTAAGGATTTAAGATTTTTTTCTCCAAGTGAGATGGGAATCCATTAGAAAGGTTGGAGTGGGAAAGTGAATGATCTGATTTACATTTCATAGGTCCACTCTGTTGCTGGGTTGAAAATAGATTGTAATGTCATATATCAGATGCTGTATTGATTCCATCCTTATGTGTTTGATGCTTAACTTGCCAGCCTGACTTCCAATGGCTGTGACTTTCTGCATAAAGGCTTTTTCTATGCCCTCTCATAAGGGCAGTGAGAGCCTAATCTGCCCACACATCCAGCAGGCTGAAAGTGCCACAGAGCACAGACCAGAAGCGCTCTCAACCTGTGACTCATGGTAGTTGGTGGACAAATACCCCAGCTCTCACTCCTTGGGTGGGGTAACTCTGAGATGTGTGTTCTACAGTATCACCATGGGGAGGCCCTCTTAATTAAGCTCAAGTTATTTACAGTGATATCTTGCTCCACAACATAATTTTATCACTTTTCTCCCCTTCCAACTGCACTTCTCTATTTCTCAACAGGGTTTCTGGCGAACACCTCCCAAATAAACTAAATTTGCTTAAATATTTTTCTTTCAATCTTTTTCTAGGGGAAGCTAAGCTAAGACTGGGGCCGGGAATAGTAACAGGGAAATACTTTGCAGGCTATTGCAGTGATACAGGAGAGGGCTTGGTAGCTTGAATCAAGATGGGAGCAATGGAGATAGTGAGAACTATCATACTCTGGACACATTTTGAAAGCAGAGCCAACAATATTTGTTGACAAACAGATTGTGGAAAATTATAAAAAAAAAAGAGAGAGAGAGAGAGAATTCAAATATATTACCGAAGTTGTCTTCCTAAGCAAGTTGAAGCTTGGATTTGAGAGAGTTCAAATTCAAGAATATCAAAATTTTATTTTCACATATTGAATTTGAGATGTCTATTAGATATCCAAGTAGAAAAGCCAAGTAGGTATTTAAATATATGAGAGTGGAGTTTGATAGAGAAGTCCAGGTTGAAGATATATATCTAGGAAAAGTAAGCAGGTACTTAGTATTTAAAGTCACAAGCCTGGGTGAGATTATTAAGTAGGTGAATATAGGTAAAGAAGAGAAAATACCCAAGGACTGAGATGTGGAGTACTCCAATAAATGCTGGGAAAACAATGAAACAAGAGTAGACTGGGAAGAATGCCAGTGAAGAAAAAATTCAGGAGAGCCAAAATATTTAACTGTATTAAGGACAGAGTAATCAGCTATGTCAAATGCTACTGATAAGCCAAGTGAGATGTGGAATGAGAATGGGCCTTGGGATGTAGCACTCTGGGGATCATCAATGACCTTGCAGAGAATGCTCTCAGTGTAGCAATGGCATGGGGAGAGGTTAAGCAGACAGATTCAAGAGAGAACAGAAGGAGAGGAGTTAGAATAAGGAGAGGAGTTAGTAGAATAGCTGCAAGAGTGATTCTTGAGATTTTTTGTTGGTTGGTTCATAGATGGGAGTTGGTTGGTTTTGTAGATGGGAGGAGTATCATCATTTGTATGCTTATCCATGTTTTCATGCTTGCTCTGGCTGCCTGATATAACACATCTCCATTTATTGTTAATCTAGTATAGTTTGCCCAGCCTGGATTTTCTCATACACTTCTTATTATATTTGCACTTCCATTTTTTAAAAAAATTTTATGTTCTTTTTACATTTATGAAATAATGTTTACAAATTTTTTCACTTATTGAAAGCATTCTCTCTCTCTCTTTTTTTTTATTTTTCAAAGATTTGGGCCTAACTAAATATATAATAAGCCTTTGCAAAGCATTTAATAAGACTAAGAGAAGGCCAATTGGCTGAAGAAAATTTCAGCTATTTTGATAGTAGAAAAGATTAAGTTACAACTCAACCAGTTTTAACACAAGTGTGGATGAAGTTATACAAATTACCAATTAATTTTATATAAATTAAAATCTTTATTTGAATTCATAATATTTGAAACAATTTGAAAATTAGAGAACCACTAACAATAATTATAAAAATGGAAAATTGCAAGACAATTATAAACAAGAAATGATCTCATGACAGGGATTACACCTGGGAATTTTCTCCATCTTCTTTGAAAGAAAAATATTTAATCTTCTATTTATATTTATTTTATGAAACTAGCTATGTGTTCAAAAGATGAACTAAGATAAAATATGAGAAACGATACAAATTTTCAAACAGAAACTGGAGATAATGGAAACTGTGCAAGGCTACTAAGAATTTAATAAGCATTTGGTTTATTTTAAAAGAAAAATGAGAGCAAGAAATATTGTGAAAAATAGCATCTAGATATCAGAATTTGCAAAGCCACTGATGCTTTTCAAAATATCAACAAACTAAGAATTAGGGTTCATGTCCTTGGCTCATCCTAACCAGATCAAAAATAATGGCTGCAAAAATAAGATACGTGGCATTTATTGAAAAATCAAAGGTTTTATATGCATTATTATACATCAGAAAGATTTCATCATTTAATTAATTTCAAAAACTTTTTCACATGACCTATTCCTTTGGAAAAGATCACATCAGAAAAGGCAAAAATAATTTAATGATTACTGTAGAATAATTTTTTTTTTTTGGTATTATCATGGACTGTGGGTCAATTTATGAGCTCAGGATTTATCATGCAATGAAAAAAAATTGTTTAGAAGACTGGAGACTTCATTATATTCCTGTCTTTACAACTAATTGACGTGTGGTCATATAAAATATACTTATCCTTCTTGGCCTTGGTTTGCTTTTCTATAAAATGAGAGGATTGAAGATAACTTCCAACTTATCTCATAAGTAAAAATCACCCTTGCAGTTAGGTATGGAAATTCATAGAGTAATGAGATTGATTCCTCTTACTATGTTTTATAGCAGTCAGAAATTAATTCTGAATTCTGTCTGATTTATATTCATCAATAAATAAATACATTTCACTAATAAGGTAAGGAAAATTTATTTTGCAGACATGTGTTCCCAGCTTGTAAAGAATAACTCTCAATTATGAAAGCATTTGTTGGCATTCTAAATGAAATAAGTAATATGTTAAACAGAATGTTTTCTTTTCCTCGAACTCAATTAAATGTAGAAATTAGTGAGTTACAGATTTGAACTTTGCATGAATTTAATGATCAGTATCTCTCTTTTCAATAATTTCTATATCAAGTCTTAAAAATATAGATGTGATTTCTAAACTTGCCATTTGAAATAAACCTAAAAATCGAACTAGATTACGAGCATGTAGGAGACAAGGACAAAACTGATACTTTTGTGTAGTTGTATTAGGACAAAAGGGTGAAAACAATAGAGAGAAAATTTCAGCTAACAATAGGGAAGAACTTGTAAGAATTGCTGTAAGTGATGGAATAGGCTGAAATAATGACATCAGCTCCTAAACAATTCAAATGTTTATGCAATTCGCTACAACAGGACTATTGTACTAAAGAGTTTTGCTCTGAGTGGGAGGTCAGAGAAGCTGACCTAAAAGTGACCTATTTTACTGTTAGAAGAAAATGGTACAACTCACTAACAGTAAAATAGCACAATTCACTTTTTCTCTGTCCTCTAAAAGTATCTAATCAAGAGAAGGCATGCAATAAACTATTGCTGAATGTCAATATATTTGCATTCATTAAAAAAATCTTTTACAACTCCAGATATTGAAAGAAACAATTTGTAATCTATGTGATCCTAGAGCAAATTTAGCTTTTAAAATCATGCCAACTTTTCTTGTCTTGATATACCTTCCTTGGATCTGGCTGAGCTTTAAGGGCATCATCATGGGATATGGCTTGAGATTTATATTTAGAAAAGTTTGGACCAACAATGGATTGCCACCTTAACAAGGCAACATTCAGTCTTTTTAACAGGAGCTATTTTTTGTTTGCCAAAAGAAGCAGAATTCTGAATTTTATCTGTAAACCCCATTTAAGAATGTATTACTTATAAATTTGCCTCATTGTTGATTAGATCTAATCCTACAGGGATACATATTTTGAGAAGAAGAGAAAGGTTATCCCACGGTATTATCCATGTCATCTATTGATTTCTGCTCTGATTCATATGGATGAAGTTGCACCTCACACTTTAAGCTGGTGTCATTCTTCCCGCTTTCTGCTGTGATGTGCATTTCAGGACCTCTAGATTAAATCTGTAATCGAATTCAGTCATAATAAATATTTGTGGGTATATTTACATGGATTCAATGATGAGCTACGTTTTAATCACCACCAGACTTAGATGAACGATGTAAATGAAAGAATCACGCATTAAATTGACATTTGTGTAAAAGTATTACTCACTAGAGTTCACAGGGAGCTAAGCAGAGTACTTGGAATACAAGGACTATCTTGAATTGCATTGTCATTTAAATCTGGTCTTTTGGGCCTTAACTCAAGACTCAAATATGGTACTCCTGCTGAGGCATCTCTAAGTAAGGCGATGTGAAGTACTGAAAAACATTTGAAATTAAAAAATTATTTTTATTTACTTACCATGATTCTTCTACTATAGATATATTCTCTAAGTTAATGCCTTATGTGTTAAGTTTTGTGCTATGTTAACATAACGGTAAGGTAAATCACACTGTTTTCTAAATCCATTAAAGTGGAGACTCCTAAGGGAGTTATAAACAATTATATTATAAACATGCCATATGTTATTGGCATGCTTCACAAGATATGATTTAATATCTTGGCTACCTGAATTCATGTACTAATGAGTCATATAATAAGGGAGGCTTAATCATGCTATTTGAATATCATTGAAAAAGGTTTATTGATCAAGAAAATCTTCTTAGAAAAAGATCATAGAATACCTCATTGAATAGAACAGTTCCTTTGCAAAGTGTCTCAAAGCACCCTTTGGTTTGTCTTTCAGAACAGCACCATTCGAAAGTATCTAACTCAGCATAGCTTCTCTTATGTAAACAAATAAAATACGTAGATAAAGAGCATTATTAAAAATGCGTTATTTCTTGGGTAGGTATGATAATAGATATCGTATGGTTACATACGTGAAATTACTAAATACAATTAATAATACTGTTCCCACCCAAGGTGGGTCGTCTGCTTGCTGCAAGACATGCCAATAGTCAGGAGGCAAGGTGCTAGGAGAGAAAGGACTATTACAGCTTGTTAGGAAGAGAGAAGATGACCGATTCATGTCTGAAAGAACCATTCTCCCAGAACAAAGGCTACAGGCCAGTTACATACGGGGCTGGTCTCCAGGTAGGACAGGCGGCTGGTCTCTGGGTGGGGCAGACATCTGGTCCCAGTTCCTGATTGTCCTTTGTTTTACTGAATGTGAATCAGAGAATGGAGCAACGCCCTATACCCTGATCTTTCAGTTGACATTGATGATGGCTATCAGCATAGGCTCTCTGCCAAGGGTTATATCACATTCCTAAGGAACTCAAAAGAACAAATTTATCATCTTAAAGCAGCTTGGGTGGGGTCACAAAATCTACAGAGCATGTTTGGGCTAGTTAGTCAGGGGTCATTTAAAGTTACAATATGGTTTCTTTCCTACAATATGGCTTCCCTTATGTCAACCTTGTGTTGAGCCGGTATCAACACAACCATTAGAAGAGAAGAAGTCTCAGGGGCCAGCCCAATGGTTCAGTGGTTAAGTTTGCATGTTCCGCCTCAGTGGCCCAGGGTTTGCCATTTCGGATCCCGGGTATGGACCTATGCACTGCTAGTCAAACCATGTTGTGGTAAGTGTCCTATGTATAAAGTAAAGGAAGATGGGCATGATGTTAGCTCAGGGCCAGTCTTCCTCAGCAAAAAAAAAGAGGAGGATTGGCAGCAGATGTTAGCTCATAGCTAATCTTCTTCAAAAAAAAAAAACCACAAAAGAATAAAAGAAACCTTTAGTTTGTGAGTGCTGTAATAGAATTGTTGTGTTCATTCCCAGGTCAAAATGACACCATTTTGAGGGACCTGCTTTCTAAAACCATAGGATTGGATGGCCAGCAGACATGAACCCTGTCGCCCTGATGCTAATTAAATAGACCAGGTGTGGACATCTGTCCTGGGGCCACTCAGACGTTTTCTTCTTATACTTTGTAGTATGAACTGAGAAGCTTAAGCTTGTCTCTGCCATCACTTATATTAAAATAAGGAGAGTATTTATATCCCACTGTTGCAGTGGGAATCTGAGAAACCCAGTCCACACAGAGAGCAAAAGAGGAGAATAAAATGGTTAAGCTAGGACAGGAAAGAGAACAAGACACACAGAGATAGTCTTAATGCTTTTCCATTTCCTGATCACAGCTCCTTCCTATGGCCAGATAGAAATATGTCTCTGGGCTCTGAAAGACATGCTTTGCATCCTTACAACGCATTTCTATTTCTTTTCATAAGCTAGAGTTGGTTTCTTCCACTTGCCATAAAAAGACCTTGACTGGTACAACCTTGCCACATTCTCCTGGATTTAAACGCCCTTTTGCACATCGATTGACTTTTTCTTTTACTTCTTAAGAGCATTATCGAGTCTATTTTATAGCATTTGATTATGAGGTCACTGAAAATAAATACAATTTTTAAAGGTATAGTGTATTTCAAACTCTGAATGTCCTAGACTTTGAGTCTCACAATTATTTTGCAAAGCATCAAATGATTGTAATTCATTTCACTGCCAAAACACCTGCAATTAACACTCTGCTTGGTTCTGGAAAAGGCATTTTGCCTAAATATCGATAGAAGAATGTGGACCTTTTTTTTCCCTATCTCTACAATCTCCATTTTGCTTAGTATTTCATTTGAATCAGGGCTTATGTGTTGCCTGTCCCTCTCTGTTCTAGAGCGGGGACAAATTCTAAATGCCTTGGTATCTTTAAAAGGCCTTCATGATCTAGCCCCATCTTTTATGACCTTCCTATCCATCTCTGGTCTCCAGCCTTAGTGGATCTCCCCCAGATCCTTTAATACACCATTCTTTCCTGACCTTTGAGCCTTTGCATATGCAGTGCTTGATGTGGAGCTACTGGGCCAGCTCCTACGTCTCCTTCAGGTCTCAATTTGTACATTGCTTACTCTGGGAAGCTTTTATGATTCCAAAGATATCGGGCTATGTAGTCCCACACCACGCTGAACTGTGTATCACAACATCTACCTCACTTTATTATTATTTTTCAATGATGTCTCACCAACTAGCCCATGACTACTGTGAGAGCAGAAACCACGGCTGTCTTGTCCCCTTACAGAGAGCGTAGGGTCTCTCTGTAAGTAAGTGCTCAACAACCACAACAATAGATGTTAACTTAATTAAAACAAGCATACACACACACCCAGAAATACCTGTCTTTACTGACATCCCATGAATATGCTGAATGTCCAGCATTTGTTCACAGATTTCTATGCTAGTACTGAGGACGCAAGATGAACATGACATGGCCGGCGAACCCCATTAGGGATGCAGTTCTATCCTGAGTATGAGGTTTGCTTCTAGTGTAAATAGAGAGACTTTTTTTTTTAAAGATTGGCACCTCAGCTAACAACTGTTGCCAATATTTTTTTTTCTGCTTTATCTCCCCAAATCCCCCGGAATATAGTTGTATATCTCAGTTGCAGGTCCTTCTAGTTGTGGCATGTGGGGCGCCGCCTCAACGTGGCCTGATGAGCTGTGCCATGTCCATGCCCAGGATCTGAACTGACAAAACCCTGGACCGCCGAAGCGGACTGCATGAACTTGACCACTCGACCACAGGGCTGGCCCCTAAATAGAGGAATTTTGACCCCTCCTTGCTACACTTATTTGGAAATGACACTGAAGTGGACATGGTTAGATAGCTGCCTATGCCATTCCCCCTTTTACCTATAGGCATCCCAACTTTATACTTGTGGCAATTTGCCCAGCTTCAATGATGAATCATGATTCTTCTAAAGCAATCATATCAATCCTGTTTCACTTTCCCAATGATTGATTTGGAGATGGACATGTCAATAACTTCTGGCCAATGGTATCTAAAGGGAATTGAGTTCTGGAGACTCTGATAAAGGCTTTTGTCTCTAATGGAAAACAAAAGTAGCACTAGGAAAAGATCCTTTTTTGAGTCCTCTTTCCCATCTCCTTGGCTTGGATGCAGTTATTAGAGAGTGTGATGCTGAAATTTGAAGTAGATATTTTCTAATTATCTGATGACTAACTTGAGGATGAAGAATCATATGCTGAAACGGCATAGTAGAAGAATGGAAGAGGTTGGGTGCTTTTTAACTTACATGGTGCTGATCCAAATCTGAGGCAGAATTTGTCTGGATTCTTGTTAAATAATAAGTATCCTTGTGGTTTAAGCTGTTCTCTACAAACACACACATCATAAATGAGGCAATCTTCCTTTGGTTCAATCAGAAGATACCTGACAAGGGGTTGTTCCAACTATTTAGGCATCCTAAATGAGGTCAGTGTCTCAAAAAATTTACTACAGAAGTGCTCATGTGGTCAATGAGGATAACTTCTTATGCTGTTTCATTGGCATTGTAACTGCAAATCTTGGTTTGCATTCTGGTGTGGATCAGATTGTGGCTGCGTGACTCTGAGGGGAGAGAAGTAAATTAAAGCCCAAGAGAGTAAAATGAGGTAGGAGGAGAGAGAGCAGATAAGAAGAACAGCCGGACAAGGTCAAACCCTGGGTAGGAATAAGAAGATACTAGGACAGAACGTAAAGCCCTGATGTGCTGGAGAACTTGAAAAGGTAGAATAGAATGAAGAGGAAAGAATGTGAAATGCAACGTATAGAATCTTAGGGGTTACAGAGAGTGCTGGCTGTTTATTAAAGGTCAGGTTTCGATAAGGTGACGATCTTGTGACATCTTAAAATTATCAACATATAAAGTACACAAAAAATATTTAAATTATTTTCTATGAGTCTTACCACTTATTAAAAATTTTGGAAAAATTAAAAAGGAACCACTAGCACAGTGACATCAGCAAGATAGCAGAATGGGAAGCCTCAGACCCTTCTTCACCCAACAGAGACACCAACTCAAAAACAATACAGGGACCAATTCCCTTTGTGAGAAATTCATAAACCAGTTAAGAGGCTCCTGCATCCCAGGCAAACATGAAATGAGCCTCATCAAAACTGGCAGGAAAATTTGCAGTGCTCACTCACCCTGGTCCGTCCTCACAGCACACCACAGGACAAATGGAATAAAATCCATGTTCCTGGCTTCTCTCTGGGGAGAAAAGAGAAGACTGAAACATATATCCAATATTCAGACTTCAGGGGGCTGCCCAAGAGACTTGTTTCTGTCATGCTTGCATCTAACCATCGATGGGGAAGAGCACCAGGTTAGGGGCCACTGAAAAGAAAGGCAATGTTCAGACTAACATGAACTCACTCTTCATAGTCCCTTCACCTGGCTAAGTGTGGAATGAGCAGTAGAAAAAGCCCAACATCCAACTTCCTCCTGAGGAAGGAAAGTGTTGGAGCCCATGTTCAATGATCCAGCTTTTCAGGGGACTGCTAGAGGCACTGTTTTGCCATGCCTATCTCAGAGTGCTGATGGGACCCAGGACACTATAGATGCCTGAGGGCCACTGAGAACAAAAGAGAGCTAGACAGTTTGTTACTTCTCCAGAGGATCCACAGAACAGACGCCGGAAGGAGTAAGAGATTATGACCTCCTGAAAAAAATGGCAAATTTCTCTAAATAGGAATTTAAATACACAAGTCCAGAAAAGACTCATCCACAGAAAACCTCTCTGGAGTTTGAGAAGCCCCCAGAATCTCTAATTGGGCTGATTGGTGAAGGCCATCCCTTGTACAAAGTCAATCCATAAAGATTGGATGAGGTGGCTTTTTTTCAATGTGTGACCTCAACACAAATTTACAAGACACATGAAGAAACAGGAAAACTTGGCCCAATCAAAGACATTAAATGATTCTCCAGAAACTAACCTTAAAGAAACAAATGTATATGATTTATTAGAGAAAGAAACCAAAATAAGCATCACAAAGTTGTATCCCTATCAAAATCTCAATGGCATCTTTTGCAGAAATACAAAAAAAAAAAAAAAAATCCTACAATTCATACAGAGCAACAAAGTACCCCAAACAACTAGAACAATCTCAAGAAAGAAGAAGCCACACATCCTGACTTCAAAACCTGTTACAAAGGTACAGTCATAAAAACAGTATGGTACTGGCATAAAGACATTTATAGACCATGGAACAGAGTAGAAAGCCCAGAAATAAACTCATGCATATATGGTCAAATGATCTTCGACAAAGATGTCAAGACTATTCAATGGGAACATAATAGTCTCTTCAACAAATGGTGGGCAAAAAATGGAAATCTACATGCAAAATCATGAAACTTGATATTTATCTTACACTGTACACAAAAATCAACTCAAAATTTATTAAAGACTTAAGCATATGATCTGAAAAAGTAAAATTCCTAGATGAAAACAAGGGTAAGCTTCATAATTTTGGTCTTGGCAATGATTTCCTGGATATAACACCAAAAGCAGAAGACACAAAAGCAAAAATAGATAAGTATGACTACGTTAAACCAAAAATCTTCTGTGCATCATTGGGAACAACCAACAGAGTGAAAAGACAAGCTAAGAGCACTCCCCAAAATTAAATACTTATATATAAATCTAACAAAATATGTATAATGTTTATATGAGGAAAACCACAATGATGATCAAAATCAAAGAACTAAATAAATGGAGAGATATTGCATGATCATGGGTAGGAAGACAATATTTTCAAGATGTCAGTTCTACCCAACTTGATCCATCAAGTCAAGGCAATCTCAATTGCAAGTTATTTTTTGAATATCAACAAACTGATTCTAAAGTTTATATGAAAAGGCAAAATAACCGTCATAGCCAACATAATATTGAAGGAGGAAAAACAACATTGGAGGACTGACACTAAGTGACTTCAAGACTTATGATATAGCTACAGTGATCAAGACTGTGTGGTAATGGCAAAAGAATAGACAAATAGGTCAGTGGAACAGAACAGAGAGCCAGAAATAGACCCTAATAAACGGAGTTAACTGATCTTTGACAAAGGAGTAAAGACAATACAATGGAGCAAAGATATTATCTTCAACAAGTGATGACAGGACAACTGAATATTCACATGAAAAGAAGTGAATCTAAACACAGACCTTACACCTTTCACAAAAATTAAGTCAAAATTCATCATAGAACTAAAAGTGAAATACAAAAGAATAGAATTCCTAGGAGATAACATAGGAAAAAATCTAGATAACTTTGGATATGGTGATGACTTTTTTAGATACAACACTAAAGGTACATTCCTTGAAAAAAATAACTGATAGGCTGACTTCATTAAAATTAAAAACTTCTGCTCTGCAAAAGTCAATGTCAAGAGAATGAGAAGACAGTCCATAGACTGAGAGAAAATATTTGCAAAAGACACATATGATAAAGAATTGTTATCCAAAATATACAAAGAACTCTTAAAACTCAACAATAAGAAAACATGCAATCCAAATGAAAAATAAGCCAAAGACCTTGACAGATACCTCATCAAAGAAAATATACAAATGACAAAAAAGCATACAAAAAGCTGCTCCACAGCATATGTCCTCAACAGTGAGATGCCACTACACACTTTTAGAATGGTCAAAATTCAGGAGACTGATAACACCAAATGCTCATGAGGATGTGGAGCAACAGGAACTCTCATTCATTGCTTGTAGGAATGCAAAATGATACAGCCACTTTGGAAGACAATTTGGCAATTTTTCACAAAACTAAATCTAGTCCCACCATATGATCCAGCAATCATGCTCCTTGGTATTTACCAAAGGAGTTTAAAACTTCTGTCCACACAAAAACTTGCATACAAATGTTCAAGCGGTTTTATTCATAATTATCAAAACTTGAAAGCAACCAAGATGCCCTTCAGTAGGTGAATGGACAAATAATCTGTACATTTGCTGGAGACAGCAAAAAGATCAGTGGTTGCCAAGCAAGGAGGGGAAGAGATGAATAGGTGAAGTACAGAGGATTTTTAGGGCAGTGAAAATACTCTGCACTATAGTATGGATACAGGTCGTTATACGGTTGTCCAAATACATAGAACATATAACACCGAGTGAACCCTAAAGCAAACTATGAACTTTGGGTGATTATGATGTATCAATGTAGATTCACCCTTGGTAAAATTGTACTATTCTGGTGAGTGATGTTGATAATGAGGGGGTATGTATGAAAGGAGTACACGGGAAATCTCTGTACCTCTTCTCAACTTTGTTGTGAACCTTAAAGTTCTCTAAAAAATATAGTCTTTTTCTTAAAAAAAAGACAACCTGTGGCTGGCCTGGTGGCATAGTGGTTAGGTTTGTGTGCTCTGCTTCAGCCGCATGGGGTTCGCAGGTTTGGATCCTGAGTGCAGACCTACACACCACTCATCAAACCATGCTGTGGCGGCCTTTTACATACAAAATAGAGGAAGATTGGCACAGACATCAGCCCAGGGACAATCTTCCTCACCAAAAAAAGAAAAGACAACCAACTGTATGGGAGAAAATATTCGCTAAGTGTTTCTCTGATAAGGGGTTAATATCCAAAATATAGAAGGGGCTCATAACTCAATAACAAAAAAAGTATAACTCAATTAAAAATTGGGCAAAGGACTTAAGTAGACATTTTTCCAAAAAGATATAAAATTGGCCAAGGGGTATAATCAGCATCACTAATCATTAGGAAAATGCAAATCGAAACTACAACGAGACATCACCTCAACCTGTTATGATGGCCATTATCAAAATAAATAAATAAATAAATAACACGTATTAGCAAGATTGTAGATTAATTGGAATTCTTGTACACTGTTGGTGGGAATGTACAATGGTGCAGCTGCTATGGAAGATAGTATGGAGGTTCCTTAAAAATCTAAAATAGAACTACCATATGATCCAACAATTCCAATTCTGGATATTTATCCAAAGTAATTGAAAACAAGATGTAGAAGAGATATTTGCACTCCCATGTTCATTGTCGTGTTATTCTCAATAGTCAAGAGGTGAGAACAACCTAAGTGTTCATGGATGGATAAATGGATAAAGCAAACGTGGCATATACACACAGTGGAATGTTGCCTTATATACATTAAATGCTGCAACAAGGATGAACTTTGAGGACAGTATGTTAAGTGAAATAATCCAGTCACAGAAGGACAAATACTGCATGATTCCACTTATATAAGTTTTCTTAAGTAAACAATAGAATCAGAGAATAGAATGGTGGTTGCAGAGCTGGAGCAAGGGGTGTGGAGTGTTGCTGTTCAATGGGTACAAAGATTCAGTCATGCATTCTGAAATGTTCTCGATATCTGCTGTACAACCATGGCATATAGCTCACAGTACTTTACTGTACATTAAAAATTTGTTAAGAGGATAGATTTCGTACTATGTGTATTTTACCACAAGAAAAAACAAATGGACCAGTTGCCACAGAATTTGCCAAATGAACTTGCAGTGACTTGAGTTCACATAAGATACTCCTAAAGAAAAGACAAGAAATAGTGAAGGCTACTTAGTCAATATATCTCTATTGTCATTTTAGGGAATTTTTACTGAAGCAGCATATATAAAGTAATTTTTTATTCTAATGACCCATTTTTTCTAGTTTATTCCCCACTTTTTTGTATCTGAACAGTTGGTTAATTTACCTAGATTATTGACACCATATTTGACATTTTGCTAAATTCCTCATTAGTCACTGGGATCCTTTCAGCTGTATCTGTATGATGCCAAGCAATTAGATTTTGTCATGTCTGTGACTACAGTCCATCTGGTAATAGGCCCGTATTCAATTCTCTTTATGCCTTCTCTGAATTATCATTGTCCTATAAGCATGAATTAAAAATACAGTGTCACTTGTGGAACTTCCTGAAGGAACATATATATTTTTTTTTCTGAGGAAGATTCGCCTTGAGCTAACATCCATGCCAATCTTCCTCTATTTTTCAGTACGTGGGCTGCCAGCACAGCATTGCCACTAACGAAATGGTGTAGGTCTGCACCTGGGAACCCAACCCGGGCCACGGAAGCAGAGCATGCTGAACTTAACCACTAGGCCACCGGGGCTGGCCTCTGAGGAATTTTTAACGTCATGAAAGGGGTCCATTCCCTTTGTTTGGTGCTCTTTGACCCTAACTAACTTTTAGAAACAAACTGTACTTGCAAAATCATTTTTAATTAATGGAGGCCGGGTGACCTTTTTTTTACTATGTGTTTGTCATCACTTTTGTTACTTATGTTAACTTGGGTTTCTCAACTTAATGCTAGGTTTGTTATCTGTTGGTATTTTATCACTTGAATACTTTTTGTCATGTTTTGTCAACTTTCTATATGATATGCAGCCCCTCCAAATTTAGGATAAACTGTAGGCTCAATTAAATATTCGGCTATCCTGAAGAAAAACTCTCTGACAGTTCACCTGGCATAAAATGTAATCACACAATTCACACATATCACATACTCACTTTTAACTAATTGACCATTTTAAAATAATTTCACTCGTTATCCGTAAGGAGGAAATTATCATATGTAGCACCATTGATAGCAGTAAACTATAAGCCAAATTACTACCTGCTAAGCGTTAATAGCAGAATGAATTGCATGTTTCCAAGTGGACGTATTTTCTGCAACTCACTTTTGCAGACAGTTGCTGACACTCTTTCAGATGTGTGAGCTGATCCTTTATTTAGGTGATGAGGTATTTTTTCAGATTTAGAGGTGTCTAGTGAATATTCTTTAGGCTAAATTTAAAGTGTTCTATTTTCTTAAATAAATTTTGGTTTCTAAATGTTAATGCAGATAAATGAAAGGAAATTAGGCATTAGGATGTGAAAATTATTTATAGTGTATAGTATTGGTCTATACTCACATAAGTGTCTCCACAAATTATGCACCACATAATGATGTTTTGGTCAACAAGGGACAGCATATACAACAATGGTCCCATAAGATTAGTGCCATACAGCTTAGGTCTGTAGTAGGTTATAGCAGCTGGGTTTGTGTAAGCGTACTCTGTGATGTTCGCACAACGATGAAATTGCCTAACAACGCATTTCTCAGACAGTATCTCCATCGTTAAGAGACACATGACTGTGTACAAGTATACAAACAGAAACACAACTTCACAAATGGTGCATCTGGTCTTTTATCTCCATGGTTATGTTTTAGGCCCAATCTTTTTTGTTTTAATAAAATATCCTCTTCTCATTCTTGCTCCCACCCTCCTATGAGTTGAATTATTGACCATAATCCAGAGTAGTGATGTAGTGCTTTCATCCCCAGTGGTGAGCCGAAGGCATGTGAATTGAGGCAAGCATGGTCTGTGCAGACAAAGTAAATAACTGAGCAAATGCTTCTTGAAAGTTTCTACTATGCTATGTTCCAGGATCTATGTAAGGCATAGACAATAAAATGTGAACACAAGTCAGTCACTCCCATTCATTCATTCAACCATGTTCAAGTTCCTGGTAATACCAACACAGTGAATTATAATTCCATATACGTATGCTTATGTTTTTCAGATGTATGCAGAATGATGTCATACATAATAAACTGTAAACACATTTAAACATTTTCCTATAATCCAGTTGAAATTGTAATTAAGTATTTTCTGCTATTGAATGCCTTTGACATTCTTTGCTTTGTGTAAGGGTCTTTGTACTTGAAATATTTGGTAAGCCCTACTTCGTATGCTTAACATTGACAAACATTTTCAGTTGGTCTCCACCACAACACCAAAAGGAAGACAGGCTATGCTGTTTTGTGCTTCTTCCCTAAGTGGGCATCGATGTGTAAAGGGAGGGGTAAACACGATGATTTTAAGTTCAGTCCCATTGAGTTACGGAGGTTAAGAAGAGCGGCAGTTATCAAATGTCACCAAAGCACTTATCTTCGGAGTGTGCTGATCCTCCTGCCTTCTCCATTCTGCTCGATTTTCTCCCTTCTTCTTCTTCTCCTTTTTCCCTGTGTGGCTTCATGAGTTTCATTAAGCCCATATTACAATATCAGATGAAGTCAAGTGTTCTAAATGCTTTTATTTGTTCAGGATGGAGTCTGAAAGAAAAAAAAATTCCTTATGGCATAAGGGAAGTGTAAGGACACCGAAATTCACTGTAACATATGTTCAATCTCTGTGCTATATGAGCTTGTGAAGTGATGTCACATCCCAGAAGATTCTTTGCAGTATCAAAGAACTCATGAAAACAAGATGTGGAAATTACTAAGGCATCTTGTTTCATTAAAAAGCACTTGCTCTTATTTCAGATTTAATGCATCTATTTTATAAAAGTGATAGAATTTAAAATTTAAAATATGGATGAGGTAAGGCCAGTGAAAATCAGCATAATCTAATAATGATTATAATTGATATTTACTGAGTATTTCTATTAGATGCCAGGCATTGTTCTGTTATTTGAATTTCCTCACTCATACAGCATTCTATGAGCTCAATACTGTTTTTACCCCCATGTTACAGAGAGGCTTAAGGGGCTAGCCAAGGCTATACACTAGTAATAAGTGATTGACAAGTACTCAGTTGGCAAATATTTATTGATACTTTACTGGGAGTCAGGCATGGAGCTATCAACATGCTTTATTTCAGTTAATTTTTCCATTAACTCCACGAGGTAAGAATCAGTGTCCCATTGGCTTTAGATCATTGAAATGATTTGACCAAAGTTACAGAGCTTTTGCATATTGGAACCTGAATTGGAAACCAGCTCTGTCTGACTCCAGTTTCTCTCCCCCATCTCTTGAATGTGTGTGAGAGTGGTGTGCATGCACACGCATAAAAAAACCATCCTAATTTTCTGTAACACAAAAAGCATTAATATTTTAAACTGTGGGTTCGGGGAATTTGGCATTGCATTAAAAGCTGTTTTTGTGTCATATACCTAGCCAATCACAGAATTAAATATTTGACTATTGACTGTTCTTGTTTATTCTTATAATTGTTTTCTATTCCATGAAAACCCTATTATTCTGAGGACAGGTACTGCATCATATGTATCGTCAGTTTCTCCATGGTACATGGTTCTTGATTCAAAGTAGAAGCTTTTGGTTATACTTGTTAGGGAGAATGGGGGGAATTAAAAAGGAAGAGTCAATTTCTATTGTGAACAAGGAAAGGAGAAAAGAGAAAGATAAATGGAATTAAACTAAAAATGAAATTGAGATTTAGGAGTGTAGATAAATCTATATAATGAAGAGATCAACATCCTGGAACAGAGAGTTCAAAGAAGATATATAGGACATAACAATTATTATTTATCCAAATAAGTGGTAACTCGACAGCTGGAAGACAGGAGATTAGACACTGGGTAGAGTCTGGAAGATGATTCAGTAGGATACTTTGTTTGGGCCTAAGGCGCTGCGGTGCAAACAGACAGTGAGGGAGGAGTCAGTTAAGACTCAGAACAAATGCAGAAGTCATGGTTGAAGTAGTGAGAGGATTACCAGGACAGTGATAAATAACAGAATTTCAGCAGAAAGAGCATGCGGACCTACAGCATAACATGAATAATGATGAGACTGGGGAAAATAAGGCCAGTAGAATGGGGGCAGAAAAAAGGTTTGAAATTTGTGTGTAAGAGTTCAATGAAGGAAGTTAAAACTTGGAGAACAAAGAATTTTTACTTTCAATTAGTAAAGAAAAAAAAAAGAGTTTAATAAGTAAAAGTCAAAATGCCAAAGTGTCATGTGTGCTATTACAGAGCTTGGCCACTCTGAGCTTGTGAATTCAGTTTGTGATGTTGTTTCCTAGCATCCTTAGCTTGAAGTGTAGATTGAAATTTAAGACTTTCTGCATCTAATAGTCTGTGACTACTGAGAAGTTAGGGCCATAATGTTCATTACATTCAGTCTTTCTCATTGGAACCACAATGATTTCTTCAGTACATTACTAGTTATAGTGTGGATAGATGTTATAAATGAACCAAAAAAAATTTTAATAACATGTCCCAGTGTTTTCAGCAATCAAAACACATAGTCCCTGAGATCTCATGTACATTACATTTTTCTGTTGGGGTCTCTTTCAACTTGCTTCTTAGACAATAAGTTTACTTGTATTCTTAAACTTTTTTAGATTAAACAATTCAATTTCCTTATCTTTTTTCTAAAATGACTTTCCTTAACAACAAAACAATTGAAACCTTTTCAAGTTCTCTCCATTCCATTTTAAATTCTGTAGTATAGATCTAGATATGATAAACTCCTAAGATTTGACCAACCACCATAAACTTAATAAATCGTTTGTTTTTATGGGTAGTATTTGCACTGATATCTCTAACAATACTGATAATAAGTATAACAACAACAAGAAAGAGTTTGAAATGACAGAATACTTCAAGCCTCATTACTTAAAATATAGTAATCCCCTAATACAGAAATTTAAAGACTTTTTTTAAAAATGTATATGAATTAAAGAAAATATGAGTTTATGCATGAATTTAAATGAAATCCATTTAAATGAATTAAAAATGTATAGTATAAAACAACAAAAAGATGAATTATGGAAATTATATTATTTCTCCTGAACTAATCTATCCCAGGATGTGGAGCAGGAAGTACTGAAGAAATGACATCATAGCATTTTTCACCATCACCTAGCGTAGTGACTGGTATATATATTAGTTACTATGTAAATTTCCACTGAATGTGAATGCATACACCAATACTTGAAAACAGATTAAAGAAACCCAAACCACAGTACATAGTTTTGTATTTTGCACAAAATGAATGATCATATGTAAAAACATGTGTTAGTCATTTTTGCAAACTGAAATATTATCTTTAATAAATATGTGTTGAAAGAATGAATTAATAAATAAGAATTCAGACAAAAACTCAAGTGCGGTTCAGTCATCTGAATGTCATTACCCAAGGAAACAGTTCAAAGACTTCCTTCTGGTTCATTTCTAGCCAACAAGACCAAGGCACATACCACATATTAGTCTTGGCAATTTCCCTGCTTCAGAACAACCAACCACCCCGACCCCAACTTCAGCATGTACGCCTGGAATGACAGAGAATGTACTTCACTTCTGTACAAAATCCTTTACTGGGGGCTGTGAGTCAGCGAGAAAGATCAGGTAATTTAATATTTTCCATGGTTAGCCCAGGTGGTTGTTACTTCCCATAACTCCTATGCCGCTAGGCTCTTTCCCATGCCACTTCCAGACTAGTGTGTCAGTCAGAGATGTGGTATGACTAAGCACAACAGAAAGAATTTTTCTGAAAAACATGGTCCAATCGATATCCTCCTTACACTAGTCATCTATGCACATTTCAGCAACTAAGCAAAAATGCATGAAATTTATAAATAGCAATCACTTATATTTATAATAACAAACATGGACTTAGATATTCTATTAAGGGTACATTTTAACCTTTGACCAGCAAAAATTTCAATATCCATTTTGATTATTTTTTTTAAGTTGCTTTAAGGATAATACTCTCTTTTAAGAAGGCAAACAAGAACAAAATATCCATATAAAATTATACAGTGGATCATTCTCTTCATTTAAGGGAGAACAGAATTAAAAGGAACTCCACTTTAACAAATAAAAGTGTCAGGGTTGTTGTTTTCTCATTTAGACTATGGTACTTGCATTTTTTTAAGGACAGGAAGCAAGGATTTGTACAAACAAATGTCTACTTCATGTCTGTTCAAATTAGAAACGCATGACTTTAATATAGCAGGTTTAGTTATTATAAAGTATTATTTGATCTCCCAAAAAATGAATGAAAGGAAAAGAAGAAAAAACAATGAACTCAATCATTAAAGGAAAAAGACTGCCAAGGCTTGCAAAATTACGTGGTGGTGAAATGACAACTAAAGACAAGCCAATGTGGGCTATTTTGACAAGCTTTCCCTTTAATGAATCCTATATCATCCTAAGCGAGGCTCTATCTTTAATCACACGTTTTGTTGTTGCTTGAAATTTGCAGCATGGTACATCTCCTGATGGCGCTCATGAAATTCAACGTGTTCAGAATGAACCTCATAATCCCCTCACCTCCACCCTGCTCCTCCTACTGCGATTCATTTCTCCATCTTTGTTAATTGTCCACCATCTTCCACAGAACAGATGTGTCCTAACCCATTTTCCCAAACACATTTTTGTATATCAAATTATTTCCTTTTTTTTACTTCAAAGATCTATTCTGACAGAAACATTTGGCCTCAGCATATAATTAAAAACTTAACAATACTAATGGTTGTTTCAAAGAGCATTCCTTCTTTATCAATGTGCAACTGTTTACATTCATTTGCATGTAATTCACTTTCATACCCATTCACTGGGGTGTGAATATTACTCAGTCGAATGGGCAATTAATTAACACAATCTTTACATATTCACTTATTAAAATGCACCACACAATTGCTATTTCCTTGGGAGTTCTCGCTGAATCGATGGGATGTGAATTTTGAACAGCTGTGGCCATTTATGCCCTGGCTCATGTTGTCTAGAGGAGCCAGGTAGACATTTCTTTTTATTTTCTTGGCTTGCATTGAGTTGAAATAAAAAATCTCACTTTTTCTGATGTGCTGTCTAGAAGGATGTCATCTTACCTTACTCAGTGGGAGCCCTGAAACTGGGAAACGTGTATGGATTACTGATTGCAGGTCAAGTTTTAACTATTGAATAAAATTTAGAATTTCCAGTGAAATCTTTAAATTATCCAGTGCTAGAAGTCTTTATTGTTTGATGAGAGAGATAACTTCTGGGAAATTTTATTAAGTTTCACTCTGTTGAAAAAATATAATTTTAGTGGACGTCTATCATGCATTCACATTGCAAGCTCTGTGCCAACTACTTATCTGTTCATTAAGACAATCCTAGCAGATAGGTAAGTATCTCACTCTTACACACATCAAAACTGAAGCACAGAGATGTGGAGTAAGTTGCCCAAGGTTAAAGGATATTGAAGCTGGAATTTGAATTAGGTTTTTTAACTCCAAAATGTATGATCTTTACCACCATAGAATGTATTTTTGTTTGAAGAGAATAATTTTAATGCAAGTGGATTGATGATTTAAAAACTGGAGTCTCTTTTATTTATTTTTTCAGAAAACAATACTTTACACCACTCCACACTTTTAGCAATGATTTGGAGAATTGAATGTCTCGTGACCCAAGAAAACTGAGAGAGATTTTATAAAGCCAAATGGGAGATGAAGGCCCACTTTTGAAAATTAATAAAGCTGGTTTTAAAAAAGGATTATTGTACAATATTATCTAACAATTGAATGTCATAATCCTGGACAAGCCTAAAATCAGTAATATTTGGGGGAGATGCAACTAGCCTTTCCTTCCACTTATTCACTCAGTTATTGCAAGTATATTCAGAGGTAGTAAGGGAAACATGGTTTAAAATTATTTAGTAAAGTTAAGCATGAGGTAATAAGTAGCAGATCCACTTATATTTATTAAATATAAATTACTATAAAATAGAAATCAGTGTGGTTTTTAGCAGAGATCGGACTTTTCATAATTATAATATACCTACGCCCAGCCAGAAAAGTGGCCCTTCAGTCTCTAGCTTAGGTACAAAGACATTTAGTGTGGCCATCCTATTATCTAAAAGGTCCTTCTGTTGTTCTGAGCCTTCCTCTAAGACATGCTCAGACGCTATTTCAGGGATTCCTTTGAGCCGAATGTATAAAGTGCCAAAGTAGAAGTAGGTACTATGATTTACCTATATGAAATTCTTTTTACTCTCCAGCATCAAATAGTCAAGATAAATTCTCTAATGTCAAAACAAAATCTGAGTCATGCAAATTTTATACAATCCGTTAATCACTCAGCCATTTATTGAGCATCTACTATATTCAGAATAGAGGCCCTGACTTTAGAAAATAAAATATAGGTTCTGTAAAATGTCACATACAATTTAAGGAAAGACAGCCCATATTAGATGGCAAAAATAAAAAAAATGAAAAGTACTATAGGAAGAGGGGAGAGAAGCGACTGGATTAACTTGAAGGATGCCTAGTTTTAAAACAAGTGCAGATTTAAACAAGGAAACCATCTCGTTAATTCTGAAAGAAATCACATCCTAAAGTTGCCATCAAATTGCCCCATAAAATTTTTAATGACTTCCTTAAAATAACAAAAGTCTTGGAAAGCAATGTTCTCTTCCATTTCCAAATAGCAAACAAACATATAAAATTATGTTAAATTTGACCCTACAGAATATCTAACATGAAAAAATACTGAAAGAACCAAATGTTGGCAAAAATATAGAGAACTGGGAGACTGACAACTGTTGGTGAGAATAAGAACTGGTAGTAAAATGAGCATTTTGGCAATTATGTAATAATGGTGGTTATATGCATACTCTATGATAGCAATTTCACTCTTAGATATATAACAGAAACCCATACCTATGTCCATCAAAAGTCATACACAAGAATGTTAATAGCAGCCTTGTTTATGATAGTCTTGAATTAGAACCAACCAAAATACTCATCAATAGTATAGCATATAAATGGTAATCTAACCATACACCAGAATACTATACAGCAATGAAAATTATAGAACTATAGCTACACATAAGGCATGGATGATCTTACAAACATAATGGTAAGTGAAAGAAGTCAGACACAAAATAGCACATGTATTTTGATTCAATTTAAATGAAGTTAAAAATGGGTAAAAATTAGTCTTGTGGTCTTACAAATCAGGATATGGGTTTCCTTTTGGTCGCAGGGACATGTTGGTGGAGAAGAAATGTGAAGAGAGCC
Organism: Equus przewalskii; assembly: GCF_037783145.1. Lineage (NCBI taxonomy): Eukaryota > Metazoa > Chordata > Mammalia > Perissodactyla > Equidae > Equus > Equus przewalskii. The sequence goes on from NC_091849.1 coordinate 52,747,643, forward strand.
CTTGGGTTTCTGGTCATATTCTATTTCTTGGTCTGAGTAGTAGTTACAACACTGTTTACGCCTTGTCTAGTGATGTATTTATGGTTTGTCCATTTTTCCATGTGTGATACTTCAATAAAAAGTATATTGAGGGGCCAGCCCCATGACTGAGTAGTTAAGTTTGTGCTCTCCACTTCAGTGGCCCAGGGTTTTGCTGTTTCGGATCCTGGGCACAGACCTAGCACCACTCATCAAGCCATGCTGACACGGTGTCGCACATGGTCAAACCAGAATAACTACAACTAGAATATACAACTATGTACTGGGGGCTGTGGGGAGAAGAAAAAAAAAAGATTGGTAGCATGTTAGCTCAGGGCCATTCTTCAAAAAAAAGTATATTAACAGCAATAGCAGCAAAGCCCATTCACTACAAGAGATAATTATGCAAATTGGTATTTTTCAAATTTGAAAGGATTGGAAATATCTTCTCTCATTCTGTGGCGTGTATTTTCACACTCTTTTGATGACCGTATAACTTTAGGCTTGTTTCATTTATCAAACATTTCCTTTATGTTTAATATTTTTGAGGGAATCTGTTCAAGAAACGCTTATCCACCCTAAGGTTATAATGATGGGAGATTTATTTTTGATCTTTCATATTTAGATCTGTAATTGACTTGGAATTGATATTTGTGTATGGTGTGAGGTAGAAATCAAATTTCATTTTTTCCATTTTGTTCAAGATTTTAGCATTTATTTTCAAAAGAGTTTATGAGCTTATGTCTTTCTTTCCTGAAATATCTTTTTCAGGTCTTTGCTATCAAAGTTTTTGCTGACCTCATAAAAGATTGGGAAGTGTGCTCTTTGCTTTAATTCCTTAAGATATTTTGAAAAATTTAATTTATTTCTTTAACGTTTGGAAGAATTCATCAGCAAAGCCGTATGGACTTGAAGTTTTTTCTGTGGAAAGTTCTTTTTCCAACTATAGGTTCAACTTTAAAAATTGATATAAGGCATCTCAGATTTTCTATTTCTTCTTGTATCAATTATGATGGGCTATATCTTTAAAAAAAACTATCTGCTTTATCTAAATGTTTAATTTTAAAAACAAAATTTTCTTATATTTTCTATACTTTAATGCACATTAAGATCTGTAGTGAAGTTTCATTTTTTATTTCTGGTTTTAGGGTTTGTGACTTCTCTTGTTCTTTTTTATTCATCTTGCTATGAAGTTAATAATTTTACTCGTTTTCACAAAGAACTATATTAGCTTTTTGGTTCTAGTTTTTGCATATTTATTATATTATTCATTATTTCTATTCTTTATTTCTTTCTATTTGCTTTGGTTTTAATTTCCTGGCTTTTTTTTTTTTTTAACTTTTTGAGATAAATACTTACATCTTTGATTTTCAGCTTTTGTTTTTTAATAGATTTAAGGCTATAAATACCCTTTTGAGCATAATGTTAGCTTCATTCATGGATTTTTGATTGTTTGTGTTTTAACTATCATCTGTTCAAAATACTTTTAATGTATCCTGTAAGTTACTGTTTGTCTCATGAGTCATTTGGAAGTGCATTCCTTAAAATTCAAACATTTATGGGATTTTTTCCATTTTTTTTGTTGAAGTTTAGCTTAATTTTACTAAGTTCAAATAAGATATTCATTATGATTTCCATACTTTAAAGTTTGTTCAGACTTGCTTTATAGCCCAGGGTATGGTTAATTTTGATCCAAGTACTAAGCATACTCTGAAATAATATGTATTCTTCGGTTTTGGGGTACAATGTTCCAGGTAGATACAGATTGAGATTTACAAATATGTTAGGTCGTCTGTTACTTACAAGAATATGAAATGGATTTTATTGTCTATTTATTCTGTCAGTTACTCACATATGTTTTAATGTTCCTGTATGAGTCCCATTTTTGTTGTATCATCTTTTGCTTTGTATGTTTTTGAGACTACGGATTGGAATTGTTATGTCTTTCTGAGGACTGATCCTGTCACCATGATAAGGTTGCCCTCTTCAGCTCTAGTAATTCTTCTTGCCTTAAAATCGACTTTGTCCAAAATTAATTTAGCTACATCTTTATTGTTTAAATTAATATTTGCAAGGTAAATAATTCAAAACCCTTGCACTTTGTTTTGTTGCTTTCTTTTATTAAAAGTATTTTTTTTTTTGTAAGCAGCATATAGTTGAGTTCTCTTTTTATCCTGTCTGATAATCTTGGTATTTTAATTGGAGTTTTAGATCCCTTTATATTTAATGTAATTACTGATATATTTGGGTTTAAATCGATCATCAGATTATTGTTTTCTCTTTGTTCCCCTTGTTTCATTGGTTTTCTTGACTTTCACCTTTTAAAAAATTATTTTTCTCTTCCTTAGCTTCAAATTTGCTATTCTTTTAAGATCTTCCTAGAAAGGACAACATGTCATTGATGATACATTTTAATAGAAATTATTATTCTTAAGACTTCCTGAACACTGCAGTAAACTCAGAACACTTACTTAATTTCTCTTACCCCTGCCTTCTTTTCTGCTATTTTTATTTAAACTCCACAATACATGATGATACTGATGTTTATTATTATTTTATATACTCAATCATAATTGATTTTATCTAAAATTTCCATTATTCTTTACTACTTTCTACATTTGTACTTCCAGCTGAAATCATTTTATTTCTGTCTAACTCCCTTTAGTTTGGGGATATTGTTGACACATTCTTTCAGCTCTTTTTTGGTCATTAAACAATTTTATTTTACTATCACTTATGAAGTATATTTTCATTGAATATACAGTTCTGGATTGTTACTTTCAGCATGTTGAAGGTGCTATTTTACTGTCCTTTAGCTTCTTATTTTGTTCTTCTGAGAATTTAGCTATTGATTCCATTATGATGCTTTAATGGTAACGGATTTTTGCCCCAAATTAAGATTTTTCCCTTTGTAACTGGTTTTCAGCAGTTTTAGTATAACGTAATTGTGTATAGTTTTCTCTTATATTTATCCTCATTGAGATTTGTAGCACTTCTGAAATCTGTGGATAGATGCCTTTAATTAGTTTTAAAAAATTATTGGACAATATTTCATCTTGGTTAACATGTTTTTAATATTGTTTCTGCCTCATTCTACTTTCCACATATTGAGAATCCAATTACATGTATTTTAGAATTTGCACCATGTGTTACTCATATTCTTTTCTGCATTTTCAATCTTTTTTCTCTATATTTTTTAGTTCGGATATTTTTCTATTGCTTTGGATAGTGATATTAGGTGGCTCTGTCTCTCTAATCTCCTGTTAAATCCATCTGTTGTGTTTCCAGTTAACATATTTTTAAGTTCCACAATTTCTCTTTGAATATTTTTCCAGTTCTTTATTAATATTGTACATAATATCATGCAATTTCTTGAACTTATTAATCCAATTATTTTAAAATTTCTGGAAGCTTTATTATTATTTATTTTCTATAGACTTTGGTCATATTGGTATTGCCTTCCTGTATGCCTGATGATTTTTTATTGAATGAGTGATATTTCATATGAAAACTTGTAGAAAATATTTGATGCTCTAGATATGTTATCTTCTTCCATAGAGAATTTGCTTTTGCTTTGACAGGCACTTGGTATTGGATCAGAAATCTATATCCAGTCAGTAGTGAAGGCATTTGAAGCTGGACTTCCTTCTTTAGGAGGGCTTGTCTCCTTCAAGTTCATCACTGCTAGAGTTCACCCCTTGGGGCTGCAGCTGAAAGCCAAGGTTGTTTATCCAGTTGATGGACCTTGAGCTCCAATTGTTGCCCTCTGTTCAATAAGACTGCTCAAGTTCCTGCTCAGCTTGTCATATTATTGGCTGCTGCTTTTTCTCCTCAGTCCTTGCCTGGTGCTTGTAAATTGCCAAAAGCTTTGAGAAGAAAAACAGTGCTGAACGTCAGGTGAACATCTGTCATCTTTCCTTTTCTCCAGGATATCAGTGTCTTGGTATCCTCATTGCCTTGGTAGCTTTCTAATATCTTAAACAGATTTGTGACACTTCTAGCTGTTTTAGATGGGAGGTTTGCTCTGCAGCAAGTTTTTCTGCCATTACCAGAAATGCAAATTATTTTGTAATAGTAAAACCTATCTATCCTTCATTACTATGTAATTTAGTCCTTCTGAGGAAAATTGGCACTTCTTGGATATTTGCCAACCAAGAATATGTGGCTGAAATTGCACAGCCCCCTGGATATGACTCACCTTCTTCTCTTCTTACTCTGATTGTATCCCTGGGTGATCTTATCCACTCAACTGGCTTTAATCACTATCTCTGTTCTGATGAATCCCAAATATTTACCTGTAACTGAAATGTATCTCCTCAAATATCAACCCATAAATCGAAATGCCAAATGTCTAGTGATAGTGGCATAACTCATAAGTGTTTCCAACTCACGTATACAAAATGGAATTCTTCATCTTCTACCCCTACTTTCAAATGAATCCACCTCATTCTCCTTTATTCCATAGCTCAGTGAGCAACATGAGCTTCTCCCCAGCTCCTAAGCATTATTCCCAGTAATCATCTTTAGCTCTTCTCATTTTCTCATCCTCTTATCTAATCCCTCAGCAAGGCCTTATATTTCAACCTCATTATTATTTCTTGAATTTGCTCATTTTTTCCCATTCTTTTGTCATACTCTTATTTCTTTGGAAGCCTAAAACAGTCTCAAAATTGGTCCCCCTGCTTCCAGTTTAAGAGCATATATAATTTCCACAGTCCCCCTAAGTCATCTTTGAAAAATAGAGAAAGGATCTTGTCGCTACCTTGCTTAAAATCCTTCAGTGATTCTCCATAATCTGCAGGACAATGCCCAAATGCTTTAACATGATATATATACATTTCATGATTCATGAGTTAAGTATGAAGTAAAGATGCAACATCTAGAATGGAAAAATACAAATTTTGGTGTGGAAAGCAAGAGAGAGAGCCAAGAACCAGAGTCAAAACTTTGGGAATTAGTCTGCTAGAAATGAGAATTAGTTGTGAGTGTAAATAATAACAAAGAAGGAAGAAAAAAAACCAAAAGGATTGGAGAATATAAAGGATGAAAGAGGGAGAGTTTTTCTGCAAAGGAGACCAAAAAATAAGTTCATTGCAGGCAGTAACATAAACAGAAGCCAAAGTCATGAGAAGGATAGTTTGCTTGGGTGTGTTCATTAGTGTAAAGGGATTGAAGATGAGGACTGACCATATGTCGCTGAACAGCTCTGAGGGCAGGCTAGAGATCCAGACGCAATTCTGAGAGCCTGCACTGGGGACAAGCCCTTGTAGTGATTTACCTGTAAAGAGTGAAAAGACATGAGTAACCAGGAAGTTAATATTTCCCCCTTAAACAAATTCCATTGAACTGAAATTACAGCTACTAGATGTAGCCATTACTAGAGCTGCAGATGCTAAGGCCATGGAGCCTTCCACCCTTCTAACCTTGTCCACAGGCCAGCTTAAAGCCCTAGAAATACCTACTAATAACAGGGCTGTTGTGGTCGGGAGCAGCTCTTGTACAGAAGCCTTGGCACCGAGGAGGTTGAGCACCCCCGAGAGGAATCGTGCCACTCACAGAGAGCTGATAAGCCAAGCCCAGTTTCTCACTTTCCTCACTATATTTTTCCTCTCTGAAAAAACTTTTTGGACTTGATTCCTTTGAATTATTATCTCCTTTGCGTTTCTGTTTCATAACATTCATCTATGCGCAGTTTCTCCCTGCACATTTCTGTGTGTGAAGATACTGTCTTTCTAAATCCCTTCCCAGATGAATTATTAATTGTGGTGTCTTCATTATTCCCACACTGCCTCACTGGTGTCAACACCACAGTGACATCATTAGTCTCCATGAGAATTACTGCCTATGTTAACATAATGAGCAGGTGCCAATGAAAACATATTTCTCAAATTGTAGACTTTTATATTTTCGTGAGAAAATATAACCTTTTGGGTGGCAAATTTTATGCCACAAATGTGGTTCTTGGCAGTGTCCCTCTGTCAGACTTGTAAAAAGGAAGTAGCATGTTTACCTGCTGTTCTTCTGAGCACAGAAAGACATTCACAGACAACCTTGCCAAGGTGTTGGGGTGGAGAAGGGGACATCAAGTCAGGCAGATTGGCATATTGGCCCAGGAAGAGGAGGAGGCAAAATCAACAATAGAAAAGAGGGTGAAGGCCCAAGTGGTGGGATGAAATGAAGATGGGAAAAAGGAAAATACCTCAGGATTTTGAGGAGAATTTGTTTTACTTTTTTTAGGACTACACCAATAGTCAACTTCCCTGATTCTTTTTGTTTGTTTTCTTGGTGAGGAAGATTGGCCCTGAGCTAACATCCATTGTCAATCCTCCTCTTTTTGCTTGAGGAAGATTGTGGGTGAGCTAACATCTATGCCAATCTTCCTCCATTTTGCATGTGGGACACCTCCACAGCATGGCTTGGTGAGCAGCATGCAGGTCTGTGCCCAGGATCTGAACCCGCGAATCCTGGGCCACGAAGCAGAGTGCACCAACTTAACCACTACACCACCAGGCCAGTCCCAACTGCCCTGCTTCTTAAATCTGCACAGTGTCATGATTCTGGATGACTCTACTCCATGACCTGCTTTCAAGATAGATTCCTTACGGGGGTTGAATATAGTCTGCCTTCCAAGTGTATTCCATTGCTTTCTTTGCTGTTGTTTTCCATTTAGAAAAATCGTTTTATTTCACCTTAACTCACTTATTTGTATTTAATTTAGAAGGTGACCATTTTATCCTTTCTTAAGGATTGTTTAGAAAATCCCACTTGAAATAAATACATTTCTTTCTATATTATAAAGAATATTACAATTAATTCTTAAAATTTATACCTGAAGTGACTAGGTAAGCAGTTTCAAAGCCTTTCAGTGACACTTTGTGGCAAAAGGTGGAATTACAATATTTTTTAAGATGTTTTTCAAAGTTGTTGCTTATGTTTTTACATTGTTTCCTGACATATTTACCATTTTATATGTGTGTAATATAACAAATAACAATCAAGGAGTTGTCATCTTATGTATCGATATACATGGATATGTAGTTAACAAAACCAAGAAACTGCACAATCTTTCATTAAGATGTCTAAATTATAATATTACAAGTTACTGTCAACAATACTTTGATTTTACAAACAAATAATTGAAATTGTATTTAAAAATCACATAGTTGTCTTTGACACCACCATTAATATTTTGGAACTTTTATAGTATTTATATGTTTTATATATATGTATAAATGCAAATTATATAAATATAAATTACTTTATATATTTATATAAATTACTATATATTTTTAATTTTTATTATTTATATAAATATATTCATCATATAAATATAAATTATATATGTGAATTTTTATAGTATTTTTAAATAATTGTCTTTTCTTTCACTGTTTTAGCTGTTCATGATTTTAAAAAATTCATAAAATGAGTAATTAAGATTGTTCCCTGGCATTTTCATTCTGTGTTTAAGTTTTTTTTTTTGAGGAAGATTAGCCCTGAGTTAACTGCTGCCAATCCTCCTCTTTTTGCTGAGGAAGACTGGCCCTGAGCTAACATCCATGCCCATCTCCCTCTACTCTTTTTTTGTATGTGGGATGCCTACCACAACATGGCGTGCCAAGCAGTGCCATGTCCACACCCGGGATCCAAACTGGCAAACTCTGGGCTGCCAAAGCGGAACGTGCGAACTTAACCACTGCACTACTGGGCCGGCCACATGTGTTTAAGATTTTTGAGTGACATCATTATTGGTTCAAAAGTTTTATTTTCCATTGTATATTCCCTTTTTTCATTTACCGTTTTTAATCAATTTTAAGTGTACGGTTCACTGGCATTAAGTACGTTCACATTGTTGGGCAACCCTCACCACCATCCCTCTCCAGAACATTTTCATCCTCCAAAACTGAAACTCTGTTCCCTTTAAACAATGACATCCCATTCTCCCCTCCTCCCAGCTCCTGGAGACCTTCACTTTGCTCTGCATCTTAATGGATTTGACAACGCTACCTACTTTCCATCAGCGGAATCACGCAATCATTGTCCTTTTGCATCTGGCTTATTTCATTTAGCATAACATCTATACCTTGTTTTAATGTTACAAAAATTAAGTAAATTTGAAAATGCTTAATATAAAATTGATATACTTAGTACAGATCTTTTCAAGATACTTGGTAACACACTAATTATACACCACGCATAGTCACTTCTTGATATCATAATATCAACTAGCTGACATTTCAAGACCTAAGTGTATGTTTAATGAGAGATGCAATATCACCTGTGTCGTGTACATGTTCTTAAGTCGTATCACCAACAGATTAACAGTCTATCACCTTAGTCTATGTTTTTCCAACTGAAAGTATTGATTTGACAGAGAAAGTAACTTTGTCCATAAATGGATCTGATAGATATTAAAATAAAAGCCAGTTTATTATAAGTGCAGATTAAAATGGCAAAGACATTTTTTAAACTAGTATTTTCCTCTCCCATTTGAAAGTCAGTTAATCTTCGGCCCATACAACAATAGGAAAATAGCCTAGGTTATTCCTGAAGATTATATCTATATATTATTTTAAATATCCCACTTTGCATCACAAGTTGCAGATGTTCCCACAGAGTTTGAGGCACTTTTCCATCTGTCAGTTCTGCAGAGAAAAGACAGGAGCTTTGTCATCAGATTCTTACAGAAGAAGAGATGGTAAACCAAATGAGCGGGTGAGAGAGAAAGGAATAAATGAATTTTTATCTTCTTGGCACCTCTGCATCTCAGAAATGTGGGTTTCAATAAAGTCTGTATTGGAGGTGGAGCTTCATTGACTGCATTCCTACTTCCTGTTATCTCCTTTCACCCCATGTGCTCAATTAGTCCCCAGTTGTTCCTGGACAATGGAGGCACACTCTTACATGCGGACTAGCTGCAAATGGACTTTAATATCAGAGTATCATGATTATTCAGAGAACTGATTTCAAGAGTAGTACCCAGTTCATGTGTAGGGACCTTCCAAAGCTCATCAGAAAGTGGTGTATGGAGAATTGAGAGCCAAGAGAATAATTGACAAGCAACTAAATTCTCTGTCATCTGTCAGACTTTGTCCAAAGGAATGAAGAAAATAAACACGCTATTCAGACGTTGGGGTTTTTCTCTCCTTTTCAAGAAGCTCGTGGGTAAATGTACCATGCCCATGGTGGCAACATATTGTAATTACAAACAAATCAATGCCGTGAATGTTCACTTATTGCAAAGTATGTTCCAGGGAGTATTTGTATTGGGAGAAAAGCTATAGAAACCAAGAAGAGTAGGAGGAAGAAAAAGCCCAGCTCAAAATGATAAACAGCCGTTGTACCAGTAGGGAAATAAGAAAACAAAAAACAAATGTCCATAACAATCCATAATAATTTTAGAATATGATTTGTGACCAGGAAAGATACAACATGTAATAGGATTTTTAAAAAGAAAGAAGTCATGTGGAGTTAGGCTAATTAAGAGAGATTTTGTGAAACAGAAACTTTTTGGTTTGATTGGTTTGGGATGGTTTTGGTAGGATTTAAGTAGCTCAAAAAGGGGTTGAAATGGAGTATGGTTATTTCCAAACAGATGAATGGCATTAGCAATGCCCAGTTTATGGGCAACATTGCAAGATACGGGGGAACGTTCAACTAGAATTTAATAGTAGAATGACTATTTGAGGATTTTGTACTTAATGATGGAGGAAAGGAGAGATTCTGTTGAAATGGGTAGAAGTAAAGATAGGCAGGGTACAGGAAGAACTAATAGAAGGGTCATTGCAATACTGTAGCTAATGGTTCAACAATCTGGGTATTTGCAGTAGGAATAAGAAACTATGGACGTAGGAGATATTGGGGGGATTTCAAACATAGGTACTGGGAAGAAAAAGGAAGGTCCTTATACTTCAGAGAAATATAAAATCCAGACTGAGAATATAGGAAAAGATGGTGAGTTTAACTTTGCATAAGTTTGATGTCCTATCAGGAGAAAGTGGTGTTCACCTTGGGCCTTTAATGCTTTGAATGGGTGATTGAACAAATGGATATTTGTTCAGCACAAATTTAGGAGAGATGCAGCTGAAGATGTGTGTGTGATTCTGGATACTCATTTAGAGAGATCTACCGGTAATCTGCAGCATTTTCACAATAAAGAGACCAGGGTGATGAGAGAGAAAATCCTGCTATTATTTGTGAAGGGTCTGATGCTGTTTACCCCAGAGAAGTGAAGTCCTGAGACACAGGCATAGCTGTGGTCTTCATATTGGAATGTATATAATGTGAACTCCATACTTAAGGTATTTTAAAATAGCACAGTAATATTATCTAATATGAAGTCCAAATTCAAATTTCTCCAATTGCCACAATAATCTTCTTTATAGATTTCTTTTTTTCCCTTCTTTTTTTAGCCCCAAGACTCAATGGTAAAGAAATATCTACACCAGGGAACCAATTTCTAGTAATTGTATATATGTGCGATCCAAAATGTATGACTTGACTGTAAAGAAAGCTAATAAGATCTCTGTCTGTCTTAATAGAGAGATACTGACCAAAATAATCATCCAGTTCTTTGCTGCCCTGGTTAGGCAGCACCTGGAAATGTGTGTGCAGCTACAGATGGATCATTTACTGATAATCTGGAGTGTGTACAGAATAAAAGGGTGAGGTGGCATGCAAAATGCTGCAGTTGCGTGCGAGGATTCTGGAGATATTTAGCCTGAGAAGGCAGAGGGTTGGGGTATGGACACAGCTGTGGTCTTTAAATATTTGAATGACTACTGTTATGGGTTGTACAACACAAAGAGAAATGACAAAGTCCTAACCCTCACTACTTCAGGATGTAACTTTATTTCAAATATAATTAGTTAAGATGAAGTCATACTGGAGCAGGGCTGGCCTTGAATCCAATATGCCTGGCGTCCTTTAATAAGATGGCCACCTGAAGATAGAGACCCAGAAGAACGCCATGCAGTGATGAAGGCAGAGATTGGCATTATACAGTTGCAAGCTAAGGAATGCCAAAAATTCCTAGCAAACCACCAGAAGCTAGGAAGAGGCAAGGAAAGATTTCCCTACAGGTTCCAGAGGCCAGGGCCAACACTCAGGGTTGAGAGGTTGTGGCCACCAGCCTGCTGAGCTAGGACAAGAGAGCATTAAGCCACAGAGAATTATTCTTAAGCCTTAAAACCTAATGGAATTTTCCCTGCTGAGTTGCAAACTCGCTTTAGACCAGTGACCCCTTTTTCCTTCCAATTTCTCCCTTTAGAATGGGAAAGTCTCCCCTATGCCTGTCCCACTATTGCATCTTAGAAGAAGACAATTATTTTCTAGGTTTCACTGGTCCACAGATGGAGAGGAATTTTGCCTTGGGAAACACCATACTCCAAATGTAACCCATTCTTGATGTAGACCAGTTTTAGATGAGATTTTGGATTTAGAGTTGATGCTGGAATGGATTAAGAACTTTGAGGCTGTTGTGATGAGTGAATGGATTTTGCATGTGGGAAGCACATAAATTTTTAGGGGCCAGAGGACATCATTATGGATTGAATTGTGTCCCCTCAAAAAAAGATGTTGAAGTGCTAACCCCTCGTACCTCAGAATGTGACCTTATTTCAAAATAGGGTCACTGCAGATATAATTAGCTAAGATGAAGTTTTATTGGGTGGAGAGGGCCCCTAATCCAATATACCTGGTGACTTTATAAGAAGACAGCGATTTGAAGACAGGAACAGAGGAGAATGTCATGTGATGATGCAGGTAGAGAATGGAGTTAGGTAACTGCATGCCGAAGAATATCAGATAACCAGCAAACCACCAGAAGCTAGGAGGGAGTCAAGGAAGGTTTTCTCTGTAGGTTTCAGAGGGATCCTAGCCCTGCTGACACCTTCATTTTGGATTGCCAGCCTCCAGAACTGTGAGGTAATAAATTTATGTTGTTTTAAGACACCCAATTTGTGGCACTCTGTTACAGCAGCACTAGGAAACTAATACAGGTACAATGTAGAAAAAATAGAGAAGGTTTATTCCTTGGGTTCCAGGAAAGATTAAGAATCCATGAGCAGAAATGAAAGGGAAGGAGATACCAACTCAAGATAAACAAAAACCTGCTAGTAGTTAAAGCCACTGCAAAATGAATTCAACTGCTTTAGCAGGTCGTGAATTCCCTACGCTTACAAATGTTCAAGAAGGATGGATCAGGGATGTTGCAGAGGTGACATATTCACCAGATGGCAAGCTAGACTGGATGATCTCCCACTCCAAAATTCTACAAACTTGTGTTAAAGTCTTGTCAAATGAGGGTGGCGTCTTCCTTTTCATCTTTTGCTTCCATAAAGGGTATAATGGAATGCATGGCATGGTAGATAAGATTTCAGTCCAAGCTCTGGTGCTTACTATTAGCTATGTCTGGCTATTTGTCTTAGGTGGGTTCCATAACCTCTCTAGCCTCAGTTTCCCGTCTGTTAAACTGAGGGATAGTAATAGTAATCACTTTACAGTGTTATTATGAAGATTAACCTAGTTAATAATTTAAATTGCTTAGAGCAGGGCCTGGTGCAAAACAAGTAGCATAGAAGTGTTGGCTGAAAATTTACTTGCTTTCATATTGTTTGGACATAATGTGTTAACACTGTTTTCCCATCACTGCTAGAACTGGTTCTATTTTTTAAAGTCTTATTTTCTTTTCTAGATCGGAAATAATACCATTTCTACCATTTATTGACCAAATATCAGCAGTGGGATACTTTTGTCAATTTTCTCATAACAAGCTGTGATGACGTGTTAGTCAACTGCCAGGATGGGTTTGTGTGTGTATGGGTTTCAAGAGTTTCTGAGCAATAAATAATTCAGTAGCATCATTTTCAGATAATAAAGATTGTAGCTTACCCTAATAAAGCTTACTTGAGTTTTTGGAGTTAGAGGAAGATGTGAAGTTTTCAAAATTAAATCCTCAGAAATTCAAGTATTTTATTAAATGAGTATCTGTTAGTGACTGAAGGGTAATTTCAGCTTCAGGAGCTAGTAGAAGTGTTTTTCAACATATGAAACTCTTAATAAATGGTACATAATTGTCAAAAAGAAATCTTCATTCAGTGACAAGTGTAACAAAATGTGCTTTTATTTCTTCACTATATAGGGTTACTAGTCACTGCATTATTTGGGTGCCTAGGTGACAGCTCTGACAGGTTAATGATACCCCAGGCAAACTCACAGCTACTTTCAGTGAAGCAAAGCCATCAATTAATGTGGGCAGCAGTGCTAACACCTATAGAATCCTGCAGCCAGTGATTATGTAACCGTTGGATACACCAGACAGGAGGAGGACAGAGAATCAAGGAACTGGATGTTCTTTCCGTAAAGAGCAACTGAATGAGATAGCACAGCTTTTAAACGTGAGGATGTCCTGAAAGGCAGTGAAGAACGCCTGATTGTGAAAGTATTGAAAAGTATGTTTGATTTAAGTTGGTGTTTGGAGGCCATTAAGAGTAATAGAAAGGAGAGAAGATTGAGTTTCTAGAATTTATACGTGCTTTGTTATAACTCTTTCATTTTCACAAAGGAAGGCAACCCATGTGGTGAAAAGACCAGCCCTTCACTTGCTGTTTCATCCCAGTTATGACTGTAGTTCTGTGCTTTGTGAGCCATTTGTCCTTAGACAAGTTCCATGAATTCCCTGTGTCTCGGTTACCTCATGTATAAAATGTTGGTAATGAGGTCTTCCCTTGGGATTGTTATCAAAACTAAACAATCCAAGCATATGAACCATCTAGCTCAGTATTTGGCAATAATAAGGGCTAAATAATTACTGACTTTTGTCTTTTAAACCTCTTCATCTTTTAAAGGTTCCAAATGCAGGGTTTGTGAGCAGATAAGGGTGAACTTCATAGATGAGGCAAACCACAGTTTACTGAAAATACCTAGCTCCTGATTCATCTCAATTCGGTAAAAATTTCTTGACTGTCTCCTACATGCTGAGCACTGAGGGAACAGAAAGAAGAATCGAAGATTGTTCTTTAACCTCTGGGAATTACAATTCAGAACCAAGTAAAAGTAAACACAGCCTTATAATCCATTGAGAAGTGCATTGTGTGGTGAATGAACTGACGTTAAGCATGTATTTAGCTTCCACACAGATTGACTGATTCAGTGAAGACACAGCACAGCCATCAATTATCTTTCCTGTTCAATATTTATTTGTAGATTTTATAGGCGTATTAATTAGCTTGGCAGTGTTTCTTCATCAGTACATATTTTCTTTCTTTAGTTACTGTCTTGGTCAGTTTGGGCTGCTATAAGAGAAAAGCATAAACTGAGTGGCTTATAAGCAACATAAATTTATTTCTCATGGTTCTGGAAGCTGAGAAGTTCAGGATCAAGTCACTGGCAGATTCAGTGCCTGGTGAGGGGCTGATTCCTGGTTCAGAGACAGCTGCCTTTTCTCTGTATCTTCACATGGTGGAAGGAGTGAGTGATCTCTCTGGGGTCCCTTTTATCTGGGCATTAATGCCATTCATGAGGGCTCTACCCTCACAACCCAGTCACCTCCCACGGGCCCACCTCCTAATACTATCACATTGAGAGTTAGGATTTCACCATGTAAACTTGGGGGGGACACAAACGTTCATCCATAACAGTTACTATTCCTTTTTCTTTCCAAATTAGTTTGTGTGGCAGTGTGGAAAAACCACCACATGAGGACGGTAACCAACTACTTCATAGTCAATCTTTCTCTGGCTGACGTGCTCGTGACCATCACCTGCCTTCCAGCCACGTTGGTTGTGGACATCACTGAGACCTGGTTCTTTGGACAGTCCCTCTGTAAAGTGATTCCTTACTTACAGGTAATTCTTTCTCACAGTTTTTTGGTTCAAACACAAAGGCTTCTGAAACTATTTTCAATTATAGTCATGGCCCTCTAATAAATTAACTAACGAGCTAAGAAAGAAATATACTTGCCTAAGAAATTGGCAAACTTAAGAAAAATAATACTTGAGACTTTCTGGGTAAATGAGTTAAGTTCTTGGCAAAAATAAAACAACAGAATCCTCAAGTCATCATTGGATGCTGCACAAACCTTTCACTTCTTTGATCTCTAATTTTCTGATTATAAAATAAAGAATTTGAACAAATTGATTGTTGAGCCTCTCCTAGCCCAAATAATTGAGAGTTATCTGTTTTTATAAGTAGTTTCATTTCGTACTGAGAAATTAAGAGCTATGTGATCAAAGCAATACAGTAAGACAGGTTTTAGTGCAGGTTCTGAGTCAAACTGCTAGATTTGGAATCTCTGTTCTGCATTCACCATTTGTATGCTATCAAGCCAAATACATAAGCTCTTTGCAGTTCACCGATTTAAAAAGGATAATAATTTTAATTACACTTATCTCCTAAGGTTGTTACAATAGTTTACTCAGATAATTTATATAAATCTCTTGGCAAAGTGATTACTCTCTGAAAAATGATGATTTTATGGAAACATAGTATGTTCTGAATAAATGTTAGTCACCACCCTCATCATCATTAGACGTTTCATTGTTCAATGGTGAAAGCAGCTTTTCTATAACTAATTGCCCTATGAGAAATTAAGAACAAATACTTTCAGAGAGTAATTTTCTGATTTATATTCTGATAGCTCTAAAACCTTTGAAAAAAATTTCCCAAGCTAACAACCACAGCCACAGTACTCAAGGACATGGATTCCCTTTAGCAATTGGAAATGAGGGAAATGGTGGCCACTCTCTACTTGTCTTCCCGAAACCATCCTCCACTCACCAGTCCTTATTCCATCCATTCTCTTAGACTGTGTCCATGATATTTGGTGGAAATAAAAATATGCTTCCAGTAATGAAAATTGGTGCAGGTAGAACAACTGGACATTGGTATGCCAAAAAATGAATCTAGACACACGCCTTACATCTTTCACAAAAAGTAACTCAAAAGGGATCATAGACCTGAATGTAAAACACAAAAGTATAAAACTCCTAGTAGATAACATAGTTCTGAGGAAATCTAGATGACCTAGGGTGTGTTGATGACTTTTTAGATACAACACCAAAGGCATCATCTTGCAAAGAAATAATTGATAAGCTGACTTCATTAAAATTAAAAACTTCTGCTCCGTGAAAGACAATGTCAAAGAGAATGAGAACACAAGTCATGGACTGGAAGAAAATATTTGCAAAAGACATTTCTGATAAAGGACCGTTACCTAATATACAAAGAACACTTAAAACTCATTAATAAGGAAACACCAACCTAATTAGAAAATGGGTCAAAGACCTTAAATACCACACCAAAGAAGATATGCAGATGGCAAAGAAGTATATGAAAAGATGCTCCTCATCATATGTCACCAGCAAACTGCAAATTAAAACAATAATGAGATACCATTACACACCTATTAGAATGGCCAAATTCTGGAACACTGACAATACCAAATGCTTGTGAGGATGTGGAGCATTCATTGCTGGTGGGAATGAAAAATGGTACAGCCACTTTGGAAGACAATTTGGTGGTTTCTTATAGAATTAAACACAGTCCCACCATATGGTCCAGAATGCACTTCTTGGTATTTACCCAAAGGAGCTGAAAACATGTCCACACAAAAAAAAATGTGCATATAAATGCTTATGGCAGCTTTTTTCATAATTAACAAAACTTGGAAGCAACCAAGACGTCCTTCGGTAAATGAATAGATAAATAAACTGTGGTACATCCAGACGGTAGGCTATTATTCAGTCCTAAAAAAAATAATTGAGCTCTCAAGCTATGAAAAGACATGGAGGAAACTTAAATGCTTGTTACAAAGTGTAAGAAGCCAAGCTGAGAAGGCTACATACTGTATGATTCCAATGATATAACATTCTGGCATGGGCAAAACTATGGAGTAAGTAAAAAGATCAGTGGTTGCCAGGGATTGGAAGGGATGGCATAAATAGGCAGAACATAGAGAATTTTTAAGGCACTATAATGTATGATACTATAATGGTGGACACATATTGTTAAACATTTGTCCAAACCCATAGAATGTACCATACCAGGAGTGAACTGTAAAGTAAACTGTGGACTTTGGGTGATTATGATGTGACAATGTAGATTCATCAATTGCAGCAGATGTACCACTGTGGTAGGGGATATTGATAATAGGGGAAGCCATGTATATGTGGGGTCAGGGGGTATATGGGAAATGTCTGTACCTTCTCCTCAATTTTGCTGTGATCTTAAAAGTAGTCCAAAAAATAAAGTCTTAACAAAAACAAAAGTTGGGGGAGACCACAAAAGCCCATTACTAAAACTTACATTGATTAGGCTTTTGGATCTAAAATGTTACAGAGAGATGTTTTTCTCGATAGTTCTTCAATGACCTCTTATAAAGAGAAGTGATAATTTTTTAGGTCAGACATCATTGGTAGAACAGTAAATGAAAAATGCCATGGAAGTTATAAGCTTTGTTGCAAATATGAAGTTTAACTATAAGTTTAGTTTATGTCAGTCGGCTGAAAACCATGAATGGGTTACCAAAATAAACTGTAGCAAAATTTTTGAGAGAAATAGTACATTGAGCAACAGAGAAAATTATCCTCACAGTAAATAATCAGTTAGAAATGGATCTTATGGTGTTTGCATGGAGACACTGGGGAAATCATAAATAGCAGAGAATTCTAATATTTCACCATCTATGGTACTTCCAGCAAGACTTTTGTTTCTCTTGGTTCCAGTAACCACCCAGGGAGAAATTTTGGAGATCCTCTTAAGTTTCAAGCTGGCTTCAGTTGTTCAGAATCTTCTATTAGCTGAAAATATTTCATGCTCTCTCTATGAACCAGAAGATTCCCCCCACCAGTAGACAGTGGGATAATGAGGGAAGGATGCATCACCCTGTGGTAGGTGCAGTCCTGCTCTAATCCACAGTGATACTTTTTTATAGACCTGGCATTCCAGATTCTCCTACGAGCACTCGACAGATCCTCGAGAGGGCAACCAGTGAGCAATGCTGGGCATGGAGTGCAGGACATGATGCTCCTAAAGTTATTGACAATATTCTTTCACACTGCACAACTTGTTAACAAGTCCTACAGCTGAAGGATCATCTTCATCTTCTGATAGATTCTATCTGCTTCTCCGTAAACAAAGTCCACTCTAGTTAACTCCTCAGTTGATCCCCTTCTCCATCAGCCAAGGAGAAAGCTACCGAGTAACCACAAGATCTGAGGCAGATGGAACAGACTAGGTCCATTCATTACCTCATTCAACGTTAGTTCTTGATGGAAAGTTGTAAATGTGCAAAACTATGGGTGCACTGGTAAAGCTAGTATCTCTAAATTCTATCAATATTTATTGTCCATTTTCTATAGACTTTTTCCAAATAGAATGAACAGTGCCAATGGGCAAGAAGCCAATCACTTAAATTGGAGTACATTTTCCCTTAGCTGTGGTGTTCTGAAACTGGTTGCTTTTGTCCCTGATAGGATGCTTATGTCCTACTGAATAATCAAAAACATATCACCAAATACTCATTTAAAGATGAGTGTTTAAAGTTTCATTTAAAGATTCTTTGGATACTTACTCATTTTCTATTATTTATATGCTCTCTTTCTTCTAAACAGAATACAACCTTTAGATTTATGAGTGAAACACTACAACCCTTCGGCATATGCTCAAAAATCTGCAAAATCTCACGGATATAATAAAGCTTAGCTGAATAATTAAAGTAATGCTTTTTTAACTTTAATAATTCTATAAATCCAAGACCATTAACATTTATTGGGCAATTTGCTGAATAATTATCATGAATTTCTTGGGAAATTATAATATATTTTATTTTTCTTACACAAGAGTAGTTGGCTACTTTTACAGAGTGACTTTTTTTTTTTTTTGGTGAGAAAGTTTCACCCTAAGCTAACATCCATTGCTGATCTTCCTGTTTTTTTGCTGGAGGAAGATTAGCCCTGAGCTAGGAGCTGTCCCAGACTTCCTCTATTCTGTACGTGGGATGCCTCCACAGCATGGTTGATAGTGGAGTAGGTCCTTGCCCAGGATCCGAACCAGGCTGCGAAGTGGAGTGTGCAAATTTTAACCACTGGGCCACGGGCTGGCCCAACTTTTCTTTTTTAAGTGCAGAAGAGGCTCTGCACAGGCAATACTAGGAAAAGAAGAACAAAAGCCAACTGAGATGTGAGTGGTGGGTGCTGGGTGGTCGGAGAGGATCCCTCGCTCTCTCAGTCACACTGTCCTACCTTCCAGTCTATTAGGACCTGTCATTCAAATCTGTGATATGGCAAACTTTCCATTTCTACTTGTCATGGATCTCTGAGGGTCTCCTTTTGTCATATCTATGTGCTAGCATAAAACAGACTCATTCTCTGCCGGAGAAAATCTTCAACATTTCCCTGACCACAAGGTGCCCATAATATGGGTGAGAGGTCAAGCGCCTGACAGCAGGAGAAGTTCACATCATCTCATCTACTTCATTCACAACATTCATACTCCCTACTAGATTCATTTCTCAAATGACTTACAATCAGGTCAATTTGAGTTTGCATCAACATCTAAATGAAAAAAGTACCCAGAAGTACACTCCTAGAAGTGAAAAACGGCAACAAACTCTCATTTATAGTAACTTATGATAAGACGCAATTTTACGTCCCCGCCAAGAAAATCTTATAAATTGGATGTGTGTGTACCATACAGCAGCAAATATAGTAATCAAACATTGAATATTAAATTATTGATTGCCAAGGGTCCATTCAATGGATTGTGCTGTTAGATTAACCAGACCAGCATATTCTCTCATGTTGCCACAAACAGAGAAGGCATCGCACCTTGGCTCACTGTTGGCACTGGATGGCAGTCTTTCATATGAACTGTTTTGAATTCATTATTACTGTCTAATAATAGAGGGAAATACTAGAAATGACTTTTGAATTTGAACCATGCTACTTCTATCCCATTCACCCATGTAGATTAGAATTCATGAATAGTAAATCACTCAGCTTTGTTGAACATTTTACACTTCTAATTGCTAGATTGGATGAATATAGCCCTGGCCCAGCAACTGTGAAAAGTCAACCGTGCAGATCTAGACTGCCACAGTTCTATTCTCAAATTAGCAATAGTATTGCGGGGCCCAGGGTGCTTGGCATATTTGCAGGGAAAGAAGGAATGGAGGTTGGGAGAGAAAGGAGATTGATTCGAGAAGGAGACTTGAATGCACTCTAAGATAGTGCCATGGAATTCCCAAGAATCATCAGCCAACCTAAGCCAACTCTGATAGAGCTCAGCACTTTAAGATTACACTTAAAATGTAGTTAACCTCCAAGAATTTAGCATAGTTTATACCTTTATTTGTGATTCCTATGACTATTCTTCACCAAAAATCAGTCTGCTCCTATTAAAAGCTTGAGGATGGAAGAGGAAACTAATAGTGTAAGGATCATTTTCATCACCATAAGCAAAGTGAGAAACAACAAGCACACAGCATGTGTGTGCCAACCCTGGGCTAGGCATTTCACATCTCAACTGATTCCCCTACAATTCCATGGTTGTGTTCTGTTATCACCCAGTTTTACAGATGACAAAACTGAGGCATAGAGAAGTTAAATAACTCACCCAAGATCACACATCTATGAAGTGAGATGGGATTCATACCCAGGAAACCTGGATGCAGAATTGATTCCAATTATACTCTGCTGAGTTTCTCAGAAAGAATCAAACGAATGAGAGTGGCAAGAATCTTATCTTGTCGATTCCATTCATTCAGGAGAAAAAATGACAATATATACACCTTAGGCCTAAAGCTGTAAACTGGGTGACCCCACATTGCACAGCTGGCTGGTGGGAGCGTGAGAAGAGATAGGTCATGCTAATGCTTATCCAGAGCCCTTTCTCCTGTGCAGCACTGGCTCCAAGATTCTTCCACCCATGTGCACCTACAGTCAATGCATCAACCGGGAAGGTCCTGATGTAAGAAGCAGAGATTCCCGCCCTTCCACGTTATGGCATGAGTAAAACTAGGACAGAAAACGAGGAGGATGACTGGACCACAGCTAATACCTTACATTGAGGCTTACAACTCTTCATTAATTTAAAAAAACTATTTATTAAGCAAATCAAACACTGTGCCAGGTACAGGGGACATTGTTGTGGGGGAAAAAAAAACAAAACCCAAAACAAGCAACATAATAGCAGCCCCTCCTGCCATAGAGCTTTGTTCCAATAGAGAAAACAGAAAATAAACAAGTGTATTAAACAAAATAATTGTACTATGTGATAATTACTGAGAGGAAAGGAAATACAAATCTCTAATAAAAAAATAACAGAAAGGAGAATGAGGTTTCTTTTTTAAAGATGGGATTTGGAGAGTGGTACCAGAATCAGTGGTTCATCCGGTATAGGAGACTCCAGTAGACATAACTGCATAAACTGGTCGTGTGGGTATAGGTGTACTTAACACATTTCTTTACTATTTCCTTAAGTTCCAAGTTCAAGTATCATTTGTGGTGTTGTTAATTACATGGAAATCTGAATGAGGTGAACTTATTTGGATTTTAAAGGCAAGTTGTTTATAACAGCAATGAGCAAACTACGGTAAGGAGATCCATATACAGAATTCTCTTTTAACATGATTCACGCTTTCCTTTGGGTGCAATATGTTGGAAATGAACTGGTGTACAAATAGCCATTGTTATCTGAAAATATGAAATGAGATACTCAAAAGTCAAAAATCCCAATTAAATGCAATTGCAATCAAATTTCTATATGATAATTCGAAAGAAAGACATGTCCTATTATTCTCTCTAAGTGAAAGAGAGATTTCCCGTTCAGACTAAATATATGTGTTTTATTTTTTCCATTTGAGGATGTGATTTTCCCTATCAATGGAAAAGTTTCAAGACAAAATAACGATAGTAATTATTCAAAAAATGCCATATTATAGAAGATTTTGCATAAAAAAGATTGTAATGTTTTCATAGCATCTTCTTCATGTTTAATAGGAAGTATATTTTCCTAATATATTTCAATACTATTTTTTGGTGGAGTTTTTTTTTAATAGAAAGTACTTGCATGAAATGCTTTTTGGCAACCTCAAACATGGTTATCTATTGTGATTACCTTTCTAATACGGTAAAAATGTCGAGTGATCCATTTAACACCTGGTGCTTCTCTTTTGCTATGCTCTTTTTTTCTCTAGACCGTGTCAGTGTCTGTGTCTGTCCTCACCCTGAGTTGCATTGCCTTGGATCGATGGTATGCGATCTGTCACCCTTTGATGTTTAAAAGCACGGCCAAGCGGGCCCGGAACAGCATCGTCATCATCTGGATCGTCTCCTGCATTATAATGATTCCTCAGGCCATCGTCATGGAGTGCAGCACCATGCTCCCCGGCTTAGCCAATAAAACCACTCTCTTTACAGTGTGTGATGAACGCTGGGGTGGTGAGTACATCATGGCCCACAAGCTGACATTGATATTATAGCTGCAGATTGAACATTTGATTTGCATAACCATTGTAAAGCTGGCCTCATATATTTTATTGGAATTTGTTAATATAGTTTTGCAAAAGCATGAAAACAAGTTGAAATCCCAAATAGTTTCGCAGAATAACTACCTGTCTCGGTCCCTTAGAAATGCTATGCACTATTCTCTAGTCTTCAGATAGAGAAAGAAAGGAGGAGCTTATTCCACAATTCAGATTTGGTTATGTTAGTTTTTCTTAAATTCTTTAAAATGAAAAGGACTCATTTATACAAATCCAAATATGTATTCTGGAGTGGTTAGCATTTTATAAGATGGTACATTATCTTGCCTCAAGTGTCAAGTTCCCTAGTGGCTTCAAATACAACAGAAGTTTTTCATTTTAAACCATGTCCTATCTAGGAACATGACTGGAGTTGAGTATGTGGACATATGTTCTCTGTGCCAAATTATCTAGATTTGCTTCCTCTATTCATAACATACCAGATTGATAAATTTTACCAGTGGCATAATTATTATATGATTTAAGAATTATATTAATTAGGAATCCTTTGTGGTTTCCCATCATAGGTATGGTAATTAAATTTAAAAAAGCAGAAATTAGGAGTGCTTGTGCTGCTTTGGTTCAAAACTTTCAGTGACAGTCTTTGCAGTTTTTCTGTAACAGCAGAAATCTTTCTATCAGTAAGGAAGCTTTTATCAGTGCCTGGTGATGGCACAAATCTGGACACAGCAAAGAATGACAGGAAATAAAATAGTCCTGCATTTCAGAATATCACGCACTACTTACAAAATTATCCCGTGGAATTGGAGAACAATCTGCCCTCTTCTGGATAAGTATGTAACAATGGCTCATATTTACGGAATTTAAACATTATGAAAGAATTTGTTTATTAGAAAGCTGTACATTTAAACTTGTTAGAAAAATGTATCAAAAAAACAGTGCATGCAAAGGATTCCTTATGGATCTGATATTTTCAAGTATTTGAATCTTTGAATTTATGTTAATTCCTACCTTGGTACTTTTATTGGCACACTGGAAAGGGAAAAAGTCAGCAACTGCAAAATTAGGCGTATGCTTTCACTATGGCAATATAAAATTTAAAAGACACTGGGATTATTTCATATATTATCCAAAGACCTATAAAAACCAAAATTGCACAATTTGCTTTATCTATTACCTCAAATGTTAAATACTCTTTTTTTCTTGTTCCTTTGTAACATTGTTCCCTTTTAACATTAAATGTTAATGTTAAGAACATTATTTCTTTAACAGAAAGTGTCTGTACTTTCTCTGGATCATCTTCAGTGTTTTCAACTTTCCCCATTAACAGTGCAGACAAAAACAAAATGAATGGAAAGTTCCAAAATGGTAGGAATATTTCTTAAGCGTCTTAAGTCCCATTTGTTTAATGTTCAAACATCATCTTGAGTACTTAGGATATGCCAGGAATTGTGCCAACCTGGAGAGAAATAGACTCTGCCTAAGGGAACACATTCTATCCAGTGAGGCTGAAAGGCAAATAAACAAATGTTTACAGAGGGATTAGCATTCTAATATACTGATATACAAAGTGCTAGGAGCACAAGTGAGAGGACAGACAGTCCTGGCCATCTGAATTCAAGTTTACAGAGGAGGTGCTAACCTTTCAGCAAAGCGTTAAAGACGAGCAGGAATTCTCCAGACAGGGAAAAGGGTGTTCCAAGGACCAAGAAAACCCACACCATGGGTCCCATCACTTAAGAAGAAAGCAAGATGGTCCACACTTGTAGCTTCTGGAATGTAGAGTATGAAGTCTAAAGAATTGTTTGGAAAGAAGATGGATTTGGGACCATTTGTGACATGTCTCTTATGCAATTTCTATACAGTGAGTTATATTTGGAAAACAGCCTAAAGATCTCTGGAGCAGAATGCTTTTGTTAATTCATGATAAAACTGAGCCACAAATTAAATTGGTTGGTCAAGATTTTGAAGCAGACAAATATATCTAAATCTAAGCTTCTAACTCAAAAGTCGGGATCCTTTAAATTTATCGAGATGGAAATTAGATAAAATACCCACCTATTATTTAATGTATGTCAGGAGCATTATCTCTAAACTATTTTGGTAATTAGTTTCATTTACATGAGCTGCTTTTATGAACTTTTTTTTATGTTGCCCTGAATAGCCAAGTAGCATTAACCCCTGCTAACCAAAAGACTGCCGAGCTAGGCATTCCCGTCAGTACTCATGATTAAGTAAATAGCCACATCATTTTCTAATTACCTTTGAGCAATAAATATAAATACATAAAATTCATTTCAACCTCTATCATTTTATTAGCTAGCTCTAGCATGGACATTTCTTTTAAAACAAGGAATTTTTGTTGAATACCAAAAAATCTAAACTCAGCCTTCAGAAGTCATTTAGAAAAGCTATGTGAAAGTGGTTTAATATTAGCCCATAAGTACTTAAAATGATTATAAAGGCTAAAATAGGTGATACTAAATTGAGTTGACCATCCACAAAATCAGAGTCTATGAAATTAGCTTTTTGAATATTAAATGGATTGTTAATCACTTAATGTTTTCAAGAAAAATATAAAAGAATTCAAAGCATTTTGCTCACTAGACATTTAGTTTATTATGATGATTTTACTTAGCAAAGACACCGATTTTTAATGGTTGTCAATCTTTAATTTGCTGTTTTCTAATTTAGGTAATGCTTAAGTGGAGCAAATTTTCTGTAGCCACATTCTAGGTTACATAAAAATGTCTTAAAATATATTGAAGACGTTGCTCACCCAGGGCAAAGAGACTTCAAAGGTAGTTTCAATACACACAATTTAAAATTTCAATGGCATTTCTGGGTTTTAAATTAGCTTAGACTGTAAGCATGAAATGAGGAATTTCAGACTATCATGTTTCCCCAGTTATCTATAATAAACTCTTTATTACAACAATGGAGCCTAGCCTGCAAGCATAATTTTGCTTGATCAACTTTTCTCTGTGTAGGTAGTCATTATCATCATATGCATTTGCCAGTCAACTACGTATTTTGCAACTATTCATAAATACACCGAACGGTAGAATGAGCTCTCTTCCCATCTGTTTAAAACTATAAACCGTTGTCACAGTGATGGTATCTGTAGCTGCAGTTAGAAAAAAAATTAACCTATCAAATGTACCCTCCTCCACTCACTCAATTTAGTCTGATGCAGACATCAGGGCTTCACCAGTATGTAAGCTTCAAAGGTATATTTTTATGTGGGAAGCTCATGTGACAACTTCATCAAAACAAATAAAAGTTCAAAGCCACTCAGGTGCCTGAGAAGTGCTGAGGTCACTCTCCAGTTCCTTTGAAATTGGCTGGCCAAATGCTGCTCAGGCTGTAGCACTTCAGAGGAAAGGCTGTTTGTTATTTCTCCAGTCAGGCTGCTGGAATTCTATCACTTTTTATGTAACTCGGCTGTTTTACAGGATAACTTGAAAGGAAGTTAGAAACTGATGAGCAAGGTGTGAACCACCTGGGCCTCGGAGAAGCTAAAAATGACACCTCAAATTGGTCTCTTAGACCTCCTAGTGGCACACACACCCTGCTGTCCCCTCCAAAGATTACACATCTATCCAAGAAAGAAGACAGAATTTTAGAAGGAAGAATGAGAATATTAAACCCAACCAACTCTAGAAGATATGGCTATGAAATCAAGATTGGGCAGGATATTCAACTCAGAGATATGTTTGAAACATATTCAGTACAAATTAAATGAATAATTGTTCAATAAATGCTGTCAATTATTATTCTTAATATTAAGCCACAATGCCATTCATTAATTGATTGACTCTGTAATAAACGCCTAATCTGTGATACTTATCACCTATGTACATAGAACTAGTGATAAACAAGAAATCGCTACAATCCTAGAGATGCTAATGCCTAATAAGTGAGACGAATACAAAAAAAATACCCATATTGATTTGAAAACTAACTTTAAAAAGCCTTAAAAATCTCATTTTTATTAAAAATACATGCATGCATACATATACACAAACACATACACAACATACTTAGGAAATCTGAGTTCTAGTAAGTCAAAAAAAATAATCATTATCAGATGTTTATTGTATTTATTTTTCCAAAATTTTTCTACATTTGCATTTACACGTACAACTTGGAATAGCTTTCCTTTTTTAGGAAACACATTCTAATGAGGAGGAATCAACTGAGTTTACCTTCTCTTTCCATTATTAACAAAAGCGTTAGTAATTAGGTTTTGGTAGAATCGTGTGACTTCTTGTAACAACTATAAGACAAGTCAAATTAATTTTTATTAATTAGTCACAAGTAATCAAGACAAAAAGGACCATTTGGGAAATGAACACAACTTTGGATAGACTGTGACAGCACAAATTAAGAAATAGCAAATTGCTATTCCTCCCTGAGTACATTAAATGAAATTAAGACTTCACATTTAGTATATGTATACACATGTATTGAGCAAATGTAAGTAGTTAAATATTGTAAGCTGTTTTTCCTTTTGTGTACATAACAGGCCAGTGAAGTAATATGAAAGGTAAATGAGTACTTTGAAGCAAAAATATTGACAGATGCATCTTTAAAAAAGATCTATGAATTATAAGACTTTATTATTTTGACTCTTATTCCAGGTGAAATTTACCCCAAGATGTATCACATCTGTTTCTTTCTGGTGACATACATGGCACCGCTGTGTCTTATGGTATTGGCCTATCTGCAAATATTTCGTAAACTCTGGTGCCGACAGGTATGTAACTTCAAATAATTTCCGTGTGTTTTCTTTAGGAAGTGCTTAAAAACAAAATTTAAGAGTGGATTAAATGAACATGATATGCTTAGCAAAAGCTTGTGTGCTCTGCTAAAATAATGAGTCCCTAGCCATGCAAATACATCTAGGCATTTTTTTTAGAGTGATATTTAGGGAACGTATTTTATAAACCACTGTAATAACTTTAAATCTTAAACCTCTGAGATTAATTGACTTAATTTTTGTCCAGGACTAATATAATTAATTTTACTTTTTATAAGGAATGGCAAATAAAAATTCCTTTAAAGTTTCCCTAGACTGTGAGTCTAGAACATTGTATTTTTGATGAGATTTACGTAATCTGTTTTTAACAGATAGGTTAAATCTCCATCTTCAAATATCTTATTTTGTTTTTTACAATAGTAGAAGAATCAGGCAGAATTTAGAATATTAGAAACTGTTTATGCTGCTGATTTGGGAGGAAAGAAATTGTTAGGTAATTGTTTGGCCATGTCAGTGAATGTTTGTATTCATTCAGTTGGTTACTCATTCATCAAATATTCATCATATGTCTTTTGCATGCGTGTCTCATAAAAAGCTAAAAACTCCAATCTATGCCATTGATGAATTCATAGTCTAGAGGGGGTGACACAGTCAGATGCAGAGTGAAAATCACTGCAATATCTGTAAGCCCGGAGGATCAGAGGAAGGCATGGTGGAGGGGGATCTGGTTCAGAGCAGGGAGCATTTAAGCTGAATCTTGATGACTGGAAGGAAACCACCAACAAACACATGTAGTGGTACAAAGGATATAGCTCAGCCTCTTGTACTTGAAAATTGTATCTTGAAATGCCACATTTCTTAGAGGTTCATCTCTATCTTTCTCCAAACTTATTGCCAGTACTTTGAGCCTATGAGGTTTGTAGAAAGCCACCCTCTTAGTCTGTTTTCTCTGATGTATTTTATCCAGTTGAAAGGATTTACTCTGGTCACTTTAATTCATTAAAAGGATTTCACAATCTTTTAGCTGAGGATGAGTCTTAATCTGGGTCCTATTCAGCCCTGCTTATTCAAAGCATTTTTCAAGATCATCTTTTACTGGTTGGATATCAGCAACCGTTGCATGTTTCAACCCTGCATGTTTCATAATTTCAAAATTTTCTCTTTTCTTCTATTTTTGCAAAGAAGCCATTTCTTTTATGACTTTATAAATGCAACCAGTACCAACACTTATTAGATACATGAATTTTGTCAATTACTTCAATTTCTGTGCCTCATCTTTAAAGTGGGGTTATATAGCATCTATCTCACAGGGTTGTTACACTTATTAGATGTATTCAAGTGCCTAGATCATAGAAAGTATTTGTTAAATAAAATACCATATTAGTATATGCTGTTATTTGGCCTTTCAACTGTAGGGGAGGAAAACATTTCCACTACCTGCTCTGAGTTCTCCTGGCCGGAGAACAAATTGAATTCACATAAGACATATTAACAGGAGAAAATTAAACAAAGCTTTATAACATGTATACACAGGAGAGGCTCAGGCAACCTGAGCAACTCACCAAAATGGCTGAAGCCACTACCTTAAATATCATCTTCAGCTAAAAACAGAGGAGGATGTTGGGGATGGGGGGAGTCAGTTACTGAAGATTACCAGACAAGTACAGTGAACAAGGGTCAGGTTATTATGCAGATTTAAGTCCTTGCCTTCTGCATTGATAAGAGTTTCTAGAGATAAGGTCATCCCCCTTCTTCCTGTACAGAGAGGGAGACACCTTTGCAGATGGAGATTTCCTTTACAAGGTAAATGTTTCTTAACAAAGGGTAAGTGAACTCTGCTTTTCAGAGTTTCTTTCCTGTCTGCAGTTTTTAAAAGTAACCAGCCCCAAATAATCTTCATGCCAAAGAGACATATCGTGGGGTGGCCAATTCCCCCACACAACTAATCTGTTTATATTTCTAAAACAACAAGCATGTTTTGCATTAGTGTATTTGATTACTTTCTTAGCAATTTTAATTAATATTATAATGACTTTTTTATTTGTCTATCTCTTCTACTCTACTAAGATGAAGACAGTATACTCTAGCTTTAATCTTGTATCCCTCCAATTAGTACATGCTTAGCATACATCAGTTGCTCAATAAATACTTTATAAAAAAAAGTGAGTAGAAATATAAGAGAAAGTGCTGGAAAAGTTTAGATACAGAAGCATAGGGGAATGCATTGGCCAGTTACTTAGGGAAAAGTTAATAGACAAATTAGAATTTGAAAATTTTCTTAATGGAGAAAAAGCATTTAATGAACATTGAGGATAAAGATATTTTAGATTGAGATCGAGATTTTGACTAGGAATGTTCAATGGTAAGAGCATTCCCTAGTTCCATATTTTTACTGGTTCATGTGCATTACATGTAATAGATGCGTATGTTTGCTTATTCATTTATGTACAGACTGACATAACTTTAAAACTCCTTGGGGGTACCTAAATCTGTCTTGTTCATCATTGTATCCCCAACACTTAACATAGTACCTTGTACAAAGAAAGTATTCAAAAAATGTTTGTTGAATAACTGGATAACTACCAACCCCCAACCAATTTACTTATCCATTGTTTAAGCTTATAGTTCTCCATGTGTCAAACTCTAAAATAAGTTTAAAATTGTATTACAGGTTCAAAAATAATCCACATTCTTTTGCTGAATTGTCCTGGTTGGTACTAGCCACATGATTCAGAAGATTTGCAGTAAAATGCCTGGGCTGTGAAACTAAAATCATTTACAAAACAGATTGGAATGGAAAATGGCAAGTTCAGCTGAGCTCACTTTAGCAGCCACAATAAAGTAAATTAACCCCAAATGAGTGATTATGTAGAATTCTGCTTGAGCAACTCTCAATTTCCAACTGTTAATGTCTATAAGCAGAGTTCCTAGGCATCATGTTTGCCATAGGCTACATCAAGTGAGCCATCACATGGAGGGCCTGTCCTACTTGCTTAAAATGAAGGAGAAGCATGGATTCTGCTACATACTTTGGAATTATTAAGTATATGGTTTTTAGGGAGCAAAGTGTGTCCTTGTCTGACTTTCTCAAGAACTTTAAGCCTCATTAAAAGAATTATCCAATGTTTTGCTATAATCAATGTCTTAAATTCTCTCTTTCTTTGACAATGTGACTCAGAGGACTCATTCAGTCTAGAAATTCTACAGACTCTTCTCTAAAACTCCTCTTTTTAAGATGTGATTTATCTTAGTTTACTTGACCCTGTGTGACATCTGTCAGCATTCTTTCCAGTTCTAGCCTTCACATAATTCAACACTTCAATCTTAATCATCATGTGGACTCATGTTAATTTATTCACAAATAGTTATTAAGCATCTACTATATGTCTGGTACTGTGTGACAAACTAGGGGGTGAACTGTAATAGATATTTGAGTCAGAAACTAAATTTCAACTTTCCAAAGTCTTTCCAAATTTGAAAGACTTTCTTCATCTCAACTCTCACAGTTTCTTCTACTGCCCTTTAACCTCCAACACTCTTCTCAGAGAATTTAACATAATTGACATTAGGTGATGACAAGCCAGCTAATGTGAAGAAATAGACTGCAAATTGTAATTTCAGAGGCAGGATAAAAAGGCACTAATTTAAGTCCACGCGTAGAAATAAAGAGTATCAGTAAAGGCAAGTACCTTGGTAAATGTCAAAGAGAGCATAAATGGATTTTTGTTTATAATTCTTTTCATCTCCTATTTTATTTAAAAGACAATAACATAAAGCAATAATTATAAAACCATGTAGATTTAGTTTACAATGTATAAAGATGTAATTCCAAAGCAGGGGAAGGGAATGAAGCTATATTGGAACAAAGTTTTGTTTATTATTGAAATTAAGTGGGCATTAATGCAAATAGATTGTTTAAATTGTTAATTGCAATCCCTAGGACAACTACTAAGAAAATAACTCAAAAAAATGTAGCAAAAGAAACAATGAGATAACTAAAATTGTATACTAGAAAATATTTATTTAACACAAAGTAAAGCAGCAATGGTGGGATAGAGGAACAAAACAGACGTAATATATAGAGAGGATAAATAGCAAAATGACAGATGTAAATCATATCTTCTCAATAATTACATTAAATGTAAGTCTGTAAATCACTCCAGAAATTGGCACAATATAGAACATAAACAAACAAAAAAGAATGATCCAACTGTATACTATCTCCAAGACACACATCTCATGTTCAAAGATGCAAATAGGTTAAATGTAAAATAATGGGAAAAGATGTACCATGCAAACAATAACCAAAATAAAGCTGTAGTAGCTATATTAATATTGAGAAGAAGAGACTTTAACAAAAATCATTACTATAGATAAAGAGGGACATTTCATAATGATAAGTCAATCTATCAGGAGGATATAAAAATTATAAACTTATATGCATTTAACAACTGAAGCTCACAATACATGAAGCAAAAACTAACAGAATTAGGGGGAGAAATAGACAATTCAGCAATAATAGTTAAAAAGTGTAATACTCCTCTTTCAGTAATGGATAGGAAAACTAGGCAGAAGATCAACAAGCAAACAGAAGACTTAAACAAAACTATCAACCAAATAGACCTAACATATCTATAGAACACTGCATCAAAATCAGCAGAATGCACTTTCATCCAAACTGTGCATGGAATTTTCTCCAGTCTGGATGATATGATAGGCCATAAAGCAAGCCTCAAAGCACTTAAAATGACTGAAATCATTAAAAAGTACATTCTCCTACTACAATGGAATTATATTGGAAATTAACCATAGAAAGAAAATTGGGAAATTCACAAATATATGAAAATTAAACATTAAACTTTTTAATTAACCAATAGGTAAAAGACATGACATGGGGATTAGAAAATACTTGGCAATAAATGAAAATGAAAATGCAACATACCAAAATGTATGAAATTCAGCAAAAGAAGTGCTTGGAGGGAAATTGATAGGTGTAAATACCCATGTTCAAAAAGAATAAAGATCCCAAAAGAATAAACTAACATCCTATCTTAAGAAATTAGAAATAGAAGAAAATATTAAAAACCAAGCAAATAGTAGAAAGTAAATAATAAGGATTAGAGGGTAAATAAATGAAGTATAAAAAGACAATAGAAAATAGTCAATGAAACTGAAAGTTGTTCTTTGGAAAGATCAGAGATAATGACAAATCTTTACCTAAATTAGCCAAGAAGGAAGAGAGAAGATTCAGATCACTAAAATCAGAAGTGAAAAAGGGACGTCACCACAGACAATATAGAAATAAAAGAAGTAAGGGAATACTACGAACATTGTATGCCAACAAATTAGATAATGTAAACAAAATGGACAAATTCGTAGGACGACATAAACTACTAAAACTGACTAAAGGAAAATTAGAAAATCTGAATAGACCTATTACAAGTAAAGAGATAGAATTAGTAATAACGACATTTCTGGCAGAGAAAAGCCCAGCTGGCTTCATCATCAAATTCCAGCAAATGTTTAAAGAAGAATTAACACCAAGTCTTCACAAACTCTTCCGTAAAATAGAAGAGGAGGGAACACTCTCTATCTTGTTCCATGAAGCCAGAATTAGACTGATATTAAAAACAAACAAAGATATCAGAAGAAAACCACAGACCAATATACTTATGAATATAGATGTTAAAATACTCAACAAAATGCTAGCAAACCAAATCCAATATATAGAAAGGGCTATGCATGATGACCAAGTGTGATTTAGCTCAACAATGCACCATGGGTTTAACATACGAAAGTCAATCAATGTAATGCAACATATTAATAGAATAAAAGAC
This sequence comes from Equus przewalskii, assembly GCF_037783145.1. Taxonomy (NCBI): domain Eukaryota; kingdom Metazoa; phylum Chordata; class Mammalia; order Perissodactyla; family Equidae; genus Equus; species Equus przewalskii. Next base: position 52,780,740 of record NC_091849.1, read on the forward strand.
AAAAACCACATCATCATTTCAATAGATGCAGCAAAAGCCTTTAACAAAATACAACACCCTTTCAAGATAAAAGCACTTAACCGGCTAGGAATAAAAGGGACTTCTCAATTTGATACAGAAATCTACAAAAACCTCACAGCTAATGTTATACTTAACAGTGAAAGTCTGAATATCTCTCTTCTATGATCAGGAATAAGACAAAGACATCTGGTCTTATCACTTCTAGTCAATACTGAATAGAACTAGATTTTATCCAGGTCAATTAGTCAAGAAATAATATTAATAATAATGAAAAATAAAAGGCATCAAGATGGGAATGTATGTTATCCTGGAAACTTACTGAACTAGTTTATTAGTTCTAATATTTTTTTTGCATGTGAATTCTTTCAGATTTTCTATATACAAGGTCATGTAATCTACAAATAGAGATAGTTTATTTCCTTCTTTCCAATCTTGATGCCTAATACAAAAATCAGTTTCACTTCTATACACTAGCAAAGAACAATCCAAAAATGAAATTAACAAAACAATTCCATTTAAAATAGCACCAAAAAGAATAAAATACTTACAAATAAATTTAGTAAAAGAAGTATATGACTCGTACACTTAAAACTAAAAACTATCATTAAAAAATTAAAGAATGACAAAATAAATGAAAAGATGTTCCATGTTCACAAATTGGAAGTCTTAATATTGTTAATAGAGAAAAAGTCCCCAAATTGATCTATGGATTCAACACAATCTCTATCAAAATCCCAGCTGTCTTTCTTTTTTATTTTTTGTTTGCACAAATTGGCAAGCTCATACTAAAACTAATATGGAAATGCAAAGGACCAAGAATAGCCAAAATAGTCTTCAAAAAGAAGAACAAATTTGGAACACTCACTTCTCAATGTCAAATCTTATCATACAGCTAAAGAAATCAGTATAGTATGGTATTTGCATAAAGATAGTCTTATAGATGAATGAAATAGAATTCAGAGTTCACAAATAAACCCTTATATTTATGATCAATTGAGTTTTGGTACCAACACAATTCAATTTGGAAAATCATAGTCTTGTCAAAAAGTGGTGTTTGAATAACTGTATATCCATAAGCAAAAAAATAGAGTTGGACTGCATCTCACACCAGATATCAAATTTAACTCAAAATGGAGTTATATACTATACTATACCATAATATACTATAAGATCTAATACTATAAAGCTCAGAGGAAAACATTCGTTAGGTAGCCTTAGTCATATATCGTATGACTTTGGTTTAGACAACGGTTTCTTAAATGTGACACCAAAACCACAAGCAAAAAATGAAAAAAAAAGTAGATAAATTGGATGCTATTGAAATCAAACTTTTGTGCATCAAAGTATACCATGCGGAAAGCAAAAAGACAACCCACAGAATGAGAGAAAATATTTGCAAATCACATATCTGATAAAGGACTTGTGCCCAAAATGTATAAAGAACTCTATGACACAACAGTAAAAAGAAATAATCCATTAAAATGGGTGAAAATTTGAATAAACATTTCTCCAAAGAAGATATGCAATTGGCCCATAAGTACATGAAAGGAGGCTCAATAGCGTTAGCTATCCGGGAAATGCAAATCAAAAGCGCAGTGAGACACCTCTTCACACTCAATAAAATGGCTAAAATTAAAAAAAGATTATTAAAAAGACAGACAATAACAATTGTTGGTGATGTGGAGAAATTTGAGGACCCTCAGACGTTGCTGGTGGGAATGGAAAATGATGCAGCTACTTTGAAAAACAGTCAGCAGTTCCTTAAAGTCTTAAACAAAGAATTACTATGTGTACCACCGATTTAATCCCTAGGTATATACCCAAGGGAACTAAAAACATGTCCACAAAAAAACTTACACATAGATATTCATAGCAGCATTACACATAGTAGCCAAAAAGTCCAAACGTCCATCAGTGGATGAATGGATAAACTAATTGTGGTATATGCATTCAATGGAATATTGTTCAGCTATGAAAAGAAATGAAGTACTGACACATGCTACAACATGGATGAACCTTGAAAAGATTGTTAAGTGAAAGCAGCCAGATGCAAACAACCACATACTGTATGATTTTATATACTGGAAGTGTAGAGAATAGGCAAACGTATAGAGCCAGAAAGATTTGTGGTTGGCAGGGGTTGATGGGATGAGGCAATGCAGAGTGACTGCTAGTGGGTTTGGAGTTTCATTTTGGGGTGATGAAAATGTTCTGGAATTAGATAGTGAAGCTGTGATAATTACACAACTCTGTGAATACACTGAAGACCACTTAACTGCAGTGTTTAAGGGACGAATTTGTGGCATGGAAATTATATCTCAATAAATCTGTTTTTAAAACAGAAAGAACAAAAAATGACAGGTTTTTAGAAATTAAAGAAATAATTTTAAGATGGAGGGAATTTATTTTAGAAAATTTTTCTACTGAAACTGTAGGAAAGGAAAAAGGTCAAACACACAATTTGGCAGGTTGATGTAATGACAGTGTATAATGGGACCTATTGTAAAGTTTCTTTGTGACTAAAGATTTTAAGGCCTGTATACGTGCGGAAGCAGGAGAGGGCCGATTTAGTGAAAACTACATGTTGGATCCTAGGAAGGAGAGGGGAAACAAATTTCTACAAAGAAGAGCTAATTGACTGTGTGATGGAATAATGCTGACAGACAACAGATTCCAGGATGGACAAGCGACAGGAGGCATGGGTTGAAGGGTTGAGTAAGAGGATCAAGGACAGAAGTTGTGGTTCACATGGGCTGTCTGTAGAATCTGAATGTAGAGTTATTTATTGCGAGAGTGAAGTGAAGAGATGAGACAAAGAAAATAATCATGATCCATATCATGAGAACTTAGCAGGCCAGCGGTGGCGTAGTGGTTAAATTCACACACTCTGCTTCAGCAGCCCGGAGTTTGTTGGTTCAGATCCTGGTGCAGACCTAGCACTGCTCATCAAGCCATGCTGAGGTGGCGCCCCACATAGAAGAACTAGAAGGACCTACAACTAGATATACAACTATGTACTGAGGGGCTTTGGGGAGAAAAAAAAAAAAGAGGAAGATTGGCAACAGATGTTAGCCCAGGGCCTGTCTTCCTAATCAAAAAAAAAAAAAAGAAAGGAAGAAAGAAAGAACTTAGCAGGTGCATTTAAACTGTAAAAGAGCAGTACCAGGGTCAAAAATATTTGTCAAGATGTCATAGAGTTAAATGGAAAAAAGTCGGTGGGTCTTGGAACACAATCATCCCCAAATGGTACTGGGTAAGAAAAAGTCCCATTGTTCCTACCAGACAGAGAAATGTAAAGAGGGTGTTGTTTCATATGAGAGAGCACTACCAAGCATCAGTTGAACTCTATTATGATAAAATGGGTAATGAGTTAAAGCAGAGGAGAAAGCTAAAGGAGACCTGTGCTCTTGGCATTTGTTAAGAACTGAAAAAAAGCATCATCCAAACTCTTAGACCCTTCCAGCTACCAACTTAACTCTTCGCTCATCCTCCTCCTAGCTAAAGTTCTGGACATTTCCTTTCATTGGCTTCTTTTTCTCACCACCCCCCACCCTGCTGATTTCTCAGCCCACTTCATTCTGATTCAAGTCCCATCACTACAATGAAACGGCTCTCACTAAGATCACCAATGATTTCCAGAAAATATTTTCCTGCAGATTTCTTGCTTGATCATTTGCCAGCATTAGGCAAGGTTGTTCATGGCCTCATTGTTCATACACTCACTTCTCATGGCCCTCCTATCTGTGTCTCTCCGTCTCCTTGCTTGGAATAGTTATCCTCCCTTCCCTGGGAGCCATTAAATGACTCTTTACTAGGTTCCTTCATAACTCCATACCATTTTCCAGGTGATCTCTTTTCCAGGCACCTTTTTAATGAGATAACTTGCAAACTGTATATATCAGGATAGTCCTCTTCTTTTCTCTGAGATACACACAATCACACATACATATACATACACTTTATGTATACAGCTTTACTATAAGTCTCGAAATTAGATCGCATGAGTCCTCTCACTTTGTTCATTTTTTAGTACTGTTTTTGCTATTCCAAGTCCTTAATATTTTCATAAAAATTTTAAAAATCACTGTTTCAATTTCTTTGAAGAGATTGCTTTCATTTTGAATATCATTTATTGCATTCAATCTATGGATCCATTTGGGAAGAAGTGCCATATTAACAATGTGAAGTCTTCTGATCCATGAACGTGGTGTATCTCTCCACTTATTTAGCTCTTCTTTAATACCCCTTAATAATTCTCATAATTTTCTCTATACATATTTTGTCCACATTTTGTTAAATGTTTCCCTAAGAATACATGTTTTTGCTGTTGAAACCTGTTATTTTATAATTTAATTTTCCAATTGTTTACTGTTAGTATGTAGAGATACAATTGGTTTTTGTTTATTGATTTTGTGTCCTGCATATTGCTAAATTCAAGTATTAGTTCTAGAGGCTTTTTTGTAGATTCCTTAGGATTTTCTTTGTAAGCAATAATATCCTCACAATAGAAGCAGTCTATGTGCATTTTATCTATTTTTCTCATCTTCTTGTACTGGCTAGGACCTTCAGTACACTGTTGAGTAGAAGCAGTGAGAGAAGACTTCATTTCCTACTTCCCAATCTTAGGGGAAAGCGTTCATCTTTCACCATTAGGTAGGATAATTGCTGAAGGCTTTTCATAGATGTCCTTCATCAAGTTGAGGAAGTTTCCTTCTATTACTAATTTACTAGTTTACTGAGAGTTTTATCATGAAATAGTGGTTGAATTTTTCAAATGCTTTTCCTTTATCTATTGAGATGATCATATTTTTTTCTCTTTTATTCTGTTTATACGCTAAATTGCATTGACTAATTTTTTAATGTTAAACCAACACTGCATCGTTGGAATACACCTGATTGATTTATTGAGCCAAATCTATTATGCCCTTGTATATTGCTGGATTTGCTTTGATAATACATTTTTAAAGAGTTTTTCATCTCTATTCATAACAGATTTTCTCAGTGGTTTTTTTTTTGCTGTCGTCATGTCTTTGATTATTAGGGTAACTGTGGCCTCATAAAATTAGTAGGAAAGTATTATCATTTTTTTGAATTTCAGAAAAAGCGTGAATAAGATTGGTATTATTTATTCCTTACTGTTTGGTTGAATTCATCAATGAACCTATCTGGGCCTGGAGTTTTTTTGTAGCAAGGTTTGTAATGATACTGTCCCTTTTGGTAATCTGTTTTTCCAGGTGTGTATCCATTTCATGTAAGTTTGCAGAGTTATTGGTTGTTCATAATATTCTCTTATGTCCCTTTTAACGTCTGCAACATGTTTGCCTTTTGATTATAACTTTATCCCGGTCACAAATACTTCTTAAGCCAGGGCAGATTTCAAGGTCCATTATTTACATGATATTTCCGATTCGTAAGTATGGTAATACCTCTTGCAGGATGTATTTTCATGTCAAAGAGGATTTTAAAGTTTATTTATAATAGTGGAATACAAGTGGTGTGTCTGTGTGTGTGTGTGTGTGTGTGTGTGCGTGCACCTTGTGCAGGAAGAGGTTGCTGAACCGTTACTGACATGGCAGGCGAAAGACCTTCCCACATGGACAGTTCCCCAGGCTGGATCTCTCAAAGCCCTCTTGCATAGTTATTGTTGCTTTTATATAACTAGGCATATATTTAAGAATTTACCGACTTCCGTATCACATTATGTTGAAGTTTATAAATGGAAACCTTAAATAACAAGGGGAAAAAATGAGCATTACAATCAGATAGACCTGAGTGCAAATTCTGGCTTGTCACATGTAGACTTGGATATTTTATTTAGTCCTTCTCAGTGTCTGCTTGATCATCTAAAAATTAGGATTGCCAATAGTCTGCTTTTAGGAAGACCTCAATGATGACTCAAGATTAGGCATAGTTTCTGGTGCTCAGTTAATACCAGTGATTTCTATTAATGTTATGCTGACTTTCTCCAGACATAGACAACTTGTCAGTGGGGAGAGTTGTATGTCTCCTCAAGATGAGTGCAGGATTAAACGTCTTCCATCCTTATTTAGATCATCATCTAAAAGGGGACATTCTCCCCACTTTCTTTTCTCTGACTGTAGGGAGCATAGCCATGCTCCCTGTGGCATTTCTCTTTGTGGGGACTCTGTTTCTGATGGTTGCAGAGCTCATCAGATGCAAGATATTGGTTCTTCCCTTGAGGGGAGTGCTTCATAATGAAAGTGCTAAAGTTTAAATGATCTCTCAAGGATCATTTAGAGAATAGTTCAAGGCCATTTAGCAGACATTTATAGGGTTACTCATGCCAGAGTTCTCCTGGAACTTTCCAGCACCCATTGCAACTTCTCTTCACTTATTTTAAAAATGACTATTTAAAAACAGACTCACAGAGAAGGAATGATTCTCAGCTTTTGTCTCCCCTCAACCAATGGACAAGAAGATTGAGCGGGCCACCACTGTGTGAAAGGTCAGTCTATGTGACAGGACATAGAAAGTGACACGACATGTAGAGTCAGAAGGGAAATAATTTACCAAGTTTTTTCTATTTAAGGGCAGATTTTCATTAATTTCACTTGCTTCTTTTTGTGAGAGAATAGTTATGGTCAAAGGAGCATCATATTAATTTGTGTGGGCATCAAAGTAAAATTCTGTTCTCAAATTAAGGATTATCTAACAGACTTGGATCTTGTGATGTAGAAAGCAACTGAATCCATCCAACATCCATTCTGAGAGACCACAGGGATACATCGCTCTGTCCCAGCTTGCAGCACAGAGATAAAAGCAACAGCTGAATAATCTTAATAGAACTAAGACGGCCTTGCAGTGTGCTTGTTGGCAGATTTTCCTCTTTAAAAAAATTACACATGCTGAATTTTATTGTTTTGCTCACTAAGCCCTATCAATCTTCATGAGCTTATAATTAAGAAAATATTATACTTGGAGGGCCTCCCTGCTATTATCAAACAACTTTGAAAAGAAATGGAAAAGTACAAGTTGTGTAACTGTTATAACAAATTCCAGCTATTTGAAATGTTAATGTAAGACCACACGGGTTTATGTTTTCATGCGCATTTTAAAGGGTTGCAATATAAAACTGGCTTCAAGCAATCTCGTAACAATAAATAGTAAGCAACAAAGAATGTGTTATTTATTTTTTATTCCTTTCATTCAATGGTTTGCATTGGTCAAACCTCAAAAGCAGAAAACCTAACAGAAAGCCACAGGTCCTTAGGTCCCTTCTCTCCATCTGGCAGCAGATGGCAGTATTGATGCATGAAAAATCCATGCAGGTCCCTTTTGCAATTGCCTGTGAGGTTCTCCTTCTCTTTAAACTTAGGTCCGTGAGCTGAACCAGAATGCCTAAGACGACAATATGGTTGTAATCATTTTACTGCTCTTCTTTCTCAATCTTTACTTCTCTCTTTTTTAAACTAAGAGCCTTTTTTGTTGTTGTTTTTAGAGCAGTTTTAGGTTCACAGCAAAACTGAGCGGAAGGTATAGAGATTCCCATATGGTCCCTACCTCCACTCGTGAACAGCCTCTCCATTATCAACGTTCTCCGCCAGAGTGGTATAATTGTTACAACTGATGACCAACACTGACAAAGCGTGACCACCCAAAGTCCACACTTTGCCTCGCGGTTCACTCTTGATGTGCATTCTGGGGGTTTGGACAATGTATCCAAATACATCGTATAATGTATAATGCCATGTAGCCATCATTATAATATCATACAGAGTATTTTCACTGCCCTAAAAATCCTCTGCGCTCTGCCTAATTATCCTCCCTTCTCAACCTGTGCCAACCACGGATCTTTTCCCTGTCTCCATAGTTTTATCTTTGCCCGTATGTCATAGATTCAGAATTATATAGTATGTAGGCTTTTCAAATTGGCTTCTTTCACTTAAGTTTCCTCTATGTTCTTTCATGACTTCATAGCTCATTTCTTTTTAGTGTCGAATGAGATTCCGTTGTCTGGATGTACAACTTCTCTTTCTATAAAGAGCTTGCTCTTCCATTTGCAGCTCTTTTTAGACCTTGACAGAATTGTGATGTTTCAAACTTTTTTCCACCCAAACTCCTATTTGGCACTCAACTGTATTACTCAAGAACATACTCAACTCAGCAAATGTTCTGGGGAAACAGGCCCTGAAACCTCCCAGACCACTGACGCCTGGGACAATCTCCTTACTGTGTCTTCTAATTACTTCTCCAAAGCAGAGCTTTCGAAGTTAGATAACAATAAAGGGTCTCTGCTCCTTTCAGATCCCTGGAACGTCATCTGTAGTTCAGAGAAAATGGAAGCCCCTACAGCCTGTTTCACAGCCTCGAGGGCCAGGACAGCAGACCAAGTCCAGGATTAGCGCTGTGGCCGCCGAAATAAAGCAGATCCGGGCCAGACGAAAAACAGCCCGGATGTTGATGGTTGTGCTTTTGGTGTTTGCAATTTGCTATCTACCAATTAGCATCCTCAATGTGCTAAAGAGGTAAAGTTCACCTATTATTTGAGAATGAAGCAATCTGTCATTTCTTGGTGCTTAATTAAGAACTTTATTTTTTCAAGCCAGAGAAAAATCTAAACCCTCATCCCAGATAGCTTGTCAGGCCACGTAACTCCATGTGTTGTTACCAACAGGTAAGGCGAATAGCCTTTTGAGTACTCAGGCTCTAAATGCTCGTGTTCATGCAAATTCTCTGTTGAATGGCAGACATAAAGCAGATGTTCCTCTGACCGCTTCAAGCTAATTGCTAAGCTTTAGAAGCAGAAAAAGTTCTAATGCAAAAATCTCATTTACAACTTGGAGTTCTTTTTTGATCAGAACAAATGGGTTTTCCAAAACTTTGTTCTCCAAGACACAGAGAATCATGACAGAACGCTATCTAAAGGATAAAAGGAGATAAGTGTTTTGTTAACATTGTAATTATACTTAAAAGTACATTTGTGAGCACTAAAAAAAAAAAAACAAAAAGAAAGGATCACGGTACATGCTGTGTTTTGAATGTTTAAATAGAAAGAAAGAAAATCATTTCCTGAGGTCATTGAATGAAGCTCAGGGTGAATATTAATAAAAATCAGCACAAAATTTTTAAGTGAGAGAAAATATGTTGTTTGTTACGTGTTACATTATTCAGTTAAAACAATTGACTAACACAAACAGCCGGGGCAGGGGCAGCGGTAAGCGGGAACTTCACAGCCAGCCAACCGTACCGGGAATTATCATAACCATTGCACAGTCTGCTCCCAAGGTAATACTAATTCTGTTTGTAATAGGCTCGAACTTAAACTAGGATCGCTCCTCTCTCTTTTCCCTGATTCAGAGTTAATATCATATTCCTCACAGCTGGGGACCCTGGAGAGAGGCCGCTTTGGCTGGACTCACACAGATGAAAGGTGGTATAACCAGCTGCAAAGATTTCTCTTTCTCTTTGGCCCTTGTTTTTGATTGCTTCATGACTTTTTCAATGGAGAAGAAACAGAAAACGAACTTTTGTTCAGAAATATTTACCACAGACACCGCCTTAAAAGTGTAAGATTTTCGGCAGCTTGGGTCCTGGAAACGTATACGGGCTCACAAGAACATGAAAGCTACTTTACCCTCCATATCTTTTCATAAATCCCTCTTATTTTTCTTGCCCACAAAAATCTCATGCAAATTTATTCTAGTCTTTTGCTGGATGATGTTTTCAGCTCTTAAGAACTTTAAAAACATGCCATGATACTGGATGGGTTTTCTCTTCTTTTTTGTTTTTGGATTTTTTTGGTACCTCTATTTTAGTCAGTCTAAACTCAATGAAAATTGGATTTACTGCTCTCTACATTGCTCATTCTGATTTCCTGCAGCTCAGCACTTGTACCTTTCCTTTAACTAGTTCCAAATACCTACTTGTCCATGAAATTTATCTTATTCTTCTGACTTAAATATCTTCCTTTCCGAAGAAAATAAGTGACTTTCTAAAGTTCATGTTAAACTTAAAATGTATTCAAGTTTTTGAGCAATCTGCTCTTTTCTACAAAATAAGACCTGAAATAACCTTCAAAATTGTTTTTCTCTTTACCAAACGCATTTTCTTCAAATGCTTATCTGCTTATTTCCCCTTGCATGACACATCTGTGTTTTCTTTCTCTTAAAATAAATTCCTAATTTCTTTTCCTTGAAACTTAACTTTTTGCCTGACTAGTCCAAGCCAACTTCTTTAAGGCAGTGCTGGTTTCTCTAGGACTTCAGGATATACTGTGGTAGAAGGTTATAACACATTATTAATTCCTTTTGTCCATGTTGTTTCACTCCATATCGTACTTTGTAAAACTCCAGTATCCCATAGAGCATCGCATTATTCCAGAAATGCATTTCCTTTATGGACACAAGCTACACAATTAATGATGGAGCCTCTGGCAGGAAATGAGTTATAATCTTCAGCCTATAAATTTATTGGGTAGCTCTGCAAGTTACCTTCTGTTGGCTAGGGAATGGAATATTTCTAAGTTTGGAACAAATCTTAAAAATGACCTTTAAGGATATCACAATGAAATATTTTTCAGAGTTTAAAATAATAAATACAAATATTAAAACTCATGAATTTTAAGAAATTACTAGAATTTTGCCTACTGCAAACTAGTTCTTCTCTGGGTATAAAAAAGTCCCAGAAGCCAAATTTCAGCAAAGCTGGGAATATTGGAGTTGAAGAAATGTAGTATTTCGATCAGTGCCCAAACGAAAGTAGCAAGGACTTATAGACTGCGATTTGGGATGCTTTCTAAATGACACACAAAATGGAATGTTAACAAACATTGCTCAATTGTATTTAGAAACAAAATGAAAGAAAGAAGACAGATAGAAATTTAACCTCTGTATTCTCACCCACAAGAAATATTACTGCATTTGCTGTTTACAGGAGAGAAAGACCCTTCTTCTCTGATCTGATCTGAATTTTGATTTACTAATCATGCCATGGAGGCTCTGTGGCCCGCGCTGGGATTATTCTAAACCCACTGCGGTGCCATAAACCCATCAGTGGTCAATGCCTGCGGCAGGGGAGGGCAGGGGTCAGGAAGCTTCCATCAAGGGCTTTGTTCACCCTTGAATTTAGCTATTTGAAAAGCACTTTCCAGAATCACACTGGATTTCCTGTGACTATTTCTTTTCCTACAGAGTATTTGGGATGTTTACCCACACTGAAGACAGAGAGACTGTATATGCCTGGTTTACATTTTCACACTGGCTTGTATATGCCAATAGTGCTGCGAACCCAATTATTTATAATTTTCTGAGTGGTGAGTTTCAACTGTTTCTTCTGTATAAGCCACAATTGTAACCAAGGGTGAGGGATCAATGACTGCAAGGTTTGGAATACTCTCAAACTGTACGAGGAGCTGAGTTGCCGTGGTACGAGATTTTCTTTTCTCAGATAGGATTTGTCTCAAGTTTCTTCCCTTATGAGAGGGAATAGTTGTTACCTAACTCATCAGAGACAATTATCTAAATCATTAATTTCCATAAAATTTAGGAGAAATGTTGAAATAGGAGAAAAGTGAAAATTGTGAAAACTGAGTAATACAGAATCTTGCTTTTCATACGGTTAAGCTTATGATTTACAAAAATGTAACATAATTTTTTCTGAAAATAAAACAGCCTTGCTATATTATTTCCTTTGCCAACATTTGTAGACTAATTGAGACTGAATTGGAACCTTTCCACTTTTAGGTATTTTTCTGTGTTTACATTTCTCTGGTGGGTAACATCTCTTGAGTTTGTCTTGAGATTTCTTACTGAACACAAAAAATATTACTCCTAAAGAACACATAAGATAGCACCCACAGATACACCCATCTGTAACTGATTTAATCTATCTCTATTTAGGGAATCACTATAATTATAATAATCATTTAATTAATTATTGTTTTATTTACAAACATTTTGCCTGATTGACTATTAGAATTGTGTTTTAATTAGCTATATCTTTACAATGTCTTCTTCTCTAACTGGTCGACTATTTCTTTTTCATTTCTATCTCATATGGAAAAATAAGAAGTTCATTTTATTGCATACTTAATAAGTATGTGTATTTTCCAACTTCATCTTTGGCTTTCTCAGTTGTATAGGTTATATACATATATATATATATATATATGTATATAAAAGACAACCAACTAGTCAATTAGATTTTTTAATGACTTTTTTTTCCATCCTGGCATGTCCCTGCTTTATTTCACCTTGGAGAGAACCAAGTGGTGTATATGTGAGGCTTGTTTTGTATCCAGTTCCCATTTTCAGGCCATCCCCTGCCACAGCCAGCCCCAGTCTCCAAAATAAAGATGACGTTAGGTCTGGGACAACCAAATACCACTGCCCCATGCTATGTTTGAAGGGAGAAGGTGCCGTGTGGGGCTGTGGCTCGGAAAGCAGTGGCAAAGCAATTGCCATGGGGTGAGAAATGACTCAAGCCCTGAGCCTCGCACTAAGCAGGTAAAACCTATTAGGAGGTTATAGGGAGAAGCATTTGAAGCGAAGACACAGAACCAACTTTTAAAGGTCTATTATGGGGTCAAGAGTGAGGCAGGGAAGGTGACCAGTACCCACTGAGGACTTGTTATGTGCCTGCTGTTATCCTAGGCGCTTGGACAAGCATCTTCTCATTTGATCACTCAATAACCCAGTTTGGTCCTTGAGGCTCAGAGAGGAAATGATGATTCCCAACACTGACATTTACCCATAAAAATGTTCATTTTCATACTTCTCCAGTTGCAAGTTAGCAATTTAAAGACAAGGAATAATTTCTAAAGTCATTATTTTTCCTTTAGTGTTTTTATTTTGTTCTGCCTTATGCTCATTACTGAACTTTAGAAATTTTCTTGATATTTTAAGATTTTTTTCTAGATACTTTGTTGAACTGATCATGTCAGTAAAATAATTTCTTCAGAGTACAGTGAAGGGGTAATTTCTGTATAGCTTTGGCTATGTACACATAGGTGTCACCATTTTGGGAATTGTTAAATATCCCTGGGTGTCCTTCTCCCGATGGTCACTTTTATTATAGTTACCTAGTTAAAAATAACCCCATTCACAAATATGCGATGTTTGACTCTAACGGAATGAAACAGCCTCCAAACATCACACATGAAAAGCAGTCATTATTTTATGGAAATTCCTCATTGTTTCATGAGTCTACCATGCTCCCAGTAATGCAATTTCCTTTTCCTTTTTTCCCCACCTTTGCAAAATATTGCACCTCATCGTTAGTTTGGCTCAAGGGAGCAAGTCAGTTGTACCCTATTCATGATTTGCTGAAACATATTTATGCCTAATTTGTTCCTTTCATTCTCCCTGGTTTGCCAGGAAAATTTCGAGAGGAATTTAAAGCTGCATTTTCTTGCTGTTGCCTTGGAGTTCACCATGGCCAGGAGGATAGGCTTACCAGGGGGCGAACGAGCACTGAGAGCCGGAAGTCTCTGACCACCCAGATCAGCAACTTTGATAACATATCAAAACTCTCAGAGCAAGTTGTGCTCACCAGCATAAGCACACTCCCAGCGGCCAATGGAGCGGGACCGCTGCAGAACTGGTAGAATATTCATCCACGTGACAGGGAAAACAATTCTTTTTTAAAGCTCTGTACACAGAAATTTTATTATCCTAATGATCTGAAGCTAAAATTACTTTGTGGAGCCATTTTTCTTTTTTTCAAAATCGGTTGATCTTTGGAAATAAAATACGACGGTTTAAAATAATTTCTCAACTTTTGATTTAAACATGTGAGAAGTTTAACTTTCAACTGAATTTATTGCAGGCTATTTCACTTTTAGTTTTGTGTATTATGATTCGTCAATTAAATGTTTGAACATTTCTAATGCTAATTGTTATTTTAATCTCTCACATTCAAATTGCTTGCAAAAAATGACCAAGAGTTATCCAATGACTTTCTTTGGCTACTAAAAGAAGTAGCAATTACCAACTGAATTAACAACAGATATGTTAGCTGACTTTATAGTTTTAACAAAATCACAAAAACTGTCATTACAATGCGACATCGGAGAGAATATTTATATACAAAATAGCATATATATTAGATAATTCGAAAGCTATCTTTCAAAACCATATAAAAATATACACTATTAAACTTTATTTTTCATTACTTTTATCATTCATTTACACAATTTTCTCAGGTTTGTAACTTTCCCATTGCTAGCATATCTCATCTCAACACATGGCCAGTAAGATGGTATTAAAATAAAAATTTTGGAGTAACTACAAACACATCATCATTTCCATCTCTAAGAAAAGACTTTGGCATTTAAGGATAAGATAAAATCACATTGCTATATTCTTCTAACCAGTAGAAATGATGTGTGGCCTTGCTAGATTAAATCAAGAAAGCAATTTACTAAGAAAAGAAGTAGTAGACTGCTAAATCACACCTGGGCCCCATATTGGGCAGGTGAATGCCATGGATATTTGATAGTAAATATTTGCATTTGTTTAAATTTCATAAATATTTATCAAATACTTAGCAGGAAGCACCCACTGTGCTAGGTGGTAGGGAATGGGGGGAGGGGGGTTGGATCTAACTGTGCCTTCAGAAGAGCTCTAGGCTGCTGAGGGAGACATGTTGACAGAATGGGCAGGGAAGCAAATCACTGTGGGGGACAGATTCGGACAGGCGGAGTAGTGAAGCAACCTATGATGGTGTTCCTCACCCAGACGCTGGCCATCAGGTTGTGTTGTATTGTTTCTGATTAATTACAGTCACATTGGCCATGACAGTGAGTTGCACCTGGGCCTGCAGCTGACAGCCAGGTGATTAGAAGGATGGAGGGGCTTGCTCTGAACTTACACACAGATCAATAGGAGCACAGCATATTTTGTACAAATGTAAGATCTGGGCTTCAAAGCACTGAATAGTTCAAATTTGTTCCTCTGAAAAATTCTTCTGGTTCAAATATTCACTTTAAAACTAAAGTTTGAAAAGCTTAATTTTCAAAAAGTTGAAAAGTTGCTCTTCTCATAGTGGCAGGCGCTCTTATTTTATTGAAACAAAAGATACGGAGAACAATATTTAAGATTTTCATAGACGATAAAAATTATCTTGTTCTTTTCTTGCTTTTTTCCAACACATCACTTTCAGAAAGAAGTAATACAACCAAATTAACCCCAAGTTGTTTGCATAGTTTAGGATTTGGGATTACCTTGTGCTTTTTACTACTCAAAGCAAAAACTACGCTCGCATATGAAGTTTGTTGAAGTGATATTGCTAGTATCAGAGTGATATCAATGAAAGCAAAGTATTGCAACTCTCTCCTTTCTCCCTTATACATCTGAGAACTTTTTTCTTAGTTATGTGGCATGAAAGGAGAGTTATAATTTTCAGATTCTGGCGGAAGCTAGCACTTTAAATAGTTTGAAGATAACCTCAAATAATATTGATAATATGCCTTAAAAGTTGAGAGATATCTCAGAGTAAGAGCTAAATTCTTTAGACCCTAATACGTATAGTTCTCTATTACTTAAGAAGGAGAGAGATTGTGAGAGGGGGAGAGAGAGAGAGCCTCAGAGAGGTGGCAGTTGTGTGATTGTGGGTTAAGAACAGACTCGAAGTCAGAATTCCTTTGCTCTAAATCAATGACTCTCCACGTGTGGTTTTAGAACTATCATCATTTGCATCACCTGACAACTTAGACACGCAAATTTTCACCCTAGCCCAGATCTACTGGATCAGAACCTGTGGGGGTGGGACTGAGGAATCTGCGTGTTTACAAGTCCTCCAGGTGATTCTGAAGCTCCTTAAAATTTGAGAATCACTGCTCCAAGCGATACCACCAGGCTCCTGTTTGTTAGCCCCTGTGAAACAAAGTATTTTACTGCACCGTTATCTACAACAGGAACCTCCGTCATCACTACTGTCAACCTGTTTGGAGGTATGAAACAAGAGGCTGAGTATGAATGTGGAGTGTCATTCAGTGTCACCTCACTCAGAGATAGTAATTTATGAGACAACTGCCCCTGTTTTACAAGTGCAGTGTGAAAGAAGACGGGTTTTACAGCCCTTGTACGCTTTACGTGTATCTGGATGACTTGAGTTTCTAACTAAAACTTTCAAATTTCCAACTTTGTTTATACTTACTACAGGCTAAGTTTTGCAGGAGCAGACAGTTTCTAAGAATAATCATTGCCTAGAAGAAAAACAAACACCAGTACTTACAAGAAACTGTGGGGGTGAAATGGTATACCGTGCACGTTGCTCCCAGCACATTGATAGCAGGAATCCTTCTGAGAGGTCTGGATTCAGTATGGTTACCTTAATAGGACAAATGGTAAAGAAACAGGTGTTCCCAAACCCTGCCAAGTTGGAGGGATAAAGGGTCAACTACTTACCTCATTATGTGCTAATGACACAAATGAGAAGACTTCTTATGAAAGAAATATGTTGTGACTGTCTTATGCTATACATAGAATATGTATCTTTTTTTGCTATATTTCAAAGATTTAATGTAAAGTGTCATTAATGTTACTGAAATTTTGTTATCAAAAAGGCTGAGATGATAATTTTATCTAATATGGAATCCATTTGAACTTCATGATTTCTGAATTTCTGCAAACCCATGAAAACTTTGATACTTGAATGCATTCATTCTTGGCAAAAGATGACTCAGTTTATGAGGAAAATGACTCCTAAGTTCTCCAAGGCTTGGAGCGCTTCTTGGGTATTAAATAACTGTTATAAATCATTGATGAATTAATTGCAAAAGTATTAGACATGACGATATTGAATGTCACTTTCAATGTACATTGTTCTAATAATGATACAGGTAAATATGTTTGACAAATGTACTCTGAATATACACGAACCTGAAATATCAGAATGACAGACCCCAAAGATACTTACTGCACAAATTGTGAGGAGGGCTATTATTCTTTTAATACTAGTATGTTTTGCACTTGATATGAATCATAATAGTAATCAACTGCACTTCAGAAAAATGTGAGTAGTTATTATAATTTAGAAAGCTTTACAATTCCAGTTAATTTTACAACAGATGACTTTTCTACCTACAAGTTACAAATCAAAAAAAGTAAATTCTAGTAGGTTATGTGCAATTAATTTTCAAATGGCATCAAGCAAAATAGACTTTTTTTTAGAGACAATATGTAAACAGACAAAATATTGCTAACTTAAGTCTATTCTATTACCTTATGTACCACAGAAAATAGAGTTCACAGGCATGAAAAATACTATTATCTCCCAAAATTCAACGGAGATTGTTTTCTAGAGAACAATTGCAATTAACGAGGGGGCGAAAACCTTCCTCCCACTTGCCACGTATTTCTATTATCTTAAATTTTCTTTATAAGCCTTGGAATTAGAATGTCTTCTAAGTTTTTCATGAAATGTATTTCTATAATTGTTGTATCCCATGTGTGTAACAACATGTCACTTGCTTAACAATTATCTTACAAATTTAAAGTCCTTTGTGCTTGCTTCTACTGTGTCTTCGTGAGGAAATGTCTTACCAAATCCAATGTGATTGCACACCAGCTGCTGTGAAGGATGATCGTTATGTAGTTTTTAAGTAAAAGTCATATTGAGAATTCTATAATCACATCCACACTGCCCTCTCTATTGTATGAAAAATCTTGTTGTGGCTGATTAGATAAGTTAGATATTCACTCATAACTAGTGTCAAACCTTTGCAGTTAAGGATTAAATTAAGCCCTCTGGTGCAGTACCTAATGACCCAAATATTTTTCCCAATAAGTTTATATAACCAGGGATAATCATGACGTGAAAGGTTTCTAATGTTGTTTTTAAGAGCAGGTACTATAATAAAGATGATTAAGATTAATACAGAAATATTTCATAAAAACCGTAAAACCACACACAGATAGCATTAAATTTTGGAGGTTTCATCTGAGTTAAGAGATTTAATCTTATTTTGACTTAGAGGAAATGATAATCTTGTGATTTTCAATTTATTCCTACAGTACTAGTAAGTATGGCTTTTACGTAATTAAGCTATTTTTTTCTCGGTCATTATATACAAAAGTTTTAGCACTATTTTAAGTTCAATGATAAATTTTAAAATGTATATTTTATGCTTTTCATTTACCTAAATGTTTCTGATAAATGACAGAATCAACGGCCAAAGATTTTAGTGAAAAAAATCCATTTTTATTCAACACTGTTTATTCTAACTCATATCAAAAATTGAGCCTAAGTAACCAGGCAAAGCAAATGCTTGTCTCCTAGGGAAATGGGATGTGAGTGTGTGTGGTGAAATTTCTAAAGACAAAGTGAAACCCCCAGCCTGAAATCTCAAGAAAGGCTAGCTATTTCAGTGGTGAGGATATTTTGCTTTGAGTAATCCATTGTCAGAGGCCAGGTTCAGCAGTTTCCCATTATCTGCAGTTTCGCTTTCCCTGGTTTCAGTTACCTAGAGCCAGCTGCCGTGTGGTAGTCCTCCCTTATCCAAGGTTACACTTTCTAGGGTTTCAGCTACCCGAGCTCCACCGTGGTCTGGAAGCAAATGATCCTCCTTCTGGCATATTGTAAGAAGGTCAGGAGTAGCCTAACACCATGTCACAATGACTACCTCATTCATCACCTTTCATCTCCTCATGTAGGCGTTGTATCATCTTACTTCATCACAAGGAGGATGAGTACAGGACAATAAGATATTTTGAGAGAGAGAGACCACATTCACATAACTTTCATTACAGTATACTGTTATAATTGCTCTATTTTATTGTGAGTTATTGTTTAATCTCTTACTGTGCCTAGTTCATAAGTTAAACTTTATCCTAGGTATGTATGTATAGGAAATACATAGTATTTATAGGGTTCCGTGTTAGCTGCTGTTTCAGGCATGCACTGGGAGTCTTGAAACATATGCCTGCGGATAAGGGGGGACTATGGTACTTGTCCTCTCCTCCTAGAGTCAGCCCTGAACAGAGGTCACCTTCATCTAGGCCAGTGGCCATGAACAGGAAGTAGGGTAACAAAGGAACATTTCTTGAGGCCCCTTTTTGGCCTTGCCCTGTTTTCACAGTCTTCTCACTCTCAGCTGTAGTCCTTGCCCCCAGTCCTACTCCCAAGCTGAGCACCGCTACCTCCCTCCACAGCCTGCCTTGCCCTACAGAGCTCCTGACCTTCCTTCAGCCCAACTTCAGCCAGTAGATACGACTCATTGCTTCAGGTTCTTGTTATCTCCGGAGGTGAACCAGTGGCAAGTGGCTAATTTGAGAACAAAGGAGGTAGATCTCTAGGGAAAAAAAATACATTTTTACATCCAAAAAAAGCCATTTCTTTTCTTCCCAGAATATCTATGTTTATTGGTGGTCTTCTGGATCTGTGTCAGCCCCCTCTCCAAGCCCTTGCTAAGCTTGCTAACTCAACTTAGAAGGGATCCCAATTTTGAGACTCTTAAGACCAAAGACAGGTCACTAGGGACAAACGCCTGAGGAGGTACCCTGTGGAACCTTCGGAAACAAAACATCTGTTCCAATACTTTTCATAGATCTGGCCCCTATGCAATGGCAGAATGGTAAAACTCAATTAAAAAAAAAGTTTATCGTGTAATCAACTTCTAATTAATTTCAAAATATTTGGGGTAATATGTTAATTCTCAAAGGGAGAATGGTACAAACAAAATGTTTGTGGGACCAGGAAATCCTTAACGGTACATGGCAACATGAAGCTTAGTTTACCGCAGATGTAATAACAAGAGCATTTCCAGAAAGAAATGATGTTCCCTTTCACAGGGGCACAGATTTAAAAGCTCTCCTTATATGGTTCAGGGAGATGAAGTGGAGAATTCATTTATAAAGTTGTGTCTGATGATGCGGAATATCCATTAAGGGGGAAAATTTTTGTTTTAGAGTATTATCCACGTATATACATACATGCATGTGTGTGTATAGCTGAAGGAGATATATATACATATGTATGTATGAGAATATCCCACAATGTTTGTTAATTTCACATCCCAGCCTTTTAAAGATTTCTCTTCTTATCTCTTAACTTATAACCCATCTCTTAACTTATATTTGGTGGGTAGTTTACCTCCCTCTTTTTCAAGTATCTAGGTTCCATATTTCTCCTATTCTAGGCAGCCTTTTTTCTAAAACCATTCTTTTTCTATTTATTTACTTATATTACTAGCACTTATATGATTATAGCAATTTAGGACAGGTGAAAAGGAGAAGTCTGTAAACTGCCTATCTCCTCCAAAATTCCACGTCAGTAATCAGTAAGGATCTAAGGTCCTTGATGCCACAGAGCTTCTCTGTGTTGTTTACTGCTATAGCCTCGGTTCCTAGATCGGTGTCTGGCACAGAGAATTCATTTGGTAAATATCTCTCGAATTAATGAATTAATAATAATCGCATCGAAATTCTTTCCCAATGCATCCTTTTGTTCCGTTTTCTCCCACTTCCTTTGATGTGCCCTCTGGAACTCCCTTTCCACTGTGAACAAAGTGCCCTATATTCTCAGAGTCCACACAGCTCATTTTTTTTTTTTTTACCAAAATTAAATCATACATTGAGAATACTAATTCCCGTTCTCCACCCACCATCAAACTGGGAGGTAGCACCAGCATTCTCCTTCTCACCAATCCTAGGCTCAGATGACTACTCTTCCATAAGTAAAACCTGGCCCCTTTGAGGGGCTTTACCATGTTCACCTCTCTTTGTTGCTGGCACTGTCAGCCTCTTGATCTCTGTTCCCTTCCCTCACATACATTAGTGTGAAATCATACTCTCCAATCCCTGAGTCCCTGTGGATGATGCATCCAGGAATCCAGCTTCACATTTCCTTGGTTTCCTTAATGTGAAAGACTTTGACATCCACTGCTCTTCATCGAACCACTCTTGTAGTTTTGCATAATGCAGTTCATAGCTGTACCTTGTACTTATTATCTCCTATGACAATAGATCTTCTCCTGAAATTCAAAACTCAGTCCATTCTGAGCCAACAATTGCTTACCCATCTTTTAATCTCACGCTTATGTTCTCACTACAACTTCTCTCCCCAACCCCAGAAGGACTACTGGATTCTATGCCCTTTTATTTTACTCCAGTTTATCAGTCCCATCCTAGACTTACCTTCTTCCCCACCCAGAGGAAAAACCATCGGGTGGTATTGCACTCATTACTAGACATGATTTGCTTCAAAAAATTGTTACTTTTTGGCCTGATGAAGATCATGACAGTTTCCACGCAACAGAGAACCTGCTATCCTGTTGGATTGAAAATAAATGAGTCAAGCAAGGCATAAAAACCTTACTAAATTAGATTTCCAGGCCAGCAGAGCCAGCCACTCTTCTGTTATTTGGGACTGCACGCCAGAGACTCAACATCTCCAGGTGGAAAGTCTGCATGGCATTAATTACATCACTTTTTTTACCCTATCACTGCTATTACGAGCCCTTATTATCTTTTCTCCTGCATAAGAAGCTGTTCTAAAAATAATTTCAATATTTACAAATTCTCTTTAAGACCATACAAATTTGCTTAATTTGATCCTGCAAATTCTCTACAACTCTTACTTCTTATTGTCCAGTCTTAGCTTTTAACTGTGTGTTTGGCATCAGGAGTAGGTCATCTTAATGTTTTCTTAGCTAGCTATTATTAATTCTCTTATTTACTCATCTTTTAAAAAACATTAAATTATCCGTTTCAAATGCATTGGCAGCTGGGCCTCTTTTGCTTTGTAGAATCCCGTGGCTTTATTCCTTCTGTTGAGAGCTGTTGTAATCGTAGAACTCACTTTTCCACACTCTGGCATCACGGAAATGCAGCAGAGCTCCCTTCACTTGGTTATAAAGCTAATAATACTGCATTTTTTCCCACTTTAAGAGGAGGATTCTCCACGTGCTCCGTCAAGCGTTTTGGCTTTTAAGAATTGACTTAATTAATTAAAATATTTTGATTAGAAAACTATACCTTTCTGTTTACAAAGTTTGTATCCTCCTTTGCATCTATATTATACCAATTCTAAAAGCCCACTTTCCTCATGTGAAAATCTAGCCTAGGCCTTTAGGATATAATATTATAAGGAAGTATCTTTAAACCATGTTTTTCTTTGTTTGTTTTATCAATAATATCAGAATATTTAGCTTCAAATGTTCCTCCACGTTTGTTATATTCTTGTCGTTGAAAGGGGCCATCCCCTTGTTACCTGCTTGACCCTAAGCTGTGTTCTTCTAACGATTCACTTTGCACATAACTGGAGTGGAGTGAGATCACGGAGCTCAGGAGATTGAGAAAGACAACACAATTCCCTCATTCCATTAGCAGAGATCTGTGGTTCAAAACTTAACAGCATTCTACATATTCTTGTGGGAGATTTTTCTATGCTTATCACTCATCAACAACTTCTAGGCAGGTTAAACCAGCCCTGAATGCAACTTGTTCAAGAAACCAAACCATCTCCCTATCTCTTTGCCAAAGAGTGCAGGGGAGCCCTGCTGCTGATGCTTGTACGGCTCCTGAAGCTCAGTATTTTCTCAAGAGTCAGGATCTGTCAAGATGTTCCCCTGAGATGATTTTCCAATGGGATGACACAGTAGTGAGTTCTGCCCCCTTCTTTAAACATTTGAAAAATATGGTTTAATACAATGTTTCAATCTGATAGATAGAAGATCCCTTTTCCTGTTACAGAGCACAGAATGATGGGCAATATTTTATACACATATGACAAAATCATTTTGCCACTAGGAGTATTCAGAATAGACTATTGAAATAGCATTCTAACTACTACCATCCAAAAGGGGTGTAAATAAAATATGTTAAATAAACATTATTATTTTGTATAGGTATGCGCCAATAAGGCCACCAACCAATAGTTGTACAATTTGATGCTCCTGTCCTAAGATTTTACTGTACATCATGATCACCCATATAGCAAGACACATCATCCAGTCATGTTGATGTTTAGTTTTCAACCAAGCAGTCTTGGAGGGTATATCAATATAGTGACGCTTAAAGCTGGGCATTCTGTGAGTGATTTACTGGGGCATTTTTAAATAGCTGCCCCGGTTGATTATACCTTATTTCCAAGCTAAAACTACTGTGACCAGGCTTTCAAGTCAGGTACCACCAACCCTTCTCTGCTTCAGAATCCCCTAAGATTCTTGTTAAAAATGCAGATCGCCTGACTCTACCCCAATAAACTATTTTGGTTGGTCTAGGATGAAACTCAGGGATTCTGATTCAGTTGCTCTAGAATGACATTTGACCTTTGATTTATTACCTGAGACTCCAGAGGGTCAACTGTTTACTTCTCTGTTTTAGAGCCAACTCTATTATATCTTGAAAATACTTGTAGCCTATGGGCCTCTCTGCCTGCTCCTGACTGGAACGGGCAGCATTTCATGCAAGCCGTTGTCCTTCTTTGGCTTCTTATTTTCAGAAAATATCAACACAATCCAAGTTTTATGAGAACTAAATTATATGACTGTTCTTTTCTTGTTAACATAGCTGTAGTCCAGGCTCTTATAAGATTCAAAGGTATTCTCACACTTATTAATTTTCAACTAACAATATTTCATAACAAAAAAGTTATAAGTCAAAGAAAAACTGTTTCCACACCACCAGACAGCATCACTTTGGACTTACCTATAAAGAGACTTCAAATGACCTTTCAGAAACTAACTGGAGATAATTAGAAGAACTTAACAGAATTCACTACTGCCCTTAGCATAGCAAATCCTATGACAGGAAACAACATCTTTGGAGAATTTTCTATAGGATAAGCAGTCTTTTTTTTTTCTCCAGTTATATTAAAATCCATCCTTATATTATTACCGGGTGGAGCTCTGTCTTCTTATTCCATTGTGTGTGTGTGTGTGTGTGTGTGTGTGTGTGTGTGTACAAGTATAAAATAAATCGTAGATTTGAGTCTTTGATTTAGGCATTTTCTTCCCTATTAGCAAGTAAGTTATTTGAAGGCAGAAATTGGGTTGTATTTGTAGGGTCTGTGTGCCCACCCAGAGACCAGCACAGTGCCTCATAAGATGTAGGAACTCAATAAACCTTCGTTGACTAAATCAGTAAATGAAGACCCTACGCAATGTTGTACTTTATTTCACTTAGTTCTGAAAAGTTTCAGGAGTAATATGAGACATGACTCAGGGAGAAAAAACTATTGAGTGTTTACTACTTTTCTAAAAACTACATTAAGAAAAAATATACAGATCAAAGGGACTAGATCCCTGCCCACATTAAGCTAACTCTTTTGAAAGGAAGAAGGTAAACAAAGTTAAAAAATCAATTTTTAAGTGCTAAATATTAGACGAGATGAAACTTTTGGCTCTGCCTAGAGCAAGGGGTTTTTGAAAGACAAAGCCTTTCCTGGAGCTTGAAGATGGCAAAGGCATTCTGGGCAGAGGGGACAGATCCACAATGGGATAGGCATGTGAACAACATGGCTCCTTCAGGGAATTGCGCATAATTTAAAGGGAAAATGGGGGCCCATGGCAGGAAATAGCATTAAATGAGTGGGAAGGGGTAGATAGCAAAAAGCTTTTCATAATATTCAAGGAAATTTAAAACATATTATGTAATGGAGAACAATTTAGGAATTCTATCTAGAGGAGTGATGTGATTAGATTTGAGTTCTCAAGAGTCTGTTAACAGCCCTGTAGCTGGTGAATTTGAGAGCTGGACATTGTAAGTTTAGATCTCAGATAAGTTTTTATGAACTATTCATCCCCAAGAATAGGATTGATTGGAGCTAAACCAAGGCAGTGGCAATGAGACTGGAAAATAAACATTAGATTTAATATGTAGATGAAGATTTGGGGAATAAGAGAGGTCACACTAGTGTTTAATTCTATTTACAATGGATCTAAGCCACCATCCACTTTAACAGAGACGGCACTGTTCCAGGAGCTGAAATGCTCTAAATACGTTTGTGAACTTGTCCTTTCCTTGTTAATACGCTTTTTTCTGACCGTGTGTGTTTATGGAGGAGGTAAAGTCAGGCAGATGTTCACTCTGTGAGCTGTCCTCTTTCTCCTTTACCCCCAACCAGTGCTCCCACCCTCTCCTTCTGGCATATGTTGCCTCAGGCACCCAAGCAGGGCTGCCAATTTGCTAGTGTTGGAGCCAAGATTCTGCCACCACCTGGACCATGACAGCCTGTTCTGCTGGCTGCTCCCCTGCTTATGGTGGCCTTGATGTACAAGTACAGGCATCGAGGATTCTCTTCTCTCACCCTGTCTCTTCAAGTGTGTGTTTGTGAATGTGTGTTTGTGAGTGTGGGTGGGTCTATTATAAGTAGGAGACAGCAGGCCACATTTTCTCCTCTTGCATGATGAACATCCAAGGGTGTTTCACATCAAAAGCTGCTCCAGGTCCAAGTCTTAGAGGCTCTTTAGTGGTACAGCTTATATTTGGGGTGCTCTTCCTCAAGGGGCCAGCCTGCCGTCAATTAAAATTCAACATCCCGCTTCAGTGCCCCAAGCCTGTAGTCTCTCAAACCTTTTTGAATTCTGTGCCTAGGCAGGAGCAGAAGTCAGAAGTCTGTGAGTTCCAAATCTGGAGTAGGTCAAACCAAAGCAAGGCATTTTAAGACATTTAAAGTGTCAGACAGAATATTTTCCAGGAAGATAATTGTAAAAAATTACTTAAACTAAAATGACATTTAAACTAAGATCTAAAAGCAGGAAAATGAAGATCAGAAGAAATGGGCTGAGCAATAAAACTGAAAGAGCACTTGACAAAATACAACATCCTTTCATGATAAAAAGACTCAATGAATTGGATATAGAAGGAGCATACCTCAACATAATAAAGGTCATTTATGACAGATTCACAGCTAATATCATAGTCTATGGTGAAAGACCGAAAGCTTTTCCTCTAAAGTGAAGAACAAGACAAAGCTGCCCTCTTTCACCCCTCTTATTCAACATAGCACTAGAAGTCCTCACCAGAGCAATTAGGCAAGATAAAGAAATAAACAGCATTCAGAGTGAAAAACAAAAAAGCAAAATTGTCATTATTGGCATATGATATGATCTTACATACAGAAAAATCCTAAAGACTCAACCAAAAAATTGTTGGAACTAATCAACAAATTAGGTAAAGTTACAGTATATAAAATTAACACAAAAAAATTAGATGCATTTCTATGTGCTAACAATGAAACATGAAAAAAGAAAGAAAGAAAGCTATCCCATTTACAATAAAAGTGAAAACAATAAAACATTAGGACTAAATTTAGCAAGGAAGTGAAAGATCTCTACCGTGAAAACTATGAGACTTTGTTGAAAGAAACTGAATAAGACTCAAACAAATGGGAAGATATCCTGTGTTCAGGGATCAAAAGAGTTAATACTGGGGCCTGCCCTCGTGGCGCGGCAGTTAAGCGCCCATGTTCCACTTCGGCAGCCCAGGGTTCACTGGTTCAGATCTGAGATGCGGACATGGCACCCCATGGCAAGCCATGCTGTGATGGTGTCCCACATGTAAAGCAGAGGAAGATGGGCACAGATGTTAGCTCAGGGCCATTATTCCTCAGCAAAAAGAGAAGGATTGACAGCAGATATTAGCTCAGGGCTCATCTTCCTCAAAAAAAAATTAATTAATTAAAAAAATGAAAAGGAGTTAATATTGTTGAAACGTCCATACTACCAAATGCCATCTATAAATTCAGTGCAATTTCTATCAAAGTTCCATTGACATTTTTCACAGAAATAGAAAAAAAAATCCTAAAATTTGTATGGAACCGCAAAAGACCTCAAATAGCCAAAGCAATCCTTAGAAAGAAGAACAAAGCCAGAGGCATCACACTTCCTGATCTCAAACTACATTGCAAAGCTATAATAATCAAAAGAGTACAGTACTGGCATAAAAACAAACACACAGATCATTGGAACACAACAGAGAGCCCAGAAATAAACTCATACATACAGTCAACTAATATTTGACAAAGGAGCCAAGAATACTCAATGGGGAGATAGGCTCTTCAACAAACAGTGTTGAGGGGCCGGCCCCGTGGCCCAGTGGTTAAGTCCGCGCACTCTGCTGCGCTGGCCCAGGGTTTTGCTGGTTCGGATCCTGGGTGCGGACATGGCACTGCTTGTCAGGCCACGTTGAGGCAGCGTCCCACATGACACGACTAGAAGGACGTGCAACTTGAGGACATTAGGCTAAGTGCAATAAGTCAGAGAGAGAAAGACAAATGCTGTATAATGTCAATTATATGTGCAATCTGAAAACACTGAAATTATAGAAACAGAGACTAGAGTGGTAGTTACCAGGCACTGGGGGTGGGGGAATTGGGGAGATATTGGTCAAAATGAACAAACTTGCAAACAGATGAATAAGTTCTGAAAATCTAATGAACAGCATAGTGATTGTGATCAACAATACTGTATTATAAACTTCAAAGTTGCTAAGAGACTAGAACTCAAATGTGCTCCCCATGAAAAAGATAAGAGAATTATATGAGGTGCTGTAGGTTTTCACTAATGTTATGGTGGTAATCATATTGCAATATATAGATGTATCAAATCAACATACTGTACACCGTAAACTTACACAATATTATATGTCAATTATATCTCAATAAAAAAATTAGCAAAGCACAGATAGTATAAAAATAAAAAACTTGATAAAACACAAATTATCAGGCAACATTAATATATATTTATTGGAGAAAGTAATATATCAAACAAAAATAAAAGTTTATGTGTTTAAATATTTAAAGCATACATGTGTATACTATGTATCCTACAAAATAAACATATAAATTATATTCTTAAGATGTTGGAACATTTGAAATAATTGATCATATATTTGGCTACTTAGAAAACCTTAATAAATCTAGGAAGGTAGAGATATTATAAGCCAATTTAATAATAATTTAAAAACATTAGGGATGAACAGAAGAAGTATTTATACAGTGATTGTGCACATAAACTGTGCAGTTAGCCTGGTTTTGTGGTGGAAAACTTCAAAAGTTGCTTATCTTGTCTCCACTGCAGTTATCATAATATTAGGAAAATAATAGTTTCTGCAACATAGGATTCTTCTCATTAAATGACTCATTATATATAAAACTCTTAGAACCATTGTTGTAATATTGTATGTGCCAAATACGTATTAACCTAAAAAGTTAAGACACATGCTCTTAAATATTTGATTTAGAATAAAGTGAAAACTGAAATGACATTAATTAATTCAAAAATAATTAAAGAGAGAACCTCAGAAACAGTGGACAGAAAATAGACATACGTATAAAAAAGAAAAAAATAGAGTATTACATGGTATTTCTTAAAAATGATGAAAATAAGTGAACTAATTTTTGAATTTTAAAAAATAAATGTTAGAGAAATTAAATCAGGAAATAAGAATAAATTGAGTTAGAAGCAGACCAAGGTTTCTAGTGATAGGAGAGAGTTGTGAAAAGGTAGATTTCAGAAAAGTGGTAAATATTTTCAATCGCCATCATTGAAAATGGGAATATTTTAACTAGTTGGCGAGGCCTACTGCTTGGCAGTGTCAGAGACTCTAGTTGAGGATAGAAATTAATAATAATGGTAATGCAACAGGCATAGTGATGCAGTTTTCTCCACTATGATTCAGTCGTGCAGAAACAGAGGTCCTTTGATTTGGAGATTGACGTATTTAGCGTATTTTAAGGATCACGAGGAGAGGGCATCTGAGGGTAATAAAGAGTGTAAAGAAATACCTTCCCATAGACTTTCAGGATGGCAGGCAAGGAAGTGAAGCCGGAAGAAAACTGAGAGAATAAGAAAATCATGCAGGACTGGAGATTATGTTGAAGTATAAGAACATAATTACAAAGAGAAACAAGATTTAAAAAAGAAGGAAATTGGTGTGCTTTGGAGGTGTGGCAGGTTGTGATCTTTCAAAGATGGCTGCACCAAACATATCCAATGTCACCTGATGTTTTTACAATGTTCCATTGACATTCCTTCATAGATGTGAAAGTCTATGTCCCCTTCCCTTGAAACTTAGGCAGAACTTTATAGTTGCCTGGACCAATAGAACACAGTGGAAGTGATGCTGCATAATTTCAAAGGCTAGTTCACAAAAGGCAATAACGGCTTCCATCTGCCTTTCTCTTGGGACATGTGCTGTGGGAGCCTTGAATTGACATGTAAGAAGTTCAGCTATCCTGGAGTCACTATGTTGGAGAGACCACTTGGAGAAACTACCTAGAGATCGAGATTATGTCCAAGGAGTCCAGCTCACCGAGGCTTCCCATTTCAGGCACCAGACAAGCGATGAAGAGGCTTCCAAGATCATTCTTCTGAAACAACTGTCTGACTGCAACCTCGAGAGCATCCTGAGCCAGAACCACTCAGCCAAGCCATTCCCAAATTCCAGACCCACAGAAACAGTGAGCGATAGTAAATAATTATTGTTGATTTAAGACACTAAGTTTTGGGGTGATTTTTATACAGCATTAGAAACAAAAGGATGAATTGGAAATATGAAGAAAAATGCTAAATAGGAAAAAATGGGGGAAAATAAAAGGAGAGGAAAATAACAGTCTGCGGAAAAAGACAATGGAATGGCCCACAAGAGGAAAGTTTGCTCTGAGCATCTTAATGAATAAAGGATCAGATTACAGGGAAAGCTTCCGGTTCAAACACCATTAATCCCAGGCTCTATTTGCAGTGATTCAAATATTCGGAAAATATGAGTTGGGAATGAACTTTACATCAACTGAGAAGCTGAATTTATTTAGAAATCCATCATAGGAGAGAAAGAACGAAAGCTGTTGGAAAAGTTGTTATGATGATTCCATTATGTAGACACAGTCCTTTTCAGAAAGGAATTAAAGGGAAGTGAAGATGTGACGATCTCCTTAAAATGATATAGCATATTAACAGTTCCAGTAAAAACAGCAGACAGACTAGACTACGGAAGAGAAAGAAAAACTGGAACTAATACCACAACAGGGGAAGAGAAAGCTAACTTCTGGAGGCTCCTTCTAATTTAGAGACAGAAGGGCTGTAGGAAACAGCCAAAGTTATAAATTTATTTGCAATCAGGAAAAGTGCATTAAGAGTAGACCAAATATAATCTAATATCTCCACTATGTCTCCCTTAACCTCACATCCCTCTCCAGATACTGACCCAATTCTCTGCTTCTCTTTGTGGCAAATTACCGTGAAAGACAAAATACTTATTACCAGAAATTCTCCTTCTATTTCATCCTGAACGTACTCCATCTAAGTGTTGACACCTACGTCCCATAAATACTTCTCTTATTATCGTCACCAATGCCTCCACATCACCGAATCAATAATCTGGCCTCACTTTACTTGACTTAGTAGTTAGTAATTGATTACTCCCCTGCCCTTGAAATACTTCCTTTTCTTGGCTTCTAGGATGCCCTCTTCTCATGGTTTTCCTTTCACTTCATTGGCCATTCCTTCTCAGTTCCTCTTCATATTCCTGACCTCATATCTTAATGTGCCCCAGGGCATTGAACTAGCCTCCCAGCTAAGTGTCCTGCTTTTACCTTAACTCCCCATGGTCTATTCTCCACACAGCAGCAGTTGTGATCCTTAAAGAAAAAAGGTAAACCAAATCCTATTACTACTCTACTCAGTACTCTCCAACGGCTCTCTATTTTACTCAAGTAAAAAAGAAAATCAAAGTCCTGACTGTAAGCCTACAAATTCCCCCATGATCTGGCCCCAGAACCCCTCTGAATCACAACCTATCCCCGTCTTCCTTGCTCACTCTGCCCCAGCCACCGTGGCCTAATAGCTGATCTTTGAACATCCCAGGCACTCATCTATCTCAAGGCTTCGCACCTGCTCCTCCTCTGCCTAGAATCTCTCCACACTTATTCTGCTGTGTGTCTTGTCCCTTCACTTACTCCTCCTGAATAAAATAGTAATTCTTTGCCCTGCAAATCCAGCATTTCATATCTCTTTATTCTGCCTTATTTTTCTTCTTAGATTTACAGATACCTGTTGTAAATGGCATTTATTTTTATTTTTTATTTGTTTATGCCTGTATTCCCCAACTAGATTATAAATTCCATAAGGGCGGGAGCTACATCTCTTTTATTACCTGTCTCTAAAGCAAGAGGTGTGTCTGCAATGTAGTCAGTGCTCTGTAAGTATATGTTGAATAAATGAATGAATATTAGACTAAATGAAGTTCAAAATACCCCGTAATAGAATACTAGGTAGGCATAAACATGACAGTTTTGATATTCATATGTGGACATGGAAGGGGGTTTTTGGTGCATTGTTAAGGGGACAAACCAAATTATAGAATAGTATGTAGAGAATAACCTTAAAATATATATGGTTTATGTTTATAAATATGCCTAGAAAATTTTTGAAAGTTGTAAATGTAATCTTATCATTTATCTCTGGGAGAGAAATTATGTATTTTTATTTTCTTATTTATAAATTTCTGCATTTTTAACAATGATTGTAAGTTAACTTGTATAATTACAAAGACAACTGAGTAATTTCCACAGACATTACTGAGTAATTTCCACATGCAAAAGAAAGCACTACATGGACAAAGTGTTCATTTTATGCACTACTCATGGAATTTGAGTTATTTGGATTTCTGTTTTAACATTTAGAGCTTGGAAAGCCTGATTTTTTAAAAAAATTTATTAATATCTTAAATCCAAGAACTGAATGAAGAATTTTAATGAAAATAATCAGCTGAAAACTCAGAATAGATACTTTCACTATCTTTATTCACATTATTCTCATCTATAATTTATGAATAATCCTGTGTTATTGATGCTTTGAAAAATGGCGTATAGGGTACATATGTATGTATGTATGTAAAATACCTAAGAAGTATAACCAAATATTTACATTAGTTACCCACAAGTAGCAGGATCATTGTGATTTTTTTCTTGATATTTGTGGTCATAAAAATACAACAGATGCTATTAACATTTTAATGTATAAATGTATATACAAATATGATAACAATGATGCTTTAAAAACAATACATAAATATAAGTAAAACCATTTAAAGAGAATACACCAAAAGGTAAATAGTGGATACCTCTTGATGATGTAAGTATAAATATTTTCATTTGTTGTTTTTCAAATGCTATACATAATTACCAAGTATTTTCCAACGGAAAAAAAATTACCTTGAAAAGAAAAAGAAGGTAATTTAAACAGCATAAATCTGTTTCCAGTAGCTTTAATAACATAAAAATGCTATGTCCCTGTATGTTGTTGTTGGACATCTCTCCTATGGGATGTTCAGAGCCTTTCTTCAATACTTCCCTGGGAGAATTGCTCTTACAAAAATCGTCCAGTCTGTAATTCAGCAGAAAGCATCTCCTACCCCAATCATTAATCTCTCTTGGGGACAATGTCTGTGGCATGGATGACCTCATTTCAAAGGCTCATATATCCTATAATAAAAGGGAGAAAATATATTAAATTTAAATATAAATGTATGATAAATGATTATCTGGTCACAAGTTGTCCTTTCTCCATCTAATAATAAATTTGCTGAATCAGCAGACAAATGACATTGTCCCACCATGATGTTTAGAATGTGCAATATACTCTACTATCAATGAAATGAGAAGTAGAGAGTGGATACAGAGTTAGGAAAAAGAAATCTAAAGGATATTTGTCAAAACTTGGATTGTTTTTTCAGAGGTGTCGCAAATTCCTGAAAATCAGACCCAAATAATAGAAGTTCTAGAACAGTTCAAAGCTAGATACAGAGCTACTGTTTTCAGATAGGAATATTAGTTGCTTTATAAACAAAACCTTCCATAGCATATATTTGACCCTTCTGATTAGCCCAGTTGTAAGTGATGTTCTACTATAAGAAGTTTTGTTATTTGTGTCAAAGCAAAAGATATTATTAGTACATTAAAGTTACAATGTTTCCCAAGAGCTTGGAAGAAAGATTATCTACCAAAACAAACTCTGAAATCAACAAAACACAGTCATGGAGAAATGTCCAGTTTTAGCTGAAAGAAGTAGCACTTAAGCAGATCAGACTGCTCTGATTGGGTAGATTGATTTACCCAAAGAAAGACTATAGCAGATACTCCATTATTATAAAGAGTGATTTGTGGGGACAATCTTACGCTGATGCCATTGAATATTCAGATTATATAGAATTAATTATAGTATTAATTCCCCTTAATCTAAATCTTTCATCTGCCAATTTTGCCCTGTTGGCATGCCTACATGAAGTAAACATACTGGCCAGGAGTTAGATTTCTTTTTAGGAATAAATAAATTGGCAATGTGATTAATTCTTTCCTTTCTATGATCTTTTTTAATGTTACTGAAGTCCCAAAGGATGAATCCTTTCTTGATCCTAATAGATTGAGAGCCAGACC
This sequence comes from Equus przewalskii, assembly GCF_037783145.1. Taxonomy (NCBI): domain Eukaryota; kingdom Metazoa; phylum Chordata; class Mammalia; order Perissodactyla; family Equidae; genus Equus; species Equus przewalskii. Next base: position 52,814,097 of record NC_091849.1, read on the forward strand.
TTGTACAACAGTAATCCCACAAGGCAACACTATCTTGTGGAGCTGTTTTGACCATCTTGGAGACAGCCAGCCTATCTTCTCTGGTGACACATGGACCATAGGAACTGTTGTTTCATTCTAATGTTTAACTTCTTCAATGAATGGAATTATATTGTATAGAGAGCATTGAATTATGAGTCAAGTGCCTAATAAATGACAGCAACCAACACCAAGTCACACAAGCCAGAAACATGGACTTCTCCTCCTCCTCATCCCCTCCTCCATCTCAAATGGTCACAAGATCCTGTACATTTCAAATCCTTAAAGATCTTGGATCTATCATCTCCTCTCCATTTTTGTTTCCTCTTAGCTCGGCCATTTCCGTGTCTCTCCTAAACTAGTGAAATAGACTCATAACGGGATTATCCTTGCTTCCAAACCATAGTCCATGGCATTGCTCAAGCAGTTTTTCAAAATACCAACTTGATTGCTTCTTGTTTAAAACTCATCAAGAGCTTCCCTTTTCTCTTTGGATAAACTCCAGTCTCCTTGGAAAGGAATAAAAGGTTGCCCATAATCTGGTCATTTATCTCTTCCCCCCTACCCAAGGTGAATTTCATACGTATTAGTCTCTCTGAAATCCCCAGAACGTATTTCAGGGTCGTGTCTCTACGCTGTTTCTAGTTTCTCCTAATCCTGACTGCCCTGTCCCCCGACTCATGGCCACCTCCCATGAGTTAGTGAGGAGACCAGTGAGGAGTTCATGGCGAGATGATTAAGTACACCATCATGTTGACCTGATTTTTCTTTTCTAGTGAGGCCATCCAATAAAAGACAGTGAGAGTCTCTTATTTCTCCCCAAAATACAGTATCATATCTTCCTTTATTACTAAGTATTTTGGAAGCTTGTTTATAGACCTTATAGTCAAGAAGGTCATCACCAGATATATATATTCTTTCCACAGCTGTCAATTTTAGGTTGACTCTAAATCTGAGGATGATCAGATTTTACTTCTCTCCTCCAGATTCTGAGCATCTTACAAAATTTTAAACAGACAAATATAGGGGCAATGGAGAATTGGTTGGGGGGAAGCAAAATGTCATTAAATACAAAACAGTTGCCTTATGTTCCAAAAAGAAATGTTTTCTAATATATAGATGTTTCACTGATTTGCTGTTTTTATTTTTTCAACAATTTTTTCTTTCTTTGTTTATATGTCCTTTCATCCCCACCCTATTATCTGTGAAACTAGGGACCATGCCTCATTTTTGTTTTTGCACAGAGCCTTGGACATAGTAGACATTTAGTAAATGTTTGTTGAATAAAATCCGAGTGTTTTTGATCAATGTCAAGGTGCGATCTCTATGCATTTCATTTAACTGTTACGAGGATGGATTTTTTGTATGAAAAAACAAATTTTTTAAGAAACCATTAAATGAGAGCAGTGAATTTTGAATGGAAGTTCTGGAAACTTTGGCTTCTCCGTGGCAGCTCTGGAGGATACTGGCAGAGGCCAATGAACGGAGCTTGAATCTTCCCACCCAAATTTCGACCAGTGACTCTACTCTCTTCTGTTTCATTTATTTATTGCTAGCATTTTATTTGAAACATAAGCTATATTTTAAAATCACACACCCATTATCATTGTAAACTACTGAAACTGACATTTTATCATTTCCTCTCACCTCTAGAATGTTCTGATTCAATAGCTGGTTTCCATTTGAGTAATTAATCGAGGTGAAAATATTGTTTTTGTTGATATTAGATTAAGTTTTATTAGTCTAGGGTGTCTATAAATGTGCTTAGGGCAGACGTGTGTTCTACTTTTACTAAACTCTAAATGAAATTCAGTATATCTTGTGCTGTCTTAGAAAGTACAGATTTTTTTTTATGTGACATGGCACCTATGAAAAGTATCTCAAATTAACATTTATGGTCATCACATCACTGAAATTACAGTATTATTAGACTCACCTGGATCTTGATATTTACTCCCTTAAGAAGTGCATATATACATATATATGCTTCTTTCTCATAAATTTGTTTTTAAAACTATTTAGATAAATATATTTTAATATGATTAATTTCCTTGTAATCCTTTTTTTTTTTTAAAGAATATTGTGCTTTTAACAATATTTTAAGGAGAAGGGTCTATGGAGAAAGACTGATGGCACAACAAAATGCCCCAAATCCCCTGCTTTAGATGGTGACACAGCTGGTAGTTGTTGTTTTGGGCTAAGCAGGTATATGACCACAGATGCTTTCTATTAGATGTTTCCTCTTAAGTAAGTACCTGCAAGAGATAGCCCTCAGCAGTTGCACCTCTTTGGCAAAGATTAGCACCATTCACCCTGTGTCTTACATCAGGTTCTGTGTGTCACTGCGTTCTGGAAAGTCGAACTGTGTCACCTCCCTTGAACAGGAAATTATGTTTTGGTATTCTTTTTCTTTGTTTCATCAGTTTATTTTTCTTGTGGTAGCCCTACATAAATTCAGCATTTAGATGCTTTACTAAGTTTTTTTTCACCTGCTCAAGATCCCTTCACATGCTTCTTCCAATATCGTGATTTTCCTTGATGATGCACCCCTACCCCCTTCCACCATCAGTTCCTGTGGTTGGAATAGGACCAACACCGCCTGCATCTATGATGCTGGGCACCATGCAGGATCAGCTCTGCTTGGCAATATTGGTAGGCACAGGAAACATCTAGAACTGACGTGACTGAATTCTGGAATTTTAATAGGTAAAGAGTCACCATTCCCACTCTAGTTCTAAGAGAGAGCGATGCATGCCAAGTACTTGCCAACCATCTTCCCAACGAGAGGAAAGAAGCTGCCTGAGAATGGAGCTGATCCAGAAGGAAGCAGCTAAGAGACAGGAGGGGAAAAACCCTCAAGTCCTGAACACAAGGTTTAAAACATGCCTGAAATCACTTCTACCCTAGACTCTTCAACTATGGGAGCCTGTTGGAGGAGGCCCTCGAGAGGATGCGACCACTGGTTGACCCAAGAGCTGGACCCAGGCAACTGAAGGCTCCTCACCCCATGTTCTGTCCACCATTCCTAGAGTGGGAGCCATTTCAAGCACACAGCCTTGAGAGAGCCACGTGTTGTTGAGACCATCTGGACGGTATACCGGACTGAACCCAATTTAGACGTCTATATAAACTTTCAAGGTTTACTCATCATGTGGCCGCCCAAGACAAGTCTCATCATAGGTAAGTCCCTTTGCTTATTAAACCTCCTACCTACAGGTCTGGAGAGGTGTGCCTCTTTCTTTGGTCTCTCCTTGCCCTTCCTGTACAGGGGGCAGTTTGCAAATGACCAGAGCCACTGAATTTCTCCCTAACCTAAACCAGTTTTAGTTGGCTTATATCAAAAAGAACAAGTATCTTGATAAAATTTATAATACAAGTTTGGTGACTCAGTGCCTTTAAAAGGAAGTAATTGATTACTTTTATCACATTATAATTCTTTTGTTAGACAATTAAGTCAGTGTGTGCAATATAACTGGTGTTTGTTGTTTTCTGTGATATAAACCCCATATACATACTTAATACTTATAGCAACCATGGATACAATCAGCCCGTTTTACAGAGGAGCAAAATAAATAACTTCCAACATAAAGTCAATTACCTAGTGTTATTTCCGTTTCTTGGACTCCAAAGTCTGTGTTTTTTTCTGCTATGTATTCAGAAAGCAAAATACAACTTCTCTTCTACTGTAAAATAAGCACTGACAATGGCAATCAACAGCTCTCTCACTGTGTAACTGTGCACACACAAATGCTCCTCTCTCATCTAAAGATATCTAAAGATAGTTATCTACACATACCTTTTCCTAATTTCTTTCCAAAGCCGCATTCTATGTTTCCTAAGCATCCATTACAGAAAGCTCTCAGGTGATTTAAAAGCAGAAGCTGCACAATGCCCCAAGGGAGAGGACATGCTCTTGGTTCTTTTGAGTACATTTTTTTGAGCACATTCAAAGGTGAGATAAATAATGCCTGTCTGGTCTGTTCAGGCTTCTGTAAAAAAATACGGCAAACGGGGTGGCTTACAAACAACCAGCATTTATTTCTCACAATTCTGGAGAAATGGAAGTCCGATATCAAGGCACCAGTGTGCTCATGTCCCCCTGAGGGCCCTCGTCCTTGTTCATAACTGGGGCCTTCTCACCGTGTCCTCACAAGGTGGAAGGAGCAAGAGATCTCTCTGGAGCTTCTTTTTTAAGGCACTATTCCCATTCATGAGGGTTTCACCCTCAGGATTTAAGCACCTCCCAAAGGCTCTAATACCATCACCTTTGGGGGTTAGGATTTCAACATGTGAATTTTGGGGGGAGACACAAATATTCGGACCACAGCAATGCCTCTCATTGAAGCTGGGAGAAGAATAGTTGTCAAGTGATGAACACAAGTGACTGATTACCTTTCCAGTGGAGCAGGGAATTCCTGCATCTCCACGAGGAGTCATTTCTTACACTGTCACTGTATTTGGAGGGTTCAAGGAGCTGTAGCTGAAGCAGCACAACTTCAAGCACACTGGGATTTGTGGCACACGTAGAGGGCATTTCTTGTTTGGGAAGATGAAGTAAAAACACCAGTTTGATTCTAGTGGAACTTGAATTCCCTATACATTTTCCTGGGCTGCTTATGCCTTTTCTCCCTTTCCGTTTTCTCACATGACATAAAACTGCTTTAATGAAGCTAATTAATTTAGTGGAAACTGAACACGTTCGAGTGTCTAGGAAAATTGGGGGTTATACTTGGGAGGCTTTTACTCGGTTTAGTGTTCTAGTTGAAGGAGGAAAAAACCCTTTCCATGAGTGTGCAGAGTATGTATCATTTCTCTTAGCATCTGGCTTGAGGGCTTTCCTGGAAGCATAATATCTGACATCAGTACACTCAGAAGAAAATAATTGAATTTGGACATAATTAGGAAAGTTCACAGCTCAGGAAAGATTGGTGAGGAAATGGTGAGATAGCAAGCTGACTTGAATCACTAATGCTCTTAGGAAGCGAGCGCAGAAGCTGAAGCTTTGTTCTGGACCGTTACTGTTAACAAGGTGGGTGGAGTAGATGCATCTGCCATTCTTCCAGGTGAACGGGCCCAAGTTGTCCAGCATGATAGTCTTCATCTTCCTTGGTAAGTGACTTATGATTTTGGTTTATCCGAGTTCGTTACACCAATTCTTTGTGAACCGAAGGGTGTCCCATCCAACTTAACTGTCAATTAAGCTAACAGGGGCTTATAATATAAAGTATCAGTTACAAATTTATACTTTAACATAGTTTATTCCTTTTGCAAAAACGTACACTTGCTTTAACTCATTTGTAACTCTATAGAAAATGTACAATGAGAGAATTGTTTTAATCACTCAGGTTGCTTCTGTTGTATTGTATAGAATAACACGGTTACTTTGAGGTATTTATTAGGATTTGTGGAATTCACATATATACTAGAGCTTTTTTGAAATGAAACCTTCCAGTATCTATTTACAAGTTATAAGATGACAAATTTCGAATTATCTATTTTTCTTTGAAGTTAAATTTAAGTGAGATTAATTTAAACCATTCAGTTCCCCTAATTTTAAGGTGTTAATATTTACTAAGTAGGAGTCATCTAGTAGAGCAAAACAATACCACATAAAATGCTTCATTTTTCAGTTTTTTTGTGACCTTGAGATAAACTATGGACTTATCCCTCTTGTTTTGGGTTATGAATATATTGTAAGATGTTGGTGAAAAAGAATTTCTTTATACTTAAAGTAGAATCCATGAATATCTACTTGCTATATACCTTATTGAAAAAGCTATTATATTTTCTTTGGTATTTAGTAGAATCTATAAATTGAATTCAGGAAAAGAGATAGTTATGATTGTAGGTGAATATTAATAATCCACTAGTTAAAACAAAGCCAGTATATTTTCTGCTAACTCTACACTAATAGATATTGATGAATACAGGCATAAGGGTGGCAAGAAAACAAAGAAGGTTATTTCAAATTATGTTGAACACAAAAGGAAAGTCAAAATAAATCTAACCAGAGAAAATTAAGACAAGAATGAAAGGAGTCTTTCATGTATTTTCAGTTTTCCTTTGGTTTAAATAATAGCAATTCAGTGTTCCAAAATTTTGCTCCTTGTATTTATTTTTAATAATATTTCCTTATTTCTTTCTTTATTATGATCTAGGAGACTTTGATTTTTGTAGATCAGGGAGCAATATAACAGAATACACAAAATATATTACAAAGTCATTATGGCCCCACTTGAAAAGGCAATGATGGCCTCTGGTTTTCATCTTTCACTTCCAAATTAACCTTGACACTAGGTTGCATAAAGGAGGGAAACTATTTCTAACACTGTTAGAGTTCAAATTATGCTGTTTCATAGGTTGAACCAGTATTTTCACATAGTGTGTTCTTCAGAATACTTGTTCAACATCATCTAAATAGGTCTTGTGACGCAGGAAAGTTCCATAGCAAAGAAAGTGGGACATAGTGAATTTTTAAAACAGAACATTTAATATCTTAATGAGCCTTATTCATCTTAAAAAGGGTGATATAATGTGTAACACTCTTCTTATTTATTTTAAAATTGAACTTGTTTTTCACTGAGCATTTCAAGAGAATCCTTGAAAATTCCTGTGTTAAATACATAGCCACAAACGATACTCAGAATGGATAAGACTTTGGAAAGCTAAAGGTATTTTGATTCCAGTGGGCCAAATCATGAAGATGGTTTTTCTAGTTGATTCAGCATTTTATCTGAGTGGATGGTGTGGAAAATCTTGTAAAATCAAGTCAATTATTGAACCCCAAATTTTAAATACAAAAGAAAATGAAATCGATTTGGGAAAGATAACATGTAAATGATCATTACACTCAGGTACCAATGAGGTTTTGATGATGTATCCAGGAGACCATCACCTATAAATTTCCTGAGGGAGCTATTTGTAAGATACAATGATTGATGTCAAATAAAATTCCAGTTTCTTATGAGTTTTGTTTCTGACATAACATCCCTCCTTCAGGGTCTCTGGTAAGCTGGATTCAAACAAATAAACTTGGGCCAGAATCGAAGGGGCTCCCTTTCTCTTCCTCTGGGCTTGCCAACCCAGGTCAGGATCTTGGCCAGATGAGGTTGTCCATGAACGTGTGACAAAACAGAAAGCTGATGTGTCAATTTCCACTCCAGCCCTCAACAAGAAAAACGTGACCGAGCCACACTCGTGGGCCTAATCTCCAAATGCAGTGACCCAGCACGTAGTGCATACGACCCAGTCAGTTGTCGTGGATTCTCCTTAGGAGAAGAGGTTTGGAAAGAGGTAAGATAAACAAAAGATTTCAAGGCTTTACTTGAAGCCCATAACTCCATATTGTCACAAGTGATTCAAAATTAATATCATCCTTCCAAAAAATTCAAGTAAGTTTGTTCTCCTTAAGACATAGCTTGAGGTCTCTTGATTATAGTTACTATGCTGTCTCTATAACTCAGTTGTAATTCCCATATTTTTCTATGGGTTAAGCAAGTTTCAGTTTGCCTGCTTGCAGAATCAACTTGAGTAATTTGTCAAATATACTAAATTAACATTGCTACTTTCTTCATATTTTTAGAAAATATACTAAAACCTTTTCTCTTCTACCCAAAATAACTTGTAAATATCTGGAAGGTATTGTTTTTATTGAATATTATCAGTTATTTATGTATAGCTCATCTATAAACAACTATTCAAGATGGCGTAAGTCAACATACCATATCTATAATGCATCATTGTGTTTAATGATAGGAATACAGTTATGAATTACCCCTAATCCCTTCTCAGTAAAACCCCAGGACCCTGCGGTAGAGACGTGCACATAAATACACACTTTCATTACAGAATAGTAAATGCTATAGTTGGGGAAGTACCAAGATTGTAGTGAAACAGATGAGGGATGTTAAATTCAGTTTAGATGTAGGAAAAGAGATTATTGAATTCAGGGGAGGTTTCCATAGAATAGGTAATTATTGTGTTGAGTCTTAAAAGACAAGAAAAGGTTATTCCCAGAGGAAAAAGGAAAGGAGTGCCTATACAGTAAATGCTACTAGTGACTATACAGTAAAGCCTCCAAGGTACAAGACAGCATGGAGCATTTGGGAAGCTATAAATTCTTGAGGACCTTTGGATTGCACAGGATGAAGAATATGAGTCACATCATATTCTGCGAGACGCTGTGAGGAATCATTCAAAGGATGAAGCAGAGAAACAACAGGACTAGAATGGTGCATTAGGCAGTTTAGGGACTGTAAAGAATCTGTCTGAATAAGGAAACTGGAGGTAGACTGACCAACTATGCAAGAATGGATATGGGACAGCGAAGTTGAGGATGGACAAGGAGTGTATTGTGAATCCAAGTTTGGGTGTCTATGTGAATAGTAGAATTACTGATGACGTAGAATGGTCAACTAGGGACTGGTGACAATGAGGACAATACTGAAGATATTAGTTGGAAGAGTATCTGAAACATTTAGGTGGAGGTAATAGTTAGCATCCATAACTAGAATAATGGGAAATAATAGGATTAAATCATACGTTTGAGAATCATTAGTCTAGAGATTTCAGTTAAAACCATGAGAGTACATGGAATTGCCCATAGAAAATGTAAAAATTAGAATGGGAAAAGTCTGAGGACAGAACGTAAGCTAAAAATATACTTTAACAGCAGAGTAAGACGATTCTGGATAGGATCTAGCTATGGTCAGAAAGTATCAAGTGGATAAGCATCAAGAAAACTAGAAGAGAGTGTTGCCAAAGGAAGAGAATTTCAAGAACAAAATGACATCAAAATACCCAATGATAAAAGTAGGCAAGATGAAGTCTTAAACTATTAAATTTGATGTTATGGAGATGAATAGGACATTTTTAAGAGCAATTTCAATGGAGCAATAGTCATAAAAATAAATTACAAGTTGAGGAATGAATAGGCAGTAAAAAAAGAGAGAGCAAATATAAATTCTTCAATTAAGAATCTTATGGAGTCTGCCCCGTGGCCAAGTGGTTACGTTCGAGTGCTCTGTTTGGCAGCCCAGGGTTTCGCCGGTTCACATCCTGGGTATGGACATGGCACCACTCATCAGGCCATGCAGAGGTGGCATCCCACACAGCTCAACCAGAGGCCCTCACAACTAGAATATACAATATGTACTGAGAGGCTTTGGGGAGAAGAAGAAGAAGAAGAAGAAGGAAGAAGAAGGAAGAAGAAGAAAAGATTGGCAACAGATATTAGTTCTTAAATAGGAGGGCCTACCCAGTGGCATAGAGGTTAAGTTTGTGCCCTCTGCTTTGGCGGCCCGGGGTTCACTGGTTCAGATCCTGGGTGCGGACCTATGCACCATTTATCAAACTGCACTGTGGCGGGCATCCCACCTATAAATTGGAGGAAGATAGGCACAGATGTTAGCTCAGGGCCAATCTTCCTCAGCAAAAAGAGGAGGATTGATGGTGGGTGTTAGCTCAGGGCTAATCTTCCTCAGAAAAAAAGAATAAAGAATCTCATATAGGAGGAATATAGATCTATAGCTAGACGCTCAGTTAAGATCTATTCCAGTTTTATAAAAATTTTATCACATTTTATTTTTCATAATTCTGCTCTTTATCATTAATAACTTAGATTTGAGATAAATAATTGCCATACTGTAATATTGCAAATTTGTTGCTGTTTTTGTTGTTTTGTTACTGTTGTTATTCAAGTTCTGGGGCTGTGCTTGGAAAAGGAATCCACTTCCCAAACCACTGATTGCAGATATTTAAGAGAGCAGTGCCTAAGTGATGCAAATGGATGTAAACATGCATGGAGAATAATCGAAGATGCCTGCAATGTTTCAGGTAAAACAAGGTCTTTAAAGTAAACTCAAATGATTTAAAATTTTTTTTTAATCTTATTGAGGTCATAATAGTTTATAACATTGTGAAATTTCAGTTGTACACTATTATTTGTCAGTCTCCATATATATGTGCCCCTTTACCTCTCATTCACACTCCCCAACCACCTTCCTCTCTGGTAACCACTAATCTGTTCTCTTTGTCCATGTGTTTATCTTACACATATGAGTGACATCATACAGTGTTTGTTTATCTTTCTCTATCTGGTTTATTTCACTTAACATAATACCCTCAACGTCCATCCATGTTGCTGCAAATGGGATGATTTTGTCTTTTTTATGGCTGAGTAGTATTCCATTGTATATATACACCACATCTTCTTTATCCATTCATGACTTCTCAGGCACTTGGGTTGCTTCTGCATCTTGGCTATTGTGAATAATGCTGCAATGAACATAGGGGTGCATAGGTCTCTTTTAATTGTTGATTTCAAGTTCTTGCATAAATATCCAGTAGTGGGATAGCTGGGTCCTATGGTATTTCTATTTTTAATTTCTTGAGAAATTTCCTTACTGTTTTCCATAGTGGCTGCACCAGTTTGCATTCCTACCAGCAGTGTATGAGGGTTTCCTTTTCTTCACATCCTCACCAACATTTGTTGTTTTTTGTTTTGGTAATTATAGCCATTCTAACAGGTGTAAGGTGATATCTCATCACAGTTTTGATTTGCACTTCCCTAATGATTACTGATGTTGAACATCTTTTCATGTGCCTGTTGGCCATCTGGATATCTTCTTTGGAAAAGTGTGTGTTCATATCCTCTGCCCAGTTTTTGATTGGGTTGTTTGATTTTTTGTTGTTGAGTTGTATGAGATCATTATATATTTTGGAGGTTAAACTTTTATCAAATATATAATTTGCAAATACTTTCTTCCATTTGGTGGGTTATCTTTTCATTTTTTTCCTGTTTTCCTTTGTGTTGCAGAAGCTCTTTAGTCTGATGAAGTCCTATGTATCTATTTTTTCTTTTGTTTCCCTTGCCCAAGTAGACATAGTATTCAAAAAGATCCTTCTAAGACTGATGTCAAAGAGTGTACTGCTTATACTTTCTTCTAGAGGTTTTATGGTTTCACATCTTGCTTTCAAGTCTTTAATCCATTTGGAGTTAATTCTTGTGTATGGTGAAAGATAATGGTCTACTTTCATTCTTTTGCATGTGGCTGTCCAGTTTTCCCAACACCGTTTATTGAAGAGACTTTCCTTTCTTCATTGTATGTTCTTAGCTCCTTTGTCAAAGATTAGCTGTCCACAGATGTGTGGTTTTATTTCTGGGCTTTCTATTCTGTTCCATTGATCTGTGTGTCTACTTTTGTACCAGTACCATGTTGTTTTGATCACTCTAGCTTTGCAGCATATTTTGAAGCCAGGGATTGTGATGTCCCCAGCTTTGCTCTTTTTATCTCAGGATAGCTTTAGCTATTCAGAGTCTTTTGTTGCCCCATGTGAGTTTTAGGATTCTTTGTTCTATGTCCGTGAAGAAAGTCATTGGGATTCTGACACGGATTGCTTTCAATGTGTAGATTGCTTTAGATAGTATGGACATTTTACCTACATTTATTCTTCCAATCCATGTGCATGGAATATCAGTCCATTTGTTTATGTCATCAGCAATTTCTTTCAATAACATCTTAGAGTTTTCACTGTAAAGGTCTTTCACATCCTTGGATAACTTTATTCCTAGATATTTTATTCGTTTTGTTGTGCTTGTAAATGGGATTATCTTCTTGAGTTCTCTTTCTGTTACTTTGTTATTAGAATATAGAAATGCAACTGATTTTCATAAGTTGATCTTGTACCCTGCAACTTTGCTGTAGTTGTTGATTATTTCTAATAGTTTTCCAATGGATTTTTTAGAGTTTTTTATATATAAAATCATGTTGTCTGCAAACAGCAACAGTTTCATTTCTACATTGCCAATTTGGATACCTCTTATTTATTTTTCTTGCCTAATTGTTCTGGCCAAAACCTCCAATATTATGTTGAATAAGAGTGGTGAGAGCAGTCACCCTTGTCTTCTTCCTGTTCTTGGAGGGATGGCTTTCAGTTTTTCCCCATTGTGTATGATGTTGGCTCTAGGTTTGTCATATATAGCCTTTATTATGTTGAGGTACTTTCCCTCTATACCCATTTTACTGAGAGGTTTTTTTTTTTTAAATCATAAATGAATGTTGGATCTTGTCAAATGCTTTCTCTGCATATATTGAAATGATCATGTGATTTTTATTCCTTATTTTGTTAATGTGGTGTATCACATTGATTTGCAGATGTTGAACCATCCCTCCATCCCTGCTACAAATCCCACTTGATCATGGTGTATGATCCTTTTAATGTATTGCTATATTCGGTTTGCCAATATTTTGCTGAGGATTTTTGCATCTATGTTCATCAGCAATATTGGCCTGTAATTTTCCTTCTTTGTGCTGTCCTTGTCTAGCTTTGGGATCAGGGTGCTATTGGGCTCATAAAATGTGTTAGGAAGTGTTCTGTCTTCTTCAATTTGTTTGAAATAGTTTGAGAAGGATAGGTATTAAATCCTCTTTGAATGTTTGGTAGAATTCTCCAAAGAAGCCATCTGGTCATGGACATTTTTTTTTGCAGAGGTTTTTGATTACTGCTTCAATATCTTTACCCGTGATTGGTCTATTCAGATTCTCCATATCTTCTTGATTCAATTTTGGGAGGTTGTATGATTCTAGGAATTTATCCATTTCTTCTAGACTGTCCAATTTGTTGGCATGTAGTTTTTCATATTATTTCCTTTAAGTCCTTTGTGTGGTATCCATTGTAATTTCTCCTTTTTCATTTCTAATTTTATTTATTTGAGCCTTCTCTCTTTTTTTCTTGGTGAGCTTGGCTAAGGGTTTGTCAATTTTGTTTATCTTTTCAAAGAACCAGCTCTTAGTTTCATTAATCCTTCCTACTGTTTGTTTGCTTTCAATTTCATTTATCTCTGTCCTAATTTATATTATTTCCCTCTTTCTGCTGACTTTAGGCTTTGTTTCTTCTTTTTCTAGTTCTGTTAGGTGTAGTTTAAGATTGCTTATTTGAGATTGTTCCTATTTGTTAAAGTGGAACGGTATTGCCATGAATTTTCCTCTTAGGACCATTTTTGCTGCTTCTCATATGAGTTTGTATGATGTCTTTTCATTTTCGTTTGTCTCCAGGTATTTTGTGATTTCTCCTTTGATTTCTTCAATGATTCTTTGGTTGTTCAGTAGCATGTTGTTTAGTCTCCACATATTTCTCACTTTCCCAGCTTCTGTCTTGTAGTTGATTACTAGTTTCATAGTGTTATGGTCAGAAACGATGTTTGATATGATTTCAATCTTCTTAAATGTATTGAGGCTTGTCTTTTTTCCCAGCATATGGTCTATCTTTGTGAATGTTCTATGTGAACTTGAGAAGAATATGTATTCTGGCTTTTTTTGGATGGAGAGTCATATATGTATCTATGAAGTCCATCTGGTCATATTTTTGTTTAATTCCAATATATACTTGCTGACTTTCTGTCTCGATGATCTATCTATTGATATAAGTGGGGTATTGAGGTCCCCTGCTATTATTGTGTTGCTGTTAATTTCCCCTTTTAGGTCTGTTAATAGTTGCTTTATGTATTTTGGTGCTTCTATGTTAGGTGCATATATATTTATAAGAGTTATGTCCACTTGGTGGAGTGTCCCTTCTCTCGTTAAATACTGCCTTCTTTGTCTCTCATTGCGTTTTTTGTCTTGAAGTCTACCTTGTCTGAGAAAAGTATAGCAACACCTGTTTTTGTGTGTGTGTGTGCATGTGAGGAAGATTGTCCCTGAGCTAACAACACCTGTTGCCAATCTTCCTCTTTTTGCTTGAGGAAGATTGTCCCTGAGATAACATCTGTGCTAATCTTCCTCTATTTTCTGTATGTGGGATGCCACCACACCATGGCTTGATGAGCGCACACCTGCTTTCTTTTGTTTGCTGTTAACTTTGAGTGTCATCTTCCAACCCTTTGCTCTAAGACTGTGTTTGTCTGTAGAGCGGAAATGTGTTTCCTGGGGTCAGCATGTTGTTGTGTCTTGTTTTTCAATCCATCCAGCCACTCTGTGTCTTTTGGTTGGAGAATTCAATCCGGTTACATTTAGAGTGATTATTGATATATGAGGGCTTAGTGTTGTCATTTTATCACTTGTTTTCTGGTTCTGTATTTCCCTTTTATCTCATCCTATGTATTTCCAACTGCCAATTCAGTTTGGTGCTTCTTTATGATGGTTTTCTCTTTATTTATCATTTGTGTCTCTGTTCTGATTTTTTGTTTAGTGGTTACTGTGATGTTTGTATAAAAGATCTCATAGGTGAGATAGTCCATTTTCTGATAGCCTCTTATTTCAATAGACTAAGCATGTTCCATCCCTTCCTTTTCCCCATCTAAGTTGCTGTTGTCACAGCTTATTCCATTTTGTGTTCTGAGCTGGTGGTTAAAATGAAGTGATTATTGTTATTTTTGATATTTTCCTTCCCTTTATCTTTAATGTTATAATTAAGTCTTGGGTGATCTGTTCTGATAAAGAGCTGCAATTTTCTGATTTTATCTGTCTATGTATCTCCTTTCTCAAGGCTTTTAAACTCTTTCTTTTTCCTTTCAGGCATGAGGGCCTTCTCGATCATTTCATGTAGGGGGGTCTTGTGGTGATGAACTCCCTCAGCTTTTATTTATCTGGGAAATTTTTATTTCTCCACCTTATCTGAAGTATGTTTTCACTGGATAGAGTATTCTTGGCTGAAAGATTTTGTCTTTCAGAATTTTGAATGTGTCATTCAACTCTCTCCTAGGCTATAAATTTTCTCCTGAGAAATCCACTAAAATCCTCATAAGGGTTCCTTTTTAGGTTATTTTCTTCTGCCTTGCTGCCCTTAATGTTTTTTCTTTGTCATTGACTTGCCAGTTTTACTAACATATGTCTTAGAGAAGGTCTTTTTACATTGATGTAATTAAGAATTCTATTATTTTCATTTACTTGTCATTCCAACTTCTTCCCCAAGTTTGGGAAGAAGTCCTCAGCTATTATTTCTTTGAACAAGCTCTCTGCTCTTTTCTCCCTCTCTTCTCCTTCTGGAATACCTATAATCCTTATGTTGCATTTCCTAATTGAGTCAGATATTTCTCAGAGAATTTCTTCATTTCTTTTTCATCTTAGTTCTCTTTGCTTCTCCATCTGAAGTTTATCTATGTTTCTGTACCTCAAATTACTAATTCTGTCTTCCATAATATCAGCTCTGTTATATAAGGACTCCAGATCTTTCTTTATCTCATTCATGGTTTTTCATCTCCAACATTTCTGATTGTTTTTATTTTATAGTTTCAATCTGTTTTGTGAAGAATTCCCTCTGTTCATTAATTGTATTCCTGACTTCATTGAACTGTCTTTCTCAAATTTCTTGTAACTTGTTGAGTTTTTTTTTATGATAGCTATTTTGAATTCTCTGTCATTTAGATTGTCAGATTTCTGTGGCTTCAGGATTGATTTCTGGGTACTTGTCATTTTCCTTCTGATCTGGGATATTGGTATGTCTCTTCATGCTATATGATGGTGGGGACTTGTGCTATCACATGGTCGTAGTATCTGGTTGCAGACTCCACCTACTACCACTGAGGAGAGGAGCAGAAGCTGTGTGTTCTGAGCCCACTGTGATCCATGGCAGCTATGTCTGTCCTTTGGAAGCTGTGCTGACAGGGCCCATCTGTATTTGCCCACTGGCTGCCACTGCTTTACCCACGTAGGAATGCAGGTGCTCTGGCTGACCAGCCAAGTTGGTACACCAAGCAGGTGGGGGGGAGGGGTGCTTTCTTTTACATGTGCAATCCTGGCACTCCCACTATGCATTCACTATCTGTCCTCTTGGACTGCTCTGCTTGGTGATGATACCCCTGCAATTGCTTAGCCTCCTTGGTGTGCAGCTTCCCCACAGGCTGGGAGGCAACTCCAGAAGTGAAGACATTCCCATAGATGGCTGACCTCACCCTGCCTCCTCTCAGAGTTGCATGCTGGGTGCTGTGCACAGTCCCGTACCCTAGATCACTGCTCTTCAGGGAAGGAAAGGAGATCCCCTTACTTGCCTCCCGAGGAGTCTAGCACCTCCACCTTCAGATGTATGGCTGCATGGATCTCTCAGACATCTATTGTATTGTGTGTGTGTCCTCTTTTGATTTATGAACGTCCTTTTCATTTTTCCTTGTGGGCAAGAGACTAAGGGAAGAGCTAACTCCACGATGATGCTGATGTCACTCCAAATGGTTTCTTTTTATTGAGTTAAACTAGGATTTGATATTTTCTCTCACTAGCCTAGGAACTAAGATTATTTTGTTCTAAATACTTTCAAATACCTATCAAACTTGATATTCAAGGGATTCACCTTTAATTGCTTGTTAGTGAATTTAGTTACAAAAGGGTACTATTAGTTAATCAAGGGCCCTGACACATTGAGATTGAGGGCAGCTTTATGCAAGATTTCAGATTATTTTTTTACTTATCTCACCATGTATAATGCTACAATTGTATACATACTTCTCAGCAGCACGGCAACAATTTTTCAAATAAAATATTCTTTTGCTTATATGTTAATATATCAATGATAAAAATAGAAAGATATAATAAACTTTTCAAAAAATTGTATTCTAACATGTTGGCAAGTTTTATCATCCTGTATTATGAATAGTATAATACCATAAAAACCTGATAACTTTTCTGGAAGTTTCAGTAAGAGAAATCCAAAAATAAAAATAAAAATATGTTCTTCCATGACTCACTTTGTTTCTGCATTCATTTCAGGGTGAGTAAATTCTGTACTGCTCATGTCCTTGCCCATCTGCATGTGCTTCCTCTGTTTCCCAAAAGATATTAGGTGTGGTGTGTTGGGTTGAGAGGCAGCAACCTATAATTCTGACGATGCCAATGTTCACAATCTCCATCATCAGGGCTCCTGCCCAACTACATGATCTCAAAGAATGACACAGGAAGTGAGATTTCCTTCTCTTCTCTGTCCTTGAGGGAGTATATGGAATGTTCATACTCCAGAGAAAATTACAGCTCTCTAATCCCACATTCTTCTTACTGTTCAGGAAAAGAATTTCAGAGACATAATTTGCTCAAAGTAACACAATAATTTTAAGATGAGAATAGAGAACAATGACCCAAAAGATCTTTTATTTGTTTTGATGATGAAGCTCTTTGTTACGTTATGTAGTACAATTTAAGAAGTATTGTTAAAATATTGCATTCAGTGTGTCATGAATTATAGCCTATTTATTTCAGTATACAAATAGCAACTCATTTGTAGTGAATTGCAAGATTTGCATAATTATCCCATACATGAAGCTGAAATAGAAATATTCTCAAATACACAAATGAAATGAACTCAAGTAGTTTTATTCAGAAAAATGAATAAGAGAAAGTTGTTGGGTAGATGAATATGGCTTTTTAAATTAAGAAAGAAGATGAAATATTGGTAATTGTGAAAGACTCATTATTCAATAGTATTTATCAAGTGTTTTCTAAGTGTCAAGACCACTTTATTTCCCATGATAAATTTAGAGTTACCTGCACATCTCTTATTATAATGTTAGAATAACATGTAAAATCAAATAGCAGATTAAGACAAAATAACTAATAAAATAGCTAAACTGACAAAATGGCTAATATTCCAGAACATTCTGGTCACCTCATATAAAGGAAGCCTTGATTATTATTGAAAAGCAAAAGTTGGCATTCTAAGTGGAGATAAAGCTACTTTAAAATACAGAAAGTTTTACTCTAAATTTTTGAAAGTAAATATTGGAGAAAAAGACAGTAAAAGATAGATTTTTATTTGCTTAAAAAATCCCTTATATGGACATCTTACAGGAACCCCAGATAATCTTACTATAACAAAGAATTACTCAGATTAATGGGTTAAAAGCATTTTGGGCAGAGGGCTCAAAAACTCTATTCAGATTAATATCTGAGGTGTTAACTGTTTACCTGTGAAATCTAGGTAACACTCGCAAGATGAAGGATTCATCAAGGTGTAACGTGAGCATCCAGTCCTTTGTGGAAAGCAATGGCCAATTTAAAGATTGTCTCTGCGCTGATGACCTCTATTGTACTGTTAACAAATTGCTTGGAAAAAAACGCATCAATGAATCAGGTAATACATTGTTATATGGAATATTTACAGTCATGAAAAAGAAAAACACAATTTCAAAAGTAACCACATCTATGTAATTTGATTAATTCTCTTTTTGATAACAATTAATTCTTCATATAATTTAAGGTTCTATGAGCTGTAGATCTCAGTAAGTGCATGATATAGTTCTCTAATTGGTATCCACAATTTCAAGCTTCATTCAATTATAATCCATCAGAATATAGATTCACTCATTCAATGTGTATATTTGTGGGGCTCATTATGGTTTTGCACAAGACCTCAATGATAGAAGACAAGTAAGATATCATTTCTGTTGTTAAAGAACTCCAGGTCTCCTAAGAAAGACCTAAACATAACCACTTACCTAGAATTATAATTGCCTTTGGATAGGAGCATTTAATATGCATTTATTTACTGCCTACTCAAGGTGCCAGGCAAACGCTAAAGTAGTGGTAAGCAAAATAATCTGCATGTGCCTTGAGGGCACATAGATTTTCCAAGGGACATGTGAGATCAAATAGTTCTAGAGTGATCAATTTCCGGGTCCTTAATGTCCCTATGTACTCTCTCTGAAAAGCGGTCAGGTTGGAAATGCACCTGTTATCATAGAGTACTCACCTCTTCTTTCACAATCAACCTTCTCCCGCTTTATAGGAGTTAGGTTTAACTCTCATATATCTTGAATGGTCCCATTGTTGAACCCCTCCAATCATTTATGGTGAACTCATTTGGTAATTTTCTTTTTGTTCTTTTGAGGAAGATTACCTCTGAGATAATGTCCACTGCCAATCCTCCTCTTTTTGCTGAGGAAGATTGGCCATGAGCTAACATTTGTGCCCATCTTACTCTACCTTATATGTGGGATGCCTGCCACACATGGCTTCTTAAGCAGTGCATAGGTCCACACCTGGGATCTGAACCAGTGAACCCCAGGCTGCTGAAGCAGAGCATATGAACTTAACTGCTAAGCCACCAGGCTGGCCCCTCATTGGACAATTTTCTGTTATGTAAGTTTGCCTTTTCCAAAATTTCATATAAATGGAATTATGCAACATGCTGCCTTTCGAGCCTGATTTCTTTTATTTACCATAATGCATTTGAGATTCATCATTTTACGCATAAGTTCTGTTTTTTGAGGAGTAGTTTCCATTATATGGTTATATCACAGCTTGGCTATCCATTCTCCTTTGAAAGTTATTTGCATTATTTCCAGATTTTTAGAGATTATAAATAAAGCTGCCATAAATATTCACATACAAGATTTATATAAATGTAGGTTTTTATTTTTATTGGGTAAGAAATTATTGGGTCATATGGTAAAGTGTATGTTTAATTTATAAAAAGCTTTCATTCTGTATTTCAGATTTGATGTAATAATCAATGTATGAAAGTTCCAGTTGCTCAACATTCTCAGTAGCACTTGATTTTTTTTTTTTTTTTGGCTTTCTAATACATATTTAGTGATATCACACTGTGGTTTTAATTTGCACTTAAATAATAATAATGTTGAGCGTATCTTCATGTGCTTATGTGTCATCTCTTTATATTATTTGGTAAATTGTCTCCTCAAAATTTTCCCCATTTTTAAATTGAACTTTGGCGTTTTTCTTGAGTTTTAAGAGTTGTTTCTCTATATTGAATAGTATCTATCAGAATATGTGTTTTGTAGACTATATTTCCCAGTATATATCTTTCATTTTCTTAAGTGTCTTTCAAAAAACAGAATTTATCATTATTATTATTTTTATGGATCATGGCTTTAATGTTGCATTTAAGAAATTTTTACCCAACCCAAATTCACAAAGACTTTCTCATATGGTCTAGAAGTTGTGTAGTTTAGGTTTTACATTTAGGTCTTTGGTACATTTCAAGTTAATTTTTGCATATGGTGCAAGCAATGGGTGGTATTTGATTTTTTTCCATATGGATATCTGATGGTACCACTATATTTGCCGAAGAGACTATCAGTTTCACCTTTCTCAAAAATCATTTGGTTGTATATTAGTGGTTTTATTTCTAGACTTTCTTTTCTCTCCAATGATCTATATTTCTGTACTTCTGCCAATACTTTACAGTCTTACTGTAGCTTTATAGGATGTCTTGAAATCAAGCAGTGTAATTCTTTTAACTTTATTCTTTTTAAAAATTGTCTTAGTTATTCTCCTTCTTTGCTTTTCCATATGAATTTTACAATCAGCTTGTCATTGTCTACAAAAAATCCTGCTGGCATTTTGTTTCAACTTACATTGAAATGTAGATAAATTTGGGTAGATTGACATTTTCACTATAAGAGTTTTAAAATCCATGAACATGGTGCTTCTTTCCATTTAGTTAGGACTTCTTTGGTTTCTTTTATCATTATTTTATAGTTTTCAGTCAATAGTTATTGCAGACATTTTGTTAAGATTTATACAAATATACGTCACTTTTTTGATACTATGGAAAATGGTAATTTATTTTACATTTTAATTTCCAATTAATCCTATCTAGTATACAGAAATACAGTTGATATTTTATATGGACTTTATATCCTGTGACTTGCTCAACTCAATTATTAGTTCTAGTAATTTTCTTTTCCAGAATGTATAGGATTTTCTATGTGGACAACCTTTATCTGTGAATAGAGAGAATTTTATTTCTCCCTTTCTAATCTATAGGCTTTTATTTCTTTTCCTTGCTCTATCATTCTGAGTAGGACTTTCAGGATCATTGGGAGTGGCCATCCTTGCCTTTTTACCTATGTTAGGGGGAATGCATTCAGTTTTGCACCATAAAGAGTGAGTTTTCAGCAGTGCTTTCTTCGCAAATTCCCTTTATCAGGCTGAGGAAATTCCTTTTTATTTCTAGTTTGCTTAGAGCTTTTTATCAGGAATGGATAAATGGATGTTAAATTTTGCAAATGTTTTTTCTGCCTCTATTGAAATTATTATGTTTTTACTACTTTAGTTTTTTATATGGCAAATTTTATTGTTGATGTTTGAATGTGGGATCCAATCCTTCATTCCAAGGCTACATTCTGCTCAATCATGACGTATTACTAATTTTATATATTTCTGGATTTTCAATTTGCTAATTTTTTGTTGAGAGTTTTTAATCTATGTTCAAAAAGGATATTGGCATGTTGTTTTCTTTTTTATAATGTATTTGTCTGGTTTTGTGGCCTGGGTAATGCTGTTCTTTTAAAATGAGTTGGGGAGTATTTCTTCCTCTTCTTTATGCTAGAACAGTAAACAAATAATTGGCATTATTTCTTCCTTAAATGTTTGATTCAACTCACCAATGAAGATATCTGTGCCATTCTTCATCGGAAGATTTTAAATCTTCAATGTGTTTAATTGTTATGAAATTGTTCTGCTTGTTTATTTCTTCTTGAGTGAGCTTTGATAGTCTGTGTCTTTCAATAAACTTGCCCATTTGTTGGATTTATGCTGAATTTTTATTTTTAGAATTTCCATTTTATTCCTTCTTTTTGTTTCTATCTCTCTGCTAAGTTGCTCCTAATAGTCCCAAACTGTCTTTCAAATGTTTGTGGGATTTGTAGTAATGTCTTCTCTTTCCTTCAGATACTGGTAATTTGTATCCTGTCTGTCTCTGTGTGTTTCTGTCTTTCTCTCTCTGTCTCCGTCGTCTCTTTCTCTCTTACGCTCTCTCTCTCTCTCAGTTTTGCTGTTTATTATTTCTTTTATTGTCTTTGGTTTGACTTGAAGTAGCTCTTCACTCTCTATTTTCTTAAGATAAAAGCTTATATCACCGATTGGAAGTTTCCTTCTTTCCTCATATAAGCATTTTATTATATGAAGTTCCTTCTAAGTGCTGTTTTAGTTACATTCACAAATTTTAATATGTCGTGTTTTCATTTTTATTCAATTCAAAATATTTTCTCATTTCCCTTGTGATCTCCTCTTTGATTCATGGCTTATTCATAATACTATAGTTTAATTTCTGAGCATTTGATGATTTCCCAGATATCTTTGCTATTTATTTCTAATTTCAGCCTCATTAGAGAACATATTTTATATAGTCAATTCTTAATGACAATGATCATTGCTATATATCACTTGGATATTGTGATACATATACACTCACAGAGTACTTGAAGTTACAGAGGAAGAAATAATGATGACTCAGCAGGCTTCACAGAGGAATGGTAGACTTGGGGCTTGTTGGGTACCTTGGATTCATTTGGGAGACAAAATAAAATGTACATTCTAAACAGAGGAAACAGAATAAAACAGAGCACATTTGAGGAGCAAGAAATCCTTTGTTAAGCTGAATTGTAGAATGGAGGAGCATTAGGTGATGAGGCTAGAAAGAAACCAGATGTTTATATAAAGGAGGAAAGCTGAACTTACATATCTTTCTAAAGAGATTAGACTTTGAACTTGTTATGATGAGCTGCTAATGCATTTTAAACAGAGGGAATGCAGAATCAGCTTTTCAAAGGATATCACAGGCAGTGGTGTAGAGGATGGAATGGAGGGGAGGGAAAGATGCAGGCCAGGGACATAGTTAAAAAACCGTCGGGATAAATTGGGACAGAGGTGATATATGCCTAAACTAACACTCTGGTGCTGAGGACTATAAGGAAAAGACATAGTTAAGAAAAATTTCTGAATTATAATCAATAGGAATTGTGACAGCTGGATTCGAAGAGTATGAAATGTATTAATCTTGTTGTACAAGTTGCTAGCTTAGGACAAGGGTCTTGCTGTACATTGAGACAGAAAAGAAAGAATCAAGTGCAGGGTTGGGGACAGAAGTGATGAGTTATATTTTGGAGACATTGCATCTGGGACATGCTTTAGAACATTCAAAATGTTAGCATTTTAAGTTTCACATGATAAAAAAAAGTAGTTTAAAAAAAAACAAATGAAGGAAGCTGCCACATCTAACTGGCATTTGGAAACGTGGATCTTGCACTGAAGAGAGTAATCCAAAATAGCTATTCAGATTTTGGAGTTAAATTTTATAAGAAGTAGATAAAAACATGAAGGAGGATAAGATTGGCTGGGAAAGGATATAAAGTGAGAAAAGATATACAGTGAGAATAACATATTTTGATAATAACATTTATGATCTAGTTGAAGAAACCAAAAAGAAGGTGTTAAAAACAGAAAAAGAAAGCGCAGAAAGAATTTTTGAAGCCAATGAAGCAGAGAAGGACATGGAAAAAAACAGTGAACAATTACAAATGCCAAGAAGAAGTCACATAGGATAGGGACTGAAATGTATGAGTTAGCTAATTAGTAGGCCTTTACTAGTTTTAGATTGAAGTGGGATGAAATGAAAGCATATTGAAATACTAAAAATATTTCTTGGCTTTTGTTTCAAGATGATGAGACAATTTAATTTACATCTCAATAGGCATTTTTATCATACCAAGTTTTGACAAAATATAGTTACCAGTCAACAGGTACATACAAATTTAGGGCAGTTAAACTGAAATCAGTTCACATATTTAAACCATCTTTTTCTATAGTAGATACTTATTAAATGCTACTATGCGGTAACATTGATAAGCCAGGAATATAAAAACCCTGTAGAAAAGAAGAGCTACACGGTCTCACAAGTGCACTTCATGATGGACCTGCCCTGGTTGTTATGCTTACAAACAGCATTAGCTGATTGCTTATGATTTAGCTTAGAGTGAGAAAGGAAGTGATCATTGAAATCTTACCATTCATCCTATCTCAACTGCAGCATCCTCCGCAAATTCTCTGATCATCGCTCCAACAAGACATGACCTCTCTTTCTCTCTCCTTTGCATTCCCAAAATGTTCTGCAGCATATATAGGCATGCAGTTTTCTGTGCATCGATAGGTTGTAACTTTCCTGAGCAAACCAGCTTTGGCATTTCTATCTTTCTTTTTTTTTTTTCTTAAGATGATAAAGCATTCCACCTAGTGCTTGACTCGCAGTAAATAATAAATATATAATGTATTTTTAATTTAAGTATTTTTAATTTTTAAGCATATTTTGAGCATCTAAATCGTATATCCATTCACAAAATATTTATTATTCAGTTAATGTGTGTAGACATTGTATAAATGCTGGAGGATGGATGCAAAGATGGATATGACAGTCCCTGCTCTTGATTAGCTGAAAACATAATAGAGTAAAATTGACATTTAGCCAGATTATTTAATTAGTCTAGCTTATTAAATATATATATGCATACATATCATGTATGTATATTATACAATAGGTTGACATTTAAACAGTTTTACCAGTTATGTCAAAATATATAAAATTAACAATATAATAGAATTAATTATATGAAGATAGTATTCATTCATGTGCATCCTGTTCATGCAAGCTTGCATATGCTAGCCAAAAGGGATAGAAGAGATGGCGTCTGTACTGGTATAGGAGCCTGATTTACATAATTATAACACTCCATGGCCAGCCATTATTTGAGAAATGTAGAAAAATGCTACAGCAGTGTGTGCTTCAGAATACATGCAGTTCAGAGGCTACTCTGAACGGTGCTCTTAAGGATGCCCCAGCAGTTTTTAAGTAAACATTTTCATGGCGTGAAATTGATTATGTTATCTTTATTGTGCATAAGTATGAGGCATTTGTAAAAACTAAGTT
Source organism: Equus przewalskii (assembly GCF_037783145.1). Classification (NCBI taxonomy): domain Eukaryota; kingdom Metazoa; phylum Chordata; class Mammalia; order Perissodactyla; family Equidae; genus Equus; species Equus przewalskii. The sequence continues at coordinate 52,838,760 of NC_091849.1, forward strand.
GTAAGAAAACTCATTTAATAAAGCAACATTTTTTTTTAAAGAGTGACACCTAAGCTGGCATGTGTTGCCAATCTTCATTTTTTTTTTTCTCTTCTTCTTCTCCCTGAAGCTTCCAGTACATAGTTGTATATTCTAGTTGTAGGTCCTTCTGGTTGTGCTATGTGAGACGCCACCTCAGCATGGCCTGCTGAGCGGTGCCATGTCCACATCCAAGATCTGAACTGGCAAAACCCTGGGCCACTGAAGTGGAGCACACGAATTTAACCACATGGTCAAGGGCTGGCTCCAAAGTAATCATTCTTTTTAAAGAGCAGAATACCCTAGAAAAAAAAAGTGATTTTGGGACGAATGTCAGTGTGAAGGTAGTTTTCGTTGTGGAGATCCACTTAAAGTGCCTCATGAAGCTAAGACATTCAGAAGTAGAGTGCGCACTTCTGAAGCCTATGTTAAGCTTCCTTCGAGTCTAATATTGAAGTTGTTTTTATCTTCTTTCTATAAAGTTTATATAATTATTGGCTTATTGGAACTATCTAACAGAATATGCATTCTCAGTGAGACATATAACCTCAAAGGGGTGAAAATTGATAGCTGGGAGTGGACAAAAAAACTCTTACTCTTTACAAGGTATACCTACAGTTCCTAAACAGATATGCAGAATGTCCACGGAATTAAAATTTCACAAGCGGGTAGGAGAATTAGGAAAAACTGTCTAAAAAGATTTGTTAAGAGTGAAATAATGAAAAAAGGTGGAGAAGAACTTCAGTGTAGGTACATTTCTAGGAACAAATGGAAATTCATGAAAATTTATGCAAGAGAAATAGTGAATTATAATTATTTAAAGTTACACATGATTTCTACCAATCGTCACCAAAATATAATGAAAAGACAAAAGTAAATGATAAAAATGAAATATCACTAAAAGAAATAGAACATTACCATTGTATGGTTACATACACTGTAAATAATCAGTGTTTTTTATTTTAATTTTAAAAATTCAAGATTATTTATAACAACCCTCTTGAAATAATTTTTTAATGATTTTTAAAGATAATAGATATTGGAATATTTATAAAAGATATGTCTATATACTTTTTAGAAAACATTAAAGGTCATTAATAAATGAACTTATTTAATTTTTAGTTAACTTTTTTTTTGCTTTATTCCTAGAAGAATCAGCAGTGTCCTCAGATTTGGCTTTACAATCAAATATCACACAACGGCTCAAACAGAAAGATACATCACTAATGGTTGAGAAAAACAGTGACTGTGTCATGGCAGCACACATCTGCCAGGAATCTGAACACTGCCCTCTACTATATGAGAAGTTTAAGAAAACCTGTAGGAGGGAATCAGAACAATGCAAGACCCTGGATGGACGCTACCTGTGTGCAGCTTTAAGAGAAAATCTGAAAGAAACAATCTTGTGGAATTGTCAATGCAATGACTCTTCAAACGTAGAGTGCATTGAAATTTGGAAAAGTTTGTTTGAAGACATTTGTGTACAGGATGCTCAAATGAACCAAGTTCCAGCCTTCCAGGAAGACTACGAAGATGGATTCAACCAGGATGTTGTTTCAGGTTGGTATCAAAAGAAGAATTTAGGAACATTAAGTATAATCCCAAATCTGAGTTAATTAAAGAATATTTCATTTCTGATTCCAACTCTGTCATTTCTTCCTGTGTTTCTCCTAGAAAATTAAAATAAAAAGTTAATACTATGACTATGTCCAAAAGTTATTGTGAAGAAAGAGGCAAATGCTAAAAGGTTTTAGCATAATGTTAATTTTATTCATTCATTCATTGAACAAATACTTATGAGGCATTTACAATGTGCTAGGTCTTGTGCAGGAGGGTTAAAAAACAAAAACAAAAAACCCATCCTTCATTCAAGGAGCTTATTATTTTTTAGGGGATTTAAAAATTAAAGAAATAGATCAACTGTGGTAAGTGATGATTATTTATTTACTTAATAGACATTTCTTTTGAGTGCCTACCATGTCCCCGGCCATGTTCTAAGACCTGGGGAAAAAGCAGTAAACAAAACAAAAAATCACTGCTCCCTAGGAGTTTACATGCTAAATGGAAGAGTGTCTCGAGTCAGTTTCCCTGGAAACAGACTCTGAGACAGAAGTTGCACACACAAAATGTATTGGGCTGAGGACTCAGGAACAAGAGCTAGAAGGAAGTGAGGAAAACAGGATTCAATGAGGGGAGTCATTGAAATGCAGTACAATTGCCACAGCAAACTTAGTTGATTCCACAGGAAGCTTGGACCTGGAAGGACTTTCCAGAGATGTAACCCATTGAGGCTAGGGAGCTAATCCTTGAACCCCTCCTATGAACTAGTCCTTAGATATGAGCCGTCCAGTGGAAAAGTCTGTAACCTTGAGTGTGGCAACTGTCTTTGGATGAGGGCAGTGCCTGGAAGAGGACTAGTGTGAGCCATAACCCAACAATACTCCCAGCAGCTGGGAAAATGAGTACCCAGATTACTAAAGGGGGGATCTTGGGAGTGGGCCACAGTATCCAGTACAAGAACAAAGAGAACATTAACAGGGTAAATGATTCTAAGATATAGATTTTAAACAGTATGAGCACTAAGGAGAAAATTGAAATCGGTAGGGGAGAAAAGAGATCTGAGTGAGAGATTTGGAATTTTAATAGGATGGTCAGAAAGTTGCTCTGAAGAAATTATTGTTTGAGTAAAGATGAAAAGAGGTCAGGAAATGAACCATGCAGATATCTGGGGAAAGAAAACTTAAGGCAGAAGAAACAGTAAGTTGAAGATCCTGAGCTGGGAATATGTCTGGAGGTTTGAGGCAGAGCAAAGAGGACACCGTGGATAGAGCTGAGGGAGCGAGGGAGAGAGGTGTAGGAGACGAGACCAGGAATAAAACAGGTGGCGACATCATGTAGGTCTTCCTAGGTTGTTTCCAAATCTTTGGCTCTTATTCTGAGTGATATCGGAAACCGTTGAAGAATTTTGGCTCAGGGAGTGTCATGGTCTGATTTATATCTTTAACAGGATAATTCTGTTTTTTGTGTTGTTAAGTAACTGGAGAGAAGCAAAGGCCCAAGAAGGAAGACCAGTTAGGAGGCTTTTATAATGATGCAGCAAAAGATGATGGATGATGGGCCAGTGTCGGAAGTCATCAAATTCTGGAGATAGTTTGAAATTAGTGGTTCCTATGGGATGCAAAAAAAATAAAAAGGAATCAAAGTTGACTCCAAGGTTTTTGTCCTGAGTAATTACAAGGATGTGGTTACCATTATTTTCATTAGCTAGTACAGGAAGAAGCTTAGGAAGAAGAGGCTTTAGTGAGGGACAGAGGAGAGGTCAGGAGTCAGTTTTGGACATGTAAAGTCTGAAATGTTTATTAGATATCCTAGCAAAGATATCATATTAGGCAGTTCTATGTATGGAATTGATGCCTAAATTCTATATATGACATACAGAAGTGAGATCTGTGCAGTAGATGTAAATTGGGGGTTATTCACTAGACCATGAGACTGGATGAGATGGATAGAGTAATGCATTGGGTATTTTGGACCAGAGTTGTAGCAGAGTGAGAAGATACCAGATTCTGTATGTATTTTGATACTAGTGGATCAATAAGATGGAACAGTGTATATTTTTTGATGTATACGATGTTTTAACTCCAATGAAGTTCTGATTGGTACATGCTTCTATTTAGTCCCATGAAACATTAGCCTTTAGCATCTCTTCAGCAATTAATGTTTAAAATATCCCCTGAGAAAAATATGTATATACATACGTATGTACCATATGAAATTAGAATTTAACGTGCAAACAATTTATTATAAGACCTTACTCATAGCATAGAAAATAGTACACCTACAAGACAGAATTTATTTTCTCATGCTAAAATAACTATTTTGCTGTGTTTGTAATAATTACTCACATAGCGAGTATATCAGTCTGCTCGGGCTGCTATAACAAAACACCACAGTCTGGCTGGCTTAAACAGAAATTTATTTTCTCACAGTTTTGGAGGCTGCAAGTTCCAGATCGAGGACAGGCAGGGTCGGTTTCTAGTGAGAACTCTCCTCCTGGCTTGTAGACTTCCTGGCTTTTTGCTGTGTTCTCGCATGTCATTTTCTTGGTGTTTGTGCAGGGAGGGGAAAGAATGAGTAAGCTCACTAATGTCTCTTCTTATTAGGGCACTAATCCTATCTGATCAGGGCCCCACTCTATGACCACATTTAACCTTAACTGCTTCCTCAGAGACGCCGTATCCAAACACGGCCACCTTGGGGGTTAGGGCTTCCACATATGGATTTTGGAGGGACACAAACATTCAATCCATAACAGTAAGTAAATTTAGTGTTTATGTTTCAATGATAGTTTCTTGAATATGTTTCAGTCAGTGGCACAGCCATAGCAGTCATTTGCAAAAGCAGAGTTATTATTAATCTATAATAGAAGGTCTAGCCTAGACTTTTGTATCTGTTACAAAAACTACATCACTCTCCAACATTTGCTTCTTGGGATTTCATAGCACGGGAGAAGGAACATCCCAGGCTTCCTCAGAGGCCTAGGAGAGTAGACTCCAGAAGAGACAGTGATTCTTGAGCTGAGACTTAATCAGTAGTCAAATGAAAAACTGCATATGATGAGAACAGATGGAACAATGTAAGGAGTCTGGAAAAGGCTGTGACATACCTGGGTGTTAAAGAATTTTCTTGTGATGGTGTCATCATATGTGTGCAGTAGGTAGGCAGACAGGGAGTTTGGATAGACAGCTCAAGTTGGGACAAATGGAATCATGAAGGGACATTTATGCCATAACAGAAGTCAATATCTTACTCCATAGCTAATAGCAAAAATTTAATTTTTACTTTAAAATGAAAATCATGCAAAACCCCATCATTTTATGCATATGTTTATTAGTGCTCCTTATATTTTATTTTGATTTTTGTTTATATGTCTATATTTGCTACCAGGCTGTGATTGCTGAATGACAGGGACTACAGATTTGTGTCTTCAATATGGTACCTGGTACATAGTAGGGATTCAATTAATGTTTCTTGAATGAAAGATTTTAGAATTAGCTGGCTACTGAGTTCCCTTCCATGAATGAGATTCTCCAATTCTGTAACTATAATTCCTAAGAACTCTGGGAAGCTAAGATAATCAGAGGTGGAAATAGTCTTTAAATTATATTTCAATCTAATGAAGACCCTACTGGGGAGAGTGTTTTGATTCCTACAATGCTCCTCCTGTTCTTCCTCCCAGACAGATTCCTTGTTTACTTCAGTGCACATGGCCTAGTCATCAGCATTTGTTTAAATCTTCAAGTAACTGAATCCTCAGAGCAGGGCTGTGTCACTCACTTGAATGATATTTCAGGGGTTTATTTTTCTTCATCTGTACCTCACTAATTTTGAGTATCATGAGTTAAATAAATGTTACATGAGCCTGTATGTATTTTTGCTTGGTTACTCATTTATAAATGTCACCCACATTCTCCTTTCAGATAGAAAATTGTTCAGTAATGAAATAATCTCTTTTATTTCCTTCTAGATAACATGAAAGAGGGTAACAAATTCAAGTGGAATCTGACTGCTCTTCCTTATCATGGTAATGTTTATAAATTGTAATTTTTATCTGCACTGTAAGCACTGGACAATATAATTTAAAATGTAGTTACTAGGCTTCTTAAAGATATACCAATGCAAAATAAATTTTATGGCTTTTTAATAGTTCTATTATTACCAAATGCTACAAAATCATTTCATTTCTTCCACTAAACTATCAAAGCAAGGGCTTTGCCCGCGTGCATCGTCTATTTATGATCATGCTGAGGAATACTTTACAATGAAAACCAAAGACTAGATCTTGGTTAAATTTCAAGGACATTTGATCACATAAATTAAATCATTTGAGGCCAAATCTTTTTGCATACAGTATATGCGTGTAGGGGGGAGACATTCACAATGTACCTATGTTTTCTAGAATATAAACAGCTTTCTATGCTGAAATAACTATGTGGAGCCTTTAGTCAAGATTCTCCCTCAAAATATAAAGTGCAACAGAACAAGGCTCATGTTGATTTGAACCAATGAACTCACCATCAGCTGCATAGCTCAAATGCAATTTCTGAAGATTTATTGTTTACATTTCAGAAACTTGGACTCAAGGATTTTTCCTTCAGCTCAGTTTTGGCGCTACACACTTCCCATCTCTTCTGCATCACAATGGGTATCCAGCATAGATGAAAGATGATTCAAATAACCCACTACTCGGGTCTCAGGAAATTCAGACTAACTCAAAAAAAACAAAAAAAGTAATGTTTGCCAAAAATAGCACATTGGTACATCATTGTATTTTGCTCATAGACTTCTCACAGTATTTTGCAGATTCTGTATGTACAGCTTTATGTTTACTTTTCCATGACCCAGGCATATCATTGATTTCAGGAATCAAAGGGATCCCGTCCTGTTTGGAAGTGGCAGAGGCGTGTGTAGGGGATGTGGTCTGTAACGCACAGTTGGCCCCTTACCTTAAGGCTTGCTCAGCAAATGGAAATCTGTGTGATGTGAAACATTGCCAAGCAGCCATACGGTTCTTCTATCAAAACATGCCTTTTAACATTGCCCAGATGTTGGCTTTTTGTGACTGTGCTCAATCTGATATACCTTGTCAGCAGTCCAAAGAAGCTCTTCACAGCAAGCCATGTGCAGTGGACATGGTTCCACCCCCGACTTGCCTCAATGTAATTCACAGCTGCCGAAATGATGAATTATGCAGGTGAGTAAAAACACGCATACCTTACTTTCTTATTTCGGCACCTTATTTGTTACAGTCCAGTCCTAACACTTGATCTCATTACATTAGCTAGAGTTCCCACCATCACCCAACATAATGTAAACAAGGCCAGACAATGCATACTTTTGGATCTGTGGTGCATGTGTAGCATGCATTTTGAAATTCAAATGCAGATGTTTTTGGAATAAAAAAATTCAGTATGTCAGGAGTTGGTAGCCATGAAATAGCATTATCAAAATTATATATTCAAGTTAGACTAATGAATTAATACACTTGACTGGTACGCCAGGTTTTTAATTTGTTTTTTGGTATGATTATTTAAGGCTGCTAAACACCATAGAATTTTAACAAGGTGACTCTTCAAACTTCACATTAATCCTTTCTGTCTCAGACTGGAGATCAGGAAGAAGTTCACTTGAGTACTGCTTGGATATTACCAGGACACACGTATGACGTGATGTCAGAAATCTACCCATTCTCCTCTTCCCAACCTCATACCTTGATTCTCAGGGGAGTAATGTTAATCATTTGTTTGTTTGTTCAAAAAATTTTTTTCTCAAGCACCTACTACTACTCTAGGCATGAGTGTGCAAGAAACAAAAATATCTGCCTTGTGGAGCTTATAGTTTAGTCAGAGAGACAGATAATAAATAAGGAAAATGTATATTATAATACAAAGTAATGAGCACTCTGGAGGTTAACAACAACAACAACACAGAATAATGGGGATTGTAAATGGGCAGAAAGTTTTGCAATGCAAATGGGGTGGTCCCAGTAGGAAGCATTTGACAAGACTTGAAGAAGCGAGAAAATGAAACTCTCTCAGTAAATACTGAGAAAAGAGATACCAAACAAATGGACCAGCCAGTGCTGAGGAAGAGATGTGCGTGGCATGTTCAAAAAGCAGTGAGGGTAGAATGTGCAACGGGGAGAGCAATGAGGGGTTAGGTCAGAGATGTCACTGGATGAGGTGTGGGCAGGTCTCGATCATGGAGGGCCCTGAAGGACGCTAAGAACATTGGGTTTTACTCCGAGTAAAATGTCTGGACAGGTTCTGGAGGATTTTGAGGACAGGTAGCAATGATTTGGCTCGCTTATTAAAACTTCCACTCTGGCTGCTAGTTGAGCCTATACTGTACCTTTGCAAGTAACTCCTCCTGGGAACCGTAAATCTAATCCAAAATTCAGGCTTTTTCTATTCCTCATTATGGTCTTCATTAACACATTTCCTTCTATATTCACGATGAATTTATCTTTTGTGTGGTAAGAGATTCACAGTTAAGTGGGCTCCTTGGACAAGAGTAAGAAGATGGAGGAAGTAAATTGAGGACAGAGGAAAGAAGACAGAGGAATAAATTAGATGAATCAAAACTACCTGTAACATTGATGTTACCATGTTGAAGGAGATTTCTTTAAGACCCAGCATTAAACTGTGTAGTTTTTGGATTCATCGTTTGCTTCTTTTGGGGATAATTCGTCATACGAATTTGTTTACCCAGTGCCTTCTATCAGGGACTGTTATATTTAATTTTACTTAAATGAATAAAGCTCCATATATAGCAAATTCATTTAACTGTCAAAATAAACATTAGTGTAGAGGTGTCACTCAGTATGTGATAGCTTGGAGCAAGATGTCACATTTGTGACCTTGCTTCAACCACTGGCAAATGAGCTAAAAGATTTAAGGCTATCGACTTCCCGAAGGGTCTGGGTCTTGGTAAACTGCTTTCTTTTGGCCTTTTAACTGTCTTCACTCCACTACTCTCAGTCGTTCTAACTTGCAAAGTAGCTCCAGATCTTGCAAACATTTGTCAAAAAAGACAACTGCTTCCCTATAACACACATTCTATACGATAAAAGGGAAAGATCTAAGCAGAGTGCTAGAGCATTGACATATTTTTTTGCTTCAACTTATTATATAGAATGCCAAAGTTCTTAAGAAAATTATCTTTGAGGATTCTGTCGTACAAATGTTTATCAATTATTTTAAGGTGTATTAATTATTTCTCTTGAGTGAAAAATAAAATTGACAATAAAGATATTTTATAATGCAATTATACTTTTCAAACTCATTTATATCTTAAAAATCCTTATTTAGTAAAATATTGTATCTCATGGATTCTAAGATGTTAATTTTTACACTAAATTTAATATCCCGAATGTATTTGGAATGAGTCAAGCACAATGACAAGAAAGCATTTATTAAATTTAAACAATAATTTAATTACCAACAAATGATTTTAGTTGTAAGAAAACAATGGTATTTCTTACAATCAATGAAATATGGTAAAAACATTTGATTATACTATTTTTCTCATATCACAAGTAGAATATTACTATCTGTTAATCTATCTGCACTAAAAATGAAACCGAATACCATTTTAATCAGGCATGGGATGCCTTTTTTATTTGTTTTAAGCAATCCCTGCAGAAACACCAGATGTCTCCAGGATGGGTACCCAGTTTTACCTGATTTCAGAGCCAGGCCCTTGGTATTCTGCCTCATTATCCTGAAGTTAGTAGCCCTCAACCTTCAGAGCATGATATATGGGAGCTTCCCTATCAAATTACATATTTTAGTGGCAAGTGATGGAATCTGCTGTTATAGCCCTTGAGAAGCCCATGGTGGATCATGAAGCACACACTTTTGCATTAACCTCACATTGGCATCAACGCCTTTTCAGATTGAGTGGTACAGAGTTGGGGATTCTGATTCTCCTCCACAAGGACTCCTAGGTTTAACGGCCTCTCCAGACTGCTTGGTGTGGGGTCTTGAATATGACAGGCACTCAAAAGATGTCATCTCATTTCCCTCCACTTTTGAATATCTTGCTCTTACTTAATTTCTGTAATGTTTTAACGTCGATATACACGTATCTTCTTATGTAATTTCTATCTTTCATAGATTAGTTCAGAGAGTAAGGACTGTGTGTCTTTGATTTCTTTTCACTATGTGCAGATAGTCCCTTAAGAGTACTTAATAGAGGTGATGGAAATATTATACACTATTAATAGTCAAGGTGAAAAGACAAATCTTGTGATTTTCTCAAGCAAATTTTGCCTTAGAGAGATTTCCAGCATTTATATTAAATTATTGTTAATGTAATTCAGATGGAAAAAAATCTCCAAATGAAAAACCACTTCTTCTGTGCAGAAGTTCAGCCCTTTCTCCCTTATCTTTTTTGCAGAAGAGCATGTACATGGGGCAGAGTAGGGCACTTGGGTTTGAAAATCCAACTTCTGTCCCTGTTCCAATTCTTCAACTCATGATAGGTCTTGGAACTCTTTTGTTCATTTCAAAAGGCCAAAGAAGGTGATATAAAGGCCATTTTTCGATTAATTTTGTCCAGTACAGATGGGAGGTGAGATTATGTTTTGCCAATTATAAATGTTTAGAAACTTACAAAAAATTATAATACATTGTATTTTAAAGTGCATGAACTCAAGAAAGTAGTGAAAAAAAGTATTTGCTTGGAAAAAAATTCTAAAACTACTTTTTAAAGGCAAAACTCCACAATATACACATTTCTTTTAAATGCTGTGGAATATTCACAGAGTTTGACTACATATTAGGTCACAAAAGCAACTATAATACATTCTGTGTGTAGAAATTATACAGACATTCTCTTACATTTTGCAATGTGTTGGAAATAAATAGCAAAAATAAATCAAAATGACTAATTCCATTTTTAAAATTATTCTTTTAAGCACTCAATTGTTTGAAGAGTAAATCAAAATAAAAAATTGCAGAAGATCAAGAAAATAGAGATAATGAAAATACTGTATATCAAAACATTTCAAACCTAAAACAAAATTTCTATAATATAAATATTTTTTGCCATATATAAAAAGATTTTTAAATGATTTAGGTAACTAGTATACCAAAGTATTTTTATGATCTTTGAATTTTTAATTAAATGTCCTTTAGTTCATCATTTTTGCAAAACTTCGCAACTAATTTTCTGAATGAAACAACTTCTGAGTGAAATACTAAGGAGGTAAATCATGCAACTTAAACTTAGTAAACGCATATTTAAAAAAGAATAAATGGCACCTAGGTGCAAATTTATTCTCTATCAACCCCATAAATGACAATTAATATTGTCAATACTTACATTTAGATGACATCTTTTATATCATTCTTAATGGCATTAAAGGAACTTATTTATTCTTCTGGCCTCAGAATTATGTGCTTAAAAAAGTTGTATTTCCTTAAACATAAATTTTAAAATATGCTAATTAATTTTTACCATTATATTTAAAAGCTGAATCCCTTAAGATGATTTAAAATAGGAGATTATTGAAAATAATGTGGTTTATGGATTTAAGCAGAGTAGCATCATGACAGCAAGTAAGCTTATGACAAATGTCATGACTCAAAAGGTGTTCACGCGTGTTGGATGGTGACCTATTCAAGAAAGGGCAAAATGTAATTTTAGGTGATAAATGTTAAGTAGGAAGATTAATATCCTTGGTTCCACTGGGAAGAACATCTTCTGACTTTAAAAGTTTCAAAAGTGAAATTATTGTACATTATCCTGACTTTCATTCAAAGCTAGTAAAGCAAGAATCAAATACGTAGTCAGAAAAGCTATGAATGGATGTGGTTCTGATGGAGTATCTTGGCCATTACACAAACTCAAAATGTTTTACTTTAACTTAGCTCTCGCTACCAGAAAATCTCAAAACATTTTGTAAATTCTAATTAGTCTGCTTAGAAATGTTGAGAAAGAGTGTGGTACCTCCCATCTTGTGGGAAAACTGGCTTGAAAGGTGAAGAGCCTTATCTGAAATCACCTGCTACGAGACAAAGCCCGAATGCTAGCCACGAAACCATGTTCTGCTTTAAGAAATCTTGCTAATGGATCTCCCAAGTAGGTCTCACTGCAAATCATCACCCAATGAAATAAAATTAACAATGAAGGAAAATTCACCCAGGGAATCCTAAACTTAGCCTCTGTCTTTCATCACAAAAGGAGAATAATTCAGAGGGTTTCTCTCCTTTTTCTTCCACAGTCTCTGCTGGGCTATTTGAATGTAAAAAATTAGTTTTCAGCTATGTGCTGGCAATCAGGAGGCACTTTGTTTTATGTCAATCTTTCATTTTGTGAGGCAGCAGTACACGTTAATGTGAAATAATGTTATTTGGAGGTTAATTCCATTTCTTGACTCTTTCTAGGAGGCGCTATAGAACATTCCAGGCAAAATGCTGGCAGCGGGTGACTAGAAAGTGCTACGAAGATGAGACTTGCATCAGTACTGTAAGCAGGCAGGACCTCACTTGCTCGGGAACTGATGACTGCAGAGCAGCTTACATTGGTACCCTGGGGACGGTCCTGCAAGTGCAGTGCACCTGCAGGGCCGTTACACAAAGTGAAGAGTCTTTGTGCAAGATCTTCCAGCATATGCTTCATAGAAGGTCATGTTTCAGTAAGTTCCCCAAATAAAACTGCATATATATTATATATATATAAAAAATATATATGTATTTCTTGTTTCTGTGTATACAGCACAAGTAGTAATCCAGCACAGAAAATTTGTTCACAAAGACAACTTTATATTTGTTATTCCATTTTAAAACCCATTTTCTGATTATATTTTGTGCATTTACTATTTTACTCATTTATCAGCAACTGGTACATGTTTTTAATTTATGTGACTGGTCACTCATAGTTATCACTTATTGATTTCAATAGTGTAAACGATTTATCCTATCAGAAAACTGAATGCATCTAATGCTCTATGGCAAGGAACAAATCACCCCAAAACTTAGTGGCTTAAAATAACCATTTATTTGCTCACAGTTCCGCACATCGGGCTTGGCTCAGTTGGGCAGCTCTTCTGATGGTCTGGTCTGGGGTCACTCATGTAGCTTCAGTCATCTTGTAGTTCAACTGAGGCTGGACAGTCCAAGACTGTGTTTAGCAAGCACTATTGGTTGGGATGGCATGGTTCTCCTCCATCTGACCTCTTCAGCAGTAGACCCCAGGACTCTTACGTGGTGACAGCAGCTTTCCTAGCAGCTAAGCCCCAGTGTGCAAGTACTACTCAAGTGTCTGCTTCTGTCACATTTGCAAATGTCCCTCTGGACAAAGCAAGTCACATGGCCAAGCTCAGAGTTTCTGGGGGAGGAGACTATGCAAGGATGTATATACTCAAAGTTGGATTCATCAGGGGGTTATTAATTTAACAATCTACTATATGGCTGTCCCAACCTATGTGGAACATATTTACCTTTGGATTTAGTGTTTCTCTCTTTAATATGTCTGCTGACCCACCTGTAGTGATGGGATGGAAAACATGTTGTCTAAAGTTATTATTTACTCTATTTTAGGGATAAGAAATCTGAGATTTAGAAATTTAAATAATTCAACCAGAGTTTCAAAGTGAGTAAGTGGTTGAGAGGGATTGTCTATGAGTCTAACAGAAAGAACCTAAGGATGTGATCACATACTAATTCAAGACCTCTCCAGTATCCATCTTCAGGGTGAGTCCATGTAACCATGCAAGTCCCAAAACATCCCCAGGCCCGGAGGCCCTTAGGTGTAACCACCAACCCTGCAGGCATCATTCGCAGGAGGAAATAATAGACATGCACTATTTCATTACAAACCAAATCTTCATATTTATGAAAAATGTTTGACACATACACATACGCATGTATCTTTATCTAAGCTATCTAACAATATACAGATACACACACATTTTCAATTTTTTTCTGTTTTTCTTTAGAAATACTTGAGAGATACACATTAGCCTATGTGATCAAAATTATGATTTGTTGAGTATTGGGTAATAGGCACAGAACTCAGAGTGTATGGTTTTGATTCCAATAGAACTTTCTGTGGAATTCTACAATTTTTCTAATTGGCACTACAGACAAATTTCAAATGAAATCAGGATACGAAGAGGAAAACTGGAGCATTATGTGTGTTGACTTGTATTCTCAAATAATCTTCCTTTCTGATTAATATTAGATGGTTAATTCTATTGGAACTAAAGGTACTTACAGTGAATGGCTTATAATATTACAGAAGAAAATACCAAATAAAATAAATTAAACCAAAAGCAATATTTACAGTTATCTTATCACGGTTATTTATAAGTGGTTCCTCCATATTCAGTGGTATCCAGAAAAAAAACCCAGTAGATGCTACAGGTTAGTGATAACTTGGTTCCTTGGGTATAAGTTCCCTTAAAATGCCAGTCCAAGCAATTTATTCTAGTTCTAAATCTGATTTTCTCCCATATGTTTTTTTATTATTATTGCATTTTACTTTCATATCTTTTGGCTACTATAACCTATATAGAGGAAAAATTATTCATGGAGAAACAGTAGAAATGGACATTTTAAAATACATAAACATTGTACTGCTATGCAAGATTTTAGAAAAGTGAAAATTCAAAACTGTTTCATTTTCTTCACTCACCAAGTAAGACTAAACTTTATGAGATTTTCCCCTCTATTACCTACTAACAGTAGGAATTTCAAGTGGCAGGTTTATAGAATTAAAGGAACCTTAAAGGCCTTGAGTCACAGTTCTCAGAACTTCAGATAATAGGAAAAGTTTCAAACGAATACAAGAACCAAATCCTTAGGTCTCGCTAGTTCTAACAAACCCTTATCCCCTGCCCCATATACTTGGGACAATGACTTTTTTTGAGGGAGGAGGAAGACTGGCCCTGAGCTAACACCTTTGCCCAACTTCCTCTATTTTATACGTGGGACGGCACGATGCCATGCCTTGATAAGCAGTGTGTGGGTCCATGCCCCAGATCTGAACGAGTGAAGTGGAGAGCGCAGGAACTTAACCACTATGCCACTGGGCTGGCCCCGCACAATGACATTTTTGAATGAACTCTCTCTAAGTACTGCCTCCTGATTTCTCACATCCTCCCAGGACGCTCACCCATTACTAGAAAGATCCCCCTTTAGCTTCTGCTCACTGTACAGGAAAGGGGCAGAACTGAGTAGCACTGAGAGAACAATCAGGGAAGGTTTTTGGTTGTCACATTTGTTTTGCTCAGAAGCATTGTTTTGCAAACTTATTTGACCTCAGACCACAGTAAGCAAGGCATTTTACATTAGCCTTTTACGTGCAATGTCTTATTTTTTTTTAATTATTATTCTATTCCATCAATTTTTTTCAGTGCTGACTACTACCCACTGAATTGATTTCATGACTCACTAATGTGCTGTTCTCTGAAGTTTGCAGAACACTTGCTTGGAGCATCGGTTTGTCTGGAAACGATCTTCCTTGATCTATCCAAGTCAGAGTCTTATAACGATTATAGAGCAGCTAGCATTTCTTCACTGCTTATTTTTGGTCACATTTTCTAATTTGATCTTAACAATTTCATCAGCTAGATACTATTATTTCCATAGTTTCGCACTTGAGGCAAAGGAAGCTAAGAGATTAAATGGCTTGCTCAGTGTTCTACATCCATAGTGCGGTAGAATCAGAATCCAAACCCTGGCTGGCTGCCGTGGAGCCCACTGCGTCCACCTGGCTGTAAGACTGTAAAGACCACGAAGCTGTGTCTGTACAGTATGCTCCCAAACCCTCTCGGTCAGAACCTCTTAGTTCTGGTCTCAGAACTAAGCTTGGAAAACACGCTTGAAGAACACAGCTCTGTTCCTGCGTGTAGGACCACACTTAGGCAAATGAGCATCCTGAACAAACTGTATTTGGCCACCAACTTCCACTTAACTACCAACCTCTGAATGCACGTAGACTTGTTTTTCTCTGGTATCTTGCAGCACAGAGCAAATCAGTGGCAGTTAGAGTTGATAGAGAGGTGAGAGAAATGGAAGAGAGAGACATGAGTTAAGACAGAGAGGACCACAGGAATGGGAAGGATCGAAGGATCACTGTTGTGTTTCTCTGTTACACTGAGGCGTTCAGTCCACAGATGCGGGCTTACCTGGCACTGACAGGAATGTTCTCTTCATCTTGCTCAAAGTTGTCTTTTTCTATGGCAACTGTAGTCATCCAAAAGAGATTTGGAAATATCTTCATTCTGCCCCTAAAGATTCATTCCTTTCTTTTTGAAGAATGATTTAAAAAAAAATAAAAATAAAAAGAGACTCCTTATCTCCACTAAATCCTGCAGGGAATGGAAGCATAGCAATACAAGGTGCTACAAGCTTAAATACAATTTAAAGAATATGGATATAAAAACAAATTAAATTCTTCCCCCAATCCCATTCTCTAGAGAGTCAAGGTTAAGAAGGTTGGTGTACTTTTTTTGGAACCTTTTCTTTTACTTACAATACACACGTACCTTGACTACCTTGTATACACCAAACAGATGCCTCCCTCACCCTGACACATACATGCACACATACTACGTTATTGTCACTACCAAAAGTCTAGTTGCCATCTGTCATGGTACATGTGCCCTTTTACCCTTTCTGCCCTCCCCCACCACCATCCCCTCTGGAAACCACCAATCTGTCCTCTCTATCTATGTGTTTGTTGTTCTTGTTGTTGCTGTTTGTTTGCTTGTTATGTTTTTTGGTGAGGATGATTGTCCCTGAGCTAACAGCTGTGGCAGTGTTACTCTATTTATGTATGTAGGACGCCGCCACAGGATGGCTTGATAAGCAGTCTGCAGGTCTGCATCCAGGATCTGAATCCACAAACCCCGGGCTGCTGAAGCAGAGCACACAAACTTAAATACTATGCCACCAGGCTGGACTCTCTTGCTGTTTTATTTTCCACATATGAGTGAAATCATATGGTATTTGTCTTTCTCCTGACTTATTTCTGACTTATCTCACTTAGTGACTTATTTCTCTTAGCATAATACCCTCAAGGTCCATCTATATTGTTGCAAATGGCAGGATTTCATCTTTTTTATGGCTGAGTGGTATTCCACTGTGTGTGTGTGTGTGTGTGTATCTCACATCTTTATCCATTCACGTGTCCATGGGCACTTACGCTGTTTCCAAGTCTTGGCTATTGTGAATGATGCTGCAATTAATATAGGGCTACATATATCTTTTTTAATTAATGTTTTGGTGTTTTTTGGATAAATGCCCAGAAGTGGAATTGCCGGATCATATGGTAATTCTATTTTTAATTTGTTTAGGAATATCCATACTGTTTTCCATAGTGGCTACACTGGGTTGCATTCCCACCAGCAGTGTACAAGAGTTCTCTTTTCTCCACATATTCTCCAACACTTGTTATTTCTTTTCTTTGTAGTAATAGCCCTTCTGATGGGTGTGAGGGGATATCTCATTGTAGTTTTGATTTGCATTTACCTGATGATTATTGATGTTGAGCATCTTTTCATGTGCCTGTTGGCCATCTTTTTGTCTTCTTTGGAGAAATGTCTGTTCAGATCCCCGCCCATTTTTCAATTGGGTTGTTTGGTTTCTTGTTGTTGAGCTGTATGAGTTCTTTATATATTTTGGATATTAACCCCTTATAGGATATATGACTTGCAAATATCTTCTCCCAACTGGTAAGTTGTCTTTTCATTTTGTTGTTGTTGTTGATGGTTTCTTTTGCCATGCAGAAGCTTTTCAGTTTGGTGTAGATCTTGCCCCGGCTATGTGTTATGTGGGTTATGTAAAGGGGGAAATTTTTTAGCGGCTTCTTGAATAGACAACCATTTTTCCTCAGCTGGATTAAATTCGATTGCCATTTTAAAAGATAGTTTTTTTTTGAAGTCTTATAGTTACCAAAGAAAATTTAAAATATAAACACAACTATGAAGAATAATGGTATCTACCATTGAGTTTAAGATATAGAACATTGTCATTATTTTTTAAGTGCCTTTCATATTACGTTCCTTCTTCCCCTAACACAGAGGTAACCAAGCATACACTGATACACACATGCATGATACATAACTGAGACAACACACATGATGTTATCCAAGACAGTGGCTCTCAATCATTCCTGAAGATGAGAATCGCCAAGAGATTAAAAATCGAGATACCCAATAAACTAATACAATTACATTATATGGAGGCTGGACCTGGGTATCAGCAGGGCCAATTTCACCGGTGTGTGGCCAATGCTGTCGCACAGGACTCTGCACTCAGAGGGCCCCTGAGCTTAGGGTTTCATGTTCTGCAGTCACAGCCTTGAAATTCGTACTATGATCTTTGAATTTGTGTTTTGTAAATGAATTCCAATGGAGCATATGTGAGGAGCTTGGAGCCTTAGCCCCTGTGTGTTCCTGCCCCCTGCCACTTTCCTGGGCTGGGCACGTTCTCAGCTGCCTGCCCCACCCATTGGTGCCCTGGGCCTTGTTCAGCATCCCTCCACTCCCCTCACCCCCCCACCCTTCACCTGTCACCGGATTTGCCTTTTTATTTTTTTAATGATATTGAGCCTTTCAGTACATGGATGTAGATCTTCTTGATGTCTTTCAATAAGTGTTTATTATTTCTCAATAATATTCTTTAATTTATAATAATTTTCTTGCATAGCTTTGGCTATAATTATTTCCAGATATTGCTAAATATTACAAGTGCTGCTGTAAATCATCTTTTTAGGATGATATTTTCAAACTCCTTGTAGTTGAACTATGGAAATTCAATAGATTTTACACATGAATTTTCATGCAGCAACATTGTTAAATACTCACAAAATTTAACAATTTATTGAATTCCTTTATATCTCCTATGTAGATAATTATACGCTTTTCAATACTTATAGTTTTGTCCAATGCTCAGACCTTTCCTTTCCTCGTTTCTCTTTCCTCTTCCACATCTAGGACCCACAGAAAAGTGTTAAATCTAAATGGTGACGCTGAGCACACTTGTCTTGTTCCTGATCTTAAAAGGCATTCTTTCACTATTCTGCCATTAAGTATAATGTTTCTCACAAGTTTTCTGTAGATACTCTGTGTCGGAATAGAGAAGTTCTCTTCTATTCCTCGACTGCAACTCCCTTTTAAGAAATCATTGTTGAATTTTAGTAAATGCTTTGTCTACATTTGAAGATGTCATTAGAAATTTTTTCAGCACCTTGTGGTCATTTTCTTGTGGAAGGGTGATTTGTCCTGATGCCAATTTTGTCATACTGCCAGAAATAGAAGTACTCTATTCATTTCTAAATACACTCAAGAATATCCATTTGTATGAAAAAGGAAAGAAAAAAAAAAACTCGCTAATTAACACCTTTTCTCCTCCCCTTCACAGCAAATTTCCCCAAAGAGTTGCCTGTGCTCATCTCTTCAATTTCTTCATCTCTTACATGGTGATCTACACACTCCAGTCTGGCCGACGGGTATAGACCCCTCACAAAAGCATCTTTCCTACAGGTTACCAACCACATCCAACTCAGAGATTCTGGAAGTCCTTGTCATGCTGGAATTTTAAGCCACCTTCGGGAATAGATTAATACTCTTTCTTTCTTGACACACATTTTTTTCTCTCGTCTTGTCTTCCTCTGATTACTCTGGATGCTTCTTCTATGTCTACCTTGTAAGCTTATCCAATTGGCCAATTAATATTTGTGTTGCTTCAGGTTCGGCTGTAGGCTGTCTGCTAGAGTAACTCTATAATCTTGCCCTAGGAGAGCTCATCCGTGGCCACAACATCATTACTCCTTAGGTTGATTTTCAGTCTTTAGGGCAGACGTCTTCTCTAAGCTTCTGACACAATTATCTGCCCACGCACTTGATATTTTCTTTTGGATTTTGAGATTTTGCTAGATCTTGGGTAAGGTGCAATTTAGATGTTGCGGTGCCTTGTAGTATACAGGCAACTCATGAACTAAAAAGAACAGCTGTTCCCTGCCGTCCTCCCGACATGAACATCAAACACCATGCACAGACACTCTCTCTCTCTCTCTTTCCATATACGTATGTGCTATAACTATATATTCTAACAGGGGCAGCATAACCTCAATAAAAACTCCCTTTCAAAATAAGGAAAAATGGGAGAGTTACCACACACAGTGTTGAGACCCTACTTGATGGGCATTATGAAGTCTCTCTGACAGTGTGGATTTCCTTGGATAACCAGGAAGGACCACCTTCTATGGCTCTCATTTTGCTCCTGGAATGTTCTTCCTTATCCGTCTTCCTCCATAGCCATGTCTGAAGTAGGTTTAGTAGGTTTCGTAGCTTCCCTTTCTGGGGAACTTGGAGCTCTCATAGACCGTATCCTGCTCACACAGTTTGAGGAATTGAAAGTTGTTTTAAAGTTTAGCAGTCACAGACTTTTTGCAAATAGACTGGTGGCTACTTTGGCTGTATAATCTCTTAAAAATGTGTTAGGTTTCTAATCTATTTGCTTTTAGTCAGTTACATGTGCCAATATCCACAATAAAAAAGTATTTTATGGACTTAGTTCCCAAGTCTGCCTTATTTCCTTGCTTCCTCACCCCCATGCCCCTCCCTCTGATTTAATGATTTAAGCTAATCTAAACAATAGACTTGAGTGAAAATGTAATACCCTTAATTAGATTTTTGCTGCATGGTTGAGTCAATTTGTTTAACTCAGAAATACTGGGCCTTTTATAACTGGAGATCTTTTTTAGTCTTATCTCTTACTATTTGGGATCTAGAAGCAGTCAGTTTTCAATGTTATAGAGTACACATTTTAATCTCTCTGATCTCGCTTGAAAACTAGCCAGTTTTTACCTAAGCTCCTATCTTTATTGTAAAACTGCACAATTCAGTCAATAGTAATCAACTCACCCTATCACTCTAGCTCTTTCAAGCTGTCTTGTTTCTTTTGGGACCTTCAAGGTGCTTTGAGAAATGCATCACAAAACTGTCTTCATGGCAGAAGAAAGGCGAAAGCATTTAGCCTTTGGATCCTGTCTCCTACTTCTCAGGAGTGGCCCATGAGCCTTGATTCCCTGGAAATTGTATACAGTACATCCATGAATGCTGAGTGGAGCCCCATGGACATTTCACAGTGCAGTGGCACAAGGCATATGGTGCAAGGCCTAAGGTGAAGCATTGTCAGGTTGCATCTGCACAAAAATAGATTAGGCATTTGGGAAGTATAATGGTGAGGAACAAAGGCAAATCCATGTCCACAGTAGGTATAAATTCCAGTATGGATGCATCACTGCCTCCTTCAGGGTGGGAGTGTAACGGCATTGTCAGTCTGCCACCAACCTGCCAAATTGAGGTCTCAGTATAGGTCTCTGCCCTTGCTAGGAGGTTTGGCCTTCAGCACTGGCAGAACTTTGATGGATCAGCCTTAAGGAGAGGGATCCAGTCTGTGGAGCCCATGCACAGCCTTGATCCTTGTTACCGTAGCTACTCTCTTCATGCTTATTGCACAGGCATTGTGTGGCTGAAGAGAGGGCATGGTTGGCCTCACCAGGTAAATCACCAGTCTACCTTGAGGTCCTACTCTCTTGTAGATACTCTCTGCTAGGCATTAACCTCAGATACAAAGATCTGCCTCCTTTGAGCCGCTATTATGAGTCCTTCTACATGCCTTTTCACTTCATTTCCTTGTCTACAGTCTTCAGGTTTGCTCTTTTCATCTCTCTGGTCAAGCAATTTACCACTTCAGTCTGAACTTCTATCCGCTTCTTTCTCTACAAAGTGAACAATCAAGAGTACTGTTCG
Source organism: Equus przewalskii (assembly GCF_037783145.1). Lineage (NCBI taxonomy): Eukaryota > Metazoa > Chordata > Mammalia > Perissodactyla > Equidae > Equus > Equus przewalskii. The sequence goes on from NC_091849.1 coordinate 52,860,109, forward strand.
CATTCTGCCTCTGGAGAGATTTCCCTTCACCAGTGTCTTCTAAGTGGATTTGTGGTGTGACAGCTGTCTATTTACAGTTAGCCCTGATATACTGTGCTCATCTTTCTGGGAAGCAAGGACTTAATGGATCTGATAATAGCCGGTGGCATGTTAGGAGCTATATTTCAAATACAAGATGGTCGTCCACTGCAGATGGCATAGCCTTGCTCCAGGACCCAAGGGGTCTGTGCTGTAACTCTCCTATTAGGGTTTGCTGGAGACCACCTATTCATCCGGAGAGTGTGAATGAGATGAAGTGTACAAAGTGCCTGTTACATAGCAAACAAACTATACATTTTAATTGCTCTTACTTTAAAAACCATTGTTTTTGGTTCAGGATTTAGGACTGGACCATTGAATTTCTTTTTCTGATGTTTTACAAAGACTACGCACATTTTTAGGAGTTTTGAGGAGTCTATATTAATGTTTCACCAAAACCAGTTGGTTCCACAGCTCATCTTAGGAACAATCTTTGCACTATTAATGAAGAACCTGCTGATCATAAAGACCATACCAAAGATGGAGAAGACGGACATTGAATTTTTGGTTCTCAAACCTGTTAATCCTCAGAAATATCTAGAGAGCGGGGCCGGCCCTGTGGCGCAGTGGTTAAATTCACACGTTCCACTTTGGCGGCCTGCGGCTAGTCAAGCCATGCTGTGGTAGGCGTCCTACATGTGAAGTGGAGGAAGATGTTAGCTAAGGGCCAGTCTTCCTCAGTAAAAAGAGGAGGATTGGCAGCAGTTAGCTCAGGGCTAATCTTCCTCAAAAAAAAAAAAGAGGAAGAAGAAGAAATATCTAGAGAATCTGTTTAATTTATATATATTTGGCCCTAACCTCCGTTATTCTAATTCAGTGGGCCTGGGATGGAGAGCTCAGAAATCTGTGTTTAAAAAAAAAAAATTCACCCAGGTGGTTCTGATTTTCAACCAAGTTTGGGAACCACTGCTCTAATCCACAGGTGGGAAAAACCCTGTCACCGGCCAAGGGTTCCAGAGCCTCCTTTTGCTCACACCTCTTAGGGAATGAGAAACCTCTGTGCTCAGAAAGGCAAGACTAAGACCATGCAGCTCTCAAGGTGGCCTGCTTCACCCCAGTGCCGAAAAACACAGTTGGTACCCATTAACCACTCCATCATAGTGAATGAATGAATGGATGAATGAATGAAGCAATGTCTACTATATCTCTTTTGTATCACTGTCTTCTGAATACCATTGTTTTTCATTCCCTTATTAGAACCCTCCTAATAATACAGCTTCCCTACTAAGAGCCTCACTCATTTGTGTTTCCACTTAAGCTGGAATTTTAAATTCAAATATTTGAGCAAAAGACTCAGAAATTAACAAGACTAGGCTGCTACTGCTCATTTTAGTAAAAACATTTCAAGCCCCTTATATTTTCTAACACTTTTCCTTTTTATAGATCTACTTTCAAAAAGTCTGAGTAATAGGAAACTGTTTTAGTTGATTCTTGGGTGGTGTCAACACTGTAAATAAGCAACTGATCCAAACACATTTTTGCTCTAAAATGTATGTATCTCCTTAATGAACTACATGATATGGTTAGCCCTGTTAATAACGACAATGAAAGAAGATTGTCCTCAATAGATTTGCAGAACTAGCAGCTTTTGTGAAATATTAATATAACACTGCTAAAAATGTGTATAGTCTTTTGAGAAGCTCAAGAAAAGAGACCTTCTCATTAGTACCGATTTCTACTACTTAGTTTCTTTTTTGTAACCGTACTTCTCACTCATCTGTCTGTTGAGGCCTCATCTTAGATATCAAGATTGCTAGCAAGACTGTTTTATTCATCTTACTTGTCTGCATTCAATGGGTAGATTATTTATCTGGCTGCATTTCATCTTGCCTTACAACGTTTGATCTGTCTGTTCCCAGTGAAGGTCTCGATCTAAAAATAGCATTTCGTTAGTGAGCATTTTTATAGAAAGTCCTTGAAACATACCCGGGAATGTATGGAGGTGCATAATACAGGGTATTATATATTTTTTCTAAGTTACATAAAATTCTATACTTATTTTTAGCAAAATAATTTAAAGATTGTGCAAAATGGATTAATAAAGGCTTAAATTCACTTTTGTAAATTCTCATTTTAATTTTTATTGTCATCTGATACCTGGCTGTCTGAGAAAGGAAGATTATAGACTATAAATAAAACAGTGAGCCAAGTGAATTGTGAAAGACATTTCCATTGCAAAAATCTCTCTCTTTCTCTCTGTCTCTTTCACATATGACACACACACACACACACACACACACACACACACACACACACACCGCCTTCTCTTACAGCCAATTCATATAGGTTAGTATTCCAGGAGCTTTATGTTAAGTTTTGGCTTTAAATAAATCACTTCATCTAGACAAAACCACTGACTTTTTCTTGGTTTCTACACAAAACTCTAATTCACGTCCAGTTTCCTTCAAATTCAGTCCAGGTGCTAAAAATGTCTCTTGGTTTTCCAAGGAACGTTCAACAGAATTTCTCTACTCTGTATTCATATTTATAACATAGCCTCTAAATAGTCCAGTATTTTGTATTTTCTGGATTAAAGTGGCTCCATGGTGAATTTGCAGTCCAGCAAATTCATAGACGCTCACGTATAAATGTATCTTTTTCCTCTTAGAAATTAATGATGATTCCTTTAGGATCTTATTTTTCATTATTTGCAAACTCTTTTGAATTCTACAGAGAACAGGCATGTGTGTTACAAGTTAGCAATAAAAAGAATAATAAAAACAAATAAACCATTTCTTTAGAAAGACTTTAGTTACCACCCAATGTAAAAATTCAGATCCATGGTAAATTCTGTAACTTTCGCCTTTTATGCTATTTAATTTATAGACTTAGAATTCTGGATATTTCTTTTGGTTTGGGCCTCGGTGATAAATCAATGTATTTCATCTTTATTTGCTTTCAAATGTAAAATTTAAACACAGCCTCTTCTATGTCCCTTCTTCCTCAGCCGCACTCTTGAATTTTGGTTAAAAACTATGATCAACAACAATGCCTATAATAATCAGATGCCATGTATAGAAGTCTTAACAGACTTTATTAGAGAACATAGCCTTGGAGAGGCAATACGACCACAGAATGTCTGGGTTCAAATAATTTCTCCATCATTTACAAGATAAGTAATTGTGCACAAGTTATTCACTCTCCTTGCCTCAATTTCCTGTCTGTGAAATATAATAATCAGTCTTAACCTAGAATGTTGGTGCAAAGATTATATCAGTTAATTCATATAAAGAAATATTCAGAACATAGTAATATTCAGTTAATATTAACTCTTCCTATAGATTTCGAGGGATTTGGAAAATCACGCAAATCAATAATTTTTGCATAATCATTATGATGTCACAGGTGATGTGGGAGACGATCGTTTCTGGAAGATCTAAAGTGTTGTATTTTCTAGGATAAGTGACTTCTTAAATATGATATTCTTTGAATGATTTTAGGGCAGATGATGAACTTGGACAATTGGTCTCAGACTTTAACGTGTATAAGAATCACATAGTTTTCAGTTAAAATGCACATTCGGATTCAGGAGGTCTGGAGTGGAGCCTGAGATTTGCATTTCTAACAAACTCCCAGGTGATGCCAATGCTCTTGGTCCGGCGATCTCACTTTGTGTAGCATGGGCCTAGACAATCTCTTAAGGACACTTTAAGAACAAAAAATCTAATGTAATAGCCATATAACAAATAATTTACGTATCTGGTATATAACAACCTGTCTGCTACTGAGAAATAGGTCAACCTAATCGCCCTGATGCATTGTGTCAATCTAGGAATCTGTTTTTCGTGGACACTAGGTGTCAGTGTCATGAAAGCGTTCAAGCAGATGTCCTTATAATTTCTTAAAACTCTTCTTGAGAGAGTGACTTAGAGTAGTGGTTCTCAAACTTCAGCTGCTTGTGAATCACCTGGAGGGGGTCCCCGACCCCAGAGTTTCTGATTCAATAGGTCTGAGACTGAACTTGGGTATTTGCATGTCTAACAAGTTCCCAGGGGTTGCGGATACTGCTTGTCCAGGTAACACACTTTAGGAATCACTGGCTTAGAGTACTCGTTGATTCTTTCCTGAAATCAGCTACTGTCTAGCAATCCTCTCTTACTTGAATCATCAATGTCAATATACACTTCTGTACCTCCAACGGAGGAGCTTCAACATTCGTTGTTTTGACATACTGTGATATTGTGATTTATAAGAAATGTATATTTGCTCTTCCACCCTGTTTCTAGCATAAAGCTCCAAAAACCCTTGGAATTTCCTGTGATAGAGGGATAAAGGTGTCTTTTGTTATATTGATGAGGTGACTTTTAGAAGGCCCTTAGGTAGCCTAAGGATGGAGACTGGTCACCGGAGGAACTTACCTTGTGATTAGAGGGTTAGAACTTTCGGTCCCACCCCCTGACCTCTAGGGAGAGGAGAGGGGCTGGAGGTTGAATCAATCGCCAATGGCCAATGATTTCATCAAGCGCACCTATGTAATGAAGCCCCCATAAAAACCCCAGAGGACCAGTTTGGAGAGCTCTGGGTTGGTGAACATGTGGAGGTGCTGGGTGAGTCGTGCCTGGAGAGAGTGTGGAAGCTCCATGCCCTTTCCCCATACCTGCCCTAGGCATCTCTTCCATCTGCCTGTTCCTAAGTTACATCCTTTCATAGTAAACCAGTGATCTAGGAGGTAAAATGTTTCTGAGTTTTGTAAGCAGCTCTAGAAAATTGATTGAGCCTGGGGAGGAGGTCGTGGGAACCCCTAATTTAAAGCCAGTCCATCAGAGGTACAAGTACCTGGATTTGCATTGTATCTGAAGCCAGGCAGAGTCTCAAAGAACTGAACCCTCAACCTGTGGGATCTAATGCTGTCTCTGAGTAGATAGTATAAGAAGTGAGTTGAACTGTATGACACCCAGCTGGTGTCTCAAAATTGCTTGTTGTGGGGAACCACCCCCCACCACGTTGAAATTGATCTTGGAACACCAAAAGAGATATGATCCCTAGAACCATAATTCTTAAATGTGTTTCAATTTGCTCACCAAGTTGATGGAGTAAGATCTCATCACCCCCTGCCCCCACTGTCCCTTATCCCCACACAATAAACATCCCCAGAGTCAACAGCAAGAGAGGCACTGGTTTTGATTAAAGAATAGTGAGGTGATGCCTGTTTTTTATTAACTATAAATAAATTACTAGTATATCCCAGATGTATTAGTACCAAGATGGTCATGTTATAAACATGAAAAACTAAACATGGATCACTGGAAAAACTCTTATTGGCCCCACAGTTTCACTGTCCACGATGATAACCACTGATCTGATGGAGAAAAGTCGTGAGTCAGAAAACGTCAGAACAGCGTCATCTCTTGAGTTTCAGCATATAACTCACGATATTCAGAAAGCAGTGCGGGATGTGGGCTCCACGCTGAATGAGATTAGGCTTGGAGGTGAGAAGCTACTACAGGGTGAGGGAGATAGACCAGTTAGGTAATGTTACTCGTTTGAACTTCCAATGTGAAACCTCATTATAGTTGAGGAAGTCATATTTCTCTTGCTAACTTCCGTGACCTTACGGACACTTTGTCCTGGCAGTTGGAATCTGCATCAGATCTCTGCATATAGAAAAATCTCGGGCCCTCTAGGTCCACCCTAGATTTGCCCAACCTCCCAAGGATAGCAGTGAATAAGTCAGACTCAGTTACCAGGTTAGACTACATGGAATGCTCTAATCTCTCTGACAGTGTACTTGGGACGTTCCTGGAAGGCTCCAGAGTTTAGAGTAGAGAGGTGGAGCCTATAGACAAGGTCTTCCCATGCATTTAGCTTTACTACATTTGACAGCACTTGTTATGGAAAGTAAAGACTATCAGGTGTTGGTGCTGTTCGAGCACATTATCACCTGCCTCAGAGAAACTGCAGAAAGAGTGAATGACTAATGGCCAGAAGCAGATCTTTAAAACATCCAATTAATATTCATAGTATCAAGATCTGGACAAACTCTTGAAAATAATCCTACATTTGACAAACCGCAGGAACGTTTTAACGGATCTGCTTGCAAAGTCATCTCAACATTGTGAAATGATAATGTGGGGAGGACTGAAGCTATATAAAATATCCTTAAAATGAAGGTTTAATAACCATCTAAAGGTGTCGCTTGCCGGTTTAAAGCAGTACCTGGCTGAGAACGCTAACTTGCTTGTCTTTTGTTTACTCAGAGTCATGTGACCTAATTGAGTGCTTGCTATGTGTTCAACACTATTCTCTTCATTTTATGTCTTGTTTACTTTAATTTTCACAAGAAATATGTAAAGTAGATGATATTTCTTTTACTGAAGAGGAAACTGGGGCCCTAGAGGTTCGTAACTTGTCCAAGGTCACACAGAAGGCAATAGTGGCAGGATTTACACAAGGCAGTCTGGGGCACCAGAAACTGTGATTTTAACAACCAAAACATACTCCTCTCATCTAATCAGGTGAAATTTATCATTGTCAATTGATTATAAATATTACACTTCCTAGGGAACATGTGTATATAACAAAGGAATCCTTGAAAAATGTGCTTGATGGGAGGCAGCATGTTATCATATAAAGAACGGGAGCCCAGGAAACAAGTTGGATCCCTAACTACAGCAAGTGGTATGCAAGAAATTGGTTATCCTCTCCCCAGACCCCAGATTTCTCACATATTAAATTTTAGTAAGAGTTTAACAGAAATAGATGATCTCTGATGTTAGATGTGCCCTAATATTCTTGGATTAGGCAACTGCAGATATGTATGAGGCCAGTACACTTTAAGGAAACTTCCATGCTGTCTGTATACAGGACAAGCTCTGGAATGATTTTTTTTTTTTTTTAATGCCAAAAAAACCATTAGTCTGCCAAGAACTTTTCCTTCCTCTGATTTTACTGAAATTTTAAGAAAGCCTGTATCATTTCTTTCTTTGCCTTTGGAAAAGTACTTATTCTTTCAGAGATCTAAATTGAAATTTAGAGTAAAAGTGTTTTCTGTAGGATTGTATTACCTTTTATTGCTTTGTTTTCCAAATTCTAAATAGCTTCGTAAATAATGTATCCCAAACTCACTAAATAATTGTAATAGAGTGTGTTTCTTTCCTTCTATTATTTACAAGTTTAAATCTCTAAAACTGCGTATTTTTAGCAAGGAACATGATAAATTTTACCTAAGGCACACTCAAAATATGATGTGAAACTTTTGTTGTATTCAAATCCCATAAGTTGGCCTTTTTTGCCACTTTGACCAGGCACTATTGTGTGTTGTGTGTGTGTGTGTGTGTTTAAGTGAATATATGTCTGTTGGCTTTTGTTTTTGTAAGTACATATGGATAGAGAATCATTAGCTGTTTTAATTGGGGTAATTTAAAATCAGATTACAGAGAGAGACCCAGCTTCCTTTCATCTCTCTGAAGAATTGACTGAGAAAGGCATCATATCTAGTTGCACCTTCCACCTTCACAGGCTAAGATTCCAATCAGATACTCTAGGCAATAATCTGGCAGCTTTCTCTGAGGACCTTTCAAAATTCAAAACGCCCTCAAGGGAAGAGCCCCAGCGGGATAGCCCTAAAGATAGAGCCCATTCCAGTGGAGACAAATGCTGGCTTGAGTTTCACCACTAGGTTTACTTGCACGCAAAACTTCCCAATAAAATCCAGCTGGCTTAAATTTTGTCTGCAGACCTGAAACCCAGCAAATTTGGCTTGGCTTCCTATTTTGCAGAAAATGCTTACCCGGCTGTAATCTGGAAATCCTGAAATGTACAAACCCTCAGCAAAAACAACAGGAGAACAGCTGCCTCCTACCTTCACCTTCTCCCAACTCTACCCTTAAAAGCTCAGGTATTATTAAGGGAGGGGAAAAAGCCTGCCACTGAGCATGAAAGACAGTATGAATCATCCATGACTACCTTTGTTGTTTGCTCTAAGCCAAAAAGGAAAGATTAAAGAGTTGCCATTGATGAGTGAGACAACTCACATTTTGGCAGCACTAAAGAAGGAAGGAGCATTTAAGATCATGGAGGGAAATAAAACAACAAAACAATACTGTTACAATTTGAACAATAACAGCCTTCAGTATGTGAAAGCATAGTGTTATCTTTTCCATTTTCCACCCTTATGCTTTCATTGGCTTCGTACAATCCCCTGGTTGCCTATAATTGGGGATGGAGTTAGTGCCAAAGCTGCATAAAATAAGCAGTCTTTCCTTTATACTTTCTGTGCATCATGATTGTGTATGTGAAGTCATAAAAATCATTTATTATGAGCATGTGTATTCCTGGCTTGAAGAGCCAAGTGTTCTTGTGACAACAATATTATAGCATCAGATGTATTCCCATAAAACACCATATGTGGGCACTTAATAGTTATTGCCCTGGCACCTCATGCTAGGATATCATCTTAAAGAGGGGACTCTTTAGAAAAACAAGAATGTTTGATACTTAGATGATTAGAATCCCTTAGATGAGATAGGTGAGCAAGGAGTAGAGATTTGTCATGAATCCATTGCTAATGACAATCATTCATCTTCCATTAGTATCAGATTGTCCCAAAACATCTTCCAGAGTTCTTTTCTTGGGTTCAAGAAAAGCCTTTACAGCATTTCAAACATCAGTAAACATTCTCTCAGTCTCAAAGTTGCAAGAATGCCCTAACATCACACTGATATCTAGTAAACTGTAAGAATGGGCACAACATGATTTTTATTCTTCTCACTCATTACAATTCTTTGTGGCTTGTGGTGCAAAACCCAGTAAACAAATTGGTTTTCTGTCTAGATTAAAGAATGTGGAATGGATGAAAGTCGCTTTATGGCAAAGTGTGAGCGCTTGGTGATGTTTTTAAAGGATGCCTCTCAGAACCTAATCCCCATTGTCTCTTTCCTTTCTTGAGCCTCTGGCTTCGGGTAGAATGGCTTCCTTTGGTTGCCACTGTGGCTGAGGACTGAGCTTTCCCAATTCCCAATATGCTCTGAGTTTGCCAGACGTCTGGGACTGACGTTTTACCGTTGCATTAGCACCCATGTCGAGAGGCCAGATACTGTAGGCATACACTCGGGACTTTCAAAACAACTCACCTGCAAAAAGAGGCCAGAGCCCACTTGTTCCTGATTGTACCTCTGCTGTAGTTGGGAGTCGAGGCAATTTGAATGGAGAGAAGCCATACAAATCAGATTGCAAGGCTTCCTTCAAAGGGCAGCTTATCTTAGTGAAGCACTGCTGTGTCACTGGGGTCTGTGTAGAAAGATGCCTCTGTTGATGTTTTAAGTTTCCAGGTCAGCCATGATTCAGTACCTGCATCTCTATTCACTCACCCTTCCTAGTGTAACAGATTTCCTAAAACGTACAATGGTATTTTGTTTAAAGTACATATGGTAGCTATTACACTGAAAATGTACACTAAGCATATGTCTACAACCCTAATAGCTCCTTCCAACACTTCTACACGGCTGCTTCGACCCAGTCAATTTCTCTCACCGTTCTTTGGCCCCTACTTTCATTCTAGCATCCCTCCTCTGCAATGGAAATATTGTTGCTTTTATCTGTTTTCGTTCTTTTAATACTGCCAGGTAGCTGAAAGAGAACTTTCAAGGTGATAAGATCTCTTACTGATCCAAATAAATTTTTCTTCAATTGGCAAAACTGGCTTAGCAGTTCCATCCCTATATCTGGTTATTCTCCACCAATTGCTGATTTTTTCAAAGGCGTTTATCTATGAAACATGACTCCTAACCTCTTCCTCTCTCTTTCTCATTAAGAGCTTCTATTTCACTAGCCTACCATAAAGTGGTTTACAGTCTGACTTCTCTCTTTCACCTCCAAAATCATGTATTTTCCACCCTTTGCCAATAGTTCTCTGACCATGCATTGAAAGTGTCTAGAGAGCTTTTTGAAATTATGAATGTCCAGAACTTTATCCCTACTTTTCCCTTGACCTATTAAATCAAATCCTACAGTGATAAGGCCTAGGAATCTTTCATTTTAAATGCTCCACAGTTAATACTGATATGCAACCACGATCAAAACATGCTTTTCTAATTAAAAAATCAGAGCTCCTATTGTATGTCTACCCTCTGCAAGATACTTTATATGTCTGGTCTCATTTAATCCTCACAATAAGCCAATAAATATTATTATCCCATTTAATAGAATAGGAAACTGGGCACAGAAGGGTTTTTTTTAAGTACTCCAGGTCGTACGTTTAGCAAATTTTAGAGCAAGGACTTGCCTCTGCAGCTTGAAGCCGAAGGCTGGCCTCTTTCCACTATGCTGCACTACTTCTCACTACCTTCTATTGTTTATACCCACTAGTAGCCTCTATTTCCAATTCTCATTATGTCTTTGGGGGTTTATTTAAAGTGACAAAACAGCTCAAAACATCCGTATTTCCAAGGGCCTAGTGCCTTGTACTGTAATATAACCTGAAGGTGTTTACGAATAAAAGTAATGTGGCCCTATTTGACTGGAGTATGATTTAAATCCCGGTATAGATAATGATGTTGCATCTCATACTTATTTTTGAGAATAAAGTGAACTTGAGAGACAGCAATGAATGCATATCCTCCTGTCCACTATTTACCCCCAAAAGGGGGAAAGTGTTCCCATCCCCAAGATGAAGACTATTCTTCAATGCTCTCCCCACTTTTCTCTGAGTTCACTATCCTCCTTTCTCACCTGTCTTTAACCTTATTTTTACTTTTTGTCTTCTTCCTCTACTGAAATTCAATATAAGAGAGGAGAGAAAAGAAAGAAGTAATACTTACTAAGCGCATACCATTTGTCAACATTTTTCATTTGTGATGTATTATAATTAGTCATCTTTGCTAGGTTATGTGGTTACAAACAATCTCCAAACTTCAGTGGCTTACAAACACAAAGTTTGATTTCTAGGTCACGTTACATGGAGGCAGCTGTGGGTTGACAGCTAAGGCTCTGCTTCCCATTTCTAGACTCAGACTAAAGGCATAGCCACTATTTAGAACATGCCCTTCTCATGGTAGAGACAAAAAACAAGCAATGGAATCCCTCTCAAGCTTCCGCTTGAACATAACATACGTCATTGCTGCTCACATTTTTGACTAACTCAAATCAAGGTCAAGCTCAATGTCAGAGTGGCAATAAACATACTCTTCCACATAAAGCAGTGCTCTAAGTCACATGGCATTGGGTGGTGGATGCATAATCCATTACAGAGAAAGAAGAGTGAATTTTTGTGCAAAATAATATAGTTATTATTATTTTGAGTTATTAATCTCAGTTCCCTTTCTACATTTGAGAAGCATTAAGCTCAGAGGTTAAATTAGCTTGTCCATGGCTACTGCAGCTGGTGGATGATGCAACCAAGACTGTGATGGAGTTCTTTCTGAGTCCAAAGCCTGTATTCTTTTCTCTGAGCAGCCCGGTTGAAAAGTAGAGAGACAAACACTATGGTTCTCTCTTATATTATTCTTTCATCTTTAACACCAAAACTATTCTAAAATATCATGTCATCTCAAGAACCCAAGAGTCATCTCTGATTGAACTCTCTGCATTTTCAATATCAAATACAACTCTATATTACATAATATTTAATATTGATACTTATTGAGTGCTTATTTTGTGCCAAACACTGTTCCAAACTCTCTTTATGTATTGTCATATTTAATTTTTAACAATAAATTTTGTGGTAGGTGTTATTCCATTTTAAAGATAAGGGAACAGAGTCCCAGTAAGTTGCCAGAAATGGCAGAGCTGGGGTGAGACAGAGCCGGTTTTTAATCCATGTCTGACTCTAACGCTTGTGCTACTATGCTGTGTACTATGCTTTCCAAGAAAAACCTCTTTGTTTTAAATATACTCTTACACTTCCTCTCTTCTCTACTCCAGCTTCTACCTCCTATTTTTAGTTTTCATGTTCTCATGCCTAAACTGCTGTAACTTCCTAGTTAGCTCTCCCCACCCAACCAGCCTATTTACCATGACTAGACTAATTCTCCAGCTCAGCTTTAGTTATGTTATTTCTGCCTGCAGAAGACAGCTCTTGCTCTCCACTGCTCCTGTTTTCATCCTTCCCACATGGAAACTACTTCATCTGATTCCCAAGGACACCCAGAATGCAAATCAGCCTTATTTCCCACCCTTCGGCAAATGCATGCTTTCCCCTGGTGTCCTTTGTTGATCCCCTCCTCACTTTATTCACATTATTCCCCCCCCCCCGCCCCCGGCCAAAACTAGATTGAGAACTTCATAAGAATGGGGTCACGAATAATCCTATGAAAATACCCCATTGTTGATGGTGCCGGCTTTGAAGCAGGAAGTAATTACTTAACTGAAAAATCTTTACTTGGGTCCAAATGTGGTGGTTTCTTCCACATAGCCCTGTGGACATTTATAGGTGACTAGGTATAAATGATCCATGAACTCCTAGTTCTGCTGGATTGAGTCTCCTAAGTAGAGGGCAGATCCTGAATCCTCCATATCCCATGAGGACAAGTTGAAAAACTGAAGAACAGCAGATCAACTGGCAGTGAACGTGGAACTAATGTTGATTCACACCAACCACTCCAAGGGGCAATAGGAGCAGCATGAGTCTCCCAAACCACAGGATGAAAAATTTGCTTGATTCCCAGGAATAGAGAACAAGAAAAATTGTGGTTTCAGGTGCTTGTGAATATGAGTTTACTAGAGGAAATGATTATAAATTAGTGCCTACAGTTATGGACACAAAATACTGTTAGTATGGTGTCCTCTGACTTTCCATTTACTAAGTAAAAATAAGAATCCTCAATAAATGTCTTATACCCACCCAAAATATATAAATATTTGTATATTATTTACATATACCCATGTTTTCCAAGATTTTTTTTTTATGGATTCCCAGATATATCTCATGGAGAAAATGAGTTTAGGTAAAGTGTGCCCCTCTACTGTAGTCAAAAAACTAGAAAATTCTTGCAGCCAAAAAAGTACATAATTTATTTTGTCCAATCTAGAATTTTCCAAAGTCATTTTCTTATGGAAGCTTTTATTTGTCCAGCATGTAAAAGTTTTCTACTGAACTAGTATTTCATGGAACACAGTTGAGAAAACTCTGCCTCTCCTAACAAGCTTTGAATTTACGTGTCTACCTGGAATCAGGTTTCTGAAATAGAAAATGACAGAGGGTTCTACTTCGGTAAATTGGCCACAAAGATTTTTCCAGAGAAAGGGAAGGAGAAAAAGAACGATCAAAGGAATCGCTTCTCTTATCCTTGTTTTCCCTTCCATTGCTCCCTAAAACTGCACATTCTTTCTCATGAAGTTCCCCAAAGCTCTATTATCCTAATACTAGTTTTCATCCTCAAAACAATCTTGCAAACGTAGGTATTACCAGTCTCATTTTACAAATGAGAAAACTAAAGCTCAGAGAATTTCTTTGCTCTTAGATATCTCCTAATCCAAGACACTTACCCCCTGCCCATGGGTAAACAAACTTGACTGTTAGAATTCATTGCCAGGCAAAATAGCTTCTTAACATGTTTTTGTAGGTTGGGTAACCATATGCAGTGCAGTTGGTACATGAACTTACATTTTAAGAAATGATGATAATATGTGAAAAACGTGATTTACGTGAAGACCCTTGGCTCATGTCAGTTAAAGATGAGACAGAGCTAAACATTATATAATCATATACTACACAGTGCACGTCACTACACAGTGACAGATGTGCTATTTGAAATGTGAAAGCTACTGATATATACATTTTGGCCATTAGAGAATTGCACAGGCATGGCATTGTGATAGCCACATTATACTGTAAATTAGATAGATGTGGTATTTATTCTCAAGACGGTTACTGTCTAAGGAGAATTAATAACATGTATTACATTTTTATATCCAACTTTTCCCTGAAGATTTGCAAAATTATGTGCAGGGGAGATGCTGCAATTGTATACTTTTTTTCCATTTTAAAACTCAATAACTTACAAAACTTTCCGAATCATTTCATCATTCCAAATGACTATGAAGACCCTCCAAAATATATCTCTTTCCTTTGTTTTTTTCCTAACTCTCTTTTCCCTCGTGCTTTCTATCAGCCTATGAGGAAATTGTGTAAGCCAGCCAGGTAAAGTCTTGTACATTTCCAAAAAGGTAGCCATTAGTGAGTCATTCAGTTCCAAATGGAAACGTCAGAAAGCTATCTGGAAAATTAATAGTATTGTCACGTACGCTTTTTCATAAAAAAATATTTTGTACATTAAAAACATCCATCTATGAAAACAAAGATTTATGAAATTGATAAAATGCAGTGTAAGTTATTCCCATTCTTATCTTAAATTTGTCTTACTACAAGCTCTCCTACTGCTTTTATAATATAATTCAAGGTAAAAATTACTATTCACTTTTGGGAATACATTCTTTTTCTATTAAACTCATTCCAGATATAGGCAGTTTTTAAACAGTGGAGTTACTTTATATTTTTTCTAAGATTCAGGTTGTTATCGAGGTAGACATAGATTATAGCAACCAAAGCAATAGCCCAGCCTGATTTTAAACAGTTATACTAATCTTTTGTGTATTATTCTTTGTGTGCCCTTTGCTCTGGAAAGCTTTATGTATGGTCCTAACTCTACATCTGCAAAAACAGAAAATTCTCTTACTGATAATGGGTCTAAGATAACTGCCTTGAAAATTGCAGCATTCAGTTTTATATTTCTGTTAAATGTCAAAGTTAAAGTGGTTGATTTATCTGAATACATTGAAAATGATGAACATGTTTCACAGGTGTGTGCAAGCTGGAGTGTCCTATCGGTGGATGTGAGGCATTTCAGATGCTTTAGTTGTTAGAGCGTATTTCACTTCTTCTATTGTGAATCTCAACAACAGAAACATACATAAGCATGAACATTTGTGATCAGACACTACTATTAAATGCTTCTTATTGTACAACATTTATTGTATAAGTACAACTTGCCCATAATATTTTTCAAATCTATTTCCTAATCCAATTGGCAGCCACATTGAAAAAAGCTTCAAATGTTTTACATGTTACATGTGTTTTGTAATGTAATCCACCATGAGGTGGATTTTGTATATAATTGGTAGAAGATTTTGCTACAAATCACGTCTTCACTATTTACCAATTCTGTGATCTTGGACAAGACAACTATTCTGTCTGATATTTTTTATTAAGTTGAGCTAATAACTCCTATTTGGTTAGTTATAAAATTAAGCAGTGTTTGTCAAAGTGCCTTGTAAACTATTAAGCACCACGTACATAGAAGTAAAGTATCTTGGGGCTGGCCCCGTGGCCGAGTGGTTAAGTTCGTGCACTCCGCAGCAGGCGGCCCAGTGTTTCGTTAGTTCGAATCCTGGGCGCGGACATGGCACTGCTCATCAGACCACGCTGAGGCAGCGTCCCACATGCCACAACTAGAAGAACCCACAACGAAGAATACACAACTATGTACCAGGGGGCTTTGGGGAGAAAAAGGAAAAAATAAAATCTTTAAAAAAAAAAAAAAAAAAAGAAGTAAAGTATCTTATGTGTCATATGGATAGGTACATGCATCTGTCCCTTCCATTCTGTGAAAATATATACGAACATGTGTATATATATATATATATATATATGTATGTATGTACATATATTCTACTAGCAGCATCAGCGTCACCTGCAAAGTTATAAGAAATTCAGAATCTCTGCTTCATCCTAGACCTACAGAACTGAAATTGGCATTTTAAGATAAACAGAAGATTTATATTGAAGTTTGAAAATATTGCTCTATGTGGTCTACTTACAGTGTGATCTCTCTCTTTGTCTCTCTCTGAAAACACAGACATACACATAGCAGCCGGAGAGTTAGGCAGTGATACCAACAAAAGAATGTAGATTTACTATCTGGAGTTGAGAAAAGAGCAGTCTAGAAAAGTACTTTCTATTTTAACTAGAACTGAGCATCAAGAGTAGTAGAAGGGTAGAAACTATTAAATGGCTCATTCTTGGAATGGTGTTGACTATCAGTCAAGAATGAGGCAGAATGGATCATTGCACTGGAAGTTTGAATTAATCTAAGAAGGCTTATTCAATTTTGCAATTCTACTATACATACACATGTGTATTTATAGATATATACTCTAACCATGAATATTCTATTCCTATTTTCAATCTATATGTTTAGACATAGATTGGCAACCATCTCGTGTTTAGCCATAGTGCTAGAAGATAAACCTAAGACATGGTTTTATTTCCTTTGAAGTTTGTGAACTAAATAAATGATATGCCTTGTTGATGCATGTTATGACCGTTCAGGAAAAGTATATTATTTAGTTCATTTAGTCTATCCTCATTATATGTGTTTACACCTTGTTTTATCATATTACAAATGTATTGTCTTCTCAAACTTAAAGATGCTTATATATTTTCCTTTCTTCCCAATAGCAATGCTCCTTAACTCCCTTTTAGAAGGAGGTTTTTATACACTATGATTGAAAGAGTTCATGATATATGGAATCTCAGTCCTGATTCTTAGGTGTTTATAAATAATTAAAAACTCTCTTCCAATTTGGGAATTTATATACCTTCAGATGAAAGTGTTTTGACCAAATTAGAAATAGCACCAACCTTTGGATACACAGGAAAGTCATCCTTGAATTTTCATTTTCACCAAGATATTGCCGCGGTATTGGCTTTCTTTTATTTAAACATGGAAAGATGACAATAAAATTTTAACTATGCCATGTGATGCATTAACAATTCAAAAAACAGCTAAAAAACATATTTTCTAAATCATTCTATGAAAATGTTCACTTCACAAAATTTTTCTTCCAACCAGACTCTTCTAGGTTATGTTTTAATTAAAATTTTAATTGAAGGTTTACAAATGTGTAGTTTGTGATATGTTTAATTTCTAGTTCAAGTATTGTGACATTTATTTTTAAGCCATTTTGTATCTGGTCTACCACATTTTTTACAACGTATTTACCATTTCATATAAATTATGCAAAGTAGAGTTTCAGTCTCCATCAGCTCTCGGCTTCTGCCACCCAAGGATTTGCAAAAGAAAAAAATAGAAATGATCGGGTCTCTGTAGCTCATTTGGGGAGAAGACTATTTAAATTTGTTCTTAATGTAAGACTGAAATTAATCTTGATTTCCCATCAAATGCAGGGGGATTTTACAATATAGTTCATAATAGCATTTAATTCCTCTAGGGGACGAGTTAAGATAAACAAGTCACTGACAGTGTTTATCTATAAATATAGCAGATGGTGTGGGACTGAGGTTGGTTATTAACTCTGCCGACTTTAATTTCATGGTTATAAAACACTGTAAACCTCACTGTTTATAAAAGGCGGGGAAGAATCTCCAGTGGGCTTCAGTAGCCAAGAAACTCTCTGTAACATTAATCTCTCGCACTGATATTTGGTATCCTCCTAGGGTGCAATATTTAAGATTGTGGAGTGATTGCTAGACATATTAAAATTTTCACTGGGATCATTAGCTAGCATTTCTGTCATTGATCTATTATAACTTTGTTAATGAGTTCCATGTGAGTGAAATTTAGTGAATGAGACAATTCTTTCTAAACCTCGCTAGGTGAATGTTTAACAATTACTGTAGGCAGTTGTATATCTAAATGATAGACTAATTTATCAAAATAGTACATTTTTTCTTATACCAAGATGAATTGTGATACCTAACTAGACCAAATATACTTAGGGATAGAATTTCAAAAAGGAAAACTAGAGCATCGTTCGAATAATCTGCCAAAGTGTATCACACACCTTTACGTTTAGGCCGTGAATCTGCCAAAAACTTCACAAAATGCCATAGAATTAAAAAGAAGTAAAATAATTTATACTTCATATTCTGAATTGATTTAAATATGAAATTTTATTATGATCATTTATTTCACTAAAAATCCACATGCTCAATTTGATTAAAATTCCTTCAAAAAGAAGGACCAGTATTGTAAAAATGATATTATTTGAAATAGCTCAATTTTTTCATTCCAATTTTATAGTAAATAAAAAATATATTTTATAACCACAAAAGTGAAAAAAATTTCACAAGTTCTATCTCTATTACTTTTTCATTAAGAAGAGTTGATTTTTTCCCATCCTTCCTAAGATCAGACTTCTATAAATACATGATAACACAGTATGTGAGTTGGAGATTAAAAAATATTGAACTAAAAATGTCTTAACTGCTTTAGAGTACCAGACTCCTCGAGAAAGGGTTTTCTAATGAGGAAATCCTCAGTTACTTTTCCAGCTCTTATATCGGGCTGCTTCTCCTGGGCCCACCCTGAGAGTTTTGTTACTCATCTGAAACAGTCTGTTTCCTGTGATTTCTACTGATTGTTCCTAACATAGACCTCAAACCCTGGCTTCCACGGAGCTGGCTTCTGAACAGCAGCAGCCCTGGGTGGAGAATGGAACTGTCAGTAATATATCTTCTCATGTTCCTTCCTGCTCAGGGCCTAGCGCCACTCATTGTCATTGGATGTAATATCCACTATTTGATACACTCATTTCTGCAAACTGTCTACTCAAACTTAGACTTCCAGGTCTCAAAATGCATGAGGCATCTATAACAGAGGGCAGTAAAGGCTCTCTCGAGGGGGTTCTTTCTTTCTTTCTTTCTTTTTGAGCCTCAAAATCCACCTAAATCATCATCAAAGAAATTGGTTATTTGGCTATTGGTATGTTTGACATTCATATTTGTGTTGAAATGAGTCAAAACTAGAGGTGATTTCACATCAAAGTTATCAACAAAAACCACCTAAAATAGATCTATTAATTAATTTTAAGGCTTGCACCTTTTCTCTGGTGAGTTCTGAGGTGAGGTGGAAATGTCTTTGGAAAAACAGAACCAAGAAGACTAAGGCTGCAGAGTTGCCAAGAGGAGCCCTTAAGTGAGACAAAAATAGGTGACAACAATAGAAACATAAGGGGTAACAAAGGGGAGACAAAATATGGGAAATAAGCAAAGGCAGACATTGAGGAGTCTGAGTGGAAGGGTGAAGAGTGACTGGTTAGGGCCCCTCCTTTATAAGAATTCGTAAATACAGTGGGTCTTAGGAAAATGAGATGTGATTAAAAGCACATTAAAACAATCACTCTTGTAAAGAAGGAATCTTTTTAAATATCCCAATGGTAGCCTAGAGTTACTGTCTCTTTTTTCCTATTCTCTATATAAGATACAATGAACTCTCTTATAAAATGTAATCTTTTTTCTAATCATGGTTTGAAAAACAAAACAAAACCCCAAAAACCAGTTTATATAAGGTAATTATCTGATTAAAAGGTGGAAAAAAAGCTGTCAACATTTAAGAAAAGTGTTCTCACTTTCATCCTAATCCATCAGATTTTATTAAAATACTGTCATAGGAATACATTGCTGCCCTATAGTATAGAGCAAATTACAACCCATGGGATAAAATTAATGCATGACCTTTAAATACTTTAATCTCATTTTCATTATTTTCTTTCAGATTATCCTCTCCTGTCTAATGTCAAAGGCATTTCGTTGCATAAAAGAAAACATGCAAAGGAAATCACTCTAAGTGGATTTCGTTCCGCCTTCAATGGTCAGTTACAAATCAACCCTCTGTGATGTTTTTATTATTTATTCTCTCTAAAAATCCAGTAATTTTTTTTTGAACCTTTTGTTTCCAGGAGAAGTAATCTATGCTGTCATGTGCATGACAGTCACCTGTGGAATCCTTCTCTTGGCTATGTTCAAGCTGAGGTAACTGGATACAGATCAGAAGGAAGGATGGAAGGGAATCAGCCCTGGGAAAGCACATTGCACATGGCAGAGCTTACAAAGGGCTGGAGAAGGAAAGCTTCTCCGTTAAGACACCGTAAATCAACTTTTAATGTGGGATAGGCCGGTGGAAACCTTCTTCTCAGTCTTCATATGTAGGGGAAATGTGATCATAGGGGATTTTTTTACATTGGCTTTTACAGCACATATGCATTGTTCCCCCCCAATTAAACTGTGATCAATCTTTCCCCTGGTTTTCCTACAAAATCCGAATTGAACTTTGCTGCATTCTTTATTCAAATCATCTGCAGGATTAATCAGCGCTCACAGTGGACCTGTTGTATACGTCATACAGTGGATATTCACCTGAAGATTTACGCTTCAATCTAATTTCTTATCTATTAATGAATTTTATTCATGTTTTAATATACAGTTATAAAGAGACATTTAATGAGGCCTCCCAATGTACCCTTAGAAAGATTTATTGCTATTATTCACTCTTTCCAAATCTTCTTTTTCCTTGGCTGCCTTCATTGCTGGAATGGGGTAATGCTCCAGCTACATGTGAGACTCAAGATTAGAGACATATTAATCCCTAGATTTCTAAATGTCTAGGGTTTAAAATGTTTCCATTTATAAAACATTTACGAATAGAGACAAAATGGTATACATTAGCTTACCTTTAATTTAAAAAATAGCTTCATATTTAAATATCAATGATGTTTATTTGCTTATTCATTAACATATGTGTGTATTTGGATATAATTTGAATGTCGTAAGTGTTAATGAAGAAATATATATTTATGTGTGTATAATATATGTGACACATATGTATAATATATGTGACATATATTATACACACACACATAAAATATATTTATTAGTAAGATTAGGCCCAAAGAGGAGCAGAGGCCATGGACATTTCTCTTATCTCGTGATGCTCAGCAAGGAGGACTCGGTAAACTACACAATGCATGTACACATATTGCTCTTCCAGAAATCTCAGACTTAAAGGCCTTGACAACCAGGCAGCTGAAACGAAAGACTCAAGTGGGGAGGTGTATGCAACACGAAGGAGTCGGGCAAATGATGAGCGTAGGCTCTGCCTAAGGACTTTCAATCTTACCGATTTTTAAATGCAATGCCAGCTAAACATATCCACTTGTTGGACCCCACCCCTCTAAACATATAATTTGATGCTTACCAATACCAAGACTAAAACAAACTGCTTTTCTCCAAGGCCTTAAAAATTGTATTTGTATGAGACGATATTCCTTGGGTTCCAAGATATAGTTTAAAGGCCAAATAGTTAAGTTAGTTTTAAGGGGAAAAATAGCATTTGGAATTTATTAAACTTTCCTTTATTTGGTTTAAAATATTTGAGAGCACTGTTCAGTTACTGGGCCTGCCTCGATATTTCATCACAGACATATTGTTTCAGAGACCTGCAAACGGTTTTCTAGCCTAGCAAAAATCTTATTTTAATAGTTCTCAATCTTTATTTCTTAGCGCCACACACATAATGTATAAAGTTCACACCTGCCACATGGGCCCACAGTTTTTTCCAGGTTACTGTTGTGCCACAGATAAATAAGGTGACAGCTATTCAAAATTCCCTGTGTATCTGCTGTAACCTTTCTTTCTTTCTTGTCTACATAGAAAGGCATACGCTTTTACTGGATGACAATGGGAGCAGTATAGACAAAAGTTTTGAATTTGCTGTAATATGTATTCTAAAGCAAATCATTCATTGTTAAGTATGTCATATTTAGTTACAAATTACTTTCCCTCCCAATTTAAAGTTGATCCTTACATGTAATTTGAAAGATCCAGATCCAGAGTTAGATAAATGATAAAAGTAAAAGCCGTGGTGGAAAGAAAGAACAAAACAAAACAAAAGCATCATCAACAACAAAACCTATGTGCTCTCTCGTCTGGAGATACATAATGCCTCCTTCATGACAGAAGGCTGGTGCCACTCACCTGGCGGTCAGGTCTAATCTTTGTGAATACTTTTCTGCAGTAAAGATTACGGTTTTTGCATTTGTTTCATGTTATGCTAAATTAAAACAGCCCTAGCCATTCAAAAAAATTTGCAGAGGAACCGATAATTAAAAACTTAAATTTTTGAGGAAAGAAAGGACTCTTTTTGAAAATGACTTCTTGGAGATCACAGACACACGCATGATACTTCTTTGAAAGACCATGGAACATTCTACTATTGGGACTTTACACTTAGGAACTCGATTATGTTTCCCTTCTGGGTGCAGAATCCATCCAAAATATAAGCACACACACATTTATAAAATCCTTCAAATGGCATATTGTTAACTGTTACTTTTATTTTTCTATAGAACCTTCAGAATATCAAGTCAAACAAGAGATCCTTCTCCAATCCAAATACCTGGAGGACTCATGATTCATCAGGAGTCACGGATCATTAACTTTCTTTAAAGCAAGTCTTTGTAGCCAGTCAACAGAATATCCTAACCATCATCAATAAGGAAAATGTTAAGATTGATTTAATGATGTTGGATCATTAAGTATAATAATGTAAAGTATAATAATATGGCATGATGTTAGATTTACTTTTTCTTAAGAAAATATTGAAGTCTAAACATAGGTGATATCTTTTATGAAACTGGTACAGAATAACAGAATTGCCCTCAAAGGCAAAAAGTATTATCCTAAGTTATGGTCTGCATAATCTTGTTCATGATAAATTGGAATCCATATAGTAGTAATTAGTTGCATCATAATATGACAAATTATAGTTAGTGGGGCCTTTTGTTTCTGATCAATTTTGTGAATTCCCATTAACTTGACAAAAGGAAAATGCTAATAAAAATATCCAGTATATTTGTTATTTGTATATCCATTTTCAAATCATTAGCTAAATCATTAGCATTGACTTTAAGTTTCTAAATATATTTGGTTAGAAAATTAGTCTTAAAAATCAGAAATGGTATCTTCGGATTTTTGTAATTTGAATTTGGACTTGACTTTTCTAACTTGATGTCCTTATTTGACACTCATAAAGATGTAAGGCAACATTGGCTGAAAAATCAGTGTGCATTTCAATAATGATATCTTTTATTTGTTCATTTATTTTTTTTCTATGCCAATTATTATGAACTTCTGCAATAATAAAGTAACGTCATAATTGTTACATTCTGTATTGTTTCTATATTGATGCTCTTGGCCTGATTTGACATCAGAGTTATACTGTGATTAGAAAATTGTAGAAAAGATGTTTTGAGTTAAGCTTTTGATACATATATGCTTCTCAGCTGTCTGCAATCATATTAGTACCCAGTGCAAAGAATAAGTATGAACTTGTTTCACCTATAGTGGCACAAGGGTACAAATATTCAATAACCTGAGCATACTAATCACTAGTGATATATTTACAATTAAAGATCAAACATTTTTTACTTGTTTGGTTTCATGTCTACTGCTGTTCACTACACTTCAGATCCAATTGTCTACAGTAAATTAAATTTGAAGTTAACGTTAGGCCATGTTTACTCAGAGTAATTGAAATAGCCATCCTTTATCTTTTAAAACAAGGAAGAATAATTTGGTGAATCACAAATTCCCCTCAAGGAGTTCTACGTACTCCAGTGGCTGTTAACTGTCTAAGTTACTGTGAAGAAAATGGAGGCATTTCTGTCTCCAAATCACTGCCATTTAATTTGGGCTCGCTAATGCCTGAGAATACACAAACTGTTCTCTGGAAAACCGAGGAAGGAGGTCAAGTTGCTTTTTAAAGTTTGTGTCGAGCAGAGAAGGGGACGACAGAGTGTGAAGTAGAAGGGCTCCCTTAAAATCGGAACCTTGTCTCCTAGGCCAGCAAGAATGAGTAGGCCGTTCTAGGCAGAATTGCAGAAGCAAGAATCAGCATGGAATGCTTAGAGAACTCTAAATAGTCATCTGCCCCTAGAGCAGGGAGTCCAAAGCAAGAAAATATGGAAGCCAGCCCAATGGCAGAATTGTTAAGTTTGGGTGCTCAGCTTCAGCATCCCGGGATTCACAGGTTCAGATCCTGGACATGGACCTACACACCGCTCATCAAGCCATGCTGAGGTGGCATCCCACACAGAACTAGAAGGACTTACAACTAGGATATACAGCTATGTACTGAGGTTCTGGGGAGGAAAAAAACAAAAAGAGGAAGATTGGCAACAGGTATTAGCTCAGGGCCAAACTTCCTCACCAAAAAAAGAAAAGGAAGAAAACATGGGACATAAAACATTAAATATGGGACATCCATCAGGACTGAGATGCTGAAGTTCCTTAAATATGAGGCCAAGGAGTTGAGACAATTTGAATGTGGTTTTCGGCCCCTTCAGGACATGGCCCCCATCTCCACCCTCAACTTTCACTCTTCTGTCCTCCGAGAAGCCTTTCATTGCCCCAGGGTCAGGTACTCAGTGCTTCCTCTATCTTAGATAATGCACCTCACTACAATGTATTCTTCATTACTGTTTTTCTCAGCAAACAGTAAGCGCTCTGATCGAATCTGTTCGCTCATCTCTGATTTCCATTCCTTTACACATTGGGTATACTCAATTAAAATTGTTCAATGAATGGATTGCTTCATTTGGAAAGCTATAAAGTGCCATAAAATAATTTTAAACAAGGGAATGACATCATCCGATTTATGAATGAAAAAAGGCATGTTGGCAGAAATGTTAATGATAGAATGAAGATGACTAAGAATGATGTCAAGGAAACTGCTTAAAAATGTACTTCAATGTTTAGCTAATAAGTCTTGAAAGCCTGCATTAATTCATTTGTTCAACACTTATTTATTGAGCATGCACTATGTACCAGCCACTGGCCTAGGCACTAGAGATAGAGCTCTGAACAAGGCCCTCTTGGAGATTCCAAAAACAAAGAAGTAAACAAGGTAATTTCTGAAAGTGATAAGTTGCTGCTAAGAAATCGCAGGCTGGCGTGATAGTAAAGTGATGTGAAGAGAAGAAGTAGCAGTGATGTGAGAGAATGGAATGAACATGAGTAATTCATAAATAGAATGGAAGGAGATTTGGGATGAGGCATTTGCAGAGAAGTGATGTTGTAAAGATCATGGCAGGAACAGAGATTAAGTGTGGCCTTCTAATTTATGCCATTAGATAAACCAAGTTGCTACTTAGAAAATTGGCTCATACCCAAGGAGGATGAACTTGGAATAGGAAAGGAAGTATGCCACTTTCCTTCAGATCAGTTCCCACATTTCCCCACCTCTTCTACACCTCAGGAGGGTGACCTATATGAAATACAGGTTCCCTCGCCATCTGGCTTCCAGTTGGGTTCAGCCAATGGGGAAAAATGGCAAAAAATGGGGAGAGATATGCCTCTGGATCCCTCCTTGAGGGCCCCACCTTGGGCTGGCTGTTTCCCCTGACAGAGTGTCACTGTTTCTGTCAGTGTGGCCTTTTCTACATGAATCTTTCTTCTAGATTCCAGTAAACATTCTTCTTCTTTTCCCTTCAGGACTAGTAGTACTAATTGCTCAGGTGTTACTAGTTTTCAGCTCCTAAGTTACTGGATTATCCCTTGTGGTTTTCCTACTACCCACAACTGTATAAAGACTCCTTAAATCAAATACTCAGAGTCATCCAATTTAGATAACTTGGAATTTATCCTAATTTGAACATACCATTTGTTTTCTGCTGGGTCCCTGACTAATAATACTGGTAATTATTTCAGGTTGGAACCAATTTTGACTTTCCAACACCAGTGGGATATCCGTGTGGAGTTATCCAGTAGTCAACTGGAAAATATGGTCATAGCACTGCTAAGTGAGATCTGAACTAGAGCCATTGAACTTAGAGTTTTCCAATATCTTCCTCACATCTCTCTCTGCCCAGATAAGAAGCAAGTTTACCACCAGGGGGCTGCCTGTGATATCTGGGGAAGAAGCACTGAGGGAAGTGTTGCCAGATCACAGACTTCTCTTCAGAAGAATTCGACCACTGATGAAATTCCCTCCAGAGTAGTCTGGCTATTCCAGTAATATGCTTTTGTGCCTCTAGCTGCTTCTGGGTATTTACCCACAGCCTCTTTTCCTCCCCAGAATTCTGTCCATAAACTCCCACAGGTCTTACTGGGCACTATAAGTCAGCAGAGTGGTACCAGCCGGAACTCAGCTAGATGAGTCAGGAGGGTCTCTTGGGAAGGGCGTTACAGCAGAAGGAAAACAGGGAGTTTGTGGTTACTCCAAAGCTGGGGCTTGCGTCTGTTCCCAGTTTTGAATTCCCTGTGAGAGTTCTTAGAAACATATTTCGGGAGTTCTTGCAACATGCATCCCTTTCGTTGCCATTATCTGCAAAATGAATACAAACAACTTAAAGAGAAAGTGAAAGATTTCTTCTTTTTATTTTTTAGAACAATCCAAATTGTGAGATCTATAATCAAAGAATAAAATCTAAGGGACCGATGGTCAAAATGATGACCTCGCTGCTTTGACGGCAGTGCCAGGTTAGCATGCCCCCTTGGCACACTGCCGATGCTGTCCTTACATGTCCTTGTCCACCAGCTCTGCTATTTCACACCATGCTCCTCCTCAGAGTCCCGAGATGAATCCCATCTGGGCGGCAGTGATTTACCGCACTTGAGTTTCTTAAGTTGTTCCCTAAGTGCCTCTTTGAGACCTCAGGGTCTAGTCAGACCACACTGGTTGCACCCCCGAACTTAGGGTGTTAGAATGAGTGTTTCCAAATACTTCTCTGCAGACAAGTCAGTTGCAATAAATGTATCCTTAATCGGGGGTGGGTGGGTGGAGTGAGGGGGCTTATAACACAGGTGTCTATTATCTTGGTTCTACAGAGAAGGAAATGTGCCTTCAACACACAGCAGTTTAAAGTTTAGACAAGATTGTCAGATCTAAATATATGGTAAAGTCATAAAACTTCATAAAACAATAGAATTTCTCCATCTAGTGCAGATACTAATGTTAACTTGTCTATGAAATAATACATATAACTATCCATTTTGAATGCAATAGATTGACATTTGTATATAATTTAAATCTATACCAGAGGCACTAGAGACATAATTAGCTAAAATATTTTCTAAATATATTATGCCTAGGTAAAAACACAACTATGCATATAAAACAGCTATCTTTCAAGTAAAATCTTCATTTGTAAGCCCTGAGTTTGCTGTGGACGTATGTATACAGTACTATTTAAGCAGAGTTTTTGATTCATGATTTAATAGTTTTGAACATAAATATTACTGTCTTATTTTCTGTGGATAGACGTTCTCAAAAGGGGTTAAGGAGGATGTATTTCCATGATTACTGAAAAGAGTTCTATTATTTTTCATAAAATAATATTGGAAGACAGATAAAAAGGATATATATATTTAGGGTGGCAAACACTCAAAGTTAAATACTTTGAGATTTCATTGGGTATTTTTGTTACGAGTTATTTTGCATAATCGACTGTTTTTGCAGAAAAATTTTTATAAGATCAAGATAGTTTTAGTGAATGCTTAATTACATTTATTACATGCCTAATTATATTTATTACATTCCTAGAAAAGTCTAATTGAGTGAGTCATTAAAGATAACGTGCCTCTTAAGAATAGCAGAGGCGTTATGAGGACCATGTAAACATAAGAAAAGAAATAGCTATAATTACAAAGGTAGAGAAGGTCCTCAAGGAAGTGTCCACAGATGCCAAATATTCATGATGTTATAAATCTTTTAACCAATGGGGTTACAGAAAATAGTAAGAGCCACGAAACTGATTTCTAGCTATGGATAAGGTTAAGATTCTATATGTTTTACATTCATTATTTAGTTTAATACTGACAAAAAACTCTTTGAGGGCTAGTTTTGTCTATTTACAGAATTTTTCAAACCCTGATGGTTAAAGAGGTTAAGCAATTTCTCAGTCTTAGAATAGTAAATAAAAAATTGTAATTGAACACAGATACAGCAGATTTCAGAATCTTCTATCTTCATTCCTAAGCTCTACTCCTGACCACTCCAGTTGTAATTATGTAATTTATATACTTGCCAAACAACCAGGAAGTACCTATTTTAAATATTCTTCTCTGAGGGGCTATCTATATCAACTTAGATCATATGTGTATAATTTGGATGCTTTTACCTGTAATAAAGTGTTTTAAACAATAAGGAATACATATTATTTCCTATAACAAATTCAAGGCAGAACATCTCAAGGATGGATTAATTTAGCAGCTCAATGATATCTTTGAGGACTCAAATTTTTCTTTTCCACCATTTTCATTGTTCCTGAATGTCTGGCACAGTTCCGGCTTTGTGTTTGTATTTGAAGAAATGGAAATATAGAAATTCAAAATGTCATAACTGACTTACTCTAATAAGAATTGACGCTGAGTCACTTGGGACAAGGGTAGTCTCCCAAATAAAATCAGATTTCTCTTAGCAAGGAGGAAAGGGAGAGGGTACCTGGGTAGGGAGCCAAGAGTTTCTCCTACAAAAGTCTTCACTACTAATTAAATGATGGATATCATGGCCGTGACCAAATAAACCAGATCAATTTGGGTTTAAGTTCTATTTTTCATTTGGCTATTTGAAACTAAATAGCCCAAACCTAAAAATTTATTTCTCAGCCTATCAAAATGCTTGAGCTTTACCAATTCAGGATTTTCCTTCTATTTATTAATGAACAAAATTTGTTTAGTAGAAAACAATATTGGTTGCTTTGTATCAATAAGAACTTTTCATCACCTTCCAGTGGAACTTCTTCCAGAAACATGGGGATCATCCATTCATTGCAGGGGAAAAGATTGAAGGCTTTGCTGCTGACAGTCACGTGCAGAACACAGTGAGTTTTGGTGGAACCACCACTACCTGCTTTTCTCCTCTTTTCTGGAAACTGCAATCCACACAGATGTGCTCTTTAGAGGACTCGTCTATTGGTTTGGCATCTCTGCCTTAGTAGCTCTAGAAAGGTTAAAGGAACAAATGTTTCTCAGACAATAATAAAGAAAGAATAGCAAAGGTTCCTGGTGCCAAATAAGTGAACCATCCAGGTCAGAAAGGTAATGCTTAGAAGTTAAAGGTGAGATAAAATATATAAAAGGAAATGATGGGAAACAAAATCTCCATAAAGAGGAAATTCAGAAGTAGTAGATATCTATTAGGAGCAAGTTTCAGAGACATCCTATTCTTTTTGGATTATTTGATCAAAATTAGTCTCTACAAATAATAAGCAATTTGACTAAAATATTAGAATTTAAAGATATATAATAGGGGCATTAACATATTTTGTTTTCCTGATATCTCAATAATAGAGAAAGAGCTTGGAGATTAGTTTTGAGGGGTTTGTCAGAGCAAAATGGTTGATTAGAACATGAAGATTTATCTAGCACTCCCATGTTTGTATTGAACCTTGATGGAACTGGGGCTGTGGGTCAGAGTGGTGATCAGGAGTGAGTAGAACTGGCAGTCCTTGGCATTATTGGCAGCAATCTTGAAACACACAAGGATTGTTTACCGTAAAAATCATATGAAGTATTCTACCCTTTGTATTAGTTATTTCAACATACAACCATACAACATAAAACAAAATATCATTTTATGCATTCATCTGATTGTCTTACAAATACTGTAAATTTCTTTCATCACAGGTATTAATTCTTTCCCATCTTTTATTCTTCTTCTCCTCCCATCTTTTTTTAGAAACTTTTTTTTATCTGATTTCATGAAAGACAGGAGAGAAACAAGCTCAGAAAAGGGGAAATCAGCTAGCAGCAGAGAAAAAATAGAATACTGTGACAATGACTAACAAAGAGACACTGTCCATAGGAACATGCAGATCAACGTTTTTAGTCATTTCATAGCCAATTCTCCTTCACAAATGCACTTCAAGGAAAACACCCAGTAAAGTAAAATAAGTACATTACTCATCTCATAAGGTGTCAGCATGAAGACAATTACACATCAAAAGTAAATTCAATCCTACTTATGCTAATGCCTTCTTTTAGTTCAACAGTCAACAAATCTTTCTTGATTAGAAGATCAAGAAAATCCTCCAAGGGAGTACTATTTGAGTTGAGAACTAAAAGTTGAGATGGAAGAAACCATGTGGTGGAAAATCATTCTAAGCAGAAAGAAGAGAAAGAACAAGTGATAAGTCCCTAGGATGAGATTGAGCTTCATATGTTCAAGCCACGGAAAGTGAAGGGTGTAGAACAGAGAGAGTAAGGAAGATTAGAGTGGTCAAAGATGAAGTCAGAGGACTCAACAGGAGGAAACTTAAGGTGAGTTGCATTTCATTCTGATTGCAACATGAATTCTTCAGATGGTTTCAAAGAGAAGAATGATATAACTTAAATTAGGTTCTGGAGAAATCTGGCTGCTGTTTGGAAAAAAGATTGAATGTAGACAAAAATGGAAGCAGGGAAACCAATTAAGAGACTGATTCTGTATCCAGGGGAGAAAATGAATGTAGATTAGATGAGGATTGTCTCAGTGGAGATGTGAAATATCATCTGGTTTGGAATAAAAATACTGGAGGTAAAGCCAACTAGGCTTATTGATATACAAGATACAGGACATGAGGAAAATCTAGAACTCAATGTAGATACATATTGGATTTTTTTACCTGGAGTAGAATGTATTTGGTAATTTAGAGCAAAGGGAAATATATGTCTGGTTTTTGGATCCAATTATGCTTCAAGATGGCATAAACATTCAAATAAAAATTTTTATTGACACTTGTCATATGAAGGTAGAGCCCCAGAGTAAAGTCTAGCTTGAATCATCAGTGTATGAATGTTATTTACAATCATGAGAATTTAAGAAATCACTTAGCAAAGGAATGTAGAAAAAGATAGAAAAAGACTGAGAAAAATGCCATGGGCCATTTCAACACTTAGTGGTCTGGGAAGAGCAAGATGAGAAAACAAGGCTACCATGAAGATAGCCAATAAGAAATGAAGGTTACCAGGGACAAGCCAAGTGGATAGAGGTTTCCAAAATGGAGGGTATGTTCAATGGTGTCAGATATTGCCAAGAGATTGAGTACAATAAGGATAACTAATTTTGACTTTGGCATAATGTAAGTCATTGAGATCTTGAATAGATCTTATTGACAGGGTGGAGACAGAAGCTCAATTACACTGGGTTAAAGAGAGAATGAAAAATGAGGAAATGAAGACAACGAATATAGTTAATCCTTGTGAGAAGTTTTGTTCCTAAGGGGACCTTCGTAATGGGGTTTTATATGTAGAGTTTCCGTGAAGTATGAGGTCATCAACTGATAAGCGAGAAGAGGAGTTTATAGAAATGTGAGAAGGGAGAGAGTGAAATGATTATTTTGGAAAATGAATAAATAAATGTACAAGGGAAGTATTGTAGAGGCAATATGTCTAAGCGTATGTTGGTTCAAGTCATTATTGGCTCACTTACTTGTTTTATGATTTAGGTTGAGTTGCCTAAATTCTCTGAGCTTCGTCCCCTCAATAATGAAACAAGGAGATTAAAAGCACATACCTTAGAGGGTTTCAAAAGGAATAAATTAGCTAGTATGCATAAGTCCATTATAACTGTGCCTGGAACATGGTAAGAATTATATGTGGACTTTCTACTATATAATTATTATTCAAATTACCTGACATATTTGAGATTTATGGTCAAAAATCAAAATATACATGTCAATAGAACTGGTTGATTTTTCTCCATCAACCAATCAGGTGTCAAGAGCTGGATTTTACCACAGTTGGTTTTCCCAGGTGAGTTCAATGGAGGGCAGAAGAAGAGGCAGGGGAACTTAATTATAAATTAGTTGAGCCATTCTGGCAATGAGAGGAAGCCAGCATGGGTCATAGAAAATGGAAGATAGTTGGATCCAAGCATGGTGGTCTTGCAGGAGATCAAGAGTTGAAGTGAGAATGCTGGTATAACAACTGGATAAGTGGGAAGTGGGAGGTGAAATCAATTTCACAAGTTACAATCAATAGGACTGTGGGAGAAGTAGCCAGAGTTGAAGGGGACATCGAGACGAAAGACATTTTAAATGAAGCAAATAAGGACTAAGAGGTCAGGTGTCAGGTAGTTAACCTACAGGGGTGTGAAAGTCACCAAAGAGGATGATAAGAGTGGTAATGGAGACAAGAGTAGTAATGGAGAAAAAAGCAAAGAAACAAGCAAAAAACAGTGAGCCAGGAACTGAAGTCATCATGAGTGAGAAGGAATTATTAGGAGAATAGAAGATGACAAAAAGGATCAGTAATGGGTACCTAAATTTGATGACATTTTCTTCAGAGATTTGAGGTATTTTGAAGCAGCAGGAAGGAGAAACGTTTTTGGAGCAGAAAAAGGAATGAAGGGGAATGTGAAACTTCAAGTCCTGAAGAACGTGAGCTGTGGGAGGAAACGGCTTAAAATTGAGAGGATCGAGTCTCCAGGCTCCAATCAGGTTGCAGTCGGCCCAATG
Organism: Equus przewalskii; assembly: GCF_037783145.1. Lineage (NCBI taxonomy): Eukaryota > Metazoa > Chordata > Mammalia > Perissodactyla > Equidae > Equus > Equus przewalskii. Next base: position 52,892,356 of record NC_091849.1, read on the forward strand.
CTACAGTTCTTAAACTCATCCTCATCATAATCACTTTCAGGAGTTGTTAGACAAAGCTTTTTGAGGTCTATCTCCTGAGTTTCTATTTAGTTTATCTGGGGTGAGGTGAGAATTTGCATTCCCAGTAGGTTCCCAGGTGATGCTGACACTGCTGTCCTAGGGGCTGTACTTTGAGAACCACTGGTCTAGTGGCTCTCAACCCTGTGTAGCCAACCTAATCATCTGGGAAGCATTTAGACTTACTGATGTTCATGCTCCTTCCCTCTGGATTTAACTGATGTGACATAGTCCAGAACATTGGTATTTTTTTGATCTTCTATGATGATTCTAATATCCAGTCTATGATGAAGAATAATTGAATAAGAGTAAGGAGAAAGTAAAGTGAACATGCTAAAGATATAGACAAGTATGGTGATGACCAAGAGTGAAGTCCTGAAGCCCAATGGAAGGATCTGGAAGGGCAGGGAAGAATGGTAGGTGGGACTCTACTGGGAAAAAGCAGAGTGAAGGGATAAGCAAGCACAAAACAATGGATGATCTGGGCAGCTGGGACTTCTGATGGCATGTGAGGCTCTCTTGGACTCTTTCTGGAAATCACCATGCATGAAGAGAATGAAGATCTTGTAACTGATGTCTTGCAAGTGGAAATGTAGATGGTAAGCTCCTCGACATTGGTCAGGTTACCTCCTTACAACCACTCTTGGGCTGTTGGATGAACGCTTTATAGTTTCCTGGATGCCATTTTTTTTTACACATAAAATTGCTCTTGCTTTTCCATTATTTTCCAGCGTGATTTCTTATGGCTCCCCTGAGAGTATATGAGGGAAACATCACTAATTCAACAAATATTGAGACACAATTATGCACCAGTTCTTATGGTGGACCTGGACGTGACAAAGACCCTCCCTGCACGGAGCTTAGATAAATAATTGCACAAATACCTTTGCAAATTAATATCAAGCATGGCAGCCTTCATTTTGGTCACACATTCCATTTGCACTCTCTTTACTTGGTATCCTGAATTTGACAGAAAAGCAAAATGCAAATGTATTCACCTCAACTTTAATATTATGTTGTGAACCAATTGGTTGTATCCCCCACAAAATTCATATGCTGAAATCCTAAGCCCCCAGTGTGATGGTATTAGAAGGCAGGCCTTTGGGAGGTAATTTGGTTGATGAAAGTGGAGCCCTCATGAATGGGGTTAGCGCCCTTATAACAGAGACCCCAGAGAGCTCTCTAGCTTTATTTTCCCCCTGTGAGGATAGCACAAGAAGTCAACAGTGTGCAAGCTTGAAGAGGGGCCTCACCAGAACCCAACCATGCTGGCACTTTGATCTCACACTTTCAGCCTTCAGAACTGTGAGAAATAAATTTCTGTTGTTTATAAGCTACACGGTATTTTGTTATAGCAGCCCAAACTGACTGAGACATATTCTCATTAGTATATACAGTACAATAGAAGGTAGGTATTTGTTAGTCATGGTGATGACTATTCATGCCTGGACAATTACACAGCAGAGATCTGGAAATATTTTTATCAGAATTGAAAACTTCTATCTTGAAGCATATCATTTTTGAAGGCTTAAAACATTTAAAATTTCCTCATGAACATCAAAAATTATATTTAATACTTAAATTATACACCAACATTCAAAAATTATTTCAAATTACTTACCAGTAACATTAATGTAGAAAAATATCTGGATTAAACTTTCTTCCATTTCTTATGAGGACTGAAATTATGTTACTAATAGACTTCTTTTAGAGTTTATAAAAATAGTACTATACATTTAACTTTATTGTAATAAAAAGCCTTACAGTTTCTGGTATCCAGAATATATGACCATATATTATGCTCATCCTTGAATATCTTGAAGCACATTGTGGAGCTTAACATAAAAGTAACAGGCCCTCAAACAGGTGGATAACATAAATTTCATTTTCCTAATGTATACCAGAATCTAAATTGCATCTTGCTTTCATTTGAAACCCAACTATTCAGTTGTGGTAAACTGACTTGATGGGAAGTTTATCTTAAGACTTATGTAATCTTCGCCCCTTGTGTATCATGATATTTGGGGAATATATTTTCTGGGGATCACATATGGTGGAACAATCTTTCAGGTTACCTGTTGTGACCCTGAGTTTGCATTATGGGGGAAAATATGCTTCCAATTAAAATTGTCCTATGGGGATGCTATTCTTTATGAATTCAGGGTGAAGAATAGCTAAGGAGTCTGGTCTGTGTCTGACAGCTGGTGCAAAGCACCTTGAATCAATAAAACTCTTATTAATTCCATCCTAAGCACTTGCTATTGGTTCACATTGACATGATTCTGTAAAGAACTGTAGATTCGAAAACCTCTAACACAGGTTATAGTCCAGAACAATGCCAATATTCCTGAGGAAGGCCTACATACTGACAAAAATAACATCAAATAAATAAATAATTGCACATCGGCAGTTTGTGGGCTCTGTTTTAGGTGCTTTGAGGATCACAAAGAAATTTAATGATGTAATTTATTACCCTAGATGATGTTTCTAGAAAACAAGACACAGAACTTTAACTTAAGGCTATGTAAACCAGGGCTTATAGAAGTCCCTCTCAAATATATGAAGTTTCCTCTTAAATACATGATCACTTTCTTTTGAAAGTGATCCAAACATTCACAAACTATCTCCTAGATTTAACCCTGCAAAATGTTAAGCCTACCAAACATTCTGTACAATAGAGTAAAGTCTAACTATAGGATGATTTTTTTCTTAGTCTTCTCTTAGCATAGTCTTTCAGATTCTTCAATATTCAGTGTATCATCTAGTGCAAAGCAGGGCAACAAAAGGTCATGTTAATTATCCACTGTGTAGCCTTCTTTACACATCTCTAGTTTGTTGCTATACGCTATTTGTCTTCTGGAACATATTTTACAATTTCACCCTCTGATTCCTGTTTGAGTATCCAGATCAAAGCGACAGTAATTTTCTCTTGTTATACTTACTATGGCCCCTCACCTCTAGTAGAATGTCAGTTTTATGGCCAAGAATGGGGAACGAGCTCACAGTTCATTCTCTTTCCCCCATTACAAGAATCTCGAGGTAATTAAAAAATTTTAAAAAGAGGTATTATTTTCATTCTAAATGCTCTTTAATGAACAGTCAATTTTTTGGTTAGTGCCATCAAGTTGATCCCGACTCCTTGTCACTCTATATACAGCTCTTTGCACCATCCTCTCACCTTCCAGCGCTCTATCAGACAATGCTCCACTGCTATTCATAGGGTTTTCATGGCCAAATATTTTGGAGGTGGGTGGCCAGTTCCTTCTTCCTAATCTGTCTTAGTCCGGAAGCTCTGCTGAAACCCGTCCACCAGGGGTGACCATGCTGGTATTTGATATCCTGTTGGCATAGCTTTCAGCATCACAGCAACACACAGCCACCACAGTATAACTGACAGATGGGTGGTGTGGTTCCCTGACTGGGAAATGAACCCAGGCCCTGGGGGTGAGAGAGCCAAGTCTTAACCATTAGACCACAGGGCTGGTCAGCTGGTCAATAGGAGGAAAGATAAATCTCTCTCTTCTTTGTTTTTGTTTAGTCCTAAGGAATTGGGTGTTTGAGAAATATTTATTAGAATAATAACATCACATCACATGAAAAAATTGATTCCTGCTAAGTAATTTAGTCATTTTTATTTCTGCCTTTTTGTCCTGAACAAAATATATAGTTGGGGAGAGTGATTGCTGTGTTTGAGCACTGAGCACACAGCTGTAGAAGAGGTTTGAGCCTCTAACCATAACTCCCAAGCATCTGCCTGTCTGACCTCCTTGCATATTATAATTTATGAGGTCTTTATTAACCAGTTTGTGTTCACACCTCCATATTCCCCCATTTTTCCCTGTGCTTCAGCCACAAGAGCCTTTTTTGAGTTTCCCTGTTGCATCATGCCCCTTCCTTCCAAAGGGTCTTTACACATGGTGTTCCCTTCACGTGAGATGGTCTTTGCCCTCCGCTTCTGCTGTTTAGCACTTAATTCTTCTTCCCCTTCTGATCTCACGAATCCTGTCCTATGAATGGATACACTTGGCAAGGTCATATCCTCTGCCGTACACTGCTAGAGAAAGACAAGCTTCTCCTTCATGGCACTTACTACCAGTGCAATTGTCACCTGATGATAATTTCTATGATTCTCCCATTTGATAGTTGTATGAGGAACCATTGGCAATTTTATTCATTGTCATATTCCTAGAACATAGTACCACCTGGCCCCTATTTGGCCTTGCTGACATAAATAGTTGCTTTTCCAGGATCCAGTCTCACCCACTTCCATATATAGAATTATTATTTTGTTTGGGATAGCAATATTCTCAAATAAAATGCTTGAGTTCCCTGACTCTTTAACAACTAAGTATAGTGATATGACACAGTTCTGGCCAGTGATAATGGGAAAGCTGCAATCTTCCTAATAAAAAGAGACAGATGCAGCAAGACTGCTATAGCTCCTTCTTCTGGCCTTGAATGTGAATATAAAGAGTGGAGCTATAGAAACCATCTTGAGACTGTGAGAAAACCAGCATAAAGATGAAAGATAACATGCTGTCATCATGTGGAGCAGAAACAACCTTATCAGGGTTGTGATCACTCACATAGACAGAGTGGGCCTCCACCCAAAATTGGTTCAGATGTTGAAACTGATGATGCCACCCATACCAAGAGGATAGGGAGAGATGTAGCATTCTCGTACTGAATCTTAGAAGATTAGGGAAGATATCCAAGCAGATCTGAAAACAGCTTGGATGAAAGAAGGGGTAAATGGCCCTAGGTTTTATTGTGGCTAGGAGAAAGAGCCAAGGTGGTAGTTCCTGCACAATCTGAACTTCCATGCTGGTGACTGCATGGTTTGAACTTCCCCACCAGCCCCAAGGGAGGGAGCACCTGGGCTTTCTTATCAGCTTGCCCCAATGTAGCACAGAAGGGTAAGGCAGGGTAGGGGGACTGGAAAGCTGTCAGTGGTCACACGTCAACAATGGAGTCAGACATTTTATTACACAGGGCTTTAGACAATAACCGCAACCATGTTCCTAGATACTCTTGTTACTTGCAAGCACACACAATCCTAACTATACAGTAGGTGCTCAATAAATACTTATTTTTTTGTTGAGGTATAATTGACATATAACATGGTATTAGTTTCAGGTATACAACATAATGATTTGAGATTTGTAAGTATTGGAAAATGATAAGTCTAGCTACAAATGATAAGTCACAATAAGTCTAGATAAGATCCATCACTATACGTAGTTACAGATTTCTTTTTCTTGTGATGATTACTCTTAAGATGTACTCTCTAAGCAGCCTTAAAATACGCAATACAGTATTATCAACTATGGTCACCAAGCTGTACATTATATCCCCATGACTGACTTATTTTTTAACTGGAAGTTTGTACCTTTTAACTCCCTTCATCCATTTTACCCAACTCCCACCCCCTGCCTCTGGCAGCCACCAATCTGTTCTCTGTATCTATGAGTTTGGTTGGTTTTTAGTTTTTTTACGTTCACATATGTATGAGATCATACAAGTTTATCTTTCTCTATCTGATATATTTCACTTAGCATAATGCCCTCGAGGTCCATCTGTGTTGTCCCAAATGTCAAGATTTCACTCTTTTTTATGAATAATATTTCATTGTATTTGTAGACCACAAATTCTTTATCCATTCTTCCACTGATGAACACTTAGGTTCTTTCCATATCTTGGCTACTGTAAATTACACTGCAATGAACATTGGAGTTTATATATCTGTTTGAGTTAGGCTTTTCATTTCCTTTGGATAAATACCCAGAAGTGGAGCTGCTGGATGACATAGTAGCTCTATTTTTAATCTTTTGAGGAACCTCCCTACTGTTTTCGATAGTGGCTACACCAATTTAAATTAATGTAAAATAATAATGTAATGTAAATAATGTAAAATTAATCTGAAATACACCAACAGTGCACAAGGGTTCCCTTTTCTCCACATCCTTGCCAACATTTGTTATTTCTTGTCTTTTTGATAATAGCCATTGGTAGGCTGCCTTTTCATTTTCCTGATGGCTTCCTTTGCTATGCAGAAGCTTTTTAGTTTGATGTAGTCCTACTTGTTTATTTTTGCTTTTGTTGCCTTTGCTTTTGTTGTCAAATCAAAAGATTATCGCTAAGACCAATGCCAAGAAGCTTACTGCCTACATTTTCTTCTAGGAGTTTCATGGTCTCAGGTCTTATGTTCAAGTCTTTAACCCATTTTGCGTTAGTTTTTGTATATGGTGTTACATAGTGGTCCAGTTTCATTCTTTTGCATGTCGATGTTCATTTCCCCAACACCATTTATTGGGGAGACTGTCTTTCCCCCATTGTATATTCTTGGCTCCTTCATTATAAATTAATTGAACATATAAGTGTGGGTTTATTTCTGGGCTTTCTATTCTGTTCCATTGATCTGTGTGCCTGCTTTATCACACTGTTATGGTTACTGTAACTTTGTAATATAGTTTGAAAACAAGAAGTGCAATGCACTCAGCTTTGTTTTTTCTCAAGATCGCTTTAGCTATATGGAGTCTTTTGTTATTCCTCACCAATTTTAGGATTGTTTGTTCTATTTCTGTGAAAAATGCCATTAAAATTTTAACAAGAATTGCATTGAATCTGTAGATCACTTTGGGTAGTATGGACATTTTAGCAATATGAATTTTTCCAATGTATGAGCATGGAATAACTTTCCATTTATTTGTCTCTGCTTCAGTTTTCTTCATCAGCGTCTTACTGTATTCAGTGTACAGGTTTTTCATCTTTTCGGTTAAATCCATTGTAGTATTTTATTCTTTTTGATGCATTTGTAAATAGGATTGTTTTCTTTGCTTTTTGTTTTCTTTCTTTTTTTTTTTCAATGAGGAAGTTTGTCCCTGAGCTAACATCTGTTGCCAGTCTTCCTTTTTTTCCTTGAGGAAGATTGTCCCTGAGCTAATGTCTGTGCCAATCTTCCTCTATTTTGTATGCGAGATACCACCACAGCATAGGTTGATGAGTGGTGTATAGGTCCGTGCTGGGGATCTGAACCTGTGAACCCTGGGCCATCTAAGCAGAGTGTGCGAACATAACCACTATGCCCCAAGGGCAGCCCCAAAATGGGATTGTTTTCTTAATTATCCTTTCTGATAGTTTGTTCTTAGTGTATAGAAACAGAATTTTTGTATTGATTTATGTCCTGTGGCTTTACTGAATTTGTTTATTAGTTCTAACAGTTTTTTGGTGGAGTCTTTAGGGTTTTTTATATATGATATTATGTAATCTGCAAATAGTGACAGTTTTACTTCTTCCATTCTGATTTGGATGTCTTTGATATTTTTTTCTTGCCTAATTGCTCTAGCTAGGATTTCCAACACTGTGATGAATAAAAGTGGTGAGAGTGAGTGTCCTTGTTTTTTCTTGGTCTTAAAGGAAGAGCTTTCAGTTTTTCACGATAGAATATATTGTTAGCTACAGGCCTGTCACACATGGCCTTTATTATGTTCAAGTATGTTTCCTCTATCCTCACTTTGTTGATATTTTTAATCATAAATGGATGTTGAATTTTGTCAAATGCTTTTTTGCATCTATTGAGATTATCATATGATTTTCAACCTTCATTTTGTTAATCTGGTGTATCACATTGATTGATATTGTGGATTGAACCATCCCTGTATCATTGGAATAAATCCTACTTGATTGTAAGGTATGATCCTTTTAATTTACTGTTGAATTCAGTTTGCTAATATTTTATTGAAGATTTTTGTATCTATATTCATCAGGGATATTGGCTTGTAATTTTCTTTTTTGTGACATCTTTGTCTGGTTTTGGTGTCAGGATAATGCTGGCTTTGTAAATGAGTTTGGGAGTGTTCCCTCTTATTTTTTTGGAAGACTTTGAGAAGGATTGGTATTAATTTTTCTTTGAATCTTTGATAGAATTCACTAGTGAAGCCATCATCTTAAGTCCTGGACTTTTCTTAATTGGGAGGTGTTTGGTTACTGATTTAACCTCCTTGCTGGTTTATCTGTCTATTCAGATTGTCTATTTCTTCATGATTCAGTCTTGGAAGGTTATATGTTTCTAGGAATTTATCCAATCCTTCTAGGTTGTCCACTTGGTTGGCAGATAATTGTTCATAGTAGTCTCTTATTATCCTTTATATTTCTGTGGTATCACCTGTAATGTCTCCTCTTTCATTTCTAATTTTATTTACTTGAGCCCTCTCTCTTTTTCTTTGGTGATTCTAGCTGAAGGTTTGTCAATTTTGTTTGTCTTTTCAAAGAACCAGCTCTTGGTTTCATTGATCTTTTCTATTGTCTTTTTAGTCTATATTTCATTAATAAGTACTTGTTAAATGATGAAGAAATTGCTGAGAATTTATAAAGTATCCACAGGCTTAGACTTTCAGGGTCTCAACCCTTATATTTTTCTGTGCATACTATGCCCTTTAACTTGGGCATTGTAACAAAGAACTGAGTACAGAGGTGATAAGTAAATTCATGAAATGGTACATGATTGTCTACACTTGCTAGAGTTTCAGGCCAGACAGTGAGGCAAACCCAAGATAAGTAATCTGGAGCCATTGCAACTGAAAGAGATAAAGGTTGGCATAAAAATAGACAAATACACAGAAGTACATTGTGTGCCAGAAAGGCCAACAATTGAAATGAACTCTATTCGTCTAGAAACTCTTTATATTTTCCCACTTAAGCACTGTCCAGTCATTGGTTCCCAGTAGCATTGGCTGGTCTAGATCTTGGACTCCATGTAGATCCTTATTTGGAAGACCCTGTTCAGCACATCAGGTACACTTCAGAGCCATTCAATTACATCTGTACTTGTCACCCTGTAGAGTGAATATCAAACTTACACTGAGGTACCTTCCAAGAATTTGAGTGGAATATTGATAAAGAGAGGACTGAAGCTGCTTTGTTCACTACTGAAACCTCAGAACCGAGCAAAGTGTTTATTTTATGTGTGTGCTTAATGAATACTTGTTAAATGAATGAATAAAATTTACTACTCTGAAACCTGTAGGCAAATAAGAACCCTGATTTCCACTTGTGCTTTTTCAATTCACTTACAGGAGAACCTACAGGTTTCATTAACAGCTCATTAATTTGTGCATGAGGCAATCCTAGCAAAAGTGGTGCACATATCAAATATATCTTGGCTGCTTACTAACTTTCTGCTGGGCTTCCCCATCTTCAGTGATTTAAAATAGCAAGTGAAACGGAAAATGCCAAGACATGATTTAAAAGTAAGAACTCTGCCAATTTAGGAAAATGAAGGCAAAGTTTCCCCAAACCATGGAATCTTAGGCCTTATATTTAGCCCTATATCTCATAGCAACTGAGACTGTTACTAAATGAAGTTTATAATAAATCCCCGAATTATCAAGACAGCAAGTTATGTCAATTCATTTATTCCTTCAACTTATACTCATGAGATGCTACAATATGTCAGATATCATGTGAGGCACTGGGGATACACAGGTACATGCAACATTGTCTCTGAATTTCAGAAGCTCACAGTCTAGAAAAGACTGGCACAAAGAAGAGTGATCAAGGATGAGCAAGTTGGCATGGGAGCATGATGGATGAGTAAAGCTACCCATGGGAGATCGACATCAGAAGCCAGAAGAGCACGTGGAAGGGCAGGATATTCAGTAGTGATGCGTTTTGAGAGGGTTTGAACAGAGGCTATGGAGGGTAGGGTAGTAGAAGATGACAGGAAATTATACTAGAATGCTAGATTAAATCTCCATTAGGAATGGCCTTGTGCGTGGTGAGCAAATAAATCCTGACCACAGAAATACTTCCTACAGAAATGTTTATTCTAAAAATACTTGGGATTTAAAGCAGAAACCTTCAATTACTCTGGAAAATCATGTATCTTTAATAGCCCATCTTTAATTATCCATCTAGATAAATGGTACTATATATGAGTTATGAGAAATAAGAAATAAAATATGATTTTTTCTAAACAAACTAGTTAAAGATAGAAGTAACCGATATCCCTTCAAAATTGCTGCCTTGTAGTTCTGGACACCTCCTCAAACATTCTGCCAGTGAAGCAATTGTTTATATACTGCTCACTGAAATTATTTTAGAAAAATTTGACATATTCTTTCAAATTACCTAGAAAGTTGAGAACTTCTCTTGTGGCAGCCTAGATCTGAGTTTTAGAAATAAGTGAATATCATTTGAATAAAAATCTAGTGAATAATTGAATTGTTTAATATCGCGATTCTTAATAATATTAAAACATAAAAACAAAATTTGGTTAATACTATCTTTAGCAATATCAGCATAATATAAAAATTGAATGTGACTATACATTAGTGAAATTTAGTTTTTTGTATGGAAGAGATGCAATGCAATTCCAGTTCTAAAAGATAATGTCATTGACATGAATGTATGGCTTCACAAAACGACAACTTAGGAGGACAACCTCACCTGTACACATTAAATACCTAATGATGGTGCTCTACTGTTCCAGAACTCCAGCAGGCCCACAGAACAGTCTCTGGTCACCTGAGTGGTAAAAGACCAGTAACAGCAGCAGACTAAGAGCCTTGCAATGTCTGTGTTGGACACCGTCCTTTACGTGTGTGTACAAATGCCTTACAGAAACACACACATCTACCCTCACTCATGCTCCTAACATCTGTCATCACATATTTCTCCCTTCTTCCTCATTGTCCATAATTCTAACTGAACTTCTCTGATACTCAATGCCTGTGAAGACCTTAGGAATTGACAAACCTAGGACATACTGCTTTTTGTTTAAACACAGGTCCATAGATATGTTTTTCTTTATACAAAAGTGATAGGTATCTGATCGTATAGGCTGCTATAAGAAAGAGACAGAGAGCAGAGCCCCAGAGTTTATTCATCTTTTGAAGTTTGTACTCTTTAACCATGTCCCCATTACCCCGCTGGTAACCATCATTCTAGTATGGTGATTATAGCTAATAATACTGTATTATATACTTGAAAGTGCTAAGAGAGTAGATTGTAAACGTTCAAACCACAAACAAGTCTTAACGGTAATTATGTGACACGGTGGAGGTGTTAACTAGGACTATAGTGACAACCATTTTGCAATATATATCAAATCATCACACTGTACACCTTAAAATTACACAATGGTATATGGCAATTATAGCACATAAAGCTGAGGCAGGGAAGCTAGTAAACACATGTGAATCTAAGTAGAAATGCGTTAGGGTTACGCTTACAAAAACATGACCGAGGTTTTAAATCTCATTGACCAGTTTCGTAGAAAAGGTTTATTGAAATTCACTAACATATGGCTGCTTTCCTAGAGTCTGTCAGTTGTTCTTGCAAACTTATGAGACGAAATAGAATTTTTTATTTTTTTAACAAATGAATTTTAAAAATAAAACCACTGAAATTCTCCTTGGAAGATTTTTAGACAAAGTGAAATAGTCACTTTCCAGTGTTGTTTTAAAGGGAGAAAATAGGAAGTTTTTATGGGGAGGCGTACATTATTTTTAGCAAAAAAAAAAATCTAATAATGGAAATATTTCTAAATAAACTATTTTCAAAATAAATTTTTAAAAAATCCAGACATTGGTATTCCAATTCCATTGCTTCCCCTCTTCTTTGGAGTATACACGTATTCAGAACACATGTTTTGTCAGCTGACTCCCAGATGATTCAGTTTCAACTTGATGAAGCTCCTGGGGAAAGCAGGCAGTGTTTCTTTGTAATGCCACAGGCCTCTGACAATGCTTCCAGAGTGCCTTCCCACCCATCCAAGACGTTGGCATTCATGTACTGAAAGAGAGAAGCCATTGTGAAAACCTTCTGATTGAGAGGAAGCTTTTCAGGATTCAGAGGATTCAGGATAATGGTCTGGCTACCTGTGATGTCTTGGCTTACTTTACCAGTGAGAGAGGCCTTAAAGAACTAGCTGGAGAAAGGAAAGTTCAGATGAAACAGTTACCAGAAGTTATGAGGTATTTCTTCTTGATTCCTAGAACGGTTTAAGCTCTTCCATACACCACATAAACTTGATACTATGGTTCAGTTAGGTCAGAGGATAGATAATTCCTATGGAAGCAAAGATTAGTCCTCTTCAACTAAGCACACAGCTTCACAGTGGAAGCATGTAGAATAGTATCCTGTAGAACAAGAAGGAAGTAGGAGCCTGCCTCGCTGGATAGCCCACCAAATAAATACTGGCCACTTGTGTGGCAATAGATATCAAATCCACCTGCTCACTTGTCCAACTGCCCAAAGAGTAGGACAAATTCCCAACGTTCATGAAATTTCTGACTTTAGGTGATGCCAAATATGGAGCCTGAGCCTGTCACGATGTTCTTTAGACAGGTTTACTCGGCAAATCGCATAGTAAATTGCTACAGCAACTATAGTCATGTGAAATGCAAGAAAGGATCAGCTCAGAGTGCATAGCTCAGTGATGCAGCATAATAAGTAAGTCCTGAGACCTTGGTGCCAATCCGAGATTACATGATTCTGGAGTTTGATGGTGAGCTGTCTCTTTTGGGATCATGGCAGGCCCTTTAAGACAATGCAGCCTTCACATGGAAGAGGAGGATCTCTTACAAGAGGCTCTCTGAGCCATAAACAACTGTAAAGGAGGAAGAGTTCCACTTCAAGGCAGTGCCATAGAAAGGGACAATAAAAGTGATGATGGTTAACATTTACCGACCACTCGCTAAATGCCAGACAATTTGCCAAATGCGTGTAACCATTATTTCATGAAATCCTTCCAACAGCTGTATAACTAAGTGCTATTATTATCCAAGTTTACAGGTGAAGGAAGTGAGGTTTGAAGCGAATTTTAAAGATATTGACCAAGGCAATATAGTCACTGAGTCGCAGATCAGACGGTGCCAAAGAAGACTCAAAACTGGTGGCTATGCAGTGAGTCCATTAAACCTCCTGTCTCAATGGGACAGCATAATTTGGTGACAATGTCTCCCTCCCTCAATAGATGCATTATTTTTTTTTTTTAAGATTTTATTTTTTTCCTTTTTCTCCCCAAAGCCCCCCGGTACATAGTTATATATTCTTCGTTGTGGGTCCTTCTAGTTGTGGCATATGGGACGCTGCCTCAGCGTGGTTTGATGAGCAGTGCCATGTCCGCGCCCAGGATTCGAACCAACGAAACACTGGGCCGCCTGCAGCGGAGCGCGCGAACTTAACCACTCAGCCACGGGGCCAGCCCCTAGATGCATTATTTTTAATCTTCCTTTACGACTATCCCTAGTGCTCCCTTTAATTTGCTTTTATACTTTATCAATAAGCTTGAGGGATACTAAATATAGAAAACTGGTGAAATTTGTCTCTCATCCATGCCTCCTGGAGAAATCCTGAGGATAAGCCTGTTCACATGGCTCTTCCACCTTAGGCAGCAGGGAAACAGAGTCAAGGGGATGAATGTGGCAGGGGATGCTGACATCTGTTCTGCGTGCTCCACTCTCCCTTGTTTTATGTTGGAAACGTGGAGTGATACGGCTGTTTGGATTATATGAGTTTTATTTTAAATGATGCTTTGTTGTGTGAATGTAGAACATGCAATAAACTGAGTCTTGTCTGTTTTTCTCCTCAATTACAAGGGTGGTAAATCACTGTTTTGGAAGGCAGTTCACCCTAGAGCAGTATTCTCAAACTTTATGGTGCCTGAGAAGTGTCTGCAGGGCCTGTAAAAACACAGATTGCTGGGTCTCACCCCAGAGCTGCCGATTCAGTAGAACTGGGTTGGGACTTCAAATTTGCATTTTTAGTAAGTTCTAATTTGTCTTCTAATGAATTGGTATTCTGTTGCTTCCCTCATCTCTGGAGTAGACACATATTAATGATATGCATTTTGTCAGCTGACTCCCAGAGGACCCAGGTACATCTGAATAAAGCTTCTGGGAAAAGTAGGCCATATTGCTGACGCTGCTGGTCCTGGGACCACATTTTAAAAGCCACTACACGAGAGCAGATTTTCAACTGTGGCTGCACATGAGACCGCCCTTGTACACACGCTCTTTTAAATGCTGATACTTGAAGTCCCACTCCAGACCAGATACATGACAATCTCGGAGGTGAAGCCCGGGCATCAGTGCTGTTTCTTCCCCCTGCCTGCACCCCCAACCCCCACCAACCTGTCCTCCACTGATGGATCGAATGTGTGGCCGGAAGTGAGACCACAGAGAGGAAGTTTGTGTCAGCCACGAAAAATTGAGTATTATATCTCTCCCAAGACATGATTCTGAAATACCTATAAATGACAACTACTTAAGGAATACTAAATTAATGAGGTCTTCACAGCAAATTATCATGAAATCTTTAACTCTTAACCACAAAGATGGCAGCTGATGGAACGGGCTTGCTCTTCTTGATGACATGTCCCAGTGGACTTTGAATAGGCAATGCAGATCTGGCTCCTTGGATAGGAGAAGAGACAGTTCCAGAAAGTTTCAATGAGGAAACTGGGCTTTACTGTCCCTCAATGGAATGGTGTACACGTGTGTGTGTGTGCCTGTGAGTGTGTATGTGTAAGAGAGATACAGATAGGAAGGAATTACACGTATTCTTGTAGCTAATGCCTCTCTTCCCCCTCAGGAAGGTTTTTGTTGTTACTGATATGGTCAACCTTTTGTACTGATTCTGATGGATTGATTCCTGCTAAAAGGATATTTGTTTCTCTGACAATTTTACTTTCTCTAGCGTTTCTTAACATTCTCTCAAATTTCTTTGGCACATATATGTATCCATTCCTTAATTCAATTATTCAATATGTATTTTGAGGATTTTTAGTAAGCATTGCTTCCAAACTGTTATGAAACAAATAAACTCTAAAGAACTATCAAGGATTCAGGAAATTTTAAAAAATATATTAAAAAGACAGAGTTCAAGTGGAACGGTTTCCTGTCTTAAATTCCTAAATGTTTGAGTTAAACTCATTTCTTTTTTTTTTTTTTTGAGGAACATTAGCCCTGAGTTAACTGCTGCCAATCCACCTCTTTTTGCTGAGGAAGACTGGCCCTGAGCTCACATCTGTGCCCATCTTCCTCCACTCTATATGTGGGATGCCTACCGCAGCATGGTGTGCCAAATGGAGCCACGTCCGCACCCAGGATCTGAACCAGCAAACCCTGGGCTGCCAAAGTGGAACGTGTGAACTTAACCGCTGCGCCACTGGGCCAGGCCCTCATTTCTATTTTTATTTTTCCTTCTAACTAACATTTATTGGATAGCTATTGTACTAGGCCCTCAGAAGTAAGAGTGAAGCTGGTGCATATATTCTGTCGAGGAAAGAAAGAAAATAAACAAATAAGGAGTGAAAAATTCTATAATGAAAATTAGAATTAAACTAGTTGATGCGAGAGAAGGTAACTGAGGCCTTACTCTAGACTGAGTTGTCCAGGAAGACTCACTAAGGAGGTGATATTTATGCTGAGACCCGAATGGCAAGAAGGAGCCAGTCACGCCCAGAGAAAGAGCTTTACAGGCAGAGAGAATAACTGAGGGAAAGGATCCGAGATGAGTCTGAGTCTGGCTCGTCCCAGGAGCAGAGCAAAGACAGTGAGCTGGAGCGCAGTGCATGAAGGGGGTGGTACAGGTGTTTTGAATACACAAAGCTTCAGATGCCCAGCACACACCTAACGAGAGGCGTCCAACAGGCAAGTGCGTCTTAGACTGTAAAGAGCATAGGAGTCCTGTGAAGAGCCTGTTCAAAATGCAGATGGTGATGCAATCATCTTGGGTGGAGCCCAAGATTCTGCATTTCTCACAAGGTCCCAAGCGATGAGAACTCTGCCAGCTGTCGAACACATTTCAACTAGTGGGGATGTAGGCAGTTTTGTATTTGTGAGTCTATAGTTAAACACAAAGGAGAGAAGGAGGGGACCCCAAAATTAAAGAGGTGGTAGGACGTGGGACCAAGGAGGTAGGAGTGGGACGCGAGATGGACACAGAAACCAAGGAATGCTTCGTGTAGTTGGGACTGTGTCAAACAGAGAGGTAACAAGAGCAGGAGGACACATGGGTGGACTTGGGTTTAGCAGGTAGCAGCCCTTAGGAACGTTTCATAAAGTAAGTGACCTTCTAATCCTGCTCTGGGTGGGTTTCAAACTTCTCCCTTCTTCTCAAGCCCTCACTCCACCCCGACTCTAATGTCTGATGTCTCACTTCCTATAGTCCTGAAAAAAATAGAGACCAATTAGTAGGATCAACCACTTTCCTCAAAAAATCTACACCCCTGAAATTTAAAACTTGTCCTATTTCCATCCTTTTGTCCTGTCTCTGAGAAATTGGATATGGTCCTTCCTTAGAGTTGTTAACTCACCTGCCTTCAATTCCTCTACCCTGTCTCACCACCAAAGGCGCTCCTGTCAGCTGGTGTTCCCCACTACGTCCCTGATCTGCTCAAGGTCACCAGTGACCTTCAGTGGTCTATCCAAAAGGTCTTCCCCACTCTTAAGAGTTTAAGGAAGGGGCATGTGATGGTAGTTTGCCCAATGAAACATGAAAGGAAGACTGGGATGGCGGTGGGGAAACACTCTTCATTGATTTAAAAAAAAAAAAAGAAAAAAAAAAGACATTCCAGAAGAAAAAAGCCCTCTGCAGAGGCTGAGCACAGCGTGGAACGTGAGGCCCGGAAATGTCACAGAAACCTTGCAGTCTGAGGAGCAGGAGCCTGAAGGTGAGCCAGCACTTCGAGACAGGAACACGGGGAGAAACTTTTTGCTTGTAACACAATTCAGCCACTGAGTTAAACGATGGTGAAAAAGCAATATTTCTGAAATATTTGAGAAAATTGTTGTCCTTGCTTAAGCCTATTAAGGTTTTCTGTTACCACAGTTTAAAGCAGCCTGACCCATATGCTCTACCACAGCAGAATGTGCCCTTCTGCCAGAGCTGCTCAAAGGCAGGAAACACAGTTTCTCTCCGTGCTCTCTCTCTCCTTCCTTTTCTCCCACCCTCTCCCCCTCCCTCCATCCCTTCCTCCTTATCTCCATATCTCCAAAACTATTCTTTTCCCTTTCAGGCCTGCCTCACACAAGCAGAAAACTTATATCTCCCAGTCCACGAAAGCAATTTGCAATGATTATTGGTATTCACAACAATCCTTCACTTGCCTGTTATTTTAACTCAGTTTCCTGGCTGGTTCCCAGGCCTTAATTTTCTCTCTTCTTCACAATTGTGCTAGGGATGACATTTGTGGCTTATTTATTCAATGCTAAATCACCTGTGACTCTTACATCTGGAGTTCATCATTTCAGAGATGCAGGATGCACATATATAGAAATGAATAGCCATGTAAGTGCAGCTAAAAGGGTGTTTATTAAATGTTATAGTAATCAGAATAAATAATATGAGGGTATTCTGAATTTTCTCATAAAGTCATAGCTAGCTTCTATTTATGTGCTTTGTGAGTTTCATGAATCCAGAATTTAGAAAATCTTTAGTTTTCAGAAGACTTAAAGTCTTTGTCTATACTAGGTCATCAACATATATGTGTGGTAAAATACATCACGTATTCTAGAACATAGAAAGGATGTTTTCCTTAACTTAAAGGCACATGTCATAAAAGATTGCTGGTATGTGTTTCAGTAAAGGTCATAACTGCTTGGCTGCTTCTAAGCCTTCCCCAAGGCTAACCCTGGTACGGGTTTATGTGTGGGTAGGTTGTTTGGGTGGGTCCTGCAATGATTCCAAATAGTCCTGGTTCGTTGAAATATAGCTCTGGGGAATTCTGCCTATGGACATCAGGCAGCTTTATGTAATCATGTGGGGTTTTTTTCAAAAACCAGAAAAGAAATTCTCTTTAAGCTAGCAGAGGGGTTTAGACGGTTTGGGTGGAGGTAGGATAACAAACACCTAGAACACACACTTTCTCGGGGTGAGCGTGATCAGGAAGCATCGAGGTATTCTCAGAAATGAATTGGTAGACTGATGTGCGTGCCATGCAAGTGTGTGCTAGGCTGCACCTGGGGTTTCTGACTACCTGCTCTGCTTTTTTGAACAGTCCATGGTGTTTATTCCAGAACAGCAAAGTTCTGTCCTTAGCTGTTTCTATAAGCAGTTTCTATCAACAGATGCTTTCCCAAATATCTCAAAACTAACAACTTCACAGTTCTGTAAGAGATAGGAAAAGTCAGTCTCCTCAGAAGACAGGAGGTGTATACCTGCTGTGCACACTTAGGGCAGGTGTCCCGTTACTGCCCCAGTGCGTAGGACGGTGTTCTTTGTGAAGAGAGATGTACAAGGGAGATGGAACAGGCATATCCACGAAGAGCTGCAATTTTGTTTGCTCCCTGCGCTGCCGCCACCCCTCAACACTAACCCAAATGCAAAGAATTGCTCGGTACTCTGGATGACAAGCTCCTGCTCTGCTGCCCATCACAACCTGATGAGTTGGCCTCTTCCACGGAAATAAAACTTGGTTTTGTCAATTACCAATATATTTCCCTTGTGATTCTTTTCCTATTACTGTATATTTTTAAAGTTAACTTAGTTGTAATCAGTACTTCTCTTATGTTATTGAATTTCTTTTTATCTCAATGGTTTTGATGAATATTTAATAGAAATCCCACAATGTTCACTTTCACATTCCAAGTTATATTCAAATTTATTCAAAGATAAGATCACCCAGTATTATTGGAGAAGTCTGCATAAATAATAGAACTGACGTTTCAGAACTGCATGTAATAATACTGTCCCCGTATGATTTGCATAGGTTACAGAAGTGTTTTTCTTAACATAGATTCCTTGCTCCTCTTCTCAACTTTGATATATTAATTTTTGCTATTTCTGGCAATGCTTTCTAGCACATAACATAAAATTTCAGCCGCTTGAACATCAAAAATAAGCATAAAAAAGCCAGCCAAAAAAAAAAGACGTGATTTAATCAAAGGACACTGAATCAATGGAATAGAGTTTATTTCATGAATTAAAAACTGCCTTAATATTCCCAGACTCACAGTGACATTTCCTAGGACAATTTGGAAGTGATCTGGAAATGACAAACATGGATTATGGTATATGTATACATCTATTCTCATCACTGCAACTTAGACATCAGGATGAAGTTGTACCTTATATTTCTCAATAGTTGAGTAACACCATGCTGGTTTTTACTATAACTGATGAAAGGGAAAGGATGGTAAACTGGATGCATGTAACAAACATTGGAGGTTGGGAGGTTGTAATATGTTTCCAGGATATGGCATCTTGCCATTGACCACAGCCTCTTGGAACAAGATAAAGTCATTGAAATAGTTAACAGATGTTAGCCACACTTGAAATATAAAAGTTATGTTGCAAAAAATTACGTAGGGTCAGATGGTGATTTGGCGCTTGGTCCATAATTTCACTGACTTGGCAAATGGAAAGTTGAGATCCAGAGGCATAACACATAATATCGAGGCCACACACTTTGCACACTATGCAGGAGCTCATAAACTACTGACAATATATACACTGTGCTAAGCCAGCTTGATTAAGTATTAACACGGTATTTGATACTTAGGGAAATCTAAAGTCAGTTTTCATGTCTACTAAATTAAAAAGTTATTTTTATGAGAGCAAAAGAGTAGACTTTTCTCCAAGTTCAAAAGCATGTCGACAAATTTTATTATTTAGCCTCAGCTTGCAGTTTACCTGATAACTAGTATTGCTTTCCGTTGGCTTTGTAATCTATCCAGTTATACTCTTTCTAATCTTTTTGCTCCCACTCGTGTCTATTACTTCACATTTCAGAATAAGTTGACAGTAATGATTCTCAGATGAAGATCTGGAGCTGCAATGGATCTTCTCAGCCTCAGGCACAGATTCTTTCAAGTCGACCCTTGAAGGAGGCTTGTGCTACTTTGGAGTTCGTGCTTTTATTCACGGCTTTGCAGATAAAGTCACCAGCTTCCATCACTTTGTAAAGATTCACACCCTGGGAAGGGAAAGGGGGATACCAGGTGGGAAGGGGGATTAGGGAAGAAGAGAACAGACGGGCCCCTTTTAATTTTATTAGCAGTTACTCAACCACTTAAAATTATTAAAGAAAATGCTCATGATTGATTTGGGGGCAACGTTTGTCTCCATGAATCATGTAGTCAGCATTTTAGATTTTTCTGCTTTACTAAAAGATATCTTGAACCTAACCCGTGTATAAAACCATAGGCTGGCCACACCTGAGTAACTCAGTGTAATTCAGCCTGGTACCTAAACTCTAGGAAGGAAAATAATAGAACTAGAAACAGTCTATGAAACACCAGTGAAGGATAATTCAAATGGTAATTGTTTGGAGGAGATTAATGGTTTAGATAAAGATTTAGAAAAGAAAATCTTTATAAAGAAACAAACTTGACAAAGCTACAAGAAATATGAAAGGTGAATGCATAATTTTTATTACCACATTCAGAAGGACTATTACTGGTATGATACTGAAGGAAGTAGTTGTAGGTCAAATAAAATGAAGTAGTATTTAGTACACATCTGGAACTTGTTTGCCTGAGAAGTTGTTCTGTCTGAAAGCATAAATAGGATCAACAAAGGCTTAGGTAAATCCATGGATGACAGATAGGCAGTCAGGTATGAAGGCCAACTTCAGGGCATGCTCCTCATCTCTTGGGCTTGGTGTAATGAAAGGTCACCATCGAGGTCTCCACCACTCACCTTTGCTGTCACCGGGTGAGGAGAGCATGAGGTGGATTAACCAGAGAGCTGTCCTCATGTAGCATTTCATAAGCTCCTATGTCCTCCCTCAACATGGACTAGAAACAACGTGCACTTAAAATTGAACAGACTCAGGCCTTCTTGCTATCAAGGAGTAGTTTTTAATATTTATTTAAGTCTGTCATTTTCTTAAAATACACAAGTACAGTATAAATACTCATAGGGGCTTTTTATAACAATGATCATAAAGAGGTCATCGTTTTAACATAGCCAATTACTCCTCTCTAGACACTTTCAGAGCACTGGTTTCTTTGTAGTTTACTTCTCTTCACTTAAGAATATTCAAGAAAAATATTTTGTAAAATGACACATAAATGATTTTATTATTTCTTTTGATTATAAAGTTGTTCTTAGGGTACTAACATTTGCTTTGCTTTGAGAAATTTGGTTTTGTCACAGTGATGACTTTAGGTGAAGTATCTGTTAGGCACATCCTTTAGTTGTGTAAATTTAACATCCTTAATCCAGTGATATTTAAATTTTGTAAATAATTAGCTATATGTGTCTTTCGCTTCTGATTTACACGTAGCAAGGGATCATAGGAAGATTTTAGTCACCAATGTTCTTAGCTTTCCAAGAATTTCACTTATAGCAATCATACAGTGGGATTTGTTGATATCATATCAAAGAAGAATTTTATTTTGGCCTTTCTCTAATATTTTATTTAATTAACAGATATCATTATGAAGCAACATTGTATTTATTCTTGAATCACTCACCAGGTGCTTAAGTATGTCCCATGTACTATAATATGTTCTGGAATTTCAAGAACCTCATGTAGAATATGGTTTCTGTCTGCAGGATGCTTATGATCAAGTAGGCAATATGCACCCCTAAACAGAAAGTCATCTCCTATAGTTAGTCAATATAGTGAACATGGTTGAGCATCTCTATGCAACAAGCAGGCATGGAGTATGAATAAGCTGTAATAATTGCTCCTGCCTGCAGAGGGAGCTACACACAGAAATAAGATCATCATAGAATTCAGAGCAGGTTCACAGGTAGAGGCACACTGTTAGGAGAGGAACCTAACAGTATGGCCTGGGGGATAGACAAGGAGATGCTAGAAGAAAGAGTTTTTGAGGATGGTGGTGTCTCGTTCACAAGGTAAAATCCAGTATGGGGTCAAAGGCCATTCCAAGTGGCGGTGAAAGCTTGAATGAGGGGTGGTGAGAGACGGAATGGTGCAGAAATGGGGAGGACAGGCCAGTTTGGTGTTGCAGGAGCACCAACATAAGTAGATTGAGGAAAGAGGAGAGATGGAAGAGATAGAGAAGGAAAATTCCATATTGTAATCCAGATGATGCTTTTACATCTCAGAAAAGGTTTTGAACTTCTAATCACCGGTGAACAGTTTTCTCCCCTTTTATATTTTTTCCCTAAAAAAAAAATCTGTCTTACAGATTAATAGGTCATGTTAACAAATACGTGGCAAAAAAGGTGCTGATTTTGGTGGGTGTTATTACAGAGCATGTGACTTTTCACAGACTACCTGTACAGAGGCTACTCTTGCTCTCCAGTGTCTCACATGCTAAATGTCATTAAGCTCTGCTCTCCCACTGACCATTTTAAAAGTGTCCCGGGCTCTTTCCCAGAAGCATTAGTTGTCACTGTGAGAAAATCAAGATCTCAGTTTCCTCCGAGGAAAACATCCATACCAAAAAAAAAAAAAAGAAAAGAGGCAGAAACAACAATCATAACAGCAAATGCAGGGGCTCCAACTCACAGAGTGTGAAATCAAATCAGATAATACGTGAAGAAGTACTTTGGAGGCCATGAAGCACTATAAAAATGTGAAATGGTAGCCTTATTGGCGATTGAGCGATAGCAATAAGTTACTTTCTAAAGCCCCCTGAAGAATTTTTAATGTGTTTTCCCAGTGCGCATTTTAGCAAATAGCAAAAACGTAGTAAAAGTCTGACCTCAAAATTGCTTCCCAAATCTGAGATGCATTCCAATTTGTATCTGCAAGGAATTCATGAATATTAAAGTATGTTAAATTAACTTACTGTATGGAGCCCTAGGCCATGAAGCATGTATATCAAATCCTCAGTGGCTACGTTCCCAGAAGCACCTTTTGCATAAGGGCAGCCACCTAATCCCGCTACTGCAGAGTCCACCACATTAATCCCCATCTGAAAAACAAACCAAAACACCCAAGGCCTGTGCATTTATGGCAGGTAAGTTGCTGCATTTCTATTTAACCTGTTCCACAGAGCAAAGAAACAAAATTTGAACCTGTTAACCGAACATATTCACCTGTTGCTGCCAGAACAGCCCCTGGGGTGTTCTTTTCTGACTAATCTTGTCTTTTTGGCTAACAGGAACTCTGCTAAGGATCTCAGGAACGAGAATAATTTGAGATGAAAATTAAAATGGTGCTATTCATTGATAATGAAGCTTGAAGTAAGTTTAACTCACTCCCAGGTCAGATAAACTCTCCAACCGCTTCCCTTGCTCTCTCCAAAAGGCATTATATAAACAACATGAAATATTTCCAACCCCCCAACTCAAAATCAAGGTGCCTTAGAAGACTCGAGGGGGTGGTGGGGTCACTGTGTTTAAAATAAGACTTTTTGCTCAATTCACCCATTCAATCCACCCAATCTTTACTGAGCCATTATTTTGCACACATGACCCTGCTGCTTTGGGAGAAGAGAAGAGATATTTAAGAGGCAAGACATCTGCCACTGACAATAGCACCAGCTCACATTTATTCGGTCCTCACTAAGTGCTGGATATGATTCTTACCTTATGAGCGTTAACTCCCAATCCTCACAAAAACCCATGAGGTAAATACTCTCCTATCTTCTCCAAATCACAGAGGAAGAAACTCAAGTACAGAGGGATCACACAGTTTGCCCAAGGCCACTTCTGTCTCCAGAGAATTCACACTCTGCTATGATTTGTGGCCTCTGGAAACATGCAAGGTGGTACACGTTATATGTTTGAATTTATCAGAAGAAGAGGGGATCTGGGTGTGCTGCAGATGTTGTGGAAGACATGAGCACAACAGAGTCTGCAAAGGGCCCCGGAGATCGGATGTATCGACATATCATTGCTCTGTGAAAGGTGACAGCTGGGTAATCAGAAACTACCAAGAAGCCTAACGTGATTCTTCACTCCTGGGCATTGAAGAAAAAGTAACACAGCTTCATCTAAACTGAGAAGCACCTGAAGGCGGAGTTCTTGGCCAACCTGCTAGATCAGCCGTTCTCATTTGTGGAATCAGAATCCCAGATTGCTGTCACATCCCCAGAGCTTCTGATATAGAAGGGCTGGGCTGGGGCCCGAGAATCTGAATTTTTAACAAGATCTCGCTGGTCTGGGAAATCATACTTTCTTTTTCCTTTGATAAACTTTTTATTTTAGAATAGTTTTAGATTTTCAGAAAATGTGTGAAGAAAGTACAGAGCATTCCCATATATTATGCACCTAGTTTCCCCTATTGTTCCATTATCTTACGTTATTATGGATATTTGTCACAACTAATGAACAAATATCGAGATGTTATTATTAACTAAAGTCCATATGTGATTCAGATTTCCTTACTTTTGAGCCTGATGTCTTTTTATGCCCCAGGACCCTACTCAGGACACCACATTCCATTTGGTACTCATGTCTCCTCACGTTTCTCTGGGCTGTGGGACAGTTCCTTAGACTTTCTTTGTTTATGTTGACTTTGACAATTTTGAGTAGTAGTTGTCATGTATTTTGTACAATGTCTTTCAATTTGAATTTGTTTGATGTTCTTCTCATGGTTAGACTGGAGTTCTGAAATTCTGTGAGGAAGACGACAGAGGTAAAGTGCCTTGCTCAATACATCATATCAAGGGAACCTATCAGCAACATGATTTATGATTGATGATATTAATGTTGATCACCTGGCTGAGGTAGCGCTTGCCAGGTTTCTTTTTTTTTTTTAAGGATTGGCACCTGGGCTAACAACTCTTGCCAATCTTTTTTTTTTTTTCCTGCTTTTTCTCCCCAACGCGCCCCCCCCCCCCCCCCCCGCACCGTACACAGTTGTCTATCTTAGTTGCAGGTCCTTCCAGTTGTGTGATGTGGGACGCCGCCTCAATGTGGCCTGACGAGCGGTGCCATGTCGGCGCCCAGGATTCGAACCCTGGGCCGCCACAGCGGAGCACGAAAACTTAACCACTCAGCCACGGAGTCGGCCCCGCCAGGTTTCTGTACCATAAAGCCCTCACCTTCACCCCATCCCCCACTTCCCATACTGTACCCTTCGGGGAAAGTCACCATGTGCACCTCACACCTAAGGGGCGGAGAATATCCACATAAGTTATTTGGAATTCTCCCATGTGGGAAATTTGTCCATTATCCCATATTTATTTATTCAAACATTTTTTATTAATACAGAGTCATGGTACTTATTTTCCACTTTGTTTTACAATCCAATATTTACTTTATATATTTTGTTACTGAAGTTGTTTGAGATTTGGCCATTGGGAACTCTTTCAGTTGGCTTCAGTGTCCCTTTGACATGCTAAGGGGACTGCACTTTTTGAACCACTCCTCTAGACTTAAGAGGACGTTTACCAAGGCTCACAAGGGCAAAATCATAGTTCAAAGGCCCTGGACGTCTTTGGGACCTAAAGCAGATTTATAAATATAATGTTTGCTTCTGCACCTCCATTTCTCCTCATCATACTCCTCCAAATGGGAAGGTCTCAATAGCTCTTCTTCCATTACCACAACCTCACTCAAATAGTGATCTGACCAGCTCAATTCTATTTAGGTGTGAACAACTCACCAGTTACAGTACTAGTCCATTTAGGACAACCTACATTTGCTATGAATCAAAATAATGAGTATAAAGAATTACGATCTAGGAGTGAAATGTGGTATTGTCCAGGAGTTGGGAAAGACAAACATTAAGACATTGACTCGTCTCTGGGAGTCTGCCGTGACATCAAATAGGCAGAGGCATTCTTCATTTATAGGCTAAAACTTATCAATTCAGAAGAATTGAATCCACCGCCCACAGAGAAAGAATTTTCAGTGGTTTTCAATCCTGGCTACCCATTATAATCACCTGGGGACCTTTTAAAAGTAAAACCCAAGCTTCTCCCCAAACCAATTAAATCAGAATCTGTCTTGGAATGGGGTCAAGCGTTGGTATTTCTTTAAAGCTCCCCCTGGTGATTCTCTTGTGTAACTAGGTGTGGGAACCCCTGAAACAGAGATTCTCATCCTTCTCACCCTTTATCAATCTTGGTTGTGAGTCAGCTTTAATTTTAGAGAAAGTTTGTACCCTAGGCAGCAAAGAGTTAACCGTGGCTGGTCAACTTTTCAAGGAAACCAATTTTTGAAAGACCCAAAAAAAGTATGAGGTAGCAAAAGTCAGAGGTACCAGGACGATAGGTAGAAGGTGGCTTTAACCCGCTATGTGGGCTGATTCGCTCTTGAGGTCTGGAATCCACGTATCATGTTCCTTTTCCCACCATTGAGGGTCAAGACCCTGCAACTAGAGAACTACAGAAAGGAAACATGTTGTCTTGTCAAAAGAACACAATCTTAACTGCCCTTTTGGGAGAGAGTGAAAAAAACAAAAGTCACTCTTCTCTTTTGTAACCAAGGGCCGATGTGACCCATTGCATGGGCAGAAGGGAACGGTTTATTTACAATAGGAACAGTAAGTAACCAACGTCCAAAGAGAACAAACTTGTTCTAATAATAACAAGTGAAGGTAGGAAAACAGGTTCAACCTCACACGAAGCTGAAGATGTTGAGTGAACACTACAACACTGTGATATTTTATGCTTTCAGACTGACAAAGGCTGTTGGCGATGAAATAGTATAGAGCAAGGGAATACGAAAAAGACCTACGACTTCAACAATATGGACAAATCTCACAAACAAAAGGTTGTATGAAAGAAGTCAGGCTCAAAAGAGGACAAATATGATTCCATTTAGATAAGTCTTAAACCAGGCAACAATCAAAACTGTTAGAAGTTAGGATAATGTTAACCTTTGAAACGTAAATGAAAATTGACACAAGGAGAGCTTCCAAGATGCTGGCAACATTCCATTTCTTGAACTGGGTTGGTTACACTGATAATATCACTCTGTGATAATTCTCATCAGTTTGAGTTTATGATGTGGGAAGTTTTATGTATGTGCATTAGACTTCAATAAATATCAATGACAGAAAAGGCAGTGTTTTTGGAACTGAAGGTAAACAGGGAAATTTAAACTGGTAGGAAAATAAATTGGAATTCTTTTTTCTGGTTAGCAATTAATTAGTAATCAGTCTTAATTGCTAACATCCATCATCCCAGCAATTCCTATCAAAAAAGTCCTTCCTAGGAATATTTCACAAATCCTAAGTAAATAATTAGATAAGAAATAAAAACAAATATATATGGGTGAATGTATGTGTGCACATGAAACACACCCCCCCATCACAACACCCCTAATATGGATTCATCACAGTATGTTTTACAAGAATAAAAATTTGGGGGCCGGCCCAGTGGCTCAGTTCGCACATTCTGCTTCTCAGCGGTCTGGGGTTCTCCGGTTCGGATCCTGGGCGGACATGGCACTTCTTGGCACGCCATGCTGTGGTAGGTGTCCCACGTATAAAGTAGAGGAAGATGGGCACGATGTTAGCTCAGGGCCAGGCTTCCTCAGCAAAAAGTGGAGGACTGGCAGAAGTTAGCTCAGGGCTAATCTTCCTCAAAAAAAAAAAAAAAAGAATAAAAATTTGAAAATATTCCAAATGTCTATAATGGGGAATAATTGAAATTAATTATGGTGTAGCTATAGAATAGAATGATAAATGCTATGTAAATGCATAGTTAAGGGAAAGAAACAGGTTAGGGGATGTTATAACCGAATGGTGATCCAGATTTCTAAAAAATAATAGGATTTGTATGATATACCAGGATGCTAATAGCAGTGAATGCTGGGTGGTCTGATTGTAGATATTTCTTTTATTTTAATTCTGTCTGTCTTTGTTTTCCAATGTCCCCACAATGAATGCTAATACATATATAAGCAGAAAAAGAAAGGTTTCTGCAAACTTTCGCCTGTCGTAGAATGATAGTAAATAAATGAGAAGGAGCATAATAAATGCAAGACTCTGAATGTCTTGATTAACATCATTATTTCGCATCTAACTGATCCTTCCAGGACTGCACAGCTCGTCTGCACACCTAGTCTGGTAAAGGCAGACATGGTCTGGGAGAAAGGCTCCCTGGAAAAGGCTTTCCCTCTTTCCTGCTATTAGATTAGCTCTAGACATGAATTCTCTTTCAGTAAGCTCTTCACAAATTAATTGAATCAATTCTAAGAGCAATATGTGGATCTAAAGTTTAAATAAGCAAATTTAAAGAGGGTTTATTAAAGTATACATCACCTATGAAAGAGAATATTAAGATATTAGTTCCTTTTAAAGCCTCTCTTCAAAAAAAACCAAACAGTACTTTAAAAATATTTCTATTAATTCAATATCCCCCAAAGTCTGTCCTCTATTAAATGTGCAGTCCTATTCCCCAGAAACCTTGTCAATGGATAATGTTACCCACATACAAAGTTACACACTTTTATTTACAAACAATCTGCTTTGGAAGTTCCTAGTCATAGTCATTTAAGAATATTTGATTTTACTATGCAGTTTTAATTTACATCTGCTTTCCTATGCCATTAGAAACAGTGCGTAATATGATGGAAACAAGTTCCTAACAGAGTAGGAAGAAAAACATTATTTCTTCTCTTGATCCTGTCTTTATGGCAAATAGAGGGAACATATTTGTACTTTATTATTGAAATCATCATATTATAGTAAATGCCATTACGTTTACTATAACATCATCATATATTTAAAAATAACAGATGGGCCACTTGGTTGATTTTATCATACAAGAGATATCTGCATTAAAAGATTATTCTTGGAAAGATGTCGTTCCCTTTCTCAACTCTCAAAATATCAAGCACTACTTTCAGACTTTCAGATTCCCGGGGTGGGGGGAATGCATGGGGGTGTGTGTGTGTGTGTGTGTGGCGTGTGTGTGTAAGCACAAGTGATTCTTTGCGCTATATACTGCAAAAACAAAGCATTTGTTTTTTATTTTGAAGGAAAGTGCAACTTTAGATGAGTAACCAGAAGGTGGCAATGTAGCACCAAGATCCACCAGGTTCAAGCCAAGCATTTACAACCTCACCGTGTTCGAGCCCAAGATAACGGCAAACAGCTAAATAAATCACTTTATATAATCCAAATAACTATTTTTCTTACTTTTAAAAAAAGGAAACTTACTAATGATGTAGGACACATAAACTGTGCTCCAATATATTCAGTATATTTTTTATTACTCTTCCTTTGACTTGAGCGTGTTTATTAAGCATGTTCATTAAGCGTGTTCTATGTGCCAGGGACTTGGAACATGTAAAACCCTGTAGCCCACAGAGCTAAGCATTAGAAGTTAAAATTACTATATGTTCTGTCTGTTACTGAGAAGTAGCCTACTATTATCAAATGAGAAACACTTCTCTTTAGAGCCCAGAACGCTAATTCTCCCTAAAGTAAAACAAACCCAGAATTAAAGGATTGAGGTGTCCTTGGCTCTCACTTTCCTCAAAGCTCATGATTAAAACTATTAACCCAGTGACTCAGATATGATAAACCTGGTGAATTCAATTACGCATGCTTTATCTGCTTGGGCTCTCCAGATGTGCATTAGGACTTAAGGGACAAGGAAAATGGATAAAATATTAGTGGCCACTTTTTCTGGAAAACGGTAAATTGGCTGCAGGTATACCATGAGCATATCACTCTGTACTACAGTCTTAGGTGAGCTCTCAGGAGTATTAATCTTGTGTGCTGCGTAGTTCCCCAGACCGTGCTGATATGCTAACTCAAAGAAAAGTACATCTTGACTTTTTCTTGGTGCTGTAAGAACTTACTCCCCAAACAAAACTGGGAACTACAATAAAAGAAGTCAAAGAAATCATTTTGCAAATTTATTATCTTCTGTATATTCATGATTTCAAAATATTTAATGAAATCTGAAATATTAGGTATTGAAGATACTAAAGTCTCAAGAAACTTAAAATTTTGGTAACATTTTTTGAAATGAAATCTACTTTACCATCTAAGATCAAATTTTTCTTTAAAAATCTGTAATAATGTTAGATTTAATTTAAAATAACAAAATTTTTCATAGTGGAAATTACTCATTTTTGGATTTAAGTTACTCAGGGGGAAAAAGGCAAAGTGCATGTAGGATAAAATATTAAAAATATGCTCATTTTTCTAAAATTTATCTCCTGAACTGTTCCTCTTAGACAATATGCCCTCCAACAGAGGGCTACAATTACCCACACATGAGGTGCTACCTCTATTCCAGTGTCCAGGCCAGGCATCACTAATGGATCACAGTGCTCTTTCCAATAAGCCCAGATCTTGCCTTGAGGTGCTTCTCAACCAGTACTCTAAATAGTTACAATATACGGAGTTATGGTACCATCTGAGAAAGAACCCTATTTGCCATTCATGTGTATTGTGAACATAATATTCTATGTAAAGCAAAGATGATGGGTAGTTAGCATACATGAGTAAAGCCCAGTGTTCTAATAAAGTTAAGTATATACCAAAATTGGCAGGTAAATGATGATAGGCATATATACTGCTGTTGGGGGAGGATTAAGCTAATGGTGATTGATTACTAATGCTTTCATATAACATCGCTCACCTTTGAAAGGTTTTCCTACATGCTTCACTCCTTACCTTACCACATTCAGTGAGACAGATTATATTCTTAGCCTTATTTACTATATTTCAAATTGTGATAGAGATGGGAGTGTGTACATAGAAGGGGGTAAGGAAATAGAAAAACAGATAACAAGGAAATTCTCGATGTCAGTAGGATTGAGAAAATAATAAATACTAATAGCAAGCATTTATTGAGTGCGTTTTTTGTTTTGGGTTTTTTTTTGGGTGAGGAAGTTTGGCCCTGAGCCAACATCTGTTGCCAATCTTCCTCTTTTGCTTGAGGAAGATTGTTGCTGAGCTAACATCTGTGGCAATCTTCCTCTATTTTTTTCCTCTCTGTGGGACGCCACAACAGCACCGCTCAATGAGCAGTGCATAGGTCCGCACCTGGAATCTGAACCCACAGACAGCAGGCCGCCAAAGTGGAGCATGCAAACTTCACCACCAGGCCAGCAGGCTGGTCCATATTGAGCGCTTAGTTTGTCGCAGGTATTGTGCCATATGCTTCACCTATGATAAAGCCCCACAAATCAAGGTGAAGTGGGTAGTAAGACATGCCCATTTTACTGATGAGGAAACTGAGGCTCAGGGAAGGCAAGTGATATTTCCTGCTTCATACAGTTACTATGAGGCAGAAACCCACGTCTCACCACTAAGCACCACTGCCCAATATGAACAGTTAGCATTTAATGAGCACCGACTGCATGCCAGGTGCCTTACTGAAGACTTCACGTGCACTGTTTCATTTATCCATCCAACAACTCCAGGGGGCAGCATGTGAATTAGGGAGAGAGCATTGACGGATCAAAAGGCTTCGTTTTCTTATGAGACTTTCTTCAACTTTCTGAAAAGTTTCTACACAACCTAACAACATTTTCAAGAGACTTGCTGTCCCAGTGATTGTATTTGTAGGAAGCTAGTCCAAGAAAATAGTCAGAAATGTTAATAAAGATTTATGTTCAAGGATGGATATTCTTTGTAGCATTATTTGTAACGGTGGAAAAAAGTCCATAAGTTAAATGTCCAACAATAGGGAAATGTTAACAAAGTATGTAAGATAGACTACTATGAAACAATTAAATATTTTCAAAGAACATTTAACGGTATGGGAAAATGATTATAAGAAAACAGAAGATAAGAGAGCAAGATACTAAGTATGTTTGGTATGATTCATTTGTGTTTCTAAGACTTTTTTGATCCTCTATAATCAACACATACCACTCACGTAGTTAGGGCAAATGAACCTTATTAATAAATGTATATTCTTCTTTCACAATCATTCCTTTCTTCTGCCAGGACAACTCCCCCAAAAGTAAACTGGCCTACCTTATGCTCGATTTTCCCCTTTCTTGGACCCAATTCAAATTCTACAGATGAGACCTCTCGGACTTCTGCATTTCTAACAACTGCCAAATTGTGCTAAAGCTGCTGGTCCCCAGAACACACTTGAGCGGCAACAGACTCCGGTTCTTCTAGGCAACATCTCAGGTGTCAGCATATCCACATTCCCGTCACCACAATGGCTCCCTCCTGCCCTTTGCAGTGTTTCTCAGAATGACCCCATCCGAGTACCAGAACTACCTAAAGTCCTAGTTAAAAATGCAGATTTCTCTGCTCTATCCCAAAATCTGAATTTTTTATTGTAAAGCCCAAGTATATGCATCGTTTCAAACCCCAAGATGACTTTATGGATGATGAACCTTGAAAACCTCTAAGCTTTTTATTGAACTCCTCCTCTGTGGCAGGTAGTGCTAGGTCTCTTCTTTTGAGACGCAGCTAGATGACATTACCCAGCTGCCCTTGTGGTCGGGTGTGGCTAAGTGACTATAGTTAGCCAATGGCATGTAAGCAAAGTGATGTAGGTTTCTAGAGGTCTTTTCAGAAACTGTGTCTTCTTCCTCTTTACTAGTCAAATGCAGATGACAAAGCTGCCTTAGAGAATGGTGAGCCACAAAATGAGAGATGTCTGGGTCCCTGATCACCACCTGGAGGATCAATGCCTACTGACAGGAACATGTGCAGTGAACTATCTAATGAGCGAGGAACAAACATCCTTGTGCTTGAACACCTATTCATTTTGGGGTGTCCGTTTATATCAGGGTAGCCAATTAGAACTAATATATCAACTAATATAGTTGGATTAAAATCTGCCATTTTGCTATAAATTTTCTATTTGTTTCATCTGTTCTTTGTTTTGTTTTTCTCTTTTTCTACCTTTTCTTTTGTTAATTGAGTATTTTTTTATGATTCCATTTTACCTCTTCTATTGACTAAATATTTCCCCCTTTCCTTTAAATTATTTAATAGTTACTCTGTGGTTTACAATATACGCCTTTAATTAATCATACTCTGCCTTCAAATCTCCATGCCACAGGCGGGAAAGACCTTGCAACAGTATGTTCTCAATTCTTTCCACCCATCCTTTACTGTTTATCCTGATATTGTTTCCCTGCCTTTTACTTTTACATACATAAACTCACAATACATTGCTATTCTTTTCACTTTAGGCAGTCAGTTATCATTAGAGCGATTAAAAATAGGGGAAAAGAGTAATTTTATCTTGATTTATTCCATTTCTGAGTTCTCTGCAGGAACTTGTCTAGAATAAGAATAGCAGAGATTCAAATCCTGGGTTTTGGTGAACACACTTTTTGGAGGAAAGAGAAGGAAGACAAGTTAGTGAAAGAGAAAAGAATTCAGGAGGAAGTTCAGTGTCACAAGCCAGAGGGGAGAACGTTTCTCTAAATACTAATATCACAGTGATGAATGCTTCACATAGTCAAGGAAAACGAGAGCCGAGAAAACCTACTGAACTTATGCCACTGACAAATTTTGAAGTGGATTGTTTCAGCAGAGGCAGGATGGGGAGAGCTGGCAATAGATTTAAAAACAAATGGAGAGCATACAGCCTAATGCTTAAAAGATCAGTTTAGGAGACAGACTTCTGTCTGAATTTGCTCTTCCACTAGTCAACTGTGTGATCTTGGTAATGTTGATTTACCTCTCTGCTCCCCCACTTCCAAAATGAAGATAAAAGTTCTGATTCATAGGCTTGTTGAGGAGACAATGACATCTTCCATGGAAAGCATCTGTCACATAGGTTGGCACATAACACTCAATAAACATTGGTTTTAAGAAGTAGATGACAAGGATTTAGAGGCAGACAGAGGACGTGTGTGTGTGTGAGACAAAATGAAGAAGAGAGTTGGGGCAGACTTTGAGACGGGGGCATATATGAATAGAGGGATATGGGAGTTATGTGAGATATGTAAGTTGGAAGCCATGAAGGACAGAGCTAACTGAATAGAAGTCAAGATGATGCTGCATATGGAGGAGAAAATTGACAGAGAACAAAATCTTAGAGAGGTGGATGAGTTTGAGATCAGGGCAGCAAAATGGAGTTGAGCTGGGAAATTAGTGGTGAAAAATCCTCTGAGGTAGGGTGAAAGGAGAGGACAGACAGAGGTATGGAAATATGTCAAAGGAACAAGGACTTTGAAGCTTTTGAGGAAAATAAATGATGCGTCTTCTCAAAAACGTAGTAATTGAGTCCATCTGCTAAGAGTCGTGGAAGGAGTTGATCGACTCATTTCCAGCTCCCTGACACTTGCTCCTTAGACCCAGGCTTACCCTGCATTCACAATGCTCTTCAATGTGTGCACACAGAGAAATGGACGAAAATGATGGCAGTGAGGACGAGGAGGAGAGAGAAAAGTGGACAGATCAATAAATAACACTGTGTAAACAATAAAAATATTGTATCTATAAAGGCAGAAGTCACCATGTATTTTTCCTAAGAATCTGTAAATCATGGATGTTTACAGCCAGATAATTTAAATTATCCCCCAAATTAGCCAAAATCCCTTATATGATTGATTGATTGATTTTGGGTTTACAGGGAACTAAGTCACAGAGGTCTTCAGTTGTGGAGATGGATCTAGAACTTAGGCCTTCATGTTTCTGGAATTGCACTGGTAGGAGGTAAGTAATTTCTAGTTTCAAAATGGATGTTAGAGGAGGGACTGCCTAATATTGTGAAAATATAACTAAATGTTAATAAGTAAAAAAACAAAGTTAAAAGAAAAAAGAATTGAAAACACAGTGGTGCTGACAAAGAATTGAGAGTTATCAATACTCACAAACCAGAGAGGGCCTGTGAGAATGGGAAGACCAAATTAAAAAAAAACAACAAAAAAAAGTCCTTAGGGCAGGCCCAGTGGCATAATGGTTAAGTTCACACGTTCTCTACTTCAGTGGCTCTGTGTTCACCAATTCAGATCCTGGGTGCGGACCTATCCACCACTTGGCAAGCCATGCTGTGGTAGGCATCCCACATATAAAGTAGAGGGAGATGGGCACGGATGTTAGCTCAGGGCCAGTCTTCCTCAGCAAAAAGAAGAGGATTGGTGGCGGATGTTAGCTCAGGGCTAATCTCGCTCAAAAACAAAAAAAGTCCAAGCAGAAAGCAATATATATTAGCTTCACGAAGTCAGGAACTTCACTGTATCTCACTCCACTATACTCTCAATATATGGCCCAGTACTCAGAACATAACAAGTTACTATTCAAATACGTTTCAAAGAATAATTGAACAATTGTGCATAGAACAATAATAAACAAGACCTTGAAGCAAGTTTGTCTATCCGTGGTAATAACTGAACTTGACACAATTCAGTTGGAGACAGAACGACAGATTAAGCATACCAAAGTAAATGAAAAATTTCAGTGGATCACTACCTATTTTGTTTGCTCCCGAAATCTTCTTCTCTGAGAAATGCCTTGTCATAGAGATGGGTTTCTAGAAGCCGTTTGTTTGCTCAGTGACTCTATTAATCCTGGCTGCAGCTGATTGGACCTAAATTGAGTCAATCACAATCTCCTCCCCAGGATTTAGAGCAGAGACAAAGACAGAATCCATCTTTCTCAGAGGTGAGATGTATAGCATCTGAGCTATGGACAAGCAATTTTTTCTACGAACAACGGGGAGAGAGAAATTCAGTCTGTAGTAAGAGTGAAAGTAAAGCATAGTTGAATCAGAAATGCCACCTGAATTCCAAACAGCTATTCGGTCCTTCCTGAGGTCCAGCTTCATTTCCTCCCCACCTTTGTTTCTGAAATAACATTTAATGAGAACTATGCCAAGTGCTTTAAACCATACAATAATCCTAGGAAGTAGGTACTATTACCATCATCCTTATTTTGTAAATGAGAGAACTGAGCTACAGAATGTTTAATATGATCATGCCTGGTGTTACACATTTGGTAAATAGTGAAAGCTGAGATTCAGAATCAGGTGGAAAGGCTTCCAAATCTTTGCTCTTGACGTGTGTATGTACTTCCTCTAAGAGGTTTCCATGAGACACCCCTGTGTCCTCACAGTAAAGTCTCCTTTTTGCTTAAGGTAGCTTGAGTTGGCTACTGTTGCCTGGAAACAAAGAGTAGTAACTAACACAACATCAAGTTAATGACCTGGCAGAGAAGATATTAATAAATACAAAGTGCTATAATACAAAGTAGAGTGTGGAACTACTATGAGAATTATAAACGAAGCTATTCAGAAACACTAGTGAGATGGTTTTGATATTTTCTAGTGGAGCAAGGAAGGGGGTAAAAGGGGTAGGGTGAAAAGGTTGATGAATAGTTTGGCTCTGAATTGGGTTTTGAAGGATGTTGACAAGTGGGGGATGGTAAGGGAAGGGATATTCTACAGAGAGAGAAGAGCTTGAGAAAAGACACACACAATGAACAGGCCAAGGATATACTCATTTTTTATTGTAGGTAGTGTTGCAGTGTGGATGGAGTACAGATCCTCATCACAATAGGCCCTGAATGACTTTTCATAGGGTATAAATTTAATTCTCTAGGAAATAAAGACCTACCTAAAGTTTATGAATAATCATGTCATCATCAGCATTTTGTTTTACTTAAATTTTGTTAGTAAGGTATTGATAACGAAGATGAATAGAAGGTTGAGAAATGCGTAAGTAGGAATACTAGTTAGAAAATTTGTGCAATGCATCAAGTCAATGGTGATGAGTATTTAAAATGAAGCAGAAGGAGGATTTTTGTCAAGGAATAAATTTGAGATAAATTTCTGGGGTAAAATATTGTCTAATTAAATGCGGAATGATGTCAGAAAGAGGCATCATTAACAAAAGCACTGTGATTTCTAGCTTAACAACCAAGTGGAGGATGATCCATTAACAGGAATGGAATATAGAATCAACTCCAGTGAAAGGTAGAAGTTGCTTTCTTGAAGATCATTATAGACAGAGAAAACTGGATATTTAACATATGATGTTTCTTAAAGCATCCTTGATTTCGCAAAACTAACTTTAATTCCTTTTTTAAATCTTTCATTACAAACCTATTTCCACTTGCTTATTTGCATCTGGGGTGATTTCATGGTTTGGTAATGCTCAAATACAAGATTAAACATTCTTATAACCCAAAGCTTTAGTCTCTCTTGGGCAATAAAATAACTTAAAAACATACGACAATGTGCTTCCTGGGTCCCTGAGAAGAGTCCAAGGCTCCTCCTCTCTGCTGAATACCAGGGGTATGGTTGGGGGTAATGTGTGATAGAGATTCCAGACAGGTTTAGGGGGGCCCTAGAACAGAGGGGACTACATCCAAAGGCGTGTACTGAAGGGGTTACAAGATTCAAAAGCTCCCATCCAGCTGGCTGAGATGCTAGGGCATCAAAGTCTAAGTGAGGTGCCCGGCAAGTGGGACTCAAGGTAGCCACAAAGATAATAGGGCACTCAAACCTGACTAGAAAGAAAGCATACAACCATTTCCCATTTCCCCCAGTAGGGCTGATATAGCACTGGTGGGCATGAGGGATCTAGGATCACGTCCAGGAAGGTGTAGAGAGTATGGGCCAACATCCATAGGCCAGTTAGGGTACTATCACAAGGACAGAGGCTGAATGGGCTGGAGAGAAACAACGCAGGGGAGACAAGGAGGACTAAGAATGCCAGCCGATCAGGTAACCCCTAATTAATGACAGGATAGTACTTAAATTCCCTTCAAACTTAGCTCACTCATAGGAACAAGAGGAAGAGATGGGGGAGAAACTTGAGATACTTTATTTTAAATGAGAAATGACTAAGCTGATTAACATGTGTATTCAGCTATTTATTAGCAGATATTTATTTGGGGGCATTTCAACTGAAGGATTCATTAAACTGGACATTGTCACATATTTATTAGATAATAGAGTTTAAAATATTTTACAACGTTACATCACTGTATGAGTATTACTACTCACATCCTTGTTGTTCATCTCAAATAGCTCAAGTTCAACTTGATTTCTAAATGACTTCCAAGGACCTTGCTTATTCTTGAGCCATGATTTATCAAAATATCTCACAAGATATTTATGGTAACAGCAGTATTAATTTTTCCAAGCAGTGAGTACAACTTGAAAGAAGAGAGAAAGCTGAGCACACTGCAACCAGAAGGGGTTTTCCCTGTTCAAATCAATTATTCAAAGAAGGTAGGAAAACAAAATTAGGTATACTTATAGTTAAATATATAGGAGATGAAACAGGTTTGGAGCAACCAATAGATCTGGAAAACATGATATAATCAATGCTTATGGCAGTTGTGGGTATTCATCCTGGATAAGACTCGGAGGTAGATGACAGTTGTAGTTACACAGTTCAAGATAACTATGTGCTCAAGAAAGCACACATATTCTATATGATTCCAGAGGAAAGTAGATAGAGGTAGATTTTGGTTAATTATGAGAAATAACTCTCCCTAGCTATTTAATGCTGCCCAAACTTAAGTGGGTTATCTCTCGAAATAACGACCTCCCTTCCGGTGAAAGCATTAAAAGCCAATCCAAGTTTGTAGAAGAAATCTTTTCTAAAGTGAGTGAAGCTATTGGCTTTGACCTCTAGGGTTTTATCCAATCCTAAGGCTTTCTATAAATGCACGCTGAATATAGCTTGCTCAGTAACATCCTATTCTGTCATAAAGTTATAAACATAGCCAGATAAAATTAGAATACTAACGGCTTCTATTGTAGTTTGAGGCACACACTACTGGGGTAGGTCTACTCCTTGGCACCTCAACATCCAACAGGCACATTCTAAGCAAGACACCATGACTTCTTGGGAAGGCCACATGCAATAAGCCTCCAGATGGCATACAACTGTGATGTCCAGTGCTAATAGCCAAGAAAAAGTCATATAAAACATAGTTTTAAAAGAAAAATACTTGTTGAAGATTCCCCTGAAGAGTGCCAAACCCACACAGACTTGGAATTTGTGCCAAGGCTGCCAAATACCACTAGGCTTACAAACGCTTCCATGTGACCCGTCACATATTTTAGGATTTTTTAAACTTTAATACCTCCAATCACCTAAAATTCAATGCCATCCCCTATTTAAGAATAAAAATAGATAAGCAGATGAGAATCTTTAGATCTGAATCCAATTCAAGTGCTATTTCCCTCACTGGCTAGATAACATTCAGGAAAAAAAAAAAATCACTTACGGGTTATGCAGGAAAATACACCAAATGTTAATCATGAAAAGACCAGATTGATATGGCCAAATATCCTATCTTGGCCAGAATACGAGGTAGCCTCCTCAAGGTTCACAACAGAACAAGAAAGGGACCATCTGCACTTCTGATCTCCAAAGGACACAGCCCTGTCACAGTCAAGTGCCTGTTTGCTCTGAGACGTCTGGCTTGTCCATCCCTTTTCTGCTCCTTATCACGGGCACTGATCCCTGCAGGCTGCATTCCCCAGGCTCACTTATCAGCTGGATTCCTGCTGGATCCAGCCAGCCTAAGGCTCTGATGGCAGGAGAAGCCAGAATAGTTTCCCTCTCTGACTGCTTCAGGTGGAAACTCCGGCACTGCCTGTGTTTCCTCTGTGGTTCCAAATGCCCTGTTCACTATGGACAGGCCCACCATAGTGCCAACTCCCTCCTGGTGATTCCGGATGCTGGGCGCCAGTAACATTGTCCCCTTCCTTTTTTCCATCTCTTCCAACCTGGGGACCCCATTACTGTTGCTAATCTCAGAAGTGCCTCCTTAAAAGTGAGGTTCCCAGGGAGCAAGATTTAAGGAGGCACTCACTCTCAGGGTTGGACAAGTACAGAGTCAGCACCAAGAAGGAGTGCCTCCTAAATTCTGTACCCTGGGAACCTGGTTTGCCCTGCCCGATACAAGCCCTTCTTGTCTCTGAGTTGCCTCATTGTCTGATGTTCTGTTTTACGGTGCTCTCATCACCTGTATAATGAATTCCCTATAGTCATTTGCTTGTATGTTTCCTGCTTTCTTGCTGGACCTTGACATATCCTAGCATCTCTTTCATAAAGTTTAATCTTGAATTTGCTTCTACCTAACTCTTGTCAAAGGCAAATTGAGAGAATATGAAAGGAAGATGCATTAGGGAACATAGTGCCCATCCTCTTCTAAGTATTTGAGTTCTCTCCTTACATCAGTTGAGTTCGCCAGAAAGACACATACCTGGATCTCATTACCTCAGACTCCTGCAGAGAGAGCTTCCCTGAATCCCATTTTAAAGTTACTCTCTTGTCATTTATTGATAGTCTTACAAAACATTAAAAAAATAATCTTGTGATGAGAGATTTTTTTCCCCCCACATTTATCCTGAAAACTGCTGCTGGAGCTATTGTCCATTAATTTTACTATATTGTATCCTGTATTAATCAGGGTGATTAGGTTGAATTATTTAGGGGAAAACTATTGGTTCACTTAAGTGGACTGTGGAAAGAGTTTGGTGGAGCCGATCTCGGGAAGAACGAGAACAAAGGACTCCAACACCATCCTTTCCCCCTTCCTCGCTTCTCTTTCCTTCCCTTCCTTTCCTTTTTTTTCCTATCATCCTCTGTCTCTGTCTCTCTCTCTCCTCCCCCCATCATTTCTTTTCCGTGTGGGCTTTATTCTTTCATGTCCGCTATGCCAAAAGCCACAGGGTTTTATATAAGAAATGTGAGCACTTTTTCATGAGCTCCAGCTAAAGAATTCCTGGGAAAGGGATCTTTATTGACCTGCCTTGAGTCACATGTCAATCCCGGGACCAGTTATTGAAGCCAGTATACTAGAACACAAAGACGGCCAGCCCTGGGCACTGGGGCCATAAGGGGGGTGTGGGAGGGAGGGAATGCTGCACTTTCTAGGCCCTCACAAGAACCACATGGTTGGCATGGTGAGGGAAACAGTTTCCTAGAAGAAGGGGGATTTTACTTTGAGCAGACCCAATAATAAATATTTACTAGATGTCTTTTATACAAGTCACTCAATGCATTCTATTTGAAGTCTAATATCATAGACAGATTAATTAGTGTTGAGCTCTCTTGTATCTCTTTAAGTCTTTGTTTTTAGGAGACTTAAAATATCACTGATGCTTGGTAGTGACGACTGTTCATTCCATCATTGAACAGGTACTTACTGAGTTCCTACATTGTTCTGGGTGTCAGGTACACAATAGTGGAAACCATGCATCAAAATCTGTGCTCTCATGAAGCCAAATTTCTAGTGGAGGAGAAAACCACCTATGATGGTTAAAAAAGATAAGAATAGTGCAGCAAAGCAAGAGGAGAGATGCTAATTTAGACCATTCTTTTGAGGAACACTGTTCTGATAAAGGAGAATTTGAGCTGAGACCTGCATGAAGTAGGGAAGTAAACTATGAACTTACCTGAAATAATAGTGTTTAAGGCAAAATGAATAAGGTCAGAACAGATCCTTGAAAAGGGATGATGCTTGGTGTGTTTAGAGAGAGGTAGGAGACCGTTGTGACTAGAGTAGAGGGAACTGGGAAGACAGTGTGAAAAAATAACATCAGATACATAGCAGGGCCAGATCTTGTGGACAAGTATATTTTAATCATCAGTATAATTAATGTATCAGTTTGAAGCCCCGATCAGCATTTTTTCAATGATAGAAATAGAATAAAAAGTTCACTGTACTTTCTTTTCTTGTTTTTCCATGAGGAAGATTGGCTTTGAGCTAACATCTCTGACAATCTTCCTCCACTTTATGTGGGATGCCATCACAGCGTAGCTTGACGAATGGTGCTAAGTCCATCAGGTCCACACCTGGGATCTGAACCTGGGAACCTCTGGCTGCTGAATCAGGGTACACGAACTTAACCACTACGCCACTGGGCTGGCCCCTCACTCTACTTTCTTCCATATCACAAACTCTTTCTTGTTTGATAGACCACAATGTTTTGGATTAGTAAGCCACAATGGGCTAGGGAGCATGTTACGAGCCAAAGCTCATAAGAAGTTATTAAATTAATTGTGGCCATATTTACGCTTTCCTGTCTAATAAAATATGTTTACTTGAACAAAAGTCTCCTGCAATTGATTACGGGGTATTTTAGTTTCTTAGTGGACAATACAATATGAATTTCATAAATGTCTATTAGTTGAACAAGTTATTTCACAGGGAGACCTCCTCTTCTGTCAAAATTACTACAGAATGATAGCTCTTAGGAGCACATTCAGTTTTATGTAAATTAAAGAATTTATGTAAATTAAAGAATAAATCAGGCAATCAGCCAATATTTACTAATTATTCACTCACTCACAAAAGGGTTACATACGAATATATTTAAGATACAGTCCTTGACCGAGAAAATTCACAACCTAGTAGAAAAGATATGATATCTATGTTAATATTTAAAATTAGGAAAATATTATAAAAGTTCAAGGGGGAAGAAAATTATTTCAGACTGGTTTAATCAGGACAGCTTTCACGGAGGAAACGACATCTGAACTTGGCCTTGAACAGTAGGAAGATTCTACAGAGTATGGGCTTGGGGAGCAGTCCTTACAAAAGAACTCAAAACAACACCAGCGACTCAACTTGTCAATAACAATTTCCTGTTTACTGACGTTTAACATTAACCCTGACTTAATGCTGGATCCCTTCTGCTATGTAGCACAATTCGGTAGAAGTACCCCAAATATTATTCATTCACTATTTATTAAGTATTCTCTATGGATAACTCAGTATGGGTGACATAAATAAGAGTAAGATGCAGTATGATAAATAACTCTAGATGCTACATAAGAATGGATTTTTAAGGTAATGTTATGTATATACACACACATAAACTTTTAAAGTTCAATCAAATGCTGCATTAATGAATATGTTTAAAATAACTATATACAAATATAGAGAGATATGCATATCTATATCTAGTTATCTATGTGTGTGTATATATTTCAGCTATACCACATAATAATTGTTTAATTTAGAATTCTCACTTTCATTACAGCTAACGTCTACAGGACATCTGTAAGTACTATTGCATTTCTTAATATAAGTCTGTTCTTGCTCAGT
Organism: Equus przewalskii; assembly: GCF_037783145.1. Taxonomy (NCBI): domain Eukaryota; kingdom Metazoa; phylum Chordata; class Mammalia; order Perissodactyla; family Equidae; genus Equus; species Equus przewalskii. The sequence continues at coordinate 52,935,197 of NC_091849.1, forward strand.
ACGTGAGGCCAGTACCTAATCATGTATCAATCACTCACATCATCTCCCATGTCCAGGAGGAATTTATATCAAAGTCTGAGAGCCATCTAACAAATGCACGCATGCTTCTCGAATATACAGCTATATTAGACACCTTACAGAGGCGGATCGCTTCCAGGTGTCATATCTCACTACGGATAAGAAAAACCCAAAACTTTACACAAAATGAAGTACACCATAGTATAGTTATCTATGCAAAAAAGAGCTATTTCTTTCAACATATAAAACAAAAATATTATTTTCAAGTTCGTATTTAGCTCTAAATTGAATCATTTATGTATGCAATAACTTATTTTCACTTTACCAGAGAAAAATGACAGACAACTGAAATTCATAGAAAGTTTAACTTTACACAAGTTTTTGTGCCTTTCACCAACCACATGTTTACAAACATTATTTGAAACCAAACAAGCTTTCGTGGAACACAGCAGTGTGGCCTTTGGTTTTGCTTTCAGTTCTTCAGTAACTGGATATTTGACTTTGGAAAAGTCGCTTTAATTCTTTGGGCCTCAGTTTCCACATTTGAAAGCATTTGAAGTAGTTCCCTTCAAAGTCCTACCTTTAGAGTGTATAACAACATTCTTGAAAAACAAAAAAAGAAGAATAGGGTTCATGGTTACTTTCCTAATTATAAAAGAAATGAGAGTGGCTTAAAAATTCCCCATAAAGTTTTAATAAAATGGCATCCAAGGTACTAATATTTACACCTGCCATATATTTATAGCACAGTTGTGCACATGGTAGGCAGGCAGCCTATAAATGTTGATTAAATTAACATATTTTGCACTTCTAATATATTATTCACCTGAAAAATATGACAGTTAAAAAATGCATGTTTAACATAAAAAGAATAGCATGTTTATTGTGCTGTAAATCTTCACGCTTCTTAATACCACAAAGAAAGCCTCTTCTTCAAGGTCACTGTTCTAAATACTTTTAAGTCAGATTCCTCTAGAAATCTGAAGAAAACATTATATCCTTCTGTTAGAAAAAAAATCCACAGAAAAGAAACACACTCAAAATTGTAGATAGTGATCTGATCCACGGGCAGAACACTTTCCTAAAAGAAGCATATTGAATTCACTTAATTGTCACCATCTCTGAGAAAGGAAAAACATTCTGTTGTTACTTGTGAACTCTGTAGCCCGTGTATCTAAACATTTCTGTGTCATTTAGTGTTTTTTAACTCAGCAACTTCTGAAATTTAGTATGAAGATAAGTTTTAATGTCAACATTCTTTATTTATTGTTACAACACTAACAACGTTTAAACATTTATCTGACCAATAAAGTTAAGTAAGAAATCTCTCTGAAACATACAAAATATAAGATGCAATATCTTCTCATGAGAAACAACTTAATGTGTTTTATTAAGACTTTTGCCCTTATGGTGCTGCTACGGGATTTGGAACCAAAAATCATTTAACTCTATGTCCTGAATATGAAAGAAAAAGAATAAATACAACGTAATTTGTAGACTCTATTCTGTGGTGTTTTGCTGGCAAGCAGTGTAAACATCCTAAAGAATAATGACCCACCATATTTTCTTAGTCATCTAGACATTCTTCAAGGCAGTAAAGATTTCTTTTTGAGAGTAAATGGATTTTTGGAGAGTCAAAAGAAGAAACATGTGGAAAGCATTCCTCAGCTTTCTGAAATCTCCAACTGTGAGTGACACATTACAGTATTTTGAAAGTTTCCAAAAAATGAAACAAGAAAAGCAAATCACATTATAATTCTCCAAATAAATAATACTATATCTACCAAATCCTGCTGCTATCAAGAAGGTGTAGCTAGTGTTTCAATGTCTACTAATCAATTTTGGGGAGAGGTGGCTAAAACCAAATATGTGAAGATTTGCTAATTTTGAAATACAGTCAGGGTTGAGTAAAATACTTGGCACATGGTAAGAACAAGAATAGAACTTTTTCCTTCACGTTACTTTGACTAGTAAATTCACTTATTGAGAAGTGACTTGATACTTCATTTAAAATTAAAACCACCCTTCAAATCAGAAAAAGTGACCATAATTTTATCTGAACTTGAAAAAATAGCAGCATAAAATTAGACAACATATCTACAACATAATAATTTATATTTTAAATATAGGTACACTTGATTGCACTATTTGGACTCAGAAAAACTGAAGAAGCACTCAAGATGATCAATAAGAAATTGGCTCCAAACTATATAGCTGTGCAAAACTACACTAACGCACATTTATAAGGAAATAGTAATATTCCTAACTTTAGAGAGATGAGTTAAACAGTGGTAAAACTAAATAAGAATATAATTCAAAGTGGTTGTGTACTAATAGGAGAGAAGGTTTGTATGAGTCATTGTGATCTATATGAATGACAAATACTGTAAATCAAGACAATCTTTCAGTCCCACGAGATATGCCATATATGCCATACATGCATGTGATTATGGGGACTTTGGGCATCCTAATGCAACCTTTGGTCAAAGTTAGAGTCAAAAACTATGAAAGATTATATAAAAATACCTTATAAATTAAAACAAGATGTGATAGGAAAGACTGCTTTGCTTGTCTATGCTCACTTCGCTAAACCATGAGTTACTTATCGCAAATGCTACAACCCCTTCTCTTGAGACCTTGCCTTCTTCAAAATTCACCTTTAGCTGTTGCAACCATACACAAAATCATTTCCTCTCTTCCTATGCTGGCCATGTATACGCACTTGTTAAACCTATATTTTGCTTCCTGTCTCAATTATACCACGTCATAGCTTTCTCGTCTCCCCCCTCACATATCTGCCTTCAACCACAATATCTGAAGTAACAATTATGATTTTAATTTCAGCTAGAGATTTGTTTCAAAATACAATCTACAATATTGTACCAATAGAATCTTATAAATTCATTAAATTGATCTAAACTAAAGCAGACAAATGATCAGTGAAAATGCCAGCCATCTTCATCTGTGCTTGGATAAGCTGCCATAAAACGGTCAAGAGGTTATTTTGAATACCACCCAAGATCAAACTGATTATGCAAACTTCCTATGTTGTAGGCATGCCCTAGATGCATCAGTTTTCTGGACCTCACATTGCTGCTGTACATTTCAGCCAAAAGGCTTCTCAGGGGTAGCTAACTGCAGAATGTGTAGACACAACAATGACTCCCTCCCAATTAAAAACACTGTTTATGAAGGAAAATTGTGCATGGAAGGTACAAAGAATTTCTTCCCAACTGGAACAATATGTGTAGTCAAAATTCACAAAGAACTTATGCTGGGTTTGGGGTACACAGAATCTTTGTCTGAGATGAGAGATAAAAGCTATGTGGAAAAAGCGGCCCTTGCAATGTGAAAAACTGTGAAGCTATTTTAAAGCAAAGGAAAAATGGATGTTATAATTCATAATTTATTAACTTTTATGCCTTAGTTTCCTTGATTTAGAACTCTATACTAAAGAGAAAATTCCAGAAAAGTTATGCTAGATTATACAAATTTTCAAAGCATTCCTGTAAGACAATAAAATATAGTCTGATACAAGTATTGCAAAATATAACAGGAGAAACATAAAAATTTCGGTCTGAAACATTGGTGCAATGGCAGACTTTCAAGTATCTCAAAGAAAATATCTACGTTTTCTCTAAGTGTAGTAACCCCTAGGCACCTCTCCAGATGGAATCATCGCTGAGGGAAAGCGAGCTTTGTGTTCATTCTGTTTCTGATTGAGCTGTTCGTTTTTCTGCTCCACACACTCCTGCTTTTCGGAGAGAACACATGGGATACACTTTCAGGATAAAATATTTCCAAGCTCTTTTGAATGTCTTGAGTCTCACCTCCAGGGCAATACTCTGTATGTCCAGGATCATAAAAAAAAGAAATGAGAATACAAAACAGGTGGAAATCAGGCACCACACGAGGCTTTAGACTAAAATGTCTTATTTTGATTTTAGCTTGTTTTGCTTCTCATTTTTTCTATACTTTAAATTATAAATATTATATTAATAATGAGACTCTTGTACAGTTACCTAGAGTTAAAATTTTTGTCAAGATACACATCTCTAGGGCACATAACTATGAACAATATTAACATTAAATTCCAAGAGAAATTAATTCTCCTAATTTGCTAATGTGTGATATCAACTGAAAACGTAATTGAATCTGTGTATGTCATTAGCTTTTCATGAAGATGATTTACTGGTTTTAAAAAAGTTCACAAGTTTATTACAGGAAAAAAATTTAGAGTCCTAGCTACAGGTAGAAATTAAATAAAAAAGGACAAAGTAAGGGGCTGGCCCCATGGCCGAGTGGTTAAGTTCACACGCTCCGCTGCAGGCGGCCCAGTGTTGCGCTGGTTCGAATCCTGGGCGCCGACATGGCACTGCTCATCAAATCATGCTGAGGCAGCGTCCCACATGCCACAACTAGAAGGACCCACAACTAAGAATATACAACTATGTAACGGGGAGCTTCGGGGAGAAAAAGGAAAAAAATAAAATCTTTAAAAAAAAAAGGACAAAGTAAAAGACGTGAAAGTCCTATTCTGCAGCCATAACACTGCCTACCATGACTTTCAGTGATTTGATTGCTTTTTTGAGTTTAAGAAAACAGTTCTACTGCCAGGACTCTATGTAGCCACGTGGATAATCACCTAAAGAATATTTTTAATAAATATAACCTAAAACAAAATTCTCCGAACACAAACAAATCATATGGCAATAGATGAGCCTAGCATTCAGTTCTGATAGGGACTCAGATTCATTCACTTCAACGACCTAGTCAGGATGAACCATAAAACAAAGTGCCCTCTGTGTGGTCCTCCACAGGTAAAACCAAATTCCTACCAGAGGGAGAGCGTTGACACTCAGAGGCCAGGCTTCCAGCCACTCTCTCCTACTTTCTAGCCTTTAGGAATGAAGCGCTGATCATCATCCCAGGCATTGTGAGCCTGCCTGGGATGCCCAGTAGAAACAGTCCGGGAGGCTGCTTCATCGTGAAGGCTAAGAACTTGATAACGCACGTTCTCCTATCTTGTTCTAAACATTTCTTGTTTACTCTTTGCTTCTTCTTCCCGTTTTGTTGTCTTATCCAGTTTTATTAAATATAATTGAAATGTAACATTGTATAAGTTTAAGGTGCACAACTGTGTCGATTTGACAGATTTATATATTGCAGAATGATTACCACCGTAGAACTAGCTAATGCCTTCATCCCGTCATATAATTACCATTTCCTTTTTACGGTGAGAACATTTAAAACCTACTCAATTAGTGACTTTCAAGTATATAATAGAGTATTATTAGTTATAATCACCATGCTGTACATTAGATCCCAAGAACTTTTTTTATGTCTTTTTCTTTCTTTTTTCCAATTATTTTATTGAGGTCATAATGGTTTATAACATTGTGCAATTTCAGGTGTACATTATTATTTATCAGTGTCTGTATAGATTGCATCATGCTCACCACCAATAGTCTAATTTTTATCCATCACCACATGTGTGCCTGTTTATCTTTCACATATGAGTGAAATAATGTGGTTTGCCTGTCTCTGTCTGGCTTATTTCGTTTAACATCATACCCTCAAGGTCTATTCATATTGTTGCAAATGGAATGATTTTGTCTTTTTTATGGCTGAGTAGTATTCCATGGTATGTATACATCACATCTTATTTATCTATTCATCTGTAGAAGGCCACCAGGGCTGCTTCCACATCTTGACTATTGTGAATAATGCTGCAATGAACATAGGGGTGCATAAATCTCTTTGAATTGTTGACTTCAAGTTCTTTGGATAAATACTCAGTAGGGGGACAGCTGGATCATATGGTAGTTTCATTTATAATTTTTTGAGAAATCTCCATACTTTTTTCCATAGTGGCTTCTCCAGTTTGCATTCCCACCAGCAGTGTATGAGGGTTCCCTCTTCTCCACATTTTCTCCAACATTTGTTACTTTTTGTCTCGTTAATCATAGCCATTCGACAGGTGTAAGGTGATATCTCATTGTAGTTGTGATAGGCATTTCCCTGATAATTAGTGATGCTGAACATCTTCTCATGTGCCTGTTGGCCATCTGTATATCTTCTTTGGGAAAATGTCTGTTTATATCCTCTGTCCATTTGTTGATTGGGTTGCTTGTCTTTTTGTTGTTGAATTGTATGAGATCTTTATATATTTTTGAAATTAACCCCTTGTCAGATATATGATTTGCAAATATTTTCTTCCAATTGGTGGGTTTTCTTCTCATGTTGTTCCTGGTTTCCTTTGCCTGGCAGAAGCTCTTTAGTATGACGAAGTCCCATTTGTTTATTTTTTCTTTTGTTTCCCTTGTCTGAGTAGACATGCTGTTCAAAAAGGTGCTGCTAAGACTGATGCCAGAGTGTACTGTCTATATTTTCTTCTGGGAATTTTAGAGTTTCAGGTCAGACATTCAAGTCTTTAATTCATTTTGAGTTAATTTTTGTGTATGGTGTAAGATAATGGTCTACTATCATTCTTTGGCTGTCCAGTTTCCAAACACCATTTATAAAAGAGACTTTCCTTTCTCACTTGTATGTTCTTGGCTCCTTTGTGAAAGATTAGCTGTTCATAGATGTGTGGTTTTATTTCTAGGCATTTCAGTTCTGTTCCATTGATATGTGTGGCTGTTTTTGCACAAGTACCATGCTGTTTTGATTACTATAGCTTTGTAGTATATTTTGAAGCCAAAGATTGTGATATCTCTAGCTTTGTTCTTTTTTCTCAGGATTTCTTTAACTATTCGGGCTCTTTTGTTGTTCCACATAAAGTTTAGGATTCTTTGTTTTATTTCCATGAAGAATGTCATTGGGATTCTGATTGGGATAGCATTGAATCTGTAGATTGCTTTAGGTACTATGGACGTTTTAAGTATGTTTATTGATCCGATCCATAAGCATGGAATATCTTTCCATTTCTTTACATCATCTTCAATTTCTTTCAATAATGTCTTACAGTTTTCAGTGTATAGGTCTTTCACCTCCTTGGTTAAATTTATTCCTAGACATTTTATTCTTTTTGTTGCGATTGTAAATGGAATTGTATTCTTGACTTCTCTTTCTGCTAGTCCATTATTAGTGCACAAAAATGCAACTGAGTTTTGTAAGTTGATTTTGTACCCTGACACTGCTGTAGTTGTTGATTATTTCTAATAGTTTTCTGGTGGATTTTATAGCATTTTCTATATATAGGATCATGTCATCCACTGTTTCACGTCATCCTTCCTTTCCAATTTGGATGCCTTTGATTTCTTTTTCTGGCCTAATTGCTCTGGGCAAGACCTGCAGTACCATGTTGAATACGAGTGGTGAGAGTGGGCACCCTTGTCTTGTTCCTGTGCTCAAAGGGATGGCTTTCAGTTTTTCCCCAGTGTGTATGATGTTGGCTATGGGTTTGTCATATATGGCCTTTATTATGTTGAGGTACCTTCCTTCTATACTCATTTTATTGACAGTTTTTGTTAATGTACTTGTTTTATTTAATTGTTTGTTTATTTTTGGTGAGGAAGATTTTCCCTCAGCTAACGTCCATTGCCAATCCTCCTCTTTTTGCTTGAGGATGATTGTCACTGAGCTAACATCTGTGCCAAGCTTCCTCTATTTTGTATGTGGGATGCCACCAAAGCATGGCCCAATGAGTGGTGTGCAGGTCTGCACTTGGGATCCGAACATGAGAACACCAAGCTGCTGAAGCAGAGTGCATGAACTAAACCCCTACACCATTGGGCTGGCCCCAATTGAGAGTTTTTGTCATAAATGGTGTTGTATCTTGTCAAATGCTTTCTCTGAGTCTATTGAGATGATCATGTGATTTCTATTCTTCATTTTGTTAATGTGGTGTACCACATTGATTGATTTGCAGATGTTGAGCCATCCCTGCGTCTCTGGTATAAATCCTACTTGATTGTGGTGTATGATCCTTTTAATGTATTGCTGGATTCGATTTATCAATATTTGTTGAGGATTTTTGTATCTATGTTCATCAGCAAAATTGGCCTATACTTTTCCTTCTTTGTGTTTTCCTTGTCTGGTTTTGGTATCAGGGTAATGTTGACCTCATAGAATAAGTTAGGCAGAGTTCTATCTTCTTCAATTTTTTTGAATTGTTTGAGACAGATATGTATTAAATCTTCTTTAAATGTTTGGTAGAATTCTCCAGAGAAGCCGTCTGGTCCTAGAATTTTGTTTCTTGGGAGGTTTTTGATTACTGTTTTGATCTCCTTACTTGTGAATAGTCTATTCAGATTCTCTACTTCTTCTTGATTTGGTTTTGGTTCTTAGACTGTATGAGTCTAAGAATTTATCCATTTCTTCTAGATTGTCCAATTTGTTGGCATGTAGTTTTTCATAGCATTCTCTTATAATCCTTTGTATTTCTGTGGTATCCTTTGTAATTTCTTCTGTTTTATTTCTACTTTTATTTATTTGAGACTTCGCTCTTTTTTTCTAGTGAGTCTGGCTAAGGATTTTCTAATTTTGTTTTATCTTCTCAAAGAACCAGCTCTTAGTTTCATCATCCTTTCTACTGGTTTTTTTTTGTTGGTATTCTCTATTTCATTTATTTTTGCTCTAACTTTTATTATATCCCTCCTTCTGCTGAATTTGTGCTTTGTTTGTTCTTCTTTTTCTAGTTCTGTTAGGTGTAGTTTAAGATTACCTATTCGAGATTTTTCTTGTTTGTTGAGGCTAGGACTTTATTGCTATGAATTTCTCTCTTAGGACTGCCTTTGCTGCATCCCATAAGAGTTGGTATGTTGTATTTTCATTTTCATTTGTCTCCAGGTATTTTTTGATTTCTCTTTTTATTTATTCGTTGATTCAATGGTTTTTCAGTAGCATGTTGTTTAGTATCCAGATATTACTTTCCTAGCTTTTTTCTTGTTGATTTCTAGTTTCATAGAATTGTGCTCAGAAAGAATGCTTGATATGATTTCAATCTTCTTAAATTTATTGAGGCTTGCCTTGTTTTCCAACATATGGTCTATCTTTGAGAATGTTCCATGTGCACTTGAGAAGAACGTGTATTGTGCTGTTTTTGGATGGAATGTTCTGTATATATCTACTAAGTCCATCTGATCAAGTGTTTCATTTAAATCCACCATTTCCTAGTTGACTTTCTGTCTGGATCATCTATCCGTTATGTAAGTGGGCTCTTGAGGTCCCCTACTATTATTGTGTTTCTGTTAATTTCTCCCTGTAAGTTTCTTAATAGTTGCTTTATATACTTTGGTGCTTCTGTGTTAGGTGCATATATAGTCATAAGTGTTATGTCCTGTTGGTGGAGTGTCCCTTTTATCATTATATACTGTCCCTCTTTTTCTTTTTTATCTTTTTATTTATATACTGCCACTCACTGTCTTTTTTATCTTAATGTTGGCGTTGTCTGATATAAGCATGGCAACACCTGCTTTCTTTTGCTTGCCATTTGCTTGGAGCATTGCCTTCCATCCCTTCACTCTGAGCCTATGTTTGTCTTTAGAGCTGAATGTGTTTCCTGGAGGCAGCATATTGTTGGATCTTGTTTTTTAATCCATCCAGCCACTCTATGTCTTTTGATTAGAGAACTCAATCCATTTACCTTTAGAGTGATTATTTATATTAGAGGGCTTAACACTGTCATTTCACGTCATTTTCCAATTGCTCTGTATTTCCATCGTTTCTCTTCCCTTGTATTTCTGACTGTCATTTCAGTTTGGTGGTATTCTGTCATGGTTTCCTCAGTTGTCTCTTTATTTACGATTTAAGTCTTTGCTCTGATTTTTTGTTTAGTGGATACCATGAGGTTAATAAAAGATCTCATAGATGAGATAATCCATATTCTTTTTTCTTTTTCTTTTTTTGATGAGGAAGATTAGCCCTAAGCTAACATCTATTGCCAATCTTCCTCATTTTTGCACAGGAAGATTGCTGCTGAGCTAACATCTGTGCCAATCTTCCTCTATTTTGTAAGTGGGGCACTGCCATGCATGGCTTGATGAGTGGTGTGTGGGTCTGCACCTGGGGTTCAAAACTACAAACCCCAGGCCCCTGAAGCAGAGCATGCAAACTTAACCATTACACCACCAGGCTGGCCCTGAGATAGTCCATCTTCTGATAGCTCTTTTCTCCATTGGCCTAAACAGGTTATATCCCTTTGCTCCTCCCCTTATAGGTTATAGTTGTCACAAATTATTCTGTTTTGTGTTGTGAGTTTGTGACTAAACTAAAGTGTTTATTAGTTTTGATGCTTTCCTTCCCTCTATCTTTTATGCTATGATAGTTTACTAACATGTTCTGATATGGAGCTTCAATTTTCTGATTTTGACTATATTTATCTCCTTGCTCAAGGTATTGTAAACCTTTGCCTTTTTATTTCAGGTATGAGGGCATCCTTGGTCATTTCTTGTAAGGGAGTTCTAGTAGGGATGAACTCCCTCAGCTTTTGTTTATCTAGGAAAGCTTTTACTTCTCCTCCATATCTGAAGGAGAGTTTTGTTGGATAGAATATTCTGGCTGAGAGATTTGTCTTTCAGTAGTCTGAATATACCATTCCAATATATCAAACCTATAAGGTTTCTGCTGAGAAATTTGCTGAAAGCCTGGTAGGGGTTCCTTTGTAGATTATTCTCCTCTCCTTACTGCCCTTAAATCTTTTTCTTTGTCATTGACTTCTGCCAGTTTTACTATTATATGTGTTGGAGAAGCTCTTTTTGCATTGATGTAATTAGGAGTGCTATTGGCTTCATGTACTTGTAAGTCCATTTCTTTCCCCGGGTTTTGGAAGTCCTCAGCTATTATTTCTTTGAACAAGCTCTCTGGTCCTTTCTCCATCTCTCCTCCCTCTGGAATACCTATAATCCTCATGTTGCATTTCCTAATTGAGCAGGATATTTCTCAATGAATTTCTTCATCTTTTTAAAGTCTCAGTTCTCTCTCCTCCTCCACCTGAAGCATCTCTAATTCTGTCTTCCATAAAGTCTACTCTGTTTTGTAAGGTTTCTAAATTGGTTTTTTATCTCATTCATTGGATTCCTTATCTCCAGAATTTCTTCTGGAGATGAAGAGGAGGCCCTCTGCCTCCACTCACAGAATTTCCATTTGGTTTCTTTTTTTTAGAGTTTCAATCTCTTTGGTGAAGTATTCTTTATGCTCATTAATTTTATTCCTGAGTTCATTGAACTGTGTTTCTGAGTTTTCTTGTAACTCATTGAGTTTCTTTATGATGAATATTTTTAATTCTCTGTTATTTAGATTGCAAATTTCTGTGACTTCAGGGTTTATTTCTGGACACTTGTCATTTTCCTTCTGCTCTGAAGTATTACTATAGTTTTTGATGGGGTTTGATGAACTCATCCTTCTCTGAGACATTTGTAGTATCAGGTCACAGATTCCACCTGCCACCTCTGGGGGTGGGAGGGCAGAAGCTGTGTTTTCCAAACCCATGACATCCACTGAAAGTTGTGCTGATAGGGTTCATCTGCATTCACCTGCTGGTCACAGCCACTTGGCGGGCCACATATGCACATGTAGGCACTCTAGTGCAGGACTGCCACCTTGTTTTGGACCACCCGAGCTGGTGTTCTAGGCAGGAGGTGAGTGGCACTTTCTTTCATGTGTGCTCTGTGCTCACATGTGGTTAGCTTGGGCAGCTGTGCCTGGTGAGGGCATCCATGCAGTGGCTGAACCACATCACTCAATGTGGAGCATTCCTGTGGGCTAGGCTGCAACTCCAAAAGCAAAAGCTTTGGTGCTCAGGCCTGCCTGCCTCCCTGTCTCTTCTTACAGTCACACGCTCGCTGCTATGAGTAACCTAGATCGTTGTTTCTGGGGAGAGGGAGGGGATCCACTTACCTCCTTCTACTGCTTCCCAGGGATCCAGTACTCCCACTTCAGACATATGGCTGCATGGATCTCTCAGACATCCTATTGTGATTTGCAGGGAATCTTCTGTTGGTTAATGAATGTCTGTTTGGTTGTGACTTAGGGGGCAAAGACTAAGGGAACAACTCACTCCGCCATGTTGCAGACATCACTCTGCCCCACAACTTTTTAATCTCATAACTGGAAGTTTGTACTTTTTGACCAATATCTCTGCATTACCCTACCTCCCAACCCCTGGTAACCACACCATACTCTGTTTCTTTAATTTTGGCCTTTTTTAGATTCCACATATAAGTGATATCCTACAGTATTTGTCTTTCTTTGTCTGACATCTCACTTAGCATAATGCCTTCAAGGTTCATCCAAGTTATCACAAATGACAGGATTTCCTTCTTTCTCATGGCTGAATAATGTTCCATTGTGTGTGTGTGGGTATGTTTGTGTGTATGTATATATACCACATCTTCTTTATTCATATATGAATAGATAGACACTTAGGGCTCCTTTGATGTCAAACATATATATCATGTCTCCTTTGTCAAGGAGCTTTTTCCCTGTTTTCTTCCAGCAGTTTTACAGTTTCAGGTTTCTCATTTAAGAGTTTAATTCATTTCCAGTTAATTTTTGTGAGTAGTATAAGATAGGGGTCAAATTTCATTCTTCTGTATATGATTATCCAGTTTTCCCAACACCATTTGTTGAAGAGAAGATCTTTTCCCCATTGAGTATTCTTGGCTCCCTTATCAAGTATTAGTTTACTGTATATGCAAGTGTTTATTTCTGGGCTCTTGATTCTCTTCTATTGATCTGTCTGTTTTTATGCCAGTGCCATACTGTTTCAATTATGATAGCTTTGTAATATAGTTTGAAATCAGGAATTGTGATTTCTCTGGCCTTGTTCTTCATTCTCAGGGTTACTTTGGCTATTTGGGGTCTTTTTTCATTCCATAAAAATTCTAGGATTGTTTTTTCTGTTTCTGTAAAAAATGCCATTGAAATTTTAAGAGGGATTGCATTGAATTTATAGATGGCTTTGGGTAGTATGGCATTTTAACAATATTAATTCTTCTAATCCATGAACACAGGATGTCTTTCCATTTGTTTGTACCTTCTTCAATTTATTTCAACAAAGTCTTATAGATCTTTCATCTTCTGAATTAAATTTATTCCAAAGTATTTTACTGTTTTTGAGGATATTGTGAAAGGGACTGTTTCCTTTGTTTTTCAGATTCTTTTTGTTAGTGTATAGAAACATAACTGTTTTTCATATGTTGGTTTTGTATCCTGTAACTTTACTGAATTTATTGATTAGTTCTAGCAGTTTTTTGGTGGAGTCTTTAGGATTTTCTCTATATAAGATCATATCATCTGCAAATAAAGACAATCTTACTTCTTCTTTTCCTATTTAGATGTTTTTATTTCTTTTTCTTGCCTGATTGCTCTGGCTAAGACTGCCAGTACTCTGTTGAATAGGAGTGGTGAGACTGGGTACCCTGGTCTTGTTCCTGATCTTGGAGGTAAAAGTTTCAAACTTTCACCGTTGAGTAGGATCTTGGGTGTGGGTTTGTCATATATGGACTTTATAGATTTAATTATCAAGTTTCATGAACAAAGATCATTTGAAAGAAAACAAACTTTATAGATTAATATTTGGACAATTGCCATCTTTACAATAGTGAATTCTCTCTTATGTCAACATTACATATCTAGCTGTTTATTCAAATTTCTATATTTCTTTTGATACCAATTTTAACTTGATATATAGGTCTGCCATCAAAGATTTAATATATATTTTGTTTTAACATATATTTGTTTTTTTCTAGTACTGTAGAATTTTTTGTTGCTAACTTGAATGTTTTATTCTTTCTTTTATATCTTATTATTTCTGTGTAGGAACATTGCTATTTTGAATATTTTTTAACCTGAAACTATCCTGAATGCTCTTTTACCATATATATTCCCATTATCACACATGCACACGCACAACAAAATTATCGCAAATGATACAATCGTCTAGATGAAAATCCAAGAGAATATATACCATTATAGATAATCAATCATTTGAAAATATAGATTTTTTACTCTAATTATTTTTTATCATTTTTTTCTTATTTTATTACATTGGCTAAAACTTCCTATGCAATGCTGAAACAGTGACAGACATCTTATTTCACTGTCTTTTTTTAATTGAGATTGTTTTTCAAAGTTCATCAGTAAGCATAATATTCATTGTAGGTTTTTGATAGATATTCTTCATGAGCTCCAGCAAGTTCCCATCTACTCTTAGATTAAGAGGGTTTTATTATAAAAGTGTTTATAATTTTTTTCTGCATTTCTTAAGACATGTTTTTCTGCTGTAATCTGTTAATGTTTGATTGCATCTATTTCCTAATATTGAACTAACCTTTCACGTATTCCTGGTATAAACCTTACATGGTGTCTTAGTCAGTTATGGCTGATATAAAGGAATACTACAGACTGGGTGGCTTAAAAAAACAAACATTTGTTTCTCATATTTCTGGCAGGCTGGAAAGTCTAAGATCAAGACACTGGGAGATCAAGTGTCTGGTGAGATCCCTCTTCCTGGTTTGCAGATGGCCATCTTCACCTTGTGTCTATATGGCTGAGGGATAAATCATCTCTGTGATTCTTCTTATAAGAGCACTAATCCCATTCATGAGGGCTCCAACATCATGACCTAATTCCCCTCCCAAAAGGGTCCACCTCTTAATCCCATCACATGGGGTTTAAGCTTTCAGCATATGAATGGGGAAGGCAGGACACAAATATCCAACTCATAACACCTGGTCATGTTGTATTCATTCTTACTACATTCAATTTTGTAACAGTTTAAAATCTGTTGTGTTAAAACTCTTTCTCATTTTTGTTTAAGATTTTTTTTTCTATTTTTACATTTGCTTGTATGTTTTAAGGTTGGTCTGACTCCAAAACCATTGCACTTAATCTCTATTGTATACTGCCATTAGCAATGGAATGGAATAATGTTCCAAAGACATATTAAGGTGAAAATAAAAGCTGGATGAAAGTATTCCAGACTGTAAGACTCCTGAATGCAGTGTCTATTTGTGGAGACTTTGCTTCTCTCAGGTCCAGTATTGAGGCACAGAACCCTAGTTCATAATCCTTTATGGTTAGAGGGGCAGAAATTTGCACAACATTATACCTGATGGACTTAATTACTTTGACTAATCAGGAGGCAATATTACTAGCCATGCTAGAGGGGAACAGTTTTGTAGGAAGTTTGTAAGGGACGAACTTTTAGAATAGTGGTAGCTGAGGGGAATGAATGAGGTAGCAACTCAAGAACAAGCGCTTTGTCATCAAGTGCCACAAGAAATTGATGACCAAGTCCCACTTTGAGCTAATCTGACAATGTGAAATGACTCGTGTGCTTTAACACTTCTGTTTCCACTGCCTCTCCCACAGTTCAGGCACAACTGTTCTCTGCACTGGAGGACAGTAATAGCAGTTTAATAAATGCTCCTATATGACAATGGTTTGATCACTGATCAAGTCACTCACGCAAAAACCATGGGAATCAGCCTCTCCTTCCCTCTCTCTCTCTCCTTCCATATCCAGCCAATCATTATGTCCTAAGTAAATTTCCAGTAGCCCTCTTTTTGTTCTCTGTATTCTGTATGCCCTACACACAAAGCCTTCAATATCTCTTGCTTGGTTCACTGAAAGAGTCTGTGATCTTACCTGTTTTGTCCTATGTCCCTTACATCAACCCTCTACAGATCTTCCAGATTGATTTTTCTAAAACACAAATCTAAAGTGCAAATATAACTTCCCTGCTTAAAATCCTTTGAGGCTCTCCATAATAACCTACTGGATGAAGTCCAAAATTCTTACCATTGCTAGTGTGGCCCTTCATGTTTTGGCATCTGGAGATGTTGTGCAGCCCCATCCTTTATCATTGTCTTATAATAAATTTACATTACCATTGTCTTTATGTTACCACTGTCTCCAACTTTATATTTCAGCAACATAAAATTTCTTATAGATTCCTCCATACTGTTTCTAACCTCCTTGTTCTTACCATAATGTCTTTCTGCCTGGAAATTTGCCTATATATTAACTAATTCTTCCTCATCTGAAGGAATTGCTTCTTCCAAGAAACCATGTTTTTGGAATAACGTTATAGCTTCAACTAATAAAGATCTCATTTTAAGAAGTTCCTCCACACATGTAAAAAACATTTACTCTACGGATTCCCATACCTGGAGTTCAACTGTACAGCCTCCATATAATATGGAATGTATTTTCTCTATGTGTATATTTTCATCATATTTTTTGCAAATGTTTCAACCAAGAGTCAGTTAGGTTTCTTGTATATAGACATCTAGGATCAAGTTACTATGCTAACTATACTACCTGAGTAGATATTATCTAACTCTTGTTCCACCTTACATCTAACCCCAACTAGAATTGAATGAAAGAGGACAACCAGAGCTCACTTAGGGAAAATCAGCAGACCTAAAAAGAAACAGCTTCTGAATTTTAAAACTTTTTCAAAGATTCCCCATGGATTCCCTCATTACGTGCAGCTATCCTGCTCTTTTTGTATCCTTAGGTACGGTGGTATCAAGTAATCATCTACTTTTTCCACAAGAAAATCAAGTAAAGAAATTCCTCATCACTGATGGAAGACATAGAATGTTTCTATTGAAATTGTATATTGTCAGCAATATTTAATCATTTTGACTAAATAGTGAATATTATTCACATGTTCAATTAAACATTAAACATAAACTATGTGCTAGACCCTATGCTCAGAGCTATGACTCACCATAACACACACAGTCCTTCTTCTCACTAATAAGTGGAGCATAGACATGTAAATGAGCAGTGGATAAGGCTTCAATGGACATGAGAGTGGAGATATCTCTTCGATATCCTGTTTACATTTCCTTTGGTTATATACCCAGAAGTAGGATTGCTGGATCATATGGCAGTTCTATTTTTAATTTTTTAAGGAAACTCCACACAGTTTTCCATAAAGGCTGAGCCAATGTACATTCTCACCAGTTATTGAAGGGGCAGGATGCAGATTCTGAGAACGGACCTGCTCCCTGCTTTGTGCATCTTCGCAGTGTGAAGTTCTCTGATCAAGGGAATAATTCACTCTGTTATGATGCTTATGTCCTCAATGACTGACTTTTGAATGGTATAACACTCATGCACCAGGGTTCCCTTTTCTCTACATCTTCACCAACACTTACCTCCTGTCTTTTTTATAATAGCCATTCTAACAGGTGTGAGGTGATATCTCACTGTGGTTTAGATTTACATTTTTCTGATGATTGGTGATGTTGACCACCCATTCTTCACAATAGCAAAGATGGGGAAACAACCTGCGCCCATGAACTGACAAATGGGTAAAGAAGATGTGGTACATATATACAATGGAATATTATTCAGCCATGAGAAAGAAGGAAATCTTGTCATTTGTGACAACACGGATGGACCTTGAGAGCATTATGCTAATTGAAATAAGCTAGACAGAGAAGACAAATACTGCATGATATCATTTATATGTGGCATCTTAAAAGAAAAAAAGTCAAACTCATAGAAACAGAAAGTAAAAAAGTGATTACCAGGGGCTAGGTGAAGGTAGAAATAGGGAGAGGTTGGGAAACGGGTACAAACTTTCAGCTATAAAATTAATAAGGTCTGAGGATCTAATGTAAAACATGGTGACTATAGATGATAACATTGTATTGTATAATTGAATTTGCTAAGAAAGTAGAACTTAAATGTTCTATCTTTCTCTCACACACACACACACACACACACACACACAAAGGATGAATATATGAGGTGATGGATGTATTAAATAACTGGCTGGAGGGAATCCTTTCACAATGTATACGTGTATCAAATCATGACGTACACTTTAAATATCTTACAATTTTATTTGTCAACTATACCTCAATACAGCTAAAATTTTTTTAAAAAGCAGTAGAGATATTGTGTGAACAGCAATAAGACAGGGGATGTGCCACATGGTACAGGCACAAAGCCCAGAAACACCTGTTCAGGAAGTCTTTCTAAATTGTGATTTAAAAGATGAATAGAGGTTGTCCAGAGGTAGAGACAGGAAGAACTGAGCCACAAATAACAGCCTGTGAGAAGTTCTCCAGCCTAGGCGGTTCGGGTGAAGAGGAGCGTGACAAGAGATGAAGCTGTGGTGACAGGCTAAGGGCAGCCTAACAAGGGTTTTGAGATCTACTTTGAGGACTTGATATTAAAGGTACAATGAAGTCACTAAAGACTTTAAGCAGAATGTGATTTATTATGTCAAATAATTTACTTTATAAGGTAACAATGGATTCAACTTCAATGATTTTGAAATTATTTGAAAGTGAATGACCTACTATCATCTCAAGAAAGTACACACACACACAAGTTCCACAACTAGTCAAGTCTGACACCTAGTAAAGAAGGCTATCTTCTAGAAGGTGCTTGACAGATGTTTGACGCATTCCTGTGAGGAACATAGGAAAGTTCTTTCATAATGCAATGTCGCCACACCCAATTAAATACATATCTATCTTTTACATTCAGGATTTAGAGAAACAGCCAACCTTCCAGTGGAAAGGTAGAATGATTGAGTGCTATTCTTGATTCTAGTACGAATGCTGGACTGACTGTTAGCTGAGGAATGGAGCCAACAGGAAGGAAGAGAAAAGTGAACACTTCTAGTGCCTACCGGTACTCACATTCATTTAATCCTTACAATTGCTCACAAGTAGATACTATTAATGTTCCAAATTTACAGAGGAGGAAACATGAGGCATAGCAAAATTAAGTAATTTGCCCAAGGCCACAGAGTCAAAATTGGAACCTAGACATTTAGGTTCCAGAGGTCCTGTTTGTAACTACAATACTAAACCCTCCTAATTCAGGAGCTAAGATGCTATAGAAAGAATCAGAAAAAAATATGAGTTGGCTTATCAGAAGCAATAGCTGTACTTTATTTCTTTTAATTAATTAGTGTATTCACTTATGTATCTGCATATCTATTTTGACTAGACATTACACTGGATGTTTGAGCACAGAGGGAGCAAACATCTTGGGTAGCGTGAGTTTAACGGGGAACTATGTAGATCTATATTTAGTTGTGCATATTTCCTCTATTCTCTAAATTGTTCTATGAGTTTCAATCCAGGGCTTTTAGGATAATTTTTGACATTGGAACAAATATATTAATGCTGAAAAGAAGAATTTAATGGAGGTAAAATGCTGGAAAAACAGACAAAAGATTGCTCAAAAGATGAAAAAAAAACCCCAACAACTCTCAAACAGCAGTTCATAATAAGGGAACATGCTACATGCAGTGGGGAGAGGTAGGCAGACCGAACCAGCAGGGAAGCTGAAGTGAGGAATTACAAGAAGCCCAAATCATTGCACTGCTGTCCTACACATATTGTGGACACCACAAGACAGAGGCAGCTTCCACAGTCCATTGATCTTGAAGCCAGACATTTCTGCAGCGACTCTAAAAGCCACTTATTGATAACATGCAAATATATATATATATATATAAATAGTTCTGATGTTTTATATCCTTGATTATTTGAAATACTTAATGCAAGGGGATGGAGGAAGGAAAAGAGGGAGCTCTTGATCAAGCAGGAGAGCTAGCTAGGAGAGAAGGGGAGAGAGAGAGGAGGGGCAGGGAGAGGAAATGGAGAAATTACTGGGTACAGTTTACTAATTTTCACTGGCCCAATGGAATCAATGTAAAAGGGGACAAATTACAAAACTCAAGTATATTAGTCTGAAATCTTATAAATAAATCACTCTTAGGGATAACACCCTGCAAACTATCACTGTCAGTGTGAACTCTTCCATGACTTCCTGGTCAGCCACTAACATCTTGGTTCTCTTCTCCTTATAAGTGAGTCAAGGTCAAAATATGCCTAAGCCAATACAAAAAGAAGTGATTTTTGCAGAATTTCATTTTTTATTACCAGCTGCTAATGTTTTTTCATAATATGAGTAGCTATTAATGTAAGAATGTACTTATTTTTATATTTCTACGTAAAGCTTTAAAGAAACAACCAGAATATCATCAGTATTCAGTATCTCTTCACTCGAGAAAGCCTTAAGTAAACACTAATTAAAATATCTGCGTCCTTAGTTGTGTCAATACTTGTTTAACTGAAAGCTCTTTTAAATGAAAAGGTTTTCTTTTTATTGATTTCTTTACCTAGGATTCTAAGACATTCAAGAAACCAAGAAGTTATAACTTTCCCTCAAATTACACATTACACCCGTATTGTAAAAATACTGAAAATTAAATAAAATAATTAAATGTTGAGTTAAATACATGACTACATATAACAAACTTAGGAAGTGAAAGCATTAATACAAAAGAGGGCTAAAATAAAATTCTACATTTTCAAAAACAATAAAGTCTGTTATTTATTATCTAAAAGCCCATACACTTATAATTAGCTGCAGCCCATGTCAAAACATAGCATCACTCTTTGGTTTTGTTTGCTTTTACATGAGTCTTAGCAGAACTCCTAGAGAAATTAGCACCGAAGGATGTCAGTTCCAGCTCTTATCAGACTGTTAAGAAGGAACCAGTGGGATTTTGAACATATGTTATGTAAATTGTGGCCTGAAAATAACCTAAACTGAACTTCTGTTGGAATACAGTCATATGAATTTCACTGTACTGAAACTACATTGCCCAGTGAAAATTCCCATTGTTTGTTTAATCAAATAGTAGCCTATTGATGAAAAATTTCAGAAATTTGCAATACATTTCAACTTTTTATATTGTGGAAAAAACCAAATGTGAACAAAGAATCCAGAGGGCTTCTTCTGTCACGGCGTTGATGCAGGTGCATATGTATCCTTCGGCACGTTTGGGAAATGAAAATTCTACTCTTTATTCAAATGCCATTAAGTTATTTACAGCTAGATCTGGAGGTTTCATATTTATCATCATGAAGTATAAAGCCAAATGTCCCTTTTTCAGGAGCACCAAAGATTAACAGATTAGAATGTTTTCCACATGTCCATTTTTACTGTCAAGAGAATTTTTAAAAGGTTTTCCAGCTTCCGCAGCCGAGCCAGATGTCAGTGGGTCCCACAGTGAAATAAAATTGGCAGAGTAGCCTTCTCATGACCCTGGGGTTGTTTTATCAGGGATCAGTTTAACGTTTAAGAGCCATTCCTTGCTGAAGACTGTAAAGTTTTTGGGTCCAAACTGCCACAATTCCAGAAATCTGCTGACTTGGTTGAACCACTGAAACCCAGCAATATTTCTTACAGCTTTTCTCACATGGCGCTATAATTGTTGTTGGTGTTGGCACGGGAAAAGTAAAGGGTCTCACTTCCACTGTACGTTTCCGGTCTCTGGTTTCAGAAACATCAGTAGAGAACATTTTACCAGCCACATTTTTTGTTGTGTAAACAAGCCCTGGTGATTTACCCTATAGGTCCCTCCACTGTGTTCTCAAATAACCACGGGCTGAAAGATATCAGATGGACACTTTCTAAAATAACTGTAGCAGTTAACACAAAAATGTTTTTTTATTTTAGTTGATAGCTATGGTTCAGGAAATCATGGCCAAAAGTCTAAATGTGCTTCCACTGACATACTTCCTTCTTTTTTTGTTTAAGTTTAATTTGTGTTATTGTTAATGTAAAAAGCATATTTGTTAATGTAAAAAACATATTTAAACTAGATATATAGTTTAAAACATGATAAAAAAAAATACTTCTACTTACCACACAGTTTAAGAAATGGGGCATCACCAATATTTTTGAATTCCTCTGTAAGCTCTCCTGGATTGCATGTCCTCCCTCCCACAGAAAATTCTGCAAGTCATTCTTTTTTCTTTCTAGTGTTACAATATAACATGATTGCTAATTTTGTCTGTCTTTGAACTTTACGTAACTGGAATACTTTATAAATTATATAACTTTATGCATTCTTCAATAAATGGCTTTTCTGCACCCATTATTAGGCTTTTGAGCTCAATCCATGTGATTGTAAATAGCTCTAGATATCCTTTCTCATGGAATATTTCATTGTATGACTATGCCACGCTTTAGCCAATTAGAGATGGAAATTTGAACGGGTTTGGTTTTTATTATGATGAAAAATTTTGTCACAAACTCTTTTGCCATGTCTCCAGCTGTGCATGTACAAGAGATTTTCTAAGTAGACACCAAGGAATGAATTGCTGCATCAGAGAGTGTGCCCATGCTCAAAATCACTATAAAGAGCCAGCCTTGTTCAAAGTGGTTGTATTACCACATATTCGCACCAGCGGTATGTGAGATTTTCTGTAAATCCACATCATTACCAACATTGTCTGACTTTTAAATTTTTGCCAATATACTGATATAAAATTGAATAGTTTAATTTGAACTTTTGTGATTAATAACAAGGTTGAATATAGTTTATGTTTATGTGGCATTTCTGTTCCCATTTGTGCTAATACCTAATGAAATCCTTTGACCATTTTCTTTCTTCCAGTTTTTTCTTTAAAGGAAACTCTTTAAGTATAACATACACAAAGGAGCACACAGCATAAGCGTATGACAGATCACAAGTGAAACCACCAACCACATCGAAACAGAGTATTACCAGCAAGGGATGCCCCTCTCATACCCTCTCCTACATCATCCTACTCCGCTCTTAACATCTACCACTACGGATTAGGTTTGCATGTTTTCAAATGTTAAATAAATGTAATCATATCATAGACACTTTATCGTGTCTGACTCCTCACATTCAACACTTTTTTTCAACTGAACCAGGTTGCACGTAGCAATGTTTCGTTCATTCTCATAAATGATAAATGTAGATACCACAGTCTCTCTATATAAATTCTATTACTAATATACATTTGAGTTGCTTCCAATTTTGGGCAATGTAGATAGTACTAGTGTGAACACTCTTGAACATATCTTTTGGTGAACACGTGTCTACGCTAATGGAATTCCTGGGTTCTAAAGTATGCATACATTACAAAGTGGTGGTACCAATTTAAACTCCCACCAGCAGTGTGTGAGTGCCCTTTGTTCCACATTCTTGCCAATACTTGCCAGACTTTATAATTTTAATGATTCTTGTGGCAGTGTAGTGGTAACTCATTGTGGTCTTAATTTATACTTCTTTATTATTTTTACTTTTATTTTTATATTATATTTTATATATATATTTTATATTATATTTACATTTATTTATTATTGATTAATAAATAAATAGTTTAATGGCCATTGGTATACCTTCTTTTGTGAAATGTGTCTTCAAGTCATTTGTTCATTATTCCACTGGGTTATTAATCTTTACTTTTTCATAGATTAGTAGGAGGTCTATAAGCATTCTGTACACTATTCCTTTGTCAGATACATGAACTGCAAATCTTTCCCCACATTGTGGCTTGTTTCTTCACTCTCATAATGTATCTCTTTTTGTTTGAACAAACTTTTTATTTTAGGACAGTTTTAGGTTTACTAAAAAAATGTGAAGACAGTACAGAGAGTTATCGTATTAACCAGACCCAATTACCATGTCCAATTTCTCCTATTAACATCATTTATTAGTATGTATTCTGCTGCCATTGGATGAAATAACCTATGAATGTCAATTCGAACAAATTCACTGATAGTGCTGTACAGATCAACTAGATCCTTACTGATTTTCTGCGTGCTTTGGCTATCCATTTCTGAAAGAGATATGGTGACGTCTCCAATTATAATAGTGAATTTGTCTGTTTCTTCTTTCAGTTCTATCAGTTTTTCCTCATGAATTTTGTTGCTGTGCTATTAGATGCATGCACATTTACAACTGTTATTTCTTCTTGGATAATTATCCTTTTATCATTATTAATATACCTGTTTATCCATGATAATTTTCCTTGTTGTGAAGTCTGCTTTGTGTGAAATTAATATCGCTACCCCAACTTTCCTTTAGTATGGTATGTGTATACTTCTCTATCCCTTTACTTTTAAAACATTTGAATATTCATGTTTAAAATATATTTCTTGTAGACAACAAATAGTTGGGTGTTGCTTTTTTGTCCACGCTGACAATCTGTCCTCAAATCAGTGTATTTAAACTATTCAAATTTGAAATGATTATAGTTTGATTATAGGTGGATTAATATCCACCATGTTTGTAATTATATTCTATTCATTGCACTGTTTTTTCTATATTTCTCTCTCTTTTTTCAGCCTTCTCTGGTTTTAACAGAGCATTTTCTATGATTCTACTGTATCTCTTCTTTTGGTATATCCATTATTCTTCTTGTAAAAATTTCTAGTGATTTTCCTAGAGTTTCCAATACACATTTTCAACTAGTCTAAGTTCACTTTCAAATAATACTATACCATTTCATGTGTAGTGCTGGTACCTTATAACAGAATTTTTGCAATTTCTCATTCCCATAGCTTATAACATTGCTATCATTCATTTCATTTCTCCATACGCTAAAATTACCCTATACTTCATAACTATTATTGCTTTGAACAAAAAGTTGTCTATTAGATAAATTAAGAATAATTAAAATAAAAGATGGTATTTTACCTTCATCTATGACATCTCTGATGCTTTCTTTCTTATGCAGATCTGATTCTCCGACATGTTTTTCCTTCTCTATAAAGAATGTCTTGTAACATTTCTAATAGGGCACATCTACTGATGAGGAAATCTTTCGGTTTGTGTTTGTCTGAGAAAGCATTTGTTTCTCTGACACTTCTGAAGAGTAATTTTGTTGGATATAGAATTCTAGGTTAGTGGGTTTTTCTTTCAACACTTTAAATATTTCACTCCACTGCCCTGTTGCTTATATGGTTTCTGATGAGAAATCCAATGTAATTCTTATCTATATTTCTCTATAGTTAAAATGTTTATTTTCCTCTAGCGTCTTTCAAGATTTTTCTCTTTCTCTTTGGTTTTCTGCAATTTGAATAATATACATAAGGGTAGATATTTTTATATTTATCTTTTTGGGTATTCTCTGAGCTTCCTGGATCTGTGGTTTGGTGTCTGTCATTAATTTTTGAATATCCTCAGCTATTATTGCTTCAAATATTTCTTCTACACTGTTCTCTTTTTTGTCTCCTTCTGGTATTCCAGTGGTACCTATGCTATACCTTTTAAAATCCCCCTGCAGTTTTAGTAGTCTGTTTCGATGTTTTCATTGTTTTCTCTCTTTGTTTTTCAGTTTTGTGAAGTGTCTATTGACATATCTTTCAGCTCGCTAATTCTCTCCTTGGCCATTTGCAGTCTACTGCTGAACATATTAAAGGCATTCTTCATTTCTGTTACAGTTTTTTTTTCCCCTAGTATTTCTTTTCAACTCTTTCTTAAGAGTTTCCATTTCTCTGCTTATATTTCCATCTCTTTTTGCATATTTCTACTTTTGCCATTAAAGCCATTAACATATTACTCACAGTTACTTTAAATTCTCTCTCTGAACATTCCAACATCTGTGTGCTATCTGATTCTAGTTCTGATGCTTATTTCATCTCTTCAAGCTGATTTTCTGGCTTTTTGCCTTGTGAATTTTTGGGTGAAAGGCAGACATATTGTATCTGATGATTGGAAAGGAGGTAAATGGGCTGTATAAGTGTGAGAATTTGTTAATCTGGCTAGGAGTCTGGCTGTGTTTAATGTTTGTTGTGGCTATAACTGCCAGAGGCTTCAAATTTCTCTAGTTTCCTTGATTTGTCTTCTGTCTTTTCTGTGGGCTTCCCTAAGTACTCCTCCTCAGAGAGAGTCAGCATCCTGCAGCTCTTCCAGCCATAATTCACTATTACAACACTGAAGTCTTGTTGGTAAGGTGATAAGATGTACAGGAAGAGAGGCACTCTGTAATCTTATGATTGAACTGAACAATTGAATGATTGAATCTCAGACTTAGTTGGCCTGTGGTTCAGGAGGTGACCTTCACAAGTGTTTCTCCAGCAGCATCAACTTTTTCTACCCCTTTGTGAGACATGAAGTCTAGAAGGGACTGGAGTAGGTGGAGTGAATGCCCTTCCCCAGCTGGGATAAGGCTTTAGTAAGCTAATTTTTCCTAGAAAATAGGCCTTTTTATGAAGAATGCTGTAGTTAATATTACACAATGATTATTCTTTCCCACTCCTTGCCTGAGCCACAGGAAGATCATTCTTAGATCCCCACTGTTAGAACCTGTTGGAGTTCCTGGAGGTAAAACTCATGAAATTGTGTTGACTCCTTTGAGATGGTGGCTCCAGGAGTTTCTCACTCTCATGCTGATCCACATTCGCCTTCCAGCAATCTGTCAAAATTATCATTTAAGTGTTCCACCAGGTAAGAAGAGCTCAGCTGTGCATCTCTGGATCTGTCTCTCTCTCTAGATTTCAGGGTGGAAGTTTGCTCTGCAACCTCACTTCTCTGAGGGGTCCAGGAAAAGTCATTTATTTTTGGAGTGTCTAGCTTTTTATTCTTTTAAGGATGAGGGTGAAGATTTCCAAGCTCTGGCGGTGGAGCTGACACCAGAATTTCACAATGTATCTTTTTATGGACAGAAAAATCTCTAATTTTATTGTAGCCTCTTTATCAATATTTTTCTATCTTGTTAGCCCTTTATTATGTAAAATGTAATCTCTGCCTAAGAAAATATTTTCTCTCACGTTATTTTCCTCAGTATTTAGATTTACAATCCACCAGTACTTGATTTTGTGTACAGTGTAAGGTAAGTGTTAAGAGCTTTTTCTGTGTGGGTATCCAGTTGAACAAGCACCATTTATTGAAAAGATCATGCTTTTCTCACTAAAGTGTAGTGATGTCTTTATCACAAGTCAGATGATTGTATATGTTCAAGTCTCTTTCTTGGCTCCCTATTTTGTCCTTTTGGTCTATATTTCTATTCTTGCATTATTACTCTGCTGTCTTATTTATTTATCCTTATAATATTTGTTATCTGATAAGTTCTCCAGGTTTGAAATTCCTCTTTTAGATTGCTTGGTTACTTTAGATCATTTGTAGTCCAACATCAATTTTAGAATCTACTTGTCAATTTCCACCAATAAAAAGAGCAAAAATCTTCTAGGGATTTTATTGGGCTCATACTGAATCTACAGATCAATTTAGTAAAAACTGATATTTGTATAATACTGAATCTTCCAAGCCAGAAATTTATTTGCTCTCTCCATTTATTTAAATCTTTAAAAATTTCTTTTCATAATATTAGCTTGCTTTCTACAAAGAAAATCACATGTCCATTATTACATTTATGCCTTATTATTTGACGTTTTAATATTACATTTGGAAATTCATTTCATAATGAAATATTGTTACTAGTATTCACAGGAATACTGAGTTTTATTTTTATGTTTGTTTTCTACAACCTTGCTAAATTTACTTATAAATTTTAATACTTTGTATAAAAATTCTTTTGAGATTTGAATACAGAATACGACATCTGAAATAATGAACACTTTATGTCATCCTTTCCAACTGGTGTACCTCATAGTTCTTTTCCTTTTCTTATTGCATTGGCTAGAAGCTTTTACTTTGTTAAGCACCAAGCAAGAGTGGGCATCCTTATCTTGTTCTTGATCTTAGAGCGAAAGATTTCAGCTTTTCACAATTGAGTATGATGTTACCTGTGGTCTTGTCATAACTGGCCTTAATTACGGTGAGGTAGGTTTACTCTATATCCACTTTGTTGAGAGTTTTAATAACAAGTGGACGTTGAGTTTTGTCAAATGCTTTCTCTGTATGTATTAAAATGATCATGTGATTTTTATCCTTTATTTTGTTGATGTGGTGTATCACATTGATTGATGTGCGGGTGTTGAACCATCCTTGCACCCCTGGAATAAATCTCACTTGACCATGGTGAATGGTCTTTAATGTATTGTTGAATTAGGTTTTCTAATATTTTTTGAGGATTTTTGAGGATAATTTTCTTTTCTTGTGGCATCCTTGTCTGGTTTTGGTATCAGGGTCATGAGTTTGGGAGTGTCCTTCCTTTTCTTTTTGGAAGAATTTGAGAATGATCAGTACTAATTCTTCTTTGAACATTTGGTAGATTTCACCAGTGAAGCTGTCTGGTCCTGGGCCTTTCTTTGTTGGACGGTTTTTGATTACTGATTCAATTTCCTCACTAGTAATTAGTCTATTCAGATTTCCTATTTGCTCATGATTCAATCTTGGTAAGTGGTATATTTCTGGGAATTTATCCATTTCTTCTAGGTTGTCAAATTTGTTTGCGTGTAATTGTTCATAGTAGTCTCTTATGATCCTTTGTATTTCTGTAGTATCAACTGTAACATCTCTTCCTTCATCTCTGATTTTATTTGTGTCCACTCTGTTTTTTTCTTGGTGAATCTTGCTCAAGGTTTGTTAATTTTGTTTATGTTTTTGAAGAAACAGCTCTTAGTTTCATTGATCTTTCTATTGTCTTTTCAGTATCGATTTCATTTATTTCCATTGTGATCTTTGTTATTTCTTTCCTTCTCCTAACTTTGGACTTCATTTGTTCTTCTTTTTTCTAGTTCCTTGAGGTGTAAAATTAGGTTGTTTGAGATTTTTCTTGCTTCTTGAGGTAGGCATATATCACTATTAACTTCCCACTTTGAACTGCTTTTGCTACATCCCATAAATTTTGGTATGTTGTGTTTCCATTTTCATTTGTCTCAAACTATTTTTTGATTTCTCTTTTAATTTCTTCATTGACCCATTTGTTGTTTGAGAGTGTGTTGTTTTATCTCATCATACTTGTGAATTTTTCAGTTTTCTTCTTGTAATTGATTACTAGTTTCATACCACTGTGGTTGGAAAAGATGCTTGATATGATTTCAGTCTTCTTAAATTTATTAAGACTTGTTTTGTGGCCTAACATATAATCTATCCTGGAGAATGTTCCATATGCACTTGAGAATAATGTGTATCCTGCTGCTTTTGGATGGAATGCTCTATATATATTTCTTAAGTTCATCTAGTCTATTTTGTCATCTAAGGTAAATGTCTCCTTACTGATTTTCTGTGTGAATGATCTATCCATTGATATAAGTGTAATATTAAAGACCCCTACTATTATTGCATTGCTATTTCATTGATTGATTTTAGAATATTTCACTAGAATTTCTGGAATACATCCAACTTGGTTGAAATGGATGTTTCTTTATATGTCACTAGATTATATTTGAAATATTTTATTTAGGATATCATGAAATAGATTTGGCTGTGATTTCTCTTTCCTGTAATATCCTTATAGGATTTGTCATCAAGGTTATACTGGATTCACAAAATGATTTGGCAATGGGGAGAGTAGCGCAGTTCAGCATATGATATCATACTGGGACCTCGACAGCAACAGCAGCTCCTGAAGCAACTTAAGAATTTTCTCCCCTGAGTTTAAGACCTATTTTTAAATTATAGGCAATAAAAGAAAAATTGAATAGTGAGAAAAACTGGACACACAAATGCCCCATGAAGGAAGAATAGATAAGTAAATAAATAACATATGGTTTATATATATTATACATTGAGATAATCATGTCTTTTCCTTCCTAACCTTTTAAGGTAGTGATTTCTAATAAATTCTCTAATGTTGAACTTAAATTCCTGGAATAAAACTAAGTTCTTTGTGATATGTTACCTCTTCAGACATTACTGGATTTGGTTTGCTAATATTTTGTTTAGGGTTTGGCATCAATGTTCATGAGAGAGAGTGGCCATAATTTTCCTTTCATATACTGTCCTTATCTGATTTGCAAGCTAAGAGTATATTACTTGTAAAAAGAACTGGGATAGGTTCTATATTTCATTATTTTCTAAAAATATTTGTGTAATACTAAAAGTGCCTGCTTATTTTACATTCAATATGCCTTACCTATAAAAGCATCTGAGTATGACATTTTCATGGTGAAAAAAATGTAAACAACTGATTTGATGAGGTTCTATTCCTTTTCCATTTCTGATAATTTATGTCATCCTATGAATTTTCTTTTTCACCTAAGTTTTCAAATATGTTAGCATAACCTTGTCAAAATAATCTCTTATTATGTCTGATCTGTGCTATCTTTGTAACTTGCCCATTCTAATTCCTTCCATCTTCTCATACCTACTTACGATGTAAAAACAAGATAATGTAAAGAAACTCAAAAGCCATTCAAGTAGAAAGTAGAAAAAAAATGTAGCTGATTTTCCACATAAATTCTAAACTGGAGAAGAAAGGAAAAAAATAAATAAGAGAGGAGTATACATGAATGAGCTTATGAGTTTGATCTGTCAGGCATGGTGGAGAGAAATCTTACACATTTACAGAGCACCACCTTCTTTGGGCGAATGGATTAAAAGAGAACACATATGTGTTTAAAAATAATAAGAAATTTGTTACCAAAATAATGCATATAACCAAAAAAAAAAGTTCTTAAAGATGAAAATATTATTTAGAGGAAATCTAAATACAGACATGAATCTGGGTTAGTAATCACATAGATGTTTAAATACTTTATGCAATTGTTTATTTTTTCAATGATATAAGAAAATTCTCAATTTATTAGTGAGGGATCATTGCAATCAGTCTCCTTGTTTTATGTGGAGAAAAAGTTTGCATTTGAAGTGGACATCTTGTTCAACTACCATTAAACTATTTCTTTTTTTCCAGTTTTATTGAGATACAACTGGTATACAACACTCTATAAGTTTAAGGTACACAGTGTAACGGACTTACATATATTTTGACTTACATGTATTGTGAAATGATTACCACAATAAGTTTAGTTAGCATCCAACATCTCATATAGATACAATAAAAAGAAAAAGGCGTTTTTTTCCCTTATGATGAGAACTCAGGATTTACTCCTAACAACTTTCATATAGATCAAACACCAGTGTTAACTGTAGCCATCATGCTGTACATTACATCCCTCGTATTTACTTATCTTATACTGTAAGTTTCTGTCTTTCCATCACCTTCCTCCAGCTCACCCTCCCCTTACCTCTGCCTCAGATAACCGCAAATCTAATCTCTTTTTCTATGAGTTTAGTGTCTTGTTTTGTATTTTGGGGCTTTTTTTAGATTCCACACATAAGTAAGATCTTACAGTAGTTGACTTTCCTGTCTGACTGACTTCCCTTAGCATAATGCCCTCAAGGTCCATCAATGTCGTTGCAAATGGCAAGATCTCCTTATTTTTTATAGCTCGATAATATACCATCATATATATATATATATATATACCACAACTTCTTTATCGATTCATCTATCCATGCACACTTAGGTTGTCTCCATGTCTTGACAATGGTAAATAATGCTGCAATGAACATGGGTGTGCAGATGTCTTTCTGAGCTAGCGTTTTCATTTCCTTCAGACGTACTCCCAGAAGTGGAATTGCTGGATCACGTGGTAGTTCTATTTTTAAATTTTTGAGAAAATTCCATACTGTTTTCCATAGTGGCTATACCAGTTTATAATCCCAAAATACGGTGCAAAGTGTTCCCTTTTCTCCACATCGTCACTAGTATTTATTTCATGTCTTTTTGATGCTGGTCATTCTAATAGGCATGAGGGTAGTATCTCATTGTGGTTTTGATTTGCATTTCACTAATGGCTAGTGATGTCGACCATCTTTTCATGTACCTGTTGGTCTTTCATATATCTTCTTTATGAGTTCTTTATATATTTTGAATATTAACCCTTTATCAGATATATGTTTTGCAAATATATTTTCCCATTCTGTAGATTATCTTTTCACTTCATTTATTATTTGTTTTACTATGCAGAAACTGTCTTTTTTTTGGTGAGGAAGATTGGCCCTGAGCTAATATCTGTTACCAATCTTCCTCTTTTTACTTGAGGAAGATTGTCTGTGAGCTAACATCTGTGCCAATCTTCCTCTATTTTGTATGTGAGATGCTGCCACAGCATGGCTTGATGAGCAGTGTGTAAGTCCATACCCATGAGCTGAACCTGCAAACCCCAGGCCACTGAAGTGGAGTGCACGAACTTAATCACTAAACCACTGAGCTGGCCCTGACCCTTTTTAGTTTGATGTATTCCCACTTGTTCACTTTTTATTTTGTTGCTTGTGCTTTAGTGCTATATCCAAAAAAGCATTGCCAAGACCTATGTTAATCTTTTTTCCTATATTTTCTAGGAGTTTCATGGTTTCAAGTGTTAGCTTGAATTTTTAATCCATTTCAAGTTAATTTTTGTGAGTGATGTAAGATAGGAGTCTAGTTTCAATTTTCCAAGCACCACTTATTGAAGAGATTGTCTTTTCTCCACTGCATATTCTTGGTTGCTTTGTCAAATATTAGTTATCATATGTTCTTGGTTTTATTTCTGGGCTCTCAATACTGTTCCATTTATCTGTCTGTTTTAATGTCAGTACCAAACTGTTTTAATGACTATAGCTTTATAATATAGCTTGAAATCTGCAAGTGTCATACCTCTTGCTCTGTTCTTCTTTCTCAGGATACCTTTGGCTATTTGGGGTCTTCAGAAGTTAGACATAAATTTTAGGATTATTTTTTCTACTTCTGAAAAAAATGCCATTGGAATCTTGATAGTGATTGGTTTGAATCTATAGATGGCTTTTGGTAGTATATACCTTTTAACAATATTACTTCTTTTAACCCATGAACATGGAATAGCTTTATATTTATTTGTGTCTTCTATTTCAGACAGGAACACACTTCTTGTTTCCTGATCCTGCAGCAGGATACCATGATTTTAAATAATAAAACAAACACCATAACCAGGATGGCAGACCTTAACATTTCTAAATGACAAATACTTTGGATTAACATGGTCTCAGACACACTGGGGACTGTTAATCCTTGGGGAAAGTTCTGTGTCTTTAAGCAAATGAGGCAATAATAAAATAGGATAAAATTCAGAAAGTTGTCTTCACCTCTTTATTGAAGTTCTGTCTTAGCAATCAAAATGAGTCCCTCTTCTTTTCAACATTTTATTTTGTTTTTTAGTAGACTTGGCTGTGGATAACTCTCTTGGCCTTCTTTCTGCTGATGTGGGTACTAATATTTTTCACTCTAAGGTCTGTTATCTATAAAGTCTTGTATATTTTCAAGGGGAAGTGTTCCAAAATGTTCTATGTAGAAAAATAAGATTTTCTTTCTTTACAAAATAGAAACAGTATTCTTTTAATTTGGCCCTTCAATGAAAACAGTGGGTTTTGGTTAGTGAAGCAAGTTTCCTTTAAGAATGTTTACTGAACTGAAAACATTTTACTAAGAAATGTGAGCTTTATTTAGTTATCTGTAGTTACTATGAGATCAAAGTAAAAAGAATACAATTCTCAAAGCATCCTCTTCAAACCTCAACTTTGTTATCTTAGGAAATTGGTGTCAAAACATATTTTCCATATCCTGCAAGGAAAGTCTTTCCCCAACAAATAGGTCAAGATATTCATACATTTAATATAAATAAATTTAAATGTTTTAAGCACAACTAAATAGAAGAATGTTCTAAGAAATATTCCTGATTAATGAGAAAATGAGCCTTGGGGAGACTTACAGTTTCTGAATGAAGGGAGGAAGAGAGATTGATAGAACACAAGGAAGGAGAAATTCAAAATCAGGAAGACAAACAAGCACATATTACAGTGATTCTCAACCAGGGAAGAAGTCTAAATTTGTAGGCCTTTATAGAAGGAAAATAATGATATTTCATTTTTATACAAACAACAACCTGAATAATTGGAAAAACATGGCAGTTTCTTAGACAGGGAGATAATATTCTTAAGTCAATCCTCTCTAAATTAATCTATGTACTTAATGTAACGGATATTTTGGTTATGAGATTTTGGTCAAATTTAGTTAAAATTCAATCAGACAAAAGAAATGTATAGATATAATTAAGAAGGGCTTGATAGAAAGACTAAAGAAAGGGGTCATGCCATATCAAATTTAAAATCTAATAAAGCCATGTTAATTAAAAGTATGGCACTTATGAAAAACAAATAGACCAAAGGGACAGGAAGAGCCAAGATAAAGTGGGTTGGCATCCTGCTTCTATCCCCTTTCAAGCAGGGGGCTTTGGATACTGACCTAAACTTGGTAAGCCACAGTTGCCTTACGAAAAAAAAAGTTATAAAAAATTACTTCATAGCATTGTTGTGAGGACAAAATAAGATTATTCAGGTAAAACACGATTTAAAAATTCAATAAATGCCAGCTAATGTTATTGTAGAATAGAAACTCTAGAGATAGACTCAATAACATAAAAACATAGTATGTGTCATAGCTGAACATTTTTGTACTGGTGAGGAAAATATGGGTTATGTGATGAATGGATAGTAATGTGTTTATATAAAAAATAGATTCCTATCTTGCAGCATGAATAAAAATATAGCACACTTGGATTAAAGATTTAATTGTCAGAAATGAAGCCAGAGAAAAGATAGGTAATCATGTATATAATTTTGGAGTATTGAAGGTGCCTCTAAGCAAAATTCCAAAGGCAGAAGCCATAAAGAGAAGACAATATTGTCAATCCTTAGTTCTCATCTTACTTTACCCAGCATTTAACACATTGATCTCCTCTGCTTCCTTGATATACTTCTTCCTTTAGAGTTTAGGACTCAAAACTGTCTTGATTTTCTCCAACCTTATGAGTCACTATTTCTCAGTCTCCTCGATATCCCTCTTCTCTCTGATCTCTTAATGATGTAATGTTTTGACGCTCCACTCTTGGTCCTCTTTTCTTCTCTACCCACCATCTCACGCATTCCCTTGGATTTAAATACTATCTATATGCTGATTTCTTCTAAATTTATATCTTTAGCAAAGACTCCTTACCAAAAGCCAATTATTATATATCCAACTGCCTACTCAACATCTCCATCTAGATGTTTAGTAGATTTCTCAAAAACAACATGCCTCAAACTGAAATCCTGATCTTCACCCCCGAATGTTATCCACTCATAGCCTTTCCCATCTCAGTTAATGGCAATTCTTTCTCCTGGTTGTGCAGGTAAAGACTTTGGTGCATCTATGATTCCTATCCTTCCCTTATGCTCCACATGTAATTCATTGTGAAGTCAATTCAAATTTTAGCTTAATACACTATCAAAAACATTCATTATATATATGTATATATAGTCTTGATATCTAGATAGATATATCTTTATATATACGAGAATGACGTATTTTAATAACTAGTAGTAATGTAAGCTGTGTGGTGGGACTATAAGTATAGTTATGCACACACAACGACATTTCAGTCAACAACATATATAGAAGATTATATGTATATGGTCCCATAAGATTAGTACCATATAGCCTAGGTGTGTATTAGGCTATACCATCTAGGTTTGTGTAAGTACACTCTATGGTGTTTGCACAATGACAAAATCGCCTGATGACACATTTCTCAGAATGTATCCTCATTGCTAAGCAATGCATGACTTTAATTTTTCTCTGTGCTTTTCTATATTCTCCAAATATTTACAAATTACCATAATTTTTTAACCACTAAAAACCAACCAATAGGAGAAGTGACATCCCCAAGATGGCAACATAGGTCATTTCTGACTTAACTCCCCCTCACAAGAACAAAAACTAATAGCTATTCATGGATAAGACATCACTGAGAGAATCCCAGGACATGGGAAAGAGGCTGAAGCACTCCCCCACGCCACACAGAGGAAGAGGAACTGCATGAGAAGGATAAGAGGAATGGCTACACTGACTGCATTGCCCCTCTGCTAGGCAGGCACAGCACCACACGGAGAGGACTCCCCTGAGCCTATGGTTCATTCAGTGGGAAAAGAAAGCCCAGGGGAGACATGCAGCGTTCCCCCCCCCCCCCACCGGCCCCCTCAGTGTTGTGGGTTGCTTCATAATAGCTCCTACTCCGGTTTTGCCCCAGGGGAATTGCACTGAGAATCTGCAGGCTTCGACCACTGGGAATCTGACTGTGACAGAGAAAGGGGGAGGGGCTTGCAACAACCAGCACTCAGATCTCGGCAGACCCAGTTCACACCTGCAGGGCCAAGTAGTAGTCCCCAGTAGTGGCTGTCCTCACCTGCAGAACCAAATTGATGGTACACTCTGACCATGGAACTTGGCAGCGTGCAGGTCTGCCTGATTTGGGTCATTAAACAAGGAGTTTTGACAGCACTAGTGCCTGATTTGCCCATGCCAGGGGACTAAGTTACAGCCCCACCAATTGTAGAGAATGACCCCTGGACCCATCTGACTAGAAGGGTTGGCAAGAATACCTGGAAGCTGTATAACCTAGCAAAGCTCAAGCAGAGAGGTAAGTGGACAGAGCTAACTGCCCAGAGAGCAAAGCCTGTACCAGGGGTTGGGGGTAGGGAGGTGGTTCCCCTGCTACACCCAGACAGGGGAACTTCCCTGTCTGAGGGTAGCTTCCAGCCTCTCCCAACTAGAAAGCCTATGTGACTAGAAGGGCTGGTGAGAACACCAGGAAGCTGCATAAACTGAAAATGCTTGAGCCAAGAGGTGGGTGGGCACAGCTGATAGTCTGCAGAGCAAATGCAATGGCCCTGTTCAGCCATGAAAATTGTTTATGGTCTTTACTCAAACCGACTCGCATCCCAAAGAGCCTTACTGGCTTTAGAGCTGCTTCTTCTGCTATGCCCAGGATGGGGAACAATTCTTAGCCTACTCTATGTTGAATACAGCCTTCAGCCTGCCCAACCAGGGAACCTAAGCAGAGCACACAGAAAGCTGTGTAGCCCATCCAATAGCCCCGCTTACAGTGGCACTTGAATAGAGAGCACAGCCTGTGGCTTTCTCTGACAGCAGAGCAAAACCAGAGGCCTCACCTGACCAGGGAATTCATATAACTCTTGTCTGATTTGGGTCCCCAAATAACAAGCCATAGAGGCCCAGGGTCTTGTCCTGCTGCCCTGCCAGGACAGGGAAGGCGAGTATAGAACCCAGTCGCAACCATCTAGTAAGGCTGACCAGAGAACTCTGGAGCCCATCTTACAGCCTCACTTGGGCAGGGAACCAAGCCAGCACTCCTATCAAATTTCTCAGGCAGAAGCACATACTCCTACCCCTGACTGCAGAGCTTGAACAGGTGCCTGACTCCATAATAGATTCTAATAGCAGGCCTCATCTGTCCAAGAACATTACCAGAAGACACCCCCAGAAACCCAAACTGAGCTCACTGGTGAAGAAGGGTCTCTGCCAAAGTAAACCTGTAAAAGTCTAGAAGAGGAGTCAGCTCACTCAAATGCACAGACATCAATGTAAGGAAGTGAGGATCTTGAAAAATCAAGTGCATATGACACCACCAAAGGAAACTAAAAAGCTCCAAAAAGTGACCCTGAAGAAATGGAGACATATGAACTGCCAGACAAAAAAAATCAGAATAATCCTCTTAACTTTAATGAACTATAAAAACACACAGACAACTAAACAAATTTAGGGAAAAAATGCATGAACAAAATGAGAAGTTCAACAAAGAAATAGAAACCAATGGAAAAAAAAATAAGACAGAAATACTAGAGTCAAAAAGTACAATGAATGAAGAATTCAATAGAGAGCTTCCAAAACAGATCCCAATATGCAGAAGCAAGAATCTATGACCTGAAAGAGAGGACATTGGAATTATCCAATCAGAGAGGCAGAAGAAAAAAGCATGAAAAAGAGTGAAGAAAGCCTATGAAACTATGAGACACAATGTAAAGAAATAATATTCACATTATGGGAATAGCGGAAGAAGAGAAAGAGAAAATGATAGAAAATACATTTAAAGTAATAACAGCTGAAAAATTTACAAACTTGGGGAGAGAAATGGACATCCAGACCCACGAGGACCAAAGGACCCCAAATAGATTGAATGAACATTAAGAGGGCTACATGGAGACACACTACAATTAAATTGTCAAAAGTCAAAAACAGAAATTTAAAAGCAGCAAGAGAACAAAGAAAATAACAGAACAGGAACGATTGTAAAACTTTATCAACAGAAAATTTTCAGGCCAGGAGAGAATGAAATGATACATATGAAATATTGAAAGAAAAAAACTGTTAACCAAGAATTCTACACCCAGTGAAGCTGTCCATCAGAAATGAAGGAGAGAAAGAATTTCCCCAGCAAATAAAAGCTGAGGGAGTTTACTGCCACGAGACCAAAGGTACAAGAAATGCTAAAGGGACTTTGAGTGTAAGTAAAAGGACACTAATTAGCATCATAAAAACACAAAAAGATAGTATAAATCTCACTGGTAACGGTAAATATATAATCAAAGCTAGATTCTGTAATATGGTGATGGTGGTACGTAATTCACTTTCAACTCTAGATTAAAGGTTAAAATGCAAACCGTAAAAACATCCACAACTATAAGATTCTGTTATTAGTTACAAAATATAAAAAATATCTAACATCAATAACCTAAAATGTGAGGGGGAGGAGAAGTAAAAGCAAAACATAGGAATTCTACTGAAGTTGTTACTGGTTTAAAATAGGGAGCTACAATTTTAAGATATTTTATGTACGCCTCATGGTAACCACAGGGAAACATCTGTAGAAATTATATAAAGATCGTGATAATGAATTCAAAGTATGCTGATACCAAAAAACATCAAAACACACAAAAAAGACAGCAGGATAAGAAACAATGGATCTACAAAACCCAGGAAACAATTGAGGAAGTGGCAATAGTAAGTTCTTACCTGTGAATAATTATGTTAAATGTAAACAAGATTGGCACAGATGTTAGCTCAGGGCCAATCTTCCTCACACACACATACACACACACACAAAAGCTATCTGCACTTCCATGTTCACTACAGCATTATTTACAAAAGCCAAGACATGGAAGCAAGCTAAGCGCCCACTGATGGATGAATGGATAAAGAAGCTGTGGTATATATACCATGGAATATTTTTCAGCCATAAATAATGACGAAATCCTGCTGCTTGCGACACTGTGGATGGACCTTGAGGGGCATTAGGTTAAGTGACAGGAAATACAAATACTGTATGATCTCACTTGTATGCGGAATCTAAAAAAAACCAAAAGACTAAACTCATAGAAAAAGAGAGCAGTTTTGTGGTTACCAGAGGTACGGTGTCAGGGCAGGAGGAATTAGAGGAAAGTGATCAAATGGTACAGATTTCTAGTTTTAAGATCAATAAGTACTCGGGCTGTAACGTACAACATGAGGACTATAGTTACCACTATTGTATGATATATATGAAAGTTGTTAAGAGAGTAAATCCTAAGAGTTCTCATCTCAAGGAAAAATGTTGCTTTCTTTTTTTGCTTTTTCTTTTTATTATGTCTATATAAGATGACGGATACTAACTAAACTTACTGCAGTAATCATTTCACAATATATGTAAGCAAAACCATTATGCTATACACCTTAAACTTATATAGTGACGTATTTCAATCATATCTCAATAAAATGAGGGAAAAAGGCACCATTATTCCAAAAAGTTTTACTTAATTTGAAGCCTTTAGTAGAAATATATAATCATAATCTGATTCTTACAGTTATTACAACTCATATAGGTTTTTAAAAATTTAAATCAATTTTATAAATTTTATATACAATTTTTTGAATTTAACTTGACTAAATGCCTAAGAAGTTTGACATGATTTCCACATTTTATTTGATAGATGAAAAAGTTATTGAGCCAACTGATGGTGTTTTACCCTGCTTCTTTCTTGTGATTTATACCCCATAGCAGAGGCTATCACACAGAAGGTAGCCAATAAATATTTTTTGGTTAAATAGTTTTAAATAATTCATAAGATAATTCTTCATGGTCAGAATTGATAGATATAATTTCCATTTTATATTCTGCTCTATATTGAAGAGATTTATCAATAAATGGAACAAAAAAAAAAGCTTTGTAGCTTCCAGATTGGGTTCCACGTTTGACTTGCACTTACTGAGTTCCTCATTCTCCACTGTTTTCAGTCTTGAAGCTAACCTTTACTGGTACTTTTAAATAAGTTCGGTGTTCTAAAGTGAGAAGTAATTTAATAAAAATGAGCCAGTATGATCTAATAGCATATACTATGTCTGCCTCATTCAAATCCAGAACTAGAAACATTCAGCAACATATGAGAAAGTCACTCGAACAATAAAGCCAAAGGATTCTTGACTTTTGACTATTACAGTTATCAGTGGCTCCAATTTTGTGTGTGTGTGTGTGTGTATTCATGTGTGTACTTGTTTTAGTTTTTAGTGCTGGGCACATAACCATTAACTGGTTATGTTAGAGTAAGCCAAAAAACAGTCATGAGAATAATACTTCTTGTTCAATAACAAATTGACCAATTTCAAACCAATATTCAAAAAAGAAAAGGTCTTTGTCACATTACATTCAAGGCAAGAGAGTATGTGCATAAAGCATCCTTGTAAATATGCATTTTATACAGAGAAAAAATTGAGAAA
Source organism: Equus przewalskii (assembly GCF_037783145.1). Classification (NCBI taxonomy): domain Eukaryota; kingdom Metazoa; phylum Chordata; class Mammalia; order Perissodactyla; family Equidae; genus Equus; species Equus przewalskii. Next base: position 52,975,480 of record NC_091849.1, read on the forward strand.
GGAAATTAGAAAATGAAAAGCTTAATGTGTCTTTATACAAACAATAGAGCAAAACAACAAGCTTTCCACATTAAAGCCACATGTGCTGAGAGAGATAGGACAAGTACTTGGTTGAAAACAAGATATTAAAAACAAGATTAAAACAATAAGATGAGACATTTGCAGAATGGATGAGAAACGCTCAAAAAGATAGTGAGTTTTGCAATTTCCACCTCTTAGGCCAAGGGAAGAATCATATCATATCCTGGCTCCATCCCCACCAATAACATAAAAGCCAAAGTTAAGTCCTAAAGAGAAGAAAGACGAGATTGAGAAGAAAATAATTGCATGAACAGATGTTATTTTTTTCTTGAAGGTGATGATAGCAACAAGGATTCATTTAAAATTAAAAATGGTTGTTTTTTTTAAAAAGGTAAAAATTGAGGCCAGGCTGGTGGTGTAGTGGTTAAGTCCACGTACTCCTCTTAGGCAGCCTAGGGTTGGTGAGTTCGGATTATGGGTGTGGTCCTACACACCACTCATCAAGCCACGCTGTGGCAGCATTCCACATACAAAACAAAGGAAGATGAACACAGATGTCCGCTCAGCAACAATCTTCCTCTAGCAAAAAGAGGAAGATTGGCAACAGATGTTAGCTCAGGGCCAATCTTCCTCGCCAAAAAAAAAGGTAAAAATTTACTAGGATAGGTCTGTCTTCATTATTCAAAAATTATATTGTTATACACAAAGAAAATGAAATAACAGCTTCAGCCCTGGATTGCTGTTTTGGTGCAATCAGAGGGAAAGACAAAGAGACAGCCATTAATCTAATTTTCAGATTAATATGGTCACACTAATAAAGTCAAAATTGCTAAGAAGAGCAAACAAGATATTTTGATTAACTATGCTTTGAACGGATGAAGAAAATTTCATAAAAGACATATGAACACATACTTTGATTTATCTTCTAGTGTAACAGACTTTGCATATGAGGAAACGGGAATCTAGAAAAATATGAGACTTTCCCAATATCACATTTTGTAGATAATAGAAAGGTCAATGTCTTAGCATAACGTTGTTTGTAAGTCTTAAGTGAAAAAGAAAAACGCACATTGAGAGGACAGTGGAGAATTTCCATAAAATGAAGCAGAAAGCACAACACTTAGCCTCGTGGGGAGGGAAAAGTCATCAGGCAGCTCTCTCTCCATCTTCTCTCTCAGCGGCACAGCCCCTGACTCTGCTGCTCTGGACACACTTGCTCCCCAGAGCTCCACCTCTGACTCAGCCTCTGGGTCCCAAGAGAGAGAGTCTAATTATCTATCATGTGTTAGGGATGCTCCTGGATCCTATGAGCTGTGACTTGTGGAACGGAGATCACAAGGTATAACCGTTATTCCTCACGCCTCCTCCTTGCTCCTGGAACGTCAATCAAATGTAAATTAAAGGAGCTGATATAAGGGGAAACAAGGATAAAAAAAAAAAAAGTGAAACCATGATTACAAAGACAGACAAAAGCTTCTGCTGATGAATTCTGTGTCCTTTCTTCTTTACTTTTCTGCCTAATCAGACTTTAAGTAGAAAAACCCTGATTTTCAATTTTTATAACATTTACTTATTTGATGAGCAGGGATGACTTGCAGAGAAGTTCTGGACATGTTTTCTTTCTTGGTGAGCTTCAAGTTTATGATCTAAGCGTAATCTACTATAGAAAGATTAAATACTTTCATTTTTAGCAAATTACAGAAGAATTTCATGTATTATTTCTCAACGTTGATTAATTGAATACCACTTTAAAGCCATCAAGCTCAGAAGCAGCTTTTCTCAACTACCCTTTAAATAGCTGTGGATATGTAGAAATAGATAAAAATTACGTTATCTCTGAAAATAAAAACTAATTGGTCACCTATTGCCAAAACCAGAGAGAAGTTTATATTAATTAAAAGACGTTGGACATAAAGAAAACAAAATTATTCAAATGTTTATTCATTTTTCATCACTGATGTAGGCAATTGAACAACTTGAAAAAAATATATAGAAGGGCCTTGGTTCATCTTTTTCTCACTGACTTTTATGGCTCAGGAGCCCTGTGTGTACACACGAGAAGTGGATGGTGGTAATTTCTGCTGGACTTCTTGTCCTCTTTTATCTACCTATTTATTTTTTAATGATAACTTACACATTACCCCACCTTCCTATGAGAATATTTTCCAACAGGATGCCATGCTGTAGAAAGCTAATTGTGTAGCAAAAAAAAAAAAAAAAAACCTATTTCATGATCAAAAAGCTTTTAGAAATACTGAGTTAAACTAAAACAGTTTTCTTCAGAGCAGTACTGCTCAGAGCCTTTAACATGTGAATCTGACAGCTACATCAGTGTCTGATAAAACAAATATCTGTTGAATAAATTTATGCTGCATTTTCTAAAACCTCTGTAGGAACACCCGGTTTTCAACTTTTTGTTTTCTTTCTTGCTCATTGATTTCTGTTTAGCTCTTTAACAGATGATGATGAAATGAACAATATCTAATGCTTGTATTTACAAAACACATTTGTAACACAATGCTTTACTGGCTCTACTCACAGAAAGAGTAATAAGAGTTAGTATCATTGTTATTAGTAGTAGTTTTAATTGTAATTGGTGTAATAATAGTAGGTATTAACCAAATGTACTGTTGCCACAGAAATCATTCTAGAAATTGCATCTCATCTCAATTTGGTGTAATTTGAGGAGGCAGACATCATGGTATGCATTCTACAATACAGACCTGAGAACAGAGAGACTCATGTGGCTAGTGATTAGAATTTTTAAAATTCTCCTCGAGGGGCCGGCCCAGTGGCACAGCGGTTAAGTGCACACATTCCGCTGCAGGGGCCCGGGGTTCGCTGGTTCAGATCCCAGGTGCAGACACGGCACCGCTTGGCAAACCATGCTGTGGCAGGCATCCCATATATAAAATAGAGGGAGATGGGCACGGATGTGAGCTTTGGGCCAGTCTTCCTCAGCAAAAAGAGGAGGACTGGCAGCAGTTAGCTCATGGCTAATCTTCCTCAAAAAAAAAAAAAGAAAGAAATGAATGCTTTGATGTAAAAATTAGGTAAATAATTTGCTTTTTCTAAAGGAGAACAATAAATATACGAAAAACATTATGAGGAAGGGCACGTTAGCTAAGAGTCTATTAAGTTTAAAAGTAAAAAGGCACGTCTTCTTTCTTTAGGAGAAAGCCAAATATTGCCTATTGTGCTTTGTCTGTATGCTACCAATTAACGGGATACTGTATTTGAGGTATTGGATCTCATTTGTTTCATTCTGTTTTTACCCAATTATGAAGACTCAAATCACTTGAGTGGAGAAAAACAGAGACTGTGCAATTGTTTGGTATTCAGTAGGCTAAACAGTTTGTTCACTGGTGCTTTACTCAGGTACTTGGGATTACGCAGGAGGGTGAGTCTCAATTTTTACACAGAAAATTAAGACAAGTATATTGGGCCGTGTACGTTTCTTCCATTATTAAAATGCTGTACATTTTATCACCTCATTTTCTTGCTCTTTCGGTTTTGAGTGGTTATAAATATCCTGCACTTAAATCTATAGTCTCAGAATTATTTCTCTATATTAAATAATATGTGATGATTATGAGTTCTTGACTCCCATACAACCATCTACAGTCCTATAAGTCATATGTTTAAGTAATAAAAAAAAATACAATAAAACCTGGGAACCCAAGAAAGATCTGTCTACTACACAGTTACTGTGTGCTTTCCAGACTGGGGGGATGGTCCATTTATAACTCTCCTTTCTTTTCTACCTCTGTGGCCAAGTTTCCACTATTCCACGTCTCCTTGTCTTAATATTAACCTCCAGTTTGCAGCACTGTAAACTATGTCTCAACCCCTAAATGAAAGCAAATGCTATCCACTCCACAGCCATCACCAATTTTACTAGAAGCCACTTCAAAGATACCATTTCGAAAACTGAGGTACGTCCACTGCTTCCTGAAGCCAAGGTTACCCTGCTCATAATGAAGCGAGACTTTCTCTGACTTCTCTTCCATTTAAGCCCTGGCAGTTTTTTCCAAGACATTTTTTCTCCTCCACTAAAGGTAAACTTGCTCATTTTGTTGTTGTTGCTATCATTAAGGAGAAGACGTGAGATGACAAAAGGAAAAGAGGACTCGAGGACACCACCTTACTAGGTGCTGCCTGGGAGCAGTACCAAGGTGTGTTTGCAGTGACGCTCCAGGACCACATTCGGCTATCTTTAGGAACATAAAAGTTCCAAACATTTAAAGGTTGTCTCAGCCACATTCAGTTCCAAAGAGAGTAGCAGTAGTATATTTCTTTCTTATGCTGTCACTGACTCATCAAACTATACCAAAGTTAACAGCAGAAAACACAAAAAACTCTACCCCTCCAACTTTTAGCTTCCTCAGCAGGTCTCTGCTTTTTAACTATTTCCTCAATCATTCATGTTAACTAGCCCCTCAGGTTTCCCGTCAGGTTGCTTTTTATACAAGCCACTGTTACCCTCTTCTCCACCCATTCACACTTAAGCTACATCTTAAGCTCTGGGGCCACGGAACACTGACCTGGAAAAACACTCTTGCTTTCCCAGGTCCCTAACTTCCCTCCTGCCTTCTTGCCTCCCACATATACCTAGAGCTTGCGCACACAGTCAAAGAACAGAAGACACAGTGGCAGATGCTTGTAGACCCACTTCCTACTAACTACCACCGAGCTGCTGAAGAGCAGACTATCCACCCCTCCCCTGACACACAACACACAGACACACACCCTAAATAGCTCAGTTTAAGTTGAAGATGTCTTCCATCAGAAAAGATTTATATTCTTCCTGGCACCTGTAGGTGCTACTAACCCACAACCATTTGAAAATAATTTATCCACTTGGGTCTTTCCAAGTCTGCAGGCAATGTGAACTGGAACCCTAAACCCACATGAAGGTCAACAAAAGGTTATGATATACAAGCAGAGACTGGATTTCTCCTCTCCCCATACTCAAGGCCCTGAAAATGAATGTGCTTGCCTTCTCCCTTTGTGAGGGGAATATTGGGGGGGTTCACCCTTTGACTGAGGGTGTGGTATTTTGGGGGTTTCAGCCTTATATAGGTTCTCATCCATGCTCCCCATTTTACTGGGCCCCAAGGTTGTTTCCCATCCCCTGAGTGGCTGCTACAGGATGGGCAAATGCCCCAGGATTTCAGTCCTCACCTCTTTGTAAATAGAGACTTTGCAATTCAACTCGTTCAGCAAATGTCAGAAAGCTTAGCTTCTCCTCTGAATACATTAGTCTTCTTCAGTTCCTGAGGCATGATCCTCCCCTCTCCCAAGGCCTTTTGCCCAACTAGTTTCATCTGCTTGAACTATTTGTTTCACACACTGGTGCGCACACAAACACACAAACACACAGATACACACACACGTTATTGGAGTTAGTGCCTCCTCATTGCTTACATCTGACTTTAAACATTACTTCTTCAGATGGATAGGCTTTCCTTAACCATTAAAATCACAATGGGGTATCACAATACTCGGCACATGGACATTTTCAAGAGGAAGACAGTTTCCAGAAGCAGAAGTCTAGGTTCCCAGATTTTGCACTATCGCCCTGTAGCCCAAAGAACTGACCTATCATTAATTATATAAAAAATATGCTACATGAATAAAATATGAGTCCAAGTGTTACCATATAGACGATATATCCATATAGAGAAATGAGAGAGAGAGACACACACACAAACAGACCTTTTTAGGAACTTGCTGGTCAGGAACACTTAATAAGTTACAGAGGAGCTGAACACAGAATCCCGAAGTGATGCCTAGTTCTCTATTGTTTTAGAAACTAGAATACCTAGGGAAGGGAAATTGTAAAAATTCCCACGCCCAAAAGTCCATGGGATATCATTTTCTCTTCTAATTCAATACAACGTTCCTTGCCTGCTTCCAGAGGATAAATAAGGATTTGTGCACATATGTTACAAAATCAGAATAAGCCCTTGTGGGGCTTGATCTTCACATTGTTTTTTAACTTCTGCCAAGCAACTGTACACTTTAGGACTGTGACACTAAGCTTTACATATTGATTTTCAACCGCATCAAAAAGCTTTCATTTAGTCTTATCTTTAGTTGTCAAAATCTTGGGTTTTAAGAACATCAAATGAATCTAATTTTAGCCACATTTAAGAAACTAACATTAGTTTGAAAATAATACCCTTCAAATGCTATTTATATTTATTCTTTTAAATACATTCAAAATCACTGAGTTATCACTAGGACTGAATAAGAAATTCTTCATCCCCCGACTTTCTAAATCTCTTTGTTTTGATCATCTAACAGAATATACTTGATAAAAACCAGGGGTTCTTTCAAAAGTATGCTTGCCAACATCAGGAAAACATCTTAAACAAAGTATTCTATGTTTCAGCACCATATCTTCTCATCACGGAGCACCAAATTATCAAGAGGAGCATGAGTTACATGATTGCAACAGTGCACTCTACTATCCTTGTGCTTTGTGCTCCTCAAAATGCCATCATATTTCAGTCTATTAAATTTTATGGCTGAGAGCATATGGGAGTTGAAAAAAGCAGACATAGCTCTAAGAGGATTAATACTTTAAAAAGAGCGAATTCAGGGATTTTATCAAATCAAATTAACACTAATAAGAGATATCGTTGCCCTAGAAAATATGTGCAATTTACAAATATTTCCTGAGTGCTTGCCACGTGGCAGGCACTGTTTAAACAGTGTAGTCATAGCAATTTATAAATATTATCTCATTAAAGCTCTTAACGTGTTTATATTACAAATAAGGATATAGACCTTTACACACAGACACAAGTAATACCAAATACCTGAAGTGCCGTAAGGATATTTGCTAGGGCTTGTCCATATGTGTCATGACAGTGAACAGCGAGAGCGCTTGATGGGATTTCTTTCATGACACTTTCCAACATTCTTCTCATGCTTCCTGGAGTTCCCACTCCAATTGTGTCTCCCAGCGAGATCTCATAACAGCCCATGCCATACAATCTCTTAGACACCTATTGGGAAAGGTGAAAAGCTAGTAAAACAATGGAAATGAACAGACTCAAACCCTGGGTCTCCTTAGCGAACATCACCTAGATGTACAAGTCACAACCAAGATCAGTTACGTATCCATGGGAAACATATTTCAGCTTTCTGGTCCTTTTCCTTGCTCACTAAATTCTAAGCATTGCATAAAATTTGGAATGACATCACTGCAATTATCTTTTTCTAATATTCAAGTTTGTCTTAGAGTCATAACTATTTATCTACATGTTCAATTATGAAACCATAAGCTACCATTCCAATTATAGGGGGCTTGCTTCCTCAACCCTTTAATCAAACAGAAGCATTGCAAATTTACTTTGAAGGTAGTCTTTCTCAAGGCATTAGATTAGGGGTCGAGAAAGATCAATAGCAATTTCAGCTCTGTTACTGACTAGCTTTGTAATTGGTAGCATCACAATATTTCTGGCTTAATTTTTCTGGCTCATAAATGGATGCACTTGTGCAAGGTAAATTACAAGTTCCCTTCAAGCTGAATAACTAACGTTACATTCAAAGAGCAATGTGACTTTGCATGAGGGCTGCATGGTATGTTGACAAAGACATGGGTTCTGCAAACAGACAGGTTTGGATTTAAATAGCTGCCACACATGTTAGACATGTGATACTCGGCAGAAGAGTAACCTTTATAAGCCTCAGTCCCTACTCTGTAAAATACAAATGCCAAAACACCCTTACTTAGCATATTTTCTAAGCCTTATTAATTTTTAAAAATTACAATAATAATGTTGATGTTAATAATGACATGTTTGGTTGTAAAAATGAAATAAGAATATATGGAGATCACTTTGTACAAATTCTGGCAGGTGATCACTCATTAATTCATTTATTATGTATTTCTTCAGTGCCTGTTTTATGCCAGGCACCATGCTAAGTGCTCGAATATAATGGGGATACAAATATTGAGATGGTTCATGCTGTTATGCAGCTGGGGGTCAAGTAAGGACAGACTTTAATCAATTCCACTCAGGAATGTGTAAATACAGCTAACATAAGAATTTTTAAACAAAGAAACAGGATTTTAAGAGCATGTGGCGAAGGAACTTGGCCTAGGTCTGTCAAGCAGGAGGGCCTGAGATGTAGTAAGCATTTACTTGTTGAAGTGGGTGAGAACAAGTGTATGAGAACAATGTTCCAGGTGGAATATCAAATGCAAAGGCTGATATGTTCCAGGCAGCTGAAATATAAAATGCACAGGGCATACCAGGTAGGAAAAATGTCAAATGCAAAGAACAGGGGTCATAACAAAGCAAAAACCAGGGGAGAATGGGGCTACATGAAGCTGGTGAAGCAGGCGTGGGACAGACCCTGCAGAGTCTTATAAACCAACCAAGCTTGGGATTTTGGTTGAGGACTCTACCATAAGTGCAATACAAAGTCATGAGAGAATTTGGAGAGGTCGTGATATAATCAGATTTATGTTTTAGAAAGGCAATAACAATATTTAAGACAGGTTTAAGGGTACTCAGAAGGGCTACCTAGTCCAGGCAGAAGACGATTATTGGACAGAAACTGGGGTTAAAAAAGCATAATGCTCATTCTCCTCAACTACCTATTAAATGCCGGAATTTCTTAATGGCCAGGTAGAGGAGAATGAGGCTTCAAAGGAGAAACCTAACTGGAGGAAAATTGTAAGTGTGGTGTCACGGGAATACAAGGGACACAGGGATGTCAGGAAGGAGGGAAGGATCATGAGTCCCAAATTCTTCTGAGAAGTCAAGACAAGGACTGAATACGATCTTGCATTTCTGACCCAAGCACTAATTAGTGATCTTATAAAGAAGGATCTCAGTGGAGTGAAGGGTCTAGAAGTCGTCTTGAAGTATGATGAAGAGTTAGTGACACATGACTAAATGGCCACCACCACTGTAGACAGCCCTGTGAAGAAGTTTAGATGTAGGAAGGTGGAGGCAGATAGTCAATAACTGGATGGGGATGCTGAATTAATAAAGGAAGTTTTCAGATGGAAGAGGTTTGAACATGTTCAAGAGTCAATGGGAAGGATTCTATGCAGGTGAATAAATGGGAGTAAATGAGGGGAAGGACCAGAGGCTTGAATAGGGTGAACGCAGTTTGCAGTAGTCACTTCAGAGAGATGGAGAGTGAGTTGGCCACATAATGTATTAGAATAGCACAGAAGACCCATTTAAGGTTGCTGGTCCTGAATTCCTAATGCTTCCGATCTTTCACATGATTCTCTTCAGCAACTCCTCAGGCATTCTGGTGCAAATAATGAAGAACCTGAGGGTGTGTGTTGTCCATCCAGAGATGGCAGGAGGCAAAAGGCAGAAAAACAAAGGGTTTGGTGTACAGACAGAATTGCATCCAGGTTTTGTGAAGCCTGAAGTTACACCATTTTGGAAGTGTTCTTTAGAAAAGAATGTGTAATTGTGAATACAAATTAATAACAGAGTTTTGGAAGGGTTCTATGCAAGTGAAGGACTAAAAAATTTAAGCTTCATTATTTTATAGTACACTTGCCTCTGCGTGTAAAGGTCTTGCTTAAATAATAGACCATGGGATATCTCTGAAAAATCTGCAATATATTTCAAAAGTTCAAATGAATGTACAAAATAGGAATGGCTTTAGCCAAACTGAAAGTTTATCCTGTCTAAATTTTGATTTTCTAACAACGTCATCGTCACTGCTTCAGGACCATATTACTAAATTTATGAAAATTAACAACCTTAACACATAAACATTAATATACTTCATCTACAAATGAGTTACTGAGATAGTCTAATAGAACCTCCAAGACTGAGCATTTTGTATTCATTCCTTTCAATTAATAAACAGGAACAGGAAGTAAAAAATGAACTTCAATAAGCAAATTCTTAACAACTATAATCTACTGTGCACCCAAATGATCAGACGCAAGTGTTATTTAACTTTGAACAGTTATTGCCAATATACAGGTCTTCAGTGTTAACATGAAACTATTAAAGTGAGCAAACATGTCTGCCATTCCACAGTTCTCCTTGTTGTTTGTTGTGCAGGTGCAATAAATAGCAAGTAAAATAGCCCACTTTTTAAAATAACATATGGCATTTTACCATGAACCAAAAAACCGGAGGTCTATCTTACTTCTGTCACTTTCTGCGTCGTGATGCCTCCTTCATATGGACAGCCCAGGGCGCAAGACACATACCTAAATTTAAAATACAGAGCCATATAAATTTGCTATGGTGGATAAGCCATTTCCTAATTTCCATTTTATACAAATGAAGAAATAGCCAAAAATGTATAAGAAATTTACACTATTCTTTCATTATTGTCTTATTCTCAGACCAAACAAAAGCAATTTTGTATTTTCAATTTAGCTTGCAATTTTTACCTTTCTAAAAATTAAAATTTGACATATGTCATTTGATGGCAGATGGTGATAAGATAACAGGTGTTTATTTCATGGGGTTGTTTATACTATAGCAACATATGAACATTCAACACAAAATACCAGTGAAATATATCGTATTATTTAAACAAGTACATACACTCAACTGTTAAATATCCAGGTCTTTGGAATTATATAGAGAGAGCATGTAGATGACTAACTGAATTTCTCTCTTCACTCCCATCTGGATGTTTTGGCCTCATTTAGATACAGTCATTAATCATCCCCAAACTCCTAGAACTGGCCACAACCTCAAAGTTCATCTTGTTTATCTCCCGTGGGTGTACTGAATCATCCCAAACAGAAGAGTGTCTAGTCTGTGTTTAGGCTCCAAATAAAGATATTCCATAAACTTCTTCAACAATTTACTCTAATCTACAAAGTCAAGCCTTTCCGGCAAGGACAATTTCCATCTTAAAGTATTAAGCTTTAGAAAAAGCCTGTTTTAGCTATTTTCAGCTCAACACCAATCCCATTTTATTAAACTTTTCTCAGAGGTTGTATAATACTTCTATTAAAACAATGCATCATGTGTCTGATTGTCAGGAATGAAGTAATTCACATGAGGGAGAAACGGGTGGTGGGAAATGAGGCTGGAGATCCAATATTTTGGGCCAGAATATGAAAGGCTTTACATAACAAGGCCTTTGAATGCCACACCAAGGAGTCTGAAACTTTGAGACTGCCCAAAATTATTTTGAGGCACACAAAATTATTAGGCAAGGTAATGACAAGATCAGATTTGTTTTCCAGAAATGTAACTCTTTGGGAACTCTGGAAGTGATTGCCAGAGGACAATGGAGGCAAAAACGTGAGAGAAGACAATACCATTATTTCCTTGTTTCTAAGATGCTGTCATTTAGAAGATACACTATGAATTTCATAAAAGGTTTTGAAGTAAAGAAATAAAATATACATTCAATGATTCAATACATATCCATTGATTCTAAAGATGTAACCTAATTTCAAAAGTCTTAAAATGTGAATAAAAGTTGTGCTTTGGAATTAAAATAAATAAGCAGTTCCATAAGCCAGGCAAGCAATTATGAGGACAGGGAAGAAGAAAAGAGGACAAATTCAAGTAAAAATTGGACGTTATGCTGGACAGGAAACATCTCTCTGCTCTTTCAATTACTATAATTTAAGCTTACTCTTTGGATAATCTGTATAAATTTAATCAAGATACGTGCAAAGAAAATGTTCTTATGTGAAGGTAACACTGAGAAGGTGGCCAAGGACGAAAAAGGATAAATATTTTCAATTCAGATACAATGATTATAGATTACGCGCTGAAAATATAAGTACACTCATTCTAAACCCAAAATATCTTGACGTGATTAAATAGAAAATCCAAGCCATCCATTTACATGTCACCCCTCTAAATGTGAAAAATCAAACAAGCTAAAATCAACAAATGCAAACCAACAGAAAACAAACAAACCTCTCTTGTATTCTCAACTTACTACCCGGCTACAACTACCCCGTTATGTCATAACCCTAACTCTTTCTGTGTGCATTATCCCAGTTTTCCCTCTGAATCCTCCCAGGCCTATGGTTTGCCTGGTCTGCACACTCCATTGCATTTCATCCTCATATGCTCTTCTCCATCCTTGTGAGCTGTCACTTCTTTAACCTCTTCACACATGTGGCTACTTTCTCCAAAGCAAATGTGATGGTCCTCAACTGTGTCCATTAAGTGTACTTTAACACTCTAAAGCAGAGGTTGGCAAACTAAGGCCCACAGGCCACATCCTGCTCCTCACTCTTTTGCAAACAAATTTTATTGGAACAGAGCCATGCCCATCTGTCTACCTATTTTGCATGGCTACTTTTGCATTATAACAGCAGAGTTGAGTAATTGCAACGGAGACCATCTGACCCACAAAACCTAAAATATTACTATCAGGCCATTTACAGAAAAAGCTTGCCAACCACCAGTACAAAGCGAGCCGTTCTCATCAGGGTGAAAAGGGCTGGATCATGATGAAAAGGCTACATACTCTGCTTTGACTAGTGGCTAAAGTCAGTTTCTAGATTTCTGCTCTTCTTTAGCAATCTATTACAGTGGTTCTCAACCCTGGCTGTACAGAACCTACCTGGGGAGCTTAAAAAACAAAACCAAACCCTGATGGTTGGAACACACTCCAAACCAATTCAGAAACTTAGGGAATGGAATCCAACCAGTAATATTTTAAAATAATTTTTAAAGTTCCATTATTCTACCAAAATTGAAAACCACTCAACTATTAGCAATACTACTCACCTGGAATGCCTGATTGATTTCCGTTAGTAAAAAGTGATATTACACAGACTTGACAGTATCTAATCTCAGGAATTTCCTCATTCCTCCACCACAGCATTTTTAGCCATCTGTTACTGGCTGGTGATTAAATTTCTTACAGACCTATTCCAAATAGTTTCTACTCTGCTGAAGCCTCAAACTGCCAACTCTCCATTTCTTTTTTCATCCCATTCCTTACTTCTCATTCAATGTCCTCTTTACTGAGCTATATCCTATAGGAGTTCTTTCAGTAATGGCAGAATTTTGCAGACTATTCTATCAGCAAATAGTTTTATTTCACTTTCATTAATGTGTAATAGTTTGTCCAGGTATAGAATCTAGGTTGACTGTTATTTCATTTTTCCATTTTGAACATATTATTTTAGTATCTCTAGTCTCAGTTGTAGCTGTTGAGAATTTTGCTGTCTAATGATAATTCTTTCATAGTAACTTTTTCTCCACTGTTTTTAGGATTAGCTATTTATATCTAATATTCTGCATTTTACCATGAGTATGTCAGGACTTGTCATACTTCTTCAATATTAATATTAATGCTTTTCTTCTTTTCTAGAAAATTCTAAAGGTACTAGTTTATCAAATGTACTCTCATATCTATCTACCCCCTTTTCTCCTTCTGGAAATTCTATTAGGAATTTCCTTTTAACTTCACTTTCAAAATTTCTATTAATTTATCTTTCATTAGTGCAATTTCCTCAAATCCTATTTCCAGATCACTAATCCCCTCTCCAACTGTATGTAATTTGCTGTTCAATGAAATCATTAATCATTTTCATTTAACAAATGTATTTTTCATTTCTAGACAAAAATTTTTTTTGGTCAAATCTTTTTTTTTTTTTTTTTTTTCAAAAAGGCCTCTTCTTTCATTACGTTCTTCCTTTCCCTCCATACAAATTTAAGGGGTTAATTCACAATCTCCTTTTTGGGTTGTTCTGTTTCCTTCTTTTCTCAAGTTCTCCTGCTTTTTCCTTTGATTATTTCTTCTTAGATAGTTTGTTGCCTGACGTGGTTTATAAGTTTTACTGTGAGTGCCTTTTCACGGTGATTTTTGTTTCTTTATGAGTTCCATGAGAGTCTTGAGTTATTTAAACGTCCCGAATAAAGGATAACTAATTTCCTTTTGCTCTTGCCTTGCAGACTTTACCAGTTCCTGGACAAATTTCTACCTTAATTTCTCAATTTGGGTTCCCACAATACTCATGTGTCATAAATCCATAACCCGTAACTATACCTGGCACAGGTTCCAGTGACTTTGCATTGGCAAGGAGGTGCTTCCAGACTCCAAGAATACTCACTTCCAAATCCATGTTTTAGCAGAACATCTATCTTCTACCATGTAGACATTTAAATCCCATTTCCAAGCCACTAGGGATCATATCTGGAATAGATACCCCGATGTGCTAGTGGCATCAACCTGCGTGCTTGCCACATTTTCTTTGATGACATCTGGGGACTTTTCTGAACTTGGCTATGTGTTAAAAGTTGTTATAATTACATGTCTGTAATGGGAACAGAAAGGGGAGTCTCCACATTAGCTCAGGCCCCCATAGTCTCTCTCTCTCACTCTTAGGCAGGTGTCTCCAGGAACAACTGAAAATCTCCTCATGAACATGATGGAAATTGATTGCTTGTCACATTCACCCGGTATATTAAGCTCAATATGTCCAAAATGGTGCTCATCCCTGTGTCCCTTGCATTTGCCATTTAAAAAAATCATACAGTCATTTTCAGAGTCTGTCCTGCTAAGTTACTTCAAGGTCACCTTTGAGAACATATTCAACAACCAAGGTTGGCTGATTCTTCCCCTCCAGCTGCTAGAGCATGACCTAGAGTGGCCTCTGCCAGTGCCAGCCCAAGTGGACAGAACAGTCCCTGAGTGCCCTCTCCAGGACAGCTGCAGATGTCTCCTAAGAGTTCTCCTTGCCTCAATTCTCACGCCACTCATTTTTACTGCAATATCTATTGCCAAAGCAATATGCCTAGAGCATAGATCTGATGACATATTTTTGCCCTTTGAAGAGCTCTAATGATCTGCCATAGTTTACTGAACAAACCTGGTATTCAAGTTCAACAGTTTGTGAAACCTCAGTCTAACTTTCTACCTCTCTTCCATTACACAGCCTCAAAAACTCCTATTCCAGTAAAAGTTAACTTCTTCCTGTTACATAAACATTTCTTGAGATTTCTCTTCACTATGCCTTTGCTCTTTGTGGATTTCTTGCCCTGCTTAAAAAGGTCATTATTTCCGATTATGTTTCCAGATGTTTACCAACCTTAGACATTTCTTTCTATGGACACCTTCTCCATGAAGTTTCTACAAATAACTCCAGAGAAATTTAATACAGTATTACTTTAAACTTTAATAGGATTTATCTGTGTCTCTCTTAAGGTACTGCCTTTTTTGACAATACAATAATTATTTCTATAGGTATTATTTTCCAAGATAGCTAGAAACTCTTTGCAATTAGGCTACTTTTTCATTTTCATATTCCACATATTATCACAAGACAGTCAGAACACTAGGTAAAACACTCAATTAATATTTCTGGAATGAATTAACATACAAATATGTTATCATTTTCACTTTCTGAATAATTTTCTACCAAATTCCTAATCTTCACAATAAACATATAGCTAGTTTCAGGTTATTAATGTTCTAAATCTTGTAGCCAGGGATGATAGCACATATTTGGAACCATGTTTTAAACATTATTTAGTATGACAGAGTAATACAGAAATCACCAACTGTATTGAAGCTAATTGTGCTAAAATTAACAAAAAGCATAGTGTTATAATAAACTACGCAGATAGAAATGTGAGTTAAAAAATTTTTGTGAATGCTTGTTGGGGCCATTTATCAGTATTTTGCAAAATCATAAAAGATAAAACTGAGGTATTCAAGTCTTTAACAACATTACCCAGTAGAACTGAGTCATGGAAAAGCACCGGCAGTCAGGCCGTCCTCAGGCCTACCTTCCCACAATTACCCCATGTTCCCCCAATCACCCTAACAAAAAGAAACAAAGGGATGGGTAAAAGCCTTGAATAAATATCACAAACACCTGGAGTGGGGAGAGCCAACAAGGGCTATCCTCAGAAGAGAAAAACAATGCCAAGAGTGATGAGATGATAGTAATGTCAATTAAAGGTAATTAAGACATTTAAATACAGGAGCTGCTTTGATGCACTATACAGAATACAAAATAGCATTCCATTATTTATAAGCCAACCAAAAGCAAATTTTGAGCACCTATTAAGCACTTATCACTGTGGATGATATAAGAAATAAAGACTGTCCTTTGGTCTCAAGGAGCAATTCTACTAAAATTCTCGTTTTGCTCTAAAATGCTAATTTCATGAGAAATGACAAAACACATTCTTTCCTCAAAAGCTCTATACGAAAGCTATTAAACATGACTGCACAAACACAGCTTACACATATTAACTATATGTGTTATTCTGGCACACAGCAATGATGGGATAATATGTAAGGCTAAAAAAAGTATAAACCCTCAAACAAACCATATGTATGGAGGAAAATAGCTTTAACAGATGTCTCACTTTAGAGTTTTATGAACCATATTTTGGTAAATGAAGATTTGAATTGCTCTGCCAGACCGATAGAAAGGACTCACTTTAACAGTAGAAGTTGGAAATGGACTTGACCAATAAGCTGTCCATTTATAAGAAGATGGTGCAAGTGAATTCCACTGGGGTAGGTCACCCGATGGAAGGTATTCGCTACATCAGTCATGAGAAACACCACCTGCCAGTCACTATGTTTTTAAAAAACTGAACCCTTAATAAGGAGGCTCATTATCTCACTCAATAAGACTGCTATTACCTTCAGGGTCAGGATCAGAACCCATAATGATATTTTGCATTAGACAGGGGAAGGGCAGGAAATACAATATCATCTAGCTGGTTTGGCTATCAAACAAGCAGGTTTCAAGTTCTTGAATAAGTGTACTGAGTTATAAATTCTCTCTCAAAGGGAATACCAGTGAAAATTGACCATTTCGAGGGAAAAAAACTGTGCTCTTATTTCACAGTCAAAATATAATTCAGCACAGGAAGAATTTCCTAATATTGAGTGTCTTTCATCAAAGAAAATGGTCACTAATACACATGATACAATCTTATCCAGAACCTTTAAAACCAGATTGGATTTTCACTGGTTTGGGATCCGAGGAGAGTAGGAGGCGAGGGTGATAGACACTAGATGAAGAGATGTATCAAATACGCACTGTAGATGCATGACGGCTGTGGGGAGCCCTGATTCCTCATCCCCTCCTAAATGTTGATAAATATTAAGGATATTTTATATAGAAATTAATGACCAAAGTAAAACATTATCACATCCTACAATTGTCTTTGTTTTTCTGTATCTAAAAGTTATCTACCATTGTCTATGTTGGTTTAATTACTAATGTGCCTTTTACTCCTTGTTCTCATTATTTTGCACATTTACTTGTTCTGGGAATTTGAGAAGTTGAGCAGTTATAGTTCACAGTTAAATATTCTTACATTTTGTAATTTTTTTAATGATGGATGAAAACTTTTGTTTGGCCCCTAGGAGAGATGTTACAAATACACTTCTTTCAACTTTCAGGAGGTTAATCACAGATCAGCCATCTTACAGGAGAGGCCTAAGCCATAATTATGTAAAAAAGCTTTGCTTTGAGATGCACAACGGCTGACCTTATGAATTTATATTTGTAAGCCTTTTAATAGAGAAATTAATCATGGTACCTTAGTGACAGTTTCCTTTTTAAATTATTATTCTCACAAAGAGAGTGAGCATGTGATTCTTGTGACTTCATTAAAGAGAAGCTGATACTCGCTTTAAACACAAAGGAATAAAACCTGAATGTCTAATATATATATTAGAGCACTACTTCATATCCTAAATATAAAGATATGAAGGCATTTCAATTTTAAAAGGATATTGACAAACTAAGAGAGAATTCTTTCAATGCATGCCATGGATAAAAAGAGAGAAATTGATTACATTTATCACAGGCCTTTCAGTTTTAAAAAGATCTTGACAAACTAAGAGAGAATTCTTTCAATGCATGCCATGGATAAAAAGAGAGAAAATGATTACATTTATCACAGGCTTTTATTTTTCTTTGCCTTTTTAACTTTTTAAAAATTTAGACAGATAAGAGAAAAATAACCTAGATTTTTTTCAACATGTCATGTGAATTACACATTAAAGAATGAAGTCCAAAAGATAGACATTTCATTGCTCATTCACATATAATGTATATGCAGCAGTAGTTAGCTGACTCCGCATTTTATGTCAATGGTTTGGCATGGTATCTTTTCCCAATGTGTCCCAGATGTTATGTAAAGTTCTGAGCATGTATAAAAAACATACACATGAGTGTGTGTGTGTGTGTGTGTGTGTTTCGGGGAGGGAGGGAATCAAACAACAGCCTTCGGAACTTTAATAAAAGCTGCTATTTAGCCCATACAAAAGTTTACTATTTTTATAAAAATTTAAATGGTTTTAGTGAGCATTTATAAAACGTGTACTGCCTTATGGCCTTTAAATCTGACAGATGAAGACATAAATTTTCTGGATGAGGATCAAGTGTATGTTGATGCAGCTGCTGTCATACTAAGACATACTGAAGTATCTACTTCAGTTTCAACTAGCTGAGCATGGCTCTTTTCCTTAAACAAGCACCAATGGTGTGTGACTCATAATAATGAGTGCCTAAAATCTAGATGGCCAGGAAAAATAAAATGTAATTTAAATTCTGTGAAAGTTTGGGGGAAGAAGAATATAATTTTCAACTGCACAATGAATAGTGAACTCACATACTGAAAGGCGTATTTCTAAAAATGAAGAGTTTCAGAAAATCCAGGAGTGCTCCAAAGTAACAAACTAGCATTGGAAAACATCTTTTTGTCTACCGTATAACTCTACACCAAGTCGCCAATGTATTTTGCCGATTTTATTCAACTGTGGCCCACTTCTTGTTTGTCTTGTAATCTGTGCCCTTTTTATCAAAACCTGGGAAAACTTTTTCGGTTGTAGCATAGTTAGAAGTTTCCTTACTGATGGGACAATATTAATTGTTCAACAATCAGTATTAAAGAGGATTTACGGTTTCAGTTAGCTTTATTGCATGATCTATTCTATTTTATAAGAGAAAACTAGGATGACAAGATCTGATATCACACAATTTATGTTTACATCCATCTTTTGACATTAAAAAAATCTTCCTATTTGAAGTGCGCATGCACTCTACTTCTTATAGGATCCTTTCCAATGAGAATTACTTTCCTCTAAAGCCTATACTCCACATTGAAACACATATTGAAATAGACAAGCTTCTTCATTTTTCCCACTCTTTCAAAGGAAAGCAAGACAAAACAATTTATGGATGTTTCAATTTTGAAACTTATCGTCCATCTCTCCTTTTTGACTGTGGTTATGTAACTTTTGCCTTAAAAATACACATCCTCGACTTTCTGTCTATGGAAATACATTCTTGATTTTTAAATTTTCTTGTATGTGCTTTGTATGACATGCATATATTTTAATAAGAAAAATTATTTTACATCTTTAAAAACTCATGTTGGAAATTTACTATGGAGAGAGGAAAAAGATGTTAAAAAAAAGTAAGCAAACCAGCAAGATCATTCACTGTGGCGTAGTCTAACTCTATTTGCTATCCAAGTGACCTTGGATGAATTCCAATCTTCTTCTAATACTGTCACTCAGAATTGGATCCACTTGTCTTTCTTATTAGTCACTGAACCCTTCCTGCCACTGTGAATTTTGCTCACCTCAACCACAGGAAGTCCTACCTGCATCTAAATCCAATTAGAGCACTCAGCCTTCTCTTACAAATGCCACGCAGTTTAATTTATTAAGATGATAGGTATGCTTATCATATCTCCATAACTATAAAAATCAATAGAAAATTAGCCAACGTCTTAGAAACAACTTCTTTCTTAAGTAACACAGAATTTATTATGCATTTCACAGAACACAGGCCTGGGTGTAGAGCCTGTTCTCAATAGAGGCTGCCACTGCTGGTCCTGGAAGCAGACAATAACCAAAGCAGGTTTTCTCTCTTCCTCCTCATATACCTTTGCTTTGGGGACACAGAGAGAAAGCAGGGAATTCGGCATTGAGGGAGAGGTTGAATGGGTGAAACGACGGAGTCAACTTCCCAATGTAGCTCAAAGGCTCAGTTTTAGGTTTTACATACTCTGTTGAAGTTCTACATAAAATATTCTTGGAAGAAAAGTCATGGTTCTCAAAAAAATTAAAAAAATATTTGGAAACAACAGTTGATGATTCCTCTCCAAATGCTATAATGAGTTTACACCAATTTATCAACTCACACTCGGCTGAGACGAAAAGATGGTGGCATTTAGATAATTCAGTACTAATAAGTAACAATGTCAGAGTTGCATACTAGTCTCTATGATGCCAACTGCATCATACACTTCACAAGCTAGATACACCCTAATAATTGGTAACTGATATTAATGAGATGTATCATTAAACAGTGATGGCCCTGATCACATAGCATACAAATAAGATACCCTGTGTAAATTAGTCTAAATGGTAAAACGGGATCTAGATGGTTCGTAACTGAGCTTTCACAATGGAAGTTAGCTAAATAGAATTTGTGGTATTTCATTAGTACCCTCGTGCTGGAATGTTCATGTGCCTTGCAGACTTAACAACCTCCTCAAACTTCTCCATACTTTCTTCAATAGAACAGTTAATATTCTTCTTGCTAAAGGATTCAGATGCAGCACCAAAAACTGATATCTCAGTGGCTCCAGCAGCAACCTGAAAAACATAATTTAAAGGCAACAGCTAATAATTTCAAAACTGTAAATGACAGCGGTAGAAGAAATATTAACTACTCTATAAAAGCATACTTGTAATTCTTTAACATTTGCCTTAGAATTTAAAATTAGATTCCTCTCATCTTGCCACATATACACTTCTTCGATGTAAAAACATTTTATAACAGCAGAATGCTGCCACAAACTGCAACACTCATATATCTACGAGGCATAAAAACACAGTGATAATGGTCCAATTTCATTTTGCCTTTCCTAAATTACATGTTATCCTCAGAAATACTTTAACCCTAATTATGGAAAACACTAGCACCCTAATAAAACTTATTAACATCTATGGAAAACATTATTTTTAGACAAATTATTAAAATAGAGGATAGTAAATGCTGTTTTCTTCTCTTCCTACAATCCAATGGAAAAATGTTTTTCCAATTCATTATTTAGATTTTGCCCCAAATTTTCTTCCTAACTCAACCTAGCTTCTATTGTTCCATACCTTGACTGCTGCAACCATCAACCATACTCTTGGGTGTCTAATGCCTTAATCCTCTCGCCAGTCTTTAAATCCACTGTCAACCTCATTGATTTCCCTTTGCCCCTTTGCCATCTCCACTCCTCCCCAAGGCTTCTCTAGTGACTTGATTTCAAAGGTCAAGCCTCCTAGTTTTCCACCTGGATTTTTAAGATTGTCTGTTAATGTATCTCTAGCATTGTGCCTAGATTCCCCTCTCTTTCTGATACCCAGTAATACATTAAGAAATAAAAAAAATCTGTCATCTTTCCTCCAACAGTTTTAAAAATATTGACTTCTATTCCTCCATCCAAAGTAAAATTTTAACCTCTAAAATTAAAATTCTAATTATTGAACAGCTACTATGTGCCATTATCCTTGTTAGTACTTTGCATGCCCTGTTTCTAATCCACAAACAATCTTGTCAACTAAGTATTATTACATCCCTTTTACAGATGAGAAAACTGTGGCTCAAAGAGGCTAAATCACTAGTATGAGGTCACAAAGCTAATAAACGTCCTGGGGCCATGTTTTGAGCACAGGCTTGCCTGACTCCCAAACGAAGATTTGTTCCACCTCATCACTTGCTCTTCTAAGCTATCGTATGAGGGTGTCCTCTGAGATAGTATCTTTCTCAAAGTGGAAACACTCCCTACTTTGTTAGCACCGGATGGCAGCCATATTTCCAATTTTTCAAAATGCCTTTTTCTTTCTTTACAATGCAATAAAAAATTTTACCAAATCAAACAAAAGAAAAGTGGTTTCAACAAGATACACTAACGGCCATATGCCAGTTAGCCCTCACAACCTCAACTTCACGCAACACAGTCCCAAATACAAAAGTGAAAAATAACCATTAATTCCAGAATCGGCTGCTGCAAAACTTTTACATTAAAGCTGTATAAGCATAAGACTTCAAGCTTTTACTTAAATTGCATTGATTCTTCTTGTATATGTAATTATTAAAGCTTTTAGCATATACATTCCTAAGTCACATAGGATTGGAAGAAACAAGCCAGAAGAGAAATAGGGAAAGTTGCTAGACACAGTTCCAATGACAGCAATTAGCTCCCTTAGAGGGAGAGAAGAGCAAGAGAGAGCTGACCCAAAAAAAGTTAACAAAAATAATTATCCACCATAAAAACATTAATAATTATAATATCGTATTAAGAAATGTTTGTTATATTCCATATTCCTTATTCAAGAGGGAAGCACAAAATATACCTTCAAAAGAATTTCATCCAAATGGATAATTGTATTTTTTTATTTTGATTCTGGAAGAGCCATTTATGGGGAGTGCTCTAGTCCCTAGGAATGCCTTGAGGTTACTCTCTCCATGTATCATGTGAGTAAATTGGCACAGTATTTATGCAGGATAAAAAGTGAGTTACATATGACACCATTTTGACTTTGTAAAGATCTTTAAAACAAAAAGAAGCATATCGATTTTAGAAAAATTAGTTACACACTTACAGCACGGTGAAAACCCTGAAGATTAGGAGTAAGGACAGGATATCGAACGCCTGGATGTTGATGAATGCCTTTCATCACTTCAGTGTGATCAGCCATCTTAAATATATAATAGTTATATATAAATATGTAACTTTGGATATTCTATCAAGCATTCTTTTAGTTTTTCGGGACAGTTATAATTATACATGCAATTATCTTCTATAAATAAATGTCTGCAATAACAAAATTATGTCAATGTTGCTAAAGACAAGTAGTTCTTGGTATCATAAATACATAATAACTAGATATGGGTTTAATTTAATCACGTAATAGGATCTGGTTAAACGAGCGATTACAAGAGTCAGGAATTCTGAACTCTACTATTTTCACTTGACTGATCTTTATTCTCTTCCTTGCATTTCATGGCCAAGCCTCAAACACTCCTGAGATTGGGGAGAGTCTGAAAGGCAATATGCTATGCATTTACCTTCCACATGAAAATTTTATGTCCAAATAATTTTCAGAGTATGAAATTTTACAATGTTTAGTAAAATGTAAATTACACGTCTCTGTTAGAATAATCTAACAAGGCTGAGACCCTAGGATATTATTTGGTTAGCATAGATGTTTTAGTCAGTAACAGTCATAACGCGTTATGCAGTGCTATCATCAGATTACTATTTGTTCTCATAATGCGAACAAATGAATACAATGGAGTACACAACAGAAAAATGTAACCCATCCTGCCAAGACCTTTTCTATGAATCTATAAAAAGCCAACTTTGAATTAAAATATCAAATTTACTAGTTTGCCACAAAGTCTACAATTTAGCCTCCTAGAGCAATAACTAATGATCAAATCCCACAGTCATCACACAGAGAAATTGCCATTGACACACCATGAGCTTTGCATATTTAAAATAACAAATTATGGCATGAACAATAAATATAAGGAATAATATATAAGCAATAAAAAGTATACAAAATGAGCAAGGAGAAAGCTGTAAAAATATTGGAATGAATGAGGGCAGACTTGCTTTTTTCTCTTTACATCTTGGCTCATTACGATAAGCATGTACTGCTTTTAATTTAAAAATAAAAGAAAATTAAAGTATAAATGCTCTCCTTAATATAAGTACACACTTTTGAAAAATATAAAATATATAGACTTGGATAAAGTCTGGCAGTGCATCATAAAACAGCATAAAGGGCACAAAACCAATTTTATTTTTCAAGAAGTATAGGTCAAATTAACCCGTAAGTGATTATTTCATTCTATATGTAATTTAACAAAAATCTTGAATCATTATGAAGAAATTTATTTAAGTATACACTGATTTAATAGAAGTTTCAATCAGTAAAACTAGAAAATAAACATAGATGATAGTAACCAAATTCCCAGGTCATGCATACTAAACTTTATAACCATTGAAGACACCTTAGTGAAACGATGATAAATGCATTAATTAGAATCCAATAAACCAGTACTTCTTCATTTTTAAAAATAACTACAATTTAATAAGGTCATTTAAGAAATAACAGTATTCTGTCTAAATTTGGTCGGTAAAAATGATTATATAAAGAGCTTCAAGAAATCTTGACAGGTTATAATTTTATTCCAATGAATAAAATAGAGCAGGCTTCAATTAAAGGTATAAAATCCTTGACTTTTTTTTTTTTACTCTTAGGGTGTCTACATTATATTTCAATCTTAATGCTATTTTAATGTGTAAAATTTAACTATTATTCAAACAATAATGGAACTATTCCTTTACAGTACTATTTGACATTTTAACACGATTTTCTACATCTGCTTTGATTTAACATATTTATAAGATTTTGCTCTGACCTTTCATTTAAGATCATAAAAATCCCCATGATTTGTTTGGTAACATGCTTTGCCATCATCTGGCCACAGTCTAGGAATGGCAATACCTGTATCTATCTAGCCAACAAAACAGCCTATACAATGGTTAATCAATTTCTTAGGCCTCTACATTTTGATGTGGATTCAAATAATCACAATATTTGTGCAACCCGTTGCAGTAATCTTAAAGATATGCAAAAGGTCATAAGGATTAGAACGTAACAGTCATATAGTTTAGAGATTTTATTTGCTACTAACTCCATTCATGGGGTAATTAAATTTGGACACTCCAAATTATACATAGTTAGACATCTTACTAATACTTTGCCACTATCTGAATACTCCCTGAATAATCTCTCCCAAATATTTAGGCTTTCCACGTGTTCTCCAGACAACAGCATCATAGTTAAGGTCTGCACCTGCTATGCAACATTCTGCCTAGTTAGAACTACCGCAGTGTACACTTAAAAAGTTGTTAAGAGGGTAGATCTCATGTTAAGTTTTCTTACCACAATAAAGAAAAAGAGCATATGAAGTAACCTCAGATATTACTTGAATTTTTAAAATACTCTTCCTTTAATTATGAGATATCTTGGATATTTGATAACTTTCAAAACTTTAAAGTTTTGTGAATTTTTTCCTCATTCAAAATTAACATTTATTTTCTTACCTAATTTTGTATTTGACATCATGTATTTTTTTCTTAATGAGGGTTCTCCAAATTGAAACCTTCAGGACCTGAAGTTCCCTGCAAGTGGTTGGCCCATGTCCCCTAGTGATTTCCAGATCTCAGCCAGAGAGACAGCCATGAGCACCAGCACAGCAGTTGCTTCATTTGGAGTGATGAGGCCTGGGTGCTGGCCACCCACTCTCAAAACTAAATGACCTCAGAGAGCAGACCATACTTGGCACCTTATCAAAAACACAATCCTTGAAGAGGAAGGAGAGTGAACCATCCCTAATGCTTGTTCCTTGGAAACTGCATATTCTCTAGTTCAAATGTTTATGATGAGAGACCCTGACAGAAGGCAATAAGGTTAAACTTGTCAGAACTTCAAAAGCATCGAACAGGAAGTAAATTTACCAAGAGAGGGAGAAGGGGAATAGACCATGATAGGTTTTTGAGTCTCACAACTAACACTGATATCTTTCATGGAAGAAAAAAAAAAAAAACCCAACAAAATAAAAGTTGGATCAGAGCATTGGAGGACTCTCCATGACCTCACCACTTCCATGACCCACCATCACTCAAAGAAAGCTCTGTCATTGCAGCACAGATCCTTCCCTTACCCAGATCCATAGACTTTCTCTCTGCTGGCCCAAGCCAGGCACCCATCATGATATGGAATCAGGGGACTAAACAAAGATATACAGGGCCTATGAGGCATAAAGCAAAGGAGAATCATTAGAGAATGAGAAACTCTAAAACAGATGTGGGGGAAAAGACATCTGCAGAGGTAAGGAAAGTGGATTTTCCATGTCCTGTGGTAGGATATGAATCGAGTCCCCTTTAATCTTCTATGTGACGGACAAGTGAAGATTGGAATGACTTTTCATTACTTTGACATTCTGAATGTACCTCTAAATATTCAAGTTGTTGCCAAGCCATGATCCTGTGGGGCCCCAAATTTTGTTTTAATTGCACCCAACTGAAAGAATTAAGACCCTTCATCTTGTTAGCTACGCTCTGGGTAGAGCCAGCATTACAGTGAACTGGGCCTGGAAATCTCTTAGAAAATCCATTCCCACCAAGAGGAATGGGCATAGTCTGCAGCACTTACTGCAAGGTCAGGTGTGCCTAGAAAAGTGCCTCTCAAACACTGTGCTCTGAGGACAGCCTGGGTCACAATTATCTGGGATGCTTTTTAAGACAGATATTTCTATAGCAGTACCAATGAGCCAAAACCTCTGAGAGCAAAACCTGGACATCTGCATTTTCAATAAGTTCCTTGGGTGATTTATACACATGGTCTAGAGAAGTCTGAAACCCCTCCCTGAGGTGAGAAATAAAAAAGTTTCTCCTTCAACCCACATAAGCCCTATAGAATAAGCCTTTTTTTTCTACTTTATATGAGCATCATCATTGTCCAGAGTCCTGTGGTCAGGTCACACCACACCCAACTTATAGGACTCCAGGAAATTGTGTCATCTTGGATCAGACACCCCTGACCACTATATAGCAGAGGACAGCCTTACATCAAGGTTATCCATTCCCCAGCTGGGACCCTGCTCTCCCCTCCCCACTGTTGAGATTCCAGAATGGTTTTCAGCTAATCCCTTGAAGGTCTTGAGAACTCCAGAATCCTATTTCTCCTTAATAGCTTATCTAGTTCTTGCTGAAGTGCTCCCAGCTTACCTTTAGCCATAGCGAAATGTCTGCAATGCTATGCCATGCTGCTTCACAACTCCCATCCTTGGCCTGTATCATTCCACCTGCCTGAAAACCACTCGGTCCTTTTTCAACTAGTCAATTTATTTCATCCTTCAATATTCAACTCAAAAACGCCTCTTATTCAATATCATCAACAACCAGCTTGATTTACATGTCTCTCTATATCTCCATAGCTCTCTCTGTATATATACAGATATATTATATATAGAAAGATATATATATATATATAGTTATCAAATTTTGTATAATTTACATTGATTTATGTGTCTCTCTCTGTGGCTAAATTATTAGTTCCTTGAAGACTTTGCATAAAAGGGGCATTGAATAAATCATTGTTGAATTGAACGGAAATTTCTCCTCCTTGTCCCATATTCTAGTTTGGATTAATTTTAAATTCAATCCACTTTGAATCATGATTCTTTTTCTCCATTAACTTTTCTAAGATTTTATTGTTAGTAAGAACGGTGATAAACAATAAAAGCAAATATTTACTTTACACCAGTGTATATGTTAAGTCTATATGTGCTGAGTTCTTAAATGCATTATCTCTTTAAACATTTTTCACTACCTAATGAGAGAGACAGTCTCTGTTGAAGAACTAGACAGAGATATTGAGGATGAGGAAGATCATCCAGCTAGTGACTAGGAGAGTTGGGATGAGACCCAAGTCTGACTGTCAAGCACACTCTCTAATACCTCCTTGATAAATACACCCTTTAGATCATTTATCTTCTATATCTTTATCTTAGTCATTGCTAAAGATTTTGTGGATCACAATGTCAAGGGAAGAGCTCCCAGAAAGATCCTACACTCCGGCTGAACAGCTTAGGGGACATATTTTATCACATAACCCATGTCTCTCAAACTGCATTCATAATCAGAACAATTTCAGGTACTTTAAAAAAAATACAGATTTCTTGGACCCATCTGTCCAGACTCTGATGTTGATCTTCTGTAGGACCCAGGAAGCTATCATCCACAAAACTTCTCAGGAGACGCTGGACATCAACAAGACTGCGAATCACAGTGATTCCATCACCAAGGCTGTCGCTGGGGCTGTGGGAGGCCAAACAGTGAATTTGAGGCCCCCACCTCTGCTTCAATAAGGAAGCTTCATTTTGTTTTTATTCAGAGGTAAATCTAGGTTTTATGGGTCCAAAATGATTGCCATTTTGGAGGAAGCCTCTTTAAGACAAACACCACAAAAATATCTAACTTTTGTAAATTTCACTAAAACATACAAACAGGAAAGCACATTGCTAGGGCCCCACCAAGGAGAGATCCATAAAAATATTTTATGGTAGTTTTCCTGTCTATGTCATATACTGACATTCTAAATAAAATTTTACCCAGGGTGAAAACAGTTCCACAGATAAAAAAATAAATAAATAAAAATTTAGAAAATACCAGCCTTGGTGAAATTTCCATCTTGCTCCTAGCAATCTCAAGATAGTTAAGGATCTTCCTGAAATACAGATTCATGGTGTCTATAGCATTCCTTTTGCTCACCACTCCAGAAATACTATCAAGAAAGAAGTGATATCATTTTGGCACTTCTTATTCTTGGTATATCCATAATATTTCTGAGTATATCCATATTTATAAATTCTCTGCCTAATAAATCAATTTAAATTTTGCCAGGAAATAGACTTAAATTCATTTTCACTGCTCACTAATATAGCTTGCTATTGAATTATTTTATTTTTTTTTTCTTTTGAGGAAGATTAGCCCTGAGCTAACTGCTGCCAATCCTCCTGTTTTTTCTGAGGAAGACTGGCCCTGAGCTAACATCCATGCCCATCTTCCTCTACTTTATATGTGGGACGCGTACCACGGCGTGGCTTTTGCCAAGTGGTGCCCTGTCCACACCTGGGATTGGAACCGGTGAACCCCAGGCCACCGAGAAGCGGAATGTGTGAACTCAACTGCTGCGCCACCGGGCCGGCCCTGCTATTGAATAATTTTAAAAAATATTTTTGAAGAATTCTTTGTTTGCACACCCTGTCCCCCACCCCATCACCCAGAATAACATTCTTCTCTCTTTCAAAAAAGAAAATAATGTCAGAAGGTATTTGCCTACATTCTCCACTGGCCAGATGAGACATAACTGATGGTATTACTTTCTCCATGCAGGAGTGCAACAGGAAAGACGGATATAGGACGTCCAACTTCTTTAACACATGCCATCAATTACTATAAAAATGTAAATAATGTGGTTTCAGACCCTATAACTCAAAACTCAATTTGGGCAGTAACTCCTCTTAAAGGTAATACATTCGTAAATTCAGTAATGAGAAAAAATGAGACTAGAGCTCTTCCTGACAACCCTGGGTGAAAATGCTCTACCCAGCTATGAACAGCATTGTAGCCTAGGTACTATAGCCCTTTCTCATTCACAGACTCTTTGCACAAACCCCATATATCTTAGCCTCAGTAGCACAGAGGAAATCTTGGTCTGCTTGAAGTAGTAAGACAGTTTTAATAAATCACAGTCTTACAATAATAAACACAGGAAATCTCTGGAAAATTGAACATCCAGTTTTTTTTTTTCCACCCAATACCCTGTCTTGGCTGCCACTGCTAAAGTGGTCTGACACCATATTCACAAAACTTCTTAAGTCCAGAAGCCTTTAAAACTATTTTGGTCTGGTGTATAATTTCCTAGACTTCCTTATTTAACATTACCATTGTGTTCTAAGGACCTTTGTACTGCCCCCTATTGCATGGAATGCACATGCTTTTTAAGAGTGACCAAAGCAAGTAGCACATGACCCATAGTCTTTTACTGTGAATGTACACAAGACGTTTCAATCATAATCCGTTAATGTCTACAAATATTCACTTTTAAATTATAAAATAAACTCAATCTACCCAATGGATTTGTGGGTTATAAAGAAGGAGACCAATGTTCCAGACAGAGAAACCAAAGTCATTTTATTCAATAACATTTCCCGGTTTCCTAAGATAAACATACCAACTATGCATTCGCCATTCTTTGTTCAGGTCAACGCCTTTTGTGACCACCCTCTTGGTCTTCCCCTGTCAAAACAATCATGTTCCCAACATCACTCTGAAGTAGGGGCAAGAAGTCTCAAAGCTCCCAGTATAATTTTCTCTCCATTCAACTGTGTTGCCTCTCATATATCATGCCTCTGTGTTTCATAATAACATTGCCCGTGTCGTTATTTCCCATGCATGGAAGCACAAGTGATTTTTAAAATACTGTATCTAATTGCACTCATTTGATCCTAACTGTAAATGGAGTTTCCCTTCTACACCTACACTTCCTTGTGTAAGCCGCCTCTGCTCACAGTGGATAGCTGCACTGATGAGGAGAGAGGAAGCCTGGGTTGTCTGAGGGAGACTCACTCACTGGCAATAAAATACTGGCAATAAGAAAAGCCTATCGCAAAAAGGGTCTTGTTACCGTACAAGAAATGCCATCACTGTAACAGCTTGTGTGATCAATGGCTACAGTGATTCAGCCATCATATGCATCTGGAGGTCTCTGTTTTGGTAAGCAGCACAGAAGGCTGAATTTTAAAAGGTTAGCCAGAGTGACCAATGACAAGCTGCTTAACATATTACAGTTACCAGCTTCTATTTTAGTGTGACTCATTTACATTTATTCACTTGACTTTAAAACCTCTTTGCATGAGTTTTAATTTTTTTAGTGGTTTTATTCCCATTACACATTTAAACTTTACAGTTGGGGCTTATTACATAGATATTATGGTTATTGTTAGTGACTATGCATTATTCAATTTTTGAATCCAACAAAGAATTCAATGTACTTTTTAATAGAGATACAATAAAAGCAATAAATGGGTACATGAATAAATGGAAATGATCCAAGGCACAGAGAGATGAAAATACTTTGGCAAATCATATGATAAACGAGAGAGTCATGTCTCAGATTTTCTATCGTTCCATCAGAAAATTCATATGTTGTTATATCTAAACCACAGATACAATTATGTTGCCAAAAGCTCAGGAAACCTGCGACCTTGATACACATACTATAAGCTGATTCAATACAAAATGCATTGGTCTTGACTAAGAGTAGTATTACAGTTCGTCAATGGATCCCACATCAGAGCAGGACAAGAAGATCTGGAGTAAGTGGTATTAGTGCTCTGAAGTTATTGGAATGAATTTGCTTCAGCATGCTGATATTTCAAAGAGTACTTAATTATGTATTTTAAAAGGCAAACTTGAATGTGAGTACCTAGAAAAATTAAAACCATAACCTGTGAACTTTTGCAGCTACAAATTTGAAGTTGTCCAAGCCATTCATAAAACAAACAGCATCCTTCAAAGAATGTTCTATATATTAGCAATGAACAAATATCTGAAATTCACGGATGTTAGAAAAAATTCTATTCTCCTAAAAAAAGTATAATTCTAATCAAACGTTAATTCTATAAATTAAATATTCAAGTTAAATGAATTTGGATAAAATTTTAAGTATAATAAGATAAAATTATTTATAAAATATGTTTTCTACTTACAGGTATACTCTAAGTGAAAAAATACACACTACTAGTCCTTTTATTTTATTAAATGTGGAAGAAGTGAAACGTTAGCACATATATGTCTCAATGTCTAAGTTTTGAAATATAAAACTTACCTATTGTTTGATGTGATTTTTGGAAAGCAATATTACTTTTAGCATTCAGATTTATCTCGTTCTTTATGTTTCCTACATATTACTCCTAGAGAGCTTTCCAACAATCTAACCAGGCAATTTTAGATTAGTGTATATGTGGTGTGTGTATGTGTGCCCAAAAATTTTTCTTTAAAAAAATTAACTAGAAAGCACAATTCTTTATAAGCATATTAACAAAAATATGTCTTTTAAAATCATAATCTATTTAAAAATAACTGCTATGATATTTTCATTTTCACAGTTCAGGGACAAGGATCATGAATTTGAAAAGAGGTGCCACTTGGACAGACTTAAAACTGAGGAGCAAAGCAGTTCACATGTAATCTCTTACCACTTTAAACTTTAAACCTAGTTTTCACTAATGGTCGTGATTCTCCACGTGAGCGAGTCATACCTGAGGCTCACTGGAAGTCCTTTCGTTCCTTCCAGTCTATACCTCAGGACATCCTCGGTTTCCCTTAAAGCGGACTGCACTTAGGAGGCTTGGCAGGAGCCACATCAATGGGATGCGCTTACACTGAAGTAAGACTGGCAATGTCTGTCAACCAACTAATCAGAGTAACGTAGAAAAGCCCATTAAAAAGTTAGACCAATGTCTTTTTGTGCCAAACTGTACCTCTATTCAGCTTTTATGCAACTATATTATGTACAGACCTTTCAACTGTCAACACATACAGATAGTCCCACAGGACCAAATTTTAAGATAATTTTAATCAGATACACAAATGGAATTTTAATATGATCAAAATAGCTTGGAAAATTTCTTTCTTTCTTTCATGGGAAAACTTAGAGAAAATTTGATAAACAACATAATTGAATAAAAGGTCAGATAACGTCTTTTCTTTTACCATTTTGTTATGATTCCTTTTATAAATACCCAATTTGTTCAATAATAAGGACAAAAATACCCAATTTGTTCGTCAAAATGTAATTGATCAAATTAAGTAATTAGAAAAGCAGTGCATGCTAAGCGTAATAAATCTTTGAGTATAATTATAGCTTTGGACCTCATGGAAAAAAGTCCAAAAAAATATTGAATTATACCATCAATGTGAAAAGATAAAAAAATCTAACCAGGGGAACTGTTGACATTATTGCTCTTAATTATAAGCTTCGCTTTTGCATTGGACACAGTAGTGAAATGACATCTTACTTAGAGTATAAGTTGCTGTTGAATGCTAAGTAATATGTACAATGTTAACAATACATATTTTTTCCAATTTTATCACAAAGTATAACCTTAAACAAGTTCAGAAAGAAAAAAATGTAGTACCCACTATTCTAACCAAATAACCATTTTTATAATTCCATGTTCTTTTCTGAGAGACACAAAATGTGTTTTAAAAATTTGAGAATGTGCTTTAGGCAATTTGCTTGTCCGATGTGAGAATAGTAGCAATGATCTAATTGTACAAAGGAACAACTTTAAAATATTGCCATTCAGGATAATCACTGCTTAAAAACACAGAAAACGATTAAGCAAACCTCCCCCCGCCCCCTCCCTGATCAGAGGAATGCAGGAATTTACACGACCATTATTTGTAAAGTTATAGCAATGCCCACTAATTTAGCAGCAACGTTAATATAGGATATAAACCAGATTCACCGCCATATTGTAGAGAGTTAGTACTCAGAAGGCATGGGATTATTTTCATTTAAAAGAAGAAAATGTTCACTGTAAATTTAGGGAAACATTTTAACACAGCAACTTAAAATAATTCAGGGTGTTTTGTGCTAAGAAAGAGCAACAAAAATCTAATTGCATTTTTCATTTCTTGAGGACATTGACAATTGCTCTGAAAAAAAAAAAGGCCTTCCTGCCCTTTATCATTTTGAAAGTAAGCAGGCATTTCCTAAATAATTTCACACATTGAACTGAATCATGTGTACATGACAAATAGATTACAATCGACTCTCTGAAAAAGTGTTAGTCTAGAAGTCAGGACACCGCTGAGCAGGTCTAGATGTGGAAGGCACAGTTTCATGGGGATCTAGAAACAACATATTCTACAGTGAAGCCAGTGATTCCCGCAGCCGTGTGTGCTCCCTGCTCTCAGAGTGGACGGCAGGGATTTTGGGGTGTGGAGCGAAACTGAAAGCTCTACCTTTTCCCTTCTTCTTCCTGGCTTTTTCTTCTTCCTTCCATCCCCATCTGGCAGGAGGTAAGTCTCCCCTCCTGTGGCCTCCTCTCTAACCTGGGCTACGTGTTGAGAAATCGGTATTTAGGGGGAAGCTGGCTTCACTCCAGGGCAGAAGCGGTGATGAAGGCAAATGCGTTTTACTCTTTTACCAGCTTCCACCTCATTTCTGCCTGAACCAGAGGTGAGGATGAGAAAGACATGGAGGGGGCTGTGGATGCAGGGCCTTCCCCTCATCTCTTAAGTTGTCCAGGGAACACACCTCTCCCTCAAATACCAACCTGAACCTCATGTGAGGCAAAACAACTTCGGAAAGAGAGCGAGCAGGAGTGGGAAGAATTAGCAGCATTGACAGTGCTAAAATATTTAATTTTTTTTTGGAATTTGGGTGTTTCAGAATGCAGAACCTGTTTTTCTATCAACTGTATTTATTCTTTAATTATTAGGAAGAAAAAGCACATAACTAGATTAAGTACTAGACCAGTTTTAGAAACATTAAGTGTCACAGATTATAAAAATGGCTCTAGTGATATTTCTGCCTCCATGTGCTCTTCTGAAACGCATTCCCCAATCAAGAGGTGGCATTTGTCCCCTCCCTTTGAAACCGGGCGCCTTTGTAACTATCTCAATGAATAGAGTATGGAAAAGTAATGCTATCAAATGTACTAGGCTTGGTTATTAAAGGCACACCACTTTTGCCTGCCTCTTGGAACGCCCACCTTTGCAGCTCTGAGCCACCTTTAATGTCTAAGGCTGTGAGGAAGCCCAAACTAGCCCAGACAGAGACCACAGGGAGAGGCTCTGAGAACATACGAAAAAAAAGAGGTGTTTAGCCAGCCCCCAGCTGCCCCAGCCTTCTAGCCCCTGCTGCTCCAGCTCTGACCACCATCTCTGAGAAACCTCTAGCCAGAGGTGCCCAACGGAGCCATTCATGAAATCTTGATCCCAGAAACTATAAGCAAAAACAAAGGTTGCTATTGTTTAAAACCACAAAATTTTGGAATTATTTGTTATGCAGATAATCAAAAGAACCAGTATTAATTCTACCAGCTTTCAGGGATATGTGGCAATTGCACATACTTAAATTCACATATGCACACACATTTGCACAAACACACAGCTTGAATATTTGCCACAAGCTACATAGTCAATGAAAAAACATCAGACTTATTGAAGCAATCTAAAGAGACTATGGTTCATGCCATTAAATGCTGGGAACAAAATGAGTTAGAAAATATTGTATGCTTGCTTTCTATTTTCTTGAAGAGCTAACATTTTACCTATGTGGATATAGCTCTCATAGCACAATTTTATCCCTATTTAACTTTCAATAACCATCCGAGGTCATTTACTAAAGAACTTAGTATCTTTATTTCCTCTCTGAGACCAAATATTAAACACAAAGCAGCAATTATTATTTGCCATGTAAGAAATTCAACATGCTCAAATAAGTTGAAAAATGAAACAAGCCTGGTAGACTTAGAAACTACTGCTAAAGAAAATATACTCTTAAACCTCTTTAATGCAAACCTTTTCACAAGCGAGCAGCTCTCCTGTGTGTTCCTGGCCTACCAATTCAGGAAAAAAGACAAGGAAATGGAAACTTCACCAATGACTAGTCTGGGTGAGTTCAACTGGCTGGTTTCTAACGCTGACAGTGATAATTAAACAGATCCACCTCTATCAGAGAAATAACATGTGGAAAGTGTAAGAATACAGAGGAGGATGGCAACTGAGAGTTAGTCCATCTTAGTGTGTAGAAAAGAGTGTACTAAGCCGAGAATTGAGCATTCCAAGTCAGCCTCCTTTGAAGGGAGTTTAAATTAAATCTTGCTCTCCTCCCCACCTATCTGAGTAAAAGGACTCCTGTAACTCCATGATATGGGCACTATGGTCTTGGTAAATATCACCAGGATCCTCTTTGGGGAGATGGCAGAGGCCAACTCATCTAGAGCGTAATAATGGATGAGACTCCTCCTGGAACACTTCCCAGATGATACAATTATCCTGCCAGTTAACTGTGCCTCATAAGCAAGAGAATTTGAGGGTTCTGTGGATTTGTACATGATCTCTCTCTTTCTCTCTCTCTCACACACACACACACACGCACACACAACCAATGACTCTGCTAAATTACCCCCTTCTTTGCCTCTTCCGCACACACTGATCCCCCTCAAAAAGAGCAGAGCTAGGAAGACAAGCCAGGAAGGGGCTCAGCAGCAAAAGCTACAGCCTCCTACAACTCATCAACATTAATCTAAATCTTAAACTTCAACCTAGCAACTGTGTTTTCATTACCAATAAAGAATTAATTGTATCACACACTAAAAGGAGGGTAGGGAAAAGTTTACACGTTCCTCCTTGCTTACATTGTACTTAGGCCTCATTTCTAAGTGTGAGACTGGCTTGTAAATAATCCTTACCGTCTTTTATGTATATTTCTTTCTACTTTTATAGAGAAAGTCTATTTCTAGCCCTCGCAGACATGTCAAGACTTGTGACCCACCCATTCCAACAGTTACAAATTAATTTAAACAGGGAGTAAATATTTATAATTGAGACTTTGGATATGACATATATAAACATACACTGTTGTATATGTTTAATGTATTATTTCTAAATAAATGATGTTCACTTTAATCACTCACGTGAATGAAAATGTTTAAAACCAAATGGTTAAATGAAAGATGAATGTAAAATTCTAGTTCACTTTTTTAAATTATTGTATTTATAATGATTTAAATAGCTTCCTATGAAGAGGCCACATTCCAAAGTTGCAGTAAACGTCTCTGTTTTTATAAATACGTTTTCTTTCTGCTGTCATTGTTGTTTGTTCCATTGAAGTGAGAGGCTAGCTGGACTCATTTCAAATGTCCTTATATTATATGTCACTCTAAGGAAAATGTTTTCCAGATAAGTTGTAAAGAACGTTTTTTTTTAATGGCAGGTATTTTATTATCTCTGGCCATTTATATTATAGGTGTGGGATCCTGTTTTATATGGCACCCTGCTACCGTGGAACTTTTCTGTTAGCTGCTTTAGTTGGAAAGCTGCTGCCAAATAAAACAGTAGGAGGAAAACTGTAAAAAAAGCTTTAAAATGCTAAAAAAAGAAATAAGCGAACAAGCAGCCATCTAAACATAAACTAGAGGACTATTCCCACGACCTATGTTTGAGGGAAAGAAAGAGAAGAAGCGGCAGAGAATTAACAGAATTCCAATTTCGAGCCACACTCATAGTCTTCAGAAGAAGTAGAAATTACTCCAGACAATGACATGTAAGCTGTTGCGCTAACATTGTTCTGTCACAAATCTCAGAAATTATTTTAGGTTCGATGAGTCTGATGTCTTAAGATTCTCTTCCAAAATGAGAGAGAATGAGATAAAATTCCAAAAGAGAAATTAACATCATGAATTAGTTCTGCTGACTTAAGGCCTTTTTTGTTAGCATAAAAACAATGAAATCAGCAGTGACATGATGAGAGAACTTGCAACTATAACAATAAAAAACGCTCTGCTGAGGCAAGCTCAGGGAATTCTTCAACGCAAACACAACTATGGAAAATCAACTTGAAAAATGGAATATTTTCAATAACACCCTTTCACAAACACTTGCTATATTATATAGTCAGTGACCAGTATAACTTTGGAATATGAATCTCATACTATCTTTGATTCAGGCACCCTGCTCTTTTACAGATATGTGATTTATTCAAAACACTTCTGTTTTTTTGGATTGGAATGCATGTAACTGGAAGAGTACTAAAAGTGAAATATGTAACATATTCTTTGGTATTTGAATGATTAGTATCTTTCATTATTCAGATTTGGCCCAAACAAATATGTAAACTAAACATCTACTTTAATCTTTACAAGAAAGGCTGTTTATCAAAGAGAAGGCAGTTAGCATGTATGGAACCCAGGATAAGGCAGTCAGTCCCTCTGTGAGTCAGGCATTCACTTAAATAACACTGCTGAGCACTGTCAGGAGCCAGGTGCTCTGGATTCTGGGCATTCACACACAGGGACCCATTCACAGGCCTTAGTGCCCCAACTCTCCCATACTGCAGGTGCCATTGCTGGGACTGCCAAGGTTCAAAGAGGTTACGTCACTTACTCAAGCTCAAGGCAGAATGTAGACAGGAATGCAGTACCACAGGTCCTTCTACCTCCTCACAGCTGTCCTCTGGAGCTATGTGGGGAATTTCATCATTTATTCCATAATACCTTGAGCCTAGGAAGAGTTCATGAATCTCAATAGGTTAAGTCCTGAATTCACCTCAGGACCAAGCCCAGAATAAATCAGATTATTTTATGGTCCCTTCACATGTATCTACTTAATGTGAGGCCAGAGGGCATTTTCCTATTACTACTCACAGAGGGACTGCCTTCCCTTTTGTTTTGTCCATCTTTTCTCTTAACTAGCTGTTCAACAAGAAGCATGGCCCTCTAGAAAGAGGTCTGGCCTCGTCCTTCTAAATGTCACGAGGTATGTCCTAGATCAGTCTGAAGAATAATGTATCAATCAATTTCCAGTACTGTATGATAACAGAATATGACCAGAAGCATCGTAATAGTAAAGAAGAATATTTTGCAGGCAGCTTTATAAAACTATTGGGAAATAAAAGTATGTTGAAGAGGACTAGTAAAATATAATGCTTGAAATATATCTTTGGATGGTCATCAATTAATATTACCACGACCTGTCCTCTTTCCTAATACTCACTCTCAAGTTATGCCAGCCTATCCAGCGTCTCTCCAACAATAATCAAACATCTGAAAGGAGCACTGACTGAATCAAACACAGAGGTAAGTTCATGAAGACTTAAAGATGATCAAAGGGTCTCACATTCCCTTAAAATCAATGACAGGTAGTAAAATAATCGCTAGCATTTTACAAAGCGACAATATCAAGGAAATACATCTAGTCTCATCAAGCTATGTACGTCTTCCTAAGAAAAATATTTGTGGCCTTCATCACACAGGACCAAATAAGTGAACAAAAGCAAGTCACTTGTCCATACCAAAGAATTGAAAGTAATACGTTATTACTTTTTCAGGCTGACTGATTCATTGTTCATTTCACAACGATTTATTGGGCACCTACTTACTAGGCACCAAGCACTAGGGATACAGTGATGAACAAGAGAGACATGGTCACTACCTCCTTAAGGCGTACAGTCTAGGAAGCAGATAAGTAGAAGACATTCTCAAAAATATATTATTATAAACAATGACAACTGGGATGAAAAAATTACAGTTTGTTTTGAAGATGAATAAAAGTAACCCTGATATTTAAATACTGATTCTGTGAAAAGTGACATATTACTAAAACTATTAATCCTATTGTAGTTTCTGTTGCTTCCCTTGCCTTGTAACTTAAAAAGCTTTTAAGCTTTTTTTTTACTTCTTTTTACACCATCTGGTTATAATGTCAGAGCAATGCAGAAAATGAGACGTACACAAGCAGATACAGATAAAGTGCTACATAGATGGAGACACAGGACATGTAAACAGGGAACAAGAAGCAATTTGGTTGGGCAGGGCTTCAGCAAAATGAAGTGGGGAAATAGAGTTCAGGCTGGAAAGGAAAGGAGGGACCAGGTATAGAGGGCCTCAATTATCGGGCCAAAGTTTCCAGACTTTTTCAGTGGAGAGAAGGAAACCTCTAAAGAATGGAGAACATGAGTGTATAAAGGCTGCTATTTCTGGGAGATTACTTTAGGAGCAATGGGCAAAATACATAAGGAAAGGGAGAAACAGTGCTCATGAGTATCATTTAAGGGACTATCACAAGAATTAGTCAATAAGAG
The DNA here is from genome assembly GCF_037783145.1 of Equus przewalskii. Taxonomy (NCBI): domain Eukaryota; kingdom Metazoa; phylum Chordata; class Mammalia; order Perissodactyla; family Equidae; genus Equus; species Equus przewalskii. The sequence continues at coordinate 53,014,939 of NC_091849.1, forward strand.
TGTGGGTTACCACTGTATCAATGGGATTGAAAAGAAGAGGCAGGTAGGCTATATTGAGGAAGAAGAATTTTTCATGAGTCTGTAACCGACTAGATATAGAAGACAGCCTACTGAGCATTCAAGTCCATGATTCCACAGGGAACAGTTAAGCTATTAGCATAAAGTAGGACGGACAACAATGAGTTTGATTTTGAACCCACTGAGTTTGAGGTGTTGGTGGCACATCCAGCTGAAGCTTATCAGAGAGGGCAGGGCTAGAAACATAGATCTGTCACCCTCTTAGAAGTGACTGTTGATGTTGGAAGGATAGGCAAAGAGAGCATAGGCAGAGGAAATCACTGATGGCAGAATCTTAGGAGAACCTTAAACTTAGTGGTGGTGAAAAGATGCTGGGGATGGGCCTTACCCTCTGCTCATTACATTGAATCGTATACTCACCTACGTTTAGGACAGAGTCTCAAAAAACTTTTTAGGACTTAACTGATATATTTCATCAAAAGAGTTCCTCTTTAATCATATCTCAGTGTACGGGCTAATATTTTGTAAAAACACAGCGAATTAGTCATTCTATCAGGTTAACAACACAATGTATATCAACATTGTTTACTAAATCTTGGTAAAGTTGAATTAAGTGTCCAGCTAAGGAATTAGGGATTTACATACCTGTGGAACCCATCGGGAAGACACAAAGCTGGTCACTTCTATTACAGACAAGCCAGTTTGGGAAAGTTGATTGATAAATTCAATTTTTATATCTGTAGGAACTATAACCTATGAAAACATTAAATATTATAAGTAAATCTGTATAGAGCCTATTGAAACATAAATAGAAAATTACTTAATAACTTAAAGCAAATCCTATTTTAGATTCATACATTCAAGTAGCCATTGAGAACAAACATAATGATGTCATATATGAAATCCATGTTTAGAATCTTAATAAATATTAATATTTAGTGTAAAACTAATATCAAACTACCTTTTCATTCTGCAATCCATCCCTTGGTCCAACTTCTACTATTTTAACATACTCAGGGAGTCCAGAAAACTGAGATGATTCCTGAAATGGAAAGTATAAGGCAAGAAAAACAGACAACTGTTAGATCATCAAACATGCTTATGTGAAAAGTCAAACAGTTACACTTTGTTAAATCAAGTAAGAAATCAACACAATGATATAATCCAAATACCAAGTTTATATTATTGGCAGTCTGAGCTCTTCTTTTTCTTATAACTCAGTGATACTCAGTCTAGTTGTGATTAAAATTCAAAAGATTAATTTCTGAAACATAACTGTGGAAAAGACACCTTACTCAAGATCTAAAGAGCAAATCTACTGAGTAATTCTACATGTGATGATAAACTGACTATGGTCAGAGTTCATTCAAAAATTAGATCTTTGTATCAACAAGATTCTACCAAGTACAGTCATACAGATGCCACACTCCATAGCCTGAACTTGAGGAGCATGGATTTGATTTTCCAGCCTGTGCCCAGAAAGCTGAGGCTAGAGAAGAAGGTGTGCTGTTTCTTTCTTTTCTATGTCACACAGCACAACCAGCCCCTAACACAGCTTCCTGAAGGACAGACTTTCCAGTAAGACCTAACCCTAGCCCAGCTCTAGCCCAGTGGAACACTCTGTTCTATTTTTCGCCCAAATATGAAATGACAGAGGGTCTGGACTCTGGAACCCCTGTCCCTAAACTAAGAACTATGAATACACCATAGTTAGAAGAACACTAGTTTAAAACAGGAAAAATAGGAAAAGCCTTTCTCAACTTCACATTTGTGTTGTCTCACTCTGTCCTTGAAACAATTACTGGTCTATACTGGTGAAGTGGCTGTTTTGGATACAGGACCCAGTTTGTTTCTATGACACAGAAAATGCTCACTTGCCCTTTTTCGGTCCATAGTGTTATCTGGTTTTATTAGCATTCTACGCTAACTCACTCAGCAAAGGAATCCAGATGGTCCCTGTTACAAGGTTTACATACTACCCTCCACAGTTTCCATGAAATCAGGCAATTCAATATGTAAAAATTAACCAAGAAGGAAAAGAATTCTCATTTCTGCATCTTCTGAGCAGATTGTGATGCAGGCATTTGGGAGGGTGGGGGTGAGAGAGGAAGATGAGGTCCCTTATCTTTAGGCTCAGTTTTGGATGGTAATCATGAAATTGTGCCTCATTTACAGAGTGCCCATAATGTCACCCAGGCAATAAGGGACAGGGATGGCATGGGAAGGTGGAGTAAACAAGAGAAGCTCACGCCTCTTTCTTATTACCTCCAGTCCTAAGACTGCAGAAATGAACAGGCACAACGAAAACAAAACCAGGCAATCTTAAGGCATGTGGCCTCCTTATTGCTGATTATTTCCTGAAACTGCGTTTTCAACAGCAATTAGCTTGGAGCATTCACGGATGAACAATACTTTTTTATTAAACAGCAAAGTTTAACCAAAAAAAAAAATAAAAAAGGAACATGGGTTTTTTAAAGTGATAACAAAATGCTACGTACAATTAAAGAGCTCAGGACCTTCTTTTGCGTCACTGTTGTAGTTAGCAGAATTAAAAAACAATCTGAAGAAATTAAAGTATAAACCACTACCAATCTCAGCCATTTCAGTCAAAGCAGAATACGTGCTCACTTGATATTACTTTGGATTTCTTCTTGAATCTAATGCTACTATTTTGTCTTTCTAGGCATGGGTATGAGTTCCCTCTGCCTGAATACCTGAGAAATCAGAAGAAAGTTAAAATGTGTCGGGTAAGGTCAAAGAGTAACAGGAAGGAGGGAGGGAAAGAGAGAAAGAAAGAAAAAAATAACGTCAATTAACACATACTTATGGAATATGCACGATGCGAGAGTCCTCTCTTGGTGATCTTTAATCTCTTTCTGGGCATTACTATCTCTGTATTGACTTTTCTAAGGAGCTTCTGCTATACAAAAACAATGCCTACTGGGAAAATCTCCTTAAATGTTGAACAAGCACATAGAATTCAATAATTCAAAATAGATCTCATTATTTCCCCACCTCATGCCTCTGCTCAGATATTCCCCCATCAGATGCTACTCTTCACCTTCTCTCTTACCACTTATATCTAATTAGTCCATTTATTACCTGTTCTATTTCAGCATACACCCAGCACAAAGCTTGACACTTAGACTGTGCTCAATAATTATCTGTTGATTATACTAGCGAACCTCTCCTGTCACTGGCCTCATTAAAATTGTCATTTTTTTCTCATCCAGTCTATTTCTATGGCTCCCTAAATATTCTCCCTAATCTTGCTTTTCCATTTTTAAAATTCTTCAGCATCTATCAGTCACCTTCAGAGAGATCTATCAGCCTATGGTAAAAGACGATTCACGACTAGCCTCTCATCTTCTACCACACTCTACTTCATGCATCCTCTGGTTTCAGCCACGCTAAAATCACATCTTCCTCACTTTCAGGTCTGTATACATGAAGTTTCTGTCAGCTGGAAAGAGCTTCCATCTGTGGGAAAGACTTTCCATCAAATCCATTTCTCTTCCTCATGGACACAGGACTAGACCGCATTTCGCCCCCACCTAAGAGCTATCTTTGAACAAGTTCCAGTCAATGGAATGTAAAAGTGAATGATATGCACTACTTTTAGGCTTGGTCCATGAAAACCTCCCATGTGCATTTCTCCATGCTCTTTCCCCTTCAGCCAGCTTGATGCAGATGCACATGGCAAACTTAGAAGCTGATAAACGCAAAGAAAATTGAAGGAGCCTACATCCTTGAATCACTGCTTGAATAAGAATTCCATGCCAAGAAGCACCTATCACTTTGTACCTTATATGGACAAAAATAAATGTCAACTCTTTTAGACAATTGAGATTAGAGGTGTATCTTTTATAGCTACTAATTGTGAAGAATGTTGAAGGGTCGTAAATCTTACCCTACTTGTGAGCTAAGAAGTAAGCCTGCCATGGACGCTGGTGGAAGGCACAAGACTCCTGGGTCAGAGAAGAAAAACAGCTTATCACTCACAGCAATAGCAATAGCTAGACGATCAGGATCTGTGCTGGGTTCTCAAGCCCCAATTCCCCAACTGAAGCAAAGAGAACCATGTGACACTTGCACAGGCAATGTGTTGCATTACAGGAAAGGAACCCTAAGCACAGAGAATCCGACTCTTGGTAATGGGCAGCAAGCATATCTTCCCTCGGCAATGGAGATAGACATTATCTTTATTATGCTGGACCATGAGCATGCCTGTCTTTTGCTTCAAAGGAAGACACTATCTCTCTCATCTGCAGCTTTAAGTACACTTCGCCTTTGCTACAGAAGGAGGCATTATTTCTATCATGCAAAGCTGTCTCCCGTATAGAAAGTCTTGAAAAGATAGTCAGGAACTCAGGAACAAAGGCAATTGTGACTCTGCTTGCAAGATATACAGAAATTCAAGATACCAGTGGAAAATTATTTCCCAATAATATCCTCTCTTTATTTTTATGTCATCTTGGTTTATGGCAAACTTTTCCAATTAGTTAAGCTACTCTGTTGGCCTCTCTGATTAATGTGTCGAACAGATGCTGAGACCAAATTTGTTCAACCTATGTCATAAAACATTTAATTAAGGCTACGTTCAACAGCATTCCCAATAGCAGGAGAAAGCCAACCTGCAGCATTGACTTCAGCCATGCCCCCTCCTCCCAGGGGTCCTGGACCCAACCAGCTGAACAAATCCTTAGCAGTAGTGGCCTCTGCATCAGAAACCAAGAGTTGTTTACTTTGTGCCTATTTTATGATGGTGGATGTTGCCATGTTTACTACTACGATGGATCAGGCAGCAATGGTGGCTGGCCATGCAGGTGATGCCTTGATCAGCAGCTTGATTGCAGTGGGCCTCATGAGAGCATGGGCCTCGAATGATTCAATCAGCAGAGTGACTTGTTTCCACAATCCAGAGCTCCCCAAAAATGTGTCTTTAATCTTTCGGTCTGTAGTTTTCCAAATGGCAGGTAAATAAGCTAGACCACTGACCACAACCCAAGAGTCAGTAAAAATACAGGAATGGCCATGCGTTCTACTGAGTGAGGACAGCAATCACATTCATTTTCAGTTCTGCACAGCTGTTATGGAGGTTACACAACTGCAGCAGCCCAGTGGACATGAGGTCTCAGCTTAGCCAAAACAGCATCCAACCAGCCCCAGGTGTTAAGAAAAGAACAGAGGGGCCCCACTGAGCCAGGAGCTCTGTTTTAGCCAGTGGAGTGGGCAGCATATGGTAACTGCTACTTTTTTTGTGTAAAGCTGAGATTGCACTGGGAATAGGCTAACCGCTTTCCTGAATATACCATTTCCATTTGATTAGTGAAGCCTGTTGAGACTGTCCTACCTTGTTAGTCATTGAGTCTAAGTTGACTCCCCAAATGGAAATAGGCCAGAGAGTCACAAGGCCTCCATGACTCAGGTATCCAGTTTCAACAAGAGCTCAATAGCAAGCGAATAGCTGATTTTTAAAAGATACCTGGTAGCTGTGTCAGGGAAGTGAGGGCTCCAAAACCCCAAGCAGCACCTCCAGGTAGAGGCTGCCTGACTTTATCAGAAGCTCTCATTCGCAAAGTCACTTTGAGACTTGTAGCTCAACGAAGTCAGAAGGATTTGGGGACCCCCAAATATACGTTCACATCACTACACGCAGCTCTTCCTAACTGAAATGTTCCCCTCTGGCACTTATGGGACAGAAAATTATAATCACATCGTATGTCAACTTTCACCACACATTCAGATGTGGAAGCAATAACAGTCCATTGAATTGGGCCCAAAGCCCCACCCCAAGGTTACTTTGGCTCTCCTTTCCCACTGCAAACCCTGCCCGGACCCCATCAATTCAATCAGGACTCCCACTCTTGTGGGACTGAGCAGGCTGGTGACTTTGATGCCTTTATCTGACAGAGTCATAAAAGTTTGAGTCCCTGGTCTCCCCAAAATTCCCCAGCATTTTCAGATGGATGATCTTCAGGCACCGATAACCATCTTTATCATTAAAGTAGCAGAAGGAGGAAGGTTGGGAATAATCAGGGGACGCAGAGGGAGAGATCAGCTCCACATCAGTAAGCAAAGCACATTTACCTTCAATTTAAAGTAGCATAGCAGCTGCTCAGTGGCTCAACCAAATGAACTTGCAGTGTTTTGGCCCCATATAAAGCCCTACACTGGATATCAAAATCATCATTACTAACACCATTTACTTTAACCTTGGGAATCCCTGGACTTAACATCCATCGCTCCAATGGTTTCCAGTATGATGACATGGTTTGTTCCCTCTGACTGAAATGCGCTTGACTTGCATGTGCTCCATTATCAAGATAATATCTTCTAAGTCCTCATCCAGTTACAATATAATGGCTAAGGGAGTTTTGCAAGGTGGCACGGCTGACTATAAAATTTATCCTGAATACTTTGGGTCCTTTCTTATGCTCCGGTGGGTTGCCTTTCAGCATTATAAACACAATCTGGGGCAATAGGACCACACACATTAGTCAATTACCCATCTACACTTCCTCACAGGAGTTTGTCTATCCCAGTGAAATCTCCTGAAGAAGGCTAGAGTTCCTGTATACAGCCAAGACTCACAGCAGAGAACCTCAGAGACCTTCTGCTGTCATCTCCAATCGTATCTAAGTTTGGCAAGATAGACTGCAGCATGGGCTAAGCTGTAAGAAGTTCTAGTTATTGCTAGTCCTCCTTAACAATCATTATATACCCCACTCGCTCATCTCCCAACTGAACCAGTCAAAGTCCTTATGATTCACCAGCTTTCTTCTCATAAAGTTGGCCAAATTTCTTCCTTCTACACTCATAGTAACTCTTTACGGAAAGAGGGAAGAGAACCTTCAGCCCACACAGGAGTCAGCTTACTGCTAGTTGTTACAGAGGGTGGAACTGAGGCTGACCGCCACATTGCCCCGCCCCTAGGAAAGTTAGCACAACCAGGGCACCATTCAGCCTTTGAACCTACTTCCTGGAAACCAGACTGCAACCATCTTCCCAACTCCTCATTATTCACAGGCAATAACGTAGAGGAACATATATTGCTCAATTAAATATAAAATCTGGTCAACAAGTTTGTTACCAATTCCCATTGTCTTCCCTCTAATCTCTTTAATCCACCTGAAGAGCCCTCATTCTTCCTCATTCAGAAAGTCATGTCTCCCTCAGCATCCCATCCTCATCAACAAAACTGTCAAAACCTGTAAGGGTTGAGATTTTCTACGGTGCATGCTAGCTCATAAGGAACCCTACCACAGTTTTATGGCTGCTGGCAGAAGATATGAGACTCTTGAATCAAAGATAAAGGCTTTATTGTTCACATTAATAGCAGTAGTCAGAGCATCAACCCTTTCTTGCACTGGTCCCCGGAGCATGACAGGAGCTGTGTTTGGGGAATCTGAATATTTCATAAAGGTCAGATAGCATGCCTGCCCTTTGCTCCAGGAGACACTATCTCTATCTCCCAAGGCTCTTTACCAGAGAAATACCTCAAAAAAATATTTCCAAGAAAGGTAATTAGTGCCTTGATAGTAAGACCTGCAGAAACCTGAGAGATCCATGAAGAACTGTTTCTCAACATTGTTATTACTTCAATTAATACTCAATTATTGTCCTCAGTCAAAACTCTTATTCATTTCCAAGATTCAATTTGTCATCTACTCAAGAAAGACTTTTCTGACCTCTCCAGATAGAATTAAGTAATTTCATTTCTATGATTCCATAATACTTTGTGGAGACCTCTGTTAAAATATATCTATAATTACTTCTTTGTCTGCCTGTTTCCCATTTTTTATTAGGAACCTTCAGAGTCATCAGAGTGGATACACACTAAGCACGTGGTCACTATTAAATGAATGAATGAATGGAAGAATTAATGAATGAATTCACATCTAAAATTTAGAAAAGTAAGGTTAACCTTTTATTTATCTAACACATATTAGCCAGCACTATTATAGTTATTGGATATATGGAAATGAACCAACCAATCAGAAACCTCTGCCCATCACAAGCTGACATTTTTGTGGCACAGGGATCTGCATGCTACCTTCTGGGAGTGGGGACATGGCACTTTTCTTACATACTGAATATATGAAAGTCAATGAATGACTTGGGAGTTCCAAGAAATTGAATTAAAAAAATAGTCTGCAGAAGTTAGCAACATAGTCTTTAAGCAGCTCTATAGTCTAAATTTATTTTTATAGCATTAAAGTCCCTATGTTACTGAGCTCAGTGTATCCTGTTTAATGTGGAGAAGTGTATGATACCAGTGAAAAACAAAAGACGTATTATCCAGAATGAGGGTTTCAAAAAACCATGTTGTATGGCTGAGCATATGCCCACATTTGGCATCAGATTTCTAATGGTTCACTTTCATAGAGCAACAACAAAAGCAATACTATCTTGCATTTATATGTTGCTTTATTATTCCAAAGCACTTTTCTATCGACATTTCATCTGTGAAGCTACTCTGTGAGGTAGGCAGAACAGAAAGACTTTCTAAGGTTACCCAACCAGGTTCACTGGCTCTTATTCTAGTTTTCTTTAGGATGAGATTAAATATGTCACCGACCACTGAGCCTAGGTTGAAAAAGTAATAAAGACCCATTCTTTTATGCAGAATATAAGTGGGCTGCTTTATTCACATTTTGCAATCTTACATAAAATTAAATGGAAAGCATGTTTTAATGGGGATTTCTCTGAAACCTTCAGGGGGTGTGTGTGTGTGTGGATGCACTTTATATATATACATATATATACATTTTATTTTTCTCCCCATAGGAAAATGACACCATCCACAGTAGAAATTTCTAGCCAGATTTGTATATGTTCCACTCACTTCATTTCTTGCAGAGTAATTTTATGCGTAAATAAAGTCTTTATAAATTTGACATATCCTGTTTCCTAGTCAGTGCTCCCATGGAGAACCGCCACAGTGACCAAACTCAATGTTCCCACAGCACAGATGAACAGTCTGAATCAGGAAATTGTATCATTTTCTTTTGAAATTAAGTCGGACTTTTGAAGGAGGCATTAGACGTCCACTTTTCCAAAGAATCTAATTTTGTCATCTCATCTGAAATATGCACATGGTGCATTTTGTGGTAATGTTAAACTCTTCACACTTGCTCTTTGTTATTTCTTAGATATTAATTTCTCTTTTAACCAAACATAGTCAGAAACACACACAGCATTATCACGGACGGAGTAGATAGCCAGAGTAACCTTGGTCCTCTGGAGCAATCTAAGGACCTTTCTCTCTCTGGGTGCCTTTCTGGGATGAAGGACTGAATCCGCGAAGCTGACATTTGAAACCCTTCTTTCAGAATATCCCTGTCCCAAGGTTGTTTCAAAGCCAATCTCTGGCAGTTTAAGAAGAATTTATTTGTAACCAAGTAAAACTAAGTTTGTAATGTGCTATTAACCACCTCAAACTCCGAGAATAATATATCTTAATTTACTAAATCTAAACGTAAAGGAAGGTATCCACTTACCTTTTAGTAATTTTTGGACAGCCAGGAGGAAAAGTGGAGTATGTACAGTACTTTGTTCCCAACGGCATTCAGTCAGTGTAACAAAGGTTAAAAACAAGCTCTAAAAATGTAACACTCATCTGCATGTATGATACGAATATTTGTTCTCAGCACTCGATGGAAAATTAGTGCTGAGTGTTAGTGTAGATATTCAACATGATTAAATATGAATTCCATCTGGAAATGCGTAAATTTTATAAATGCTTAGATAAATCAAGAGTAGTTACAAAAAAAGAATTAAAAATATTATATAAGGGGTATGTGCCATATACGGCAAATTGAAATGTAGTAGAATGATGGACAACATAAGATCATCTAAAATTACTTATTAAAAGCTAAAGAATGAGGCTCTTAACATCTGCATCATGTAAGCCCACTTCCCCATTAAATAAAATCCATTTTTAAAAGTGTCTTGAGCAATAAATGCATACATATGTATTTAATAGTCATCTGTTAATTATTGTTTTAATACAAAAGCATAACCATATTATAAATAGTGTGTGGGAACTGAAAATGCAGAATATTAAACTAGATTGTGTGAACAGTTTATGGGATGATAAAATAGTAGAAATCAAACAAAAATGAGATGAAGCACATGTAGGGAGGAACAAATTGAAAATATTAAGAAGAAAAGTAATTTTTAATTCAAGAATTCAATAAACCACCCAGTGAAAGCATTAAGAAAAGTTAAAAGATGGGGCCGGCCTGGTTGCCTATTGGTTAAGTTCGCATGCTCTGCTTCAACGGCCTGGAGTTCAAGGGTTCAGATCCCAGGCACGGACCTAGATACCGCTCATCGAGCCATGCTGTGGTGATGTCCCACATACAAAATAGAGGAAGATTCACACAGATGTTAGCTCAGGGCCACTCTTTCTCAAGCAAAGAGGAAGATTGGCAACAGTTGTTAGCTCAGGGCAAATCTTCCTCACCAAAAAAAACAGTTAAAAGAATTCAAAAAAGAAAAACGGCTATGCCTTGATATAGCATGAGATCCTACACACCAAGTTACGCTTCTTTAAGTGGTGGCCATTTACACTATTTAGTTTCAAAAAATAACATTATTTATTCTTGCATTCATGGCAATTTAACAATAAAATTAAATAAACTCTACGAAAAAATAGACATCATCTATAGATTTTTCATTACTATTATTATCACTATTGCTGTATTAAGGATAAGATGGTAAGACAAGTGTTAATTAGAAAATCCAAAGAAAAAGTTTGACTTGAAATATTTTAAGTACGGAAAATTACCTTTTCCTCAGTGTGTTTGCTAAGAATTTTTTTAAACCACTAAGATTGTTTTTGCCTTTTGCAAACACAAAAGCAGCCAGATTGATTGAAAAAAATATACATATTTGGAAAAGCTGAATCTCCCAGGATAAAATATGATATGCCATGTAATATACCAAGTTTCATCACGGAAATATTTTTCAGGATGATAAATTTCTGAAAACACTGGCTTATAATAGAAAGCACAACTAACTATATTAAGCTAGTTATACAAGAAGCATGACCTTACAGCCAAGTTTAAGAAAACTGTCGGGATATATATAACTTTCTCAGAGTTTCGAGTTCATACTCCCAAGCTGCTATAGCGATGCCTTTGCTGGGGAGACTTAGCTTATTATTTATTGGCTAAGAAGCCACAATTCATTGTTCTAAATAGTTATTTAAATTTGGGTTGTCATTATAATTGACAAAAAGCAATTACATTACTTTTTGGTTATGCCATGTTGGTTGTTAACAATGGTAAGTTGGGAAATCACATCAGAGATGTGCTATGAGTTTGCAGGTTTCTAATACTCTTTGTTAAGCACAGAAAGACTCTTCAGTCATCCACAGAATTCATTCAAACTTTGAATAAAATTTTCCAGATCTTAATGAAACCCCTCCATCAAAATACTCCCTTCAGTAATGTGTATTTTCTGATTGGCAAAAGTCAATAGAAATGCCAAGGATTTCCATGGTTACAGATGTACACCAAAAATTCTCAGAAAATAAGAAAACAGATTATCTAATTAATAATTTATAATGTCTCATACCTCACAATATGTAAACAGTTTTGATGTTTGGTAGGGACGAACTGTTGAGTGCTAAAGGTGGCAGAATAAGAGGTTCATAGAAACGCTACCATATGCTAGTGGAATTCGGTGAAGTCTATACCTTTGGGAATTTTGGTTTCTATTATTAATGGACTACAGGGGATGTTTGGTGTGCTGCTCAGATATCCCTTTGAGGACTGAGACATTCCCAGAAGCTGGAGTTACGGCAGCTGATGACATGTCACTGAAGCCTTCTTCAGGAACTGACCTCAGCTAAAGAAAGCCACTTTACCCAAAGTCATAGCCGCTCCCCATGATATCCAAGGAGGGGTTGACACAGAAACATAAAATCCCAGCTTTGCCCCTTTCCTCAAGGTAGTACAACTCTGAAAGGCCAAACCAGCTCGAGAGCCCTGTGGGAGGGAGTGAGGCCTTTGGTATGACTGCATCACAGTTCCACCTCTCCCTCTGCCTACTCCATCTTCCCTCGCTTCTTCACAGGTATCGAATCAAGGGCAAGAACTTCCATCATCCAAGAATCTGATTCCTGGGGAACCAGAATTAAGAAAATTGGTGGCAGAAGTAAGCTGAGCAAGTACCATAGTCTCTAAAATGGGATTTGGGAGCTAGATCACTTGCTTGTTGTTTTTTTTTTTTTTTCCAGTTACTTTTCGTTTTTGGAAATAGGTGGGACATTAATACTCTTTGGCAATCTGCAGTAACACAATTGTTAAAAGATTCACTGGTTCTCAACCAGAGTAATCTTTGTCCCCCAGAAGACAGTTGGCAATGTCTAGAGACATTTTTGGTCGTCACAATTGCTGTGCACTACTGGCATCTAATAGGTGAAGACAAGGAATACTGCTAAACATCTTACAATGTACGCAACAGGCCCCCACAACAGATAATTATCCCACCCAAAATGTCACATGTTGAGTTTCAGGCCTCTTGATCTATATAATCGACATAAACCAAGAATATAGCTGATCAGGTAATTGAGGTTAGCTGCCTCGATAAAAAGTCACGACCCCTTGCATGGTTTACATATCTGACCCAATTTTCAGACCAACAACCAACTACTTGAAGAAAAAGCCAGATTCCCCTGAGGAACACCCTGTACTACTGTGGCAACTATATATAGCAATTTATATTATGTTTTCCCCAAAGGGAGCTGCAGCCATTTATTTGAATAGATGTATACTGGGCAAAAGAGAATACCATACATTTTAGACTCTTGGACACAAGGTCCAAGCTGACATTGACACTTGGAGACGCAAAGTGTCATAATACTCCCCTTGTTAGAATGGGGAATATGGAGGCCACATAACAAATGCAGTCCTGAGCCCTTGTTCCCCCATGGCCATCTTCCAGTCCCCAAATGTGTAATTGGAATAGACATATTTGGTCATTGGAACAGCTCTTACTGCACATTCATTCCTTGACCTACAATGTAAGAAGTGTCATAGCAGGGAAGGGCAGGTGGAAGCTTCTTAGATTCTGAAACTTCACCCCTTCCATGCCCCATTTAGCCAAGAAAGCAGGGAAAAAAAAGAAATCAAAGGAAAAAAGCATCCTGGGAGAAATGGCAGAGATTATTGCCATCTTTAAGTATCTGAAGTAAAGGATACAGGGTGACAGCCCCATCATAAACCCACTTCAATCACCAGTACCACCTCTACTAAAACCAGAAAGATGTTAAGATTTTGAAGGACAACAACGGACCACCCCAAACTCAACCCCAATTGTAGCTTCTGCGCATCTGTGTCAATTGTGGTATCTTTGCAAAGACAAAGTAATATTGCCTCAGATATATGTAGGTAGCCACTGATTGGGCAAATGCATTGTTTTTTAAACCTGATGGAAAGGAGAGCATAAACAATTCCCATTGGCTTGGGATAAACAACAGCAAACATTTATAGAATTCACCCAGGGCTATATTATCTCTCCTACCATCTCTCGTAATATATTTCAAGGGACCTGAAATATCTGGAGATTCTGGAGAATATCACATTGATTCTCTATATCAATGAATAGTTAATCCAAGTTCTAGCAGTATGAAAGGATACTCAAAGTGCATTAAGAAATTTTAGAAGTAATTCAGGGGACTTTGGGGCTGTTTTTTAATGCAGGCATCTAAAAACAACCAAAACAAACCAAAAATGACTGCTGAATATTCAGTACTGAATTCAAGGTGTCAGTCTGATAAATACCATAGAAAACCTGTCTCTGTAGGGCATTGTGTTGGTCAAAAATTCCAAGCATGAATACTACCACTCCTCTAATTCAGACTCAGGGTGGACAGCAGGAATCAAACATGGCAGTCTTTCACAACGAGTCCAGGTATGGTCTCCGAGGCCTTCTCAGGACAACCATCTACTTGAATCTCTACTATCCAGGTAGACACTAACATCTAAGTGCAGGAATCTACTATCAACGATTTAACCTTTCAGCCAGGATAACAACCTATTTGCCAGACCTGTCATAGTGGAAGTGTTCTTCTCACCACTCTGTGCCTCATTTATTCCTCTATAATATTGAGATCATAATGGCCCTAAAGAGTTGCAGCAAAGCCATGCATAGTGCTGTTCATATAAGAGCCATTAGACAAATAGGTACAGGCAATCATGTTTTGTTCATTCTTTCATCCATTCACTTAATTCTGACTGGACACCTAACGTATGCACAAACCCATACCAGACTTGGTCAAAGAGAGCCCATTTGAATATGAAGATCAATTTTAAAGAGGTACCTTCGTTAAAATATTCCTAAAACAAATCATTTGTTATTCTAGTGGCTTTGTTTCTAATGCTACTACTGAAGCAAATCTTAGCAGTCTCTTAAAATGATAACGCAGTGGGCCATCCAGTGTGGTAGGGAAAAGCTCTGGAGATGACCAACCGTGTGCTGATGCACAAACTTGAGAAAAAGATTTAAACTGGGAATCTGACTCTCCTCTGAGCCAAATGGCACTTAGCCCATAAGTTCGCTGAGAAGATTAAATAAGAATGTGAATATAAAGCATGGAGCACAGTGTTTGGTGCAGAGTTCCTACTTGATCAATGTGTTTTGTTTGCCTTTCTTAAGGCTAACTTGAAGACACGAAAAGTTTTTGCTAATACTTTGAGAGAAGAATAGCTTAAAATTATTCCATTTATCATTTTAAAATACACCAACTTCTTTCAAATCTGCAATGAAAGGAATCATTGTTGATAGCAGAGCAGATTACCTTATCCAGTTCTTGCCACAATCAAAATAATACATGGAAATCATTCAAGGTCTTTCAGCAAGGAGCTCAAAACACTTTGGAGACATTATCCCATTCTGGAGCCTGCCAACAATTTTATCCACCTCCAGTGCTGACACCATCATCTCCACCCATCCTGTTCCACTTGGCAATGTCAACCCCGGGTTGAACCTTTGAGAGGCAACAGAGGGGCACTCACTTCATCATGAGAGTAAATAAGAGCTCGTATTCAAAACCTGGCTGAAGAACGCCATAAGTGAACACAGGAATCACAGCTATTTACCTGTTGGAAATGTTTTTATGGAAAAAATATGAATTTAAAAGGCAAATTAAATACATTAGTAATTCTGATTGGCCATCACACGCTCAGAGGCAAGAGTATCAAAAAGGCCCTCTATCCTCTGCACAAGCCAGATTCTAATTTCTTCTCCGACCCCAGGGAGCTTCCTTTCAACTTCAGAGTAGTTTTGGGGCATAGAGCAGTTTTTGTAAAAATGTAGATCTTCCTGTGGAATACAGAGCTGGCAGATGAAGGGTTAGACATTCACACCACAGCATAGGGTTTAAGTTGATCCACACCCTTGAGCAAAAGAGATTTCACAATGCCATAACGCAACTCAATTACTCATTTTGTCATCATTCTTGGAGTACACTGGTTATTCCATCTGCCCCATAGGTAACAGAATGGAAAACGTTCTTGACCTCAAAATCTATCAGAATTTTCAGAAACCACATCATTTGGGACACTCATAATATAAGGGCAATGAAATATACTTTTGAACAATTGAAGCAGTGGAGGGCGGCTTAGACAATTTTCAAAAAGTTATGCCAACGCACGTGGCCCCTAGAGCCTGGAGTCCAGAGCAGGGGCCCAGGTCTAGGAGTGGTTCTGTCTGACATGGAGACTGAGTTCACTCCTCCACGATCTGTCCGCCTGCGGGCCTCCCCATCTCAGTAAACAGCATATTTTTCTTTTAAACTGCTGTTACAGATTGACTGTGTCCTCCTCAAAATGTATATGTTGAAAGCTAATCCCTAAGGTGACAGTATTTGGAGAGAGGGCCTTGGGGAGGTAAGTAGGTCGTGAGAGTGGAGTCCTCGTGAACGGGATGGTGCCTTAGAGACTCCAGAGAGCTCCCTTTCCACTTCCGCCTTGTGAGGACACAGTGAGAGGCAGCTGTCCATGAACCAGGAAGCGGGCCTTCACCAGACTCTGAATCAGCCAGCACCCTGATCAAGGACTTCCCAGCCCCCAAAACTGCGAGAAATAAATTTCTGTTGTTTATAAGCCACCCAGCTATGGTGTCCTGTTACAGCATCCCAACAGATGAAGATAACTGCTGAAGCTTGCATGTGGCTTCACCCGTGACTTCTCTCTTCTTCTTATGCCTTTTATCAGGTCAGTCAGCAAACCATGTTCTATCTTCAAAATAGTCATTTCTCACCTGGATTACTACAAGGGCATGACAAGTGGTCTCTCTGCTTCCACCCTTGACATCCAGTCCCCAGACAGTAGCCTTATGAATACTTTCCAAACAAATCCAATCACATCACTCCTCTGGTTCGACACCCTCCATGACTTCCCATTTCCCTTAGAGAAAATCCAAAGTCTTTATCGTGGCTTTGGAGGCCCTCCATGACATTGTGCATTATCACTTTTCTGAGCTCCTCTCCCACTCTTCCTTCACCCCTGCTCCAGCCACACTGAATTCCTGGCTGTTCTTTGAACACCTGGGCATTCTGCACTTCTCTCTGCCGGACTGCTCTTCCCCCATCTATCTCTGTGACTCACTTCCCTCAGATCTCTGCTCTCCAAAAAGCCTAAATAATACAAGAAAGAAAAAACTCAGAACAACAACAAAACTCCTCTTCACTCTCAGTCACCCTTAATCTTTATTCTCTCTCATTCTAGCCCTCATCACCACCTAGCATGGTATATACAGATCTGTTGATTTGTCTACTGTCTACTTTCCATTAGACAAATTGCCCCTTGAAGGCATGGACTCTTTGAGGTTCACTGCTATATCCCAGCCCTCAGAACAGAGCCTGGCATATGGACCATGCTCCGGAAACACTATGGAATAAACAAATAGGTACGGTTCATCCAATCAGAGTTCACAGAAGTTATTCACATAATGGAGGATGTTCATACTCATACTACGGCTTTGAAACCTAACAAAAGTTCACTACACATAATGCTCCCTGAAACTCTGATGAAGATAATTAGAATCATTATTTGCACACAAATTGTCCAAGGGAAACCTTCAGAAACACTTGAAAAGAGAGTTGCATGTGGTGAGGAGGCTTCAGCAAAGGGAAGGTGGGCCAGATACCTGGACCGCTGCTTTTCTAAAGGACAGAATGCCCTGTGGTCTAAAAGAATATGCATCTTTCTGTTGTGTAGATTCTCCTGGGCAGGGTGAGGCAGAGCAAAAATCTTCCACTGCTATTACTAGCTATGATATATCAAGATAATACATCAAGAGTCTTGATCCTGATGGTCCAAATACCTAGCAGTGTGCCAGATCTCTGCAGGGTTCCCTAAATTGGAAGGGTGTGGGGGGAGGGGGTCATTGTTATCAGCATCAACTTACCAAGATCTCCATGGAATTCTGAGACTATTACTCAGCTTAGCTTTCTTTTACCCATTCATTTCATTAGCCCTGGCACATAGCAGTGAAAAGAACAGACATAAGGCCCTGTCTTCAAGGAGCTTATAGATAACGGCAAAGTAAAATACATAGTGATAAGTGTCATAAAGAAAAATAAATCAAAGAAGGTAGGGAAAGAGGAATTTGGGGGACAGGAGACACGGTGTAATTTCACGTAAGCAGGTGTGCTTTGAGGTGGGTGAGGGGGATGGATGCTAAGCTATCAGGTATTTTGGGAAAGTGTCTTCTAACAGCCAGTGCAATGTTCTCTGAATTTACTAGGGGAAATGTGCCCCATGTGTTAACCATTCTAGGAAGGGCCAGAAAGCCAGTGTTGAATGGCAAAGAGTAAACAAGGAGTAAAATAACAAGACAAAAGCAATTGGAGATATAGAGAGGGCCCAGGTAAAGACTTACTCCAAGGCAGACAGGAAGCCACTGGAGGGCTTTGGAGCAGAGGACTGACATGATCTGAAGCAGGTTTTATTGGACTCACTCTGGCTGATGTATTGAAAATAGACTGAAGGAGGCCAGGGTAGAAACAAAGAGACTAAAAGTTAGGAGGCTATACAACAATCCAGATGAGAGATGATGGCAGCTTGGATAGGATGGTTTGGGTACAGAGGGCAAGAGGAGACCCTGAGGGAACAATAACCTTCACCCTGACTCCTGGGCTGGGCAGGACACATGAGAACCTTATTTCTGATTTTCCCTGTAAGTTTGACAGTATAAAAGGCAGAGAAAGCCAGAATACTTAGGAGACAGAACTAGTCCTAAATGGAAGAAAAAACAAATTGTTAAATTTATTCAAAATCCGCTTCTCCATTAACGTCCTTCCTACCTTCCCCAGAATGCTATTAAATATTTTCCTACAAGAAGCTTTCTCACACTTTATAAATTCAATCACCCTAAAGATACCAATACTTCATTTTCTTCATTTGACTCCCCCAAGCCCCCAAAACTAAGAGTTTATCTGCAGATACTAATTTCTACTAAACAGGGTTATTGTTGTTAGTGTTGTGGAGTGGATTGTGACTCCCAGCGGCCCATGCACAGCAGAGCAGAACCCTGCCTGGTCTTTCTGTGCCATCCTCTCCCCTTCACTATATCAAACAATGCTCGCTGCTATTCACAGGGTTTTCACGGCCAATTTTTTCATAAGTGGTGGCCAGGTTCTTCTTCCTAGACCGTCTGAGTCTAGAAGCTCCGCTGAAACCTGTCCACCATGGGTGACCCTGCTGGTATTTGAAATCCCGGTGCCACAACTATCAGCATGACAGCAACACACAGCCGCCACAGTATGACAACCGGCAGACCAGTGGTATGGTTCCCTGACTGGGAAACGAACCCAGGCCACGGAGGTGAGAGCACTGAATCTTAACGACTAGACCACCAGGGCTGGCAAATAGGCTTATACAAAGATTTAATTTTTCTCCACTTACTAAGCTTTAGAGTATAAGGCTGTGTTTAACCTGTTTCCCACTTTAAGTGATGAGCCCCTGAGCCTGAGCACTTCCCTCTTCTGTCTTGCTGCCTGTGATAGCTAACCTCAGGCCAGCCCACAGCAAAAAAACTACGTTGCACGTTGCCTGGCAGCACCTCCATGCTCCCTGACAGAACTTGCCACCACAACTCCAGCTCTGCATTCAGGGATTTCTAGACCGCTTCTCTCGCACTGACTCTTCACCTGGCTCCGCTCACACACTGACCTCTCCTGGTCCCAACTCTAATTAAAAGTTATGTTGTGTTTCCTCAGAGATCCAAACCCAGCTGATGAGGTTGCTACAGGTGGCCAATTTCATTTTAGAGATGCTCTATGTCGAACCTCAGAGATGTCTCTAATGTTGGGAACGAGAGCAGGCTGTTGAGGGGTGGTCTGGAGCCACTGAATTTCTGATCCTTCTTAAATCACATCACGTGTATATTTGTTGATTCCAGGTAAGCCAAAATCTAGCCCTGCTTACATCTTCTCCATACACCAGGGAGGAGGGGGTTACTCAGTAAATTATGTTGCCTGAATAGAGTACAGCTGGTACCCATACTGTACTTGAAAGTGCATCATATACTTGAAGACTGTGCCTAATTCATCCCACAACCTTCTATTCTCAAGTTGAACAAGTCAGCAATTGGATCCTCAGACAAAAATTTAACCTGTTGGGGTCAGTGTAAGATACCCCTGCCTTCCTCAGGGTTCGGTAGAAGTCTAGTGAGAGAACACAGTCCTGCTTCAGGCTTCATTCTAAGAGACAAAGAACTTAGAAAAAATCTGCAAAGTGATTAACGTAGTAGTTTATAACTAGGATCAGAGAGGGAAAAAAGTACTGGAAATACTTTTGTGTATAGAGAACTAATGGGCACGTTATGACTTACTACGTAAAGGGTTACCCTACAAAGATTTGTGTTTCTGTCGATTTTTATTTAACACAGAAATTGAAACAGTAGGTTGAGTGTGAGGATGAAATTTTCTCAGAGTCAGGGCTCTTAAATATTTTGAAGGCCTATTGTTAGATGAATGCAATATCTTAAAAGCAAGGTGGCCATACATCCCTTGTGGCATGAGGTGGTCCTGGATTACACCTGTGGTCCTAGGGTAATTAATACTCTCTCTTTTTACTTTCAAAGTGCCCATGTGTGGACTATAAGTTATATGATAATCTCATTTAAATTTCCTCTATAAATTTACTTTGAAGGAATACAGGCTTAATTACACTATGCATCCCTTCTACGCCTACCAGAATACAGAGCTTTCACCGTGACAGAACAAGTTCCTGTCTATGCCCCTGCATATAATTCTCCCGGTCCCTCCATGTGACCATGATGACCAAGGGCAATCACAAATAAGCAAAGCTACCCTCCCAAAATACTTTAATCCTTGTGGCCCACCCTAGAGACTGAGCATTTTCCAGTCTCTATGTTTCTACAGTTCTGGAAATGAGTTCTCTGGAAATGAGGGTCAGCTCCAGGCAATGTGAAAAAGGAGCCTTGTTTTCAACCCTGCTTCCCCCAGAGTTGCTTCTTGACTATTTTTTTAAAATTTTGTTTCTATCCCTCAATAGGTCCACCATCCTCAAAAGAATCCAAACTGCAGCTCTTTCCCAAATCTCATCAAAATTTGCCTGGCCTGGACCATAATCTCTCAGGACTACAATCTTGGTTATCTAAGTGCTACCTTCACTCAGAGGGAGCTGAGAACAAATTCTGGGCCGGTGGGCATTCCTGTCCTTTTCACCTCCCAGTGGAACCAACCCTAAGACACATTTTAGCAATCCGTAATTCCTTAGGTTTTAACTTCTCAGAGGCATTTGATGAAACGATCATCCTAAGGGAACACCAGTCTAAAGAGCCAGATATGCACCAAAGCTGGACATAAGAGGCCAGGGAGGTATTTAAATAGAATTAAATGGGACTTCTTGTTCCAAAGTTTTATTGTGGAGCAAAAATTACATACACAGCCCTTTATTTAATTTGCCCAGTTAGTTTGAATGTACCCAATTAGATTTACATTTTCTTCTAATTCAGAAAAAGATCCTGCCTAGAGATTTGGCAGGAAGCTTAAGTCTATATGGTAGAGATTACAATGGACACTCGCCTGCCACCCTCGCCTCTGGGTTTGAGCATTCAAGTGAGTTCCGGACAATGAAGTGAAACAAAAGTGTGTCACTTCTTGAGTTAAGCATTAAGAAGATGTGTCTGTCCTATGATCTCTTTCCCTAACCTCCAGTTAAGCGGAAAGGACCTAGAGGAGGACGGGGCCACAAGAAGAAGGAGTCTGGGTCCCTGAACGACCAAATCATCCACGATGGACGTAAGCAAGAAATCATCTATGATTATTATTTTCCACGGAAAATTTGGAGCTGTGTGTTACAGTATTTAGGTGTACTGGCTAATAAAATCCTATTCTTAGATTTTGAGTCTTGAGCAAAGATTGAGCCTGTGTTTGCAGAATCTTCATACATTAGGATTAAAGGACCTTTAAGTAAGTGCTGGGAAGGATGGCTGGGGCTAGAGAGGGGCATTAGCTTGCAGAATGTTGCCTTATCTTTCTCTCTAATTTCCTACTTTTCCAGACATTCCAAAATCTGGCATCAAGAAGAAAAATTTGTATTCAGAGGGAACTCGATTTTGTTTCTAAGGATAAACTTAAAAGCCTTTCGGGGAAAAACAGTTTTCATCCTGTATCATCTAAACTAAACATGGAGTCCTATTTATTCATTCATTCATTCCTTTATGCACTAATTCATTCATTCATTCACCATCGAGAGTGGGGAATTGTCAGCAGGCAAGAGAAATGGGCAGGAAGATATGACGGTGTAAAGCAATTTAAAGCAACACTGTCTTTACGCATTATGAATGAGTGAGTATTGAACTGCCAAAGTAAAACCACTCACTTGATCAAAGGCCAGAGCTTTTTAGGACTTTAAAGTAGGGCCAATATAATCAGAGTAAGACTATAAAGGTGTAATAGCAGGATGTCTTTCCAACTGTAAGAAATGATTTCCAGTGGCTCTGAATAACTAGACATCATCACTGTCCTTTGTCTTCCAAAAACATATGTCCCAGTATGTTCTGTATTATGCGAATCTTATGTTCTGTTTCACGTGATACCTATAAGCTGTTCTGTCCAAATTCCAATTCCAGCTTTGCATAAGTTCAGCTGTGATCTACAGTGTATTCTAAGTCTCTTCCACAATCCCTCCGTTCCACATTATATACTCACCTTCAGTGCTTCCTTCCCGCCCTCACATCCTAACACCTTCATTTAATCACCTCTTAATCATTTGCCTGAGAAGTAAACCCTCCAGTCACTTATTGTTCCCTTGCAGATGCTGCTGGGGAACGACTCTCCGCGGGCTTCACCTAACATTCCAGCCCTGCTCATTTGGCTGCGCAGACTGCGATTCCGGCACTCCAAAGCTTTTAAGCTCTTTCTTTCCAAGAAAACTCATAGCTAACACCATTATTTCCTCACAAAAAACAGCTAACATCTGCAGACTGAAACATCAAAACAAAGAAAAAAGTGTTGCACAGTTCTGCTAAAGTTGGACGCAACCTTGATCGGCCATTTTAGGCAATAAATCAATGTTCTTTTCGATTTCTATTAAAAAATAAAACATAGCGACTGATTTTCTATTTCCCCTCGGAGGAGCAGTTAACAAACAGGTTATATGCAACGACTCATTAGTCTTAATACCTTCCAGTTAATCGAACTAAGATTCTATTTAGAAACCTAATTGCTAACAAAATTCATCAGGTTGCTCAATCTTTCATCTTATTCTGTGTATAAATTCATTTCATACCCATAAAGTCATAAGTTCATTTCGGCAGCATAATTTAATTTATTCAATAAACTGAAATATCCCAACAAACTGCTAATTATAAACTAACAGTATGCAATATATTTACTATAATTATTCATTGAAGCTCTCATGTTAATTAATAGCTTTGAATATAACTAAACTGTACTATCTTACAAAAGTCATTTTTTAAACTCTGATCTTATTTGTTCTACAATCTCAGTTAATGTAGGGTCCTTTTTAGAAATAAGGAAATAAGGATCCTACAATATAAAACTGAGACGAAACCCAAGCCCCTAATTCCAGCTGTTTCCTGTGTAGATCATAACGGCCTGCAGTCATGGCCTCTTCCTTCAGATCAGTATTTCTCAAACTTTACTGTGCATATGAAACCCCCCCGTAGAGCTTGTTAAAACAGTTTCCTGGGACCATCTCCAGAGATTATGATTCACGAGGTCAGGCTGGGTCCATGAATTTACATTTCTAACCAGCTCACAGATGATAGCAATGCTGTTGATCCAACGATGACAATTTGAGAACTACAAGTCTAGCTTAAGCCAACTTAAAAAAACAAACACCTATTTGATTATGCTTAAGTAACAGCCCATCTCCACCAACTACAAAATCAATAAAATTCCTCTATCGATATAATGTAAAAATGATAAAAATTAAAATTCCAATTTTTATATTAATACCCATTCTAATTCCATAGCTTGAATACCACTTTCTAACTCCTTTCTTTCAAATACCTCTATTTTATGTCGAAGTGGAAATGATTTATCTTTCCTCACTTAGACCATTCCAAATCGGTCTTCTCAGCACACGCTAGAGTAAATAATGAGTGAAATTTTAAACCATAACACTAGAATCTTAATTCTACAAAATCTCTTTACGGAGTTCACAAGTCATTTAAACATTTTTCTATCCCTCTTTAAATTTCCAGTGGTATTTTAGAAATACCAATACCAGGAAGATCGACATATGTTAGAGCGCACTAAAAGAAACAGACACATACCTTCACTATTTTAATGCTGCATAGTTCGACAGAATGGGAGAAGACTTTTCAGGAAAGGGCTCAGAAGCCGCTCCTCCCCCGGCCCCGGCCACCTTCCTTCTAGGGGTCTCCTTTCAGTCCTTGTGGAGGGAAGGGTTTGGACATCATTGCCTGACCAACATAGGTTTGGTCTAGCAAGAGTAAGAGTAGATCCTACTGTCCAAAGGCACATAATAACTTACAATGGTCATTTGAAAGCTTATCTGATATACATTGAAGTCTCAAGGATGCTCAAAGACAACAGCAGAACAGGAGAAGCAATCAACTACAAGCCAGGTGGGACTAACGGAGCAGGCACTGTGAAAGATTTATCCCAATCATTGCTTTCTCCCACATGCCACTTCTCAATGGTCTCTCTCAGTTCTTCTCATATCAATCTTACAGGCAATGTCCTCAACTGCTCCAGGTCCTAATTTCTCTTTAGTCAATTCATCATTTACCCCCCGAGTGCTCTAACTCCAAAAAATATGCTTTGACATACCACCATTTACCCAACAGCAGCAAATATGTACTTACATATATTCACAGACATAAACCTACATACACAAGACTGACATTCATACACTCACAAACACGTCTGGATATGGATGTTGTCATTTTCAGTGAGTGTATATACATACACATGTTGATAAATAAACATATATTTACAGGAACAAGTTCATGAGCTATAAATTTTTGTCCTTTTGAAAATTAGAGCAACTAAAATTTATCAACGCTTGGAAAATATTCAAATTTTTAGCTGATAACTAATAAATAAATAAAACCAGTGTTCTAAGAAAGTATTGACATGTGCTGGAGGGGATGTTAAAGTCAAAATGTAAACAATAAAACACACGCCCTATAGACCACATATAACTATGCTCTGCCACAACAGTAATACAAATAGCAAAACTGGAAAGATTATGCTCAGTTTTTATGGTTTTCAATTCCTGTGATTTCTACGGCATATAAGAATTGTATATTTTACTAACGATCAGGCACAAATTTACCTTTTCACACTTACTTCTCCGTTTTGGAAATTAATGAGATATCATTATTTTACAGCATGCCTCAGCCCATTTTAAATATTTTAAGCTTTCTAAAAAAGTTCTCGGCATTCACTTTCTGGTTAATAGGAAATGTCTCTAACTACAGGATGAGTCTGAAAATGGAAGAAAATTATTACATGTAGTTTAAGTAATTAAATAATCTGACACCAAGTGTACATGTGGCTCCATCAAAATTAGCTAACCAGGAGTTCATAGAAAGTTAATGACAAGGATCGTGTTTTTATCCTCCTTTCCCAACAGTTTGAGACTGAGCTGCTGGTCTTCTCTTGCTCTTGCTTTTAGAAAAGGAGGGAAAGGTGCTTCCTCAGAGGTGGAGGGCACAGCATCAAAGCCTGATGTTTCCTTGAACAAAGCTGCCCCCTGTGTAGAGGAGAAATGAGGAGCTGCTAAGACAGCCATGGGGAACTCCCGGCTACCTCAACACTCCACGCCTTCAGCACAGAGTTTAGAGATGCCGAGGTGAAATGGAGGGACAGCAGAGCCGCATGAAAGTGCGTCTGTGATAGTGGAAACAACTCAAATATTCAGTCGTAACGTGACTGCCTGTGGTTCCTGAGCTCTTCGTTTCTCCAAGGATCCTGTAGTAGTTCTCTGAGGGGCACACTGTGGGTGTTAGAACAACGGCCTTGTCATTATTTTTTTCTTTCTCATCCATTATCTTTTTCGTTCTACGAGCAACTGTATACAATTGGTTTCATTATCTTTACTTTTGTGCTTTCAGTGACAAAGGAGAAGGAAATTACTGTTTTCTATGCTTCAAAAACCCATGTCTCATTAATAAAGATTTCTATTAACTTCACGAGAGCACTTCAGCACATTTGAGGTCACTGAGGGTTTTTTTTATTCCATTTATTCTATTATAGTATGGTTTTACTCCACACACTATGGTTTTGGATGACCACTTAGCAAAAAGAGTAAAGATGCAATGGTTGAAGTAAAGTAATAGATTTTTCCAACAGAAGTTACCCAGGAACTTTCAATATCTATATAAGTCTACATATACAATATTTGGTATGTATACAACAATACATTTTATATAAATCTGGCCACTTTGATAAGACTTTGAGTCAACTATACTTGTCCTACAGGGCAAGTAGCTCAAGACACTTAGTGAAAACCTAAGGAAGGATGTACACCTCAGAAATACCCTATAAAACAATTTACCTGAGCACACGGTAAAAAGAAGGGATGTTGGTAGGTACACAGTGAAAGGGAGAGGTCAGGAAAGGTTACAAAGAATGATGGAATCATTTTAAAGAGCCTAAACAACCTGTCTCGAAAGTAAGAGAGATTCATTCAGTTTCACCCACCTCAAATTTTAAATGTTGGGTCTCAAACTGAACTAATGATGGAAGTTGAGCTATATCATCTAAGCCATTTATAACCAACTACAGTTTGCTTCCTTAAAGTGATAGCTTAATCTAGAACTTTACTAACATGTTAAATGAGGAAAAGTTATATTAAATGAGTACAAAATAATTTTCTTATAATTTAAGTCCCTACTGGTCAATATGCTAACATGATGTAAGGGAAGAAATACAGGCTTTGGAACATGACATAGATTCAAACTCAGTGCCTCTACCAGCTCTGTGGCCTGGAGAGAGTTTTATTAATTCTGAGCTTCCCTTTCCTCCTATTAAGAATGAGAGTAACCGGGGCCAGGCCTGGTGGCCTAGTGGCCAAGTTGGTTCGCCACACTTCAGCGGCCCAGGTTTAGTTCCTGGGTGCGGACCTGTACCACTCATCTGTCAGTGGCCACGCTGTAGTGGTGGCTCACATACAAAAAAAAAAAGATTGGCAGCAGTTGTTAGCTCAGTGTGAATCTTCCTCAGCAAAGGAAAGAAAATGAGAATAACAGGATCTTCTTTGCAGAACTATAAGAGTTCAGAAGTTATGTAAAGCCTTCTGCAAAGTCACAGGAATAAGTTTACTATATGATAATGAGTGGTTGATATTAATGTTATTATTAGTATATAATTTCCCAAACTCTTGCTAATAATACTCTAGTAACAGTTAATGTAGCATTTTGTATCTCATATATTCTTTCATTTGTCCCATGCAATATGTCAAGTGCAAAGCCAGAGCAGGTATGCTAAAATAATACTACTGCCCCTAAACAAATACTTTTTGATTAACACAAATAATTGACATTTTATTTAACAAGTTATCACCATGTCTTTCCCATCAAAAGGTCAACATCTGCATACATTCTTCAAAGAGCAAACATGGAAGAGATCATGCTCTCCAGAGATGAGTATTTTTGCAGGCTTGTGTTCCATCTCCTTTAGCTCAAGTTTTCCTTTCAATATTTTCTGGAGCATGCATTCAGCAGAATTATATTGAATTAAATATTAAAATCTTGTCATAAGGGAATGGGGACTAAGTGATAGCAGACATCCATGAGTGAAACTCTGAATAGCTACATCTGTTTCTCCACAAGTCTTGAAAACGTCTTTTAAACTCAGCCCTAAAATCTAGACAAACAGAGCTCCAAATTGCCCTCCACTTTTACGTTTTACTGGGTCCCCAGCTTTCTGGAAAATGCAATGTTTGAACTCTGTCATAGCATTTTAAAAATCCAAGAATTCTCAGCCCTTAAATCAAAATTATCAAAAAGTAGAAGTTGTGTCTAACTAAAATAAGATTTATATTTTGACTTCAACATTAACCTATGATCGGCTTCTATTTCACAGTGAAATAAATACAGATTGAGGAAAGAATTTAAAAAGTGAATGCCAGACTCTGTACACCCAGTGGGTTACAGATGTATGAAAGTGGTGGCAGAGAGCCACTCCACTTCCTTCAAGATCCAAAAACATTTGGAAGGAAATCCCAGAAGGAAAGACGTCTGACAGACATGTTCTCTTCGGGGTTTCCTGCCTCCTCGTTTGCCAAGCTTCTAAGACCCCATTGCTTGTTAATAAAGTTTAACAAAAAGACTTTATGAAATGCTGATTTCACAGAGTGAAATTTCTATTAAAGGCCTTTTTATGTAGTTGAAGTTTCCTCCCATCTGCATTTCCCTACTTCACAAATCCAAGGAAGCGTGACTTGGAAAGCTACAAGCATAAGGTGACATTTGATGCGCTTCCTATCAGTGGGATATTCACCCCCAACACAGAATCCAAATCAAGCAACCATAGCTTAGACACTGCAACAGAGAAGCTGCTGCCCCCTGAGGGTATCCTTATGCCCCTCAATGTTCCTACTCCTTCTCCTGTAAAATGGAATCTTTAGAAGATGCGTACTGTACACTGTGTGAATTAACTCAATAAAAACAGATACAGAAAATGAATGAAAAACTAGATTCTACTTTCTCTGACCTTTACAAAGGTAGCCAAGAGAGAAAAAAATAGGTTTTCAAACTTCCAAAATTAGCATCTAGATCCTACAATATACATTAGTCCAACACAAAAAATAATGTGAGTTAAAACTACTAATTCTATTTTACAAAAAGAATATCTTTGATATAACTAAACACATATTTTTGCTAATCAGAAAGTCAGTTAATTTGGCTAAAAGCACCTGAAGTTTTTCCTGTGGACATTTGCTATATTTAACACATATAAACTACTCAGTTCTATAAACATTTAAAGATGATCTAAGTATTTAGGTCTTTTGGATAACAGAAAGGTAAATAAAATACAGTTTCACCCCTTGTGAAGAC
The DNA here is from genome assembly GCF_037783145.1 of Equus przewalskii. NCBI lineage: Eukaryota > Metazoa > Chordata > Mammalia > Perissodactyla > Equidae > Equus > Equus przewalskii. The sequence goes on from NC_091849.1 coordinate 53,043,502, forward strand.
CGCAGTCTAGCACTACAAATAGATATTTCACAAAGGATATTTCAATCTATGCAAGCATACTTGGGAGGGAACTCTGCTTCAAGGCAGGAAACAAAGGTGGGTCCACTAAGCACCATACAAGAATTGGGGTTGGTGCAGGGAGAGGTGAAGGACAGAAGAGAAAACACTTAGAAGAAAAGTTTCACCACTTGTAAAAAGTGAGCATCCATCTTCAAATCAAATATAAAACAAATAAGGCAATTGTTAAGATTAGGGGTCTTTAAATTAGTTTTGTTCTGTAAAAACAATAGATTAGATATATGATAAATAGATGGATGGATAAATGATAGATATAGATAGATGTAGATACAGATATAGATTAGCATGTATATACTCATACATATATCTATTTATAACTAAATGAATAATTCTCCATGATTTCACAAGATAATTCTGCCATAAATCTTGAATCATTTTATTCTGACCAGGAATGCTATCTACCCAAATCCCACTTGACCTCAAGTCTACCTCCAACACAAAGATTATCATCATCATGCGCTCCTCCTGCACCGAATTAGAACAAATTTACAGGCTTGTGTTTTTAATTCAATTGCAAGAAAGGAGTGCAGGAAAAAAAATGATGCAAATACAAAGCAAAATGAAGAAATGAGCTTTCAGGGGACTACAGCAATGAAGAATGAAAATGTGGCCTAGACTGTGCCCTTGAGACAGAAACTCCAGCGATTCTGCCTCCCACAACACTCTGTCCGTCCTCCCCGACCATGGTCCTCACCATCTTGCAAGCATCAGAGAGCCAGAGCACAGCTCCTCCTCTCTATAGACCAGGGAAGGAAACACCAGCTCCTCCTATGAAAGCGTGTTGGGAACTCACATCTCTGCTTCCTTCATCACTGCCTAGAAACAATAGCTTTCGTTATATTTCATATTTCTCAGAGAGCTTTTCCATTCTTATTATTACTTGACTTTCATATAAATTATATGAAGAAAGTTTTAAAAAATATAAACTTCTATGAACCTAAATAATGTTTAAATTATCTTCACATAAAATTCTCTTTATATAAAGTCTGATTTTAGAATAAATGTTTTAGGAACAAGATCTGCCAATCAATACTATTTTCCATGAGAAAAGAACATAAAAATTGGCTCATCAAGATGGTTAGACCCAGGAGAAGAAATTCTAAAACACCTGAGTGTTCATTTAGCAATAAAAACCGATCACTCAGAAAAGAAAGATCATCGGAAAGGGAAGATGACACACTTCTTGTAATTTAAAGACAATTTCCTGCCTGCTGAATGACGATGATTAGGTTCTATGTTGCTGAAAAATATTCCAATGTTCAGAAATTTCCTGGATGGTCTCATCAAAGTCTCCCCATGTAACTGTCCATCAGGGATCACAAAATCCAATATCCACAGGCACATATATGGTAACCTGGACCACATATATGAATAGAGTACAAGTTCAGCTTAAGGCACTCGGATGCATTTACTTATCTTTTAAGTGTAATCTCAACCAAACAAAACATTTCCCGAGGTGAAATCTAGCTTACTAGCAGCAGCTAATTTGCATCTCCTACTTAGTCTAGAGAGACCAGCCGGAGGAAACTGGGATTCTAGATGTTGCTTTTATTATTAGGGCCTCAAGCGAGCTGGACAATCACTTCCAAATCAGAATTTCTGTCAAAATGATATTCCCCAAATATATGTTTTTGCTTCATTTCTTTTAAATACCATCTATTACATGAGAGTGACCCATAAAGTTATGGGTCTGCATAGTCTAGCCCCTTCGTTGATTAGGGAAAATAAAAGGAAACAAAAATAAAAGCTAAACTTGGAAGGGGATAGACGAGAAGAGAAGAAAGGGTCAGGGAAAGTTACAACACAGAGTGAAAAGGCACAAAGAAAGCCAGAAGACTTGGAGGAGCTCAGAGCTAATGAAAAAAACAAGGACACAGGGTGGGGGGAGGCAAGGATGTGAAAGCCAGCTGGAATAAGAGAGAGCAAGGAATACAGGAGCCAACAGAAATCCAAGGACAGAAAGTATTGGAGATTGAAGGGAACAGGAAATTTATTGGAAAGCGAGTTGTTTTTCCTTTTGTATCCAATGCAATTCTATTCCAGGCAGAACTCTAGTCTGAACCTCAAAGAGGATAGAAGGGAAGTTGAAACTCATAGGGGTCTTTCATGGGCAGGAGCCAGGAGCTCTGCAAAGACAGATTAGAGGAACATGATATGACAGCAGACCGTCTGACAGCAGGTACAAGGACGGAGGGCTGGCAGCTTCATCCAGCACAGTGTCTTCCAACTTAGGTGAAGCAAAAACAATGATAGCTGGGCTCCAGCTCAGAGCTACTGAATCAGAATTTCCAGCACGTGTAATAAACACCTCGGGTGATTCCTATCACCAGAAAAGTTTAGGAAGCACTAAAAGACTGGGGGCTCTGGAACCAGAACAGCCAGAATTCAGTCACTGGCTCTGTTACTCATTAGCTGTTGACCATGAACAAGTTATTTAACCTTTGTGTACCCCAATAACTAAATCTATGCAATGGACAGTTGTGAGGATTAAATGACTTCTTGCCTATAAAGCAGTTAGGCAGTGCTTGGTACATATTGAACACTCAATAGTGGAAGCTATATAGCTATAAAAGTCCTTTGAATAGAGAACTCATGCAAAATGACATTTTAATTGATTAAAACACAAAATATGAGGATGATATAAAAAAGGCTGCCTCTCTTATAAAACACTTGGGAGCACATTTCCCAATGGCACAGAGATCAAGCCATAACTCTCAGAGTTTCTGCCCTTGGTCTCAGCATGCACAAACCAGGCATTTCCCTTTGGGAATCAACACGTGAACAATCTTGACAAAAAGCTTTTTTTTTAAGCATGTATAAGTCAATTCAAATTAAAAGTGACTCCAAGATCTAGAGTCTCCATGCTCAGGGGTAAGGGCTCTCTTGAAATGAAATAAATCCAGGACATGGCCAATGCTGAGATACCCAAAGAGACCCACATCCATCACAAGACTGTTGAGGATCATTTGCCTGGTAACTCTCATCTCTTTAGTCATTTCCCAATATATTATTCTCAATAACCACCTACTTCTTCTGTAGAACCTTGCATAGTTCTCTGCCTTTCCTGTTATGCTAAGACTCAGGTCTCTTTATATTTCCAGCTGAAAACTCAGCTCTATAATAACAAGCTCCATGACATTCTCAACCTCTTTAGTGAACATTCCCACCATCTTCTGGCATTAAGTGAAGCCACAATCACCCTTGTGGAAAGCACCTGACCCGTAACCCTCTCATATAGAGACTGCTTAGTCTCCTACACCTTGCTTAGTGACAAGAAGTATGAATGACATCTTTAGTTTCCATTACTTCTTTAAAATTGTTACTCTTTTCAACTTGTAGAAAAAATCCTGCCCCTTTGAGATCTGAGTGATTTGACCACACTGTCCTTTATCCCTGCTTGAGGACTTGTATCCCTCATATACCAAAGCCATTAAAACTTAATTCACCATTGTTCCCCTTACCCCAAATTTTGACACTATTTTCCAATGTATTCAATGTCCTGATGAACCTTTCATTTAATATTTGAATTCCGGTGAAATTCACTGGAGTTTTACTCCATTACAGCCATGAATTCACACGGTCATACAAGGGGCTTATTATTGCTTGTGACTGGTCACTTATTAAGCCTCTGACCACAAATATCAATATTTTCAACTTTCCAACTTTGCTGTGTCCATGACTAAAATCTTTGGCTTTATCAGTTCTACGTGTCTTTGGAACTCCCTACTTTCACCTTATCTGTCAGATATCTTATGTCAACAAAGCGGGTCTTGAGAATGGCACTGTACCCGCTCACATGATATTTGAGGAACTATGGTGTAATAATAATGAAACAGATTTTTTTCTCAAAGTGAGTGAGTTCATTCTGTGAAATACAACTTTTTCTGTAAACAACAGTATCGATTTAAATGTAAAATAAGAAAACCAAAAAGGATAAACAGCCTCAAAGATAAGAAATATAAAGTCGCGAGTGAGGCTGAGAGATATGGCAGAAAACAGGATAAACATATCAATAGTCACATCACACATAATTAAAGTTAAATTCACCTAATTAAGGAAGACAATCAGATAAGTGGCTTATAAGAGATACATTTAAAGCAAAATAATAGAGAAATGAACATTGTCTTAAGGCATTTACTTTTTAAAAAGACTAAAATCTCATGAGTTAAATATTCAAATAAAGAAAATTAAAATGCTAATGCAAAAAGAATAAAAATATATGAATGTTTTTCAAAAACTAGCAATCAGTCGTCAGTACATTACACATGTGCACACAGACACAAACACACACATAGACGAGAGGGCTAACAAATCTAGAAGATGCTTTTTGAATAAACTGATAAAATATGTAGATTTCTAGAAAGGTTTATTGAATGACAGAGAGACAGAGAAAGAGAAAATGAACCAGGGATGAAAAGATGCAAAGCAAAAGAGAAGATTAAAAAGAAAACGTTAATAATAAGAAAAAAATGTTTACCAACTTCGTGCCCCTAAAATGGAAAGATCTGAAATAAACATATATCAATAGAGATAAAATATTATAAAGGAACTATCCATTTAATCATTCATTGATTCATTTAACAAATTTTATTGAACTATGTCACTAGAGAAGGAGTAAATAGTACATTGTTTCTCTGAAGTCAAATACTGAAGTTGAGCATATTACTTTTCATATTCTTTTAAAAAGACCTTCTTTATCTTTTATAACTTTTATCTATAGTGAAAAACATTCAAATAGTAGTCTATTTTTCTATAAAATATTACTTTTCCATGAAGCAGCCAATCTTTTTGTTCCTTTGTTGAACTTTTGTTATTCTATACAAACTTCAAGCTATAAGATGAATAAATTCTGGGAATCTAATGCATAGCATGGTGATAATAGTTAATAATACTGTATGACATACTTGAAAGTTGCTAAGACAGTAGATCTTATATGTTCTTGACACACAAATAAATGGCAATTATGTGATGTGATGCAAACGTTAGCTAACGCTATCATGGTAACCATTTTGCAATACGTAAGTGTATCAAATCTGCACACAAACTCACACAGTGTTATATGTCAAATATATCTCAATAAAACTGGAAAAATATGTAAATAAATAGTTTTTCTAAACAGTTTGCATATTACCTGGAATATAACCATTTCAAAACTTTTGTAATATGGTAAATGAATATATTTTTACAACTCAAATTATATTGCAAAATTGGTATTTTTTATATTTTCCCTGTTATATTGTTAATCTTTCAACTAGCTTCTTTGGAACAAATTTCTCACTGAGAATAATCAGAAAATCTGGACAAGATATTAATGAGAAACACTTGCTTGATAGCCTGAGAGAGTTGCAAAGGTAGTGAGGACTTCAGTGACCAATTTAGCAAGGAGGAGACACCCTGGTAAACACCCTAGGCCTTTTAGTTAGAACCCCTGAAGAGCTATAAAATAAAAGCAAGAGAGAAGAGAAAAAGACAAGTCCTCACAAATGAAGAAGGCTCAGCCTCAAACCAGCTAAGCATCTGACTGGCTTAAGGTAAGCTGTCTTTACACTTGCTACTGCCTGCTAGAAGCAAAAGATCATCCCTTCTCCACCTCACATCTGTTAGAACGACTATTCTCAAAAAGACAAGAAATAAGCATTGGCAAAGATGTGGAGAAAAGGAAATCCTTGTGCACTGTTGCTGAGATAAATTGGTGCAGTCACTATGGACTTCAGTATGGAGGATCCTAAAAGGTTAAAAATAGAACTACCATATGATGTAGCAATTCCACTTCTGAAACGCGGAATGGGTATTTAATTGAAGGACAGGAAATCACTATCTTGAAAAGACATCTGTACACCCATGTTCATTGCAGTATTATTTATAACCAAGACATGAAAACAACCTAAGTGTCCATCAACAGATGAATGTATAAAATCTGGTGTATATATATATATATGCATATATCTCTCTTAGAAATCTTGCCATTTGTGACAAGATGGATGAATCTTGAGGGAATTATGCTAAGTGAAATAAATCCGAAAGCAAATGATAAATACTGTATGTTCTTACTTATACAGTGGGGAAAAAAGGAATACCTCATCAATAGAGAACAGATTGGTGGTTGCCAGAGGTGGGGAGTGGGTGAAATGGGGAAAAAAACAAATAATCCCTTGTGGAGAAGGATAGTATCACTCAGAGCCTCAAATTATTTCCATAATTTTTCCATATCAGGTGTCTAACAGAAACTCAAAAATTAGTAGGCATTTCAGGAGGGAAAACATCATGAAACAGACCCTCTGGAGATCTGAATATTGGAGCTATCAGACATGGAACTTAAAATAACTCTGATAAATATTCAAGAATTCATGATAAGACTGAGAATTGTGGCAGAGAATTAAAAACTGCTTTTAAAAATCACATAGAAACGCATTAACTCAAAAATACAATGAAAATTATGAACTCAATAAATTAGATAAACAGCAAACTAGACAAAGCTGAAGAAGGAATTAGTGAAATGGAATACAGGTGAGAAGAAAATATTCAAACGGAACATGGAGAGAAAAGAAAGGGTGAAAATACAAAAAACAATGTAAGAAATAAATGGGGTACAGGAAAAGTTCTAAGATTCTTCAAACTATAGGCCCAAGTGGAAGGATTAAAAAAGAAACAAGCAATACTTGAGGAGAAATGGCTGAAAATTTTCCAAAACATATTAAAGCAACAAGTATCAAGCGATAGATCCAAGTGCTATGAACCACTAGCAGATACAAAGAAAATTAAATCTAGACACATCACAGTCATATTGTTGGAAACCAACGACAAAGAGAAGAGAATGCAATATACATTATCATGAAAGAACCAAAAATAAGTCTGATAGCTAATTTCATTGTCTCTGTTGAGACAATGTTGAGAAATCTGCATTTTATATTGCTGTCATGTATTTTATTTATATGGACATACATTTATACTCAATATCCATTTATATTTATGCACATTATATATATATGTATATGTGTGTGTTTCAAAACAAAGTAATTTCAAACAAAGAAAAACTGAAAGAAATCATCAGCAGATTTTTACTAAAGAAAACATTAAAGCAAATACTTCTAGTTAGGAAAATAATTTCAGATGGAAGAATGGAGATGAACAAAGGAACCAAGAGGGGGCCAGCCCAGTGGTGTAGTGGTTAAGTCCGGCATGCTTCCCTTTGGAGGCCCAGGTTCACGGGTTCAGATCACAGGCGCAGACTTATACCACTTGTCAAGCCATGCTGTGGCAGTGACCCACATACAAACAGAGGAAGACAGGCACAGATGTTAGCTGAGGGTTGATCTTCCTCAAGCAAAAAAAAGAATAGGAAGATTGACAACAGATGTTAGCTCAGAGCAAATTTTCCTCACCAAAAAGAAAAAAAGGAACAGAGAGCAAAGGAAAAAAAAAGTCTATAAATATAAATGTATATTGGCTGTACAAATACATATTACAAATATATCATATAGAGAATTAATATACACAACAATATAAAAAGAAGGCAGCAGTAAATGGAGTTAAATTACTATATTTGCATTTTTAATAAGTTGCAGTAGTACTAATATATAATATTTTTATAGATCAAGGTTGTGTATTGACATCTTATAGATAAAAACAGAGTAGACTACAAAAAGTAAATAACTAATAAGCTAATGCAGGGGGAAAACAAATAATAAAAATACATAATTTCAAAGGGGCCATAAAAGGAGAAAAAGGGGTAAAAAGGAACATGGAACACCTGAGACAAACAGAAACCAAACAGCGGGAAGCTACCTTGGTTTCCTTCCGAAAATTCCTCCCCAAACATGGGAAGGTATTTAGTAAATGTACTAACAGGTGCATGGTGACAAATTAAAAAGAATATAGTCACTTTATCCTCCAATTAATTTTAAGTAGAAATATAATACATTTAGGTCTAATTCCAGAGACTCTTTAACACCAAATACTTCACTCTGAATCATAATTTTTGCTGACAGCAAATGTAACTTAAAGGATCAAGATATAATGTAAAATAGCTATAAATTTAATCTCACATAATCTACAATTTTGCTTTTATAAATCTAATATATTTGAAACACTGTCTGTGTTAGAATTTAGATCATGGGAATTTTATTGTTGCAATGCGGTATTAACATATGAAGAAATTTAGCTACTGCTTAAGCAGCACTCGGAAATCTCAAGGTATTAGGAAACTTAAATTTAATTGAATCTTTAAAACATAGCAATTAAGCCAACTTCATCACACTCGCTTTAACAGAGACAAATATAGAAAATAAAACAAGCCCTAAGAGACACCTTGAACCGCGAAATGATCCATTTTAACCTCTTGGTCTATTAAGGGAATCTTCTGCAAACCAGTACCATTAGCAAAAAATTAGAGGCAAAGAATTTAGTTAGTAGAGCTAAAGTAGAGTAAGTCTTTCTTTCAATCACACTGACACGTTTTATATTTAATAATAAATTAAACTTCAAATGTGTGTATGTGTATTTATATATACACACACCCAATATTTAATTTTATCCTAATAATTTATCAGGGATATACTATTACCTCTAATGCGTAATCTGAAAATTTAAGATCTGGCCAAGCTACGGCCTGCACAAAATCACAGAATAAACTGGCAGCCGAAAAAGGTTAGGTTTCCCATAGAAGATTGGATTCTTTCCTAATACAGCAATCTATCTGTCCCAGCTGCAATCAGATTATTTCAAACCACAGGGGTCCTGCTCATGACTCTCTCTGCCAGACTTAACAGTCCGCAATTGGTTAAACACTGCGCTGTCTCTCCACAGCCTTCAGAATCCACATTCAACTCTTCTCCCCATAAAAGCGTGACTAAGTCCCATGAAATGAAAAAGTAAGACACAAACAGAAACAATATTCATCTTCCATCACTAAGACCAAACTCTATCAACACCATGTATTAATTCTCATCACTCTGCATTCACTTAAGAAATATTTATCATTGTACTCCAATGTACCAGTCATAGTTTTAGACCCCGAAAAAGTGCTAAGAAGAATGTCATGGTCCCCATAAGCATCAGATGCTTATGGCCTAGAAGGCTAAACATTCATTTATTTGTTCATTCCACAAGTATTTGCTGGCCATCAAAAACTAACCAGACATTCTATTAGCTGCTGAGAACTCTGTGGTGGATTTTTTCGTCGTTTTTATGATGCTTAGAGTCTGGTAGGGAATTAAACATCAAATAATCACAATAAGTATATAATACATATTACATATAATGAACAGTGCACTGTGCAATATATGATAATGAGGGCTGCTTGCCTCGAAAGTCTAGGAAAGAGCTCATGAGAAAGCAACATATGAGTTGAGATCTGAAGGGTGAATAGAAGTCAATTAGCTGAAAATCTTACTAGCAGAAGGGAAAACAAGCAAAGACAGCATTTCAAGAGGAAACATTATTAGAGAACTCAAGGAAGGCCACTGCGCAAGAACAAGAGAGAACAGCTTAAGGTGAGGTTGCAGGGAGATGCAATGAAAAGACCATTTGAAGCTTCAGAGAACACCTTAAAAGGTTTGGTACTCATTCCTAAAAGCAATGATAGAAGGTTGTGAAACGGGGGAATAGCATGATTCCGCCTGAAAGAGAGAACATCTCCCAACTATCTACACAGACGTTGGGTTGAAGAAGGATTGCAATAGTCTAGTTGTCCATATGAGAGAATGTCATTTTGAAATTGGCAGTAGCAGTAAAGTTTGAAAAATGAATTTGAGAGGAATTCAAGAGGGAAAATCACAGGACTTAGTGATAACTTGGATGTGGGGAAATGGAAATAAGGAGCTCTTGGTTTGTGGCTTGCAGAGCTGAATGAATTATGATGGTGTTCCATGTGATAGAAATATTGGAAAAGATCCGGAGTTATAAGGGGGAGAACATGAATCCAATTTTGGAAATGTTGAGTTTGAATTACTTTTGAGATATCCAAGTGACGGTGTCAAGTGAGCAGCTGAACATCGGGACTGGAGCTTAAGAGAGAGATGGGAACATAAATCTGGAAGACACAGATACACAAATAGTAACTGAAACCGTGAGTGTGGATAAGAAGTGATGAGGAAGCTGAACACTTGCCAGACAGACAGAGGCCACTGAGCCAGTCTGGTTTAGGACTGAGGAAGCCGAGGTAGGGCTTAAAGCAGGAAGGGTGCCATTAAACAGAAGCCAAGGAAGGAGATACGTTTCAGAGTCCACTGTCAGGTGTCAATGCTGCTGTGAGTTCAAATAGGACAAGACATGAAAAATGACAATTTGACAAGATTGGGACTAAAACAGAATTATGCATAAAATGCCATAAGTGCACAGAAATGGGGCATGAACTCTGGAGGAAGAAAAGAGTTGATAAAAGAAGTGATATTTAAGCCGTGTTTGAGGAATGAGTAATTTTCCAGGCTAAGGAGTTGAGGGATAAAAAGGCAGTATTTAGAGAAGGTAGAGGTATTTCTCAGAAAAGAGCAAGAAGTTCTTCATTAGGTTGACAGATGTCCAAAAATCCTATTCCTCGAATTCCTTGATGAGTCATCCAGTCATTTTCAATTACCCTTCTTTCACATCCTAACAGAGCAAAGTAGACATCCTCACGTGGCAGCCCAGCATCTATCATTGTCCCCAAAGCCCACAAAATCAGAACACAGGGGGAGAGAGAAATACAATGTTAACCCCACAACAGAAGTCATATGAAGTCAGGTTTAGGGAATAAAAGTTAAAGATTCCTGATTATATAACAGATTGAATATGAAAGTTAAAAGAAAAGTTGTAATGGCAAGATCAAATTAGAATGTAGGAAAACTAAATAGCAAGACGTGAACATATGAGAAGATAAAGAATAACTTTCCTTCTCTTGCATTGTCAGCAACAGACTTTGAGTCGGATGACCATGACCGTCTTTTAAGCAATAAGGAGCAAAGTGTCTCGTAAAGAATCCACAAATGATGAATTCCAACTTGTAGAACTAAGATTACAGTTTCACATATTCATACCCTCAACTGAGAATACACTAAATGTAAAACTATAGGAAAATGGATATCTAACGTTAGAATAGTTGATTTAAAGCCACATCGTAAAATTATGCTTACCCTCTAAAATATTAGAATTAATACAAGTTATCCTTTTGTTCACAAAATGAATCCGGAATAATCATTTTTGCACCTAGCAAAATTCAAAAAACTAACAGCTAAACCTTCACACTGTCCTTCCATTTTTCCATGTTTTAACACTTACATAATGATTATCACTGTCATTGCTTTGGAGAATTTTAAGCTCTTTTAAGGGAAAAGTACATTTCTTTACATATATGTTTTTCATTTACTTGCCATTTCTGGTTGAGAGTGCATTAAATCGCAAATATGTGGATACCATTAAGTTGCCTATTGTCTTAAAATGGGTTTTCAGGAATCCCAGGGGAATAAATTTTGATCTGAAATCTCTATCTACAATTTATTTTCAAGCTTGTTCCAGTGTGTTGAAGCATAAATACATTAAGGATAATTAACGATATAATGGATAATTTCTTCCTACTATGTTTTCTTAATCTTCTAAGTTGGCTTCCTTCCCTTTCTTGCCTGCCATTCTGACGCATTTGTCGTCTTTGTTACAACAGAACAAGGAGAGAACTAAAAAGAAGGGCGCTATCCTTGGAGGAGAGCCTACAGATACAAATTAAATTATCTAATGCATCTCTTCCAAGGGAAAAACAAAGAAGGCACAGTCTCCTTTAGGCGACCTGCAAACGGCCACAGGTAGGAATTTTGCTGGGTCTGTTCTTTAGAGGCGGGTCTATATGTTCACAGCAGAGAGACGATGGGAAACCTTTTAAGGGGTGAGGCCTAACACGACAGAAATGCTCCAGTAAGGCCCCTGGGGTGCGGAGGCGACATCATAAGGGGAGAGAACACCAGCTGGTTGATGGGGGAGAGGCCGGCTGGCAGTGGGCAAGGGGTGGGGACGCCCTGGGCCGCGAGGTGGTACCTGCGCGGGGTCGAGCGCCCCTGCCACTGAATCCCCGATCCAGAGATGCTCCCGGAGAAGCTGCTGGTAGCTGAGGCAGTGCTTCACCGCGGATGGCACATTCCCCATGGCGGAGCCTGGGGCTGCTGGTGGCGACAGGAGGGAGCCGCAGGACAGGGCTGCGGGGCGCGGGCGGCGAGGAGCAGCGGCTCGGCGCACTGCGGCGGCGCCGCGAGCGAGGGAGGGGAGCGGGCCGCGCCCAGGCCGGTGCGGAGGCACCTGCGGCGGATGCCGCCAGCACCGGGGAGGAGAGGCCCCGCCGAGCCAGAGGACCTTCAGGTGTGGCGCCCTTTGCACACGGCGCTGAGCACGCCGGGCTGATTGCATCTGCACACGCCCCACTTGCCGGCTTCGCCTCTGGTTCAGATGGGATGGAGACAGCAAGGGATCGAAATAAAAGGAAGGGGCCTGCGTTTTTGTGTCGGTGAGTTTGTTCCTTCCCAGCTACATCCTTTTGTGCTCAGTGTAGATTTGTCCCGCGTTGAACTGACTGAGTTTATGCTTGATGACAGTAAACTCGATTTTAAAAGATTTTGAGGCAGTTTGCAAGGTTAAAACATATATACAACAATCTAATAAAGAAGAAAATATAGAAGGTACTAAATTAAGCGAGATGTCACAGATAACTTGGTAGGTCAGTAAGTTGTCAATAAGTCACTGAAATGACGTTGAGTTGCTCAAGAGATGCATGGGCCCAAAATTATGGAAGCCCTAAAAGATTAATTCGTTCCAACTGAAGGTTCTAAACAAATCCTTAGGACGTTAGAATAGGAGCAATCTATGGTGAGGAGGGGGTAGGGAAGATGGTTCTGGAACAGACCACTATCTGCTTCCCCCACTTTCACAAGCACACATGTCGACCCACTCTAAAACTCATGAGAGGGGGTTGGGCAGCCTGCTAGCGAGCCATCATATTCATCAAGAAGAGTCTCGTGCAGCCAAGTGCGCATGGCCAGGAATCCCAGTCAGCCTTACTGGTTGCTGCAGCAAAGATAAATTAAGAGCTCGCTGCTGCACACATAGTTGCACACCAGATGAAAGGATCCAGAGATTACATTGTAAAACAGAGTGTAAACACACTTAAAAGGAGTTTAACACCCAGAATAAACAAACCGTCATTATTGTATGAGGGTGATGAGACTTGTGCTGGTGATAGAAACAAAGCGGTTAAAGATAGAAAAAGGCAAAGAATGGGAGAGGTAGCGTGGATCCTGCAGAGGAACAGCTCTGGGAAGGGCCAAGAGGATGAAGGGATCTTAGACGTCTCACAGCTGTGACCAATGGTGGTTAACTTGGAGAGCATGCTCTGAGCTGCCAAACTGAAGCCGTGCTGTTATTGGGCACCTTTAAAACTCTCTACAGTGCCCAAGTTTCCAATTATTATTTACCTGAACATGACAATTTCACAGGTATATATTCACAGTGCTAAATCTCTATTGTATGTCGTTTTTAGCAGAGCTTGTGTTAATTATTTTTCCACCAGAGTTGAAATGCAACATACAGTTTGCGTCAATGCCCACTACCATTTTTCTCTCTCTGTTGCAATTTTATAACAAGGAACACAATATCTGAAAGAATTTAAAAGGGTCCAATTTGAACAACAGTAATTTAGCAAGGTAACCTTCATAATGGGTTATATGGGTTTGAAGTTCAAAGCAGCAAAAAGTTTTGACAATTGACATTGAAGTCTAAACTTTTGGAGAATATGACCTCTAAGATAAGCCAAATATTGTATGATCCTGCTACCAAGAAAAACAACACCTAGACATAAACTTTACTGCTTAACAATTTTCTAAATGGGAAAAGTCTTCAGAAAATTTCATATCCCAATTAGTTCACCATAGTAATATAGTTCTTTTACAGAAAAAATCCTTATAAATATGAAAATATTTTTGACAGTTTTATTTTAATGCATTCCAGATGGAAAATGCTATAATTTCAAAAATTTAAACTATAATTCCTATAAATAACAAAACCATTAGCAATAATAAGGACAAAATATCTTAAGAATGTTTAATCACATGAATTAAAGGGAGTGAAAATAGATGTGCTTTTGCAGAAAGTATGGTTTGATCTTAAATCTAATCATGAATGCTTAAAATTTATAGATTTGCACAGCTTCAAATTATAAATTTGAACGTTTGTTATTAGTATTCATCTCTTTTTGTTTTATGATTAAATGAACGTTCCCAATATGTACCTCTGTTATTGAAAATCTAAAAAGCTCTAGGTGAAATGATAATAAATACAGCAAACTCCTGTCGTAGATAATGAAGCTTTCTCTCCCTAATGTTGAAGGTTAGAAAACCTGGGCTCCATCAGAACAGTAAAAGAATCACTTGTTAAAAATCACAATACTTGTGACATATCCTGATCTGCCCTCTATACGACTCCCCTTCATCATAGGACTAAGCTACCTCTATTTCGTTGCATTTCATATCATTCAAATAGAAGAAGATACAAAAATTCATCGCAAACTAAAAGGAATTAAATTTCTTGTTTTCTCTAGTGAATTTAAGTAACTTTTAAGTTACGTGCAAAAACATTTGAGTTTACCTGTCTCTCCTGAATTGTTCTTGACTCCCTTCTCTCTTTTACCCTCCTACCCCTCCTAATCTGTTAACCAGAGGTGTTAGTTAACATCTTGGACCCATCTCTTGTCTCTCTGTGTTCCATTGACTTCAGGGGCCACCACGGTGAAGGGAGGGAGAGCTGAAGTGCCCGTCTTACATTACCTGCAGTGGGAGACTGTCTTCACTAGTTACTAACTGAGTGACCTCCAGCAGGTTCTTTAGCCCCTGTTTCCTGATCTGTATGAGCATGATAATAAATGTTCCTACTTGGGGCTGGCCTGGTGGTTGAGTTCGCAAGCTCCACTTCGGTGGCCTGGGTTCACCAGTTCAGATCCTGGGTGCAGACCTAGGCACTGCTCCTCAAGCCATGCTGTGGCAGCATCCCACACAGAAGAACTAGAGGACTTACAACTAGGCTCTACAACTAGGTACTGGGGCTTTAGGGAGAGGAAGAAAAGTTCCTACCTGACAAAGCTGTTACCAAGATTAAATGAGCTAGAATCTATAAAGTGCTCAACATGTGGTTCCTGGCACATAGTAGGCCTCCAATAAATGTTAGCTATTATTACTACAGTAGCCTAGTTTTCTGCTTTATTTTGCATGCACAAATCTACACTGTTAAGCCTGAACAATTTTTTTTTTTTTGGTGAGGAAGATTTGCCCTGAGCTAACTTCTGTGCCAATCTTCCTCTTTTTCTGCTTGAGGAAGATTAACCCTGAGCTAACATCTGTACCAATCTTCCTCCACCTTATATGCAGGTCACTGCCCCAGCATAGCTGACAAGTGGTGTATGTCCGCGCCTAGGATCTGAACCTGCAAAACTGGGCCACCAAAGCGGAGCGTGGTGAACTCAACCACTACTCCACGGACCAGTCTCCAGCATGAGCAATTTTTGAAAATCCATATCTAATCAACACTTCTAAGCTTAAAATTCACAGAGATTTCCCATCACCTTTACAGAGAAGCTATTTCTTAAAATGACAAGGTCAATTTTTCTTGATGAGACTCTTAATTACCTTTCCAGTCTCAACTCCTGTCCATTTTCTAAACTCATCCTTAACTCCAGAAATATCAAATTATTTGTAATTCCCAAAGTTTTAGGGCTCTCCGTCATTCCAATTTTGTTCCTTATAGACATTTTGGGAAATACAGAAGATGTGTACAGTTATCAATGAAATTACCCATCAAAGTAATCCTAGAAATATTTTAATATATTTTCTTTCAAGGAGAAAATAAATTAACGTTTTCCTGTCTCTGCTTTTTATTCTGCCCTTTTCATTTGACATTGATTTGAATTCTTTGAAACTATGATGCTAATGGCTATGTAATATTCATATATACATGTATAATCAAAATCATTTTTCCATAATCTTCTAAGGTATAGCCTTTTAATTGTTGTTGAAAGGGAGATGGTAAGCTGGAATATGAATATGTGAATGTTTGTGTAAATAGTTATTTAATTAATCTTCCGAAAATAGCATGCAGTGGAAATCTTCCACTGTAGTTGTGTTTCCGTCAATTTCTATTTTCTTTTTAATGAAGTTTTGCTTCATATACACAGTATTTCCTAGTAAGGTTTATAATTTGCTTGTTTAAACTTATCTTTGGTGAAGGTATTTTGTGTGTTTCCTATGGGGATCTTGTATGGGTTATTGGAATACCCCTAAAGGCTGGTTTCACTTTTGCTTGGCCGGGATTTCTAATGAGTTTGGTTTGACAGCTCTAGGATTTATTTTTTTGTTAGCATCTTAGCTTGGGGTACCACAGGGATATTATGAATCTGGAACTTGAAACCATGCACAATGGAACTCGGCTTCAGTTTTCTTGCAGGGGTTTAAGGTCTCACCTGCAGAATCCGGTGACCTTTTTCCATTTCGCATGTGTGGAACCGCCTTTGGAGACCCAGTGGTTCAGGATCTTGGCTCGCTGAGCTCCCTCTCCTCAGACGGCTATTGGTTTAGATGTTCCTTCCCATGAGATTGAAGGCCCAGGCTCTGGCTGTCCAGCCCTGTACCTTCTTGTGAGCTTCTTGTCAGTATTGAGCCCCTAGTTATGTCCTTCAGTGTTTGAGGGGAGGGAGAAGCATCTCTCACATCAGCTTAGTCCTCCCTATTTATTAGAATCCTAACTTGAACTTTTTTCTATGATCATTGTGTTTGCACATATTTTTCAATACATTCTGGAGTTCCTCTCTCCTCTAGGAAGGGAAAGGTAGGAACCCAGAGATGCTGAACTGAACTAAGAACATGACATTTCACTCGGAGAGCCTGAGAATCTTACTACAGTTCTGATAGCTTGATGAATCCACAAAGACGAAAACCCCATACTCTCTATACCTGTTCCCATCCTTCTCTCTATCTCCTCTCCGTGGAAAACGACAAGAATGAATTACAGACTTGTGCATCGCCCATATCCTAAACAAAGCCTCTCAGAAACAAAATGGGGAGGGCTTTATACTCCGGAGACTGGTCAAGCCAAAACTAGTAGATGACCATATCAATTCTCTCAAGTGGCAAGTCCTTGAGGAAGAAAGGTGTAGGTGAAACAGGTTATCTTATGAGTCCCTCTGCTCCCAAAGATGCCTATTTCAGGTCTGTGTGATGACAGCATGGATAGAATCAGAAGCAAGGGAAAAAATCAAAATTTTAGTAGTGGTAAGTGCCAAAGTGGCATGTAGCCAAGGTACCTACTGGGCAGGGATCAAAGGCACATATGGTAAGTCGCAAAGTGATGCCATAGAACTTTGGCAAGTATCACAGCAGTAATGTGCTCCAGCCTTAAACAATAAAAAAGAAAGAATGAAAACAACTTGGTTATCGGTACTGGATGATACCTAAGGGGAAGCAAAGCTTTCATCATCTTGGTTTTATTGCTAAAAAATTTAGATAACTTCTCACACATGTTATATCTGGCTGATCTAAATTGATGGGAAGGATCACAGAGCATTTAAAAACATTCTTGGCATTTGGTCACTAAAATCAAAGTTCCATTAACAATACCATTGCTCTGAAATAGAGCATTCTTTTGAGAATAAGTAATGAGATCTATTTTACCAAAATAACTCCCCACCCCAGGTGATGGATACCTGGCACTCGATACAGAAATCAGAACAAAGCTGCAAACCATATTTCTCCAGATGTAGGAGTCTATTTATTCTTTCACTAATTCAGAAGGATCCAAAAGCATTAGCTTTGCCAACTGTATTGTAAAATGAAAGATACAGACATTGATTGTTCATTAACTATTATTAGTTTATTAGATGGCCACGGTGCACGTATTTTTTTGCCAATAGATATAAAAATATCTTTTCATTCCATTACTTACAAACTCAGACTCTACTTGGAAAATACTTTTATCAATCAGTTGATATATTTTGATGGGTTATAGTAAAGTGAGCTTAACAGGTAAGCTATATTAGCTCTTACTCATGGACAATGTCATTCTTTGAATCTTTCAATCTGTATCAAGTAGTATTGAACAAGACAACATGTCAATATCAATTACAAGGACAGAGCACTTGGTATTTTTCTTTGCACACAGTAGGTACTCAATAAAGCTTAGCTTTCTTTTTCCTCTTTTCAAATTAAATCAGTCCACTGTTAAGAATGTATATGTGACATTGTTCCAGTTCAAGGAAATCTGTAAAACCCCAATTTAATTAATGACTTCTATAGAACTTTAACTCACGAAAGAGATTTTTGGGTTTTTTATTTGGTAATAGCTAATGGGAAAAAAATATGAACAAATATGTAAGATATGCTTTCTTGACTTTGAAGATCTCACATTGTAGCAGCAACATCTGAAGAAAACTACCTAATTATAAATATTAGATGTAGCAGATGCGTTCTAATCAGAGGACTGTAAGAAATTAAATTCCGATGTTGTAGAATCTGGATTTAAAAAAATTATTTATAGAAGAATTTGCATGTTCATCAAATGTTTATTGAGTAATTAATCGCATAATAAAATAGTGCTCTATACTACTATGTGGGGAGTAATGATAAGCAAGGCAGTTTTCAACACAAAAATCTTCTAATTTAGTAGTGAAATATGATGCTGCTCAAATATCTGCAACAGAGCAGCATGTTGCCAAGTACCAAGTAATAGTACTGGTTGAGAACTGTAGAAGCAAGAGAGTCTATTGACTCGGCGTTCACTTGGGAAAATGAGGGAAGACGTCCTGAAGGAGGCCCCGTGTGAGTTAGGCAGACGGTGCCTATCAGGATGAAGGGCAGGGGCTGGGGAGGGGAGAGAAAAATCTGCTGATAACAGGCTGCATTACTACCAAGAACTATCAAGACATGGAAATAACTTTCAAAGGAAAATCTTCATAAAAGCACCGGATTTAATGATATTTTTATATCCATGATTATTTCACTGTGGATATCATAGGTAAAATGGTCATTTTCAATTTTGCCACAGATGAAGGTAAACACATAAATCCACCAGAGGTGCTAAAGAAATTGATTTTAAAGTATTTATTTTGCAAGTCAGGCTTTTATATACAGCTTTAGATTTTTTTTTTTTTTTGGTTAAAATTCACTGCCAATCCTCCTCCTTTTTTATGAGGATGATCGGCCCTGAGCTAACATCCGTGCCCATCTTCCTCTATTTTACATGTGGGACACCTGCCAAGCATGGCTTGATAAGCAGTGCATAGATCCATGCCTGGGATCAGAACCAGCAAACTCTGGGCTGCAGAAGCAGAGCACGTCAACTTAACCACCGGGCCAGCCCCCATATACAGCATTAGATTTTTTTAGAGGGTGTTATGCCTGTTCTCCATGGCCAGGGGAGGAAAGATCATATATTTAAGTGACTAGACCTATGGAGCACTCTGCTGGGTATCTTAACTGTGTGCGTTGTTGCTATTTAACAGGTGAAGGAACTGAAGCTCACAGACCATGGAGAACTGTGCCAAAGTAAAAAGGAAGTGTAAGAGGTGGACTCAAACTTGTGTCTGTCAAAGCCTTTGCTCTTTATTTTTCATTTCATGACTTTCAAGAATAGATAATAAAAAGACACTGTTGACACATCCGGTCATTTGTTCCTCATACCATCTTTTAGAAAAGGAAACCCTTGCTCAGAGAGGTTCAAATGTTTCCAGAGAAGGTTCTTAAGAGCTAAGAGTTGAACTCAGTCTTCTGACTCTGCATTCCATGAGATTTCCACAATATATGGAGGAATATATATGAAAGAGACTTGTCCTAAATATGAAACCCAAGGACCTTTTCAGGTTTGATGACATTAAAAGTAGCATTCATGGGAACAACATAAAGTTAAAGAACTCTCTTAATAACTTCAGTAGTTGTGTGTGCTCTGTCTTATTCGAGAGTAAGCCTCACTTCCAGATCTTCAAAGACAATTTGTGGAGGGGTACTTCATCTTGATAATGATGTGTGGCGCTGGTGGTAATGGGATTTCTCTTTTTATAAGCCACTCAAGCCATGGACTTATTATGGATCTAAGTTTGTCAAAATATCTGTGTATCTGATAGGAATTTTGATTTTTGAGTTCCTGATCATTTCATTTTTTTCTTTTCATTTTTTTCCCTCTATGACCTGGCATATTCATTAGTATATTTCCCAAATATCATACGGGTTTTTTTTTTCCTGAACTAATGAACTCTTACTCTACCACTTTAGGAAGTTTTACCATCATGGAAAAAGTGGTTGCCTTATCAACAGTTTCCCAGAGTTTTCTTGGAAGTACAATTCTCTAAAGAATTCACAACCGATTGGATAATAGTGTTCCTTTCTTACTGGAAAGCCATCACTCCAAGAACCTTTTATTTATAAATCGTAAGGGCAGAAAGTCATAAGAGTGCTTTAATAATTGGCATTATTCAATGTCCTGCATTTTTCTGGCCTCAGATCTACACTAAATTCACAAATGGAAATGCACCAATGTGGAATAATATAAACTGTCAAGGGAATAATTTATAGTTATTGTGTAATGCAATATTAATTTTTGTAACTTTAAAAACCTCATATGTGATATTTGGATAACTTTTCACTTATTCATTTAAAGTTTGAAATTAACTAAACAGTTGACCAGAGGCCTGGGGGTGGGGAGTGGAACAGGAGCCCTAAAACCACGTCCCCTCTCCCCGCTCAATCTCTGCTCCCGTTAGTTTTCCTCCAATGTCTTCCATTTCACCTTCTTACTCTACGTTGCAGGAACACACTTGTTACCTAATTTATTTTATTATTCCCTCAGAAACTTTTCTATACACCTTAGTGGTCTATTCAGGGATATTTCTGAATCTTGATGATTCATACTTTGCTTAACAGAAGTGATATAGAGTTCATGTTAGGATTAATCAGCATTATTTGAAACATTTTAAAAATGTTTTTTGGGCTTTAAACTTCGTCTTCCACAGTGGAATAATTTAAATCTATGTTTCTCAACCTCAGCACTATTGATATTTTGGGCCTGATAATTCTTTGTTGTAGGACCTGTCCTGTGCATTGGTAGGAATTTTAGCAGAATTCCTGGCCTCTCCCTACTGGATACCAGTACCTCCTCCAAGTCATGACTGCCAAGACTATCTCCAGACACTGCCAAATGTCCCCTGAGAGGCTGAAATCACCACTGTTTGAGAACCAGTGGTTTAAATGATGATGATGGGGTGGTGGCTCCATAACTCAGGGGTTAGAGCACTGGTCTTGTAAATGATGACAATGGCAATGATGACAACAAACTTATCATGCACCAGGAACTATTCGAAGCACTTTAAGTGTACGTTATCTAATTCACGAGAAAGACTCTGTGATTCCCACTTGACAGATGAGACAACCTGAGCACAGAGAAGTTAACCAAATCACTTAGCATCACAGGGCTAGTTAGAAAGACAGCTGCAATTCACACCCAAGCAGTCGACTTCAGAGCCGACATTTTTAATTGTCAGGCTATTGGTGCTTTGCTGAAATCACACTAAGCAAGAATGAAATCATCAAAAACGTGGAATTTTTAGGTTTAAATTCTTTTCCGTCATTTCAAACATTTAAAACTTGGAAAATAGACTTCCTACAAATTCGAACCCTCTCCAGATAAGTAGCTTCCCTTGTTCCCTTAGTCCTGCTCTTTGAGCTGTTGACACTCCATCAAAGACCAGATTTCCAAGGCAGACATTTAAAGCTCAGGTCAAGGAAATAGATTCCTGGGATCACATCCTGACAAAACCGTAATCGTGAGTGTGAAACCCATGAACATCATGAGGCTGCTGACATGTTTTATTACTTTATAATCATCATTCGGAGGTTAAGAGGATCTATTTATTCTTGTTATTATTAGTTCAGAAGAAAATGATTAAAATTAGTTTATAGCATTTATCCTATGTCCCTCACCATTCAAATGTCATTTTTTATATTCTTATAAATAAGAGCTAGCAAAAATTAGATTTCTTTTTTCACCTCCCCATCTTAACTGTGTGTGGCAGAGGTGATATTTTTACACAAAATAAAAACTATCATACAGCATAATTTATAAGGATTTAGCCTTTGTAAGTAGTCTGTCTTCAGAAAATGTGGTTTCTCTCTTGCTCTAAAATCTTGTTTTAATTCATTTCAGGCTGACTATAAAATGTTTAAAGGAATGTAGTCTAATAACCCAAGTTTTATATCTAATCAAGCACAATTAACTTATATAATATTAAGTGCATGGTACATATTATCTCCTTTCAAGTTTCTAGGAAAATTGAAATAATAATAATAACCTATATTTAACTTACATTTATTGATTGATTTCTATGTACTATGGACTATCTTAACAGTTCTTTACACATTAACTCATTTACTCCTCACAAAAACACATTTTGGGTAGGTATCTTTAATATCCCCATTTTAGAAGTGAAGAATCAGAACCACAGAGAGATTAAAGAACTTGACCGGGTCACATAGCTGATGTAGCTGGTTTATAAACCTGAGCAGTTTGGCACCAAAGCTGTGCTGGTATCATTTATGTATACTGCCCTCCTAAAATGGGAGAATTATCACCATATCTTATTCTTCATTTTAGTAGATAGATGAATTAAATTAGAAAATCTATCTCATATTGGGCTGGCCCTGTGGCCGAGTGGTTAAGTTCACGTGTTCCGCTTTGGCAGCCCGGGGTTTCCCAGTTCAGATCCTGGGTGAGGACATGGCACTGCTCATCAGGCCATGCTGAGGCGGCATCCCACATGCCACAACTAGAAGGACCCACAACTAAAATATGCAACTATGTAGTGGGGGATATGGGGAGAAAAAGCAGGGGAAAAAAAAAAGATTGGCAACAGTTGTTAGCTCAGGTGCCAATCTTTAAAAAAAAGAAAAAAGAAAGAAAATCTATCTCATATTGACACAGTAGGAAAAATGTACCTGGTTTCTTAAAAATTGTACCATCTCTGAGATTCTTGGCAGCAGAGGATGAGGATTTTATCTTATGAAGAAATTAATTAATAATTATAAAAATGATATTCAATCTAAAGAGTCTAAATTATTAGAAAGTTAATTTATTTTCCTTCTTCTCCTCTCATTAGCTTAAATATCTGGGTCCTCCATGCCTTTCACATCACCAGTGTCAGTGAGACCAAATTTCCCAGTTTGCTTGTTTCAATCCTGGGTTATACTTGTCCTCGTGTCCTATACTACTTAGAATTCCCTGAATTTCTCACTTTTAACAAAGATTATTTTACTTAATAATTGTATTAAAATAAGCTGGGATGGGGACCTGCCCCATGGCCGAGTGGTTAAAATAAGCTGGGATGGGGACCTGCCCCATGGCCGAGTGGACCTGCTTCAGTGGCCTGGGTTCACAGCTACTCCACTCATCAGCCATGCTGTGGAGGCATCCCATATACGAAGTAGAGGAAGATTGGCACAGATGTTAGCTCAGGGTGAATCTTCCTCACCAAAAAAATAAATAAATAAATGAATAAAATAAAATAAGCCAGGATGGGTTGAGTCAACCTCCACCCTGTACTTCCAGCTTCTGCCATAATCTCAGTTTGCAGTGTGTGAGACATTTGTTCCAAGGGTGGAGTTCTCACTTTAACATGTAGTTAAATCTGTAAGAAGGCCAGCAACAAGCCTCTTTCTTTCTTTGAATTTTTTCTGAGGCAGCATAACTATTATCTCCCTTTCAAGGACAGCATGCGGGGTGCCAGCTGATAAAATGAAATGTGCTTTTCGAGAAGCAGGTAGGGACAGTTAACTCCCTCTGGTCCTGGGTGGTGATGGTAGAAGAAGAAATCTAGCCATCAGCCCCTGCTGTTCCCTTGGTCTACCAGCTAGTTAGTTGTTTCATGATCCCTTCCTAGTCCTGCGAGATGCCTGAAGTTGTCAGGATAGCAATCATCTGGGTCAGAGGGGAGGCTGAGTAGTCCCACTATGGAGCATCGAGAGTAGTGAACACTCCAGATATTGTGGGTTTTTTAAAAAATTATTGTCCTATATAAATATACAACTGTTAATTGACATTGTATTTAGCAAGTACCTTTCATTTTGTAATAAAATCTTTTGATAGCAGTCGCATGAGAAAACAGAAATGTGCATATAAAATAATGCTCTGAATTTCCATTTCTGAAGAAAGTGGATGATGCACTTGTACTTTGAACAAAGTGCATGTCAGCGTTCACCATCTACCACGAGGGTTGAGCTGACCACATGAAAATCAGAAGACGTAAGTCACAACAGAAGCATCAGCATTTTAAGAAGACCATACCCAAAGACATCATCTAAACATATGCAAGTGCAGAGCTGATATATGTATCAATCTATAGAGCATGACTTTTCACTTAGATAAATGACTATTCTGAGTTACATTATAGGACTTTTGGGGGGTTGTGTGTGTGTGTGTGTGTGTGTGTGTGTGTTTGCCCATGTGGATAGTAAAGAGAGGGCTGTTAATATATTCACTCCGTGAGGAAGAGAACTCGTAAGTGAGGCCTGTTTATTACATTGTCTTCCAAGATTTCAAATAGAAAAGCAGCTCAGCTAATTACCACAGAAGTTTGGTTTTGTTTTTTACCTGATTCATGGAATCAAAGTCAAGCTGTTGATATTTACTCCTCCAAGATAAAAGATCTGACTTTATTGTGAATGCTGTTATAAGTTCAGTTCGAAGTTCAACGCCGAAGATAATTTTTTTTTTTTTTTTGCCGTAATACAAAGAAAAATTTCAGTGGAGCACAGCAGTATAGTAAAAGCAGCGTTCTTACTAAAGAACCTATGGAGGAAAAAGTGTCTTTGGAATTGGTTGTGAAGCACAAATAATACATGAATGTGGCCAAACTGGGGAAATATTCTACTAATCACAATTGAAGATATGGATGTCAAAATTTACACATATTAGGAAATATATCATTGAAACCACATTTTTTTTGCAATGAACTGATGCTGAATCAACCCAAACCAACCAAACCCTGCAGCACAGCAGAGGGACAGTCCTTCTTCAGGGGTCATCTCTGGTCTGATTTTAGAATATTAGAGTCTTTGGGAACAGCCGTGAATCAACGTCAGTCTCTAATCTGCACTGAGTGTTTCTGCAAAAGATCTTTCTAAATCATGATGGCATTTTGTTCAAAAAGATCTGAAAATCTTTAATACACATGTTCAATTAATAGAGGGTCCAAGACTTCAACTTTTGAAAATCTTAGCAAATTGCAATTATAGAAAATAAAGCTTGCAAAGAGCAATCTTTGCTATTTATCTTTACTACTTCAAGGAAAATAGTGAAAGTTAAATGCTGTATAAGATTTGTCTGAAATTCTGTCATTGAGTTTTGTGATTTCTTGAATTTGGGGAAGAATCTTTTGATAAAATTCATATGTTTGCTTGAATAAATTCATATTCTGTATGGGAATAAAATTAAATGATAAGATTTGTACTTTCACAACATTTAATTTGTAAATATTCAACAAAATAGATATTGGATGGGATATTGATGTTCATATTGAAAGACAGATATTGAACTTGAATAAAAGAACAAATATTCATAGAGACAACTTGCTGGATGAGTTTTATCTTGCAAATTTCTTTGTCAAAGCATAAGTATTCAACATGCAATTAAAAAGACAGTACTTTATAATTAGTTGGGTTAAAAGATTTTAAAATTTGAATAAAATATAGTAATTGAGAACATTCTCTATTTAGAAGATTTTTTTCTGAGTTTACCAAGAACCTCAGCAACTGTATAAAACTATTTTCTCAATTAAAAAAATATTATAATTCATAAAGAAGAGTCCAATAAAGAGGTAAAATTTCAATTTTATTAAACAAAATATATATCTTTGGAAAATAATGTGGAAGTGTCATGGAAAATTTTGATCTATATTTGGAATATACATTGGAAAAGCATACACACACACATTTCAGACAATATCAGTGATATGCTGTTACAGAAAGATATGACTAACAAATGGATTAAGTTCATTTAATGTTCAGATAATTACTACAACAAAATCTATTTGCTTCAATCTATTTGGATGTATATTTTTATTTTTTATAGAAAACAAAGTACTTTTTGCAAAGAGATATTTTGTAGGTGCACCAATATACTGATCAATAAATAAATATTTCAAAATTTACATAACTTTAATTACTTTTAGTGCACTTTTAAAATTCAAAATGATCTCGGTTTGGATGACAAAATCATATAGTCACTTTATATGATCAAAACCACAGCACACGTGGGAAGCTGCAATATGATTGTATTAGTTTTTGGTCGCTGTGTAACAGATTACCACAAACTAAGAAGCTTAAAGCAACATACGTTATTATCTCACAGCTCTGTCTGTCAGGAGTCTGGGCATAGCCCAATTGGGTCCTCTCCACAGCGTCTCACAAGGCTCTGATCAAGGTTGTATTCTTAACCGAAGGCTTGGCAGGGGAAGAATCCACTTCCAAGTTCATTCTGGTTGTTGGTAGAATCCATTGTTCTGTGGCTATACCAATACAAGTCCTGACATTTTACTGGGTGGAGGCTGGAAGCCACTCTCAGGTCCTAGGGGCCACTCATACTTCCTTGCCATGTGGGCTTCTCCAATGTGGCCACATACTTCATTGAGCCCACAGGAAAGTATCCAGCTCCAGTTGGCGAAGTCAGCGCCTCAGATGATGTAATGTAATCACAGAAATGACATTCCATCACCTTACTCCACCAGTCAGAAGCAAGTTCAGATTCTGCCCACAAAGAGAGGGGGTTACACAAAGACGCGAACCCCAGGAGATGGGAATTGCTGAGTGTCAACATAGGGATGGCCTGTGACAAAGACGATATTAGATATTTTAAAATAAGAAAATGAGTGTGCTGGCGTATGATCGCATATTATTCATACATTGCAGTAGTTTTAAAATATGTCCTCAAGTTCTTTGGTAATCCTGCCCTGAGAGGTCGTGTCTTTGTGTCCTCTCCTTGATCCAGGGCCAAGCTTAGTTGACTTCTTTCTAACAGAATGCTGTGGAAGTGATGTGTTGTGACTTCTAAGACTAGGTCAGGAAAGACTATGCAGTTTTTGCCTGATTCGCTTCCAACACTCGCTCTTTGGAAGTACCTCCTGGGGAACCCAGCCACCATGCTCTGAGGAACCCACATGACATGGTGAGGTCACGTGTAGGTACTCCAGTCAATGGATCCAGCCCAGATGCGAGAATGTGAGTGGAGCAGCCATCTTGGAAGTAAGTCTCCACGGCCCAGCTGTTCAAGGCCACAGCCTTTCCTAAGTCTTCCCAGCTGAGGCTCCAGACATCGTGGACCAAGGAAGATTTGTCCCCTCTGTGCCCTTTCCTACTTCCTGATCCACAGAATCCACGAGGGTAATAAAATGGTGCTGCTTATAGCTCTAAACTCGAGGTGGTTTGTTACACAGGAAGAACAAGTAGAATGTATATTGAGGTCTTGTGTGTGATTTTTTTTTAATATCATAAGATCAGAAAACTGATATAATTCAAAATGTCTCTGGCAAAACTATGAATTAAAAAAATGGAAAGTTTGGGAACTTCATAGATTGGCATTTTAAAATCTTCTCAAGTATATTTCCCTATGTATTTTAATTACATACGCACTTAATTCTTTTTTCAAATTTGTTATCAGCAATTAGTTCATGAAGTTTCTATCACTAGAAGCACAATTTTGCATTAAACTATTGTCTGCCAAGTTAAGCATTTTACATTTAAAACAGCTGTGACATTCTATTTACTATGTGGATATTGAAAATCAATAACAAACACTCAAATACACATAGCCCATAACTAAAGCCAGTTGTTAACATGGGAAAATATTTAAATTAAATACTACCAACTAAATGAAAAATATATTAAAATAACATGTTATGCATAAAAAGTAAAATGTTATGTGTGAAATGCAGTAACTCTCGATCAGCAACAAAATGTGGGTATCATTTGCTTTTCCACAATTTATTTGGGTTTTATTTCAAGGTCAAGTTGCAGCATTTAGATGTTATGAATAACGTAAGATCTTCCTTGGAACGTAACAAAAGGAAGTAAAAATATTGTGATTTTTGGCTTTCATTACAAACACCATGTCAATAAACTTAACAGTACTTTAATAAAGAAATTCTGAAAAAATCTGGGAGTCATGCATACTTTTAGAATGTACAAAATATGATGCCTCTATGAGACTTCCCCTTTCATCACAAGAGTACTAAAAGCATATTAAAATAAATGGTTAAACATGATTTACAGCTGTTTTCTATCTAGGAAGACATTGCTTCTTCCATAACAAAACAGTTGTTACATAAGAATTAATCCCAGATTTTCAAAACTGCCATTGCAAAGGGTACAGAAGTTGTTAAGAGGGAATTGAAACACAAGATATACTAAGGAGTTGTAAAAGGAAGAGGTTGTAAGAGCCCGGGGCTCATGGCCCAGAAAACTACACGTCTGGACTCTATGGGAATGCCCCAAATCTTTGAAATGCCTGCACTCATTCCATTATCTTTGAGGGATGGTGGAAAGCAACTACCAATGACCATGGTAAAAGGAAGTCATTATTTTCAAAACTAAGGGCTTACAATATAAATTCCAGGTAAGACGCTAACTCAAATTAGAAATGGGACAGTTTGTAAGTACAGAAAATAGAAATGTTATTCATTATGGCCAGCACAGCATCACAAAAATGTCATTTTAAACTAAACCCATTTTCTTTTTTTTGACAGGCTTATTAGCCTGGTCAGACAAGGAAATGGAGTTGAGTATCTGGATATTTCACCTTAATAAGACAAAACTCAGAAAAGAGCATGAAAACTAAAAGGAAATGTCCGGGGAAATCCCTTGTGGAAGAAGGAGCAGACTGGTGCTGTCTGACTACAAAGATGAGGATTTGGATCAGGTGTCCTGCATGTACAGAACACGTCCTGTATGACAGACTTATTTTTCTGCCACAGTAATTGATGCTTAAATCACTTAAATGACAACATTAGCTGAAAGACACAACTTCACAAATAAAGATCTGGACGATCTTTTATGTTTCTCCTGCAGTTTTGGATGAGGGAAGATCAACAGGGGGCACTGATAACTAAAAGCACTTATTTTTCATATTCAAAGAAAGGAAAGAAAAAGACTTTGTTTTTAGCCAGAGTGCTAAGTCGTGACAAGTAACCACCATTGAGTTGAGATAACTTCCCATATGCGCACATGCTCTAGAATCAGCCAGTCAACAGCAGTCTGGCTGTGGAAAGTTAGACAATGAACGATAGCCCAAAACTTTTGAAAGTCAGCCAACCAGGGACGAGTCTAGACAACAGCCAATCAGCCAGCACCTCACTCTGGTGACTTTGAAGGTCAGCCAATCCACAGCAGCCTTACTCCTGTGCCCTACACTAACACAGCTAAGTCCATCAAAAACACGCCCGTTGCTGAAAGTGCACCAATCCTGGAACGGCAGGCTTTCCAAAACGTTACAGAAGATAACCTCTGGCTTTGCACTGGTGTCTTAAAATACAGGCAAACGGGAAGTTAACCATTTTTTGTATCAGATATCGGTCATAATATTGTTAGCTTGGAACTCTGATGGTTCAAGCCAATTACAGTGAGCTATGAGTTTGCACTCCTGAAATAACAGATGCACTGATGCGGCTGCAAGATTATCAAATGGAATCTTTTCAATTCTTGCAGTGCTTGCTGTTATCTATTTTTTATTTGTGTATTTGTACCCCAAAATGCAAGGGTACATTTCGTGATAAATTTTCTGAACGGTGGACGTACATTAAACAAGGAAAAAGAATTATTGAAGCTCTTTGAGCAGTATACATTTGTTAATTCAGTGTTGAAAATGATGGAAAGTCAGACACAGGCCAGCATATTCCAGCTGAGATCTTCAATTAGTGCCAAAGAAAGAGAGAAATTACAAAAATTTTTTTATGAAGAGAAATTCAGATAAAGAAAAGTTGTAATGGCCCTTCCCACTAAATTATTTCGTCATTCTTTCAGCTCAAATAACTGAATGCCTTACTACCAGAAGTATTTTCTGATTCCAAAATTGCAAGCAAATCTTCAAGTGCCAGGACAAAATCTACCGCAATAATTTAAAAAAAGTATTGACTCTATTATTATTATAGAGATTATCTAAGATATAAATATCTCACTTTTTACAGCATAAACCGTGGACACAAGTAATCACAATGCAGAAAAAATTTTCCCTTTGCCCATGCAATATTTTTCTATGAAAAAGTCTTGTTTCTAAGATGGAACTTCAGAAACAATAGAAATTTTGGCAGACTCTCTTATTAAGTTAGCAGTTAGTGAGAAAAAATGTACTGCTTTTGGTGGATGTAATACGAATATAAATTTGGAGAATGTTTGCTTAAAGGTGAAAACAGTGTTTATTCAAAGTTGAAGCAAAACATGAGCGATTCTTTGGAAGGAGTTGGCTGTTCTGTCCATATTCGGATAACGCTCCTGGAGCATCATTGGATGTCCACCCTATTGACATTGAAGTAAGTGTTATAAAATTATTCTCTCACTTCAGCATTTGTTTTGTTCAAACTGAAGGATTCAAGAATTTTTGTAATTACTTTGGCCTTCAGCGTTCTTTAATTCTCTCACATTCAAAACCCTCGTGGCTCTCTTTAACAAAAGCAGTTGAGAGAATCCTCAATTTCTTTGAAGCTCTGAAATCTGTTTTAATTCTGAAAAGGCCCTCAAAATTCTTGTTGACATTTTTAATAATCCATTATATGAAGCCTAGATGATTGCTTTAACAATGGTATCATGCAAATTGAAAAAAGAACAAACAGTGTTGCTGAATTATTCCTGTGCTTAAAGGAACTAGTTGAATGTATTAGAAAAAGAATTAATGAAAAATGTTCAGTGTCAAGGCTATTCTTAAAAGAGGCAACAGCACTTATGAATAGGAAAATAGATGCTGATTTGAAGAGTGTAATTGTTAAGGTACTAGTCATGACTATCTTTTGAAATACATTTCATCCCTTAAAGAATTAGATTCTTGTATACGGATATTAGAAAATACTCTTCCAGCATGAGAATATGAAATCATATGTGTAATGCTGAAGAGGAATGGAATAAAAATAGATAACAATGCTCATTTTTGTTAGTGAACGACATTTTAAAAAGTTGTTGATCAAGATATGCAACATTATCTTGAAGAATGCAAAACCAAGTTTTGCCATGAAAAATAGTGTCATGTGCTTCAACAAATCAAATCGAAAGTCCTTTCTCAGAGTTGTGAATTTTATGCCAGTAAGTGCTCAGTATACTACCTCGTGATGCTAATGTTGATGGTTTTCTCATTAATGAATGCTCAATGGACCAAAGAACAAAATAAGCTGGATATGAAAATAGTAGAAACTATTGTACAGTGGAAATGGAGCATAATTGTAACTGCAAGGAATTTGATAAGCAAGCTGTGCAAAACAAGGAACCGTTCCATACAGCCACATCAATGGGGAAATAGTTAAAGAAAGAAGTATGTAACTTAAATATTTATAATTTATTGCAGATAAATAAGACATAATTTTCAGTATAGACATGCCCTGTGGAAATTTTATTTTATCTGAATGTAATATACATAGCTAATTAGAAATAACTCAAATTTAACTGGGCATCTTGTATTTTGATTAGCTAACTCTGGCAACCCAAATGGCCACAGATAGCAAAACCTTAATGCCAAACACTTGTGAATGAGACCTGTGTTGTGAATTATGTCCACAGGTCAGGTGGCTGGCACTGCTGATCTGGGCCAGCCTTGCTAATCAAAGGTGGGCTTTCTCCAGCATCTGTATTCACTTGGTGGGAAAGCTAAGGGCTGGTTGTTTGAGGATGGCCTCACTCGTTTGTCTGGCTGTTTGCTGACTGTTGACTATGACTATTGGGTGCCTGGGCCAAAGCAAGTCCCAGGTTTAATCCAAATTCAAAGGGTAAAGATATTAACTTTACTCCTTGAAGTTACTGAGTCACACTGCAAAGGGGATGAATATAGGAATAAATGGAGAATCGCTGCCATTTTTGAAATAAACTTACCACAAAGGGATTCAAGTGGTTTAGCTCTAAAAACTATTTTTTTCTTAGTAAGTCAGCACACATTCTAATTATAAAATGTTCTTGATTAAAAGGTGAGTTGGGGGTCTGGCCCCACAGCCAAAAGTGGTTAAAGTTCCACGCACTCCACTTCGGTGGCCCAGGTTCATGGGTTCGGATCCACTCATCAGCAGTGCTGTGGAGGCATATGAAGTAGAGGAAGACTGAAGATTGGCACAGATGTTAGCTCGGGGCAAATCTTCCTCACACACACAAAAAGGTAAACTGGAGAAAAATTAATGTTTAAGAAAATCGACTGGGATGTTAAGCACTGATTTTGAGCAAATTTCTTAACTAGTATGTTTTATAGTATTAATTTCTAATATTAAATAAAGGCTATACAATATAAATATTTAAATCATAGGTAATACAACTTAAGCTTTATAATATAAATAAACTATAAGTAATATGACTTAAGCTTAGTATGTTTTCTTATTGTTTTGGCAATTATTTTCCTATACATTCTTTTCAATCTAGACAAATGCAATCTATTCAGTCCTCATGTTTTCCCCTTATATGCCTTTCCTCATAGTTTCCATGAAAGTTTCTTCATTTTAAAAGAAGATAAATGTGAGTAATATCTTATTACTAATATATCTATGTTATGTATCTAAAAACTTTTTATTTGGCTCTAGATCTGTTGCAGGCTAAATAAAAATATACAAAGATTACAGTAAAAGAATATCTTTAGTCAAATAATGAAATCAACAAAATCTGCAGAGCACGGAGTAGTGTAGAGCTGGCATTTTATATTTGACCCTCTGGTGCCAAAAGAAATTCATAGATCTTTTAGTTTGAGAACAATTTGACTTAGTTAATTTGGGGTGGTACTTGAGAACTTAGTTTATTTAGGTTATAATTTATTCTAGGTTTTATCTGTAGTTAGCAAACTCCATTTTTAACTATAGGATAGGGAGATGTTTGTAAGCACTCTTGCTACCTGTGTGTATCTATTCATGTCAGGGATTCTCATTTCTCAATTCGGGAGATGTGTGATTGTTTGCCATTTTAGCTGACATAATCGCTTGTGTTCCCTCAGCACAGGAATGTACAGATTCTGAATGCGAAACTCTTCTCAGTGGTCTTGGTGTTTGATTCATTCACTTTATGATTTGGGGACAGAAAATGTCCACGCCACCAGCTTATTCAATTTTGTGTCGCCATGGAAGCTCTTCTTGTAGAAGTATTGGTGGTGTCCTCCCCATGGCCCATCATTGAGTTTAGTCTTTTATTACATCTCACCAGTCTGAAAGTTCTTAGGACACTGAGCTTGCTTAACCTGGAAAAACGAAAAGGTATAGAGCATGTTTATGTTTCTCAAAAATTTCCTTTAAAAAATCAGTAATTTCTCTTGTAGTTTATGATTTCTCCAACAAGAACGTTCCACTTTTTCCTTTTTTTTTTTGGTTGAAGATTAGCCCTAAGCTAACTGCTGCCAATCCTACTCTTTTCGCTGAGGAAGACTGGCCCTGAGCTAACATCCGTGCCCGTCTTCCTCTGCTTTATATGTGGGATGCCTACCAAAGCATGGCTTGCCAAGCAGTGCCATGTCCGCACCGGGCATCCAAACCGGTGAACCCTGGGCCGCCGAAGCTGAACATGCGAACTTAACCCGTGCGTCACTGGGCCGGCCCTCTACTTTTTCTTAATAGGGGCAAACTAAAGAGCAGAGGCACAGTAAGCCTCTTGGTCTCATCCTGTATCGAAGTTAGACTGTCTCAGGGAAAGCAGTCAATAAAACAACGTAACTTGATTTTATTCCGTAAGTACATACAGAAGTATATTGATTCAGTATCTATTTCCAGAGACAGGTAGTTTGTTGGGTGTCTAGAGAGTTTGGTAGGGAGAAAGGTCATTCATAAAATTGTCTCATCCAAAATTTTCCTCTCCTTTTTTTCTTTTAAAGGAGGAGAAAGGTCAAGTGGGGCAGGGAGCTGGCCCAGATGCTGCGGGTTCCCCCACCAGTATATGTTTTATCTGCAGAGCTCTTTGCCAAGTTTCCTACCAACAAAGCAGCTCTGAAATAAGAACCCTTGAGTCAATTCCTCGGAAAACAAATATTACATATAAATTAGTTTGAGGCAAAGAAAATCATACACATTCTTTAACTTCTACAGTTATTTTGAAACAAAACAAACCCCTCCCACCTCTGCCAAAGTATACAGCAAACACACATAACCAGCTAGGTTTTAAGCCTTAAGGCTGAATCTATATTTCTAGATTAGTTTCAATTAGCTTTTGTGTTGCTCAAGTTTTCTAGGTTTATATTTTATAATTTTCAAATTACATCTTCAAAGATTGTGCATTTAGTTTCCTAAAGCTTTTGATTAAGACAAAAGAATTTTTAAAATATTAGTGTAGAAACTGTGATACTTATACTAGGGGGACATATTAAAAACATGACAAAAAAAAAACAGTGGAAGTTTTAAGGGCTACTGGCATAAAAGCTTGCAGTTTTAAGGGTCTTTTTTTTTTCAGTTTTTAAGTTAATAATCAATGAAATGTTTTCCTTGAAAACATTCCAGTTGACGGAAAACCTAAATGTACAGAACAGTTATTAGGATGAGACGAGCTATGAAGATTTCACCCTCTCTGAATGCAGGAAGGTATATTACTATTTTATGATCACTAACATTCATACAATGGGCACTACATTACAGAGAGTATTCTAAGCATTTTTACATGTGTTAATTTTCAACAGTTCTGTGTATAAAAGTGACCATTTTAAAAAATGAGGAAACTAAAGTACATAGAGGTCAATTAGCAAAAGATCATGTACTGTTGTTTATATTATTTAATGTGTTGATATTTAAACCCATAATGTGATCTGCATGTGAACAGGGAGATCTGCCATCCAGATCCTCCCAATGGAGAATTTGTAGCCCCAGCTGCTAGAAGTGCTGTTGGCAGAGAGCCTTCAGCTGGCGCTGCTTGCAAGGATGGCCTCAGTGCAGAGAGCAGCACCCTCCCCAGGGAAGCCGATCTCCAGTGACTGATGGAGACTGGGGTAAAAAGACTTGGCCATTCCATCCAAATGGGCCAATTCTGGCTGCCCATTCTGGCTCCAGAGGCTGTTGTCAGGCTTACATTGCAGCTTGAGTATTCCCTCTACCCTGTCTTGCTTCTCCCCCTTCCCTTCCACAGGTATGGATTCCAAGAACACCTCCTAATAAATATATTACGCACTAATCTCCAGTTCAGAATCTGCCTCTCAACACTGGAACACTGCGTAATAATGAAACACATTTGTGTCTGTGACTTACATTTCTAATTACTCTATATAATGTTTCAATGAACATCCTTGTACATATATATGTAGGAATTGGTGAAAATTAATATTCTAATGGATATGATTATTTTTTATTTGATGGCTAATTTTGCTTTGGTTTAGTATTCCATGTTATGTCATAAAGACTTATCATATCTTGATTTAGAAAAGCCACAACAGCTCTCTAAGTGTAATAGTAAATCTTTTGAGATTGGTGATCTGCTTATCTGTTCTCTACATTGCCGGTTTCTGCAGTGACGAGTGATCGGAATTGCCACTGCAGAAATCCTCTGAATCACCGCCCCAAGCCCCTGACTTAGAAATCCATTTCAAATGTTTTACTATTGTCTTTTTCATAAATCATTCCTGTTACATAAACCTTGGGATTATGTTTTCATCAATGTCATATGTGCTTTGCAATTTTCCTCCAGCAAAATAATAATGCAGTACAACTTTTGCTGTATCCTTTCTGAAATAGATGAATAATATAAGGAATTCATTTTATAATTTTGTTTGGGGTAGACTGAAAAGGTGCAGGTTATTGAAGGGCTGGTCATCTCATAGTGAGAGAAATAAGAAACAAGAATTCAAGCTCCTGAGTGAAGTTCATCTCTCTGATTAAAGCTTTGGTTGAAGAACATTTTAAATAGAAAAGATAATATTTGAGATATCTAGGGGTTTTTTTCATAAACATATCTCCATATTGGGACAAATAACCTATTAAAGAATGTAGGAAACGATCTTTTTATATTTTATATCTCTAATGAACCATCCTACATTTAGAAAGAGAGACTAAGAACCACGAGCTTTCACAATCAGTTAGTGGCAGAGGCAAGATCTGAACCCAAGTAATTCAGTTCCTGGTCCAATGTCCTTTCATTAGCCAGTCAGTGTTTCCTGGACCGCCTAACCATAGTTCTTCATTTAATATTTTGTACAGTATGAACCAATACTAAGCAAATTTTTATAAGAATTTTTTGGCAGGTATCCTAAAAAAAGGATAATCTGTATTTCTACATCAAAGAATGAGTCTAAAGGCCTGGCATCTCAGCCCAGTTGGGGACAATGCCAAAGACCATTCTAGCACCAGAGCTCCCTGTGGGTCAACTGTGACCATCACAAAGCCTGACTTTTCCCTCTACTCATTCCCGCTTTCTTCCCCTCCCTTTCCCAGGTGTTGATCCCAAGAAGAGTCCTTAACAAACATCCTACATGCTAAACTCCAGCTCAAAAATCTGCTCCTTTCAATGAAAACTAAACTATTGGTGGTGAGCACGATGCATTCTATACAGAAACTGATATATAATAATGTACACCTGAAATTACACGATGTTATAAGCCAATATGACCTCAATAAAATAATTAAATTTTTAAAAATCTGCTTCTTTGAGAACGCAACCTGCAAGAGATAAGGTTCTTTGAAATCTAGTTCTACCTGTTGCCATTAAACATTTGTAAGTTGAAGAGAAAGCCAGCCTTCCTGCCCCTCCAATTCTGACTTCTACTTTCATATGAAAAACAGTATTTTCAAAAAGACTTTTGTTCTTTTAATGCAGCTAACTCTAACCCTCTGCCTGGTAGACCAAGATCATTTTCTATCTTCTTAGTATACGTTAACTTACTTCTTATTTTAGTTAAACATCTAGGATATAAATCTTGGCATTCTCCCCAGTTTTCTCAGATACTATTCAGTGTTTGTCCCCTTCTAAGCCATTTCCTTGGTCAACTAGAATCTACTGCTACCACTTAACTTCTGACCTTCCTTCAAAAGTCTTATAGTGTATCTTTTGCTATTTCCTTTATGGGACACGATTACGTGTACAGTTACATATATCATCTTTGGAGAAAGTCAACACCCTGCACTTGTCTTTGCTGGAAATAAATTCTAAGTTTACTGGTCAATATGTCAGTGGCTCCAGAGAAGTTTGTGGATGTTTAGTTTCTGTTCCAGACTGAAAAGAAACCCTGCTGACGTTTGTGTATTTCTGCTGGGAATCAGACATTCTTTAGATAAAGGTACTGAGAATGAAAAAGAATTTAGAAGAGGGCACCAAGCTAACTCAAATCCAAAGAAAGTTTATTTTAGGGCAGCCAAGAAGACCAGTCAAAGTAATTGCGTCAAAATAAAGGGGGGAAAAAACCCCAGTACATCATGGTAAGGCAACTCTTCTTTTCCTATTTTTTTTCATCCAATGTACATGTGGAAATTAAGGAAAAATATCTATCTTCTTTCCAGTCGCACCTAAAATAATTTCTGAAACTCACACTGTGGAAACTCTAGAGTATTATAAAATGGCTTGCATGACAGCTCTTAAAGTTGAGTTTGAGCGTATTGAAAAGTACTAATATACATTATGTGTGGAAATGTGTAGATGTATTATATAAATAAATTTCACTAAAAATGACCATATGCTATGGACTAAATCTTATCCCTCCCAAATTCATATGTTGAAGCCCCAACCCCTAATGTGATGGTATTTGGAGACGGGGCCTCTGGAAGGTAATTAGGTCAGGAGGGGAGAGCCCTCTTGATGATATTAGTGCCCTTCTAAGAAGAGACAATATCCATCTCTCTCTCTCTCTCCTTCTCCCTGATGCATACACAGGATGCAGCATGAAGGTAGCTGTCTGCAAACCAGGAAGAAAGCCTTCACCAGATGCCAAATCTGCTGGCACCTTGATCTTGGACTTACCCGCCTCCAGAGCCGTGAGGAATAAATGTCTGTCGTTTAAGCTGCCCAGTCCATGATATTTCTTATAGCGGCCCAAGTTAACTAAGACACCATAATTAACATATTTTTACAAGATGGACTAATTCTAATCACGTGCACGTAATCTTTCTAGTTTATGAAATTTCTGTTACAGTTCTTTCTTCTGATTAATTTAAGATTTGGAGATATCTGTGAGTTTTGTATTTTTGTCATTGTTGTT
Organism: Equus przewalskii; assembly: GCF_037783145.1. Lineage (NCBI taxonomy): Eukaryota > Metazoa > Chordata > Mammalia > Perissodactyla > Equidae > Equus > Equus przewalskii. The sequence goes on from NC_091849.1 coordinate 53,081,929, forward strand.
AACCCATCTCAGTGTAAAGAAAGTTTGGGTTTTTATTATGTTCAAATTCTATAGATTACTTAATATTTAACTTTCTAACATTTAATCTTAAGATTAGAATTATAAAACTTCAAGAATATTTACAATGAGAAACATATCATTCAGCCCAAGCAATATCGACAAATACCCCCACTGAGGAGCAGTTTCTCTATTAAATATGAGATGGAAAACTTCGTACTATATTCTAATGAATAACTTTATGAATAGAAATAATAATCATGAACTATATTTTATTGCCATTTATCAAGGGCACATTTCATTTTGGATTGGCTTTGATGTAAACCAGGCAGTGGTTTTCTAACACCAGATTATATGTAAATGGTTGGTTGCAGTTTTGTAAAAGTGAGAAGAAAAAAAAAAGGAAGGAAGCATGTATATCTCCTCCGCTTTCTCCTGTAAAATTTACAATATGGTTAAAACCCACAGAAACAAAGAAAACAGGAGAGGAGATGATAGCAAGGTGATAGCAACAAAAGGTTGAAATGTGGAAGGTGTACAGAGGAGGGCTAACCACCCCAGCACATCAGAGGAAAGCCAATCCAAAGCCAGCAGCTGGAGTAGCACTGCAGACGCTGGTAAGATGCCAGGGCTGCAGGCACCTGGTGCCTCTAAAAAGTCTGCATGCAGATGGAGCGGAAAATGGGGAGTTTGCAGGAAATCTTCGTAAGAAGAATTCCCAACTCGGTTACCTGATCCAGTGCACTTAGGATGGCCAGACTTTTGTGGAATGTCTTGGACTGAACATCAGGGAAGGATTTAGCCATAGACTATTTCTGAAGAATAGTATCAAGTAAATCCTGCTCAAAAGCCAACTATTGCATCATAGGTACATTCCGTCTCTATTTAAGTCCTTGTCTACTGTCTACACAGCCAGACAACTCCTTCCCTAACACACTATCGGAAGAGTGGAAGCACACTCTGGGGGAGTAGGGGGCTAAGCCAGGCGGTCTCTTGATTCAGGGTCAATAGGCAGAGATGAGTGTGGGGCATCAAGATGAATACAGGAAGTTTAAGAGAAAATTGGCATAGTGACTGGTGAGACCCTTCCAGCCACCCCCCACACCATGCTTGAAACAGCAGTATTTAGACTTATATTCCCTTGAAATTTTCTTAAGAGAAAAGGCTTACAGAACTCAAAATTTAAAAATATCCAACAAAACAGCTGGGAACATTTCTGTGGTAGAGTATAAAAAACTATAAAAAAAATTATTTAATGAAAATAGCAACTTAGTCTTCTCCTCCCTGCATCTTGCAGTGTGACATTGCAGAGCTTCTCATCAAGAAGCGGGGACAATTTCCCCACCCATTGAATGTGTGGTAGCTATGTGGTTTGATTTGGCCAAAGGAACATTAGCAAACATGATACAAAACAGATGCTTAAAAACCATTCGCGCACTGGAGTTTGCTCTCTTGGTGCACTTGGAATCCTGAGACAACCATGTGAACAAGCTCATTCTAGCCTGCTGGAAGGTGAGAGGAAGACAACAAAGATGCCCCAGCCAACGGCCTATCAACCGCCACACAAGAGATCATAGATCATCCAGCTACCAGTCAACATGGCAGTTGATCAAAAAAGCATGAGCTAACCCAGAGAGATCAGCTGGGCCAGCTCAGACTCCACCTGAACCACAGAATCATGAGCTAAATAAGTGATTTATTATTTTAAGCTACTCATTTTGAAGATGAATTATTTCACAGCAAAAACTAACCGGTACACTGGCTGACCAATCTATTGTAATACTCAGCATGGAATAAGACCCATTTTTGGACGTGGAACTTCCTATCAGCTTTGCGGGACCTAATTTTGACCAAGGGAAAAAAAAGTCAAGTACAGTCTTAACTCACAGATGAGAAAAACACTTATTTAAAAAATTTGTTTTATCTGTGTCTTAGTTTTCTAAGAACTAGGATATAACAAAACTAGCAAAGACAAAAGAATAAAACATTATAAAAACTTATTTAATGGCCTTGGAGAGATGAGAGATGATATTTCACTATGTAACATGAAGAGAAAGTTATAAAAGCAGAACCTTTAAGAATAAAAACGTGCTATTGGAATTTTTAAAAATGATAGCAGAAATGGAAAACCGAATAGAACATTGGAAGATATAATTGAGAAAACCTGCTAGAATAAAAAACAGTAAGACAAAGTGAAAAGCAAATGGAAGGGAAAGGAGAAAAAAATTTGAGAATCAGTTTAAGAAGCTGAGCATGAATAATAGACATTTAAGAGAGAGAGAGTAGAAAAATACAGAAGAAATTATCAAAGAAATCATTCAAGATTTTTTTCAGAAGTTAAGAACACTAATATTCCAGATTAGTGCACTATAGTTTTAAAAAGACTGAGGTAGGGCATATAACTTTGAAAGCTTACGACTGTAGAAACAAAGATCCTAAAAGCATACAGAGAGGAGAGGAAAGGAAAAAAAATGTTCATAAGTAAAATTTCTGGAGTAAGAATGTTATTGGACTGCTGAATGAGTAACTTTTTAGATTACTGGAGATTAAAAAGCTAAAGATCGTTGAAAGTTAAAAAGCACTGAAAGCTAAACACCTTAAAAATGTGGAAGGGAAATAATTCTCAACTAGACTGATATACCTAGTGAGCCTATATCAAATGTGACAATGACCTAATGACATTTGCAGGCATCAAGATTTTAAAGTTTTTACTGCCCATGCAGCTTTTCCCAGGAAGTTATCAGAGATGTTTCCTCAAAAGAGGAGATAAAACAGGAAGGGAGGAAAACATGGATTCCAGGAAACAACGAATCTAACACAGGATGATGGAGACCGTCAGCAGGCATCCTGAAGCAAGCTGACACACTTGGGGTGAGAAGGGGGAGGACTCCATAGCGATGTCGCAAAGAAGATGAAATTGATACAACATTGGATGCATTGGGAACATGTGGAGGAGGATGGGAGAGAACTTTCATGCTGGGTTCCGTATACTCATTTATTATGAGGTTGAATCCATGTAGCACCTGTAGTGAAAACGTTTTAGTATAGAAGAATTGTGCTGTACATGCAGTAAATGCAAACTTCCTATAAATTAGTGTCTCCAAAAAAATGAGACTTTGCTTTTAACATGAACTGTAAATTATATTTTTACAGAGCCAATAAGGCTACTGATTTTAAGATGTTTCAAATTCAAACCAAAGTTTCAAGAGTGGGGGGATCCTGTAGGCTGCATATATTTAAATGTGGTCAGTTACATGCATTGATTCCTCCACGAACCATGGAGTTAATGAATACCTTATGATGAATTATTCATACCACTATAACCATGAGCGTCTTCCCCAGGAGAAAATCATTCTATAAAGACACTAAGGGGATGGTTGTCTGCCAAAAGCCAAGATTTTGGGACAGCCTTTCAGAAGCGGTGCTGTCCCAAGGACAGCCAGCATCCTGCTTGGTACCCACAACGCCCGGCAGCATAGTGCATTTCCCATGAAGTCCCCTGATTCTAAACTAGAACAAAGGATACTGCTGTCAGAACAATTGTCTTATACATTTAGATGTAAGAATTTATTGATTTCCTCTGTCCCGTTACTGGGCACCACCTCCACAATTCACTCTGGAATTGATTCATGTGTTCTAAGTACAGTATGAGAAATAAATGAAGACAGTTTTAAATATACATAAATTAAGTTTGATATAATAACGCTTATACTCTCCACCCTCCTCCATCAGGTCGGATGCTGACAGTGTAGTTTGGAGGCGCTGAAGAGCAGAGAAGGGCAGAATTATCTTCCAGGAAAGGTATTCCACTAGCCTTCCCTGTTTTCTCATATGCCCAGAAGGGATGCTGAGATTAGTCTCTATGAACGCGTGTTTCCTAAGTATTCAGCTTTTGTTTGTTTTTAAACTTTTTAACGAAGCCATGACTGAAATAGATCAATACCCCATGGAAGCCCCCAGATAAGAAAGCAGGGAAAGCATAACAACCCTTGAGCCAAGATGCAGCCTATGATGGGATGCACTGGAAAAAAAAAGTCGAGAGGACCATTTCTACTTGCCTCGCATTGTTCACCTTAGTAAAAACGTATAGTAATTGAAATTCAGAAAAGATTAAATAAGGTTCTAGTCGGCCAAGTCTAAGAATTCTTATAATGAGAGAAAATGGAAAATAATGTACAGCTAATCACAATTAACTGAAATGATCTTGGCATGGTCACAGCATCTTTATTAATTAAATGAACATATTTTAATATGTTTATGTTATATACATAGTTTATTATTAAGAATAATATGTGTAAATTTTATATAAAGTTATATATAATTTATTAATAGTTCAAATTAATTATTGTTTTATATAAAAGAAAAAGAGCAAGCCTGGCATTTTGATTCAACCTACGGGAACAGATTTCTTGTTCTATTTTAGACGTTTATAATAAAATTCATATCAATTTAAGTTTTTTGGAAGTACTTATCTTTCTAAGAGACCTACTAATCACATCAGTTGAGAGACAGTGAATTTTTTACATATTTGTATTATAATATATATCACATCATAATGGATAGTAAGCTCCTGAGGGTGAGTAAAATATTCAAAGTATCAGATACTACACCTGGTAGGTAATCAATACACTTTGGTTTAATAAAGATATGATCATATTTTTCCTCGGACTCTGCTAGATGATTTTGGGGATAGAGAATTTCAGCACATAGTTCATTCTCCTGTGGATTTTATTGACTAGTTAGAGAGACCCCACAGCTATACGAGAAGCAATGAGGAAACCTCACAAGGCACATAGGCTCTTGACATCTCTGAGAGAATCATCTAGAGTCCTATTTGGATCTCCATATTGGCAAGGATTTGCTTTTGGGGTGGGTGTTCTTATTCACATGAAATAAAAATTTTATTACTTTACCAAAGACTGTAAATGTGAATATAAATCAGAGGTCTAAAGTGTTGGCCACTTTGCTCGCTAGTAAGTGACTCACTAGCCCACAACAGCCTCAAGACATGTATGATTCAAATTTACGCCTCACTCAATTACATGGAAAAATTACATGGGCTTTTGTGATCTTGAAAAGGTCAAAACCACTAGCGTAAATGTGAGAATGCCTATGGCCTAATATATGGTCAAGTGTGCCCTTGAGTTACAGGAATCAAAAAGGAGCAGACCAATGTGGGCTGGTCTAGTCATTAATTAATTGTTCATGGAGGAGAGGATATGTTGAACAGCCTCAGAAGAAGGGTGTGTTTGAATAGGCAAAGAGAACATTTCAAGTAGATATATTCACATAGCTTAGGAATAAAGATTGAAATGAGAATGGTGTACTCGTGGAACAAGGAAGAGACCAATTTAATGCAAGTAACAGGTAGATGTATGAAAAAGTGGACAATAAGGTAAGAAAACTATAGAGGAACTATATTATGAAAAAAAAACATTAAAGTTAATCTGAGAAATTCAACCTTGACACAGCAGGCATCAGGGAACAACTGATGGTTTTCCAGCAACGTAAAGTGATGAAAGCAAATCGTGTTTTACAAAGAGTAAATCAATATTGATGAACAGAACAGACTGAAGACGTTAAAATTTTATAGCAAGAATACTCATCGAAAAACTTTGAAGTGACTAATTAAAGTGCAGGCAATGAGAAATAAAGGGGAATGTACAAACCAAAAAGACACTGAAATTATATTATTACCAAAGCTCGGCGACTGGATATAGGGAAGGAGAGATAAGTGACAAAAAGTTGTTTTGTTTTTAAGCCAATTTCCTTAGGTGTTGCAAATATCTTCTGAATAAATTTGCAAATATCAACACATCTCACTTTGAGAATTGCTTCAGCTTGTCTTAGCAAATATTCCACTCAAATCCATTATGTCTTCTCATATGTTATTACTGCCAACCCCTTTACACTTATTAAAGAATTATATTTTTAACTTATTTTTTGTCTATACTCTGACCATATTCTTTTTTAGCTGAAAGAAGTTAAAATTTTTGTTGAAAATAACACCAAAGTCCCATCATCAAAGACAGAAAACAATGTTAGGTAACTAATAGGAGTGTTACAACATGGTGTCCTGGATTCAAAGTGTCAACCAGCGGTTGAAGCTAAGGAGGCCATTGACCAATGACAGATGTTAATGAAATCAATAGATTTAGATCTTTACTGAAAATGTGTATGTGCACATGTGCACATATAAATGTGTAATGTTTGCTAAAACATCTGCTCAGCTACAACATTCAGTGAGAGTAGCAGAAGAAATGAAAAGGAAAGGGAGATAAAAGAGAAATTATATGTCTGAAACCTCAGAATCCCTAAGTAAGTTTTTGCTACTTGACTTTAGCATTTGCTTCGAGACTACTACTGTGAACCCAGCAGGAATTTAAGACAAAGAGGAATTAGAGAAATGACTTGGAACCTCTTAATCCATGTAGCCAGAGGTGATAAATGACATTTCTAAAATGACTAAAATGCTTCTTCCCAACATTCCAGCCGTTGAATGTCCATGATAATGATTGTAAACCCATCACATCTCTTTCCCAAGTAGATCAATCTGTTGATACTTTCCCAAATTCTGAAAGCGTCCTTGGTTGAAATAATAAGCACGCTCACAGCACGTTGAGTAAATTACTCATCTGTGTGGGGAACATTATTCACATCCCGGAAAAGAAAGATTCCTCAGAGGAGAATTTGATTCCCTAGAATACGTTTTATTTACCACCCAGTTGGACCTTTTGTGAATAAAATCAAACACTGCCTAATGTGAGGGTGGAAAATTGCGTTCTATAAAGGCAATTGGAAGACGAGGATTTCTAAATCTTCTAAAAGTAACCAAGACAGTTTATTATTTATTAAGGCACATGTAGCTTGAGTCTCCGAGTATACAAACCTCCGAATATGAAAACTCAAAACCTCCCTAAGGGAGAGTTGGATGTGCCCACAAACTGGAAATAAAATGACCTAGACTAAACACTTAAAGTGATATTGTCTGGATAGACAAAATGATCTGATTCTAATAGACATGTTTTCACATCATTCTTGAGAACTGTGAGTAACTAGTAGAAAAAAATCATATACCCATGACAACAAAAACAGAAAAGTTGAAGTATATATGCAATTTTTTTCAGGGAAAGTTTATATAGCTTTATTATTTAGCTATATTTTTCTTATTTAGCTATAGAATTTATTATTATTTATTCATTACATAGCTAAGGGAAATGCTGACTAGGTAAAGGGCAAACCCATAACTTAATCTGAAACATCACAGAACCAGACACTGTTAAATCAGGTATGACGAAGACCTGACTGTTAGGAGGCCCTAGCCAGGAGTCCTGGGTGAGAAAAATTCCCTTCACTTTAGTGGAATATACTAGCTGAAAACAAGGAACTAAATTTCATGTATATTATATTCAATTTTCTGTGATTGAATTGATTATCATATCAAGTTCCTAAGACTATGTACCTTCTTTCCAAAACGTACTACTTGTCAATTAAATGCCATCCTTACAGAGGGTCAATTTTCACTTCTGCTTAAATTTGTGGAGAAGTTGCATCATTTGAATGCTTTGCCAGGCACCTACAGCAGGATTCCTTCTTTACTACACCACTAGGGAGTGGGGCAGGGGAAGGGCAAAGGAGCTCAAGTGCCAGAGCACAAACTCTGAGAGGGGAATTCTTCGTCCGAGCTTCATTGACCCTGGCCATCACTGAACGCAAAGAATGGCGACGCGTAAAAAGGAGTGTAACTAGAGAAGTAGAATTGTAGCAGCGAAGAGAACTGATCACAGATGCTGCTGTGAGAACCTTGCTTGTCTGCTGGCATCGCCCACCATCTGACCTGACACTAGTCAGGTGGGAGACAAACAGAGGTCCTCCGATGGTGTCTTGAACCCCTGGATAGAGCAAGACTCCATTCTGAAACACTGAATCTGTAAATGTCATGGCCAAGTACAGCACTGGCCTTTGGGACTCTTGTCTCGTTTTCACAACTGATCAGTGTTATAACGCAGGACATCACATAGAACCCACTGACACACTGATAAAACTGAGACCATCTCAAAAGGGAATATAAATGAAGAGTGATTAAAATCATTTTAAATTAGAAATCAACATTATAAAGCATTTTAAAAGGTTTATGTGTCAATAGTCTGTAAATGTCAGGCATAGAGTATACATAAACATTCAGATAGGGATTGTGATGGAATATCAATGGAACTTTGAAGGTTAATATGAATCACGAGTTAAATGTACGGTAACGTATTCTCACTAAGAACAAAAGGTCAAAGTTGCCTGGCTATGCCAGTCTACAGCTCCTTCATATTTCCATATGTCATTATTACTATAAATGCCTTGTTTCCAGTGGTGCAGCTGGGCTCACAACCTAAATCTTTTAAAGTCAATTGCTGGTAAGCTAAATAACTTATGGCTTAGTGTGAGGATTCGTATTTCTTCACTTTAAGCAATGAGCTCTTGCCTGTGGGGATGTGTTAAACTAACATCTGAGTAATACGCCTCCAGAGAGGTGTGGCTCGCATTCACACCAGGTCCCCTCCAGAGAGGTGTGGCTCGCATTCACACCAGGTCCCCCGTGTATTTTTTTTTTTTTTTTAAAGATTTTATTTTTCCCTTTTTCTCCCCAAAGCCCCCCGGTACATAGTTGTGTATTCTTCGTTGTGGGTTCTTCTAGTTGTGGCATGTGGGACGCTGCCTCAGCGTGGTCTGATGAGCAGTGCCATGTCCGCGCCCAGGATTCGAACCGACGAAACACTGGGCCGCCTGCAGCAGAGCGCGCGAACTTAACCACTCGGCCACGGGGCCAGCCCCCCCCCCGTGTATTTTTCTCATTACTATTACAGACAAAATAGTATCATTTTTAAATCTGTACAATAATAAAGAAAAAAAGATTAGAGACCAAGGTGATGAACTGTTTAACAAATTTAATAAAAGGAAACGAGCTCTGCAAAAGAAGGTGGATTGAAAAGCAGGTGCCTGGCTTCATCATTTACTCCTGACAGACCCACCAGGGGTAAAGGACGATGGAAGGAGCTTCCTGCAGTGATATAAACTTTGAAATCAATTTACTCACAAAACCCATACATTAACCTTAATAAGAGTTTTTCATCCTCCTGTTAAAATTAGAGAGAATTCTTCATCCTAAGGTAAACCCTTTCACCCATACTCTGGATCTCATATCTTCTCTTTCATATTCTGTTTCTACTGGCTTCTTCCCAACATTTATACATGTTGCAGTATTTTTTCACCAAATTGATAGGTACATGATAGATAGGTAGATAGATAGATAAATAGATAGATAGACAGACAGATAGATAGATACAGATTTCCTCTCTAGACCTTGAGATTGCTTACAAATACCACCCTAACATACTGAAAAAAATATATACTTACCCTTTCCACCTAACTACCCCTATTTCTTCCTCAGTTAACGGCCACTTCAAGATTTACCAATACTTGTCTGCAATACCCTCTTGACAACGTTATCAACAGCTTCTTTTGGCTAAATTATTAAATAACTCTCAATTGTTATCTTAGGTGATGTCTCAACAGCATTTGAAATTTTTAACAATTTCCTCTTCTCAGAACCATCTATTCCTATCACATCACCCTCTCCTGGCTTAACTCCTGTCTTAACCCACTCCTGGTTATACTTTGGCCCTCCCTTAAAATTTGCTGTTACTTAGTTTATCTCTAAATATCATTTCTTCTTAATCTTCCTAGTTAATCTGATGCATTCTCTTGATTTCCATTCCTATCCACACATTGATAACTCCCCAATAATATATGGGTACCCAAGATCTCTCTCCTAAACTCGCCAGTTAGAAACCTAACTTCCTACCAAGAATTTTCAACTGAACAGCTCATCACAGCCTCAACTTTAACATACTCAAACTTTCCTTCTCCAAAGATGCTCCTCATCTCTGTGAGTAACATCTCTATCACAAATCAAATATTATATGTCATTTTTGACCATATCCTCTCCCTAACCTAAATTTCTCCAGGTCCTGTCTTATGGCCATGGTGAAAATTTTGCAATACGTAGGCAGATAATGTTAGGGCTCACCAATATCTGTTCTTTTTTATTTCTTCCTGGGAAACCAGCTAAACTATATTCCTCAGCTCCCTTGCCATTATGTGGGGTTATGTGACTGAGTTATTTGGTAGAAGTTATATGTGCCATTTCCAGGCCCGGCCACTTAAACATCTTGAATACTTCCCTCTCTCCACTCCATCTCTTTCATTTCATCTATCTGTTGGTCAGATCCAGAAGATCCAGCAGAAGATTCTGAGTCCCTAGGGGATGGTAGAGTCACAACATGGAAGGAATCTGCGTCTCTGAATCCCTACAAGAAATACTGCCCACTGAATTGTGATGTTGTTAGAAATAAACTATTACTGTGTTAAGCCACTGAGGTTTCCTTTTTTTCCCCAAAAGCAAGTAGTTTATCTATTGGAAGTTTCTGAGCAGAGAAGTAGCATGATACGATTTAAACTTTAAAAGATTACTCTGGTTTCTGTGTGGAGAAAAAGACTAGGGGCAACTGGTAAAAGTTAGTTGAGGAGGAGCAGTTAAAAGGCTATTGCACTTGTAAGCAAGAATGCTTTCTTAATTACCTTTTCCAATAATTCATTGTTAGTAGATAGAAATGCAGCTGACTTTTGTATCTTAATTTTGTGCCCTACAACTTTACTGAATTAGTTTATTAATTCTAACAAGGTTTTTGGTGGTCTTTTGGGTTTTTGGTACAAAATATCATGTCATCTGCAAATAGAGGTAATTTTACTTCTCCCTTTCTGATTTGGATGTTTTTTTTTTCCTTTGCCTAATTGCTCTGGCTAGGACTTCCATTACTGTGCTGAATAGAAGTGGTGAGAATGGGCATCCTTGTCTTGTTCCTGATCTGAGAGGAAAAGATTTCAGCTTTTCACTGTTGAATATGACTTAGGAATAAATTTAACCAAGAAGGTGAAAGATGTATACACTAAAAATATCAAACATAGATGAAATAAATTTAAGAAGATACAAATAAATGGAAAAATATCCCATGTTCATAGATTGGAAGAATTAATATTTTGAAAACGTCCATACTACCTAAAACAATCTACAATGCAATCTCTATCAAAATTTCAACAGCATTTTTCATAGAAATAGAAACCAATCCTAATTCATAATGAAACACAAATGACCCCAAATAGCCAAATCTATCTAAAGCAAAAAGAACAAAACTGGAGGCATCACACTTCCTAATTTCAAAATATATCACAAAGCCTTAGTAATCAAAATAGTATGGTACTGGCATAAAAATCGATATATAGACCAACAGAACAGAATAGAGGGTGCATAAATAAATAAATCTAGGCATTTATGGTCCAAGATCTTCAACAAGGGTGTTAATGGAGAAAGAACAGTCCGTTCAATAAATGATATTGGGAAAACTGGATATCTAAATGCAGAAAAATGAAACTGGATCCTTATCTCACACCATTTATAAAAATCAACACAAAGGTCCAGCCTGGTGGCACAGTGGTTAAGTTCACACATTCTACTTCGGCAGCCAGGGGTTCACCAGTTCAAGTCCCAGATGCAGACCTATGCACTGCTTATCAAGCTGTGCTGTGGCGGGCATCCCACCTATAAAACAGAGGAAGAAGGGCATAGATGTTGGCTCAGGGCCTATCTGCTGAGCAAAAAGAGGAGGACTGGCAGTAGTTACCTCAAGGCTAATCTTCCTCAATAAATAAATAAACTCTAAATGGATTAAAGACATAAATGTAAATCTTGAGACTATAAAACTACTAGAAAAAAAGTAGGGGAAAAGTTTCTTGACATTGGTCTAGGCAGCAATATTTTGAGTATGACCCCAGGAGCACAAGCAACAAAAGGAAAAATAGACAAAGTGGATTGCATCGAGCTAAACAGCTCCTTACAGCAAAGGAAACAATCAACAGAGGTAAGAGACAACCTATGGAATGGGAGGAAATATTCGCAAATCGTATATCTTATAAGAAGTTAATATCCAAAATATACAAGGAGCTTAACAATTCAATAGCAAAAAAATAAATAACTCAACTTAAAAATGGGAAAAGGACTTCAATAGACATTTTCAATAAAAGACGTACAAATGGCCAACAGGTATATGAAAAGGAGCACAGCATCACTAATGACCAGAGAAACTCAAATCAAGACCCCAATGAGATATCACCTCACACCTGTTAGAGTGACTATTACCCAAAAGATTAAAATAATAAGTGTTAGGAAGGATGTGGAGAAAAGCAAAATCTTGTACACCATTGGTGGGAATGTAAATTGGTACAGCCATTATGGAAAAAAGTATGAATTTCCTCAAAAAATTAAAAATGGAGCTATCGTGTATGACTCGGCAATCCCACTTCTGGGTGTATATGCAAAAGAAGTGAAATCAGAATTTTGAAGAGATATTTGGATTCCCATATTCACTGTAGAATTATTCACAGTGGCCAGAATATGGAAACAACCTGTGAGCATTGACAGATTAATGGATAAAGAGTATATTATATATGTATATGTATGTATATATACATACCGTACATATATGTATATATACATATAGATAATGGAATAAACAGAAGTTAATGGTAGCTTGATCTTGAGTGATAGCAGGGGAAATGAACAAATGAGAAAGAGACGTGAACAAATGCAAGGGTATGGGAGAAATAATCTATCACACATGGGTGAATATAGGTGTTGAGAGAGAAAGAGAGATCAAGGGTTACTTCTGGGTTTCTGGCTTATGTAACTGAGTAGATGGAGTTGTCATTCCTTGAGAGGGAGAATACAGGAAAAAAGTAGAAAGTGGGAGCAGGGAAAAGCAAATGACTATTTGTTAAATGCATAATACAACAGAATTGCATGATATAGCCCTAACGGAAACAGTTTATGACTTTATTGGATATTGTCTCAATTATAGTTCAAAAACTCTCAGGGTTGAAAAAGTAAATTTACTTCCTCTCTCTCTGAAGGGGCAACCCACTCTACAGTGATAGAATCAGAAACACATGTCTTAGATGTCAAATGACTGCTAAAGAAAATAGCTGGCTTAATTGCTTAATTGGTAGTTGTCAAGTAACTGAAGAGAAAAGGAAATGCAATTAGAAGTAGGTGATTTTTCCAGGCCTCTCAGATAACTATCATATTCTTCCTTTTTCTGCCCAAGAGGTGTACATGAAGTATTATTTTTCATTGACTGGTTTACTTATATATTTAAATTTTTCACATTTTCTGAGATGTTGATTTCCTTACACAATAACGAATTATCCTGAAGTTCCACAGACGTGTGTCTTCATTGTTCACTTGACGCTGCATTGAGCACTAGATAATTCCTTCCTCAATACAGCTGAGAGGTAGATTAGCCTACAGTATCCTCTAAACTTAAAGTTATCAAAGCATTTCCTCCTAGAGGTGGCAGTTTATAATGTAGCTGCAAGATTAAATAGTTATGAATATTCCTTTACGTTTTGGAAATACTGCTCTCTGGCCACACAGCAGAGGGCTGCAGAATTAGCAATTTATTTAATTCGTTGCTTTCACAGGGTATCATGGTACCCAGCATCAGAGAGGGGCAATTTTATTTCAAAAGCAAGTGCATCCTTTAGAATTTTCATCCAAACTAGATTCTCCTCAGATTCAAAGAGTCAATTGAACAATTGGTTAGCGAACTGAATTGTTTTATCAAAGCTTCTGACACCCTGCATGACTGAAACATATTCATTAAGTAACAAGTATTTAGTAAGTCATTATGTAAATTGAGTTACATAATTAACAAGTAGATCAGGACTCTATCCATGTCTCAGAAAGTCAGGGACAAAGCCAGGGATACTCACTGCCCTCTCACTTTGCTTTTCCTTTTTTTCTATTTTTCATTTGCCCACGCGCCTTCAGTCGTCTCCCTCAGCCCTCACCCTGTACCTGCTGAACGATTTTGTCTTGCTCCAGCTGTGGCTGTTCTTTGAAATTAAATCGAACTGCAGCACTTGCATAGAGTCTTTTCTCAGCCCCTCCACAGTGACGTCACCAAAGGAAAGCAGCCACTCCTTGCTCATCTGATACCCCTTTAGCTGACACTTTGTAGGTGGCCCTCAATAAACACAAAGTCATCTAAGCACAGCTTCACTTCCGTTTACCAGTCTTTGATGACTGATTCAGTTCTCTCGCTATTTTATGTCCACATGCTCATAAACAAAGAGTAAAAACAGATGACCAATGGAGGCAAAAAATTCAAACATATATAAAAGACACAAAGCTAATTTTCTTACATATGAAATGCTTCTTCAAATCACACAGAAAAAGATCAGTGACCCACTGAAAATAAATGGGCAAAGAGTATGAATACACAGTTCATAGAAACACAAAGAGCTTTTAGATATCCTAGGAAATGTTCAACCTCACTGCAAATTAAAATTAGACCTAAAAGGCAAGCATTAAGGCCAAACGGAGCCATTTATTTATTTAGACTTTGAGACTGACAAAGATCTAGAAGTTTGAGAACCACATTAATACAAGTGTGGGGAAGAGAGCACTGCCTTACATTGCTGAAGTGAGTGTAAATTAGAGCAAACTTCATAGAAGGAAAACTGGGCAATATCCACCAAAATTAAAAATTCAAAAAATCTTTGGACACAGCAGTTCCCTTTTTTTTTTTTTTTTTTTTGGCAGGGAAAGATTTGCCCTGAGCTAACATCTGTTGCCAATCTTCCTCTCTTTTTTTCTTTTCTTCCCCAACGCCTTAGTGTATAGTTGTATATCCTACTTGTAAGTCCTTCTGGCTCTTCTATGTGAGCCACTGCCACAGCATGGCATCTAACAGACAGGCGGTGTGGTTTCAGCACCAGGAAACAAACCCAGGCCACTAAAGTGGTGACAGTGCTGAACTTTAACCACTAGGCCATCAGGGCTGGCTCCAGCAACTCCATTTTTAAGTTATCCAATAGGCCCAGATACAACATGTTGATTTTAGCATTGTTTGTAAGAGCAAAATACTGTAAATCAAAATGGTCATCTGTGGGGATTTTGATGGATAAACTAGGCACCTAATAACTTGATTCCCAAACCTGTCAGTAAGTTGAAAAGCAGCATGTATAATAGTTATGTGGATGGCTATTTTGTATTTTTTAAAGATGTATAACTATACCTACTTGTATATTTAATGACTATCCCCAGATGGATACATGAAACAGTAATAGTGGTTATGCCTGGGAAAGGGTACCACAGAACAGAGAGCACAGATAAGAGGGAAACTTACTTTTTAAACATAAACAAAGATAAGTAAATTATATATGTATATATGCATTAGCGAATATACTATTAAAACTGTCTATAAAGTAAAATGTTACATTTTTAAATAATAAAGTATTTGATTTAGCTGTCTATTGCGATATGACACATTATCCCAAAACTTCAGGGCTTAAAACAGTAAATGTTTATCTAACTATTGTGGGTCAGAAATCTGAATGAGGCTTAACTGAATTCCTCTGGCTCGAGGTCTCTCATGAGATGAGTTCAAACTGTTAGCCGGGCTATAGTCATCTCAAAACTTCATTAGGGCTGAAGGATTCACTTCCAGGCTCATTCACGTAGTGGTTGGCAGCCCTCAGTCCTTTTCTACATTGGCCTCTCCACACAGCAACTCCTCACTGCATGGCAGCTGGCCTCTCCCAGAGCCAGTGACCAGAGGAAGAGCAAGAGGGAGAGTGAGAGAGATCAAGAAAAAGCCGTGGTCCTTTTGTAAGCTAAACTTGGAAGTGACATCCTCTCACTTCTACCATACACAGTTCTTTAGAAGCGAGTTAATAGGTTCAGACCATACTCAAGAGGATGGGGGATTACACAGGACTGAATACAAGGAAATGGGAATCATTGGGGGCCGCGGAGGGGCAGCCTACTATGTATTTTTAAATGTCTACCTTAAGAAAATAGACTTGTAACTAAATGATGCAAGAAAATTTTAATTTCGTCTTTATGGGCAATCTTTTCTGATGTTTTTAGTTTGATGTTTGGAAGCAGAGAAGTATCTTTTTAAGTAGAATCTGAAGAGTATGGTGGATAATCAAGTTAGGTAATGCAATTTACTCCAAATTAGGGCCTGACTGTGAAGTGAGGGTGCACTCCCTCGTTGAGTCATTTGTAAGTTTTCGTTCATCAGAGGAGCCACAAGACAGTTTTTAAGTACACACATTTTCTTAATTAGGCGGTTCCTTTATGTTTTGGACGGGGAAACGTTAGTCAGATTATAGTTGACTGGGGAATATAAGATTTAGGAAGAGATTCCAATGCTGAAACCGGTGGTGCCCCTCTTGATAATTTCACTAGCACATTATCTGCCTCCTTCGCCCACGCGACAGTTTTGCAGCTGTGGAAGTCGCTTCCCCATGCAAGGCCAGCTCCAAACCTTGCTTTTTATTCTTCTTGGGAAATCCTCTTGGGCTTTTAACTGGAATTACAACGATACTGAAAAGTGATCTGTCTCAAATCTCGACTATGGTGCAAAGGATCTTCATGTTAACTGAACTGGTTACACGAGATAATTATTTAAATCATGCTTAAAAATCCTTCATGTAGCCTATTCAAATATTTCTCAAGGTCAATAGATGGAATAGTTCATTAAAATGTTTATTTTCCTGAGTTCTAAGTTATATTTTATTATAAAGGCAAAATAATGTACCTACTAGGAAGTTGAATAAATTGATAAATTATTAATTATGCAACTGGAACCTGTAGGAAGGGGCACATTGCTCCTCGATAACCATAGGAGAAACTACTGCTCCCTTGACTGGAACGTAAGCGTCTCAGAATGAAGTAACAGGGAGAAGCTGAGGAAAGGAATTCCTATGCTCATGACTTTTCAGCTCACACGCTTTCCCTCTACAGAAATGCACTTTTATAAACACTCTTTTTTCAGCTCTGAATCAAGCGTGGACTCGGCAGTCCCAATCGTATGCTGCAAAGTAATGGAACCAACATGACCCAGCCATGCAAATAATTTTTACAAATAGGGCCTAAAAAGGGCATTAACTGAAACTGCACAATATGCTAGAAATAGGATCCCATTTCAAGAGTTAACCCACAGGGTACTCAATAATAAGTTAACCCTCTTCGTGAAAAAACACATTTTTTATCCGCTCAAAGTATCACAAGTCAGTTATTGCACTTTCTGAAGTGCCTGAGTTCGTCAAGGTAGGTAGTTTTTCTAAAACTTTAAGCTAAAGCAGTTACATTCTCTTCTCTCCCTCCCTGCCATGTGAGAGAAAAAAAAAATTACATGTTATTACATCTAGTATTACATGTTAAAGGCTTGTAAAGATTAGACTTTTTATTTTTTTATTATGGGAGACCAGGCCACAAATTATCATAGCTTCATAGCAGAACTCATTCATTTTACTTTAATATTTTCTAACTAACAGAGCATGAAGGACTCACACAGATATTCTTTCCAAAGCAATAAAACTCAAATTATTTTCTCTGGGCTATCATCTTAAAGGTTTGATTTATACCAAAAGGAAACAAATCCTACTGCATGGGTAGCAGCCAGTTTAGAAAGCTGCACCAGTTAAACATTTCAAAATTTTTGGAAACATTATTTGCCAGAACTGCATAGAACACCCCTTAAACAGACATGGAGGAGTGTACCAAAGACACTCTCTTTTATAACATCGTACATGGAAGCCAAGAAACATTCACAGTTTTCTCCAAAAGTTTGGACTTCTATACATCATGTGCTTATACAGACTGGGTTATAAAAATCATGAGCTGAGTTTCCATTGACCTTTGCCCTGCCTTCTTAACTTTGAAGAGCATTGTGACTTGTGTTTGAAGATAAGCATAAGTGGGTTTCCAGTAGAGACAGTCCAGATTCTAGTTACCTTCTAAGACCACCACATATGAGGAGGTGGATGTGTTTAACATTTAGAAGCCTTTTAATTTACTGGACACTTACCAAGACCACATCATGAATCAGAAAATATTCACTAGTTGTAAACAATTAGTTTTCATTTTATTCAACAACGAAGATCTTAGAAGGTAAAATGAATACCTTTTATTAACATATTTAAGAAAAAAGACATGGATAATACCAAGCATAACTAAAATGTACCGAGAGATTAGTATGGACCAGTCTCCAAAATTCCCTCGTTAACACTCTCAGTGATTCTATGAGTTTGGAACTGACGTTATCATCCTCATTTGACAGATACAAAGAATGGATGCAGAGAAGCTGAGTGACTTGACCAACGTTACTCAGCTATTAAGTAACAGGAGAGGGTACAACGCAGGCTTTTCCACTTCAGAGTCCGTGTTTTTAACCACTACACATTAAGACATAAACATTTCAGAGGACAAGAATCCAGTTTGTGCTTTGAGTTTGTTGTTTGTTTGTTTGTTTATAGCACAGTCCTAAAAATGAAATATATGTCGTTATAAACTCTAAGCACAATAGACACCAGTATCTATGCAATATTTTCCTTATCGACTCATGTTGAATACCACAATAAAAGCACTTAAAAATACTAGTTAATTTCATTAAACCTTCTAGGTATATAAAAGAAACTAGTACTTTTACTGGTATAATTGATCGCACTTATTAGTAAGTAAAGCAGGACGATCACGTCTTTTGTCTTATACGATATACTCTAAACACAGTGGACACTTACCACATTTCCTGGACCTTTGATTCCCCTGGCCATGCTGAGGCGATTACCTTCCGTGAGGTAGAACCCATAGGACTCACTCCTATGGCTCCTCAGACACAGGCATGTAATATCATTTTCATCAATTAGGTTCACCTATGACAGACCTGGATTTAGAAGTGAGTGACTTGAGCTAGAAGGCATTTGGGGGTAAGACGAACAGTGGTTTGAGTTCTGGGTTTGGGGACACAAAACCCACACTGACTCCGCACTGAGAGCAGCAGCAGCTGTGGAAAATCTGTCTCTGGTAAGTGGTTACAGCAGCTGCTTGTTCATCAGGCAGGTTCTATGGCAGGATTAGCAGCCTTGTTCCTCAAGCGTGGCTTCAAGCATGAGTCTTCAACACTCCCAGCAATTCTAGGAGGTATCCAATAAACTTAAAAAAAAAAAAAAAAAAAGGCAGTTTTTCTTCCTTATCAGCCAGAGTCAGCTTCTATTGCTTATGTTTAAGAACTCCAAGTTGGGGATGCTGGTTCTGGATAAGATGTGAGTACACACGTACCACCCTGTCTCTCTTACTGAACACAGCTATCAAACCTGGACAGATTGAACGTGCCACACTTTGAGGACTCCAAAAAGTAGAGAGCAACAGGTGGGTAGAGGAAATGCACCAGAATTCAAAGCATCACTAAACCTGGGGTGAATTTACAATTGTTTCCTGTCTCTTCTGAACCAAGTAGAGCCTCCTGGACTCTTGACCTACAGAACCATGAGGTAATAAACGTAAGTTGATTTCAGCCACTAAATCTGTGGCGATTTGTCATGCAGCAACAGAAAACAAAAACAAGCACACTGGAAAAAAAGCTTTGACATAAAGCAAAAACTGAGAGAACCGAAAAAATGAGGGATTTTAATCTCTAGTTGAAGACTTCAACACTCCTCTCTTAGGAATAGTTAGAACTAGCAGACATAAAACCAGCAAAGATATATAAGAACCTAAGCTTGAGGGTTTTTAATTTATTCATATTTAAATAGTGGAAACTTTCAACTCAGTCCTTCGAGGAAGGAATATCTGGAGTCAGGTCCCCAGACAACAGTGGGCACAGAGCATGAGGGAAAAACAACCTTTTGTTACATAACCAACTGAGACTTGGGGATTTTTGCTGATGTTACTGCAGCAACATCTAGCTTCTCTTGGTCAATACATTCCCTCAATAGGGTATTGTGTAAATAATTACAAAATATTCATAAAATAAAATTCCGTAAGAACATTAGATAAATGAGAAAGCTCTCTGGATACTGGTCTGGAAAGATCTCTGAGATACATTGTCAGTTGAAAAAGAGACAGTGCAAAAGAAAGTGAAAATACACTAGCGTATAAGGGCACGTGTTTGTGTGTGTGTGTGTGTGTGTGCATACGCTCCTGATTAGCTGGGCAGGTGTGTAAATTGATAATACACACTGATTATTTTGGGGGACAGAACTGGGTGCCAGGGGATAGAGTTGAGAGGGACCTTTTCAGTTCACTTTTTGAATTTTCAACTTTGGGAATGTATTACCTTTTCAAATATCAATAACTAATCTTAATTTTTTAAAAAATCTGTACGATCACAATCATGTTTAAAAATACATTTCTAGAAAGGAGAGTAAAGAGAAATAAAGTAATATAGTACCTTTTAAATTTTCTGATTCATTAAAATATACTCTGTGTACTTTTGTCTTCCATGTTTTGTAGAGTAAACATAAATTAATTGTATGAATTTAAGTTTGATAAAATAAGAACTTATTTATTATGCTCAAATTCTTAGCCTAAGAGTAAACTTTAATTCCTTGTTTTGGCATTCCAGATTCTGTACCATCTTATACCTAATCTACCTTCCTAACCTACACTATTGTCCTCCTTCATAAGCCTCCGATTACAATCAAATGGAACGACTTTCTCTTTCCTTGAACACATCTTGCATTTTCTTGCCAAAGGGCTCAGATACACCATTCCTCATGAAAACCCCTGTTTCCTTCAACCGTCAAGGGTATGCCATAACGGAACAGAACAACAAAGCGAAAGTGGGAGGTAGATGCTTTGCAGTTGACTTTCACCTAAGTGTCTTGTTACCAAACATCAGCCTTGAACATAAGTACTATTCAAATATGTCTATACCTCACTAACATTACTATTGAATGTAACTGTACAGTATTACAATAGACTTAGATCCCGCTCTTTACAGGAACCTACATCTTACTTGAATTTTCCATTTTGTGTTATTAATAATTAGTACTTCTGCATTCTAAAAGTAGAAAGATCCATTTAACCATAAGAATTAATATAAATATATAATTATAATCAATATATATTGATTATAAGTGCATGTTACACGTTAGCATGGAACACTTTTAGGCACACTACTATTGGAAATTTTTTAAAGTTCTGCAGGATTAAGGTTTCCAATTTCCACAACTATCATTATTGACAACTCAGTTTAGCCACTGGATGACCCTAACAACTCTTCCTTAGGAGATCTAAGAGGTAGGCCTTTTAGCAGGGTGGACTTCAAGGCCTCCAAGTGACATAAATACTAAGATGCAAACTTCCTAGGGGGTCATTGTCCAAATAGAAGGTGTTTCTCATGCAGCAAGATTTTAAAGTCAATATGAAAGTCCAGAGTCTTCCAACCGTTGGGGGACGATCTGCCTCCTCACAGCTCCTGTATAAATTTCAAAGGAGGCAGGAAACTGGATCCCTCTCTTAGTGGGCAATCCAGCTCTATTCAACCTAATTGTATTGTCTAGAAGCAAAGTAGACATAATTGTGGAGAGCCGTGCGCATCTTGCCAGCCTCTGCGTGTGAGCTTCATTGAGCCTGTATAACGTGTTTTATGTCTTATGTGTTTTATATGGTGGTTGCCTTCTCCCTGTGTTGACGATTATCAAACTTAAAAAAAACAAAGAAATGAAAACAAAAACTACCTACATAAAGATAAATGATGCAGTATGACCAAAAAATGTTAAACCAAGCTGGAAATAAACACAAGTGCAAATAAACAGCTTGTGGGAAGATAGTAAACAACCATTAACAAAATTAAACAAGCGAATAAACAACAACAGAGGATAGGATTGGAAAGCAGACATGTCAAAATATTCCTAAGGCTAGTAACATGCTACAAAGTAGATATGAGTAATGTGTAACAGAGAAGTCTATTCTGGTGGTGATGTCATTTAAGGGATGATGATAATAACAAAAAATAATATAATTACAGTGCTAGTAATAATATTTATAGTTTGCTTGTTGTGTGTCAGATATTTTACAAAGTATTTCCAATGTATCATTCCATTTAATTCTCATAGCCACCCTGTGATGTTGTGGTCAATTTTGGTTTTGCCGTTTTATGGATGAAAAGACTGAAGTTTGAAAATATCCAGAACTTTCACATGTATCAGAGAGGGAATAAATGCTAAATTTAAAACTCAAAACCCATACTCTTAACAACTGCTCTCTCGCTCGCTCGCTCTACATATATATATATATATATATATATATATATATATATATATATAGTCAATATCTGTGAATACAAATAGAATAAGAATAAGATCCATAAGTTTGAGAGTAAGCAGGGAAGAAAGAGAATGCTTCAAAAGTCACTAGTATTTCACAGTGTTTGTGGATGAAACTGGTGTAGTTACATGTCATTATCAAATTATTCTTTGGATGCCATTATTTTTTATATATTGACTCCTACAAGGACTTTAGTGAATTAGAGACCTAATCTAAAACAGGATAAAAAATTTGGAAGATAACTAACTTAATTTAGGTCATAGGTAATACGAATAACTAATTTAAACAATATCCAATACAAAATTCCTAAATTACAAAAAACAATGCAAGGATCACAAGGAATCTGTAAATTTACCTTTACTCTATGTTATTATCATGATTACCTGACAAGTTACACGATTGAGCTAGGCAGCCATACCTTTGTGATAAAGTACAGTTTTTTGAGGCTATTCTTCCCAGCTTGGGGCTCCACACACGTGGGGCAACAGTAATACGACTATAAGATTGCATTCAACAATTTTAGCAAGGATAATAGGACCTATGAGGAAAAAGTCAGGGCTTGGGGTTTTTAAATGAACTGAAAAAGAGAAAGTTAAGGAGGGACTTATTATTGTAAGGAGGTGATGTCCAACAGCTGTTCTCCTTTTCCAGCGAACCCAGAGGAAGAAAAGACAGGCTTCAATTGTGGCAAGAGAAATTTAGATTTGACATCTGCTGAGTTGACGTAATGACCCCATATTTTTTTGGAAATGGAAAAAAAGGAAGAAATCCATGAGTTGAGGTTTGAAAGTATTATTAAAACAATTTCATAAAAGACAAAAATCCAGTCATGCCAATAAGGAAGGAAACAAAAACATTTACTTGTGCCTAAGAAGTATTTTTGGTTGCATCATCTGATAGTATAAGTAAATAGTTTTGATCAAAATATTTAAATCAAAAGTTCCATGTAAACATAGGTGTAAGGTAGGAGTACAGGATGTACTGAAAACTGTTTACGGGGAGTTTTGAGAATACATTTTACGTTTGTACACAGGCAAAACAGAAAATGCCAGGGAAGCATGCACATTTTTATCTAGTCTATTCTTATCCTCTCTGAGTATACTGATGCTAATGCTGCCTGTAACGATAAAAAGTTTTCCATCCTTGGAAAAAATGATGAATCTTCTCAGGTGTCAGCGGCTATGTTCAAACTGACTAAAATATCAAAGATTGGTTTTTTTGAGAAGGCTATAATGACTAGCTATCTTGTTGTGATTTTCTTGGAAGGCTCCTAAGGCATTTGAAAGAGCAATAATATGAAATAACGAATAATAAATGAATTTAGGCAGGAAATATATTTCGCCATGGCCATTGGCTCTCTCTTCTGTCACGCGTGACCCTTTTTGAGATCCTTAAGACTTCTTTAACCAATATAACCTAACTACATCACTCTTTGTGTGTGTGCTCATTTTTATTACATCTGAATATAAAATAAAATAGGAAAGTTTTTACTTATTGCTTATTTTGAAATTGCTGGTAATGCAATCATTTCATTTATGTATCAAACTCTCTAGCTTCTGAGCTGCAACACTTAGAATCAAGAACTGAATGCTTGCATCACCTACAGCCAATTTGGCCTAAAGGTTGTTCTTATGTGTTTGATTATTTCTACATATTTAAGGCATATGCTTTTTGAGAAGGCGCACTACATATTTTTAGAATTTCATCACTCAAGGCCACAGCTGGTTAATACCAAACACTACTCATTTCCCAACTTTTAATGACCAGCAAAGCACAATTCTGCTCATCAGAGAAACAGATACTCTTCTGGCTAGTTAATGTACAACGTACAAATAGGCAAAGATAAACCAAAAACAAGGTGCTACGTCTCAGCTACTGTAAAGAACTGGCAGTAGAGAGAGATGCAGCAAATGTTCCTTCAATTTTCTTCTCTTCTACTTTTTTATGAGAAAGCATTGTAAAACAGTGTGAATATTCAAACATATGCCTTCCAAAATTTCAACACTACTAAAAGTCTGTGAAGGTTAAGTTCATTAAATAGCCTTGCACTGAGGAAGTGCTGATAGCGACAGTCTAACCTAAATTTCTCCCTTTTCCTCACCCCTTGTCCATGGCCCATTTCCAATCATTTCCCTCACTATTATACATTGCCTTAAACTTAATGACACCAGTGCAGGGACAGCATGGGACCTACAGTTGAGACTAATCTTTATAGCCCTTGAAATATCCAAAGTCATAATAATCCCCATACACTTTCTTTCAAAAATGCTTGAAACAAACATTGTGTATTGAAATGCTCCAGTTTGCAAAATGTTTTAGTTGTGCACTGTTTTCATACAAGAACCAAAAGCGAAAGCTTGTTTTTAAGAATAAAAATAGTTTCTTAACAAAGGAAATAAAGAAACAATTCAAACAGCCCACCTTGACTGAAGTTCTTAAGAGATAGTTCCCATATGCAGGGAGAATGCTTTGCCTGCTTTTGCGTTTGCTTCACACTCAGGGCCTATTTATTATCCCATATTCTTGGATGCAACTATTAACGCATAGTTAGAAGGGTGGAGAGAAGCAGTATTGTGGTAGATATAATCTGAGTGTTAGCAAATGTCATATAGTTATTATTTTCTAGGCTTTATCAAGCCCAGATAACAGGAAAGTTAAAGGATAAGACTTTACGAAATCCATCCTCTATAATACTCCTTACAGCCTGAGATATATTGTGAGAAGAAATTTACTCCATCAAAATGCATACTTCTAACGCCAAAGATTGTTTTTCCCCTAAAACCAAAAACTGCTTTATACTTATGGGCTGCTATTTTAGAGTCAGAAGAATTTTTGAAATTTCTCTGGTTGGGGATTCCGTTGCAGTAATTTTTAAATCAAAATCTGTCACAGAATGCTGGAATTCCTGCTTTAGACTATACCTGCTATCAAATGATTACATAGATATTTATTTTGCTAAATAACCTAGTCGCATCTACTTAAGCTCAATCTTACAGTCCATTGAGAGTAAGTGTGAAGTAAAACACAACCTTCAAACGATAATATCACAGTGGCATACGCTGTCTTTTCAAAAGCCATTTGCATTCATCTCATCTCATTTTCACGTTTATCCAATGAGGTAACTATAGAAGGATCACATTTTATGCTTCTTGGCTGACTCCATGCTTCTATCTATCATGTTTCAGGACTTAATATTAGTGTCTGACAATGATAGCAATATTGATGTTGATAATGACACACCCCCAGGCACTCAGTGAGACTATAGCCTTGTACAGAATAGATTCATGGACGTACTCCAGCCTCCAGACTCTTTCCATAATACCATGCTGAAAACATCTATGGGGTATGTTAATAGCCAGAAAGTTAACACGTGTGAAGAATTGTTAACTGCTTTAGGACCGGGCACTGGCTCATGGATGCGTGGTATTTTGAGAAACCAGAGCTCTAGCTGAGGTAATATTGAGTAGGGATTTAAATACTTGGTACCATCCAACATATTTACTCTGGAAAGATCATTCCAGGTCTATCTTTGCCTTTCTCCTCCAAATCCTTTATCATTATTCCTCACCTGAACTAAAAGTGGAGGGATAGCTGCAAAGACTTTTGAACTTACTAGGGACAGAAAAAGGTCAATGGTACAAACTTTAGAATCTCAATGAATATTATCCTACACACAAGAAAACAGCACATGGAATAAATGGAAATGCAGGAAATAAATAAAAAATAACTGATAAATCTGATTTATGGTCTTAAGGGGACTGGCCTATGTGCAACGACTGGAAGTGACGTAACAGTAAAATGGCGCCTCGCTTGTCAGGTACAGCACCTACGAAACCTGATCCATCCAGTGACACTGAGGAGAAGAAGAGAAGCCACAACACAAGGTGGCTGTTTCTATCTGATGCTATCTCATCAATTCAGTCATTTAGTTAAAAACAAAAACAAAACCGAAAACTAGTTTTATATCATTTAGAAAAACAATAGTCTCACTGACTCTCCAGTTCATTACCATCACTAGACACAGCCTGAGAAAAGACACAAGGTTTTGACAGAATTATGTTTATTAACCGGATGGAAAGAAATTGGAGGGGGGAGGAAAGAGAGAGAGCAAATGGAGCCCCAACACATAAGCCTTATTAAATATTTATTGGTAGCGTCTACCAATAAGTTGAGTGTCATTTCTCCTACTTATACCAGCAAGCTCCGTGCCCGTGCAGGAACCTTACACCCTAGACTCAGGCGTCCGTGTCGTTCTCTAGAGCAGCGCTTATCAAACTGTGCTGGGCACACGATCGCCTTGGTATCGCATTAACAGGCAGGTTCTGAGTTAGGACAGCTGGGCTGCCAGGAGATCAGAGACCACACTGTGGGTAGCACCGCTTCAGGCACTCCATAGCAGCTTCAGTGAAGGTCTTAAAATAGCACCTTTCTTCCTTTCTCGTGGTAGATTATAATAAAGAGGTTAAATATTTTCCCTAATTAAACTTCTAATGAGGACTTACATCCTCAAAGAAAAAGATCCCCACTCTAAGCAGACGATATTATCAAAGCGACTTATGCTGAAATGAAGCTGTGCTACAATAAGCTGAGACCCTACAGTATCTTCAAGACAGAGGAAAAGCAGAATGAAAGGCTGTTTCATAACGGAATCGTCAAACAAAAGCGATGTGTGTTATGGAACTGAAGGCTGTCTACCCGCACGCTCCAGTCTACAGAGGTGCCATTTTTTCAAATGAGTCTTAGCAGCACTTGTCTGCTTTTTCAAGCGAAACCCTTCACTCCTCTCTATACTCGATATCCAAATATGTGGAACAGATAAATGGGAGAGAATTTCTAACCTCAGACATCGTCCCTGTGTAACGATGCTAGGAACTCGGTAAGTACCTCCGGGAAAGCCCTCTTTTATGAAAACAACTTTTTCAGGAAAAACGTCCTGTCGCCTTAAACCAAACCTGAGACGAGGGCCTCACACATAAAGTAAACCGCAAAATGAGTCTTTGCTCGTCTGTACTGGTTTTCAGCTCAATTAACTCTGTCCCTTCCGGTCCATTGACCACCTCGCCAACAGCGATTTTGCTTAAATATCACATTTCTGATGTCCCTCTCCTGCTCAATAAAACCTTCAGTGCTTTCTACGGCTTTAGAAAACAGCCCATTTTTATCAACGCAGCTTTCAAGATTTGGAATGAAGCATGCGTCTACTTTGTTCTCTGACGCAAATCTCTTGACGACTCTATTTTATTTTCGCCAACTCCGAAATGAGGATGTGCAATTAGGTTGAAAGAAATTTGGAAGAAACTAGTTGAATAGGATGAGATTTTTGTCAAAATGACTAGTTGGTGAGAAACAGATGAACACTTTTTTTCCCTCACGAACTGGTTACTTTGTAGGGTCACTCTGAAGTTTTATAATCTCTTTTGGGTTTTAATTCAGTTTTTTGTTCTTTTGAAAGATTTTATACCTGGTTTTCATTTTCATTCAAGTATTATCGCTTTCCCCTATTTATATTACTCATATTGTTAGTTTACATCAATATGTATGTTATAAGCAAGATAATAAAATATGAACTCAGTAATGGAAATAAAATGAAAATTTACAAATTTTCAAAATATTGACACATTATCAGAGCAGCTACAATAGGATGAAAAGAAATTGTGTAAGATGGAGAGATGGATTGGGTAAGATAATTCTTCCGAATAACAGATTCTTTTCTTTAACTTTTTTATTATTTGGCTTACTGAGTCCATTCAAATACTGTTGTTGAAATTGGAAAAATATAAAATATCATGGTTCTATCGTAAGAATAAGAACATTGACAAATATAAGAAGAATATCAAAAAGTTACAAAGCTGTTTATACAAAGTCAACCATAGTCTACACCTATAGATTTTATAGACTTCCAAATATATTTCTATGCATATATACATTAATTTACAAAATAGAGGGCTGCTTTGTCACTGTGCTAAATACTTTGCTTATTAACTTCACAACAACCTCAAGGGGTAGGAATTAGCCCCATTTTTCAGATGAAACAACTGAGGTTTAAAGAAGTTCCAAATTATCCCACTGCCTTGTTATGTCATAATTTATTTAGCCAATTCTCTAATTTTAGAAATTTATGTTTTAAAAAATTTCACAACTACAAATAGCTCAGATTAAAAATAATTGATCCCAAAATAGTTTGAAATAAAAAATTAACAAGAGCAAAAACAGAAACTTATTATTATAGTTTTATCAGTGCTCACATCTCTACCTTCTCAGCCTCTTTTTGGCCAGCACCATATTGCGGCTTTAATATTACACCCTGCTAAACACTGTTTTCTCATTCAGTGCCCGCAGTAACTCTGTAAAGCTGAACCATTATCCCCATTTTACAGAGGAGAAAATTACGGGTCAGTGAGGTTGAAGAACACGTCCAAGGTCCCAGGGCTAGTATATAAAGCATTCAGGACACAAGTCCGGGCCTGTCTCACCGAGGTGCTCTTAGCCGGTGTGGCAACTTGCTTCCCATCCTGCTGGAGTCTCCAAATAACAGGAAGAGCAAACACCAGCAAAGTGACACTCTGCCTCCTCTGTTCTGAACCCCTCATCCCTCTAATGCTCCTACTAAAGTCACATCCGCATCCTCTAAACACTTACAGAAACCTCTCATAGATAACCATCATTTGAACTTTTGTTATCTTTATGTTTCTTTTAATTTTTCTTCCAAGTGGCCGTGAAGATGGAAGAAATAATGAAATTAATTGTTACTTTTAGATTGTTTTGATCATAAAAGTGCAGACAAAGACCTTTTTCATGCCTTTAAGAATTTTTGTTTTCTCTTAAGGAAAATCATTGTTATGAGGTAATTTCACAAATAAAATTTATTTTCCTATTGACTTTTTTGTAACTCAATAAGTCATAACTAACTTTGTACCTTTTTTTTTTTTTACCTTATAATCATTTTTGTCAAAAACTAATTTTTCCACAGCCTTTGGTTGGTACTTTTTCTTTCTTTTTATTTACAGACAATCTGTAAAGTACCTTCTGGACATGCCTGTGTAAAAAGAACACAACAAGAATTTTTGAAAAGCCAGTCTATTTATTGTTTTGATTCTAAATTTTAAAGGTTCATAGCAAAATACTATAATAGGAAAATTTTAATTTTTTTACATTTTTATTTTGGGAAATTTCAAACACATATGAAAATGAAGAGTAATATAACTTAATCTTCATTTATCCATCACCCAGCTTCAGGAATTGGTTGTTTTTTCCATCTGTATCCCAACCCAGTTTTTTTTTGTTAAGAAATCATCTTTTAACAGATGTCTATGATCTATTTACAGTTTTTGCAATTGATAAATATGAATTATTTATGCCTATTCTTCTCCCTATTTTTCCTCTTTCCTGCCTTTTATTGGGTTGGATTTTTAAGTTCCTTTTCATGTTTTGTATATTATACACTATATTTCTATTCTTTCAGTAATTGCTCAAAAGATGTATCACTTTTTAAAAATTAACAAAGCCTGAAATTAAGCAATATCTCTATCCTGCTACTGAATACAAAGGCCTGAAAAAGGTTTAACTCCTATATCCTAATCCAGATGCTGTTGTTGTCCAGTATTGTATTTTTACTTTGTTTCATACCCTCAGGCAATTGTTACTGTTAACGTACATAGTCAACGTTTCTTTTACGTTAACAACTTGTTGCTTCGCGCTCTTTTCCATTCTTCTCTTCTGGATACAGTTCGCTTCCACAGTGCCTGGTCCTTTTCTCGGTGATGACCTGGGAGTAGTAACTTCGTGCGTTTTTACTTTATCTGAAAACGCCCCTCCTTCACCCTCACCCTTGAACGATGGCTTCACTAGGTGTAGACTTCTGTTTTCAGGTTTCTTTCCTTACACAAGTAGAGCTATCACACAATAACACTGTGCTCTGGACGGTGAAATTTTCACTACAGAATTATTTGGTGCTTGCGTTCACCAAAACCCTCAAGGATTCCCAGGATGCAGAAAGAGATTTTATAGTAAATTCTTACAGTTTTGATTCTGTGTGGCTGAATCATGTCAGACAGCACAAGCCTGTGATTCTGATTTCTCACAGATGACATCTCCACTCCCAAAGTTCCAATTTCGCGTTCCCACTTTTCTCAGTAGGTGGACAAAAGTCCCCACCACAAAAAGGCCCACAGCAAGTCTCACATACTGGAATGGCAACCAGAACCCCAAGCCCAAAGGCCTTCTCTGATCTGAAACCATGAGGGGCTGCAGCGCTCTGACAGTTTCCTCTAGGCACTGGCCTTTGCTTTCTCTGTGCTTTTGGCATACGGAGATTGATGTTCTTTCCTCGGGAATTTAGCCACGGAATGTTTAACAGCTTTGTTGAGATATAATTGACATATTACACGCTGCATATATTTAAAGTGCGCAGTTTGATTTGTATATATGAGTGTTTGTGTATGTGTAGTGGTATCTCATTGTGGGATTTTTTTTAGGTTTTTAAAATAGCTTAAAATATGATTGACATAATAAATGGTACATATTTAGAGTGTACAATTTTATAAGCCTTGACATATGCAGACACCCATGAAAACATCATCACAATCAAAACAAGGAACATATCCATCATCTGCAAGATTTCTTCTTCCCCTTTGTAATCATTCCATCCAGGACCTCCCACCAACCCCTAAGCGATCACTGATCTGTTTTCTGTTAGGTTAGGTTAGTTTAAATGTTGTAGAATTTTATATAAACGTAGTGATATACTATGTATTCTTTTCTGTCTGGATTCTTTCACTCAGCAGAATTATTTTGAAATCCGTGCTTCCTGTTACTTCAATGATTCAACAGTTTAGTCTTTTTTATTGCTTAGTAGTATTCCATCATATGGTATATGACAATTTGTTTATCCAGGCACCTGCTCATGGATGTTTGGGTTGTTTCCAATCCTTGCGTTTTACCAGTAGAGTTGCTGTGAAGCTCCACATACAAGTCTTCGCACGCTTCCTTTATTCTCAGGCAAATTCCTAGGAGTGCAATGACTCTTTCAGCATATTTATAAGTGTATGTATAACTTTTTAAGAAACTGCCAAACTCTTTTCCAAAGTGTTTATATCCATTTTACCTTCCCACCAGGAGTGGGCGAGAGATTCGGTAACACTATATCATTGCTAACATTAGCTAAGGTCAAACTTCTAAGTTTTATTCATCCTAACAGGGATGTAGTGTTGACCCTTTGTGATTTTAATTTGCATGTACCTAATGATTAGTAATGTTGAGCATCTTTGCATGTGCTTACTTGCCATCCATATGTCTTTGATAAATTGTCAGCTCAAATCTTTGCCCATTTCTTTATTGGGTTGTTAGTTTTATTGTGATTGAGCTCATATATTTGGACATAAGTCCTGTATCAGATATTTTCTCTCAGTGTACAGCAAGTCTTTTTTTTCTCCAAACAGTAACTATGGAAGGGCAAAAGTTTCTAATTTTGATAAAGTACAACTTATCAATTTTTGTCTTTTATGGATCATACTGTTGGTGTCATATTTAAGAAATATTTGCCTAACCTAAGGTCACAAAGATTTTTCTCTGTAAAGTTATATTATTTTAAGATTTTTACGTAAGTGTACAATGCATTTGTTGCATATGAGTATGTAACTGTTCATTTGTTGAAAAGACTATCAGTTCTTCACTGAATTTCCTGGGCATTGCCAAAAATTGCTTGTCTGTGTATGTATGGATCTACGTCTGGACTCTATTCTGTTCCACTGATCCATTTGTCTATCTTGATTCAAATACCACGTGTCTTGATTACTATAGCTAAATCTTGAAATCAGAAAATGTGAAGCCTTGAACTTTGTTCTTTTTCAAAGTTGTTTTTATTATTTTACACCTTTATATTTCCACATGAATTTGGGAATCAGCTTGTCAATTTCTAATTTAAAAAACCGCCCAAGTTTAGGTAGGGATTATATTGAATCTATATATCAATTTGGGATGAATTGGCATCTTAACATTAGTCTTCCAAGCCGTGAACAAGATGTATATATTATCTTTCCGTTTGGGTTTTTAAATTTCTCTCGACGATGTTTACAGCTTTCAGTTTACACATCTTGTACATCTCTTGTCCCATTTATCCCTAAGATTTGTCCCATAATTATTTATCCCATGTTTTCAACGTATTGTTTATTTTATATCAATATGCCATTTTTCACTAGTGGTGTATAGAACATACTTGAATTTTGTATAGTGATCCTGTATCATGTAATGTTGATGAAATAAATAGTTCTGGTAGCTTTTTTTATTTTCTTGGATATTCTATATAAACAAGTGTGTTAAATTAAATTAATATAATTTTCTTTCTTTCTTTCTTTCCTTTTTTTGAGGAAGACTGGCCCTGAGCTAACATCTGTGCCAGTCTTCCTCTATTTTGTATGTGCAACACCGCCACAGCATGGCTTGGTGAACGGTGTGTAGGTCCACACCCAGGATCTAAACCCAAGAACCCTGGTCCGCCAAAGCAGAGCACACAAACTTAACCACTACTCCACTGAGCCAGCCCACATTTCTTCCATTTTAATCTGATTCCTCTTGTTTCTCCTTCTTGCCTTATTGCACTGTCAAAACCTTTTAGTACAATACTGAACCAAAGTGGTGAGAGCTGACATTCATGTCTTGTTCTTGATCTTAGTGTAAAAGCATTTAACACTATTAAGTGTGATGTTAGCTGTATGGTTTTTGTGGATGTCCTTTATTGGTTTGAGAATGTTTCCTTCTTCTCCTATTTTGGTGAGAGGTTTTTTTATTTTGTTTTGTTTTATTTTGTTTTGCTGGGAAAGATTCCCCATCAGCTAACACCTGTTGCCAATCTCTTTTTTTTTTTTTCCTTCTTTTTCTCCCCAAAGTCCCCCAGTGCATAGCTGCATACTGTAGTTGGGGTCCTTCTGGTTGGTCTACATGGGATGCCACCTCAGGATGGCCTGATGAGCAGTGGCATGTCCTCCAACTGGTAAAACCCCTGGCCATGAAGTGGAGCGGTCGAACTTAACCACTCGGCCATGGGGCTGGCCCCTGGCTAAA
The DNA here is from genome assembly GCF_037783145.1 of Equus przewalskii. Taxonomy (NCBI): domain Eukaryota; kingdom Metazoa; phylum Chordata; class Mammalia; order Perissodactyla; family Equidae; genus Equus; species Equus przewalskii. Next base: position 53,115,209 of record NC_091849.1, read on the forward strand.
GTCTTTGTTATTTCTCACTCTTTTTTTCTTTGTTTCTATCTTAAGGTAGAAATTAATTTCTCATTAATTAGAGAAATTTATGGCTATAAATTTCCCTTTTGTATTGCTTTGCATTTTGTAGCAGCTTTCCACAAATGTTGCCATCTTGTGTTTCATTTTTTTAGTTAAAAATAATTTCCAATTTTCCTTTCCACTCCTTTGACACATCAATTATTTAAAAGTGTGTTATTTCATTTCCTCATATTTGAAGACTTTCCAGATGTCTTTCTACCATTTATTCTAGTATATTTCTAATTTATTTCCACCATGGTCAGATAACATACTTTGTTATCACCTTCATACTTTTGTATTTATTGAGAATAGTTTTATATCCCAGAAGTGGTCTGGTTCATAGAAAATAATACATATACTGTTCTTACTGGGTGAAGTGCTCTATAAATGTCAGTTAAGTCAAGTTGGTTGATAGTAGTAATTCAAGTTTTCTCTGTCCTTGCTGATTTTCTGTTTATTTGTTCTGTTACTCATTGAGGAGGGGTTCTCAAATCTCCAACAATGATTGCGGATTTGTCTTTTACTTGTTTCAGTTCTGTTAGTTGTTGCTTCATGTATTTTCAAGCTGTGTTATTAGGAGCACAGCCTTTAAGACTGTTCCATCCTCTCAAGAACTGACCACTTTATCTTTATATAATGACTCCCTTTAGCCTGGTAATATTCTCTGTTCTAAATATTTGACTTAATATTAATGTGGCTGCTCCAGCTTTATTTTTACTTCTGTGAACAGAGTACATTTTTTTCCATCCTTTCACTTTTTACTCATTTGTTCTTTATGTTTACACATTGTTTCTTACAGCACCATGTAGTTGGTCTTGCTTTTTTTCCCAATCTGACAAAGTCTATCTTTTAACTGGAGTATTTAGACCATTTACATTTAATGTGATTATTGATATCGTTAGGTTTGAGTCTATCATCTAGCTATTTGCTTTCTGTTTGTTCCATCTGTTCTCTTTATCCTCTTTTTTCTGCCTTCTTTTGGATTAGTTGCATAGTTTTTATTATTCCAATTTATGTCCTTTATTGACATTGGCTATAACTCTATTATTTCAGTGGTTGCTTTGGGATTGATAGTAATTATTACAGTCTACATTCAACTGATATTAATACTCTTTCTTATACAGTATAAAAAGTGTAAAATGGCATACTTCTATTTCCTTCCTACCACACTATATTGTTGCATACACTTTACTTATTCATATGTTATAACTCCATATTATATTGCTATTATTTTTGTTTAAACAGTCAATTACTTTAAAGATATTTACTTTTTTTAAATCTTGTCTATTTACCTACGTAAATAGACAAGATTTGCCATATCTGGTAATTTTCATTTCTCTCTGTAAATCTGTATTTTCATCTAGAGTTATTTTTCTTCTGTCTGCAGAATTTCCTTTAACATTTCTTGTACTATGAACCTGTCGGTGATGAATTCTTTTAGATTCCAAAACAGTCTTCATTTCATCTTTGTTTTTAAAAGATATTTTAGCTGGATATAAATTTCTGTGTTCCTACTCCCCACATTGTGACTTAGAAGTTTCTCCCGAGGCAGGATACCAGGGCAATCATAGGACTCACCTCATTTGTATCCTATATCTCAGGGATCACTCTCCTTCTTTGAGTGATGCTCACTGTCTTGAAAAACATTGTTTCATGTGCTTTGTCCCTTTTTGGCTATTCTAGTTGGGAGCATAAATCCAGTCTCCGTTATTCCATCTTGTCTGGAAGTGGAAATTTCAGCTATGCATTTTTAACAACTGTACTTCATCCAACAGTTCCCGTGTTTAGAGAAGTGGGAAAACTATCTGCCTCAGTCATTCCACCATGTTGCCAGAATTCAATTTGGTTTCCTATGTGACACTATAGATTAAACACAAGCTCCCATAAGAAATAAGTGAAAGACACAGAATTAAACTAGACAATAATAACCATTTTTAAGGCCAAATTTCATTCACATTTATTTCAATAGCCTTACTTAAAAATACCTGTTACAAGCTTGTAGTTATTGTGGAAAGAAAAACAAAAGTATGAAACTTAGCATTTCAAAAAGAAGAACTGTGGGTAAATTATAATGAAATAATTCAGAGTAAAAATTTTAAAAATAGTGCTTAGTTGAAAACAAATGTACAACCCCTTGAAAACTGAATTTGACTATTAAACATAAAATAGTATTCTAGGTAATAAGTATAAATAATATTACATAAAATTTTCAATTATACTAATTTTTCATTACCTCATAACTGATAAAATTCAAATGTGTTACTTTGTAAAGAATGGCAATGATTATTTTTCAAACAATATTATAAACACATTTGGAAGTATTAAGTTCGTTACACCATTTTTCTATTAGCACATCTATGCTTGTTTAGGCCACAGGTGACATTATTTAAAATCAGGGTCCAGCTAGGTTTAAATGCTGCATGAAAATGCAATCTTTTATCATCTATGGATTTTCGATCTGTAATAAGTGGTTTATGTATGGACAATTATTGACATTTTAGACAATCTCAAAATAGTGAAATCTTTCCCTCATGAGTCACTTGTATCTTAAATAATGTTGACTCAATTTAAATAATTGTACCTCAAACCCAGATAGACATATGCAAAATGCGTCAGGTATATTATTAGTCAAACATTTTATTTTAACAAGTAAGTACAAAATTAAATATAAATTCTCCATTTTAATATAAAGCCATAACTATTGAAAAAACAATACAGATGCATTCCACGCATAATGTCAATGCTTCTGCTGGTGCTTGCTATAAGCTGTTGTTTCGCTTTCTCACGGGCAATACACCAAGTCTACCTATATACATTCCCCTAAGTTTTACTGTTCTTAAAATAATTTAAAATGAACTGTTTGGCAAGTTCCTTTGATATTATCCTTTTCTTTCTCTTTGTGTTCTTAATATATTTTATTTTATTTATTTATTTATCTTTTTAAAGATTGGCACCTGGGCTAACAACTGTTGCCAATCTTCCTTTTTTTTTTTTTTTTTTCCAAAGATTGGTACATGGGCTAACAATTGCTGCCAATCTTTTTTTTTTTCCTTCTGCTTTATCTCCCCAAACCCCCCTGTACACAGCTGTATATCTTAGTTGCACGTCCTTCTAGTTGTGGGATGTGGGATGCCACCTCAACGTGGCCCGACGAGCAGTGCCATGTCCGCGACCAGGATCCGAACCCTCGGCCACCGCAGCGGAGTGCGCGAACTTAACCACTCGGCCGCGGAGCCGGCCCCCTTAATATATTTTAGATTGCAGTGTTATGAATCATTCCCTTCACTTCTGTTGCCCCCTACGATTTCTTCTCTCTGAAACATGAAATTTCTTAGGTTTATAGACTAATACCATCACAGCCTTTGCGGTCTAATCTTAACACACTTGAGTGACTTACTCTGTCGACAACAAAAAATTAAAGAAACAATATCGAAACACTCTGTGGATATTAATAATGTCAAGATTTATATTTTTGTCTAACTTGCACTGTTTCTCTATTAAAACGAGGAGCGTTATCTTCATGAAAGAACAAACGAAAAACAAAAGAAGAAATTTATTTTCTCTTAATCCAACCTGTAGAAAAGCATTTTCTTTTCTTTTATGTGGCCGAAATTAAGTAAAAACATCATACTCTAAGCAGGGAAATCATGGAACAAGCCCCTCCCTATTGTGTGCTGATGTTAATATGGAAGAGAGACTTCACGGCTGGAAGGCATCCATGACATTAAACAGGCCGGGGGGCTGTGAAGTGCTGAGAGTGGCCACGCCGAGCAACAGGCCACAGGAATGCAAATCATCCACAAAGCCAAGAGTGGAGCTAGCAGGTGGCCTTGCCCGTTCATCTGATGTTAACACAAGGTTCAGCTCAGGCCCTTTTAACATCTGGGAAGGCCCTCCATTGCTTTTAATTAAGTAGAATACCGGCCACACAATGTTCCTTCACACAAGAAAACCAGAGTGAACAAAAGAGACATCTTCTGCACTCTCATTGTATAAATAAGTATGGGCATGGAACTTAGATTGTGTGGTGGTTCTACTTTCACGTATTTTCCATATGTTATTTCAGCATTTTATGGAATGTATTTCTTTGGCTTTTGCATGAGTGACCAAAATTTTCATGAGGGAAGAAATGTGTTCTTTGAATTCTCTATGATTAGCATTTTATACTTTTGAAATATTTCTACTTCAAGGAGTTTTGGGATAACTATAATACATCTTTTTAAAATAAGTTGATGGAAGATTAATCTGTAACAGTGGAATTGTCAGGGTATGGAATTAAGTCGTTTTCTGAGGTCTGAATCTGAAGCCGGAACCATTTGTAACTAATTCTGCCTTGAAGTGTGTACACACGCACAGACACACACACATAAAATATATCAGGTTATGTAGAACAAGTCACTGTCAAAAACTACTTTCAACCACCACTTTTCTTTTTTTTTTTTTTGAGGAAGATTAGCCCTGAGCTAATATCTGCCACCAATCCTCCTCTTCTTTTTGCTGAGGAAGACTGGCCCTGAGCTAACATCCATGCCCATCTTCCTCTACTTTATATGTGGGATACCTACCACAGCATGGCTTTTGCCGAGCCGTGCCATGTCCACACCTGGGATCTGAACCGGTGAACCCTGGGCCACTGAAGAGGAATGTGCACACTTAACCACTGCGCCACCGGGCCGGCCCCTCAACCATCACTCTTTAAGAGCCTATGAAGAGTGAAATTTCTTAAAGATACTTATCATGTATAGTAAATATGCAAATGAGAAAGGCCTACCAGTGTGGTAAGAGTTGCAGCAGGTTCATTTAGAATTTCATTACAATGATCTTATGATTTAATTAGTTTAGTATTTTGTACCTTTAGGTAGCTGTGAAAGGCAGAATTTTGCTTTCAGAGGTAAAATGTTCAAAGTCTTTGTGAGAAAGCATGGTTTTTTGGTTGGAAATAGATTAAGCTTCCCTACATAAGTAACTAGTTGATATGAATTCTAAATCGTTAACCAATGGTAACATCTTTACTAAGAGTCTAGTAAAGTATTAAGAGAACCATACTAAGAACTTATCCATATCCATTATCTGTCTCTAGCACATAATTGGTGCTCAACTTATGCTTGTTAAATGAATGAATAGAGAAAGGAAGGAAGGAATGAGGCTGTGGGGGCACTTTTCATAAATGATAAACATGAGCAACAATATAAAATACAAAAATGGCACCTACTGTTATGATAAAATACAACACAATACACAGAGAACGATGGAACTACCTCCATTCAAAGACCAAACTTCTGAGCAAGTTGTTCAGCATTCTTCAAAATCCAGATCTATCTAGATTTTGGCTAAAGTCCCATCATTCTTTCCAGCTGACTCACCCCTCCATCCCCATGTTTTTCACCCTTTTTGAGTGCATCAGACACACCTGTAGAACTTCTTCAAAGTCCACCTAATAGAGCCCCATTCCAGACCTACTGATTCAGACTATCCCACTTACTTTGCTGGTCTATGTACCATATACGCAATACTACCGATTGTTCCCATGCCCAGCCAATGGGAGTAAGCACTGCTTTAGTTACACCAAACTACACACTTTTCTTCCAACATGTATTTTTTTACCTCCACACATTTGCTGATTCTCCTCCTTCCTCCTCAAATGCTCTTTCCCCCTTCTATTTCTAATCGAAGCTTACAGATTCCGCCCAAGTTTTACATTCCTCTCTCCAACACTAAAGTTTCCAGAAAAAATTCATTGTTCTCTGCCCTCTCCTAAATCACTTCATTTACAGTTAACGAGATTGTGTTACTTCAGAACACTTTGCAGCACATTAAACTTGGTTCCAAGCCCTCAATTGCCAGGAGATACCAACATAACTCATTACTAGAGAACTGCTGACGTTATAAAGGACTTAGACCGGGCAGACAAGGGTCATCTTGTCTTCATTGAGAATGCCCAGACCCTCAGGAGCATTCAAATGGCTCTTCTCCTCCCACACAAAGTAGAAGTCTTGAGCTCTCTAACCACAGCTGAGTGTCCAGCCTCCAGGCACGGTACACAGCTATCCCTCCCACAGCCTGAGAGAGAGAACCTAGATTTGGTCCTCCTGGATTAGCACCTTCTACTTACTCAATTCCTAGAATGAGTTTCTCAATGGGATTCAGTCTCCAAGATACAACCTGTGTAAGGATCATTAAGAATTTCCAAAGATTATGAAGGAGTTCTTATTTCCTACCCCACTAAAAAGGAGCCTAGAATTCAGAACACAGGTCTATATATACACTTTTGGGCTCTTTCAAGGAGGCAAATGTACTTCTGATGCTTTCCTGTCACCAGAACAACAAAAATAAACTGCAAAATAACCTCTCAATGTATTATCCCATCACACAATTTTTTTTTTTAGGAAGATTAGCTCTGAGCTAACATCCGCCACCAATCCTCCTCTCTTTGCTGAGGAAGATTGGCCCTGAGCTAACATGTCTGCTCATATTCCTTTATTTTATATGTGGGACGCCTGCCACAGCATGGCTTGATAAGTGCTGTGTGGGTCCATGCCCAGGATCTGACCTGGTGAACCCCAGGCCACCAAAGCAGAGTGCACAAACTTAATGGCTACTCCACCGGGCTGGCCCCCCATCACACAACTTTTAGTTAGTTACAGAGATGTCTGTTTGTCTTTCTAGAATGTCAATGGCCTTGTTATGAGATCTATAGCTCATTCATTCAAAAACACACATTAAGCAACTACTCTGAATATGCTAATGTTGTACATGTAATCTACACTGTGTAGTATACACTGTGCTAAATGCTGGTGATAACAGAAAAAGAACCTATAAATCCCCACTTTCATGATGCTTGTAATCTGATGGAAGATGCATGCAAATAAATAGGCAATTAAAATGTAGCATTTCAAATACTGTACTGAGAAGTACAGGAGACTAGGAGTGTACATGAGAAGAGCATCTAACCAAGGCTTTCACCTTTAGAACACAGTGCCTATAGGTGATTGGTAATTAGTAAATGTTTGTTTTATTAATGGAATCATTTTTAGAAGACTTAAATGAAAAGGTTATGCTATAAGTGTCCATCATCACCCATTCCTCAAGGTTGACAAACTCCTACTCTGAGGGAAATACTTTATAAATTATGGAGCATGAAGCAGTTAGAAAGAAAGTTTTCTTTCTTCACTATGGAGTTAAACTCTACTGCTTTGGGAATTAATGCTTATCTTTAAGACAGCAGAGTGTGGGAGGGTCTACAGTTATTTTCTAGACTATGGGGAGAATAAACAGTTTCTAAGAATCACATTGGTGGAGAGATGTCAATGGTATCAGAATTATGTCCAGGTCTCCTGTTGAGACTTACAAGGACAAAGCCGTACATGTCCCACACCACTCAGGAGGACCTGGGTTTTTAATGACCAATCACATGGAGCTTTGGAATTATTAATCTCTAGATTGATTAAGGTTTGGCAGTGGGAAGATGGTGAGTCTTGAGACAAAGTAACCCTAAAGAAGATAGAAGGTGGAGTATCCTAAAAGAAAGTGGATATTTACATGATAGAGGTTAAAAGAAAAGCAACGTTGGGCAGGGGCCAGCAGGGGACTGGCAATAGAGAAAGCTGACTTCAAAAAATGGGTACCCCAAAAAGTAGACTGATTGGTGCATGGGGAAATGCAATTTAACAATAAAGTTCAATTCTCCTATGTTTTCTTCTTCTCCTATGATTTCATTCCCTTACAATTGCCACCAAATTTTGAGAAAAGTCTGATAAAGCCATAGGTTGAGTGATAGTGACGTGGAGGAAGGGAAAAGTTGGCAAATTGAAGACATTGTACCCCAGAACAAATTCTCTGCTCGTTCTTCTGGTGAAGAATAGTATCTTTTTAGGGAACCGAGTCTGGAAACATTAGGCAGTGCCCAGTAATAAAGTAAAAAGTTTTCCGTGATGCAGCATGGGTGCGCCTGTGAGATGTGGAGTGGCTTCATACTACATCACTCAGGAGAAAACTGAAATAGCCTCCCCCCTGACACCCTAGAAAAACAGAGGGAGAGGCAGATGATTGGTTTCTCTAATTTACCTTAAGCGAAATTCACTTTTCTGTCTCTCTGTTTCCTAACGAGAAACACGATAATATTTTGTCAACTTCAGTGGATTGATGTGGAGAGGAATTTAATCAGAAAAAGAAGTATAAAAGTTCCATTTTAAAAAACCACAGGCTAGAGTATTCTCATGATGTGTAGCAATGATTAGGATCACGTTTAAAATTTTAAAGTTGCTAAAATCCTGAATAGACAATGAAAATGAGTTGGCGTGTGAAGAATTTGGAGAATTTTATATATGTTCATAGGATTATTAATAAATAACAGAAAAGAAACCTATGAAAGTCAGGGGAAAATGTCGTAGAAAGAAGGAGCATTTATGAATTTACAGTTTCACAAAAAATGCGTTCCAATGCTCAAACGTCTATTTTTTTAATATTATTCTATTCAGGAATATTGTATGCTAGACTCACTCCTTTTCGTTGCATTTCTTCTTGTCATTCATATTTATTGTTTCAAATGACTCTGTCTAATTCCTACATTAGCCTTGATTGGTAGGTCATATGTACTTCTGAAAGAGGACATTCATTAAGGGTATTAAAGAATATATATAACAAATTCTTTTGAGTAAGCATGGTAATAAATATCTTCAAATTTACTATCATAGAAATAAAGTTTCTACTTCAGAATTCAAGTATTTCTTCAGAAATATTTTTAGCTAATTACTTGAATGTACTGGAGGAATTTCTTTACCTCCTTTCACTGAAAGTTGGAACCTACATCATTTCATTTACCAGCTTGTGTTAATACTATTCACATAGAATAAGAAGGTTGGTACTCAACTGCATGTTTAACTAGAAAAATATTTTGTGTGTTGAAAATTTATTATGCTGTTCAAAGGTGCTAACAAAAAATGTCTCCACTGAGCTAAATAAAAGAGATTAGAGAAAATTTATTCAAGCTCTGTAAGAAAGGTATGAGAGTATCTTCTGGTTTATGTAGTTTTTAACAGATGATTCAGACTCTTTGGAAGAAAGGCAGTCTTTCAAATACTCTCTCCCGTCCCTGGCTTCCTTCTAGTATTTTATCTGAATCTATAGAAGAAATGAGAGGCTTGGGTCGTGTTAATATGCTGAAGAAGCAAGACTTGTGGCCACGTAGTACCCTCGGAATCTCTGCTGGTTGCTGCTGCAGATTCACAGGTCTGATCTGGCCCCTGGACAATGACCACTTAAACACAATGACAATGCAGTCCAGAGAGGGAACTGTTTCTGGAACTAAGCAATAGTCAGGGAAGAGGGACCGCGATTGGGTGAATAAATGCAACATTGGGCTTTCACAGAAACAAGGACAGGACACCCATAGCAGTAGAGGTTTGGCCAAGTGTCCCTTGCATATATATGCAAGTTCACAGGTGCGGTAGTTATGGAATGTGGATTCTCTGCTGATTGCTTAGCTTACAAATCTTAGCAGATTTGTAGTATTAAAATCATTCTTATACAGTGCGGTGAAAGGTTAAATCAGAACAACTTTCTCAAAGTCACTTTGGTAATTATTTTTAAGAACCTCAAAAATGTACATATTCTTTGACTCACTAATTCTGTATCTAGGAATTTGCTTTCGTTTGGTTCTTTTTAGTATGTTTTAGGACAGAATCAGAAATGTGTGCTTCTGATTTTTTTTGAGGTATAATTGACATATAACATTGTATTAGTTTAAGGTGTACAACATAATGATTCCATATATATATTCATCATGTTTAATATGTATATGTTTGATAATCAACATATGATTCAATATGTATATGTATATATTGTGACATGGTCCTCACAATAAGTCTAGTTAACATCCTTCACCATACATAGTTATAGAAGTTTTTTCCTTTTTCTCTTGTGGAGGACTTTTAAGATCTACTGCCTTAGCAACATTCAAGCCTGCAGTATAGCATTAGTAACTGTGGTTGCCATGCTGTATATTACATCCCCAGGACTTATTTATTTTATAGCTGGAAGTTTGTACCTGATTATTTTTATTTGGGCATTTGTTTAGGATTATATTAGGGAAAAATTGAACTCATCTTAAATGTTGGAAACACCTTGCAGGAAATGGTTTTACAAAGGTAAATAGAATGATACACTGAGCAATCTTTGAGCGTCATTTTCAAATAAAATTTAATAACAAGGAAATCTTCATGGAGCAGGCTACAAAACTCTACATACCCAGTTTGCTTCTCAAACAATTATGTATGCTTCGGTGTCTGTGCTCAGGGGTTTTGTGCTCACATAATTACATTCATAAAGCCTGAAAGGAAAAGTGTCAGTAGTGCACACCTTTGGATCCCGGATGTCTTAAAAACATTTTTTGAAAGTATTCAGGCTCTACCCCATATGTGAACACTCAGCTACAGTTTGAGAGAAGTCAATATAGAAGAAGCAAAGATGAGCTACAAAGTTAGAACCAAGGAGTCTCGACATCTTGTGGATTTCTGGATCCAGTTGTGCATCCATCCAGCTTCCTGTTATCCTTCCCACAATGCTGTTGAATATACAAATACGTCACTCATGCTTTGCTTTTTGTTTGTTTTGTTTTCTTTGGTTTTTCCTTGTGTAGATTTAACTAGGTTTTTATCATCTGAATGAGAGTTGTAGAAAAACAATATAACCGCTATTATGAGTTAGACAGCAATGAATTCTCAGTACTTAAATCTCTGTCCTAATTTTTCCCCATTTCCTTAGATTCCTAGAAGGGACCGAGTGGGTCAAAATCTTACTGGCTTCTGTTGCAGTTAAAAGAATTATGACGCAGAGATGTCATCCAGGAAGACCAGCGAGCCATACAGGCAGGATTGGAAGGGTGACCATGTGGATGTGCTCACGATGTCTAGGTTCTGACCCCCAGGTTTAAAAGTCAAGAAAGTGGACTTTCATTAGTGAATGCAAGGGTCAGAGAGAACAATATCAACTCTAGCAGGAATGCCAATTTATGGAATTAGAACTATTACTTTCAGGCCAAATGAAATATTCATGGCATTTGATGTGTGATTCTCTATAGAGGAGCCAAATTCTCCACTTCCAGGGCCATTTGGCAATGTCTGAAGACATTTTTGGTTGTCACAATTGTGGAGTACTGCTGGCATCCAGTGAGCAGGGACCAGGGATGCAGCTAAACATCCTACGTTGCATAAAATGCAGCCCCCGTGACAAAGGATTATTCAGTCCAAATGTCCTTAGAGCCAAGATTTAGAAACCCTGCAATAGACGCATACACTAACCCAGTGGTTCAGGCAATTTATCTCAATTGATCATGTATCTTGTTTCATAGGAAGTATCGGAGGTACATTAATACTTTTTTTACTTTTATGTTCTCTATTTCTAGCCTTCCTGCTGACTGTTGATCATCCCTAATTCAGAAGCCTCCAAACAGGGTATGACAGAGTTAAATTTCAGCTTTCTGGGTTCCAAAAACATTCCACCCCTGTCTCCCTAGGATTATAATCAAGTCAACTTAATTGGAGATTTAAAATGTAGCCACAATGCTTTATTCACATAGAAAAACTGGATCTTAAGATACACATATTTCAGCCTTTCTAGAAATTGTCCAATTGGTTATATCAGTTTATACACCCTCCAACAGAGTTTTACTCCATATCCTAACTAATACTTGGCATTTCTAGACTTTAAATATTTGTCAGTCTGGATATAAAGTGATATTTCATTATTGTTTTAATAAGCATTTTTCTGAATTCTAGGACAGTTGAGAATCTTGTCAACAGTTTCATAACCATTCTGGTTTATTTTTTCACAATTTGCTTATGCAATTCATTTTTCTATTAGCTTTTTTTCCTTTTCTTTTTTTTTTAATTGTTTCTTATTGATTTACAGATTTACATTTCCTGGAATCTAATTCCTTTTCCTGTTTTACATGTTGTTACACCATTCAGTAACATTTCTTTATGAAAATCCTTATGATTAAAAAGACATTTCAGATCATTTTTAGTCTAAGAAAATGTGTACCTGAGCGTTGTCCCCAAAATAATACTACCCCCTAATAGTGTACTAATTTCATAGAAACAGAGGTAACCGTCATGTACATTATGTTTGAACATCTGTTTTCAATTTTAATAAATGTTTTCAAATTATAATGCCATTCTGTAGTTTTACATATGTATATTTCAAGGCACCTTAATCTGTTCTTTACTTTACCTTTGAATTTCCCTCAAAACACAAATCTTCTATAATAAGTTCACCAATTATTACTTCGATTTATGTCATTTAAGGTAGTCATAATCGTTTCACCTAATGATTTTAACATAGACTGTGATGTAATTTGCTGGTGTTTATCTTTGCGATGGGAAAACTACAACAGAGACTTTATTTTTGACAGAGCTGAATGGCGTCTGTCTCATTTGGTTAATCAACAAATATTTATTGCATTCCAACTGGGTGGCAAGTAGTGTTCTAAGTACAGGAAATACACTAGTATACAAACTAAATTTCATTTCTGCCCTTATGAAGCTAACACGGTAGAGAGGGAGGCAAACAATAAACAAGATGAATATGTAAAATATGTCAGCAGTGATAAGTGTTTACGACAAAATTTAAGTCCAAAGAGCGAGTATGTGTGTGGGAGGTGAGGGGGGAGGATGATTGTCAATAGAATAACCCAAAGAGCCTCACTGAACTGGCCTTCCGGGACGAATTGAAGGATGTGGATATACAGAAGAAGAGCATATGTTCATTTCAGCTAAAATGCTCTTCTGCCATATATCTGCACCCTTCTTCAGTCCTAAAGGAAGGGCCAAAAGGAAGAACAAGAAGAAAGTCGCTGAAGCACGAAGGGTTAGGCATTGAGGCCTGGGTGGCTGGAGGTGAGTGAACTAGCAGACACAGGGAGGAGGTCAGGTCAGAAAGACCATGGAGGAGCCAGATATGGATTTTGGCTTTCACTCTCAGTGAGATGGGCAAGTTTGTAGTAGAAAGTGACCACATCTGAGTTTGGTTTTAAAAACGACCACTCTAGCTTCTGTTTTGAGGAAAGTCTGCCAGGAGACAAGGGCATAAACAAGAAGATCAGTTAAAAGATGGAGTTGTCTACACTCGTCTCTTCTCCCATTCCTTTCTAAAGCCATTCCAGGATAATAATGACCTCCACATAGGTAAATCCAGTAGTCACTTCTAGGTCCTCATCTTAATTGACCTCTCAGGATCATTTGATCTTCTTGCTGCACTTTTTTCACTTGGCTGCCAAGACATCACAATGTCTTCGTTCACCTCCTAACTTACTGGCTCTTCCTCCTCAGTTTCCTTTGCTGGTTTCACCTCACATCCTCAGACACTTCATGGACGGAATCCCGGGGCTCAGTCTTTGTTTTCTCTTCTCCGTCTACATGACTCCCTTGATGATCTCATCCAGTCTTCTGGCTATAAATTCAATACAAATGCTGACAGTTCCCGATTTCTATTTCTACTGAGACTTTGCTATTGAATTCAAGCCTCATATATCTAATTATCTGTGCTGTTCATCACAGACCTGCTCTATCCGCAGTCTTCTTCGCCGCATCACGACAATTCCATCTTCCATTTGCTCGGGCTAAAAACCTTCGAATCTAAAATTAAGGCTACAAAGCTAGGCTAGAGATATCCGTGCTAGGGTTATCAGCATATAGATGATTTTCAAGGAATTTCCCTAAAAATTATGTTTTGGTTTGTGTTTAGCAGGATAGTTATAAAGGGATCCCTTCTGTTTGTAAACAGCACTCTTCAATTCGAATAAATTTCTTACCTACATCTTAACTACAATCTGTAATAATTAAGTATTTAGTCAACTAAGTAATAATTATTGTATATAATATTAATTAATTAATAATTAATGAAAGACTGAACTAAACAATTAATACAAATTACCAAATAATTACACAGCGAAACACAGATTTTTCCAAAGTGGTTTAATTTACTGGTCACAGTTTGAAGGTAACTAAACTAACCACATTTGTTTTACCCCCCACCTCCCCCCCGCCAACCTTTCTTCCAGGCCAGATAATCAATCTCCCGATAATTTCTGCTAAAGGATAATTTTCTCAAAAAAAGGGAAGTCATGACTCTCATAAGATATAAAATGAACATCTGTAAAATATTTTATTTAATTTGTTATTCATGAGGTAAGTAGGCAGATGTTAAACCCGTTCCAAGGAGAAGCCAAAGAACACATACATTTATATATTAGAAATGCTGAAATGAATTTGTGAATAGACACAAAACTGGCTTCTTCCACAGTGGAGCTGGGAAGTCACCTGAATCTCCGCCTGACAGAATTTATTTGCATGTCTGTAGATGAGAATTTTTTTGTATCACTGTTAGCACAATTTACAGAGTTGTGAAATAACTCCAAGGCAGTGAAAGGCACAGAGCGCCCACAAAGCCAGAGTCAAATAACCCAGAAGAGGGTACCCTGCTGCGAACAATGCATAGTTTTTCACCAGAGACATCCACTAAATCTTTTTGCTATTTCAAACTTTCTTACTAATGTAAGTATTTATACTGTCTATCTGTCACTTAAGAAAAGAATTGAAAAACTGGAGAGTAATAAATAACATGAAAGGAGGAAATTATTTTGTTCACTAATTTAGACATATTTAGAAAAGAAAGTAAAATATGTAAGAAAAGTAAAGAGGAAAAAATACACATGGCTTAGTGAAACAATATGAACATTAATTTTTTAAACACATTCAAATGGTAATACCCAATTCCATTTGCATTCCATCTCCATTGATAGGAATGAGAAGGGTTTAGGAAAGCATGAACAGAGAATTTATACCTCAACAGATACATTTCTATTCTAAAAGGGTGCTAAGAAGATAGCTGCATTTTAGCTGCCCAAGCGGTTAGTATTAGCCAGCATGAGCCAGAACCACATCAAGTTGGCAAATCTTAAGCCCCGTGAACACAGAGCTTCACATTCAGAGGTATGTTCACGATCCAGGAGTCACTCACCTAGGGCTGTGGTTCCCCCCTCCCTGGCTGAGGCAGGGTACAGAAGGTGATAAATATCATTACCCAGTTTCAGAGAAACGCTCTTCTAATATGATAATAAGGGAAACTCAGGTTGTTTGCCTAGATCTATATGTCTCTGTTACTGCATCTTACAACTGTGGCTAGCTGGATGTTCACCCTGTTTGGAAGGATATGTCTGCTTAGAATATGAAATATGTGGCATGGCAAGGGGTTATTTATTTGACGTGAGTGAATTACTTGCTTGAGTAAATTATTACTTGAACTATTACTTGAGCCAGCAATAGCATTACTACTGGTCCCACCATCAATGATCAATAATGAATATTGAGATTTTTTTTTTTTTGGTCAAGTGCCTTGTACTGTGTTCATTGCATACATCTACTCTTTAATCGGCCCATGGTTATGATGATTTAATATGTTGATCCTACTATTCAGAAAGTGAAACAGGCGTAGAGCAATGAAGTACTGCCCAACGTTACAGAGCCATTAAGTGTCCGAGATGGGATTTGAACCCATGCAGCATAACTTTAGAGCCCAGACTCTTAACCACAACTTGATCCCAAAATAAATAGCTGGATATTGTTCATGAATTTAGTGGCCAGAGGAGAATGGGGTAGAATGGCTTCAGATTTCTTTTTCTTTTTTTATTTATTCTTAAAGATTTTATTTATTTTTTTTCCTTTTTCTCCCCAAAGCTCCCTGGTGCATAGTTGTGTATTTTTAATTGTGGGTCCTTCTAGTTGTGGCATGTGGGACGCCGCCTCAGCATGGCTTGATGAGCAGTACCATGTCCACGCCCAGGATCCGAACCGGCGAAACCCTGGGCCGCCAAAGGGGAGCGGGCGAACTTAACCACTCAGACACTGGGCCGGCTCCTGGCTTGATATTTCTGGTAAGCAAACTAGTGAAAAGAAAAGAAAAAAAAGTTAAGAGATGTTAAATACAATAAACATGTTCTAGTGACAGCCATTCTTTAGTCATTTTTGCTATATGACATAAAATGTTATGTTTCTAGTTCTCAAGGTTATATCAAATTTTTACTTTATTCTCCTGATAATTCAAAGTATGCTAATACTAGCAGACCGACTAGAAAACGATTATTTGTCTCTGTAATAAATTAGCAGTTGAGAAAAAAAAAATTGTCTTGAAGAGCATCAGTCAAATAACGTTCAGTTAAACTTATACATGTCTGGTATACTAAAGAATTTCTAGTCTTTGTCCCTGGTTCCTGATATAGAGTTTCAAAAAACCTCGGAATTTTCTGAGTAGGAATGCCTTTGTTGTGCTAATTAGGTGACTCCTGGTAGGCTTCTAGATGGCATCAGGATGAGGGCTGCTCTCCAGAAAGACCAATCCTGTGATTTGACCATTGAAACTTTGGGCTAGCCCAAAGTCTAGCAAGAAGAAAGGAGCTGGAGTTTGAGTTCATTCGTGGCCAATGATTTAACCAATCATACCTACTTAATGAAACCTAAATAAAAACCCTGGACAACAGCATCAGTAGAGCTTCTGGGTTGGTGAGCGTATTGATGCGCTGGGAGGGTGACCTGCCTTGATTCCACAAAGAGAGGGCATGGAAAATCCACATTCCGCCCACTCCCCACCCCAGACCTTGCATATGCGTCTCTTCCATTTGGCTGTTTTGATCAGCACCCTTTGTAGTAAAATTGTAACCACAAATAGGGTGCTTTGGGTGAGTTCTATTAGTCATTCTAGCAAACTATTGAACCTGAGTGGGTGGTGATGGGAAGCTCTGAGTCAGTTGGTCAGAAATGCAGTTGGCGCCCAAGACTTTTTATATAGCCTTTCAAGTGGGGGCGGTCTTGTGAAGGAAGTCGCCCTTAATCTGTGGGGTCAGCACTAACTCTGGGTAGTGAATGTCCGAATTGAATTGTAGGACACATATTTAGTGTCTGAGGACTGATGTCAGAGCAGAATATGTAAATACTGATCAGTGTAGAATAATATGTGTCAGCAAAAACGGGGAAATGTTATGCTTAAGTGAAACACCTAAGGGGTCACCAAATTTGTTGCTGAGTCTGTCCATTCAATTATCACATCAATTCAGTTTAACACAAATCAATTTATAAAACAAATTTTTCTGTCTCTGAGTATTGAGATCCAGTTGCACAGAAATTACAATAACTTTTACCAAAGTAACTTTTCCAGAGGATTTCCTTTCCCACCCACATAAATATATAAAGAGGAAGCTTCTGGGCCAGTTCTTCCTACTGGAAAGTAGAAATATGGCAGGTATCCAATGAATGGGAATAGTGTAAGTGGTAAGCCTGGATGATGTAGGAACAAAACCCACTTTTTAAGTCATCGTATTTCATTGCTTACACATCTTTATGGCATCAGCGCATCTTGATTTCATTTAACTGATTTTTTTCAGCCACCTACAAAATAAAAATGTAAGGCTTTTACAAAGAAATATTGAGGAAAATAAATCCAGATATAAACAGTACATCTACAGGATTGTTATAGCAGCTCCAATTATAATGAAACCAATGTTTTTAAGCTTTCTTGCATTATGAATATAATGCTCCCAGTATTTCAGAAGCCAGGGGGCTGTTTATAATGGTCTAGGCATCACTATGCCAAATCCTTAGCATGTGAATTGAAGCCAGAAAACCAAGGATCCAAATTACACCATGTAGAATGCCAATGCAAGTTTCTTTTCCATTTCCCAAAGCATAATAAGACTAACAATTTAGAAAGTCCAGCTAAAAATATACTTACTCTTGAATCTTCAAATGTGTGAAACAAAAACAAGCAAATGATCTCTATTTCTTGGTTCAAATCTACATAAAGCAGCACTGAAATTATTAGAAACTGATGTTATGGCAGAGAGGAAGCATCACAGAAAATTTAAACTAGACAAAGAAATTAAGTCAACATAAGACCTCACCTCTTTCCTGCAAGACACAACAGGGAAAGCTTACTGGTTTCGAAAGAAGAAAAGAAGCTGCTACTATGTTAAAAGATGTAAGGATAACCCTGCCAGAAAACAAAGTACCATGATGACACCTGCTAACTGTACATCTCAGGTGGTGAGGGAAACACAAGGGATGGATGGTTGATGACAATCACTGGAAAACTGTGCCCTGTCACTGAGTAAAATTAGCTCATGAGAACCTTCATTTCCACATAAGTCATAATGAGAGTATTGGTTTTCATACCTACATGGTATTAGGGCATTTTACGAACTGAAATATCTAAACTCTAGAACTTGAGCTATTTTTTCTGTTTTCCATTTCAACTATTGAATTAGTACCAAACCATCACAGCTGTATGTTTATTATTACCCGGGTTAAAAGCTAGGAAGCTCTGAACATTTCCACTATAAAAATATCTTTCTTCCGACCAGTACCCAAAGTTTCCTTAGCCTGGATATTTCCAAAGTGTCGTCTAATCCAAAAATGAATTCTAAATTCTTTAATTCCATATTTTCTATTTGAAAACAGTAAATTAATAAACATTCTGTTCAGCAGACCTTGGCTTTTTATTCTATTTTTATAATTCAAGAGATACATGGATGTGCTACCTTCTCCTACTCAGTAGGCATAGAAATGATATAATGTAACACCCAGTCAGGTTCATTACCAGGTCCCCATATCTACCAGCAGGGGAGACTCCAGTAAACACTTCTGGGGCAAATGGAAGTTCTCCTTGGAACTCCCACGGTTCCCTTCAGAACACTTCTCCACTTCAGAATCCCTCACATTGCTCCAGGATCCTCTCCTTATCAAGGACTCCTCAGGATTATTTATGATTTACAGGACAGTTTCTAAAGAGGGTAATGCTTAACATAAAGAAATAAATTATATTAGTGTTATTTCAAGTATTTCACATTGCTTATTCAGCTTTCACATTAGCTTATTCCTGCCTCTGCACAATGATGGAGATGACAAATAAGCTTTTCCTTTACAACAGTGAAACTAATTTGATTTAAAGATATTTAAGATTGATCATTTAACCCAGAAATGTTTATATGACATGGAAATACTATCTTTTGCTGGATGGCATTCATTCTTTATGAAAGCCTTCTTTCTAAACCTAGAACATTTAAATCATTTCCTTCTTCAACTTGTCTACTATCTAGCTCCCTTGTCTTTGATATATTCCTCTCTCTACAATTCCATCCCAATACTAATATCTAAACAATATCTAAACAAAATTACTACTTTTTAAAGTTATTGTTGTAGTTTTCATAAATCTAAAAAAACTTGTGAAGTTGTATTAGAAGACAATAGGCATTCTTATTCATAAAACAAGAACCTCAAAGATTATTATTTTGGAAGCGATCATAAACAGTATATCCAAAATTCTCAGTCTTTTCTTATTATAGCCCTTGACTTTGTTTACCCTCAATAAATTCAGAATCTCTTTCACAGTGACCTAATATTTTCTATCCATTTGAACAGTATTTTACTTCTCATTACTAAGGCTTTTAATCTATTAAATAGATAATCTGTTACCTTTTAAACTTAACATTCTTTAAGTATCTTTGTATTAAATAGATAATCTGTTACCTTTTAAACTTGACATTCTTTAAGTATCTTTGTAGTACACTTCCATGTAATTCATTTCCACATAAGCAAATAAAATCCAATTCAACACGGTGTTATTTATCCTTATTATTTGAAATGTTTTCAATGTGTTCAAGAACTGGAATACAGTCTAGATTTTAAAAATAAAGAAAAGATAAGAAAAGAAAAGGCGTGCTAGCATCCTACCCTTAAAAGTGTGGAATGGGTGCCTGAGCAAGATGGTGGTAAAAAGCTCGCAAGCAAGGAGACAAGTTTTTTCATGGTGTAAAAGCAGTAATAGAAAGAAACTTTCTCCACATTTCTTCCAATTTTTTGAAGGTCTATTTACTGTGCGTATGTAGAATTTACAGTCTTACCACAAAATGAATAGCATTAGAAAACCATTCACTACCATGCTCAAAGGAGTTGGAAAACATAACACGTGTGACTTGCCCATCTTCTTTATAGGGAGAAGAAACATGCCTTGATTCTTTTGAAAAGTGGCATGATTAAAGCGCTTGTGGTAAGACCTTTCTGAAATTTAGATATAGGTCCACATTCATAAACTCCTTCCACTGGCCCATTCCAATCCCCACAGCGTTGCCTTAATGTCAAACCTCATACACTACCGTTCTGTTCACAGCAATGACAGAGCCAAATTCATGCTTCTGATTTTGACAATTCTGTGTTTTTAAAGCGATTAATCAATGCCTTCTGCCCGTTAAAGCCAGCAAGAAGTATTTTACAGAGACCAGCAAAAGGAATGAGTTAAAGGCAGGCAAGGGAGGAAAGTAAGATTGGGGGAAGGTGGGAAGATGTGATGCAAATGGGAGAAAAGGGCGAGGAAGTGCTCCCGGGATTTATGGCCTACTCCAGCATTCAGCAGTAAGTGATGCAGGGAAACACCTGAGCTGCTGGGTTCAGGTAAGCTGAAACAGGAAGTCAGAGGCACCAAGATGGACATGTGTGCTTTTATTTCCTGGAATCTTGTAGGTAGTTGTCAAGCTCATTTCATAATTACACACATACACTCACACACACAGACAAAATCATCATATGATTGCTAATTCCCTTATATGCTGATTGGTAAGACTTCTTAAGGATAGTTTTAGTTTCCTTTGAAATTAGCTTAAATCAAGCTGAGTTATGCACATGTTACTTATTGCCCGTTCTTAGAATGCTCTGCTTGTAGGAAGTTTGCCTTTATGCTTCGTCCCAGGCATAAATACGTTTCTCCAGCAAGTGTTTGACTCAAGCTCACAAGTGCACATAAGCCTCAGGAGACTTTTCAGTAGGTAAATTGGTTTGTAACTAGGCCTTTTTTAAAATTAAAAAAATGAGATAGCATCTTTCAGATTCCCTGATACTTAATGAAGGAAACTGCAAATTTTTCAGAAGTCTAGATAAACATTAGTCCAAGGGGAAGTTTGAATAAGTTTCATAGCATGAAGTTTGGGGATAATAGTGACTATCCATTTGAAAAGTACTTAACACATTTCTGAAAGGAAATGCTGACAATTATTTAAGAGCATTCTTTAAATTTGCCTGGAACCATTGCTAATCTTGGTCTGTTGACTCTTGGATCCAGAAGCCTGTGGTAGTAAAAATTTTTGATTTTCTCTACCTTTAGGCTATGCATCTGATTTAAAAAATTAGATAGTGGGGAAAACATGTCAAGCAACTCTTTTGGCTAATGTCTGGGAATACATTTGATTTTTGTTTTGTCTTATTTTCTTTTGTTTCATTTCTTTGGAGGGGTGCAACATATAAGAGGTATTGGCATTCACAGACCTAGTAAAGGAAGGAAAGACAGCATCAAGATTAAATGTAACAATGTGCAGAATGAGCAAAATGTCTAATACAGTTCCCTGCGTATCACAGACTCTCAATAAATGATAATAGTTTAACACTTCGTTCCTATTATATGCCTTTCTACATATTTACTTGTATAATCTTCACACTATGAGGTAAATAGGGGTATCATTATCCCCATTTTACAGATAGGAAACTGAAGCACAGAGAGGTTAGGCAACTTGCCCAAAGATAACAGCTGGTAGATGGCCCAGGAGGCTTTGAATCCAGAAATCTGCTGGACTGTTGAAAGGGCAGGTATGCCAACCACAGGAAGTGAGTGGAGCATGGGGCCAGATGAGGCTGGAGAGGTGGGAAGGGAGCAGATCACAGCAGCTTATTAGCCACATGAAGAAGTTTTCTTTTAATCCTCAGGACACTGGGAAGTCATTGAAAGGTTTTTAAGGAGGAAAGTACAGGAACAGGTATGCCAGATTATTACTTGACTGCAGTGTGGAAAACCGACATCAAGAAGCAAAGTGGATATCAAATAACCAAGTAGGAGGCTTTTACAGTATCTAGGTGGGGGAGATGGTATCTGGGTCTAGGAAGGTGGGGTGAGAGATAAAGAGAGCTTTGGGGAGGCATTTCCTATCCTAAAGGCATTCACTTTCCTCCAACTAAAATTCCCACTCACTAAAGTTCCATTGTCTGCTGAGGCCATTTAAAGCAAGTGAACACGGCAGTATAAACAACTAATTTGTTCAGGTTCAAAATTCAGCAAAAATTCTGCTTTCTCCAAGAAGTCTTCCCTGAACGATGATCCTAGGTTAGATAGTTCAGCCCTGCCAAAGGCTCCTGTTATCACCTCTCGTAGCACTTTTAAAGCAGTATCTTGTAATAATCTTCTACCATTCTGTCTCTTCTGTGGAGCCACAAGCTCTTTGAGAGCTACCTGCCATTCATCATGGAATCCCCAGGATTTGGCACAGTGCCCATCAGTAGTTAATAAATATTTAGTGGATTTTGAATGGAAAAAAGAGAGTGTAGCTGCATCCCACAAGAGTAGTTAATTAGTTCAAGTAAATTTGTACCTGGGAAAAATCTATGGTGTACTGTAGTCTTCCCTTATCTGCAGTTTCACTTTCCACGGTTTCCGTTACCTGCAGTCAACTGTGGTCTGAAAATATTAAATGGAAAATTCCAGAAATAAACAATTCATAAGTTTTACATTGCATGCTGTTCTAAGTACCATGTGAAATCTCACGCCATCCTGCTCCATCTTGCCAGAGACATGAATCACCCCTTTGTCCAGAGGACCCCAGCTGTATATGCTACTGTCCCATTAAGCACTTAGCAGCCTTCTCCACGAACAGATCAACTGTCAATGCTTGTGTTCAAGTTGTTTCACTTAATAACGGTCCCAAAGTGCAAGAGTGGTCATGGTGCAATTCAGATACGCCAAAGAGAAACTGTAAAGTGCTTCTTTTAAATCAAAAAGTGAAAGCTCTTAACATAATAAAGAAAAAAAATTGTATACTGAGGTTGCTAAGATCTACAGTAACTTCTTTACAATATACTGTTATAATTGTTCTATTTTGTTAGTTGTTGTTCATCTCTTACTGTGTCTAATTTATAAATTAAACTTTATCGTAGGTATGTATATATAGGAAAAAACAGTGTATATAGCTTCAGTACTATCTATGGTTTCAGGTATCCACTGGGGGTCTTGGAGTGTATCCCCAGCAGATAAAAGGGGGCTATGGTATACAGGTCTGGGCAAGAAGATTTGTAGTTGTAGGTGAGTATGTGTGTGGTGGGAGGAGGGGAGATGAGATGTCCATCCTTCTTTAGGAAGTCACCTCATATTACTTAATAAATCATTACACTAGGCAATAGTTCCATAGTAAGCATTGCTTTTTTCTCATACAGCCTCTCTTCTACCTAAATAGTTTCCTGTTCTCGTCACCCCCACAAAACCTTGTCTCAAGCGATACACTTCCACACGTTCACAAAAGACTCCATATTTCATTGGACTTAATAAAATCAAAGAAATCCTCATGGAGAAAAGTCCTAAGAAGAGCAATTTAAAATTGTGAATTATAGAACGAACAATAGAAAAACTCTTGTGTTCATATATACTCATTCTATGTAACCAATTAAAAATACTTTGTGAAAAAAATCAAATGGTTTTCTAACTACTTGACCTATCTATAAAGTTAACTGGAATTATTATTTGTTGTATAAACATGTGTTGAATTTATTGAGTGCCTGTTATATGCAAATTTCTGTGAGGGACACCATGAGTGCTACAAAAATAAAAATAACCTTTTTTTCAAATAAAAGAATGTCCTTCCCAAGAAGATGAAATTCATGTATAAACTTATATAAGTAAATTCTATAGTCTAATGACTCGAGGAAAAATACAGCCACGTCATATCCTTCATGGACTATTCCCAATCACAAAGAAGCAATTACATCCAAATAAACAAACAAAAACCTAAAAATTCACTGAAGAGCAGAATAGATTTTCCAATCCAGTGTGACTACAGAAATAAGTACTAAAATCATCATTTTGACTTTGCTAGAGGTTACAGTGTATAGTTTATAAAGGACTTCTTTGAAATCATAGCAGATTCTAATCCCGCCCTTTGCTTGTCATGTAGGGGTCTCAGTTTACTTATCTAAGAACAACAATGGCCACTTTGAGTTGTAGGAAATAACATGCATTAAATATCTAGCGTGGTGCCTAACACACAATAGCAACTAGCCATCATTAACAGGCTGATAGGCAGATTCAAAACAATCTGTATTTGAGACCTCAGCTCCGAATCCTTTGGAGTAAGCAAAATCGCACATTAGCAGGATGCAGAATTTCAGGGAAATACGACAGAAATAGCAGAGAAACAGGAGGAGGGAGTGTGGCAATGGGAGTGGGCTGTATTTTTTTTTTCTGGTGAAGAAGACTGGCCCTGAGCTAACATCTGTTGCCAATCTTCCTCTTTTTTTTTTTTCTTTCTCTCTCCAAAGCCCCAGCACATAGTTGTATATCCTAGCAGTAAGTCATTCTAGTTCCTCTTTGTGGGGTGCCACCACAGCATGGTTTGATGAGTGGTCAGTAGGTCTGCACCCAGGATCTGAAGCAGCAAACCCCAGGCTGCCAAAGCGGAGCAGGGGAACTTAACCACTTGGCCACAGGGCTGACCCCAGGGCTGCAGTTTTATGAGTGTGGTTCCCTTCCCCCCCGAGATTGCTTTCTAGGGCGGGAGAAGGAATGAAAGAGCAGATGATATTCTCAATGCAGCAAGAATGACTGAGTATACCTATAAGACCATATCAATTACATATAGGGGCTGGACATGAATAGATGGATTATTTCATAGGCCAACTAATATGGATTTGCTCCATGATTCAAGGAGTCAATTACAGGCATTTTGTTAAAAGTTTGGACCTACACACCCATGATTAGTAGCTGGCTTCCTCAGGTACATGGTGATCCACAAAATATCTAGGAAAGGATACCGAGTCGCACGAGCTCCGTCACCTCTCTCTACGTCTCCTTAACTCCCCTTTAACTGGAGAGTTAAGGAACATATGGAAAAGAGAACGGTCCCCTATATTTACTGCCACAGAGCACCTATTTGATAACATTTATGATAGTATGTCTGAGATGCTAATATATCTCTTGAGGCGAAACATAAACTATGGCCAGAATATGGATTGAGAAATCCAACAAATGAGCAGCAGCTGTAGACAAGATGTCTTTACTTTTAAATATAATCAACTAAAATCTTAAAATCAAATTGAAATATTTTTGAGACTAACATGGTCTTTCAGGTTTGCGAAGGCAGGTTTATGAACCAAATTGCAGAATATATGTTATGTTTAGTTAAGTTCAGCTACTGAGCTTCTCTGTCTGGAAAAGGACCACAATATTTCAGACTCTCTGTAACAAGTCACACCAAGAGGAATGGTGAAGGGAGACTGGCCACCTAGATATATTTGTGACTATCCCTTCAAAGAAGGTATTTCCATGACTGCATTGCTAATTTTTAAATAAACCCTATCCATTAAAATTTAAACCACTAGTTGTAAATCTGGGATCTTTAGTAATTTTACTGCCAAATAGAAAAATGAGAAGGAACTCAAGGGACCACACCAAGCTTTCGCAACAATTGAAAGCCTACAACATTAGCAAGCATTTAAATGATTTTCAGCATCTTTGGCTTAAAAAAAAAAGAAAAAAAAACTCCGAGAAAAATAAATACCAGATATATCTAAATGTCATTAATTTTTGAAAAATAAAAATTTCACCGTCCATTTAGCACTTTGCCAAACAAAAGCCAAAAATGCCTGAGTGTAGCTAGAAATCCTTGTAATGCTCTAAATCTCAGCCTTCCTTGGCGCAAATGTTATGGCTAAAATGGTGAACCCAGGTAGACAATTAACTGCAGGGCCATCTTTCTTTTCTCCCTATCTATTTCATCAATGAATGACTTTTTAGTTTAAATAAAGCTAGCAAGACTGATAAATTAGTAATAGAGAAGAGAAGACTTTTAGATTAGTTTTGTAATTCTAATAAGATTAAGTAGATAACAACTCTAGCCAGTTACAATGCTGAGAAATATCCACTCTATGGGTTGTTACATTGAACATATAGACACCAAGATTAATGCTGACTGGGAGTGTTTTGTTTCAAAGGAGAATTTCCTATAATAAGAGACAGAGATTTTATGAGAAATAAATACTTTTGGCACTATTTCTAGGATGGTTAAATATAGATATTTTAAATTCACTATCCTGTAAAAGGAATTTTTAAATAATACACGATAAAATTTGGGGGAAATTGTCTCTTTTCTCAGGGATCACAAATTGAAATATGAATGCATTAATGCAATTTATTAAAGTGAAAAAAATACCTAGTAGATATGGTATATGCCCAAATCCTTTTCAATGTTTATATAGGCTTCAACATTCTCACTGAAGTTAAGAGGAGTTTGCTACACACATATAAAGTGCACACTCTTAAAATTTAAATAATGTTGCTCTTAACCATAAATGATTTTCCTCTTGTATATAGCGTATTATAAGGTTAAAATAATTTTAATAATATATGTATATGTTTAAAATATGCATGACATAGGGTATGTTTATATTTATAAATGTGCCCCAAATACAGCAGATTCTTGACAAGTATTTTTTGTTTAAGCATCCTTTTCATGATGGTCCGTCTTGATATTAGAAATCAATGAAAATATGGATATATCTCACAAACTGCAAGAAATAGCTCTTTGATGAAAAAATAATATTGAACACTTACATTTTTAAGATTTCTCATGAATTTACAAGTAGAATCAGACTGCCCTCACCTGTGGAAGCTATTTAAAGGAAGGTTTTTCAATATAAAATGATTTTAATGAGGAGAGAGTTCCAAAAACGTTTTGAATAGTGGCAAGGATTCAGAGTTACACACTTTCTTTTAAAAGTATGACGTAGTTGCTGTAGGTTTTCCTAACATTTGGGGTCAGGATGTGAGGCCAGGCAAAAGGGCAAAGATGACTCAAAACCAGTAGATTAATTTACTTTTAGCCAATTATAATTAGTATTACATCAAGGCTGTTTACATTTCTGCTGTCATCCATATGCATTAGCACCAGGTTAATGGGCATGCCGTGAACCAAATGATAGCTTGCATAAATCTCCACTGTTTTAGATAGCAAAGTCCATTGCCCTATCCTTACTTCCTGGGAATAACCTTTGATCTTCAGATCAACAGTAAAATAATTACTGACTTTGGCCAAACTGGGATTAGTCATTTTGGTTCTGAGTAGCTGCACAGCTGGAGACAGATGTGCAGGTCTCCTGCACAGAGCCTGAAGGATCTTCCCCAAGCGTTTATATCATGCTTGTCATTCGTTTATCAGAGGCCAACTGTTTCTCTTTTGTAAACGTGTGTAAAACATTCACAGAATTTCAAACAATAACAAATCAGGGCTGAATGTGGCCGAAACACAAAAAGGAAATCTCCCATCTGTCCAAATCCAGCAGTTGAATTATCAGAAAACGAAGGCTGAAAACAGCACACGCGCACACAAACACACACACACACACGCAGTGTTTTAAAATAGATTTTCAATAATTCGTCCAAAGAGAGAATAGTATTAGGAGAAAATGCCAAAAGTTTACACAAGAAGAAAATTGTTATGGAAAAAATTTTTAATCTTGAAAATATCTTTTAAAATGTGTTAACTCCTGAAGTTAATTTTTATTGTTAAATTTGTTATTCTTTTTTCCCATCTTATGCATCAATATTATTATTAATATGATTTTTTTAGGAAAGATAATATACATCCATATAATATCCCATGCTACATTTTATGTTTATTGTTGACACCTTTAAATGTCGTCTGTTCAGAGAAGATTATTCATTCATTTATTCAATAAATGTCATTTAGGCTCTAGGCGCTAGGCACAGTTCTAGATGTTGGGGATACGAATGTGAACAAGATAGAATGTAACTCTGCAGGCTCAGATGGAATACAAACTCGACTGAGAAGAAACAGGCAGTAAAAGAATAAATAAAGAAGTTAATTTCAAGTAGTGACTGATGCTATGACAACAGCAAAACGCAGTAATGTGATAACTGAGAGTGACTGGGCGGGGGGGGGCAGCCTGCTCTCGATAAGGTACCCGGTAGAGGAAGACCCCCCCTGAAATTGGTGTCTCCTGGTGTAAGACTTAATGATGAGGAAGAATCAATTATGGGAAAACTCGGGATTAAAACCATCTAGGGGCAGCCCAGGGCTGGCCAGTTTGGATCCCGGGTGCAGACCTACACACTGCTTGGCAAGCCATGCTGTGGCCGGTGTCCCACATATAAGGTAGAGGAAGATGGGCACAGATGTTAGCTTAGGGCTAACCTTCCTCAAAATAAAAAAAAAAAAAACTGTCTAGGCAGAATGAGCAGCAAGTACGAGGGTCCTAGGTGGAAGGAGCTTGACATGGAAGTAACCTAAGCATCCATCGATGGGTAAATGGATAAAGAAAATGTGGTATACATATATACACACATACAATGGAATATTATTCAGTCATAAAAAGAAGGAAATTGTGCCATTTGTGACAACGTGGAAGTACCTTGAGGGCATTATGCTAAGTGAAATTAGTCAGAGAAAGAAAAATTCTGTATGATCTCACTGATATGTAGAATCTAAAAAAACTAAAAACTGAGCTCATAGATACAGAGAACAGATTGATGGTTTCCAGAGGTGGGAGAGGGGATGTGGAGTTGGAGAAATGGGTGAAGGTGGTAGAAAGGTACAAACTTCCAATTATAAAATACATGAGTCCCGGGGAAAATATGTGCAGTATGGTAATCATAGTTAACAATTCTGTATTGTATATTTGAACGTTGCTGAGAGAGTAAATCTTAAAAGTTCTCATCACAAGAAAAAAATTGTAACTCTGTGTGGTGATGGATGTTAACAACACATATTGTAGTTATCATTTCACAATATATACAAATATCAAATCATTGCACTGTACATCTGAAACCAATGTAAAGTTATACGTCAGTTATATCTCAATTAAAAAAATAAAGATGATGAGGTCCAAAATGTTGATAGCACCAATGTGAGAAACCCCAGCTTAAGGTAAGAAATCTTCCATAATCTTTGGAATTGGAATGACATTTGTGTTCTCTGTGGACTAGACAGCAGGGCTAGTTGGTCCACAGAGAAAAAGGAGAAAGAAACAGTTTTTGGAGAGAAATGCACACAGGGAAGCTAATAGCTTCTACCACCTGGGCCCTGTACCCGGATGGAATGGCTACATTCTTGCCTCTGGTTCCATGAGGCATTCCATTGTAACTTTATGTTAATTCCTTCTTAAACCAGCCATAGTTAGTTTCTGCTACTTAGTCTTGCTTTGGACCTGTACTTTAAGAAGTGGTTCCAAGAAAATGTGCTTTTTGTGAAGAATATAAATGGAGGATGGCTGATTAATGCATCTGAAAAAAAAATGCAAGAAAAATTCACCCCGAGGACAAAATAATCTACAAAGGGAAGTAGGAGGAGCGATTAAATTATCAGTGAAGAGTAAATGTGAAAAAAATGTATTTATAATAGATTTAAGTTTGTAAAGTGGGCAATAGAAGTAAATTTAAATAAGATGATGGAGTGAAGTATGTTCCCCTTTACTGTAGACAAGTTTATTAGATTTCCTGAGCTCAATTTCCTCATATGCAAAACCAGAGTAATAAAAACAATATGAGTTAGACTCTTTTACTTGAAATGAAAGAAAATCAACTCTATTTTATGAACACTGTGTGGCACCCTCCTAGTGTGCTCAGAATCAGGAGAGCCCCTAAGTCTTAAATACATTGAAAACCAGGTACTGGTTTGTTATCAGAGCTCTCTCTTTCTTTTTCCCTCCTGCTCCAAAGCCTTTACTCATTCATTTTTTTAAATGTCTTCTTGAAATATAATTTATATTCCATAAAGCTCATCTTTTTAAAGTGTATAATTCATAAGGTTGTGTGACCATGTCCACTATCTAATTTCAGAATATTTTCATCATCCCAAAAAGAAACCCCATCTCTATTAGCTGTGTCCTCATTCTCCCTCCTTCCAGCTCTAGTCACCCACTAATCTACTTTCTATTTCTCCAAGATTTGCCTATCCTGGGTGTTTCATATAAATAGAATCGTATAATGTGTGACCTCTCACATCTGGCTTCTCTCACTTAGCATAGTGTTTTCAAGGTTCATCCAGGTTGTAGCGTGTATCATAACTTTGTTCCTTTAACTTCATTGCTTCATTTTGCTGATTCTTTCTGAAGACTAAGGGCCGGGGCCCCTCTGGTCCACATGGAGGGAAACATGGCTGCCAACAGGTCTGGAGCTTAACTTCTTACGAGTTACTCACTGAAGAGAGAATGACTGGATTCTCTGAGACCCAAACACACATAGAAGAGCTCTAATTGGTTAAACTTTGGTAAAGCTCATCTCTAGACCAATCACCTGGAGTTAATGTGTGTGTAGCCTACCTTGGGTTCCCGTTTGGTACAATCAACTGTTGTCAGGGAGACAGCACCAGGTTATAAAAATGTCTGGTTTGAGGAGCCATGTGGAATAAAGATGGAATCCAATTTGAGAGTTACATTTCCAAGAATATTTGGGGGTGGATGAGTGAAGAGATGAAATAATTTGTTCAGGATTTTTCAGACTAGTTGAAGAATAAGAAAATAGATATGAAAAAACATTTAAGTATATGACAATATAAAACTTTGTCAATTGGTTTATACAAGAAAAACTTAGACGTTCTAGAGAAACTATGAAAAGATAGTGAAAAGAAAATACAACTAGTTGCCAGGGTTTTGATTGGTGGAGACCTATAAGCACTTTCACTTAAGGAGCACTGGTAACAATTCTTAACTGCTTTTTTCTAGAAAAGTGTTGGGTTTCATGGGATTAGTAGAAACGAAGGCCAGATGAATAGATTAATGAAAATTTGTTTCATTACTAATTTCTAATTCCCTTTGAATTGAAAGAAATGTGAGTGTTAAATATTAAGATTGGCTTTTACAGATTTATTTCATTTCAAAAACTTAGGTCCTTACTTACCGTAAGCTCCCTAAAAACAGAGGTGCTTCTAAACCCTCCATGCTAGCATTGCTGTGCCACACTGACTGGCTTACACCAGGCAGAGTTCATTCACTTGATTGTTCTGTCTTCAAAATTTGCGCTCATAATCCATAAAAATGTTTGGAAAAGAATCTTTGCTTATTTTTAAATTGACGTCTTGGATTTTGCATTAATAGTTTAAAATACTTGCAAAACAGGTAACATTTGGTGTTTGCAAATACTAACATTTTAAAATTAAATTGTTAAATCATTTGTTTAAATATAGCTAATTATACGTAAATATTATAGCTATTTAGTACTCAACACGATGCATTTTAAAAATACATGAAAAGACAATCAGCAATTTTACATCATCCGTTTTATCCTTGAAGTCATACTCCCATTCTAATGGCCCCAAAGAATATTATTCAAATATATTATCTAAATATGATAAATATGGAACATTCTGTGATAACTATCTATAATAAAAGTACATATATAATTTGAAATCTAAATAATACTATTTTCTATGGTGATAACTCTCCAACTGCAGATGCATTCTTCCGGATTCAGTTATCCAGATTATTATTAATGTGTAATCATATACCAAATACATATGTTAATATACAATTATTAAACATAAAAATAAAATTTTATTGGAAGTGGCTTAATAAAATTAGTGTAATTCTAAAGTTAGTTAATGTAAACATGATGAATACTTTTGTCTTGCTAGAATGAGCTGGGATTCAACATAAATTATATAACTAAGTTTTCATATTTGAGAATATAAACTGTATATAACCACTTTGGTTATCCCTAAATACATAGATAGGGATAAAAGAAGTCCAGCTACAACACTACCACTTAATTTTTTTTGTATGTTCTCAAGGTTTATACTAAAGTTGCAGAGTAATATACATAAAAATGTTTTTAATAAGCTACAAGGTTACAACTCTTTTAAGTTCTTTTTAATTTTATTGCAAGAAAATAAGCTGCCTGAATTATAAAAAGTTTTGTTATGCAATCATAAAATAATTATATATTTAGTTACTAACCCCCATGTACCAGTGTCCCTTAATTTGGTGCCTGGAGGAAGATTTTTACCCTTAAAAGCAATGTGTGATAGTAAGATTCAGGAGGGTGAGAGAGATGTTTTTCTTTTACAACATGAGTCGTGGGCAATCGTGAAAGAGGTAGTTGGAAAGGAGTAACAGCAAGTGTGTTCTCCAGGCAGAGTAGTTTTTATAATGGTGCAGGAGGAATTTGAGGATATGGAGGTTGAGTCCTCTAAAGCTTCTCTGTCTGCGTCAGCCCAGAATCAGAGGATTGAGTACCCTAGTTTAAAGGTGACTGGTCTTGAACAGTGGCCTCCAAAGTGAGGTGCACGATCCTGAAAAGATGCACAAAACCATCCGCGTCCACCAAGGTGCAGGAGGAAAGTAGCATGATACTCATATTTTGATCTAAAATAGAAAGAGAATCAATTTTTTTACATATTCAATGTATACATTGACACCAAGACCCCTAATACGTAGCATTAGAGTTAGTCTGCGGGAAAAGGGCCACGAAGCTGAAGGGTTAAGAGTTGGGTTCACTCTTGATCATTTGTTTTCAGCATACTTGCTACAGATTGATCACCAATGTTTGCTTTCATGAATTTTTGGCTTCTAGTGTTACAAATAACAGAATCATTATAATTCTTCGATATAAAATGGAGAGTGATCATGAAAAGTCTTTTATATTCCACATAGGTTCAGCAGTTATTGTGCGGCAACATATTTAAAACAGTAGTTGAGTATGAATTTGACCCCCCAAAAAAGAATTTATAAAGGCAAGAAAAAAGCATAAAAAAAACAATATGTTTTACTATGTGAAAAATTAAGAATTCGTACTCATCTATACCATAAAAAGATTGAAAAACCAAGCAACCTGGGAATATACGTCTGCAATGCATATAACAAAGGGTTAGTATTCTGAATGTACCTTTAGAATTTCCACAGGTCAGTAAGAAAGCATAAAATACCCACCACCATCATACATAAAATAAATTAATACAAATTTCATAGTATGGGATGAAAAAATGGCTCTAAACGTATAAGATGCCCAATGTCTTCAGTAATCAGGAAAATGAAAATTAAAACCACAAGGAAATACCATTTCACACCCACCAATTCTCATTACTAAGTGCCCATGAGAATGTGAAAATAAATAATCTGTCAGGAAGGCAAGTGAATTCAGCCTGATGGTTAACTGGTGGCAGTGAGGAATGGCATTGCAATCTTTTTCTTTTGGTGAGGAAGATTGGCCCTGGGCTAACATCTGTGCCAATCTTCTATTTTGTATGTGGGACGCCTGCCACAGCGTGGCTTGATGAGGGGTATGCAGGTCCATGCCTGTTGACCTGGATCCAAACCAGTTGACCTCAGGCTGCCAAAGTGGAGCATGAGAACTTAACCACTATGCCAACAGGCCAGCCCGGAATGGCATTGTAAGAGGCTAGGAAAGGAGTAGAAAAGGTGCTTCTAGAGTATAAAGTTCTGTTCTTTCACTTCGGTAGGGGCTACATGGAGATATACTTTTTTATTGTTTTAAAATTATGCCTGTACATTTTTATTTACTCTTGTATATATGATATATTTCGTAATTTAAAGAGTCACCCCCCACAAACAAGAAAGAGGGGATGGAGAGAGAGAGACTACGAGGATGAATTGTCTTGTTTTTATTTTGTTCTTTACAAAAAGACGATGTTACAAATTTGCTGACCTTTTTTGTAATAATAAACAGCCAACATTTACATGTCGTCAAAGACACAAGTGGAATGGGTGGTGGGGAACACGTTTTATGTGACCTTCAAGATAAAGATAATATTATAAAACGAACATAAAGGAGAATATTGAAAATTTATTTTAGAAAATGCTTTTAATCATTAAAAGATTTTGTGGTCAAAAATAATGTGTATCACCTGTAAAAATTATATACATATTAAAAAAACTTGTGAAAAAAGGTATTTATTAACTACTTTTAAAACATTTCAAATGAAGATTTTCAATGGGTAGTTAACCAATTTGTTGAAATGTTTAAAATGGTACAACTGCAAATAGTTTGTAAGATCAACCGGTTGATACCAAAGAAGATGGAAATTTACCAGCCAAGTTACAGTAAGAATTTGGGGTCTATGTGTCATTGGGAGTTATTTTTTTTATCTGACAGTTTCAAAACCAAGATTGAAAAAAACCCTTGAAATCAGAACAGATTTTCAAATTGCTGCATCATATACTATTAAACAAAGATTCTAAGAACAACCAAATAAATACAATTGTGTTACATTCACTGTAATATTAGTATTGAATAAGACAGTTTCTACCATTAATAGATAAATTAAAAATTCATTAAAATACTATTTACTTCAAATGGATTTATTACAAATTTTTTCAATTTATTTCAAAATCTTAAGTATTTTAAACTTAGTTTATCTCATTTTTAAATGTGTTTTGTTTACTACATAATGTTTATGGTCTGCTGTTCCAGTGGTTTATGTACATTATTTATATATAAAATAAATATACATACATTGTGTTCATGCTCCAAATTCTAATGATAAGAATACATGATTTTTAAAAGTTTGGAGACCAATGGTCTAAAATCTTTCTATCACCACACGAAATATTAAATTTGGATTTCTTGCCCTTAACCATAAACGTATGGTGATGAGAGGACCAATATCAGGCATCGGGATAAATACACAAGTACTAAAGTTTCATGTCTTTTGTTCTACAAATCCACGTTCTTATATCAGCTCTGTGAGGTAATTGTTTGGAATGTTCATATGGTTTGCTTCTTTCTTTAACCGGAGTTTCTCATCACTTGCATGGAGCTTGCAAATGTTTTCTGGTTTTCCAATATTTGACAAACCAGTTATTAAACAGCACACTTATACAGACTATATGAATTGTTGAATTTCTAAACAGAAAGGAAATGAAGTTGGAAGGATGGATACTTTCTAATACATGAACTGTGTAACTATGGCGTTAGGCCCTTCGTATCTCCGAACCTTGCAAAAACACTTTATATTCATCTATGTGAAACGTCTTCTCTCTCTCTGGCAAATGCTTTGAGAGTCAGCAGACACACCAACTATTGGATGAAATTTCCTCTGTCTTCTTCAGCCAGGCTCAGGCCTTCTTTCTTCTGGTCTCTCTCTGTCTTTCTTGTATAAGTTTTGTTAGATTTTTAAACATTGTTATTGTTATCACAATGATTTTTAAGCCTTTATGTGTTTGTCTCAATCAGTGAGCTCCACATCCCTGAGGACAGAGAGTATGTCTTATTATCTAAACTTGTAGGAGATTGTCCAAGAATTGTTTTTAAATGAATAAACCAGTCATACACTCATTATTCCTTACATCAGTGTTTCACAAAAAGTATTCAAAAGAATAGAACTACCTGGAAAGCCTGGGGTGAAAGAGCTCCATTGCCAAATATTCTTGTGCGAGGTATAAATGCACATCAGTCTGTTAAAAGGCCCTGAGAATTCCTACAACAAATAAACCTGCTTAAATTTCCTTAACTCAGTATTTCCCAAATATATATGTCAAATCTCTCTCTTTCTTCTTTTTTCCCTGAGACACATATTAATGTCCTGTGGAAGTGGTTTTCTGTGCAATAATACTCTAGGAAATGCTATGTTACGACAATTTCTGTTGTTAAACGTGAATGCAGAGAAAGCAGCCAAGGGGATGAGCTGTCATTATACCTATGTAATTCAGTGGGCTGTTTGCAGCTACAGTAAAGGAAATGAATTCTAAATAGTTAAATTATTTACCCAAGTAGAACTTTGTCATTTCTTTATATTAAAAACATATGTTCAAAATTGAGAGGTAGATTCCATTCCACGAACATTTTTAGAGGGAGAAAAATAGTTTGTAGTTTGACTTGTGTAAAAACGACCGTAAATATAAAAACCAAAAAATGTTGCTTTAAATTAATTGTCAACAGAATTCATAAATCCAACATGCAATTGTGTGTTGCCCTCTGTAGTGTCAGCCTTGAGAATCTCTCTATTTGATACCATGGTGTTAAACATCTCTAAGGATAGTTAACCAATCATAAAAGGAAGTTATTCTCATCTTTTAATTCTTGACCTCAGAGTGTCATGAATTTTATTCCTCAAATTTGGATTTCAATTCTCTTAATCTATTTTTGTAAAGAAAACTTCTTCTTAAAGGGTGTAAATATTTTACTGCTGAAGTACTCAAAACGACCTCATTGGGTATGTGAAAATAATTTAATCAATAATATTCATAATGAAATTACAATTTTACATTCAAAAATCATTCTCATTCCTTTATATAACTGCCATGGTAAGGATGCTTGTATATGAATTTGTCAATGAATATGTTAATTATTTGTGATATTCCTAAGATCACAGATTTTATTAACTCAAAGAGATTAAATATTTAAAGAAAATACCTTTTAGGTGAATAAAATACTGAAAGAAATTGCAAATAATAGGTCATCTTTATTTATTCCCTCAAAAGGTATCAGTTATCTATACAACTAACCAGAATGAATATCAGTGAAAGATTTCTTAGAGTATATGTTTGGATAGCAAACCTGCTTAAAGTTTGACTTTTTTAGTACCAGAAAATACTTAATGGGTGTTTTTCACATGGAAAAACAATGAGTTATTTCACTCAGTTTTAACCATGTGATTTACTTGGGGTGAGGGGGCAGAAATAAACACAAAAACAGTAAGAATTGGACACATAATGTTTTGGAATCCTTATGCTCCTGATTGGGACCCAGTCCAAAATGCCTTAATACAGATTCTGCAAACTCTTCACTCTTTACCCCAATGAAAGCCTTCAACACTGTAAAGACAGGGAGTAATTTTCAATTTTCTGTGTATCTTATTTGTTCCTTGAGAGAAGAGTCAAAGGAAGAAGTCTACTTTCATCAAAGCAGCATTAGAACCAAAGAGAATGTCTCTAATAACTAGGGGAAAATTACATTTTTCTCCCCTTCTAAGTGATTAAATTGCCTGAAATTAATACAAGTGTAGCATATGAATGACTATGAGATCACCAAGTTAGCAGGACATACCAGGCACCCTTTTAGCCCTGAAGTATCTGCAAGGAACTCTCTATGACAGAAGAGGGAGGAAGGCGCTGAAAAAGAAGAGATGGGACAAATAAGAGAAAAATAACTCTTACTTTGTACAGATTTGGGGACTACACATTTATGCTTTTTGAAAACCGCTTTCCACACAGCCTTTTTTCCTGGGCAAATGTCATTAATGGTACACTTATGTTACTAATATAAGTATAGACTAGGACTAGAGTAGGATATTCGACAAAGTGAAGCTTAGGAGTGGAGAAAGGGAGCGATAAAGTTATTTCTAAAAGCTGGGAAATGCAATGTTCTTTTCAAACATAGCAGAGTCCCACACATTAACTTTAATACTTTGTTAGCTTTTTTGAATTATCTGTTAATGGTGTTTACTCTAGTTTTTACTAAAATCCATAGTTACTTCCTATTTCCATATATATAACATTGTCATTGTGAAAATTTCAACAGTTTACCTATTTGGGCTTAAATTAGTGTTACATTTTTAAGTTTAGAAGACTGATGGCTTGAAATCACACTATATATTCATTTCTGCACATTTATACACACCATCATAGCACAAAAATGTAGACGTGACTGTCAATCATGCCAAAATAGAATGCCCTGAAGCATGTACTATAGTGTCAGTGACCTATATAGTGTGACCTGTTTTAGAAATGTCAGTTGCACAAAGGAAAATGTAACCTGTCTGAGAAATATTCCACTGACTTAAAATCGCATTCTATAATATAGCCGTTCCTGTTTTTAAGAATGTCAGCCATAATTGTAAAAGGAAGGCTTTAGTCCAACTTGGTGCATTGACCAAATATTCACACTTGGGCTGGGAGTGGGGTCATTCACTGGATCCCAGAGGATGAGCAGAGAAAGCAAATGTTTACCACAAGCTGTAGGGGAGACTGAGGTAAGAGAAGGCTAAGGAATCAAGAATTGAGCTGGAAGCAGAGTTGACTAAGCTATAGAAGTGAGTCAACTTCAGAGGACTAGAGAACACATCAGGATGTAGAAGCATAGAAAATGGGGTGGGAAAAGTAGATGGAAGCCAAGCAGAGAGGGGTCGTGTATAATCATCTAGTAGGGGGATTGTTGCCAAAGGCTGAATTTGAGGAACTTATTGAGGGCGACCTAGAGAAAGTCTGGCACGTAAAAGACTGTTGCTTTCAACTGCCTCATTTGACATTTTCTTTTCAGAGGTACATGTGGTTTTTTCCTAGCAAACTAAATTATAAACAATTTGAGTGACAAGACTGTCTCTTCTACTTTTTGTCCACTTAAGGGAGAACAAAACGAGGTGTCAGAAGAACTTGGTTTCCGTTTTAGTGTTTGTATTCCTTTTCTATTGTTGCCATAACAAATTACGACAAAATTAGCAGCTTAAAACAACACAAATTTATTATCTCCAAGTTCTGTAAGTCAGAAGTCTCGACTGGCGCAACTGGTTTCTTGTCTGAATTTCCCAGGCTGTGATCAAAGTGTTGGCAGGATAGGCTCTCATCAGTAAGCTGTGGGGAAGAATGGGCCTCCAGGATCATTCAGATTGTTGGCAGATCATTCAGGTCGTTCCTTGCGATTGTAGGACTGAGCTCCCCATTTCCAGCTGGTGATTTTTCTCAGCTTCTAGAGGCCGCCATATTCACTGGCCCTCCTTCCTCCATCTTCAAAGCAGCAATGTTGGTCAAGGTCTTCTCATACTTTACTTCCCTTCCCGCCTCATCTCTCCAGCCTTCCTCTTCCACTGCCTCGCTCTGTCTGGCTCTTCTGTCTTCATCTTCTGCTTTGAAGAATTCAGGTAATTAACTTGGGCCCAACCAAATGATCCAGGATAATCTCCCTATTTTAAAGTCATCTAACTGGCATACTTAATTCCACCTGCAAAGTCCCTTAACAGTAGTGCCTAGATTAGTGTTTGATTAAATAACCCAGGGAAGGGAAGCTTGGGGCAACACCTTTAGAATTCTGCCTTTAAGAGTTTTACTACTAAAAAAATTGCATGATCCTGGGCAAAGCAGGCATCTCCTCTTAGATTCAGTTTCCCATTGCAAGAATTAAGAAATTAGGCCAAATAAATGTTAACTTTCTTTCCAGCTCTGTGTCCATACCTAAAATCTCTTGACCTATACCTAAAATGCAGTGACAAGCATTCAGTTAGTGCTCAATGAATATTTGTTGTTTGAGATGAAATAAATGGCTGTAATTGTTGAATACTGACCTTGCGTCATTTGTTTGTTTTATGAAACTATTTTATGTAAGTAAAAGTTCATATAATTTATTATATTCTATTATGTATCTAAATAAAAATTCATATAACATTTCAAAAGAGTGATACTGGCAGAGTTTTAAAAAAACCTCCTCTGCCACATTCCGTGCCCCCAGATGCTCTCCCAGAACTGGCAAATCCTGCTGTTTACATCATCCAATGCTACAGTCATGACTTTAAGTAGTATATTTACACTCCTTTATTTTGATGTAGAATATATCTATTGCTTAGCCACTATAAACGATGAGGAATTTACCAAAATTGCACTCCATTACCCTCCTCCACTTACATCCCAAGTGTGTTGGTGACCATAGCAGATCGTATTTTCCAAGCTAAGATCTCCCACCTCTCATCTTCCAATGTTACGTTGACCCTCCTCTCATCAAGATGTAGGATGCTTGTTCCCTCCCCTTGAATCTCACATGCTTTTGAAAACAGCAGAAGTGATGCTACTTGATTTCAAGGGCGGGTCATAAAAGACAATACAGCTTTCTCATGGTTCTCTTGGGATAGTCCTTCTTGGAACCCAGCCCCATGCTCTGAAGAAACCCAGATCACAAGGACAGGCCATCTGCAAATGTTCCAGCCAACAGGCCCAGCTGAGGTCCTAGCTGACAGCCAAAATCGGCCAACAGACATGTGAGGAAGCCATGGAGATGACTCTAGTCCCAGCCACCATCTGACTGGAGCAACATGAGACCCAGAGTAGTTGAGCCAAGTCAATACCCAGAACCATGAGATACAATAATAACAAAATTATTGTTTCAAGCTACTAGGTGTGGGGTCAGCGATAAGTAACTAGAACAGTTATATCTATATTTTTTGTTATTCTCTCAGCATTCTGGTCAGAAATTCAATTACAGTTTTGTTTGATTTGATGAAAAATTCATTTTAATATATAAAGCATAAAACCAAAATTTAGCGTATTAGGGTTATATAAATGTAAGTTAATGCAGAATTAAAAAATGAGATTAAACCTCTAGGAAAAAAATGCATTCCTACGTCACTAAAGTTCCTGAAACTCAAAGAAAAATGTGAC
The DNA here is from genome assembly GCF_037783145.1 of Equus przewalskii. Taxonomy (NCBI): domain Eukaryota; kingdom Metazoa; phylum Chordata; class Mammalia; order Perissodactyla; family Equidae; genus Equus; species Equus przewalskii. Next base: position 53,155,660 of record NC_091849.1, read on the forward strand.
AAACGCCGAGGTGCAATATTCTCTACTAAGGTTTGCAGCTTTCGTTTTGCTTTCATGGTCCGAATCAGCTATCACTCTTCTTTTATCTGAAGCCCTGCTCTTCTTATAGTGCTCTTTTTCATTTTGCTTGACTAATTTTACCTTTACTAGGGATACATGAGCAGGAAATATTCTGAAGTGCTATGTTTCTTTCTTTTGAGGAAGACTAGCCCTGAGCTAACATCTCCTGCCAAGCCTCCTCTTTTTGCTAAGGAAGACTGGCCCTGAGCTAACATCCGTGCCCATCTTTCTCTACTTTATATGTGGCATGCCTACCACAGCATGGCTTGACAAGCAGTGCCACATCCACAGCTGGGATCCGAACTGGCAAAGCCCAGGCCGCCAAAGCAGAACGTGCAAACTTAACCGCTGCGCCACCAGGCCGGCACCACTATGTATTTTTAAATGTCTGTATTGTGTCCTCCTACTTTCTTGATAATGGGGCTTGGTATAGAATTCTAAGTTGAATTATTTTGTAAAAGAAATTGAAGTCGTTTCTCTGTTGTTTCCTAGTGTCCAATGTTATCTTTGATTCATTGATTCATCTTTAGCTCATTAGTGTATAATCTATTTCTTGTGTTTAATCTGTTTCTCCAAAAGATTTTGGAATTCATTTTCCTGTTCATTGGGATTTTGGTTTTTCACCAGGAGGCATTCATGTGTAGGACTTCCTTAGTTCATCTCTTTTGGCAATTATGGGTTCTTTCAATTTGAAGAACTACGTCTTGCTGTAGCTTGGGGAAATTTCCTTTTATTAATCATTTGGTTAGTTTCTTCCATCTTTTTGTCTCTCTCCTTCTGCTTCTAGACTTGTTTTGGAATACTTCTGAGATCTATCTTCCATGTCTCTCACATTTTTTTCCATGTTATTTTCACATTTGTCTGTTCTGCATTGTGGGAGACTTCCTTGTTTTTATGTTATAGATCACTAGTCTGGATTTTTAGCCGGACCCATTTTATTCTTTGGTCCATTGATTTGATTTGTTTCAATTTAGGGGAAAATTTTTTTCTTTCAAATTTCTGTTTTGCTTTCTAATTGCTCATTCTTTAGAACAATTTAGTCTTAATTTATTTATATAATAGTCTCCTATGTCTCTCTGAATATTCCCAGTGTTTCTCAAGTGAATTAGCACCCCAGTGGACATTGGGCAACATCCGGAGACATCACAGTTGTGAGGGTTGCTACTGGTATCTAGTAAGTATAGGTCAGGGATATCGCTAAATATCCTCAACTCACAGGAAAGCCCCCTAGAAGAATTATCTGACCCAAAATGTCAATTGCATCAAATATGAAACCCTGAAATATCTAACCCTGTTAGAAATTAAAAATTCTCTTTGTTCCATATATCACTTTTGATTCCTCTGGAGTTAGTGGATATATTTTCTTCCTTCTATTTATGTTGTGTGTGTGTGTGTGTGTCTCTGTGTGTGCCTTTTCCAAATATGTGTTGATCTTAGTTCTTCATTCACATTTACGCAAAAAGTACAAAGTTGATTCATGGATTTTCCCTCTAGTCATGTTTGTCTATTTTCCCAAGAGCTTCTCCCTTAAATGAGAAAGCCAACTATTGCTTTCTGTTAGACAGCAGGGTGATGTCAACAGATCAATACTGTTGGAGAGTGCTTGGATATGGAGCAGGCAGCTAGAGATCCCATCAATTATCAAATTAAAGAGAGTTTTACTCTGGGGATAAAGTAATTTATTGTATTCCACTACCAGATGGAACTTACTTTTTCTTCTTTTTTTTTTCCCTCTCTTTCTCACTTTCTTTCTCTCTTCTTTTAAAATGTTTTCTCTTTGTCGGATGTAAAGGTCTGGAGTTATTTCAAACCCTTCTCCACTTCTTTCACAGGCCCAAACTCCTTCTAGAATACCTCCCAAGACAGGAGTTAGGTCCTAGCCTGAAGGCAAATACTACTGCTGTCTGTCATATCAACTGTGTATATGGCAGAGGATGAGGGGAAGGAATAGGTGTCTCCAGGCCCAGCTATTCCTAAAGGAGTCATTAATTAATTTCCCTGATGATTCCGAGGACCCTCTCCCAGTCTTTGTGTTGTCAATGATCTTAGAGTTTCTCATGGGCTCCATGAGGATTGATTGCTCTCACTTCTGGAATCTTGGCTTGGATTCTCCAGCTCTGTTTTCTCCATTAATTCCATCCCACCTGTTTTTTAGTTTCCAGAGTTTGCTTAAAGTTTCTGGTCCACTGGTAGCTCTATTTCCTGTTTCCTAACACTCTTGTGTTTTGATTCTTTATTTAAAATGTAGGTCCCAATTATATCAATGAAACCACGGATAGGAAGAGAGGTAAACATACAAAACGGAAGCTTCCCCGAATCAATTACAGACATGGGCTTTAATAGATATTTGTCATTTTTTATTGTCAAATGTCCTGTATCTGGTCATGTTCCCCAAAACCATATCCTTAGATAATGATTCCTGTGAAAGTGATTTATTGAGGAAATGCTGCTAGGGGAAACAATCATGGAATAGGGGGGCAGGGACGGAGGATGCCAAGGGTGATAGGCAGAATAATGCCCCCCCCCCAAAAAAAAGTCACATTCTAATCTCCAGAACCTATGAATATGTTATCTTACACGGAAAGGGAACCTTACTGCTGTGATTAATTTAAGGATCTTGAGATAGAGAAGTTACCTTAGATATTCCAGGCAAGCTAACTACAATCAGAAGGACCCTTAAAAGTGAAAGAACGAGACGGGAATGTCAAAGACTTAGAGAGATTTGAAAATGCTATCTTGCTGCCTTGAAGATGAAGGAAGGGCCCACAAGCCAAGAAATGAAGACTGTTTCTAGGATCTAGAAAAGACAAAGAAACAATGTTTCCTTAGAGTCTCCAGAAGGACCACAGCACTGTCAACACTTTATTAGCCCAAAGGAACCAATTTTGGACTTCTGATGCACAGTTTGTTTAGTTTTAAGCCACTGGGTCTGTGGCAATTTGTTACGGCTACAATAGGAAACTGAAGCATCAAGCAAAGCTGAAATCTCAGGCAAAATCCATCAGAGAGCGTCTTTGGCTTGATCCCACAGGAGCACCCTACAGGGTGAGAACTGCCTCAGAGTTGTCTCCACCTGAGGTGAGGGCCCTGAAGCTTGCATACTGCCATGCCTGCCCCTGTTGATTGTTAGTTATAGTTACATTCCCAGGTATTTCTGGCTCTCTGCCTGAGGTGAGGAAAACACATAACTGTGCAAAGGGTTCTTGGATCAGCACTGACATTGTTCACCACACCTCCATTCACCTAATCTTCCTTTAGAAACCATGCCGTTACGGGTCCAGGATTTTGGAGAGGTAGTATCTCTCTAAATGTCCATTTTCCAATCCTAGGTTCCAGCAATCACTTGATTCTCTATGACCCTACTTTCTAATTTTCTATCTAGAAAAGCCCTGTTTTGAATAAGATATAGTCAGTTTCCATTTGTTGCAACATAAGTTTTGAAAAACATAGCAAATGGATTGCGAGAAAAAACCTTCAGGAAAATGTAAGGAATTCGGTATTGGTCATCTGACTGGAATAGGGTAGAAGGTGGTGGAAGTCGCATTAATATTCCCAGATGGGACTCAAACAGCTCCTAACATGAAGTGACGGCACCTGATTAAAGGTACTATCTAAGGTCATCAGTAAGCAAATGCCCTTTGGAGGCAAAGATCTGGGGTACTGTGAGTCTCATGCTAGGGGACAGTATAAACGGTATAAAGAAATCAAAGGCAAGTGAGTAATTCTAGATTTGGAAAGTTTACAGGAAAAAAAACTCCCACAAATCTAAATAGTAAATAATAAGCTCAAGGAATAATTCCAATAACACATATCCTTAAGTCTAAATCTCCGCCCTTTACCTAATAAGTGAAAAAACCTGAATGGGATTGTTTCATTCTTTATTTCTTTCATCTACTCATTTATATTTGAGTGATGTATAATATACAGTCACACACTACCCAGTGACATACTGGTCAACTGCAGACAACATATGGTGGTCCCATAAGATTAGTACCGTGTAACCTAGATATCTAGTAGGCTATACCATCTAGGTTTGAGTAAGTGCCCTCCATGATGTTCACACAGCAATGAAATGGCCTAACAATGCATTTCTCAGAACATATCCCTGTTGTTAAGTGACTAATGACTATATTGGCACCTGGACAGTTGCTAGAAGTCTGAGGGATAATACAACACACATACACAAAACATCCTTGCCTTCATGAGGAAACTTACGGTCTCATATTGTAGGACAGATATAGAATCCTAAATATCAGATACACACATATTTAATAAATATAAAATATTTAATACATTAGATATATTCATTAAATACTTTGACCTCCCTAGGCTAAAGCGGATAAAAATACAATTATGGCAATTAGATCATTAAAGATTAACTGGCTCAAGATATACTGTTTGGTTAAATAATTACCTTGAAAATATGGGACAGTCAAAATATCCAATCTAGGTAACAAATTCCTTCCCACCAACACACTCTTCTGATTCCACAAAGAAGTTTCCATCAGCTTTTGTAGAAAAAGTGTATCATGTATCATCTTCACCAGATGAAAAAGTAATTGCCTATTTCATCAAATCAATGTGGTACTTAAACATGTAAAGATTTAACCAGCTGTTTATTATTTCACCCTTCTTTCATTTTACTCATATTAAATTAACATGGAACTTGGGTAATTGCATGATGGGAATTCAAAACTTTCATTGGTACAGGAGATGAGGTTTGAAATTGATTTTTCATATTGTTATACAATCTTAGATTTAGAATTGTTGATTCTAAAATAAGGATCCTATTGCTGAAATTAAACTATTTCTCTACCCTGTAAACTACCCTCACTTATATCCCAACTAGAAAACAAACTCAAGTTATATCTATTCAGTGTGACGGAATAAAGTCACATTTCTTGGATTATAAGGATTACGAGGATTTTCCTTGAAGGTATTCAAGGTTAAACCGTAAATCCAAAGCACTTATACTTAATTTTCCTGGACTTTAAATTGTATTTAAAGATTTTAAGGTAAAAGTGAGGTTTTAGTCTCATAATAAAATGTTTATAAATCAGCTCGAGAGTTCTGGTTTGTGGATTCAGTTAGTTAGGTTGAAATCCAAGTGAGAGAAATTGTGACTAAATTAGCTTGATCCCTTTTGTGAGTCAGAACTACTCCAGTCAAAATTTTAAAATTTTAATACATTATTTGTAAAAGATCCCCATCTAAATTAAATTACTAACTGAGATGCTTGGGAAAGGAGATATATGGCCCCATGATCAATATCTTTATACTCTTCCTGTATTGGTTTTAACACTCTTCTCTTCAGCATATACGGTATTTTTTTTCCTCTCTGCTAATATAAAGGCTGCTAAGAAATTTATTTTATATTGAGCTCCCTTTTCTTTGTTTTTTTATGTGTGATACAGAATTTTTAAGAAAGTCTCAACAGTTTATCACCGCTGTTGCTAGTTTGGAGGTTATGCCTTGTTATCGTTGCTGCTGATGTTGTTCTTGTCATAGAAAATGTCAGACAGAATGCCATTTCTTGGAATTCTGTGACGGACAGTGTGGTCAGGGGTCCAAGGCTAATGTTACAGAGACTAAGTCCTTGAGAGCTGAGCCCTGGACAAGAAAAGGAACTCCATATGAGCCAGCTATACAAAAATATCTTCCTCACCAAAGAGTTTCTGTGATTCTTTTTATCTTTAATCTGCTGAAACTGAAATATATTACTTGAGCTAGGATGAGATATTAAACTAGTGACACTACCCTTCCGACTTCCCAAAAGTAAATATGTTAAGAGCAGGACCAAACAAAAATGGTGCCCAGTAGTATACGGTATTTGGTTGCTTAAGTAGAGCAGGGAAGAGACAAAAGGAGTTTCTGGCATCAGAGACCCAGACAGCCTTGTCTAAACTGGACTCTTAAGGTATACGAGCCTTCCAGACACCTGGGAGAGAAGTGCCAGAATGGGTATGATATTCTAAGAAGGAAATATTCAGGAAGAGGGACAGGGACAGGAGAAGAGCAATGTATTGTTTTTACTCCACCATATTTCTCAAGATCAGCCCTTGGCGGACATAACACAGCAAATACTTTTCTAATGTATTTTATTCACCATAGTATGCTCCTTTGAAAAAGTTTCTAGTTCGGATTTGTGAAATGAATTGTTTTGGAATATATCTCCCACCAGAGAATAAACAATTAACCACTTTATTAAAAAAAAAATAATTTTATGTTAATGAGAATGTATAAGGAACAATGGCCCATGGCTATACAGATGTTCATGAAACAAGATACAACAGCTGGTACGAGACAGCATCCAAGAATCAGGATCCTTCTACCATGTAATTAAACTATAAACTATCCTGTTTTTTAAAGACTGTCACTAAGTAATTATTCTTTTGACACAAAATAAGGGGGAAATTTCTTATTATTCTTGGGAAATAACTTGAGCTTCAGCTCCCCAGAGTGACAATTTGGGAACTTTCAACAGGAATGCACCAGTTGTTCTTAATTGCCGTGAGGACTAAAGGGAAATAAAGTACACGATATAGTACTATATATTTACTATCTGCAAAATTAAAGGAAAAGAAATCAGGAAAATAATTCCAACTGTAAGTAAATGATGTTTGTTTAAAGAATTTAATGATAATAATTACCTTTGTGATTGGATAACCACATTGAAAATTATTTGACTTGTACAACAAAAATTAACTTTGGTTTCTTTCTCTTTTATCATACCGTAATATGGGATGTAATCCTAAAAGTAGATCTTTAGTTTAATTCCCATGGAAAAATAATAAACATATGAGAGATATTGGACATTTATATTCATTCTAGAAATAAGCTATATAAAACATCTCTGTGCTTGCCCAGAACTAACATTTCTAAGAAACCAGAACATAATGATACCCAAACTCTGGGGCTTTTGTTGTATCAACCAAGTGTCTTTCATCACTGAAAAGGAGAAGAGAGCCCTTGGAACAAAATTCCACCTTATGTTTACAGCTCTGTATCAGTAAGTCAGATCCACAATAATGCTCTGTAACAAGCAACCACAAAAATCTCAACAGCATACAGGAATAAGCATTTATTTACACACAAGTCTTGAGGTTTCTCATGAGTCAGCTAATCTAAACTGGGTAAGACTTGGCAGCTCTGTTGATCTTGACTGGACTCTTTGATGTGTCCACGGATGCTTAGCTCCAAGAGTTACTTATCCTTTTCCCGGAACAGCAGGCTAGCTTAAACCTACCCTTATGGTATTAGTAGATGTGTAATAGAGAAAGCACACCCATACAAGTGCTTTTCAATGCTTTTTTCATATCACACCCACAAATCTTCCATTAGACAAAGTAAGTTATGTGGTCAGGTTCAGAGGCAAGGAGTGAACAAATACACTTCATCTTTTTACTGAGGAGAATTTCAAAGTCCAACGATGACGGAGCATACATAGAAGGGTGAATCACTGGGTCTACGAATGCACTCTACCGTCACCCCCACTGCAGCACAGAGGAGTCTGCTCCAGCTTCTTCTATGGCTGCCTTCTCTAATTCCATGGGCCCCAAGAGCCATTGCATTTTGTCATTGGTGGTTTTCATTTGCTTTAAAACATATATAATACTATTTATCCCTTAAGCATCTTACACAAACCATTCACAATTAATTTCAATATAATCAAATCTTTCTTGATCCATAAAGACATCTCTCAGAAAACACCTCTTCTAAACTGCCCATTTGGGGAAGTGATTTAGGTGAATGTGGTATCTGAGGTTCATTCTTTGGAGAAAAGTTGATACCACAGGTCAGCACTTGAGCATCTTCTTTTAATGAGGGGTCCTAGCAGACACAAATGCACCATAGCATGAATGCGATAATCAGGCAGAAAAAGATAACCAAGAATGTGGAGAATGGACATTCACACACCCGGGTTTTCTGCCTCCCATCCATCTTCTAAATTGCAGCTAGAGTAATTTTTCTATTTAATCTTTCCTTTCTAAATTGTTCTCTTCACTGCATCACCCCCATTCATTGTTTTTTCTTCTTCTTCTCCCCAAAGACCCCCGGGACAGAGCTGTATATTCTAGTTGTGAGTGCCTCTGGTTGTGCTGTGTGGGATGCTGCCTCAGCATGGCTTGATGAGCAGTGCTATGTCCGCACCCAGGATCCAATCCGGCGAAACCCCTGGGCCGCCAAAGCAGAGCATGAGAACTTAACCACTCAGCCAAAGGGCCGGCCCTTCATTTTTAAATTCTTTGTTAAGAGCCACATACATCTGATACAACAGAAGGTAAACAGTGAAGATGAACAAGCCTCAATAGTTTTAGTATTTGCTTTTGGTTTGAACAAATTTACATATTTATCCACAATTATCTGAATAATAAGCTCTTCCCCCTGAAATTGTTTAGATTCCAATTTCAAAGTTTTTATACTCAGCTTATAACTTTCACAAAGATCCTAATAATAATCATGAATAAAGTTACAGTATCAGGCTTTTCTGATTTCCTACCATTTCATGCATCATTTTGTGCAATGTTTGGCAAAGCACAAGTTCTGTCTCTTTAAGTAATGTTTACTTCTCAGGGATCAGGTAGGTTCATTTGAAAGAAATAAAGGATCATCTTCACATTCTTTTCACCGGTCTGTCTAACATGGACTTGGGATCTCAGGGATGCAGGAGGAAAGTTCTAAGAACATGGTCAAGATGCAAGAGAAAGACTTACAGAGTAGCATCATATCCTGATAAATGCACAAACTCAGGACACTTGATCAGATTCTTGATTCAGAAATCATCTGAAAGACACCACACTGTTTAAAATAGCTTTTATTTTATTGTCCATGATTAAAATAACTTTCTCCAAGGCTAGGTTGCATGCAGTGAACTCTGTGAGCTAATCTGCTTGCCTTTTTCACTTCTTGCTTACTACCGTCATACCCCAGGGGAATTTTTGATGGAGTTTGCTCAGGATTCTTTTGCCACAAGAATTATAGCTACCACTCACTAATTTCTCTCTATGTGCCAAGAACTATACCATATTACTTGAAATATTATTACTAATATTCACAAGGACAATCAGATAGTTATTGTTATTATTCCCAATTAAGAATGAGGAGACAGACTCCACCCAGGACATTAGGGGTCTTGTATGGCATGTTAAGGACCTAGGATTTTATTCTCGAGGAGATGGGGAGTCAATGAACAGTTTGAAGCAGGTGAACATCATGATCAGAATTACGTTTTGGATAAATTATTCTGGTGACAGAAGTTACCTAATCCTTAGTTGATTTGTCACGGAAAACAATCAAGCTGGAGGCTTGTTAGGAGGCAACCGTAGCTGGAGTGAGGAGAAATAATAAGATCTAGAGCTAGGGAAGTCGCAGAATGGAGCTCAGCCCCCTCTTTTATTTTTTAACCATGTGTAAACTCACCATATGACCTTTCTCAGCAAATAAACTTCCAGGCAGCCTTTACCCATAGATGAGAATTGACATGCAAATAAAATCCTTTTTGCTATTCTTTCTTGCCAAGATTTTGTTTTAACCTTCTAGATGGGTTTCCTACAAATACTTGCTCTCACACTGCTGCCTGATAGCTTATATTAGTCGCAATAATGGCTAATTAATGGCCAAAAAATAAGTTTCATACCCTTCCTCCTATCATTCAAGTCCCTGTGCTGACACCCTCCTTCATACAGGGTATTATTTCCAATAGCTGTCATTTAAACCTTACTGTTTCAGTGAAATTAAAGCATAAAGCAATCCCCTTCAGCCTTTTCCTTTCTTGCTTCAAGCTTATTTATTCTGCTAGACTGTAATGCAGCCTCACCTTGCCAAACCCTAAGCCTACATATTCATCAAGTCATGTCAAATGCTCCCTCTGCTGTAGAGCCTGACTTGGTTGCTTCAACCAGAATAACTCTTCCTCCATTAAGCATGCTGAATTCTTTACCTATATCTCACTATAGGGGCTCATCATTTTTTTAAAATTTAAGACTTTTATTATGGAATATTGAATATATGCAAAGTAATGTATAAAAATGAATGTGGTGGATTATTGCAGTAACAGCACCCAGTTTGTTCATGCCTATTTATATTCATGTATTTCCCTCCCACATAGACTCCGGGCTTGGTCATACGACCTGCTTTGCCTTAAGAGACGATAGCAAATGTGATTCAAGACCATGAAAAGGGCTTGCACAACAGGCTGTGCTTTCTAACTTCTCCCAGGAATCTGGTAACCACTAGCATGGAAATAAGCCTGGGTTAGCTGACTGGGGACATGTGGCCTAGCCACCCCTACAACATTTAGCTAACCAGCTAGCACCAACCAACAGCCTGCCCCAACTGCCAGGCGTGAATGAGGCTCTCTTAGACCACGCAACCCCAGCCGATGCGTAAACTGACTGCAGTGCCAGCATAAGTCCAGACAGGAGCAGTAGGACAATCATGGCTGAGCCGAGTCCAAATCTCTGATCCACAGAATTGTGAGCTAAGAAATCATTGTTGTAACTGACTAAGATGTAAAAGAATTCTTTTACACAGCAAAAGCTGAGACACGATATACATGCATTTTTAGAAATATTAGTAAACAAGCATTTGTATTGTAATTCATACTAAGAAATAGCATTATCAATAGCCCCCTCCTCAATTAAAACCACTTTCCCATCCCTTTCCCATTATCTTGAATAGTGAATTTTTTAAATCATTCCTTTGCTGTTCTTTAATGTGTGTGTACATATAGATGGATATTTAGTATTGCTTTATTTTGAGATATATAAAAATTATATCATACCATATGTAATCTTCTATGATGTACTTTATGTTTTCAACATATTTGTAAGATTTATCCATAGGGTTGCGGGTTATTCATTTTCACTGCTATATAATATGATGTATTTTTCCATTTTCTGTAGATGAACATCTGTGTCATGTCTGGGTTTTTAGTTGTAACATACATACATTTATTTGTTTTTTTATTATTGTTGGCTCAAATTAACAGTTTTGTCATAAATTTTCTTGTATAATTTCCTAGTTCAGATCTCCACAAGTGTTTCCATGGTGAAGATTTAGAAAAGAAAAGAAATCATTAGGTGATATAGTATGTGAATTTTCTTTACATAATTATGCTCAAATGTTTTCAAAATTATTTTAGCAATTTTTATTGCCATTAGCAGCATAATGATCCATATTCTCTCCAACTGTCAATGTTAAAACATTCTTTAAAAACTATTTGCCACTCTGGTGTGAAATGTTACTCATTGTGGTCTTTGTTTGCCTTTTCATCAACGGTAGTGTGGTTGGACATTGTTTCACACGTTACTTGGCCATTGCTCTTCCTTTTTTGGGAAATTCTATTTAAGTTTTTCCTCACTTTTCTATTGGATTGTTCCTATACCTTTTATCATCCATTATTTTAGGTTTTTTCTGTCTTATTATCTTTAGAGTATGTCTCATGTAAAATTAGTTAGTTAGTAGGAACTTAAACTCTTCATCAAGGAAAGCTACTTTTTTAGACCATAGAGTATTACACATGTGCCAATTTATACAGATTTTTCACGAAAAGCATTTTTCCAATTTCATTTTCTTTTTCACAGTTAACATTATAGTAAACTGGGTTGGTACCCTTCTCTCAAAACAGATTAAGCATCTGTCTTCCTGATTTGATTGCCTGGCGTTCTCCACATCCTTGTGAGGAGATGCTTGAAAGGTAAAGTAAGAAAACAGACTTCTTCAAAACGTTCCTCCTAGTTCAACATGCAACAGACTTGGCTAAGCCCTTCTAAATCAACTCCCACAACATCATCTAGGATACAGCACTCCCTAAGAGAGCTGTTAGAAACTTTGAATAATAAAACAGATAAAATACAGAGCATACTTAAAAGACTTCTTCAGGCTCTAGAGACAAAATATGAGGCACTGATATTTAAAGCTAGTAAAATTGAAATAAAAGCAACCAGTACAGATTAAAGAAAGGTATCAGAAAAAAATACTATGTTCTATTTTTATAATTAGTATTAACACATGATACATGATTATCTGTAATGGTAAATAAAAGACCTTAACCCAGTAATAACATTATCCACCTACAGAATAGTTGCACGAATACCACAGTATCTAGAAAATTTTGGACTGATATTCACATTGTTTCCTCATGATGTAAATTCTTTTGTGTTAGTATATACAGTTCTTTAAAAAACAAACTTCTTTACTAACTAATCCTAATGCAAAACAGGTTTCAGCTTCACAACCAGAAAATGGCTATAATTTCAGCCCAAAATAAAGCTATGTGAATGAAAGAAATTTTAATAGTACACAAAGGAACTTACAGTCAAAGAGTTCAAGGCAGAATTGTGTCTTGTCTATGCTGAGTGATAGGAATGATCAAAAATCAACAGTACTTCTGGGGCCGGCCCAGAGGCCTAGTGGTTAAGTTCGTGCACTCTGCTTTGGTGGCCCATGTTCACAGCTTTGGATCCAGGGCACAGACACAGACACCGCTCATCAAGCCATGCTTTGGCGGCATCCCACATACAAAATAAAGAAAGACTGGCACAGATGTTAGCTCAGGGCCAATTTTCCTCAAGCAAAACAAGGAGGATTGGCAACAGATGTTAGCTCAGGGCCAATCTTCCTCACACACACACATGCAAAATCTACAGGGCTTCTATGAAATGTCTTTCAAAGTCTTTCTTAGAAAGCCATTTTAATATTCAGCAGCACTTTAAATCAGAGATGGCTTCCTTATGTCTCTCCTAAACCTTTTATGCTACCATTAAAGCTCTTTTCCTTCCTCATTACATGTATAGAATTGGTGGAAAATCATGTGTTACTTTTTTGTTCTTCATTAAGAACTTTTTTGCCAATGACATTTTACACAATTGTTCCCAGATAGTCAGCTTCATCCATCTTTTTTTTTCTCACTGCTGTGTTCACTTTCCCGAAGCTCCTTGAACTATTTTAAATACACAGCCAGCATTAGTATTACAAAATTAGACAAAAATGTTTTATCAACTAACATCTAAATTGTATTTTCTGCAAAACTGATAGGAAGTTCCACTTGACCTTTCATGGTAAAGAGAGAGAAGCTGACCACAAAGCCCTGTGGCAGACAGGACAGAACTAAGTTCATTGTCTTCATGTCAATATCTGTTTCCCACAGACAGACCTTGGGTGTGATCAAGCTGTGAGTAATAAAAGCTGGAGAAGCCTTCCCATTTACCACAGGTACCTGGATCTGCAGTGTGATCTCACTGACTGCATGGCTTTAAATGCCATCATACGCTGATGACTTACAGGTTTATATCTGGCCAGGACCTCTCCTGTAATCTCGGGACTTGTATTTCTAAGCACTTTCTGAATGTCTCATTCAGAAGTTAACATGCCCCAAATCAAACTCTCAACCCCTTGGGGCAATCCCTCCCCTTCCTCTGCTGGAGCTCAGTAAATGATTCCTCCCTCCTTCCACTTCCTCAGGCCCTATTAATGGAAGTCATCCTTAACTCACTCTTCCCTCACATCCCATTAGCAAATCCTATCAACACTACCTTTGAAATATTTCCAAGTTCACATTACTTCTCACCACTTCTACAGTTACCACACTGGTCTGAGTTACTATACTCTCTAGGACTGCATCATTTCATTATCCCCTAAACTGTGCTCTGTGCTTCTGCTTTTGCCGTCCTACCCAGTGCTCTCCTCACAATGGCTAACATTCCTTTGAAAACACAGTCATGACTTTTTCTACTCAAAATCTCTCCAAATGGCTTTGCACCTCAGAGTCAAAATTCAGAGACCTTACAGTGGCCTTTAAGACCCTATACCCTCTGACTCTCTGCTACCAGCCTGAACTCATGTCCTTCCTCTCTCCCCATCACTCACTCCACCAGGCCACAACGGCCTCCTTGCTACATCTCAGAAATGCCAACCATACTTCTGCAGTTGTTGCTGCGTTTGCCTGGAATGTTCTTCCCACAGAGACCTAAATGCATCGCTCCTGTTGTCGCCACATTCAATTCTGTACCACCACCGTATGCATGAGCCTTTATAGAGGTCTTCTTTTGTCTCCTACAATTTAGGAATACTAAATCATCCTGTGGGCTCAGACTGTGCTCCTTGTTTTATCCAGATTAGAATGCTCTGCAGCTGCTAGTGCAGGATGCAACGCAGGAAGGACCTGAACTCCTCTCCTCCCATGGACACACCGAATCTACAGCTAAATATGTAACAATTCCCTCAAAAATCTACTAAAAACTGGCAGACAGACCCCTTCATGTTGGGCCAACAAGAAGGAAACCACGTTGAAGCAGCTTGGAAATGCTGAGACACAATCTCGCCATAAACCCCAACCCAAGCATGTTGACGCACAATCCGGAGGGAATTCAAAAGTTGGAGCATCTCCCTGAGCAGCAAAGGACTTGTCCCTCACGTGGGGCACCCCAACTTTCAAGGCCCACACTTGAGAGATAAGCCTCCAAGACACTTGGCTCTGAGGACCAACAGGAGACCAGCAGGGCTGTGGGGATCTGAGGATTGGTTCTTTCTTTGTTTTTTCGTGAGGACGATTTGCCCTGAGCTAACATCTGTGCCAATCTTCCTCCACTTTACATGTGAGATGTGAGGACCGGTTCTTAAAGAGCCACACACAGACTCACCTCCCAGGCCCAGCACAGAAGCAGCCATTTAAAAAGCATCCAGGCTTTGTGTGAAAGAGATTCATTTGCTGATTTTGAAGCATTGGTCTAAGGGGCAGGTGCCTGCTGGGATACTTTCTGTGGACAGAGGCTGGTAGACGCCATCTTCCTGCCTTCTTCTGCCTTGCCAAAACTGGAGGGCGCCATGTCTGTTTTTAAATTTTCATTTCTTTTCTTTTTATTTCTTTTTTCTCCCCCCCGTTTTTTTTTTTTTTTTTCCTTTTTCCATGGTTACCATCTTTGCAGTGGGCACCACCTCCAGCTCTCCAGCGGGCCAGTACCCACTAGAGGGGAGCTACTACAGGCATGTGGTGCCTGTGGCACCTGCCACCCAAGGGATGCCCCTTGATCACCTGGCTCTGGAGGCCACGGGACTGTAACAATCGGAGAGACAGTTCTTGGCCAACTACCATCCCCAGGGCACTGCACAGACGGCAGGCTGAAACCCACCAGGTCCTCCTGAGAAAGGGCCTATTTGCTTTCCAAAGAGCTTTGGCTAGAGGAGCCGGCTTCAGGTCTGGCACACACAACACATGGGGGCCTACGGAGGGACTGTCAGGGAATATAGCCCTGGGGACACCAACTTTGTGCTCTCCCCCTGGCTTGCTACAGCTCCCCGGTGTCTACCAGAAAGGAGCTCATACACACTTCTGGAGCCCTGGTTTTCTGCCTGCTACCCAGGGGACACCTCCACATCACCTGGCTCTGGTGGCCAGCAGGGCTTACACCTGTGGTCCCACAGGACTGTATATATTTGCATTCTTGAAAAGCTGCTGCCTGAGGGTCTGGCTTTTAATCCACCTGAGTCTAGCTGCTGACTGAGGTCCTCCCCTTTGGGATACTGACTGGCCATGATGCACTTTCAGCTGCCAGGTGCGATTCAAAACAAAATAGGCTGCTGGGACAATCACAGAGGTTGGAGAGACAACTGAGAGCTAGGGCAGGGCTGAACGACGAGGTTCATCTCCTACACAAGGCCACTCCCTCAAGACTGGGAGAGGTGGCTGTTTCACCTAATGCATAGAAACCAACCCAGAGAGTCAGGTGCAATGAAGAAACAAAGGGAGATGTTTCAAACAAAAGAATAAGATAAAATCTCAGAAAAAAATCTTACTGAGGGGCCAGCCTGGTGGCCCAGTGGTTAAGTTCACATGCTCCACTTCAGTGGCACAGGGTTAGCCAGTTTGGATCCCTGGTGTGGACCTACGCACTGTTTGTCAAGTCATGCGGTGGCAGGTGTCTCACATATAAAGTAGAGGAAGATGGGCACGGATGTTAGCTCAGGGCCAGTCTTCCTCAGCAAAAAGAGGAGGATTGGTGGTAGATGTTAGCTCAGGGCTAATCTTCTTCAAAAAAATTTTAAAAACCTTACTGAAACACAGATTAGAATGCATTAAAAGTGAAAGATACTTTGGCAACATTCATTGTAAGGTGAGGAATTCAGTCCCCTCACTGTCTCAATTTTGACAGTCTTCCTTTTATGTTCGCTGTTTATTTTCCATTAAAATAATAAATTAAGACACTTCCTACTCATTTCCAAATCACTTATAGAACATCAACTCTGAGAATATGTTTATGATAATGTTTTAAGGGATTAATAAATGAGTGAACACGGTAGGATATCTTCATCTTAGGATCTCGAAGGAGTGTAAGATTTTCCCAAATAACTACAGTAGCTGGCTGTACTTGTCTCAGAAGCCAGAGAGCGGCAGTGGTTTATTAGAGAGCTCAGACAAGGGTTTGGTGTGTTTGGTCTTTTTGAGGAAGTAGCAAAGGAGAAAGGCCTCCAAGAATCAGTAGGATATCAGCTGGCAGAATTGAGGGAGGGCATTTCCGATGAATGGGAAAATGTTATCAAGACCCAGAAGCTGTATTAGTGTATTGGGGACACAGAAAGTACTTTAATTTACTTTCACTTAATAATAGTTCTCACACTCCAGAAGTGTGAGGTGAGAGTCATTGGAGCCATTAGGTTCAACAGCCAAGATTTTTCAAAGATTCTTCCTTTTCATCATAACGTCTTTGGAGAAGTGCTTGTTCTCTTATATAGACTTTATTTATTTTTTAATTAGTTTTTTTTTTGAGGAGGAGGAATTGCCCTGAGCTAATATCTACCACCAATCTTCCTCCTCTTTTTGCTGAGGAAGATTGGCCGTGAGCTAACATCCTTGCCCATCTTCCTCTACTTTATACATGGGACACTTGCTATAGCATGGCTTGACAAGTGATGCGTAGGTCCTCACCTTGGATACAAACCCGTGAACCCCGGGCCACTGAAGTGGAATGTGCAAACTTAACCTCTATGACACAGGGCTGGCCCCTATAGGCTTTATTTAATTTCCTAAATGGAACAACTTACACGTATTATTGAGAACAATATTGTGGACTTTCATCTTTAAGACAAATAGTCTTCTAATCACCAGAGTCTTAATAACCTTAAGAAGAGAAAGCCGTTATATCCTTTTTTCTTTATTAATTTTAAACAGGTAATTTTAAAAGCCAATCTACAAACTATGTTATGAGAGATATGCCAAAAATTGAATAGGCAATGATAGTATGTCCTTATATTCAAAAGGAGGGCACTCTATACTCACAGATGCAGCCTTTCTAGATGACATACTCGGTCCATTGTCTATTTGCACATCTCAAATAAGAAAGACAAAGAAGAAATAGGTTGTTCCAATATTTTCTCATATTCTTGTCACAAAAGTAGTCTGAGTTAGCAAACTTATTCTTTTGAAGTTGGTTGAAATGATCAATTTTCCGACATTTTCCATATTTGCTCGAAAATAATGTATTTCTTAAATATTGTTTGCACATCCATTAAGTCACGTTTGTTAATTGGGCATGTCTGCTCTATCCTCACTGATCTTTTTTCTTTTAATCTATCAGTTAATGAGAGAGATTCCCTAAAATTTCTCACTAAAAAGGTGAACTTTTTTTTTTTTGATGAGGAAGATTGTCACTGAGCCAACATCTGTGCAAATCTTCCTCTATTTTCTATGTGGGATGCCTCCACAGCATGGTTTGATGAGATGTGTGTAGGTCCATGCCCAGGACCCAAACCTGTGAACCCTGGGCCACCAAAGCAGAGTGCGTGAAGTTAACCACTATGCCACGAGGCTGGCTCCAAAAAGTGCATTTTTAATTTCTCCTTGTAGTTCTATCAGTTTTTTGGCTTGTGTAGTTCTAAGACATAGAATACTCTGTCTTACGTATAAGCTTAGAAATGAGAGTAGTGATTAGAGGTGTTATCAATATGTTTTGATCCTCATTTCTCTAGTAATCGCTGTTTGCATCAAAATGTAAATTCACTTTATTAACATGGTTAACTCAGTTTTCCTGTGACGGGTATTGTTCTGTTACATATTTTACCTTCATTTTACTATCAACCTTCTTATGTTTTTAAGTTTTAGGTGTGCCTCTTTTGAACAAAATGTAGCTAGTGGTTGAAGTTATTATTATTATTATTTTTAAAGATTGATACCTGAGCTAACAACTGTTGCCAATCTTTTTTTTTTTTTTTCTGCTTTGTCTCCCAAATCCCTCCAGTACATAGTTGTATATTTCAGTTGTGGGTCCTTCTAGTTGTGGCATGTGGGATGCCACCTCAGCGTGGCCTAACAAGTGGCATCATGTCCACGCCCAGGATCCCAACCAGTGAAATCCTGGGCCACTGAAGCAGAGCATGCAAACTTAAGCACTCAGGCACAGGGCCAGTCCCTGAAGTTACTATTTCAATCCAATCCAGCAATAGTTGATCTTTTGAGTCCATTTACATTTAGTATTAGATGACTGTCTGAATTTAGTTCTATCATATTATTATATGTGATATTTCCCCTCTGCTATGTTTCTTTTATCCTTTTCTTCTTTTTTATTTCGTTGAATTGATTGCATTTGGCCATATTGCAATTATTCCCCCTACTGGCTTAGAATATGGGTCAGCAGACTACATCCTATGGACCAAATCCCACCTGCGCGTGTTTTTGTAAATGAAGTTTCATTGGAACACAGCTGCACATATTGGTGTACATGTTGCCTATGACTGCTTTCACACGGCAGCAGCAGACTAGAGCAGTTGCTACAGAAACACAGAGCCTACAATATTTACTATCACGTGCTTTACAGAAAGAGCTAGCCAACCCTGGTTTAAAATATACTATTTTGCATCCTGAGGTTAATGAGTCTAATTTAATCGCTATCACCAAGTGAAATGCAAACCTATATTTCCAACCATCCACCTTCCAACATACGTTCTGTAGTTGTAACGTATTTTACCATATTCAACCCTATTTAATGCTATTTAACTCTTTTGTTTTTTTAAGCCACAATTACCAGACATGGTTATTTATTTTAGTCTATGCTTATGTTTGCCACTTTCCTGCTCACCATTTTTGTGTATATTTCCTTCTGGGGTTAATTTTGTTTCTTCCTGGGCTATAACCTTTAGCAGTGGCTTTGCTGTTGATGCTAAATGCTCTGTCAGTTTTATTTGCCTGAGGATGTTTTTATTTTGCCCTAATTTTTGAAATAGTTTTGCTGAATACACAATTCCAAACAACATTTATTTTTCCTTAGCAATTAGGAGATAATAATTGCCTGTTGACTGACTTTCAAGTTGAAAAGCAGCTTTGATTGAGAGGTCGGCTGTTAGCCCCAAAATAGTCCCCAATTCTCTGGAATACTGATCAAACGGATGCTAGAACTCCCTTGGATCCCCATGGACTTGAAGGTCTTTTAGATTTTCCATCTCTTTCTCTGTCTCAATGCTGCTGCCTTCTGGATAATTTCTCCAGATCTACCTTTCAGCTCACTATTTTTCTCACCAGTGATATCTAAGCCACTGTTGTAACACATCTCATAAAGTTTAAATTTATATTTTTCCTTCCCAGAAAGTTCTATTGATTTACTTAAAATATTTTATATTCACATTTTTATTCCCTCTTCTCTAAAACACATAAAAATACACTTATGTATTACATGTCTCTATATGTGTTTTATTGAAGAAAGTATAAAGCTATAATCTAAGACATCTTATTGATCTTGTGGTTTAAGGAAGATAATTCTTTTCTTTTTTTATAGGTACTTCAGGAAAATAAACACAGTCAAACTTTTTAAGTAGTTTTTATTATATTCTACCATGTAATATTAGCCACAATGAACTGGGAAAAAACAGGGCTCACAGCCCACTAAACCATCAGTTTAGGTCTTGTTTCTAGACCGGTTGAGTCTTGAGGCTGTTATGCAGTGTTCCCTCTCTTATCTTCCTATGGATAAGATGCAGAATTTGAGGCTGTGGGGTGTGGGGCATCCACCCATCCTCTCCCCATTGTGTATGTACTCTGACCTCGAAGCTAGCTAGCTTCGAGGATGGTTGCCTCCATCAAATTGAAACTACAATACAAGGTTAACGTGCATGTTTGAAAGTTTCTGAAATTTCTTTGTATTTTTAAAAGTTTACATCTGACCCAGTTTCTCCTGTCTTTGAACTCTCCGTCTTTTAACCAGGTTTTAACAAATACTACAATGGACTTGGAAGTAATTTTTTGCAAAGCCTTTGCTATTTTTAAATTGCTCACTTGGATATAGTGTCACTTTTCTGCCTAAATAATAATAAATACTGGCATTGATTGTTACTTTTCCTACTTTCTCTTCAACTATGATCGTCATGAAACTTGATAAAATACAGATTTATAGATGTATACCTAGCAATGTAGATGTTTTATCAGAAAAGCTTTCTTCACTTCTAACTTTAAAAAGTTTCAGGCCAAAAAAAAGTGCCAAAGAGAAAACGCAGAAAAGCAGGTGATCTGCGATGGGAATTGGATAGACTGAGCCCTGGAAGGAATGGTTGTGAGACGGTGACTCGTGTTCGGGAAGGAGGAGTTCTTCTGCCTTGAAGGGGGATGCAACGTGAGCTAATTCTTCACTGTAAATGTCTTGGGAGATGATATTTGCCAGACTGTATAGTAGCCAGTAGACTCTGGCTCAGATGATGGTGATACAGGGATTATAAAACGAGAGTTCTTTACTTAAGGAAAAAATAATTTTGGATTTTCTTTCTTGTGTTATCCTTCTTTCTTTAGTTCAACACAGACGATTTATTTTTGCCTTAGTTTTAAAGAACTTGAGTATTTGTGTTTTTTGCTCTTCTATTTTCACAAAGGATTAGGGCCACTTTGCAAAGCAAAATACATATAAAGCAGAAAAATTAAAAACAAAGACACACACAAACAAAAAAGCCAATACGTAACCAGCTAAAAAGATCTGAGTAGTTTGGATTGTGTTAAAATAGGCAAAGTTATTCTGATTTCTGGTAACCAAAGTAATACTAAGAATTTACTATAATAGCTATTTGAGAATAATGTGACGGAGCATCTGTGCATATGTGTATATCCACATCTCCATATATGTACATATATAATTGAGAAAAGGTGAAAATATTGATGTCAATTATATTCCTTCTTAAATGAAAGAGAACAAGAGAAGTATTTTCTCATCCTAATCATCTTTTGCTATTTTTAAAATTCCTTTGTTGTTTGAATAGATTAAGAAAATATTAATTCATGGATTGTTGCTTGGTTCATTTAATGGTGACTTATTTATTAACAACACAAAAACTAGTTTTAGCAATTAAAAACAACTTAAAGAATCAGTAACCCACAAACATTTTACATCTGATATTCTTATATTCTTCATTTGTGACATACTTGCTTACATTTTGTATCCCTCTTAAATAAAGAGCCAAATCGAGAAGCACAGTAGAAACTAGCATCACACGTTTAATATATTTTAAAATATAGAAATATATTTTAAACAGCACATTTAAAGAATAATATAATAGACTTCCATTTCTTATTCTTACAATGGTACACCATTAATCAAAAAATATATTAATTAACGTACCCCCCAAATAGTTATTATCCAATTTTCTTTAAGATAGACTGTCTTTTAAAACAACATTGCAATAGACCTGAATGACAAACCCATAACATTTTTGAAGTTACTTCTGATATAAGTTTTATTTGAAAGACCCAAAAAAGTGAATAATAAATGGTGCTTTATGAGTATTTTAGATGAACTGTAAATAAAGCTAACCGTGGAGCCACCATGAAACAGCAAGTTATCCATCTAAACGTCAGTATTCAAGAAGTCAGTGTGTGTTAAAGAAAAGCCTTAGAAGACAGAGAGAGAAACAGAGAGAGAAAATAAATTAATTTCAGAGGGAAGGACACACATGCACATACACACAACAGAACCTTCCCGTTTGGAATTATTTGTGCTTGGAGAAAGGTTTACAAAATCCCCTTACAAAATCAGGTTTTCATTGAGCTCATTCTCAAAGATATGAAAAATGGATCTCAGCTGGTCTTTGGAAATGGCAATTCTGTCAAAGCCATTCTGGGATTTTTGGTAATTTCCTCCAGTTTAGTTTCAGTGCTTTTACTCTAAATAAAATCCCTTGCATCACATCAATCAGCAAACTCAGTTATAAAGGAGAGCTAAGGAAAATGGCTCTGTCGGCATCTTTGCTCCGGTATATTTTAGGCATGCAGCGACTCTTGTCAGTGGGGAGGGAAGTGGAGCACATGTAAATGTTTCTTTATTTTGGACTCTTTAAATCTGAAAATTATGTGCAGCAGTAGTGTTCTAGATAATAGGCAGACATGATTTATTTGAGGTAAGAAGGTTGTGCTACAATTTTTTAGCGTTAACTTGGAAAGTTATGGACACAGGCTCAAACCTGTCTCCACAAAATTGCTGGAGCTTTGAGCTCTTTGCAAAATCTACAATCCACAAGCCAAGAAGGAACGCGCTCCTACAGTTACACCAATTCTGTTAAAGCAAACAGTTATAACAATTATGTGCAATCTTGCAGCTTCTATCTTCTGCCTACCATTTATTTATTCAAATTCAGTTCAACATTTCACTTTATCTAACGAAGCAGAAACTCTAAAAGAAAAATTGTGTTTATCCAAGAATTTTTGTTTGGGTTGCTATCTTTTTAAGTTTTATTTCTAAATAAATATCATATCATAGTTTTCCTTGGCACAACGTAACCAAATGCATTCAATTTCCTTCAACAATATTTAAGAGTCAAAGGAGTTCTAATTTCAGAAAATTATATAAAAATTGTATTAGAAAAACTGTTGGAATGGAATTGGACTTAGCATATCCCATTGAAAGTTAGACTGGGCGATCTATTGTACAATGTAGTGACCTATAAAATAGATTTTCTTGATAAGGCATCCACAAAGAAGAATATATACCTTTAAATAAATAAAAGTGACTATATACATGATATTGTACATAAGTAGAGAGATGAAATGAGCCAGACTAATTTTATGAAACGCCCCTTTTGTCTGAAAGTAGACTTTTTATTGTAGTCATAAACCTTAATACAGATCTTTTTCTTATTACCATTGTTATTTAATATTAGTGGCAACCACATGAGCGCACTACCATATTTCTGTATTTTTTCAAAATGACATTGGAACTGTCATCAAAGTACAGCACAGAGATGGCATTTAATTTGGTTGGAGCACAACAAGGCTTTGGTACGTGGTCAGGAAACATCAGATGAACCTGGGAAAGAAAAAAGTGGGGTTTTTTTAAGAAATAAGGTAGACATTTTGTCTGCAGCTTTAAAATACTATGCTTGTTTTATCATTCACAGTCAGCACACCCCTGAGCTGACCAGCATCCTCCTATTTATGTTCAATGGCTGGGATGGGGGTGGCTGCCCGTAGTGAAGGATGTATTCTTGAGCATTAACACCTAGAATGAACCCAGAAGTTCTACTTATGTGTTGGGGCTTTGAAAAATATTCTACCACGTAAGGAAAACTCCCTCTATGGAATAGCCAGTGGAAATTTTCCTGCGGGAAAGACCGTGGCAACTAGCACTGAGTTGCTTTGGGTTAGAACGACTGCTTCTATTTATTTCATGAGAAATATGGAAATTATAAATGCAAATCAATGAAGCCACACAATTGGACTGTAGAAAGATTTGGATCTAAGAATTATTTTTAAAAGGATAATTAAACAATAAATCATAAAAGTTTTGCCAACTCTTAATTTTCCATCGTAAAGCAAGCATAAAAGTCACAGTAAAATAAACTCCAGGTATAATCCAATAGTTGCTTTAAAGCAATGATTTCAACTCTTCGCAGAATTTTTTACCAGATTGGCTGGAGTTTAATACCCTTTTACTTTCTTCTCTAGACAAATGCCAAAAAGCAGGCCAAGCTAAA
Source organism: Equus przewalskii (assembly GCF_037783145.1). NCBI lineage: Eukaryota > Metazoa > Chordata > Mammalia > Perissodactyla > Equidae > Equus > Equus przewalskii. Next base: position 53,179,654 of record NC_091849.1, read on the forward strand.
GCAGAGGTAAGGAGCCTAGATATTTTACGAATTGAATATCCATCTCCCGCAAAAGCCTAAAAAGGTGGCTGTAGGTGGAAAGTGAAATGCTTAAGTAAAGGGTTTATTCTCATTTTGATCAGACTGGCTGTCTGCCTATGATTTGCAGTAATTGACCAAGGAGCCAGAACGTGGTTCCTCCCTTCCCACCCACCTACCCTGGTCCTTCCCCCAAAGGAGTTTATGGGAATTGCCACTGATGAGTCCTAAGGGATTGACAAAAAGTGAATACGGTCTCTTGGAGTTTTGGCTGCACAGTGTGCTGGCTGAAATGATATAGGAACCTTGCATGTGGACAAAAACAGCAGGAAAAATGAGGTGATCTGACACGAACTTGAAATTTCCTAAGACTTCACAAAACTAAAAGTTGGACAGTTTCTACAAATTTCAGATGCAGCCTGTGTCCCTCATCAGCTTTATCTTCCATAACCCATACACTCATGACGGATAACTCCCTGTTTCAATGGCCTTGGCAGCCTCACGGAGCAGTCGCTCCAAAAAAATGGATTGTTCTTGAATGGCTTCTCAAACATATTAGTCACAAACATGCTTTTCTTTAGCAACAAACATGCCTGTCTTCTTGTTTCATGTCCTTCACAGAACAAACGTAGAGAGTACACAATGCCAGGAAACAAAAGCAAACTTCCCCATGTACGCTTCAAGTTTTGCAATGACGTATGTCCCATATCCCAGGACAGTAATGCAAAGCAGGGTCCTGTTCCAAATCCGTGTCAGATTTTTTTTTAAATGTTTGTTTTTTGACACTGCCTTCTAGACTACAGCCCTAAAAGCTGACAATGTGTAGTTATATATTTATAAGAAAAAAAGAAAAAGAAAAATGAGAGAAAGGGGGAGAATTTGGCAAAGACTTTTTGCAATAATTAAGCATTGCTCAGCCTGAGGGAACCTTTGATGAGTTAGATACACATCTAAGGAAGCAAATGTCTACTTTCTGAGTCATTGAGATGACAGTTAAAAGAGGCAAAGAATTTTCTGAGAAATTAAATGACATTTCTCTATAAGCTAATAGTGGCTTTTCCTCGTGACCCTACAGAAAGATAGTGATCATGGCTGTCCCTTCAAGGCACGAAACGGCGGCATTCTCTCTATGTGACTGGCTTTCAGGTCAATGTGAATTCCCATAGACAAGGCTACAAGACTAGACTTCATGGATTCTTGTTACCCATGGAAGTTTGAACACAACACACTCATCCTTGCAGAGCATACCTGATCCTCAACCCCCAGAAATGATACCCTGTATCAAGTACTTATCTTTGTGGATAGCAAAGACGAAGTCATAGCAGACCTTAAAATTTCCCCAGGAGTTTACTCTATACTTTGTATATGGCACAGAAGTAGGCAATCTCATTGGTCCAGACTAAAGAAAAAGAACATTTATAAACGACTACCTTTCAAAATGCATATTTGTTTTATTTCTCTGTGTTTCTTCACTCCAAGGTTATTGCCAACGTTTTTGACAACGCTCACGCTCTAGTTGCCATCGATGAGCGTCTTTGGTGTCTACCTATTCTGCAGTACCTCTGAAGTCAGTGAAGATGCCAGCAAAACATCAAGCCATTCAAAGATTTAATCTCTCCATTTATGGAGACCATTCCTTATTCAGAAGGAAACTGGGATAACCTTTCCATCCACTTTAAATTTTAAATTAATTGTGAAAAAAGTAATCCGAAGAGTCAACTCCTCACAAATTCTCATAGTTACTCTTGTTTTGGTCATAAACAAGCCTCGCCCACAAAGAGATTTTTTTTTCTCATAGCTTCTGCTCTCTTACAGCCATCCAACAATGGCCATGTATCCCATCATTGAGTTTGCATCTAAAATAAGTTGTTCCCTTCCTTCTCTCCTAATTACGTACAGTTAAAATGTTCATATTAACGCAAACATTCATTTTAATGATATCACATAGGCTATTGCACCTTCTAGGAGCCTCTTGCTTAGTCTTCCAGAGGTTGTCTCTCTGCCACAGCAATAAGTCACACTCCATAAGGCAGGTATGTCAGACTCTCAAGAGGTTTCCTGAGCTCATTAGATAGAGTACAAACATTTAGAGACCATGAAATCAACATTTCACTATCTTTTTCATAAAAACAAGCCTCGGTTATTAGAGATTAAATCACTGCTAAATTCCTGAGTGTGGAAGGGAAAAAAAATGAAGAATAATTCCACCTGAAAGATTACCAAACAAAGGTATCAAGCAATAGAAATGAGTCTTCTACTTATATTCCACATTGAAGAACGTTCATAATACCAAAGTATGTCATGGAACAATCAGAAATAATTAGAGTAACCCCCTCAGATGAAATTCAGTGCAGCTATTATTCGATGTTTTTGCAATGATTACTAGTGAATTGCTGGGTTAGAAACAACCCCTGGGAACCTGCTGGATATTGTGTAGTGAAGAAATCGGTGCAGAATGACCACTTCATGTGATTACTCTAATTCCCTAGCTGAATCCTCCCCATTCTGGAATCAGGATTATTCTTTAAACCAGCCTGCATTTCCTGGCTATACTCACAATTTGTTATTTTGGCTCTAAAAAGTACCAAAGGAGTTTGAGAAAAGAAGATAATGCACTGCATAACTATAAATGGATGCTTTCCTTTAAAACAATTTTATGTGATGCTTGCATCATAAACCATTTCCAACGCTACAAAATCAAAGCATACCAGAGTTTGAACTATGGCATGGTTGGTGGCATTCATATGGGCATTGAGTGGAAAAGAACATTCTCCATCACAATAAAATGCAGCATATCCTTCTGGTGCTATAATCCAGTCCTAAAAATGCACAAAAAAGAACAAAAATATAATATCACCAAAATAAAAAGAAAGAAAAGTAATTCTTAAAGAATACTCAAACATGTTTAACCTGGATAGGTTTCCTTTTTTGGTCCAACAATTATTCTAATAGGACAGCCTCCTCCAAGCCCTTAATTTATTTTTAAGCTGAAGTTTACAAGAAAAGTATAAATATTTTCACAAGAAATTGTCCTCTGTAATTTCTCCCAAGAGGTCACTATGTAAGATATTCATAGCATGTATTAAATCCATGTATTCACGAATAAAACCATAATCATGAAATAGCTTTCTAAATATTGTTTAAACAGGAAATGATGAACTCTGGAAAGTTCAAGTGAACCAGAAAGGAAAAGAATAAACTTAATTGAGATAATTCTCATTACTTCTTAATAACTGATTGTTGGTTTTCGAAGCTTGACAGCCTCCTAAAGCTTTAACATTTGTTCCTCGTGCTGTTTTTCTTTCCATTCATGTATTAACTTTATAAACTCTTTAGAAGAAATGAATGGGAGCAAATTCCTGAAAACTGCACGTGAAAAATTTAGGAAGTAAAAAATTGGCACATGTAATGGTTGCCCTGACTTTTTTCCCAGAGATGTAAAACTTGGCCCAAATGTAAAATTATTGAATGTTGATGTTGAAGGTTTATCATAAATTTGAAAGTGTTTACATTTTAATATTACTTCTCAGTAAGATAGCTCATATTCTGAGGATACATTGTAATGGGATAATGTAATCTAAAACCTTCAATTTAAACTATTATGACATAGAGCCAGTAAAAACTATTTTGGTTAAATCCTCCTCCTCAGCTGGTTGTGAAGCATATGTAAAAGACAGCAGTAAGATTTTTAAGTGCAAGAAGAAAAACTGTTGTCTGTATTTTGTCTTATGACAGAGACCTCATAGTCGAGGAGTCTATTTCTTAGTCTGATATTTTGGGACCACAGGGGGCAAATGGAATTGCTGTAGTTAATTTGAAAAATTGATATTGAAATTAAAAGTTTGGGATATTTAAACAACAGCACATTTTTCTACTTTCTAAATATCATGGGGTTACATTTCTTCTTCAGCATAGTTGTTTTTTACTGTAAACTCTAAAAACTGTGTTTCAATGGTGAAAGGATAATGGAGAAATAAAAATGATATGGATAGGGGCCGGCCTGTTGTCACAGCAGTTAAGTTTGCATGCTCCGCTTCAGGGGTCCAGGGTTTGCCGGTTCAGATCTCAGGCACCGACCTACATACCGCTTATCAAGCCATGCTGTGGCAGGTATCCCACATATAAAACAGAGAAAGATGGACACAGATGTCAGCTCAGGGCCAATCTTCCTCAGCAAAAAAAGGAAAGAGGAGGAATGGCAGTGGATGTTAGTTCAGAGCTAATCTTCCTCAAAAAAGAAAATGATATGGATAATGCATATACTGAAGAGCCATGTCAAAAATAACGGGTTACTGTATCAGAAAAATTAGTGATAAAGATTACGAGTAACTCAGGATGTATAATAAAGCAGAGAAGACACACCTCAGTTGATTGACCATCCTTACCTGCCATCCCAGATCCCGGAAACTCACATAGAGTTCATGCTTCTTACAGGCTTGCTTTTGTTCACTTGTATTATAATCTGCAGATAAAAATCAAATTTTAACAAATGGCAGCTCACCAGGTATATTAATATTTCCTTTGTGATATCACTGATAAAATAAATAAGAGACTGTATTTGAATTGTCAAATATGAATTTGAATCTTAAAACTAGGAGCTACTAACTAACCATGTGAACTTCAGGCAAGTCCCTTGTCCCATTTCTTCTTCTGTAAAATGTAAACAATACCATTTACCTTGTCAGGTTCTAACTGGGGTTTTGTTAGATGCCCCCATGTGATGGTGCACAGCCTGATGTCCTCTACTCACTGAGTACCGGCTGCTCAGTGAATGCTCATTCATTAACTCATTCACATTAGAGTGGTATTTAATATATTTAAATATATCAAGTATTCATACAATACTTTTTTAACATCTTCCATGAGACAGACATTGGGAAAGTGCCAACTGGGATCTTACTGAGTTGATTTTATTTAATAAATATCTTAAACTCAGGAAACCCAAAGTAGACCTTTTGATCATCCTCCTAAAACCTGTCCCATCTAGACCTTTCCATTCTTTTTTTAAAATTTTTTTTGGTGAGGAAGACTGTCGCTGAGCTAACATCTGTGCCAATCTTCCTCTATTTTTGTATGTGGGATGCCACCACAGCATGGCTTGATGAGCAGTGTGTAGGTCCACCCTCAGGATCCAAATCCGTAAACCCTGGGCTGCGGTAGAGGAGTGCGCAAACTTAACCACTATACCACTGGGTCAGCCCCATAGACCTCTCTATTCTTGACTGATGGTAGCTTCCTAGGCAGAAAATTAATTAATTTTAAAAATTTGGAGTCAAAACATACTCCTCTTTCCTTTCACTCACACATTCAATCTGTCAAGAAATCCTACACATTTTACCTTCAATAGGTTCAAAATCCACCCTCTCTCATCACCTCCATGACTGATCCTGGTCCAAGATGCCATCCTCTCTCACCTAAATTACTACAATATCCTCATTGCTACTCTCCCTGCTTCTGCCCTGGCCCCCCTACAACGAAAAGTGGACCTTTTAACAAAAAATTATGTCACTTCCAAGCAAAATGTCCCACTACGGTTCCCCATATCACTAAGAATGAAATATCTGCACCTTTTAACAAAAAATTATGTTACTTCCAAGCAAAATGTCCCACTACGGTTCCCCATATCACTAAGAATGAAATATCTGCACAGTGGCATACAAGGCTCTATGGTTGGCCCTACTACCTCTCTGACTCGTTCTACTACTCGTCCCCTCCTTCATTCCACTCTGGCCATGACACCTGTTTGCTGTTTTGCACACAGGTCAGGTTTCTCCCACCTTAGAGTCTTCACTCTCATATTCCCTCTCCCCAAAATGCTCTCCCCCTGGATATCTATATAGTTAACACCCGTAGCTTCAACTCTTCACTTAATGTCATCTTGTCAATGAGGCCTTCACTGACCGCCCTATTTAAGATCAAAGCTACCACCTCGACATTCCTGATCTCCCTCCCCGCGCTCTGAGTTTCTTTTCCATTTCGCTTATCATCTCTGGCATATGCTATGCCATTGCCTCGTTTATTACGTACATCGGTTCTTGCCTGTTTCCTCCCACTAGAATGTCAGCTCCACAAGGGTAAAAATTTTGTATGTTTCTGTTTGGTTTGCTGATATATCTCCAGCATCAGGAATAGAATCTGGCACACAGTAGGTATTCAAAAAATATTTGAGGAATTAATGAATGAATTCCTCAGAGTGTTCCACAAATGATTGGAAGCAAGAGAAACACATTATTTCCATTACCTATTTTGGAATATAATCTGAAAAACCCATAAGCTTTATTGTTGTGCAAAAGGATGAAGGACGAATGAAGAGCCCCAGTCTTGCATCTGGAATAAAGTGAAATACTGAAGAAAGACAGAACTTTACAGAAAATCTTTTTATATTGTCTTCTCTACAGTGTGTTCACACTTTATACAAATAGCATTCTAAAAGCCAACCCATGTTGATAATTTCCAATATGAAGTATGAAAGGGAGAAAAATTTAGGGCAAAGGAGCTAGCAAATAATTTATTTTCAAAGAAGACAGCTAACTTTTTCTTCTAGGAACGAACGCGACATTCATGCTGACAGTCATCTCTGGCAAATCAATGCAGCAGTGGACGCCGCAGAAGCTGGCTGTCTTAAGGTGTAACCTTCCAGTTCAGTCACCCTCAAGCTCACTGAAGATGTAGGCACAACAAAGATCCAAGGGGCCCATCTTAGCGGGACCTGTCATCTGCCTTTCAGTTACTTCAACTAATTACTTAATGTCAGTCTAGAAAACAAGATAATGATTCAATTTTGAACTCAGGAACTTTTTACTTCTAGATCAGACTTATTCCTACTGTGCAACTGCCTTCATTAAAACAAATTAAATATATAGATAATGATGGAAAATGGGGGAAAGAGAATTTATTTGAAACTTTCAAAGTTTATTCTTTGAATAAACATCCCCTTAATTAGAACAGCACAAAGAGTTAATGTAATAGATAATTCCTTTTACCGTTTTTAGGGAAAAAGACACTTTTTCGTTACAAAGGCAGAGAATAAGTATTTTATGTTCTGGGGTCTCCCTTGCAGTGACTCAGCTTTGCCACTACAACATGAAAGAAGCCATAGACAAGATGTAAATGGATGGATGTGGCTATATTCCAATAAGACTTCTCTTATGGAGACCAAAATTTGAATTTCATATGATTTCTACACAAAACCAAATATTATTTTTCTTTTGAGTCTTTTTCAAACATTTAAAAACGTAAAAGCCATTCTTAGCAATTGGGCCGTACAAAAACAGGTGACGGCCTGGATTCGGCTTTCAGAACTTACTTTGCCAACTCCTGCGTTAGACAATAATGAGAATATTTATTCACTCATCCTTTTCTTAATTAAGAATATTGAATATGAATAAAGACTTTGTAGCCAATAACACATACTAGTATATGTGAAAAGACATAAACTATGAATATGGTTATTTGAATTCCATGTTTATAGAAAAAGAAAGAAAGTAAAACTTCAAAGTAAAACTATATCTGTTCCATCTATGCAGCTTTTCATGCAGGCTAAGTGATGTATATAATGTAACATCACATAAAGGTAACGAGCAATGAAATTTATAACAGAATCTGGTTCCAAGAGTCTGATTTCATAGAGCGTTAGGACCATATGTTTATTCTGTCAGAAATAAAAATTAATGGATACTGAGTGAAGTAAATGTTGTACCCAAACCAGCACAGTCTGCAGTTAGGTTTACTATTAGGTTTACTATAAATGGTTGGCAGAATAAACTGTGGGAGGAAGGGTAAGGAAATTAGATTTATATCTTTAAAACATATTGATTGGCAGCCCTTCAGATATTAAAACAAAATGGACATAATGCAACTGTTGATGAGCCTGCCTACAAATGCAGGGTCATGCCAGAAATTACCAAAATGTTCTGGTGCCACAGTCAACACTAGAAAAACATGCCAACATTCCTCAACCATAAGGCAGGTGCTATAAATGCAGCGTTTCTTTGTTTTGTCTCTTAATGGCAATAATAGTGAGAAACCACTGCCACCATATTGAAAGTATTGCTAAATCCTTATTGCACATTTCTTAATGATCAATTTCTGGAAACAGTGTAAATTTAATCTTTCTCTGCATTTGACTTTTAAAAAACTATTTTATCTTAGAAAAAGATCGTGAAAAAAAGTACTTGGAGGTAAAAAGTGGAAAAAAAAATCCTGAAATCTACATAGGGCTTCCATGTTCTGTCTACTAGTCCCTGAAAGAAACAACCAAGTAAATAAACATGGGCTAGCATAGCGTAGCTAAGAAGGGAACAAAAGAAAATCAAATCCAAACAACTCCAAATGCCATTTTGGGTTTCTTTTTCTTTCAAATCTAGTATTAGCTTCTTTAAGGGAGGAACTATAAAAGAAAAGAAAAAAAATCCAAAATACAATTTAACGCTTAAGTGTGGCAATTACGTAAACAAACCAAATATAACGAGATACTGTGTTTCAAAGCAAAAGAGATGTTAGCATTCTCACGCTTACTTTCCAAAAGGAAAGGGAGTCAGCAGCTACAGCACCAGGATTTTAATGAACTTACAGAAAACGAAAATGATAAATGAATGAAGGTATAAGACGTAAAGAAGCAGGAATGGTGCTAAAGTAGACCACTCAATAAGATACATTTCGATAAGGCGTTGGGGACAGAGAAATTCATAATGAACCCCAAAAAATAACAATCCCCCCAAAAGATGGGAGATTTCAAAATGTTACTGTTATTCTAACCTAGTCACCATCTTCCATAGTCAGTGAATTCTTCATTTGAATTTGCACACAACCCAGAAGGAATTACTGTTATTTATTTGTGTAGGGATAACTGTGTGGGTCTATGTACAAATGTGTGACACAAAACAGACACCACAAAATAATAACTAACCAGTTAGTTATTAAAGTGTCTATGAGGATGATCCAAATAACATGCTCACCTTAGAGCTCACTGACAGAAAAACCTCTCCACAAACCTGAGTTTCTAATTGCCTGCCAGGCATCAATAAATGTAAGTGCCCCAGACGCCTCCTACTCACTTTTTCACTTGGGACTTCAGTGCTCACTCGTTTGGTTAACAGGATCACCAGTCATCTAGCGGCCCAAGCCAGAAAATTTAGTAAGTTTCTTGATTTTCTTTCTTCCTCCCTCCTATCCTACATTAAATTGGTCCACAAAGCCCCAGTAACTGACCCATTTCTAGCCTAGTTAACCTGTTGGAAGCCCTTTGCACTCTTGGTTACCCCATTCTTCTTCAACATCCTTTTCTGGTAACTTCATCCTAGGATAGCACTTCAGCCCTGCTCACCTCTTACATCTCTGACCTAAGTCTTTTGCCTCTTTTATGGAATTGCTTTCCCGCAGGAGGCTCCATCCTTGATGTTTGTCTTTTACTTTGTTTCCTGTGGCACTGTCAAGTCCTATGCTTTATCTAACAATTTGGGCTCATAGCTACATCTTTTTCCTACACCTTCCACTTCTTCTTGACACTCCCGTCTCCAGTCCTGTCTCACCCACCCACTGCTGGCCCCATCACATGTTTTGGTTTCCACTTCCCCTCTCTCCAATCTCTGATCTTTATTGCTTGGAGGGTTGGACTAGACTCCTGATCATTATTTGGGCTCTTAATTTCCTCCCTTGGCATCCTATCCTTCACTCTGATGCCAAATTTAACTTTTTAAAATGCATATCTGATTATGGCACTCCTTTATCCAACGGCCTGCATGAAGACACCATAGCTCGCTCTATCACATACCCTACTCTTTGTGATTTGGTCTCTGCATAATTTTATGGCTGATATCACATGTCTCTCACACAAGAATACTTGCATACCCAGCCAGGTGACACTGGTACAAGGTACTACGACCACGTACATCAGTCTGAAATGCCTTCGTCCTCCCCTCCATTTCTGGTAAATGTCTGTTCTTTCTCACATAAGTCCCTCACGAAGTCTTCTTGTGCTCTAACTTTCCTGCTCTCAATCTACCTTACAGCTACGCTTGTGTGTGTCTTTCCCATTGTCTGTGTGAGCACTTTTTAAGGAGACCTTATGCCATCCATCTTTTATCAGCAGATAGTTAATACTGCTCTTGTCACCTAATGGGGGCTTATTTAGTATTGAATAAATGTCATTTCACAATAAATCATGCCCAGGTATATTCTCTCAGTGGATTCTCTCTAGACAGAAACTTGACAACAGACACAATGCCTTAATATCTATTGACAATTTTTTTTATATTATATAATTAATTGCTCAGGTAGATTGGCCAATTTATGTTAAAGATTCTAAAATCTCTCTTACTGCTGAAGTCTGAAAGGCCACGAAATCTCAATAGGTGATCAGAGATATGGGTACTTACTAGAGAGACAGAGAATCTCTAGTTTTCTGTGATGTAAGAGTCTGAATTCTTTATGTACCAGCTCTAAAAAACCAAACCATACAAAGTCATCTTGAAAAGAACAATAATAATGGCTACCCCTGAATGAGCATGTACTACTGTCCTCAGTTCTTTATACATATTAACTTATTTAATCCTCACAAGTCATGTAATCTTACCCTATGAAGCAGTTACTATTAACATTCCCACTTTACAGATGAACAAACAGAGGCAGAGAGAGGTGACATTTCTTGTCCAAGATTATACAACTAGTGAGTGGTGGACCCAGGATCAGATTATAGGATGATAGGGAGATGTAGATAAGTGTACAGATGGAGAGAGATAGAGAGAGATAGAGCAAGATATTATATGCAGCAAAATAATTGTTGTTTTAGGAAAGATTCCCACAATTTCGCATGTTTCAGGTCACATATATCAGCTTTTAGTGTTAATTATTGTAGAAGTAATGTGGATGAGAAACATTCTCACATGTGCAGCCTTGCAGGATTTTCACTGCAGCATTGATTTTGAGAGCCCCGATTTGGAAACAATCAAAATGTCTTTAAAGCGTGACAAGATTAAATAAACTCTGATCCAAGCACCATTGAATATATGGCAGCATTAAAAAGAATGAGGTTGCTCAGCTTGAAAGATAGCTGAGACACATTGTTAAAAAAATATGTAAAATCAGTTACATGACATTCAGGAAAAAGCAAAACTATGGAGACAATAAAAAGATCAGCGGTTGATGGGGGAAGAGAGAGATGAATAGGCAGACAGAGGATTTTTAGGGCAGTAAAGATGCTCTGTATGGTGTTATATGATGGATATATGTCATTACACACTTGACCAAACCCCACAGAATGTACAACATTGAGAGTGAACCTTCAGGTTTAGTAAACTATAGACTTTGGACAATTATGATGTCTCAGTGTTGATATCTCCTTGGTAACATAACAAAAGAGACATATGTATAGAGGAAAAGATTTGGAAGTACGCATACCATGTTGATACCAGTGTATCCTGGTACCCTATCTCAAAAGGATTAAGTGATAAAGGGAGAATTTTAGCTTTATTTATGATTCGATTATTTTTAAATAATGAAAAAGTACATTAATTATATAATATAAAACATTCTGAAGAAATAATGTCAATTAATTGTTCTATCTGATTTTGATTAATATCTGTTTGTACAAGAGGCGTGACTTTACATTGTGTCCGTTAAGTAAGACATAGTGCCTATCAGAGTGGAGAATAAGTGCAGAAGGTTTCCATTTCAATGACTTCCTGAAAGACTTGTCCTAAAATATCACCATGGTTTCAGGCAGGGCCGCCAGTGATTGAATTCGCCTTCAAAGATGCCTAGTATACAGCACGCAGTAAGCAATCTTTTCAAGCAGTTCTGCAGGGAACCACAGCTTGCCATTTGCCCTGTTAGTTCGTCCAAATTCTTTTTTTTTGTTTTCTGCTTTTTCTCCCCAAGTTCCGCCAGTACATAGTTGTATACCTTAGTTGCAGGTCCTTCTAGTTGTGGCATGTGGGCCGCCACCTCAAGGTGGCCTGACAAGCAGTGCCGTGTCTGCGCCCAGGATCCGAACCAGCGAAACCCTGGGCCGCTGAAGCTGAACTGGAGCGCGCGAACTTAATGACTTGGCCAAGGGGCTGGCCCCCCAAATTCTTAAGACTCTGTTCTTTGCAGTGTTGATATATTCCTTTGCACATCATTTTGCTCTCAGTAAGTTCTTTAAACTCTTATCAAATTAGTGTCTTTTTATCTTAAAGTGAAGCTAACTTAAAATTTAGCTTTGCTTCCATTTCCTTCCCTCCCACACCCAATTCTGATACACGTACATTGTGCTGCCTCATCGTGAAAGATGCACTACCTCCCAAAACGTGTTTTCTCAACCTTCTTGCCAAAAACCTGAAGAGGGACAAGGAGGGACAGGTTTTGCAGAAAATCTGGGAGCAGTGTTTCTGCACATATTTACTTCAAAGACGAAGTTCGTTTTTCCCATACGCTCAACACGGTAGTTTAGTCAACAAATATTTTGGGGGTTCCAGTTTTGTACTAGACATTGTTCTAGGCTCTTCCACAGGCGTATGGAAGAATAAAGGGGCATTGAGAAGTTGAAAGGCAAGAGTCATTGAAATAGGAAAAAAATGGGATAAAAACAGCAAGAATGACCTGGGTTTTAACTGGGCGCTAAGTGAGACTTTCCGCATTTGATGATATGCTCTGCAGAAAAAATGCACTCAGGCAAACACCTCCTACAGCTCTCCCCACTTCCCCATTTCTTAGCCGTGTAGTGCTCGAACAATATCTTATTGTAAAAGCCTAGAGGCATTACAGCATTTATTATTTATATTTGGATAATTTTAAAACTTCACTGGCATTTCAAGTCTCCTAAGTATCAAATTTGGTGTTTCTATTAGCTTTCCCTTTCCTCAAACCCCTGTCTTTTAGGCCAAATCCTATGAGACTTTTTCTTGTCTGCTTGATTACTACCTATTGAAAGGTTAAGTCTCATAGACACAAACCAGCTACTTTCTTTTTTCTTGTTATCAAAATATGAACACGCTCCAAAACCATCTACCACATATTTCACAGAAATGGTTGCCAATGACAAACTTTTTAAAAAGAAAACATTGGTCTATATTAGAATAATTTTGTACTCTAAATGGTGTTAGGAAACTGGTGAAAAGTTACGTGATTTCTGTTCCATGTGTTTTATTCATCTCTGGTTATAGAAGTACATTTGTTACTTGTGGTCAGGAAGAGACGATAAATAGAATTCACCAACAGGGAAAAAGACTTTGATGATTCAGTCTCTGGAACGCCTCTGCCAGAGTCATTAGGTGCTCTAGCAATAAGCAGACAACTTATAATTTTCCCTTTGTAATTTCCTCAAAAATTATTTACTATTCTATTCGAGGTTTAACAAAGCTTTTCCTTAATGCAGTCTGCTACATTAAATTAAAAACATTTCAACCAATTTCGGAACCATTCTACATGAAAAGAAAAATATACAACTTTGACAGGCTAGTATTTACAAGGAAGAAAAGGTCTTAGAAAGTTATTTTTCTCCATCTTTCATATTAGGCAATTACAATTTTTGCCAAACTAAATATCTTGTGAAGATCTTTATAAAATAGCTTTGTAACAAGGCCCTAATATCATGTTTTACTTTCAAGTGAAAAAGATGGTTAAACTTATTTGTTGGAAAGTTATTTTAAAACATTGCTCTCTCCATGGCATGTCATTCAGTACGATGTAACTCCATACAGAAATCTTCCCTCTGCTTCTGCTGCTAGATACCCCAAATAGACTTCTTTCTAACGTAATTCTCCTTGTGCCCACACTTTAGGAAGATTCCGTGAGTTCCATTTAGTATTTTTGTTGTGAATCCCAGGTGCAAAAAGAAAATTATTATGTGGTTTTTGTTTTATTTATAATCATTCTTATCTAACACTCGTACATGTTTAATAAAAAAGTGCAGTATGATTTGTCAGTTTCAAGTGATTTGGGAAAAAATGAAGATTTCTGGAATAATGGCGAACAGTCTGAATGTGTCTGTTTGGAAACGTGAAGCAACCTCATTTGCTGAAACAGCAGATGCAGGCTCTTTTGTTCACCGGCTCACCCATGGTGCCTCGCAAGTCCTCTGCATATGGTGGCCATTAACATAGAAGAATACATATTTTACAAATGAACAAACATATTGTACTAAGTTGGGAGAGTAAGCTTTCCCCTTCGAATGGATTTATTTTTTACAGATAACGATAGTTCCTTGGAATAAAATAGTCATCATTTTCATCTAAGAACAGCTTATGAAAATCTGTTTGCAGCCTGGACTAAACGAGATACTTGGTAGTATAAATAATATGACTAAATCACTTCAGATTTTGGCAGTGAGACGCATTCAGCTCAACTGTAATTTTATTTCCTTGTCTATCAATTAATAAAATTAAACTGCAAGTACATCGGGATCAATTGTGCATTTGTAATATATTGTTGTTAGATTTTATATATGCATGTGTGTGTACACACAGACACACTTAAAGCAGATTAGATAGCAGCCCTCCAAATAATTAATGGAACTATACAGATTATCTTAATTCTCATACAGTCAATCCCGCTTTTATTGTCAGAAAAGTTTTAAGCTGCATGATTCACATGTATTAAGTACTAATCAAATATTTTAATGTTTACCTGGTTACCAGTCCACTTTTGAGAGGCCCTGGGGAAGTCAGCTCAGTAAGTTGCGTAGTTTGGTTTTGGCTGGACTTTGTTGATGTAGCCATTTCATAATTTCATTACTGCCAGCTTGATTTTAATTTGAACTGAATCTTTCAACATGTGAAGGCAAGTCATACCTATTTTAAAATGAATTACTGAGTGACCCACTGATGAAACATTCTGGAGATGCTAGAAACATCGCTGGATGATTTAATAGACCAAATGAAGGTATATCCAGAGGGTAAATTTATTGTGGCTACTTGATTTGCAGCATATGACCCCATAACTCTCTGTGCACAACTGGTTTTATCTTACCTCCAACGCTGGACACTCTGGAGGAGTCCTGATGAGAGCTGGATTTATTGCGGTTTTGATTTTTTCGCTTGTTGGCTGCCCTCACAGATCGAAGGAGGACCTCACTCGCCTTGAAGAAGGCCACCATGAACGGTTGCTTTGACTGAGGCCCATGTCTTCCCACCAGACCAGCGGATTTTACGTTGATACTGCGTCCTAGAACAGAATATACAAGCACTTGGTTCCTGAAAATGAGATAAAGTTTGGCTGACGTGAACGAATTCTGAGGGTACTTTGAAAGAGGGAAAAGTTTTAAAACATTATCAGAATGTTTTCTTTTCAGGCCAAAGATTCTTATAAACATTGAAAGTTTACTATTGCAGATAATTATCCATGCTTGTTTTTCATTTTGCATCGTTTGTCCACCACAGAACACCCTCAAGCTGCCTTCACTAACTGATACTTCAGACCTGGAAGTCAGCACTATTATAAATGGAAATGTTTACATTATAAATGGAATACATTTACATATTATAAATGGAATGTCCACATTAAATAACAATTTCGAAAATACAAGCCATGGGCTCTTCTGCATTCAATGCCCCAGAATTTTCCTCTAAGTGATAAAAACTGAGTGGCTGGCTGGGCCTTTCTGTTTTCTCCAGCTTATTTCAAGCCTTTCAAGTGTTAATTAGTGCTGCTAGCCTTCCCCCTTCACCTCTGGCCTGTGCCCAGTAAACTTTACAAAGTTATGCTCTACTTAAAGCTCTTCACAGATCATTCTAGAAGCCTCTGCTGGGGATGGAGTTCTGCTCTAAGCTCCAGTTCTTTCTCATTGTGAACTATTTTGAAGTAAACATGGAAATTTCAGAATTCCTACTCCTCTGAGTTTCGACACACACACCTGAACGTTTACTGAAAGGATTTCAGAAGATGCAAAGCAAGCCAGGAGACCCTCAGAAAGGAGAAACATTCCAGGTGATCTCGGAGACTGTCTCTAAACCCAGCTGCATCCCAGACCCTTCTGAGCCTATCGGTGTGGTTGTGTATCAGAGAAGGAGTGCAGCGGGGGCCTGCACACGAGCAAGTTAGAAGGCAAGGTGTTCTAGACACTGAAGTAGATGTCTATAAAGTCTCTCTCCCATTGGAGTAGCAATAATAACATTTATAATAATGCCAAATACGTTTGGAGCGCTTGCTATGTACGCGCTAGGCATTTTTCTGTATCTTCCATGCACTATTGACTTTGAGTCCACAAACACCCTAGGAGTTAGGTATTACTATTTCTCCTTTTTACAATTCACGCTTGTTATGCTCTTCTAATTTCAAATAACTATCGCTGACAATTTAAAAAAATATTTATGCATCTATATATAAAGAAAACCATTGGCTGATATTTGGTTCCATGAAAATCACCCACAGGATGAACTATGTAACCTTCAGTTGTAAATTTAGTTGAGAATTACTCAAAACTCATGCAAAATTTCTACTCTAGATACAGAAGTTACCGATCTTTTAAGAGGACCATATAATGTGGTTTGAAATATGTGCATGATTGACTCTGCCTTGCCCCCTGAGAGATGTGCATGTTTTCTTAAAATATTTATTCAGTAAAGACTGTGGAGCAACCTCAGTCCATTATAAGACCTGACTCACCTTAGAAGAAAGAAAAGGAAAGCAAGTCCCTGAAACAGCATCAATGGCATTTTCGCAAATAAACTCTTGCTCTTAACAAAATTTATTTTGGCAGCATAAACACTTTTGTGTATACTTGTATTGTGCAGAGACCGTCTACCGTCAGAAAATGAGACCGTGTCATGTGAGGTTGTGCAGCTGTTGGGAGGGACACAGAGGTCCTTTAAATGTGGAGGTATTGGTTAAAGAAAAAAAGAAAAAAAAAAAGAGCGTGCACCAATGCAGGCAGCGTCAGCATCCCAACTGTTCTACAATATATCGGGAAAACTTGTTCGATTCCTACAACTAGTAAAATGTCTATCTGCCTCACAAATGCCCCTCCACTCAGGCCTACCAAAGAAAGAACTTACAAATAATCCAAGCAGCCAAGCTTAAACAAATAAGCATATAGGTTTCTCTTGCAAATGCAAACTTACGGTGGCTCTATGCCAGAGTCTATATTTCTTAGAAAAACTCTATCACTGGCATAAATGAAAGAGGCAGTTTGATTTGTGGTCAGAGCAGTTTCCATTCTACTTCCACTGTAACAAATGTATTAATTCAGCTCAGACTTCCTCCTTCTGGCAGCCCTTTTGCTGTAAAAAGAGAAATTAGAAGTTCCAGCCAAATACCATACCTTGAACTGACCCACTTCAATACATAAACACTCTTACAACATGTTTATTCAGGTGTAGCACTTGAAATTGGTTTAAGATGTTTCCAGTGACAGAGAGCTCAGCAAAAGAAAAAAAAAAAAAAAAAGAACTGAGAAACTTAACTGTTATGGAGTAGAATAACTGGCAATCTGTTCTTCCAATTTTTGTGTTTTTTTCTGTCTTGGAGTACAACATAAAAAGTATTTGTTGAGCTTTTATTTTGATTTTTTAATGAAGTGTTAATTTAACAGAAACTAAATTTTTACTTGTACACATTGATGATTGCAGAAATCGTTTTTAATATATGATCTTTCTAATACCGAAATAGGTTGCTGCAAAATGCTCACAAATGGAATACTACAGCGAAATCGGTTTTCCATTCATTACGACACACTGAACTTTTTATAGTTAAATACGCACTTACATAAAGTTCCAAGTTCCCTTTGGTTTGCAAAAGAGTTTCTTTTATTATTATTCTAAAGACTTTCAATGTTTTAATTTTTATCTGTGGAGAAATAATACTGCTCTAAAGATTTATGTCCTGAAAACCGTAAAGATGTGTGTATGTTACAAATATGGGTTTCTTGGGCTTTACAAAGGCGGATATTGTGTGTGAAGCAAAGGACCCTTCTAACCAACGTGAACTCCCTTTAAAATAACTTTTGATATTATTAAGTTTCCTCTTGGTTTCCTTTTTACTTCAGCAATGAGGTGACCATTAAGATTCCATAGGTTAATGCTTGCTCAGTTACCCTTGGTCTTGAGCTACACCATAGAAGCATTAACTATTTGACCCACTCCTTCAGGCACAACATACCTACACTGATTATGTTGCCTAAACCTTTTGAATGGCTCAACACTTGTTTTTGTTAGAAGTGCTAATGGGAACCCAGACTATCCGCATGCATTGAAAATAGTGAATCTTTGATAAATTTATTTGAATGTGTTGAATTTTATTATTAAATGCACAGAATGTTTTAGATATTACAAATATATAAATAAAGAAGCCTACCTAAAACATTTTGATTTAGGAAAGCTATGTGGGGGTATGTATCTCCATGGATTCATTTTCCAAAACTGATCCTTATTTTTGATTTCTAGTTAAAAAAATATAGAATGATAAAGGGATAGTATATAAAGATACAGTACTGGATATACAGTGAAAATGAAAAAAGTATTAAAAGGGTGATAAGGACACCAACTTGAGCCCAAGCTTAGTCACATTAGGATTCAGACATGTCCAGGCATAGCTAGTATGTTGTAGGTTTAACTCATCAGGCATGTATTTGAATGAGTATGGAGCGAATTCATGGTTTTCAAAGAACTCATCCTAAGGGAAAGGATTCATAGATTCATAGATTCAGAACAATGTCCCAGTGAGTATAAGGAAGCCATGATTTGGAGTCTGTAACTAAGAGTTCCTTCGGCACAGCTCCAAAGTTTGCACGACTAACTCCTAAACAACAAAAGGGTTCAAGAAAATCTAATAGAACTGTTTTTATCCAAAGTCCCTGTAAAATACTGGGAGGGCAAGGTAGCACTCCTTTGGAACTTGGTTAACAGTGTGACAAAGCGGTAGAAAAAGATTCTTTCTGCTTCAGAAGAATGGCTTCTGCACAGCTCCACAATGGTACAGAATGACAGCAACACAACATAAGTCCAAGATTATCTCCTGTACCAGCATCAGCATTAGCTTCAGAGAGTGGTAGCAGCTCAAAGGTGAGCAGAGCAGCAATCTGATGCCATTGGGAGTTTTAAAGTGCACCAACAACTGTACCAAAGTGAAAGGCAGTGCTAGTGATGGAATAAAGTGGCCCCTAGAGTAAGAG
This sequence comes from Equus przewalskii, assembly GCF_037783145.1. Taxonomy (NCBI): domain Eukaryota; kingdom Metazoa; phylum Chordata; class Mammalia; order Perissodactyla; family Equidae; genus Equus; species Equus przewalskii. The sequence continues at coordinate 53,198,756 of NC_091849.1, forward strand.
AACAATTCCTTTGCATGATATCCATGGCCTAAGGTTGTACATTAGTAAGGGGGAACAGAAATGGTTCACTAAATGGGTGAAGAGATAACAAGAGAGGGAGAAGAAGCTAGTTGTTGGGAACTATTCAAGCTTAAATACACTTGGGCTCTCCCATACAAATGGGAGGGTAGAGGAGTTAGGAAAGGTTCTTTGAAGGATATACCAACATTCTAGTGATTTCACTGACGGCAGCTAGACCCAAAAAAGCATTGTTTGCATTCAGTTATGACAGGTTTGTATGTCATAGAATTCTTGGATTATAAAATGAAAGGGATAATGAGAACAAACATAGGAGTCCAGAGTTTGGTATTGGCAGAGGTACTGTCCTCTGCATTTACGAAAAGAATACCTATTAACTCTTTGCATATGAAAGTGTGTTAGAACTATTCATTCCTTAGCCATCTTGTTTTTATCTCAAAATTATGGTACAGATACTGAGGGAAAAGAAACAATTTAAGAAGCAAATATATGGGCATATTATTTCTCAGTTTTACTAACTGCAGAGTGAATTAAGACAGGGTTAGGATGATATCTTCTAAAGAGATGATTATCCTTCTCACACAGAAATCTAGAGGGAACTGCGTGAGGCTGGGGCTCTAACCTACTGAATTTTGCCGTGACTGAGGATGGAGGTTGAAGACTTCTAGCTCTAGATCTGATCTTCTTACCCTCATGACTGTGTGTAAGCCCTGGGGTCAGGGGATTGTCTTCACATCTGCCTAGGACACAACTGACTATTTCAAATTTAGGCTCATAGAGAAGGTAGGCTGGCAAACCAAAGATCCATCCCAACTCACTGGTTTTGTATTTCAGACCATTCTTTTTGGAAAATGTGACTTTCAAAATGTTTATTTCTTTAAAAACAGGGTTATTAAAGGAGACTCTGACATAAAACAGCTCTTTAGAGACATGTTGATGTTATAAGGATAAGTGGTTCCAAATATGAGCATTTAGTTTCCCTCCAGAATACACAGTTTGAAAAACATTCATTTGAGGATTTATCAGAGTCTAAACGTTGATATCTCTAAGATGTTAGCATAAATTCCAGTTTGTTTTTTTCTCCTATAAACCCACAGTAATTGACTGCTTAACCCAAAACACCTGTGATGGAACTTGTGCACAAATTACCTTTCCTTCATTTCAAAACAGTCTCTTGCAGCATCTTTTACAGACTATTTCATAGGAAAATCAGTGCACTGTTGCTCGTTCACATACCCTCCTGATCTTCGCTTATTTTCAATCTGTGTTTAAATTTGATTCTGGTGCTCTTAAATTATAGTTTCTGTGACTCTAAATTATACTGGAATTTTACCCTTTTTAGAAACAGATGATTTAAAATGTGCAGAATTCTCTACCCAGCATACAGGCTAAATCATTTTTATATCAGATTTTAAGGAATGTGGGGAAGACAAAATTCTGTCTACTTAAGTTCCACATACATTTTAAATCAGTGCAACATTAAATTAAGTGTACTGTAATCTAGCTGTAAATTTAAATTCTGTTATAATTTGATGAAAACTTTGCACAGTTTCTAGTTTTATAGTAAAAGCACAGATCTATTGTGAGATATAAGCACATGGATTTGAAATATCACAAACAGCATGTTACATTCATGCTCAGAACTTTGTGAAATTTTTAAGATGGTTTACCTTGCCTTATAATCACAAACAAAAACAAGGAAAAGCTGAGATTTTAAACTATTTCGGTCACACTGGAAACTCACAATTAAGTAGTATTTGAAAAAAAATATTTTGAACTTGAGTTCTAGGTAGTAAAATTTTTGAGTGATTCTTCATAGCAATTCTGGGATTTTGTTTAAGAATCCAGGCTCTTCCTACAATGCCTTTGCTAGATCTTTCTAGTCTCTTCTTTACACTGACAAAAGAGTAAATGTAAAATATCCACTTTGTTTTATATTATATTCACAATTATACACTCAGTATTAAAAAGTGTCAAAAACAAAAGAAGGGACAAATGTAATAATATATGTGGATACAGGTAAGACTCTGTGGCTGGTAATAAAGAGGAAAAGACACATTGGACGTATGAAATCCAGGGAGGGCCATTGGGAACCGTATCCTGATGCACTGACATGAATCGTGAGTTGGGAATTATCTGCAGACAAGAAATGTGGTTACAATTCCCAGTAACACAACAGTAGAAGAAATTCATTTTCCTCTATGATCAGGGTGTGTGAGGGGTAGAGAAATTTAAAGGAGGAAGAGATTTTTAAAAGAGTTGAAATTCCTTATAAAAAGTTTGCGGAAGGGACTGTAATGCCCGCAGTTTGAGAAAGCGGTAGGGATTCAAAAATTGGACATTTGGTCAGAAAAATTGGCATGATGACTCAAGGCATGACGGGGGGAAAAGCATACAGTTGAGATCTGGAGATCATGAGACTCCAGGAAGGAGGGCCTGGGGAAAGAAAGGCCGAGAACCATAAAGGATCAGGGCCAGAGGTTTGTGCCTAGTTATGGAAACTGTCCAGAACGCTCAAATGTTTTATTGCACTGAGGGTGGGACTGAGGTGATGGAAAACGATGTCTCCTTCCATGGGACATCAGTCTGAAATGAGGAGGCTCAGGCGTGACAAGCCCAGCACATGCTTTTTGCTTGGGACCTCTTTGCAGCTAGTGGAAACATGAATCACAAACTAAGAATTGTAGTTTACCTTCACATCAGCACTTGCGTTTTAATAGCTCTTCTCTTTATATATAGCGCCTTTCCCCTGAGACCCTACGAGCTTTTCAGACATCATCTGTCACATGCCCCTAAAAGACTGGTTAGCAGTTGGTCTTACATCCCTCATTTATTTTAAGAAAGCAGAAACATTCTTTTCACAAAACTATGGAAAGAGTGGATTATTTTTAACTTTTTTCCAGTTATTATGTGACAGTTTAAAATAAAAAACTATACATACACATACAATTCTTTCCTTTAAAATCATAGGAAATTTAAGTAAAACTAGAAGGAAGCAGAGTTTCAGCAGAAATCAACAAAAAAGCCTTTAAAAACTATTTCTATGTGTTAAGCTGTCAGTGAAGAAAGCTTTTTGACTTCAAACCTGTTTTAGTTTGTTTGATGGCAGTGAAATTAATTTAATTTCTTACTCGGCATTTTATCTATCGTGGATGAAAGTGGTCTTTGAAAAGAACTTAATGCAGTTACTTGGGAAATTTATGAGTGTCTAAAGGAAACATTCTTTTTTACCAGCTTATATGATATATTATTCAAAAGAATTTTTATCATACGGAAAAGCATGGTTCATTAAATGTTTGACCTTTCCATTCAGTTTGATACATGAAAGTGTGAAATGATCACAAGCTACTTCCAGAATCTTTAGATTAATCCATACCACCAAAATGGAAGACATTATTTTGACACCTAACAAAAAGAAAGAGTGAAGAGAAGAAAAGGTATTTTCCAAAATATGCAATGAGGCACTGGTACTGAGATACCTAATATATGTACCACGATAAGTGTCTATTTTTGCCCCCTCAAAAACTGAGTTAAGACATTTAGGACTTAATTCTTTCTTTCATGTATGAAAGTTGGATCACAAAACATTCCTCTGCGTGAAGAGATGCAGAACTTTTCTTCAGCAGTTTCTCCCGTCTCTGGCTGTATCAAGAACATAAACCGGCCTGCCCCATGTAAGGCACCAGTCACAAGGTGAGATCTCACATCACCATGAGCCACAGTGGCCCCCAGAACAAAAGCATCCTTCTGAGCTGTCTACATGCAAAATAACAGCTGGTTTCCAAAAGTGTTTACCTTTTGGTCAATCTGACTCAGCAGCATCATTGGATCTCATAGCACAAGTAGAACTTTCATATTCGTATGAGTTGCATTACTTCAGAGAAAAGTCATGTGACTACCTCCACATACAAATGTAGCTGGTGCTCAAAAGCAATAACAAGCATGACTTTCAAAACGATCAGGGAAATTGAGAATTGAGAAGGGTAGCCAACTCAATACTTTTGAAGGTAAGACAGAAGCAACAGCTGCCGTCTATCGAAGCCAAGTATTTTACCAGTTGATTACACGCATCGTCTATTTACTCCTCACAACAAGACAATGGTTACATTTTTAAATGAATAAAACAAGGCTCAGAGAAGGGTCAGATTTTTAACTCGCCCTGCCAACCCTAAGGTTGTATGCTATTCATCTAAGTGCACAGTGTTCCCCTTTGTTGGGATTGGTTACGGCTGCTGCTTTCATCTTGGGTCTCTGCTTTCCACCTTGAGAAGACTGGAGGAAAATCATCAGCTCACACATCTGCCAGGGACACACACACTGTGTCTGTCAAGAACAATGTTACAGTTGCTTGTTTTGTTAAGGTCAAGATCAGACATTCCTTACCAAGTGGGAAGATATGGACTCAACATTCCTTACCAGCCACGGAAGGGCAGGTGATTTCCCTGATTTCTATTCCATTCAAATGGAAATTTGTCACAATACAGAGAAATTAGTAGGCATTTTTAAGGAGCTGGAATACGTAATTTCTCTATCAAAGCATTTTACCTGTAATTTCAAATTTTGATCGCCAATGGCAATGCATACTACTGGCTTTGGTTGTTAGATGATTTTGTTTCTTTTTTGATTTTCTATCCCCGTGAGCTTACACCAGGTGTGCCCAGGTTTAATTCAGCAGCACAGAACCAAGTGATTGATCATACCTGATACTAACTAAAGATTCTCTCTGCTTTCCACTGTGCTCTCAGCTCACGATGCAAAACCAGCACTGTTGTTATTTTTACAATAGGTCTTTGGAAATGTTTACCAGCAATAAGTTAAACTCACAGTGGAAAGAGCAATGGGAAAGACAGAGTTAAATCTGGTGCCTGATGAGAATAAGGAGAATCTCATAGTTTTCATGGCCCTCAATCAGTATTACCATGAAAATATTTACCCCTCAGATCATTAGTTAAAGCAGAGTTAGAGCCTAGAATAGAGAATTTAACAAACAACAAAAACTGGAATCTGTTGCTGACATTGGCGTTTGTTTGGCAAGATTGGTGCACCATGGTTGCTGTTCTGAATTAGAGAAAATCGAAAACAGAAATACAGATGTAGCCAAACACTTTCTTATCCCTTTTCATTAAGGGAAATCTAAAAAATGTTAAAAATACATCTTTCACCAGATAATGAAGCAAGACTAACTCCCGTTTGTCTCCGCTTACTTTAAATCATTGATTTCAAAACTCTTTTTCATGTATGTTTTTGAGTTGTGATGCTAAAATTTGGATAAGCAAATTATGTTTACCATATGGCTCTCATTCAAATATAAACATACCATAAATTAAAACATAGAAAATTGCCTTTAAAACGTTGTATATATAATGGTCATGGTAAAACAGCAAATTCAAGTTTTTCAATTTATTACTGAATATATTCTGTAATCAACATCTATTCATAAAGAAAAATTATTTCTTTCTACTAATCATTATATAAGACTAGACTAGACTATGAGAGGCCCATTTCAGAGTACTGATCAGAGAAAAATATAGAGCTCAAAAATAGATACAGATCTTGAAATCAGAATCGGGACTCTTCATTTTCAACAGAACTAAAGGATCTGTAAATTACATTCAAGCCGTTGTTCAAAATACAAAGTTTTTAGAAAAGCAGTCATGGTTCACCCAATTAAGCTCTGCTTATGGTGAAAAAAAACAAAGGCAAGCACATTGACAAATTAAAAACATATTTTATTGCCAGAGATTTTTCTTTTCAATTTTTTGGAAAAAAATTACACTAATGTGTTGTCCCCCAAAACACAATTCCAGTAGTTCAAGACCTCTTTAGGGTTGGAATAACATCCATTCACTATCATCTTTGATGCTGGGAGGTGGGATGGTAAGATGAGAGAAAGAAGTGATTTGATACTGATGGGTTGCAAAACAATAAATTAATAAATTTTGGAAACTGCACACTTAACTGGCCTCAGGGTGAGTTCACTACACCCGAGTTTAAACTACAAACTTGAGCCCCGTTGACACACAAAAAGGGCAGTGAAGGAGGTAGAGATGAGGACTCCGTGATGGCGTGTATGGATTAAGGGAGAGTAAAGCAGAGAAGGGAGGAGAGCCTATCAAAATACATTAGTGCGTGACATAGGGCACAAAAGAAAGGGGAAGTTCATTATCAAATTCAAAATAAAGAAATTAAATTTGGCTAAATTTAATCACATGTTGAAGTGAATCACTGGCAGCAGAAAAGTTACTTTTTCTTCATTTCAAATTATGAATTTATCAAATTAGCTATAATCGTGCAGGGGCTAAAAAAATATTGAAGTAGTTAGATTTAGAAAACAAAAAATATGATAAAAATGCTGTTACTTTTTGTGGGCTAGATCCCAATTAAATTCCAGACAGAAAATATACAAACTTAAAGGTAATTCTCAACAAACCCAACAGAAAATTCAATTTTGTCCCAAACAATCATTATTAACAGCATTGTTTTATTTGGAAATGATAAAAATACATTTGTGTTTTTTTCAGTTGAAATTTAAACAAAATTCATTTGTGAGAGTCATAGTACATAAGAACTGGCTCTGAAACAAATCATTTTTAGTTTCATGGGAAGATTTTTAAATCTTCTAAGGCCGTTTCCTCATGTACAAAATGGGATGATAATAGCGAAGCTAAAGTTGACATTCCATTTAAAGAGGTCAGCAATATACCTGCATTTAGTAAGTTCTCAGTCAATGTTAGTTTCCACTAATTAATATTATTTTGATTGAACATCATAGCAAATACATGATTTTAAGACATTAAAAATGAACTAAAGATGTGCTTGAGAAGTAAAACTTGGATTAATCGTGAAGAATTAAAACATATGAAATATTAGCATGGAAGAATAATCGATGTTGGTAAAAAGCCAAAATCAGGGCATAAAAAAGCAGATATTTGTATGGACAGAAAATAAGTTTTGATAAATAGAGTGAGTTTGAAATTACATGAAGTATAGTTAACAAGAATCTTATATGACTAGTAAGAGAATTAATAAGATCTTGAGATGGACAAAGTAGAAATTTAACAGTATTCCAAGATTTACATTTAGCTACTCCAGCCATGAAAGGCATATTGATGATTTTGCTCATTTTTATGCAGTGGGAAAATGGCAAAAATCTAAAGCATATAGGAAAGATTTATGTCCTCTGATGTGCTTTAAGACATTACACGAGTTAGAAAACCCATAGGTCACAGCTTACATGGGCTTGGAAAATTAACAAATGCTGATTTTAAACCCCAAAGGAAATCTATGTCATATTTATTTTCAGTAGAAATCCAGTCATTTTTACCATAAAGATACCGGAATTCATCTCAATGGAAACTTTTCTGAATCATTCACGTAATAGAACCAATGCAATTGTTTCTTTTAGACATCTTTTAAATACCTCTCCATGGCTTGATTCATACAAAAAATGTTTTTTATAAACTAATGCATTGCCATAAATTAACTTGTGTTTTAATGTCTTTGAAATTCTATAGAAATATGATAGAAACAGAAGCCACTCTAAAATGTCTAAGTTTTATGTTTTGTTATGATACTGAAAAACTTACCATGGCACTGAAAGTAAAAGAAAATATAATCCTACTAAACCCTGTAACAAGAGCTCTCTGGAAACCTTAATAAATATAGATTTTCAGCTATGAACTTCTGTCTGATCCCTCACAAGATTACTTGAGAACGTGTTTATGCCTGAATATTCCTCCTCGACACACACCCACACACACTTACCCCAGAAGAAAATTCATGGGATGTCTAACATTTCTTGCTTCTCTTTACCAGTTTCTATACCTCTGATTTTATATATCTTGAGTTTTGGGTTGAATATAACTATTTAATACCAGGTTCCTTTAAAATGGGTTATCTCTATTCACCGTGCCCTCTCTGAGTATAATATTTATATATGTATAATGCTTACAGTGTAAATACATGCTTATAAGTTATAATTACCAGAGAAATTATCCATGCAATATAATAATGCCTAGAAAAAAGGTCAAATACCTTGCGAATTCTTCCAGTCACTTGTAGCTCATTCCCTCAGAGGACAAACACAGCCATTAACATCCATTTCTTAGGCAGTTTTTTCCTTGTGTCTTAAATCTGCCCTTTTTGCTCATTGATTTAATTTCTGGACGATGGGGAAAAGTTCAATTTTACATATTCATTTTATTTATTTAAATATTTGAAGACAACTACTCTTCAACTATCCTCCTAACTTATCCTTAAATATTCATCCAAACATCAAGCAAGTACTCTCAGTTTTCCAATTTCCCTTAACATTAGGCACTTAAAGGACTTTTTCATTTATACTAATATTTACCTAGAACAAATCGTAGGAGGATACGTTCCTTCTTCCTTTCTGAACATTCAGCAAAATATGTGAATCTTGCAGTTTCTTGGATGAGGAGACTCCCTCATTTATTTATTTGAAACCAATTGTTATCACCATAAATTCAGCAAAAGGGACCCATATGGTTTTATGAACAAAAATGACTTAATTGCTTTATAAGATAAAGTTCAGATAAGGGAAGAGAACATTATCAAATCTTAAAATGTTTGAAAGATCCTCAGATAAGTGGACATAATTCAACTTTTTGAACTTAGATAAATAAGAATGAGAAACTGTAGTCAAAACAGCAGGACAAAAAGAAAAATATCACCCTTGATCTCTGCATTTCTTCTGCTACTTATTAGCACTGTGCCAGCTGATAGTCAGATTAACCAGCCACATAGATCAGCTGACCCTTGGCGCAGATAAATAGTCATCTGACAACACAGGGGCTTAATTTGGAGATTTTCCCCCTGAGGTAAAAACGACTGTTTTAGGGATCCCAAGGATAACACAACAAACTTATTGAACCAGATACTTCCATTGAAAAGCAGAAGATTCCAGGACTTACTAAATTTAAGCAGATATTATGTTAAGAACTCATCTCTCGCACACAAACATGCTCACATTTAGTAAAAGTAAAAGAATATCAAGTTAGTAACTTGTACATTTTTTAGATGTATAACGACATGAGGCCTTTAGATACTAGAACATATATTTTTCTAATTATGAATATATATTCTGTAATTCAAAAGATGTCATGGAATTTTTGAAAAATCTGATTTTTTTTGTGTATGTGTGAGGATGATTCCCCCTGAGCTAAAATTCATTGCAAATCTTTCTCTTTTTTTTTTTTTAACTTGAGGAAGATTAGCCCTGAGCTAGCATCTGTACCAATCTTCCTCTATTTTTTTGCATGTAAGATGCCTCCGCAGCATGGCTGCTGAGTGGAGCAGGTCCACGCCTGGGATCCGAACCCGTGATCCTGGTCCACCAAAGAGGAGAATGCAGAAGCTTAACCATTCGGCCGTGAGGCTGGCCCCCAAATCTGACTTTTTTAACACAGAATATTTAAAAGATATCACAGGATATGGCAACTTTGAAGAAAATTTTTATCCATATGTTAAATTACTCTGCACATAGCAAGCAACAATAGCAATAAAAAACACCTCAAGGTTGTAGAAAAAAATGATTAATCTCATTCCTTATCATGAACGGAGAAGTAGCAGTTGTCCGTTTCTAGGAAAGAACAAAAAACCCTACAAGTTGAAGAGTAGAGAACAAGGCAAAACCTTAGGTAATAAAAGTTTAAAAACAGCTACTGTCAATTTAATTGTACTAATAACTAAAGTTTTTTTTAGTTCTTATTAGTTTTTCTTTGTTTGCCCAATAATGTTGGTGAAAATAAAAGAGGATGAAATTGTCGGTGCTTTTAGAAAAGCTCCCATATGTATAATTTCTAAAACTGGAACAGACAAAACTCTTGTGTACCAACAAGGAGAAAACAAACTATAACTTTACCCCTTTACAACATCTGGGAAATACAGCCGCTGACCACCATGGGTTATAATCTGCAAAGGGGGCAACAGTTGCAATGGTTTGTTTCCTTGACTTTCAAGGAGCTCATCTCTGATGTTCCTCCAATAAATTCATAAGGTCTCTTCAATTTTCTGATTATTTTATAGGAAATGTCATTTATATAGTGGGGATTTTATGTAATTTGCTATAAATATCAACACAACATATATTAGGAACTACTGGGCCCCACTCTTTAGCAAAGACTATCAATATTTCTTTAGGCTTGCGTTCTATGAATATTAAAATACTGCCTGTAATTCTGCAATCTTTGTAAGAAGTCATCTTGATTCATCAGGCTTGCTAATAGGTCTAGTAAGTCAAATACTAGTAATTTATACTGAGGCTTCTCTAGGTTGGAACATTTTTCTGATGGCAATGGAGGCCAGCCTTTCATCAATTATCAATTATGGGGTTATAACCCCATTGAGTGACAAGAAACTTGTTTCCCTTATGTTCATTGATGGAATAAGTTACCCTCAAAATAACTGTTATTTTTTCTAGGAATAAAATGGATGGGATTCAAGCAAACTACCATATTAAGTACTAATAATTTGATATTCTTTGGTACTTATAAATATCTCACCAATATAAGCAACCAATTGATCACGACACATATCTCTGAGTGTTCGTTTCTATTGGCTTCATACCCTAGATCAGAATAAACTTAAAAGCTTCCTATAAATAATCATTGCATCAACCAAAGCTATTAGACATGAGTCTAATAACACAACCATCTGTACACTGTGCCACCAACTCAAAGTTTACGAACATATATCCATAATCTTACCTTTCTCCAATGGACTATCCTTTGTGAATTTATCTAAAACTCCCTTAAATCGTCTGTACAATCTCCATGATAAAAGATTTGACCCTAAATTAAACGGTGCCACCTGGAGTAAGTAAAAAGCCCCTGTGCATTCTGTAGCCTACTTCTGCATAAAGACCTTTATTTTATTCCTGTCCTACCACGTGCCAGGTGCCATCATCCAATACGACCTCACACTGTCCTTCTAAGGTAATTACTATTACACTCACTATATTGATGCTATGGCTAAAATATAACATATTATGTCAGAGTCAAGATCTGAATCTAGTTTTCCTAATGATTTCTTCTTAGGTTTTATATATCCAGAACGGGCTATCTGTTCTATTTATTTATCCTCCTTACTTAAGTATCAAAACTAAACTATAAGTTATCTACAGCAATAACTATGAATTTATTTATCTTATATTTAGCCATCAGTTATAATGGAATTTAATTTGATAGTTTAATACCTATGAATCTGTTTTTCTTGATTTGTCTACAAAATTTAGTGAAACTTTGAAATCTCTGACTTTAAGGCTGAATTTTTACCTTGACACTTGGAAATTATGCCACAACTTTGTTCGAAGAAAAATGGATTTTACAGTCATTAAAAAAAGAACCTTATAATGTTTCTTGGATGTTAAACAATACTCTGACAAAACAACATTTTGACGACTTGAATACAAATGAATCAGAAACATACGGATTGAATTTTCCTTGACGTATAAGTGGGTTTGAATAGAAAGGGAAAAAGTCATTGGCAAAATTTATTCTGAGTATTGCCAAACCTAAAAGGTCTGAAACCATAGGGTTTTTAAAAAGACATTCTAATGAACTCAAAAATACTATCTTTGTTTTTCTGTCTCTAAATTATTCTGTAAAACCAAGTTTGAAAAAAAATTAATTTACTTGGAAGTTTTAAACTATATAAAGCATCAAACAATGGGAAAATTATAGTCTTTGGGGAGAAAACCCCAACTCTTAAAAGCTATATTAAATTGCTCCCTGTGTAATAACCTCTGTGTGCAGATATGTATAAAGGATAATAATTACCATAGATTTATTAGCAATTTTAATAAAGAGCATAAGTCAGATAATTAATGTATCTTTATAACTTAGGGAACGGAAAATCTCATAATAAATTATGAGAGACCTAAGCCCACTAATTTACTATTAAAAAAAGAGTATTTTATCATAAAGGTTTATTAAGCACCATGAGAGAGCACTTGAGAATTCTGAAACTGATTTCGCACAATTGGATAGAACCACTTGTCTGGAATTTCTAGATCTGGCCATTAAAGAAGCAGTAATGTTTCCTTTTTGTTTGATTGCTCGTATGTTCAGTTTGTTTTGCTGAAACAAACAGAGAGAGCTCAGAGAATTATCTATTCTGCATGAAAAAAAGTCAATAAGATATCTTTAAACTCTCCTGCCAAGTCCTTGACAGTTCATTTGTCAAATTTCTAAAAAGCGTATTTCACAAACTGACATATTTTCCACAAGTCCTCTGAGGAATCATAATGCTACTTTTGATTTCAACAGTCTTTTGATTTCCAAAATATATTTAGGTCTCTCTGCTATTTTTTCTTTGCAGGGGTAGGATAAACAAAATTTAATAATATACATCACTGACTTTCTCCTCACCTTATGATTGAAACTATTTTAACTACTGTACTGTGGTTTGCGGTACAAAATTGTGCTCCTGTATTACACCAAACCGGTTTGGTTAATAATCACCAAAATTTTACAGGTTGAAATGTCTTCTTAGGAGTCACATATTCAGTGGCAGGTGGTCTGTAAGAGCCTCTTGAACCACAAACTCATTCAATGATCATTCAAGACATCTTTAACACCTACAACCCACATTGTACCAAGTACTGAGGGTACAACTGTGAATGAGAAACACGCATCCAACGACCTCATGAAACATATTCATTCAAACATGTAATCACGATGGTATTGCTATGATTAATTAAAGCAGCAAGTCTACTTCTTTTATGATGTGTGATCAAGCTACAAGAATATATATTATACATAAGTGAGATTTCAGGTCCCTGTCATGATTTGTTTCCAAATCACTTTGCTAAGAGCATCTGCAATCATATTTAATACATCAAAGTTGTTCTGGTCAACTCTGGACTATCGACTCTCTCTAGACTATACCATGCCATTTTGCCATTCTATGCATTTACTCTCATCGTTTCCTCATCCAGGAATGAATTCTCTGCTCTCGTTCTCATCACTATTTCATATACCCCCACAACTCCCTCCCTCCTCATTTCCGTTCCTTGAAATCCTACCAGCACACCTAGCTTAAAAGCCCCCTGGACCATGGTCCTTTTGGCTCTGTTCCATTTGGACTTAACTATCTCTCTTCTGGTTTCCTAGAGTGTCTTGACTGTATCACCGTTTTTAGCATTTAGGGCACTTTACGCTTTGTAAAACCAGCTACATAAGTCTGTCTTCCATGTTATTTTTCTCCTTTAACATGTCATCTTGCATATATAGGCACTCAATCATTCTGTGTTGCACAAATGAAAAAATGAATAACCAACAAATGGATACGAAAGCAGACTTTCATGAGTATCATCCTTTCATGACTTCCCATTACTTTTCCATTATTTCAAATAAAAGATGGTCTGTCTGCTTTGTTTGAAGCAATACCGCAATATCACATTGCAAACGTCAGCAATAGCAAGGAATGAAGGAGTAATAAGCTGAAGTGTGACTATTCACACTATAGAGAAACGTCTCATGTAAATTTTCCATGAGGTTGCAGTTAATAAAACTAAGGTACCGGAAGGGTCACTTGCTTTCCCGAGGTCATGTATATGCTCTACCTCTGGTTAAAAGCTGTTTTAAGCATTGCTTAAATGCAAAATCCAGCTTCCCTAGCATATTTAATCCTTTTAATATTTTCATGTTAGACAATATTAAAGAGACAAACAAAAGCAAGAAAAGGCTGTGTATCTCAAACTTAACTTTTAAAGGATTTGGAAACCTTTGAGAAAAGCGAAATATTAGTTTAATTTAGGCTCAAAAAAACACCCCCACAAATAATACAACAGTGATTTAAAGTAAAATTACTCCTAAAATATAAGGGAAATAAATCAAGGAGAAAGGGGAAATGCAAAGTATAAAGTACTTCTTGGGGAGAAAAAGATAAAGATAGAAGCAAGAGAGCAAGACAGAAGCTAAATTATATAGACAGCAAAGCAAAGAGAACCAATACAAGAGAAGGAGCGAAAACCAGAGAGAAACTGCAGAATTTTCAAGTGGGGGCAGGCGGGAGGGAATTACAAGGAAACAGGCTGATCATATTTCACAGATCTCTTGAATTGTTTAGTTAGACATTTCAAGCATATCCCCAAGGAGAAGACTGGGAGAAGCACATACCACTAATTTAATTTTTCTTGTTTGGGCCACATACCAGGGAAGAAACGACCGGTTCACCCCCACAGTGCTGATTTCCCAGTCACATTTCTGACCATAAATGTACAGTAGTCTAACATTGTAAGAATTCTTGGAAGATTATTTAAATATGTGCTTTTCTCAGCCTACATTTACAATGCTTGAAAATCCTTAATGAAAATCTCAAAGCCATAATTAGAAAATAATCTATAATTCAAAATATTTGAACTGTTTATAAAAAATTTTAAAATTCAGCATTATAACTAATATCTATGGAAAAGTCTGGATTGGGGGGGAATGAAACTTATCTGTAATCTCTTCACTAAGAACCTTCTTTTTCTAGCTCAAGATCTGAAGCACATGAAACTTTCACTGGACTAACTAGGGAATATATTTAATCTGAGTCTGTCAACCTCATTCCATATACACACTTGGAGTAACAGCATTGGTTACGGTATTATTCTTAGGCTATGAATGTGATTGTAGGCAAAACAATGCCACTGTCAGGTCCTATTGCTTCTAGTAATGAACCCCTTGAAGGAGGCCCAAGACAGACTCAGCTTGTACTTAACTCCCTAGTTTATTAAGCAAGGCTTTAGTGTAATACACCGAGGAGGAATGAGTGAGCAGACTTTAGGGCTAATGTTTCTGTTGCCTGATCCTGCAAGAAACCAAAGGCAATAAAACTTAAATAAGGCGCGTTCTCTAATCAATCATCCTTTTAAAAACTACCCTCCCTGAGCCCGTCTCTAAAATTTGCAGGGTGTGAGGCAGAAGCGTAATGCAGGCCCATTTGGTACACTTTTAAATACTTAAAAGTACTAAATATTTAAAAAGCTAACAAATGATTAGATAAATTGTATTCTATCCTCCTGTCATGACAATAATAATTTTAAAGGACCTGGAAGTCCAGATTTAACTTTAAAACTTTTGGACTCGTCGAGTGATCACAGGACAACAGGGCTCTCTGAGCCAATTGGCCTTGGCTTCCTCGGCCTCCTGATCCAATGTGCCAAGACCCCTTTCACTGCAGTCTTTGCAAATTCTGTTCCACTTGTCTGAAATGCCTGCCTCCCCAATTTCTTCTCCTAATCACATCTCTCTGGATCTCTAAGATTGTAGCTCGAATTCACTCAATGCTGTATACTTATAAGCCCGTCGGACTCTTCTCAATGTGTAGTGACACGCATTCCATTGCATTATTATGTGATTGCTACCTTGGCCTCACTCCACTGCAAGTCTCATGAAGCCATCTCTGCATTTGCTCATCATTTTATCTCTAGCATCTAGCCAAATGCACAGCACGTAGTTGCTCAATGAATATACGTGAGGGTAAGAAAAGCTTCTGGAGCATCTTAAAAATGAAGATTTCCTACAGACCCCTCCCACAGTTGGTCCTGGAGCTGCTGTCTTTGACGAAATATTACAATATGTTAAGACCTAACTTGACATTACTTTCTGCAGTTTTTTGTGACTCTTGTTCCATTCCCATCTTCCCTTCCCCCATGTATTATTGGAAGCTCCTTTGTCTGTTTCTCTGTCACTTTTTCTATATATATTTCTTCGTTATTTTTTAGTCAGGTTTTGAGATATAATTTGCATATAGTAATATTCCTTCTTTTTAAAGATACGATTCTACAAGTTTTTACAACTTGTATGGTTGTGTAACCACCACCGCAATCAAGACATAGATCCCTAGCCCTTCTTATGTAGCTTTCTTTTGGTGGTGTTGTATTACTGTAGTGTTACTTGTTTGCATACAGGTCTTCAATACCAGTCTAAACACGCCTTGAGAGCAGGAACACCTTCTTTACCCCTCCACCCCCACCACAGACCCTGATAATAAATGTGTGTTGAGTAAACCTGTTCATAAATCAATTAACTAATTAATATTTTGCACGATCCTCTGGAATTTGCTAGCTTGCATGTTGTAAGTGTAAAGCATATATTGGCTAAATCGCACAAAAGACTGTATCTCTCAACGTGTCAAAAGCAGCACCACAAAAAAGATATGAAATTCTGTGCTTACCATCTCCTGTTTCTGCACAGAGCTGTAAGCCCAAATTGTTCTGTGGATTAATCACCCAGTGATTGCTGGTCACAGTGATATCAAAGACGAGCCAACCCACATCTAAAGCTTCGGCCTTTCTTGTGTCTAAAAGGAACAGATCTGCATCCCTAAGGAGGAAAAGAACAAAAAAAGTTAAAGGTTTAAAGAAAGATCATCATTTCCTATACGTAAGTGAAAACACTTTTTAAAATAACAGGAATTAATTAAAGAACAAGGGGAACCAGTGACTCAAGTGATGAGTAATAAGATGCAGAACCTTTTATTATGAGGCTCCAACCCAAACCTGGTGCGGATTAGCAATATCTGAAAGCAATTTCCATTTTCCTGCTCTTCATTGGCCTTTGCAAACTGACGTAAAGGTCTTGATTTGGTCTCTGACAATCAGCACTCCCCTAAACCACTATCTGTAAGAAGCCCTCACTGGCAAGTTCACTGAAAAGATCAAATGAATAGAGATGGAAGTGAAAGTTGCTGCTCCAGTTTGAATGAATATGGATTCTCCAAGGCAGGGAGCACAGGCAGGATGCGATGCAAGCATCTCTTTTAGAAAGAGTGTTCCATTTTTAGTTCTTATTTCATTTTCTGTTTTTATTATACAATTACTTTATGGATACCAAAGGCCAAGGGAGGGTCACAGAGCACACCACTGGATTAAAAGATAAATCCCACATACCCAGCGATAGGTCTGCCATGATTTGCTGTAACATCTTCTGCAGAATAAGTGCCCTGGGGACAGTAATGGCTATGAATATGAACTCAGATGTTTCAGGATAATCTCCACAGTGTTACTGTTATTAACATTTATCAATCTTAATTTTAGCATTAAATTTACAAATGTATGACTATTTGTTGAATTATAATAAATTATTTTATTATTCCCTTACTGTAGGCAGCCTCTGAGCTAAATGTTACATATTTCTAACATTTAATCCTTACAACAGCTCTTTTATATTGATGAAATTGAGGCTGAGATAGGTTAATGGTAAGACACTGGAACTCCTTCAAAACAGAATAGAAATACACTACTCTGCACTTTTATCACCTTTTATACTGTGCTGGATCAGTTTAAGAGCATATTATTTACATGAGGAAAATCAAAGCTATGTCATAATAAGCTATGTTAAATACTGTTCTAATGCATTTGCCATCTATCTGCACCATAGAGGTCACTTCAAAGGTCGCTTACAAGATGTACAAAGCAAATTTCGAATAAAACCAAATTATGCACATATATTATTCCTTTAGAAAAAATACTCCATTATAATTGAAAACGGGACTATTTTTAACAGAAGTGAAGTAAAGAATCGCAGTCAATATTTTAGAAGCTACATCTTCATTTCTTTATTTCAACTTCACTTACGCCATTCTTCCATTAACCTAAAGAAATTAAAATAAACATATTATGATCAATTAAATCATCCAGCTACCCTACTCCAAACTATGAAACTTTCATTCCCCTTCACAATATTAAACATAGTGTTTCCCAATTGTTTCACTAGATATGAAGAGTTGCAGATACTTTTTCACATCCCATATAGGTCTCAGTTTGAGATACTGCAGAAATATGACAAGTATATACTGCAACACAATGAAAAGACTCAATTAGTTCCCATCTGAATTTTAAAGACCTGTTATATTCACAGTGTGATGGAATGTCAATCAAATTCTCCCTCTTCCTCCTAAATTGGAAAACCCACCAAATAAACAGAATTTAAGAAAATACAAATTACCCTTAAAATTTTGAGATATTTGGTAAATATCTTTGAAATGGTAATCTTGGAATTAACTTAATCACATTATTAGCTTCTTATACAGAAGAAGGAGTCATCCTGTAATTTGGGAAACACGCAAGTGCTACCCTGCTTTCAAGGCTGCTTTTATTTGAAGTCTGGTAAAAATGTTCTAACACACTCTGCAAACCTTATAATGCCATCCCTTGGCGTGATATAAATAAACACTTCAAAAACAAAAATGAACAAAGAGGGAAATTTGAAGAGTAATTCCAACTAGTTAGCAAGTATCTTTAGGTATTTATTTAGATGATAGTTCCTATTATTTTTAAATTCTGCTATTTTTCCAGAAAAAAAATCCCCAAATTATCCACATTCATGTCTCAAAACTTTTAAGTACGTCTGTAAGGAAAATGGTTCCACTTTAAGGGATATATTTAGAAAAAACACCAGCCAAAGGATTCCAGCAAGCCCTAAATATTTGAACTTCAGTCATGCAAATCACAATTCAGTGGAAGGTAAATCTAGGGAAATAGTGTGGTTTGAGAGATCCATATACTTCCAGTTCACCTCTGAAAAGTTATGAAGGTTCAGTTGCTTTCCTAAGCTCCACGGTTTCCTGTTCTTGAGTCAAGCTGTTTTATTTTTGGCTGATAACTTCTCTTCTTTAATTTCTCCTCTCTTCTATTGTACAAGAACCTCTTCTGCATTACCTCCAGACAATAGAATATGCTTTGAGAGAATCAAGTCTATCACTAATAAACACGAAGGTAACCATTCTGTGATTTTCACTCATGTAGCGCCTTTCTTAAAAATAAATTCCCACCCATTCTGTAGAGAGTTAGATGTGACTTTTTTGAAGTATAAAGTTACTCCACTAAAAATTGGCACTTATATCACTGGAAAGAGTAGAAATACTAAGTATTTCGCATGAACGGTATAAATAAACTTGTTAAAATTGCCCCGTCTTACCATTTTTACCTGATTTTTTTAATAGAAATTCTTGCAATATCTAGTTTAAAAAAATTTTAAATATAAATGCATTTAAAAAGAATGCAGTAGAGAGAAAATATATATGTAGAAAAAGACACATTTATAGCAGAAATAAATCCATAATATAGTTCGTGTATATTTTGTACAATTATAAGAACGAAACTAAGATTAAAATCTAAATTCTAGCAAAGGAAATAAAGTCTACTTACATGGGTGTATACAAGCTAATATTTCAGAATGGCATAGTGTTAGTTTCCTAGGGTTGCCATAACAAAGTACCACAGACTGAGTGGCTTAAACAAAAATGTATTGTCTCACAGTTTTGGAGTCTGGGAGTCCAAAATCAAGGTGTTGCCAGGATTGGTTCCTTCGAGGGCTGTGCGGGAAAGGCCTGTTCCGAGCCTCTCTCCTTGGCTTGTAGGTGGCCATCTTCTCCTTGTGTCTGAACATCATCTTCCCTCTTTATATGTCTCTGTGTCCAAATTTCCCCTTTATATAAGGACACCAGTCATATTGGATTAAGGCTCACTCTAATGACCTCATTTTACTTTAATTATCCCTTTAAAGACCCTCTCTCCAAATACGGTCACATTTTGAGGTATTGGAGGCTAAGACTTCAACATATGAATTGTGAGAGAGTAGGGAACACAATTCAACCCATAATGCTATTTAAAAGTATTTTTTAAAAAGGCAGGAAAAATCCTGGATGTGAATGGTCTGTGTTTATTGACATTACAGCAATTATCAACAACGAAATGCTTTCAAAAACAAATACATGAGAGTAAATTTATATTGATGAAAATAATTCATAATTACTAACATTTCCATTTTTCTTTTTCAGGTAGAATTTGAACATTTGTCTTGGCTATGAGACAGATTAGAATAATAATTTCTTATATAGCTAAATTAAGTCATCATGAAGTTGTTAAATACAGAGTCATATTTAACAGATAAAGCATTTGCAACACACAGGTAGACTTACTGGATACGAAATACATAGAAAAATATAGCTACTCAAAGGGAAAAAATAACGTTCATATGTGTAGATACATCTATACAGCACAAATACATTTGAGCAGATCTTACTTTAATCCTGAGCAGAAGTTTAACCATGTCTAGTGGTGGGATATTGATGCACATGTAGATACTGATTTGCAAGAGTGCTCTTTATTTTTACTGAGAGAGCAAAGAGTTTTGCAAACGTGCCTTGGGAGTCTCAAAACACCAGAAGGGTAGGTACTTCACTAAGGACTGAGCAGCAGGAGCCAAACTTCAGCAAAATTTGCGTTATCATCGTTCTTACAACTCACCGGAAAATACAGATTGGTGGAATGGGAAAATTGAGGCTCTACATCTAAGAATACGACAATGGAAGAGATAAAACTTAATATTTATTATCTTTATATAAATATCAGTGTACTGTAATGAAATCAATAAGGATTTGGCGATCAGACAGAGCTTGAACACTTAAGGAATTCCCCAGCTTCAGTGTCCCCACGTATAAAAATTATAGCAATTATCAACACTGTAGTGTTTTCAAAAGCAAATATGTGAAAGTAAATTTATAGTGATGAAAATAATTCATAATTATTAAAATTTCTATTTTTATTTTTAGAAATAAAAGAAAGCCTTTTATTTTATTTTAGAAATAAAAGAAAACCCTGCCTTGAAAGATTTTGCGAAGACCAAATGTAATATAAATATCTATCTGGCTGAGAGGCAAACTATGGTTGAATTTCTAGATGGTCTGTCATAATATAGATAGCTCTAAATTGCTTAATTGTGAGGTTTGGGAACGTATTATTTGGGGAGGCACATTATCTTCAAATGACCTCAATCAATGTTATTTTTGGATGCTTACAGATGTTAGCTTATAGAATTGCTTATAAGGAAAAAAAACGAAAGGAGGAAGAAGGATGGGCAAAGGAGCAGGATAGGGGGAGCAAGGAGGAGAGGATAAGGAGAAGAAGAGAAAAAGAAGACACAGGGAAATTGAGTAATTATTCCTGGGAATGTTGTCTTGGAAATCCAACTATTGGCTGTATTGTGAATTACTTTTTAAAACATCACTTATATAAGCATAGAATCAGAGGTTGCATTATGGCTATAACATTTATCCACCTAGAAAACCCTAAAAAGCAAACAAACAACAATAACAAAAAACATGTAGGTACTGGTACTTTTGATAATATAGTATCTCCAATGTCAGCATCATATACAGATTCAAAAAATGCTATTTTTCAAACAACATAGATGGACCTGAAAATTATATACTTTGTGATACTCTGATATATGATTCAAAATATGGCTACAGAGATAGACATGATATGACATGTTTCACATGTCAAACATGCATGTGAAAAGTTTGATGAAAGTTTTCCCATACATATTTTGAGAGTGAAACAAGGAATACGACTATATTAATATTTTACATAACATATGATTAAAATATGCATAGACAATTATATTTATAACTATTTTTTACTATTTAACTACATTCATTATATATCTTTGTCTATAAATAGACCCATTGTAAATATTCAATTTCCTCCTTTAATTACTTTGATCTTTTACATGCATAAAGTGGATATCATTTTTATATGATCATATCATGATTACATGTTCTAATAATCAGGCATATACAGTACGCAAACACACCTGGTAGCACACTGTGCATGTAGTTTGGGATGTTTGAAATGTCAACTTTCTCTACTGTCTATACAGCTGGATAAACACAGTATTCTCATTATAAGACTAAAATAAAAATTATGACCAAGAACGTCTGATGTGAAATCAGCTAGTCTCGGAGTCTACCTCTGAAAGTGATCAAAATAAATCACAGAATACTAGAATTAGGTAGGATAAAATTACTTAGCCAAACTATTATTTTGTTCATGAGAAAATTTATAGAAATTGAATTCTTTCCCATGGTCACTTAGCCAATTGGAGGACTAGAACCCAGGTTTCCATATTCCATTTTCAGAACACTTTTATATCATGGCAGCTCCCTTTAATCCCAAGCCGTACTTTAATTCTTCTCCTTATACTGAAAGATCATTGGTTTTTGGATTGGAATACTGAAAGGTTGAGCTGAGCCATCAGCCTAAAACAAGATGAGCAGAAATGGAGCCAAGGAATGACATGAGACATTTCATAAATACATCCATCCATACATTCATTTATTCACTCTTTGAATTTGACATTTATTGACTCCCTGTAATGATTTTACACTATGTTAATTAAATGAAGCTGGAACTACCCTGTAAATTTCTGGAATAGGTTGGCTACAATAGAAATTGAGGTAATTTGGAAAGTGGAAGTGAAGCAATGGCCATATTTATGCCTGGAAGTTGTCTGTATGATCAAGTGTTGTTGCAGCTTAGATACACTGTCAAGATCTGTTGGTTCACCTTATTGGTGTGGGGCAGCAGCTAGGCCGACAGCTCCTTCGGATCCTACTGAATCTCTTTATTCAGTTATTCTGAATCCAGGGCCAGGCACGTAGCACATCTATGAGGAAGGATTTGGTAGCTGGGAAATCACCTGTATCATTGAAGTTGGAGGCTGGGAGATAGGTTCAAGTTTGTCCTCATGGGTTCTAGATCATCCTTACAGATTCTGCTTTGTCCTTGTTTCCCCCAACTCACATCCATCTTCCCTTCCTGTCTGCCCTGAGAACCTTAGGCCCAGCATCAGATGCAGAGTAACAGCCTTACATAGACTGTTTAACTACCTTCCACAATTGCATAAGGTCAAATCCCTTCAACAAATCCTTACAGCATCATTCCTCAGAGGTACTGGACAGCTACCTTGTGTTTGGTTCATTACGTTGGACCACTTACATCACAGAAGGGCTCTACTTTTTTCTCACCAGAATAGGCACTCTGGATATGAATTTTCCTTCTCTGTCCAGGAGGTTTCTGACAAAATCACTATCCATGAACTTACATAATGCCTTATTCACTGTCACAGAATTCCACACAGTATTGCCTCTGATCAAGAAACTCATTTAAAATCAAATGAACTGCAGAATGGGCCCATGCTCATGGAATTCACTGATCTTACCATGTTTCTCATTACCTTGCAGTAACTAACCTGATAGGACAGTGGAATGACCTTTTGAAGACTCAGTTATGCCACCAGTTGGGTGTCAATATCTTGTGCAGATGGACTAATATCTTCAGGAAGTTTTATATGACCTAAATAAGGAACCAATTTAGAGTATTTATCTCATAGCCATATCTCTCATGAGTCTGGAAATCAAGGGGTGGAAACAGGAGTGGCTCCCATCACTCACTTTACCTGATCCAAGTAGCAAAATTTTTGCTGCTGGGCCCCAAGATGTTGGGCTCTGTTTGTCCATAGCTCTTAGTCTCCAATAGTGGAATGCTGTCACTAGTGGCCATAGCAATGCTTCCTTGAAATTAGAAGTTGAGACATCCACATGGTGACTTTGGGCTCCTCGTGCTAGTGAATCAACAAGCTAATCAACAGGCTACTGTAATACATGGGATGATTGACCCTAAATATCAAGAAGAAAGTAGCTTGGTACTACCACAATATGGGAAAAGAGGAGTATGTCTCAAATACAAGAGATCACTGGAACACCTCTTAGTACTCTAATGTCATATGATAAAAATCAGTGGAAAACTACAGCTCAATGCGGGTATTATTGCTAATGGTCCAGACGCTTCAAGAATAAATGTTTGGCTTACTTCAGTAGGTAAGGAACAATTACCAGCCGTGGTGCTTACTGAAAACAAAGAGGTTATGAGTTGCATAGTGGAAGAAGGAAGTTATAAATACTGGCTAAAATCATGTGCCAAGTTGCAGAAGGAGGTTTGTAATAGCTATGAGTACTACTCCCTTATTTTCATATTAATGTATTTTTATACACATTAACCAATTCTCTTTTTTTTCTTCCCTTCCCCATCTGCCTACCATCTAGGATAAGTAGTTTTGATACTAGCTAATCTCATATTTCAGTAGTGAAGTGACAGGATACCATAGAGGGAACGTGACTCAATCAGAAAAGGAATGAACAAGATCCAAAGATGGATAAAAAGGCAGCAGAATTATTTTACTATTGTATATTTTGGAAAGTATGAGTGGTTATAAAAGATATGTGTCAGTGCCAAGTTGACAGGGGTGGACTGTTGTGGCTTTATACTTTGTCAAATTAGCTAAACTGGAACCCAAAATCCCAGAATTCTCTTCCCTGTTGAGTTCTGTGTTAAGGTTAGCCACACAAGAAATGTGTGCAGGAATGGGAGTAAAGCAGCAGCCAAGTTTACGCTTAGAAGGTTGGTAAAGTGCCAGGCTTCCCTGCTGCTCACATACATTGTCGCTGATCTGTTGGCTCACCTTGTTGTGGGGAACAGCTGGGCCTGCAGCTCTTCCAGCTTCCACTGGATCTCAATTCCATCAGCTTCTCCAAATCCCGGCCCACAATTCCTCCTGGCAGGTCACCTCCTTCAGCTTCTCCAGATCCTGAGCAAGGGGTATGTGGAGCTCATGTGAAGTGCGCCAGCTTCCCCTGCAGGTCACCCATGTCACTGAAGTTGGAGTTTAACAGGTGGAATGGGTTTCAATTTGTCCTTGGGATTCCAGTTTTTCCTCCCAGGTTGTAATTCTTCTTTTTCTCTCCTACTCCACATCCATTTTCCTTCTCAGTTTCCTGTGCTACAAACTTAAGACCTGTCCCTAGATGCAGAAGCAACAGCCTTATATGAACTATTTAACCAGGTCTCACAATTGCAAAAAGTCAACCACTGGAATAAATCCCATATCCCTTATCTCTCATGATGGTTCCATTTCTCTTACCTGACACTAACTGACGTACATCCTGGTAGGTGTTGAATTGTGTCCTCCAAAAAGATATGTTGAAGTCTTAATCCCTGGCACCTGTGACTGTGACCTTATTTGGAAATAGGGTCTTTGCGGTTGTAATCAAGTTAAGATGCAGTCGTTAGGATGGGCCCTAATCCAGTATGACTGCTCTCCTTATAAAAAGAGGAGAAGAGACACAGATATGGAGACACACGGTGGGAAGGCAGCCCTATGACGACTAAGGCAGAGATGGGATTTATGTCGACACAAACCAAGGAACATCTGCGCCTACTAGGAGCTGGAAGAGGCAAGAGAGGATCCTCCCCTGGAGGTTTTGGAGGGAGTATCACTGGCCCTTTGCACACGTTGATTTTGGACTTCTGGCCTCCAGCACTGTGAGAGAATCAAGTTCGGCACTGTGAGAGAATCAAGTTCAGCACTGTGAGAGGATTTAATAGTTTTGTATTAAACCACCCAAGTTTTAGGTAATTTGTTACAGCAGCCCTAGGAAACCAATACACTCCGCTAGTTAGTTACTTTCACATATTAAATCGGAGGTGATCCGTGATATCAAATACTGAAAAGAACAGGAAGAATGAAAAAGTGTAAGATTTGGTAGCGAAAGTCTGTTGGTGGATGGTCAGTAGAGCAGAGTTATGGGAATCAAATTGCAGTGGGTTGAGGGGTAAATAAAATATAAGAAAGTGAAGGGTTTTAAAGCGAAGTTTTATATCAGTGAGCTTGGCTAAGATATGGGGAAGAGAAATAGTGTAGAATTTTGGGCAGAAGGAGCAAACAATCAAGTAAAGGAATTTTTAATTAATGTAAGGAACATGAGGATATTCATAGGACACATTTAAATTCATATGTAGAAGACGGAATCTCTCACATTATTTCAACACAAGAAGAAATGTCAATAGACAACACTGAAAATCTCCCAGAATAAGCATATGCTTGGTTACCTCTCTATAACACTATCCTTGGCGTTCACATGTAAAACTTCCTTATGAGTAAAATCACTTGTTAGCAAGGGAAATTGAGTAAACTAACATGCATTGGATAAGTCCTGGGAAGGGACCCCCATTCATCTTTGGCTGAAATCTGTTTTATCAAGGGTACTATATCATAGGCTTGTGGCAAATACATTCTGTTGCTTGTTTCTAAATATGATTAATAAACCTTTCTTATTGGTATCTTACTCCTTGAGCAGAAGGTGTAGGACTCGTGGGTCCCCTGAAGAGCTTCATTGTAAGTCTCCCTTTATAAAGCAAAGATTCATAGCTGTAGGTGGAGTTGGTATCTGCTTAATTTCAACAATGACTTGCTATACTTAGGCTTTTGCTTAGTATTAGAAAAAATAATTATGCCTTTTAAGTCCTCTTTCTGAGTTGCTGTTTCTTCTTCTTTAAATGAAGATTAGAATAAAATCTACCTTA
Organism: Equus przewalskii; assembly: GCF_037783145.1. NCBI lineage: Eukaryota > Metazoa > Chordata > Mammalia > Perissodactyla > Equidae > Equus > Equus przewalskii. The sequence goes on from NC_091849.1 coordinate 53,224,989, forward strand.
TTAATCTGTTGCAGGGACAAAAGGATACACAAATAAAAACGCTATGCAAATTACTATAATTGCTATTTTCCTACCAAAATACATTTATGGCATGTGAGTGTGTATGTAATTTACATGTATTATGTTTGATGGCATAATTAGGTCAGAAGTGATTTATGCAATTCTTACTATAAAAGTTCCTTAATAACCTGTACTTACAAATTTTGGATACAGCAATCCATTTATTTTCTTTGACTTTGGTAACATTTATTGATACATATAATCCATAATGAACTTTTGTCCGTAAATTTAATTAGAGGAAAAAAATTAAGTTGCAAATTTATCAAAAGGAAGTAAAATTATTTATATAATCAACAATAAGAGATAATGAAAGAGAAATATTCTTCATATTGTTGTTTCCATTATACATATGCAATCTTACGTGTGTATGTGTGTATACACATGTATTTTGTAGATGTTAAGAGAGAGAGAAGAATAGTTACGAAGAGTATAACAGTTCTACTATCTAACTAACAAGCACTACACCTGGACAAGAAAAGCTTCAGGAAATTGGAAGATATCCAGATAAATTCTAAAATGGAAACATTGCAATACTACTCTATTTCCATGAGGCATGAACCTTACAATCCACAGTGACATCTCCACTTTGCCCAAAATTTCTACTATAACTATTTCACCTCCTTCCATCTCCTTTTGTCTTTGAGTAGCTCATCAAGGCTAGGAAAAATGTAATGATGGCCACCCAAGAAGGAAGCATACATCATTCTCTGGGTGTTTGACATATATATCACCACACCATTTCAGGAACCCGATGTACGGAACACATTAACAAAGGGCTACAAATTAATAAATGGTATTCTCTGAATTTAGGATGTCAAAGTTTTTCTCATGAGCACCTTCAGCTTAAAAGTGTTTGAATTTGACTTTGTTAGCTCACTGATATTTTCAAATGGTGGTTATTGATTCTCCCAGAATAAATATGAAATAACAAAACTCCATGAATCTCACAGAGCATTGGTTTTCAGAATATCTAAGTCAATGCCGTATTTACATTTAAAAAGTACAGATGCCAATCGGTAGAATAGCAATATTAGATGATATTGAATGACAAGCATGGTAAAGCATGGAAAATCAAGTTGAATTACCACTACGGAAATGCAGTCACTTGTCTCTCTGCAGAATATCTTTTAATTGCCCAGATATTGTTAATGTTTAGCCGGCTTCCTGGCATTACATCATCCCATGTTTTTACCCTGCAGAGACATCTAAACATGCGCCACTGGATGTATAGATACATACACAGGAGGTCTCTTCATTCACAAGAAACAAAGAAGCGGGGCTATTAAATAGATACTCCAACCACTCTTAGTGTCCCGTAATGAACGGGCAATGTACCCAGTGCAAGTTCCTAAGAGCTCTTCCACGCTACGACTCTTACAACCCAAAATATGAAATAGAGAAAAATAGTCTTTATGGTGCAAATTATTCCCATTTTTAGGCTTATAACTTAAATCTTCAAATAGAGCAGGCTTTCTCATCCTCAGCGTGATGGACAGTTTGGATCAGATCAGCATTTATTGGGTGGAGGAGCTGTCCTCTCCATTGTAGAACATTTAATAGCCTTGCTACCACATTACTACTCCAGCATTTCTACTCACTAGATGCCAGTAGCACCCCATCCTCCTACCCTTACCAATCGTGACAACGAAAATGTCTCCAGACGTTGCTAAACATCTCCTGGGGGCCCAATCGCCCCAGTTGAGCACCACTGAAATCGAACATGATCCCCGCACACCGAAGAAATGCAAGCTGTGCTTGTGTACTGTCCTGCAGAGTTAGAGAAACGTCGTCAACACTCCCGCTGTCCTGCTCTGCTACACAGCTCTCAGGAGCCCATGAGATCTGCCGGAGTGGCCATTGTCAATGTACATTCTGAAGTATGTCCACAGGAGAATCACAAATCTTAGAGAAGCAGGAGGGGGGAGATGAGGTAAATATGAAGCTGACTGTGAACTGGAATGATGACAGCTTAACTAAATATATCCAAGTCATGAAGGTGGCTAATGACATCGAGCAGGCTAGCTTAAAATGTTTTTACAACAGAGTACAGAAATTTATATTCATGGCGGAACATTAGGAAAAGGTTGAATTATACATAGCACATTTTCTTTGGGGAATATATAAATATATATATTTGTGAAAAAATTAATTCAAGCAAAGCTCTTAGCACGGTGCCAGACACATGGTGAGTGCCAGTGAAATGGATAAGTGCTGGCGGCTATTCTTGTGGTAAGACCGGCATTGATAATTTTATACGTATTATTTAATTCTTTATACATTTAAACATTTTAATTCTTAGGAATATTTCCTCTACAATACATCTCTCTCTCTTTCTGTCTCTGTCTCTCCCTAGCTAGAGAAAGTTCTCACTCATCTTGAAAGGTCCAACTCAAGGGTAAACTCCTCTCAGTGGCTTCCACTAAGGTCCCTCACACTCCCACACGAAGAATTAATTTTCCCTTCATTTGTATTTCCACAACACTTGGTGCATACTTACATCATAGTGCTTAACACATTGTATTATAGTTATTAAAGTCCGTGTGCGGCAGGCCCACCGCAGCCCCTGGCCCTCAGGCTATAGGCTTTGGAGATCTTATTTACTTGGCCCGATGTCCCCTGTGCTTGCCCCATGGTAGGTGCTCAGCAAAAGCACGCCGAACTCAGCTGAATTATCTGGAAAATTCAATCATGTGGAAACCGTATTTCCCAATAATGCCAGATATATGAGGTGTGACTGAAGAGCAGTGCCTTTTATATAGAATTTGGGGCTGTCAGCCTTATATGAAAAGATTAAATAAGTGAAATGATGCAAAGTGTGTTAACTTTTTACCAAGAAAAATAAAGATTTGGATAAATATCAGAACAGTCTTTTAAATTGCACACATTTAAATATGAGTAGGGATAAATGGAGGAGGTGGGAAATGGTAGGAATAAAATATCTAATTTTAAGAGTTTTAAGTCTTGCTAAGATAAGTACGTGTGAAAGAGATGACATAATGGGTCTGTCTTTTTTTTTTTTAATTTGAGTACATAACGCTGTCAAAGAATTCATATAATAGGTGGTTAATAGATCAGACAATGTCTCAAATATAAAACTTATCTACAAAGCATCAGTCCAAATTACTGTAAGAATCTCCACCAAAACTCCTAGATAGGTATGTATGTAAAAATTATATATGTACATACACATATGTGTATGTATGCATTGTCAAATGCACCATGAAAGAGTATGGTCTGCATTGACTTTTCAATTGTTTCTCAGTTTAATTCAAAATTCTGAGCAGATGAAATCCCTAAGTTTGAAGAAAGAAGTTTTAAGAGGCGACTTCAGCATTGAAAATAGCCAGGGGTACGAACTAGTTTCTTTTCCTACCTCTATTTTAGTTCTTTTCTTTTTTGTATATGTGGAAGATTAGCCCTGAGCTAACATTTGCCACCAATCCTCCTCTTTTTGCTCAGGAAGACTGGCCCTGAGCTAACATCCGTGCCCATCTTCCTCTACTTTATATGTGGGACACCTAGCACAGTATGGCTTGACAAGTGGTGTGTAGGTCCCCACCTGGGATGTGAACCAGCGAACTCTGGGCCGCCAAAGCAGAACATGCAAACTTAACTACTGCACCACCGGGCTGGCCCTTCCACTTCATTTCTTTCTTTTTTTTTCTTTTTGAGGAAGATTAGCCCTGAGCTAACATCTGCCGCCAATCCTCCTCTTTTTGCTGAGGAAGACTGGCGCTGAGCTAACGTCCGTGACCATCTTCCTCTACTTTATACCTGGGACACTTACCACAGCATGGCTTGCCAAGCTGTGCCATGTCTGCACCCGGGATCCGAACCGGCAAACCCGAGGCCGCCGAATCGGAGCATGAGCACTTAACCACTGCGCAACTGGGCCGGCCCCATTTTATTTTATTTCTTGATTTAAGAAATATGTGAAACCACAGATAATCGATATTAAATAAATTAATAATAATTGGACTTTTACATTACTTTTTCAAATTGAAATTCAGTTTTGACTGCGATCACATGATATATAAGTATTTTTAATCTATTTCTCTTCACTTTTAGAGAACCAAAGTCAAGGTTCCCAAGTGGCACAAAATTTTCCATAAAATAAGGGAGAAGAAAAATAATTTATTTTCTTCATTTTCTGTGGGGAAAAAATGCCTTCCATAGCTTAAGAAAAAAATAAGAGCAACTTATTTAAATCCTGGGATTTTGTTTAGTTTCGTTTTGGTTTGGTTTTGCCCCTCTCTAACTGGAGAAGCTGGGAATGCTATTTTGTAAACAAATGTATAACATATAGTTGTTTCATTATCTTCTCTATCTCTCAACTATAATTATCCTTGTTTCTGATTATAAAAATAACGTTCATTATAAAAATCTAGAAAGTACAGAGAGGGGTAAGAATCAAAATTGAAAATTACCCACAAGCCTACAATGAACACTTGATGCTTCCTTCTGATCTGTTTTCCACATGAATTTATTTAAAAATTATAATATGTGCAATTACGTTTCCTGCTTTTGGTCAATGAATGGTATAATCTGCGCACTTTCCAGTGTTATCAAATATTTTTAAAACACAATTTCTACTTGATATATTAGGTATAGCATTTCCACTTTCCAGAAAATGGAATGTGAGTTTATTTCCTCTGTTTAAAATTGAAATGTTCTCAATTTATGCAATCATAAACAATAACACTGTGATAAACATTTATATGTGAATCCCTGTTTAACTTTTCTATATCTCTGACATTTCTGTAAGTAAATTAATAAATAAGCTGCCCCCCCCAAAAAAAATAAACAAATGGGGCTACATCAGACTAAAAAGCTTCTGCAAGGCAAAGGAAATCATCAACGAAACGAAAAGACAACTCACCAACTGGGAGAAAATAATTACAAATAATATGTCTGATGAGGGGTTAATTTCCAAAATATGTAAAGAACTCATATAACTCAGCAACAAAGAGACAAGCAACCCAATCAAAAAATGAGTAGAGGATGTGAACAGACATTCTTCCAAAGAAGATATACAGATGGCCAACAGGCGCATGAAAAGATGTTCAATGTCACTAATTACTTGGGAAGTGCAAATCAAAAGTATAATGAGATATCATCTCACACCCATCAGAATGGTTATTAGTAACAAGATGAGGAAGTAATAAGTGTTGGAGAGAATGTGAAGAAAAGGGAACCCTCATACACTGCTGCTGGGAATGCAAACTGGGGCAGCCATTGTGGAAAAAAGTATGGAGATTCCTCAAAAAATTAAAAATAGAAATACATATGACCCAGCTATCCCACTACTGGGTATTTATCCAAAGAACTTGACATCTACAATAGAAAGAGATCTACGCACCTCTATGTTCATTGCAGTATTATTCACAATACCCAAGATGTGGAAGCAACCCAAGTGCCCATCAATTGATGAAAGGATAAAGAAGATGTGGTATATATATATATACATACATACATACACACAATGGAATACTACTCAGCCATAAAAAAGACAAAATTGTCCCATTTGCAGCAACACAGATGGAACTGAGATTATTATGTTAAGCGAAATAAGCCAGACAGAAAAAGACAAACACCACGTGATTTCACTCATATGTGGAAGATAAACAAACCCATGCATAAAGAGAAAAGGTTAGTGGACACCAGAGGGGAAGTGGGGAGGAGGGTGGGTGAAACGGGCACCGGGGAACATTTGTATAGTGATAGACAAAAACTAGAACATCGGTGGTGAGCACAATGCAGTCTACACTGACACTGATATATAATAATGTACACCTGAAATCACACAATGTTGTAAACCAATATGACCTCAATAAAATACAAAGAAAAAAAGAAAAAAGAAATAAATAAGCAGTTTCCCATCCCCATACCTCTTCCGCTATATTTTAAAGAAGAGTTCAACTATTTATCTAGAACTTGTGTTTTCAGGAGCAAGTTTGTAGATGGCTCCAATGACACTGCTGTTAGGTTAGGTGGGATTCATTTCAATACTAGACTTACAAATGTACTAATTCCTTTATATGAATCAAATATTAGGTAATTTTGTATTAAGTAAAGGCACCTAGCATCATTTTACTGTATGTTTACATAAAAGCAGTTGTCAGCAAATGGTAGCTACTGTTATTATAATAACCTACTTTTGGTTATCCTATGTATAAAATCCTCTAAACTCTAGGGAAATAGATTCTTCGATTAAGCTATGTGAGTATTTATTGGCCAGTGGATTTATTAAGTATTAACTGCAGTCTTTGCACTGTGATAAGAACTAGTCCTTCCAAAATCATCTGAAATATTTTTTATTGTTCTCAAACACTTATTTTTGCTTTTATTCTTTCCAGATTTATAAACTGAGACGTCAAGATGTCCAGCAATTTCCCCACGTGGGAATTCCAAAATCTATGCTCTTATTGTTATACATTACTGTTTTCTATAGTGACTTGGAAATTCTACACAGAAACCTGAAATATTCCAAGAGGCACATGTGCTGTTTCTATATCTTCTGTCCCTCAGATGTCTTTCTTTGGAAGAGAAAGTGGAGTACAGAAAGTGAATCCTAGATCTATAGACGATGACAGGGCACAGGATTGCCTTTTCTTCCAGGGCAGATTCATGAACCCCCGGCAATGGACAAAGGCCTATTTCAAAGACAAGGAAGGCATTTGTCGGAGATCCTCTCACCTGTTGTACGTAAAATTGAAATGTAGGGTATGCACGTGAGAGCCTGTATGTTTCAGGGTTTGGAAAAGATAATTGGAGGAAAAACATCCCATACACATTAACAAAACAAATACCACAGAAGATAATAGGTAAAATATAACCCTCCAGGATAAAAATCACAATTCAGCAACAATACTTAATTGTAAATGTTCAAAAATGTGAACTTGGTAGAAATGAATTAACATGGAATTGAAATTACTGAATTGAATTTTTCAAAAGAATATTCAGTAAGTTGGATAGGAACCTATCCAATCTATGCTATCCTAGAGTTTGGAATGGCAAAGCAAGAGAATACCAATCAAAGATATAAATGTACTTCAGCTGTTAGAAATGATTTTTCAAATATTTGAGCAAAATATCAGTGAAATCCTGGATCTCAGAGTAGATGAAAACACGTGTTAAAATAAGTGAAGACTTATTTTATGTGTGAAGACTTGGGTATTTAATTTATATCCAAGAATACTGAGAGAGCATGCAGATGTAATTGTAGAAACATTGAAAGTATTATTTTTAAAATTGAGTGTAATTGTAGAAATACCAAAGTTTTAAGATAGACAAATGACCCTTTTTTAAGAGAAATGAAATTTCTCAAAACTATGAAATATGATAAGCTAGGCATCAATACCCATAAATATTCCAAAATATATTATTAATAAAAATCAGCATGAGTTCATTCAGAAATAAATCTACAAATTATTATCAATAAACTTTCCTATTAGTCCTTTACTTTCATCTTTTTTATCATGTCTTAAATTGTACAGTTCAGAGACTTAGAAAATAGAGGAAAAAGAAAACTCAAAGGGGTAGCAGGTTCAGTGGATGACAGTCAAAAATATCCTGAGACGATAGAACAATGGACCGAAATATAAGCTAGGACCTTTAATTGTGATCAGTGTAAAAGTCTGTATTTAGATTCAAACAATCAGTAAATATATTCCAGACAATAGAGATGGTTTCTGTTAAAAATTCTTGAGATGTTAAGCAAACAGCTACAAATTTAACGTGCATAAAGATATGTTGCGAATGACCAAAAATAAAGATAGTTCAAGCATTTTAGGCTATGTTAATGGAAATAGTATTCCAATCATGGATAACAATGATTACAAAACTTTAATTCATACCAAGCAAATTAGTACTGCTGAGGATTAAAAAAAAAATTACTTGAGGGGCTGGCCCCGTGGCCGAGTGGTTAAGTTCGCGTGCTCCGCTGCAGGTGGCCCAGTGTTTCGTTGGTTCGAATCCTGGGCGCGGACATGGCACTGCTCATCAAACCACGCTGAGGCAGCGTCCCACATACCACAACTAGAAGAATCCACAACGAAGAATATGCAACTATGTACCGGGGGGCTTTGGGGAGAAAAAGGAAATAATAAAATCTTTAAAAAAAAAAAATTACTTGAGATACTATCCTGTCTTTAAGGAGCTCACAGTTCAAGTGTGGAAACAGACACAAAAAAAGAGAATGATAAATAAAACATTTCTTCATTATGACAATATCATTAAATAATACTTGGAGTGTTATGTTCAATTCTTATCACTTAATTTTAAAAGATACCATCATTATTTAGTATAAAAAATGTAGTATAGGCTGTCAGGATCTGTCTGAGAAAAAAATTAATATCTTCGTTTTATAAATGGAACCATTAAATTGGGATTTAAAAAACAAAAACTCATCCACAAATAGCTAGTAACTGTTAAAGCTAAGAAAAACACAGATCTTTCTGCATTAGCATTACTGCTCTTAAGAGTGTATATAGAGCAGTATTTATTAGTGTGTCCTGTTGAGACAGTATTTCATAGGATATTACACACCCAAAGAAAAAGATTCCATAGTGAATAATTTTGAGAAAGATGAGATAAAACAAAATTGACAAGTTTCTTTACTATAAAGCCTTTCTGAGACTTTAATATTCTGACACGCATTGTGAATCCCTTAGAGGATAGTCTAACAGGGAGACTCTTCAAATGCATTTCACCTCAGAAGCTTTCTGTTGTTTTCTTCATTGAGTATTTGAGGGGATGGTGTTCCATGGAACACCCATTGGGAAACGCTGCAATGCTAGAAGACCAAGAAAAATCTAAATGTCGGGAACTAGAAATAAAAAAAAATTCACCTCAATGTAACATTTCAATAAGAATTTTTTTTCAGAAAATGTAAGAGCTGCTCAACAAAGGTGACTCAATACCTGTAAAACATGTTGCCCAAGAGATCACATCAATAGGTGAAAGGTCAGAGAACACTGCTAAGGTCACCTTCTAACTCGTGTTTTTGATGGCTTATTTGCAGTCATTATCAGCTGAAGTTTTCATACATTTAGTGTTCCAGATTATCTGTCCATTTTTGTACCATTTTGAATTGTCTTTTGTAGACAGAAGACATGCAGGTGAACTATCAGAACCTGTTGCAAATACGATGTCCTACATCAAAGTACACGTAACACATACAATTTACACTTATGCCAGTGAAAATTAAAGCCACTCTTCTCCAACTTACAAAACACCAGGTGATTTAAATCATCTTAATAATAAATTTCATGTGTGCAGGATAAAAGTTTTCTCATTTACAAAATGAGACAACGGGCCTGGAAAGCACATATGGGGAAGTGTGAGACCATTTTGTACACGGACTGGTGTCAGGAGCAGGGAAAGCTGTGGAATGCATAAGGCACTCTTCAGATCATTTCCGCTTACTTTTCAATGTGTCTATACCTGGTCTTGAACATCGTTACCCTCAAACAAAACATGACTGGATAATCACATGGGTTATCACTGCATTTTACTACAGTCTAACATTTATTTGCTAAAATAATAAGCTAGATATAAAATTGATACCTATTTGTGTATTCCTTGATGATCTGATATATACTAATCTTGATTGTTTCATTTTCAAATCGACTGTTGCTCCGGTCCTTGTAGATGCGGAATTCAGCTGCTGTCACAGCTTCTCCGTGAGGAATTTGAGTAAGGTCAAACCGGAATTCTTTGTAATGCCTCCGCTGGTGAGAAAAATCCTTGTCTCTTTCAACTGAAAAAAACAAGGAAGGAAAAAAGTTAGTTCTTTATAAAATATGGAAATTAATGGTAAATTCTCCAGCTTTGAAAATGAAAATAAACAAGCAGGATATTATAAAACTGGGACAACACTAAAACCACAGGCTCATACGTGTTTCCAGTTGACGGAAATTCCACAAACCAATAGCCTTTAGTTCAAAAGCAATATAACCTCTGTGGTTTTATACAAATTCCTGGACCCTAAATGGAAAAGCTATCCAAAAACATTTTAAAAAGTGGAGGTTGTAAAGTTGTTACTAGTATGTATCAAGCACCAGAACACAGGAGGGTTCATACAGGAATTAGGAATATGTTATAGAAAACTCCAGTGTTCCAGGTGAAGCTGTGGTAATATTTAGGACAGCCAGGGGAGGAAAATAGGAAGGGGGACTGAGGAGTTGCAGGCACATAGGACTGGGTTTATGACATTTGAGAGGTCAAGTGAATAAAACAAATTCATGTTCACAAGAAAGATTATTTCTAAAATATCTTCCCCAGAAGAGTTTTCTTTTCTCCTCTCAGCAATGAAATGCTCTTTTTCTAAAAAAAATTTTTAAAAAGCCACTTTCATTAGTTCTCTAGATTGTTTAGTTCAACCTCCTTAACCGTGGTGTGGCTTAAAGCTTCCCAAAGACCTCTGTCTGGTCTTGCTCAGAATTGAGAGAGGAACATATTTTCCCCTTTAGCACCCTTCCTAGCAAATGAAGCCAGAAAACTTTTCCTGTTGAGCATACTAAGGAATTTGGAGGAATTCAGGACAGTAAGTCTCAGGCATATTATTATATAATCTGGCTTTGTAAGATAGTGTATTATCTGATACAGTCTCTATCTACTGGGCCTCTAAAACTTTCTCAAGGAACTTTCTATTGAAAGGGCTCATTTTTAGTAAGACAATATCATTTGATGGTGTTAAGTTTCTCTCTATTGGTAGGTTTCTTAAAATCTCAGTTATCTAGGATAATATAGGACAGGATTACAAAAAATCCACTGCAAATCACTATGGGCAAAATGTCTCACTATTACAGCCTACAGTAATGTTTTCTAAATATTTTCAATGACATGACTCATTGCTAAAATTTTGTTACAAAAAATGTATAAGTTGTACAAATGAATTCACAAGGTTCAAAAATTGGGTTAAGATACAAAAATAGCTTGAGGAGGTTAACTGAAATTAGGTCAACACTGCTATGGATATATGAGACTCGGGGTCCTAAACTGGAGGAAGGATTAAGACTAAGGAAGAGAGAACAGGACGGTGATCATCCTGTGATTTTGGAGAGCTGAAGCTGCTAGACTTCCGAGTTCCAGTGCCAGAGGGGGTCCATGTCAGACAGCAAGCTCATGACAAAGGAACCCACAATTCCTTGCCTTTCCTCCAAAATAATCTCTGGTTTATTTTCCCAGAGGAGTAGGAGGTGGTTTAGGAGAATGAGGAGCTCATCCTCCCCCCGCCCACCCCAGACATCTAAACTAGCAAAGAGAAAACCACGAGCTACACCTGAAGGCACTTTAGTTCTGGGGCGCTTGGCAAGGATGGTGCTCTTAAGACTGTCTGGCTCACACTCCTACCACCTCGCATGACTCATGAAGATTTGTTTTCTTAAAATACCATTATCTTGGTCCTAAGAGAGGCCCATTTCTAGAGAGATCATTAATTAACTTTTCCCTAAACAAGGAAAATAACCCCATTTTTAGGATCCTATTTTGATCCATAATTCAAACCTCTTTTCTATCTAATCTTCTGCTGGCGAGAGAATAGCCTGAATAGATCTCCTTTGTCTCCATCTGTCCTTTCTCCTGACGGAGCCACATGAGAGGGAAAGCGTAAGGGAAGAAAAGACCTACAAACTGGATACGTAAGAACTGAAAGTTTGCATGTATGAACATTAAAACGAGACGCAACTTTTGTTTACAGAGGACAAAATTTAATTGACTGGAAATTTATTCTTTTCTGACCCTAACCTAAATGAAATTACAAGACAGTATTTCAATAGCACTTATTATATGCCAGGTACTGTTCTAAGCTTTTTATTAATATTAATATATTATACTTCATAACAATCTGGGAAGTGGGTTCGGTCGTTATCCTGATTTTGAAGGTGAAGAAACTGAGGAGGCATAAAGAATAAATACCTTGCCAAAGAATTTGAATCCTATCATTTGATGCCACCAAGCTATAGTTCTTAAATGCCAGGATATGCTACTTCTGCTTATAGATAATTACCTTGTCCTAATTCATTAAGTATTTATGCTCTCAGAAAGATCTAAAATCTCACATTTACAATTCAAAAAGCTCTGAAAACTGAAAGTTTGGTTTCAAGATCATTTGGCATAAGAACTGGAAATTAACTGACTTGAGGCTATTTAAAGTCTCTATCCGACTTTATATAAATATTTATTGCTTTGCTGCAGAAATGGTCATGTGTTTGACTAGATGGTACTGTCCCAGTATCTGCTTGAGAAGTTCATGCTTTATGATATGTGCACCAACTAGACATTCAAAAAATATATTTTCTTAATGTGAAAGTCCATATTCAAAATTCTAAGTAATAACAATTATTATTCAATTTTGCATTTACAATCAATTTTATATTTGAAATTTAAACCAAAAAAACCTATAGTCCTGGAAATAAAAGCTTTGACATGAATTTGTTAGGACCCAATGTAAAACACACACCTGCATAATGCAGATAAGTATTGAATTCATATTATGTAAAGTCATCTACTGTTCTGGAATCCCCTGGGAGATGTTAGTGTAATAAAGTGGAAAGCTAGAATTTCAGCCATTATTATAAGATTTGAGTTTTCTAATCCAGGCTATTTAACCTAACCCCTTAAGGGGCAAATTTTCAAAGAGTTTAATAAAATTTTATATTAAATATACCACACAGAATAAAGTTGCAATGCAAATTTTCAATGATTCAAATTCTTATATCCCACTGCTTTGAATTATAATTGCACTAGTAAATTTTATGGGACATGTTGGAATGAGTAATGGAATAAAACTTGTATTTATAAAGCCTTGCACTTCTAATGATGCTCACAAATATTCACAAGGTAATCTCAGTCACCTCAAAGAGTAATGCTGGGGAGGTGTCAAATATTAATATCCCTGACTTAAGAATAAGAAATTGGGTGATGACAGCTAGGCGGGAACAGATGTCTGTCTTCTAAAGCTCATTATAAATCTTTGTTCAATGTCCATACCACCTACAGAATGACATCCTACTGTTGTGTACTTAGGGACTAGCTCATGGTTAATATATTTAAACAACGTTTCTCAGCAGTGCACAGAAAAGTGTTAACAGGCTGGAGAATCAGGAAGTTGATCACCAATGTGTAAGCAGCATCTAACACAATACAATGCCTAATGCAAAGAAATCTTCTCATAAATAGTAGTTGAATGAAATACTGTAGGGATGGATCAAAATCTGGTCCTATCTTTTCACTCGGCATCATCCTGCTGCATTCCCCATTGAAGAAAGTCATGATCATTTATTTAATTAGTCATTTGTTTGGCATGTGTTTCCTTTAATCCTCACAATGATACTTATTTCTATTAGCTTCTAGAACTCGCCCAAGAGCCCAAGATGTATAATTGGGAGAACAGATTTCATCCCAGAATCAAGATTTCAATTCCCAAGCCCTCGACAAACCAACACTGGGTTTGCTTGTTTTTCCTGAATGTAGTTTTGTTGGTTTGTTTTATGTAATTGTCCCTCAGGAAAGTTGATCTTCTTTCAGTGCTTTCATTCTCTTCTCGGATGCACCTACTAGACAGATGCCATGCTTTCTGAACTCTACTCATTCTTCTAGAACTCACTCCCTCCAATCTTTATCTTAGCAAAAATTATTTTATTCACTTACTTATTATTGATTCCATTTCTTATATGAGGAAATTTGCATGAATAAACAAATGACTGTATTCATAGCTTGAATTAATATTATGTACTACATATATTCATATGCAAGGTCATCCTTTTACTGCAACCATATTTTAAAATAATTATAACTCACCAGCTGGATCTCTCCATACTCCAACCTTTTCTCCATTAGATCCACTACCAAAACATCATTCCCAAAACAGATGAAAAAGAATGTACACACACATTTTATATTCCTTAAATGTAAGCTTTTTATAGGAGATATTTTTGGCTTGTTCATATTGCGATGATTTTGGTAAATATTGAGCATTCTCTTTCTCTGTATTTTACAGTTTGCTATCACCAATTGTAACTGCAAATGGCTTGAAAAGCTTAAAAGATAAACAATTAAACAAGAAAAAAAATCAGCAACGTATATACTATTTTTGTTTTTTGCCTCCTAATACATTAAATATTTGATCCTTTCAATTCACTCTTTCATTTACATGTTACTTCAACTAAATACCATGAGTTTCCTAAATGATCTTTATTATCATTTCTAATAAAATCTGTATTACCAGATAAAATTATGCAGGACTCCACAACAACCATAATTACATTCCTATTTAGTGGTAGAAAATACTTTCTTAATAACTGGACAAAACAAACAAAGCAAAACAAATGAGATAAAAGAAAAGGAAACAAGCAAGAGGGTTAGCTCATTCAAGCCAGTCCCAGACGTGCTGAATACTCAGACGAGTGTTAAAACACACTGAGATCAGAGGGTGAGCACTTTTCTCTGGTGGAGACCATTCCTTCATCCCAGACCATAGACACCATTTCCGTCGTGTGAGATGGAAAAGAGAGTTCAGGAACAAACATAATAGATTTAAAACACACATACTGTATCAATCAATTCAATTATATTTAAAAAGAGAACATAATGACCTGCCCAAACTGCTGTTTTCATATCTGCTTACACATCTAACAAGATCAACAGGCTACATTGGGCCAACAACCAAGCGTACATTGCACCAATGCCACATGCTCTTCTCCCATTGCCATTCATGACACTGCCCGTTTTGAAGATTGCTAGATGTAAAACCAATGAATATCACCATAAAAATTAAATAGGTCTATCAATACAGGGTTGTTTATTTATGTCTATTTAGCTAATGGTTGCCAACAATGCTCTCTGCAAAAATTAAAAAGAGTTGCTTTGTGCGTGTGTGTACACACACACACAGAGCAACTAACAGAAAATAAACCATCAAAAAGTCATCAAAATTTATAGTTTACCACTGAAAACACAATCATAATGATGGTGGTGAATATACTTCCTTCTGCTTCTAGGAAGCAGGTTTTTGTATGTTCCGCATATTTCCATCTATGTGAACGACCTAAAGAAAGTGAAAGCTCACCTACACTGACAGAACCAGAGAATTAATTTATTATATTTTGGTTTTGAAAAGTGGTAACATCAAAGCATACAAGAGGGAAAACATGAATGGAAAGATTCACATTTCGTGATTAATGGGCTGAGAGTGAAAAGAAACAGGATTGCCTTCTATAAGCACCAAACTACATTCTAAATGCTCTAAATGGCCAAAGTTCTGCAAAGATTAAGCTTCCTGTGTTTAAAGACATACACTGAAACCTTTTATTGTTGAGATGTGACTTAGAAGTTAATGACTGATTGCAGTCTCTTTTTTTTCCCCAAATGGACACCTCTCTGAATGACTTTATCCTTAACAAAAATTGTATAGAAACACCTTGACTAAATATTTCCATGTCTACAATATCTGAGGAGTAGAATTAATTAACAGAGGATCGCAGTTTTATCTATTAGTGATTTATCTGCAGTTTTAAGGAGACGCATTCACGGGCAATCAGTCTTAATCTCCCACACAAGGGCTGTAACTTGGACGACACAAATAGAATCAGTAGCTGCAAAGAAAAGATAGCACTTTCCCAGGAGCCTAGCCAGCTGTTGAAAGAATACAGATCATTGTTTGCTGCTGAGTGCAAAAAATCATTAAGAGATTACTCATAGAATTATTACTTATCTGTGTTGCATTTTAGTGTAAAGGAAAAAAAGCAGTGATATCATGTGACTACCAAGATGTATCACTTCACAAGACATTCTTCACTGACTAGCCCACTGAGAAATATAAACTTGGTCGTATAAAAGCCTATTCTTTGGTCAGCGAGTGTACATGTACATGTTTGTTTGAATGGATAACCATTCCAGAGAGTGTGGTAAACTCCAGATTCCAGAAACCCTAAGAGCCTCTTAATACCACAGCAATGGGGGACCCGAAGGAGAGAAAATTGTCCCCCGAATGTTTGGTTTCAAAGAACAATTTCAATCGACTTCCAAATATTCTGGAGTTAAAATATTTTTACTTGACTCATAAATGCTTCATGAATACAGTTTTGTAAAGAAGGAAAATCAAAAAAGAAAGATTAGATGATTAAATAAACATGATAATATGATAGCTAAACAAATAGATTCCCTAAAGCAATTTAAAATACAATGCTCATAATTTTGAAATTTACAAAATGTAACGAATGATCCAATATTTATATATTATTTTGTTTTAAAAACTATAAGCAATTTAGGGACACAAAGAATTAAGTCTTACATAAAAAGAGCTTCGGAACTGGGATGAAGATGGTTGCATGATCTATCTGCCCTCCTGAGATCGGTTGGGCCCAGTACTCAGCCCTCAGTGGGTATTTAAACACTATAGTGATAACAACTATACATATCAAGCACTGGTATGAAAACTGATACATTTAATAATTAAGTTAATAAATAAACAATAATAACAATAAAGTATTAATTTCATAAAATTAATATATTTCAAATTTTTGTTTCTTCTCTCTTGTTTGACCCAATAACCTCCATATAGACCCAATTATCCTCCATTATCTTCTCCCCAGTAGAGATAAAAAGCATTAACCTCCTGAATGTCACAAAGTTAGTTAACTACAAAGCCAGGAATAGTATCTGAACCTGTGACTCCTAATTTAATGTGCAGTGCACCAGAGTTTCAACTAGTAATAATCACAACTTCTGTCTCCGGGCAAAAATTTTCCCCTTCCCTTCCAAGGCCAGTGTTTCCGCCTGAGCCTTGCTCCCAATGTCCTGTGCTCATTCTTAGCACGTTCTCTCCTCCTGTGTATTCAATCTTTCTCTCTCTGCTTTGTGTTGGTGCCCTGGACAATAGAACACTGCGAGCACAGCTATAGATGAACAAAGTGGGGTTTCCTGACTTGTTTCAACATATGTCATGGGCCAGATGCCATAGGGGGCCTCAGTAAAAGGGTGTTAGAAAGGACTTGTTAGAATTATGTAAGGTAATTTGGGCCAAGGTTCAGAGGCAGGGTTTTACTCTGGAACTGGGTGCCCTCAGGAAGCAGAGGTAATTTTATCATTTGGTAGAAGTTCTTCTAGAAAGTGAGAAGAAGAGAAGTAGGACAAAGCCCTAATTTGTAAAGAAAGAACACTCACTGATACTATCCAGGAAAGAGGATGTTTGGTCATTTTCGAGATTTGAACAATGTTCTTGTTTTTTAACCTGTGCTCAGACGTGACTGTTGAGTGGTCCTCTTTTTATCTTCCTCCCTTTTGGCCACAGGGTGGTCTTGTCCAATGTTGGTGTTCTGTGAGCTGTTTAAGTTCAACAGGACAACTCTGAGCGCCAGGTCAGCTCATAGCAACTCCAATGCCTGGCTGACCGGTCCAGGCCGGCTCCTGACTGTCATTGGGCTGCTTTGCTCTTTCTCACCTTCCATATCTACTCATCTTGATTGTCCTAGAAATAGCTACTGTGTTACTTCTACATTTATTCCATCCCAAAATATTGATTGGATAACTGCTCCAGGCCAAATCCTAATAGTTAAGGAGATAAAAGAAGCAAAGAGACAGGCACTAAAGATGAGAAAGACAAACATGGAAAAGTACAATTACAATACAGTTGTGGTGACGCTTTTGGGGATGTGTGTGATGCAAGGCAGAATAATAAAGGAAGGAACGAGTCATTGTGCAGGAGTCTTCAAGAGGAGGTCGTTTTGAGCTTGGTGTTAAAGAATTATTACCATGTAGAAGAAAGAGTTCACATAGTTGGAAAGAGATGTGAAAGATTATAGCCAAAGTAGTGAATAATAACTAGTTCATTATGATTGCACATTGTAGGGTCCAGGGGATTAGTAGTGGGATATGAGGAATAGTAAGAATTTCCTGGGACTTGATCAACATTTTCCAGTATTTCCATTCCATCGATGCATTCTATATTTGAATAATTAAAGACAGGAGCTTATTTTCTTTAAATCAGTATCACCTAGCACAGGTGAGCACATAGACAACACTCACATAATTTTGAATGAAAGTTGAATGAATTAATGACTCCTCAACGATCATCTCCCTTTCC
Organism: Equus przewalskii; assembly: GCF_037783145.1. Taxonomy (NCBI): domain Eukaryota; kingdom Metazoa; phylum Chordata; class Mammalia; order Perissodactyla; family Equidae; genus Equus; species Equus przewalskii. The sequence continues at coordinate 53,243,134 of NC_091849.1, forward strand.
TTACTTGATGGTTTTGCTCACGTTTTCCTCTAAAATTTTTTCCCCATTTTTAAGAGATTCGAATCCTACCTATACTTAAAATTTCCAGTTCTAATTCCACAAAGACTACTTTGAAAATTCCTATCCAAATTAATTTCTCCTGCTGGGAAACCCATAGCTCTGTTTCTGTATCTCCCTTTTGATAATGGAGATGATATAATGCCAGAGTTAAGAGTGCCAGATTTGAAGTGAGAAAAACTTAAATTCACCGTGAGTTCCCTAACTTAGTAAAGAGCATGATATTAGGAAAGTTACTCAACATCCCTATGCCTTTATTTATCCATCTTTAAAATGGAAGTAAAGCCGCACTCCACCTTTGTGTGTTGCAAAGGTGAAATGATATTTGAGAGAGGGAATCTTTGCATGGTGCCCAGAACACAGCAAGTTCTCGAAAAGCAGTAGCTATCATATTAATCACTTTCCACTTGCATTATAATTATTATGTGACCTTCCTCTTATTATTATGAGTAAGATACCTCAGAGAAATAGGCATATTTTCTTGTTGTTTTGTTTCTTATCTTTGTATTTCTTCACTTACTCCAAACAGGAATTTTTATATAGTAAATGGTCAATAAAAGTTTAAGTACATAAAATTGCCACCTGGCCTAAAACATAGCCATTTTGGTTGTCAAAAGATCAATTTCTTTATCTGGAATATAGGTTTATTAATAAAAGCGATTAATGTTATTGGTTTTTTTAAAAAAAATCTTAGAGTTAAAAAAAAAAAACTTCAGGCTAGATTCTACAACAGTGCATAGATAGAAAATAATTGTATTTACTTGATACCTTGTTCAGATATTTCACACCTGCAAAGTGGAGGATATACTAGCACATATCTTGACCGTCACATGTTGCCCATCGGTCCAAACAAATTTGCTGGTCCTGACACGACTCCTCTTTTAAAGAGTCTGAGAGTCACTTACTTACTTTTTCCCTGAATACAACAATGCATCTTGAAGTACAGAAAATATTTTGTTATTGTTTTTATTATAAATATTTTACACAGGATCTTATTAATTGGAATTTAAAATAAACACTCATCTTTTATAGGTTGGATAGTCGTATTAAACTTCAAAAATTAGTTTATAATAAATACAGATGATATGTGATTAATTATTTTGTATAATAAAAATGATTACATAATGATGAGTGAATATATTTAGTATATAAATAATAGATTTCAATCACAACATGTACAAATATTTGGGAAAAGTTTGTTTGCCTGCAAGAAGTCAACATAACAACTGTCTGATAATCACCTTTTGGTAAATATTTAGTTCTCCTGTTTTCTTTAGTGGAAGACTCTGTAGGTTTTATAGATTGCCTGGCAGCTAAAGGTCAACCATTCTAATCTCATCAGATTTCACCGAATGACTTTGTGAATTCTGCTCCGTAAATAAAATAAAACGTTCCATTTTTAGCCACCTGAAGGTGATAGAGGTTACAGTAAGTGGATATACAGCAAAGAACCTCCCCTTGCATCTTGAATACAATGAAATGATAGTTTATCTACAGTGAATATTTGTGGTTATCTGACAAAAACAGGTCAAAGGTTTTGCAAGTTTTCTTCTGGAATTGCTCAGTGCCTTCTCTAATGACTGATAATTAAAAACAGAGCCTGGAACTATCAAATGTGGTGGGTGACAGATAAGCAGTAGATTAATGCCAATACTTGGTTAGGAGACACTAAAAGGTCAGGAGTCACAGGAATTAGCCATTGTGCTACTGTGAAAAGACAGACATCAGAAGTCTATGATCCCATTAACAGCTCTTTCCCAAGCCTAAAATCCATTCTCACTTCCTTTGGTTATAACTCAGAGATAATCTCCATGTCATTACACACATGAAGTCAAAGTGACACCACTCACCCTGAGTATCAATAGTTTGTGTGCACATTTTTATTTATATAATATTTTTTTCATATCACATTTTTAGTATGTTCAATACTCATTTTGGAGAATTTTAGAGACATTTTACCCAGAAAAAATTTATACTTAATGGAAAGAAAGAAAAACTAGAAAACTTGACATTATATTAAATTTGTTAAGAACTTCTCTGCGGGAGAAAAACCGAAGTAGGTTTAAGACAGAGTTTGCATAGTATAAAGGATATGAGAATTTTTGTAGCTGAACAAACAAATAAATATCTTTCTCAAATTAACTGCTTTAACTTTTAAATCAGCATGATAACTTTTATGGAGTTCACTCAAGTTCAATTTGTGGTTCAATCTGTCATTTGAAACAAAAGCAAACTATAAATTTCTTTTGCCAAATGGGCTTCATCAATGAAGTTTGGTACATGGAAGGAGATCACAGAGAAATGTGGTTATACTTAATGATGGATAAAGTTATGGGAGACACACTGACTTGGTTTTATAGATCTTCAAGAAGAGGAATAAAATGATGTATAAGAATATATTACATATAGAATTGATAACTCATGTAAGAGTAGCTGATGGTCCCTGTTTGTTTCCTATGAAGGGCTTATTTGCCATCTATCTCCCTCACTAGATTTTAAACTTGCCAAGAGCAGTTTTCTTGGCTCATCACTGTACACTCGGCTCCTACCTCAATCCCTGGCACATGGTATGTGTGCAATATACATGTGGAATGCATGAATATAGGAATACATGTTTAGTTCCGGTTCTTTGTTGTTGTTGTTGTTTCAGGAAGGAGAGTAAATGCAGACTCTTAAATGAGCCTTTCCCGTGTTAAAAAGTAGTATTATTCCCAATGGTATACTCATTTTTTCCTTTCTTTCCTTTCTTCTTTTAAAGGAATTCAAATAAATAGCAATAACTTATTATTGCTTGACTGAATCCTATTGTCGTAAATGTATTTTCAGTTCCCACTAGCTATATTGTTACTTAAAAACATGTGCTACACCAATAGAATCTCTATGATTCTTAAATGGATGTACTGCTCTTTGGGAAGGAGAAAAAGGTAATAGAAAAATTAAATAACATTACTCTTATTTTATGGTTATTGATAGAATTGTAGTTAAAATAATTTGCAGACTGAATCATGTATTATAGAAGAGACATTTATGCATTTTTGAATATAGCATAATAATTGATATATCCTTATTGATTTGTCTCTTATTTACATAAAAACACTTAAGAATTTCATTCCGCCACAATATGTATATGTAATATAACCAAATCTTTGGCAATATGTTCATAATTTTTTAATCTTCTTCCTAAAATTTTGAAAATAATGGTGACTTTAAAAATTGGTTTTGTTTCTTTTAAGATTTTATTTTTCCTTTTTCTCCCCAAAGCCCCCAGTACATAGTTGCATATTTTCATTTGTGGGTCCTTCTAGTTGTGGCATGTGGGACACTGCCTAAGCACGGCTTGATGAGCGGTGCCATGTAAGCGCCCAGGATCCGAACCTGTGAAACCCTGGGCTGCAGAAGTGGAGTGTGTGAACTTAACCACAGGGCTGGCCCCCAGTTTTGTGTTTTTAGTTTCTTTTCTGTTTAGAAAAAATTATAACTGCTTTTATTTGCTATGCTTTTGTAACATCATCCTTGAAAGTGAAAGTTCATTTTATCAGTCTGTATGTTTACAGATTGTACGTGTCTTGACTTGCTTAACATTTCTTTATAGCACATTATTAAAATGGTGAGTTAGATGAATCAATACATTGTATTAAAAGATGTTTTCTATAATTGGAGACCCACTTCAGAACATGTGCTAGATTTAATAAAAATGGAGCAGGTGCCAGAATCAATAAAGAAATCACATGATATTCCCACATTTATTGGATGAGGCCACATTGTAATTAGAGTCAAGGGATCCTTAGCGGTCTCAGGTCACAGAGTATTCACATGAACAGTCTCATATTTTGGTTGATCTGGTTTCACACTCCTGGGCCTTTCCTTTGTTTTGGGATTTCAGGTCAACCACAAAACTCAGAGCAAAATTCAGCTAAGAATCATTGAGCAGTATCTGGTTTGAGTTCAAACTATCAAATCCTCCAAGTTTCTTAAGATGCACACCTGGAAGGAACAATAAGTCTTCTGAGAGCCAGGTCAGACAATCTCATTTTAGATTCAAATTTAATAACTTCCTCAGTCTCCAATCCAATTTTATATTAATTATCAGATGGTCTGTTTTCTGATGCTTTTGTTGCTAAAAGTTTGACTTGTTCATAGTGTTATTTAATAATCCATCCGACTAACCCATATGTGCTGTTATGTAAACAACCAAATTTGGCGATAGGAAAAGCTGAATACCAACCTGATGTAAACCACATATTCCTTAAAATGGTCAGGAGCTGGTGACACCTAGTACCTCCAGAAGTGAGTATGAAGAGCAGGTATGAGTGTGGGGTTAAAATGAGGATGTTTGAGTGTTAGCTGTTTAAGAAGCGGGTGGGTTCTTAGACGGCCCTTCACATCTGTGCTGCTGAGTGACTGCTCCTCCACACATGAGCAGAAGTTTGGAAGTTTTCAGAAGAGAGGAAAATTGTGGCCTCTCCAGCACAGTTGAGAGTGTGGTGGTACACCGCAGACAGAGGAAATAGAGAAACCTATGCATACTAAATGCTGAATCACAGGTCTCTTTCCCCACTTGGTTCCCAGAATGTTGACAGCCAGGCCTGTACCTTCCAGACAAGAGAAGGAGAGTTCTCTCATTGAAATCTGACTACTCTGAGGAGAAGGACTAAGTCCCATGAAACGGCAAAGCAGAACATCTTAAAGAAAAAATGATGCTGGCAAGTTTCACCCATAGCCTGAGCTTCTAATTAGCTTTTCAATCTCTCACTACTAAATGAGAGCAGATGAGTGAAGATCACTAAATATCTGAGAAAATTCTCTACCTTCAAATACAGAGACAAAGTAGATTTTAAAAAAAGGAAGTTGAAAGAACTTTGGGAAAAAACTACTAGAAAAACTACCATAATACCCTTTGAGAGTTAGGAGAAGGTATCGCACTTGTGAAACAAGAAGATGCTATAACGAAAACAAATATTCAATGCCACAATGCCATTGGGAATAAAGCTGAAAATCAACCTCAGTTTGAAAGATTAAATTGAGGAAATTTTCAAAAAGGAGAGCAATTAGTCAAAGGAGTGGAACATAGGAGAGGAAGACGGAAAAAAAAGAAAGACAAGAAAAGGATTAGCCCAGAATTAGCCCTAATTATAGTGGTTCCATAAAGAGAGAGCAGGAAAAAAGAAAAATGAAATTATCAAAGAAATAATTCAGCTCACTGATCCAAAGTGCAAAAGCTTCAAGAATGAAAATGTGTGCTCTCTGGACAAACAGAGGATTCTGCAAGCTTCTAGAGACAAAATAAATATCACATAAAGAGGGATCAGGAATCAAAATGGATTTAGACTTCTAAAAAACAACACTGCAATCTAGAAGACGAAGAAACAATGCCTTCAAAATCATGACGAAAAATTATTTGCACCCTAGAATTTCATATTCAACTAAATTATCCATCAAATATGAAGGCATAATAAGGATACTTTCAGACATAAAAGGTATCAAAAATTTGGTTCCCAAAAAATATTTCTTAGGAATTTCCTAAAGAATTTGATCCACCAAAACAAGTAAGCCAGAAAGAAGATGAAGGCATGGGCTATGGGGAAGAGACGGTTTAACACAAGAGAAACAAAGATCGCTCCCAGAATGATCACGACAGGAGAGCTCGGGACAGCTGTGCTGTAGGCATAGAAGGCAAACAGTCCATGCTGGAGCAGTGAAACTCAACACAAAGATATTTTAAGGCTACCATCATAAAGATCTCATTTCCCGTTCATTCTATCCTTTGAACCTGACAAAGTCTACATGAGCCAGAACCAGATCTGTACCTGCAAGTGGTTTCCGGACATGATTTACGAAGTTCCTGCTCTCTCCTCAAAGTACTGCAGCCTAGATCATCCAAGAATTGGATCTCAAGCCTTCCCACAGAAATTTGTTTTGTTTTGTTTTTTTCTGTACTCCTCAAAGCTGGCTGTTGACCACAGTGAGCCCAGAAGGTGAGGCTTCAGAAAAGGTCGTACCTTCTCGCCATGTTTCAGTTGACTGGACCATACCTGGCCTCACCACATTATAGCTACCAAAATTCCCAGGATATTACCTCCCCAGAAAGGACTCTTTAAAAATTGTCAAGCAAATTAAACCAGAATTTTATTCAGAAGCTATGTTTATCTCATCTTCTGGAACCATTCACCTAAACACTTTTACTTACCTATCTAGCTTTGTGTTTCCTAAGAGTTTTAATAGTAGTTTTATACTTGCTCATGTGTCAAACATATCTGATAGAATATAAAATATGTAATTAAAGTAGAGAAAAATAACTTATCCAGGTTCAAATATACAGCAATCCGTGAAGCATGGATTCAAATCTAGGTCTGACCACATTAGTGCCTCTTAGGAGATGTTCCAAGAGCCTACTAAATTTCTTTGAACATTTATCTTTATGCTCTGCCTCAGTGTTTATACTAATTCCAAAATTCAACTGTTTCTCATTTTCCTTTGGACCTCTTTCCTTTATAAGTAAATCATAGAGAGGTTTGGACTGTCTAACACTAGGGAGCATTTTCAGTAATCCTCACAGCATTGATCATAGCACAGGATTTTGAGACTCTGCAAAACGCAATTATTATTCCTACAATCATATCTAAGTACAGCAAGAACTGCTCTTGTATAGAAACAGAAAACACACTTAAAGTTCTGTTTTCTGTTCTCACTCCTTGATGTGTGTTCACAACAGCAAACAAGGCGCATCCCTGAAAGCGTATGAGCATCACTACGCAATTTACTCTGCGTTGCTCTTAACACTCAATGAAAACAGAAGTCTTCTCGAAGCTATGTTTGACATATTTCCAGTTATAACTAGCTTTCTTCTTGTTTGCTTTTGAAGGAAATCAGCTAAAGCTGAAGATAACCATGTAAATAACCATTAAACAGAAGAGAGATGACAATGGTAATGAAAATGGTTAAGGGACTTCATTTGAAAGAGAAACTGAAGGCATCTAAGAGAGGAAGGCGTTAACAAACCTCATCAATATTCATTACCTGATAAATTCAGGCAAGTCTTGTCAAAGAACATGTAGACAGGGCAGCAAGCTCGGAAGAATAAAGCAAAGCCTGTATCATCAACTATATTAATGATGGTATAGAAATTAGAAGCTATTGTGTCTCCTTTCTTCTTACTCAAAAATCACACAGGATATTCCATACACAGTCATGGAATCCTAATGAATTTATAAAGCTTAGGTAGATATTTAAAAGTCTTATAATGTTCAGAGTCAATAATAATAATAGTGATTATAAAAATTATAACTAACATTTAGGAGACATTATGCTAAATGCGTATAATCTTACTTAATACAATATGTGTTTAGTGAGAGAAGAAAGAGAAAATCAGCCCGCGTGTAGCGAATGTTTATTATTCAGCCACAATTTTAGGCAGAGAAGATTGGGGAGCAGAGCGGAAGGAGGAGGGTAGAGAAGAAAGAGTTATCTTCCTGCAGGCAAGTGTCTAATTACTCTCTGGGGTGGTTCGATTTTAGAAGAAATGAAGATCATGGAAAGTAACATGAAATTAGTGTTAATTAAATTAGAACATTTTTCCATCTGTGATTAATGTCTTTCTTGCTGAAATATGAAATTGTCTGTTCTTGTAAAGCCACTTTAGGTTAGATTTCATAAACAGGCACTTCTTTTCCTCTCTCCTCAAATCTTGCTTTCCATTCACTCCTAGTTATATTGTGACAAAAGAATTCAATAAATGTAATACTATTTATGTTATCTGCATTCAATTGATAAGTAAAACTACATCCTCACATGTTTAACATGACTTGCCTCTTGTCTCTGCATAGAGGGCTGCCGTCATTTTTTGAGGATTCTGAATCGTCTCGGAAGAAAACTTTCACTCGGCTGGTTCATGTATTTGTTTTTTCAGGTCTTTATCCATTCATTTAGGTTATGGCTACAAAAATTCAATCAACTATCATTTTATTGAAGCTTTGAGTGTGGCAGAGTGTCATGGAGCATCATGGGGCATACATCCCTCCAAAAAAGCTGAAACTCATAGTTTATATGATTTATTTTTTAAAGTAAATAAAAGAATACATTTAAGCTGACAGCAGAGATGAGATTTCAGATACAGATTTTATATGTGCTCAGAATATACCAAAGAAAATGCTACCGAATTCTGGAACAATTACTTTGAGAAGACATCCTCATGAACAGCAGTCTCTATTCGGTCTTTTGCTACATCTCTATTTGCAGGGAAGCATTCACCTTATTCCTAACATATCATCTAAAAAATAATCGTATGAGAACCAAGACCCTGTCCTAAATTCCCCCCATCAAATAAGAAAACGCAAGATTTCATCAAAAGCTTACAAAAACAAGAGCATAACATGAATGGAGCAAAGTTTACTAACTGAGCAGGGATCATCTCTTTGGTTTAAAAGGCACACGTACAGAAACACTTTGACTTGGTTAGCATAATGCAGTTTTACCTTTTGCACTACATACTATCTTGCAAATAAACCTAAGTTACAAATCTAGTTCCACTCACATTTACCGAGCACCTATTTTGTACAAGGTGCTCAGCTTGAAGTTGGGGAAGGGAGAGCTTAAGGCATAGTATAGACACTACTTTTGTGCTTAAGACTAAACTACATTGTTTAGGGCTCCAGAGTATATAGTTCTATTTTTCCATTTCCCTGTGTCTGAGGCTTGGATTCTGTCCAATTTTCAGTAACCTATTTTTCCTTTCTAGAATGCCAACTATAGCCTTCATTGTGTTCAAGAGGAAAGGCCACAGATAGAGCACATTTGAAAAACACTTCAGTGGTAAGGGACTAAGAAAGGAATTTTCTGTCGAAACTATTTGGGGGAAAGTGTTACAAACAGTTTTCAATTTAAATTTAAAACCAAAGTGAGAGATGAATTTAGAGTTAAACAGCAGTAGTTTAGAACTAAAAAATAGGCATTTAATCTACACAAATGTTGGCATGTTTTCAATACATTTTAACACAAGTGAAGTACTGAATTTTTTTTCTTGAATATCGAATGGAATCATAACACCATCTCAATATTTATTTAAGTGTAACTTGCATGGCTCAATTTTCCCAACAGAAACAAAACAAATTAGCATACTTGTGAGGTTGATTATGATATCTAAAAAAGACTCATAAAAACATCAGAGAATGAACAATTGTTATAATTACAGCTGGTGTTAATTGAGAATTTAAAGTATGCCATGCAATGAATCAAGGGTTATAGATGCATTTTAAAATTAACTACTATATAAAATCCGTAACTGCAATTCAAAATAATTTTAAAAGTGGTTGTTATTGAATTTTTAGAACATAATTGTTAGCATTAAGAAGTTGCAAACATTAATTGTATCCTGGAATTTGTACATACATAGAACTATTTTGCAAAGACTAGAGAGCCTATTTCAAAAACAAAAACAAACAAATAAAAACCTTCTTCCAGCCCTCGAAAGGGGTTTAAGTCTAGACGTAATAGTTCCATGGTCCAACATGAAAATCTAATGATACATCTTGATGAACCAAGTTATGTGATGAATCAGTCTTAAGAATCAGATTTTCGTCTGCTGACTTTGTAGACCCCCAGCTAACAAACTCTAGGCTGTAGAGACGTTAATCTCGCCCCTACACACACACACATCAGTAGGTATCCCTAGAAGACCTCCCAGATTTATCTAGTTTGCCCTCCCATACTCCGCACTAGTGCCAACTAACATACTCCAGAGAGTGCCGTCAATTCTGGACTCATATAGCTGTACCTTTGTGATTTCTTGTTCCAGTGTGAAACATCAGTGTTAGGAAGTTCGCAGATCTCTCTTAATACTGTCTCACACTACAATTTGGAAACACTTCTTAGATTGAACTTGAGGGACATAAAAATTCAAATCAGATGATATATTGTGGAAAACTAAAATTAAGTATAAGCAAAGTTCTTCAAATTTATGCTGCTATCAAATGTGGGATTTTTGATATTCAAAGTATGGGAAGGACTGCTAAAAATTACGTAACTAGAACAAGTTTTAAAATAATCCTCTATATCTAAAATATAAGTAATTTAGACAGACAATTGATAGACAGACAGACAGACAGACAGACAGTTTATTTTGGGCTAAATCCTTCCAGTCTTTCTAAGCTGTCTCATTAAATACTACTTTAAAAATTTCTGGGAGTGCTTTTAAGATCTGGACCTTCTCCAAGTTATTTATATCTTTTAAAAAAATCTTTCTCTGTCCTATTATTCCCCATGGAAACATCTATAGAATCACATATTTTCCTCGTGCTTTTGCTGCCATACCTCTGTTGAACTTTATAAATTATAAATAACAAGATGTTCCACAACCATTTTCCTTCTAATTGCATTTTGGAATTTTGCACAATTCAAAAAAAAGCTTTAACAAATAGGTATATAGAAATCATATAAAGGGCATGTCTTGGTGTGCTATTATGTTGAACTATTTTGAAAAAATAAATGCCTCAATAGATGAAGTGTTAGGAATCTTTCTCTAGCAGATCTTATTAATACCATGGTATTTATGGGAGTGGAATTTGACTAATTTTCCCATTGTAATCTGTTCACTAGAGATCCTTTAATGATTGTTTCATTTCATTTTTTTGAACTTAACTTCTAAATTAGACTGTTTTAAATATTTTCTAAAACAAAAAAATATGAAAAATATTAAATCATGGAGAGAATGATATTTTGTTTTCATACTTGATCACTAATACATGCTCAATTTTCTGTCCGTTCTAGCTCCTTGATGACTTTTAGGACGATTTGTGTATAGCACATTGTGTAAGAGGTGACTTCACCTCTTTATTTCTGGTCGCAGTTTCCTAATATCTCCCTTAAAGCTTCATAATCAGTTGAAATGTTGGCAGGAGCCAAGAAAGGGACAGGAGACTCAGAGCGATATTGGGTAAAAGTTGCTGATATTCCAGCACACTCAGAAAATAGTAAAATGACAACCTTCTAGAAGCTATTGTAGGCCATCCACACCCAAAAAAACTCTCTCTCTCTGTCTCACTCACACATACCCACACATACACACACACCCACATACACAGAGGCAGGCTCACTTTGCATGATGCCATGTCAACTGAAATTTGTGCATATTGGAACTGTGTCCTCACTTTGTACTAATCTGTCATGGTCTCAGTTGCTGTGGAACCATGCAAATCAAGGACATGGTTTTGAGATGCGTGAGTTTCAGTTAACACAGCACTGTGTAAAACACGGACTACCTGTGCGTATGTGTGTATATGTGTATACACATACGTATATAGGTATACATACACATTATATATGTATACGCACACAAAAACCTACACAACACACACACATAAACTATGCTCTGGCATACTTTACCTATACCGAAGCATTTTGTAATTAGAAGGTTATTTTCACGTTCATGTAAAAAAATGTGGAGTTAATTACTCAAATGCATATCTTTAAGCTTTTTAATGGGACTTTTTCTTAAATGAGATAAAAGTGATATACAGTGAAATGCACATATCTTAAGTACAAATGTGCAATTTGTGAGTGGGTCAAATGAATACACTTATATAACCAACATCCCAATCAAGAAATAATTTGCATCACCTCAGAAATTTCCCTCATGTCCTGTTCCAATCAACTTCCCCCCCCCCCCCGCCCCCGACATAGACAACTATTCTTATTTTTATCCTAAGAGTTTGGCTTTTCTTGTTCTTGAACTTCTGGCTTCTTTCACTCAACAAAATGTTTTAGAGATTCATTCATGTTTCTGTATCTACCAGTGTTTGTTCTCTAAGTATGCTAAATATTAGTTCATTTTCTAAGTATACCATAACATATCTAGAATGATGGACATTTGGGTTATTTCAACTTTGGGAATATTATGAATAAAGGTCCTATAATTATTCTAGTAAACCTTTTTTGTGGACATAGATTTTTAATGTCTCTGGAATAAGTACTTAGCGGTATAGTTGCTGGATCACAGGGTACATGTATTTTTAATTTTCTGAAAAACTGCCAGAAAGTGTTCCAAAGTGGTTGTACCATTTTGCACTCCTGCTACCAAAGCATGAGACTTCCAGTTGCTCTGTATCTTTACCAAAACTGGTTGCTATCTATCTTTTTAAATTTTGCTGTCCCAGTCATTGTAATTTTAATTTATATTTCCTTAATGACTTTCCATATGTTGAATACTTTTTCATATGTTTTCTTGCCGTTCATAAACATTTTCATAAATGTTTTGTATATATTCACATACATTTTCATATGTTTTTTTCCATTCATTCTTTGTGAAGTGCCTGTTCAATCTTTTTGGATTGTCGTATGCTATTGGATTGTTTATCTTACTATTAATTATTTGTAGGAATATAATATACATTTTAGATGCAAGTCCTTGGTTGGATATGTATATTGATAATGTTTTTTCTGGGGGTATGATTGTACGTTACATTTTCTTAGTGTGTTATGAACAGAAGATTTTCGTTTTGCTAAAGTCCAATGTAGTGTAACTATTGTCTAGCTAACTAGAGAGAGAGGGAGGGAGGGATGGAAAGAGAACTCTTGCAAGGTCATGAAGATGTTGCCCTATTTTTGTCTAGAAGCATTATAATTCTAAATTTTTCATTTAATTCTATGATCCATCTCTAATGATTCATTAGTATGTGTATAGTGTGAAGTAGGAGTTGAGGCTCATTTTTTTCTGTATTTTTATCCAGTTGTTTCAGCACCATTTGTTGAGAAGACTATCCTTCCCCATTAAATTTCCTTTCCTCTTTGGCACCTTTGTCAAAAATTCTTTGAGTGTAATTCTGTGGGTTTATTTCAGTACTCTCTATGCTGTTCCATGGCTCTTTTTGTCTATTTTCACTCCAATACCACTCTGTCTTGATCATTATAACTTTATACTAAATCCTGAAATTAGATAGTACAATTCTTCCGTATTTATTTTTCTTTTTTTTCCAGATTATTTTGGCTGTTCTAGGTCTTTTGTATTTCCATATATATTTTCAAAGTTTGTCAATTTCAATTTTTTTAAGACTATTGGTATTTCAATTGCCATAACATTGAATGTATAAATTAAATCAGGGAAGATTGTCATCTTAACAATATTGAGCTTTTTAATCCATGAAGTCAATCTATGCCTCCACTTGTTCAAATCTCTTTAATTTATTCCAGCTATGTTTTATAGTTTCTAGTATAGAGGTCTTATATATCTTCTGTTAAATTTATTTTTGATGCTATAGTAAATAGTGTTTTAAAGTTTTATTCTTCAATTGTTTGATGCCAGGATATAATCATTATTTTATATTGACCTTGTATCCTGTGACTTTGCTAAATCCACTAGTTTTTCTATTAGTGGTTGTGTAGAATGTTTTAAAGGATTTTGAACATGCTCATGTTGTCTGCAAATAAACAGTGTTTTACTTCTTCTTTTATAATCTTTATTTCTCCCAACTGGTTAAGAACTCCAATATAATGTTGAATAGACAGGGTAAGCAAAGCTGTTCTTACCTTATTCTCTATCTTAGAACGAAACCACTCAATATTTCACCTCTCAGTGTAACGTTAACTGTAGATTTTGTGTAGATGCCCTTCACAATATTGGTATTATTTGTCTGACCCTGAAGATTTTCTTCTAATGCTTCTTAGAATGCAGGTCTCCATGCATTGAAATATCCCCATTTTCATTCATCGAAAATAGATCATCATTTTAGGCATCGTTGTGAATGCTACATTGTAGAGAGTCTGAACGTTTTCATTCTTTGAATGCTATTGAGTTTTATTTTGATAGAAAATTCAATCCCTGAAGGATCCTCTTAATCCCCTCAGTCTGTGTTGTTATGAGATGATGATTTCTTAGAGCAGACTGTCTTAGTTAGGGTATGGGCCCTACCCTAGGTATCCTTCCTCCTAAAATATGGCCTTTCTGAAGTCCTAACTGACTGAGTCAGTCCAAGTCAGTAAGGTCTCTCCACTCTGGTCGGGCTAGATCTTCCAAAGTTCCCATGACCTGACCTCTGCTTCATCCCTGGAGAAGCTGCTGTCTGCTAGGCCTCTGGGATTTTCAACCTGCACTTACAGAGCCCAGCCCTTAGCCAAGTTCTGGAGGGGAGCTCAGTGCCTCCACACAGCTCCTCACCCGTAGTACCTTTCTCCAAAAATTCCAACTTCCTCAGCAGCCCCAGTCTCCAGTCACTACCTCCTCAGCTCGGTGGCTGCTGCTCTCAGCTTAGGCTCCACCTTCTTGTTTCATGGTCCCCAAAAATGCCACCACACAGAAAACCTGGGCAAGTATGAGTGTCACCTTGTGTGCATCCACTCCATTGAAGACGATAAGCCTCCACTGCCTGCTCTTCAATGCCTAGAAAGGTCGCCTCATATATTTTTTCTCAGTTTCCTAGGTTACTTTGTTTGGTTTTATTGTGTTTTTTAACCTCAAAGATATGTCTAAGACCAGTTAGTCCGTCACGATCAGAAGAAAAAATACCATTTATGTATTTTTTAAATGTTTGAGCTAAAATAGTATATATCAGCCTTAAAGAATTATTTTTCCTCACTCATCTAATTACTTCTTCTTTGCTATGAGATTGAAAAGAACCTAATTGCTTGTCTGTACCAGAGGCAGTCTCCTAAGAATAAATATTATTAAATCTATTCCCCGGCCATTGGTACTGATTCTTATGAAAACTTTAAAACCAAAAGATAAAGTAAAATTAAAAAGGAGAATAAAGTAAGAGTTTTCTGAATTTTCTTTTTCCATAGGCTTATCAAATAAAAAAAAGTAATTCACAAGGCTACATTCCACCATGTAAAAACATCTTTTTCTTTTCTAAGTATTCCCAGTTAGGATATCTGATTTTTAGACTTACTGATAAATGATTAGCTTTTACAGCAGAATGGCTGGTTCATCAAATTGCTTGGTACAAGTATAAAATTTTAAATTTTCCTCTAAATATTTAAGCATTTTATGAACTATATAAATTAGTACATTTTGAAGTCAAGAAATATAGCTAATCAACTAAAGCATAAGTGGACATCTCTACAATGACATTTGGAGCAAAAATTTCAAAAACTTGCATACCGCCTTAACCATTTGATCATAACTGATATAATGTTTTTTTCACAAATTGAAAGTTAGATTTTTTTCTGCATTACTCTATAACATATAGGCCCTGGATTTCACACTAATTAGGCTGGCTTTGTCTCTAAAGAACCAGGGGGTTCTTCTGCAAGCACAATGATTTAGGAATAGTGAAAGTCAAACCAGCTGTAAATATGTTTAGATAAAAGGATTTGTAATAAGTCAAGTCTCTAGCCGAGGATAATTTGAGCACACAGATGAATTCGTTATATAATATTTGTTTTTCAGATTATTATTTCAACTTTAATAACTGAAAAACAAAAATAGACTAGTTTCTACTTCGGTAGAATTTTTTATTCTAATAATAACAAAAATTAGTTACTAGTTTTGAGGTGAGGCTTTATATAATCATTTTTCTTAATAAAATGCAAGATTTATTATTCACACTGTACAGTGGAGTAATCTGATATTCAGAGAGTAAAAATAACTAATCTGAAATAGCAGAAATGATTATCTGCTATCATATCAAAGACACTCTTTGACACATAGTAGTTGCTTAATAAATGAATGTTGACCGAATTAACAAGGCTTTCCAGTACTGCCTGAGCCGAGACTCAAACGCAGGTTTGCATGACTCTCAAATTGGTACTCTTGATATCCTGCCCTGAATAATATGCTAATATCCTGCAAAGAAACTTGAATTCTCTGAATAATTTTAAAATTCAGATTATGGCACTCTTGTTAAAGTAAAAAGGAATTGTTCTTAAATTTTAATTCGGTATCAGCCACTAGGTTTTTTATGAAGAGTCAAACGACCCTAAATAGCTTCATTCACATCTCTACCAGCAACACATACACTGAGGGAGAAGCCTACATATGAATCAGTATTTATGCTACAGGATAAGTTGCTTTTACTTTAATGAAGTTTCCACCCACCCTTTCGATAAACATCATATTATTTTTCCGAACACAGGAACACAGCAGGAGCCTAGGAGTTGATTGTTCTGTCTTCTGATTAAGGCATTTTCCCCACTAAGATTTTGCATTCAGAAGAGGAAAAACAAGCAAGAGTTTGGAGATGGTCCACTGACAATTTATCAACTCTTTTAACCACACTGCTGTCATCATGCCTCATTAATCTAATTCTGATTTGGATAATTGAATAAAAACATTGTCATGTTTCCTTTCCTGCAACATCAATCTAAAGTCAGCAAGCTTTTTCTAAAATTAAAAATAAAAACTATCTGCAGAGGGAAAATATAGTATCTTGAAGTTATACAATTTTATAGCTACAACAGATTATGCATATTTGTGGACTCATTTAATGTTATGCATTTAAACTAGAAGTAATTTCCTTTTTATAATGGCCTTTCTCCTTGAGAGTGATTTTGTGAGTTCTACAAATTTTGCAGATTACCTCGTTTCCAAAAGTTCAGACTTCAAAATAGCTCAGAGCAGATCACTAAAATTCCATGGGTATTCAATAAATGGAATACCAATACTTTTTTATTAAGAATTTTATAAATTACATAATCTATGGAAAATTTGTTTTGTTGCCCTTTAAAATCTAATAAATGTACAGTTTAACTCTTTCTATCAGTAATTTTGAAATTCTACAGAAAAATACTTATGATTCCATACAAAATGATATATCCAAGACATAAAACTTTTCTAAGAAAAAAGTAATAATGCTGTTTAACACCTACCAAAATATTTTCTAAGACTGAGATATTTAGCTAAAAATGTACATTTTGAAATATTGACCCTGACCCATTAAATTCATTTTAACTCCATTTCCAAAACCAAAAAGTGACACCTTGTATATATCATATAGCTTCAGTTTAATTCACCGTGTACATGACTGTCAGTGGTATTTATTATTTCCTATACACATGAAAAACCATAAACAAATGCAATTCTGCGAGTTATTTGAAACATACTAAAATCCGACATCCCCTAGAGGACATTCACCAAATTTTATGGCTAATATCTTTACACTGCACATGCACATAATAAGAAACAGAGCTGTCATATTTACTTCAATGGACATTTATAATGAGATTTATATTTTTGCCAAGAAATTTGAGTTTCACAACAAATCAGATATGCTGAGACAATAAAAAATAAACATGGAACTTTATGAATTATTCCAAGATATGATTTTTACCATACAAATTACCTGACATCTGCAAGTAACTAAATCACTCTGTAGCGAATTCACCTGAAACCTAAATGGATCTGTGGAGCAACGCTTGAAATAAAATCGTGGTCTAGATGCTTTGGTATAGTGATATAACCAGAAGGTGGACGGATTTCCATGGAATATGGGAATATACAACACTTCATTTATTGTAAAGATGAGTGTTTCCTACAAACGTTAAGATGTTTTTTATTTACTAGGCAGATCTGTGGGTGATAGCAGTAGTGTCCTGTTACTTTAAAATTGCTTAAATAGCTGATATACTCACCTGGATTAAAATATGAGGTTGAACTATCATAAAACCACAGCAGGAAGCCTTTCAGAGAATCACAGGGAAGAGATCATCAGTTTCCTCTCACCCAGGGAGAGAGACTATGGTACTTCTCTCTGTCCGTGATCTGGAAGGTATGCTACGAACCCTCTGGGTTCAGTTTATCAAATTTCCTCATGTCAGTCTTGGAAAACGTAGATTGTACCACTAGGCAGCCATTTTCACTCCTCATTCCCATACTTTTATAGAATAAAGAATTTGTGAAGAAGGACACCGAATCCAATTCCTTCCTCCCCAGCCCCACCCTCTAACCTCAATGTTCTAAGGCAAGAAAATCTCAGAGGAAGAAATGCTGCCCCTAGAGAGAGGTTTGGAAATATAGAGCCTTGACATTTAGTTGGAAGAGCAACACCAGAGTCCCTCAGAGGGAAGAATTATCTCGGCCCCACATCCCCTTTGAATGGCCACCAGACTGGACCTCCATAAACAGAAACTGGCCATTCTTTAACACGTAATAATCCTTAAGAGTTTTTCCTGAACTTACATGAGAACACCAGTCACTCAGCGAAAGTTCAACACTGAAAGGGAAGCTTAAGTGGAATAAAGGCATTGTCTTGAAATTATTGAATTATTTACTCACTACTTTATATTGTAGCCAATGTGTAATTTAAATGCAATGTGCTGATAGTAAATGAAATGGAAAGGGACATACCAGTGCTGATTGGATAATTTCCATTTTGTTAATGTGTTACTCCCTGCTACTAAAGACACATAGTAGATGTTTGGGATGGTCCTCATTATGTTACTAGAGAGTAAGGCTGCCCAAAGTAGTTTAGAAAAGCTGGCAACCGAAAGGGCTCAAGATAGCATTATTTGCACCCTCGCTTGAGACACTATCATAGTCTCTCACTTTCTCCACTTCAATAGTCGGTCATTTTTCTTTTGGATCCTGTCTTCAATCAAACTTGAACTCTTATCCACACACATTACCATCCTCTTTCTCTTATCATGTGCAAATGGCATGGTTTTTTATTTCTTATCCTAACACTAATTTACATGCTCGTATTTCCCTGAATGTCTGCTCTTTCATTTCAGTGTTTTTTGAATAGAATGGCTTCTGACGTCACATCTCTTAAATTCAAGTATTTTCATTCTTAGTAGGTGCAAGCATTTTGTTGTTTCATCTACTAATCTAAGACCCAAGTCTTTATATATTTAAATATATAATATTTAAAAATAAATTATTTTTCTTTTTATTCTTTATATTACATTTAAACATTAGCTGTAGTTTTATAATTATGTGTAAGTAGATTATATTTTTTGATGATTTTCATTTAGGGAAAGTAAATATTTATCATTAAAAGGTAGTTTCAAGATGAAATCACTGCCCTAAGGCAGAGATAGGAAAGGAACCACTGAGGGCTAACTATGAACCAGATTTGTCCCAAGCATTATACACCCACAATATATCCATTATATACCCACAACATATCCATTATACATCCATTATCTCATACAGCGGGAATTACAGCTCCTACTTTATAGATGTGGAATATGACCTTCCAAGAGATTTACTTGCCCAAGTTTGCACGGCTAGAAAGTACTGGAACTGGGATTCAAAGTCAATGCATTTTAAAATACACCCAAGCCCCTCTGGCCATCTTTACCAGGCCCAGGATAAATATCCATCATTCCTCATCTTCTCCTCTCATTCGCAGCCAAGACAGACCCAACACTTCTTTCCATGATGAATATTTTGTAATACGTCCTTTTCTACCTTGAAGCAAAACTCTTAATAATGTATTATACCTACCTTCACAGTTTCCAAAACATCAATAAAAAATCAATATCATAAAGTAATTTCTATGTACAGTGGAAGTAGTCAGAAGTTAATATCACCAGGAATGCAACAGCCTCAAATGCAGGCTGATACATTTGCACTGCCATCAGCCATATTGTTGATCAAAACAGAAAATGGTGCTTCTTAGAACTCCTGACAAAAGCAAAAAAGTACAGTCATCTTTTGACTTGTAAAATAAATACATTAGTGGAGAAATCTGTATATGTAAAAGTGTAAAAATATTTTGTATTTTTCTGTTAAATGGGTTTAGAATCGAGATTTTGGTTTTTCACCTACATGAATGTCCAGTAGGAGATTAGAAATTTGCATAAGAAGCAGAAAATTCTTCATTGCATGGAATGTTTATTATTATAGGGCGTCTAGCACCCCACTTACAAAATATCAGTGATCTATCTCAATATTGTGAAAAGGAAAACTGCACGCCAACATTTCCAAAGAGATTCCTAGGGCACATCACTCACGCCTGTGGTTTTCTTGTACTGATCACTAATGTTCTCAGTGAAGAGGGCTTTTTGTCTTGTTCCAGCTAATTTTCCTTAGAAGGATAAATGATTCTAAAAGAGGCATTTTGACTCTTAGGCCATCATTTTCAAAACAACTTTTTAAAGACTCCTATTTACTTTCCTAGTCAAAACTGCTGGTGTAGTCCACTTTACGTTTAGACTTCCCCGTGTGAGGCCCAAAGTTTCTACTTTTAACCAGAAAGCTTCTTTGTGTATGTTTCTATAACACTGCTTGTAAAATGTTCTGTTTGTTGTTCTGTTTCCTGGAAGACCACCCTAATGTATGAATAAATATCCTGCAAAAATTCGGCTGACTCTTGATTTCTGGTTGACCAACTGCTGTCACTTTGGTGTAATCATTTAAAGGCCAAAAGGATGCAAGTTTGTAAACAGAGAAAACCCTGCCTCCCAGTCGCTACATTTGATTCTCTGTCATTTAATAAGAACACACAACGTTTAGCTGATTCGTGTACTACTCATAATTCAATGTATTCATCCCATTCATAAATGCAGAATTTACACATACGTTTATATACATATATGTAAACTGAGCTACCAGATGATGGATAGCACCACAATAAGAAGAATGTCCTTGTTGATCTCATTTCCTGCCGTAACCCCAGGGTTGAAAACAGTGCCTGGTATGAGGTGGGGCTTAATAAATATTTGTTGATGACTGAGGAGCTGGGACTTTATGCTGTGGTCTCTGGATGGCCAAAGAGGGCTTTGTGGCAGGGGGATGATATTATTTCCTAGCTTTCAACTTCATTTTCTATAAGATGTCTAGTGTCTGTCAGCCCTGAAATGTTATGATTCTACATATGAGCCACACATCAACTGGGACAATGATGCTGCGGGAGTCATTTTTCCCTTCTTTCCAGTCATAAGAGGGTGCAGAGTTAAACCAGCTCCTAAAGTTCATCTAGTCTGGGCATGATCTGCTCTAAATCTTAACGAAGAAATTAGGCAGATGCTGTTTGAATATCTTTGGTGATGGAGCAGGAATACTACCTGTAAGCGTCCACTTCATCTTTGGGCAGCTGGGACTGTTACAAAATCCTTTCCCATCTTGAGCCTGAATGTGATTACTGATAATTTAGCACTATTCCAGATTATGTCTAATCACACTTCTGTGCAAACGCGATTCAAATATTTGTGGATAATGAGCATCCTCACTGTATTTTTCCCTTCTCCAGGCTAAGTGGTCAGTTGTTTATTGCTTCAACAAATATTTATTCTGAGCCTAGTATGGGTCAGACACAGTTCTGGGAATTGAGGGTACAGCACTGAATGGAAGTTAAGAAGTCCTTGTCCTTGTGGAGTCCATATTCTACTGATGAAAACCGTAACACCAATGACTAAGAATTGATAGAGAAATAACACCAGATGGAGACAAGTGCCATCTTATGTATGTACATATGTACACACACACATGCATGCATACGTACATACATACATTCATATCAGGATAAGAGGACAGTGAGTAGTATGGGTGCTATTTTAGGTAAGATGGTTGAGGAAGGGCTCTCGGAGAAAGCAGCAATTTAGAGAAGTGAGAGTAAGACACATAGTAGGGGAGAACATTCAGGCAGTGTGCTGGCAGGTGCAAAGGCTCCAAAGCAGGATGGTGTTTGGCTTATTTAACGATGAGCCAGTTAGAGTCACGTGAGCTGTAGGAAGAATCAGGACCAAATGGAGGTGAGCTACTCAGAAACCGGATTGTTTTAAGGCCTTGTAGAACAGGATAAGGTGTTCGGGTTTTATTCTGTGAGATGGAAAGCTTTTCTATTTCCTTCAAGTGCTCCCGAACTAATTAAATGATTGCGAACACCCTCACAACCTGTATTCACCTCCCGTGAACTGACTGAATTTTCTCTACGTCTTTTAAATTATGGGGACCAGAAATTAATGAAAACAATCCTGCACTTATCTGATCAACAATTAGAAAAGGACTATTTCCACCCTCCTCTGCATAATCTGTTCTCTTAATAAAGTCTAAACTCGCATTACATTTTCTGGTGGACATAGCAACTTGTTTCCTCTTGAACTTAGGGCCAAAGAACGTTTTGGAGTCTTGCAGCACACGTGGAAATTGTCAAAATCTGTCAGTGCCATATTTTTCTTCTTGTTCTTGACCTAGACAAAAACTTGAAGTGTATCTCTGATACACCACCTCTTCTGGAATGATCTGGATTAAAACACCAGCTGCCATTCACTAGTCGTACAACCTTGACCAATTACTTAAGTTTTCTACATTTCATTTTATTTACTTGTAAAATGGAGGTCAAGAATAGTATTTGTAAGTATCTTGTTGTGAGGATTAAATGAGATAATAGATTTAAATTGCTTAGAACATACCTGGTAAACAGCAAGCAGTATACAGAAGTTAACTATTTTCACCTGATATAAAGCCAATGTATATATTTTTTATATATAACATATAATTTAGTAAATATATTAAATATTTTAATATTAAATAGATTATATTACATATAATATAATTTAATTCACAGAGATTAAGCTGATTAGCAGGTTGGTTCATTTCTTCTCAGGCATTTTGTGATTCATCTTCAAAACAGATGCAGTAGTTGCATATTCCTTAACAGTAGTTTGAGCCACATCTCTATTATATTCTCTGCTCTTTTATCTGTTAGTGTCTTAGTGCTGATGTTAATGTATCTAAGATCATTCCACATTTAGTACGTAATATTTATATTTTATATTTGTTAAAATTTTTTTGTCCAGTTGGCTGTTGATCTTCTAATTCTATTCCCCTTAGGTGGAGAAATCACACATTTGTGATATAGTTCAATCTAGCTATCTTTTTTCTGAGATTTTTTCCATTTCCATTAATAGTAGAACTTCTTCCCCCAATGACTACTTCAAAATAAACATTAATATGTACAGCACGATGACTATAGGTAGCAACTCTGTACTGTATATTTGAAAGTTACTGAAAGAGTAAATCCTAAAAATTCTTATTACAAGAAGAAAAACTTATAACTATGTGTGATGATGGAGGTTAACCAAATGTATTAGAGTAATCATTTCACGATACATACATATATCAGAATCGTTATGTTGTGCTACTAAAACTAATACAATGTTATATGTCAAAAGTAAATAAACATTAATACATTAAGTTAGATTAATTGATTAAATATCAATTCCATTTTGATTTGTAAGTATGCATTTATTGCATATTAAATTATTGTGTATGGTACTGCTTCTTAGCTATCCTTTTTCATGGATATATAGTCTGCCATATACAAATACTATACTGCTTCTATTATAATAGCATTACATTATGTTATAATACTTGGTAAGGCTTTACAATGTATATTAAGATTTGGGAAGAAGATACCCAAACTTCCTCTTCAACTAGATGTTCGCTCATTTTCAAGGTGAATTTTAGTATATTTTGTCAAGATCCAAGAAAGATCAAGTTAACAGTTTTAATTGGAATATAGCAAATCTATATGCATTTAGAAAGATAATATTTTACACCTCTCTTCTCATTCAGGAAATGGTTTGTCTCTGAATTTATTTATACCTTTTTTATTTCTGTAAAGTTTTAGTCATAAAGGTTGTACACATTCTTGTTAAGGGTTCCAGTTAAACTTTTTACACCATTATGTTGGTGATTGGTTTTACTTCAACTGTCACTGGGATGTAATTTTTTCATTATAGTTAGACCCTAGTTAATTGTTGATGGTGATAACCAGGACACTTGTCTGTTTTTGCTGTTGCGGTTTTCTTCTTTAATTTGTCCTTTTTTAAAAAAATAGACCTTTATTGTTAGAATATTTGCTGCTGATTTACAATAGATTTTACTGTGTGAGTAAAATGTCTTTCTATTCCTAGTTCTCTCTCTCTAACAGGATTGGGAATTGAATTTTATTGTACGCCATTAATTTTCTATTAAGATCATTGGCGTACGGAGAGTAGGCAGTTAGAGCAATCCACGTGGGGTCCAGGAAAGAAAGGATTCATTAAAGACATTAATAAAACCAACTGTAAGTCATTCTGCTTTTTATTATCACCTTGCCTCAGCAATTCTAAACAGCATCAGTGATAAAAACACTCGTCCTAGAAAAATTGTGTTGCTCAAAGTTCAAAAAAATTGCTATTATTACTATTGTATTTTCAGAATGTATATATCAGCTTCAAAGTAGCACGTTTTTATTATTTATCCTTTAAGAAACATTGAATTCTGCAGTAGTTAATGTGGGGAAGTGATGGCTGTGCAGTCGATCTCAATGCAAGCGTGTGAGTAAGCATGTAAATTCAGCTATATTTTTTCTATACCGTGACTGTGCTATTACTATCTACACCGAATCTACCGTTTAAATGCAGACTATGTGGCACCACGTGACGTGGAGACACAGCGCCCGAAAAATAGCAAGCTCGAAAAACTCCAAAACACTATGAACTTCAGAAGTTTTTACCAACTACGACATAATTTTATTATGAATTTTCTGGTGAGGATATTTTAGCAGAAAACTTTCAAACATGAAAACGTTGAAAGTTGCTGGAAGTAATCCAAAGAAACAGACAGTATGTTTTCCAGTTTCTAGAAAAGGTGAAATGGGATTTTCATGAATCTCAAACAAATTTATCCAGATGTTTAAGACTTTCCTTAGCTATTTGTATATCTGTTGCTGTACAAGAAAGGAACTTCTTGAAATTAAAATTCATAAAAATTGCTCTTTGATCAAGCAGGTGTGAAGCAGATTGACAAAAATGGCTATATTGATATTAAACAAATTTATAGAGACTGTTTTTATCAAATCATTGAAAAATCTGCAGAAGCCTTGAAAACAGAAATTCTAATGTCATTTCTTACGTATATGACCAAATGTAGATATTGGTTAATATTTTTCTTTATTTAAAAAAAATAGGGGCCAGGCCCGAGGCCGAATGGTTAAGTTCGTGCCCTCTGCTTTGGCAGCCTAGGGTTTGCATCCTGGGCGCGGACGTAGCACTGCTCATCAAGCCATGCTGAGACGGTGTCCCACATGCCACAACTAGAAGGACCTACAACTAAAAACAATATACAGCTATGTACTGGGGGGCTTTGGGAAGAAGAAGGAAAAATAAAGTCTTTAAGAAAATACATTTATGTAATTTAAAAGTGTTAATCTAGTACCTCTTATTATGCTGTAATTTTTTAATTTTATTGATTACATAATACACATATACAAATGTATATATGTGTACATATAGATAGATATCATTCAATAAAGAAACTTTTCACGGTATTTCCTTTGTGGTCTTATTTTATTGGATTCATTTCACGATTATTATTAAAAAATAAGCCGTCACACAGAGGAGCAAGAGTTAAAATGATCTACTCTGAGTGTCTAATATTCTAGGTATGCAGTCAACTAAGAATATGTAATTTATTGAATTGACAGATTCCCTGACACTAAATCATCCTTTCACTTCCAGGATCAAACTCAATTGGTAAAGATGGATGACTATTTAAAATTAATAAATTTCAATTTGCAAATATTTTAATTAAGATTTTGCCATAGGATTCTTGTTTTGATTTGCAAGTAATTTTAATTAAGTTTTCACCACACAAGAAAAGATCTCTTTTCATATTTTCCCATCCAAGTTAGCTAACATTAAAAATTACTATGTAGCCACTTTTTTTAAGATAAACTTTTTTTTCAATAACCTTATTGAGATCATAATGGTTTATAACATTGTGTGATTTTGGGTGTACAATATTATTTATCAGTTTCTGAACAGACTTCATCGTGCACAGCGCCAGTAGTCCAATTTTTGTCCATCACCTTGCATATGTGCCCCTTTACCCCTCTGGCCCACCTCTGGGCCCCTTCCCCAGTAATCTGTTCTCTTTATCCATGTATTTGTTTATCTTCCACATATGAGTGAAATCATGCAAGATTTGTCATTCTCTGTCTGGCTTATTTCACTTAACATCACAACCTCAAGGTCCATCCATGTTGTTGCAAATGGGATAATTTTGTCTTTTTTCGTGGCTGAGTAGTACTCCATTGTGTATATATATATATATACCACATCTTCTTTATCCAGTCACCCGTAGAAGGGCGCTTAGGTTGCTTCCACATCTTGGCTATTGTGAATAATGCTGCAATGTACCTAGAGGGGCATAAAACTCTTTGGATCACTGATTTCAAGTTCTTTGGACAAATACCCAGTATTGGAACAGCTGGATCATATGATATTTCTATTTTCAGTATTTTGAGAACTCTCCATATTGTTTTCCATAGTGGCTGCACCAGTCTACATTCCCACTAGCAGTGCATGAGGGTTCCCTTTTCCCCACATCCTCTCCAACATTTGTTATTTTTGTCTTGGTAATTATAGACGTTCTGACTGGTGTAAGGTGATTTGTCATTGTAGTTTTTATTTGCATTTACCTAATAATTAGTGATGTTGAACATCTTTTCATGTGTCTGTTGCCCATCTGTATATCTTCTTTGGAAAAATGTCTGTTCATATCCTCTGCCCATTTTTTGATCAGGTTGTTATTTTGTTGTTGAGCTATAAGAGTTCTTTATATATTTTGGAGATTGACCCCTTGTCAGATATATGATTTGCAAATATTTTCTCCCAGTTGGTGGGTTGTCTTTTCATTTTGTTCATGGTTTCCTTTTCCTTACAGAAGGTTTTTAGTCTGATGTAGTCCCATTTGTTAATTTTTTCTTTTGTTTCCCTTGCCTGAGTAGACATGGTATTGGGAAAGATACTGCTAAGACCAATGTCAAACAGTGTACTGCCTATATTTTCTTCTAGGATTTTTATGGTTTCAGGTCTTACATTCCAGTCTTTAATCCATTTTGAGGTAATTTTGGCATATGGTATAAGAGGCTTCATTCTTTTGCCTGTGGCTGTCCAGTTTTCCCAACACCATTTATTGAAGAGACTTTCCTTTCTCCATTGTATGTTTTGGCTCCTTTGTCGAAGATTAACTGTCCATAGATGTGTGGTTTTATTTCTTGGCTTTCAATTCTGTTCCATCGATTTGTGCAGCTGTTTTTGTACCAGTACCATGCTGTTTTGATTACTATAGCTTGGCAGTGTATTTTTGAGTCAGGGATTGTGATGCCTCCAGCTTTATTCTTTTTTCTTAGGATTGCTTTGGCTATTTATGGTCTTTTATTGTTTCATATAAATTTTTTGGATTTTTTGTTTTATTTCCGTGAGGAATGTCATTGGGATTCTGATTGGGATTACATTGAATCTGTAGAATGCTTTAGGTAGTATGGACAATTTAACTATGTTTATTCTTCTAATTCTTGAGAATGGAATATCTTTCCATTTCATTATGTCATCTGCAAGTTCTTTCAATAATGTCTTATAGTTTTCAGTGTGTAGGTCTTTCACCTCTTTGGTTAAATTTATTCCTAGATATTTTATTCTTTTTGTTGTGATTGTAAATGGGATGGTATTCTTTCTTTATTTCTTTGATTTTTGGTGAGGAAGATAGGTCCTGAGTAACATCTGTTGTCAATCTCCCTCTTTTTTATTTTTTCCTCTCCCCGAAGCCCGAGTGCATAGTTGTATATCCTAGTTGTAAGTCATTCTAGTTCTTCTATGTAGGATGCTGCCACAGCATGGCCCAATGAATGGTGTGTAGGTCTACGCCCAGGATCTGAACCAATGAGCCCCAGGCCACTGAAACAGGGCTCATGAACTTAACTACTTGGCCACAGGACTGGCCCCTGGGACTGTATTCTTGACTTCCCTTTCTGCTAGCTCATTGTTAGTGTATGGAAATGCAACTGATTTTTCTAAGTTGATTTTGTACCCTGACACTTTGCTGTAGATGTTGATTATTTCTAATAGTTTCCTGATGGATTCTTTAGGGTTTTCTATATATAGAATCATGTAATCTGCAAACAGCAAGGGTTTCACTTTTTCCTTTCCAATTTGGATTCCCTTTTTTTTTTTCTTGCCTAATTGCTCTGGCCAAAACCTCCAGTACTACGTTGAATAGGAGTGTTGAGAATGGGCACCCATGTCTTGTTCCTGTTCTTAGAGGGATGGCTTTCAATTTTTCCCTGTTGAGTATGATGTTGGCTATGCGTTTGTCATACATGGCCTTTATTATGTTGAGGTATTTCCTTCTATACCCATTTTATTGAGATTTTTTATCATAAATGGATGTTGGATCCTATCAAATGCTTTCTCTGCATCTATTAAGATTAAGCCTTTCTATTGTTTTTTTAATCTCTATTTCATTTATTTCTGCTCTAATTTTTATTATTTCCCTTCTGCTGACTTTTGGCTTTTTGTTGTTGTTGTTGTTCTCCTTTTTCTAGTACTGTTAGGTGTAGTTTAAGATTGCTTATTTGAGATTTTTCTTGTTTGTTGAGGTGAGCCTGTATTGCTGTGAATTGCCTCCTTATAACCACTTTTGCTGCATCCCATAAGAGTTGTTATGTTCTACTTTCATTTTCATTTGTCTCCAAGCATGTTTCAATTTCTCCTTTGATTTCTTCATTGTTCCAATGGTTCTTCAGTAGCATGTTGTTTACTCTCTACATATTTGTGACTTTCCCAGTTTTTTTCTTGCAGTTGATTTCTATTTTCATAGCACTATGGTCGAAAAAGATGCTTGAGGTGATTTCAATCTTCTCAAATTTATTCAGGCTTGCCTTGTTTCCCAACATATGGTCTATCTTTGAGAATGATCTGTATGCACTTGAGAAGAATGTGTATTCTGCTGTTTTTGGATGGAATGTTCTCTCTCTATACCTATTAAGTCCATCTGATCAAGTGTTTCATTTATATCCACTATTTCCTTGTTGATTTTCTCTCTGGATGATCTAAGCATTGATGTAAGTGGGGTGTTGAGGTACCCTACTATTATTGTGCTGCTGTTAATTTCTTCCTTTAGGTCTATTAATAGTTTCTTGATATACTTTGGTGCTCCTGTGTTAGGTGTCTATATATTCATAAGTGTTATGTCCTCTTGGAATGTCCCATTTATCATTATATACTGCCTCTCTTGGTCTCTCCTTGTCTTTTTTAACTCAGTCTGCTTTTCTGATATAAGTATGGCAATACCTGCTTTCTTTTGTTTGCCATTAGCTTGGAGTATCATCTCCCATCCTTCACTCTGAGCCTATGTTCATCTTTAGAGCTGAGATGTATTTCCTGCAGGTGGCATATTGTTGGGTCTTGTTTTTCAATCCATCCATCTACTCTGTGTCTTTTGATTGGAGAATTCAATCCATTTACATTTAGAGTGATTATTGATATACACAGGCTTCATACTGCCATTTTATCTCTTGTTTTCAGTTGTTCTATGTTTCCATTGTTTCTCTTTTTTTTTGTATTTCTGACTGCCATTTCATTTTGGTGGTTTTCTTGGAGGTTTTCTCATCTTTCTCTTTTTTTATGAATTGTGGCTCTGCTTTGATTTTTTTTGTTCAGTGATTACCATGAGATTTGTATAAAAGATCTCATAGATTAATAAATCCATTTTCTGATAGCCTCGTATCTACATTGGCCTAAGCAGGTTTCATTCCCTTCCTCTTCCCCTTATGAGTTATTATTGTCTCAAATTATTCTGTTTTATGTTGTGAGTTTGCGACTAAGTTGAAGTGTTTATTATTACTTTTGATGCTTTCCTTCCCTTTATCTTGAGTATTTGCTTCCCTGTTCTGATAAAGAGCTGCAGTTTTCTGATTTTGTCTATTTATCTCCTGCTCAAAGCTTTGTAGACCTTTGCATTTTTGTTTCCAGTATGAGGACATCTTTAACCATTTCTTATAGGGGAGGTCTAGTGATGATGAACTCCCTTAGCTTTTGTTTATCTGGCAAAGCTTTTATTTCTCCATCATATCTGAAGGAAAGTTTTGCTGGATAGAGTATTCTTGGCCAAGAGTTTTTGTCTTTCAGTGTTTTAAATATATCATTCCATTCTCTCCTAGCCTATTACGGTTCTGCTGAGAAATCCACTGAAAGTCTGACAGGGCTTCCTTTGTAGGTTATTTCTTCTGCCTTGCTACCCTTAATATTTTATCTTTGTTGTGGACTTTTGCCCGTTTTACTATTATATGCCTTGGAGAAAGTCTTTTAGCATTGATGTAATTAGGCTTTCTATTAGCCTCGTGTATTTGTAAATCTGGTCCCTTCCCCAGCTTTGGGAAGTTCTCAGCTATTATTTCTTTGAACAAGCTCTCTACTCCTTTCTCCCCTTTTTCTCCCTCTGGAATACCTATAATCCTTATGTCACTTTTCCTAATCGAGTTGGATATTTCTCAAAGAATTCCTTCAATTTTTTTTTTATTTTCAGTTCTCTCTCCTCCTCCACCTACACATATCTATATTTCTATCCTCTAACTGACTAATTCTTTCCACCAGATCATCAGCTCTATCTTTTAAGAATTCTAAACTATTTTTGATTTCATTAATTGTGCTCTCCATATCCAGAATTTCTGCTTTTTTTTTTTATAGTTTCAGTATCTTTGGTGAAGTACTCCTTCTCATTAATTTTATTCCTGGGCTCATTAAATTGTCTTTCTTAGTTTTCTCATAACTCATTGAGTTTCTTTATGACAGCAATTTTGAATTCTCTGTCATTTACATTGTAAATTTCTGTGCTTTCAGGGTTGGTTTCTGGAGAACTGTCATAATCCTTCTGGTTTGAATTGTTGCTGTAGTTGTTCATGGTGTTGGGTGAACTAATCTTTTGTCAGCGCATTTTTGGTAGTATTAGGTTGCAGTTTCCACCTGATACCACGAGGGGGACGCAGGAGCTGAGTTTGTGGTCCCACCCCATCTGCTGGAAGTTGTTAGGGGTACTATGGCACTTGCACAGGCCTAGAGAGCTTTCCGGCACACATGTAGACTCTGCTTCGTGGGTGGGGCTTCCTTGCAGGGTCCAAGCTTGGGCTACTCCTTGGGGCTACAGGGGCATGATGGGGTCCCCCACCAGCAGGAAAGCGATCACAAGTGGGCTAAGTGCTGCCTCTGCTTCTTCCTATAGCTGCCCCATGGCACGTTCCCGTTTTCAGGATGCAGCAGTACTATCGGTGCTCATGGGGGCTGAGAATTCACTTGCTCCACTGCGTAGATCTGCCACTGCCTCTTCTTGCAGTCCTGCCTGCTACTGTGCATGGCGGGCGCGTCTTCCTCACAGGGACCAAGCCAGGGCCACTCCTTGGGGCTGCAGGGGCCCAGTGGGCTCCACCACCTCTGGGAAAGTGATCGTGTGCAAGCTAAGGGCTTCTGCTGCCTCTTCCTCCTGTCGTCCTGGGGCGCATTCCCACTTTCGGGCACAGCGGTACTATGCACACTTGTACCAGACTGGAAAGCATATGTGCACATGCACAGGGCTGCCAGAGAAGGGCAGAGAGTGCTCACCTATTTTCACTGCTTGCCCCGGAACCAGTCAATCCACCTTCAGATGTATAGCTGCATGAATCTCTCAGGCATCCAGTTGTGCTGTGTGGGTTTCCTCCATTGGTCAATGAATATCCATTTAGTTGTAGTTCAAGGGGGAGAGAGAAAGGGAACAGCTCACTCTGCCGTGTTGCTGATGTCACTCTGTAGCCACATTTTTTGGCATTCTGGACCAGTTTATGCAGCATTTGCTTTTTTGTTTCCTAATTTTTTTTCACTCCTCCCCTCAGAATGACAAAGCTCCAAATCTTCAAAAAAAATAATGTTTTGATCAAATTTTCAATAACTACCAATGTTGTTTACCTATTCATTTTTCTCTTTCCTGAGCCATCTCATCAAGCTTTTCAACTTATTAGCGTAGAGTTAATGTAGTAATATATAAAGTATTAACTCTATATTTATAATAATATACCATTACACTTACTTATTTGTTTTCTTTCATTTTGACAATATTTGCCAGAAGCTTGTTGATTACTTAGTCTTCCAAATTAATAGCTCTTACACGAATTAATTCTACAGTTTGTTTTCTAATTCAGTAAATTTTGCTTTCACTTCTGTATCTCAGCCATTCAGCATTTAATAGGATATGTTGAATATAATGCTTAATTTATTAATTTGCATTTATTTCCTTTTTTTAGTCAAAATCTCTGAAAGCAAGAACTTCTCATAGAGTATAGCTTTGGCACCCACTCATGTTTTGATAAATTTTCATGTATGACATTTTCTAAATCTTATCCCTTAAACATTTAATTTTTCTCTTAATTTAGTCGAGATTTATACATAAAAGATAGTTATTCTGTATTTTATGAATATTTCATTGTAAATATAGCATAGAAAGTGTCTGTCTCTTTGTAATTTACTTTCACAAGTAAACCTGCTGTTAGTTCTACAGCTTTTGACAAATG
This sequence comes from Equus przewalskii, assembly GCF_037783145.1. NCBI lineage: Eukaryota > Metazoa > Chordata > Mammalia > Perissodactyla > Equidae > Equus > Equus przewalskii. Next base: position 53,275,425 of record NC_091849.1, read on the forward strand.
CACATTTCTGTGACCACCCCCACAATCAAGATACAGAGCATGTAATTCCATCACTGTCCTGCAGCTCCTTTGTAGTCAAAGGACCTTGCCTGTCTTTAATCCCTGGTAAACAGTCATCTGTGCCTCATCTCTATAGTTTTGCTTTTCCTAGGATTTCATGTAAATGAAATCTAGCATTTTTTACTTAGGAAAATCTATTTTAGATTTATCTATGTTTTAGCATGTATCCATAGTTCTCACCTTTCTATTGTTGAGATTCCATTGAATGGATATACCACTATTTTTTTAACCATTCAGCCATTGAAGGACATTTAAGCTCTTTCCATTTGGAGACAATTATGAATCGAGCTCCTACAAACATTCAGGTCCAGGTTTTTATGTGAAACTAAGATTTCATTTCTCTAGGGTAAATACTTAGAAGTGACATTACTGGGTCACAATGGTAAGTATATATGTATTATAAGAACCTGCTAAGATAACGTTAAAGTGGCTGCATCAATTGCATTTCTACCAGAAATTTGAGAGCTCCATATTCTTGCCAGCACTGGTATTGTGAATTTTTGTTGCTTTTTTAACTTTTCTTTCTCCATTTTTGCTATATTTATAATGTGTAGTGTCATCTTATTGTGATTTTAATTAGCATTTCCCTAATGACTGATGATGTTGAATATGATTCTATGTATTTATTGGCTATCCATAACTTTTATAATATTTTTAAATTTATGTATCATTTGATTAGTGATTTCTTTAGACATTCCATGGAATCTCAAAAAAAGTATATTCTTACACAATTTGAAATATATTTCAAAGTAAAATCTTTGAGATGTGTCCATTAATTTTACTTTATTAATTGTATTATTCAAGTATATTCTTGACGTCTGTGTGTGTGTGCTGTATTATGCAGTTTTGTTTTTCTCTTTAATACCATAAACTAGGTTGTTTATTATGCAGTTTTAGTTGTATGGTAAGATTTCATACTATAAGTTTGTTTCTACCAATATTTTCTTACACTTGTAACAATTTTTGTTTTATGCATTTTCATTTATTACTTTCCATATAAAGATTTGGCAATCCTGGAGCTTTGCTGAGCTTTGTATAGTTCATGATCATAATAGCGACTTGTTCTGTTCCATGTCATTCATTTTCCCTTGAATTTTAGACTTGCTAATATACTCTGACCTCTGCTTTCTTCTGCTTGTATAGTCCTGATATAACTTATTCCTGGATTCAGAATTTATCAATTATTTGATTGTCATGGCAATTGAGTTACTTAAATTTAGATTTCTAACTGTTGCTTGTGTTTTTTTTTAAACTACACTATGATACAGTATTGAAACTCAAAAAGTTATTGTGTATGATTAAAAACTTTTCAAAGCTAACAGAAGTTGATAAGATGATGAACATGTGTAATGAAAAACCATGATTTAGAGACCAGATTTAGCCAAAACAAAAATACAGGCATACCATGGTACTCTTCCATAACCCTGTCAGACGTAGCTGTCAACCTGGACGGTGCTAAAGAGGTCAAGGTGATGAAAGTGGTTTGTGAATACTCCACATTACTGTGATCATTTAAATAACTGCTGATGGAAAAAGTGATTCGAAAACATTCTGGGATTCTGTGAAAAAGGCTTACACTCCAAAGTCAAATTTGATACTAAACTAGAAAGTATATAATTTGTGGGCAAATGTTGGTGATTGCTAGTCAGTTTAAAAAATGTGTGCATTTACTTAGTATTCCCTCCTTCCAGTCCCAAAACACCACCTTTCAGTAGTGTAATCAATGAGACGCTTATTACGCCTCTACCATCCCAATTGTTCTTAGGTCGTATGTAAATACATGTTTTATAATTAAATTATAGAAGGTCTTTTGGGCATAAGCTTATTTAGACCAAATCTGTTTGTTCAGCTGACTTTAATTCTCAAACTATGGCTCCCTGAAGACTATGAATTCCCCATTCTTCTTCATTTTTATTCCAGCAATCAGCTACAGTACACCTTTGAGCAATTATTTCAGAATGTAAAGTTGGTGGTATATTTTTCAAACTCTTAAATATCTGGAAGTGTTTTCCTGCGACTGTTACGTACAAATGACAAATTAGGTGGAAAGTAAGAAATCAAAGCATAAAAATGAAAAAGAAACAGTTAATAATTGTTAAATATCTAGTCACACGGAAAATTTCTTAGCATAAGTAATAATGAAACAAGGCAAATAGAGAAAAAATATCAACATAGAACTTTCTGAAGAAAAAATGTAAATGGCCAATAGATGTGTAAAAAAATCAATCTCAGAAGAAACACACAAAAAAAGTTATGTTTTAGATTATCAAGAATGTTAACATATCACATTTCATTTAGGTTTCAGTCTGGTAAAATAGCACTAGCATCCATGCAAATGGAAATTGAGACAAATTTACTAAAAACCAATTTAGTCATCTTTTTCAGGAGACTTAAAAAACAATCATACCTTTTGTTCTAATAGCTCATTTTCTAAGAACGATTTCTAAGGGAATGATTAGAAGTTGTCAGAGATGTTTTCTAACACTTATATAAAGATATCCATTGCAACACAGTATAAGACAGTAAAAACTGGAAAACTTGCATAACCAACAATATAAGAATGTTTATGTAAGTTATAATGGATTATTTAGCTGAAATATAATTGTCATTAACAATATGCTCATAAAGAACAAACAAAAAGGAAAGTCATATACTAAAAATCAAGAATAAAGGGTACAACGTTGCATAAACATTGTTCAGCTCTATGCAAAAGATATATTTAAAAAGTATGGAAGGAAATGTACAAAAATATCAACAATGATTGATTCTAGATAATGGAATTATAATGTTTTTCCTGCTTCTTTTGAATTTTCGATATAAAATGACCACAGTGTCAATGAATCAGACTATCATAACGCTCGCTTGCCATATTTCCAAAATGGCTTTTATAAAATAGTATTTCCACATGGAAGAGAGCTCCTGAGAGTGAGTCCCCTGTAACACTAGGTGCCCGTGGTGATGTGTTAGGAGAGTTCCAGGGTCCAATGTGCCTGTGAAACCATACAACCCACATCCTCCTCGAAGAGACTCACAATGCTCATTAGCATAATAAAGACACTGAGAATTCTCATCTTGGAAATATAAAAACCCAATAAAGTTATTGTTTCTCAGCATAGTTCAAATTTATTTGACTACAAAATTTCAGATAACACTTCTTAAAAGGCTGTAGAAATGCTTTCAATGAAATACACTTTAGGAAATACTGACAAAGGATTCTGATTAAAAAGAGTAAATGATTGAAAATGCCCAAGATATTTGAATAAGCATGTGCTTTAGCTATTATATGTCAATGAAGTTAGTCGAAGTAAAATTAAATAAGATTTTTGACATATTCATAAACAATAATTTTATCATCTGACTTCCTAAATACCTCTCGGTCTAAATAATTAGAATTCAGATATTGAGATTCTTCACACTTCTCCTTACATTACCATTGGGCTGTAGCTAGCTTGGGTAAGAGTGGTTAGATAAAGGGAAAAGGAGCGATAAAGAAAATAGAAACTTATTTTTTAAAGATTGACACCTGAACTAACATCTGTGGCCAATCTTCTTTTTTTCTCCCCCTCCCCCTCCTCCTCCTCCTTCTTTTTCTTCTTCTCCTCAAAGCCCCTCAGTACGTAGTTGTATATTCTAGCTGTAGGTCCTTCTAGTTCTACGTGGGGTGCCACCTCAGCATGGCTTGATGAACAGTGCTAGGTCTGCGACCAGGATCTGAACTGGTGAAACCAACCACTTGGCCACAGAGTGGGCCCCAGAAAATAGAATTCTTTAAACCAGCAGGTGACTCCTAAGTGCTCATCTTTACCCTGCAGCTAGCTCTTTGCTTGCTTTTCAAAGCAGAGATTAGTCCTCAGGAGTTTAGCTAAAAGTTAATGTATTAACAATCATATCTGCTTTTTACAATCCCCTTTTTGCTTGAGAGCTGAGAGGAGCTGAAACTGACTTGTCCTCTTGTACTTTAGCATTTTCCTCTGAGAAATGTTGTCATCCCAGAAATATTTACTTTGGGGAAAAAAAATTAATTATCTCAAGGCCTTAGCTTTTAATTCATAAGATACCTGAGGAGCAGAAATAACATATTTAGCTTTCGTGTGGTACAGGGGCAATGAGAGAACTATGTGCAAAGAACCCACTTTACACATGCAAGAAATTAGGGCTAGAGCTGCTGCAAATCCAGAAATGTGTATTAAATGTGGAGTGTTCAACATTATATAGAACACAGAGGAGATTTCCATCATAACTAGCAGGACGAAGCAGAGGCTATCTGCCAGTCTCTATCTGCAGCAGCAGGAATTTCCTGACTTGTGTGTTGCAGATGGTCTTGCAGCCCAAATTTCCATGTTAGTAGGTTTCTCATGAGATTCACTGGCCCATCCATGGCTGGGTCAGAAAAGCTGGCCAAGGCCCTCATACTTCGCCACAGGGCAACCCTGCTTGTGTGGCCTTCTACACTGGCCAGCAGGTTGGTAGTTTTCCAGCATCCAAATGAACTCAGTATTAGTTTGTTCCAATCTCCAGCCACTGCTTTTGAGGCCTTTTACTGTTTGCAACTTTGATATTCTGCCTCTTTTCTGTTTTGCTAAATGTTACTCCTGTTCCTGTTGAGTCTGTCTTTTGAAGGTGGGAATCAACACAGATCACCTTTCCATGTTACTGACCAGTCAGGGTAGGTGGCACAAAGCTCAGCACCCTTGTCATCTGCAAAGTACTTCTTCCCCTCTGCCTTGTGAGTATTGTAATTGCCTCCTTCCCAGGGCCACAACATCCCAGTTCAGAAGAAGGTCTGTAAGAGTCCAACTCCAAGGACAAAACTCTTAGGAAACTCATTATTAGAGATTTCTCCCTACAATATAAAGCATTACTAATGAAGTGAAAGCATCCCTAATCCAATACATGAAATGTCTGAAAAACATATAGAGTTTTACAAAGAATTCAAACAATGTCCCAATGGCAGCCTTCCCAATGGCATTTACAAAGGCAACACAGCATAGCAGTGAATAGTTTGGACTCTGAATGCAGTTCCTTCTCTTATAAGATATAGGACTTTGGACAAATGACTTAACATCTCCGGGTCTCGCTTTCCTCATCTGTAAAATAGGGTCAGTTTGTGAGAATTAAATGTGAGCACTTGAAATGCTGTTAGCACACTGTCTTGCACTCCATAAGCCCTGAATACAGGCTAGCTGTGGAAGATGGTGCATTTCCAGAAGGGCAGAAATCATTACAAGTCTTAAGTTCTTCTACTTTTATTGGTTCACTTTGATGAGGTGGTGTTTCATTGATGTGAATCGATGGGTAAACACCAATAACTGTGATGGTATGCCAGTAGACTTAGGTCCGCATTTTGCTGCAATATACATTTCATAGTCACAGCAGGTTGTTGGTAAAGAGTAAATAGTTGTCAAATATTGGTCACTTTTTCTCAAAAATCAACTTAAGTAATAATTACCTAATGCCCAATGTCCTGAGCAGATTCAAAGCAATGTATCAAAGAGGTCTTTATACCAGTTCTTGGAATTCTCTGTTAATTTCCACATTATAAAATGTATCTCCATTGACTCTTGTTGTAACCTGAATCCACATCATGATCAGTGTGTACAGGAACAAAGTAGACACTGAACACAACTTCTTAGCACACAGTTGAAGAAGTAAGGTAGGGTCAGGGGTCAAGATTTAGAAAGATCAAACAACTTAATTTTGAAAAATTCTATGAACTTTTACCCTTATTTCCTGAGTACAACACAAATAAATAATGAGTGTTTAGGCCACATTTATGCTGTGGAATGTGCTCTAAGCATCCAGTGTAAAACATAAACCTTCTTTTTAAATATTTCCTTTAAAACCACTGGAGCCTCCATACTAGCAAGGCCTTTCAGCTACACAAGCAAGTTTCTGACAGAGCCCCTAAGCTTTGTTGAAGCTTGATTCTACCTTTGCTCTATGCTTTTTGGACTACAAGGCTCCCTTAGGTTCTGTTTGCTAGTAATAGGTTTTTTTCTTTTAATTTCCTTAAAGGTATTGAGGTTTGAAAAATATTTCCTGTATACACAGGAGGTTAATCCTACCTGGTTATTTAAATAACAAAACAACATGTTCTTTTAGATAATGTTTGTTAGTGCTTTTAATTTTCCTTGGTGCTGGAATTTTCATGTGATTTCTTTAAAGTATGTGACACTGAGCAAAAAAATCCTGGCACAGGAATCAGGGATTCTGGGCCTAGGCCTGGCTCCCCTGCCCTGTGATCTTGGCAGTAAAACAGGAACAGGCTTTCGCACAGTGCCTGGCCCAACAGTGGGTAATCAGCTTATATTTGTCAAATGCCTGAATGAATGACCTTTCAGAACTCCAGTTTCCACAGATGTATATTGTGGGATCCCATTTATGTCTTTGAGTGCTATCCACGGCAGGAATGTAGGTGAAATCACAAAATGCACATAAAGATGCTTTCAAAAAGTATACAGCATTATTATTATTGTTGTAAAAAGTTGACTTTTTTCATAATTTTCAAAAGTGGTTACTAAGCTAAAAAGTAGTAGGGAAAAACAAAAATTCTGTAGCCAGATTATGGTTCCAGTACCGATTCTGCCATTTACCAGTTGGGTGACGTTTGTAAGCCATTTAACCTCTGATAAGCCTCAATTTTCACATAAATAAAATGAGAATAACAAAATATTTACCCATACCGTTGAGATGCAGATTGATTGAAATAATGCATGCAAATCACTCAGCCCAGTTCCTGGCCCTGGAGTTGTGTTCATTGTTACTGCCGCTCTAAGTACTACTGTTACAACTATACTGTAATTTAAAATTACATTGACCTGACGATCTCATATGCTGTAAATGTATCACCTACACACACAAAAATGATAAACAGTTCACGTAATTTTGAAAAATTCTTCCTCAAAGCAAATAACTGTAGAATGATAACTCTTTTGACATGGCAGGATGGAAGAGAAGAGTCTTAAATGTTGATTTGAATATGCCAATATATGCAGTCAGAATCCGTGTTTTATTTTAAGAATTTTACTCACCATAACTAAAAATTTAGCAAAGATAATCTTAATGGCTTATCTTTCAGTATGTCATCAAATAATGAAAAACCAGTAAATGCATATTTTCCCAGTTGGTCTATTATGAAATATCAAAAGTCAATGTGATGACTTTACAATATGGGGACTATAAACAGAAGACGCCCACAGTTCATGTATGGACTTTTGTATGACTTTTTGGATCAAACCCATAAATTCCCATCCTGCTTCAAAATATTATAACAGGAAGCCATTCAAGAAAATTAATAGAAAGATCTGACTGTCCTCTGGAAAAAAACCCAGCCCAAAGAAATAGTCTAGGAAAGTCAAAATAGTTAAGGTTGAATGATATGAAGTAGAAATAAAATTATGATACAAACAGTACAAATAGTAATGAGAATAGGTACAAATCAGAAAATCTGAAATTCAAACATGGTTTGAGTTACAGACAATATAAAAAGCTCCCAAATTGAATGATTATTTGAGCAGATTGGCTTTCCTATTTAGAGTTCAGAAGTTTATTCAAGATTTTCATTCTGAATCAACTTTTTAAAAACCTAAAACTAAAAAAACAAGTTGGCTTGTTGAAAATAAGCCTTAGAACTCGTCAAGATTTTTTTTCCTTCTTTCAAAGGGTCTTTTAGAAAGTACTCATGTCTTCACAACCAAGTATTTTCTAATTGTATATTATTACTTTGGCCTGCAATCAGTTTCCCCTTCTCCATCACAAGCGAGGAAATGGAAGAAGTAATATCTGAAACTGAAGTAAATCCGTGGGTTCGTTCTAGGAATCTGACCAAAGGCGATATGAAAAGCACCTTTCAGCAGCACATCACAGCAAATGTTGCCTTTGGGTGCTCAAAGGGCAGCCCCACAGTCACCTGAATGCTCTGTTGTGGACTGACCTTTTCCAGGACACCCTGATGAAGGAATGTAATCCATCCACAGTCCAACTTGAAAACAGAGTCAATGAAATTCAAGGGTTCATTTTCTTTTGGAAGGAGGAAAAGCCACATGCCTAATGTTCTACAATTTCAGCAAAGCATTTATTTGACAAAGTCCAGTGGACTGGGTGAAGATCTCCTCCAACTTTAGAATGCCATCGATTCTACTCTAGTACAGGTAGTTGTAGAAGCAGTAGTGATCACCAACGAGTACTTTTCTCATGTAGGCTTAAAGGCCCATACCCTTACCTTATTAAATCTCAAATGCAATTCACTATTATGATCTCCGCTTACAGACGAGGAAACTGTTCCAATGAAGTGAAATAGTTTGCTTGAGGATATGCAGCTGTTAAGGCAAAGCTGGTAAACCAGCGTGACTCCAAAGCCCTTAACACTTAAACCTCACTGAGATAAAGAAGCAAGTAATCCCTTCTCACTCCAAGCAAAGAAAACATCTACAAAACATTAACCATAAAGCCTATTTAATTCATGACCTTCACTTCTTCCCCACTAAATAAGACTTCAACGCCTGCATCAAGGTTATTTGTAGACGAGCCTACACAATTTCCACATTGAACTCTCTTTTCCTTTGCTTTTGATGATTATAGGAGTAAAATCAGGTGAAAATTCCCATCCTTAGCAGCTTTGAAGGGGAACCTAGACTCTGCTGGACAGGAGCACTTCTACTCGATGCCCGACTACAGGGCAGAGGGATGGCTCTGGCCTCAAGGCTTAGTGGTTGGTTATCTATGAGAACTAAATAGCAGACATACCTGCTCTTCCAGTAAATTCTGCCTCTGTGAATCAAAGGAACTCTGCCAGGGGAGAGGAAAGGAGGCAAAGAAAAAAGACCATAATCCCAATTTACCTCATTCTAACATTATTTCTGCCTGCAACATTAACTGTGGAGAATACCAGATGATTCTACTCAGAATTCAAAAAACTTTAACACACAGTCATGGATCAATTCAGGAAGAATGACATAGTATTGAAAATAAAGAGGCCTAAAGACTCAAGAACTCTATTGCTTTTCATATTTGCTCTACGTATTTGCATATTCTCTAGTGCTTTCTATACTGGTTTTTTGATTGGCAATTGTAGTCTACTGTTCATATTGCAATCTGAAAGTGCTACTTCCCCCTGGGTTTTTGTTTTTAATTTTAGTTTGCTCTAAAATAGTTTTAATATGGAATATGAAATTACTGATCCATATAAAAGACCTAATAGTGAATTTTTTTTTAATCTTAGGTATTGGCATATCCCAAGGTCTATACTATTCTAGGGTGAGAGACCTTAGCAGTGAATATGATTTGAACTTATTCATGTTTAGAGGGTGTCTCACATTGAGAACCAGGCAGATCCATTGACTCTGACCCTAAACGTGGCTCCAAAGTAAATTGGTTGCAGAAATTGGATCCCAAAGATTACAGGTCGGGAATTTTTAAGGTATGTCCATATTCAAGCAGAGAAAGAAGCCCAACTGAAAGAATTGTGAACTGACTGACCTGACAACCATGGACTGAGTAAAATTTCTTTTTAAAAGGGGCTATCTTGAAGATTATGACTCAAACTTTGGCGGAACTAAGGTGATTGGCAGTGGAAGGAATCATAACATGTGAAATTACTTAAAAGTTTATTGACTTTAAAAAAAAAAGAATTTTTTTCCGCATACCATGTCTGTTTTTGCCAATTTACTTCACTAACTTGTGAAGTAACTAACTCTCACACTAAATTATGATTATCTCTTGAATTGTGTAACAAATTAAGTAGGGCAAAGGTTAACATATATCTCAGTAACTTACACTGAAATTGAAGTGATTCTAGAACTCTTGGTGGCCTAACACCCAATATTCATTTATGTATTTATGCCAAATATCTTCAGTTTGTGCCTCAAGATCCATTCTCCACATTCCTCTACTCTGTTCTCTGCACTAAGAGGCTGACTTTCATGAGCTGTGCAAACACGCTCCATGGCCCTCTGGCTTTCAGTGAGCATCAGCCAATGGGAAACAAGGCAGAAAAGTATTCTCTAGGTATTTATTCTTTGGTCTCCCTCCCTGCTGAGTATCTAGGGGTGGGCTGTTTGGCATCTCTAACAAAAGCCACAATTCCTGTCAGGTACCTTCCCCATGCAGCTCACCTCTGAGTTTTCTGGTAACTGTTTCTGCCCCCTGCCCAGGAATAATGAAGGCTCCCCTGCTGTTCCAGGCGCTGCATTATGCCCTGTTTTGACAAAAAGCCCTGCCGACAACATTATAAACATTATTAATATTAAACTCTCCTCAAATGATCTGGTTTGCACATGCTGTCTCTTTCCTTCTGGGACCCTGATACACCACTAGGGATAAGCAGGGCATGGCTCCTGCCATCTCCTGCCATCACAACATATCATCAAAGATGCAGTGCTAGCTTCATGAGCACGTGGCCTATGTAGTTGCACAGGGCACTACACGCAAGAGGACCCCTTGGTCTAATAATCTGCTGCCATTATCTTGGAATTCTTGATAATTTTTAAACAATGGGCCTCGTATTTTCATTTTGCATTGGGCTCCAAAAATTATGTAGCTGCTCCTGTACATATGGTACAGATGGTGGATACGAATGCAAATCTAATAACAACAAGGGCCATTTATTGAGGTCTCACTACGTTCCCAATACCGTTCTTAAAGTTGGATGCATATGAACTCATTTCACCCTCTCAACACCCAGTGAGGAAGGTGCTACCATTATCGGCACTTGTTAGATAAGGACCCAGAGGCACAGAGAGATTTTAAGTAACTTGCCCGAGGTCACACTGCTAGAACGTGTAGAATACAGGATTCCAGTCCAGGCATTCTGGCTTCTTCTATGCTACTCTGCTTCTGTGGTGGAAGCACAGAAAGGAAAGCAATTAGGTTTAATTTATAATTAAACCTTAAAGTCATTTGAGCAGTAATATGCCATGGACTTAAGGTTCTGAAAATGTACCATCAAAGCTATCTAGGAAGGCTAATGATAAGGTTACAAGAGGGACAGAAAATCTGTGCACGACAAAAAATATTGAATTTCTCATATCATGACAGCCTAAAAAATAGCTGAAGGGGTTTGTAAACGTTAATAAATCTTTTGATTTTGACATGTCTCATAGTCCTGAATAAAATCTAAATGAGATTTACATCTGGTAATCCTGACTTTTAAAAACTATTTTCTTTCTTGCTAACAACACCGGGAAGGCTATTAGACAACAAGAACTATAAAAGCTGTTATTTACTTCCAGAAAGAAATTAAGTAAACACAATTTCTAAAGGATAATTTAAGATGCATTTATTTCTAAAATACAGAGTTGTCTTCTAATGCAAGCACAGACACTCCATTGTTTATGAAAAGAAAAATGAAAGGACACATCATTATGAAGACAGGGATCTTCATCATCTTAGAAATTACAAAATAACACACACTCTAGTTTAATTTCGATACCAAATGATTTAACATTATACAAGGTCTTGGTCCCTAAGCTGTACGTAACATTGACGTCACTCATGTAGAGGATACGTGCTCCAAGCAGAGGATACCGACTCCGAGTAGAGGAAGGATACGCACTCTGTTCTCGTATGGAGGTTTGTTGTTGTCTTCTTTTCTCTCAAAACTACTAAAGACCCTTACTAATCTACAAATTATTTTTTTATTTTCATTGGAAACATTATACGCTTTAGTAGATTTTGTTTCTCTCTTTTTAGATTATAATTTTACCACAACCGTTTAGACAAGACTCATGCAAATCAGGGGTTACTACTTGGTTACGTGGACTCCTGTAAACATCTCCGAAAAAGGCAGGTGAATACTCCCACTATTATTTTCATCTTACTGTGGTAGCGTTAAGATCCATAGCTGGATCTTAAACATCCCAATCTCACATCAAAATCACAACAAATCCCTTTTCCCCAAATAAATGAGCCGGTTGTCAGAGCTGACTGGTGTGCTTTAATGGCTATCTTAGCCAAGGGTATTATTTTAAGAGATGAGCGAATGGGGAGACCCCACAGCCGAGCCAATAAAATGTGAACTTAAGGTGCAAAGAAGCACTCATAAATATTACTTAGAACAAGGGATTCATTGTTCCCCTCCAACCCTTTCAGAGGCTCCTCTGATCTCAGCCCCTCTCTGTGCGTCAGGGAAGCCTCTTCCCCTAACCTGTGGTTTTTTCAAGCTGCGCTACTCCATTATTTATGACTGTCCATGTGAGTAGCCGTCTGTATGCTCCTTGTACACACACACACAGAGAGCCCCCTCCCTTCTACCCGCTTCGGTATTTCAGTGTGGAAGGATGAAAGGGTTTTCCCCTGGAGCTGATGTGGTTGGGGATGTTGAATTAGCTGCTGTGTCAGTATGAGGTGGACTGAGGATTTCCCAACGTGTCCTCCACCTGCACAACCCCAAGACCAGCCTCTAATGACTCATTTCATTCATTTTCTTTCTTCCATGGGCTTTTAAAAAAATATTTTATTTCTTTCTCTGTCTCATCCTCATCGTTGTCTGCCTTCAGCTGTTACTCTTGATCTCTTTATCCGCTCTCATCATCTCTTTTCAACTTAAAAAGGAAATAGTTTCTTCGCAGACGTGACAAGAGTATTAAATAAAAATAATATAAGCAAAAGCATTTTGTAAACTAATAAAGAATTGTATTTTGATTACTATTTGTTGTTTTTCACTTTCCCTTAAATTTTCCCTTTTAAATTTTAATTATGTTATAAAAGAGTAAAGACAAAAACAATTAAATTCTGTCAATGGCATCCTCAGGGAGAGGTGAGGAGGCGATGAAGAATGGGTTGGTAGAAAAACAATTACAGGGGATGGCAAGAGCCAGAGCAGTGCTGATGCCCTGGGGAGCTTTTCTCCTGATGGGTGGAGGCTGCAATTGGCACATCATAACCTTTTCCTTCTCAACTAGAGAGAAAACAGGAGACTGTTCCTAAATAATCAAGCTGTAACTAATTGATTTTCAGCTAATCTAAGCCTCCAGCTATGAAGAAACTAGGACCAAAGACAGACCCCAGGAAGGGTGGGGGCAGTAAGGAGAGAGGTGCCAAGAGAGCCTGAGGCTAGAAAGACCATAGAACTGAAGAGGAAAGGCCACAGAGTGTGAGGAGAGCCGGGGTGAAGAGAGAGGGAGGCAATATTAAAAAAAATGGAAGAATGAAAGGGAAGGAACTGGGGAAGGGGGGTGAGGCCGACCCAAGCCCTTCCAGAGTATGTTATCACACCTTCTTATTTCCAGCTGTTACTTCTTATTAAACTTTTAAACTGGCTACTTGTGAGCGACTATTAACACGTGCAAAAAACCTTTTAATTAAACTATGATTATAACGCTCTCTGGAGCCATGCACATCATCTAACAATAAAATAGCTTTAAAGGAGAAGAAGAATCTGTCAGCGCACATTTATGAATGCCAAGGTTTGTTGAAGAGAGAAGAAGGTTTCCATCCTCAGCAACTTCTTTTCTCTTCGAAAGTTAAAAGTTTTAAAGAATGATTGTTTTACTCAATAGTAGCATTTGTTATTCCAGATAGAATCCATAAATGTGTACTATAAAGATTTGAGATCATCTTCCCTCCCATCCCATCCCCCCTCCCTAAAAGAAAATCTTGCATGTGTTTATGGGTGTGTTTATGTTACACACGTGTTAATAACGCTGTTGGAGAGACTCCATAGATAGGCATCTTTAGGTAGATCTGTATATAAAGTCCTCTTCACTGGGCACTTGAGTCAGCCAAAAACAACAATAAATATCAATGATGTCTTTCAAATCTGTCAACTGAGGACATAAGCATTTTTTTCTTCCAGTACCAGGAGAGTTTAATGATTTGAGGAAGTAAAAGGATAAGGGTTTAATTTAAAATTTTGAAAGCATTTTTTTTAACATGCTAAATATGTGTTATAACATACTGAAAAAGTAAGCATCACATTTATATAGTTTTATGCTTGAGAATTAATACATATTCTTGAAGTATCCCTAAGAAGTATTTGACTCCAAGCCAACTGATCAGTGAGTTAAAAACCATTAATAAACCTAGAGTTCTTCTTTACCAGAGAAATACATGTAAACAAAGAATAATAAAAAGTAAATTTCCTGCGTTTACTGTTTTTTGTAATCTCCTCTAAAACATCTACAATCTTATGCCATTTTAGTTATACCACCACCAAGTAATCAAATAAAAAGCAGTTTCTAAATAAAAGTTCTTAGGAATGCTTGCATGTTTATCTTTATGTAAACAGGAGATATACTTAAATATTGCAAGCAAATTGCCTAATCATTCCTTTCATTTGCATAGATATTTGATATATAAACTAACCCTTAACATTTTTGAAAAAGAGACAGTTAAAAGGAAAATTACCAGAAAGATACTTCTGTCACTAACAAAATAATGTGGTATTGACTAAGCAAAAATTCCACGGATATTCAACAGTTTTGAGGACAAACTGAGAAGTCAACCTGTAAAAGCTACACAGTAAGAGATCGACAAAAGTTGGCCAAAGAATAATTAATAATTAATATTTGTTTCTTCAAAATGAACAAATCACTAAAATAAAGGTAAAAATAATGAGTTTGGTTTCATATTTAGTTCTTTACGTTGGCCTTAAGGCAATTTATTCACTGTTGTGTCTTTTAACAAATTCTAATCTATTTTTCGCTTATGGACACAAAACTAATCTCATCTGAAATTTAAAAAGTATTTTGTTAAATATGATTCAGAGTTTGAATTAAGTTTAATTGTTCTTGATGAGCAAAATTTATGTTGGAAAAAAATGTCTTTCTGATGACCAGATAATAGTGTAGAATCTATTCTTTGACTTGAAAATGACACATGCAAGCATTAATAAAAAAAAGATGCTACTAGATCCTTTTTATATAATTCAACCTATTATGGGAAATGTCAACAGATTCTTTTCACTTATTTAAATATCCAGGTGACTTCCTCAATACAAATCCCTTGCCTATTGCTAATTTGATCATTTTCCATTAGTCCCCACTATATACATCGCTTTCAAAATACTAAAAAATCAAATCAAATCCTCTTGAGTCTTAGAAGTACATGAAACAAGTTTCAGATAATATTTGCCGGTGAATGTTACACAAAGAAACTCTGAAATTCTTAGTGCAGTTAATGATATTATATTTTTACCTTTTCTAAATATGCTTTGACCTATTTTATTATGGAAGAAGTGCAGGAGTTAAAGCTTTTTACTAAGCAGTGATTGGTTGCAAGTTTTGGATATATTAGAAGGCCTGGTGGAAGGATAATAAAATAAAACTGTGGTTCAATTTTCCTCAGAGACTACTAGGAAAACTCACTTAGCATCAGAATCAATTTGTCAGTAGTTTCATGTGAGACATTTAGTGTGGAATTATTAAATAAAGAAAAACAATATGGTTTCTTATTGAGAATAAATCACTACTCAGCTGTTCAAGCCTGATAAAAATAGACAAATAGAAATTTTCTGAAGCTTATCTCCAATGTTGTTTCTCTACAGAAAATGAATAACTGCATTTCATGGGATAGTTAATAAACTGCCTTGTTACTACAATCCAAACAATATCACCAAAATTTCATTGATTAAAACTATATGTATCCTTTAATGACAGAAATGGTTCTGGAAGTCACTGAATAAAACTGTTCATTATTGGTTTTGATATCCTTATTCTATGTAGATTTATAAAAGGTAATGGCACACAGATTCAAAAATCATACTTAATTCCTTTCTAAAAAACCAATACACTTGTGAATGATCAAAATATTCAATTATAATAAAATATATTATTAGGACAGCTTCATGACTTAGGTATTGTTTTTTAAAGTACTTAACATGACACATTCTTCCCTATCAGATTTTAGATGATCTGAACTGATTTTTTCAGTGATTTACTTTGTCAATATGTAAATCATGTTGGAGTGTAATTTTTCTATTAAAAAATTAAAACTAATTTAAATTATTGAATAATACTTTAGAAATTGCTGTAAAGTAAAACATACCATGAGCCATATTTGCATGCCACTTATACTAGGAAAAAGCAATCAAACTAATTTAGAATTAAGCTATATTTCAATGGCTTGAAAGTTCCAAATGAAACCTGTTAAGTATATGTAGGAGAAAAGGCCTCCAGGACACCTGATTAGGGGAACCAATGATGGCTTACTAAAACTCATAATGAGAGCTTTGTCTCTACTAACCTGAAGCATATGATTTATTAGGCACCTTATCCTTCACTCACGCTAGAATTGCCAAGAGCAAATGAGCAGAGCATATTAAGCAACATGTATTATAAAAGTATCGATGTGTTATTAGGATTTGTGGCTATCTGACTTTTCAAGGAATATTTTCTTTGAGACATTATATGAGGAAGCTTTTAATTGTGTATAATAAAACATGTCAATTTTAAGTCAGAGCAGATTTGCATTTTCAAAGCAAAGTTTGAAGAGTTCTTACATTAAAATGTTCTCAATTCTTTCAAGTTGATTAAATTTGTTGATAAAATTTTGTCTTCCAAAATAAGTATATTCTATGTTATTTTTTTGAAGGTCTCAAGGAAGATAGTAAATTTTCACCTTCAGTGTCTACTAAAACATTTTAAGAAAATTAGAGCCCTTGTAAAATCATTTTAAATAGCAACTCTTTAATATTATTATGAGATGATGTATCGGGCAGTAATTTACCAGTTGATATTGTCAATATTTAAAAACTACCATGTCAGTACTGCACTGAGTAAAACATAATTTTCAAAATCATTCTCTAATAATGCTGCTAATTAAAGAGTTTTCAATTAATTTTTTATCTCAAATGGATAGGAAACTTTTGTATAGATAAAGACCATCATAGCATGTTTTACATTTCCCTTGCTTCTGAAAAAAAGTCAAATAGGCATGATATATTTTAATCATTACAGTCAAGAAATGTTAGATTGAAACTCCTTTTCTAAAATATTTTTCTCAGGATTTCCGAATCTCCCCCTGAAAATCTTTGAAAGTAGTCATTTACAATATTATTGGATCTTAGTTAATTTCACATCAATATTTTCACAGTAGTTGCCCCCTCTAAATGAGAGTTTTTAAGTGGCATATAAATATATACTTACATGTTTTTTAAATTACTAACAAAAAAGTGGTTCAGAACGTCATTTTTACTTTTCCATCTGCAAATGTTTCTTTTTCATTTTTATTATTATAATTGTTTTTTGCCCATAGCACAGCTATCTTCATAAATTTTCCTTTTTTTAGACTATCACCTGTTTATTCATACATTTAAGCAAGGTTGAAATTTTAACAAGATCTGAAAAGCCCCTAATCTACCCAAACCGTAAGTGTTTTAATTTTAGCTTGTCCTTTTAAAAAACAAAAAATTAAGTATATATACGTATATATATGACTTTGTTGCCTACGGCAAAATCTTAGATTGCATCCATGAAAGAAAGGAAACAGAAGCTGGAGAGGAGAGTTATAGAAAATGACTTTATATAAACATGACCACCTACCAGGCAGCTACTTTCCCACTAGGAAAACTTCCACTTTGTAATAACATAGATTAACAAATAAACGAACAACATACCTAAATTGACAAAGCTCATGACCATGTCAGCATCATTCAGAAAGTTGGTATCATGTAGGCTGGCTAGAGGAGGACTCTGGGTGGTCAGGGGAGCCGTTCGAGATAACTGTATGCCACGAGGATACCCATTGGGAGAGGCTGGGTATCCCTTTCTTCCTCCTCTGGTTTCTCCTGCCAGGGACGCCCTCACTGAGTATTCCGTCTCGTCAGGATTTTCTTCATTGGCCATAGCATTGTATAGGTCCAGCATAAAGAGAGGTGCAGAGGAAGCTTGTTTTCCAGGTGAAAATGGTCTGGGTCTGTGAGGCAAACCCAAGATAGAGAGAATTTCCCTCTGTATTTCCCGTCTTTCATGGTTCCGTAGTCTTCTATAAATAAAACTGGAGTGAACATGATTGTCTCCCAAACCTCCTTTTGCATAACCCACTAGAACCCAGCAGCTCCAGAGGAAACCCACAATACCCCTAAGTAAAAATACAGTCAGATGCATTTTTGTCCAAAAGCAAAATGTTGATATTTTTAGTCCTTCTTGTCCTCTTAAAAAAAAAAAAAAAAAAAAAAAATCTAAGTTCCTAGGAGGTACACTTTCCCAGTAGCTGAAGAAAACAAATTTACCTATTCTTCATGACAGTGACATTTCTGAACACAACATCCTCACTGATTTTCCTGCCCTATTTTAAATATTTTGGAATATGTCAAGAGCAGTTATTTCTAAGAAAGCTGAAACTCGGATTTCCAATTATCCACAGTTGTTAAGAGTTTTTGCTGCATTGATGTAGCAGGAGACGGCTAATATTATTTGACCAGATGACCTAGGCATTCCTATATGAATTTATGATAATCAGGCCTTTGGTATTTGAATTAACGAAAGTTGATCTTCTGATAAACTGTAGTTCCCAAAGTTATCTTCACTTGCTCTTGAGTTCTTCTCAACCCTTGAGCGCTTTCCAAGACAAATCCTGATTTCTGAATCACAGATCTACGCTGATCTGCACCTTGGTGTTGGAATACATATTTGTCCGGCAGCTTGGTGATAACTTTAACATCTTTTGTGTCGTCTTAGTGTAAAATAAGACTCAGGGTTGTACTATTCAAGTAAATGTGTTTCCCTGAATTTACTTGCAAAACTTCCTGTAAATCCATTCAATCCCTTTCTCCTCCTTACTGTTAATTCCACCTCCAGCAGGCACAAATATACCAGCCCTCTTCAAGGGAGATCTAAAGAGTAATGTAAGCACAACCCTGCTGGGGAAGAAGAGGCTTCTCATTGTAATTCGAAACTGGTAAAGCAAAAAGAACTTAACCCTTTTGCTACCAGAAAAGCCTCCATTTTCGCGATTTTATAGGCACGCATCTAACAAAGCACAATGATGCATGGGGTATATAAATTCTAGGGGGGAAAAAAGCCAGTTTTTAAGCAGCAGACTGAAAATTTTGCCACCAATTTTATATAGCACTCTTTTAGATCTTTCTTTTAATAGTACATATTTAATACACTTCTATATTAAGCCTCAGGTTGTGGCTAAATTAACAAGATATGTCTCAGTCTATATTTGAGGTTATTTCTAGTTTTTACAAGTTATTAAAGTTTACTGCTTAAAAAAATAAAAGAAGTAGTTGTAAATGGAGGTTAATTTGTTGTTTCTTAATATCAGCCAGATCTTTTTAGAATAAAATACTGTAGAGAATTAATCACCAGTAAATAGATTCTAGTTCCCAAAGCAATAATTATAATAATTCAGTAATGGTGATTAGATAGCCCAGCTTTAAGAGTTTTTAAATATCAAAATTTTGAGCAGAAAAGCATATTCCTATTTGTCTTAAGTCAGTACAGTTGAAACACAAATACTCTAAGATACAGTATGATTCTTTTAAGTCGTTTCAGTTGAAATGTAAACAGACCTACAAATTAGATATTTCCCATAAGTTGTATTCACTACTTTGCTTTGTTTTAACCTATGCAAATAAATATAAGTCAAGCATTCTTCATGACTACATGCAGATTGAAATTTGCATTTTTAAAATTTGATGAGTAGAATGGGGAAAGAGCACACCTTTCTAAAATACCATACTTAATCCAAGGAAATGAGCAAAGTACGTGTTTATCCTTAATGTTTAATGCCTTTAAAATTTGGAAGTCTACAATGTTTTTGTGCAGCTATAATTTTCCTTACAAGCTCTCACTTAACCCTAGGGCTCACAGTACTTTCATTGTCTAGGATAGCATTCTGATACCAGTGTAGATTTATCGAGCAAATTCTAGATTTATTATGAAATTTTAATCTTTTTCCTTTACTCTACCTGGAGGTGCCTGGTTTCTTGTTTAATTTCTCTTCAGATGTTTTCCTCTGAGTGTCTAAAGCAAAGCCATATTTCTCACAAGTCTCGAGTTTATTGGTGAAGGCAAGATACTGAAAGAGCTTGCAGAATCTTACTGTGCGCACCATTTTTCGGATGCAAACTAACTGCACTAAAACCTGATGACGTCGTTTAATATCTCCCCTATTGAAAATTCTTTGTTAACAGCCATGTGGGATGGGACGATAGCAAACTCAAACGCTGACATACGCGAAACAACTGCATACAATTGATGTCACATGAATAGCAGGAGAGCAGGTTGGAAGTAAGTAAAGGAATATCATTTCAATAAGAAATAGTTTAAGCCACTAAAATTCTCGAAATTGTTTATTTCTTATCCAAACCAAACTAAGGATTTTTTGGTCATTGGTACAGATTCAAATCAAGTACCCTGAGACAAAAAAGTTTCTCCTCTGCATTTATAAAACATACCCCACATCAAGTATACTACAGTTTTCCTGCACATTTTAAAATAAATGATCAAGGTTGTGAATTTGCTTCATGTCTCTGGAGCACAGCATAGGGTTACAAGTAAAAACTGGCCACACCAGAGAAGGAAATCATTCTTATTATCTTCCACACGTGAGGATTTTTTTCCTAAGATACAAGTGAAAAATAAAAATGAGTCTAAGTGTCACAAGTCTCACAAACTCATTTTCCCAAGGCGTGATTTATAATACCAATCAGTGTAATTGTAATTTAATTGCTTAACCAGGCATATAGCCTACTTCTATATTGGAAATCAGTTGCTAATATTCTTGGTCAGAATTTTTAGTATCTACCCTCCCCCCACCTTCCCTTCCAACACAGACTGGATTTGGCACACATTCATTTTTCAAAAGGATCAACATGTGCAATGAGAGGAAAAGAAAATAAAGAAGAAAAAACCCACCAGGAATAAAGGGGAAATGCTAAACAACAAAGGAAAAGTCAGATTGATTTTCAATTAAAAGTAAATGTAGTTTATCACACCATTTGGATCCCCAGGTAGATTACTATCTAAGTACGTGAAAGCAGTTTGAAAGACACGGTATTTTGCAACTGCAAGGTATAAACATTCCAAATTTCAGAGCATGTATTTAAAAGTTGTATAAGTCATTGAACATACTGAATAAATATATGCTAAGAAAGGAGTTGGGATAGGAGAAACATCGAGGGCATCACAAGAATTATTCCTAAAGATAAGAACGTTTCAAGAAGAGGTATCTTCATAAACACCCACCTCTCACAATGTAGCATTAGCTAACGTAAGTGACATTCTCGTGGGGAACAGAGACAACTGAATCCATGTAAAAAGCATTTCTCCACTGCCATTCTTTCTGTTCATTTTTCTCTTTCCCTCACCAAAATCTGACACATCTAGTCCATGAACAGGTAAACTATGTCTAATAGATTGACTCCATTTTTTCCCAGCCTTTCAAAAGAAACTAGCTGAAAAGAATGTCAAAGCATTTGTAAATCTGGTTTTGTTCTGGAAGGGTCTTTCTATTTCACTTCTGGTTCTGTTGTTATTGTTGTTGTTAGGTTGTTTTCTCCTTGAAAGAAAAATTCCTAATTGAAAGATATAATAACTGCAGTGAAAGACAGATACCCAATATAAGTGGTATCTACATTTGTAAATGATCTCTCAAGTTTAGAAAACAACCCAAACTCATTTGAATAGGATCATAAAATTCTTAAGCAGGACCTATCTTAGATTGAGTTGGTGGGAGTAAGGGGAAAGAGTGGGAAGGAGACCACTTAGGAGGTTGAAGAGGCTGGCAGCAGTGGGAGAATTCAAGGAAGACATCACCTTCTAGAATCTTTTTGGTGAATACATGCACAAGTGCAGAACTTTAATATTAAATTGCCTTCAGTTCACTCTTTTTTGAGCCAAAAATATAGCATATATATAAACAGAGAATGTAGTGTGTGTGCTAGTGGTCCAGAGGCAGGCAAGGCGGTACTACACCACCGTCTGACCTAGATTTGCCTGCAGTAACCTGAAAGGGACTGTAATTGAGGGCAGTCCATACTTACTGTCTATCGAATTGATATTTGTTAAGAAAACCTTGGGAATAAGAAATAAAATACAGTCACCGAAATCTTTTGAAATGTTTGGTGTTATTTTTAGTGGATGGTGACATTTATTGAATATTTTTCTGCCAACAGAGGATTTTTCAATATGCTTTGTATTATTACATGTCCCTAAGATTGTTTCATATTATTCCATGAGACTAGGTATTCTAACAGTTACTTAAGAGAGAATAAACTGACATTTAATCATTAAAAATCAAACACTGTTAATGACATACAAGTCTAGAGATTGTGTCTGAAGAACAGACTGCAATTAATTGACTCCAGAACGTTTAGTCAGTCAAATTATTAGGCTAAACGTTTTATTCATCACCCAAATTGCCAGAAGAGTTTGAATAGGTAGTTTGACCATTAAGCAATTATGTAGTTAACCATGAAAGAATATCTTCATTTGTAGAGCACTTTATAATTTTAAAAACTTATTCACAAGAACCCAGGATTTGGAATTATTTATTCATTCAACAAATATTTATTGAATATCTACTGTGTGACTACTATGTGCTATATGCTTTAGGTACAAAAAAAAATTCAAACGAGGCTCTTATACTCAGAGTTTATAATCATATGATATTTCAATTGATTCAATGACAAAGTTATCACTTAAATGTGGTTATTAATTGAGATATTTCTACTTTTTTTCTTGAGTGATTAGCTAGAATACAAGCTGCATAAGAGTAGGGACTGAATTTATGTTATTCATCAGTATCAAAAAATACCTATTAGCAGCTCAATTAATATTTGTCAAACAACCAATTTTTTAGCAAGGCTGAACAATATTTCAAAGTTTTTTTTTTAAGGCCAGTATTCACTGGAAGCATAGCTATAAG
Organism: Equus przewalskii; assembly: GCF_037783145.1. NCBI lineage: Eukaryota > Metazoa > Chordata > Mammalia > Perissodactyla > Equidae > Equus > Equus przewalskii. The sequence continues at coordinate 53,298,297 of NC_091849.1, forward strand.
GATTCGTTATGCACACAGTTGACGAATTGCTGTGTCTCTTAATAGGTTGGCTCAGCTAACCTACTAAATGTTCCTTTCATAAAGAAATTTGCTTATTACATGCCTCATCCCACAGTTATGAAACAAAGGACAAACTTCTGTCAATACTAGAAATCGTAATGACTCAGAAGGTAAAGCATCATGTCATGAATCACATTAGCACTTGCAAAATCCCATGGTCTATCATTACAAAGAGAGCTGATGAGGTGACTGCCTGTTGAGTTAAAGTGACCCTTGGACCAAAAGAGCAACTTCTGTGCCTGTCAATTAATATCTCATTTCTTTGAGTTGTAATGGCTTATTTGTTTTGTTTTGGTTTGGTTTTTTGGTGCTGTTTTTATGACCCATATTACAATGCAAGAAGCTCTGAAAGTGACCACTCTTTGTTTGACAAACGTTAGCAATTAACACGACACCTGCTAAGGCTCAAGCAGGTATATGCAGAGGGAGACACACAGTAGACACTGGGATGAGGTGATGTCTGAAAATGCCTGGAGTGTGGGAAAAGCCACTTGTTACGGCAAACTCCAGTTTGTACTGTACTCTCCAGAGTACCAACGTAAGTCTTTGAACCTACACTGTCCATCCTTTACACTTTTCAGATGGAAGACTCTATAAGTATCTTACCAACAGATGGACCAATTCAAAATCTGTAGAAGTGTCACAGTTCAGTGAAAGGCACAACTGTCGATTTATCCCAATAATTCCTGTAAACAGCAGGTTAGTCAAAATAAAATCTATAAATGTCATGATGTGTTCAAAGTGAGAAAATTTGAAGGAAATTTAAAAATTATTTTACCCAATGCAAAGTTGCCTTGATAGCACACTTACAGTTAACTGCAATGCTTCAATTAAATGGCCCTACTTTTCCATAGCATCTTTTTTTTTTCAGCCAACAGACAATATTTCATAGAATCCTCATCAAAAGCCTTTAGGGCCTAATGAATTAGCCCCAACTATGTCACAAAAATTGTCCATCAGCACCGGAAAAAACTTGTGATATGCCTCTAACACAATGGTTCTCAAACAAGTTGCACATTACAATCACAAACTTTTAAGAAATACTAATGGCTGGGCCACATGGAAGACCAATTAAATCGTTAACTCTTGACGAGGGGCCCAGGCACTAGTATTTTTTTAATACTGATTAATATGTAGCCAAAGTTGAGGACCCCTAACAGTCTTGGCAACATCTCAATCACTACACACATAATAAGAGTATGTTTCAGTATCGTAATAGGGTTTCCAAATTAGAACAAGACCTTTGATTTTTCCTTGATTGCTGCTAAGATTCCATGATGTAATAAGTTGTTATTTAAACAAAAACACAATGCTTGCATCCAGCAAACCCTTTGCGCCTATTTATAAATAAATATAGCTTACTCAGCACCTACTATAGTAATAAATAAGACAGACAGTGCCTGCTTTTCCCAAATTTAAAGGTCAGCTGTTTCTAGAATAATTTCCTCAGATATTTGCATTTGAATGCTGAGCTTAAAATGCAATTTCTTAAACACACAAAAAAAGTGCTATTGTATCACAGAATGAATAAGAATATATTCCTCAAAACGGCATCTATTTAGCACACTGTCCTTTTTATAGTTCTTTCTTGGATTATAATATAATGTGAATCACAAGGCCTGCTCCATTGCCTTTTTAAAAAATTCAACTGAATTCACATAACAGGTGCCCTTCGTGCCTATACTAGATATTTTGCCTACTTTCCTGGTTTTTAGAGGGGTCTGTGTGTGTGTGTGTGTGTGCGTGCACACACGCCTGTGCATGCACGCATGCGTTGCTCAGATGTACGTGCATAGTTCAGAAGTTACCTCTCTCACGGGATCTCCATCCATCTTCATTTCCCAGTTACTATCTATATTTAAAAGCGATTGATTTTCTCGTCTTAAACCTTGCAGTCTCTTGATATATTTTGTTCCTCCATTTTACAATAAACTCTTTATCTCGGTGTCTCCATTTTTAAAAGCCTTATCCCTCCTCCTTTCCTTATCTAGAACTCTCTTTCAAGTGTGTGACTGTTTTCTTTATCTCTCACCTTTCACCACCCCTCTCCTCCTTCAGGGTAATCCTACCCTCTCCCTTCTAATCTCCAGTTCTTTCTTCTTCCCTCTGGAACAGTTGTATTTTCTGTCACTGCGTGTTCATTAGCAAGGCGGTGATAACATCAAATTGCAGGATAATGAGATTCTTCCCCTCTGATAAATTCATTTTACATTTAAGCTCCTTCTGTAGAAACGGATGAAAATATTGTAGGCTATCAACCCAACTCACCCAACTCCAGATCAGCATTTTCAGATGCAGATATAAATCCTTTTGAAACATTCACAACTTTTAAATATTTGTGGCCAAAGTGTTAAAAGTAATATGAACAATAACAGTAATTCTGAATTTTAATGAGATATACAGCCTTATAGTGAAAACACAAGAAAATAACCTAAATAGAGACTGAAATTATATCCTGACGCCAGTCCACACTTAGCATAATGGATAATTATCTTTCAGTTCAAACCATTTTCTAACTCTCAATATTTTTATATTCTGACATGAGACATACGTCTCTTAAGAGGCTCTAATGCAATATGCAGTCTCACTCAATACTGTCTTCTAAAACGTCTTTTAAGACTTTTTCTAGAAAATTCTCTATATACAATACTTATCAATTGTATGTTATCTTCCAACCATTTTTAAGTAAAGAAAGTTAAGCCAAATCATCTACAATTTCTAAGGTAATTCAGGAATTCCTCATATGTAGATATAATACTCATTTACATGTATTTTCAAACATGCTTCTTAAGTCAGTGAGAAAGATCCATTAGACAAAGACCAATCTGATAATGTCCCTTAAACAGAGTAGTACAAATGCGACATTCACGACTGGTCAAGCTTTTCCAGCACTCTCTAGGTGGCAAAAGTTATTTCCATGGAACTCTGGAGTAGTTCTATTGCTCTAAGCTTTTTCTGTTCCAAATCTACAGATGTTAATGGGTACTTGGTTCTATAATTATAAGCCCAAGAATATGCTGGCATGATTCCTCTACCAAATTAGAGGATTGAATCATCTGTATGCAGTGGAATCAGAATCACTTAGAAGGATGAAATTAATAACTACAGGCATCAGCTTAAAACTCACTGTCCTATATGTATATACTATTTTCTTTGCATGTCTCCAAATGCCATTTGGATGCTTGAAACTTCTAGTCGTCACTCATTACACCTTATCACTAAACGTGAGCTCAGAGACTGTCAGCCAGGAAACTAGATTTATATCTTGGTTTTGTCACTTACTGTCTGAATGACCTTGGAGTTGTCACTTTGGAATCATACAACTTAGAGAGTAACAGGAAGGAGTCACTTTTCTGAAGCTGTTTCTTCATCTGTGAAAAGGGGAAAAACAATACCTCACGATGGGGTTGTTGAACTCATTAAAATGGAAGAATATGTGAGAAAACGCTTCATAAAAACCAATGTGTTTCGTAACTTATTATCATGGGCACAGGGCCCAGTGGAACTTAGATTCTCGCAAGTTTTTCCGTTGGTTGCTGCACACTGATAAACTGAGAATCGATGTTTGTATTTCTGTTTAATCACTTGATGGGGAGAAAAACACTTAAGAATTACTATGAAAAGATCATTCCCCCAAAAAAGATTGTTATGTCTACAGACAGACAAAGTTAGACAAAGCCAGGGATTTTATGCTGTTATCTTTATGCATAATCTCCTAACATCTTGAAGAACAGAGAGCATCTCTCTCCTTGGTGATGTTGCCTCCTTGGTTTATCAGTTCATCTCAAATCTGCTCCTACAGCATCCAGTGCGGAGGCGAAAAAACAGGTTTGATTAACTAACTGTTTCTCCACTGCACAAGGGAGAAAATTTAAATGCACATCTACCCTGAGTTTTCCATGAGTATTAACGGAAGCTTGGTGAGTGAAAAGAGATGAAGAGTTAGCTTGCTTAGCTTTGACTCAAGTAAACAACATAGGACCAAGGGGTGGGAAAAAGAATCATCTAAAGCATACATGCAAGCCTGCAAGGATGTGGGCTCCCATGAGAGAGACGTCTACTCTGCACAATTAGAGAATTGGCTTTTGTATCAGAGCGATTTCAAGGAGAAGTTCTGGTACTGCCTACTTCTTTACATGTGAGAAATGTCACTTAACACCTTCCCCTCAGTTGCTTTATCTTAAAAAAATAAGATTAATAATATGCTTGATTAAGGATTAATATAAGAGATTAATCATTAATAATTTATGATCCTTAAACAGCATAGTATGTGAATATTCTTTCATAAGTGTAAAGCAATCCTTATAGCAGGATTTGGCACATTTATTATTCAGAATACTGTCATTGAGACGTATACTGGACAATTTTCATAGCTTTACAGAGAGATTGCCCAAAGCATTTAGCATGGTAGTGCACATTTAGAACAAATAAGGATATTTTAAGGGTGGTTGTGATGAAGCGGAGTTATAGTATGCAGCATTTTCCAAACAAATTTTACCACTGTGTCATTTATTTAAGCAGCTGATCACGACTTTGCAAAACACATCCCAGGACTGATCCCCAGGCAGCCCGTTGGGGGAAGATTAATCTGTGCCTTGCTGTAACGGGAGAGGCAAAGGAAAACAGGGAGTAAGAGCCTGCGTTCAGGAGTCAGACTGAATTTGAATCCTGGCTCCACTATTTTGTGGCTGGGGAACAACACGCTGCCTCAATTTCCTGATCTGCAAAATGGAGGTAAAAACAGTTCCTACCAGATAGAGTTTGATAAGCATTAAATGAGTTAATGAATGTAAAAAGACTTAGCACAGGGCCTGGCACATAATAAGTCATACATGTCAGGTACCATTATCTTGCACTACTTAGTGACAAATTCCCAGGAGACAAGACTTTCCTTTTAGGGATCATTATATCCCCATGCCTAGCACAGTGTTTGGCGTATAGATGCCCAATAGAATGAATGTTCATTCATTTGTTTAAAAACATATTTGCTAAGTATCTACCTATAACTTAACAACAGCAACTATTAAGCAAACGTTAATAGATATTTACACATCTTATTACTTTCTAATGTAGTATTAAAGTCTAAGAAATGTAGGTCATGATTTTGACTGGTCCACATAAACTGTCATCGCATTGATAACACAGCCCAACAAAATGCATCCTGCGGTTTAACACATAAAAGGTCAAAATGCTTACCTCCTAAAGGACATTTTCTTATGCCAACGTGACCTACGACACTAGCCAAGTGCACCAGATGAACCATAACAAATATGAACTAGAAATATGTGCTTTTAACAGCAGTTTGTATTGAACTGAAAAGGTACAGTTTCACTTTTTCAAAGTATAGAAATACCTTTATTACATAGAAGTAAATAATCATAATGTGAGTCTAAGGTATAAAAATCAGTTCATGACTTTTACTCTCTCTTCCTCTCACTGACCAACTGGAGACAATTTTACTGTCATTCGCCTGCTTTCAATTGCTAAGCGAAGGAGTAGAAGAAAGACGAAATTAATACTAGTCAAACCTGTTCTGTCCTAGAAACTTTTCGTAGGCTAGGTGGTAAAGGGGCTTGAAGGGAAGGAGTAAAGTCATTTAAAAAGATTTTGCCATGAACACAGATAACTGAAAAATAAATTTTTATTCATTTTGATAAAATCAGTTATGAAAACTAATTTTGATTCCCCAACTAAAAATACCTATCACTCAAATCCATAAAGGCTTTCTTTAAAAGCTATTTGAAAATTGAAAGTGCTATGGAGCTTTCATTAATTGTATTTAGTATTGTTTGCCAAATATAGCCAGTTATAACTTTTATACATAGTAAGTGAACAGAGACAAAATCCCCAAGTCCAAAAATGTAACCATGATAAATAAGAGAGTTTACTTTTTCCCACATTTCTGAGAATAGAAATGAAAGTCTTTTGGTGTTCAGACCAAAATCAAAACAAAATCCCTAAACTTCTGTTTTAGAATTTTGATGCCAAGCTTTAGCTAAGGAAGGAACAATCCACAGGACTGTTGCAAAGCTCTAAAAAAATGAGGTTTTGTGCTAACGCTGACAGGCTCTGACCATCAGTGGCATTAGAAGGCGCCACCGTAATTGCAGTCTCCTTAAGACATAACTTATTTCAGGCTAAACAGGAGAGCCAATATTTTGTATTTTAATTAAGAAACCTGGACTTTGTTTATAATAATTGACTGTTAGGTCAGTTCTTGCCAGGATATACTTGTAAAAGAGGATTTTTGCCTCAAGTAAGCTTTCATTTAAGATTTTGGAACAGATTTAGGATTGGGGATTGAAATCTTTTTCAATTATTTATTTTAGCTGCTTTCGTTGTAATACTAATAGCCTTAGAATATATTTGCGTATATTTTCAACCTATTCATCAATGGCCATAAATTTTATTATTTGATTCTTGAAGAAAATTTTTAATCATGCTGATGAAAATATAGTGTCTGCTATGAACACAAAAGGCAAATTGTTTCCCTCATTAACTAGTTAAACCTGAAACTAAATCAATGCTTGTACAGTGTTATAAAACGAATCAAACAATATTCGAGACAGAGTAGAACACCAAAAAGATAACCTAATAACAAATAAAATAGCTTAGCCATGAAACATCCATATGCTAATTTTTAAAATGTCAGTTCTTTGGCTGCTCAGATTAAAGCATTCTAAACAATAAACACTTTAAAGCTTCTATTGTCGGAAAAAAATTTCTTCTCAATCATAATTATCTTTTGGCACATGTGATAATAGTAATATTGCTTAATATTTGTTTTAAAAGTAAATTAGAGGCAGAATAGATCTGAAAATTATAGCTCTAGAAAAATGGGGTTCCAAAGGAAACAAATGGAACACTGCCACCTTTTGGTTATATAAATTGTAACGTTGCAGAAGTTTTCTGTAAGCTTCTGAATGAAAATGTTTAGACATACTTTCAGCTTTTAGAATAGTAAACCCATCTCTGTTGGTATGAAAATATCCATCTTTAAATTTTTGTTTCTCAGTTGTAGTCCTTTCTTTTTGAGTGTTTCAGTTTCCATTTTGCAAGTTGGTCCCAAAACTCTTGAACTTTAAAACCTGGAAACAGTTCTTCCTGTTTATTTTGTAAAGAATGGCAAGTAATGACCTAGTAATGAAAAACACAAAGGGACTTTTATATCCTAGGGCTCTGTCATGAACATTTCTATTACTTCTCTTTATACCAAACCACAACACTACCCTACAGAACAGGACTTTACAATGACACACTCAAATTCCCCAAAGCACTAATTGCATTTCTTTCAGCTAGAAGGATTTATGCCTTCTCACCCTGTAAGTGTTTTATGTATACAGTTCTAAATTACAGGGTAAATGAAATGATACAGTAGGTGCCTAGGCACATATAGGGACTAATTGGTGGGTGCGAAGGAATGAAAGGCTATATATAGACATAGATTTCATTTAGGGCAGGATCTGAAATTATGATGTTGTCTAAGCACAGGGACAAAACAAAATAAGGAAAATGGAGAATAGGAGAGTAGACAGGCCTAATAAACAAGATAAATAAAGGAAATGTTTGGTCAGCAAATTATACTATTTTTGCAGTCCAGGTCCCACAATCTGGCCGACTATACTAACAAACAGCCCCTCCAGTTATAAAAGTAGAGAAACAGTAAATAATATATAATCAAAATAATAAGAAAAATATGTATATATGAATTTCAAGAAAAGAAAGAGAAATTCCTAAGTGCCAACAATAAAAAAGAAGTGTGAAACTAGAGATTTGTAAAGTCACTCATAGATGTTCAAAAGGGTATCAGACTTGGATAAAGCCTCATTACTACAGGCTGAGGATTAAATGTCCATTTGGGATATGAACATGACATTAGACACATGTGACGTTAGAGGTAGAACCTGAGATCCCCATAAAAAGCTAGCAAAATGAAAGAGCGACTCCTGAGTAATGGAGGAGAGAGGGGTAACATTAAACCTGGGGAAGTAACAAGGATATTGATTTTGCCTGAGGATCCACGCGGAAAAAAATAAAATTCCCCCTTAAAAATTAAAACAAAAGACTTCACGCTACTATACTATCTTCCAGGATGGTAGTAGAATCCTCAAGCCTGGAAATTAAAAACTAGTCCTAAATGAATTGAACAAACATGAGGACATAGCAGGACTTCAACAACCTCGCACCCGCAGTATTCCAACAGAGGGGAGAAATCCTCACTGAAGGGAAGCTCAAAATCAAAACTTACCAACCACATGAGGAAACAATCTAACATAAGCAGGAGTCATCAAATAAAACAGCAGGAGGTGCTGCACATCCAAAAACTGGAGGCAATAAAACCACCTGAAGGAGACTATTTTAAAACTGTGCTTAAAATAGTTAGACAGCACAAGAAATAGAGACCATAATTTAAAAAAAAAAAAAAAAAAAAAGCAGGACATTGAAAAAAAGAACAGGAAGGTTTGAAAAAGATTTTAATAGAAATAAAAATTATGATCTCCAAAATAAAAAAAATCAGTGAATGATTTAAACAACCAACTGGACACAGCTGAGAGAAAAATTAATGAACTAGAAGATAGACCTGGGAACTTTACCCATACATGCTACAAAAAAATAGAGAAAGAAATATGAAAATGAAGTGTTGGATATCTCTGCAAAACACTACAGCAGGTTTCTCGTCAACAAATTGAGGGTGTTTGTCTCAATGTAATATTTATAAACAGATTTCAGGAACAACTACCCTAGTAATCACCACTATTGTACTCTCAAATATTATTTGAAGCAATCACAGAAAAATTTTTATGTGGAAGTTGCCAAATAGTAAGAGTGGCTTTTAAATTATTGGCTAAGCATTTTCACATGTTGTACAACGTAGAAATTTGAATTCCTCGAGAAAATCTTATCTTTTGCTTTGGGTCCTCATGGGTATGATAGGCAGCCTCTAAAATAGTTTCCTAGTATTTCTGCCTTAGTGTAATCCCCGCCCCTTGAGCGTGGGTTGAACTTATTGCCTTGTTTCTAACGAGTAAAATACAGAAATAATGGGATCTTACTTCTAATATCAGGTTATAAAAAACTGTTGCTTCCATCTCAGTTGCTCTCTCTTTCTCACTCTCTGGCCTTCTCTTTTGAATAACTAGCTGTCCTGTTGTGAGGACTTTCAAACATCCTATGGAGAGTGATGAACTGATCCCTACTAGCAACCACATGAGTGAACTGGGAAGCAGATCTTGTAAGGCCTACCAACAGCCGCATGAATGAGCTGGAGCAAATCTCTCCCCCATCCACCTCCATCAAGCCAGCAGATGGTACCCAGCCAACACCAACAGCTTAAACTGCAGCCTCATGAGAGATCTTGAGCCACAGGCATCTATTTATGCTGGGGTCAGATTCTTGACCCACAGAAAGTATGAAATAGTAAGTGTTTGTTGTTTTAAGCTTTGAAGTTCGGGGGTTATTTGTTATGTAGCAATGGATAGTTTCTTACATGAGTTAGATGTCCTTTAGTTTAGGAAAATTATTGGTGTCAGTATCTCAACATTCATAATGGAATGTTAAATAACATTACCAGATAGTGTACTTTCTAAAGAATATGGATCTGCCATCAACCAACTTTACAGATAGACATTTTTTACTCATCAAAGAAATTAATATCAAAATCTGTTTTCTGGGGCCAGCCCCATGGCCGAGTGGTTGCGTTCGTGCGCTCCACTTCGGTGCCCAGGGTTTCGCGGGTTTGGATCCATGGCACCGCTCATCAGGCCACACTGAGGCAGCGTCCCACATGCCACAACTAGAAGGACCCACAACTAAAATATGCAATTATGCATTGGGAGTATTTGGGGAGAAAAGGCAGAAAAAAAAAGGAGATTGGCAACAGTTATTAGCTCAGGTGCCAGTCTTTAAAAAAAAAAAATCTGTTTTCTGATTTAAAAAATGGCTAAGAAACAAGCTATTTAGAAAAGATAATCTAATGCACATGCCATCCATACACTTCTTGAGAAAACGATGCAAGGGTAAACTATATTCGCTTAGAACTTCCATGACACTGACGTTGAGAACATTGTCCATTTCTAAACATAGCCCTCTTAAAACATCACATTAAATTTTTATTTTAAAATTTAGTACCAGGGAAACATGCTTCTTCTGTAATTTCATTCATTCAAAAAATATTTTGTTTATTGTCTTCCCATAAGTTAGGCAATTAGGTTGGTACTGGGAATACATTTGTTAGGAAAAACGTACCTGTGCTCTCATAGAAGTAATTGTCTAAGGAAAAAGCAAACATTCAACAACTGATCACAGGGAAAAAGAGCATAACCAGAAATTTTAACCAACACCTTAAAATGGTAGATAGCAGACATCAGAGGGAAATGATAAACAAACATAAAAATTTTCAAAGGAGGTTTATAAACATCCCATAAGTCCTTTACTTCAAGAGCAGACAGTGGTCAACAGTAGAGAAAACTGTTGGCATGCTGTGAATCCCACCTCCTTGTCCAGGGAAACAGATGGGGAGGGCGTCTGCCTCTCACATCAAACTTCATTACAAGGGTTTCGATGAGGCCCCTCAGAGAACTTGATATGTGCACGTCAGATTTGGGAGTTGCAATAGACAGGGTTTTACTCCCACCCAGAAAATGTTAAAGGCAAAAAACCACTGGCTAATGGCTCTGATGGGGGGGAGCAAATTAGGGTGGCTGAGCTGAGATGTGCCTGTATTCCCAGAATTCAAAAAAGCAAAAGATATTTGAGGTTTTTCCATAGACCAGATTTGGGCCGCAGATGGGGAGAGTCAGTGTGGTGAACTGTGTTCGGGCCTAGCCCACGAAGCCTGTGTAAAGAGTGAGCTGGCTACAGCAGAAGGAAGTTAAAGCCACCCCTGGATTCTTAGAGCCTACAAAAGAACTAAACCACAAGTGAAAGCATCACCTACGTCAGGATGGCAAATGAGAGGACCCTGGGGATGGAGGGCAGCAGCGGGGCTGAATAATCCACGTAAGTACTTTACAAGAGAAAAGGGTCAGTGTTGAACATCTGTAGGCCCAGAGACCGTGAATCAAGCCCACGACAACTTGCAGTAAGCAACAATTTACTGCTCTTACCTCCCCCATTAGTCCTAAGGCTGCCATAACAAATTACCACACACTGGGTGGTTTATAACACACAGAACATGGTCCTGGAGGCTAGGGGTCCGAACTCAAGGTGTCAGCAGGGCCACGCTCCCTCTAAAGGCACCAGGGCGAGGATCCTTCTTTGCCTCTTCAAGCTTCCATTGGTTGCCAGTAATCCTGGGTGTTCTCTGGCTTATAGACATATCACTCCAGCATCTGCCTTCCTTTTCAAAGGGCCTTCTCCCCTGTCTGTCTCTCCTCTTCTAATAAGGACACCAGTCATATTGGATGTAGGGCCCACCCTAATTCAGTATGACCTTATCTTAAATAATTATATACACAAGGACCCTATTTCCAAATAAAGATGCGTTCTGAAGTTCTGGGTGGGCATAAATTTTTGAGGACACTTCAGTCCAGTACACTTCCCTATCTCCCCACCCTTCAAATTCCCAGAGTGCTCAGAAAAGGAAGCTAGTGGTGGAGGAGAGCAGTCAATGAGAGGAAAACATTCTGACCCCACCCCTGTCCTCTTTTCTGGCTTGATTCCACATCATCGTATGCCGGTCTCTGCCTTTCAGTCATGCGTTCAGGTCCTCAAACTTGCCCCACTCTCTCTTGCTCTAGGGCTTTTCCAGTGCTGTTTTCTCCCTGGAATACCCCTCTGGAATACACCTATGCACTTAAGTTAGGCCTATTCCTTCAGAATTCAGATGAACTATCACTTCCTCAAGACCCAAATGCTAATTATCAGTCTTGTACAAGTCCACAGCAAAGCTTTTATGAGAAAATTAGGAAAAAATAAGTTGTAGTAATAATGATACAACAATAAAGCTAGATTGATAGAGCCATTGATCGATAGATAGATAGACAGACAGTTAGAAGCATATGCATGTGTATACAAATTTAAGTCCAGGCATTGACATAGTTGTAAAATGTGCTTTCTTGGGAAAGACTATTTTCATCTTTATTTTTACTTTTTTTTTGAGGAAGGTTAGCCCTGAGCTAACTACTGCCAATCTTCCTCTTTTTGCTGAGGAAGACTGGCCCTGAGCTAGCATCCATGCCCATCTTCCTCTATTTTATATGTGGGACACCTACCACAGCATGGCTTTTGCCAAGCGGTGCCATGTCTGCACGCGGGATCCGAACCGGAGAACCCCAGGCCACCAAAGCAGAACGTGGGCACTTAACTGCTGCACCCACCGGGTTGGCCCCTATTTTTATTTTTTTACTCTGCGATTTTGCCTTTCCTGTTTTTTTAATATTAAAATACATTTTATGTTTGCACATTATACTGATAGCAGATGGCAGTTCTTTTTATTATTGTCCTTAGTTGTCAAAAATCAATATAAAATTTTAAAGCTGGGAACTTTGTCAGTAAAATTTGAAATTTTATTGGCTTATGAAATCTAAAAGTCTGGGAATCATACAGAATCTATTAAGACTTTCCTACGGGCCACTAGAGGAATGAAAACATGGAAAAATACTCAACAAATGAACTCTCTTCTCACTAACAACAATTGCTTGTTATCCTGTGTTTTTTTCTCTATTACTCTCACAACTACTAAACTTGTTTTTGTTCCCATGTTTACCTTCGATCCCTACATCGTATTTATCAATCCATTTACTCATTGTGGTATTACTTATCATAGTCCAAATGATCACTTACTTCAGCCGCCCTTCATAAGGTCTTTGAATTCCTTATCTCCGTAAATTTTTAACATTCCCTGTTAGCATATCTATTTCCTCAGGTCATGCCCACTGACTGTATTCTCTGCTTCCGTTCACAGAGCCATCCTGTATCAGCCGTATCAGTCCTCATCACTAAACTACACGTCATTTATTACTATTACTAGATTATTGACTCTGTAGTTACTATCTTCACAGTGGCTCCTCCAAGCTGGTCTAGTTGCCTCAACCTCCCGCTCTGATTCTATGCTCCATTGACCCATCTCCAGCTGATGTCAGAATTTGTTGAGAACTTTTAACAATCCTGCAATTAATTCCCTTTATACCTCAAAACGATTCTGTACCCCATCTATTTTCTTTCTGTCGTCCGCGTTGTGCAAAAAGGTGCCTTGAACCTCTCCAATCTCTCACGCTTGCAATGATTCCATACCATCCTACTCTGCTCAAGACCACCCTCCACCACTAGTTCCTGCTTTAATGTTTTCTACCATCTGCCATTGTCACTCATTAGACAAACATACATTCTTTCCAAAGATACATTGGTCTCAATATAATACCACCTCTTCATTTTCACCTGCCAATCCCTCAAAGGATCATTTAATCTCTCTCCTATCCAAGCTTCTACCATTTTATTACTAGCATTTTTGTCAACTGCTAGTATTAAGATTTTGTCCGCACCCTTAGCTGAAACTGTTTCTTTACATGTCAACTCTGATATCCTAATTATATTATAAAATGGATTTTCTCCATTCTTGACTTTTCTGATATATCCCCACAACATTTGACAAATTACATTATTCAACAATGTCAACCCATTATTTCACCATGAAACCTTTTCTTCTCTTGAATTATAGGGCGTGGATTCTCCTTCTGCCCTTTGTATATTTAGGAAAACTTCTCAGGTGTCTTTTCACTACCTCTTCATCTTCCACCTCCCCTCAAAAAATATATATATTTAACATACATAAATATATATTGATATATGTATATGTAAACAATTATATGTAATTTTTATAATATAAGATAGATAATATATACATTATACGTATTTATAATATATAATTAAATACAGATTTTAAAGGGTCTGGGATCCATGCTATAGTTTGGGGACCTTATCCTAAATGTTGTGAGGAGCCTCTGAAAAATGTTAAGAAGAATATTGTAACTGAACAAATTTAAGACATAATTTTAAGCCATACACTCAGCTGGGCAAAAAGTTAACATTCTTTTGCTATAATTCACTTCAGTCTCAATTTTTAATCTCTATTATCATCCTTTAGCCAATTCTAGGGAATCACAGTTATTTTTAATTTAAACACTTTCTACTCAAAATTTTCCTTCCTTCCACTCCCCTTTCTCTTCAGGGGGTATTTCATTGTACATAATGAAAGGAAGGCATCTGGTCTCTGGCCTTGGCATCTGCCTGTGCTGTCATCTACTGAAAGGCAGAGTCAAGCATGGCTCCTGGGACTCTAACTGGGTCAGCTGGATGAATGATATCACCATTCACCAGGAAAAAAGATAGACAAATAAGAGCGGGTCTGAGGAGGGATTAGATGCAGGATGCTATCTTTGTAGAGCCCGGGAAACAATCCAGAGATTAACCTAAGCAGGCAGATAGATGGGCTTCTGGGATCTGGAGCTCAGGAGAAAGAGCTGGGCTAGAGATGGTGATTTGGGACTCAGCAACTCAATGCGCGGCAAAGACAGGTGCTCAGTAAATACTCTTCTAAAAAACGTTGAAGATGATAATTGAAACCATAGGAATGCAAATGTAGAATAATAAGATGTAATGGCTAAAGACAGAAGGTTAGGAAACACCCATATATGAAACAGGTTAAGGAAGCATTGTTCTTTAAACAGCCAGATATGTAGGAAAAGAAACAAAGAGATAGTGATGTCACAGACCCAAGATAGCAGAGAGTTCAAAAGGATCGATTAATTACCATTCTCAAATAGTTCGGTGAGGTCAAGTAAGATAAGGAATAAAAATTCTCTGTTGTATTAAGCCACAGATGATCATCAAAACCCTTTACTCAAAAAATTTTGGTGAGGTGGCCTTAATGGAAACCAGATTTCAAAGTGTATAGAAAGTGAAATAATGGAAATAATAAATGAAGAAAACTATTTTACGAAAAATCTGAAAAGTGGAAGTTGACAGGTTGGCTACTAAAGGGAAAGAGGATAAAAGAAAGTTGGATAGTTGGCTGCATTTAGAATTCCAAAACATAATTTTTGCTCTAGTCAGTTTATTAATCTCAGATCTCTGGTTATAATCCTCTCTTCTTTCTCTGCATCACCTATATCAAAATCATTTGCTATATGCTGTGAATTCTTTCTTGATGGCAATTTTCGCATTTGTTCCAGTTGCTTATTTCAGTTTCTTATCAACACTCCCCTGAAGTATAATATCTTCTTAATCTTCCTTAAGTTACCTTAAGCAACAATTTTACATTATCTTCCTAAAGTATTGCTTTGATCATATCACACACCTTCACGACGTTTTTTTCAGTACATTTCTATTGCCTATCAAGTAAAGCAAACACCACTTTTATTTATGGAGAGGAAAAAAATCCTCAAAATTGTTGCTCAGTTCAAACAGTTAGACTTCATTTTTACAAGACTATACCATTTTTCATGCCATTCCCTCTACCTAGAGATAATATCCTCTCCACTTATCCAAATTCCACTCACCATCGAAGACTCAGTCCAGATGTCATCTCGACAGTGATATTTGCTTTGATCTCCAAGTGAGAGAGATCCCTCTCTCCCAGGCAATTTGACATTCCTGAATTTTGACAGGTCCTATCACACTTTTCACATACTGTGTGTGCTAAAAACACAGTTTAACTCTCTTATGAGATAGCTAACAGTTTAAAGATAGAGAATATGTCTTGTGTATCTCTCAGCCCTCACAGAGCCTTATACAGTATATTTTCAATAACACCAGTAAATACGTTAATCCATTTGTCAGCAATGTTAGTGCAAAAAAAGTCAAGAAAAAGAGCAGGTGCAAAAAAAGAGTGTAATAAAATTATTTTACAATCTATTCAGTTACTGAGACTTTCAAATATCTCTATTATTATTATTTTGGAATTTCAAAGATCATCATATGTACAAAGATGTCTTAATTAGGGCTGTGAAAATATCAGTTTAAAAAATAAGGGCCAGCCCCATGGCCGAGTGGTTAAGTTCATGCGCTCTGCTGCAGCAGCCCAGGGTTTCGCTGGTTCGGATCCTGGGAAGGACATGGCACCATTCATCAGGCCACATTGAGGCAGCATCCCACGTGCCACAACTAGAAGGACCCACAACCAAAATATACAACTATGTACTGGGGAAATTTGGGGGGAAAAAAGCAGAAAGAAATAAAAAAGAAGATTGGCAACAGTTGTTAGCTCAAGTGCCAATCTTTAAACAATAAATAATTAAGTAAAATAAAAAATAAATTCAACATACACAAATCATAATGATACCAATAGTAAAGTCTCCAACATACATTAAAAACACCATGGAACTGGGCACTGTGAAGGGACTTATGCCTTCTGGGAAGTGCTGGGGAGCTAAAGAGTCCTGCTTGCTTATTCTCCTGAAAGAGTGTAGCAGTGAATGAAGAGATTAAAAATAATGGTCCCATAGAAATTTTTTTTTTTTTTGAGGAAGATTAGCCCTGAGCTGACATCTGCTGCCAATCCTCCTCTTTTTGCTAAGGGAGATTGACCCTGAACTATCATCCCTGCCCACCTTCCTCTACTTTATATGTGGGACACCTGCCACAGCATGGCTTGACAAGCAGTGCATAGGTCTGCACCCAGGATCCGAACCAGTGAACCCCAGGCCACCAAAGCGGAAAGTGAGAATTTAACCACTGTGCCACCGGGCAGGTCCCCCCATGGAAAGTTTTTGAACTAAGAAGTGATTCCAACTTAATTCAGCAAATACTTTTGGAGCGTATTTGATGTACAAAACACTTTGTGTTAACATATTGTGGAAAAGGAAGATGGTAAGATATAGGATCTCCTCAAGAATCTTATGGTCTAATGAGAGAGACAGAAAGTTGTTAATAGGAGATTACTGCTCCAGCCTCAAAGGTCCAGGACCAAGCTTAAGATGTTGATGGTAGTCACCAGGCATTGTAGTCATGGCCCCACTGTAGTCCCCAAACGGTTGCCATCTGGGGCAGCCATTGTGGCAGTGCCTTGATCTCCACAGATCAAAACCAGAATTCTCCCATTGGACAACAAGTCTTCAGCTCTGGCTTCTCACCCTGTAGAACTAGGGCCTCCCAGATGTGACGCTGCAGCCTAGAACAGAGGGAGAGCTAGGCTCCGCCCATCCTTCCAGCATTTATGTTATCTCCATCCCGCCCATCCTGGACTCATGCCCTTCAACTTGGATTTATTCTAGACAAGAGCTGTCCAGTAGAAATATAATGCAGCTTGGTGATGCAGATACGTAATTTTTAATTTCTTGGTAGCTACAGTTTAAAAGATACAGTGAAACCAGTGAAATTAATTTTAATAATATACTCACTTAACCCAATATATACAGCATATTAGTATTTCTTCATGTTACCAAAAAATTATTAATAATATATTTTGCATTTTTTATATTGTCTTTCAAATACTGTGTTATGTTTTACACTTACAGGGCATTTCAATGCAGACTAGCCCTATTTCCAGTGCTGAATAGCCACATGTACACAGTAGCTACCATATTGCACAGCACAGCTCTAGACATTTGCTATTCATTGGGAGACTGGCACAGGAAAATGTACTCAACACAATGAAGCTGGGCACATTTGCCTTGAACACCCTAGACTACCTACCTTGGGTACCAGTTTCCAACAGGGACACGTGGTCCTCTGAGCCCTGCCAGTGGGAATTACCATGTACGCTTATCTTTAGGACCCTAAGATCCCAAACAATGTTGAATAGAAACAGTGCTACTGAGCGCTTCTCTTATTCCTGATTCCCAAAGGAGTGTATCTAACATTTTCCCATAAAGCATAAAATTTGCTCTAGATTGTCACATATATTGTCTTCTATTCCTAATTTGCTAAGATCTTTTTTCAAAATCATCATCGGGTTTTGAATCTTATCAAATGATTTATGTACTTCTATTGAGAAAAGCTTCTAATTTTTTTCTTCCTTAATCTGTTAATACAGCAAGTTTATTAATAGATTTTCTAATGTCAAGTCAAACTTGAATTTGTGGAATATGAGAATTCCAGTTTACATTTTTTGTATATCATCTGAATTCAGTTTGCCAATAGTTTGCTTGGGCTTTTTTTTTGCATGTGTGTTCAGGGCTGGATTGGCCTATAATTAACTTTTCTTTTATTGCCTTTACCTAGTCTTGATATCAAGAATATTCTGGTATTATACAATAAGGAGGGGAGTATTTCCTGATTTTCTATTGTCTGGAAATTTTCATATGACTGAAATGATTTATTGCTTTAAAACTTTGTAGAACTCACTTATAAAATTGCCGAGGTCTGACGCTTTCTTTGTGAGATTAACTAGTGATTTAATTTCTTTAAATCTGATAAACGATTCAGATTTTCTATTTTAAAAAAAATCGTAAAGAAAGAGACTCAAATAAATGCTATAGTAGAGATATAGACAACTGCTATGAAAATATCAAGACAAATACTGCTAAGGAGAGTGGGGCCGGCCTGGTGGCACAGTGCTTCAGTTCGCACGTTCTGCTTCAGTGGCCTGGGATTTGCTGGTTTGGATGCCAGGTGTGAACATGGCATCCCTTGTCAAGCCATGCTGTGGCAGGCATCCCACATATAAAGTAGAGGAAGATGGGCATGGATGTTAGCTCAGAGCCAGTCTTCCTCGGCAAAAAAAAAAAAAAAAGGAGGGGGATTGGCAGCAGTTGGTTCAGGGCTAATCTTCCTCAAAAAAAAAAAAAACAAAAAAAGACTGCTAAGGAGAAATGGAAAAGAAGAGGTTCAGCCCCAGATCTAAGATTTGAAAGATGAGTGGAATGTTGATAGAGGAGAACGAGGGTGGGGCAGCAGAGGGGGTGGAAATCTTAACCCAGCTCATCACAGGAGCAAAGTTTCATAAGATTCACTTGTACAATATATTCCTGGAGGAGCAAGTGGTCCTGCCTGGGTGTGCTGCATGGGAAAATATAGAGAAAAGAAAATCAGGCTGGAAATTTGAATTCAGTGTTTTGGTATTTGAACCTGACCTTGATCATTACATGTAGGATGTCGAAAATAATGGAGTTGCTTTCTTCTCTTTATTCTTTGACCGATTAGGGCTGCCTATTATCATTATGAATCAGCATGTGGTACTCTTCTAGGCTACTGCTCTCTAAATTTTCTAAGCTTCTGACTCCCTTCTTCTATTGCGTTCTGAGAATGCCAGCGCTCTGATGGACTGGCCAATAGCTATATCGCACCTTGAGTGCCCTTGTCTTTTACATTTTATTGGAAAGGAAAGAATCAGGCCCATGATCAACCACTTATTTCCCCAGATATAATAATGATGTTATCTGGAAAAATAAAATGAAATGCAAAAGTGTACAAATTTAGAAATTGCTTTAAAACTGCTTGAATATATCTCTGTTATTATTTTTCGTTTTATTATGACTTTACATGATTTCTATCCTAGCCAGTTTAATGCTGGAAATTGTTGTGAAATTTTGTGATACATAAAGAATAAGATCCTGGGAGATTCCCAACCCCAGGAATTTAGCAGCTTGATAGCCGCTGGGGGAGGGGGAGAGCGCTACAGTTGATTGACTACTGGTGTGTGGCAAGCACTAAGCTCAGTGTTTTGCATATATAACCTCATTTAATCCTCACAATAACTCTATGACTTACGTATTATCATTTCTTTGGATTAATGATGTAACTTAGGTTCTAAATTTATACATTCAACAAATAATTTTAAAATTAATTTAAAAATAAATAAAAGGCATGGGTATTTTCAAAAATATTTGTTGGATAAAACAACGTTCAAGATCATACACGTATTATTTGGCAGACACTGAACTGAACCCAGGTCTCTGACTCAAGGACCATGATGCGGAATGTGGCGTACTGACTGTCTGTATCATGGTCCATAAAACACAATATTGACTGAAATGAAGGGGTGATTGTTATTTGATAAATCTAGATTTCTTATATAACTATGTATTTAAACTACTTCACTCAGTACTAGGCACAATTGGTTGATGCCAGTCATTATTACTAATATAATTAATAACCTTGATTAATAAGATAAGCCTAGCCAAAATATTAAGCAGTAAAATTTCTATTTAAAAAAATTGAATTACTAAGTTGGAATTCACCAGATGACTATAAATTCTTCGCTTTACTTTGGAATAAAGGAGCTCTGGGGAGAAGGATCTATGTGAAATGGATATGGAAGCTTTGTGTCTGCTGCAGAGACCGCAGAAAGGGTAAGAGCCAAGGCATTCTTAGGAAAAGTTCAGCGTCTTTGTTTTTCTTTTCCCCAGGCTCAGATTTCCAGAGGCCCCAAACATAAGCACAAGAAGAAAAAAAAATAAAAAGTTGAAAGGTAAGGTTTAGATAAACGTGACTCATTTGTTCAGAGAAAGAGGTTGAATTCCAAAGAGATAATGGGAAAGGAGCTCCGGAGGACTAAAACCAGAGAAGGGGCCCAGCTGGGTCAGGTTTTTGAAGAGCCATGGAAGCAGGTGTCTGTTGGATCCGAAAAGCCAAAGAGAGATTTTCATGAGAGAGACAGCGCTTATAAACCAAGAAATAATTCTGCATTGGTCAGAAAGCCCGTGACAGCAGAGAATGATACAGTCTCATTTCCTAACTAGACATTAACCAAACTTGACGATTCCACGTTTGGTCCAAAGCTATCAAGATGGAGGTTTTAAAAGTACACAGACCAAAATAAACAGTATTTAAGATAAAAATCCTTTTAGTTTTACAAGGTGATGTTTAAAAAAAAGGGAAAACCAAAAGACAACAGCAAAGCTATATGTTGGCCCTGCTCTTTAAGTCTCTTTCAGCAGAAGAGCAAACAAATGAGAGGCAGAAAATAAACAATTAATGAGGAAGGGATGCCACCAATACCTCAGACTTTAGGAAAAGTTACTTTAATGCTTGATTCCAAAGAAATCCTGATAAATACAAATAATAAAAATGTTTTGCCCAGAAGACAATTATTCTAGTTGTTATAATTAGAATGATAATATATAAATATTATTATTAAATGTTAAGTGCACTTAGTAGTAAGGAACTATTCTGTAACAAACTATCTAAAGAAAATTAATTTTTTATTGAGGTATAATTGACATATTATATTAGTTTGAGAATTAATTTTTAAGAGCAATTTATTAATGGACCCAAGGAAGAGGATTTCTTATTTAGTTAACCTTGTTCGAACTGAAAGCTGAAATAGAACATTTCCCGCAGACTTACAATCTATTTTTAAAAATGTAGACATCTTACAAATGCAAAACACCTCCTCATTTTTTTCCCACTTAGAAAACTCCCAGGCACGGGTCAATTAGTCTCCATGGACTAATGAAGGGCAATGACCTTGGGTGCAACCCAAGCCTTCAAGGTCATGGCCAATATGAGGAAGCTGGTACCTTTAAACTTTTCTCTAGACACTCTAATTTTTTCTGTCTGTTCGTTTTTTGGAAGGGGGAAGGGGGATGGGATTTGGAAGAGAACACTTTCTGAGAGGTGTTTTATTTGTGTGTTAATAATGAGGCTGATACCACACCAATAATTGTTGGAGCTCAAATGTGTCATTAATAATTTTTCCTAGTTTTGGATTGCCAGAAGGATAAAAAGAGAGGTATGATGCTATTTCCTGTTTCTTAACTTAAAATCTTTGTCTCTGTCTCCTCCAGGGACTCAAAAGTCTATTTTTTCCTTATTAATTACAATTTAAAAATTATTTCCCTCATTTGACTTGTCACTAAAATGTACAGAAGGAATCCTCCCAGACCAACAGGTAGAGATGGAATCTGTGGCCAGTACAATCAAATAATCTTATCTATCCATCATTGGTGTTGACATGAATGAGAGTAAAATACATGGGGAAGGACAGAAATGTATGTGGGGCCAAGGGATGGAGTAGTGAGCTTGTGACAATTTCACATTTGGTGATATTTGTCCTGAGCTCTCAAGGAAGACTTTATTCTTTATTCCAAAATGGTCTTCTTTTAGCTGAAAATGTCACTCATTTCAACCTTGTACTTGAGCCAGAATTGGGGCGAGGAAAAGAATCAGGAAATCTACTTAGTTATTAGATAAATAAATTGCCACAACAGATTTTTCAGACTAGTTTTCCCACCTACCAAAAATGATCAAAAAGAATTTGAAAAGGTAAAGAAAGTGTGGGAAAGAAATTTCCTGGTACTGGCACAAAAGCAGAAGACAGGATAATTCACTTCAAGCCCCTAGGAACTTTGAGTAGCTAAATTGCAGGGTGTTTAGAAGTGTAGAAGGAAATGAAGTGAGGAAAGTGGGAGGTGGCCAAAGTGTAGATGATCTTGCTTTCTGTGTAAGAATGTTTAGTGTGTCAGGAGTGGGGAGTGAAGATTGTTTTCAAGCAGACTTCACATATCAACTCCCTGTAGTGGTAATGTGGAACAGAGGTGAAATGAGAAGACGCTGAGGAGGGAGAGCAGGCAGGGGCAATGATACAGGGAGAAAAAGTTCGGGCTTGAACTAGTCGAATGGAGAAGAGTGGGTGGTTTTTAACAATATTGCAGAGATAGATTCAAACAGTTTTAGAAATAAACATTGACATTTTTATCTCCATTTTAGTTGGTTTGGATTTGTGAACAATTTTTCTACCTGTAAAACTGAAACACCTTGGTCAATAGGATTTAGCAAATTCTTACACAAACCATAAGTACACTAGATGAATTCCTATATTATGATGAAAATAAAAGACTTTTTGTTCTTTAAAAAATGAGCAAATGTTAGGAGTTTTAAAAAAGTCAAAACTTCAAACTGGCAAACTAATGATCATTTTATGTTTAAATAACACAACATTTAAGTAAATTTTTACATAAATAACATCAATGTTATTTAAAGTTTGCCTTGAAAAGTTATATGCTAGGAAGTGACAGGGATAGAAGTTTTATTCAAATGTAGAATTTAATTGAAGCACCCTCTTAGATGTCTTGGTCATAAATAGTGACCAATAGAATCATCATTTAATTATACAATATATTTCTTTAAAATGTGTAGCCTACCAAATCTCTAAATGAGTCACATTTCTGGTAAATATAATTATATACAATAGAACTAGGGCGGGTAGAGAAGGAAGGTAAACCCTACAAAGGAAAAAGGCTACCAAAATATAGGCTCATGTCATTCTTTGAATTAGGCATTAAAAATTTAGTACCAAACTTCCTGGAAGCCAGTTATTTTTTTTAATATTGGAAAAATTCTATCATCAGCCACTTTATTTTAAAATCTCTAAAATTTTGTCATCAGTAATTTCATTTTAAATTCTCTATAGTCAGACTCTTCCAAACTGATATTTAGATAAATCCAATTGGATTTTCAACCAGAGCCTCAAACAACATCTAAGTTCAGCACGTTCTCCACTAAACCAGTGGCCCATACTTGCTTCTTTGAAGTGCCTATTAACGGTATCACCATTTTTCCAAAACATAGCAATTCATATGCATTATCAAAAAATAAGGCAATAGGGGAAAAAAAACACTGATATGAACACTGTTAAATTATATATATAATTGTATAAAATATATACTTTCAAATATGTTTTATACATGCATACATATTATTTTATTTTATTTTTAAGATTTTATTTTTCCTTTTCTCCCCAAAGCCCCCTAGAACATGGTTGTGTATTTTCAGTTGTGGGTCCTTCTAGTTGTGGCATGTGGGATGCCACCTCAGCATGGCCTGATGAGCGGTGCCATGTTGGCACCCAGGATCCTAACCGGCAAAACCCTGGGCAGCTGAAGCAGAGTGCATGAACTTAACCACTAGGCTGTGGGGCCAGCCCCTATTTTATTTTTTAAATAGTATATTTTATGTACTACTCTTGACCTATTTTTATGACTTAGCAATACATTGTAAATTTTTTCCATGTCCAAATATGTAAACTTACATCTTCATTTTTGGTGACTCCATTCTATTTTGCCAAATATATATATATATACATTTATTCTAATTTGCTACCTCAAAAACAAAGCTGCAGTGAAAATCTTTGTTCACATTCTTTTACAGGTTTGCCTGAAAAGTTCCTTAATTGTTACTAAAGGTGGAATTGCTGAAGAAAGTTATACTGTTTTATTTTCACGGTTTTTACAGTTTCTGGTATATATTACTAAATTCCCTACCTAGAGATTTGGCTAATTTATATTTCCATCAGCAGTAAATGACACTACAATATCTCTTTACAAAGATGTGAGTCTGAGCGGTGGTGTTTTTTATTCTTTTCATTTCTACTTATACCCATGTTAATTGTAAATACTTACTGTCTCTACGAGCCATTGGATCTTTTCTTAGCACCATTCTTGTGCCTGTCTACCTTATCCCTCACTAGGATGATTGCCATAACGTCCTGATCTCTATCTTCCAACTATCTTCCCAAATCATTTTACATGCTCATTCTCTCTCTCTCTCTCTCTCTCTCTTTCTGTTTAACATTAGAAACGTCATACTCACACTTAAACTTATCAGTGTCTCCCTTGTTTTAGCAACTTAGGTACAAACTCTGGTGTATCATACCATTCACAAGAAATGAATTTAAGATAGTCTAAGATTGTTCACACACAAAGGCACACTGCAAGAAAAAACAATCAAATCTCAGTAGCAAAAGATAACCTCAACCAAGATCTCATTCCCTTCTTGGCCACCCCTGCCCCTCCCACACACAAATACAGGAAGGAAACATTAGAGAGAATCAGCAAGGAGGAAAAATAAATACAAGCAGATTTGGACTCACGAAATTTCAGATACTGAAGTCTCGAATACAAAATATTAACATTTTTAAGTGTTTAAAGAAATAAAAACAATAAATTAAAAAGATAAAGAAATTAAAAGTCTACCAAAAATCAACCAAATATATTTGGAAAGAATGAAATAGATTTTCTAAAAGTATAAAACACATAGTTATTAAAATTACAAATTCAGTATGTGGGAGAAGATATTTGCAAATTATATCACTTACAAAGATCATATATCCAAAATATATGAATATCTCCTCAAATGAATAAGAGAAAGACTGACAACTCAATAGAAAAATGGTCAAGAGACTTCAATAGATTCTTTGCAAAAGATGACATCCAAATGATTAAAGAACATACGAAAGTCATAAGGAAATGAACATTGTAAGTTGAATGATTCCACTCCCCACCTACCAGAATGACTAGTGTTGACTATGAGAACTCTGATACACTGACTGTGGAAGTGTAATGATATAATACTTTGGAAAACAGTTTTGCATTATCTTGTAAAGTCGAAGAAGCTTATAATCTATGAATTCCACTACTAAGTATAAACCCAAAAGAAATGCCTACACACATACACTAAGAGACATGATGGGAATGTTGGTAGCAGCATTATTTGTAACAGCCATCAACTAAAAATAACTCAAATTTCAATCAACGGAAGAATATGGTTTATTCACATGATGTCATGTTATACAGAAAATTAACAAACTATAGCTATATGCAACAATCTGGTGAATCTCACCAAAACAGTGTTCAGTGAAAGAAGCCAAAAACAAAAGAATATACACTGTATAATCCATTTATATAAAATCTAAAAAAATAAAGGATAAAAAGTAAAAGCTAAGCTAAGCTAAGCTATGAAGTTAGAATGCAGAACAATGGGCACCCTTGAGGAAGAGGGAGAGGGGAGACATTGGCCAGGGGTAGATTTGCAATGAAGCTACAGAGGAATAAACTTCAGGCTCCTTGCTTGCACGGGCCCCCATTAAAGTCCTAAGGGAACCTGAACAATGTGCTCACATGAGCATATGTTTTGTAAAATACTCAAAAGAAATACATTTAGCTGCAATTGGTTAAGACTGATGACTTATTCCAGTCCAAATTCTCCTCTGTTATACTTCTCCTCTTATTGGATGCCTTAAGAGAGCATTCAAGAGATCCATCTAAAAGTAAGTTGGCTATTTATTTAGTTTGACTCTAGTGGTATATTTTTATTTGGTTCACAATTACATTTGTGTACAGTTAAGTTATTGCTACCTTTCCAGTGTAGGACTGGCTTCTAGGAATAATGCTACCACTATGTTGATTCCTTAGCTTTGTGACATAAAGGTATAAAGCCAGGTCATATGGCAATATAAGTGTATCCTACAGTGCCAACCACTGGAAATATCTGGGTAACGGAGAAGAGCAAATGTAAAATGAACAGAGCCAGAAACTAGTCCATGGAAATTCTTCCAATCATCTGATGTATAAAATTGTAGGCAGAGAATTTATTTCTCAGTGATGCCTGGTCAAAATGGAAGTTGTCTCTAGACGGAAATATACTAGATAGTGCAACATAAACAATTATAAATGCGCCGCAAATATGTTTTTCCTTTTTTTTCTGGGAATTATGAGTAACAGAATTCATCAGGATTCCTGTGTCTGCAGAGCAAGAACCTATAGAAGTACTGAAAATACTGAGTACACCTAGGTGTAAAGTCGCATGTCTTATGCCTCTCTTTTATTATTAATAAAAACACACTGATTAACTATGCCAAAGAAAAGACTGAATTATTTTGTAATGCTGAAAATGACATTATAAAACCAAAAATGACATCATGAAATTTCTGTTATATGAAGAAGTGATCAAAAAATTTATAGCCAAACATAGAAGGCAGAAAAAACGTAATAAAGGGATGCATCAGGCAGTTAAAAATAAAAGTATTGTGTCCTCTTCTGGATTTTGTGATACTAGTAGGATGTTAAGCTTTTAAAACTTGTAATTACAATTTTTTCCTCATTCTAAATAATTCTTAGTTCGTATTCATAATTTTTATCTTTAAAATAGCCTCCAAAATTGTTTAAAATTCAGCTTTCACAAACCCTATATTGTTTCTGGGTATGAGAAGGGAACATGTGGGTCTTGGGAATGTTGTATTTCTTGATCAGGGTGTTAATTATAAAGATAATCATTTTGTAGATGATATATTTATGTTTTGTACACTTTTATATATGCATGTTATACTTTATAATAAAAAATTAAAGTACCTTAAACAGAAATGAAAAGAGAATTTATGAACTGGAAGATAATGCTAAAAATTACTTAGATTGCAGAAAAGTTGAGAAAAGCAATAGGATATATGAAAGCTATGGTAGGAGATCTGGAAGACAGAGTAAGTGGATTGACCAAATTAGAATTCCAGAAAAATACAGAGGATAGAAGAAGAGTCAGAGAGAGGAAATAATCCTGAGAATCATCTAGATTTAATGAAAGGCAAGACTTGTCAGATTTGGGAAGCAGAATTAAAAAGAAAAAAATAGAAGAGACCAGCCCCGTGGCCGAATGGTTAAGTTTGCACACTCTGCTTTGGCTGCCCAGGGTTTCACCCGTTAGAATCCTGGGCGCGGACATGGCACTGTTCATCAAGTCATGCTGAGGCAGGGTCCCACATGCCACAAGTAGAAGGACCCACAACTAAAACTACACAACTATGTACCAGGTGGGCTTTCAGAGAAGAAGGAAAAATAAAATCTTTAAACAAAAAAAAGGAAATCTACTATTAGAAGCTGTGGGGCACTGGAATTGGCCACCCCAAGATATGTCTCTTTGGCATAAGGATTATTTTGGGCTGGTTACTTTTAAAAACTACAGACTTGAGAAACTCTGAAAAGCAGAAGGTACCCTTTCTAAGAGATGTTTACATTTATAAAGGAAATCTCCGTCTGTAAAGGTGTCTCCTTCTCTGTACCAGGAAGGGGAGATGACCTTACCTCTAGAAACTCTTGTCAATGCAGAAGGCAAGGACTTAAATCTGCATAATAACCTGACCTTTGTTTATTGTGCTGTTCTGGTAACCTCCCATAACTGACTCCCCCGACCCCCAACATCCTCCTTTGTCTTTAGCTGAGGGTAGTATTTAAGGTGAGAGCTTCCTCCATTTTGGTGAGTTGCTCAGTTTTCCTGAGCCTCTCCCATGTATATACGTTATAAAGCTTTGTTCAATTTTCTTCTGTGATTCTGTCTCATGTGAATTTAATTCATTGTCCAGCCAGAAGGACCCAGAGAGGGTAGAGGAAATGTCCTCCTCCCCTACAAAACATTGTGATCAAAAATAAAGAGAATTTAAATACAATTAGAAGGAAATGAAAGAAACAACAACTCTACTCTCAGCTAAAATGCTCAAGAGTAACACGAGAAATAATAAGACAGTGGAATCCCTTCAAATTGGGGGCGAATTATCTCTCAGAATCTCAGTGCAAAATTGCATTTCCAACAAAACTATCTGTCAAGAACAATGAAAAAATAAAGACTCTTGCATAGAGAAACTTAGCTTCATGAAAGAAAATTCTTAAGAGTGATTCAAAAGGAAAGGAAAAGATCCCAGAAGGAGGGCTTGAGATGCGGGGAGGAAGGAGCAGAGAAATGGTAAAGACGTAACTGTCTAAGCAAGCTTTACCTAGGAGGATTGGAAAAAAAAAGATTGAACTAATGCTCCATAATAATAGCATGGGAGCCAGGAAAAGGCTCAAGGCAGTAAAAGTTGTCTCAGGAGGAGAGTAAAGATGTTGATTCAGTAGGCTTAGATTGCATGTTATAGTTTCTAGAATACTAATTAAAAGAATATAGAGCAGATAAATCATCTCTAAACCAGAAAGAGAAAGGACAGAAAGAAAACCTAAAAGAAAGGAAAAAGAAACATGGAAAAAACACAAAATGGAAAGTAGAAATAAATTCAAACATATCAGCAATTATAATACATTTAAATAGATTAAGTTCACAAATAAAAACAAAAAATTTCCATATTGATTGGGTACAAAAATCAAGCTACATACTGTTTATGAGATACTCTAAAATTTAATGAACCAGAAAGATAGAGAGTAAAAGGATGGAATGAGACAAATCTATAAATACTTGCCAAAAGAAAGCTGATGATGGCCGACTGATAAGTTTAAAGCTAAGAGCATGATTAGACATAAAAAGATTTACTATATAATGAATATTTTAATTAACAAGGAAGTTAGAATACTTCTAAAATTCCATGCACTCAATAAAGGAGCCACAAAATAGATAAGGCAAGAAAATTGAGACCACCACAGAAAGAAATGGAAAAATCACCAATGTAGTGGGAATTTTTAACATCTCTCTCTCAGTAATCGATCAGTCAACCAGAAAGGATATGGAACATTTAGACAGCACAATCAACAAGCTTGATCTAAAGAGATTATATAAAACTTTAAACTAGCAATTAAGAAACACATTCTACTAAATTAAACGCAGAAAACTGGTCATGTAATAGGCTATAAACCAGTCTCAACAAATTTCAAAGAACTGGTTTAATACAGAACACATCCTCAGATCAGATAGAATTGTTAGAAATCATTGTTGATAAAATAAAATGTTTTATATCTCTTTCAAAAAAATTTAAAATATCTTAACTCATGAGTCAATAAAGAAATATAATGGAAATTCCTTATCTAAAACTGACATATAATGCAAATATGTTATGTAAAACTGCATGTAAAAACTTGTTGAGGGGTCAGCCTGGTGGCCGAGAAGTTAAGTTCTCGCGCTCCACTTAGGCAGCCAGGATTTCTCCAGTTCGAATCCTGGGCGTGGACACGGCACCACTCATCAGGCCATGCTGAGGTGGTGTCCCACATGCCACAACTAGAAGGACCATCAACTAAAATATGCAACTATGTACTGGGGGGATATGGGGAGAAAAAGCAGGGGGAAAAAAAAGATTGGTAACAGTTTTTAGCTCAGGTGCCAATCTTTAAAAAAAAAAAATAACTTGTTGAATACAAGAAAAGAGAACTTACAGGGAAATGTACAGCCTGCTCTTTACATTATAAAAGAAGATAGGCTGATAACTAATACATTAATCATACAACTTAAGGAATTGGATAGAATAACACAGTAAAACTAAAGAAACAAAAAAGAAAATAACAAGGTAAAAATAAGTGAATTATCAAGCTAAGAGAATGGAAAACAAAGCCATTATGAAAGTTAAAATAGGGCTAGCCCCGTGGCCGAGTGGTTAAGTTTGTGCACTCTACTTCGGGGTTTCACCGGTCTGGTTCCTGGGCGCGGACATGGCACCGCTCATCAGGCCATACTGAGGCGGCATCCCACATGCCACAACTAGGACCCACAACTAAAATATACAACTATGTACTGAGGGGATTTGGGGAGAAAAAGCGGAAAATAAAAAAAGAAGATTGGCAACAGTTGTTAGCTCAGGTGCCAATCTTTAAAAAAAAAAGGAAAGTTAAAATAGACATAGTACTTGAAGGAGAGAGAGAGAAGGGAAAAAGGATGATGGGAGTGAAGGAAGAAGGGAGGGAGGGAAGGTTGAATTGTTCAAGGACTGGGAGGAATAAGGAGGACGAAGAGCAGATATGCTGGGATTCAGAAACCTTCCAGACTGGAAGTTAGAGACAAAAAATATTTCAACTGGCATATACCAAGTGTTAGCTTCACAATGAAGCAAAAGCTATCTGTGGTGAAGATGTTCAAAACAGGTCAGGCAAAAGAATGGTGTTTGTCCAAAATTCTTTGAGTCTTCTCTGCTACCAATTCACATTCCAGTCTCCTGATTACTGACAGTGCTCTCCAGGACTGATCTGAGAGTCATCCTGGGGTCAAGGTTTTCAGAACATCCTGGGAAGATTCTCATGGTCCCCTTATGGCCTCCTTTTGATGATACTTGCTATCCAACCAAATCTCAGATCATAAAGGAAGCTATCAAAAGGCCATAGGAACTCTATAGACCTCAGTTTCTGCTGATCCCAACCCTTGCACTCCAAGAGATTTGATGTTAAAATAGGAAGATTATTTTGCAAAACAGAAGGCAATTTCTTGAAATAGCTTAAGGAAAAGCATATTTCTATAAGAATCCAAGTTACAGAAATAAATGGAGCTAGAAAAGTATTATTCTCTTTTCTTCTCTCTTGTCTTCTATATTAAAAGAGAGAAAGACAAATAATTAACATTTTTATTTATGATTTTGCATCAAATTTCTGAGATTTTGTAACTGCAAAAAGTGAAAAAAAATGGAGAGAATACATTGGCAAAATATATCTGAGACAAATGATCAAATATCATTATACACTAAGGGTTTTATAAATCTATAAAGATATAAATCTCCGCCATAGAAAAATGTGTAAATGATATGAGTAATTCATAACAGAAATACAGATAGACCCTAAACATGACAAAATCCTATTTTCAATAGTAACTGAAGAAAAGCAAACTAAAATGGGATATCATTCTCAAGGAAGACGTTTGATGAATAGTAATATCCAATATTATCCAGACACTGTAGACAAATTGACAGTTACATTTTGTCATACAGGGTATTCTTTAAAAGTTTATGTGATTAAAATAATACCATTGACGTGATTTATTTTAACATTTTTAGTTTATTAAATCTCTTTGAAACCAGGCTCATATCCAACTGCTTATTCAACACCTGAAACTCAACATATCCAAAACTAACTTCATCTTTCCACCAAATCTTTTCCGCCCACCACTTTCTGCATGTAGGGGATAGATACTCGATCCTCCCAGTTGCTCAGGTCAAAAACCTTGGCATCAGCCTTTATTTCACTCCCATATCCAATGTGAGCAGAAATTCTGTTGGATCTACCTTCAAAATCTACCTGGAGGCTGACAATTTCTCATCATCTCCACTGCTTGTGGAGTGCTCCAGGGCACCATCAGTTCTTGTTAGAGTTATTGCGATAGCTTCTTACCTGGTCTCTTTGTTTATGCTCCTGCACCTCCAAAGTCAGCCACCAACAGAGCTGCCAGAGGGAAACTCCTAAAATGTCAGTCAGATCAAATCACTCCTCTGCTCAAAACTCTTCCCTGGCTCCCCATCTTACTCGAATTAAAAGATAAAGTCCTTATAATCATTTCTGCATTAGTCAGAGTAAGTAATGATAGATAAACAGAGCTCCCTGTTTGAAAATAATACATTTTGCTGGCTCAACACAATGTTACAATGTGATGCAGTGTGGGTGGCTTTTCTAGAAGTCTCTCCTCCCAAAGGTGACTCAGGAATCTAGACTCCTTCCATCATGTGACTCTGCTGTTCCCTAAGGCCATCTTGGTGTGCTCTGCTGGATTTCCTCCACCCAACTGGCAAACAAGGAGACAGAGAGAGAGAGATAGAAATAGGGACAAGAGACAGAGTCACAGAGAGGAGGTGAGAGTGAGCTGGCTGAGAATATGACTGCAGGTTTAGGGGCCCCTTGTAGAAGGAGCGTAAACCACTTCTGCTCACACTCTGTTGGCAAGAATTAATTTTACATCCCCTCCCAGACTACAGGGAAGAATAATCCAGCTGTGCAATCAGGAGGAAATGGTTTGGCACTAGCTGGTTCCTCTGCCTGGATCACTCTCCTTCCAACTATCGAGGTGATGAAATTTTTCATCTTCTTCAAGTGTTTGCCCAAAGGTCACGTTCTTATCGAGAGCTTTCAGAATGTCCAATTTGTAGTTGCCTCCCATACTTCCAATCACCTTTTCCGTGCTTTACTTGTTTTTTTTTCCAGAGTATATGTATCATTTCCTAACATAATTTACCTATTTATTATGGTCACTGCTTATTGCCTCTCTCTCTACTGTAGCGATATAATCTCCACCGGGGCGTGGATCTTTGTCTGTTTAGTACATCGAACTATCTTTTACTTCTAGAACATGGTTTAGCATTAAATAGGCACTCAATAACTAGCTTGCAATAAATATTATAAAAATGGTTATGATTTTAGGTTTAAGCTCTTTAAAGAAAAAAATAAGTTTAAGCTCCTCATGCCACTTCTCAGAGGTGTAATTCTTTCAGCTTGATTAAATTAGTTAAAATTTTATATGTCTTTTCATATGGCAAACAATTTGTTTTATTTATCATTTCTCATTTTTTTAATAATTTCTGGCTACTCATTTCTGATTTTATGCTTACTAAAATTCTATTGCATTTTCTCATTTTTTTAAATTTTTCTAAATATTGACTTCAATATTTAATTATTTCCAAGTCACTTATTCTCATGGTTGTAAAATTCCTCCATCCATTAGTCCTTCCAAATCCCTGTTATGCTATCAATAATATTAGCTGAGATTTTAGAGTCAGTTCATTATTTTTATTTTTCAGTGTATTTCTCATTTTTAAATATTTTCATGACATTTGCATTTTGTGCATATTCACAATTAAACTTCATTTTTTTGTTTCAATTTTCACTGCTAATTTTTCCATAAAAAGATATAGTTATTAATGCAAATGAATATCAATTCTGCTGGTAGAGAAATCCTAGATCGCATGTTTTCCCTTAAAAACATAGATGTTGTCCCACTATCTCTTGTATTTAATGTGTTGTAGTTTTGGGGTTGAGCTGGTTTTTCTTTCTTTAAAACTGATAGTTTTATTTTATCTCCTGACCAAATGCTATAGGACTGTTTCTCTGATCGCCACATTCAAAAATTTCACTAGATTTTGTCTTGATATTAGTCTCTTTTCATTAATATTTTCCTTGTTCCAGGGAAGAACAGTCAATGTGTAGATTCAAGTTCATCTTGGACTTAGAAAATGTTCTTCCTTTATTTCTTTGGCTATTGCTTACTGTCTTCTTTTTGATTACTATTATTTTGTGAGAATCTCTATTCAAGTTCTGCTCTCAGTTATTCATTTTTTTAAATCCCTAACTGCCAGACCCTCCATGGAAATTTACATTGCTTTCATTAGCTGTATCTCAGACTTCAATCGTTATAGTTCACAATGCAAGTTTTAATTATGTTATTGCATGCTTAATTTTCTTAGGTCACACAGCTAATTTCCTTTGTATTTCTATCTGTTTCTAAGCAGGTTCTCATTCCTTCTCCATTTATTTTATTAACTTTCGGTCCTTTATTACTTTTCAAACTGTCTTATAAGTGTAAGGCTGTCAGATAAGATTCCCACTTTGCTGCCAGCTCTGTAGTTCCCTGGGGCCTGTGGGTCCTTGGATGCAGGTCCTTTCAAATGCCTTAAATTTCAGTAGTGAAAGTGACTCCAAGTGGAATGTTTCTTTCTCCCCCAAGGGTTCACTCACGTTCTGTAGGAGTTTACCAGAATTTTCTATGCTAACCTAGTCATCAAAAAGGAAAATTTCAAATTTGGCTCTTAGAGAGCCCATTGATCTATGCCATATCAAGCATAAATTTCTGAAATGTTATGACAAATTTAAAGAAATTTTTCCTGGTTACCAACATGAATTCTGGGTTTCCCTATTATTTTATCATTACCATCAGAATGGAGGAAGGGAAGCTAGGAGTTAGTGTGCAGGTAATTACTTTATCTGAAAGTCCTTCAAATAGATTTTCAATTAAATGTTTTAGAAAGCAAGGGAGAGTAAAGTTCACTTCACAGGGATTTCATGTCACTGACATTGATCTGTTTTGCTTATCCTTGTAAATCCAGCGTCAGAAAAAGCCAATGTCACCAAGAATTATTTTTAGGGGTATCAGCTCTCTCTTGGCCAAAATTCTTACTCAGAAAATTTGAGAAATCAGCCCATCTAAACAAGTTCAGTCTCTCCTGTTTGTCATGATAATGAGAAGGAGCCCTGCAAATATCTGTTAGTGGATAACAGGCAGGTCCCCCTCCCTTCACTGGTGACAAGGGAAGTAAGCTCCCCAAACTCAAGCACAGTCTTTCGCTACAGAAGGTTCACATGTAGGACTCACTTTACTTGCTGTTAAAAAGTTTTTCAGAGGGAGGTCCCTTCCCACCAGCTCTGCTAACCACTCTGTACCCAGTAGGAAGACTACACACAGGCTGCTTACACTCCTGTCATTTCCGCTGCTCCTGCCGCTGACACCCATAGTTCTCTCTTGTAGACTTAATCTTAGATCTTTATGTGATTCATTCACCATTTTTCCTTTCATTCAAACATTTCCAACATAATCCATAGAAGCTGCCTCTCCTTAAGGGAGGCTCAATTTTCAGGAGTTGTGTCAATCACCAAAGGATACGAAAGGCCAACTGGAATCTCCTCCAAATTATGTGACCCTTTCATCTGTGTAGGTCTACACAGCTCTAGAACTAAGTATAATATCAGACTCCTTTTGAGTGCTAGATAAATATCTAGAGCCCATGTGACCACAGTTGCTTCCTGTCATTAACTCTACATAAGACATCATTAATTCCATTCTTCTTAAAAGTTCTATCTCCTTACTGTCCTTGAACACAGTTTAAGAAAGGGTAGAATGTCTTCCCGTAAAAGTCTAACCTTGAGCCTACAAAAACCAAACCATTTTGATTTTCCTTCAGTTTATACCCATATGGCATTTAGAAACATTTTGAAATTTAAAAGACAAAAAAAGGATTACTTTGGCCTAAATCAAAATGAATCTAATTACCATTATCTAAGTCAAGGGCTTATTGAAATCCTTCCTCCCAACCTACATACAATTTTTTTAAAAGACTAATATTAGAATAATTTTCATTGTGATATTAACTGAAAATGTCTATACTTATGGAGATAAACTGCCTCAGCCACTAATGATATTTTTAATTCCAATTGAACGTGATAATATCTATGATGTTTGGATGGTAGAAACAAATTGGTCATTGTGTCATATTACATCTCCACAGCATCTTTATTTCTAGACAGCTTCAAACTGTAAACATGGGTCAGGACAGAGACAATAGGTTATTAATAAATGCGGTATTCTTGAATAGGGATAGATCTGTGGGTTTACTGATATAAAAGTAGGCTCACCGTACCAGTTGTTACTTTAGTTCCTTAATATATCAGGCCAGAGTGGTGTAATGAGGTCCTGAGCTTTATTTGTAAGAATCTTTACCAAAAATTAATGAAAGGAATAGCTTTGTATCTGTCAACATCAAATCCTTCATGAAAATTCTAATCTTATAAACATAAAATTCCAGTGTTGCTTTACACTTTTATTTCCGTATTACATGTCTTGTGCAAAATATGGAAGACACTGTGGATTGAGTCAATATACTAACAATGTGCTAATAAATGTTTAAAAAGCCAGTTTTCTGGGGAAGGAGAGGGGCAAGGAAGCTCTGATGTGTATTGTTTGCCAATTTTTCTGACGAAAATATTTTCTGATCTATCTTTGAGCTAGTGATCTAGAGGCAAATTAGATGCCACCAATTAGATGTATTTGCACAATATTTAGAATGGGAAGAGTGAGCCACAGGCCAATATCCTCTGCCAGAAAACAAGCTGTAAAGATGTGAGATGTCTCTGAAAGTCATTCTGCTGTTCCCTCTCCTCATTGCTGGGTGCCCAGTGTCTACTGTGACAGCAGCAGTTGCAACTTTCCAGTCCCTGGATACCAGCTCCCTTTTGGGGTGTTCGTAAATTTAATAGTAAGTTTGCTCATAGCATTCTTAAAAGCAGCGTGAGAAGATTCTGGTGAGTCAATTCTTTGATGCTCTGGGAGTTTTTCCTGTAGGACCAGCTTGCAGTCCCCACTCCTTCCCTCCTTCTACACATTTTTGTAAATGCTTAATTCCCTATGTTAAATTCTCGATGCTTAAAAAGGAAAAAAATAAAATCTTACCAAAAAAAATTTACCACATGAACTAGATTTTTTGTTGATTCCCATTTACAAGTTGAAATTTCTTAACTCTGCCTATCTGATCATATCCTCTCCTCAATTCTTCAAATATCAGCTCAAATATTAATTTACGAAATCTTCTTAGACAAAGATTTTCTTTTTCTTCTCTGAAGTCCTATAACTCCTTGTCTCTTCTCTTTTATGTGACAGGAATCCCAGCTGTGTACAAATTGTTCTCATTTTAGGATTTAGAAAGTTCAGGACAGGTGAGATGAGCACAGGAATAGATTTGCATAAAGACAATAAACTGTGGGAAAGACTTCAGTCTAAGGAAAGAAAGGGTAGGCACACAAGATTCTTCCAATAACAACACCCTCATTATTAGAGGATTGAGTGATTTTGAAACAGCCTTCCTTCCCTATACCTGGGGATTTATGTCTGAATCTCAGGGAGAGAGGAGCTACCGGCAAGCGAAAATAAAGGAATGCTTCAATAAAATTCTGAATATTGTTGGTGTACACGCCATAAAGGTAGAGAGAAAGAATTTTCCCTATTTTAGGTTACACACCACAGCTGTAGGGCCTGAGGACCATCAGCTCTCCCAGCACGTGAAGGGTTTTCACACAGCTCACAGAGCAGCGTCACCTGTGACATCGCTTTGACGCTAAATTTTCAGTAGGTGCTTAAACAGCAAGGTTGGCAGACCCAGGAAAACCCTGTGGCCTCAACAGCTTTACAACTTTTAGTTTGGGGTGGGGAACAGAGTATAGTCATCCCAGCGCAGAAAACGAGTCTGGTGTCTCTGAGAATGAAAAAAGGCAACATGGGACATGCACATGTATACAACACACGTGCACACAAATAAAGATTTTGATAGTATCCAGTAGCTCACATAAGTCACCTGCTAGCTTTTTTTTGAGCATGTATAAACAAATCATTTCAGAAGAAAAAGAAAACACAGCAGGTGGTTACTGTAGCACTTATCAAAGCATGCTGTTGCAGGCGTCCCACATATAAAAATTGCAGGAAGGTGGGCACAGATGTTAGCTGGTCGCCAATCTTACTCAGTAAAAAGAGGAGGACTGGCAGCAGTTGTTAGCTCAGGGCTAATCTTCCTTGGGGAAAATAATAATAATAATAATAATAATCCTATATTTACTCCCAGGCTTGTGTGGTCTGGCATAAGATTGTACAAGCAAGGGTGGTGTGTAGCCATACAAATATATGTTATCTTCCCCATCTAGTGTGGCCTAGAAACTCCGTAAACCTCGGTTATAAATCCTACACTACACTGGCACAGTGCCTCATACATAACAGGTGAGCAAGATATGTGTTGAATGAATGATTTTCTTCTCCACATTTTCTTCTCCACCAAACACTCACACACATACACAAACCCTGCCAACACCAAAAATCACATTCGTTCAAATTTTGCCAATGTAGAAACTGCAAAAATCGGCTTTCACAAAATGTTGTCCTGAAAAAAACCCAAAGCATTTTCAAATTTATTTTCTTATTTATAAATCACAATCCTTTTCTTAGATAGCAAAAGTAATGATTGTGAATTTTATATTACAAATGAAAATTTGGCGTCAATAATTTAAATTATTTGTTCGAATTATACAGTTATTTCACTCCTGGAATAGAAGTAGAGAAAATATTAAATAACTTGACAGTAAGTTTGATGCTAATTTCTCTAAAATATGCTATATTTTTGAATGCCCACAATAACTCTGATTATGTTTTCTTTTGAAAAATATTTAAAGGGGTAAAAATCTATGATTTTAGAATGTGTATGCATGGATGTAGCAGAATGTTCTTTTTTCCTTTTGTAGAGTAATTAAAGTTCCCTTTTGAAGAATAAAAATCAAGTAAATACCTTGGCCATTCCAATGAGTGTCTTTAAATACGAGCTCTGCTGATTTCAGAAGAACCCTGTTGGTGCCATGTTATTGCCGTATTATGCCTGTATTCCATCAGAGAGGACAATCTTACATAAGACATGTCTACCTTGAAGCCCACCTACTGTTTTACAACTAGAGTTTCTAAAGAAGAACCAGAGAAAAGTATGGCCTAAGGCGGTACCGCTATAGGAACAAATGTTTTAAGCTGCAATGAAAATCCTATGCTTGACCAAATTTGCATTTTTATTTCCCAGTAACAGTAGCCAATTAATACTATGGGAAAATGTATACACATATATACACATATTTGTCCTTAAAATCTTACGCTAGGAAGTTCTTAAAAGTAATACTCTCCAAAGAGGGAATTCTGATGAGGTTTGAGTCAGAGTGACAGAAAAACCTGCTAATCTCCTATCAGGAAGAGAGTTAAATAACAATGTTATTAGAGACTTTGATGATCTTGGAGGCAAATTTAATAATGATATAAATCAAATGTTAAAATAATCCTCTAAGGAAACTTACTTCATTTGGGAAAAAATAAAGTTTCACCAGTAACCATAGTGAGTTGATATTATTGTAGTTGTTTTTATAAGTTGTTGCCATGACTTTTTTGACTTTTGAGCTAGATTTTACTTCAAATACAACAGATGGCAATGATTACACTTCTGTAACTTTTTTTTCCCCTTGAATAACTAAACAGAGCACAATAAAATAAACAGGCTTATCCACTAGAGGGATTTTTCTTGTTTCACATTTTATTAAAACTAAAAGTGAATAAAGTAACTCAAACCAAATATAAAATGAGGTCTCCATGTATCCCAAACTTTACCCACAAGTTGAAAAACGTTAAAATATTCCATTTTTTACTTTTTTCATGATTTCAAGAGGACTAAAACAAAATGGAACAGAAGTACTGTAAGGAAGAAAATTTGCAACACTGACAGCTCAAATCGGAAGCAAATGTTAAAAGCCTGGGCGAAAGTTCCTATGTATCTGTCTCACTTGCTACAAAATTCGAGAAAACAGACTTAGATGGAATTAAAATCTGAAAGAAAAAATAGTATGAGGGAATTTTTGTCTCAAACATTTTCAAATCTATTTCTTGGTATTATATATGATCTTCCTCCATATCCTGACTTTCTCTTTTCATGACCTCTCCAAAAAGACTTGGGTAATTTGCAAAATTGAAACTAAAGCCAAATTATGGTTACTGTTCACAGAACGTATTTTTAAATAAACTGATTCTTTAAGGATTACTTACTGCAAATGGCATAGTTGATGGGAAATATGCTCAAATGAATAGAGTACTCAATTAAATGTCAGAGACCAGAGTTCTAGTCCCAGATGTTTAACATGATGATGTGTATCTTTGAGTAAATCATTTAACTTTCATCCTTTATTTTTCCCATTCTGGTAAAGGAAGACAATAGATTCTCTGACAAGATAGAATTTGTAAATCGTGCTCAAATGTTGACATATTATAATTAGATGGGAACTTTGCATCATAATAATAATATCAATGTTAAAACTACTAGTCGTCATGATTTCACTGGCATCCATAAGAGACTTTTGTAAATAGTGTGTGGAATGGTTTCTAAGTGCCAAATTGCCTTTTTAATGATCTCATCATGATTCCATTCTCTGGTTAACAGTTTGAGAATTTGATGGAATAAAGTGTTCTGATTGAGCAATACCCAGAGTATTTGCCTATAAAATTTTTATTGTAAAAACAACTCCTACAAAAATTCAGCAAAATGACAAAAGAAGATCAGCAAAACAAATCTTATGAATGGTTAAAGATCTGATCCTTCTAATAATTATTATGGATACTACAAAATCAATTAATTACTAGGTATTGCGGACTGGGGGC
The DNA here is from genome assembly GCF_037783145.1 of Equus przewalskii. Lineage (NCBI taxonomy): Eukaryota > Metazoa > Chordata > Mammalia > Perissodactyla > Equidae > Equus > Equus przewalskii. The sequence continues at coordinate 53,338,659 of NC_091849.1, forward strand.
CAACCATCCTAGCACAAATAGATTGAAGTTTCATATTCATGACATGTTTCCTGACTATAAAAACAATATCTGATAATTATTTTTAAAATTCAGAAAGCCAGAAAGAGAAAAAGAAGAAAATAAGCATGCCTAATGCTCAGAAACAAACTGTTACTTTTTTACACATTCTTTCAGGGTTTTGAGGTTTTTTTCCTTTGCGTGTCCCAGAAGTCCTTTATTTACATATGTTTGCTCTCCAATTTCCATGTACATAAATCAGATTATCCCCCACCCCATCCTGCCCTGTATCCACTAAGCAGGAAGCCCGGACAATAGGAGCTAAGCTTGGGTCACCTCTTTGGATAGTCATGGTACCTAGAAGTCCCGTGCTTCACAGAGATCCCTCAGCAAACCAGGCAGGAGCATCAGAAGAACATGCAGGCTGGGTCAGGGGTTTGTCTGTGAGGCGTGGGACCAGCAGCGCCACAGGCCAGCTGAAACACATTGTCAAGCAGTGCCAACCTGCCCTTTCCTAGTGTTCTACCCTGTAAACACTCAAAAGCATTCTGCAAAAGATGAACTCTGTACAAAACTATACATTAATAATATAAATGTGTAAGTTGTAGAAACGCCATCTAATAGGCTTACATATGGATATAAATGTTATACACACATATCTATATACATATATATATATATATATATATATACGCCTATGCTTGATTGTAACATTGGACTCTATGAGCTTGTTTATTTTTAATAGCTGTTTCCCCATGTTGCACATTGCTTTAAGTTACTCTCACTTATATTAAGGGTTTTATCCTTAATTGTTCCATTTGCAGCTACATGGGTGGAACTTGAGGGTATTAAGTGAGATAAACCAGACAGAGAAAGACAAACACCTATGATTTCACTCATGTGTGGAAGACAAACAAATACATGAACAAAGAGAACAGATTAGTGGTTACCAGAGGGGAAAGGAGTTAGGGGTGGGCATAAAGGGTAAAGGGGCACATATATATGGTGACTGACAAATAATAAAGCACAACTGAAATTTCACAATGGAAAAAAAATAAAATAATTTTATCTTTGAATCTTCATGGTATCCAGGGCAAATTTTATTCCTGCTGATGCTAATAAACATCACATTAAAAAAAAAAAGAATGAGAGCTATTAAAGGAGGATGAAAGTACCTATTTAAATATTCCTGATGTAACATCCTAGTACCTGGCAGCGTGGAATGGTTCAAAAACTATTTTCAGAAGAATTGCATCAGAACACTCGGATGGATTTGACATTGGGAAACCCAGGATGAGTTCAGGATCTTTCTAGCTGTCATTGGATATGAGATCTTGGAAATAACACTTAGGTTCTCCTTTCCTCAGTTTTCTTAAGATTTGTTTGTGGATTACATCAATCTTTAATCTGTTCCTTCCTCAATGCTTTTAATATCCATGTGGGAGAAGAGCTTGCAGATGAAGAGAACAGAGGCCAGGGAAAGAACGAAGAGAACAGAGGCAGAGGATAAGCGGAGAGAAAGAAGCCCATAAAGGATCTTGAGGGAAAGCAGCCAGAGGGATGGTGGAAGCGACACTGAAGAGAAAGGAGAAAAGGGGTTCAGGAAAGAGAGAGATGGTCAACTGCCAAATGTCTAAGAGAAGTCAGGATAGAAAGGCATACAGAAAATTTTCTCTTGTCATCTTAGTTCAGTAAAGAAAGCAGAAGCCTGATCACAGTGGATGATCATAGACCATTCTTTTCAGAATCTTGACAGTGAAGGAAAGAAGAAGGATGATATCTGTTAGCCAACAGACATTCGTAGTTCTCTTCTGAAGATTGGAGGAAGATCTGGGATCTTCACTTAATTAACTAGTCATTTCCTCCTTTATTCAAAGCTTCCCCAACAGGATTCATAGAAGCTGCCGCTGCCTGAATGCAGCTCCACTGTAAGCCATGTGTCAATCACCCCCAGAGCTCTAACTACGTAAAAGGACAATAGCAAACTCCTCAAAGGTATGTGACTTATTCACCAATGTTGCTCCAGAAACTATTACAGGGCCAGACGCTTTCTGAGTGTTCAATAACGCTTAGAGCTCAACGCGATCACAGGTCCTTTATGTCACTAACTTGTTAAGAAAAGCCCAAGGAAGGGTTTGGGCTTTTTCATGGGGGTTTGTTTGCCTTGTTTTTATTTTAGGCAGATGGAAATTTAAGTTGCTTAAAAAAAAGAGGAAAATGAAGCAACAAAGAGAAACATACAGAAGAAAGTGAGAGGTTATCAATGGACTAAAGATTACCAAGGAGGTGACAGAGGCCAGGATCCAGGATCCAGGTAGAAGGACAATTCTCTCCACTGGTGGGTGCGTAGAGATAAGGGTACGTGTATTTGCAGACAGATGTCTATGTGACTGTGAGTGGGAAGGGTGGAGGAGAGAGATGGGAAGGAATTTGGAAGAGTTCCAGTCTGTGGAGTGAGGCATCAGGTTATCTGCTGAGTGTGAGGAGAGAGAATGGCACAGTCTGACTTGAGTAGAGCTGTGACAGTTTGGAGTAGCTGTTGGGAGCAATAGGCTGTTGGAGAGAAATATATGAAAGTACTTTCTACATTATAAAGCCTTACACAAACTTAGACTCTTAATACTATATATGTAGATGTGGTTATTGCTGTAATTTAAATGCAATTGTAATGAGAAACCAACTATATAAATTTAAATACATGAAGACCTCTAAATTCCACAGGAAAAGAAAAAAACTAAAATAATATTGTAAAACCTGTGAGCATACAAATCACAAAAGAAAAAGAGGAAACAAATACTGGGGGAAATTCTTCAACCGCATCAGAAATCATAATATAAGTTAACCATGTCACTATTTCTGCCTTTCAAATCAGCAAATTGTGTCTATAAAAATTATCACTTGGGTAATACATGTTCACCTAATAAAAGAAAGATTAAAAATAAAAATGCAGCCAAGAAAAAATAATGTAAGATCAACTGAAATTCAAACATAGAGAGCTATTCAATGTTTAAATTTTGCTATACCTGCTTTCAGATTTTTCCTTTGCACATACGTGTATAAATTTGTGCCCATATTTAGAAATACATAGAAGTATCACATACATTTTTCTAAAAGTTCCTTCTTTCACTTAATATACCATATTGATAAATATCCACACAATTATAGTCAATAGTTAATACTATCCCAGTGTATTCAACAAAACCTCTTTTGGATATTTTAATTATTTATGATTGTTACAATTTGTTCCTACTACAAAGATCCTTCGAGGAACAGTTTCTACATAACATCTCGGTGCATCTGTGAAATTATATTCCTAAGGAAAAATTTTTTTAGTGAAATTTCTGAGTCAAAGACTTTGCCCATTATGCCCTTTGAAACAAGTGTCCTCCAGAAATTCCGTGCCAATTTTTGCCCCTTAAGAGAAGTGTGTGGAGTTTTTCATTTCCCTACACCCAGGCCAACACTTGATGTCACCCTTTAAGCCTTGCCAAGCTAATAAACAAAATATGCATTTCTTGAAATATAAGTGAGATTGTAATTTTTAAAAAACTTTCCTTAATGGTCATGTGTATTTCTTCTTTTCCAAATTGCTTATTAATATTCTTTGTCTATATATGGTAAATATTTTTAATAGTGAGAATATTCAGTGCTAGCACCATCTACTATTGCTAATGTTGTAAGTTCATTAATTCTTTCCTTAGCTGTCTGATGTGTTGTTTAACCCATTCATTAAATTTTCAACTTGAGGGGCCAATGCAGTGGCACAGCGGTTAAGTGCGCACATTCTGCTTCAGCAGCCCGGGGTTCGCCAGTTCAGATCCCGGGTGCGGACATGGCACCGCTTGGCAAGCCATGCTATGGTAGGCGTCCCACACATAAAGTAGAGGAAGATGAGCACGGATGTTAGCTCAGGGCCAGTCTTCCTCAGCAAAAAGAGGAGGATTGGCAGATGTTAGCTTAGGGTTAGTCTTGCTCAAAAAAAAAAATAAATAAAACCAGTATAAGATAAGATTGAAAGAGGCTTTGAGAAACAAGCCTTAACCAATCAATCTTTAAATCTGTGGCAATGATCATATTAAAAGTGTGACTCCCCCACCCAAATACAATGTTTGAGACAGTCACAAACAAGCAGCCAATAAGGTGAGAGGCTGAGGGATGAGGAAGAAAAGAAATAAATCCACTTGAGAATTATGTACAAAAAGGAACTTTGAGTGTGGTAATTGGCAAATGGAAATGGCTGGAAGCACAGAGTTCAGAAGCCCACTAAGTTTTTGAGAAAAATGTATCATCTAAACAACCAAGAGTCTTGATGAAAAAAATTAATAATAACTTGATTGATTGAGACGTAAAACTTCCCATGGGCCCCTAAACTTTCACAAGCAAGAGGCAGGTTTTAAAGGCTTTATAGCGACCAACAGCCATTTCAGATATGGCCAAAGAGAATAATGGATGAGGAAGGCAGAGGGCAAAGGAAAGAGGCACCACAAATACCGGATGAAATTCTTTCCTAGAGAACAGAACTGGAGACCAACCAAGAGCTTTCCCCACCACCCCAAAAAGTGGTTCTTTACAGAGGCAGCTGCATGGGATTCCAACATAGCTATGAACCAGCGAAGTCTGAGGGTCTTCCTTCCTTCCCTTTTCCCAATAAGAGGTTTATGAAGTTTATTCTGTCCTGATCACTATGGTATATCAGGGATGGGAGGTGAGAGGAGGGAAGGATGACTTGTTATTTTAGTTTGTAGATTAAAGGAGCAAGAGGAAGCATATTTGGGTTTGATGGAAAGGACTACAGAGCCCTGAGGTTGTGGACTTTGAGCCAGCTACCTTGACTGCCTGGATCTCACATTGTCTCCCTTGAGGACGGGGTTAGTGTGTTCTATGGGTGAAGAGGTGAAAGCCATCTGATATTTGGTGACCAGAGGACAGACAACGGCAGGCAAGTGCTCACCCATACACATATGTACTATATATTTCAAGCCTCTCTTCAGACATGGACTTTCTTTAAAAAGTTATATCACCTATTGAGAGATAAGGCAGGTCCGTGCACATGTGGATGGAATTGATGTAAACTGCTTCTAGGCGTAACCCCCAAAATGCCTCTTGAACACACTTTGCTTTATCTACGTGGCTAGGACCAAAGGATTCTGAGATTGTGTAGTCACACTGATGGTGGAGGTGAAATTCCGGAATGACTACTTTGAAGAAAGGCATTCAGCCTGCTTCAGACTGCAACGAGAAATAAACCACTAATACTTGTTACAGCAGCTAATGTTATTTACTCTGAATAATACAAAGCAGATTATTTAACTGCTCCCAAGCCAAGTCATACTCTATAAGTAAACCAATGAAGTACAATCCACCATAGACTCCAAACTTTTAGAGGAATATTTCTGGGGGGCAAAAGCAAATGCAACAAAAGCGGTAATGGACTTCGAACATCCTCCCAGAGGACCAGAGACCTGTTTAAGGCAAATAATTTATCAGCCCTCAGAAGCAAGGTGGGGAATGTGGGCAGTAGCCATGTATAACATGAGAGTAGATATCCTAGATTAATGGTCTAACGTGAGCTCATATCTTCAGACGTGTACTTTTTAAAAAAGTAAGTTAGATGATGCTTTGAGAAGGAAGGCAGGTCCATGGATGATATATTGATACTGGTTGGGACAGGCTCAGGATATGCAGGAGGCCACCTTGAGCTCGGGGCCTGGTGAGCTGGGACAGACACTACAGAAGCAAGGCAACCAAGGTAGATGCTGCTAAATTCTGGAAACTTAAGGATTTACAAAGATGCATTAGGGGGGCCCTGAGAGGAATTTGAACCACAATTTGACGACATGATGGTGGGAGTGCAAATTTTCAAAGATGTAAAAATAAAGAAGAGTTGTGGAAATTTCGTTGTCTTCTCTCTTGAGGATTGTTTGTGGTTTAAAAGCCACAAATTCATCAGTTTGGGCTTATGGCAGTTCGCATGGCTTACGGTAAGTCTTTTACTGTCTAGTATGCCAAATAAATTAATACAGCAAGAGTTGAAATTTGCACACTGTAATTTAGATGTACAAAAAATGCACTTTTAAAATCCAAAGATGATGTCATCTGTCTCAAGTTTCCATTTTTACGAGGTAGATAAAAAAATCTTTCAAATATTTTCAAGCGAGCTTGATCTTTTTAGGGTCAACAATTTCTTTTGCTATTACTCCGATTTCTCATTGTATAAACTCATTGAATTTTTAATTATTCCCTTTCTCATTCTTCTGGCTTCTCTACTAAGGGAACCTATGGTCTCAGGGGGTTAAGCTACCTTCTCCTACAATCCAGTTTAACCCAATTAGTCACGAGAATTCTCTGTCCGTATCTGTTGAGCTGCACTTGGACATACCTGGTTCATTTGGTCTCTGTGCTCACAGCAGCTGCTGAAGTCCAGGGCCCCTCTACAGCAACAAGACATTCTCCGCAGCCCTCTTGTACTCTCTGGTTCTTTTAAGCACTTCTGTGTCAGCCAACAGGGCACAGGGACCTTCTAGGTTACTAGGCACCATGCTCAGGCTGTGGGAATCTGAGACTGCTATCTCAATCCCATTGCCCTAGACATTTGCCTCAACCAATTCTAATTTATTGCCCTGGCCTATCATTCTCAAAACACAGTGAGTATAGTGTTCAGAATTTCCCAAGGGATATCCAGAGATGAACAGCAAACTTGCTTTTCCAAAATTCTCCTGTACCTTGCCTCCTGCCCTGAGAGGAGGAAGCAGGGACCCTCGATTCTTATGCTTCCTGACTCAATCTCTGACTCTTCCGCTCTTTCTCTCCAGCTCTACCTCCCAGTAAGGGGAGGGATTTCCATTGTCCATGCTGGTAGGGTAAGAATTTCCCTGATGATATACTCTTCTCAGACAAAAGTAAGCCGCAGTCTTGAACTGGCTTGAGGGACTGCAGGTGAAATGAGGGCTCACTCTCACTAGAGGAAGCGGCGGCTCCATGGTTCCATACTGAATTTTGGAAACATTGGTAGTATCTTTCCAAGGAAAAGATATACCTACTTTCCCACCTTCATATAGTCAGAGCAGACAAATTGAGAAGTCCCCATCCTGAGATGCTACTCTGAGCAAACTCATATGCAAAGACTTCGTAAAGGGGTCAAATCCGGAGTTATCACAGCATTGAGACAAATTATTAAAGTGGGACATATGGTTACCGGACCAGTGGCATAGCAGGTAAGTTCACGCACTCTGGTTCAGTGGCCCAGGGTTCACGGGTTTGGATCGGGGTCCCCTACTCATCGCTTGTTAAGCCATTCTGTGGCAGGCGTCCCGTATATAAAGTAGAGGAAGATGGCCACGGACGTTAGCTCAGGGCCAGTGTTCCTCACCTCAGCAAAAAGAGGAGGATTGGCAGCTGATATCAGCTCAGGGCTAATCTTCCTCAAAAATAAATAAATAAATAAATAATAAAGTGGAACATATGGCAGAAATGCCCGACTAAACTGTCATAGGGATGATTTTCTTATTTATGATCTCTAAGGACAATAAATCTTTGTGAAGAAAAGAACTGACTATAGACCCTTTTATAATTTTGGAAGATTTAATAAATGTATATAAATATAGAGTGCAGGTTCAGTCATTCTCACCATATCTAGAAGTCTTCGAAAATCTAAGGTAAATTCCAACATTAAATATTTTTCTAGATAAACACTTGAATTGGGTAGATATATCTGACAATTAGAGTCAAGATTTTGATGGCCAGCAGAGGCAGAACCAGATGAATAGCCCCTTAGCAATGTTGCCTTAGCCTACGGTCCTCTCCAACCATTTGGGCCTTCTTAACTTTTCTTGACGACACCCGTCGTAGGGTCTTGGCTCATGCTGTTACCCCTGCCTGAAATGCCCTCCACCCCCCATATCATAGAGTTCATGCTCTCCCTTCACTCAGGTTTCTGCTCAAATGTTAGCCCATCAGGGAAGCATTTCCTACCGCACATTATAAAATAGAATGAATCTCCCTTCGGTCTGTACCCTCTTGCCCCTTTATTTTTCTTCAAAGCACCTATCGTAACCTAACATAATAAATATATATGTATCTGCATACTGTTTTACCTACTAGAAAGTAAGCTCGAGGAAGGCAGGAACATGATCTGTCTTGTTCTTCTGTATTCGTAGCAGACAGGAAGTTTTTGTTGCATACATTAACTAGACTCTATCTTCCTGCAAATGCTACATATTTCATACACATATGGTCAAAAATTTGGAGAGCATTAAAATATATGGGAATTGTAATGTGGTGAGATTACAGGTAGATTCCCTTATTTTTTTTTAGCTAAGGTTTAGGATTGTTAATAATGATAATTACATGCATATTGAACTTGAGACTAACAGTACTTTCCCAGTCTTCAAACGTGCTTCTTGTGAAGACCATGATAAATGACAATAAATGATACAGAATACAAGCAGATTAGGGAGTCCCTGAATTGTCCATATTATCTTTTATACCTATTGGAGAATCTATCTTTTTTCATTGCTTATTAGGACATAACCTTCATTAACATCTCCTTCCAGTTTCTTCTACTTCTCAATATATCAGATAGACTTTTAAATATTTCTTGGATTATATGTTCTCCAAACTTCTTCCATAAAAATATGTCTGATATAGAAATGCAAACCAGAAATCTATTCTACTAAATACTATGACCTCTAAATTTAATTAAACCATATTGGGGAACATAGGAAATCTTTTTAGATCACATATTTAAGTGAAGAAAAAACTATCTTTATAATTAATGACAAAGTAACATCCAGAGTATTAACAATGATAGTGACCTATAGTGTAATGAAAAAAAGAATACACTAAAATATCAGATATGACAACACATCAGAGGGACAGAACACCTTACTCTGCTTCATGTGTGACTCCCCAGGGTGTAAGCAACCCCTAATGCTTGAATAACTTTTCTAAAATGTTCTGCAGCTTAGCATCACCTTAACACTTCTTATTTTACATTTAGGTAAATATTTTTCCTTCTGGAGTTTTCTATCTTTTGAACACACTGGCCTTTTCCCAGAATACTTAACTAACTAACAGCTGTAAAATTCATTATAGTATCACTTATGGCTTTGAATTCAAGCCCTTAAAGCCAAGAAACCCAAAAGTAGACTCTTATTTCTTAGAAATATAGGCTTACTCATACGAAAAGGTAGGCTAGGTAGTACAATCTTGTAGGCAAACAATATATTCCAGTGGCCAAAAAAACAACAACAGTGAATCTTTTGCCCTAGCGTTATTTTTATAACAAGTACCTGGTATTCTGGTTAGGGACTATTGGACCAATCAACAAGGTGTTTAATGGGCTTAGCAAAGTGCCAATTATGTGATAAACTGCACCTGGTGGAAAAGCAGGCTCACCTCCACTTCTCCAGACCCTCCTTCCTCCAAGGCCGACAGGCAAACCTTGATCTCACGTATTTGGATCTAATATTATTTACTAAGTGATTGATTTACCTTTTGCTTATTCTTCTCTTTATGAAGTTAACAGATGCTTATTGCAGAAAATGAAAACAATACAAAAAGTATTGAGTATCAACACAATACAAAAAGATGAGTGTCCTCATCTCTACAATAGGGGTTATCATGGTACCCACTTCATATGGTCGCCAAGAGGACTCAATGAGTTAAAACATGTAAAGCATTTTGAACAGTGTCTAGTTTTTAGCAGTTGTTCAGTAAATGCTAATTGTTATGAATAGTGTCAATATTATTGTAATTATCCTCACATCTACAGGACCTGGAACAGTTTCTGAACAAAACAGGCACTTAAATGTTCAGTGAATTAATGGTTGGTTGGAAAGATGGGCTGGTCATGCTCCATTTGGCTCTTAATAATGACAGTTCCTGAGAGTGTCAGAATGGCTCCCAGCTCAGTTCTGAATTCTGACTATCTAGAAGTCAAGTTAGGAACTCAGTTTCTAGTTCTATTCATTTGTGCTCTAAGATGCCTAGAGTGGTTCTCAAGGCATCCAGGAAACTCAGGTGAGTCTTGAATGCTGTTTGCCCAGAATGCAATTGAGAATAAACAGGATTTAGTAAAGGGCATACCCAGTCTGTCCTTCCTGCTCTGTGATCTCGTAGCCATGTGGTTCTGAGTAAGTCACTTATACCTGGTGAATCTGTTTCCTTATTTGTAAAATAATTCGATAATATAAGAGATTGAAGTTGCCAGGAATATAGTGGATACTCAAGAAAGTTTAGTTTGCTCCTTTTAAGTGCAAGATAGAAATTAAAAATTCTCATCCCTAAACAGGTGGGGCGCAGGCAGAGGCAGAATGGGTCTGTTGGGAATCACACTCTGCTAAGCTTCTCAGCTGTGAATCAAGGAAACTGTCTGGTTCAATCCAGTCACAACAACATTTGATTAAACCAAGCCTCTAATGCTGGGAGGGAAGTTCACAATGCCAAGACACCAAGGTTCACACTGCTAATCTCAAAACATGCTCAACTCCACCTCAGCCTGGGAGCAGCTTTATATCAGACTTGTAGGGACATCCTTGGTCACTGCCACATGATCACCTCTCTGACCCTCTTTCCTCTTCCTCTACTATCGTTTCTACACTGCTGTGCTACTCTTTCAAAATCCATTTTACTGTTCCCTTCAGAATCAACTATTTATTTCCTGGACACCTTCATTCTGTTAAAACAGAACTCATCCTCATCCTCAACCTTTCCCTGAGTGCTCCTGAACCTGCATTCCTTAAGCAAAACCTGGCTTTCCACCTCAGAGATAGCTCCTGCCACAGCCTTCTTGGGTGGCGACTTCTTTTCCACACTCTAGTCCTTTGCCCCTCCATGTTCATGTACAAAGTCTCTGCTCCTTTGAAGTTTATGGCTGTTATTCTGGTCATTTGACCAGGATATCCTCTTATTCACCTGCATATTTTGGAAGCAAAGTCATAGTATTTCACCCCACCTGCCAAGTGCAAAGTTTACCACACTGTAAATGTTGATGTTCCTAAATCTGTTGTCTTTGACTTATCACCATCTTGCTCTATAGCCTTATCCTGCATGCTAGCATATTCACATTCAAAGGTTGAGAAATAAATCCATGCCAACCCCATACCTTTAGTCAACTATCTCAGTGACTGGCTTCTCCCCCCTCAGTTGCCCAGTCTATTCAGTGAATGTCATCCTGATGCACCCTCTCTTTCCTCACTTTCAAATCTGAGCAGCCACCGAGTTCTGAGAACTGCATTTCTTGATCCTATTCACTTCATTCAACCCACTCACCCTGCCTTCGCTCAGGCTCTAATTCCTCACATACGTGGCTATAATATCCTTATAACTAGACTCTTTTCTTCCAGTCTTAGCTCCTTCAAACTTATTCTCCACAGTGTGGGGAAGATTCTAAAACTCAAATCAGCTCCTACCATTTTCCTGCTTAAAATCTCTAATCGCCCTTCAAAGTTTCTGAGAAAATTCCAAACTCCTTAGCATGGACTAAAAAGGCCTTTACTAATTGGGCCCCTTCATACTTCACTAGATCCCAGCGCTTCATTGATCTGCTTCCACCTTCCGCATATGTCAAACACCTTGTCCCCTCTAGATTAACACGCTAAAATGCATCTCTCTATACGGGTCTTCCTTCCTCTCCATTGCCTAACAGCCTCTCTCTTCCACCCAAGTCTGGCTAATTCCTATTCATCGTTCAGCACACAGGCTGAATCAGATTTTACCTTTCCAGGAAGGTTTTCCCCCAGGTCTCCAGTCCCTCATCGAGACCACTACCCACCCTGGGTCAGCTGCTCCTCATAGCAGCCCTCCTGGAACCCTGAGCTTAATTCTAGTGTAGCAGTAACCAGGCTGTATTGAAAGTATCTGTTTAAGTATCTGTGCCACAAACTCTGTCCCCTCTTCAAGCTAAACTGTCAGTTCCTTGAACTCAAGATTTGGCTTTATTCATCTCTGTAACCCTAGTGCAATGCCTAAAATTTGGTACATAAATATTTGATGAAAGGGAAGAAAAGAAGAAAATGGAAGGAAGAGGAAAGGAAGGAGGCTGGCTTTCTGGAGTAAGTGAGGTCTGGAGACATTCCCCAGAGGTCTCTGCAAGCATATCAGACCTGCACAGGCCCTCATCAAAATCATCAGGAAAGATCAGGAACAGCGTCAATACTTAGGATAAGAACAAAAAGTCTGCTAGGATAGCTAACTATTCGTACTTTACTTGGCAAACAAGGCTAGCTACCAATTTTACCACGCTCCCAACGTGACAAATATTACTCCAAGTTTCTTACGCATATTAATAACCACACAGGCCAGCCATACTATTATTATACTCATTTTACAGAGAAGAAACATGAGGCAAGAAGAGATGATGTAACCTGCTCAAGATCATGCTGGCAGGCAAGGGTTTGAACCTAGGCTTCCTGATTCCGGAGCCCACATTCCCAACCACTGTGCAACACTGCCTACATGCCTCCTTTAATTCCATTCGTTCATGTGGATCACTATCCAGTACTGGTTGCCACAACTCTTTGAGGAAATTGTTTTTACTTCCTATTTGTTTCATAAGTTGGGCCAAACACACACACACACACACACAAACACAGAGTTAGAAAACAGCTTAGAACTTGAAGGGCAGTGAGAGCATTTTTCATACTTAGAGCAGCCACGAGCTAATGTAAGCAGTGTCTAAGAAACATGGCAGAAGTATTCAAGCGGATGCTGGGGTTGGGCCTCTCACTTTCCTACCAGGTAACGTACGAACTAGGTAGTTTTATTTAGACCTATTGCCCTAAGAGCTGTGCTCAAATGAATGGTTGCCCATTGTTCTTCTTGCTTATGAGCCAAGGCATACGATGTCATTACTCTTAGAAAGCCAACAAATATGGATAGTCTTTCCAAGCTAGTCCAGCTTCTAAGATTCTACATTAATTTTTCTTTAGTTCAAGTCTCTTTCTGTGCTGCTACAAATGATTAAAAGGTACTGTTTCAAAGAAATGGCATTTGCCCAATTTTTTTCCTCTGAATATAAGAAGGCTCATCCAATTTTTTCCAGACCCACATTTAATGGCTGATTAAATGGAAGATGCTCCATTTTTCTAGCAGATTTGTAAAATCTGTATTGCATTAATAAGTGGCCTTATAAATTTTCTATAGTCAACGGAAGATGCTATATTCCTCAAACGCTCATTGATGTGCTACAGTTTTGTATACAAAACTACTAAAGATTTTGGTGATTATAAAGCACTTTCTACAACTTCCCAAGGTCACTTTGCACGGCTTAGTGTCTCGGTCACTATAAACTCCATCAACTGCCTGACCCATTAACAATTGTAATAGTAACATACATGGCATATTGTGCAGAATAATGTTTGAGAAAGCATTGGAAAACCGAAAATAAATCTCTAAAAATAAATACTTGCATACTTAAATAAACATTAAATACACAAACAGATTAACAACAAAACTGATCTTAACTTCAAAATGTCTATCACATGGGAAGTATTAAATGATTTTGTTTGCCTTCTTTTCAGAAAGCATTTTTCTTTTTTCTAAATTACCCTTTGGTTTTCCAAAGATTTGGACTTCTCTTTCATTGTACACACTCTTGTAAGGATCCTGTGGAGATCCATACAAACATTTTCCCGCATCCCAGATGGCCTTCTTCTTTTGTTTTTCATTTTTTAGAGGCAATACTGCTTAATAGCTGATGGTGAGCAGTCCCTCTACAGAGCGGGCTGTTTTTGGTGTTTAAGAGAGAATACAATTCTCCAAGGAGCCATGCTTAAAGAGAAACACAATAGCTCCCTACACGCATTTTAGTAGTAAACTCCCTCTTAGTTAAAGTCTAAAGAGTGCTTATTAATGAACATCCAAGAAACACTCAGTTTAGAAGCTGTACACACACATACCTTCCAACAACGGGAACTAACTGAATATGAGGACTCACACACTTAATCCATGACATTAATTAAGTTTGCCAATAATTTTTTGCACACAGAAGGATTAAGAAATAAATTTTAAATTGTGAGTTAAAAGAGGCCCAGATCTTAGGAAAACCAAAATTCCCCAAAACAGCTTCAAAGCCTAAGTCCAAGCCTGGGTAATCACAGGTCCAGTTGTCTGAGTCTCTTTTTAACATAGCAACAGGGTAGGCCTGGTTCATAGCATTCCTATCCCAGTGCACATCACATGACTGATCTCATTAACCTGTTTCCTTTAGTCACCTACCTGCTAATCATCTGTAGATGGCAATATATTAAGTGCCTGTATGGACTGAATTGTGTCCCCCTAAAATTCATATGTCGTAGTCCTAAATCCCAGTACCTCAGAATGTGACTGGATTTGGAGGTAATTAAGATAAAAAGAAGTCATACGGGTGGGCCCTAATCCAATATGGCTGGTGTCCGTATAAGAAGAGGAGGTTAGGATACAGACATCAGAGACGCACAGACGGAAGACGACGTGAAGACACAAGGAGAAGGTGGCCATCGAAAAGCCAAGAAGAGAGGCCTCAGAAGAATCCAACTCCGCCAACACATTGATGTCAGACTTCTAGCCTCCAGACTGGGAGAAAATAAATTTCTGTTGTGTAAATCACCCAATCTGTAGTCCCTTACTATGGTAACCCAAGCAGATTAATATAGATACAGGTCTGCTTCATTGGATTCCTATTCTAGGACACATCATATGATCAGTCTCATTAGCTTATTTTCTTTAATCACTTATCTAGCTAGTCATCTGTAGAAAGCAATATGGTTAAGCTCGCCTTGAACCCATAGCATCCATGCAGCTTCATACAATAGGAACTCAGCAAGAGGAACCAGTAAAATATTTTTGAAAATCAAGAGCTAAGCTCTCTCTTCAGTGGTTAAGAATTTCCCACAGCCCTAGTTAAAATCCACACAAAAGGGCTGGCCCAGTGGTGTAGTGGTTAAGTTTGTACACCCTGCTTTGGCAGCCCAGGATTCCCAGGTTAGGATGCCGAGCACAGACCTAGCACTGCTCATCAAGCCATACTGTTGCAGCGTCCCACATAAAATAGATGGCATAGATGTTAGCTCAGGGCCAATCTTCCTCACAAAAAAAGAAAGAAAACAAAAAACAAAATCCACGTGAAAGAAGAAAAATTCATCCTATTTCCAGTGAGAATATTGTCAGGAATACAGACATTTTCATTTTCATCTATGTTTTCTATTTCTTATAGATTATTTGTCCTTTATTTTTTTAAAAGATTTTTTTTATTTTTCCTTTTTCTCCCCAAAGCCCCCCAGTACATAGTTGTGTATGTATATTTTTTAGTTGTAGATCCTTCTAGCTGTGGCACATGGGCTGCCACCTCAGCATGGCTTGATGAACCGTGCCACGTCCACACCCAGGATCCGAACCGGCAAAACCCTGGGCTGCCGAAGTGGAGCATGTGAACTTAACCACTCATCCTTTAGTCTCAATATATACGTAAGTACTTTGTGCAGGAGAGTCTCTTGTCTTAGAGCGCCTTCCAGCACCCCATGAGTACACTAAAATCTCATCAGTAACAACTAAGACAATTATTCTTAATAATTCTGTATGTGAAATGCAAACTTTAACTCAAATTACTAAGACAGTATTTTCAGAAGCAAAGGGGATTGTAAAAGCTGCTTTAGCACTATCAAATCAAATCCATCTCATTTACTCATATCCAGTTGCTTAGTATAATGTGTTACCAAAAGTAGTGAGATCATGAAAAGAAACTACAATAAAGTAAGTCCATAAATACTTAGTGCTTCGGGAAGTCATTGTGAAAAGCGGTTCAGTGAATCATGAGAGACCCCTATTGACCTTTTTAGGTATTATGGGAAATCCGTTGCTCTTTCAGATAGCACTTTCTCTGCATTCCCCTATGCTAGTTAGCATTTGTGTAAATCAAGGGTGCTTGAGGTCCCTGGCCATGTCTTATCTGTCTTTATTTCCTAGCGCCTACCGCAGAGCCCGGTAACTATTCACGGTCCCATAAAATCCATTGAGTAATATTGAATTGTATCCGCTAGAAGTGAATTGTTTACAAGAGGCTCCCCGCTGAGACTGGGTTCTATGCAAGGGAATTTATGAAAAGGACGCAGGAACTTCTCGCAATTCCAAGAATAGGACTAAAGCTGGGTCTCAAATACAACTGAAGCCTGGGATCTGAGTGCAGTCAGGGCTATTTGTTCACCTGTTTTCCTCGTTCTTCACTGTATATCACTTCATTTCCTTCCTCTCTGTCCATTTGTTTAGTACATAGAAAAGAATACAGGGATACTAGCAGAAACGGAAATTTAAATGTTTCAGTTTCTCACCACGTGTAGAAAGCCTGCTTTGCTTGGTCCCCAGTCCAGATTCTCTGGCGGAGTTTAAGAAGAGGACGCCACAGGTCTTAGAAGAAAACAGTGAGCAGACATTCCCATTGGAGTCTATTCTCTAAAAGAATGAATGAGTGAGCAAATACTGAGAAAACACGAGCATATAAAAGGACAAGCTTACACGTTAGCATACTGATTACTCATGTCAGACGGCTTTGAAGGGTTATTGTATTCAATTAACTTAGCAAATGATACACTATCAATGTAGTGGGAAAAGTTGTTAGTAACAGAAAACGCCAGAAATATGAAATAAACTAAAATCCCATTCATAAACAATTATTTTGTGGTGAAGCTGAGTTTCATAAAAATTTCTTA
The DNA here is from genome assembly GCF_037783145.1 of Equus przewalskii. Taxonomy (NCBI): domain Eukaryota; kingdom Metazoa; phylum Chordata; class Mammalia; order Perissodactyla; family Equidae; genus Equus; species Equus przewalskii. The sequence goes on from NC_091849.1 coordinate 53,355,338, forward strand.
AAGTGCAGGGGCTGGCCCCGTGGCTGAGTGATTAAGTTCGCCTGCTCGGCGGCCCAGTGTTTCGTTGGTTCGAATCCTGGTCACGGACATGGCACTGCTCATCAAACCACACTGAGGCAGTGTCCCACATGCCACAACTAGAAGGACCCACAACGAAGAATATACAACTATGTACCGGGGGGCTTTGGGGAGAAAAAAGGAAAAAAATTTAAAAATCTTAAAAAAAAATTCTTAAAGTGCAAACATTCTTTTCCTTTTAAAAGAAAGCTGACAGAGATTTATATGAAATGTGTACTGGTCAGACTACAACATTGGAAGATTGGAAAACAGAGCAAAACACCTCTTTTTGTTGGGCATCTGGTAAGTTTAGTTTCAGATGCATTGTCACTGTTTTCTCCCAAGCAGAATTAGCCAGATTGGGTGTGGATTTAACGCTTTTTGCACAGGATTCCTGCCTCTGTCACAAATCTTTGAGGCATGACTTCCAGAGTTTTCCTGAAAAATTAAAACAATATGTCAGCATCATCCTACAGCCTGCCACATAGTAGGTCCTCAGGAAATATTTGATGAAGACACGAACCTCCTTTACTTACTTTCTCCATTCTCTGGGGGCGAACTTAGCAAAGTTTTCCAATTTCCAAAGCAGGAAAAGAAGAGGATGACTCGTGAAGTGTGAAGAATAGAAAAGGAGAGGATATATATGATTTGGGAAGTCAGAGAATTTTATATTAAATCCTAAATGGTTATGTAGTAGATTTTTAGTCTGCACTTTAGATCAAGTTAGGTGTTCAGGAAGCATTGACTTCATAGAGTTGAGATCTCTCAGGCTTGACTGATTCTAAAGCAACTAAGTGATTCCCCAATGATCCTGGACATCCCCTAGAACTAGCAAATGGTCAAGCTACAGAACTATGTTAGCAGAGACTAAGTCATCAGAAAATTTCAGAAAATAGCTCAGTTCTTTAAAATCTCTGAGAGCCTCATATTTCCAAGAATTTCTAGAAAATAATGTATCTAGTATAAAAATATATGATATATAATATATATATTATAGTAATGAAATAACCACCGGGAAACCTCCAAAGACCACCATGCTAACTCATCCTGAGGAACTGTAGGTGAGATGTCTGCAGGGTTGACAAGACGAGGACCACTGTTTGGTCTGCTTGCCCCATTTCTCCTGCGCATTCCTAGAACTGAATGTGATAACGTGAAACTGTACCTTCCCCTCCCATTCTCTTGGAGTTCTTGTTGGGAACTTCCATTTCTCCTCCTCACCTTCCACACAATGGTTCCTTTAACCAAAAATCTCTCATATATCCAAGTAAAGTCCTGGATTATGATTTGCATTTTCCCTGTTTTTACTGCATAATAGGATTGAGGTATTACAAATCCTATTAGTTTATCTGTATAACTGAAGCGTTATTAATAAGGGGCATGATTTGTTTATGTAGAGATATATTTCACTCTATTTCCTTTCTCTATTTCATCTGGAGACTGAGTTAAATCACCCTTCTCTCACTAAAACTTACACGGTTCCACCAACACAGTTCAAAGCAGGAATTAGGTTTAAAGATTCTATACAATGAATTATAGTTCTCAGTTTTCAAATCCATGAGCCATCCAAATAAACTTTAGATGATTTGTTTAAATGTTCCCTTTCAGAGTATTTATTTAAAATACATAAGAGCTAATGTGCTATGTTATACTTGATTAATGCCCAATTAAATGTTCTAAATTATAGATCTGGCATATTTACCCAGGAGTTAATTTTCCTTATAAAATAGGGTATATATTCTTTATTGAACATTTTTTATGGATTTTGTGTTGGCATTATATTATCAAATTGCACGTTATTACTGAGAATGCTACTGAGCTGTTAAATTTCCACTATGCAATCAAAGATGAAGTCACTGTTAGCCCTCCGCTTAAACTCTGAACTTCAACAGACATTACTAATTACTCATTTTAATTTTGCATTCTCTCAGTACTTTGGTGATTTATTCTTCTTCAGAGGGGGTTTTAAACTATTTTCACTCCACTCACCATGTCCACTCAATACCCACAATATTGTACTGATAATTTAACAGGGCTAGGATATTGTCTTTACTTGCTTTGTTCTCCAATGTAAACATAAGAATTCAGTGCATGTTGATTTATATGATAATATACTTTAAGTACCTTAATAATTCAAGCTTCTGATTTTTCATTTCATTTAGAATTAATCTCAAATAAATTAGGCCAACATTCAAACATTCACATTGTGTATTAGGACTCAGGAAAGGCGTTAAGGAAACCAGCACTATCTTTTATCATAACTTTTTTAAAAAGGCAGATGACAATTCTCAAACGATTTAACTAAACCTTTTGAATTTAGGTTTAAATTAAAATTTCCTAGGACACCTACCGTACCCTTGGATTATCTGTTATTGGTTTTAGATTTCATCTAAATGTTAAAATTAAAGTTAAGCTCACTAGTTTATAAAGCTTACTAATTTGTAAAGTCATACAATTTAACTACTCAATTAGGATACTTAATACACATAATTTCATATAAAAATGTCTTCAAAATTTTTATTCTCTTTTCCAACTCTGTAGATTCTTTAAAAGTTCTTTTGGGTCAGCACTGTTGGCCTAGCGGTTAAGTTCAGCGCACTCCACTCTGGCGGACTGGGCTGACCCACACCACTCATTTGTCAGTGGCCATGCTGTGGCAGCAGCTCACATGAAAAAGGAAGAAGACTGGCAGTGGACGCTAGCTCAGGGTGAATCTTCCTAAGCAAAAAAACAAAACAAAACTCTTTCTAAATGGTAAACAAATCCTTTTATCATTTTCATAAACATATGTTGTAGAATTGGCTTCTGAGATAGTTTCTGTCATTTAAATCTAGACTGTTTCAGTTTTCCACAGTGCACTTGCATGTTTTAAACAATAAACAATCTTACCACAGGAGACTATGGAAAGGAAGGTACAGGGACAGTTCATTTATTTCGATGCAGTTAAAAAGAAATAAGACCAATTTTCTCACTCCCTAAGATGTCACTTCTAGACACAAGAGAAAAAGTTCCCCAGATATTTGTATTATTTCTCACATTGCTCATGGCTGACCTCCCTTGGACTAGGACTTTTCCTGTACCCTGAGAATTCAGAGAAGTGACAGGAAGATCATTACACATTTGATAGGATGAGGGTTGGGGGCTTGGGCCAAATTTATTTACATTTCCAAGCACAGGTCTTTCCATATGGAAATTGAAACAACCACCACCAGCACCTTCTACTAAACAATGCTTGGGTGAAAATAATAATAATAACTATGAAAACACTACATATCAGAATCTGTGGGATACATTTAAAGCAGGTCAGAGGAAAATTTATAACACTAACCACTTTTCTCAGTAAAAATGAAGTAACAAAAATAATTTATGTCTCAGTTTTAAAAACTAGAAAACAACAACAGAACAGAGTAAGCCAAAAAGAAAACACACCAAAAAAAAAAAATAAAGAAAAATCAGAAAATAACAAGGAGGAGTACAGAAAAGTAGTACATTGGATTTGCAAATCAATATCCTGTTTTTGTGAAAAAAAATTAAAAATATAACTGAGTAGTTTGACAAAAAAGGAAGAAAATACAAATACAGAAAATAGGAAATGTCAATGAGAAAATAAACACTGAAACAAAATATTTTTTTAAAGTCTGAAGAGAATAATTTATAGATATCTGTGCAAATATATTTAAAAACTTAGATAAAATGGACAATTTCTTAGAGAAATACAGACTACCAAATTTGAACTCTTTGGAGTTACAGTGCTTTAAAAGACCAATTTCCATAAAAGTAATAAAGTTATTAAGAAACTGAATTAGTTTTCTAGGGCTTCTGTAACAAATTACCACAAACTCGGTGGTTTAAAACAAGGGAAATTTATTCTCTCACAGTTCTGAAGGCCAGAAATCTGAAGTCAAAGTGTCAGCAGGGCCATGCTCTGACCAAGAACATGGGGGAGACTGCTTCCTGCCTCTTCCAGCTTCTGGTGGCCACCTGCATTCCTTGGCTTGTGGCAACATCACTCCAGTCTCTAACTCTCTCCTCACATGACTTTCTCCTGTGTTTGTGTGTCCTTGCCTTTTCTGTTTCTTGTAAGGACACCTGCCATTGGATTTAGAGGCCACTCTAATCCAGATGATCTCATCTCAAGATCCTTATTTTAATTACATCTGCAAAGACTCAAAGACTCTTCCCAAATAAGGTCACCTTCACAGGTTCTGGACGTGAACTGGATTTCTGGACTTCACAGGACTTGAACATATCATTTGGAGGGTCACTATTCAACCCACTACAGGAACTACTCCACAAAAAGGACCAACCTCAACTAGTTTCACGGGAGTATTCTACCAAAACTTTGAAGACCGGAGAGACCCAATACTCTATAAATTATTTCACAGAAGAGGAAGGAAAACTTCCAAGTTTCTTTTATGAAACAAATATTACACTGATACTTAAACCTGATAGACAGCAAAAAGGTAGAAAATTACAGACCAATATCTCTTATGCATATACATGCCAAGGCACTAAGTAAAATACTAGCAACCAGAATCCAACACTGATTAAGGACATAATTCACAATGACTAAGTGGATTTATTCTAAGATTGCAAGGTGGTTGAATATTAGGAAATCTATTAATATCATACACCACATTAATAAATCTAATAAATGTGAAAAACACATATGATTGGTGCATTGATGCTGAGAAAGCCTTTGATAAAATTCAACATCCACTCATTAAAAAAACACTCAAAAATAGGAATTGAGGAATACTTCCTTAACATTGTAAAATATGCATATCTTGGTCCATATCTAGAGTCTGATTTAGTGGAGAAACACTGGAGACATTTCCCTCAGATCAGAAATAAGCGAAGTATGCCCATTACCTCCACCACTACTCTACATTGTACTAGAGGTACTAGCTACTACAAGTAGACAAAATAAATTAACTAAAGGCATAGGAATGGTTAAAAAAAAAGAGGTAAAACTCTCTATTTGCAGAAGATGTAATAGGATACATCTAAGAATCAATTATAAAATTAACTCACGCAAAAATAGTTAAGAAAGCAGAATATAAAATTGGCATAAAAAAATTAGTGGCTGTCAAATACACAAATGATAACCAAATAGAGATATATGATAGAGAAACCCTCATTTATAATAGCAACAGAGAAGATTAAATACTTAGGAATAAACTTGATACTAAAATTCATATGGAAAAACAAGTATGCAGAAATATTCAGGAAAACACTGAAAAAGAAAAACTCTGAGAGGGGACTAGCCCAATGAAATATTAAAACATAACATAGAGTGTCTATAATTACAATAGCCTGGTCCTGGCTGATGAAGACAAATAGAACAATGAAATAAATAGCCTATAAATAGATCCAAATGTATATATGAGAGTTTAGTATAAGATTAAGAAGGCATCTTAAATCATTAGAGAAAAGATAAACATTTTTATAAATTGTGCTGGCACAATTTGATAGTCACTTGGGAAAAGAGAAAAATTACATCCATATTTTGTACCATACACAAGAACCAACTCCAAGTAAATTAAGGATCTAAATGCAAAACTTGAAACCATACAAGTACTAGAAGAAAGCATGGAAGAATTCTTCTTAATTACAGGATAGGGAAAGGTTTTCTGACATTGACTAAAAATCCAGAGACAATAAAAGAAGAGACTGACCAATTTGACTACTTAAAATTTTAAAAGGAAAAGCACATTTTCATGGCAAAGGACACCGTAAAGTCAAAACGCAACTGAAAAACTGGTAGAAAATATTTGCAACATATATCAGAAAGGCCTAAAATTCCCATTGTATAAATAATTCTTAAAAATTAAAGGACAAAGTTCTAAAAATCTGGTAGAAAAATGAGAAAAAGATATAAATAGACAATTCACAAGAAATATATAAGAATAACCCCCAACAAATGAAAAAACTGTTCAGACTCACTCCTAATTTGAGAAGTGTAAATTTAATTAACACTGAGATATCATTTCAGAAGCCCAACTTTTGGAAGTACAAGAACATATCCTGTTGGCAAGGCTGTGTTAATATGAATGAATGTGTGAATACTTGTAAACGGGCGTATTCATATGTTGCTGGTGGTAATACATCTTTGTAATATTTTTGCAAATTTCCTGTAAGTCTAAAATTATTTTAAAATAAAAATTGAAAACAAAACAATAACAAAATGTCTAAAAAGTACAGAGTGATCTAAAGTGATGTCTGGGTGACATGTAAAATGGAAATGATTATTTGTGTTGTAAAGCTCAAAAAGAGATACGTAATACATGTGAAACTCCACTGAAAAATCATAAGGTGTTACATAAATGTATTCCAGTAGAATTTCTGAGGCAGGAGCTTAAGTGGGAGATAGAGGCTGTCAATTGTATTAGAGCTCTACAAATCCAGCTATTGTCCTCCAGCAGCAAGCACAACCTCCGTCTGCTCCTCTGTGGTGTTGGAGCTGAAACTCCACAACCGACTTTTCCCAGACTCCCTTGCCAGTTGCCTTCCTGTTGAGATCAGCCAATGGAGGAAAATTGCAGTGAGGAAAAATGCAGGAAGATCTACAGTGGAGGAGAATTGGAAGTGCAAGGAAGACAAGAAGGACGGCCTTCCTGTTCCTCACTTCCTCTCAGCATTACCCTGCACTCTTGTCCCATCTTCAGCTTCCCTCAGCACTCCTAGCACCAGCTTCTCCAAGCATCCTCAAGGCTCCACAGCAGTCAGCAGCATACCTTGGTCGTCTGAGAACCAGCAAAGCCATGTGCTCACCAACTGGGCCATTGTCTAGGGCCATCCAAGCACCTATTTGTCACCTCCACCTCAGCAGTCTGAGAGCCCACCAGGTCACACCACCTTCAGCAGTCCGACACCCACCAGATCATGCCCTCTCTTTAGAGTCCCAGTACAAATTGTACAGAGCTCCCCCCAGAGCTCCAAAACACCAGTCCACTGAGCCCTTCCATCAAACTCCTAGGTTCCATAACCGGTCTCTTTCTTCTTGCTGCATTAACTTCTTGCGGTTATTAAATTTAGATACCTCAGGATCCCCTTTTTGCTCTTTACACCTTCCTACACCTGTGGAACCAATTTCTAATCTGCTCAGTTTGCAATCCCCAGTGAGGTTTCTGTTTTCTGGGATCTGATAGACTGTTTTAGAAGGAATTTCTGGATTGGGGGAAAGGAATTTTGTTTATAGTTAATTTATTCATTTTTTTTAATTTTTTCTGTTTTGTTGAAGATTGGCACCTGAGCTAACAACTGTTGCCAATCTTTTTTTTTCTGCTTTTTCTCCCCAAATCCCCCCCAGTACATAGTTGTATATTTTTTTAGTTATGGGTCCTTCTAGTTGCGGCATGTGGGATGCTGCCTCATTATGGCATAAGGAGCAGTGCCATGTCCACACCCAGGATCCGAACCCTGGGCCGCCGAAGGGGAGCGCGAGAACTTAACCACTCGGCCACGGAGCCGGCCCTCATTTATTCATTAATTTAATATTTAGTAAGCAAATACTTGGTCACTGCGGCAGGTAATGAATATATGAAGAGGAACAAGACATACTTCCTGCCTGTAAGTGTTCACGATAAGTGGGTGAGGTAAATATTTGAACAATCACCAGGAAGATAAGCTCTGTAACAGAGGGGCCCTCCTAGTGCTACGAGGGCATGTGAAGAGGCACACATGGGGCTTTCTGGGGACGGGACATGAGAGCCTCGCAGGTCACGTGGAAGTCTTAAGGAGAGAAGGACATCCTGTCAGAGGAAAGAATATCTGAAAGAACATAATAGCTTCAAAGAACACTGAATAAGTCCTGTACCAGAGGATGGGGCAGGACACAGATTAAAGCCAAACAGGGAGACAAGGATCGTGAAAAGTCTTGAGTGACATGATAATTGATTTCAAATTCACCTGAAAGCAATGGAAGGATTTTTTTTAAGGTATTCCCTTTTAAATATTATTTATGCAGTGTACCAAAAAAATAGACATCCTTCAGCCCCCAGACCCACTTTTCAGAAGTGTTTCTTACATATCCTTCCAGAAAGAAACTGAGTAATGTATAAATTCATAGTAAACCCTAATATAGATCTTATACATGCCAGATGCTGTTCAAAGTAAGTTACATTTGTTAATCCTTTTAATCCTTTTAGGTAGTTACTATTATCATTCCTGTTTTACAAAGAGGAAATTGAGGCTCAGAAAGACTAGACTATTGCCTAGGATCATAGAACTAGTTAGTGGTGGAGTTAGGCTTTGAACCCGGCAAGTAGGGCTCCATGATCTATGCTGTCAACCACCAGGCTGGTTAAATATACGAATGCCTCACTTACATTTGTGTGCATGTGTGGAAAAAACACGACATAAATATTGTAACATAAATGACTCATACTCTACATTTTACTCTGCATCTTCTTTCAATTAATAAGATGCCTTGAAGATAGTTTCTTAGCAACATATTTTGATCCACTTTATTCTCAAAGATTGCACAGTATTCCATCATGTAAACATTCCAAACTATACTTAAATATTTTATATTGATTAATATTAAGGTTCATTACAGATTTGGGTCTTAGAAATAATGCTGCAACAAAATTAAAAGCAGAGGAATTGTTCAAATAAAATCTCTATTTTTAATATCAAAAATAGTGCACAATTCCCTGTCTTAGAGATATGTGATAGCCCTACCATCAGTGTAGGAGAGTATCTATTACCCCACATTCCTGCCAACAGCGAGTTTTCATCAAATTTTGCTTTTTTCCCATCTGATAAGTAAAAAGTAATCCCTATAGTGTTTTCAAAGTAGGCTAATGTGATGAAATGTGTGTTTTGGAGAGATCCTGCTGAGGTGGTATGGGGGTTAGCTTGGTCACACAAAGATCAAGGCCAAAAGGACAGGTAGGAGTCGGTTACAACAAACTGTGTAAGAAATGAGGATGCCTTAACCAGAGGAGCACCTTGAATGCATTAGGAGAAATAAATAAGAGGGGACGCCATATCAGAAAGGCCAGCTGTTGAAGGAGACCAGCAGACCTCTGTTGATGATATTTAATATTGTGTTAAATGTGGGCGACCGAGAGGAAGGATTCAAGAGTATCTCCTAGGTTTATGAGTTAGGAAGCCAGGAGGATTACAATGAAAATAACCATCCTGGGAAACACAGAAGGCAAAACTTTGGGAGCATGCCAGAGGGAACGAGGATGATAAAAAATCCCTCGCAAATCTAAGATTCTATTATTTATTCATAGAAACTACCTTCCTCTGTGTCAGGGGCTACTTCAGAATCTTCATGTATATTTAATGTCACTTAATAATGAATCATCGAATTTTGCAGCGATATGAAGGGTCTTAAGTCAAATTACCCAGCAGATTTATGAAACCAGCTGTACTATGCCAGAGTATTCTTTTAGTATTCTGCCATCTAGTGAATAACAATCATTTGTGCAACTTGGCCTATAAATTGCCTCTTCAGAACAAAGAAATCTAAATTTCATGCCTTCTCATCATGTATCTTTTCAGAGTTTCAACATCATAGAAAAATAACCTGAAAATGCCTCACATTTTTGGCAAAATCTAATCTCGTAATTATTAAATTTGTAAACACAGAGGAAAGAATGAAAGCATAGAACCTATCAGCTTAATCCCAAAATTTGACCTTGGGCTCATCTTGAAATTTCACACCATTAAAGTCATGGGGAAAGTTACTGTGGGTTTCCTTTACTTTATACCACCTCTTTCCATCAATAAAAACATCAACAAAACAAAACCTCTACTCACTAGCAACTTTCTTCTCTGTAACAAAACATCTTTAAGTAAACAACTTTTGTCCATTCAATGAGCTATGTTTAATAAAATTATCAAAAATTTATCATCTGAAAAATGATCCTAAATGACACACTAGAGATTGTATTTAAATGTTGTGAAAGTATATTATGAAAAAATGTGTTTTCTCTATATTTCTATGAAAACTTCACTGATTTCTCTTGAGTTGATTACTTCTTTTGTGCAACTACTTTACTTTTGTGTTGCTAACACATGGTAATACTTATCATCCTTTATACATATATATTTTTAAATTATTTTTTGCAGGTCTGTGTCCCCAAATGGCCTATGAATTTCTTGATTGAAGAGACAATATCATATTCAGTTTTATATCTCCTATAACTCTCATGATGTGTAAATACCTACCTGTTTTCAATAAACGTTAATTAACGAATTATTTGAAAGATTGAATTGAATTAATGGCAAATGTTTGAAGTTTCATTAATTTTAATTCAAATTAAATTAACATGTAATTTAAAATAAGCAATTACTGCACTCAGCTTCCTTCATTAAGCCTAGAAGAGATGAGACTGAGCATATTGCCTGGGTACCCAAGGGGTCCTAAAATATAGATGTATGTGCATTAGAATTATTAGAGATAGGTAGACAAAAATCCTCCTTTGACATTGTCCTCATAGGTAATGGCAATATTCCCAGGCTTGTCAACTTCTTTCCCTTGGCCGGTCTCTGTGGCCCATCTATTGAACTTGAATGCTGAAATGTTCTCTCTCAAACTGAGCATGCCTCATGGATATCTTTAATCTTCATGATTACATGCCAGCAGAATATACACATTTGAGCTATTTCAGATTGTCAACTGAAATTGTTCCCAAAAGAGTGTTTCATTGCCTTATAGATAATGATTATGGATGAAACCTCAAACTCATAAAATTTGTCCTGAGTTCAATTGACATTAATAATGTACATTGGTTGCAAGGCCTCTTAATCCATCTACATGTCTAACCTCTTTAATTTTACTTTGTCCAAACTAATTCTAAGGAGTTTAAATAAGGACCCCATCTATTTTGTGGGTTTTTGAAAGTATTTTACCAAATTCTGTTCCTTTGGGCAGCTGTTTTTATTTTTCTTTTAATTTTAGCACCTCTGCTTTTAAAAAACAACCCTGAATAGTTTTTTGTGTCACTAATCGTATTTATGTTTTTCACAGAGCATTATCTCCACCTATCTTATGGTATTGAAGTTACAGGAAGAGAAAAAAGCACTATTTCTCTTAAGAAACTTTGTCTATTTGAAAATTTATGTCTGACCTGCATGATTTGCCTTTTCCACACCTACTGTCTCTCAGACAGCTGTGCATCTCAGGAAATTTAGAGATGATAGAAGTAATCTTCCTGTTCAGATAGAGTCCTGTCAGCTTATCTTGACTGGTGAGCTCAGGAGGAGGAATTGAGCATACTATATTTTTCCCTTTCTGGGGCCTCTCTCTTTCTCTTTCATAATAGCTTTTCCTCAAGAAACACACATTTTCTTCTCTATCAAGCTGTGAGTTTATAGGGGCACACTCTGTCACTGAAGCCTGGGTGGGTGGGGTATGGACGTGTAGTCATCCGACTCTGACTATGGAGAGTAATTTAAACTTAGTATGAAATATTAGAAAAGTCCATTTGGCTTCAGACCCCACCCATAGTTTCTATGAAACTTTATGTGTGAAATACACAGACAAGATTAATAATGCCAAATGCCTATTGACATATTGATAGGCATTTGCTGAGCACTTGAGTCTTGGTTCTTAATTCACTCTGGTATTTGGAGGTAAAGAAAGTAGTGTGACGTTTTACTAGCCCCCTCAGATGTCAAGATATATTATTGATTTTGCTTTCTTTTCTGAACTTTTGCTACTGACTTCACTTTTATTTTATTTATATTTAACATGAGGTACATGATCTGTGAAATACACTGCTTCTGTTATGATCTTCAACAGACAAAGCTTGAAAAGTTTCAAACAGAACCAAAAAGCATATAACAGGAAATAAGACGACTCACAGTTTTTAAAAAACAGAACATCTTAAATAGTTATATAAAAATAAAGTCTTGGGGCCAGCCCGGTGGCACAGTGGTTAAATGCGCACATTCCACTTCCGAGGCCTGGGGTTCGCCAGTTCGGATCCCCGGTGTGGACATGGCACCGTTTGGCACGCCATGCTGTGGTAGGCGTCCCACATATAAGTAGAGGAAGATGGGTACGGATGTTAGCTCAGGGCCAGTCTTCCTCAGCAAAAAGAGGAGGATTGGCAGCAGTTAGCTCAGGGCTAATCTTCCTCAAAAAAAATAAAATAATCTTTTTAAAAGATTCATACCTAACACTTAGGTAAAGAGAGTCATAATAAGGTGAGAGTGGATACATTAAAAAGAAAAAGAGCTTTCTCTTTGAGAAAAACCTGGGATAAAAGAACTTTCACCAGAGTACCATGAGAACATGGAGGAATCCATGGATTTAAAGAATCAACAGTTCTGAGGACACTAAAGTGTACCTGGGAAGTCAGACTCCGGAAGAAATGGCACAGTCAGCCATTGCCTCAAGGCCTCCTGGATGAAAACAGGCTCATAGAAAAGCACAAAGAGTTCCTCTGGCGGCCAAGTCTTCTCCAGATAGAAGATATTTGCATGCATAGCATCAAACTCGATATTGATTCATTAGGTGAGCCCAGACAAGATGGTTTTCTCTTTCAAGCCACATATTGTGGATTTAATGGAGAAAATGTTAGATGCCAGCGTGGCTGGGAATCAAAACCCGAGAATTACAGAGCTCATCTGTAAATTGGCTAAGGAGGCCCCTCTTTGGATGCTATTTAAGTCAGTTTTTTTAATATATATTTTTATTTCTTTCCTTCCTAAAGCCCCCCAGTACATAGTTGTATATTTTTAGTTGTGGGTCCTTCTAGTTGGGGCATGTGGGATGCCACCTCAGCATGGCCCGACGAGGTGTGCCATGTCTGTGCCTGGGATCCGAACCAGGGAAACCCTGGGCGGCCGCAGCGGAGCACGCGAACTTAACCACTCAGCCACAGGGGGACCCTGGGTGTTATTTAAAACCTGACTTCTTTTGTCAATTACCATAATTCGTCAGTGGTACCTTGTTTGTCACAGCTGAGCCTATAGAAGAACGCTGTGTGAGACCTCCTTAAGACTATAAGACAAACCCAAAGCATGTCAGGAAGTCAAACCTGTAGTATATGAAGATGAGAACAGTTTCCCACTACGGAAATCAAAGCGGCCAAGAGAGGATAAATACAAGAGTAGTGGTTAGAATGAAAATGTCTGAAGAGAGCGATGACATGCTTGAAGATGCCGGTCATTTTAACTTTGTGAGATGAGAGACATCATTGCCTAGTAATCTAGGAAGTCACCCAGGAACTCAGTATTGAGGAAGCTTTGGCTATAAGTATACTTATAAACAAAGACACCTACAGACTCAGAGCAATAGCTACAAAGAAGATCCACCAAGTCTGGAGCCTTTGACAGTGCAGTTATTTCAGACACCATTGGCTATGCTGCGGGATCAGCATCAGCCTGATCTGATTTTTGTGAAGAGTCCTAAGAATCGAAAATGCTTGCTTCTGGGAAAAGGAATTCGAATAGGTAAGGAAGGTCAGGAACGTGTCTTGTTTATGTGTATGTTGTAATGAGCTTTTAGATATAACTTTATTTATAAAACATCAGATTTTAAAATTTAGGAAATGGAGAACATTGATAAAAGTTTAAAATTAAATGACATAAAAATACACACAAAATTTTTTTCCGAAATCCTTACCTTAGTACAGATGGGTATGATCTCCAGGCTAGCCGCAGCAGCATCACCTGGGAACCTATTAGAAATGCAAATTCTTCTGCTTCAGCCCAGACCCAGTGATCTAGAAACTATGTGTGGTTGGGGGGTAAGTGAGGGAGCAGTCTGTGATGTAACAAGCCCTCCAGGTGATTCTGATAAACGCTGAAGTTTGAGAACCACGGGTGTAGACTATAAAGAAATAGATTAGCTTCCAAGTGATTTTTTAAGAATCTCATTCACATTTTATGTAATAGACAAATATTGGGAATTTAAATTAAAAGAAGTAAAGACCATAAATGGTCACACGGTAATGACTGATACGTTTGATATTAGTTACAGTTGGGAGTTGAAATGTGAATTATTTCTAATTGACATCATTGGGTTTTTATAAGGTAGACTATTTTTTCAAAATCTTTTAAACACATTCTAACTAGAAAATAATAGAACCAGTATTACATTTTATTGTATTATGTTGTATTATTTTTATTTCTGCTTATCTACTCTTGTAAGGAAGTCAGTAGAATTTTCACCTGGCGTAGCCGGCAGGTGGTTCCGGCGTGCTCGGCAGGTGCTTCCGGCGTGTCCGGAAGATAGCAACTTCCTCTAATGAAGCTAAACTAAATGAAGAGAAAATCAAATACAAACTCCATGGGCTTGAGAAAAAAATACTGGGCTCACCAAGAACATAGAAGGGAAGTGGATAGCTGGACGGAGCAACACACTGAGGTCAGTGAACAAATCAATTAAATGAGAAAGTCTCAGACATCCACCTTCTAGCTCTAGACTTATTTAAAGTCTAAATAATTGCACTTGGCTGATGACGGGGCTCACTACTGATTCCGAATCTAAGGGCATGTCCAATAAGAAAGGAAATGGATGGAGATGGAATAAATCTAGCCACCTAGCAGACTGCTTGTGTGAGAAAATTTAAAACGATGCATGTCTCACAGATAAAATCTGTAGTAACAAGAGTTGAAGATAGAGGCTGTTGACAGCCCAGGCTGAATGATGAGCTGTCGTCTAGGGAGGAACTGAAAAAACAGGTAAGTAATTTGGCAAACGACACTTTTCCCTAGAGGTTGACCAAAAGCTGATGAAAAAATAAATGCAAAACCTTGCCACAGGACGTGGAGATGCTTAAGGAAACCCATGAGCAGACAGACACGACTCTAAAATAAATTGAATCAAGAAGAGCATATGCTATAAGAAGAGGGGAGAAGGTTATAAGATACAGCATAGGACAGACTTCAAAACAATTTAGGAGATGGAGGGTGAACTACAGAAACAGAGAGATCCTACTGAAACCGTATTGCTCGCCCTTGCACACAATCCGTGGCTGCTTCTCCCCACTCCTGAAGGGTGTAGCACAGGAAACCTGCTAGTTTTCATTCCAGCTCATGTAAACTAATTACCTGACAAATGATATAAAACCAAGCGCCATGAAAATATAATGCTTTTCAATAAATTTTAAACAAAAAGAAAAGAGCTATTGCCATACATTTGTCACCTACATATTATTAGCCTATTACTAAGGACACCAATTTAGAGAGAGATGCTGTGGATAAATTTGATATATTTTAAAACAAATATTTGGTCTGCAAAACAAAAATCATAAATGATTGTAATTCCTAAAAGAAAACAAAAACTTGATGATAATGATAGAGCCCCAATTAGGAAGGAAGGGAGTAAAAGGAAGGAGAGAGGTAAACATTTAAATTTGGTGAAAGGAAGAAAAAACCTACGCAAAGGAAGGAGAGGAGAACCAGTAATTGCTCTTCCTTTTATCACCAAATCTAAAGGACCTGAACCACGATGTGACGATGTGACGACCAGACCTTCCCTTCCCACCAATGGGGACAGTGGAATACAGACTTCTCCATGAACAGAGACTTGGAAAATTCCTTACAAAATCTGAAAAAACAAAGGATAAATAAGGTACTATGGAAAATTTTAAATCATTCACAATCCTGTTATGCTAGGTAACCACTTTTTTGCATTTTGTCATCTTTCCTCCCGATATTTTTCTAAGCATAACCACATTGGGACCATGCCACGCTTTCATGCACATGGGAGCACTGACATATCTTGAAGCTTCTCCTCGATGGTAGCTGCTTCTCCTTGAGCCAGTCTTACTCGTCCACTCTCTTTTGGCTGATCTGGAACCAGCTTGTTCTCCTGCAATGAGGATGGTAGGGAGTGTCAAACGAGTGATGGAATCCGTTCTGATTCTTGTCATTAAGTCACTATCATCTGGAAACAAACATCATGAATACTTATGAACTCTTTGTTCATTTCCCTTGATCCGTTTATTCAGATTCTTGTAAAATACAATTTTAGCTTCTGCCACAAAATAAAATATTTTAACACTGGTGGGGACTAGTGTACTTTTATTATTCACGCTCCTAGAAATTGCCCAGTGTCTTTTCACATGTTAATTTGTTTTCAAATACATTTTAGTATCACTTTGTCCCTAAATAAAAATCGCTTTTATTTTTGTTGATATTGCATTATGGAGATTTAACAAGGGAGCATAAACTAGGAGAGTGTTAATAACTTTATGCTACTGAATATTCTTGTCCAGGAACAAGGTGTGTCATCGTCTTTGCTTTCATTTGAGTCTCTTTTATCCCGTTCATTGGAGTTTTACAATTATCCTCTTTTTTTAAAAAAAGATTTTATTTTTCCTTTTTCTCCCGAAAGCCCCCGGTACACAGTTGCATATTTTTAGTTGTGGGTCCTTCTAGTTGTGGCATATGGGACACCACCTCAACATGGCCTAATGAGCGGTGCCGTGTCCACACCCAGGATCCGAACCCTGGGCCACCGAAGCAGAGCAAGCAAATTTAACCACTCAGCCACGGGGCTGGCCCCTACAATTATCTTTATACTAGTAGTACACAGGTACTGTTAAATTTATTTCTGGTAAGTTGTTTTTGTTTTTGTTAAGACAACCTTTTATTCCCTTATATTTTCTACCCAGTTATTTATATGAAGAATCCTATTGTTTTTTGTTGTTTTCTAAATAATTTAATTCAGTAATCATTTTAATATTTTTTTTAGTTTAGAAAACATGTCCCCGTGTTTCCAGGTATACAATGTTTAACATCTGCAAAGGCTGAAGATTTGCATTCCTGCCATTTATTTTGTGCATCATTCTAATTACATGAGCAAATTCTTCTGGAACAGCCTTGACTAATAAGGTAAGAATGGCAGCTGTCCTACCATCCATTACAACTGAAGGGAATAATGCTGACTGATCTTTCATTTGAAACACACATTTCACTATCATATTTAAAATGACTACTTATTCCTATGTTGTTAAGATTGTTGAGTTTTATTAAGAATTTCATATGTCTTTCCTCCTTTTTGGTTCTCAAGAGGCTCACCAAAATAAGGTTGCGGACTTAAAGTTATGAACTATTCAATGCTAGATGTAGAGCCATTCACACTTTCTGGTCATCCTCTAGTTCTGAATCTGAAACTGCCATACAGTACCCACTACCAACGCTCCTAATTTCTCTAAGTTTCACTGTGCCAAGGAAGATTCAACTCTGCTTCCTTAACAGGGAGGGAGCAGAGCTCTCAAATAACCAAGTGGTGTCTTTTCACAGGTAGGCTGCAAAGGAATCCAGGACTTGGTCCATGTAATGACGGATATGTCTGTCAACAAAATGCCTTGACAAGATTTCTTAAATGAGTCTCCCCAAGCACATTATTCACACTTGATCCGCACCCAGAAGCAAGACTTCTAAAGTTTTACCAGCAACAGGGAAACAAATGCACAACCAGTCAGAAGCCAAGAATTTGGACAAATCACATTAGAAATTGTCATTAATTTCAGTTTCACAGATTCTTTAATCCATTTAGATTAGGAGAAGAAAGATGTTTAAGGCAGAAATCTCCCACAACAGATGACTTAAACATTCCTTTTGCGAACATCACCGAACAGGGGAAAACGCAAGTCTAAATCAAGTGCCTCTTACGACAAGGTCCTGTGCTCTTCAGCACGGCTCTAAGCAGACACAAGACTGGCATCCCTAGGAAGAGACAGTCGTCATCCCATGAAGTCTTTTTTATAAAAAGACATCAACAGTCCTATTCTAAGGTGGAATAGTATTAAACAAGATAAACAGAGAAAACATTTTATTTCAAAGCACATTTTATCCAAGGATTCCACATGTGGGAAGAGTTTTACCTGTCATTCCAAAGAAAAAAAAGCCCAAGAAGTTAAGTGACTTTCCTTGTTGACTGTGCAACATAACAATTAGTTCATTAGAGAGTAGGTTAAGTCATTGGGTTTTAGATCTATAGCATTACTATTAAGCCATATTTGATGGGAGGTGAGGAGGAAAAAAAACAAGGTACATACAAATTTGTAATAATGAAATAATCCATTTTTATAACATGATATATAAAACAGACTTTTTTTCTTTTGAGGAAGATTAGCTCTGAGCTAACATCTGCTGCCAATCCTCCTCTTTTCGCTGAGGAAGACTGGCCCTGAGCTAACATCTGTGCCCATCTTACTCTACTTTATATGTGGGATGCCTGCCACAGCATGGCTTGACAAGTGGTGTGTAGGTCTGCGCACAGGATCCGAACCAGGAACCCTGGGCAGCCAAAGAGGAGTATGTGAACCTAACCTCTACACCACCGGGCTGGCCCCTAAAACGGATTATTTTTGACCTCTCTGCTATAGTTCATATTTTTACAGGTTTTATAATATAACTTCTTGTAGGCCGCCAAATATCCTTTGTAGAAAGAGCTGAAATAAAAGTTAACACCCAGAATTATTTTCAACTCCTCATTAAAATTGTGACATTGACAGAAAATAATAACTAGACATTCATGCTCAGGATGTCCTATGCACTTTAAATGCTGTGGTTTACTTTTTAATATTTTCAAATTTTTATTCTTGAAGATCATGAACCTTAGTAATAATCATGAATAATAAAAACAAGCTTAGTAAAATTTGCCAGTAGGAAGAAAATTATAAATTAATAGCATGCTATTATAGGCCAAATTAAATCAGACTTTCTAGGAAAAAGAATTGAAAGTATCACTTTTAAGCAAAATGCTAATAGGTCTAAAGAACTTTCCAGAATAATATTACATAATAGTTAATTGGTTGTTTTTGTCATTTACATTTCCTTTTGAAACCTCTTACTCCTACTGATATCTTTCCCCAACTATAATTAGCCCAGTACCTGGGACATAGTAGGCACTTGCTCTATTTTATTTAGATTCTAAAACTGTTTTTCAAATTACCTTGCATTTTGTAATTTTCATAATTAGATGGCTCCACAACAGACATGCCCTTCAATTAATATTTTAATTGAATTCACTGAGTTCACTAACAACCTGATCATACCTGAGTAAAATGACAAAATTCAGATTTTCATCCACCCAGGCCAAGAATAGATCCTGTGGGAACTTATCAATAGGCAGCCAGCCCATGAAGTCCTGCCCCAAATAGCAGGCTGGACATATTCATTTCTTCCTCAAAATAATCAAGTCCTGCACACTTGCATTAGGGGCTTTCCACATTCTTTGAAGAAGTAACCAGATTGACCCTCCCTCCCATGCTCCCTCTTTCTTTCTTCCTTGCTTCCTTTCTTCCTCTCTTCTTTCTTGCTTGCTTGCTTGCTTTCTTGTTTTTCTTTTCTTCCTTCCTTCCTTCTTTTCTTTCTTTCTTTCTTCCTTCCTTTCCTCCCTTCTCTCCAGAAAACAAAACATACTAACAAAAAATGAAGTCAAAAAAGACCATGTTCTAGTCCAGACTGAAAAACCAGTGAAGACAATGCACCATGACCCTTCTTCACTGAAACTGACCAAAACTCCAAAGGATATTCAAGTAAAACCCCCAGCTCACAGTAGAGAACCTTAAGGAGCTCTGTCAGTCAACGTATATTCCTGCAACAGAAGTTTATATTTCTGCAACAGAAATTTTGAAGCATAGGGAGACAAGCACAAGTTGACAAGTGTAGAAGTGGAGGCTAACCCAACATTCAATAAATAAACTGTAAATTTCAGGGGAGGCTTCCTAACTCCTTCTACGAAGCAAACATTATCCTGATACCAAAACCAGACAAGGACAACACAAAAAAAGAAAATTACAGGCCAATGTCACTGATGAACATCGATGCAAAAATCCTCAACAAAATTCTAGCAAATCGAATACAACAATACATTAAAAAGATCATACATCATGATCAAGTGGGTTTCCTTCCGAGGATGCAGGGATGGTTCAACATCTGCAAATCTATCAACGTGATACACCACATTAACAAAATGAAGAATAAAAATCACATGATCATCTCAATAGATGCAGAGAAAGCATTTGACAAGATACAGCATCCATTCATGATAAAAACTCTAAATAAAATGGGTATAGAAGGAAAATACCTCAACATAATAAAGGCCATATATGACAAACCCACAGCAAATATCATTCTCAATGGAGAAAAACTGAAAGCTATCCCTCTAAGAACAGTAACCAGACAAGGATGCCCACTGTCACCACTCTTATTTAACATAGTGTTGGAAGTCCTAGCCAGAGCAATCAGGCAAGAAAAAGAAATAAAAGGGATCCATATTTGAAAAGAAGTGAAACTGTCACTCTTCGTAGACGACATGATTTTATATCTAGAAAACCCTAAAGAGTCCACTAAAAAACTTTTAGAAATAATAAAGGAATACAGTCAAGTTGCGGGATACAAAATCAATGTACAAAAATCGGTTGCGTTTCTATACACTAACAATGAAGTAGCAGAAAGAGAAATTAAGAATACAATCCCATTTACAATTGCAACAAAAAGAATAAAATAGCTAGGAATAAACTTAACGAAAGAGGTGAAAGATCTGTACACCGAAAACTATAAAACACTGTTGAAAGAAATCGAAGAAGACACAAAGAAATGGAAAGATTCTCCGTGCTCTTGGATTGGAAGAATTAACATTGTTAAAATGTCCATACTTCCTAAAGCAATCTATAGATCCAACGCAATCCCTATCAAAGTTCCAACAACATTTTTTACAGAAATAGAACAAAGAATCCTAAAATTTATATGGAACAACAAGAGACCCCGAATAGCCAAAGGATTCCTGAGAAAAAAATAACAAAGCTGGAGGTATCACACTCCCCGATTTCAAATTATACTACAAAGCCATAGTAACCAAAACAGCATGGTACTGGCACAAAAACAGACACACAGATCAATGGAACAAAATTGAGAGCCCAGAAGTAAACCCACACGTTTATGGACAGCTAATATTTGACAAGGGAGCCAAGAGCATACGATGGAGAAAGGAGAGTCTCTTCAATAAATGGTGTTGGGAAAACTGGACAGCCACATGCAAAAGAATGAAAGTAGACCATTCCCTTACACCATGCACAAAAATCAACTTAAAATGGATTAAAGACTTGAATGTAAGACCCGAAACCATGAGACTTCTAGAAGAAAACGTAGGCAGTACGCTCTATGACATTGGTCTGAGCAGCATATTTTCAAGTCCCATGTCTGACCAGACAAGGGAAACAAAAGAAAAAATGAACAAATGGGACTACATCAAACTAAAAAGCTTCTGCACAGCAAAGGAAACCATCAACAAAACGAAGAGGCAACCTAACAATTGGGAGAAGATATTTGCAAACCACATATCAGATAAGGGGTTAATATCCAAAATATACAAAGAACTCATACAGCTCAACAACAAAAACCCAACAATCCAATTAGAAAATGGGCAAAAGATCTGAACAGAGATTTCTCCAAAGAAGATATACAGATGGCCAACAGGCATATGAAAAGATGCTCAACATCATTAGCTATCAGGGAAATGCAAATCAAAGCTACAATGAGGTATCACCTCACTCTGGTCAGAATGGCTACAATTAAGAAGACAGGAAACAACAAATGTTGGAGAGGGTGTGGAGAGAAGGGAACCCTTGTTCACTGCTGGTGGTAGTGCAAACTGGTGCAGCCACTATGGAAAGCAGTTTGGAGCATCCTCAGAAAATTAAGGCTAGATCTACCATATGATCCAGCTATTTCACTGCTGGATATTTATCCAAAGAACTTGAAAACACAAAGGCATAAAGATACTTGCACCCCTATGTTCATTGCAGCGTTATACACAATAGCCAAGACTTGGAAGCAACCTAGGTGCCCATCAAGGGATGAATGGATAAAGATGATGTGGTATTTATACACGATGGACTACTACTCAGCCATAAGAAATGACGAAATACAGCCATTTGTGACAGCATGGATGGACCTTGAGGGTATTATGCTGAATGAAATAAGTCAGAGGGAGAAAGTCAAATACCATATGATCTCACTCATAAGTAGAAGATAAAAACGACAAAAAAAAAAAACACACATAGCATTGGAGATTGGACTGGTGGTTACCATTGGGGAAGGGGGGAGGTGGGAGGGCAAAGGGGGTGATTAGGGTCACATACGAGGGGATGCACTATAATTAGTGTTTGGGTGGTGAACATGATGTAATGTATCCAGAATTCGAAATATGATTTACATCCGAAAAAAATAAAAATTTAAAAGAAAATTCAGAATAGAAAGAAACTCTAAGATACAGAGTTATTGTTAGTCAGAAAATCCATGACAACGGGCTCAATATTTCTGCTGAAGAAAGCTTTGACAAGAGAATGCACAAGCTACCTTCCTGTAATAGAACTGACTACAGTGCTTCAACGGTTAATAAATATAAAGCTAATTCCAGAAATATCTGGTCATCGGATTCCTCCACAGAAAGACTGCAAAAGCCACGGTGGTTCATCTGCCCTAAACTGGTGGAAAGTACTACCTATGCCTGATGATTAACCCAACTTTCTCTTCTAAACTTTACGAAAGGGAAATGCCTAAAATAAACTTAGGCCTCTGGATAATCACCCACCTGGTTCTGAGTTTTCTGGAAACACATCTGTCTCTGATCTGAGCTCCAGCATAAATCATTATTGAGATGTGACCTAGATGACTTTTTTTCTCTTCCCTGTGAGTGGTGGATGATCTAATTACCTCTTCATCAAAGGGATGTGGCAAGAAGTTATCTGAAGATTTCAGACTGGCCTCTCTCTGATACTATGGGATCAACTGAGAGATAACGAAAAATATCTGTCTTCCATCTGGACACTAGGGCTACTTCACTGATGCACAGATGCTAAAACGTTCCTTTGCCCACTCTGTGTGAGTGATAAAATGTCTAATCATCTACTGAAAATGGAGTCGGGAGACCAATTGCCCTGATTTGTCCGGGACTGCCCTGATTTTAGCACTAAAAGTCTCACATCCCAGGAAACTCCCAGACAAGCCAACAAAGTTGGTCACTCTAGATATCTGAGACAGAGGTCTCCTCTCCTCTGCAGAAAAGGCATGCCTAGCCACCCACACAAGACCGTGAATCGGCCTCCACACACTTGCAGGCGAAGACTAGCATGGATGGGATAAAATCGGTATTCTGGGCCCAAATCCAAAGACGCCCTTGTTATGACTCCCTTTTTCTGAAAGCTCCAAAAGTACAAAAATGTGTCCCCCAAGAATGAACAAGTCATTTTAGCAATTCTATTTTTCCTTCTGAATCTAAGAGATATGTGCCCTGAGATTATGATGAGAATACTCCTGACCTAGAGAATCACATTAGCTGTTTGGACAAATTTGTCATCTTATCTGGGCCCCAACATACCTCCCTGCTGGACCCTTGGAATGAAATTTACTCTGGGATTAATTTTTCCGTGATTACTACACTTGCCCTTTTTAACAGAACTTACTTTTCACTACCCTGAATTGTATATTCTTGAGGCAAACAATTCAACTCTGATCATATATTTCTAATTAAAGGAAGCCCACCATCCATGTAACTGCCTACAGTACTTGCATTGTGCAAAACCAGAACATCTGTGCTTTATTTCAGTGAGGGAATCTTAGTAAGTGACAAGTTATTTAAGATGTTGTTAAAATGACTTTATTTAAAAATCTGTACTATAAAAGTAAGATCTTCCCTTCAATTAAATAATTTCTTTTTCTTGAAATCCATTGATTACAGAGGAGTCTGGATTAATATGATTCTTTAAAACCTAGGTTGCAAACAATTGAAGCAATGCCAATCCTAAAATGTTTTTCAATAAAACCTACAAACAAAACATAAAAGTAGATTTGGAGACTTAGAAAACTTCTCTGCAAATGACTGAGAATAGAAACCCATTTTAGCCCTTCTTCATATTATCACAACAACAAGACAGGGTTAGAAAGTAGCATTTACACCCCAAGCTTTCCCCAGCCAAAAGGGAAGATGCAGTTGCATGCATAAACTGTATTTAACTTTTAATAACACCTTTTCCTGGTTCTTCAAGCAATGAATACGATTTTAAAATGTGTGAGAAATATTTAAATAATTTTTCAAAAGAAAAGAAATAAAATCACCTACAATCCCTATTATATTTTGTTTTTGTTCAGTGTTTTTGCGAGACACTTTATGTCGTATTTGGAAATGCGTACTTAAAAGAAAAAAAACAGACTTAGATCCACACGGCTCCTGAGTTTGGGGGCTAGGGGGCAGGTTGGAAGATTCAAGGGACAGTCTTACTGGAGTGCTGTTACGTCTGGAGAAGATCAGAGTGAATCATGCTCCAGGAATGAAAAGGGCCACCATTGCCAGGCCAGCTACGTCATCTGCACTGCCATCTATTCC
Organism: Equus przewalskii; assembly: GCF_037783145.1. Taxonomy (NCBI): domain Eukaryota; kingdom Metazoa; phylum Chordata; class Mammalia; order Perissodactyla; family Equidae; genus Equus; species Equus przewalskii. The sequence continues at coordinate 53,379,708 of NC_091849.1, forward strand.
AAAATTCTTCACAAAGCCGCTTCTGTCCTGAAACCCTCACCACGAAAGGGCGTTCTATCTTTTTCTGAATAGGGGTCACTCAGGTTTCCAGTTTCCACGTTCGATTAGGCTCCACGGAATTTTTCTTTCCTGCCTGGGTTTTCTTCTGTTGTCCCATGTGAATAATTATTTTTCTTAAGAGAGAGAAAGGAAAGAAAGGAAAAGAGAAAATAAAGAAAAAATGGTATAAGTGAATATCCCTGCTAAGAGAAAAAGAAAAAATGTATAGTTAAAGATATTCTATAGGGAGGAAAAGATCCGTATAAAATCTAACAGGATCCATTGGAGGCAAAACACCAAATTAAAATATCTGAATTCATCGGGAAGGTTGTTTTAAGAAAGACTATCATAGGCATTTGCACTAAGTTTATCTTTTCTTTCTTGTGTTGGGGATGGTATCATTTATTTATTTGGATACTAGAAATGAATATTTAATAACCCCCCAGGAGAGGAAGATGAAAAGAGGAGAGTCCCCCAATGAATGGAGCATTCCGAATAAGCAAGCAAGCAGGTTTTTACATCGGCATCCTCAATAATTGACCTCTTTTGATATTGTACGTAAAGATTACTCTGAAAATAAAAATGAGACTTTTTAAAAATGGTTACAAATGTTTTGTATATACAACAGAACTTCATGAAGCAAAGTCTATTATCCATTGCTATTTCCTGAAGATATCATACCCCCACTTGTTTCTGGTTTTATTCTGTTAGCTTGTTACGACAAGCATTAACAAGATGAAAATCACCATCACCGAGATGCACAGTTCTGTGTCTCGTTAATTATTTCAACACGCAGAGCCCCCTTTTGTGATCTGCTCTATCTTACATTTATTTCTATACTTAGCAACATAGAGAGTTTATATTTCTTAGAGTTTTTTTCACAGAGTAAGGACCACTAATAACAGAATGTTCTGCGTACTGTTGTAGGGCTTCTGATCCCCGAATCCTGAATCTCCAGGAAATGTCCATTCCCACAAGTTTCTTGCCAGTGCCTTCTTAATATTCTGCAACTTTTGGACAAAACAGTAAACATATCTTCTGTGTAATAGAGAGAAAAACAAAAGGACACAGAAACACATTAAGAATATACACAGACTACAGTTCTCCTTTTCAACGACTGGTTCTAAACTACAAACTGACATTCCCTCCTTCACCATTGAGTCCGTATTTGCCTTACCCACAGCCAGCACCTCTGCTGATTAAGTCTTTCCCCTGATGGAGTGATCTGAGCCTTAATTCTTCATTTCTGAGTAAATCAGTATAGGATGCAATAGTCTTCTGTTAACTTTTACTATTGAATAGAGTTGTAGAAAACAGAACTCCTGGGCAACCCCCACCCTCTCACCCCCACCCTGCACCCCTGCCAGGGTTTCCAACCATCCATTTGGTTGCAAACATTTGCTTCCATAAGGAGATAACAGCTGTAGGTTTGTTCTATTTAACATAAGCCAATGATCAAAACTTTAAGGATACAACATAGTATCTATATTGAACCACAAATTATTTTTTTTGTTTTATGTTGTTATTTTGTAGGTTACAGAGAGTCTCCTTTTTGGTGGTAGTGTTTAATAAACCAACCTAATCAAAGGAGTAATTTTCATATAAAACCTGGAAGATAACTTTAAAGTATCAGTCCTAAAGTTTTGAGATACTGGAGTTTTTGTTAGTTTCTAAAATTGATTATGGTGCTAAGATGTGCGTGTCTATAGCCTCATATTCTGTGGATGAATGACCAAAACTGAAGAGCTATCTTAAATTATAAAAACTATGCTATAGTCTCTTTTTTTTAGAGTAATGGTATTTCCTAACTCATTTTGCTAAACAAAAAATGAACTGAACATATGTTAACAATGGCCTTGAGAAAATGAATATTTATTGTACATTCATGTCAAGTCCTAAGACTATTAAGTATAAACCATTAGCATGGCTGGTTTCCTTAAGGTACGTTCCCCTCAATTCAGATAAGAATGTTAACTCGAAGAAATTCAGGCTTAAAATATGCACTTTGATTTATAATGAGTTCCCTGAAAATTAGAATCATACCCAAGTTGTATGAATTATTGAACTAGTTATTACATTGGCCATCATATTGTTAACATTACTTTAAAAATAGAAGGCAATTAGAATGAATAGCCTCCATAAGTGCTTGATCTAAGTATTTATTTTAAATAAAACTGTACAAATTATGGCCAAGCATATGTTATTAATAGCTCCTCAGTCTTAGGTGGTTTTGAATTTATCATTGAGTACATTGGCCGTTACCTTCAGTTTTCTGATGACATTTTTATTGATTATCTCCTGATTTTAATTACACGCTATTTTAACCATTTGCTGCCCTAGAAGAGGAAGAAAAAATTGCACTCTGATCAAGTGCTAGCTAGCTCTTTAATAATGAGATGGATACATACACTGTATCATTTGGTCTCTACCTATGAAACTGATTCATGAGCTCAAAGGCCCAGAGAAAGCTCAGCTGACAGCCAGAGGGACTGTTCCAATGGCGGTAGAGAAGAACTGGGGGTGGGCGAGAAATAAAGTCGATTACCTTTCTTCTTTATTTTTCTTGTAAAACAGGGTAAAGGTAGGAGACAAGCACGTGAGGCAATGTGTTAAAATCCAAGGGGGCATTCCTTTAGGAGTCTCGGCGGCTCAATTTTACTGGTATATTATGTTTCTCTGGATTCAACCTTCAAAAAAATACTTTAATAATAGTATGTTATTGTTTTTATTTTAACCACATGTTAAGTTTTTTTGATTCGTTTTGGATACGGTAAAACTTGATAGCAGTTCTGCAGAAAATAGTAAGAATAACTTTCATGAGATCAACGTTTTTTCCTGTTTACTGTTGTGGTGAAAAATGTCGTTTGTAATAGCAAGAAAGACTCACTTCATGTTATCGTGTCCTGTAGACACAACTTTCCATACACCAAACCAAAATCTCAGTTAGAACACAGAAGTTTTTTATGTGGCAGATGTAGGGTGAGAAGTGGCAAAATGAGTCCATGGAAAGAAGGTCACCTGGGAGTTGAGACAGACCTGCAATTGAATCCAGGCTCATCCACCTGCTGTCCTGGTTTCTTTCCAGTTGACTTTGGGCAAGATACTTAACATCTGTGAGCCTCACACTCCTCATGTCTAAAATGGAAATAATATTAATACCTGTCCAGTGGGGTTGTCGTCAAGCATAAGCACGTAACATACCTGTCACAATGTGTTCCTTAAGTATTAGAGTACTTCTCCCTTCCTTTCCCTTCAAAATAGTTTTTATTAATAAGGATCTTTCCAGTGAACTATTGATGCCTGCAAAAACAAAAAAAGGAAGAAGGTATAGAGAACTGCAAAACTTCTTCCTAGATAATTTATTTTAAAATAAGAAGTGAATGGATGTCATATCCAAAGTCAGTTTTTGTTGAGTTTTTTTCCCATCTGAGAAAACCTATATCATAACACTTTACTTCATTAGCCAGTGTAGCAGTATACAGCTTTCCTAATCCTTCTGTGCTCTGTGATTGTTAAAATTCTTGGCAGCTTGATGTACTGGAGAGGAGAACAGATTAATTCGATTACAGCCAGTGAGGCATGCTCTAGTAGAATACTACTTTTCCTCTCATGACTTAGGTTTACTTTGTCAAACGTAACAAATGACAGACTTAACTTTCCATAACTTTTCCCTCCCACTTCATCCATTACATCCTTCAAGTGCTTTTTATACTCCAAAGAAACTTGGACTTAGCTATTCCTTGAATTTCAATGTCAAAATGCCTGTGACATATGAACTTTGTCAGACAAAGTTTGAGCCAAATACTAATTTTTTGTTAGCTTCTTATCACAAGGCAAATTCTGCCCAACAATGTTTAATTTGTTCATAAAGATGTTCTGTTGGCAGTACTTGACTCTTTCCCACGAACTGGGGAGACCCAAAGGAAGCCCAAGTCAACTCTAGAGCCTGACCAACTGCCTAATTGCTCCTTCTTTTTACAACTTCAGATAATAAATAACTTCTTTGGGCCTGGTATTTAGAATGAACTGATCTCCAAGTGCCCCTTAATTCTAAAATTCTGTATATCTATGAATAGCTTGAGCCCTCACTAGGTACTCTCACGGGTTTGCCCTATTAAGGTACAAAATAAGCTCAAGCTAAAATCTTATTAAAATCAAGGAGCTTAAAATCCAAGTTTCCCTCCAATCACCATCCTTAACTAGTATTAGGTGGGTTCACTTGCTCAAGACACAAGGTGAGCGAATTCTCATTTTTCTTTTTAATTTAACATATAAGCTACGCACCAGGAACTGGTGAGAACATTTATGTTCTACTCTCAGCAAATTTCAATTGTACAATATAGTGTTATCAACTATAGTCACCATGTTATACATTAGATCCTCAAAACAAAAAGATAAACAGAATAATCATGATCTCTATCATATTAGAGCTTAAAGTCTAGAGTGGGTGTCTGAGCCCATTGGGCTGCCATAACAGAATATCATAGAATGGGTAGCTTATAAAGAAAAGAAACATTTCTCATAATCCTGGAGGCTAGATGTCCAAGTTCTAAGTGCCAATGTCGTTGGAGTTTGGTGAGAGCCATCTTCTGGGTTGCAGATGACCATTCTCATTATATCCTCACTTAGGGGAGAGGAGGAGAGAGCTCTCTGGGGTCTGTTTTATAAGAGCACTAATCTCATTCATGAAGGCTCCACCATCACTACTTAATCTCCTCCCAAATGTCCCACCTCCAACTACCACCACATTGGGGCTAGGACTTCAACTTATGAATTTTGAGGAGACACAAACATTCAGTCCATAACACTGAGAGACGGGCAAACAATTAAAGACAGGACAAGGACTCTGATGGGGCAAGTCTTTGAATGTTTCCAGTTTCTGGCTGGGACAACTGAATGAATGGTAGTACTGTCAACCCCTGAGAGATAGCACACGGTACTTCAAGAGATTAGAATAAAAACAGTGATTTTGGTTTAGGATATTTAGCTTGGGAGATTCAGTAGAGTTTTAAATGCCTTTCCCAGAAAGAGCTTTCAAAAATATATAACCTTTCTCCCCTCCTAATGTTGGTGCTAAACTGGAATCATTTGATCCAGGAAAGTGGAATCTCCTGTCGACATTATTTCTGATAAACTTTCAACTATATGAGAAAGATGATGACCATGTTCTACCACTGGCCACAGATGAGAAGTCCCAGAGGTCAAGTTTTTTTAGGATGTTGCTAAGCCGTGGAAGGTAGAACATGTAATTACAAGTAGAAAGATGATTTGGGGGTTGGTGTATATGTTTTACTCTTTTAAAGAACAAAGTTGGAAATTACTTCCTGTGATTGGAAAGAATCTAGTCATGGAACTTTTAAGCTCAGTGTTTTATGAGCTTGTGTCTTCAGTTCTTCTTTAGTCTTATGGGCTAAAAGAAATACTTGGGTCAGAGGCTGTAATGTGGATTTTTCTAGCTGCTCAACAGTACTGGGAGAGAAAATTAAAGACCTTTTGTGATTAGGTTGGAAATAATGGTTCTCAAAAGGATGAAAAAATAGACATTGCTGAGGGAAAAGTTACCCAAAGCTCAGAGAAAGGCTTTTGATTATACCTAAAAATTCAAGTTAACATAGGAAAAGTTAAAGATAGTGTATTTCGTTGATCCTAAGTTCAAATTATTTCACAAAAAATGGTAAATGATCTCTGAAATCAGCATCTTAATCAGTCACCTTAAAATTGCTATTATTCTGGTGGAATTCTCAAGGTAACTGTGAAGCCTGAACAGGCACAAACTTGGGAGAGGCTATACATTTTGTCCTAATTTTAATAATTTTGTGCATTTTGAGTACTCATGTTGAGTTTAATTGCCACAAAATGCTCTCAAAAAGACTGTGTTGTGATTCAGCATTGAATAAAAAGTTACCATATGTCCAGAAAGGCGTGCAAACAGAGCAATGTAATATAATGTAAGCATCTCAATCTAATAACTACAAAAGAACTTTTTTAATAATTACATAATAAAAATTCTTTTTTTTTTTGGCGAGAACATTTAGGTTCTACTCTCAGCAAATTTCAATTGTACAATATAATGTTATCAACTATGGTGACCATGTTATACATTAGATCTTCAAAACAGAAAGATAAACATATGAGTTGATGGATGTGACAGGCAAGTAGACGGGGGAATTCTTTCACGATGTATATGTACCTCAAATCATCACACTGTACACGTTAAATATCTTACAATTTTATCTGTTAATTCTACCTCACTAAAGCTGAAAAAAATTCTAAATGGTAAGAAAGCATTCTATTATGGTTTAATTGACAATGTCCTTTCCTTCTTAATGGTGCATAAAAGAATGGTGCCAGTTAAAATCAAAGACATCTTAGACTCAATGAAATGTGGAAAATGAACAAATCCCAAAGTATTCCACTGTCTCTTCCTTAGCTTTAATTAATGCATCTGTTTAGTGTCATTCAGTTTTAGTTGATTATTTTATTTTGAAAACCAGAGTCTGGATCTCAAGGAATACTTTTGTTGTTAAGGTACTGTGCTCGTTAGTGCTATCTGATGGCAGGAAATCCTAATTATTGGGAAAGTATTTAAAAGGGAAAACAATTTCTAAAGTGCTGAAACTTTAAATTTTAAAGTAATACATTCTGGCAAATGTCCCAGCCGCTTTCATAGACCCGGAAGAACAGTCGCACCGGACTATATAAAGTAAGCGACATGGTAGACTGAGATTCTGATTAACTTTTCCCAAGGATTTCAGAGAAACCTTCTCCAAGTCAAAGTTTGTCGGTGAGGGGGGATGTAAATTTCCGCAGTTTGTTTCCTGGATTGGTAGCAGATCATTTACGCATGTCGTAAATGCCGAGCACCTGTTTGTGTAAGGAACTATGCTGGACTCTGTGGCGGATGCAAGAAGGAAGAAGCAGACTCTGTCATCAAGGAGCTTACAGTCTGGACAAGAAGCTGAAATGTGCATACAAATAATTATAACTCAAATGCTAAAGAGCTTCTAGGGAGATGTGAAACAAGGACCCTGGCGGCAAGGTGTTCGCACGCCTGTCTGTTCTGAGTGAAAGCAGAGGGAGTCAGGAGATCAGAGCATGGAACACAGTTGTGGACGTGAGGTGTTTTAATGAGCTGCTTACAAAAAACGTCAGGCTGGATCTAATATTCTTCTTCAAGTCAACTTCCATGTTTGTTCGGTTGAAGAGGATTGTTTTAAAATCTGGGGGAATAAAAGGGAAAACAAAGTATTGACATTGCTTTTCCTTATACTGCCACAGCATTGGATTTTAAAAATAGAATTTAAATTGGTGCAATTTTTCAATGATATATCTCTTTCCAGGCTGATGCTATTTATAATTTTACGATTTTTCATCAGTGATTTCAAGGTCCTTGCTGCAATAAAGAAAATCCATTTTGTATTAATGGGTTAATAAAATAATTTAGCATTTTCTCTTTTCACGTAACTTGATTGAATACATTTTTGTGTCCAGATCTTTTTTTGATTATTTCTCTGCTATTACCTTTGTAGGAACTTCTTTATCACTTTCTACCAAAATTGCTTATTTATAAGATTGCCTTTAGATAGACCATGAATATTCGAAGGCAGAGACTATATCCTACTCTCTTTCCCTCCCACATCACCTAGTCAGTAGAGTGTCTGGAACTTAGCAACAACTCAGCAAATATATCATGAATGAATGCATTGCATGAAAAACGCCTATAGCAATGGAAATTTTTTCTTTCTTTCTTTCTTTTTTTTTTTTTTGGTGAGGAAGATTGGCCCTGAGCTAAAACCTGATACCAATCTTCCTCTTTTTGCTTGAGGAAGAGCAGCCCTGACCTAACCTCTCTGCCCACCTTCCTCAATTTTATATGTGGGACACCGCCACATCATGGCTTGATGAGTGGCATAGGTCCACACCCCAGATCCCAATCTGTGAACCTGGGCTTCTGAAGTGGAGAGCACTGAACTTAACCACTATGCCTCTTGGCCAGCCCCAATAAATTTTAAAATATAAAAAACGCATATGAAAAATATCTTGGTTCTCATGCTGTATATGTCAAATTTCAATTCCAGAAGACTATACATTTTTATTTATATCAAATATTTTTAGTTTTGTAAAATATAATTACTTTGTCAAAAGTAACAGCTTGTTGTTACACAGAAAAACCACTAAGTAGAGAGAGAGGATGGTATATGCTTTATTTGCAATTTTTCTGGTTGAAGCAAACCCAGTTAGAATTATAAACTGTACTTTAATTATTTTCCCAATGAGCTACTGAAAAAAGTTGTGACTAGTGCCTAAACACTCTTCAATGTACTTACTACAATTTAAACTTCATGAAGTAAAGTTCACTCATTGCCATTACTTCAAAACTCTTGCTGTTGCTCCTGACAACCAATTATTGGTTGGTTATACAGATAAATATAAAGATAAATAACTATTATACAGATAAATAACTCTTGTACTTCATCCTAAACATGGGGGTGTGGTGTGTTAAAGGAATAGGAAATATTTGTAGGAAAGGGGTCTGGAAGTAAACGCAGTGTACTGGGGTTTTGTTTGATATAACCATTATATGCCCCAGAAAGCACTGTGCCTGCTAATCTTATGTAAAAGAGAAAACAGATTTAAGATTTATTACGTTTAATGTCATAAAGAAAAATTATTTTAAATACAGCCATGTAAAAAAGATACTACTTTCCCACTTGCTACCAAATTAGTGATCACTAATAGTTACATTTTAAAAGGAGGAAGAGTGTTCAGATTATAAATATGTCTTCATTTTTGCAGTTCTATATTAACCATGCAGGTCTTTAAAATCAGGGACTATATTGGTCCTCTCTAGGACCTAGTCTCCAGTCAATATTTAGGTGATAAATGAGTGACCAGATCATATCCCTAACAAGAGCTGCAATCAGGATGCATTACAGGGATCCACTGAGTATTTGTTTATTTATAATGGATTCGTCTTTTTTTTTTTTTTTGAGGAAGATTGGCCCTGAGCTAACAGGTGTTGCCCATCTTCCTTTTTTTGCTTAAGGAAGACTGTTGCTGAGCTAACATCTCTGGCAGTCTTCCTCTATTTTATGTGGGATGCCACCACAGCGCGGCTTGACAAGCAGTGCTGGGTCCACGCCTGGGATCCGAACCTGTGAACCTTGGGGCCACCGAAGCAGAGTGCATGAACCCAACCACTATGCCACCAGGTCAGCCCCAGGATTCATTCTCTTTATTTTTCTTAAAAAACCCACTAAATTAACTTGCGTATTATAATCTATTTAAAAGAATCATAACTGAATAAAGTAGTATTTGAATACTTCCCTCCCACTCATTCTTCCTCCCTCCCCAAAGGAAAACCATCAACAGTTTACTGAATATGTGGCCCCATATTTTTCTATGCATACTTAAATACATATACATGTATTTAAACAAAATAGATATGGATGTTCACAGACAGATATAATGTATTTTAAACAAAAATAGAATCCTACTATACATGTTTTTTAACAAGTTTATTGAGAGATAATTTACATACCATAACTTTTTTTTTTGTAAAGATTGGCCCTGAGCTAACATCTGTTACCAATCTCTTTTTTCTTCTTCTTCTTCCCAAAGCCCCCCAGTGTATATTCTAGTTGTAGGTTATGTTCTAGTCATGCTATGTGGGACACCGTCTCAGAATGGCTTGATCTGAACTGGTGAAATCCTGGGCCACCAAAGTGGAGCAAGTGAACTTAACCACTAGGCCACAGGGCTGGCCCCTACAAACCATAACATTTATTCATTTTAATAACTATTGGTTTTTAGTGATTTTACAGTTTTATGCAACCATCATCACATTCTGATTTTAGAACATTTTTGTCTCCTGAAAAAGAAACCTTCTGCCCATTAGCATCACTTCCCCTTTCCCCCACTCTCAGGCCTAAGCAACCACTAATCTATTTTCTGCCTCTATGTAGATTTGCCTATTCTGGAAATTTCATATAAATGAAATCATACAATATGTGGTCCTTTGTGTCTGACTCCTTTCACTCAGGATAATGTTTTGGAAGTTTATCCATGTTGTTTCATTCACCAGTACTTCATTCCTTTTCACGGTCCAGTAGTATTCCATTGTATGGATTTAACATGTTTTGTTTATCCATTCAGCAGCTCATGGACATGTGGGTCGTTTCCACTTTTTGGCTCTTATGAATAATGTTACTATGGACATTCATGTACTTGTCTTTTGTGGACATGCGTTTTCATTTCCCTTGGATAGATTCCTAGAAGTTGAATTTCTAAGGCCCTGTGATAATTCTATGTTTAACATTTTGATAAACTGCTTAATTATTTTCCAAAGTGGCTGCAAAGTTTTGTATTCCCACCAGCAATGTATGAGAGTTCTAATTTCTCCGTATTCTCATCCATACTTGTTATTGTCTGTCATTTTGATCCTTTCTGGAGTTATGCAGTGGTATCTCCTTGGGGTTTTGATGTACATTTCCCTAAAGGCTAATGATGCTGCACAGCCACTCATGTGCATATTGACCATTCTTATGTCATCTCCAGAGACGTGTCTACTCAACTCCTCTGACAATTTTTAGTTGTGTTATTTGTTTTCTTCTTATTGAGTTGCAAGAATTCTTTATGTATTGTGGACAGAAGTCCCTTATTAGAGATATGATTTCCCAATATTTTCTTCCAGTCTATGGATTCTCTTTTTGCTTTGTAGATGGTGTTGTTTAAAGCAAAAGTTTTTAATTTTGATGAAGTCTGACTTGTCTTTCTTTTACGGCCTGTGCTTTTGGTGTCATATCTAAGACATCATTGAGAAACCCAAGGTCATGAAGATTTGTTCCTATGTTTTCTTCTAAGAGTTTTATGTTTTAACTCTTGCCCTTTGTTCATGGATCCATTTTGAGTTAAATTTTGCATATGGTGTGAGAATAGGTCCAAATTCATTCTTCTGAATATGGATATCTAGTTGTTCCAGCACCATTTGTGGAAAAATGTATTTCCCTTCATTGAATCGTCTTGGTACCTTGTTGAAAATCAATTGACTACTACTGTAAGCATTTATTTCTGGACTCTCGATTATATTCTATTGATCTATATGTCCAGTAGCACGATGTCTTGAGTACTATAGCTCTGTAATAAGTTTTGAAATCAGAAAGTGTGAGTTCTCTAACTTTCTTCCCTTTTACAAGATTTTTTGGCTATTCTGAGTTCCTTATATTTCTATATGAATTTCAGTATCAGTTTGTTAATTTCTGCAAAAAAAAGCCAACTGGGATTTTGATAGAGATTGTATTGAATATGTAAATCAATTTGAGGAATACTGCTCTTTTAACAATGTCTTCTGATCAATAAACACGGATTCTTTTCCATTTATTCAGATCTTCTTTATCTTTACCAACTACATTTTGTAGTTTGTAGTGTACAAGTCTTAGACTTCTTTCGGTAAATTTATTCGTAAGTCGTTTTATTCTTTTTGTTTCTATTGTAGTTGAATTATTTTCTTAATTTCATTTCAGATGGTTCACTGATAGCATACAGAGATGAAATGGATTTTTGTGTATTGGTCTTGTATCCTGCAATCTTGCTGAACCTGTTTATTAGGTCTAGTAGTTTTTTAGTGGATATCTATCATTTTTAAAATCCCTTTTTTACTTCACAACATATCAATATGGAAAGATGTTCAAGTGAATTTGGATATACCTTTTTAATTCTCATTTTAAGAGTTGCATGGTATCCCACAGTATGATATAACAAAATACATTTATCTATCTCCTTATTGATAAGCATTTATATTGATTTCTCTTTTTGTTTTGTTATAACAAAATCACTGAAATAAAAATTCTTGATCATGCCTTTATTCACACATGTTCATATTTTTACAGGTCTGAATCTTAAAAATACAATTGACTAGTCATAGTGTATTTTTATCTAAAATTTTACCAAATATTGCAACATTGACACTCAAAAGCGTCCAAATTTTCCAATCATGAAAGGAAAAGTTAGATTTATTAGGGATGAACATCAAAACAACTAATAATTTCTGATAGTGGTCCTTTAACTTGGGTAGGAAGAATTCCTCTCCATTACAGCAGCAAGACTCCTCCTGTGACAGTCACATGAACTTGGGCTAAGGGTAGATATCCAACAGAACTCCTGGGGAAGGCATCTTCCTTCCCCAGACAACATTAACCAGAAATAACTGAGAGGAACTAAGAGGATTTACTGCAGGTAAGTCAATCAATCACACATGCTGTGAAGCTTTCCGACATTTTGCTTGCTGATTCCCAGAGGAATGTAGTTCACTAGGTCTCAGAATGGGAAGCATGTGTTTGGAACGCAGAGACACGTGCAGACTGGGCATAGCTATACACTCAGCACGTGCTTCTCCAAATAAAATGACTGCTCAAGTTTGTATATACCTATGCACTGATACACATATATATTTGTGTACATACCTATGCACTGATACACACACATATTTGTGATATATATATATATATATATATCATGTATATGAATTTTAGCATGATACGGTTAACCAGGAGCCCCTTTGCTGCTGCCAGAGGGGTATATTACTATCATATTCCAAAGGAAGTGTGATGGTGGTGCCCCCCACCAGGAAATCCTTGTTAGGTTACACTTCAACTTCTAAAGAGAGTTTTAAAGTACTTTTCCATTGCATCCGAATACCGGGCCCTTGACTTTGAATGAAAAGATAAAGACCAGAGACCAAATGCCCACGCCTTGGAGCATCAAAGTTTCCTTCTCTTTAGATTGTAAAACTATCAACCAGCACTGTGCAGAGAAGATAGAATGGAAACAAAATCTTCAATAGAAATGACGTAACAAAAGCTATTTTCTAAGTGAGTATACTAGCAAAGACTAAGGTCTTTCTGCCGTAATAATATGTTCTCAGAAGCAAGAAGTCGACCAAAAATGCAAACCCCATGTAAGATGACCAACAGAACCTGGAAAATGAGAAATGTAGGCCATCCCAGACCATAAATTATAACCTTAGCCACAAGATTAAGGTTTCTTAATGGTTTTTTAGGGAGAAAGAACTAATTGACAACAGAATCCAGAGGACAAGCTTTCTGGGTGAAGGTATGTGTTTGGAGCTAAGTTAATACTGGAGTAAAATCTGAATTAGTATTTTTCCAGATTCCTTTGTTCTTAAATCAAAATGTTTTCTCAGTTTTTATCTCACCCCCAAAGCACATATCTACTAGTGATGGAGTGTAAAGCAATATAAATTTTTGGAGGGTAGTAAGTCATTATGTGTTACAATATAAAATGTGAACATACTTCAAACACAGCAATTCCAATTAAAGTAATTTTCTAAGAAGACAGTTACAAAACTGAGCAAAAATATATGCTTTTAGAGTATTTACAAAACTGGTCAAATTGTGTATAATTTTTTTTATGTTTTTGTGCATTAATCTGAATTTCCTTTATTATTTCAACTAATCTTTGAGTGTCTACTGTATATCAAGCATTGTGATAAATGCTGAGGATACAATGACCAAGATAGACACAGCCCCGACTTTGGAGAGTTTCCTTCATTACTTTAAAAATTAGAATAAAGCAATATAACTACTTAAACTTACTTTGGTAAATGGCTTTAAAGGGTTAATTACAGCTCTATGTTGTTTGTAGAATCTGAACACTATTAAACTTATAAAGCATGAAAAGTCCCTGGAAACCATGATCGGTGGATTTTTATAGGATCTTGTGTGATAATTATATACATACATGCCCATTTCTCCCCTGAGTCGTAAGATCCTTTGAGGCATTAACCATTATCACTATTTTGCCAAGAGCTTCCATATCGAAATGCTACATTTGTAATACCAAAAAATTATTGTGACTGTCTCTAGATTTTGGCGTGGGGGGGGGTGCTATATCATTTATCATTCTATTTCGATGGTAGTACTACCTTTTTAAAATTATGGCATTATATAATCCCTTTTGTATTATAATACCTTTTGTGTTTATATGCATTGAGAGGTTTCCCTTCTTCAGGTTGAAAATTCCAGTTTCTGGACCATGCTTTCACGTTTATTTTTTTCTGATAAATCTTAAAACTTTTAATCAGCTTTTTCTCCCCAAATCTCACTGGAATTGGTTCTGGGATTCTCCGAATATTGTTAAAAAGCTCTCCCTGAAGTAGTTTTTTTAAATGTAATTTCAATAAATATGGGACTTTTTTGCAATAAAACAGTAATGGATGTAAAAATAAGTATAATGAGAAAATGCAGAATGTCACATCTTATCAGCAAAGACAAGACTCTAAGCAGCCTCGGGGTACACTGAAAAAATACTGTATTTTAACCACCAGAGGGCAGTGCACTCTAAATAATGAACCTCAGCGATCTCTTAAAAAGAAGCTCAGTTTCGCTTACCTTGAAGATCAAGTTTACATAGTAATAACATTAGACTATAGGTTTACTTTAAACTCTATAATAATTACAAAACAATTCTGATATTATCAGTATCACATTTATTTAGAATATTTATAGAAATATAGTCACCACCAAACTCTCCATACTAATGACAGCTCTTGGCTGCACAGCCACGTTGCTACACCTCCATGAAACCGGAAGACGCTCTGTATGAACGAGAACTCCCTGAAGATGGGAACTGTGTCTTGTTTACCAGTTGTTTCTCCAGTCCATGCATAGGATCCAGTTTATATAACAACTCAATAAATATTTGATAAAGAAAAATGTTAAATGATTTATAGTCTCAGCTCTACTCAGTTTCTGAATTAATTCAAATGCAACCTGGTACTACAGAGGAACCAGTACTGCCCTTAGGCAAGTAGGACTCCCGGCGCTGGGTCCTGCGCTTCAGAAGGCCCATCGTGCCCTCCTGCAGCCACACCCCTCCCTCCCTTGGACAACGCAATATGGCCACGCGAAGCCTGTGATCACCCTTTTACTTACATGATGTAACGTGTATCTCTGGGTATCTCACTAGAATCCATGTTCAGGGTCTGTGTAGTCTACTTCTCTGAGCCCATCTTACCCAGGGCAGATCATGCTGTGGGTGTGGATACCTCCAGACCCAAAGGCTAGCTGATGGGAAGCTATTTCTTTGGACTGTGGACAGAGTCTGATTGTGCAGACTGGGATTATGGACAAGACAGACTGAAGGAGAGTTTTATATCTTTATTCCTTATATTTCTGGACCACATATTTTTAAAATAATAATTAGGTATTAGTTGTATAATTTTTAAAATACAGAAGTAAAGATATAGGAAGCAGAACCAACTTGACTTGGTGACAGATTGGATATAGAAGGGGAAAAGGAATGAGTGATCTGCGCCTACCTTTTGGGCTTAGGAACTGGTTGAACAACAGTGTCACCAAATGGAATTAGGAATTCAAGAAGATGAATGGGTTTGGGGATATGGCGTAAGAATGATAAATTCTATGAAAAACAAGTTGTATTGAGGACCCATGCAATATTCATGTGCAAATATTTGAAAAGGAGGCCCACAATGCTTAGTAGAGCTCTCGAGAGGAAGATTTAAACTAGATCATGCATTTAGAGGCATCTGTGTAGAGCTGCCAATACAAGCAAGGGGGCCATCCAGGAAAAGTACATAAAAGACGAAGAGGATAAGGCCAAAGTTAGTACCTTGGGAAACAACACCATTTTAGGCTAAGAGGAGAAAGATGGACCAGATAGGCTGGAGAAGAATAAGGAGAGCAGAAACCAAGGAAAAGTTCAATAAGTACAAAGAGCTCTTGATTGTCAAGTGGAGTAGAACAGTCCTGTGCAGTACCTTTTACAAGCACTGTCTGGATTTGGTTTTCAGGGGGTCCTGTCAGTGACTGGTCAGGATGATGTCAGAGTGTGGCAGTTCAACAGCAAATGGGAGGTTGGGAAGAAGAGCTGGTGATGGCATCTGAGTTTTCAAGACTTCTTCCCTGGAGAAGATAAGCACAAAAAAAGTGCAGTGACTTTCAGGCTTGATGGGAGAGTCTACTTCCAGGAGAATCTGTAGGTTAATAAGAAAATCTGAAAAATTGTCATCTGGAAAACTGACTTCATTGGTAACCCAAACATGACCTCTGGCTCTGGTCTTTTCTTGTTCCTTCTTGACTCCCAACCGCCAAGATCCATCCTTGAGTAGAGCCACCTGGAACTCAAACATTAAACAGATGAACTGTTTCCTGCCGGTAGGTGTAGGTTCTCTTCCATGAAGATTAACATTAAAGTAATGCTTTTATTCATCATCATGGATCATTTTCCTGCAATGTAAATCCAGTAAATGAAGTCTTAATTTATTGACCAGATGATTTAGATAACTTAGGGTTCTAAGCAGTAAGTAGTAAATTGATATGCAAATTTGGTAATGCTGAGTCAGAAGTTAGTACAAGAATCCTTAAAGTCAAAAGAAATGAGGCTGCCCAAAGTCTTTGAGTTTCCTTTGGCATGCTCATCTTGGCTTTAATTTCTCTTCTTATGATGAAATTGGTTTATAATGAAGGTGTAGTATTGATTTATGCCAACTTGGGCTTTAATGGATTCCTTATTGGTCTAATTCAAACATCACTTCCTACCCGTTACTGCCAACTCCCC
Source organism: Equus przewalskii (assembly GCF_037783145.1). Lineage (NCBI taxonomy): Eukaryota > Metazoa > Chordata > Mammalia > Perissodactyla > Equidae > Equus > Equus przewalskii. Next base: position 53,396,343 of record NC_091849.1, read on the forward strand.
GACCCCCTGCTCCTCACTGTGCTCCTGTTCTCTCTCACACTCAGCTCCAACCATGACCCACGGCTACTTGAGCAGTTCGCGTCCTGCCCCTCCTGTGCACAACCCCCTTAGTAGGTGCTGCTGTCTTTATGTGGGCTCCCAAGGAAACAAGACTGTGAACTAAATATACTTTTTAGAGTCCAAGGGGAGAATCCTTAGAAATTAAAATTAAATCCTTAGAATTTAAACCTTGCTCTCTCTTTGGTTCATTTTTGTTTTTGTGCACTCTCCAAAAGAACTCCTTCTTAACTCCCCTGTGAGACTCTCCGTTGTATTTTTTTGAAACGTCCAATTCTCTACTCACGATGTGCAACCACTCTCCCTACCCACTCCCATCCTTCTAGCACAGTGTCCTAAATCTGATTCATTCCATCCAGGTTGAGGAATGGCAGGGGGGCTCCAGCAATATGGTTGGTGAGAAACATGGCCCTCACTTCCCAAACACGGCCTCCTATGTGAGTTGAGGACAAAGGCCAGCTGGTGCCCCAAGTCTCACATGGCCCTTAGGATCCTTTGTTTGGGTGCCAAGCTGCAGACAGACCTGTTGGACAAAGAACACACCTCTCAAGGGCAAAGATAAATTGTCAGCCAGCTTTGCTCCAACAGCTGGAATCCATAAGCAAGCACAAAACCATTTGCTGACTGCCTCCCAGCTGCCTGATAAGTTGGGAGGCGCCTCTGCCCTCTGATACAGGGAGTCACCTTGTTCAGTGGAGCAGTGACTGTACTTCCCAAGAGTGGATCTCTTAGGAAAAAGGACGTTTGGAGACAATCGTTCTACCAGGGCCTCAACAAACTTCTTTGCCAAATACCTTGTTCTCAGTTTCCACCTGCAGGAGGGGAAGGAGGTGGTTTATTCTCGTTACTTCTGCTTATTTCATTTTGAAAGAAAGACCAAAATCCATCGTGATACTAGCTCCAGGATATCAACTGACCCTTTTGATAGCCTTGCTGAGCCATCTGTTTTTGTTGTAACCAAAATCTTCTCATGGCAACATCTCATGGTGAACAGGACATGAGTTTTTAGAAGTTATTCCTGTGTTTTTCTGTAGCACTGTGATTCAAGATTGCCTAAAGGAATTACCAACATTGGTTCAGGTATTCATTCAACGAAATGATTTTAGAGGTCCTTGGTGTAGGTGCAGGCATCGTGATTGATGTTGGGCAGAGAAAGATGAATAGGATGTAGGTCTCTGCCCTTAAGGAGCTTACAGACAGCAAATCTGTAGCTCCGATATAGTGGGATTAGTGTGTCGATAGAAGGAGGCACAAGGAGCTACGGGAGAATGGGAAACACACTCCAGTCGGGGGAAAATCATGGATGGCTTCCTGGAGGAAATGTCACAAATGCTGAGCGGAGGCGGCAGAGGAGGAGTGATTGTGGCCCAGAAAAGGCAGAAGTGTTTTTCGGTAGAGGGATGATCTGAAGAGAAGAAATGCCTGAGATAGCCCAGCACAGTGAGAGAACTGAAAGCGGTTTACTGTGACTAGAACACAAGGTTTTAAGTCAGCAATTTTACTTTAATAAATCAGCATGTGTAGCACAGATGTTAATTTGTTCAAGGGAAAAAGTGAAGAGTGGAATCATAAATAGAATTATTATATCTGGCCTGTTAAGTTCAGAAATTTTTACATGTAAAATTTGAGGATTTGAGCTGCTAACACTCAGGAACCTTCAAAATATGTTTTCTGAGATGTAAGAAGTTTTTAAATTATTTTTTAATTTTAGAGTAGTTTTAGATTTACAGAACAAATGCAAGATAGTACAGAGGGTTCCCGTATATTCCATAACCACTTTTCTCTATTGTTACTATCTTCATATTTGCATAATACATTTGTTACAATTAATGAACTGATATTGATACAGTATTATTAACTAAAGTCCGTACTTTATTCAGATTTCCTTAGTTTTTACCTCATGTCCTTTTCCTGTTCCAGGATCCCATACTACATTCATTTATGATGTCCCCTTACAGTCCTCTTGGCTCTGGTCGTTTCTCAGACTTTCCCTGTTTTTGATGACCTATGACCATCACAGCTGTGAGTCGTGCTTGTTAGTGACTTTGTAGAATGTCACTCAGTTTGGGTTTGTCTGATGTTTTGTTCATGATTAGACAGAGGTTATGGGTTTGGGGAGGATATATGAACTTTTCAATACAAACTCTCATGGACCTAAGGGCAAGGCTGGCTTCAAGTAAAACTGGAAAGTGCCAGTCATTTCCCCATTACATCCACACACGTTTCCACCCCACTCCCCCAGCCCACGCTCAGTGCGTTCTCGCATCCATCTCTCCACACCTCTCAGGTTCTTACTGAAGGGAAGCATCCTCTTCCCTCCTCTCCCGCTCCCTGTCTGTATCCAGGCTCACTGGCTGGCTCTCTGCCCATGCCTCCCTCACTCCTGAGAGCTATCGCACACGCTAAACTCTGCCTGGAAATTTCTCCACACTTCCCACGCCCCTTGATGCCCACCTCACCCCATCCCACATTCCATTTACCCAAAACCTCCTGTTCCTACTTCCGGTCTCAGGCAAACGTCAGCTTCCTCAGCGAGACCGTCTGCCCCCCTGGCCACGCCCTGCCTCTCAGGTTAAATCCTTTTACTCTCAGAGCAGCTTGAGCTGATCCTTCACAGCATCTGTTTCTGATTGTGATCAGGTGCTCATGTGACTCTGATTAACGCCTACTTAACTCCTATTATCTGCAAACTACATGCAGGCAGAAAATATTTCTTTTTTTTCTCACCCAATATTGTCAGTGCCTTGCATGGGGCCTCATAGCCAGTGGACACCCCCTACATATCTGTTAGAAGGAGGAAGCGAGACGGGAAGACCAGGGCAAATACCAGCTCGGTCCTTTGACTTGATTAATCCAGTTTCTGGCATCTTCAGGACCGGAGCATTGTAACTTCAGTTCTTCTCTGTGAACACAGTAAGAAGCAGTCAGAGGGAAAGCAGGGAAGGAACGCTCCACTCTATGAACCACAGTATGGGGCGATAGTACCTGTAGCAATAAGACCTTAGCACATGCTATCCCACCTTATGAGACACAGGATGTCTTCAGACCAACATCCACTTAATATCTTAATCTAGCTCAAACACTACTAGTTACCTAACAGGATTCATGGAAATAAAAACATATTAAAGATGCTTGTTGCAGTAATAACATTTTCTGATTGTCAGAAGTCATTAGTTACAACTCTCAAATCTGCCTATAACCAGTCACTTCCAAATTCACCTTCCTCTGGAAATCATAAACTTGCACACATGCACATGAGTGTGTGTGTAGGGGGGTATCCTTGAGGAAGATTATAGCAGCAAAGGAAGCAGCATTAAACCTTTTTTTGGAATCTTGAAGGATATAAGTAAATAATTAAATAGCAGGCAATGAAATTTAGTTTATAGAACATAAACAAAATTACCCAGAAAAAAATGAATGGCATCCAAAATATTTTAGGTAACACACTACAACCATATATAGTCCATTATGGCTGCTACCTAGAATACATGCTAACGTGAGGACTGCATTATTCTAATTATACTTTTGGAATAGTGGACCTAACCCCAGATGCCTGAGCTGACCAAAACCCCACAGCCTCAAAAGCATGCAATTTCTCCTTACACGCACACACTTTCCTAATCCCAGATTAACAAGGAGAGATTTCTGGAACTGAGTCACTTAGCAATTGCTTGTTGGTCCGCAACTGAAACAATCTTGGAAAATGTGAGTCTCCCCATAAAAGGGAAGCCTATTACTTAGCCATAAGGTAGCAATTTACGTAATTTCAGATATGTCACGAAAAACTCAGTAGTCAAGTCTCCTTTTTTAAAAAAGTCCTATTTTCACTCCCTTTTCTCTGCTCAACTTCATCAGAATTGTACTCAAATAGCTAAACTGATATCATTTTATCCTTTATTCCTCACTCAGTCAACAAATATTTATTGAATGCCTCTTAGGTCCTGCTCACCATACTAGCACCAAAAATACAGATAATTATGGTCACATTTCCTGCTCTCAGGCAGTTTACAATCTAAAGGCAGAAGACAGACAAAGAGAAAATAACACAAATACACAGCACTAAAATTTTAATTAGGAAGGGCATCTTTAAGCTGGAAGTTATCTTAAATAGTAAGAAAAATCCAGCTTTGAAACAAACTAAGGGAAACATATTCCAGGTGGACATACCAGCAAGGACACGAGGCTCTAAGTCTGCAACAGTGGAGCATGTTTGAGAAAAAAACAGAAAGCCAGAGTACCTGGAGCATCCTGAGGGAGGGGAAGAAGAAGATGAGACCAAGTTGGGAGGCAGCCAGGCCCCAGATCTTGTAGTGACTTGATGGCAGCAATAAGATTAGATTTTAGTCTAAGCAAAATGAGAAGCCTTTGGAGGATTTTAAACAAAAAAGTGGAATCATGATATGATTTACATTTTAAAAATATGATTCTAGTATAATGTGGCAAATGGGTGATAAGCATAAAAGTAGAATCTGAGAGGATAATTAGGAAGCTAATGCAGTCATCCAAAAAAGAAGTGAGGATCACCTGAACTAGCTGGATTCTAGTAATGGAAACCAAGAGAAAATGATCAGTTCGAAGAATCCCTTGGAAAGTCAGCTGAGAGGACGTGTTGATGCATCAAACATGGAGGATGAGGACGTGAAGAATGAGGGATGGCACGTACATCTTGGCCTGGGCTTCTAGAAGGATGGAAGATGACACTGTTTACTAAGAAGGGGGAGACAGTTTGGAGCAGAGCGAGAGAGAGGAAGAGGGAAGCAAGTGTTCCTAGTTAAGCACGTTAAGTTTGGAATGCCTAATCAAGTGATAGTTTACAGACGATGAACCTAAAGACAATTTTTAGGTAACTTGCCCAGGATCATACACAGCTGGTATATATTTTAGTTTTTGAGGTTCAGCCCTTCTTATTCCAAAATGAACACAAGTTTGGAGGGGACATCAGAAATTATCTTATCCATCTTGTACTCACAACATAGACGTAGCCTACTCATTGACCGAATACAGAATCAACCTTCTCTGTATCATTCTGGGTATTTGCTGAGCAGTAAAATAAAAATAAACAAAATAGCAAAACAAAAATAATGAGAAAAACAAAAATAATGCAAATATTACCATACGGAATTCTTTCTCAAATTTGCTTAATGTTAAGGATCACTTAACATTTTTCATGTTCATGATTGACTTAGGCAAGTGAAATTTGATTGCATGAATTCAAATATCTCGAGAGAGGAATTCACTAACAAGAATAGCTGGTCTAAATATAACTTTGAATCCTGGAACAGAAAAAGGACATTAATGCAAAAACTGTTGAAACCGAATAGAGTCTGTAACTTAGTTAACAGTACTATCCCACTGTTTATTTCTTAGTTCTGACGAATGCACCATGGTTGTGTGGGATGCTGATGTTAGGGCAAGGAGAGTGAAGGGGCATACGGGAACTCTGTAATGTCTTGAAAATGTTGGTGTAATCTAAAATTATTCCAAAATAAAAGATTACATAAAAACAAACAAACAAAAGGATACCAGTGTATCTCCTGGAAACCTAGTGGTTGAAACACCTCACAAAGAACTGGAACCAGAAAAGAAGAATGAAACAGTGCTGATGATCAGATGCAAAATGTTTACCCTCACTAGCAATTGAAGAAACACAGATGAGACATAATGGGCTTCCTAAGAAATAAGCCAATTTATCATGATAGCCAGTATTGAGTAGATTTTGGGAAAATGATCCCCTTACAACACTGTGAGGGATGTTCATCACATCAATATCTTTATATCACAGCTAATAGAAAACTTACCTCAACTGGGAAAGGAGGGAACTTTTTGGGTCAAGTATCTCAAAACTTCACAGTTAGGTCAAGCTTCAAGTCAGTCTGGCCCCATTGTACAAAAATCCAGATTTTTTTTCTCTTTCCTCTCTGCTTTCTCTGATGTCTGCTTTACCCTAAATTTGACTCCCCATATACCACAAGGCTGCCTGCAGTCCCCATAAGAGTATTCTTCCTGCTTTCCATCAAGGAGCCAAGAGAATGATTTCCCCAATCACCCTGAGAAAGTAAATATTTCTCACCTCAGTGGCCTGAGTTAGGTTATGGGTCCATTCCCGAGCCATTCGCTCTGGCCCAGAGGATGACTTCATAGGTGGGGTCCAGCCCTCCCGCAGCCCCTGGATAAGAATATCAGAGACAAGAGTCACCTGAGGAAGGGGAAATCACGACAGAGGGATACAGGTTAGCTTAAATTTTATGGAAGCCTTCTTAAAATAGGGGATTTCATCCAATTCCAGCTTTTTTTTTTTAAAGATTGGCACCTGAGCTAACATCTGTTGCCAATCTTTTTTTTCCTTCTTCTTCTTCTTTTTCTTCTTCTCCCCAAAGCCCCCCAGTACATAGCTGTATATTCTAGTTGTGAGTGCCTCCGGTTGTGCTATGTGGGATGGCGCCTCAGCATGGCCTGATGAGCAGCGCCATGTCCGTGCCCAGGATCCAAACCAGCGAAACCCTGGGCCGCCAAAGCAAAGTGTGTGAACTTGACCACTCAGCCATGGGGCCGGCCCCAATTCCAGCTTTTTAATTTACTTCAAATAATCAAAGTGGTACAAAAAAAGAAATCACGTACAAGAAATGTTCTGGTAATTTTATGCAAAAATGCTTTGACATAATCTAAATTCCCAGCAACAGTATGTTTGTTACATAAGTTCCAGTGCACTGCTCAGCCATTAAATATGTCTTCACAGAATATTTGCTGATATATGAATAAGAGTCATACCGTACTGGTAGGTTCACCAAATAATTATTGATGGCCTACTATGTGCCAGGCACTGGGCGACACAGTGAACAAAACAAATATGCCTAATCTCCTGGAATTAAATGAAAAAATTATGTTACAAAAAGAATATGAATCAATTTTTCAAACAGCAACATTTTTAGATGCATGCACACACAAATATCTGCAAGCACCAACATTTTCATATGCCTACACACACAAATATTTGTGAAGTGATACACCAGTAATAACAGTAGTTACCTCTGGCTGGTGCTTTAAATGGAATATTTTTTATTTCTTCTCAGTCCTTTCCTCTATTTTCCAAATTGTCTACCATAAACATGTTTACTTTTAAACTAGAAAATAAGTAACAAATTCGTTATTCTTTAAAAGAGTGGATATTGGCTTCTGTTGATATATTAGCATTTGAAGAACACCTGTTAAATGTTTAATTCTTTTTTTCTCACTCTTACATAGTTGGGCATTGGATAGTGAGAGAGGAAGGGAAAAGAAGATGTTGAACTCAAGTTTCTACACTGAGATCTAATTCCATCTAATTTGCTCAAATCAGACACTTCTTGCACCAAATCTTAGTCATGTTAGTAAATGTTGTGATGAATTTATATTTCCAAAGATAGAATCGCTATTTTCAGATTTGTGAAAAACCAAGATTGGATGCAAAGAATGGACATTACCTATTCTTATTATCTCAGATATGATTGCAGAAAGAATTACTATTTATAATTTCAGAATTCTGACAGCATGCCTTCTGTCATGTACTAAAAATAACTCTAATACTGTCCAAGACATTCTGTATTAACGTTGGTGTGTGAATTCCAAAGCCATTCCCAGAGTAGAGATGTTTTTAAAGCAGTTTTCCCATGAGAAAAGAGAGCATCTGACTTGGTGATATGAAAAAATAAAATGTCCACTCTTTTTCTGTTGTAGCCAATTTTTCTGTTTTAACTACTCACTTCCATGGTATCAGTGGTAACAACCTCCTTGGCATGTACGGGCTTGCTCTGTGGAATCAATTCCTATACACAGTTCATACGACATATCAAACTGAATGTGATCGACTTTGACCTTTTAGGATTGAACATCTGGTCAAACAAGACTATTAAGGTTCCCTGGAATTTGTTGAGTGATGAGTGAATTCAAATTGATTCCCAGAAGTATCATAATTATTTACTATTCACTCATCTACTGAGCAAAAATCTCTGAAATCTCTGTGTAATCGGGGAAGTTTAAATAGGTCTCATGCAGGGGAGGTGTTCTCTGAACGTGCTGACATCCTAGTCTGAAAGACTAACGACTCCATCCCAATTCCCAGAAGATTCTCTTGCAAAACTGGCCTAAAATTTATCCCAGAAAGAAACAAGAACAATTTGCTCCCTAGATTTTTGACACTTGTCCTTTCACTATTTTGAACACCATTTAAAGTATCTTGATTCATCAGAAATAAATATGAGGTGTGTCAATTATTTTCATGAACAGGACCCCCAATGCAGTTATACAACTATACCTCTCATTTCAGAATGTCTTTGTGGATCTTGGGTAATAACAGATTTCTGCTATATAACAGATCCGTAATCATTTAGAGTGGGTGACAGCTCAAAGCACATGGACCAAACTCATCACTTCCAGAGGGTGGGAGCATTCATTCATAACGAATCAAGGCAGTCCAGTCTTTCCATAAGAGATCTAACTCATTTTGGAGCAAGAGATTATTAAGTGACAGAGGCCAATGACAGATCACGACCTGCTTGATTGCAGATATTTTCTGCAACAAAAAGAAAGTAATTAAAAATAATATCAGGTATAAACAGATTAAAAGAATTCCTAACTAGATTAATAGTTTATGTTTTGTTATCAATCTCTTTTATGACTTCCTCAAAGATTTGAAACTTTTAATAAGCTACAATCTCAAATAAGATTTGGAGAACAGACATAAATGTTTTGATTTTTCAAAGTCTCAAACACTTTCCCAAATCAAGTTCTGAAGAACGATAGCGGTAAAAAGTCTTAAATATAGTTTTTAAATTCTTCGGCAAACATTTTAACGATACTGTTTGACTGTTTAATCCGTCAGTTGAATGTAGAAATACACAGTTGGCATTCATGGCTTGCTATTAAGAAATACACTCAAAAGAAGACTATGAAGATCTTCCAACGGCTAAGACACACCGCAACGCACAAATGGGAATTAAAATTCTGAAAAAAACTCTACTCTGGCGGTCAAAACTCACAAATTCTCCTTTTATTGCTGTAACGGAATGTCCTGTTTGACAAAAAAATGTACAACTGTTTGGCTTTATAAAAATAAACCCTTTAAGAATAAGAAATAGGGTAAACTGAGAATCAAGTAACTAATTACTAAGTATCCACGAGGATGAGCATCATTGCTGGCACTGTGCAAATGAAACCGCCCTGGCCTTGATCTGCAGGAACTACACTCTGGGGCAGTTCGAGTTAATTTGTATTTTGCACCTGTAATTATCAAATTCTGTCATTTACAATATCCTCTACCCCCAAAAATATCTTTACTCTATAACACCAGTAAAGCTTGAACTTGAGGAGTTTTCATGAGCACAGGCCTCTTTGAAGGCCCTTGAAAGGGCTCTAGCAATATATTTCCATGGTGATATGTTTTGAATAAATTAACTGCAACCAGATAAGACCTCTGTTTTCACACTGACCTCGTCTCCATCATACTTCTCCTCACACCGGGTGGTGCTGGAGTGGCCATGGGCATTTGGGGAACGTGGCTAAGAGGACCTGCAGTTGAGTATCCCTTTAGTTTTGGTTTGGTGGGATACACTCATGTAGCAGCAGTCGCTCTCGTGTATAAATACTTGCTAACCATTTTACTGTATGAATGGTGTCCAGGAACTATCCCACTGCTCCAACTCACCCAGCATCAAGGCAAAAGATGAAAGACACAGAAGTACTGATACAAAAGTGTCCTATGGCATCTGGAACTGGAAATAAGTGGAGAAAGAAGTAGAAACAAAAATCTGATGAGTAGATTTCAGATAAATTCATGCATAATCTAATCCAGTAAAATGGCCATGTGGCTTTAAATTAATCCTGCAAAAAAATTCAAAAGATATAATTTTAATAATGTAAATACAAAGAATAAGAAATAAGAAAGCTTACAGTTCTGTTCTTAGTATGAACTTATAGTCAGCCACATTAACAAGTAAAGTAATGATCTAATGGTATGTGCCAAGCTAACATTTACATTATACCTGGCATTGTTCTAAGCACCTGACATACATTAACCAATTCTCAAAGCAGCCTGTCATGTGGTATTATTATCCCATTTTACAGAAGGGGAAACTGGGTAACTTGGTTTGCCCAAGATCACACAGCTGGCACAGCTGGTACAAGATGGAACTGAATTTGAACACAACTCCTTTCTAGTACTCACCTTACACTTTCCTGTCTCCCCTCTCCTCCCACAGCACTTTTCAATTTCTGGAATACGACACAAAAATAATAAAGTGATGATATCCATAGAAAGTATTCTGACATTGAAAAGGAAGTTTGAGTAATAATAATAAAAAAAATCATATCACCCAGAATCCAAGCTGATAAAGACAAACTTTACTGTCTTCCTTCCCCAGTGGGTAGATTTCTTCTAGCCTTCCAAGGGACTTGGCTTTATGGGGAGATTTTAGTTTCAACTCCGTGTTTCACATGGACCCAGTCTCCTACCCTCACTTAGATTTAACACTCAAGCTTCTAGAATATTAAGACCAACCACTCCCGCCCATGCCTAGAGACACAGAGCATCACATGTGGACCATCAAGGATCCAGCTTTCAGCTCTGTGTTTGTTTCTGGCTCCTAAGCATTTCCCTAAGTTTTTTTTTTTTTTTTTTTGAGCTCCTCTATCCATCTGAAAAAATGCTATGTCTCTCGCATTTCCAAGTGTCCCACCAGGAGGATTTTCAGGGTTTCTGTTCATAAAATGGTGACACGCTCCCCACTTCTGTGCCCTTCCTCTTCCTCCCTGTAGAGATGTGTTACTTCTTCCTTTTCTCTTTTCAGGGCTTCCCTCGAGCCTCGCTCACTCACCCTTTCTCAGACAGCGGCATTTGTCTTCCTCCTTTCCTGGGGAAGGGCAGCATGGCTGACGGGGAATACCAATTTGAGGGGAGAAGAAGGAAAAAATGCTATTTAAAAACGTTAACATTGTATTCTTTAGGCAAAGGCTGACTAGATACTCTCAGATCCTGTTTCCTCTTCCTGAGCACTCAGGAAAATGACATTTCCCAGCCGTCCTTTGCATTAGGCTGAGACCATGTGAGTAGTTTCCAGCCAATGAGATGTGTAAGGAGGAAGAGTACTAGACCGTGAGGCCTGGCCCCAAAACCTCCAGTGACATATTTCATACGCTCTCTCTCCTCTTGCTTAGATGCTGGAGCTACCCAGTGGAAGAAGGTTAGGCCCCTGAGTTACTGACTGAAGGAAACCATCAAAGGAGCAGCCTGACTCTCATGAGATGGGGATGTCAGCACGAATTGATTTTTAGTGTGTTAAGTTACTGACTTTGGGGAGTTGCTGAAATTAATTGTCCAGACTCATATATTCCTATTATAGTTATTTGAAACATGTAATTTTAAGCTTAAATGCTCAAGTATATGGTAAATTAAAAAAGTGACCTCACTGGAGTCAAAATACATTCATGATTAAACTGAAAAATGTACTTGTAAGTTTTTGTATCAATTTTTAATTACCTGATTGTTTATTCTAAGTATGACATCAAAACATTGATTATAATATTTCTGGTGGCTGTACATTTATTTACGTAGTAGGAATCCCAAAAATGTACACTGATAAAAATTCTTGGAATCTGAATGAAATGCTAAAAACCTTGAGTCAATACCAGAGAACGCAGAGGAGTGAATCCCCACCCACTCCCAGCTCCCATCTGGATTTTCGCTGGCCAAGCTGTGTGGGGATGTGGAGACCTCTCCTAATTCTTTAGCAAAGAATGAATATAAATGCTGTCAAATGCATACAGATGAGGACTACATCTGAATAATGTTTCTAACTAATGCTTAATTGTCTGTGAATGTTCGTGTATGTGTGTGTTTTCAACAAAAACAAAGTGTTTAAAACTGAATTTAGGGGCCATCCCAGTGGCGTGGTGGTTAATTTTTTTGTGTTGTGCTTCGGTGGCCTGCCGGGTCACTGGTTCGGATCCTGGGCGGACCTACACACTGCTCATCAAGCCATGTTTGTTAGCTCAGGGGTAGTCTTCCTCAGCAAAAGAAGAGGAGGATTGGTGGTGGATGTTAGCTCAGGGCTAATCTTCCTCAAAAATAAAATAAAAAAAATAAAACAATTCATCCTTGATAGCAATTTCATGTCTTATAATATCTAGAATTAATTAGCTCTGGAACAACCTATTTGTGGGGAAGGAAGAGTTTCAATTCAAAATGAAAACTACAGGCCTCATTTTGTTTTTCTCACTTATCACTACAACATGGTAATTTGTTTGAAGCTATGTAACGTTTGACATTATTGACAGTTATATTTTATTCCTTTGCAAAGCTTTTTTAGGCTTTTAATAATGTTAGAGAATTTTCTAATTGGGAGGGAATTCCAAAACTATCATCTTAAGAATGCAGAAACAAAGGCACAGCCAAATTAATTGTCTTGCTCAAAGCCTTAGAGACATCGCTGGCAAATCTGGGAATAGATCCTAGTTCATCCTTCCTCGTTTTTCTCTTGCTCTATGTCTCATTATAGAGATCTTCCTATTCCAAAACAAATACCAAAAATGTTGCATTCTGCTTCTCGAAACTTATATGTACATAATTTTTATGTTTGAGAGCAACTTTATACATTCAAAATGTCTTGCATATTTTCTACTTTTGTGGTTTTCTAAATACAGATACCATCTAATAATTCCCTTAAATGTATATTTGTTAAAAACTATGAGTAGCCTTTCCTGAAAGAATCCCAGAGTCATAAAATCTTTAGTTTCAACGAAGGAGTTTCCAGTTATTCTTGCTCTTTTTATAGCAAAAGCGCCATAATTTAATATTAGGATGAAACATGAATTTCCAAATACTCATAGCAACAAGAAACAGGCTGGATTTTCAAGCCAACCCATATGGAAATTCTCTTAGATGAGAGTTTTAAGTTAGAATTCTCAGAGATCACTCACACTCAGAAGCCGTTTAATTGTCATCTGAATGTAATTTTTTCTGCAGCTTGACAAACTGCAAATTGCTTGGCTGCAGAATAGATGACTTCAGCTATTTTAATATGAAATCAACATACGTTTAAATCGCTTTCTGGTTTTTGTTGATGAGGCCAGCCAAGCAATGAAAATACCTTCAATATTAAAGAAATAAATGTTTTTGGGTTTCAACTTCCTATTTCATGGGCTAAACTAATTTGCAACTTCAAATATTAGTAGTTTAATAAATCAGTTGAAGGATTTTTAGCAGATGGGACTCACCTCATTTGTTTCCTGTCCCTGAGAGACCACTGTCTCGTGTTCCCTGATGTCCAGGATCTCAAAAACCTATTCCATATATTTTGTCTTTATTTTTCTTGTTGTTGCTTTGGGGGCAGGGTCACTATGGTCCCTATACACCTTCGAGGCTGGAAGCAAAGTGAACTGATTTTAACATGGGAGGATTTGTGAAAAGTTTTTGAAAGAGGGAAAGCTTTGGGTTGAGGTAATCATAGATAAGGACATCCCAAGCATTGTGGGAGAGCATGGAAAATAATGAATGAAAATTTAGCTGATTTACTGTTTAACCCAGGCACAGGAAAATTGATTTAGTCTTCTCTAGAAAAGTTGTGGAAATTGGCCATCTTATTTATCAATCCACATAGGGTACTTTTTGCAGCAGAAACAAAGAAAACTCTCAAAAGTCCACTTATTGCTCCATCCTAGGACCCGGGCTGATAGAATGCCCTCCATCTGGGATAGATCTGGTTTGATGGCAGAAGTAAATCAGAAAGTGCTGAAGTGCAAAGCATTTTATAGCTTCTTCTCAGACATGGCACACAGGATGTTCACTCATATTTTATTGACCAAAACTAGTCAAATGCCTATCCTTGTCTGGACATAGGGCCTCGTAAGGAGGGACCCTGTACATAAGGTTCTTGAATATTTTCAACAATACTAAAATCTACCATACTCAATAAAAATTAAACTAGTTGCTCTTAATTTCTTTTGAACTCTTCTAAAATTTTCCCAGGAAAATACAAATATGTAACAAATATGACTATTTTTCATATAAAGTCTTAGGCCTTGTGAAACCCCCGCAGTCTACCCAAGGACCCGAGGCCATAGATTCTAGGTTAAGAATCTCCGATTATATAGCTTTGGGCCAGGAGAAATCTTAGGTTACTGTAAATTTTATAGAATTGAAAGGTCACATTTTGAGAAAACCAGAATATACTCTAATTCTGTTGACTATAAACTCTAATCTGTTTGTAAACATACCAAAATATTCCATAGAATAAACATAAATGAATGTATTAAACATTTGTAATACATGAGAATTTAAAAGTCATTTAATGTACCATGCGTTTGTACTTCATTTTCAGAAATATTAGTTAAGCCATCTTAACAGAAACGTTCTTTAGACTGAAGCAAGTTTGCTAAACTTCGTTTGAACTTTTAACTCGGTCGTGAGATTGGGCCTGTGAGAATAACAAAACACCTGGTGGTCAAGCGGTGTTACTTCTGTTTCTTTTAAGAAATTCTGCCAGATCTGTCAGACTGTGAGATTTCACATGCTCCATTAAAAGTCAGAGAAGACCATAATAATACTGAAATAAGAAATAAAAGACATATTGTTTCATTTCTGTTTTGAAGAATGGAAAAGAAAATAAATCAAGAACAAGAAATACAAAAAAAGGACAAAGAGTAAATTATTTCTGTGCAGGACATAATTTTATCCATCTTAATTTGTATGTGAAATCTGTATTTTTGTAGTTTACACTGATAATCATTATAAAGTATATGAAAATAGGTGAGAAAATATCTTGGTTTAAGAAAAGAATATTATTTTCTTGTTAGTAATACTTAGATTCAGAAAGTTTGAAAATTATAATTTTGTATTTAAAAGCAATAAATATATACCACGTAATTTTTCTTAGAGTGTTTTTAGAACAAGGCAGGAAGCAAATATGACACAATAAGGTGACTGAACAAACACCGTAATAATCAAGAGGCCCAACATTCAAAATAGAAAATTTCTAGGAGCGTTTATTTACAAAGGAACTATTTTCAAAAGCACAGGCAGAATGGAGGGGAACTCCAGAATACCCCAAGAGGGTCAGCGACAACAGAGCTTTCCCATATGGAAGCTCAAAGGACAAGTGAGAGCAGTTAATGGAACCCAGAATCAGAGAGTCTTGTAGAGAAATCTGTCCGGAGAAAAGAAAGGACCTTTGATGGAAAGACACCATGATCCCAAGATGACCCCCTAGGGAGGGAGGGACCTTGATCTCACTCTCCTGCCTCCCTCTGATCTGCCAGGGCTTCCCATTGGTAAAACCTAGCTTGAAGAAGCCAGAAATCAAGGAAAGCATTTAATGCTGGGAGTGGATCTCAAGGGGCAAATGGGAGGAATCTGGCCCAAATATATAAGTACAGGATTGGATGATTTTGAGAAAATTAAATAATATGATGATATGAGTGGATTATACGCCAGATATCTTTTAATTGCAAATAGCGTTAAATCTTGTTTCATCATTATTTTCCTTTACTCCTCCCGTAGGGGAGAGGGCGGGGTGAAGAGGGGAACAAGTGTCCTCAGAGACTTTTAGTCTCAATGGTCTATAAACTCCTTGCAGCAGGATGCCACATCCTATAAATCTTTCTATCCTAAGCACCTAGCATGTATTTAGCACACAATAAATATTTATTGACTAAATTGAACAAATATGTGAACGAATCATTTAAATGAGAAGGGATTGATGTAAAGAAACCCCAGCGGTATAAATGAAAATCTATATAACACAGACCGTTAATCCTAAATGTAACTCCTCGGGTGGTTTCTCGTAAATCTGTGTGAAACTGAGATGCTTTAATTCTGTAACACTCTGGCCTAGGTTTCAGAATGACTCCTTTAGGGAACGTCATACAATTCTCTACATATCTAAACATACAACAGGCCCTGGGTTTTCAATCTATTTCATGGTAAGACGGTTCTCAAAATATAACATTACTAATTCCTGCAGTTTTCTTTGGGTGTTATATTGTAACATATTAATCCCTAAATGAAAACAGGATGATCTGTTGGAATGAATCGGTACGTACTCAGGCCACCTCAGAGAAATAAATCTCAACACTTTCAGGAAAGCCAAGGGAGCCTTATTCTTTTGGCCTCAAATTGGCTCACCCAGAGAGCCATCATCTTTAAATAGCATGAGTCAAAATCAAAGTCCCTTAGAGACTTAGAACATGTAGTTAAATCCATTTCCAAGTGGGTTTTCACTTGACTGAAAACACCGCTCCCCGTGTAATTCACATACCGAAAGCCTATGTCCTCATTCTAATTATGAAGTCATTTTTCCCTGTCCTTTCCTTTCCTTCTGTCTTTTCTTCTTCTATAGCAGGAGACATCTATAAAACATTCCCAGGTGACATAAACAATTAAATGGGAAAAGAAGAAGGGCCACAAGTCTATCTATAATTTGCCAACTTCTTTATGGACTTTATGATAGAACCTGAGGGGTATTTTTGTTCAAAGTTTGTGCATTCTACCTTGAACACAGGTAGGACAAAAAATGTCACATACATAATAGATGGTGGAGGAAGAAATTGAAGAAAGAAGAGGAGGACAAAGGGAGGGAAGAAGCGAGGGAAGGAGAGATGGAGGGAGGGAAGGGGGAGGGAGAGAGAGAGAAATTTTCTTCTACTTGTCCATTCATAATTCTTGAATCAAATTCTTCACATCAAAGTAACAAAGAAAAAATGGAGAAAATGTGTAAGAGAAACAAGAAGTGTCACCTTAAATCCTCCAGAGCCTTAAACAGATCATGGTCACAGCTTGATGACCTCTACAGGAGAAAGGAAAAGGGGCCTTTATAATACAATAATATCTTATTGACTTGGGTGAACTCTAAGATAAAGACAAAGAGACTTAGGGAAAAGATGTAAAGTCCATATAAAAGAAAGATCATTGGAATCAGAATATGTAGGTTTCAGTTATGGCTATGACTCCAAATATGTCTTCTGACAAACAAAACTAGGATTCTGATCAGTTACGCAATTAATTATCCACAGATGAGCTAAAAATAATTCCTGGAGAGAAGCTTCTCTTGGAACTGAGAGAATTTCTCCTGTGGTTTCTCAGTAAGAAGACATCATGTGATGCAGAAAAAAAACAAAACTAAACAATAAATAAATGAGATTGATATACGTAATCTATAAGGATCCTTCCAACTCCTCCAGAGTGTTCCAAGCACTCTGAGGTCTAGTTGAGTTACTTCTTTAAATTAAAACATTCATCTTCAGAAGGCTGCTTTCAAAAATCAACCAGCATCCAGCTAACAGTCCTATAAAGCAATTCAGTTCAGTTCATTATTAAAGGGTACGTTTGACACCTAGTTTATCTTAGTAGTAACAATATAAAATTATATTGTTCAAAGCTATTCAGTCTGGATGGCTGAAGTTTTAATGGGAAGTTAATGGTATAATTTCTTTAACTCTTTTTTTAAATGTTACACATCTCCTAGGATTTGTCAGATGCTGAGATGGGTAAAGGAGAGTGGAAAAATGGGGGAAGCACAAGATGAGAACGTCAAAGCAGGAAAAGACAGATAACACAGGCCCTGCTGAGCCCTGGTAAGAAACTGTACTTAGTCTCAGAGTAGTATGAAGCAATTAAAAAGTTTTAAGCAGAGGAATATATGGTTTGAACCATTATTTCTATATTGTTTTAAGAGCCTACTGACTCATGTGCTAGCCTACAAGGGCAGGAATCTTGTCTTTTTTTTTTCAAATCCCCAGTCATCCAACATAGTGCCTGATACATGATACTTGCTGAACTAACTAAAATGCCTTTATGGTTGATTAATAGTGCCTAGGGGGCATGTGGTAGGCACCACCCCTCAATGATCCTTGTCTCCTAGTATTCACACCCTTGTGTAAACTTCTCCCTTTAAGTGTAGACAGAACCTGTAACTTGCTTCTAACCAACAAAATATGCCAAATGTGATGGAATATCATTTCCGTGATTAAGTTAGATAACATTATGACTTGCATCTTGCTAGTAGACTCTCTACGTTGCCTTCTTTGCTTGTACACTTTGATGAAGCAAGATGCCATGTTGGAGAGATCCACACGGCAAGTTATAGCCAAGTCAGCAAGGACCTGAAAATTTCAACCCAAGAGCTTCTTAGAAAATGAATCCTGTCAGTTTTTCCAGTTGGAAGTAAATCCTCCTTCAGTCAAGCCTTCGGATGAGAGCCCAGCCTTGGCCGACATCTTGACTGCAGCATCATAAGAGACTCTGAAGCAGAGGACTCAGAGAAGCCATGCCCAGACTCTTGACCCACAGAAACTGTACAATAACAAATGTATATTGTTTTAAGCCACTACATTTATAGCAATTTATTACATAGCAAAAGATAAATAGTACTTCTGGGAGAGGAGGCTCAATTCACACTAATTCATTCTGCTTTGAGAATGAATTTTACATATAGGTGTAGGTGTTTGGGCTAAGAGACCAGGCACCCTGGCCCCATTATTAATTAACCCATAGGCAGTTTATTGACATGAACTGGCCACTTAGAATCTGTCTCCCAAGCATTTAACTCTTGGAAAAGAGAGATAATGGGGTACAAGTAATTCACAATGCTAGTGTCACACTAGAAAAAAGGTTGAAGAACTTCTAATGCTGAGAGTACAATTCAATAAACTGTATTTCTGCCAATGGCAATGGCAACGTTGGTAGATTTCAAAGACTCGCCTACAGATTTAGACAAAAATCTAGAACTTAGCTATACAACCTTTTAAATCATAACTCAGGTTATGGTTATAGTCCCATAACCATAGCCCTTCATTTTATATTAAGGGAAAAGTTAAGTTGAATTTGTGGACAGTGATTTTTTTTTTATCAATAATTTCCATTGTGGACAATGAAAGTTGGGGATTAGGATGTACATCCCTAATCACAGGACCATGGTTGAGGAAAGCAAACAGTGATAAGAGTTTAAGCTGGAAGTGGAAGATGAGTGAAATTACCTATAATTTTGAGGGGATAATGTGAAAAATGCAGCAGTGCCTTCTTTTATTCAGGAGATGGAAAATAAGGGCAGGATAAGATGTGATAAAAATCCACTTCTCTATTTGTAAAATAAATAGATTAGACAGGATGTATTCCTGACCTTCCCCGAAGTCATAACTTTTTATGACCCTACAAAGAACTCACTATAAA
This sequence comes from Equus przewalskii, assembly GCF_037783145.1. NCBI lineage: Eukaryota > Metazoa > Chordata > Mammalia > Perissodactyla > Equidae > Equus > Equus przewalskii. The sequence goes on from NC_091849.1 coordinate 53,415,592, forward strand.
GAAAAAAAATAAAACTGAAAAAACAGAAGTGAGAAAACTCCCGAAACTATGCTGCTGCCAGTCCACCCTCCTCCAGAAGGGGGCAGCACGAAGGAAGAGGATGGAAGACAACTCAGTAGGTATTTTAATTCTTGGAACCTAGTTATATCGAATATCATAAATAAACCAAGTTAAAGAAAGAGATGCTTGGATTCAAGAATAACTCAGGAGCCTGCCTGGTGGCGTGGTGGTTGAGCTTGTGTGCTCCACTTCCACAGCGTGGAGTTGGCAGGTTCAGATCCTAGGTGTGGACCCACACACTACTCATTAAGCCATGCTGAGGCAGCATCCCACATACAAAATAGAGGATGATTGGCACAGATGTTAGCTCAGCACCAGTCTTCCTCAAGCAAAAAGAGGAAGATTGGCAACAGATGTACAGATATTAGCTCAGGGCCAATCTTCCTCACCAGAAAAAAAAGAATAACTCAAATAAACATTTATAAATCCACTTTTTGGCATAATACAAAGAAAAAAGCTTGAATTACTATTTACTATGATTGATGATTAATCCTGCATCATTCATCAACACAGTGACTAGTATACAAAAATCACCAACAATCTAATGGAGACAAATTAATATCAGTTTCCTTTCTAAAAGAAGCAGTATTCTTGGTTCACAGTTAGGCATAAGATAATACTCAAAACATCAATGCTCTTTCAAGACAGCAGGAGGCAGCAGTCCCTTTGTGTCTAGAGACTGTAATCTGATTAGCATGGCATTCCTTGCTGGGTGGTGAGAGCATGGAAATTTGAATAGCCACTTTCCTTGTTTTAAATGTGCAAGCATTATCACAAGAGATGGAGAAACTGACTTGTAAAGTTGAAATAAGATGCAAGATTGTTTTTCTGTGTGGTCTTTCTTCTTGAAGTCTAATTCAAACTATTTACAAAATCCACCAAAAAAAGCAAAGAACAATGGTGGAACTCTGAATTATTTCAACCCCTTCTTTTTTCACCCCTCAGGCTGTACACAGACATAACCACCCAGACCTAAATTGTGCCCTTATTTGTGGAGAGGATGCCTTACAGCAAGTCTCTTGTGTGGATTTATGGTAAAATTTGGCCCAATATCCTGTCTTAGGCGGGTCCAGTTTTGTTTGTCACATTCTTCTGGCGCAATAGCCATTACCTTAACTGTCATTTGTTAGTGTGTCTGTTAGCATATTCTGAAAAAGAACAAAATTATGCAAAGCTGTTTGAAAATAGGAGATATTAAGAATTTATTCAGTTTGGGGACTTTTTGTTATAGTGTATGGGGTTGTATGTATTTTAATCATCAATATCTATTTTTATGCAAATACATTTTACCTGTAGGTAAAAGTTTTAGGATATCCACTTATTTAAGGGATCTATTGTTAAAATAACTCAAGAAGAGAAAAATAATTCAAGAACAAAATAAGTCAAGGCTAATATAATTCAAGTGTAGAAATTGTGAGGCAGAATTCTGAACTTTATGACAGCCACTTACGAAAAAAATAAAATTTTTATCAATGAAATAATTGTGCTTTGGAAGTGTGAACTGGCTATATGAATACAACGAAAGCAGTTTGCCTTCTATAAAAAGTCCAGAGAGTCTGCACTAAAGGAAAATGTCTAAGTCATTTGTATGACAGGGAAAATTACAGCGCAGTAAATACAAAGATATTAGACTAGAGTTCAAGAGACAAAGAATTAGACTAGGACTGCAAATAGCGTCAACTCAAGTATCAATTCCAAATGACAGGACCTACCTAGAACACTTCGTTGAGAGTGAGCTATGGATACAGCTGGGTTCAGCAGGAAAAATACTAATAGAATTTTGACCTTAGATAGGCGTGAAGAGGAACGTGTCTGGAGGAGGAAGGGAGTGGAGAATGTGGGCATCCTTTCCGAGGCAATGTTGCCCACAGCTTCAGCTCTGTGATTTTCCCCCAAGTCCTCTTTATGCTTCATTATCTGTAAAACAACAGGGCTGGACTATATCATGTCTAAGACTGTTTTCAGTTTTATCATTTTAAATCTGTGCAAATTATGCTCATGAATTTTAGGAATAAACATTTAAGATTATTGATAACATGGAAACATTGTAGATATGTAACTCAACTTGATACTTTCTGTAGAAAAACTGAGTGAAAAGACACAATTCAGGATAACCATTAAATCTGACTCCAAGCCTGTTAGGAGGTGTGCTTACTGGGTCATATCACCAATATGATCCACATAGGATTTACTAAAACAAAGTGTCAAAGTGTTTCGAGAAGAAATCATCATTTATTGTTTTCACACTAATAGTCAGAATAATTCCATAGAGAAGTCACGTGACATTAACAACATAAAATATTGAGCACAGTTTAGAGATCTGCCTGAGTACCTGCTCTCTCAGCTACTTTTTTATACTAATTTTTTTTTTTTGAGGAAGATTAGCCCTGAGCTAACTACTGCCAATCCTCCTCTTTTTGCTGAGGAAGACTGGCCCTGAGCTAACATCTTCCTCTACTTTATACATGGGACGCCTACCACAGCATGGCATGCCAAGAGGTGCCATGTCTGCACCCAGGATCCGAACCAGTGAACCCTGGGCCGCCGAGAAGCGGAATGTCCACACTTAACCGCTGCACCACCAGGCCGGCCCCCTCTCTGAACTATTAAGGTTTACATACTACATGTAACAATTTGGAAGGCACTATTAGCAACAGATGATTTTTAAAGTCTAAATCCATCAATATTTTGTTTATGTCCAACCTTAAAAAGGAGAAAAAAGATTATTAAGATAAGGAAAGTTAGTAAGGTAAGATTAAGATTAGAAAAGCTGCAGTGATTATGGCAAGACATTTTAATATGGAGTGTTTTACATCAAACCTGAATCCTTGGTATCTGTTGATCTGTGCTAACCCAAACCTGAAATCATGACTCCAACTTAAGTCCCAACCTATTGAAACTTTACTAGTCAAACTGGGGTCGGGGGAGGGGCTCTGTTATTTTGATCGCCTTCTTTTTGGTTCTTTATAGCTGAAAAGAGTACAGTATGTGGAAATAACCCCATTTTTCCACCTAAAAACTGTTTTATTCAAAACTGGTTTTAATATTCCAAGAGAAAACCAAAAATGCTGAGAGAGAAAATCTGTGCTGAATTCACAAACTAATTGGTAAAACAGCTGGGATTCAGCTTCAGCAAACCATTGCTTTGATTTGAGCATGGACAGGAATCAGGATTAGTTAGTTGGAGGGAATAATTTAGACACACTGTTGCCAAGGTAACCTCTTCCTAATTTGAGGGAAGATCTTCACAAATTCTAACACAGACAAAGGAACTAATTTTCCCTTTTCTTCATTCTTTGTTATGAGAAGACAAGTGAGAACATGCAATTGAAAGATGAATTTCAAACCAGGCCAAACAGAGCAGAGAAAAACTTGTGCAGCAGACAAATAAGTGTCTGCATAGCGAGCATTGGTAAATAACGGCAAGAGATCCAATGGGGAGAATTATGAAAGCTCTTAATTATTTTCCACTTAAGTCTTGAGTAAGTTATTTCTCACATAAAGTCCTTGAGCTCACTAAGAGCCAGACAAGGCATATTCTCTGGAGTTATTCTGACTCTAAGATGTAGAATTTTACCACTCAAGTGAGATTAAAAGGTAACCAATAATATTTATAGATTTGTGAGCAGGGAAGAAAATTGTATGTGAGTATTTATGTCTTATTAAATCATTCTTTGTACACAGTTTTCATAAAGTCCCTTTGGAAGACTGCTGGTTTTTATCAAAGCCTATTCCTCCTTTCTTTCATAGCAAGAAAGTTGTAGCGGGGCACATTATCTGGCTGGAAAGCCACTTGCCTACCACCCTTAGAGCCTGGTCTGGCCACAGGCATCAGTTCTCTCCACTGCAAAGTGAGCAGAAGTGATGGGAGGCACTTCCTGGTCTCGGGCTTGCTTTAACTCTGGACATTCATGATCTTTTCTCCCCTCCTGTGAGCCGAAACACACACCTGTGACCCAGTTGTACAATGCACATGAGGACAAGGCCCTGAGAGAAGATGGAGTAATGAGGGAGGTAGAGATCGGGGTCCCTGAATGACTGCATGGAGCAGAGGTACCCCAACCACCTGGGTTGTTTCTCTACGCATTCTTATGTGAGAGGGGAATAAATTTTTCTTTAAGCCACAGTATTCAGGAGGCCCATTATTGTAGCAGCTGAAGTGTCACAGTGAAAGATTTTCTGCAGGTATTTTTACACATATTATGCAATATTGTATATATACATAATGCATATCTATAGATATACGTGATAGAACAGTGACTATCATAAATGTATATATATGATAAAACAGTGACTACCCCTGTATCCCTCACTCTTATAATAAATAAAACATTGCCAATATGGTTATGGTTCCTGTGTACTCTTTACCAATCAAAATTCTTCCTTTCCCCAACCTCCCAAGTAACCATCAGGTAATCCTGAATTTGATGTTTCTTATTGCTAGACATGTTTTTAGAGTTTTACTAAATATGTATGTTTCCTTAAACAATGTAAAGCTTTATTTGCATGTTTTGTAATACTATATACATGGCATCTTTATCAGCTGGGAATTTTGGTTGCAGATGCAAAAGAAACTACTTTGGTTAGTTTAAGCAGACAAGGAATGTATTATAGAATATTAAGTGGTGCACAGAATCTCCAGAATTCTCAAAAAGGCAGAGTCTGAAACTATACAGTCCAACCACATCACAAAAGCTTCTTTAATGAAAATATCCATGCTTCTCATCAACAACTGTGATGCTGTGGGATGCAGAGAAAATATTTTTGTGTTTCTGCACCAGTTGGGCTTTCTGAATAAATTTTGCTGAAAACTCGGGATCCTGGAATAAGATGGTGGGAGAATTCCAGAGAGATTACCTAACTCTGAAGGTATGTGTCTACATTTCAGGAGAAAATGAGACCCAGGACCTTGGAGACATCTGCAGGTCATAAAAAGCCAGAGAGATACACAAGGCTTAGGGGGGCCCTGGAGAGATGTATGTCCATTCCAAAAGGTTAGAGTGAGAACCTGGGGTCCTTTCCATCCCATCTCCACAGGGCAAAGGTTTTTCTCCTGCCCTCCAGGAGAGCAAAGCGGAGGCAGCTGTCCTGTGTGGACGGAGAGAATCCATTTTTCTCCGTTCCTCACCAATGGAGCTTCCAGCTACATATGTAGGAGATTTTTCCATCTGGCTTTCATCATATTACCTCAGGGCTAAGAACTCAGGTGAGGCGGAATCAAGCACTTATTAATTATAAGGTAATAAACACGAAATCTGTCTCTGATCCAGAACACTTCCTGTACACATTCAGAATGAAATTAATAAAGATGAATATTAAAATCCCAACAAGTACCTGGGACTGGATGCTAGAAATTCCAACACTACTTCCCCCAAAACACTGTCCACCACCACTGCACTGACCAGATGCCTTGTCAGGTTATTGGGACACAGGCCCTGAGGGAGAGATGTCTGTGGAGGAAGTTGATCAAGAACACTCTCAGGAACAACAGTATTAGAGAGCGAGGAGGTAACATCAGGTAGAGGGAGAGGTTGAACTGTAATAAAATTGTACTAGAGGTCTCAGCCAATCCCTCAGGAGCTCTGGACATTTAACTTGTCCCAAGTTTTGACAAATGGTTCAGACCCCTAGAATTGACCATCATTGCATACAAGCTGTCTAGGGAGAGGGGCCAGACGCAGCTTCCTCCGGCTGCCCTCCAAGGGCAATGCTTAGAGATGGACGCAGCTGAGAGCTATCAGCAGCAAGATCCTGGCAATTTCGAGATGAGTGCTCTAGTCTTAAAGGAGAGCTCAGAGCGCAGCACTATGCCACCTGCCACTGATCACTTCCTCCAAATGTAGCCACCTCACATTGCTCACTTCTGAATCCAAGGCCTACATGGCCTACTGAGAGACACAAATGTGCATTTCCAAAAATTCTTTCATGGAGAATATACAAAGAGATTCACAGCAGTATGTGGCATCTGCCAATAAAACTTATTTACTGTATCAAGTTGCGAAGCTACTGATATCATGAATAACTTACTGGTCTTCAAATGAAGGATTTGAGCAGAGAGAAAAATTACATCAAAATCAATATAATTTTTTACATGAATTAACTTGAAAAATGTAACTGGTTAACTTTACTCTTTCAAGGAGAAAACCAAATGACATAGCTTATTGTCATCTATCTTCTTCCTGGCTTTCACCACGTGCTATGATAAGTACCATTTGCCAGTTTCTTATTTGAGTATGAGGTGTTTATAAGTTTCTATAAATTAAGATTATTTTAAGCTCCATATCAAAGGAGTTGTAGATCCACTTAAAGTATGACTTCTCCTTTCAGAAAAGGAAGGAAGGCTGACAAGGGCGGGAGAAGGGATACCATTAAACTTCACAAGGCTTGTTTCCATTACTGGTTGGCATATCCCCTAATTCTTCACAAATGTCAACGATGACTTGAAAAGGACTTTTTTTGAAATTTGAAAAAGCTGGTATTTCTTTCTAACATCCCTGAGAAACTAGCTCGTGTGGTGGAATGATGGAAACCAGGAGTTCTGGGAGCGCCCACCAGTAGAGTGTGAGCACTAAACATGAACAAGCTGATGGCAGGAAACAAATCCAATGGCAGGGAGCTTTCAGAAGTGTGGAGATCAGGAAAGGCATAGCTAAATCCAAGTGTGTATTCCATTCAGGAGACACAAAGTGCTTTCCTGTCCATGATAGAAGGTGTCCATTATACGCAGCCTGACATCAGCTGGCTGCCAGTCCTCCATGGCACGCAGCTGCATTTTGGCAGGGCAGGGGAGACGTGGGGACAGTGCAGGGGGTTATTCATGGTTGGGTGCTGCGACCATAAATCTAGGCACTTAGCAGTGGCAGTAGCCTGGTCAGCTTTTATGAAGGAACATACGTGTTGAGCTATGAAACATATTAGCAAATATCAATAGTCATTTCAGACTGGTGGTGAAAGCAGACACAGACATGATGTACGGATGTAAAATGAAGTTTACGTATCTAAGGAAGATCTACTTACCTCACTATAGAGAGAAGTCAGTGCACACAGAATATTGCAAATCAGAATGCCACAATCAGAATATTGCAAAAATCAATCACATTATCCTTTAACAGATTTTGTATGAATTTCCATGTGTTCCTAAAAAAGGGAATAATTGCAGGTGAGAAATCTGATTGAAAGTTATGTCAAACTTTCTGGAAGCTCAAGTGCCCTGCTTCTAGCCCAGTGTCATATATTTAAATCTGGAAAAGTTCACCATGCAGGCTAATCCGGATACGTGCCAGGAACTCTACCGTGTGAGCCAAGTAGATGTCATCAATCCAGGTGCTGTACAACATAAAATATGGTAATAGAATAGAGTATAATTCAATTAGAGGGTTCCTTATCAGGGGTTCGTTTATCACCTGGTTTAAGTGCTCTCCTGAAATGAGAGCTAAGAAACTGGAGCAATGGTTATCTCTGGAAGTCATGCTAACAGATCCTATTCCTCTTGACCCTGAAGGCACTGCTGTATCTGGACCAATTATTGAAATAAGGGGGAGGGAGATGTATTTTCCAGATCAAAGTGCCATATCAAGTACCAGAGCCTGTGTTGATTTGCTCTAGGAAAAGGACTACATCTTCCATGGAGTCATCACTTTATTAAGCTTGCATTCATAAACCTCATTCTCCAAGGCCCAAGTACAACAGGTGAGGTAAACAAGCCTGTAATAAGGACAGCTGCACCTGTATCTTTCAAGGTTTTGATAGTGCATCTCATCTCTATGACTTCCCAGGGATATAGCATTTCTTCAGCTTATAATTTGGTAGGCTCTAGACTCTTCTTCCATGCTAGTCTTCATACCATTTTGGAAATTAGCTGAGTATGTCTAATCTAATAATATACTTAGGAAATAGGATGAACAGTGGGAAGGCTGTGTTTTCACATCTAATAGGCCCATTGTGACATGGTCTTGAGCCAAAATTCCGTGTATCACCTGACTTCAACTCCCCTTAAGCTCACCGTGACTGGTGAACCACAAAAATGTTCTGGGTATCAGTATCAGTTTTCTCTTGCTGATGTAACAAATTACTACATATTTAGAGGCTTAAAACAACGCCCATTTATTATCTCAGTTCAGTAAGTTAGAATTCCAACCAGGGGTCTCATCAGGCTAAAATCGAGCTGTTGCTTCCAGGCTCAATCTGGTCGTTGGTAGAATTTAGTTCCACACATTTATTGGACTGAGGTCCCCATTTGCTTGCTGGCTTTCATCCGGGGGTCACTCTCAGCTTCCAGAGGCCACCTGCATTCTCTGGCTCTTGATTCCCTTCATCTTCAAAGCCAGCAATGGTTGATGAACCCACCATGAATCTCTCTGATTTTCCCTTCTGATGCATTTCTCTTCCGTCTTCCTCTTGTGATGGCATTGCAGTGTACTTTCTCAAGGATATCTAATCTTTTTCACGCAAGAAGCTCTGGGTTTGTGAACCAACTATGGGTTGGGAAATTGATAAGATGCAAAGCCTACAGTATGTGACCAAAAAGGAGTTAGACTGTTGGAAAGTGACATAATAGAAACTTGGCTAAAACAAATCTCTAATCCTAAAGAAGTTTCCAAACATCAATTCCCTGCAATAAAGTAATATCTAAAATAATGTTTATAACTTGTAGTAATTTAATTGCACACTTTGTCTTTTTTTTTTTCCTAAGGAAGATTAGCCCTGAGCTAACATCTGCTGCCAATCCTCCTCTTTTTGCTGAGGAACACTGGCCCTGAGCTAACATCCGTGCCCATCTTCCTCCACTTTATATGTGGGATGCCTGCCAGCATGGCTTGCCAAGTGGTGCCATGTCTGCTACCCAGGATCCAAACTGGCGAACCCCAGGCCACCAAAGTGGAACGTTTGCACTTAACCGCTGTACCACAGGGCCAGCCCCTGCACACTTTGTCTTAAATGGGGGTTGTATGGTATCAAATAGAGAATGATAAGACTATATATAAGCTATTTTATATTTTGATGCATATATGTGTGATACTTTATGATGTGTGTGTGTGTGAGAGAGAATATATGAATAGCAAGCTATAGGTATTACAGTGGACAAAGAAAATGTGTTTAGTGTTATATCCAAACTAAATAAAATAATGACCTATATTTAAAATATGCAGATTTATTGTTGTACTTCATGTAAAAATATAGCATGGTTCACATAAAAGAATAATTAGTGGGGCCGGCTCCGTGGCCAAGTGGTTAAGTTCACACGCTCCACTGCGGCGGCCCAGGGTTCGGATCCTGGGCGCGAACATGGCACTGCTGGTCAGGCCACGTTGAGACGGTGTCCCACATCCCACAACTAGAAGGACCTGAAACTGAGATATACAACTGTGTACAGGGGGGTTTGGGGAGATACAGCAGAAAAAAAAAAAAAAAAGATTGGCATCCGTTGTTAGCCCAGGTGCCAATCTTTAAAAAAGAAAAAAAGAATAATTAGTATTATTTGTATATTGATAAACTGAATATTTTAGTAGCTAACTTGATGTTTATTAGATAGAACATAGATTCAGTAGTATATGAACTAAGCTGGAAATGTATTCCTCTGCCTAGCCATGAGTGATCCAGGGCCGGTATGAAGAATCTGCTCCACCAAGTCATCTTGTTGGTCTGCTCTCCCTGGCATATTGCCCTTATCCACATGGTCTAAGAGGACTTGCTACAATGTCCACTTTCCAAGAAGCAGGAGAGAGGAAGGGGACAAGAGAGGACATGTTCTCTCCCTCTGTGAGCACAACCTATAAATAGCCACATCACTGCTGACCACATCGCATGGGGCAGAACTTAGTCACATGACCACATCAAGATGCAAGAATGGCCGTGGAATACAGTCAACAATAAGATAGACTGCATTTATTAAGCACCGACTTAGTTACTGTACTAAGCCCTTGATGTCGAGTTTTTATTTTTATTTAATCTTCACAACTAACATTAGGCCTATATGTATTACAATTGACTTGTCTGAAGTCACAAAGTTGAAAAACTAGGACCAGAACTCAAGTTTCCCAATTCCTAGTTCTTTTCTCTTTTCACTCTATCATGCCTTAGTGATAATATGACGACTTTTGAGCCTAGGGCAGAAGGGGCATAGGCTTGTAATATGATGTAGTCTTAAGTACCAGGAAAGTCAAAATGAAATCATGTCTTTTCCAACAAGTGCTTTAAGCAGAACACCCTTTTCGATGTCTTTAGACTCTTCCATTGAGAAGAATTAAAACGGGAGGTCCCTCGATGGAAGGCCAGCTATAAATGATGCTTAGTCTGAATACTTTTGCAACTAAACTCCACACATGAAAATGAGCATCTTTAAATTTCATGATCAGCTATAGACTTGATGATGCCACTGCAATTGTGCCTTTTCCATCTCTGTCTGGAACTTCCCATCCAGCACAACTCCCTGTAGCACCACAGGTACTTTAGCAAGCTCCCTGCTGAGAACATTTACCCCCAAGATTTCCCTCCTCAGTGCAAAATAAGGTTCCACTTCAGCAGCTCTATTTTGGCTGCTGGTTAGTGAAACATTTAACAACAACAACAAAAAACACCTCATTAGCAAGTATATTGTAATATAGAAAGAACTATGGTACAGAAAGACATGACATTTATGGGAAGCATGGTGTAGTTCAGGAGTTGAAGTGGGACAGAGATGACAGTTTATAAAAATGATAATGGATTTTAAATATCTAAAAGTAAAAAATCAACTTGAGCAACAGCAATTTGCTAACCTTCTATCTTTCATGAGAACAGAAAATTTAGCCAAGTATCAGGGGTCAAGAATTCACCCAGAAAAACTTGGTAGGAGAGAAACAGAAATTCCTGGCTCCGAGTAGGAAAGCTGATGCTAGAAACACATTCAAAAGCAAACCGTCCTGGTAACAGAGCCCTATCATCTTGGATGCCTTCACATATAGAAACGATTCCATATTTCCAAGTGCCTCCATTCTCCACTTTTAAAAAGAGAAGAGAGAAAGGAATGGCAAACTGCTACGCAAGCTGGGACAAATTCTTTTCCCATGAAGGAACTGCTGCCATATGACATCTCTGTGCACTTTGGTGGCCCTTAGTTCTCATGGCAAAAGGGAACACAACTAGAAGCAAAGATAAAATTTCTGCTGCGGCTACTCGTCACTCCATTTCACGGGAGCAATTCCCTCTTTGACAGCACTTCACCCTCAAGTACCAACTATCAAAAGCGGTACATGGGGTTAAAAATTCATCCCGGGACACAAAGGGCTTGATCTGAGCACAAAAGCCTTCTAGAATGGAATGGAAAATGGAACATTTCACGCCTCTGGCCACTCAGAGTTTATTAGCTTCTTGTGTAACAGGCAGAAATAGACTGAAGAGATTTTGTGGACTCTGACACAAGGTCCAACAGTGTTTATAAGAGAGGAAAAAAAAGTGGCTAACTTTGTCATGAGCAGAACATGCTGGAAAACTTTAGATAACAAATGGCTACTTAAAAATCCTTGCGTATTGTGATTTTACATTTTGAATGAAAATAGACGTTCAGAATTCATCTTCAGAGGACAGAAGTGAGCTGCCTCCCATACTTCCGTGCCAAAGTTTCTTCAGTGGAGAGCAGCGATGTGGGCAGATGGCAAAGTGGTAGAAGGTGAGATGCTGTGATATTGTCAAGATATTTCTTACCCCTGTGCCTTCTTTGTTCTGAGGAAACAGGAGACTCTTTTCTCTGGCAATGACTAGATGAATCATTTTGTCACAAAGAACCATCTCCCCTTCTGGGACAAACACAGAAGGAAAGAGGGAGACAACATGGGGAGAGGGTCCCAGGGTAAACACACCTGTTTAGTCTCTGTGACTTCACTGGGTCAGGGCAGAGTAGCCAGTGGGCAGCTAGGGCCAGCCGGCCCCTCCTCTTGTCCCAGAGGTGGCTCCTAGCAGTCTTACGAAGCTTGTTTTTGGTTATTTTGGAGGCAATGCCTTTGAAGGCCATGGTGATGCTGATACTCACTTAAATTGAACTGGGTTGGGAGATCTCCATGGCAGTTTTCACACCTCTATCTTCTACTGCAGGAGGTCCTGTTGGCCCTGCACACTGTGCATGCACAGCTGTGCACACTTCTGGTTCAGCTCACACTGGCAGCTGTCTGCTTCCAGCACCTGGTCCATCTCCCACGTCATTTCGCTGGGTTCTATGAGCTGGTGATCTTCATATTCCATGTCAAGTGTAGTGAGCACAGCCCGCCTCTGGAAATTCTCTTTTTTATCACCATCTTGGCTGCCCCCCATGTGAGGCTGGAGAGTCTCCAATGGGTATTTGCTTTCAGGTTCCTTCTGGCAAACCTGAAACACAGAATCCTGTGTTTAAACTTGAAGCTGAACTTGTTGAAGCTCCCAGTGGCTCTCAGCCAGCCCTGGCTGTTGCCAGAGGGAGAGGCTGGGGTCACACCAGAGGGCAAATTCCACGGTCACGCACCTGTCCCAGCTGCCAAGCACAGACAGAGTTTTCTTGGAAATAGTCATGTGCAAATTGGCTCCATCTGGGCCCCTATCACTGCTGCTTATGTCGTGGGTGGGAGGGGACGCCACATAGGCACTGCAGGGGCTGCGGCACTTCACAGAGGCCTGGCTGGGCTGCACGGGGCTGACTTGGATTCCTGGTGCAGGCGGCTGGGCGTGGGGGACTGTGGGGGAAACAGAAGCTGTGGAAGCCTCAGACCCTGGCACAGCTAGGCTTCCTTTGCTATTCTGGCCAGAGGTCTGGCCAAGGCTGGCCCTCTCCAAAAGCAGAGATTTACTGCTTTGGTATGTGCTGGTGGAAAGCTGCTGTCCCTGGAGGGGACAGAGGTGGTCTTCTACTCCTCCAGGATGGGTAGGGGGCTAGCAGGCACACTGGCTGTGCTCCTGGCCTTCCACCCAGACTCTTCAGACCCCTTATTTTCTAAGTTACTCCTCTGAGTAGTCTCAGAGTAGGAAGCAGAAGTGAGAACGGTAGGCTGGCTGAAACTCTGCTGCATGGGGTTGGCAGAGACATGGTGCTGTACCTCATGGGATGGGAAGGAGTGAGCTTCAGGGTGATGGTCGTCCTCCAGCTTAGATCTCTTACAGCCCAGGAGCAGAGAAGCAGCCATTACCTCTGTATTTCTGGCTCCTCAAGGAGTCCTGCTTATCTTCCTATGTATAACCCATGGAGACCATCAACCCAGTCTGCCAGGGGAGCTTGTAGTCAAGGAGTAGCTCCATGTAAGACTTTACTTCCTCATTTTCACAGTCCGCATTCATCTATGGATCTTTCATGATTTGCTCTGAAGTGCCTCTTTTGCTGGGATTGAGCAAAAGAAATTTCTAGAGCAGGTTTCTGCACTCCATGGATATGCAGAAAGGAATATGGTATTTTCTGTCCAGTACTGGCTCTTGCAGCTTCTTGAAATTCCATCCATCAAAAAGCAGGGATCCTGGCTGGCCCCGTGGCCAAGTGGTTAGGTTCACGTGCTCCGCTGCAGGCGGCCCAGTGTTTCGTTGGTTCGAATCCTGGGCGCGGACATGGCACTGCTCATCAAACCACGCTGAGGCAGCGTCCCACATGCCACAACTAGAAGGACCCACAACGAAGAATATACAACTATGTACCGGGGGCCTTTGGGGAGAAAAAGGAAAAAAATAAAATCTTTAAAAAAAAAAAAAAAAGGCAGGGATCTCCTGACTGGTGGGTATGTGATGACTCCCATGCAACACATATCTACCAGGGGTACATCCTACTTTTGGCCCTGGAAGAGTTCTGGGGAAGCATAAGGAGGACCACCACAGGAGGTGTACAAGACCTTTGGTGTCGCCAAAGGTGAATTTCTTGCTGAAGACAGTCTGCAATCTTGATGGTCATGTCAGCATCCAAGAGCAGGTTTTCTGCCTTTAAGTCTCTATGAACAATAGACTTCTGGTGACAGTACTGCCCAGTAGACACTATCTGGTGGAATGTGGCTCGGGCCTCTTTTTCTTTCCTACACCATGAGCCAGTAGGTGCTCAAACATCTCTCCTCTACCAGCATACTCCAAGACAAAGTGGAATGCTTCCTCAGTCTCTATCACTTCAAATAATTTCACTGTGTCTGGATGATTCAAAGTCTTCACGATTCTTACTTTGCGGGATAGTTTCTGGAGGCTGCGTTCTCTTGAGTTTTGTCTACGATCTTCACCAGTCAGAACGCACAGGGCCAGTTTCGCCTTGGTGAAATTACCCTTGGTGGGGTTACCCTTAGCAGTGTTCTTAAAGAATCCGGTAGCTGCCAATATGGGTCTTTTCTTCAGTAGCCATGGCTGACTGAGAGACACTGCAGGATTTTGGACTTACCGCTGGGCTGGGAGTCCAGGTGTCCCAAGGCCAGCTTAAAATTTGGAAAAGTTCATGAGAAACTTGACCCACATCACCTCAAAAGAAAATCAACTCCAACGCCCACCTGATGAACCACTCTTTATAATGGAATCAAAACACAACATCAGACCAAAACAGAAAACAAACAAAAAACGTACTAGCACACTAAATTTTAAAAATGAGAAAAATAAGAAAAAGAGAGAAAAGGAGAAAAAGAATAAAGTGAGAGAAAAAATTTAAAGAGTGAAGGAAAAAAACAAAAACACAAAAATAATAATAACAAATGAAAAGACAAGAAACCCACAATGCCAAGGAGGAAACCAGTTAACTGTAATCAAAGTCCCTCAGGTCACTGAAAACCAGCTTCCTGAGCCAGAAGGACTACACACCTAACTAAGTACTTAACTAGGGGCTTGGAAGTCCATAACACTGGCATAACAACGAGCAAGCAATGGACCTATCATGGCTGAGGATAACCCACAGTAGTTTGTCACATTTCAGTCCTCGGAATCCTTTACTCTCTTAAAAAAGAATAACACCGAAGAACTTTTTGTTTATGTGGGTTCTAGCCCATGATATTTACTTTATTGGGAATTAAAACCTGTAGGATGCTTTCATGGCATTTTTATTTCTAGTTGGAAAAGCTGCAATAATTGTTGGCTTTTAAACAGCTCATAATGTCTACACTTAAAATATTCAATTCTTTTTTTCTTTAAACTCTGAGTGCTTGGTCTCAAAATGATGCCAACATTTAGCTGGCATCATGAGGCTATACAAAAAGGTTCTGTTGCATAAGACACGATAAGGTACATTATTAATATCCATAAAACTGAGGGCAAGATGGCTTTCATCATGCTTTCATTTCTTATTTACGGTTTTGCTCAGTTGCTTTGGAGTAGATTTCTCCTTTCCAAGAGCCAAAGAACTTCCTATGTACTTAAGTTTCAACATCTTTAAATACAGAGGTTACAGCTGTGGTTTGAGAAAGCAGGTCTTCTACTCTTTCTTTTCTAAATGAATAATCCATCGTGCTCCATGTCCCTTTTATTCAGCATGTGTAGTGCGGTCCGGGTGCTTGACATGACACCAGTACCTCAGGGGCAGGAGCCAAGATGCTCCTACATGATGTTTTAAGCAACCGCTCATTGAAGTATAATCTAGATTCAGAACATGGACAAATGATCAGTGTACAACCTGGAGGCTGTTCGCGTATTGAACTCCCTCTTTAACTAGCACCCAGATCAAGAATCAGAACATAGGAGCTCCCCAACATCCCCCATCCTTCTTTCTGGTCACTTCCTCCCCAAGCATAGCCACTATTCTGTCTTCTAACGGTACAGATTAGTTTTGCTTGATTTTAACTTTACATAAATAGAATCATACAGTACTACGTCCTTTGTGCCTGCTTCCTTTACTCAATATTTTTGTGAGATTTATTGTTTACTTTGTTATTCTAAATGCTATATAGTAGCCCACTGTGTGACTATAATACTATTTGTTTATCCAATTAACTATTACGGGGCATTGGGTAGTTCTCAGGTTTTGGATGTTTACGAATACTGCTGCTCTAAACATTCTTGTTCAGCTCTTTCAGTGAGCACGTAGGTGCTTGTTTGTCGGATATATACCTATAAATGGAATTTCTGGTTTATAAGGCACGCATATTTTAAATTCTAAATATACTGCAGTTTGTACCGGTTTACACACCCAACACCAGTGTATGAGAGTTCTGTTTCCTCTCTAATACCTAGTATTGTCTGCCTTTTAAATTTAACCTTTCTGTGTGTGTGTAATGGTGTAGCATTATGGTTTTAATTGGGTTTTGGAACTCTTCCTACATATCCTATCCATCGCCCCCATTCATTGCTTTTTATTTTTTAAAAAGCTTTGTAGTACAGAAATTTTTAAACACATGCAAAATTAGAAAGAATAATATAATGACACTCCCTCATGTATCTATCAACCAACATCAATAATGATCAAGACTGTTGTAATCCTTTTTATTTTATCCATAAATACTTTAGTCTGCATCTTTAAATAAGCACTTTATTTTTTGAAACACAGACACCATGCCATCATCAAATTTAACAAATAACAGTATCATATAATACCAATCTATATTCAAACTTCCCAGCAGTCTCAAAGATATTTTGTTACCAAACACATAGCAATAGACATTGGATTGGTGGTTACAGGGGGGAAGCGAGGAAGGAGGAGGGAAAAAGGGGTGATTAGGTTCACATGTACGGCGATGGATATTAATTAGTCTTTGGGTGGTGAACGTGACGTAATCTACACCGAATTCGAAATCTATTATGTTGTACACTTGAAAGTTATATAATGTTATAATCCAATGTTACTTCAATAAAAATAAATACATAAATAAATAAATAAATAAAATGAAAAATAAAAAGTAATCTGAACTATCCTAAGTTACAATAAAAGGACATGGTTAAGAAAAATGCACTGTTTTACTGTTGATGTTCAATAGATATTTACTATAAAAAAAGATATTTTGTTACAGTTGATACGTTTGAATAAAGGTCCAAACAAGGTTTGAAAATCTAATCGATTATTACCTTTTATTCTAGCCTTCAAGCTCTATTTACAGTATCTTTTAGTTTTGTTTCAAAAGCCTGAGGAATCATATGCATTTCAGAGGAACTGTGAATACATGTTCTGTAAAAGCAGAAGCCAAAGTAAAATTATTTCCAAATATGATTTTCCTTTAATACCATGATTATTCAGACTATTTATTGGAATGCAGAGCTATAGATGGTGTGCCAAGATTCTCATATCTTGAAAATCTAAGTAAAAAAGTATTTGTAATCCCCAGAGTGGATAGCTTCAAAGTTCACACAAATGTATTATATTGTGAAAAATATGTCAATAAAAAATAATCAAATATACTCTAATCCTCATATTAAGAATATAATAAAGTTCACATTTTGGAAGCAAGAATATTTCAAGAAATCAACTTGCATACCAATCTATTGAAAGAAATGTATTAAATTCTTATTGTTCAAATCTAGTATCTATAACATGTGCTGCAGCTGTTCAGTGGCTATTAAGACTGAAATGTTCCTTATTATCTTAGACTCCAATGTCCATATAGATTTAAGCAGGATTTTTTAAGGGTATTTTGACATGGGCATAGAATGAGGCAGCAGAATAGAGAAGAAAATATATTGCACTGTCAATTAAGAGATAAAAGTTCTGGCATATTCTCTATTTTTAACTAGAAACTTGATATTAGGTAAGTCAACAATTCTTTGCCTCAGCATCTTCTCTAAAATGAGACAAAAATACTTGTCCTATTTAGTTCCTAGGGTTGTAAGCTTTCTTTGTAAAGTGAGACTTCTCTAAAGATACCAAGAACCTTTTTCTGCCAAACCAACCATCTTTTTGACAGGCTGTTGTCAACAAATATAAGTGTTTTATAACTTACTCCTATCCTTTGCAGAAATTATAGACATACACATTTCATTTTGAATTTAAAATAAAGCCACTGTATCCTGAAGCTCATAAGGTCGAGTTTTCAGTACATGATGAATTTGGTGGCTATAAACATTGAGGGAGCCGTGGGCTTCTACAATGGACTAAGGTCATTCTTTCCAGTCACAGTCACATCCAAGTGTATTTCACCACTCCCTCCACACACGGATTGAAATACAATGTTGTGGCGCTTGCAGCAACTTTAGAGACACCCATCGTCCTCATTTCAAAGTTCAGCCAACTCTTGTGCTCTTTACTAGAGTCCACAAATAGGATGGTACTATACTTGACTTTTAAAAGTGCTTCCATATAAATCTTACCCTCTCCCCCTTTCCTTTCACAATCAATTTTCTCTCTCCTCTGTTCTTCTCAAAATAGCTATATGAAAACAAACAGCTGGCTCTTCTACAGGTCTCTTAGAGGTGGTCCTGAAGGACACTGGAAGGGGATGGCTGTATCGGACTGTTCTAGTATCCCTTTACAATTCAACCTTTCTTTGAAATTCCACTTTGATTATGTTGGGGTATTGATTTTTGTAGGTTTATAACCTGCTATGTAATGTGATACTATATTTGCCTTCATTCAGTTAAAAACCATGAGGAGGTGAGTTTTGCTAGAAGTAGGCACAGAGACTCTGAGAATTTAGCCAGGTGGTGATTTGGGGAAGCTGAACCAGAAGATGGGCTGGAATCGAATGCAGACTCAAGGGAAGGAGGGCATGTGAAAATTCAGCTGCCAAGGCTGGCTAATTTGGTGTGAGGCTGTCACCTGCTTATACAACAAATCTAGGGGTCATTTCAGAAGAAACTCTGAGAGCCCTCTTTGTATTGCTCAGAGTCAGCTGGGTCTCTCTGCTGCTTCCTTTTTATTCCTGACAGTTCACTTCACAAACATGAGCATCAAGGAGTCTTACTGGGTTTGGTATCAGATTTCCCATTTTGATACATATAGGGAAAGTTTTCATGATCTTCATAGAATCTCTTGGTTTCTTCTCTCTTTAATTTAGGATTACAACAGCCTTACGCTCCATGTGCTTCTACAGCTCTTATTAATATAATGTTAGTCATTTAAAGAATATTTTTTCCATTGCTTTTCCATTGTTGTTTTGCGATGTCCATCTTTTACTTGAGATCAACTGTGTTTGCTAAATATTCAATAACATTTTCAAACAGTCTGCAAGCTTTCTGCTGGTTGTTGTTTTTTTCCTAATATCCACTTTTTAAACGTCCTAAAATCATATAGTTATAAAATGAATTCATTTGATCTCTTTTTTACTTTAAATAAACTAAAGAATACAATTTTTTCTTTTAAAAAAGGTATCCTCATACAGAATACATACATTCTTTATAAAGTAAACATGATATAGAAACTAGGCTTTTTTTTTTTGCTTAACAAAAGAGAAATACAGATAAGTGTATGTCATAAACCCTAGAGGTGCTATCACAAAAATGAAATACATAAGTATAGCTAGTAACTCAATAATGGAGATAAAATGGAAAACCAAAATATACGAAGTCCAGCAGAGACAAGAATAAAGACAAGAATAATAAACAATAGATGAAACAAACAGAAAACAAATAGAAAGATGGTAGCTATACACCCAGGCAGATTAATAATTACTTTAAATTTAAATAGTCCAAACCAGGTGTAGGTAAACTATGGCCTAGGGGCCAAATCCAGCCTGCCTCCTGTTGTTGTAAATAAAGTTTTATTGGAACACAGCCATCCTCATTTGTTTATGCCTTGTCTATATATGCTTTCACACCACAATGAGAAAGTTGAGTAGATGCAAGGAGAGACTGTACAGCCTCCAAAAATTAAAATATTTACTATTTAGCTGTTTACATAAAAGTTTGCTGACCTCTGCTCTAAACACTCCAATTGAAAACCGAAACTGCCAGACTGGATAAAAAGCAAAACCCAACCAAATACTTCCTACAAGAAATCTTTACATTTTTGATATAAAGATGCAGATAAGATAAAAGTCAAAAGATGAAAAAAGTATTGTCATGCAAATTCTTTTCAAAAGAATGCTGGGGATCTATATTAATGCCAGACAAAGTATATTTCAGAACAAGAACTATTATCACAGATAAAGAGGAGTATTTATAACAAAAAAGGGATCAATTCCTCAAGAAGACATACATTCCTTAATGTATATGCACCATGTAAGAGAGCTACAAAATACATGAAGCAAAAACTGACAGGACTAAAAAGAAAGACAAATCCACAATTATAGTTGAAGATTTCTACATTCCTCTTTCAGCAATTCAGAGAAAAAGTAAGCCAAAAATCAGTAATAACAGAGAAAACTTGAACAATGCTATTAACCATTGTGGCTTAATTTATAGAACACTTCTTATGATGACAGCAGACTATACATTCTTTTCAAGTGCAAATGGTATGTTTCCAGAATAGACCATATGCTGCTCCATAAACTGTCTCATTAAACTTAAAAGAAATGATAGTTATTCTGATGATGAAATTAAATTAGAAATCAATAAAAGAAAGAAATCTG
This sequence comes from Equus przewalskii, assembly GCF_037783145.1. Taxonomy (NCBI): domain Eukaryota; kingdom Metazoa; phylum Chordata; class Mammalia; order Perissodactyla; family Equidae; genus Equus; species Equus przewalskii. Next base: position 53,436,030 of record NC_091849.1, read on the forward strand.
AAAAATATCCAAATATGTGGGAATTAAATAACACAGTTTTAAATAACCTATCTATGAAAAAAGGAATCACAAGAGGAATCAGAAAATATTTTGAACTTAATGAAAATGAAAAACAGCATATCAAAATTTTAGGAGGCAGCTAAAGCAATGCTAGAGGGAAACTGATAGCTTTAAATGCTTATTAGAAAATAAGAAAGGTCTGAAGTCAAACAGTGTATACCTTAAAAAGCTAGAAAACAAAGAGTAAATTGAATCCAAAGCAAGTCATAGAAGGGAACCATAAAGAGCAGAAATTAATGAAATAGAAAATGGGGAAAAAGTACAGAAAATTTATGTAACTTACATCTGGTTCTTTGAAACTGTAACAAATTTACAGAAAGGCTACTTGAGCTAATAATAACAAGTACATTTAGAATAAAAGGTCAGTATATAAAATATATATAAAGTATATATATAAAAAATCAAGAGTGTTTCTATAAACTATAGTGGCAAGGAACAAATGGAAACAGAAGTTTTAAAACAATACATTTACAATAGCATCCAAAAACATGAATTACTGAGAGATAAATTTTTGCTAAATAATGTGTATAAGACCTGTACAATGAAAGGCACAAAATGCTTTAGGGAGAAAAAATAGAGAGATAAATAAATGGAGAAATATACCATGCTCAGGGATGAGAAGACTAAACATTTTTTAAATGTCAATTTTCCCCACAGTAGCCAGTAGGGTCATTGCAATCCTAATCAAAATCCCAGCAGGTTTTTTTCATAGAAATTGACAAGTTGTTTCTAAAATTTTATGAAAATGCAAAGGACTTAAAATAGCCAAAACAGCTTAGGAAAAGAAAAATAAAGTTGGAAGACCCACACTACCTGACTTCAGGTCTCGCTCTGAAGTTAGTAATCATGGTAGTGTGGTATTGGCCTAAGGATAAACATAACAGTGGAACAGAAACATACCCTACATTTATAGTCAATTGATTTTTTCTTTTTTTGGGGGGGAAAATTGGCCCTGAGCTAACATCTGTGCCAGTCTTCCTCTATTTTATGTAGGACGCCACCACAGCATGGCTTGTGGCATGGTGCTAGGTCTGCGCCTGGGATCCAAACCCACAAAGCCCAGGCCACCAAAGCAAGCATGTGAACTTAACCACTATGCCACCAGGCTGGCCTCTTCATTTACAGTCAGCTGATTTTTCACAAAAGTGATTAAATGGGGAAATGACAGTCTTTTCAACAGTGCTTTATAGCCCCTTTGGGGAAAAACGTATCTTACACCTCACCTAATACTTTATATAAAACTTAAAGTGGATCTTGGATCTGCTGGAACATAAAAGCTAAAAATATAAAACTTCTAGACCCATGTTGTCCAATGTAGTAGCCACTAGACACAGGTGGCTAAACAAACTTAAATAAATTCAAATTAAATTAAAAAATTAGTTCTTTAGCTGCAGTAGATACATTTCAAATGTGCGGTAGCCACGTGTGGCTAGTAGCTACAGTGCAGAGAGAGAAGCTTCCCAACATTGCAGAAATTTCTATTGGACAGTGCTATTCTAGAAGAAAACAAGGGAAAAAATTGTTATGGTCTCAGGATAGGCAATGATTTCTTAGATAGAACACAAAAAGTACAAAGTATAACAAAGAAATAAAATTGTACTTCCTAAAAATTTGAAACTTCTACTCTTCGAAGAACAATATTTAGAAAAGAAAAATGCAAGCCACAAACTGGAAGTAAATATTTACAATATATATCAAAGGACTTGTATCCAGAAAATATAGTTGCTTACAAAGTTAAGAATGCAGTAACAATACAATCCAGTAACTCTACTAATACCCAAGAGAAATGGAAAGATATCTCCATACAGAGTTATAAATGAGTGTCCATAGAGGTGTTATTTAGAATAGTCCCACTCTGGAAATAACCCAACTTTCCATAAACAGATGAATGAATAATCAAATTGAGATACAGTCATACAAAGGAATACTATTCAGCAATAAAAAACGAACAAACTATTGAGAGACACAACATCATGGATGAATCTCAAAAACATTATTCTGAATGAAAGAAGCCAGAAACAAAAGATTATGTAATGTAGGATTCCATTTATATGGAACTCTAGCAAAGAAAATTCTAATCTATAGTACAGAAATCAGATCAGGCGTTGTCTGGAGCTGGAGGAAGGATAAATTATCTGAGTGAAGAAAGGCACAAGAAAACTTTTTGAAGGTGACGGAAATGTTCTATATCTTAATTGTGGTAGTGGTGGTGTCTGCTTCATGGGCACATGCATCTGTCAAAACCCATCAAAATATACATTTAAAAATGGACGCATTTTATTGTATGTAAATTATGCCTCAACAAAGTTGAGATTTTTTAAAGTTAGCCAATTATATCTATTAAATATATACGGTAAAGAAAATCGAGTTTCAGTTTATATTTTGGGTTTTATGTAGGCATAAAAGAAGGAAATGAGAAAAAAGAGAAAGGCAGGAGATAGAAAAAATTAGAATTCAAACCAATTTCAGGCTATTTCAAAATCGTGAAGTGAGGAAGGGGAAATAGTTCTTTGATTCATTTGGACTTATTTATTTTGATTTAAAGTATCTTTTGTGTAATTAGAAGTAAAAAACCATTGCAATTATTTTTGCCCTCAGAATATTTTCCCCTGAGTAACATTATGTACAAATTTCATTTCACAGGCATTTAGACAGATTTTCGTGTAAATACATATTTGGGAAAGAATGTTTCCTTGCCAATTTCCAATGCACAAATTAGATAATACTAGGCATAAAAAGTTATGAGGTCGAATACTTTTCTTTGATTCCTATGCCAAAAGACCAGAATCTCTCATGTTCAACAAGCTCTTCTAATTTCATCCACGCTTGGTCTTGCGGAATACAAAATTTGGTACCAGAAAACCAACTTATTCCACTGCCAATTAGATAATGTGGCCACGTCCTTAGAAAGCACCAATATTAAATTAGTGGAACATCAGAAAAAAAGAAACTGAATTATGATTTTCCTTAGCTACATATGCATTTTTTTCCTATTACCCATTCTCCCACTTTCCCCCTAAACTGACTAATTTTCTATGTAGTGTTTAATGTTTTCAAGGCATTAAATGAGCTTGAACGCTTAAAATTCTTCAAAGCCTTATTTTCCTAATTACTAGAAAACAATACAGGACTTGGGGATGTTAGCAAAAACATCACAGTGCTTTTTGTTTTTCAGATTTTTAAAAGGAAAAAATATGCTTGAGTACATCGTTTGTTATATAGATACAGGTTTCGTTCAAATAATAGAAATCAGTTTTGCCAGAATCACAGAAAAAAAGTCAATACTTTCACTTATCTCCAAAGAGTTATCTAATGAATGAATTTAGTGAGTGAACAGATGAAACAGGAGTAATAGTTTACGAAGTGTACCCCAAAAAGTACCAAAAATTCACCATTAGTTGCAATTCTCAGCAACAATGAGGCTTGATTCCACACAATCTTAGTCAAGTCAAATGGATTTTATTCACATAGCACCTATTTCAGGGAGCAGAGGAACTATGCAACGCACTAATTGCAACCACGGAAGCCACAATCTAGACTACAGGCAGTCTGTTTAGTTCGTGTAAAGAGAGAGCAGTGCCCTAGCTGATCTGGGTAGCTGTGGTGCTACGAATGGTGATGACAGCATTAAAAGTAGTAAGGACGAAAATACTGAATTCTACTTTACACCTCCGCAGTTAAGTGATGGTAGAATATTTCAACGAAGAACCTTCGTTCATTCTGTTACATGGAATATTAGAGAAACAGTTAGAATCAAAGTTTGAGATGAGGTCTGGTAATCGTCTGTATGAGTCAAACTTGTCCCAATGCTTTAGCAATTAGCCACAAATGACAAGATGGTGGCTAGCCTGACATCTCCAGCCCCACTGGTAATCGTAACAGCTCACCTCGAATGGGTGCCTACTGTGTGTCAGGCACTTGTTCTGTATTTTAAAATTATCACATTTAAAAACAATCCTCCTAGACATTATTGCTACTCTCTTTTCAGAGATGAGAATATTGGTGTTTTCACAACTAAGTTCAAGCCCACAAAGCTAGGAAATGGTGGCAGTTCTGTCTAAAACCTGCCATTAAAACACTTCTTTGTTCCCTGTGGTGTTCTTCTCATCACTGGGGGAAGTTTAATAGAAGAAGCCAATGATCAGAAAGTTGTAATGATGATAGCTAATAGTTATTGAGTACATACTGTGTTCCAGGTACTCTACTAGAATTTTATTCAACTCACCAACATCCTAGGCTTACAGGCACTACCATAACTCCCCCACTCTTATATGATATTTATACTAACAAATAGCGTTCAAAGAATTTCAAATCAAGCCTTGGCAAGAGCTGTACTTGAAAACATTTTCAAACACTGCATGCAGCTTGCCCTTAACAAGTTCACAGATTCATGAGGGAGAGTGACAAAGAACAACTGAAAAACAGAGTTAAAAATTAAAATGCCACCATGGGGAATGCTTAGGTTGTTAATGGAACGCTTGAGAGAGGTCTCAACATTGACCTGAGATAGTGTCTCTGCACAAAACCTGCAAATGACATTCCAAAGGACAGAAAAAATGCAGTGTGATGTCTTCCAAATGAACTAGATAAATTGTAGGCAGTGAAAACTTCTGCCAGATGAGCACATCGGCAGAATGATTAGATGGGCTCCAATCACCGACTAGACATTGTATTACAACATGGACTATAAAGAAAGCACATTTTAGTTATATTAAGACTGAAAATAAGAACTTTGGGGCCTGGCAGATCTGGGTTTGAATCTCGGATTCATCACTGTCTAGTCATACGAAGTACAGTGTTTTCATGTACAAAATGAAAATAATATTACCGACTCCTAAGGGAGCTGTGAATACTAAAGGAGGCACATTTTTGAAGTCACTGACTCAATTGCAGCTGCTATTGTTAATGGCTCGATTCTGGCTTCCTACTGTGACTGTCCTCTTTGACAGAACTCAAGAACTCAACAGGTCCCTGTTTCTTCTCCTTTTGGCTGCTAGGACTTTAAAACCAGCCGGGGGCCACTAACATTGCATGGGGACAGACAACAGCATTCATCTTCTACTCCTCCAAGTTAACGGTGGCACTGATCATTTCTCAGGTGAGCTAATGCCTCTAAAATGTTTACTAGTTTGCCTTAAAATGAACAGTGGAATCATGGTTGATGTGGCATAGAACGATCAGACTCAATTGTCTTTTTTTCCCCATTTTTCCTATATGGATGCCACTTATTCCTACGAAGGCTTAAAAAAATTTCACCACTTCCCATTTCTTGACATGCACGAAGGAGCCTTTGTCAGTTAAATGAAAGCCAGAATAACTGCTGATGCTTCAATTTAGAGAAGCTGAAAAGGAAAAGTAAGTTTTCTCAAGTGGAGTTAAATATATTATTATCAAAGGGATCCCTGGGCAGATAGATTAGAAATAAAGAATCTTAGATGTTTCTGATATTTTTAAGAAAATAATTCAGAAAGTGTCTGATTGATTCTTAACATTCTTTCCTTTTATCCACAACAAACACCATCTTTAACCACAGACTTTGTTTCTCTTCTACATTACTCAAGTGCATAAACAAAATGCTAATTAGCATTAACATTTTGCATCTAAAAATGGTAAGTTAACTCACAAGATCTGTAACGGAAGCAGTCCTCCAACATTATACTCTGCTCCTTACCCTTCTCTAGTCCCCCCATTTTTTTTTTTTAAGATTGGCACCTGAGCTAACAACTGTTGCCAATCTTCCTTTTTATTTTTCCTGCTTTTTCTCCTCCAATCCCTCCAGTACACAGTTGTATATTTTAGTTGTGGGTCCTTCTAGTTGTGGCATGTGGGACGTTGCTTCAACGTGGCCTGACAAGCGATGCCATGTCCATGCCCAGGATCTGAACCAGCAAAACCCTGAGCCACCGGAGTGGAGCCCAGGAACTTAGTCACTCAGCCACAACCCATTATTCTCCTGAACCGATAACTATAGAAGCAAAACATGAGAATACTAACTATTTTTCAGTCCTTTCACTTATATGGGCATAAGGAGGGCCATCATTTGAATACACGCGAGTCCACTGCTATGAATAAAACCTATTCTCCAGGGCCTTGCCATCCCAGCCCGTCACTCCCACTCTGTTCTCACTCGTTCCTTTCTGAATACCATTTGAAGTGTATTTCCTGACTACAGCGCAGCCTCACCCAAGTCACCTTTGAGGATGTGCTCTTTCTACTGAGTCCCGAGCGAGCTTCCCCCTTTGCCTTTTGCCCTCAGCTACGAAAGGACCAAACAATCCTTTTCTTTCCAAAGTGCCGAGCAATCCTCAAGGCTCAATTGTCTAGTGAATTCTGTCCAGTACAGAAATTCAATAAAAATTGAGAAGAGGAAATACGTTCCTAACAGTACTTCTGAAATTACATCTAATACTCCTGATTTTCTTAATTTCTATCACTTCCTCACTTGTCATTTAGACCGAGTTATTAAACACAGTTCTTAATCTCTGGATCTGGAAATATACGTCTTATTGTACATTGCCAGAGAAAGAAGTTTCCACTATGAGCCTTGCAGGGTAACCACCACTAAATTAATTAAATAAGGAGGCCCCTTAAAGCCTGAAGTGGCTTTAAGGCCTTGGTAGTTAGATAAGCAAACCAAAACCTACGCCTGTAACGTCTCAAGGTTAAGAAATCAAAACCCAAGGACAACCAATCACAAACAGCCAACTAAACCTGCCCAGTAAGGCAATTGCTTAAGCTGTAGCCAATCGAATACTTTCCTGGCTGTGCTTCCACCTCTTCTCTATAAAAGTCTCTCCCGCTCCGGTCCCAGGAGCGCTCCTAAACGCTCCTGGCTTGGCGCCTGCAGGATTAGAAGCTATTTCTTGCTCAAGTAAACTCTTAAAATTTTTTTACTATGCCTCAGTTTACCTTTTAACACCACAAATGAATGACATGAGTTAAGACACTGTTGCCCAAGCTCCTCCTTTTTAATAATTTTTAAGGAAAGTTCAAAACTTAATTTTAAGGATTTCTGTTATCACAAAATCCATCATAAGGAGAAATAGGGGAAATCAGTTAAATGGGGAATAAAAGATTTCTAACAATCGACTTAGTTTTTAGTTCTCACAGGAGAGGACAATGTGATGGAACGTGGCCTGGTCTCTGGAGACAGAAGGATTTATGTTTGAACCCTTGCTGTTTCCCTAATTCCTAGGTAACCCTGAAAAATCCGCACCTGAGTTTCTTTAAAGATTTTATTTTTTCCTTTTTCTCTCCAAAGCCCCCCCCCACCCCCACCCCCACCCCAGGTACGTAGTTGTATATTCTTCCTTGTGGGTCCTTCTAGTTGTGGCATGTGGGACGCTGCCTCAGCATGGTTTGATGAGCAGTGCCATGTCCGCACCCAGGCTTCGACCTGAGAAACACTGGGCCGCCTCCAGCAGAGCGCGGGAACTTAACCACTCGGCCACGGGGCCAGCCCCAGCACCTGAGTCTCTTTAATATGTAAAATGCGTAAAAGTGACATACCCCATACAGTTAATTCCAAGATGAATAAAGCTATTATTAAAGTTTACAGAATCAAGTTTGTTGCTGGAAAATCCCTAGGAGAAGTCACAGATGGAAAAAACACAGTTTCAAATTATTTCCCTCTAAATCCATCCCACATGCACAAATCCTCGCTTGCTGTTTATTCTCCAACCCCCTTAATCGCGCCACTTCAGTCTAAGGCAAGGGAAATCACATCTAAATTGGATTCTGCATCCCTCCAGGCACTCATCCACAATTGCCGGGATTTGGCTCTCAAGACTTTTATTTACCATTTCTGGTTTAAGGGCTTTTTCCTCTGGAAGATGTTCTTCCTAGAATTTAGGCGGACTGCAAATGATCTGGGGAGACCAGAGTGTATCCTTCGATCTATTCAGCTGATTTGATTTATAGAGCATTTCCAAATAAGACGACACCCATTTCATAGACTTTTAACTCCTCATCAAACATAGCCTGCTTTACCTTAGGGTCCACGTCATAAAATTAACACTTACCCATCACGTTCTTACACCTGAGCAGGTGACAAATGCCACTGCATTTATACCATCAGATGTTCCTAAAGGATCACAGCACAAATAAAATAATATTCTTTTGAATCCTTAGTCATGGGGAAATTAATAAACAGAAAACTCATTAAATTTAAGCTCCGAGGCTAAAACCGGAAGCTCTCACCCACTACATTGACGGCGGAGCGCAATGGAAGAAGAAAGACTTCCTCTTCTTGACGGGCAAGAAGCTCAGCCAATGAAAAGCCACCACACGTAGCCGTCTCAATTCCTCCGACGTACTCGTGTACAATAGCCCTGCCACCTTCTTTTGCCCCTCTACAAAATAGTTTCTCCTCCCTGGCTGCTGAGGGTCTTGTACGTGGCTCCCCGTGGTTGTAGAACTGAAGTTGCAATTCTTTGCTGATGCTAAATAAGCCTATGTTTGCTAGAGAAATAGCTACATGTCCATTGAAAGTCAACAGGCATCAGAGAGAAAGAAAAACAGATACATGTCACAGTTATCAGTAAAAGCTGATGTGAATAAGACGAGAGTGAAGACTTATGGTCACTATCAGAGCTAGCGTCAGGAAACAGGCCGGCATGCTTTGCCCCAGCCGAAACCTGAAATAAATACCTTTCCATTCACATTCCAGGCCAGGTTCTCACGCTGACCCTGCCGACATTTTCAAGAGCGGCCCCTGGAAGACGCAGCCCTGAGCCCTGCGAACAAGCTCATGTTGTGGGCAACAATCAAGTGGAGGCTTAAAAAGTTTGGTTCGTACCTTATCTCACACATTACCAGTAAGCCCTCACCTCTCTAGAGCCCCTGAGGATGCTGGGGGTACGTTCTGGAAGCTATCCATGATTTTAGTAGAATAAATTGCTGGTCTTTTATTTTCCTATCCCTTCTGCCTCTATTTTATCCTCTTTTAGCTTCACTTTCATCTTCAGCGCCACTGTAATGACACTTCTTAGCTTCTCCACTTCCAGTCTTGCCTGGTTTCCTCCATGCTCACTGTAGCCAAAGTGATTTATTTGCAGTGCAAATCTCTTCATGCTATTTCCACCTTAAAATCCTGTAGGGTTCTTGTATACTTCCTCCTTCCGTCTTCCTCCCTCTTCTCACTCCAAATCTCTCTCCCTTATCTTTATCCACCCTCTATCACCATCTTTCTAAAACCTAAAAATATAGAATGACTTTCACTTCCACTGAGCTGTGTTCTCTGGCTCACGGCCTTTGTACAGCTGTTTCCTCTGCCTGAAGGCAAGCCAGGTACACCAGAACCCCTGATAGAGCGGAGTATTTTTGAAGCTCCCTCGGTGATTCTAATGTTCAGCCAGGGTTGAAAAACACGGGAACTTAAACCCTTTGGTTTAAAGATGAGAAAAATTCAGAGAAATTATCAGATTCATCCAAGGTCACGTGTCACATGACTCTCTTTACCTTTTTTGTTGTGAAAATATTTATTTCAAAATTGCTTCAAAATTTCATTTCGAATTTCACTCTGTAGGAGCCGTAGACACTTTTCAAATGTGATTTTTTTAACATTATTTTGCAATGGCAACTGCACTGGGCACGTGATGGAAAAGCACTGTGTTTCTCAGTTCTCCATTCTCCAGAATGATACTCCAGTCAGCTGTTTCAAGTTGTCGTTTTCACCTAAGATGTCAATATAAGGCTTTTGAAATCTATTTATTCAAAACTCCTCTGTGAAACCTACTTTGGAGAAGGCAGAACCCAGAAATAACTTAGTGAGCAGGAAGAGTAATGTTCCTTATTTCAAATGTTCTATTTGGGGCAAAATTAAATTTTTCTATGTACATTTTAAGATAAAGTTTTGTTAAAACATTCCAGACAAACCTTTGCAGCTCAATTTATCCAACGTATGGTTTTATTTCTGGTCTTTTCCCTTAAAAGTACAGACACACTCAGTCTGAGTTCCCCACTGTGCTCCCAGCGTGCCCCACAGCTCAGTGCTTTAGCCAGGTAATCTCTTGTGTTGACGTTTTACACGATCTACTGTCCCATTATAGGACGTGTGGTGTGACTGTTCGCTGGCCTCTCTAGATAATGCTAAGGACAGCTTTCTGCCTCCCTCAGGCACAACACAGCTAAATACCAACGGGCCAGATCTGTAACTGAGGAGGACCAGGAGGAGCTTCGAACCTCTCCTTAGACAATAAAGTTATTAATCTGAAGAACTAATCAAAGCTCCTAGCCAGAGCGCTTCAATTAAACAAAGTGAACCATAGAATGGTAAAGCAGATAGGCAAGACATCAAAATAGAAACACCCTCATTAACTGTGGTTTAGGTGTTCAACTTATGAAAACTATATATAATTTTTTCTTCTTCTTTGGAATAGTTAAGTTTTATGGATATAAGTCTAACTTACAAAACTGAGAAAATATTCAGGCTAAGTACATATAGTGATAGTTTATATGATTAATGTAATGAGAAAAAAGGTTATCAAAGCTTGTGTGTGTGTGTGTGTGTGTGTGTGTGTGTGTATGTATTTTGCTGCCCCCTACTGGGGATCAAAGCATGATTTGCAGCTCCATCCCAAGTGAAAACTTCTTCATGATGGAAATTAAATAATTATCTGGTAAAGTTCTAAGAACCAGGGATAAAATATAATTAATAAAATACAGTTAGTAAAATTCAGATAAAATACCCCAAGACTATAAATCCCAAGGATTCGTTAGGTTTTTTCCCTTAAATTGTTCCTACTTTACGTTTTAGATGTAAGATGATCAAAATTTAAGATGATCAGAATGATTGAAATATAGCAAAGATAGCCTTTACTGAGAATTATTTTTTTCCTTAAGACTGAGAGTTTCATTCTGAATGGCAATGAATCAGATTAAGTTTATCAGTATTAGTTATACAGATATATAATGTTTTAAATAAGTTTTTTAAATGTTTCACCTCAAAATTTGTTAATCCCATATTTTCTGTGTGACTCTGGTATATTCCACTGACTAATTTTTTTGTTTCATCTCATTTAATCCTCATAACACTATTAGGTAAATACTATTAATATTCCCCATTTAAAGTATGAAGAAATGTAGGCACAAAGAGGTCAATGAATTTTCTGAAGACTCACAGCTAGAAAAGGAAAGTGGGGATCTGAAGCCAGGCAATCTCACTGCAGAGGCTGTACTCTCGTGACTCCACCAAAGGCCTTGCATGTCACGTGGTGCTAATACGTCACTATGGGGCAAAATGTGCTTGCAGGACAAAATCACTCACCTGTTCATTCTTAAAAATCAGTGTATTATGGGTTAGTCTCAAATTTGTCCAAAGTAAAAATATATGAGGACGTAACACGTACCATGATAAATTACAGAAATGTTTCATCTTGAGATGTCAATTTTAAAAGCAGTGATACTGAAAATAAATATGGTTTATATTCCACAGGTTTGTTGTTCTCAGAATTTTCCATGCTTTTTCTCATCTCCCAGGCTTTGCTCGTTTTCATTATCTTGACATGACTTGGTTATGCTAATGCTTCATAGCCTCTTAAATCTCGGTTGATGATCTTTACTTTAGGGAACCACACGCTCATCTGTTCTGTCAGCTTGACGTGCTATAACAAAATATCCTAGACTGGGTGGCCCAAAGAACAGAAATTTATCGTCTCGCAGTTCTGGAGGCTGAAGTCCACCAGGGTGAGCTCTCTTCCTGGCTTGCAGACAGTTCCCTTATCACTGTGTGCTCACAGGGAGAGGGAGAGAGAGATTGTCCTCTTCTTATAAGGCCACCAATCCCATCAGGTTAGGACCCCACCCTTATGACCTCATTTAACCTTAATTACCTCCTAAAAGCCCTGTCTCCAAATATGGGCAAATGGGGTTAGAGCTTCAACACATGAACTTGGGAGGGATACAATTCAGTCCACAGCATCATTCTATACATTTCTATAGCACTTTCTCCTTTCTTAAAATGGAAGTAACAGAACGACCTGTTTACTTACCTGTGCCTCAATAAACACGAGTTCCCTCAGGCCACACTCTGTAACTATGTTGTCACTGTATCCCTGGCAAAGTACCTGATGCTTAATGGCTATGTGGTCAGTGCTGATTGAATGAATGAAGAAATGATGCCACCTACCTTATTCTGCTCCTTTACCAGCTCTGAATAGCAAATGCCATAATTAGCAGGGGCAGTATTCTCAGGCCTAAGCAGATACCTGGGGCTTTGCTAAAGATAGAACATCAAACTAGGCCTTCTGCTAATTCAGCCACGAAATGTCATGGACTTCAGTCTCCTCCAAGGTCCTCATCAAAGTGGTAGAATGGCATGTCAATAAAGCTAAACACTGATTAACAGCCATCCCTGGGCCCGGAACCAGGTGCCACACCTGTTTAGGTGAGTAGCACACCAACTGAATTTCTCAATTCTTAGTTCAGATGAACCAGGTATTTAAGAATAGGGTAATTCAATAAATTATATCCATTGAATAAATGAGCCCCTGATATGGATAATATATGCAACAATCTCTTAAAATTAGTATAAAAAAAGACACTGCAATCAGACCTGTACAAAACTTTATTGTACTTGGAATAACAAGCATTTAACAAAATTGAGAGCATGATAAAGATGAAATATCTCAAATTATGTTCCTTACAAAAGCATTAAGTACAGTACCAAGAAACTGTTCATAATATTTTAAAGTCTGCTAAAAATGTCAAGACATGTTAGGATCTGTGGAGTTACCTTTCCTTTCAACTAGAGCATTTATTCCCATTAGCTTTGCTACAATGAAAGTTAATTTATATGAACATATACATATAATAAATGAAACGGAAAGTGAAGGCATGCAACAAACATTCCAATTACTAAGCAAGTATGAAGAATAAAGTCTTTTTAGTACTTCTGAACTTGCATTTCCTTTGAACATATTGCCCAGGTGCACTGAAACTTTTTTCTAAAATGTTTTCAATGTTACATAATTTTGACCATTCCCAGTGTAATCAATACTCTTTCTTAGCATCATTATTAATCAAATTTGAGAATTTGCAAATGTAATAAGAAACCCATTAATCTCATTCAGAGGTGATGTTCAGAACATTGAACAACCAGCAGCCCATTGCCCCTATCCAAAAAGCACAGATACTGCAGTAAATGACTGATATGGCAAACAGTCTGCCCCAGCTGAATACCAGCCCTGATCTTATTTTCAATGACCAGATCCATGTTTTGGGTAATGTAGAAGCATGAGCTATGAGCTATGAAACACGAAATTCACACAGACATGAAATTGAACTCAAATACTCTTCTGCATGGAGGCTGAATGTGAAATATTTCACAGTGACTGAAATTGACTGGCTAACAGGCAATGGTGGTTTTTTTATGTTCAACTTTGATTAAAACAAATGGATTTACAAGAACCCTTGAGATTTAGTTAATGCTACTAATCTACAGGCTCTGAATTACTGAGGAGCCTTTAAAATCAGTACATGTGACCTTTTATATATTTTTCCTTAAGGAAAAAATAAGAATAAAAACACCGAGGTACTTTAGTTTCTTTTCAAGGGATTACTGTTATCATCTTCCTGAGATGCAAAAGACCACAAAAGAAAAGCACCATGCCTAGGTTGCTGAATGAGGCATCAGACGCTAATAGTTTGGTCCTTTTCTAAATGGATCTCTTCCGACAATTACACTAAAACATAGCGATGGATCACAGATGCCAGGGGGGCCTGGTTGCCCTTGGATTCCAGGTTTTCCATGATCTCCATCTTTGCCTGGGAAACCCGGGTCTCCTGGAGGACCTTCTTTGCTTATTCCAGGGGGGCCCTCTGGACCTAAGATGGGACATTAACAAGATATGAACAGAGGAGTTTGGTTTTTGAAGGTGATATAGTTGATTCTGTAAGAAATTTAAACTGAAAAAATAAAACTCTTGAAAATTTTACATGTCTGTACTAATATGAAAAGAGGAGGTAGTCTCTTGATTATTCTATATACCTTCCATTTTGAAAAGAACTAGCCAAAAGTAATCAGTAATTTTTGAAAAATTAGGCTAAGCTTATATTAATACAGCAACCACGCTGCTCATTAAGACATAGAGCTAACATTCTAATATTTCAATTTGTGGGTTGTCCAAACATTTCTTCCTTTCAGCATATCTATTGTCAATATTATTATAAATTAGCAGGTGATACATCAGTAAGCTAAAACTCTAATGAAGTCACTTTTGTGCCATGTTTGTAGTAAAAATGACTATATCCATTATACATATTTTATAGTATCCACGTCTAAATACATTGTCCTTACCATAGTACAATAGTGACCAATACACAAAGGTCTTATAGCACTACTTTGTGAACCAGAGCCCAATTAGTTCAATTAGCATGCTCAAAGAAAGGAGAGTTAACTGAGGATATTGGCCTTTTAAAGTTGATGACTCAAAGTCAAAATACCAAATCCTCAGGTTTGAGATGGAGGAGAGGGGCTTGGGGCACTTCCTACTATTAATACTTCCCCTTACTACTACTAATAAACATTTATCTAGTACTCAACTAGAACCATAGGCGTAGGTGTTGTTCTAAGTGTTTTACGTAAACAGCGTGAAATCACTTGATCCACCCAAAAGCCTCATGAGGTGATAGCATCTAAAACAATCATAATAGGACACATTTATTGAAAACGTAACTATGATTGTCATGCACTGTTCTGAAAGCACTACATGTATTAACTTATGTAATCTTCCAAAAATGTCACGATGCAGATAACATCTCATTGCCATTTGATAAATGAGGAAACTGAGGCATGGCAAAGTTAAATAACACAGCAGGCAGAAGCTGACTTAAGAGGACAATGCAGATTATTCTGCTTCCCTGAGAAGCAGAAATAATGATATCCGCTAGATAAGCAGGGGTGACCAACACCACTCAAGAACTATTCTAAGGGGTGGTATTCTAAGAAGTCTAAATGGTAAGCAAGAGAGAATCCCGAATGACTCATAAATATAATATAGCCCAAAAATTCTAGTAGTTAGAGCTCAATGTGTCAAATGTGAATCACTCAAAAGAAGCAGCAAATGTCTTGGTTTCAAATTTTTTGACATAGATTTATGCCGATTTTCTTAAAGCAAAATGTGCAACATCACTTCTGAGCATAGACCAGTTCTTACCTGGGGGACCAGGAGGACCTTGTTCTCCAGGGTACCCAAACCCTTGGCTCCCCTTTGCCCCATTTCTTCCTGGTAGGCCTGCAGAGTGTCAAAGATGGGAGTAAGCTTACTTTTTCCACAAAATCACTTCCTCCTAGACTGTTTCTTTCAAAGATGCTAATACACGTATTGGAAGAAAAATACATTTTTTGACACCTATTTATTATTACTGACAGGAAACAGAATTTTTGAAGCAAAAATATCTAAAATTATAAGTGGTGTAGAAAGATTTAATGGGGATTAAATATTTTAAAAAGGAAAACTGTTTGGAATTATTAGCCCTTTCTGTTAATCACATTTTTTCTTTTATTACTTGATGAAACATTTACATTCTTCATATAATATTAAATAAAAAGAGAAGAATTATCAACCAACATTTCACATAAACCTTCAAAGGCAAAGAGAAGTAAGTTGTGGGCTATGAAGAAGTTCAGCTTCAAAACATAATTTTTCCTATAATATATAAAAAAAAATTTCAATAAGCTAGCAGAAGTTACCAAAGTCAAAATAAAGGAACTGGTGTGTGTAATTTTCTATTTAAAGACCTTATTAGATTCAAGCAAGATTTCTAAATGCATTATTGACATTTTCTAATTTGTAACTTTACACGCTTCATAACTTTGACCTTTCTCTATTTCAGAATATTGTTTCAAGAAAACAGAATAATTGTGCGGCCAGCCGAGTGGTGCAGTGGTTAAGTTCACACGCTCTGCTTCAGCAGCCCTGGGGCTCACTGGTTCGGATCCCAGGTGTAGACGTATGTACCGCTTATTAAGCTGTGCTGAGGCAGGCATCCCACATATAAAATAGAGGAAGATGGGCACAGATGTTAGTTCAGGGTCAATCTTCCTCAGCGAAAAAAAAGAGAGAGAGAGAAGGATTGGCAGTGAATGTTAGCTCAGAGCTAATCTTCCTAAAAAAAAAAAAAGAAAATAGAATAATTGCTGTTTAATTCAATTGAAAAATTATTTAAGGACTTGAGGATACAAAAATTTTTTGTCATTATGAAAACAAAGATGAACTTTTGCTTATTAAGTCAGTTTAGGGTGCAAATACAAAAAATACCCTTTTTGTTGTTCCTTTGCTTATGCACACAAACTAAGTACCTTTTAATCCTCTAGCACCTGGGCTTCCAGGAGCACCCACTAATCCAGGAACACCATCTCTTCCTGGCAAACCGGGAAATCCTCGGGGACCTTCTGGGCCTATGGGACCAGGTGGCCCAGGAATGCCGGGGGAGCCATGCTGGGACTGGCAATGATCACAGTTTTGAATTCTTCCACTCTGAAGTAAGACTGGTAGCTGGGCTTAAAAACAAAGAAACCCCACCCTTATGTTTAAATGGCGAATGGGTATTAATAATATCTTTAATATATTTTTTAAATACATATGCATATCTCTTGGCCAATAATTTCACTTCTAGGAATTTAACTATGGAAATATTCATTGCTCTGTGCAATAATTTTATGGCAGTAATTGCTTAAAATAGGGGGGAAAAAGTGGAAGTGCTCCCCAAAAAGAAACTGGTAAATTATAGACATCCATATTTATGGATGAAATTATCAGAATTATGTCAGAAATGAAAATTTAATTAATGGTGAAATAATGATAAAGTGCTTTATTAAAAAGATTAGGAAAGGGCATGTATAATATTTCATTTTTTAAAAAATTACTCATCTAGAACAAAAAGACAGGAGTTTACAAATGTCCTTTATTTTCTTCTATCTTAACTTACATCTTTTGTAATTTCTACCAAGAATTTGTATTACTTTTGTAATTTGAAAAAATTTAGTAAAATCTCTGTGTTTTGAGACTTACCTCTTAATACATCAGTGCAAACTTGTCGAATAAACTGTTCTGAAAATTCTCTCCCCTGCATCAAATTATTAGGGGTTATAACATGTACATTTGAAGAAAAAAGCAAAGAAAATCTGAAAACTATGAAAGAAGCAGAATACGTACAGGCTTCCCATCCAATCCTGGAGGGCCCTGAGGACCCGTTTCCCCAGGTTGCCCCTGGGGACCCGCAGGCCCCATCAGGCCATCCAGCCCAGATTCTCCTTTTGGTCCAATAGCACCTCTGACACCAGGTTCTCCCTTGTCACCTCTCTAAAACCAAAAGAAATCTTCAGAAGTTCTATTTAAATATTCCAGAAGGTATAATTGCACCATGAAAGTCCTTTAGGATATACATATGAATACACATAAGTTATATAGGAAATAGCTGGGAAATACTGTTGTTGATCGGGGGGAAACTTCTTATCATATTAAACTGTCATTTATCCATTGATCCACCCATCCATTCAACCCTACAAATATTCCCTATCGAGTATATTGTGTAGGCAATATGTACTGTGCGAGAGATGCAACAATGAACATGACAGTACTGTTCTCAAGGAGTCTAAATTCTAGAGACAGACAAATAGTGAAACACAGTATTCTTCACTGAAAGATATGCGGAGAAAACAGCTCCTCATCTAGAAGAAAAACCAATAATATTGGCAAATTCATAACATTTTGTACCTAATTCCATGAATATACATATTCTGCAAAGCATTATTTAGGAATTAGTGAGGAACATGAAAGACATTTTCTGTTTGCTATGTCAGTAGCTAGATTTGTACAGTATTGAAAATTCAAGCAGTAAGGGCTAAATAGAGGGAGCATAATTCATGCAGAAACATACCTCTCCTTTTGCACCATGATGCCCTGGAATTCCCTTTGAAAATTAATAGGAAAAAAACTATAATAAATGTGCAGGCTGTAGGACTAGTAAATGTGGCATGCACCTTTTACCACATTTAGGAAGCAAGACTATTTCAAGAAAACAACTTGCATACCAATCTGTTGAATTTTCAGTTTGGAAAATATTGATAGAGTAGTGACAGAATTACACATATAAGAGAATTTTTTTGCCTTTTTAAATGAGACTAATGACTAGACAATATGCTTACTGGTAATATAAAAATGTTAATTTACGTAACTGTTTCATTCTTAGATATCAATATTTTCATATGCTGCAGGTCAAATATGTAGGTTAGAATGGGATTCTATCTGAATTCTGTTTAAATTCTCTTCTGAAGTTAACATATATTAGTATTTTAATGAAAATCCTCAAATCAGGTAAGATAAGGTATATTTATTATTTTATTCTGTGATTAAGATGAGTATTCTATTTTCCCAAGTTTATCATCTTAAAATTAAATTTTGAGTACTATTGATAAAAAATGAGTTAACGCAAAGATACCATTAAAAGTGATTGATAGGAAAGAAAAATCTATTTGTCCTATGCCTACACCACTTGCTACTGGTAATTCAGAGATTAGAGAAGCAGTGTGATGTACAATGTAGTATTTCTTCCCAGTGATACAAACACTGGGGAACCCATACATGAAGGTCACTCATCATTAAAATCACGGGATATATCTGGATGGCACTATTAAATATTTCCCACTCATCTCCTTCACATATTCATTCCAATGACATACGTTAGAGATGATAACTTTCAGGAAAGGCATTAAAATTTTCCATTTTTGAAATTCATTCTACACTTAGGCTCTAAAATCAATTCAGGAAAAAGGGTATAAGTCTCACATATACAGGCAGGATTTCATTAATCAACTTTAAAATTAAAAATTGGTGTTCTGCAATCCAATATGAAATTTAGTGTATAACATTCCACACAATGAAGTTTGAGTATTTATTGTGATTTATATCCAGGTTCCTTAAACAAAGATATCCAAATTACACAAAAAGGAAGCAAAGTTAGGTAAAATCAGTGTAAGGCACAGAGAAAGGTAGACTCTCAAATTAAAATGCGAGCAGAAAAATGCTAATTAGTTTTCATATAAAAATCTATTAGTGAGTAAAACGCTCTCTGTAAGCCCATTCTTTAAACATCAAGGTTTCTGAAGAAATGCAGGAATGTTTCCTACCAGACCTAATCCTACAACTGGAGCCAGTGAAAGACGAGAGATAAAATACTAAGTTCTCAGGACTAGAACTGAATTAGAGCTGAAACTGGAAACAGCTGTCATCTGAGAATCCACTAAGATCATTTCGTGAGAGAAACATTCACTTGGACTCCACTCACAATACTCAGCCAAAAAGCTAGACGTGCAGCTCTTGGTAGGATGACAGGTAACCAAGACTTTGTTTACTGAAAGAGCTTGAGATGACTATTCAGCTGCCCAAGAGCAACAGCTGTTCTGGCCCCTCGGTTCTCAATACACGCTCAGTCCCTGGGGTAGGGTGGGGGTGAGGGATGCAGCTTCCGACAAATCTAGAGCAGAAGCTTTCCAGGGAACCCAGGGGAGCAGACTCAGTATTTCCCTTGAAAAGTGAGAATAAAAACAAGGGAATCTTAGAAAGAGTGTCAGCAGCAAGCCAGTGAGCTAGCTAAGTTGTGAGCTCAAATTCCAAAGGAATGTCCTTCTTTTCAGAGAGTTGGGAGTTAACAATTTTTGGTGAAAGGCCTGGTTTGTGCAGGTTAATGGATGAAGAGGTGAAGGCCCTCCTATGAGCACAGCCGTTTATAGATATTATGAGATTAACTTCGGGAAACTGCGGGGGTTGGTCTGTGTTGCCAGGGAGGGGCACAGGGACAGAGTTGGTTGTGTCACGAGTGGATTTGAGTCAAGTGGAGGAACACTAAAATTAAAAAAGACATTTTGATTGAGCATAACAGTACACAAACTCAGTCCACTTCTCCTCAATTACTCCTGCTCTCATTATTAGCTTCTAAATTCTCAACTTCTTACTACGTAGCACTCACCTTCCATCCTACTGACAATCTTGGTCTTTCAAACACTCTCCCCATGGTCTCTCAGATTCCTCCAAGTGAGGGACACACAGACCCCTGTCCTTGGAGACGTCACTACACAGTTTTATCCCATCTTCAGAATCGGTGTAATTACTAATCTTTCCTCTGCCCACACTCGAAAGACATGCGCCCCATGGGAGGACTCATATGTACAGTTTGCCCTTTCGGTGCGGACCAAGTTGGAACTGAGCTTGACTATAGGCAGGGCAGCAGCAAACATGCTGTATGCATACTAATGACTATGCGTTCTCTAGTCCAATTTGGCTCTGACTGAACTCACGTGCCACGTGGCAATCCCACCGAAACCCTACTTCACGAGGAAAGTCTGATCATGGAAGAAGCAAAACTATCTTATTATGTATCTGTTCCATAACACGGTCCCTCCAGATATCATTTTAATAAGTCTCTGGCACAATAACTTATATCTCTGAACAAACTAGAGGAAAACAGTGCATTCCTCCACTACATAGGGCCTCATCTGCTCACATTTCAAGAAGACAATCCAGACTAAACAAGAGGTATAAAGATGCTGCATCGTATGGCTGCCTTTGGCAAACAACTGCTCCAAGAGATGAGTGGAATTTTCCACCTTCAGTCATTTACTTGGCAAGAAAAAAGCATTGAAAAGCAAGTTTCATGGCCACCAATAGTATTAGTATGGGAAAACGATAATATAAAACATTTAAAGCAAACCATTATCACTACCTCCACCTAGCACTTTCATCCTTGTAGACTTAGCATGCACATTACATCTAGCCTTTTCCCCACCCATTTTTATTTGCAAGTAACCCTCTCTCAGCATTGTCCAGCTATGTGATTCATTATTTCATTTTCTATCAAGAAAAATATACCTGTTGCCCTGGAATGCCTTGTCTTCCATTTTCTCCTTTTTGACCCTTTAAAATTTAATAAACGTTATTGATTAGTTTGTATACATAATATGCAATCACATATGCAAAACAATGTATTGTCCTGTAGTCTAAAATAAATGTCACAAAACCAGTGATGCAAATATATAAAATGATGTAAGAGATGAAAAGTTAGTCTCTCAGAGAAAAAAAGTGAGAGGAAAGTTAAGCTAATTTTATAGTTAAAATGGATAAAGAAAGAAACTACTGACTTTGGGGGACTATGTAAATAATTTTAGGACTACTGAATCCACATTAAGAGCATAAAAATAATTGAAATATCCGACGGCTGTAGACATTTTATTAATTTCAATAACATAATTTTGTTCGGTGTTGACTATACACGTGTGTACAAGAAGAACTATTTAAAGGAATTTTTAAAAAAAATATACTATGAAAAACATTTTGAATGGAGATCTTTAAATCAGGACAAATAAGGAGAGAAAAATTAATAACGATATAAATAATATTTGTCCACTCAATAAATATTTTTGGGATTTTTTTGGTTTCTGTTTGTTTTTTTTTTTTTTTTTGAGGAAGACTGGCCCTGAGCTAACATCCATGCGCATCTTCCTCTAATATTTTTGGATATCCTCCATATATAAGACATTGTGCTAGACCCTGATGCACTACTTTATCCCTATCTCCAACAAGATAACTAGCAATTTCTAGAAAAACATACACCTAGATAATATAATTAATTAAAGATACAGTGACTAAAATTTCAAATCACTGTTGCACTTATTTACATAAGTGAATTCCCAATATTTATTGAGAGGCCCCTATTTGCTGGCACTCAGGGACTGAAACAAAGACATCGTTGTTGCCTTATAGTTGCTTACCACATGGTGGGAAAGACGAGCAACTAAAACAAGAATGATGAAAATACTGCCTGATAAGTATACAATGTATAATTAAAGGTCTGGGCTGGATACTACTGGAACACAGGCAGGGGCCTCTGACAGAGAAGGTAGGGAAAATGACTCAACCTTCAGTGCAGCCTTCAGGGATGAGTAAGAGGTAGCCAACTGGAGAAAAGATAGGAGGATGTACCAGAAAGAGCAGACAGCAGACAAAGGCAAGGAATTCCTTTTGGCTAAAGCAGTGGAGCAGGAGTGGATAAGAGTGAGCAGAGTGGCAAAGATAAGACTAAGGAAGATTCAGTCAAATCAGGAGGCACTTTATGGGACGGACGTTATCTTGAAATGTGTGGGGCACCATTGAAGGATTCAGTGCGAAGCTTCGCTACCGCATGCCAGTAAAAGTGTAGAAGGAAGGGAGTAGATTGGACTCAAGGAGATCAGTTAGGACATGGCAGTAATCTGGGACCCATGACAAGAAACTGTGAGAACAGTGGGGACAGAGAGAAGAGGCTAAGTTCAAAAACCATTTAGATGTGATATTGGATGTGAAGAGGGAGGAAGAGATTGAGTTTTAGGACAGCTTCCAAGATTTTTTCTTTTGGGTGATTGTGCGGTGGTGCCAATTACCATGAAAAAGAACATGGTCTATGAGGAAAGAAGACAAGTTCTGTTTTGGGCATGTTGAGGTGCACATGAGACATCCAAATGCAATACCAAGAAGGAAGTTGGAATATGTAGGTCTAGCAATCACAGACCTTACTTAAAATTTACTTCACTCTTAATTTCAAAATTAACTTCAAGGAGTCATAGTAATACTTCAACATCTTCCGTAAAAAACTGTATGAAAATCTGTTGACACTGTAACCTGAGCAGATTTTGACTCTATTGTTACTTCAATTTGAAATTTCCTTTCATGCCTCCAGAAATTCTAGATCTTTCAAAATTCTATCTGTGAAAATTTTCAAAGTATTTTCTACATGGCAAAACTCAGCCACTATAACTGAGCTTTGTAATCTTAAAAACATTGTTAAAGTGCTGTCTGGACACTAGATTTGTAATTTATGGTTGGAAAAGGCTTATATTTCTAAAACTTAAAAGACTGAAAGACCAACAGATATCATTTATTCCAGATAAGTATTTCATTGATTCAGTTAGTGGCAACCTATTCAGAGTCTGTGTTCAGCAAATGAAAAAACCCATTCAACAGCTACTTAGATTGAGGTGGGACTGTCCTTGTCTCCCCTAGTCGTAGCATAGTTCCTCTCTTTGCCTTTGTTGCTAAGACTCCCAAAACCAAATGTCCTTCTAAATCGCCATAGATTTCCTGAGCCTGATAATTTTCTGATATAATTCTCCTTCTATTTACTAGTTTGAATATGTTTTCTATTTGGTGATAAGTTTTCTTATCAAATTTATTTGTGCCATCAGTCCTTTCAAGTCATTTTTGGAAACATATACACTGTAAATATATAAATAAATAGATATTAGAAGTATGCAATGAAATCTCTATCTTTATTTTGTTGAATCACTTGATTCCTAAGTTTTCTACAACAGTGAAGTAGGGAAGAATCTTAAAGTTAGATTTGATGTGGTCTGAGAAGTTTAGTAGCAGGAAGAGAAAGCTGTGATTCAACAATTAGATATTGATGGTGAAACAGAATGGAGCTGGAAAAGCAATATAAGAAAAAGAACAAAGCCCAGATTTTATTGCCAAGCAAAAAAGGAAAAGCCAGGAACATACCTGAATGCCTTTTTCACCTTGATTTCCTTTGTCCCCCTGCAAAAAGGCAGTTTAATCTAGTATCATAATCTAGTATATTCTGCATTCTTTCAAATAAACATTTTTTTCCTTCCAGAAAAATACATGGTCTCATGCAAATTCCACAACTGCCTTATCTACAGAAGTTGACTCCAACAAAATATTTGGGAAGAGAATAAAACCACATATGTCAAAATGATGTTCTAAATGAACACTTTCTTGTGCTCTTACATTTGAAAGAAAACTTACTAATTCCTATATTACCCGGAAGAAGAAAACTTTTCTATATCAATCACAGTCTGAGGTTTAACAAACAAACTAGAGAGGACTTATTTTGACAAATGTTGTTTTATGAAATCAAACTGTAAATCTTCCATTAAGCTAATAGTAGCTACAAATTTATAGGAAATAGTGAAGTAAAACATAATGTTGAGATGATATTTTAGAAAACATTTGCTTCAAAAATGAACTCTTGAGAGAAAATTCCTATTGGATAATAATGTTTCCTAAAATTTCTCAGCTAGAAGAGACATTTGAGACCAACTAGTTCAATGTCCTCGCCCTTGTTCTTATAGATCAGGGTAGGTAAGCACTTGCCCACAGCTGAACTTGGACATTTGTTTCCAAACTTCTTGTCTACCTCACCACACTATCTGAACAGAGAGAGTACTCTGTTTACAGCAAACAAAATACAGATTTTCTTTTAAACGCCAAGTTTCTGAACAAGGAAATTCTCTAAACCCAAATGTATATTCACAGTTAAGATTTACTTAACTTTCATATGGGTCTAACATCTAATTGCTGCTCTGAGGGTCATCCTTGTGTCAGCAAGTGCTGCCCCCTACTCTTCAGAACAGAAAGGTCAAGGGTCATACTGGGTATGATAATTGGGGGGCCAAGTAGATAATACGTGAGGGATATAAACATGAAATGGTAGAGAACCTGAAACAGCAAGAGAATGATGATGGAGATATAAGTTTGTATCCTTTGCAGAATAAAAGCCAGTGTATTTACTTTTAACCTGAAATGTATATATTTGCAGTGGCATGGACTTCTTTGACAAATGGACAGTCAATTGTTGCTTAAAACCTACAAACAAATAATAACATTTAGACAAATAAAGCTCAGGGTTCCTTTACTTGATGAGAGAGAGAAATAGAGAGAGAGAGAATCCAGTGTTGCTGTCTTATCTTGCCAAAACTTTTTATATGAGTATATGTGATTTGAAATTTAAACTCCTTAAATTAGTTTTAAATGAACTTCTATGTAATATAATTGTTTCATAGATAGGAACTTCATGGTCAAACATTCTGGTTGTCATTTTTATCCTTTCAGACTTTTGCCCCAGTTTTGATAAAAGTGATATTCACATTTGGGTAAGAGTGCCTGACGTTGAATATTTTTCCTAAAAAATTCTTGACTTACCTGGATTGACTGCAAAACAATCTGAATTTACAGGATATTACTTAATAGTACATTTTTACTCTATGATCTGCATGCCTCATCAAAGGTCCCCCTCTAGAAGACAATACTCATGCAGGGACATGAAAGACGCCACAGCTATTAGCATGGGGTTGAACACATTATACATGCACCAAACATAGGTCAGATTATCACTAAAAGTATAAGCCGTCCTACTATGCTACTTTCACAAAAGGAAAACTTACATGATAGTATCTGATGAAAAGTGAATTCCATCTCCTAAACAACGCATACCTTTTTTCCTTGAATTCCAGGTAAACCCAGGTATCCTGGTTCTCCTGGGGGCCCCACTGCTCCTTGGTCTCCCTAAGTAACAGAAATTACATAAAGATTGCAGACCTACTGTTTCTGTCCCTACATACATCTCAAATTTAAAACTGATGGTTAAAAATTTGTTGACAAGTAGAGTTATTACTACAGAAATAGTAAAGAATGAAGAGTTTACTGGAGTCCCAATAAAACTTCTTATATTTTTTCCTATCTTTGCCGGTTAAGAAATTCTGATAGCATATTTTAAAATTTTATAAATATTTGGCATTTTTACTATATTTTATAACTTAAACAATAAAGTAAATAATAAAGCAGTACGAATAGTAAACAGAGGTGTCTTTTTTAAGTTACTAACACTTTTCCTCCTTGAAACTGCTTCTTCTCATGGTGCTATTTTAAAAAGCTTATTTTATTTTTACAAAACTGGTAAGTAAATGGAAGTAGTAAAAATTATTGAAAATATCATTACCCACTATTTTATTTTGTTATATATTTTGGTTAACCTCTCACAAACACACATACACAACTTAGTTACTAAAATGTGCTATGTATGCATAATTTTATGTCTGTTTTTTTTCTGCTTTATCTCCCCAAATCCCCCTGTACATAGTTGTATATCTTAGTTGTGGGTCCTATATGTCTTTTACTTAAAAAAATATTGTGAAGTTCTTTATACGCCATTAAATGTTTTTAAAACATTTTTAATTACAGAATAATATCCAACTGTATTGATTTACTCTATTTTATTTAATAAAGTTCCTATTGTTAAACATTAGTGTTCACAATTTTTATTCTTATAAACAACATTGGGATGAACATCCTTTTAGTTAAATTGTACTCATATTTATATTTTTCTTTGTACATATGGAATATTATTTTTCTTAGAAGTAAATTCTTGGGCTGTTTTAAGTACAAGAAATATTTCATGAGTTATCTCAACTCAATTTTTCTACTCTCCATCATCTCATAAAAATTTTTTCCTACTTCCAAAAGTCTTAAATAAGAAAGTTCTCTGACAGCGCATAGTAAAGCTGTATTAACAATATTTAGGTTAAAACTGTCAGAGATGGGACATAATGCTGAACATGCTTCTTCCCGTTTTGTTTGATGTCTTACTGTTAGTCTGAAACTCGGTCACATTAACTAAAGACTACTCTCCTTTGCGGAAACTAACTTCTGTTCTCGTTGCTCACTTGTCTAACTCTTGAGCTGTTGAATATTACTCTAGATTTCTGAAGGGTGGAAGAAAATTGAAAATCTCCTTGAAATAAACATCTACCATTGGGTTTGGAGGAAGCTGGTGAAGGCAGCTGTGAGTCCACACGCTGGAAATAAAGTCACAGCATCATCCCCTGTGGGGCCACACGCTGGACCGGAGTACGTTCATATTACACACAACTTGTACACTTCCAGGAAAATCAAGCCAAAGTATTGTTCACGCTTTTATTACCCAAACTGTGATAAAGTATCCAAAAAACATAGAAATTGGCCCACTTTGGCCATCTCCTGTCATGTACCTTAATTTTGTGATATTCGTAATCTCCAATTTCATGTATCTTTTCTTAAAGGGTACAAAATGTTAATCTCAAATATGAGAACTTATAATTCTTTGAAAATACTTCCAAGTGCATCAAATGATAGTTACCTTGAGCCCAGAAGCCCCGGGAATCCCCTGAGGTCCAGGTTCTCCTTTACTGCCCTGTCAAGGCATCAAATCATTTGAATTTTTTTTTTAATGTAGTCACAATACATCTGCTATAGACACTTAGGGGAATATATTTAAAATTTTCACCTTTCCAACTGTTTGAAACATAGACTCGGTACATTAAGCCTACTCATTTAGAAAAACTCTTTCAAGCAAGGATGTGAGTCTGTGTATTTATAAAGGTTTCTAAAAGCACATTTTAAAGTTGGCAGCTCCAAGTAAGGGAAGAGATTCAAGTCTTTAGGGACCAGCGCTAATTAGCTAGGTCTCCATACTGTACAGGCCAGAGCCACATATGTTAACAGCATCCTCTGGGTTGAGAATCTTCACTTTGCCCTGTTCCCCTGTATCAATATGACTGACTTTCAGCGTGCAACTGAAAGAAAGAAAATTAGCTTCAAATGTCCAGCGAAGAGGTATGAATCAGAACACATTTGGTTAACGCTTTTTTTTCAGGATTCCAGCACAGTTCTTTCTAACAGATAGAAACTGGGAGAGGAAGATTGAGCTGACAGAGCCAAGAATGTAAGATAGGAAAAGAGGAGTGGATGTACAAAGAAAGAACACGCCTGCTGGCTAACAAGGAGAGATCATCAAAGGTAGTTCTGGTTTTCAAATATTCTTTGATACCCGAAGACACAACCCAGTCAATATCTGTCAACAGCCCTAATTAAACAGGTCAGTGTGAACACCTAGAAGGGGAGGCAATGATCACCCAGAGCCAAGTTGGGTTCACAAACAAGTAAAGGGAACCAATGTCATTTTCAGCTGTGGAAAGTTTTCTAGGCTGTTCTTGCTGAGAAACAATTGCACCTAACATTTGGATTTCATTAAAGTATTTAGCACATAACAGCATTGTTGAACCATAGAACAATGGTTCCTTAACATTTCTGATTTTACAAGTGATGAAGCTGAAACTCACAGAAGTGAGGAGACTTGTCAGAAGTTAAATGACTTGATTATTTTAACATATTCTAATATCACTTAGATAATATTCTCATAAACTAGAATGTAGTATGGTCAAATAGACTTATAATAATTCAACAGCTATTTTAAAAAGAGGTATTATAATCTGAATTAGAAGTTTTCTAAAGATCTACCACAGAGTTTCAGCCTCATCCCTGTCCTACCTAATACGGCTTTTTGTCCCACCCTAGAGATTCCACCAATGGTATTGAAGGCACTGTCCTCAAACATATAGTTGACAAAACTAGCAGAGATAAGCTAATATAGAAGTCAGTAAACTCTGGCTTATGGGTTAAATTCAGTCCAATGAATATTTTTGTAAACAAAGTTTTTACCCGACCACAGACAAATCCCACACAGTTTATGTTTGTCCCTGGCTGCTTTTTCATTACAATAGCAGAGTTGAGTAGTTGCAATCGAGACTATATAGCCCTCAGAGACTAAAATATCTGCTATTTGGCCCATTGAAGAAAAAGCTTCCAACACTTGAACTAATATACTGCATGAAAAGAAGTTGAAATATTTCATTGAAAAGATTACATTAATAGGTATAATTTTAACATCTTGAATCTATTTTTAACAAAATAATTACACAAGTACAAGATGAAGGGAGCCAAACTTTACAGTAATTCATGTAACAATAAACAAACTGTGATGCTGGAAACAGCCACTTGCCTCCCCAGCAAAATCAGCAGAATCTACTCAAGTGGTGCCTGCCACAAATAAATTGTTCTAAAATCTTTTATGGAAAATCCAGCAGATTTAATTGACCTCCAGCTCAGTGTGAGCCAACAATGTGCAGTGGCTAATTAAAAAAAGCTGATGAAATCTTAGGCTGCATTCTTAAGAATTTGAGCATCTAGAACAACATGGGAGAGTCCATTGTACCCCAGTTATTTAAGGAATAAACGACTACTCTATATCTTCTTACAAAGTGACCTTGAGAAATCATAGTGATTCTCCAATTGGCAAGCCCAGTCACTGAAGGGTTTTATACCAACTCTGTGCATACTTACTACTGCTAGGACACGTAATGCTCCTACACAGGGTGATGGTACACAAGGGTCCACCACTGGTGAAAGGGTAGCTACTTTTCCCTAACCACTGGGCTCCCAAGACATTTTATGCTATCTTTTTCTCTGAGTACTTTAGAAGTTAAAAGTAGAATAGATTAGGTCTTCTACTCATCTACTCATTTTGTATGCCAGGGCAATGGCTAGTTGCAGATTGAATGCTTCTAAAACAGCAATTCCATCATTTCCTTTTGGAAGGTTGTCATAGAATCTACTCATTAAATAATTGAGAATAGTTTCCTGAGTCTAGCCGGAATATACTTGACTTGATCCTCTAATAAACCAAGAAAAAAAAATAATTCTCTTAGCACAGGATTCTATACACTTAGAAAGTGCTCAACCCATGGTATTCAAAGAGTTTCAGTTCTACCTTGAGAATAACCCAACCTGACATCCTAAATATATTTGTCATGCTTGCCTGATTTATTTTTTAACCTGAAAGTAAAGATGTAAAGATAATAGGCTGCCTTATCCACAGTCCTGAGGGAGGAAATGCCTAATAAAACTCACTACAATGCATTTTACAGATAAAAATTCCGAAAACATTCTGCTAAATAAAAATACCAAGAAGAGGACTTGGAAGTTGGTAAAAGTTATCCTCAATCGTAATTACAATGCTCTAGATTGGTGGGTTTGGCATCGGGCTCCATAGAACTCTATGTATTTCTCAGTGGCCCCAAGATGCCCATAAGGGAAGAGGGGGCCAAGCAGTGAGGGATTCTGGACTTTTTCCTGCTTAAACCAGACCTGCTCTATACTAGCCTGTTTGCGATGCTTAGTTTTTCCCTAAGATTTCATTCTTACAAGTGACTGTTGACAGAATTAAAACTACGTTCAAATAAAATCAGAATAGTTAAAACTTTGGCACAAAGTTCTCAACCTTCTTAATTTCATTTTGCTTACCTTAGATCCTGGTGTTCCAGGCTGACCCGGTGAGCCAATACTTCCCATCAAACCCTACATTTTTCAGTGGGAATTTCAAGAGTCATTTAGAGAAGAATACTAAAAATATTAAATCCACTTCCAAGTTACACATTCTCATACTAACCAATCCACTAAAATACACTGCAATACCTGGGAAATTTCCCTGCACACATCCAAATAAAGGATAATAAAGAATCAAACTTGCAAGATAGCACAAAGGCCAACAAAGCCCTTGGAACCTGCTTTTTCGAATAACCTACAAATGGCAAAAAATTACTCAAGAGCTAGTAAAAAAAACATAAACAAAAGTTTATTTTTTCTACACTCTCACTTTCTTCCTTTGGTCATGATAGCTAAGAATTAGGTTTCTTCATAGATGTTACCGTGGTAAACATTATTTACAATTTCTATTTTTTTGAACAATATCTTGAAGGAGTTACAATCTTATAAATTCTCTGAACATAATAATCTCCCTTCAAGTTACAAAATTCCCATATTTTTAACTAACCATATGATTCAAAATAAGACAACGATAACTACTCCAGCAATGAGGACTTGATTTAATTTAGATTCTACTTTAAATACCATTATGTATATTTAAAATACTTGCTTTCTCTTAACCAGGGCAAAGGAAATGTGATGAGCAAAAAAATATTCAATTAATATCATCAGAAAACATAATCCCACTATGGTGATATTTAAAATACCATGTTATGACTACTATGCTTTGCTGTCAATTTAAGATGTTATTACAACTATAAAATGTAAAATATACTAGTTCAGAGCATAGTGTATAAAATATTAGAAATGGTAAATATAGGTATTCTTAAATTTCAATGAAGTTCTAGTCAATACTCTCATTTTCTTCATTTTCAACTTAGATACTGGTTATTAACCAAATTTATTATTTCAATGAACAAATAATTTGCTGGTGATCATGGAAGCAGAGGAAGACCATTCCATTTTAAAGGGAAGAATCTTCTTTTAAACCTCCCTAAAAGGTGAATTCATATTTCATGAACAATATTTTTCTTATTTACCATGACATGCAAAAATTCACCAAATCTTTCACCAAGCCCTGAGTAAAATACGTTTTCACTTACATAATTAAATGAAAAGTCATAAACTGTCAAACATAAAAGTGATGTTTTACTTAAAGAAAAAGGTATTACAGGCAATTTGATTTATAGATTAAAATCAACATCACTTCTTTAATAAACTTAGAAATTTTTTATGGGATCTTGTGCGCACACAGGGTAGGATTTTCAAAATTTCTAATATCAAACTCATATGTCCCTTCTACTCACAAAACTTGCAAAACCGTTTGTTCACTAATTTAGGATTCCTATACTAGTTCTTCTGAATGCATTCTCCCTCATTAGTGTAAGAAATTTGTAATTTTAAAAAAAAACAAATGAACATTCATTGAGTTTTAGAATTTTTATGGTGCTTAGTATTTTTTAACGAATAGCTAGAATGTTTGTTTTCTAGTTTATCTACAATAAGAGTTCTTGATCTTTATTTAGCTGGCAAACTTTTTGAGAATATGAAGAAATCTTGACTCCTCTAGAAAAATGGAGATAAGCATTTTTTCTCATGCAAATGGATGGAATTTGTAGACCCCAAAAATCTCATGGCTGGATCCCCACAGTTTTGTGATCTCCAGAATAAGAACTCTTGGTCATAGTCAGAATGTTTCAAACACCCCGATAGTAATGACATTAACATACAGGTATCCCCGGAGCTCCTTTTTTTCCCACTGGTCCTGGAGGCCCAATTTCTCCCTAAAAATCAAATACAGACCAAATTTAAAATAATAAGTTATCAACTCATTTCAAGGAATTTCCTACCAAAGCATTATGGAAGAAAAAGTCAACACCAATCAGCCCAATCGGTCTACCTTCCATCCCTCTGCTGTAAGACAGGAGCAACAAGGTAGAAAACTCAGGAAGCTAACCCCTTAAACACCTGGGCCTCGGGTCTTTGGAATTACTCATGTCCTAATGAAAATCAGGAGTGACACTTGCCATTCTTTCAATGGAAGACCTAGGAGTTCACACAGAGTTGGTAAGTTGAGACCACAGGGAAAATAAATCAAGGGAAAATTTTCTTATTTATCATAGAATTTAAGAGTTATGATAGTAAAGATAACATAATAAAGAAAAATTAGGGTGCAGAATAAGAGCATTTAGACTTCAGCTTCTAGGACTGTGGCTGACTAGGTGCTCCAAGGGATTCTCTGAAGTCAGAACCAAAAAACCTGGAAATAAAATCCTTTGCAAGAGACTGCTGGTCTTATAGGAAGTAGGAGAAATTTTCAAAGATCCCTCATTTTAATAAAATATATTCTGGGTTGGGGCTATAATTATGAGGATTTTGAACTGTGCAGAAACCTTGCCAGAGGTAGAGATGCAGGAGCCAAGAGGGCTGGAGGTATCTCAGGATCAGCTCTTGGAAACTGAATGTTGGGCCAGCCATGGGAAGAAGGCAGGAATCTTCAATACCTACCATGACCTAGGACTTTCAGAGGCGCCTGAAATGGTACCCATGGCTATCAGCAGGAGGCACCTTTCCATGCCCCAGTTAGGCTGACAGCACTCCCACCAATTGAGATGAAGCAATGAGTTCCCAATCAACAAGAAAGATGAGGCAGCAAGTCACAAGACTGAGAATCAACAGGAATATCAACAAACTGCAGATAATGGAATTGTCGGAAACAGAATCTAAACTATATATGAAATCGCTACAAATTAAAGATGGAATCACGAAAGACTATTAGGTCTGGAAACAGAAGAGACTATCAAGAATAAAAATATGTTATTAAAAATTAGAACTTCTAGAAATGAAAAATATGATTGTTTAATTTTTTTAAAAATCAACTGATGGTTTAAACAGCAGATTAGACAGAGTAAAGGAAAAGTAAGTACACTGGAAAATATATCCAAAAAATTTAACCAGATGTAAGACAGAATTAAGGACATGAAAATAAGAAGCTATTTAGAGATACAGAGGACAAAATTAGGATTAAAGTAAATCTAACTATAATTCCAGAAAGAGTGTACGGAGAAAATGGAATAGAGGTAATATGGCGATAATGGCTGATGTCTTGCAGAATTAATGGAAATAATTCTACAGAGCCAAGAAGCAAAATGAATTCCTACCAGGAAGAACAAAGAGAAATCCATATCTAAATACATCACAGTGAGTTTTAAGAGCAAATAAATTATCTCAAAAGAATCCAAAAGGGAGGGACAGATCACTTACAAAAGGAGGATGAATAGAATAAGAGCGGAATTTTCATGGTTAGCAGTGGGAGCGAGGAGACAATGGAAGAAAATCCTCAACATGTTAAGAGAAAATAATCATCAACCTTGAGTTGTATAGCCTATGAAGATCTCTCTCAAAAGCGAGAGTAAAATAAAGACATTTATAATTAAACAAAAACTGAAAGTTTGTTACCAAGAAATCTGCACTAAAGGAACTTCTGAAGATATAGTTCAGGAAGCAATAAAATTATCCCAAAAGGATGGACTAAGAGCACAAGATAGAAAAGAAAGCAAGTAAAATGGAAAGGTACAAGTAAATCCAAATTAATATTATCTGTATGAAACAGTAACAAAAACTAACTCATAAGCTCAAAATAATAACTTCTGAAATCATATTATATTTGAACAATTCACTGTTGCCATGAATGCGGTAGAAATGTATTCTACGTGAAGACAATGTATTGACTACCTTCCCCTTTTAATAAGCAGCTCCAAGCCCAAATCTTTCCATTTTTGTTTATACTCACCTTTTGTCCCATCAATCCTTGGTTTCCAGGAAATCCTGGAATTCCCTAAAAAGACATAAAATAGATTTTTAATTTAAGAAGTTTTAGAATGTATCGTTAAAGAAGAATCGATCATAACTGGCTTTTTCACTTGTAAATAATGTATAATTTCAAACTTATATCATCCATATTATAGTATGACACTGCTACTTATAATAATATAATTTTGGAAAAGAGAAAATTTATGAGATTCAATATTATATAAACATCTGATATTTAAAGTTTTAAATAAAGCCTTTCAAAAAGAGAAGCTATGAAGATATTAACCTTGGTTCTTCTTTTAGAGCATTATAAGTCATAAAACAAGAGATATTTTGTTTGAACACATTCCTATATTACTTGTAATGAATAACGCAAAAAAAAAAAAGCTGTCAAATGATAGGAGTCCAGATTCAGTACAATAGTTCCAAAGTTGCTCATAGTCTCACAACCTTTATTAAAAACTGATAAAAGTAAATAATTTCCTCCAAACTGAGCCTTGAAACTCCCAAGTTTAGACATCTAACTACTTGTGTAAAAGATGGCAATCTTTCTCCTAACGATTCCCTTGCTGATAAAATCATGAAGAGTATGCAGACCACTGTTTGTGGACAAAGAAATACAGAGAATTCTTTCACATGGCTCAACCCAAATGGACAAGTTCTCTAGCAAGATTCAGAGGAAATTAATGTTAATTCTACACATTTGAGAATAATGTTTGCACACTTACTGATGGAAAAGCAGTTCTGTCAGCCATTCAATGTACTTACCAAAATGAACATTTACTACCCAAAACAAAAAGTAATGGTACTAATCAATTTTTATTTCTTATTCATTTTTCTGAGCTCTTTTCTTGACGACACCTCAGTTGAAACAATTAACATTACATATGTGTACATAAATATATACATACACACACATATACACACATATATATACATATATGTATATTGACTCTGGCAGAAAAGGGAGTTTGAAAGACGAGGAAATTGGGTCTCATCAGTATTTCTCTCAGAGCTCTCTGCATCGCCAGGGCTTTCTAAGAATAGCTGTACTGATAATTCAGGGCGGGTGGTACTGCCACACATAGCTGCCACTATGGATAAGATCAAGTATCTTCTATTCCAGGGAGAGTCTGCTTTTATTTTGACTTTCACATCTTGAGTTTATTAATAAAACTCTGATAAATGTGTTAGCCCTAATTATAGTGCAAGATACAAGTACATAGTTCCAGTTTTAAAATCCAAAATCCAAACTTGAATCATAAATTGGAACTCAATTTGATTCTGTTCAGCTCAGGTCAGTTTGTCATGGTGCTCCGCCCTTTGCAGAGAACAAAAGTTGTATGTGAGCAATGACGATCAACAAGGATCAGGGTCTAGTTGAAAATACAAGCCTTTATAAACATACTAACTAGAGAATAATATAAAACAATATAAATTTTTAAAGTAGTATTATAAAACATGAGCACAGGAGACTC
Organism: Equus przewalskii; assembly: GCF_037783145.1. Classification (NCBI taxonomy): domain Eukaryota; kingdom Metazoa; phylum Chordata; class Mammalia; order Perissodactyla; family Equidae; genus Equus; species Equus przewalskii. The sequence goes on from NC_091849.1 coordinate 53,471,347, forward strand.
TATAAACACTCTAAAACACAAAGCAAAAGTAAAATAACTGAGTTATGAGCATAAAGAAAATAGAGTGATACAAATTGTATTCTTCTAAGGCAGAAAATACATATTCTCCATGCCATCAATTAAGATCAATAGCGTTCAAAATAACGGCCTCCATGTCAATAGACCATGATTTGGTATGAAACCACTCATAACCTCCTCCCATTCTCACACACACACAAACTCACTATAAGTTTAGATTAAGTTCTAAATTTAAATAAAATCTGTCTGCAAAATCTCATCAGGTGCAGGGCGTTCTATGCTGACGCTGGTGCAGCTGTGTCAGTGCAGTGTCCCTCGGCCCCAAGAATCCCTAAGGGGTTATGCAATTGCCAGAGATACTGTCAGACTCGAGAAGCTGAATTTCTTGTTGCAGAGTCCTTTCTTGCTTAGAGTTTCATCACTATTCAAGTCCCTATGCCCTTACACAATCTGTGATGCTGGGAGGAATTGGCTGCAGATATCCTGACTCTACCCTGTTTCTGAGGACAATCCCAGTGTCAGTAGCACTAGGTCCTGACTCGGGGAAAGCAGAGTTCTGCCCAGGCATTCCTGAGTAGCACCCTGGCCTCCACCTCCCAGGGGTCCATCAGAGTCCCCACAGTTCACAACCTGGATCTGATTTGCCACCGTTTTATCTGAGTAACTGTAATATTGAGCTTGGTCTATATTAAGACATAGTCACAAATCTTACATTTTTTTCAACCTATCAGATATTGAGAGAATTCTGGGGGGATTCCAGGTTAGAGGGAAAAAGTTTCCTTTTCCTATTGTCTGTCCTCTTAAGTTACTAAAAACTAAAATACATTTCATAGATACGAAAAGTCATAATATCTTCTATGTCCAATTATACCAAGAATTATTAAATACTTACTTTATAACTATCAAGCAAAAAAATATAAAACTATATAATATTTAAAAACAAAACGTAAAACTTATTTATAAAAGCAATTCTTGGCAAAACTGATATAACACCATGAGCACCCATGGAATAAAAGACTGGTAAGAGAGAGTTTAACCAGAAGAACTGAAATCACTCAGAGCTATAATAGTTAATAAAATTCTCCTAAATAATATTTTCCCGGGCTCCCAATATGGTTATTGAAATTGACTGAACTTTACCAATTTTACATTAGCAGAAATAGTATTCAAAACCATTTGAAAGTTACCAGTTTGTTGATCCAAAAGTATTTAGTAACAATTACTTCATAAGCAGTATTTTTCCAAGCGAACTATTTTATACTTCACTTTCAGCCTGTGGTTTGGGTTCAGGCAACTATGAAAATGTATAAGTAAAGACAGAAACAAGTATTTTATTTGGTAAGAGTAAATGGACATCTCCACTTCTGCAATTTCAGTTCGGGTTTGAGGAAGAGCAGAAAGTCAATTGGAAAATCCTGCATAATGTTGTGGTGAAAGAATGTTGACATAAAAAATGTTCTAGAAGCTTCTCTGTAACCATTAAACCATTGCTGTGTAACAAAAAAGTCGTTCAGAATAGAAATACATAATTGAAAATAAAGGGTTTGGTCCCTATTTCCTAGAGACCACTTTATAATGAAGGAAATGTGTCCATGATTCATTACTTAGAAAACACAAAATATCATGTTACACTTTCCCACATGCAATGAACGCACATACCTTACCCCTGAAATTAGGGCATCTTGGATCAAATCTGCTTTTGAGTAATGCAATATTTTCAATGTACTAAAAATAGATCTAATTCATTAACGGTATTTTTAAGTCAAAGTTTTCAAGCTTTCTACATAGTGGTAGAGATACTTAATATCATACAGTTATCAAAACATTAGAAGCACATTGTTTTCTTCTATTGTGTCAAGAAGTGATTTTTTCATTCCTAAAGATTCAATGAAGGAAAAGCATGTATGTTGAAAGTATCGTTCTTATTAGCTACAAAGATTACAGTAATTATTAATAAAGAGCCTAGCAGAAGTAGAGTGACAGAGTTCAAAGTTTAGATGCTGGAGTCAGCCAGCCCATTACCTAGGGGCTAATCGACTCCAGGCCAGTTATTTAAACTGTGGAATATCAGCATCCAAATCTCATGCACGGGAAAATAATAGAACCTACCTCAGTGAGTTGGTACCTTGTATCAATCAACTCTCACAGGTGCTTACCTCAGTGCTGGTGCTATAATGAACAAATTTTCACGACTGTCTTTTCACAGCTTTTCCCTGATCTTTGAAAGTTGTGAAATAGATGAAGCCAATTCTCTCCCGTGTCTCAAAATTTGGCTTCTTTCTCTGTTTTGAGGATGTCTTTTTTTTTTTTGGTCGTTCCACCTTGCCTTTCTCTACGCATTTCCAGTTTCCACTATATCCAAGATGACGCTGACACTCTAAGGCTTCCCACTAGGGGGCGCCAACAAGTCGGCATTGCCCCTCCGTCCTTGACCTTTTTGTGTTGGCTGATTTTGATATAGAAAAATACTACAGTGACCTCTCCTTTTTCAACATTTTAAATAAATTTCATCACTACGTTTTTATAAAAATATGACCGAAAGCTCCAAATACATTTAAAGTTGAACCCCACGATGTTTTTCAATCCTTTTTAAATTCCACCCTGATGGACAGATCGTTATGAAAGATGTACAAAAGATTAGTCTGTGGTAAGATAACTCTGAAGAAAAGTCACTCACAATCATAGCTGCCAGACCTCCAAAAAACCAATATACAAGTACTTGCAATAAACCCCTAATAAGGAAATTACGTTTTACTACTCCTTTTAAGACTTTAATACAGTTTTACTACCCCCTTTAATCTTTAAGGGGAAAAAAACACGTAATCTAAGGAACATTGGATGAATTTTTCTCCCTAGCCTACAGACCAGGACCCACATGGGGCTGGACCCAAATTACCCAGAGATAAATCATTTCAATAGAAAATGCTTTGGTAAGTATTTTTGGGCTACTCATGTTTATATACAACAGAAAATGTCACCAGTTTGACATAATAAGCTACAAGAAGAGACCAGGGCTATCACAGGAGAAAACTATCTGGGAGCCCTTTGCAAAATTGCTTCATGTTACTGGCATTTCTTTTCCACACCTAAAGGCATTTTACATTTTTTTAAAGCCAAGAAGATATTCTAAACACTTCTACTGTTGTAAAAGTGTCATTTTCAGGACAAGAGAAAAAAGGCAAATGTTGAGCAAATTAAAAAAGATACCTGTAAACCCAAAGAGGAAGAGGAGGACAGGACTGAGAGAGACTGGGGTACGGTCTCTGCCCCACCACATCACGGGAAAGTCATGTCATCGCCCTGAATCCAAACATCCAGAAAAATAACCTGCCCCTTTATATCAGCAAGTAAAATGAGGTCATGCATGTGCAATACATTAATGAGTTTAAAGGAACATATACATACAGACATATGTAAAACTGAAACCATTCCATTTGAAAGAAAGTTCCAAAATAATACCAGAGTTGTTCTAAAATGAGCTCTAATCCTCTGAAAACCTAAAAAGTGCAGACCATACTTTTTGGGTACATGGAATGTCACTGTCCAGCTCAAAACAAATTGTGGTGAATTTCTCATTAAGGAGAAAACTGAAAGTGGACTTTTCAAAGACCCTTCTGAGTTGCTGAGTAGAAGTTACCCATCATTTTCCAGAAAAATCTGAAAATTGCATTAGTTTTTTTAAAAATTTCATATACGATAGAAGTCACCAAAGGAAAATATTTTAAAACACCAAATCAAAGGTGAAGCTAGTTTGATGAAGAAAACAAATGAATGTATTTTTAATCTTAGCTAATTTATATGGTAAAAAGTAAATAACCAAATATTTGAAAATTATATCAAATCTGTTATCTTCTACGTCTTCTTTATTTATAACCTCGTATTTCTAAAATATTATGTATATACATCTAAGTCACTGTACTATTTATGGTGTAACTCAGCTCATTGTGAATTTTGTTATGTTTATATAATGTATAGACTCATTTTTCTTCTTAAAGAGTAAGATGATAGATTAATAAGCATTCACTAAAGGAAAAGATACAAAGGAAATTACATTAGTTTCCTATTGACCCATGACAAATTACCATGCACATAGAGGCTTAAAATAACTCAAATTTGGGGGCTGGCCCCGTGGCCGAGTGATTAAGTTTGCGCTCTCCGCTGCAGGCGGCCCAGTGTTTCATTGGTTCGAATCCTGGGCGCGGACATGGCACTGCTCATCAAACCACGCTGAGGCAGCATCCCACATGCCACAACTAGAAGGATCCACAACGAAGAATATACAACTATGTACCAGAGGGGCTTTGGGGTGAAAAAGGAAAAAATAAAATCTTTAATAAAAAATAAAAAATAAAAAAAAAAATAACTCAAATTTATTATCCTATAGTTCTGTAGGTCAGAAGTCCAGCATGGGTCTCAGTGGGCTTAATTCAAGGAATTGGCAAGCGACAATCCTTTCTGGAGTCTCTAGAGAAGAATCCATTTCCTGCTTATTCAGGTTACTGGAAAAATTGAATTCTTTGCAGTTCCAGGACCAAAGTCTCTGTTTTCTTGCTGCTGTAAGCTGAGGGCCATTCCCAGCTTCTAGGGGCCACTACATTCCTTGGCCCATGGCTCCCTTCCTCCATCTTCAACATGAGCAAAGGCCGGTCAAGTCCTTCTTGAGTCAAATCTTTTTGACCCACTCTTCATCCATCTTCTTCTGCTCTTAATTACTTGTGATTCATTTGGGTCACCCAGATAACCCAGGATAACATTCCCGTCTCAAAGTCATCAACCTTAATCACATCTGCAAAGTCTCTTTACCGTGGAAAGGAACATAGTCACAGGTTCTGGACATTGGATGTAGATCTCTTTTGGGGAGAGGAGAGAAGTCATTATTTTTCCTACCACAGAAATGTTATCTCATATCCAAGGACCAGATAGTTTCTATGTTATTTAAACTTCTCCAGGGCATTAAAAAAGATGGAGATCATCGAAATTCGAATTATGAGGCCATCGTGATCCTAACAATAAAACTAGTCAAGAATAATATCTAAAAGAAGAAATCTACAAGCTCATCTAATTGGTTTATACAAATGCAAATGGCTTTACTATAATGATTAGTAAACCAAAAATAGCAGTGCATTAGAACAAAAGTAGAGCATGGTTAAACAGCACTGGTTTCAGGATGCAATGAACACCCAACATCGAGAAATATATCCTTATGTTATGTTCATGTAAGTTACTATATTAATCGTTTAGAGGAGGAACAACAGAAAATCATCTCAAAAGATATTAACAATGCATTCTGTAAAATTTATCATGCATTATTTATTAAAACCTCTTACTAATCTAGGAGAAGAACTCTGTAAACCTAAATCTGAATCCATCGGAAACCAATTTTAAACATCATACTTGGTGAAACACTAGACATTTCTGCTGAAAATCAGGAATAAAGCATGGGCTATTATTTTTGAAGTAGTAATTTCCACCTACAGGAAAACATCCTTCCCCAAAAATATTGCACAAGTATGTAGGAATACGTGTAACGTCAATAGGAGAGGTTAGATAAAATACATTCATGGTATAAATAAGATGAAATGAGATAGATTTTATATATATATATATTTTTTTTTTGCTAGTGGAGAGTGTGAATGCAGTCCCCCAGTACCACAAATTATGCAGTCAAGTTTCCCACGTTTGGGAAAATTGCAGGAGTTAGCACATCCAGAGGGCAACGGATACGCCTTCCTCTGGGAAAAGCCCCTCCGTGATCATGGTATCTCCCCTGCCAGTTTAGTATGCATATTCTCTCTTACAACCAGATACAGTAAAACATCCATAAGATTGTGAAGTTAAATAAAGTTTCAATGGACATGATTTTTATCTTTAAAATGTGTATGTATTTTGTTTATGTATTTGTAAATGCAAAGAAAAAGCTTGGAAAGAATTTCATTGAGTGAATAACAGTTATTATCTCAGGGGATGGGATTTGGGTAAATGAAGGCAAATTTCCAAAATTCCAATACAACGTCTATATTTTTTGCCTATTGAAAGAAGTTAAATAAAAATGTATAATAAATAATGTAAATAATGAATAAAAATAGTAGGTATAAATAAATAATAAAGTAGAATTAAAAAGTGCAACAAATAAATGAAAATTTAGCCCTTGAACTTTTTATATTCTAAACTTTTTATATTCTAAAAAATTCTCATAAAAAAAAAGATTTTTTTTCCTCAACTCTAAGGAACTATCGTTAAACATTGGTTTTTCAAAATAAAAAGATAAAGATATTAATGATCCTGGCTACCATTTGGTTGGGGGAAAAAAACCCTGAAACAGCAAGAAAGAGTACACAGCCAACTCATAGATCAATGCTGGAAGGATCTTAGGGTGACCTGCTGCTGTGCCCGCAGAGTGGCACATATGCTTGGTTTTCCTGCCTTGGTTGGTTATTCTCACAGATAATTTTCCACACGTTGCTAAGGATACACTGTTAGACAAAGGCATCAATATTTCTTAGGAAGGACAACAGTGTGTTTAAGAAGCAATTTCTGGGGCTGGCCCCGTGGCCGAGTGGTTAAGTTCGCGCGCTCCGCTGCAGGCGGCCCAGTGTTTCCTTAGTTCGAATCCTGGGCGCGGACATGGCACTGCTCATCAGACCACGCTGAGGCAGCGTCCCACATGCCACAACTAGAAGAACCCACAACGAAGAATACACAACTATGTACCGGGGGGCTTTGGGGAGAAAAAGGAAAAAATAAAATCTTTAAAAAAAATAAAAAAAAAAGAAGCAATTTCTTTGATAAAAGAGCTAGAAATTTGGCATTTGACAAGATTGGCCTTACCAGGGAGCATTTCTCCATTTTCCCACAGTAATAGACGTTAACTTTTCTAAAATAAAAATGGTAATGCATCAGATCTAAAGATTGTTTTATTTTTAAATACTATATACATCTTTAAAGTAAATTTCTAAGAAATTTAATAACCTTAAAATTTCATGTAAAACTTAAGAAATACTAAAACAAACTTAAATGACTGAGTTTCTGTCTTCTTGAGGATTTGTCTATCTTCATATAAATAAGTTTAGTTTTGTTCAATTGCATACAGACACATCTTTGTTTCACAAGATAGATTTGTTTCTCAGCTTTTGTCAAAAATTAATAAAGAATTTTAAATACACTAAGAGAACTGAATCCATTTGGAAATATAATTTCATATTTTCATTCATGGAAACATTAAAGGTTATTTATCCAGAGGAAGATATTAAAGCACATATGGCCTAAAAGATAATAAGATGTTATAATTCTCTCTTCCTTTACCAATGTCACTAAGATTAATTGTTCTCGAGTAGGGAACTTCTGTCTTTCTATTACTTTTATACTTTTGATCAACTTGTCTCGTAGCCTCTATATCACTAGTTATCAAACTTTGCATCAGACTCACATGGAGCAGCCATCAAAAATACAGTTTCCCGGGCTTCAGTCTCTGATTGTGATTCCTTAGGACTGGGAAAGGCCCGGGAAACCGAATTTTAACAGGCATCTCTGCTGATTGATTGAGGTACTTTGTGGATCACAGCTGGAGAAACAGTGCTCTATATGAAAAAAAAAGAAAACTATCTTAAAAATTATCTGTATTCTGGGTGTTAAGGTAGGGAGAGTCATCAGGAACTTTCTAATTTGATTTATTATTATCTACCAATTACATTTTCATATAATCCATTTTATGCCTCTCTGCTTAAAAACCACTATATAGAGATTATTTTCCCACCAATCTTTAACCCTTGATCAAAATTCTTAATACTCTGCCTTTTTTGATTAACCTCACTTGTCGTTAATGAATTTTAAAAGTCTTAACCCACCACAAGATTTTCATATACACCTTTGTAGAGTATGTTTCTTGAGTGAATTTCCTATTTTCCCAACTGGAAGATAAATGTTCCATCTAAAACCACATGGTACAATGTTTGCCCAGCAAACATCAGCATCTCACTTTGCATCTCAATCAGACTCTGTAGCAATTCTAAAACTCTCCAATGGAGGGTTTTCATTTTGTGTAATTAGGCGTTCCATTTTTTAAATATTGTTCAGAAGGTTTGCATATTTCACCTAAATCCATCAACTAAGTGACTTCTTTTTTTATGTAGACAGCAGAAAGGAAGAAAATTCTATCACAAAAAAGAGATTATTCATAGTTTTTAGAATAAATCAACATAAGACTCTTTTTGCTCTGATTTAATCTCACTATTAGTTTATTAAATTATTCTTTATATTTCATTCATTTGGAAGAAAGAGATTTTCATTGAAAAATCCTAGTCCCTATGTTTTAATACAATTATTAAATGAAATTTGTATTCTAATATCCTGTGTTGGTTACTTCCACAGGATTAAATTCATTGTGAACCATTCCAGTAGCCATGATTTCTGTAATGTATTCATAAATAGTAGTCTACTCATGATTAATCTAATCTTTTGTTAAAACATACCTTGTTTTTTTTCCTACAACTCCCAAAGTGTCTCTATGCCAAAAGCATTTCAAAGCCACAATCTTTTAAAGAAATAAAATTAAAACAGAGCACAAGCAGCTAACTATGACTTCCCTAGGCATATCTATTTCAAACAATGGAACACTTCAGTATTTAAGATCACAAAAATCACTTTTATAAACCATTTAAGTACATAGACTATTGGCAATTATCAGGTGCTTACCTGATTATCAAAAATAAAAAAGTATATTGATATAAACAAATATTTTCAAGTGCTCTTTCTCAGAATTTCCCCACTTGTGCTTTTTTTTTTTTCTGTGAGGAAGAAAAGCCCTGAACTAACATCTGTTTCCAGTGTTCCTCTTTTTGCTTGAGGAAAATTGTCACTGAGCTAACATCTGTGCCAACCGTCCTCTATTTTACACGGGATGCCACCACAGCGTGGCCTGACGAGTGGTACTAGGTCTGCAGCCAGGATCCAAACCTGTAAACCTTGGGCCACCAGAGTGGAACACTTGAACTTAACCACTATACCACCAGGCCGGCCCTTTCCCCATCTGGGTTTTAAGATCCCTTAAACACACCCAGAACATAAATGATTTTCTGGCGTTAATTCTCAGAGGTATCAAACATTTGCCTAGTGTTCAATGTGGTGACCATACTTGAAAGCAATTCCAAAATATTTCTTAAAACATAAAAAACAAGAAAGAGATGTTTAGAATGAAATGATCTAGTTACCAAAGTGTGCACTCCAGATCACATTAAAAAAAAAGTCATTGTTTCCATGCTCATTGAAAGTAGAATGAATGTAAAACTTGCTCATTTCATCTGCTAAAATGGCAGTATATATGGATCACGAACTCTGTATTAAAGGAAATATGTCTTGTCTGGAACAACACTTTTGTTAATTCTGTATTATTCAAGCTTTGAAACTGAAGGATATATTTGGACTAATTCAAGAATCTCATTTGAGTACCTCTTAGATTGCAAAGGTTTTTAAGGAAAAGTATGCAAAACCACCCCTGACCCCCAATTACTAAAGAATACAATTTTAAAGTTGAAGTCTCAAAAGCCTTGAAATCTAGACTCAATGTCTTGTATAGATGGTGACGTCAGTTTCCTCTCACCCATTCTCTTCAAAACAGAGAAGGATGCAGTCAATCCCCATACCAGTGAGAATACTGACCCGTCAAAGTAACTATGAGATTCTACTTACTCAGAGGACTTGTTGCCCATTCTGAGAATTAATCATGCATCATTTCATACATTCAATTGCATTTATTCCTCTTGTCATTTTAGGGCTCAACAAAGCCTCTTTCAAATTATAAAGATATGAATAAAGAAGAAGAAAATTCAAATAAATATATGCTAATGCTTATCAATCTTACAATGACCGTATTTTAAAAGATTTCTTCAAAACAACAACAATGACAACAATCATCAGTACAGAGAGCTACTAAATTTAAGATCCACAATGTTGCTTTATAAAGTTATTTGATGGTGGTCTGGTTTTACTACGCCAATGAAATCACTGATAATAGGAAAGAATCAAACAGATCCATGATTAAACCAGGTGGGACTTTATTAATTACCTTGTACAGATTATGGGCCAACATTTGCTTTGTAAGGTTAAAAAATATATATAATACTTTTACAGTCATTACAATGCCAAATGCTATATTTTGGGAAACCAAAAAGTTGTAGATATTGCTTACAATCTGAATCCTTCCTATATATAAATCTGACATTTACATTATTTAGAGAAAACCTACTTCAAAATGCATTCTACGAGTTATTCTCAATCAGGTTTTAAACATAACCTTGGAACTAGCAGAAGATTATTACAATAATAAATAAAGCTGAATTTTCAAAATTTTCTAAATTGTGCAACACGGGTGGCCTTCATGCTAAAAGTGCCGTGCGAAATTCTTAACAGCAGATATCAGGTTAAGGTTGTATCACTCAACACATACCAAGGATGTGCCACTCCCGGTACCTGAAAGAGTGTGGAAAAAAGTGTTACACATCTGTATAGAAGACTTTACAAAGCTTCCCACACAATTGCTAATCAAAGAAGAACAATGGAACTTGTGGGGATTTTTCCCCTTACCTTTCTTCTCAGTCTAAATAAAAAACACAGTCAAGTGGGCAAACAAGACGCCTCCACATTACTGGTATAATAAAGTGGATTATTCCACACAGGAAACCACCTGAGCAGTACATTAACTTTCCCCAAGAATTTTATGCCTGTCTTTGGCCTCTGTGCATAAAAATTACATGTCAAATAATCACACCACAGAAAAGGTGATTAAACAAAAGACCTACTTGTCTCTTGAGTAAATGATGACTTGGGCCGGCTCAGTGGTGAACACTACACCATCAAGACAAGCATAACATGTGGTTTAGCAAGAATTCGAAAGGCATGAGGAAAGGAAATAACAAAAGCCTCTATGAGCCAATGTCCTCAGACAAGTACAGTGATCCCCATGTCTTCATTCCTGGAAAAATGATACTGCAAAAGCTTCAAGAGAAAAAGACTTAAGACATCTTTAACTATGAAATAGGTGCTCACCTCTGTGGATCCAGAAAATGTGGCATCCTTTATCTCATCCTCATGGAGCTCCAGGGATCTCGGCTCAAAGAGTGGAACCCAGTCCTGCCTACAAATCTTCACCATGAGCCCTAGGCTCCCTGTGTGCAATGGGGCTGGCTGGTGCGCAGAGAACCAGCAAGCGAATGGCTCAAACTGCCTGGGGAAAATGTTACACTAAATCCAAGATGGCATCCGGGTTGAGCACAAGAACAGCTATGACAAAGAAGCAGGGGACACAAAGACAGTGCAGGTGATTTGGTCAGCAAGATTGGCCAAAGCAAAGTAGCTGGTCAACATGATAATTTGGTCTAAAAGCTGATTTGGTCGAACATGAATGTGTCCAGTCATCATTTTTCAACTACCAGTAAATTTGGTGAGCTGCTGCCCTGCTACTGCTCTGTCCCCCTACACCCCCACCCACCTAACTACCCAAGATAAAATCAGAGGGATTTTGTGAGAAGTTAGGAAAATACATTTCCAACAATTGAGGATTCCTTGAAGCAATCTGTTCTTCATTCCTTGGCACAAAAATGAAAATTCAGTCTGACAAGATTAACATCTTTTAAAAAGAAAGAAACACTGCCAAACACTCAGAAGCCAGGCTTAATTTTGCTATAGCGTATTACAAAAACATGCTCACAGGAGAAAATAAAATACAGACAAGCAAAAATAGAACACAACAGACATCAAAAACCAACCTGGGGGAAAAAATAAGCAAAGTAACCAAAACATGATTAAACCACAGGTTTACCACGAAGATCCTTTCTTATGCATATATATTCATATGGTATTATATTTTAAAACTATAGTTTATATACATAATACATTAACTATTAGACATTTATGTTGTCCCAACTTGGCAATATGATGAATAGTACGGAGAAGACACATGGGCTAAAAGTTACTAGAAAAAAGCAAAAATATAGAAAAATGAGAAGTGGACAAAGCACTTAAAAACACGTGAGAGTTTAACAAAATTGATGAATCAGAAAATACTATTGACTGAAAAGCCTTGCTTTTAACCAAATTGTCATTTAAACCTGTCTATTTGCTTAAGTCCAGATGTGCTACCAAGAGTTTGATATGTGTCAGTATGTACTCACATGACTTTTTACATAGGTTCATTGTGTAAATGATTGTTAAGGAGTACGCTAGATGAAAAGCCCACGCTGTACTAGTTTCCTATGGCTGCTGTAAAAAAATTACTACAAATGTGGCAGCTTAAAGCAGCAGCAGTTTATTCTCGACAGTTTTGGAGGCCAGAAGTCTGAAGTTATGGTTTTGACAGGGCTGCACTCCCCACTAGAGGCTCTAGGGTAGAATCTATTCCTTGCCTCTTCCAACTTCTGGTAGCTGCCAGCATTCCTTGACTAGTGGCTGCATCACTCATCTTTTCACTCACCATGTTCTCATGGCCTCCTCTGAGAAATTCAGTTCTGCTCTTAAGGGCTTTCAGCTGATTGGATCAGCTTCCCTTCAGATAATCCAGGATAATTTCCCCAAGGTCCTTAATTTAATCACATCTGCAGAGACCCTTTGTTCAAATAAGATAGCGTCTATAGGTTTGGGGTATTAGGATCTGATATCTTGGGGGGAGGTATTTTTCAACCTACTACACCCAGTAGTCACAGAAATTCTTCTAAAATTTCCTTTCCACTATCTCTTATTGGAACTGTATTAGTCTCCCTTTTTACGTGTCTATTCTAATTCCAAAGCACAAGCTTCCTATTTAAAAGCCTTTGCTATTACCTAGATACGTCCCATCTTAAAATATCTTAGGCTCACCTCCCCCAGCTGATATTGATTCTTCTTGATCTATTTCTTGTTTATTGCTTGGTCTTCCTGTACCTCCATCCACGCAGTGAGACTTTGAGAGTCATCCTTTTTCATCTTGCCCACATCCAGTTGATCCTTGAGCTCTGCTGGTACCCCTTTAGTTCATTTCAAATCAGTCCCACTCTGCCCCTCCCAACTCTGAATGTTCTTGCCTTAGTGGGAACTGGAGGGGACAGAGTTCAGCTTGCCTTCTGCCGGCTCTGTCCTCCACCTCGGCTCACCTTTTATCCATTCTCTATTCTGCTATCAGAGTGACCTTTCTAAAAGTTTCTAAATCTGATCAACTCACTTCCCTACTTAAAACTTCTGAAGGGCTCCCATTATTCTCATATTCAAGTCCAAATAGCACAGACACATGGGGTCTTTCTGGATTTGGCCTCTATTTACTCCACAACCACATCTCATATTTCTATCCCATCCCCTCCATGTATCCTACGCAGCCTGAACTAAAGTCAGCTTTTCTCAAAGTATCATGATTTCTTTTACTTCTAAGTTTTGGAATATGCTGCAGGTTCCTGCCTTGCCAGGCCAAACAACTAGGCAACTCCTATTTATCTACCAGAATTTAGCCAAGAGAGCACCTTGTTTGAGAATGTATCCCTATACACTTTAAATAGGTAAATTGTGTAGAATGTGAATTATATCTCAATAATGCAATTATTTAAAAAAAAGAAGAATGCATCCCTTTCAATGATGTCCCCAAACTCATTTCGCATTATACACATCTGCTACAACTTTGCAAGCCCCTTCCCACGCCTACCTCCGTAACATTTATACTGTGTTGTCATCTATTGGCTCATCTGACTCCTTGAGGGCAGGACCATGACAAATTAATCTTCACATTCAAATCAAACAGTCAATGCTTGTTGAATGAATGATTAAAAATTATAATCCTTAAACACAATGACGTATGGTTGAAACCAATTATAATAAACCCAGAAAGTGTTAGAACTGAGTTTACAGTCACCTGAATTGAAGTTAACTTGGTACAATTTGCCAATTTGAAAGTAAATTACCCTTAAGGCTGGATTACTCTTAGAATTCACCAACACTAACCTTTAAATTTGAAAGTATCAGCCTATAAATGTAATTGTTACTTTAAAGCAGTATAATCATTTCCCAATGAAATACAGCCTTTGTTCTCCATTTGAATGCCAGGAGTTAGTGCTCATATTTATCAATTTACTTACACGGATGAGTCATCATCCAGCTGCTATAAGCTGTGTTTAATTAGCTTTAAAGCATTTTTTCTAAGAGCTTCTGTCCTTCCAACTTAAGCTCCATTAATTTTCCTGGCTGCCACATTATAGAACAAATAAAGTGAACATGTCCTTTTTAGTGGGGCCAAATCATGCATTATAAATACTTAAAACCAGCATCCACATGCAATGGAAAAGTCTTCATTTCTTTGTGTCACCAAATATATAAACTTTCATCTTTTTTTCCTGTTTTCAAAGCTTTTCCACAAATGGTAAAGATCAGTCTTCACAGGATGATATTTATAACAACCAAGTTTTCACTAATTTTCAAAATAACAATCGTTTGTAACAACGTATGTTCTTAATTGGAAGAGAATACAGACAAGAATTATACCTAGATAACAGGGGCAAATCTTAGATGCTTAATCTATTCACTGCTTTCCTAACACAGTAGGTCTCCTGGCATAGGAAACCTGGCTTCCCCTCCACCGTTTAGCAGGAAAGAGAGAAGAGTGAGAAAGAAGGGCCAAGCAATGCTTTCTTGCCTTCCTTGATCTGGTTCTATAAGGTGGGTGTGGGGGGTGCTGAAGTGTCTCAGTAACGCCCAGTTTCCTATCTGGTTGGTTTAGGAGGAGAGATTACATCTAAATAACCTCCACTATCCCATGGTCATTATTCCCTGCCTCAGCACCTTGCTTGTCTTTTTCTAGAACTTGGTAATTTTTTTTTTTTCTTTATCCTTTTACTGTCTATCTCCCCAACAAGGCTGTAAACCTCCATGGGGTGTAAACCTCCATGGGACCTCCCTGTGTTTCCCTCCTCACTAAACCCCATGCCTTACATATTCTAGGAATGCAGTGAATGTTGGGAATAAGGGAAAAAAGAAAGAAAAGGTTGAACTCTGAAGGGCCATGCTGCCTGGAATAGCAATTTACACTAGTGCAGAAGCTCTAGACAGGGGTAAGTCTTCAAAAAGTAGGAGGGGGCAGGGCAGGGCAGGTGCAAACTCAAATCAGTGTCAGCTTCCAGCTGGCAGTAAGGAACGGGCAGCCTTGGGAGAGAACACAGCCTCTCAAGTGTTCCTCATTCCCTACTTCGTCTTTTCTCTCTTTGGTTTTATTAACAGGATCACAATAGTATTATTTTCAAAGTAAACATATGTTGCTCACATTGCCTTATGGTTTGCATAGACCTGCTGGTCAGTGTGCCCTTTATAACATTGTTTCTATGGAAAAATGAGTCACAAATTCCAATAATTGACTTACAAACATTTAGAACACAATCAACTCAAATTAAAACCTGGCTCTCATGTCCATTGTCTCATTTCCCTCCTCCTTTTTGTCCTTCTCTCCTCTTTTCCCTTTCAGCTCTCTCTCCCACCTCTCTGTCTTCCCCTGCCCAAACTCTGTCCCCGTTTGCATGCACATGCACGAGGACACACACACACTTGACATTCTTTCTGAAACAAGAACAAATAAACACGCCTAGTCTCATAACCAGTTACTAAGTCCTATAATTTTTCTTTAATAATAAAAATTATAGGTCACATATATTCAGCTCACACTATCCCTAATGAATTATCTTCATTCCAATTAACATCCTGGTTGAGGCCTTATTCAGCCATGCCTGGCCTGTCAAAATAGCCAGCTAATTAGTGTGCTGAATCCGGTCTCTTCTCCTTTCCATCCATTCTGCATATACCAGTAGCTTGTAATTGCCTCTAAAGCACTTCTTTTCATCATGTTGCTTTTTTCTTACAAAACTTCAACGGCAAGTAAATAAAGTTTACTTCCCAAATTCATGGTCAAGGATCTCCATATTATGATCCTAAGCACCTTTCCCACTTTACTTCCTACCATCCAACAAGGACCCGTCACTGCAGCCTCAGGACCTCATTGACATCATTTCATTATTTCTTGGGCATGCCCATGATCATCACACCTGTGTGTCCTCACTGGCATTAGTTCTCTCTCTCATCTTCCTTTCATTCCCAGTCATCCTTTCATGACCAAATCTAGCCCCAAACCCGTGGGAAAAATTTCTCAATCACCTCATGATACAAGATTCCTTTCCTTTACTTCTTTAGCACTGAGTATAACCCCACGCATTTGTGCAATGTTTTCACAAATTTTTCCAAGTTTCCTATGTAAGCCTCGCAACAACCCTATGAAGTAGGCATCATAAGTAAGTACACTTAACGTTTTCAGAGACGTGAATTATCTAAGCTGGCACAGCTGGAAAGTGGCAAAGACTATCTTCAAACCCTGGCATTCTGACTCCAGGTTAAATCCATATGTGGCATTTACTATAAAATGTCTCAGGTTGGTAATTATTTGCATCATTTTTTGCTGCTTTTCAAACTAGACTATAAGCTCCTTGAAGCAGTAGTTAAGCAGAGAATTTTCCCCAGTGCATCATAATATACAAGACGAGAATTTAATGACTATTTGACTTAGCGATTCTAAAAATAGTTGAACCCCTCCATCCCATTTGAGAAGCCTCATTGAGTCCTCTCTCCTTCTTATGCCCAATATTTCGATTCTGAACACTTTGCGATAAACTGCAATATTTCATGGCTATGATTTAATTCTTGATTTCATTCCCTCCCAAAAAAACCTGCAAACTCACTGAACATAGGTACCTCTGATGAATAAAATGAGATCTGCTGGTATTTAAATGTTGGCCAATGTTGGCCATGAGTTGTAGGAATAAAAGGTGGGGGAAACTGTATTTCTAAAGCTCCCCTGAAATTGAGTCATCCGGCACATTTAGCAAGTCATCTTGCTAAAAACACATATATCCAGGATTCAGACTGAGTACTTTCGCAATCATATATTTCTTTACTCTAATTTTTATTGAACACATGATCCTAGAAAGCATACTACCAAACAATGAACAAGTGACAAGGTGACATTGACTAAAGGCTCAGCAACAGACCATGTCATTTGTGTTAACCACTTGTTTGTGTGGGCATGAGTGCTTGTGATTGCAATTCATACCACGCATAAATTTCCTGCTAGCAAAATTCTTCTTGGTTTTCAAAAGAAGATTAAATATTTTAATATTTTACGGCACTCTACAAAGAGCTTCAACAACTTCCAGATCTGGAAGGCACTGAACAAGAACAGGGCATCTAGGAGGAGAATTTAAACAGTCAAAGGATTTCTTGATGGAAAAGAACTTCATCCTTTAGAATCAAGTGGAGAAGGTACTCACAGGCTCTCCCCGTGATCCATCCTGCCCTGGTGCCCCGGGAGGTCCTGCTTCTCCCTTTTAATGATAAAAAAGAAAGAGAAGTCCATTTTCAGGTATGCTTACTAAAATAATAGTATATAACATTCCATATTAAAGCTCATTAGACACAAACAGAAAAATAAAAATTACTTCTAGGTTATTGATATTAACTTTTCCTGACATCAAATAACTTATTCTGAAATTCATAAAGCGGCTATATAAACATCAAATCTATACACGACAGCAGATAATTGAGTTAAGTTATAAAATAACTGGTACTGTATACTCACTCTTATGAGAATAGAACATCATTCTTATCTTCAAAGTAAATGTGACCAAGGTTTATATCAATTCTTTTCACATTTATTTTTACTTTAAAATTGATCATCTTATTGGACCTAATTTGACCTTGCCTCCCAAGAGTTGCATTTTAGAACCAAAATAAAGCCTTCATTAAGAATGGAGATATTTATAGATTATTACTTGAAATTACTTGGCCCTTTAGTATCTAACCTATTTAAGATAAACATCTCTAATGTATATCTTTAGGTAGCTGTCAAAATTATAATAGTTTTCAATCACATATTTTTAAATTACTTTGCTCAAATTTAAGCATCTTATTTTATATTCACCTTTTAGCATCCTAAAAGTTTTTCCCAAGTGAATCAATTACTAGTGTATACAAAAGTGTCTGACACTACACTTACTAACAAATATTAGCAGAATTAATCCTAAAATGTATAATATCCTCAGATCAATACAGCTATTAAATTGTACAGACAAAAATAAAGGGTAGTGGGGGAGAGCCTCTTGAAATACACACACACACCCTCAAGCAAAGTTCTTTGCAAAAAATTACGCCACACTTGTTGCATACCAGAGAAAACACTTCTTCCTACGTGAGAGCAAGAGAGAAAGTAAAACAAAAGTATTTCTCTTGTAAATACCTCAAATATCTGAGTTGAAATAGGTTTAAGGGGAAGGAGTCTCAGAATATATGCACTGAAGCATATGCCAACACAGTTTTCCATAGACTCATACTCTAATGATTTTCCCAAAACTGTAGAAAATGAACCACAGAGGGAAAAACCAATAAAACTTGGCAAACATAGTCAATACTTAGAAAAAAATTCAACCATATCACATTATATAAACATTGATTCTCCTCCTTTTATGAATTCTTGCATTTCATTAGCACAGTGAAATACCAACTAAAGCCAAATATTTCATCTGTTCCAATTTTATTTACAAACACCAGATGACAGTTGAGGATAGAACGAGCAAGGAATAATGTTTTCCTGTAAATTAACCAAACTGGGGCTAGGGGAGGTCCTGCTGACCCCATGGTTTTACAGAAAAGCTTATGAAAATATCAAAGAGGAACAAAGATGTATGTTAGATTCCCAAAAGCTACAGTTTAAAAAGTCTGACCAATTAGAGGAAAGGGATATGTCAGGTCCTAATACAACAGGGAAATAGTGCAATAACTATACCTGAATTCAACACTCACATCACTAGTCAGGAGTCTTTGAGGCAGTGGTTCTCAAGTGTGGCCCCCACACCAGCCAGATCAGCTTCACTTGGGAACTTCTTCCAAATGGAAAATGTCAGGCCCTGCTGCATACCTACTGAATCAGAATCTCTGGATGGTGGAGCCCAGCAATATGCTTACCAGGTCTCAAGGTAATTTTGATAATGTGAGAACCATGGCACAGCTGTAAGTCATTAGGGTACTCCCTCCTCACTCCAGGTAGTGTCATATGTGACTCGTTAAGCAAATCTGTAATTCATATCTTCTGTATATAAAGTAAAGTGGGGAGGGCAGTGGGCAAATACATAGTAGAAACAATTAATTTGGGATTACATGACTCCTTAAGTTGGTAAAAAAAAAAAAACTCTCTTTTTACTTCTCTGACCGTTGACTCAATCTTATTATTTTTATTCTAATTAGCAGGGTTTTTTAAAAAAAATGATTGAACCATCAGCAAGGTTTATCAATAATGAAGTCCCACAATTATGTGAAGATTTAGTTTATTCTTATTTTTCCTACTTTTGGTTAGGACAGATAGTCAGAATGATACAGAATTACATGAACAAAATATCACCGATTCTTTGTAATCCACAGCAGTGATTACAGTACCTGAATGAGAATCATCTGGAGGGTTTATTACACTGCAGATTGTGGACCCCACCCCAGAGTTTCTGATTCAATAGATCTGAGGTTGATCCCAAGAATTTGCATTTCTAACAAGTTCCCAGGAGGTGCAGATAGTGCTGGTCTTGGGACCACACTTTGAGAACCACTGCTCTAGCCCAGATCTCACACCCTTTTGGCTCTTACCCATCCCCCTCTGCGTGAACTACAATGGCATTGGACAGCTTTACTCTGGCACTGAGTTTCATGATGGCCAGGTTGTTCCGCAGGTTTCTTGTTTATGTAGGAGTTGTTCTCCTGACTTGTACATTCTTTAAAGACAGGAAACATATCTTACATGAGTTTTTTTTTTTTTTTCTCATCACATAGAGTACTTAAAATAGTGAACATAAGGTAAGACTACCTGTAAGACAATATGATGCCCTCTTTACAACCTTTGGAGCATATCAAGGAAGGAGGAATGGACTATTTCTTCTTAAATTCTGGGTTTTGAGAGGGTAAAAAATGGGAAAAACATTTGCGGATAGGCATGCCTTTGGAATACTATGTAGGTTAGTTATCACAAGATGATGGCAAGTAATCTTTACCTAAGAATGTTCTCTTTGTTCTTTTAATAATGATTCATTGGAAGATGAAAAGATGATTTCTGATTGGTCATTTTCCATAAAATAACCAAATGCAATACACAACTAGCCTATGAAATTCGGTACTGTGACCAGAACTCAACCCGATCACTTGATTGCTCATGACCTGGAGAACCCTTTTGTTTGGCTGGTGGAAAAGGCATATGGTATGCCCCTACCTCTAATTTATCATTTTGCTATTCTATTAACTTCCTTCTTGGTATAAAATAATTGAGAAAATGTCACACTAAACATTATCCCTCAATCTAATTTCTACAGCTAATGTCAAAGATGATTTATTCTACAACAAGCCAGTTATTTTAAAAAAAGGGAATTTAACCAAAAACAGACATATGAAACTTGCACTGCATGTGTATTTCCTTTCATGCTGTGGTCTTTGGGACTTACCCACAGAAAATAAAAAGATGGAGAGTAATTTAGTTTGTGGCCGTAGCAACCCTCAAAATCAGGTAGAAGGTGTGTGACCATTAAAATATAATTTAATCTTGAGGGAAGATCCTTATTTTGTTATTAAACATTTTCTTTTGAGTTTGATCATACTGCACGGTTTATTCTGTGTATATAAACAAATGTCCAGCATGCCAAGGATATACTGAAGACGTAAGGCTGGGGAAGCTTCTCCCAGCTGGACAGACAGACAAACAAGAAGTTGGGAAAGCATTATGCCAAGAGGGAATCACACAAACTGGGCCTGGAATTCCAGCTCTGCCATGTAACGGCACTTTCAGGTAAACTCTTTAATCTCTTTAAATCTGACCTTCAAGTCTAAATGACATTAATACTTCCAACTTCAAAGATTTTTTTTTTAGGAAAATAAAACAAGAGCCTTAGTGAAAGTGCCTCTCACAGCTTTAGGTGAAGGAAAGATCCATAAAAGTTAGCTACCCCACTGCCACCAAAAAAGTTGGGATTTGAACAATCCCTTACTCTTATGATTTGTTTTAGGCTGCATTCTTTTCAAATAATATGTTATTTTTATATTTGTACTGCTATGATTTGACATCATAATTTAGGCAAAATGAATATTTTAAAAGATAAGGTCACTCTTTATTTTAATCTAGTTAAAATATCATAAAAACAGAGTCAATAGTTTCATCATCACTTTCTACATTTGGGAAGATTATTTGGGTATAACGTGATTTTTCAACAATTTGGTGAAAGAAATTTTCGTTGGTTATTAAGTTATGGCTATGTGGTCTTGGACAAATGACAATCTCTCATTCTTTAGTTTCCTCATTTGTAAAAGGATAAATTTGTTTTTACTTGTAACTCATGATTTATAAGATTAATGTGAGAATGCACATGAAGTGCTGAGAAAGGAGCCAAGCACGTAGTAAGTATCCGATAAATTACGTCTTCTGCTATAATCTCTCCTCTCCCGTGTTCACTTCTTTTTATATCCAGTTGAAACACCAGGTTTCAGTATTTCAGCTGCTCTCTAACTAAAATTCTCACCCCTTTACCTCTCTGTTCATCCACTCACCTGCTCATGCAAAACCCAATACTGAATAAATCAAACTGAACGCTTCCTCAGACCCATGCTTGGGCTTCTAAGTAGGGCTGGCCCTGTGGTCTAGTGCTTAAGTTCAGTGCACTCCACTTCAGCAGCCCAGGTTCAGTTCCTGGGTGTGGACCTACACCACTCGCTGGGGGCTATGCTGTGGCAGCAATCCACATACAAAATAGAGGAAGATTGGCACCAATGTTAGCTCAGAGTGAATCTTCCTCAAGTAAAAAGAGGAAGATTGGCAACAGATGTTAGCTCAAGGCCAATCTTCCTCACACACACACACAAAATAGTACCAGTCACACAGATTGTAACTTCCAGCTTCAAACAGACTTCAACAAGGCTTCTATATTTCCTTGATCTCCTCTCTGTCACATTTTCCACACAGCTATATAAAAAGTTCTATATATTTTCCACACAGCTATATAAAAAAACTGCCATTTTTCCTCCCTTTATCAACAGATGACAATTCTCACTTCCTTATAGAAAACAGAAGTCAAATGTCCTGCCACCAAACCAACATATTTACCTGCATTTGCATCTACCCATTCCTAGTTTGTTTGTTTTCACCCTGAAACAGGAGTCCCTCATAAAACCTAAGAGAATCCCTTCCAACTTTGTTCAGTCTCTCCTGCCTTCCCCTCTACAAATAAGATGGAGCTCCTTATCTGGATCTAACTACTTGCCTGACATCTACTCTTGGATGCACCACAGGAATCTTTCTTTTCTTTCTTTTTTTTGGTGAGGAAGATTTGCCCAGAGCTAACATCCATTGCCAATCTTCCCTTTTTTTGCTTGAGGAAGATTAGCCCTGAGCTAACATCTGTGCCAATCTTCCTGTATTTTGTATGTGGGATGCCTGCACAGTGTGGCTGACGAATGGAGCAGGTCCACGTCTGGGATCCAAACCCACGAACCTGGGCTGCCAAAGCAGAGCACGCAGAACTTTAACCACTTGGCCACAGGGCTGGCCCCAGGAATATTAAGTGAACACTTTATACTTCTCACTTCTCCACCTCCCCAACAGAAGACAGACTAAACCCTTCCCAATAAATCATTCCATTAATTAAAGAAACATCTAACTTCACTATACATACAAAAGGAGACATTCTAGAACTAACAAGCATAATGAGCCACTCACACTCTTACAACTCTGCCTATTATTGTAGACCTAAATATATCTAAGGCCTTTCAAACTTAAAAAGAATTGGCAGACAATATCCAAACAAAACTACTAAGAGAAAAAACAGAAAATGAGAATCAAAACATTTCAGTAACTTTCCCTCACACAACAATAAACATGAAGCAGAAGAAAATTGCAACAAAATGCTGTAACCCGGATCAACACTATAAAAGTATTTTCAGATGTAAAAAAGGAAGATATGAAATAAGAACTAATTCAGGAAAAAATTAAAAAGACAAAATCATCTCAGATATTATGATTAAATTACTAGAAACCGAGGGAGAATAGATTTAACTTAAAATTTTAAAAGGCATTGAGGAGAAAACTAAACATAACCAACAAAAATGAAATTTTAGAAAAGGATCAAAAAGTGATAGAGGTAAAAGACAGTCAAAGAGGTCGTAACATATCTATAATTGGGGTCCTTAGATATAAGCCAAAACAATAAAACAGAACTTCTATTTAAAACTATAATCCAAGGGAATAGTCCAAAATTAAAAGAAGACCTGGATCTACATATTGAAAGGCTTTGGGGGTAACTGGGATTCTTAATTCTGAGACATGTTATGCCATTAGACTTTAAACATTAATGTTTTTTTAACCCTCTCAACTTCCATACAAAAAGACAAAGCCACTTATGAAGGAAAGACATTTAGGTTGGCATCAGCAACATACATGACAGCAGTGGGGCAACGTTTCAAAGAAATTCAAAGAAAAACCGAAAAGCGGTAAGACAGGGTTTATAGTAACAGTGACAAGACAATGACAGCAAAACTGTCATTCAAGTAAGAAGAATACGAAAAAAATTTTAAAATACAAGAATTCTGAGAATACTGTATTCACAAGCCCTTCCTAAGGAATATATTAGAGGAGAAGCTTCATCGAACCCAGAGGGTGACTATGGAATGTTGATAAAGGGACTGGCGACAAACACTGGATATATTTAATTGCAGATTTAAAGTACAGGTGGAGAAAGAGTGGGAAGCAAAAGTTTATAAATATTACATGATCTGATATAGTAGAAGTAATATGATTAGACAAGATAAGAAGAAAAGGAGAAAGGAAAGGGGAAAAGAAAATAAACTCATTAATTGCCACATAGATGATAGGGTATCATTTAAAGTTAATGAAACAAAGAATAGATGCCTAAGTAAGGCAAAGGGGCACTAAAGGAGTTCTGAAATGTGTTTTCATACACTGCTAAAGGTATTAGTATAAAAACCATTGTAGTTAACACTGCTGCATGGTATACTCGAAAGTTAAGTGCGGAGATCCTAAGAGTTCTCATCACAAGGAAAAAATTTTTTCTCTTTTTTTTGGTCTCTGTATAAGACAATGGATGTTAACCAAACTTATTGTGGTAATCATTTCACAACATACGTAAGTCAAATCATTATGCTGTACACCTTAAACTTATATGGTGCTACATAACAATTATCTCAGTAAAACTGGAAGAAAACAAAACTCCTTGAAAAAAATATATAAATCTTCCTAAATCCCGAAGTAAATGAAAGCAAAAAAGAAAAAAACAACAGACCACATCGAGAAAGAACCCTGGTAAATATAGTATAATGCACCTAGTAAGTATAAGAAAATTACAATATAAGCATTATGACAGAGGTAAGACAAAACCTATCAGTGAATGAATAAAAATAAACTTAATCTCTTTAAAAAGCAAAAAACTAACTCCATGCTTGATATAAGAGAAACAATTAGAACAAAGTGTTCAAAAAGCTAAAGCTAAACAACAGAAGGATGGGCAAAGGTATAGCAAGCAAATCAAAGTAATCAGAGAGAAATAATGTAATCCTGATGTAAGAGAGGTAGAATTCAAGCTAAAAACTATTAAAGGAGACATAAAATGATATTTATAATGGTAAAGCCACAATTCAAAATGAAGATTAACAGTTGTGAATATCTACGAACAAATAACATAAAAAACACCTTCATGAAACAGAAGGTGGAAGCAGAAGTAGATGAACATGCACCATGAGGACACCAACACATCACTCTCTGTCCACAAGAAGTCAAACAAACCAAAAATTAAGTATATAGAAGATCTAAACAAGAGATTCCATAATGTAGATCTTATGAATGTATATTGTTTCACATTCTCAAAATAGAGATTTACCTTCTCATATGTGCAGGGAACATTCCTGAAAGTTGAACATATAATAAATCAAAGAAAAAATGCAATAAATCCCATAAGGAAGAAATTATACAAATAACAGTCATAAAACCAGAAATTGACAACAGAATCTAAATAAAAGGCCTTTCAACCTAAAACAATTTCTTAAACTTTTAAACAACTCTTAGGAAAAAGAGAAATAAAACCAAAATTGCAGAATTTCTAAAAAATAATATTAATGGAAACATTGCACATTAAAATCAAGGAGATATAATTGAAACACTAATCAGAAAAATATAATTTAAATACTAAGAGAAAAAAGTAGTAAAAGATTGAAAACAAACTAATTCAATTCTAAATTGTAAAAGCTAGAAAAAATTTAGGAGAAAAGAAAGGAAGAAGCAAGTAATATAGATAAAAGTAAACAACAAAACAAACAGAAAGATCAATGAAGTTAATTAAATTACAATCTTGGATCTTTGAATAAAAACCAACATATTAGAGAAACCAAAATCTCATATAATCAAACAAAAAACAGTAGAAAGAGCATAAATACTCAAAGTAATGACAAAGAACGAATAATCATTGAAACAGAGAAAATTAAGATTTAAAAAGAGAAACCTTTTTAAAAATCATGAAAGAAATTTGCACAATTCTATACAGGTCACTTGAAAAATCTAGATAGAATGGCTGATTTCCTAAGAGAATAAATTTTACCCTTATTGACTCTATGAGAGACAGGATGCTTAAGCTAGCCAGTTTTCATGTAAGAAGTAAGAGAAAGTTATGAAGGAACTGCTCAACAAAAAAATCACCAGGCCCACATAAGAAAGGAGGAGATGAGGAAAAACGCTGTGGTACTTGATCTCAATTGAAAACAGCAATAATAAATCATTATTACAAAATACACAACATCAGGAATGAAAGATAGAACATCACAAATCCTACATTAAAAAGACAATAATAACACAGTGTTATAAACAAAATATACCAACAAACTTGAAAATTAAGTAAAATGAACAAACTCCTTGAAAGGCACAAATTACCAATACTCAGGAAGGAAGAGAAACTAAATAGCCCAGTATTTAGTAAAGGAATTTAATCAGTAATTAAAATCCTCCTCACACCTACAAAGCCCATGTCCAGATGGCTTCACTGGTAAATTCTACCAAATAAGTAAGAAACAACATCAATTCTACACAAACTCTTTGAGAAAATAGAAGCTAGTATTACCTTGATACCAAAGCCATGCAAAAATATCACAAGAAAAGAAAACTGATGATCAATATCCTTCATGAACATAAACATGAAAGTCCTTAGTAAAACATTTCCAAATTGAAACCAGCAATATATAAAAAGAATGATATAAGATGACCAATTGGGGTTTATCCCAATAATGCAAGATTAGTGTAACATACAAAAATCAATTAATGTTATACATCATATCAAAGAAATAAGAGGGGAAAGCAATATAATCAACTCAATAAATACAGAAAGAGTTTTTGACAAAATTTGACACCTAATCTTAACTAAAAAGAGGAAAAACTCTCAAAAGAGTAGGAATAAAAAGTAATTTCTTCAACCTGATGAAAGGTTTATATGCAAAACCAACAACCAACACTTAATGGGTGAGAGTGAAGGCTCTCTACCTAAGGTCAGAAACAAGGCAAGAATGTACACAGTCTTGCTTTGGAGGGCCTGGCCAGTGCAATAAAACTAATAAAATAAATAAAAGTCATATACATTAGTACAGAAGAAGAAAATCATCTTTGTTGGCAGACAATAATGTCATCTACACAGAAAAACCTAAGGAATTTACAAAGAAAGTTGCAGGAACCAATAATTGAATTTAGCAACACTGCAGGATGTAGGATCAATATACTAATTGTATTTTAATATGCTAGCAACAACAAAAGAAAATTTTTGTTTAAATCTATTCTCAATAGTATTAAAAAAGTAAAATACTTGGGTATGAATTTAACAAAAGACATATGAGATCTATACACTGAAAACTACAAAACATTGCTGAGATAAATTACAGAAAGCCTACATAAGTGAAACGATATACCATGTTCATGGATTGGAAGACTCAATATTGTTACAACCATAACTCTCCCCAAATAAATGTAAAGGTAAGTATATACTCTCTCCTTTAAGAGTTGGAGCTTAATCTCACCCCCAACCCCCATCTTGAGTAGGGGTTGGACTTGGTGACTCACTTCCAAAAAGAATGTGAAGAAAGCAGTAACTTCACAGTGGAGAAACCAGACAAAATATGACCATAACCAAGTGACCAAGGTTAATATAACCAATGAGGAGCCATGTGGATATGATGAGAAGGGCACTTCAACTCTGGGTATCCTCCCCCCATGCAAAAAAACACAATTCCACCATGAGGAGGATATCAGACAAACTGAAATAGAGCGTAATTCTACAGAATACCTAATCAATGCTCTTCAAAACTGCCAAAATCATGGAAAACAAGACAAGACATAAATTACCACAGATTAGAGGAGACTAAGGAGACATGATCCTGGATTGGTCATGGAACAGAAAAACGACATTAGTGGAAAAACTAATGAAACCCAAATAAAGTATGCAGTTCAGTTTATAGCAACGTGCCAATACTGATGTCTTAGTTTTGACAAATATACCATAGTAATATAAGATAGTACCATCAGGAGAAACTGGGTAAAGCACACAAGGGAACTTCCTGTACTATATCTCCAACTTTTCTGTAAACCTAAAATTACTCCAAACTAAAAAGTTTATTTAATAAACCTCAGAAGGCACTCTGTAAAAATTTTCAAACTGATACTAAAGCTTATATAGAACTAGATTATCCATTACAATTAAAAAAAGAAAAACAAATCTAGATACTTACACTACCAGATTTCCAGACTTATTTTAAAGCTATGATAATCAGGACAGTGTATTGTTGATGAAAAGATAGCAGTATAGATTAGTGAAACAGGATCGAGGGTCCAAAAATAGTTTCACAAATACATTGACCCATTGATATTTGGCAAAAATGTTCATGTAATTCAATAGGAAATGATAGTTTTGTCAATAAATGGCACTGGAATAATGGGGTCTCCAAATAGAAAAAACAATAAGCATGGGGCTGGCCTTCTGGTATAGTGGGTAAGTTTTCGAGCTCTGCTTCAGCAGCCCTGGGTTTGTGGGTTTGGATCCCAGGAACAGACCTACACACCGCTCATCAAGCCATGCTGTTGAAGTGTCCTGCATACAAAGTAGAGGAGGATTGGCACAGATGTTAGCTCAGCGACAATCTTCCTCAAGCAGAAAGAGGAAGATTGGCAAGAGGTGTTAGCTCAGGGCCAATCTTCCTCACACACACACATACAAAAAGAACCTTGACTTTTACCTCACACCATATATAGAAATTAAAATCATCAAAATGGATCATAGACCTAAATCTGTAAGCTAATAAAATTTTAAAGAGTATAATGATCTAAATAGTGTTTAGAAAAATTAAATTATTTTTCTTTTAGAAGAAAAAATAGGAGAAAATCTTATAACCTTAAGTTATGTAGAGATTCTTAAATAGGACACAAAAACCATGAACCGTAAAAAAATTTAAGGAATTGGACTTTATCCAGATTAAAAACCTTTTCCCATCAAAAGACACCATTAAGAAAATGAAAAGGCAATGCAATGAAAGAAAATACTTGCAAATGCATATCTGATAAAGGACTTACATCCAGAATATATAAAGAACCCTTACAACTCCTTAACAAGAAGACAAACAATGCAATTTTTTTAAATGGTCAAATGTTTTGAATAGACACTTCACAAAAGAATACAGACAACCAAGAAGGCCATCAAAAGATCTCAACATTGTCACCAGAGGATGCAAAACTAAAATCACAATGAGATAACCATTACACACCAAATAAAATAGCTAAAATATAAAAAATGCGATAATATTAAGTGTTGACAGGATGTGTAAAACTGGAATTCTCATGAATTACTGATGGAAATAGGGAAGAATGAGACCACTTTGGAAAATAGTTTGGCAGTTTTTTAAGAAGTTAAATATACACTCCCCATACAACGCAGCAATTCTACTAGGTATCAACCCAAGAGAAATGAAAATATCTCCAACTCAGATGGATATGAGAATATTCATATCAACATTATTCATAAATTCCAAATATAGGAAACAATTCAAATTTTCATCAGCTGAGGAATGAAAAAACCAACTCTCATATATCCATATGACTGAATACTGTATGACTATATTTAATTGAAATTGTAAGAGGGGTAAAACTATAATGACAGAAAGTAGAGTCCCTACAATTGCATGAGACAATTCCTTTGAATGAATGAATCTCGATCTCTCTCTCTCTATATATATATAATATGTATACACACAAAATATGTAAATATTTATATATTTGATATATATGACATATAAATATATTTGACATATATATTATATATAAATACACAAACACACACACAGATCCACACATCCTATTGGTTTTATTTCTCTGGAGAATGCTAACACACAATTAAATGTAATGCACCAATCTTGATAGTATCCAGGTATTTAGGACAATAGCCATTTAGGACATTTTTTGGACAACTGAAAATATTTAAATATGGGCTCATATTAGGAAACATTATTGTATTGATATTAAATCTCTTGGGTGTCATAATGGAATTTAATGAATTCTTAGGAGATACAGGCTTAAGTGTTGAGGAGAGAAATTTACTTACCTATGATTTGACAAAATTATAAAACTAAATATTCATATATTTATGTAATTCAATTTTCTGTAGGCTTTAAAATTTTTTAAACAAACAGCTGGATAGGAAGAAGAAAACAGGTTTTTAAAAGGTCAGGAAAAAATTAGGTATGATTCATTATTCAAAGATTTCAAAAAGGAAATATAAACTGTGGAATATTCAGACAAAAGAATATTATTCAATACTAGAAAGAAATGAGCTTTCAAGCCATGAAAAGACTCGGAGGAATTGTAAACGCATATTACTAAGTGAAAGAAGTCAATGAAAAGGCTACATACTGTATGATTCCAACTATATGACATTCTGGAAAAGTAAATACTGTGGAGATAGTAAAAAGATCAGGGGTTTCCAGAGGTTAGCTGGAAAGAGGGTCAAATGGGCAGAGCACAGAGGATTTTCAGGGCAGTGAAACTATTCTGTATGATACTATAATGGTGTATACATGTCATTATATATTTGTCCAAAACCATAGAATATACAATACCAAGAGTGAAGCCTAATGTAAACGATAGACTCTGGGTGAAAAGGATGTGTCAATGCTGGTTCATCAATTGTGACAACTGTACCACTCTGGTGTGGGAAGTTGATTGTGAGGGAAGCTGTATTGGTGGTGGGGGCAGGGGATATATGAAAACACTCTGTACTTTTACTCAGTTTTGCTGTGAATCTAAAACTGCTCTAAAAAATAAAATCTACTTTTTTTTAAAAAATTAAATAGGCTTTTTCAAAAATTGCAAATGATTCCAGTAAAAAATTACAAATAAACAAGAAAGAATAAACCTAATTATTTTTAGACGATCCACACCAGTTAGAAAATGGGAGACAAAACCAAGGTTAAATATGAAGGATGGCACGCATCCATCAAGAAAGCAAATATGAAGGTGAAATGACCTTAAAATATTAAACATAATTATATGCTCCAGCAATTCCACTACTAGGAACACACTCAAGAAATAAAAACTCATATGTCCATGCAAAAACTTGTACACAAATATTCATAACAGCACTATGCATAACAGCCAAAAAACAAAAGGAACCCAAACGTCCATCAACAGATGAACGAATAAATAAAATGTGACATTTTCATACAATAGAATATTATCAGCTATAAAAAGGAATAAAGCACTGATACAGGCCAAAATGTAGATGAACCTCAAAAATGCTGTGGTAAGTGAAAGAGGTTAACCATGAAAGACCACATACTTTATAAGTCTTTTTATATCAAGTGTCCAGAATGTGCAAATCCAGAGACAAAAAGATTAGAAGTTGGGTTGGGCCGGAAATTGAGGGCTGGCAGCTGGGAGGAAATAGAGTGACTGCTAATGGGTACAGGGTTTCTTTCTGAGGTAATGAAAATGTTCTAAAATTAGACTATAGTGATG
Source organism: Equus przewalskii (assembly GCF_037783145.1). NCBI lineage: Eukaryota > Metazoa > Chordata > Mammalia > Perissodactyla > Equidae > Equus > Equus przewalskii. The sequence continues at coordinate 53,502,470 of NC_091849.1, forward strand.
GTTGAATAACTCTGCCGATATATTAGAAACCATTAATTGTACACATTAAAGGGTTAAATTGTGTGATATGTGACATCAATAAAGCTGTTAAAAAGGAGTGAACTCAGGTTTATACTTGTGGTACATGCATGCGAATGTGCTACCCAGATTAATAACAAAAAGTGCAAGGAACTAAAAAAAGAACAAACTAAGCCCAAAGTTAGCAGAAGGAAGGAAATAATTAAGATTAGAGCAAAAATAAATGAAGAATAGAAAAAATAGATGAAGCAAGAGTTGGTTCTTTGAAAAGATAAAAAAAATAATGGACATATCCTGAGCTAGGCTAACTAAGAAAAAAAGAGAGAAGACAATACCAGAAACAAAAGAGGAGACGTTACAATTGATACCACAGAAGCAAAAAAAAGAAAAAGATCATAAGGGACTGTTATGAATAATAGCATGCCAACAAATTGGACAAACTAGAAGAAATGGATAAATTCCTAGAAACATAAAACCTACCCAAACTGAATTAAGAAGAAATTGAAAGCCTGAACAGATCAACAACAAATAAGGAGATTGAAACAGTAGTGAAAAACCTCCCAATAAAGAAAGTCCCAGGATCAGATGATTTCATAGGTAAATTCTACCAAACATTTAAAGAATGACCAGCCCTTCTTAAAAACCTTCCAAAAAGCAGAAGAAAAGAGAACACTTCCAAATGCATTTTATGAGGCCAGCATCAGCCCAATATTAAAGCCAGACAAAACCTCAAGAAAAGAAAGTTACAGGCCGATATCCTTGTTGAACATACTTGTAAAAATCCTCAACAAATACTAGCAAGCTGAATTTAACAGCACATTAAAAGGATCATATACCACGATCAAGTGGGATTTATTCATAGGATGAAAGATGGTTCACTATATGCAAACCAATGTGATACCACATTAACAAAATAAAGATAAAAATCACACGATCATCTCAATAGATGCAGAAAAAGCACTTCACAAACTTCAATGCCATTTCACGATTAAAATCCTCAATAAATTAGATATAGAAGGAACTTACTTCAACACAATAAATACCACATTTATGTGAAAAGCCCACAGTTAACATCATGCTGAAAGATGAAAAACTAAAAGCTTTTCCTCTAAGATGAGGAACAAGACAAGGATGCCCACTTTCACCACTCCTATTCAACATAGTACTGGAAGTACCAGACAGAGCAGTTAATCAAGAAACAGAAATAAAAGACATCCAAATTGGAAAGGAAGAAGCAAAACCGTCTCTGTTTATAGATGACATGTTCTTATATATAGGAAACCCTAAAGACTCCACCAAAAATCTGTTAAAACTAATAAACGAATTCAGTAAAGTTGCCAGATACAAAATCAACATCAACATACAAAAATCAGTTGTATTTTTATCTACTAACAACAAACTATCCAAAAAAGAAATTAAGAAAAATATCCTATTAAAAATAGGATCAAAAATAATAAAATACTTAGGAATAAACTAAACCAAGGAAATAAAAACTACAAAACACTGATGAAAGAAATTTAAAAAGATACAAATAAATGGAAAGATATCTCTAGTTCGTGTATTGGAACACTTTATATTGTTAAAACTTCCATGCCACCCAAAATAATCTACAGATTCAATGCAATCCCTATGGAAATCTCAACAGCATTTTTTTACATAAAAAGAAAAAACAATCCTAAAATTCATACGTTAATCTATGAACCAAAGCACAGGCAACAAAAGCAAAAGTAGAAAAGTAGGACTACATCAAATTAAAAAGCTTCTGCACAACAAAGGAAACCATCAACAAAATGAAAAGGCAACCTATAGAATGGGAGAAAATATTTGCAAGTCATATATCTGATAAAAGGTTAAAATCCAAAATATATATGGAACTCATACAACTCAATAGCAAAAGAACCAAACAACCCAATTTAAAAAATGGGCATTTCTCCAAGAAGACATACAAATGACCAACAAGTATATAGAAAAGGTGCTCAACATCACTGACCGTCAGGGAAATGCAAGTCAAAACCGCAACAAGGTATCACTTCACACCAATTAGGCTCTATCATCAAAAAAAAAAAAAAAAAAAAGACAATAAGTATTGGTGAGGATGTGCAGAAACTGGAACACTTGTGCACTGTTAGTAGGAATGTAAATTGGCCCAGCCACAATGGAAAACAGTATGGAGATTCCTCAAGAAATTAAAAATAGAACTATTATATGATCCAGCAATCCCATTTCTGGGTATTGGAAATCAGGATCTCGAAGAGATATCTGCACTCTCATGTTCATTTCAGTGTTATTCACAATAGCCAAGATATGAAAGCAACTTAGATGCCCATCGAGGGATGAATAAATAAATAAGTGAGAGATATAGATATACACACATACAGTAATATTATTCAGCCTCAAAAAAGAAGGAAATCTTACTATTTGCAATAAAATGGATGAACGTGCTAAGAGAAATTAGCTGGACACAGAATGACAAATATTATATCATCCTACTTATACGAGGAATCTAAAATAGTCAAACTCATAGAAGCAGAGAGCAGATTGGTGGTTGTCAGGGACTAGGAGGAGGGGGAAACGGAAGTATTGGTCAAAGGGTACAAAGTTTCAATTATGCAAAATGAGTAAGTCCTAGAGATCTGCTGTCAGCATGATACCACAGTTAACAATACTGTATCGTAAACTCTAAAATTTGCTAAGGGGGTAGATCTAATGTCAAGTGTTCCTAATACAAAAATAATAATAAATAAAGGGGGAAAGAGAAAACTTTTGGAGATGACGGATATGTTTATCGCATTGGTTGTGGTGATGGTTTCACGGGTACGGTCATGTATCACTTAAAGATGGGGATACATTCTGAGAAAGGCATCATAGGAGATTTTGCCTTTGTGCAAACATCATAGAGTGTACTTATACAAACCTAGATGGGATAGCCTACTACACACCTATGCTGTATGGTACTGATCTTATGGGACCACCACCATAAACGCAGTCCGTCACTGACTGAAATGTCTTTATGCAGCACATGACTGTATATACTTATCTACATACTCACCAAGTTGTATACAACTTTTTGTATGTCAGTCATATCTCAATAAAGCGTTTTTTTTAAAAAAGCTCAAAAGGGATCTTAAAGCTATGTTCAAATAAAAAAATGGGCAAAGAAACATTCCTTATTGAACACTTTTTCTCTGCCAAGTACTGTGCCAGGTGTTTCATCTGACTCGGTCCCTACCATACCTTTCTAAGTAGGTAACACTTACTCCACTTTTGCAATGAAGAAACTGAAGGTCAAAGAATTTGCCAAAGGACATACAGTGAGTTAGAAAAAGTCACTGAGGGGTGGAAATCCAACTCGGCTCTTTTCTCTAAACTCTACTACCTGAAAAAGTATAATCTCACGTCTTGTGGCACATGGGCTTATGATAACAGAAGACAAAGAAAAATTAAATCAGATGAATGCCTAACTTTCAGGTAAGGTGAAGAATCTATGTTCTCTAATCTATAGAGAGACTAGATTATAAACTCCATAAGAGTAGGAGTTGTGATGGTTTTGTTCTCTTCTGTATGTCTAACCCCTAATAGATATCAATAAATGTCTGACTAATTAACAAACAAGTGGGAAATAAAATACGAAGACAATGAAATATAATTAACAACATATAACTGAGTTCTTGAAAATGGGCCCCAATATTTTACATTCAGGAAGCACACTCTATAATGTTTAAGGAATCACGGATATTTGAAGGACTTTCATAACACTTAAGGAAATAAATGGACAATTTTTCCAAAGGAAGAGAAAACAACTACAGACCAAGACAACCTGGACTGGATTTCTGAGCAAGTTTGGCCAGCAAAGTGCTGACCATTAGGAAACATGATGCCATCTCTAAATCCAGTGCTTCATCAAGTGGCCCTGTTGGCTGGTGGATTACACAGATCCTCTCCTTAGGTACCCAAAAGAACTTATAGGTGGAAAATGATGTGGGCTGGATACACTAACTTGATACAGATACATGCGTGATGTCCTTTTATTTAGCAAGCCACATCATAAAAAGCCCGCTTCTATTTGATAATTGACCAAAGGAAGTTTCTTTACGTAAGAATATACCAGTGCTAACCCCCCATCGTAAGGGCATGTACTTTTGAAGTTTTCAGGGGTGGCAAATGATTGGCACTTTGCAGTTCCTCTTGCTCTCTCTCATACCACACAACGGATAAAGAAGTTGTCAGGCTTAAGGGCACAGTTCTCTCCCACCAAAAACCTTGATTCCTTGGGACACATAGCTAAGTACCTCCACCCTTAACCCACCAAACAAACGCATCTGAATGGCTTATCAAAGAAGCTCAGCCTTCTAATACCCTGGGATTTTATTTCTAACACATAAGAATTCACAATACATACAAAGGAAATTTGGTATCATTTTTAAAGCACACTAAAACAACTCTTAGCTCACTAATTTTAGGCCACTGTCACAATATCTAAAGTCTAATAGTGGTACATTTTTCTAACATTCACTCACAAGTTACAGAAATCTTTTTTGGTTTTTGGGTGTTTTTTGTAAATACCTTGTAACCAGGACTACCCATTAATCCATCCTTTCCATGTCTTCCTGGCTCTCCCTGAAAAATAAATACATGTATTTTAATAGATTTTTTGCACTAATTTTTCTTTTTACAGGAAGATAGCATAAGATAATTTTTATTTAAAGTAAAATACTCAAGAACTTTTTCTGTCAAACTCACAGCACGTCCAGGAAGGCCAGGAAAACCAGCAATGCCCTTTTCGCCTTTGGCACCCTGTATTAAAAACAAACACTTAAAAAATAATCCTTATAATAATGTTTTAACATTCCAACTCAAACTTAAATAGGAAAGTAAGTTAACCTTATCATGTAGTGACAGAATTCACGGAACTACAGCTGGTATTGGCTCTGCAACTTATGGCAAAGCATTATTTTACCAGGCCAGTGGACACAATATAAGACATTGAAAATACTGATGCATGCAGAATTATTAGAAGCATCAAAACACAGACATCACATCTTGGCAAAATTAAAAAGCAACGAGTATTTTAAATATACAAAGAATATAATCTTCCTTCAAGGTGAAGAAATAGGAAGCCCCATGACATCAATTCTCAATGGACACGCTGTTAAGTAGCTACTACTCCCAACGAATCTCTCTGTAAATATTTTAAAAGTTCAGAATGATCGATAATACAACGTATTCCTATAGAATACCATGTATAACAGTCACCAGTTATTTTCCCATTTTTTCATTGTTCTGAATAGATCAACTGAGAAACATGAACAAAGTTAATTGCTATAATGGTGGACTGGGACTGAAATTCAAGTTTTCTATTTTCATTACACTGAAAGTTCAAAATGGATACTCTGTTTTGTGATCCATACTTCCCTTTTTGCCATAAAATCCAGGTGATCCTTTTTCTCCCTTGGGGCCCATTTCACCCTAAAAGACAAAGTATAAATATTGAATTTTAGAGAAATATGGATATTTTTCTTATCAAGAAAAACAACACCAATTATGACCAATGGAGTTTAATATGCCAACGTCTAAATAAAATAAAGTTTGTTTACAGAAGTCCTGTATCCCAGGCTTTACAAAGAAAAACAAGGAAAACAAGGACAGTTAGTACTATAACAGGGCCTATAGCATAGGACTTATAGTTAAGAGAATTTCTATATAGTAAAACTTACTCATCAATTTTTCAATACTATAAGATTTATGACTGACAATTTTAAAGGAAGTTTGTAAAAGCCTTATGTAAACTATGATATTAATCTTAACCCAATCATTTACTTCAATTTTTATATGAGCATTTATTTATAGTGCATTTGTAACATAAAGTACTTTCAATTTGAAATAAAATATGGCATTGCTGAATTTAAAGAGATCAGATTTCTTCAACCTTTGATCCTGGCATTCCATCAAGCCCAGGAAAACCAGGAAGTCCACGGTCACCCTGAAAATAAAACCAAAATTAATTAAAGAAAACACATTTCAGCCTAAAAACTACCATCATATATTCTTCAGCCTCGCTCTTGTCAAAACCCATGGAAATTAATCTGCAAATAGTTCAATGTATATCTACATTAAAACCTTACCCCTGTGAAAGATTAATCCTCATTGACCAGGGTTTCATTGATGATCAAAGAAGGAAAGTATCTGGGGCCTCAGGGGGTCTCATCAGCAATCCTGACCCCAACCTTAGAGAGCAGCACCAATTCTGAAAATACTTAGGCTCTTACAGTGGCAAGACGTAGGCGTTAATAGAAATGACTTGGTGCCACCACTGTCTGGAGAGAGCCATCCTCTGAGGTCCCATCCAGCTCAGTAAGATTAGACCCTGAACTAAAAGTCTCAAAACACTCTAGGACTCCATGGGAATGTTCTTTCAATTGCTAATCTTAAGAATTGTTTATAGTTAGGTATCTATTCAGATGTGCCCATAAAGATGAAAGGCCTTAAGTTACCTCCAAAAGAGGAGAGAAGAAGAAGAATCGCAACAGCTTGATATTTAGTGCACACGGTTTTAGTACTTAGCTCTGTGGGAAATGTTGGGTGCTGTTTTCTTAGTCTCAAAATCTTAATTGTGAAGACACAGTTAAGAGAGGACCAATGGCCGGCACGGCAAGAGTTGGGTCAATTCACTTTGATTTAGGCAAATTGAAACACTACCTACAAATGATTCATTATACTCTTAGCCTGTCTGGTAGGGAGAAAAGAGATATGACCAGTTATCTATTATTGCTGCAATTCTTAAAAATCTTAATTTTTGTAAAGATTATTTATTCACATCTTAAAGAGAGACATAGATTCATGGCATAGAACCCTCCAAAGGCAACTTTTCTTATTCTAAGCTTCCATATCTCTATGAGTTCCAATCGCCAAACCACAGGGTTATATTACTACCACATTTTCAGTTTCCAGCATTACCTTCTGACTTCCCACTAGGAAAGAGGACTAACCTCTCACAGAACCCAACGCCCTCTCCCCGTCTCCACTTCTAAGAAGTACAAATCTCCTTAACCTTCTGTTACAGCTTTGATTAAATCTGTAGTCAGTATTTATAATATTAAGATTCACAGCTAAGCCACAAATATGCTGATTGCTTGCCTTTTCCTGCCCAAGTGTTTGTTTTCCCTTGAGTTAAAAATTGCTTGTTTGGTTTTTTGGGGGGAGGGGGTAGACGGTGTTTGCTTAGCTTCCTATAACTTATTGCAATATTGAGATCCAAATTACCTCCAATTGTAAAAATCACCTCTAAATATGCTCAAATACATTGAAAATTTCATATTCCTTAATGTCTCTTTTCTAGAACTTTCTCATTTGTTTCAGTAAAGATTTGTTGCTCTTTATATCTGCATTTATTCCCTTATTTAGGGGAGCACATCATCCAACAGCTTCCTGAGAAAGAATTCATGGGAGACAACTTTCTGCTACCTTAAATTTATGAAAATGTCACTAGTCTATTCACTTATGTAATTGATAGTTTGCATGGGTAATTGACAATTTGCTAACAGAAGTACAGTTGAGAATTTTTTTCCTTCAGACTTTTGTAGGCTCTGCTCCATTCCCTTCTTGATTTCAGTGTCACTAGTGAGATGCTAGAAGCTTTTCTGATCCTGATCATTTGTATGTGCCATATTTGTTTGGCTGGGGGTGATGGTTGTGGTGGTCATAGTGGTCTTCCTCTCAAAAAGCTGATAGGATATTCCTTTTGTTTACAGTGTCTTAAAATTTTACAATGTTAAGCATTAGTGGAGTCTATAATCAACCATTATGCTAGCTACTATGGAGGAGTCTTCATCTATAGGGACCTCAAGTCTGCACATGTGACTCAGACCACACACCCAAGCTCCATCCACACTTCACATAAACAGCCTACCCTCAGCCTCCCCTAAGCTAGGGGCAGACACACAACTGTGTCAGAAAGCCCTCAGGAGGACAGAGACAGGAAAGAGGCCTGCAGGTGCTGGGAGCGGGATTAGGGTGGTTTGTGCAGAGATTGCCAGGACTCGGGATCTGAAAAGGGAGTCGTGGGCTACAGGTGTGTCTCTAGGTTGGCCCTGAAGACCTGTCACTCCACACTGAGGAGCAAAGCTAAAGCAGGGTCTGTCAGGGCTTCTGCCTCTCTGAGGGCATTAATTACAGAGTTTCTCAAGGCCTCCTCTCCATGTCTTATATCAGTTTCGTCTAAGATTTTTTGTTGATCTTCAACTTTCGTAAGATATTTGGTGGTTCCTGATTGTCAGCTCCTATGGGAGCTGATGATAAGCTCTCAGTGGGTACTGCTCATTGACTGAGCTTCACTATAATATAGTCTGGTTGGGTCATTTCACTGGATAGCTCCGGATGTTACTGGATTCCCCATCGAAAGATCTTCTAGGCCTGTAGCAGACAGGACTGGCTGAAAGCATTCTGGAGGTCAAGCAGGGGAAGAAGACTAGGTCTCCTCAAGGGTAAATGTTCTCTAAATCCCGTTGTTTTAGTACAAATCCACCTTTTCTTCCCAGTCTAGAGACCTTCAGTTTTATCTTCTCCAGATAATAAACTTTTATGTTTCTGCCAGAGTGGAAGAAGGGTTATATAGATTTGGCTATAGAGAGTTGAGGAAAGAATAGCAGGATCTCATTGTTCTTTATTCAACCATGCTTCCATCTTTGCTGTAATTTCAATTCACCTCCATTTTCAGCAATACTTGATATTACCATTTCCTGAGATTTTGGAGTGTCTGTGTGCATATATGTGTGCATGTATGTGTACATGTGAGTGTGTATATCAAGGGTAGTCTCTTATATAAATCATATCCCTTCTCACATTAATATTCAGCGTCCTTGGGTCTTTCCAGCTTCTAAAAATGCAGAGCTGTTCTCTTCTCTTCTATTCTCTGTGTCATGTTAGGTTTTATTATTATAATTGTTATTATTCCCTTGACTGTTGCTTTAATGGGGAGTTTAATAGAGAGAGGAAGTTAATATGAGTGTTCAAACCTTCATCTTCATCAGGTGACTTACTGCCAACAATAACATCCAGGGCATCTTGTCCACTAGCAAGGTGGGTTCACAGGAGACAGAAGGACAGAGACAAGAGAAGGAAGACAGAAATCGAGAAAGTCCACACATGGTGTGTAATCTCCAATTGTCCCCGTGATACTTTCCAGTGGGAGGCTTTCAACCTCCCAGAAAGGGTTACTGTGACCTCTTGAGAGGAAGCCCAAGATTCACGACCTGCTCTGTGTTATGTCGAACCAAATTCATTCCTGATTCACTCTGGTTGATTGCAGGAAAATCTGCAAATCCACTTATCTTACTAGACTAGGAAACTATTGGCCTTCTGAGTTCAAAAAAAAACAATTTTTAATTTTAACAATGATCTATTCCATAGACAGAAATACTCCTTGATAGCCATTATGAGATGAATTTTCACAGAGAGTAAACTAAGGCCAAAAGTCTAGGAATTCCCTGATATTCTCCCATAAAAACTGATGGCAAATAAGAAACTAAAATACATCATATTTTAGACCTATCTGTATTATGTTTTTGTCCTTTCATTGATCTGTAAGTAGATCTGGTATAAAAGGTATGCTAGACTGACAGTTCTACCCCCAAATCTATCTACCCTTTACCACCACAGACAAGACTTTTATCTGGGCAGATAGCTGCCCAACTACAGACTATGTTTCCCAGTCTCTTTTGCAGTCAGCTGTAGCCATGTAACTAAGTTTCTGCTAGCAGAGCGTGTGCAGGACTGTGGTGTGCCACTTCCACATCGTTGATTAAAGGGTACGTTATTGCTCTGACTTCTCTTTCCTCCTTCCCATCAGATTGGAATGCAGATAAGATAGTGACTAGGGACGTAGCCTTGACCATGTAGAAGAGAACAACACTCTAAGGGAGACTAGAATAACAAGAGGGAAAATCTTGAGTTCCTGAATGAGTTTGCAGAAACCTTTACATGAGGAAAATAAGTTTTTTTCTCATTTGTGCCAGTGCATTTGGGGGTCAATTTGTTTCCACTCTAAACAGGAATAGTATTTTTATAGCTTACAGTGAATGTCCTTCTCAAGAATAAAATCTTCCCCTTGACTACCTTAATTTTCCACTAAAGATTGAGAGAGAGAAGACCCACTAAAAGCTCACATATTCTAGAGTTGATTATCCCCCAAACTCAACAGTTTAGCCAAACAGAGGATAAAAGGAAAAAAAATAAGATTTAGGGGGACACCAAGAGACACAAAAAGAAAACTAGATGATTTTCTTTCCCCTGCTGTGTAGACTCTAATATAAGAACCAAAACTACCTTTTGAATACACTTTTTCCCTTTTGCTTGGGGCAGGAGAGAGTGGTAACAGTTCCCAGAGAGAGAAAAGAGATTAAAGTGAAGAGAAGAATCTGAGCTAACTCTTTAGAAGACTGAACTGAGACAACCAGTAGAAGGCCAGGCTGGGCCAAGATACACTCTTGTTAAGATGGAATTTACTCAGCAATGACCACTTGACAAAACTACAGAAGAAGGGAACAAATCAGGAGTCCCTATTAAGGCAGAGCAAAGTCCTAGGTAAGACTTCCATTCTCTGGCTACAGTTACAGAAAACACAATCTTTGAACTTTAATTTACCAGAGATGACAAACAAATCCCAGATGAAGTGCGGAGAAGACCAGGAACATTCACCCACGTTGGGACAAAAAAAAATATGTATAAAATCTGGACAAAGCTACTGTCAAGCACATAAGCAAGATTTTTAAGTAAAATAAAAAGGCATGGCATCCATGGTAACCTACAGCACTTAAGGGGAGGGGGGAGCAGAGAAACTTGGTGAGCAAAATGGTTGGGAAATACTGAGACAAAATCTACAAAACACAGATCACAAGAAAGTGTGACCCAAACCTATTATACTCTGCCAAGTTATGTCCAAGCTTTCAAAGTAATGCCTAGCAAAGAAGTGGAAAGTAAAGCCAAAGTCTATCCACAAAGGGCATGTAATATGAAAGACAAATAAATGCTCTTGTGTTAGCCACTGAGCTGTTAGGTTATCTGTTACTGTACTACAGCTTAGCCTAAGTTAACTAACGTAAAAATTGGTATCATAGAAAGAGGAGGCTGCCAAAACAACAATATTAAAAAATATACATGGCATTCGCTTTGAGGTTGGGTAGTGAGCAGTGGAAAACAACTATTAGAGGTCGGAAAAATGGTGATTCATATAGTGCAGTGGTGAATATTTGATAAAAACTTTGCTTGCAGTAACTTGCAAGGGTAAATAGTGCATTGAATGATCTTATAGTGAGAGGTAAAGAACTGAGAAAACAGAATGTTGGTATCACGCATTAATTGGTATTGGCTATATTTGACAAGGTACTATAAAAGAGGTGAGTTCAGAAAAGAATTGGCCAGTTTGCAAGTAGTAATTAAAAGGAGTAGACAAAGTCCAAAAATACTAGAATTGGGAAATACAGCTTTTTTCTCATCTCTAACAGGTAAATAATGAAACTGGAGAAAGCCTTTAAAAGAAGTTCAATTAAAACTCAGCCTCTGGGAAAGATCAGATCAAGGGTGTGGCCATAAACGTCATTTGTAAGTCCTCTGACTCAATTAAGGTGGATCCAATAAATCCTTCTAAGCTGGACATAATGGCTCAAGAAAAAGAAACAGAGTATAGTGGATGTCTGATAGATTCAAATCACAGATTATTGATTATCAATAATTAATTAATGTAGAGAAGGCCATAACTAAAACAGGATTGTGGATGCTGCTATTCGCTGGAATCAAAAGTCAAGACATAAAATTACAAATATATATTTGCTGTTGAGAAAGTCATACTACCAAAAAAGCCACAAACCTGCACAAAAAGAGACTGTGGCTGTTTGAAACTTAAAAAGAGAGCAAAGTTGCCCAGTATCACTGCTTTTTTTTTAATGTTTAAAACCTAGCCAGTTTTGACTAGCCCATGAATTTAGACAAAATATAGAAATAAGAGAGGTAAAAACTAGAAAGAAGAATACAAACTATTTGTACTTATGATTGTACATCTAATATGTCAATATACCTAGTACCCTAAAATAATTAGTAAGAGAAATCAGTTAATTGCTGTTTTAAAAAATTAATATACAAAAATAGCTTTTCATATGTAAACAATAACCAATATAAAATGTATTCAAGAAAAATTTCCATTTATAATAGGAATAAAAAAGGTAAAAGTGCCTAGATTTAAACTTAGGTAATATTGAGGATCAATGTAAAAAAAACCTTTATTATTCCATTGAGTTTGAAGACTGCAATAAAATTAAAAGATAAGTCATAATCTTGAATAGGAAAACTCAGGATTGAAATTATGTCAATGATTCTAAAATTAATCCATAAATTCAAAGGAATCCTAATTAAAATATGAATAGGAACTTCTAAAAAATTGAAGAAAAGATACTGAGCTTTATCTGGAAAAATAAGCACGCAAGAATAGCCAGGAAAATTTGGATTATAAAGAATAACGGAGAAGGAGTGGCTCGGCCAACATGAAATCATATTATGAAGTGACAACAATTAAAACAATTTGGCAGTGGAAAGGATGTGGACAGATAAATGGAACAAAACGGAAAGCCAAAAACACCAGCCCCAAATGAAAATGGAAATTTAGCAATGATGGTGATTTTTCAATTAAATGGAGAAAAAAGTGAAATTCCATATTGCAAGTTCAAATAGCAACTGGCTGTCCATTTAGGAAAAGAGAGGGAAAAATATGAATGCTCCTCTAACTTTACTCCAAATATCAAAATTTTAAAGATTAAAATATAAAATAATGAAATTCTAAAAGTAAAATCATGAGTAATTATATTCAAAATGTTAGAATGTGGAAACTCTCTATACAGACACAAACATAGGAGAAAAATCCATATATATATAAAAATTAAAATTTCTGTATAGCTAAAATTTCAAAAACCAAGTCAAACACATAACATAAGCCAGAAAAAATATTTTGACATAATTTATGAAATGCATATAAAAATCAATTTTTTAAAGGATGAACGGCCCAGCAGGAAAAAAAACAGAATATATATAACAGCAAATTACAAAGAAAATCCAAAATCCGATGTGTCCAAAAATCACATGACAAGGTATTTGACCTTACTCACTAATAAAGAAATGTAAATCAAACCAATACCATTTTTAAGTTTACTGGTGAAAATTAGAAACTTTAGTGAAACTCAGTGCTGATAGGAGTGTGAGGAAAGATATTTTCACACACTTGTTGGGGGAGTACAAACTTTCTGGAAGGTAAATAGGCAATTTGTATCAAAGTTTAATTATGAATTTAACCCTTCAATCCTATAATCAATTCTAATTCTGGGAAATGTTCCTATGGACATCTCAGAAAAATTCACTGAGAAATATATACTGAGAAGACGTTCATTAGAGTCTTGTTGGTAACACACACACACAAAAAGGATAATAAAGAACCATGGCATTCCTAAGTTGGAGATGTCTTAAATTAGATAAAAACAGCACCTATATGGTGTGTAGCTTGATGAACTCTCTGTTTACAGTTTTTTTCATGAAGACTTTTTGAATTTTCAACTTTCCTTTAAACTTCTAAAGAATTTTATTCAACTCTCTACTTTGGTACTTATCAATGACTATCTTGAAATACAGTTACTCTGTCTGTGTTACGTGCTTTATTAGATCCCAACCTCTTTGAGAAAATAATCCATTCTTGATTCATTCCCATTTTTCTTAGTAGATATGACCACTATCTTAGTAGATATGACCACTATTTACCACTATTTATCCAGATTCTCTCTACTTCCAAGCATATAGGGGAACACACTTTCCTGACTCTTGAATTTGATGTGTTTACAAAATTTGCTCTGGCTAATTAAAGATTAATGGAAGTGGTTTAATGGAAGCCACTGTTTGATTCTCCATGCACCTGCTACCATAATTAGTTATAATCTAGATGCTGAAACTTCCGTTAGTCCGAGTCTCCATGCAAGGACAATGGGGGACCCCTCTCTGCTGCTAATAAATGTGTAGTTTGATGAGCAATAAACCTTTTTTGTTTTAAGCCACAGGCATTTGGGATTGGTTTGCTACTGCAGTATAACCCACTTTATCCTAGCTGATGCCTTGCTCGTGTTAGTGATAATTTGCTGAATATACAAAATATTTTTATTTTCTAAAATATGATAAACACTCTTGACTCCTCCAAGAAAACTCAAATAAAAATGCTACTTTGAGGAGTCACACTCTTGGTTCCATCCAAGCTTACAAGAGATTAGAATCAAAGAGAATCTAAGATTTACAGTAAAATGGTTCCATTTTCCACAGGGTGCCTCCAAAATTTTCACAACTGATGATTATGCCTTTGATGAGCCTGTCCATCTCATAAATAAAAACACTATGGAGTCATAGTCTCCAAAGTCAGGTCAAGATTATTTATTTGAGTAGTAAGAGAATATGAAAACTAGTATTTTTAAAATCTTATCCTTTTAAAAGTTCTCGGTGTGTGGATGCGTTTTAAGTGCACATAATGCTTTGTTCAGTAGCATAGGCATATAATTCACACATATATATGTGACTGCATGCCCCAAAGTCTTTTACTGCAAAGACTTAGCAATTTAAAAGTTTGATGATCTATGATCTAGAGTGAACTACCCCTCTTCCCTTGAGAGAGATGTAGACCCTGGATCCTCTCGCACGGCAGAACTGGCACAACATACAGTCGTTCATGCAGCTCCCGCCTCCGCCAGTCCACTTGGTTACCAACAGAATCAGGGACGCTTCTCGCAGTGCAGGCAACAGAGCGGAAAAGGAGCAAACCACCCTGTGAAAAACTATTCTGGCCAAAGCAGAAACTACAGTGAAGAGAAAGCCAGACTGAGATCAAGACGTTTTACTTCAAGCCCCTGACCCTTAAGTAACTTGAGACAAATGATTTAAGTTCTTCATTTCTCGGTTTTCCAAACTTACTCCACTAACCTCATAAAACTTTTTGTGAGAATTGTATGTGAGAAGGATTGCACAGGGATAACCCTGATGCAAAATATGTCTAAAAACAAAACAGAAAAACGCACACACAACAGTAAAAGCCTTCAAGCACCAAGCACATCAAAAGCCTTAAACATCTTAGTTGTTCCTTCTTCTCTCAGAAAACCAGTGCTAAGGTGTACTCAGGCTCAAACAGTAATGACTTATGGGGAGCTGTTCAAATCTACTAACATGTCTACTCCTCTAACACAATGATGGGCATTTCTCCTGGCTTTGGGGACCACCACTGCACTCCTCAGACCTAGGAAAAAGGTAGGTTCCTGAGCTCCTACTACGGGGTCACTGGCTCAATGACTTCTCAATGACTGTAGAACAGAG
The DNA here is from genome assembly GCF_037783145.1 of Equus przewalskii. Classification (NCBI taxonomy): domain Eukaryota; kingdom Metazoa; phylum Chordata; class Mammalia; order Perissodactyla; family Equidae; genus Equus; species Equus przewalskii. The sequence goes on from NC_091849.1 coordinate 53,517,866, forward strand.
TGCACCCAAAGTGAAGATGAGACATAGAGTTTAGAACCAAGAAAATATGAAGCCTTCTGTAAAAATCCAATAAAAGTTGCAAGTTTCCCACTGATGCCAGTGGAGAAAAAGAAAATGGGACAGAAAGAAACATAGCAGCCAATAAATGAGGCGGGACATGGAAATAATGGTTCTTCATAATAAACTGAGATGCTGAATCCAGCCCAGAGTGTTAAAAGAGAAGAGGTTGAAAGAGCAGGAAACAATCAAGACTTTGCAAAAGTATCCAGAGAAGCAGTGAAAACATGAGCACACACAGGTCAGCACCACACGTAAAGGAGGGATACTCAACAAAGCCTGACCCCGGAGAACAGCTAGGGAGGGCGCAGCTAGCGCTGCTCGGGAAGAAAAGCCTCTGAGGAAAGGAAAGGAAAGAAAGAAGACGTGGTAGCAATCCTTCCATAAAATGCTGAATCCTTGGTTGTAACAACATTTCCACGGTTTCTCCAGATTCAGATGAAGCAAACTATTTTATTAGAAAACAAAGTGTGTACATACATGTTGGTAAAAAAAAAAAAAAGACGACAGGACCAAAATTGAGTCGCTTAAAGAGACAAAGGGGAAGGTAGGCCCCACGGCAGCAATCCAAGACCTTAATACCTAACCGAATTACAACTTCAACCTTCCCCAGGAATGTGACCTTTAACCAGCCAACTTGGAATTTCCTGGGCAGCACCAGGAGGCAATCCACTGATAGACCCCTTCTGTTCCACTGATGAGGAAGATCTGGCCTAGAACAATGCATTCTTTGATAAGAATTTCCTTTTTTCCACACCATCTCTGCAGCTCGATGGAGCTCCTTTCTACTCACTAGATGGTATGCTGCCTGATTCATGAATCATTTAATAAAGGCAATTATATCTTTAAAATTTACTTGGCTGAATTTTTGTTATTTAACAGTGTGTACTTATTTATTAATGCATTTATATGTATTTAATAATACTTTATTATTTATTAATTGTAGCATTATAAATATATTAATCATTGCTATACTTACCATCAATATGTATGTTTATTATTTAATACATCTATTTATATTTATATGTTTATATTTAATAATATCACAATAATAGACTCTTAAGGAAGGAGAGGATGGGCACAGGACTGAACTCTGGAACACTCCTAAATTTAGAGAATAGACAGAGGAGGAGGAGATGATAACTAAACTGTGAAAAGGTAACCAGTTAAGACAAGAGAAAATCTAGGACTATGTGGTATCCTAGAAGCCAAGAGAAGACACTGTCCCAAGAAGAGAATAGCCAGTTGTGTGAAATGCTGCCAAGACACACAGCAAGATACGCAGAGACAATTGAAAAACACTGACTACTGGATTTCAAAGATGGTAGGCATTGGTGATCTGCATATGCAGCAGAAGGTTGGGATGCACATCCTACTGAAGTGGCTTAAAGAGACAAAGGGAAGTGAAAAGATGCAGAGAGAGTAAAGGCAGATTTATCCTGTGATGGAAACAGAGAAATGGAGTGGCCGCTAAAGGAGGCTATAAGGTGGGGGGAGGGGGTTTCGTTTGGTTGGCTTCCGATGAGTCATCCTGTAGGCTACAGGGAAAATTGAACTAGAAAAGAAAACACTAACGATACAGAAGAGAAGAGCTAATTAATGACACAAATTAATGGAGAGGGATGGGATCCAGAGCACAAGAGGAGGGTTGAGCATTATATATGGACAGTCCATCCATATTAACAGGGGAGAGGGCAGAATATAGGTACATACAGGTTAGAGGGTAGATGTAGTGTGAAGACGTTTAGGGAATCATGTCTGATTACTTCAGATGGGCGACTTCAACATTTAGAGAAATGATAAAGGATAAAGCTAACATATTTCCAAAACTTCCGTCCTAAGTAATCAGCAGAATGGTAGCCCAATAAGCAAGTCATCACCACCATTATCATCACTAATTTACAGTGCTCAGTTTTGGCCAAGCATATGCCCGGCCTCGTTTAATCTTCACAAAAAGGCTATGAAGTAATACTCTAGTCCTTCTTTCCAGATTCTGAAAAGCAGGTATAAAGAGATTAGGAGGCATGCCCGACGAGTTAAGCAGTCTGAATTCAGAGCCCAGCCTGTCACCTTCAAGGGCTTTAAGGCTCCGTCACGCCCCCGACACACACACACACACACACACACACACACACACCAGCGTTTGGGTCGTGGTGCAGTCAGAAAGCCACCTGGGTGATTACTCTCCCTTTTTGAGAAAGCAGAAAAAAGTGGCAACTTTGCTAAGCCAGTTCTAACTATTTCTCCTTCCCATGTCACTATTGGCTTTGCTTTAATTTTTTAAACTTTTTTTTCACTTCAGGAACACTGCAAGAAGTAAAACCACTAACACACTACATTTTAACACATTATTCTGAAACAACCCTTTTAGCTTACTCCTTTGTTACTGTTCTCTCAACATACATACAGTCATGCGCCATTTAACAACATTTTGGTCAAGGACGGACCGCACATAAAATGGTGGTCCTGTAAGATTAGAACCATATAGCCTAGATGTGTAGTAGGCTATACTATCTCGGAGTATGTAAGTACACTCAATGATGTTCACGCAACAAGGACAATGCCTGATGACGCATTTCTCAGAATGTATCCCCATCAATAAGTGATGCATGACTGTATTGGAGTTTCTTGACTATGACTGATATTATAATAGAAATCACTGTAACATTACTTCATCTTTTGACTTTGGAAGCCCAGATAAGAAAGTAAGGGACTTATTTAAGTAGGGAAGTCTCACTTATCACGTGATACTCTGGATGAATGCTGAGGACAATGGGAAAGTGAGGTCTTAAAGGAACCATTTAAATGTTAAATGCTCTAACAAATCAATTAAACAAAATGTATAATTTGTTCCATAATGATATCTTAGATATAATAAACATATTTCTTAAACCCAGAAAAACCAAGTGATGAGTTTGTACAAATTCTGGATAGGTTAAAAAAATAAATTGTTGATACTTCCTGTGTCTCCAGAATTGAATTTGCCATAAAAAAGCTTCACACACCATTCATAAACTAATAAACACATATCAGTTAACCAACACAGCCTCATATAAGTTTAACAAAATATATTTCTCCAAACAATTTAAATATATTAGCTTTCCTTAAGGTTAAGGAAGTGTTTTAAGGTACTTAGAGAATTCCTCAAATTCCAAAGAGTAGCTTTAAAGCATGCTATAAAATGAGTTATCAATTGAAGACCATTTGGTGGATGTGTTCCTTTTGATTTTGTAAATTCAGAGCAAAAACCTGCAAAATCTATACACATTTGATTGTCTGATGTGTAAAGAAAAATGTTAAAGTCAGCGAGAAAGTGTATCTAATTTTAATTATCTTAAGTGGAAACTCCTATTCTGGGAGTTTTTGGAGGAAATCCACAAAATGGAAATTATACATGGAAAATATCCTAATGGAGGCTGGTATTATATGGAACAATCTCTAAAAGGCCACTGTGATGCCTGGAAAAAACACCCTGCACCGCCACATGTCAAGGCCATCTCAGGAGTATATTTTTTTAACATTCGCATTTCTGAAAATCAAGGAACCACATTGTAGAGGAAGAACCAAGGAAAAGCCTTTAACTAACTTACTAAATTATTTTAACTCTAGATAAAGAACTCACTGAAATCACAGAGAATGTGAGGCGGGAACATAGATGGCAGCACATGGTGATTTTAGGCCCACCATGACTTACGCCCAAACAAGGAATTTCAGAAAACAACCAATTCTGAATAAAATCATTACTGGACTAAAAAATAGAGACCTTTGCATAAACATACATTTTATTTATCTTATCTTATTCAATAGAATGTATGGTCTTGTAAAATTCACAAGCATCTATTTCAAAGACAGCACAATGACCCAAAGCAATAGAGAAGTTAGTTTAAGGTGTGACTAATGAATTACTGTTATCCCTTTATTTTTAAGTAGGCACGTTGGGGCTCAGAGCAGCCCACCACCTCAAGATATGCCACAGTGGCATACTGATTATTTTGAGTTAAATTTACTTGAGAAAACAGCCAGTGCTAAAAGAGTACTCTGACCCTCCACTGTCAGTCCCCCGGAAAGAGGGAAATAAACCTTCCGTGTGAAAGATACTTTCCCTTCAGGAGCGGGAACAGAGATATCCTGCTCACCAGAGACAGGGAATTCAGGGCAGAGAAGGGTGTGTAAACAAGCTCTGCTTAGATTCTTCGATAATTAAGAACCCAAAGCCTAAGTTTCTTTGTCTTGTTGTCCTCACAAATTTACTGTTTTTTTGTCCAAAAAGTATAAAATCTGCTTGCTTTGGTCATTTCTTCAGGTCCCATTTCTATGAGATCTCCATGTGTATGAATTAAATCTGGTTTTTTCCCTCCTGCGAATCTGTCTTAAGTCAATTTAATTATTAGACCAGCCAAAAGAACCTCGAGTTCTTCTTCTCCTGGCCCAACAGGCACATCTATTCCCAAGGAAATTTACTCCAAGTTTTTAAAAAGAATAACAAGTCTCCTTTTCATATTTGGTCTCTAAAACCCAAGTAAAGGGAAAAATAAATAAATTTATTCATTCATCCGTATTCATAGATACATTCATCTGTACATGCATACTTTTATACCTCCCCCCCCCACCCCAAAATCAGGCTATTTGTAAGAATGTTAAAGAAACAGCAATGATCCTGTAAACTAGAGTGTAAGTGAGGTTCCTGGCACAGGGTCTCCTTAGAACAGACATCCTTAGCTTCCCAGCGGAATCTCTCATTCACCTGGAGGAGGTCAGGCTGTCTCTCATGACATCCCCAGAGCAAGAAAATATATGACATCTCCCATTCCTGTGGGCCTGGTCTGCTCCCTGTCATTTTTTAAGATTCCTCCATCATTTGAAACAGGCAGAGATTGCTTAGTGGCGAAAAAGATTCATGGAGGCCTAGGACCACTCGGTAGACAAAAGGATTTTATACTACTTCTTCAGGAATTATCTCGCCTACTGCTGCTACTGTATCTCCTTTAACTCTCCCCATGCGATAAAGCTGCCCTCACCTATTCTATCTTCTCTGTTTCTTTTCCAGTCACCGACCCTCCTGTTTGCCCTGGTGACCACTCTAATCCATATCTTGCCCATGACGAATGCCAGCCCACCCTATGCTACATCCTAACTGCAACCACGCTACTTGATGAACAAAACATAATAACAAAACAACCACCATTTATTTAAGAAAAACCATGGACCAGGAACCATAGTAAGTATCCTTCATACATCATCTCATTTAATCCTCACAGTAAACCTATAAAGAAACCCCCATTGTGTCGAGGAAGAAAATAAGGTTCAGAGACATTAAGTAACTTGTCCAAGATCAAATCGCTTGAAAGCAATATAAGCAATTATAAAAACATAAAAGGGATATTTTCTGGATCAGTGTTTCTCAGATGTAAATGCTGTGCACATTATTTTTAAAAGATAATCATTTTGCAAAGATTGTAGTTAGAAAATTAGCAGTGGTTTTTATCAGAAGAAAATAGCAAAAAGGCTTCAAAGAACTTATAAATAAAATTGTGCTTTAGAATTAAGCTAACAAATCAACACAGGGATATAAGCAAATACAAATGGGCATCTTGGACGTGGACTGCTATCAGGGCCAGTAGGCCTTGATTGGATGCACAGGGAGGCATTAAGATATTGAACACATTTAAAGAATACATACTTCAGTAGGAAGCTTGCCAAATCTCAGAGTCGTAAAAAAGGAGAGTCAGCAATACAAGTGTTGTCTCTACCTAATGAAGCCCTTAGGGAGAAGTCCAGTAATGCTAAGCCAATAGGCCACCTGCCAGATAGGTATCTATTATGAAGACAGACACGTGGGTATTGGGCTATTTGTGGCTAACATGGGAACACATTCCATTCACGTAATTCTCTCCACTCTAACAAGGTAGCTCCCTACAGAGTTTAACCACAGAGAGAGAACATGGCATCAGGGCAACGCCGACATCTGTTCCATCTGCAGTGGTCATCTGATGACCACTTTCACCTAGTGATAAAAGCCTTCTGTGAGCTTTACTAGCCAATGGCAACCGACAAGTTTCTGAGCCAGCACATCTTGGAATTCACCAAGGCAAACACTATTGAATGGGAGTCATGGTAGAAAACATTGTTTGTCTTCTCTGAGTGACTAAAACGACTGGACACATTTTTATTTTGTGTATTTACCTTTTCACCATCTCTCCCTGGTTCTCCTTTGTAACCTTCTGGTCCTCGTGCTCCCTAAATTAACCACAAAATAAAATTCTGTTAATTATGTTTTTTGGTTGACTAGAAAAGGTATTTCTAAAATGTGTATAAATGGATCACATACTTGTATTCCTGGGGATCCTGGAACACCTGGTGATCCTGCAATTCCCTGATATCCCTAAAGAAAAGTAAACAAGAAATAATTACTATTTCATCATATTCACAAAGAACAGCCCTCCATTTCAGGATTTACTCCTGTCTCAAGTTTCTTATACCTAAAACTTTACTTAGTGGCTGTTTAAGAAACCAAAATAGCTAAGTGTCAAATGCTTAATACAGAAGTCACATCCATCAGTCTTTAGGAAATCCGTAAAAAATGTACAGGAAAAAGATCTTAAATATCTCTAGATTAATAAAAATACCCAGAAATGCTTCCATTAAAAGGAAGTCTTTGGAATGGAAACACAGAGCCAATGTTCACAGCTCCTAAAGAAATGTCCTGCACGTTAGAAACATATTCAACATATTTGAGAGAAAAACACTGGGACTGGAGATTAAACATATGTAATACATTTTTTAAACTACCTGATTAATGGCCATCTGAGTTAATCCCTGGAATAAACTAAACCTTTATGGATGTTATTCTTCAGAGTAAGTATATAACAGCCTTCGGATTGCTCATTTTAGAAAGCTGCTGATGTTAACCCCAAGAATGTGGCTGTGACATGGCCCCCTGACCTCCCAAGGCCCAGCTGTCTGTTGAGCAGGAGGTCACTTCCATCTCCACTGCTTCTTACATAAACCTTCAGAAACTGGACCCTTGGGGATATAGCACAACTTTTTCAGACAGAGGGAAACTATTCATTCTTCACTCAGCATATGGCAACTAAACTCCAAAACAAACTTGCAGGCCCTGAGCATTTATCTAGGTACCCCAGGGTCAGAGTCAGGTTGACTTGGACCACTTGGTACCTGCAAATACATTTACCTCTCTCATTCAGATTCCATCTTTCTCTTGCTCTCTATTCAGATTCCATCTTTCTCGGATCTTACTGTTTGAGGAAAGCTTTCTGTTGTCAACAGTATTAACACAGATCTCATTAATGTTTCCGATTAAATCTTCATTCTAAAATCCAAAAGCTTCATTTCCATGTGGCTACTCATGGATGTCTGCACTGGTCTTTGTTTTCACCCACTCACTTGTCGGTACATTTTTAGCTGTTATTTTAGAGATATCATAATCCCTTACTTTTCCACACACTTTTTCAATTATTCCTTTTACTATTCTGATTAGCTCTAATAGTGACCATGACGACAATAACAATGGTTGTCTCAGAAAGATCAGTTTTAGATTATTATTTGTCTTCTTTTATATGCACTTGCATTTCTTATTTCATAAAATGCTCTGTTACCTTCAGAATGATGACTATATTGTTTCTGTCACCAACCATCATCCTCGCCTTCGTATCCACCCCATCCAGTTCTTCACAGAGTGTACTACTGTGCTTTCTCCAGGATTTCTTACACTCAAATTTTTCTCTTAAGTCCCTTTGCCCAATCCTTAAACAGTTTACTTCACCAGTGAATGGGTCTCATAACCAGCCTTTTCATATTCCATACAAAACAAGCTGCAATCTTCAAACCCACCATGTGTTCTCTGGGCTAGCACTGTCTCTGTGTCACTGGATCGTGTGCCCCTTGAGATGAGGGACTATGTCTAATTCATTTCCGTATCTCCAGCATTGAACAGAGCATTTGGCACGTTTTCTGTTATTCAAAATTGGAAGAATTTACCTTCAAATCATCCACACTGCACACAAGTGTGAAAAATCTCTTTCCTTGAGGAACCGTGTTACGTTATGCTGCTTCCAGTAGCAAATTGAAACTTTCAGTAAGACCATGCAGTTCATGTTCTTAAGATCACTCAGAAGAAAGAAGAAAGTCAATCTACACAGGGTTCGCTCGGCCTTATATCTCTACCACTCTAGTTACTACTGAATCTCCTTCCCTCGACCACTTTGGAATCAGAGAGGCCTAAAGTTGCATTTCAACTCTGTCACTGCTAGCACACGCCTAAACAGAGCTGGATTACTGATAAATGCCACCATCTGGGATGTCCTTCAGATCCTTCAAAACCCCATATGCACTATCTGGATAGTCTGACATGATTTATAACAGGCTGTTGTAATTAGGAGAAATAATAATAGCAACGATTTATATAGCACTTTTCATGTTCCAGATTAAGTATTTCACATGCATTAATTCACTTAATCCTCACAACCACCAATTAATGTTGGTTCTACATTATTCCCATTTTCATATGAGGAAACCGAGGCACAGAAGATTAAGAAACTTGCCCAAAAGGTTAAGTAACCTTGCTAGTAAGTTGACAGAGCCAGTGGAAACACCCTCTATCAGAAAATGCTTTCTGGCAGATTAGATCTTATGATTCCAGAATGATTAATCTGACTCAAAGAAGTCCATTTTGCCAACTACTTTTAAACTGTTTAGAATTCTGAGTGCCCAGAGGAAAGGAATGTTCATAAAATTCCTCAAAAGAAAGTTACCATGGAGATTGGCTATTTATCAAAATGGTCGACCACTGGCAAAGTTCACATTTAATGAATTACTTTTATCCCATTTTTTCAAAAGTTAAGCCAAATGTCCTATCTGCTTTATTACTTTTTTCAGAAAGTTAACCTTCTGTAGAAAATCAAAAGCTGCTGGGCTGTCTCTCCTCTTCGAAGAAGTAAGTTAATGTGATGCGTTTGTTAGAAGGGACATATCGCCTTTTAATGGATTAAAGCAATGTGGAGATGCCCCAGACTGTGTTCCCAGCTCACCTCTGACTCATAATGTGACCTCAGGCAGAGTCATCAAATCCCCAAATCCTGGGAGGCAACACAGTGAAGTGGAAAGACAATGAATTTTAAAATTGGAAAAGACCTTGGGCCAAATTGTTGCTCCTCCCTTTACTTTCTATGAGACTCTGGCGAAGTCCTTTTGCCTAGCTGAGTCTCCATTTCCCACCATAATCTTGAGTAATAATACCCACTTCACTTCTGAAAAGAAACAAATGGAGTCACCAGTGAAAATGTCTGGCAGATGTTAGGAACTCAGTAGATAAGAGTTTCTTTCTTTTCTTCAGACTCAATGGCACTGTACAAAACTATGAGAACACTTCTGCAGAGTGTTATTCTGTAGCCTAAACTGCCACCCTTACTGCATAAGGAAAGGCAAGTCCAGTCATTATCATTATGACTTAACCCTTTTTCAGCATTCATACAGATCTAATGCTGACCATGTGAACACGGCCTCAGTGTACTCTATAATAGCCCTGTTTGTTTTGTCTTTGGAAGAACAGTAATACAGGAACAACAAATGCTTCCACAATCGGAGAACCAGGTTATTGGCCTTGTTTTTAACTGACAGTGAGATGCATTCTTGAAAACTTAGTTCTATAAAGTAATTCAAAGATTATTTTAGACACTAGAGGAAGCATGATTAGCAAGAAAATAAAGAAAAACCAAAACCACAACCAGGCTGGGGGATCCCAGGGCAAGTCACCAGAAGAAACTGGATGAAATTCAGAAAAATTAATTCTGGATGAAAAATCAGGAAAATAAAGGTTAACAGGAGGAACATTACAGTGCAGAACAATTTCCAAAAGGAGCAAAAAATAAAACATTGGTTGACTCATAGCAGGGTACACCAAAACAAGGAAAATGCCCTGAAACAGGAGAAATGATAAACTTTTCAGATCACTTACTGAGTTTTTATTTTTCTGAATACACAAGCCTCTATTTTCTTGTAGAACTGTAACTTTCACATAATCTTTGATGAATACTGTTCATTAATTTTGCCATTTTGCAATTTATTAGCAGGTCCAAATATCCGCCCTGCCCCCATCTGCAAGATTTCTGACAGTATTTGAGTCTTTTCCATGTTCACAGAAAGTCTCTTTGTAAGTGAGTCATTTTTTAGGAAAAACATATTCTCACTGCCAAATTGTAGGGTTGAAGAATACAGAATCAATTTAATTTTCTTCCATGATTCATAGCTACAATGCTCCAGGAAAGATGTATACCATTGAAATGGAAATTAAGGCAATAAAATCATCGAATGTGCAAGGGTCACAATCTCTTCTGAGCCCAACTCTAATCAGATCATAAAACGTTCTGCCAATCTAAATATATAGATTTTTTTTAAGTAGTGAGGAGAAGAGAGTATTGGTTTCCTTCAAATAGTCTAAACTTAAAAATGAGAATAAAATCCAGAGAAATCACTTTGGATGTCACTCTTCTTTTTAACATGTAAGAATGTGATTTAAAGGTTATTCAGTTACAAAATTTTCTTCAAAATTTTCCAAAATTCCAACAGATACTCTTAGGTACACAGCCAGGGTAACCAAGTAACCAAAAGCAAGTGTACATATACTTTTAATATCCACTGTGGATTCTTCTAGTCGTCAGCAGATTTTATAGCTCTATACGGTTAAATTCCAAGAACATTCATAAATCTGTCTTTCTATGTATAACTAATATAGAAACTAGTTTGTTTGCCACCTAACCCAACTATTAGTCAAGCAGTTTATACGCTTTAACTGATTGCTCAAATTACTTGATTAATAGATCACATTAATATATATAAAATTACACCTGAGCTAAGTTCTAAGAAAGAACCATGGTGCCATGGGAGGTAAACAGTAGGCAGGCAGGGAAGCTTTCTGAAGAGACAAGCTCAAAGGAGCACTAAAGGAAGCACAGTGCATCAGAGGACGCCCTTCAATGTGCCACGCAGCACAATAGGATGAGCCACACCTACGGAGATGAAAAAAGAGAGAGAGCATGGGGAAGCAAGCAGCGAAACAAGACAGGAACGGTAGACTGGAGGTTGCGTGCACACCTCGAGGGTCTCAGGAAGGACTGTGATCTCTACCCAAGCCACTAACCCAGGGAATCACATAATCAGGCTTGAGCTTTGAAATGCTCACTTGCTACACTGTGGAGCACAGATCAGAGGGGGCAAGGAAAAGCATGAAGACTAAGCGAGAGGTCCCTGCAAAGGGAGAGAATGGTAGGTGGGACCTGATTCCATCCAAGGTGCATTTAGTCCAACCTGATGATGAGTTACAGTAGGTGAAGAATTTGGAGTTGTGGACTAACGCCCAGATTTCTGGCTTGTGCAGCATGATGGCTGATGACATTACTGACCAAGAGAGGGACTGGAGGAAATATAGTTCAATTGATTGCAAAATATGAAGTAGCACAAATATTTTAAAAATATCTTTATGTAGTAGGATAAACAATTTGTATTTGACAATGAGAAGCTGTATGTTTCTGTGGGGGAAAAAACCCACAGAATTTCCAATTCAAATTAAAGCAAGCTACATTTACCATAAATGAAATTTAATCTGAATCGAATCTTCCTTCCTTTAAGAAAAGGCAGACGAGTGATACATACAGAGCAACATCATCGCTTTCCTATAATAATTTGCCTTGACCTAAGCACATAAAAGGAAAACACTGCCTACCTTCGACAAACGATCTCTGCTGACATAGCTCAGTTCTTAGATTCATAGAAGTTAATTAAACTTAGGCAAATTGCCTCATTCCCTGAGTAAGGTTACACTAAGCTTATTTCAAAAGAAGCATGCACAGTTTTTTAAGGTAACTCATATCATTTCTAATAATTCTTACTTCCCAAACTAAATCTCTAGTAATTATGCTTTATATTCAAAGGGAGGTGACCAATAGCTAACCTCACTCCCTCTCTTACTGTCCTGCTGTATTTTTTCCATAGTGCTTATCACAATCTGATATTATTTATTTTCTTATTAATATTGTGGATTTATTATCTCTCTCTCTCCAGTGGAAGGTCAACTTCAAAATAGCAGGAGCTTTTGTCTATTTTGATCATTGTTGTAGTTCCTTAGCCTGGAAGAGTGCCAGGAACACAGTAAACACACAACAAATACCGAGTAAATGAGCAGATGAATGAAAGGAATAAATAAGCAAACAAGTATATAAACGTTTATTGAGTCCAACCAGTGGCTACTACTGAGGGCTCTAAAAATAATAGTAGAGACAGCCTGCATTCATACAGATTACAATCAAAAGAAGAGATAATATAAGTATGAATTTATCTTTGAAATCACAAATGCTAGATATGTAACCAAACAATTCCTTGAGGAATTTAACTAAATATGCAAATAACTTAGTGCATAGATAATGTCTGTATACTCATTATCATTATTGTATATACTATCTATAATATACAAAACATAAAATCTATTTTATATATTATAAATATATAAACACACGAGAGACACATGAGATAAAGATGGAAAGATCCATATATGAGATTTACATAAGGGGAGTGTTGGAGAAAAATGAATTAGCTAGTCAATTAGGCTTTGTCTAGGAAAGCTTTACAGAAGAGCTAAGTTTAACACTTTGTTATAGTAAACAAAATAAACTGCCCAAGTGTAGGATAATTCATTGGAGGCAAATGGTCCATATTTTAGTGTATCAGTGAGACTCTCATGAGGGAATGAGGGGGTGGGTGTGGGGGTGTGGGGGTGTGTGGGTGTGTGTGTCTGTGGTTTATGGCAGTGAGAAACAGTGAAACAATAAACCTTTTTGCTAAGGAACCCAAACTGAGGTGAAGTGAGAATTTAGGTAGAAACTGTTCTCTCTAGAAGGATGTTCATACGCTTCATAGTTAAGCCACTTCTTGTAATTCTCTTTTCCAAGCTAAATAATAGCCATTCCTTTGGCTCTTACCCTAATGTATCCCATTTTCCAGATCTTTAACCTTCATGGCACTCAGCCCCAAATTCCCCACAGCTCTTAAACTGTTGAGTCCACAATTGGCACCATATGCAGTTAAGAGTCTGAACAGAGGGAAGCATAAAAACCTTGTCTCCTGGGTCCTATTGTTCTATTACTAATTATTCACTCCCTGTCAAGCTTACTCTACAACCCCAAGTGCTAGTTTTTCTTCCCTATCCTCCTGTTCTCTACGATCAGTCTAGAGTACTTTAAAACAGCATCTCTTGTGTGAGTTATACCTGAAGTTCAGTAAACCCTCCCACAGGCTGTCTTCTGAGTTCTTACTCTCTCCCAGTTACTCTCTTCTGAATAAATCTCAGATCCCACATATCCCTAAAGTGTAGTATGCTAAACTAAATTCAACGCTTCAAAAGCAGGACTGTCATCTTTCGTAAAATAGACACTATATATTTACTAACAATGCCAAAAATTGCATCAGCCTTAGGCAGCCTCATTACATATGTTGATCCATTTTTCACCAAGGTTTAATTTAAATAACATCTCCCAGACAAGTAAAAGCCATATATTTATTCCGGATGAATTTCACTATGTTAGAATAGCCATTCTCTAAGCTCACCAAGTCTTTTTGGATCTTTGTGTCACCCCAAATGCCAACATAAATTCCAAAAATGAAATCAAGAATTACAAATTCTTAAAAATCATAATAAAGTAAATGAATATTTAGTGGAGTAATGCTCAAAAAAGAACACTGGAAAAAATGACAAGAGACAATATGTAATTGTGAGAAAATTTTACACTTCTAAAAATTAAAAACCAAACTATAAGCCAAATAAATAGAAGAAACAATTACAACATATATATCAAAGGATTAATTCCCTTAATGCATAAGAAGCTCTTATTAATGGACATGCAAAATATCATCACCCCTATAGAAAATGGGTAAAGAATAAGACAGAACACTTCACAAGAAGGGGCGCATCCTGAACATCAGACTTCTATATTCAGCTGTCCACTTAAAATTTCTACTTGAACATCTAATAGAAGAATTTAATCTATCCAAAACCAAAGTTCTGCTTTCTCTTGCCCAGTTTCCTCTATCCCATCCTTCCACATCTCACTGGAGTCCCCCTCGACTTCTGTAGCTCAAACTCGCATTTGATCCACCAGCAAATCCTGTCAGCTCTGACTTCAAAATATCCCCAGAATGGAAGTAGTCCTCTTCACCTCACCACCACCACCCCGAGGCTAGCCTCCATCGTCTTGCTTCTGGATTGTTCCAAGAGCCTCTTGACTGATCTCCCTGTTTTTGTCCGCATGACCCTAAAATCTATTTCCAACTCAGAAGTCAGAGTAATTTCTTTGAAAAATAAGTTATATCCCATCAACCTTTTACTCAAGACCCTCCAGCAGCTCCTGAGTTCACTCCAACTCAAAACCAAAGTCATCACAGTAACCCAAGGAACTCTGTTCCATCTTCCCTCCTTTCTCCTTCTTCCCTACACAACTTTGTCTCCTAATAATCTATCTCCAGCGGGCCCTTTATTTGTGGTTTGATAAAGTCATTTAACTTTGAAATTCCCCATCTGTGCTGACTACCACTTCTGTAAGGTGTAACCTTCCATAGAAAGCTGGCCCCTTTCTGGAACCTCCAGACCACTCAGGGGCACACTGAGCAGGGCAGGGACAAAGCGGGGCACGATATCACTCAGTATGACGCATTGACGGATCCACTCTTTTGTCTATTGGTAGCAGTGCACTGTTAGTTTTCCTGATTCACTTCCTAAGGCCAAATAATATGGAAAATCATCTCCAGAATTCTACAGCTTAGTTTAGCTTGCCTTTCTCTCTTAGCAAATATGATGGCCTCCATGGAATCTTAGAAAATCAGCATTGGAGAGAATCTGGGCCTCATGTGGCACCATGTTCTCATTTTCTAGATGAAGAAACTGAAGCCCATGAAAGCAAAGCAACTTTTAAAAGCAAAGCAGAAAGCAAACGGCCCCAGATCTCCCCAACACCCAGCTAGGGCTTTGGTTTCAGTAAAGTACTTTACTTCATGAAGAGTAATTATAATGACAGAAGACAGAAACAAGCACTGTAAAAGTATAAACTTCCACAACATCATAAAATAATCCTTTTATATGTTTCCACATATGGCTCTCTTTAAAAAAAATCAAATGTCATATCAGTATAATACCCTTAATAGTTGTACTACTCTGAATTACCTGGCAGGATATATAAATATTTCCCCTGATCCTCTTTTTATATTGAAAAAATAGTAAAATAATTATATGCTCAGACACTACTGACAGAAGTTAGTTAACTGATAGAGAAATGAGAAAGGAGAGGAAGGATTTGAAAATAGCTCTTGAATTTTGGTTGAAGGCATTTTCCTTATGAAAATTAGTATTTCTCCAGAGTGAAATAATTTCCTATTTAAAGTTTCAGTTGACTTGGCCTGATTATAATGTGAAAGAGATTCAAATTGCTTATTGAGAGGGACTGCACGGAACCAAATCCAAACAAAGCAGAATTCCCTTCAAATTGTTCCATCCAAGTTTCCTTGGTCCAGATGGCTTCGATCGCCAGCCAGAGGCTCCACCCACACCTTCCCCTGTGCGCTGGCCCTGGACATACACTAATGACCCTCAGCTGTTCTGGCTCCCGGGCTCAGTTTCTCTTCCTGCCTGGCCACCCAACCTCAAGTCTCCTGCAGAGAGAAAGAAACAGGGGGAAAGGGGAATATTTAAGAAAAAAGTCATACCTTTGGGTAAATAGGATCAGGCTGGTATATCAGCTTCCTATTGCTGCTATAACAAATTACCCCAAAGAAAGTGGCTTAAAACAACACAAACTTATAGTTCTGGAGGTGAGAGGTCCAAAATGAGTCTTAGGGAGCTAAACTCATGGTGTCATTGGGGCTGCATTCTTTCTAGAAGCTCTAGGGGAGAATTTGTTCCTTCCCTTTTCCAGCTTCTGGAGGCTGCCTACATTCTTTGCCTCAAGGCTCTCCCACTCTCATCTCTGCTTCCATCACTGCATCTCCTTCTCTGACTCTGACACTCCTGCCTCCCCCGATTATAGTGACCCTTGTGATTACATTGGGCTACTCAGGTAAATCAGGATAATTTCTGCATCTCAAGATCCTTAATTTAATCATAGGTGCAAAGTTCCTTTTGCCATGAAAGATAACATATTCACAGCTCTTGGAGATTAGGACGCAGACATTATTCTGTCTGCCACAGTTGATTTGTTCTTTCTCTAACATCAGGAAACATTTAATATCATCTAACATCTAATGTCACCTACTACATAGTTGTATCTATATCAACACAAAAAATCACATACACATACAGAAAAACACGTATATACATGCACCACATGAAATGAGACAATAAGTCTATTATAGCTTAAATAAGAGTCAGAGCAATATCCATGATTATCATATCAGGCTGATTATAACTAATTTCCAGTACTTTGTTCATGGCAAGATATTAACAAAGAAAAATAAAAGCAAACCAGAGCTGACAGCCCGTGCTGCTCAGCACTCGCCTCCAGACACTGCCCAGGACTTTTCGCCAGGGAAAAAACAAAAGCCTGGATCTCTCAGCTGTGCTGTCAGGGGAGCTCTGCGTCACCATGAGGTGCTGCCAGATGACACTTCAGCATGTGAAGTGTGTCTGCTGTGGAGTTGGGGCAGCACTGCAGTCGCCAGTAACAGAAAGTGTAGGTCCCACAGAAGGGGTCTCCAAGCAGAGGAGGCTGACACGTATGAAACTCATCCCACCCAGTGATTCGGCACAACTCACACAGGACCTCGGGGGGCAGAACTTTCAGTGCGATTAAGGAGTTGCAGTGAAGGAATGCAACAAAGTCACAGGACATTTTAAGTTAAACTGAGAAAGGGATGGGTTATAAGAGAAACTAAAAGGCAAATGTTGGCATGGAATGGGAGTGAAGGATAAAGCAAAAGGGGAGATGTTAGGTTTGGAATCTGTTCATTTCATTCAATTCAGATAGACGCAGTGTGGTGATAAACTTCTCATCTTATTTCCAGCAAATACACCAACTAGCTATTTCTGTACTGATGGGCTTGGCCCTTGATGCCATACTGAAGCTTTAATTGCCCATACTCTTATCCAGGCCAAACTCTCTTCTTGCAACTAGAACCAATGTCCCCCCACCTACCTAAGGATTTTCTTCTTGCCAATGTCCGCTATCCCCAAATCATCAGTTTTTCACCTTGCACCTCATTTTCATCATTACATAAACTTGCTGTAACATCTCCCATCTTTAAAAAAAAATTCTCCTTTTATCCTACATCCTCCTACACAACTGCGTCATTTCTCTGCTCCCCATTATGTCCTTCAGAAGCATCATCTATGTTCACTATCACCATTTTATCTCCCACTTTTCCTTGAATCCATTTCAATTCAGCTTTTGTAGCCACCCTTCCTGAAACCCCGTTTATCAAGGTCCTCAATGACCTCTATATAGCAAATCCAATGGTCTAGGCATAGACCTCATTTTTCTCGACCTCTTAGCAACAATGACAACTGATCACTCCCTTCTTGAAACGCTTTCTTCACTTGGCTTCTGGGATGCCACTCTCCTGGTCTTCCTCCTACTGCACTAATCATTCTTTCCCAGTTTCCTTGGCTGGATCCTCCTCCTCTTTTCCGTCTGCAAGACAGACCTAGTCTCATCCACTGCCCCATTCTCTTCTCCAGTTATCTGTACTTACTGCCTAAGCAATCTCATCCACTCTGTTGGCTTTAGATACATCTACATGCTAAAGAGTCCCAACTGTGTATTTTCTTTCTCAAACATATCCCTGAACTCAAGATTCCTATCTCTAGTATCCTGGGAGACACCTTCAGCATGTCCAATAATGCATTCTCGATTTCCCCCACAAAGTACACAACTCTCCCAGTGTTGCCCAGCTCTATAAAGACATCACAATTCACCTGGTGGCTCAAGCTAATATCCTCTGAGTCTTCCTAGACACTTTCTTTCATGCCTCATATTTAATTTCACAGCAATTCTGGACAGCTTTACATTAAAAAATAATCCAGAATCTGACCACTTCTCTTCCCTTCCACTACATCGCCCTAGTCCAAACCACTCTTATTTCTCACTTCAAATCTTGAAGTAACCTCCAAAATGGTCTCCTGCTTCCATCCTTGCCCCATGTAATCTACTCTCCACATAAGACCCACCTTCATCTTTCTAAATAGTAAACCAGATCAAGTCACTTCCTTTCTCAAAATCCTCAAATCAATTGCCATCCCACAGAATGAATCCTGGCAGATCAGTTGAGCAGCATTGCCCCAGTTGCCCAGCAGCTCCTCAGCTCTCTGCAGCTCCATTTGGCCACCATTTTTTGACTTATTCAGACTCCCTTCTTTGACAATCTCTCTAGAGAGGTTCACCTGTAGAGTGAACCCCTTTCCCACACAACATCGGTATAAAGGGCCCCAGCACATTACTGCTTCTTCAAAAGTTGGCTGCGTTTCTTTAAGTTTACCAGTAAACCTCTCTCAGTGACTTTCCAAGCTCCTCTTTTATCCTGATGGTTGGGGTATTAATGGCTTGACGTTAGGTCTGTGGTTCATTCATTCCTTGAATATTATTGACTCACAATGCAAACCTTCCCATCCAACATGGCAAAAGTTAATGTCTCACGATAAAGAAAGTCTCCTAGGAGATACTTTTTTTGGTGACAATCATTTAACGTTCAAAACTAATTCCTAATGTTTATTTACTGTTATAAACATGCTGACAGGTGACTTACCTGCAAATATTTGCCTAAAATGCTTTAAAGTGGATTTGATTTATGTCCTTAAAGTTCTCTTGAACCTTAGAGGATATTATTTTTTTAGTCAGATTATAAGTATACCCAAGTACACACATTCTCAGAAAAATAATATCACCTTTAAAAAGATTTTTAACATGAAAACTTCCATAGATATGAAAAGATTTCTTTTCTGAACCTAGCTATTCATTGATACTAAGAACTCATTGGACAATTTTTCAAATGTAGCAAAGACGTATGTAACTTTGAAGTAAGATACCTAAAAAGTTACTAGAACGCTGATTCTATTGACCAAGTCAGACTTAACGTTCCCTTCAGCTTGACTAAAATTTAGACAGGCTTCTTCCTAACTCTAGATCCCTAACCTCCCTTCTCTTGGAGAATTTACGCCAGAAAATTTGTAATTGTAAACTCTCTCTCTGCCCCTTTGAGTCATAAATATTTTTAAAATCTTCCTGCTAGTTTTCCAACTAGCAGGGAATGTCTTTTTCAAGGACTTGGGAGCCATCATTTTGAAATGAAATCATCACGGAAGATAAAGACTCAGATCTCCCAGTCTCTGGGAGGGTAGGACCCTAACTTTGAGGGGGGGCCAACTAGTAAACACAGATGGCCTAATGACAGAGGAAAACGGCTGCCAAACTCAGGAATAACTCAATTTGCTCCATCTCATTGATCAACCTCCCCACTAAAGCCCTCCAGTACTTTCCCACTAGCTCACCCCAGTGCTCAAGAGCCCTCCCTCCCTTTATTTCAGCTGAGTGGAGCTCAGTGTCTCTCCCCTGTTACAATAGTCTTGAACAAAGTCTTCCTTGACTGTTTAAATTTACCCAGTGCAATTTTAACTTTGACCCTAGAATCCCAGTACTGGAGATGACTAAGCTTTCAGTACTCACAGGCTTACCATCTTGACCAGGCTGTCCACGGTAGCCAGGGTTCCCAGGCTGTCCAGGATCACCCTAAAGAGGAAAAAAACTTCTCAGTGCAAAACAACAAACCACACTGGCAGCTTTTTTTATATTTAAAAAAATAACAGAAATCCCAAAATAGAGTTAGAAAAATGATGCCATACTTTAAATGCCCATCTTAACAACTTAGGCTTTTTATTATATAAAACTTTCAATGATTTATTTCTGTGAGCACACGAGGTACAACAAGTGAAATACTTTTCACTGATATAAAATGTCCATATTTACGGCAGGACTCAATTTTAGAATTCTGAACAAAATGTTGTGTCATAGCAAATATGGTTTCAGTGTTAGCAATATTTCACTCATAAGTCTACAGACTTAATTCTGTTACACTACAGATATCAATGACCTATGAAATAATAATTCAATTCATAATTACTTATTTAAAAACACAGTCCACAGGCCATGTAATCTTACCCGTGGGACTCAGGTGGAAAGCTGCACAAACTTTCAATCCAGTCAATGTGTCTCTTTGCCTGTATTTATAATCTCATTTTAACATAATGTTAAAATCCTAAAATTTGAATATTTTCATGAGAGCAAAGCCCAAGCCAAATAACTCTGCCCGACCCTCATAGACCTTGAGTACATGCAATACACAAGAAATGAGGAAATGACCTTTGTCCTCACAAACCAGAGATCTTCAAAGAACATTATTCCATACAACATGACAACGAGCCCAGGCACAGTATATGGAACTCTAGTTTGTTGCCCAATGGCCAGCACTGACTATTCAGATGGTTGCCAACCATGAAAAAAGCAATGTTTTTGTGAAGCGAGGGTGCTTTGTAATTTAATTCTAAGAAATATTTCAAAAATAATATTGTATTCATCTATTATTGAGTCCATAAGGTCCACATGGGGCATCTTGCAGAAAAACGTGAATTCTCATCCATCAGTATCAGTAACTCCTGCATAGAAGCAACTGATTTCAATAATTCTTCATTATTTTGTCAAGAAATCATTCACACAGGATCCAGTGATTCTATGTTAACTAAACACCATTGCTAAGGGTACTTTCATAGAGCCAAATTTGCTGGTCTGAAATACCACTGCAGGCTCCTGGCTAGGGAGATTGTTCCAGAAACATACCAGGAAAAATGGAAAGAACTATGCGAACTCTATAAAGAAGCCAATGAAGAAGGGATGGGCTTTTCACTTAGGAGCCACCCAAGAGGCTTAGCATGAGGAAAAGCTGAGAAGAGGGGGAAATGTCATTTTTAAAAGAGATGAAGAATAGCTGTAAATCCAGGGAGGAAAGCAATGCTGGAACGTGTAACGTCTTGCTGAAGAGATACAATTTGTAATTCTAATCCAAGGATTTCCAGTGTTTGCTGGGCGTTAGGGAATAACATTCCGGTTCTATAGGGTGTTGGAATTTTTCTCTTCTTATTTTGACAGGCTCTGCATGAATCTCTAGCTACCCTGAAATCTTTCTTTATCCATGTTCAAATTGGACTCATGGCCTTTCAATGAATTCTATCTTTCTTTTTTTCTCCTGGGAAGAACTTTTTCTTACTTTTCCATTTAAGAGTCAATAGGACAAAAAGTTCTATCACTGTAACTTCCTCATTACTCCACTTTCTCCTGAGGCCTTTTTCTATCGAAATGCTATAGCAGCTCCTATGTCACTGATCACTTATTCATAACTAGAGTTTTCTCAAAGCTTTCCCTTGATTAGTCCTCATTTACCATTGGGATCGAGACTCCTTGAAAGCATGGTTTATATTTCCTACTTTTTTTTTTTTTTTTTTTTGACAATGCTGGGTATCAAGTAGAGATTCAATAACGATTTGCTGATTGATTTATTTCAAATCAAAGCAAATCTCCTCTTTATGACCTCTTTACTTGCAGAATATTATTTATCAGCAAAATCTAGGACATCAAAAGGATCTGAGAGTGTTTAACCTCTACTATGATGAAACTGAAATAAAGCTTTGGCATAAGGAAAAACAGGATTTGTGTTTTTATGTTGCACAAAAGTACAAAACATACTTAACAACAACATTTTAAATGAATCAAAACTAAGTTTCCAAGGGAAAAAAAAAAAATCACGCACAAGATAAATCCAATGTGACTTCATAAGGACCATCACACCTCTCAACAGCCCCAAGAGGGAAAATAATGTCTTTTGCAGGTTCTATTATTGCTGGTAGATTTGACTGGCTATTTTGACTACTGCCCTACTGATTTATTTGCAAAACCTCAGGTAGGTTTGGTGTCGTTTCCATAAAATTGGAAGAAGAAAGTAAAACCCCAATTCAGTTTGGAGAGAAGGCCAATTAAAATAAAAATTCAACTTTATTACTGTAATAAAAGGTGACATCCAACCTTTATTGTTTATTATATGCTGAGCACTGCTCTAAGATACTTACACATATTAAATCACTTAATCTTCACAACAATCCAATGAAGCAAGTGATTTCATTATTCCCATTTTACATATGAGAAAGCTGAGGCCCAGGAAGATTAAGTAACTCGCCTAAGGTCACAAAGTGGTAGTGGAGATGGCACTCGAATTCAGCCAATTCAGCCCCAGAGTCTGCACTCCTGAACACTACTCTTCTCACCCACATTAAAATGCGCATGCTGATCAGAACCAGACCTGGGAATTGCTAGCAAATTTAACATGGAAAACAATTTCCAAATATATTAAATTAAACATATGGCTTATTATTGTACAACTGTGATTAAATTCCCAATCCACTTTCTTCTAATTTAGTTAAAAACATTTGTACATTTTGAATGTTAAAAAAATACGTGTTTAGCTGAAAAGCAATATTTACTTATGTTGAACTGAATTTGTGCCACAGGATTTTTAAGTTGTTGACAGGAGTGGAAATGCCATGGACTAAGCAAAAACATCTCTGACTATGGCCTCTCGAGAAGTGTAAACATGAATCATTAAAGTAAGAAACAGTTATGCTTGCAAAAGTAGGCTAATATTTTAAGCTGCTCGTCTAAAACAAATGTCTTCAGAACACCTTGCCTAGGCCCAAACCCGGTGTTGTCAAGGCCTCTTCTCAAAATCCTTGTGCCTTCATGCAACCCTCCAACCTCCACAGGAGTATCCGACCTAAGACCTACTCCATTCTCCAAAACCAACCTCTTCCCTCCCCAAAACTCAAACACCCCCTCTCTTAGGCTAGAAGGAATCCACTTAGTCTGGGAAAATTAACGTAAAAATGTGAACACCCAGTGCCCCCCGAAATTTTCCAAAGGCTTCTGTATTTGAGACAGAGGATGCTTTAATAGTCCAGATGAACTTCTAACTGGTAGAATTATTAGAACGAAGCAAAGAGAATCAACAGGAACATAGCTGTAGAGAGAGTGGTACTTCAAAGCAAAGAATTATTTAGAAATTGTTCCATTCTAAAAAAGAACAAAAAATGCTTTCTTTTCATTTCTGAATCTAACATCTGAATTCACTTCTAGAGCTAACATTTAAGTTTAGATCAAATGTGAGGAGTTTGTACCCAAAGATGTTCCTATGGCTACTGAAGTCGGGGGAGAAGCTGCTGTTTGCATGTATAAGTCTTTTGAAAAGGAGTTGTTTGTAAATTGGGGGTTGCCTGGATCTTTCATCTAGAATGAAGGTATTCCACACAGGGTAATTGGGAGGAGGGGTGAATGTTATTTTTTCAATGATTTCATAATTCATTAAATTAAAAACTATTACTATTAAGCACTATGCTAGACACTGGAGGTCCAAAGGAGAATTTAGTTTGTATTAACCTTCATTGTGAAGTGCTTGCACACAAAAATTATTGCAATAGTTTCATGAATTTAATTCCTGCCTATTTTTGGCATCAGGGATGCAAAATGAACAAACTATTCTTCAAGGGGCTCACAGCCCAGCGACAGATACATTTTTCCATGCATACTGAAGACTTATAATGCCAGAACAAGTCTAAGTGTGGGATACTGCAGTTATTTTGATCTGGTTTTGCAATGGGGTTGTCATATTTTTCAGAAATTTAGAGAACTTTGAACATAAGACTTTATCTTAGAATAAGCGCTGACCCACCTATCCACACAAGAATTTCTCCTCTGTTTCAGTCTCATGACTCAACACTCAGCTCCCAGAACTCTATTTCTGGCTAAAAGAAAGACTAGATCTGTCCTTCACAGGTAACTCTGTTTGATGAACATCTGCAAAAACTTTCCAGAGAGCATCTAACAAAAATGGCCGGCCAGTCTCAGTTGGATCTACAGTAAAGTTCCCTTGTCTGTTTTAGTTCAGGTTCTGTTGAACTAATTGAAATTCTATCAATTTTCCAAGCCAGAAATTCTCTAAAGGAAGCACAACTCGGAGTGTTGCTAGGGATTCTGTTTTTCACATATAGGTCCCTGATGTGGGTAAGGAACCACCTCCAGGGGAAAGAGTCCTAAAAGGATGGAAGAGTGTGTGTGTGTTCCTGTCCTCCTGCCAGATTTTCTGAAGAAAATGGAAAGCAGATCAAGAAGTCATGCCAACTTGAAGATTGGTGGAAAACTACAATTTCACTTAAAGTAGTAGGTGGCAATGGGGCTAGATTATGGCTAAGAAAAGGCAATAAAAATGAGGAACACATGAAACTTGGAAATATTGGAAATCAGAGGCTTTACCATATAAGACAAAGGGCATGCTAAAAATGTGCTGTGGAAACATAAAAATAAAAATTGGTGTCACTACAAGATGCCTAATGGACCACTAATGAAGAACCAGAAAATATGAGAGGCATCTGGCACCTCCCCAAAAGTGGAGAGCCCTTTAAAGACCCTGGCAGTGGCCTGAATCTCACTTGAGGGCCGGGGAAGCGCTGTGGGCTTCAAGAGGTCAGACATCACGGGATTCTGATTTCCACACCATATCTCTTGCAGATCAAATCATTTTTATGTGTAAGGTTCCAAGTTGAATAAACTATATAAATATATTTTAAAAAGCAGCTTTCTGGTAGATCATACCAAGTTGTCTTACAAGTCATATTCTCCTAGGGAGCATCTTTTGGTATTTCTCCTTTCTGTTGAGGCATCCTAAATAACACGCAGTTACTTTAACTAAAGAACACTTGGCTCAACTTTCCTAAATGTAATCCAAAAATAGTTTACAGTATTAAATCAATTATAATGTGCTGAAGTCAGATTCCAAGCCAAATAGACTTGCTTTGAATGAAACATTGAATGTATACTTTAATGCCTTAAATTCCATTTCTTTCTTGATCTGAAAGCTTAAAGTACATCATAAACTATCACATTAAAATGGACAGGAGAGACCTGCACAAAAGATCTGAAGAATTAAATTATCTTAGATCAGCAGTCCAAAAGCTAAAATTTTCGGTCATGGTGATTGGAATACTAAGAAACTTCCATGTAAATGAACATTATGATTCATATTTAACAAAAACTATTATGGTCACCTCAAGTAAACGATGATCAGTACACAAAAGATCCTTTTTGGCTAGGGAGTCATCCTTGCTTTCAGTTAGTCATTATTTTTACTTAGGTGGATATTTAAAAATAATATTAAATGAACAAATTAAATGAACAAGACTTATATATAGTGGACAAGCCACTTAACTTTTCAGTATCTTAGCCTGTGTTTAAGTGATGTCACAATAAGAATCATCTTACTTAAAAAGTTATTCATATTTAACAGCATAGGAACATATGCAGAATATTCTGTTATGTAAAAAGTAATGGGTAATAAAATAGTATACACATCATGGCTCCAATCATATAAAAATATGTACACAAATAAATATGTAAATGTTTATACACACACACAAATAGTATATATACACATATACACACAAATAAATATATGCAACTGGAATATATATATATATGAATATGATTAAAAGAATATACTCCCAAAAAGTAATTATTACATGATTAAGTGAAATAAATAAATATATATGCCTCTATTTTTAGACTTAGACATCAAATACAACATTAAAATCAATTTTAAATTTTTTATTTCGTTTTGCTACCTGAAAATTGTTTTGCCAAATTTATAACATTTAGACATTCAAGAATTTAGAATATATTGTAACAAATGCCCTTTCTTCATTTTTTACCAGGTTGCATGGAGGTATCACTCTTGGGATCTAGTAGCCGTGTTTGGGGAAAAAACAAAACAAGCAAACAAACTAACAATGCTCCTTCTCTTGACTACAGACTGGGGTGTCGGCTTCAGTTTCAGAGGCAGTTGCAGATTAGAATACATTTTTTAAAAAATCACTGAAACTCAGGTTTTAAGCTGTTCTAAGGCTTTAGGTGGAAATTTCACAACAGGGTCAACGATGATTAGGAATTTTGTGCATTTGCTAGGCTCTTGTTTGTGCGTTTTAACAAAAATAGCATGTCCTACTCACTTTGGGACCTTGAAGTCCTGGTTTTCCTGGAGGACACATACAGGGAGCTGGAGTGGAACCCACGTCACTGGGTCCATTGAGGCACTGCAGAGACAGAAACGGAAATCAACAACAAACACGGAAAGACGCATGGACATGGATATATACATACATACGTGTCTGCATGTGTGAAATGGTAAAGACATCTTACATTTACTTTCCAGTTTAATTTAGCTTAATCCATTAAGGAATTTTGAATCACAAAAAGCTATGAATACTAAATAAACTTCAACTATATAAAAATGGGTTCTGTTTGCCTAATATACTCACAGTTGATGCAAGGAGGCTGAACAGTCTTACAATGCAAATATTACCTTAAGGAGAATAATAGTATCCAGGCCTACCTCACCATTCTGAAAGAAAACAACAACAAGTGTGTTTCAAAACATGTTGTTAGTTAAATTTCTAAATTATCTTCCTAATTTACAGATATTTCTTTGTCCACGTTAGAGATACATGAAGTACCAAAACCAGCAAAAGCTATAACATTTGCTTGTAACTATCTAAAAACTCACTTATTGATCCATGTTATTACTACATTTATAGGAGAACAAAGGAAGGAAATGAATAATGATGAAGAGTAGAAAGAGAAAATTAAAATGCCAAAGCTGCTTGACATAATTGCCACGCAGGAACAAAAGGGCCTCAAGTGGGATTTACATGCTCTCTTGAATTTGCTGGAAATTAGGAACCAGAGAAAAAAGTCAAGACGCGTCTAAGCAAGTCATACACTGCATGCATTAAATTTTATGCACTTGACTTTAGGAGAGCTTCTCACTAAACAATCTATTTCTCACTAAATAGCACAATTTTAAATAGGTTAGTAATCTTCCCAAACAATAACAAATTAGACCAGAAAATGAGAAGTGGGAATGGAGATACGAAAGGCAAACAAGCCACATGCAGTCGCAGCTGAGAGTGAGGAAGAAGGCACAAAAACACAAAAAAGTGGATGTGAGGATTCAAAATAAACCAAGTAATGCTGTGCTTTTATGATACGGGTAGGTAATGGTAAAGGGCATAACATCGATGCAGAGATAGCAATACAGTACGTACAATGCACTCTCAAAATGCAATAACTTATTCATACTTTTAGGAGAGATTTATATTGCAAGTTATAAGTATTTAAAAGAAAAATTATAGCGTTTAAGCAATTACCTATCTAGAAAACCCAGAATGAATCATTTCTAAAAGTTTCCATCTTTGATTTTATTTTAGATCTTTTAAATGTGCTGTCCTATGTCAAGTTTTCAGAACATGTAGATTCACCAGTTATTCAGCTTGATGGAAAAAAAGGAGATGATGACAGCATGACCACACAAACTGAAAGAACCATGTAGGGCTTAATATCACTGGGAATCGACATTGCCAAAGAACTTCACAACATTCTACCTTACTCGCATTAGCAACTATATGCCATTGTTTGCCCAGGGGAAAAGGAATTGATTTTATACCCACACATGTACATAATCATACTCTATAACATTTTAGCTTGTAATCTTTTTACTCTTAACACATTCATGAAAATAGCTAAATAAATAGAAATGATGCTTCTATACTTGAAACATAAGAAAATCTTACTTAGGTAACAACAACAACAAACTATATGCTCATTATAGTTTAAGAAAACGTGCTGGTGAACAGAAAAACGACTTATTTCCTACTTTTCAGAATGGTTCTGTGTGCGGTATCCGGTCCACACATTTAATTAGGTATACAATTGCATTTTACACACTGGATATTCAGAGAAAGAATCACACATTTTTCTAGAGCGGGTTCAGTCCTGCTTGAGTATGGAACAATCATAATCGGAGATGATGTGGAAAAAGGCATTTCCTGTGGTCTTTCATTCACACTTGCAGAGTAACACGTTATCATTTTATTTCACTATGAGCATCATTTTAGTCAATGTAACTTTATTTCCATTGACAATTGAAAAAACAAATTAACTTTCTATATAAAATTAAAGCTTACATATTATCTGCTTTTTATTTATTGTTTGGAAAGTACTGAAGCGACACTTGGGAAGAAATAATGCATCCTACTCACAAATCCAGGAATCTCACATGCTGTCTCTCGGTTGTTCTGTTCTGGGTCACAGTAGATTCGCAACTTTTGGACGTCAAACTAGGGACGTAAACCAAATGGAGTTAAAGTTGAGGCACAGGCTAACCGTTCTATTAGAGCGATTCAGATACGCAGACACAGTCACTATAGTTAGCAACTGTGTAAGGTTTAGATCACAGTATTTAGCTAACACAATAAAAATGCAAACTGAGTGCCCAACATACAGTATAAGGATGCGATGCAGCATAACTCCTCGGGAAAACTTCTCTAGCACCAAAAACAAATCTCGGATTTCCTTCAGGGACCCAGTGGAGTTTTTTAGTAACCCTCTATTAAGAACCAGCCTAAAGAGCATTCTCTAGGTCACAAAAGCTTTCCCAGGCTTTCTGTGTTTATCCTAAATCTCTACAACATTCCTGATTGCATTGGGTGAGCTCAAGATGCCATTTTTAGTCTCAGAGATTGAGTTCCTGGCATGGAGCGTTGGGCGCTGAGAAGGGCCTGCATGTGTTACCATTTAAATATTTACTACAATTTGATATGTAACATTAATATATAGAGACCATGTGTGTAATCACACATCTGAATGTGACAGTCTCCTCTTAATAGAAAGAGTGGGAAAGACATACCTTTCAAATAAAGGATTGTAAAAAAAAAAAAAAAAAAAGGCAATCTTTTACATATACACTTCTCAACCCACACACAGATACCAAAAAGTTTAAGAGATATCAAAAAGTTAGTTTTGTGCATGAAGAATTCAGACATGTATTAATCTAATTTTATCCTCACAGCTGCAAAGAAATTTCATAACCCCCACTTATAGTTCTAATCATATTCCCTTTCCAAATTCATTATTTAATCTATGCTTCTCTTGAGAAATATGAAATTAATGTTTCATATGAATGCAGAAATTGACCCTGAACCCAGGGGAACATTTTTCTAAGTATTCTTTTTTGTTTTTTTTTTTAAGATTGGCACCTGAGCTAACAACTGTTGCCAATCTTCTTTTTTCTTTTTTTTTTCCTTTCTGCTTTTTCTCCCTAAATCCTCCCAGTACCTAGTTGTATATTTTAGTTGTGGGTCCTTCTAGTTGTGACACCTAAGTATTCTTATAAAATAGATTGTCTAATTTTGCGTTTTTATACAAACACACTATCACACAATTTCACTAATGAACTGATCACATTTTGACTGCATATCTGAAAGGAATTCACAAGTAAGTGAAATACTGTTAAATGTGGTAAGCATTGCCACAAAGGCCAGCAAAGCCTGCATTTTATACAACACAAAAAGCAAATCATTATTTACCCACCTGAACAGTTTCTTCTTTCCCAGAGTATTTTCCAATTTGGGTTTGCCCACTGATAAAGATCCCTAAAACTGGATGTAAGGGCTTGTTTTCAATTTGTAGATCATCGATATACAGAGTTACATCCTGTTCTGTTACTAAGAGACGAATTTGATGCCAGCCTTCATCAAATAATGTCTACAGGAAAAAAGTATAGAAGACGCATAAATAAAATTCCTACCAATTTTATTTTCTTTGTTCCCATTCCCTCGCTGCCAACCATAAATCCACACCACACAGATTAGTTCTATTATATACTAATTCATATTCACCTGTCAATTCTTATAGAACCTACCATATTGCCTTTAGTGAAAATGGCAGACAACAAATTTTTTTCAAATTTCATCTGCTTACCAAGTGAAGAAATTGTGTAAATGCATAATTTCACATACAATCTTATACACTTCCTAAATTATATAGTATACTGTTAGACTATCACAATTACAATAATGATCAAAACTTAATTGCTCTTATCATTGTATCTATATCCCGAACACATGACTTGGAAAGTACACATTTATTTTTAGTTTATGATTTTACTAAATATATATTCCTTTGTGGGGAATAAAATGTCTTCCTAATTAGTGTGAATTTTGCATCCTTTATCTGCCTATATTTAATGTTCTAACAATTATGTCTTTATTTCGATATCTTTTAGGACATGGCAGTGTAAAACAACCAACATGGACTCTGAAATTGACCAGACATAAATTCAATTTCTGATGTCACCATTCACTAGCTGTGTTACTTTGAGGGGAAACAGTATCCTTGAACCTTGGTTTCTTTGTCTGCAAAATGGGAGCAATGGGGCTTTTTCCTTGGGTGGCTATTATAATTAAATGTACCTGGCACCTAGTAGCAGACACTCAAAACAATGTTAGTTCCCCTCACCTGTTAATCCTATATGAATTAAGAAACAATTTTCCTTCCGTTGTTGCTTTTACTCAGTAAAGCAACATTAAAATATGAAGTCAGTATCTTTTCTCTCACGTTAAAATCATGGCTCTCTTTTCCCAACACATACAAATCTGATGGTGATTCCCCCATGAATACCATAGTCATATCCAGGAATCTTTACCTTAACTCGAGGGTCAGCAAAAGTGACCACTTGTGAGCCATTAATTATGCTGGTCGTCGTAAATAATAATGTTTTATCCACACCATTTAAGGTAACTGCAATTTGTGGCCTTCCATCGATGGTCAAAATTCTCCATAAGTCCCACATTTTCTTCACCTTAAATCTCTGAGTGGAGACAAATACGTACGATGGAGGAAGACCTTCTGGGAAAACATTGCTAGAAAAAGAAGAACATGTGTAAGCTTAAGTTATTCTCAACAAGTCTACAGTCATATCCAAAAAAACAAGTTGTATAACACATAACATTTACCTTGTGAATTCTGATAAATCAACTTTGGATGTTACTTCATATCCTTTTATCTTTGTTGGTGAAAGCTGGATTCTTTTCTTAACCTTTTTCTTTACATCCAAGCCTAAAAGAATATCAAACCCTTTCTCATCGCGAGCTGCCACTGGAATTCGTGTTGGACAGACAGATTCTACAAATCAAAAGCAAAGGCAGTAAAAGTCGATTAATCATGGATTACTCCCACAAGAAAAGAAAATCACGGGAGAAATATTAGGCAACATAAGAATAATAAAATCTATATATGCACATAAATGTATTTAAACGTATTTTCTGACAAAACATGTGGGAGTGTTTTTGCCACTTGAGAGTGAAGTCTCAATTGTCTTTTTTACCCCCAAAAGGGGATAAAAGTAAAATAGAAACGTAAGAGGAACATTTGTTAATAGATTGTTTTAAGGGCAACATTATGCTGAAGTTTATAATTCACTGTTTTGAATAGGAGGGAACCAGTACCTGGGGGATAGGAAAGCACTGGAACAGGATTCATGACTCTCATCCAGGATTTTCTATGAATTAGTCATGTGACCTTGGATAACTCTCTGAAATTTGTTGGATCTAGAGAAGAACTCTAAGATTCCTTTCTTGCATTCCTTGCATTTTAGGGATAAAAATTAAGTGTCATTTCTTATATTCTTTCCAGTTCTAGCAGTTTATAATTCTACAGCTCAAACAGCATGGGGTTCTAGTACTCTGGAAACAACTGAACTGTGAGTCTTTTCTGTTCATGGAAGTCCTTCAAATTGGCTATTATCTATGAGGATTTATACTATATATTATATTTATCATATTTACAAATAAGTAAAGACCATGTCCTTAAGAAGAATCATTAAAGTTAGCATTATCAGTCACCTACATAAATTATAAAAGTATGATATGCTTTTCACTTCACTGCTCTGGGAAACTAGTGTCTCAAATTATGTGGAAATATTTATATGGTTGAAATTTATTAAGCTGTTATGCTGTAGAAATGTTGCAATAGTTTCAGATTCTTCCAAGGCCTTCATATAATATACACATCGTGCATGATTGCTTATATTTTACAAGACAGCTAACAGAAAAAAACAAGAACAAACTCCACTAAACACACTTTAAGATAATCACTTTCTTTCATAACATTAAGGGGAAAGAATCATATTTGTAATACAAGAAAAAGTAATGAGATGGATTTTATTAGTCCAAAATGAACAGTCATGACTCGTACCATAGAATATTGCAAATATAAAAGAAAGGTTTGATATAAATAAAATTAGAAGGCACCTTGCCAACTTATGACCAGCTATTTTCATCAAACTCTGTAATCTGAAACTTATTTTTCTCAGTCAGCGGTAAGGAGTGAAAGGCGGCGGAGAGAGAGATCAGAAGAGTTGGTCTAGCTGAAGTCTCTCCTCATGAAAACATGAGGAGCAGGAATAAGTGTTCCCAGTAATGCTGTCTTAAACAATTTAAATCATAAATCAACAAATAAAATTAAATCTTTCTTGTCTTATGATGCAAATTTCTCTTTTTTTTTTGGCAGGGGGTGGGGTCTACAGCAATCTATGAAGCCTCAGTTCAAATGCCTTTGATTTAAAACTGCAAAAGAGAGAAGTTCAGCTGAAAAGAAAACGTGTTCAACATTACATCATAAGGGTAATTATTGCTGCTTTGAATTGCTGCTTTGATTTGCTTTACAAAAGAAAAGTCACAAGATGTCAAAGATCTCAGACTTAAGACAAGAACCTTAGGTTTAGACCTAAGCCTCTCAACCTTTCCTGAACCTCTGGATTCTCATCTGTGAAGTGAAAATAACGACCTCCTTCACAGTGTTCGTCTGAAGATCAGATATGATATATGGGAAGTGCTTTGTAACTCCAAAATGGTGGGCAAGGACAGAGGGTAAAGCAGGTATTGTGTTCATCCTTTTTCTATTAAAACATCCTTCCTGCTGTATTCTAATCCCCCAAATTTTATAGGAAACATGGTGGCACAGTTTGTGAAATCAGCAATGTCAATTAATGGTCACAACATAGCCATATTTTCATTACTCTCTAGCACATCTCATTAGAAAAAATATATTTAAATAATTATGTGTATATATATATATATATATTTTTTTTTTCCCCCCCTGAGGAAGATTTTCCCTCAGTTAACATCTGTTGCCTATCTTCCTCTATTTTGTATGTGACCCACAGTATGGCCGCTGGCAGACGAGTGGTATAGGTCTGCGCCCGGGAACCCAACCCAGGCCACAGAAGAGGAGCACACCAAAGTTAACCTCTAAGCCACCGGGATGGCCCCATAATTATATTTTCTTGAAGGAATAATTTTTGTTCCCAATTTTCTTACCTACATGGAGAACAATAATATATCCTTACACGTGGGAACTAAAAAGAAAAATGTAGTGAAACTGCTGAAATACAGTTTATATGTTTGCATATACCTAGCTGGAAGAAACAGATAAAAGAAAGTTTCTTTATATAAAATGCTACTTTGATGATCAACAAACAATTTTTGCACAAACTTCAGGGAAAACAAAGGTAAATAGTTAACTTCCCCATTGTGTAGAAAAAAGAAATATATATATATAAGTATACAACCACATCCAGAGAGGGGGAATGGAAACTGGAAACAAAAACTGGAACTTGGAAGTTATCATTTTAAGTACCAGGAAAATCCCAGGCTAAGAGAGACTCAGTTGGGAGCTTGCTATAACACCTCCAACAGGTAAGTAGAACAATCTAGATAAACCAAGTTCGCATAAGGGAGTGCGTTCAGGAGCAAGGGCAAAACACAGAAGACCTAAGTTCACACACGGTTTCCTACACAGACTACAGTTATAACTTCATTTTACTCCAAAATGTTCAGAGAGCATTGGGAACAAGAATGTTTTCTAGGATGAATACAGATTATTCCATTTATTTTGAGCACTGGTGTCCGGTAATATTTGTTTTCCTGTTAAATTTCAGGGCTTAGTAATAGAAGTAATTCAGTCTTATCAAAATAATAAAAAAATGTGTTTTATTTAACATCCCACCATGGATGGGGACACAAAAACTGTATATATCTTGAGTCTGGCCATGGCAATGAAATATGTCCAGCTACACCTTTCTAGTTATAAGTTAATATCACAGAGGCACTGATGAACACACTATTCCAGAACATATCTAGCCTAGTTTCCAAGTGCCTACTCAGTCCAATTCCACATTGCCAGGTAGTTTGTGTGTCAATCCTCTCCAGAAGTCGCATATTTTATTGAGACCTGAGGAAGTCTATCAAGGAAGTTGCAGTCAGAAACTAAAAGTAATTTCACTAATCCAGACCTGATTGTCCAACAAAACAGAGTGGTCCATGATGCCTCTGGTAGAGCTCAGATCTGTGCAAGTCAACTTCTTCATGCTCTCCTGGATTGAACTTAGCTTTAATGTAAGGCAAACAGGAGTATATGTGTCATTGATACACACTTCCAATGGTGTTCAGTGGCATTTAATACATTTGTCTTCCTGAACATCCCTTCTATCATCGTGAACTTTAATATCGTGCACAAGTTCAACAAAAAGGAGGCACAGTCACCATCATTTCAGTTTAGTACCAAGATTGTGATGACTGAGACTCCATCACATCATATTGGAAATACAATAAAATAACAATAGGGAAACCAAAACAAATTATCCAAGTAGAAATCCTCTTGCCAAAGATTAGGTAAATAACAAGGAAAACAGCACCAACTTCATACAATTTCTTTTCTCATTACAGATTGAATGATCTCATTCTCCTTTACCAGCAAGTAATCCCATTGTCTTGAAACCTTGGTTGATTTAGAGTTAGCAGTCCTCTATCTGAGGAAGGTGTCTGCCAGATGCACGCTGACAGAAAACGGGCATATTAAGCATAGATTTTCGTAACATTCCATTCGGTGATAAGTCAATGGGAAAATAGACTCTAACTAGCCCTTAGCACAACTTGTGTACAAACCAGAAAAGTCAAAATCTTTTGCACCAGTAAGAGCCTCACTTATCATAGATATATTACTTTTTGACAATAAGAAAAAAATATAAGAAATGGAAATCCATTTGGCTTAGAAAATAGTTACATAATTTTAAAGGCTTAAAAATTATAAAAATAACATCTGGTTTTGCCATTTTTCATTTTAAAAGCATTGATTATGTGGTGAAATTGTTTTTGTTATTCTTTCCCGAGTTTGAGTACTATAGATGGAGGAAAGGTAATGTGTTTTGCCTTTCCACATATCCAGACAATAGTACGTGTCCAATTCCTTTACCTCATTCTTTACTGCTTTTTTTTTTTTTCATTTTTAATTTGAATAGGAAGAACTTTGGTCAGAGATTACAGTCATGTATCATTTCACATACAAACTCTATTTTTTTTTAACCAGACATCCAGGCATCTTAATGTGTCCCTTCGCCTCTCTAGCACACTGATATTAACACTCACAAAAAACAGTTTATGTCATCAAGGTGGGAGTCAGTCCCTTAGCCCAAAGTCACACTTTAAGGAACTGATGTTGAAAAGTCAGGAATCAAACCCAAATCTGGTCCTGACTCCAGAAACTGGGCTGGGCCATCATATAATCATATGGCATCAGGTTTATAGAAAAAACCATGAGCAGATAGTGCTTTACTTTAACAGATATTGTGCTTACTGAATTTTTTAAAACTTTTTTATCAAGAGACAACCTACATTCAGTAAAAATGCTCTCATCTTAAGCACACAGCTCAATTGGCACATACGTATACACTCATTTAACTAGCACCCAGATAAGACAAGGAACATGTCCAACACCTTAGAAAGCTATTTATGTTCTTTCACAGACAATAACCACCACCACAGAGGCCACCACTGTTATGGTTTCTATCACCATTGATTAATTTAGTTTTGTCTGTTCTTGAACTTAATATAAATGAACCATACAGTATCACTCTTTTATTTGACTTCTCTTGCTCAACACAATGTCTGTGGAATTATCCATGCTGTTGCACATAACAGTGACTTGTTCTTTTTGTTGCTGTGTAGTATTCCATTGCATGAATTATACTACGATGAATTTATCTGTTTTCCTGTGGGCAATCATTTGAGTTGTTTCCAATTTGAGCTATTTTTAATAAAGCTGCTATGAACATCCTGGAATATGTATTTTCTTGAAGATATAAACTTATTTCTCATAGTCCATTATCTAGGAGTAGAACTGCTTTTTCTAGGGTAGCTGTGTGCTTTGTCCTAGTAGATACCGCCAAAAACTTTTCCAAAGTGGTTGTACCAATTTTCACTCCTACTATCATGCCCCTCGCCACTTTAAAAGGATGGAGGTCTTATGAGAATAAAATATATAGTTAGATGATAGACATTATACATAATATTTCAGAGAGAGAGAAAGGAGGGGAGAATGGGCTATTCATACAAGTTTTAAACATTCCTAAAGAAAATTATTCTGAATGTTTTCTTGTTTATTCCTTTCCTAGAAACAATTAATTTAAACAGCTGCATCTAGATCCAATCATAAACACTGATGGCAAGGTCTATACTCTGTAATTCGTATATTTTCTGAATCGTGCCATAGTCATTCTACTCTTTCTAGTGAATACCTAAGCACAGCTTTTCACATAAAATATAAACATATCATGGTTC
Organism: Equus przewalskii; assembly: GCF_037783145.1. Taxonomy (NCBI): domain Eukaryota; kingdom Metazoa; phylum Chordata; class Mammalia; order Perissodactyla; family Equidae; genus Equus; species Equus przewalskii. The sequence goes on from NC_091849.1 coordinate 53,554,566, forward strand.
TTTATTTGAAACACAGCTCTAGACTCTCTAATTAAATGAATGGAAAATTCATCTTTTTTGATATACCACAAAACCCTGACAATGTAAGTTGCCTTCAATTCAGATTAGATTCAAATTCTTTTAATCTGAAAATAGAATACAGAGCAATTCCCCTGAATATCTGATGAAGTTTTATGAAATATCAGACCAATCCTATCCCATCTGCCAAACTTCACCCCACTTCCCACCTCTCATCTCCCCCCGCCCCAACACAGTGGTTGGGAATTCATGCACATGTATAACAAGAGCAGAGAGGCAGAATGGAACAGAATCAGTTTAGTGTGAGAGCAGAGAAATTAATCACAGATATGTTATTAAACCATGGAAGCTAAAATATTCACCACCTCTAAAAACATCTTGGTTGACCTGGCCATGGCTCCTGATATGTGTACCCTTAACCTTTGTGACTTCTACTGAAATGCAAACTGAACTGAGTAGGGTAGGGTAATATACCAGGCCATTATTACAAAGCATTATAAGGCTTGAAATAGGTAATCATATTATATAGCAATCTCTAAGCAAAGAGTAGTAGAAAGCATGAGTAATTTTTAATGGGAGGAAAAGAAATTCAGGAGAAGTTCTGAACATCATTCCAAGTTAAAGTGCAGCATGGTGGAAAGAACTGTAAGGACAAAAGCTCCAAAGATTTTTTGGATGAAAGATGCCAAAGTTCCACTCAGGCAAGCAGTCTTTCTCTCCCCCTCTCTCAAAGAAGATAAGGCTAAGTTTGCTCAGCTAATTGCCTTCTGTTCTCTGGCTTTTAGCCCCTTTTGAGCAAGTCAATACCAGATACTCTTTTAAGAAATAGATAAATTTCCTGCTTCATCCAAAAGTCAAGATGGTGGAACACGGAACAGTAAGAAGAAACAGGCAGTTTTCTAGACCCTGTTCTTTAATTACCCACATGTGCAAAGGCAAGTTCAACACACCCAACTTAAAATATGAGTCCTGAAATTCAGTAATTCAATTCAGGCTCTTGGAAGCCCTTAAAGACACCTAAGGAAGGTATATTCCAGGGCACAAGGGGAAATTACTTTCTTTCTCCCTCCTAATTCTATGGCACCAAGCCCATGCCTGGTTGACTCAAAAAAGGAACAGAAGAGTGACGTAAGCAAGATGGTGGAAGATGAAGTCCCAGCCCACACCACTGAAACACTGATTTAACAATAGTATATAGAGCAAAATACCTTTATGAGAATTCCAAATTCCAATTAGGAATTTGAGGTACCCCAGGTGAGCACAAAGCCAAGAACAGCCTCATTGAAACAGATAATAACAGTAACTTTACTTTATACACATCAGTGCCTCCCCCAAGCCTGAATAAATAAGTTCTAGTAGAGAATGCCCTAGCTTGTGATGTTTTCTCACAAAGAAAAGAGTTGAATGTACAACCAATGCTCCAGCTTTCCAGAAGGCTGCCCAAGAGACTGGTTTCTCTCTCACCTCATTTGGAGCACTGAAGGAACTTGAATCATTTGGATGCCTGGAGGCTGCTAAGAACAAAGAAGAATGGAGAGTAGCTTGTGGTAGCTGGTATGGCTCAGCATGATCAGGAGAACACATGCAATTTGAGGCTTCTCCCTCAGGAGGAAGAGAAAAGAGTAGAACATGTATCCAGAATTCCAGCTTTCCAAGGGCTGCCTGATGGAATGATATTGGTTTTGCCTGACTAAGGATGCTGACAGGGAATCAGAATACCTTGGATGCCTGGGGGCCACTGAGAACATGGGAGCATAGACAAACTTTGGCTACAGAACTAGAGAATTTGAAGTGCTTCAGACAGACACCAAAGGGAGGGAGAGATTATGAGCTCCTGAAAAAGAAACCAGCAAGGCTCTCTAATTAAGAAATTGCCCACATAGGCCCAGGGAAATAACACCCCTCCCCCCCAAAAAAAAGGTCTCAGAGGCCCCCAGAATCTCAAGCCAGACTGATTGGTGAGGGACTTCCCCTGTACAAAACCAGTTGGTAAAGACTAGAGAGATGACTTTTTCTAAATATGTCGATCCCAAAACAAAGCTATGAGATACACAAAGAAACAGGGAAACATGGCGCAATTAAATGAACAACATTACCCTCTAGGTACTCACCCTACAGAAAGAGAGATACATTATCTTACAGAACTCAAAATAACCATCATAAAGATGTTGTACAAGCTCAAGAAAATGATGCATGAACAAAACGAGAATATTAACAAGAAGAAAGAAAATATAAAGAAGAACAAAACAGAAATTTTGAAGCTGAAGAACTACTGAAAAATTGACTGGAGGGTTTCAAAATCAGACTTGATCAAGTAAAAGAAAGAATCAGCAAACTTGAAGATAGGTCATTTGAAATTATCCAGGCAGAAAAACAAAAATTTAAAAGAATGAGAAACATTGAAGGAAGCCTAAATGACTTATGAGACAACATCAAGTAGATCAATATACACATTATGGGAGTTACCGAAGAACACAAAAAGAGACAGAGTTTATTTAAAGAAATAATAGCCAAAAGCTTCTCAAATCTAGGAAAGGAAATGGACATCCAGATTCAAGAACTCAAAGAAATCCACATCAAGATACATTATATTCGAATTGTCAAAAACCAAAGATGAAGAGAGAATTCTGAAAGCAGCAAGAGAAAAGCAACTCATTATGCACAAGGGTATCCCAAAAGACTATCAGCAGATTTCTCAGCAGAAACTTTACAGGCCACAGGGAATGGAATGATATATTCCAAGTACTGGGGAAAAAACTTTGCCAACCAAAAATACTATATCTGGCAAAAATGTCCTTGAAAAATGAAGGAGAAATAAACACTTTCGCAGATTAAAAAAAGCTGATGGAGTTCATTACCCCCAAACTTGCCTTACAAGAAATACTAAGGAAGTCCTTCAAGTTGAAATGAAAGGACATTAAACAGCAACACAAAAGCATTGGAAAGTATAAAACTTCTGGGAAGAGTAAATACATAGACAAATTCAGAAAAGTGTAATACTGTAACAGCGGTGTGTAAATCACTTTTAATTCTGATATAGAAGTTAAAAGGCAAAAGTATAAACAATAACTATAACTGTAAAAATCTTGACAGATACACAATATAAGATGATGTAATTTGTGACATAATAACAAAGTATAAGGGGGGCAGGGAGAAGCAAAAATGTAGAGTTTTTGTATGTGATTGAAGTTAAGTTATCAGCTCAAAATAAATTGTTATAACTAGATGATGTTTTATGCAACCATCATGGGAACCACAAAGAAAATACCTATAGAAGAGACACAAAAGAAAATGAGAAAGGAATCAAAGCATATCAGTAAAAATCAGTGAAACACAAAAGAAGACAGCAAGGGAGAAAAGAGGGACAAAAAAAGCTATAAGACAAACAGAATATAATTAACAAAATGGCAATATTAAATCCTTCCCTATCAGTAATTACTTCAGATGTAAATGGATTAAACTCCCAATGAAAATACACAGAGTGGCTAAATGAATAAGAAACAAGATGCAACTATATATTATCTACAAGAGATGTACTTTAGAATTAAGGACACACACAGGCTAAAAGTAAGGGATAGAAAAAGATACTCCACACAAATGGTAACCAAAAGAGAGCAAAGGTGGAAATACCTGTATCAGACAAAATAGACTTTAAGTAAAAAACTGCCAAAAGAAAGAAAGGACATTATATAATAACAGAAGAGTCAATTCACCAGCAAGACATAATAATTACAAATATATATGCACCCAACATCATAGCACTCGAAATATGAAGCAAACATTGACAGAGTTGAAGGAAGAAATAGATAGCAAACAATAATAGTAAAGGACTTTAATACTCCACTTTCAATAATGGATAGAACATCCAGAGAGAAGATCAAAAAGGAAACAGAGGACTTGAGCAACACTATAGATCAAATGGATCTAACAGACATATACAGAATATTTCACCACACAGCAGCAGAATACACATTCTTCTTAATCACAAACAAAACATTCTCCAGTAGAGAGCACATGTTAGGTCAAAAGACAAGTCTTATCAAATTTAAGAAGACTGAAATCATACCAACTATATTTTCCAACCACAATGGAATGAAAATAGAAATTAATGGCAGGAGGAAAACTGGAAAATTCACAAATATGTTAAAATTAAATAACATGCTCTTGAACAACCATTGAGCCAAAGAAGAAATCAAAAGGGAGATTAGAAAATATCTTGAGACCAACAAAAACTAAAACAGAATATATCAAACTTATGGGATATAGCAAAAGCAGTACTAAGAAGACAATTTATAACAATAAAAATCTACGTTAAAAAAGAATAAAGATCTCAAATAAACAACCTAACTTTACATGTCAAGGAACCAGAAAAAGAAAAACAAACTAAGGCCAAAATTTGCAAAAGGAAGGAAATAATTAAAATTAAAGCACAAATAAGTGAAATACATAATAGTACAACACTCAACAAAATTGAGTTGGTTTTTAGAAAATATCAATAAAACTAACAAACTTTTAACTAGATTAACCAAGAAAAAGAGAGAGAAGATTCAAATAAATAAAATTAGAAATAAAAACAAAGACATTACAACAGATACCACAGAAGAACAAAGGATCATAAGAGACTGCAACAACTATACGCCAATGAATTTGATAACCTAGAAGAAATCCTAGAATATACAACCTACCAAGACAGAATCATGAAGAAATAGAAAATCTGAACAGACCTATAACTAGTAAGGATACTGAATTAGTAATCAAAAACCTCCTGACAAGGAAAAGCCCAAGACCAGATGTCTTCACTGGTGAATTCTACCAAACATTTAAATAAGAGTTAATACCAGTCCTTCTCAAACGCTTTCAGAAAGCTGAAGAGGAGGGAATACTTCCAAACTCTTTTTATGAGGTAAGCATTGTCCTGATACCAAAGCCAGAAAAAGACACTACAGGCCAATATTCCTAATGAACATACATGCAAAAATCCTCCACAAAATACCACCAAATTAAACTCAACAGCATATCAAAAGGATTAAAAAGGATCATACCCCATGACCAAGTGGGATTTATCCTTGTGATGAAAAGATGGTTCAACCTATAAAATCAATCAATGTGATACACCACATTAACAGAATGAAGGGTACAAGTCACATGATTGTCTCAACTGATGCAGAGAAAGCACTCGACAAAATTTAACAGTCTTTCATGATAAAACACTCAAAAAAACTAAGTACAGAAGAAATTTACCTCAACATAATAAAGAGTATATATGATAAGCCCATAGCTAGCATCATACTCAACAGTGAAAAACTGAAAGATCTTCCTCTAAGATCAGGAACAAGATAAAGATGCTCACCCTCACCACTTCTATTCAACATACTGGAAGTACTAGCCAGAGATTCAAAAATAAGAAAATACTAAGGAATAAACTTAACCAAGGAGGTGAAAAGACTTGAATGTTTAAAACTACAAAACACTGCTGAAAGAAATAAAAGAAATCACAAACAAACAAAGAGCTCATGTTCATGCTTTGGTAAACTTAATGTTGTAAAAACGTCCATATCACCCAAAGTGATCCACAGATTCAACGCAGTCTCTATCAAAATCCTAATGGCCAGTCACAGAAGACAAATACACGATTCTACCTTTGTGAAGCATCGAAGATAGTCAAACTCACAGAAACAGAAAGTAGAATGGTGTTTGCCAGGGTTGGGGGCAGGGGGAAATGGGGAGTTCCTGTTCAATGGGCATATAAGTTTCAGTCATGCAACATGAAAAAGTTCTAGATATCTACAGTGCAACATTATACTTGTTGTTAACAGTACTGTACTGTACACTTAAAATGTCTTGAGAGTAGATCGCATATTACGTGTTTTTGCCACAAAAAAGAATAGAATAAAATTTTTAAAACTTTAGACTCTCAGATAAAGAACGAAATCATTGCCCATCACAAAATGGCAGTCCTGAAATGAGGAATGTATTGCAGAATATACCTCCAGGAAAATGGTAGGTCTGTGAAGATGAAATAATTCGTGTGGGAACAAAGAGGTACTAATATTTTGTTCATTGTGGATGAAGCACAGCAGAGTATAAAAAAATGAACGTAGTAAGAAAGGGTAATCCTGCTAAGCACATCAAAGTAGAAGTTAACTATTAGTAAAAAAAGAAAAAAGAAAAAAAAGAAAGACTGTCAAATAATTCAAATACAAATTACATGTCTTGAGGCTGCTGCAATATAGCAATGCATTAATTTAGTGCCTTAGTCATAATCTAATACAGTACAGAAAGTCAAGTGCAAAAAGCCCATGTATTCCATAAACAATTTCAAAAATGACATTTTAAAAGATGGCTATTGTACAGCATATATGTGAACTAAATAGTTATACAGACATTACTTATTCTTTGAGTGTGGATGAAGAAATATTTGGCAAGATTTCAAATTTGAATGTTTTTTCTTTACAGATTGTACATTTTAGCTGAAAGAATTTTTCACCCCTTTAAACACAGCTCCTCTTTCATATGTAATTTGAATTTTTTCAATAGAGAGGATGCATTCACCAAAATACACATCTACAGGAAAAGTTTCTGAAGCAGATATTTAACAAATGTATTCAATCAAATTTCTATTTTAGGATAAAAATGAATGGTAAGTGAAGTTTCACCATGAAAAGTGTATTTTAATAACAAAATATACCGAGCTTTAAAACCAAAGAATTCCAACTAGTCAGACAACTATTAAAAACCTAAGTCCCTGTTTAAGACGACAAAAGTCAACACAGCCTTCTGTTAGACACTCAAAAAACAATACTGTGATGACCGTCTGTACTTATTATTGCACCTTTTCAAAAATTTAATTAAAGAAAATGCTTAATTTTCTACGCTTTCTTAAATCATCTTAAAAAAAGTTTAAACTCTTTTTCTCTACCATGTCCCCCAAATATGAAGAAAATAGAGGAATAAATTTGTTTTCTAAGCCACAATCATTTAGAAATTTTTATATCAAATGTGAACCAACCTATTTTTGGAGTTTTTGTAAGTAAACTAGATAAGAGCCTTTCAATTTTACATGAATCTTTTTAAGGTATATGGAAATATTAAATGCCTATGGTCTTAAAAATAAAATATATGGGGGCCGGCCCAGTGGTGTAGTGGTTAAGTTCATGCGTTCAGCCTGGGGTTCACAGGTTGGGATCCTGGGCACGGACCGACACACCCTCATCAAGCCATGCTGTGGGCGGCAGCATCCCACATACAAAATAGAGGAAGACTGGCACAGATGTTAGATCAGCAACAATCTTCCTCAAGCAAAAAGAAGAGGATTGGCAATAGATGTTAGCTTAGGGCCATTCTTCCTCACCAAAAAAAAAAAAAAAAAGATATGAAAAAATTATTCTTCCCCCAAAATAATCTGAATAGAAGCATACCTATATCCTAACAGGATTAATTTTTACCAAAAATCAGAAGTTTCCAATGCCATGGAGTTATCATAAACATGAACTTAGATTTTATAGAATGACATAAACATAATTAAGGGTTGGTAAGTACTATATTTTCAAATGTTCTCTCCCGGCTAGTGGGACTTAAAGTCTCTCTCAAGTGCAGTTGCTGACATTTTTCCAGGGCTTTAAAAATGTTAGTAATTTGACCTTTGTTTTCTGAAAAAATAATGAGAGATTCCCATTTAGAATTACGTACAAGAATAGTCACTGTTATTTATATTAGAAAAACTTAAAATGAACTAAATGTATAAAAATAGGGACATTATTAAATTATCTTAGGAGATTGTCTGCTATCATGCTAATAGAGTATGAAAATTATACATATAATAGAATAATAATATGAAAATAGAGTAGGAAATTATATATACAATATTATCTTTATTTAGGCACATGAATAAACTCTCAAACATACAGAAATAAAAAAAGAGACTGGAATGAAAAAAAATGGAAAAACTCGTTAACAGGAGTGGTATGGTTTACATATATTTTTATTCTTTATGTGACTATATTTTCTCTACCATCTCCACTATAGATACGTTGTAATTGAAAGGAAAAAACAACAAATATAATAAAATATTATAGTTTCCAATTGTAGATTTTATAAGAAAGTAATTATTTCTACAAACAAAATTTATCCAGAAAAAAATCTAACAAAAATTTGTGCTCATCTGAATTCAAACATAATAATTTGACATTAAATATAACTGTCCACAGCAGTGTAAATGCACAGGTTATACCAAAATGTAAGAAAGTGCAATTATGAATTGTTTCCAAATTATTGACTTACCTTCACAAAGTTTCTGCTTCATCACCTCCCTTATTTTGGATATTGCGATATAGTCTTCCACATAAAACACGTAAGTAGATGAAGGCTTGTTGGCAATAGCTCTGAGTTCTGCCTCTTCTGTTTCTGAACCAACTCCAATAGCAAATAATATTATTTTACTTTCTCTTGCTGCTTCTGCTGCATCCTTGACTTCATCTTGGGATTTACCATCCGTAAGTACTACCGCTATCTTAGTCAGAAATCTTGAGGACTTGGCAAAAAGGTAATCAAGTGCAAACTGGATGGCCTTTCCAGTCCTTGTGTTTCCTCCTAAGTAGTGTATGGATTCCATCGCTGCCATCAGATTCTCTCCCGAATCATGGCTTCCGAGGGGAATCTCCAGGACGGGGTAGTCACTATACTGGACCACTCCAACCTGAATAAACTTCGGTCCTATGTCAAAGTTTCTTGTGATGTTGACAAGCCACTTCTTCACTATTTCAAAGTTTTCTGGGCCAACACTGTAAGAGCCATCTAAGATGAAAACTAAATCTGTCGGAGCAGTACGACAACCTAAGTGAAAAGAAAGCCATCAGAGCACGTTTGTTGTGTCAAAAGCAAAAACTGGAAGGTGCTAAACGCATCATTTTTCATTGAGCAGATGGAGGGAATCCTTTCACAATGTGTATGTATATCAAATCACCACAATGTTCACTTAAACATCTTATAATTTTTATGTCAATTATACCTCGACAGAGCTGAAACTAAAAAAAAGAAAGAAAAATAGTAACCAGTACATAGGAGCTTTGTGATTAAATAAGATATACTGCCTAGCTCGTGAAAATTCTTTATAAATGACGACTATTACTTTTGTTGATTTCCTTGAATTCTCTTGTCTTAAGGATTAATGACTCAGCTTTAAAGGTAGGGAATTTAAAAAATGCATGCTGTATATGAATATGATATCTAGATATCTCTCTGTAGGGGCAGGTATTACCATAAAGCAACATTTGATTCTAATTCCCCCCTGAATAAATGAAAACACAAAAAAATAATAATAAATGCATGATTTTCAGGTATATACTAACATTATCAAGTCATCAATGAAATACATTTAGCTTAATACTAACCTGAAATATTTACAAAAATATAAATAAATCAATGAATAGGAAGAAAGAAATTCAAAACAAACTTTCTGCCAACTCCAGGACTCAACTAGCCAATAAAGATCCATATTCTTTGATATAGTTGATAAAAGTTAATACAAACCAAGATTACCAAAGCAGTCACTCTTGCACTATGCGCAAGACAAGTTTTTAAATGTCTGAGCTCTCATCTTCGGCCAATAATGTGCTCAGTGAACCTATGCTCAAGGGTATAAAGCTATTTCTTTCTCCGTACAGATGAAGATTCTTGTTTCAAGAAACCAGGAAACTTGTGCGATCAGCACATCGTAGAGTTCTATTGGAAAAAGACTATCTTTGGTACGAGTTATATCTGGACAAATTCTAAACACTTGTGGAAAGAAAGAAAAATCTTCAGGGGGTGATGGATATATGAGGTGATGGATAAAAATTAGACTCGGTAGTGAGCACAATGCAGTATATACAGAAACTGATAAATAATAATGTACACCTGTAATTTCACAATGTTATAAACCATTATGACCTCAATAAAAAAAATACAAATTAAAAAATACTTCTGTAGTCAAAAAAAATCTTCTTAACTCTTCCACCCTATTTCATTCTTTCAGTATATGGAATCCCTACTCTGTGCCTGATATCATGCTAAGTACTGGCTTCAAAGATACATAAGATATCTCAAAATGCTCACAGTCTAGTAAAACAGACAACTGTCTGGTTAGGGAAAGTACAAAGTATTATGAGAACATTTAGGAGGGGATAGCAACCTCACTGTGGAAAGGCAGAGGTTTTGTGGGAAAGCTGATGGGCAATCTGAGATGTGAAAGGAGAGCTCTAGCCAGGTAAAGAGGAGGACATTCTCATCAGAGGGGACAGCAAGTGCAAAGGTCCAGAGATGAGAGACACACAGCCTAAAACACACACTGGTTTATTTGGGTAATTCCAATAGTTTGAAATAGCCAACAGAGTGCACTGAAAGGAACAGCTGTATTTGCCTTCTCCTTCTCTAACTTCTCCACTCAGAGTAGCAAAAATACTACTGTTTATGATCCATATGATAAGGATCACATGTCCCCAGAGATGATGCATTGGAAGAAGGCAAGATGAATCAAGGTAATATGATAGCAAATTTTAAGACTTGTGTTTTTGCTCATTTTAATGGTCTCCCTTAAGTTGTGATCAGATGTCCAGTTTAAAGTTATAACAAGGAGGATTTATTTTCTGTATATGTTAAAAATAAGGTAGCATAATTGCAAAGGATAGTACTGGAATAGAAATTGTTTAGTGGCAATTAGTATTTTTGCATCTCCTTAGGAGTCAATCAATAAATCAATCTCTCTTCCTCTTCCTCACTCCCTCCTTTCCTCTCCATTCTTTTCCTCATCTTTGTCTACTTTCATATCTGGGATGATGACAAGGCTTACACGAAGACGTCTCAGTTTTATCATTATCTCAACTCACCCATCACAATAACCAGTAAAAATAAACAACATTATCAGGAACATGTATAACAGTCAATACGTTACCAAAAAAAATCTCCAAAAACATGCATTTGTCTCAAAAATGTAACTGTGATTATGATGCTATTCCTAAGGTGCTATAAGGCAGGTGGTGGTGAAGTGCAGAAGGGCATGAGGGACACTATTCCAACAACCTCGGCCATGGTGAGCTCGGCCAGATTTCAGGGCAGGGACAGCGGAAAGGGAATTCTGCCAGAGGCAAATTTTCTAACCCATGGGAACGCAGTTCTTCTGTTATTTTTGGAAGGTGGACTGGGATTACGGGTTATGCCTTTATGGGGTTTTTGTGGGAGAGACAAAAGGACAGGGAAGTTGTGTTTGCAACACTCCTCAATGTTGCTATTCCTAAATACTATGAGACTTACTATTGTCTAGACCCGCTAGTGTTTGTTTGCCGCTCGATTCACTGGTTATAAACTCTTACAAGGTTATTCTTGGCCCTTCCTACCCCTTTCCAGAGCCACAGAGCATATATTTCATAACTCAAGGTTAGACAAGAACATGGGTACAAAAGCAACTATTGCCATTTATAAACCCCACACCAAATACCATTCCAAGAGACCTCCTCCTTAGAGAGATGAGTCACCAGTGTCATAGAAAAGGAATGAACTGAAGGAAGATCAAAAGCATAGTTCAAATACTAGTTACAGCTCTAACCAGCTGTATGACACTAGGTTAGCCCCTTAAATTTTGTGAATCTTTTTTCGCCACTCAAAAAACAGAGAAAAGAGTATTTACCTTGTAAATTATTTGGGTGGATTAAACTATAAAAGGGTTATGCAAACATTAAATATTATGGTTTTAATAAATTTTAAGCCAAGTTGAGTCAAGTTGTCAAACCATCAGATTTAACTGTTATAGAAGCCTTAATTAATTTATAGTAGGGTGTTTAGTTAATGAGTTTTAAAATATGACTATAAGCAAACTTTTTTAAAAAGTATGATATCTGTAAATGATGGCCTGTTAGAACTACAGTTAATATCACCCCCTTCTCTACTGCAAGCTTTTATACAGGCAATCAGAATAATAGTTAAATTTACTGAGATGTCCCTGTGCTAGGCCATGTACATGCATTATCTCATTTACATGAATTGTCTCATTATCTCTATGAGATAACATCATAGGATGGTCCCGATAACCATCCTATATCCTGATAACTATCCTATGAGGTAGATACTTTCTTTATCTCCATATCATGAGGCTCATGAATGGCTGCACATGAACTTAATACCAGACTGTTTATTCCAAAGACTGATTAATAGAATAAACAATTACCAGAGAGTTTTCTCAAAATTACCTCTGATGGAAGCTTTTCCTCTCCGTTAATGTGTAACATAGCAATTCATTTATTTTAGGGAATTACAGCATCAAAGAAAATCAAATAAGATTCTTAAAACCACTGCTTGAGCTTCCCTAATTTGATTTCCACAATCAACTTGTTGATAACAAAAAGGGGCAATGCTGATAGTTCTTACTTGATCTTACTTCCCCATCTTCAGCTAATACAGAATTCTGAAGAAGCAGGACCAAAACTATCCAAAGAAATGTAATATGGTGAGCCATGTTTCTGTTTTCAATCTACTATTTTGGTCTTAGGATTCCTAAAAAGAAAAAAGAAAAAAAGGAAAGTTAAATATATTAGAAAAATAAAGACAAATAGCCAGCCATTATAAGTTTAAATTTTCAAATTGTAATACCCAGTTGGAGTATACTTAATTTTTACTATCCTTAGAATTCACTTATGTGTCTAAAACAGCCACATTTTAAATATATTAACACAAGAGGACAATGAGTAGGAGCTGATAAAGACCATGATAAGTCTTTTAATTCATAATTATCTTGGAAAAGTATGAAATTTTCTAAAACTTCGGGCTTTGCCCAAAATAATTACTAGAATTCTTCCTTTTAGCATATCTTGTAGAGCCTTGTCAGATTATTTTCATTTTCTCAATGGTTGTCAACATTCTCCTTTTAAATAATGATTTGTATTTAAGAAACACTCAGAGGGTCTCTAGTAAAAATATTTATATGATAAAACTTAATGATAGGATTTAATTTTTTTAATGGGGTATAATTATAAACATTAAGATCTATTTTATTTGATTCATAACCACTCAGTTATATGACTTTAATGTCTTCTAATTTAGTCCAAGGACTTCACTGCTGGTTAGAATATGGAAAGTTACAAGCAACTATCACTCTCAACAATAAGAACATGACAGATAAACTATAAAACTTTAGTCTTTTTAAATCCAGCAGAAAAGAAAGGATTTAAAGGAAAAATGAAATAAATTCCAAGAGTTATTAATCCTTTATAAGATAGAAGAGATTCAGGGCTGCTTTCATCTCTAGCAGAGTAGGAATTTGCCACAACATGGAAGAAATCAGTTGAGGCTGGTGTGACAGATTTAGAATCCTGACGGGCCCCAGCTACAGAGCGAGTATGCCCCGACCCATGCACTTAACTGAGTGTATGGAGTAGATAAATAATACAGAGAAAGTTGAGAGCAGTATAGATATAGAACAGCCTAGAGAGATTTCCCCCCACCCAAGCCATTCAGGTACCCAGGAAATTCCTCAAATACAAAGCATTGGCTTGCTGAAGGCTCAGGGAGAAGAAACAGAATGGAGGGAAGTCGCTCCAAGGCACTCCAGTCCCTCACTACAGTGAAGAGAGATATCTCAAAAAGCAAAAAGCCAAAAGAAGGACAAGAGGGAAAAATAGACCTCAGAAATACAAAAAGCTGAAAACCATACTGACAAGCTACAAGAAATCTCCCAAAGTTCTCCCAAGATATGAGAAGTAAGAAAATGTAATTTCTGATCAGGAGAAAAACACTCAGTATAAGCAAAATCCAGAGATGATCTAAATATCAGAAATATCAAACAGAGTTTGTAAAATGGCCCTGAGAAATATGATAAAGGATCTAATGAATAAGATGGACAACAATGTGCAAAAGCATGGGAAATTCCAGAAGAGAGATGGAAACTAAAAAAGATACAAACTGAAACACTTGAATGAAAATATATCAAAAAAGAATTTATGCAATGGGATTACTTGCATCCATCAGAGGAAAACATCAGTAAACTTGAAGATAAGTCAATAGAAATTATCCAAAATGAAATCCAAAGAGGGGTGAGGGAGAATGATAAAAGGAAGAGAGCATCTGAAATCTATGAGACAATATCAAGTGAGATTGATTTTACACACAAATAATTTATTCTTCAAATGGAAAGGAGAAAGTGAATGAAGAAATATTTGAAAATACAATGGCCAAGAATTTTCCAAATTGACAAAAGCTACCAAAATCAGATCAAAGAAGTTCCATATGCCCTAAGCAAGATACAAAGTCAGTCACACCTTGGTACATCATACTCCATCAGTTGAAAATCAAAATAAAAGAGAAAATTCTTAAAACTAGCCAGAGAAAAGAGACATAATAAGAATCTTAGATGAAAATTTCATAGTAATAAAATGGGCAATGGATCAAAAAGATATAAAAATCCTCAATGTGTAGACACCTAATAAAGCTTCAGAATACAGGGACAATAAAGGGGAAAAAAACTAAAAAGAGAAATAGATAAATTCAAATCACAATGTGAGATTTTAACATCCAGTTTTCAGTAATTATTTAATTAGAAAATAAACTAGTAATGATACAGAAGTTTTGAAAAACATTATCAACCAACTTCACATAGTTGACATTTATAGAACACTCTGCCTAACAACAGCATAATATACATTCTTTCGTTCTGCATATGAAAGAGTAACCAAAATAGACCATATGGTGGAGAAAAAACAAGCCTCAAATTCCAAAGAAATGAAATTACACAGATTATCTTCTTTGACCTAAATGGTATTAAATGTGAAAAAAAATCCCATAATAGTTGGAAATTAAGCAACCTACTTCTAAACAATACAGGAGTTAAAAAGAAAGAAATCCAAGGGGAACTTTAAAAATATTTCACACTGATCAATAATTTTTTTAAAAAAATCAAAGTTTTTTTTTTAAAGATTTGTTTTCCTTTTTCTCCTCAAAGCCCCCCAGTACATAGTTATATATTCTTCACTGTGGGTCCTTCTAGTTGTGGCATGTGGGACGCTGCCTCAGTGTGGTTTGATGAGCAGAGCCATGTCCGCGCCCAGGATTCGAACCAAGGAAACACTGGGCCACCTGCAGTGGAGCGTGAGAACTTAACCACTCGGCCACGGGGCCAGCCCCTAAAAAGTCAAAATTTTATGATGCAGCTAAAGCACTGCTTAGAGAGAAAGTTTAGCTTCAAAAGCATGTATTAGAGAAAAAGAAAAAATCAATATCTAAGCTTTGACCTAAGAAGCTAGAGAAAGTACAACAAATTAAACCCAAAAAAGTAAAAGAAAGAAAGTAATAATCAGTGAAATAGAAACTTGAAAAACAATTAAAAGAATGAGTTAATTCTTAGAACAAATGAATATAAATCCTAGCAAGAATAATCAGTAAGACAGAAAACATAAATTTCCTCTGTCAATATTGAAGTAGGGGATGCCACTGCAGATCCTACTGACATCAAAAGGTGAAATGGACAAAGTCCTAGGATAAACTGCTTTTTGAAACTGGTCTAAATTGAAATTACCTATTAAAGATATTGAATTTTTAACCAAAAGTTTTCCCAAAAAGAAAAGTCTAGATACAGATAGTTTCACCAGTAATTTCTACCAAACATTTAAGGAAAAAAATAATACTAATCAAACTCTTTCATGAAATGAAATTAAGCGAAAATAGAGGAGGAATGAACTCTCCCCAACTTTTGGTATGAGGTCAACACAATCCTAATAGAAAACTAGACAAAGATACTACAAGATAAGAACACTATAGTTCATAACCCTTCATGAACAAGAATGTAAAAATCCATAATGAAATATTTCCAAGTCAAATCCAGCAGTATATAAAAAAGGTCATGATCAAGTGACATTTATCCCAGAGTTGCAAGATTGGTTTAACATTCAAAACTCAACTGTTATAATTTACTATACTAAGAAACATCACACGAACATCTCAATTTACGTAGCTAAGGCATTTAACAAAATTAAACACCCATTCATGATAAAAACTCTCAGTGAACTAAGAATAGAAGGGAACCTGATGAACGTCATCTACGAAAAATCTACGGCTACCATCATATTGAATGGTGAAAGACTGAATGCTTTCTCCCCAAAATCACTAAGAAGTTAAGGATATACTGTCACATCACTTCTGTTAAAAAATGTACAGGGAGTCCTAGCTAGCACTATATTCAAAATGAAAAATAAAAGACACAAAGGCCATAAAGAAAGAAATAAAACTGTGCTCATTTACAGACAACATGATTATCTATGTAAAAAAATTTTTTTGAAATCTACCAAAATACCAGCAGAACCAGCAAGTGAATTTAGCAAGGTCATAAGACACAAGGTTAATAGTTATTTTTTAAAGTGCATCTATATACTAGCAACAAAATTGGGGGGAAATTGTAATATTATATTCAATAATATCAAAAACATCATAAACCTAGAAATAAAGCTAATGAAAAATGTCAAATACCTCTAGACTAAAACGTAAAATACATTGTTGAGAGAAATTAAAGAAAGCAAATAAAAAGAGAGATCTATATTCATGGATTGAAAGACTCAGTATCAGTTATATATCCATCCTCCTCAAATTGACCTATAGCTTCAACACAATCCCAGCCAAACCAGTTTTTAAAGAAACTGACAAACTTATTCTAAAATTTATATAAAATGCAAATGATTTTGAATTAGAACAATCTTAAAGGAAGAACACTCTTGAATAACGAACAATCTTCATTAAGAATAACTAATTTGAAGAATCTACACTATCTGATTTTGACTTACTAAAAAGCTACAATAATCAAGAAAATATGTTATTGGTGTAGGGATAAATGTATACAATGGAACACAATAGAGTTCAAAAATAGATCCACACTTACATGGTCAACTGATTTTCGATTAAAATGTGAAGGTAATTGAATAGGAAAGTCTTTTCAATAAGTAGTGCTGAATCAACTGGATAAACAGAATAAAATGAACCTTGACCCCATGTCATTCAATATACAAAAATTAGATGAAGCATAGATCTAAATGTTAAAGCTAAAACTATAAGGCTTCTAGAAAAAGACATAGGAGAGTATATTCTCGACCTAGAGATAAGGCAAATTTTTGTAGGATACAAAAACCACTAGCAATTTTAAAAATGGATACTTTAGGGTCGGGCCCAGTGACGCAGTGGTTGAGTTCATGGGCTCTTCTTCACGGCCTGGGGCATGTGGGTTTGGATACCAGGTGTGCACCCATGTACCACTCATCAAGCCATGCTGTGGCAGCGTCCCACATACAAAATAGAGGAAAACTGGCACAGATGCTAGCTCAGGGACAATCTTCCTCAAGCAAAAAGAGGAGGATTGGCAACAGATGTTAGCTCAGGGACAATGTTTCTCAAGCAAAAAGAGGAAGATTGGCAACAGATGTTAGCTCAGGGACAATCTTCCTCACAAAAAAACAAAAGGATACAAGGATACGTTAGACTTCACCAAAATTAAACATTCTCTTCCTCAAAAGACACATTAAGAATGCAAGCCAATATTCAGAATAAAATACTTATGAAAAATGACTCATATCCAGAACCTACATAATTTTTAAAAACTCTTACAAATCATAGCAAAAAGGAAAACAATCCAAGTCCTGAACAGACACATTACATAAGATACAGAAATGGCCAATAAGCATATTACATGGTACTCATCATTAGTCATTAGAGAAATGTATATTTGAACAAGATATCATTCATACCCTCTAAAATGGCTGAAATTAAAAGAATGACAATACCAAATATTTATAAGGCCACGTGGAAAAACTGGAACATATACATTGCTGCTGAGAATGAAAAATGATATAGCCACTTTAGAGAACTGTTAGGTTCAGTTCTTAAAAGATAAACTATGACCAGCAATTCTTCAGCTAGGTATGTTAACCCAGAGAAGTGAAAATGTGAGCCCACAAAAAGACTCGCACGATATTTATAGTAGTTTTATTCATAATAATCCCAAACTAAAAATAATTCAAACACTATTGACAGGAGAATGGATAAACAAGTTGCGTGGTATATTCACATAATGGAATCATGCATAGCAACAAAAAATAATGAACTACTGCTACACCCAACAACATGAATAAATTTTAAGTACGTTCTACTTAACGAAAGAAGCCAAACACAAAAGAATACACAAAGTATGATTCCCGTTACACGAAGTCCCAAAACACAAAAGTAATCTCTGGTGTTAGAAGTCAGGAAACATTTGCCTTTGATGGGAGGAGCCAACTGGAAAGGGGCGCAAACAATCTTGCTGATGATAAAAATATCCTACATTTGCAGTGATGATATTCAGGCATAAAAATTTGTCTAAGGCTGTTAAAAGGAAGGCTTAACAACTGCATGATTTGTTGTATACAAATTATACCTTAATGAAAAACAAAATCATTCCGACATCATCACTGCCATTTTTCAACTTAGGCTGGCCCCTCTGGACAAAGAGCTTGAAGGTCAGAAAAGTTAGCGAGAAGCGTTCCTGGTGAGTCATCACCAGGATGTGCTGTTTATGGCAACAATGTGTACTAATGAATGTTCACTAACTTCCTTCCCAAAAACCTCAAAATTAAATTCTTCTGCTCCTCTGCCAAAAACTCCTCATTATTTCCATGTAGTACCTAATTTCTTCAGAATTCTTGGGCTAAAGTTAGCAGTCTAATTTCATTATATCCTTGATTGACAACCATTAAAGTAGACAATATGAAACAAGCATTAAATACATGCTACTGCCATGTTATTTTGAAACATAATTGAAACGTGGAAACATAAGTGGTATGCTTATAAATATGTTTTACAGCTATTTCATTGTACATATGCGTATAGACAATGCATATAAACTGAGGCATATCAAGATTTAGCATTTGCTTCCATCACCTGGGGAACTTGTTAAACATATGGATGCCCTGGCCCTACCTAATAGCTTTAGATTGTAGGGCAAGAGACCAAACATTTAAAAAAACAATTCCCATATGCTAATGTACACCAAAGTCCTAGAAATTCTGGTATAAGCAATGAAAAATGATAAGAAAAAAAAATACTCCTATGGGTCCTATTCACCAAAGCAGTGAAGTAAGTTAGCAACCCCAAATAGAAAAATATAACTCAGAGAATCTCTACAAGCAAAAATGTCTAAAAGTTTGCTACTCAAAGAGTAGCAACAGATGTTTAGTATCTTCGTTTCTCAAATGTTAACATGTATACAAATCACTTAGAGCTCTTGGTAAGATGCAGATTCTTTTTTTCCCTTTATTGAAGCTTTTTTTAATACATAGGTAACATTGGTTTATAACATTATATAAATTTCAGGTGTATGTCATTATGTTTTGGTTTCTGTATAGACTACGTCATGTTCACCACTCAAAGACTAATCACCATTCATCACTGTGCACGTGTCCTATTACCCCTTTCGCCCTCCTGCCTTCCCCCTTCCCCTGTGGCAACCACCAATCTAATCTCTATCAATATGTTTTTTCATTGTTGTATTTATCCACTTGTGAGTGACATCATTTAGTATTTGGCTTTCTCTGTCTGACTTATTTCGCATAGCATAATACCCTCAAGGTCCCTCTGTGTTGTCACAAATGGCAAGATTTCACCATTTTTATGGCTAAGCAGTATTCCACTGTGTATATATACCACATCTTTTTTATCCATGCATCCACTGATGGGCACTTAGGTTGTTTGCAAGTCTTGGCTATTGTGAAAATGCTGCAGTGAACATAGAGGTACAAATATCTTTTTGATATTTGTTTTTGTGTTCTTTGGATAAATACCCAGGAGTGGAACAGCTGGATCATATGGTAGATCTATTCTTAATTTTTTGAGGAATCTCCATACTGTTTTCCATAGTGTCTGCACCACTTTACATTCCCATTAGAAGTGTGTGAGGTTCCCTTTTCTCCATATCCTCTCCAACACTTCTTATTTCTTGTCTTTTTAATAATAGCCATTCTTACAGGCAGGAGGTAGCATCTCACTGTAGTTTTCATTTGCATTTCCCTAATAATTAGTGATGTTGAACATCTTTTCATGTGTCTTTTGGCCATCTGCATATCTTCTTTGGAAAAATATCTGTTCAGATCCTTTGCCCATTTTTTAATTAGGTTTGTTTTTTTTGTTGTCGAGTTATATGAGCTCTTTATATATTTTGGATATTAACTCCTTATCAGATATATGATTTGCAAATATCTTTTCCCACTTGTCGTCTCTTCATTTTTTTGATGCTTTCCTTTGCTGTGCAGCTGTAGTCTGCTATAGACTACTTGATGTAGTCCCATTTGTTTATTTTTTCTTTTGTTTCCCTTGCATGGTGAGACATGATATTCACAAAGATGCTGCTAAGACCGATGAAGAGTGTACTGCCTATGTTTTCTCTTAGAAGTTTTATGGTTTCCAATGTTACATTCAAGTCTTTCATTCATTTTTAATTAATTTTTGTGAATGGTGGAAGATAATGGTCTACTTTCATTCTTTTGCATGTGACTGTCCAGTTTTCCCAACACCATTTATTGAAGATACTTTTCTTTCTCCATTGTATGTTCTTGGCTCCTTTGTCAAAAATTAGCTGCCCATAGATGTGTTAGTTTATTTCTGGGCTCTCAATTCTGTTCCATTGATCTCTGTATCTGCTTTTATGCCAGTACTATGCTGTTTTGATTACTATAGCGTTATAGTATATTTTGAAATCAGGAAGTGTGGTACCTCCAGCTTTGTTCTTTTTTCTCAGGATCTCTCTGGCTATTCAGGATCTTTTACTGTTCCATATAAATTTTAGGAGTCTTTGCTCTATTTCTGTGAAGGGTGTCATTGGGACCTTGATAAGGATTGCATTGAATTTGTAGACTGCTTTAACTATGTTAATTCTCCCAATCTAAGAGCACAGAATATCTTTCCATTTATTTGTCTCTTCCTCAATTTCTTTCAACAATGTTTTATAGTTTTAAGCATGCAGGTCTTTCACCTTTTTGGTTAAACTTATTCCTATGTATTTTATTCTGTTTGTTGCAATTGTAAATGAGATTGCATTCTTAATTGTATTCTCTTTCTGCTATTTTGTTGTTAGTGTATAGAAATGCAACCGATTTTTGTATGTTGATGTTGTACCTAGCAACTTTACTGTATTTGTTTATTATTTCTAATATTTTTGACAGATTCTTTAGGATTTTTCTATATATAAAATCATGCCATCTGCAAATAGAGACAGTTTTACTTCTTCCTTTCCAGTCTGGATCCCTCTTATTTCTTTCCCTTGCCTGATTGCTCTAGCTAGGACTTCTAATACTATGTTTAAAAAGAGCGGCAAAAGTGGGCATAGTGGCCTTGTTCTTGTTCTTAGAGGGATGGCTTTCAGTTTTTCACCATTGAGTACGATGTTAGCTGAGGGTTTGTCACATATGGTCTTTAAAATGCAGATTTTGATTCAGTAGGTTTGGTTTATGGTCTAAGAGTCCTCATTTCTAACAAGCTCCCAGGTAATGCTGATGCAGCATAAAATCCATAGTTGTCTGCCTCAGTGCTAGTAAATGGGCCTCTAAGGAATACAGGAATATATGCCACTTTCAACATAGACAATTCTGTTTTGGAAAAGTTAACCTTTTAATGCTATATACATAGTTCTTAATGGATAATGGGAAAAGAGGAAATTACTTTTGACAGAATGTAGGAACATAGGAATTTAAACTGAGCTCACCTGTTAATGTGGAATATACACTAGGCTACATATACACCAGGCAATCCAGGTTATAGATTTAACACTACCACTAACTATAATTTATCTTTCTTACAGTGTTGTAATGTTCAAAGAAAAAAAGGTAAAACTGGTGATCTGTAATTTTCCTTTCAACTACAAAAATAATGACCCATATTCTCTGACCTCACAGGATTATTATGATAATGAAAATTTATAGTTTACAATGCTTGAGACACACTATTTCATTCAATCTTAAGAAGCCTGGAGGAAAATAAGGCTTACTTAGGTAATATGGCTTGCCTATCACATGCACTGTAATAAACAGACCCAAAACTTATCTTCAGGTTCTCTCACTCCAGAACTCTGTCCACTTTATTCATTCAACAACAAATATTTATCAAATGCCTATTATGTGACAGATAATCTTTTAGGTGCTGGGAATTCAGAAGTGACCAAAATTAGATAAGGAATCTGCTGTCACTTGGTTTATGTTCCAGGGACTAAATAAATAAATGAGTGAGATAATTTCATAGTGGCAAGTGCTATAAAGAAATGCAAACAGTCATGTATAACTCGGGACCAGGAGGAGAGGAAGGGCTCCTTCAGATTTGGAGGCCAGAGAAGGCCTCTGAAAAGGTGCCCTTGAAGCTGACACTTGAGTAACGTGAAGAGCCATCCTTGCCCGGAACTGAGGACAAACTTTCCCTTCTGCAGATGGAGAGAGCTGGGTGGGTTCTAGGAACAGAGGGAAGGTCAGCGAAGCATGAGTGTGGGAACAGGAGGAGGATGGAAGGCGCTAAAGCGAAGTAGCAAAGACCCCATGTAGTGTGTTAAACTGAGAGCAGTTCTCCCCAAACCGCAAAGTGAATCCAATGGAGGATTTTAACCAGGGGTGCATGACAATCAGGTTTGCACACTAAGATCATCCCACTGTCAAAATCAAAGAGCTCTGTAGAATTTAACAATCATTGATTCTCAGAGAAAGCAGGAGAGAGATCAATTGATTGATTATTATTCTCTTTTATTTTTCGTGTCTTCCATTTCCTTATGTGTTGTATCATATTCCACTGTCATTGTCACTTATATTTTATTAAAACCAACATAAATACTTGAGAATAATTTCTAAGAACAGTGGATACAAATGAAAGCAAATTCCTTGTCTCCTTGCAATTAACATGTCTTTCACTGGGTCCACAGTTAAGGCATGGAAATCAGCGTGCAGAGCCACCAGGAATGTAATAAAAGCTTTCAAGACGAGGGACTGTCAGGAAAAATGCCGTCTCAAAATGTGGTTGCTACGCTTAGTTGTAAAACCTTCAAATAAAATTAAAGACTAAAAGTAGTCCCCTCTTGAGACACTAACACGCATACTTATTTATAGGCTCTGTCTTTGAACTAAATTGTAAAACAGGAAAAGGTGGAGAGACTGAATTCTGGTCCCCGTGTTTTCATGCACACACACATACATCTATTGTGTTCTATATTTCTGACATTAAGGTAGTAGAAGGAAGCATCAATTGGGACAGATAGAATTTAGAAGAGCAATATGCTGGCAAACCAGTAAAAGAATTAAGAATTAATTCATGTAAATGTGGGTGTATGCAGAGTTTGGTTTGTTTGAGTTACCGTGAAGACAACAGAACTCTAGTTATAACTTCTGGAATTTCATACGCCAAATCACGCCCCCAAGATATGCAATTAATCAATGCCACCTTGATTGTGTATAACAACTTGTGGTTAACTAAATAATTGACATTTGTTATCCTATTTCTCTAAACAACAATCTAGTATGGTAGGCAGACAGGTAATTATAAATCACCATTTTATAGATAGCTAATGGATTCAAAGAAGCCATTATTTTACACATTGCAGAGCTTGCTTTCACACTGCAGAGTGGGTGACTGCTTTCTTGGTTCGTTTGTAGAGTACATTCCGCCGCACCCATTAAAGCCGGGCAAGACAAAGTGAACTGCAGTAACTCGGCGGTTTGTAGTTTGGTGGAGAGGTTTAAAATCCCATCCAGCCACAGCAGCTCCTAAGTATTCAAGCAATAAAAGAATATCCATGTCTGTGTAACCAATCGAAGTAAGACTGTTAAAGAAAGCCAAGGAGCATGGAGTACACTGTATTTTATTTGCCTGTGCCAGCAAATCCACTGAAATCAGGCTATGCAATTCTGTTGGTAATTTTAAGCTGTGCTTATAAATGTAGCCCTTTTTTTTCACTCCTAAATTCCTCTTACACAACACATATTTGCCTAATTTTTATTTTTCTCTTAAATCAGCTTTAATTTTGACGATAAAGTATAAAAAAACTCAAGACATAAATTCCCAAAGGGAAAGCTGACATCTAACAGGTCAAAATTCTCCAGCTACCTAATCTTCCAATTCATCCACAATGCACCAAAAAAGATGCTGGCTAACAAGTCATGAGGTGTGAGTTCTAGACCTAGATGTGCCTTGTTTGCCTACTTAGAAAATAAAATGTAAGCAAATGAAAAGTTAAATAGCAATACAGGAGAATAAATACAAAATAAATGGCACAGACAAAAGAGGAGCTAGGGTGAAAGGAAATGGGTGGAAATGAGCAATTCACGTTGATATGAACAAAACTATCAATAAGCAACTCTAGTACCCCAATTGTGGTTTCTAAATACCATTTCTCATTAAAGGGAACCAGGGCTTTTTGGGGAAAATAGCAGATTCCAGATCTGGGTACACGAGATAGAGGAATCTTGTCATTCTGAAAACAAGGAAAGTCTCAAAATCTACTGGGATTAGATCAAAATCACCTGAGAGCTAAGTTGAGGGACTCCTATTGGCTAAAGATGAAACCATAAGGTCATTAAAAATGATAATAACAACGGATTGAAATTAACAATTTATTAAACCTATGAGTTCATAATGATAAATATCAACAACACCATGGGTCACCTTTGAAGGTTGTCAGGATACAAATTAAGATGTCAGGGTACATCCATGTAGAAAAAGTAGGATAAATGCTTGATTCTCTTTCTTTGTTTGTACTTTTTCTACATGGATGATATTGCAGAGTAATAAAACAGTTAATGAGGCAACAATTAATAAATGCCAGAAGAATAATAGAATTAGAAAATCATATTTTGCAATCTCTAATGAAATACATCTAGGCAAAGATCTAGGCAAGTGCTGCTAATATTATTAGGTAAAAGGTTAGAGAGGAAATTAGGACAGATGCATTAGGCTTGACTACACCTGAACCCACTCATCTACCTTAGCATCATTAAAGTAGAATAAGTCATATGTTCCTCCTGACATGACATAATAGGATGAGCACATTTCCATCTGTGAATTATTTTTGGCCAATAAAAAGTAAAATCAGAATCTACTCAAGTCTTTTTATCTACCCAATTATAAGACATTTGGGAATGTGTTAAATGACACCAAGAGGATGAAATCAGTGAAATCTAAAAAGTGAAAAATTATACAATTAATAAATAAATGGCATGAAAACAAAAGTAAGGGGACTTAAGAGACACATCAATTAAACGCAGTTGTGGACTTCGTTGGGATCCTGATTCAAACAACAAACTGTACACAGATATTTTTGAGACAATCAGAGAAAACTGAACATGGACTAGATATTAGATGATATTCACCATTTAAAAAAATTCACTGGGTGTGATAGTAGCATAGTGGTTGTGTTTGCTTTAGCTTCTTAAATGTTCAAAGAAAAAAAGATAAAACTAATAAAAGTACAAGCCACACAGAGGGAGAAAATATTTGTAACACATATAATCAACAAAGAATTTGTATCCAGAACACAAATTTTCTATTCTAAATTTTTTCTAAGATGAATAGTAAACCCAGTTTGGTTTGTCTGTCTTTTTCTTACTTTAAACCTTTTTAAGGACCAGGGTGGACTAAAAAATATGTCACAAACAAAATTCCTAGGTGTCGCTAATAGCAGCAGTATACCAACAGAGCATGCATGATAGTAATGTAAACACTCATCTGGTTTGCAGCTTTTCTATTCTAGACTAATCAACCAAATGGAGGGGGATGGAGCTTAAATGTATGCATGGTATACATAATTAATGCAATTAGCCCCCTTTTTAAACAAATGCCATTTCACTGGGTCATTCCTTAAAAATTCAAACTACTTATTTTTCTTCATTAAGTTGCCCCCCTTCGCATTAAGTTGCCCTTTCAAATGAAACTAATTTAAAGCTGCCTAATAGATAAAATACCTCAATCTGTACCACTTTTATCAAAACTCATTGAATGTTTATGCCTATATCAGCAATTCTAAGCATGATGCTATATGTGTAGTGATTTTTCTGATTTTTCTAACCAAGTTCAATGAGTTTCAAAGATTGTGAAATTGTTGAGCAGGCACTGGAGAAAAAGATGGCACCAGTTCAAATTTCCTGGAGAGTTTAAGACACTTCGTCTAACCTGAATAATTTACTCCTAAATAATTCTTAATTCTAAGAGGGCAAATAAAAGTAATGCTAAGCATTTCATTAATATTTCCTATATTCAAATTGTAGCTATGAGACGCTAAAGGGTTTCCTGGAAAAGTTTTATGGTACCTTTGGGCCTCATATAATTGATACATACTTTGTACTTAGGTTCATTTTTAAAGGTTTGAATCATTATTTTCCTATTTTGAATTATCATGGCTCTATGATCACAGTTGAGAGATAACCTGATATGTTATTTAATGTCAGTTTTTAGGAAAGAGTCCCTTCTAAAATGATAATATTCCCACAGTGAATATGACCCACTTAATAAGTGATTTTCTAGCACAGTTTTGCTACAAATACAATAACTGTTCCTCCTGTAAGGCATTCTAAGTTTATAAGAGAAATTCTAGATTTGCTAGACTAATGATACACTGATAAAGACTTTAAGTAGAATAATGATTATGATTATCTTTCTGAACTTGTAACTTTTCCCTTTCAAGGAAAACAAATAATCATGGAAAATAAAAATGCATGGCACTTACATGGAATTCAAGAGAAGATCTACGGAAAAACTAAAATTTCGAGTCATTGACAAAGAAACAAAATATCTCCAAGGAAAAGGCAAAAAAAAATAGGCAAAGGACAGATACAAAGCATCATTATCACCTAACTTAACAAGGTACTTAAAGTTCTCCGTGATCTCTGAGAGCGCTTCGTACAAGGATGTGAATGCGTAGTTTCCACAGTAACGTATCTCTATAATAGCTTAATGAAGCACGAGAAAACAAAGGATACATGTGCAAAAATTATTGGAATTATTTTTATTCATTAATTGTGCGTACTTATCTTCTACAAATCAATGAGCAAGAGCATTATGTGGCTTAAAAAATATTAGACCAGGTGTTGGAAGACTATATCTGGCCTGATTCTGCTACGGATGAATGTAAGCAAGAGAGAAAGAAAAAAATCAGCTGGGACTGCTCTCTGGGACTTGTTTTTCTTTTCTATAAAAAGAGAAGTGTCGACCAGTCTGACATTCTGTGAATTTATGATAATCGCAAAATCAATTTACATGTATTCTTTTTTGGTTTTTTTAAACAGAAGTATAATTATGCCATTGTGCAGCATGCTTTTTTAAAAAGCAAATCATAGACATTTAAGAAACAAGTCTAAGAGCCAAGGTATTTTATTCCAGTGGATAAAATACAAATATGTAGCATTGATCAGAAATACTGTATAGAGTTCATCACACAGTAAATTGTGCTTTCGATGACATCACCCATGATTCCTCTCATCCACATAAACTTTCCTTGTCTGAACTCCTCACAACCAATAACTTCTACTACTCCGCTAATTGTTTTCTGTATAGAACTGTCTCTCCAACTAGCTAAGTGTATTGTCAACGCAGGACTGGTATTCAAACCTTGGTCTACCAATCACTAGCCTGGGCAAGTTCTCACATCTGGCTTAGCCACAATTTCTTCATCTGAAAAATTAGCATAATACCACAGCCCTTGTGGGACTGTTGTAAAGATGATAAAGATGTTGTAAAGATGATAGTAAAGCTCTTGCTTATGAGAGGTAAATAGTTAGCAGAAAGCACTTACATTTCATTCCTTACCCTCCCTAGATCCCTAATCACAAACAGGAAAGGATCTTACATACGTCTTTGGCATTCCACAGAGCCCTTAATGATGCCAAGCCCCCAGAAGACATTGAAATATTTGTTGCATTATTGACTTAAAAGCATTTATTGATAAACAACTTGTGTCAGGCTTTGGGTAGGCATGGGGAGAAAATTAAAATGAAGAAGAATGTCACAGCTCTTTCACTGAAGATTTCTAAATCAGCTAGACACCACATAATAAGGATATTCGAAGTATGAAGTAATTTTAACATAACTTGGAATAACTGTGACTGGAGGTCGACCAAAGTATTTAAAAATACAAAAAGAAAATAACAAAAATGCATAGTAGTACCTAAATAGGAAAGATTTTAGGCTATGGCCATTGTTTCTCTCCCTAAATGAAAATGTCCCTTGGAATTAAACCCTAATGGGCAAAATGTGAATATTTGTCTAATTGAAAACCTGTTTTCTTTTTCTTGGAGCAGGAATCACAGGAAAAACATAGCAGAGATTCAAGTTCCATGATAAAGGAGAAAAAACAAAATGGGTTTTCATAGATGGAATGAAATCATGTTTCCATGGGAACCCTGAACTTGTTTGTTGCAGCCCAACTTAAGTTGGCAATTTTGGCTAACTTCAACTATAAAAATAAATTTGGCATCTTAGAAAATTTACCCATCTTATCATGAATGTAATTTTCAAATGATAGCTTAATACATGAAAAGCATCTCACTGGATTAAAGACATATTTTTAAATTTCTTTAATCATTACCAACTTCACCTGGCAAAGATATCATTTAAACTGGAAACATACCCGATGAACTCAGCTTCGCCAGCATAAACAGAATCTAGAATATGGTTGTCCTCTTATTTTAATGTTGGAACAAGAACAGGGACAAGGACTTCCTCTATTTCAGACTAGCAGAGTCTGTGGGTTTAATAGCTTTTACTGAATCATGATAACCAAAATAGACTCAACATCTTATCCCAAATAAGCAAGGCTACATTTTTTTATTTAGATTTTCTTTCTCCAAATTCGAGATCCATTTGATCACTGGCATATGGTTGTTAGACCACAAGGCAGATGCCAAAATGTTTATGTTTTATAGTAATAATTTTAAAAATATTTCTGTCCTATGTTTTACATTTATTAAAGGTTTTTCCCTTATTTAAGGACCTCATTATTATACAGGGATTGGGTCCACACTTTGAATTTGCTTCATGTGTGTTCCTTTTTGCATGACCTCGTGCTTTTAGGTACAATAAATAAATAAATAAATAAATAAATAAATAAGAAGAGCCAAAGACCAGGCAAATATATACCTGAACAATCAATTTTGAATAAATCCATCCAGTCATACAACCTTGACCAGCTCTTCACCACATCCAGTAACTATCTCACAATCACATTTAACTAAAGTTTAGCCTCCTATGTGTTATCTATATGACAATTCCAAAACTGGGAAACTTACAATTAATTCTTAAAGGATCATTTTTCCTTTGACTCTTTTACTTGCATGTTTCTTTCTCTCCTTTTCTTTAGCGCCAAGCTTCATGAAAGAGAGGTCTTCATTTGTCTTCCTCCACTTCCTCAACTCCTGCTGAAGCTCCATTCCACTGCAATCCAATGTCTGACTCTAGCACTCTACTTAAACCGTGCCTGTTAAGGGTACCAGTGATTCCTAATTGTCAAATTAAGTCAAATCTTTCTGCTCATCTTTCTTAACCTTCCTGCATTTGGCTCCTATAGGTGGCCTTTTTTATCAAAACTTCCTCCTTAATGCCTCCTTGACACCACTCTCCCTGAGAGTGACTTATTTTCAGAGTTCTCTAAGAGTCCCTCCTACTGTCCTTTATGTGTTTAGGTTCCTGGGGCTTAGTCAAGAGCCTCAACTTTTCTTATTCTCCAAACTCTTACTGGGAAACATCATCCTTCCCTATGGCATTAAGTATCACTTTGACACAACGGAATCACAAATTTTTATCTCCAGAACATACTTAACTCATTCACTCAAGTCCATTTTTCAATAATTATACCCAAAAGTCTGGTAACATCAACTTTTTTTTTTTTTTTTAAAGATTTTATTTTTTCCTTTTTCTCCCCAAAGCCCCCCAGTACATAGTTGTATATTTCTCGTTGTGGGTTCTTCTAGTTGTGGTATGTGGGACGCTGCCTCAGCGTGGTCGGATGAGCAGTGCCATGTCCGCGCCCAGGATTCGAACCAACGAAACACTGGGACGCCTGCAGCGGAGCGCGCAAACTTAACCACTCGGCCACGGGGCCAGCCCCTGGTAACATCAACTTTTAAACAGCCAACATACATCTCAGTTTCAACAAATCTTGAAGTGAGCTCAAAATCTACTCTTAAAAAATTGCTATTCTTTCTATTTCCTACTCAAGTAATGACTCTACCATTTACCCAGCTATCCTAAATCAGAACCATGAGCGTCTTCCACAAGCTATTTTCTTTCCATCCTCTTTCAAAACTAATGATAAAATCCTCGAGATTCTACCTATTTGCCCTACATCCAGTGCCACTATCATAGGCTGGGGCTTTATCATCTCATACCAACCCATACTGCTGAAATAGATGCAGAAGAAGCATTTGATAATTTCAACCTTCATTCATTACTTGCAAATATGCCACAACAATTCATTATTCCAAAATAAATGACTTTTTTTAATATGATAGAACCAAAAATCTTTAGCAAACATAATAACTTATGGTAAAATGTTAGAAGAATTCTCTTTGAATAAAGCCAGAAATAATTCAAGGATGCCTGCATCAGCACTGCTGCTTAGCACTGTAACAGACACTCGGAGAAAATACAAGAAAAATAAGGTGTGAGATTGAGAAAGGAATAAAATTATCAATATCATTAGAGAAAATTATCTAAATAAAAAATCCACATAAAAAATAATTTAAAATAATAACAGATTTCAGCAAAACTAAGCTTTTAAGTATCAAATACCATTCGCTGATTCTAGCAGTAAGAAATTCAAAAATGTATCTTTAAAGATATTCACAACGACATGTGTAGGGTGCATAAAACAAAATTATAATCGAAGGACAAAAACTTCTAAATATATAGAAAAAGAAATCCATTCATATGGCAAGACAATATCATAAAGATGATAGATTTTTCTCAAATTAACCTAAATATTCAATGCGATTCCCATCAAAACCCAGATGTTTTGAGTTTAAGTGTGGGTGTGGAACTTGATAAGCTGATCAAACATTTCAAATGGAAGAAAAATGGGCCCAAATTAGCCAAGACAATTTTAAGGAAGAAAAATAAGAAGGAATAGGTTTATACTACCAGATATCAAATTTTATTTTAAAAAGTATAGTAATTATAAAGATTCAATATTGACAAATGTTTAGACTACAACAGGGGGTCTGAATAAAGATCCTAGAAGTAAACTCACCTATATAAGGGAACTGGTTATAAGAGAAGTAGCATTATAAATGAGTTGGAAGAGATGGACTATTGAATAAATGTGCTGTGATAATTGGTAGTCATATGGGGCAGGGGAAATATAGATAAAATTGTGCCCCTAATCACACAATATACTCAAGCCAAGTACAGATGGATTAAAGACCTAAACGCATAAAGCAAAACTTTAAAACTCTTAGAAGAATGTATAGGATGTCTTTTACTGAAGAAGGAAGAAATTTATATGTTCCTAACAAAAGACATCATAAAGTTAGAAGAAAAACCTAACCTGGAATAAAATATTTGCCATGTACATTTCTAACCAAAGATTGGTGTTGTAGCTATATAAAGAAAGCCTACACTCAATAAGAAAAATATAAATAATCCAATAAGACATTAGGTAAAGATTATGAACAAGAAACTCAAATAAGAGGAATCCTAGATGTCCAATATGAAAATAAGAGTAATCTTGACAACAGGAAAATACAAACTAAAGCAAAATACTATTCACATCCACAAAAAATATGTTAACAACAAAAGCTAAAGAGGATGTAGGAAAATTCATGCTCCTAAAGAGATAATACACTGGTACACTCAATTGAAGAGCAATTTACAATGCATAGTAAAGTTGAAAAAAGCATATCCTACAAGATTATGATTCTATTTCAAGGAGTACACTCTGAAAAATATACCTATATACACAGGGAGACATCAAGGAGACATCTATATCACTGTAGCATATGTGTAAATGGGAAAAAAAAAATGGAAACAGCCTAATTGTCAATCAGTAAGAAAGTGAATTAAACCCTAGCTATTTCAAGACAGTAAAAATGGGTAGAACATAGAGCTACATGTACCAATATAATGTTAAGTGAAAATAGTAAGTTCCAGGAAGAAATAAACAGTATGATGCTATCATATAAATTTTAAAATTTACAAAGTAATAATTTATGTTGTTTGGGAGCACATACATATATAGTAAAAGTACAAACGTATCCATTGGAATAACATACAGCAAGCTTCAGACAGTGATGATTTCTGGGTTTGAAGAGATGAAGAAAGGCATGGGGCTAGTTCTTTAGCTATTTATCTGCAACTTCACTACTTTAAAAAAGACAGACCTATCTAAAGTAAATAAATATAAGTGACAGGTTCATTGGTGTTTCATATTATTTTTCTATGTGTTTAAAATATTCCCTAATTAAAGTTTTTTAAATTAAATCTTTTAATGTCTTCCTATTGCTTCCGAGACACAGCTCTAGTTCCTTCTCAAACAAGCCTTTTCATGATGTGGCCCCACCTACCATTCAAGAATCACCAGTGTCCACTCTTGCTAAACATCACAATCCTTGTGGTACCTTCCATGTGATCTTTCCCACTGTCTGAGAGAATTAGGATTCTGCGTCACACTGAAACTTCAGAGGACGTCTGATATAAGAATCATTTGTATACATGTGCATATTCCTCCAACAAAATGTGAGTTTCTTGAGGACAGGGATATTATCTGAGTTTTCTCTCCCTCCCAGTGGGTTTCATAGTGCTTTCATATATTAGAAATTTTATAAATGGGGGATTAATGGATATATATACAGACAGCCATTGCTGAATGTCAGCCTCGTTTCCCACCAGTGTTTGGTTCTTGGAGAGATATTCTTTGCCCGTAAAGTCTTGGGCATAAACCACAATTGTCCAACTCTGGGGTACTCAGAGTTTGGGTGGCCTCTCTCTCTCCTCCTACAGGCTTACTATCCCAGATTTCTAGTTTTCAAAGACTGGAGCTACCACTTATACTATACCTGTACTCTCCTTGGGCCTCCCGTTCCTGACTCATACCCTCTATCTGCAGAAGTGTCCATCATCCCACCTGGCAGTGCAATTACCTATAGATCAAGTTGGAAACAGTTTTGGATATTTGCGCAAATCTAGGCATTTCTGTATTTTCCTGCACATACTGCTAGAAACCTAGTTGAAAGAGTATAGGCTTTCAGTTAAAATAGATTTAAATTCTTATCTAACATTTACTGTGTGATGTAAACAAGTTTCTTCATCTCTCTGACTCTTACTTTCCTTCTCTCTAAAATCAGGAAGAAATCTACCCTATCTACCTTGAAGAGTTGTTGTGAATGCTAAACAAAATGGCATAAAAGCACCTTGGAAAGTCTCACCCATTGTAAGAACTCTATTTTTCCTTTCCTTCTCCTTAAATTATTTAACACCAGGATTTGCAAAAACATGAGTGGAAAAACAAATGATTCCTATAGTTGAAAAGAATCCCCCTTTCCTGAATACTGACAGTGCATTGCCTGCAAATTTTAAGCAGGCACCTATCATTTTCTTGCAAGGTAATACACATTCGTGTGTATGTATGTATCTCCCAGTTGCCCGACTAGCTGTGAGTTCCTAGAGGGCAGGGTTTAAAACAACTAATTACCTACGCCACGCTATGCTTTACGTGTTACAGGCAATCAGTTAGATATTTTGATGGCTCACCTACCACTGGTAAGATATTTGGTTTTATTTTTTCTACAGTGGTGAGAGATTTTTGCTAATCTATGTGCACTTTCTGAGATGACTTCTCTTGGGGTCATATATCAGTGGAATGATTGGCTAGATAATGTGTACAGAAAGCGGTTGTGGAATGCTATATAGTCAAGGCAAATGGGACCTATTCCCACACTAGTGGCCATGTTCCAACCAACCGACCCAGCCAGCCCAGATACCATCCAACCCCACAGAGAAGACCAATATTATTATTCTTGGAGAAGAGTTTAGTTGTAGAAAATTCATATTTTAGCTTTGAAACTGAGAAACAAGTAAAGACAAAAGGTGATACAACAAAATATAAAAAACAGCAAAAAGATATCCATCCCCTGCTCACACACAAAATTTCCTTTTTGGCCAAGGATGTCTTTAAAGCCCGAACTATACTGGGATGACTCAGAGAGGTGCTGAGAATCTCACTCTCTCTCATTCTACTCCATTCTCCAAATAATTCCCATTGGAATCATCAACAGAGCCTCTTGATTATGGTCAACCTCACACAGATGTGAGGCTCAATAGTTGTACACAGCCAATGCTAGGTCAGCATTATGCACTGCCTCTGACTAAGGGAAGATTCCAGTTCAATTCCGTCTCTAGTGACCTGTACAGTCTTGGAGCTATATTTTCTTAACACGTGTCTTATTACCCAGGCCAAAACTTCTTAACACATGAGGGCTAAGCTGGATTTTTCCACACCTGTTTGAATTTTTAAACAAATGATGAAAAAATTTATGCGATCCTTTGCCTCAACATCTTTCATATTTTTAAAACAACAAGATAATTATAGTCACTTCTCTCTGAAAATTAAGTATGTGAGAAAATTAATTCGTATATTTAGAAGGTGAGTCCTAATTACATATTCCAAAGCAATTTACAACTATTTCCTGTATTAAGCAAACATATCATATTCAGTGGTACTCATATGTTTCAAATGTGTAAGTTCTTATAAAAATGTGACCAGCCCATATTTTTAAGAGACTTTTTAAGGTGTTGAGTTTGAGTGCTAATTATAAAATATATAAGTTTCAAAGTAAGAAGAGATAATATTGGAGAGTAATGCTCTCAAATATGATGAAAGTATGATATTGGATTTTTTTTAATTAAGATTTCTATGAATGGACACTATATGAGTTTCACTGAATGGTGTCCTTTGTCTGGACAACTGGACAGGTGAATGAAGAGGACTCCGTTTGGTGGGGTCCCACTGCTGGGTCATCTGAAGCCAAACTACCAATTAAGTCAAGGCTTTATCTCACCAGGTTAGAACAGAAATCCAGCGCAACTGTGGGCTCCACAGCAGCAACAACCAAGAATTGACCTTTCTCAGAGACTCAGAAGAGTATGCATTTAATACATTTAATGAAGAAGAAACTCCCTATGAAGAGAAAAATAAAGGGAATGGCCTTTAATAAAAAATGAAGCAAATGACTGAAAGGTACCAGAAAGTCCTTCCAAAATAATTTCATTATTTAACAGATAAGAAGCTGGAGCTCAATCGGGTTAAATATTCTAACCAATATTAAATGTGGCAACAGAGCCAACATCAGAACCTAGGTCCACTGGTTCCCAAAACAGTGTTCTCTCTCATCTACCATACTGCCTCCCTTAATGGGGAAAAGGATTAATGTTATTGCTCTAGAAGCAACCTGTAGGAGCCAGTCCATGGTTTAAACATGAAGAAGGCTTCTATTCTCATGCAGTATCCCAGGAACCTCAAGACAACTCCATCAACTCCTCAACGCAGAGCAGAACCAGCCCACTCCAGTCCTGGCTCTACAAAGCTTCAGATACGTGATCCTCTTGGTCACCAGGCCCCTCTGACAGCTGGAGGCCACATATGTATACAGAGATAGAAGGCCAATTCTATTCCATCTCACTGTCATGAAGATTAAATGTGACAATTGTGGGGACCTGGAATTGGCCACCCCAAGATATGTCTCTTTGGCATCAGGATTATTTGAGGCTGATTGCTTTTGATAAACTGGGACAGGGAAGGAGGCTCTGAGGAATGGAACTTGCCCTTTGTTAGGACACATTTACATTTGTAAGGTAAATCTCTATCTGTAAAAGGTGCCTCCCTCTCTGTACCAGGAACAAGAAAGGCGATGACCTTCTCTCTAGAAACTCTTAATCAATACCAAAGGCAAGGACTTAAAATCTGCATTTTATTGTGCTAGTCTGGTAACCTCCTGTAACTGACTTCCGGCCCCCTCCCAATGTTGGCATTTCTAAAGGATTAAGCATCTTTCCTTAGGCTAGGAACTGATTGCTGCTGCACTCACCTGTGACCACCCAGCTCCAGACATTCACTAGCCTCCTGCTACACCCTCTGAGACAGCAGACCACTACCTGCTGTGTCCATCAAGCACTGTGCCGACAGGGCAATCTTGTGACTATTGTGGGAGGGACATTTCAATCACATGTGAAACACCCTGTTTGGGGGTATATAACCACTATGTGCACCCCACTTCTTGGGTGCCGTTTCTTCCTTCGGGAAGAAAGACCCCAGGTCATGGTTCCTCATAAAGCTTTGTTTAATTTTCTCTTGCTATTCTGTCTCATGTGAATTTAATTCGTTCTCCGGCCAGACGAACCCACATTTGGGGAGAGGAAATGTCCTCCTCCCCTACACAATGAAAGCTCAAGAGATTCACATATTGTGACATGCTATAGAAAGTACTAAAAATTCTGTGTCCCAAGTGAGAAGATACCCATTCCTTGATTTATACTATAAAACTATCTGAATACAATTTGGTACCTTTTTCTTTAAAGAGGAATGAATTAAAAATATTTATGGAACACTAGCTTGGTGCAAAATATTAGGAAGTACCCAAACTTGTGTGAGGTACCTTGCTCTCAAAGTAGAGAGACAACATGCTCAATGAATATTCTTATACTCCTGACTGTTCTCCAAAATTATTTTCAGCCTTAAAAGTAGTTCACTTTGTAAAAAAGAAACTATAAGAAAAACTTCAGAATAATTTCATGAAAGTCGTGAATCATATCACTATTTCGTTCTGAGTACATTTCCCAACATTTCTTAAAATCAAAAAAACTTTTTCTCACCTACATAATAAAATCAGCACACGGATCGTCATTGCTCTATATCTACAAAGCAACAGCTCCCTCTTAGATGGAAAAAAAAATGCATCCTCTATTCATTTCAGTCACAGAGAAAGCAGCCAGTATATTGTACTCTGCAGTTCCTATCACACGAGCACCATTTTAAAATAATTTCTCTTTTCCTTGTGTGAAATAAGAGTTGTTACATAACTTCTTGAAATGCCTTTTAATTCTTGGAGTATTGTGTCTCCTCTCTTCACATTGAACATATTATAAAATATTGAACCCACCTGTTTGGGGTTTTTGAACTGGTATTTACTCTTTCATATTTGTTTTTAAATCTTGGAATTGAATTATTTTCAGAAGTAAAACTAAAAGGATTTTCCTTCTTGTGCTGTCTTTGTCCCAGACATAATTTTAGTATTTCTCTTTGTCCATATAAAGTGGAAAGAAAAAAAATTAAATTGGTTTAAGTGCATATTTAAGTACTCCAAGTGACTGACTAAATCAGTGATTAGGTTAGTGCCACTGATACTTGCTCTTGGAGAAGAGTTATTCTAGGAGTTGTCCCCATTATGATTTTGCATTGAAAAGCCTACCGACATGAGCGGAGTATTGCAAAGATAAAGTGGTAAAAGCTGTTACAAATTAAAATTACTTAAATCTGATTTGGTTTACAAAAAATTAGCAAAAACTGCAATAAAACATCTATTGTCTTAACGAAGCATATCTACCCTTTGTGATATCATCAGGATAATTTCCATTACACAGTTAAGATAGCATTTTGTCAAGCAGCTGACTTTTGTTGCAATGAAAATTTTGCTGATCTAGCCATCGAATGACACTTTATTCACGTTTTGGAGCAAATATTTGCCTGATTATTGAATACCTGATATTTATTGAATGCCTGATAAGCACTAAAGTATTATGAAGATGCAGTAATCACATTTTAATCAAAGCACTTGACTGCGTGGAAGAAATTTATTATAAATATATCCAGTTTGTCCAATAAAACTAAGGTCTTTTAGGGAAGGGGCTAAAGACGTATTTTACATTTTTTTTATTTTTAATAATAACTATTTCTACATAAAACACAGTAGGAGCTCAATTAATATTGCTTTTATTGTTAATATATTTGTTCATTCATTCAACAAACATTTATTGCCTGTCTGCCAAATGATATAACACATGTACAGCACATTTCATGGCAGCTGGCAGATAGTGAATGCTCAATAAATGTCATGTTAGATGGAGAGATAAATAGCTAGCCAGCCATGGCTTGTATTAGGCAACAGGCGCATAATGGATGTACAAAGAATTTTGATGCTACAGAAACACAGAAAATAGCCTGAGGGAATCCAAGCAAATAACTAACCCTGGTTAGTAGGGGAAACTAAGGAGACATGGATGCAAAAGAGTTAGAGTCAATGTCTTCATATCAAAATATAAAGCAAGTTAAATATTACTGAATGATATCAGTGCTATCTACACTTACTTGATGTCAACTTACTCAAAAGTTCTTAGTTACTAAACACTCAAGGAAAAGTATCAATCATCTTATGTTTTATTTAGGAATGGTTATATATAACTAAGAAAGATGGAACCCATTTAAACAATTATTGTAGACTTGGAAGGAACTCAAGAGGTTGTCCACACTCTGCTTGAACTTATCCAAGAACAGGAAACTTGCTCCCTCCTAAACAAACTATCAATCTTTAGACAGTTCTAATTGCTACAAGGTTCTTCCTGCTGGTACCCTGAATAATAGCTAACTTTTATTGGGATCCTATAGGAACCAGGCAATGGATTAAGCAATTACGTACTTGATTTTATTTAATCCTACAAGCCCTTGAAGTAGCAACTATACCATTAGTTCTATTCTACAATAGCACAGTGAGGCTCATAAAGATTTAAAGGAAGCTGGTCATACACAAAGCACAGCCAGAAGTTTTAGCAAAGTCCCTCTGAGGCCATATGACCTCTGCTTACTACGAAACAATCCCATGCTGGTCTTAAGGCAAAAATCTGCCCCTTGTTAATTGATATTCTGTGGTTCTTCTTTATGTATTAAATGTACTATTGTGTATTTAGTCCAGGGTTTCTTAACTATTGACATTTGAGACCAAACAAGTCTTTATCATGGGGTCTGTGCTGTGCATTTTAGGATCTTTGTGGCATTGCTGGCCTCTACACACTAGATGCCAGCAGTACCTCCCTCCAGTTGTGCCAACAAAAATGTTCCCAGACATGGCAGGGGACAAAATCAACCCCACTGAAAATCACCAATTTAGTCAGTAGAGGCTTGCCATGAGGATTGGCAATTAGAAGACTTGAATGAATGAAATAGTCTTTGAACTTTGTCAGTCTTACATTTCACACTAGGGATCATCTACCACCTATGTTCATAGTCCTTTGCCCAAAGACTAAGGCAATAAAGTAACAAGTATCAGTTTACTTAAAATATTTCAAAGCCTTGAATTTATTGATTAGTCTTTCTGTTTCAGACTTGACATAAGCTCTACTCTTTTACTATCAGTGTTTCTGAGGTTTTGCTTCTATTTCAGAATCAAATGTTCTTGAAATAGTAGATCAGATATTTCCAAAAAAGAAATAATTTTAAGCAAATAAAAAAAACCTACCACATACAATTTCATGGCTTGTATTCGCTTTCTATTCTTCGGCCATGAACCACAGAGTCCTTTTAAAATTGAAAGCATTTTCCCTCTATTTTCTTCTGGTTTCACAGACAACTAATTGTACAACATTATAAGAATGTGACCTATGAGGATTTTTATTATACTTCACTCACTCACACGATAATGGCGGTTACATTTTTCATGTTTCTCAATCCACACATCTTCAGAGCTCTAAGATCTCATGCCTGTAATTGTTATATTTTCTGAGTCTTTATTACACTTAAAGAATATAATACAAAAAAGGGACTGCTTCTCTAGGGAATACAGTTGAAGGCATGTAATCCATCGCTATGAGGAAACACAGATTTCCCATTAGAAGACAAATGATTTAAATCAGTTGAGTGGGACAGTACTAAAAGAAAATTCATCTGGTTACATTTAAGGCTCAGAAAAAAATCATGTACAAAAAGATTCTGTGGCTTCCAACCTAGAGGATTTTCATGTGATTGTCAATCGGATATATTCTCATTCAATTTAAGCTTATATTCTTCAAAAAAAGGGACTCCCAGGGAGGTGCTGGGAGAATTTCAAAATGGATCACACAGATAGAACTCCTGGATTCCACAAAAAAAAAAAGCCTACTTGACAACTTTGGCAATGGTAGGTGAGTGGACCAATTCTACCTTGTTGACTTTTTCCATCCTTTACATTTTTGCTCTCATACTAAGGAGATCTCACATGAATGGTTCATATATTTATGTTTTATTAAATGTCAAGAAGGTACATATTGAGAGAAGAGATATCCTCGCTCTCTTCAGAATAAAAAACTTCTGCATTGTCTCACTAAGCTATGACTGGGCCAGTCACTTTTGTGATAAACAGTAGTCCTGCCAAAGTTACTTTCCATGGTAATCAGTCCATGTATTAGTTGTGTTCACTGGAAGAAAGGCTGATAGTGACTGACAGTATTATCAGGACAAAGGAGGACAGTAACTTTTCTCTCCTATGTTCTTTGCTTCTTTAATTATTGTCTTGATTTTATCTTTCCCCTTCCACTGAAGAGTAAGAATGTCCTCCATGAAGGCAATATGGAGGAAAAGGCCTGTACTTTCTCATTTCATATTTTCATTCATGCTTTATTTGGATGCCATAAGCATTATTCTTCATTCTATAACATGCCTCGAAGACACACCGATTTGTTTCTCTAAATAACTAAATCACTACATTTTTAAAATAAAAAATATATGAAATTCTTTTAAGAATTTAGGTACTAGGTTTATGTCATTTTCTATATATGTTGGCAAACAAAGTGCATTCAAACTTTCTAGAGCGCACCAGTAAATGGTTTCTGATGACGTGTAGTTATTACATTGGTTTTTCATAAGTGAAGGAATAATTCCAATTTCAAAAACTATATAAAACTTTTAATCAGTGTAAAACTATATTTGCCTGATGCATTCATGGTAAACCACCTTTAAATCAAAGATGCTCAGGAATGTGATATCATTAGCTATTGCCAGAGTAACAAAATACACCATGGTTCATCTTGACAATCAACAAAAACACTTACACCTGATAAGAACTAAATTAATTGATATGCAATATATATTAAAAATTTTGCATTTTAATTGATTTTTCAACTGCAACGTGTTGGAAGACAATTCTGCATGGTGTCTCTGTGCCTCTTGAATCAACTTTTGTTCTGGACTATTTTCCAGGATGCTGGGAGATATCCCAAACAGCCTCAGGAGACAGATATTGTCTCCCTCCTGGAATGAAGGCAGATTTATTTCCTGACTAGTATAATAAAGATGATTTCTTCCTCCATTGCAAATGTTGGACAAGTTTGCTAACATCTTGTTTATAAAAGGGATTTCTTAAGCCCAGAGTTCCTCAGCTGTGACATAAACCACCTGCATGCAGTATCCACCTGGGTCCCTTTGCATCACCTTCATAGGACTTGGGGGACAAGAGAAACCAAGGCAAATATGAAGCTCATGATGTCTGGTGTGTTGTAATACAGTTTTTTGTCTCTGACCCGAGAGTCTCCTGTCTGCCAGCCTAACACTGTAGCAGACTAATTTGTTAGCTTGCAAGTAGGGTAAAATCTCAGACCCTTCATAGTTCTTGACATAAACATACTAGATGCACAATAATTGCAGTAGATGTTAAATAAAGAGGCCAAGTCACTATGAATAACTGAACTCCATTATCTATTATGTAGATTTACAATTTTCTTTAGCAAAACTATATATTACAGTCCCTACTTTGTGTTAGACACAATTAAAACAAAAAATACTGATTATTTCAGTCTTTTCCATTCTGATATCTACATACCTTATTTCAATAAGTGACCACTACTTAGCAAATCTCAATCCCTTTAGAACATGGTAGACATAAACAAAAAGTCATATTTAATACCAAAAAAAAGGATTTCATTTCTAAGAATCAGCAGATTTGAATCAAAACATAAAAACAGTGAGACTATGGGCTGTTGTTTTCCTGACATGTTCTATTTTACCAAGTCTCTTCTGGAAAAAACACGTCAATATAAGCCATTTGATGAAAATAATGACATTTTAGGTTTCATTTAGACGATCATCCTGAAATATTATAGTTGGACGGTATCCCATTCTATGTAACCCCATTATTTAAATGTATTTAACAAAAAGCACTACTCTAACTATCACAACTAGTGAATCCAATCACACCAACCACATTTCCTAACTCTCTCAAAACTGGTGATGATGGAGAACAGCAAGGCTATTGAGTAAGATACCAAATGCAGTGTAAACTACAACATAAAACAAATACCTAAGCCAATAAACAGGAAAGAGAGACAAAATCCTGACCCTCCAGGAAAAAAAAAAAACATCAGAAAGAGATTCCCCTTTTCTCAAAATTCTAAAAATGATCACTCTAACCACTAAATTAGTTTAAATACCACTGACTCCTTCAAAGCCACAATTTAAATTTTCCCCCCACAAAACCCTTAAAATATTCCATTTTCCTTTAACACTATGCAAGTTACAATAAAGCTTCTATGAAAGCAAACAACTTCCTCTGTACTAAATGGTCATTTCTTTAAATCATTATGAGACCCTGAGTTACCAAGAAACTAACCACTAGAGCAACTGAACGTTGATTCAGAACACCTGCTGCTGAGTGAGGCAATGACTCAAAATTTCTGAAACACATCACAGAGCTTCACTTTTAGTGGTTGCTACTGGTTCATCAGTAGGAAACTTGAAAGTTTTAAGTAGCTAAGTTCTCTGCTCAAGTACAGAGGGAATCTACAGTAATTGGTGGAATGATGGCAATTGAAAGCTACTCTGACAGCAGAGATCTGGCATTTGGCTGCCTAAAGGTTGCCACTTGGGTAAATTTTCAGCTTGTTCCCGGAAGGAAGTGTTATTCCAAAGGAAGTTCCAAAGGAAGTGCTGTTTTCAGGTACTCAATTAAAAAATACTCTACGTCACCAAAGAATCTGGTGAGGACTTCGGCACAAAAAGATCATTTGAAAGAAGAGGACTTCCAATGGCACGGATCTGTCACTAATAGGAACTGCAGGCAAAATCTTGAAAATCTTAAATATATTCATGGCCTTTAATTTTTAAATATATTAATCATTTAACAGAGCATCTTCTCTTTTTTAAGGTGTATATATTTATGGAAGTTATAATCATTATTATGCCTGCTGTTTTGTGATCTCCTTTTTTGACCTTATTTCAAATGCTCTTCCCAAGAATCAACAGAGTACAATCATTAAACAGAATTGTTTATAGAGCAAAAGTACTAAACAGAGTTGTTTAAAGAATCCATATGTCTTGAGTTTTACTTTTCAAACCCAACATCAGAAATGTTACCAATGGTTAATTCACTCACTGAATAGAATAATACTGAAAATATCCCCAGTCAGGAAGCTTTTACAGTCAAGTCTATACCAAGATAAACCACTTTAATTTCCTCACTTGGACTGCTGGGCATGTACTATTACCTCTTTCTAGAAACTAGAGAAAGGTAACTTTTTTACCAAATGTCCTTTGTCACAATTTATGTAGATCAATCTACTAAATGAATCCACTTTTCAAGAGATAAGTATTTGTCCCTCTCTTTCATAATCCTGGAAGGACAAGGTAACTACCATGAAATGTTTTAAGTGCTTTTGGAATTCAAACAATAGAAAATAAACCAGTTTCTCAATTATGTTAATATTATCTGGCTTTTCAGGACAGAGTTCACCGTGGATGTTGAGAATATAAACGACACACCACAATGTCAGACTTCTAGTCTAACTAGCAGACTTGCTAACTACCAGGTTGCTTTGAGTCACATTGTGCTCAGAAAACCCCATTTTCCTAACTTAATTTAACTTGCGTTGTTTTTGTGATGGCGTTCTTTGGTCTGCATTGCTTTTATGGGACAAGGTACTGATTGGTATCTTCAGTATTGCAGTTTATATGAAAATCAGATGTTCTTC
Source organism: Equus przewalskii (assembly GCF_037783145.1). Lineage (NCBI taxonomy): Eukaryota > Metazoa > Chordata > Mammalia > Perissodactyla > Equidae > Equus > Equus przewalskii. The sequence continues at coordinate 53,598,549 of NC_091849.1, forward strand.
ACTTTCATGAAGAACAGAAAAAGGTGACAAAACTAAAGTAGGCAGGATTTAAGTTAGTATGAAAACAAGACTTTTGATAAGACTATCAGACATGAAAATGGGTCACTGAGAAAAATTTGGAAACTCTTTCTGCGGAGATTTTCTTTTTAAGTAGACAAGCTTCTCATCCTTGTGGGATGGCTTCTCTAGGGTGAGCCCACAAATAGTTGAATGGACTTTAAATTGCCCAAGTGCTTTTCCAAGCCTATAACAGTGACTTGGAGGGTCTTCAAAGGAATTAAGAGAGCAACTTTCTCAATAACTAAAAGCAGAACACAGTTCCAGATCACCCAAACTCTGCAGCGCTGGTTTTGTGACCTTGACTCAGAGTCACTGGGATGTACCAGGAAACCACAATTCCTGGCGGATGCACGTTTTATGTACAAACGTTTACCAGATGTGAAGTTCATATGATCTATGCTGCAATAGAAACAAAAATGAATTTGCTGTGTAATCTGACATGCCAGTTCATTCTGTGAGCTAGCAAGTAATAGGCCTGGTCTCATGTTTAGGCAGAGCCTATGGGGTGTGAATTTGCAGCAGAGAAAACTTCTTAAGCCTTACTCCTACCCCAAATTAAAGCCAATCCCATATGTTTGTCGAGCCTGAAATTCCACCAAGAAAGAGTTATTTCTGTAGATTAAGAATTCTATTCCTGTTAAAATGGAAATTCCTTTGGGAGACATAAACTGTTATCAGCTATTTATATTTCAGTGTAAATGATTTTAAATCCTGTTTGACAGCTGGTCTTGAGACGAATACATGAAGCTCGGTTGTTTGGATTGTAAAAGAGAGGGAAAAGTCTTTAAGAGACAAAAGTTAATAAATGAATAACTACTTTACCACTATTATTTGTCTACTCATTCAACAATATTCAACACCCAGCATTTTTCAAGCAAAGTGCTAAGCATTGGGCATACAGACATGAAAAAGCATCGTTAATGGCCTCAAGAAATGTGGTTTGGTGGAAAGATGTCAAATATGCAGTTACCATAGAAAAGCACAGGTGTTCATGGAGGTGTGTGCAGATGCAAAGAGCCCAGAGAAATGAATACCTAAATCTGCCTGACAGAGAGGAGATGGGAACGTTTTCCAAGAGGAGGTGGACTCTGACCTGTGACTTGAAGAATTTGTAGGTGACCTTAGAATAGGAAGATAGTACCTGATTTTGCCTGGAAACATTAAGAGTAAGACATGCTCAGTGAAACAGCATTTCTGAAGTAAAGAGTTCTGGAGTGAAGTACCTGAGGAGGTTGGGGAGGGGATCAGTGTCTTCGTCAGCTCATGCTGCCATAACAAAATACCATAGACTGGGTGGCTTAAACAAAAGACATTTGTTTTCTCACAGTTCTGGAGGCTAGCAGCCCTTGATCAGGGTGCCAGCATGGCCGGTTTCTGGTGAGACCTCTCTACAGGCAGGCCGCCATCTTGCTGGCTGTGTCCTCATTAGGCCTCTTCTTTTTGTGTGTGTGCGTATGGCAGAGAGCTCTCTGGTATCTCTTCTTATAAGAACACTAATCCTATTGTATCAGAGACCCGTCCTTAAGACTTCGTTTAACCTTAATTATCTGCTTAGGGCTTAACACATGAATTTGGGGGAGACACAATTCAGTCCATGTCAGGCAGTGAGGGAAATGAAGGACGATGATGTCCAGGAGGTACTCAGGAAAAATCATGGAGGGCCTTTTAAATCAAGTGAAGAGGAATGGACTTCATCTTTAAAGCTCATTCTAGGATTCCACACAGGCATTTTAAGCAGGGAGTGACATATTCTGATTCACATTTTAGAAAGCTCACTATGGCAGCAAAAGAGAGAATGATGCACAGGAAAACAGAAAGACCACTGAGAGACAGTAGGGACCTGATGTAGAACAGAGGGAGTGGGAATAAAGCTACTCAGGAGTTAAAACAGACCAAGTTTGACTGATTGTGTCAGTGTGGAGGGGAGAAATGAGAATGACCCCAGCCTCTGGCTTAGGCATCTATTAGACAGCAATGTTCTTTCCTGAGAGAGAACTCAGAAGGAAAACCAAATTTGTTTGCTGGGGATGGAGGAGAGGAAATAAAAAGCTTTTTCATTTTAGGAAATTAAGTATAAGCTTCGTATGAGGTATGTACATATGGCATTGTTTACTTGGCAGCTGAGTACATGGACCTACTATATGCTAAGAATCAGGTAATGGGGCAACACACAACGGATGCTAAGCAGAGTGAGTGGATGTGGATTCTACTCTGGCTTACCATTTGCTTTAGAGCGCCAAGGGTTGAGATTTTAGTCCATTAAAACTCTTTGTACTGAACACAACTTAAATGTCTAACAGTACAAGAATAACTAATAAATGCTGGCTCATCTACAGGATGGAGCACTACAGAGGCATGAAATTCATGTGTTCCAAGAATATTTAATGACATAAAAAAAACAGTAAGAGAAAAAGCACAACACAAAACTAGGCAGTAAGCTCATTGTATAAAAATATATGTCTTTCATATGTCAAAAATTGTTACGTCTAGAGAGTATTACAAAAATGTGATTGTTTTCATCGTTTTCCCAACTTTTCTATAAAGAGCACATATTGTTTTAAACTCAGAAATAATAAACTTTTCTTTAAACTTGTATATGTTTGTTTTCAGGCAAAGTTAATATTTCAAAAGGAGGCTCTCTCCCACCCTGTCAGAACACATAATTGAATTATCCTCCACCAATCAGGAGAAGTTAGGATATGCTAAGTAGCAAATATATCAAAAAGTTCTAGCGCCTTATAACGACAAAGGTTTATTTTTCACTCATACTAACTGTCCACTATGGGCTGGCTAGGTGCTCTGCTCCACATTCCTCATTTTTGGACCCATTCTGAGGAGCATGGCCACTTGCCATGGCACAGGTAAAGAGCTCTGGAAGGTCTCAAACTAGCAATTAAATGCTCCAGTCCAGAAACATATGTCAATTTCCACATACAGTCAGAACTAACACAGGACCAGGAAATGTAAACCTACTGTGTTCCTGGAATGTATTTGGCAAACAGATCACATATAACTACAAGTTCCTCACCACTCCCCCCAAAAAAATTACGGAGGGATTTTTATGGCAGTGTTGTTCAAACCGTAATCCATGACCCATAAGTAGATTGTGAAGTCAATTTAGTGGGTCATAATCAGTGTTTTTTAACAGAATGGAAGGGGAAATGTCAGAACACAATGCACATAGAAAAGGTAGTTACCATGAAAGAATATTTAATATACATCTATCAAGTAAATACTCATGTGTCACAATGTAAAATATCTTCCTGTGGGTCCTGTAAAGAAATTTTGAAAGCCATTGTTCTATGGGAGCCCCAATGAAGCCACATATACAGAAACATAACAATTTCCATACTGGGGTCTTCTAATTCAATGTCCTATGACTACCATGAAAGATTGGGGGAAACTTGGCCTTCCTCTGTGGCATCAATCTCAAAGAACTGAGTCCAATTTTTACTTTCTTTGCTATAATTGCTCTCTCAATAATAATTCAATTAAGAAATATCATGAAGTGATTTATGTTTTCAGCACCTTCCAAGTATTAAGAGTTCCATTATTTTTTATTTCTCCTAAAATAAAAATTCAAGCTTCAAAAGATTTTCCTTAATTCTACAGAGCCTCATTTTATCGGTGTGTTAGGAACATATGCAATTCTTACATTAATTTAAATGACATCCCTGACCAACATAAATGGTAACAAAGTTTTATTCTTTGTAGTGCTATTAACTTATAAAACATTATCATGGATGATTTCTATCAGGCTCACTTATGCTTGATGTTTAAGAGAAGAATTCACACTTCAGAACTGCAAAATACCTACTGTATCTAACTCCTTGTCACAGACTTAATAGTCCCAATTTTCAATATTCTGCTTTTTATCTTCAACTGAGAAAATACAAATTTAAAATATGCACATTCCATATGTTAGCTTATGGGAAAAGTGCAATATTTATCAATTACGTTTCAAGCTTCTCATTTCCAAAATGAATTGATCTTAACTCTTACTTTCTATCATCCACATGAAATGTTTCTAAGTGCTTACTTAAATGCAAGAGTTTTAACCAAAACTCTTTTTAACCAAAACAACCGGAGTTTTTTCAATGTTTTCTACCCTCCTCCCAAATACACTGCCGTGCTTTTTCCTATCTACCCTTTATAGCACTGCGCATTCAAAAGCCAGCCTTTGTTTCTAGAGGGAAAAGTCTTGATAAGCAGCCAAGAATAACAAAATGCCTCCTGTGGTCCAATCTTCTTTTACTTCCCAGATGGCTCCACTGCCATGTACTAGGTATGCCACAGAGATTTCCATAGGAAAAAGGGTCAATGCGAACTAATACAATCTACCCTCCTGACATTCAAGAGAACCAAATAAAACATGACTGACTGTGTTTAAAAGAATGGAAAATGAAAAGACCATCCTCAAAAATAAACTAGTGTGCAATTTCTTACTACACAAAAGGAAGCTCTGGTATGGAAAAATGATGAACATCCTGCATTTGTTAATAAGGAAGCATTCTATTCAGTTCAGCAACAGAAACTTGCTGAAAAGTGATGAGTCACAATATTCGGCTCCTTCCTGTCCTTGTTCAGCGACGTGTGGGGAAAAGAGGATTGTACTGGCAGCTGGACCATCTCTGTCCCAGACCCAGCAAGGCCACTAAGATACTGCAGGAATCTGGGCAAGAAAACAAGCCTGGCTGGACTTCAGTATTTCCTCTACAAAACCAGCGGGTGAGGAGATGAGTGAGTTGGGGCATCTCTTCCATTTCAAATTGGCTGCAGTTTTATTCTCTTAAATAATTTACCGAAAAGTATTTATTCCATTAAATATAGGTTACTAATTTCCTTCTTAAAACAAACCCAAAAAATGGTCATTCCTTTCCATTATTCCAAACTGGACCTACTAGATCTCACATCTTATAAATTGTCTATAAATTAACATTTCATAATCAAAATTATCATACCTATAACATTTCTCCTACATTCAAAGAGCTCCAAAGACATGCACAGTATCATTCTGATCATTCTCTTTTGATGATAGTTATTTTTTTAATTTCTGAGCCATCAGACAAAAAATAACCCCTTGAAAATGTTCCTCATTTTTAACAAATGACAAGCATTGAACAAATCTAAGTGAATGCCTAGAGTATGGTTTTGAATCCTAAAACGTAAGCTTTTAAAACTATATTACATTGTTCTCCCCAACAGATACAAAAAATGTTAGCAAATAAATACCACAGTCAAATTTTGATTATCTGCCATGTGGGATGGTGAGAGAACCAGCACAGATAAGCGGTGCAGAGTCGGGGAGGAAACGTACAATTGGGCATTGGAATGTGTTTTATTCTTATAGTTGAATAAAACTATGCCTGGCATTCTGGAAATTGACAATACTGTACTTCAAGTTGAGTAAATAATGAAACTTCCCTAGGAAAAATCAACCCAAGAGAACGAGAAAATATTCTAGTTTGTAAATATTTTGGTTCACACCTTGGCAAATGAGAACATTGTGCAATGTTTAAAAAGATATTTTTAAATCCCTGCTATGTGAGACTAGAATGATAAAGATGCCAAATTATAAGAAGCGACATTGTCATTAAATATTTATAAAAATTCTTGCAGAAAGGAGCCCTAAAAGGCGTCACAATACCACAACTCAAGGTAGTATTATTATTATCAAATTTGCCATCTATAACACAAGAAATTCATGAGGTGGGAAACTCTCATGCCTCATTGTTCACTCCAAAGTTAGTTGGTTACATTCTCTCACACAGACTTTCAAATTCAATGATCTAAAGCAGAAACAGCTGCACTGGACTTTGTTCATGCTGGAAAACTGACATTTCTTTAGCAAGTGCCAAGTGCAGTCTCAGAATTATAGTATGTCAGACTAAATCCAAAAGGAGATGCTCTTATTTTCCTACATCATCCAAATGCTGTTCAGAATAAATTGCAAACAAGATCCCCAAAGCCATATTACCCCACAGCCCAAAGGAGCAACTGCGGCTGTCCGCGTATCACTTGGTCCAAAATGTTCACTTCATAGCGGCAGTGAGAAAGCAGGCACCAAAATGACCTTTGTTCCTTTCTACAATTACAGGTGATTTAGAATATTGTCAGATTAACACTGAACATGATCCCTTCATAGCTCCATGGCTTATATTCCTGGGAAGGTCAGAGGAACAATATTACTTAGAGCTGGAAGAGAAAGGATTCTCAGAGCAGGAGAAAATGTCCCCTGACAGAGGTACATGCTTCTCAAACTGAGAAGGAAGTGGCTTGGTTTGCACAAATGAGGAAGAACAGTGTCTTCTTGGACATTGCGCAACTCTTTTCCATTTGTATCCATGGGAAACCATGAGTCTGGGCTCTTCAAGTGGATGGACAGAGCCGATCTCAGGCAGGTTCCCCACCAGTAAAACCCAAGAGGAAAAGGAGGTAGCCATGTCCAGAAGACATAACACTAATACATTTTCCCAACTCCACAAACATTACCAGCACGCCATGGTAATAGGAAAAGAACCCCTATAGAAGTAAGGATGAAATTGCAAACACAAAGAGGTGAACAAATATTCCATAAAAACCAGGACCATGGGGCAAGACCACAAACTCAGCAAACATGGTGACTAACACCCATAGAAACTGAGTTAATAACAGTAAAAAGACTACTAGCTTAACTGTAATTAATATATTTAGAGATATATGTGAGAACATTTGAATATGGATATTCATATATTCAGAGATATATGTGAGAATAGCTGAAGAGGGAAATAGCTTGATGGAAGACCAAGTTGAAGAATTCTACCAGATTACAGTGCAGAAGGATGCAGATTTTACAAAATATTAAAAAAATTTTCAGAAGGGAAAAAATACAAAGAGACATGTGAAGAAACAATAGAAGGTAAAAGAAAAGCTCTCAGAGCTAAATAAAGATTTGAATCTTCAGATTGAAAGGGTCTCACAAGTACCAAATTGCTTGAATGGGGGAAAAAGACCTCTTATAGACATATTTTGGTGAAAAATCATAATTCAGAGAATAAAGCAAAAAATTCTAAGAGTTTCCGGGGTGGGGAGGAGTGGAGATAGGGAGGATATCTAAAAACAAATAAAATTCAGATTGTCTAGAGGCTTTTTAACACAAAACTGAAGCTAAAAGACAATGGATCCAAATCTTCAAAGTTCTGCAGGAAAATAATTTGGACCTAACCAAAGAAATCTTTATCTCTGAACATTTCAAACGTTTGAACATGAAAGAACTCAAAGTTTACTATCTATTCACTCTCTCCAGAAAAATTACTAGAAGATAAAACTAAGGTCTTAACTAGTTTGGGGATAGAAATTTTTTTTTTAATCAACAAAATTTGCCACCCTCCCATAACCACTCCTTCAAAATAAATTTCAGTCTAAAATTGTTTCTGAAAAACATTAATAACATTCTAGAAATAAAACATAGGCTCTCAATTGGGATTGAGGGATGTGGAATGGGGGATAGAGGGCAGTGAAGATGATACAAATCACGTAAACAGGACAAATAAATTATCTTGTGGGGGAGGGATAGATAGCAACTAGCTATTACTAGGAAAATATGTTTTAATTGATATATAGAAATGTAATAATAACCTATTACATAAATAGGAATATAACTTCCAGAGATAACTGGTAGGGAAGAAAATGAAGCAGACAATTCCAAACAGAGGGAAAAACTAACAGTAGCAATTTTAATAAAGAAGAAGAGGGGCCAGTCCCGTAGCCTAGCGGTTAAGTTTGGCATGCTCTGCTCCAGGGGCCCAGGTTCACAGATTTGGATCGAGAGTGTGGCCTTACACCACTTGTCAGCCATGCTGTGGTGGCAACCCACACATAAAGTGGAGGAAAATTGGCACAGATGTCAGCTCAGGGCAAATCTTCCTCAGCAAAAAAAAAGATAAGAAAGTACAATAAAAATAGAGAACAAAGAAAAATGCAAAATGTCTAAACACATTAGCAATCATAGTAAAGTTTAATGGATTAAATTTGTCTATTTAGAATTCAGAAACATTTCAGATTGTGGGGATTTTTTAAGTCCATCTCTGTTCTGCTTACAAGAAATCCACCTAAAGCTCAGTGACAGCAAATGTTGAAAACACAGTGGCAGAAATATCATTTACTAGGCAAATACTAATAAAATAAAATAGCTACACCATGTAGAACAGAATTCATGGCAAAAAGTATTAAACAGGACCAAGAAAGGAATATTTCATGTTTATAAAAGATCAATTTCCTAAGAAATAAGTTATGAAAGTATATCCATTTTCCTTTTAACATTTTGACATGAACATTTTCTGTATATAAATTTGTTTACTTTCTTTATCCTCCACCTATTATATCTAAAGACACATTTATTGTTAAACATCATTGTTAACACTGTTGCATAATCAACGCAAAATATCAACCCTCTCTCTGGTATTGCACATTTAGGATAGCTTCAACATCTTACTTCTACAAACAGTATGATAATAAACACCTCCAGAGATATTCTCCCTAAAAAAAGAAAGAAGAGGGAGGCAGTGAAATTGATAACCCAACTGACAGATTCACTGACCAACTGAACCTCAGACCCTTGGGCCATAAGATGGGAAGAGAAATTGATGCTGATAACAGGGGAACTGACTGATCTTGTCCTGCTCAACACAGACACTTTCGAAGAGCTTAGAGGCTCAACATGCACAACCAGTTAACACCTGCTTATGCTAGACACGTGCTCTTCCCTATTCAACGCATCATCTCTGTTAAGTTGAAAACTTGAATAACACATTACAAGTCTTTGTCTTTCCTCTCAGCGTTTCTTTTAATAAGAACACCAACTTTCTAAAATAAACACAAGGCACATGTTAGGGAGAAAAACACTCTAGCTCAGGTATAAAGGGAATTAAGTAAGGTACAATGATAGGCTGGAGCCATTTGTAAGGACTTATTTGAAATTCACAATAGTCCACAGAAAACTTTCCACAGCAGCTCCAATGAATCTTTATACTTAGCCCCCTTTTTCCTTATGTTCAAAATCCCTTCTCCTTCACAGATTCAGAGATGGCCAGGATTGAATATTTTTAAAGTTAGAGGGGCACAAATTTTTGTGCTTTTTCTTAGAGGATCTTCCACAAATTAATCAGCACTCTGAATAATTGAGCTGCAATGGTTTTTCAAGCAAGGTACAGTACTTAAGGGGGAATTGTGCATTCACACTGACATATTATTTTCTTTAAATGAAGGAATATTCTCTAACAATGAAACTGTAATGATAACTAGAAAGGCAGGAAGGTTAAGTTTTGTCTGCTTAAATCTGCCCCTTTTAGATTTTTCCCTTTTGTTCTCCACTGACCATACTTCCCAAACAATTATTATACACCTCTTACAGCTTCAAAAGCCCATAAAATTCAATAAAATTGTACTTACATCTCCATCACCAATGGAAATACTCACCTGAATACTAATGACCTCTTTATTTCCCAAGAGAATAGCTTCCCTCACCCACACTCCCATACTCCTCTCATCTCCCTCTGCTTCAGATCATACACTCCATGAGAATCATTCTTTTTTGAGACACTCTCCTTTTACAGTCCACTTGGCAGTTTTTCTTCGTTCTCTCTTGAAAACTATCCCTTCTCTTAATTGGCCTTCTTTTTGGACTTTTTCTTTTTGGCCTGCTATTGACCACTGCCCCTCACCCAGAAAAGACAACATCCTCATTGCTTCAGTGACTGCTTCTGTGGAAAGACTCCAGTTCCCATGTGTTGAAATATCTTTTTTCCTAACTCTCCACACACTAAATCCTCCATTTCCATCGGGCATGTCATATCAAGCCCTTTAAATAAGTCATCCCTATTCCCAGATCTAAGCCTCTTTTCATGACATATCTTAATTTGTGAAATATAAACCAGTACTCAGGGTCTGGTTAACAAAGATCAGAAACCTACAGAAATTTGGTGTGAAGTTATCTGTACGCGAAAGAAAGGCGGCAAAGGAGAAAAGAAATAGTTCTAAAGATCAAGAGCATATATTCCTCTGGTAAACCCAAGGGCAGAGGGGTAAAAACAGTTGTGAACCCGGCGCACAGTCAGCCGGCACAAAGCAGCATTGTTGTGCTGACGGTGTGCCCACTCTGGCTGCTCGATGCTCTGGCCTTTTGTTAAATATTCTAAACCTCACTCCTGTGTGTGAGCACTTACAGAACTTACAAAAGGAATGATCGCTGAACACTATACAATGCTTGTTAAGTGGCAAGAATAAATCACATCAAATTCACCTGTACTTCTTTGAAGGCGTATGAGGACAGGCTGCCATCAGGAGAACTCTGTACTCATGGTATTTCACAAATGAAAACAGACCAATATAATCTGGATATAAAACTAATTAAATGACTCCCCAGTGAAGAACAGCACCTGAGGCCAACCTGGCAGAAGGCTTCTAGTGATGTTTTAGAATTCCACCATTTGCCCCATCCAGTTAACTGGTTATTCATAATTTGAGTGAGGAAAACGAAGACCTGCAAATCAAACTTCTAGACAAAGCAAAGGCTAAGAAAGATTTCTGGCTGTTTGAATGAAAGACTTTGGATTTCAAAAGATCTCACCTGGATAATTAACGGGCCAACAGCAACAAGACAAAATTCAAAAGAAACACATGAAAATCCTGCAATCCAAAATCTGGATTGTAGAATGTTCAATAGGAATCAGCTGGTTTAACAGCAGGAGGTCTGAGTAGACAAAAATGTCTTAGCTAATGGTAAACTACAGTCATTGGTATGAACGGGCTGCCAACAATTAGTTTGCTCTTGAACTACAGCAAGAAAAGAACAGGCTACACCCCTTCTAGTAAGCAATTAATGGTTGGAGAGAATGAAAACTGCATGTGTCCAGGGAAGGCTGACCAGACTGGAGATGTAACTCCAAACTACTGTAAAAAAAAGAGGCAGTTTTAGATTATGATGTTCCACTGATCTTTAAATCCTGGCAAAACTGCCATGTGGAAAAGAAATTTACCTTGTCCCTGTCACTCCCAGAGTACAGAATTAGGACCAATGCCTGGAAACTCCAGGCAGGAAGTTTTCAGTTTAACTTAAGGAAAAAGTTTTTAATAAATGGGGATGTCACTAGAACTGAAATTTCCCATCATTGGAGGTATCTGGCATCTGGCAGTGTGCTCATCAGGTATGCTATAGGGAGAGGTTAAGGCATCAGGTATCATTGGTGTAAACAACATTTGCAATGTAAACAACAATTACCAGGAAGATAATTTCCAACCCTATGATTCATGTTGACTAGAGTATGTGTCTAAACTGAACCATTTGTCCAGACTGAACCAAGCTTCAAGAAGTGGGTTCAAGCCCCACCTCCTCTATGAAGCAAATCATGACAAAAACAGACCATATCTTCCACCGCGCCTACCTCCAGTATTAGACCATTTGGAGCTCAATTACAGAGTCTTATTTTGCTTCCTAAAAACTATGTATGAAATAGTCCATCTCTCAACTGTATCATAAGCAACCTGGGGTCATGGCCAAGCTCAGTCTACCAGATACCCTGGTAGCCACTGAAATCAAACCTGCTGACTCATTGCTTCTCTTGTTTTTTTTCATATAGCACGTATTCAATGTTTTTGCTATTACCAACATCTCCTTGATGTGAAACTGAAGACATACACAGTAATGGCTTCCTTGAGAGTTCCTGTGTCCTCCTCTCCCCTTGATATGTCAAAATTCCTATATTTTTCCATTTAAAACTTCCTGGCTCCCTCATGAGAATAATGGTCATAGAAATAGAAACACATTCTTGCAGCTTTTGTAGATAATAAAATATGTCTTCTTTCTTTCCCCTTTTACCTTAGAACGTGTCAATAGATGGCTCTGAGAAAGCAGAAATTCCAGGAGAAGATTTTTTTTTTTTATTAATGTTATGATAGATTACAAACTTGTGAGATTTCAGTTGTACATTTTTGTTAGTCATGTTGTGGGTACACCACTTCCCCCTTTGTGCCCTCCCCCCACCCCCCCTTTTCCCTGGTAACCACCGATCTGATCACCTTATCAATATACTAACTTCCACCTATGAGTGGAGTCATATAGAGTTCGTCTTTCTCTGACTGGCTTATTTCGATTAACATAATACCCTCGAGGTCCATCCACGTTGTTGTGAATGGGCCAATTTTGTCTTTTTTTATGGCTGAGTAGTATTCCATTGTGTATATATACCACATCTTCTTTATCCAATCATCAGTTTCTGGGCATGTAGGCTGGTTCCACGTCTTGGCTATTGTAAATAATGCTGCAATGAACATAGGGGTGCAACGGACTCTTGAGATTTCTGATATCAGGTTCTTAGGATAGATACCCAGCAATGGGATGGCTGGGTCATAGGGTATTTCTATTTTTAACTTTTTGAGAAATCTCCATACTGTTTTCCATAGTGGCTGTACCAGTTTGCATTCCCACCAACAGTGTATGAGGGTTCCTTTTTCTCCGCAACCTCTCCAACATTTGTCGCTCTTGGTTTTGGATGTTTTTGCCAATCTAACGGGTGTGAGGTGATATCTTAGTGTAGTTTTGATTTGCATTTCCCTGATGATTAGCGATGATGAACATCTTTTCATGTGTCTATTGGCCATATTCATATCTTCTTTTGAGAAATGTCTGTTCGTGTCCTCTGCCCATTTTTTGATCGGGTTGTTTGTTTTTTTGTTGTTAAGCAGTGTGAGTTCTTTGTATATTATGGAGATTAACCCTTTGTCGGATAAGTGGCTTGTAAATATTTTTTCCCAATTAGTGAGCTGTTTTTTTGTTTCAATCCTGTTTTCCCTTGCCTTGAAGAAGCTCTTTAGTCTGATGAAGTCCCATTTGTTTATTCTTTCTATTGTTTCCCTCAACTGAGGAGTTATAGTGTCCGAAAAGATTCTTTTGAAACTGATGTCAAAGAGTGTACTGCCTATATTCTCTTCCAAAAGACTTATTGTCTCAGGCCTAATCTTTAGGTCTTTGATCCATTTTGAGTTTATTTTGGTGTGTGGTGAAAAAGAATGGTCAATTTTCAATCCTTTGCATGTGGCTGTCCAGTTTTCCCAGCACCATTTGTTGAAGAGACTTTCTTTTCTCCATTGTAGGCCCTCTGCTCCTTTGTCAAAGATTAGCTGTCCATAGATGTGTGGTTTTATCTCTGGGCTTTCAATTCTGTTCCATTGATCTGTGGACCTGTTTTTGTACCAGTACCATGCTGTTTTGATCACTGTAGCTTTGTAGTATGTTTTGAAATCGGGGATTGTGATTCTGCCGGCTTTGTTTTTCTTGCTCAGGATTGCTTTAGCAATTCGCGGTCTTTTGTTGCCCCATATGAATTTTAGGATTCTTTGTTCAATTTCTGTGAAGAATGTTCTTGGGATTCTGATTGGGATAGCATTGAATCTGTAGATTGCTTTAGGTAGTATGGACATTTTAACTATGTTTATTCTTCCAATCCATGTGCATGGAATGTCTTTCCATCTCTTTATGTCGTCGTCAATTTCTTTCAAGAAAGTCTTGTAGTTTTCATTGTATAGATCCTTCACTTCCTTGGTTAAGTTTATCCCAAGGTATTTTATTCTTTTCGTTGCGATTGTGAATGGGATTGAGTTCTTGAGTTCTTTTTCTGTTAGTTCATTGTTAGTGTATAGAAATGCTACTGATTTATGCACGTTAATTTTATACCCTGCTACTTTGCTGTAGTTGTTTATTATTTCTAATAGTTTTTCTATGGATTCTTTGGGGTTTTCTATATATAAGATCATGTCGTCTGCAAACAGCGAGAGTTTTACTTCTTCGTTACCTATTTGGATTCCTTTTATTTCTTTTTCCTGCCGAATTGCTCTGGCCAGCACCTCCAGTACTATGTTGAATAAGAGTGGTGAAAGTGGGCACCCTTGTCTTGTTCCTGTCCTCAGAGGGATGGCTTTCAGTTTTTGTCCATTGAGTATGATGTTGGCTGTGGGTCTGTCATATATGGCCTTTATTATGTTGAGGTACTTTCCTTCTATACCCATTTTATTGAGGGTTTTTATCATAAATGGGTGTTGGATCTTGTCGAATGCTTTCTCTGCATCTATTGAGATGATCATGTGGTTTTTGTTTTTCATTTTGTTGATGTAGTGTATCACGTTGATTGACTTGTGGATGTTGAACCATCCCTGTGTCCCTGGTATAAATCCCACTTGATCATGGTGTATAATCTTTTTGATGTATTGCTGTATTTGGTTTGCCAGAATTTTGTTGAGGATTTTTGCATCTATGTTCATCAGTGATATCGGCCTGTAGTTCTCCTTCTTTGTGTTGTCCTTGTCAGGTTTGGGGATCAGAGTGATGTTGGCTTCATAGAATGTGTTAGGGAGTACTCCATCTTTCTCAATTTTCTGGAACAGTTTGAGGAGAATAGGTATTAAGTCTTCTTTGAATGTTTGGTAGAATTCTCCAGAGAAGCCGTCTGGTCCTGGATTCTTATTTTTGGGGAGGTTTTTGATTACCGTTTCTATTTCCTTACTTGTGATTGGCCTATTCAGATTCTCCATTTCTTCCTGATTCAGTTTGGGGAGATTGTAGGAGTCTAGGAATTTGTCCATTTCTTCCAGGTGGTTCAATTTGTTGGCATATAGTTTTTCATAGTATTCTCTTATGATCTCTTGTATTTCATTGGTATCTGTTGTGATTAGGAGAAGAAAGATTTTGAAGGAAAAAAAGTCAAAATTTGAAATTCTCTCGAGTCTCGAGTAGCAGACAGTAGCAAAGTCTTGCCCTCCAGAGAAGCAGGGCCGCATCTCCTCTCCATCACAGCTTGGAAAGATTGTAGCTGTGTCCGCATAAGCGGATTCCTTGAGGACACTGTCTTCCGTAAGATAGACTGGCCTTGCCTACGGATTGGCAGTACTAAAACAATCAAAGAAAGGAGAAGGAACAATTTTCTTCTGCAGCTAATTTTATGATCAATACTCACCTCTGGGGATAAACTGGAAGAGGGGATAAAGTAGAGAGCATGCACATATTCACTTTTAAATTTAAGTCATTAGCATTCAAATCCTGTTTGAAAATGTGAAATGATAGTTACTTCTCTAGTCTTACTTAGGCTGCTTTAGGTCCAAATCTCAAAAACGTGGCAGCTTACTAGAAGTGAGATTTGGAATTCAACTTGGCAGTCGTATCGGAGATGATGTAGAAACAATTAAAATGCACAAACTCACTGCATTACTCAAGCTTAGCATTCAATAATGTAATAGGTCTGGCCAAAAAGTATCCAATGTGAAATTACACTATCCAACTAAAAATTAAAAATATTTAGAGGCACAGTTAAGGAAACACAGAGGCACAAATAGCTCTAACTATCCTATATCAGTAACTGGCCAGACATTCATTTAATTAACTAATTTAGAATGAATCAGAGATCAAAAATATTCACACTTTTTTCTAGGATTCTGACATATGCAGTTTAAAAATAATTGATTCTGATTTTCCCAGTGCCTCCAAAACTCCCTTCTGTCAAGCCTCAGTCAATTCAATTCACTACATCATGGTTTTTTGTTTAGTTTAGTTTTTGACTTAATAGACTACATGTTTCAACTAAATACTTTGTAGAAACTTACTGATGTATGTTATATATGCAGAATTCATTAGTTTTGAGAGAATAGAGATCCAACCACCGACTGTAATAATAAACCTTTAGACTAGTCAGTGCAGGGGCAATTAACACATGAACACAACCACAACAATCTCTCCAAAGCACTCCGCTGAGAGCAGCAATGAAACACAACTAGGAGTTTTGTGGTATGACAACTAACTCTGACATCCAGAGCATCCATGGGGAAATTTGCTAAGAGGTTATATGTCCTTGAGGACAGGAATCATGTCTTATTTATTGCTGTATCCCTAGGATTTAGTTAGATCTATAGAAAGTGTTGAAAAAATATTTGCTGAATGGATAAATTAATATCCTATAGAGATACACCAAAGTACAGGCTCCAGCAGCACAAAGACACCTGGCTGAGGAGGGAAATGGGTCCTGAAACCCAGGCTGCATGTGCCCAGAGAAAAGGCTATCTTCTAATTTTCATGAAGCCATGATATGGGTTATCTATGGCCCTAACCAAAGACATCTCTACAATTGCTAAATCCAGGAGCTCGTGACACACCACCTACAGCTGCAAGCAAGACCTGAGGACACCCTCAATCCCATTCAACCACCACAGTGACCTTCTGGGACTGTGCCATGTGGCAAAGGATGACAGCCTTGTGGACTCCAGCATCAACACTTATAGTCACAAGGAATTGCTCTCGAAAGCCTGTTATTGCCGCTAGCGCATTGCTACATCCATTAACACCCCTCCCCTGGAGCCACGCTTTCCTCTCCTCCCGCACACTGTGGATAATGGTGAAAATCTAGATTTGCTTCTTCTCCATGACCTAGCTTGGACAGAAGATATTCTCATCTAAAGAAGTAACACACTTTCAAATAGATAGACATCCAAATCACAAGTGAAGAAAAGCTTAGAAGTAGGGAGAATACTATACTTAAGTAATAACTAATTTGAGCTCATTTGAGTACTTTTTTATCAGCCAAGCATTATGCTAAAGTGTTTATTTGCACTATTCCATTTAACCTTCCTGACCACACTATTAAGGAGATCCCATGATCCTCACTTGACAGATGGGCAAATTAAGCTTTAAAAGGTTAAATACCATGTACAAGGTCACACAGATGCTACGTTCAGGCCATGACACACAACACCCATGATCTTAGCTATTATCTTATTATCAATGTATTATTATCAATGTATTAGAGTACACAATATTCTTTTGGCATTCACAAGGAGTAATAAACTGATTCTGCTTTTAAAAAAGTTCTCGTGGCATTTTAGCTAGATTTTATTCTCTGTAATTAATGTGTCTGGTATTTAAAAGTACATCTGGCACAATATGTACTTTATGAATTACAGGAACATAAATTAATCACACTACAACATCATTATCTCTTATTTGTATGGAAATTCCAAATACGCTTTCAAATGTTTCCAATTACAAAGTACGTAGTTATGCATCCATTTTTGCATTATAAAAGTAATCCATATGTATTAAAAAAAACAGAGAAAACAAAGAAAAGCAGGAAAGAAAATATGTATCATCCTACCACCCAAACACAACTGTTAATACTTTGGGAAACATGCAATTTAAAGCTCAAAAATATTATCTGATTACTCATATAAACATAATTTCCCTCTCAAGACTCATAATTCAGAATCAGAAAAAAAATTTTCAAGTGTTGAAAAGATTGATGAACATTTTTTATATAATTCCTACATAGAGGCCAAACAAAAATTTGTTTAGGCATCCTGAAAAGGAATTTAAAATTTTGTTGAAATAAAAAGATCTGTTATTTCATTGTTCCTCATTTGCAGTAACATTTATCTTCAATGAATATTCAAGAAGCATGTTAATAGGAATTTTAGGAATGAATTCTACATTTCTCAGTAGACAAATTTCTTAAAGGATGCTACTCGACATTGACTTAAACTCTATATACAAATGCTCTAAGCTGCAATTCTTTACAAGTTCCATCATGGCCTCAAACGGTGATTTTAACCAAGGAAGATAAAATATACAAACAGCAAAATGAAAGAAGACTTTACAATCACACCTGACTAGCTCTCTCTTACTGCAGACTTTGATAAGCTACTAACTTTTCAGTAAGTTGCTGGCCACCTAGAGTGAGAAACCAGGTTTCCCAATTATTAGTCCAGAGCCTTCTTGGAAATAATGAGAGTGTCTATTTATATAGTACTTGATATATCAATATTATTGTTATTACTATTATTCAAATAGTAGTATGGAAATGACACATATCTTAGATGGTAGGTACCTACTTGCTCACACTACACCCTCACATGCTTGCCACCACTAAATATAGAGGAGTTTGAATTGGGTTCCATGTGCTTCCACTTCTCATCAAGAGCTCTGATCCCATCTTCTCTTTTCATCCCTGCTCCCTCCTCATTCCACAGGGACCCAAGTAGGAACTCTGCTAAACCATTCCAGTTAAGACAGTTACCTTGTCATCCCTGCTCCCCACGGTTTCTATTTCACTCTCTCTCATTTCAAACCCTAGTCCAGAGGTGCCAGCTAACAAGCAATTTGAACAGGGAAAGAAGAGTAATGAACTGTGAAATGAGGAAAAGGCAGACTGCCGAAGGGAAGTGGTGAGACTCTACAGGGAGCTGCCTGGCTTCTCCAGAGCCTGGGTGTTCATCTTCTCCACAGGGCCTCTCTCTGGGTCAACCTCTCCACCTCTTGAGATGACAGAACTTCAAATCATATTCAACTCTTTCTAAAGATTGATACATGGCATTATGCCAAGTGAGAATCAAAAATGGTTTGAGAAGCAACTGACACATCACGCGATGTTTGTTGATTTTTCTAAATTTAAATCAGAACTATTTTTGCCTTATACACTTTTTCACTTAAAGATATTTACAAAATGTTATTTTTAGATAATAAATTGAAGGGAGTTTTCCATTTAGAAAATTAAAACTGCCAATTGGCTATTAATAGACTTACTAAACTGAACTTAGCAACCTCTCTGAATCCCCCTAGGATGGCCGGGCACTTGTAGGCACTTCATCGCTATCTGAAGAATGGCTGAATACTTACAAAGAAAGTTCCTTCCTGCCTTATCGTTAATATTCTAATTCTGGGCACTAGTGGAAAACACGTGCCTAGACACTCCCCATGAGATGGAATCAAACTCTCTCTTCCTAATAAAGTAGTAAAATATGTATACACAAGGTTTAGGCTTTTTAAAAATATATATTTCAATAAGTTGTTTCAATCATTGACTCATCTATGAATTTGAAAGCTACCATAAAAATATAATAGACATGTTCTAAATGTTTGCTTTTATTTACCCATTACATAATAAAAAATTAAAAGACTAAATTTCCAAAGAATATTTTTAGAAGAACAAACTTTCTATAAAGCTCAAACTTCACTAGAACTTCTTTTTACTTTGAACTTAAAAACAAAATTTTCTTGGTCCTTACTCTTTTCTTCTTGACACCAATAACTGTAAAAACAAACAGTTAGCAGGTAACACAACACTGCAATCATGTCTAAATTGACCTAGATCAAAACAGGACAAGTCAAAACAAAAATTAAACACTGAATCAAACACACCAGCAACTGGCAGGGTTCCCAGAAGGTCACCAAACTTGTACTGGAGAAAACTGTCAATGTTTCCTGAAATTTTCAAAGCTACCTCTGAGTTTTTCACTAGTAAAAACCACAATGCCAAAGAAACAACAAAGAGAAAAAACTAAACTGAATCCTTAGAAATGAGAAAACTAGTGGAAAAAATTACCTTTCACAATTGATAGCTATAGATTTATTTTCTTGGCATCGTGGACACATTGTTTTCAATGGTTTTTCATTAAGGAAATCTTTGGAATAAATAACCCTGCCATCAAACTCAGTCAAATGGGACAGGCAGATCTACAATACTCCAACAGCACTCTGTCTTGGATTATGTGCCTCTGTCACATCATCTGACTTTTCAGAAGGCAAATAGTTAAACAAAAAATGTACTGACTAGAACATAGGAAATCTGAGTTGTTAACTGGTACCACCACTCACTATTCACCAGCCCTTAGCCAAGAACGATGTCTCCAAGTCTTCCTCATTTATATCAAATTCTAATATCCCTTATGGTTCTAAAAATTCTATGAGTACCTGGGAATCCCATGTCTATGGTTAATGTGTAATGTTACAGAGTCCCTCTTTATAAAGGACATGATTACTCTTTCTCACAATGAATTAACCAAACTGCTTAATTTTTTCATCAGCCTGAGCATCAACATTAACTGTTCTCAGGTGATCCCGATGCGCAGTCAAGTTTGGGAGCCAGGGGGTTAGACCAGGGACTCTCAAAGTGGGGTCTCTTGCCAACATCACAGCTGGGAACTGTGAGATGTTATTCAAAATGCTGAATTATTTTCTGAAAAACTTGAACTGCTTCACTTATTCTGAAACAAATTCTCCCACCAGTTAAAACAGAAAAACCATCAAATGAACAAAAGCTAAATTACTACTTCTTCTTTTAGGATCCAATTTGCAGAGGTGAAAACAGAAAAGAGAGCTTCAGTTTAAAGCATTCATTAATGGCCATGGTAAAAAAAATTGCTATGAAGCATTTACTATGAGCCAAACAGCAAACTTCACATTTGTTAACTCATTTACTCCTCACACTGGCTGAGGCAGGTATCACTACCCCAGTTTTACTAACGAGACAGAAGCAAACAAAGGTCATGTAAGTTGTCCAAGTTCAAACAACTAGTAGCTGACAGAGTCCGGATTCAAGGCTCGGCAGTCTGGCTGAAGACTGTGTGTCCTTAACAGGAGATGGAGAAAGGTGAGAAACAGCCTCCCAGGCTAAATTTCTTTGAGGGAGACTGGCCCACCTGCCAGATATAAACATTTCAACTTTGTGCCTCACGAGAATGATAATGAACCAAGCTGAAGAATTACTATTGCATGCTGAGAAATATAACCCAAAGATAATAAATGCAAATAAAAACATGTATCCATTTCCTGTAGTGTGTTTTACTCAAGACTTTCAAGATTGGCCTTAATTTTAAAACCATCCACTTTGGAACAAATAGGACCCTGAAAATGAACCTAAATGAATGCCAGGTAACTCTCATCAAAACCTTCCTAAATGAAGACAGGTTATGTAAACAAGTGCAATTAAGCAAGCTTCTTTACAATTATCTGTGCTCCAGGCCTATGCCTGTAAGTGGAGAATCAGAAAATCACTGTGGGGCATTGCAGTATTGCTCATTTCTAATTGGCCGCTCACTGCAAGCAGTGTTGCTACATCTGGTCACTGTGAATTGCAACATCGCAGACTCTCTTAGCTCTTCAGTTAAATTATCCAGAACACATAATTTGATTACTGGAGTTAGAATTGGTTTCCGCATGCCTTCATTTTTTCCCATCAAGAGATGTGCCTCTGATTATTCCTTTTCAACCCCTCAGCTACTCAGCATTTCATACATAGAGAGCCAAATAGAAAACTCTACTTACGTTAAATTATAATTACATTTAATTTAATAACATTAAATTCTAATCATTTTCAATTTAATAACATTAAATTGCAATTTCAAAAGTATCCCAATGAAGACCTGATTTCCTGAAAGGAGGAGGTTCTAAAATGCTTATATGCTGGAACGTGCACTATGTTTAGTTTTCTAGAAATCAAATAAGATCGCTAATAGGCAGGGTGTAACCTCTTGCATTTAAAGATGTAAGACAAGTCATAAAAAGGCACTCTAAGCTGGAAATCTAGTGTTCAGTTTATCATTGATTAAAGGAGAATCAAGACGAATTTTAAAGTACAGAATCACTTGGCATCCTTTTTGGAATTAATACCATAAACATTTTTTCCCTAGAACTATCTGGTCCTAAGAGAATCATCCAAGATCACTTCCAATCAAATAATGTAAAAGGAATTGCTTTTTCTGTATGTGGTTTAAAGCATTTTGAAATTATTGCAGTGAAGGAGGAAAAGGATTCTTAAATTACCCCAACTGCCCTTTTTGCCAGTTTAGGCCTGTCCTTGCTCTGTGTCCTCATTTTGCTTTCTTTTATATTGTCTTGAACAAACATTGATATAACTGGATACAGTTTCTTTTATTCTCTCTCTCAAGAACCTAAGAAACACCAGATAGTACTTCTCAACTGGTTCTCTTGGAGATCACAGTATGCCACTTCTAAACATTCTCTTACCATTTGAATTTTCGTTTGAAAGGAATGATATTCTAGAAAGCCAGATTTTAAGACTATTTAAATGTGAAAGTTAATAGACTATAAGCGCCACCAGATGGTGAAACCTTCACCATAGTGAGTAATAAAGACTAGGCTGTTGATTTGAAGCTAATCTAAAAAAAAAATTCTAGAAAGTTCCTTATAAAATATGCAATAAAATTATGAAGATAATTTGAGGATGTCTGTATGTTCACATTCTGGTAAAAAGCAAAAACTGTAAATTCTAAGGGTGAGGTTGGCATGTAAATACAAAATTTGACCATGTTATCAAACATATTTTTCATTTCAAGCTGTTTGGGGGTTTTTTGTTTTGTTTTTAGTCTGTGTGTGGGGTGTATATATGAGCTAACAAATATTTATTTACTATGCTGGACACTTTAGAAGCATTATTTCATTTAACTCTGACAACAATATAAGAATTACGAAGTACGCATTGTATTACGACAGCCCCCATTTTACAGATGAAGAAAGTGAGGCTCGGAGAAATTATGCAACCATCCAAGAGCACCGAGAAGCAGAAGAGCAGGTCTTCAACCTGAGGCTTGAGCCTCAGACCAAAGCTCTATTCCTAACCATTACCTACATTTCCCCCAGTTCTCCAAACACAAGCTTAGCCCCTGTCCCTTAACAAGTCCATATACCTCAGTCCCAAATTGGCACAGAAAATAGCCACTTGGAAAATAACCATTTTCTGTACAGAAAGTCTTGGTACAGTTAGCACTGTGTCCACCACAGCACACATGTGCTGGGACTGGAGTCATGCCTATTCTAGATTTTTATCCAAAGTCAGATTTTCTAATCCATTTAAGCCCATTTGCAAAGTCATTCTTTTCTGTACTAATGACTTAGAAACAGCTGGAATTTTTTTAGCCAAAGTTTTGAAATCTCAGATCTCTATTAAAAGAGAAAAAGGAACCACTTCAGGTCATCCAGAGAACTGCAATACTGAATTCCTTTCCATTCTGGAGAATTGGCACGAATCCCTTAAACCTCCAATTGTTTAAAAAAAAAAAAAAGCCTGCACACGAGTCCTGTAACGTGCACTGCTGACACGGATGATCTGGGATCATCTCACTCAGGCCAAAGATTCATGTTATTACAGCTAGAAGACGCTTATATATATTTCTTCTTTGGCTTCATTTCAACTCTAAAAAAAAAAAAAGAAAGAAAATTCCTACTCTCTCCTAAAGCAAGTATGCAAATTCTACCATGTAAAAATTGCTCAAGGTGATGGCTAAGTCTCTATCCTTTATAGGATCCTCCAAAGTCTACAATATATACTTTGTTTTAATATGGGTAAACCTCTATTGATGAATACCTAAGATTTTCGGAAAAGTGGGAGGGGAACTTGCAGATGTCTGCCCTTACCTCGCTGAGGTCCACCCCACAAGTTCCCTAAAGTGAGCAAGCACTAGCATCGCCTGGAGAGCTCATTAAAACACACATGGCTGGGCCCTAACCCCGAGTTTCAGCCCAGGCCCTAGAGTTTGCATTACTAAAAGTTCCCAGGTGACGCTGATGCTGCTGGCCAGAGACCACACATTGAGAAACACCGCTCTAACTCGCTGGTTCCCCAACTTCTCCACAGGGGAATCTCCTGAGAACAGTTTTTTTTTTTTTCTTAGATGTGGATGCCCAAAGTCCCCCTCCTAGAGATTCTGATTTAATTGGCCTGGGGTGCCGCTCAAGCACCGAATATTTGCAAAGCTCCCCGAGGGAGCTATCGTGCAGCAACCTGAAAGAATCTCTGATCCAGTCCACACGGCCCACCGCCCCGTGCGCTCCCGGGCGCGCCACGTGTGGACGCCGCAGCCTCTTCCAAGAAGTCAGAGGCAAGGGAGGATGAGCTTACAGGAGTAAATCATCGCACATTATTCATTCTCAGAGATGACACACTGAGCAGAAATCAGCCCCCAGCGAACCTCCCAAGATGCATTCACACCCAGTGACTTTGCAAGACAAATCCTGACATCCCAGCCTCCAGCCTGGGCGCGGAGTTCACCTCACGGCTCACCGAGCGCGTCCGCGCGAGGAGAAAACTGCACCCTCGGGACACCCAAACTGCCAAATTGCAGTCCCTGGAGGGCCAGCCCTGCAGCCCCTATTTGTCCTTCTGGCAGGGAGAGGGGAAAAGGCGGTGTCACCTTACCTGGCACGGCGTCCAGAGTCGGGCTTGCTGTCGCAGCCAGCTGTGTGTTCCTCCAGGGGGCCGGCGGCGTCCCGAGCAGTGTCCAGCCCCAACCTGGCCGGAGTCGGGGCTGCAGCGAAGCCCGTCTCCCTGCAGCGGCCGGGCAGAGCGGCGGCTCCGAGCCTCGCTCCCAGCCCCCTGGAGGCGGAGCCCGCAGATAAGGTTCGCGCTCCCCACCCGCCCCCTTTCCGGGGCGAAGGCCAGAGGGTGGGTTTTGGATCTGGATCTTGAAGCGCGAACTGTTAGTGGAACCCTAGTAGAAACACGCTCATTTCAAATCCGGCAAGGACCAGGACATGCACGCCCGGGAGAGGCGAAATGAGGGGCTCCCTGGACGCAGGAAAGATAGAGGCAAGCCCCAAGGGAGGACAGCACTGGGGAGCCTTGCCCCACAGATCAAAGGAGGCCTTCCTCCCTCCCAGGGGCGCCAGGTCAGTCCCCCTGGTCTGCCCAACCCCTGGCTGATGCACCTGCCTTTGACAAGGTCATAGCTGCTGCAAAAGCTGAGGGGAGTTCACTCGCCAGAAATCAGGTAGGCAGTTACCTTTGAGGATTTAGGAGTTGTAGGGAAGTCCTGGAATAAGGTGACTGCCTGAGGACAATAAAGGGATGCTCTGTGCTGTGCCTCTTTTAGTCCATTACTCACAGAACAGCCAGAAAGTTCTATACCATTCACGTGCTTAGAACCCCGATGTGCTGTGGCACCCCTGCTGACTCTCACCTGTCACTCTTCCACTTCCCCCAAGATGGCCAGCCTGCCCTTCCTTACACACACCAGTGTGTTCTCCTCTCACTTGCTCTTTCTTCTGCCTCCAAAGCCCAGTCCCAGACTTTATCATGGTTGCCTGCTTCTCTTCATTCAGGTCTCAAACATCACTTCAGAGAGTCCTGCCTGCACACCCCACCCGAATGGAGCCCCCACAACCATTCCCATGCCCTGAGCCGGCTTTATTTTCAACAGATCACTTACCACTATTTGAAATTGTATTATTTGTTTGTTGTTCTTTTGTTTTGCATCCCTCTCAAGGTAAGCTCTATGAAGACAGAAAATTGGTCCATTTCCAGCTTTATCCTCTGCATCTGGAACACTACCTGGAACATCGACAGTGCTCAGCAACTATCCACTGCGTGAATGTGAGAAGTAACTTCTCCCCAGGGGAGAAGCTTCACAAAGAAATGCCTTCTTCAATAACTAAATCCTATTGAATTCAGGTCGGATACAAACCTCTTGGGATAATCATCATTTCTCAAATTTCTTCATTCATTCATTCATTCATTCATGTGTTCATGTTATAGTCCATTGTTATGCAAATATGTTTCTTCATGGGTCATACCAATGAAAATATAATAATAATTTCCAATATCAAGATATGGATAGCAATTTCCTAAGAATACTCTTATTAACGAAGACAATACATTCCAACCTCTCAGCAAATGACCTTTTCTCCTACTTTGCAGAGGAAATTGAAGCCTGGAAAATTCAAATCTATACCCAACTATTTCTGCTTTGTATCTGTTAGAATAGAAAAGGGGTCCCCCAACTTTTGCTCTGTGTCCCACCTCTTTCTGTCTCCTTAGGAGCCACTCCTATTGATGGTTCCATCTCCTCTTGTGTCTTTAACCTCTTCCTCTTAAATAGCTTATTGGGCTTACTCCAGGCTCTGCTATCCCAACTCGTTACATACTGGGGTTTGTACTCCTTCCTGAAAGTGCTCCAGCCAAGTTGCTAACAATCTCCTATATTCAATGGAGTAGGGGTACTTTATCAGCTTCTGATTCAGGATGCTAGTGATGGGGCCCAGGGATCTATAGTCTGCAGAAGCGCCCCCCTAGGTTCTTAATCTGGGATCCAGTTTGGCCCTCAGGGAGTCTGTTAATCTCTAGAATTTCCATCAGTATTCTGTGTACACACATATATTGATTTTTCCGGGGATGGCTTTTTGGATTCTTATAGATTATCAAATCATGGCCCTCTGAGCCCTCTTTCACTCACAAAAAGGTTAAGAGCCCTTCATCTACTCCTGTGTCTACAGCTCCAACCAGGTCTCTTTCTCCCATTTTCAGCCACTATCCCAACTATCCACAGGACATCTTCACTTGTGTGAATGACAGGCACTTCAAATGAAATATGACCAAGCCTGAGTTTATTATTTTTCTGTCCCCCTCCACAAAAGCCTGCTCCTCCTCTCTGCATCCTCTATCTTTCCCAAAGTCACCGCGGTTGATCCAAATGCTCAAGAAGGGACTTTGCCACAGTCTTCACTGTAAAGTAAATCTGACCCTCTCCTGATTAAAACACCAACATGATTTTCCATTGCTCCTAAAACAAGCTCTGAACTCTTCAGCGTGTCCCCAATTCTACCTGGCTTACCGCTCCACCCTCAGGACTTCAAACTCCCTCCCCACCTCCTCAGGCCTTGACCCTCTAACATTAGCCATACTGGGCCCTCCATGCCCAGACTTCCAACCTACAGAAACTGTGATACAATTAATTTGTGTTGTTTTAAGCTGATAAATTTGTGGTAATTTGTTACACAGTAGAAAACTAGCACCGTGACCATAAGCCCAGCTAGTCTAGCAAGGTGTAAATTTCCTGAGCTGTTCATTTTAATAAATGCAATATCTTTTCAATGTGTAATTAATATTATTTACTTATATCCATCAATAAATATTTTGTTAATTATTTAATTATAAATTAATTGATCATTTAATAAATTTAATATTCATCATAAATATTTATTTAAGTAAGACTTGCATGTAAGCATTTAAATTTAAAAATTGGTAGAAAAAATATGCTTGCTAATTAAAATTTCCCAATTTTTGTTTTAGAACATTCTTGTACCCATAACTACGTTAATGCCTCTTCCTCAACGACAGAGATCTAAGTCATAGACCTCAAAACTAAAACAGAAGAGACCAAAAGAACCCTTTATAGTCCTCCATAGTCCTCCTTGTCTATCTCAGCACCATCCAAACCCACGCTATCTAAGCAGAAGCAGCTGTGTTGCAAAAAGATGGGCTGTAATTAATATCTTGCTCCCTTAGAAATGCCTTCTGCCCTGACTTTTCATGGCTCACTTCTTCTGCTCAAGGTAATAATTCTTCCTCTTCTCCAGCAGAATAAGCCTATATTATTGCTATATTATTTCCAAGCCCAGGCCCTGCCTAAAATCCCTCTAAAATCATGCACCATTCACAAAGGCAAGAACTTCTCAAATGCTCTTTCTAGCATTGCAGGCAGGATCATCCCAAGCAAATTTTATTGTTCTCATCCTTTCTTCTGGTAATACTATGTAAAGGAAATGCAACTAAAATTTAAATCAAGGACATGTGTAAAGGAAGTGAGAAGTTACCTGGAAAGAGAAAGGACGAATTACCTGATGGTCTTGGAGCTGAAGACCACGGAAACCAACTCTGGATGTGCTCAGCAGCAAAAGGAAGTATTGGAATGATAGTGGCCACAGGACTGATAGGAAGGCTTGAGAGCCCAGCTTGGGCAAAGACAGGCTGGGCAGGCCCAGAGTCTGTGCAGCGGGCACTGCTTGACAGTCTGGTAAAGGCACCACAGCTTGAAAGAAAGGACTGCATGTTTTTCCCGCCCTTGCAACACTCTGCCCAAGACCCAAAGTCCAGAGAGAGAGTCAGCTTAGCCTGGCTTGGGTTACATACCCCCACTCCCTTAGCTAGGGGAGGCAGGTCTGACAGTCCCAAACCTGATGGCTGGGAAATGTCTGATCATAGGATACCAGGTGACAATCAGGAACTGGGTATTATCTGATCAATCTGACCATAAAGTCAGCCCTGTCCAGTAGCACAAATACCTTCACAAGTAGCCTTCAAATACAGAAATGTCTGATCATAGGATACCAGGTGACAATCAGGAACTGGGTATTATCTGATCAATCTGACCATAAAGTCAGCCCTGTCCAGTAGCACAAATACCTTCACAAGTAGCCTTCAAATACAGAGTAGACTTGAGTAGTTCCCCAAGTCATGAGGAAGAGGGAAATGCAGGGTGCTGACTGGAGAGGCTTGGGTCCCATGCTCTCTCCTTGGAGCCGGGTGTGGAGCCCCACCCAGAGCCCACAGACTGGGAAAGGGAGATGGCAGTTCTTCTAATAGAATCAAGGCTCTGTTAATGAAAATAAAAGGAAACAGACCTGAGAGATGGGGATATCAAAAAGCAACAAATGTTCACCAGTTTGCACCTTTTGCTGTCCAGCTTCCAAATACAATCTTTTCCCAAGTGAAAACAGCCCAAAACCTCATCAGATTACTACATTAAGCCCCAAATCCAAGATGGATTTGGACTGGGACCAAGCATTTTTTTGGACAGGTTTCAATGCTCCAGCAACCCATGGCTAAATGGTCAAACTAACCAGTATCAACACTGGGGAGAGAAAAAGTAACTCCAGTAAAGACCACCAACTTGGAAAAGGGGAGAAAAAATACACATCACCCCACCACCATTGTCCATAATACGTCCTGCTAAAAATAGCCAAGACCAGTTCCCAGAAGAGAAGTGTGTGTTCTGATCTGCCCCCCAGGAGTATCTCCTTTGACCATTGATCATAGGACATTTTTGCCAAGGTTGAGGTTGATCTGAAAATATAACTTCCTTTAAACTCTAGGAGGCTTCTTGTAAATTCCAGAGGCTAGAAACTAAAGACTTGTGTCTTGTCTAGTCACAGTCCCTGAATACAGACATCTACTTGAGGATTCTGGTTTCCTGGAGGCAGTTTCAGTGTTCTGCCCATTGTCCTAGCCTCTGCCCAGAGCAATTATAAACAGGGATATGGGTTAGAGAGTCTCAACCATCTGACCTTTGACGCCAAACCCCATCGTTGCAGGGAATGTCATTATCCCCTTTGACAATCAGACGCTGAGTAACAAGAGCTGCATGCAAGGGTACTGGGGAGTTGGCTTCTCCCAGAACACGATCTTATTTCCTCTGTGGTTCCCACTTCCCTGCTTTTGATCACACTAACCTTATCACTAAGCAGAGAACTTGCCTTCTCGCAACCATCCAGGGCTCCAGATTACGAGGCTTTAAGCCATCTCATTTTGCAGGCTACAATCAGTGTCTCCAAAAAGGCCATGTCTTTTGTTTTCTGTTTACTTTCCCTGTTTTCAAAACGAGCTTCAGCTTAAGTATATCAATTTCTTACACGGTCTTGCTAAAGACTGCAAGATGTAGCCCAAAAAACGTCAATACCTTTATGTTTTCCTTCTGTGTCTCTGAAAGACTCAAAAAGTCTGAGTCCCAAGTTCCTACAGGCTATGGCTTAACAAGCTTTTCCCTTATTGCATAACAATGATGGCCAACTTCCCAGCCCTGGACAGAGCTTCTTTTCTGCCCTCACTCCTCCCTCACCTAGATAAGTTTGCATGTTAAGCTCTGTGACTTGTAGTACCATACTTCTGACCCTGATTTCTGTATCAATTAGCGCTCCTTGGTTGAAGCAAAGAAACTGTTTCTAATTTACACAAAAAATTAATCCTTTGGAACAATATGAGTAGCTCACAGAAGAAATGGAAAACTAAGTTTAGGAAAAGAGGAACCAGATAAAGCTGCAGAGGGAGCAGGAACTACTTAGCATTCTTAAAAGAATATCACTAGTGGTAGAAAAGAGCTACATTTTTTCCCATTCATATATTAATCTACTCAATGTATAAGGACAGTGGGTTTCATTGGCCTAGCTTAAGTCACCTACTAACCCCTTAGATTATAAGAGAACAAGGCATCCAATTGTGCTGGCCTGCTAAAACTGCCCACAGTGGGGGAAGAAGAAATCCCCAAAGGAAGTCAGGATACTGGTACCATAAAAAGGAGGAATGAATGCTGGGGGCGCAAAACAAAACAGAACAGCCACTACAGAGACAGGAAAGCTATGCCATTTCCTTAGGGCTTCTTTAGAATGAACTGTAGAAGCCACCTCCTTCTCCTTCCAACACCTACATCCTTGGATCGTACACATACCTCCAGTTTGACGAATAAATCCCAAAGGCCTAATATACAATAATTGTATTCCATCTAAGAAGACATGGCGTATAATAGCCCTACCCTGGAAATAATTAGGGAGTATCTCAGATGCTCACTGCTAAACTATAGACCTTGGGCCATTGTTTCCAGAAAGATCACAGCCCAGAGGCCCGTGATTTTACAGGAGTGACTTGAGTGGTCCTTAGTTTTGGCTCCCATGAGAACATCGTTAGACCACTTAACCTGCGGAGGGCATCATCCACATGGACTGGTTTAGGGATGGTCATATGACCCGAACTGAGCTAGCAAGAGGTCTCTCTAGGTCTTTGGAAGTGAGAGACAGAGGGGTTTTGATGGCTTTTGTTTTATTCTTAGATTTTGAACTCTAAGGATTAGGTAAGCCTAGATCTTCCCAGGAGAGACCCTGACCGAGAATAAAGCCAACACAGAGAAAAGCAAAACTACAGAAAGAAAGAGAACCAGCTACTGACATCATTTCAGTGTTTACATCCAGCCATTACTGAAACTAGACCCACAACTGGATTTTTCCCTTATGTGAGCCAATAAATCCCTTTTTTGTTTAAGCAAATTCCAATTGGGTTTCTGTTATTCTCAACAAGAAGAGCCCTAAATTGAACACCCAAAAGCAATTCTGAAGCTAAAAGACCCTTAAGAAAAGAAAATGTCAATATAAAATCCTTTAGTGTCTTAAATCCTTCTTGAATTTATGGCTTTAAATGATAAATACCAATGCTTAATATCATAGTTCGGTATCAATAATGAACATTTTTGTAAGTCCCCTGAAAAGTCCAAAAGCCCAAGATAACTTGACTCATATTCTAATTTGGTTGGACGATGTGCAGGTCTTATTTCTGAGGGAATGTTCTTAGGTCCAAATGTGAGACCCCAAATTGGCAAGTAAAGATGAAAAATATTACAAATTTACACAAAAGTGCAGTCAGAGAGATTTTGGAGATAATTCTTCCATTTCATAGCTTTTCTCTTTTTCAGTTTCAGGATCCCAAGTTCTTCTGGCCAAGAGAACGCTGAATACATTCAGGTTCCCCAGAGTTTGGGCGACGTTTCTTATATTTTTATCTTAGGGCTGAAAGGCAAATTCAACTTTCCTCATATGTAAACCATAGCATAAAAATGAGAATACCCAATTCTAACCAGCTGTAGCAATGATTTCTTAGTAGGGTTCTTCCTACAGATACTCTTCAAAAGATGCTTCATTATGGTTAGCCCAGCAAAGAGGGAAGACAAGAGGTGACTGGCCTCTGCGTTGAAGTCATTTATATACAGGCATCTTCAAAAGTAGACGGAAAATATATTCGTTGTTGGTTAATTCATTTATGATTGAAATATTATATCTAAAATGAAAGCACATATTCAGTACTAGTTTTCCTTTGAGTTAGAGTTAAAAATTGGAAATAGAGTTCTATCAACAAAGATTCCACAAGTCCCTGAATTCTTTGTAGAAATGGTTAGTAACAGGCTGGGATAAATTAACAAGAGTCCAATTTTCATTAACTTTGAAGTAATAAAAATAATTGTTTCAAGTTCCATTGTGTGTGTTTGTGTGTATGTGTGTGAAAATGGGAAATATTTGAAGATATTGAAGTTATTTAATATATTTTCCTAAAAAACTATACCAATCCCAGTTCTTTGAACTTTTCTTAAAAGTTATATCTTGAGCCAGCCCTGACGACCTAATGGTTAAAAGTTCGGCACACTCCACTTCAGCAGCCCAGGTACGGTTCCCTGGCACAGAACCACACCACTTGTCTGTCAGTAGCCGTGCTGTGGCAGCAGCTCACATGGAAGAACTAGAGGGACTTACAACTAGAATACATAACTATTTACTGGGGCTTTGGCGAAGGACAAAAAAAGAGAGAGAGGAAGACTGGCAACAGACGTTAGCTCAGGGTGAATCTTTCCCAGCAAAAAAACAAAAAAGAGTCATCTTTATTCCTCCAACCTTTTTATTAGCACCCCTCAGATTTCTTCAAGTACTTCATAGTTCCCTGAATAATAATAATTCTCACAGGAAATTATCAGTGATGACCACTTGGATAAGACATTCCAGACTATACTGCTTACTTTAAAAAAGAAAACCAATTCTATACTCTTTAGCTTCACGAGTCACGTTAACAATCCCTAGATTTTTTTCTGTCATAATAAGTCATTTATTATCCAACTTGCATTTTTTTCCCAAGTAAATCACTCAGCACTCATTTCCCTTAAACTTTAATTCTGTTTAATTCCATTTTCTTTTTTAGTATTAGCTGACAGGCAAAGGTCACTTTGACCAGATTTAAGAGATATTTCATCATATGTCCTATGAAAAATTAGGATGGTGGGTGAAACGATGTCTATGATCACTTTCGTGTGCTTGAACCTCTGTGAGGGCAGTCAAGTCATAGTTACAATCATACATTATAACCTCCATTTTTTTTTCTTACTTCCCATATTCTGTAAATCATAGCTAATGAAATAAACTGTCTTCTAGAGTCATAACTTTCAATTCTGAGTATAAAATCTTTCTTTCCTAACCTTCTAGATTTATCATTGTTCTTAAAAAGGAGAGTGTGTGTGCACTAAGTGTTTACGTGGATTTTGCCCCAGTCTGACTGCATAGAACTTTGTGAAGCTAATCTTTTCTTAACGAGATATACAAGCCTTTTTTATCAGGTGCTATTTCTAGAACTTGTCATCATAAATGAGGCCATCTGCCTGCATGACGTCCTGTTGTAAGGAATAGGGAGAGAACTCCCTTCTGCTCTGCCAAGGTTTTCCCGGGCTTAAAGCATACTTGGGAAGCTTCACGGAGCAGCAAAGGGTGCGGGTGAATGCACGCCAGCCTTTCAAAGATGCCAAGTTATTCAAACGGAGCAGTCCCTTCGCCGTGGCAGAGTCATCTCCCAGAATCTGTGCACAGTAGAGATGTGGCTTCCGCCTTCAGCCCTTCCGAGAGCTCATTTGATAAAGCCTTTGAGCCTGAATTTGAGAAAGCTGCAATGTACCCGATGAAAACAAGGTTTAATAAGGGTCCAGCCCCACCGCTCACCACAGCTGGTCTCCGAGAGGAGTGGACTGCATGGCATGATCTCCACAGGCTTCTTCCAAACCTGAACTGTGACAATTCCGGGAGGTCTGCTTGGCTCAGCTGAAAGAAAGACCCTCACCCCAGGTTCTCGTCTAGTGACCGCTGAAATCTATGGACGAGGATACTTCTAGAGTCTCCCTATGAATTTTTCTGATTGTTTTTTCCTCAGGAAAAGTTAAGGGGCTCTGGAGTGAGCGGGTTCTATGAGGTCTCATAACAGGATGCAATTAAGAGGAAAAGCTACAAGATTCAGGGCTGTAGTGAAAGGAGAGAGAAAAACTATAAAGCATGTGAAAATTTCTCCCCAAGGAAGTCCTCATTACTAGCAAGACGGGACTTGATTAACAGTCTGTTTTATTATTAAATTTAAAGTAGTTTAAGGCAGGATGGTCTGGAGATTATATTACCAAAAGGAAAATCTTTGTAGCTCTCATACGCTTCTTGTGGAAGTATAACTTAGTTGGCGCTTTCTGGAAATAACTCTGGCATTATGCATCAGGAGCCTCAAAATATTCATATCCTTTGACACAGTAATTCTGTTTTTTGGAAAATACTCAAGTAGAATATCAGAAAAGTAGGCAAAGATTTATGTGCAAAGATATCAATTTAAACATTATTTATAATAGGCAAAAGAATTTTTTTAAAAGCCCCCAAATTGTGGATTGGTTAAATCTGAGGTCAGCAAACATTTTCTGTAAAGGCCCGAATAGTACTATATTTTAGACTTTACAGAAGACGCCATGTCTGTCACAACTACTACTCAGCCATCGTGGTATGAAAGCAGCACAGACAATAGTAAATAAGTGGGTGTGGCTGGGTTCCAGCAAACCTGTATTAGTGGACACTGAAATTTGAATTCATATAATTTTCAAGCATCGTGAGATATTATTCTTTTGATTCTTTTCAACAATTTAAATATGTAAAAACCATTCTTGGCTCATGGGTTTTACAAAAACAGGTGGCAGGCCAGATCGGCCAACCCCTGGATTAAATTATAGTATCATTAAAATTTTATGCTCATTATTTGATGTCACTCAAAATTACACAAGTTGAGAGGGAGCAGAAGAGGGAGAAGAAAGGAAGGGAGGGGAGAGAAGACTGGAAGATAATGTGCCAGAAGATTTATAGTAGTTATTTCTAGATTGAGAGACTATGGGTGATATTGTTTCTCTTATTCTTTATTTTGCATATTTTTGGAGTTTTCTACAATAAGTATATGTTAGTTTATGATGAAAATGATATTTTAAGGAGCACTCTTTTAGCTAGAAAGATTCATTTCTTT
Source organism: Equus przewalskii (assembly GCF_037783145.1). NCBI lineage: Eukaryota > Metazoa > Chordata > Mammalia > Perissodactyla > Equidae > Equus > Equus przewalskii. Next base: position 53,633,024 of record NC_091849.1, read on the forward strand.
CTTACTATTTACACAATACTCAGAAACTTTGGACTTTCTGAATTTCTTGACAAAGTTCACCTGATTTTTAGCAATAACTTTGAAACAACACCATTTTTTTTAGACAGAAGCGAACAATTCATTTATTTTCGGGGGCATATGGTTTTTAAAATTAAATACTTAGATCATAGCCCCAAAGTTAGAGTCTGTCGCCCTGGCTTTTTCAGTTCCCTCCCAGCCATGTGCACCCTTCAGCCTCTCCCCAGCTGCTTAGTGAGTGCACGCTGCCCTGGCTCCACTACACTGGCATTACAACACCTCCAGTTCCTTCACCTTACTTGCATCCAGCCCAATGTCTCCAATGCACCCCTCTAACCTCAGAGGCTGGCCATTCAAAGCCCACATACTCGCTCCCCATTCCCTCTGCTCTAGCTTACCTGTTACTGGCTCGCAGTCAGTTAAAAAGCAACCTCTTGCTTGCTGTGTCAGCGCTATGGTGTGTATACCAGATAATGACTCTCTCTGTAGGACCTCCAGAAACATCTTTATATTTATTTTAAAAGGAGGATTGGAATCCTAATATCTTAAGTCAATTGAATCATTAGCTGACAGGCAAATTTCAGGCATCCAACCCAGCATTTCCCAAGCATATTTCACCAGCACTTGTCCTAGGAGATATTGCAAGGGAAAAAAAAAACAGGATCTGTGTTCAGATCATTGTGAGATGCTGCATACAATGTTCCATTTTTTAGACTCACAATTCATATTAGCATGTTTGCGTTATAGGCTTTACAAAGTCCGAAAGTAAAGATATCCATTTAAATCTGTTCAATTTATTGCATCTCAAGCTTATTCACAGCCTCCCTCTGCACCCCCCACACCCTGCTGCCCTTTGTTTTTATAGGAACACATAAATATCCAAAACATCCAGCAGAAGCAACGTTCCCAAGGAACACTCTTGGGGATACCCTGACTTGGCCAATAGAAGAGCTGACTTGGAGAGGGGCCGCGGGGGTGAGAGTGGAAGAACACACTCTAGCATCCTTCAACCGTTCTGCATTGGACTGTGATGGTCTCAGACTCTGAAGCAGACCCCTCTGCGCCTGGGGTCCCCTATATTCTCCCCGCTGCTTCAGCACTGCCGCCATTTGCATTTCTGCTTAGACTCCTGAGTGCCTTCCACTCCCTCCTTCTTCTCCGCTTGCTGCTTTTCCATCAATCTCTCTGACTCCACGCCACAAACACTATCACTCTAGTACATTCCCTTCATTGCTGAGTGCGCTCACTCACCAATTGTGTATTTAAATTCGAATTAAAAGCACCATAGCTTCCCTTGGCTGTGGCCAAAGATTAGCATATGTTTTCAGTATTTGTGAGACACACACAGCTGACATTTTTAGAAAATTACATTCCATCTGCAAAAACATATGTATCCAACCATGGTTAGATTAGATGTTCCCATATTTATTTTTCTCAGAATTGAGCACATTCAATACACAGTTTTCTCTGAATGCATCTCATTGTTTCTCTTTTGGCAGTATCTTTCAAACATCCAACCAGTGGGGACAGTTCTGCCTTCACTTGCAATTCAATTAATAGCTTCTTAGAAAAACACGTACTTTTCCCAAAAGCAGATTTCTATAGCCAACCTGCAAAGGACGTAGAATAGAATATTGCCTGCTTAGGATAGCTTTCACAAAACCCCAGTTATTTCAGATGGCAATTATGTGCCTCTTATAACAAGAGTTTAAAGAAACACATGGTCAATTCAGCGTTTCTTGGTTTCAAGACAACATGATATCCTGGATTTTTTCTGGGCATTTTATCCTCTTTATCAAGGACATACTTTCTCACGTTAACATCTGGATTGTAACCAAGAGTGTAGGCGTGACCCACTATCAGCCCATCACACACACACAGCATGTTTCAAATGCAACAACAGTAATAAAGATAGAGAGTTGAAACCAAATGATGTCTGGTTCAACAGGAGATTATTATTCAGAAATTTAGGCCTAAGCTAAATTATTTTTTATCCTTCCTCAAGAAATGACTAAACCTGATAGAGTGGTTCTTTTGTAACCACGCACTTAACTCACAAGAAAGCCTTAGGTGGAAATAATTCAACAAAGGTGGTGAGGTACTGTTATATATACAGACAACATGGAACTTCCAGTGAGAATTTTTACAAAATGGAAGTGAAAGACAATTTCTTTCTCAAAGAAGAAACTTTTTGGAGTAGAATTTTGCTTTAAATAATAAAAGCAAGTTTTCAATGTCTGAGTTCCTCTTGCTTCTGGTTTGCTTGAAATCTCCTTGCCTTCACTTTTTGTAGAAAATAAGGAGTTCACTATAATTCCCTACAAATCCAAAGATCTTTCAGTAGTCATCACAGCTGCAACTCTCAGACCTCATCTCCCACCAGTCTTCCTCCCACTCCCTCTGCTTCTGTCATAATGTCACTCATGTGCACAAAGCTGAGAGTGAATGCCCCTTCAGTCTGCACCCTAGGCACCTCTCTCGCCTCACCCTAGGCACGGCCTTGATCCAGAAGCAAACATTGTAATCAGGAAGATGAGCCATTTTATTAGTAAGGCTAAGCTAGGTTTTGCCACAATAGCAAACCAATCCTCAAATTCTAGTAAGCTTAAATCAACAAAGGATTACTTCTTTCTCTCACTACTGGTAGGTCAGTGGGAGCCTCTGCTCCACCTGGTCACTCAGGGAATTGGGTGACAGCAGCTGTACCATGTTGTATCCCATCCAGCTGCAATATGTGGTCTCTGATGACTGTAGCAGAGAAAGAATATAGAACTCACCCTGCCTTGGCCCGGAAGTGACACATCACTTCCTTCACATTTTATTATCCAGGACTTCAAGAAGACTGGAAAATACAGGAAAGAAGGTGGAATATTTGATAAACTTTACTGTCTCTGCTAAACGTCCATATATACAAGTAACTACAACTGAATACAACAGATATGAATTTTCATTATTAACACATCCAATTCCTCAAACTGAGGCTCTTTCTCATCCCCAGGCTGTCAAACATAATCCTCGTTCTGCCTGTCTATTCACAGATGCACCCTGCCCCCGAATCCCACACTTGGCTACTCAACCTTCAGGTCTTGGCTTAGATACCATTTCTTCTGAGAATCCTTAAATAACCCTCCTTTCCTCAATCTAGACCCTCTTCTGTGCTCTTATTTACTCTTCCTACAATAATAATAGCTAATATCTATTATCTACTCTATGTCAGGTACTATTATGAGCACTTTCCATTTAATCCTCACAATCAGCCAAGAAAGTGTAGTCTTAGTCCAAGCTCCCTAGAAAGCAGAGCCTAAGCCAAAAGCATATATAGTAGCCCTGTATTAGGTGGGCGGTCCCGGGGAAGCAGAGGCTGAGAAGAGGGAAATGGGCTGAGGAAGCAGGGGAACATAGAGAAGGGATGGGGATACAGAACTGGCCGCAGCTTTGTGACAAGCTAGTGCTCACAGGAAATCAAGAGATACTCAGAGAGGCAGAAAAGTACTACTGCGTCTCTGAAAAGTCCATCCCATCTCCAATTAAACCAGCAGCAGCCACTCTGCGGGCCCTGGGTCTGTAGTACTGGCCGCAGCCTGGCTCCACGCCCAAGAGAGGAAGGCAAGTGGTTACAAGAACTGCTCCGGCTAGAAAGCATGGTGAGGACATAGATCTGGGGTGGTGCACAACCTGAAACCAAAAACATCTAGTTTTGGTGGGTGTGCTTTATTTCTCATCTTCATGTGAATAAACAAATGCACAAAAATATAAAAATCTGGACAAGAGTATAAAGCTAGAAAGTAACATAACCAGGATACAAACCCAGGAAAACTGGCACCAAAACATGTGGTCTCAACCAATATACTGACACAAGAATGCAAACTCCAGAAAAGCAAGAACTGCTTTATCCCCAGCACCTATCACAAATAGAGTCTGACACACAGTAGACACTCAATAAATATTTATTGTATGAGTGAATAAGTGGTATTTCAAGAAAGGCTAAAGAAATCAATAGGAAAGAGAGATTACATTTTATTGGGGTGCTGTAGAATGAGTTCCATGGCAAAAGTGACATCTGAGCTAGATGTCCCAAAGATTTAGAGAAAAGTCTGACCCGTGGCACAAAGGCCATATTTGTAGACTTCAGTCTCACTGAAGTAGAGGATTGAAATAGGGGAGCAGAGGGAAAAAAGGCTTTAAAAGTACATTGGTATCAAATCGTGAAAGCTTTGCCATCTTCAAGGTCAAGATGCTTAAGTCAGAAAGAAACTAAGAACTATGTGAATTCCAAAACTGCAGTCCCACTTACAGCAATGCCCACAGCCAGGGAAGCCAAGAGTATGCCCCAGAATATCTCCAAATCATGGTTCACTTAAGCCATGTTTTATTCTGTACTCCAGGAACCCACCATTGTTCATTCTGTGCTAGGGGAAAATTCCGTTTTGTTGTTACCCAAGTCTCCATGACTTAAGATGAAGCTGTGTTCTTGTTTCCTGACAAGAGAAATGGAAAACAGCTGCTTAACCTTCTCTTTACAGTAAGCTTCATACAATTCAGGCAGTTATTTAAACATTTTCCTGATATTCGATCATTAACCCAGCACACAGCATAAGAGATACTACAGGAAATCTTAGAAGAAAGAACAAATGAAAACATTGGCTTTAGAAAGAGAATCACACACATATACACACACAAAGATTTTTAAAAATTTATAAAGACTGAAATTATATTCCTTTATAGGACAACTCTTCAGTTTATAATGTTTTCCTTGTGACACATAAAGCATTGTCTTTATGAGAGCTGAAGTCTCCCTGGAAGTGATTATAACACACATGGGAAGCAAATTGCCAAAATAAGTTTTTAGTTAGCAACAGGAAGAGTTCAAATAAATCCACAAGAGTTTCATAATGCTTCCATTCGCATTTGCATTTCCATTTGGTTAATGTCCTCATGCCTCAGTAGGAGCAACATAAATGGAATAACCACAAGTCACTTCTGCCACTTACTCCTTAGTCCGCCACTTCTGATTTCAGCACCTCGTCCACCTTGAAAACCATCTCCTGGTTTTCCTTCTGTCTCTACCACTGCTGCTTCTCAGTCTCCTTGGAATGCTTATTCCTATCCACCCAACCATTAAATGTCAGAATTCCTCAAAGATCAATTCTAGACACTCCCTTCTTTCCATCCTATATTGTCTTCCTGGAAGATTTTATTCACCTGACAAATTTATATCTGCTTCAAGACCTAGCCTCTGGAGTACACGTGACTGACTGCCAATGTGACATTTCATTTGAATGCCCACACAGCACTTAGAACTCAACATATCAAAAACAGAATTTGTGATACATGAACCCCCAACCCGATCCTACTCTGATGTTCTCCTTCTCTCTCGTCTCTTTCTCCTTTACTCCCTATACCTAATTTAATACCATAATAATCTAATCACTGAGCCCTATAAATATTACCTCCTAAATATTTCTCTTGTATCCACTTCTATCCTTCACCACCCGAGATGACCTAGTACAAGCAGGATGTTGAGTGGGACTTTCTTGTTGCCCAGGAGTCATCAGTAGTTCTTGATGAAGCCTTTTCCCTTGTCTACTCACAGGGAAGGGAAAGATCTCCTCACAATTCAGTGAGGGAGAGATTATAAAAGAATCACTCAGCGATATGAGGTGCTTACACAAAGGGGAGACTGGCATTTCATTCCACAGTGGATCTCTGCTTACAGAGATGTCTTATAGATTTGCCCACTGTGCTTATTTGAGCAAGAGGAAAAGACAGTTGGAGTGAGATAGAAGGGCTAAGACAGGCTGGCAATGAAATTGTCTACAAGCTGCTTGGAAAAATCAAGAATGCGTGAGTTTGCCATTTGTCAGGTGGATGTCCCACAACTCTGGATGGGGGCCCCAGGCACAAGAGGTTCTGGAATGGACTGCCCAGGACAGATGCCAACCGGGGATTGGGAAGAGGTAATGGAGTGCATACAAGTTCTTCATGAGGGACCAGAATTTGGATGAGTTTTTTGCACATGAGTCACCAGAGATTAGTCAGTGTTAGTCCAAAAGAAAAGGAGGAACCAGCAGCTCAAGGACTGCAACAGCGCCAACTAATGAAGAGACACTGTCCCTTTCCCTTCCTTCTTCCTTCTTCCCTACCCACCTAAAACCAGGACAGACCATGAGACTCCCCACCCCACTGCAAGGTGACTCTAAAGTCTAGTTCAAAAACATTTGTTAGATAAACAAATGCTGGAGGTATCACGATTCCAAATCCTTTTAATTAATGAAGACTCTCTATCCCATGGTTCCCACATGTAACAGATCCCACCATCTTCATTCAGTGGGCAGTAGGCCTGCTTCCACCTGTATCATTTAATTAAGTCTCTATGTGCTTCTGCCGGGTACACAGGGTTGTTTTTTATTTTTTCACCCTACTTGCTGATGACAACATTTTAGAACACAATTTCCTCCTAGATATTTGAAACAATTACATAAAGTGATTGATGCTACTTGGAGTCTTCGTGTGCAAAGCTTTTGAAGTAGGAAAGTTAAATTCCATCTATCAGTGAGAAGAAAAGTTAAACAAATACACACTATTAAAATTTCATTTAAGACTGAATTTAATAAGAAAGGCTTTTGAACCCTTCTTTAGCTGTCACTGAAGCCTTCCTCCCAGGGCTTTTAAGGAGGGAGTTTACTCTGGGGAACCAACAGCCTTTACAGGCCTGTGATTTAACACAACATGCCAACACAATTATGATTTATAGCTTCATTAATGCTGATGACAAAAGACGTAGTGAATTAGCCAATGTTATCTTAGGTCATGGTAATTCTTCCCACCAAAAATCAAAGTGAGTGTAAAATTCCAAACTCTGTAGAGGCATCAGCTTCATAAGTGTCTAAAACATGTAATATAAAATTAGAAAATGTAAACTTTTGAGAAAGTACTGGACCTTCTAGACCAGGAGTCGGTAAGTTGCAGCCCACAGACCAAATCTGGGCTGCTGCTTGTGTTTGTAAATAAAGTTTTATTGGACACAGCCCCCATGATTTGTTTACATATTGCCCTCAGCTGCTTTCACACTAAAACAGCGCAGTTGAGTAGTTGTGACAGAAACTGTATGGCCTGCAGAGCCTAAAATACAGCATTTTTCAGAAAATGCTAACTCCTTCTGTAGCTGCAATGCATTACGTCTAGTTATGCTAGAGGGCTGCTCTCCTTTGAAAGAAAAGTACCTGGGTACCTGAACATTTCCTGGTAGGGTTCATTTAGACAGATGATAGATAGGTAGAAGGACAGATAGATGATAGATAGATAGACAGATGTATAGAGAATTTTCTACCCTCATGTAACATTTTCATTCATAGTATCCAAAGGAAATGAAAAGAGGACATTGGAAGTGCTTTACTTATTTTAAGAATTATTTTTAGTCTTTAAAGAATGTATTTGGCGAAAATTATCTACCTCAAACTACATTCAAGGAAAGGAAATAATTCCATTCTTTTCCTTTGTGCAGTTAACTATTAATAGCCCATATTGACTCAGTCACATCGTTTATATATTTTCCACAGCATACAGCTCAGGCCTGAGTGTAGACAGTTACTTTAAAAATCCAGTTAACTCAAGCTTGACTTTGGTCTAAGGAACAGATTATAAGCATCCTCTTCCAAATAGGGGTCCAGATTATTAACCTTGACTCTCAGTATGGCACACCTTCACAAACACTGTTTCATCCTTCACATTATCTAAAATACAAGGAAGTTGTGAAAGCTCTACGTTGACACTCGATATTATAGTAATCGTAATAATAACAGCCAACACTCATTGAGAGCCAATAATCTGCGAGTGTAGCAGAGACTGACTAGCTCTTCATCAAACCTGCTTCCTCCTCTTCCCAGGGACACAGCCTGCATTCTGACTAATGGACTGTTCCTGGTCAATAAAAACCTCCTGTGCCTGATCCCCTGTGCTCTTTCCCTTTTCACCGATTTGATGCAGATGAGTCCAGCAACCTGGGAAACCACTGTTACAGAGAGCCCCAAGATGGAAGAAACCTGGGTCCCCGATCACAGTTTAAAGGAGAGCCCCCATCAGTCAAGATTCCCTGTTTTGGACTTTATGTGAGCGAGAAATTAACTTCTATAATACTTGACCTGTGACACATTTGGAGACACGTTTGTTACCGCAGCTAGCATAACTCTAACGGGTACTGTCATTTAACCAAAAAGCATTCTTCTTATTATTATTATGTATGTGTAATGTCTACCATATGCACTAGTCATCTGTATGAAGCTCAGCACAGCAATTTATAAAAATATGCCAATTCATGTAGATATTTTACAAATGTGCAGCAGATTCTTAAAATGTCCTGAAACTCCTTGAGGTTAGAAACCCACATACTATTTGTTATCACCTTTTGGGTAAGTCATTTCACATATTAAATATCCCTGTTAAAACCAGAGGATCCTGAATAAGTTACCGATAAGCATGTAAACTATAGCATGCCAATAATAGTTCATGAATTCAGATGGAACGTGAAGACAGTTAACAAAGCACAGACTTACAGTCACGCGTTGCTTAACGACAGGGACATGTTCTGAGAAATGTGTCCTTAGGTGATTTTGTCATTGGGCAAACATCATAGAGTGTGCTTATGCAAACCTAGAATGTATAGCTTCCTACACACCTAGGCTACATGGTACTAATCTTACGGGACCACCATCGTATATGCGGTCTATCGTTGACCAAAATGTCGTTATGTAGCACATGACTATATATTTAGAGTGCTGACAAGGGAATGCTATTTGCGCTAATTTTACAAAGGCAACAGAGATCTTGCTTTAATTATTATTTGTTAATGCCCATAAGTTTTTATATAATTCTGTTCAAAATTAAAGACTTCTGGAGCATCTTTTATTTGTTGGAGCATGAAATAATAGTATTGTTCAAAGTAGTAAATTATGTCTTTCAAATCTGGAGTTTATTTCAAAATGATTTTGGATATTTTGTGCCACTTAGAATGCAATTCTCTTTTGTATATTTTCTATTTGGCAAACACAGAATTAAACAAGCAGTGGAAACTTTCATCTTCCCTTTCCCATAAGAATTCCTATCACCACTATCCTCTCCCTTGAGGATTAGGTCCTCCTTATTCTGTTTATGTGAATAGGCTAAAATAAATGGTGGGATGTTTGAAAAACCCTGAAATATCTGCCTGGGGGTTACACTTAATGATCTCAAAAAGAATTCCAGCTGACACATCTCTGTGTAGAAACCCAAAGGGAGCAAGAGGTTTGACAGTAGGGGGTTGGAAAGGGAGAAGAAAAGAAGATCGTTCATTCGTATAAGAACATTATTCTCTGTCCCCTCATTCTCTCATTATGCGTTGCTTATTGAGGGGTCTGTAAACACAGCGCCTCCCCTCCCCATTCCCCGAATCCAGCCACACTCCTGATAACAGCCTGAGGCTTCTCTCTCCCATTCCTTCTCCCGCTTCCTCCAGACACTCACAGCAGAAAACATACACATTTGCATGTGCATACAGCATTGTACATTTTACTAAGCCCATTCACATCTGTTCTCACTGATCTCTGGGACAGCCCTGTGGCTGAACAGGAGCATGGTCACCATCCAAATGAGGAAACTGAGGCTCGGGAAGGGCAGCGACTTCCCACATCACACCAATGCCTGGCGAATGACCAAACCTGCACGAGGACCTCCACAGACCTCCCTAAACATTGAAATACTTCCATCTCCCTGGACACCTTCTCTCTTGAAATAGTAATCAGACACTCTAATTTCCTAGTCCTTCGATAAATTATGCTCTTGCATGAGAACGAAGTCACTTGGCCCTCAGCTGGGAAGGAGTGGCGGAGGAATGAGGCTGAAGTGGATTCGGTGACTTGTTTGTAGCAGCGTTGGCTGCTGGCATCTTTGCCTGGGCCCCCTGCAGTTCCTGGAATCCTGATAGCAGTTGCAGAGGCCTGGAGTGTCTTTCTCTTGGCAATGAAGCAGCGGCCACTCCTTTCTGATGCAGTCCTCATGAGAATCATTCGGTTCCTGTTGCCAGATTTGATAAAGCCAGGGTTGTGCAGGAAAAATACTGGAAATACTTAAGAGGTGACTCACAAACCTCAGGTGCAAAATAAAAGCTGTGTTCGTTTAATTCCTTAAAAAATCAAAGGAGGTTCTTCTCTGAGTCCTATTTTATGCTGGTTAACAATATTGTCTGGGAGCAGGTGAACCAGCGAGAGATATTAGAACACTGAGGTGCCTTCTCTTCCTCTGTCTACCAGGGTCAGAAAGCTTTCTATCTGGGCTCTATGAGTCAGATGAGAATTCTCCCTGGGTCTCCTTCAGTAATCTAAATTAATGTTTAATAGTCAGGAAACTAAGCCTGATAAATCACTCAACCCCTCAGAGATTTGTTGAAACACACTTTCCCCTCCGCCCCTTCTCTCCCCTCCCTTCCCCTTCTCTCTCTTTCTCTTTCTGTCATACATGAACACACACACACACACACACACACACACAACGCAGGCAGCATACAAATGGTTACCGCCTTCCACTACATACATTACCTTCCAACTAATCTGTTTTATTTAGCTACCATCCATGACTTAGTTGTATGTCTTGTATTTACTTAATTACTTTTTCTTTGATTCAGTGAATATTTATTGTGTCCAGTACCTGCCAAGCACGTGGCTAGGTCACCTAATCTCAATTACACATGCCTTTCCTGTGGGGCTCACTTACCAACCATCTTACTAATATTATGCATTCCACAGGTATGGACTAAGCCAAACCATCGAGGGATAAGTTTGAGTAGGTGGTGCAGGACCAGGCAATTACTGCTCTATTCTACTTCCTTTCAAGTTTCTCAATTCATCTCCAAATTCCTGATATTATTGTGGATTCTTTTGCACAACTGAATGCAGCTCAACGTAACTGCCACTCACGGAGCCTCCAGTCTTGCCACGAACTGAACTGACCACTGGAGATGAACAGTGAATGAGACAATCCCTGCCCTTGAACTGCTCAGCAGTCTGGGTGGTGTCGATACCACGCTGTGAGAAGGTCTATCAGAGAAGCCCAGTCAAAGGCTCCAGCGTATAAGGAAGGAGGATGGAAACACTTGTGGCTTGAACACTGTGACTAGCCAGGAACCTAACACACATGACCTTGCATTTTATCCCCTCCTATAGGTGAGGAAACTGAGGCTCAAGGGGTAAAATACCTTACCCGAGTCTGTCTGCCTATAAGGCAAAGTTCTTTCCACCACACCATACTTTCTCTCCTACCGTCCTCATAGCTCAACATCCCTGCCCTCTGTATTCCCTGGAGCTCACATATCCCGCGTGTTCCCAGCTGGGAAGACTTCAGACTCAGGGCCACAGCCTGGCATGTTGGGTCTGACAGAAAGAAAGAAAATGGGAGCTTATCTATGTTTTCAAAGATAGCTCCCTTTTCATGGATAATGACAATATCAAATAATAGTTACAAATTTACAGTCTACAAAGTCATTTCACATTTAATGTACACATGATGAAAACTAAAGGATGGTACGAAGAAAGATTTTGGGATTTTTGTAAATAGTTAACGTGGTGATGAGTAAAAGCAAAGAAGAAACTTAATCCCCAACCACCACCAATGTTGTCATCATCAACCCAAACAAGCACTCGTTTTGTGAGATCTGGATGTCAAGAATACTTTCAGAATTTTACAAAAACAAAATTTCCAGTTCTGCTGACGTTCTTCCTCCTCATGGACCCAGTGAGTGTCTTAACATTGTTGCATTCATTTACCCATCTCCTTCTTTATCCCAGCTAACTGCGTGCTGCTGATCTGGAGTGGCACCTCCAAGGCCTGTGAGTTGAGTGGTTGCCTCCAGATCTCAGGTTGAAAAATTAAGAAATGAGAGATCCGTATTAATAAGGAAGTGCTCTATCCTTGTATTGAGCACAGACTACGTGGGAGGCTGAGCACAGATACGAATCAGATGTTACCTAGACTTGAGAGATAAAACCTACAGTTAAATAACTATAATACACCAAGAAAAGGTTAAGTGTCAGTAGGAAGACGTGGTAAAAAATAATCTGGGAATTTGAAAAGGAGAAATATTGAATTCTAGAAACTCTTAGAAAATCTTCTTCAACATACTGAATAGCTTTGCTATTGTTTTGCGAGATGACGTGTCAAGAGTGGGTTTTTAGGATTGCTATTCTCTAAGTGGTAAGTTTCCATTCTAAATATTTTTGGAGGAATACTAAAAGCCCTTGTGTCTTCGAATTACAGTTCCAGCCCTGTCAAATAAGCAACTGTTGACTGAGATCATGCACAAAAAGTCTGTGTTCCCACATTAGAGAAGCACCTCAAAAAGCCTTAGTATTGGTTACCATCAAAATTGTATTACAATTGTAGGTGTCAATGAGGATTTTGTTGGAATCTTGAAGGGAAGAAGAAAAAAATTGGAAAATTTTAAGCTGGAAAGGGTAAACAAGATATTAGTTCCAGTTTTAGGATGGTGGGGAATTTCATTTTACAGTAAGATTTTATCTTTTCTTACAGGCATGGTTTCCCATAATGAGAAAAAAAATAATCTTAGATCAAATATTCCCAGAAAAAAAGGAAATTACAAACAAAGGTACAAAGCCTAGAGCCATATTTCTATTGTTCTATTATTATAAAATACGTGTAGTCAGAGAGAAGAGCCCTGGACACCAGATACATGATATAGATGGTTCAAAGTCTGTCCAGCCCAAGCTTATGATGTTCCAGAAAGCTCCTCTGTGGTCAGACCGTACACAGAACATTGCACAGCACGAAGACTTCTTCCAGATCCACTGCTTGTGTGTTGGATTAAATAAACCAGATCCAGACACTTGTTAGCCTCACACCGTTTTCAATATAGAAAGACTCCCAAGAAATGTACAGGTTGATTTTAATTATCTGGCAGAGAAGGATATTATCTGGGCACAAGTTACCTGGGTGATAGATTATGTTCCTCCAACAGAAATGATCTATTCCCTACTAATTTAGTAAGGAAGCTTCCTTGCCATCCAAACCATGTAGCAAACCTATTGCAGGGCCACTGAGTTAATGAACTGTAGTTCTTAAAAATTATGTGTTAATAATCCCCTTCATTACTATAAAATTTTAAAAAATAACATGCTATATCCACTTACCAGGCCACACAATAGCCTATTCACGTTCCCTTTGTCAACATAGATGTACTTTGGATTAACCCTTCCCATTTAAAACATTTTTTTCATGTAGATCAGACAAAACTTCTATTACAATTATGAAACATTATAGAGATAATTACAATACATACTAACACTCTGTAAATATGCTCAAAATTTTTGAAAAGTAATTCATCAATCTGTATAAAAGATCTTCAAAGATAAACACACTTTAAACCAGTATTGCCCCTTCTGGGTATCTATTCTACGGGAATCAGAACTTGCATAAACATTTATGTGCAAGTTTCTCAGTGTAACATTATTTACCAAAGTGAAAAAAACAAAGTCTGATAAAGGAGCATAGTCAAAAATATTATGAATCTATTTATTGGAATATAGTCATTGAAATGGTTTTTTTTAAAACAAATATTTAATCAGGTGGAGGAATTCTCATAATCCAAGGTTAAGAGAAAAAAACTAGAGAAGGAGAATAAAAATTTGTTGGGAAGCCATCTCTTAACTTTACAAATAAGTGTAGGCATACTTGAAATAGACCAAAATGCTAACACTGCAAGAGAGCTATCTTATAAATAATTCTTAATTTCTTCAACTTTCTTATATTTTGTAAGGATTTACAATGAATGTGTACTATTTTTTTGTGTAAAGGACCACAAATAAGGAAATGATGCCTCTCTAAGAGACAAATAAAAACCATACACAAATGTGAGTAGTCAACTGTAGGAGGAACCAATGTTTTAAATAAATCTTGCGGAAGAACATGCCATAACTCAAAAATTCCAATGAAACAGATCCAGTCTGAGGAAGGCAGGGCAGGGACACACACACACACACACACACACACACACCCACACATGGGCGCACACACACACACATCCCTCCTCGAGAGAGAGAGATCAAACAGGAAACAGAACAAGAGCAAGCTTGCCAATTATTTTGATCTTCTCAATCAACAAATACTAAAACTGCAACTACTAAGATGTGGATGTCTGAAGTTTTTTAGTTGATCTTAAAAAGTGACCTTTACACTTGAAAGCATAATCTGGAAAACTCAGTGTTATCTTGCAATCCTCTTTTTTCCTCATCTCCCTCAGCCAATTGGTTAGCAAGACCATGTGAGTCTATCCCAGAAGTGTTTATTAAATGTGGCTTTTTGTCTCCATCCCCAGGCCCAATGACATCGCCCGGACTAGGGCAATAGCCTCCAGGCAATGGTGTCTTTCCCTCCCCAACCATGAGCCCCATCCATTCCAGAATTATCATTCCAAAGTACAAATCTTATTATGTCCCTTCCTTATAATTCTTCCTTAGATCTGAAATGGCTACAAAATAAAATCCATCTCATTACTATGGCAACCCAGGCCTTTCCAGGAACAGAACACCACCAACCTGTCCATCTCCTGTCCAGAAGTGTCATCTTCTGGCTAAGGTCAGTTCACTCTACACTTTGCATACTCCACATCACTTATCCTTCTCCAAATACGCCTAGCTTTTCCAAGCTCCTGGGTCCGTGGACATGGTTTTTCTTCCTCCCTTTTTCCTTTGTCTTCAAACCAACTAAGGCAGACTCAGTTAGGGTGGCATCTGGTCATTAGTATTTTTTTAAGTTCCCAGGTGATTCCAATGTGCAGCCAAATATTGAGAACTGCTTGTGTACTCTCTATTCATCCCTATTTTTGTGTCTGTCTCCCTAGCGCCTCTCCTCACCCTCCCCCACAAACTGAATCAATCAATGGCAGGGACTGCTCCACTCATTCATTCAGTCCTTCATCCAATGGATATTTTTTATGTGCCAGGCATGATTCATCTTTCTATCTTACCTCCTTATTCTCCTCCTTCCTGCCCACCCAGCACCTAGCATATAGCCTGGCACAGAATAAGAACTCAATAAAAATATTCCTCCTTTACTGAAATCACTGCTAGGGTTTTCCAGCTTTTAATCACAATCTTAAATAGCTTATTCTTAAAGAGCATCTGTTAGCAAAAGTGGCAGGCTCTTCCTTTTAACATTATACTATCTTTATGTATTTTAGATCTGGAAAGGATCTTAAAATCCAAGTTTCTTTAGCATAAAACACTGAGGCTAGAGTTTGTTCTGAAGAGTCTACCTCATCCAACAGAAGGAGTTCATAGTTTTAAAATCTTTGGTTTCCAAATGCTTTTATTGTTGGTAAACATAAGTATAACAATTCCTCCATAGAAAAATATATATATTTTAAAAGGAGAATGGAGTCTTCTTGTTTCTTTTTGGCTAGAACATGAAGGAAGTATATGCGAAAAAAAGTGACATCTGTTAAATTAGCGTAGTCTTCTCGTGTGCTCGTGTGATGCAATATTTAAGTGAAAATGTTCTCAGCCACTACCCCCCTGAGGCTCCCTGTTCTCTATGGAGCAAATCCAAGTGCTCTCCCCCGCTTACCCTCCTCCAGGGCTCTGCCACCCTTCCCCACCCTGCCTCCTCAGCCCACTTCTCACTGCCCTGAAGGCAGACTCGGCAATAAATTTGCTAATCTCCTAAATGCTGTTGGCTTACTTTTTCCTTCCTGCCTACACATTATTCCCTTTTGGCTTTCCCATGAAAAGGGAATAGTAATGATGATTTTTTTTTTTTTTGACTCTCCCTAAGGCTTTTATTCTGGCAGTTAATTAAATGTGGATTTCACTAGCTCAATCTGTTACAGGAAACAGAAAAGTCAAAAAGAGCAAGAGACTTAAAGTCTCCCTTGATACATCTTCATTAAATGACCAATCAGAAATCATCCTAGTGTTAGCCTACTAACTGGATTGTGTATGATTTTACGCAAAGTATAAACAGGGCATGTTCAATACAAGTTAGAGAAGAAGACATTCACAAAAGATGAATAAAGAAGAGGTCAGTTTGATTCAAAGCTGCATGCACTTGAGCACTCTGCTACCGCTGATGTTCAGTTACACATACACATGCACACACACTAGCACACACACACATGTGCACACATTAACACATGCACACATACATACACATGCCCTCATACACATGGAGGCACACATACACTACTTGCACATACCTTGTATACACACTCACACACACATACTTGCAAAAGCACACATGCACACATTCATACACACACACATATACATACTCACACGCACCTGCACATGCTCGTGTACATGTACAGTCATGCACCACATAATGACGTTCTGGTCAATGACAGACTGCTTATACAACCGAGCTCCCATAAGATATGCACCATAGAGCCTAGGTATGTAGTAGGTTAAACTATTTAGGTTTGTGTAGGTAAACTCTATGTTGTTCACACGATGACAAAATTGCCTGGCTATGCATTTCTCAGAAGGTATCCCCATCATTAAGCAACGCATGACTGTATGTGCACATACAGATATGCACACATATACACACTCACATCTTACCTCCCAAACAAGATCCTAAGTCCATGAGGCTGGTACCACATCAACTACTTGTATATTCCCATAGCACCTGGCACTGGGCTAAGCCCATATTCAGTACTCAAGAAACACAAGTTAACTTAAAATGTTGACACAGTTTTTGGCATTGCTAAATTTACTAGCCGTTTGACCTTATTTAAATAACTTAATGTCTTGTTTTTTCCAACCTGAAACTGAATAATAACACTTACTTACCTGATAGAGTTACAGGGATGCTCAAAGCTGAGGATCCTTGAGCACACGCACCTTGTAAAGGCATATGCAAGGATGAGAAGGGCTCATAAGTGCACACCATTCTCTATAGAGTAAGACTTGAGATGAAAAGAATGTTCACAGACAGAGATGGAATGATCTCAGGAGCAGAATGTTGGGATTGTCTTTTCGGAAAAGAGTAGCCTTATTTTGTTTTCGTCTTGCTTTTATTTTGTTTAAAATTAATGGTGATTAGACTTTAGTGTTCCATGTTATGGTATCATACTAACTGGTCTTAGGGAGAGAATAAATAGAAAGTGGCAGGACTGCTGCTGACATGCAGGCTTGTGAATGGATTTCCACATTAGTAGAAACCAAAAACAATCCTTAGATTGAGGCTCAAGGACATGGGAGACATGAAGTTGAACCTGATCTGTAAGCACTTCAAAGCTACTTGGTATATTTGAAGCAAAATATTTTATCATGAGTCTGCATTTTTCAAACTATTTTTACATTGTGGCCCTGTGGTGGGAGGAATAATGGCCCCCCAAAAATTCCTGCATCCTTATATTCAGAATCTTGCTGCTAAATGTCGAAGAGAAAATAGGTTCTAATCAGCTGCCTTGAGACAGGAAGACTATCATGGATTATCTGTGGGCCCAATATAATCACAGGGTCTTTAACAGCAGAAGAGGGAAGCAGAAGTCAGAGTGACGTGCTGTGAGAAGGACTTGACCCACCATTGCTGCTCTGAAGATGGAAGAAGGGGCCACGAGCCAAAGGAAGTGGGCAGCCTCCTGAAGCCAGAAAAGGCAAGGATATGGATTCTTCTTTAGACTCTCTAGAAGGAATGCAGCCAGTAGACACCTTGATTTTAGCCCAGTGAGATCCATGCTGGAATTCTAACCTACAGAACTAAAAAGTAATACACTAGTGTTGTTTCAAGCCAGGAAAGTTTTGGCAATGTGTTCCAACAGCAATAGGAAACTAAAATAGGTCCCATATACAAACATATTTATGAAGCAAAAGCTACATGAAATAATCCTTACTGCATGGAATGCCCTCTGATGTTCTGTGGTTTTGTGTGTGTGTGTGTGTGTGTAAGATTAGCCCTGAGCTAACATCCACCACCAATCCTCCTCTTTCTTGCTGAGGAAGACTGGCCCTGAGCAAACATCTGTGCCCATCTTCCTCTGCTTTATATGTGGGATACCTACCACAGCATGGCTTAACAAGTGGTGTGTAGGTCCACACCTGGAATCCGAACCTGCAAACCCAGGGTTGCCAAAGCGCACCATGCAAGTTTAACCACTGCACCACCAGGCCGGCCCCCAACTCCTGGCTGATGTTTTTTATTCTATTCCAGTTTATTTCACAAAAAAAAAAAAAAAAGGAACTACTGGCCATTTGACTGCATGCTTCACTAAGGGGTTTCACAGCCCTTCTGGTTGGAAAACACTGCCATGGGGGGTAGGTAAGGATTGCTCTGGTAGACTTTAAATAGCAGTAAAGGAGAATTAGTTATGATTTTAGTGCAATTGCCAAATGGTTGCTGCAACTGTGCTCAAGAGATGGATGAATTTTAAAGTGACTTAGTGTTTGCTGCCTTTGAAGACACACTGCCTGTTTGCATACCACACTCACTTGCCAAGGGCCAGCAGGACACAAGAGCCAGTGAAACAGCCAAGAGAACAGCTGAGGAAGCAGATGCTCCCCAGAGTCGCTCAGTCTCTGTTTTTGAGTTCAGTGGAATGTGCAAGCCAAGAGCTGACTAAGCCTGGGGAAAAGCTCTGAGAACTGGTTAGTTCCTTCATGATCAGCCACCACCCACAGCTCCCAAACCCTGCGGACATACAGAACAGAACCCTGTGCTAATAATGCTGAGGTAATGACAGCACAGCCTGAAAGAGCACCATCAGCTCATCAGCAATCACTTTACAGCACTGACACTTACATCACAGTGCCTGCGTCATTGCAAATTACACAAAATCATTGTTGGGATGAAAATCCTTAGTGTTCTTAATGGAATAGATCTAGAGATATCACATTCCTAAGTGACACAAACTCTGACTCTTATAAGCTATGTAAAATTGGCACATTGTTTATACTCTCTGAGTCTTGGTCCCACTAACTTTATAATGAAATGAATAGGTTTTCCCTCAAAGGATTAAAAATGATATATGTAGGGGCTGGACCCATGTTATAGTGGTTGAGTTCAGCACACTCTGCTTCTGTGGCCCAGGTTCATGGGTTTGGATCCCAGGTGTAGACCTTTGCCACTCATTAGCCATGCTGTGGCAGTGACCCACATACAAAATAGAGAAAGATTGGCACAGATGTTAGCTCAGGGTGAATCTTCCTCAGCAACAACAACAACAACAAACGATAAATGTAAAATGTCTAATGAAGTGCCTGGCACATAGTACAGGCCCAGCCAATGGAAATTATTATTCATTAGTGTGTACTCACCCATTCGTACTGAAGTTAACCAATCCCTCATTCTTGAGGACGTGCATTGAGTACCATGCTAGCAGCTAAGAGGAAGCTCAGAGAAACATAGCAGCTTTCTCTCCAATTTTGGACTGTCATTCTTGATAGTGACACCAAAGTTCCTGCCAACAATATGTAATGAGACAAAGCCCATGACATCTGTAGGGTTCTCAGAGAATTCTAGTGAGCCTTGCACTGTAATTAACTTCCAGGACCTAAAATAAGTGACAAAGAAAGAAAGCATGCATCTTTACCCAACAAGCACATTATGGGACTATCTTCTCCCTCCTAAGGTTGTCTGATAATACCTGGCTTTCAAATATTTTTGTAGCTTCCAGCATCTAGAAAAGCCATAGTAGATGCTCAATAAATATATCTGAATGAATAAATGAATAAGCAAACAGATAGAGATGAACTGGGTTGACCTTACCACATCTTCAAAATGAGGGTTTATGACCCTTGGAACTATTGAAGTCTTGGGTGAAATAATCCTTTGTTGTAGGGGAGCTGTTTGCACATTATAGGATGCTTAGCAGCAACCCTGGTCTCTCCCCACTAGATGCCAGTAGCAGCCCCCCGATTATGAGAATCAAAATTGTCTCCAGACATTGCCGAATGTTCCCCAAGGAGAGGGGTGGAATTGCCCCCTTGTTAAGAACCACTGCTCTAGAACAGAGGTCCTCAACTCTGACTGCATAATAGAGTCACTTAAGAAGACTTTTTAAAACCCAATGCTTAGGCCACATCTCACACCAACAAAATCAGACTCGCTTTGGGTGGCATCTAGCTATCAGTATTTCCCTAAAGCTCCCAAGTGGTTTGAATGTGCAGCTGAATGTTGAGAATCACTTCTCTAGCTGGTTGCTACTAAAAGTATGGTCCATGGACCAGCAGCTGGGCATCTCCTTGAAGCTTGTCACAAATGCAGAGTCTCAGGCCCACCCCACACCTACTGCATCGGTCAGAGTCCAGGCAGCAGACAGAAACCACACCAATTATTTGAACAGTGAGAATTTCGTATAAAGAATTGTTAACTAGGTATAACGTTATTAACTAAGGTGATCGACAGAGTAAAAATAAAACATACATTCGGGAGATAGCAGCTGCAGAGAGGAGCTACCACTTGCGGAGTTAGGGGAATAAAGGAAAGGGGTTGGAATCCCAGACAGGGAAGTGGCTTCGCCAGAACTGGGGTCTCTGAAGGGCACCGTGAAGATCATCCTGAGTGTCAGAAAAACTGCAAACTGGCAGTTGCTGCAACAGGAAGGAACTGCCGCACCTGGACTGAAGAAACATTGCGGCATGACGGCCACTGGGGCAGAAGCAGTGGGGTCCCTTATCTCTCCTCCAGCTTTGCCCTCTCCCTCTAGCGCCCCCTATTGGAAAAGCCTAGCATCGAACAGGCCGGCTAAGCGCAAATATGGTCTGCAGGGTCCAGCCCCAGCCAGGCAAAGCCGAGCTTGGAAGGGTTTGGAGTTGAGAGACAATAGCTTAATAACGGGCACATCTACTGATTCAGAATCTGCATTTCTGCAAGATCCCCAGGGGATTCCCACGCACATTATTGTGTGAGAAGTCCTGCTTTGGGGCTGCCACTTCTTTCATCGACCCTGACTTCTAAACAAGTTACCTCAAGTTACTAAGTAGCCTGGCAGCAATCCCTGCTTTAAAATCATCACAGTTCGCTCCCTAATGCCAAGGATACAAACCACTACTTTACTGTGGCTTATCGTCTTACATGGAAAGAGTATTTTCAATGAGAGAAAGAAAAGAATTCAGTCTGTGTTCTCTTAAAAGCTAAATATTTCCTTCTCTGTTTCCCCCCTTTTATTTCAAGATATTATAAATGAAAGCAAATTGTCGTCCTTTTTTCTTAGACCTTCCTTAAATGGCTGAGTAATTCAAAAGCTTCAATTGTGCATTTAATATCAACCAACAGAGATGCTTCAAGGAGACTCTGGGTCCTTGAACTCACCAGAGGACTAGTAAGTCCGAGAATTCAGTATTCCGTCCCCCCACCCCCCAACCCCGGGCGCCTCGGTTTCTCTCGGAGAAAGCCCTGTTAGCAGAGACTGGCGTCTCACTCCCCCAGGCATCTGGCAAACGTGCCTTGTTTGCCACGAGGGACACCAGCTGGGAGAGCACGGCGGCTCGGTGCCCGCACACGGACACAGCTGAGGAAAAGAACTGGTCAGCAAATGTCCCCTCGGAGCCTCAGCCTATTCTCAATAGCATGACCTTGGCACAGCCAGCACGTTCCCAGGGCAGGTGGCGGCTATTTGTGAACGTTCCTGGTACGCTTCTGCCACCCAGTGGATGTCCCTAACTCTTAAGCTTAGACTTGAACTGTAAAGTCTAGATTTTGAATGTCTTCAAAGCTTAAGTATAATTGTTACTGAAAACTGCCAATCCCTTTAATAAACGTATTAAAAATTCATTTAAATTGAATATATTCACACATGGGTTAGTGTAAACCATATGCGCATACATATTCAATTTTATATGAATGGAAGTTTATGATATGTTTTATAACGAGAATATAATTCATATGAAAGTGTAAATGAAAACGAAATGATCTTTTTTCAAACCTGGGGAGATTCTTCACAGTTTAAAGATACACTTAGAGGATCACACTTCCATACCTGTGTACATGTTCAATTTTTAGTTCCAAAAATATTATAAGTCCTCTTTCAACTTATACATGAAGCAAAAAAATTAACATAAGAAGTGTCAATGATTTTGATTCAAAGCTTTGCATTTGCGTTACAAAATTGCCACACCAATTTGGTTTTATAAGATTCTTTTGCTTGTGTATAGGGTGATTTTCCTCATAAGTTTTATCAGTCATGGACTCTGAGATTTTCGAGTTCTTTAAAATTATCCATGACATATGACATTTAGGGATTCTTTTATTTGAGTGTGGATGAGTAAGCCGAGGGGTAAATACGCTGATAAAAATATATGACATTCTTCAGAAGACTGAAAAAGCGTAACTCACAATAATCATGTATTTACTATGTAAAAACTCGAAGACCATGTGTCCTATATTAAAAGGAAAAAAAATCTCAATGTTAAACATCTTATAAATTTATTATTAATTTTTGATAATTGTTGAAATAAAACATGAGATTATAGATAAAAACTCTTCTGAAACTCTCATTCCCTTAGGCAGATCTGACTTAATTGCTAACAAACATATTATAGAAATCCTGCTCTTGATTTAAAAAGAAAAATTCTCAGAGAAATCTAAGAATCACTAAGAAAAACTTGAAAGAAAAGACACGTGAAAGCTGGTTACTTAGATTTTTAAATTTCATTAAAATAAATGAAAAGTTACGTGACAATTTCCAAACAGTTGGCTAATTACACAAAGTGCGATCAGGCATGAGAAACTTTTCTGAAATGGGGAAAGGTTTCTATTGTGTTAAGTTTCAACTGAACTTGAACTATAACAGCTGAGATGCACTGGCTTGCCCCTTTTGGAATTTATCCTGGTTCATTACAAAGTGCATATGGTGAAAACTGCATGTGGTGAGTCAAACTCAATTAAAATAAAACCAGAAAATCGACTTGCAATGGCAATTTAGTTGAACCAGAACCAGACCCAAATTGTTTTGTCATTCTACAAATCTTAATCATTCCAAACTCCTATCTTCACTCTACAAACTAAATAAGGACATCATT
This sequence comes from Equus przewalskii, assembly GCF_037783145.1. Taxonomy (NCBI): domain Eukaryota; kingdom Metazoa; phylum Chordata; class Mammalia; order Perissodactyla; family Equidae; genus Equus; species Equus przewalskii. The sequence continues at coordinate 53,656,042 of NC_091849.1, forward strand.
ACAACTACATTTTGATGTTGAATCATACAAGAAGGCAAGATTAAGTAGCAATCTCTGCTACCTTTGAGAGTTTATTGCAGTGGGCGGGCTTAACTTTTTTGCTCTTCCAGTCAAAATTAAAAATCAATCAATTCCACAGAGCACAAACCTCTACAGGATCAAGAAACAAGGCATTTCAGATGGATAGTTTGCAAATATTTTCTCCCAGTCCATAGGTTGCCTTTTCAGGTTATTTGTTTTTTTGCTGTGGAGTTGTAGGAGTTCCTTATATATTTTGGATGCTAAACGGGGAGTTGTTCAATGTGTATAAAGTTTCAGTTACACTAGATGAGTAAGTTCTAGAGACCTGCTCTACCACATAGTGCCTGTAATAGTTAACAACACAGTGTTGTGCACTTCACAATATCTTAAGAGGGTAGATCTCATGTTAAGTGTTCTGGCCACCAAAAACAAAAGGAAACTCTGGGAGGTGTTGGGTATGTCTATTACTTTGACTGTGGTGATGCAATCATAGTGTTTGCATATGTCCAAACTCATCAGATTGTACACATTAAATATATGCAATTCTCTGTATATCAATTACACCTCAATAAATTGCTTCTAAAAAAAGAAACAATACATAATATTCAGAAATTATGTAATGCATCTTCAAATGGAAAGTAATTTCACATTCTTGCTTTTTAGGTTTACAGTTTTAGGTTTTAAGTTTACAGAAAATTAAGCAGAAAGGACAGAGTTTCATCTACCCCTCTTCCCCTCCACACACACACACACAATTTCCTCTATTATTAACATCTTGCATTAGTGTGCTATATTTGTTACATCTCACGCACGGTTGATGTGTTATTAGTAACTGGAGTCCATAGTTAACAATAAGGTTCAGTCTTCGTGTTGTACATTCTATGAATTTTGACAAATGTACAATGAATGACATGTATCCAACAGTGCAGTATCATACAGATGAGTTTCACTGCCCTAAAAATCCTCTATATTCTGCCTATTCATCCCTCTCTCCCCTTGAACTCCTAGAAATTACTGATCCTTTTACGGTCTCCGTGGTTTTTCCTTTTCCAGCATGTCATGTAGTGGGAATCACGTGGTACGTTGCCTTTTCAGATTGGCCTCCTCGACTTAGCAATAAGCATTTTAAGGGCCCTCTTTGTCCTTTCGTGGCTTGATAGCTCATTCCTTTTTATCTCCGAGTAATATTCTATTGTCGGGATGTACCACAGTTTATCCATTCACCTACTGAAGGACACCTTAGTTGCTTCCAATTATGAATAAAGCTGCTATAAATATCCATATGCAGGTTTTTGTGTGGACATGAATTTTAATCTCTTTTGAGTAAATACCAGGAAACATGATTGCTGGATCGTATGCTAACAGTGTGTTTAATTTTGGGAGAAACTGCCGAACTGACTTTCAAAGTTGCTGTACCATTTTATACTCCTGCCACCAATGAATTTGAGTTCCTGTTGCTCCACATCTTCACCAACATTTGGTGCTGTCAGTGTTTTGCATTTTGGCCATTCTGATAGGAGTATAGTGGTATCTCATTGCTTTAATTTACATTTCCCTAAATGACAAATGATATTAAGCATTTCCTCGTTTGTCTGTCTTCTTTGGTGAGGTGTCTGTTCATGTCTTTCACTCACTTTTTAATTGGATTGTTTTCTTATTGTTGAGTTTTAAGAGTTCTTTGTATATTTTGGACACCAGCCCCCTATCAGGTATGTGTTTTGCAAAATTTTCTCCCGGTCGGTGGCTTGTCTTTTCATTCTTAAAACTGTCTTTTGCAGAGGAGAAATTTTTAATTTTAATCAAGTCCGAATTTCTCAGTTTTTCCTTTCATGGATCACGCCTTTGTATATTAACTAAAAAGTCATTGCCAAAGCCGTGGTTGCCCAGATTTTCTCCTGTTATCTTCCGGGAGTTTTATAGTTTTGCATTTTACTTTTAGGTCTGCGATCCATTTTGACTTAATTTTTGTGAAAGTCTGTGTCTAGAATCTTTTGGGGGTTTTTTTGGATGTGGAAGTCCAGTTATTCCAGCACCATTTGTTGAAAAGACTATTTTTTTCTCAAATTGTCTTTGCTCTTTTGTCAAAAGTCAGTTGACTATATTTGTGTGGGTCAGTTTATGAGCTCCTGATTCTGTTCCATTTACTATTTGTCTATTTTTTAACCAATACCCCACTGTCTTGATTACTCTAGCATTATAGTAAGTCTTGAAGTCTGATTATGTCAGAACTCCAATTTTGTTTTTCTCCTTCAATATTTTATTGGCTATTTCAGGCCTTTGGGCTTTTCATATAGTTTAGGCTCAGTTGGTCAATGTCTTTAAAATAACTTGCTGGGATTTTTGTTGGGATTGTGTTGAATCTATGGATCAACTTGGGAAGAACAGACTTCTTCACAATATTGAGTCTTCCTATCCACGTTCATGGAATATCTGTCCATTTATTCAAATCTTCTTTGGTTTCATTTATCACAGTTTTGTTGTTTTTCTCATACAGATCTTGGACATATTTTGTTAGATTTATACCTATTTTTCTTTTCTTTTCTTTTGTTTTTTAGTACTAATATAAATGGTATTGTGTTTTCGATTTCAAATTCCAATTGTTCATGCTGGCATATAGGAAATTACATAATATACAAAATTACCTTTTGTATATTAACCTTATATGCTGCAAACTTGCTACAATTTCTTATGAGTTCCAGGAAATTTTTTGTTGATTCTTTGGGATTTTCTACATTGACAATCATATCAACTTTGAACAAAAACAGTTTTTTTCTTCTTTTCTAATTGGTATACCTTTTATCTCTTTTTCCTGTCTTGTTGGATTAGCTAGGACTTACAGTATGATGCTGAATACGAGTAATGAGAGAGATATCCTTGCCTGTTCCTGATCTTAGTGGCAAAGCATCTAGTTTCCCACCACTAAGTATGATGTTAGCTATAGGTTTTTCACAGATGTTCTTTATCAGGTTGAAGAAGTTTCCTTCTATTCCTAATTTGCTGAGATCTTGACTTATTTTAATATTAATATTAGTATGTTTCAGTATTAAATAAAATCTGTCTTGAAATATGGTGGGTAATATATGATCTTTTCTTGTCCAACCTAAAACTTTTAAAGCAACAGTATATCCAACATACCTCATATTTTTAAACGAAGACAAGAAATGCTTAATCCAAATAACTTCCAATGGGTGTGGTTAAGTAGCAATGGCATTTTCCAGTCTTCTGTGAAAACTATATTTAAGCAAAATAACTCTCTAATCCTCCAGTTCAAAATCACTTCTTTAAACTATTGTGTATACTAATGATTTTAAATTTTTGTCCATGGCACTTAGCCATGTCTCCCATTACCTCCAATTACCATAATGATATTTTAAAACTATCATTATGTTCCCTCCAATTTTCTCTTGATACACACATAGGTGCCATGTGTAATAAACATCCAGAGGAAATTTTGTAGTTTGTTTCATTGCCTCCGGATTGTTGACAGATACACCGTGTATTATGCCAAACTTCTCCTTGAGACAATATTTAGACCATGTCTGCATTATGGTAAACCAACATTTGGGAGAGAATACTGCAACACATGGATGACCATATTGGAAAACTTCATGCAAAATTTCCGTAATACTAACCACCAAGAAGAGTTTCTCTGGAACAGGAAACTACTTTTACATTTTGTCCTCAGAAAAGTATTCATAAGTGTCCATAGAATGCTTGAGAAATGCTTTACCTCAGGCACTAAATATGTGAAACAGATTACAGGAATGAAAATATTGCACATTTCATCAAAGTGAGCATGGATTTCCAAAATGATTTACTATCCTTAGTCTCTTGGTCATTGATGTGTCTAGAAACCCGAGGAGGCCTCAACCTTGGCTATTGCCATCCATGAGACATCTGAGGCCCCTTCGACTGTGACTATGTACTCACTTGAATTCTCAGTCAGCAGAATTCTCGCTATAGCTTCATAATATAACCTGCTGCCATATTAAATTGCTAATCTTCCATAAAGGTACAATATGGACCCCAGATATTTTCTAATTTTTAAAGAGGCAGGGCATTAAGAACGGGCCAAAATGACAACATATTTTGATAGAAAAATTACTGAGTGCAGGTCAAGTTACAATGAACTTGAATGATGCAGAACGAATAAAACTTTGGACAAGTGAAAACTAGTTTCTTTTGTTCTCTGCCCCTCAAAGTCATCTCAGTAAATTCCCCCAAAACCTGTATATCTCAGAATTCCTTTATACTTACTTGTTTTGTTTATTCTCTTCAGCTTAAATCAAGTGAAACTTCTGATTACTTTTCACTGACCTTAAAATTTGATCAGTAGCCATCTGGCCTTACAATGGTGGGCAGGTCCCTGTACGTGGGCCAACATATATATTTTTACTTTGCTTAATGTTCTGTCATATTGTGAAATAATTCCAAGCTACGAAAAGAGTAGTCAAGAATAGTTAAGATATTTACTATGATCTTTCATTGATTGGAATTTCCTTTATTTGACTTCATGGACAACTGATTATTATAACTCTCACCAAAGAATAACTTTGTTTTTCGTTTATGGAAATCTGAAAATTAAAGTCCTTAAAAAGCAAGCATGATTTATAAAGATAGTCAGATGACATATTGGAAAGTAGAAACAAGTTATATACATTGAATTTATGGTTCTCAAAGGTCACAACACTGTAGACTGATGGTATCTAACTGTCATTATCATGACTCAGAATTTGTCCTTTGAACAGCTGAACATTATGTTACAGGTAGGGTTTAAAAGTTAGAGCCTTCTACTGTTTCAGCCTGTGGTTAGGCCTCAGTTCTGCGCTGTTTATTCTTCAGGGGTGCACACACATCCAGACCTGCAGAAGGGGCATCTGGAAGTTAGCAGAACCCTAGGAAGGAGTGTGAAGATCTAGCTTTCACACCAGGAGTTGTGATAGTATAAGAAAATTTTTCAGTTTTCCTGAGGTTCAGTTTCTATTTTGAAAGCAATATGGATGCTAAAAGGAAAAGCACCTTGCACATGGTTGTCGCCAATCAGATAAACAGATTGGAAGGAGCCAAGTCTAATGGGGAGGAAGGTTGTAGCCATAGTCCATGAAAGAGACGATGGTGATGGAACTAAGGTAAGTCAAGAGATTTGGAGAGCGGTCAACTGATTGGAGATATATTTATATGGTAGAATCAACAGAATTTGACTTTGACGGAATGGGGTGAGGTAGGGAGGGCCAAGTAGGGTTCCCAGCTTTCTGTCTTGGCCAGTTGCAAACTTGGAATTTCTTTCTCTAAGACAATGAGCGTAGGACATGGAGGAGATTTGAAGTGGGATGATGGAGGGGTTGGGGGGTGGGAGCAGTTGAGTTTGTTGTGCCTGTAGAAAACCTACATGTGCAACCGAAAGATGGACATATGGTCTGAGGATGGAGGAGAAATGATCTGAAAATAGTTATGGGGAGTGAGAGGGACACCAGCCCTCCCTGATCCCTGAGTCTAGGGGTTTGGGGTTGGGCAGTATATTCAACGTAGAACCAAGTTTTAATTAAGGCAAGCAGATGCAGGAGGTCTTCAGAGAAAAAGCTGAGGGTGCGGGGAGATTGCTGTTATTAGAAGTCTTTTGCTCAGCATAACTATAAACATACATCATCTTCACTCATATTAACAACAGAGACCAGAAGTAGATTCCTAACGCTCTCTTCTTTCTTCTATTTATATTCGATCTCTTGCAAATATTTGGGATAGTTTTAGTACATTACTTTACACAAAAACATAGTATTCAATTTTTAAAAATGCAAACCAAGACCTCTTCTTATAAATCCATCATGTTAGAACTTGAAGGGACCTTAAAAGTCACATAACTCCTTGAAACAGCTTCTATTCAAAGTCATATTATTAAAGTACAGATTTCTATACTATCATGGTTAACAGAATCAAATAATTTTCTTCATTTGTCACTTGAGGTAAAAACCCCATCTTTTGTAATATCTGGGAGGGGAGCACCAACCTGGAAGGCAAGAAAGCTGATTTCCTGTCTTTGAATTGGCGCTTTTTAACTGTGTGACCTTTAGCAATTCATTTAATCCAGAGACCTCGGGGCCGAAACATGGAGCTGAATTAGATCATTTCATATATTCTATTCAGCCAAAAATCTTTACGAGTCTATGAAGGGAACGGTTACATAGAATCTTTCTGCTTTGGAAGCATCATTCAAGAATTTCAGCATGATGAATTTTACGACGCTAGGTTTGGATTTGAAAAATTAGCAATTGATTTTACTTGTTTCTCTAAATATTTAATTTGTATCCTTATGAATAAAGTCCTGTGACTCAGGCTCATTGAGTGGATAAATTAGCCTTGGCTCTTGGTAGTAAAAGACAGGCAGACAGACAGAAAGAAATAGCAGTAAGCCAGAGGCAATGGTAAACAATCTATGATCTTAAAATAATGAAATCATCATCCCCCTCCAGCCCAGCCAACTCTGATAACGTTCACTTTTGTTGATATAATTGATATATTGAGGAAGGTCCTTGACAAGCACTGTGATTGATAATGAAAAGATGGTGTCTTAGTGCCCAAAACAAGCATTTTATATTTTCATATTTTATGAAACCGTGTCTTATATGGCTTCATTTTTTCTGACCACACTTTTGTCTTCAGCAATATCTTATTTCTCAGTTCTAGTTTGGGCTTCACCTAATTATTCTTATGAGAAATTTTTCCTGAGAATGTCCCCTAATCCTGGAAGTTCTTTATGCTCCTTCTCAAACTGGATTATATTTGTCTTACCTTAACGTTATTTAATATGGTCCTAAAATAAAAGGGAGTGGAGCTTGGGTTTTTATTCATATTTCCCCTGTGGTTGAGTTCTCCTTTTTCTCCCTAAATAAAAATGCAAATATTGTTTTAACTCCACTTGCAATCTCATATATTTCCACTTTGTAAGCTACTTTCTAAAACATGAATTGAAGTCATAGGAAAATTAAACAAGGTTGGCCAGCTTAGCATTTCTATATTTAGTTGTTATGTTTTGTCCTTCAGGACAAAAGTTCCACATAAGGTAAAGAAAAAACAGTAAATGCCAGAAAAACTGGAGCAGCCAAAACGTGCAGGAAACCAACATGAATATGAGGAAATCCATTAGCAAATCTGCCCAAATGTGTTTATAAGTGATTAAATTTATAGATAAAATGATACGATTCTGGGATTTGCTTGGAAATAATCAGGATTGGTGTGGAGGTGGGGAGAGGGCTGGGGCGTGGAGTATAGACTTAAATAACACAGGCCATGGGGGGTGGTAGTTGTTTAAGCTGGATGATGGGTGCATGCGGGTTGTTGAATGATGCTTTCTACTTTGTATATGTTTAAATTTTGTAGAATAAGATGTCATTAAATGCTTAATCTATAAATAATTAAAGTGGACATTTTCTATCCTGGAATGTCCTTTAAAAAAAACTAGAGTAAATTTTTCACTCATTAAATATAAATGCTTAATAAAGGAATCATATAGATTTTCATACACTAACTTCCTTCATCAAACAATGTATTAATCTTAGAATGTTCTGGTGATGTTGTGGAATGCATTCGTGAGACGTCATTAATTGTCATTCCCCCCCTTTTTTGTTCTTAACTTAATTCCTAGAGAATTGTGCAAACAGACTTTGGCTTTCATTGCTTGCATTAGCCCAGGACACCTATTTAGCCAAAATCAACAGACCAGGGTACAATTATTCAGTCTATGTTTGATTGGTGATTGATAAATACTGCTCCAAAATCTGTTCTACGGTTCGATTGATTGATCGATTGATGAATATTTCAATCCCTGAAGATGCTCAAAATTAATTTGCTGCATCAGGACCCACCTTGATGCTTCATTTACTCAGTTAGCATCTATCAAATACCCTCTCTTCTTTTATTTGCTTTAATCAACTCATCCCAACAAATACATTTTGAGCATCTAGGGTGTGAAAACCACAGCTTTAACTTAGGGATTAAAATCATTAAGACTCACTTGCTGCTCTCAAGGAAGTGGATAGAAAAGCACGTGGGAAGCCATAAGACAAGGCAAAACAGTGGGCTGGGCTGCATAACGGCTCCCCAATGATGCCCATGTACTAATCCCAGAACCTGTGAATATGTTATCTTACAGCAAAAGGCACTTTGAAGATGTAATTGAATTAAGGATTTTGAGATGAGGGAGTCTCTGATTATCCAGGTGGGCGCAATGTAATCAAAAGGGGCATTATAAGTGAAAGGGGGAGGCAGGAATGTCACAGCCACAGAGATTTGAAGATGCTCTGCAGGAGGAAAGGGCCACTAGCCAAAGATCACAGGTAACCCCTAGAAGATGGAAAAAAAACAAGAAAACAGACTCACTCCTGGAGCCTCCAGAAAGAACATAGCCCTGCCAACACCTGATTTTAGCTGCATAAGACCTAGTTTGGACTTCGGACCTCCAGGAACTCCAGACCTCCAGAATTTAAGATGATAAATGTGTGTTCTTTTAAGCCGCTAAGTTTGTGATGATTTGTTACAGCAGCAAGAGGAAACAGAGGGATAGGAACAAGATTACTTCTGACCGGAGACATCAGAAACCATTTTCAGGAGAAGACTAAATGGAAATATGCCAGAGGTCACCACGGCTGCATGCTTCGGCTCTGTATTGTCTAGGATGATAGCCACTAACCACATGTGGCTATTCAAATTTAAACTTTAACACAAAAAAATTTAAAATTCAGTTTCTCGGTTGCACTAGCTACATGTTCAAGTGCTCAACAGACATGCGTGTCTCCTGGGTACTCCATTGGACGGGGTAGACACAGAACATTTCCATCGCTGCAGAAAATTCTTTGGGGCAGCCTGGCTTTAGATCCTGAAGAGGGGCCCTAATTTCTGTTATTCCCTGGGATGTGATACACTTTTGATTTACCATCTTGGCCAGGATGGAGGGCAGAGAGACAGGGCAGATGCAGACGTTTCCATCTGACCTTCAGTTGCTTGTTGATCATGCTCAGCCTTTTATTTTCAATCCTGACTGCACATTAAAATGCACTGGGGAGTTTTTAAAAATACTAATGCCCAAGTCCCCATCCAAATCAACTGAGTTAGAGTCTCTAGGAGAAGAGTTTAAGTATCAGTATTTTTAATGCTCCCCAGATGACACTAATATTCCATGCAAGACTTGGAACCACTGTCTTAACGGCATACCAATCCTGACAAGGAGGGAGGCCCCAGAATAGAAATAAATTCAACACTGCTGAAACTGTGCCCCATTATTATTTAATAGAATTATTACTGACCAATAATTAAATTTAAATGTATGTATTCTGGTATTGGAAAGGTTTTTTTTTATTCTTATAAAAGTCACTTGGAGGCCATTTACAAATACATAATTGCTGCCAGAATAACTTGTCTGACTAGTTAAGTAAGTCTTATGGCAAAGCCAGACCATGCGATGCCAAGGATGACATCCCAAACAAATGAAGAAATAGAAATTCATTAACATATTTATGTATTTAATATTTATAATACTGTTATAGAATATTTAAAATATACATTATATAAACATATATTTATATTAGTATATACAGTAATGTATTTTTTTCCTTTCATCTGAAATCTACTTGACTGGCCCATGAGCACACTTTAGGAGTAGACATTTAAAACGTGGATTTTAATCACTGGCACAGATGTGGCAAATTAACAGATACTTGACTCCCAAAAGCCAGGAACAATAAACAGCTATCAGCTGTAAAAAGACATGACACAGATTTTACAATGAAACACCAAGGTATTTTAAAAGCACCATCTCCATAAGGAGAAAACTTCTAAAACTCCTACTGCTAACCCATCAGACACTAGTTCTACAGGATACAATGACTCTTTTCCTGGCCAAGAGGAATGCACAAAGATCGTGAGTAAAAATAATAAACCAGAGAATACAATTCTTGGATTAGTGAGTAGAAACTAGTTCCAGGATATGAGTTGTTACACGAGAACATTTGTTTGAAAACATGTGTTCCCAATATCACAATGGGAGCGGTCCAGATCAGAGCCCCCTGGAAAGGAGTCACTGGGGCCCCTGCAGTGCCACCCTAGTTATTTCAAATGCCTTTGCTAGTTCCTTATCAGATAAGCAATGAAAAGGAGAAAGAACACTAAGAAGAATGCCACTGGAACCCTCTATAATGGGGGATAAAGAAAAATTACAATCCATATTTTCATGAGAGTGTTGGCCTTGGCAAAGTAACTTTACTTCAGATGGATCTGCAGTATATCTCTAGATGTTTACAATGGTTTTACTCTATTTCTGAAGACAGCAGTTACTCAGCATGGTTATAGCTATAAAAATATATACATTATACATATGTACATACATATCATATATAGATGTGTATACATTAATGTAATTAATTATGTACTATAATTTATAATTATAATTTCTATTATATAGTGGCCCACAGAGCTTGAAATGGATGGATGTAAAGAAACTTGCCCTTAAAATTTTTCTGTTTAACAAACGCTTATTAAGACCCATTAAGCATTGGGCCAAGCCTCAACCACACTCCCTTTGAGGAACAAATTAGGAAGACAGACACATAACTACAAAGTACTAGATCCAATGGCAGAGGAATATTCAGGATGCTATGTTAGCACAAAGAAAGGGCACCCAACCTAATGTGATGTCAGGAAGGCTTCTTGGAGAGGATGACACCTCAATTATGTCTTAAAAAAATGAGTCATTAAAGGCATTATTCTTGCTGAAAAGGGATGAGGGTTGAGGGTTTGGAAGAGTCATGAGTTAGGCACAGAGGAAAGAGCGTAATGAACTGACAACAGAAATGTGTGAACAGGGGACTATAAAAAATTAGCAAACCTGGAATCGGACCTATGCTGTAAAGGCCAGTGGAGATGAGGCTGGAAAGAAAGGCAGTGACTAGGCTATGAGGACCGTATGCATCTTGTTTTAAAGGCTGAACTTGCTCCTTTGCAACTGGTCATTTTTGCATTAGATTATTCAATCTAGCTGTAATATGAAAGATATAAGTGGATCAATAACGGAAGCAGAGAGATGAATTGGAATGTTAATGCAAGCAATAAAGGGATTGTGAACTAGGGTAAAGGCAGCAGAAAAGAAGAGAAGGGATGGAGTCTGTGATAGTTTCAGTGATAAAATAGACAGGATTTGATGATTTATGGATAAGAGAGAAGGAGTAGAAGAAAGAATTGAGACAGACTCCCAGCTTTCCTGCTTGGGTGGCAAGGAAGATGTTGGTATTTCTGGGTTATGGAATGATAAGTTTGAGTAAGAATATGCAATCAGTGAAAACTTCTAATTTCAGCTGTATAATTTGCTTTGAAGTATCTGTCAGAAATTCAGATTAAAATATCCAGCAGATACTTGGATACATGGATCTGAAGCCCAGGGGAGACGGCAGAACAGAAAAGAAAGAGAGAGAAAGCTGCTTGGAAGGTCTAAGAATAGGGGTGGTAGTCAAAAACAAAATGATACACAGGACATGAGATTGCAAAAGAAAAAGCATTGAGTGAGAACAATAGACAGACACCATTTGGGGCACATCAATGCCGCTAAAGTGCATGCGGAGGAAAGAGTGACCTTGAGGGGACAAGGTAGGAAGAGTTAGATAGGCAGAAAGACAGCCAATACACTTTGGTATCACAGAAACCAAGGAAAGAGAGCTTTACAAGGAGGGGGTGGTCCACAGTGGCAAAAGCATCAGAGAAGTCAATGTGGGTGAAATCTACAGCCCCATCCTAGGAAGACTGGCCACCCAGCACATCTTTAATTGTTGTGACTACTAAACCACGCTTGGTAAATCTCAATTGCTTTCTCAGGATCATTCGAGGCGGGACAGGGGAGGAGGGTGCAGGTTGGAGGCAGCTGGTAAGGAATCAACAGGTCAAAAGCAGAGTGAGGTGGAATGACCTCGAGTTTCAGAATCACACAAACCTTGGTTTGATTCATCGTCCCACCACTTACAAAGATAATAAGTTACTCTCTGAGCATTAGTTTCCAAAATTTGCTAAATTAAAATGAAATAATGATGGCAAGTGTTTGGCACAGTGACTAGCATAAAGTAGGTGCCTATCTGGTGAGGGGCCAGGTACACAATACCTGGTAAGGGGGGCCTTGGAGAATCTACTTCTATGATCCCTCTCTCTGCTTCCAGATTGTGATCGAAACAACTCAAAATGAAAGCAACCACTTATCTGGAGATTCCAGGAGGGGAGCTCAATTCCTCATAGACCCTGCTCAGAGCAATTCTCCCTTATTTCTGAGAGTGACCCAGAAAGGATACAGACGGAGCAGTCAGAGAAGAGAACCACTACATAGCCTGATTGCGTCAGCTTGGGACGCCATAACAACATATCATAGACTGGGTGGCTGAAACAACAGAAATTTATTTTCCCGCTGTTCTGGGGGCAGGAGGTCTGAGACCAGGGTGCCAGCAAGGTTGGGTTCTGATGAGAGCTCTCTTCCAGGATTGCAGATGGCGCTTCTCGCTGTGTCCCCACATAGCACAGAGATAGAGATCTCTCTTCCTCTTCTTCCAAGGCCACAGAGCTGTCAGATCAAGGTCCCATCCCTATGCCTTCACTTAGCCTTAATTACCTCCTTGTAGGCCCTATCCCAAATACAGTCACATTGGAGGTTAAGGATTCAACACATGAATTTGGGGAGACAAAATTTAGTCTGTAGCATAGCCATTTGGATTCCTGATAGAAAGGGAATAGATGTCCCAGCCAAACACCCTCAAAACCTATTCTTTGAGTAAGAAAGAAAAACCTGAGGTCAGAAACGTCGAGATGCATTCCTGCAGACACTCTCCCACTTGCATCTGCCCTATTCAGCCTATTTTCTCCTCTGTCCTGCTTTGCCCAGAGATAATGCTCTGGAATCAATGAAAAAAACATGATGTTTTTAAATTGTGTTACTTTCCTTAAAGAGAGAGAGCATTTATCCCCCCTTTCTTCAAACAATTGATGGATAAATTTTCCTTTTTAAGATATCATACCTCTCTTCTTGATAACAGCCTGGACCTCGGGCCCTCTCCCCACTGAGTAGCATAATTGTAACATGTGAGAAAGAAAAATTCCCTGCCTAGGAGTCAGGAAGCTTGGATGCTGTGCTCAGTTTCACTGTAAATTATCTGCAGCGCTTGGCCAAAATATTTCAATCTTGGAACTTGTTTTCTCAACTCTAAAATGACTGGGTTGGATTCAATGGTCTTAAATTTTGCTCCATCCCTAACGTTATATAATTCTAATAACATCAAAGAGCTTGTAAGTTTCAAAACGCTCAGCTTCCATAGTCTCCATAGATGCATCTCAGGATCCTCTACTGGAGTCTGACGGGCCTACTTTGGGATTTTCCCATGGTAAGAAATAGATAAATATTGTGATATTAAGGCTTTTAGTGCATTCTTTAAATGGAACAGAAAAGAAAATTTTCCCTTATAACTTTGCATGAGTGCGGAAGGCTGCTTTCCACACTGCCATACAGTAATGTAAACCCAAGAGGAAACCACTAGAGGGCAGCACAGGAACATAGCTGCTTTGGTACTGTGCTTTGGGATTTCCTCCCGGAGCGGATCACCTGTAGACACGATGTAATCGCCGGAATATCTGAGCGCTAGCTGTATTATGTGATGTCACTGCAAACAGACTATATAACAACAACAACAAAATCAATGCAACTTGGAATTATTTAACGCTAGCATGATAAATGTCGCAGACGTTTTGACTGCCTATAAACCAGGCAAAAGCATAAATGTAAACTCAACTGACTTTTTTCTTTTCACCCAGATGTCTGATTATACAATACAGGACAGTTTCAGCTTATCTTTTTAAGGGATATTGCTTCAAGAAGGGGCCCTGACCTATTCTTTGAGCAGGGCGCCTGTGTCCTCCACCTGCGACGGCCCTTCCCCTCTCCTCAGCTCTACCCTTCTGCCCCTTGATTGGATCCCAAGAGGGCGGATACCCCATAGACTGACCAACCAGCTATGAGGTAGCTTGATTTAAAAAGCTCTACGCAAACGTGGCCAAGGATGACTGGGTGCACCAATGAGATTCTCTCATTCTGAAATTTAAATTTAGAACGATGGAGAGAATCAGTTCGTTAATTGCAGGAATATATATAAGACGAAAATTAAAAGCAATGATCTCTGATTCCTTCTCCTGAGGGGCACTTAGAAAGGCATGTCTTTAGATCTGGCTTTGAATCTTGAATCTTTCCCATTTCCAAACTACAATTCCTGTTCTCTAGAGGCTGTTACTAGCTTCCTTTGAGATTTCTCTCTCCCTGGCTCTCTACCTTCCTCCCTTCTGCCCTTGCTCCCTTCTCTTCCCTTCTCTCTCTCCCCTTTCTTCCCCTACTCTATGATCTTGCACATGGATCTTTTCAATTACATGAGTTAGACTAATTGAGTCCTTTTTCCTTCCCCTTGAAAAAGTAGCTTAAAAGCATACCCGTGGTAATTGTTAGATCACAGCAAAACCATTTTCTTTTTGCACGTGGTACTTAATGTGTTACTCTGTTGCAATTGCACGAGTATATCCTTGAACTGCAATGGAATCAAACTATAAGTTTATTACATGCTTGCTAAGAAAAACTGCAGTTAAAAATACACATTTTCGAGCAGATTATTCTTGTTTGTTTAAAAAAAGAATTATAGTTTTATAAAAGTACTCTGAGAGATTTGCCATTAAAAATTCTAAGCAGCAGACTGGGTTATAGGGCACCCAAATTTCAAGCCCAGTCTACTCAGTGAGGCACATTACTTTTCCAGAAGTGTCATTTAGGACATGAAGACTGCAGCCCCCAGAAGTCTCTCACTTTCATGCTAGTCCACACTCAACCTCCAGCAATTCTTCAAAATTATCATTGAGTGTTCCTATGAGTTTAAGGCTCCAGGAGCTTCTGTTCCAGATGAGCAGATCCCAGCTGTCACTGTCTGAATTCACCTGTCTGATTTCATTCACCTGTGAATGCCTGACTTCTCCTCATCCTGATATCAGGATGGCGTTTGCTCCACAACCTGAGTTCTCTGATGGGTCAAGAAAAGTAAGGATGGGAGTGATGACTTCCAAGCTCTTTACACGTGAGAACTAAAGCTGGAAATTCAAAAATGATTTATTGAGGCTTACTATGTGCCTGGCACCATGAAAAATGTTTGATAAGCTTCCACATCTTTAATTCTCCCAGTAACACTCTGGTTGTCTCCTGCAACCCCCTGGACCACCACAATGCCTCCTTGTGGTCAGCAACAGACTCCAAGTGATTCCTCTTCATTGTGTGAAGATTTTAGTTCTTTATATAACAGTTACTCCTGTCATAAATTTTAGAAATGTCAAAATCCATGCATACAACTCTTCGAATATTCCAGACTCTTAATTCCTTGGCCTCCCTCTCTCCTCAGTTGACCCTTCCTTCGCCCTATGTCAGTCCCCTACTCCCATGGTCATATCAATGGCATATTTGCCATTACAGATATGAGTCTCTCCATAATTTCAACGTCAAACACTGCCTTTTCTGACCACCACCTCTTCTCTCTCCACTCTTATCCTCTTATCATTCCCTCTAGTTCTTCTGCCCCCTAAATACTTCCATGACAACAGATGTACAATCCATTAATTCTGCTTTTCACCATCTCTCGCCGCCTTCATGATCCACCTTCCTCCATATCGGTGGTCCGTCATTATAATTGTGCTCTTGCACACACCCTCAAATCTCTTGCCTTCTTCATTATACTCTTAGTACGACTCCCACTCAGGTTAAATCCAACTCTGCCTAATCCTAACCCTGTACCTGTGAAGCTAAACATAACTAATGAAAAATACTCAGCCATGCTGACTGGTCTTAGGTTAAATGTGTCAGCTAACCCTGAGTGCTTCCTGGAAATCCAACCACAATTCCTAGTACCTTCTCTCTCCCATTCCCCTAAACTCTTCCTCATAACTGTTGTCTTCTCGGACATTCAACGCCTTCACCCCTCTCCTTCCTCTCACTTGATGACCACACTGTCTATTTCTATTTCAGGGAAAAAAAGAAACTATCAGGAGGAAACTTCCATGTTCTCTCACAACCACCTCGACCCATTTACCCTGCGTCTGTGCCCATGTTCTCTGCTTTCATTCCTGTTACAATCAATCTCATGTCTAACTAAGGACAATCTTCCTATACGTGCAATGATCCTTTCTCTCTTACCTTCTCATGGAAAAATAGATTATTTTTCCTTCTTTTATGGATTATTCCCATCAACATACAAACTTGCTGTAAATTCTCCCATCTTAAAAAATGTATACATTTAATATTGACCCTACTAGCTACTGTTCTACTTTTTGGGGTCTAATTTCTTGAAACTCTCTGTATCTGTTATTTGAAATTCCCCATTCCAACCCCCTAACCACCCCCAACCCTTACCTATTAAACCCACTTCATTGAGGGTTTTGCCTCATCATTAAAGCTGCTCTTGTCATGGTCACCACCAACCTCAGTGTTGTTTAATCAAATAGACAATTCTCGGTCATCACCTCCCTTGGCTATTCAGCAGCACTTCACATGGTTGATCCCACCCTCCCTCTCAAAACTCTTTCTTTACTTGATTTCTGGGACACCACTCTCCACTGTTTTAGTGGCTCTTCTCTTCTCTCCACTGTCAAGGAATAACTCAGAGACATTTAGATAGTTATTTGGCACTCTATTTAGTCCTTTTTCATGCAGAAGTTTTCACGCATTTCTGGTAGGCCGAGTCAAGAGATGGGAGAGAAGGTTGGAAAAAAACGCAGGCAGTCTGGAACAGTGGATCTTTCTAAAGAGTTTTGGGTAAACTGATTAGTTGTCAATAGCAAGAGATCGTCCTGGGCATTATGTCCTTGAAGAAGCTGACGAAGAGCCATTTTCAGTTGTTTGTGGATTCTCCATGAAACCTTGGGAGTCGAGCCATGGAGCATACCTGACAGGCTGTCTCAGATACTATCTGTCAGGATCCTTGGCAACCCCACCTTAATTAGACCAGGTCTGCACTGTTTCCCTCATTTGAATGTGTCCCTATCCCTAAGCTTTGGAGCATCTCAGGGATCAATCACTAGACTTCTTTTCTTTTCATCTAGTTACTAGTGGTTTCCTCTGGCCTCACAGCTTTAAATACCATCTAGATATTTACAACCCCAAGTTCCTGTGTCTAAACGCCCACTTCCACCTCCACTTGGATACTTAATAAGCCTGTGAAAGTAACACATACCCAAATCTGATATTTTACCTTCCTTCTAAAATTGTGGCTCCTGTAGACTTCCACGTTGCAAAAACTGCTAACTCCATCCTTCCAAGTGACCAGTCCAAAACCCTAGAATCATCCTTGATTCTTTTCTTCCCTTCGTATTCCATATCTATTTCTTTTCTTTTTAAAGATTGGGACCTGAGCTAACATCTGTTGGCAATTTCTTTTTCTTCTCCCCAAATCCCCCCAGTACATAGTTGTATGTTCTAGCTGTAGGTCCTTCCAGTTCTGCTATGTGGGACGCCACCTCAGCATGGCTTGATGAGCGGGGCTAGGTCTGCATGCAGGATCCGAACCAGCAAAACCCTGGGCCAGCAAAGCAGGAGTCATGAACTTACCCACTCGGCCACAGGGCGACCCCTCCATATCTATTTCTTCAGCAAATCCTGTTCACTTTACCTTCAAAATACATCTAAAATTTAATCACTTCTCTTCATCTTGTTCCAAACAGCATCAACTCTCTCCTAGATTAGTGCAGTAGCCTCCTAAGTGATGTCCCTGCTTCTTCTCTTGTAACTTCTCCACCAGGGTATTTTCAACCGATGATTGCATTTTAAAATAAGACCATGGCACTTCTTAGCTCAAAGCCCTCCAGTGACTTCCTATCTCATCCAGAGAAAATATCAAAGTTCCTATAACAACCGCCAAGGTCCAACCTAATTTGCGCACGTGAGCGCGCACGCACACACACACACACACACACACACTGAAATATACACCACTCTCTAACGTTATCTTCTACTTCTCTTCTCCTCACTCCCACCCCTCCAGACTCACGACCTCCTTGCTATTTCTACAACTCATCTATCAGGACCTGTCTCAGGGTTTCACATTTTCTGTTTCCTTTGCCTGGAAGTCTCTTTTCTTTAATATCCATGTGGCGTATACCCTTCTTTCAGACTGCTGTTCACTTGTCACCTTATCGGAAAAGCCTAAAAAACTTTTCTAAAATAGAAACACACTCTGCCCCAACACTCCACCCAGAGCTCTCTTTCCCTTTTCCCTGCTTTGTTTTATATTTTTCCAGAGCATTGAAATCTTTAACTGATTAACACTCCTGAATTTTTTTAAATTATCAGTATACACCCAGTAAAACGTAAATGCCTTAAGAGCAGGGACTTTTGTCTGCTTTACTTACTGCTTTATTCCAAGTGCCTAGAACAGTGCCTAGACATGGGGAGTATTCAGTATATATTAGTTGAAAGAAGAATAAATTTTACAGATGGAGAAAGCAAATTTTACAGAGAGCACATTAAATGGCTCATGCACCAGTAGTACAGAACTGATAGAAATGGCAAAACTTCTAATTAAACACAGATCTTTATCACAACGCAGCTGGGAATCAACTCTCCATGGTCTCTCATGTTTCTGCCATCTTATAAGCAGCAACAGTGACTGCCCTTTGTCCCAGACTTTATTTTCAAGGGTATTTGTATACTGATTGATCCTAGAAATTAGAGATGGTCTCGCCCTCCATAACAAAGAGCAGGCATGCTTGCTGCCCATTATAAAAAATTTGGATTCCCTAAGTTCAGGTTTTCTCTCCTATAATGAAACCTCCCATATGTGTAGGCACCAATCTTGACCCAACACACTGCCCCCATGGAACTTCAGGCAAGGGGCATCAACACGAACATGCTATTTGCTGTGCCATGAGTAATAAAGTCCTTTGTCTCTGACCCAGAAGTTTGTGTCTTCTGCCATCATCAAATCTGAGGCAAGCTAACTTGTGAGCTTACAAGTAGGTAAGATCTGAAACCCTGCATAGTTTTTGACAGACACTATACTACTGTTCCCAAGTGCACCAAGTGAATCCTAGAAGTTTCTACCCCTGATGCTTAGAAACACTAAATTTACCAAAGACACTCCATTTATTTATCCGTTAGTTGATTCTCTGTATAACTTATGTAGTTGCCTATAGAAAAAAAGTTTGATTTTTGCCTAGGTTTATATTTAGTCCAAGGTGCCAGGTGAATCCTAAGCAATGTGTTGAGGCACAGATGAGTGTCATTTCTGCTTGACTGGCCAAAGCAACACACGGGCTGCTCACTGGACGGCAGCAAGACGGACAAGTGGGCACTGATTTAGTGCTTGTGCCTATGGGAGCTGCACACCTCTTGTCCTCACTCTGCTCCATTCCAGGTGGCTTCTCTCATCTACTCTCCTAGCCTGTGCACTCTTTTATCTGGTCTAGGGAAGGAAAAGCTTGCTTTGCCTCAGAATCCCTCCACTATGTTGTGCTGAGAACTGAAGAAGTTGCTACATTTGTTTTCTGCTGTGCACTTTCCTCAAAGCCATGGGACTAAACACTGAATGAACTCTTTGGGTTAAAAGAAAATCCTCAGAGATTAAATGATCATGAATTTAGGGTTTTCTCCTTTAACCCAGTCAGTGTCCAGTCCTAGAATGGAGCAGAGTCAGGAAAACACATTGCTTAGTATCCCCTGAAGAGGGCAGTCTCTTCATTCACTGGCCCTGAGCATGAGGTGGAAGAGGGTCCTAGGCCCCGGGACAGGAAGATGGCAGTACAGGAGAGAGCCACCTCCACACCTGATCAAGGGAACACAAGGCAGAACCAGATGTCCCACTACATCTGGACAGTCACGGAACTGCACCCCACCTACTTCTATCTCTTTAATGTAATAATTTAGACACTCTATATGACTGTATAATTCTTCCAACAGATGCTTGATTAACATTAGTAGTGATAACCGATTAAGAATTTTCACACAAAGCAAGAGCAATCTGGGGAAACACATGGTTCTATTTTACTATATTTGATGAGATACGTTGCCTTTCATTATCAAAGTTCTTCACACACTTTAATTAAGTGAATATACGCAAAATGAAAAGATAATTAAATTTTGAAGCTCTTTTGATCTTTCTGAAAGTAATCAACGGCAGTATGAATAATTGAATTCTTCAGTTAGCTTACATTTATTATACTAAAAATATAATTTATAATTTACATATATTAATTCGAACAACCAGGGAACTTATAAAAATGTACAGTTAAAAGCAACAGGATGGGGGGCTAGCCCCGTGGCCGAGTGGTTAAGTTCACGCGCTCTGCTTCGGTGGCCCAGGGTTCGGATCCTGGGCGGGGACATGGCACTGCTCGTTAGGCCATGTTGAGGCGGCATCTCACATGCCACTACTAGAAGGACCCACAACTAAAATATACAACTATGTGCTGGGGGGGGGGGGGGTTGTGGAGAAAAAAAAAAAAAACAGGAAAAAAAATGATTGGCAACAGTTGTTAGCTCAGGTGCTAATCTTTAAAAGAAAAAAAAGGAAAAAGAAAAGCAACAGGATACTCACAATTCCGCATTTGAGAAAGTAGCTGCAGCGTGGGCTCTAGCACACACATTGTATCTCCCTGACGTACAACTACCTTCCTAACTTCATTATGCTCTCAAATCTTGCCAGAGGAAAGATTCTAAAAACTAACCTAATTGTGATTTAGTGATATTGCATCTCAATAATGCAATATAGCATCACAAATCAAAATGACAGCCCTGTTTTTCTCTCTGCTTGGCAATCTTACATGGTTGAAACAGTTCTTAGAATTCTTCAAAACATCCATTGCCAGCAAAATAATTATTTTGATTAAGTTAGAGAAGGAATTCTGAAAAGCCCTTAATAAAATAACTATTAATTTAATTCATCTGTTCAGCTAAAAACACATATTCATTTCCCTGTTGACTTGGTTGGGAATGATGGTATGCCACGCAGGAATGAGTTAGTTTTAAGTGAGACTAGACACGCACACCTAAATCCATCCCCAAAAGTTCCTTCCACTGGGCACCTGGACTCGGCGAGAGGGAAACCTTAACAGCCAAGGGGAGATCCTTATATTCCAACGATGTATTTAGGAAATGGTTTGTGAAGCACCATGCATCTTCAGAATGATTTCTTTTCCTTTTTATATAAACCAGTATGACCAAGTTAACATTCTAACTTGCAGTAGATGATATAAAACTTTATCGCTTTGATTTAACCCTTTTTTGTGCAACTCTCCTAATATTACGTATTGTCCTCAAACGCTCTAAAACTTTATAAATATTTTTAAAAATCCAACAACTTGGTTTTAGATGAGCTCTAGATTTCAGAAATTTTGGCTTACATGCAAGCAGAAATGAACAATTATTATCTCATTTCATTACATAAAAGTAAATAGGGGCTGGCCTGGTGACGTAGTAGTTAAGTTCATGCACTCCGCTTCGGCAGCCCTGGGTTTGTGGGCTCAGATCCTAGGCACGGACCTACGCACCACTCATCAAGTCATGCTGTGGCAGCATCCCACATATAAAATAGAGGAAGATTGGCACAGATGTTAGCTCAGGGCCACTCTTCCTCAAGAAAAAGAGGAAGGTTGGCAATGGATGTTAGCTCATGGCCAATCTTCCTCACCAGAAAAAAAAGTAAATAAAAATGTAAGCCTGGTGCCACATGGTCTATAGTGAATTTCAACAATAGAACAAAACAGTGCAGCCTAAGGAATGGAAGAGACTAAGGTAACGAATTCAGAAACAAGGAAATGGGCATTTTTCCAGAAGCCTACACATGGCAAAGGGGAAGATGAAGCAGAATAAAAAGCATCAGGTAACAGGTCATCAGCTAGAAACCCCCAGGTAGAGGGCTCCAAGGCAGGACAGGGGTGGTCTGAAGTCAATGAGGCACTTAGGAAACTTCAGAGAATGGTACCCACCTTGGAACAGTGGTTGAAAATGTGAACTCAACAAATCAAACCCTGGCTCCACCAGTTAGTAACTAGATACCCTTGGGCAAGTTACTGTCCTAAGAGCTTCAATTCCTTCAAAATTTACATGGAGATGCTCATATACTTATCTCCTAGGACTGTTGTGAGGAATAGTGAGAAAATCTCCATAAAATGCGTGTAAGCACAAGGCCTGGCTGTGAAACCCTCTCAAACTTGGACTAAGAGTTCCCGCAGCTCCTGCAGCTGCAAAGAGCCACGTAGGGAAGAGGTAAACCGGTAATCAGGAACCAGCTTGCTGTCTTGCAGACGATAAGTAAGACAGGGTACAAAGTTGCTATATTATAGAATGTAAGACAGAGGACAAACTCATGAGCGTGGGGTCAGCCTGCCCATTGCGCAGTTGGGAGTTGGGTCATTTGCTACCTGCATTAAAAAAATGCACATTTTTCCATTTTACTACAAGGCATGAGACAGCAAAAGTGACTTGAAAACTCAACCCAATGGTTGTTGACAATATAGAAATTTGTCCAACCCACTTTCTGGTTATATTCACATCATTATTCCAGTAACTCATTTTCCATGACTCATGATGACATAGTTTTTAGAAAATGACTGAAGAATTAGTGTGAGTCAACTTTTCTAACAGTCCTAACTTCATAAAATGTCCTTGAATCCTGCTTTGACTAAACGAAGCAGGCTTATTGCTTTCCAAATGTCACGACTCCTTCCTCCATGAAAGGCCTGAACACTTTCTCATTAGATTCTTCATTCTCTGCAAACTCCCCAGCATGAGTCATGAGGTTTAATAACTTCTCATCTAGAGAGACAATTACAGCTTTCTCAATACAGGTTAAGCTCAGCTTGGTATCCAGCTTTGCAAAATGCTCTTTATCTCCTACATGTGAAAGCTCCCCTTTCCTCTCTCATTCCCCAACTTGCAAAATCAAATATGGAAAATAATTCATTGAATAGCTGCAGACACTTGGCATTCTGATGAAAAATGTAGTTCATGTTTTGCCTTTAGGAACAAAACTTTTAAATGTTTGTATTTTAAAGGACTCATGATTTACTCCCCAAAATTCTTGAATTCTTTCTCAGATCTTTAATTACATGAGTCAAAATAAATTGATAGTTACATAAACCAAGTATACAAATTTGTTTTCACAGTAACAGCTGCAAATGATTTTAAGATCAACTATTTTTAAAATGAGTTCGTTTCAATTAAAAACTCATAAATGTCTTTTAAATATATCCCAATTCAATTGTTTTTGGGATTTTTTTTGGTGAGGAAGATTGGCCCTGAGTTAACGTCTGTTGCCAATCCTCCTCTTTTTGCTTGAGGAAGATTGTCACTGAGCTAATATCTGTGCCAATCTTCCTCTATTTTGTTTTTGTATGTGAGATGCCACCACAGCATTGCTTGATGAGCAGTGTGTAGGTCTGCACCCAGGATCTGAACCCATGAACCCCGGGGCCACTGAAGCAGAGCACGCAAACCTAACCACTACGTCTCTAGGATGGCCCCCCAAAATTCAAATTTGATATGACGATATGCATACTGAACTCTAGGCATGACACAGAACAGCTTTTCTACTACCAAAGCCGGTGTATAATTGTCTCTACATTTGCCATTAGTTTTAAGACATATTCCCCATCACAAGAGTGGTATAGCATAAGACAGCACTTCATCTATATTCAACAACTGAAAACAATTCATCAACTATTTGATGATTATAGACCTGTCTTTTGCCCTGGATATAAATCAAGTAGAGATTCTGTTTGTCATGTTTTCCACAAAATCCCCAAAGCCCAGGGAATACTATTGAACAAATGACAAGTTGTGTTAAGCGTCAATATGAGTCACAGAAAGACCAAACTTCTTTCAAGTTGATGAAAGCTATATGTTTGCAAATACGTCAAAGGCACAAACACTTCAGATCCTAACAGAATATCTTGCAGAACTGATGACAACTATAAGAAGCTTTGCTCAAAGAATATTTTCAAATTCATGAGAGAAAGGAGTTACTTTGTCAATATTGATCTCTACTATTACAGTATGTTTTCCCACCTACTGTTTTCAAGTATATAGCTGAAAAGCATACTATCAAATGGTAAATAGAGAGAAAAATGCTAACCAGCCAACGTTGCTAATTGAGCTCACTGCCTATGTCTGTGAGGGTACAGCTGCTTCACCGTGATCACTTGGCCAGCTGGATCCAAATCCTCCAGCAGTAGCAAGACTCCTGCTTCGTGAAGACAATTCCAAAATGGAAAGGCTATATGGTTCAGAGTCTAGGTTTTGGGCTAGAGCAAAGCTGGGTTCAAATCCCAGCTTGGCCACCTACCATCTGTGTGACCCAGAGCGAACATGTAACCTCTCTAATCTCAGCTTTCTCATCTCTAAAACGAGAAAGGAATATCTGTTTACAAATAGCTTATAACAGCCTGAGTCATGTAGTCCAGGCTAAAAATGATAACTATTCTCACTACCATTATTATATGACTTGTGTCTGCTGCTATGTCAAGTTTAAGGCTTTCTTTAAGGACTACCTTATTAAATATTCTGTGTGTGCATGTAATCACACAGACACACACACTCGCTCTCACGCACACACACCTGACGATTACGAGCTCCCTCCTCCCCAGTTCCCTGGTTTTGAGAGCTCTACCCCGATGCAAGGCTCTGGGGGAAAGAGAGAGGGATGGAGGAAGTCAGGGGTGGAGGAAGTCAGGAAATGCAGTTCGCATTAGTAACCAGCCAAAAGCCAAATCTGTGTAACCACATTGGACCATTTCCTATCTTGATTTTTATATCACTGCCTGAATAATATAGGGAAGCTGAATTTTTGTTCTCTCTTTACAACAGTTTAGTTCAGAGGAGAGAGGAAATGAAAAGGGTTGTTTGTCAGGAAGTAAGTTCTCTGCGTTCAGCTGAGAACATGCACCCAACAACAACTGTTTACGTAGCAATATGCCTATCTAGTTCCTCAAACTTAAGTCACAGGATTAGGTCACGCTGCCACAAACTCAGAACGCACAAGTCTCAGAGGAGCCTGGGATGGTCTCCTTCTGTCTTATCATAGGTATGGCATGTAGTCCCAGATTTCTGAGCTCAGTTTACTAAAAGTTTCACATTTCAGCCCTCGGATAGTCTAGACCACTGTACTTTCAGGGTGGAAAAGATACGGCATAACACGTAGAGAACGTAGTCTTAACCACAAACTTAATTTTCTGCTGGGCTAGACAGAATCTTTTAAGAGTCTTGCTAATGAAACTTCTCCATTGATCATTCAACAATCAAACACCACACAGCAAAATAATTTCACAAAATTAAAAATTGCTATCTGCCTTTTTAAAAGTTTTCTATTCAATATAACCTTTTATTATATCTTAAAATCACTGGAAGTCTAAGAGATTGTTTGGTTTGCTATATTGTGAAAAGCAAGTCAATTCTCTTTGAATATATGCACGTATTGATCTCAAAATGTACCCATTTGTGCTTAAGAAAATATAATTCATTGGTTTAAATTTAAATATTAAAATTTAAAAGTTTTAGAAATAATTTGGAATTATTTTGGATTATTCCAAGTAAATTTGGAAGTTATTAAGCTGGATTTTTAGTAGAAACCAAATTAACTACTGCGTCAGGGGAAAAAGTGGAAACAAAACTATTCACAAATGGACACAGATAAAATACAGTGATAACATCTCCTAAACACTTTTTAAAAAGCATCTGTTAGTAGTAAATATATTCTTTATCTAATTATGTAACTCATCAAGAAAAATAATATTCAGATAGCAATTACTCCTTCATCTTTAGAATACAAGCTCTTAGCTGGGATGGATGATACCAGAGGACCACTAATGTAGTGGAATATTCAGAAGAAAGTTCAAAAAATCATTTAGTTATGGTTGAATTTAGCTGCAAATTGAGTAAAACTCTTTTCTCCTATATTGGAATGATTCACTTAGGATACACTGCTGGTGTTGAATTTCTAGCTCAAAGGATTTTAATACATGCCACCAAATTGCCCTCCAAGAGGGCTGCTTGTTTGCCCTGCCATTAGCAGAGCGGGATAGGAGGTGTCCATCCCTCTATCACCATTTTCAACACGGGGTTATATCAATTTTTTAAAGTCCGTGTTAATCTACTTGGTAGAGAATGACATCTCCCTGCTTAGTTTTAATTTGCATTTATGTGATTATGATTAGTGAAATTTTCTCAGTGTCTTAACCATTTGTATTTCTCCTTTTACAAATTGCCTATTCATGTCCTTTGCTCATTAATTAATTGGTATGTTCTGAGTTATCTAATTACTTTGTAAAAACTCTTTATACTTTAAAAATTTTAAGGACATATGTCTGGATATATTGGCCAATATTTTGCCAAATTGTCATTTGCGCTTTCATTTTCTTTATATCGTTCTTCCTTTAATAGGTTTTAAATTATCATGTAGTTAAATCTTTCAGCCTTTTCTTTCCTTTATGGTACATTATTGCACTTATGCTTAAGAAGATCTCCCCACTCTGAAATCGGAAATTGCCATACTTTCCCCAAATTATTTTATGGTTTCATTTTTTTAATTTTTTGAAATAGTTTTATTGAGGTGCAACTGACATACAGTAAACTGCACATGTTTAAAGTGTGCAATTCGATAAATTTTGACAAAATGTATACACCTGTGTCACCATCACCACATCAAGATAAGGAATCCATCTACCACCCCCAAAAGTTTCCTGTGTCCTTTTCATCCTTCATTTCCAATTCTCTTTGTCCTCTCCCCCGCCCCATTCCAGGCATCCACTGATCTGCTTTCCCTCACCAGATTATTTTGTACTTTCTAATAATATAAATGAACTCATACAATATGTCCTCTTTTCTTATCTGGCTTCTTTCATTCAGCATAAATATTTTGAGATTCATCCACATTGTAGTTTATATCAATGGTTCATTCATTGCTAATTGTTCATTGAGCCACATTCTGTTATACAAATATACCACAAGGCATCTATCCACTCACTTGCTGATGGATATTTGGGTTGTTCTAGTTTGGAAATATTACCAATAAAGCTGTACCATTCTTTGTATGGACATATGCTTTCTTCTCTCTTGGGTGAATACCTAGAAATGGAATGGCTGGATCCTGTGTATTTAATTTCTTAAGAAACTGTCAATCTGTTTTCCAAAGTGTTGGTACCATTGCATTTTCCCAGCAGCAGCATATGAGAGTTCCAGTTTCTCCATATCTTTGCCGTCACTTGGTATTGTCAGTCTGTAAGTAAGCCATTGTAATAGGTGTGTGGTAGAATCTCACTGTGGTTTTAATTTGCATTTCCCTAATGGCTAATGACGAGCATCTCTTCTTGTGTATATCTTCTTTGGTGCAGTATTTGTTCAAAGTTTTTGCTTATTTTTTAAGGTGTTGTTTTGAGAGTGCTTTATATATTCTGGTTACACGTCTTTTATCACATAGATATGTACGCTTTGCAGGCATTATACAACAGTGTGTGGCTTGTCTTTTCATTCTCTTAGGTCTTTTGAAGAGGTAAAAGTTTTTAGTTTTGATGAAGTCCATTTGTTAATTTGTCCTTTTATGAATTACGCTTTTCATGTCACATCTAAAAATCCTTGCCTACCGTCACAAGGCCTTTCCTATTTTCCTTCTAGAAGCTTCATAGTTTTAAGTTGCAATTTTTTAATTTATATCCCATTTTGGGTTTTTCTTTTTTTGTATATAGTGAAAAGAGTGGATGGAAGTTTAATGGCTTTGTTTTTGTTTTTTATGCATGGATATCCAATTGTTCCAGCACTATTTGTTGAAAAGAATATTATTTCTCCGCTGAATTCTCTTTGAAACTTTGTAAAAACTCCATTGTTCCTATATGTGTAAGTCTACTTCTGAGCTTTTTTTCCGTCATTGATCTATTTGTCAATCTTGACACAAAGCCCATTGTGTTGACTTTGCTCTTTTCTAAAATTGTTTGGATATTCTAGGTTCTTTGCATTCCTATATGAATTTTAGAATCATTTCGTCCATTTCTAAAAAATTCTGCTGGGATTTTGATAGGAATCATGGTGAATCTATAACACAAATAATGTATAATTTGGGAAGAATTGTCATCTTAATGATACTGAGTCTTCTAACCCATGAACATGATATATCTTTCCATTTATTTTAGTCTTTAATTTCTCTCATCAGTGTTTTGTAGTTTTCAGTAGACAGGACTTTCACATCTTTTGTCAAATTTATTCCTAAGTCATACTTTGATGCTATTTTAAATTGTACTGTTTACTGTTTATTCAAATTCAATTTCTGCTTTTTCTTTGCTACTATATAAAAATATAATTGATTTTTATATGTCTACCTTGTATCCTACAATCTTACTGAACTCACTTATTAGTTCTAGCACCTTTTTTGTATAGCCCATTGGACTTCCTACATAGACAATCATGTTGTCTGCAAATAATGATAGTTTTACTACTTCGTTCCAATATAGATGCCTTTTATTTCTTTTCCTTGCATTGTTGCACTAGATAGAACAGTACAATTTTAAATAAGATAGTGAAAGTGAACATCCTTGGCTTATTGCTGATGTCAGGGGTAAACCATCCAATCTTTCTTTAGTAGTAAGTTAATTGTATTTTCATAGATGTACTTTATCAGATTTAGAGAATTCCATTCTATTCCTATTTTTTGAGAATTTTTATCACGAATAGATATTGGATTTTGTCAACTGCATCTTTTGAGATATCATATGGCTTTTCTTTTTTAGTTTGTTAATTTGGTGAATTACGCTGATCAGTTTTCTAACGTTAAACTACTTAGTCATAATGTGTTATCCTTTTTATAAATTATTGCATTTAATTTGATAAAATCTTGTATAGAATATTTACGTCTATGTCTATGAAGGATATTAGTTTGTAGTTTTCTTTTCTTGTTTTGGTTTTGGTATCAGGGTAATTCTGGATGAATCGAGATGTATTAACTCTTCTGTTTTCTTGAAAAGATTGCATAAAATTAGTATTATTTCTTCCTTAAAAGTTTGCTAGAACTCATTGGTGAAACTATATGGACCTGGAGTTTTTAATGTAAGTAGTTTTTTTACTATAAGTTCAATGCTTTAGTAGATAGAAGGCTATTTGGGGTATCTATTTCTTAAGTGACCTTTAGTAGTTTGTTTCAGAGAGTCTGTCCATTTCATCCAAATTGTCGAATTTATTGGCATAAAGTTGGTCACAATATCCCTTTAAATCCCTTTAATATCTGTAGTCTGTAGTATCTAAAGTGATGTCACATCTCTTATTCTTGACACTGGTCATTTGTGTCTCCTTTTTTTTTCTGATCAGTCTGGCTAAAGCTTTATCAATTTTATTGAACTTCTCAAAGAATCAGCTTTGATTTTCATTCATTTTCTTTATTGTTTTACTATTTTCTATTTCATTGATTTCTGCTCTGATATTTATTATTTCCTTTTTTCTACTTAATTTGGGTTTAATTTGCTCATCTTTCTTAGTTTCTTATGGGGGAAGCTGAGGTCATAGATTTGAGACATTCCTTCTTTTCTAGTATATGCATTTAGTGCTATAAATTTCACCACTAAGTGCTGCTTTGGCAGCATCTCATAAATTTTGATACTCTATGTTTTTATTTTCCTTTAGTTCAAAATACTATATAATCCCCCTTTTTGTTTTTTCTTTGACCCATGAATTATTTAGAAGTGTGCTATTTCATTTCTAAAATCTAGAGGTTTTGAGAGACATTGTGTTATTGATTTATAATTTAATTTCATTGTGGCTAGATAAAATACTTTCTATGACTTGAATCCTTTTAAATTTACTGAAACTTCTTTTGCGGCCCAGAATACAGTCTATCTTGGCAAACATATCCTCAACTACCCCAGGCCTTTCCTTCTTCTGTCCTCATCTAGGTAAAAAAGTTGAACTTTCTCCTGTCCAATAATAATCTCTCCACTCATTTTTTAAATTCCAACTCTTCTCACCTCTCAGGAATCTTCCTCTATCGATCATGTGTTTTGTCTCCTGGATCTTCAACCTCTTCCCCAATTCCGGATTCCATGTGGTAAGTGTAAGGTGATGAAGAGACACTCTGTGTGTGGAAGTGCGGGACAGATGGGATGTAAAAACGGAGATTTGAAATGAACACTTGAAAGACTTCATTTAAAATCATGCAAATGGAAAAGGAGTTTAGTTAATGTAACATGGAACTAAGAACTTCGAGCAGATCCTAGTGGGTACCCACTGTTAGGGAATAGGGCATAAAGACAGAGGAAAAAGTAAAAGAAGTAAAAAACAACCAGTTAAGTGCAACATCGTGAAATCCAATGGTAGAGAGAGTTTCAAGAAGGATGGTTAGTCCACAGTGCCAAACGCTATAGAGATTTAAAAGGATGGAAGTAAAGACAAGACTGGAAAAAAGAAACTATTTGGGTCTATGGGTCCTGAGAACACTTAAATGTAGAATCCAGTTTTAAATTCCTCAGGGTCATGATTCCCTTCAGTTAGTTAGCCTTTCATAAATGTTTTTAAGAGTGCCAGGGAATCATCAATATATTTTGAGAGCCCAGTGTCAGTAAAGAGTCATCAGATCTCAAAGGGCTACAGAAAGAGGGAGTAGATAGAAAGTCACTTATTCAGATAGGCCTTTCTCTGACAGCCCAACGTCGGATCCTCTCTGTTGTTTGCAGAGTTTATCACAACTTCTAATTATATACATACTTGTCCCTTTGCTCTTCTAGAACACTGGTCTCAAAGTTCACCTCCCAGACCAGCAGCATCAGCATCACCTGTGAACTTAGGTCTCGGACTGCCTCAACCCAGACCTGCTGAGTCAGAAACTCATTAGTGTGATAATGGTACTACCCACCTGTGACATTGTGATTTATAATAAGAAATATATGTCCGGTCTTCATCCCAGTTTCTGGCCCAAACCTCCTAAAACCCTTAGAATTTCCTAAGTGATGAGAGCAATAATGGTGTCTCTTGTTGTGTTAACGAGATGACTTTCGTAAAGCATCTAAGGAGAGGGGCTGGTGGCCAAGGAGAACCCACCATGTGATTAGAGGGTTGGAACTTTCAGTCCCACCCCCTGACGTCTGGGGGGAAAGGAGAGCCTGAAGGTTGAATCAATTGCCATTGGGTAATGATTTAATCAATCATGCCTATGTAATGAAGTCTCCGTAAAAACCCAAAAGAATGGAGTTCAGAGTTGGTGAAAACACAGAGATTTGGGGAGAGAGGTACTTGGAGAGAGCATGGCAGCTCCACACCTTTTCCCCATGCCTTGCCCTGTGCATCTCTTCCATCTGGCTACTCCTGAGTTATATCCTTTTATTGTAAACCAGGAATCTAGGAAGTAAGATGTTTTTCTGAGGGGCAGGACCCATGGCCTAGTGGTTAAGTTCTATGTGCACTGTTTCGGCAGCCCAGTTCAGTTCCTGGGGGCAAACCTAGACCACTGATCGGCACAATTCTGTGGCAGCAACTCACATACAAAATAGAGGAAGATCGGCAGAGATGTTAGCTCAGACAAATCTTCCTCAGCAAAAAAAAAAAAGTTTCTCTGAGTTCTGTGTGCTACTCTAGCAAATTAATCAAACCTAAGGAGGGGTTGTGGGAACCTCTGATTTATAGCCAGTAGGTCAGAAGGAACAGGAAAGAACTTGGACTTGCAACTGGTGTCTGAAGTCCAAGGGGGGTGGGGTGGTCATAAGAACCTCCAACCTGTAGCCAGTGGATCAGACGCACAGGTAACAACTTGCAACTTGGGCTTGCAACTGGCATCTGAAATGGGTGGGAGAGGCAGTCTTGTAGGACTGGACCCTTAACCTGTGGGATATGATGCTATCTCTGGGTAGATAGTGTCAGAATTGAGTTATATTGTAGGACACCCAACTGGCATCCTCAGAATTGCTTGTTGATATGGGGAAACCTACTCCTCTATCCATATTGGAAATGAGTGATTGGACCACTTATCGCCTTACAGCATTGCTATGGGAGATAAGTGAAATGACCTATGTAAAATACTTCTGTTCATATTAACCTGGCACACATGGAAAACACAATATTTTGAATTGGAATTGGAATTATTACTTCTAGACCCTGGTGTGGTGACTTGAAGGAGCTGTACAGAGCAAGACAATCATAAGTTAAACACAAATTAAAATAAAGTTGGGTTCTTGCCCATGAAAGAATAGCTACATGGCCAACAAGAAGCTTGTTGAGTGGCATGAACTTATAGTGTAGTAAATTATAGAATCTGTTCCTTGGTTTTGGTTGGCTCAGTCTTGATTTGCCAGTGTGCCAAGAGTGGGTCATTTCCTTGTTCAGAGTAACACTAACTCAGCTCACAAGAAACTGATACAATAGAGCCAATTTGCGAGGTGAAATAACATTTATAAGTGCCACATGGGTCAAGTCACTAGTCAGTGCCATCAGAACTTCCTCTCCCTGTAGACTGTCTCTGCACTGGGAGAGACTGGTTATAAAACTGGACACTAGCCAGACGACACACAAAAACTGAACTTTTACCCACAACCTGCAACAATCTGCCCAGGAAACCAATCCCCTTATCTACAATAAACAGCCCAGGAAGCCAGCCTGCTATAAAAAGACTTGCAAGAAGGCGATCACTATCTCTAGTGACAATCCAGGAAGCTGAACAATAGCTTCTATAACAATCAGCCCCGAAAGGCCAGGATGTGATTAACAACAGACAGCTTCCAGTTTAGGACCAACCAGAGAAAGCCAAAGACGCACCAAATATGCACCAATCACGTAGGATGCTCTGCCTCTAAATTAGCCTGCCTACAGTTTCCCGTGCCAACAGCCTCCCGTCAGGGCACACCTGAAGCCTTTCTTTTCTTCCACCATAAAGCTTTCCCACTCCTCTGCCTGCCTTGGAGTCTCTGCCAAGTGATGGTGGCTGACTCCCGTGCCATAGCAAAGTCAGAATAAATAGGCTTTTCTTATCTGGTTAGTCTTGGTTTATTTCCACAGCTGTATGGGTACCAGCCAGGCTGAACTGCCCACAGGGAGGCCTGCCACAGATACCTGGTTTAGTTTGTTCCATGGTAATTGCTCAGCAAAGCTGAAAAACACCTCCATTTTGTGTTGATTTTATTATTTTGAGCCTTAGAGTTCGGGGAATGCCTTGGTACTGACTCATTTCATTATCATCTATTTGACGATGAGGAGGAGGAAGACAACAGGGATAAGAGCTAACATTTACTGAGCAGTTGCAGTGTGGCACATCCTCTGATAACCACTGTCGGTACGTAGTTAACTCACTGATACCCCTAGACTTCTCAAAGTGCACCAGCCTCCCCTGAGGACTTGTTAGAAACACACGCTCTGTCCCCTCCCCCACCGCCTGATTGCCCCTCCAGGCGATTCCGCTGCAGCTAAAGTTTAAGAACCACTGGAATACCCCATGCATTCATTTTAATTCTTATCATTTTAAGATAAGAACTTTGAGACACTGGGCAGCTATATGAAAAGTTTTCAGTTTTCTTTATCTAATTAGTCTATGTAAACACTATTCACTTTCTGAGATTTTAAGTAATTAAAATAGCAGAACAATAAACGAAAAGAAAATATTCTGATATTAAAGATTTTTCCCCCAGAGCCCTGAAAAAGGGCCAGCCTTACGGATTGTGTAAACTTCCAAGATTAACTATTTTCCCAGTAAGCATTTTTTCCTCAAGGCTATGTAACAGTGAATTACTGGAAAACACAAATTGAAATCAGTCTTAACCAAATGAGGTCACTTATGTGAAAATACTTTTTAAGGAGTCACGCAAATTCAAGTTACTGCCATTATTGTCCAGTAGAACCAATAAAAGAATCTGTAAAGTGATCTCCTTGGGATGTCTCCCTGCTCTGTGATTTGAGCTGTGTCTACTCAATGCCAAAATTTTGGTCAACGCAGCCGGAGAAAGAAATCTGTCAAACCAGTTATTTGGTACTGTCTAGTCCAAAACAATGGGTGGATCATTTTTCATCCAGTTATTTTGGCCAAACCAATACGGCCTCAGCTGCTTTGTTTTGACCAAGTAAATACTTTCTACGCCTTTTTCCACATTTTCCCTCCTCTGCCACCCTTAATTATTTCATGGAACTGTTCTTCACTCAGATCTTAACTTACTTTTCTGAGAGATATTTATTTCTTTTTCTCTGGCAAACACGCTCTACAAACCACTCTTCCTGGATGCTTTCCTTGATCCACCAATATAAGAACCCTGAGTGGACACAACAATGTCGGACATCCCCAGTTTAAAAAATTTCCTGGGCAATGAACCTCTTTGTTATTTCGAATGTGTTTCTCAAGGGCTCTACTACATAATAATAAAAATAATAATAGCAATAACATCTGCTACCATTTGTGGAAGGCCTGAGATGTGCCAAGTTGTTCCAGCCCTCATTTCTGCCCTGCAAGGCTGGAGGATAGAAGGACATAGTCCTCTGAAAATCAATGATTTCTTCCAGGAGTCTTGCCTATAAACAGCCCCTAGGCTTATGTGAAAGTGTTACAGCACACTAAGAATTATGGATATCACAATGCTTTACCTTTATGATTTTTAATTCTTCTCAACCACCTATCAGGATGCTGGTTCGGGCCTCAGCTCAGGAGTCACACAGCCCACGTGCTGCCATGGAATCTTCACCTCTCTGGGTGATTCAGTTAATATCTATGAAATGAAGACAGTGTCTATCTCCCAGAGTTGTAGTGAGGATAAAATGGGTCAATGCCCGTGTAAACAGCTTATTGATGAGTCTAAACTCAATAGGATACAAACATGAAAGTGGTTTTCTTTTTCTCCAGGACCTGCTTTCATAGTGAGCTACATTAAACTAGCCTTTAACTTCATTTTGGAGATATCCCATTGATTTGGGATCATTTGCAGGTATTAAAATTATAAAGTCCCATCCAGTGCAGAACAATTTAAAATTACAGACACATTCACTCCAATGCTCATTTCTTCCCCTGAGTGTCATTAACAGTCACTGGCTTTTAAAATGGTCATTTTCTGTCCCCTGTTCCAAATAGCATGAGACTGAGTTCCACCGTGCATATCTAACGCTAAGCAAAGTCCACTGTGGTTTGGAAGTTCTGCATACACATTCTGATCTGTAGTTCTTGCTTTTGCAAATAAAAACTGAAGGAAAGGAGTAACTTGGTTTCTGCTGTACTTTGGGGAAGGAGAGGATAAGTCAGGAGCAGGTAAACTTCAGGAAAAACAAAAGTTTGGTTCCAGACGTGTGAATACGTGGTTTGTAGGAGAAAAGCTGCTGTAAACATCCTGGATCGCTATCGCTGCAGAACCGAGGTCCATCTAGACCACCTAGCCTTTGTTAAATTACCTCTACTCACCTTGAACGCCCACATCATCTCTTGGTGCACGAACCCCATTGACCTGAGGATGAGACTCAGTCATCGAACTGCTGTTAACTGCTCCAAGGAGGTGAGCAAAGGAATCCTGAGGAAGAGGGCAGCTGACTTGCACACTGACCACCTGGATGTTACATTGACAAGACAAAATCAACGCATGCACCTTGCTTTCAACTTTATAAAACATTTTCATGTATATTAGAATTTTACCACCGGGCATGTATATCATTTTTGCTTCCATTTTACTGATAGGAAAACGCTCCAATGTCTTTTCCCAAAGTGACCTGGCTAGTAAATACCAGAGCTGGAAAACAGAAATTTTAAACTAGCCTTGTTGTCTCCTAATAATGGTTTTCAAAGGAAATGGAGCCAAAGAAACTTTGTAAAGCTCAAGTCACTCTGCAAGTTAATGAGATTAGTGGAACCACGATCTGAATCTCCTTTCTTCCCTGTGCATACTTTTGCCAATACATGACAATGAAAGGTCTGTGCCAAGGGGGTTTTCTGTTGTCATTTCTCAGCACTTGTGGGGTAGGAATCCTGCAGAACATGACGGACTAGAACTTTCCTGGGACCTAGTCAGTTCCTCGGGAAGAAAGAGATTCTCCTGACATTCAGTACTGTGGGACCCACCGCTGACAACACACGGTTGATCAATTCAAATGAAATTTTAAGGTGAAAATTGCTAAAGGCGGGACTCCCTTGCCTATATATGGACAGAGAGGGAGGCTTTCCTTTCAAACTCATCACCATCAGGGCCATCTAGAGAGACAAGGAGGCCTTTTAACAAGCAGCTAAATGTCTGTGTCTCGTCTTTGAAAAGGCACAATTCTGTGAGTTATATTTTGCTTTCTGCCTTAAGGAGCAGCTGTTCACCAGCCCAAGTGAAGACTTGCCTCTCTAGGCCCATTGCCTGAGAAGTTATCCCCCTGCCTTCCCAGTCTGTCATTACAATAATCTCCAGAACCACCAATAATAATTAATGCCAAGCTTTAACAAATTGCATTTTTCTTGCCTAAGGAAACAAAATTGTCAACTTCCATCACAAGCTAAATGCTGAAACTTAACTCTATTTTTGAGCACGTGTTGTTCTTTCTCGTTGGGGAAGCGTTGTTGATCTGCTTTCACCAGTAGTTCTTTACACTCTTGCTGGCGTTGACACAAGTAATCCATAACCAATCTATAAAACAAAATTGAAGAGAGTTTATTAGGAGCCAAGCCGAGGACCATATGGTCCAGGAGAGTCCTTTCACAAAGGAATGGAGCGGGGTGTCCAAAGAAGTGGGGTGTACAGAGTGGTTATAGAGCATCAAAGAGCATGCGTCACAGACGATAGAAATGTCCCTATTACAACAGTCACAAGATTGCTTTGCTGGCACAGCAATTTAGTGAACACAGCAGGTCGGTGGTCACAAGGTGAGTGATCACAAGGTGAGCACAGAAGGTCAGAAATTAATCCTTAGTTTAGGGAGAGATGCTTATCCTTAAAGAAATTCCCATGTTGGGGAAGTTACATCCTTATCTTTAAGGGCATTGTTCTTGTCTTTGGGACGTAGTAAATACTTAAAGCAGATATACAATGCATGCTCAACAGGCCATGTCAGGCCCTTTTGCAAAAACAAGGTCAGGCCAAATTAGTTTTAACCCAAGTGGCTTCCTCATATACTCCAATATATCCTATTCCTTGTCATTTATTTATCACTGGGATGGAGGTAGGGGTTACTTTGCTGGCCTCAGATGCCCCCCTCTGCTTAGAAGCAAAGTCACCTTCACAATAAACTGATGGTCAACCAATGGGAAGTTGAGAGAGTGGTGGGTAATCAGATTTGACTGTTGATTTCAGCCAGTTTTCATGGCGAAAAGCA
The DNA here is from genome assembly GCF_037783145.1 of Equus przewalskii. NCBI lineage: Eukaryota > Metazoa > Chordata > Mammalia > Perissodactyla > Equidae > Equus > Equus przewalskii. Next base: position 53,693,360 of record NC_091849.1, read on the forward strand.
ACTCCAAATTCAGAGTTCAAATTTGCCTTCAAAGTTTTCCTACATTCTATTTGTGTGACTAAAGTTACTCAATAAAATACATTACTAAATATCCTAGAGATAAACAGAAAAATTATTTTTCCTATAGTCATTGACATGGGGCAACCAAATTCATTGTCTTTCTTGTGTATTTCAGCAAGGACATTTTCCCATGATGTGCCTGCCTTCATACAAAAGCAATAATTTCTTAAACTTACAATTATAATCAAAATACCAAAAAGCTCTATTTCCAGAATTAATGTTTCCAATAGAATTACAATTCCCCTATTTTCTTTCAGTCCAATGCTATAAAAATAAGAAAAAGAAGAGAGATGTTTCACACGAGATGTTTTCATTTTATAAAATGTCATAAAAACTTCCATAAAACTAAATTCTTCAGATATTTAAATTAAAAAATTTAAGAACCACTCATCTAACTACAAAACAACCTTTTCTGAACATTAATGATTAACAATATATTATCATATGTATATTTACATAACAGATTGTTTCCTATAGTTCGTTTATAATAAATTGTCCTGAAGATCAATTATTAAGCAGCTTTCAAACTCATTTATTCATTTATACCACAAATATTTTCTGAGCATCAATCTTATGCCAGGCACTGTTCTGACTCTGGGGCTACAGCTGTGAACAAGTAGAAAAAATCCTCCCTCAGGAAGCTTAATCCATAGGAGGGTATTTTCCAATGTTGCCCTTTCTTTTTTCACTTCTAGTCCCCTTAGTCCAATCCAAAAGGCTCTCCAAAGCTGGCCTTTCAAGGTCCTTTAGTGGGCTGCTTTGTTAAACAACTCAAGAGGGCATACGTACTCAGATGCCAACAAAACCTCCACAATTGTCCTTCACAATAGTCCTGCGAGTGGAGTCAAAGGTAGTACATTCCCCCATCCTGCTGGAAGCACATGGAATGGGTTCTGCCTAATCCCTAGTGCCAGAATATGATGCCCACCTCCAAAATGGCTCCAAGGATCCTCACTTCATGGTACTCATGCCCTCGTGCTATCTGCTTTCACATTGATTCAAGGCGGGTTTGTTTGACCAATAGAATATGGCAGGAGTGACGTTGTGGGACTTCCAAGGCTCTGTCATAAAAGCATTGCAGCTTCTGCCTGGTTTCTTGAATTACTCACTCTGGAAAGTAATCGCCATGCTATGAGGACACTCAAGCAGTCCTGTGGAGAGACCCACGTGGAGAGAACTGAGATCGCTCCAGACAGCCAGGACTAACTCGACAGCCTTGAACACCTTGAAAGTGGAAGCTCCAGGCCCTGTCAAGCTTTCAGGAGACCACAGGCCCCTCTGACCCTTAAGTGCATTTCATGAGGGACCCCCCAGGCAGAAACACACAGCCAAGCTGCTCCCAAATTCTTGATTCTCATTGTCTGTGAGAGATAATAAATGATTTATTGTTGTGTTAAGCCACTGAGTTTGGGGGAGATCTTTACGCAGCAGGAAATAACTACCACATAGGGTTAGTATCAGCCAAAATCTTGTCAGTCCCCAGACACTACTACCTTCCGCCATAAAGCATCTGTTGGAATATCCTCTTCCGAGCCTGAAGAAATGCTCTCTGGTGGTTAATAAGCAGCTGATATGAAAACTGATAGAGATCACTGTGTAAAACATTGAAAATATGTTAATGGTGTTTATTCTCTCTGCTAAAACATTTGTATTTTTAAAGCATCCTTCAAGTTACTAAACATTAGGTATTTACCTATATAAATCACTGGGCTGGACCCTCTGCGGGGTGCCCAGGTGAACAGAAAAAGAACTCTTTCTTTTAACACCTTATAAAGTAAAAGGGAGAAAAAGGCAAAATACGATTTCAGGCAGATAGTGTTTGAATTGGGAGTAGAATTTTGTTGTTAGTGCCCATCGAGTTGATTCTGACTCAAAGCAACCCCATACACAGCAGAGCAGAGCCCTGCCCAGTCTTTTGGAGCCATCTTCTGTCATCCTCTCACCTTCAGACAATGCACCACTGCCATTCACAAAGTTTTCATGACCAATTTTTTCAGAAGTCGGTAGCCAGGTCCTTCTTCCTAGTCTGTCTTAGTCTGGAAGCTTTGCTGAAACCTGTCCACCATGGGTGACCCTGCTGATATTTGGAATCCCAGTGGCACAACTCTAAGCATCACAGTAATGCACAGCCACTACAGTAAGACAACTGACGGATGAATAGTATGGTTCCTTGACGAGGGAAATGAACCCCAGCCATGGCAGTGGAGACGCGGAATTTAACCACTAGACCACCAGGGCTGGCCTGGGAGTAGAAAGAGGAAGAGAATTCCAGAAGAACACAACTGTGTGAACTAAAGTCCATGGCTGATGGTGATATTTGGGTAGGTGGCCTTTTGCAATCCTATACCAACGAGAATAGTAATTACTCACTTGTTGAGAGACTACTGCACACCAAGCACCTGTATAAGATCTGATTCAATCTTCACAGCACAATCTGTAAAAAGCTGTTATCTCCTTTTCCTCCTCACAGATAAAGAAACAAGGTGCTGTAAGGTCAAGTGGCTTTCCGATATCTCTCAGATGGGAAATGGTGAAGTCGGGTGCTGAACTCACGTCTTTTTGATGTGGAAACCAATGCTTTTCCCACTCCATGGCGATAAAAAGGAGCGGCTTTCCCAAGGACTCAGAACATACACATGCATGATCCCTGCGTCTTCCAAGACCACTTATGTCACCAATCTTCCCTCCAAAAAAAACAATGCCGTTAGGATGTGTTGACAGCTTAGTTTTGATTTTAAAGGAGCCGGCATGTCTTTAGACAAATCAATTCCAGGAGGAGAGTTTTGGAAAAATGCTGTGGTAACATAATGGGATCTAAAAATTTCCACGGGAGAGAAAGAAGTTGTCAAAGGAGGCCCAGGGGCTTTTTGGTGAAAACACATTTCCCTCATTGCTCATATCTAACCCTTCTGTCTTCTGTCTCTGCTATTACAGGGACCTGGCTGAGTCAGCCTCTGGCGAATCTAAGTGGCAGATTTATTTTTATCTGGCACCATCCACTTTTCAACACTTGGCTTTATATTCTAACAGTTTAACCCAAGTCTTTGAGTGAAAAATGAGTAAGATTGTTTTCTTCGTTTACCCCCTACTTCTTTTAGTACTTTTTTAATTATAACTTATATGCAATAAAATATGCAGCTAAGTGGACAACTCAATGACATTTTACATGTGTATACATCTACATGTCCCCCAGCCAGATCAACATGTGGAACACACCCATCGCGGCAGAAAGTTTCCTCATGCCTACCAGTCATTAATACACCCGCATCCCAGTGATTGCCGCTGTTCTGACGTCTGTCACCATCAAGTGTTTGGCCTGTTCCTCAAATTCATATTAATGGACCCCTACAGCACCTATTCTTTTGGGTCTGGCTTCTCTTGTTCATTGTTTTTGCATTTCATTTATGTCGTTGTGTGTATCAGCAGTTTCTCTTTATCACTGAGTGCTATGCCATTGTATTAAAAGCTAATCTATATGAAATAATACTGAGAAATTTAGACCAACTTGGTCAATATCTGAGTTCATCCTTTATATTATTGTCATCTCAAAAATTTATGTATCACACCCCAGACATATAAGAAACATAACTTTCTTTATTATCTATAACTGTTCTCATCTTTCCATCCTCTTCCTACTTTTGCTGGTAGCAGAAGAAAAACATAGATGTGACAATTAAAAATAATTCAGTATCTTCTGGCTTAAAACAGTATTTATGAGTCTAAATGGATTTGAAGAGAATATTAATTCAACTCAAAGTTCCAACTCCCAGTGAGGGCTGTTTCTTCTTCTCAGAGTCAGGGCTGGATAGAGGGGAAGGTATTCCTACCCTCAGGGGAGCAGGAGGTGGGGTTTCAGACAAAAACCACCCTCCAGGTTTTTGCTAGTCTGTTACCCACTGAGGGAGTCTGTGATGAGAGACCCTCCTGGTCTCTTGTGTATCATGATGCTGCTCGCCATCACACTCAGTGGTCCCTGCCAGAGCCTCTTGCTAGAGGTTCCTGCACTCAGCAGTCTCCCCATCTCAACCTCAGGCCTATCCAGTCAACCTATTCTGTCGCTGCTTCAGCATCCCCTTTGGGTATCAGGAACTGTCAGCCATCTTGGCTGCACCAAACTGAGGGGAGATGCGTTCCGTGGGGCTTCCTTCTGGCCCACTCACTTCATCACATTCCTAAAATATCACTTAGCAACCTCACACTCAGCACCGTGTTGAATACAATGCTTCCCTACATGGCTTGGGATTCTCCTGTGAAACATCTGAGAAGCTCTGACTAAGTCCCACACTAGCCATCCCCCAAACTTTCTGGGTGTTCCTACCGTCCCTTGCCCACCCCTATGCCAGTGTTCAGCCCTCAGGAGGGAGTCACGTCATTCCTGTCTGATCTCTTCACCCTGCTCTCTTACTTCTCCCCTTCCTGTGCAACGGGGTCTTGCCATAAGTCATATCATCCAGCCTTGAAATACTACAGTTTACAGAAGTGTTCTCAGTTTGACTGCACATCAGAATCACCTAGAAAACTTTTTTTTATAACAGCAGCACCTGAACTCCATCTTAGACCAAATAATTGAATCTGAGTCTCTAGAAACGGGACCTGGGCATTGGTGTTTTTTAAGGCTCCCCAAGTGATTCTGCTCCGCAACCATGGTCAGAACCCACTAGGGACAATAAAACTCTTTGATTCAGGTCAGCCAGTCTTAACTCTTGACGAGTAAAGAGAAACTTTTGGGGTTTAGAAAATCTCTTTCTGATGATAAGACATTGTTTTGCTAAAGACCCAAGACTGTCAGCTGAGAACCAAAACCAAAAAATGGCTTCTCTGCTCCAGACTAAGAATTTCTATAATTTTCCTAAAATAACGAAATCCATTCATTCCATGTGTGGGGACCTGACAGGTGTTATAGGTTAAGGGAATTTTTAAAAACACATGAGTTTAGTATTTTCAAAATATCCTCCACATATTCCACATTCATTTTATTCATTCACTCACTCGCTATGGCCCACATCATTCCATAAAGGAGTGGTCAGGACCAGCACTACTTAGAGGAGGAACGAACGGTCACTTGCATGCTATGACTGGAATGACACGAGAAGGTCCTCTTCACTGATCCATTTATTGAATAAATATTTACTGACTGCTTACTTGGGGTCCCGGCTTTGGCGCATAGAAAAGGCAGAGTGGAAAAATCTGCTCTCTTCCCTTAACAAGCTTAGAGTCCAGAGGGGAAGGCAACAATATTGAACTAGGGACCTAAGGACACATAACTGGCTGGGTGAGTAGAGGAAGGGTTCTCAGTGAGAGTCCTGAGATATGGGGACCAGCTGGGGCTCACCCCACATTACCTCTCCCTTCCATTTCACTTCCCCAAAACCTGTACTCCTGTCCAAGGGAACACTTTCCACATGACTACTGTGTGGGAGCCCTTGCCTCAGTCACTGAAATGTCTCCAGCCAAAGTAAGATTTCTGGTAGAATAAGGATAAGGAGGCAGAGACCATTTTGTAGCAGGAAAGCCAAGCTGGGTGGAATTCCAGGGCAGTAAGAGAGGCCAGTGAGAAAGGCCAACTCACCAGGAGACCAGAAAGAGTTGACCACTGAAGATGGCCGAGAATCACAGTCAGAAAGATGATAAATGTGGTCTCCCTTACAATTCAGGGCCAGCCTCCCTCTGGACACTTTGGGATTAGATTTCAGAGAAATTTCCCTCCCTTGGGAAGACGGGGTAGTCTTTTACATCCTATAATTTCTTCTGTGGATTTTTTTTGTTTGAAGCAGAATTTACCATAAGAATTCTCACATCATATATCTATGAACTTCAGAAAGGCAAAAGGGACCAGTGTTTTCACTGAATTTTCAAAAGATGGAGCAAGATAAGGGCTAAAACGTCAATATGAGGGGCTGGTCCAGTGGCATAGTGGCAAAGCTCTCCGCTTTGGCTGCCCAGGATTTGTGGGTTCAGATACTGGCATGGAACTACACATCACTCATCAAGCCATGCTGTGGCAGTGTCCCACATACAAAATGGAGGAAGATTGGCACAGATTTTTAGCTCAGCAACAATCTTCCTCAAGCAAAAAGAGGAAGATTGGCAACAGACGTTAGCTCAGGCCCAATGTGAAAGTTTAGAGGGGTAAGTCAGAAGACAAAGCTGTGACACACGTCTAAGAGAGGAAGAAGAAATAGACTTTCCCTTTACAGTGTTCTTGCAGGGGAAAAATGTCCCAAAAGCAGAGAAAAGAGCAAAGAAGAGAAATTAAAAAGACTTTCTTTCTAGTCCTGGGCTAGGGCCCTAGAAAAACGAGCCTTGACAATCATCCACTACACTGCTAATTGTCAGTTTAGTGAGACGGGTGCTTTTTTGTTGAGCACCTTAATACTAAGCACTTCAGAGAAAGTAAAATAAATTGAGGTAAGAAACATAATTCTAGCTCCTTTAATTTAGTGCTTTTTGAAGACAGAGCTTAGTCATCCATGAAGACCCCTTCCCCCCACCAAAGAAGTTCACCACGTAGACCGAGGAGATGAGTCACCATAAATCAAAATAATGTTTAGAAAACAAACTCAGTGCACAGCCACAATTCCCTCAAGTTGCATTCCTGCCAGCAAGTGGGTGTTGACCAAAGAAATTAGAGATGCTAAGGTCTATCACCAAGGTAGCAATAGATATCCCCTCATGATTAAATTTTTTAAAATCCTCCATCAGAAATGAAATAACTTAACATTTCAGGACACTGATTTTTAACTTTTGCTCTTAGAAATGTTGGAAGGGGGAGCATAGAGAGAATTCAGAGAAGATGTAAAATTAATGTGCCTGTCTTTTGCATTAACTAGTCAGAGTTATTTGCTGTTTCTTCTTTTACATTATTGCTTGTACTTCTATTTAGTTTGTATTTCATTTGGTTTTGTCATTTTCATCAAGAAGCATTTTGTTGTTAAAAGATAACAAACAACCCAGAAATCCACTCAAGTTGGCACTAAAAGGAGTTTTTATCATAAGGAATCAGAGCATCTTCTGGAATCAAAGGGCAGAAGTATAGCTGGCCCTGTGGGGACCTGGGACACCACTGGGAACCAAGCAGGATCCTCTCTCCATCTCTCTCGGAGGTTGGCATGGACTCTGCTCAGACTCTCTCTACATCCTCTTCTGCCTTTCTTCCTGCAGTGTAGATCAACCCATTTTCCTTACTAATTAGCCACCTGGCCCCAAAGTTCTGCTCAAAATGGCAGTTTCCCACGGGAGTCCACATCAGCATGTAACCCTAGCCGATTCAGAACTTGGTCCCAATTCAAAATTATCAACAGAAGAAATCTAATTGGCCAGTTAGGATCAAGTATGCACTTCTGGTCCCTTCCAAACTGGGGGACAGGAAATGGCGTGCGGAGGGTCACATGGCCTGCCCCCAACTTATCAGGGATAAGACTGCCTGAGATGAAAGCAGGGGCAGGTGGAAAGGGCAATGTGAAGGAGAGGCAAGGATGACAGAGGAAGGATTGGCAGCCTCTTGGAGCACTTGTATTATACTGTAGCCCCCCCTTTTCAGTGGGGGACACCTTCCAAGGCCCCAGGTGATGCCTGAAATTGTGGATAGTACAGAACACTGTACCTACTATGTTTTTTCCTATACATACATTCCTACGATAAAGTTTAATTTATAATTAGGCACAGTAGGAGATTAACAACATAACCAATAATTATAATATACTGTAGTAATTATATTAATATACTGCATTATAATAATATACTGTATATAATTATATACTTTTTGATAATTATAATAATATACTGTATTATAATAATATACTGTATATATAATTATAATAATACACTGTACAATTATAATAATATACTGTAATAAAAGTTATGTGAATGTGGTCTCTCTATCTCTCTCTAAAAATCTTGCATTATACTCACCTTTCTTCTTCCTGTGATGATGTGAGATGATACAATGCCTACGTGATGAGATGAAGAGAGGTGAATGACGTGGGCGTTGTGACTTGGCGTGAGGCTACTATTGACCCTCTGATGATACATCAGAAGGAGGAGCACCTTCTCTCCTACTGCGGTTGACCGCAGGTAACTGAAACCTTGGAAACTGAAACCGCAGATAAAGGGGCCTCCTGTAATCAGGGCTTAACTGTTTTGACCTCCAGGAGAATGTTAGCTGGCTGGGAGAGGAGAGGTGAACAACGCCCATAGATTTTTAAGTAAATACTTCTTTTTATTCCTCAAAGGCTGTTATCTGTTGCCTCTCACAAAATAGGCATTAAGAAATGTGCACTGAACGAACAAACAAAAGGCAAGCTAGAATACATCTCAGGGAAATATTACCCAACCAGAACATTGCTGATTTTTGGGGTTGGTTTGGTTTTGTGGACCTGTGTCAAAGGCCTTTAAGTTCTAACAGCTCTCCTCCCAATGACTTAATTTGTAACCTAGAAGCAGAAAATATAAATATTGCTGGGCACGTACCAGAATTATATTCCAAGACTCTCAACTAGTTGGTCTACTTTCTACAAGTTAGGAACCTGGGGCTTTGGACCAGAGAGGGACAGTGCAAAGCCAGGTTAGGGCGCTTGCTGAATCCTCACCCACAAGGATGCACCCTGGCCTCCAGCTCAGCCCATTCCTGCAGCAACCCAGCCACCAGAGGTACTGGATTCTGTCTTTGACAATAGAAACACTTGACTAAGGTAATATTAGCTCATTATAAATTTTAAAACTTTGGAAATAAAATTTTCTATAGTCAAACTTTAAATGGTTATGGTGCTGAAGTCTGACCTGGAACATTTAACAAATGTTTATTGAATTCCCACTCTGCGCCCAGCCCTGTGCCCTGTGTAAAAGACCAAGCCGTGACAGCAAGACAGGAAGCTTAAAACCAGCAGAGACCACAGACTCTACACAAACGATTGGCTGCCCAATTTGATGTCAAAAGCCTACACTCTACATGACTTTGGGAGCTCCACTAAATTCCCTTTGGGTTCTTTATTGTATTCCCTGAAGGCCACTGCAAAAGAAAATGATATGCTTGACTATTTCTATAGTACAGTGACTGATGCTAAGAGAGATACAGGAAAAGGGGTCCTTATTGTGAAAAGACAATGGGGGGAATTCACATTAATTTTTCCCTTCTCTTGTCTCTTGCAGCCTCTCCCCAGGGCGGTCCCAGTCACTTGTAACTGTGCAACCCACAGGAGGATAAAACTCTGAAAACCAGGAGATGGGGGTCTGGGAGCCGGAAAGCACTGCTGAGATCTGACGAAGGGATTCCTAATTCTGTATATGAAGTGACACAAGTCCCAGGCTCGTTCTCAAGCTGCACGCGCATTTAATACACCCAAAGAAGCAGAGCAAAAGCCTTGAGAACTAAACTACAACATAGACCATCACCCAGTCCTGGACTAACTCTGGGTGGCCAGGGCAGACCTCAGAGCTCGGCAAAGCTGTTGAAGCTTCACTGACAGTGGAACCACCACCGAAAGAAGCTGCGACAGAATTTTCAGTCTGACCCTCACCAGGCTGATTGCCTGCTAAAACAAAATAAAACAAATGAACAAAATCAACATTCTCCAGATGATTTTAGCAGGATGCAGAGTCTGGCAACATAATGTTCAAAATGTCAGGGCTGGGACTGGGGGAAGGAAATGAGATAGTCACTTCAGGTACAAAATTCAAACAAGAGGGGGAGCCAAAAGCTCAGTAATCAAGATAAATGCTATTTTAATGCAATCGTAAAAAGTCAAAACTGAGGACGGCTGGTGGCATGGTGGTCAAGTTGGCGTATGTTCTGCTTCAGTGGCTGGGGATCTGTAGGACTAGATCTGGACACAGATCTACACACAGCTCATCAAGCCATGCTGTGGCAGCATCCCACATACAAAATAGAGGACAGTTGGCACAAATGTTAGCTCAGTGACAATCTTCCTCAAGCAAAAGGAGGAAGATTGGCAACAGATGTTAGCTCAGGGCCAATCTTCCTCACCAAAAAATAAAACAAAGTCAAAATTGATGCCAAAAAATTCCACGATGAACAAAATAGCAAAATTTTAAATAAAGTCAGATCAGTATTAGTGATTTTTCCTTTTGCATCAAGCTCTAATACGGCTCAGAACAGCACAGTCACTGATACTGCAAGCAGAACGTAGGGAGCCCCAGGGTGTAATCCACTCATTCAGCCTCCCAAGGCCCCAAGCAGGGTAGAGAGGAATGGAAAGTAAATCCAGAGAAGCAAACAGAAGATTGCCAGGACACCTTAGAAAGACTCAAGACTTGCAGGCACCAACTCATCACAAAGGCAGACAGGGGTACATCTGAAAACGGGGATGTGTTTACATGGAGCAGTTAGACTCCCTGGCTCCACCCAGCAGGAGACCAGAGCTCCCAGGGAATTTGCATTAAGAGAATGGGGCTGAGGAAAAACAAATGCAGTCAAAGAAGAGAGGATTAAATGAAAATCTGTATCTTAAACCATGGGACCCTCCAACAAGCAAACTACAGTCTCTTTTCTTTCTGCATCCTGGTCTAAGAATGCCAGCAGACAGGCATGTCCAACCCTGACCTACCTCACATCCTCACCGGTAGACTGGAGAACCCCTCTTAGGAAGAACCCAAGAGTCCTAAGGAAAAGACCTGCAGATATTAACCGTGGTGGCTTTAAAACACATCTACAAATTATTTGACATGCAGCCCATCAAGACGTGAAGTCTCAGTCCCCTCCTTTGAATACAGACTGGCCTTAGTGGCTCACTCCTGGTAGTAGTGACGCTATAGTGATGCTGTACATGTATACAGTGATGCTGTAGAAGTGACGCTGAATGATTTCCGAGGCCAGGTCAGAAGAGGCCATGTCTACAGCTTCTGTCTCGCTCGCTCTGTCTTGAGACACACGCCTTTGGAACTCTGAACTGCCATGTAAAAAGTCCAACTACTGTGCCGCTGCCACGCTGGAGAGACCACACAGAGATAGAGAGATGCAAGTTCCAGCCTCCAGCTGTTTGAGTCTTCCTAACCCAGAGCCAGACATCTGAATGCAGAAGCTTCCAGATTACCCAGCCCCAGACACTGACAGTAACAGCATGAGACCATGTGAGAGACCCTGACACCTGTTTGAATCCATCCAATGCCCAGAATCATGAGAGAAAATAATAATAAATGAGTATTGCTGTTTTACGCCACTAAGTTTGGAGTGGTTTGTTATGAAGCAATTAGGTAATGAGATCCCTGCCAAATAAAAATGTGACTTTTCACACAGTTATCCAACAGTTGCTTCCAAATTGCTGATTAGTCCTTACATTTACATACAAGAAACCAGAGTCACAAATCATCTAAGGAAAGCCTACAAAATAGAAGGCAAAAACCAAAACAATCAGAAAAAAAAGAACCTTGAGCAAACAGAGACAACGCAGGGAACAGAAGAGAACTTCAACATAAAGCTGAGAAAAACTACCAAAAAATAGAACAAAAAAACTAAAACATGAGAAACACAAGAAAAAAGAATGAAAAAGGTAGAGAATCAATCCAAGAGGTCCAACCTCTGATGTTAGAAAATCAATAAATTATCACTTCACACAAGAACATGGATGAATTTCACAAACAAAATGTTGAGTAGAAGAAACCAGACATAAAAGAGAACTTACTGTATGATTTCATTTATGCAAAGTCAAAAGCAGGTGAAATGAGTATATGGGGCTAGAAGCCAGGTGGTGGTTCTTTGAAAGGGTGATGCCCAGGAAGGGTCAGGGCCTGCTGGTAATTTTCTGCTTCCTGAAATGGGCACTAGGCACACAGGTGTGTTCACCTCTTGACAATCAGAGCTATGCATTCATGAACTGTGCATTTTTCTGTATATATGTTACACATCAATAAAAAGCACATTTAAAAAATTGAGAGAAAATCAATCCATGCATTTATATTACAAGGTAATTTTAATGATAACAGTGTCTATTTTAAAAAGGAAATCAGATAGCTGTCCACGTTTTTTTTCAAAAAAGACTCAAGAGCTAACTGAAATAGATTCCCACTGGTCACAGATGGGGCAACTTAACTTGAGCATGAAGGATAATAATAATAAATACAATGGAACAAAACATATCCAACATGTTTAAATTCGTGACAATAACAAGCACTCCTCATTGATCACCAGTGGACAATGATGGGAAACGAATTCATTATTTTAAATGAAGGGAAAGAATCAGGCCTTCATTGTGCCATTCCTGTATAAATTAAACCTCAGAGAGACTTCAGAGCTGATGAAGAAATTTCTCTTTATAGATCTCTATAAAGATTAAGAAGGAATGGTAGAATCAAAATGTCATCACTTTGCAATCCCTAATACATTAACGGAACAAGGGTTACTAAAATCATGAGTAGAGACAGGTAGTCATTACGGCCTCATGAGGCAAGCACTCAGCACGACCTACGTAATGGTCCTGCCGGGGGCACTGAACCTGAATCTGATCAAACCTCTAAATATAACATGTCCAGAAACATGGTGGACAGAGAAGCTCATCAACACCACAGGGAGGCAATCAGCAAAATCCAGACTGTGGGAAACTCTACAGAACAAAAAACCAGTTTTTCAGTGAAAAAAGCTGCAAAGGAAAAAGAAGAGACAGAGAGGTGAAAGGGGAGCCTCCAGATCAAAGGAGACTTAAGAGACATATCAACCTATTGTAGTATATGGATCTTCTCTGAATCCTGACTCCAAAAACAATTGTAAAATTAGACAGATAGATGACAGATAGAGATAGATGAATGAATGAATGAAAGAATGAGGAAATCAGGGGTATGGAAACCATGTCTGGCTATTTAACATTATTAATTATTGCTCATTTTTTAGGTATGATAACGGCATTGTGTTTTTTTTAAGAGTCCTTATCGTTCAGAGATAACACACAAAGTTCAGATAAAATTTGCTTTGGGATGCTTGTAAAGATGGGTGAAGAGGACAGCAATATGAATGATGCCATATAAACCAGGAGTTGATGGTGGTTGAGCTGGTGATGGGTCCAAAGGGATTATTACACTACTCCCCCTATTATTGTTTGTAATTTTCTATCATGATATAAAGACCTTTTCTCATCTCGTGTACTGTAGTTATGAAGGAAAAAACAAATGATTAAGCTCCTAAACCTACAAGCCCTCACCTGAGGCTTTGGCATCAAATTTGAGCTCCCAAAAGTAGACAAGTAGAGATGTCGAAGCTACGGGAGAGAAAGGATGCAGAGGGCTCTGCATAGTGATCCATCTCGTCTCCCTCCTGTTCTGGCCTATTATTAGCACCAGGTATCATGAGCTCAAAAAATTACATCAAACCCAAAGTAAAACGGAAATTAATTGCATAAGACTAAGCATTACTAACTAAAGTGTTTACCATTTTATTATTATTTATGCTTAGTAAGTGGTCTTTATTTTTTATTTTAATAAGTAATAGCCTCAGAGTTAAGTTTTTTCTCCAAAGTCACATGGGTAATAAGCAGTAAAGAGATGCAGTGGACTATGGTAGCTGTATTTTTGTCTCTCTATCATGCTTTCTCATCTCCCTGCTTCTAGTTCCTTCAAGAAACTCCTCCTGGACTCCACGTGGCTACTGGTGGGCTGTCATTCACACACTAAGTTTATATCACCAGAGTGGTCATGAGATGTAGACGTACCAGTCAGAAGTTCCTATGGTCCTAACCACAGCAATTGATTAACGTTGGGCCCAAGACCCAAGATAAGTCAATTTGAGTCTTCTCAGATACTGACATATGAGACGGTTGTCTTTCTCATGGCTAGAATGGGAAGGTGTGAGGCTGGGGCTTCCTGTGGTCATCTGTCCCAATATATGGAGAGAGTCTGCAAAGAGAATTAGGCCACACAAAGACAGATGGTAGATTGTTTGAGATCGTGAATCTACCCATGCCTGCAGCTTGATCTACCCCTAGACTGCAGAGTTACATGAGCCAAAATTTCTGTTATAGTTAAGCTAATTGGAGTAGAGTTTTAGCCATTTTTGGCCAAAGAGCCCCAACTAATAAAAGCCTCAAACACAGGCTTCCCAAGCAACTGTGCCACCTCTTCCCAGAAATTTCATTTCCCATTAAAAGCAGAGGTCCCTGGAAGTTATTCTGAGTAGTGTGGCACATCTTACCTTCCTCTGGGCTTTTCCGTATTCAGCCGCTGAGCAGATCAGCACTGAGTGTCTACATGGTCCAGGGCAGTGGACACCTGTGCTTTGTCTGCCCACACTCCTTGCTTTCTAGGAACTGCTCCTGCTCTTAGCTTTAGCCACCGTGGACTAGTTCAAGGTAGACAACTGACCCAAGGGAGCCAGTGAGGGAAAGCTACGCTTTCCTGAGAATTTTTGAACTAGAGTGCCAAAAAGATGGGCTATTCCTCTTCAGGGGAGGTGGCCATGAGACTGAAAACTCAGGAACTGTCCATGGGCATGTGTCACCATGCAGAGGACTAAAGTTCACCTAGAGAGAAAAGCAGGGACAGGAGACCGAGAGAGAACCTTGCCAGCTTTTGCTGGTTCCTGTTGTTCCTGAACTCCAGCTATATCCCTGACCTTGCTACAGCTGGATTTTTCACCATTTCCTGGGATCCTTTATTTTGCCTAAGCTCAGTCTAATTGGATTACTGTCATTTATTTGTAATCAATTTAATGGCCCCTGGCACGATGCCAGTTTCTAAGGACAGAACGTGACCAAAACACAGTCCCTGTCCTCAGGGGGCTTCATGTATAATGTGAAGACAGGGAAGAAAATGGAGCTGATTTCAGAACAGAGTGTAAGCTCTGGGAAGGTAGCCAGCACAGGGCACTATGCAGCCCATGGAAGAAGCACCCAGAAAGGCTTTTGAGAAGAGATGCTATTTGTGCTATTAGGGGCTAGACCAGGGAATGTCAGCCTCAGCCCTATAGACATTTAGAGCCCGATGGTTCTTTGTTGTGGGGGGGCTTTCCTGCGACTTGTAGGATATTTAGAAGCATCCCTGGCCTCTACCCACCACCACCACCAGTCATGCAAACCAAAAATGTCCACAAACACTACCAGATGTCCCCTAGGGGGCGAAAGATATCACTTCTACCCAATGTCTTCAGAATAACGATAGAAGTGTGTGCTGCATAAAATTTGGTCAGCACAAAATAATGATGGCCTTATGGAATAACAGTGTGATTTCTTCGTAAAAGGTGTCCTTTGTGGCCAGATGTTGGCAGCTTGCAAGCAGCTTCATTTCCTCAGCAGTGCCTTGGAGCACATCTTGGGTAATTGGTTGACACATTCTTGTTTCAACAGGATGAATCCCTTAGCCACCAAGTCCTGCTGTGAATCACTTTCTTCTCAAGAGACTTCTGTGTCTGCTGAAGATGATTCAAATTCGTCCGTGGAGGAGCTTGTTGCCCATTTTATAAAAATAACATTAGTCTTCACGATTCTGAAGAAAACATGCCAGCCTCAATGATTTTGGTTTGGGATATGCTGCAAAAATATTATGGAATGCCTCTTTGTTTTTCAGAAATCACAGCCAAAGGCCACTTATATTTTATCAGAGCTTTCGCAAATTCTGCAGTAGCCTGTGAAATTTTTTCCGGGTCCTCTGAACACGACATATATAATAAGTTTGCTTCTTTGCAAATAGGGTACCTGATGCCAGGTAATATGACCTGCTACAACAAGTTTTCATTCCTTCTGGTTCCTTATGAAAGGACTTCCTCAAGGCAGCCACCCCTCTCATAAAGTCTATTTCCTGCATTCTCGAATCTCCTTTCAGTGCTATAGTTTCACTGAATGATCTGTCAATCAGAGAAAACAAGACCTACGCCATAGGGTTATAATGCAGGTTGAATTAAAGGACAGTACACGATACTGCACTGATTTGAAAAAGCATCGTCCCCACATCGGGCATCTCCGGAATGGGAGCGTATCTTCCAACCTATAGCATCTTAAGTCACCACCTGCGAAGGAGCAGGTACAATCTAGCTGTCATGGCGCACACTTGTTAACCCTGGTGGCATGACTGACGACTCCTCCACTTCCAGTTGACAGACCATTTCAGAACCAGTTGAGGAAGGAGTACGGGTCCCGGATGTCTGAAAACCTTCTGCCAATGCCTCAAGAAAGCACCGCACGGAACCTTGCAGAATAGGCGTCAGCAGTGTGGAAGGAGATCCCAGAGGTCCTGAGGGAGCCTCTTCTAAGAGATGCTGCATCCTCTACACTCTCAAAGGTACAGGAGACAATATGGGGTAAACAAACGAGAACCTCAACAACTCACTCAAAATGTGAATCAATAAAGATAGATTCTGAATGCAAATAAAGTAAGACTTTTAGAATTCCTTAACCAATTGAATTTGCTTCTATTTTCCTTCTTATATATGCATAAGAGTGCTATATGATGAAAAAGACCAACATTTAGCTAAAGCCTAAAACAGCTCTTTCAATATTAATATAATACAAAGTCTATGTGATCATAAAGCACTTAGTAGTACTTTAATTGGACATATTCTTTCTTCCCTAGTGATACATATAATGATGGTGTGCCTCACGTTTGTTTTAGATTTGAGGAAATACAATACAGAGAAGGCCAAGTTCAGTGGCTCACACCTCGTCCATTCTCAACAGACTGTAGAAGTTGTTGTTGTTGTTGTTAGAATTTTATAGTTGTCAAATCTGGTTGAATCAAGAGGCAACATTTGAGGATAATCTGACAATTCACGATGTAAAAAAATCCCCCAAATCAGGGGTGAGACATAAGATGCTATTTTATAACTTAAACATCAATGTCTTCTCTAAGCTATCGATTTCATTCAAGAATTTGAATCTGCAAATAATGACTGCAAAGTGTAATTTGAATCTTATCCTCCCTTATCTTCTTTCCCTGGATATCTTGTCTCTGTGGTAGAGAGCCCAGCAGCATGGGGAGCAGGCAGAGGAAGAGAACCGGAAATCAAAACAGCTGTAACCCACAGGCTCACACCCCCATAACTCAATCCTCTATGTCATTAAGCTTCTAGCACCTTCGATAAAATGTCATTGGGACTTAAAGGAATTTAGAAGAAAGGAATAGCATCTGAATATGAATTCCACCCAACATGATCCCAAGTCAGGGAAGAGAGTCAAAGAATATAAATTCACAAGAAAAGAAAAGATCTAAAATCTCCAAATATTCTGGGGGAAAAAGTCATAGTCATGAATAACAGTTTAAATTGCACAAAAATGCCTGTTGTGGCCAAATGGATCCACAGAAGTATAGGAATGTGTGTGGAATCTTTGTTTTATACAAAATGCAAAATATCAAAAGATTTTCGTTTAACAGATGTCTACCTAAAGCAAAGCACACTTTACGTTCTTTTGATATTAGGTTTTTTGCCTATAATATACTGAATGATTTTTCTTAAAACTTTCATAGAATTTAATAAGAATTATAATTATTAAATCAGTTCCAAAATATAACTTTTTGTCAAAAGTTATCAGACAATAATGATATATTGTGCATCAAAGTCACTCTGCAGAAGAATTTCCTGATGGAAATTCAGAAAATGGATATTTTCTGAAAACTCGTTCAAATACATGAATGTACAAACAAACGTCCAATAACGTTAATGAGGACGCTTCAAATTACACCGCTGCGGTGTTATAGTTCCCTGCGCTCTGGACCGGTGACAGGACCCCACGGGCTCCCTTTCCTCGCCTATGAAGCTCGTGGATGAGAGCAGTTAGATCGCCGAGGCCCTTTGAAAATGAGCCGCTAAACCACGTCTGCGTTGTTGAGATGATCAACCGCCAGAGGACAGCAAAGCACCTCAGAATATCTTTTCTTCAGCTTTTCGTTCACCACGTCGTGGAATTAGGGTGTGTTTGGTTTGCTTTTTTTCCCCCCCGGTTTAGGTTTTGTAAGTCTTTTATTATATTAACTAATGAAGTTACATTTTTAAACCATGAAAAGATGAGGTATTAGGACTGTCATTGATTTTTCTAAAAGAGCTGTCTGAACACACCCCCCCCAATTTCTCTTTATGAGTAATGTTCCCATTTTGCTAAGAGGGCTTAGGATTGACATAATAATGTAGGATGGAAGATAAAGACTTCCAGTCTTAACCAAGTAGTCTATTAAATTAAACCGGGTGATTTTGGCAGAAGGATCCTTTGCAAGATTGATGTTCCATTATGTGAGTCTGAAAAGCAAGACAAAGGGGAATTGCCGGCACCTCTGAAGCCCCATCCGTATCCTACATCAAAGGAAATGAAACATATTCCTTAATCTAATTTGAGATCCTTTTTAGGTATAAAGTCGTTGCAAACGGAGGAACAATAAACTGGAGAGAGATGATGTGCTCAGTGCGCTAGTGAATAATAATTTTATTTACACTACAAACATCACATAAATAAAAGAATGTTTATTGATTATCCCAAAAAGAATGACAGACCCTGGTATTGTAGCACTGATTCTTTTTCATAGGATTTTAAACCATTCTCCTGGAATTGGAAGTCCTTATAGTTACAATGGCAGTGAGAGAGCAGACGGCAGAGACTAACAAAAGCGACAAGGAGGGGAGAGAGGGTGTGCGTTACGTGCACAAAAAGGAAATAAACCCGGCTGCATTGTGCCACGGCATCTGTTTCAGCTTCACACTGGGGTGGTGACATGGACCACTTTGAAGGTTACAATAGTGGAATTTAAAATTGCAACGTTAGAGAGAACAGATGCTGTAGACTTAGGGATGTGCATGAGATTATTGCAACCTGATGAAAGACGTGAAAAGGCCCTTTTATTAAATACAAAAAAAAAAAAAAAATCCCTGCCACAATAAGTATCGTGAACCTGAGAACTAACAGAGGTGATGTGGCAGCAAGAGTTCACAGAAATAGAAACAAAAATGGCAGGAGATGGGCCAATGCAACAGCGACAGGTCGACATAGCTTGGCAAAAAGTTGGCAGCATGGATTTAAAAGGCATTTGAAGGTTTAAAATAAAATGATGTAAGTTGAAGAGAGCGAACACCCATCGTACCTTCTCAGGGTACCAATCCTCAGAAATAAAGGAAAATACATTGGGATAACAAAAACGTATTTCTCTCAGCCTCAGGTAGATAGAATGGGAAATTATTAGCAGCAACCTCTACCTTTTTGTTTTCTTATTTGTTTAATTTTTGGATCTAAGAATATTGAATTTCAACATTAACCAGATAAAGGACACAAGACAGGAAGTCAGAGCCCAGTAGTTTTTAGAATTTGCCTTTTAAGTGATGGGGACGGGTAGTTTAGCTTTGCTGACTCTCAGTTTCCTACAGTGTGAAATAGGAGGGTTAGACTAGAGGACTTCCTTCAGAAGCAGAGGCAGAGGATGCTCGTCTGCTGAGCTCCTTCCAGTTCATGCTCCATCTCATATGTGAATAACCGGGGCATTCATTACTCGTGGTTTTGTTTGCAGGGTATACAATTATTTGCTTACCTTTATTTTTAATATGAAAAACATTATTTGAAAACAAGTCGAGGGTTGGAAATAAGCTACATGCTCAATGATAGGACATTATTTTTCATGATTAGGATGCATTCAACGGACTAGCAGGTATTCTTATGAAGCGATGTAGAAGATTATCCCATGGTTTGAGGAAAATGCTTGTGCTAGTTTGCTACGGGGAGAAAAAGAAGCTACAAAAACAGAATGATCACACTGTTGTTCTAAAAAATAATGACACCTAAGTGTTAACAAGGTTCATCTCTGGTTGGTAGGATTATTTTAAAATAAGAAGGAAAGATTAGAGCACAAAAATTAAAATGTTAACAGCAGCTATTTCTGCTTTGTGGGGTTATAGGTGATTTTGATGTCTTTTTTGTATGTGGGTGTGCTTTTCTACAACATAAACAACACAAAGACAACCAATATCTTTTTGAAGACTCCAAAACTCTCATTTCTACTGAAGCCCATGCAAGGATACAGAGCTCAGAGTGCCGTGGGTCATCCACAAGGACATTGACCATTGTTTTCAAGTAGACATAATGTTTTCCTTTGGCTCATTGGCCAATTGACCTCCCATCAAGAACAACCACCTTCCTGGTCACCAGGAGGATATGAATCAGGCCTCCAGGTTAACGGAACACAATGAGCGCTTGACCCTGGAAACCCTCGCCTGACCCGTCCACCACCTCACACGTCACACAGAAGCCTCCTCAGATTTCACCACGTGACAAACACTGACAAGTGGCAAATTCAGCCAAACTAGAAAGATGCTCACAGTTGAGCAAGTGAAAAAAGAAACATGTATATAAAACATGATCATTTTTTTATTTTAAAAATTTATAACAACAGTAATAACATTGAAAGGAAATTGAGTAATATGTTAATCATGGTTATCTCTATGTGGTGGGACTATGGGTGCCTTTAATTTTCTTACTTTTGCTTATCTCTATTTTCTAAATTTTCTAAAATAAGCAGTATTATTTTGTGATTTTAAATAAAATGAGTAAGTTATTTGTCAATTTAATCAAGCCAATAATTTGGGATTCCATATTTATAAATAGACCAGTATAGATAAGAGATCTCTAAAGGATTGAATGGTTTAAAATATTGGCATTTTTACTAAATGTAATCAAGTCAATTTTGCTTAATCTATTCAAAGTAGCCGTGGCCCTGTGTTTAATGACAGCCAGATTTGGCTTTAATCCTGCTGGCATCCCATCTGGGACCTTTCCTTGAAGAAAATGCTCCTCCTCCCATTCACCCATCACCAGGACACTTTTCTCCATTTTCCATTTGGGGTCCAGCCCCTCTCATTCCTGCTGACTTTTATACATGATGGTCACGGATGGCATGGATCGACTCTCCCCACTCCCAATCCCCAAGCCCCAGCTTTCTAGCCCTTCCGTGAGGGACCACAGCAGCCTCCCCTTGTTGCTGTGCAAGTCCCTAGGTGTCTTCATGTTTAAACAAAGACCCCAGATGAGAGCCTTTTGGGAAGCTTTACGATTCTTCCACTTGGCAGAACAGCCTTGAATCTCACCATGCCCTATATTGCCCCTTGAGTCCCTAGGGCTTCTTACAGATATGTCTCTCTCCTAACTCCTTTGAAACTTCTTTGCCCTGAGTCTCTATCAAGGCAGGCATGACTGAAGGCCAAAGGAAACTAGCAATGGCTCAGTAACTTCTTTGGGGCATTCTTTCATGAAATATGAATGGCTGACCCGTATTATGTGCAGCCGTGAACGGAGAAACAAATTGTCACCCCTAAACTAATAAATGAACATATGCTTTGGGAGACCAAAGACTCACTCCCTTGTCCATCTGGGGACCAGGATTAGGCCTCTTTTTCCTAAGTGTCCAAGACAGCAGAAGCATGAGGTCATGTAGACATAATGGGTATCATGTATATAGAGCTTTCTTATCACAAAGTGCTCATGCTCATCATCCATTTTAATGCTCATAGCTGTGGGAGGTGGGCGTTTATACCTTCATTTTACTGGCATGGAAACTGAGGCTTACAGAGGTTAAGGCACTCAGCAGAGGTCTCACCACCAGTAAATGTTCGAGGGAGACTTGAATACAGTTCTTTTGACTTAATAGTGGATGGTCTCTGTTGTGCCATTGTTCATCGTGGGAGCTGTTTTGAGGTTGATCACCTGTGGCATTACCAGTTGGTTGTGTGTTTCAGGAGATTTACCTCAGATAGAGACAAGTGAAATTCTTAGAAAGAGCCAACCTGGGTCCGAGAGATAGATATCAGATAATATTTCTCAATTTGTACTCATTTTGGGTGGGGCAGTCTTTCATTGGATGGTCTGTCCCACGTGTCTCAGGGTGTTTACCATCCCTGATCCCCTCCTACTAAAATCTAATTGGGACAATCCAAAATGCCCCCACACATTTCCAAACCCCTCTGGGGGAACTGTGTGAACCACTGCAGGAATCTGAGAACCGCTGATTTAGAAGCAATGCCTATATTGCTAATAGGTGACGACTCAGAGCAAGAATTAGATCAATAGGAAGATAATTACTGCACAGTGCAGATAATTTGAACTGGACCGACCTGGACTAACTCAGAGTTTGTACGGAACATCAGATTTGATGGTTGATGTGATCAAGAAGCATTCAATAGGTTGGCTGCCAGGATAAATGCATTACGAGTATAATGAGTGTTGTATGATTTCATTAGAATGGAAAAAACAAATATCTACATCTCTGACGGAGTATGTGTCTCTCTCAGTTGTTCCTTGAGTTGGCAATGATGACCTCTTTAATGTCCCAGACCCTCATTAGTGTTAAATTCTTTCTAATTGGCAAAGGGAGCCATCGAGACGGTACTAATGGATCCTGGCAGAAGTAGCAGTGTCAGGTGCTGTAAATGAGAAAATCTAGGCAGCGACCTTTCAGAAAAGAGGCAGGCGAGAATTAGAAGCCTCAGTGATTCCTCTACCTCCATGGAAACAAGTAGTTTCTTTCACCAGCACACAATGCTTGTTCATAGATACCATCTTCAAGGGCCATTTTCTCCAGGGTGTTGTTAACAGACGAATGAGCTTTCCTGTTTGACTAGGAGAAGAGGTTTTGTGCTAGACTCTTTGGGGAGACCCCTCCCATAAATCCAACTTATCTCCATCCATAGCAAACCATCTGACTCACACAGGCAGCTGGTGAAAAGGCCTTTGTACTACGCGGCCATTCCTATCACAAGCCTTGCCTGGTTCTCAGACAGATGAAGTTGGTGCCTTTCATTTCTCTTGGATGGCTTTAGGGCTACAGTTTGCTTTTCCCTGAGTAAAGATTACACAGCAAGAGCAGCTCTGATCTTATTCTAACCGATTTGCTAGATGTTATCTCTCCTTTAAAGACCCCAGAAACAAAAGATTCAGAAATTCGAGCAGTCTGCTCTCTCATGCAGGGGGTTCAATCATTTAGCATAGCTATTATTGGGCACCTTTTCAGACTCAGACAAGAGGGACTACACAAGTTTCAAGAAAGTATTTTGATTCCATTTTTGTTTCTGAGTCACTGGTGAACTGAATACATTAAAAGCCCAGTGGGATTGTGTAAATCTTTTCCTCAAGAGGAGATGCTGGGCGCTCATGTTATCGCTCCAGAATCTTGCTTCCTATGTAATGATTCCAGAAAGCACGTTTTTTGAGGTTCTTAAAATAGATTCAGGTACCTGCTTTAATCTCAAGAATCCTAAACAGTCAGGAGTCAAATTTATTAGGAAAAACCAATTACAGCTCCCTACAAACTTCTCTCTCCCCAACCTTCTCAAATCTCTAACAATTTTAAATAGCTGTCTATGTTTGACCAAAGTGACTCATCAGTAATAAATCATCTCATCTTCCATATTGTTCAATGTTCCCCATATACAAACCTGCATGATAGACTCCATCCTGAGTTGAGAGCTAGGATTTTTTTTTCTCTCCTAATGGATGGATAAGGAAGATCATGAGAGCTGTGAATCCCTCAACTGTCTCTTGATCCTAAGGCCAGCACTAAGTTTCATGCTCGAAAGAATAGTTTAATATAAATAATTTCCGGTATAAAACTACTCTTACCATTTACCCTCTTGGTTCTTGAATCCTTTTTTTCTCCTGTTTTAATGGTTTTGTAATTTTATTGCTTGAGATGTTTTCATGTAAGCTGCCTCCCCTCTGCTTTGGCTACACATAGGACATAAATGTGATGTTTAGGATTTTCTAAGATATTCCTAAACTCAAATTTATTCCCGATAGTCTAGTATGCTAAAGCCAAGAGAGCACCCAAGGTTATAAGACCATGAGTTCCGATGTGGCTATAAAATGCTCTCACAGTCCTCATCTGTCAAATCCTCACAGATAGGGAGGGTGGCGAGCTGGTTTGCCGCTGAGCAGTTTCACTGAGCTGATGGGTTTGACTCTGAAGCTTTATATCACCTGCAACAGTCATGTCTCTCCAAGTCTGTTTTCATTTCCCCACAGCCCCTCTCTTAGAGTAGAAAGACACCTCAGTTTATGGGAGGATTTTAAGGTCCCAGGAAGAATTCCAACCCCTCCAAAAAGAAAAAAAGAGGAAAAGAAGAAAACTTTTCTAACTGGCTTTTGTTGAAAACTTAAAATGTCACAACGAGGAATGTATCCTTTGACTTGGAGATTTGTGTCACTTGAAAACTCAAGGGAAGGAATAAGGCAAATGTGTCTCTAACTTTGTAACATTTACCCTTGTGTGTTATTGCGTTTATTGGATTCCTTTTCTGAGATCACATTTGGGTAGAAGGAAAGGGATGAAAAACGATGCGGATATGAAAGCTGCAATGGGAGGAAACACGGAAGTGCAAAAAGGACTAAGAGATGAGACAGTCTGGCTCAGCAGAGAAAACCTTAATTATGGCACAGCCTTGCCAAGGCTGAGCATCTGCAGGGCTCACATCCACCCAGGACACCTCTCCCTGCAAATCAGTGAGACCACTGGACCTGTATGGGGGCAGGCTTTCAGCTTTGACGGCCAACTCTTACAACAGGAAAATCTGACGAGTGTCTGGTTGAGATCATGTCAATTCTCAGAAGCCGAGCATCAGGAGTGAGAACGGGGTGCTCCAATTTGAAAAGAAATATGTTTTTTTAAAATGCAGCAACATCCAAATGTATAACCAACCAGTGCCAAAAAAGCAGCTAACCAGGAGGAGGATGTCACGTAAAGTCATATTTCTCTCCCCTCTTGCAAGCAATATATCTTGTGCAGCTCTGCCCCTCTGTCAGGTTGCAAACAAAGGGAGAATTCACTCCTGAGGCCATGTGGCAGGAGCAATTAGGTTGATGGGATTTGGTTTGAACTCTAGGCCAACACTTCTCCAAAGGACAAATGCAGGTTTCTTCCAGATGAGAGTTTCCACAGGACCACGAGTGGAAAATTGTTTCATCGCAAGAAAAAGAGCCCAGTGATTTCAGCAACTGATGAAGCAATAGCTTGTAAGAGGTTTCATTCCCACTGGGCCAATTTGTGTTTGGAGGGAGAACTGGTCAACCGTGGAAGATTAATGGCACTTCTAAGGTTTTGGGTTGTTCTCTGTGTTATTAAAAATACGGCTGTATACACTCTACCTTAATTTGATTAACAAAAATATAATCTCCTCAAAGTTACACCTAGTTTAGAAGTGTAAAAGTTCAAGAATATGTACGGTCTGCGTGATCTTACAAATAAATGCAAATTTTAATAGCACATCAGAAACATGTAAAATTAGTAGCTTTCTACTGTTACTTAAAATCAATATTAAAATATTGGGAAATATCTAAAATATTTATGGATTTTAGAACTGATCAAACATGGCTTTATGCATTGATGACTCTGCATGAATGATGTATGAGACGTCATTCTCTAATGCAAGTTGTTCATTCCACAGCCTCTTCCCTCCTTCTTGCTGGTAGAATCCCAATTTCACTTGCTTGTTCATTGCTTTGCCATGTGACTTAGAGTGTAAACGCTGATTAGTCTAAACCCACAGTGGTCATTGTACTTCCCTTGCCAGTGATTAGTTTAGAAGTGGGCATGTGGTCCAGATCTTGCCAATGAGATGTGAGGAGAAATCTGGGGACTTGGATAAAAAATTTCCTGCCTCTCAAAAAACAGAAATAAAAGAGAACAGTCACATTTTTCTGCAGGATAATTTTGTCTCGGAAAATGATACTTTGAGACAATAAGAAGAGATGACCACAATGCCCTGAGAATGCCAGAGCAGAGAGAAAGAATCTAGATAATCAAGCCAATGAAGTAGCCTGCTCTGGAGCATCTCCTTCTGGACTTCTTGTTATAAGAGATAATAAATATCTTCATTGTTGAAGCTTATTCATCTAGAATTTTCTACTACTTGGAAGTGAAACAATTCTTAAAGGTACATCATAATTACCCATAAGCATTTGAGTACAATTGCTTCAGTTAAAAAATTATGGAATGCATAACTAGAAGGACCCACAACTAAAAATACACAACTATGTACTGGGGGGCTTTGGGAGAAAAAGGAAAAATAAAAATCTTTAAAAAGAAAATATTATGCAATGAAATCACACATTTTGAATTTGTACTAATCTCAACATTCTAACAGGGAATTGCTTAACAATCTCTCCTTTGACTCAACAAAGTGGAGGTGGGGATGGTATTTGAAGAGGATTTGCATTTTTGCATTTTATAAATGATTCTAAAAAGTAAGATAAATAAATTATTCTAGAAGAACTCTACCCCTTTTCAATTATTCCCTCATTTGTTGATCTATAATTTATAATTCATGGACTAGACAAAAATAAAATTTTAAATCTCTTCATCTATAGACTTTAAAGGTATGTTTGTTAGGGATGTGAATTAATCAAGAAGAGATAAAATGGTGTTTTTTCATGGCAATTTTAGATGGATGAGGAAATACGCAACTTGACTCACTGCAGTGGAAAAAAACTAAATGCTAAATAGTTTGATTTTTCTGTAGCAGAAAGGAAATCTAGGTTAAGAGTGCAGAAGTGGACACACAGGGCAGTGGCCACTTTGTTACTTGATTAAAATTCCAGTTGGTCATACTTGGAACCAGGTCCTCACTCCACACTCTCTTCTTTTCACTCCCATTACAATTCTTCTACACTTCCCTTTGTTTCAGATCAGCTGTCAGGGAAAGTTTGTTTATATATCTTGGGAGTGAAGCTTCAAGGTCACTTCCTACCATTAATTACCTGTCAGCTAGTGTCACTTGGGGCATTTCCTGTCCCTATTCTCAATAGTGCTGATGAAGAGAAAATCTCAGTGGTCTCTAATTTTTAATCCTCCCCAGCAGTCTTCAAATATGTGCCAGTATACCACTCATTTCACTTACCCAGGACTATTTTGGTAGAAAAATGTCAACATAGTTTCTCTAGAATAAATCTAATGCATTCCTTGCTGAGACCCTTTCTGTAGACAGGGCAGCACAGTATTTTCCTACATCTTTGGAAGCAAACCAGGTTGAGTACAGATTGCTTAGAAGCGATGCAAATAAGCACTGGGTATGAATCCAAAATAGCTACTCCTAGCTGAATATCAAGAAACAATTGCTTCAGTCATCTTTATTAACTAAAGCTAATAGACTCTTTGATTCAGTTGAAAACACTCAATTAAGTAAAAAGAAAATTATTTTAGTTATTGATTGCTTCGTAAAGAAGGAATAATCAGTTACCAGAAAGAGAGTTCTCATGTTTGGATTGGATGCGCAAGATCATAAGGTGAAAGCTTATTGAAATTTTCCAGTAAACACAAATTGTAGAGAGCTTAAAATATCTGATCTTGTTTGACATATTTGATGAAAAGAAAAATCTTTTAAAACTTCTGATTTGACACTATTCAGATATTAGACGTAATTCTTCTCTACTCTGGGAGTGCTCAGAATATCTCAATAGTGCATGAGTGGCCTGTAGAATAGGAAAGTATCAGCTATTGAGTTTTATTTTCATCCAAAGCTGATTTTTTTTTTAAAACCAAAATTAAGCTCCCCAGCCGCTCCCCCCTACACCCCCAGACTACCTGTTTTAAGACTCTGGTAAGAAACCCTACAAAGTATCAGGGAAGAATATAAAGACTATTTAAATAAATGAAGAGAAACATTATGTTAGTAAAGGAGAAAATTTTCCAAAGGAAGTTTAAC
Source organism: Equus przewalskii (assembly GCF_037783145.1). Classification (NCBI taxonomy): domain Eukaryota; kingdom Metazoa; phylum Chordata; class Mammalia; order Perissodactyla; family Equidae; genus Equus; species Equus przewalskii. The sequence continues at coordinate 53,721,009 of NC_091849.1, forward strand.
AAAATGATTCTAAAATTTATCACCGAAAAAAACTAAACTGGCATAAATAGCCAAGCAGATTCTGAAACAATAGTGAAAAAGAGGGAAGACATATTCTCAGACGTGAAGGCGTGTTATGAAGTTACGACAGTTGCATCACTGCGGTGATGCTATGAGAATAGACGCAAATCAATTTAAAACATAAGAGAACGCTCAACAAATGCAAGGACAATCAAAAACCAGCCTGGACATCACACAGAAGAAGAAATTCCAGATGTAAGAGGGAGTTAAATGTAAAATTATGCCCATGAAAGAAGTGGAAAAAAACACGGGTAAAAAGTCCATGATCTTGAGGATCAGAGGCTAGTCTGGGCATAAAAGTAGAAGAAAACATAAAAAAAATTTGATGTATGTGACTGCATAAGAATGTAAATCTTACTATCTCACCAAAAAAATCCTCAACAAAATAAGAAGGCAAACAACTGTGCAATAGATGTTATTTTATATATATATGTGTGTGTGTGTGTGTGTGTGTGTGTGTGTGTGAGAGAGAGAGAGAAACACCTTTCCAGCCAATTGGGATGAATTCAATGCTCCCTTCCCCCAAGAGAAATATAGGCAAAGGACTGGAATAGGTATTCACCAATGAAGAACTACATAGACGGCCATAAATATATATAAAAAAACTGCTCAACCTCAATGATGCTCAAATGAACCCAAATTAAAACCACCACAACATACATTTACACAAAACCTTCTAATGTTCACAGTGACTGCAAAGCTGTTAAATGTAATCATATCTGGTCACTAAAACTCTTTTCCTTGGAATTAATCACAAGGGAAATGCTCATGATATATTTTAAGTGAAAAAGTATATTACAAAACAGTTTAGTTGAATGTTTGTAATTATTCAAAAATAAATGCTATGTGTAAACATATGCATAGAAAAAGACTCGAAGGCTCAAGGAGTTATCTCCAGGTGGTGGGATCCCAGGCTATTTGAAATTTCTTTTTATGCTTTTCTGTGTTTGTCTTTTACTGTATTAATCAAAAAACAGAAACGATAAACGCCCTCGTGGAGTCTGATTTCAGACTCTCTCGTGCCTGCGTTGACTCTCCCAGCAGCGGCCACTCGTGGATCCTTCTGCTCCTGGGCTGCCTGATTCAGACCCAGATCTGAAAAAAACCCATCTCTGTTCCCAGCCTTCTTCACAGGGTTCAACTCCCCTGGCTTTATGTCCATCCCTGAGCACAGACAGTGAGAACTAATCAGAGCCTTTCTGTAAAATGTGAGATTTGTCAAATATATGGAAACCAAGCAGTAAAATTTGACACGCCAGCTAAATATAGGTGGTGCTAACATCCAGTTTAAAATACCTTCGGTCCTTCGGAGGAGGGCACGGTGCATGATTAACACAGAGCTTCACCCGATGGCTGATGTTATTCCTGCATTTTTCAAATGTTTTTGCTTGGACCTTTTCAAAATAAACCATAGAATTGGGCTTCATGTGCTTATATGGCAAGGTTGCTCCCTGGGATACCGTCACAAGGCTGAAGCATAAAATCGAGCTCAGAGTCCTTGCCAAAACATGAATCAGTTCCAGCCCAATATTCTGAACTCTGTTCTTTTTTTCCATTCTCTAATATTTCTTCACATCACAGCCCAAACAATCGCTCGTAATTAGACTGAGTGAAGGAGCAGGCCCTGGCAGGAAATGGGTTTGGCAAGGCTCCCGAAGTTCTTCATTGTCTTCCACACAGAACAATTACATCAGTTCCTTCCATTTCCAGAGAAAGAATGGATTTTGCAGAGCAGCAGATGAAAATAAGAGGAAGGAGGCAGCTTATTTACATATTCCTAATCAAGTTAATATATAATTTTTTATGGGAAAAGGAAATGCCTTAAAGAATTGAACGGTTGTCTTAAAAGCCGGCTTTCACTTCCTCCAGGAGCCACACCACATGCTGACTGCAACCTCTGCTCCCCAGTTACTCACGTCTGCTGAAAACCTCCAGGTTCAAAGGGAAAGCCAGCCAACAAGTGTGATATATTCCAGAGTCTGGAAGCTTCAAGAGAAGTTAAATGCCATCCATGTTTGAAAAGTTAAAAATGTATCATCCCTCCGTTCTTCAGCACCTGCTATTTACTCAGGAGATTCACAGCAAACCCTAAGGCAGAGAGAGGATTTAGAGTCTAAATGTGTACACTGAGATGGGGTAAGATAAGGGATGTCCTAAGAGTTGTTGGCTTCAGCTCAGCTGAACGACAGAGCATCAGAGTCAACTTGCTGCATCCTAGTGACGAATGCCTTATCAGCTTACGGGTATGCCAGGGGTCAGGTGCCCTCCCACCTCAGTGTCTACCAGGTGAAGAGAGGTCAACTTCAATGTAGATTTACCCCATCCACCTGATCGTGCTTTCCTTTTTTGCCCATTTACCTGCTCTTGGCAGCCTGGAATTTATCACAGTTGCCTAGGAAAGGAGACTTTGGGTCGAGGGGCCAGTTCTCGAAAATCCAAGACGTGTCAGAGACATGCAGGATCTGAGGTCCAACCTCCCAATGAGACTAGATGAGAGAATCATGCTTTCCAAAGGAGTGTCTCAGACATTCAGGAGGAAAGAGGACCTTTTGGGATGCCAAGAAGATATGGGGTGAGTCTCCTTGTGACCAGGGCGAGCCCATGAAACATGGAGGCCAGAGAGTGACAGGGGAGAAGAGGACAAGTGTTCTGCCCTGAGGACTGAGGGGACAGATCCAAGGTATTCATTCCTCCAGAGGATAAATCCTCCACCAGAAAACTAATTCCTTGGGCTCCCAGATATGCCAGTTTCTGGAGGGAAAGGATTCAATGCCTGATCCCATGCTTACAAGCAGATTCCTGTACAAATCCACACATTTCAGAGACAAAGTGGGCCTCTTGACCTTGCAAGTGGACACAGAGCCAGCTCTTCAACTGAGAGCACTATTCATTAAAATACAGGGACAGGAGCAAAATTAGAGAGAAGCTGCGGAATCTTATCTGAAGGAGCATACACATCGGATAAGGCAGAGGCTGGCCCACCTGTGAGGCTGGCTGACAGGTGTGGGTTCTTTCCCTGCTCACCCAGCTTTGTCCACGGGCCAACAAGTCAAGAGTATTCAGAAAGTAGTGGCAGAGGAAACTCGGTAAAAATGCCCCAATAAAGAAGCAAGAATATGATTTCAACACTAATAATGAAAGCAGCACCATATAAGGCAAGAGTCTCTTGTTTACAAGTGACAGATGCTCAACTCAAAAGGGAGTCTGTAACGTAAGCCAAAAGGGGAATTTATCAGCTTACATAAATAGGCCAGGGTTTAAAACAAAGCTCAGGCACATCTAGATTCAGAGGCTTCACTAATATCATCTGGGTTTTGTCTGTCTTTCCATTTCTTGGTTTTGGTTTTTTTTCCTTCTCTATCTTGGCTTAATTCTGCAGACCGGTTCTCCCATGACTAGGGAAGGTGGCAGTTATAAAGGTATTGGTCATTCTTTTGTTCTGTAGCATCTGGAACTCCTCTCTCTCTTTAGGCAATTTCCCAGTTCGTAAGTCTTGGTGGGGCATGTGCCCTCCCATTGCAGAAGCTGAAAATGTCGGATGCTTGATTTCCCAAACTTCTTTGCAGCTGGGGCTCAGCATGTAACCTGGGCGACAACAACCAAACACGGCCATCCTAAATTTGGAACAAGATGCAGATAAAGCAAAGAAAGAGAAAAGAAACAAAAGCAGAAACTTTGAGGCCTTCTCCCTGACAAGGTCACATTCCTGGGGTGACAGCGGCAATGGCAGCACTGTGTGCGATCCAGGGTCCTCGCTCACAGTGTCAGCTCTGTAGGCTGGAGGGCTTAGTGCTCAGCCATCATGGCAATGGTGTCCTTGTGGCACCTGTCGCAGGACATAATTTGCAGCCATATTCTGGTTGTTGAAGATACTAGCTGGTTGTCTGGCCACCCCAGGGGTTCCTTCTGTACCCAGCAACGTTTTCATAAATTTCTTGTCCGCTTAAGTCATCAGAGTGGGTTTCTATTGCTTGTAAATAAGAACCTGACTGCAAACAGCTGCCCCAGCGTCACATCGTACCAGCTTAATCACCCCAGATGAAGAGGAGTGTCTCTCTTCTAAGTGTGTATATCAATCCAGGCAAGGATTCTTTTTTTTTTTTTTTTAATTAATGTTATGATAGATTACAACCTTATGAGATTTCAGTTGTACATTTTTGTTAGTCATGTTGTGGATACACCACTTCCCCCTTTGTGCCCTCCCCCCACCCCCCCTTTTCCCTGGTAACCACCGATCAGATCTCCTTGTCAATATACTAACTTCCACCTATGAGTGGAGTCATATAGAGTTCGTCTTTCTCTGAGTGGCTTATTTCTCTTAACATAATACCCTCGAGGTCCATCCACGTTGCTGTGAATGGGCCAATTTTGTCTTTTTTTATGGCTGAGTAGTATTCCATTGTGTATATATACCATATCTTCTTTATCCAATCATCAGTTTCTGGGCATGTAGGTTGGTTCCACGTCTTGGCTATTGTAAATAATGCTGCGATGAACATAGGGGTGCAAGGGACTCTTGGGATTTCTGATTTCAGGGTCTTAGGATAGATACCCAGTAATGGGATGGCTGGGTCATAGGGTATTTCTATTTTTAACTTTTTGAGAAATCTCCATACTGTTTTCCATAGTGGCTGTACCAGTTTGCATTCCCACCAACAGTGAATGAGGGTTCCTTTTTCTCCACAACCTCTCCAACATTTGTCGCTCTTGGTTTTGGATGTTTTTGCCAATCTAACGGGTGTAAGGTGATATCTTAGTGTAGTTTTGATTTGGATTTCCCTGATGATTAGCGATGATGAACATCTTTTCATGTGTCTATTGGCCATATTCATATCTTCTTTTGAGAAATGTCTGTTCATGTCCTCTGCCCATTTTTTGATCGGGTTGTTTGTTTTTCTGTTGTTAAGCCGTGTGAGTCCTTTGTATATTATGGAGATTAACCCTTTGTCGGATAAGTGGCTTGTAAATATTTTTTCCCAATTAGTGAGCTGTTTTTTTGTTTCAATCCTGTTTTCCCTTGCCTTAAAGAAGCTCTTTAGTCTGATGAAGTCCCATTTGTTTATTCTTTCTATTGTTTCCCTCAACTGAGGAGTTATAGTGTCCGAAAAGATTCTTTTGAAACTGATATCAAAGAGTGTACTGCCTATATTCTCTTCCAGAAGACTTATTGTTTCAGGCCTAATCTTTAGGTCTTTGATCCATTTTGAGTTTATTTTGGTGTGTGGTGAAAAAGAATGGTCGATTTTCAATCTTTTGCATGTGGCTGTCCAGTTTTCCCAGCACCATTTGTTGAAGAGACTTTCTTTTCTCCATTGTAGGCCCTCTGCTCCTTAGTTGAAGATTAGCTGTCCATAGATGTGTGGTTTTATCTCTGGGCTTTCAATTCTGTTCCATTGATCTGTGGACCTGTTTTTGTACCAGTACCATGCTGTTTTGATCACTGTAGCTTTGTAGTATGTTTTGAAATCGGGGATTGTAATTCCGCTGGCTTTGTTTTTCTCAGGCAAGGATTCTTATTGATCTTTGGGGGTCACATGCCTACCCTTACCCCAATCATGTTGCTAGAAGAATGAGACTTTATTATTGACCTAACCTGTGTGAAACGTCCATTTCTATGGCCAAGGACAGTGGAACTCATGAAAGACAAACTCACAAGGACCTTATGGAATGGAGGCAGTGACATTTCCCAAAGGAAATAGCTGTCCACTATAAACACTTTCCTTTTATACAGAACTTTCCCTAACTATTCACCAGTCTTTTAAAACTCACAAATACCACACTACAAAGAATTGAAGGAACAAGTTGTGTTTACTAGTTTCCTCAGAAGAACAAAATAGGATATTTTAAAGTGAAGAAACCAAGAAATATGGTAAGCAGAAGGGATCTTGTGTGTGGAATTTCTCAAAATAAGGTATTTTATGGTTTCTTGTCTCCAAACCTTGGAAATTTTGTAGAAAAGATTTTCAGTAACATCTAAACATTATTAGGAAATCACAGTTTCTAAACAAAATCCCCACCCCACTCTCTTCTAATTACTACCCGTTTATGGTCATCTAGCACGTAGTGAGATTTTTCAGAGTCTTATGGGAAAATGATGCCCCTAGTGAAAGTTCACCAGGAAACTAGTCTTTGCGGAGGGAAGTGGACAGCTTCAACCATCACATAGTGTCACTGCATCCCAGGGAGCAGGAACCCCACCACATGCCCAGGAGAGTCTTACACGATGCCAAAACTCTTGGGAAGCACGGGCTCAGCTGGAGGCAGAAAGCCAGTTTAGAAGAAAAGTGGGAGAAAGCCAGAGCCAAGGGGAACAGGATAGAAAGAATGCTAAAGAATGAGAAATGGAGCATGTACGAATTGCACCAAGGTTAGCAAAACCTTAATATAAACAGTAACAGCTGTATGCTGAGTCCCTGCAGAAGGAGTCTGTGCTGGATATTTTCCATTTGGCTCCCCAGATTGTTCTCCATGCTTCTCCACTTTGCTCACTGACCTGGAAGGCTGTGCTACCTGACTGCATCAATGGGCTCTCTGTCTGCATGCCTCCAGTTGGCTTCAGCCAGTGGGAGGCCCCGGTGGAAGACAGAAGAGTAGGAGGAAAATGAAGTCTGAGACTTTACTTCTCTGCTTCTCTCCTCAGAGATCATGGCTCCCATCGGGGGGTCTTTTCTCCACCGCCCCTCTCTCCAGGTCCTGTTCACTGCCGTTGTCCCTTTCAGGACCAGGTAGAAGGCACTCTCTACTGTTCTAGCCCCAGCGCACTGCTCCATCCCTTGCTGGTTTCCCTAATCCATGCCCACGCTTTGTAAATAGTCCCTTTACACAGCGGTTTTTACACCTCTTAGTCACGTCTTTTGAACGTGCTATCAGTTTCCTGCTGGGCCCACGACTGAAGCAAAATCAAAACATTCTTTGAAAGACTTAATCGTTGACCACTTGTGGCTTGGGGTGGGTAGGTAGGGGGAGCAAATGGATACATTCAAAAGCAGGAAGAGAGCGAGCAGAATGGGAATGAGGCTAGTAGAGGTGTGGCATTCAGTTCAGACCTGTTCCTACATTTCATCCGAGGGGAGGTGTGACATTCGTGTGTGTGTGTGGGGATGGAGGTGGAAGTTCAGGAATTATTCACACTAGGTAGTTAATAAAAACTAGGAAAGTAGACGAGCTTGTTCAGGAAACAACAACAGAGTGAGAGGATATGATTGTCACTTTAAAAAAACTCTCAAAAGTCTCCAAGAGCTTAAATTTCTAATGAGTAACATAGAAAACCCTACACTTCACCTCTCAACTTTTATAACTGAAATCCCTGTAAATGTTATGCACTGTGTCTGTGAACTGAGGAAGTGCTTTGTCAGAGGACTTCTGGTCTACTTATATGTAAGCAGGCATTTCTACAGAAATAGTCATCACTGCCGCCATCAGAAGGACAGAATGGCTCAGGGCTAAAGGGACCTCTGGAGGAAAAGATGGCACATTCGTAATTAGAAGCACTTTCCTTTGGGAAAGAAATCATTAAGAACTCAAATTTTTAAAAAATCTCAAGTAATGCCACTTAAATATACACGTCCTTTATATATTTTTAATCATATTTTCATATTCTTGTAATATACAGGGAAACTACCCGTCCAAGTAGTATAACAAATAACAAAAGATGAATGAAATTTAGGTTTAAGGACACAAAACAATTGGCAGCTGGCACTAAGAACAAGATTTGGTGAGAAAACATCAAAACAGGGTTTAGGGGCTGGCGAGGTGGCATAGCGGTTAAGTTCACGGGCTCCGCTTCAGGCACCTGGGGTTTGCTGGTTTGGATCCTGGGCACAGATTTATGCACCACTTGTGAAGCCATGCTGTGGCAGGGGTCCCACATATAAAATGGAGGAAGATGGGCACAGATGTTAGCTCAGGGCCAATCTTCCTCAGGAAAAAAAAAAAAAGAGGATTGGCAGCAGATGTTAGCTCAGGGCTAATCTTCCGCAAAAACAAAAAGACAGGGTTTAGAAAAAGTAAATGTCCATCAAAAGATGAATGGATAAACAAAATGTGGTATATCCATACAACGAAGTAGTTCTCTGCAATAAAGAGAAACCAGCTAGTGATATACTCAAAAACACAAAGGAGTCCATAGTGTATGATTCCATTTAAACAAAATTCTAGAAATTGCAAACTCATCTACAGTTTCAAAATGCAGATTTCGTTGGTTGCTGGAGTCAGGGATCAGACGGAGGGATAGACAGAAATGGAAACTTCATATGTCGGAATTATTTTGCACCTGGATTGTAGTAGTGGATTCATGAGTGCATACATTTGTCAAAATTCTTTGAATTGCACACTTTAAGAAGATACTACTTATAGCACAAAACTTATACCTCAACAAAGATGATTTTAAAAGGAAAAAAAACAGGGTGAGAATTGCTGTGGACAGTGGATGTATTCCCCAGAACACAAGCGTTTAATGGCTAAAAGGAAGAATGGCCACCGACAAGGAGCAGTCAAGAAGTGGGAATACAAGCAGTAGAGTGATGTCCCTCAAGGAGCGGGAGTAGGGGTTTTAAGAAGAACTGGCTGGTTAATTCTAAGAAGAGATCTCTTCAGATAATGATTAAACTTATCCACAGGCTGTAACATTGCAGGAGAAATTTATAAGCTTTGGCAGAGTAGTCTCCAAGTGTGGGACTGTGGACTCCAGCGGCCAGGGAATCCCACAGTGAAGAGGAAAGGAAGAAGGTAGAGACAGGATGAAGACTTGTGTTCAGGCATCTGAGATGAGAAAAGAAGATAGAGTAAGATATGGCAGTTACCAGAGGCAGGAAGGGATAAGGGGAGAGAATTATTTTTCAAGGACAGAAATGTGAGACTCTTTATGTGCAGAAGGGAGTAAATCAGCAGAGAGGGAGAATTTCAACCTGTAAGAGGCCAAGGAGAGGCGGGCTCCAGAAAGTTGGGCTTGAATGGAAAGAACCTCATCCCTCATGTATAATGGGGGAGAGTAAGGATGAGTGGATGTGCAGACGAATCTTTTAGAGAAGGAGAATAAGTTGAGACACTTTATACCTCGTGGCCTCAATGTTCTCAATAATTTAAGAGGCATAGAAATGTGATGTGAGGCGTTGAAATAGGATAAGGGTCTCAGGAGATTTTGAATAGTTACAGAGCAAAAAAGGAAGGGTATCTGGAAATCCTCGGAGGCTGGTCTAAAAGGGGGATGCTACATGACCTAGATTTTTTTATAATTAAAGACCCAGGGGGAGGAGAGCGTGGCGTCCAGTAGCAGGAAGAAAGAGTTAACTATGGATAAGGAATAGATGAACAGAGATAATACACAGAGAAGTAGGCAAAGAAAAGATAATGCCTCCTCATCAGTCTCCTTCCTTCTCTCCATGCTACTCTCCTGCCCAGAAATGTATATTCATAAAAGTTAAAAGTGTCAGTGTAGAGGAGGATGGGATAGGGAAAAGACTACTCCAGTACCTCAAGTACCCAGGACTATACTATGGTACTCAAGTACTATTGTACACGACCTTGACTAAAATAAAATACACTGAAAGTTAGAAGAATGCTAGACTTTGTATGTCATTGAGACTGTAAACACACACACACACACACATATGCACACAGAGTGGTAACACACTGCATACTGTTTAATTCAAAATATCTCAGTGAGCTTTCTTATTCTTTTATACAGCTGAATAATATTTCATACTCTTGATGTATCATTATTCCTTCAACCAGAGAGTTATTGATGAACAGAGATTGTTATCAAGACTTTCACCTTTATAAACAATGCTGCAGTGAATAACGTTGTATAAATATCATTTTGCATGGATACAAATACATCTCCAGAATGAATTCCTGGAAATGGAATGCTAGGTGAAAGGGCATGCGATTTAGTGTTTAATATCGTATCATTTTACACTCCCACAGGTAAAATATGAATGTCTATTTCCTCGTAACCTCTCCAACACGATATTTTAACAAAATTTTCTGTCTTCGCTAATCTGATTAAAACGGCATGTCAGTGTAATTTTAATTTGCATTTCTCTTAATATGAGGGAGATTGAGCATCTTTTCACGTATTTAGGAGTAATTTGTGTTTTCTCTTCTGAGATCTGTCTATTCATTGCCTTTGCTCATTTTTCTACTGGGTAGTTGATCTTTTTCTTATTGATTTTTATACTCTTTAAATATACAATATATCCTCATTGTTCACGAATTCCGTACTTGTGAATTCACCCATTTGCTAAAATTTATTTGTAATCCCCACACCAATCCTCGCAGTGCTTTCATGATCGTTCACAGATAATGCACAGAGAGGCGAAAAATGTGAGCCACCAACGTGCTCGTTCCCAGCAGAGGTCAAACAAGGCCACGCTCTGCCTCCTTGTGTCAGCTCCCAAGCTGTAAACAAGTGTCCTTTTCATGGTCTACTTAGTGCCACATTTTTCACATTTCTGTGCTCTTTTATTGGTGATTTGGCTATAAAATGGTCCCCCAAGCGTAGTGTTGCAGTGCTGTCTAGTGTTCCTAAGAGAACACGTGTGTTTGGAAAGCTTTGTTGAGGCATGAGTTATAAAGCTGTTGCCTGTGAGCGTATTAAGCAAGGTGTCTTCAGACAGAAACACACACGAAGTGAGGTTAGGTACCGATCGCTTGACAAAAATGTTGCTCACAGGAAACTGCCCCTGTATTTCCCCCAGAAGTGATGGTTCGGTATTTGCTGGTTCAGTGTTCTCAGTGACTCTACAGACCGTAACTACCAGAAATAGTGACAACCATTCAGGGAATTAGCTCTTTACAATGTAAGTTTCAATAATTGTATCCAGCTTGTCATTGGTCTTTTCATTTCACTTTTTTTTTTTTTTTTTTTTTTTTTGCTATTGTGATTTAGTTAGAAAGGGGAAAAATGAATGAGTGGCATAAATACCTGAATCCAGGTATTACCTGCCATCTGGTCTGTGAACCTTTGCCTAAGCAGAGACAAGCTATCTCTCCATCCACTCAAATAAAAGCCACCCGGCAAGGAGGAAAAGAGAGATTATATGACTGTCACTTCAAAGGGGAGCGACTAGACTCCCAGGGGTACTATTTCACTTTATCCTTGAAGTGTTAATTTGGGGATGGCATGAGCCCACGGCCTTGGTTACATGCATGAAATGTATGAAAACTTCCACTTCTTGTTCTACAAAATTTGCAGTAGAAAAATTGTTATATTTTTGGTGTCACCTCAACCTTCATCCAATGTAAGCTACAGAAGTTGCTTTGGGCAATGATAATTAAACTTCCTCTTTAATCAATTTTGACTGGGATTATCCCTCAAAGGAATGAAGAACAACTTTCTAAAGAAGTGAGGAGTATTGTGTCAATTATCAGCTAAGAGAGTCCACAAGTTGTATTTTAATGAAGCTGAAAGTGACAAACTGACTCTAAATTGGAAGTCACACTTCTAGCACCTAAGCTTGTCAAATCTCAGGTGATGGCTGATTTTCAGACTCTGATAGCAACACCCTTACAATGGCGCCAGGCAAAAGCTTCCTCTTGCCCACCGTCTTCTTTGCCAGTAATTTGACTTCAGCAACAGATATGAATCTGTGACCTACATGCAAATTTTCCTGATGACATGGATATGGAACTGTAAAAAGCAGACTAACGAAAGCATCTGGTTTGCCAAGCAGTCAAGTTCACCACCACTAGGACAGTAAGCAGGCCACACCTGTCTGAGCTGGGAAATTCATTATGTACGATCTGCACCATTGAATTTTCAGTACGTTGGTGATTAATCCCATATTTGTAAATTTTAGTGCTCTGGAACTGCGTTTGGAATGCTCACGGCCTCCCTTCTAATTCACCATTGGTTATTCCAAAACACTTGTCTTTCAGATGAAACAAAAGCACTGTAGTGTCTCCAAATTCCCATAACTCGACAGAAAAAATCAAGAGGATTTGTTGTTGCTGTTCTTAAAGAAGACAGCCTTATAAAGAAGGAAGTATTGCTGGAGTGAAGTCAGGAAATAGCTTCTCTGCCCCTCCTCCTTCTCTCTCTGCCTGCAATAGGCTGAACTATAGCCCCTCCCTCAAAATTCATATACTGAAGCCCTAACCCCAAAGGTGACAGTATTTGGAGATGAGGCTTCTAGGAGGTAATTAAGGCTAAATGAGGTCATAAGGGTGGGGTCCTAATCCAATAGGACTGGAGGCCTTATAAGAAAAGGAAGAGCTCACTCATCTCACTCTCTAGCTCTCTCTCCACGCACACGTACCGAGAAAAGGCCACGTGCCACTCATCAAGATGGCAGGTATCTGCAAGTCAGGAGGAGAGCTCTCACCAGAACCGGACCACGCTGGCACGCTGATCTGGGACTTCCAGACTCCAGAACTGTGAGAACATAAATGTCTGTTGTTTAAGCGCCCGAGTCTGTGGTATTTTGTTACAGCAGCTCAAACTGACTAAAACACTGCCTCTCTTTGACTCAAGGGGCCTGGCGCTTCTATGTTAGTTCTGAGCAGCCTGTGTGCAGCCGCACATTTCCCCACACTGTCCCCCAGTCCTGCCTCCATAGTGCCCACAGCCCTAATCTTTCCAGCAACTTCCTCCTCCTCCCAATTTGTCAAAATCTCTCCCTTCTGACTATTGTTCCCTTGGAGCCCTCTTCTCTTAGGCGACTGGATAAGCTGATAAACTTCTCCACGCTACGCCGTCAATGTCTGATAATAGTTTGATGTCACGTTCTTTTCTTCCTTTTCTCCTAACCAGGTTTCTACAGGCAGAAAAGATCTCCTGAAACCTGTCCAGGTTCCTCCCACAGACTGTGATAAGGGCAGAACAAGCCTGACAGCCCTGAGCTTATTCTGGGGCTGGGCAGAGGCAGGGGGCCAAAGAAGCTCCATCCAGAGAGTTAACATCAGACAAACCACCTCCTTCATAATCTTGTCCCATGCTCTTGGACAACAGCCAAAATCTTTGGCGTCCTTTTTAACAGTCCTTCCAGAATAAACTGTTGCCTCCTTCAGTGACTTTATGACAATAATAATTTTTAAAAAGCTAAAATGTGATAATTTCAGACACTGAAGCAGGCTGCCAGAAGAGAGATCAGAGCGTGAGAGGATCTTTTAGCCGACCTCCCTGTAGCTTGATGCTTCTATTCCAATTATCCATATTTAAGTCCACGTTTAGCCCACAAATTCAAAAATGCAAGAAATACTCATTTTAAAATGTTTTTCCCTAGATTAAGCTAAATCCAACTCGCAGCCCCTTTCCTGCTAATTTGTGGCGCATCCACCCCTCCAGAGCCACTTCTCAGCATGCAGTCACAGCAGAATCCAGAAGGCTAGGGAGTACACGGTAATTGGAGGAAAGACCCTTAAAGGTCAGTTTCTCCCAGGTGCCCCTGATGTTTCATTGACGAGCCCACAGAACTTCCTTGAACAAGCATCTCTTTGTTTCTGCAGCACGGGTGGGGTACAGCACCTAAGGCACAACTACCACTTGCACCCCACTTCTCTTCTTTGACCTTTTAATTGGATTGAAGGAAAAGAATCTCTTCTCTGATTGTCCTTAAAAGAGCTTTGCATGAACTTGTCAAAGCTGAGGCTTTGGAAAAACCAAAGCCAGGAAGAGAAATATCTTGCTGACAACTTCTGCTTCTGGTCCCATAACAAAAAGCTCTTCTAAGCCAAAAGAACATCAAAGGGCTTGGTTACACTTGTGGAGCTGGGAAAGGAAAAATAGAGAGAGAAAAAGTGATATTTTCCCAAAGTATCCTGGTCTACAAGTGACAGGTCCTGAATAGAAATATCTGATAGAATTACACGCAAGTTCTCCTTGCTGAATATTATTAGGCAGGTCGTAACAGCGCCAGCCTGGGAAGAAGACTCGCTCTCAGCTGTGTTAATAATTCCCTATAATCTACTTCACCTCTCTGGTCTAAGTTTTGTCCATTTATTCATTCAACAAACTTTTATAAGCACTATTCCCTGCAGGAATTTGGGGAAAATGTGGTATAGGTCTTGGGCTTAATGACATGCCTTAACCTCAAGTTGCACATAACAAGCACATAAGCCAAAGTATTCAACTGCAAGCAATTGATTATCTTACATTTCTGTAGGTCAGAAGTCTGACACAGGTCTCACTGGGCTAAAATCTATGTGTGGGCAGGGCTGAGTTCCTTTCTGGAAGTTCTAGAGAATCCTTTCCCTTCCTTTTCCAGCTTCTAGAAGCTGGTCACATTCTTTAGCTCATGACCCCTTTCCTGCCTCTTCAAAGCTCGCAAAGGCTAGTTGAGTCCTTCTCACCTTGTATCACTCTGATCTCCTTTTCTGCCTCCCTCACCCACTTATTTTTTACTTTTTTTATTGAGGTGAAATTCACATGACATAAAATTAATCACTTTAAAGTGTATAATTCAGTAGCATTTAGCACATTCACAATGTTGTACCACAATCATCTGTATCAAATTCCAAAACATTTTATTTATTTATTTATTTATTTATTAAGGAAGATTAGTCCTGCGCTAACTACTGCCAATCCTCTTCCTTTTGCTGAGGAAGACTGGCCCTGAGCTAACATCCATGCCCACCTTCCTGCGCTTTATATGTGGGATGCCTACCACAGCATGGCTTGACAAGTAGTGCCATGTCCGCACCTGGGATCTGAACTGGTGAACCCCGGGCCACTGAAGCGGAACGTGCAAACTTAACCACTGCACCACGGGGCCAGAGCCCCAAACATTTTAATCACCTCAAAAGAAAACTTTGTACCCACTAAGCAGTCGCTTCCCTCCACTCCAGCTCCTGGCAACCACTAATCTGCTTTCTGTCACTATAGATTTTCCTATCCTGGATATTTTATATAATGGAATTTATATTTATATTGTGAAAAATTAGTAAAAGAAACCTTAACTAAATTGGAGTGGGGAAAGCCTATAGGAGGAGCTCTCGCATCCTATCACACGTCATCAATTACACGAAACAGGAGGAGTCTGATGCTTGCATCTTCAACAGGAAATAAAACTACTTTGCTACTGAAGGACGGTTTCTCTCTCCCCCGCCCCGGGCAACAGCCCAGCCAACGAGAAACACCACAGCTCAGCCAATGAGAAGCCATTGCCACTCTGGGCTGTTACTTCCCCCAGTGGACTTTCATTTAGAATAGCCCTCTCCCTACTCCCCCTTTTTCTCTATAAAAGCAGCTCCCCTCCTTTGTTTTCTGGGTTTACCTATGGTTTTCCACAGCATGCATACCCTGAACTGCAATTCTTTTGGCTATTCCTGAATAAACTCGTTTTGAGGATAAAATAGGCAAATTTGTTTTTTAAGTTGACAGAATCATACAATATGTGACTTTTGTGTTTGGCTTCTTTCACTTGGCATAATGTTTGGGGGGGTCATCCATGTTGTAGCATCTTTCAGTACTTCATTCCTCTTTATGGCTGAATAATATTCCATCATATGAACATGCCACATTTTGTCTATCCATTCATCCTTTGATAAACGTCTGGGTTGTTTCCACTTTTAGCTAATGTGAACAGTGCTGCTGTGAACATTTGAGTACAAGTGTTTGTTTGCACGCTTGTTTTCTGTTCTTCTGAGTGTATGCTTAGGAGCAGAATTGCTAGCTCATATGGAAGCTCTCTGTTTAACTTTTTAAGAAACGATGAGTCTGTTTTCCTCAGCAGCTTCACCCCTTTACATTCCCACCAGCAATGTAGGAAGGTTCTAATTTCTCCACATCCCTGTCAACACTTGTTATTTTCTGTTTTCGTTGGTTTGTGTGTATTATAGCTAGCCTAGTGGGTATGAGGTAGTATCTTATTGTGGTTTTGATTTGCATCTCTCTAATGACTAACGATGCTCAGTATCTTTTCAAGATTTACTTTTTAAATAAAGTAAAATTGTCAGAATTTGGGGACCAGATGAATGTGGGAGTTGGAGGAACGGGGAGAGGTCAAAGCACCCCTGCTATCCTCCTCCATAAAGTGAAAGCGTTGGGCCATATGACGCAGAGTGCTTTCTGGAGCTAATGTTATTTCTCAGAATGACCTTACCTTGCAAATATCAAAGGGGTTTATGAGGTGAAATTTGCTTGCTCCTTAAAACTGATGTTGTAAATATACATTGACTGCTGCCAGGAATAAGCCCTTCTCATTGCAGGGACAGTCGAGACAGGAGGCAATTTGAACGGAAACAATTTAATTATTTAAAAATTAATTGTTAATTAATTTAAACCCATGTGGCCTCCAAATATCAGTCATTGTGTTTTACATAACATTCCGCAAGTCAAGTGTCAGGGATTTGTCACCCCGGTTAAGCCTGTGGCTCTACAAAGCGGGAACATGGATTCTATCAGGAATTATTTTTTAAAGTCTCTACAAGGAAAATAAGCCAATGCTCCAATTCCCAAATAAAGGTATAAAAGTTTCATTTAAAAACAGTGTAACTCCCTGATAAGAAGGGCCAACATTATATTAGGATTAACAGATTTTATAATGTGCAATTCCATTGGTTTGGGTTCTCGTTTTCTCCATTCTCATAGAAAAATGCCAAAGTTGGCACCCTTCAAATCCTGCCTTAGACCTGGCTTGATTAGAGAAAAAGCAGTTTCAGTAAGAATACTTCTTCAAAGCCAGAAATGAATCAACAGAAAATTTTTCATTATACAATTCCTGTCTTAAAAATTTGGGAATGAATCTGATTCACAAAATAAATTTAAGTGCTATAATCTCAACAAGCAAGACCTGCAGCTACTTTTAAAAAGTAAAAGTAATAATTTTACCACGTGTTAATACTAAATAAATACGTTTGATAGTAGTATGGCGGACACATGAGATTATGCCCTAAAACCCACCCAATCACTATAAAACTGTCTTTTTTGAAAGATTGATGAATCTTTTGGTTTTATTGTCACCAGGTCATTAAGATAGCAAAAGAATTGAAAGATTTTGCCCTTCAGCAGTTATATTAAAACATCTTTCATTTTCTCAAGTGCTTTTCTCCCCTTCATTCACAATTGTTCATCATTTCTTTTTCTTAGCTTAGTTGTCTTCGAGGCACGCGTTCCATTCAACCATTAAATTGAATTACCATCCTACAAAGCAATTTCTATTCTCTCAATCTTATTCCTAATAACATATAAGATGCACATTTTTCTATGACAACCTGATCAAGAAATCATTTCCCCTGAGGGTTTATACCAAGGGCGTAATAAAAGTTAAAAGTTAAACTGCGATGTTTGTGAGGAAAGGAATTAGGGGGAATGTCTTCTCCCCCAATCTCATCCTCCCCAGCTCATATGCCTGCAACTTTTTTACCCTAATGGGCCCTGCTCATATTGAGGCCTGCCGCAGTTCCCGAACCAATCCTATGAGGGTAAGCAAGCACCGCAACTTCTGACCCTCCCTATCTCCCCAGCCCCCAATTCCTCTTTGCAGGATACCAGGGAACTGTAAAATGTCCCTCTTTGTCTCTAGCATCATTTTTGTCTTAAAGTCTATTTTGTCTCATCTTAGTATAAATATTCCAGCTCTCTTATGGTTGCTGCTCTTTGCATGGAATATCTTTTTCCTTCTGTGGTATAATAAAAAATAAATATTTGGTCTTTGTCCCTGGTCCCTGACAGAGATCTCCTAAAACCCTTGGAATTTACTGTCTTCTGTGTGTTAATGAGATGATTCAGATGGAAGGGTGGGGCTAAATATCTTTAGGATAGGGGCTGGTTGCCAGAAAAACAACCATATGATTAGGCAGTTGGAACTCTTCTTCCTAACCCCCAACCTCCAGCGAAGGGAGGTGAGCTGGACATTGAGTTCAACCACCAATGGCCAATGATCTAATCAGTCATACCCACACAATGAAATCTCCATAAAAATCCCTAAATGATGGGCTTTGGAGAGCTTCTGAGTTGTTGAATACATCCACATGCCAGGAGGGTGGCGCACCCTTGACTCCACAGGGACAAAAGGTCCTGTGCTTGGGACCCTTCCAGACCCTACTCTATGTACCTCCTCATCTGGCAGTTTATTCGTATCTTTTATAATAAACTGTAATAATATGTAGAGCACTTTCTTGAGTTCTGTGAATTGTTCTCGCAAGTTATTGGGTAGCGGGGTGGTCATTGGAACCCCAAAATTTGTTGTCAGCTGGGCAGAAGTGTGGGTTATCTGAGAATTCCACTTGCAGCTGGTGTTTGACTTGGGGGCAGTCTTGTGGGACTACGCCCTTTAATTTGTGGGATCTGATGCTAACTCCAGGTAGACTGCCTCAGAATAGGATTGAATTGTTGCACATCCAGTTGGTGTGAAAGCATTGGAGAACTGGTGTGGAAAAACAATACGTATTTCCAGTAAAAAGATGCACACCATCCTTTAATTTCAACTTAGTTGTATCTTTGAATCTAACTCATGACTCTTGTAGACAGCAGATGGTTAATCTTGTTTTTTATCAGTCTGACAATCACTACCTTTTGATTGGATTATTTTATTCCCTCAAATTCAATATTATTACTGATACAGTTGGATTTGCATCTCTTTTGCCTTTTAGTTTCTGTATGTCTCATATCATTTTTGTCTCTCTATTTTTCCTTTACTGTGTTCTTTTTGTATGAAGTGGACAGATTCTTGCATATGATTTTAATTCCTTTAATAATTTTTTAGATTTTTTGAGTTATTTTATTAGTGTTTGCTGTAGGGTTAATAATATCTTAATTTATTAGAATCTACTTCAGATTTATACCAACTTAATTCTTACAAGATATAGATCTTTGCTCCAATATAGCTCCATTCTCACTCCCTAGTTTTTGTATTAGTATTGTCAGATATATTAAAGTTATTTACCTTACAAACTCAAGAATAGAGTGCTATAGTTATTATTTTATATAATGTCTAAGAAATAAAAGGAAAAAAGTATTCATAGAGTTTTTAAAAATTATTTTATCGAGGTCATATTGATTTATAACATTGTGTAATTTCAGGTGTACATAATTTTTTATCAGTTTGTGTATAGATTGCATCATGCTCACCACCAATAGCCTAGTTTTTATCTATCACCATACATGTGTGCCCCTTTACCCCTTTCACCCACCCCCAACCCCTTCCCCTCTGACAACCACTAATCTGTTCTTTTTATCCACATGTTTGTTTATCTTCCACATACAAGTGAAATCATACGGTGTTTGTCTTTCTCTGTCTGGTTTATTTCGCTTAACATAATATCCTCAAGGTCCATCCATGTTGTTGCAAATGGCAAGATTTTTCCTTTTTATGGCTAAGTAGTATTCCATTGTGTGTATCCATACCACGTCTTCTTTATTCATTTATCGGTTGATGGGCACTTGAGTTGCTTCCATGTCTTGGCTACTGTGAATAACGCTGCAATGAACATAAGAATGCATAAGACTCTTTGTATTGTTGATTTCATGTATGAATGAATACCCAGTATTCATTTATACCTATGTGTGATAAATACCCAGTAGTGGAATAGGTGGGTCGTATGGTATTTCTATTTTTAATTTTTTGAGAAATCTCCATACTGTTTTCCATAGTGGCTGCACCAGTTTGCATTCCCACCAGCAATGTATGAGGGTTCCCTTCTCTCCACATCCTCCCTAACACTTGTTGTTTCCTGTCTTGTTATTTATAGCCATTCTGACGTGAGTGAGGTAATATCACATTGTAGTTTTGATTTGTACTTCCCTAAAAATTAGTGATGTTGAGCATCTTTTCATATGCCTGTTGGCCATCTGTATATCTTCTTTGGAAAAATGTTTGTTCATACCTCCGCCCATTTTTCTTTCTTTCTTTTTTTCTTTTTTTTTTTTTTGAGGAAGATTAGCCCTGAGCTAACACCTGCTGCCAATCTTCCTCTTTTTGCTGAGGAAGACCGACCCTGAGCTAACATCTGCGCCCATCTTCTTCTACTTTCTATGTGGGACGCCTACCACAGCATGGCTTGCCAGGTGGTGCCATGTCTGCACCCGAGATTCAAACCAGCGAACCCCGGGCCACCAAAGCGGAATGCGCGAACTTAACTGCCACGCCACTGGGCCAGTCCCTCCTCTGCCCAATTTTTCATTGGGTTGTTTGTCTTTTTGTTGTTGAGTTGTATGAGTTCTTTATATATTTTGGATATTAACTCCTTGTCAGATATATGATTTGCCAATATTTTCTGCCAGTTGGTGGGTTGTCTTTTCATTTTGTTCATGCTGTCCTTTGCCTTGCAGAAACTCTTTAGTCTGATGTAGTCCCGTTTGCTAATTTTTTTCTTTTGTTTCCCATGCCTGAGTAGACATGGTATTTGAAAAGATGCTCCCAAGACTGATGTCAAAGAGTGTACTGCATATATTTTTTTCTGGGAGTTTTATGATTTCAGATCTTCCATTCGAGTCTTTAATCCATTTTGAGTTAATTTTTGTGTATGGTGTAAGATAATGGTCTACTTTCATTCTTTTGCATGTGACTGTCCTCTCTTCCCAGTACCATTTCTTGAAGAGACTTTCCTTTCTCCATTGTATGTTCTTGTCAGCTTTGTCAAAGGTTAGCTGTCCATAGATGTGAGGTTTTATTTCTAGGCATTTCAATTCTGTTCCATTGGTCTGTGTGTCTGTTTTAGAGCCTGTACCATGCTGTTTTGATTACCATAGCTTTGTAGCATATTTTGAAGTCAGGGATTGTGACTTTTGTTGTTCCATATAAATTTTAAGATTCTTTGTTCTATTTCTGTGAATAATTTCATTGGGATTCTGACTGAGATTGCATTGAATCTGTAGATTTCTTTAGATAATATGGACATTTTAACTATGTTTATTCTTCTAATCCATGAGCATGGAATATCTTTCCATGTCTATATATCTTCGATTTCTTTCAATAATGTCTTATAGTTTTCAGTGTATAGGTCTTTTACCTCCCTGGTTAAGTTTATTCCTAGATATTTTATTCTTTTTTGTTGCCATTGTAAATGAGATTTTATTCTTGACTTCTCTTTCTGCTAGTTTATTATTTTTTTTTTAAAGATTGGCACCTGCACTAACATCTGCTGCCATTTTTTTTTTCTCCTTCTTCTTCTTCTCCCCAAAGGCCCCCTCCCCCATATATAGTTGCATATTCTAGTTGTAAGTGCCTCTGGTTGGGCTATGTGGGACCCCGGCTCAACATGACCTGATGAGTAGTGCTATGTCCACACCGAGGGCTGCGGAAGCAGAGTGCGTGAAAGTAACCACTCGGCCATGGGGCTGGCCCCTGCTAGTTTATTATTAATGTATAGAAATGCAACTGATTTTTGTAAGTTGATTTTGTACCCTGAAACTTTGCTGTAGTTGTTGATTATTTCTAATAGTTTTATGGTGGATTCTTTAGGGTTTTCTATATATAGAATGATATCATCTGCAAACAGTGCGTTTTACTTCTTCCTTTCCAATGTGGATACCTTTTATTTCTTTTTCTTGCCTAATTGCTCCAGCCAAAACCTCCAGTACTATGATGAGTAGGAGTGGCAAGAGTGAGCACCCTTGTCTTATTCCTGTTTTCAGAGGGATGGCTTTCAGTTTTTCACCATTAAGTATGATGTTGGCTGTGGGTTTGTCATACATGGCCTTTATTATGTTGAGGTACTTTCCCTCTATACCCATTTTACTGAGAGGTTTTTTTTTTTTTAATCATAAATGGATGTTGGATCCTGTCAAATGCTTTCTCTGCATCTATTGAAATGATCATGTGATTTTTACTCCTCATTTTGATAATGTGGTGTATCACATTGATTTGCAGGTGTTGAGCCATTCCTGCATCTCTAGTATAAATCCCAATTGATCATAGCATATGATCCTTTTAATGTATTGCTGTATTTGGTTTGCCAATATTTTGTTGAAGATTTTTGCATCTATGTTCATCAGCCATATTGGCCAGTAATTTTCCTTCTTTGTGTTGTCCTTGTCTGGTTTTGGCATCAGGGTGATGTTGGCCTCATAAATGAGTTAGGAAGTTTTCTATCTTCTTCAGTTTTTTGGAATAGTTTGAGAAGGATAGGTATTAAATCTTCTTTGAATGTTTGGTAGAATTCTCCTGAGAAGCCATCTGGTCCTGGACTTTTGTCTTTTGGGAAGTTTTTGATTACTGTTTCAATCTCTTTACTTGTTATTGGTCTATTCAGATTCTCGTTTTCTTCTTGATTCAGTTTGGGGAGGTTGTATGAGTCTAAGAATTTATCTACTTCTAGGTTATCCAATTTGTTGGCATATAGTTTTTCACAGTATTCTCTTATAATGCTTTGTATTTCTGTGGTATCCATTGTAATTTCTCCTTTTTCATTTTTAGTTTTATTTGTTTGAGACCTCTCTTTTTTTTCCTTCTGCTCTGAAGTGTTACTGTAGTTCTTCATGGTGTTTGATGAATTGATCCTTTGCCGGCCGTTTGTAGCATTATCAGGCTGCAGATCCCCCCTGCCACTGCTGGGGGGTGGGCAGGAGCTGAGTGTTCTGACCCTGCCCTGCTGGAAGTTGTGCTGGTAGGGCTGCACTGTGTTTTCGCTGCCACTTGGCAGGTCATGCACACATGCACAAGCAGGGCCTCTGTGCTCTGCCAGCGAGTTGCTCTCAAGCGGGTGGGACTGCAGCACTCAGCAGAGGACCAGCTGAGCTGCTGCACTAGAAAAGAGAGGTGGGGCTCTTTCTTTCCAGCATGGCTGGCTTTGCACTGTGGGCAGTTTGGCTGAGCTGCTGCACTTGGTGGGGAGCACTCCCATAGGCAAGGCTGCCACAGCATGGTGACCACTCCCACAGGCCAGGCTACCACTCCAAAAGCCTTCTGGAGCAGGCTGGGCTGCCCCCGCCTCCTACTGCAGTCCTGCCAGCCACTCTGTGAGGACCCATGACCTGGATTGCCGCTGCTTGGGAGAGAGAGGGGTCCTCTCACCTAGTTCCACTGCTTCTCGGGGATCCAGTCCACCCACTTTCAGATTTATGGCTGTGTGGATCTCTCAGGCCTCCTGTTGGCTGTGTAGGGAATTCTCTGTTGGTCAATGAATGTCCTTTTAGTTGGAACTTAGAGGAGAGAGACAAGGGGAATAACTTAATCCACCATGATGCTGATGTCACTCCATAGAGTTTTTTATATTAACCATCTTATTTACCAGTTTCACTTCTCTTCACTTCTTCCTGTGGGTTTGAGTTACCATCTGATCTCAATCCCTTACTCCAACATAGTTTCATTCCCTCTCCCCTTTTTGTGATGTAATTGTCAAATACATTACACCTCTATATGTTGGAAGTCCAACAATAAAATTTCATAGACAATGTTCTACGCAATTTTTAAATCAGTTAAGAGAAGAAATATGTAATTATACTTTTCTCTTTAGTTACATACGTAATTACCTTTACTGGCGCATCTTGTTTTTTGCGTAAATTCAAATTACTCTCTGGTTCAGCATCAAGAACTTCTTTTTGTATTTCTTGTAAGCCAAGTCTGCTGGCATAAATTATCTCAGCTTTTGGTTATCTAGAGATTCTTTATTTTCCCTTCATTTTTGAAAGATAGCTTTCTTGCACATAGGATTCTTGGTTGACAGAGTTTTTCTTTCAGTACATTGAACATGTTCTCCCACTTTCTTCTGGACTCTACTGTTTCTGACAAAAAGTCCGCTGTTAACCTTATCTGGGATTCACTTGTACATTTAGGGCCACTGTTTCTCTAGCTGCTTTCAAGATTTTCTCTTCTTCGTTGACTATGATGTGTCTGAGTGTGGATATCTTTGTGCTTAACCTTCTTGGAGTTCACTGAGCTTTTTGAAGAGTAGGTTAATTTTTTTATCACGTTTGGGAGATTTTCAACCATTATTTCTTTGAATTTTTTTTTTTTTTTTTTTTTTTTTTTTTTTTGCCTCTTCTCTCTCTTCTCCTTCTGGTACTCCCATTACACATATTTTGGTGCAATTAATGATGTCCCATGTTTCCCTGAGACTCTGTTGATTTTTTCACCATATTTTTCTGTTTTTTAGATTGTATAATCTCTATTGATCTAGCTTCAAGTCTGCTGATTTTTTTCTCCTACCAGCAAAAATATGCTGTTGAATCCCTCTAGTAGATTCCTATAAGAATGGTTCTTGGCATGACTTCCTGCTAATTAATTTTCCTAAACCCAGCAATTCAATTCTGCCTTCCAAAAGTGACCCAAGCCTGACTCCCATTACTCCCTCCTGAGAGGTTTCAGGACCTTGTTTCTACCAACTTTGATGAACGTTTGGTCAGCATCTTTGGATTCAGGCTACCACCATCTACTGTCTGTAAAGCAAATGCCATCATTTCTGTTTTAAACAAATGAGAAAATTTAAACCCATTATTGAGGAGTAATTTGTCCAGGAAATGAAAGGCTAGAACCAAGGCCTTCAGAATTTTAATGAAACTGGTAATTGAATGTGTATAAGAATCACCTAGGGATTTACCAAAAATTCAGATTCATGGCTCCACCCATTCTGATTCAAAACAATTGAGGAAAAACCCAGGAATGTGAATTTGTATGATCACTCCAGATGATTCTCGTGTAGGGAATCTGAGAGCAGTAATAAAATAGGCAACTAGTTACAGGTTCAAAAGCACTTGGGAGAGAACAGCCTAGCCAGGCAAATTCAAATATGGAAAATAAAAAGAGGAGAAAACATCCTCATTTTCTAATAGAGAGACTGTTACTAGACTGGAGTCAAGAGCAAGGACTCCAAGCTGGGACTTCGTGACCAGATAGTTCTTACCCTTAATAAGAACTAAGTAAGAACACTATCCTGAATGTGACTAACTTTCCCAACTCCAAATAATTTTAAATAAAATTCTGACCTTTAGAACATTTTAAGCCTTGAGCAGACACAGGAGTTTCAAGGCAATATCTTTATGTCACATCTGGAATTGGACAATTTCCCTAATTATTATTTAAAATTTTAAACCCTACCTTATTCTAATAAGGCTTAGATCATTTCTTGAATTTATTTTGGCACAAAATTTCATCAAATGTCTATTATAGCAGGCTCTTTTATATAAATGAATAGAACAAGGCCCTGGCCGCGATGACTCAGCAGACAGAAAGACGAGCACATTGATTCAAACACGGTTTGTGGAATCAGGCAGCCCTGGGTCTGCTTCCCAGCTCCTTTCCCTATTAAGGTGAAACCCTGCACTGGTTATTTGACCTCTTGAATCCTCAGGTTCTTTGTACAACAGAGAAAACAACGTCATCTACTTCACTGGGCTTTGTAGGAGGTAAATAGTATCATTCTCGGGATATTAAAGACATGACTATCCTTCAAACCTGTAGTGAACATGAGACCAAGAGTTATCAGCTCATTAATCAGTAAACCAACAAGATGACAAAGCTGGTTCACAGGAGATGGGAAAGACTGGCACACAGAATAAATGAAAGAAAATTCTGGAACAAGATTGCTAAATTATTTATAAAACTGGTTGCTATCTTATAGGCTAATAAAACTTAAGATTTGAGGTTATCTTTTCTATAGAAATTATTTGCATCTCTACCATGCAAAAATTACTTGAAGTGTATCAATCTGCTACAAGTTGGCATCTAATTCTATCTGGGTCTGAATCAACAGTAAATAGAAAGTCAAACGAAGATGCATCCTAGAGAACGAGATAATCCTTGGGTGGTCCTATTAGACAATGCTCCAGCGTGAAAAGACATGCTGTCATCATTTTGCCTTATTTCCAAGTTTTGGATAATTTTCCTTAATACTCACAGAGTGATTAGCACAGAGCCTGCCACATAATAAGTGCTGAAAATATGATAGCATATTTATTACTTGTATCATTTATAATCTTAGCTCTGCTGAATACTAGGTGGGTGATCTGAGGCAGGCTTCTCTCTTTCCTTTAGTTTTCTCATCTGTAAAATAGAGATAATGGTGTTTTCTACCTCACAGGACTGTCAAGAGGATTAAGTAAGGATTTAATATGTATAAAGCACTTAGTGTCTGGCACATAGCAACCACTAAATAAGTGACCATGAATGTTGTTATTCCCCAGGGCATTTGATGTCACACTACAGCCAACATTTTCACAATATAAGGAAAAGAAAGGGGGGTAAAACACTGCTGTGATGTTGAAAGTTTGGGCACAGCTGGTCAGAAGACGCCCAAAGACATTTTGCAGCTTGAACTTAGACTAAAGAACAAGCTATTTATAGCTGGGCTGGGAAACCAGCTCACCCTCGCCTCAAACGTTATTAAAATGGACACAGTCCAGAGTTCTGAAAGCAAAGATAAATTTTATAACCTTGTTTGTCTACTTTTTTGCTGTCATCTTGACACAGTAATAATATGCAACACCCTTTCACAGTTACTACAAGAACTGCTTGATGTTTCTAGACCAAATCTAGGCCTATTGTGTCCATGACATCTTTCCCCGGGGATGAAAATGTTAATTAGTTTTTGCTAAGAGCAGCTTCCCCTGCATGTTTGCCTTATTTGATGTGGAAACAGAAAGTAAATGTCATCACCAACCAAACACTCTACGCAATCACAGCCCAAATAGCCAAGAAGCTACAGCTATTTTCATATTTTCCGCTCTATGCCAGGAGCATCTGAGATGCATGTAGAGAAGACTAATTATTATCTTCCCAGCAATCTTCTTCCGGCATTGGTACATTGGGGAATGAACTTTAGACCAATGATCAGATTATGCTGGCATAAACAAGCCATCCTCTGAGCCTTATGAACTTCTCATTTCCATGAGTCTCTGTGTGAAGGATAAAGACCATGATTATAAATACCCATAACACAGAGACAGGCCAGCTATTTTTTCAGAACACTAATATTGATGAAAACAAGTTTGATGGCAGTTCTGGTAGATGCAAATTACTGGGCAGCCACCTGGAGTAGTGTCTCTCTCCTCCCAGGTCGTGTTTCCTAAGTTGAGGATGCAGCATCCCTGAAACCAGAGAGTTTAGCACACTGTGATTGTCACAGAAGATGTGCATTTTAACAAGTGTATTTCAAGAATGAGATGGGCTGTAATGTGTCACCCTGTAAGCTGGTGATTAGTGTTCAAAGGTTATCACAGCCTTTTCAGAAGTGATTCATCCTTCTCTATTTATTTATTCAGTCATTCATTTATTGATTTACTCTCTAATTATGGAAGTCATGAATATATTACCAGTTTCAGATAATCTGTATATCATAGAAAAGGACAAAGGAATAGCCAAAAACTGCGTATAATTACACCACCCAAATGTAATCTTATCAACATGTTCTTGTTTTGTGTACTTCTAAGTGTCTTTTCATGAGAGAGAGACAGGGAGAGAGTCACACCTTTGTACATTTGTAATCTGCTGAGCAGGTAAGGGTTTGTTCCAGTTACCTAAGTCTGCATAACAAACCACCTCCAAACTTGGTGGATTTAAAAACAGCAACATTTCTTTTGCTCACACATCTGCATCTTGGGCAGGGCTTAATGGGGACAGCTGGTCTCTGCTCCACTCAGCGTCAGCCGTGGGGCAGCTCAAAGGCTGGGGCTGGCATTATCTGAAGGGTCCCTCGCTTGCATGCCTAGGCCAGAAGACTGAAACAACTGGGGCTGGACAACTGGATGGCCTCGGGCATCTCTTGTTTTCCATGTGCTCTGTCCTCGTGGTGTCTCCAGCATGGTAGCTTCAGGTGAGCTGGACTTATGTGTCAACTTAGAGTTCCCAAGGCTTGTGTACTGCTGGTGGAAGGCAGGGTAGAGGGACTGTACTATCTTTTATGACTTAGCCTTGGAGGTACAGTGTCACTTCCACCACATTCTATTCCTTAGAAACTAGTCACTAGTGCCAGCCCATATTCATGGGCGGGGTAGACTAGAATCCACCTTCTTGGGTTGGGGTGGGGCAAAGAGTTTCTGAAAACGTTTTGAAACCACCAGAGAACTTAGCAACTAAATGAATAGTTGAATAAATAAATAAGGAAGGATGAATCACTTCTGAGAAAGGTTGTGAAAATCTTTTACCACTAATCACCTGTTTCCACTGTGTCACATTATAGCCTATCTCATTCTTGAAATATACCTATTAAAGAAAATGCATACCTTTATGGCAGTAAACATTTGCCAGCTGAATGAATTTAGCAAGTCATGAGTATTTTCCCATATGAATAAATATTTTTACAGCATATATTTTAATTGTTGCATTGTGGATATACCATAATTTATTTAATCAATTTCTGGTTAGTTAATATTAGATCCATATTTAGACTATTTATTTGTTGTATTGATAACTCTGGGATTAATACCCCAGAAGTCTCTATTTTCCTTCAATAAATTCATGGACTAGAATTTCTGGGTAAAAAGGATATATATTTTTAAGGTTTTTAGGAGCTACTAAAAAAATGCCCTAGTTTTTTTAAATAAACTTTATTTTTTAGAGGAGTTTTAGGTTCACAGCAAAATTGAGCAGAAAGTACAGAGATTTCCCATATACCTCCTATCCCCAAACATGCATAGCCTCCCCCATTATCAACATCCCCCACAAGAGTGATAGATTTGTTACAATTGTTGAACCTGCACTGATAAATCATTATCACCCAGAGTCTGTAGTTTACGTTAGGGTTCACTCTTGGTGTTGTACCTTCTATGGGTTTGGACAAATGTATAATGACTTGCATGCATCATTGTGGTATCGTACAGAATAGTTTCACTGCCCTGAAAATCCTCTGTGCTCCATCTATTCTCTCTTCTTTTTCTAGTTTCCTAAGATGGAAACTTAAATGACATTTTAAATCTTTCTTCTTTTCTAATATATGCCTTCCATGCTATCAATTTGCCTCTAAGCACTTTTGCTGCATCCCAGAGATTTTAAGTTGTATTTTCATTTTGATTTGGTTCAAAATATATTTTAATTTCTCTTGAGATTTTTTTCTTTGACTCGTGTTATTTAGAAGTACATCTTTTAAGTATATGTTTTAATCTCCATGTGCTTTAGGATTTTTCAATTATCTTTCTGTTGTTGATTTCTAGTTTAATTCCACTGTGGTCTGAAAGCAGACACTGTATGATTTCTATTTTTCTAAATTTGTTAAGGTGTATTTCATGGCCCAGAGTGTGGTCTGTCCTGGTGACTGTTCCATGTGAACTCAAGAAGAAGGTGTATTCTGCTGTTGTTGAATGAAGTAGTCTATAGCTGTCCATTATATCCAGTTGATTGATAGTTTTGTTGAGCTCAACTATGTCCTTACTGATTTTCTGCCTGCTAGATCTGTCCACGTCTGATAGGGGGTGTTGAAGTCTCCAATTGTAATAGTAGACCCATCTATTTCTCTCTGCAGTTCTATCCATTTTTGCCTCATATAGTTTGACATACTATTGTTTAGAGCATACATGTTAAGGACTGTTATTTTTTCTTGGAGAATTGACCCCTTTATCATTATGTAATGCCCCTCTATCCCTGATACCTTTCCTTGGTCTAAAGTCAGCTCTGTCTGAGATTTCGTTTGATTAGTGTTAGCATGTATTTCTCCACACTTTTACTTTTAATCTACAGGTGTCTATATTTAAAGTAGGTTTCCTGTAGACAGCATATAGTTGGGTCATGTTTTTGATCCACTCTGGCAATCTTTTTCTTTTAATTGGTGCATTTAGACCATTGACATTCAAAGTAATTATTGATATAGCTGGATTAATATTTACCACATTTGTTACTGTTTTCTATTTGTGGCCCTTGTTCTTTGTTCCTATTTTTGTCTTCCACTCTTTTACTGCCTTTTGTGGCTTTAACTGAGAATTTTATATGATTCCATTTTCTCTCCTTCCTTAGCATATCAGTTATACTTCATTTTTACTTTTTTTAGTGGCTGTCCAAGAGTTTGCAATACATTTACAACTAATCCAATTTCACTTTCAAATAACACTATGCCACTTCATGGGTGGTGCAAGTATCTTATAACAACAAATTAGTCCT
This sequence comes from Equus przewalskii, assembly GCF_037783145.1. Lineage (NCBI taxonomy): Eukaryota > Metazoa > Chordata > Mammalia > Perissodactyla > Equidae > Equus > Equus przewalskii. The sequence goes on from NC_091849.1 coordinate 53,750,972, forward strand.
AATTCCTCTTTTCCATCTTTGTAACATTTCTATCATTCCTTTCATTTATATGTAAGTATATGGTATAATATATATATATATATATATATACACACACACACACACACATACACATAATTGAATACATTGTTGCTATTATTTTTATTTTGAACAATCTATTATATGTTGGATTATTTAAAAATAAGAAAAATAAGTTTTTAGTTCACTTTCATTTACTCCTTCATTGGTACTCTTCCTTACTTTATGTAAATCTGAGTTTATGACCTATATCACTTTCCTTCTCACTAAAGAACGTTTAAAATTTCTTGGAAGGAAGTATACTGGCAACAAATTCCCTCAAGTTTTGTTTGTCTTTATTTCTTTCACTTTTGAAGGATAATTTCACAGGGTACAGAATTCTAGGTTGGCGCATTTTTTTCTCTCAACACTTTAAATGCTTCGCTCTTCTTGCTTTCATGGTTTCTGAGAAGTCAGATGTAATTCTTGTCTTTGTTTCTCTATAGGTAAAATCTTTTCTTCTGGCTTCTTTCAGGAGTCTTTCTTTACCTTTGGTTTTTTGTAGTTTTAAAATGATATGCCCAGTTGTAGTTTTTTGGGTATTTAAGCTGGTAGGTATTTTCTGAGCTTCCTGGATCTGTGGTTTGGTGTCCAACATTAATTTGGGGATGGGGCTGGCCTGGTGACATAGTGATTAAGTTTGTGTGCTCCACTTTGGCAGCCTGGGGTTTGCTGGTTCGATTCCTGTGTGTGGACCTAGCGCCATTCGTCAGCCATACTGAGGCAGCGTCCCACATAGAAGAACTAGAAGGATATACAACTAGGATATATAGCTATGTATTGGGCTTTGGGCAGAAAAAAAAAGAGGAAGATTGGCAACAGATGTTAGCTCAGGGCCAACATTCCTCACCAAAAAAAAGCATACCTTAAAAAAAATTGGGGGAAATTCTCAGTCATTATTGTTTCAAATATTTCTCCTCTTCTTTTCTCTCTTCTTCTTCTGGTATTTCATATATGTATGTTATACCTTTTGTAGTTGTCCCACATTTCTTGGATATTCTGTTCTGGTTTTTTTTTTCAATCTTTGTTCTCTTTGTGTTTTGGTTCTTCAGCATTATAGTGATATATCCTCGAGTTCAGAGATTCTTTCCTCAGCTGTGTCCAGTCTGATAATAAGCCCATCAAAGACATTCTTCATTTCTGTTACAGCGTTTTTTATCTCTAGTGATTATTTTGATTCTTTCTTAGAATTTCCATCTGTCTGCTTACATTGCCCATCTGTTCTTACATGCTCTCTACTTTATTCATTAGAGCTTTTAGCATATTAATGATAGTTGTTTTAAATTCCTGATGCGATGATTCCAACATCCCTGTCATATCTGAGTCTAGTCCTGAACCTTGTTCAGTCTCTTCAGACTGTGTTTGTTGCCTTATTATTTTGTCTTGATAGCCAAGCATGACATACTGGGTGAAAGGAATTTTCATAAATAGGCCTTTAGTAACGTGGTGGTGAAGTGAAAGGAAGGAGAAGCATTCTGTAGTCCTATAATTAGGTCTCAGTCTTTTGTTTGCCTGGATTATGATTACAAGCTGATATCTAATGCTAAAACTGCAGAAAATGTAAATTAAAAATAACTTAGAAGCACAGAGCCATGTAAAAAGTGATGTTTGTTCTGATATTATTTCATATCAGTCATGCTTCTCAATCTAGCAATATTTAATTCCTTTCTCTATTAACGCCTTTGCTATGGACAATTTTTTTAAATTATGCACAATAATATCTCTTAACCACATTTGAATGATTATATAATTTTATCCTCTGTCTCTCAATCTGCTTCCATTCTTTGGAATCAACTCCTTTCTATTGATCTATTTCTGATTTTGTTTAAAATTATGGCCTATTCTTAATACGCAGTGTAAATGGTTTTTGTTGGAACTGGAAACTGTGCTCCCCAATCCCAGCTTTCCTCTAGCTCTGCTTTCAATTAAAGTTCAATTTCACCCTATTGTTGGCCATATTATGAGATGCATTATATAAAATCTAATTTGCATATACTGAAACATTAGAAGCACACCAGAGGCACTTTTTAGTTATTGAATTCTAAAATTATTCCCTTATCCCACATCTGGTGGAATCATGTAATGTTCACTCTTCCTTATCCTTTGAAATTCCCCTGTGAGCTGTTAGCATTAGATGACATCATCCTCAAAAGCTCTGAAAAGAACTTTATCAAAGATTCCTACCTCTAGCATTATGCTTTCTTGTTTTATTCACATATAAAAAGTCCATATTCACCTAAACACTAAACATTTAGGCTTAGTTATTTCTAAAAGCATAATGGCATTATATTTATACTTAAGAAAATGAGGAGAATCACTGATTTTTTTGGAATTCTCTCTCTCTCTTTCTCTATCACACACACACACACACACACACACACACACACACATACACACAAAGCCTTGCACCTACTCTACTTTGGTTATGACCCCTGTGGTTGCATGCAGCAGAAACCCAACACCAACCAGTTCAAACAAAATATATTGGTTCAAGTAACCAAAAAGTGCAAGGGCAGATTTTCAGGCATTGATGGACCTAGGTTCTCTAGCAACAAGCAACATCATCAGTCCTCAGTCTCAATCTGTTCTCTCTCTCTCTCTCGTTCCCTTAATTCTCACACAGCCATTTGCCTACATGGGACCAGGATGATTAACAGCACCTTTGGCCTTACAGCCTACCAGCAGAGTGACCACAGTGAGAAAAAGCATTTCATCCTGCAGAGTTCCAATGAAATTTCTGGACAGTGCTACTTTGGACAGTTCTGGATCAAATTCTCACCCCTGAACTAACTACTGTGGCCAGAAGGTGACACCAGTTCATTGAACCGGCCAGGTCATGTATTTCTCCCAGATCCAAGCCCATCCAAACACCGGACGAGAGTGAAGGGGGGGTAGTTCCCAATGCAAAAATCAAACTGATTGCCAGAAGATAGTGGCATATAATGAGCAGGTACACAAAATAAACATCTGCTACACTTCCTAGATAGTTTGGAGAAACAAGTATCCCTCTAACCCAGATCTGACTCTCAGCCTTCTTACTCAACTACTTTACTTAAATAAACCAAATGATTCAGTCAGCAACTCAGGTCAGTGAAACACATTTGAAAACTCGCAGTGTGTTGAAATACAGAGACTCTAAAGTTTTTTTTCTTTTCAAACAGTATGTTGTCATCATACACACCAATGCAGTAGCTGCTGTAGTCAAGAAAATGATAACAAGGTCAACACCAGTTAAAGTTAAAGAAACATATTTATCTCATCCATCTTCCAAAGCCCACTAAAATGACGGTAAAAGAAAAGGTTTTTTAAGCATAAACACAATAGCACAAAGAGAATCACAGGAGAGATGACAGCAAAAAGATTTTCGAAGCTGGAAACCAGATGGACTAGACTTCTGAAAGCTGAAAACTGGGCCAGCAGGGGGTGTGGGACCCAGAAGCAAGCCGAATCAAAGCAGAATGGATAAGAAGTGAGGGGCATCACGTGGAGTTCAGGTGGGGCTGAAAGCAGAAGAATCTGATAAAAGTGAGGTGGAGGAGCAGAAAGACATCCAGACCCGCCTCCCGAGCCATAGTAGCTGGAGATTAGCCTTACTGCACCCAGGGAGAAGGCTGGAGGTGCGGTTGCTGGAGAGGCTGGAGGAGGGACACTCTGAATATGAGGACACCAGGCACGGCCGAGTGTAGGGATACAGTTCTGAAAACATGTGGGCCTGAGTCGAGGTCTGTACTGAAAGTTGAGTCCCAAGCCACCTTCCCCCTATGAATTCTAAATTTGACTTTTCTATTGAGATAAAATTGACACATAACAGTATGTAAGTTTAAGATGTGCAATGTGGGGCTATGATACATTTCTGTATAGCAGTGTGATTACCACTGTCAAGTTGGGCCTGGCTTTCCGAGTTATTATGAAGGTACAGTTGTCAAGGAAGAAGGACAGAACCTAGTCTATTAACAATTTGTTTTATTTATGCCGTCAAGTTGATTCTGACTTCTAGCCACCCTGTGTACAGGAGAACAGAACCCTGCCTGGTCCTTTGAGCCATCCTTTCACCTTCTAGCACTGTAGCAGAAAATGTTCCCTTGCTATTCATAGGGTTTCAGGGCTAACTTTTTCAGAGGAGGGCAGCCAGGTGCTTCTTCCTAGTCTGTCTTGGTCTGGAAACTCCACTGAACCTGTCCACCGTGGGTGACCCTGCTGGTATTTGAAATCCCAGTGGCACAGCTTTCAGCATCACAGCAACGCACAGCCAGCATGGTATGATGACTGAGAGGCAATTTGTTAGCTCTATTTAAAATTTTTACATTTATAAACCTGTAGTATGTGGGCCTCCATTTCTACTCTTGCCTCGGGTCTTGCAAATGTGAGTTCAAAATAAACAAACAGGAAAAAGGAAAGTTAAGGAGCACAGACAGTGTAGGGAACAGAAAAACACAAACAACAACAAGCCGCACTACAAATGATGCTCTCATACAGATGGGAGGGATACTGCAGAGAGGTCTAACGGAGCTCGATCTCCTCCCAGTGACCCTGCCTCTCCCAGGCCTAGACAGCACTGTTGGCTTGGGTGGACAGGGCTCCCTCAGAGTTTCTTGTGTTCCTGTAAGAACATCTTCTCGAGAGACTTCACATGCTCCCACCGGCACCACCTTCCATCCCGCCATGGGTGGACTGAAGAAGGGTCCCACAGATCTTGGTGTGCTCATGGCAGAAACTGCCTCCCCCGCTTTCCGCCACCTTAATGCCTGAGCCTGTCGCTCAGTCACTGAGAAGAAGAACAAGACAGGAATCTCAGCCCAATAGCTCTCTATTCCCTTAAATTGGCCCAACCGCACTCTGTTCCCTAGCCCCAAACCTGCACTATGAGCTCCAGAATACAGGATCAGATACAAATACAATCATGGTACAACTCCTACATTCTCAACTTCTTTTCTGAAAATTCCCTTCACTTTTTTTTTTTTAAGGTATGCTTTTTGGTGAGGAAGATTGGCCCTGAGCTAACATCTGTTGCCAATCTTCCTTTTTTTTTTTTTTCACCCCAAGGCCCCAGGTGTATAGTTGTATATCCTAGTTGTATGTCCTTCTAGTTCTTCTATGTGGGGTGCTGCCACAGCATGGCTTGATAAGCACTATGTAGGTCCAAGCCCAGATCCAAACTGGGGAACCCTGGACCGCTGAAGTGGAGTGCTGTGAACTTAACCACTATGCCACTGGGCCAACCCCTCCTTTTACTTTCTGATCCTCAAAAAGACTTGGCTTTTCCTGAAGTTATAGCTTCCCACGTACACTATGCAAGTTGTGGCTGTTTTATCTCCCCATCCCACGTACCTCAGGGCCTGGAGGAAAGGAGGGTTACCCCTTTCTCTTCATCACTGTTTCCATTTCTCTCTGTTCCTCCTCCTAACACCCCTCTGAATTTCCTCTGAAGCTCAAGAGTATGCACACTCTATTATCCACTGTCTTTGTTAGACTTCTCTACATGTCTAGGTCACATCCCCTCGTTCCATGAAGACCTTACCATCTAGCTTGTGGTCACTTTCTCCAACACTGCCCTAGTTATAACACTTGGCAATGTCAATATGTAAATGATCTAGCCAGTACCCTGGCTGCTCAGTTCCTTGAATTTCCCTCCTCCATTGATCCTTTCCTCAGCCTGCCCACCCCCAGAGTCCTTCATCACTCCCTTTGCATATGTGCTCAGCTCTCTCACCTTGCTACACTCTCTTAGCCAAACCCCAGTTCTGCCCACTCCACATATTCACCTCTGCATTTGAACATGGCTGGAAAAAAATCAGAAAAACATGCTGTCTTGCCTTACTTTAAATTTGTGACCGATGAGCCCATGTGGGCCTTTAGTGCTGATCTGCAGCACCAAACACTTCCTTTTCCTTTCTCACTCTTCCTCTCCTAGATGAGTACTTCATGCCCTCTCCTTTCTCCTCCAACCTGCAACGTCTGTATCCCCACCATTACCCTCAGTTGATATCCTTGCTTCTTATTTCCTCAAGTAAATAGACACAGTCAGAAGAGAGCTTCCACATGCTGCTACCACCAACTTTCCTGGTCTACCTGCATCTGTACCCTGGTACTCTCCTTTGACTCTCATTAAAAATGGATGAGTAGGGGTGGCCTGGTGGCATAGTGGTTAAGTTCGTGGGCTCCACTTCAGTGGCCTGGGGTTCACTGGTTCGGATCCTGTGTGCAGACCTACACACAGCTCATCAAGTCATGCTGTGGTAGCGTCCCGCATACAAAATAGAGGAATATTGGCACAGAAGTTAGCTCAGTGACAATCTTCCTCAAGCAAAAAGACAAAGATTGGCAACAGATGTTAGCTCAGGGCCAATCTTTCTCACTAAGAATAAAAAATAGATGAGTGGTCCTAGCTCCACTCCAAGGCCAAGCCCGTCAATGTTTACTGGATTCCACCACCATCGCCACCTACTCAATAACTGATGAGCTGCAATAGCCCTCTCCCTATACTGAATGATCAAGTGTCTCTCTCTAGTGAATGATTCCTGTTAGCACTCCTGTTGAGAAGAAGGAGGAGGAGAAGGAGGGAGACAACATGCTTAAACTCATACCTATCTCTAGCCATCACTGCATCATTCTGCCAGACTTTCAGCAAAACCCACAAAAGAACATCTCTACTAGCTGTATCCAGTTCCTCCCCTTCACTCCCCCTTGAATCCACTGCAATTAGACTTTGGCCCTTATCGCTCCATTAGAATGGATTTTTCTGTTGTCAATGTAATGGTTAACTCTCAGTCTTCATTTTACTCAATCTAGTAGCAGCGTTTGACACAGTTAATCCCTCCCTTTCTCCAGAAACACTCTCTTCTCTTGGTGTCTAGGACAAAACTTTCTCTCAGTTTTCCTCCTACCTTGTCAACCACGTCTCATCGGTCTCCTTTGCGGCTTCCTCTTCATCCTCCCAACCTCTGAATGTTGGAGTATCCCAGGACTCAGTCCTTGGAGCTCTTTTCTTTCCTTCTCTTTAAATGCCATAGGATATTGATTACTCTTTATTGATATCATTAGCCCAGACTCTTCCTTTGAAATCCAGACTCACATATCCAATTGCCTTCTTGATAAGTAAACTTGGATCTCTAATACGTATTTCAAATTTAACATGATTCAAATGGAATTTCTTATTTCCCTCCCAGCCTGGCTCTTCCTATATTGTCTTCATCACAGTAAATGGCAACGATACCCTTCCTGTGTTTGATCCTAAAACCTTGGATTCATTCTTGAACCCTCAATTTGCTCAGCAACTCTTGCCAGCTCTCTTTTTAAAATGTATTCAAAATCTGACCACTTGTCTCATACTCAGGTCCAAGTCACCATTACCTCTCACCTGCACCATTGTAACAGCCTCCCAACTATTCTGTCTACTTCCACAATTGCCCTCCTATTGTCTACATTCCACAGGGCAGCCAGAGTGATATTTTAAAAGCTTAAGTCAGATCGTGCCATCGCTATGCTTAAAACCTAACATGACCTCACACATCTGCTCCCTCTCTGACTTCATCTCTGACCAATCACCCATGGTCACTCTGCTCCAGCCACACTGGTCTCCTTCATTTTCCTTAAACTTCCCAAATCCTTGCCTCAAGGCCTTTGCACTTTCCATTTCCTCTGCCTAAAATGCTCTTCCTCCATATCACATCTGACTCCCTCACTTGCTTCTAGTCTGTTCACAAATACCACCTTATCGTTGAAGCCTTTCCTGACTCCCCCATGTAACACAGTAGTCCCTCTTTCGCTCACTCTCAGCCTTCCTTCACTCTGCTTTGCATTTCTTCATAGACTTGTCACCACCTAACTGACACACTGAATATGTTTTTGATTGTGAGCTCTTTGAGAACTGAAATTTTCTCTCTTTATTCACAGCCATTTCTGCAGTGCCTAGAATAATACCTGGGACATAATGATTTGTTGCTCAATTAATATTTGTTGAATGAATGATTGATTGAAATTAAGTTGAATCCCCAAAACAAGAATAGAAGACTATAAAAGAGAGCATTTAGAAAACCAAGCCAAAATACTCTTAGAAATTAGAATATGACAGCTGGAATCAAACTCTAGGAGACAGGTTGAAAGACAAAGTGGAGAAAATTCTCTCAGAAAATAAAAGGGAAAGCCCAAGAGATGGAAAATAGGAGAGAAAACAAAACAAAATTAAAGGATCAGAATAGAAGGAAAAATACCAAAATACTGGGAATTCAGAAAGTGAGATAAGAGAAGAGAGAGAAAAAATTATCAAAGAGAAAATTCAATAAATTGTCCATAACTGAAAAACATGTGTCTCCAGATTAATGTTTGCACCAAGGGAAGACAAAATTACACAACACTCGTTTAAAGATAGTGGGTTACATCTAACAAAATATATAGACATTTACCATTAGACCAAGCAATCCCTCTCTAGGACTCTATCCAAAAGAGATACTTGCAAATATGCCACATGATGTATGCACAAAGATATTTACTATAGAGTTATTTATAACAATAAAAGACTGAAAACAATCCATATGTCTATCAATAAGAGAATGATTGAATAAGCTGTTATCCAGTTGGAAGTAAAATTTTTGAGCAGTAGAAAAAATGAGACTATGAATGGAAAATTGGATAATAATTAAGGCATTTTTATTTATTTTTTTTATAGAGGTAATAAAGACATCATAAATATGCTAAAAGAAAACTCATCTCTAAGAGATTCATATTGAAGGATTTACGGGTGAAATAATAGATGTCTTGTATTACCTTTAAAATATTTCAGAAAAAAATTTTAAAAAGGGGGTTGGATGAAACAAGGCTGGCAAAATGTTTATAATTGTTTAATCTATACTATTAAACATAATTTTATGTGGGTATTCACTACACTATTGTCTTTACTTTTGCATACATTTGGAGATTACAATAATAAAAAATTTATCCCCAATACAATGAATGTTTTATTACCATTATTAATGTACATTATCCAGAAACTATTATATACTAGAGACAAAATAAAAGTCCTAAAAGCTGAAAGAAAGTGAGAGAGAAAATAGGTCTCATAAAAAGGATCAAGAATTACAACGGCTCTGGGCTCCACAATAGCAAACTTGATCCAAGAAGACAACGAAAAAGCACCTTCAAAATTCTGAAGAAACAACTCATAGAATGGTAGAAAATATCTGAAAATTATATAACTGTTAAAAGACTTGTATCCAAAATATTAAAAAAGTTTCACAATTCAACAATAAAGACAATAACCCATTAAAATATCGGCAAAGAGTTTGAGTAGACATGTCTCCAAAGAAGATATAGAAACTGCCAAAAAGCACATGAAAAGATGTCCAGCATCATTAGTCATTCAGGGATGCAAATCAAAGTAGTTGAGATGCTGCTTCACACCCACTAGGATGGCTATAACAAAAGAGACAGACAACGGCAAGTGTTAGGAAAGCTATGGAGAAATTGGAATCCTCATACATTATTGACAGTTTTGTAAAATGGTTCAGCCCCTTTGGAAAACAGTGTCAGTTTCTCAAACTATTAAACATAGAGTTACCATATGACCCACAATTCTACTCCTAGGTATATACCCAAGAGAATTGAAAATATATATCCACATAAATATATATCATACATATATCTACAATAAAAATATGTAGTAAAATGTTCGTAGCAACATTATTTGTAATAGTCAAAAAGTGGAAACAATCCAAATGTTCGTTAACTGATAAACAAGTAAACAAAATTGTTGTATCCTTACAGTGGAATATTGTTGAGCCTTAAAAAAGGAGTATTGATATTACAACATGAATGAACCTTTAAAATACCATGCTAAGTGAAAGAAGCCAGTCACAAAAAAAGCCCACATTATATGATTCTACTTACATGAAATGTCCAGAATAGACAAATTCATGCAAACGTAAAGATGATTTGTGGTTGCTAGGGGCTAGGGAAATGAGAAATGACTGCTAATGCTTGAAAGCTTTTTTTGAGGATAGTGAAGATATTTAAGAATTAGATAGTGGTAACGACTGCATAACTCTGTGAATATACTAAAAAATACCCAATTGGGTATTTTAAATGAGTGAATTTTAGGTTGTGTGAATTATATCTCAAAAAAAATTTTACTTAAAAAATTTTGAAAAATTTTGAAGGCATGACTATGGATGCTGGGTGGGATCCGTGGCTCAGTCAGTTGGCACCCACTCTTTATCTTGTCTGCTGATTGACCAAATGTCATTAAAGATGTTCAAGCAGGCTGCTTATTTTACTAATCCAGATAAGATTGGCTATTTCAGATTTGCAAATCTTCCCAATCGAGTCTAGTAAAATTGCTTTCTGAGTTCATCCTAATGATTGAAAATCCATGCTCATAGACAGCCTATTCTTCACTGATCCCCAACTCAAAATAATTTTACATAACAGAGAAAAAATTGAAAAAAATGTCCAAATTGAGGTTTTAAGAGTTAAGATTAAAGAGAGAGAGTCTAACTGTGATATACAGCAGCGGTTATACCAAGATACGGTGATGCAATCGACTGCATCACGGAGAACACAATGCGTTACTGCTTTTACTCTATTTCACTTTTTGAACATGAACTTAAATCCTTTGAAACTAAGTTTATGAAAATAATACACATCAAGATGAATTGTTGCACCTGTAATTGCAAAGTTGACCCCACACAGCTCTGATGAAATGACAGCAATTGAAGCAATAGATTCTTGATGAAATTGAAAAACATAACATCAAGGTTTGTCACTGCTTATCAGTTTATCACTTACTTAAAGAAGAAGCAGATGAAAATGAAGAATTTAAAGATCAGACTGGGCCCTCTCAAGTCTAGGATTCCGGTTTTTGCAGTAGGATATATTTATGAATTGAGGTGAATGGCACGGATTAGAGGTCATCTCTCTCCATGGTCTTTGTGGACGTGAAGACTCCAGAACAAAATGATTGTGGCTGAAGACAGCACTCATTACTCACCTGCAGATCTTGAGGGGGTAACCTGGAACTTTCACTATGAAACCTTTCACTCTGAAAAGCTTAAGAGAAACAACAAAAAAGTGAAAAGTAAGGATGTCAGTAAAGACCACATCCTACCGGAAATGCTTGTCATGTGCAAGAAAAGAATGCACATGAGTGACGTGAATGCAGGCATGGATGCAGATGCCAATGCAGGGCAGAGAGGGAGAAGGCAATGTTCATGAGCACCTGTGTGAGAAACCATGCCAGAGCAGGAATCCAGTGGCGTGTTTTTCATAAGATTGTGGGAAGAACGCCCATCCTTTTAACAGTTTCTGTGGAATTTAATTTTGGTTTGATCTTTAGATGTGCTGTAACTTTTTTTAAAGTACTTTAACATTATTTATCATTTTTATGGTCTTTGTTTCTGTTGTGAATTTCTTATTTTCATTTTCCTTCATATTTATCCATGAATGTTGGAACCGGTTTTCAATGACTGCTCAGCAAGTATTATTAACAATGAGTTTCTTTGAGGTCAACAGGCCTAACTAGCTAATCATTGATTAGGACTATTGATTTATATCAAAGAAAAATTTCATTTTTCCCTAAGATGTTTTTGAGTGGTAGGACTTCCACCCACTGACACAGGAAGACTAGCTGATGGGGCCAATGAGGAGTGCATTACTCAGCATGCGGTCCCACTATAAGTCTGTCACTTTCTTGTGGTATACATTTGAGCACAACGCTTAAAACCAGTTTGCTGCTCCCATTCAATATAGATAATTTACCTATACACTTATCTGCTTACCAAACAAAACAGTGGAAAACATTATGAAGTATAGGGTCATACTCAAATAGATTTTTAGAAAAACAATAGAGTCATCTGAGGGGTGATCTTTTAAAGTCCTCTGGCTTCTGATGCCAAATAACTCTAAAAGTGAAAGCAATTGCAGCAAACTCACTATAAACCCTTTTTAGCTGATAGTCTTCTTCTAAGTGTTTATTCCTAGAAAGTTCACATCGGTTCCACTGTGCTACAGAGAAAAATCAAAATAGCTTATAAGATCCAGTTGTTGAATATTAGGTAAGATTCTTTCCTACAAAAGGAGATCTTCAATAAGACTATATTTTTACTAACTAAATTTGAAAATAATGTTCTCTCTTTTTAAAGACAATTTTAAAAGCCCTAATAGACCTGTTCGAAACCATTTTAAACATCAGCCTCAGCAGAAAGACATCAGGTTCATTTGGGGATGGAGTCTGAGATTCCAGACCGGGGATCCTCTTGTGGCTTTGGTCAAATGGAGCCCTAGTACGTACGGGGCCTTCCTGACTTCGTTCTCTTTTTAGATAGTGTTCTGATGGATTGTCATTAGCAATGATAGCTGTATTGCATTTAGATCACCTCATCCATTGCCATTCCCTTCATTTTGAGTAATACAAATTTCTCTACGTGTTGCACAAGAATAAAATGTATTTGAAATCAACGCCAACCAAAGCTGCTGATCAACAGGCGTCAAAGGTCAAAGTTACTCATGTTCACCTATTGTGTGCAAAATGTGGCCTTTATCCTTTTTGCTTTCCAATGTATCTTACTGTAGTACATTAATATGAGAGCTGATATTCAAAATGTTTGGTTTTTTTCAACATTTTTACTGATGCTTTGAAGTTGGTCCCTCAAAAGTCATATAGTGAAGGAATCTAACAGGAGTAAAGACAGCAGAGGACATTGGGTTTTTTGTATTTTCATTTTGATCAGTGGGAAGTATGATATTGGAAAGAAGTTGAATTTAAGCATGAGATGGTGGTTTTGTTTTATATCTGGTCAGACCAAAAAAAATTAGTAAGCTAAAAAAATTAGTTTTGAAGGTATACAACTTCAAAAAATACTCAAGTTTCTCACTAACACTGCCTTTACCATTGAATAACTATGAATGGTCAAATAGGATATGGTTTGTTTTTAAGGAACATTTTTATCATTTACCTTCAGTAATGCTATTAATATGTTACATTTGAGTTATTCACATTCTTACCAAGAAAAAATATTCTATGACTATAGTACCTTACATAGAAGGTCAGTTATTTTAATTATTTTGACAGTTGTTAATTATACAGGAGAAAACTGTTTTAAAACATCTATTTGTAAATTACCACTGTAAACTAAACCCTGTGATGTTTGAGTAAAATTATTACTCGGTGGAAGTTAACATTTAATAATGTTTATGGTAGTGAGGAAATCTACACTTTTTATCTTACTTTTTGTTTTGTTGCCTAGATTTAGAAAAACACTTTTGCTAATGATATTTGTTATAATATTTTACGAAGAGATTACTAGTCTCCACCTATTACAATATATTTTGGAAACACTTGTTTTACATAATAATTTCATATCCACCAAAGCAACTTGTCATCAATAAAACACTATTGTTTAGATATTTTAAAAAATTCTGAGGGAAAATGATTTCCGACTTGGAATTTTATAACAAGCCAAACTATCGATTGTGAGGGTAGGATTAAGATGTTTTTGAGGGGCCGGCCCAGTGGCTCAGTGGTTAAGTGTGCACGTTCTGCTTTGGCAGCCTGGGGTCTGCCAGTTCAGATCCCAGGTGCAGACATGGCATCGCTCATCAAGCCGTGCTGTGGTAGGCGTCCCACATATAAAGTAGTGGAAGATGGGCATGGATGTTAGCTCAGGGCTAGTTTTCCTCAGCAAAATGAAGAGGATTGGCAGATGTTAGCTCAGGGCTGATCTTCCTCAAAAAAAAAAAATCAATTTTTGAACATGCAAATTCTCAAAACACTTATTATCCATGCAACTTTTCTTGAGAAGTTATCAAAGAATATGTTCTAATAAAATGAGAGAGCAAACCAAGATAGAGGAAAGCATAAATTCTTCAAGAAGACTCCAGGAGCTTTTCTTCCAGAAAAGATGAGAGTGACAGATAGCCTGATAGGTAAGGACATTTAAGAGATCTACATCCCTCGAGGAGAGTTTAGTGATAAATTAGAAAAAGACACCAAAAAATTATTTTTCTAGAAAACTAAAAAATGTTATTAGCTCCAAGAGTAACAAAAGTTATATAAAATAAGATATGTAGTCATAGTACATTATGTGACCCAGCTATGAATAAAATTTACATGGGAATAATAATGTAAACAATGAATATTGAACTAAGCAAATTTTTTTTTAAAGATTGGCACCTGTGCTAACAATGTTGCCAATCTTTTTTTTTCTGCTTTTTTTCCCCAAATCTCCCCAGTATATTAGCTGTATATTTTTTATTTTTAGTTGTGAGTCCTTTTAGTTGTGACATGTGGGATGCCGCCTTAACGAGGCCTAATGAGCAGTGCCATGTCCCCGCCCAGGAGCCTAATCGGTGAAACACTGGGCAGCCGAACTGGAGCGCGCAAACTTAACCACTCGGCCACGGTCCGGCCCCCTAAGCGAATATTATTATACAAACATGTTGGAGGAATAGGCAGGGGAAGTTGCGTGAGTGTGTGTATATTTGCACATGTAAACCCCTGCAATATCCTAGGCCTGTTTGGGAGGGAGCTATGAGAACCACATCATCTTCTGCAAATGAGACAACTCCATATGTCTATGGAAAAGAAATAGCTATGAAAGTTTAAGGGGTTGCCTATGTGAAGTAGGAATGGGGTGGAGGAGTGTAGTATTCATATAATAAGTATTGCGGAACATTTTGACTATAAAAATATGCACAACCTTGATTAAAATGTAAAATTTTTTAAAAAGAGAGAAATGTAGGAATAAAATATATGCAGAATTCACTTTATTCTAGCCACTATTCAATATTCAACTCTACACAAGGACAGAGAAACCTTAAAACAGATGCTCAAGATGTCTTGAATATAAGTCTTTAAGAAGTGGTAATTAACTTTTGAGGATGATCAGTGACTCCTTTTAGAATCTGATGCAAATTAAGATCTCTTTACCAAGAAAAATGAACTCAAAATTCCAGAAAGTTCCGCAGACTTCCTGAAGCCCATTCATAGATCCTTTGGACATGCACATATCACAATTTGAGAACGCTTATTTTGGAGAAAATAATAAATATGCAGATACAATGTCAAAGCCTTGAATTGGGCCACATGAAAAGGGTTTTACTTACCTGAGTGGCATTCATAAAATTGGCTGTGATCACGGCAAAGAGCAAGCCATTACATCTTTCCAAACAGGCCTACTGTTCCAAGTAGATCTCAAATAGAGCCAGACTTTGAGCCTCTGAAATTATTTCCTGCTCTTAGTGGTTTTAAGACCATAGGGCAGTGTTTCTCTCACGCATTAAATAGATCTCTTTGTTTCAAGAGTAAAAGAAAGCATCCCTTGGAGATTTGATTGCACAGGATCTCCACACATTTCCTCTCCATTGGCAATGCTTTGTTCAGTTGGAAAGTGTAAGTCCACAGTTTCATCTTCTGGGCCCAATTTGGCCGTAAAAGATTAAAGAAACCAAAAACAGATTCTATTCACATTAAAAATGATGAAGGCCCCATGGAATTTGGTATATGAATGTTTGCACTTAGCATTGAAAGTCTTCAAAACACTACTGAGGCAAACCAGCTTTGGCCAGGAAAGCATATTTTCCAGATTTTGAGTCATTAGCAGGGGTCCATTTTAGGGTTTTTGAGACATATTATAGAAGACATGCACAGGAAAAAAAAAAAAAAAGCTAAATTAAGAAGCATTAGGTAAAATACTAGTCTGGAATGGCTTTGAACCAGTGAGTTTTCACAGTTGTACAATGACTATCTGTTGAGTAAGACTTCACACTGATCTCTCAGTAAGTCACACACGGCCCACTGCCAAATTAGCAGGATGCCAAATAACATTAGTTACAAAATGCAGAAGAAAATTTAAGGCACTCACTCTTTTTTGCATGCTGGCGGGCCTCCCTACCTGAAAGAAAGAAATTAAGTAAGATTTTGCCAGACACTCACACAAAAGAGAAGAAAAAACTTCATTTGTTTTTCAGCCTTTTTAGAACTGGTCAATTGCAAAGCTATCCTCTCCTCCCCAATTATTTTTTTTTTTTTGAAAAATATAAAAAACTACCACAGAAAGTACTAATTTTCCATATATGGGTCTGTCTTCAATTGAATTTCACCAAAGCTCTCTCAGTTTCTTTGCTCTTTCCAAAAAAGGCCTTTGTGACCAGGAATATTTAATGAAATGATTTTCCACTGTCAGTTAAGAGGCTTCCCTTACGTGTTTTCCCATATTAAATAAAAAATCCCAAAGGAATTAAAAAAATAAGAATCAAGAATAAAATCACCAAAAAAAAGCACATATCAACCACAGGCGGTGAGTCATAGGGAGATGACCCAATAAGTCAGCAGTGAAGAGCCTTCTCTAACAGCAATTTGGAAGAAAGGACTTGAAGCAGCCCCATCACCTGTAATCACCATGACCTTCACAATTACAGGTCCCTGCCCAGCACTGCCGTCTCCCCAGCCCACCTCACCGCCCACTTGCCCTTAATCAGAGGCAAACTACAAGTGTATTTGTTATTCTCAGTCATCTTTTAGCTGATCTACCTCACTGCCTAGAACAGGATCATTTGCAAGTGGGTATTCAGCTTTTTAAATAGTGGGAAATGGCAATAGGAAAAACAAATGAAATCTTCCACGAGCTCAGAAGCTCTATTTGCACGATTGTCGTTAGCGCCCTCAACCACCGAAGATTTTCCCCTGCTTGTCTCATTTCCTGGTTTGCTAACTGTGCAATAGATTGGGGCTCTCAAACCTTTTAGAGTTAGAACTCTCTCCTGGATGACATGACTAAGAATACAATTTTACTTCAGCTCTGTAACCCCAATGCTTTAGTGTCTTGCCTAACTCCCTCTTACTTCAAAATATTTAAGACTACTTTGTGCCCTTTGGGCCCATACACACGTCTGGAACAAGTTAAGTACTCAATTTACTTTTCTTGCCTTACAAACGTCTTCCCTGGATTTTCCTCAGAGGACACACATGAAGTTCTTGGTTGTTGACACTAAAGCCTGATTTTATCTGGATAAGCTGCTTCTTCTGAAAGGCTAAGGGCTTCATCAACCTGCTCCAGCAATCCCATCCTCCTTCCTATTGATTAGTGTAGGAGCAGTTCTATGATGCAATTTTGGTCATTCACTCACCAAGAGAGGTCTGCTGGTAGTTACATGGGAAGGACGTGCCCTTAAAAAGACATGCAGAGAAAACCCAAAGACTCGCACTCTCTCTGGGAACATTGTCATGTCTGGAGGTGATACCTGGGGTTCTTGCAGCCTCTCATTACCAGCCCAGAATAAAGTCGACACTCAATGGATAGTAGGGCCAAGGGGGTCACAGAGAAGCAAAGACAGAGCCTAACAAATTGTGCCTGAAACCTGGCCTCCCTCACAACGTCTTGTAATGTGAATTAATGAATCCCCTCATTGTTCAAGCCACTTGGGTCCAGGTTTCTGATCCTTTCATCAGAAACCAGTCAAACACATTCAGAGGGTGAATCCCGAGGACATTCAGCCAGAGGTTCTTCCTCTTTGGCCTCTGCTCTGTTCTTTGCTTGTATTCTCACAATCCCCACCCCAGAGTACAATAAGTAGTTAAATAAACCAAAGGGAAAAACAACCCTGGGCCAGAACACTCATAAAATTTCCCTTAACATCATCTGAAACAGGCCAGATTTCCTGGAAAATCTCAAGATATATCTTTGGGGAAACCTTGGAAACTAAGTTATAATAATTACCGATGACATAGATAGAATAGTATCCCTGCAGAGTGAGCTTCGGGGCAATAACCATTTGATCAATTATTTCCATTCATGTTGAGAATTTAAAGAAAAAAGTGACAACTCTTAAAACAAACAAACACAAAAAGAACTGTCTAGAAGTCATGGAAATAAGGATAAAGTAGGGAGGTATAAGCTGAAAAAGAAAAAAAGCAAATATAACACAAAGATATAGTTCTCCCCAACTAAAGGACCTTGACATAGTTTGCTTAAGAGATTTCACGTCTAAAGGAATCATATTTTAAAATCACCAATGGATAAGGGCAATATACAGCTTTTCCACCAGTTGTGTATCTTCGGCATTGAAATCTGCTATTCATCCTTCTTTAAGTGGCTACTGAACATTGTGGGGGTATCTACAGAGAGCTAGGTCTCCAGCCTCCACTGATAACAAGGTTTTTAACATGAATTAAACATGGACCAGGAGCCCAACAGTCAGAGGTAGTATGGGGCTGTCGTGGGCTTTAGCTAGTTGCTGGGGTAACACTCAACACATCAAGTGAAGAACAGAGGACAGTGATCCAGCTAGCTTCCTGCACTTCTCTGGAACATCTGGGTGAATGTCACTCTGCTTTCTTTCAAACAGACAAAATTGACCCTTCAGATGGAATTGATAGAAAGTGAAAGACTGAGTCTAATGTGGTAAGAAGCTGTTAAAAGATTAGTATTGGCTTTTGGTGGAAAAACAATTGTGCTGAATTACAAACACATCTGCCACACGCTCAGCAAACTATCAGGGAAGCCAGATTTTCCTCACATCTTACTTCTTGGACCCTTTTCAATTTTCAAATAGAATACAGTGCTCTGGTTATTGCTTACATGCATTTTCTTTAAATAAACTAACTCAGAACAAACTTAGAAAGCCCGATATTGTTTCTTATAGAACCTTTTTTTCCAACCACTTACCCAGCAAGAAGCAAAAGTTACCCCCTCTATTTCTGTAGCACTTCGCAGTTTTCAAAAGCCTTTAATAGGCATTCATTTGATAAAGAATATTCATTCATTTGTTTGCATTAATTCATTTGATTTAAAAAACCAGACTTAAGACGCTTCTTACAGCTCTGCTTAGAGCAACTCTACAAAGATAAAAGGGTGTGCGTTCGTGTCTGCTGTTCCATTCATTCATTCATTCAATAAATATTCATTACCTACTATGTGCAAGACACTGTTCTAAACTATGGGAATACAGCAGTGGGAAAAAGAAATGGAAAAAATCCCTGTCCTCATGGCACTTACGTCCTCCCAAACACAATATAACTGTTTTACATATTTCCAGTCAGTTATGGGTCCATCAATGGTAAATAGTGTTTCTGTGCTACATTAAGTATGGAAGAAAGTTTAAATAACTATTTGAAGGAGCAAGACCCAAAAACTAATAAATTAAGATAGGCTGCTGCTTAACAATATGGGGAGAGTTTATTAATTCATGAAGGAAAAAAAATCAGGCTCCAAGTATTTGTCAAGGAAGAGAGTGGATTTTCCACCCAGCGAAGAACAGCGAACATCACAGTACTTCTTATATCCATTTATCACACACAGATTCACCGTGAACAGGCACGTTACATTTTTTTTCACTTGAGTACTTACCTCAACTCTTAGGTCTTAGTAAAATTATCTAAATTTTCCAGATTAAAACACACACACACACGTCTCAGAGAAGTGAAGTAACGAGACTCAAGTTAAGTTTCTTGTGAGGTTTCAGTAAGTTAATAGATAAGACATGCTTAAAACAATGCCTGGCAAAGAATAAGCATTCAATAAATGCTACATGTTACTATTATTTCACCAAATTTAATGATGAGAAAACTGAGGCCCAGCGAGGTAACTTGCACAAGGTGCAAAGCTGGTTGGTGCTCAGCTTCCTCCTCAGAGTGCTGGAAGAGGGACCAGGGCCTGACTGCCCCCCTCTTGGGTTTGTCATGTCCAGTCCATCCTAAAACCATGGAATTAGCCAGCCAGCACTAGAGTGTTGTCCCCCTATCACGTTAGAATACACTTAACTTGGGTGACAAAAATGGAGTAAGATAATCTAGCACCCACTAGTCATAGCCTAGCTACCTGCTACTTTAGAAGTGAGAAAATAGGGTTCTGAAAATATTGGTCATAGGATCATCCCTTTATGGAGGAAGGGACAAGGTGACAGAGACGGCCAGACCTGAGTAAGGTGAAATTCTCCCCCTTACCAGGGCCTGGGAAACACCAAATATAAACAGGCCTGCTTCATAATTTGCCTGGGGTTTTCATTTTTCTTTAACTCACCAGACATATTTCCTGGGTATGAGACAAGGACAAGGAGAAACCTCACACCTACGTAACTCCTGATGGTTCGGTCCCCCTTTGTGCACAGGTACTTGAAACCTATGCATGGATGGGTCTACGGTGATGGGGCACAGTTGAGGCTGAGAGAGAAAGGAAGAGAAATGAGTCCTCTCTTCAGGAGAAAAACCTGTCCTTACCTAGGTCAGTTCAAATTAGTAATCTAAAAAAATTAATTTTCTTTAGCACTCTTCTCACCCCTGATATGCCTCCACACAGCAAAACGTTTGTCAAAGTTGCTCATCTTGTACACGTTCCTTTCTCCCGGGTTCGCTTTAATTACTAAAACATTCCCAGTGTAATAGAGTCGTGGTTCGCATTATTACTTCTTTAGACTGAGCCTGCTAGATGATATTAGGGAGCTTTTAGGGATGCGTTTTAGTCTAAAGGCATCCCTTTCCAAGCTCAGCAATAGGATTTTCATGGGATGCTGCAAGAAAGGAGCATGTCCACATTTGCAAAAGCCCTCTGTGCTACAACCACCCCCTCCAGAAGGCCTGTTAGGAGAACGGTCTACTTCTCCATAGCTGGCTCTGGGGGTTACAGATGGAAATGATGGGAAACTGAGCAGAGTCCAGCTGCCTTCTCGGGGGCTGTCAGAGCCTCTTCACACTGGAGGGGCCGTTAGAGACATTGACTGGCTTCCTAGACTGGTCACTACCGACTGTGGGTCAAAGTTCTATCTTTGTATGTGCTCTGACGGTTGTCCCTTTGTATATTCAGTCTCCCCTCTTCGCACTGGAGGGGCCGTTAGTCATAGCCCTCAGCACACTGAAGGCTCAGGCCCTGTCCTACTTCTGGAGCCTGTCTGCTCTTTGTGATTTCCCCTGAAAGCTGGATGCTAGATAAGCTCTGGCTTTCCTTACAAAACCCAAAGGATCCTGGAAAGCCAAGGATCGTGTGCCAAGCAGCTCTGACCTGCAGTATTCATCAAGGACCTGGTTGCAACTGCAGCTCTTACAGTTTTAGAAAGGAATCTTGTTAACAGGCCAGAAGGAATCATCTGGTATGACATGGGATAGATTTACTGGTTAAAAAGTCTAATGATAGAGGACTACGAAATCTTCTGAGTCTGTTATTTAAAAGCTGCAAACATTTGTAGCATCTTTCAAATGGTACAAGCATATACAAAAGTTTAAGAGCCTCTTTTGCCCTCGGTCTGTAAGTCCACCCATGTCTCCAGGGGAACTTTTGAACTCTTGAAGAGACTGCATCTGGCTAATAATCCTCTGTGGATATGAGGCCACAGAAGCTCTCAAACCTCAAGAACCATTTTCCCCAACAGCCAGGAGTCACGGAATAACAGAGCCGGGCAAGGCAACCTTGGCAAAGACACGCAAGTCATGCTGGGCGTCGAGTTCAAGAGGAGGTCAAGAGTCATGCAGTGCACACCACCCAATTACAGTCTATTTGTGGAAAGCATAATGTGTATTTTCGTTAAGGGATGACCTTATGCGGAGGAGAGTTAAGTTGGCAGTCTGGTGTTTAAAGGATCCGTATCATAAACAAATAAAGTGAGTGGAAAAGGAAAATTTCAGAAACAAATATTTGGCTCCAAGGGGGATGTGCTGAGATGCCAGATGAAAATGAACTATATGCAGCATTTCGTTAGGTCAAAGTGCCCAAGGTGACAGAAAAGTCACACAGCTTTCTTAAATGGACAAGCCCTGGGAACAAGCCCCTGCTCAAGCAATTCATTTACTTTCCAGCCGACCAGAAACTGACCCAGTAAGCCATGAAATTGTGTCTAGAGGCACTGTGGCCAGGCCCAGGAAGGCAATTTATCACTTTCTGGAATAGCTTTTAAAAATTGGAAAGACACTCCAGGAAAACCTAGATGTTTCACTGTGTCACCAGTCTCATTGGACTAAGAAAATAGCACCATTTAATCTTCTATTTACAGAACAAGACTTGAAATGAGGATTATCTTAAAGGATCTCCAAAAATAAGTTGAGACTTTTCCTTGATGAGTTCAGACTATGGGTTGGTGCGGCAAGAGGCTAGCCGGGTAAGGGACCAGAGCATTGTGCCGTGATGTTTCTGTACCCACTAGGGAGGAATTATACCCAGTCATAGAATTATTTCTGCCTCCTGACGGCATCTAATCCACAATAAGGCCCTGCTTCCTTGAACTCTCACCAAAATCACCTCACACAAGCTCGAATCCCGTAATGTCTTTGCTGAAACCCCTTTACTGAGACGCCCCACAATTCTCCATGGAGTAAAACTGCCCCAGCTGGAAGTAAGTGATAAACCTTTGAAACTCTCTTCCACTACAGGTGGGTTCCCAGCTGTCTCCGACCGGAGGGCATTGTGCATGTAATAATAGACCAAAATGCTAGTACCATATTATGGTGTAAACTGAGGCAGGCAGCTCCCTTGCACTGTGTACATGCATATCACCAAAAACCTGGTTAATGTGGGAAATTAAGTCAAATTCCTCTCTTCTCAGATTCACTCCTAAACATTCTTTAAAACAGGATCAAAAATCATCTTCATCAATGCATATTTGTAGCCTCTCTTCCTGTCTCTGCCTCTAAGGAGAATTGTAGGCCACTCTTCCACTCTCCCTGGCCCACATTCCCAACTGGGAAAGGTAGGACCAGCTTGATCAGCTCTGCACCATTGACTGTACAAAATCTGGGGGGTGGGAGAACCAAGAGCAAGAGAAAGACTCATGGAAGGTGAAACCAACCTCCATGATAAAGGGTTGAGCTGGGTAGATAGAGGAAGGAAAAAAGAGAGTCGGCGTCAATTGGGTTTAGAGGGGCCAATTTTGCAGCTGAGTTCGGATCCAGGGAAGAGAAGAACGAAGCAGCTGCAGTAGTAGAGAACTTGGATATGAATAAGACGAGGCAAAAGAAGTTTTCCTTTGCGTTGTGAAAGTACCACACGCCTCTCAACCCTCTCTCTCCTGCTTGCCTTCTTAAAACAAACACCAAAACAATTTGGTCTTTTGGGAGAGATGCTGGGAAAGATTTAAATTTCTTGATGTCATCCCCTTGTTCTAGCATCGCCACCCAGCCCTGTCACTCACAGAGCACTGTAAGGGACCCATGGTAGGTCAGGCGGCATTGTCCGCTCCTGAACACTTCTGCTGCTTCTTCCCTTCCCTTCTTTTCCAATTCGGATACTCTTTTAGAATAATAATAATTAATGCTGCTTATGTACTAAGGCCTTTATATTCATTATTTACACTAATTCTTACAACAATGCTGTAACATAGGCATTATTTTTCCCATTTTAAGTTTAGAAATCTGAGGCTTGGAGAGGCTTTGTCACATGTCTAGGACATAGCTAGTAAGTAAGGAAAGTAGGACCTGAAACCCAGGTCCCCTCAGGTTTCAGACTCGTCGCTGTTGTGTGGTGAAGAATAAACTGGATCTTATGTGGAGCCCTTCAGTTAGGGCCTACCCTGTGTTATCTGACTTATTTCCCACCCCTTCCCGAACACTCCAGCTCAACAGGACCACCAGCATTCCCTTCACATGTCCCCACAACTTTGCTCTGCTCTTGCCTCCTCCTGAAGCCTCCTCTTGATATCAAACCTGAAGTGAGTTCGCTCACCCGTTGCACAGCAAGCCGTTTCTGACACTGGGTGTAGTGGAAGAAAGTAGGAATTTTATTATTGCACTTATTGCACAGTGCTGAGCAAGGAGAGTGGGCAGCTAAGGCTGAAATTCCAAGTACTCCGTGAAAAGCTAAAAGGAAGGGTTTTTTATTGGGGGTTTTAGGTAGGGGAGGGGGAGCATATGGCCTTGCTGGTTGGAGCTTTCCCACCAGCCTGTCTTTGGCCTTGAGAATACTTGCAGAGAGGAGGGAGCCCATGACCTTGCTGGTGAGCAGCTTTCCCACCAGCCTGTATCTCCTTGCAGAGAGGAGATAATGAATCCAGGTGCTTGTCCTTGGCTGTGTCTGTCTCCTGGAGGATAGTGGATTCTGGAGCCAGGAAGCCAGGGAGCAAGCAGGGAATGAGAGTTTTGGTTTGAACCCCATATATGCTGGGTATAATGTAGGTAAATTGATATCAGGGTCAGTATCACTCTCACGTGACACTGCTCTACCCACCCATCCTTGAAGCCTCAACTCAAGTGTCTCTCCTGCCATAAGACCATGTCTGCTTTCTCCATCCTCCACTGGAGGTGATCTTACTTCTCTCTCACATATAGTTTGAACTTCTCTTATAACATGTGTTATATTCTGCCTCAAATTAGAGCGATTCTGACGCACATCTTTTACTTTATCGTCCTTTACCTTCCCAATAAGGCATGATAATAGCAAACACATAGAGCACGTACTAGATGTCTGGGAATAGTCTAAGCGCTTAACATATATGAAGTAACCGAATCCTTATAACAACGTCATAGGGTATGTACTATGGCACAGAGAGGTCAGTGCACTTGCCTGGGGTCACAAAGCCAACAAGTAGCAGTGACAGGGCTTGACCCAGGCAATCCAGCACCCTTGCCCATGCCATGAACCACTGGGAAAGGCTGCCTGTACATGGCAAGATCACAGTGAGTGTTTGCTGAGTCAAAGAATCAATGAGTACACAACTGAATGGATGCAAGGCAGCCAATTCAGGGTAAAAATAACCAAGCCAGTCAAAGTATTTGGTTTATTTGACACCCAGTTGCCTCCAATTCGTAGCATTAGAAAGAATATTTATGTATTCATCGTTCACTTTCTCCACTCATCCAACAAAAATTTTCCACAGACGAGCTGCCAGGCCCGGGACTGGAAGCTACAGGAGTCTGTGCCCTCGGGAGCACACAACATCCAGCGAGAGGAGCTCGCAGGCGTCCACCATTTGCATTGGGGTTGGATGTGTAGAAATGCGATATCGTGGACTTTCTAACTACTTGGCTTTCTTCCTGGTGTGAACCGTGGCCTAAAGCAGTGGTTCAGTCTTGGGTGATTCTCCCCTTGCCATTCAGCTCTGTGTGGAGACATTTTTGGCGCCCCCACTGGGTGTGTGGGCGTTACTGGCATGGGGTGGGTAGAATCCGGGGATGCTCCTAAACATCCTACCATGCACAGGACAGGACAGCCCCCCCCTCAGGACAAAAAGTTCTACTGCCCCAAATATCTGGGGTGGAGACACCCTGTACCAAAAATCGAAGAAGCAACGAGCAGATAAGTCAGTCCTGGAAACCTAATACACAGCAGTACAGTGATTACAGATCACAAAATTGTATTAAAGCATTAAACTTGCTGAGAGGCTAGATCGTCCTTGTGGCCAGCATGAGAAGAAATGATAACTATATGACGTGATAGAGATGGCAGCTAACACTACACGCAAGCATATTGCAGTATAAATGTATCAAGTCAGTACTTTGCACATCTTAAACTTACACAATGTTGTATGTCAAATAAAACTCAATTTTAAAAAATCAAAGATGGACAAAAAGCCTCTCGTTTAGGGGGTACCTCTCAGACTCCTCAGGGAAAAGGCCTGTGTAAGATGGAGAAAAATAAATTAAGCCAGAGCACCGATAAGGAAATAAACAAAGCATACACAGCAAAATAAAATCAAGTCTAAAATACTCCTTGAATCTGTAGTACTGGTAAATCAATCTAATTACGGGGAATTTTGCAAATGCTGTCAGCGGTGCCGGTGTGCTGGAAGGAGGAAGATTCAATTTCCAGCCTCCCCCAGAAATCCTCTTAGGAAAATCTGTTAGGGAACTATCCTTGCGTGCTACAGGACTGAGGTTGTAGAATGAGAAACTGCTTTGTCTAAGACAAAACATGACTGCTCTAAGGTAGACAGGAAGCCTGGCTCAGGAACACTCATCCTATGTTAGAGGTTAAATACGGACCCAGAGACCACCTCCTGCAGACCAGGCCTCCAGCAAGAGGGTGAGAGGTGAGCCCTATCCTGGTTGCACAGGCCCCCCGAGTCTAGGCCGCTCTTGGGCTTTTAAGGAGCTCCAAAGAGGGGTCCTCTCCCCAAAGTACTCCTACCCAATTCTAACAGAGAGGAAGCTCTCACTCTCAAAAGTGGACAAAAGAAAGTAAAAAATATGGAATAGCACCGGAATGCCTGTATTCAAAC
The DNA here is from genome assembly GCF_037783145.1 of Equus przewalskii. NCBI lineage: Eukaryota > Metazoa > Chordata > Mammalia > Perissodactyla > Equidae > Equus > Equus przewalskii. Next base: position 53,777,150 of record NC_091849.1, read on the forward strand.
CCCAGTTCTACTATTTATTAGCCGTGTGATCTTGGATAAATTCCCTAACTGCTCAGTGCCTCAGTTTTGTCATCTGCGAAATGGGAGACGATAACCCAGCTCATTGGGTTCTTGGGGACAATGAAATGAATTAATACAGGTCAAGCACTTAGAATAATGCCTTGCACACAAGAAGTGCTCTATAAAGCTTGGTTATTATTATTAGAGTGTGAGCCCACCGAAGGAAGAGGCTGCATCTCATTTTGATGGATTTTCCTGGGTTTAGCACAGTGCCTGTTTTACTCTCAGAATACGTTACACTGATTAAACCGCCAAACGATTCAGCTTCAGTTTGATGTCAATATTTTATTCAAGAGGCTCGCTCATCAATGTTAATATAATTTTGAGCTTTTGCCAAGTCACTAGGTTATCTGAGAACTTTTTTGGTTAAAATCTTATTTAGGGTTAAATAATTTAGGGTTAAATCTTTGAACGTATTTAGGGTTAGAATCAAGGGGAAGTCTCACCAGAAACTTAGATTTGGTACTTTAAATGCTTTTAAAAAGTGTTTTGGTGAGCATAGAGAAGAGGAACTGACAAGGGTCCAGCTGGGGTTGGGGGGTGCGAGTGGGAGGTGAGAAGAGGAGAACAAATATCAAAATATTTTCTCATTTCCATTGAGATTTCTTTTTGTCATGCATTTGTTAATTTTTACTTGTACTATTTTGTTGAGTCAAGAGCCCTAATCTAAGAGAACAGCACGATGAGCCGTACGTATGCATAAATGCTTACAACCACCACATCATGACCTGGAACAAATATTTCTAAGCACCCCAGAGGGTCCCCCTGCCCCTTCCTGCCCCTTCCTAATCCACAGGCCCCCTAAAGCTAACCACCCTCCAACTTCTCTCACTATCAATCAGTTTAGTGAGTTCTTGAGCTTCATAAAAATAAAGGTATTTTACTGTTTTTTTTTTTTTTTCTGGGAGCTTAATTGTTTTACTTTTCATGCTTCAGTCTAAGATCCATTTCAAATACATTTCTGTGTATGGAGTGAACTACAGGTCAGAGGTATTTTTTTTCCTATCCATGTATCTAATTGCTCCATTACTATTTATTGAAAAGACTGTCATTTCCCCACTGAGTCGCAGAGGTCCACTTGCTGTAAATCGGCTGATCTTCCACATGAAAGTCTGTTTCTGGACTCTGTTCTTTTCCTTCGGTATACTTGATTTTCCTTTGTCAATACCATAGTACTTTCACAGTTTCATAAGTTGTGAGATGCGGTAGCGTACAAGTCGTCCAATTCTGTTCTTCAAATTGTCTTGGGATTCTAGGTTTATTGCATTTCCATATAATCTTAAATTCAACTTGGACATTTCTACCAAAAAAACCCTCCTTCCCTGGGGTTTTGGTTAGCATTGATGAATTTATAGATCGGCTGGGGAGAATTGGCCTAATAACCATATTTAATCTTTAACAGATGAGCATGGTATATCTCCATTGACATATGACTTTCTTGAATTTTTCTCCACAGCGTTTGGTGGTTTTGATGTAGAGATCTTGCACATTTTTCCATTAGGTTTATTCCTAAGTATTTAATTTTTTTGATGCTATTGTAAAAGGTACTTTATTCAAAATTTCATTTTCCAATAGTTTGTTTAGTCTAGTATATTGAAATTAAATCAGATTTTGTCTGTTGACTTTGTATGCAATAAACACACTAAATTTCTTGATTAAATCTAACAATGTGTAGATTCTTTTGAATTTTTTATGTAAACAATCATGCCATGTGTGAACAGTATGAATTTTACTTCTTTGTTTCCTATTTTTGTATCTTTTACTTCCTTTTCTTACTTTATTCCCCCAAATGAAACCTCCAGAACTATGCTGAATGGAAGTAGAAATAAGCATCATCTGTTTCTTGTTCCTAACCTCTAGAGGAAAGCATTCAATATTTCACCATTAAATAAGATATTAGCTATAGAGTTCTTGTAGACGTCTTATAAGTTTCAGATTCTGTCTCAGTCTTGAGGAGAATCTTTATCATAAACAGGTATTCAATTTTATCAAATGATTTTTCTACATTTAAAGATACTCATGCAATTTTTCTCCTTTGAGCTGTTATTGTAGTAGACTACATTGATTCATATTTTTGAATAGAAAAATAGCTTCTCCTAGAATAAACACCATTTGATCATGATGCATTATCATGGGTCCCATTTGCTAATATTCTATTTAGGATTTTTTTCTCTATGTTTCTGAGCTATACTGGCCTATAGTTTTCCTTTCTTTTGCTTCCTTCAGCAGCTTTTGGTCTCATTGTTATGCTATCCTCATAAAGCAAGTTGGGAAGTGTTCCTTATTCCTCTGTTTTCTAAAAGATTATGCTTAATATTTATATTATTTCTTCTTTAAATATTTTGAAGAATTCATCAGCAAAGCCACCTAGACCTGCAGCTTTCTCTGTGGGAATATTTTTAACTACAGATTTGACCACTTTAATATATGTCAGATTATTTAGAGTGGCTATTTCTTGTTGGCAGTTTTGATAAATTTGATAAGTTGATAAATTTCTTTCTTTCTTTGATTCTTCCATTCCTTGATCAATCATTCATTAAGGGTTTATCAAATGTATTAATCTTTTCAGAGAACAGCTTTTAATTTTGTAGCTTTTCTCTGTTTACAAATGCTTTCTATTTTCATGATTCTTCTTTTATCTTTATGATTTTGTTACTTCTACTTCCTTTGGGTTCAATTTGCTAATCTTCATCAAACAGTTTTTAGATGGAAGCTTAGATTGTTAATTTTTGATCTTTCTTCTTTTCTAATATTGTATTTGAAGTTATAAATTTCCCTCAAAGCACTGTTTTAGCTGTATTCAACATGCTTTTGTTGTTGTTGTTGCTATTTTAAATATTGGCACCTAAGCTAACATCTGTTGCCAATCTTTTCTTTTCTTCTCCCCAAAGCCCCCCAGTACATAGTTGTATATGCTAGTTGTGAGTGCCTCTGGTCGTGCTATGTGGGACGCCACCTTAGCATGGCCTGATGAGTGGTGCCATGTCCGTGCCCAGGATCCAAACCGGTGAAACTCTGGGCCACTGAACTGGAGCCTGTAAACTTAATCACTCAGCCATGGGGCTGGCCTCTCAACATGTTTTGATATGTCATATCTTCACTATCATTCACTTCAAAATATTTTCCAATTTTTCTTCTTATGATTTCTTCTTTGACTCACGAGTTAGAAATATGTTGCCTAATTTCCAAACAATTGGAGGTTTTCAAGTTCTCTTTCTGTTTTTGCTTCTAGTTTAATTCCACTCTGGTCAGAGAATATACTATGTATTATTTCAATCCTTCGTAATTGGTTGAAACTCTCTTGTTGTTCCAGAATATGGTCTATTTTGGTGGCTGTCCCACCATATGCATTGAAAAAGATTTTTGGAACACTAAAGTTTTGGAATACTGACTTTTTGTCTTCTTTTATCAGTTACTAAGATTTAAAAATCTATATCTGTGATTGTTGATTTGTATAATTCTTTTATTTTTGTTTTGTATATTTTAGTTATATATTATTAGATACATATACATTTAGAATTATGTTTTTCTGTGGAATTGACCCTTGAATCATTATGAAATGTCCTTCTTTATGTCCCAGAAATATGCCTTTTCTTAAAGTGTACTTTGTCTGATAGCCACGGCCATGCCAGCTTTCTCTTGGTTAATGTTAGCACAGTATATCTTTACCATCATGCTACTTTCAGCCTATCTGTGTCCTTACATTTAATGTGTAAATTACAAACTGGAAATACTTGGGATAATTTTTAAAGTCCAGTCTGGCAATCTTGCTCTCTCAACTGTAGTGTTTAGTCCACCAATGTTTAGTGTAATTATTAACATTTTGGTGTATAAGTCTACTATATCGCTTTTTGTTTCTATTCAACCATCTGTTTTTTTGCTCCTGCTTTCTAAACTTCTGTGTAATTAATCAAGTATTTGTCTGTATTCCATTTTACCTTTTCTGTTAGCTTTCAGTTAAGCATTTTTATATTAGTCTTTTAGTGATTGCTCTAAAGATTACAAAGTGCATCTCATTCTTAAGTACAATCTACCTTAAATTAGTACTTTCACCGCTTAATGAATAATGCAAAACAATTTGACTTCATTTACCTTTCTCCTGCCTTTATGGTATTGTTTTTGAGTAGTTTACTTTCACAAATGTTATAAATCTCATAATACATTACTACTTTTATTGCTTTAAGTTGCAAATATTTTTTTCACATTTACTAGCAGTTACCCTTTCAGGGGATCTTCTTTCCTTCCAGCAGTTCCTTGGGATCATTTTCTTTCACCCTGAAGAACTTCCTTTAGGATTTCTTATATTGAAGCTCTTCGTATTACAACTTTGCTCAACTTTTGTCTGAAAATGTCTTTATTTTGCCCTAATTTTTTTTTTAAAGATTTTATTTTTTTCCTTTTTCTCCCCAAAGCCCCCCAGTACATAGCTGTATATTCTTCATTGTGGGTCCTTCTAGTTGTGGCATGTGGGACGCTGCCTCAACGTGGTTTGATGAGCAGTGCCATGTCCGCGCCTAGGATTCAAACCAACGAAACACTGGGCCACCTGCAGCAGAGCGCGTGAACTTAACCACTCGGCCATGGGGCCAGCCATTTTGCCCTAATTTTTGGAACACTTTTTTTCAGGATACAGAATTCTAGATTGGTAGTGTGTTTTTTTTTTCTTTCAGCACTTTAAAAATATTATTTCAAAGACTTCTGCTTCCATAATTTTTGTTGAAAAGTCAGCTATTTGTTTTAGTGTTGCTCTTTGAAGAAGCTCTAGTATCCTTACTGTCTATATTTTCCATCTCCCTCCATCACATAATATAAGCTTCTTGATTGCAGGGACCATGTGTGACTTATTCATTCCCAGCATCTAGAATTGTGCCTGGCACCTCTATATTCAATGCATAATTTTTGAAAGAATTTATAAATGAATGAATGAATTGTATATCATGAGTATGGTGCAATGCCTAACACAAAGTAGCTGCCTAGCAAAGAATGAATGAATAAAGTCATTGTCCCTTGACAAGATCCATACTCTTATTTCTCTTTTCACAATACCATTCAAACTGTTGCACAGACCTCTAGCTTAAATTAAATGTCACCACTCCATAGACATTTTCTTAACCATGTTAGTAGTTTTGATAAACTCTATTTGTATATTATATATCCAGATAATAACATCTGAAAATAAGACATTTGTAGAGGTAAGATTCTTTTGAGGTTATTTATTTTACTAAAGATAAGCCAAGCTAAAATGCGTTTTTTTGGAATTAGCTTTCAGATAAACTACTTCATAATGTAATTTCCAAATAATGGAGATTTATTAGACACAGAGTTAAAAGAGGTTACAGATGATTTTAAGCAAATAAAGATGGTGCTCGTTCTCAGAAATCATCAGCCTTAACAACCAGCAAAGCCAGACCTACAGATGGATGAAATTTATTCTCCTTGCCAAAGCAAAGGAAAACCCTGCTTCTGAAAACAAATTGGTCTTGCAGTTTACTCTCAGCTACTTTTTGCAGACAAGCACATTTAGTCTTCTTGTCTGTTACAAATGGTGCAAAATCAACATAAATTTCACCTAAGTGATGACTTAATCACTTCTAGATTTCCTCTCTATGGCTTTACAACACAGGAGGCAGCCTTTGAAGTTCAAACACTCATCCAACCTCTAGTTCTTTAATGGAAGGATAAAACAGACAAATTGTGCATTAGTCAGAGAGAAGAACTATTGCTGTTCCATATCCAGCAGAGGGCGTAGAAAAGGGTGGGGAAATGGAAAAGCAGACCATTTATCTCTGAATCAACTATGCGATCTTTGGATAATGGACACTCAGGAACTTCTCCAATAAGAGGAAGGCTATCATTGTATTTTGAAACATGCATCTAGAGCCACGCTTTCTTAAAATAGGCAATAGCACTGGATACATTGTTTATTTGTTCATTTAACAAATATTTGTGGTACACCTATTATGTGCTTAGGTGCTTGGGATAGAGAGATGAATAAGATAGTCAGAATCATGATGGGGAAGTAGCTTGCATTCAGTGAGACAGCGTGAGAAGAAGAGTGACCGAGCCAGGAGAGTGTGAAAGTGCTTTAATCAGGAAAGGGAAGGATGCAATGCTGGTAAGAGTGGGATGCACAGGAGTTGACTGGATGATGGTGGGGCAGAGACGGTGGGGAGGAGATGGAGAAGGTGGGGTGGAGAGGAGGCACTCAGGAGCATTAATAATGAGGCAAGTGATTTTCCAGGTACTGGGAACATGGAGATATCAGAACTTTTTGACTGTGAACACATTCCCCAGTGAATGGATGCCATGTGAGGCAGACAAGCACCTATAAAGAGAACTGCTTTAGCAAAGGCTTTCAGGGAATTCCCATAGAGATGCTGCTAGTGAGAATTTTTTCTTATAGTACCTATTAGTATGATAATAGCTGCAACTACTTGCTGCGTGCTTGCTTGGTATCAGGCATTGCCCTGAGGGCTGTGGAGGCTGCCTCACCTCCTCTTCTACTAAGCTAATGGTGTGGACACTTTTTATCCACATTATAGATATTGCCACAAAGACTTGGAAAGGATGTTTTGCTTAAGTTCACAGAATAACAAATTGCAGAGCCACGATATTAACCTGGGTCTGCTGGATGGCAGAACTGTTATGGTTGGTAGAGGTCAGAATATGTGACTGAATATCTAGAATTATTTAACTAGTATTTATTAAGTACCCACCATGGGCCAGAAACTGCACTAATGCTATAGAACGAAGGGGCCCTACACACTTCTGGCCCAATCCTCTCATTTTAGGTGTGAGAAAACTGAGGTTCACAGAAGTTGAGGGACTTTATAATAAAGTGCCATCTTATCTTTGTCAATTATGAATGGGAGACAAAAGCTAAAAAAGAACAAAAGAAGGGATAGATCTACATATTTTTATTTTAAAACATTTAGGTAGTGACATCACCAAGATGGTGAAGTTGGAGACCCCAATCTCTGGACCCAAACAAAGAGCAACAATCAGACACCTATCCATGAACAAAAATATCTCTGAGAGAGCCCAGGAGTCCGCATAAGAAGATTCCACCTCTGTGTGCCTGCCCATGAGGAGATCCTGCAGCCGCAGGAGTGCATGCAGACAGTCAAGGCCCCTGAGGCTGCTCCTGGGCCTAAGTTCAGCCTTGTCTCCTATCACTGGCCTGTACAGATGGGCTTGCTTGCAACTAGCACCATCAGCTGTGCACCTGTACTCTGCTGGCCCAACTCTAACCACCAGGCTCCACTGCAATGTGTGCACCAGCGCCAAGACTCTGCAGACACAGGGCCCCCTGCCCTGCAGCTTTCAGTGTGCCCAAATCAGAATCAAAAAGGAAGAAGTAAAATTTTCTCTGTTTGCTGATAACATGATCTTGTGTATAGAAAATCCTAACGATTCCACCCAAAAAAAGCCTGTTAGAACTAACAAACATATTCAGTAAAGTTTCAGGATATAAAATCAATGTACAAAAGTCAGTTGCATTTCTATACACTGACAATGAACTTTCTGAAAAAGAAATAAAGAAAACTAGCCCATTTACAACAGCACCAAAAACAATAAACTATTTCGGAATAAATTTAACCAAGGAACTATAAGAGAAAAACTATAAGACACTGTTGAAAGAAATTGAAAAAGACACAAATAAGTGGAAAGATATCCCTCATTTGTGGATCAGAAGAACTAATATCATTAAAATGTCCACACTACCAAAAGCAAACTACAGATTCAGTGCAATCCCTATCAAAATTCCAATGACAGTTTTCACAAAAATAGAAAAAATAATCCTAAAATTCACATGAAACTACAAAAGACCCAAATAGCCAAAGAAATCTTGAGAAAGAAGGACAAAACCAGAGGCACCACACTTTGTGATTTCAAACTATGCTACAAAGCTGTAATAATCAAAACAGCATAAAAACAAACAATAGGGCAACAGAAGAGAATTGAGAGCCCAAAAATAAACCCTTGCATATACGGTCAATTAATACTTGACAAGGGTGCCAAGAATATACAATGGAGAAAAGCTAGTCTCTTCAATAGATGGTGCTAGGGAAACTAGATACTCACATTCAAAAGAGTGAAATTGGACCCCATCTTACACCACTCACAAAAATTAAATGTAAAACCTTAAACTGTAAAATGTCTAGAAGAAAACATAGGAAAATAGCTGCTTGACATTGGTCTTGAAGATGATTATTTTGATATGACACCAAAAGCACAAGTAACAAAATAAAAAAAATCAAGTGGGATTACATAAAACTAAAAATCTTCTGCACAGCAAAAGAAATAATCACCAACAGAAAAAGGCAATCTATAGAATAGGCAAAAATATTTATCAATCATACATTTAATAAGGGTTTAGTGTCTAAAATATATAAGGAACTTAAACAAATCAATAGCAAGAAAACAAAAGAATTAAAAAATGGGCAGAGAACTAGAGTAGACATTTCTCCAAAGAACACATCCAAATGGCCAACAGGTACATGAAAACATGCTCAACTTCACTAATCATCATGGAAATGCAAATCAAAACACAATGAGATATCACCTCACACCTGTTAGATTGGCTACTATCAAAAAGACAAGAGATAACAAATGCTGATGAGGGTGTGGAGAAAAGGGAACCCTGGTGGTTTGCTGGTAGGAATGTAAATTGGTTCAGCCGCTATGGAAAACAGTATGGAGGTCCCTCAAAAAATTATTAAAAATAGAACTAAAATATGATACAGCAATTCCACTTCTAGGTATATATCCAAAGGAGATGAAATCACTATATTGAAAAGAAACCTGCACTCTCATGTTTATTGCAGCATTATTCACATTACCCAAGACGTGGAAATAACCGAAGTCTCTATCAATAGATGAATAAATAAGATGTGATATATATGTACATGTGTGTGTGTGTGTATATATATATATATATATATGCATGTATATATATACACAATTGCATATTATTCAGCCATGAGAAAGAAGGAAATCCTGCCATTTGTGATAACATGGATGAATCTTGAGGGCATAATGCTAAGTGAAATAAGTCAGCCAGAGGAAGACAAATACGGTATGATCTCAATTATATGGGGAATCTGAAAACACTGAACTCATACAGGGAGTAGAATGGTGGTTGGCAGGGGTCAAAAGGTTGGGGAAATTTAGAGATGTTGGTCAAAGGGTATAAACTTTCAGTCATAAAATAAACCAGTTCTAGGGATTTAAGGTACAGCATGGTCACTACAGTTGACAATATTGTGTACTTGAAAGTTGCTATGATGGTAGAGCTTCAGTGTTCTCGCCATAACATTAACAAAATGGTAATTATGTCAGGCAATGGATGTGTTAACTAACCTTATTATGGGAATCATTTCACAATACAGACATAGATCAAATCATCACATTGTACGCTTTAAACTTACACAACTTTATATGTCAGTGAATAAGTTCTGGGGATCTAACATACAGCTTGGTGATTATAGTTAACAATACTGTATTGCATGTGAAAAGTTGCTCCGATAGCAAATCTTAAATGTTCTCACCGCAATGGTGATTATGTGAGGAGATAGAAGTGTGAACTAACCCTACAGTGGTAATCATTTTGCAATATATGTGTCAAATTAACACACTGTACACCTTAAACTTACACAATGTTTTGTGTCAACTATATCTCAATAAAGTTGAAAAAAAATTTAAAGATCAGACCTGTAAACATTCCTTCAAAGTTACTCCTCTTCTGTTCTGTTAGTCACTTAGAATGAATATGAATTAAAGGAAAATTTGAATCAAAAAAGAGTTAAGTGGCATTAACTTTCTCCCCCGAAATAATGCTTTCAGGGTGAAGTGTGTGGCTTACATGCCTTTTTGTCTTTGCATTTTCACAATATGCTGTTAAGTACATTTCCCGGAATTATCCTTCAAAGTGTTTATAATGACTTTTCATAGAGTGCTGGGAGACTGCAAATGAAAGAAGTAGGACCTCCCCAACAAAGGAGATATGGCTTTTAACTGCAGTCAGGAAAACTTTAAACATTCCCCACTTTGGCCCACCAAAAACTTGGAATTCGCCATTACCATGGCATCACATGAGATGCATTCACTGAATTAACATCTGGGTATGGTTATCAGTTGATTTTCATCTGGAATATTCATTTTTAAAGTTTGGCCCATGCTTCCCATCTATTTGTCAGAGGGTATACAAGATTCCAAATACTTTAAGTAACCTGTGGACGGAGTCAACCTGGCTCAATTCTTGGAAAGCACGAAGAACAGAAAAGCTTCTCTGAGCTAAGTCACATCAGAATAATTTGGACAAATTGCAGTAGGAAGGGAGATCAGGTTGATGGGAATTACTTAGCAAGGGTGTTCTTTATATAAACCACAAAGGTAAACTTTAATCCAGTTCCAGGAATTCTCATAGATTTTCACGTAATGTAGTCTGACTAACAAGCCAGGATTGTGTGAGGGCTGTCGACGTGATGATTCTTGTCTTTGTTCAGTAAGAAATCAATGCTCATGAGAATGAGCAGCCATTCACAAAATATTTTCCACAGAAAGTTGATAGGAAGTTAATGTGGAAAAAATAACGCTAACAAAAGTTCTTGTAGGCAAATAGATTTGGCAAGTGCAAAAAACTTTGGGTTTAATCTAAGGTAAATGAGTTTTTCTACTGCCAGTATTTTAGAGTGTCCAATGCTCCATTGTGTCTCTGCCTCTCCAAACTTATCTGAAGACAGCCTTTTTGAAGGTGGTCGAGTATCTCCCCTTCATCTTCTCCTTGCTCTGTGTCCTCATGTTTTAAGCCCAGTCACTAACTACTCTCACGTTCAGCTTTCTCATTTTCAAAATAAAACAACACTTCATATCATGGGGTTAATACAAGGATTAAGTAAAAGTTTATACACATGTATAATTGCCTTATAAATAATTAAGTATTATACAAATGGATGTGTGTTTAGGCATAAGCATAGCTCTGGTGGTAAAGATTAATATACACGTCTCTTCACCCTTTTTGCTCTATTTAGACATGTCTATAGCCCTTCGCAGCTTCAAAGCGTGAAAATTGTCTTTCTTGAGCAAGCTCACCTCTAATTACACTACTTTGACCCCTGTTTCTTACAAGTCTATCCACAGCCCCATTATTTCATCTCTCCCTCCCGATGATAATACATACACATACACCACATTTTCCAAAATGTGAATTTTTGGGGAAACACGGGATTAAACAATGTTCAACAGATGTGACATGTTTCATTTCAGCAGGATGTTTCAGAGCTTTAGTTATGCATAGCATTATGAACCTCCAAGAGGAAACTATAACTTGCAGGATACTTTCCAAATTTATTTTATGATGGAACTCCTCTTTTCCTGGAGTATCGATGGGTCCCAATGGTCTGCAGAACACATGTTTGGAAATGCTACTGTATAGCCTTGGCGGAAACAAAATGGCTTCACTGCTAAAGACAAAGAGCATCTCAGGGACTGTATCCCCAGTAATCTCACGTTGTCCTTTGATATTGATCTGTAGTTGAAGTATGACACTTAAACCTAGGTATGAAATTATGGGAGCTGTTTCTATTGCACCCAGTTTAATTACGTTATCATAAAAACATTTGACGATGTCACAGGTAACAACTTCATAGACAGCAAAATCTTGAATAACCAAAATTTCCGAGGTATGAAGTACCTGAATATACTTAGTTCCTGGTAAATTCAAGTTAATTCAGGCCAAAAATATTTATAAAATCTATAGGTATACTGTTTAGGCTTTGTCAATTCAATAAATACACCTAATTGCGAGCATACTTTATGATTTGAGTTCTTTATGTGTGCAGGATGTTCATTGTATTCGGTGATAATTATACCATCCTACAGAAATAGAGGGTTCTGGGGGTTTGATGTGAATCTTTCCTGATCCTCAGCATATCCCAGAAGCACTTTTTTTTAATCAACAAAAGCTTGTTTTCTGGACATTCGTTTTACATCTCAGGGTTTCAGTCACGCCAATAATTATCTTAACATCCATATCATCTTATTAATGAACCTGCAGCATCGAGAGTCTTTGGATAGGGCAACTCCCATGACCCCCCTCCTCTCCTACTCCACCCCAAAACCCCAGCCACAAATGATTGGACCAGGCTAGATAGCTGACTCAAGCTTGGCCAATTAGATTCCTTTTCATCAGAATTTGGAAATGGAAACTCAAAGTTAGAGTCAGTTGGACAATGGTGAGTGCCTGCACTTAAAGGTAATATTTACCTGAGGCCAAGGAAGGCCAAAGTTGTACAAGCCAATGAGAGCAATGACTCAACTATTAGGACACAGATTCATAATAAATACTTAATAAAGATACTTAATAAAGAAAAAGTAAAATGGCTTAAACAAGATAAGAGAACTTGTTTTTCTCTCCCACATAACAGCCTGAACAAAAATAGTCTAGACTCATGGCTGGGGACCCAGGCTCCTTTGATCTGTGCCCAATACATCCTGAGAGTTGCATGGTCCACAATAGCTTACTCCCATAACGATTTTTGAGACATGAGGATGGAAAAAGGAGAATGCCCTTTTCTATAACCACAAAGTTGCATACAATGCATCCACATCAAACCAGAACTTGGTCATATGGCCACATCCAGCTGCAACAGAGCCCAGAAAATATAATCTTAGCTGGGATCCCCTGTGTCCAGCTAAATGCTAGGGTTCTGTTGTTAAAAGAAAAATGAGAGAATGAATATTGGAGAACAACTGTGAGTAAGCTGAGAAAGGAGGTGCTCAAAGAAAATCAGTAGAAAGAAATCAACACACAGCAAGAAGCAGAAATGACACACAGACAGAGACAGAGACGGAATTAGAGACCCAGGGAGTGGTTGTCTGTGACTTCCCAGTTCCTGGACACCCATCTGTCCTTACTGCAATAGAAACTGGGTTCTGTGAAATTCTTCTGCAGCCTTTCAACAAGCCCCATTGTCTCTGGAGCTAGATTGGTCAGTTTATGTTTCTTGCAACTGAACTAACGCAGATAACACGTATTGCATTTACTGAGCCCTCGTGATGTGCCAAGCATTGTGCCAAGGTCTTTATATAGATTGTCTCATTTTAAACCTCATAGAAATCCTATCAAGTAATTACTGTTCTTTCTCAATTTTTACACCTGAAGAAAATGAGACTTGGGAAGGTCTCACAGATAGCAGGTATCAGAGCATAACTTGAACTTGAATCCTATAGCCTTGCTCCACATTGGTGTTCTTCCTCACCACCAAAGACAGGCATGAGCATGTGGGTCTACAGCAGGAGGAGGCCAGGGCAAGGCTGGGGACCTGGCCTGTGCTGACTCATTAAAATGAGGCAGGTACTGAGGAGCTACACACAGCTACGTGACCTGGGAAGAAACTCAGCTGAAGGGAGAAACTCAGTGTTTGGGGCACACAGGTAAGCAGTTGAGTATGTCTAACTTCAATTGGTAGGGGTGTCCATTAGGCATAGTGGTGATAGATTCAGGAGTAGGCAGGAAGGCTGGCTCATGGACAGCAGTGAATATGCTTATCAATAGGATTCCTAGACACTGATGAGATTAGAGCACAGAGAACGGCTGTTATGGATACATGTTTGTGTCCTCCCAAAGTTCATATGTTGAAACCCTAATCCCCAACGTGATGGTAGTAGGAGATGGGACCTTTGGAAAGTAATTAGCTCATAAGAGTGGAGCCCTTATGATGGGATTAATGTCCTTACAAGAAAGACACAAGAGAGCTTGCTTCTCTGCTCTCCACTAGGTGAGGATACAAGAGAAGACAACCATCTATAGACCAGGAAGTGGGCCCTCACCAAGAACTTAATCTGCTGGCACCTTGATCTTGGACTTCCCAGCATTCTGAACTATGAGAAATAAGTGTCTGCTGTTTAGGCCACCCAGTCTATGGTAATTTGTTATAGCAGCCTAAGCAGACTAGGACAAGGGCCTCACAAAGACATGGCAGAGACTAGACGATCCTTTATTCCTTCCAGGGAAGGTAGTTGAAGGGCTCCAGTTAGCAAGTTAATTGCATCTTGATTAATTGCCGTTTTTTGCTGAACCATGCTGACCTCTGACTCTCGGGAGAGGTCTGGCCTGATGACTCGTTGCTTAGTGTCTTCTCTACCATGACGTCTTCTGTCCTTGTAGGGCCCAAACAGGATGAACCAGTGCTGCTGTTAGGACTTGAAGCAAAGACAACTTCCACAAAGCAGCTCATGTAACTGCAGAGGAGAAGTCATTAGAGAAAAAGTCTTCCCCGTGGCTCTTACCAGTAAGCAGATCAACACACACCCTAATTAATATCAAGGAAAAATGTGTAATGTGTTTACCTCTTCATAGTAGAATAATAGAATGACTTTCAACAACGTCTTGAGTTTAAGGAAGGAGAGTTCCACCAGTCACAGACTCTAGAAATGGTTTACCTGAGAGCGATCACAAGAATTGACCTATGAGCAAAAGATTCTGAAGTTTCCAAAGAGAGATAAATCAACTTAGTTTCAAAGCATTCAATTACCAATCTTCCTCCCGGTTTTCCTGCTGAACTCAGAAGTTTCTTGCCTTTCCTGCTGCATATGTGTCTTTAACATAGCAGATGCCAGCTGGATAGACTTAGAAACGGGCAACTTTTGGTAAAATTCTAGAAATCAGTCTCCAGAGATTTTCCAACAAGCCTTGAACCTCATATTTGCCAGTGTGTATTCCTGCCTGTAGGCGGGGTTCAGGGTGGGGTAGAGAAGATGTTTTCTTCTACTTCATTCCTGACAGGCTAGACAGATGTGAAAGATAAAAAGAGGAATACTCCTTGTACAGCTGGAATTAGGAAAGGGGACTTATGATTAGATCATAGAGGAAGGCTGGGATGCCAAAGATAATTAACAGAGGATGAAACCTTGGGGAGATGACTACCGTAACTTCCAGAGAGAGCCCGATCTGGGATCCTATTGAGAGACAGAGTTAATAAGATTTATTAATAATATTCATTAATAAGATTAATTAATTATGTGTAAAATTTAGGTCAGTAGTTCTCTGCACATTAGAACCCTGACTGCATATTAGAATCTCAATGCCCAGGCTGCAATTGGACCAATTAAGTAGAAGGCTCTAGGGGTGGAACCCAGACATCAGTCATTTTAAAATCTCCCCAGCTTATTCCAATGTGCAGCCAAAATTGAGAACCACTGATTTAGGCAGATTTGAGAAAGAAAGACTGGGAAGTTCAGCACCTGTTATTTCACGCATTATTAGGTGAGTTGCAGAGCGCAAGAGTTGGGGAGGGTAGAAGTATGGATCATCTCAAGGGAACATGCCCAGGTACAGGTGAGACCTGGCAGACAGGAAGCAGTAGGATAAGAAGAGATGTAGGCCTGAGGAGCGGAAATCTCTTCAGTTCACAGGGTTTGTTTAGACAATGGAAGTTTTCAGCAGACCCAGAATTTATTGACTTTACCTCTCCCTCACTATGGTGCCTGCATAATGCAGAATCTGGAAGAGTATGTCAGAACATAAGGAGTTAAAGTAATGAAGACACAGTGATTCAGCTAGTAAAGAAGGGCAAGAACCAACCTTAGAAACAGATGAAGATTTTAAACATACAGCTGAAAGAAGTAGGCAAATTAAACACTATAGGATATCCCACTACTACAGAGAAAGATGTGGCCCAAAGAAGGGAGCCCAGATATTTCCGTTGCCACTGAAGTTGGTAAGTTATTCAAGGCCTGGAATAGTCAAAAGCTAAGACAAAATGGCCAATAAGCACATAAAAAGATGCTCAAGGTCACTAATCATTAGGGAAATGCACCACAATGAAATATCGCCTCTCACCCATTGGGAAGCCTACTATCAAAAACAAAAAATAGCAAGTATTGGCAAGGATGTGGAGAAATTGTAACCCTTGTCCACTGTAGGCAGGAATGTAAAAGGTGTAGCCTCTATGGAAAAACGTATGAAGGTTCAAAAAATTAAAACTGGAACTACTATATGATCCAGCAATTCCACTTCTGGGCATATACTGAAAAAAATCAAAAGCAGGGTCTGGAGAGAGATTTGTACATCCATGTTCAGAGCAACATTATTCACGACAGCCAAAAGGTGGAAGCAACTCAAACGTCCATTGGTGGATGAATGGGTAAACAAAATGTGGTATATACATACAATAGAATATTATACAGCCACAAAAAGAAGGAAATTCTGACACAAGCTACAACATGGATGAGCCTTGAGAACATTACGGCAAATGAAACAAGCTAGTCACAGAAAGACAAATATTGTATGATTCCACTTAAATGAGGTACCTAGAGTAGTCAGACTCATAGAAACAGAAAGTAGAATGGAGGTTTCCAGGGATTGAGGGACAAGAAATGGGAAGTTGTTGCTTAAGGTGCACACAATTTCAGATTTGCAAGATGAAAAGAGTTCTGGAGATTGATTGCCCGACAACATGAATATACTTAAAACTGCTGAACTATAAACTTGAAAATGGTTAAGATGGTAAATTTTATGTTATACGTATTTTGCCACAATTAAAAATAAAACATATAGGAGCTGGCCTGGCAGCGTAGTGGTTAAGTTCACGTGCTCTGCTTCAGTGGCCTGGGTTCACAGGTTTGCATCCCGGGCACAGACCTATACCACTCATCAAACCATGCTGTGGCCACATCCCACACACAAAAGATAGAGGAAGATGGGCATGGATGTTAGCACAGGGACGACGTGCCTCAAGGAAAAAGAGGAAGATTGGCAACAGGTGTTAGCTCAGGACCAATCTTCCTCGCCAATAAATAAATAAATAGGTAAATAAATGAAAAATATATGTAACCAGATACTTATAGGTGAAAAAAGCCAGGTGTAGTACAGTTTATATTATATGCAAATATTTTTGGCTAAGAAAATGGAATAAAAGTTTGCGTAATCTCTTTTACATCTTGCTATGTGTGTATATATATTTATGTGTTTATATATAATTATATGTATATACACATACAGATACACACATTCATATCAAGAACTGTTGGAAGAATAAATAGGAAATTAATAAAATGGATGGAGTGAGACTGAGACTTGTGTGTACACTTTTTTTATAGTTTTGACTTTTGAATCATGTAAATGTATTGCCTATTAAAAATAAACTTAAAATGTCGAAAAAAAGCTGAAGGGGCGCTGGCCCAGTGGCACAGCGGTTAGGTTCCTGCACTCTGCTTTGGCAGCGCAGGGTTCACTGGCCCAGATCCCAGGCATGGATCTGCCTACTGCTTGTTAAGCATGCTGTGGCACACATCCCACATATAAAGTAGAGGGGGATGGCCACAGACGTTAGCTCAGGGCCAATCTTCCTCAGCAAAAAGAGGAGGATTGGTGGCAGATGTTAGCTCAGGCCTAATTTTCCTCAAAAAAAAAAAAAGCTGAGGGCAGAGAAGAGGCAGTGGAGCAAGGGTTGATCCTCCCTGCGCCTCTTAGGGCCCTGGATTTAATGAACACATCATCAACAGTGGCTTCATTCCAAGTGTCTTCAGTGCCCATTTATCTTCGGCCGAGACAAACGTGAGATGAATGGAAAATGCTCCTCTGAGACCGGGTGCAAAGGCTTAAGAATTCCAGAGCAGGAGACAGGGGAGTGCCGCCCTGCACGGGACAATATGAGGCTCAGCATCTTGCTGAGGTTGGAGGAATACAAAGGATTGGGGGACTGAAAATGTACTTAGGGAACTGCAAGTTACGTATGAAGGGCACCATGGTGCCAGGAGAGAGTGGAGGCCACGTCACCCTGGAGGAGCAGGAAACGTAGGGCTCGAAGAGGAAAGAGCAAAAAGAACCTTTCAATATCGGGCGAGATTCAAAGAGGAAGAATCCTGGAGTGTCTCAAATGTCACCCTTGGCAAGAGGAGTTAGTGTACATGGGGGTCCTCTCTCCCACATGGAAATGCAGTGTCCCCACCTAACGTCTTGATGGACTGGCTCTCTCTATGGAGATTCAGTTTACAAACTGTACACTCACTGTAGACTCCAGCTCAAGCACCCTGGCAATCTTGAAAGCAAGGAGATGTTCTCTCTCCTCTGTGTTTCCTTCTCCTCTTCCCCTAAGCAAGGTTAATTCAACCCTTGGATCTTTGGCCGGCAAAGCAAGGTGTGTCTAGTGAGGTGAATATTATTTTTCCTGGAAATTGTTGTAGGGTAGCACACATTCTTGTTGGATAATTTCCAGCACTAGTTTTGCTAAATCAAAGGGTACATGCACTTAAAGCTCTGAAAGATATCGCCAAATTGTCTCCTAAAGAGGCCACTTCAATTTTCACTCTTGGCAACAAGGCGTTATGAGGGCCTGCTCCATCACCTTCTCGCCAACACTGTGCACAATCCGACTTTTCTATATTTCCCAAACGACTATGAGAGAACGTTATCTCCTAACTCTTAAATTTAAGTAGAGCTAGCCATTTATACTCTTCTAATGTGAATTGTATTTTCACGTCCATTAAGAAAATTTTATCCTTTGTTATAATATTTCTCCCAGTTTGTCTTTTGACTTTGTGGTAGTTTTTGATGGCCAGGCATTTATTCATTTTTCCATCATGGTTCCTGTATTTTGTGTCTTGCTTAGAAAAGTTTTCCACACTCTAAAATTTTATTTTTAAAAATTCTCTCTTGTACTGTCAGACTTCTTCAGTTTCGGTCTGATAGGGAACATTAACAGAATCTTATTTTGAGGAAAGGCAGGTTTCCACCAGTTAAAATAATGAAAACATTTCATAAAACTGGATGTTTTTCTCATATATTGGTTTCCCAAAGACATCATGGCCCTGGTTTCTGCCTTCTAGGGGTATTTTCAAGTATTTCTCATAGTTATAACCTAAAAATGTATCTGTAGAAAAAAAAGCATATGCACCACTGATTTTTCATGCCTTGGGCAGCCTACATTCTGGGCTGGCACCCAGACAGAGATTGTTTTTGCACTCTTAACAACAGTCTCCAGTAAACAGATCACACTGCGGGGGAACCAAATTTGAAAGGGGCCTCAGTTAAACTTTCATTATTTGTCAATTACCAGCGTGAAACTACTTAAAGATTTCATGTGACAGGTTGTTAATACCATGAGCTACAAGATATCCATTAAGGAAGAATTCTTCTGAAAGGTTTTATTCATAAATACTAAGAAATGTTTCCAAAGCAATGGTTTCATCAACTTCACAATAGGGCCAACTTTTAACTTATCTTCTTATGTGATTTAGAGGGTCTGCCAGAAGTTATTTATCCTACTCCCCACTCTCTTGGAAACAAAATGGAAAATATATTGGACATGCTGCATCTTGGTGGTGAAAATTCCAGAACCCCTGATAGGAACACAGTCCCTCTGTATAGTTGTGTTTCCAAGGATCTCCACCATGAAAACAGTTCAAGAAATATTAATAGGGGTAAAATTTTATTCCCCTTTGCACTCTCCACTGTCCCATGTACCTACCAGGGGTTAGAAAGCAATGAGATGATCCCTCCACAGGAACGAGAAAGAAAATGGAAAGACCATAAAAAGTCACTGTTCCTCAAAGCCATGAACTGTAGAGTCATTTGGTTCTTCTCCAAAACCTTGCCCAGCTCTGGACTCAAAGGAAACACTCGTGAAGATGATGAGATCGAGACCCTACTCTCCATATCACTTCGCTCTACTTCTGACTCTCAGATCCTCAACACCACATCTCTACGTGATCCTCGGTATTTTTACTCTCCAGCATCTGGAAACACAATCTAGCCAGATTTAGCAAATAAGAATACAGGATGCTCAGTCAAATTTGAATTTCAAATAAACAAGGAATAATATTTAATAGAAGACTGTCCTATGAAAGATACTAAAAAAAATTTCATCGTTATCTGAAATTCAAACTTAGCTGATGTCCTGTATTTTATCCAGCAACTCTACTGCCAAGGCAGCCACCTTAGGACATCTGTCAGGAATAAGAAGTTCTTTCTCATGACGAAATAAAAATCCATCTTCTACCCATTAGTGGTCCCTCAGATATTTAAAGAAAGCTATAGAAGCATTAAAGTCGGACAGATTTGGGTTTAGTTCTGTCACTTTGTGACCTTGGGCAGTTTATTCAACCTCTCTGTTTTCTCATCTCTAAAATGAGATATCATTACCTGCCTTACAGGGAAATCATTATTATTATAGTTCCTATAGGCCCCAAAGAATGTCACTCAGCCTAGTTAAAGTGGTAGTTGTAATCAGACACAATTCTGAATAATGTTAATGGAAATCTAGAAAAGACTGTTTTCACAAGGGTCAAGTACTAAGATCACTGCTTGCCCTTTCATGGGCCATGGGGAGGAATATCAGAGAAATGGTTAGAGGATGTTTATCTGCTGATTTCTCTACATATATCCTGTATCCAGTTATCATGGAGTCGGGATCCCAAGTCTATTGTCTCAAAAGTACAAAGAGCGCTCCTGTAATATTCAGAGGATTTGATAGTTATTTCTTGACAACAGTAACTATAATCTTGAGATTATGTTTGTTCACTGTAAAGAATAAAGGTTAGTTGCTGGAAAATAATTTCTGTTAGTTCACTTACAAGTTTAAGCGAATTTTTTCATCGAAGTTGTGATAAGTAACCTGTTAACTGATTTCAGTGATCTGCCATAATTAAAGTAAGCGGGATACAAACTGTGCAGATTCTCTCGCAAAATATATTTGTGTGGAATAAATAACTTGCAGGCATTTGTCTTAACACATAACATAAGATCTCATTCTTCCACATTATGATGTTCATTTCCAATATGGTTCTGAGCTGCTTCCTGGTCCCTCACCTGTGGAAGCCAGCCAGTTGCCCACATCTTATAATGAAGCATCACAGTGGAGGAGAATTTTCTCCTCCTCCCTTGTGCTGGGCACTATATTTCTACTAATGCAGCTCAAGATCATTTGACACATCACCCATGGACTTCCATTGAGCTATCAGCTACAACTACATTTTTTTCTAATATACGCTATGGATAAATTTCTGACATCTTGCATTTGGTTTCCTCATTCCCAAATTTATAAAACTTGTTCAATGTTAGCTTTTATTTGTAGGTTGCCAATTTAACATGTCCATATTGTCTTTGTACTCTTCTAGATCATCATCTACCATCTATTTGTTTTTAAAATACTTCTTGGTTTAGAAACTCAAGCATTGAGACAGGATGACTGAGGAATCTTAGGCTTAAAAACTAAGAGACCCCCATCTGTGCAGTGTTATATCAGAGTGAGGGGGTTTTCTTACCACTAATGTCTTGGTGACCATCATTCAGGTCAATTAACAGCCAACATGGATGACCAGATGGGTGACCACTCTCATGCAT
Organism: Equus przewalskii; assembly: GCF_037783145.1. Taxonomy (NCBI): domain Eukaryota; kingdom Metazoa; phylum Chordata; class Mammalia; order Perissodactyla; family Equidae; genus Equus; species Equus przewalskii. Next base: position 53,798,556 of record NC_091849.1, read on the forward strand.
CACCCTCACAGGAGGCCATGAAGGGAAGGTAACTGACAAAGATGGTAGCAGGTCTATGCAGTATTCTGAGCTAAGCAGAAAAATAGATAAGCTTTATTTAGCATTTTCAAACATGTGTTCTAGAATGCATACTAGAATCAGGTGATCATTCTTCCCTAATATTTTTCCACAAACCTGTTGGTAGGTGCATATCACATAATGTTGTAGTTATGCCATTTATAGTCATATATCTAGGCTTGGAACAGCTTTCTCTCTGTCAGTGGGGAAGAAAAAGGCACTTCACTCCAAAGGCCATCTTTGATCTAAAGAGACCTAAGAACCACATGTCAAAGAGATAAGAGGCAACCATGGGCCAAGATTCTTGGCACAGAAGATGGACTCCTCCACCAGCTGGAGTCATAATTCAGCCTAATCCTAAGCAGTGTTTACATATTATCCTCTAAAGCCAAAGATTTCCCCACAAAGCTGAGCACAAATCAATGGTTCATTTTGAATATACATCACAGTGTCAAAGACCCACATTGCTTGTTGCTTCCCAACTGGCATTTTAAATCCTTCTGCCTTTCTCTTCCTAATCTTTCCCCACATTTAGCTCTCAGATAAGTAATGTTTCTACAAACTAGGAGAATTCTGTTTTTTAAAATATGTACTTTATTTCACCTTTTTTGTGGGTGGGAGAAGCAGGATGGAGAAGAATGTATTTTTAGGTTTTTTAAGTTGCTAAAGCACTCAATCTAGTAAAAAATAAAACAAGAAATGAATCAGTAAAATGTGGGCCAGGACACAAAAAAATAAATCTAAAATATAACTGCTCACACAAGTAGTATGGTACAGTAGAAAGACCATGGGCTTTTATTTCAGGCAGAACTGGGCAAGTAAACATGGATTCCTCTATCTGTTAACTGGGTGACCTTGGGCATGTAATTCTCAGAGACTCCATTTCATCAAATTCCTTTCCAGCAATTTGGGATAACGGCTATCTCAAAGAGCTGGATGAGAATTAAGAAAACATGGTTCCTGGCAGGCAGAGACCTGTGAGAGTCCCGATTCCTTTCATCTTTTCACTATCTGTCTACAGTGTGTGTGTGTGGTGGCGGGGGAGGGGGTGGGGGGTAAGGGGGTGGGGAAAGTCAAACTCTCCAAGATGGCTCCAGTATTCTTTTGACTTTTCTCTAGAAGTAACAAAAACTGGAAAACAGCTCTGTCCCCTGAAAGCTGATGTATGTATATGATATGAAAAGTGCTATCTCAACTGTTTATGGATTAACAGTGATTCATAGGCAAGCTGGCTCGTGGCTGCTGCAAAAAAGCTGAAAGTAGTGTTGAGTAGTTTTGCTTCACTATACGTAAAATTTCTTGGATAAAAACTTTATTTCCAAGTCCACAAAACAGTGCCTGCTCATGAGGTGTTCTGTACACTTCAGTTTTCTAGAGAACACGATGAAGCAGCTCCTCTGAATATGAAAATGGTCTCACTGGCACAAACCAAGTATCAACCCACCCTGGGACGCACACACAAGGAGGGAGGGCCATAGGAACACGTTTCATCTGTTGCCAAACTTATTTCCCCCACTTCACAAAAGGCTATGAGTCTTTTAAATGCATGTGCTGCAAATGTGAGATTCCTTGGCAGAAAATTTGAATGAGAAATTAACCCTGATCAGCTAGTTAATTCCTGGGAACTTCTAGGCCAGCACAAGAGCATTTAGGTGCCAATGACAACAAACACATATCCCAGCCATGAGAATCAGGTGTTACCCAGTGGAAGAATCTAGTACCACCATATAACAGCAACCTAGGGTCTCCAAGGTTGTAAAAGGAAGGAAGTTAAGAGAAGAAGAACGAAGCAAGGCAATATTTAACCAAGATGGGTTGAGGTGGGTTCTAGTGAGTTCCTAACCTAGAGTCTTCACCCTATCAATCCTCTTGCTGTGTTTGAAGAATGTTTGTTCATTGACTTCCCGGTGCCTCTCTATCATCCCTATTTGGGAGTCATTGATGCCCATTTGGACACTAACCTGTTTTGTTTATTACTTTGAATGTCAGACAACACTCCTGTGGCTTGGGATAGATAATCTTTGCTTGGATGTTGGTGTTGCTCATTTCCAGATATTATAAGTAACTTTTTAGTAAAGTGAAGTTTTGAAGAAACATTCCTTTTCCAAACTAGATTATAAACTAGTAATTCAATTTTCATGTGTCGTGCTTTTCATGTGTGGTGAAAAGGACTTGAGTTTTTTAGAGATTTTTAAACCAGTCTTTTCATCACATAAAAAAGTGAAGGGATGGAATACAGCTTTTCTGATTTAGTATTGCGGTAGGCAGCTTTCAGTGATGACCCTCAATGATCCTTGCCTTTTGGTAGTTACGCCCTCGTGTAACCCCCTGCCTTTGAGTGTAGCCTGAACCTAGCCATTCACTTCTAATAGAATATGGCAAAGTGATAGGACGTCATTTCCGTGCTTAGGTTATGAAGACTGTGGTTTCATCCTGTTGGACTCTACTGTCTTATTGATTTGCACACTTTGATAAAGCAAGCTGCCATGTTAAAGGGGCCCACACGGCAAGGAGCAGAGGCTGGCCTCCAGCTAACAGCCAGCATGGAACTGAGGCCCTTTGGTCAACAGTCCATGAAGAATGAAATCCTGACAACCAACCAACCAATGAGTGAACTTGAAAGTGGGTCCTGCTCCCAATGAATGGTGATCCAAATGTCTGTGGCCCCAGTTGGTACTTGACTATAGCCTCATAAGAGACCCTGAGGTAGAGGACTCAGTTAAGGCTTGTCTGGATTCCCACTCACAGAAACTGTGAGATAAGTTGTTTGAAATCACCAAGATTTGGGGCAATTATTGTTTAGCAAGGGAAAACAATACATGTATCGTCCTATTTCCAGTTTTAAAGACTAAAATAACTACGGATAAATAACTTATAGGATCTTTGGCCTTTTTTAGTTTAAATATGTAATCGAGGATACCTAAATAAAAGTACCACATGACAAAAAATTTAAAAAATAAAAATCACCTGCAAAATTTATCGGTGATTTATTCTGAGTAGCAGAGTGAAGAGTGATTTTATTTTCTTCTTTGCACTTTCATGTATTTATTAAATTTTCTACAATTAACAAGTGTAGTTTTATAATCAGAAATTGATAATAAAATATATTACTGAATGTATAAAATACCCCACTCCCAAAATGCAGTCAATATAAATCAACAGAATGTTCTAAATAAAAGTTCTTCACTGAATTAACTACCTTTCAAACGTGGTTTGACAAAAGCAAATGATTCTGACACTGATCCATTAAACTGATATTTAAAAGATATATTTTCAGGGGCCAGCCTGGTGGCGCAGCAGTTAAGTGTGCACGTTCGCTTCTCGGCAGCTGGGGGTTTGCCCACTCTGATCGCAGGTGTGGACTTGGCACCGCTTGGCACACCATGCTGTGGTAGGTGTCCCACGCATAAAGTAGAGGAAGATGGTCATGGATTTTAGCTCAGGGCCAGTCTTCCTCAGCAAAAAGAGGAGGATTGGCCGTAGTTAACTCAGGGCTAATCTTCCTCAAAAAAAAAAAAAAGATATATTTTCAGTGCAAGAGTAAGAATGAGCAAAAGAACACATGCATGAAAGTGCTCAGATAGTTTGAAATATATTTGAGTGATAGAATCAGGATAAATCCCTAGGACCACTTTGTAAAGTCCTGTAGTGAAATTGACCAAAAATGGAGCAGGAAAATCTCAGTGTACATCATTCCTTATGTATCTCTATTACATCTTTTTCTGGTTAAGTCACATTATATATGTCTTCAAATGTGACAAAATTTTGAAAAACAGTTGATTTGAAAATAACGCACCATGACATAGTCAATGAAGAGGTCCAACATTTATCCTCATAAACCGCCCATGAACTTAATCAAAAGGCAGAATGTTCAAAAGCCTAATTCAAGTAGGTCATTTAGGATGCCTACGTGGCAGCAGCGGGAGGCGGGACTCTTGGGTAGCTAAATGATGAAGCAGCTTTACAGAGGAACTCATTAGGCATCTTGTAAGGGTTGAAGGAAGAAAGGGTGTTAAATATTAGCTGCCTCAAATCAGACCACCTTACTCAGCAAACCAATTTTAAAAGGTCGCTACTTTTTTGGAACCAGATAATTTGATGAGACATGAAATAAGGGAAAATTAGTCTAGTTATGAAACATAAGGCATTTCCAAGACTCCAAAGGAGAGTCTAAAACTATCTTCAGATGAAGTTTTCTGCTCTGGAATTTCCAGATGTGGTACGGCTTCCGACAGAGGCCATGAGCATGTCTTCTTCACAAAGTTACCATCTTTAAAACAGAACGCGTAGGCCCTGGGATGAGGGTGATATGGAGTGGAACGATTATTGGTCTCAGCCTGAAAAGATCCAGTCAGTCATTTTCTAGCTGAATGAGCCTGGACAAATTACAACCTCTTTAGCTTCATTTAAATTATTCATAAAATTCAAATAATACTTATCTACTATTCCAGTGACTGGTGAATTAGAAAAATTCAGCCTCCTGTACAGGGCAAAACTCAATTCTTCCCTACTCTGTGTTTCTTCCCTGTGAGTCTCCTTTACTACTCACACAAAACACTTCACTTCTGGTCACCAAATGTGTGGAGGGTTTTCCCCACACCAAGCTATTCTACGGCACTAGCTAGATGTCCCATGATTTAACTCAATTCTGACACTATCCTCTTGAGATAGCATCAGACTCCACAGGTTAAGGGCTCAGTCACATAAGACTGCCCCCGCACCCTCTCCCCCCCCCCCACACACACACTTCAGATGCCAGTCACAAGCCTAGGTTATCACCTGTGCTTCTGACCAACCAGCTATAGATCGGAGGTTCCGACGACACCTCTCCACCCTTTGGGTTCAGTTAATTTGCTACAGCAGCTCACAGAACTCAGGGAAACATATTTACTAGTTTATTAAAGAATATGATAAAGGATATGAACGGCCAGATGAAGAGATACACAGGGCGAGGTCTGGGAGGGTCCCAAGTGCAGGAGCTTCTGTCCCTGTGGAGTTGGAGTGTGTCACCCGCCTGGTGGATGTGTTCTCCAACCTGGAAGCTCCCCAAACCCTGTATATTGGGATTTTATGGAGCCTTCCTCATGTAGGCGTGATCAATTAACCCCATTTCCTGCTCTTCTCCCCTCACTGGAGGAGGGGTGGTGGAGCTGAGCATTCCAAGCTTCTAATTATAGCTTGGTCTTTCTGGTGACCAGCCCCCATCCTAGAGCCACGCAGGAGCTCACCCAGAGTTGCCTCAGTAGAAAAGAAGATGCTCCTAGTGCTCTTATTGCTTAGGAATTTACAAGGGTAAATTCCTTGTAAATTTACAGAGCAGAGATCAACATATATATTTTCTATTATCTCACGACTGGTTGGGAACTTCACATAAGACATATATTTTAGTTAAGAGCTTTATAAACCAAAATTGACACACAAATATAAGACTTAAAAAAATCAATATGGGCACAATCAAATAACTAAAGAAACAAGTTTTCCCAGGAGAAGCAACTCAAAATTAATCCATCAGATACGGCATTGTAAAGTATGGTTAACATCTGAAGACACTGCTTCAAACCGATTCTATTCCCCTGAATTCACTGGTCAATTCTCAAGCAGGTATACTGTGACTAAACTGTTGATGAGAACAAATGTCCACTGACTGGTCATTTTTGAAATAAACTTTTCCTAGATAATTAAAAATACACATACATTTTTCTACCTGGTTGGTCCTCCTGTCAGAAAAGTAGTCTTTATAGTAATCCAGTTTTAACTCATGCCTGCAGCCAGATCAAAGTATATATCAACATGCTATACTCCTTAAGTCCGAGAATCCTGCCTTCTTGGAAAGCCAGAGCCACACATATACACACACTCCTCAGCCTACTTGGGGCTTTGAAGCACAACCGATCCTAGCTGAAAGGCAGGGTCTGCCACCCTCTCTTTCACTCTAGGTGGTGACTATTATTGCCTTCTCCATGCAGATTCTGCTATAAGCACAATAAAAATCAATGAAGACTTGGAACTTGAAGCTGAGACTAGTTTTTAATGAAACCCTGAGGCATAAGACAATGCCCTAAATATGTCACTCTTGATCATACATCTGCTTCTGCGTGCTCATCCATACTGCTCTAGCCTTCTACCATCCTGATCTGAAACTCCAACCCACAGTGCGCCTTCTTCCCGAACCCTTTCCTCCTGGCACCCTAAAACCTGACTCTGAGGTAAAAACCCATCCTACGCCCTCTGCTTCCTTCACTTGCTCCAATCCCTTGCTCTCCCTGTTGAGCCTGACTGGAAAAACCCCTGCTCTAGATCAATTAACTTTCTGTCTCCTCTGTTCCTACACCAGGCTGCACGCTGTAGACCAGGGTAACTATAAAGCCAAGGTCTCAGCTATTTCACACCTTCTCTGCTCAAGTCATATATCTTAACCTACAACCTTTTCTGCAACTCCAGGCAGGATGCCCTATCTTCTAATTTGCTGAGAGAAGCCAGTCAGTGTAGGGTGACTCCCTCAACTTCTCTTGTCTCATCTTAATCACACTTTGTTCCAGTCCTTCATATCAAAAGACATGTCCCTCCCTGTGAGGCCATTTCCTCCAACTGGTTGTCTGGAGAAGACACTGGAAGTGAAGAGATAAATAGGTGGTCACTGTAGTAGCACAAGTGAGCGGCAACAAGGGCCAGAACTAAATTCAAATTTTCAGAGACGAGCTAACCAAGGCTACAACCACGCGTAACCACTAGCACAGGTGTGCATGTCCTTGCATAACCTGGGGCAGGGGCGAAAGGAAGAAACTTGATGGTGTACTTTCATCCTGTGGAAAGAAAGATGGTTGAGAAGAGGTAGAAGAAAAGAGTATAGAACAGTGATCTCTAAAATAGGATGTATGCAAGGTGACCTCATAGGATATGGGAAGAACATAAAATATCTATTTATATTTACATTTCATCTAAAAGCAGCAGGAGGAAATCAACCTTCATGAACATTTACCACTGACGACACCATGCCTGCCCTCTAACGACGCCACAGCATCCTCTCGTGGTCTTGGATGTGACTGAGGACAGAGGGGGCTCTCCACAGCTCCCACACTCCATTTGCTTTCAGCATGTGCAGTAGACGATCGTTTCTCTATGTCAAGCTGGGCAAATTTACAGATTTTATCTCTTTTCAACAAAATAACCTTTACAAAATGTGTCTGAAGGATCCCTACAGGGAAACCACAGATTTAAGACACTTAAAATGCAAGAAACCAACAAATAGCAGGGATGACACTTCCAGAACAAGTCCCTTCATCAGCCAAATCATGAGTTGAATCAAGGAGGATCTCATCAGATTTGACAAGAACGTGGCCAAAAAATATGTCAAGACTATTTGAAATATGCACGTACACCTATATCAATGTTGTTAAAGCTAAATCTCACTGAGCCTTCAGAAATTAGCTAATGATAAAATACATGCAAATGACATCTTAGAAGAAATTAATATACATACGCTTGGCTGTTTGCTCAAAAAACTTTTATTGATGGAAATATGCCATCAAAGAAGTCTGGAGACCACTGCACAGAAGTTAGATTCTAAGGCTGTGGGAACTCGATTTCCTAGTCTTTGCCCTGGAGCAAAAGTAGTTATAATTTAAGATTAGTTACATTCTAAAAGAATGTTTTGTTTTTATTTGAGGATAACTCTGGACAATTTCTTAATCTTTATTTTACTCTTATCTTCTACACAGTCTTTAAATTTCCAATCATGGAGTACAACAAAAGTGTGGGTAAATTAAGATGAAATTCTTTTGAACAAATTTTGCTTTTCATATATTCTTAATTTAGCATATTGGAAGCAGAAGCAAGGAAGAAAAGCTTGTTTTTGTTGTCCTCCATCCTAAACAGATATTCAACATTTCCACAGACACGGGAATTACATAAAATCAGCCCAAGCTGAACAATTCGGTAGGTTAAGTCAGATATTTAAATAGTCCTATGAACTACTTCTTGCACAAACAACTCACCCATGACTGTTCACTTCCAAGTAGATTTTGGCAACCATCAAGTCAATCTCTAACATGCCTCAAGGTAACTCAGTTACAGAAATACTGAAAAGACAAAGTTAGTGTCCTTGCCTTCTTTGTGGGACCCCAAAGGTAAGTTCACAGCCAGGTGGCAGTGTCATCAGACACATTTAGCTTGGGCACTTGCAAATGTACTGTTGGGTGGCTTATCAGCTCACCCATTTGACAATAATGCACATGGGTTTCAAAGCACCTTGTCAAAAAGAGCAAATAACTGCACCTCATTACAATTTCCGACGCGGCAAATATTTAAAGCAAGTTTTAAAATGATCAAAAAAAAGGAAACAGGATCCTTTTCCAGCCTCTCCTCCTTTTCATTTCTACAGGTCAATCCCTGATGGTCAGCAAGGAACTTCCCAAATGCTTCCACACATATTTGTCATAAAAGGAAGCAGATCTTAGATTCGGCCGGCCCATCTACTTCCGCCACAAGTTACGAAGGCAAAACGCTAAGGACAAATAATCACAAGCAGCCAATGAGGCTTTAAGCCGTAGCCAATCAATACTTCCCTGGCTTTGCGTCCGCCTCTTCTCTATAAGTCTCTCCGAAGCTCACATCTATGGAGCGCTCCTAACCACTTCCAGTTTGGCGCTGCCCAATTCAAATTGACTTTTGCTCAAATAAACCCTTAAAATGTTTAATATGCCTCAGTTTATCTTTTAACAGAACCAATGTTTACATTAAGATTTTCAGCGCTGAGATTCATTCCAACGTCCTGTTTTTTAAAGAAAAAGAAGGAAAGAAAGAAGAAAAAAGAGAAAAAGAAAAGGAAAAAAGAAGGAATGTGTGTAGGGGGAGAGGTGTGTCTGTTGTATTCCCTGAAACGTACAGGAGGACTCCTTAGAAGTCAGTGAGGCTCTAGGATCAGTTCAAGAGGAAACAAACATCAGGCATCAAAGTTTGGAAAGCTCTCCATGAGGGCAATTGCTGATAACTCAGAGCAGTTCCTTAAGAATTCCCAGAGATATTTTAAACCGTTTATCTTTCTCCAAAAGCTTATTTTACTACTAAAAAAAAAGCAAAATCCTGAGCTCTTTAACACAAGTGGCAATCAAATAGGCTGACATAAAATCATTCCCATAAATTTGTCTTTGAAGTGGAAATGTGATCATATGCAAAGAACCAAAGGAGTAACCACCATTTCAGCTGCTTCTCAGATGCTATCTTCATTAATCACATGCAAGAGTTAGAACCTGTGATCTCTCTGAGCTTAGAATCTCCCTTTTGGGCGAGAGCTCCCACCTGAGACGCATGCTGTGAAAAAGAAGGAATTTCTATTGCTTAAAAGTAGCATCGAATTTCTGTCAGTGGAAACTGCAGGCTCTTCCGTGTTGGCCTCCAGGAAAAAGGTCAAGCATGGAAATCACCATACTATCCCCTGGAACCCAGACCCTAGCACTGCCGTTTGCTGAAATAAATTTACAGTGTTTTGGGAAAGTCATGACCCGTCAGGCCCAAAGTAGCGATCTGCCATCCTTCCAGTTATATTTTGATGCCATTTTTATATCTGGGAAAATTCTACCATTTGATTTTTAAAGGTACACAGGCCAGAAGAATATCACTCTATTACCTTAATAAAATCAGTCACCCTGTCACACATCCCTGGTTTCAGTTCATGTCTTTTAGTGACTTGTTTATTTACTGTTTCCCCTTGAATATAAGAGGGCAGGGACTTTGTAGCCTCAGGATCACTGACAGTGGCTGGCTCACGGCTGGTACTTATTAAAGATATGTGTGGAATGAGTGGTGAATGTTATTTTTAGTATACGTTTACTGTATATTATATTCCTGTGTTTGATGTCCCACGAACTTAGCCTGTCACACTATTAGTAAAAATAGATCATACACATAAACTTTATTTAAAACAAATAAGCAACAGAAAAGGTTCACTTTAAATAATCAGGGATTCCACATGTTCAAGTGAATATGTTTTATTAAATGCATACTAATATCTTTCTATAGTATGTGAGTATACATAATAAATTAAAATGTATATATTTATTAAATATAGATATAATACCAGAACATGATTATTTCAGATGAGAAATCAAAATAAACCCATTTTTAAGTATCTTTTGGTCACTCCAAATTGATATTGCTCATAAAAAAATACACTGATTTTTCCCTGGGGGAAAAAAATTAATTCCATAGCAATGTAGTTAAGGGACATATTTTATTTCGTAGCTTTCTGCAAGCAAAATTGCTTTGATACAAAATGAGTTCAATGATACAGGTGCTACAGTCCACTCAAGCAAAAGAAAACCTCACATTTATATTGATGCACTTTATAATTATATTCTTAAGTATAATAGGTCTAATATCCAGGACACCTCTGGCCTCACGGGAAGAAATGGCACAGAAATGCTGCATGGTTCTTGAATATCAGAGCACTGGCGAGTGCTTAAAGGAACTTCTGGTGATTTCTGTCAGAGACTGCTTAAAGAACTGTGTGTGGATGTGTTTGTCTTTCTGCCCTCTGTCTTTTAGTTTACACTGAAATCATCCTGAAACAGATCCCTCGTGTGTGTCTTTCGGCTTTTCAGAGTTTCCACAAAAGCAAGGGAATGTCATGAGGTATCCTTAACGTTAGTTCTCCATGTAGTGCTGTGGCTGTCAGAGAGGATGTGGACTTACCTGTAGGTACAGTAACTGATTTTAGTGTGTGCTCCGCACGTTACAGTGCAGAAATGTTAGTGCATGTTAAACTCCTTCTTCCCCCTCACATATGATGTGACATTAACCCCAGAATATCTGACCAAAAATTATACAGAGAAAATAAAAAGACAAATACACAAATAAGGCCATCTGCAGGATTTTAAACTCACCTCTGCAATATTTCACAATAATTTCTACATTATATTTTACATCTTTCAAACTTAAATAATATAATGCTCAAGGAAGGGCCTTGGTGGAACCAATTGCACTATCTCTTTGAGGACTTGTCCAATTTTCTGGCAGGTGATTTCCTCTGGGGTGTGGGGATTTTGGAAGGCTTGGCTGTGGATGGCCGAGAACCTGCTCGGGGTGTAGGCCTGTGTGTTTGGGGGACAGTCTCCACGTCTGAGCACACGGACTGGATTTCTGAAATGTCAAAGTCTGATGCATCGCTGCCTCGGCGGCTGCTGGCTCTGCTGCCAGCTTTGCTCCCAGCTCGGCTTCCTGGTCGGCTAGGAGTCCTCTTGGGATCTGAGGAGAGAGGGCAGAGATGGGTCACTCTTATTACTGGGTCCATTTGCAACAGATTCTTGAAACGTAATGCCACCTCTAATCTCAATGATTCTTCTTGACACCTAGTAAGCACTCAGAAAACACTAGTGGATTCATGGCCTTCCTCCATTCCACAAGGGAATGGAGCCTCACTCTAAGTAGATATACTATACAAAAAGCTAGCTTTACAAACAAAAGATAGGTTTGGGCTCACCCCACTTAAAACAGGATTCCACTTACTACAAACAAACATAAGGAACATATCTATAATTTAAGATTATGCTTTCCAAGGGTTAGCATGTGCACCCAGGGATGTGTGCAGGGCAAACATGGAGCCAACTCTTATGTGTAAGTTTTACCCAAGGATAAGTAATTCAAAGCACATAGGAATTTAAAAGATAAGACTTGAAACTTTCAAGAAGCTTCATGCTTGCCAAGCCCAGAAGCCCATGTGTTAGGTTCACCATTCAGTGAAAAAATACAGGAAGTACTGGCATAAGGCCCCATTGGGCTGGGTTTTTCCAACCAATAAAGTAGAGCCCAGTGCAATTTCTAAGCAGGCGGAAGAGCCAGGCCCTTCCAGCTGGGAGGGGTGGGATCCTGTCGTAGTTTTGTTTCTGTTCTACAGTCCTCCTCTCATCTGTCTTTGGTACTTTCCAAAAGGGATTTTCTAGTGACTCATTTATTCCCTACCTTTGCTGGAGGACTTGGAGGTACATATGACTTGAAAAGAATACAGCATCGTGAATTCGTAATTTCTTTCCCAATTTAGGAAGAAAAGGGACTTTAATCTTCAGATCATACTGCAAGAGCCATTAGAGAGAGAACTGCACCGCACTCACCAGCAAACTGTGTTCGGACTCTGGCTGCCGCCGTTGTTATCAGGCCGCTGTCATCCCCAGAGTGGAAGCCTTTCCCTGATAAATATCCTGGAAGTCGAAGCTTGCTTCCTTGTATTGGTGTCCCCTGTATTTAATCAGTGAAAGGACAGTCAAGATGTAGCTCCTGTTCCACAACATTCCACCCCCACCACTTTACAGAGGGGCGGAAACCCTCCGCTAGACCCCCTTCAGGGGGCGGAGAAAGTTTCCAATGGAAGGAGGCACAGCGAGCTCACTCGCTTTTCTCCACTAATTTCTTATTGTCTCCCTGAATTCAGAGAGAACCTGCTAAAGAAAATGAATTCACGTTGAAGGGAAAACACAAAAATGGAGATCTCCCAAAAGATGGCAAGGAAAAAAAGACAAATTAAACTGTGAGTACATTAGTATCTTTCAGATTGTCAGTGAATATTACAGAGGTAGGAGAGTATCGCCAAAAAAGATGGCGGTGGCATGGTACAGAGAGAAGACGGGGCCCTGAAAAATCGTGCTTGTATATTCTGCTGCCTCCCATGCTTCTAGGGAACTAGGCAGAAATAAACAAACAGAAATAGAACAATAAGTAAATAAGTAATGCCTAGACGCCATCATTTAAACAAACTTCACTGCAAAAAAAAAAAAAAAAAAGTGACATTTATAACCCGTATAATGTCACTTCATTTCCTAGCTCTGTCACCTTTTATAGGCCTTACATACAAGACACTTAAGCATCGTCAGGAGATAATTCTTCTCAAATTCTTATGAGTTCATAGAGAATGTCTAAAGCAATCACAACTACGAAATTTTATTATAAGTCTAAAATCATTGCATTTTTCCAGATCACTACAACATTTAAAAAATTCTCCCAAAGTTAAGAAAATAATCTCCTGAGAAGTATAAGAGATGTCATATTTCTCAAAGAACTCATAGTCAGGGAGCTGTTTGGAGGAAATGAATCTGTAGAAAGTATGTGTGTAGTTTCTTAAAAATTATTTTTTCATTTATTGGTTTTAAGTGTTTAACCTAGCATCTGTAAGACCTTGAGATACATAAGAGTTACAGTTTATTAATATTAATATAATATTCATAACTTGTTTACATATGTAGTCTACACATCTATTTAAGGATAGAATTTATGTATGATTTGTATGCATATAATACTTAAGTTTTCAAAGTACCTTCACATATATAACTACAATTAATCCTCACACTCACCTAATCCCAACTTTTTCACAAATGTGAAAAATGAGGGCCCAGGGAAGAGATTTGCCCAAGATCTGACAACTTTGATCTACTTAAATTTCTAACTAAGAATCTCAACAATCCATGAGAAAGTGAGGGCCTACAAATTACAAAATATATCACTCAAAGGTGACAGAACTCATCACCGTGAAAGACATGATCACTCTCAGAAAGCCTTGATTGTTTTGATTTTATTGTCACAAACCCTACCTAAGACTTTAAAGATCCTTCCACAGAAGTATACTGTTTGTTGTTGTATGTTGTTTGTTGGCTGGCTTTTGTCTGATGAGGTTCTTTGAAATGAAACATAGTTTTGTATTAGTCAAAATAACACACTTAGACTTTAATTTTGGGGAGTCTCTACTTTTAAAAAATTTGAACTGACAGAGCAGCATAGCCCTAAATATTGAAAACAGACATGTTGCTTGAGCTTAAACTGTTCTCAGTTTTTGCTACAATAGAGCCACCACAAGTGACAGATATCTCGAGAGGTCGCATGTAATACTAACGTCTCCCATCTGAGGGAAGGGGTGGAAATGAGGAAGAGCTGAAGAATGGGCTGTTTCTGCCCCACTTCTGCCACTGTTAGGAATGGTGTTTCCATCTGAGTCATGAGGGTAGCGAAATCTTCTCTCCCTACCTCTTATTATTGGTGTGACGATTAGATGATACATAAGAAAGTGTTTTGAAAAGGACTTTTTAAAGGCACTAAATCACTTTTATACGAGGGTCCTGGCCTTTAACATGAAATACTGCCTTCATTTCAATAAAAGTTGTTTGGGGATTTCCCCCCAACAATTATTGTGATTCTAATCAAATACGTGATTATTTGCTGCTGCTGTTTGTCATTTTTACAGAGAAGTTTCTTTAAAAATATACGGTTGGCTTTCAATTGAATGTAAATGATCCAATATATGACTATCATCTAAATATCTTATCTCCATATATCATGCCATATTAAAAAGATAGAGCATGCTGGAGTAATAATATCATTAAAGTCTAATAAAGATACATACCTTTTGAAAATGATAGACAACTTTTTGCATACCAACCCCCTGCAGTGATAACTCAAAGCCTTATACGTCTCACCTACCCAGCGTTCTTGGGAAGAAATAAAAGTAACTGACATTCAGAAGGACCTTGCCCATAATGAACACTCAATGAACATTCTTTTAATTTAATGGATTCTCTTGCAAATGATCCCGCTTCTCACCTAAAGGGGGTTTGTTGCATTTCTTGCCCAGATTATGTCTGGAAGCAAAAGCATACCATCACCTTTAAAAGAAACTTTACTTAGGTCTAGTGTAATCTCCGCCCTGTATTTCACTCTCCCAAGAGAGAAAAGTAAAATTATGTATGAGTAAGTAAACAAAAACACAACGCAGACACAGAGCCTGCAGGTGTGACTATGCTAACCTGATACCAACCCAATGGAGAAGCTATCAACTGTCTTTTCTGTTAACCCCTTACTCTCACATCCTCCTGGAAATGCTGGGTTGACTGATAGTTATTTCATAGAAGTCCATAGAAAGATGCAGGATTATCAAAAGTACATATATGAAGGGAGAGGTGAAGCAATGTTAGTGGGTGATGTTTCAGTGAAAAAGACTGTTAGCCTGGGAGCCGGGGCCTTACAATACCTCTGCAGACGGCACGGACAAGTCTGAGCACTCTGCTGGCTTACAAGGAGTTGACATTTTGCTGTTTGTCAACCATGGTTTACCATAATTGCGTGTTAAAGGATGGAGAATCTGTATGGAACAATGGCAAATCAAACGTAAAGGATAGCAGATAAAAAAACAAAGCCACAGAAAGAGATATTCATAGCAAGGAATCACATTTCACAGTAAGAATGATAATAATTAAAAATAAGTGGGAAGATTTGATGGCAAACCATACACACCAAAAAAATGAAAGAAGCTTTAGGAAAAAAAATCAGTCTGATAGGGAACCAAAGGCCCTAAATAGACAGTCTCTATACTGGCCACAAGGCAAAAGCATATTTTTTTTTAAAAGACAGTCCTTCATTCGCCATATTGTCAGAAGGGACAGAAACGGAGAAAGCTGGTCCTACAAACTCTAGGGTCCTAAACCATTCCAAAGCATGCTCAGGCCACTGACTGCACACAGGAGGAAAACGTCTCATGCCCAAGGCCTACCTTGGGTGTGCTGGTGGCAGGGACCTGTGGGGACGCTGCCTGGGCAGCCTGACTGGACACAGAAGTTGATCGGTTGGGCGAAGCTCCTCGCGATGAAGGCCGCGATCTTCGGCCCCGGGGTCGGAAAGCAGCCATGCCCTGACTGGCACCATCCGCTAAGATGAACTTCTCCCGAAGTTCCATGTTCGTCCTTCCTTTAGCTGGAGCATTGAACACACAACAGTGGACACAAACAAAAGGGGGAAAAGAGGAAAAAAAGTGCTCAATCCTTGACGGGGAGAAGCACCACCTGGCAGCACAGATCACGTTGAGGATTTCAAGAACATCTTTTTGCCATGCCAACTCCAACTCAGCATAACAAAAAGTTAAATGCATTCCTTTGCAATGCATTCCTTTTGGATACAGGTAAGTTTGGGAAAGAAAAAAAAAAGTGTGTTTATTCTAACACTAGACACCAGCAAGAATAATCACTATTAAACAAAGAGTCAGCATGAAAATGGAAAGCTCATGCTAAAATATTGTTAATCCACCAGCTACTGATGCCCACATGGTTTCAACACCCTTTCCCCACACGGAGAAGACAAGCCAGGAAGGCAGGGACTGTGTCTTTTGCATGTACTATGGAGGTAAGGAGAATGCCAGTATTTTAACATCGGGATTAATTAAACAATAGAATTACACAGAATGAGAGATGGCTTGTTAATCAAGACGACAACACATAAACTTCCAGGTTTTTCACTTCAATGAGGCAGCTAGTATTTTTACTTTATGCCTTGAAAAACTCTGTTTTACCAACATGCAATAACGAACACCAGACCCAAGGACACATGAGGTAATCAGTGATGCGACACTCATACGAACACATATGCACGAGGAGGACACGCCCCCAGAGCCAGATGAGCAACGTGTTAGCATGTGTCTGATCACTTCTAGAACCCTACGTTTGCCACACACTGGGGTGTGTTGAATTTTCACAATTTAAATTTGGAAGCACCAGCTCAGTTGGATATGAGTTAAGCCATACGCAATGGAGGAAGCGTGTTATTTGAAAATAAATGATGAAAGCAAGAATGTAAAAGTAGGAAAGAGAAAATGTAAGGGAGGAGAGGCAAAGAGAGGGGTTGCCAACCTATAGGAGGCTGAGTAGTAGTAATTGAAGAGTTTGATTCCGAACGTAACATTTTACTCCCATGATGATGAACTAGAAAAAATGACACAGGATACCAATCACATTAAAGAATACTGTTAGCAGGAGAAGAAACAAAGTACAGTAGTTGAATACGCAAAGGGCGCTCAGATTGGGCCTTCAGCACACATTTCAGAAGAAAAGTTGCATGAGGAAAAGCAGCACTCAAGGGTTTGACTCAATAAAAACGTGTATTTAGAAGACTTTGTGACAGTCGTGCTAACTTTTCTAAGCAGCCCAACAGAACACCACATGTCCTAATTTCTTTATTTCATAAATGGAGCTACCTCCCCTGAGGCTGCATTATTTTTGAAATAAATATTAAATCAAAAAGGGCGCTCTTGTTATTTTACTCCTTTTGAGGGGGTATCTCTGACTTGCAGAGAGCAGAGCTACTGTGTGTGGCTGTCTAACACCCCATGGTGGCCGCAGCAGAGGCCTGCTGATTGCACAGGAGCTCACTCTGACGGACCTGGGTACTCAGATGCCAGCACTGAAACAAAGGCGCCCCATGGGAGGAACTTTGGCCTCCCACTTGGTGGCCTAGTGGTGCCAGCACAAACATTTGTTGTTGTCCGTTGGTTTAAAAGGATTAAAATGAGCTCACAGGTTAGAGAAAGGCAAAAAAATTTTACTGTTTTTTTCAAAGAAAAATAGCCGTACTCAGTAAATGGGACCTACCTAGAAATTGCAATTGAATGACCATTTGTAAGTTAAATCAACTGAGAATTCAAATACTGACTATAGCTTCCTAAGTGACTATAGCAGACCAAGCACTCTTAGGCTGGTAGATATGGGGAGAGCGCTCTCCTCTAGCTCTGCTATTTAATGAGAGATGAAATCCTTTCCTTGATTGGTATAACTACTCATTTTGAAAATTGCAGATGGGAGCATCTCATTGAGAAAATCTGTTGTAGTATTTCCTGCCTACCAGTCTCTATTTATCCAAGAGAAGTAAAAAAACAATGAGAAGAACATGGTTTACATGATGGCCACAAGTTCTTTGAGAACTTCAGGCTGACGGACCAACGTGAAACATTCACTTTTGTATTAAATGACCAAAATTATACCCAGTATGATTTTGATGCTGGAAAATAATACAAAAATTGATCCACTCTCAGGGTGTCATTATCCTGACATCGGCATCTCCTTACCCCTGCAGGGATCATTTTTCACTAAGAACTCATCAAGTGCCATCCATCCGCCTCCGACACGGACCATCACGGTACTTCGCAGGATTCGAACAAGTCGCAGTTGCTGAGAGTCTCCAAACTGTGAAGATGAAGAAAGAAGAGCCTCTAGTTGTCAGAAGGGAGAGCAGAGGGATGCTGCGGTAAAGGATGACGTGCAACCCGCAGCAGCGGAAGCAACCAACTTTAACCTCTTGCTTAGTTCACAGCCATTAGTAAAATCTCAGAAAAAGGGGTTTGTAATGATCTGCGTTAGACAGCTGCATGCTCATTTAGCCCAAAGGAAATAGTTTGAAAAAAGACAACGAAGGTTATCACGCATAATAATGAAGCTCTCTCCTAAAAATGATTTTTCTTTCTTCTGACAGAAACAACATTAGTAAGGCAGTAATTGAAAAATGTTTCTAGAAACTAAACACAGCCATGAAAAGAAGCCCTGGCCCACTTGTCCAGGGTTTACACAAAATAAGATGATCCTAAAGAAAATGTAATTAACTCTGATTTTTCTTCATTAAAACTTCCTTTTATACTAAAACTGTTTTCCGCTGAAATCTGTGGGAGAAATCTTCAGAAACTCATTTTTTCTCTAAGAACAGTTTTGGCTTAGGGAGATGAAGTAGTAAGTGAACTTGACCAATAAAAATTTCACAGTGAAATAAATTTCTGTGTCACTAATAATCTGGTAAACCAATTCGTTAAGGGCTGGATTAAGGTGCCATTTTGGATTGCTGTAATAGCAGATAGAACAGGCACTGCCAGATTGTTACGGATACAGCTTTCTCTTAAAGCTGTCTGAAGCATACTCGCTGACGTTCAGAAGCAATTGCCTTTTTCTTGCCCTTTCAATGGATCTCCAATCATCTGGATATGTTCTAAATTCTGCAAGTCCTGGATAAATGTCTAGATTACAGATAGTTTCTGAACATAAAGTTTATTTGTTTTGAAAGCCCATGAGAAATGATTTTATGCTTTTAAATCATTTCTAATAGGCTCACGTCCAATTTATAAAAACCACGAGGCTGAATTTCGTGGTTGCCAACCCAGCAGATACCACAGCAAGATGAACAGTCAATTAAACACCAACAGCATCTTTTTAAGGCAGGTAAGACACAATTGTGACTTTGATTATTTGTCTGGGTTCATGACGGATAAACAGAAAACTGAGTAGAAACAATGTGCTACTTTTCATAGGTTTTAACACTGAGTTTTGGGGAGAGAACCCTAAAACAAAGCCAACCATTCAAGACCCTGAAACTCAGAAGGACCTATAAAGCATGTAAAATGCACCAGCAGGAACTCATGCGTTTTACATCAAACCTTTTTATATTGCTATTTCCAAGTCCATTTTTAAGCCTTGAGATTTAAACTTTCCTATAATTGAACCTGTTCCTAAAATGTAAATTAAAATTTAAAAATCAAAATATGTATTTATTTTGTTAGAAAAAAATTGGTGCTGCTAATAAGCAAAGGGAAAGGAGGGGATTTAAAGAAAATTACCCTTAAGGAACCAGATAATTAGAAAAAACACTTTTAGTCCAAGAATATGTTCAAAACAAAAGTTTAAAGACAAAACTAAAGTATACTATAGAGATGATATTTCAATTCTAACAAATAGGAATGATTTTAAATTTTATTTTGCTACAACTAGGATATACAACTATGTGCTGGGGCTTTGGAGAGGGTGAAAAAAATGAAGAGGAAGAGTGGCAGCAGACGTTAGCTCAGGGCCAATCTTCCTCACCAAAAAAGCATTAAAAAAATTATTTTGAGAAGACATTCTCTAGACAACTAACACTGTCTTCAGAATTGCCTAATTTTCCCAAGAGCTAAACTAAGAGACAAGAAAAACAGACTAATGTTGTTCTTTGTGCTTTCAGTGAATAAAACCTTTTGAGGTGAGTACTTCATCCCTTCTACAAATAAAAGATGCTATCCCAATTGATGACTCAGAAAATAACAAGAATGGAAAAGTAACTTTTTATGTATTATAACTAATGGAAGTAACTGAAAATTTCTATTCAAAAAAATTATGTGCTTGAAATAAATGGGGATAATAGGTAATTTGAAACTTAAGATGTAACATGGCTTAAAAACTCAGTGGAAGAGGTCAACATCTAATATGATATGGTCAGGTTCTATAAATAGCACAGTTCTTTCCAAAAGCATACAGTAAAAAACTTTTCTCCTTGTTTAAATCAAAACACAATTTTTCTTGTCTTTAGTTCTAGAATTCTGATCGTGAGGCAGTGCCACTGGACAGTTTACGTGGCCTTTTAAACGTGAGGTCAAAATGGCATGAAGTGTGACTTTAAGATGTCACGTAAATTAAAAGAGAGAAATTTCCACAAAAGGAATGACATCATTTAAAACCTCCAGAGTTAAAACTTCCACCCAGAGGATGCAAAGCCCTAAATCAAGGACTTAGGACAAATGGACAACAGCGGCTTTGGAAAGAACACGTTACTTGTGGCTGAGTGCCACGGGCACCTCTCACTGCTCTGTCTTCCCATGTCATCACTTGATGCTGGTCCTTCTCTAGCTGCCATATACCACACACCCTCACAGGTTATTAGCAATGAGACTAGATAGAGATGTGTAGGGAATCAGATTTGTGTTCCAATGTGCACTTGCATAAAACATATGCAAACAGTAACATTAAAAATGGGATCTGAAAATGGCATTTGTCATACTGTAACCAGCCAAGCTACAGTTCATTATCTGGTTTGCTTAAAGGTAATCTCCTCATTTGAGACACAAGGCAAAAAGGAATCCTGGATGAAGGACCCTTATAGCGTTTACAGAAACACCACGCCAACCAACAATGTAGTAGCTAGGGAGACAGCACGGGAAAGATTGGCCATGGCAAGCTTTAATGATTATGAATTAAAGTTAAAAAAAAATCATTGGGAACTTGAGAATACATTCCACTGGTTTATACCTGATTTCCCAGGAAGAACTGATGAAAAAAAATGAAAAATGGAAGAAAGACACAATTAGTTCAACAAGAAACTCTATGGCTCTAGAACACACACACAGACTCTCACACTCTGGGCTTCTGGATATAGTATCTAGTTTAGAGATGTGCAAGTACCCACCTGTCCCAAATTCAAACCAAATATCAGAAAATTTTCTATACAAATTTTTTTTGAAAATCTTTGGGTTTCAAATTTAGTTAAAAATTTGAATAGGCGCATGAATATTTTTCAATGTAGAAATGCAAAAAAAAAAAAAAAGAAGAATGTTCCATTTGTAAGCAACATATTGTATTAGGGAGACTCAGCACATTTCCTATCTAGCTACTACATACAAGAGATGCTCCAAAAAAGAGAAAAACGATAGAGAAAGAGTGACAAAGTTACACTGGTCTTCAACTAATTGTTTCAAAGAAGGTGAACCAAGTTACTAAAATTTTGAATAAAAGGAAAAATTACTGGACAAATAGAAAACACTGCCTCTTTTTCATATTTACAAAAATTAGTCAACATTTTTAACTTCATAGTTCTGGCTTGGAATAGATCTGCTATTGGAAATGTCAAAACTTAACTCTAGCCATAATAAAATATACTAGGAAGTAATACGAATCAACCTAAATATATAAGATGCATTTTCCTGTGAATGTTTTTCTCCTTAAAAGTAATATACATGTTGTGTATGTCAAAGATATGTCCTCATATACAAAATGCAGGCTATTTTTATATAAATTAAAATGACAAGTTGGAATTTCACATACCATTAAATTTTCATATGCGGTAAAACTAAATAATTAGCACTCCTGGAAAACAATGCAGATCAAATTGCATACAAATTTCCATTGTTATCCTTTAAAATTTGGAAATATAAAGTTGTTCTGAAAACTTACCCTGTATTTGTTATCTCCAATCTGTTCAACTTGAAATCGTTTTGCACATTTACACTTAGCTACCTGCCTTGTCACCTGCCAAAAACAATGATGAAATAGCCACTTTAATGTTACTATCACACAGTGGAATCCTTAAAACCTTGACACAACTACTAAATACGAAAAGAAAAAAACGACTGCGTGAATTGTGCATGCTCTCGGGCAGCACACACTATTACGGCTGTAGGCGCCGGAAAGATGATGAGTACCTCATCTTCGATTTTGTCGGCGTCAGTGACCGGTTTATACGCATCTTTATTTGGGTGAAGTGCTGCTACAAATTCATAGTAGTCAATATAGCCATCGCCGTCTCTGTCAAAGATGTCTGCAACTGCGCTCATCTCCAGGCGACTGGTCGGGAACTCTGAAGTTTTCCAAACAATAATTGACAAATTTGTAACGTATTGAAAGCGTTCACTGTAATGATCTGATGCACTGTGAAAGGACTCCTCTCATCCAGCTAACTAACATCTATCAACTGACACATTTATCCTTTGCTTCCCCCTTTTTTTGTGAGAACATTTCACTTCTCCTCTCTCAGCAAATTTCAATTACACACCCAGTGTCATCAACTGTAGTCACCCTGTTTTACACAAGATCCTCAGGCCTTCTTCATCTTATAGCTCCACGTTGGTACCCTGTGACCAGCCTCTCCTTATTTCCCCCATCCCAGCCCCTGGCAACCAATTTTCTACTCTCTGTTTCTGTGAGTTTGACTTTGTATTTAGATTCCACATAGAAGTGATAAGATACTCTCAGTATAAGCCATATTACATTCCCTATGAAAGTGTCTAAGACCTGCTACTTACAATAAAATACTACAAAAAGGTTTAAGTCTCTTAAAAAAAAAAAGTAAGTAGTCTAACCTCTTAATTCTGCCTCAAGACATTCTCAAGTGTACATTTTAATTAATGTGGCTGGTTAAATTATTAGGGTCATCAAATATATTAAAATTCTTTAAAAAATTGATTTACATCATAACAAATGAAACTGCTATATCTGTGACTTAACTTTCATTACTACTAGGGTGAATCTTTTGAAATTGCTGTTTTTCTAGGTTGAAAAATTGTTTAATATTGGCAAATTTCATACGGTTCAATTACTACTTAACTTAAGGAATAGATTAATTTTATATATATGAATTCATATATATTCATATACAAAATTTACTTTACAAATGACTTCCAGTAACATCTGCCAGAGAAATCATATCCACATGACTGAACCATCAAACAAGAAGGTGACACATAAGAATTTTCACGGCGTTCTAATTTCCTACTAATGACAACCTTAGATCAGAATGTGAATTAGAATCAAAAAGAAAGAGACTGACTCACATTTACTGACTTCCTATTGTATGCCGGGCAACACCAACAATCTAAGAATCAAATATTATTAACTTTATCATTCTAGTGAAGACACGGATTCATGGAGTGAGGGAATATATCTGTGGTCACACAATTAATTAGTAATTGTGCCTGACTCCAAAGCAAAAAATTCTACCAGGGACACTTTTTTTTTTGAGTGGTGACTTCACAGCCAAGTTTAAGGGCAATGATTTATTGGTAAGACAAGTTTACTGGCCCCACAATTTAAACTGTGCTTATTTTTTTTTTTTAATTACATCAATTACAATCACCTCTCTTGAGACTTACTTGAGGAAAGAATTCCATCGATAAATTCTTGTCGGGTTATCTTCCCATCCTGATCTTTATCAATTCTCCTGAAGAAGTCCATCACTCGTGATTTCTTGTGATTCATCCATCGCATGTATTTTTTGCGCCAGATATCGAAATCAAAGTTAGCAAATTCCCTCAGCTGAAAAGGGCAAAGAGTATCTTGGTTGAGTTAATGCTGTGCTCGAACTGTATCTTGTACTATGTGAATCACGTTATTTTTAATGATCCTCTAGATAATACACATATCTTCCCCGCTTCAAAGAAAAGTATGATCCTGCAAAGGAGACTCAGAAACATTTTGCTGTAAAGTTTATTTCACTACTGTCACCGGTTTTTCTTTACAAATAGAGGAAACAAATAAAACTCCTCAAAAAGTCAAACTTAAAATCTGGGATAATGCCAAAATCATACAGGTGGTCTGCCCCCAAGTAACACCACTAGTAAGTTCTCTCCCCCTGGGCAGAGGCCCAGCTCCACAGCACTCACCCTTGCTCTCTCTGCTATTTGCCACTTTAACTCTCCTAGACATCTAAAATTCTCCCAATTTCAGAAACTGAAACTCTAAATCTGAGATCAGAGAACATACATAATTAAAATATCTGAATTATAAATGGTTATATTTGCCAGGTCATACCACCAAGGAAACATATGTCCAGCCAGATCTTTTCTTAAGGAGTCAGCTTCTGATTATATTAAATCACATTAGTTTTTTACTTTATTGATTTCTTAAATCCAAGTCCCATATATCAGGTTTTCTTTTTTCCCACAAAAATGTACATACTTTTGGTATTAATTTTAGAAATGATATATACACTCAAGTAGCATGAGTTTGCTTATCTATTATCAGCAAAGTTGAAAAATCAACATTTTGGCAATGTGTTATGGTAAATGAGGGTGAATGGCCATATCGTGTGGAATATGAGAGTTTTCTGACCTCCTCTAGTCTGTCCAAGGCGTCATTAAGCTTCCTCCTTCTTTCCAATGCGAGGAGCCAGACTTGCTGCCATTTGCTCACCAATAAGTTGACCCTGGGATTCTTGGTTTCGATTTGTGTCTGTGATCCAGAGGGATATAAGCTTGATGCTGGGAAGCGTTTTCCTGTCAAAACACAACTTTAGTTAGGATGGCAGTTTGCAGGGTTCTGAAATATGTTAAGGGTTGGCCTTTCTTGTTCCTGGCTAAGGCTGAATCAATTTAATTACTGGGTATTACAAACAGAAATATCCTTTTTAGATGACGCATAAGGCCAAGGTCCAAATCTGTTTTAATTATTAAGGATCACATACTCTTCATATAAATTAGAGAAATATATCTAGACAGGGGCATTTAAATACTGGAAAGCTCTCTCAATAAATTTATGCTTACAATATTTTCCAGCTTAAAATCCGTGCCATTTCAGTGACAATGAAGTACCTTGTGATCCTCTTCTTTGTTAAGGTATGATAAAAGAAATCTCTCAGGGCAGTGAGAGTATCTGAGAATCAGTCACAGAAAACCCAGCTGCCCTTCTTAGAGGATAAGGCTAAAGGAGGGCAGGTGAGGGCAGGATACAGGGCATTCAGGAGAGTCAGAGCAAGATACTTTACAAATTCCAACCAAACATGGAAGTGTGCAGCTTTCACCCAAGTCCATTTTCCACTGAGCTTGTGTTTCCTGTGCATAGTCTTATACCCCAACTTACCACCTTATTAAAGTTCTCTCCCTCTTTCTGGCTATTTTTCACAAGTTTTTATAACTTCACAGAACAATTATCTCAATGCATTTTCCTCATCTAACTAAATGGTTTAATGTGATCTAGAAAAATTATTGGCTTAAAGTTATATAGGAAGTTAGTGTCCAAGCTGGGATGTGCCCACAATTCCTAACTCCCATAGGGCTATATAAAAATATCAGTGGCTAATATTTATTGAGCCTTTGACTATATGCCAGGAAGTATGCTAAGCACTTCATACACATTAGCTCATTTAATCCTCCCCACAGTCCAATGAAGTTATAATTACCCCCTTTTACGGATGAGGAAATTGGGGCTCAGAGAGAGTTTAAGTAACTTGCCCAAGATTATGTTTCCCGGTTGGTAAGATAGCCAAGGAATCTGTCTCCGGATTTCTTAACTACTTTGTTACCTTGCTTCCTTGTGCAATATAGTAACTACAATAGATCTGGAACCATTTTTTTTTATGAAGGCACCATTCAGAAATACACAAAATGTATGATATAAATTGTGCTTCTTTTAAATCTTCTCCATGCTAGCTATTATTGTTTTTAATAACATTCAGTTGGGTCAAGGTCACCTGAGAAGTAAGTAAATAGAGCCTGAAGTCATATGAACATGGGCAGAATTTATCAGATTGCTGGTCACTAATGGACAGTTAGGTCATGAACTTTATCCAGGTCATCACCATTTCTGTTATATTTCACTTTAAGGTTATTTATATAATAGAAGCAAAATGAGACAATTCAAAGGGGGGGGGGTGATGATTTCTGCTCCTGTTGCTAATTTTTCCAATTGCTTATTTTTCAATAAGTTGCTCCAAAACTTGAGCCTGTGTATTCTTTCAAGAAAACCTTTTATGATAAAGAGCTCATGTTGAATCACCAATTGCTCCAAAATTTCAAACAATAACTCAAAAAAAAACGAACTTCCTTGCTTAACCATCTCCATTTTAAAGAAATTGGCTACTGCTTACTTCCTGCTCGTCCCTTATCCAAGACTGGAATGTGGGACTGTAAGGAGGAAGGGTCGGCTGCTCTCCTTTTATAGGTCTTGGTAACTTTGTCCACATCAGGTTGTTTTCTGGTCATTTCCTCCATGAAGGTCTGAAATGAAAGAAATGATGTCAATTAAATACAAGTATACCAGAGAAAACCATCTTTAGAAATGAACTAAAAACAAGATAAAAGGACTATGCTATTATTTCTGAAAGAAAAAAATAAACTATCATGTTTTATGTTTGGGGGGGGAAATCTAAAACGTTATAGCTGCTAAGTAATTACAGCTTTATGAAAGCAAAGTGTTTTAGTTTGAATACCAGACATGGGAGCAGCTATGTGAATAATATAACCTGTCTGTGCACCAACCAGGATCAAGCTTTCAAGTGCTTCCTGAAGAATCTTAAAGTGAGCATTTGTGTGCAAAGCAATTAGTTAACTGGAGTGGTTCCTAGGACTTTTCTGTGGCACATTTCACTGACATATTTGAAATATTTAAGATGACTTTGACATACAGTGACATAAAGCATCCATGCTAAATGTGGATATATTTTCAATATTCCTGTCAATAAATATACTCTGCCAAAGAGGGTAAAAGCTATTCAGGTTAAAGTTTATATTCCTATCTTTAAGTTTATATGAATAACTTTCCACGTCTTATCTCATCTCTTTAGGCTTATCATTATTGTTTACTAGGTATCCCAAATCTGGAATATGTGGCAAAGGCAGAGACGGTGGTGAAAAATGATGGAGAAAGGAGGAGGAGGCAGACAAGAGGGAAAAGTGAAGGAACACATTTTTGGACTATTTGTCACGTTGGAGGACTCTGATCACAGAGAACATGGCCTGAGACACTTCAGGGCCATCACAGACATCGATATCTCATACTTTTATTAAAATATAACAGCAATGTTAACTGCTTAACCAACTGAGCTGATGCAATGTCCCTGTGTAAATGTATATCAAACAAACTGACAAGCACACACACAAATCAGACTCAGTGCGACTGATGCCCGTCACTTCAGAGTTTACAACAGGGAGAATATAAAGGAGAAGTAATTTTTTTTGAGCAAGACGACGTGTTCCCTTGTAGATATGATGTATTTGAAATACTGACAGTCATCTTGGGCGACGGTTAGCAGCAGAGAGTAAAACGTGCAAACATGGAGCCATACAAGGGAGGGTGAGATCACCGAGAAAGGGCGGAACGGAAGGAGTGGAGAGCTGAGGATAAGACGGAGGGAGAGCTGACATTTAGAAAGCAAGAGGTGGGGCAGGAGCCAATCTGAGCCAGCACCACATGTGTATAACTTCGCAGAGGCCAAAAAGGCAAGAGTTTTGGGAAGGTCACAGAGGGAGAGGGGAGACGATGAGAATTAAGTGACTGTGAAGAGAGAAGTTTCAGGGCAGGGGTAGAATTAGAAACCCAGCTGGAAGGCGTTGAGGAGTGCACGTGAGGACGTGAGAGGAACAAGCACAAAGCAATCTTTTGAGAAGTACGGCACAAAAATATTGAGGGGTTCGGATGATCCTTATTTTACCTGGTGTTCCGCAATGAGGGCTTTCACCTCTTCAATCTCCTGGGGGATGACTTCTTTATCCTTCTCACTGAGCGTGGTTTCAGCCCACTGCAACCAAGCCAGCAAAGCTTCCAGCAATTCCTGTTTCGCAATGAGCCCAGCCAGAGCACTCGCTAGTCTCTGCTGATGTTGCTTCGCCCAGGCCAGCACCTGTGGGAGAAACAGAAATTTCACTGAATTTCTTCCATCTTAGTGAATAATTTAACTGATGTAAAATACAGAAAAGTTAAATGCAAATTAGGATCATCCTGGGCTAGACCCATAACACTTCTGGTCTCTCTAGATCCCGGCAGTGGTACTAAGACCCAGCTTGTATACAGGAGCCCCCTAGGGTGTTTGCCGCCTTCAGAAGTTGAGGACATCAATCACGCAGGCTTTCTTTTGCTTTCTAAGTTAAGTTCAAATATGCATTTTCTGAAAGATCAAGTATGCTTAATCCATGCAGCATGGAGTAGAAATAAAAACAGCTAAGATCTTACAGACAGAATTAACTCACTTCGTGCATGCAATTCATTCCACAAGCATATACCACTCTGAAATACCATTTAACTGCCGGATTAGTCAACAGATACAATGTGGAAGTGGGACAAAAAGTTATACAGTGAACCAAACATTTGCCTTTTCACGTTTCAGGGACATAGCTGCAACATGCCCTTAATGTTTTAAAGAAAAGTGGATTGCAGAGACAGGTAATACACACAGGAAGGGTATTTGAAGGGACGCTTCTCTCTGCAGAGGCCACATGTTTGCATGGCCGTAAGTGCATCTTAAGTGCTGACATTTCTACACCCACCCGGCCCCTGACTCTCAAAGCCACTACTGCTCTGAAGATCATCTGAGAGACACTGACCTCCTCAAACCTGGCCCGGATGATTGTGATCCAGTGCTTAATGGTGGTGATGGAGTCAGGGTGGCAGATGGCCAAAACGGCATCTCCCATGCTGGTGGCTTTATTGAGTGCAGCTCGTTTTTCTTCCAGTTTCTTCATGAATTCCTACAGCAGAAAGAGACTTCAATTAGCTGTTGGCACTGGCTGAAAACAAAACTCCCTGACGTTCATCTGACTGTCAGCATTAAACAAATAAACAAGAACCTCTGATGGTTTATTCACAGCTGGAAATAATCCACTAATTGGGGAACTAAGAGGGGAGAAGGAACAAAAATAGAAAACAAAGTACTTTCTAACATGTATCTCAAAATACAAGTATAGGATAATCTCTCGTGCTTTACAAAATATGTTCTGCAAAACACACATTCCCCTAAATTTGGATATATTATAACTATAATGGAGAATAGGATTGGGAGAGACAGTAATACCAGAGATAGAAATAATATTGATTGCAAAACAAAACTGTTCTAACAATTAAGACAAGGAGGTTAGTACTTAAAATAGCATTATCTGTGCCAAGAATGATAGGAATATATACTAAAAAGGTGCCAAGGAAGACAGAAGGCTGGGGAAGGAGCTGTAAATATTTGGGGGTGTGGGATATAGAGCCCAAAGGTCCAGGCAGGAAGGAGTTAGGGGGAGGTTGGAGGTAGTGGGCCAACAGTGGGCCAGCCTGTGTGAGAATGGTCCCTTTCAAAAGCCAACAAGAGCCATTCTCTGCCCTGGCAGGATAAGTAAGTCTCTATAGGCTTCAAGTCAACCTTTTACATGACAAATGTTTCACATACATAACTGTACTGTACTTTCTACCATCACGTGGTTAAAAAATGAGGATGTTTGCCCTACCAAAGGTGACACGCTTCCAAAATCTCACACTGAATGTCAAGCATCCACTGACACCCCAATCTATCTGGACCCCCATGCTAAGAGGGATTTCTTAATCATACTGACCCGGGGTGCCAGAGGCTGCAGACATAGCTGACGTGTGTACTTCTCATGCCATGAGACCAGAGCAACCATTGGAAAACAAGGTGTGTCCCGTAATGTCCAGTGACCTTTTGTTTTTAACCTCGGTGAAGCAGCTCTGTTATACACCCCCTACTCTGGCATTTTGCTATGTTTAAATAATTTGTCTACATACATATCTACTAGACGTTAAGGTCCACAAGACCAAAAGACCATGTCTTACTCAATTTTGTGTCTTTGTGATTGAATAAACGCTTTTTAACCTTTTATTTGCACATTTTTACTGTTGTGGAGTCAAGCTTCAATTAACAATACACTCTGCTAACATGATCTACTTTTTAAATATCATGACCTACCCTTAAAAATGTTAATTTCCTCCATTAAAGACACCCTTAAATGAAAGGAAAAAAACTTTGCTAGGAAGAGAAAACCAGAGGTAAGAACAGCCGTGCCTTCCGGAGGACAGGCGGCCTGATCACATACTTCTAATGCCTCCTACCCCTGGATGAGCCAGGTCCTGCCCAGAAGGTTGTGGCCTGACTGTCGCTGCCTTCTCTGCTCCTCCAGTCTTGTCGCAGTGCCACTGTGGTGGTTTGTGCACACGTGGGAAAGTTTGCCATCTTTAGAAATTGGATTATACAGAGAAGTCTCTAGTCTAGGCGCTAAGATATTAAATTAAATATTCTGTTTTTCTTCCATTGGTGAATGTGTGAAGGGAAGCAAAAGAAATTAGAATGAATAATGTTACTGAAAAATATTATTACTAAGAATTCCTTTACAAAATTACACATAGTTTTATGCTATTTAAAAATATTTAATGATGATTTGTTATACAAACTACTACCTCTACTTGGATACCTGCTTCCTGATGTTTCTGGGGGTTTCCTGGTCCTGCTGTGAGGGCGGTGATACCACCAGTGGCCTTTTGTCTATAGAATATTAGATATGACCCTGGGCTTCACAGGGTTACTCTGTGACACAAACCTAAATAAGTTAGTGGAACTCAATGCTGGCTGATGGTCAGCCTACAGTAACATAATATAAACTAGATTTTCAAAATATTGAACCGAATCAAAAATTTACAATAAGTGATGTGATTTTCCTACTCTCACATTCTAGCTTCAACTTTAAACGGTCTAATGGAGCATTTCATTCCTGCAGATAATGTTACACTTGCTTCACTTTTATTAATGGCAAGGCACTATTTCACTGCTACAGGTTAGGCAACCCATCATTGAGAGAACATAGTAATTAAAATAAGAAGTCTCCAGAGATGATGTAATCCAAGCTACACTGGAATTAACGATGTATTTCCAACTTGACCTTGAAAGACGAGGTTACTCAGTGGTGTTAAACAGATCTGCTAAAGTTAATAGTAAATCCTGACATCAACACTACACTGAGTCTTAGCGCTGCACATGCCTGACTTTTAGGGTCAAAGGATAAAAAGACATCTGTTACAAGCTATCTGGACCACTTTCTTAAAGGATTTTCTCAGTTCTATGCATTGCCACAGGAAAAACCTTGACCTGAAAACTCAATGGCTAGAATTTTACTTGGCTAATTATTCAATAGTGTCTACTTTTTAAATTCATTTTTTAACTTATAATTTATACAATTGGTTACTTCTCAAAAGAATTTAAGGTGGCTCTTGATTAAAAACAGAATTAGCAGAGGCTTAAAAATAAAATTTGAAGACCAGTTATTAAATTCCTTGCTTGTCTTGGTTACAAAGGTCAAAATTATTAATCTATAATTCTAATGTAAAATTTTATAAATGCCAAACTGCTCGTTAAAGAAGCTTCACCTTTGAAATGCACATAAAAGTGCAAACTTGACCAATTTTGGTCAGAAGCAAAATACCCCATAGAAAAGTCAATGTGCTCCCGAGAGATAGGAAACAGAGGGACTAATTTTAGACTAACCACCTTCTTTATAAAGAAAACATAAAAACATAGCTCCACATACTTGTGTGTAGGTGCGTGGGAACACACGCAGGTAAGCAAGGAGGATACAGGCAAACTCTCACATGTACCAGATCTTTAATTACTTCTCAGGAAGGAAAAATATTCATGTAGTTGATGTCTGCAATCATAAGACTATTTTCTCCACTTTGTTTGCTTTTCTCACTTAGTTTTACTTAACATTTATATAACTCACTTTATGCTGCTCAATGAGAGTCCGAAGAGCATCCTCATCATCTGGGAGAACGCCATGGAAACGAAGGGTTTGCTCCGCCTCCGCCAGCCACTCCAAGAGGGCATGTACCACTGAGTGAAATTCCTCTGCCTAAGAGTTCACACACACACCCCAAACAAGATCCCAAATACGCTTGTTAGTATAGCAGATTCTTCCTCTTAACGAAAAGTCTTAAATTTAATTATATGCATTATTCTCATTAAAAAGATAAAGATATATGGTGCTGCGTTGTACAAATGTAAGAAAACATCTAATATATGAAAAAGGCCCATATGAGGAATCATTGACCATTTAACAATCTGATTTTAGATAAATGGCAGCCCATTATACATTCAAGCTGAAAAAGTACTCAAGCAGCATTTTTATGTGATGAGTAGGAAAAAAAATCTCCCTCTGTGAGTAATTTAAATTCTTGGGGGAGGGACGTGGGTGGGAGAACCAAGGCAATGATGTTATAAAAATTTCCTTCTCTGGGGCCGGCCCGGTGGCCCAGTGGTTAAGTTCGTGCACTCCGCTTCGGCAGCCCAAGGTTTCAGTGGTTTGGATCCTGGGCACGGACCTACATACCGCTTTTCAAGCCACGCTTTGGAGGGGTCTCACATAGAAGAACTAGAAGGATCTACAACTGGGATATACAACTATGTACTTGGGGGCTTTGGGGAGAAGAAAAAAAAAGGAAGATTGGCAACAGACGTTAGCTCAGGTGCCAATCCTTAATAAAAAAAAAAAATTTCCTTCTCCATCACCATCTTGGTTAAGAAACAAGGAGCTCCACAGTTCTGCGCGAGAGCACTGTTGTCAAGGCTTCGGCACTTTTCTCACTGCACCCAGCTATAATTTACATGACTCTTACCTGACGCAGGGCGGCTTCTAATCGTGTTTGCTTTGATACAGAAAGTGCGCACACGGTCTCCCAGCGAGTGCTTAACTCCTGCATCTGGACCTTGACCCAGGAGGAGTCGTCGCGGCTGCCCTCTATGAGCTCTCGGGCCGAGCGCTTCAGAGCCTGCACACTGCTGGTCCTCTTCCCCAACTCCTTTTGGAAGGCCTAAGAAGACCACATTTTTATAAAAATTAATTTTTAATTACAAACCAAAACAGTAAAACATACTGTTTGAAATACCCATGTGTACCTAACACCATGTGCAGACCCGTAAGACCTACAGTGGAATGCCTCCTATTGTTCACAGAATCTTCAGAAGCTAAAGCATGACACACTGCCCCTCCCAGAGCCCTGTAACAACAAACACAGTCTTGTATGAAAGTGTTCAATCTGGTAACTTTCTCCTGTGCAAACAACCTTATTTTTTAAATGACACGTTGGATTTAAATAACGGTAGCCACCTTTCTTTATTTCAATTCTACAAAAACATGCAACAAAGTCCTTTTTTTCCTATGATCCTTTAGTACGGTGTCCCAGTTCCTCTCAAATCATTAGTGTGAGTGCCAAGTGCATTATTCTTAATTAGTAAACATATCTAACTACATGACTAACAAATAACTAAGCCATCCCAGGGTACTTCGTGGGGGTCTTAGAGATAATGGCAGGGAATGCCAGAGGGAGTTGGCAGGGAGTCTTTTTTTCTATAACTTTCTTTCATCTTTCACAGCATCCTGAGTACTAACCCATAATGTCAAGTTTTATCTGTCACCTTGGAGGAAAAGTTCTTTCCTTTCCCTCCTGCCTAATTTTGATGAACTTTCATATGCCAGGAGTTAAACTGGCTTCTTTTGGACAGAGACTTAATCCAAGAAATGAGCCCAGGGTACCTCATTTCTGATCCAAGAGTCTGTATATGCAGCAAGATCTTTCAAATAACCACAATCTTACGTACAGAATAAAATTAACTTATTTTTCTAAAAAATCACCACAAATGAATATTACCAAGCACATTCTACAATTTGGGCTATACCCATGAGTTTCTATTCTGATAATCAGATCATTTGTAAAAGTGAGCACATCAAAAACAGGCAAACAGAGTGTGATGAATCCTTTGCTGATTTTACTCTAATAGAGATAAATGAGATGTGCCTGCAGACGGACAGATGCACACACTTATGTACACACAGACACACAAACACATGCACAGAAGGTACAGTGTCTAAATATTCTATTTGTGAAAGGACTAGTCCAATAGGTCTGAGTGGACTTTCCATTGTACTCTGTATACTTAAACTTCTTGAGCCTTCCAATTGTATTACTAATGCTATATGATTAATTCATTCGTGATGACCTTTAATATATAAAAAACCTGGCAAGTACCTAGGGGAGTAAATATTTAGACAGTGAGCTTACAAAAATGGCATTTATGTAAAAAGTAACATTACGCTATTCATTACTCATTGAATGAATGCCAGGGCACGGAGAAGTTTGTGTTAATCATGTACAAAATATTTGTTTCAATACAGGCACAGGAACATAATTTGTAAAATTTTAAAATTTTTGTAGGCCTGATCAATGTTCTTCATTTAGTCTTTTATTTTCTGTTAATATTCAAATGAACAAACTCTCTTCCATGGACCTAATAAGATAACAGAACCAGAAAAGAAGAAATAAATATGCAAAAGGACCAACTATTTAAAAAACGATAGGTAAGATCAAAATAGTATAATCAGGAAAGTATAAAGACAGCATTTTAAAATGAAATAAATTCTCTGAACTGAAAATTTATAGGAGGAAACACAACATAAATTCAAGTACAGTGCTGTAAGATATCTGTATATAAAGTTAACTCTCATACAACCATTCTACATCAGTACTGTGCCTCACGTTGTTTTCAAGGTTCTGTAAGTTGTAATACAGCATCTGATCATAGTTTAGGACCTTACACTCAGTATCAGCCAGACATCTTGAATATTACCTTTGATCTGCACAACAGTTTAACATAGATTGCAAGGAAACCAACTTTCTTGCAGTCATACTCAAATCTCTCTCAGTGTATGCTGTTGTCTCACAGACTGCTATAGTTCAAGAGGCAAGGTTAAAACAGTTTTTAGAGAAAGAAAGTAGCTGTTCAGGAACCCCACAGATCACGTCACAAATCTACACAGTTATGCACGGACCTAGGTTCAGGTCCCTGAACAAATGATTTTAAATTATACTACATAACTATTTAAATGAATAACAAAAGATACTAAGACATTCTTGAAACATGTTTTAAAGCACCAGAGAATGAAATCACTTCCCAGGTACTAAAGGTTTTAGATCTGGAAATTTAAAAACAAAAGTATTGCTACTAAAGTAATTTTCCTGCCTCGCTTTGCAAGTTGGCTTCCTCGTTCTGCTCAAATGTGCACGTGTTTCAATATTGAAGAATGTTATGTAGTATGACACACAATCCCTAGATTTTAAAAGGTAAAGTAAGTGGTTATAGACCCCCTCGATAGTCAGAATAATCAACAAGAGAAAATGTCCCAGATAACAATACCTTGTGATTATCGATCAGATTCATCACTAAATCAATGTCTCCATGGACAGGCTGGTCTTCTGCCAGCTGGGGTTCAACTCTATACAGCCAATCAATGAGGGCCTGCAGGGCATCTGTGAATTGTCCAGAAAATAACAGGGCTTCCTCCAGTTTGTTTTGTCTGGGGAGAAAAGGTGGAAAAATCAATCTGAGCAACCAAAAAGCCACCTTAAATGCAAACATCTAAAATTCACTCATGAAGGCTGAGCAGCACTCAAGACGAAAAACAGTATACTGGTATTCCTTGCTGTTTCTTTGCTTTCCTTAAAAAATAACAAAACTTTTCTCAGATTTTCTCTCTTATTCCTTAAAAGGCATTGGTTCCAGGAAAATTCCCTCATCATCACCTCTGGAAATCACTGACCCTTTGGTTTCTTCATAAAAATATGCCTTTTTAATTAAAAAGAATTTTTTTAAATTTATGTTTTGAATTATCATACAGTAAACTTGACTGTTTGGGGTATACGGTTCAATGAGTTTTAATACATGTATAGATGCAAGTACCCACCATCATCACCAAGGTGCAGACTGTGGCATCATCCCAAAGATCTCCCTCACGCCATCTCTTTACAGTCACAGCCTGTGCCCATCTCTAACACCTGGCATTCACAGATCTGTTTGCCATCCCTGACTTTTGGTCTTTTCCGGAATTTCATATGCATGAAATCTTATCTGACATTATAAAAAGCACATAGCCTTTTGAGACTGGAGAAGATTTTTAAGATTTTAATATAAACTAATACTAAAAAAACCTTACTGTGAAGTTCCCCAGAATGGAATATAGTAGTCTATTTAATCTTGATACTGACAAAAGTAGTAGGATAAAGATAAATGGAAAATTTGAAAACATTTCCAAGATATCTGAACTCTTCTACTACTACCGTACTTTCTTAAATACTTAAAAATTTTGCAGTAAGTTTTGGACCTTTCTGGTTGAAGTGTAACGAGGAAGAGGGGGATTGGAAAGGGGTGGATGGAAGGTGTTAGGGCACGCCAGGTCAGATCAGTAGGACCTTGCCTACCACATGAAGAGCCTGTATTTTAGTTCCCACCCAACAGTGAGCCCCTAAAGGGTATGACACAGGGGAATGACAGGATCCCAGTTACATTTTAAAAAGACCGCCCTCGTAGTTCAGTGGACCCTGGATCATGGAGACAACAGGACAACTGGGAGACCAGTCAGAAGGCAGCTGCCTGTGGTCAGCTGTGAGACGACAGAGGCTTGAGATCACTTCTGAGCAGTTAAAAGCAAATAATAACGAACAGCAAAGCCTTCTCAGTCAAGTAGCATGTAAGTGGGGTACTAAGGACCAGCAGAAGTTCCCCAGGCAAAGGTGGTGTTTAAGGCTCCTAAAATGTCCCTGCAAAGCACCCCTACAGTCTATAGAAAGAGGTCCACAAAGTAACCAAACTGCCTTAGAGACCATTTTACCTTTCCACTGATTTTCCACAGATGGTGTCCCATTTGTCTCTGAGTTCACTCAGCATGTCATCCAATTTCAGGTTGTCGTCAGCTAGGGAGGTTTTCTCCTTCAGAGAACGTCCAGTTCTGTTGGTGGTGTCGTAGACAGAATGCTTGGCTCCCAGGGATTTCTGAAACTCCTATGTGTTTAACAAAAAATAATGTGCATTTCTACTTGGGACCAATACACAAATAGGTAAGAGGCATTAAAAGGGGCAACCCTAATAAACGGAGTGTAAACGCGGGAAGACACCAGCACATCACCAAGTCTGAGAGCGCAGTGCTGCACTGACGCAGGAACGCACCCGGGGAGAAGAGAATCTTTCCATTTTCAACGTGAAGGATTTATTTTTCTCAGAAGCCAGGGGGGTCTCTCGGGTACCTACTGTCATCAAGAAAGTAATTTCAAAGCAATCTTTGTAGCTTTGAAACATTTCGAATCTTCTGTAGCTATAAACCACAAACAGAATACTGGTTACGATAAAATGGAATTGCTAATAAATTACTGAAAAACCCAAGGGTTTGGAGAGGAAAATGTAGGTAACAGTCTATGAGTAACTATGGGTCCAGTATGGTCACAGAATGACTCAATCATGTATAAATTTACTAGTTTTTTTTTTTTTTTGGTCAAACATTTATTGTCACACATTTTGGACATTCACAGTAACGTTGCATATAACTTTATCTGAGCCAGGATGAGGGACAAATAAGAAACCCCTCTCCAGATTCCTGTTTGGACCCACTGCTCATTCTATTAACACTACTTGGGAAGCCCGCACCCTCCCCCCTCGCCTCTCTAATGCCCTACCAAAGTCCCAAAGGATCTACAGATTACTTTCCCAGTACCAAATAGCTCTATTGCTAATGTGACATCCATACTTTGCTGCTTCTTACACTGTTAATCTTCATGTTTGTGTATATACTCATGTATGTGTGGGAGGGGTGAATTAAAGTCCTTCTACACAACTCAATTATAAGCTCTTCTAGAGCAGAAATATTGTGTTTGTAGGCCTCTCATTATCCTCTTATATTTTCTGTGTGTTTATCACTATGTAATAGAAAGAATGAGACAACTGCTATCGAATATATAATCTCCAGGATGAGAAGAAAGAAAAGTCATCTTAATGGGTACTTACAAGCTCATAAAATATTACGGAAAGACTAATACAGTGATTCTCAATCCTGCTAGCACGTTAGAATCACTCCACATAGTAAAATGCTATGCAAATATATAAATTTCCAAAATAACCTCAGTCACAATTACCTAATAAGTTTTCATTACCTTTAGAAGCTAGACACTGTAAATATCTTAATATGACCAAGATATTTATTTTGTCTTGTAATAAGAGGCAACTAACTCTGGAAAATTTTTAGCAATAAACACCGTTAAAATATCATGCTATTTCTGCAGTTTGTTTTCTGTAATTATTATTTTTTCATGTTATTCTAAACAGAATGTTAGCTTTAGAATCATGGTATTGACAGATTTCCTGACACAGCAGATACATAATAAATGTTATAGCTGAATACAGGATAGATGAAAACTTTTTAAAGACAAAAAGTACCCAAATGATGACTAGAAAAAGACTTCTTTTAAAATTCACTTAATGAACCTTGTCTCTTTATCTCAGAGAAATGCGACTTTGGCAATAGGCAACACTAGGAAAAATAGAGAATCTAACAGGGTTCTTTGCATATTCTTATTTCTAGGCTTTTCTAACTTAAATATGCAATATATTTTCCTAAGACCACACGACGGAACATCTCTGTTCAAGTTCAAATGAGGCGTTCTATTTTGAGAAGGAGGCTCTCATTTTTCCATCAGAGGGGAAGGAAGGAAGGAAGTGGCTGCTCTCTGTCACTGTGCTGCCAATATTGGATGTGGCAGCTCACGGGCAGAGGGAGCCAGCAGAACAAGCCATTCATAAGCCCTCAATCTAGCCATGGAACAGGTGCTCAAGATGTTTCCTTCCATAATCCTAGGATCGTGACCCCCTGAGGTTAGTCAGAACCACTGATGGAAGCAACAAACCTATATGAAGACGATGGCTAGACTTTTCTGATGATGATAAACCTTCTGTCCCCCCAAATATTTTGAGCCTTTTAAAAATTATCATGTTTCAATCAATGATTTATACGTAGATGCCTAAAGTTGTAAAAGTGTTTGCAGGAACCACTCCCTTCTCCCTGCATGCTCACCCTGAGGGCTGACGATCACTTTACAAACAGAATGATACAAAGACCCAAATTCCCAGGAGTTGAGGAGGATGGGGAGAATGCTCTGCGACTGTCATGTAGTTGGAATACAAATGGAATATAAAATACAATGTTTCTACATCTTCTAGAATACACAGGAGCCACTGACTATGTGTCTTTGAGGGTAAGGATGGAATTTCCTATACCCACACATACATGATAAAATACCAAGTTAGATAGGGGCAACCGATTTTCCTCACTGAACGGTTTAAAAGAATCAACATGGCAAAACCTGTTACTTTTTACTATAGAATTATCTTCTATATGACATTTGATTTATGAAAGAAATTATAAGACAAGACAGTTGTGAAATATTGAAATGCCAATGTTCAAACCCCTACAAATCCTTTCTATGTTTTAGATTGGAAACGACTTCCAGCTTTAACGTTGTATGTTTTCTTTTAACAATTAACCCTGGAATCATGATGGAATGGTCACTGGAGAGGAAAGACATCACTGCCACTTGACTAACGTGAAGGGCAATTGGTTTTAAATTTAATGTTGGTCCAGCCTTTTTTCTCTAGGGATGAATAAATACACAATCAAGTAAGAATTGAAAAGTGATCCTGAGATATGCAATGACGCAATGGGCTTTTCTTAATTGTAGACCCACCTTATGCTGCGCAAGTTGTGTTTTTATTTTGTCTGGATCATTGGCGATTTCCAGTTCAGAATCCAAAGACTTTTCTGACTCTTCTAGCCACTCCATAAGTTTACTCCAAGCTTCATGGAACTGTAAAAGAAATTGACATCTTCGTTTGTATCTGAAACATCTGAAAATTTTCTGGTATACTCACTATATTTGAAGTTGAGTATATTTTTTAAATAAAATTGATATTAATGGAAATGTTGAAAATTATTAATTCAAAATTTCCCCTGAAAAAGAATAAAGTAACAGTTTCCTCAGCAGATTAGAAAACGCCTTGTCAACGCTTGGCTTTTGTGGTTGTGCCCCATGGTCACTTTGCTATAACTCATTCAAACGCATACACTTCAACAGGAATAGATATGAGCCTAGAAACTGTGAGCACCAGGGAGAGCTTCCCTCCTTTCCTTTTGCTTAATAATTAACATAAATTCTCAGAATTTTATTTGTCCACTGCTATCTCTTGACAGATGTGAGTTTAATTCTAAGGTGTTTTATTTCTATGTTAAGAAAAAGGAATAAAAAGGGAGAGAAGGAAGGATGAAGTCTGTAAATTGGTTTAAAAAAGTAACAAGAACAAAAAGAGGTCATTACAGTCCTATTTAATACAAATATAATTTAATATCTATTGCTGCTATCGGAATCCTCAAAATAACACCTGCGCCTCACTTGTTGGTTTTATATGTAAGAGCACCCAGTACTTGAATTCTAACAAAACATAATTCTCTTTGGCATCTAAGACCTTGAAACATTCTGGTGCTACGTAGATTTGAGATCAGCCACAGTCTCTTTTCTGTTTATCATGGAGAACTAGTGGGTACTATTTTTGGATACCAAATGGTGAACTTGGTTATAAATTATTTCTTATAATAAACTTAAGTGAATGGATACATAGCAAAAACTTAAGTAATCAAAATGAAACCCCATGGCCAACTGGTTAAGTTGGCGCACTTTGCTTTGGCAGCCCAGGGTTCACCAGTTTGGATCCTGGGTGTGGACCTACACACCACTCATCCAGCCATGCTGTGGTGGTATCCTACGTAGAAGAACTAGAAGGACTTACAACTAGGATATCCAACTAAACACTGAGGCTTTGGCGAGGAAAAAAAAGAGGAAGATTGGCAACATGTTTGCTCACGGCCAATCTTCCTCACCGAAAAGGGGGAAAAAAAAATCTGTTTTATATCAAAGCACATTAATAATGAAATAAGAAGATATTTAACAATAAGCACAATAAGAGCATGGAATCACAAAGCTGCAAGGGCCCACTAGAGATCATCTCATCACAAATCTGCTCACCCTACACATCTCCCCTACAAAGTTAATCAATTTAAACATACAAACATGGAGCCCAGAACAGGTACATAAACTGCCAAAGTCAGAGAACTATGATAAACATCTGAGCCAAAAGCCAAGATATTAGAATAATAAAAAATAATTTAAAGAAACAGCTAGTCGCAGTGCTAGATGGTCTTACTACAAATAACATAGGCTAACAACAGTTGGATGGTAAGTCTAAGACATAAATGCACAGGTTCTAAGGCTGGCCCTGCTTTCAAAACTATTTTTAAGCCATACAAATAGAAGAAAGGCTATAGCTTTGCACTGAAAACAGTAGAAAATCCTTATAAAGTTAATTAAACAAACTGAGAAATAAAATTGATTAAATGGAGAAAGGAGGAATGGGGGGGGCAACTGGCTACTGGGATCCAAGACACATCTATAAATTACACGTTCGTAACTCAAACACGCCTGTACTACAGATGACACTGCCACATATGTGGACAGACAAGCGTCAGCTCAGCATGAAGACTGTCTTAAAAAACATTAGAGACTGTGTCTATTCTAGAGACTCACTTACTACATTGAAAATATCATACCTCCCACTCAGAAAGGGATTTACCGTATGCAATCCCAGAATAATGCAGATTTGCCATTTCTAAAGCCTTTAAAAAACTTATTCTGACAGCTTTAAACACTGACACATGAAAAGATGTCCCATGACATCTTTTGCATCACCTAACTGAGCCTAGCTCACCAAAACAATGGAGTCCAACATCAAAGACAGAAAAACACAACTGAATGGGGCAAAAAAAGTGATTACAAAATTCAGCCTTAATGTTACATTAAGTTTCTAGTGAAAATTAAAAACATATGCCAAGCAAGGTAGGTGCATCTCTGTCTTCCCTGGAGTACAGAGACATAATTTTACCTTTTCCCTGTGTTTAGTCTAGAATGGAATATTGATAGCAAAGGAAGGGAGGAAGGAAGTTTCTGTGAGACTCGTGAGATCCTCTAGATTTAACAAAAAAAGCAGCCCCAGAAGATTTAAAGAATTAATTTAAAACTGGAATGGAGCTGTGTCAAACTATTGGAGGAGACGTGAAGGCTTGCCAACAAGTTGTACAGACTCAGAGAGGTGAGAGGTACCAACCAACTCAGACACTGAATGCGCCCTTTCAGAGACCTGTCTAGAGGGCTGCCTGGCTCTCGGCTCCAACAGTTTATGAAGACGGTTTGCCTTAGGAACCAAACAAAAGGTAGCAATATATAAAGTATGAGGTCTCACTCTGAGCACGAGAGCGGAGGTTGACAGGCCAAAGAAAAAACAAACAAACCCAGTAGCAAAAATTTTGAGCCTCTTTTCGGGTTTTAATGATAACAGTCCGTCTATGAAATCAAGCTATAATCAGCCTTTTCAAAATGAGTCCCCAGGGCCTGAAGTTGCTGCCAGGTCAAAAAGTGATGTCACCATTCAAACTCAGGCCACGGCCCTTTTAGGAAACAAACATCTTGGCTTCATGCCATGATTGTTACACCTAGTATAGTCTGCAATGAAAGTACCTTAATAACATAACATACAGTTCAACAGCTAGAACCCATTTCTTGCCCCATTCAGAGAATTTTTACGAAGGTTTACCTGCTTGGCCCGCTTTCTCGCCTCATCCAAAGATCTTCCTCGTTCTACAAGCCGTTGAACCACTTTTTCCCACCGACTCTGTACACTGATCAGCAGATTCTTAATTAGGACAACATCCTGTTTCTGACTAAAATATTTCAGGTGGGTTCCAGTTTTGTCCAGTTCTATTATCTGGTCACGGTGAGAATTTACTTCATTGGCAAAGACCTTCCCCCACAAAAAAAAGGGTATAATTAGAAACAATTGAAAAATGGATGTATCTTAAAAATGCTTCTGGGGTCATAAGCTGAAACTGTTCCAAAGGACAGAAAAAAGTTTGCAAACTACCAAATTCATGCTTTTGACATTAAAATAGTCTGTTTCTAAAAAGATCTGAAACAAGAATGCTATCCATCTGAGTTACAACATACCTTGTGTTCATCGATTTGAAACAAGACTGTGTCTAAGATAAGACTTGGCCGAGAAGCAACATTTAGGGTCTGTTCAGCCTGGGTCAGCCAGTTGATGAAGTCTTGGAGAGAATTGTGGAACTCCATTGCCAAGTTGAGGGCCTCTTCCAGTTTAGTCTGCGAAGACAGATTATTTAGTATTTGATAATATTTAAAGGTTTTTTTGTTCCCAGTTTAACCACTCTCTGGCAGATTTCCCTCCCATCCACACTTTATTTATGCATAATCTATATTACCTAAACAGTTTATGAATGTAATGGGCCTTTGCTAAAATACTAGCAAACCAGACCGCTTTACATATAGTGAGAAGCATTTCATTGCAGCCAAAAAAGTTTTAAGATACACTAAAATTGTGGTTTGGGGGCAATTAATCACAGAATACAATTACTAAGCAAAATCTATAAAAAGAAAACTTGACATTCATACGATTAATTTTGGGGTCAAAATACTATGAAATATATATTACACTCCGTCAGTGAGAACACACAATCTAGCATTCCTAGCTTATGACTTTCCTTTAGCATGAAACAATAATATTTTTAATCCCTTCTCATGGACTTTTGTTACATAAGTGCTTATTATATATACAATCATTTCACGCCCTTGGTCTCCCCCTCTCTCCCTCCCCACTACATACAGCCCTTTGCTGAACAAGGACGTGATCAGAATAGAATTATTTAACAATCCAGAATTTGAGTGGTTCACAAATTTAAAAGTACACCTAGTAACACTTAATCTATGATATATCTTTATCTGCATTTGAATAAATTCCTTTAACTCTGTTCTCTTGTATTAAGACAGAATCCTGATTTCAACTGACCTCAGGAATCCTCCAAATGTATGCAAAGAAAACTTAAACATGGATTATTAAATGTTCCACTGATAATTGTACTCAGAGATAAGGAAAAACCTATGAAATAAAACAACTGAAACCTTCATTCTATTAAATTAATTAAGGCACATACTTTCCTTTCGTTGAGTTTGGTTTCCACCGATTCCCATTTTTCTTTCAAGTTATTTATGTCTTGGTCGATATTTGTCTCTGCAGATTTGGGGCATCTTGCAAGCATCTGCTGGCCTTTCTGCATCAGACTCTTATATGTTTCTTCTTTAACATCAAAGGCAGCACAGATTTCCTAAATTGAGATATCCCCCCAGAGTTACATAATTTTTAAGAGAATAAAATCTAAGAGTTCTTTTTCCAGGTCATCAATATCAAGTCCCTTACCATATATTGATGATCTAATAACCC
This sequence comes from Equus przewalskii, assembly GCF_037783145.1. Classification (NCBI taxonomy): domain Eukaryota; kingdom Metazoa; phylum Chordata; class Mammalia; order Perissodactyla; family Equidae; genus Equus; species Equus przewalskii. The sequence continues at coordinate 53,842,884 of NC_091849.1, forward strand.
TGATACATTCAAACTTTTCACTGTATTGAAATGACACCTAAACCTATGGCCATACCCTGTCTACTGAGAAATCCCAGAAATGTTGCTATAATACCAATCCATCTGGCATGCTCAGGTTTGTGAAACAATATTTTAAATGTTATCAAGGAAAGTTTCACTATACATAACCCATCAGCTTAACCTTGGGCAAGTAATTTAACCTCCCTGAATCTTAACCTCCTCCTCTGTAAAATGGGTTCTCTAAGTCTCTCCTCAAACTATGATACAATGACTGTAGTATTTTTTTGGTGTTATTCTGTGCTCAGAAGATGTACGAAGAGCCAGCACAGTAAGCTATTTCAGTTGATTATTCAGACTTTGGAATCACAAAAGCCAAACCTGTGGGGCCGCAAATATTATTCTCCTTTATAAAGCTCTCAACAGGAATGCAGTGTGCATCTTCTACAGAGAATGCAAAAACAGATTGCTTACCCAAATTCAGAATTTAAGATCAACGAAACAGTTCCAATCATGCAAAAGATTAAGACCAGCTCTATGCCTTTGATTCAGCTATAATGTGGGTCAAGTCATCGCTCCCACTGAAAAATTAGATATTCTACGTCTCACATTTTCAACTTTATAATTTTTAAAATTGAGATATAATTCATAAAATTCACCACATTAAAGTGTACAATTCAGCGTTTTTTAGTATATTCACAAGGATGTGCACTGCTACTAATTTCAGAAAATTTCATCACCTTAAAACTTTGTAATTTCTTAAGCCTTAAAAAAAAAAACCTTTCTAAATATACTTACAATACCTATTAAAAGCTTTTAACCCCAAAGCAAAACCTTAGGAAACTGCAATAGCCTATGTTTTCCAGTTTCCTTCATTTCTAACACACCAAATCAAAAGAATGTTACTAAAGCAATATTACAAATATCAATAACTCTAGAATTCCTTAAATCATGGAATTTCTATAATCTGGTAAATTATATCAGGTTATATAGGAGACATTTTAAACATCCCACCTAAACCAAATAAGCTGATAACATAGCATTTTTCTAAAATTAAAATATTCTAAAGATAAGCTCTTTGCTCTCCAACTTTTTACTTATATTCTTCTAAACTAATATTTTAAAAATATTTGTTATTAGAGAATAACCCCAAGAATGTATGTTCAATAATTCATTAAACTTATACTTAATGGACACTGTAATAGCTATGCAGGTACTTCTAGGAAAGTAATGAAGTATCTGGAAGTCAGTCAGGTTTTATGGAAAAGGAAGACAAACACTCTCAAGTTATTATTTAATTACTTTTTCAGTGAAACAAATGGCTCTCTTGTGGCACAAAAAAAACACAACAGTAACAACAACAACAACAAAACCACACGCAAAATAATTTTTTTAAATGATGAATACATTAAAGGTGTCTAGAAAACTCTATACAGCATTAGCAGGATTTATTTTGACTGCTCATGGCAATTGTGAAATGAAGGAGATGTTACCTCTGCTGTACTCCGTCACAACACCTAAAAGATAGCTGCTTCCTCTCCAAACTACCAGATTCAAAATTATTTCCAGAAACGTGCAGTTTTAATACGATCTTAAACAACAATAGACATCTACTCAAGAGTACAGAACTTAATATACAATGAACCATTTATTTTCCCAAATCCCTACATACCTCTACTTTTATTTCCTAAGATACTAATTATCAGCATTTAAATATCAAAAAAAAAAATTTCTGATGCAAACTCACAAGCGTAAATACTAGAGGAATACTTTGCAAAATCTGAAACAGGCTGTTTTCTCTTAGAACTTTTAGGGCTGAATTACAATGGGAAATGAAGAGGAAAGGTCAACAAATCAAAGGTAGCCTACGTTTAATTTGTCAGTCCATATTTCTAGGAAAGAAAGCCAAAGTCTCCAGTTTCATGATTTCCTCCTCCTGAGCCTTAAGAGTTGACAGGGCAACAGGACCTGGGCGGGAACGGCCCGCAGGCACACTGCTCCAGTCTGGACAATTCACAAAAGCCTCCCCCTGTCTCTATCTGCTGGAGGGGTGAGGCTGAAGATTCAGCCCCATCACCATGAAGACAAATGAACAAGTAACTTTGTTTTAACAGAATAAAAACATATTTTCCAGCGTTCCGTGAAACTAAGTGGGAATATCATGCTGACAGCAATAATTTTTAAGTCAATTCTGATTGCTTCAGGGGTTTTTCTTTTCACTCAACGCACAACAGTTTATAATGTTACAGAACGTAACATTACTATCCATACCGGTTTATCATTTTATGGGGAAAGGTTTGCTTCTAAAAAATGTCTGGACATCTAAAATCTCTTTTCACATACTGCCATACTAACCTTTGAAATAAAGAATAGGTTCCGACTTGGAAGATTTAATCAATAAATGGTGTTTCTAGCGTGTACACCTAGAGATTTCTGCTGTAAACTGTATATCCTTTAAACCTCCTCCCACGATTAATTTATTACCCGGGCCCAGACCAAATGGTCAGTTTCTTAATCTGAGGCTAGAGCTGTCAGAAATAATATACTTACCATGTGGGCATTAAGCTGCTCCCTAGCTGTTTCTGGTAAACCTCCCAGAGGTTTGGATGCTAACAGATGACGCTCGGTGTCAGTCAGCCACTGCTGCAAATCCTCAATTTCTCCATGGAACCCTTTGGCCTGGAGCGATAGAGAGGGTTTAAGTTTGGCCCACAGACACTGTCACTTAAAAGCAGAAGATGAAGTTTATACAACCCCAGCCTGCTAAGCCTCTCTGCGGTCTTAAGAACGGCCAGGTGCCCCGCGATTTCCCTTGTCTTTCTTCATCAGGAGAGCACTAGTAGATAAGACTATTACACTAAGACCTAGAGAGCTGCGTTCTCATCAGCTCTGCTCTTTATCCCACTTGTTTTTATTCCTCTCCTTGAGGTCTAAGAATTAAACAGGGGTCTGTAAACCAATGAGAGAATCCCATGCTATCTTGGTCTTGAAGGCTATAGAAAGTTTCAGAATTTATTCTCTTATTCACCTGGCGCAAGGCACCATCCAGCTGCTGCTTCCTTTGTTCTGTTTTTTCCAAAACGTTTTGCCAGCGTTGATTTAAAGCCTCTAGCTTGTTGTGAAGGTTGCTTGCTTCTTCTCCTGCACTTGATTCAATTAGATCATTTCCTGCTTTATTAACGGCTTCCACTGTGGACTGATGGGCTAATACATCATTTTGGAGCACCTGAAAATATTAAGATAACACTGTTTCCTTGTTTGTAACATGTTAACATCTCTTTTAACACAATTGTTTGATTTCCTGGTTCTGAAACATTCAGAAACAAAAACATCATATACGTAGAATTTTAATACTAATGAAGTTTTAAAATGATGGTCCTCTTTTCCCTTAACTTGGCAGCTTGCCTAGACACACCTTCAGTCTACCAACACCTCCTGAAATGATTATGTGAGAACACTGCTGGTTCTTCTCATTAGACTAGCTTTGCAATTGATGATATTAAGTGTCCAGAGATTATAACCAAATGGCTCTAAAAGTATTCATTTGATTCAAGCTTATTTTAATTGAACTTAATTTTCATGTCAAGTAAATTTAAAAGATATTTATTTCTACATATTCATTTTCAAACACAAAATTATTCTATTTCTAAGCTGTACAGTGCCATGCTTTACAATTAGCACTCGAAAAGGGAAAAAATTTTCATAGAATACCCTTTTATCTTCTCCTGTTGGAAGGGTGTTAGAATTAACTGCTGAGTTGACAGGACTCTCAGGAGGCCCTAACATCAAAGGGAAAGAGATTTCACTATCTATCAGGGATCCTCAAGTCCAGCATTCAAAGTTTAACTGTTCTTTTACTAGAAAATACACATATGAAACACTTACTATGGATCCCAGTAAATAATGCCTTCCTCTGCTGTTACACAGTGGAAATGTGAGAACAGATGAATAACACTTACAAGCACTAACACGGGGCAAGAGTGGTACGTGCAGAAAGCAACCACAAGGCTAAAAAAATCAATTTCTCATACTGAAAAGAATTACACTTTAAGAACAAATAAAGTTTAGTAATAGTTTCCATTCAAGAAGACTGTGGTTCTGTTTTTAGAAACCAGAAGAAACCTTCCTCTAATGTTAGTGAGAGTCCATGATAATCCTGCTCTACACTCACTGAGTCGGGGTTGGCAACAGGAAAGAAGAGGAACATCAGCTCTCATCCTGTGTAAAACATCCCACATCTGGAGGGAAATCCAGACCAGGGGGCGGTCTTCAGTGAAGTGCACTAACCATCTGCCATCCCCATTTCTCTGAGCGTATTCACTCACTTTCTGAGGCATCTGGTGAGGGAGTGTTTCTCAAAGGCTATAAAGTCAACTGAGTAAGGAATGATCTTTATGAAAAGCACGTACTTTGATATGTCAACAGTGGGAATCACTTTCAAAAGGTAAGAGTTAAATATTCTTTTGGTCAAAATATAAAAGTTAATCCTATAGAGTTCATTCTTCTAAATGGTCTGAGTCCCACTGTAGAAGCCACAGCCTAGGAGCCAGAGAAGAAGGGAGGGGAGGGATGGAAAAATTCCCACCCTTCCTCCAGCCATTGTGCTGGCAAATCGAAGTCCTTTAACTTTTGACCTTTGAGAAATGGAAGGAGAAAAGGACTCATTTCTAACTGCTCAAACATAAAAAAACAGAAATAAAAGGTCCCCAACTCATCCCTCACCAAAATAACTGGTTCAGGTGCCTCGTTTTCCCACTCTTATGCATTCTACAAAGTTTCTGTCTCTGATGTCTGTGACTTTCAGGACAATTGCTAAGTTTATGAAAATATAAATGCTATAAACTCACACTCTGAGAATAAACATATTTTACTTCTATGCAGAGTCAGTCTGACTAGTCATTATTGCTCTTAGCAAAGGTATAATATAGATTAGATAATGAAAAATATTAATGATGCAAAATAAGTCCTAACTGCTTAATCAGATAGGGTTGGGTGATGACTATAAATACACACAAAATGAGGTAAAAGAGGAAGAAAAATTTAAATTAGGGAAAACTACTGTGGGGAAAAGTATGAAAGAAGGAGACCAAACGAAGACTAGTCAAAAACTTTATCATGATCTTCAAGTGCTAAAAATCTACCTTTTATTTTAAAATGCTAATAAATATGTAAAATAATCAAAGTTTTTCTATTTGATAATCAAAGAAAACTTATTTAAGGTTGGATTTAGAACCTAACCTTAAATAAGATACCACTACTACTGTGAATGTTAAAGTTCTATGAAAGACTGTTGAATGTCAGGATAAACTCTACTCAGCATAACCTTTGATTCTTTAAGCCTTGTGACTTAAGATATAGGGAATTTTCTATTAGGAATTATCAACAAACTGTCACAGAGATGACAACAGTATAAAATTGTTTTGCATATACCTCAAGATAAAAATTTTCAATTTATAAGCTTTAAATGAAGTGCAGGACATATAAAGACTCCTTTAAATACAATAAATACTTTTAAAAACTAATTCAGAAAGAAAAGGACTAAGACATGAAAAGCCAGAGAAAAGTAAGAGAGAGAGAGAGACAGCAGGACAAACCACAACATAATGAGAGGTACAGACAGACAGACAGACAGACATATGTTAGACATGCCAAACAAGCAGCAAGTGACACACGGAGATAACGGTGACCAGAGGAAAAACACACACACACCTGCCGTGGAAAAACATTTCGAATCTATGGCTTATTAGACTATCCCCAACAACTTTTAAAACTCTACTACATTAACCCAATGACAGGTACAATCAGAGGTGGAAACCTGTCATGTTGGCCACGCAGCCCTAATTAAAATTTAGCCAGGAATTTCCCATCCTTGCTCTTTTTGAGAGCGCCTGCCTTAAACGAGACAACTATTTTGATTACGATCTTATAAGAAGTGTGTTTTAAATAGTTTAAACCTTAGTTAACAACATTAAACATGAACTTGTGTTAAAATTGTAAATTTGAAAAACGCATAAAGAAACATACCAGAAGAAATTTGATGACACTAGAAATGAACAGAGAAGAAACATAACAGGCAATAACAGCTACGTACATGATGCTTGGCAAGTTCGATTTCAATGACCTTAGGGTCCCCTCCAACAGGTTTCTGCTCACTTAGCAAGCCCTCGGTGTGTGTCAGCCACGTCAACAGCTCATCCAGAGCATGTTGGAACTGGCCCAGTGCTAAGAGAGCACCCTCCAGTTTATGCTACAGAAAGAGCAGAGAGGAAGAAAATCCATTTATGTATTCAATATTATGAACGACAAACATTTATAAAACAAGGGCCAAAAATCAACGGTTTCACACTGCCTAAGTCTACAGCATAACCAATGAAACCCAACCATCACATTCTTCTGCAATTTAGGTTTGAAACTCTTTGTGGTTAAAAAATAGCATGTGAGAAACAAGACGAGTTCTAAAGAAATAAGAAAATTTACGGGCTTCAAAAGTTTACGTACATAATCTCCTAATTTCACTTTTTTAAATAATTCTTTTACATTAACATATGAAATTGAAATTTCATAGTTTCTTAACAAAAATCTTGGCATTTACCTGTCTATTGATAATTCTCTCATCCAGACTATCCCATATCAATTTCAGTTCCATTAATGGGTCTTGAACGGTGTGTTTGTCGCTTTCTTCCGTGACTTTCTTCAGCAAAAGCTCTGCTTGATGGTTCAGTCTTTCCATTTCTATCTGTTGTTGATAGGCCTCTGTCTTAAATTGCTATTTTTTAAAAAAAAGAAATATACAAGGCAAATTTGTTTATAAATCAGTAACTTTAAACAAAAAAATTCTTTAGGTTAGACCTTTATTCTAATTCACACTTCTTATTTGGGTCGTGGGGAAGAGGAGCAAAAATCCAACACCGGGTTTACCAATGAAAGAATTATAGATAAAAAAGATAAGGAAAATCTTTTCTCTTTAGTCAATGTTTTCTGAAAGATGTTTCTATTTATAATTTTGATATTTCACTTTTGGTCTCTACAATAAAAAATTAACAAATTTCAAGAGTGAACTTATTCCAGTGTCTAATTATATATATTCAATAAATGAGTTTTGAAATTACAGGAAAGAAGAAAATAAAATATATATTGACACAGATGAAACCCAGAAAAAATATCACTAAAAAACTCAATATTTCTTTCTCAAAAACATACACAAATCTTGCATCTACTGAACACTTCATGTTTTCGTAGCTGTGCAGTGTTCATTAATATTTAGTTATTCCTACGCCTCACCCACTGCTGACTCAGAATAACATTATTCTCTCTCCCGGTGCTTACTGAAATATATTTAATAATCTTGGCTTTGCCAAACCACAAAGGTTAGTGGATGATTGCTTGTAGTAGGAAACTGTCCTTTCATAAAATATTTATTTTAATCTGTAATAGCAAATAATTAAACAGTAAATAAATAATGGCTTAGCAGTCCCCTAGTTTTTTCCAAACATATTAAAACAATAATTAAAAAATAGCTAAGGTACAGTGAACACTTGCTATGTTCAAATTACTCTCAATAAACTTAAAGAAAATAATTTTATCCTCAATGTAAGCTAAGGACACAGAAGTGATTTCTCGAGGTCATTTGGCTATAAGTCGGTGAACTGCGGCGTAACCTCAGACAAGCTGTTTCAGAGATGGTATTCCTGACCAGCCTGCCGTAGGAAAACCACAGAGACAGATGCAAATATACAAAACAAATTCTCCTCCACAGCGGTGATTGCACATAAAGTATATCATGTGTTTACTACATGATCAGATAAAGTAAAAAAAAAAAAAAATCATAATCTAACGATGGTAACAGCAAAATTCTCAAAAAGAAACAATTTTTTAAAGTGAAATATTATCCATCATACTTAGAGATGAAAATGCTATAATTTTAAAGCCAGGTAATAATTTTATACAAAAATCTGGTAGAGTTTATTGAAAATGGTGTGATGTCTCTGTGGATGGAGACAAAATTAGGAAGGAAACAGCTGATCCCACTTTGATAAATGATCGTCAGCACAGAGGAATGCTTTAAAGAGGAAACAGTCCAGCCATTTTCACAGCTGGAAATCTAGAACCATCAAAGAAAAGATTACAGAGGAAAGCGGATGGGAAACAACAAACATTTACAAAACAAACATTTTGGGAAACACCATTATACCACAGATGCTTCTTTAGCCTGCTACACTAAATGAATTATCTGAACACAATGAAGAAAATAAAAACTTTGCTGTATGTGTATTAATGACAATACTACACTAGTGAATAATAAAGTTATAAGAATCCTTACAGTATGATCTACACACACCTCACACCTCATCCTGCCCCACGAGGATATCTGAAAGGCTATAAATCAAATCTTAGGAGTGGCTGTCTCTCGGTATATAACACTTTCACCCTTTTGCTTACTTGTCTTTTCTGATTTTTCTATAATGAATGGGTATTGATTTAATAAGAAAACTACAAGTATTTTATATACTTTAAAGTGCATTTACATACTGCTTATTACATGTAGGTACTATATTAAACCAGCTTCATAATCAAAATGTAATAGTTCGATTATAATTATGTAAAATAAATAAATTTGTGTAAAGAATCCCATGAATCAAGAACTTAGAAGAGCAAAGGTCTCTGAGAAATTAGCCAGCCTCTACCCATACCTTGAGCTCTTCAATCTGCTGCTTGACAGTTTCAAGATCCGTTCCGATTGGAGACATCGAAGCTAATTTACCACCGGCAATATCTACCCAGTCGAATATTGCCTGAAAAACACGTCAGTCCATGTGTTATTATAGGGTACATTTGAAATTGCCACAACATCTCAAGCGTTACAGAAAAATACAATCACAAATCTATAAAGATATTACGTAATGAGCCTATTCTACAAATAATTAAGGTGGTTCACCTCAATAAGTAAAAGCAGTAATATACTGAAACAGTTATCCCAAATATGAAATGGATGGAACCTCCAATTCTGCGTCCAAGTTTGCAAAGGAAATTCTATCTTGAATAGAATCTTAGAATATTAAAAACTTTTTAAAAAGCCCATCTGAAAAAAAGTTTTATAAATTCAATCATATGAAATAAAATTCTGCACGCTCTCTTATGTCCCTCCTAAAAGGCAGACTGTGTAAATATAATGAAAGAAAAATATTTGAACCCATCTGCTTATTCAAATAATGAATAAGTTTATTGTTTGACACTTGAGTAAAAGAATCTGGCTCAACTAAACACTTACGTATTAATTAGATTAGCATTAAAATCCTACACATATGAGGATTAATATTAAGACTACTATTCTGAATTGCAATATAGCCTTCAAAAATCTCCCTTTTTTCCTGTTGTTTTTAGGAACAACATTCTAAAAAGGTTCAACTCATATTTTTTTCAGGCACTAAATACATAAAATTATTTTGCACTCTAATGAAGTTGCCAGACCATACAGTAGGGGGAAAAAACCTTGGAAAATACCTGGTATTTTAGTTAGATGAATAAACTCTAAGAACTTTAAGCAGCAACCTGGGAAATAAACTTGACTTGACTTTACAATCAAACCTTACCACCTCTGGAGCTTTCAACATCTAGCCACATCTATTCAATAAATCAAGTTGACCCTCATTTCCAAAGGTGATGCTACCAACCTAGCAGTGGTAATGAGACCGTATAAGTCATGATGTCTAGCCTGTGACCTCCTACAGTTAATGGCTCCTGAGGTCCAATGGCTGCAGGTGGTGGCAGGGCCATCTCCAGCCATGGAAGAGGGCAACACTCAATGACCTACCAAAGGTATATGGGGAAAATATGACTTGGCTTCACATACTGAGGGCTGGAGCCTAATTAAATATTGGCCATTGATACCTAACCAATAAATTACCACTTTGGTTAAAAGAAAAAAAAGGAGAAGGGTGAAGGGGGAAACTTATAATAAGGTGTTATTTGTAGTGAATTTTTTCATATATTTCCAAAGTTCAAAACACTTTTCAGCTGGCATAATGCCTGGCTTGTGATATTTATTTTTACAAATATAGAAATGGAGTGGCATAATAAAAAGGAAAAGATGTTCTCATCTGAGCTTTAAAAATAATATTCACTTGGTGTTATGGAAATACTTAGAAAGGCTTTTTCCATATGGCAGGAGGGCTGAAAGATTAAACTCCTGCCAGCCTGTTAGGAAATGGAAGAAAGCTAAGGAAGGTAGAGAGAGAAATATCCCCGAGTTGGCCTCAACTGACAAGAAAATTTTTAATATTTAAAAAAAAGAAACTTACAAAATGGTTAATGAACTGAATGAGAACCCTTAGGGATGTGAAAAACAACTGTTAAAAGGAATTATATATATGGAAACGAAGAAAACACTTTTTACACAACAGATTATGACCTAATAAAACAGAAATCTATTTTAGTTCATGGGGAATACTGGCTTCGAATCAAATTTCTTTACTTCTGACTTTACTTAAACTCGGTGATATTTTTAGATAATGTTTACTCCTTTCATCTTATTCCACTCAACTTGAGAACAGAACTCAGATTCAGTTCCATTTCACTGTCTGGTGCTGAGCCATTTATGAAAAATACTATGTGGGAACATTTATTTTCACTTAAAAAATTAAAAATATTTCTTTTCAGAGTAAATTTCACTGAATATGCATATAAAAATGTATTTCTACATGTGTATAAATCTATACATATCTCATGTGTCAGATATATCTTCTAAAAGGCAAAACGTGAACTGAAGTAGGCGAGGCAATTGCATACACACTTGCAGCCCTGGGGTGACGTCAATGGGTAACCTTGTGGACATCAATTAGCATGACTCTTCCTGCCAGCAGACACGCTTTAATCCCTCACCTGCAGTCCATCTTGGTACTGAACGGCGGCCTGCATGGCCTCCTCGAGTCTGTCCACCCGGTCTTTCCAAGCTTTATTTAGAGAATCCCATGCTGAATTTAACTGTAATATAAATATTAGAACTCCTTTAGTGTCATATGTTTTCAACTACTTCTATCAAATATGCTTTAGTTAACAGAATGCTTTAAAAAAAAGACCTTCTGATAAGAGCAGAAAACACGCTAGTTGTACCTCATCTATACTCTTCTTGACAATCGGCTTATCAGGTTCCCCACACGCGGCGATGAGTTCAGAACCTAGGTTAATAACCATATCCAGCTCTTCCTGTAATCCATCTATTTCTTCCCGTATGGCCTAGAACAAGAAATGGCAACTTCAGAGTTTGAAGCAAAACCACACGGAAACTAAGAAGATATACAGACATTAATGGTAGTTAATCCCAGGAGGTGGAATCATGATCAATTTTTATTTTCTTCTTTCTTTTTTCTAAGTTTCTGCAACAAATTTTTTTCAACAAGAGAACACAAGAAATATTTTCAAGAAAAAACTAACAAATGTAAAATTCTTATTATGAAGACAATATTTAAGAAATAACTATGCAACAAATAGAACAAGTTTTTTTTAAAAAAAATATCAACAATACTGAAAAGCACAGACAGACATTTTGTTTTTCAAACAAACTAGTCTGGTGATGCACATTGAAAATAGACATAAGTAAAAGATGAGCTCAAAGACTTCACACAAATTAATGTATTTCTTTAGTAGATTTAGGATAAACTAGCTCTGGATTTACATTTTTACCCTAGGACATGTAAACTACCAAAAAACTATGACAGAAATGCAGTATTCCACCTTTGCTTTCATCTTCTTGGTTACATATATTTATTCATTCAAGCAGCATTTATGAAGCCTGAACCAAGCCCTAAACTGGGCATTGGGGATATAAAGAAAAGCAGACACGACTATTCTGCTCAAGGGCTCCGAGTCCATGAGAAAGACAGAGGTGTGATCAATGATAAGTCATACTGTGCGTAGAGTCCTTGGCATGAGGAAAGTATTATAAGAACAGGGACAGACTCTGCTAAGAATACAAGAAAAGATTTTACATGGAGGGTAACAATCCAGCTGAATCTTGAAGTTTGAGTGGGACTTGTCAAAAGAGTGGCAGGAAGGACACCCTACGGTGAGGGAATAAAATGTGCAAAGGTACAGATGCTAGAGACTGGAGCACAGCAGTTTTGGGGAAAGCCACTTTGCAGTTACCAGCAGAGAAGGAGCTTGGTAAAGGAGCGGTGGGAACAAATGGCTGGAAACACAGACGTGGGCAAACCTGAACCCTGTTCTAGGGAGTGTGGACTTTTTGCAGTCAGCAGTGAGTGCCTCTGGGGGTTTAAGCAGCAACGCAACGGGAGCAGATCTAGAGAGAGGACCGGCAGCATGAGTTACAGGCCTGGTAAGGAAAGAGACTATGGAGTAAGCATCTCACTTTGGATTACTTTAGAAACCGGAAAAAAAAAAAAAAAAAGATGATGAGGCCCTGAAATAAGGCAAAAGCAGTGGGGATGGAGACAATCTTTTAAAATACACGCTCTCTGAGTGCAATTGGTGGCTGTACTTTCAGAACCAAATATAAATTTTAGTAGAGTGATTCTGAATATTTACCAAAGGGACACAGTTTTCATTATACTACAACATATTTTTTAACTTTCAATGAGATGTTCTGCTTACCTCTGCTGCTTCTTGCTGTTGTTTTACTACTGAGGGATCAATTCCAGGATCCTCCAGATCCCGGATGAAATCCTGAGTGTCTTTAGTGGTAACCACCAAGGACATGTGATCACACCAGAACTTTTCTGCTAATTCCATTACGTCCAGCAGTTTCGCTTCCCTTTCTTCCACCAGCGTGTGTATGTTCTCCCAAATGAAAACCATTTGGTCAAGTTTATCCTGAACAGCTATGGAGCAAAACAATATTGAAAAGGCAGTACATTAGCCCCATTTAAGCAATAAAGCAAAATGTTTGAGTTCACATAGAAACAGTGATTCAATTTTCAAAGTATCCAAAACTCGACCAAATTTTGGTTGACCCCAGTCCAGCGGGTATCACTGGGCTCAATGACCCACTCCAGACAAATGCAAGATCCGAGGGTGTCCTGCTCCTCCTGAACCAAGGCTCTTCTTGACAAAAGTGGATGCTCAAAGGTAACTCAGCTCAGAGTAGACCTAAGTTCACCAAGTTTCAAGTTCACCAAGGCTGGCCTTAATTCCAAAGAAAGTGAAATAACCACCTAAGTATACTCTCTATCCTTTCCAAATCAAGAATAGACATCTGTTCTGCCCCAGGAATATAACAATGTATGGTATGTCTTTTGGGCTTGCTTCTTATCATGAATTTCCACTAACCTATGCTCATGCTCTTCCTTTTGACCCCTAGCTCATATCTGTAAGATGGCTGGCTGTGGTCATGGTTGCCATTTCTGTGGCTATGGGACAGAGCACCCATTATGTAAGGCAGTGTAGCCAGTAATGAGGAAAAAAACACTCCAGTTTAGTTTTATTAGTATTATGTTTTAACCAACTGGTTTAAAAGGCCCAGAGAACACGTGGTTTTCATACAATGGCAAACAGTATTTAACTGACTGATTTCACAAACACAGGAAGACATTAACAAGGGATTTACGTACACAGCCCTTCAACTCCAAACACGTCATATCTGTAAGATCTTTTCTAAAATTTGGCATATTGATATGCAAATAGACTGTCAGTAAACATCCTAACATCTAGAATTGTTTTAAAATTCAAGATCAATTGTTTCCTTATCCTGAAATTATTACCTTTGGCAGATATGTCTTTATCAGTGCCCCCAGATCGAGCGATCATTTCCTCTCCCCTCTGTTTAAGTGTTTCATACAATGGTTGTAGTTTCTCCATGTCTACTGACACGTTCTTGTTTTCACTGATCTGCTCCTTAATCTTTTCCACCTCAGCAGAGATGGAAGGCGGCTGCCTCAAACGCTCCACAATGCGCTCCAGGCTCTCAAGGATCTGGTCTATCTTGTCATGGAACTAGTAATAAAACAAAGGGATCATTTATGAGGAAAAGATCTGTGATACCCAATGTGAAACTTAAATGAAAAAACATCTATTTACTATCGTAATCAAGAACTAAATCTTAGCCCTTTTGTTAACATATCCACCCAAAGAGTTATATACAGGTGGTGTTTGAAGACATTCCTAAAATCGTGACTTATACGCACCTCAGTGCATCAGACTACTTATGTAGACTACATTGTTTTTTGCAAATAATTGAGTGGATTCATTAAGAAATGGTATATGCTAATACATAATTGGACCACATGAGAGCAGCGTCATACCTACGGTTTCATTTCATTATAATTCAAATTAATTTTAAAAATTAAGTTCAATATAATCTGGGTGTTTATCAAAACTGATTGTTTCATTCACTTTTACTGCTTATTTTGGCATCCTAAAAAAGTTATATTATTAAATGTGAAATTCATGAGCAGTTTTGATTAGATTAAAGGGATTTCTTAAGTTACAAGTTTCCTGAACTGAACAATGTTAAAAAATCAAAACTAAAACCTTCCTGATGTTGGAACTGAAGTTTGTATTTAATTCACGGTCAAACACATAATCTGATTCATGAAATAATTTTAAACTTTTTTGCAAAAATACTATAGACAATGAAGCAAAGTTATAAAGACTTGATCATTTGTAGATTCTACACTGTCTTCAACATTAAAGGAATCATCACTCAGGATTACAGAAAACGAACCACTCCAATGATGGTGTATCTAACGACAAAAGCCAAACCTTGAAAACGGAAAATCTGTAGGAAATTTCAAATTCAACTTCTTGAAAAAAGATATTTCAAAAAGGAAAAAAAAACCCTTTCCAACTTTATATTATTTCCTTCTTATTCAGTCTATCATTCACAGTCTTTCTTCTTATTGTCTTCTTGGGAGTGTTTTATTAATAACGATAATAACACTTTCTTTTATCTCTCCCAATGGCAAATACTGCATTCTACTCTGGATGGATACTTATTTAAATATTTGGACAATGACAACAAGCATATGTTTCTTGAGTCACTGAAAATTATTTTTTATTTTATCTACAAGCGGGCAGAGAAATATAAGGACTGGACGCAAGCAAATATCAGCTCTGAAAGACAAAGGCATCAATACTCAGAGTTAATATAGTGAAATAATTTTAGCTGAAATTTAATCAGGAGGTCCAAGAAAATGTCTTTCCATGCTCTGCTGTTCAGGAGAACCCAATCACATTTTTGATGTAAACAATTACCTGAGTAGATTGAGAAATGGCTTCATCCAGTGCCACTGCTCGCTTTTTGACATCTTCTTTGATTTGACTGTAAAGGGTGTCAGCTGCCACATACTTCTCTTGGATAGAAAAACCTTCCCCTGGGCTCAGTTCCAGTAACTGAGGCCCAGTTTTGTTCATCTTATCTATATGAGGCTTGTGTTCGGCGATCAACTCTCGCAGTTGCTATAACAAACCAAACAGCTTCTCAGGATCTCAGGGTCACACCTCCGCATTACAGCTGTCTACACCCCAAAGCATCCAGCTGGCAAGAAACTCCAAACAAACGCCCTCCCCATCACCAGGCATTTAACACACAATGGCTCATACAATTCTTTGCCAGGAAGAGATGCCCCTGACATAAAGATTAAACAACAGTCTGGTCATGTCAAAGTTCCTTTAAGGGTACACACAAAAATGCTGATTGAGTGAAATACTGAATCCCAGTTCATTATGCATTTCATACCAAGAGCAGTACAACCTGACAAGAGTATTAGCCAAGGGTCATGATACAAATAAGGATTCTGAACTCACTATGTCCCCAACCTACAGAGACCAAGCCATAACTCTTGGTGTCTCTTTCTACACACTCATGATAGATACAAAAATTATTTAACAGGAAAGAAGGAAGGAAAAGGAAGGAAGGTACGAAGGAAAAGAAAGGCAGCTCAGTGGAAGGTAGACACAATGCTGAGAGAAAAAAAACATACATAAAGCTAAGTAAGGGGGATGTAATTCCACAAGACATTGTAATTATATGTAAACCAATATAAAATGTGCGCATATATACTAAATTATATATATGATGTATGAATCTATTATACATACATATATATGATATGTTTGATATATACATATGAATGAATCTATTTGTATTTATTTGAAAATGTTAAAGGCTGCAAGGGTAATCAATCTACCAAACGTACAGCTATATACTGAGCATTATATGTAGGTATATTTAAGGAAAAATATGTGACATACAAATATTTTGCATAATATACTCTAATCAAGAGATACAGGGATATTTACACTAATGAATGAGTGTGGAATCCAAGTGGAGCTCCATTCCTGCTGGGGAGACAAACATAGCTGGGATATCTACACTCCATGAAACCCAGGACCTCCACTGAGAGTTTTTCATGGGCCGAATACAAAACCACTCCCGGGGGCAGAGCTGTCTTTGCCTGCAGGATTCTCGGAGGCCAGTCGCCATGCAGCATTGAGGGGTCTTCCATTTGTACCACGTTATTCATTAGGGTTCCCATCAGCAGCTCTTTGTCCTCACCAGAAGGTATACCTCCCTAACTGTTTGCTATCCAGCCGCTAATAGAAGCTTCTCTGAGAGAAATGGTATTCAGGAAAGACAATCTAGAGAAAAGCTACCAATCTTTTCCTGCAAATATTTTAACTTCTTTCATTGATCAAGAAGAATCACCAAGAAGGCCGCATACCTGGATTTTTACTCAAAGTGCCCACTAAAATCCGTCTACAAATTATTTTGAAAATTGTTGAAGAAACCGGCTCATTACATCACCACCAACCCCCAACGTAACATATTATTTTTGAAATGTTTCTGAAGGTGGTCGCAAAACTCTTTTGGAAAAGAGCTAAACAAACACAAATTCAACTTTAAAAAAAAGGAGGAGGGTCCAGTCTAACATGCTGCACACAAAAGCGTGGGAAGGGCATTCTGTAATCTAGCTCCTGGGTGGTCCAGGTTGAGATTTTCTTATTTTTGTTTCATATTATTAGATCGAATCTTCATGCTGCTTTACAGAATGGAGATGGGGATGGTAGCATCAGCTAATATATAATCTCATGGAAAAGGAACATGTTGTACACGTTCTGGTGTCAATAATCTATAAGGCATGTTTGCAAGACAAGCTCACACTTAGTTATCAAGATACTCCCACATAAAATGAGAGATCTCTGCTGAGATTTCTTGAGTTGCCCGGAGTCAGAGTAGATTTCATCTGTGCAGCAGCACTAGGAGGCACCTTTCCTAGGGAAGTGTGGAGATAAACCTTTTCGCACCATTCCAGGACAGATAAGAGAACACCTACTAGACGCCTACTTAGGTGTGTGTACACAGGGAGAAAGGACCCCATAGGAGATGTCTTCTGCCTCAGATGTAACAAAATCATTCTTGGCAACATATCATTGTGAGCCCAGTTATCCCGGAGATAGTTCATGTGACTTCAACATGGCTCTTGGAGCCATTTTTCATTCCTGGCTAGAATGAACTAGATGTTCCCAAAAATAGCTGAAGAGGACGTTGTAAAGCTGCAGAAGAAATGCCATTCTAGAAGGCTGTAAATATTCTGAACAATTTAGTATGAACAATTTGAAGACTTGGCTATAATGTTTTTGTAGTTCCCTTTATATATAAAATCATAAATTTCGTTAGCTGAAAGATTATGCAAAAAAAGGAAAATAAACTTTATTTTTATCATCCATCTAAAATTATTATTGATTAATTATACTAATTAAATAATATATTCCATTATTTATTAAAATAAAATTAATTTTTAAATTTTCAGTTCAATAATGTTCATTTCTATACTATTTGATGTTATGCCAGAAACATAGCTACTCAGTTCTCACTTCAGAGTAGAAAAAAGTCCATGAAACATTTTATATTAAAAATCATTCAGTGGTAGGCATGAGGACTTCTGCAACAAATAAACATTTAAATTCAATTCTACCTAGTTTTTAAGTCTTTCTCCTGCCAAATGATTTAGAAAAAGGTCCATAAAATTTCCATTTTGCATTAAATAAAGTGTTCTCCAGAACTCGTTTCTAAATAAATACTTCAGTTAGAGATATTCTTCAATGCCAATATATTAAAAAGTAGACAAACAAGATTAATAAGTATGTCACATACTTCAAACAATGATGCAATTTACCCTGAGTTAAACTTTAGACACACACACACACACTGACTAGTCTCACAGTACATCTTGTACAGATCGGGGAGAATAATTATGCTCACAAGTCCAGAAATAGCAAGAACTCCCGATTTTTTCTGACAGTCTTGAACCCTCTCTCACTCAAATCTTTGCAAAATTTTAAGCTAGGTTAACATTTAAGTGACTGCTGAAGTAACGGCTTCATAATGCCATTTTATATATGTTTAAAACATGATATATTTGTAGATGTACAAGACTCTCTAGCTTACTCATATACGCTCACAGGAGCAGAGAACTTCAAAGGAGTTCCACGTACATAAGAAGAAAAAAAAAATGGGAACAATTTGTCTTTATAATTCAGCATTTTTCCTTTTCATAGACTTAGCTTTCACGACATTGTTATTTTGGCGCATTTGTTATGTTGTACATTTTCCCCAAGCTCAATGGCTTTGTGTGTACAATGTTGCTTTCATGTATTTCTACTCTTTGCTTACATTGTAGATGGCTCTAACTACTACACATAAAGTATTAAACAGTCAACATGTGTAAATTGAAAGCAATTCAACATACATAAATGGAAAGTACTTCAAAAGCGTATATCTCTAACATTTTAAAATGAGAGTTTTGTTTTGGTACCCAGACAGTTCAGATTGCACACTATTCTATGGAAGCCTTTGTGTAATTAATGACATACACAACTTGGTCAATATGCAGCAGTCTTCTCACTGTAACCCCTGGTCACAGTTAAGCACTGTGAAATAAACAAACTGTACAGACCAGAACACAATATTACCAAAATGTCCTACTGATGTAAGGTGTCTAACTGCATTAAAAAACACCATAAAAGTCATGATTCTCTTTTAACAGGAAATACAACATTCTCTTTGACACTGAGCTTACCCGATGTTCTTCTTGCTGTTGTCTTAGAGTCTCATATTCCAGGGCTGGGGCAGGAAGCTGAGAGATGATTCTCTGTGTTTCTGTCAGCCATGGCCAAAGCTCTTCATATGTTTCCCAGAACTGGCTGACCAGGGACTGTGCCCGCTCTAGCTGGAGATACCTCTCTGAGTTTACCTGGCAGATGGTGTCATAGTTCTTCAATACCTTGTCCAGTTTTTTCTAGAAATTAATATGAGGAAATGTGTTTAACTGGTCAGGTAGGCCAAATAGCACAAGTACTCCAGAATGTTTTGTCCAGCACTACATATCTGGCACAGACACTCAACAAACGTATGTTAAATGAATAAATCAAGAAAAGCTGTTTAGATCTTAACTGTTTATATGTATTAAAAAGCTCATTTTAGATTAAAGAAAAAGCCTCCATGTTTATCCATGTTGTTGCGTATGGCAGGATTTCCTTCCTTTTAAAGGCTGAATAAGATTCTACTGTATGCTAATGTTAAGTGTTCTTATCACAATAAAAAAATTGATATAATTGTAAAAAATAGTAAAAATGTGGAAACGTCTTAAAAGTACAACAACTGGAGATCAGGCCAACAAAATATGATATATTCATACAACAGAATTCTATGCTGTCATCAAAAATCATGGAATTTAATGACATAAGAACATCTCCAAAAAAAATATTAGGTGACAAACACCAAAATATAAATAAATAAGCAAGGCCTCAAGTTTTTATGAGAAAGACACTGAGCTCTCCAAAAATAATAAGCAAAATTCTCCAGCCATTCTTATAACGTCTTCTAGGTTAGAAAACAAGTCTCACGTAAGTCTAGAAACATGTACAATGCTTTCTCAAAAAAATAAGAGACTACATTTTGATAATAAAATTGTAAGAGGAAGTGCAAGTCAATAAAATTAATTATATATATATTAGAATCAAAGTAGAATATTATGCTGTCACTGATTTTATGGGGTGGTCATAGTGATCTAGATTATGCTATAAATTAACATCACAAACTAACAGCAGAAGATAAAGCACAATAGTAATCTAAGAAACTACAGAATGACACACAGTATTTCATGATGATCTGTATTTTTCATGTCAGAATCTTTGCAAAAATAATAAACAAAAGATTAAATTACAAACAAGTAAATTGCCATTGTAGAGCATAAACAATAGAGAAAGTATCAAGATATAGTGTACACTCAATTACTTTGTCTATGGTATACCTTAAAAGCAGTATATACTCTTTAAAATGGGATCTTAGGCAGACACATTCATATAATTTTTTTTGCCATGGGGATGTTTTCCTACCAGAAGCATTAATATATATTAATTTCTTTAGGCTGCTCAGACGTCTGAATATGAATTGAACTAAACATTTTTACTGTGGCTGGTTTTCTAACAATTTAAAGGATCATTAAAACTACATAAACTGGAGGCTTCCTTAATGACTCAGCTCATTTTTTTGCTATACAGCTTACTTCATACAGAATAGATTTCAGTATTAGTGAGAACCACATATTTTGGTCTTTGTTTCAGTTCAAGAGGCCCAAATGTTCCTGAAGCATATAAACAACGGTTGACATACATAATAACAATTTATACTGAAAATAACGGCACTAATGCAGCTAACATTAATTGAATGCTTAATATGTGCCAGTTAGTCAAGGACTCAAACCTTAATAGCTTTTCTGTCTACTAGGAAAGATTGTCCCCAGGGCGATTCCCTTAAGGAATTTTTTTTTCACTGTTATTCTGTAAGCTTGAAAAATGCCTTATTTAAGACAAATGGTTTAGCTGTTTAAATGGCAGCTGTGGATAAAGGAAAAGTGCTTTCCTAGGACTGAAAGCTCAACACATGGCATTTATTTAAGGGTCTCACTACCAGTCACACAGACAAGATGATACCTTCATTGATTGCTTTTCCTCTTCACTGCATGTGGTCATGATTTTATGTCCAGATTTAACAAGTTCATCAATAATATCTTTGTGTCTCAAAATCTCCATGGTGAACGTCTGTGATTTACCAAAATAAAGATTAAAAAAGGAGAGAGTGTGTGACTAAAAGGAAAACAATTAGGCAAAGTAGCTAAAAATACCAAGTTACACGAGAGGGGTCTTGCAAAGTACATCATGCGAGCACATTTCCAGACTTGGAGCACACAGCAAATCATTTAGATGCAACTGGAAATGTACTTCTTCACCTTTTGAACCTGCAGCTGAGCAGAGGTCTGGTCTTGCTCAAGCCTGATGTCACCCAGAGACATCAATTTCTTTTCTGTTTCAGTAATCCAGGATAACTCAGCATCAGCCGCTTGGTCAAACTAAACAAAAGATAAATAATTAGGTCAGCAAGTTCCTGTAACTGGTGCCAGAAAAACACCTATCTAGGTTTCTTTTAAATATCCTTATTACACAAGTGGAAAATCTGAGCTTATCTCTTCATAGCATCCTGAAATCATTCATGATAATGACTAAAGTTATAAAAAAAGGAGAACTTCCCACAGAGTAATTAAACACAAGCTGTTAAAACATGTTAAATCCATAAGACAGCATTAATGATTTGAAGACAGCTAACACTGTTGCCTTCTTTTTGGTAGTTCTAAGAATTTTCTCCTTAGGAGTACTATCCAAATTGAACAGCTATAAACCCAGTAGCTGGATACCATCTTTCAATCATTTCCTCCATCTGTTTAACTCTTATGATATGCAAGTAGCATTCTGATATCAAAGCACACAATTCCTAGGAAAAAGAATGAAATATTCCATTTATTTTACTATGTGTTTATAAGTGTATGTATAAAATATGTCTCCACGTATGCAGAGAATACCCCAAATGACTCACATATAATTTTTTACATCTCATTCTATAATAGCAGACAACAATTTCAAGAGCATTCATAAATATGTTGAGATTTTATTTTCTTGACCATAAGAGTAATTCATGGTAGAAATTCATAAAGTGCAGAAAAATATACAGAAGAAAATTAAAACCTGGAGTTAATACTATTGGTATTTTAGTGAATTTTCTTCCAGAAGCTGAGAAAGATTTATAAAGGTCTGGGATAATACTGTATAAACATTTTCATATCCTGCTTTTTCATTTATTATGAATGTTTACCATGTCATATTCTTTTAAATGTGCTTTTTAAATAACATCACTGTATTCTAGCATACCTGGATATTTTCATCTAGGCTCTCTGCATTTTTTGCTATTATATGAACAATCCTGTAATGAATATTCTTGTGTATAAATCTGTTGGCATCTCTAATTAGTTCCTTAGGGTAGAGTCCTAGAAGTTGACTACCAAGTGAAAGAGCAGGCACATGTTCAATATTTCGCATCACATAAACCCGAATGCCTTCCAGAGCCAAGCAGTTATCATAAATGAGTAAAGCTGGCAAGTGACACCACGAGCACCAATGATAAATGGTAACTAACAATGACCTCAGTTGGAAGATTTAATGGGGAATGGACATTGTGAGTATTCAAGTCTTGTACTGCCAAAACTTCTAAGTTTTCAAGAGAATCTAGAAATCTAGATGGAGGTAGGGGAATAACTGGGTGAGGGGAGAGAAGGATGGAGATAAGAAACTAGATTGGAAAATAATTTATGCATTCCTGCAACACTACGCAGACTCATGGGAAGACAGAATAATGTACTTTTCTCTGTTCCTTGTAAGTACACCTAAAAACCCTGGGCATTGTATATAAAACACACATAAGAAGACTGGAAAGGAGAGAGGAGGGAACTGCTGTGGGCCCTGGGACCCAAGGACGACACAGTGCTGAGTTCCCTGGGTTTTCGTCTTGTCTCACATAACCTTAACTGGATACTGGAGAACTAGTTACCCAGAAACACCGACAGGCACAAAGCCCCAAGAAAAGCCAGTTCTCTACCAAAGGACCAGGAAAAGGGCAGCTTGGCAAGATGGAAAACTTTTAGACAATAACAGCTCTACTCTAACTAAACACCACAGAAAAAAGCTGTGGTCCCACCCATGCCAAGAAAGGCCAAATGGGGAGCCTAGATTTCCACCCTCATGAGACTATAAAAGGCGCCAACACCCTCCTAGGGTGACATCAGAGAGGTCAAGCAGGGAGCGAGAACTTTCACTCCCACTGGCCAACACTAAAGTCCCTGCTCACAGTGTCAGTGGAGACCATGTGGAGAGGCCACCCTTCCTCCTCTCCTGAGGGGTGGTGTCAGAGAAGGCCTAGAGGAGAGTCAGGATATTCACCACCGCTCAGTGGGAATGTGGCCACCTTCACTGTGGTGCCAGTAAAGACCACCTGGAGATCTGGAACTTCCACTCCCATCCAGCAGAAATGAGGACCACTCCCCTTAGGCGTCATGAGAGGTTGAATGGGGAACCAAGACCTTTACTTCCACCTCGTAGCACCCCCGCTTCTTCTGCCAGAGTGTTGGCAGAGAAATCCAGTTAAAACGGAAAGTTTAAGACCCAAGACCCAGAACATAACACCCAGAACCAAGAAGATCTCAAACTAAACTAAAGATAATCAACAGACGTCAATACCTAAATAACAGAGATGTTAGAATTATCTGACAAAGATTTTAAATCAGCCGTGATAAAAAGGCTTCAAGGAGCAATTTCAAACACAGTTGAAACAAATGAAAAATTAGGTGCCCTCAGCAACAAATCAGAAAGTCTCAGCAAAGAAACAGAAGATATAAAGAAGAACCAAATGGAAACTTTAGAACTTAAAACTATAATAACAAATAAAAAGTTCAGTGGGTGAGAGATCAATGAAATGGACAGAGGAAAGAATCAGTGAAGTAGAAGACAGAACAACACAAATTGCCCAATATAAATAACAGAAAATAGACTGAAAAAAAATATCAAAGAGCCTCAGGGGCCTGTGGAACTATAATAAAAGATCTAATATTCACGTGAGTGGAGTCCCAGAAGTGGAAGAGAAAGAGGTTGTGGCTGAAAAGTACTCAATCACTCTTGAAATGGGAACCAGAAAATTACAGAAATGGAGACCAGATTTGTGGTTGCCAGAAGATAAGGAGAGAATAGAGGTGGGAGGGAATAGACATGGCTATCAAAGGGCAACAGGAGGGATCCTGGTGGTGATGGAAATGTTCTGTATCTGGATTGCATCAATGTCAGCATCCTGCTTGTCATACTGTACTATGGTCATGCGCCACATAACGATGCTTTGGTCAACAAGGAACTGCATATACAACGGTGATCCTATAAGATTAGTACCATATAGCCTAGGAGTGTAGTAGGCTATACCATCCAGGTTTGTGTAAGTGCACTCTATGATGTTTGCACAGCGACAAAATCACCTAAGGACGCATTTCTCAGAATGTGTCCCCATCGTTAAGCAATGCATGACTGTATCATTTTACAAGATGTTACCACTGGGGAATCTGGGTAAAGGATACAGTGGGATCTCTATTATTTCTTCCGATTACACGTGAATCTACAATTGTCTTAAACCAAGTTAATTAAACAACTCTGTGTGGGTAACCACTCATCTGTAAGTTCCTGTTTGTATTCTCTCTTTTAGATTTATACGCCAGCTGTCCTTCACATAGGATGTACTAATTATATTCCCACAAGCAGAGTTTTGCTGTACCCTAGTCACCATGGTATATAATTTATTTTTTAATAACATTTGTCAAACTTATTGGTAGACTTTCCTTAATTATAAGGAAATAACCTGCCAGCAGTAATCTGGCACAAACATTAACAGCACTGATTAAGAGTATTGTTACGGTCTCAATCTCACGAATAAAAAATAATAAATTATAGAAGTGAAAAATACCTATTATTAAATTATCATGAAAAATAATCATCAAAAATATCATGAACCCACTTGCTTTTACTTTTACCAAATGATGAATGAATAAACAAATATTGAAACCATTTGCAGGTCAATTTCTTTTAGTCAAGAGGTTAGACAGAAAAAAGAAATTAGATAATCATCTAAATAATGGGCCCAAATCAGAAATAAATAGGGATTAAAATAATAATCTTACCTTTATCTTTAAAAAATCAATTGCATAAGGATATCAAAGGGAAGATATGGCTTAAGAGACCTTGGCCTAACAATCTCTGGAAGGGCCACCTGAACAAAAGCTGAATATACACCAACATCACCAAAAAACAATGGGAAGTCAGGCTGCTTTAAGACGACCAGGCAGTCACAGAATCATACGTGCTGACTAGAATACATTCGTCACCCTGGGCTCTCCTTCGACTGTCACACATTTAAGAGGATCAGTGACATGCTAAAGCTGTTCCAGATAGAAATTCAGAGCTTCAGCCGTCAGAGTTGGTGAGCTCCCTTACAAGGGCAGTACTTCTAAAAGGACTGTGTGCACATCCAGCAGAACGACTTATTTTTCCTATATTTCCCATAACATTATTTTTTAGTGAAGGCACACTTTTCAGAAACCTTATCAAAGAGGGTCATGGTTTGCACATAGTAGTGTTAATAAATGTTTTATTCACCTATTCACTACTTTTTCTGCTATTTGGGACAAATCAGAACAATATGTACTACAGAGGGAATCCTGGTAAACCATGTGAAAAATTCTATCTTGATCTGGTTCAATAATTTTTGAGTCACTTAGTTTCAAATGGAACTACTCATTTGCAATTATTGATCAACATGAAAAAGAAAAAAACATTTCATCCACTAATTCAGCAGCTTCAGATGTGGAAAAAGAAACCTTCATGAAAAGCAAGTGGAAAAGTCTTCTATGCATGGATATTAGCTTTCAAGCTGTATATATACAACGAACCTTTATTACATGATTCCTATGATTCACTTAAAGAGTACAAAACAGAAAAACAGTCCAGCCCTTTCTACCTGAGTGTAAATGCTGCAAGATATTGGAATAAAATTTAATAGCGACGACTTTTTTCTTCTATTGCTCCTTGAAAAAATAAAGTGACGCACCATCCCTCTTGTTTGTGTTCAGGCTATTTTTAGTATTTATATGACCGGCCTAATAAAGAAAGCCAGTCTGTTAGTGTTAATACCAGTTTAATACTACGCCTCTCTCTCTCTCTAAAAAAAAAAGTACCCAATGAAAAACAGCATGATGATACCATCTAAGTTGCCAAAATGGAAAGCTGAAACTCAAACATTGTTTCTTTAACCAAGGCAAATATTTGCTCTGCTAAAAGAAAACAAGACTTCAAGCAGAAACTTCCCTTCTGTCCTTTAAGAAATTTTTTTATTAAATTAGCAAATATTTATTGTTCACCAACAAACGGAATAGTCACAGGGTCTACAGTAAGCAATTTACAGCAAAGCAAGGCATTTTACTTAGGTCTGTAACTCTTTCAAATGACTATTTAACATGTGTATCTCTAATGGGCCATAACAACCACATTTCACACATGAGTAAGGTGGAGAGTAAATTTACTAGACCAAATTTTAATAAATTTGCTTACTACTCATACAAGTAGGAAAAACTGACTGCAGATAAATTGTAGATAATCTTAGCATCCAAAACTGCATTCTGGGAAATATCTTAATAGGTATCATCAGTGGGGTCTAACCATCAACCTGAGCTACCATAACTCCTATCATAGTTGACCTAGCATTTCAGAAATTTCCTACAAGTTAGTAAAAGATATTTTAATTGGCTAGCTCTAAATATTCCTGAAAAACACTCTCTAAAACAATAACAGCTAGCATTCTATTGAACACACTGCTCTAAGTGCTTAACGTGCGATATCCCTTTTCATCTTGACAACTGTATAATGTGGGTTTTACCATTAGCTCCATTTACAGCTGAGAAAAGTGAGGCAGAGAGAAGTTAACTGATTTACCAGCGATTACTCAGCTAGTAAATGTTGGATCTGAGATTCGAACCAAGGTGGTCCGAGCCCTAGTTGCCAAGTTGTGTCACTTGTGTTTGTACATAGTTCGGGCTTCATGAGCTCAAAATATTCACATGATTTCACCAAAAATGGCTCGAATACCACAACAGTCAGTAAGTGGTCGGTTTTAACTTACTACTTAAACACTTCTCCGATCTCTGACAAATTGCTTTTGTACTTATCTAGAAAGTTTCTCTTGAGTGGAAAGGTTGAAGAAAGACAGAGTGATAAGAACCTTAATCTCAAGGACATCCTTCTACTCCCTTCCCCTGGCGGGATCTTATCACTTTCTTTTGATTAGCATTTCCTTCCATTTTGCTTCTAGTCATGGTATTTTCCCACCCCCAACACCTGGAGGGTCTGCACAAATCGCACTTCCCTGGGGGAGGTTTCCTTCTAGTTCGTTCAAAGAAACAAACAGGTGTTATTTTTCTCCAAAGCAGATTCCCAATGACCCAATGAGCTGTTTATATTAAATGCACCCAAATCACCAACCCCTGTGCCTTCTCACTGGGGTTATTACGGCCGGCTAAAATAACCCAAGCCACCAGAACTGCCAAGAGTGCCTGCGATTCCCAGACCCAGTGAGGCACACGCGTTCTAGCAACTTCTGACAACTACATTTATAAGAGGCCAAGGACAGTGAACTTCTCTCAGGTTTAAACAATTACAGCGGTCTGAGTTCAGGCTACAAGTCTGTACATCTTTCAAGCAAAAGTGCCTCTCCCCGTTTCCACAATGCCCTTTTGGATCCAATTGCAATTAGAGAAAAAAAGCAACAAAGATCTGTTACTTTGTGTAGGGGTTTAACATGCGAAACTATGTACAGTTTCTAACTCAGATAATGGCATGTATTGTGGGAAGGAGGCAGCTGTTTTGTTTTTTAATAAAACTCGTCACCACTATTTACACTAAGCTGCCTTGCTTCCACTCAGATTTTTCCTAAAAGTAATGAATGGGCCCAATTCTTTCAAAAAAGAATATCCTCTTCAAATGTGTAAAATCAGATTTAGGGGCTTTTGACTGGCAGCACTGAGTGCACGTAGGCCTCACTCATTTGCTCATCATTGAGGCTATTCAATTATTTTCCAAATAATAAACATCAGCCAAATTTACAGAGGGCCCTCGGCTCTACAATTTCAAATTTCAATGGCACATCTTTTCAAAACTGTTATTGTGATATAGGATTAACAGGAAAAATCTAACCATGTTAAATCAGGACTGTTTTAAAAACAAATTTATACAGGGCGGTTACAAAGTACATGCTAATTAGAACATATCTGTATACTCCCTTCCCTTCTCTCTTCAAGCTTTTATTTTTTTTCCATATTTTCCTGGACACCCTTCATGTCGACGTTTGGAAGCCAGCACTCTGTGATAGTGGCCTGACTGTCCACAAAGTCCCATGCATTTGTGAATTCCAAAAACCAGGTGACAACATTATAAAGGAGGTAGATTTGCATATAAACAACCTTAATGCTGGGCAAAAGACGAAACATCTTAAGAGAAATTTGTTTGGAAAACTGAACATTCAGTTATTTAAAATCTAGTTTAATTTAGCCAGGTTATTCAGGGACAAACCATTAAATCTACAAGTTTAAAAATTACCAAGTCATGTTCAAGGCACACAGCCTCACCCCCTCACTTGAAGGTATGGGTATGTTGGGGGTAGGGATCTGGGAAGAAGCAGCTGTCAATAAAACAAATTGTTGTGACTGAAGGTATGTCTAAAACGATGGACTGTGACCAGATCATGTCTAAGTCTCAGATGGAGAAAAGACACAGAGTGGTAGATGATTTGTTTTTACAACATAAAACAGTATAAAATATGTGGCTAACATCTAGGTCCAAAGAATTTTTTTTTTTTGCATCATTCTTTTTATATTTCACGGATGTGTTATTATTGGGTGAACAGAAAATGAGTATTTTAGTATCAAACTATACTCTGGCCCTGATTCCAAACACCTCCTAGTGGGCAAAGTTATAAAATAATATCAATGATATATAAGTATTAGCACTTCATAAACTTAGAAATTATGAGTTTAGAAACTATTGTTTTGAGTGCAAAACTAAATCTCTGTCAAATCAGAGAGACAGGCACAATTTGTTCTTCAACTTGCCTAGAGTGTTATTTCATGACCCTTTCAGTGTTGCGTTCTCGTGTCTCATAGTCCTTATAGTTGGAAATCCTCGCATTACATCTATTTTACTGCAGTAATGGCACCTTCCTTCAAATTATTGAAAGAGGTTAGAAAAAAAATAAATCACCTCTTAGTAGTTTTCCTCTCTACATAATGTATGAGGAGGCACGGCCATGAGACAGAATGGGATTGGATTAAATTCTGGTTGCAACTCCACCATGTCCTAGCTGGGGGACCACAGGCAAGTCACCTCACCACACACCGCACATGTTCCTCCCAGCTCTAAATTGTGTGTCTGTTTAGCCTTCCTGGAGCTATTTCTTTTCTTTTTGATGGCTTAAGTACATTTTATTGGTTTTCTTTATTACTAGAAGTATTTCATCAGACAGACTTGCAGGCATTTCAAAGGAATGCAGATATAAATACAGAATAAATCCACATGAACAAGCAGAAGATATTAACGGCACTAATATCAGCTGTATGACCTCCTGGTAGTAAGATACTTTTACTACATGCATTTTCTCTCTCTCTCTCACTCTCAAAAGGAAGGCTGGAAGGATACAGACCACGTTGTTTACTCATTCTTTCTTCCAAGAGTTTTTCTATCTTCTTTCAGAAAATCTTGAAATTTTCTATAAGGAATGATTGTCTCAGGAAAAAAACCCCCACAATAATTGTTATTTTCCTAAAGGAGATATGTTTTGGGTTCTAGAAGATATATACTGATCTGGTTACTTTTTTCTTTTTTTAACTTTGGAAAACATCTGCAAAACCTTCAGTAGAACTGGGCTACAGTAAATGATCTTGGCACAGGTCAGAGTTTACTAAAGAATGCAAGCTAACCTGTCACCCTGACCTTATTACTGTCCTACTCCATTGAACTAACCAACCAGAGTCAACTTCTCAAGAAAAATCTTACTCCCAAGAGTACAGAATATTTGTCTTGCTATTTAGAGAAGTCTTCAGTGCCAGTTCTGAAATGCTGAAATAAACCTTGGAGAAAAAAATTCAGTATTTTCATATAGTTGAACAAACTTCACCCCCAAAAAAGTACTTATTTTCCTATAATAATGAGGCATACAAATTCCTCCAAACTTTGCTATCAGAGTCATGTAAACACATTCCTCGGGCATGAATGCCCTCCCTTGCAAAAGTTTCTTAGGCAGGCTTTTTGCTATCATTGTGTTTCATCGGCTTTTGTGATTCTGAAGGACAACCCTGAAACGAGGAGTGGAGCGTTATGCTTAGAACCGTATAAATTACACTTTTACGGCAACCTTAGAAAATTAATTTTGGATGCTCCCACACCATCTGCTTGCTTTGTGTTTCTAGCTTTTGGCGTATGTTAGTAAAAGCTTAGTCACCTACCTCCCCAACCTCTGTTCTATAGTACACTGCAATTCCACACTAACCCTGCCACTGAAAGTTTGCTGTGTCTGATGACTTAATACAGAGATTTCAATAAAAGTTAATCAGAATGTGTATCATAAACTTCTATTTCCAGGACCCCACTCGTTGCCCACAGTTTTCTGGGGGAGCTGTGGCCAAGGGCTCAGTGCCCATAAAACTCTCTGGAACCATAAACTCTGCATGAGTCGCAGACAGGTCAGAAACTATCATTTTTTTCCCCTTCAGTCATCTTCAGAAGAAACTCTACACGACCAACAGGACTGTTTCCTTTCTATAAAGAACACAGCCTCTCTTTGCCATAGCTATGTGTCAATGAACAGTCGATACTGACTTACATGATCACTCAAAATATTTACTCGCGTACAGATTAGACTTAGCTAAGGCACAAAATTCACATCAGACGTATGCACAGTTGCAGACAAAAAGCATTTTGTTAGGAAAGCAGGGCTGGTCTTGCCAGTGGCTGACTTGCTGAGGGAAGTCTGGGAAGCCAGGAGGCAGATGGCTGCTAACAATGTCCAGATTAGCCTTGCCCTGGCTCTCAGATGTCGAAGTAACGCAGTCAAATTCTTTCCAAATCCCCTCTTTCATTTTTGAAGCATAACAAATGAATGGAAACACTATTAACAGAAAGCTTTGTTCAGGTAAAGGCTCTGGGAATAACTGGAGAAAATTTATTGCCCGGAAAACAGACCACTTGCCCCTACCTGCTGTGACCGCAGAAGGGCGGCGTCGATCTCCTCCACCTTCTGGGTGATGGTGTCATTTACTAATCGGTAGCGGTCATTGTCCTCAGCCACCATTTTTTCAAGTCCTTCCCTGGCCCTCCATGGTACCAGCTCCAGTAAGGCGCCGCTCACTTCATTAAGGGAGTCCAATACGGCTTTTCTGTTCTTAGCTTCCTTTTTCAGTTCCTGAAAACAGAATTAAGAAAACATACAAATCTGTGGGTAATGCTTAAGAGTTTGAACAGGCTTTTCCTCTAACTGTCCTTGGGGCCAAAGTCCTTCGCAGGCCAATAAGGCGACGCATTGGCCCCCTTAGTTTCAGTTAAGTTCTATAAACCTTTGTTATGGAAAGCCATTTTGTAAAAAGGAAAGTGTTTCCTGAGAAGTTCCAAAGAACAATTCATTTGGACAGGCGGCAAGACGTTATCTTTGAAATTTAACATAAATGTTTAAAATTTGGGAAATGAAATCAAGCAAGTTAACATGCATTATTCTTCGCTTTCTGGTAACCTCTAAGTAATGGGGTACCAGAAAAGTGAAATAAAGAGGCAAGTCCAAGCCAGAATGAAGTGACCCTCAAAACGAGGACATACTGGCTTTAAGCCATCCTGGCTGCTGGACCATCACAGGCTGCTCTCACGGACTCCCCTTCACCCACATGTGATCACACTTCAGGGATGATGAAAACACAGGCCGGTATCTCTGAAGAGAAGAAGGATTAGCAGGGTGGAATACCACTTTTGCAACATAATTACAAAAGCCACCTCACGTTATGCATCTATCTTACAAAAATATTGTTATTTTAATGAATTACGTGTATCGCTGAAACAATGGCTATTTCCCCTTTTTTTCCTGTTTTCATCATTCTCCCTCTTGTGTAATAAACCATACTCTCAACCATAAGACTCTGGATACAAATTATAATACACTGTTTTCATCTCTGGGCTCCTGAAAGTTTAAACAGTTGATCTGCTGCCAATTTCTGTTGGGTCCCCGCCCACCAAGGCGTCCTTCAGCACATTCGCAAGGATATGAGATAATCATCATCTCATTCCTCTGTGAGTGAGGCTCCCTAAAAGATCACAAGTCGATCCAAAATGTAGAAATCAGAGCATACCTTCTGCCTCACTTGCGCTTCGCTTGCTGCTTCTCCCTTCAGGACCTGAGTTTCGTAGGAAAGCAATTCCACCTCCACTCTGTCCAGCCAGGCGCAGAGCTCCTCGTGCGTGGAGTGCAGGCGCCGTGCAAGCTGCAGGGCCTGGTCCAGGGTCTTGGCTACATCCGTGCTCAATTTAGTAATGTCTTTGTACCTTGCTTTAATGGCTTCCAATTTATCTTGAATTATTAAAACTTCATCACCTAAAATGTCAAAGGCATGTTACACCTCATGAAAGGAAAGAAAAGCCTGGGGGAGGGTTTCTTCAGATATTAATGGGCACTGATGGGATTTGTTGGGGTCGGGGGTGGGGGAGGGAAGGAAACATTTTTCTAAAGATGATCTGAGCCAAGAGAAGCCCTTGGCTAGGTTTTAATCTTTCCCAGGATTTCTGGCAAATCTAAACAGCTCTGAAAATGCAAAGACAAAGACTGGAAAGAGTTCCAGTGCCTTCAGTTATGTGGAAAGCATCCCCTTGACATCTACCTGTAGGGTGCTTTCAGTTTCCAAGCATTGGGTTAAAAACTGCTGGGGTCAGATACTGACTTCATGGCCTGCCACCCTGCACAGGACACAGCCTCTCTGTGCACCTGGTTCCTCATCATCACACCGGGATAAGAACAGAACCTACCTCATAAGGCTGTGATAAAAACTCAATGAATTTATATTCGCAAAGTGTTTAGAACAGTGCCTGGCATATGTGTGTGTGGGTATGTGTGTGTGTGTGCGCGCGTGTGTGTGCTACATGTATGTGTACACTAAAAATAACAAACTCATCTGCACTATTCCAGTAGATCCTCTCTTGCCTGTATCTTATTTGCAGACACCCAGAGAAACTGAGTCCTGGGTTCAGGAACCTCCCAGTTCAAGGTTCTAGATACTACACTGAATTCCTCTAACTCATAATTAATGGTACTTTCCCCCACCACAAACATACCCTGAACTGGATATGGGTACAATGAAACTTTCCCATGGCCAAAGGAATTACTAAAATAAGTTAGTTTGTATCTGTTTTCTTAGTGATTTCAAACACGGAGAAATGAAGCCTGGGTATGGGCACAATGTGTCACTGAATGCAATCTATCTTAAAGTTAAAAAAATTTGTCTACAACCCATGTGCTCATCTAGAACAACTGCCTTCCACAAGTGGAAAACTAATGTAACTCCGCCGTGGGCTTCTCTGTCTGTCTCCTGCGCCACAGTGCTGTGTGTTATGAGTAATACACACAACTTCCATTAAGAACTCAAGTGAGATCATGAGAAAAAAGTGAGATCATGTTCCCAAACCCCCTTGATGGGTATTTAAAGCATTCTCCAGAATGAAGTCTTGGAGTGGCCCCAAAATTATTAAGTGTTTTGGTTTTCCCCCATCCCTAAAATATTTTGAAAGCAATGCAAACTGCTGACTGCAGGACGATTTGATGTGGAAGGTGCCTCACCTGTTGTCTGTTTAAGGAGTTCTAAACCATTCAGCAATGCCTGATCAACATTTTCTTTTCTGAGGAGGATGTCCTCTTGCAGAATCTAAAACACAGGTACCATTTTTATGTGGGGGAGGAAAAAATTTAAATAAGGATTAGCATTAGTTAATCTTAGAGAATTTTAATTGGGTTTCATAGAGATATAGCTGAGTAAACATCTCACATTTTCAAATACTCATTATTGTTCCCATGTTTACCCCTGCTTTCGCCATCGTGGCCCATGTCCCATGGTCATCCACCAAAATTCACAGCACACTCCCTTTCAGAAAATGGGCTATATAGGGATACTGGAGGAGTGGTTAATTAGGGGTCCTTGTCTACAGTAATAAAATAACAAAATGAAAAGTGAAAAATGCAGCTATTGAATAAATTAAAACTCTTTTTTAAAGTGACTTCATTAGGGGCTGGTCCTATGGCCTAGTGGTTAAGTTCAGCATACTCTGTTTCAGCAGCCCAGGTTCTACTCCCAGGCATGGACCTACAACACTTGTCAGTGGCCACGCTATGGTGCCAAACCACATAGAAAATAGAGGAAGGTTGGCACAGATGTTAGGTCAGGGCGAATCTTCCTCAGCAAAAAAAAAGAAAAGGAAAAAGAAGTGACTTCATTAAAAGTAACCAGTATACACAGGTCAAGTCTTTTTTGAGTCTAGCAATTCACCCAAATCAAAACAAACATAAAATAATAGAGAAATAAGGAAGACTGAGAAAATAATGACAACTGAAATGAAAAAAGTAAAATAAAATAAATCAAAATACCCGAAGTTCAGCCTGCTGCTTCCACAGCCCCTCAGGGCTGCAATCCTGGACTGAGAGCTTGCTCAGCTTGTCGTGCACTTCATTCAGCCAATTCATCAGCTCAACTTCATCTTCCCCAAAAATCTTAGCATTACATAAGGCCTGCTGGAGGAGCTCAGACCTGCTGTGACTTTTCTCTTGCATCTCAATGTACCACACTTGAGAGAAGTCTAATTTATTCTGTACCATATCTTTATCCTCCCTGGAGCTCAAAACCTTTAAGGACTGGCCAATGCTAACAGCCTGGTGTAAATGTTTATTGTGATTGATGATGTCATCTTCTAAGGCCTAAATAAAGTTAAAAAAAAAAAAAAGAGAAACAAAAGGAATGGACAAATGAAAATGAAAACATAAATAGAAAACATAAATAGAATGAAAGGATGACATTTGAAATGGGTTTAGTCTGCAATTACGCATAACACAACAATAGCACATAACTCAAATTTATGTCATAAAACCACAAAATAAATGGAAAACTGAATCTTACTAGTGTGTGATTGGTATCTTACTTTGTGCTGTGCAATTTGCTCCTCAAGTTTAGACGCTTGGGTTCCTATGGGCTCACAATTCGCCAGCCTCTTTTCTATGGTTGTCAGCCACTCATTCAGTGGTTCTAAGGTTTCATGAAATTGCTGTGCCACCACTGAGATACCTTCCAACTGACGATTCCTATAAATGTGCCAAGATAAAGGTCATTTAGGGATGAACAATGTGTGAAATATTCAGCAGCAATCTTCACTCATGCTCCTGCATTCTACTCTAAACATTTCTGTAGAAAACATCTAAGATTAAAACTAAAATCTCTAACATTTATAGGACATGTTAAAATAGCTCTTCTATTAAATAAAATGAAAGATGAACAACAGACCAACCTCAAGTGCCTGAATCTCATGAAAGTCTTAAGTAACTTGGTTATAATACTTATGATAATAACAGTTATAATAATAACAATAATAGGTAATATTTATCGAATACATATTCTGTGTTGGGCCCTAAGTGCTTTACATATTAATTAACTTTTATCAGAGAACCAGTTACTGAGATTGCTTTTAATCCAAAGGTCAAAATTGGGGGGCCAGCCCAGTGGCGTAGTGGTTAAGTTTACGCACTCTGCTTCAGCGGCCCCAGAGTTTACAGGTTTGGATCCCAGGCGCAGACCTACACACCGCTCATCAAGCCATGCTGGGGCAGTGTCCCACATACAAAATGGAGGAAGACTGGCTCGGATGTTAGCTCAGGGCCAATCTTCCTCACTAAAAAAACAAGGTCAAAATTGGATTCAAATTTTGAAGAACATCCACAGCTTTCCCCACAGTAGAATTAATGGCAATTGCTACTTCAAAAAGAACAGTGTCAGGTATTACATCCCCAAAGCAACAGCTGATATTCTGTGGATTAAAATATCACGAACAGAGAAGAAATATTCTGTGGACTTCTCTCTGCAATATAGTTTGAAATGCTTTTAGAAAACACATTGTGTCCTCAGTTGAAGAGGTACCAGGTAAGTTAAAATCTCCCTCCACTGTCCTTAGTTTTATCTAGGGAAAGTGATTGTACTGGTCTGTATACAAACTATCTGATTCAGTATCAAAGCCTGTAAATCATTTCTGCTGGACCAAGAGTTGCTGTTGTCTTGTGATTGTGTTTAATTCTTAGGGAATTACATGATTTGAGAAATAAGCTTTCCACAGGACAAAAGCAATTACGGAAAATTAGCACATGCTACTGAAATAATTTCTGTATCATATCACAAACTATATATCATATACTTTTTAACACTTTCAGTTGAAATACATTTGATCCTAAAAAAAATGAATTACATTACTACATTATTTTTAACTTCCGGATTTTCATTATCTGTGACTCTTTTCTAAATTCAAATATCAGTCACCCAGAAGCAGTGTAAATAATGACTTTGTGACTGGGTTTAATTTACTATGATTTAAAATGTGAGTGAATTTATTTATCTCTGTGAGAATCATAATAGGACCAATATCCTTCCATGTAATACCATTTTGAGGAAGGTTTAGGAAAAGAAGGCCAGTTATGTGGTAAAGCAGAGATCTAGACACTCATTCATTTATTTTTAAAAAAGTACTTAGTATCTCCCATGGCAGCCAGGGCACAATTTCCTGGGGCATTACACAGATGGCTAATCTATTGACACATATTAAAGGACAACATGAAACTTTTAGCTCCTTAGAAGCATCTTATTCTATGGTCCTAGAACTATACTTAATTCCATTCAATAACTCAGGATTAGATGAATCCTTCTTTTCACCATTCTAGTTACAAAGAAGGTAGGAATTTATGGAAAATACTCATTCTATTCAGTGGTTCATCTGTTTTCAACCCAACCAGTCTGTGTGTCTACACTTCAATGTAACTACTACTCAACATCCATCAATGTGATGCCAATGCAGGCAATGAAGAAACGTAATACAGAAATGTTGAGTGCAAAAACCCAGTGTAGCCATGCTCCAGGCTTCCTGGCTTTCATAAGCCTTACAGTATCCTTCCGCCTGCCTCGTTTCCTAGCTAACTCCTACTCCTCCTTTAAAACATAACTTAGCTGTCACTTCCCTGCCCCTAGACTAGGTTCTTCCTACTATATGCTCCCACAGCATCCTGTATGTTTGCTTTGAAACATCAAATGCGTACTACTTTCCAGCGGCTATAAAACCCTGCTAGATTGTATGCTCTCTGAGGGCAGAGATGATCCGTCCAGCTCACCCCTGTAAGCCAAGGCCTCGCTCTGTCTGATGCATGGTAGGCAGGCAATAACTACGTAGCAGATGAAGGAATGAACTACCCCCAAGGGAAATGCTTTCCTTAAAACAAAGAGTTGGGACGTATGTGGTGACTACAGACATTACAGTTAGAAGATGAGGAGAGATGCCCACAGTCCTTGCTGCCTGTGTTCACATACACAACAAACAGAAGAAAATAACATGGAAAGTGTTACCAAAATACAAAATGTCAGCATTAAAGCCACTGCTACTCTTTCAAAAGCTGAAAGTATTTGCGTTACCTTGTTTCGGCTTTATTAAGCAAGGCCTCCCATCTGCTATCCAAGAGACTCAGTTGTTTCAAAATCTTTACTTTATCTGCAGGTTCTGCTGTGGCAGCAATTTTTTCTCCTTCTCGTTTGATCACCTCCACAGTAGATCTGCGGTCATCCAACAACCTTTGGAGAAGCTGGAGACAAAATGTCAAATTAAAAAACAACAACAACAAAGGAATAATTGTATCAGCATAAAGGAAAACATGTTCTAAGTACTTTAGATAACGAGACAAAATATATTTTTTGTATGGATTCACACACAAAAGGATGAAGTAAGATTTTAAAAAGAACCCATTTTGTTTAATGATTCATTACTCTTGAGTCAGACATTGTGGTAGTGGCTTTTCATAGTAGGTAAAACTCATACTGGTAAGGCCACTAAACCATTCATTATTAATTCTTTAATATAAAATAAGGGGGTAGAAGGTGCTGCTGAGCATAACTCCACTGACCGAAAGTGCAAAATCCCCCTTATTGTACCGAAATGGGAATGCCCTAACCATTCACAATTATCTGTCCTGTTGAGACAGAAAAGATTATTATAAATCGTTACTGTTTTAAAAATCTTTTCCCATGTTAAACAATCCATTATAGACACAGAAATTGAGACTCAAAGCTAGTGAGGCTAAAACTAGAGGCTCTTGGCTCCTTTTACTAGGTGAGACTAGCTCCTAAAATCCTTCCTGAGGACGAAA
The DNA here is from genome assembly GCF_037783145.1 of Equus przewalskii. Taxonomy (NCBI): domain Eukaryota; kingdom Metazoa; phylum Chordata; class Mammalia; order Perissodactyla; family Equidae; genus Equus; species Equus przewalskii. The sequence goes on from NC_091849.1 coordinate 53,881,267, forward strand.
ACTAAAAACGAACCTTTAAATATCATTTCCAAAAGGAACAGAGGGTGGAAGATGTCAGAAATCTTCAAAGTTGGCCAAATAAGACTAATATTTCAGAATTTAGCAGCAGAAAAATAATTCAATTTAATTCTAAGGAAATATTGCAAGCAGCCTGGAATGGGATGTTTGACACAGGTAGCCAGAACTCAGGATACCTTGCTCTAATCTAATCAGAACAAGCATTTCACAAGCAAGCGCTAATATGCACTGGCACTGCTTTGACAGCAATGAGGAGGGCACAAGCAGACAGAACACTGAAACTTCATTGCTTCCTTAATCTGATCCTGACTGACAGTTAAGGATTAAAGATATGAACAGCTACCCTGAAGTAAGGAACAAGTTAGAAGCGTACTCTTTCACTTCATTTTGAGATCAAGACCACCAAAGCAGGAGGTAAGAAGAACATGTTTAAAAAGAAGGGGAAGAAACACAAATTCTCTTGACATAGGTTAGAGTCATTACAAAAATCAAAGCACAACAGGTGGTCTAGGTAGCAAAGAGAACAATTAAGTGTATTATTTTTGATAAACTTTAACAGCAAAGCTTCTAGCAATTAAGAAAGCAAAATCAACAAATAGGTTTTACTGGCTAAGCATAGTTCATTAACTCTGGGAGAAAAACAAAGGTTTAAATTAAATTGTGAATGGTAGCAAGCTACATTACTATATGTAATACACTATGTGTTTATCATATATATTATTTTATTACATTATGTATTATATATTTTATATATAATTCAAAAATAACACAAATGCAATATCTCCTGTTACACTTCTTTAATTCTTACCTTTAAATTGATTTTTCTTTTTTTTTGGTAAGGAAGATTGGCCTTGAGCTAATATCTGTTGCCAATCTTCCTCTTTTTGCTTGAGGAAGATTGTCCCTGAGCTAACACCTGTGCCAAACTTCCTCTATTTTGTATGTGGGATGCCACCACAGCATGGCTTGATGCAGGGTGCATAAATCCGCACTCTGGATCTCAACATGCAAACGCCAGGCCGCCAAAGTGGAGCATGTGAACTTAACCACTATGCCACTGGGCCAGCCTCTAAATCTATTTCTAATAGGTTAATTTCCTAATATCCTAAAGTCTTCAAAGAATTTTTAGAGAGAGAGTACTGAATGTTAAAGTTAAATTAAGCCTCTTAATCCATTCCTTTCTTTTTAAAGTTCCACACTGGAGAAACCTTACCAACGTCCTGTGTGCTAGGCCCTTTCTATATGTCATTTCAAGCCATGGCTGAAAAATTAGTACTGAAAACATCACTAAATGCTTCTAACTGACCACCACCATCAGGACACAAAAATGGTAAGGGTGGTCCCAAACAGCTATCGTCCTTCCAACGAGCATGTCTTTCCTACCTGGTCCTCTATTAGTAGTGTCAAAAGACAGAGTAGCATGCTCCTTGGCATCTATGAACCAAATATTTGCCTCTTTAGTATAGGCTGAACCATAAGAAAGCACCTGTATTTAATCTATTAAAAAGGCAACTTCATATGGCTCAACCTAATATATAAGAGAACAATGAAATTTCTGTCCAAAGTCACCTTTTCAGTGACCGAGGCCTTCCCTGACTAATCTATTTAAAATTGCACACAAACACCCCTATCCATTCTAGTATTTTCTGTTCGCATCCTTGCTCTTTCATTTCCTGATTCTTATCTCCCATCCTTGCTTTATTTATCACTTGCTAACATCATAATTTACTTACTCGGTTTATTGTCTCTCTCTCCGTTCCTCCATTCCCACTAAACCTTAAACTCAATGAGGAATTTTGATCTTTCTTATTCAGTGATGTGTCTCTAGCACCTGGAACAGTGCCTGATCCATGGGAGATGTTCAATAAAAATTTGTCGAATGACTAAAAACTAAAGTGTAGATCATCGATAACCAGTTAACTGGTTTATAAAATATAATAACTTATATTAATAGGATATAAATAAAGAGAGTCACAAGGTAGGTAAGTTTTACTCTCATGACTAAGATTTAACATGAAACACAATTCAAAAGCAGCACTAACTTACCTTTTGCTCTTGTATCTGGGCCTTCACCACTTTGAACTCGGCCGACGGGGGCTTCTGATTGGCCACAAGCTCCTCGGTGTCCGCCATCCAGCTGAGCAGGGACTCCAGGGCGTCCTGGAACCTCCCACAGTGTAGCAGCGCCTCCTGCAACTGGGCCGCCCTCTGAGCCACCTGCAAAGGTCCAGTTGTTCCAATTTTATTCACTTGTTTCATAAAAAAATGAAATTTGCCCGCCAGCCACTCCTTTTCATGCTCAGATTTTCTTTTCTTTTTCACTTAAAGTTTACCCAAAGCACTGATAGTGGGCAGGATAGGGGTGAAAAAGAGACAAACTTCAGCAAGTAGGCCAAGAAGACAAGGTTGCCATCCTGAACAGTCAATGTAAAAGGTGAAATGTTTGAGGTTTTAAAAATATTCAAAACATAAATGATTCAAATATTTTAAGGTTACTACAACAATGCTTTGGTTATTTTTATCATTATCCCTGGGATTCATTTTTTATTTCCTATTGATTAATATCAGGGATAATAATTTTTTTAAAAAGACTACAATTTAAAAAAAAAACTAACATAGCAGGGAGAATCAGAATTACATTTTGCTAGGGAAAATAACTATAAAGCATCCCATGAAATTCTGTGAGCTCCAAGCTCTAGAGCCCTTTTCTGACAGAGCAGGGTCTTTGTCTTCTAGTAAATGGGGTCTCAGTCCTGCACAGTGATATTCTGTTCCCCTCCTCACACATCTTTTCCTTTTGGACTGAAGAAGTAGTAGGCGTGATATTTTAAGCACTGTGGATAATACTTACACCTGACACTGCATTCCATTTGTGTCTGAAGAGCACTACAATATGCATCAGACTTTAAACAATGATAAATGTAGTCCTGAGACCTGGCAACGCCTAAGATTTCAATGCAGAGAAGAGGACAAGAACAATAACTGCCACCTCCAGACAAGCACGGCCGTCCAATACCAGTGTTCTGATCATCTATGCCATGCAAAGCACTGCTGCTGTGTGTCAGCGGTATCTCTTCAGAGAGCAGAGCACCGTTTTCCAGTGTTTTCCCTCAAGGACATGGAGAAAAAGGTGGGATCTACATCTTACAGGTGAAATAGCATTTGGAGTTGATGGTCTATCGTGACGTTGGCAAACCCTTTGTCCAGGGCTGACAGACATAGTTGCTTTCGCTTACGTGGTGTGAGCTATTATCCAGTGCAAAATTAGTTGCTGACACTTGAAAATTAGAAAGCTTCACATAAAAAGTCAGATTTGCAGGTTCTTTTGAAAGTAAGTAGACTATCCGGCAACAGTGACCCTAGACCCCTCCGTGGCAATGACCTGCTGTAGCTAAGGATCTACGGAACCTTTAGAGGCATGTGTGCTCTCTCAACCTAGGCCACGGATCGTGGGCCACCTGCACTACTGTGTCTCCATCAAAGTCGAGAAAACGAGAGGGAGAGGCCCTGTTTCACCAGCTCACTTCTTTCACTTAAGCGCCCTACCGAGCTCCTGTGGGCACCTGCGTTGGGCCATCCAGTTTATAGCAATATCAAAAAGTAGATACATTTAGGGGAGTTTGGCTACTGTAAATATGATTAGTGGTCACAACGAATGCTAGCAAATAATAATTGACAAAAATGAAAATGAAGGGATGAGAAAATGACCTTCTTGTTGAGAGTCTTCCACCGGGCATTGACATCATCCAGGTCGTGCTCCAAACGCTGGGTGCTAGTGTTTTTAGAAGCACTCTGAATAAGGCCTTGACCTAACCAGTTCACGTCTTGCTGCTTAATCTGCAAGGGTTCGATCTCTTCTTTTTGGAATACCTGCATTGGAAGAGCACTAATTATATGAATTATATTATCTAACAACCACAAAATACAAACATGTTCAATGATCGGTTATCCATTATAAGACGTAAAGATAAATTTTGCTGCCTATTCATAGGTCATAGCTACCTTGTAAGTAATAAGAAGGCAGTAAACTAAATATAAATCCATAGTATTTATAAAAACCACTCAGGAATATTAAAGAATGATATCCTAAGTACATTTACTCAGATTAACTGTGAAACCAAGAAAAGAATATATGTGTCCTCTCTATTGCTTCATTATCACAGCACTAGAAATTCCCTACAATTCCAATTTAACTCCAGCAAAAAATGTATGGTATGGAAAATGCCAAGGAATAAAATGATAAGATGGGCCCAAGATGAGTCTTACTGGCCAAGGATCCTTATAAGGTCTTCTAAGGATGGCTGCTGTTGGTTGGTAACTGAAGTCTGAGACTCAAGTTGGAAATGGGAATCACTGGCAAGAAGATGAGGTGAGCCAAGAGGCCAATTTATGACTGGCCAGAGGAGCCAAAATACAAGGAGAGGAAAAGGGAAAAGATATAGACAGGTGCTGCAATAGTATGGATCCATACACATCTAGCCCCTTCAATGCCAATCAAGATGCCAACAGGCTTGCAGGACCATGGACCTGATCCTACACATCGCCAGCACAACAACTATGGTTACTCGTGGTCCCTGCAGTGCCAGTGGTTTCCCAGAACTCTCCCCGACTCTCCATCCCATCCAGCCTATGGTCCCCTAGTTGCCTGTGACTGGCAAAAAATCTAACGCGTGAGACAAAAATGCAAGTTCTACAAAAGCAGAAATTTCTATTTTCCTTATGGTAGTTCTATGTCCTGGACCTACCACAGTACCCAGTATGTAATATGTACCCAGAAATTATTTGCCAAATGAAGATCAGTATAGAAAAATTATATTTATATCTTGAGGTGGATGACATCAACCCCTCAACAGATAATACTGGGCATAGATATATCAACCCTCTCATACACAACACAAATATTTTTCATATAGGGCTTGAAGGATGCCACAAAGAAAATAAATTAACTAAGGAAGGAAAGTTTCAGCTGGATATTAAGATAAGACAAGGTTGGGGTTCAGAGCCATTATAATCTAGGACACTATATATCAACAGTCCAAGTGAATGGGCAGTTAACAGATATGAATATGAAAACATCATAAAGGCAAATGTCCAAATAGCACTTGAGAAAAAATGACAGGCACAATATGGAAAATAATTTGGAAAGATGCAGAGGCTGCAAGAGACAAACTCTCCAGACTCTGGCCCAAGGCCTACCACACAGAATACTCCTGTGTTATTGTATAAATGAGCAAATTAAAGAACAGGAAAGAAATAAATGATCACTTTCTGTACACGTCCCCACCTAGCAAAAAGCCCAAGTTTCTTCTTTAGAAAATTCATATAGATAATTTCCACATGGCTAATTATCCCTATAAAACAATATTAAATATAAAAAAATTACACATGACCAAAGAGATTATAATTCGCCCAATCATTGAGAAAAAAATAAGGTTTTATAATTTTTTTAAAAAGGTATTAATTTACCTAATAAGTCAACAGAAAGTTGCAGCAAGGTGGTGAAAACAAAATTGGGTTCTATGATTCTACTTCTTTTCTACACCACTCTCTCGGTTACTACTTCTAGGAACTAACAGTGGTGGACACGTTTTACTACTTACAAAAAAAGGAACAGGTAGGAAAACTGCCTCATTCTTAATTCCAGGAACTTACCTGGTACATAAGGATTCAGGGAAAGTTTTATTTATCCCTCAGCTATCTTTCAAAACAAAAAACCTAATAAAATGTTCCAAGTAAATTGCCTTAACCTCTGATCTTGGTTTTAAAGAAATTAATTTTAGGATTTCCTATCAAAGTAGGTTCAGGTGAGTCGTGGTAATTTTCTAAAGTGTTCCAAAAGATAGGTTAAAAGGTTAAAAAAGATAACTACTAAAGACTCTATATATTCCTAAGAGTTTAATTACTTTCCACAAATCTTTTACATAAAAACGTACCTTGCTAAGCTTTTAAACTTGCCTGTCATTTAATGTATGCTCGAGGAAAGGTACGGCTGACCAGAGCAATTATTTCATAGACTGAGAAAAGGAACTTTTCTGATACTGTCCAAATTCTTTATCTCTCAGTGGTAACAGAATACCTATGATGAGAGACTCTCCCCCTAATCCACCCGTAAGCACACAAACACAAACAGAAGCTTAAAATAAAATGAAATTACCACTGGGACAAAGTTTACCAGAAGAGTTTGGTAAAAGGACCAAAATAGCTGAACTTCAATCTGAGTGGGAAGAAAAAAATTACAGGCTTGACAAACAACCTCTACTTATGACAAGGCTGCAGGCTTTACTTTCTGACCTCATTCACCACTCTCAACAAGTTAGGAGCTATAAGGACTGCAAAATACAGCACGATCGCTTCTCTGCTCCCACGTGCAGAGCTCCTGAGAGAACATTTTCCACACATTTAAAAAGCCCTTCATTTGAGTAGCGCCCTTCTCGGGCCACAACAATATAATACTGTGTTTGTCCCTTCATGACTAAGCCTGTTCAAGCTTAATAAATCCAATATAACTGCCCTTAAATGGCAGTGTCTTAAACCACAAGTTGTGCAAAAGCCTAATGTGAACATCAATTCAAAGTGGGGGCATTCTAAACGAAGGAGAGCAGCCACCAGCTGCACCATCCATGGCAGGACTCTAGGCAGCTGGGAGTAATCATTCTTCTCAAAAACAGCCCCTAATTAATTTGTTATAAGGATCAACTTATCAATATCTGGCACTTTGTAGGGTACTAGTCAAACCCCCAAAATAACAGACTGGATTTGATCATAATGAGAAACACTAGTGACCACTTTAAACCAGAACCACAAACTTTTTGGCACTGCAGAGTTTCTCATTTCCATTAATTACCTGAACTGAGTGAAAGCCATTGCAGACTGTGTCCAATATTCCTGCCTGGGCCCTTGTTTTTCTGGGAGCTGCTTGCTTTCTTACTGGTATGAATTTTGGGGAGCACTTCTTATGGATCACCTCCGTCTCCTGGGCAGAGAGGGGAGCCTCCACTTCCTCCTTAGATGCTACGTTGGATTCTTCCAAACCATATTGTGTCAACAGTGCCACATTTTCTACTAAGCTTGTGCTACCACGATCGACATCATTTCCCCCCAGATCTGTGTGAGAGAGATCTAATTCCTCAGAAGAATCTTCGACAAGTTCCCTGCTTTGTGCTGTGATCTGGGGCTCTCCTGGTCCACATGTTTTCCCTTCCTCTGCAGGGTTAGAGAAGTCTTCTCCATCTCTTGTCACAATTAATAGGTCACGCTTAACAGCTCTCTCTTTCAAATCATCCTGCGGGCAGCAATTTTCACCAGGGATTTCCCTTTGACCGTCTACGCACCTTCCTTCCTCCAGTGGAGAAACATCATGTAAAGTCATTTTGAAGTTTTCATCAGGGTGGGCATGTCTACACGAAAGCAATGGAATTTTCTGTTCGCTAATGGAATTAACAGAAAAAAATGGTCCATATTGCTCTGCTGTAGGAATATCTTCAGTAGAAGACAAACTGCGAATTCGTGACTGGTCTCCAGTTAGAATGCCCTGCTTTTCTTCCCTCTCTGCTAGAGGGCTGCACAACCCAGAGTCATCCTCCTCTGACGTGAGAGAATTAGTGCCCCACCTGCACTTGCTGGCCTTGGTAACCGCATCTGACATATCAGTAGGTTCCGCAAAAGAGCTTTCACTTTTGTTTGCATAATCCATAAAATTGGCTGGGACAAACATTCGCCATGACCGTCTATGCTCTTTCTTTTCCGCATGAGATTTGGCTTTGGGTAGTCCTGTGGTTCGAATGATATCACTATTTAGTTTGAGGGCATCAAAGATCATCTTTTCATCTAGTTTGTTAGCTTCACGACCTCTCAGCTCAAATGCACTGGAAGAAGCAGGGGCACCGTTGGAGCATAAAGAACTAACATCCAGTGTTCTGTGACTGTAGGGTAATGTCCGATCTGTGAAATGCCTGGAAGACAGGCTGCCTTTGGAACCGGAGTCTATCTGCTCGTTCAGTCTGACAGTGTCATAGATGGACCGCTGTGGGACGTAACAGTCTTCGATATTTAGGTCCTCCTCCTCTTCACCCTTCCCTACACAGGGTGGATTCTGACGTAAACAGTCTGGTCTGCTGAGTGGCTTCCCCATTTTGTAGCTAGTTAAAACAAATATTGCAGCTCTTGACACAGAAAATAAGAAATAAGCATCTTTCGAAAAAGTATACTTCTGAACAGAACTACGAAGTGTCTTCAGCGTAAAGACAACATACTCAAACACTCTACGTCCTAATATATGAGGTGTTGAAGGTCATCGTCAGTGCATCAGTCTAAATGCAACTACCCTTTCACCTGGGTGTTTTTAGAACGATTCTAAAAAATAAAGTGCATCAAGAACAGAGAACAGAAATCTCCTTCCCTCGCTCCCCCAGCCCCCAAAGTTCCCTTTCGCACACTCCAAAACACAGAAAAAACAAACACACACTTAACAGTGGCTCAAACACTCACAACCTTCCATTGTCAGTCCTTTTCCCTTTTTAGTTTAATTTTGCATCTGAGATTTCCAGATTAAAATTTCCAAATGAGCAAGCATTTTAACAGGCTGAATGCTAATTTCGGCAGAGTTCTGGTTAACTGTAATCCACTTAAAGATGGCTTGCAAAAACTCCATCTCCTTTATAAATAAACCATGCTTTAGAAACTTAAAAGACAAACACAGGGACCATGTATTGTTCAGATCAAGGCACAGAATAAATCTTCAGAGAAAAATAAGTTAAGTCGAACCTGTAAGAAAGTCAAAATTTTCTTGTACTTTTTTGGGGAGTAGCTATAAATAATCTTGATTCAAAAGGCAGTTTTTCTTCCCTTATTAAGCGTCCTCGAGGCTATACAGAACTACCCAATGGAAAAAAATTAGACTTTTGGACAGCCAGGCCAGTACAATCCAGCAACCGTTTAAAGTAAACAGTTAGAAAGCATGATGGACTATAAACTCTCCTTTAAAAAAAAAATTCATTTCCAAACAGTCTTATCTGATCCTCCTTAAGAAGGCTTATTCCACCTGAGGCAAGTGCAGCAAAGAAGAGCTCCGGTTTCCTCTAAGGCACAGGCAGCGTAATTCACATTCAGCTGAAAACCGAGACTCTAGCCTTTGAAACTGACCAACCGTGGCCGCAGCTTAGCTTTCATTTTAGCAGCTGGAGAGAGGCAGAGGTGGCGGTGGAGGCAGAACAGGAACTCCGGCAGGGACCTCCTGCGCGGTCCCCAGCTCCTCAGGGCGGCGCGGTCCCCCGCAGGCATCCTCCCCAGCCAGGGTGCTCCCAGCAACGCCCTCTCGCTTTCGGGAACCGCAGCTCGGTCCCTTCGCCCCGGGCGCTCCGGCCCGCACAGCTCTATCACTTCGCGGCTACGCCCTCCCGTGACTTAACTTCGCAGTCATCTTTTCTTTGACTCCTTGCTCTTCTCAGAGCCGGCAAGCTGTTTCAGGGGGAGGTACCTAGAGGCCGAGACGCTGCACTACAACAGCTTGGTGGTGACATCAGCGCAAATCGACCCAGTCCTGGAACTGGAGAGAGGGCAGCTCGGGTTCAGAGATCACCGAGGGCCCACCACCTGGTTCAAAATGGGAAGGGAGCCAAGGGCTTGCAGAAGCCGAAACCTGACACCAGGAGCTCCCCGAAGAAATCATTTTGCGAGCATCCGGTGACCGCGCTCATTTGAATATTAAACGAGGGAAAAAAGAGCTACCCAGGTCCCTGTCCTTTGGTTGAAACCACACTCTCATACACTGCAGCTGCTGACTCTGTTTAAGCAGAATCTGCGACGCAAAGTGCAGACGGATCACTTTAAAGGAGGGAAAGTGTTGTGTCCTTCCTTTTTAAAGCCCAAGTTCAAGTCTATCTGTTCTCCAGAGGAAATTATTCCTGTGGGAAGGGAGCCCTGAGCACCGCTGACATGAATACTATCAGTCACTAATAACCACACGGTCCTCTTCAGGTTAATGCAAGGCCCAGGCAAAGATCAAGGGCAGTAAGTGACTCTGGTATTTAATAAACAAAATCACATCCTCAGATTTTTTATCTATTGTACAAACACCCTAAAAATACTGCTTGAAAATAAATTCAGCAAGCCAAACCTCAGCTTTTGTAGGGAAAATTAATAGTTTTATTTAAATTAAATAAAATCTATCCATTCTTTATTTTATGAAAAGAGCAACATTGCCAGAGGAGCAGACAGAGTTACAAATGAAGGCAGTCTTTCTTCAGCCTCTCAAAACAATAATCCTTTGAACGTAAATAAAACTGCGCTGACCCCAAGTGAAAAAGACACTTCTAGTAAAAACAATCTTATACTTTGATAATTTTACAGAAAAGATGTGGGAGGGAACTTTTATACCTTTAATGAGAAAACATTCCAAAATTATTTGTATAAACCTCAGAATTGAATCTTTAAAAAATCTACCCATAACCAGAACTCTATAGGTTAACACACCCATTCAACGATCGTTAGCTGCAACTCAGTATCAATGCCCATTTTTCATAGTCAAGAAGTGAAATATTTCAACCAGCAGCTGATCCTGTGGTGTTCAAGTACACAGGCTGTCCTGAGGTGCTGATAATAAGAGAAAGAAACACATGCACACAGTTGCCATGTGTGAGCAGCGGGTTGGGCACTAGGCCGGGAATTAGCAGAGACTAAGGGTTTCACTCTCCACTGCCGCTATCTTGATTTGTAAACCTAGAAAGCTTCTTATTCATGGCAGTATTCATAATAAAGTTTCCATGAAAGGTGGATGGAGTACCTTTCTCTAAACAGTCTGAGATCCTCACAGAACTTTTCATAGGAGAGAATGGCCCTAATTCAGTCCACCTCAGACTCCGACTTGAATCATTATTAGCACATTATTCTTCTAGCCTTATGTAAAGCTAAGAAGAGCAACGTGTAACCTCACACTTGAGGTAGATAGTGCATTTTTAAAACCATAAAGCTAATTCATTCATAAGTTCACCCATTCATCAAATAGGGCTCCCTATCTGTCAAACACCATGGCCAGCACCAGCAGAACGCTGGTACACAGAGATGCTGTGCGACTGCCCTTACACACCTTACACTACAGTGGAGAAGGTGGAGGAGAAAATGGGCTGGATGGAGTCTGCAAGTGGGGAGTGCTCTGGGAAAATGTCCTCTAGTTGGTTATGTCTGAGTGTATGCCATTTATTTAATAACTGAATTCCTATTTCATGAAACCGATTTCAACTAATTCTACAGATGATGATCCTAATACATTCTGATTCAAGCTAAAATCTGTACCATTACTATTGGGATTTCTGACAATAACTTATGTATCTTTGTTGTCTGAAGTCATATTGCAAAGATGTATCTGGATAACATAAAAGAATGTGTATTTAGAGCAGAACTGGACTGGTTTATCTTTTCCTCCCAAATTTGGTTTGCACAGCTACTTTAAATGTTATAGTCTCTAATGTTAATAAAAACAAGATATATTAAACTGTGTCAAATATTACCGGTGATACCTAGATCTCACATTTTCATAAGAGAGAAATCCATAATGAATAAAATGAGCAAAGTTTTTCTGAAAAACGGTCAACACTATTTTTTCATACATACGGAAATCAGTGTTAAATGTTCTCAAAACCTAACGTGACCTCCCTTACACAGCCAACTAGATGTGGCCTAGCAAAAGTATCTTCGTAAGGCAGATGATTTTGGAAAAGTGCACAAATGTTAACCGAATTATAAACAAAACAGTACCACTTTCTCATTTTATACTTCTGAAGTTAAATCTTTAAAAAGGGAAGTTCCTGAACTATCTTACCCCTAAGTGCAAGAACCGACTTCATAGAAAAGTTAAAGGCTAATTTTATCAACTGAAAGAGCTGAAAGATTGGAGATACTGAGAATTCAATGTGCAATAAGTGGGAAAACGTCTGTGTGAATAAATGAGACATTATCCATGAAAACTGACAAAAGCATCCTCCTTGCCCAAAAGCTCCTGAAATCTGGATTAGAAACCAAACCAGAGATGTGCGCTTTTCTGCTCTAAGTACAAAAACAGGCCTTAGGAGCAACGATTTCTATTATTCTTTCTAAAACAAATAGGCCATTAGCTAATGAAAACTGAAAGCATCCTATGTTTTTAGTTTTCAAACTAATAAACTTCTTCCCATAAATTTCTAAAGGGTTTTCGAGGATATTCATCAGATGAATATGCAAAGATGTTTCTCTCAGTGGAAAACAGTTTATAAGTAAAAGAAAGTAGGCTATTCAGACCCCACCACAAAAGCAAACAAATTCAAAAATACTTCTTAGATTCACTCTTTGATCTTGATGGGAAATACCTTTAATAAGCACTTGCTATTCTTCCTCTAAGTTACTACAATACTAAGACTATATTTTGCCCCCACGTTCGATATGGTGTTCAGGTGACAGTGGATAAAAAATATCCTCCGTAACAGAAAATGACTCTATATGTAAACATCATGAATTATATGCATATGTTCAAATTCTTAAAAGTTCAGATTTTTTTAAAAAGCCTTCCAACAAGCAAAACCAATGTACATGTTAATAGCTCCATTCAATTTCCATCAGAGAAACAAAATCCAGAAACCAAACAAAACCTGAAAATACCCCTCATATTAAAACACTGACAAAAGAAATAAAGTAATCTTCAAAATTAAGACAATTAAAGATATGTGAGGAACAGGATATGTAAGCATACACATTTTCTTGGGGTATCCTGGGTCTTGAAGAGCTCCAAAAGTTTTTTCACTTAATTTGCAATCACAGTGCCTACCTAGCGGTGACTATTATTTAATGAATGATTAGAGACGTAGATAAATCTTTAAAAACTATTTACCAGTCCAACTTTCTTATCAGAAAACCAATGTATAATTTCCTAACAACAAAGCAAATTCTTCTCTCGGTCTGTCTCTCTCACACACAGACACATACACACCCCGAAGCAACTTTCCACATTAGTTAAATAAATTATGTAGGTCTCCTTTTATTCAAGGGAGGCCTATGATAATGACAGTACATGCTACATTTTGGTGTTTTGGGGATCACTTTAAAATGGTAATGCAAGATTATCCTGTTCACAAAAAAACATTTAAAAACGATCCCCTGGTATAAAGTCTCTGGGTGGAACTGCCCTCAGAACCTTACTTTCATTCCTCAATCTTATCTGCAGCAACAGAAGTTTCAAGAGGCCTTGCAACATAGAGTCACAGCATTAGCTGGCGGCAAAAGCGGAAAGAGAACTCGCAGTGCCAACCTCCCTTCTGTCAGCCCTTTCAGAGCAGCATACGTTGTGTGATGTAGGACAGAGGGCACCCACCTGTCACGCCCCGTCTGCGCGGTGACAAGAGGAGGCACTACCAACACGACAGGGCAGATCAGCTCCAACTCTTTATCCTCTGGTCCTTGCCTCGGTGGCGCTTCTCTCTTGCCCAGCGTATGTGATATTCTTTCTTTCTAAAACCCTAAACACCACTGTGATGTAGCTGACGAAATACTGTGACCTTCCTTTAAAGCCCATGCATCAAGTTACAGTGTCTATAGTGAAAATATTTTCACCTTTAAAAATACCAGAGGAAGGTATCATGCAGCCTCCTTGCTAACACAGTCTCATTAACAAAAACCCAGTCAAGTAAGAATTTTTCCCTAACAAAAAGCCCTTTGGCAAAAGCTTTATTTAATTTCCCCCATTCTCAACAAAAATGGAGAGCAATTCCTCATCGACGTCTACATATCAATACAGGTACACTTAAAAACCACTACTAAAGCATTCTTAGGACAGTTTAATTTTATCTCTAAAAATATGGTGACATCACAGAAGTTGTTTTAGGATCACTTAAAAAATACCTTAATAAGGTATTTGGAGTGATTTATTTCGGCAATACTGTTTGCAAATAGCACTCAAAGTGCCTGGCTTCTCTAGCGTCCTGCCACCTGGCACTGCAGTTGGCCTGATATTCAAACGATGATGGTGCCTCGTTAAACAACGCCTTCCAATGGACCAGAGAAAGTGTATCACCGTCTAATTAGGCGCGTGCTCCAGTCTCTGCCTCTGCTTCTGACTGGGCCTAAAAATTCTCTGTTCTGTGTAATGCTATTTCCATTTTGAAAATACAAAGGCATCTTCGGTTCAGAGAGACTTGCACTAGTGATGTGTTCATTTGTGGGGACAAACTGAAGAACAATTGGGGCAGTGCCAAAGTGGCCAGAAATAAACAATGAGCAGGTTCGGAGGTAAGACCTTTGACCATGGCCTAGATAGAGGTGGGGAGCAGTATATATTTAGCTAGGACGTGACTGTATATGTTCATTACAACATCAAGTTTCTTTGATCTTCACTGAAATTAGATCAATTCAATATGGTGATAATGATTACTTCATGATGATCAGAAGACCTGACTGTTGATGACATCATAGGAATTGCCGGGACATGTTCCTTGTATATAGTTCGTTACATATGTCTTTGATAAATAAAAATGTGGAAACACTAAGATTACTTAATCATGTAGTTTAGATTTGAAGATAAGCTGGAGCTAGGAATCTTCGACAGAAGGTAGCAATAGGGGGAACATCAAAGGGGCTTTTCTCCTTTCTGCCTAGGAATCTGTGACAGTGTGCATAGAATTTAATGCAGTAACGGTGAAATATAGGTAGAAAAAATGGTGCTTTGAATTATCAGCGGTAATAGAAAACACCTCACTCGGCAGACACTTTAGTCCAATGACTAGTATTTAGAAGTAGGAAAACGTATGGTAGACAGAACTTACATGAGCAAAATAGTTTAAAAACTTTAAGCTAACACAAAAGGTAATACCAGTCTATTCTCAAAAATTTGAAACAGCTTTCACTGACGGTGAATTAGGACATTTGCCTCAGAATAGCATTTGTTTTTAATCATTCTGTTTGGGTTGGTATCTTAAACATCAATTAATTCTGTTCTTTCAAGTATATTAACTGCTATTTCTTAGGTTAAGTTTTAGGGGAAAAAATGGAAGCTGAGAAATCTGTTTACCTAGTTTAAAAAATCCATTACACTCCCAGCAGATAGAAGGCACCCCCTACCGAGTTACCAGGTAATAGCTATTAAGTTTCCTTACTACTCTGAAGGCAGTTTCTCTTATATTATGCAAAATTGTTATAAAATTTCATCTGGACATTAGACTAAATTTACCAGATAGCGCAATGTCAAATTGGATGATATTTCAAAGTCTATAATGAAAATAGACCCAGTACTTCAGGGCTTTTCTGTTTCATTTTTAGAAATTACAATAACTAGGAGTTTGCTATTTTTAGCAAACTATTAGTTTTTCACTCAACACAAATTCCACTTAAAAAATTTTTTAAATCTTCCTAAATATTATGTTAAAATTAATTTCAACAAAAGCCTAATACCCAACAAAAACTAAATTAAGATCTGAATTGTAAACAAATTAATTTACCATTTTAATCAAGAAAGCAATAGTCACTAAGGCAATGAAATGTTTGGTTCCATCTCAGTAGTAGTAGAAGTGGTAATCACCATTGTCACCATCATCACCAGCACCATCATCATCACAGCAGCCACATATCAGTTTCTAAGATAATTTCACACACATTTATCTCATGTTTCTCATAGCAGCCAGTTTCTTAGAACACTGTATTCCTGGTGTTTGGATTAAAATGAACAACGGCTGGTTACCCAGGCCACGCAAATTAGGCTACAGCAAAGATGATTTGAAAATTTCCCAGAGGAAATATCAGAGGTGCAAAATGATGACTAAAGTTGACACAAAACATTGCATTATTTCCACGGAAACATCCAGGCTCCGATGCTTACTATCTGTGTGACCTCGGGCAGGTCACTTAACCTCCCTGGGTCTCAGCTTCCTTATAATAAGATGGCGATAATAATAACATCCACCTCTCACGACTGTTATCACGATGAAAGACAGAGTTCAGGCGAGTGCTTGACACACAGTAAGCCCACAACAGAAGTTAACTGTTGTAACACAAATAAATAGAATTAGCGATTGTGTAGGCTACCATCTTTATTTATCGTAACAATGTTCTCATTCTTTTTTACCTGTGGCACTGGAATATATCAAATGCAGAGGATTTGTCCACTTCGAAACTTTTATTTTAGTCACTGGGTCCCAAGACATTGAAGGTATGTCACGATATTCTTTATTACTGAATTTCACTAAAATCAATCAACTCTCTCCAAAGTAATCAGAAAATGGACAAACACAGTATACGAAGTGGTTTAACTTAGAAAAAAGGATCACTTTATTTTTATTCACAATCAAATAAAACAATCTCTGTAACCATTAATGGTAATGATGCATATTTAGTGCTTTCCAGTTTGCAAAACACTTTCATTGCAATGGTGACAGAGCTCCTCCTATCTCTTGCTTTCTCTTGGTTTTAAAAGAATTCTCCACAAGGAGAGCCACAGTTTTCACCGTAGTCCTGCCTGGGAAGCAGGGGGGAGAGGCATCAGCAAGCAGTAGCACCGAGGTTATTACTCTCACCCATTTGCTTACAAGCAGTTGAGGCAGCGAAGAGAAATGAAGGCTTACTCTTTTTTTTCTACACACATTCACAGAAATCCTGGAGAAACGGTAACGTTTCACAAAGGCATGGAACATGCTTAAATTTCATTAGTAAAAAGACTGCTTGATGATTGTCATTGAAGCTTTCAAGTTTTGTCACGGTTCTACAGAAAATTCCAGAGTTTTCTGTCTGAGTTTCTGTCTCAAGCTCTCCCGGACTCTTTGAAGCAGCAATTGCCACAGAACTTTGTTTTTCTAAAGAGAATTCTCACATGTGAAATGTCTATTTTGCAAACCAGAAATATGAAAGTTTGACACAGTAACGAAGGAAGTCAAGTCAACAATAAAGTAGTTTCCTTCACCTCCAAGAAGCAAGAGTTAAATACAGAATCAGAGTTTTAAGCCCTGAAGGAACTGGGCTTCAAAGGTGCTTTATAAACAGCAACTAATCATAGCAGTAAGAAGAAGAAGAAGAAAAAGAAGTTATTTTGAAGATATCTTTCAAAATTCAGTCACCTAAATAATGTTATTAAGGATGAGCAAATATCCTTTGTCAAACATAACAGCACAGAATTTGGAACTACACTTTATTTATATTTATTTCTCATAAGACACAATTTGTAGTTTTGCCAATGATGTTATCCTTTATGTGCTAATGGTGCGATGTAGCATCACACTAGTCTTCACAGGACAGTAAAACACCCTCATGAATAGAACAGGACCCGTGGCAACACCAAAGGTTCCCATCAGTCCTATGCAGCACATGTTTGATATTTAGGACCCTCTCTGTGCAGGGGTGAACCTATCTTTGTCCCGTGTCGAGATGCGACTTCTGCTCTCACTATCCTAAGAGTCCGACACTAATGACACTGAACCGGGCCCACCACCTTGACCTAACGTTCCATTCACAAAGCATCACTGAGTGCTATCAAGTGGCAGACACTTCTCCGTCCTGAGGCGCTTACAGCCCAATCAAAAATGATTTACTTCGAATCCTCTGGGGCATACGCCCAAGATGTTTGTTTTATAAAACCAGAATTACAACATGGAATTCCAATCTGCCTTTAAAAATATGAACTTCTGGAAGAAAAAAGTTTACAAAAGAAATTAAATTAAGAAGGATAAGAAGACCGTAAGAGGGAAAGAGCAGGAAATGACTATAATTCACCATTAAAGAAAATGCTGGGAGACGAACATGAAGAGAACAAGCTTTTTATGTTATGGGCTGGCCCCGCGGCAGAGTTCAAAACATGGGTCTGGTCGCTGCAGATGTCAGTTGTGAGGAACATCAGAAACAGATTCCATGTCAGTTTCAGGCTTGCCTGGAACTTTTCAAGCACTGTTTTGACTTCTCAATATCATCTCAGGCCTTATCCCCAGTTAGCTTGGAACTGCCCCACATGCCTGGATATGACCCCCCTAAATGCTCATTCAAGCTCAAACACTGTGAGACAATCATATTAGAAGGTTCTACAAAACAGGCAATCTCCTTCTACACTCATTAGTAATTTCTTTTAATAATAAAAGTGCTTAGTAAAAATGAAGCATTGCCTACCTTGAACACATCAAGCTGTTGGTTAATCGTCTCAGTTTCCATACCAACAGGGCCTTGAGACTCTTCATGCTCTTCAGCCTTCTGAAGCAGGGTAGAAAATGCCTTCAATTTGCTGTAGAATTCTTCAAGACGCTCAAGTGCCCCTTCAACCTGCTCTTCTCTGGCTCGTGCTCGGTCAAGTAATTTGTTGCATTGTTTGCTTAAAGCCTCCAAGTCCCTTTTGATTCCAACAAGATCAGGAGAAGTTTCTTCCGTGGCCAGCATCATCTTGCAGGTTTTATTGGCATTGTCGTTGCTTGCGATGAGGGCTTCCAGTTTCTTCAGAAAGGCTTTAATAGCCTCCTTTTGCTTTTGCAATGTTTCTACATCTCTCCCCACAGGGGCCATGCTATCCAGTTCATCATCGAATTCGGCAAACTGAGAAAACATTTCTCGGATGGTGTTCTGGAAATGCCCAATGCCCTGAAGCTTGGTTTCTAAGAAGGAACACTTTTCATCAACCTGCTCACTTAGTGCACTGTGCTCTTGAGCTAAGGTTTCCGCCTGTAATAAAACGTCAGAGGTTCCCTTTGAGTCTGAGGCTTCCACCACAAGGTCCTGTGCAAGTCCTTTGGCCAAATCGACCTGAGGCTTCAAGGTCTGAAGTGACTTCTGCTGAGTCTGCAACATGGTCAGGTGTTTGTTACTGTAAGCCTGGGGGCCTAGGGAATCGTGGACATCCAGCTGTTCCTTTGCACACTGAAGCTGCCTTTTAGCTTCTTTGGACACTTCTTGAAATTCTTTAAACTTCTGGGCCATGTTCTCCAGGGAGAATTTCTTACTGTGAAGTTGCTCAGTGACCATGTCTACCTTCTGGATCAGTGATTTGTTCTCATCTGTAACAACCTCTTTATCTATCTCACAGACACTGAGCAAGCTGTTGGCTGCGTTGTTTAGCAATTCTACCATCCCAAAGTGTTGGTCCATTTCCTTCTGCAGAGACTTCAACTTGGCAATGGAATTCTCTGTTTCAGCAGGATCCAAGCAGAACCTTATGTCCTCCAGGTCATCTTGACATTTGTCTATCCATGGCCGGAGAGTCTCTACATGTTCTTTATACTTTAGGGCTTTTTCCAATGAATCTTTTATCTTGTCTTCTCTTTCTCTCACTTGCTTATTAAATCCATCCCAGTTGGTTTTAATTGTATTGAGTTGTAGCTGTAAGGCTGCCTTCTCAGAGCCTTGTGTTTTTAATAACAGATTTTCACCTTCTGCAATGGTTTTTTCATAAATACTAGACTGAGCGGTCAAAGTTTTACTAAAGTCTTTCTGATCTTTAAGTAATGACTCCAAGACATCGAGTCTGGCTGATATTGGGTGAGACTTGTTTTGCTCTTCTCTCTTTGTATCCAGCCAAGCCTGAAAATCTTGAGACATTTTCTGAAACTGATGAGAGCTGGCACATGCTGACTGAAGGTGCTGGACATGATTCTCTAAAAATGAAATCACAGATGTGTTTATATTACATCAAAATGTTGATTTAATCTAGGAAAAGCCAAGACAAAAACCACCAAATAAATGTGCAGAACTGTCTAAAAGCAAGGGCTGTTAACACTGACTATAAGAACTACAAGTGAGCTTAAGTTAGTGACAAAAGGGGAAAAAGGAGCAAGAGGTAGGCACTACAGCAAGAAAAGAGACAAGGCTAGATACCAGAGTCATCTCCATTCTGGGATGGGTAAGTGACAGCTGTTCAAAGTTCTGAGTTACGCTGATAAATAATCCATCTCTTATCAAACATGACTCTCCCACTTCTACGATTTTTACATATCATGGAGGCAGTATAATGTAGCACATGGGGATGGCACAGGTTTGATTCCCGGCTCAACCTCTCAAGAGCTGGAGACCCTGGGCAACAATTAAACTGCTAAGCCTCACTTCTCCAAATGTAAACTGGCAACATTAATAGAAGCTGTGTGGCAGTGAAATGATAGTACGTGTAAAGTTCTTAGATTAATGCCTGTCACATAAAAGTGTTCATAACAATAATCTTGATCTAATAGCTAATATTTATCATCAATATCATGTCAAAATAAAGGAGTAAGTCTGAAATGGTTGCTATGATCCATAAACAAATCCACTCAATTAAAAAACAGAAACTGAGTATCGACTAGGTGCACACAGCTTGGCAGGCCCTTCCGAAGTCCACTAACTCACTGCTGGTGCCTCTGACCAATACTGGCACATCTGTCACCAAATTATGGCCACAGCAGGTGAGAGAGGAAAGTACCAGACGCTTCTCTTTCACACATTGCTCTAGAAAAACTTTCTGTGACAGAATCAGACAAAGTAACTGCAGATGAGAAAATGATGCAAATCCTTTTTAATAACTGTATTCATCTGTTTCTCGGGGGCAATAAGACTTTCACACAGCAAAAACGTTGACATCTTTTAAAAACCAATTTGGAATACCTGAAATTTTAATGGGCCTTCATTGAGTGGCTTTTGCCCACAGACCGTCTCTCTACCATCTGTGCAGCATGACCCTGAGAGTGCATGCGCACATGAACACAGAACGGCTCTCTGCGTTCGTGTGAGGGCCTCCTCTTCATCTCTGCTCTCAACAGGGGCAGATTCTCTCTGGGGTCCTGGATTCCTGGCAACAGCTCGGAAATAGACAATACAGGCTCTCTATTTTCAGGAAATACACATATTGAAAGAAGAGAGACACACCTGCTTTTTGTTCAATATCCTTCGACAATTTTAAGATGGCTTCTAGCTGCCTACTAAGTTCTGCTTTCAAGTACTCTTCTTTCACCAGGGCTGACAACTCCTCACAGAGCGCCTGGGCCTCTTTGATCTGCTGCTTCTCCTGCTCTATTTCCTGCTTCATTTTCTGGGCTGTTTCCAACTGCTGGTTCATGGCATCGGGGTGTGAGCTCCCGGCCATGCTGCTGCTGAGCCTGCTGTCCAGGTCACCCAGTTTACTGGAGAGGATCCTCAGCAGGCTTTGATACTGCGTGCTTTTAACAATGGCTTGGTCAATCCAGTCACATCTGTCCCTCAACTGTCCTGTGAGGCTGTCCCATTTTTGGGTCACAGCCGCCAGCTGCTCTTTCACAATCCCGTGGAAGGAAGGGTGCTCCCCAGGCCTGGCCAGAATGCCCTGGCCAGCTGCTGTCAGCTGCTCGTACTGAGGTTTCCGAGTATCAAATTCTTGCAGCAGAATCTAAGGTGAAGAGGGAATGAGGGTAAACAAATACGCAGATTATTGGATAATCAATTACAGAACACACCGCTTTAAGTCTCTAAACAGACAGAAATGGCACTTATTTATCTGGTTTCTATTTTCGTTACTGCTTTCCTAGTTTTTATTTCCAGGGCAGTGCAATTAGCTTAAACTAAGCCAAAGAGCAGCGGTGCTTCACAGAGATAACGTTTTGTCTAAAATGACATCCCCCAAAGGGGAAAAAGAAGAGAAGAATTATTTTTGGTAGTCTGGCCAACATGAGTAACAATTCACATATAAATTTTCACATACAGAGGAAAACACTGCTATTGGACAAGTTCACATCATAGTAACACCACATTTGTTTTTTCCCACCTGTGTTTTTCTCTGTGTAGGATTTTTAAAATACTCTATAGCATTTTACACCAAAGGAAATGCACAGTGATAACAGTATTAGAATACATTAACTCAAAGTACATTGATTTACAAAGGTTCTTTTTTTTTTAGCATAAGATTTATTGATGTTTAGAGTCTTTATTATAAAGATTTTAGCCCGTATATCATGTTGCTCAGAATGTGCAGGCTCGACACTGGCTCTCATTATAAAGTGAATGATCCAAAAATGTCCTTTTTTCAGTCCAATATTTTATCTATCTCTGGGAGACTACCAAGACTAGGGACAATTATTTCTCCCCAAATGTTTATTTATAGCTTTCGTGTTCATTCCCTTCAGATGAAGAACATACATGGACCAAGACACATGACTGTAAACCACCAAGACTGAGTGTATTTTCGGAGCACAGGCTCAACCTCACTGCTCTCATATCACCACTCAGACATAAAGAAATCTGACTGAAATCACCAGGGAGCTTCCGCGATTACATCTGACTTAAACTGGATGGATTTCGTTTCCCCTTGTGGATTTATCCACTTATAATTAGACTAGTCTAACTAACCCACGGGGTTTCAAGGTTCCCTCTGTGATTCCCTTATTCTTTCTTCTCTTCTTATTCTGTCTCTTTCCCCTCAGGGCTGTATTGCATGAGTTTTAAAAGTTTCATTATCTACTACCACAATCAAAATAAATAAAACCTCAAAAGAATAATTTCTAAACAAAAAAAGCATATACTAGCTTCTCATAAAAATGTTATTATTTATACAATCACATTAATACTTCAAAGAAGGCCCCTTTTAGAAGAGTCCGCACAAACCACAATAGGACTGAAACGATCAGGGCACTTGACCCACTCAGCAGGCTCAGGAGACAACTCTGGGATGCCCATAGATTGACTTCTCTGGGGTTTCCCGCTAACCTCAGGACGGTATCTTACAGGGACTGGAAACATTAGAAACACACTCCAAGGCAGTTAAAGCCCATACCGTCCAATGCTCATCTATTTCTAATGAAAACCTTTGTCTTGTTAAGTCAAGTTGTACTCACCTGCACCTGCTGCTTTTGTGTGTTGAGCATATTTGGGTCAATCGACAAGGGCCCAAGAACGCTGACCATCAGTTCTTTCTCCACAAGCCACTGTTTTAACTGAGCCTCTACAGTCTGGAACCGGGTTAGGTTATTGGAGGATTCTTCCAGTTTCTGCTGTCTATCAACTGTCAACTGATTGAGTTCTCCCCACTTAGAATCTAAAAGAAAAAGACAAAGGATGAAAGTGGTGTTTGATTTTTATGCATTTAATATGACTATATCGACGAAGACTACAGGATATGACTCAAAATGATAATATAATATTATGGCTATCATTCCATCCTTATAACTCTGCTTACATAATTTAACTCTAATCTAAGAGAGTTAATTGCATTTAATGATACAGATTTTATGG
Organism: Equus przewalskii; assembly: GCF_037783145.1. Lineage (NCBI taxonomy): Eukaryota > Metazoa > Chordata > Mammalia > Perissodactyla > Equidae > Equus > Equus przewalskii. Next base: position 53,904,433 of record NC_091849.1, read on the forward strand.
TCCTGATGGTTGTGTGTCAAGTGAAGTATACGAAAAATAGATTTGAATCTGATTTTAGAAGATAACATAGAATATGGAATATTCTTTAAAGCAGACAGGATCCTGAGATCCCTCATTCCTCCTAGAAGTCCTATGGAGTCTGTTTATTCAACAACACCTGACCTATTAGAACAGTAAACATTAATCCTTTTCTTTACCACCAAATCTTCAATGATCAGTTCTCGGCAAATGACTCCCAGATTTGTATCTCTATGCCCCATCACTCTCTTCTATTCAAACCGCACATTAGCAACCAGCTCCTTGAAGTTACACTAGGAAGTCTCGCCAACCCTTTAAACCCAACATTAAAAAATAAAATTCACTATATTCCTATCAAAACTGGGGCATTTTTCTGACTTTTAGATTTTGTTCAAAAGTTATTGTTTCTCTCATGTCACTGAGATGTAATAATTCAGAATGTTCTTCCATGACTCTCCTACCACCTTGATCATAAAACCTTAAACCCATCCTTTACATTCCCGATGCCCTAACTCCATTTTGGTCCTCATCATGGTTTGCCTGGACCAGTGGTTCTCAGACTTCAGCGGCATTAGAATCACCTGGAGGGACTGTTCGTTAACACAGGTTGCTGGGCCCCACTCCCGGAGTTTTTGATTCAGTAGGTCTGAAGTGGGGCCTGAAATTTTGCATTTCTAACAAGTTCCCAGCTGCTGCTGCTGCTGCTCCCGGGAGCACCCTTTTGAGAACCACAGACCTAGACTACCAATCTTCTGGCTGTCTTCCCTGCTGCTAGTGTTTCTCAGCTGCAATCCATTTGATTCTAAAATAATTTCCAAAAAAACCCACTTTTAAATAGGTCACTTCCCTGCTCAAATTCTTCAATAACTAACCGCTCACCACCTAGATGGTAAAATCAGGAGAGCTCGGCTTAACGTTGAGGGCCTCCCATCAACTGGCACCAGAGGGTTTGCACCCCGAGATGAACCCTCTGAGCTAGCCCTGATGAACCTCCAAACAGGCTTTTGCTCATATGGGCCCCGTACCTGACATGCTCACTCCTACCTTTCCTTTACAACTCCACTGGATCGCACCCTCTGCCAGGATCCCCTTCCTGCTCTCCTGCCCTCAGGATGGCATGCTCCCTGAAGCCAAGCTCTGCTGACCAGAACTTGAGCACATCGGTCACTCCAACATTCACTGATGGGCGTGACTGGCTGGTCTGACAGATTTCTCACCTAGGACAATACACTAAGGGCTGACTTCAACAGAACCCAATTCCTGAAACCTCAGCGAATGACAATCTATATGGCATGTTCTAGTCAAACACAATCTGATGACAAAATAATGCAATTAAAGCAATAAATTGGGAGGGAGAAACATCAAAATTTTATCAGGAAGCTTTTTTCAAATACACATTCCTCATTCCTACCCCTGTTCTAAAATGTCTTGATAATATTCCCCCAAGTAATTCTGATATCTCAGGTGAGAGCCACTGAATTAGGGACAAATTAATTATAATGCAATGGGAGTCTCTATAATTGGATTAAATATACCTTTGAACGGTAAGGTCCCTTAGGATCACCTTTTTCAAACTAAAATACACTCAGAGATGTCTAAATTTATCACAGCATGTCCGACTCTAAAGGAAGAACAATACTTAGCTAAATATAATGGAAAAATTGAAAGTAAAGTAGCTCTTATTATAATCATACTAAACACACAGCACGTACTACGTGCCAGGTCCTGTTCATCTGAGCTGTACACACACAGTGGCTCATTGAGTTCTCCAAACAATACCATGACGTAGGGAAAATTATTATCATTGTCTCAGGCTCATTTTCCATATCATTATAATAATAGGGCTTTTGAAGAAAATTCTGTACCTATGAGGAACACCGTATATAGGGACAGGATCAGGATGTGGGATAACTCTGGATAAAAACCCAAAAGACCAGACTTCTGTGGGGAGCTGCTTTTTAACACTGGCCACGGGAAGAGAAGACAAGCATAAAGCAGGGGGCTGGAGGAGCCCCAGAAGAAACTCCGTAAGGGAGAAGGGAGCCTACCTTTTCCAGACAAATAAATGAAAAGGAAACTTTAAAATATAATAAAGCATAAAAAAAATCAGAAGCACCAAAAAGCCAGTAAAAAATAAAAAGAATGAAAACCACGTTACTCAATGCACAGCATTTTATTAACTAGTATCTATCTTCTTCATAAAAATAAATTTAGTTACTGTGTTTAGCAAGAAAAATACAAGATATGCCAAGTCTCAGCACTACACGCAAAAATAGATCCGAAACACTAAAGGAAATCCAGAAATAAGTGAGGCTGCTGGATAAATATTTTCAGACAAAGATTACGATTTTAAAAAATGGCTGCACTTCTGTTCAGGGACTCTGGGGTAAGAAATAGCACATACCTATTTCTGTCAGCATCCGTTTCCATTTGGGGGCCTCTGGAGCGTCTGGGTTCTCCTCCAACAGCTCTGTCAGTTTGTCTTTCAACTCCTGCACCTTGTTTGCATTTTGCTTCAGTTCTGCCTCAAATGACTAACAAGGAAAAAAAAAATAACTACATTAAAGTATGCCAACATCAAAAGACAAAAACACATTTATGACAGAGCATTTTTTTCTCTAGCAGGACCAAAACAGGAAAAGATCCACTGTTAAATGCTAAGTGGGTGAGGAACCTGGATTCAGCAGTTAATTATTCTCCTTGCCTCTTCTTAACTAGTCTTCAACTATCTGATAAAAGAGTCCCCCAGAGGAATGCTATAGCTACAGAGATAAGGACTCTCAGCCCCACTACTGCCTAGGAAGAATTTCATATTATTCTCAAACAAATCCCTTTGGAAAAAAGAAAGAGGACATCGGTAAGATTATAATTAATAAGAAAATCAGTCTTGACGAAGGTTGCCAGATTTCAGAATGTACTAGTCAATAAGCACTTTTCCGGACATTATAGAGTTCAAATATAGGTTAGTAATTTGTAGACATTTTTGCCATCATTGTCATAATGTAAAACCATTTTCCCAACCTTGACAGTTGCAGACAGAAATACCATCTATTAAAGAAAGAGAGGGCATGAGCTACCCTATTTTATACTGGACAGAACAGATCCCTAATACACTTAGCCTTAAATAAATCTTTTCCAATAGTTGACTGGTTAAAATCCCAGACTTAAACTGATTTAAAGGTGGCAAAGTTGCTTACGCCCAATAGTTCACTCATCTTTATGCCCGTGTGCAAAACCAGGTGACTCTTAGCATCATTCTCTACAGAAAGGCACATTAAACCAAACTGGCAAATTATTTGCTGACGGTTATAGAGCTGGAAATCAGAACAGGCGTTCTGACCACCAGGGCTCAGCTCCGAATGCTCATCTGTTCTCTTCCATGTCTTCAGTAAATGGACCCACACAAGATACCTTATTCTGCTCAACTTGGGTCTTCACAGCTTCAGCATCTGTCGGGGTGGGTGCCTGATGCCACGTGGTTGCCGTTTTGTTCATCTTCTGTAACCACTGCATCATCGCACTGGATTCTTCCTGAGCCTTCTGCAATTTCGTGAGTTTAGTATTCAGTTCAGCTATTTTGTCCTTAAGCAAGAGGCCCAGATCCTCATAGCCATGGTTTATGTCAGTCATCTCCTTTTTAATGGATGTTAATCCTAAGAGTAAGAAAAAAAGATTATACTGACACATTTTCAGGGTGTTTGGGGTACAGCTCTAGAAATAAGATTTTGCTTTATGTGATATCCCCATATTTTGTCAGTATTAAGGCTACTAGAATAAAGTCATAGAGTTTTTAGAACTAAAAGGTTAGATCCTCTTATAATGTTAAAATGACAAATCATTTAGGAACATTGCATAATACAAGTGAAACGAAATAGATAAATGGAATAAAAAAACAAAATCATGAAATGTTACTTATTAATTCCTCAGGCATCAAACTCAAAAAAATAGCTCAAATGTTATCCCTAGTGACAAAATATCTCAAATTAACCAAAAAAAAGGAAACGTAATCAAATGTCAAAATGAACTACTGGATTCCACTAATTTCAGATGAACAAAATTACATGAAATGTTATATATTTATGGAGAATGTGACTATTAAATTAAACAATACCATTTTAATTCAAACTTGAAATTTCAATATAGCTGTTTACCTCTAAAAAGATATTTCTCTCAAAAAATAAGTAAATAAATAGCCAAATGACTAATCAATAAGCACTGAAAGTTACTATTCACCTTTATTTGCCAAAATTTCCTGGGTATCTGCGGCTGTTCCTTCACCATTTAATATTACTCCACCTGCAAAAATGTAAATGCTGAAGTAACCATAGATTTCCACAGTATTTCTACACATTATAGGTGATGGCATTAAGTTAAGCCCCATAAATAGTAATCATGTAAACATGGTACTGCTATTTAAAAATGTAAAATAGTGATTCAAATTCAAAACCAAAAGAAGGTCCAAAATTTAAAGACCGAGCTGTATCCTCTCCTCTATATAAAATTTACTCTTTAAGTAGTAAAACAAGCTCGTTAAACACAGAGTTTCAGAAAACTTATATATATCACTTATTAAATATGGATTTATAAAACGGTTTTGTGATAAAGTTGCTTTACTGCTAAGTTATGTTAGTGATAAAGTCTGTGTAGCTCAGAAGGGGCTCAACACCTAAGTGTGACCCACAAAAAAATGTCTGCCCTACTTAAGGAACTGCAAACTCGTGCGATTACACAGCGTTATCATGGGTTTAATGGAGGCAGAATGACACAAGAAGACAAGACAGAAAAGTTGAAAGTGAAAAAAAAAACCACCTTTCACTAAACTCACGTGAGGTCAACACAGACAGAGGAGAACCCGGCGGACAGACGGGCCTGGCTCTGGCGCATGAGTCACTGAATTGAAATCCCGGCCCACTACTTACCAGCTGTGAGATTGGACAAACTAATGGTCATCCCACCAAACTAATGAAGATAATAACACCTCTCTTGCAAGACCACTGTGGGAATTAAAGACAGTTAACCCACTGCCTCGCAAATAGGAACCACTCTGTGAGCAGTAACAACCATTTCTCTTTAATTACATAAACATCCAGCACGGGGACCTTCTTCATAACCAGAATATTTAAAAAAATTAATTGGAGTTTGTCATGCTAGTATGCATTGGCTCCCTATCCAAAACACAAAGACATTTCCCCAAATCAACCAAATAAGTCTAACCAAAGAAAACAATTAAATATCTGGTTCTTAATTGAAGTTTTGTCTCTTTAGAAAAAACACACACAATGGCATTCCAGATGGAAGTAGAAATATCCTGAAGATGCTCAAGATTAATTCATACCATGCTTGACAGTTAGAAAAACTAGAAAAACAAAAACAGCTCACTTATTGCAAATGTAAAGTGGACACAAAGAACTAAAATAAAATGCAATAGAATTCTTCAAAAAAAAAAATAATCTGACATTTCAGGGAATCTGATTAGGAGAGAAAAAGAGAGATCATCACACCGTCTACAATATGAGTATTTCCTGAAATGGGATTAATGGAGCGGAATGAATGGCTGGTTGAGAGAGGCCCAGCTGGGACATCGGTCTCACAATGGGGACAGCTGGGGGCTGGGCAGAACACATGAACCACAGAGGACACTCAGAAACTCTCCGAATGAAGATCTGAGACCTCCTTCTGTCTATTCTTGGATTTTTTTTTTAAAAAAACTGATATTGACAACAATATAAATGTTTTGAACTTAAAACTATATCCACAACTTAATTTTGGAATCATTATTTATACACGACTCTCCCGTCTGTTGAGAAGAGTGGCTCAACCATGATTACGATTGTGATTTAGATAGGCTGGCTAACATACTATATAATTGTTTTCTTTGGGAACAGTGTAAGGAATTAAGCAGACAGGACTAAAACAAGAGACCTCCACCTTACAGAAAAGAACCTGTTTCCTTCCCTCACTTCTTCAGGAGACTAGACTCACGTCCTTATCAAATATTTCAAATGGAATTTCAACATCTCCATTAATTAAAGAAAAAACCAAACACACTGGAATATGATCATTCCCCTTCCCCCATATTATGCTCCTTATTCTGACATATTAGTTTGCCTACATTTTAATTGTAGTCTTTAATAAAATGAAGCATAAGAGGGATTTGAAATTTGACTAAGACAGATACTTTTCCACGGCAGCTTTTAGTGTGTTTACAGACGCCATCTTTCTTGTCACTTTCCCTTTATATTTCTGATGCTATTTTATGCATTAATTTAGAAAATAACACACACAAATAAACTTTAACATGGGTGGACCCAATTCTTACGGTTTTTGCTATGAATGTAAATAATGCACCTACCTGATTTAACTGCTGCTATGGCCTTTGCAGGGGTAGTCACAGCACTTATCAGGTTACACAGTGAGATCCCACTGTTGTTTACTTTCTGAATCTCTTGTGTTTTTAAACTCCACTTTTCTTGCAATTTCTTGAGATATAAAAATACATTATTTTTCAGTCTTCCCAATATTTTCAAAGTTACACATTATAGTACAATTTCTTAAACACATCTTAAAACAATGATGATTGTGGCTCCTGATTTGTGGGCGAGTGGATGGAGGAAAAAGGCATCATCCATATTTGTTCCAACAGCCCTGATGACTGTTAACACTCTTGGCAGTGAGAAGGGGGGTCCAGTCCATCCTCCATTCTGCTCTTAGCTACAGTGGAAGTCAGGCAGTCCTGGCTGCCTTGGGTTCCAAAGTAACTGTCAACTGAAAGTGTGGAAAACTGTGCTACGTAACAGCCAAGTTACAAGAAGAAATGTAGTAGAAACAATAAAAAAGTAAGTGGGAATTCAGAATTCCATATAATAGTGACTTTTAATCATCAAAATTACAATGAATTTTTAAAAACACACACTGCCACAAATTTGGAGTGGAAGAATTGCCATAACTGGTCACAGGTTTTACGACTTGAGCCAGGTGACTTGTCCACCATTTGTACTAGAAATTCAGGTAAGTTTTATCTTCAAATACGGGTTCTAGTTATACATCCAAGCTAAAGTCAAATGCTGAGTTCAACAGAAGGATCTTTTTACTTAAAATTATGAGAAATTGTATAAAAAATAACCGAAACTAAGTAGAGATTTGGTGGGGAAGGAAACTTGAGTACGAGGTCAGTAACTCACTAATACATCCCTTTAAAAAAAAGCAAATTAACTGAAAGTTTGTGTCTTTCCTCAAAAGGATCTGTTAACCCCATGTCATGATTTCCAAATATCACAAAAATATACCGTACATACATGAGGATCTAACTTATGTGATATTAGATAAGAGCAAATCACTATTAGTCTTCTAACCTCCATGCAAATGACAAATTAGGATTAGACACAATGTTTCACCTTAGTTTCTTCCAAAGATTTTCCTAAATCCTCTGCACCAAAAGAAGGCTGCACGATGGGAACTCTTTCCGTTGTTTCTTGTATCCATGACTTCAAGGATTTAACAAGGACTTGGAAAGCATCCATCTGTTCTTGACAAGAAGATACAGCTTCTTTCCTAGATAACAAAAATCACTGAAGAATTTAAGCCACAGAAAAAAGATGCTCCAAAGGACTAATTACTAATAAATAATTATCCCCATATCAGGCTTAATATTAAGGAAAAATCTTCCCCATGCACACACTAGCACCTTGCTACAGAAGGAAAGGCTTCACAGGTGGTAAGTGAAATCAACTAAATAACTATTTGTCTATTCCTCAGAGGCAAGGTCCACAGATAAAGACAGGAGCAGCAAAAAAATCTGTAACCCATATGTAATAGCACTCTATAAGGCTACATAAACTCTGAGGCTATATAAACAGTTTTAACATTATTTAGATTCAGTGAGCTTTGATCTGTCCACTTTATATGGTGCTTAATGCCAGCAGGCACAGCACCAGAAGAGAAACATTTACAAATCACTGACACGGGGAAAACACGACGCCACCTAGTGGTTTCTGCACTTTACTACAGTCACTTTAGCGGATGGATAAACTGGGTGCTTTTGAAAGTACAGATTTAAGTCATCAAAAACAAGGTGAGACCTAGTGACTGCAGAGTTCTAAGGGACACCTTTCCCACAGATACTCAGGAAGCTCCAAGGTGAAGGACACGGATCCTTCTGTACGCTCAGCAGGTGGAGGGAGGGCACATGCCCCGCAGAGGAACAGCCGTGAGACAGTTACATTTGGGACGTGGATGACATGTGCACACGTGCAAGTGTGTGGAATACTGGCACGTAAGAGTCCACTGCAGCTGGACTAACTACTGAGGACAACGTGCTTGTAAAATTGGACCCATTCGAAAGAAGAAACAACCCAGTGTTTACCTAGGAAAATCAAGAACGTCGCTTCTGCGCAATGTGAATTAAATATTACATGACAAGATAGAAAATAGAGCTCTGTTAGTACAGACAGCACTCAAAAGTTTTAGGTGGAGAATTGTGAAGAAATAAAGAATAGCTTAAAGAGAACTATTTTCTATCTTTCTGGGGTCTTCTGTATAAACTTTAGCAAAACCAGATATATATTCTAAACTAACATGAGATCAGAAATGTGAAAGTTCAGTCACAAGGCTTATCTCTGTACAGCTTTTAGCTCAACTTAGGTCCATTCTCTTCTTTGTTATCTTGTTTGTTCATGGAGTCATGTCTTATCTACAACTCTTTAAAAAGTGAAATATTTTACAAAAAAAGGTCATCCAGAACCACGTTGAAATTGCACAAGGCTTCTGAATTGAACCCAGAAAGCAATAAACCACAAGCTATCTTTCAAGGGCATTTCTGCCTTTGCAAATAAAAATGCGGTATTTGCCAAAGGCATCAGAGACTAGAGTGAGTTCAGATGATTTTCAGTAATACACCACCACCACTTTTCTTACATAGTGCTTTCTACTTATATGTAAGCAGTACTGAATTTCCCTCCTAAATATTTTAACAAAAATATACTTAATGTTAATAGCGAAAAAACTTATCAATATAAAGTCACTTATAAAGCAGCCCTATGCTTATTCTCAAGTTTTCAAAACTATTTTAGGTGTCTATATAAGTAAATAAAAATAATTCATTCTAATCAGTATCAAGTAGAATAAAATCCAATTTCTTAAGTGGTGCTTACTTTTCTTTGATGGTATCCTCCATTTCCTTGAATTTCTTTGACAAATTATTTGTTTTTTCAAAAACCAGAGCCTTATCACCTGGCAAGCCATGGCTGGATACCTCCGTCAAGAGACTCTGCAAAACTTCGAGATCTTTCTTATGTTCTAAGAATTCAGAAGTTGATTCCTACAAAGCATTTAGATATTTAATCAACACAAGATGTTAGTTGATCTTCAAATGGCATTCCATCAAGAGGTATGTATGGGGCCAGAATGGCTCTATTCAGAATTTCACAGAAGAATGATCCTGCCTACGGTCAGTACTCTACATAGAAACAAACATGCCGGCTGGCAGATTGAAAGAGAATACAGTAAACTTTAATTTAAAAACATACTTTTGGGGCCAGTCCCGTGGCCTAGTGGTTAAGTTTGGCACACTCCACTTCCACAGCCCAGGTTTGACTCCTAGAGCGGACCTACACCACTTGTCCACGGCCATGCTGTGGCGGTGACCCACATACAAAATAGAGGAAGACTGGCACAGATGTTAGCTCGGCCAACCTTCCTCAGCAAAAAAACTTTAAAAAAATAAATAAAAATGCACTCTTTGCATTCTGTCTCTTTGTGGGTTCTGGCACGTAAGATACTTAAATCATCTATGATATGTGGAAAGTGTACACATGAGAAATGGTGTTCATCTCTAATCAATGAGCAAAGGGTTCAAGGAGAAGATGAGATTTGAGATTTTTAAAGGAGAAAAGCACAGATCTTTACTAATCCATCAGCAATTAAAATGATGATGGCTAATTACAGTTCTGCTAATAAATGTATGAGCTTGTCTTAACTGTTAACATACTTCTTGATCAGCCTCATGAATATTACAGAAGACGTACCTGCATATACTGAGACAACTCAGTAACATCTTTTCCAGGCACATCTGCCTCAGTAAGAGCCTGAGTTTTTGTTTCTAAAAATGTGTGGAGCTTTTCTGAGAGGTTCTCAAAGAGCTCTACTTTGGTTTTTAGCTCCTCCATTTTGGCAAGTTTTTCTTTGTGTTTATGACTTGCTTCTGAAAACCGAGCAGACAAGTCCTTCATCTTGGCTTGTAGTGAGGACGCGGTCGATGGGTCTGTCGTTTCCATAAATTTCTTCACTTTTTCATTCATGGCATTTACACTGCTCTGACGACCTGCAATATCCTGTTCTAGCATCTGAAACGAACCAAATATCACATACGTTTTACAGTGATGTTTCTAAAAATTACTATTCATAACAACATCAGCTTGAACAACCTGTGATTAAGGAAGGTTAACAGTTGGGACTGACTGACAAGTTTGATCCATCCCTTGAGGAGTTCCACCCCAGATCTCTTCAGGGGAGAGTGGAGAACAGCTGGCAAGTTGCCTGAGCGAGGCAGGAGGCGGCGGCTACTCAGCAACCCCTGGGAGCTGCTGGAGCCCAGGGATTATCCATGGTCCTAATTTTTAAAAGGCTAGACGACAACAAGACTGATCTGATTAACCTCCTGTGCAGCCGGCTGAAGCAACAATAAACAAGACAGAACTCCACGCATGTGGAAGCCCTCTGTAAGGACTAATATTCATGGAAAAGTATACAAAGCTTTTTCCGTACTCCTTCACAGAAAAATCATTTTACACATTTGCCTCCATGCAAGCACAGCTTTCCACAGTGATTTTCAGGAAATATCTCTTTTTCTATATCCTTAAATTTATCTTAAATCTTGCCATCCTTGGAGCTTATTAAACAGTTGGGGATTTTTTTTTTTCATTTAAACATGTTTTGTTTTTAAATGTCACTTACAATGTTTTTACTGATGATATCCTGAAGAGCAGCAGAGTTTAAGGGCACTTGGCCTTGTTCTTTCAGAGAACTTTCCACACTTCCCATCCAGTCCAGCATTTCATCCAGGCCATCCTGCACACTCAGGGAGCGGGTCAGGGTTATCTGGAGCTTTTCATTCCGTTCATTCACAGACTTGGACAGATCATCATATCTGCCAACAATGTCATCTAGTCCAAAGAGATCAGGAAGTGTTAACCACAAAGTTCTCTTTGCCCTACTCTTTTTCAAAAACACACTAAGGTGAATCACGAAAATTTTGTGCCAAAACTGAAAAAAGAAAAGTTTAAATGACCAATTCATAATGCATAATCAGAGCACTGGTAAAATCTTAAAAAAGAAAAGATCGCACTGGAAAATGAAAAAACGAAAATTTTAAAATAAATAGTTAATATTATATATATCATCTGCATTTGAAAAGAGATTTTTGGATGCATAAACATTTGAATTGTCCCAGAGAAATGAAAGTGGTCCAAACAGTTAATCTTTGCAATAAATACTGGTTCCCAATCTGACACTACAAATGAGCCACACTTGATAACCATATGGAAAAAAGAAAAAGATGACAATCATACACAGCTATTCTCAAAGAACAAGACACAGTTATAAAGATTTATCAAGAATTAACCTTTACACATAAAAATTATCTCTCTCACATACACACACACATATTAAATTTTTCTCATCCTTCACACCCTAAGCAAAGTACTCAAATGCACAGGAATTGGCAGATGCAAATGTATTGAGAAAATAGACACCAACGAAAATTCACTTAAAATAAAGAAGGTTGAGACAACGCTTCTAAAATTTACATAAATTGAATTTATTTGAAATGTTTAATAGCAAAGGGAAAAATAAACAAGGTTAACAGGTTGATCTATCTCAGATGAGATTAGCTTTACTTTCAATTCTAAAGACTTAAGAAGCTAAAAGAAAAAAAAAAAAAACCTTTCTGGCCTAGTTTCCATTCGGATATAAAGCTCTATATTTTAACATCCTACATTTTATACTGCAGACTGATACTGGTTCAACACAAAGTTGACATAAGGGAAGCCATATTGCATAAAAGAAACCATATTGTAACTTTGAATGACCTCTGACAAACTAGCCCAGCTGGATATGCACCCTCCAGGAGATCTACCTGCTCTGTAGATTTTATGACCCCTGCTTGTATATGTACCTCCCATCTGTGATAAAACGATGACTTTGCTCTTTTGAGTGCCTAAGGAATGTGCTGACCCCCAGACAGAGTCTATCTGGTGTGGCAGCTTCCAGCCTGTAACTCCAGAGGGTCAACATTCCTAACCCCTTCCCCTAACCCACTGGCCTATACAACTGCTTCAAGATTCTGAGACTCCCTTAAGGTGGTTCCTTAGGATGCTACTCCACCATCTTCCAGTTTACTAGCTCAATGCCCTTTCTCTGTCACCATCTTGCCTCTTGACGAATGGCTTTTGTGTCACAGCCGGCAGACCATGCCCTTTGCATGGTAACAAGACCAATGAGAAGTTCAAAGAACAATTGTTTTTAATGTATTCATCTCTCTCTCTCTGGAAAACAACCTGTTTTTAATCATCAATTTATCACTTATTGTCCAATAACTTGAAAAGCATTTAATTCTTTCTGAACGCTTTAGTGTGATACATTGCAGAATGCTTCAGTAGAAGAAAACTTTGACCTGAAACATCTCTCTAGAAATGCAATATCTTATATGCTTGTGTTTGGCCCATGGAACATAAACCATATAAACAAACAGTATTTCTCTTTGACTGTTCTAATATTATATCATGAGAAAACAGTTTGACAAATTTTCACTGAATAGAGGGGTTAAGTTTAGACGATGTAAAGAGACAATGGTGCTCCTGTCGCTGAAACACGGTGAAGCCCCTGAGAACGCTGATGGGAGAGGGGAGAGCATTTAATATGTGCCCATGCACCAAGATGCTGTCAGCAGAGGAAACAAGCAGCAGGGTCAAATACGAGCCAGAGTATGAAAGTCACAAGAGCAGAGACTCTGAATCGCAGTTCGTGATTGGCAGGTGAGCTGCATCTCAAACGGGCGACTCTGTGCATCCACAAGGTAACATCAGCTCTCTGTTCAGCCGTGGCAAGTGACTTCCCATGCAAAGTCAGCCATTTTAATAAACTTAACGCATTTTGAGTGTTTCTGTTTATTTTTGCACTACTTAGTGAGAAAATATTGTCACTGAAGTGTTTCTTGATTTTAGTAACTAAAAATCATTTTAGAAAAAGATACAAAACAAAATTTATTATAAGAATGTTATTTAAGTTGTTGGTTTCCTTAGAAGTCAGATCTTGGAGAAACTCCTTTAAATCTTAAATATGTTTTCACATATTCTTAGAAAATTGTGGCAGAGAGAGGTTCTAAAGTCTTAAAATAATGTAGCATATGGATTTTAAACAAATAAAAGTAAAACTATGTACAATTAACAATGGGAAAAATATCAAAATGCCTCTCCAAATAACAGAAATACAGATAGTCTTTCTTTCTCCTCCAAATCCATATACCAAGTTCTCACGGCAGTGGTTGCCGATGTGGGATGTCAAGACGGGGCAGTGGGCACAGGAACAAAACGTCAGAACTTCCAGTCATATTTTTATCCAACACTTTAAAATTTTATATTTTGTGTGTTTTATAATTACAATACTCATAATATGATAAGACAGAAATATGTGTACATAATTTATAAATATACATGCATCTTTGAGGGCACATGTTAAAAATCACTTCAGGGGGTGCATGACCAAAGAAAGTTTCAATGTCTGTAAGAATGAAAAAAAATTTTCCCAACCACAGAGTGGTTTCAGAAGAGTCAAGTTTCATCTTCCTCTTCATCTAAAATTTCTACTCAGATGTAAATCCATGCTCTCTTTGGGGTGACGCATATGTCTAATCATCTGCTGTGTTAAGTTTTTTATTTCACACACACAAATACATAATCTCCTCAAACCACACATGAAATATTATGAAAAGTGGCAAAGTCAAAACAAAAAATGCAATAAGACAGTCAATAACATTTATTAATAATTCACAGGGCATGTAGTATAAACTAAATCCTGTGAGTAAATACAAAGAGCAGTAAGAATAGCTCTTCTCTCAAGAAACGCACCACGCCCACGTGAGGGGCGCACAGGCGCCATTATGCCTGGATCTAGCATCGCTGAAGAACTGGAGTAACTGGAACGCTGTGAGACCAAAGAATTCTAGAAAATGGAGAAGTGGGGACACCGTTTTAAAGCACTTCTCTTAGCCTCTTAAACCCACACTCCTGCTTTTGATAAACTCAGAGAGTCCGTTTTGGCCACAGGTTGAGAGTCTAGCTGTGCCCAATCCCATCAACCAAGAGAATCTTAAGTTCTACTTTCTGTGCTGAATATTACATGAAGAATTTTTGTTACATTTTCAAAATATAAAATTTAAATTTAAATTTAAATAGACTCTTTCCAAACTACATAGCCCCCACTCCCGAGATTCTAATACACCTGGCCAAGAAGGCACACCTTCTTCCGGGTTGAGAAGCACCATTTCACAATGAAGACAGAAGTCATACCATATATGCCAGAGAAGGCTTTCTCCCTATCCATCCGAACGCCTTCATTTAGAATGTACCTGTGAGACAGGCAACACTTACCCAGTGTTTTCTGGATATCATTCTTGGCTGGAAGCAAAGATCCCCTGGCATCCAGAAGCACTTCAGCCGTTTTCTTCAGTTTCTCTACAGCGACCTGCTGACTTGATATCTGTCCTTGCAGAGCCTGGAGGATGAAATCCTTCGATTATACTCAATAGGACTAAAGAACAGGTTTCCAGTACGAATAAAATGATACACAATAAGATAAAGTTAAATTGGACAGAGTAAACTTTTTGTCATTATACACTTACTCTAGACTTCTCAGAATAAGGCCACTTACAGGAACATCAGCAAAAGCATCAGCCAGTCGGGATAATACAAATTCACTCTTGAAATAAACGCTTGAGCGTATGTTCATGATAACTGGCCTGATTCCTGGCCCTACAATCCTCTACCCTTAGCATAATTCCCTTTCTAGGCCTTGCACGATACCACCACTACCACCAGAAAACAGAGAGAACAAGCAAACAACAAAAAACCTTCGGAACCATTTCTGACTCCAGGTCAGGAGATAATTAAGGATCCTGACTCAATACTGAGTCTTATCTATTTCTCTTAATTCAAAAAATGTTACTTAATGTCTAACAAATTCAAAAACCTTGCTACGTTGTGTGAAAATACAAAAATCACACATATGCGAAGCTTACCCACAGGGACCCCATAGTCTATGGCAGGAAGCGGTTAACACCAAAGGCGAGCAAGAGAAAGTGCTGCCGGGAGTTGAGAGGAGGGATAAGAGGAGGAAAATGAGGGCCACCTCCATGGGGTGGGATTGAGTTGGGCCCTGAAGAGAAGACAGTGTGGATTTGGCACACAGAAGTGGAGAGAGAGAACATTTCTCTGTAGAACAAACAGAAAGAACAAGATGAGGATAGAAGCATGAGAAGAGGAGGCGAGGGTCTCATTCAGTTTGAGAACGTGTAAGGGTGAGTAAACGGAATAGGACTGGAAAGGCCTCCAAGGCCAGGCTAAAGAGTTTATCTTTTGTCCTTTAGCAACGGGGAATTGTTCAAGGCTTTTGAGTAAGGGACTGACATGCTCAGAGCTATCTTATGAGAAGGCTTAATCTGTAGCACCGTGTGGGAGCAATTAAATGGGGAAGAAAGGAAGCAGATACGCCAGTTCAGGGGCAACATCAGCAGTCAGAAAGTAGAGAGGGCCCCTCTGGGCTGGGAAAGTAGAATTGGTAAAGGAGTTGGGAAGAAGCCACAGGACTTCATCACAGGTTATCTAAAGCTGTGCTGTCCAATATGCTAGCCACCAACTACTAGGGGCTTTTTAAATTTAAATTAATTGAAATCAAATAAAATTAAAAATTCAATTCCTCAGTTGTACTAGCTCCATTTCAAGCGCTAAGTAGCCAGATGTGACTAGCGGTCACCATGTTGGACAGAGCAGATGATAGAACATTTTCACCATCACGGAATGTTCTACTGGACACCACTGCTTGAGAGGGCAGGAACTAATGAAAGAGGAGCTAAGAGAAGTGCCCAAACTTTTTGAGCCCAGGTAATTAACAGAAATCGTATGCAAAAGTGGGAGCAAGTTTAGGAGCAAAGGAGAGTCTGGGAATTCATGACTTCAATGTGCTTTTAGGACACTCACAGAGAAAGAAAGAGCAAAGCTGGAAACAGAGGAGACTGAACACAGCCTGGAACTAGACACAAAGCTGTGGAAGTCAAGAAGCAAGATAAGGCTGCCAGAGGAGAAAGCACAGAAATACCCAAGAAGGAGGCCATACAGAATCACGGCGAGCACTTAGACGTAAATGAGGCAGAGAAGAAAACAAACTCTATCAGGGATGGAAATGGCCTAGAATAATTCTGCCCCCAAAGTTTACAGGAAAAGAGAAAGTGGAAAGGCTAACAGAGTCATCTGCTTCAGAAAAGATAACGCAACCTTGAATTTGCTGAATAGAGGCCCCAGCACTTCTCTGAGTAGGCAGATGCAGTTCAACAAGAAGAAAGGAGGTACAGCAGGAACCGTGGACAGGTCTTCCAGAAGTTCAGCCCTGCATTCCTAACACCTCTGACACGTCTCTGTCCAAGTAGGCCGACTGGCCACATGGCCCTATGCTTGGCTTTCTTTCCACTTGACGTATGCGAGCTCCTCTTCTAGTCTAGCATTTGGGTTTCAAATGCAAATTCCCATACGCCCAACTGTAGATGAACTCAACCCTGGCCGTGGGCCCAGGTTTCCAAATACTTCTTGAATGTTTCCATCTGTGTGTAAACAGTCACTCCAAATTCAAAAACCTACACTTGTACTTCCTCCTGGGGTTGCATCTTACTACCAAAGCAGTAAACCTGAGGCTCCTCTGAAACCTTCTCTCAACCCTCCTTTCCACCTTCAAGTCAACCAGCAACCTGACTAGTTTAGTTTTTTAAATAGGACCTCTGCTTGGTGGCTCTGGATGACTGCAGGATAATCTCTCGTTCACCTGAAAAAAGCATCCTAACTGTGTTCTCTGCCTCCAGTCTCTTATCTGATATAGGCCCCTGTTTTATGTAAAATACATATCTGACTATATCACTCCCCTCTTCAAAATCTTGCAGTAGCTTCCCATTGCCTTCATAATAAAGGTGAAGATTTGAGCACGCTATAAAAGGTCCAATGAAATCTACTCCTTAATTCTATCTTCAATCTCATCTTTCTCCACCACCTCTTCTAGAAATGTCGAAAAACATTTCTTAGCTATCTGCTCATGCTGGACCCAATGTCTTAACATCTCTATATACCAACCTTCTCATGTAACCTACCCCCATCATCCTGAGCCTAGCTCTTATTTACCCCTTAATATTTAGCCGGGAAGCCTTCCTAACTTTCTTCTCACCCCCAGTTCAAAGTCCCCAGGCGCTCCCACAAGCACTCTGCAAATATTACCAGATTTATTTGCCTCTTCTATCAAACTGTAACCTCCTTGAAAACTAGGATTTCATCCTACCAGGCTTTCTGGTATCACTGCCTAGCACAGTACTTGGCATATAGGAAGCCCATAAAAAGTCTCTGGAATAAATGAGCAAATGAAAGAGTAAATAAGTGAAGATATCAGGTGTAAGATCTAAAAAGTATGTCTTCTATTTAAGCCTTCATTTCAAACTAAAATAAATGCCTAAAGCCAATGGCAAAAATTTCCACAACTAATATTTTCATATCCAAGAAATTGTGATGACATCCAGGCAGTGTGCATATGTCAAAAAGCCCCCAAACTATGGTCAACATGGGATCTGTGATCTGAATACCAGATCCTACAGTTGTTCCAAGATGCCAAAGAATCTGCATCAGAGGGGATCTGTTTGGGAACCTCTCCCAGAGGCTTAGTTACAGAAACTATAAGAAATTCCTCAAGACAGACACTTTACTTAGAACCAGACTGAAATCTAAGCACAGGGACAGCTTACTCACATCTCATGGTTACTTAGGAGATGAAATAAGGTTGGGGTACTCCAAAAAAATATTTTTTTAGAATGGGGGTTCCCCAAGGGCAGAGGCAGTGTTTTAACATCTTTGCATCTTCACAAAACCTAACAATGGGCCAAACCATAAATGTCTACCGAATGAATAAATATATGTAAAAGTTATCATGGTTCTACAAAAGCATCCAGTACCAAAGATGGCCCTACCTACCACCTTAAAACCTAGAAATGGGTTATAAAAGAAGTATCTCTTCTTCACATCTTCTCTTGGAAACATCCAATGCCTTTTCTTTCCATAATTATGTTCAGGAGAGTCAGCGGTTTTAATTCCTAACACATATCAGATTAATTTAGCCACAGTAGTGGTATCTAGCACTACTTTGGAACAAAACTGTAAATTATTCAAATGGGTACCATATATTGTTTTTAATGGGTTTCAATGAAATCAAAACATGAAAGAAGCATTTGTGACAAGGAATACTGCAAGATGATGACCTTGGTCTCCTTGCCTGGACCAAGAAAGGGTGAAGTTTACAAAGCTGTGGGCCCTTGACTTGCTCATAAAAGTTTCCTAACTTAACAGCCACTACCCCAGAGATCAGTGCAAGCCTGCAAGGTGGACACTGTCGGTCAGTGTGAGCCAGCCCCATGCCTAGTCCCAAACTCAAGCCTAGAGAGTGGTCCCAGAATCCTGTCTTTCTGTGCCTCATATGGGGCTAAAATCTTGTTTTGTCTACTGATTTCCCTGGAATCAGATCTTGAAGAGTTTCATTATAGCTCAGTGGCAGCAGACTGCTGACAACATAGCTAACAGCTCTTCGAATAATAAACATGCTGCTGGACAGAAATATTTCAAATGCAACAACTGAGTGCCCCCAAATGACATTTACTATACAGGAGAATACAAGTAGAAGTTAATATTGTAAATGTAGAAAAGACTGGGTTTTTTTGTGTGGTAGTCTTCTGTGTTTATATTATTGTTAAAAGGAAAATAATTGTAAAATTTTAATAAAAATGAAGGAAATGGAGACTACCTAATCCTCGTAAAAATTTACCCTCACTACATGCTGAGATCATGTGCAAGGAAATATGCACCTATGCCAGAACAACTTTAATTGCACGTTTAACTTTTTAAATTATGCTGTGGCTTAATCAGAATTCATTCTCCTTTGAGACTTTGCTCTCTTTTTACGTTTCTTTGGCTGCCTTAGGACCAGAGGAATCTTCTCCTGCTGCACACACCAAGTAAGTATTCCTCTGTTTTATAATTAACCCACGTGTCTGTTTAACTAAAAAACCACAGCATTCTTTAGGGGTTTTGTCTTCGGCTCCAGTTAGATGAAAATTACTTTCATATAGGATATAATCAGTTTCCTAATACAGATCTAACTTAAAATGTGCTATTTCTATTTTATACACTTTCCTATATTAAAAATACCTAACTTCCTAGTTAAATGTAATACAGGCATACCTCGTTTTACTGCACTTCCCTTTACTGTGCGTTGCAGATATTACATTTTTTACAAGACCCTCCACCAACAAAAAAATTACAACTTGCTGAAAGTTCAGATGATGGTTGGCATTTTTTTAGCAGTAAAGCATTTTTTTCATTAAGGTACGTATGTTGTTTTTTAGACATAATGCTATTGCATACTTAATAGACTACAGTATAGTGTAAACATAACTTCTATATGAACTGGGAAACAAAAAATGTGTGTGACTCGCTTTATTGCGATGTTTGCTTTATTGCAGTGGTCTGGAACCAAACATGATGTATGCCTGTATAAGTAATCTTGATCATCATTTTAAGGTATTGGCATTTCCTACCAAAATAATGGCCTTTATGTCACAGCATTCCCTCTGCCCCCACCACGTAGACTGTCCTTGGACAAGTAATCAAGTGGGAAGTGAAAACTTAAGTCAGATGTGTTCTTGTGCTTGTGGAAAAGAGAGAGAAACAAAACAAAGAAACAAAAAACCCGGAACTGAAAATGCACATCCAAAGGAGGGAGGAAACCCCTAGGAGGCTGTATCAATGTGGGGATGCTGACCTGGCCCAGGACACCTGCCTGATGCCTAATGCAGGGATGGGTAAACTGTCCAGCCCCAGAAAGAAGCAGTGCCCAACCACTGCTTCACCTCCCCACGCGTCTCCTCCCTCCTTCATCTGACACTTTCATCCCTTGCTTCCATCCCCCTTCTCTCTGCCTGGGTCTTAACCTGCCACATTTCACCCCACGGTATGATTTAGCTCTCTTCTAGCCAGAAGTCTCGAGTCTCAGGCAATACCTCATGTTAAGCTCACTCAGTAGGGTTTTCCTTGTTAACAACACAGCACTGATTTTTGACTGTAACTAACAGATGCAAATGAATTCTGAAGGGCCGTTGTTTAACTGACAATGCAGTGTTTACTGTCTAGCTCTGGCAGCAACAAGCTACTGCTGCCCACATGCCAAAAGGAATCACAGAATAGATTTATGAAATGAAACTTTCAAACTCAAAATTATTGGTCATGTGGAATTAAGAATAAAATATTTCAAAAATTATCTTCCCTTACTTTAGGATTTTAAAATACACTTAAATGTAAGAAATAGACTAGAGATCCTCTCTGCCACTGTGGGTATGGCTTGAGACCTGCACAATTAGGTAATTCCCACATTAAGCCTGCATTTTTATAAGAGCAGGTAGACGTCTTGAGAACCGTGCTGGGTAATAATTGAAGATTGTATCTCCAAGAATCATGGGGCTACTCGAGAGGAACACCAATCCTGGTCCTCGGTGCTGAATGTGGCAGTGAGATCCCTTCCTCCCTTCCTCCTGTCCATTCTTGAACAAGTATTTACTGAGTACCTACTAGGAGCCAGGTGCTGGGGATACAACAATGACAAAAACAGACAAAAACATCTGCCCTCACAGAGCTTAATTCTAACTGAAGAGAAAGACAATGAACAAAATAAATAAGTATGAAGATAAACAAGTGGTCCAGACAATACTGGTTCTTGTTTGGGAGGAAGGAGCAGGGGGATGCAGGGAACAGCCAGGACAGCAATGTCAAGGCAGTGAAACAACCGTGGACAAAGCCATCTCATTAGAAAGAGAAACGGACTGTGGAGAACTGGTCATAACGCCCTCTGGAGGGACAGTGTTTGTGTCCCATCCTTTGTCCCCTTCCCCAGGTGAAACTACCCCAGAAATGTGGGAAAGAGGAAGGGTTTCAGTAGGACTACTGACGGCCTGGATGGATGTCTCTCTTTTCTCTCTTTTTTGTTTTTTTTACCTTGGTCTCTTCCAACTGCCTTTGCAGATTTTTAGGGTCCACAGCAATGGGTTCAGATAAGTGTTTGCTCGCTGTGACCTCAAAGGCCTGGAGCCCAGAAAGAAGTCCACATGAAGTCTCTTCGTAGTGTTGATATTTATCCACCAGATCTTTAAGATTATTCCCAAGGACGTTGCACTAAAAAAAAAATCAAAAGAGAGAAAGGGTGGGAGATTGAATCCACGATTTTTATGTGTGTTAAATAACCTTAGCACCTATCAGTTATATCACTTGGAAAACATCAGACTTCAACCAAAGTTTGTTAAAACTGTAGGGAAAGATTTTCTCCTTTCTATGAAGAAGCATCCTCTAACAGGTCAAAAAGCCACCATAAAAATGAGGAGACAGTCCTAGATTTATACCAATTCAAAAACCTATTTGCCAGGGCTAAGTCTTAACCCAGAATGAAGAATTCAGGTTTCAATCATCAGAGGAGGCTGATCTGCCAGGGCCCCCTCCCACTGAGTTTAACACACCACGTGCAGAGATGTGTATTTGATGGAAAGGTTTTAATAAATCACTTCTATATGCTGCACGAGATTGATTAACACAAGCAAGACAAATAATCTAGGTCAGAACGAGGCCAAGCCCAAGAGCCAGTGACGCTCTTCAAATCAGGTGTGCAACTTGGTCAGCTGTATGGTAAACAGAAGTGTTTTCCTAAATTTGTTTCTTTTTCTGGACAGAACTCTTTTACTTGTCCACAAGAATAACAGAAGCTGAAACCGTGTGTTAACCACTGAATGTTAAAATAATACACTGATCAAATAAACCTGTAAAACAAACACTTGCATATTTGTAAAGGAAACTTTCTGAGATGAAACTTCAGTTCTCAAGCCAGAGAGGCTGCAAATGAGCGGGCACCGAATTGCTTAGAGCCAAAACAAACGCCACCTGGTGGTCCAACTGGGTATGAGCGTTAGGGCTCTCCAACTAAATAAATAACTTGGGGCTTCTAATCTTTCAACACATTTTTCAGAAGTTAAGCAGATGAAGTTAAGATGGAGGGAAGTAGGATGAAATTACCTTATTTTCCCTGATTCTGTTTTTAGATTTCTTGCTTCTAATTCCAAAACAAAAGTTAAGAGGACAGAGTGAAAACTATCATCACAGATTCATCTTGCCCTTAAAAATGAAAAATAGAATTACCTTGGTGTAGAGAGCCCTGAAGCGGTCAGCGGCATGATCCAATTTGCTCTGCACTTCTCTGTGGGTGGCAGAAGTGTCGAGAGCATCCTGGCCAGCCTTGCCCCCATCTCTCCTGCTGCAAGATTTGGCTGCTTCCAGCACTCTGTTTCCAGAAATGGTGATGTACCTCAAGTCACCTTTGTGTGAAATAACGTCTTCTGAGAAACTCTTCTGCCTCTTCAACTTGGTCATTAAACCACTGAAGTCATCTGCGCCCGCCTCCAGGTTTTCGAGTTCTTGCTCCGACTGCTGCAGCCAGTGTTCAAACTCGCTGTAATCCGCATCGAACTTCTCTAATTCCTCCTGCAGCGAATGCGTTAACTTCATTTTCTTCTCCGATGCGGCCAGGGCGGTTTCATAATGCGCCTTCAGTTCCTTCATGTTCTTTTGGAGTTTCTCCTTTTCTTCAGGAGCGAGATAGTGGCCCTGCTTCTCCAGCAAGGCTTGTGCAGACTGAGTGGCCAGGAGGACGGCTTGGTGCTGAGAGACGATCTTCTCATGCTGGGCCTATGTGAAAAGAAATGGACCGTATGTTACAGCAGAGACGGGATTACCCTGAGGCTGTAGGAGCTCTTGTTGCCTCAGGACTGACAGAACTAAATGGTCCACAGGCCAACAACCTGTTTCTCATGAACCTTTTCAAGGTACACTGTATTCCCCCCTCTTTTTTTTTTGCTGAGGAAGATTGGCCCTGAGCTCACATCCCTTGCCAATCTTCCTCTTTGTTTGCTTAGCAAGACTGGCCCTGAGATAACATCTGTTGCCAGTCTTCTATTTTGTATGTGAGCTGCTGTCACAGCGTGGCCACTGATAGACAAGTGGGGTAGGTCCATGCCTGGGAACCGAACCCAGGCCACCAAAGCAGAGCACATGAAACAAACACTAGACCACCAGGGTTGGCCCACAGTATTTCCCTTTTATTGGTGAATTTCAGAATCTCAGAAGCTGCATTTTGAGGACTCTATCTAATTTTAAAGGAGATTTCCAATCTCCTCTAGAAAGTACTTTGGTAATCACACAGGCAAAGGACTGTTTTGAGAAGTTTGGAAAAAAGGTAATGAATTTCTCTTCCAATTTTAAAACCAGCAGCTACCATCTGATCTCATCTTACTCACAGCTTCCTCATAGCCACCCTAAAGGGACGGCTAATGTCTTTAACTAATTAGCGATCAAATAAGCACAATATTCTTGATTAGGAAGTGACGCTGCAAAGATATTTAATAGGAAAAAAAGAATTTGTAATTGTAAAGCTATAAAAACACTGTGACAATAATTAAGCAAGAATAACATACATTCAGAGAAGCCCAAGGGAAGTCAGAGGAACACACGTAACAAAGGAGGATGTTGGAGCAGCTCAGCTTCACGGGGGCCTCAGTTTCCAGCACGTGGAAAATGGAGACCTGGTCGCCTCCCGCTCCACCCAGGACCCGACTGGCCTCCCTGACTCCAGCTCCACCCGCCTTGTCAGGCACTCCAGGACCTTCTGCTCCAGTTACTCTCTTGTCTGGTAACAGCTCTTCCCTCAGATGTGTCTGGCAGCCCCCCAGGCCCTCTAAGTCTGCACAAAGCTCACCTTCACAATGTGGCCTACTCTGCAGATCCATTCCACGCTGAAAGGTGGCCCCCACTCCACACTCCCCACCCGAACCCAACTCTACCTAATTCTCTCAGCAAAAAGTTCCACCTTCTCACATCGCATAGAACTGAGTTATTTATCGCCTGTCCTATCTTCCTCACCCCCCAGTACACGAGCACCAGGACAGGGAAATTATTTTGTGCACTGGGGAATCCCAAGTACCTAGGACAGTGCTGGCCACAGGGGCTGCAAGACTCTAAGTACAGGCTGCGAAGAGGAAAGGTCTGCGAAGCAGTACTGCATGGCGACTATTCACTCCTAAGTCTGAGCCCAGTGAGTCAGCTGAGGACGGACTCACCAGTATTTGTATCCTCACTGTCTAGAACAAAGCCTGCCACATCGTGGGCACATGGCAAATATCTGTGTCCAGATAACCTTTCTCCCACAGACCATATCTTTGGTATTTGAATTATATTCCTGTGTTACCCTCCAGCAGGTCTTCGGCACACAGGAGGTCGCATAGACACATATCATATCTCACGAATTATCTGAGTAAGCCCCTTTCCTTTTACAGATAGGGCAGCTCAGGCTGCAGGAGGAGAAGGGCTGTCCCAGGACATGTGGCACAAACAGAAAGAGCTAGAAACAGAACCCTGATCATCTCCTGATCCTTTGGGCCACCTCTCCGCTCCAGCAGGAGATGAGGAATTTCTAAAGCACATTCAGATTCCCACATTCTTAGAAGTGAAGAGACCAGCAGGCAACTGTCACTCTGTGGCTAAGAACAAGGGCTTTCCTGGGAGGCACCGTGACGTCTGAGTCCACCGGCTGGTACTTTTCACTACTTCGGTCAAGTTACTAACCTTTCCTGACTTCTTGGTAACTGACTCATAAGACTCCTTTAGGAATTTCTTAGACTCTTCAATTTAAGGACAAGCACAATAAGGATCTGTCATAGCCCCTTGAAATTGCGATATAAGGAACACTTCCCCTCTTGTCCTGGTTTGATTTGTATTTCCTGTCACGTAAGAACCTCACAGAGAGCACTCCACTCCAAAGACAAAGACTCAGAGGAAAGCAAATTGAACTGCAGAAGTTCCTAATTCCAGCCATCTGACCACCAAACACCAAACACTGAAACAAAATAATCGATTACGTGATACTTTAAAAACGTTTTTCAAAACTGCCTTTGCTCCTATGGTAGCATCAACGTTAGCTTAATTTCCATCAGGCAGTGGATTGCTTTAGAAGGGCTTTCATTCCTCTTCTCAACAATGGCCTTGACTGTAGAGTTGAGCTGCAGCTCAGAAAGAACTTAAGTGAGCTCAGGATTGCATAGCAAGCTGGTCTACGGACATGGATTAGAGCTCAGCAGAGCGACCGAGCTCGTGGCCCAGTTTCAAATCCACACTCCATCCAGGACTCAGAGGTGGAGCCTGGGGAGAGTCACTTCACTCCTGTACATTACGCTTCCCCATGGGTAAAATGAGAGTAATAACCTCATGGTAGTTGGGAGGACTAAGTGAGTTAAGACGGGAAGTACCTAAAAGAGTGCCTGGCCGGCTATAATTGCTCCATAAATATTAGTTATCATTATTTCTATTGATCCCTTATAACTCTGCTTCACTCATAAGAATGCCACATCTAATGATTTATTTCTCTCTTTTTTTTTAATCTCTTTTTTTTTTTCTCCTGGGAAAGATTCGCCCTGAGCTAACATCTGTTGCCAATCTTCCTCTCCATCCCACCAAAGCCCCAGTACATAGCTGTATGTTCTAGTTGTAGGTGATTCCAGTTCTTCTGTGAGTCACCTGCATAGCATGGCTACTGACAGATGAGTGGTGTGGTTCCGCACCCAGAACCGAACCCAGGCCGCCATAACGGAGCACACGGAACTTAAACCACTAGAGCATCAGCGCTGGCCCTATTTCTCATTGTTTCTGACTTGCTTAGAATTCTCACAATAACTTACATCTGACATAAGGATGAACCTAGAAAAAAGGGCTTTACTCTCAATGGCCATTAAGGTTTGAAAAGAAAACTCACGTGCTAAGTCGTTCCTATCTTTACCCACCGAAAAATACAATTTAAGAATATCATTATGTTTAAAAGAACAGACCTTAACTTTCTGGTATTGCTGGTTCAGATTCTCCTCAGTGGTTCCAACTTGACCATCAACTTCAGTTTCCAACAGGTTACCATTAACTTCATCCTCTTCTCCAATCGCCAACTTGCCATCACCTTCTTGAAAATGACTCCCGTTCTGTTCAATTACCTGTTTCTCTTTTATCCCTGCCCTTTCGGAGTCTTTGTCAACATTTGACAACCAGTCCAAAAGGTTTTCTATTTTGGTTTTGCTCTCTTCCAGCTGCTTCACAGCTGCAACCTGGGCAGAGAAGGTTCACAATGGGTATTCCGAATATGGGCTGAGGCATTAGTAATTTAAGACATTGAAAAAGTAAATATTCAGATCACTTAAAATGAGAGTGGGGAGACTGAAAACTGACACAGGCTGAAAACGGAACACAGTGAAATTAAACCTTAGAGAAACAGGCAGTTACATCGAAGTTTCCACTGTTCTTAAAAGTACATTCCAAAATTTTAACTATAATTGATGAGTCCTCACACATTTCACAAATACAAAGTCTCCCAATCCCACTTAAATTGTTTTTTAAGTTAAGCAAAGCTAACTCTTCTAACTTTCTGTAGTATCTGGTCGATTACATACCTGAAAACCCAGAATTCTGCCCCTGGTGCTAATCATTGGTTACCACCACCCAATATCACTTAATAAATCAAGAAGCTGTTATACTAATCATTTCCAACAAAGCAACAGTGCACCACATATGTGAATAAGGACCTTTTCTGTTTCTTCCTTGATTGCTGTCTTCACAACTTTATCCAGCTCCTTTTTCGACTGTTCCGCCTTTAAATTAAGCTGCTCACACTTTATCTTGGCTTCATTAAGTTTCTGTTCAATCAAAGCCTTATCTTCTAGTGACAGCTTTTCACCATTCTCTTTTAGGAAGTTCTCTGTGTTTTTCACTATTTCCGCCAACGCCTGTGCACTTCCTTGCATATCTTTCTGTAATTCCTTATAACACAAAAGAAAAAAATATCTTATGAAATTACTACCTACTTAATAATTGCAGAATTGTAAATCTTAAGGAGGGAGGGAGCAGAGAAGGAGAAGCCAGCATGGATAGGTTGACAAGGCATATTCAGTATGTTAATTTGAGTTGGTTTATTTAAATCACAATATTTAATATAATTTGAAATCTCAAACAACATTAAAGAAAAATGAGATTTTTATGTTTAACAAAGGGATGTGGTTTGTAAACCACTGAAAACAATGAAGTATTCAGTCTATAATCTGTACAAATTTACACACATCAGATCTTTTTATGTTATGTGGGTGAATTTATAAAGCTTTTAAACACATGGTAATATTATTTATTCTGTTTCTAAACAATTAGCTCTCTAAATTATGTGCGAAGTTGTTCCTAAAATAATTTCTATGCTAAGATAACAATGTCTTCTCAACACCAGAGCTCTGTAATGTGTACTGTTTGCTTCCTTGCCCTGCCTGCCAGGAAGCTCGAGACTAAGAACTCTCTTCAGCAGGTATATAGCTTTCCTCTGTCTCTATTTCTTTTTATAATTTCTCTTCCTTCTTTACTTTGCATTTTCATTCTCTATTTTCTATGCATATTGTATTACTATGCATTCTATTACATTCTATGAATATTCTATTATATGCATTCTGTATACTATTCTATGCATTCTCTATTACTATGCATATTCATTCTCTAAACAAACTGTATCATGTTTGAGCTTACATACAATGTTTCCATACTTTTCTTTTAATCCTCTTGAAATTTTTCAGATAAGTATTTGAACCCAAAGAGATACTACTTATTGAGCTACTGTTACATGGCATGAACTGTGCCAGTCAACACACAATATTTACTTAACTCTTACACTAACACAGCAAGGTGAGTATGACCAATGAAGAAACTGAGGCTCAAAAAGATTAAATTACAAGGATAATAATGTGTACAGTCTGGATCTGGACAAAGAGCTATCTAGTTACAATGAGAATGTTCTTTCTTCTGACACCAAAATAAAGATATCTTTATCTGTCAGTACTGTTTGTTCCTTCAATGTAAAGGGACAAACTGTAGAGAAAGATGAAAGGCACAAGATGTTAAGAAAGAGAAAGAACCCAAAATGATGCCTATTTCACCCAACTTGCAAGTGCATGGGGTGGCCTTAAACAGATCCGAGTTTTAACTCATCACACACAATATTTCCATTACCAAATCTCCTTTATATCTCCCCCACTCAATATCTCACCAAAAACCAGTCAAGAAAATTACTTGGCTTGCTTGAAGTTGGAAATGTAACTCTTAGTATAAAGTTTACAGCTCAGGCCTGGGGCATCTAGCAATGCCTTGCCTCAGAAAGCTAAAATGATGGCTGTTTTTCAAAAATCCTGACTGCTTCCACCAAATAACAGGATTCACACTTAACGTCAACATAGACCTGCTGATACAAAACCAAATTCTACCTCTTGCTTGGACTGGTACTTCTGTAACTCAGCTGTGCCGTCTCCGATCACGAAGGCTTCCTGGTGACCGATGAGGCGGTTTTCAGTCTGCGTGAGGAGATCACATATCCCCTGGAGCTTCTCTTTGTACTCCTGCTGACGCTCTGCCACAATCTAAAGCGGAGCAAAACCAGAGCATTTTACACGGGTGGTCATAAACTCGCTATTGCGAGAGCTCCTTATTACATTTTGCAAACATTTTGCAAGTTTCCCCTCAACAAGCTTTTTCCTATGTATGCTGTAAACACGATAGCAGTGGGGTACAAACTCAGCAAGGTGACAGAGAAAGTAAGAGCATGTCCCATACACAAGGAAACAGATCATGGGGGGGTGAAACTGCCCAAGAGAATACTGGCCATGCACATGTGTAAGAGATGGAACTTCTGATCGACAGGAAGAAGCATTCCATTTTCTTAAGCTCTTGAAACCTGCGACACACACAGTTAATTCTGTAAAAGGATATCAAAACAGAAGTTAGTCGTGATTTGTCTGTTAACATATTTGAGATGTGTATACAGGTTATCATGCTAGAGACAATGCCTGAGTGGTTCAAGAAATAATAAAAGGAACATTGCATGCGATATTTTTACTTAATCACTATGTCTAATTCCATTCCCAACTCTTGGTTCATTATTGCTAATTACTTACATCTTTCATTTTCCTATTTTATATATACTAGATTTTCATCTTATGGGCCTAGATCACATTTATAAGGAGCCTAACACATCCTGTCAAGGTACTGAGTGTTTTATATTCATTCTTCTATCAAGGCTCAGAATACTACCAGTTGAGCACTGTGACTATTTCCAATTTTCCAGTGAGAAAACTCTGCTTAAGTGACTTGCCATAGGTCACACAATGAGTGAGTGGGGCAGCCTGGCTCGAGCACCTGTGCTCTGAACTGCTGTGCCACACTGCCCCGTAGACGAAAAAGATACCCTAAACTTTCTCTATGCACATGTTCATCAATTTATCCACTGAAATTTATGAGCACATCCGTATTTCCTACTCTGAGAAAAAAAGTCAAGACTCTTATCTGAAAACAGTAGTTTAAGGGAGTCATGAAAATCTAAATAAACTAATGATAGCATTATTATGGGAAAAAGTATTGTTATATATTGTCGGATCTCTACATTGTATCTTATTATGCCAAACCTTTCCTATTGTGCCATAATCCCTGGGTATCTACATTACAAGTTCCACACTGAAGGACTAAAGCCAAAGAATTCCAACTCCACAAAGAAAAGCAAACCTTCTGGTCATCAAGATCCTGTTCTAGCTGTAACTGAGTCTCTAAACGTTCCACCTGGGCGGTTACTGATTCCTGCACATCCAGAAAGCACTTCTGAGTTGTATTTAAGAGTCTCAGCAGTTGTTTGCTTTGGTTAGGAGACAGATCTTGTGCATATTCAGAGATGAAGAATTGCACATCAAAGGCTGTCGTCTCCAGTTGCATTTTGGTGTGTCCAAGGTCTTTTAACACATTCTGTGAACAAAGTAGTACAAGTTACCAACAGGGAGTTAAGCCATGATACAAAGTTTACCTTAACAATAATATTTATTTTTAAAATATGCTTCTTATATCAGGGACTCAAGGTTTCATTGACATTTTTTCATTATTCATTTCATCAAAAATCTATTCATCACCTAGTAATAGATGGTAATGATGAAATTATTTATTACTATGGTAATTAATATTATATAAAAAGATAACCCCTCTAAGAATATTTTAACCTTGCCACATCATACTTAAAATGTAACTGCAACAAAAGGTGAAGACTCAACTTATATACATTTAGCACACTGAAGGGAAACATTAAAATAAGGCTTGCTAATATTTACAGTATCCATGTAATCATGGTAGCACATAAATGAGACCATGGGAAATCGGAAACATAAATGGGCCAGAATTTCAGTTTCCTGACTCCCAAGCCAAGAGCTCAACCATCATTCATGAGGCATGCTGTTCAAATTAAGAACTTGGGGGGAAAAAAGGCATGACAAAAATGACTAATACATACATAAACACTACTTATATTTGATGTATTAATACGACTAAGTTATACTATCATGGATCTGACTAATACATAAATAAACACACAAAGACAAATCTCAACATGTCAGTGGTAGTAAGAGTTTGATAAGGTAATTGGGACAGCACCAAAATGACATTTATAACGTTGTGATTATTTTACGGTTGTATCAACTATGAACAAACATGTCACAGAGATAAGAAAGGAAAGAATCCCTTACAGCTTTAGCAAAGTCATATTGGTTCCAAACATTTGTTATATTAAATACATAGGTTTTTAAATGTACTTGGTCTTACTTATTTTGATACTTGCCTTGAGAAGCTCCAAACTTTCCTTTATATGCTCAGTATCTTGAACATTCACAATCTCAATATCCTTCACAGATTTGCTCTTCTCTGATATCCAGTGTGAGAATGACTCAAGTTTATGCAGAAACTCCTCATGGGAAACTTCTAGTTTAGACTAGAAAACAAAATTGTGTGTTCATTTCTGTCTGTCTCCAAATTTCAAATTCCTACAAATAACGACTCTGTGTTAACGGCTTATTAGCCTGCAAATAAAATATTTCATCTTATGACTAAATTTTCAAATAATCAAATTTTCTTCGAAACTCAAATTTGACTCAGCGTGAAACATTCTGACGCCTACCATTTCACAGTCAATTGCGAGCATGATGTGCTTCATTCTCTCTGAAGACGCGTCGCTGAGGGAGGAAAAGGCAGCCTGCAAACTTTGGTGGCTCATGCTCAGTTCTTCAAGGTGTCCTCTGGGGAAGTCATTGGGAAGAGACTTTAAAAATTCTTCTGCCAACTTCATGTCTTTTCTTAAAATAACAGCAATTGGAGCCAATCCCAATTCAAATGTCTACAAAAATATATATATATTCCAGATGTACTTAGTGAGAAACACCAATATAACTCATATTACAAACATAACAGTAAAGCGCTCTGCGTATTTTTCCAAGTTAACATCAGCTTACTTCTATCCATAATAGGCAGCAGACAATTCTTACCTCTAACTGTTTAAGTTGGTTCTTCAAAGCTTCTAGATTGTTATCCAGAGAGTCCTGGTTGTCTAAGGGCGGCTTCATATCTTGAAGCAAAGCCAAATACTGGTGCATTTTTGACGTGTGCTGTAAACACTGCTGTAACTCGTTGGAAAACTAAACAGAAATTTGGACATTTTAATTCAATATCCTATATGTATGTTTTTAAAGCAAAAAAACGTATGGGATTATTCCCAAATGTTTCATGCAGCTACTTTCATAGAAAATGTCTAAGTCAACTTACTTGTTCCATTGAGCTATCTCCGGAAGTCATTTCTTTTGACCCTGAAATACATTCCAAATGGCTTGGGAAATCATTGCACAGCTCCTCCAGCTTCTCACCTCTTGGCAATGCCGATGCACACACAGTAGACTTTTCTAGTCCAATTTCTTTTATATTTTGTAAATTAAGGGAGCAGTAGTTTCCTTCTTTGCTTTTAAGATCATCAAGAGCGTGTGGCTGTTCACCCACCATCTCAGTAGTAGATGATTTTTGATTCAAGTCTCCAATCTGTTTCACTTTCTCGGAATATCCATCAGCAAGCAGCTTGTAGAAAATATTTTCAAGTGGCAGTGGAATTACTTGAGATATAATACCTCTTTTTTCTAGATCACACTCTATCGGAGTTAACTCTTTCATCAATTCAAATACTCCCGTAATTTTTTGGCTATACTGATTTTGCTTAAGTATATTGAGGAGAAGCTCGGACTTAAGATTTGCAATACAGAATGGATCATCTCCACTCTCTGCTTTTAGTTCTGGTGAGTTATTCATGGGGGAAACTCCAGAATAGTCACTGATTTTAGAGTCACTGGGCACAACAGATGCTTCATTTACCAACTGTGATGTTGTAAGCCTTTTAATTAAGTTTTGAATTAAGATTTTAGTGTCTGCACAGGCTGACGGTTCTCCAACCTCCTGAGGATTTCTTTGGCCTTCTTTCAATCTACTTTTTAAGATAGCCTTTACATCCCCAACAGCTAAGTGAGGTAAGTCAGAAATCTGAGCCTCCTCTTCTTGGAATCCTGGAGACAAGCCGCCTTCTTTTTGTGGCCGTTGCTCAATTATTTCTTTCTTATGGTTAGTTTCTAAGAATGGGTAGTCAGTGCTGAAAGTATCACTGGAGTTATCATTTCTTATTCCATTTGTACAGAGTTCTGACTGCACAAAATCAGTATTTTTCCCCAGGCCTTCTACATTTCTAAAAGGTATGACTGAGAGTGTGCTTTCATTTCTTTCTGGTGTGAACTGAGGAATTTCTGTTCCTCCTTCTGAGATACTTTCTTCATGACCAAGATCATTACATTGGCCCATCTCATTTAGAGGTGAGACTTCCTGGGTAAGAGCTGCCTTCTCTTCTGCATTATTAACTCGTAACTGCAAGTGTTCTTTCATGGGAGGGGAAGCTATTAGAGGACAGCTTGGAATATCTTCATTTGATTTCACTATATCTTTTGCTTTTATATTTTTAGCACAATGTTTCAAATAAGTAAACAGATCAAGCTCTTTCTCAGGTGCATCGGTGACTGAATCTTTCCCAACACTTCTATTCTCTTCAGACAATATAATGTCTGAAGCAGTGTCATCACTGATCACTTTGGAAACCGATGAGTCAAATATTTCTTCAAGATTCTCAAATGGAACAGGACTTTTACTAACCATCATTCGTCCTTTCTTTGGTTCATCTTGAAAAGTTACAGTTGCTTTTTCAAGGCTTCCTTTCTGACTATGTTCTTCACCGTTTGTGGTTTGTGGAAATGGAAAGTGATTATTAATTGAATCAAGACTGTCCTCTATCCCTGTACTAGGTAAAAGCTGGAGATATTTACTATCTTTTCCTAGGCCTTCCATAAGCACTTCTCCTTCACCTGGGCACATTTTTTGATTTAATGTTTCATCTTCTATTGGTATATCATTTTTGTCATCTCTCTTTTTAATTAGACCTCTTCCATTAGTTTGATGATCTTTGTGAGTTACAGAGGCTACGGATGACAAATGGCTTTCCTCAGCAGGTTTTCCTATTAAACCAGGCCCAGAACAAATGATTTTATCAAAACATGAGTCGACTTGACGTGTCACGTTCTCAAAATATTGATCTCCACCTTTCACAGAGTCAACAGATTCTGGCCCTCGAATCAACTTAACCTTTGTGTTCATTAGATCATTATCTAATTCAGAAGTTGAACTGATATTAATATTATGTAAAATACCTACATGGCCAAAGGTGTTTTCTGATTCAGTGTCTTTAATGACAGGCAGCAATACATCCTTAAGGGCCATCTCGTGATGCAAGAGGTTTTCTTTGCTTTTTCCAACAACCTCAGTTGTATATTCTGGAAGGTTGCTACTTTCAGTAACTAAGCTACTTTTACTACTTGATTGTAGCTGCAAAACATTTACACTTTGATGTTTTTCTAAAGAATTATCAGTGTGCTTTTCACCCAGGAGAATCATTTCATTAATATTTTGATTTTCATGACTGTTTTCCTTTTCATTTATGGTGGTAGCACACAACTGGATATCCATATCTTCAGCCTCATCTTGGCACATGGGCTTTTCATTCTCATCTCCTGCTCCTCCTCCTTCATCATCACCATCATCATCATCATCATCATCACCATCATCATCATCACCATCATCATCATCCTGCTCATTACTGTCACATACAGAATCCCCATAACTTTCTTCTTCATTTTGTGTAGAATCTAAATGGTCAGTATCTGATTTAAATTCGTGTCCAGTTACATACTCTTCTTTTCTCCCCCTCCAACAGCCAGTATCATCAAATTTTAACGAAGCACTGAAGCTCTCTTTTCTTCCAATTTCACAATCAGTCAGTGAGGCAGACTCCTCACCTTTAGGGTTATTTGAGTTTTCCCTTTCTGATGCAGTTTCCAGCAACTGTCCACTGACCTTGTATGAGTCAACTGAATTTAAATGTATGCTTTTACCAGAACCCAATTCAGCTTTCTCGCTATCTACATGAAAATCCTGAAGAGACTGAGCTTTTGCCCTCACACTTAGGCTATCAACTAGTTCCCCCTGGGTCACCACAGAACTTTCATTCTCTTTTGAAACATCATAGAAAACATCACCAAGAGGAGCAGCCCCATCATTTTCCTCTCGTAGTGTGTCATAGTCCTCAGGTTGCAGACAATCACAATCATCACCTTCAAGAAGCAGAGAATCATGGTCATCATCTTCAAAAAGGGGAGTATCATAAAAATCATCATTGCTATCACTGTCTGTTTCTGTGTCACTCTGCTGATCATCCAGTGGTGACGTTTCATAGTCTCCAGCACTGACAGTTTCTTCAAGCAATGGTGCATCACAAAGAGGAGATGCGTTGGCATTATCAGCATCACCCCTTAGAGTCGCAGCATAGGAGTATTCTCCCACTGTGGACTCATTTTGCTTGTCTTCAGGATTCTGCTGGGAAGCAGCATGCATTCTTTCATCTTCACCATAAGTATCTGAAATATATTTATCACTGTGATATTGGACTGGAGGATCACTATAACCAATATTTAAAGATTTTTGTTGAGAGTGTTCTCCCTGTAAACTGACGTTAATAGCTGCAATTCCCAGAAACTGGTCTTGAAATTTTCCTCCCATTCTTTGACCCAATAACATGGTTTGGTCATTGAACGGCAATGGAGAGGTTTCACATTCATTTCCATCACTCTCTGTGCTATGTACATCACTAAAACTTCCCTGGTGGTTCCTCAATTTATCATGACTTAACAAGGCACTTAGCCTGGGGGAATAGTCAAAGAGAGTTGAATCCTTGTTTATATTATCTTCATTCTCTGTTTCATTCAAACCACAGATTCTACTAGTTTTTGATTTAGCAATAGGATTTGTTATCAAATCACTTGCAAAGTCTTGAACGTTTTTAGAATGACTGCATTCATCTGTATGGTCTTTTGTTTTAACTTGACTTTGATTTTCACAGTTTCTAAGTATGTTTTTGGATTCTTGTCTAGGCATGCTAACTTCTGCAAGTCCAGGCTGTGTTAAATACGATACAGAACTGGGAACATGCACACTGGATGAATTCTTAACTTCATGATCAGTTGCTGTTATATTTGCCAGGTTTTCAGACTGATAAAATTGACTACTGAAAACATTATTTTCCATTTCATTAAATTCTTCATTGATGGCATGCTCTCTATTTTCAAGGATTTCTTTATGTTTAGGTTCTCTGCTATGACATTTATCAAAACTACCTGGTGAAGCTATACTTTCATAGTTTTCTTTACTTGGAACATTATTCAGAAATATACCAGGGAGTCTTAACACATCAAGACATTCTTCTACGGGGGTGTGCTCATCCAATTCTGCACTGCAGCCTTCAAGTAGCATACCAACAGCTTCATTCAAGTCTCCATCGTACAGCAAAAGCCTTTGCCCTGTGTTTGCATCCATATAGCTATTTATCATCAAATAAGACAGGAATAATTTTTTAGTCTGCTCTGAGCTCTGAGTTGCCACCGGCTCTTCTCCATCAAAAACATCCTCTTCTTGCCTGTAATCACTGACTGTAGATGGTTGGAACTTACAAAAAGAGAGCCATCGTCTAGCATTTTTACAAGCTTCGACATCTCCCAAATCTGGCATTTTATCAGGCAGTATTATACTTTTTAAAATCGATGCTGTGTTATTATCTATAATTCCTCGCTGCTTAGCAACATCCAAACCAATGACTTGAGACGTTTCTGGGATATAAAGAGCAGCTATTTTCTGCCTACCATTCAGGATTTTGTATGCCAATTCATTTGAGATCAGCTCTTGCTGCAGGGAAGAAGACGTGGGAAATATTTCACCAGAGTGAGGCCAAATGAGTCCAACATAGCCTCGCTGAGCCTCTAGTACCAAAAGAGCGCTGCTGGAAGTGATTAAGTCACACTGGACCGCTTCGTCTACAGTTAAACGTCTGGCAGGGTTTGAGTGGATGATTCCACCTGTTTGAACCTGGTAGGTGAGAATACTGCTGGCAGTGTCTCTGTCAATCATCCCTTCTGCCATAGCTTCCTCAATAGTCATTCTCTGACCAGAGTTGCAATTGATCAGACCTCCAGAAAGAAGCTGTGCGCCCAATAACCTAAACATGGTTTCCCGGTCTATGAGACCTTCATGAGCTGCCCGTAAAATGCTGATGTTTCTTCCACATTTTAATGTTATTCTGCCTCCTCCTTGCGGTCTCACAGGTAGAAGCCGCAACCCAGTGTTTTCCTGTAAAATACTTCTTTGTATAATATCCATTAAAGACACCCTCTCAGAGGTGCAGGGGTCAATAAGATCTTTGCACATATTTTGCCTTTCCAGGACTTTAGAAAATAACGTGGAGGAAAGCAAGTTCTGTTGGAAAGCCTTTTGTAGGGTCAACTGTTCTCCAGTGCCTGGAATAACCAGACAGCCTGTGGAAAGCAGTATCTCGAGAACTCTGACGGCCATGGATTCTGATATCACGCCTTGAGCCAGAGCATCTAGCACTGGAATTGTGGTAGATGACACAGCAGAAATAATCTCCTTTGCTTGATTTAGTTCTTCAAGTTGGCACAGAACTTGTTCGTCAATAAGGCCATGACTTTCAGCATCTCTGAGGTCAAAGCATTTTCGTAATTCTGGTGCAATTAGACCTGAAATCATTAGCTGTGTCTCGAGCAACCTGATTCCTGTGTCATAGTCAATGAGGCCTCCTAAAACTGCCTGAAAGACTGAAAGGACTTCTCCAGTTGTCTGATCAATGGTGCCTGCAATCACCTTATCCAGCTGAAAGGAAAACAGAACATTCTCAGGTCAGTCCGTGAAACAAGGGTAGGCAGAGTTTCAGGAAACTCAGTTTGCTTTTTTTAAAAATAAATAATACACTTCGACAAAAAAATCCTCTACTTACCAAGGCGCAGCAAGGCTGTGAATGTTAGGCAGCTCAAATGCACAAGTGATCTATGTCAGTGATCTATTCAACAGCACAGGATGTGATAAAAGCTTTGAAAACAACATGCATCTGTGAATTGAAAACTTAATACCGTGTACATTAACAAGGTTAGTTGAGGACACCACAGAGCAAATGATGATAGTGAGAAAACAGAACACATACCTAGAAGGCAAATCATGCTTTTGCAATTGGGTGAGATTAGTCTACTGACATGAAAGAGAGTATCAAACCCCATGCTATTGATGTTTACAGCATACAGACTCCTTCACAGACAGTCGAAAACTAACAAACCAGAAAAACTGCTACATACCCCCAAAATGTGACAAATTGTGTAGAACGGTATTCCAGGGAGTAAGGGAGATGAATATAAAGATAATTTTTTGAATAGTGAATATTGTGTTGAATATTGGATATTTTGAATAGGTATTGTCAAGTTTTGAAAGTTTAAGGACAGGCCAAATGTTAAGTGATTTCTGTTATATTTTCAGAAGATACTAGGGCATCCTCACTATAAGATATGGCCTAGTATTACTCAAACAAATCTCATGAATATCTCTGAAAATCAAACAAACCCTTTAACACTCCAGGACCACCCTGAGAGACGACTCGCAGGCTATTTTCTAACATCATAGCTCTATAGTAAAATACCTAATAAAGCAGCAAAAGAATGGCTTCTAAAGAGAAGAGTTAGAAAAATGAATGATTCTTTTCTTTTACCATGCAAGGCAGAGATTAAGATGTCACAGAAACTGATGACAGCAAGTGTAAGATTGCTCTTAATAAACAACACTGAAATCTCCAAATCTGTAAGTAAACTCCATCCACGTTTTTTCTATGTACACAAT
The DNA here is from genome assembly GCF_037783145.1 of Equus przewalskii. Lineage (NCBI taxonomy): Eukaryota > Metazoa > Chordata > Mammalia > Perissodactyla > Equidae > Equus > Equus przewalskii. Next base: position 53,943,063 of record NC_091849.1, read on the forward strand.
TCAAGGTCATAATTATCACTGACATATACATCTACAATCATGCAATAAAACTAAGAATCTTGAAACCACTTCATGTTTGAAATAAAGAGTATTACCTTCTCCTCCACATTTACATCTCCTAAAGTCTGGGATTCTTGTAGCTGTTTCAGATATTCACTAGAGAATAAATTATAACTTTCTTGAAGAGTTTTCACTTGTTTTTCCAATTCATTTCTTTCTTCATCTGTCATTCTAAAATAACCACAAAGAATGAGAGGAGGAATGAAAGACTTCAAGTGATAAGGATGACACAGTAGGCTCATTGATTTTCTAAAGTAGAATACTTTTCTAAATAAGCACACGATCATAAAATGTAACCTCATATACAGATTGCTCAGGTCTTAGAATGGCTGTATATGAAGATTAAGGATGGCCCTAAAACATCTAAGAACCCTTCTCTCGCCTGGAAAAAGGATTGAAGGGTGTAAACTAATATATCAGCACCCTTCTAGCACATACCAATTTCTAAAATAACAATTGCTGTTATCCGTCAGAGGGAAAGATCTCATTGTCAGTCCCAACATGGAAAAAGGACAGTAAGGTGTCATTACTCAAGACGAAACTTGCTTAAGCTGAAGGATGAACGAAGAAATTTACAAGGAAATTAACCTGATCTAAAGTACAATACAAAATCACTTTGGAATAATCCTAGAGAGTACAGCCAAAAAGGGTTTAAGAAAAGGGTAGATTCCTTTACCGCCTGCATTAGCTGAAATATATGAAGTGCCTTGTTGCAAAAACTAGGACAAAAATATGAGAAATCAGGTTGCCACAGGTCTCAGCAAATAAAATGAAGAACATATTCACACACATTTTCCAAAGGTAAGTCTCAGAGAGCACTACTTAGAATGGAGACTTGGCTTGGAGTTTCCACAACTCACTAGCTATTGATCCTTAACCTCTCTGAGTCTGTTTCCTCATCAGTAATATATGGAGATAAAAAGTACATTTCAGGCTTTTGGTAAAGACTAAAAGTGACTAAAAGTGACAATTAATTAAGCTGCTAAATTTATAATGTTATATTACTAGGTAAATTTGTGGTTGAGTTCCATTTTCAAAATCTCAATTAAAATTTATCATCTTCCACCTTGCTGAACATTTTTAAGACTACTTCCCTACTTTGAATAAGAGAGCTAACAAAACCCAACATACTTGTCTCCATGTTTAGCCAAAAATAGCTGCATAGTTTGAAGGGCTTCAGATAATTGTTCCTTCTTGGTTGATATTTCTTCACTGGAAATCTGCACGGTAAAGAAAATACATTCAAATTCTCCCCTCATAAAGACTAGACAATAGTAATCTTTAAAAGACTAAGTTTTCATCAACACCCAAATGATGGGTCTATTTTCTGGGTGACCCATGTCAATAATCTATCACTTATTATCAGTGTGTAGGCCTGGATAAAAAGAGTACTTTATCTGAATGCATGATTAAGGAAAGTCCCTCTCTCTATCCATACTGCCACCATTTTCATTAGGAAATAATAATACAGCATTACATGGTTCCTGCATTTGTCCCAGCCCAACCGTGAATAAAGGTTGCCTTAACATCTCAGGTTGCCAGAGGTTCAGCACTGGCCCAATGTCATCCTTGTACATCACAGTACTCTGAAAGATATGTGAATGTGGAACACAGCTCGAAAGAGTACCTTCCTTCCCCCAACTTCCTGGATACAATGCTCCTCTTGAAAAAATTGTGGCTGAAAGTATTAAACTACAGGTCTGCAGATCAAGATTAAGTAATTTCTATTACTGACTTTCACTTGCATAAGTCACCTGTGATGGTCAGAGGACTAAAACTGATCTGTTTGAGGAAAAGCAAGAGGTTGTAACACTTACCCCTAATACCTCAGTATGTTATTTCTGAATACCTAGTATCAGAAATGGATTGCCATTCTTTGAAATGAGCAGACGCGAGAGGAACTGATGAGCCAATGAAGATAGATTTCCCCCACTGTATTCTACTTAGCGTCAATGTAAAGTCTATTTTATTAGTTATAGGTAATCATGAGGCCACATTGATTTTTTGAAAGACACATTTATTCCTCACATCAATTACTTTAAATTTCCTTTAACAGAGAGACCATCAAGTGTTACGAGAGATCCATAATGTATGCCATGACCTGCATTAAAAAGCAGCTGTCCACTTTTATGTCTACTCGGCCTAAAACTGATCCAGTGAAATTCTGGAGAATTTACAACCACAGAATGAGAAAATACCAAGGGTTTATAATCCACGTTTCCCAAAAGACATTTGTTATCCTCAGGTTTATGTCCCTATATTAGTTCTTTTCGTATTTGACGGGGGGCGGGAGGGAGAAGGTATTTTAAACTAAATATTTGCATAAAATTACTTTGAAGGTTTTGGGTTTAAAACACCAAATGTAATTGCTTTCCAACTTATTTCTACCACACTATACGAAATATTGTACACAAGACTATGAGTTAATATGGCTTTATTTCAAGTGAATAATAATTGAAGTATATATTTGGCTCCATAAACTTCCCTAGGGGGGAATCCCAGATAAGATACTCTGCCCCCTATCGCAGGCAAAATTAGACAAGACACTGAAGTTTTCCACTGAAACAGTCAACGTCTATTTCAACTAATGGCAAGTGAGCACCTGCACAGAACTAAAAAGGGAAGCTAATGATAACCCCTAAAACGTCAGGCAGGGCTCCATAGGAGGGCAGTGTAAGAAACGTATTGAGAAAAATGCTCCTTAACTTAGTGGAAATCTATTTTTAAAAATACAGCAGCAATTCCATTGCTATCACCAGCAGCAGCAATACTGGAATTTACACCTTAACTACGAACGCTCCAAGAGCTTCAAGTGGGACCGTCCAACAGACACCACGGAGCACTAACATCCCACGAGCTGCAGCTATCCAACTAATGCCAAGTAGACAGGGTACAGAAGACAGCCCAGAGAACTAAAGAATCTAGAATTTCCAGTGATTGACTGGAGAACACTTTTTAAGAAATAGAAAAGATCCAGAAAAGCACAACTAAGTTTAATCCTCAAAAATGTTCATATCCCAGTTTGTGTTTTTGTTGTTTTTGAAACTTTTCGTTTGTGCCTGTAAGAATGAGACTGCCTATCTTTATGATATGGAGTGTACGGATTTACTCGGGGCACAAAATAGGATGACTCTCCTCTTCAGGAATTCTCATCCTAATAGTCAAGAAGCAGATCTAACTATTAGGAAAAGCAGCACAGCATATTCGTTTACTAAGAGTAAGACTACTATTCATATGGTTCAGGCTCTGGAATCAGAGACACATTCTTCTGCCACATACAGGGATTTCTTGTGCAAGTTACTTAACCTCTCTAATCCTCATTATAACTGTCTATAAAAGTGGGAAAAATTAAGGTAAAGAATTAAAGTTGCTTCTGGGTGGACTGTACCGACTCAGCAAATTCTACCCACTATTCTGATGATTAAATCAGGACCTCGATGAATACCTTGTGCTTAGAGAAGGTAGACTTTCCAGCCTTCTCTCCATCTCTCAGTGTCTTGCTGATATTTGATACCCATTTCTGCAATTCTTTGGCTTTTTCAACATGCTCTTTCTTTTCTTCTTCCAGTGACTTCTGACAGGTGTGAGTGGTAGAAAAAAGATATATTCCAGTAAATAACTGTTAAACTGACCTCTCCACAGAAAACAAGAATGTAGAAATATTTTTTCATCACACACAGGTTACTGAGATATTTTATTCATTCACTTAACCATGTTTACCATGTCGCATAGCAGATGTACTTCCAAAATGTTTACAGCAGCAAAGGAAGCTGTGACAAGCATTCTTTAATGATCAGTGTGACCTCCCAGCTGGTCTATCAATACGACAAATTAAACTCAACTTTATTCATGAAGCACTAGGACATCTTCGAATTGCTGCCTTTGCATTAGCAATACAATCACAATTGTCTTGACAGAAAAGTATCAGACAATGGAAAGCTGAAAGAATCGAGAATGTCTACACACGTGTGAAAATACATAGAATGAAGAAAAATCTTTCCCCCTCCTCCACCCACCCATTTGTGACACTACTTTTAACTACAGAGTCATAACTAAGACTGTGGTAAACACTTAACATGTAAAGAAAGTTAGCACATACAGAAAAACTAAAAACTTTTTCACTTTTCAAGGTGATCTAAAACACTACAGCCTCATGCACGTGGGAAGAATTTACATCTCTATCTTTGATTCCATGGTGCTTTCTGAAGCTCTTTCAGTGAGTGCAATGGGTCATTTAATACATGGGGACCCTAACATCAGGCTGGATCTATTGAGCGATGGAGAGTTCTGAAGAGAGGATGCTGCAAACTTGCTGGAGTTCATCAGGCTTATCCCATATTCAAGGTAAAATACTTTCATTTTAGTGTGGGCAGGATTCAAAAAAAGAACCTCAAAGTTAAATGGAGCCATTATTAAGAGAAGTAAATTTTTAGTTATTTTCAATTTAAAAATTATTCTCTCTTCTGAGCAGTCAGCTATTTCCACCCCTCAGGAAATAAGTAGTGCTTTGAGTATGTGACACCACTACTAGAGTGTATATTTAACTGTCACCATCACGCTCTGGACAGATCGCATGAATTAGCATCACCGCCACACAGATTTAAACACGTTCTACTATGAAGAATAGTAGAGGCTAGAAATTCCTGTCATCAAGGGCTCAGATACTTCCAAGAGTTTAAGTCCGGTGTGGAAATCAAAATCCGCTTTTTCTAAGGCTTCTTTATATGTCAACTTTCTTTTTGTTTGGGGACACATTATATTTCTGACATACGACTTTTGATCTTTGAGTTTGGTAGCGATGAAGACATCTATAATACCTACTTGGAGAGCCTCTTCTATCGACAGCCGGGACTGAACCTGTGGCTCGATCAGGCCCCCTGTCAAGTACTGAAACTCCAAACATCGGACTCCCATTTCCTTACTGATGATATTTGCATTCACAGCTTCCACCACTGACATCATTTTGTTAGTGATGGGGTGGCCAATCCCTGCAATTACTAATTCACACTGTCGCAGCTGCTGGGCAAATCCCTCATCAACCAGGCCTCTATGCAAAGCTTCGGCCACCCGGTACTTTTTCCCCATAAGAGGATCTATTATCCCCCCTGTACTGACTTGGGCTTCAAGGCATCTGAGGGCAGTAATCCGATCGACCAGATTTCTACGGGAGGCCTTGAGGACAGAGATCCGTTCCCCACTAGCTGTCAGCCAATACCCTGCAATAGGACTATGCAAATCCTTCTTGGGAACTAACCGGCTCAGCAAAGAATCGGCGAGCTCTGTAAGAGTGATGAGGCCTTCCTGATACTTTTTGACCAAGGCTCTGTCAATTGCTCCCTGCTCTATAGCCTCATTAATATTGAACTGTAATCCTGTTTTAGTGTCAGTCAGCATATGAGAAGGATGCCCATAGGATTCAAAAAATGTGGCTTCCTTCCACTGATATTGCTGCCCTGAAAGCTCAAGGTACGTACTCTTTTCGATTAGGTTTCTCTGGAAAGCTTCATATGCAGTCAGTTCTGCTCCCGTCTTAACGTCTACAACAGAAATCCTATGAGTTTTTGCTACATTGAGATTGGAAATGTTCCTCTCTCCAAATGGAAACAGAAAGCACTGGCCATCTACATCAAATACACACATTCGCAATAATTCTGAGTAATACAGAGCTTGCTTGTTATTGGGATTAGGAAATACTCTTGTGTTGCTAGATGGCTCATGTAAAAATTGGAGGATGGCATTATTTAACAACCCTTGCTGCAGAGCAATTTCTGGAGGAACGCGAATGCCTCTGACAGGGTCAATGACACCCCCACTGGCAATCTGGGCCTCCAAGATGTGTTTACCTTTTTGTCTGTCAAGCATTCTATTTTCCATAGCTTGAAACACTGACAATGTCTTACAAGAATATGAATATCCCAGGGCTGCCTTCTCTGCCTCAAGGAGCCTAATTTTGAATTCGGGGTCAACAACTCCTTTAAGGACTGCATCTTCAACAGAATAGGTATGACCTGAAATGGGGTCAATTATAAAACCCGTTGCAGCCTGAGCTTCTAAAAATGCTAAAGCTATCATTTTGTCTATTATAATTTTCTTGGCTGCTGAAGCAAACGAAATCTTTTCTTTTGTGGATTCTAGGTAAAGCCCTGCAATTGAGGTGGGTTTCGTCAAAAACTTGCCAAGAGTTGTCTGAACTTCTTCAACAGTCTTAACACCAAGTCGCAGCTGCTCAATTGTTTTCATGTCCAGAAGCTTAGCTTCAACCAACTGCCTGGCAGTCACAGTTTGCCGGAGCCCTTGGAATTTAAATTCGTCATCCCTAACTAAACATGCATGATCGCCATCAAAGTTCTGCAAGGTTTCTGGTTCTAAGCCTTTCTTAAGAAAATCTTTCTTGAGTCCACCTGACGCTCTGCACCCTTCAAGCATCCATTCTTCAGCACTGGGAACTTGGTTCTTTTCTTGTTTTAATGTCGTGACTTCTGTATGCATATCATACTGCTTGTTCTTAGCTATCTGTAACAGGAATTTATAAGATGTTACAAGTCATCTAAAGAACAATATGTCACTTTACCCATTCTTAATCCAAATATAATTCCTAGAATAACAAAGATAAGATAAGTAAAGAGAAGAAAAATTTCAAACCAAAGAAGGTTCAGGAACAAGTAATATTATTCTGAGAGTCTAAAGTTTACTTCAGATGACAATTAAGGTATTAAAATGGTACGTTTAAAGAAGACTGAGATGAAATTTGTCCACAGAACACGTTAGAAATTAAAGTTAACTGCTTGCTTTTTGCAGCTTTTTTTATGATCACATTTTTCAGAATATAATCTCATGCATATAACAGTATAACCATTACATCTGTGTGTTTAATCTCAAACATTTAAAATTTAAAAATGATAATTTGTAGTAAGGATTCAAGTAAATCACTAGAATATTATAGCATTATTTACTGTCAGGACTAAGAGCCAATTACATTCAAAATTGTTAAAAAATTTAGCCTAGTGGAGAAAAGAAACAAGAGAGGAAGCTTCACATTAGGTGATAGGTTCTCAGAATCCAGATATACCTCTAAGGGTGCCAAAAGCTTCACCAGGTCCATTTCACACGTGTCATCTTGATACCTAAGAGGTGGTCTGGCATTGTGCAAAGCTTGATCTCTTATCTTCTCTATTTCTGATAGTCTTGTAATAGGGTTTGTCTCATCAAAAGTTATCTGTAATTCAGTGCTTGTTTGAGAAAAATACTCTGAGTAACACTGCTGGCTTTGCTCTTTCTCCAGGGGAGCCCCTGAGGGCCAGAACTGGACTTCCTTTGGTTTGTGTTCAACAACTCGATGTTGCCATTTTTCTTCCGACTGCTGTGGCTCTTGAGTCCATCTTGGTAGAGAAGACCTGGCCGCAGGGTGAAGCTGTCCTGTGTTCCTAGGTGAGAGGTCTCCAGAGTGTTGACGCTCCTTCGCTGTCATCTCAAAATCTGCTTTGAAGGTACAGTCTTTGGCTGGATTCTTTTTCTGGATTTCACACTGGAGCAAAACTAACTGATGCTCATGTTCCTTTATCTGTTGATCCATTTTTTGCTTCAGATTTTCGACTTCACGTTTCTGGGCCACCAGCTCATCTTCAAGTTTCCGACATTTTTGATAATGATTTGCTTCCACGTCCTGCCCAGCTTGCATCTTCTCACGATATTGCTGAAGCTGTCTTTCAAGTTCTCTAATATTTGTTTCACAGAGCTTCGCGTTCTCTTGAGCTCTGCAGTTTTCTCGCTGAAGAGACACGAAGTCAAGTTTGATGCCTGAAATGTCATTTTCAGTGATAACTTTGGAGTCCATCAATTTTTCCATCTTTTTCCGAAACTCCTCTGCCGAACGTTTGAATTTATCAGATTCTTCCTGAAACAGGACCATCTTTCTGTGGGTCACCTTCTCCTCTATGGTCTTTAAGTGCAGTTCGTCTTGTACCTTTTTCAACCTGTTATTTAACTCCTGCACCTGAGCTTGTTGTAGCTGGACCTTCTGCTCCCCCAGCCGCTTTTCCTCTTTAGAAGCATTCAGCTCAGCATTCAGATTTCTAACCTCCTTCTCAGTATTCTGGATGATAATGTTCTGCTGGTCACACTTTTGCTTAAATTCACTGACTAAATTTTGACTTTTGGCCAGGTCTTCTTCCAGGCACTTAATTTTCCTATGGAAATCCTGCTCTGTTTTTGTCTGTTTGTGCAAGTGTTCATTTGTGTTGCGTAGCTGATCTTTAAAACCATCTGCCTGAATTTTCAGAGCCTCGCATCTTTGCTGGATAGCTTGTTTCTCTAAAACCACATTGGCCGATTCCGCCTGAATCCTCTGCATCATTAATTTGGTTTCATTATTCTGCCGGGTGAGCTCATCCACCTTTTCTTTTAGCATTTCTGCACACTCATTGCTCTTCTCCAATTCTTCTTTAAGCTTTTGGATTTTATCATTATTTTCTTTCTCAGCTTTAATATTTTGAAGCAACTGCGCATGGCTTTTCTCAAATTGTTCTTTGAGATGATCTGATTTTCTCTGGCAGGATCGTATCCTCTCTTTGGAGAATTCCTTCTCACCCTGGAAAGAATTAACTTGCGAATTTAAATGCTGGATATTCTTCTCAGTGATCGCTTGGGTCCTAGTGATCCTGTCTACTTCTCTTTGCAGTTTCCCTTTCTCCTGCTGAAGTGACTCTAATTCTAACTCATAATCGTGCTTTATTTTCTTCAGGTCATTAGCTTCCTGCATGACTTCTTCAGCTTTGTCTGTGGTTTGGTCCAACTGCCTCCCCAGTTCCCGGAGCTGCTGAGAATACCCTTCCTCTACCTGATCCTTCCTTTCCAGCTCTAACTTGAGGCTCTTGAGTGTGTTATTTGTTTCATCCAGCTTTTCTTTCAGCAAACGAGCCTTTTCCTCAGATGAAGTTTTTTCCAGCTGAAGGGCATTCAGTTCATACTTCAGCTCTCGCATGTCTTTTTCGGCCTTTCTGTTGGCGAGTGTCAGCTCGTCGACCTGCTGTCTGAGTTCCTCTGCTCTCTGTCGCTCATGCTCTCTCTGAAGACCTGCCACGCCTCCGCCTGGCGCAGCCTGGGTGGTCGCACTGGTTGGCAATGCACTTTCTCTACATGAATACGGAATTTCACTTATTTTTCTTCTTGCTTCCAATTCAATTTTCTGCTTTTCTTTCAACTGTTTCTCTGCCATCTGTTTTTGGAATGTTAGGTCTTTTTCCATCTGCTTCACCAGCTTCAAGAGTTCTTCCTCATTGTCTCTCTTTCGTCTTAATTCTTCCATTAACTTATTTTTTTGTTGCTCCAAGTCACTGAGACTGGAATCTTTTCTTTTAAGATGATCTTCCAGGGTTCTTCTTGTAAAGGTGTTCTCCTCCAACTGGCTCCGGAAATTCAGGAGGTTTTCTTCCACGGCCGCCCTCCTGGCCTCGGCCTCGGCCGTGAGCTGCCTCACCCGCTCCAGCTCGCGCTCGGCAGCTTCCTTCTCCCGCCCGATGGTCTCCAGCTCCCTGCGGTACTGCTTGGCTTCACTCTCAGCCCTGATCTTCTGCAGAGCAATGTCTTCGACGTTTCTCTGCTGCTTTCTCAATTCATTTTCGGCGGCCTCCTTCACCTTTGGAAGTTCTTCCTCAACTCGGGACTTCTGTTTCTTTAGTTCAGCTACCATTTTCTCCAGTTCACTGATCTTCCCTGTCAGTTTGCTATTCTCAACCATGGTGGCCTTCTGACGCTGAAGCAGATCGGAATACGCCCCATGTTCAGAGGTCTCCTTACACCTTTTAATCTGCGAGAGACGTTTAAAAGTGTCAAACCTGTTCTAGTCAAACTTATGTTTAAAAATCCGAAGCAAAGCTCAGAAAAGTACTTACAGAAACAAGTGAAACCAAATGCAGAACAAGCACCATCACCATTACCACCACTTTCTTCAGAGAGGAAGCTCAGAAAGTCAGCAAGGGAGAAGACAAAAACCCTTCATGTCACATCTTCTAAATCAAAGAATCGTTTTTTGTCCCTCAGGAATAATTTTGTTTTATAAGTAAGCTAGCTCAAGATTTTATAGCAAGAAGGGACCTTACAAAACATAGTATGACTCCCACCTTTAGGGATGAGGAAAGTGAGCTACAGGGAGGTTAAATAATTGTGAAAACTCACACAGCCCCTCCTGCTCTCGCACACACCTCAGCCCTACGAGCTAAGAAGAACGTATAGGAACTGAATGCCATTAAGGAAACTAGTTTTCAATATCCAGCCCAATGGAAATTAAAAATGGAGTTTACATCCCCGTTGTATGATTAAAGAAACAAAATACAGAGCTTTGGAACAGGGAGCCAAATCAGGACATAATACTTAAGATGAAAGAGGAAAATTATACAAAAATTTGTAATTTCTAAAGTCGAATTCCTAGCTTATTTGTATTTGCCATATTATGACAATTATAATAATCAGAATTGCTAATACAAAGGCAGCTTTAGTCCCTGGTGGCTTTAGAAAAGATGTGCTTCGTATACTCACAGATGCTGTTGTCGTTAATGACATGCCTCATATGAATCCACCTTGACAAGTACCTTTACATATTCCATAAATATAAAGATATTTGTTAAATATAAATGCTTTTGAAAATATGCTTAGGGATTCAGCTCCAATGTATAGAATAAAATATAAGAAAATTTTTTCACTTTACTGACAACAGAATCAATCTCAGCTGGGAGGAGTTCATTTTGCATTGCCTACAGAACTACACCATCAGGCTAGTTTGTAATTACAATTTAATTTCTCTTTAGTAATACCGTAAGGTTGTTAGCTTCATATCATCAACTCAAAATCATTATGATTAGAAATTATTTAAACAGAAATAGAGAAATTATTTAATGTAGCAGATGTTTTTTTCCCTGAGAAGCTTTGGTAAATTTCAAGAATTGAATTTATTTTCTAGATCATACATCTTATTTTGCTTTCTCTGATTTCTTGATCCTCAATAATTTGGATGAGAATTTCAGTTGTTTCCTTTGCTGATTTAAATATGATTTTTAATAAGAATTCATATAAAAAGAAATCTCATCACAGGCTGCAATACTTAGTACTCTACTTATTTTCTTATCAGGGTCAACTCTTAGTGACACTGAAGCATTTTATCTGCTTAAACCATGAAGTTTTCAATGTATTTTGAGTAGATGATTTCTGAAAGGTGTTTCTCAATTCTTTATCAAACCTCCTTTAAAACTCAGCTGTTGCTGAGAAATTGTGCCCTTTTTTTCCTTGGTCATGTTTTGAGATTTAAAAAAATGAAAATTCTCAGAAAAAAATGTTTGTTGTTGAACCCTTACTGTCTTAATTAGAGTCACTTAAGTGATTGTTAATAATCTTAGGTTGTCTACATAATTCTGAACTTTTTAGCAAATACTAAAAAAATTACTACAAATAATTTAGTCCTGTTGCTGATTTATTTCTTGTAGACCTCAAACTTATTCACGTAAAAATAACTTCCTCAAGTTTTCTTTAAACGTTCTCCAAGAAGACATGCTGTCCTTTAGTCTCAGCAATTAATATTTAATATATTTTGCTGTCAACATAGACTAGAAAAGCTCTTTATCCAATATCCAAAACAGATACTCTATTAGCATTTCTCTAATTAATCATCTTCTGAAATTAACTTGCATCTCTCTTTGATTCTATGCTTATTAAGGAAAATTATGCTCTCTGACCAGGATTTCTCATGTGGGCCTTCACAGATTCAGTTTCAGAAACACTACTCTTTGGAGATTGAAACCTGAGCTATGTATCTTTCATAAGACATTCCATTAATGTGATCCTTAAGTGGTAAATTTTTAATCAGGAGCTTTTTTTAAATCTATTTTAAATTATAGTCTTTGCATGGTCTTCCATCAACAATATTGTTTTGACTTTCAATTCAATACAAATCTTTTATATTTCAAAGGATGACAAGCATAATTTGTGTATATTTCAGGCTTTTTGAAATATCTTTTGGTTCCATCAGCTTCTAGTATTCTACCTCATCAGATAAATTAAGCAAAGTGGCTCATACATCTGCCATCAGATATACACTAGAAAAAAGGAAAAAGACATTTCATTTTACACTTTACTGCTTAAATATACAATTTAAAAGATCTACATACCATTTAAAATGGAATCCTAAAACTAACTAATCCCAAAACTAAAAATGTAAAAAAAATCATGGAGGTTCTTTCATAGATGAGAGGTAAATGCCAATACTCTGGATAGTCAAAATATTCTGGTTCTCCTTTGTAAGCACAAAAGAAGCTAACTATAAAGACTTGCATTAGTTATGTTAGTGATTTAGTTGCTGAAAACTGTTAACTCTGAACAGACTAAAATAGTTTATGAAAGCAGTCACACTTTTAGAAGCTAAGAAAAGAACATCTAGTAGACATTTACTACTGTTTTGGTTCTCTCGGTATATGAATGGAATTACACTAAGTATAATCATCTTCAGAATTTCAACAATAGTCTAATTTAAAACAGCTAATGCCCCACCATCTACTTACAGGAGCATTCGGTTTACTATTTTTGTCTGTTCCGAGGTTAGGAATAGAAAGCATATGAAGATAATAGAACAGAGCATAATACCTTCAAAACTAGATACAACAGCCTTTTATGAAAATACATTTTCATAAATAACTCCTTACTCTTTGTTTCTATTTTTTAAATGCAGACTCAAAGCCACTGAAGTCCTTCAAATTAAAATGGTAACTAAACAGTCATCGTACACCATTATCTTTTTGGCAAAAACATAAACGAAAACAAAAACACTCCCACAATTCTTAAAGAGTACTATCTTTTTGTACAAACACCTGCTACTTTTAAATTAATGGCTTATATGTTTTAAATCCTTGAAGACGTAAATTAATTTAAAATGCATAAAGCAAGTTTGTTTATGTGGTATTTCTGTAGACATCATAACAGTAGAAACTATACTTCAAAGACGTCTACATCTCAAATGTGAGAAAACTGAACGCAATTCTGCCAAACAGCCAACATTTCATAATTTCAATAGAACCATTTAAGGCATTAACCCTATTATATTAGAGTCCTCAAGTGAAAATAAAAAATGTTTGCTATTTGAGAGAATCCTAAAAACAAACTAAAAAATCCTAGGCCTCTACTCTTTTTCATTATAATTTTATAATTAAATAATTACTAATATATCAGCTATCAAACATGTAAACCTATCATGAAACTTTTTTTCCCCAAACCATATTGTAGTTCCTTTTTAGTCAGCTCCTCACGGCTGATGGTTACCTCCTCCTCTTCCAGTCTCTTCAGTGAGTCACCAGCAAATTTAATATACTGTGTCATGAGGGTGACCAAGGCAGTATACCGGGTCCTTAGGTCCATGAACTGCAAGACAGGAAAAAAATAACACAGACATCACCTCCAGTTACCCGAAATGAATTCAATGAACGTTGAGTAATAAGTAAAACATTAACTAGGCTTTGCAACAGTGAAGTACGCAACACTCCAATAATGGTAACTGTGTAGGAATGAGCTTACTATTGTTGGGCAAACCATCCTAAAGAACAATTCTCTTCTAAATTTAACCATGAAGCACATTTATTATTCTATGCAATTAGTAATCAACCTTCAATCAAGATTTTTCAAAGGGTTTTTCAAACCCTTAATAAAATGTATTTTTATAGGTAGAGAGTTTCTATTTGGGACGATTAAAAGTTCTGGAAATGGTTAGTGGTATATATTATGAATGTACTGAATACCACTGAATTATACACTTACAAACGGGTAAAATGGTAAACTTTCTATTATGTATATTTACCATAATACAAATATACAAATATGAAATTTTTTAAGTATTATTTCTCTCTGTTATACCCCTCCTCCCCCACATTTTTATTACCTCTTGAATGATGAGATCCGCTGAGCTCTGCATTCTGCGGCGTTTCACGGGCGACTTTTGTTGTGAATCCACCATGGCCCGATAGGTCATCGTCTGTAATTCGTAGTCCTGTACGAAGGAATCAACAAGACTAAACTAACCAAAGCAAAGCACTAACCCTTCATTCCACAGTGATTTCACGCACAAAAACAGAACCTAGTTTCACTGAACAACTTCAAAGAAAGAAAATATTGCAAAACTACATTTTTAGAAATCTAACCAATCTTGAGCTGTTTCCAAGGTGGTATTAAAAGTCAGAAAGCTTTAGGGTCATCAGGAAAGTTCCTAAGTCTCTTCAGAAGCTCATGGAAACATTCAGTGATAATAGGCTAGTTATATTCAGTGTCCCTTTCCTCTAGCTAGGCCATGGAACTGCCGATCTGGATGGCTAAAGCTGAGGCATTATCAATGACTTCAAAACACATGAGGACTGTCCCCTAAGTTAGAAGTTCCTTCATGGAATATTCTAGCAATCTTAGAGAGATGAGAGAGAGCATGTGAAGTGGTAAGAAACAAATTTCAGAGCTATGTATTTATTCTGGTGTGTGGGGGTGTGTGTGCACACACTGCACACATGTGAGACATAGAAAGAGAGAGAATGAATGAACCAGGGGCTGTCATGTGACTCACATTGCACAAAGAATTACTTGATAAGTGTCAGAAAGTTTCAAATGAAGATTCTCCGTTTTCACTTTTTAACACAGAGTGAAATGACCTGCAAAGGCTTTAAAACTACATTGTACAATTACATACTTTCGTCCCCAAGTAACTGAATCTTCTTACCTTCACTGTAGTTGAGTACTGTTCTGCATATTTTTGACACTCATCCATTTTGCTCTGTTTCATTTCTATTTCAGACACCAGCATCTATAAACACACACAGTTTAGAAGAAAAAGGACAAGGAAGTCTGTGCTATTCAACTACTCAAGATGCTCAGGAACTAAGAAATAGCCACGTTCTTTAATAGTATAGCTCCTTAGCCCTTTGCACTTAATATGCAATTTGCCTTAACGGGTAAATTACAAATTTTCAGATTAAGCCACATAAGTGACCCACCCCTCATGGGGCTTCCAAAGCAGAAATCACGAAACTCCATAGGAATTATCCAAAAGTAGACTTGAAGCCCTTGACCCCCGTCTATTCCTGATCAAAACAGAGCTAGAAATTACTGGCCCCTCAAGACGGAACAAAAATTTCAAAGCATTCAACTCTCTGTCAAATGTGGCTGTTTCATTTTCTACCACTAATCATTTTTACTTATTTAGGATCCCACAAAACTATTGTGGCCAACAAAGTACCAAAGAGAGTTCCATACCTATGATTAAATGATCATTAGAAGTTTGAAAACTGTCCCAACATGCTACTCTCTTATTCCTTATGCTTTCAATAATGACTTCCAAGAAATCAAAGTAACTGATGTATGTAGGTTTGGGTGTGGGATTAAAATATTTATGATTTACTCCCCTCCTTCCTCCCAACTGATTTTTCTTTTCACAAGAGAAACAAAGATAAAGCTCATGACTGACCAAATGCAAGGAATTTAGTACAAGGAATCGTTTTTACATACCTTCTGTTGATTCAACTGTGTGGCTAGGGTTTTACTATTTTCAGGCTGACTTTCCTGAATCTTTTTCTGAGTAGTTTCAACTTGCTGGATCCAATCATCTAGAGGGTGATAGGCATCTCTGTAGTATTTCAGTGATTTGCCAATGCCTTCCAAGTCCCGTAACCTAAGAGAATAACAAGAGAATAGTCACAGTTTCCAACAGTATCCATTAGGAGGGTGGAAAGTAGAGAAGAAGTGAAAGACAAATAACGGCACTACAATGCACTAAGCACAACGACAGCGGTATGTGGAAAGAATTCAAGGCTACAGCACCCCGAGGCTTGTAAGTGCACCCCATACTGGCTTAGGTTGAATATAAGTATTTTGCTCCTGAAGTTGTGCAACTTGCTAGTACTGATTATTCTGGGGACAAACCCAAGAGACTAAAGCTAAAAAGGAGGAAAATTGGAAACTTAACCATAATTATTATCAATTATCATGTCTTGAATACCCAAAGCTTGCATCAAATGGCAGTTTATTTCTGAAACAATGACATGGTAGTGCAATGAATGGTTCAATAGGGACTCAGGGTCTGTGATTAAATACTTCAGTTTCTATGATTTTAAAACCAATGCATTAAACCCATATATCACATATTTTACAGAGATTAGATATTATATATTTGAACATAATTTTACTTATCAAGAATGGCACTATATCACAAAAGCATTTTATTTGCATTAAAAGAAACATGAAAACGAATGAAAAAGCACATTATTCCATTTCTTTTAAGATGAGCTGTAAAACCATCAATTTCCTTTCACTTGTTAATTTCAGCCACTGGACAAGTGGACAAATGATTTCAACTTTCTAGTATCTTCAATTAAAATGAATGTCAAGTCATTTCAATTTCTTTATACGTCCTAGGTCTAGTACAGAGTGCTACATACAGCCCTATCAAATACATGATCCATGCTCTTACTAAGTCTTGGTTATTTGCAAATTCTAAGTTGGCAACAATTACAGAACCCTATTCCTTCAAAAAAGGCAAGGAGATTAACTATACACATGCCAGAGTACGTCAATAGTTTTAATAACAGAGCTGAAAAATATTTATTTTGAAGTTAAATATCTTGCTAAAAGACATAGAAGGACATACATAAGAAGGACATACAATTAGGTAGAGCTCTTACAATTAACACAATTTACTATCTATGAGTTAACTATGTGAAATTAACTATATATGGAAGTTAAAAAAAAAAAAAGAGCCTAATAAGTTTAGATTTTACCTAGAATACAAGGATAGACGTTAAATCAAAAAAGGATACCAACCTGTTGTCAATCTGAACATGAACATTTTGCCACCTTTCAACTAATTGATCTGCTTTTTCTTTGTGCCAGTCGAAATCAAGGTCCCGTTCTTTATACGTCTTAAACATTTCATCACTGATGGCTTTAGCTTTCTGCAACTCATCCTCTAATGCATGGAATACCTCTCTCTTTTCATCTACTTCAGATCTCCATTGCTAAAATATATTAATTGGTGAAAATTATAAAAATGTGTCAACGACTCTCTGGGTAAACACATTATTTACCTAACTTTATAATTTATTTAAAAATGACTGATATAAAATCAAATAAAGGACAAAATAGCTTTCATATACAAAAATAATATATTAGGTTGAACCTTACGAAATTGCCAATATTTCACTGTATTTTGATTTTTAAAAAACTGACAATTTTGTAAAGTTCAGCCTAATGTAATTTGCATATCAGTAAAATAAAATATATTTCACAAGCAAGTTTGCTACCTCCATAAGTAAGTCTTTTTCACTGTTGATTTTTTAAATACCTACTATGCTCTCATTGTTTAAAAATGCATACATGCACTAAAAATCACTGAGATAATTTTTCACAATTGTTTTGAAATAGCATTATAAATAGAAGAGAGACAGACGAAGACAACTACTAGTCTTTTTCTTTTCTTAAATTAACTCCTCTACTTTCTTCCTTGATTTCTTAAAATAACTGCCTCTTTCAGCAAGAGAATCTACTGCAAATAATTTAATTTTTAGCTTCAACTCCCCTTGCTGACAACATGGAACGACTATCAAAAGCTACTGTCAGAAAGATTCAAACTTCAAGTGAGCAGAACTCTCCTCCAACTAAAAATGACTGAACAGACTTATTTACAGTAATAAGAGATAAGAAATGGAATGAATATAAATGTATTCAAATTAAGACATTTAATGCTTGATGTTTGAAGATCTAAGAACTAAAGATATCCTTTCAGAGGAGGCTCTTGAAAAACAGCCAAAAAGTGAGACCCATACCTTTAAAGTACTTATTAGATTCTTGATATTATTCTTGTCAGCTATGACTGTTTCTTCTTCACAGAGTTTTGTTTCATAGAGTTTTACAAGGGCTTCTGCAGCTTGAGTGTTTTTCAACACCAAATTAACAGTTTTTAGCCTAAAAAAGAGAATTAAACAATAGCCTCCTATTGGTAGATGTTTATTTTCCAATATGCAGTCCTGAAGCACCATTACAACACATGATATGGCATGTCCTTTGTCTTGGAACACTGACACATTTACCACAAGCTTAACCTTCAGCTGACTCTCTTCTTACTAGACAGCATGTGCTCCAACCCACGCCCTGAGCCACAAGCGGTATTTAGCAAGAGATTCCAACATAAGATGGTCTTCTTTAAAACCTGGTTGAGAGCAAGCTTGAGAGGAAAATCCTCTAGGCTACAACAGCTGACTACCAAACTCACAGGCAAAATGGGGGAAGATCATACATTACACCCTAATTTCTGAAGCACGTTCCCTTTCAACAAAAAGAGGCAACATAAATCCATAGAAATGTTTAAGATATTTGTTAATAAGATGAAAAAGTGAATATTTATATTCATAAAAATGAATATTTTTAGATGAACAGCATATATATATAAATATGACAGTTGTATGAAGCCAGTTTATATTAAGACAGTGGTTACATACTTATCCATGTAAGTGGAAGACATAGAATGGACTTGGTTCATGTTCTGAATGACCACGCTGAGCTCAGATCGTAAGGTAGGAACTGAAGGAGAGGCTGCTGCTTGACTGAAAAATTCTTCGCATTTATTTGTGATTGTTCCCAAATCATCTTTAAGTCGCTCCAGCTCTTTCTTCAGTTTCTGTAAAATAGAGAATAAACCTAAGTATCACGCTATCCCTCCAGACAGGGCATCTTTCTTAAAAGAGTTTAAAACACACATTTCACATTATGATTACTGACTTAAAAATCTATGTATTCTTTACTTTTTCTTTATCCAGGAAACTGAGCCATAGCATTCAAGTTTTATAATCACTAATTCCCTTACTGCCCATCCCCTCAGGCCCAAACATCTAACTTAGTGCTTCTCAACACTAATATCAACAAACATATAAAGATTTTCACTTTGAGAAGCCCTTACAGCCTCGGTCATAACAGGTAAGAGGGTACACATTCCTGTGGTTACCTGAGTCAGAGGTAGACCTGAATTATAGAACCCTAATTTACAATGGGCAATAAATTCACAATCAGATCTCACAAAGTGGCCGCTGGGCAAAGCTGGGCAGGTAAGAAGTCACAGGAGTTGAGAGCAGAGGTCTTGAAGATAGTAATTTACCTTAATTTTTGTCCCAACACATTTCTAAATCTCACCTCCTGCTCTGTGATTCTGAACACACTTTCGTGCAAATCGTCTCTTTCCAGGGGAGTGCGGATCTGCCCAGTCAGTCGATCTTCACAGCTCTCTAACCGAAGCCGAATGTTTCGAACTTCAGAGATGTAGAGATTATACACTGACTCCTCTCGCTCCTCTGTGAAAGGAAATATAGTGTTTAGAAAATACTCTGTTTTCTATCTTTTGGAGGATCTTGTTCATGTTTTCATGTGGCAGTTTTACTACTACTGGGACATAGCTAGTCAAACTCATGTTACGAATTCCCACCACAATCCCACCCTAAGGATAGAAATCTTCAAAGAGTGGATATTACAATTTATAAAGAGTTAATAAAAGTTCCCCAATGCCATCGGAAGCATCGAATTCTGATTTATGATGTCTAAGGAAAGTAACACACTGCATTATGTTCACAAAAATGTGAATTATATTAGTTGCAGATTAATATTAAAAACTAAATTAAAATCCTTAAAAACGAAAGGTAGGTAAAGAAATGTGTTAATGTTTAACAGTTTTTAAAAATAGAATACTTTTCAGAAATAAAAAGCTTTCGTTTCTAAGTAATATCAAAAGAGTTCAGAATAAAATTAACATTTAACCAAAATTAACTAGACAAAATCTTATCCTTATGGGAAATCTCTGTACCTTCCTCTCAATTTTGCTGTGAATCTAAAACTGCTCCGGAAAAAAGTCTTTAAAAAAAAATTCCAAATTTGGTACATGGGAAAATAATTGAATCTTTTCAGAAACTAAAAGATCACCATTCTGAACATTACATTACAAATAGCAAAAATGTTGAAAAGTAGATGCACTGAGAATTCATTCTTTGTCATGCTATTTGTTGGTATCTTTTTTATTAATTCATCATTTAGAAACAAAAGAATGCCTCCTTGCACCTCCTACTTCCAACATGCTTTTTAACGTTCCAGCAATCGTGTCTACCGAACACAGGCTGAGTGACAGAACACACCTAAGACTGAGACTCCCACTGAGAACACAAAATTCCAGGACTAAACATCTAGGGGGAAAAGAAGACAACGATTCGCATGCTTTACCTCTTTCTGCAGATTTAAGAAGTTCTTGATAATACTGCTTACATACATTAACTTCCTTTTCCAGCTGTGTTATATCTGAGCCTGAAAATATTTGTGATTCCTGGCTATCTTCCAGAAAATCTTCAAAACGAGATTGTAGATTACTCAGAACTTGCTGATGTTCACCAGGCAACATTGTCTTTATCTAAAGAAGACCAACGATCCATGTAATTAAGTGATTATAGTACTAAGAGCTAAATTTAAATGGGACAGATCTCGAGTTAGATCTCATGGTTCATGCCAGTTCATATTAGAGTCATAAATAGAGGAACCACTTGAAATTAATTTTCTTCTTCATTGACAATTTCAGGTTTTAAAAGACAAGGGAAAACAAGAACATAAAATTCAAGAAAGGAAATCAAACTATATCCATCTCTCTAAGTCCAAACACTATGTCCTGTCTCCCTATCAAAAAGTAATGAGCACTGAATGAAATACGTGATTTCTAGATTTCCACAATTCTTAGACAGTGCCTTGTATACAACAGGCATATAACAAATATTCCTTGACTGAATTAATATGAGCATGGATCTGCTGGGCTCCATCCTATTTTAAAGCAAATATAAACTCTACCCCTCATGACGAGGTGCCTCACAGTTTTAGACAGACGAGGCTGATGTGTGGATTTATACTTACTGAAGCCACATTGCTAGCTCGAATTCTATCAATTTCATTGATGAGATAATGCCAGGATACTACACTCTTCATGTTTATGTGAGACTCATGCCAAAGAGTCAGGACACTCTGATACTGTTGCTCAATTCTGAAATATATGAAAGAAAACTCAGATTAAGCCTTTGCACTCCCTCTGAAAACATGCTACAGTTTTTCTTTCTGTTTGTGAACTATCCCATGTTTATTAGTTCTAGATCCTTCTGATTCTGTGGGCCTTGACAAAGAATTGATTGTTTCCTTAACCTTCAGAGAGCCTCCCAAACCAGCTCTATGTATTTAGCTAATGCACACAAACCTGTTTGCAAAGTCGACAGCTTCTTTGTTTGGTGGAGGAACTGTGAAGCACACAGATGGGACCATCGCCTCGTTCCCAGTAGGGCTGATGACCTTCCATTTAGCACGATGAGAGTTGTTGGCCAAAACACATTCATCATCTTTGTAAATGGTTATCTGGTTTTAAATCAAGAACAGAAAAACCAAATGAGGTCGCTATTGACTAATCTTTTTCCATATCCAATCTTGGGAATTTTTGGTTTTTTTGAGGTAGGAAATTTTACCACTAGTAAGCAATGTAACCTCATTTTTAAAATACATGAACAATGGCACAAACTGGTCTATTTCTGGGGGTTACAAGTACCTCAATTTGTCTGTAGTCACAGATAGCTTTGATCGGAATAGAAGTTTTGAGTGGACAGTCAGAATTCCTTGGCTTCAGCTGAATTATTGTTTTTGCTCTCCCCATCAGGCTTGCTACTGTGCTTTTATACTGCAGAAGTTCTTCTTTCTCTTCCTAAGCAACAAACAAGATGGATTTTAAAAGGTAAAAGACTTGTACTCTCTGTTCTTTTAGGGCTTTACACACACGAAACTTCATTAGAAAGATCTTCCCTGACCCTGTGGTCTAACCTGTCAACACCTCCCCACGCCCTCTGGCATCTCTCTTCCCTTGTTTGTTTGGTTGTTCTTTCCTCCTTGGTATTCAGCACTATCGAACGTGCTACATATATTTCACTATTTATCACGTCTATTGTCTACTCCCCCACAGTGTGTAAGCACCAGGAGGGTGGGGATTCTTGTCTGTTCTGTCCACTGTTCTATCTCCAGCACCTAAAACAGCACCTGAGACACAGAACGTGCTTAACACATATCTTTGAAATGAACGACTAAACATACCACACACACACACATACACAGAACACTGTCGAAGCATGTTAAAATATCAAGGCAGTCACATAAAAAACGCTTTTCTCATATCTGAGACCAAAAAATACTACAACCGAATGTTTAAATGCTTGACAGAGTGAGGTGGAAATATCAAGAGTACCAACAAAAGATACAGTTCTGCACATATAACAATATAGTAAAACACTAATCTGATCCCTATCACACATTCCGATGGAATGCACAGGTTTTCGTATGCGTACCATCGATTCCTGCACAAGGTCTTCCAGCTTGTGAATGCTGCTGGATCTATCACAGCTGTACTTCCGCTGAATGGCATCTTTCAGATTCCTTAAGTAATCAGTAGCTTCTTTGGCATCATTGAAAAACTATGGAAAGATGAAAACCGGCAGTTAAAATATATGAAGTGCCCTGTAAAGCACAGGCTTGGCAAGCGGTGTGTACCTCTCATAAGTGAGAACAGAAGAAAATCACAAGACAACTTAAGAGCCACATCCCTCCTGTAACCAAACAACTATTGAACTTGGACGACTGTGAATGGATGCTCAGCGTCCAGTGCTCACGTCTGTGTCGTGTTTGGCCCTGTGTTATTTTGATTGAAGGTCTATTTTACTGTAGGGTCCAAACAATTTTTAAGTAGGCGTAAAATTCCAAGAATATTTTAAAACTTCTGAAGAATAAAGAGCTCTCTGTAATGAAATATTTCTTTAATAAGAGACACATTTATAAAACAAAGATTTTCTGACACTTTAAGAGGTTTGTAAAGGATCTCCTCCTTAAAAGAATGCTTCAATCTATCCCATAGGACATATAGCCCAGATAGCCTACAAAGAAAACGTTTCAGTTTGTTTCACCTGCACAATACATACATGTATCTTAACAATAAATATGAAGGTGTTTTCTGTAAAGTCAGTCACAACCACAATACCATCTCCTGGCATCGTGATTCCATTCACATACCTCGAAATAGGCGGTATTCTCCTTGATGTGCTGCTCCACACACTGGCAGAGCTGTAAGACCCAGCTCCACTGCGTCTGCATGGCCGCTCGGTAGGCCTTAAAGGTAAAACACAGCCACCGTGACTGGCTGGAGAGTAACCGTGTGCATACACAACAATGCTTTAAAAGATGAAAGACTCTACTATCTAAACAGACGATGAGATTGTTTTCACAGAATAAGACTGGAGAAGCAGGGTAGCGAAATGTCCCTCCAATCTAAGAGTTCCAACTTGCACAGAGCCAGTCCTAAAAGTTCAACTACAAATTTATAAACCAGTCCGGTCAATTTCCTTGAAATTTTAAACTTCTTGAAATTTCTTCTTAAAATACAAGGAAAAAGCTAATGCTGGCTATTTTTACACGAAAAAAATATTTAAATTTGAAATGGATGCAAGCCATCCTTGCTACTTAGAAAACCAACCCCTTATTCCTTTCCCACTGCCCCTTACACCAACTTTGTGGAATCCTCAGACACGCCCACCTGCATGACGCTTTCCATTCATTTTTCTTTTCTCTGAATTTTCCTATTACTGGGTCATAAAATACACCATCTGACACAAAAATAGATGGTTCTGTCGTTTTCTCTTTGTTTTTTGCTTCTAAAACTAGGCCAGAAGCTCTAGAGAAGGAGGTTTATGTGTTTGTTTTGTCCAGGGAAAGGTTTGGGGAGGGTGGAGAAGAGAGTGTGCAACCCCATATCAGGGTAATTCTGGAATTATTATAATACTAGGAATTTTTATTAAAAATATTTGTTTATTTGAATCTTTATTTTAAACAAAGTGTATTTTCATGAGGGCAAAAATATTATAGAAAGGACATCTACTTCATTAGGGAAACAAAAAACACTCTTTTATGTTTAAGATGCAATTCACTGACTTCCAGAAGAGGGAGCCCTGGATGCTTCAATGACTATCTTAAGTCAGCCTGTCACTCTTCCTCCTTTTGGAAAAGCTCATTCCTGCTGAGCTACGTTCTGGCAGCCTTTCTGAATGGAACGTACAACGCTGCACTGGAAATTGGGCAACATATCATGCTCATATTACCTGCTCCCTCAAATTAAGCTACTTTGAGAAAACTGGTCATGAAAGACACATCATTGTGCATTGTTAGATTATTAGTTTCTTTCTTCATTTAATATATGAAATAGTATTGATGATTAACTAAACGTTACCCATGTACCCACAAGACATTGGACAGGCCAATGGAATCATCAAGATGACTAAGGCTTAATTTATCCCTCAAGAAACTTTTAATTAGATTAATATTTCTACACAAAAGTAGTCAAAGTCACATTCACATTATCCAGTCCCATCAAAATTCGTAACCAACAGTCATATTTCCTAACAGTTTTCATCTGCACCATAAGGGAATACTCTACTTTTAGTTATCATCATAAAAAAGCACATCCAGACCTATCATTATTCTAATTTCCTTCCCCAGAGCTGCCACTACTCTCCTGTCTTTAACATTCCTATGTGGCATTTCATGTGGATACAAAACCATATTTTTATATGAAAGAAGGCCAAATATAACATTTCCAAAACTTCCTGAGGCGTAGAATTTTACTGATCTTTCTTGTCATGACGATTTCAGTGAACAAAGACTAAGAGACACCCCTCCTCAACTGTGTTGTTTGAAGCACGTCACATTTTAAGCACAGCTTCATCTTTTATCTCTGGCAATAGACCAAATTTGCTCGTGTTTGAGCTTCTCACTCACTTACATAACCCCCTTTCACAAGTAGAAAGTCACTAACTCTAACTAGTATATATTAGGCCTGAAAATTTAACACACCACCGCCACCACACAGGCAACCTGATAAATCCCACGTCAGTTCTCCATTTCTGGACTTGAAATGTATGTGCTATACCATGAGGCCTTGCTAGGATGTTGTTCCAATCCACCTCACAAAGCCACATCATGAACGAAATCAGTAAATAGCAATAACAAATACTTCTTGAGAACATACCATGTACCACGAACTGCACTAAGCAGTAAGAGCACATTGTTCTCGTTCTCACTACAACTCTATGGGTCACAAGCAATTTCCCCCATTTTAGGTAGGTGAATGAGGCTTAGCAAGGTTACATTGCTGGTGCAAGTCACAGAGTCACAAAGAAATAAAACATCAGAGCTTGTAAAGTCAAGGGCCTTCCTATTTACTGTAATACATCTCTTCACCCACAGGGCCTGACAAAGGTCCCTTTATTCTAAGTGATGGGCGGGTGACACACTTAGAAAGAGCAAGAGAACTGAAAGCAAGAATCAGTGATTTCTCAGAAACATTATTTTTGAGACAAGCTGTAATAAGAGTTTGATAATTTGTCTTTTTCAATTTATCAGGAATAAAAGAATCTGAAGAGTAATAATCAAGCGTCAATATTCAGCCATGACTGTTACACTTTCTGATTTACCTCAATAGTTAGTCGGGCTGGGTGATTCTCCAGAAGCAGCTGCTCTGCTATCTCCTGAACTGATTTAATATTTTCTTCTTTTTGATCAAGTTCTCTCATTAATTCCTAATTTAACAAAGAATTAAGAAGCGAGTTAGAAAAAGATCCAAACTTAAAAGACAACTTTGGCACTCAATGACAAAGGCTGTCCTTACCGCGTGGTAATCTTTTTTCCGAGCTATGTTGGTATTTCTTTCACTCCAGTCATAAGCAACTTCCTCCTCTTCTTTTTCATTCAACCAAATAAGTTCACTAGTTGCACGAGTTACAAAATTATGGAGTGTGTCAAGGTGCCGCTCCTGATTCCTGGATGTATTCTTCATGAGGAAAATCATTATAAGAATCATGTCTTTGCCAAATAGAGATAAGGGAAACAGAAAGTTTAAAAAAAAAACAAAAAGCTTACCAAGAGTTTTGCATACTGACTCTCCAATCTGTGCAACTTTTCTGCATAAGTTAGTTTAAGAGGTGCCGTCATTTGGATCTATAAGATGGGATAAAAAGACATCAGGGTTAGGAATCTTAAGGAATCCTGACTCATATTCAATGTATCTACTATTTTGTTACGAAGTCTTTATATGAAGAAAAAACAACAGTAAGCTAAAATAAAATATATTCAGATTTTAAATTCACATACCTCACTGATTTTAGCTTCTTTAAGGCTAGATTCAAATTCTTCAATAGCTCGGTGAACATTCTTATGGTTTTCTAAATGGCTTTCAACACTTGGCAAATCTGATCCCCATTCGGTGCGGTCCAGCTGCACCTTTAAACAGAAAGACACTAGGTTTAAAAAAGAAACTGACAGCAATAAAGGCTGAAACTTTCAGGTAAAGCAAACATTTTTTTACCTGCATCTCATCAACCCAGTTCAAAAGATCCTGAACAAATTTCATGTTGACTTCCTCTTCTGTTAAATTCTGATCCAGCAAAGAAGACTTTAGAAGGGGCTTTCGGATCTGCATCAACTTCAGAGTTTGCAAAGAATTTGTCTCTACTCCTGAACTGAAATTTGGAACTAATCCTGATGGGAAACCAGGCGTGTAAGCCGGCGTGACGGAGGGAGTCAGGCGGGAAGTCAGACCTGATGACAGGCCCGATGTCACACTAGAAGGGGTTAGGGAAGGCGTTAAACTCTGGGTCAGTCCTGAGCTCAGATTGGGGTTTAAAGTCTGTGCAAATCCTGAGTTTAAACTTTGAGTAATTCCTGATATCATGAGCTTCGTCTGCTCTGTCGTCAACAGGCGTCCTTTGCTGTACACTGAGGAACATTCATTCCTTAAGGCCATAATTTCATCACGTAGCTTTGCAACCCTGAAAGGGATAAACCAAAATATAAAAGGCATTTTTCACAAAGAGTGACCCCTAATGTAAACTATGGACTTTTTAGTTAATACTAATGTATCGATATTGGCTTATCAAATGTAACAAATTTATCACACTAATGCAAGATGTTAATAATGGAGGACGGGGGTGTAAGGGGCCATATGGGAACTCTGTACTTTCCACTTAATTTTTCTGTAAACTTGCTCAAAAACATAATGTCCATCAAAAAAAGTCACATATTGATGAAATTTTGCATCACAATTATTTTTACTGAATGTTATGCTATAAGCACTTTCCATATTGCCACACAGTCTTCATAACTATCATTTACAATGAACATAATTACTACACTACATTGTGATCATTTTCCTATTATTTGACAGGCAGGGTATTTCAAATTTTTGTTACTATAAAATATTTCTGATATGAACAAAAGCATTTTTTCTATATTTATTTGTATATTTTCTATATTTAGAATTACTATAGATTCCTGAAAGTGGAGTTATTGGGTCAAAGCATCTTTTGTAATTTTTGTTTCATATATGTATCACATATATATTTATATATTTACATATATATTATATATAGTATAAAACCTGAAGCCCTCCCCCCAACCCACTTCTCAGAGATACAGATTTTTATATAAATGTAGTTTTTCCAACATTTTGTTATGAACACTTTCATGACGAGATAAACAGAAAACTGAAAAGTTGAGTTAAAAAAGACACTTTTCTAATATTTTTCCTTTTTCAAATGTCAAACATGAATATTTTAACTCTAAGTATATTAGTTGCTAGAGTATTAAATGTTATATGTATCACAAAATATTTTTTTCTATTACTTGTCTTTGAAGAACAAATACCTATTTACACCAAAATATACCAGAATTAATGTGACACACATTTTCAACTGAAAAGAGAATAAGAAATATATTTCATAAAACTGTCACTCTCTACATTCCTATCGTGAGTGCCCATGAAACAGTTACACGAAAAGACAGGGGCTGGATAAGCAGCACTCTTACCTCTGGACCAACTGATCTGCCTGGTAGTATTTTCCATCAATAAGAATCTGTACGTCAATTACATGCTGGCGCAAAAGGTTCTCACATTCAAGTATATACCCGGCAATTTCTGCTTCATTCTGAAACTGCACCCCTGATTCTAATCTTTTAGAATCCTGTATTTTAAAAGAATCAACATTAATTCTGTGAAACAAGTTTCAAATCTAGCCTCAAACATGAAACTCGAAACAGTGGAACAGGGTCTACTTGGGTTTTCTCTGTTTTCCCTTTTGGTTTAAAAATAGGTTTTCCCTTGCTCACCACCCCTCAAGAGAGCAAAGAGTGATGATAATCTTCAACAAACTTTAAGTTTTGGTAGACAACACTACCGAGAATCGACCAAAAGTTATGCAAAACTTTTAGTACATGCAAACGCTCAGACCCATCTGCGACAACCTCAATGGCTCCTGAAAGGAACTTACAGCCTGGAGAGCATTTCGGGCAAGCATCAGTTTGTCTTCACAGACGACACTGTCCCTCTGAACTCGATTGGCAATCTGCTGCAACATTTCCAACCTAAAAGAAGGGACATAATGAAATAAAGTCTCTCCCTTTGAAGTCACAGAGTTCCCCAGCCCTGAAAACTGCTGCCCACCCAAAGTAAAACACGAGCCCACACCAACAGTTCAATACCTGTGTCCATCAAAGGATTCATTGCCGAAGCTGATGCAGGAGTTGATCAGGGTCGGACCACAATTAACCGAGAGAAAATTTTCATTGGCATCAAGACTGGTTCGGGTGCTCAGAGTGTTACTGAACACGGAATCGCTGCTGTGGTAACTGTAACTACTACTGTGCATGTTTACTCCCGAAATGATGTTCTTTCTTTGACCGTTAAAAGTAGACTGAAACTCAGAAGGGCTGCAAAAGGTTCTACTTCTACCGCTGAAAAGTGGCAGCTGAATGTTACAGCTGTAATGGCTCCTTAAATACGCTCCGACATGCATATTCAACACATGACAAATAATATGCTGATAACTATGCAGAAGAATCTCGCCTAAAGCCACGCGTTTGCTAGCTGAGGTTTGCCTTTTGCAGCTCGTATTAAAACCCTGCAAGTACGGACAGGGCAGGCTGATCGGGGCGTCACTGAAGAATAACTGCCAAATATTTTCACCAAGCGTCATCCAATTGCAACCATCTAAAAAACAACTCAGATGCCTCACCAAAGCCCAGGTACGATTAGTAAAAGTTACTCTGGCAATACCAATCATCAGCTAAAAGAACACAAATATTCAATCATAGCCTGATTTTTGTCAACGTCCCGGTCTGTACTGAAAACACAAGGTTTAAAAGCTGGCGCTTAGAAGCTCCTATAAGCAACTAAGTTCAATGAGAAACAAAGGACATTTCCATTTTAACCGCCATGTCGTTTGTTTATAAGGTTAAATTATTTGGAAAATCATCCATTTACCATTCTTGGTATGATGTGCTCTCAGGAATGTTACTTCTAATCTTATTACAGTTACTTTATATTTTTAAAAGCCAAAGAGCTAAGCAGAATATCGATGCAAAGCTTGCAGATGTAATTCGTCTGTGCTTGTTTTTCCTTCTATAGGTTACTATCTGGCATAAGAACATTGGCTCTTTCTCACTTGTCTTTTGGACACTCCCATGCCACATAGCTATTATTTACAATTAACAGTTAATGCCAAAAAATTTGTTGTGTCAAGAAAAATGAAGGCATTTACCCAACCAAGCTCCTAAATATTTTCCTGCTCCAACACTACCAAGCCAAACTGTCGCTTCTCCATCCAAAGGTAGATATTTTTCTTTTTGGAAGACAAGAAAGGGGAAATTTGCGAGTGCCATGTCAAATATAGTCAGTAAACGGAAAAACTCAAATCAGTAATAGCAGCACCTAACATTTGTTAAGCAATTATTATGTGTCAGGAAATTAATCATTTTACGTACATGACCTCATCTCTGAGTGAGAAGCACCAAATGTGGTACATACTATCACATCCCATTTACAAACGAGGAAAGCAAGGCTTAGGGAGGTTAATGAAGTTGTCTAAGATTACATGGCACGCAGGTTGAGCTAATAATCTAATCCAGGACTGACTGGCTCCTGGACCTTGAACTCTGACTCTGACCTACTGCCTTTTTATTAACACAGATGAAACGCCAGCTACTCTTCTTTTTCTTTTTTAATTTTTTACTATTAAAGATTGGCACCTGAGCTATCATCTCGTGGCAATCTTTTGTTTTTCCTCTTCTCCCCAAAGCACCTCCAGTACATAGTTGTATAGTCTAATTCTAGGTCCTTCTGGTTCTGCTACGTGGGACGCCACTTCAGCATGGCTTGATGAGCGGTGCTAGATCTATACCCAGGATCCGAACCGGTGAAACCCTGGGCCTCTAGAGTGGAGCATGTGAACTTAATCATTCGGCCATGGGGCCAGCCCCCTCAGCTACTTGTCTGATGACTAAAAATCCACTCTGTAGCCTTTCTCTGGCATGCTTTTCTGTTACTTCAGATGACTAGCTTAGTATCTCATTTTAATCATCTAGAATTACCTCCTCCATAGAAATCCATCTCGGGTATTTCAAGCTTGTTTGGGATCTAGATCCAGTTATGCAGATATAATATGATGCTTTAACAAGACTGCAATCAGTAATTTAATAAAGGACTGACAAGTTAGACTTGCTCTCATATCTTCAACACATTATTTCACATTCCAACCATGTTGCAGTCACGTGTGGGGCACTAGCACATGAGTACACTGAGCATCTCCATGTGTGCACACCTGGCGCTGTGTCAAGCACCGGCAACACAAGGGAGAGCAAAGACAAGAGTTTGTCTCCATATTCTTGGAACTCGTAACCATAGAACAGGCAGTCCCTAGTCAAACGATGGCAGAAATAAATATAAAATTACAACTGAGATAAGTGTTATGAAGGAACAATGCATGTAAATACAAGAGTTATAAGCAAGACATCTGAACTAGCCTGAGAGATCATGGAAAGTTTCTTGAGGAAGTAACACTGGAGCTGAGATCTGAGAATGATTAGGAGTAAAGAGAGACAAGGAGGGTGAAATAAACCTCCCTGCCAAAGGAACAGATGGTGCAAAGATCCTGTGTATGGAGGAGGGCGGGACCTTGGCACACGAGAACTCCTGAGAGATAGCCAGTGTGGCTACAATACAGACAGCAGGGAGGGTGTGGTGTGAGAAGGCCTGAGAAGCGCCTGACCACACAGGCCTTACACTGAAGGCCCAGCCCCTCTGGAGCTCACAGCTAATGAGGAACAGAGACCACAATTCCCATGAACCACGAGTCAGGCTGGGAGGTAAGGATTATGTGGAGACGAATCCACTCAACAAACGTCTCCTGAGGACTAAGCAGTACTTTCCCAGGCAACTGGGTGTAGTGGGAGGGCCAGAATGATAAGGAGTCAGTGATGACTTCATGGAATAAACGCATTTGTAGAAGTGGAGTAGAAAGGGAACTTGATCTGACATTTACTGAGTGTTTTCTAGATGCCATCTCGCTGCCCTTTAAATGGAGGCTGACTGGGTTGGTTCCCATTGCCACACGGAAAGCAGGCCATAGCCAAAAATGTAACAAGAAACAAAATAAGTTAACTATTGAACTATGTAGGAGCTTTTGGATCCAGGCCCTGGTGTCTTAAAAGCCAGTTTAGGAAATTCTCACGTAATTTTGATCGACTTTAAACCTGTAACCACCTTCTCAGATGAGACTTCACATGCCAACCCAGCCTATCAGGTCCTGTTAAACCTCACTTCACTAATTTACTCCTCAAACTTCTTGGGAGAGTTTCCAGATAAGAAAATGGAGGATCAGAAAGACTAAGTGACTTACCCAAGATCAGAGAGCCCAGGAAATGGAAAAAGCAAATGTTGGTGTCTTGTCTGCCTGGCTCCAAAGCTCAAGTTCTTCCCATGAGCACACAGAGCCCCTCCCGCCTGCTCCCCCTCCCCGACCTCGATACCCCTGGCAGAAACCGTCTCTGGCCCACCTTTCTACTTCTGGACGAAGTGCCTTCTCCCTCTCGAGCATGGCAATAATGAGCTTCCCCCACTCTTTTTCTATGTCATTTGGATGATAACCTTGAAGGAGTTTGATGCGTCCAAATTCTATCCAAATCTTGAGAAAACAAAAAAATTTAATATGAAGCAAAGATGTAAAAAAATAAATAAATATTATGCCTGACAAGACAAAGGTAATTTCTGCTTACCTCTAACAATTTATATAGGCGTTTAATTTTTGATTTTTCTGTCTCCTTTGGTGGAATTTCTGTTTCTTTAAACTGTAAATACTGATTATAAAGTGCCTAGAATGAAATGGAAAATAAATGAAGGGCCAAACTTCACAGACTGTGTTCATCATCACACAACGTTACCACTTCAAATGCTATTTACTGTGTCGCATGCATTCAGTGGAATTTCTTTATAAAACTGACACTCAGGGACAGTACCGCTTCCCAGCTAGCTGGTGACCGGGTTATATATGATCTGTTCAGGGTGTAAGTATTGATGGGAGCCATGATTCAGTAAGTGCCACACAGGGATCTGGATAATCATAAACCATGGCAAGTCTTTACTACAGTTCCACTAAAAATCTCTCATCATGCAAACAAGAAAACGCATCCTTTAAAAGAGGCACTTTTCCAAATGGTGCACTTTAGCTTTAAGTTTTGGGAAAAATAATCTGATATAATTCCCATAGAGGAAAAAAAAAAACCTGTTCTCTTCTACATCATGGATCTATCCTTGAAAACAGAATTCTTATCAGATAGATAGGGCTAAAATTTGATTTCAATGCCCCATAGGCCAAGTTAAACAGATTAATAAACAAAGATAGATACTCTTGCTTGCTGCTGTTATTATAGAAGTTTCCACCATAAAATTAAATTATCTAGTTTGCAGATATAAATTTGAGAATCTCTTAAATATAATTTGTTATATTTACTCAAAAGGAGATTCATAAAAATTATATAGCTGAAACATCTCCACATCTAGTAAGTGTTTACTAATTATTTCATCTCAATTCATGCTGTTTTTTAAAAAGTCCCATAAATCTCCAGGCAGACACATTTCTGAAGTCTTGCTGGCTAATGAAATTACTGACATTTCCCCATGATATACTCCCTTTCCCATATTAGGTCCTGTCCTAGGCACCGGCAAGTAATCTGTGCAGTCACTCAAACTTCTTCTAAAACTTCAATAATGTACATAAATCAGAAGCCAATACAAATTTACCCAATTGTCCGAACAATAGGAATCCATTTGCAAATAAGTTGAAATCTGAAAATTGTTTTGAACTCAAAATGCAATTGTTTCAAGACATCCATCAGTAAAATAAGCACAGAAATGCATTATGTGCTAAACACAGTTCATGCTAGATGTGGTGACAGAAAGGAAAACCTCTCTTGCCCTGGAAAGGTTTACATCCACATATGGAGACATCACACAAACGACTTTAAGAGCACTTAAAAAGCATCATAACAACACATGCCAAGCAACTTCATGCCAGGGACAAACTCCCCATGGCAATGTGAATATGAGCTGTTCCACAGACGTTCTGTGCAGACGCATAAACACAATGAATAGCTTCAACAGGGCCCACCCTGGGTTATTATAGTCTTTGTGATCCCAGTTTGATCATGAAAATAAAGCCTACAATTCAAAGAATTAGACTATGTTGTTAATATTCACATTATCAATTTCTTGAAATAAAGCAGACTACTTTGCTATTACACATCCAGATATACAAAATGAGACAACTTTTCTTCAATAAGTTCCTATAGCTATAATGTCTTTTATATTTCTATAATGTTTTGCCTCAAAGAGGTGGACCTGTTTTTAGGTAGTAGCTACTGTTTTACTAAATCATGAATTCATTTATACTGGAAGTCAAGTATGTATTTTTGAATTCATGGTGAAATATGGTATGTACCCGTTACTATACAAAAGAAGCCTCTGAAGTAGCTTTTAACAGAATGTGACCACAGGCAAATACCCAACCACTGTCACACTTGTGCAAGCTTCCCAGAGCCCCTCCTGCCACAGCCATCTCTGGGGCTCAAAGGGTTTCCCAGGCACCGAAAGCAATTTAGCAACGTCAGTTCCAGAATCTCTCTCAATTTATACCTTAAAACTCGCAACAATTCAAAGCTACAGGACTATAAATGTCTTTAAGATGCTGTTGCTATTATGTTTTCATTATTAATGTTTACCTCAATTTTCTCCATGTAACAGGAGATGAGTGAATTAAAAAATTGCCTATTTATTAGTCGCTTGCCAAGGGCAATTTTTCCTGAACTTCTAAAGTTATTATACATTAATTAAAAGTTTACTAATCAGTTCAATCCTACTTAGCTTCTGCAGTGACACAGACCTTTAGTTCTACAGGATTATTCGGAAATGTTCTCTCTGACATTGTGGTCACATGGTGTCTGATCCACTGGATGAGGTAGTTCACCATATTCTGGTATTCAATCCATTTGACTTCAACATCCTGGAAGAATAAAATGACAGAAAAGGTCCATGTCTGCAGATAACAACATTCGTATCTGACATCACTTAGTCAGAGGTCATTTTGTGAATTTACATGTCTTTAATGATGGAGAGCACGAGCTAAATGTTTTCCTACTTTCCACCCAGTCCCAACCCTTCCCACATAAACAGCTTTAAAAACATGCTATCAACATTTGACCACTAAGACCAGCCTAACGAGAGCCAATTCTGATCCAGAGACAGTGGCTGCTGGAGCAGTGTGTTCAGAAGCCTTCTGTGGCTGCACCAAACGCAGCAGGAAAAAACAATGTGATCTGTTTGGGGTGTTTTCCAGGCACTTAAGAAGGGGGAGTAATAAACTTGCCATTAGCCAGGTTAGTTGCCATCTCTGCCAACCTTTTTAGATCTATGTCCACTGAATACCTGAAACCTGAAGAGCTCTACAATATGTAGAGACTAGACAGGAATGAAAACTACAGGAAACGTACACAATGGGATTATTCAAGCACTCATTAAGCAAACTTTTCAAAAATGGGGCAAACTAGAAACTACAAGAACTGCTATGTTCAATTAACTATTTGACGAGTGCTTATTATATTGAAGGCACTGTGCTAAGTGTTGTATAACTTAAAATACTTTAAGACATGATACCTTTTATCAAAGAGCTACTGTCTAGATGGGGAGGCAAGAGAGTCATAATATAAACAGTTAAGCAAAATGAAAACCAGTATTTAATTCAGTGTTGAAATAACTGAAATAGGGAGCATGCGCTAAGGGTTGAGATACGGATCAGGTAAGCATAACTTGGCCTCAAAACAGTCAGTAAAGGCTTCTTAGGAGAAGCAGTCTCTGTGCAGTGTCTAATGACCAGTAGATAATCACTAATGGAGGAGTGAGGGGGAATGGACTCTGAAACGGAAATGCCCTGGCTCCCAGCAGTTTGTGCTGGGACATTGTAGCTAAAAATATAGGTGAGCAGAACTAATATTATGCAGAATTTTGAACGTCAGGTTATCAGATTAGATTTAACCTTGCAAACTATATGTTGTCACTGAAAGTCTTGAAGCTAAAGACATCAGGTTTTAGGAAGATTAATTTGATGACAGTGTGCAGAGCTGATGGGAAGAGAAAAATAATGGAGATAGAAAACCCTAAGAAAGCCATGATCCTAGTTCTTGTGCGAAGAGTAAGAGTCAGAGTTAGGGTGGAGGAAGCAAGAAGATAAAGTAAGCATGGCCAGAAGAAATGTGCTGCAGCAACGCTCACCACTGAAGCATGGCAGACACAAGAGGAGAGAGGAGCACGGGGGCTGGTTCCTCAGGGATCAAAGAGGATAAACTTCCAAGAGAAAGAACAAGAGGAAGGAAATGGAAATAAGTCTAGAACCAACGGCACACAGAGGTGAAGCAAGAGACCAGAAAAGCCAGCTCCCCAGGATGAGCTCCTAAATCTTCGAGTAAAACAGAAAAAAACGTATGTGCAAGGAGGAGAGGCGAAGCCAACAGTGAGGCGGATCAGCTCCAAATGCACCACACGTGCAGGGCTCCTGTTCTCTTCCAGAAACGCACAAGAACTTGTTAGCATGCCCACTACAACATGCACAACTGAACTGATTACACAAACCTCTGGGAAACAGCAGGCTAACAAAAGCCCCAAGTGGTGTGTCAGAGACCTCGCTCTGCTTACGAACCAGCTCTGCTAATCTCGCAAAATCAAACAGCCTTCCTCAGGGGATCGCTTTTAAATCAGAAAAACAATACCTAGCCAACTTATCTCATGGGATTATACGAGTTAATAAACCTGAAAGTGATTTCCACAGTGAGATATCCTATACATATAGGAGGATATCAAATAGAGCAGTTGTACAACAGCAGTGAGTTAAAAATGAAAATCTCCAAAATTCAGTGGTTTACAGATTTTACTTATAAAATGATACGTAACTCTGAACAGCCTACTTTATGAACAACACAAAACAAAATTTTTTTTAAGTTATACTTTAATTTTAATGGTGGTATGGTGCCATGAAAATGCATATAGTCTTGGTTTACCAAATAGCACATTAACTCAAATTCTTTAAAAAATACTCGATATTTAAATACTGTAAAAATTTCTATCAAAGAACTCAGCCAACAGGTCATTACCCATCAGCAGCTGTGTGGAAAAATCAGTACTCACGTTGGCACTGATGCCTTCGCCACCTTCCGGGACTTTGGGAAATGCATCATAGAGAGATGACACATACGTTATTACTGATTTTTCATCAGGTGAGGAGACATCGACATCTAAAAGCAGCAGCATAAGTTATTTCAAAATGTTGAGAGATTACCTCCGATCAGACACTCATGCCAGTCTACATCTAGTCAAGACAACAACTCACCTTCAGGATCCAGAAGTCTTATAACACCGATTTTTTCGGCTACATAAAAAGCGTGCTCTAAATTTGCAAGGTTGCTTTGAACAGCAACAGTATTCATGTCGATCAGGTCCGGCCTGGGAAAAAATTTACGCTGTTAGTTTTCTCACATGTCAATTCACATCATATTTACATAACAATTTCTGCAAATATTAATACTAAGCCTGTGTTGAAATATAGATTTTCATCGAAGATTTTAATATTGCTTACTCCTCTCAGAAACTTTTGTGTGTCAAAACCAAGTACAGCAAGAAAACATAAAAATTTGAATATATATAACTTTCAACAAAGTCTACAAATTCCTCATAATCAGAATATATATAAATATCCGTCCCATTCAACCTCGTCAAGCTCCACTACTCCAACAGCATCCTTCCAATCCAACTAGCAGCCTCTCAATGTTTCTCCCCAAACACAAAAAGCTTACGCTTAGTCCAATGCCACGCTTACGGCATCCTCCACCCAGGATGCACCTTCCTGTCACTATTGTCTTCTCACTACTCATCCTCGAGAGCAGAGATCAAGCCCCGACTCCTCTGTGGAGCCCTCACTAATCTTTCCAGCTTTCATTTTTCTCTCTCTGTTTCCTGAACTCCTTATACTCCTGGGCCTGTGCCAATCAATTTGGCATTTAGAATAATCCTACTTCCTTGCCCTATTAATTCACTGTTTAATATGCATGCACATCTCATCTCTCCCAACGGGTCAACTCCAAGACAGCAAGAACCATGTATTAACAAATTTTCATATTTTACCCTTCTGCTGAGATAGAGTGGCATGTACTTAGTAGATATTCCATAACTATCTACAGATAAGTTGGTAAGTCGGTTGGTTAGTTAGTAATTGGGATCATAAATGAATAACTAAAATAAGCATTAGTTTATATCTTCAGAAGCATGCATGTAAACACACACACACTCTCTAGACCAGACTTCACCTCTTTCTAATTAGTAAGATTGACATGATACTCTAAACCTCAGGGATACTTGACGCTAGCTCTATCTACATAAGACAAGAAAAGACTCTCAAATACTCCTTATATAGAATGTGGCAAATTGGTAGTTGGAATCTTAACTCAAGGCCAGAAGCCTGTCAGGAAACTTATATCTCAAAAACAAAGCAATAAAACAATGCAGAAGCAAATGTGAAACAGTAAAGCCTTCAAAAAGAGTGGCACCCACCCTCAAAATCACTAAGAACCTGTTTATCAACTTCTAAGGAGAGGCTCTCTACAACCTCCACAGGCATTCTGGTTTGCCCAAAATAATCACTTGGGGATCAGTAGAAAGAGTGAAAGGCTCAGAAGTAAGTGCAGGAGGAATGAAATGCAAATTACTTTGAGTACCATTTGGAAGGCTGTTTACATGAGTGACTCTTTCAAAATACATCATTTAGGAAGGTAAACAGCAATTGGTACTCTTATTTTTATCTGATGAGAAAGCAGACTTGCAAAGAAATCAACTGATAGTTTTATAGCACTTTGAAGTGTCCATAACCTTGAAACGCAGCTACGATTATCTACCAACGTTTCCCAGGAAATCCTTTACTGTTTTTCACATGCCACCAACATGATCACTGAAAAGCGATCCTTCTTTTATCATAGGAACAATAAACCCACTGACAACATACCTCTAAAAATAACATTTTTCATTCACATTTTGGAGAATCTGCCAACTTCAAGATTACTAAACAGGTGTGTATAACCGTCTAGACAAAAACAAATATCTACAGTTCAAAAAATAGTTTTTGTTTCGATGAAGTCCACACATTTTGAAGAAACAAAAACCAGGCTTTCTGAGTTTGCCAAATCTCCCAACAAGAAAGGGCATGTTGTTAGCGAACCCTGCCATTAGCAAAGAAAGTAAACATGAGTAATTCAGAGAGAATGAATAAAGTCATTGAAGAATCAAGTTTTTGACTAAGAGAATAAAATACAGAACTTCCTTCAGAATGACATAGTCCTTTCAGCACAAAAGCAGCTGCATAATACACTGAGGTTGGATAACTCACCACTTTTATCACGAATTTAACACTTTAATGGAACAAAAACTGCAATGGTTTTCCTCCATTAAAAGACTGCAGTAGACAAAGAGAATTCATTAAGCAAAAAGTGAAAAAGAAAAAAAAATTTTAAACCACTACAAAAAAGGAACAGCCTGCAAGTGTTCTGAATTCCCTCCCTCTTCTAGCTCATCTCCTCATCCTGTGGTCACTTTCAGTCTTTCATTCTCCTCAAAGAGGCACACGCTGTCTACCCTCCTGCTGTCCTCCTAGTCTCATGGGATAATATAACCTTTAAAAACTTCAGCTATTTTCCACATACAGAAGATTTTCATTTTCATTCCAAATGTCTCATTTCACTGTAACATCTCTTTTTTGTGGAACATTAACAGGAAATTTCATTCCCATCTTAGGTTTGCCTAACCAAAGTCTCTACTATACTGTAAGCGCGGAGAGGCGGCAACCACATTCCTGTACCATAGTTGAGATAGTTGAGCACTAACTACTCTAATTTTCCTAGGTTCTGGAAACCCTTAAAAATCATATAATCCTATACCACCTAAAATAGTACATAGTAGTCTTTTTATGGAAAAGAGGCCATTCTGTTACTTGTGTTATTATTCTATTATAATGCAATCTTTTCTGAATGACTTAGTCATCATGAATAGTAATTTTTAAAATACATATTTATATCCCACTTTTTTCCATAAATGATTAAAAACAGCTTATGAAGAAATAACAACACAAGGAGATAACATAAATTTTAAATTGGAAGTATGAAATCAAGATAAGACCAAAAGATGAAATTGAAAGTGAGGCCAAAAAGCGTAAACCACTTACACCACTTATATGCATGCTCAGTGCCCTCAATTTGTCCCAAAACTGTAGGACAAAAAGGTATCAAACAAAATGGCTATTGCCATAAGACAAAATAATTTTGGATAAAAGTAATATTTATCTTTCATATGACACTCATCTTAAAAGAGCATTCTCCCTAGACAAAATAGACATATATCCACCTGTATATAGATATATATGTATATATGAATGGGCATTTATGCATACATAGGTATGTATGTGGATATATACATGTATACATAATATAAATATACCAATGCCGCCCACACCAATGGATAGCCAAACTAGTGGAACATTAAAATTGCACGAGAGATTTTTTTCAGTACAAACACCCCAAAGTAACTTTCCAGTCCTCCAACATTTTATTAATATATAGGCTCACAAGAGAATTAGATAGGATTTTGAGAGAAAATCTGACATATACAGTGTTATAAAGGGCTGAAGATTAGCACAAGAGACTACCTAAGGCTTCCACGTTATATCTCGCCACACACCAACAAGCTCAACTAGAAGGAACACAAGACAAAGTCAAAATACGTGGACAGAAAGTACTTAACAATGGCCGTTGGGACATACTAGAGGAGCACTGTGAAATTAGCTAAGAGAAGAGTACGCTGTGCAGACACAAGAATGCTAGATCCTGAACCAAATATGTGACAATAGCTGAAAGGACAGATATAAGAAATACCAATAGTCAGAGCCCAAATCAGGAATTTTTTTTCAAAGTCTGAAAACACTGATTTAAATTCATAGAGTTTGCTCAATTATACTGGTTCTCAATTGCCACTTAGTAATTATTTATTGAGTGGATACAGACATAAGTTTTGGCTACTGGGGATCTGAACCCTTATCATGACTATATTTGAGAAATTTCCCTTTTATGAGTCATGATGGCAGGAGAGGAGCAGAGTTCACTTCTCAATACAAAACATTATCACATGGGGTTTTCCTTGCCTCTTTCCTTTGCTCAAGAAATGTCCACAGCATCCCTCACCCCCACATTTGACATGACCTGGTTAACTCAAATTCTTCCTAGAAGACTTGGTTCCACCATCATCTCCTCCAGGAAATGCTTTTCTCTGGTCCCAAATGCTCTCTCTACCTTTATTTCTGTATTCACCGCAATTTGATATAACTATGCATTTATCCGTCTCTCACATTAGACCGTGGGCCCCCTGAGGGCAGAGCCTGTGTTTTATCCACGTTTATTTATATCTTCAATATCTAGTATAATGCCCAGGACATGAAGGTTTGAGGAATGAATGAATAACAAAGGAATGAATCAGCTTTGGGGATTGGAAGGTATCATTGATTCATTACTTCTGGAGACATTTTCCATCCTACGTTTGTTCCTTTTCTTTTTTTATCACTAATTTCTACAGACAAAGCCACCATCTCTGGCTTCCAATCAGGATTTCAAATCCTGGTCAAAATCCACATGGAACAGCATACAATGTCATAGCTCCTCCATAATCTAAACAAATGTGGATCTTTTTGAGGTTTCCTAAAGGCTTTTCTCTGCTGAAAACAATCTGGAAAATAGGTATGGGGTGAAAACAAGTAAGGGATACATTATAAAGTTTCAAAAAACATAAATTACTGCTTCTAGGTTCTGAATCTTCCCTTCTTATGCTCTCATGTGCCCTCAACGTTTAGTAAAGTTGCCAGTTGGCATGCCTTATAAAATAATCATCATAACAAAACAACAGGCATTAACATGTATTGATACGTACTAAGCGGCAGGCAACACACTGAGGGCTGTAAAGGTATTATCTCCCTGAATCCTCTCAACGACCCTAAGCAGCAGGTTGTGTTATCACCCTGAATTTAAAGCTGAAAAAACCGAAGCTTAAGGAAGTTTCATAACTTGAACAAGAGCCCAATCTGACAAGAGGCAGTCAGGATTTGAACCCAGGTCGCTCCCGATCCAAAGCCTGAGCAGTCTGTTACACTATGCTGCCATTACAACCCGAGAACTGACCAAATAGTAACATCTCATAAGAAGCTGAAAAACCAAAATAAAGAAAATACAGAAGAATTCATGCTTCTACTACTGAGGAAAATGATGATGATGACGGTAATACCCATAAAGAAACACAAGAAAGTGTGGGCAGGAGTGCATGTGTGTACTGGCATACTCAGAAAAATAAATTATAAGAAATAAGATGCAGTTTCAGGTTGTTACCAAAACAGTACTCCTCACTATTTATTATACCATTGTTTCCCACCCCGGGAGTGGTTTTAGTGCCCTGATCCAGACTGACCAGAATATAGACAAAGGCCTGGTCATCTGCATTTTAACAAGGGTCCCTCCGCCCAGGAATTCTGATCAGGCATGTTTGGGAACTAAACCATCTTAGAATTCCTCTTGTCTCTAATAAATCTTTCATTTTCTTTCAAAATTACCAACATTTTGTATTGACAAGAAAATCCAAAGTACTAGCAGATAATTATGTACAAGACAACGCAAAGCACATACAAACACAAGCATGCCCACTGCCTGACACCTTCAGGAGGAGACGGTGAAGCTTTCCACTCTTTTCAAGTATTGATTTTTATTGTTTAAATCTAGAGGAAAAGAACACGTTTAGGATTGGGGATGGGAGGGCGGGTGGACATTACATGTTGGCTGAACTCGGGAATACCGTGTAAAATGATGAAGTCTGGAAAAGACAGCATTTGGTAACAGATTTTTTTTTTTTTTTTTTTTTTTTTTTTGGTGAGGAAGATGGTCCCTGAGCTAACATCTGTGCCTTTCTTCCTCTACTTTGTATCTGGGACACCACCACAGCATGGTTTGATGAGCAGTGCATAAGTCCGCACATGGAATCCAAGTTCACAAACCTGGGCCACCTAAGTGGAGCACATGAACTTAACCACTAGGCAACCAGGCCAGCCCCAGATATTTTTCTTTAATCAAAATCAAAAACCCCTTGGGACCAAACATAGATGCAAAAATTCTCAACAAAATTTTGGCAACCAGAATTCAGCAATTCATCAAAAGGATCATACATCATGATCAAGTGGGATTCATACCAGGGACACAGGGATGGTTGAACATCCACAAATCAATCAATGTGATACACCACATCAACAAACTGAGGAATAAAAACCACATGATCATCTCAATAGATGCAGAGAAAGCATTTGACAAGATCCAACAGCTATTTATGATAAAAACTCTGAACAAAATGGGGATAGAAGGGAACTACCTCAACATAATAAAGGCCATATATGACAAACCCACAGCCAACATCATTCTCAATGGGCAAAAACTCAGCGCCATCCCCCTGAGAACAGAAATGAGACAAGGATGCCCTCTATCACCACTCTTATTTAACATAGTTCTGGAGGTCCTGGCCAGAGCAATCAGGCAAGAAAAAGGAATAAAAGGAATCCAAATGGGGAAGAATAAGTGAAACTCTCGCTGTTTGCAGACGATATGATCTTATATTATAGAAAACCCCAAAGAATCCATTGGAAAATTTTTAGAAGTAATCAACAACTACAGCAAAGTTGCAGGGTATAAAATCGACTTACATAAAATCAGTAGCATTTCTATACTCTAATAATGAACCAACAGAAAAGAACTCAAGAACACAGTACCTTTCACAATAGCAACAAAAAGAATAAAATACCTCGGGGTGAATTTAACTAAGGAAGTGAAAGACCTATACAATGAAAATTACAAGGCTTTTCTGAAAGAAATGGATGACGACATAAAAGAGATGGAAAGACACTCCACGCATATGGATTGGAAGGATAAACATAGTTAAAATGTCCATTCTACCTAAAGCAATCTACAGATTCAACACCAACCCAATCAGAATCCCAATGACATTCTTTACAGAAATAGAACAAAGAATCCTAAAATTCATACGGGGCAACAAAAGACCCTGAATTGCTAAAGCAATCCTGAGAAAAAAGAACACAGCTGGAGGCATCACAATCCCTGACTTCAAAACATACTACAAAGCTACAGTAATCAAAAGAGCATGGTACTGGTCCAAAAACAGGTGCACAGATCAATGGAACAGAATTGAAAGCCCAGAAAGAAAACCACACATCTATGGACAGCTAATCTTCGACAAAGGAGCTGAGGGCATACAATGGAGAAAAGAAAGTCTTTTCAACAAATGGTGCTGGGAAAACTGGAAAGCCACATGTAAAAGAAT
The DNA here is from genome assembly GCF_037783145.1 of Equus przewalskii. Classification (NCBI taxonomy): domain Eukaryota; kingdom Metazoa; phylum Chordata; class Mammalia; order Perissodactyla; family Equidae; genus Equus; species Equus przewalskii. Next base: position 53,987,056 of record NC_091849.1, read on the forward strand.
GAAAATTGACCATTCTTTTTCACCATTCACCAAAATAAACTCAAAATGGATCAAAGACCTAAAGCTAAGACCTGAAATCATAAGGCTTCTAGAAGAAAATGTAGGCAGTACACTCTTTGACATCAGTATTAAAAGGATCTTTCCAGACACCATGTCTTCTCAGACAAGGGAAACAATAGACAGAATAAACAAATGGGACTTCATCTTCAAGGCAAGGGAAAACAGGATTGAAACAAAAACACAATCCACTAACTGGGAAAAAATATTTGCAAGTAATACATCCGACAAAGGCTTAATATCCATAATATATAAAGAACTCACACAACTCAACAACAAAAAATTAAACAACCCGATCAAAAAATGGGCAGGAGATATGAACAGACATTTCTCCAAAGAAGATATACTGATGGCCAATAGGCACATGAAAAGATGTTCATCATCACCGATCATCAGGGAAATGCAAATCAAAACTACACTAAGATATCACCTTACACCCATTAGAATGATAAAAATAACTAAAACAAATAGTAACAAATGTTGGAGAGGTTGTGGAGAAAAAGGAACCCTCATACACTGCTGGTGGGAATCCAAACTGGTGCAGCCACTATGGAAAACAGTACAGAGATGCCTCAAAAAATTAAAAATAGAAATACCATATGATACAGCTATTCCACTACTGGGTATCTATCCAGAGAGCTTGAAGTCAGCAATTCCAAGAGTCCCATGCACCCCAATGTTCATTGCAGCATTATTTACAATAGCCAAGACATGGAAGCAACCTAAGTGCCCATCAACAGACGAATGGATAAAGAAGATGTGATATATATATACAATGGAATACTACTCAGCCATAAAAAAAGAACAAAATTGTCCCATTTGCAACAACATGGATGGACCTTGAAGGAATTACGTTAAGTGAAATAAGCCAGATAGAATAGGACAATCTCTGTATGACTCCACTCATATGAGGAATTTAAACCTGTGGACAAAGAGAAGAGATTAGTGGCTACCAGGGGAAAGGGGGGGGTGGGGGGTGGGCACAAAGGGTGAAGGGTTGCACCTACAACACAACTGACAGACAATAATATAAACTGAAATTTCACAAGATTGTAACCTATCATTAACTCAATAAAAAATTTAAAAAAAGAAAAAAAAAAACACTTGGGACCAGCCCAGTCAGGTAGCGGTTAGGTTCGAGTGCTCCACTCTGGAATCCTGGGATTCACTTCCCCGGAGCAGAGCTATACAGTGCTCATCAAGCTGTGCTGTGGCAGCATCCCACATACAAAATAGAGGAAGATTGCCATGGATGTTAGCTCAGGGACAATATTCCTCAAGCAAAAAGAAGAAGACTGGCAACAGATGTTAGCTCAGGGCCAATCTTCCTCACCAAAAAAGAAAAAAAAAACCTTAAAGTTTGTGATTTGAGATATCTAATCATCTGAAAGGACATTGAGCAACTTTTCTCAGATTAAAAAAATGTAGAAAGGTGGTCACCAGGGGCTGGGGGAGGGGGGAATGGGGAGTTATTGTTTAATGGGGACACAAATTTCAGTTTTCCAAGATGAAAAGAGTTTTTGAGATGCATGGTGGTGATGGTTGCAAACAAGGTGAATGTATTTAACATCAGTGACACTCTAAAATGGTTAAGATGATGAATTTTATGTTATGTATATTTTACCACAGTTTTTAAAACTTAATTTTTTTTGTTTTTAAGATTGGCACCTGGGCTAACAACTGTTGCCAATCTTTTTTTTTTTTTCTGCTTTATCTCCCCAACCCTCCCTGTACACAGTTGTATATCTTAGTAGCAGGTACTTCTAGTTGTGGGATGTGGGATGCCACCTCAACGTGGCCTGACCAGCGGTGCCATGTCCACGCCCAGGATCCGAACCCTGGGCCGCTGCAGCAGAGCACGCAAACTTAACCACTCAGCCATGGGGCCGGCCCCAAAACTTAAAAATTTTTAAAAGACAATTTTTACATACTTGAGAGAAAAGGCTATAATGAGATGGGAAAAAGTAATGGGGCCATGATTCAGGTGTCCTATGATTTACTCCTAACTTGCTCTCCGTTTGATTTCAAACACACATCCAGAAACCTGTATCTCAGTTCCCTTCTACAAAAAATGCAAATCAGGAATTACAGAAAAATCAGGAATTTCAAGAATCATCTAGAATTCCATTTATCCCTAAGAAGCATCCAGAAATCCTTGTGGAGATGGAGGAAGGGTATTTTGGGGTGTCACTGGCATAAGGTTTAAAGAACCCAGCTGATGTGCCCCAAGTCTCAAGAGAAGATTCGTGTGAAAGCACTTGTGAATCTGAGTACAAAGAGCAATGTACACAGGCTATTAAATCCACTGGCACATAAGCAATGTAATAAAATGTAATCAGAGAAGGCATAACTTGGTATGCTAATTATAAATAACTCTTCCAAGCCAACAAACCAGCAAGTTCATTTGTTCACTCAATATTTAAAAAGCATCTACCATGTGCCGGGCAGTGAGGCACTAAGAACACAGGCACTGTGTCTATGGAGCTCATAGCTCCAAAGGGAGCTCGAGAGTAAACCGGAGACAAGCTGGCTGCAGAGGAAAGCCAGGGAGAGGGGAAAAGCACACACATGCTCTGTGCTTGCAAGGAGCTCAAGGACAAGGAGACCAGCGCATGGGCGAGGAGCCAGCAGCAAGGGGAACATGCTGAGAGAGGAGGCCGGATGGACTGCAGGGGCCAAGATGATGCAGAATCTTACGAACTTCTTAAAGGATTTTGAACATTTTTCTAAGAACGAAGGAAAACCTTTAAAATGCATTAAGGAGGATTATAAGAGATTAAGTGATCAGATCTGAAGTCACATGGAGAAGAAATTTAAAGTGGTGAAAGTGCTCCCACAGAATCCAGGTAGGAGACTAGGGTGACTTGCAAAAGAATGCAGCAGCAGTGGGGAGAAGTGGGCAGGCCAGGAGATACTGAGAAGGTCAAATCCCCCCCACAGAACTCAGTTTTATAACACTGGCTATCGTCATGAGGGGTGTAGGCATGGGTGAGGGTTAACAGAGAGAGAAAGGAGAACGTCGAACAGGCAACCTCGAAAAATTGCACATTTACTGGCCTTGTGAAAGAGGCTGAGTCTGAAAAGGGAACTAGGCAGGAGCAGCCCAAGAAATGGGAAAAACCAGGGACGTGCAGTGCCACAAAGCTAAAGAAAAAAAGTATTTCAAGAAGAAAACAATGGTCAATGGGGCCAAATACTGAGAAGTAGGAAAGATAGGGCCCAAAAAAGGTCCACGGGATTCAGCCACACAGAAGGCACTCACGACCCTAGAAAAGCGCTGTGGTGGCTGTGGGGCAGAAGCCAGACCAGAGTGGGGATTGGTGGAGAGAGGAGTCCTCTGTTAAACAGAAGCAAAGACTGCAAGGACGGATGCAAATGAAGGTAGGTTTGTATCCTTGACAGCAAAAGCAAAGACTTTCCACTTGCTGGCTTCAATTTTCTCTGACAGCAGGAATTGAGATCATCAGTTAATGGTGAGGGAAGAAGAGGACAGGTGGGGGGAGGCGGGGAGGAGTGAATTAACAGATGGAAAAAGACTGCTGCTGGTCAGAACCCTTTGAGGCCGGTAATCATGAAGTTATAGTGAAACCAATCTACCCTGCAGTTAGGACTTTCGCTGGTGCGCTTGACGGCTTGGGTACGTGCACAGACAAAGCAGATAGCTGGGCTCATGCAGGGTCAGGTTTTGCTGGAAAATTAGTATATACTCAGCAGCATGCAAGGAACTGGAAAGGATTCTGTGGGAGTAAAAAAAAAAAACAAACAAAAAAACCCACTCCATCTACCTGGAGATGAGTCTTAGAACCACCTCTGTACTCCAGAACACAGCTCACCAACTCACACACAGATGCATGAAGCCACATACACATGTCACTTACATCTGCTCTTCACTAGATCGCACAGCAAGAATATGCGCTAAATAGCCCTCACTTCTACGATGCCAGAGCAGTTACCATAACAAATTCCTGAAGATGAGTGTTCGGATTAAATCATGTTCAGGCTTAGCGTATTCCGACTGTTCTGATTGGTGCAAAAAGCATCTCACCTGAGCCCCCTCCCCTGGGGGGAGGTACAGGGAATGTGTAACAGGGTCGTCCCCTCTCCCCCAGCAAATAAACACGAACATGCAAGAGACCCACCCACAGTTGCGTAATAGGGTGTAGACAGTCTTTCTGCTCATATTTGGGCATATACTGTTGAAAGAAACAAAGCCAAGAACTCCAAGATGGCCACAAGCTAAGAAGGTAATTTTCCCTTTTCTCAAAACTAGATACCTGAGTTGAATTCAAATATTCTTCCTATTTCTTTCCACAAAGTGACTCTCTACTAATGACAAGGCAGAAAGCAAAGAACGAGAAGCGCTATAATTTACGGCAAGCTCTCTTAGCACTTCAAGACTGGAATCCAACAGCCTCAGAAATTAAAAGATACTTAGTGAATTACGACTCTCCCTTCACAAAGAACAATCAACCCCATAACCACCTCACAGATTTCAATCAATACAGGCAACAGTATTGATTTTGATAAAGAAGTAACTCCTTCAGTACCTCTATGTTAGTGAACTTATGAGAGTAAATTGTAAGTAAACCTGAGTGACTAGGGGATAAATACCACCCTCCCCTCAAAAATCAGGGAATGAAGCAATTTAGTTTTTACTCTGGTAGAAAATAAAATATTAAACTACGTTGTACCACTGAAAAACCTAAGAATATGAATCTATAAACGAGTCAAAATAAAAGAAGTGTTGTAACAAAATAGATGGACTAGCACAGAAAAATAGATGGAGTGAAGATGTGCTGGCCGTTCCCGCAATATAAGAGAAATCTTCATGTAAGAGAAAGGGAGGAGATGCTGAAGGAGGATGCAGGTTCCAAAATAAGGGGAGGCTTTAATCGAAGCCCATCTTCGCTCAGGCTTTCTAGTCACATGTGCTGATTAGGGGATGGGGAGCAGCAAATGAGGAGCCGAGGAGACTGACATTTCCTACATACTTCCTAAATCTCCAGCATTGTGATAGGCACTCTCTCAATGTGATCTCAAGACAGCCCCCACTACGGTATTCTAACTTCTTAGATGATCACATCACTCTGAATTGTGCCAACTTATTTGGTCATTTTTTTCCCCTAAACTCTAACACACACATGTTTAGACTAACAGCTTGGACACCAAACAGAGGGAAACACAGGCCTGCAATTTCAGCTCTGGCACACACTTTAAAAGCCAAAGAAAAACAAGTTTATGAATAAAGGGGTAAATTAGAAAAAGAAGAAGAGAAAAAACTGAATGGGGTTTAGGGCTACTAGAATGCAATTAACAAAGGAAGGAAGTGTTTCTTTCTCAAAGGCATCCTGGAGGGGAAACAGTACAGAGGGGGTATGTATCAATGCAACCCTCTTGGCAGACAATTTAGATACATGTCTTAAAATTTTAAATGCATTACTCTTTCACCTAGAAATTCTACTTCTAGGAACTTATCTTACAGTCATAGTCACATATCTGCACAAAGACACATACAAAGTCCAATACATTTTTTTTAAAAGCAACAAACATAATGTCCATCATTAAGATGCTATTAAATAAATTATGTTACATCTATACAGTAGAATACTATGCAGTATTTAAGAGAATAAGGTAAACCTATTTGAGCTGATATGGAAAGACGTCCAAAATAAATTAAGGAGAAAAAGAAAAAAATGTGAAATAACATATATATACTATTCTCTCATTTGTGTTGTAGAAAAAAATTATATACATGTTCAAGATTAGGTGCTTATGTACATTATATCTCAATAAAGCTGAACCTTCCCCCTAAAAAGAAAAATAGGTGTTTGCATACTCATAGAAAACTTCTAGAAGAATATGAAAGAAACTTAACAGTGGTTGTCTCGGGGAAAGGGACTAGGAATCTGGGGAAAGAAATTACATTTCAGTACAGACTCTCTCATTCTATTTGAATGTTTCATTATGTTAACGTATTGCATTTCCGGTTACTTGCTTTTTTTTTTTTTTCTTCAATCACAGATACAAGAAAAAGTAGGACTGTGCTAAGGAGCACCTCCTGCAGAGAGTGCTACTGAATTTACCAGCTTTCGTGAGGGGACCGACAGGTGAGCCTTCTTCCTATCGTGGCTGTGTCACTTTGTCAGTTTTCTGACTCAAAAACGGAAGTAGGAGAATTGGGGCAATGCCTTACTTCATGTCTGTGAGGATCTATTTCATACGATAATGGAAGGCTTGGAACGTATTAGAGAATTTCTGTAAAGTAATCTGAGGAAGAGAGCCAGGAACACAGAAAGAAGGTAACAGAAGCAGATGCTTCCTCTGAGTCTTTACACGCCAAACCATATCCCTAAAACTGCACGTAAAAATACACAGATACACTAAAAACGGTCACGGGATGTGGACACTCATACACCTCGCCTGGACGCAGACGCATTACAGGCAGTGCATGCGAGCTCTCCACGGATTTAAAAACACGAGAATGGTTACAAGTTACCCATTTAGGCCCTCAAGAGTTCAACTGTTTTGAGTTTGCTGGGTAAGGTAAATAAGCAATCTGTTTTTGCCACACAAACTGAAATACTCAACAACTTTCCAAAAGATGAATAACCTTCAGGGCTCTGTGTCTGTGCCCAGCCCGTGGCCACACAAAGCAGGCCCACACCTGGGTGTGTGCACACACACGTACACACACCCATAGCTCTGGGTTCTGCAGCCTGAGGGCACTCCAGCTTCTGAGGGAAAACAATCATCTAGTCAGCGGAATCCAACTTCCTATGGGAACATTTCAAACCCTAAAGGGCCTCCTCCCTGCATTAAACCAGTTCAATCCGGTTGAGCTTGTAAGGTGTGACGGAATCCAAGCACGTGGCTGAATCACGGGCCTCCAGGTCATACTATTAAACACCATGACTCTGACCACAGCCTGGCAGTCTGACCTTCCCAATCGCAGCATCGTTACACACTTAATATAATGAAAGTGGTGGCCCCATTAAATTCTAATTCAAAATGCAAACAATGAAAAAAATAACTGCCACCCAACCACACACTCAGACAAGTGAAACATTCCTGGCTGCCTAACTAGAAAATATTTAAAAGCATGCTCCTGAATACAACCTACTTCAAACATGTTGCATCTTACTTGGGTAATATATTTTTAAAATGCTGATAAAAAGAACGCCAGGGGCCTTAAAAGGAGATTGAAATGAATGAAGGGGATAAATTAAAAATAAGAATAGGACAAGCAGAAACTAGTAGGCAGAAACAATCTTTCTTCAAAACACACCCCCCCAACCGCAGCATTTCAGTCTTGCCATTCTGAGTATCTTCCCATGTGGCCATCCTAGGTTGGCCCGGCCCTGCTGCACACTTTGTGCAAGAACACCCGCCTTGTTCTTTCTGGCTGTGGGCGCACATTCATGTCCACGCCTGCTCAGGCAGATGTGTTTTCACGCTGAGCGATGCTGTGCCTACTGTTTTGGAACTTGGCTTTCATCAATGTTCTAGGGCAGATATCGACTTGGAGAGACTGATAAAGTCAGACAAGGCAGGGCTTTATTTCTCTCAGAAAGAAAAAAGTCAGTCTTACTGTGATGCCTGAGCATACTCTTAAAAAAGCACACAGAACTCTCAGTTGCACCCTCTGCTTGTTAGAGCCGCCTCTGAAGAACGTGTACCACGGACAGTAACGTTACTCCTCCGTGTCTGTCTTAACTCTTGGCGACTTATTCATCCACTAGTGTTTAGGGGACACTCCTAGAGTCCCTTGGCTACTGGTGCTCAGTTCATTCTACTTCATCCTCTCTCGCTATCAAGCTGCTTACTCATCAGATGCTTTTGTGACAACCTTTTGATCTAAGTCCATCAAATCCAGTCTTTCTTGTTATTCTTTTGAATGAAAATTCAGGTTAGGGGCAAGAGTGAGGCTTATTTACCTAAGATCTCTCACCAGTTGTGGTTTTCAGTAAAAAGATTCTAATATGCTTTAAAGACAAGTTCAACTATACAAAACCAAACAAGCAGAAACTAGTACAGATATATGGTATTTTTACTATTTGAACCCTTTCCACTGTAAACTGAACATAACAAATAGATGTTCCTAGAAGGAATTAGGAACAGAATTTCCTAAGATGGAATTAATAGAAAAACATGATGGATTTATCAGTGATCTATTTAAATAGAACCTAGAGAACCATCTCTTATAATCACTTGCACTAAATCATACTTATTTATGATTCTTATTACCCACACATAACCCAGGCTCTTCATCCTTTTTAGGATAATACGCTATACTAAGACTATAGAACAGTTCATTGTTTATTTTGCTCTTACTCATGCTAAGCATCTTAACGTTCTCTTACCATCTATAATCCTTACGAATTGTTGCTGATGCTGTTTTTATAGATGGCTAATTCTAAGTTAAGCAATTAGTGTTGTCTCATTAATTTCTTACAAGAGACAAAGATCTTAGTTGGCGGTTATATATGTTACTACTATTCATTTAGACATTTCTTAAATTCATCAGGAATTTTCACATATCTTTGATGAATATCATTAGTTTTCAAGGGTGGACTATCACAACTGTTCTGGTCAGTAGTTCCATTTCTTGAGATCTAGTTTGCTTACAGGAAATGAAATAAATAGTTACACAGAAGTACATGGGAATCCAGGGCAATCACCTCCAGTATTTAAAACATATGTGCTGTTGAGCATGTTATCTTTTGACCTCAGTTCCTTTGATAATTTAATAACTTAATAAAAACGGAAATAGTGCCATCTGTTTCACAGGATTGTGATAATTTTAAAAGCTACCATATACGAAAAACAGCTGGGACAGAAACTGATACATGGTTAACATTCTGCGTTTATTTCTTGGGGACCTACTATGTGACAGTCGCTTTCTTTTTACCTTCATAGATCATTTTTTACGCATCTGACATCTATAAATTAGTCTTATTATATAAATTCCTCTTCATTTTCATTTCATATAGTTCTTTCAAGAAACATAAATATTACAAAATTAAGTTTTCTATGGAACATTTTAGGATAACTGAATAGTTAATAAAGAATCGCTCACTGGGATTAACAAATATTGTCTCCACTTTCAAAAGTCATATTCTATGAGAGAACACTAATAAAAATATACTAGACAATCCAAATTAATGTACTTGATTAATAACTTTTGGTAATATTTACATTAATACAAAATCTGAAGGAGGCTATAACTCTGTTCCCATTTCAGATCAATATTTCTAAGTCTTTAGAAGATATCTCCACAAAAATCTTATTAAATTACCTATTACAAGTAATTGCTGGTTTACTTTAAATAACAAATATTATCTATTTTCCTTCTAGTCTCCAGAGACGTCTTTCATCTTCTACCCAGGGCATGCAAGCTCGCTGCAGGAGCGACACCACACCCCTCCTTCCATCCTGCCACAATCATGAGGTTCTTTCTTGCCAAGCCCTCACTCCCTCCTAAGATCCTCCTCAACAAAGCATTCCATATGGTTAGACTTGGTATCTGAGTTGCAACCAAACCCATCTGCCACCTCAGATAATTCTCATTACAGAAGTCAAATAGAATTCACATAAATAACAAAACTTTTAATCTAAAAAAATACCAAAAACGCCCAATTAAGCAGATATGTTTCCACAGCAAATTCAAACACATCGCAAAATTTATGGGAATAATTATCAAGTATAAACAACTGTTAAATAAGCACTACCTATTAAATGTGATTATTACCATCCAATATCCAAAAATCTGCTTATAGTGATTTTTCAATTGCTTATAACTTTGTCTCTTTTGTCTTTAAAGTAAATCAAGGCATTCAACGGCATAAACCATGTGTAGTTCAACTCCATCTATTTAATTCTTTTTTTTTTTTTTTTTGGAGGAAGATTAGCCCTGAGCTAACTGCTGCCAATCCTCCTCTTTTCACTGAGGAAGAATGGCCCTAAGCTAACATCCATGCCCATCTTCCTCTACTTTATATGTGGGACGCCTACCACAGCATGGCTTGCCAAGCGGTGCCATGTCCGCACCCGGGATCCGAACCCACGGAAGTGGAACGTGCGCACTTAACTGCTGCACCACCGGGCCAGCCCTCAACTGTGTTTTAAGTAAAAAGAAAGGCCTGAGGACTTTAACTTAAAATACAATTCTAACGATGAAAGCTTTCTTCTAGTGAAAGAAACCACCATGATATTTTACGAGGCACAGGATAACGTAAAACCTCAGCAATGAAGAAATCTTGTCAGCATTTAAACCAGATATTCCGTATTTTTACCATGAATTCTAACAAAGGAAAACAAAGCCAACTAGGAAATTGAAGTTCACAGTTAAAGCTAAACACTTTTCTTAAAACGATCACTCTGCCAAAATGAAATCCAAAACAACTAACATTCACAAGATTCAAATTCTCTCCCAAAACAATGTAAGCTCTGTAACATTAAAATTCCCTTGGAAATTTTAGGATCTTTGACATACACAGTGACATTTAAGTCCTTAGGAGAAAAACGCACAGCATGTATATACCCATTTGTACTTATAATCTTTCATAAGTATTGAAGAGACAAAGCCTGGAGACCATTGTTTTTAAAAGTCAATTATTTTAGAAGAATAACTGGCTTCTAAATATTTTGCTTCTACCTAAAACACTTCAAAGAAGAGCACAGAGCACACCCACAAAGATGCATCCTGACATAAATCCTTTAGGTATAAGAATCCAAATGTTTTTCTTCAAAGGCCCAGAAGATCTTATCAGCCCAGGTATAGAATGTGTCCAACTCCACGGCCTTCTGACGGCCTCGTGTTTTAGGTCACATGGGAAGTGCAGTGTGATCATCGCCATGTCTGTAACCACTAAGCCCTCTTGGCACCGTGTTACTCAAGATGTGGTGCTTCACTCCGGACAAGCGTTGGCAAGCTGATCCTAGTTTTGCTTTTTAATTCAGCAACTTACATCTACCTCTATTGAAATGGTGTCCCATAAAGGAAGAGCACTATTATAGTGTTTAAAGAGGGCTCTTGGGTGTGGATACATGAGAGATTCATTACAGTTTTGGAGACGCTGAAATTTCCAAAATAAAAACGGGAGGAAGAAGAGGAGAGAAAGAAAGGGAAACGAGGGGAGGAGAATGGGATTTCAAGTCAAACAGAGCAGGGTGACTTGCTAGCAGTGTGACCTTGGTCAACCTCAGTTCTCTATCTGTAAGAGTGGGAGATTAACAGTGTCTGCTTTATGGGACTACTGGGAGATTTGAATGAGCTAACACGGAGAGCAGTTAGAATGCCTCACATGTTGAAAGTTAACAAAATATTAACTATCACATATAATTATTATTTTTATTGTAATCAAACAAGTTTGTTAGTTTAATGAGTTTATAGCTCAAGCTTAGTCTATTTAGGAATAGATTCAGTTCTTCAACAACATGATGTAATCTTTGAAAACCAAGAAAAATAACAGATCAAGGAATACATCGTTTCCAATAAATATTTTCCAGGAATTTAGCTTCTTATAAGGCAGTAAGAGTATGGACTCAAGAGCCAGTGTCTGGGTCTGAATCCAAGTCTGCCACTTGCTGGTTGTGTGATTTTAAGCAAGCGCGTCTTCTGTGTCTCAGTTTCTGTCTGTTAACTGTGGATGACAACATCCCCTTAAAGATGTTGTGAGGAATAAATGAATTAACATATGTAAACTGCTTAGGACCGTGCCTGGCACTTAGTGAGTGCAATGTAAGAGTTAACGTGGATTTAGTTGTCAATAATTCTCACTGTGAAACCATTTACCACCATGAAAGTAGCTGTTGTTAAACCCAACAACCCTAGTCCAGACTAACCAGACTAGGAAATTATGATTGGAGACTTGTGAGCTCCAACTCTGAACTAAACCCTCACCTTACTACTCATCAGATCTCCATCTACACCATCTTGGTCATCTACTGTGGATTTCATACATCAGTGCCCAAGTCACCGGCAAAACCCAGACATCCTATAGCTATGAGTGTCTGCGCATGTGCACTAAAGCTTAGAGAGACCATCTTCCAGTGACGAGAATGGGATGTTTTTATTTTCACTTGCCTGTATTGTCTAATTTTCTGCCATACACATGTATTGCTTCCATAATAAGAAAAGGTTATTTTAAGATTTGGAAGTGAAAGAAACACATCTCATATTTGTCTAAAGAAAAAACTCACAAATTCCATACCTGTATTTGTGAATGATGGCATTAAATAGTTTTCCATCTCTCCAGCAGGTAGTGAAATTTTCACACCGTATTCCAGCATAACCCTCTGTTGCCTGCTGTGTCCACAGCAGCAACCTCTCTTTTGCAGACATGTCCTCTGACTCTCCAGTAACATGGATATCTGATATCTAAACATAACAGAAAATGTGAAACCATTAGGAAGGAAGATAGCTCAGATTATGAACCTACTATGTGCCAAGCACCTTATAAGTGCTACTTTACTTAATCTTCATAACTCTCACTTGTAAGCCAGGTATATTTTCCCCATTTCACATAAGGGAAAACTAAGTTTCAAAAAGGCTAACAGATTGAAAAAGTTGAATTTAACCCAAGCATCTAATTTTTTTATTATACCAAAACACGGCAGCATCAAAAATTCTACATCCCTCTTTAGTAATCAGATTTGTTAAAAACAACTTAAGCATATGTTTTTCCAAGTTCAAATGGATCACAGTAAAACCTACAAATTAATCTACATTGCCACCTGCAGAGCAGAATTTGATCCAACAGGTATTCTGTGGAAGGAACAAAGCAGGAAAATAGGACCCTCTCCAATTAACTACAGTCCATAACAATTTGGCCTAACGTCTCTCGCATCTTCTCATCAGTCTTTGCTCAGCTTGCTCAACATGAAACCTTTATTAACTGATTTTTCTTCCTATACTTTATTTTCATTAATTTTTCTAAAAGTCTCTTCCATTAAATATTAATAAAACAGATACCCGTTCACATGATTTACATTTTCTTAAGAACCTCTTTGATAAGAGTCCTACTTAACCTGCTGATAATGACATTAAGGCACAAAGTGACTTTACCAGGGGTCACACAGTAATTCCAAAGCTGGAATTAACACAAACAACTGTTCCCTCAATCAGTGAAGGACACAAAGCCAAGGGATCAGGAAGACAGGCGGCAAGCCAGGATCAGGAGGGGCAAGTCAGAGGCTGGAAGCGAGACACAGGGAGGTACCAGTCACTTTGTAACAGGAAAAAAAATCACTGAAGTCATAAGACTGGCTTCTAGTCCTGGCCACCAGTCCCAGAGCTTTGGAGAGTTCAATTCATGTCTGTGAGTCAACTTCCTTCTCTACAAAATGAGGAGGGAGGAGGCAGAAGCAGACAAGGTTTAAGGCTCATTTCAATCTAAAGTCTCACTATGATACTGTACCGATGACACAGATGTCAGAGGTCAAAACGGGGAGACTCAAGCAACTGAAAGCAGAGAATAACAGGGCCCAGAATAAATAAGACTTTTACACGTGGCAATGCCAGGCTCACACAGGAAGCCCTTCATTCCTCCCAGCTGCCCAAGACCTAGAGGCAGGGCCAACCCGGGGCAGGAAAGCTGCAGCAGTTAAAGCCCACAGCAGGCCTGGCCGCCCTACCAGCACCACGTGGAGATGACGGCCACACACACCCTTTCTCTAATAGTCAGCAGAGGCAGCTGTGCCCTGGGGAGTCCCCCTCAGCCACAGTCCAAGACACTCTCCTTGACAAAGGCCGGGATTTGGAAGTGGAGCAAAGTGTCTCAATTTAACCATCTTTCCCAGGAATTTGTGCTAATCTCCACTGCATGGAAAAGAACTGTTTATGAACATGTTACAGTGCATAGATCGGAGGGATTTCTTTCTTCTTTTTTTAATGTTGACAAAAAGAGCTGAAAAATCACCAACATTTTTCCACCCAACTTCCAAATGATATTTCTGGTCTAAAATTATGCCAGAGAGCCTACCTGACAAATCCTGTGAGTTTATATCCCATCTCTACCACTTACATGCTCAAATTACTTAACTGCTTTAAGACCATGCCCTTCCTTGTAAAATGATGATGATAATTATTACACTGTGTGGTAAGAATTCAACGACATGAGCACAGTGGAATGCCTGCCACATAGTAAGTGCCAGCTCAGCATGTCAGTTATTTTATTGTTGTGGCTACTATTATTCTTCTTGACAAAGGGAGAGGCAAAAACTTGGCTCCTGGGGCCGGCCTTGTGGCTGAGTAGTTAAGTTCGCGCGTTCTGCTTCTGCGGCCCAGGGTTTTGCCAGTTCGAATTCTGGGCACGGACATGGCACTGCTCGTCAAGCCATGCTGAGGCGGCATCCCACATGCCACAACTAGAAGGACCCACAACTAAAAACAAAAAAAATACACAACTATGTACTGGGGGTCTTTGGGAGAAAAAGGAAAAATAAAATCTTAAGGAAAAAAAAAACAACTTGGCTTCATTATTCTCCCAATTCTCTTCCAGTAAAGAGGAGTAAAAGATAAAGTTTTAAAATTTGCTGCCTTAAACTAATCTAAATCCATGAAAACAAGCATTCAGAGAAACTAACCTAGGAAACTGTAAATGGAAAAGTTGGACCTCCAGGTAAAATTTCATAAGATGTTCCTCTTATCCTTTGTTTTTGGGAATTCTTATAACATAGGAGGTATAAGGGTGGTATTTATAGCTATATAAAGAAAAAGAAGATTAGCTGGGGAGAAGGGGTACTATTTCTGCTGGGTCAAGAACATTCCACGCCAGGCCAGTCACAAAAATAATTACCTATTAACAAGGTAAGTCAGTAAATTTCAACTACAAGGTCCCAGATTGTTATTAATTAATAGGTTTGAGTGCTACACAGCATTTTACCTGAGGAAGGGTATTAAAGGAAGAGGAGTTCAAAGGTCTGAAAAAGGTCTAAATATCACCCAAGAGAAAACAGTATATTCTTATTAAGTAAGTTTCCAATACACGAATTTCAGATTACTACACACACACACACACACACACACTCTCTCACACTCACCATTTCAGGCTGTTACACATGCATACGCTATTTCAAAAGCCACAATTTAAAAATACACATTCAAATATGTTATGAACCAAACTTTAACTCATCAAAGACTACTAACAGATTACTCATTTTCAGCTTCTCCTGCTATTTCCAATTAACTGAATATTATCCCCACATGGAAATTTAAGATATTTTTCAAAATATACTGTTTACCATTTGCCCCTATCAGAGTATACCATTTTTCATGATACTCTGCAACCAAAAGTAAACAAAATAATAAATTAAATATTAAAAATCGTACGTCTAGGGGCTGGCCCCATGGCTGAGTGGTTAAGTTCGCGCGCTCTGCTGCAGGCAGCCCAGTGTTTCGTTGGTTCGAATCCTGGGCGCGGACATGGCACTGCTCATCAGACCACGCTGAGGCAGCGTCCCACATGCCACAACTAGAAGGACCCACAACGAAGAATATACAACTATGTACTGGGGGGCTTTGGGGAGAAAAAGGAAAAAATAAAATCTTAAAAAAAAAAAAAATCGTACGTCTACACTTATCATTCTTAGCCCCTGATTTGAAACCCTTGCATTCAGCCAAAGAGCCTGAATCCTCCATCGACGACAAGTTAATGACGGTTCCACACTCAGGTTGGATTCTAGGAAATGACCATGCCTCCTCCCTTGAAATTCTGGAAGCAATACCGTAACGATCAGAAAGGGTTTCAATTCATAAGATTCCAATCCCAACCCCAACAGTAATGGGATTATGGCACAGAGCTATTCACATGAGCTCTCAATTCCATTTTCCTCATTTTTAAAACTTAAATGACGACATCATAATTTCTACTTCCTCAAGTGGTTCTAAAGATTAGATGAAATAATCCACATCAAGCGCTTAGCAGAGTGCCTGTCACAAAGAAAACTCTAGAAATGTTGGCATCTCCCACCACAATTTCATTACCAGTATTTGCTGCTTAAAGCTTCTCACCAACAAGCTGTCAGCTAGCATTAAAAACAAACAAAACACTTTATACCAGAGTTCCTTTGGGAAACTCGAAGCCCTCATGCCTCACATCCAGGTCATTGTTGGCCACCACTCAAATTCAAGTTCTTCCTGTCCCTGAGCCTCTGGTGCTCATATTTCATCTCTGCTTCATCTCTCCTGACCCAGCTTGCCGCCATTCCCAAACTTCCCAGAAATATCTATTCCATGGTAAACAAATCTCTTACATCTTCAACACCTTACATGCTTCTACCTTTTACTGAAGCCCAGGTCTCCACCACTGCATTCAGTCCCAGATACCATTAGGCCCACAGGCAAGGCAAATTAACACCTACAATAATGCAAACCCAGTGGTTTTCCAACTATTACCCGTGGACTCAAAGACCTCATATTTGACACTGTAGGCTAATCATCTTCCTCTCCTCAAAAATGACCCCTAACCCCCATAGGTTTGGCACCTGGCTGAATATGTGCCTGTCTCCATCTAGCACCCCATCCTCTCAGTCCTTTGTCTTCTCTGATCTTGTCCTCTTGAACTGGAACTATCCCACCTCAGATATTTAACTTCTGACAGCAATTTCCTATTCTTCCAGCACTTTCATTCCCTAATTCAAGCTAAACACATTTCCACCTTCATCAATATCTCACATTCCTTGACTTGCCCAACTTTAACACAGTCTGTGAGCCCTCTACGATCTCTGCCTCCTTCTTTACGTGGTCATCATCTACCACTTCAACCGATATCCTCAACCTCCTCACACCTTTCTCTTTACCCCGCAACCATCCAGCCAAATCTTAATCCTGATCAAGTCAGCTGGATGTCTTCTCTGCTCTTGCCCTAAGCTATAAAGCTCTAATAGAGAAAACCATACCACCATGTGCACTGCTGCCACAAATTCCAGGTCTGCAATCCCAGCTAGGCACTCCAAGAAACCTGGCACTACTTCTTGTCCTAATTGGTCAGTTTTTCCATCCCTTACAATGGTACCTCTTCAGTCCTTCACTATTTGCCTAAATCTTCCTACCCCACCACCTCTTTTTTTACGTTTAGCAATCACTTTTCATCTCCTTTGTTACATGGAAAATAGTGCCATGAGTAAGAACTCTCTCACTTCCCTGCCCTGTTCCCCACAAACTTTACTTTCACATGACCCGCTTTCCTCCTGTGCTCTGAATCCTTCCACCTCCTGCCTCCTGGGAGGCCCATTCGATCAATTATCCCCTCTCATCTGGGTCTTTGCTCTCAGTATTTTACATGCCCAAGACTCTTCCATCCTAAAATAAATAAGCATAAATAACCTGCATAAACTCAATTTCCTCTTATCACTGCCTCTCTCCTCAGTAAAGTAACTGGAAAAAAGCATTTTATAATTTTTCATTTTTATTATCTTTACTCACAACCTGTGGTGATGTGGCTGCCAGCCAAATCACTCCGCTAAAACTAAGCAGAGGTGACCAGACAAGAAAGTGAGGGAGTTCTTGCTCATGACTATTTTCTCAGGAAAGAAGGAAATGAGACTGTTTGCAAAACTCAACAGAGGAAGAGGTGGGCACAGGAGGAGAGCAGGTCACGTGGAAACTGAAGACTTGAAAGAATTATGAAGGGTCACCTAGCACCTCCTCTCTCATAGTCTCACTTACTCAACAGGCACTCATAAATGTCTGCTGTACCATTACTATCATCCTCATGGTGCTTACAGTCTGAGGATAGAAAAACAACACCAAGAAGAGCTCACGGGTTGTTTTCCAACCCCTCCATTTTCTAATCCTGAGCTCTCTGAGGCATCTGTCCCTGGCACTCTTTCCTCCCTGGCTTCCTTGAGGTCGCTCCTTCCTGATTTTCCTCCTGCCTCTCTGGCCAGTCCTCCGCAGTCTCCGTTAGCGGCTCCTCTGCTACCCATCCTTTAAGCATATTCCCCAGGGCTCGGTCCTCAGTCCTCCCCTCTTCTCACTCTCCCTGGATACACTCATCTACTACAATGGCTTCAACTATCCCCTCCACACTGATGACTCCCAAATCTCTATATCCTACCCCAACCTCAGCCCTGAACTCAAGATGTGTAAATTCCGACTCCTAGGGAACACCCCTGTTGAAAGAGCAAAACTAATCACTTAGTGAGCACTTAGATAAGCCTGACATTATGCCTAAGCACTTCACAAATATTATCTCTAATAATCCTCACAACATACAATCTAATTTTATAAATGATAAAGAAGCACATGATAAAGAAGGTTATATGACTTGCTCAAGTTCATGCAACTACTCACAGGTAAAAGTAATATTTGAACTTGAATCTGTCCAGCTCCGAAGCTGCTACTCTAAACCACTATATCTCACAACCTACTCAAACTCACTGCATCAAAAACTGCATTTCTCTTTGTCCATCCTGCTCTTCCTTCTGTATTCCTAGCTCAGAGAGCAGCCCCATCATTCACCCACTTGCCCCCAAATCAAAAACTCTGAAGTCCTTCTTGATGCTTTTTCTCCGTCTGCACCTACATTCAATTCGTCACACAGTCCTACGCAGCCTCACGCCTCCTCCATCCACTTTAACACCCACCCCAAAAAACTCCTCATGCTCCAGCCACGCTGAACTACATCTAGTTCCCTCACATTTCCACAGGATACTATGCATTTATAGGTGCCCTCACCAGCCTCCGCCCCATGCTACCCCTTCACCCATCCTTCTCCTTGAGGAAGCTCCAGTTGATGCCACCTCCAGGGTGTGTGAGGTGTCCCATCATCCTCTGTGCTTCCACAATATCCATACATGCTGCTATGGTAGCAATATATGTTGTGCATCACTATTATCTGTTGATATAACTTCTCTCCCTCTAACACATGAGCAAACATATTCAGAAGAACAAGTTTTATTCATCTTAGTGTTACAGTACCTAACTCAGCCAGTGCTTGGCACAGAACAGACACCCAATGAACATATGACTTTCTGCTTGAGTTAGGCACCTTTGGAATCTGCATTAATTCACTCAAGCAACCCCAATATCATTGCTCACTTCTGCTTCATCATATACTTCAAGGTCCCACACGGGAAGGAGAGGCTTTATTACCTATGGTGGATGTGCAGCCCCCAACCAACAAAACTGATCTACCCACAAAAAAGTCACTCAGCTAAGTAGGTTTTTGTCCTCTTATTATTTACACAATAGAAATGACACATGCCAACGTTTTTCAAAATATTTATTTTGGCAATGTGTAAAAACAACCAAAATCTAGCATTTGTCCTCTGTCCTCTAAGTTCAAAGAGAACATCATGGGAGGAGGTGAACACACGAATTACAAAGTCTTTATGTCACAAGTTCAAGTGAACTCCAATGTCAATCTCAATAGTATCTTTTAAGACACAATTATGATAGGTCTGAATAAGCTTCCACCTTCTTCTAGAACTGAGTCTCATTGTTGGAAATCTGAGGTTTGTATAAACTGTGGTGTCTTGGTCTGCATCTCAGGAGCTTTCTATTTTACTTATAATCAAAATAACTCTTTTGGCTTATTTTAACTTTTCAACTAACTAAGCAACTTCACTGATCTTTTTTCTGGCTTATCTGCTTTAGATGTGAAATATTAGTAAATAGCTTATGACAGATTCTGTTTAAATTTACTTTTATTATTTTCAGATAGAATTAACTCAACTCTCACATGAAAATAGTACTGAATTGGTTAAAAAAAATTAACAGAAAACCACTCAATATTCATGTACTTTTTGCTATATGAATATACACTGAATAGGCCAAATCTTTATTTCACTTGAATTACAGGGGAAATGTTATTTCCTTCCTATAGAGTAAAACACAGAATGTGGTGGTCCCACTACATGGCTGGAGCAAGAATGGGTAACTTGCCTTTTACCACCACTCTGCTTATGTGTAGTCCTCTTCCCAGACTGTCAGAGCCTAAATTAGAAAGAAGAATCTGCAAGATTTTTATGTCAAGTGCAAATATTTTCCAGGGCCCTCACAAAAGCTGGTTTACAGAGAACGGTTCTAGGCTATAAAAATACTCAACATAAGGAATTCTCAAAAACTGCCTGGTCATGTTAGAACGGGAGTTCTCCAAATGCCGAGTCTAAAAATATTGTTCCTACTAGTAATAAAACAAAGGCTCAGAAAATCTAACCATTTAGACAGGAGGTCCTCAAACCCATTTGAATTGGAAATTTGGCTGGTGGCTACATATTTAACAAAATTATTTCGAGCCCTCTAGGCAAAAAAAAGAATCCAGTTACCTAATATATAAATTTATTTTCATAGTTCAGGATTCTGGGTCTTGAGAATAAAGAAGTTACCACTCCTATGTTTTATGCTTTCATGCCATATAAGCAAGATCAAAAACAAAAAATCCTGAAAACTAACCTCAGCCTTAAAAAAAAAAATCACCACCAACAACAAAAACCCTCATACTCTTTCCTATATTCACCTCTCTTTTTCCCACATTACCTCTACTCTTACACACAACACTGATACTTGACTACATATTGTCCCTTCTCCCTCTTGGCAGAGCTGAAACAACTTCCAATGATTGAAACCCTAACAATTGGAGCTAACAGAAGAAGGTGCAGGGGGTGGTGGGAGAGGTTCTGGGGGATAAAGGATTGTGGATAGGGAGAATTTAAAGGCAAGAAATAAAGGCTGACCCCAATTCACAGAGGCATTCTCAAACACTTCTACCTGTGGCATAACCAGACATAGGCCTGCTCAGTTCAGGCCTGACAAAGCACCTCACAGAACACAGTCAGGCAACGTGAACCACGGTCTTAACAAAGAGCTAAAGGACATGCTAAAACCCTGCGAACAAGCAGACTGTTTTGCTTCTGCAATCTAGGAGCCAAAGAAACCAGTGCTAGAACTCTCAAAACATAAAAGGATGAGGTACTGCAACTCTCCGAAACTTCCTCACGTGTGCCAACTCATCCTGCCAGCCACGCACTCATCTGCTAGGGAAGATATATGCACCCAATAGCATGGATATATTAGCTGTCCCAAGATTGCTTTGAAGGGAGAAGAGGGTCTTATATCCCCATTTTCTCTCTTTTCTTACTACCAATTATTGAGCTGAGGTAATTATTATCTTTAGCCTGCACTGTTACCTCTGGTCTTCAATGTCAACACCAACGACATCTTTTAAGACACAGTCATGATCGAACTAGAATAGTATTGGGCTCAAGAGAGCTTCCACCTTCTTCTGGAACTAAGCCTCAGTGTCTGGATTAGTAACTGACTACTAACTAGTCTCAGTGCACCAAGTCTTGCCCACTCTCACTTCCCAGTCTAGCTTGCTCTTGACTCTGCAGCCACAGTAATCCAGTTCAGTATTCAGTGATCTCTCGAGACTCAAGCCATCCTCTTTCTAGTCTATGATCAAACCATATGAACCACATGCTCCCTCTCTCCTAGGATCCTCTGTTCAAGCCACTTCTCCCCTTGGAACATTCTCCCATACTCTGCCCAACATGGCACATATTAAGTGGTGAATAACTATCTGCTGAAGAAGAGGAGGGAAGGGAGACAGGGAGGGAGGGTGGGAGGAAGACAAGGATGAAGGATGAGAAATACATTTCATGTTTTCATTTGGTATAAATGAGTTTAACCTGTCACGTCAACCTTGTCATTTTAGAAAAGTAAATGGTTTCCAACCAACCTCACTTCCCAATAATAACAGAACACCTGGACCACCGCACAAAAGTGCCCAGCAGCGAGCACAAGCCCAGAGACTACTCAGAGAACCCAACGTCAAGGAGTGAACCTAAGCTTCATCTGAATCATTTTTCTAAAACAATTTCATAAACTTGACACAGTATATAGCCTCGAAATGTCTTTTCAACGAAAGAAAACAAGCCAACATATCTCATCTCACAGCGCACTCTGATTTAATTCACAGCTTACTGCTAAATGACTCACTTACTGCTAAAGGAATTGCAACAGACTCACTGTGTTGGTCAGCTGAGGCTGTAAATGTGAAAGTCCCCTGAGCAAAGTCAATGCCACGAGACAACTGGGCAACAGGAACACCCTATTTTTACAGATGCTGTCATGGTTCTGGCATGCACTGACTACACAAGAACAGCCAACTGCCAAAGTTGAGTCAGATACTCCCTAAAATATTATTCACGTTAAAAAAAAAAAAAAAATGTACAGGGCTGGCCCTGTGGCCTAGTGGTTAAGTTCAGCACCCTCCGGTTTGGCAGCTTGGGTTTGGTTCCCAAGCACAGACCTACACTGCTCATCAGCAGCCATGCCATGGTGGTGACCCACCTGCAAAATAGAGGAAGACTGGCATGGATGTAAGCTCAGGGTGAATCTTCCTCAGCGAAAAAAAAAAAAGTACATATTTCATTATCCTATACAAAATTTTTAAATAATTATAATTTTTTTAAAGATAAAAAATGTTATCAAATTTATTATTCAAATAATTTATGTGTAACACTGGAAAAGGCAATGTCTCTAAAGTTAAGAGAACAAAGATATTTAACTTAGAGAAGGCTATAAACAATAGTGAAGGATAAGGAATTGGGGAACTCAAATTGAAAGGACACACAGCCATCTGGCAGAGTCCCTCATCTCACTGCTGAACAAGATGAGACTAAAGGAGGTGAAGTGACTTGTCCAGGGTCTCAAGACACGCTAGTAGAAGGCCTAGCATGGGTAGGGCTGGGGTATGGACCTGGGTCTCCTAAACTCCAGTTCAGAATCTGCAAGATGAAGAGTGAAATTTCTCCTTCACATTTAGAAAAGAACTCTCTCCTTACAACTCAGACTAACCTTCCCTTTGTGTCAGTGGCCAGAGTGGTGCCTCCTTCCAGTGCAACCACTGCTGGGAAAATGGCTGCACAAACGCAGGTCATGAAAGGGCATCCCCTAGATTTGCCTCAACCCCCAAAGTCAAGACCCTTTTCACCAGAACTTCCCAGCCTCTCTATTGGCAAAGCAGCTGATACACAGAACGCTGCACATTTTCAGAGGCAGACACATCCCTGGATCTTTCACATGAACCGAACGTCAGGGTTCACAGAAATTTCCTTGTAGGCACACAACCTTAACTGACAGCCGCCCCGCCCCCACCCCACCCGACAAGAGCAGATCTGCCTCTGGCATTACGTTCTCCTCCTCTCTCCTACCAGAGCTACTATCAATAATGCCTTTGAAATGTGTCTGTCCTCAGGTGTAAATAACCAAGGTTAGCTTCCAGAATTGGTTCCTCCCAGGAGTTATTTCTGTTTCGACAGTTTGACAAAATTTTAAGCTAATTATGGAATTAGAGGAATCCACTCAGCACACTGTCTGATACGTAATAGGTAGACCTGGATTAAATTTAAGTCTTCTGACTCAAGATGTCATAGGTTCTCTTTCTCACCAAATCTATAATAGTGACTCCCTACAATGTTCCTGAAAGAGCTGTATCTATCGATGAGCCATCTCACTTCACAGAAGCAAAAACTGACTTCAGGGACACACAGTGGATATAGAAATGAAGGCTAGTCAAACGTTCTTCCCTGCAGAACACAATTTGCCTACTGGTTCAGCGGATTAGACACAAGAGTGTTATCAAAGGAAATCCAATCCCTTCATATATTTTTGCTAACATGAAAAACAGAGTTCATACTCTATTTGAGAGAGTTCAGGTATTAATAAGAATGAAAGAAGCAGTTTGGAAAAGGCAGATGTCAAGATTCTTCTACCTCATGAGTCTCTTAACATAATTATTTCAAAGGTAAAAGTTTACCATTGGGAGGAAGACTGGCGCAGAGCTGTGGAGGGTGGTGACCTGTGTTTGATTCCTGACCCCACCACTGCCTGGCCCTGCATCTTCTCTGGGCCTCAGTTTCCTCTCATGTAAAGTATCTCCTCAGAGAGTTGCTGAGAGACTAGGACGTCATGCACCCAGGGTTCAGAATAGTGAGCCGAGGGTACTGTGCACCAGGGTGAGTTTTATTGCTAAACTCCTTTATTCACACTACTTGACACTGTAGTCAGGCAAAGGCAAACTCCATAGTGAATTTGTCAACACCGGCAAATATTTCCAAGCCAAGACGTTCACTTCCAAAGACAATCTCTTCAAAGACGTTTCAACTATTTTGGCAGAAACAAATGTAATCAACACATTTTTAATGCCTGATTCCAAGTTTCAAAAATGTGTGAAAACGCTCCCCAAAATATTTTTAACTGCAAAGATGGCACAAATATTTTGAAAATCCTATCTAGTTAAAAATTGTCTCCCTACAAGGAAGAGTTAACTAGAGGATAAAAGCAGCAAGTTGATAAAGTTCAAGTACTAATGCTCTAAATTGAAAGCTTCCTTTAGCAAACGCTCATTTATTCCCTACTCAAATATGAGGGAAAACTAACAGAGATATAACTGTTTGTCTTGTACAGCAGGGGACTTTAAAATTTTGCTTCTCCTTCATTTAACTGAAAAGGCAGAGGTATCATAATGCTGGTAGAGACTCAAATTCTATGCAACTATTTTATAACTAAATTTTCACAAACTAGTTATGAAATCCAAATGACTGTAAATGGTAAAAAAAAAATCAACGAAAGCATTTTCATTAAAAATGATGAAATGGTTCAGAAAGAAACGAATTACCAAATGACCTCTGTTTTCAAGATCTATAGCAAAAAGCTACCACATGAAAGGAGAAACATTTAGATTTTATCCTAGTCTTTGAATTCTAAGTAAGATTCTAGAGCCTAACATTCACAAAAGGCTTGAGTAAAGAAATAAATATTATACTTCAGTGAGCTTAAAATACTAACGTACAGTCATGTGTTGCTTAATGATGGGTATATGTTCTGAGGAGGCGTGGTTAGGCAATTTTGTGGTTGTGCGTACATCAGAGAGTGCACTTACACAAACCTAGACGGTATAGACTACTACACACCTAGGCTCTCTGGTACTGATCTTATGGGACCACCATTATATATGCGGTCTGTCCTTGACTGAAAGTTGTTACGCAGTGCAGGACTGTATTCTAAGATTTTGAGATGGTTCTCATTTTTTTTTAAGTTTTTCTAATATAAAAGTCAATTAATAAACACATTCAACTCTTCATTATTCAGACACTGATGAAATAATTTATACAATATCCACACTCCTTCTCATCCTTCTCTTCTTGGCTTGTTTCCTTTTGGCCACTGTACTATTCACTGACAATTTACCAAAAGATGAAAAGAAACATAAAATAGTCCACTTTTCATGAGTTAACATAGCTACACAGGATGGTGGGAAGTTAAGATTATTCATGATCATCATTCCAGAAGCCTAACTTTCAGGTGACTAGGTTTACAGCCACGGTCCCTGCCATTTGTTCTGAACAAACAATGGGATATAATGCATGCAGAAAAGGGTCATATTTTATTTCTCTCAGAGTGTCTAATTTTGGTTCAATATATAACAAGTACATAACAAATGTTTGGTAGAGAAACAAAAGAAGGGAGGGATGGAAGAAGGGATGAGAATACTAAACAAACAAAAAGGTAGGCAGCTACACACATGGATTCACAGAAACTTAAAACTGAAAGAGATATATATGGAAAAGGTGGGTAACCTGTATCAGTTAAGAGTTCAGCTTGGTAGACCATTTTGGGTGAAATCCAAGCTCTTCCACTTACTAACTGAGTGACTTGAGCATGTTATTTAACTTTCCTGAGGCTCAGTTTCCTCCTCTGTAAATGGATTCATAACAGAATCCTTTCACAGGCTTGCTCTGAAGATTAAATAACACAATGGTGGAGTGTCTGGCTATAGTAGGATTCGACAAATAGCATTATTATTAACAGAAGCATCAGGATCTATTTCAATATGCTCCTTGTCTTGAAAATGAAACTGAGATCTATTGAAACGAAGAAGGCTGTCCGAGTCACACAGCTCTCTGGTGGCAAAGCTTGACTAGAACTCAGACCTCCTGCCTTCCAGGCCCATAATCCACACTGCTTACCAGAAAACCCACATTGAGAAGAGAACAAGATGGCAAATGCTAAGCTAGAGTGACGCTCATTCTCAAAATTATAGTGTGTCTTTAAGGAACACGTTAGAGCGTGCGTAAAACATACAAAACAGTCTCTCAAGTCCCACCAGAAAATATTCTGGTCAAGTTAAATCTGGAGTAAGGCATTTTCAACAAGCATTCCAGATGATTCTACTGCAGGGACCCTGGGGTCACACTTTGAAAAGCACCGCTGTAGAATAAGAAAAGAAATAAGCTGCCTATCCATAGTCTTGACCATTAGAATCACCTGCGGAGCCCCACCTTCATCTCTGACATTAGGATCACTGGGCTGACATCCAGACAGCTGTGGTTTTTAAAAGCTCCTCAGGAGACACCTACACATGTGGTCAGTTAGAGAACCAACAGCCTACAAACCGAGAAAACAACGGTCTTTGCTGAGATCAGTATAACAAGACTGGGAAGAGGCGCAATTTGTGAAACTAAAGTAGTAAGAATGCTTTCTGGGAAAAGTTTAAGAGCAAAGGGAGGAGACCTTGTCACAAGGTCAGGGAGCACGTGAGTCTTAGACAAATAAGGGATCCCTGAAGAAGGTGCAGACAATGAGCTCATTACTCCCTGTCCCCAAACATGGTCCTGCCTTTGCCACCTCTGTTTATAACACTCATCCTTCATAGACGAACACCAACTCCTATAAATGCAACCCCTGCTCTGAGCTCACAGCTGTCTCCTTCAGAATATGAAAATTAACCAAAGTGGGATGCCGTGCCACGGTTTAACCCAGCTACTGCCGTTTACTGTGTTGCCTTCAGGACATTATTTAATCTCTCTGAGTTTCCAATTCCTCATTCTATAAAAGAGGAACTGTCTACTTTGCCTATTTCATACAGTTGGTAGGATACTCAAAAGATACTGTCTGAAATCATTCTTCCAATTCCAAAGCAATATACAGATCTAAGATACTCCTTTTTTTTTATTTACATCTCCTTATCCTAGTCAAGATGTAACATGCTTATGAGATTTGTATTCAGTAGGCACTCAAGCAGGGGCTGGCTGAGCCACCTCCACAGCACCTCTAAGCCTGGGTGGCCACTGTAGGTCAGCACATGATTGCAAGGCTTTAAAGAGGAGGTAGGCTGGTCACCTACACTAAGAATGACAAATTTCAAAGGACCAGGCAAGGTCAAGTCAGAGGCTTAAACTAAGCTGAAGGTTAAGATAAGTTCAAAGAATTGCACACTATTCTAGTGGGAGGTTGACTCAAAAGTCATGGAGCCCAACCGTGCACACAACTGACAGAGTCAGAATGGATCAAATAGGGAAGATATGAGAAAGATCTTGAAGGAACAAATAAAAGGCATCCTGGCTAACAGGCCATTTCGGGGATGTAACATGGACTAATGAAGGGGCTTAGAGTTCTCATTTGCATCTAATTTTCCAATGAAAAATGTAAAATCCAATGCAAGATAAAGAGTTCTGTGCAAAATTCTAACTGAAGATAATTAAGCAAACAGAGTCAACTATCTCCAAGACAACAGGAAGAATGTCCTTGGAGGGGTAGCTAGGCTGTTGGTTCTGACTCTTTTCATGCCACTGAATAAAGTCTTTATTTGGACCACATGCAAGTGAGACGGCCAACTCTTCAGAGAAGTAATGACTACCCTATTCAGTATTTACCTAGAAGATCTGAGGCTTTGTTAAGTACCTCCTTATCACAATTGTTTACCAAATCTGATGGGGAGGTCGATGACTTATTGTCACATACACTTTCCACTCAAGTTTCAAAAATCATTAGATACACAAAGCGGAAAGAAGGATAAAATCCTTAGCATGAGGACAATGCAAGGGAAAAAAAGGCCTATGTAGCACTTAGGAAACCGACTTTAAGAATTTCCACTAAAGGAAAAATGAAGGGCTTACTGGAAGCCAAATTATGCAAAAAACAGTTGGAAAACATATGTGAGGAAAGTTGTGGTTACACTCAGCACGCAGCGGCCAAGTAGTTTCTCTCTGCACTGACTTTTACGCCAGCCGTACGTGCTTCATGACAGAGACCGGACGCTTCCTTTTTAAAATGTAACCACTGTAAAATGTAAATAGAACGGATGACATAATACCAGCAAGGTGTGGCAGTGAATATATACAGGAACACCTTCAGGGAACTCAGCAGCTAAGGCCAATGAGGATCGTGCACACTAACCCTAATAAAACCTCATTCTGCAACTGTGCAAATGATCTCTGCCCAATGATACAATGACCCTGCCAAAACTGTGTAACACACATGTACTATTTATGTCCAGATTTTTTTGTTAAAAGACAAAGTCAGGAATAGCTTAAAGAAAAAGCCATCAACTCCCAACTAGCAACATGGAAAGTTTGTATGGATAATGCACTTCTCAAGCAAGTAAAAAAATATTCATTGACCTTTTAAAGACAAGTAAACCCTCAGAGAAGTAACTTGTCTAAAGGTAAATATCAGTGTTAGGAATAAAGATCTCAACTTTCCAGCAGTCTGTGTCGTATTCAAATTCTTATGACGTGCTGCCCAAATCATTTCTGATTTTAGACTGGGGCAAGGGAAGAACTCACATAACAAAGAGTCAGAATAGATGCGGGCAATTTCATCTATGCCATCCACCCGCAACACAAACACACAAACACACACACACACACACACACACACACACAGAATTGAAAGCAATTATGTCAGTGTGCTTGTTCATGAAAACTGATAGAGAAATGGAATTTGGCTTTTTAAACATGTAGATCAGCAAGTCAGGACTGCCTGATAATTGCATGCTGTGGTCCCTACATTTGTCATGAAGCTATTGTCCTGTCGTTACTATTTTCTGATTTAACTGTTACCGACAGTGCAGCTAAGTTTCCAAAAATTATTCCATAGGAAAAGTCAAGACATTTGAACTAGAGAAATTCAAAAGATGTGCATTGTCTTAAAGCAACGCTTTTCTGAGTCTTGCAACACTAACAAAGATGTACAGGGTTTTAAAATCAAAGTGTGATTAAAGAATGTGGATATCACAAAAAATAAAGTCGTAAAAATCAAACCTAAGGCTATGAATAAAATGCACCAAGAACTCTACAGCTTTCACATAAACAAAGATGAAATAACCTTTAACAGGTTAAATTACAGACTCTCAGTCAGAGGTGAGCAGCTGGAGTTCTTATTTACACCTTAAACTCAGTCTCCACGTTTCACTTACCTCGTTTCCATCCGTGTCCTTGGAAGTCGAGGACACATTAGTACAGAGAGAGTGACATCTCTTTTTTTCAAAGTGAAAATGGTGTATTGCACAAGGGTGGAATCTCTCAGCATTTTGCTTTTCTTGAACACTGCTGTAACTCGTTGATGGGTCTTCCGAAAACCCACTTTTTCCAAGTGATCTCTCGGCCCCATAGTGAATGGAACTCAAGCTGGCTGCCTTTCGTAAAGAAAAAGCATCCGATTTTCTTTGGAATGTTATTTCTCTTGTGTTGACATCATCTAAATGTTTCCTCTTTGCACAATATGGAGTGCTGTCTTTTTCTGAAATCCTTGCATCCAGTGCACTAACTTTTACTTCTGTTTCACTGTCAGGAGCAGGAGAAACGTTCACATGGGGAGATGAACCACCCGCAGCACTCGGCAGAAGTTTCTGTTTAACATCGTCAACTCCCACTTCTGTCTTCTCTTGCTGACTACCACCTTCCAGGGTGAGGTTTGGGGTAACAGATTCCTCTCGTGCCAGGCCCTTGGATAAAAGAGCTGGCTGTCCTTTGGAGAGCCGAGTGCTGCGCTTCTTGCCTTCATTTTCACTGTTTGGCTCTGCTGAGTCCGTGTCATCTACAATTTTCTTGATCGGTTTTCTTCTGAAATATTTTCTTCCGGGAGAATATTTTTCAGGGCTGAAAGGAGTTTTCGCAGGGTCTAAATACTGTTCTTCCTTCTCAGCTCGTACACATCCACAGATATTCCCCATTTGATTTGCAGGAAATCACAGTTCCACAGACTCACTCATTTCAAAATCCAGGGCTTACTTAGATCTCCATTAAGTCCGAAAATTCCACTCTGACCTCTAATTCCTCAGACTTTGTGACCGTCCACTTCAGCCTGAGGCCATGTTGCTTATGAGAAAGGCACACGCAAGAAATGCCATGGCACCTTGCCCAGCTGGGTCCCTGTGTCTCATTAGACACCGTGGCTTATTTCTGGCCACCAATCCTCTTAGACAAACAGTACTGCTCACTGTCAAATTATCACACTGATGAGCTTTCAAGGCCAACCCTGAGCTTTACTGTACTGGAAGATTCTGCCCCTCGCTTTAACTTTCAGTTTTCTGAAATGCAGTTACACTAGGCAAAGTTTGCATTAACCTTTGAAACTACTGGTGGCTCAACAAATCTGAGAGCAAACAGAAAGCAAATACCAGCCAGGAGACGTTTGGCAAAGTGCCTTTCAAACCCGGGGTCAAAGTGCTTTCAAATTTAGTTTCGGAGAGTCCCTACCATATAATTTTTTTTCTTAAACACCAACTAATTCTGGTACTTGAAAAAAAAAAAAGGCTCAAAAATCTCTGTAAATTATATTAAGACTCTCACTCAGAAGAGCAGCCATAAAAAATAACAGGATGATTCAATAGCTGAAGGAGAGAAAAGAAATACTAACCACTTAAAATGCTGCATTAAAATTGCTTCTAACGTCAGTCTTGTAAAATAGTTTGTAATACTTTTCATATGACATTAATTTCCAAGCCATTTCCATTACCTGATCATTAGGATTTTCATATAAGCAAATGGATAAGTTTTATGATTTAAGCATGGGACGTTTAGCCAAAAGAAATACCTGGGCATTGTTACACATGAACGAAGGCAGTTAAACTTCACACGTAACTTTTATACTTGTACCCTAGTTAAATATTACGCAGTTTTACTAGGGCCTTGCTGTAAAAATAATAAATCAGTATGGAACGTGACTATCAAAGGTGTGCATATTGCCAGCACAGAGTCACAGATGGGAAAAAGGAAATTAGTATGGTACGACTGGACTTACACGTAAGCAGAAATCATTTGACTAATTTAAAAAAAAATTGATAATTGCCTTCCTCTGAGTAGTCTTTAGATTGATCAAAAGATGGAACTCATTATATTTTTCTAAACAAGAATTTCAATCAAACTCAAGTTTGCAACACTGCTATTTGTCAATAATAGGCCTGCATGGTGAGGTTTTCCTTAATCATTTAAAGGGAAAGTAAACAATTTCCAGTGGCAAAAGCTGAATATCCTGAAAGACAAGCTGGCAAAAATAAAGCCTCGGGTTTGTTTGATTGTTTGTTTTTAATATGATTTTCAACGTCTTCAATGGAAATGGCACATGACGCAAGAGAATTTAAGAATATAATGGCTGGTATTTGTATGGACATGATAGAGGCGCAACCAGCAATTTGCCCTCTCTACCCGCCCTTCCTTCCAGCCCTGCCAAACTGAGCAACTGTCCATTTTCAGGCCGCTGCACACCACTCCCTCTCCCAGAAACGGCCCTTGAGTCTCCGCTGGGTAGCAGGCATTCATCTTGCACAGCCTGTCTCTAGCATCAGTGAAAATTTCCCTCAACCTCTAACACTTTCTTGATCCTCCCACAACACTCCCTCCTCTGCATCCCTATTTTTATTTATATTGCCCTGATTCATCACCCTGGATTACAGTCAGTTTCATGAACATTCTCCCAATAGAACAATATGCTTCATTATCTTAGTATCTCTGGATCTAGCATATGGTGACCAATCACACGGGGTGGATTACTGTGTTCATAATGCTCACCTTCAGACAGCCTGACTGGAAAAGACTTTCAATTTGTGATGCTCATAAGAAATATGTCAAAAATAAATATTTTATTTATTATTGGTCTTCTGAAATTACTTCCTTTATTTATGTAAAGTATAGAGGGGAAAAAAAAGCCCAGTCACTTTGAATGAGAATGATTATCACTGCTATAAATAGCCTTATATCTTGGCACAACCAGTAAAATGATTCTAAATCCTAGTGCTAAGAAAAGTTATTTCATTTAAAGAACAAAGAACATTTCAGTTTCCCAAAACACTGATGTGTTCCATATAAAATAGATCTTGGTCTGAATTTTTAAATGTTGGTGATAATTTAACAGTCACAATGTCTGGTAATTCAGGTCCTAAAATATACTGGATTCCATAATACATGCCACAGGATCATATTGGAAGAAAAACTTCTTTTGGTACTTCTGTGGCTGGTCCTCTTCTCTCCTCCGATGACCCCTGAACTCCAAAGGGCTTTCTTAATATATAATGAACTTTTACTTTAAGTTCCTCAAACCTAGGGTCTCAATATACTGTTTCTAATATCCAACCATTCACTCACATTTCAGTCTGTTATTTTCTGATTTCTGCTCCTAGTATTTTGGGAGTGTTTTCTCCAAGGTCTCCAATGTCTCCTTCTAGACCAAACTATTACCCCGTACTCAGTCTGAATTTTCTCAAGCTCTCCAGGGCCATTTCACAGGGTTCACCAATCCTTTCTACTTAAATTCTCTTCCGTTGGCTTCAACAATAGTACGTTTTCTTGTTGCTTCGTCCATCTCTCCAAATGTTCCTTTTCTGTTTCTCCAAATGGATCTTCTTCTTCCTGCACCCTAATCACGGGCCTTCCCCAAATTTCTGTCCTTGGCTCTCGGCTCTTCTCCACCTGTGCTCTTCTCATGAATTCTCTGAAGATCTCTTCTCTCCAATAGATTCAATGACCACTTGTATACTGATAACTCTCAAGTTCATTATCTGTACCTCTGACTTCTCAGCTCTGCTCACATACCTCCAACTGCTCAGCAGACAGATGCACAGGCCATCCTATATGCCATCAAACCCACCCAGAAGGTCTTTAGTTTTCCCCTTACCATCAGCCTCATTCCTCTTGGTAGTCTACTGGTTTTTTATCTTCCCTCTCCTTCATTGTCTATGCTCTGTTGCCAAGTCCCTTCCTTTCTTCCTTCACAATGTCCCCTCTTGAATTCAATTTTTCATTCCTATCTAAGTCCTGGCCTTTATCACTCCACTCTGAGATCACCACCTCAGTTTCTTTGCTTATCTCCCTGACTATGGACTCTGCTCTCTTTTTTTTTTTTTACATAGAATTGAGAGATTCCATTCCCTAAAACATTATTTTCCAAGCTCAGAGTGGTTAAGTGATCTACCCAATGCCATCACAGCCATAAATAAAAGAACCAACAATGAAACTCAGCCCTGCCTCCCTTCAAAGCCTGGGTGCCTTCCCCAGCCCCACCACGATTCTCACTCTGACATTCAAATGCCGACACAGCCTGTGTGCTCACCAGCTCTGTCAGCAGTGATGTGGTTGGCTCCCTGCTCCAACAGACCTCTAACCTTCCCACATGGGGTTTTTGCACTTTCCACCCTACTAAAAGTTCTGGGACCTGGTCCACTTGGGACTAATTAAAGGACCCTGAGAAAGCTGCTGAGGAACTCCACATGAAATCTGCTTTTTGGCCAGTTCTACGTAATCTTTACCCAATTCTGGTAACAAGGTCTGGCTCTGTGCCCAAATTCCTACCTCGGTTACTGCTCAGTCCCCCAGGGCCCCTAAGGATGGAGTCCTCTCGTAATGGGAACCCTCAGACCTTCAGGGTCCTGCCACCAGTTCTTGTTACTGACTGCCAACAGTAACAGCCCAGCTGAGGGGACATTCATCTATATTAGCTGCCCTGTGGTCTGGCTGGTTGACACATGGTTACCTGGGCCTCCTCTGATTTCTTACTGCTTCAACTTTGCTCAACTCCCTCTCCAGGTCCCGGAAACTACCTAGACTTCAATTCCTCCAGCTCTCCACACCTATCAGATTTATCCTGTTCCCAAATGAGCCACACACACATTATTTTCCACCATTCCCCTGCAAACCCTATATCCAAGGCAAATTTTAAAAAAATAAGAAATAAGTCTTACTCCTCTCAAGATTCGGTTCAAAACCCCAGCTCCCTTCTGAAGCTGGCAAGCTCTCTCTTCCTCCTTCAAGGTCCAACTGCATAGCAGTTGATCAGTAAGATGTGCTGTGTGCCTACCATGGGTCAGGCTCTGGGTTGCACACAGAACACTGTGTGAGCAGGCATGTGGCTAATAAACTAAAGCAAGCGCCAAAGTTAGGACTCACCTTAAATCAAATGAAGATGCTTTTTTTCAAAATGTATCATTTTACAAAAAATAAAAATCAAAATCAGCCCTAAATTGGCACAGATTTATTAGCTAATTCATGGTTAATACATTTGCATTTACTCTCCTCAAATTTAGTTTGAAAAAGCAGAGCTCTACAAAAAACATGGACACTTCTAATTCAGATCTCTTTATGATAACCATACTGCCATCTAGTGTCTACCAATAGGAGAAAATAGTCTGCATCGTTGACAAACTATAATACCAAGAAAAATCATTCTAAATAAGGATTGAGTCACAAAATTTTCATGTGTCTAAGTCAGGTAATATTGTCCAATAAACAAAAAAAAATGTGTCTACATTGAATAAAAAGAAATCTTTGTCTTCTGAAATTACAAGCATTGCCCTAAAACCATTTAAGCTTATGGACACCAGGATACGGGGGGCCAGGTTCACATGCAGCATGTTACTTGAAAGGAACGATCCAAATACAATGTTTAAGAAAAGAAGCCTTAAATTTGTTTTCTTTCATAAGACATGAATGCACTTGATTCACCCTCCATATGAACCACTTGAAAACCAGCAACAAGAGGCTAAAAAGAAGCGACAATTAAGAAAAATTGGGCTTACCTGAAAGTGCAAAATTATTGTCCATATTAATCCCAAAGTCAATTTGGGATTTCCATCTGTTATGTCATCATTTCTAATATTCACTAATTTCACCTGTGTTATATGAGAAGAAGAGAGAAAAAAACAAACTGTTTTTCAAACCTGCACGAGTTATCATTACCTACATAAAAGCAATTCTAAATTACACAAAGAAAAATATGAGTGATTTAAAAAACCAGTAATCCTCAAAATACTGTCTTATCCCATCTGCACTTATTTTAGAATGCAAATTACAGAGTAATCACAGAGGAAATATTCTGGTTTTGTCTTCTAGAGCAAGTATTAAAAGTACTCACTTGTCAACACAAAAATACAACTCAAACTGAGAAGTCCTAAATATTTGAGATTTTAAAATTTAAAATAATTCTGTCTTTTGAAAATAAGCTTTATTTTACTCTTACCATTAAGTAAGAAACTGTTCTGAATCATAAAATAGTGTTAACATCTTTCTCATACTTCTATCACAAAGGGTAACAAAAAAAACAACCCAGCCTTATTTTTCTATTTGTCCACCATAAATTGTTACTAAGATAAGTAAATATATAAGTCACTGGACATTTAAAAGGCTGCTCAAATATAAAATATATATATAAATACTCAGACTTAAAGCTTACCAACTGTCAAATTACACATTTTCAGGTAAATGATATGGTAATAATATCTAACATTTACTTCCTGAACAAAAGAATTAAATATCAAAAATTAAATACAATGATATCTAACATTTTGCTTCCTGGACAAAACACTGCCAAAAACACTTCAGACAATGAAACATAATTAACCATTAATCCTTCCGGAAACTTTCTCTAGAATCAGGAATAGTAAGACAAACACAAATAACATTTAAAATACTTAAGTACTCAGTGTTTATTAGAATTTAATAAATAAAAGTATTTTAATGTTCCTAATAAACTAAATAAATGAATAATAAAAGACAGTACTTCCCTCTCCCCCTTTCCCTTTCTTTTTTCCTACTCCATTAACAAGGAAAACTGTTGCCACTTTCTGATTTCTCATTGTTTTCAGATACTTTCAATTCTCCTGAATTTCCTTCTCTCCTTTTTTCTACTGATAGAAAACTTACCAATACTTTGGCTTATGCCACAGTAACATACAATGCCACCAAATCAAAATCATATCCAACATGGTGTTCATTCTTTTCCACGATTTATTCTAAAACCTCAAGCTACCTGGGGACTGTTGTCAGAAATAATTGTTTTATTTTTAACCCCTTATAAATTATCCAATACTATCTACTTATAAAAAATAAAATATTGCCTCATCACTACTAAGTATTAAAAAAGCTTACACTAAGTTTTTAAAAAGTATTATATAAACCATTTTTTATAAAAATAAAGTAATTTTATATACTAACTATAAAAAATAAAAGTATTGCCTCACCCCTACTAAAAACTGTTCATGAGCATCCTTAACATTCTGTTGTTACTAAAATGTCATTAACTTCTTAAGCAAAACCATTCCAATTCTAACAGAAGGAAAATCAGTACTAGCTCTTATTCAGATGGAAATGTAGCCACTTGTCATTCCTCTGAGCTTACTTAACTTCCTTTTCTTTAGAACAAATGTTTAAAAACATTTTTAAATACTTGTCTCACAAAAGCAGATGTATAATGATTATAATTTATAGTCAAATTTAACCTTTTCATTCCCTGACATGTTGCTATGTAGATTCACTCAATCACATATGTTTATGATTATGGTCTATGTAAGGCATCATACCTGGCGTCTTTTCAAATAGTCAAGTGCAATTTGTACATTCTGTAGTCTGTGGAAACGCATCCGACCTTTCTCTCGGGGCTAAGAACAGAAAAATGCAAGGTATAAAAAACACTATAGTTTTTGATACCACTGACCATGCTAAATATACTTATGCTAAATATACTATAAAAAGCTACTTTATGCTCTCTTAATATGTCAAAACAGTATTTACTGTTCGGGTAAACCCATTACATCTTTTAAAGATATTTTAAATTATTTTTTTATTATCTGGGATTGAATTTAAACTACTAGAGATTTTTCCAAATATGTTTTATTTAAATACATACTTTATTCCAAATGTTTTATTTAAACAAAAGGAAAAGAGAAAACACCAAAGAACATATAGACTTTTTTATATTCCCTGTACTACAATTCTTACCTACGGTTCTTTAGCTATGGATGTCCAAAAAGAACTAAATACCTTTCCCCATTTCCACCTTCTTAATAAACTCTAACGATTATCAAGAGGGTTTTTATAGTTATCTATGTATTGGCATGTTAATGAAAATGACGTAAAGTAGCATGCAGTTAGTATAAAAATCACCAAGAAGGAGAAAGACAGTGGAGTTTTTTAGCCACGACAGAGGAAGAGAGAAAAGCAATTAAAGCCATATAAGATATTTCCTCTTTATTTTATTTTAGCTTTTTCATCAGTTGGACTCTGTAATAGTTTTACACTACTTGGGGATGGACATGATTATTTACTGTCTCAGGAAAACTGACAAACCATAATTCTTCTCCCTTGATGCCGTTTCTCTTAAGAAACGTTATAAGTCAGCAGACGGAAAACATAAGAAACAGAGCTGAGAAAATGCTTAACAAAAATACAAAGAATGGAGATGAAATTTACCACATCAAACCTTCCAAAGGGAAAAAAAGAAAAAAGAAAACTGACAGCTTAGCTTCTCATATATACATAGGTTGCTGAAGCCAAAGGCACCATAATAAACCAGACAGCAGACCACAGAATGGAAAATTAGGGAGAAATGATGTTGATCAATTCACCCACTGGATCCAAAAAAGCACAATTTCCAATGAAATTGGGGGGGCACTTTGGATGTGGATGACAGAAGACGCACATGTGTCTTGTGAAGGTGGGCTGACGTCAACTAAGTCACAGGATGAAACAGCTCTATGCGTTCTATCAGGACTCTAGATTTGAAAACCTTCCCCTCTTCTAAATAAAATGAGACATGGAAGATAGGTAAAGAATGTCCATCATATACCTTATTGCCAACAGGTATGATTTAAAGCATAAGCTTAATTATTAAATTTCCAGAGATTCTTTCAAATAAAGCAATAAAGAGTTGCCATGTTTGAAATTTAAATTCCAGAATTGAGTAAATTTGCATAAAAATTAGCAGGTTAGTTATCAAGATTTCTGTATTTACATAAAATGTATTTAAAATTCTTTAGCTAAAATACCATCATATAATTTAAGCGCCTATGTTCAGTTACCATGCAGGGCACAGTAATGTATAAATAAATTTAAAGAGAAAATATTTCCTTTGTCTAATATTTTGGTACACACACATCCACCTCACTATGGGTTTTGGTCCTTTCTATAGTTTCCTAAAAAGGAGCCCGAACCCGTGGGTTACTTCCCTATCCCGTTAGCGCTCACCACACTGTAACAGCTAGGTTAGTCGAGTTATGGGGGCCGACACCTACCCCCTTATCCTCATCCTCCACATCCTCATGCTGTTCATATTCGCATGCTTCTGTTGCACTCACCAATCGTAAGGTCTTCAAAAAATCTCGCTCCCTTGGCTAATGAATACAACAGACAGAAGATAGGACAGCAAAGACACAAGACAGACCAGAAATGAAAAGAAGAGCATGAACAGAACAGAATGAAGGAGAACAAGTAACCGAGAAGGGGAAGTAATGTCCACAAAAAAAGAAATGACACCTGTGGAATGGGTTAGACCAGTTTTCAGAAAGCAATGTTTATTTCCTTGCTATTTGTGAGTCTTTTAATATGTGGTTATATTATGCATCCAACTCCTGCTAAGCAAAAAAAACCCAAAGGTAAAAAAAAAAGGGGAGAACAAAAATAGTATTTTAATTACAGAATTGATTATACAAGCAAAGTAATCAAAGCGATTCAATCTCCCAAATTCACATCATTTGAAGTTTGAAAATGATTAGGAATCCAACCTGAATTCACTTTTTCAGGCAGAATTCACAGCTCAAAAGATGACTGTTGCAAAAATCTGAATAGTCTGTACTGAAAACATACTGGTCATATGCAGAGAGGATTGTGTGTTCTTCAAAGCAAATTAAGAAATTTAAAACTTACCAAGGTGTCTCCTGAAAGAACCTCTAAAAGAGAGATCAGATTGTGTCCATCCCTCAAGTCTTCGTAGAGGTCGTTCACGTGTTTTCGAACCTACACAGAGAAAAGCAGTTTTAAAACTTTTGGTCCTGGAACCCAGGATCATCCTTAAAACTCACACGAGAGGGGCCAAGTGGAAAACATTCCTCCTACGGTGTTCATTCATGAAGCAATTTTTAAATTTTGATTCTCTCATCACTTAGAAACTAAGTTTAGGGGCTGGCCCCATGGCTGAGTGGTTAAGTCTGTGTGCTCCGCTTCGGTGGTCCAGGGTTTCACCAGTTCGGATCCCGGGCACGAACCTAGCACCACTCATCAGGCCATGCTGAGGTGGTGTCCCATATTAGCAGAGCCAGAAGGACCTACAACTAGAATACACAACTATATACTGGGGGACTTTGGGAGAAGAAGAAAAATAAAAAGAAAAGAAGATTGACAACAGATGTTAGCTCAGGTGCCAATCTTTAAAAAAAAAACAAAAACTAAACTTACATTTAAAAATTTTAAAAAGTAAATTTCAAATTAATAATTCATAAAAACAAATAGAATTATTACATATTTAATATGCTAGAATAAATATAAGCCTAGACAAAGACACGGGATTACAATTTTTTAAATATAGGCAATGGCAATGACCTTATTCATGATTCCTGACACAGCAACCAGAGCCAGCTTAGCAAGAGGGGCGAGATTTTAGCCCCAGTGTGTCTTTCACCCTTGGTGACACAAGATCCAGGATGCCAGAGATACACACTCCACACTTTTAAGACCCATAGATGTAAGCTAGGTGAAGGGTACATGAGACTCTGTGTACAATTTTTGAAACTTCCTGTAAGTTCATAGTTATTTCAAAATAAAAAGGTTTTTAAAATTCACATATGTCAGGTTAGATGGCCTCTGCACAACGTAAGTCTTGTTGTGGTGGAGGGTTTTCACGACCACATGAATACTGGCACAGCGTTAACACCCAACCTGTAACAGCTTCTTCCTCCATTCCACAGGCCTCATTTAAGCTTGTGATTTCAGAGCTCAAACCACAAAGATCTCCCAAAAGCTCTGTTCAGCCCGCTAAGTGGGGATGTCTCCTGCACATCCTTGGCCTCCTGTGAGGTTCGCCCCATACAGACATATGCTGACGCAGGCTGGGAAGATGGCTGCTCCACAGAGGGTTAGCACATTTCCATTTTCTCATCTTTTGGTGATTCTGGGCGGCGTTACTTTGCGCTGCTCTCATCAAAGGAGCCAAAGCAGCGGTCCAGAAAGAGGCAGAGACCAGAGGCCCAGCTACAGCACACGCAGGCCATCAGCCCTACATGCCTGTCAGTCTGGGGAGTAAACTCTGAAGGTTTTGTACATATGAGTCAATCTTCTTTGCAAAATGTCACGTGAATATACAGCACAAAATAAGAAAAAGACCTAAAGTAGGATCACAACTATCTGACTACATAACAAGCAAGAAAAGGCCTAATGTAAACTGGAAGCAAACCTTTGATAGTTGTCTTTCAGTCTAAAAAAGTAGTTTAAATGCCATCAAACTTTATAATCTCAGTTGACTGATATTTTGCAGTATCTTTTATTAGTGTCAAAATATTTTTCATTAATGAAGAGGAAAATTTGCTTAAGAGTTTTAGACAAATTCACTGGCTCCTATACCCAGTATTCTGGGACTTTTTGCCTAAATCACAGAACCTTTTAATATTAAATTACCCATCTATGCGTCATCAACTTCAAATAATATGAGTATTAAACTTAGGCTCATATAGCTCTAAGTAACTGCTAATGTCAATAGTACATACAAAATGACCAATAAAACTGAAAGCGAGTCAAAAATTACTTTAAGCAAGTGTCCCCACCCTCACAAACTGACATCCTATTTTGACTTCCTAATTCCCAGGGAATATCAGTTAAATCTTTAGTGACACAAGATGATTGCACAACAGTAAAAGAAAGCTTAAAAAATACTTTATTTCCCCCCCAAAAAAAGCATATCATAACACATTTCGGCAATCCTTATTTAGAAAGTATGTAAATATCCAAATAAGTTACAAAAGGATTATCCCCTCCACTATAACGTTTACCTTGAGATACCATTAAATGACAATCCCCTCAAGTACTCGACAATATTTCAGAGAGGAATCAATTTTCAAGGATCTTTTCAGGAACACATCTACTACTATCATATGTATGCAGATAAGTAACTTAGTGAAATTGAGCACTAATACTTAATTTTGTACTCACATATGAGAGTCCTGTAAGAATTCACTTAGTCCCATTCCAAGCTATGAGTTTAATTTATAAGGCTAAGGCCTTGCTTAAAAATAGACAGACGAGCTCAGCTTGTGAATTCTGTGCACATCAATGCATCTAAATCCAGGTACTTCTCTAAGCATCTCCAGCATAACCAGAAAGCTGCCTAATGCTCAAAGAGCCTGAACAGGGACATAAGTGATCACATTGATGTAAACAATAGTATGTAGTTCCTGGTCCTCAGCCAGCTGCTTAATCTCTCAAAATAAATGACTTTATTGTGCAGCTCTGACATCCTCAGCACACAGCAGGGGCAGTGGAAGACAAGCACACGATCAGGGTGGGACCTCCCATTTCAGTAACTAACACACAGCGCTGAGAATTCCATGCTCTCTGGTCTGCTACACCCACCCTCGCCCTGCCAGAGTCACACTTCACTCCATACCCACTTCCTACGTCACTATCACTCCAGGACGGTTAAAGATGGGGTGTGATTCTGAACACTTATTTCATAGGAAGGCAATTTCACAACGTGCTCTGCCAGACTGAACTAAAGCTTCTGCATCAGGGCAGCTTTCTAAAACCGGGTGTCACTTTTCACCATCATATTTATGCAACAATAAAGAAAAATTAAATTAGGCATGTTTAGAGAAGGAGAATAATAACATCATGCCATGCAAAACCACGTTAAGAAAAGAGAAAACATGTTATGAGGGAAGAAGAATTAGGAGACCTGCGTTTAGTCTTGCTTCTGCCACGGCGCTCATAAACTGCACCAGCTCAAATCTCTAGGCCTCAACTTTCTCATCTGCAAAATAAACCTTTGAAAACAGACGGCCTCTAGTTCAAACTAGAGAATAAAAATTCCATGATCCGAAAATAAAATTATCATCATGTTTTAAAATCAATGTGTCAACCTAAAAGACTATATGTAAAATGGAAAGCTACTCTGAAGACTTGGGGCTCAATTTCTTAAAATTTTTAGAAGAAAATACAGAAATAGACTAATTTAACTTCTGTAATGCTTGAAAAAATCCTGAGGCAATGGTTATCATGTACTCCTGCCCCTTTTTCCTGTCTCAGGTGATTACTCTGTGGGTCTACAGAAATCCTGTAGATGAAAAATGCTACATAAATATAACATTATTATCATCCTTACTATTCTGTGTAAAACAAATGTCACCATTATTAACAATAATAAACAAAAATACATAAACGATGAGTTATCACTAGGTACCTGAACCAGTGCTAAGTGATTTATAAATACTGGCTCATTTTCCTCACCACAAAAGAATGGGATAAAAGAGAGTGTCAATTACAAATCAAAAATCAACAATCAACATTATGGGGAAGGAGTGGTAGTGGATAAACCAGGTGGAAATACCTGGCATTCTAGAAAAATATCTGATCAAGTGATCAATTTAGGGGAAAG
Source organism: Equus przewalskii (assembly GCF_037783145.1). NCBI lineage: Eukaryota > Metazoa > Chordata > Mammalia > Perissodactyla > Equidae > Equus > Equus przewalskii. Next base: position 54,029,747 of record NC_091849.1, read on the forward strand.
AGAGGAAGGAATTAAATAGTTCAGCTGACACAGAAAAGCTTTATATTTTGCCCTCAGTCTGAGTCCTTCACAGATGACGACACTAACTGCCAACAGTCGGAACCTTCCAGTTTCAAGTTTTAATGAAACATTCTTTCTTCTCATTTTGGATGTTTTCTCCCTGTGGGACAAAACGCTGTCAGAATACATAGTGCCAGAGGAATTGACGAGCAAAATGAAAGCACTCTGAGATACTCTGGGACTAAATTATGTAACTTGAATTACATAATAAGGACAAAGCATCATTTTCTGCATTTCATACAATTCTCCCAGAATTTTGCAGGGCTTTTTAAAATGTGTTGACGACACTGCACCTGTGGTTCACCCCAGAGGGCACTAATCTTTTGCTTAAGAAGAGTAGCCTAAGGAAGGAAAACAAAACGGCAAAAAAGGGGTATTCCAAACAAGGCACTGGTGATGATGACATAGACAATATTTCAAGTTTACTTGTGAGAGAGCATAGAGTAGACTATGCCAGTCTGTATGATCTAAATGGCTTAACGGATCAAAAATATTACTCTAAAAATTTCATTTTGTTAACTTATAATTGCTCGGTTTTACGTGGGCTAAATCAAACCCACCCTTGAAGGTAAGATCTTCATATCACTTATTTAACATTCAACACTACCTTTTTCAAAAGTCAGACTTTGTATTGGTTGATGTTAATCTAGACAAATTCCACAAAAATTTTACTTCCTATATTTAAACTTATTGCTACCACGTAGCTACAACTCGACTCAGGTCACTAAATATTTATTAAGCACCCATTATATACCAGGGTATCATTGAACTTCTAAGGGTACAAAGATGAATAATAAGAGAGTTCCAGCTCTTGAAGCCTGTAGTCTGAGATGACAGAAACTTCGAGAGGAGCTTTAACCAAGTCTGGAATCTAAGAAGTCCTCCCAGCAAAGAAGATGGGAATGTTCCAAAGGCAGGGAGGGACAAGAACAAAGGAAAAAGGCAAGGATGCAGCTGTATGGTGAGTTTCATGGAAGAAAGCAGTCCGTGAACTCAGGGAAATGGGAAGCGGAAAGTGAGGGAGGACAGGTGGCCGGGAGACATGGTGGCTTCACGTGCCACTTTAAGAAGTTTAGACATTTCCTCAGCAAAGAGAACAAGTGCAGGCTTTTAAGCAGAATGAGGACACAGTGTCTCTGATCAACATAAAAGCCTCCTCCCCATTATTTGAGCGAACCCAAACGACAGATAAAGCCGCCAAGGTCCAATCTGTACAGAATAACGGAGGAAAGGTCCCTCAGGAAGAGGCTGACAAAGGACCTTCAATCAGCGAACCCTGGGTGAAATGCTCACATCCCAGCACAGCAGCAAGGAGCAAAATGTCAGCCACAGGAAGGAGTCACAGTCCTCTCTTAAAGAAGTCCTACATCTAAAGGATACAGTGTTCTGGAAAACAACCGGCTATCTTTAGAAAGGGACATAAATAATAAAAGAAGTCTCGTTTCAAATGAGATCATCTCACTGTCTTGTACAGGTGTACCTCGTTTTATTGCACTTTGCTTTATTGCGCTTTGCAGATAATTGCATTTTTACAAATTGAAGGTTTGTGGCAACGCTGCGTTGAGCAAGTCTATCAGCACCATTTTTCCGACAGCGTTTGCTCACTTTGCATCTCTGTCACATGTTGGTAATTCAGGCAATATTTCAAATTTTTTCAGTACAGTTGCGTGTCACTTAACAATGGGGGTACGTTCTGAGAAATGTGTCATTAGGCAATTTCGTCGTTGCGTGAACATCACTGAGTGCCCATACACAAACCTAGACGGTATAGCCTACTACACACCTATGCTGTATGGTACTGATCTTATGGGACCACCATCACATATGCAGTCTGTCGTTGACCGAAACATAGTTATGTGGTACATAACTGTACTATTATATTTGTTACAGCGATCTCTGATCAGTGATCTTTGATGTTACCATTGTAATTGTTTTTGGGCGCCACAAACCGCACCCATATTAGACGGTGAACTTAATCCATAAATATTGTCTGTGTTCTGACTGCCCTACCCAGTGGCAGTTCCCCCATCTCTCTCCCTCTCCTTAGACCTCCCTATCCCCTGAGACAACAACAGTGAAACTTGGCCAGTTAATAACCCTACAATGGCTTCTAAATGTTCAAAAGACAGGAAGAGTCACACATCTCTCACTTTAAATCAAAAGCTAGAAATGATTATGGCATGTCAAAAGCCCCAATAGGCTGAAAGCAAGACCTCTTGCGCCAAACAGTTAGCCAAGTTGTAAATGCAAAGGAAAAGTTCTTGAAGGAAATTAAAAGTGTTATCACAGTGAACACACAAATGACAAGAAAGCAAAACAGCCTTATTGCTGATATGCAGAAAGTTTTAGTGGTCTGGACAGAAGATCAAACCAGCCACAACATTCCCTTGAGCCAAAGCCTAATCCAGAGCAAGGCGCTAACTCTCTTCAATTCTGTGAAAGCTGAGAGAGGGGAGGAAGCTGCAGAAGACAAGTTTAAGCCAGCAGAGGTCGGTTCATGAGGTTTAAGGAGAAAAGCCGTCTCCATAACAGAAAACGGCAAAGTGATGCAGCAAGCACTGATGTAGAAGCTGCAGCAAGTTCTCCAGAAGATCTAGCTGAGATCATTACTGAAGGTGGCTACACTGAACAAGAGATTTTCAATGCAGACAAAACAGCCATATATCAGGGGGCTGGCCCCGTGGCCGAGTGGTTAAGTTTGCGCGCTCCGCTGCAGGCGGCCCAGTGTTTCGTTGGTTCAAATCCTGGGCGCGGACATGGCACTGCTCATCAGACCATGCTGAGGCAGCGTCCCACATGCCACAACTAGAAGAACCCACAACGAAGAATACACAACTATGTACTGGGGGGCTTTGGGGAGAAAAAGGAAAAAAATGAAATCTTTAAAAAAAAAAAAAAAACAGCCATATATCGGAATAAGATGCTGTCTAGGACTTTCATAGCTGGAGAGGAGAAGTCAAAATCTGGCTTCAAAGCTTCAAAGGACAGTCTGACTCTCCTGTTGGGGGTTAATGCAGCAGGTGAGTTTAAGTTGAAGCGAGTGCTCATTTACCATTCCGAAAATCCTAGGGCCCTTAAGAATTATGCTAAATCTACTCCACCTGTGCTCTGTAAATACAACAAAGCCTGGATGACAGCACATCTGTTTACAACATTGTTTACTGAATATTGTAAGCCCACTCTTGAGACCTACTGCTCAGAAAAAAAGATCCCTTTCAAAATATTACTGCTCGTTGACAAGGCACCTGGTCACCCAAGAGCTCTGATGGAGATGTACGCCAAGATTAATTTTGTTTTCATGCATCCTAATACAACATCCATTCTGCAGCCTGTGGATCAAGGAGTAATTTCAACTTTTGAGTTCTATTATTCAATAAATACATTTCATAAGGCTATAGCTGCCATAGATAGGGATTCCTCTGACAGATCTGGGTAAAATAAATTGAAAACCTTCTGGAAAGGATTCACCATTCTAGATGCCATAAGAACATGGGAAGAGGTCAAAATATCAACATTAGCAAGAGTTTGGAAGAATATGATTCCAGCCTTCATGGATGACGTGGAAGGGTTCTAGACTTCAGTGGAGGAAATCACTGCACATGTGATAGAAATGGCAAGAAAACTAAAATTAGAAGTAGAGCCTGCAGGGGGCCAGGCCAGTGGCATAATGGTTAAGTTTGCACACTCTTCTTAGGCAGCCCAGGGTTCGTGAGTTTGGATCCTAGGTGCAGACCTACGTATTGTTTATCAAGACATGCTGTGGCAGGCATCCCACATATAAAGTAGAGGAAGATGGACATGGATGTTAGCTCAGGGCCAATCTTCATCAGCAAAAAGAGGAGGATTGGCGGCAGATGTCAGCTCAGGGCTAATCTTCCTCAAAAAAAAAGAGAAGTGGAGCCTGAAGATGTGACTGAATTGCTGCAATCTCATGGTAAAACTTGAATGCATGAGGAGTTGCTTCTTAGGGATGAGCACAGAAAGTGGTTTCTTGAGATGGAATCTACTCCTGGTGAAGATGCTCTGAAGACTGTGAAAATGACATAAAACTATTTAGAATATTACATAAACTTAGTGGAAAAAGCAGTAGCCTGAGGACTGACTCTAATTTTGAAAGTTCTACTGTAGGTAAAATGCTGTCAAACACCATCACATGCTACAGAGAAATCATCTGTGAAAGGAAGAGTCAACTGATACAAGAAACTTCATTTTTGTCCTATTTTTAAAAATTGCCCCAGCCACCCTAGCCCATCAGCAGCCACCACCCTGATGAGTCAGCAGCCATCCACACTGAGGCAAGACCCTCCACCTGCAAACAGGTTATGGCTCGCTGAAGGCTCAGATGATGGTTAGCATTTTTTAGCAATAAAGTATTTTTGAATTAAGGTATGCACATTGGTTTTTTTAGATATAATGCTATTGCACACTTTAATAGACTACAGATAGTATAAACATAACTTTTACATGCAGTGGGAAACCCAAGACTTGTGTAATTCGCTTTATTGCAGTGGTCTGGAACCAAACCTACAATAAACCTACAGTTGCCTGTACTAACTAGGTGAAGAGAAGGGAGATCGCTTCAGGGAAAACTATGAATTAAAATGTTCTTCAATGCAATTATTTTTTACTTCAAACAAATATACTCACGCAAAATAAGCTACCACATTCTCCTGGGAGAGCACCTGAGAAGCCCTACTTCAAAAAATAAATAAAAATGATCTATTTCAATATATTACCATATCAATTATTGATAAGTAAATTGATGCTTTTAAAATACACACAAATGCTTAAAAACAATGTGTTCTCTTAGGTACTTACCTTATCTGAACAGTTTTGTTTATTACAAATTTATTTCAGTACTATTTCTTCAAGAGTTGTGCAAGAATAAAACTACAGCTCAGATTCTCCCAAAGTGACCATGAATTCTAAGTTGGTGCAGGTAAGTATAATAGGGAAATAGCTTTATCTGATGTAATAAAAAGGAGGTCATGCTTTTTTTAGGCAATATGTTAGGTAAGCAATAGAGCCATACATAATTCATCTCCCTTACTGTTTTTTTAAACTATAAAATAAACATATTTGTCATACATCTTAAGATACTGATGAATAAAATAATGCAGACTTTTAAACAAATCACTGTTGGTCCTAGGCAGTACAAATAATCTGCCTGCTCCACATTGGACCCGATTAGCTCTTTGACAAAAAAGACTTCTCTTCTAAGCTTTCAGGTTGACAACCTACAATCAATTAAAATAACAAGCAAAAACAAAAAGTCTTCTCTAGTCTTTCAGTACAAGATAGACCTATAGGTAGTCAAATAAAATAAAAGCATTTATATTACTGATCCAATCTTTAAGATTTGGGGGCATTTTAGTCATAGTTTCAACCTAGGTATTTTTTTATGTTCTCTTCTGGAAGTTTCATCATTCTTGTAGGAACATTTTAAAAGGCTATTTCAATTTTTTAAATTTTTGAAGCATGTAGCTCTTTTCTGTAGCAATTTATTTTGGATTTGGGTTTGGTTCTCTCTCCCTCTAGTGTGTCCCTTTTGTCAAAGAAGACAGACAAAAATCGATTTTTCCGTGGCTTTTCCCCTCAGCCTGCTGATCTTTATTGCTCGCAGAGCTGTACAGGTCTTGGGGCTGAGCAGTTAAAAATAATGTAACTGAAAGAGAAAAATAAATTCACAAACCAATTACTCTGGCATGCTAATCTTTTCATGTCTGCCCACTGTTTTGGGGAGTTAATTTTTATTAAAGATGTGGTCTAGACAACCTCCATACTACAATCAAACAAAGCAGCATTCGTCTATAAAGACATCCGCACTATCCATTCCACGGGGTCTTTACAAAAGGGAGTGAGGTATTTTAGGTGAGACGGAGGGATGCTTCTGTCCAGTATTCAGTCACTGAGGGCAAAACCCAGTGATGTTTGGCAGAAGGATATGGGACTCGCCTTTTAAAAGTTTTTCAAATATCCTGCTAGCTCATTACTTAGATAAATCTTTCAACCATTTACCACTTCAAAAGATCATGCTAAGTGCCATCTAACAAGAGCCGTTTTCAGTAACAGCATAAGGAAAAGAGAAGGAACCAATCACTAGCATCTTTATGCTCACCTCTTTCTCACTATGCTTACCTTCTCCCAGTTTGGGCAACAAAGAGAAAGAGCTGGGAAAAGTGGGTGTTATGATCACTTAGCACTTCTAAATTTTGATACAAACATATATACGTGACCATAGCAATTTAACAACAAGACAAATAATGACAACTGAGAATACTATTATATTAGCTAAGTACTACACGAGTTCATTTGTGCCAGGTCCTAAAAAACATAACTAGACATAAGCCTGTTTAACACAGGTCGGCTACACCTACAGCACCGAAGTCCTGTCCTTTACCACCAACACTGTAAACAGATTCCACTGCATTTTCAAATTCTAGCTTTTACTGAAAAAGTTTTGAAACAGAATTATGCATATTTTCAGTAAAAATCATGTAAAATTATTTTAAATATTTTTAAATTAGCTTTGTTTAAATCACAGCATAACAAAAATTTATGACTAGTTCAAAAAATGTGTTTTTCCTCACCAAATCCCCACTAACGACTGTCTGGTAAGGTCATACCAACTTCCTAAGTCAGGTTCGGATTAACTATTAGAAATTGGAGATGCATTCAGTTCCTATAGGAAAATAAACATAGCTCCTGGGATAGGGCAGCTTATCAGTCATCTGCCCCTTAATGCCAAGTCACCTGATCAGACTGATTTTCTTTTTCCTTTTTTTCTTTTTTCTTGAGGAAGATTAGCCCTGAGCTAACATCTACCGCCAATCCTCCTCTTTTTGCTGAGGAAGACTGGTCCTGAGCTAACATCCATGTCCATCTTGCTCTACTTTATATGTGGGATGCCTATCACAGCATGGCTTGACAAGTGGTGCCACATCTGCACCCAGGATCCGAACCAGTAAACCCCAGGCCACCAAAGCAGAACGTGCACACTTAACCACTGCGCCACCAGGCCAGCCCCTGATTTTCTTCCTAACACCTATCTATTATCGATTAAGATAAGTTATTAAGATAAGTTACTAAGAAAACTTAATCACTTGGCAAGAAGACGGAATAATTTTTTTTGGAGGAGGGTGGTGGAAGGGCATGGTAGGATTCCAGAAAAACTTTTAACCTTGAGAAGGCAGCGGGAGGACCCTCAGCAGCTGGTGAGTGGGGAGAGAACGGTCCAGAAAAGAGATAGGAAAGAGACAAATAAAAATTTCAGCTTCCTACTTGGCAGATCTGATTCAAGTGCTGGTGTTGGCAACTGCTTACTGAATACTTCTGAGCTGAATTACCCCCTTCGGGGCTTTTGTGGAATGCGCTATAGGGTGTCAATGCGTGACCTGTTATACAATGATTCAACAATGAAGCGGACACTTGCCCCAAATAAGAAGTGTCCTCCCTCCTTTTGGCACCATTTAAAATGCCTTTAACAACACAGCTGTTTACAGAAAAAAAAAAATAGCTACAATCTCAGTGCACACAAAATCAAAGCAGCAGCCAAGGCCTCAAACAGTAACTCCATCTACTTCATGGATGATGTCTGGCATGGCTCTGCCAGTCCTCAACCCAACGGTAAGCCACTAGCTGGACCGGTTATGATATGAGTCAGGCTCCAGGCCGGGGAGGAAGAGAGGCCCTCAGAGAGAGGAGTGAGTACTAGACAAGTAATAACATCACCCAGGGATAAGAGGGGGGATAAGGCTCCAGAGGAGGCGGAGCTGGCAAGTGCGGATATCTTCGGGTCACTCCACTGTGGGCACTTCCTGGTGTCCCTTTCAGAGCATTATTGGCCAGGGCAAGAAACTACCAAGGGCAGGGATGACACAGCCGTTGCTGCATCTCTTTTTAACTCTCAAGGACTGGGAAATCTACGGGTCTCTCAGTACATATTTTATAGCTTTAAGACCTTTATAATATTCTTGATACTCTCTGATACTTTATATGCAAACTAATTCATCACTCTTCTTTAAACATAAGCCCATTTCCTCAGTTCCTTACAAATAAACAACGGAGAACAACTGGTTGCATCCTCTTCCTTAAATCTTTCCCATAACCCAGGATTATGATCAAGACAACTGTCACTGGGAGATGATGAGATTCCACTGCCTCTGCTAGAATCCATGCTCACGCTTAACATCTCTTCTCTGTTAAATAAAAAGTGACCTTAAATCCAGATGAACATCCAAGGCCCCAGTACCATGATTTATATTTTCCAAAATAAAACCACTGTAATACATATCTGGGACACTGATATGTTTGGATAGAATTATAAACGCAGGTTTATTCCATTCATTATTTAATGAAAAAAAATTTGACAGATGTTATATATGCTGTTGTTAAAATTAATCTCTGCAACAGAATTATACCTTCTGTAGGAGGATTGAAACTTTCAAAGATGCTATCAATTTCCTCAAAGTGATTAGTCCCTAAATGACGTTACAATTTTGCCAAATTCCCAGATTCCAACCTACTCAACAGAGATCTGCGGACCACAAATGCTCAACAGCTAGTCCTCCCAGTTGTACACGATCAAAGTCACAGAGCAGATGCCGCATTTAGGTCTCAGACGAAAGCCTAAAACTTGAGTGGAAGTTATTTCTCTCCAGCCCCTGTTCTGAGCACCCTCTCTTTTAAATCAGCCTTTCACCAAGAGCAGGCTTGAGCCAGGTACCACCTAGCGAATCAGAGGCCGAATTTCTGGAGGTGAGCCACAGGACACAGCTGTGGGTACACTCCCCGAAACACGCACCTCAGCACCCTAACAGGCGAGTTTCACTTTCAATCCCAAACGCTAAGAGAATGTGAAAGAATGTTAGCTGAACAGCTGAGGTCACATTCCCAAACCACTGCTGTCATATTCTCTGCTTGTACTCATTCTAATCCTTTTACCTGAAACGCTGTTCTGTTCCGACTCTTCCTCTGGCTACTGAAATCTTACTTTTCCTTTAAGGTCAGAAATGTCAGTCAGGCTGTGGCTTCCCCTCTTCTGCGTTCCCATATTCCTCGGTTTATATGAGGACGTCAATCATCATTTTCCTTATAGAATAGTTTTCTGTCCATGATATACATAAACAAAGCCCCTTAAAAGGACAGGGCCCTGTCTTAGGTCCTCATTGTAAATGCCTCGTCCTTTGCACAGTACCTTTCAGACAGTACATACTCAAATGTCCAATAAATAAAAGATTAGTCATCTGCACTTTGCCTGTGACCTTAGCCATGCCCTCAGCTGTGAGCCCTTGAGTGCCTGTCCAGTTACAAGGAGAAAAAGATTCATGAACTCCATCAAGCTACTTCCTAGCAAGGGATTTGTCTTTGCCCCCAGGGCCCATCATGGCATCCATGAGACTTGATACCTGGCATCATGTCCTATCACACAGTGAGAACTAAATATATGCTGCTGAATGAATGACTGACACACAGAGGTGACACATCCATTGCTGCATGCCAAACCTGCCAAAGCATTTCCCCTTCCCCAGCTAAATTAGTTTCACAAATGACTGACAGGAAGGTGTTCAGAAAAATCAAATTTCAAGACTTAACAATGAATCTTAAAATATTTTTAATAAAAACAGACATATGGATCAATGAAACAATATAAAGTCTAAAATTAAACCCACACATTTATGGACAACTGGTTTTTGACAAAAGAACAAAGGTAATTTGGTGGAGAGGGGATAGTCTCTTCAATAAATGGTGCTGGGAAACTGAATATCCACATGCAAAGGGGACTCTCATTTGAACCTTTTCCTCAAAATGGATCAAAGATCTAAATGTAAGAGCTGAAATTTTACAGATGTTAGATGAAAATATAGGAGTAAATCTTTGTGACCTCGGATTAGGCAAAGATTTCTTATACATGACACCAAAAGCATAAGTGATAATAGAAAACCCAATAATAAGAGGGCATATAACCCAATTTAAAAATAGGCAAAGATCTGAATAGACATTTCACCAAAGAAGATATACATATGGCCAATAAGTGCATGAAAAAGGGCTCAACGTCATTAGTCATTAGAGAACTACAAAGCAAAATCACGAGATAGCATTTCATTCCCACTAGGATAGCTAAAATCAAAAAGACAGACAATAACAAGTATTAGCAAGGATTTAAAGAAAGGGAAACTCTCACACGCTGCTCGTTGAATTATAAAATGGTGCGACCACTTTGGAAAACAGATTGGCAGTCTCTTAAAATGTCAAACTAGACTGACTGCATAACCCAGCAATTCCACTCCCAGATAAATATGCAAGTGAAATTAAAACATTTGTCCCTAGAAAGACTTGTATGTTTATGTTTATAGCAGCATTGCTCATAATTGCAAAAAAAGTGGAAACAACCCAAAAATCAAGTAAGTGTGAGGTTGTCTAAACAAAATGTTATATAGCCATAGAACGGAATACTACTTGACAATAAAAAAGGAGTGAAGATACCTGCCACACATGGAGAAACCTTGAAAACATAATGCTAAGTGGAAGAAGCCAGACACAAAAGAACACATATTATCTCAACCTACTTATGTGAAATATCCAGAAAAGCAAAGCTATTGAGATAGAACGTCTATCAGTGGTTGCCTAGCGCTGGGGGGAGACGGGGGAACAGGGCAAACGGGCAGGAGGTTTCTTTTTGGGGCAATAGGAATATTCTAAAATTAGACTGTGCTAATAGCTGCAGAGTTCTGTAAATTTAATGAAAATTGTTCAATTATACAATTAAAGCAAGTGAAATTTACACTGTGCAAATCACATCTCAATAAAGCTGTTCTTAAACACATTTTAATCACACTCTTTGAGATAGCGAGCGGCAGCAATGTTTGCACACGGTAATGTCACAGTTGAACAAGAATTAATAACAGTGCCCAGAATATAGACAGGATGTTAGACTGTTTCATATGGGCCAGCACATACAACTGAAATACAGTTTAAAAGATGTGTGATTTGCATTTATTAAAAAATAGTTCCAAAGATAATTAATATTTAATTTAAAAAAAGGTCTGATCATAATACTAATAAAGCTAGAAAAGCTGACAATGCCAACCACTATAAAACCTTTAATCTAGATCAAAAAGGAGGTGTATATATATTAAGTAAGAGAAAAGCAAATAGAATAGACATAGTTAAAGAGTTACCAGACGACCTGGTTGGGAAACAGGCCCAACGTGAGCGATAGAGGAAACATTTCCTCTGCTTTACGTCAGCATCATGTACTTACTGAACACTTATTTGAAGTGCATTTGCAACGGGTCTATCTTTCACCACTATATCTTGACTCAACGAGGATTATGACAGAAATAAAATTTGCCTATGTAGTAAAGCAATATACTGAGCTGGCCTTTTCAAATACCATTTTGTGACATAAATCAAAGAGGGAAGCTCATTCAGCAAATAGCTATGATACAAAAGCGTATTCATAGAACCACAGCTGGCCTTACAAATAGGAAAGGAAAATCTTCATAAATAGATTCGGGGGGACACAAAAGGCCACCCCTCACCACTGAGTAAATATACACAAAACTTTACCCTAAATTTATTCAAAACCTTCCCCTGAGACACAGCCGGCAAATTTTTTCTGTAAACAGCCAGACAGTAAATATCTTCGGCTTTAAGGGTCACATGGCATGACAACACTTATGTGAATGGGCACAGCTGGGTTCAGCACAATTTTACTTATGGACACTGAATTCTGAATTTCATATAATTTTCATGTGTCTCCAAATATTATTGTTCTTCTGTTTTCAATTCTTTAAAAATGTAAAAACAATTCTTAGCTCACGGACTGTACCAAAAAACAGACTGTGGCCGGATTTGACCCTCAGGCCATAAATATTTATAAGACCCCCTCCAAGAGTCCTTGGTTGAAACACAAATACCCTTAGGAGTAGCAGCACGTTAGCCATTATCACTCCTTTACTCCTAGAAAGATGAAATATCCAATTGTCTTCCTTTGCTATAGCAAGTGAAGAGTGGAAAATAGTAAATTTTTACAAAATAACAGTATCTTGTTCTTTTCTGATAATAAAAGTAATACATGTTCTTTGCAAAAAACTGGAAAATGGTTAAGATGAAAATAGTTATTCTGCAACACAGAAAAAAAACACTGTAAAGGTAAGTAAATAGGTAAACAGCTCAACCTGCACAAAGGTAGGGACGTGAAAGAGAATATAAACGGAGCTGAGCCCACTGTGTGGACGGCTTCGCCCACGCTCTTGCTGTACAGCTCCGAATGCCTGCTAGACTTCCTCTAACTCCAGCTGCCTCCAACTCAACGGTCTTAAAATTTTCAAATGCAAAAAATGACAGAGAACATGCTAGAAAAAGAAAGGTATGATATAAAAATTCTATCACATGAAAATGAAATACAGGAAATGGAAGTATGTGATTGATAAGAAATTTTTTTTAAAAAGGTACAAAATCGTTTCTTCAGATATTTAAGAGCTGCCATATATGTTTTATACCCTTCTGGGGGGGCTGGCCCAAGATAAGCAGGTGGGAGTTACAGTAAGCAAATTCCAGACAGTGAAAGAAACAGCTCAGTTACAATTCAAGTAGACTGAAAGCGTAAGCTGTCCATAAATTAGAAAAATCAATGACCCATAAGAAAGGCTGTGAGAACACATTCCTGCAATGACACCAAATGGACTAGATCCCGTCCAAATCTGTAATTCAAATTAACACAAAATTAATTATATTTGCTTAAAAGCGGCCGCTCTAAAACTCTCCTGCAGAATTTCCCAAAGGGACATTAATAGATATTCTTTGGTAAAAGGAATCCATGACCAAGTGAATTTGTGAAACACTGGATTCAACAGGGTTCTTCCGCACAGTTCTCAGTCTGTAATATGCTAATGCGTACCGTAAATCTCTTCCACCCGACAATGCTGCCGGCCAAACTCTTTTGGCAATGCAAACCATTTTTTTTTCCAGGGCAACTCACAACACTGGTGTTTCTGGGAAACTCATCTGAAAAATGCTGTTCCTCTGAAAAAAACTGTGTTTCTGTTTGATCTTGTCAACTATGGAAAATTAGTTTTAAAATTCAGCAAGAAAGCGCTAATCAGAAATTAAATTTACAAGACAAAACTTTGGAAATTTAACAACCCAGAAGAAACATTAAAATTGCTCTATTATATACAAATACTCAGTAAAATCAAAGTATCTACAAATATGGTTTCTCAAGGTTTTTAAGTTTATGGAAAATAAAAGATGTTTAAAACATTTGGCAACAATAACAAATTGTGAGATAAAAGAAGGATAATATTAGGGCCCGGCCCAGTGGCATAGGGTTAAGTTTGTGTACTCTGCTTCAGCGGCCCAGGGAGTGCAGGTTCAGATCCTGGGTGCGGACCTACACACAGCTTGTCAAGGCATGCTGCAGCAGCATCCTACATACAAAAATTAGAGGAAGATGGGCACAGATGTTAGCTCAGGAACAATTTTCCTCAAGCAAAAAGAGGAAGATTGGCAACAGATGTTAGCTCGGGGCCAATCTTCCTCACCAAAAAAAAGAAAAAAAAAAACCCAAGAAGGAAGGATAACATTAAAATTCATTAACTCAGACAACAGACTTATAGGAAACATGTCTACTTTTAGAACTTGTCAGGGAACTTATGTTATATCTTTCCTAAAACTTAAGAAACAAGATTTTTACACTATTCTTCAAGAATTCTGCAAGCTGTCCTGTTTTTTTGGAGATTTTAAAGTATCAGGGTTTTTCATTTATTTAAAAAATACTGTTCTTATAGAAAACATAAGTGCCAGTTGTCTCCTCAGGCAGAAGGCTGAAATGCTATGTTGTGTTTGTGGCTCTACTGGGCTGTGGCTCTGTGAATTACTTTACCTAGGCTAAAATCAACCAGTGATGGGATGGCTCACAAACAACCCAGCTAGCTGCCGAACACTCAGAGCATCTCACCTCAAACTGTCAGACCCATGGGAGGGGAAAAAAGGTGTTAGTTCGAGCCTTGGCGAGACCACGAAAAACACGTTCCTTTGTTTAGAGTTCACCATTTAACTGGCATCCATTACTGTAATATTATTATAAAGCCACTAAAGCTGCACATTATGGGCAGCCTCTTCTTTTCAATATATAGGCAATATTATGAGTCAAACCCATACAAATGCAAACATCAAGACCACAACTGCCACTGGTATGGAAGGCAGGAGGAAAAACCTGAAGCTTGCTAATGATCTTACGGATCTATAGATATAAAGGGGACACTCTTCTCTCTGTTTTACAGATGAGAAAACAAAGGCTTAGAAAGGTTCAAGGTCACATGTCTAGTAAATAGTCAAGGGGAGATGTGAGTCCAGACAGCTTGGTCCAGAGCCTGTGTTCTCAACCACCACACTCCACCACCTTCCTTGAGTTCCAAAGTCAGTGGGGGAAGACGCTGCAACAAGGAGGAACAGCTTAGAAAAAGCTCCCACGGGCAGACTCGAGGCCTGACTAGCTTACTTCCACACTGGCCTTCCTACTCATGATTGACTTCTCTTTCTTCAACCTGTCTGAAATTCCACCAGAGATTTATTTCCCTGCAGGATGGCTAGAGTGCTCCATGAGGTATGGACACTGGGAAACTAGGTGCCCATCAGTCTGGCCCATCAGGCTTTCCTCCTGACCTTAGCTTGAGACCAGCGGTCCTGAGAGTCCAGGATGGAACATGAACACTCTGGAAAAGAGAGCATCTTAGGAGGATACATACAAGCACTGGGAACTGGGGAAAAAAGAGGGTGATTTAAGGAATGGACAGAGAAATAGAATAAGGTTTGAAATTTAAATCTATTTGGGAATGGGGAGAGGGGAGCACTCTTTCTCCTCTGGTATATTATGGCTCCTTGATCTCAGGACTCAAGGTGTTAACATCTGTACAATAAGATACGCATTAGCTAAGATCTAGTTGGCTGGCCTGAGAGCAAGACCAGCATTACCACATATTTCAGTCATACAGGGAAACGCAGGCCTCTAAAACTGACTTATACAAGTCCCCATTCATACGTTAAGGACTCTGTACATATGAAGTATCAAAAACTGATCTTATAATGAATGCCATGGTCTCAAATTTTATTTGAAAACTATTAACATATTTCCTTGAGAGTCTTTTTTTAATCACAAACAAGAGTATTTGAACAATTTTTATAAGAAATCTTGACGCAAACGGCAGTGTCAGAATACGTTAGCACACTGTAAATCCACAGTTCAGTGCCATTAGGCATTCATTTCAGCATTTTTAGAAACATGCAATCGTCTTCCCAGCTTCAACAGCTTCCCTTTGAAGTCATCCCACTTTCCATTTTTCACAACACAGAAATTTCTTCTCTGTTATAGTACGATCAAAGAACTCTATTATATGAACAAAATTTCCAAACTCCTAGGCAAGTCCACTTTGAGCAACTGCTGACACCTTGACCACATTCATTATCAAATTCTCTCCCTGCAGAGCGCCCTCTCATCCTGCTCTGATCACTGCCTTCCCCCTCCTTTGCTACTTGTCTTCCTCTGTCAGCCCCTTTAAAACTACTTCCTGAATTCTCCCTCAGATTTGCAGCACAGCAAACCCTGACTAGGGCCTGGAGAAAGAGTTTTCCACTTGATTCTCTGGAAAGGAATATCTTAGACCTTCAAAGAAACCCAACTACATCCACATGACGGGGTTCAGGACAAGTAACCCCGAAATACGGCA
Organism: Equus przewalskii; assembly: GCF_037783145.1. Lineage (NCBI taxonomy): Eukaryota > Metazoa > Chordata > Mammalia > Perissodactyla > Equidae > Equus > Equus przewalskii. The sequence continues at coordinate 54,045,538 of NC_091849.1, forward strand.
CCTTGGCATGTGGACTATTTTCAGCTGAAGGAATTTGGGAAAGAGCAGGTGCTGGAAGGACTCTCTGACTCCCTCCCCATCTCCTTCTCCCCTGAAGCAGGTCATAAGGCCTTCATGTGAGAGGTGCCCTCCCTGCTCCCTGCACCCAGAGGAAAGGAGCATCCTTATCCCCAAAGACAGAGGGACACGGAGAAGAATCTGAACACAGCCCTTGCTAAGTTCCCCCAGGTTATTACCCTTGCTCTACTCTTTTATCCTATCACTTTTTTCCATGACTTTCCACTCTTCATCAAATCTAGTATAAAAACACTCAGGTTCAACCATTTATCCCAGTCTTCATTTCCTTATGAAGGCTCCCATATCACATAAAACTTTCTTTTTTTTTTTTCGTGAGGAAGATTGGCCCTGAGCTAACTTCTTTTACCAATCTTCTTTTTTTTTCTCTCCTCAAAGCCCCAGTACCTAGTTGTATATCCTAGTTGTACATCCTTTTAGTTCATCTATATGGGACCCACCTCAGCATGGCTTCACAAGTAGTGCTAGGTCCATGCCCAGGATCTGACCCCACGAACCCAGGGCCACTGAAGTAGAGCATGCAAACCCAACCACTACACCATCAGGCCAGCCTCCAATATGTAAAACTTTTATTAAATACATTGTATGTTTTTTATTTCATTAATCTGTTTTTTGTTAGAGAGCCCAGTTAAGAACACAGAAGGGTAGGAGGAAAAAAAACCTTTTACTACATACAATAAGACTGCAGAGAATATACTAATTTTATCAATATATTACTAGAGAATTTCCAAGGAATCTAGCTCTAGCCAATATTCTTCTGAATTCTGAACTGATGAAAATAACAGTGGATAAGTACAGCAAAGCTAATTAGTAAACTTAGACAAATGAATTAATCTCATCTACGAAGATGAGTAGATTTCCTACTACCTAGCCACCAATGGAACAACTGAATTACACAGTGGAAAGAACATGGAAAGGGGTCAGAAGAATGATTCCTAAGTCTGCCCTGCTGAGCACGACCTGTTTCAGGCATCAGTTTCTATAACTATAATGAAATGTCTTTTCAGCTTTAAAAGAAGGAATTCATCATAAATTTATTTTTCCTCCAGACTAACTTTTGTCTCATTCCCAAAGCAACCCTTTCACTTCCCCACCATAGTAGTTATAGTTCTATATTATGAACAAGCGGGGAAAAGCTTCATATGGTTTTACATTCATTCATTAAGCAACAAATTCCTCAGTATGGTCTGAGGAAAACAGGAGTGTGTCAGACACCATGCTAGGTTCTGGGATACACTGCTCAATACGACAGAACAGCCCTGTCCTCATGCAGCCTAGAGTCTAGGATTAAATAACAAACCGTGCTCTGCCTTAATCTGCCTTGTACAGAATGTCCACACTTCCTCTGACACACAGGCCTCTACGACACGATTTAGAATGTCAGCACCACTGATCCAAGTGTACTTTCTTCTTCAAAAACGCCTTAGTCAGTACCCTTCTCTGGCTAAAATAAAATTCCTTCAGGAATGCTGTTCAGCTCCGTGTATACTTTTATCTATATCTCTAAATTCTTGTAAAGCATATTGATTAGAGAAGAATGCAAATAAAAATTTATGACCATATAAAGAGGCCAAGCCATAACAGCAAAGACTTCAAGTATGCAGGGAAATGTTGAGAGAAATTACGGCTGAGAGAAGCGGCCATGCATCCAGGCACACAGCCTTTATTCCCCCCTCCTTCTCCATCTTCCTTTCTTCTGGATCCTTCCTTAACTCTGTGTCTTTCTACTGTGGCATGATGCAGTGGTACGACGTAGTATTGCCTATCGAGTTAGAAGGACCAAGGACTAAATCTCAGCTCCGACACATTCTAGCTACTTCATGCTGGGCAGATGACTTATCCTCCCGGACCGATAAAACAATGATTAAATCAGACCACATGTTACGTAGCTAATCCAGGACCTGGCCCATAGTAAACATTCAATAAATGGTAGTGATGGTGGTAGAAGTAATAATGAATACGAAAATCAAGAAGAAGAAAAATTATAATTGAGTACTAGATGGAACTAACGTTATTTGATGAAATTAGTAAAATTTTGGTGTTCTTAGTTTGAAAAGGTAGTTCACTATTTCATCAACAAACAGTAAAATCAATTGTAATTGTTTAAATGATTCTCATAGGGAAAAAGGAAAAGTCTGTCTTCTGGTCACAAAATAACTAAGCTCAAAATCTATTTTGCTCTGAATTCATCTTTCATTCTATATGAACAAACTTCTGTTCTGGACTCTTCAGAAACGTGAATGCCACAAAAGTCTGTAAACAGGCTGGAAAACTGTTCCCAGTTAAAGCAAACAGGAGACATGAAACTAAACGCAATACTTCACCAGGAACTGGATCCTGCCCCGAGGGAAAAAATAAAACATCAACCAACAAAACTGGAATATAGACCAGAGATTAAAGTGTTAGAGCAATGTAAATGTATGAAGTTGATAACCGTGTGCTCATGAAAGAGAATATCCCCATTCTTGGGAAACACATACTGAAGTACTTAGGAGTAAGGGCCATGGTGCATATAACTCACCCTCGAATGGTCCAGATTAAAAAAGTATAGATACGCGCGCACACACACACACGTGTGGGGGGAATGACAGAGCAAACAGGCTAAATGTTTACAAGAGGCCAATCTGGGTAAAGCGTATTCGAGTGTTCCTTGAACTATTTTTATTTTTCCAACTTTTTAAAGTTTAAAATTATTTCCAAACAAATAATTTATAAATATAAAAACAAATCTCTGGTTTATCCCTATTAATAAGTATTCCACACAATTTGTCATCTAAAAGAGTCACCTGATTATATAATCTTGGTCATGGAAAGTGTCTTAGATATCGCCTAGTTCAACCTCCTACCAGAACACCAGTCATTTCTATCCCATCTCTGATAGACTAGCTAAATCTCCACAAGATTTTGGTGGAAATTTGGTAATGCCTGGGGAGTGCCTGGCCCGTGAAGCACGGGTGACTTCATCTCAGGCCGTCTTGATTGTTCACACATGTAGTAGGCTAAATGGTGGCCCCACAGAGAATAATCCTACTCCCTGGAAACTGTGAATGTTGTTTTACTTGGAAAAGAGTCTTTGCAGATGTGTTAACAACTTTGCGACAGGGAGATTATCCTGGATTATCCCAGTAGGCCCTAAATTCAGCACGAGTGTCCTTATAAAAGAGAGGAAGAGGGAAACGACACACAGAACAGAAAGAGACAACGTGACCACAGAGGCAGACTAGAATGGTGTGGCCACACGTCAGGGAATGCCGGCAGCCGCTGGAAGCTGAAGAAAGTAAGGAACGGAATCACCTTTAGGGCCCCTGGAGGGAGCATGGCTTTGCTAACACCTTGATTTCAGCCCCGAAAAACTGATTTCAGTCTTCTAACCTCCAGAACTGTGAGAGAATAGATTTCATTGCAATAAGACATAAGTCTGTACAATTTATTACAACAGCCAGAGAAAACTAATAACATACCCTTAGATCAAAAAACACTCATGTGGCCCAACCAGTGCTTTGCAGGCTCAGCTCTGTGAAGACCGCCTGAGACGGCAGCCAGGGGCACCAGCTGTAAAGATCAACAAATCCCCAGGTCTTACCACACAAATTACAGCTAAACCAGACCTTCCATAGCCCACAGGTGGATAGTTCACTCTTTGAGCAGAACTTTATATTTTTCACTGTTAAATTTTGTCTTTTTGATGAGACTAGAGGTCCAGCTTTCTTGATCTATTACACTGAGTATTCTTCCCCTCTATAGATCTGATCAGCAGACTTCTCTGACTTCATCCAAGTACCCAATAGAAAGAAAAGGGGAAAATCAAGAGAGTCCCTTAGGGTAAGCCAGTAGTCACCTCTCTGGAGGTTCTCTCATTCAGCAGACAGGAAGCCATTATGGGAAGACAAAGTCAACCATGTCATGGAATTCACAACATAGCTACATTTAGTTCCTTAATGCCTGTGTATAAAATGAAAGGTTCTTCCTAAAATGCCAGTTATATCATGTTGCTCTTGTCCTCAAAAACTTCCAACAACATCCTTGGCTAACCAATCACATCTGCTTCTTACCTGGCTTCACCATTTTCTGTCCAACCTGATCTCCTTCCAGCAAACCCTTGCCGTCCAGCACGTAAGGCTGACTGTGTTCCCCTCGGCCCCATCTCTCCTCTGCACCCAGCTTAAGTCAATTCCCTGCCCTGGCACAGGCCCTGACCACTGAGAGCCACCCAAAGCCTCCTGGATCTGATCTCTTAAAACCCTCATTGTTTGCCACTCCTTCTGACACTTTATTCTCTGCTGCTCTGCATAACTGTTTAATAGTTTTAGACACATGTATTTAATATCTCCAACAAAACAGCAAGCTGCATGAAAACAGAGGACTTCCTAAACTATTATTTCAAATACAGCCCTGATTATACTGAAGTTCAAAACAGTGCATTGAAAGTAAACAGTGCAATTCTGGACTTTTTCTATTGATGAGGAATTTACCACCAAGAAATCATTATTCTTCATGCTGAGAAGACATTCAGAATTTCTCAATCCCAAACTACCATTCATTTACATGGGACCATTTCATACTCTTCCATGTACTTCTTACTATCTTGAAATTGTCAAGATTACCAAATCAACTATTTTATTTTTTAAAGATTGGCACTTGAGCTAACAAGTATTGCCAACTTTTTTTTCTGCTTTTTCTCCCCAAACCCCCCCCCCCAATACATAGTTGTATATTTTAGTTGTGGGACCTTCTAGTTGTGGCATGTGGGACGCCGCCTCAACATGGCCTGATGAGCGGTGCCATGTCCACACCCAGGATCCGAACCAGCGAAACCCTGGGCTGCTGAAGCAGAGCACGTGAACTTAACCACTCGGCCACGGGGCCAGACCCCCAAATCAACTATTTTTTTCATGCTTATAAAAGCCTAATTTGCTTCCAAATTCTACACTTCGGGCCTTTAACCAGACATTTCCTCAAAAAGTTTTCAATCCCTTCTCTACTATATACACTGTTTTCTCTTATAATACAACAGAAATAACTTAAATGTCAAGTCGTATTTGTAAAGAAATCAGACCAATGCCCAAATGTCCAAGCTCAGCTTCCCCCCCTACTCTAATCACTCAACTCTAGATTCACCCTTGAGAATTCAGTGTAGTAGAGAGCACAAAGGATCTGGAGTCAGGCAGACTGGGGTGTAATTTTCACTTCCTCCTTAGATTGTTCTCCAACCAATGGAAGATTACATAATCTCTCAGCCTTATTTTCCACACAAGTCCTGAGAATGACTAGCTGTATGACCTTGGGAAATTATGAAACTTCTCTGTGCATCAGTTTCATCATCTGGAACAGGGATAATAATAGTCAGGACCTGTCCATAGGGACTGTTATGAGAATTAAATACATTAAGACGTGAAAGTGACAGAACTTGGCACGTGGCTACCTTTCAAATAATATTAGAAGCTATTATTATTAATACTGGTATTAATATTGTAAAGTAGGGGTTCAATAAAAGATAGCTACTATTATGTTTTAAACCATATTAGAATATCGTAGGTTATATAAAACGGAACTGATGGTTAATTATAATATTTATTCATTTATCTATGACATGGTTTCTCAAAGAGTAGCCCCAGTTCCACAGCATCAGCACTTTGTTAGAAACACAAATTCCTGGAATTTCTTAGACATGGAAATTTTCAGGCCCCACCCCAGATCTAGTGAATCAGAAGCTCTTGGGCTGGGGCCCAGCAATCTATTTTGACAAGCCCTCCAAGTGAGTCTGATGCAGCTAACGTTTAAGAACCACTCATATAAGCCTAAAGTCTTGGGGAAAAAATCTTATTTGCAGATTTTGAGAACCAAAATACTTCATTATACTTTCAGAAGAGATATTTTTCATTAGCCCTTTATAAAGTCAATGCTTCAAAACTTCCATTTCATCTGTGCCTGTAGATGTAAAATTACTCAATAAGTATGAAACGGTCAAGAACACAGAGCAAATAGAGCTTTTTTTCCTATTCCCTTTAAGTTATCACTGTGTTCTCAACTTGGGGATTTACATTTCCTTCCAGCCACCAAATCAGAAAATAAAGAATAGTGGGACCGATTCAATGAAGCCATGAAGCTGCGGACTTTACAATGTGGGCAAAGGATATGTATGCCCTGAGTAAATTAAGCTTTCCAAAGACATGATGGAGCAGAGATAAAAATCTGATAGTCAATTGGGTGTCTCCCACGTGCTAACTAAGTAGGTGACTAACAGACAGGGTGTGGCTCAACATTGGCATCCAGGGCCTCTTTGCCTTCAAATGCATTTATGTAACAATAAATTAAAATTTAGACCAAACATCTTATTACACAAAGTTAAGGAATAAGTTGATCGTATAGCTAACCAGTGCTGAAGAACACATCTCCACTACAAATTGCCAGTAGATGGATGCAAGGTTATATGGACTTCTTCAGGCTTCAATTATCTCCTAAAAATCATTCATCCCCTTAAATTATTCCTCTTGAATACAGCCTCTCAATCATGGCTCAAGTTCTAATTCTTGGTCCAAGTAAACAATTAAAAAGGAATTTTCTAATCTTTGATAGCTGTTAAAGTGCTTCTGAAAATAAGGGGCTTCCTTTTTTATTCCCCTGAAAAGCAAGGCAAAAGCTAAATCATACGCATTTAAATCTTAGGTGCCATTTCTTATACTACTGTCATAAATTTCTAGGCAGCAAGACAGAACTGCATGTGACCAGTAACAACACAGACTAATATGAGACCCTCTAGTAAAGTGCCATATGGACATAAGTAAACACTGTAAATAATAAAAGAATGTCACCAATTTTATATTTTAGAACTGCTCTCTAGGTAAAATTTAGCTAACAAGTCACAGGTACTTTCAATAACAACCAACTCATATTTTAGTACTATAATTAAAAGGATGCTAAAGAATAATGCACAAATGTTACTGACACCAATCGTTTACCTACAAACGATAATTTGCAAGGTCGGCAATCCAGTCGGCTCAGTGTGCAAAGAGACTTGTAGAGGCAGCAGGTTGAAGATGTTAACTGGACTTTATTCTTAAAAGTACTCTGAAGAATGATGAATCAAAAGGAAAATACTCTTGCCAGAACAATCAGTTTAAGGACAGGCCTAGTCCACAAGTGAAATATCAGAATTCTAAAATTTAAATACATTTGGAAAAAAGCCAGAGACGCCTGTGCACCAACAAATATAAGTTTTAATTAAGCAATCTGTTTACTTTAAACAAATATAATTTTGACTCGGAGGAATATAAAATAAGGCTATATTAATTTTTTCTGGAGAAAAACCAAATATTTTAAGGAAAAAACGTTTATACATATGGATGTAATAGTAACTTAAGCAATCATTTAAAAGTTCCACAATGTTTACTTTCCTCAATCACATACACTTTTAAAAATCGACTATGCCAGAGCCATCCCCTAGGCACTGGTATATTCTATTTTACAGCTGCATACATCATAACTTCCTAAATCACGGGGAATAATTAGTGAATAATTGGAATTATAAGGTAGAGGAAAGTAAACACAACCTCATAGCCAAGGGGACCTGCTGGCAGACCTGCAACATATCACAGTGCAGAAAGAAATCAACCCTGGGACACAGCCTCTCCTTCTAATTCACACTCTCGTTTCATGACTTCCAGTGCAGCTCCACCAGTAAGCAGCTGTGGTAAGCTTCCTCTTCTGTTGAGTGAGGGAAGCGAACCAGAGGATTTGGAAGACGCCCTTCAAGTGTGAACCTAAGTGAAATTATGGCTGAGGACCAAAAATTGCCAACCTTTCAGAAGTATGATGAGTCTTCATTGACTCCCTTTCTGTGAAGAGTGTGTGCAAAAAGAGGAAAAGAGGAGTAGAAAAGGCCTTTGGGCCCCAAAGTCAACCCATAAACAAGTGAGGAATGGTGTGTAGGGAGGAGGGTACAGCTAACAGGATTACCTGTTAACTACCTCAAGTTAGAAGTTAGTAATTCTTCAGTGTGCCAGCAGGATGCTAAGGAAAGGAGGCAACTGGCCAATCTATCTCCTCAATATACCCTGAATCTGAAACCCCAGCCTTCTCTAAAATGAATAACTAAAAGGAAAGTACTTGAGGTTAAAAAAATGGATTTGAATAAGGGATATAGAAGGGCTCCAGAGGCAATTTACACAACATGCCAAGTATCAAGCTTTATGCTTAGATGGACTATCTCATTTAGGTCTTCACACGAATTGATCATTGCCACCATTTTATAGATGAGGGCCTGAGAAGGTTACGGTCAAACAAGTAATAAATTGCAAAGCCCGGACACAACCCTGTGTGCCTGACCTCTTACCACCTCCCATCTTTGACTTACATGTCCCAGACTGACAACCTTGAGGAGACATTCTTCTTTCAAAGACAATTTTTTTCCAAGTTAGCAGAATATACTATTTATAAAATGAAAAATCCAGTGAGGAAACAGTTAGTCCCTGTTCTGGGACTAACCTCTCAATCACCTCACGGCCCCAAGGAGCAGAACTACCAAGAATGGTTCTCCTTGGAGCCACAACTGAGGGGAAGAGAACAAGATAACATAATTACATAATATTAAACTAAAATAAACAAATAAAACAATAATTTAGAAAGGGCAAAATTTTAAAGAATTATTTCAAAAGATGGGGAACACATCCCTCGCCTTAGTCAACACTGCTCAGAAGTCAGGCTGAGGGCAAGGGCAGTCTTCAGAGCCTGGGCCCCTTAGGGCCATCCCAGTGCACACCCCTGGGGCTGTGACGGGCACCCTTAGTGCACAGGCAGCATTCCTCCCCTCTTCTCCCCGCTTTAACCTCCTGCCTCGCACCTTCTCTCTTTTCTCCATTGACCCTCCTTCCCCCCACCCATGGCTTAAGAGCTATTTATGACTACAGTTAAAACTGATAATACAGAGAATACACATAGAATTATTCAAATTTTATCTAAATGATTTCATTGTCACTGTTTTCTCTCCTCCCCCATCAATTATGCTTCCTTTTTTTTTTTTTTTTTTTTGGTGAGGAAGATTGGCCCTGAGCTAACATCTGTTGCCAATCTTCCTCTTTTTCTGCTTGAGGAAGATTCTCTTTGAGCTAACATCTGTGCCAATCTTCCTCTATTTCGCATGTGGGACACCGCATGGCTGATGAGTGGTGTAGGTCCATGCCTGGAAACTGAACCCTGGCCACTGAAGCAGAGCATGCTGAACTTAACCACTAGACTGCAGGGCTGGCCCCACTCTTTCATTTCATTGATTCATTTCTCACAGTCATCCTTTCCCTTAACATTTATATAACATGATCCCATTTTATTAAAAACTCTTCATATAATATACTTTTCATTAATTGAAGAGGAATATGGTAAGGCAAGAAAGATATGGACCTGCTTCTCTCCTTTCCCTGTTTCTCCCTGAATATAGTATTTCAGCTGAAGAATATAAGAAAATCAATATAGAAAAAATATTTCTTTCTAATATTACGATTTTTTATCCAAAATTCATGTACTTATATTTCCCACTAATTGGATTATGACCAAATGACCACCTACAATAACAGTGTCCAACATTCCTTTTAGAGACAAAATGAAGTTGACTACACATGCAACACTCCTTTTATCATCACTTGGATCAAATATGGAAAACACTACATGAGGGCTGAATTTTCTCTAGTTAACTAGTAACAACAGAAACCTTAACAGTCTGGTGCCCCAAAATGTTTTAAGATATTTAATTATGTTTCTCCACATGAAGTTAATGCTATAACTTCTACACATAAAGGAATGAAAGATTAAAAAAAACTATGTTTTTGCATATTTGAGTTTTGTGCCAGAAATTTCAGGGCACAATTGTTAGGATTATAAGGAAAGGCTACTTTGAACTGACACTAGAACAAAACAGAAGAAGAATGCAAGCAGCTGACAGCAGGAGGTGGCCAAGACTCTACTGCCTAGCTTCCCCTCTCTAACGTGGCTCCTCATTTAGGAAGAGCTAATTTTAAACTCTGACCTGCAACAGATTTCGAGGGGGAAAAAAGCTAATTTGATTATAACCCTAATCAGTTGGACTGCCACCTATCTATAAAATGCTTATTTTCCCAATTCTTACTGTGGTACAGCAGAATTAAGCCTTAAATCTTTGACATTTGCCATTTTACCAAAAAAGAGGTCTCCTATCCCAGGAAAATCAGAATCTGAACCCTTGCTGTCGGGCTAGGAGGCTATGTGTGTGTAACCATTAAATTAAACCACCCTGGAGGACTGTTGGAAGGATTAAACGATTTATTGTATGCTATGCATACTACATACAATGAGAATACTTTTGCCAGTCACTATGATGGGTCTTAGGAGTAAACAATACAGCCTTTGTCCTCAAACAGCTCAACTAGTGTTCTGACATCTTTAGCAAAGGCAACCTCCTTATACTCAATCATCCAATTTATGAACCACTCATAAGATGAATGGCCCAGTCCAACATGCCTGGCACATAGTAGGCCCCCTAAAAGTATCTGTCTAATGCCAGTGCTACAGTGCCCATGGGGTCCATCCTCATTTATGCTTCTACTTGTCTCCGGTGGCCCCCGCCAGCAGCTGTGACTTGATTACCAACCTAGAACCAGAGCAGCTGCAGTCCAGAAGACAGGAGGCAACCCTTTGTGCCCCGCCCCACACCCACCCCCTGACAGTGACAGCTACAAAGACTGCTAGGCCAGCAGCCACCAAAGGGGCACTTCTTCATCAGAACTCTTGTTTCCCTTGGATTCAACTCAGAAATGGGAAAATCTTGCCAGAGTCTTCAGCTCCAAAGTTCCACTCCCCCCGCCTCATCCCAGCCCATCTCTGCCTCCGTCTGTGGAAAGAGCCCTGCTCACATTATGCACACGGTATGGGCAGGATAAGACAACAGCATGGAAGAAGGTAGGTGAATGGTTGGCATCCTTCATTAGAATTCATAATACATTTCCTCACAGGAGCATCACAAAGCAGAAGGTCTCAATCTTTTATCTCTTGCCAACACATCAGAGGGTTCAGCTCCCCACAGTAACAGACACTCCCTACAGAAGTGATTTTTAATTGGGAACCGGGTGACATGCCCCTGAAAGACATATCAGAATATGGTAATAGGATTTTGTCAATGGGCGGTGAGAGGGAGGGCACTGAAACACCTCTCGGGAAATTCTGATATGCTCCCTGAAATAAGAATCCCTTTTATAGAGGGTTATTAAGGCTATCACATTATTGGTACCACTGCAATGCAACGTGATGTTGTTTAAAAAGGCTTTGTAGGATAGCTTAAGAATATGACCACATTTAAAATAATGTTTCTATATGAGAAAACTTTTTCCAAGTCTCAAACAACAGACTTAAAATATCACCTATTTCCAATTATAGGGCTGTCCATAAAAGGAGGAAAAAAGTGAGTGACAGCTCACTGTGAAATTCTAAGGGTTCTTTAACTGAGATTTATGGAAGGGCTTCAGTGGGGTCCAATAACTCCATGAAATTGTTTGCAAACTTTGTATACGTGTGTACTTTTCTGGAGAACTTAGGTCAGATTCTCAAAGTGACCCATGGCACACAAATAAATATTAATTTAAGAACCACCACTATTAATTAACTGCATCATAGACAGAGAAACGGAGACATAAGCACCAATCCCTGGGTCATGCTGTCTAGAAGAAGTAAAACGAGTCTAGACTTCTGTCTCTACAATCCATCTCTCATTCTCATCCATTCTCATCCTCTGCCATCCACGTAAATCTGATGCCAGAACTTGGTTTGAAATCTTGAGAGAAAAAAAATCTCACTGAGAAGTGAAGCTTTTCCATGCCCTAACATATAAATATTTACATATTTCTTAAACTGCCAAGATTTTTTAGGATCCAATAATAATAGGTTTTACTAATGTCACAGAATTCACTATAATCACTGGGTACTTATCTTCCCACTCCCATCATTACCCACAGGCCACACACCAAACAATTACAGATGCTTAAAACGCATGTGAAATGCCCTAGAATTTAAACTTGTAAGTTGATACTGAAAAGCTGTGCTTCAGGGCTATATAATCAATTACTGCACAATAAATTAAACAAAACAATTCGAAGATATGAAAGAAATATACACTGACCTTCATGAGATGCTGATTTATCCATTTTGTAAACGTTTTCTTTTGAACTTTGTCCCGTTCATCTGGAAAGGGAAAAAAAGATATAAAATAAGGTTGGTAAAATCTATGAATAAGAGACTTCAATTGTGATTATACATATAAACAAAAATAAGGTATTCAAAAGATACTGTTTTGTGCATTTGAATTTTCTTATTAAATTTTGGCAACTTTAGGCTATCTGTAAGAAAGCGTTAAAAAGCTCTCCGTCAGACTGGTCTCTTCCCAGTGTTGTATCTGCCAACATTACTCCATTACACAGATGCCCTCTGCGCATTCTGTCGTACCACCTCCCCTATCACCACTACTACCACCAGCAAGTTGTCTAAACTAAACTTTACTAGCTTTGGGTGAGCCCTTGCACTGAACTTTACCACATGTGGCATCTCATTTGGTCTTCACAATTATATGAGAGAGGGCAGCTGGTTTCATCCCATTTTACAGAAGAGGAAATCAAGACTTAGAGAGGTTAAAAGACTTGCCCACGATTATTCAGCAAATAGTTTAAAGTTGTGATAAAACGCAGGACTTACATTCAAGCCCTTTGGCTTGAAGTGGACTCTGATTTAATTACTAACCACGCTGCCTCTCCCCTGGATTCCCCATTTGGAATCGTCTGGTAAAAAAGAAACACCCCAACCAGATCCTTGCTGCGGAGAGCGATCCTGCCCTGGTTACTACAAACACGGTGCAGAGAAGGGTGAGGGACGGGTCCTTATGATCTAAGGAGAAGGAGTATTGGAATGTTCTGGTTCATCAAGCCATCATTTCAAAAGATAATCTTCCAACGTCTAGAGCTAATATTCAAAGCCACACCACCCTCTTCCTCCAGGCTTCTGGGCGGCAACTCCCTGCGTTAGAGCTTGCTGCCGCCCTCCTCACTGCATCTGGGAAGAGCTCTTTCTTTTTCATTTGCAGTTTTCTTTCTTCTCCCGTCACGGTTCAGATGTTCTCCATCCCCCCCGGGGGTAAGACATGTCTCAGTCTCTTCATCTCTTTTCTTCCTCATTCTTTATCCCTGAACCCTCTTAAACTATTTTAATGGAACTAAAGTTTCTTTGAAAATGCTTGCCCTATTTATTAAAAGTACTTATGCCCTTTAGAATAATTTAAATATAAAAATAAGTCAACCGGGAAAAATATCTATGAGACAAAGGTTACTAATATTAACGCAAAAAAACAGAAGTAAGAAAGAAAAAGATGAGCTGCTTAATATGTAACTGTGCAAAAGCAGAGAGGTAATCCGTTGAAAAAAAATGAATGCTAATGGCTAACATATTGAACAGTAGAGATATGGAACATTCTCATCATCACAGAAATTTCTACTGGCAGCACTGCTCTAGAACAATTTGCCAATAAATATCAAGCACCTTAAAAATATACTACACTCTTTCAGAGCAAGTCTACTTCTAAAATTTATTCTAAAGCTACAACCATGGTTGTGCACAAAATGTTCCTATGAGAATATAAATCAGAGTGTTTCCAACAGCAAAACAAAAGTTTTGAAAAAAACATAAATGTTCAGTGATAAGGAAATGGTTAAATAAATTTTAGTAAAGCAATCCAATGGGTTTGTTCTGTTTCGATTCTTTGCCAAGCTACTCAACGATGGCATACTACTTGGAGCTCTCATATACTTTAATGCCAACAGGAAAGGACGGGGCAGGGACCATGTAACTAGTTTGTATTTCATAAGCATTTCTTCTTCAAAATACCTCCTTGAAACCTTTGCCATTTGCTATCCTTGTCTGGGAGAAACAAAAAGGTCTCCCTTTTTACATAAACATGTAAACATAGCCGTCCATTTGGTCTGCCCATAACAAATTCCTTTCAGTGCCCCAAAGTTCTAGTCTACTTCTTGACTTAACACTGGTATTAAAAAATTGGAGAAGAGGTTGCAGAGAGCATATCCAGAAGACAGAGCTTGCTAAATCTGAATATAAATGCTCAGAATTTATGCTAAAATTGTTAAATTTGCCTGACTCCCAATATAAATCCCCAGGCACTTTGCTCACAACTACTTTGCCAAGAAAAATGATATAAACAATTGTTAACCAACATTATTATCCACCAAATAATTATTAAGTCCTCTGTCGGCCCTTTTGGGGCATCATCTACACCTCACCTCATCTTCTGCCCCATAGAAGATGCCATAATGCCTATATGTATTCAACAAATAAATGTCATGATGTGAATTAATTAAGTTTCAAAGAGGACAATTCAACTCAGAATAACAATGTCTGATTACTTATATACTTAAATACAGTGGTATATATACCACTATATCTCTTAAAGCAATATACGGTGTCTTAAATGTCTTTCAGCCTTGCTATTCCTAAAGAGTTCAGAATGAACCTAAATTACTGATTAGTACCTAAGGCAAGAGCAAAGAAAGAGAAGCAGTCTACTAGTCCTCCTTACTGATAAAATGCAAATTCTATACTTCCTTCATACTCAGTCATTCGCTCCAGCATCTATCAGGGGCTTTGATGAGCCCAGTGCCATGGTGGTACTGGGACCACCAGGCTGGACAGAAAGAGTGCTGGCCTTGCTCTCTAAAGCTCATCAGCTAGAGAGGGCACCTGACATGAAGGCACTGTGATAAGTGTGCCAACTGAACAAAGGATGTGGCACCCAGCATGTAAGCAAGCACAAACGAGAGCAAGACCAACCCTGACCAGGGCAATCAGGTGGGGCTTGAAGGACAGGCAGTAGAGTAGCAAGAGAGGTCAGCCATGTGCAGCCCTCTCCACGGAAAAGAACCCCTGATGTAATCACCTGAGATTGAAAGAGCATAGTCAGACCCCATGCATTGTGATTCCCGCCAGAGGTGCTTCCACTACCCCAAGACACTGTCACCTTTCAAATGGAAGTGCTGGACACTCAACCAGGACAGGGTGTGGGGGAGCCTGGCCCTGCTGAGCGATGTGAACTTTGGACCAGTGAATGCAAACAACAGAACCTCTGCGCCAAAGTCTAGTCCTCATGTCACATTTTCAGCAGGGCTTCCCTAAGCCTCCAGCAAATAGAAAACAGAGTGGGAAAGAAAAAGAAATACTTCCTGTGTAATACCCAGATTATTCCGTCCAATTAATAACCTAGGACCCCAATGTTAAACCACCAAGAAAAAACATTACAATGTATTACTAATTGAAAATCCTTATAAGTCTAAAATAGATAATTTCATTTTTATGTAACTTGATATAGAAGCTAAGTCATTCCTGTAACTATCCCCCAAAATTTTATTAATTTATTGAATCATCACATAGCAATATGAACTGTAACAAATTTACTCTGTCCCATTAAATTTAATGTATTATGTGTACTATATAAACTCCTCTCTTCTTGGTACATGATGGCTAATAAAACCTATTTATTATTTTCTAAATTAATAACAATTAGTCCCCTAGTTGAAGGAACAGAAAGAAGTAGAACACATGTTCTAAAGACCAATCACTTACTGGTTAATTTCTTACCCATGTGATATATCAAGAAAGCTGATGTAAGCAAATAATTGACCTCCAAGTACAGATGATAGATTCACTTAAATAATTCAACTATAAAAGGTTACTTTGATCACTGAGGTTTTGTTGTGGCAGTTGTTGCTAGATGCCCAAAAACAGGGCTGAAAATGTAAGGTGGGTGGTAAATATCTGGCAGGCAATACTGAGATAATATATGGAGATTATGATCTACAACTAAAGTACATGAGTAATGTATAAAAAATAAAGCTAACTAAATAAGATACATAATTCATAAATTCTGATACTGTTTTCTAACAGTAACAACCTGAATCTTTACTTTTAGAGCATCATGAAGCTAGATGAGACCCATCAGGTGTACCAGGGAAGTTCTTTAACACTCGAAGGCTCCCGCAAGGCTATGATAATGAGAAAACAGTTACTGTGGCCTTTAAGGGTCTCCACTTTCTTCAGGAAAGCAACTCACAATCAGGGAATAATTTCAGTCTGGGGAGACCGTGATTTACCACTTTCCATACACATTATTTCAGAAGGCAGTTATTTCAAAAGGGAGTATTCCAGATTACACCATGTAATTTTCCAATTACAAGTCTCATAATGGTTCTTTATTTCATTTCAGTGAGGGATGTCTAACACTTAGATTTATATTTAGGGCAATGTTGCTATGACAACAAAAAAGGAAAATCATGTCTGAGACTTTAACCGATTCTATTGGTTTTACAGACTACTCAGTTATTTTTCTGAATGAAGTTTTATAACATTCCTCTGTTGGAAAATTATTTCATTTATAGAGTAAGTTTTAAATGGAAATAGACATTTTTGATCCCCTTATAAAGTATAATATGGCTGAAAACACATGATGACACAGAATGCAAAGAATAACAGAATTTGGAAAAACAATTAAGTGTGAAAAAAGAGCACTGACTATTAAAACCTTCAATGACTAGTTTTCAATAAAATCCAGTCAAAGCTAAACCCATTTAGTATCACACGCATAACAAATATTGAGATCATTTCAACAGGTATCCTGTGCACAACACCACGGGGGAAGGCTCCCTCCAGGGAGCCTCAGACGTTGCCATGCAAACCTATGCAGGTTTCAGAAAGGAGCCCCACAGTCTGCTCTACTCCCGCCCTGCAAACCAGCACAGGTAGTCGCCTTTCCTTTCTCGGGTCTGAAAACATCGAAGTGACGTTATGGGTAATCCTACTAACCCATACAGCACATCAGCCCCACCAGCTTTGCGTTCCAGTCTTGATCATTTTTCTTGAGCTGCCCCATCATTCTGCAGGAAAGCCGTCCGATAGTTCCCTAAAGTCTTTCCGTACAAACTCTGATGTGACAGAGTCCTGTTCACTTTCCATGTAGAAAGGAAAACACTGACTAGACACTCCCACTTCCAATCTGAAAACTAGTCAACTCCCCCTTTTAAACAAACATTAGCAAAGCCAGTCTCCTCTACTAGGTTGTAGGAGACAATACAACTATTATTAAAACGAAACTAAATCATTTATGTGTCCTTTTAATCTTAAAGCTGTTCATACGAAGCCCCTTAAAAAGAGAGTTTTGGTTCTCTTTTTTGCAATGAGGCAAGCCAATAGGATGTGAGATTTCACTGCTGAACCAGCTCATCACATTCTCTCCTCTAACAGCCCAGGCAGGATTCCCTTGGAATGAAAAACAACACCCAGCCTAACTTGTTTAACTCACCCCTGATATGCGTGCTACGAAGGTGATGTGGAAAGCTCAACTTTACAGGCTGGACACATATCCTTCAGGGGCAATACCACCATCAAGTATTTCTTGATAAACACTTCACATACATTTTCACTTGAATCTCATAACTATTCTTTGAGTTGGATGGTACATCATCATCTTTTAAAGATGAAAAAAACCAAGGTTTCAAGAGATTAAGAAACTAGCCTAAGATTCCACAGCCTAAATGGGATCTTAAATTTGATTCCAAACCCACTTCTTTTATATGTTATCAAACAATAGGATCCCTCATCTAACAATGCAGGAAAAACAAGGAGTCTCCAATATGAGAACTTCCCTTCTGAGCAGGAAGAAATGAAAAAAGTCAAGAAATGAGAACCCTTGTTCTAAAGAAGCCACGGAGCAGGCATCTTCAACACTCCCATGTTTGTCTGAAACCTCAGACTCATAGAGCTGCCTGAAGAGAAACTGTACAAACAGAAACTCCAAAACAACACATAAAAAAAGATCACTACTTATTTTCAGCAAGAGGGAACCAGCAAATTCGATCATGCCAAGGGAAAAGACACTGCTGGATTAATAACTGCCAGTATGGTTTCAACCATCCATATATGATTTCTAACTCTATTCTAAATATACCATAAAAGAAAAAAAATAGTATCAACTTCTGCAGAGATGTTTAAAGTATCTGCTTAGTATCCTTTGCTTCCTTTCCCTCCCTTTCCAGTTGTCTCTGTTTTAGAGTTCCTGCCTCCTCTACGGAAGGGCCGGAGCCTACCTATTTCACTGAAAGAAGATTATAATGACGACGGCAAACACTTTGGGAGCACATAGTAATATGTGCCAGGTATATTCTCAGCCACATACATAGAACACACATATACTGGGTGTTATCCTCTCAACAACCCTGTGAGATTATGCCCATTTACAGAAAAAGAAACTGAGGCCCTCGAGGTTAAACAACTTGCCCGAGATCACACAGCTACTAAGGGCAGGGGGAGGGGGCGGATGTAGTTTGCAAAAGCCTATTCAATATTATAACTTCATACTTGGAAAACAAAATGCTAACTTTTACAAAATAAGTCAAACAGCAAAAAGTAAAAAGTGAGGGTTGGCCGAATCTTTAGTGCTGGGGATACACAAAAGATGGAGTTCACCTTCTGCAGATCAGTAAAGAGCAGAGGAGAGGTAATCACAGGGCTTTGCTACAAGGCCACGTCAGGATTTAGGGCAAGGATGAGATGTCCGTGTTTATTAATAAGGATCAGGTGTGAATTTTAAAAGACGATTGGGAAACACTTTGCAAAAGGCTCTATCAAGAAAAGAAAGAAAGAAAGAAAATATAAAGTGTTGGAGCTGTGTGGAAAAAAGATGGGGGGAAGGGAAGATGAGGATCTGGTCAGTTTCCCCACCACAGCCCAGAAATGGCTCTGGAGTACAGTACAGTAAAAATAGCAAGGGAAAAGCTATGAAATTTCTGTCATTATAGAAGCAGCAATACTGGGGTGGAAGAAATATTGGGATTCGTGAAAAGACCAGCTCCTGAAACTGATGGACAAGGTATAGTTGGTGACCAGGGAGCTGGGAGAGAGTGGAGACATCACCCCTCTCTCTGCCAAGTCCCACCTCAGGCCACCTGTGAGCTAGCAGCCCTCACTCAGTCATCACCCAGCGGCTCTGCCCCTCATCCAACTGCCTTGCCCTCATCCATAGTGGCCTCAGCCACCATCACTTGTGACTAGAGGCTGTAGGTGAAATGAGTAGGAGGAAGGGAGTCCCTGCTCCTATTTTAGTTGAAAAATCATACCAAATATTCCCATAGAAACATCATTATGGTTTATTTCTATGAGTATAGAGCCACAACTCATGTTCATTTTCCAGTTAATCCAACTTTCCCCCCCGATCTCTGTGACACGCCTCTGTGGGGATACAGACTTAGAGGAAGAGACACCTCTGAGCCTTAGCCACACCCCCCCCACCGCCCCCATTTTGTTAAAAGCAAGATTCTTATTAGAAAAATTCCTCCAAAGTCACGTCATTAAATTATTCATCATTAAAAAAAGTTTGCAAAACATTAGGACTCCATGGGTGAAAGCATACCAATTTCCCAGTAATTTCTTAACTTAGTCACTACTACAAAGTCCCATATACTTCGGGCCGCTAGCTGATCTCCGTGAGTATTGTTCTGCCCCTGCTGTAATTACTGTTGGCAACAGTAGTTTCTCACGCTGTTGCATGATAGAAATATCTGAAGACTTGGGTTAAGATTTACACCCTTCTTTCACTTTCAAGGTTCAATTTCTTCATGAGTTAAACAGAATTTTTCCTCTTCTACCAGAATTGACAGATGAAAAGGTTTCAGGGTTGTCCCTTTCTTATTACTGTCTTTATCAATTTAAATTCCCAATGCTGATGACTTTCTTAGCTTTTGTTTTTTCATAACTATTATTTGTTAGGATTTGCATTTAAATAAAGTTGACATCAATTTCTGTAGCAGTCCTTTCTTGAAGAGAGCATAATCAATCCACAGCTGCTGTTTATGTATTCCAAATATGGCTAAAAACCACATTAAAAAAGGAGTTATTAGCATATCTAAATTATAATCTTCATAAAGAAGCTCTTCACATTTTCAAAAACCCTTAATCCTTCTGCCAAGGAAAGGAAGATAGCTTAAAAAGGAGATATCTCAAGATAAGCATCGAACTGACATACATTTCAAACATAAAGCTATTATAACAAATTCTTCAAATTTATACTACCTGGCCATACATCAATAAATTATACAATATCAGAACTGAGAAAGAAAAAATTTCAAAAACAAAACCATTAGAAGAAAACATAGGAGCCGGCCCGGTGGCACAGCAGTTAAGTTTGCACATTCCACTTCGGTGGCCCAGGGTTTGCTGGTTCAGATCCCGAGTGCAGACCTAAGCACCACTTGTCAAGCCATGCTGTGGTAGGCATCCCACATATAAAGTAGAGGAAGATGGGAACGGATATTAGCTCAGGGCCAGTCTTCCTCAGCAAAAAGAGGAGGATTGGTGGCAGATGTTAGCTCAGGGCTAATCTTCCTTAGCAAAAAGAGGAGGCTTGGTGGTGGATGTTGGCTCAGGGCTGGTCTTCAAAATAAAACACCAAAAAAACAAAAAACATTAAAAAAAAAAGTAGAAAACTGTTTTAAAAATAGTTGGGTAGGAAGAGTGTTTCAAAACAAGTTACAAAACCCAAAAGAAACTGAACATACAAAGGCTGACAAATTTCACAGACCACTGATGTAAGAGCAGACACTATAAATGAAGTTAAAATTAAAAAATGACTGAAAGAAAATATCTGCTACATACATAAGACACACCAAGAATAGCCAAAATAGATGAATAACTCTTATTAATCAGAAGCTTCCCAATTACAAATGCTGTGAGCATACAATTCACAGAAGAAGGAACGCAAATGGCCAATAAAGGTACGGAGAAATTTTCAACCGCCCTTCTAATTAGGAAATGCAAATGACTTCATATTGGAATACATTTATAAAAATGACAATAACTAATACAGAGAAACAGATAATCCCAAACATTGGTGGACATGTACAACAGCAGAAACTTTTTTGAGGGCAATTTGGCAGTACCCGCTATAAATTAAAATGCATATAATGTTCTAAACCAACAATTCCACTTGTAGAGAATACTGAGGAAATACTTGCATGTATATGAGTAGCTTATAAGGATGTTTACTGTAGCAAAATATTTGAAACCATTTAAATGCCAGTCAGTAGGAGACGAGATGAATGAATTATATTTCACCCATCCTATAGAATATTAATAAGAGAAAACCTGCTCAGAGTACGAAGGAAAAGATCCCAAGATAGATATTTAGGTGAAAAACTGCAAAATAATAAATACACATAAAGGATGCACATCAAATTGAGAAAGAGCAATTCAACAGAAGAGAGTGAAAGCTGGAAGGAAAGGGGATTGTGTGATATATTTCATTTTTCATCCTGCATATTTCTAGATTGAGTGCCTGAATCTTTGACAAGGAAGATGTATGTGTAGGACTATTAATAATAACTGTGAGAAAAAAGTTTCAAATTCTTTTATTCATTTATGTATTCAATACTTTGGTAGCCTCTACAGAAGACATAGAAATAAGACTAAGATACAGGCCAGAGTACCCCCCGCCCCTCAGATCTGAAGAGAGAGCTAAACCCTTCGGGGGGGTCAGGTTTGCTCTTGGGCTGCTGGCTGCAGAAGGGAAGGGAGGAGTGACAGGTCAGGAGAAGAGGCCGAGAAGCCACTGGTGACACCTTTTCAAGGATGGTTTCCCGGGCTGGGAAACAAAACGATGAGGGTGTGGACAGTCTCTGAAAGGAAATCAGAACTGAGAATATATGCAGAAATTACCCTGTTTGGAGGGTATCCGTGTTCGAACTTTAACTGCCACAGAACAAACTCAGTATGATTTTTGCCCTCATTTGTCAAAATCCAGAAACAGGACAAGGGTAGGATGTGCTGAGTAAGCTGAGGCATAAATGGTGTACAACAATAGACGCCATAAATCTCTCCCCACAAATGCTTTTCTGTGTCCTCCTCCCCTGCTGCCACCCCCACCCCCCACGCCCAACTATCACATCCCGAGCTTTCCCATCCGTGCAGAGGCTGCGCATCACAGTATCCTATCGGTGGCTGGGAACAAAGAGGGCCTGGGTTCTGCTCTGAAGAGGAATTTACTGGTTTCTGTTCTCACGACTGGCCCAGAATTGGAAAATAAAATGCCGAGAATCTGCTTTTAATCTACCCTCTCCTACCTGAGCATCCTAAAAACATATGAACGTGAGGAACCTTCCAATTGCAGTTACACTGCTAGAACATTTAAGTATTACATATGCTCTAACCGAGGCCATCCTGAGTCACCGTTAAGGACAGAAAGTTTCTGCAATTCTTTATCTGCGTCACACTAACTTAAAGAAATTAGAGTTCTTTTAGGGTTTCCTATCTTAGCCTTTCTTTCCAGCTTTGGAGATCTGGTTAAGAATATATCCCAAAGTGCACAGACATTACATAAATTGAAAACAAATTAAGAAAATATCGTTTCCTTGTTATTTAAATATAAGATGAATCCACTGTGTTTACGAAAACCTTAGGTCATTTGAGGTTTTCAAGTCTTTAGTTTTGAAAATTTTTACAGTTATAACTACTACATGTAAGGAAAACAGAACCGTTCACTTTAAAATTTAAATTAATCCAAGATATCCTCAAAAGTTATCAAAGTAGGACCTCCAGTAGCTCAGATAAAAATATAAACAACAAAGGCCGGCCCGGTGGTGCAGTGGTTAAGTGTGCATGTTCCGCTTCAGCAGCCCAGGGTTCGCCAGTTTGGATCCCAGGTGCAGACATGGTGCGGCTTGGCAAGCCAAGCTGTGGTAGGCATCCCACATATAAAGTGGAGGAAGATGGGCACGGATGTTAGCTCAGGGCCAGTCTTCCTCAGCAAAAAGAGGAGGATTGGCAGTAGATGTTAGCTCAGGGCTAATCTTCCTTAAGGAACAAATTATAGCAAACACATACAGTTTCTCAGACTTATTTGAAATGTTATGACTTGCTGGTTTCTGAAAGAATCAGATCTCCTCTTCCCTTTCTGCTGTTTCCTGTCCCAACCAATACCCCACCTAGATGATCTACGCCTCACAAGTTCAGTGGGTAAGTAGGTGCCGTTTGACCTTAAAACACAGAAGGAATTCCCCTCTGCGTTGTTCACTCTCTATGAGCTCCACTCAGTAGCCTATGGGAGGGAGCTGTGTTAGGGATGGAGAACAGACTTAGGGGTCGGTACCAGGGTAAAGGACCTACACAACCTGAGTCCAAATCCTGGTATCAACACTGCTGGCAATTTCAGCTTGGGAAAATGACAACTTCTGTGAAACCCAAGTTCCCTCATCTGTGAAAGAGGGTCACCATCTTCAGATACTTTCCTAGATACCTACCGTACAGTCTTATTCTAAGAAGTAAATAAGATGATAGAGTACAAATATGATACAGTTGGCCCTCTACTGGCTTCCTATTCACTTCTTCAATTAGCAAATATGTATCAAGCACCCACAACAAACATCATAGCTACCATGCTACGCACTACAGAATTTCACATCATCTCACGGCAATCCTACCAGGCCTCTATTTATGTATCACAGTCCTCATTTTACTGACTAAAAATCAATAAATAAATTTCAAAGAATGTAATCTAGCCCAAGGTTCCTCTAAGCAAGGAAGCAGCAGAGGTGAGATGTGACCCAGATTTTCCTCCTGTTACACAGGAACCAGACACAGGGTGAACCAAACCCACATACTCTCCAAAATCAAGGAACCTAGCAAGGGACAGAAGATAAATAGTGCTTTCATGTCTTACCAGAAAAAAGAAAAACCAAGATAAAATGTCTTTGGCTACTGAGGAAACGATCACTTCACGAAAGAAACTGCATAAAATTCCTCTATATTGTAAATTAGAAAAAGGTATTGAGAAATTCTTCATTCTGCTCAAGGTGATAGAATAAGTCAATACCAGGACAAAAATATGATCTCGGGAGTTCTTGTCTCTTTCTGATACCAGACTCTGTAGGTCACCGCACAATGGAACATTCTTGTTCTGTTTACCTTGAATATAATCAGAGTCTCTCTGGATAAGCATTGACTGGTACCAGGAATTTGTCACAGTGGCGCAAGGAACAAAATCAAACACGCCTTAATACATGGTCTAATAGTCATCTAAGAAATTTCATTCTTCAGGAAAGACCTAGAATTCTCTTTTTTTTTTTTCAACTGAGGTACAATCGACATCTAGAACTCTCAGTAACTCCTTTCATACAGCCATGGTCTCTTATTCTGATCAACGATTTAAAGAGTTTTTTCAGATTGTGAGGCCACACTTCTCAAGTCCATGGAAATTACACGGTGAGTCATACACATAACACTTCTCACTCCTGTAAGACAAGGAGGCCAGTCACGGGGTGAGTCAGCAGCAGGGAGAGAGGGGTGGGGAACACCAGAGACAACGACCCTGAATCACCGGGAAAAATTTCAGCCCAGGCTTCTTTCATAAGGAGATTATCTCCCACCCAAAATTTTTTATTTAAATGTAGTTTACAGCTTGAGGGGCAACTGCTTCAGTTACAGGATCATCATGCGTGCCCCACTGGGCTTCAGAAGCCACACAGCAGGTGACCCAACTCATCCCATAAGGGCTCTGCCACCCCCACCGCACCCCCTCCCCCACCGCACCCATGAGCCCCGATGAGCCAGGGGAAAGGCACACAGACCAGTAAGTGTCTGGGGTGCCAGGAGACCTCTCCCTGAGGGTTATTTCCTCTCTGGGGCAAAGATCTTCAAACTTATTTTATCCAGGGATGCATTCTCCCAACCACGGCTTACCCAGAACCTAACAGGTAAAACAGATGGAGATCAAAGAGCTTGGAGTGCAGTCAGAGGAGAAAGGAGCTTCTCCCCAAGTTACCCACTGGAGAAGATCATCTTGGGCTGGTCATTTCCACGCCTCAACTTTCTAGAGAACTCTTGCTTTGCCCGCTTGCTTTTTTTCTAGAAAACCAATGGCAAATTTTCAAGAAGTGGATACTCTTCTCAGATATCGTCTTGGTATTTTTAAAATAGTCCATGCACGTTTATTGTCTGCTCTTAGAACAGTGGTCTTAAACTTTCAAGTTTCACAGTCCCTTCTACCTATCTCCTTGAGAAAGTAATGTCATATTCTAGTCTAGTCCCTAAAAAAAAAAAAAGGAGAAAATATATATATAAGAATAGTCAATGCATTTTTGTTGTTGTTTCCACACTTTGATTAAGGAGTAGATAAATTATATAACGAAAATCAGGGCTAGCAGCATAAAGAGGAGAAATTGAAAGACGATGTGCCAACAACAGGCACATACAAGGAAATTTTGCTAATAGCTTATTCTATGTGGTAGAAATAGGCACCCTGAGAAAGTGCTGATGGAAGACGCCACTGGAATAACCTTTTGGGAATCTGGTAATACTGATAAAGAAGCTTTTAAAATGTTCATAATATTGATGTGTTCTGACATAGCAAGTACAACGTTTGACATCTATATGGCACTTACTGTGCACCAGGTCATGATAAGCATTTTATGTCGTCACAGTGGAGGTCTGTTATTATTCTTAACTTACAGATGAGGAAACCAAGGCACTGAGAAGTGACGTAATTCATGCAAGGTCAGAAAATTGGTAAGTGGAGATTCAAACCAAGGCAGTCAGCCCCACAATCCATATCATAACTCTGATGCTACACTGCCTCTGGAATAGAGTCTATAGAAAATCCAATGCCAGACTATGATTTATGTAAGAAAATAGTCATCTCAACATTAAACACAATTCTTCTCTGATAATAAGTACTGAATATTTATAAAAGTATTATTAATGATTACCAATTAATAGAAAAATGTTAAATAATCTAAACACCCAAAGATAGAAAAATGATCAAGTGAGTTATGATACAGCCACAAAAATGATTCATTAAATACTGAAGAGTTTCAGTGACATGAAAAATGCCTATTATAACATCAACGTTTTCTTTCAATTTTTCCTCAGGGAGTATGTATATCATTTTTTACAGGAAGGGAGGGTTACACAGCAGGCATTCTTGTGAGATTTTTGTTTTGAGAACCTCTCAACATGTAGAATACTTTTTTAAATGTCGTATACCTTCCCTCCTGGCTGCTATGTGTCATCTTGAACGTGTGGGGCTGACAGTGCAATATCAGACTCAGGCGGCCATTTAAAATGCTCAGAATTTTTCGCAAGAGACAAGCCACTCAGAGGACAGGGCACCACCATGTGGCCCATTAGCTATAAACCAACCAAGCATACGGCAACCTCCCCTTGGCTACTGAAAGGAAATCTGCAAACTAAAATTTCTTTCAATAATAAAGTACTTTCAGGGCCCCAAAGGCCAGAGGTGTGACTCAGGGAGGAGTCCAAACCTATCCCAAAAGGAAAAGGGAGGGGATGCGTAGAGCAATGAGGCCAGTTCAAACTTCAGACATCACCTGACATCCAGTACTAAAAAACTCAAAGAAAGTCACTAAAAATACACAAACTGTCTCCATTTTTTGTATACAAATCTCATAACTAACTAAATTAAGAATGGCTTCAATAGCATCTCCTATGAAGCTTACATTTACATGTTCCTAAAGATTGTATCAGACATTTTACTGGAGCCGCCACTATTTCCAAACCCATTCTTTTTTTTCACCCCCTAGGAGGTAGCATTCCATTCATTCAACAAGGATCTCTTGAGAACCCACTAGGTGCCCAGCGAGAGCTCAGCACAGCAATATAAAATAGAATGAGTCACATAGCTGCCTCAGTCCAGCGGGAACGAGACTTGCAAGCCAGAATGTGCAAAACTCTGTGATAAGTACTTTGACAAAACTGTGCAAAAGGAGCTTAGCCCAATTGAATTTTTTTATTTTTTAAATCAAGGTTTAACTAAAATAACACAAGTAAATCCTAAGTGTTCAGTTCACAGAGTTTTGACAATTGTTTGCATCCCGTACCCATCACCCAAACCAAGATACAAAACAGTTCCATGCCCCTTGTGCCTTTGTGCAGTCCATCCCGCATCCCTGCCATAGGCAATCTGATTTCTATCCCTATAGATTAGCTATGCTTGCTGTAAAATTTCACATAAATAGAATCTGAGTCTAGCTTTTTCCACCCAGCATAATATTTTTTAGAGTCATCCACGCTGTTGCATGCATCAGTGATTTGTTCCCTGCAGTTACTGAGAGGTTCTTCACTGTATGGATGTCCCAATCTGATTATTACTCACCTACCAATGGATGCTGGGCACTGTCCAATATAACAGCAAACTGGCCAATGAATAAGGCGAGTTTAACCCCTTTTGTTTCATCTCTGATTTGTATTTGTGTGTGTTTTTAGTGTAGCGGGCAGGGAAGGTAGAGAGTACCAGGTAGGAACAAATAGTGTGTGCAAAGAAAATAGATAAGGGAGAAGGCAGACATGGGAGAATTAAAGGCGATGCCGTGTGGATGAAGTATGTGATGCATCCAGAAGAATCATGGGTGGTCAGGCCAGAATAAAAGGCCTGTAAAGACCTGCCACGCTATGGAGCTGGGCCTCCATCAGGGAGGCAACAGAGAACAGTGAACAGAACTTTCAAGCAGCTGCACAGAAGCATTTTCCTTACACCCTCAGTGAGGCAGTTTAGAGCCAGCAACTCTGAAGGCACAAAGACCGGGCCTCAAATCCCTGCTCTGAGACTAACGCTTGGGCTGGAGCAAGTTAGTAAAACTGCCTAAGATTTATTTTTTTCATGTGTAAAGTGGAGAAAAGGGCAGCCACCTCAAAGACTTGTAGAGAGGCGGAAAAGAAATAACGAATGTTACGCAGCTAAAAGAAGGCTTAGCACAAAATGGTAGCTGTTCTTAATGCTGCTGATGGATTTAAACACACTCATCTCAAACCTTTCCCGGAATCTAAGTAACGGCAACTTCAGAAGCATCCTTGACAGCTTCTGCTCATCTCTCTCAACTTCAGTAACTGCAGACTTATCAACGGGACCTCGAGTCACCTATTTGTGAATTAAGTTAGCCCATTTTCTCTGGAGAAGATTTTTAGGAAGATAGGAAAGGAGTGAGCACAAGCTACCAAAATGAGGTTTGGAGGAGGAACAGGATACGTCTCGGCTACACACTCAACTAGAGACTTGCTCACAGGTTACTGATACCCCAGAAGTCCGTCTGATGACCCAGTTACAGGAAGGATGCAGCCGAGGGCAAAGAACACAGCACCACTTCTTCCAAGAGAACTTTTTGTTTACGTGAAGCATTTCAGAAACCCACTTAATGCTATTGATGATGATATTTTCAATTACAAAAGAAGACTTTCTGCGCCTTTTAGCAACAGGAATGAGAAAGAAACTAAAGCATTATACACTGAAATAGGCCACTCCAAGTGACCTCTCGTGGAAGCACAAGAACTTTGATGAAGTACAACTTCTTAAAGGAAATTAACTAGTACCACAGAAGAAATATACAGTTTATTTGCAGAAGCTGTCTTTTAAAAAGTGTAAGCAAAATACAGATAGGGAGTGCATGACTGGTTCTTTTTAGATTCTGTGCTCCTGACCGAAAGATTCAGACTTACTTTAGACTTAATTCACACTTAACGTCATCTACCACAGGGCCTTAAGAGTACATGTGCTCAATGACTCTGAATATAGACCATCTCCTTTATCACTAGTTTCGCTCTCCTGGCAGCTTCTAGAATATTTATTAACCAAGTATACACAAAATCTGAGATGGTTTAATTACAGCAACTGAAATAATAGCCCTTGAGAAGATCCAAGAGTTATCTATGTAAACATGGCTGCCAAAATAAAAATGTCACGGGTATTCGATGTGGATTCAAACAAACTGTAAAAAAATCTTTGAGCCATATTTGAGTGTGACAAAAGAAATGACTTCATAGTTCCAATACAAATTTCTAAAACTTAAAAATATTCTCTAACAGTCAAAAAACTACATTTGGGGGCTGGCCTGATGGTGTAGCAGTTAAGTTTGTGTGCTCCATCTCAGTGGCCTGGGGCTCGCTGGTTCGGATCCCAGGCGTGGACCCATGCACCACTTATCCAGCCATGCTGTGGCAGTTGTCCCACATACAAAATAAAGGAAGACAGGCACAGATGTTAGCTCCGGGCCAATCTTCCTCAGTAAAAAAGAGGAGGATTGGCAGCAGATGTTAGGTCAGGGCTAATCTTCCTCAAAAACAAAAGAAAAAGAAAAACTACATATGGATAAAGTATTTAAATTAAAACATATCTTCTCTATTTCATAAGTTCTGAATAATTTCAGCTACTTACAAGTTATTCAGAGGTTAGGTACTTTTCAGAATCAGAAAAGGATCACATAGGAAGTAGGATTATAAAATAAATACAATAGATTATCCCTTCTACTTCACTGGCTTATAGTAATACCAAACAATGCCTACTTTTTTCAACTCCAAAGTCCCCAGGACTATAGAAATATCCAAAAAAGCATGGCATATATAAGAAGTGGAGAGGACCAGCTAAAAGGAGCATGTGATACAGGGATACTGTGGGATACGATAGAGGTATATAAAATACAGCTTCTGCCATCTAAGCATTTCACATCTAACAGAGAAAATAAAGCAAAAAATAAGATTTTTGACATAAAATGGGAAACCCACTGACCACACATAGAATGGGAACTGAGAGAAGCAAGACCAGTGTCATCTGGAGTACTCACAACAGATCGTGGGCCTGGAGGAGGAGCCGTGCGCTCCAGGTAGACAGAACAATAGCACTGGCCACAAATGGGGATGAACATGAGATGAGGACACCAGTATTAACAGAATCCCACTGCACTCCAGAGTTTGCAGAGTGCTTCACAAAACCATCCTACAAGTCATACTCACAGATATTCTGTGAGGCAGATACTTACTCACATTTAAAGAAGAGAAAGCTGAGGCACTAACAGATGAGAGCAATTTATCCAACATCACCTCGCTGGTAAGCAGGACCTGAACACAGTGGTTTGGATCACAAAATCCCATTTTCTTGCTAAACGCTACCAGCAAAGAGACTGACTTAGATGATGGAAAGCTTCAAGAAGACTGAAATTTTTGCACACCTTAAAAGCAACTGTAATAACATAACATTTTGAAAATTATTCATATGTTCTCTTTTGCCTGTTGGCATAAATGTTCATTGACCAAAAAAAAAAAAGATTATAGAAATGCCACAAAAACATGGATAATCACTTCTGACTTGCAAAACAGGATTATTCAGCAACATTATATAACTTTGCTAGCTATGCTGGGACCTAGAGAGAATTTTACAAACTGCTTTATTCCTTTCCCCGCCTCTGCCTCCTTTTAATCAGGGACCTCATGAAACTCACAGAATTTTCCTCCAGCATTTAAAAGACGCCCCTTCCAGCTATAAGAGCAGAGCCAAAGGACTAGTCAAAAGGAACACACAATATAGGGGTCTGTGGGATTTGAAACAGGTATATTGTAGAGAAAAGAGGGAGTCAAGAAACCAGACCAATTTCCCCTCCAGGCCTTGGCCCTGAAAGAAGGAGGTACATTCAGTGAGCGAGGGGTGATGTGGAAGGCAGAGGGGGCTCTTGGCCTACTCCATATTTAGGACTCTGGGAAGGAGGCCATCCTTGGTTCTACTTGGTAGAGACTAGACAGAAGTATCTATGAGTCTGGCTGGGTCACTGGCCAGGGAAGTCACCTGGCAAGGAGAAGGGGCTCTGAAGCAAGGGCTGCAGAGCAGATCACCTAGGTCAGGAACAAGTGAGCATCCCAGCCAGACCACAGACAGGTTTGTAGCATCAGCCAGAACCAAGATGAGGTCAAATCAGTGATGGACGTGGCCTGAGCCACAAGGATGGGCCTCAGGTTCACCAGTTGCTGACTTGGGCTCAGTGACCAACAGGGTGCCAGGCATCACGCAGAGAAGGGGCATCACCCAGAGGCAGAGGTACTAAAACAGGGGAGAAAGACACTGGAAGGTGCAAGCACCTTGCTTCCCCAGAAAGACAAGGTCGCAGAAAACACATCTCTCCTCCAAGATGCCCAGAGAAAAAGAGGGAGGGACGGCTACATACTGGACCCAAGCAATTTTATCCAGGCGACTGAGAGCACTAAAAGACTGTTCAAACCACAGCAGACTAAGCTTCAATGCAGATTCAACGTTAGCACCTTTTCTCTACTAATCAGAAGGGGGAACTCATGAAGACAACCAGAGCAGCTAGGAAATGAAAAGCATTTTCTTTGTACTTCCAAGTTTAATCGTGAATTAAATCTTTCAGCCACACTACACAGGGCAGTAAAGCTGCTTTATATGTAGCACAACAAAGAGTCACAGTATTTCCCTAAGAGAGGCATTAACGAGACAAACGCTCTATAGCAACTGTCTGTGGTACGGGAGGAGTCAGCCTCACCACTGGTTCAGTCTTGCACCAGAAATGGCTAAAATATTCATTCAGACTATTTCAATTCTAAAACCAAGGGGGGAAAAAAACCCTTCCAGGCAGCCAAAAAAGAGTACACTTTTAGAAAAGCAGAACCTCAAACAATGCAACTTTGGGCTACTGAGAAACGGTGACAGACGGCCCTATTATGTTTATACTAGAGACGGGATTGTTCTTTTTCAGGAAAGGCTTTGAGGCTTGAGGCTAAAACAGTGACAGTCTGTACACGGCCGTGCGGCGTCTGCCAGTAAAAACATCAGATGTCCCTACAAACCCACGTGCTTATAAAAACGGGGAAGGAACGGCTGAGTCTTATGTGGACACAAATGTAAATCAAAACATTCCTAAACCTCCTGTGCATTTTCTAACCTTTCTCTATGTTGCAATATATCAGGGGGCCCAAGTTCTGCGAAGCAAATAGCTCTTTTCCGATGGACAGTGTGTAGCAGACAGAGCCTGCTGCTGGCCCTCGCCATATTCCTCAGTAATAACATCCCTGAGTTTGATGGGGTCACGTGGTAGCCCAGAATAAAAACTACACTTCCCCAGCCTTACTCTCAGCAGGCGCGGTCAATGAAACCAAAGCAGAAGTGTTGTGTGGCAACTTCTAGGAATTTTCTGTGAAAGACACCACGGTGCTAACCTTAACTCTGCTTCCCTCTTTCTTCCTTTCCCCTGCCTTGGAGGCTAACCTGATGGATGACATTCAGGCAGCCAGGTTGGACCACAAGGCAGCCCCTCAAGGCTGTTCCAGAACAAGGTGAAAGGAGCCCAGGTGGCTGATGACGGTGGTTTTAACCAGTATTTGTATGGCCAGTGCTTAGCCAGCCCTGAGAAACGGTGACAGATGGCCCTATTATGCTTAGCCCTGGACTGACTCCGGCTGCACTTCTGTTATGAGACAGAGACGTAAATTTCATTCTCTTTAAGTAGTTTTGTTTTAATTTGCAAAATAGGATTAATATTAAACTGATCCTAATCCTAACCAGCAAAGCTGCTACTGAGAGCTCTTTGGAATGGAAAATTTCCCAGGAGAAAAATCAATACCATTTACAAATACTAAGTAAAGAATTTAGTCTACTCAAGCCAACACAACCATATCAGAAATTACAACTTTTTCCCACATCCATGTATCCTTCTCTCTCAAAGAAAGAGATGCCCCTAATTTTCCGCTAGGTGCACGGTCAGCAGGAATAAACACACATTTCTCAGTCTTCCTTGAGCTAGATGTGGCCATGTTCTGGCTGAGTTCTAGCGAATGAGATGGCAGCAGAAGCGAGTGTGCTGCTTCAGGGGAGTGCCCTGAAAGAGCAAGGCAGTGTCTACGGCTGTACTTCCACAGTCAGATGGCCGGAATGCAGATGTGGCGGCCAAAGATCTAAGAACCATGTGAGGGTAACCCTGCTCCTGTCACTACTGCTGTGTAACAAACCACTCCAAACGCAGCTGGGTGAACAATCATTTTATTACGTTTATGAATTCCAGAGGTCAGAAATTCAAACCAGGCACAAGGGGACATCTTGTCTCTGCTCCACAATGTCTGGGCCTCAGCTGCTACAACTCAACAGGTGGAATGGCTTTGCAGCCGGAGGCTGGAATCATTTGGAGGCATCTTCATTCATATGCCTAGCTGTAGATGCTAGCTATTTGCTGGGACCTCATTTGGGGCAGTCGGCCAGATCACTAACAGGTGGCCTCTACATGTGGCCTGGCAGAATGGTGACCTTAGGTTAGTCAAACTTTCTTGTGGTAATTCAGGGTTGCAAAAGCAAGTGTCCCAGAGAACAAGGCAGAAGCTGCATCACCTTTCCTGACCTACTTCTGAAGGTATGTAGCATCACTAACCCCAAATTCTACTGGTTACAAGTGAGCCAGGGGTCCAACCAGATTCAAGCGGAGGAGACAAAGATTTTGACCTTCCAATTGGAAAAGCAGCAAAGAAACAGCATACATGTTTTAAAACACCACAGTCTGTGACTCTGAGCATCATACTAGCCCCGGCCCAACTCATGAAGCGAGCCGCTACCATCCTGGACACCCCACCTCTGGCCTGCTACCTAAGCGGAAATAAAAGTAATCATTTTTAAGCAACTCTTGCGTGTGGGTCTCTGTAGCAAATTTTTGAAAAATACTTATACACCCCAGTATTTAAAAAGAAATCATCAAACACAAGTAGCAACAATGTCTATCATAAGAAACTAATTTTATAATGACTAGAATGACCCCGTATTTATAATTTATTTTATGTTATCAGCTGTTGGCATATTTTCTCCATTCAATTCCTAATTCATTCCTAATACAGTAGAATCCTACTGTCACTCACACGCTGCCCATTTCCCTTCCTGGTTTGTTGCACTAAGGGGTGTCTGAGCCCAGACAATAGAGATGCTGACATAGCCAAGAAATTACAGCCCAAAAAACAAAGAGTTCCAGATGCCTGTGCAAATGTGCCCAAACGGCCCCAAAGCCTCTCGTGTCACAGCCTCTCCCCAGAGACCCCACGCAAGGCCAGGAAAGCACTCATTCCACCGGCCCCTCCCGTCATCATTTCATGACTAAGCAAAGCGAATCCTTAAAGAGACTAACAGCTTCACAGAATAACTCCATACATCATTTAGTACACACTGGATGCATCACTACCCTTTTAGTTTTTTAA
This sequence comes from Equus przewalskii, assembly GCF_037783145.1. Taxonomy (NCBI): domain Eukaryota; kingdom Metazoa; phylum Chordata; class Mammalia; order Perissodactyla; family Equidae; genus Equus; species Equus przewalskii. The sequence continues at coordinate 54,079,684 of NC_091849.1, forward strand.
TTAATGACCAATAGGATTTCTACCTCCTCAAAGCAAGATACATAAAAGGATGATTGGCTCCTTCCTGTCCCCACAAAACAAAAAAGAAAACAAATTCTGAGAGCATAGTAATTTAACAGAAAACCGTGAAAGTCTGATCACTTCAAAATACATTCAAAACCACATCTTACCTTGAAATACGTACCTAGAGGAGAATACTTCAATATCAAAATCTATGAATGTAGAATTCAGAAAAATAAAGGTTTTCGAAACAGATTAAAATCAAGTTCCACAATTTACCAGCTGTGTGACCAGAGGGAAGTTACTTACCCTCCCTGAGCCTTAGTTCATAAGGTCTATAAAATGGAACCAACTGCTGAGAAACGCCACGAGGATTAAACACAGTAGCTGGCACAGAGCAGACACTCAGTGTACGTCAGATCCTCTTCGATTCAAGGACAACTCACTCCCTAAATGACCGTGCATACCACCTAAACTCTCCACAGTTTTCTCTCCAGGTCCCAAAATATTCTCCTTCCCTTCCAAAAGGTTGTATAAAACTGTGCTGGGGTTTTAACAAACAGAGAATACAAGCAAGATTTACTTAAACAGAAGAACCACAGATTCTCTTTGATAGAATGGCAGTATAATTAGACCATCTCATGAGTTGCTGCCGCTGGATGACACGGACTGTGTCCCCAGGAGAAGGCTAACAGTGGTATTCTCTGTCCTGTCTTTGTCAGCCACAGCCAGGACCAACAGGATGCTGCTCCACCTGCTCACTGGCATGGTCCTTGAAGGGTCATGCCAGCGCTTTCTACCGAGCAGACTAGTGATGGGGCGGTGGTCAGGTGATGCTAACAGTGCTTTTCCTCCCCAGGCTTTGGGGTTCATCTTTCTCAAAGGATTCCACCGGTATTTATTCAGCAACTGAGATTAAGAGTTGTGTTTGGGGGGTTGTGAAACATAAGTCCATTCCCTAATTTAAAGAAGATCTCACCTGCAAGATGGATCTCTGTACATTTAGCCACCTGGGAAAGGTCTGAACGTGACCTTTTCTTTTGTGTTTTTTTTTTGAGGAAGATAAGCCCTGAGCTAACATCTGCTGCCAATCCTCCACTTTTTGCTGAGCAAGACTGGCCTGAGCTAACATCCGTGCCCATCTTCCTCTACTTTTTTATATGTGGGACGTCTACCACAGCATGGCTTGCCAAGCGGTGCCATGTCCGCACCCAGGATCCGAACCGGCAAACCCCAGGCTGCCAAAGCAGAACGTGCGCACTTAACCGCTGCGTCACCGAGCCGGCCCCTCAACGTGACGTTTTTAAAGAACTTTTTATTACAGAAAAATTTCAACAAAAATATTGAGAAGAATATAATGACCTGCCATATATCCATCACATAGCTTCGACAATTATCACCTCACAGATGGCTTTGTTCCGTCTATATCCCCACCCACTCTTTCTCACCATGAATTATCCTGAAGTAAATCTCAGACAGTATATCATCTCACCCATGAGTAGAGTTAAACACATTGTAGCTGACTGATACGTCTCCTTAGTCTCTTTCAAGCTATAGGTTACCCCTCTTTCTCTCTCTCTCTCTCTATTTCTTTGCAATTTACTTGTTGAAGTAACTGGATCATTTGTCCTACGGTTTCCCAGTTTGAATTTTGGTGATTGCATCCCCATGGTGCCAATTTGCATGTTTGTAATATTTCCTGTAAATCAGAAGTTATATCTAGATGATTAATAAAGTTCAAGCTCATAAAATCTGGTTGTCTCCGTTTTTAAGTTACCAGTCATTAATGACCACTGCCTACACTGCACTGGGTGCTGTAAAACAGTAACATTCTAACTCCATCATTCATTCTTCATTTAAAAGCGAAACTATTTCTATAAAGAGAATCTTCTTTTCATTAAATATTTGCCTACCCTAAGGGATAGGCACAGTTCATAGAAGTAAATGCTTGATTCTTCCCCTTCATTTCAAGTTTTCAAAGTAACGAGTTGGTTCCCTAGACTCTTCCAGGACCTGGTGGCTGACAGACAAACAGGGGAGGGAAGCAGGGGGAAAGTTTCATACTCCCAAATTTCGAGATTTTGATGAGCCATGTTTTGAGTTAGGGAAAACACAAGAGAAAAGTTTAAAAGGGAAGAAGATGCTCCATTTTGAACAGGCAAGTTAAGCAGTTGGATATACTAATCTAAATTTCTATTTTAGCTTTTTGGTTCTGGTATAAATTCTTTGGTTTATACTTAGCAAATCTTTCTGGTAAACCAGATGCTAACTGCTAAAGGAAAATTTAACAAACTTGAGAAAAAAAATCTAAAAGATTTTTTGCCTTTTAGGAAATAATGTGCTGGCTTTTCCCTACAAGTGGTAAGTTAAAACAAATACTCTGCAGAAAGAATATGATCTTATTTCTCAAAAAAGAAAAATATATATATATGGAAAACATAAAAGTGTAAATACACATTTCATATATTTTATGAGAAAAGATAGGAAGAACATACAATAAACTGTTAATCTGGTTACCATGGGAAAGGCAAAATGGGCAGAGAGGGGAAACGACTTTGTATTGGTCTGCTTGTTGCAACAAATCTGTGCTGCTTTCATAATTTGAAAGCTGACGATTGACAGCTACAATAGATAAGTTAAACAACTTTCAGAGTCCAAGAATGATGGGAGATTCCTTTCCTCCGGGATGCTGGAAGACCACCGATGGCGTGATAAGCCATCAATGAAGAGACAAAGGAGGAACAGAGTGCCCTGTGGGCACTGCTGACGGACTGATTGCTGAGAAGTAAGGAAAGACCACAAGACCCCTTCATAAGCCAGGACGAGGACAGGGGAGGATAACTGATAAACTAATACCTGTTATTTTGCACTCAAGGAGTCCCTCAAAGGAAGAACTGACTCTTCTTAGGAAGACAACAGGCCCAAAATACCAAAAAGGTATGTGCCATCACTTCGAAATTCTTCTGTTTTCTTTCTTAAATAGTATTACAATGACTTAAATTAACAAATTGTTTGGTTTTTAACCAAGGATTTTTTTTTTAATTTTTAAGAAATAATGCAATTTATGGCTATTTATCTAAAGGACTTAGCCAGAAAGCTACTATCACTGGCTTTGAATCACTGAAGGATTTAGGGAAAGTTAAGGAAAAGATGGCAATAACCAAGCCGGAAGCCATGCTGCAACAGGGGTCCAGCAAGCCCCAGCCACCCTCCAGGCTCAGGACCCAGGATAAGGCAGGAAGTGACTGAGGACCACAGCCTTGAGACACTCCTTTCAGTTATGACAGAATAGATTCAAAAAGAACCTTACTCAGAAAAAATCAAGTGAATATTAATTCTGAACCTTCAAAGGTGAAAACTTCAAATGAAAATGCACCACACAAACATGTCAAATGCAAACACAGCCTGTGGAAATAGAATTAGGATAGAGATTAATCTGACATCTATCTACCAGGTAAATAAACGCCAGTATAATACAAACTGTAACTACCTTTCTAAGAAAAAAAGATTCATATAATTGTAATTATTCTAAGACGACCTAGTGAAATCAAAAGATGGTTCTCCTACACACAGGGAGCATCCTCTCCCATGTTATCTATAAATCACCTTGCTGGATTCCCAGTCTTTCCATTATAGCAACAGTCTTTCATTGAAGGACCAACCTTTCTAGAAGCCACAGTGTCAACAGTTGTGTCTTGATGACCAACCAGCCCTGTTCCATAAAAAATAAAGACAGAAGCCCACTATACAATACCACATATGGTGGGATTCCATTTTATATGAAATGTCTAGAAGAGGCAAATCTATAGATACAGCAAGTAGATTAGTGGTTGTCAGGGGCCAAAGCAGATGGAGAGAATAAGGAGACTGCTAAAGGGTGCAGGGTTTCTTTTGGGGGTGATAAAATGTCCTAAATTTGATTATAGTGATGGTTGCACAATTATATGAATATTCTAAAAGCCACTGAAGTGTGTGCTTTAAATGGGTGAGTAATATGCTATGTGAATCTCAATAAAATTATCATCAAAAAAAAAAGAAGGGGCCAGCCACGTGGCCAAGTGGTTAAGTTCGCACGCTCCGCTGCAGGCGACCCAGTGTTTCGTCGGTTCAAATCCTGGGGGCAGACATGGCACTGCTCATCAAACCACGCTGAGGCGGCGTACCACGTGCCACAACTAGAAGGACCCACAATGAAGAATATACAACTATGTACCAGGGGGCTTTGGGGAGAAAAAGGAAAAAAAATTTAAAAATCTTTAAAAAAAAAAAAAGAACTGCAGATAGTTCTTTCTCTATAAACATGCATTCCTTACAAAATTAAAATGTAGAACAATTTATGCTTAAAATGAGATTTTTGACTACAGAAAGATGAAATTTCCAAACAAGACCACAGAAAAAGGACTTAATTGATGAGTTCAGTACACATAGAAAAGCCAATTGTCTTAGTTTCTTATATAGAAAAAGTGACAGACTCTCATTTTTAAAACACAAGAAACAGTAACATTCCCTAAATTCAAGAAAAATCCATCCTAACCCATGAAGATTTGCAATCATTGTATATTACAAATCTACCTATAGACACTATATTTGCAATTTTGATTTTTTTAACTTTTTATTTTGAAATAATTTTAGACTTACAAAAAAGTCACAAAAATAGTACAAAGAATCTCCATACACCCTTTCATCCACATTCTCCACATGGTAAGATCTTGCTCCATTATAATATTAGCAACTCACTCTTCCTGCCTAAAAGGACATAACAGAAGAAGCAAAAAAAATTAAAGAAGAAAGAAATATTCCATTTACATAAATTGCAACCTTTCTTTGGGGTGGGGAGAAATTAAGAAGTTGACATGGTCCTTAATGGCAATAGACTCTTTTAATGGTTTCTCCTGGCTAAGTACTAAATGGGAAGTCCAGCTGCACATGGAGGTCAATGTAGCTGTCAGATATTGATCAGAAGATGTCTTGGAAGTAAGTATGGCAGTCTGGGGAATTATATCTCACTTCTGCCTTATAGGCAAGAGCTGGGGGCAACATGATACTTGCTCTTACTCATAATCATCCTGGTACCAAATGCCTTTAACCATGGCCTGATCAGCTTGCTTTTTAACTTAAGCAAATTCTGGCCAAAAGATCTGAATTGAAGGCTCAGAACTGTCTGAGAGCTGACACACATTAGAGCTAAAAAGGAAGAAGATTAAGTACAATTACAGAAGTGGTCATATTTGGGATTTACTGGGAAATGGAGATGGAGGTACATACAAAGAATAAAGCAGGATTGAGAGAAGCTAAAGCTAATTTTAAATAAAATATACTGCATTTCTGATATATTAAATGGTGTGTTTTAATCATTCATTGTCAAAGGTGCATAGTACCCTTACCCACATTATGCTAAAAACACATCCTTCAACTTCCCTTATTCTCCAATATAGGAATGACTAGCACGAATACTATTAAATATATATTAAAAGTAATAAAAGCTAGCATTTACCGAAAACTTACTATATGTCAGAAACCGTAATGAGCACTTTCCATGTATGAAGTCACTAAATCCTTCAATAACAACATGCAGTTGTTGGCAGTGGTATTATAATTAAATCTCCCTTTTAAGTGTAAAGGGACTGAGATTAAAAAGGGTTTAATAAGCTGTACAGACAACTTGTATGGTGGTTTTAAAACATGTCCACGAATGGACACTTCTCTCTTCGAAAAGTAGAGTCGATTCCAATCCCCATGAGTGTGGGGACTCTGAAGAACGGAACAGAACTGAAATAGCAGTGTTAGACTTCTGAGACTAGTTCATAAAAAGCAACGTGGCTTCCTTCTTGCTCTCGCTAGGATCACTCACTCCGGGGAAGCCTTGTCTTGAAGACACTTAAACAGTGCTACAGAGAGCGCACATGGCGAGGACCTGGGGCCTCCTGCCAATGGCCAGTGAGTAAGCCATCTTGGAAACATCCTGCAGCCCCAGTCAAGTCTTCAGATGACTTTGGCCTTGGGTGATATATTAATTTCAATTTACTCACTTAATCCATTCCCGAATTCCTGGCCCACAGAAAGCATTAATAAAAGTTTATTGTTGGGGCTGGCCCCGTGGCCGAGTGGTTAAGTTCGCGCGCTCCGCTGCAGGCGGCCCAGTGTTTCGTTGGTTTGAGTCCTGGGCGCGGACATGGCACTGCTCATCAAGCCACGCTGGGGCAGCGTCCCACATGCCACAACTGGAAGGACCCACAACAAAGAATATACAACTATGTACCGGGGGGCTTTGGGGAGAAAAAGGAAAAAAATAAAATCTTTAAAAAAAAAAAAAAGTTTATTGTTTTAGGCTGCTAAGTTTGGAGGCAACTTGTTATGCAGCTATAGATAACTAACACAGCTAAGTGGCAGCTGAGCCATGATCAAACTAGGCAGTCTAGTACCTAAGGCTGCTACTAGTTCAGGTAAATGCATATCATATAGTTAGGAATTTAACCAAACTACAATTTTCCAAACACCACAAATGCTTCCAAATCCAATTACACGAATAGTACAAGCATGGCAGAGCAGTTCTCAGCCCTGCTGAACATTAAAATCATCTGTGCTTGCAAATCAAAACCACAATGAGATATCACCTCACACCCGTTGGAATGACTACTATCAAAAAGACAAGAGATAACAAGTGTTGGTGAGGATGTGGAGAAAAGGGAACCCTCATGCACTACTGGTGGGAATGTAAATTGGTGCAGCTACCATACAAAACAGTTTGGAGGTTCCTCAAAAAATTAAAAATAGAACTGTCATATGATCCAGCACTCCCACTTCTGGGTATATATCCAAAAGAAATGAAAACAGGATCTCAAAGAGGTATCTGCACTCCCACGTTCTCTGCAGTATTATTCACAACAGCCAAGATCTGGAAACAAGTGTCTGCCAATGGGGGATAATGTGACAGACACACATATATATGGTACACATACACATATGATGGAATATTACTCAGCCACGAGAAAGAAGGAAATTTTGCCATTTGCAACAACATGGATGAACCTTGAGGGAATTATGCTAAGTGAAATAAGTTGGACAAAGAAAGACAAACACTGTGTAATCTCACTTATATGTGGAATCTAAAAAGCCAAATTCATAGAAAACAAAGACTAGAGAGGTGGTTACCAGGGACTAGAAGTGGGGGAAACAGGAAAACACTGGTCAAAGGGTACAAACTTCCAGTTACGACATGAGTAGGTTCTGGGGATCTAAGGTACAGCATGCTGATTACAGTTGATAATTCTGTATTGTACATGTACGTGAAAGTCACTAAGAGAGTTGATCTTAAACCTTCTCACCACAAAAAAAGAAACGGTACTTATGTGACCCGACGCTATGGTAGCAATCATTTTGCAATATATAAATGTATCAAATCAACACATTATAGACCTTAAACTTACACAAAATTTTATGTCAATTATATCTCAATAAAGCTCGAAAAACATCATTTGCGCAACTTCTAAAAAACACAGATGCCTGCCTAGGCTTCACCCTCAAAGATTCATATAGCCCTGGGGTTGGGTCCTGGGATCTGAAGCCCAGGTTAAAAATCTGTGAAAAAAAATAAGCTTGAGGCCAGCCCAGTGGTGGAGTAGTTAAGTTTGCGCACTCTGCTTCAGTGGCCCAGGATTCACGGGTTCAGATCCCAGTAGCAGACCTACACACTGCTCATCAAGCTATGCTGTGGCAGCATCCCACATACAAAATAGAGGAAGATTGGCAGAGATGTTAGCTCAAGGCCAATCTTCCTCAAGCAAAAAGAAGATTGGTAACAGATATTAATTCAGGGCCAATCTTCCTCACCAAAAAGAAAAAAAATAACACTGAACTCTCAAAACTGCTTAAATTTCCTTCTGACAACTCAGATTTCACTCACTGACACTTCAAATCAAGAAATAAGATCTTACATCCACAATCACCTTTTACCAAATAATCATATACAGAAACTTGACTTATGAACCTGAATGCAGCTTTTGCTTTCAGCACTCATTAGCTCTTCTTTAATGCACCTTACACCCCAAAGCATCTAACACCCCAAAGAAATTTCTATTAGTTCACCAGTCTTCTGCCTAGTCATGGCACAGGTGTGCACCTTACGCAACAGCGTGGAGATTCTAAAACAGACTCACACAACTTGAAAGTGAGAAGGGGCTTCCGAGATCCTCCTACATGAGTTGCTTGCCCTGCCTGAGCCCCAGTGAAGACATACACAGCAGCAATGCGCTTTCCAGGCAGCTCCTCCGGACGCCAGCACGAGAGTGGCGATCTGCAAACCCTGAGCATGGTCCCCTCCACTCACAGTTCGCACTGCAACCTTCAGGACCATTTGTGCACTTCGGTCTCCCTCCCTTGATTATAAACCTCTTCAAAGACAGGAATCCTGCCCTAACTCCTTGCATTCCCCGTCTCTCAGCATCTATCACAGTTTCATATACGAGTCACCCAATAAATGCCTACTGAACAAAACACTGCTAAATACTCGCACAACTACTTCTCTCCACCTCTTTTTTTACCTCTACACATATTTTCAGGTAACAACAAAAGAAAGTGATCTTTTTCTCGATTCGTTTATTGTATTCATTCAACAAGCACTTATTTTAACACCCAACGTATTGGATGTGAGTAAACAAATTTATGAGAACAACTGCTTTAAAGCAGTCCGTCCCCGTTTCTTGGGGATGTGGCCTCTGCGGCCACGTGTTCTACTTCCTCCTTCCACGTTCCAGGCATGTCACTGGAGCACAAAGACAAGCCTCACCTTCCTCAACTCTTACCTAATAGTCCAAGTGCCTCTTCTCCCGGCCTGGATCACGTCAACACGTCCTAGCTTTTCTCTATAACCAATTAACTGGGGGGAAGGTGGGGGGTAAAGGATTCGCCTAGTAAACTACTGTTTATCTCAAGAAATACGGGCCCCACCTCACAAGGAACTCCAGGGCTACACCACCTACCTTTGTTACTGTTCAAGAATGTACTTAGATTAAGTACACAGCTACCTAAGGTTTGGAAACATTTTTGTTATCTAACAGGGAAGTTTCCCTCTGATGTAAGTGAACACTAGAAATATAGATTAATAATAATCCAGCCTCACAGTAGTGACAGTTTAATAACAGTAAGTCTCCAGCCAAAATCTAACTCCCTGTGCCTGAGTACCCTTTCTCAGAGCCGAAACCTTCTCCTAGCAAACACACACACACACAGCCCCAGACAGCTTGAGAAGAGCTCCCAGCCCTGGTCTGACCACTTTACCTGGACAGGAGCCTCTCCAGACGGCCCTGTTCAGTTTTCCTGCGCCCCCCAGTGGCTAAGATGAAAAGTGCAAGTCACCATCAAACAGCCAGCTGTGAAGGGTGAACTTGTTTCCCAAAGACTTGTTAAGTGAAGTACGGTGGCACACTTTGTGAAAACTCACTTTAAGTCAAAGACAACTTAATACAATTTCTATGATAAAGTAAGAAAATCATTTTCCTATAAAATGAAAGTACATGGATATAATCGCCCCCATGTTTCATGACATTTCCAGATCATGAATGTCACTGTGATTAACTGACAATGCATTGTCTCTTATAATATTCATTCTTTCAACACACACTTATTGAGAATCTATTACATACCAGGTACCAACCAGGCCAAGTACTGAGATACAAAGGTGGTAAAACAGATCTGGCTTTGAAATCCTGGCTGTCATGTTGTTTAGGAAGACAGCATTGCTGGTTTTCTACACCTGCAGTCTCTCATCTCAGACACAAAACGCCTTTCTCTGCAATTGTTGCAGCATCATTAATAGTCCTGATTATACAGGGAAATCCTGATTCTCTTAACTGAGAAACACAAGCTGACAACTTGTATTTTAAAAACTCTAATGAGTCAGTGGTTTTTCTTCTATTTTGACTTGGCTGATGCCCTTAAGCTACCCATAAATAACACAGTAAGGAAATCCTATTACTATCACCACAAGCAGCTGCACCTTGTCAGAAATCAAAAAATTTTCTCAAATGTTATCTTGGTTTGGTTATAATTTTGACTTCATCTTAGAAGGTCCTGAGTTTAAGGATCAGGTAAGGTCAAATGAATTGGCACCCAGCATCCTTTCACATATCTAATGCCCTAGCAGTCATTTTTGAAAATTAATATTTATTGAAAACCTACTATGTTTTATAAGTTGAAGACACATTACTCAACAAAACAAAGAGCCCGACCATTCAAAATTAAATTCTAGCAGAAAGAGAGAGATGATAAGCAATAACAATAAACATAACAAATAAGTATATAGGATGTTAAAAGTGATGATAGCTATGAAAAAGCATAGAGCAGGACAAGAGAGATGGAGAGCGTCAAGATTGAAGGAGATGGGAGGGAAGCTGGGATTTCAGATAAAATGATCAGAGTCCTCAGTGGGAAGGTGGCACTTGAGTAAGACTTGAAAGAGACGAAGGAGTCAGCCATGCAGATATCTTGGAGAAAGACATTCAAGGCAGAGGCGACAGCCATTGCTAAGGCCCTTTGATGGAGCGTTCCTGGTGTGTCCAAGCAAGATCAAGGAGGCCATTGCATCTAAAAGGAAGAGGCAGGGAGAGTGTTAAGAGATGAGGTTTGAGAGGCAGCAGAAGAGTCAGGTGCTGGAGGACCATGCGAGTCATTTCAAGGATCTTCGATCAGACTCACTGAAATGGGAAGCCATTGGAGATTTGGGGCAGAAGAATAAAGGATCTGATGTGTTTTAAAGATCACTATCGCTGCAATGTTGAAAAGAGATTCTCAACATAGAATATTTACCAAGTGCTTATTCTTGAGATATAAAAAATTATCCCAACCCAGAACAACCCACACAATGCTGAAGAATAACAAAGTCAAAGGACCAATACTACCCAACTTCAGGTCTTACTATAAAGCTTCAATAATCAAGACAGCATGGTATTGGCAAAAGAAGAGACAAATAGATCAATGGCACAGAATAGAGAGCCCAGAAATAGACCAACACAAATTTAGTCAACTGATCTTTGACAGAGAAGCAAAGGCAATTCAACAGAGAAAGGATAATCTTTTCAACAAATGGTGCTGGAACAACTGGACATTCACATGCAAAAAAATGAATCTAGGCACAGACCTTTCACAAAAATTAACTCAAAATAAATCACAGACCTACATGTACAATGTTAAAACTGTAAAATTTCTAGAAGATAATACAGGAGAAAATCTAGGTAACCTTGGATTTGATGATGACTTTTTAAATACAACACCACAAACACAAACCACAAAAGAGAAAAGTGGTAAGTTGGACTTCATTAAAATTAAAAACTTCTGCTCTGCAAAACACTGTTAAGAGAACGAAAAGAGAAGCCAGAGACTGAGAGAAGATCTTTGCAAAACACATATCTGAAAAGAGACTATTATCCAAAATATACAAAGAACTCTTAAAACAACTCTTGAAAAGTGGGCAAAAGATCTGTACAGACACCTCACCCAAGGAGATATACAAATGGCAAACAAGCATACGAAAAGATGCTCCACATCATATGTCCCTAGGGTATTGCAAATTGCAATTTGCAAAATTGCAAAACAACAATAAAATACCACCAAACACCTATTAGAATGGCTAAAATCTAAAACATCTGACAACACCAAATGCTGGCAAGGATGTGGAGAAATGGAAATTCTCATAGATTGTTGACAGAAATGCAAAATGGTACAGCCACTCTGGGAGACAACCTAGCAGTTTCTTACAAAGCTAAAGAGAGTCTCACCACACAATCCATTAATCACACTCCTAAGTATTTATTCAAAACAACTGAAAACTTAGGTCCACACAACAAGCTGCACATGAATGTTTATAGCAGCTTTACTCACAATTGACAAAAATTGCAAGCGATCAAGATGTCCTTCAAAAGGTGAGTGGAGAAACAAACTGTGGTACATCCAGACAATGGAGTATTACTCAGCAATAAGAAAATATGAGCTATCAAGCCATGAGAAGATATGGAGAAATCTTAGTAGCATATTGCTAAGTAAAAGAAGCCAGTCTGAAAAGATTGCATATTGTATGATTCCAACTATGGGACATTCTGGAAAAGGCAAAACCATAGAGACAGCAAAAAGATTGGTGGTTTCCAGGGGTTTTGGGGAGGGAGGAAAAGAAGGATAAAGAGATGGAGCACAGAGGATTTTTAGGGCAGTGAAATTCATCTGTGTGATACTGTAACGGCAGATATAAGACACTACACATTTGTCAAAACCCATAGAAGTGTACAAACCCCTAATGTAAACCGTGGATTCTAGTTAATAATACTCTATCAATATTGGTTCATCAATTATAACCAGCGTACCACACTCATGCAGAATGTTCATTTAATAATAAGGAAAACCGTGAAGGAGAAGGAGTATACATGAACTCTGTATTTTATGAACGATTTTTCTGCAAACCCAAAACTGTTCTGAAAGTCTCATAACAAAAAAATATATTCCCGTCCTCAAAATGCTCATTCTGTCTTTACTTTATTATCCATAACCTGCCCACTTCCAAAACTGAGTTAAGATGACACATACAAAAAGGATACTAAAAGTAGAATAAAATATCAAAAACCATGTGTAAGGAAAGCAATATAACTATACCAAAAATTTAACCTAAAGAGTTCCTTCTCAGTATTCCTTCACTGACCTCCTTCCATCAAACCCCATGACATCCTCTCAGTGCTCCATGAACCCGCCCTTCATCGCATCTACTCCAATGACAATTTTACAGGCCTGTGTGTGATGATTTCATCAGTCTGCCGCCACATTATGCTACTTAAAAGCAGATAAAGGAGTTTAATGATACAATAGTAACCAGGAAACCACAAATTCAGTAAAGAAACTGAGGCACAGAGAAGTTAAATAACAAAAGGCTCCAGCTTAAAAACAGCATAGCCAGGACTTCAACACCTGGACGGTTTGCCTCCAAGGCCTCATGGTCATGGTGTTACACCATCAAGTATGACATAATGTTTGTACTATAGGTTGCATCCAAGCTGTCAAAGGCAGTGACTCAATAAACATAACTTAGTGGTTAAGCTGGAAATCAGCCTAATTTAAGAAAAGATCCTAACTGCTCCTAATTTCAAACCCCACTGGTAAATTAAAACCCAGAGCGTGTGACGCCGTATTGTATTCCACAGATCTGCCTTGAGCTGGGGGCTCAGGTCCCCTATTGATAGGACATAATTCTGCCATGCTCCATTTATTTGAGTCCCGCAAAATCCTAAGGGTTTGAAAAGATGAACTAGAATTTTCCCCAGACTAGTTTCTGCTACACCCTTAAAATGTGACTCTCAGGAAGGGTACTGCTTTAAAATGTGACTCAGAGTGAAACCCGCTGCCTTTAAAAGTGCAAACAAAGAAAGAACCAGCCAGAAGTCTAAATTACCAAGGGATAAGGCAGGACTTGGAAAAAGGGAAAGCTCTATTTTTAAAAGTCTCTCTTCTGGACAATAGATGCACAGTCTTAGAGCTACCACATCCCAGAATAACTTATCTTTTAAAATAACTCTGACCATACAGTTATCAGGAGATATCTTTACATTCCTGTCGGATAAGAGACTCGCTTCAGAAGGGAAGAGAATCACAAACATTACCTAAGAAACTGGGTCTTACTTTGGAAGTTCATAAATTCTTTTACACAGGGCCCCCCAATTTAGGTGAATGCTAATCCTCACACTGGTATGTGACTAAAATCGTCTGCAAAGAGCAGTTGTCCAACTGACATTCTGGCTCTGGCTGTAATGTAATAGTTAAAGAATGCGGTGTCACTTAAGGAGACACTATAATTTCCTGTATTGAATGCAGAGAATTAAAATGTTTGTAAAACATTAAACCACAAAAATTACTATTTCTAACGATTCTAAATGTATAAAAATCATCAACTAAGTAAAAAAGCCCTGGGTCAAAATATTCAGGTATATGTTTTGGTTTTGAGTATTTATGGACAAAATGCTGAGACTCCATTTTCCTATGCAAAAAATTAGAAATATCTGTACACTACTTGCCATGAACACAAACATACATTAGAGCAAAATTAATCACAACTACAGGATAAAACTGTATCAAACACTAGGAGTCATGCGCAGTTTTGGATCACAGGTTCCTACAAGAATCTGGTAAAACCTGTGGGCTTTCTCCTGAATGCACACGGTACATGCACGTGAATGCAAAATTTTACCTACCAATTTAGGGAGCGCCTGACCTTTAATCTCTGCTTAAAAACTGGAGAAAAAGCTCATAGCAAGACAGCATCTAAGAGTCACCAGACTTGGCTCTGGCTTGTAAGACACTGGAACAGTGACTTATCATAGTGCGAATACTCCACTGAGAAAATAAAATATACCAGCATTATTAACAAAACGCAGTCTGAAAGGGAAAGGGCAATGGCAGTAGTGAAGAGCGACACCCTACCATGTGGGGTCCAGGCTATTTTAAACATTAAGATTGAGCAATGTGAAGAACGCTGACCTATCAAAATCTCAACTTTTAAAGCAGGTATAATTTTAGACTATTTTTTAAGCCATAAAAATGTTACATAAGCACTTTATCATTCAGTGAAATTAAATGTCTAATTTATACATTGAAAAATACAGAGCAAATTTTCAATGTAACATCTGAATTATTTCACATGATGGAAAATAATAAAAGTACATGTTATTTATTAGCTGAATCATGTGAATAAGTTCCTTAAAGTGACATTTTTACTGTAAGGATACTCTATGCTAGAAAAGCACGGGTAAGACGCTGCCTTGCAAATACAAGCCCTCTGGAAGTCAGGCACCTTCAGTCTATTCCCTGACCTGAAACTGACTAGTGACGGGACTCTAATCAAGTCGTCACCTTTTAGTAGCCTCATTCTAAAAAACTACAAAATTAAGGGAACCAACAATATGATCTTTAAAACTCCTAATTATTTGTATTCTAAATTTATGAGCAAATCAAAAGTAAGCAGTCAGAGTCAGGGTCATTTAGCAGAACAGAACAATTAGAATGACAAGTAATTTTATTGCTGGGTGCTGGAAAGTCACATTTCACGCAGGAGCTGGATCCCTCAGAAAGGCTGCTGCCACAAATACTTTGGTCCCTCAGAGTCATTGTGGTAATCAGCCTTCAGGATGACCCCCAATAATCGCCACCTTCCGTTATTCACACCCATAGATAGTCTCGTCTCACACTGTACTAGGGTTGTTTGCGTGACCCATCACATATGGCAGAAATACGTCACTTCTAAGATTAGGTTGTGAACGACAATCCTCCTCTTGGGGGCCCACTCTCTCCCTTGCTCTTGGATCGCTGGCTCTGGGGAGAGCAAGCTGCTATGATGTAAGCATGTTCTGGCTTCCAGCCAATGCAAGCTAGGAAGTGAGGCCTGCCAAGGAGCAGGTGAGAGGGCCTGGAAGCAGCTTCTCCTTCCCCAGTTGAGTCTTGAGATGTCCGCAACAGCTTGTCTGCCACCTACTGGGGGACCCTGAGCCAGAAGCACCCAGCTAGGCTATTCCTAGCTTCTCGACCCTCAGAAACTGTATGGGATAGTAAATAGTTGATGTTTTAAGCTACTATGCTTTTGGGTAATCTGTTATACAGCAACACATCACTGATACAGTTATCTTTGTATTCTTTTATTTTTTGAGACCCTTGTATAAATGACTGGGTCACTAGATTTATTTAATTCTTCTTTCTCCCTTTCTCTTGTATAACTATCCCCTATACATGTACTTTTTTCATTTTCTCTACAAACACCCAGATTTGGGTCCCTTTTTCCTACTTTTACAAATACCACAAAAGCCTACAGTCTACCTACCTCCCAATCAAGGATCCTAAATTCAAACATACACAGGAGATAGTCAGACAATGTCAATGACTCAGGTCAAGTGTAGTAAGCACAACGTAACAGGCAACGTGGGGAACAACGGTGAATATCAGGATGCGTGAGCCTTCTTAAGGGGGCCGTCTTCCGCTCAGCTCCAGCCACTTGCTGCTATTTGAAGATGTGCGCCCAGTCTTACCAGACTGCCAGCTTTTTCAAGAGGAGCCCGAACTCTGAATTTTTAAATGGAATTTCCCAACTTTAAAATACTGGTTTAAAAATTTTACTACAGTACATGAGACAAAACATACCAACTGTCTAGATTTACCCTGTGAGCTCCAATTTCCAACCTCTATTCTAGATTAATCTTTCTAGAATTTCTCTCTGATCTTGATTCCCCTGCTCAAAACTTTCAATGGTTACCCATAACCTACTGAATTGAGACCAAACTACTTAACCCAACATTCACATACCTCTTCAATACAACCCAATTTACCTTTCCAGCCTTCTAGGCTCTACTGGAATGTTCTGTCACAGCAGACTGGTTTATCCAACATCCTGTGAAAAAGCCTTATATTTCCCACTCACAATGTTCCAGCCAGCCGGCCCCATCCCACCCCATAAATATATCTTTATTTGGAATAATTTTAGATAGATAGAAAAGTTACTAAGATAATACACAGAGTTCCCACATATAATTAACTCAGTTTCCCCTAACACTAACATCTTACATTAGCATGGGTACCTTTGTCCAAACTAAGCAACCAACACTAGTACAATATTATTAACTAAACTTTAGACTTTATTTGGATTTCACCAGTTTTTCTACTAATGTCCTTCTTCTCTTCCAGGATCCAATCCAGGGGCCATATTGTATTCGGTCATTATGTCTCCTTGTCTCCTCTGGTCTGTGATAATTTCTCAGTGTTTTCTTGTTTTTCATTACCCTGACTGTTTTGAGGAGTAGTGGTCAGATATTCTGTAGGCTATCCCTCAATCTAGGTTTGTCTGATGTTTTTTCCATGATTAGATTGGGGTTGTAGGTTTGGGGAAAGAATATCACAGAGGCAAAGAGTCCTCATCACATCGTATCATAATACATGATACCAACATAATTTGTTGCTTGGATTATCCATATCTTAAAACCAAACCAAGTTCACTCTCTGGGGCAAAGCTTCCCTGATTGCCTCAGCCATCCTCTGAAGTCCCGCAACAAAGAACTGTGAAGACATTCATTTAATCATTAGCCATGGATCAGTTTGGTGACCCTTCTACTACCATCTTGAACTTTTATTTGAATCTGGTATATTCATTTAGCTTTTCAACACTTACACTGTTCATTAACTATTCTGTAATACTGTATCAATGATAGCTGAATTCAGTTCGCTCACAAACTGTAACACCCAGAAACCATCATTTACTTTCCTCTGAGCTAAAAATTATACAAAGATGAGATACAATCCCTGACCTCAAGGAGCATACAGATTCTTGGGAAAGCAAGATACAAACAGCTACAATAGTACAGTGTGATGAGTACTGAGGAAAAAAGATGTAACACAATTTCCTCTTGAAGGAAAGAGAGAAAGAACTAGAGGTAAGAGGCTACAGCTGAGCTGTGCTAGGAAGAATAAACAGTTCACCAAAATAAAGACGCATCCCACCCTCTTCGGCAAAGAGAGATCCTCGAAACGATTCTGGAGGCACTGTTAACTCTGTGCAACTGCATCCCTGCCAGCATCACTCATACTCACGTATTTTGAAGCTGCTTCGCTGACTTAGCCTCCCCGTCACAGGCAGTGTGGTACTCTCGGGGTGGGAGAGCCTGTTCCTGTAAAACTTACCTCATGGTGGAAGGAGCTAAGCTATATGGGCAGCTTGTTCATAAGAGACAGGGGAAAAAGTGCTGGGCCACATATGCCCGCCTTCTCATTTCAAACACCCATCACACCAAGTCACCTCTACTCCCCTGAGAGGGTCTGGGAGGCCTAGGTGCTACGCTAATGGAACCTCCACCACATGAGCAAAATGGTGGGAATGGGGAAGAGGCATTTCCCCCACAAGCGAACAGTGAAACCATCAACATTTATTCCGTTCATCATGTTAGGTATTACAAGGAATGTTAAAAAATGCAAAAGAAAGTCTAACAAAATTTAAATACGCATATTCCTTGGCTCCATTATTTCACTGCTGCAAATTTATTCTGTGGATATAAAAGCACAGACTGAATAAATCTAGTAGTACTTGGATTCCAAGGAATCGGGAGCCTTTCATTTATCTCTGTCTCCCCTAAGCAATACCATAAATCAGGATAAAGATAAAACAAAATTGTCCAGGGTATCATTGTGCAGAACTGAGGTAGGAATATAATAAAGGATTACAGATCTGGGGGCCTACTGTCCAGTAGCTCCTTATTTTTTATTTTGTTCTTAACCCCGTTTCCTTACACGTGAAGGAAGCTGAGCAGCTGTAGGCCCCTTCATCTATCTATATTCACACATCACATTATCTTCCTATAACGCTATCATTGTATTACAGTTAACTCTGAGGAATCATCTAGTACATCCTTAGCACTTACCTCAGTGCTGTCAGACAGGAGTTAAAATAAGAGTATGTGGGTCTTCAATTTCGTAAAAATGAAACAAAACAAGAGCTGCTTCCAGGACAGAACCGTTCCCCTGCCTCCAAGACTGGGATTATGACAAGATGTAGTCCTTAGAACTTTCAGGCTCATCCCATTTCTTAGTGATCCCTCGCATTTGACAAATGTGTGTTTGCTCTACGAGCAGGTAGTAAGACCCAACTCTTCAGAATTTAACACTAATCTTTCCTGACCTTGTTCCAATTTTGAGTTCTTGATCAGTCAGGAACAAGAGCCAGAGACCTGCTCACTCCTTCCCCCGATATCATGCTCCTGGCAACCCACTGATGGTACATTTTTAACCCAAGCTATACCTAAGAATAACCAAGCATCCTATGCACCAATACCAAGGGTCCATCAGTGATGGGACAGAAAATCACTCATCGCCTGAATATGGGCCATGTGCTTCCTTTTTTAAATCCATGCACTAGCAGATCAGACAGCACTTTCCATGCCCACAAAAGGCTGAGAAAATGGATCCAGGAAGACTTTATGGATATCAGAATATTCAAGAGAAAACAGCATAAATTCTCAACTCCAAGGTAAGAGAGAATCCTGATTATTAGGAATATTCTGCTTCTTCTGATCTTAGCCTACTACTAATCGGATGTTAGTTCCCTGGAAAAACAGAATCTAGGCTGATCACTAAGCAAAATGCAATTTCCTTGAAATCATGATTTATAGTATAGTAAAAAATATCTGCCAATTTGTAAGTTCTTATTTATTGAAACATTAAAAGTTTTAAGTTATAAACCGCTATCACAGACTCTAAACTAATAACAGTAACATTCTTTGCATTATTGAGTTACTATGTGCCATGCACTGTTCCAAGAAATTTACATGCAATAACTCATTTCATCTCACAATAATCCTATGAAGTAGATACACTTACTGTTCCCATTTTACAAATGAGGACCTGAGGCACAAGAATGTTCAAATTATCAGAGCATGAGATGGGAGAAGGGACTCTGCATCTGGGCATGTATGGTAAAACTCGCCTAAGGTAAATGAGCCTGGAATGAATAATATTCTGTTTATGAAAATTAAACATGTGTCTATTATCATCCCTGCCTTTATTTCAGAAGAGTAAATGGATGCCCGGAGAGATAAAGTAATTTAATCAAGGCCATTTAAACCGAGACTTGACTGAGAAGTTCAGGATCTCTAAAACAAACTAGACTAAATGTTTTGCATTCCTAGACACTGTACAAATGATACAAAATAGCTTGAGGTATTTTACGGGCTAAAGCACTTCATTATCTAAGACAGGCTGCAATTCTCGCCAGGGTTAGCACTGAAAAATATGAAACACTGTAACACACACCACAAAAGATAACATCAGACTTCCATCACTTCAGAATTAAAATCAAAGCTTACAGAGAAGCATCCCGATTACCCACAATATTTCTTCATCATCATATTTGGGAATTATTAATGACGAAACAAACGCCAGACTTTTAAAAAAAGGAAGAAGAAGGAGAAGCATGGTTATTAAGAGATCCTAACTTGGAATCGTTCAATAACTTAAAACTTGATAAAATGAATATTAGGAAAGAACAAAGACACAACTTTCATGAAACACACAATCTCTTAAAAATCAGACACTGAACTTTTAAATTTAATTACGACAGTTATAAGAAAAATGCTCTATTAAGTTCTTCTCATGAAATATTTTGAGGAATAAAAGCTTATGAAATACTTAATTGTGTAAGACACACTTCTATTAGTTGGTACCCAGTTTTTGAAAAAACGGCTAGGATAACTTGCAGAATCAAGAGAAACCCTCTGTTATAGTGACCACGGTTAATACACAGAGTCAAGAAAACTGAGTTCTGTCATTTATACTTGGAACCTGCATTTTTTCAAGCATTAACAGTCAAGATACTTTTCAATGCCGAGATATATTCCTGCAATCTCCATTCCAGTGAAATGATGGATGCACCATAACCTGCTGAACCACTTCCCCAGTACTGAGCGACAATAATTGCTTCCAACTTTTCATTATTATTATAAACAGTGCTGTAACCAGTACCCTTGTTAAACCTTTGCGCATACTTATCTTTCCCTTATAATAAATTCTTGAAAGTGAAATTTCAGAGTCGATATGAATGTGTGTTTTGTCCTGCACAAAGACTGTATCATTTTTAGTCTTAGCAGAAATACTGTTTAAATAGCACAATGTGAAATACATCCAAGTCTACACTAATTTTTAAATATTTATCCATACACACACACACACACACACACACACACACACACACCCCTCTATTATACAAAGTGTATCTTTTAAAATACTGTGCTTATTTAATATTTTTTAATGTGGTGAAAAATGTATAACATAAAATTTAGCATCTTAACCATTTTTAAGTGTACGCTTCATTGGTACTAAGTATCTATTAAACAAGTCCTCCTCCCTTGCTGCCTTCTACACGCCGTCCCTGGTAACCATCACTCTACTTTCTGCTTTTATGAACTTGACTACTCTAGATTCCACATATTATAAATGGGATCATACAGAATTTGTCTTTTTGTGACTGGCTTATGTCACTTAGCATAAGGTCCCCAGGGTCCATCCATGTTGTGGCATGTGTCACTCTG
Source organism: Equus przewalskii (assembly GCF_037783145.1). Classification (NCBI taxonomy): domain Eukaryota; kingdom Metazoa; phylum Chordata; class Mammalia; order Perissodactyla; family Equidae; genus Equus; species Equus przewalskii. Next base: position 54,100,767 of record NC_091849.1, read on the forward strand.
GAACACAGTAACATAGTGCTCCCATGTGGAATACTGCACTTATTTACAAATATTCATAAACACAGTAAAATCTTCTGTGAGGACTGCTGGGCACAACAAACTCCAATTACTTCATTAAGGAGAAGGATAATCCCACTTTACATGGGTTACCACTTCACCCTACTATCTAGATCAGAACTTGCCACTTATGAGCACATTCAACACATTTTAGAAGGAAATTACAGACTAGACAAGAAAACTTTATAAATGTTATCTCCACGGGGGAACCAGGGGAGTTGCCCCTTCCACCTCTGAGCCCCTCGAGTTCCTATATGGAGCATGGAATCACTTAGTGTCACTAGTGGGAGCAGGAATTCTTCCTAGCCTGACCTCACGAGGTATGAGGCTCCAGCCTCTACCACACAGAGTCCCAGCGGTCCACCTCCAGCTAGAGATGCCCTCATCTCTCTTCATGCATAGCTGTTCCCATCACACTTCTTGGAGACTGTCTTTCTGTTACTCTCCCTAGCCAGATTTTCACTTGCTAACACTGGGGACTTTTTCATTATTTCTCCAGAGCTAGGATTTCTGACTTGCCAGAAAGTAAAGTTAAAAATATTTTTTTTGGGGGGCTGGCCCCGAGGCCCAGTGGTTAAGTTCGCGCGCTCCGCTGCAAGCGGCCCAGTGTTTCATTGGTTCGAATCCTGGGCGCGGACATGGCACTGCTCATCAAACCACGCTAAGGCAGCGTCCCACATGCCACAACTAGAAGGACCCACAACGAAGAATATACAACTATGTACTGGGGGGCTTTGGGGAGAAAAAGGAAAAAATAAAATCTTTAAAAAAATATATATATATATATTTTTTGTCCAATCCTCTCTCATTTCTCACTTATCGTTACTATCACGGGACACAGTAGGTGTTATGATGCCCATTTTACAAAAGAGAAAACTGAGGCTCAGACTGCATGAGCCAAGCAAAATTTGGAATTTAAGTCTGTAAAATTTAAAGCTTATATTCTTATTAGCACTTTATGCTATGTTCTACAAATTCTCTGGTTAATTCTCAGTCACTAACACCCACAGCAGATGAAAACCACTATTCTCAAAACATCAAGTTTACACACTGTGGGCACTTACTTTCTCTTCCCATTCAGAAATCGAGAGAGAAGACACGCCTCTTCCTCCTCTGGGGCCCCCTCTAAGACTACGTCATCATTAACCACATATGTCTGCCCTGTGTACTGACTTTCATTTGTTCAAAAACAGACTATAGTTTGCTGGCTGGCAAGCTGGAAACTAAACACGTTTTCCTACCTTATTCTCTAAATTATTCATGGGCTTAACACACACCATTCACCACAGTTTGGGGTGAAAGAATCCACAACCATATTAAGAAAAAGGAAAACCAGTTTGTACTCATCCATGAAACCTCAAACAAGGAAAGCAGCCAGATGCTTTCAACAAAAGAAATCCCACTGCCCTGCCCTTGGCCAACAGTACCAAAGGTACTCTGATCAGGAGCTGCCCAACGGGAATGCTACTAGAGGGTGAATAATAACCTAATAAATTCCTCCAAACTTGAGAAGGCTGAAAGCGAGATGAGAAGCAGAGGCACCCGAAATGAAAAAGCAATGCCAATCAAGGCCAAGAGGGCAGGTGGACAGAAACAGCCAATGCCAAAAGCTGCCTTAGATTCAGGCCGCTGCATATCCTGACACTAAATCCTTTCTCCTTCGCTCCTTTTCCAGCGAATCTCTGTATCTTGAAACAAAACAAGACTGGTAAGGATACAGGGGTAGTAACAGAGAAACTATTTTGTATATACTGTAGGAGAGAGAAATTAGGAAAATACATTGTTGTTGGGAACCAGGGAGACAGAAAGGGAGAAGGTAAAGAAGAACCCTGTGATATAATATTTGAATAGGGAATATCAGTAATAAACCTATGATTTTAAAAATAGCTATCTATTTCCCAGCTATTTTCATTAAAAGGGCCTAGAAGCAGCCCTTTTAACGGAATAAGGGCAATAAGCACATCTAGGCCCAGATCCTGATTTCTGGATATGAACCCCCACTGAAATAAACTAGGACTCCTTAGAGAAATAACTGATTCCAGATCCGGGGCAGGGAAAGTACCAGGTGAGCCTGAAACATCTTGTTGTGCCAGAAAGAAAAGAAATGCTTAAAGATTAATAAGAACATGGTGAAAACATGGAAGTCAGCTTCAAGGGGCTCCCACTAGCCAAACTTGGGACAATTTAAGCATCAAAAAGAACAGCAACACTTGGGGCCGGCCCTGTTGCCGAGTGGTTACATTCATGCACTCTGCTTTGGCAGCCAGGGTTTCACCGGTTCGGATCCTGGGCTCGGACATGGCACCACTCATCAGGCCATGCTGAGGTGGCGTCCCACAAAGCACAACCAGAAGGACCTACAACTAGAATATACAACTATGCACTGGGGGACTCTGGGGAGAAGAAGAAAAAAAGAAGAAGACTGGCAACAGACGTTAGCTCAGGTGCCAATCTTAAAAAAAAGTTCCTTCTTTAAAAAAAAAGAATAGCAATACTAATGGATTCTAACACATTAAATAAAAAAAGAATCCATGAGTCAACAGTGATATTTAAAAAAAGAAAAGGGAGGACGAAGGAAGGTTCTTCCTTAGAGAAAAATGAGAGCTAATAAATGAGAACGAATCAATCACCACTTTCACAATTAACTAACTGAATCAAGCAAGGATCAAGGGATACTAATCACTGGGTAGACGGCTATTTGGGACAGGATATGCATGAATTAGTAACAGATAACACACTAATTACAAGAGAAAGACAACCAAAAAGGGAACTTTTACAACTTTTACCATGGAGAGATCTAGCAGATACCACCTTGATTAAGGAATCAGATTTAATATCACCATTAACAGGAGACACTGACATGTGCCTCCTGACACGATGCAATCAGAAACATGCACCATCACTTCAGTAACATTTTTGCCAAAAATGTTTAACCTGAATCCAATCATGAGGAAATATGAAGAAAAGTCCAGGTTGTGGGACGTTCTATAAGGCAACTGGTGAGGAGTGGGCTTTTCTAGAATAAATGAGACTGAAGATAAATACCAGCCAAATACAACATATGACCCTTACTTGGATCTTTGGGTACTGGAGAGTGGAGGAGAGCCGAGCGCTAAAGTTTGGGGAAAATCAGGGAAGAATACCTATTATATATCAGATGGTTTCATAGAATGTTTCTTAGGGATGAAAATGGTATCGTGAATATGTAAGAGAATGTCCTCATTCTGAAGACAGGCATACTTAATTATCTGGGGAAATATCACGCTGTGTAAACAATTTTTAACGGTTCAGTAAAAATTTAAAATACTGAGACTGAGCACAAAAGCACCACAATGTTAACAATCAGTGAATCTAGGTGAAGGGCATACACCATGTTCATTTAACTATCCTTTCCACCTTTCTGTGGAGTTTGTTTTTCAAAATAAAACAATGGAGGGAAAGCAAATTACCTACAGAATTCTAACAACAAAAGAGGTTCCGAGATAAGCAAGAACACTCTGCTTTTGAAGAGGAGAAAAATATTTACCAAAAAAAAGTTTCGTTAAAAGTCGCTTAAGATGCTATGTTATCAATTCCCTGATGAAGAAAAAGGTCTTAGAATGAAAGATGACATCATAGAGTTTGCATTTTAAAAGTACAATAGAATAGAAACGAGTTGTAATTCCTAAATTTGCTTTGTGACATTTGGTTGAGGTATACACGGTATTGAGAAAACAGAATGTTTAAAATGCTAATATAGTCAGTGACAGATTTAAGGAGAAAATTCAAGCTCTTTGGGTTGAAACCAACAGTGTTTTTAGGGTTTCTAAACTAACCATTTTATTTTAATTCAGGCTGTCAACCTGCATTGCAGCAGAAGAGTTTAAATAACTTTTCCAAATTTAACTTTCAGTCCAACTAATTGCAGCACGGTCCACCACCACAGAACACCAACCGGCAGCTACGGCCAGGGCCCGCGGACACGACACACACCGCCCAATCCGACTGAAGGTCAGAGCTGACACACAACGTGGAATCATGATGACCACCTGAGGCCTTTTTCTATCTCTTTACATTTCACTTATCGTAATCACATTATTCCGTCCTGATTAAACAGACAGGCTAAACTCACAGCTCACCTCTACTCTCACCTGAAAACACATTACATTGACAGTGATGGGCTTTTTCTTTTAGTACACACCCCTAGAAACAAGGAGAAGGAAAAGGAGTTAAGAAGATTTGGGAGCTAGAATCAAAAGAACCAGTGGTACCTAACCTAACAGAGAGTTGAATCCTAAGCAAGTCATGAGGAAAGCTGAGAAGCAAGCTGATTCACACCTAAAAACCCCCCAAAATCTCCACCAAAAATTGATGGTACCAGTAGCTCTGGGAGTTGGGGTGGGGTGGGCCTTGAAACAGAAGGGTGAAGCCTCAGAAGCAGATTTCCCTCCCTCAGATGATTGCTCAATCCCCCAAAGGCTGGGGGTTTACACTCTGGAGAGAGTAAAACAGAGACAGGGTCTCTAATCTGCATGACGAGAGACACACAGGAGAACGGCCCTTCAGTGTGAGTTCATACACTAAAACTGAACACCCTCCAACCATCCTCCATCCACTCAGCTCCCTCAGCTGGAGCTGAAAACAGTGTCCTCTGAGGAATCTGACCAGCCCAAGAGAAAAAACCTCAAGACACTGAGAGCAAGGGTTCCCCCAAGGCAGCGGCCCAGGCAGAGGATCCTAAGGCAAAGGCAAAAGAGGACATGTCCGCCACACAGACAGAGCTTCCACAATCAGCTTTAAACATGAGTACACAGGCAGCCAAGAAGACTTTGGAGGAAAGCCTCTACTATGAAAGGAAGGGACTAAAACGAATGGTAGATTTTTAAAAACTAATTTAGAGGAAACAGAGTGGGGAAGGGAGATAAAAACTTATTAATATCCTTAGAGAGGAGAGAAGATATTGCATTCATAAAATAAGACACTATGCCAATAGGTACATGAAAAGGTGCTCAACATCATTACCAGGGAAATGCAAATCAAAACCACAATGAGATATCACCTCACACCTGTGAGAATGGCTATTATGAAAAAGATGAGAGATAAGTGTTGGTAAGGGTGTGGAGAAAAGAAAACCCTTGTGCACTACTGGTGGGAATGTAAATTGGTACAGTCATTATGGAAAAAAGTATGCAGAGTCCTCCAAAAATTAATAATAGAACTACCACACGATCCAGCAATCCCCCTTCTGGGAATATATCTGTAGGAAATGAATCACTATCTCGAAAAGGCATCTGCACCCCATGTTCATGGCAGAATTATTCACAACAGCCAGGACATGGGAACAACCTAAGTGTCCATCAACAGATGAATGGATAAAGAAAACGTGTATATTTATACAATGAAATATTATTCAGCCATGAGAAAGAAGGAAATCCTGCCATTTGTAACAACATGGATGGACCTTGAGTGCATTACGCTAAGTGAAACAAGCCAGGCAAAGAAACACAAATACTATACAATCTCACTTATGTAAAATCTAAAAAAAGCTGAACTCACAGAAACAGATAGTAGAGTGGTGGTCACCAAGGAATAGGGGTTGGGGAAACAGGGAGATGTTGGTCAAAGGGTACAAACCTCCAGTTATAAGATGAATAAATTCTGAAGACCTAATGTATAACATGGTAACTATAGTTAACACATAATTCTATATTATATACTTGAAAGTTGCTGAGAGAGTAGATCTTAAATGTTCTCACCACAAAAAAAGAAATGGTGGGGCTAGCCCTGTGGCCGAGTGGTTAAGTTCGTGCACTCTGGATCGGCAGCCCAGAGTTTCACCAGTTCGAATCCTGGGCATGGACCTAGCACCACTCATCAAGCCATGCTGAGATGGCACCTACGTGCCACAACCAAAACGACCCACAACTAAAATATACAACTATGTACTGAGGGGCTTTGGGGAGAAGAAGGAAAAATAAAATCTTTAAAAAAAAAAAAAGAAATAGTAATTATGTGACATTATAGAGTCATTAGCTAATGCTATGGCAGTAATCATTTCACAATACATACATGTATCAAATCAACGTGTTGTACACCATAAACTTAAACAATGGTATATGTCAACTATATTTCAGTAAAGCTGGGGTTAAAAAAGAATAGGAGTCCATAAAAATAGAATAATTAGAGCAAAAAAGTGAATTCTTGGGAAATAAAAATATGATAATAGAAAAGGAAAAGTCAATGGAATGGTTGGAAGATCAAACTGAAGAAATCACATAGAAACCAAACAAAAGGAAAAAATTACAGGAAATAAAAGAGACAAGTGGAAAACCTACAAACAACAGGAGAACTTGAGGGAAGGAAATCAAAAATTTCTAGATTAATGGGACAATCAAGTGCCTACTGTGATGAATGAAAAGACACCCACATCACAGCATATCACCATGAAGTTTCAGCATCCTGGAGACAAGGGAAAGATCCTAAAATAGCGGTTCTCCCCTGGCTGCATATTTGATCTACCTGGGGAGCTTTTCAGAAATATCTATGTTTGAGCTCTACCCAAGACCAATTTTTTCAAAATCTCTCATACAAGGATTTGGTCAAAGTTTCCAGACATTTTGAAAGTAGAGCCAGGGTTGAGAATCATTGTCCTAAAGCTGCCCGGAAAAGAAGAAAACAAGAGAGAGTGCAAGGGGGAGAATAATTTTGAGATTTCTTAACAGCAATAGTGAAAGCCCAAAAAACAACAGATCAGCACTTTCAAAATTCTAAAGGAAAACTTAATTTCAATCTAGGTATCATCAATGAAGTGTAAACACATAATAAAAACTTTTCCAGAACACTGAGTTCTCACAAAATTCATCTTCCCTGCAGCCTTCCTCAAGGTACACCTGGAGAGGGTATTTCACCAAAACAAGGTTGTAAACCAAGAAAGGGGAGGGCGTGGGATCCAGCACACAGGATCTCCACTGGGAACACTGATGGTTAAGTGCCCCAGGGAGAGAGGACAAGGGATCCAGAATGGAACAAGCTCCAAAGATTCTGTGAGAATAGCGTCCAAAAAGACAAAATACCTGATGTACGTGAATGTATTGAGAGAAAATTTTAACAACTGGAGGACAATCTGGGGATGGATTTCTGATAAACACATAGAAAACTAAGCAAAGACGCAAGACAATGATTAACTCCAGAGGACACAAAAAGTTGTACGAGAAAGGAAAAATCATCACATTTTATTCCAAGCCTCAGCTGTCAATAGCGTTTACTAAATCACAATAATGTGAACACAGAACACTGATCGAGACAAATGAATGTCGTAATTACCCTGGGAGGAGAGTGTGTGTGGAAAGTGTGACACGTGTGATGGAAGACGGGGGAGAGTCAACTAAAGGCTCACCTTCCAGACAAGGAATCCAATAGATAATGCATGAAACAGAAAATCAAGAAGTTGATCTAAAAATATGTTATGCGGTGATACAATTTAAATACCAAAAGAAACAGCCAAAAGTCTGAAGAACTTGTCTGTGTGTTCAGACACTGGCTGGGGATGGCGGGGGGAGTGGCTCTGGAAGGGACTGATGATTTTTGTAATAAGCTTTGTGGAACTATTTCACTTTTAAATTATGTGCATGAACAATTTTGATAAAAATTAAAACTAAATTAGAAAAAGTATTCTATAAGCAGAGCAAATGTTCATCTATCATAACAGGAATTAATAGAAAATGTCTGCAGTTCTTTTATTTTTAAAAATAGCAATATAAACATTTTATTTAGAGACATGGAAGTAACCACCAGAAATACCACAACCTGATTCAGGGACAGAGAAGGAAACGGGAAGAAGTGCAGCTGAAACTACTTATTTTCATCATAAATTCTCCTCTTCTGTGCACATGGTATAACGTTTAAATAAAAGAAGTGTTTAAAAATTTTTTCAAAGAAGGTTTTTTAAATTTGAGAATCTGCTTTATTTACTGACATTAACTTCAGACTTAACTCTGCTGATACGATCCTAGTTCATTTTTCTAACTGATATGTAGTACTCACTGCTTAATTATATAATAATTTATTTATCCATTAAAATACCGACAGGCAAAGGCTCTCTATTAACAGCAATAGTATGATTTAAAAAAAAATAACTCTACTATCTACTTGCACATATGCAAGATTTTCATCTGCTCAGATGTCTTCAAACTTTTAGTATTGTGTTCTCCAAACAATTTTTAACTCCTTACACATTTTTTAAAAACTAAACTCCAGACTTTATTTGGATTTCACTAGTTTTTCCATCGACATCCTCTTCTTGTTCCAGGATCCCATCCAGAGCACAACAACGCATTTATTTAGCTGTCCCATCTCCCCAGTCTCCAGAGCTTTTGTCACTTATATTCAGGAGAAACTTGTTTAAGCAATGTCAATTGCTAAACTTAAGCAAGTCATTTTAACTTCTCTGAGCATCAGGTCCCTTTGCCGTAAAATGAGAAATTACAATTATTTGAGAATATCCAATAAGATGATGAAATGAAATGGCCCTACAAACTTTGTTTTCCATACTGGGAGTGTGTATTTGCTTAATATGTATTATTCACAAGCTAGACAAAGACGAAAAACATATTCTCTTATAAAATGTCCTGAAAAGAATGAAAACCTTCCTTTTCCCCCAGAACATACAACTTCATCTTTATAATTACATGGAGAAACCAAAGACATGCTCATACAGACTCGTATATAATAAAAACTTTAAGAAAGTCCAGGGGAAAACAATCATAATGGTAAGTCTAAACAAACAATAATGCAAAACTTACCAAATGTTCTAATCTAACTGCTACATGTCACACAATAATTCTTAAGGGAGAAATGAAAGCTGATTTCTAATTTCTTAAGGTCTACTCCCATTTCTACCTCTTATTTTTTTCATTAATCTATCTTTTATATTTAAGGAATAATCAGAAAATGGGCTTGAAAACTGAGCATTACAAGTAAAATGACTTATGACATAATGAGAAATATATTTAAATTGTAGAATTCTATAAATAATTAGAATTACATTTTCTGATCTCTACGGACAAGGAGCAAAAATTTTCGTAACTTTATGGAGTCAAGTACCACTTATCTTAAAACTCTTGGGAAAAAGATTTAAATCAATCTTCTAAATATGGTAACAAGAATAAACTCGTTAGCAAGTATCACTTTAATGAGGTGTAGCATGTAAGATTTTAATAAATGTTTTTGTTTGGGCTTTTATACCACTAGTTTTTGACAAACTGAGAACACATCCCAGTAACACTCAACCACTGAGAATTATACCAAATATTGACTCTTTACCTCTAGCTAGACTCTAAGGACCTCAAGACAAAGACATCTTTTAGGACAGCCATGAGCTCATGGGAACACTAACTTATCTCATACACCACATTGCCCCACGTTTTAGTGGCAAGACCTTTCCCTTGCTCCACACACATAACACCCATTGATTTCCCCGGGAGCCTGATGCAGGCAAGGAGCACCATGTGGCCTCTTGTGAAGGGAAAAATTTATGTCTGCTTTTGAATGTTTGCCACCTGGCTCCCAGCCAATCCAATATAAACATCACCATTCATGAAATGTTGGATAATTCCTTGTCTTCAGTGAATTCCAGACTTTTGAAAAGGTCAAAATTCAATTTGAAGAGAGGAAAATCACTATACTGAGGAAGGCCCAAAACATGGAAAGAATATCATACAGTATAGTACAATACTGACAAATGATCCAGAAAACTCTACTGTAGCTGACATGAAAATCTATGCAATGATAGCTGCCATTTTGGAGCATTTATTCTGTGCTAAGCATGAAGCTAAATGCTTGACATATATCATCTCATTTCATTCTCACGAAAATCCTGTAAGTGGATATTATCCATATCTTGCAGGTGAGGAAAGTGAAACTTACAGAGGTAAACTGGCAAAGCCAAGATTATAAAACTCTTGCCCCCTTAAAATACTCTGGCATTAACTCTACCGTTAACTCTAGAACACGAGCAACACGAAGCATTTGGAAATAGCCTATTCCTTTGGAAATCACTTTTAAAATTCATGCTACGATCTTATTTGACACTCTGTTTTCCAAGGGAGGTTTTTTTCTCCTTCCTCAATCTCTATAATAGTGACACTACTGCTTAAATACACCTTCAGTCTCTCAAGTGTTCAGAAGACTGCAAAATAGATAAAGGACAACGTATAGGACAGTCTTGGACTCAGCACTCTGAGTGCATCTTCTACTTAAAGTCACCACTACCACTGTCTTTTGACATGGTTATCAAATGTCCACCAGCCATTTTCCTGACTGCCAGAGGAACAACTCTCTTTCACTGAGAAAGCTATGAGAAAACACTGTTCCACGTCCCATAGCCCCTAATATGAATCTTACAAGCAGAACAAGCTGGCCAGCAAGTCAACACCCATCCTAACAGAACAAGAGCTCAAACACTGTTTCAGAGTGTGGTGACCCAGACCTTTAGACTATTCCAAGATGTCATCCTCCTCTTGTTAAAGTTCTAAGACAACTCCCTAGGACGCAGGGCCACAGGAACTTCTGTGGGTCAAGCGGAATCTGGACAGCACAGATACAAATTCTTTGTAACCCACTCCCTAAAGTGGGAATCACAATGCTGAAAACAAAGGCAGTTTTCCCATCACGCAAACGCAAAGGACAAAGGTCAAGGGTCATGATCCCATGTCACTGAATCCCCTAGAGTCTTAAATACCAAACACACGACCAAATTCAGTCTTCCAAACTATGACAATGTAGCTGTTTTCTTTACTGCATGAATCTGAATCTATTTAAATTACAGATTTCATTCATGAAATCAAGCTATCAAGATATAGGCTACACTGATGTGTACATGCTGAATAAGTAACAAAACATGCCAAGGGCTCCAAGCACAACTAGTTTTTACCTTAAAACTTGGGTGGTAATCAGACAGATCATCCATGACTCTGCAATCTGAAGGATTTAGACAATTTCCAAATTCTGAACACCAGGTTACTGAAGTTACTTTAAAATCTAGTTCTGGGAAAAGGTGCCATTAAATAAGATGAAAAAATAATGTTAAAAAAAAATAAACTTCAAGGTAGCTTAAAGGTAGTCATGACTCCAATTACATAGAGATAAATGTTTCGGCACCACTGAAATTTCTGACTGATATGCCCATTTAAAAGAGAAGGAAGAAATATGAAACATTACATTGCTTACTCCAAAAAAATTCTCAATATCCTGGGCTTTTTTTTTTTTGGAGGAAGATTGGCCCTGATCTAACATCTGTTGTCAATCTTCCTCTTTTTTGGTTTTTTTCCCTCCCCAGAGTCCCAGCATATAGTTGTATACCCTAGTTGTAAGTCCTTCTAGTTCTTCTATGTGGGACAAAGCCACAGCATGGCTTGTTGAGTGGTGTGTAGGTCTGTGCCCAGGATCTGAACGGGCAAACCCCGGGCTGCGGAAGGGGAGTGTGCGAACTTAACCACTCGGCCACAGGCCAGCCCCTATCCTGGGGCTTTTAAATAATGTCAATCTCTTGTGACAATTAAAATTTGAAATGATAAGCATTTTCCTGAAATTCCATGATAACAGTACCTTTCTCGAGGACATGAATGACCACACTGAAGGAGCTCCATTCAATACATTTTCAGAGACGAGCATGACTGTATTAAACCGAACTGGGACCCGCCACAGATCTTGTCAGAGAAAGCCTTTTAATCTATCAAGTGATTGGGGCCGGCCCGGTGGCGCAGCGGTTAAGTTCGCACGTTCCGCTTCTCGGCGGCCTGGGGTTCACTGGTTCGGATCCCGGGTGCGGACATGGCACATGGCACTGCTTGGCAGCCATGCTGTGGTAGGCGTCCCACGTATAAACTAGAGGAAGATGGGCACGGATGTTAGCTCAGAGCCAGGCTTCCTCAGCAAAAAGAGGAGGACTGGCAGTAGTTAGCTGAGGGCTAATCTTCCTCCAAAAAAAAAAAAAAAAAAAAAAATCTATCAGGTGATCAAAATTATCAGTAATGCTTTACAAACAGGAATACTTTTCCCCTGTGACTGACTCATAAAAAGTAGAATCAGCAACTTTTGCTACTATATTTTTGCACATGAAAACTGAATTTTAGTTTCTACCTTAATGTGCTCTATATTCCCTTTTTACTTTTTCTTTGTGGAATATTTTCTCCCAGGAGTATTTTATGTTGTTAATTTTTTTTCAAGTGCCAAGGTCCTGAGTGAACGTCTCTTGTGTCATGGTGTCTAACCGACATTGTTGGGGTAGCTGTAAGACTTTAAGCCAGACTATTATTTCAAGCTGAAACTGCTTACCTAATTTTGAATGCACTGTACAAAAATGTAGAAAGGATACTGATCCCTTTGAAGGCTGAATTCTTTTTCATCAAATTGCCTTTGGGGTACAAAATTTGGAAGGTTTTGATTATAGAGAGATCATTTCCATACTTTTAATTTTATATTTTAAATCTTTAAATATACACATTCATAAGTGAGCATTTATTCATTAAAATTACTCAGATTATTTGTTAAATATTTAAAACAAGTTCCAAACAATTGAGAGAGTCCTTAAGCTAACTTGATAGCTAACTCATAAATCATATGGACCACGCAGTTTCTAAGGAAACTGAATCATCTGGGACTGGGGCAACAAACCGGGAGCCAAGCGTTTTGATTTCCTATGTGGCTGTTGGCAAACCAAATACCTTCCTTGTGACTCAGTTAGTTTATGCAGAAACAAGGTAAAACACGGGATCTTTGGAAAATCAGACTCAATATTTGAAGATAAAATTTCCATGTTACTTTAAAAAATAAAACTGGACTTGATGTTACCTATTGTTTGACAATAATATCACCATGGAGTCAAAAGACCGTCTCTGGGCTACGACAGTAGTAAGACCAGTTCCTAAGTAAAAACAAGTACATTCACATTAAAAAAAAGAAAACCCCTCAGTATTTTCTATTTCAGCAGGATGATTAAAGCATGAACAACTGGTTAAGCCATCAATTTGGCTAAATGACTTTTACTGGACAAAATTCACAGAACGAGAATAAAATAGGCTGCTAACTTTTATTGAGTACCTACTGAGTTCCAGCACTGTTCTGACAGTTTAACTTTATAGTTTAATCCTCAAAATAGATAGGTACTAATTCCTACTTTATTCCTATTTTAGAGATGAGGAAACTGACGCACAGATAAGACACATGTCTTGCCCAGAATTACATACTTAAGGAAGTGGCATATTTTGTTCTCAAAACAACACCAAATAAAACGTAGCAATATTTCATGATTCAGAAAAGAGCAGAATATTTAGTTCCAAATACAGAATACTCTTTCTGAAGCCAAATCACGACTGTACAGTAATGTAGACATAGGATAGACATCCCAAATCTTCCCATGAGAAAGAGGGAGAGAACCACCCAGTAGACTTTGTGGGGACAGGGTTTGAAAGAGTAAAGGTTCTGATTTACTCCAAACAAAGGACTTTCTAAATTCGTAAGACTGCAAGTAACATTACACCTACAAGTGATTTAGCCAACATCAAATTATTTTCTAGTACAACACTCATGTCTTTAAAATATTTTTTAAAAAAATTAAGAAAAATCTCAACCTGCTTTTTCCCCACTTTTCCATAAATGAGGCAAAATTTACAAATACATATCCTAGGTCAACATTTAAAATACGCCATCCTAACAAACTTTTTTTGCACAATCTACAAAATACTCAAATAAAAACTGGGGTGACTGTGATTGAGGCAGCCCCAAAACGCTAAAAGTTAAACTCATTAAACAATCAGATTAACAGGAGAGTTCGGCAGCACACTTAGGACAAAATTTTCCAAGCAAAAGCAGAAAGCAAGGATGGAAAATCAGAAAAAAACTGGAGTGAAGGCAAAGGAAAGCTGTGGTCCTAATCAATGGTATTAACATAATCCAAAGAAAGAATATGAAACAGCTACAGCTGAAAATGTCAGCGTGGCACAGGGAAAGCAAAGCTCAAAGAGCAAGACTTTGGCAGCGTTCATTAGCCATGTTGATGAGAAAGGCAGCCCTGAGCAGCTGCCGCGAACCGTCTGGTCCCTGGGCAAGAATAACTATTGGCAGAGCTGGCTGTACCAGGCTATCATGACTTGATGAGAAAGGCAACAACGCTGATAATGATGACAACAACTAACTTTTATTGTGCACTTAACTTTCTGCCAGGTGCAATGTCAGGCACTTTACATACATTATTGTATTTAACCCTACACAAAACCAATGAGCTATTATTATCCCTGTTTTATGGATGAGAAAACTGAGGCTCACAGAAGCTTAGTAATGGGCCCAAGGTCACTTAAAAGTGGCATGGCCATATCTGAACCCAGATCTGAGACCACAGTCTATGCTCTACGAATCATTAAAATAATAAACCTAATAAAGACTGCTGAGAGAAATTAAAGGAGATCTAAGTAAATATTGTGTTCATGGATTGGAAGACAATACTGTTAACATTCAGTTTTCCCCAACTGATCTATAGATTCAATAAAATCACAATCAAAATCACAGCAAACTTTCTTATAGAAATCAATAAGCTGATGTAAAAAATTATATGGAGGGGGCCAGCCCCATGGCCGAGTGGTTAAGTTCATGTGCTCCGCTTCGGTAGCCCAGAGTTTTGCCAGTTCGGATCCTGGTCGCGGACATGGCATGGCTCATCAGGCCATGCTGAGGTGGCGTCCCACATGCCACAACTAGAAGGACCCACAACTGAAATATACAACTATGTACTGGGGAGATTTAGGGAGAAAAAGCAGAAGAAGAAAAAAAAAGACTGGCAATAGTTGCTAGCTCAGGTGCCAATCTTAAAAAAAAAAAAAAAATTATATGGAAATAGAAAGGAACAGAAAAGCCAAAACAATCTTGTAAAAGAACAAAACTGCAGGACTCACACTACCAAATTTCAACACTTAAACCTATAATCATCAGCATGGTGTGGTAATGGCATAAAATCAGACACATGGTCAGTGGAACAGAATAGCGTCCAGACAGACCCAAATCACATATGACCAATACAATCTTAACAAAGGTGCCAAGGTAATTCAAAGGGGAAAGAAGAGTCTTTTCAACAAATGGTGCCGGAACAACGAGATATTCGTATGCAATCGGCATATGTACCCAGCACCATATACAAAAACTAATTCAAAATGGACCATAGTCCTAAATGTAAGAGACAAAATTATAAAACTTCTCAAAGAAAATCTAGGTGAAAATCTTTGTGATCTTGGGTTAGGCAAAGACTTCCTAGATATGACATCAAAACCATGAACCACAAAAGAAAAAACTGATAAACTGGACTTCATTGGAATAAAATTTCTCCTCTTCAAAAGGATTTACGTAATGCCCACTTCCACGCACACCATGGCTTCTCCTACAGCTTTCCTGATGGGGAGACTGCACGAGTCTTCCATCCAGCACGAATGTCCAATCTACTTGTCAGTCATGTTGTTTTCACCGTATGTTAATAAAATCAGTCTCCTGAGAGTTTGTTTACCTACAATGGGCAAGTCTCGCTGAGACTCAGTTTCTATACCTACAAAACTAAAAATCAGGCCCCGGGCTATGATGATTTCATCCAAGCAATACCCCAATGGCGCCTAGACCACCCACCCAAACCCTAGCAAAGTCTGTATCCCTATTTTTTAACTATAACAAACAGTACTTTTGAAAACCACTACTCTGTTTAAGAAATAAATTGAGATTTCCCACACTGATTTTTTCCCCCAAGATACAAAAGTTTGCTTCCGTCTATTGGAATAGTTAACGTTTGCTTCTAAATGTTCCAGCAAAGGACAAAGAGATGTGAACGGTTTGAAATAAAACAAAGAAAACCACGGTCCTGAATTAATGAAATCTGATACAGTGGTGGAAAAATGACTTAAAATTCATGTTTTCCATTATTGTAAAGAAAAAAATCATGGACAAGAACAAATGGAAAAATGGTGTACCATTTACTTATTATCTTGTGATCAGTTCCTAACTTAAAATAACGAAATTATACACAACTGAGTCTAACTAATAGTTTTTGATAAAGAAAACCATGGACGTGGCTACTGAGAATCAGTATGAAATATCATTCTATTTACTAACTGCTATTCAAATTAAACTGATTTCCCATCACCAGTAAGAAATAGTCTACAGTATGTTTTCCTTTAGTAAGCTTCAATTGAAAGGCTAAAAAAAATGAACCACTGATATTTTTATAATTAGCAGATGGAGCACAATCTAATAATAGAAACCGGACAACATTTTCTACCACCTGCTGGTAGTCTGTGTTTATTAGTCAGTGATGAGGATTTCAATAATTTCTGAATAATGGTTAGCTGGCAGATTTGTTGCATGAGGCCTTACATGATGGCAGATGCCGCACTGTGTGATGTGGAGCCCGTGGTGCTGAACGGCCTTCCGATCACCCACCGCCCTCGCAGCTGCTTGCAACCTCAAATCTCTGAGCATCTGATAGCAACGGCAACAGCTGGGAGGCAGGATTGCGTGAGGACGACCTACACCATTGGCTCACTCCTCCCCAATCTCCCCACCCTCTCTTGAAAGGCACTAAGCCCTCTTTTGCCCCCATGATTTGCTGCTTTGCACTCTCCCTTAAGTCTCCATGACACCACCCCACTCCAAACTCCTTCCATCTCTCCCACTCCAAGTCAGTCTCATCAGTCACAAGTATTCAAGGAATGGGGCTGGTCTCGGGAACAAACCTCAACTGCCCCTCCCTGAGGGAAGCCTAACTTCTGGGTGGCTCCTAGCATCTTTTTCCATAGGGGTGTCAGGTTGCTGTCCAGAGTCCGAAAAGGGGTATACAAACCTTTCAATGCTATACCAAACAAGCTTGTTTCATAACCTAGCCATTTGATGGGAGCATAAATTAAATTTTAAAAGACTGCCACCTTCGAAATAATTTATTATGTAGTAAAACATTAGAAGTCCAACAAATTAGAGCCTCTAATGTAATCCCTCTCATAGCTCTACTTGAAAGAAAAAAATGCAAATAATTAAAATATAAATTGATTGTTGTTTGGTGTCTGCACGCATTTAGCTTAACTGCCCACCTTCCACATGGACAGCTGGTAAAATCACAGTAAATGTCCCCACTGATGACTCACTCTGTGGCAACACACTTAAAGCTTCAGTTATGTCTACCACCTTGAACTAAGACCAGAAAAGAGACTGATATATTTTAGACAGATTTTCAATCACTAGAGTGCCACTCTTTTTTTCTATTTAAAGATTGGCACCTGAGCTAACATCTGTTGCCAATCTTCTCTCTTCTTTCTTTTTCTTCTTCTTCTTCTCCTTGAAGCGCCCCCAGTACACAGTTGTATATTCCACTTGTAGGTCCTTCTGTTTGTGCTATATAGGATGCCACCTCAGCATGGCTTGATGAGAGGTGCCATGTCCATGCCCAGGATCTGAACTGGAGAAACCGTGGGCCGCTGAAGCAGAGTACGCAAACTTAACCTCTCGGCCACGGGGCTGGCCCCAGAGTGTAAATTTTAACCATCTTTTTTCTGCTTCTCTTTCACGTGAGAAATTCCATGAACCATTTAAATTTCTCAAATTTTTAAGAATTTTAAATATGGCATTTTTATTTATGAATATTGCTTCACTTTCTTATGTGTTTCTCTCCCAGCAGCACTTAATGTGGTAGGCTATAGTAAGTGAAAAAATGAAAACCTGCACTTTCACTAAACAGCTAAAGAACACATTTTAGGTATGAGTTGACACAGTTCTGTGGACCATGACACCACCCCAACCAGACATCACAGCATTTCATCAGGAACGTGCTGAGATTATAACGTCAGTTATTCGTAATATACTCAACTGTCAACAACCTAATTCTAAGGAGTTTCTTGTTCAACCACGGGTAAAGGTTTGTGTTCTATGTAGAAAATGCCATCTTCCTATCTTTTAAGAACCTCATCATTTGTAAACCATTTCTGAAATATGTGATCACTGCATATAATGTTAAAGCTGGAAGGGACATTAGAGGGAACCTATGCAACCTACTCACCAGATACACTAAATTCGCATGACCAAAACTAAAAAGGGGACGTGATTTGCCCAAGGCCTCACAGGAAGGAAACAGCGGCATCACGCTAACCTGACTGCACACGGTCTACCCGTCCTGCTACATCATGCTGTCTTCATTAAATAGGACAACAGGCAGCCCCTCTAAGGCTGGAAAGCCTCAGGTGTAGAGGGAGCCTGCCCCCAGGAAGCCCTGCCTCCCGGGCAGCTGCTGAGGTGACCAGGCAGAGCTGCCCCCACTGCCGGGGGAGGAAGAAGCAGGACAGGGAGCGTGTTCCCAGCCCCAACCTGAGGCCCGAAGCAGGAAGCACGGGGCCCGGCGGGGTGGAAAAGGGGAAGCCAAGCATCTCCGTCAACACAGGAAGGGATCCAGAGAGAACCAGCTCATCTCCCCAAGCTACCCGAAGGAAACGGGTCGGCTGGGCTGAGGTGAAGGAGGGGTCAGACGTCCAGGTGTCTGCCTTTCTGAATGGAACGGACAGACAGACTTTTCCCACAGAAATCATGGGGGTTGTAGCACCATCCATACGATGCCTTGGCTTCCTAACAGCCGGTTAAGGCAATCTGCCGTGATGTCCAGAAAGGCCTGTTTAAAAAGAAACTTTGACGCAAATCCTTTGTAATTAGATACTAACTGTTCTTCTTTTAAAATGGAGAAGAAGAAAAAATGTGAACTACCAGGCGATAATGAATCTGTGTCCACTTCATTTTCCCATTTGCCTGAACACAGAGACAAGTCAAAGATCTCCCCCATTTTCAGCAAGCCAGAATCTGACAGACGAGTGTCAAGGCCGCATGGAAAACAAGAGACTGCACTCTCTACCAGGAGATAACGTGATAAGGAATACGAACTCTGGCAAGAAAGCAACAAACATCCCGCACTTCTGACTGATTATGGTAATTAACATGTCTAACAAAAAATCTCAGCAGATATATAATGTGGGTGGCGTGTCATTTAAAATCTAATTTTAAATTAGGCTTTTTTCATTGCTTGTTTGAAATTAAAATTACTCTTAAAAATAAACTCAAATTTTTTTACCTGCTTAAAAAGACAAAAGTAGATTATAACTAATCCTAATTGAGAATCTACTAAATCTAAAATAAAATTTTTGCAGAAAAAAATATCTGAAAATAGAAGAAAATGTAAAGCTGAAACACAAACCAGATTGCACACAAAAAGAAACTATCCAGAGGTTAAGTCCTATAAGGGGCAACATTTTTCAAAGAGCAGATCTAAACTAACATCTATTTGCCAAAAAAAACCTTTCAATATTCTAAAACATCTATGCTAAAGAAAATGGATGTTTTAAATGTAGGACATTATCAACAACCTCACATTCCACCATAAAACACCAGATTGAAACAGTCACAACACATTTATCTTCAAACCTCAGAATAATATATGTTTAAACAATTATTGATGAAACTATTCTCATTTTATTTGAGATGTTCACTTAGGAAGCAAATATTTTTAAAATTCTAATATATTTAATTCTTACGTTACTGAATACATATTTGCCTAAAGAAATTACATATAAATACTAAAAATATTCCAGCTCTTTTATGTCCCAACAGCCAATCTTTTACATTACAAATGAAATCAGTATCTTTCACTACTGATGTTTAAAAATTACTGAGCTTTAACATGCTTGTTATATCACTAACTCAAAATAAGTTGATTCCCAAAGAGAAAATACGTAAGAACATGAATAAAATAATTGTGATGCAAAAACATACAGCCTAAATTACTCATTACTTACATTTATTATACAAACAAATATAGGTTTATAAAGGAAAGGTGTACTTCTATATATGACTTCATTTTTAAAATACAAAATTATATATATATGTGGAAAATGAGCAAAGAAAATGAGCTATTTCACTTTGTTATATTTTATTTTTTACCATTGCACAAGGTATTTTTATGTGAAATATGATGCTGTGTCTCACTAAATAAATAAGAAGCAAAAAACACTCTTTGATCAAAATCCTTCTACGAACGGAAGGATTGAGAGAATGACAGAAGCCTTCTATTTGGGGATGTCACCGCATTAAAAATTAGCAGGAACCATCCTGGAGACAGAAATAGCACCTGCTACGAACAGTCCGTCAGAGCAGGATCTGAGCTCCTGTTAAGTCTATGACAGACCAAGCCAAACACTGAACTGAAGCATCTCTCTTGAAGCCTGCTCACAGGGCCGCAGTTCCCTCCAACAGCATTTGTCACAGCTGTGCTTCCACAGAAAGAAACCCTAAGTGCACCACACAGCAGGGCGATCAAAAGCAAACCCTGAAAAATGAAAAACAAACTCTCTACTCTCAAGACATTTGCCAGACGACAAGAGGACTCCCAAGCTGATTCTAGAGGTGTATTTTGGTCACGGTATCTCATGATACCTTAGAAGTTTAATTGCTCAATCAAAATGTTATTGAACAAAAAGAGTCAGAGGCAAAATATATGCTGAAGGGTTTTATTTAGTTGTTTACTGGAACTCTCACCATCTTCCAAAAATGATTGGAAGTTACTTACAAAACTACAGCAAGGTATGACAGATGAGAAGTGGGACTATGGCCAAGACAGCCCAGTGTGCATGGAGACAAGGGAGCACAGGCTGCACAGCCCAAGAGCCTGGGTTGGAACCACAGCTTGGATCTTCACTATAACCCCCGTGTAACCTTGGTGACCTTGGGCAAGTCACCTAACCGTTCAGAGCACCCATTCCACATCTGTAAGACGGGGATGATGACACTTACCTCAGGGGGCTGTTATGTGGATTAACTTAACATAGGTAAAGCGTTTACAACAGTACGAGACAAGTAATGAGGTCTACAGAAATGTTGGCCTGAAAGAGAAAGGTGGGGAGGGGAATGAGACAAGAATAGAAAATGCATCCATAAATAGGGTCAATGCACACAGGCCCCTATAAGATGCTACATATATAAGACTTGTTTTTATTTTATCCGTGTCGTGGGTAACATCACATCACACCAAAGGATAAAAATTCATATTTTAAATTTTGGGAATTTACACCCATTCTATTTTTACAGAACAAGACAGCTTTAGTATATCGTGTCTACATAATCAATTAAGCTCTGTATTTATCTGGCATGAGTTTACCACATCTTTCCAAAAAGGAGTATGCCCAATTCAAGCAATTTTTACAGCACAGAAGGGCTCCACTTTTAGAACTGGGTGAAAGGTCTGTGCACATGCCCTTTAAAGATGACCCCACAAAGGGGAACAGAAGACGCCTCTGAAGCCCAAATCCCATCACCTCTGCCTCTCCTAAGTTTAGGGCTTGAGGCCATTTCAGAGGATAACAGGAGTGCAAATGAGGCTAAACTGGAACAGCTGACCTGAAAGGAAATTAGAAAATATGGCACACATCTGATGTCCTACTCTTTCCAACATATTTTAGCCAATGATGACTCAAACAATATTATCAATTATATGTAAATAAAAAGCACTGCAACTTCATTCTATAAAATGTACTCTAATCTGCTATTAACAAATATTTGCTAACATCTAAATAGATACAAACATTTAGGACACAACGATTATTCCATATAATTTAGGTATTTGATAATAAAATGATGGAACTTTATGGACACAGGCCCCAGCTCTGAACAATTAAGACTGAGGAATTTATTTCACTTTTCTTTCTTCCTCTCCTTTCCATGATAAGTTACAGTTCTGATAATAAAATGTCTGTGCAAGGCATCCCTGAGTTTTGATCAAAGGGGCAATTCTTTAGGGTAGAAAAACACCCCAAAAGGAGCACTCTCCCCATCTCATTAATGTCATGGTCCCCTTCCTTTCCCCCTAAAACTGCCTGCTGCCTTAGCTCCAGTTTTACACCCCCATTTCATGAATTCAGTTCCAAACATGAGGTGAACCCAACGTCCCAGGGAGTGAGGTGTCAATGAACTGATGAAAATTTACAAACCTTGGGAAACTGCTTACCCAATATTTTTTAGCTTCCTGTAAAGCCAAACTAATGCAACAAGTCATTCGATACTCCTTCAGGAGAAGACGGAGGCCTATGCTTCCACAGCCTCCTTGATATATCCCTGTGCAAGGAGAGGAGGCTGCATCCACTTCACAGACTCAGGCAAGCAGAGAGAGTTCACAGAGCACCCAAGAGCTCTGGCAGGTGTAAGGGCACTTATCTTGGTCCCTGAAGTATCATTATAGGCCTCCGGTTCAAGTGCATAGCAATAGCGCTGTATTGTAACTGCTCCGGTTGCTCATTATAAGCACCCTGGCAATTTATTAATAGGCCTTATCTATGCAACAAACAGCAAAGGAATCCCCTATCCTCGTGTAGGGCTGAGATGCTGAGAGCAGCAGAACACTCAAGGAGCCTCAAAGTTCCCAGTCTGATTAGTCTATGCCTCCCTTAATTTCTAATTTCATAGATCCAGAAATATATTCTAGGTAGGGGAAACTATTTTAAATAGGCAATTCTCTCCTCTAAAGATCTTTGTAGTCTCTGTTCAATTCTAATTTCACACTGTCCTAAAAACCAAATACAAATGCAGCCTTGTGAGAACCTGGCCAGAGAACTCACCTACCCAGGACGCCGAGGCTCCTGACCATGGAAACTGTGAAATAAGAAATGGGTGCTGTTTTAAGCCACTTAAAAAAAAAAAAAAAGTACAAGGAATTAAATAGATATTGAAAAAAAATGAGAAAAAAAGAGAGGCCTCAAAAATACTTATAAAAAAAACTTCAGTGACGACTATCACTTTTCACTTTGGCATCTCCCTTTCTAAAGATAGCTTCTCTTCAGGTAACCTTACTGATGTAATCACTTCCTTGGATAAATAAGAATTTAAATAGTTCTAAAGGCAACTTCACAACTTCAACCAACCAAGAAAATAACATAGCCTTTCCAGGAGAATCTAAGGGCCATTTGATTTTATTTTCCTTTTCAGATGAAGACAAAAGGTGTTCTTTATGTATGCAAGTTGGATATTTGAAAAGCAAGTTGTGAAAATAAAACTTTTGATGGGGTACTGTGGGATAAATGTTTTATTTATTTTTCAAAAGCCTTAGTATTTTATTACTAAACTCTATGGCAAAGTATCAAGTCATACTTTCTTAGAATATTTTCCCCCATTTTTACTCCAAAGAGCATAATGCAAGTAAGCCAAACTTGTCATATTTTATTTTTCACTAAATCATATTTTTAAGTGTTAAAGGAAATGATGATGGTTTTTCCAAAGGTTAGTGGACACCATCTCTGGTCTCTATTATGATCAACTAATACAGGAAAAGTTGTGCTATCTGGTATTTTACCAGAAAGTTCTAAAATTTCGGCGGCAGGCAGAATCAAAGTCCCCCAAAGATGTCTACCTTCTAATCTGCAGAACCTGTAAATACACTACTTACATGGCAAAGTGACCTTGCAAATGCGATTAAGTTAAGGATCTTGAGATGGGGAGACTAGCCTGGATCATCCAGGTGGGCCCAATGTAATCACAAGGTCGTCAGAGATACGGAAGCAGGACTGTCAGATGAAAGACGTGACAAAGAAGCAGAGGTAAAAGTGATGTGGCCATGAACCAAGGAATGAGGGCAGTTTCTAGAAGCCAGAAAAGGCAAAGAAATGAATTCTCCCCTGCAACATCCAGAAAGAATAGTGTTGCTGACACTTCGGTTTGAGCCCATAAGACCCACTTTGGACTTGTGAGCTCCAGAACTGCAAGATCATAAACTTGTGTTATTCAAACCACTAAGACTGTGGTAATTTGTAACAGCAGCAGTAGGAAACCAATACAATTTCCTTCTGGAGCAAATCTGTCCGTTTTTGTTTTAATACAAACCACTGGCATTATGAAAGGAAGGACGGGAGGGAGGGAAAGTCAGGGCAGGAAGGAAGGGTTTCTGCCCCCTGGAGGCTCAGCAAAGGAAACAGACATCGAGTACACCGCAGTTTTTATCTTTTAGTGGATCCATGTGTGGCACCATGAAGACTCCTCAGACCAAAGGGAGAAACCGTCCCTAACCTGTTCAATATGAAACACCGCTTTACTCCATCTAGTGCCCGTGCTTTATGAGGCCCATGATGTCTGTGTTGTGTAATCTCCCAAATGAACCACATTTAATACATAATAATTAATTTTCCTTTCTAACTAGACATACTGCATTATCAATCAGATATTGCCAATCAACATAAAATTCAGAATAAATTAATATAACTTGAGCCAAAAACAAAAGAACTTGATGATCTGGCTAACCTTATTTGGGATGTTTCTGGAATACAGAGAAGGGTCCCGATGCAAGAGTTTCAAGAGCTCTGATATCTAACCATGGACACATAGCAATATGATTATCTTTAAGTGATCTGCATGTTTTCCAAGGGACGCAGGTCCCTACCACCTCCCCCAAGCTCATTTTCCCAAATGCTGAATAAGAAAGCTTTTACTTTGATGATAATGCATGGACACACAGCACTGGATCTGACCCTGGATCATCATTCAACCAACAGTTGTCCCTTTTTCCCTTCTGCTTCCCCCTTACTGCCTGTTACATCTTCAGAAGGAAATACCACAGCAAGTCCTCGAATCCCCACACCAAGAAGACAAGTCTATTAACATAACTATAACACTTCTTTCAAACCAATTCAGAAATCTCAAATTCCTAACTCCACAATTCAGCCCTCCGCTCCAGAAACATTATTCTCACATGTTCCATCTTTTCCCAAGGTAATTCACAGCATTCATCTGAAGGATATGTGACCTGTGAGATGGCCAAAACATCTACCAGAGAGAAAGAAGGGATGGGAAGCTGGGAAAAGCCATGAAGTGAATCAGTCTCTAAATGGTCCGGGGTATATTGTACACTCCTCAAAAAGGTGTGTGGATAAACAGCTCAACACACTGAAATATCACTGCCTGCAATTTAAAGGTTCTAGAAATTACAGAGCAATTTCTCATAACTCCCTTTGGTCTCTTAAATTTAGGAATATCAATTTTACTTACTGAATTTATATGACAGTACATATCGATTCTTAACTATAATTAAGAAAAAAATAATTTATTAGGCCTCTTTACCCTTGTTTGAACTTAGGGTTTTTTAATAATAAAATGTCTCTAACAATACAATCAGAAACACTTTTTTTTATTTCAATTCTTTAATTAAGGCAACATTAGAAAATAGCTTTATATAAGCAAAAAGTCAAGAAATCTTTATATATGCTTCATTAAGACATGTAAAAAATTAACAGGTATTAAAATAATATTAGAGGAGCCCAGTTACATGTCAGGCACTCTGCAAGGGTTGGGTTAACACTGCAACGAACAAAATGGACACTGTCCTTGCCGTCAATGTTTACAGGCCATTGTTAGTTTTATGAACCGCCTATTGAAGTCTCTGATCTGTTTTTCTACGGAGAAGAGTATCACTTTTCTTGCCAATTTATATAAATATTTCACATATTAAGGATAATAACACTTGATCATAAACAAAAATTCAAATACATTAAAATCTAAACAATTAATTGTTAAATAAGTCATAAAAATAATTCTGAAGCATGAGTTATTTACTTAAAACTTATAGCTACGAATGCCTCATTCAAGAGTATTTTTAACCTCAAGAGACAGTAATACAAGGCGGTGAAGAGCACCAGGTTTAGAGACAGGTGGCCTGGTTTGGAACCCTGCTGCGCCACTTCCAAACTGTGACCTTGGGCAAGTCATACGACCTCTATAGGCCTCAACTTTATTAACTGCAAAACAGAGATAATTTAAGCACCTATTTCACAGGGTAACTTTGAGGATGACAATTCATGCCAAACACTTAGACTATACCTGGCATATAGTGCGCACTCAGTAAGCTTTATCTGTTTTCAGTGGTATGTAGCACCAGCTCATGACAGCTTGAGTGAGCTGATTGTTGAATTTTCAGAATTTTGTTAGCCAGTTGTTAAACACAGCCATCATTAAAAATTAAATGACATACAGCTACAATTAAATAAATTATATTAAAAACAAAGACAATATTTAAAACTCATCACTTACTAATTGTTACTGCATTTTTTATCTATGCTCTTGAGTGTATTGACATCTATTACATCTGCATGGTGGAAGTACCATCTGATGGTGTGATCCCATGCATCTCTCTCCAACTTTGCACTCAGTGATGTCAAGTCGGCAGCTTGAAATTGACCACGGTGAAAATATTTACACCACGGAGAAGAGCAAATTCTACAAAATCAAGGCTTTTTTGCCAGAAGAACTAGTTGCCAAATATTTACCAGCACACCACTGTTATTATAGTGTTATTATAGTGATTATTATAATAAATCACCTTTAATTTCTTTCTTTTTTGTAGGAAAAAAAGGCCAGCAAATCAAAATGTTAGTTATCTCTAGTCTACTTCTTGTCTCTATGTGGGACTGTGTATACAAACTTGACTGCCAAGCTCAGGTTCCTTTTCAAAACTAAAGGACCACATACCTTTGTCTATAAGTGCACCAGACAGGGGCCTTGCCTTTTCTATACCACCAAAGCCAGACAGACCCAGTATTCTTTAAAAGCAACAAGGCTCATCTGCCACGGTTCAATATGGAGGCCACCTTAAGGAGATAAAAGCTAAGTGCCAAACTGTCATCAGATATAGTCCACACATCTCTTAAAATTGTTTTGACCTTCTGACATTACTTAGCAACTCAAGTAAATATCAAACCCAGGCCCACACTCTAGTTGAAACACAAATATTAACTTTTAAAATAACGGTCAAGGTCTCGACGGGCCTCCAATTGCTCACTGCATGTCCTGTGTTAGGACCTAATGCAATATGTACATAAGTAATGTCTTTAAAGAGACCAATTAAATGTTTAGATTCATGTCAAAAGTGTGGCACTGTTTACACAGCACAGAATGAAGCCTGCAAGGCAACAGGCTGGCTGGGCACTCAAGACTTACCCTACTTGGTCAGCACCAGGAGGAAGAGGAAAGACAGCACATGCATTTGGGTGCTTAAGTAGCACAAAGACTTTCTTAGGCGAGCATGATTAAGTGGAAAAAGCATTAAACTAGAAATTAAAATACTGGGCTCTAGTTCCAACTCTGGTGCTGACTCATTCTATGAGCTTAATCTCTGAGCCTAATTCTTCTCAGACATGAAATGCAGGAGCTCCATTATACAATCACAGCTCTGTAACTCTGCTCTATTATTCAGAACAAAAATGTTGTCACTCTACAGAATCTTTCCTCCCCGCCTGCTCTACTATGATAACATAGTTATATTAAACTGACTCAAATTTAAATATCATATAAATAAATAGAAACATTTACATTAACGTGAAAATATAGAAATCTTAGGTATCATGCCTTAATTCTCCAGCTACACAATATTTACATTTTTACGGTTATACTAACACAAAGGCAAATGCATGAACTAGGACCATACTTTTTTCCTTTCCATACTTTCACCAAACTGAGTCCAAGGCTCCCAACAAAAAGAAAGAATTTAATGCACACTCTGCTTTGCTGGCCCAGCATCACAGGTTTGGATCCCGGGCACAGACCTAGCACCGCTCGTGAAGCCATGCTGTGGCAGCAGCCCACATACAAAACAGAGGAAGACTGGCAGACAGGTGAGCTCAGCGACAATCTTCCTCGAGCAAAAAGAGGAAGATTGGCAACAGATGTTAGCTCAAGGCCAGTCTTCCTCACCAAAAAAAAAAAAAGAAAGAAAGAATTTAATAAACATGCGGATAAACTGTATATTAAGGACTTTGAGGATTTTAAGACTACAACATTTCTATAGTCTATCTAATTATAATAAAAGAAAATTAATGCAAAATTTATATGTGCATAAGCCTCATTTAGAAAGAAAAGGAGGACCTTCCACCACTGGGCATGACAGAGTAACAAGACTGGGTTTCCTCTTCCACTTTGCACAACCATTTTTTTCTCTAAAAAGAAAGACAAAATTCATGAAACCACAGTTTTTGGACACTAGACAATGGAGAGAATACATGATAATGATCTCTGAGAAAAGAGAAACAAACAAGGTGAGCCCTACTATCACCCCAGCTTACCGCGTGGAGCATTTACAGGCTACGGTGGGGCTGGGGAGGAGGAGATGTGGATAGGGAGGGGGCGAGGGAAGGGCTGGCAGGCTCCCTCAGTTGAGGAGACAGAGTTAATCTGAGGAGGCCAAGACACTGGAATTTCCAGGGCACAGAACCAGAAAGAATGGCACAAGAGCAAACTTGAGCAAGCTGCAAGAGGTTGTATCTTTATCTGAGCACAGCGGACATCATGTGTAAGGAAACCACCAGAAGCCAGGTAAAGAACCACCAGAAAGGAGGGGGCAGAACACAAAAGGGTATTGCTTCAGCAGTAGGGAAAATTTAGCCTCACACTAAAGCCTGCCTAACAAAGCTTAAAAAGCAAAGCTTCAAGGAACCAAGCTATTCTAAGTACTTAACTGCATTACAAAAGGAAACTCAAAAACACTTAAAGGAACACATTAAAAAAAATTCAGCACCCAACTAAATAAAATTAACAATATCCAGCATCTACATAAAAAATTACCAAGCATGTAATGAAGCTGGAAGATACAACCCATAATGAGGAGAAAAAGTAATCAAGGAACAGAGCCAAAAATGACACAGATAATAGAAGTAGTAGACAAAGATATTAAAAGAGCTATTATTAATATACTCCATATATTCACAAGATAGAGGAAGGCATGAGCATCTTAAGAAGAGACACAGGAGATACAGAAGAAATTTTTTAAAAGACCCAAACTGAACTTCTAGAGATGAAAAATACACTGGATGGAATTAACACCAGATTAGACACTGCAAAAGAAAACATTAGTGAACCTGAAGACAGTGATACTCTGGTTAGCACAGTTAAGGAACTGAATTCAGAAAATCTTAAAGTCCAAAACCCTCAGTAGAAATTCATTCCTTCAACTATTTAAAAACAAAGTAATTATTGAACACCTACAATATGCCAAGTACCATAATAAGCACTGGAAAAATTAAAAAGACTTAAATAAAAAAATTTTTCTATAGTTTCCCAACTTAGTTTTGCAAACTTCAAAAGTAATCAATATTCTCTTATCTGATGATCCTATAAACAAATGTGCAATTTGTTTTCCTTAATCTCCCTACTGTATTTCCATATCATTACTAAGTTATTAGGTACTTCCTTATAATCCTGGGATCACTTCATATTCCAATCCACAGAAAAAGAAGTTGTACTATAATAGGGCTGTACTATAAGTTCTTCATTCCTACTTGTCCAGGATATAAAACAAGGCAAGGGACACAGGACACACTGGCCTCACCATCTGAAAGCTGTATGCAAGTTACTCATAGGATATTTTATTCATACTGAATGTACAGCACCTTACTTGTCCCATAATTCACATTGCTGGTTTTCCCCAACAGACTGAGACCTCCTGAAGGAAAGTAATAACATCTTTTTCATCTGTATGTACGTCATGGGCACCCAATTAGTTTTTATGTAATCTTTTAAATAAATATATGAAAAACTTAAGTCAGATAAGAAATAAAATTCACTGGAACTCAGGCCGGGGTGGCACTCCTTTGAAACCATTATCACATTCATCCGACCTATTCAAGCCAGTGCCTTTTCGCCCCACTGGACTGTGCCTAAAAAGACAGCCTGTGTGTGGATGATCAAATCAGATGCTGAAAACGATAGCTGAGGTCACAATGAACCACCTCAGCCACAAACCATAAGGCTGTCAATTGTTTATGAAAGTGCCAGACGGTTTATGAGGTCAATGTCACTTAATACACACAAACTTGCTTATAAATTACACCCATCAGAATCACATGAAAGCAGTACTTCTCAAAAACCAGCACTGTTTCATCATACACATGCAAATATTTAACAATTTTCTTCTTTTAAACTTCCTACTTTATTTGTGGTGGCATTTATCTTTATTACAGAAGGAAAAGACACTTTTTTAAAATGTCAAATACAGAGATTGGGGAAAAAAAATCTCACCCCCCGGAGTTAACCACTATTAACAGTCTGGTTCTATCTTTCATACCTCTCCCTATATTTCAACACAGAACTTTTTCTTTTTTCATAAAAATGCCATACACATTAGTCCTCTGCCCTTTAATTTTCTTTAACAATATATTGGGGAAATGTTATAGGTCAATACTTAGAGATCTAACTTATATTTTTTATTAGTTGCTTAACATTCCAAGGTATGGAAATATCAAAATGTATTAACTATCCCCATCTGACAGTCATTCAGGTTACTTCCAGAATTTTGCTATTATAAACAATGACAATAAATATCATAATTCTACCTGTAGAAAAGATTCTGAAATTTTGTGTCAAAGAGTATATGTGCCTTTAGCAGCAGCCTCCTTTCCCTAAAGATGGTAACAAACCATATGTCACAAGCAACGCATGAGAGTACTGTTTCCCCACATTCTTGCCAGTCCTGGATGTTATACTAAACACTTTTGGAAGATGATAAGAATAAAAGTGGTTACTAACTTAAAAAAATATTATTTCTATTTTCCAAAATCATTTAAATTTCTCTGCAGACTTGCCCACTGTCAAAAATCTGCCAGCTATCTTCAATTAACCAGTGGGCTATGCCACAGAAATCTACTTGTGAGTTCCAGACGACCAACTTATAACACATTTTCTCTTAAAAATCAAGTTTAAATGAAGGTTAGATAATCCAGGCTAATGCAAAGCTATATTTTTAATTTACAAAAATGGAAAAACAACATCATCATTGGTATACAATATACATTGACATTTTGTTGTCAAGCTAGAATAATAATAAAAATACGTAACTTTGGAGCTATAAGAAAAGTTTAATAAATACATACAGCAAGCATGTCCTTCTTGGAAACACTTTCCAAATCGCATCCTTCCCAACAACAGACTTGCCTGCTGCTATCACAGGGGAACTGAGGAGGCTGGACAGCCAGAAGAAACACAGCTGAGTTGGGGGTTGGGGGGCTAGTTAAAATGTATGTATGGAGACCCAAAAGGTGAAGAGTGGAGTCAGGCCACCGTTCACCTAAAAACCTCTATGTCTCCACTTCCTAGAAATACCAAGAGATAAGCTCCCTCCCCTCTTTTCTGTGCCCTTTCCTTCTCTGCAGCCCCCGCCCCGACCCTGCACACATACCATATGCCTGACTGAGGTGTGAGCCGATCCAGACTTCCCATCCCTTCCACCGCCCTTCTGCTCTCCTAGGGTGTTAGAATTGAGGTCATACAGCATCATGTCCTCCTCTGCTCAGTCCCGGTCCACAGCAGAAAGGAAGGCTCCAGATTCCAGCAGACCCTCAGAACGCAGGCCGAGGGAAGGGGTGAACTGTGGAGGTGGTCAGCGGCCCGGATCTGCCTGCCTGGAGCCCGCATCTTGTACTTAACTAGGAAACAGCCGGATATCCACACACTGATGCAAAGCTGCCACTAAACCATCACTGAAGCTTCCGAGGTGGAAGAGTATTTTCACTGCATGTTCTAATTCCAACTGATATCAAGCCTAATCTATCTCTTAAGGCCCCAGAACACTGATGAGCCTGGGGCACGCAATTTATCATCACTGACATAATGCTGGTCCCTAAAATACATAAAGATCAAACAAAACACTGAAAACTCAGCATTCGTCTCATTGCATGTCTAGATCATGCTGCCATCGCTACTGCTGCCTCTGCCATCGCTTCACTTTTTCCACTCATTTCTTCTCTATTGTTTTTCTTACTAATTCTCTAGTAAGCCGTGCTTTTTCATTAAGTGTCTTAGATACAGCCAATTAAAGCACCCTTTCTATCTACCAGCAAGTAAGAAAGGAGACTAAGCAATGTGGAGAACCATAAATCAAGAGACCTCAGCTTAGATCTCGCTTTTTCCCTCTGCTGCCCCACTTCTCTGGACTTCAGTTTTCTCAAGTATAAAATCAAAGGACTGGCAATCAGCACACTCAATGTTTCTGTCTTTTCCCTGCATCAACCATAGCGATGGTAATTCTCCAAGATGGGCAGGAGGAGAGCAGAACCAGGGTCAGACGCAGAACTATCCCAGAGCGGCACAAAGGGAAAAACAAATGGGAACAGCTTAAGCAATCCCCCAGAACGAAACCCCTTCGAAACCAAAGACCACACTCCCTAGTCCTGAAGCTACTGCTCCACCTCAGACCCAAAGAACGGCCACTCAGGAATGTCTGTTCACATTCATTGATACAGTGAAGCATTCAAAGTACCACCAAAGAAATCTTCCATTAACCGGAGACGCAAGAAGGAGGCTCAGAGGGACCAACATGTGGCCCTTCTCTCGAGTTGTATACGGTCACCATTGAACCAAAGGCAAAGGAAACACACACCTAGACAGGCAAGAAAAACACACAGTGATAAGACAGGTGACACTTCAAAAACTTCCAAAAAGAGGTCATTTGCACACACTCAAAGGTACCAAGTTTCCATATCCTTAATGCTGTGATGAGAGTGGAAAACTTTTAAAACTACGAATTTCTTCCAAAGTTCTTCTTCAGTCAGTGTTCCAGATAAATCTAACTCTCCAAAGTACAGCTGAATTCAGTGCCATTAATAAATAATACAGTCTCGAAGACTAGCCCAAGTAAGGAAATACAAAAGGAATCAATGATTTCAACCCATATCAAAAGCCCCGAAGGCATTTTTAAAAGCTTTTCAAAAGGAATCAATAATAGTTTTGGAAAAAAATTAAAACCACAAATATAGTGATCATTTCCAAAATTAAAAATGAGGTGGATGCCATAAATAGTATGTCAGAAAGTGATGTCAAGGATAACTGGACAGATCATATTGGTATAAAGTGATAAGTTCACAACTCAACAGAAAACCTAAAAGATCACTAACTTTCTTATGTCTACCACCCTAAGGATCTAACATACTTGCTGACACACAAGAAACACTCAATAAATGTGTTCTAGTGGAATAAATGATGAATTAAGGCAAGCATTATAGGATGATTAAGAACTTTGGCAATCATTCATTTCAATTTCTAAGCCCATCCAAGACTAGCTAGTCAGCATAAGAGCCAGGAACGGAAACCAGATTTCCTGATTATTAGTCATTGCTTCCTTTATTGCTAAATTTCAAGAATTCAGAGTGATCAGAACTTTTTAATTGGACATATAACTCAAGAATCTACTCAATCATGAATCAGGCAGTATCTTATAAACAGTTCATTATTAACTGGCTTATATGATCCATATGATTTCTTTCTTATCTTGAAAACTTATATTTCTGAAGTTTGTAATTAAATAGAGAGATACCAATGTAATAATACTAGCCAAAACCCATCAAGATACAAAATTGCTTAAATGGTTTCATGACATTAATTATCACCACTTCCTAACAGAATACATGCATTAGTCATTAAAAATGTTCTGAAATAATAGTTAATAGCATTTGAAAATGCTGTGATATATTAAGTGAATAAGCAGGATACAAAACTTTATCAACAGTGGTCTGAGTTTTTAAATGTTACATATTAAGGAAAAATGAGAAAGAGAAAACAAAGAGAAAATACGTTGGAACATTAATTAGTATATTTGGATAACAAAACTACAGATTATTTTTTATTTATATTTTGTACATTTCTTTATTTTCCAAAATGCTAGCGAGTTTGTGTCATAGATTCTTCTTCTCGCATGCCCCCAAGTACTTACACAGTTCCTCCCTTTCCACTGAGTAATACCAAAATTACATCTTCAGTCAATGGGATAGTTTTCCTGTCTAAATATAAAACCCTATAATTTTAAGAGCTGCTTTAGTTAACAATGGAAATAAAAGATAATGGGGTTTTTCCCTCAAGTAACTAAATCCTCAACAGCCAGCAAGAGAATTTTTCACTGAAGTTTATGGATTATGAATAGCCCAAACCACATTAAACAAAAAGTAAACCATACTTCTCTCCTAAATATGGACCTCTACCAATAAATCCAGAACCATATTCGTTGACTATTTACTTAAACTGAAACTATTCACCTCTTATCACATATATTACTTGTAATCTGTACTTAATAATATATTAGTGTATATTTGAATGCACATAAAGATGGGCCACAATTATCTATAGTAGAGTTCTCTCTAGACTGGCTGTCAGAACACCAGGATTCTAGTCTCCAGTCAGCTGCCAAGTCAATGCAATCATGGGAACCTGGTTTTCTTGGCTATGAAACAAGGGCACTGGCTCTCATGTTACTTGTCTCAGAGAGTCGTTACAAGAATCCCATTGTATTATATATGTAAAATATGATACATACATATGGTGCTATAATTATGATGATCATCAAATTTAATTCAGAGTGCCCTACACCATGTCAAGAGTGTCTCATTCAATCTTTACGTTGCCAAATCACACCCAAAAGTTATTTCTCACTACTAAATCCACAGATTTGATCATCGATTTATGGCATTAGCTGAGTTCTTAAAAATGGAAGATAAAATTTTCAACCCAACATTGATTACCTATAAAAAAATCTGTCCGGTTTACATTAAAGTGTTGATTAAATCATTATCAGAACACTTTTCCTACAATGCAACGAAATGCAAGGTCAGACTGTCCAGATGAAACGGTAAGAACGAGAAAACCCACTGCCCACACCATGCACGCCACAACACCAGCAGAAAGCCTTCTCCCCCACTGAGAGGCCTTCCCTCAAATGCCAACCCTGCTTGTGAAACTCTCAGATGCCCAGATCACTCCTCTCTTGTAGCACTCACTCACAACGGGTGGGGCTGGTCCCCCTCGCTCACAAGTTTTCTCTTCGGGAGCACACAGCCCTGCAGCCCTGTGTTCCTCTTCCTTCCTCAGGTCTGGCTCCTTTGCACATTTTTTAAGCATAGCATCAATAAATATTTCGAAGTAAATCACATCTTCCTATTTGGTGAAGGTCACTTTCTCCTGGCCTCAAGTGCTTCATCTCTTCCTGGTTTTTCTAAGGAAATTCTGAATACAAAATGTGATGGAGGCTGGGAGAGAGTCTACATTACATGGTAGTTTGTTCACCTGAAGCATGTAATCAATTAATTTCTGACTAGAAATATGAGAAATACGAGGTTGGGAACAATGCCGCTTAAATGTTTTCAAAGAAATTCTAATTATAAAAGTATTTCCTCCTGTTTATCACTTTTGTTCTACTGAAGCACATATTAAAATTTCTATAGTTTTCTAAATGGAAAAGCATAGATATTAAGTATATCTGTTTTACCTACAAGAAATACTAAAGTATTCTTGCACTTTGCTTTCTGTAACTTAGAATGCTTCAATCTTTCTTTGAACCCTAGAAAATTTTTCAAAGAAAAAGTATAAAGACTACAAATTATCTATAGTAGCTATGTTGTTATGGCTTCTGGAAGTACTTGAAGGACACGTTCAAATAACACTACAAAGACCTTCATAACCATAAGCCCTCACTTAAAGAGATTATAAAATTCATACTATCTATGCAAAATCAAACTCTGATTTTCAATCACTCAGCTTTTTATCTACCAAGTATTTTCAGCATTCTCCAGTTTCTATTATGTAAAGTTATCACAAAGATCACAAAATGAACAACAAATCCTCCTTTAATCATTCAGTCTTACTCCTAGCAAAGGTAGTCACGGTGCTCCAGCGTTCCTAAGTATTCGCAGGTGGTGGCTCTTCTAAAATATACAAAAATCAAGGAATTTTGCTCAACTTCTTAACTCACATGGTTTTAAAGTTCAAACGTGATCATTTACATAAAGCACTGTCTTCACTCCAAGGGGCAAGAGTAAAACTCTGGGTTCTTAGACGTGATAACGCATACAGTATTATACCCGGGTTGCAATCAGATCACCAGAACAAAAACTCCCTAAAAAATTAAAACAAACTACCTTCTACCTAACCCTACTTCTGACTCATTTTAAAAGAAGTAATTCAATATCCTAAGAGTTGAACTTTCACATGTTTTGCAGGACAGGGACTACTAATTTCAGTCTCTCCTTAAAATAGAACAGTTCAACTAATTTTAGACTCAAGTGCTATAAAGCCTCAGAGCTGCCAACTCACTGGAGACCTGATTCGCAGCAGCAGCAGCATATGGAGATGTACTAAACAAACTGTCAGATTGCTGACCTCCAAGCCACCCGTGCGATTCCATGGAGTATGTGCAACAGACGATGCATGTACCCAAAGTAAAACAGTACCTAACAACAACATGACCATATGAAAGGGAATAATCAGGGCCTGATTGATCTAAATAATAACTATAATATGCAATGGTTCAAAAGTGTCAAAAGGAGCTAACGGTATAAAAAGGCTACTAACCATTTGCAAAACATGTACGTGATAAAGGACTGTTATCTAACATACACAAAGAACTCTTAAAACTCAACAGTAAGAAAACAATCCAATTAAAAAATGGAAAGATCTGAACAGACACCTCACCAAAGGAGATATAAAGATGGCAAATAAGCATATGAAAGGATGTTTCACATCATATGTCATCAGGGAATTCCAAATTAAAACAATTCAATACCACTACACACCTATCAGAATGGCTAAAATCCAAAACACTGACAACACCAAATGCTGGTGAGGATGTGGAGCAACAGGAACTCTCATTCATTGCTGTTGGAAATGAAAAATGGGACAGCCACTTGGAAGATAGTTTAGCAGTTTATCACAAGATAAACGCACCCTTACCATATGACCCAGGAGTCACACTCCTAGGTGTTTACCCAAATAAGTCGGAAAGTTATGTCCACACAAAAACCTGCACCCAAGTGTTTATAGCGGCTTTATTCATAATTGACAAAAGTTGAAAGCAACCAAGATGTCCTTCAATAGGTGACCGGATAAACTGATACATCCAGACAATGGAATATTACTCAGCAATAAAGAGAAATGAGCCATAAAGCCATGAAGACACACGGAGGAAACTTAAACGCACATAACTAAGTGAAAGCGAGTCTGAGAAGGCTACATACTGTATGATTTCAACTATGTCACATTCTGGAAAAGGCAAAACTATGGAGACAATAAAAAGATCAGTGGTTGCCAGAGGTTTAGGGGTGCGAGAGGATGGACAGGTAGAACACAGAGGATTTTCTGGGCAGTGTAACTATTCTGTATGATACTCTAATGGGAGACATACGATAAACATCTGTCAGGTCCCACAGAACTGCACAACACGGTGAACCCGAATATCAACTATGGATCTTAGTTAATAATAATGTACCAGTATTGGTTCATCAATTATAACAAACATACCACACCAACGCAAGACACCAAAAGGGGAAACGGGGCGCGGAGGGAGTCTATGAGAACTCTCTGTACATTGTGCCCAATTTTTTCCATAAACCTAAAATTGCTCTAAAAAGTATTCTATTATTTAAAAAACAAAAACAAAAAAAACGCTTCTGGCCTAGGAGGAGCCAGACACTTAAGTCCTTAGGTCCATCTCATTCACCGACTGTCTATGTAACCTCTACGGCCCCAAATACTTCACATGCCTTATTTTATCCCACCTCTGTGAACCTCGTGAGGTACACCTGCCACATCGACTTCACTGGGTTAACAAAGGTAGGATAAAATAAGCCACCAAGTACTATTGCGTCACACCAAAAATCAAGAATACACATTGTCACAGTGGCATGGCCAGCATGGAGGACTGTAACAGTGAATATAGGGGCATTTTTTAATTCACTGGGACAATAGTATCTTTGTATAATGTCTTTAATACCAGGATTCACTGGGAAATATTTTCACCCACTAGAGAAAAATCAGGACTTTGT
This sequence comes from Equus przewalskii, assembly GCF_037783145.1. Classification (NCBI taxonomy): domain Eukaryota; kingdom Metazoa; phylum Chordata; class Mammalia; order Perissodactyla; family Equidae; genus Equus; species Equus przewalskii. Next base: position 54,138,680 of record NC_091849.1, read on the forward strand.
CCGCTCCCTTTGACGATTCTTTCCAGGAAACATTTCAGGCAGCTATCAAAGCAGCCACATTCACTGGTGACATTTACAGAACTTAATTCTTTTCAAAATCTCCTCAACCTCAATACACACTGGAAATGCTCATATATTTTATTTTCCTTTCATGGATATCTAATCATTAGAATTTATAATCCAGTGAAGATACAACAGTTCAAGCTCCAACATCTACTTAATATTTCAATTGAAACAAAGCACTGTGAATTTTTAAACTATTAATTTTGATTTCATGCACCCATTTAACACATTTCAGAATGTTCTAGTATTAATCAAAATCATAATCCTAATAAAAAAATTCTCATAAAAACTATTTCTGCAACATTTCCCAGTCAATGTTATGAAACTCAAAAGTTTGTCAAATAGACACTGCTGTTCAAATGTCACTGCTACCACTTATAGCTCTATGATTTCAGGAAAATTAACTTCTCTCTGCCTGAACTTCCATGTTGGTAAAATGGCAGGAGTTTAGCCAAGATAAAGAGTTATGAGAATTAAAAATGACATATATGTAATTCATTTGCAATACCCAGCACTGTGCCTGGCACATAAGTAGACAGACATATAAATGGTAGCTATTACTTTTTACTATTTTAAGCTAAAAATTAAAGGCTTAACACACTAATTCAAGGATGGTGCAGAACTTACATTAAATGATCCTATAAACCATTGCCTCTTATATACCAAACAAAACTGACTCTACAAATCTCCTGAAGTGTAGGTAGGAAAAAAAAACAATAATTAAGAGGCTTTTTGAAATAAAACCAAATAAATAAATTGCTAAAATATATCACAAGATTTGTTTTTTAATCATTTATAGCTACTTCTAAAAAGGATCTGAAACCAATAATTTTATTTGCTTACAGAAGACAGATGCAACGCTGTAAGATACTACAAATCATGCTCAGAGGATTCCCAACAAGAAGACTGATGAGGCATTACTTAAAGGGCCCTACATTAAACACAACATTCCAGTTTTCTAGGTCAAACTGGTTGCTGTATTTCCAAGGTCAAGCAAGACAGCATTCACACCATTTCACTACCAAGGAAGGTCTAATAATGATTAATACTAAAAATTTGTTTCAAAAACATATTTCTAATGAGCACATAGTACACATTTTTTTCACAAATTAAAAAGAACACACTCCAGGCTTCTTCAAATATAACTCCAACAATGGAAGTTGTTACACCTCTTCTTGTCCCCACATACAGAACCAACCAGTCAGCCATCCTGTCAGTCGATGACGTTTCTCTTGAATCGGCCTTCCATTCCAACCATCATAATTTTGCAGGGGACTCTAACCTGCCTTCCTGCTTCCTCGGTCCTCCTTTCTGCTCAATCCTCCACACTGGTACCAGAGTTCTCTCTCTAAACCATATCTCATTGGTAACATCTTGCTGAAGACCATCAGGGTTCCCCTGCCTGCCTACAGAATAAAGCCCAGACTTGGCCCTGTGTGTAGCATTCAAGGTTCTTTTTCAATCTGGTCCAACGTAACTCTCCATATTCACCCATTTCCATCTTCTATAGCCTCTACCCAATCCCATCCCTAAAACCTACCGTGCAGTTTAGCCCAACATTCAAAAGGGATTCTGTGGTTTTATTAGTGAAACGGAATAGTCGTGCCAGCCTCTCCTCTTCGAGTTTTCCTCCCTGGTACCTTCACCTTCTCACAGGTTAAATCCCATTTGATCCTAAGTAGGAAGGTTTCCCCGACACCCAACCCAAGCAGAATTATTTGCTTCCTCTTCTGAGAGAGATGAAAGTAGGGTGGAAAACAACAGCAAATACAATTGCATTAAAGGGATAGACCAAAAAATAAATAAACAAAAGCTTATGTGATCACTTACAGAAACTATGATATACTTCAAGTCAGCCACCCGAAATCCCTCTTTGCAAGTAGTAGGTCAAATGTGATCCCTAAATTACTAAGAGCTGAAAAACAGACATGGAAGTCGTTCTTCAAAACCCGTTACAGACGGAAGAGTCCCATATAACAGAAGCATCTGAGTTTCTTTTTAATTAATATGAAACACTAAACATTATCAACTACAAATCTTCTCACTCCATTCATCACACTTACAGAGCCAGATAATCTCAGTGAATTTTATAAATTTTTATACTCAGTCATGGAACTAAAACGGAAAAGAACACATGACAGCCTAGATTCTCCATCTTTTTGTCATCTCCGTAGCTTCAGATGTTTTTACAATCTCCAATTCCATGAAGACGCTTTGGTCAAACACTCCAGCTCCCCACGGAGCCAGGCTCCTGGGTACACACGACCCAAAGGCAGAAACACAGATGCTTCTTTGCCTGGCTACAGAATAACAGTAAGACGAGAAATTGTTCTCACCACCTCTCCTTACATGTCAACTATTATCTAAAATCATCACTGAGTCAGAAAATAAGCACCTCCAAATTGCTCAAATAATGTTTTTAAAAGCTTTTTTAAAAGTCCTTGACTAAATAAATATTGCCATAAACGTATCAAGTGAAGTCAGAACAAAAGAAACTAAAGGAGCATCGGTGTGATACTTGGGGTTCAAAGTCCAATTCACTAACAAAATCCAACAACTGCTTCATTCCTGAACTGATGCGTGTCCTTATGGTGTCAGGCAATGAACAAGTTCTCCGGCCAATTTAAATCCTAATTATCTGGTAGAAATTACTTTCCACATCCATGTTGTAACATTATAAAACATTCAATTGTGCCATTTTGAAAATCCTCTGGGACTTCAATGGAGCGCTCAGATCTTCTCTCGAACTGTAGCGCAGTCAAATATCTTATGTTATGGTTGTTAACGTGTGTCCAAACTTTAAGTTTCCAATTTCAGGACAGACACTTCACCCTCCACGTGCCAGACGCTGCTGGCTGCAAACCCAATATCTATTCTTTCCTTATTCTTTACCAACAGAACTTCAATTTTGTTTGGGGCACTAAACAGGGCCAGTTTAAAAATCTGTATTTTACTGGTCTGCCTTGCAGACAGCAATGGCCCCTGTAACAGTTCTGGCCAATGAGAGACAAGTTAAAGTTGCTAAGTGGGCTTCTAAAAAAGTTCTTTAAAAGGAGGCTGAATCAACCAGTTTGCGTCTTTTGTCCTCTGTCCTTACACTTCCCCTTATTCCCATCTGGAACTGAGACACAGGGCTTGAAGAGGAGCGGCCATCTTGTGACAACAGAACCACTACATGATACACTGCAAGTGGCTAAGGAGAAATATAGGAGTCTGGGTCCTACTGGCAAATAGAGGTGCCCTACAGTCCTAGCCTGCCTAACTTGGGCCTCTCAGTACCTAAGAAAAGGGAAAGATTTTTTTGGTTAAGCACTATCCTCTGTTTTCTGTTACAAACAGCCAAACACAATCTTAACTGACATCCATTACCAGATTAAGCCTATTTCATTCTTTAAAAGAAAAGAAAAAGTGCAGACTAATACTGTTATCACCAGCTACAAGATAACATTATCATGATGCAGCACAAAGTTCACTTATTACACAACTGACCACTAAGCCATGAGCAGATGAAATCTGAAATCAAATTTTTGCAGAATCCTGGAAGTCAACTGAAAACCACTGAGCAAGGTCATCAAAGGCTATGCTACATGAAGGGGAGAAATTCCCGGAAATGTCTATACTCCAATTTTCAACTCAACAGGCACCAGAGTTGGTTTATACGGTTAAAAGGCAGGACTTTTACCAATCACATAGCTATGTAGACTGTAAAACTGAAATGAAAATGAAAACTACAGCTGGAGGAACTCTCAGTTCCTTCTGTCACCAAGCACAGAGGCAGAATCATACAGCCCTAATGAGAGAAGGGACTCAAGCAATTGCTCAAAGTTTTCATGAAAAACAGAAAATGATGGAAGAGGCGTTTTTAGCGATCTTTTTTACAGTTGTCTGGGGATAACATTAATTTCCAGGTCAATGGAAAAATATCCATTTTGTTGGACCAAAATAATTTACCTTTTTAATTGTCTAAAATGTACAGAATAAAATTTGTTGGGTTCACATTAATGATCTCATTTTCACACTCATCATATTTTAAAAAGTAACAATGTGTTAAGAAAACAAAATCTGCCAAAGAAAGACTCAAACAGCAGAATTTCATAAAGTGACAGCTAATTAATATTAATAACATCATAATATATAGTAATTAATTATAATAAGAGTATATAGGTTAGTTTCCCTATACTGATGAGAAAGACAAGAGGAACCATTTGTATCTTTTATGCTAAGCTGCTAAAAATGTTTTGTACTACAGGGTAAATACACTGGATAATTTACTATAGACACAAAAGGAAAGCCACTGACCTGAGCAATTTCTAGCCTAAAGAATAATAGACAAATACGTTTTATTCGTAAATAAATGCCTTTATTCACCCTGAGCTGAAGTAATGTGTATTTTTTTAATAAGATGTCCTGAATATTCTGGCCATGGATATATTTTGTAAGTAAAAGAACTAGAAAATGAATCGGAACACGGTACACGTCTCTGTAGCAAACAGCTCTTTCTGTGTTATTCCAATTCCGCAAACAGTTGCCTATTTCCACTCAGGAGTAAAGGACCAAGGCAAAACACAAAAATAGACCACGCCATAAATAATTAGGCCTCCTTCACTTGCCACTCTTCTTGTTTTTCTGCAGAGCTGGGTCTGAAGTCCTTCCAAGGCTGCCTGAGGACTAAGCCTAACAAAACTCCCAACCTCTACGTCAAATACTCATGATTCCTAACGTTATAGATTATTATAATTCTATGTTTCTGACAACAGACAGATTTTGAATTTTTTCCAGCTGACTCCAACACTTACACTATTCAACAGCTGGGGCATATGATAACTTGGCAACCTGAGAATACTCTAGCTGAGTGCAAACTCATTCTGTAACCAAGGAACCTTGTCAGAAATCACAATCAAAATAACCTCTCTTCAGTTCAAATGGGAATGTAAAATGTTTTGAACATTGCCTCGTTTCAGAAAATGAGCAACCGTACTTTGAGAGTTTAGTGAACTGACACTCCCTATTCAAAGCCCACAATTCTTTTCTGATTAGATCAGCCCCCATAACAAGTCATCAGGATAATAAGCACTGTAGTGAAGTCATCGTATTGGATACTGATGGGAAATCAGAACTGGCTTCAAAACACATTGGGAAACAACGAGTTTTCCAGGTCTCCAGCTTTTCATGGAATATACTGCCCAATACTCTTACTTTCCTTCCCCAAACTAAATGAAACATAGAACATCTATAAAGCCAAGTACAAATTGATGACCTAAGCATTTTAAAACCACAAAGAAAATAAAGGAAACAAGTCTCATTTTTTCAGTGAAATTTTGGACTATATGTTTGAAAAATTGTGCGTTTAAGCGCAATATTCATCATTAGATTATAATTAAAATGAAGGGTAGTGAGAACTGCCATAGCTTGCAGATCTTTAACGTCCTTTTATTTCCATAGGCAAATAGAGACAAGCTTTTAAATAATGTCTGCTTCTTCAAGACAAGTCAATTCAGCACATTAGGTATCTCTGTTTTCAAAGACACCTGAATCAACCACATGTCACTGAGGTAAAATGTGATGGGACAAAAATTCATACAGCTATAATTTTTTTCAAAAGCATAAAATATATATACTTTAGAACTTTCAGACTTTTTCTTTCTGACTTTAAAGAGCACAGACGTTTGTCTTCAATAAGGTTTACTAATCTATATTGCAATATTTCTCATTTTTAAATTTCTGGAGAGAATTGATTAGGAACCTTATTTCAAAATGGCAAGATGGATGTAAACATGAATACATTGCACGCACACACACACAAATACTATAAATGCTCTTTAGCCTAAAATATCACACTGCACTTGCTCAGTGGCAGTATTATACACAATAGAGTCTTGGCACAAAGGAATTCTGATTGTGCTGTTTACAAGTTTCTACATGGATTAAAAGAATGTCAGCAATAAAATAGGTCCTAGAAAGACATAAAACATAATTGTGGGTGGATTTTGAGCTTTCAGGAGATTTGAAATGTAATTATTCAGTTCAGGATTTTATATTTCTACTTGCTACTAGGAAACTATTAATATATGCATTTTTAACCATATAATCCCCATTCAATTTACAGAAACTGAGTTTCTTAAACCCAAAGCAAATATCCAAAAAATGCAAAACCATTTGACTCCAACCTAAGGAACAGGCCACTATACTCACTATTACTATATTCAGGCTCTGAGAGCTACCCTGGGGTGTGGAGTGTTTTAGGAGCCACAGTAAGAAGACCATCTATACTCACCGAAGAATAATTTCCAGAGACAAAAAGATCCTTTAAGATGAGCAGGTGTACTTTCTTACATTATATTTGACTATCAAGTCAAAGTAAACATAATACTAGAATATAAATATTTATCAGGTTGTCATAGAATTTCCCTAGCATAAAGGATAGGCAGAAAAATATCTCAAAATATACTCCTTTAAATTTACAACAGACCAAGTCTTTCACCTATCACACTATCAAATGATTTTTGGGATATATAAAAATGGGTGTATAGTCACAAACCATAAACTTTTTTCAAATAAGATCGTTTTAAGAAAAATGGCTTGGTGATGCTCTCAGTGGTCAGTCCATTTATTTAAGAACCCAAGAACCTTTTTTATAGGGTTAACCAATACCCCAGGCCAAGCAAGAGCAGCAGTGCCTTAGCAACCCCTCGGAGAATTCACCGGTACCCAGCCTCCCAGGAAGAATTATGATTATGCGTAGTGCTTATGAGCTTTTACAGGGGAGAGAAAACACGATGTGCTTCTTGGAAACCAAACCACTTCCCCCCACTCTACCGCCCGTCCAAGGGCGTCTCCAGATCGTCGCCCACCCCACCACCCTCCCTGCGTTGCGGGTACTGAATGCCATCCACAAAGACCTGGTCCATTCCCAAGATTGGTCCAGACACCTGTTTACTTGAGCCCTAGCAGCGGCGGCTCTGGCTAAGCAAAGGTAACGGTCACCCCGCTGGTGCGTGCCAAGCCCCGCAGCCTGAGCGCAGGGGACCACATACCTTTGTACCTCTCCAGGACATCCTCGTAGGCCTGGAGGTACTCCTGCTCCTCCACGTACAGGTAAGCGGCTGGGGAGAGGTACCCCGCCATGCCCAAGTTGATCTAAGCGATGACAGGCCAATTCCCCTCTCCCCTTCGGAACCCGGGGGCAGGATGGTAGTCAGCAAGACGCAGCCTTGGGAACTGGAGAAGCGGAAGGAGCAGCAGGCTGGGGAGAGCGTGGCGCCGGGGCGAGCGTGGCGCCGGGGCGTAGAGCCGGCGGAGGGGGCGGCGGGCGCCGGAGCCGGCAGAGGAAACGCCCAAGCCCCCTGGCGGAGCGCGGGGGCCGGCCGCCCGGCTCCTGGGCAGCCAGAGACCCGCTCGGGTTTCAGCAGCGGCAAATCTCGGCGGGCCCGGGGGCGGCGACCAGCAGCGCCACGCCACGCGGAGGAGCCGGGAGCTGGGCGGGGACGGGCAGGGGGTGGCCGGCGCACGGACCCTCTGCGGCCCACGCGGCCGCCCCCCAGGCCCTGCGCGGGGCGCCTGCTCCGGGCCGGACCCCGGCGGCGGCGGCGGTACGGGAGGACGGGCGCGCTGCCTCCGCCCGGGATGCTGCGCGGCGCATCTGCGGCATTTCCTGGCCGCCGCGCCGCAGACACTCGCCCGCGCCCCCGGAGAGAGGGAGGGAGGAGGGAGCAGGGCGGAAGGGAGGGGGCGAGCGCGGCGGTCAGCGCCCCCGCTGGCGCGGCTCCGACCCCGGCGCCTCTCGGCCCCGCCCTTCCAGGCAAAGCCAAGGTGCCCCGGACCCCCTCCCCCGGCCGGCCCACCACGGTTGATCCCGCGGCCAAGCACGCCCACCCCCCGGACGCTGGCCGGCGGGCCCCGGATCCCCGAGAGCAAGGTTGCTATTTGGGACCCACAACAGGTGCCTGGGAAACAAAGCCGCGGACCTTGGCCACCGGCGTGCGCAGCCCCTTGCTGAGGGGCCTGCGGCTCTCCCCGGGGAAAGTGTGGCGGGGAGGAGAGGGGGAAATACTTTTTTCCACCCGGCTTATGGCACAGAATGATTCAGGTCACTCTGTGACCGCGCAGGGCGGGAAGGGCACGGGGGTCCATGCCCAGGGCAGGTCGCGGGGGCGGGGCGGGGCGGCCTCTGCAGGTGGCCCCGCGCATCAGGGCCTGACAGCCGAGACGCGCCTGCGCGTGCGCGCCCGGCGCCCCGCAGCGGCCAGAGGACCAGCCGGCGGTCCCTCCCTTCCGCCCCCCAGAGCCAGCCTGTGCATCTGCTGCTGCGCTCCGCGCCCTCAGCCCCTGTCCCTTCATAACACCCCCAGCTTTGTCACCTCCCTCCTTCTCGCTACCCACTGTTCACTCCACACAGTGAACTTGAGTAAAATGGATACAATTCCCTTAATTTTGACATACCATATACTGCTAAAGTGGGTGAGTTTCGGGGTCCACTGGAGGAACCAGTTGGAACCCACGCAAGTAAATGGATGTGTTTAAGAGTACTGACTGAAGTCTTGGATGGAATCCTGGCTCCCTACTAACTGTGACACTGCCAAGTTACTTATCCTCTCTGAGCCTCTCTCCATCAGTAAATAGGGACGATGATAGTGCCCACCTGATAAAGTTGTGACGTTAAATCGCTCTGTAAGTGTTGGCTATTATCATTATTAGATAAACCAGTTCATTGTTGGCCGTCTGACTTATGACAACTTCCCCTCCTGCCCACGTCTTCCCTCCCTATTTCCTTCTTTCACAGTACTGCCCTTTTGTCCTTGACGTTTTCTCTTTCTTTTTCGGTGTTGTGAATCTGGACCATTTTCCCTGAACTCTTAGATGGGGATGAGTACTCTTGGAAAAAACCTTACTTGAGTTTGAATTGGAGAGCTTTACTTTTCCTCAGCAACTGGCCCACTTTTGTTAATCCAAACAAAGCAAGACCACGTCTCCTTTTCCATCCTGACCACTGGCTTATAATCTGAGTTTGATCCTATGTCCCACTAAGCCTTTAGGATCGCTAGGGTTTTCTTGCAACTTGGCATGCCTTTATGTACACGTTAGTTCATGAAGTAACAAACACGTATCCTATGGAACACCCTGAAATGAAAGGGTTAGCAATTAGATCTCTTGAGAGTCCTTCCATTTACAGACCTCACATGTGCAGACATAGATCTCTCAAAACTGTCTTGTCTTCCTCACAATGAGTAAGGTCATTAAGAGCATAGTCTGAGTCTTCATCAGAGACTGACACCCAAGAGCACCCAGCTTTAAGAATATAAGCAAGGCACACTTAAGTGATTTTAACTGTCCATTTAAGAAGCCAGTCAAAATGAACAGAAGCAGCATTTGGGATTGTCTGTAAAAGCAAACTTTGCCCCGGGGCCGGACCTGTGGCCAAGTGGTTAAGTTTGCGCACTCCACTGCAGAGGCCCAGGGTTTCGCCGGTTCAGATCCTGGGTGCAGATATGGCACCGCTCATCAGGCCACATTCAGGCGGCATCCCACATGCTACAACTAGAAGGACCCACAACTAATATATACAACTATGTACCAGGGGGCTGTGAGGAGAAAAAGGAAAAATAAAATCTTTTAAAAAAGAAACAAAAACAAAAAAACAGACTTTGCCCCATGCATTCTTGAAATGGTAATATCGGGTCAGTCTGTTAATCATAATAGTGTATTCCATAGGGAAGCAGCAAAAGGACAGCAGTTAAGAGCTTGGCCTCCAGAGTCGAGACTGCCTGAATTCAGGCCCCAGCTCCACCACTTCCTAGCTGTCTGACCTCGGCAAGAGTCACCCTCTGAAAAATGGAGAAAATAATAGTACCTACTTCATAGGATTGTTGGGAGGCCTAACGGAGATGACACACTGAGTGCTCACAGGAGCATCTGGCCATCAGTACACTATTATTTATAGAGCATTTTCCATGTGCCACGGAATCTGCAAAATGTTTTGCATTCACTACTTTATTGAATCACCACAACCATGAGCGTTTGATAGAGAAAATGAAGCTGAGGGAAGTTCAGTCAATTGTCTGAGAAAACACAACTGCTGAGTGATAGAGGGGGAATTAAAATCCACGTTTGCCTGAGTCCAGAGTCTGACTCTGCTTAGATCCTTCAATTCCAGCTTCAAAGAATTCAGATGAGACAAAAATTCCTATTTTAAAATAGCACTGTCACTGACCAACCACGTACCTTTACAGGCACTTCAAGACTGAAGGACCCAGCTTACAACATTCTGTAGCTAAGAACGACAGATCTGTATTGTTCTTAGGTAGAGGGCATTTATACAATGGGTATTCCAAAGCCCCTTTCCTTACATTTTCTCATTTTCCTCTCACACGGACCCCGAGAGACAGGAAGGTATATTTTATAGTCTCAGATTTTCAAATAAAGAAACTACTATAAATGCAAAAGCACTTTTAAAAATATAACGTGTCAGACATGTGACACCATCCCACTAAGACTTTCTGAAATGTAAATCTAATGATGTCATTGCACTGCTTAAAAACCTTCCAGTGATTCCTCCACTTACAGCATAAAGAGTCGGGTCTCCTTAGAATTTCACGCAAGCACCTTGACAGTTTCTCTCTTCCCCACCAAATCCCATGCTTAGGTACCCACGTTACTTGCAGTTCCAATTTAAACACACTCCCTACCTTTGTTCTCGTAGTTCCATCCCTCTGAAGTGGCCTTCCCTTTCACCCTAATTCCATCAAGCTCTTTAAATCTCACCTCAAGTGGTGCTCCCCCTCAGAAACCTTTCGGGAACCTCCCACGCCTCCCCTCTCCATCCAAGTTAATTAGCCTCTCCTCTGGGTTTTTCATATTAGGTCCTTACAGCCATTACGACGAATCTCTCACACCGTGTTGCAACTGTCCAACAACACATCCATATTTCTCATAGTAGACTATGGCTTCTTCAGAGGCAGAACTGTGTGCTTTTCTTCATTTTATTCCAGGGGCTCAGTAAATATTTATTAAATATGAATGAATTAAGGTATCCCACAGACCATAGGGTCTTTTTTGACTCTTGATATTTTCATATTCAATTCTATCTTTATGACTTTTAAAACGAATAAAAATATTAAACTTTCAACTCTTCTATTACTAAGTAATGAACACTATGGACATCCTCACACTATTTCTAACCTCACCCAATCTCTTAATAAATTCAGAGAAGGGGTAAATTTCAGGCAGAGTGTGAAAATGTGTAACAAAATAAGAAGTCAAAATTTTAATGGTCTGTTTTCAAACTAGCCACAGCACAGAATTCCCTCAGATATCGTTCCCTTATCCTTACACTGGGTGATCAGTAGCCAATTTAATATATAATATATCTGAATCTCAAATTTAGCCACATTATGATTAAGCAGATATTTGATATTTGTGGACCAGCCCCTGAATCTATGCTCCATGTATGATTATGTATTATGATTTGTGTAGCTAACAGCCAATTTACCAACATTTATTTAAAACACAGTGGTACACTTCCATACTGGGGCTGCTTATACTGTTTATTGTTTTGTTCTGTTTTTGAAGAATTAGTGGAATCCTAAGAGTATGTGACTTTGAGCTCTCCAGTGCATCAACTGCCAGCAACTTCACAGCTATCCCCACAGATCACTCAGCAAACGTTTTACAATGAATAAGACATGGCCCCTGCCCTCACACAGTGCCAGTCCACTAATACAAGCATCTGCTGGCCCAGAGCACCCCACTAGAACCCCTAGTTCTTCCGTTTCTTTGCCACCTACAGTGTACACTGACGATGACTACTACGAACGTCTCATGACTTCCCGCCTAATAGAGTCTTTCCCAATTTCTAGAATTTCATCCCCTCTGACAAATATCTGCCCTGTCCTTCTCTCATAACCCCTTCCTTCATGACCAAAAGCAAAATATCCATCTCGGCCACCACCATCAAAATTCTCAGGCCAGATGCATCTTCCACCTTCCATAAAAATGCACAGAATACAGGCATCTTGTCTTAGGCCCCAGGCTCTCCACGAAGCCCCAACAACTTCTCACACACCCTCCTTTCCCCTGTCTTCCCTTTCTGCTGAGCCAAATGTCTGATATGGCGCTGTCTCCTCCTCTCCCTGTGCCTCAGACCTGCTTGGGAGTGGGGGGAGCTGGTTCTCAACAGGGCCAGGAGTCAGGCCTCAGTGACTAAACACTTTTTGGTACTTGAGCAGAGGAGGGTGGTGAGAGGCAGGGCTGCCCTGGTTGCACTTGGCTCCCAAACAGCCTGCCTTCTCCACCCTCTGTTTCTGGCTGAAATCATCCTCATCTATCCTCCTCCTCCTCACTGCTCCACCCCTCCTCTTCAAAGGCCTGGGTGAGACCAGCCAGCATCGCACAACAGAAGCCAGAGGAAGCTCAAGGCTGTTGCCCCAGAAACCCAGACTACAGAATGGCTGGCTAGGCGCTGTTTGTTTTTCCCGTAATCAGAAAATCCCATAGGGGGGACTCTAGGGGGACTCTCAGCTGCCATAGTGGCTGGGATCTGGGCTAGTCCCCTCCAGCCCCCTAGAGGGAGAATAAGTGCCAACTTTGCATTATAGTGGGAGGCAGAAGAAACTGAGGGGGAGGGGACCCCAGAGTTGAGAGTTGGGAGGAGAGGGGAGGAAAGGAGGCCTGATCAGCTGGCTGCAACCCAGAAACCAACTCGGGAAAGCACCTGGCCTTTGGCCTTTGCAAGAGAACCCCAAGGCCTTACACCATTCTACCCCATTACCATTTCAGAGAAATGAAAAAATTATTGAGGGAGTGGAGAGACAACCACCCCAGGAAGCACCTCTCCTGCACAGAACACATACACACAAACCACACGGGCACCGCAAGGCAGGAGGATTGATTTCCACTGTGTTCTCAGCTTTCAGCCAGGTAAAACAAGCCATCACTTCTGGTTTGACTTTTAGGGCCAATGGAAGAGAACACCAGTAACACAGAACAGAAACATTGGCACCTCCCATATATTAATTAGTCAGGAATGCATAATGGCTAAACCTGAAAAGCACTAGGGACAGAAAGCTGCTATGGACACATGATGCTGGCAGAGATGCTACATTAAATAAAAGGAATGGCATCCAAGATGCTGGAATAGCCTTGCAATCCTGGGTACCAAAACCCAGGAATCTACCCCAGTTCAATCTGCACAGCTCAGTGCCCCTGGGAAAAAATGAAAATGAAGGCTGCTCTCTCGCAGCTTCCGGCAAATACAGTAGGAATCACTGGAGTTAATACTTTCAGATTGTTACAGTGGCTGCTGCACGTATATAGGAAAGTTTAATGCAGATGTCTGTAAATATCTCCTTGCATTTCAAAGATATCGATTCATCCAACCAGAAGAGAGGGCCAAACAGCTTAGTCACCAGCAGGCTGGGCAAATCGCTCTCTCGAAAAATCAGGGCATAAAGTAAACATGGTCATCCTCCTCCCCCACCTAGAGCACAAATCTTGTCCGGTGCATCAGCGCCCAGATATGGCCCCCGGGGAGCAGACGGGTGAATTTCCGCAACTCTCCACCCAGCTCCATCCCCTTGCCGGATGCTCTTACCTGCTATTCTAAGCACTGCCCTCTCCGCGGGGTCCAGCACCGAGCCCCCGTGAATCTTTCTTTTTGATCTCTCATGTTTAGGCAAATTCCAGGGTAAGGTGTCTCCCGGAGCTGGAGATGCCGAGCCAGATTTCTGGCTGAAGTCATCCTCATCGGAAAAATCCGCAGAGGAAGACATGGAGCAGCGATAGGACGCGTTCCCGGAACTCTACAGAGGATGACACAGAAAAAAGCATTAACAGCCAAACACTCACAGAGGCTCATCGATTTCAACAGCCCCCTCCCCTGCCCCCAAACTGAGTCAGGCATCCTGCACCATCCTCTACGCCGAGCAGATACACAAACAAGAAATGAAACACGGAGCTCACCATCTTTTCTTGGCCGCGTCTCCGACAGGAGAAACAATACTCAGGCAGTCCCAATACATGAACGATTTGCACAGAAGTGTGTGGCCTGCGGTCCGGCCACCAGCTCACAAATGACTGACCCAACAATGAAGCCAGAATCAACAGTCTTCCTGTTACAAATCTATAGTATTTGGCTCCCCCATCAGGACAGGAGAGACATTTTCCATTGCTGGACTGCTGGTTAATTCATTAATGCAACTCACTCAAAGTTTCAAAAACAAAGCACAAACGCAGGATGTTGAGTCCCCGGTCCTTTCCGTTTCAAGTCGCCTCACCACTGGAGTCTCCTTTCTGACCAGTTTTGAGCCCTTATCCTCTTTATTTAATTTTCTTCATGAGACTAAAGCAGGTTCCCAGAAAACAGCTAGGAGGGAGGAAGGGCCGATTCTGAGAAGAGCCTTTTCTTAAGACTGGGAGAACACAAAAGACTGTTTTCAAAAGCCTCAGGCAGCTCCAATAAACAAACATCTGAACTCAGCGTAGAGTTCTTGAGATAATTTAAACTTCGAGCAAAGTAACAGCTGCCAATAATGGAAATGAGAATGATGCAGCGCAGTGACAGGAAACAGCCCTTCTCGGCTCCTGGTCATTACTCAGGGAAATGAGAAACCTGATGCTTTCACCAGAGCACTCTGCCTGAAGGTTAGTCCTCCCCTCGTGCACCAGGAGCAGATCTGCAGGGTCATATCCTGCATAAAAGGGTTGTATCTTCCATACAGGGAAAAGGCACAAGATGTTAATTCCTTCCTTCCTTTATTGGGCTACGTTTGTGATTATTTAAAGAGCCACCAGCTCAGGATCGAAACAAGGATGCTGACTCTGTGCTATGAACAGGGTTGTAAAGAAAATAAAGTATCAAAGGGAAATTTTCACTTTCCCCTTTAGAATTCCACTTTGCTGAGGCTCCAGGTGAAGGTGCAAAACTGGTGTAACTCGAATTCTCTAATTGTAACTTGCAGCAACAGATTCCTAAGACAAGTAGCAGGCGGGACTCAGTGAGGCATGCTCCAATTTGAGCAAAAACACTGGAGTGCTCACAAAAGCAGTGGCAACTGCAGCAAAAACAGGTTGTGTGAGCAACATCCCCAAGCAATCGCCCAGGGCATGTGAAATAAACTACAAGGGAATCAGGACGAGGACCTCGCCTCGGTCTTTCCAGGCACGTAGCTCACATGGTCAACACCATCATTTTAAGAGTATACATAATATTCCCCACAAAGTAAAGCATGTACGATTTATCTGTAGCTCTATTCTTTCCCCCAAAAAAAGCAGTCTTTCATTTTCTTTTACATGAAATTTCATCACCTTGGCTAATTTCATTTACTTATTTAGATTTCATATGTTTTCCTAGTGGCAATAATGCAGTAGGCAAACTTGAGGCAAATAAATAAATAAAATTGATTTTCTGTGTCGTAGCTAGAGTCCATGGAGAGTTGTGAGTGGCATTAAGTCAGTCACAGAATGCTATTATCAACCTAATTTATTTTCCACGCTTTTCTGAAAATTCAGCTTGAGCTCTCAGAGGTTGTGGTGTTGGCTGGATCCGTCAAAAAGGGTGACATTCGTAAAGACTTTCAAAAGGATATTGGGTTTCTTTGGTTGCCTGCTGTCTTCCTTAAAACAGCTTCCTACCTGTCCTTACTTAAGGTCATCCTTTATCCGTGAGATTCTATTTCTTGTCGTTGCCTGCACTGTTTCAGTGAGTACAGTAATTTGATTGTTTATCTTTACAGACAGACTTGGGGAATAACTGTTAAAGAACTGCTCCTTTCCAAAAACCACTGGTTATTGATTTCTGTAGAGTAAATTTTTTTAATGGCCAGAGTCTCAGCTGATTGAACAGCAAAATGTGATTTATGCCATGACATAAACACCATTAATCACATGCAACCAGATGGGAACAGTTACTACCCCCGGACCCAAGGGTGCTGACGGGTGCAGCCTCTGATCTGATGGTGTCATGGGTAAACAGACAAGAAAGAAAAGGAAGAAAAGACAATCAGCAACCCCTCTTTCAGCAATACATCATAGGGAAATATAGACACACACGCAGACCCAAGGAAACCCTACCTATTTCCATATGGTAAAGTCTCTCCCAGGCTACATGAGTCAAGGATTTTAACAATTAAAGTATTAGATTTTTTTAACACAATAATTTTCAGAAACACTTTTAAAATATATAAGGAAAACTATATAAAATTAGGGCCCATTTGAACCTTGAAAATTGAGAATGGATTTAAGCGAAGCTGCGTCAGAGCTGATCGATCCTCTAAAACCATTATATTCTTTATTGATCTGAAATGACTTGCCGATTCATGTCCCTGTCTTACGGGTTGGGGGAAGGGTGTAAGAGCACAGTTCTCTTTTCTGTGGGAAGAAGCAAACATTCTCTGACCAGAAGTCCAGGGCCTAACCTTTGATGTGGGGCTTGGACGGTCAGACAGAGGAAGAGGGCTCGTGTGACCAAGGTCCTAACTCTTGCTCTACTCTTGTGGCCTAAGCTTTGATTCCTGTTAAAATACAAGTATCTGTGACATCAATTAGGGACTGGTTAAATAAATTACAGTATATTCATCCAATGGCCTACTCTGTGGCAATTAAACAAAAATGTTCTTGATCTACATTTAGCAAAGTGGAAAGAATTCATATAGAATGAGTCCTTAAGAAAATGTGTGCATTTATGTGTGTGTGTGAAGATGGACAAACAGAGAGATGATGGATAAATAAGTAGACAGTTAATAGGTAGATAAGTAACTATTTATCAAAATGTAAACAGTGGTTATCTCTGAGTGATGACTAATATGATGAACAGATTTGATTTTATTCCTTATGTTTTAACCTAAAACAAATACACAAAAATATTACTAAAGAAAAAAGATACTATGTGAAGGGTCAGAGAAAATCTCAAAGGCCCTAGAAGGAAACAACTATTTAAGCCAGTGCTTTTAACAGTTCAGGGCTCACAGACACCCTTGAAAAGTCAATGAAGTCTACGGAAACCTCTCTCCAGAACAAAGCACCATAAGCTGACAGACGCAAACTTTGCATATGATTTTATGGGATTCCCTGACCCACTGACCTCAGGTTAAGAACCCAATTTACACCATCATCTGTCATCACCATGTGGCATGCGTGTTGAGAACAAGAGAAACAAGAAAGAGCTGTGGAGTACGTGGAAAGAGCAGAGAGAGCAATCAGGGCGGTAAAGACAAGGTTGGCCTAGGGTCAGAATATTTTTAACATTTGGCCTTTTTTTTTAAAATAAAGGACCATAAGCCACCTCTGGACTGACGTTGGATCTCTACAACCAAAAGCACACTAGGTTGCAAGAAACCAAAAAACCCTGTACTGTGTCTTATTACAACCTAGTTATTATGGCAGTTTTAACAAGTGAATTAATCACCAAAAGCCTTAAAATGACTTTCCTAATAGGCAGTTCATTCACATTGTATAAACAACCCAAATCTCCTCAAGCCAGGATAATTACATCATGCCACATTTTTAGAAGGGGAACTAAACAATAACTTCTCTAATTGAAACCCCGGTGGGGGATCTGAGATAAGTACAAGGGAACTGCCTACGTTGGAAGCTGCCCAGCTGTAGCACCCTGATCTGCAGGAAAGTGCCAGGATATTGTCCCTGCACAAGGCATTCTCTCAATGCAAGGGAGAAACAAGGGCAGAGATAAGGGTTTGCAAAATAGCTAGACTTTTAGGATCCCAGAGACTGGGGAGGTAACTTTCACAAACTTCTACACTTACGATTTAGGCACATTTCTATAAGTATATTTCCAAAAGTTTGAAAAACAATTTTTTTACAAAGCACATGAGGAAACAATTAGACAAATCCCGATTGTGGGGAATTCTACAAGATAATTATTACACTCTTCAAAAAAGGTCAATGTCATGAAACACACAAAAAAGCAGGGACTCTTCTATATTTAAAAAGACAAAAGAAGCGTAACAACAAAGTCATGAACCTTGGTTGGATTCGCGTTTGTTGTGTTTTGGGGGGTGTTTTTAAGCTAAAAAGACATCTTAGGGACAATTGGGAAAATGTGAACATGGGTCATGGACTGTTTATTAGATGATACAGTCAGCCCTCCATATCTGCAGTTCTGCATCGACGGATTCAACCAACCACTGATAGAAAGGCCTACGATGGTTGTGTCTGTACTGAACATGTACAGGCTTTTTTCTTGTCCATATTCCCGAAACAATACAGTATAACAACAATTTATATAGCATTGACATTGTGTTACATTTACATTGTATTAGGTACTATAAGTAACTTAGATTTTGGTTCTGGAACCAATCCCCCACAGATACCGAGGGACGACTATGTTAGGAAATTATTGTTAATTTTCTAAAGTGTGATAATGGTACTGTGTTTATGTAGGAAAGTGTCCTTAATCTAAGAGACGCAGGCTGATGAAAGTCATGATATGTGCATTTATTTTCAACTGTTTCAACAAAAACAGAGAGCATTAGTAAATGTGGCAATAGGTTAACAATAAGTATTCACTGTACTACTCTTTCAACTTTTCTGTAAATTTGAATATTTTCAAAAGGAAGTGTTGGGGGGAAACACACAGCAAGGCCTTTTTCAGTTTTTTTAAGTGTTGCTTAGTCTATTCTCACGAGATCAAGATCCCTGGGCTGCAACTACACAGTGATAGCATCCGTCTAAGTCGTTTCTGGTAGCATGTTTTCATATCCACTTAGAGATGCACTGACACAGTGGCCTCTGTCAACAACACGCCAGAGAGAGGCGATCTGCTTGCCCCAGTCCTAAGCATGGTTTTAGACGGAAGGGTATAAAAAATACCCTGTAATTCATTTAATACACAGTCTGTTGAACACGAAGTTGGTTCACTATCATATAATTTCTTATATTTTATATAAATAAAAAAAGACATCAAAATTTAGAAAAAGTAAACATGCAGTTTTGTTTAAAATCCCCTTCATTAGATAAGTACAAACACTGACTTCTTACATATTGTACAAAAATACACGGTATGGCCCAAGACTCTCCTTATATACTAGTTCTTTATTTGGAAATAAGTTAAAAAGCCAGGGGATATTATCTGATTTTAGAGATCCCACGGAAAATGATCTCTACCACAAATAAATAGAGAAGAAAACAGTTAATGAAAATGTAAGAAAGAGTTGTTTAATTCTTTAAAGACAAAATGAGTTAGGGTAAACTTTGGGGACCATGCGCTTGTTTTACTTTAAAAGTTTTTTAAAACTAGTTGAACAATTCAATACTGTCTCATTAAATAAATAGCTCTTAATTAGCCTCTCAACTGGAAACCACCTTAAAACAGTAAAAGTAGGGGGGCTTCTGAGTTGGTGAGACCTCAACTGGCTCTCCCTCTCCTTTTAAGGGAGATTTGTGGGAGCCCTTAGCTCAGAGAGGAGGAAGAGCCTGGGTGGAACTAGAGAGGAAAAGGAGCTCAGCGGGAGGGGAAGCTGGAAGGTTCTTGGATCTGAATCAAGGGAGGAGGCTTTGGGCAAAGAGTTAAGCAAGTCAAACGTTTCTTTCTAGGTATAGAAGCCAGTTCATCAGCCCGTGAAAGAAGACCACTGACATTCAGGACGCAAACTCTTCCTAGGGCATAAAGATTGTGCTTGGTTCGTGTTCTGTGGTATTACATTTCTGGGGAAACTGAGCTTGCTGAGGGCACACAGGAAGGAGGAAAGTGCCGACATCATTCTCCTCTATCTGTGTCAGAAGGTCTACAAGGTAAGTATCAAAGATTCACTTCCAGGAGGAGCACGGCTTCAGATTCTATGCAGTCTTCAGATTCTATGAGTCTTGGCTCAACACTAAGACATTCTGCGAGACTTCCTTCCTTTCAGTTTAACCAGCATGTTCTAACTATACGCATCATTTCTTGAGGGACTGTAGTCAGAGCCTGGACTAAGCATTTTCACTCACTGTCTTATTTAATACTCACTGTAACCCAATAAGGAAACGATGCTTAGGGAGGTTAAGCAATCTTTCCACAGTCATTCTGTGAGTACAAGGTGGAGCCAGGATTTCCATCCTTTTGACTCCAAAGCCTGTGCGCTCAAACATGTGTTAAGTGCTCTAAGATGTGGTCTCAGGCCCTCGGAGGAACATGTAACTTGCTCATAGCCCTCAAAGATCTTACCACGAACATACTAGAGAGCCCAAAAGGATTAAACTTGTTCTATGTTCGGTACTGGGCCCAAAGTGTGGAAATGACAGGAGACGAATGTCAGTTCACAACAAAGAAAAACCAGCCAAAAATATACAGCTACTCAAAAGTGGAAAGGACTGCTTTGTGTGGTAGTGAACACCTCCCTACACCAAGGGAGCAAGGCTTCGCTGAGTGGAATGCTGAATTTACTCTCTGGTCTCTTCCAACTGTAGGACTCTTTGGTCCCATGTGCTCTGGCACCTCCATAAATCCTCTCCTCAAATAGATTACAAATAAAAGAAAATCTATGTTAGGTATCAAAATACCAAATTTTTCCAAAACAATAAAAATCTTTCAAAAATAGCACAGACATCTTTTTTTTCTGCAAGTCCAGTTTAATTCAATCATATTAAAATCATAGAGATATCAAAACTAGTTTGCATTTGAGCATCTGCAAACAGTCTTTCCAAACTGAGGAAGGACATTTTAAATAATTTGCCTAAAAGAAAAGCAAACACAACTCTGAAAATAGCCCCCTAAACCAGAAACCCATTAGGAAGACAAGCTCAAACACTGCAAACATTTCTTTAATTAGAGAATCTTAATCTTATAATTTAAATGGAATGTTTATTTATATCAACCAATTAAAAATATGTCTTAAGCACCCATAGGCTTCTGCCTTGGAGGAGTTTAACATCTAACTGGGAGAGTGGAGATGATAAAATAGCCAACTTATAATTAAATATTATCATCTTATCATTATGTATTAAGCTGAAAATATTTCTTCCAGTGGAATAATATTAGTATATACATAAAATATGGTTTAGAGTATAAAGCCAATTAGGAGTGAGAGGCTGACTCAGAAAATAGCCTGGAACATCTACATTCCCTTTAGAAGCCAGGATGGAGATAGAGGTGTTCCCCATCACCTTTACTCTTCCAAGAGTGTCCTACCTAAGTTATAAACTGCTGATAGAGCCATCCTGTAGGTGCACTGTGGTTGGCCAACCCATTTTTAAAAACTAATTAATGGCAAACATTATATCTGGGAAATTTTGCATGAAAATTCAGATGTGGAACATTGGGTCTAGTCGTAGTTTCCCCTTTGTAGAAAGGACCTGTGTTTTCCAGTCTGACACAGCCCTTACCTGGCCTGGTTTATTCCTTTATGATGCCTGGCCCCTGGAGGTAAATGAGTTTGGGGCCCCTGGCATAAATTAAGAGATGCGTGACATTGTTGCCTTCAGAGAGTAAAGCAATGACACAGCGGAAAAAGTAGGGATAATGATAATCAATAAAAAGGGGATGACAGTTTAAAAAATAAGGAGAAGAAAACTGAAGAGGGGGAGATAAAACAAAACAAAGAGGACTACCAAAATATCTCATTTAAATTAGCGTCAAACAGAAAACAGGTGACGCCAGGTTCCTACTGATGTCCAAGTGCTAATGTCATTCTGCTCCATCTCCAAGAACCCTGGTTAACATTTCAAATGACCAAGAAATGGAACCAAACTGAATGACTCAGCAAATCCTGGCTCATGATCCCCAGGAATCTGGCTAGGATCACCTTCCCACCTCCACTGCTGTAACTCCTGCTGTCGTTTGCTCCTGCCCCTACCTATGGTCAACCCTGCTCCCCACATTTCTCCTACCCTTGTCTAGGTCATGGAAGAAGCTTCGATGCCAAGTATTTCAGAGAGCCAGGATATGGCTCTGACTTCACCCATGTGGGGACCAAAGGTATAAACACAGGATATTTGCAGAGACCAAACTCCAACTACCATCTATGCTGCTGTCTAGTCATAAAATTAAAGATATGTGCACGTCATGCCAAAGATTGAATGTTAGGTAAAAGCTACATGACCTTGGGAAAACTTGGCCTCTCTGGACTTTGGTTTTCTCCTCTGAGAAATGGGAAACATAACGGCACATAAGACATAGGGTTGTTGTAGCGGAGTAAATCATAATTGAAAAGTGTTAAGGGCAATGCCCTACATGTAGAAAGAGTTAAGCAAATTTTAGCACTAACTGATGCTACCTACTCACACTTGTGTGACACAGGGGTAGATGACTAACTCCAGTTGAGCCCATATGATTGTCATTCCAGGAAATTTGAAACAACAAACAGAGACACAGAGACTGGAAGTTATTGGAATTAGGTCCATTCATAGCAGCTCTCAGGGGACAAGGTCAGGTAGCTCCCATCTCTCTCCTTCCCAAGCTTGGATATCGAACCTTCAATTCTTTGGGATACCCTTGTATCTTTCAAATACACTCCTCTTTCTTTTTTTCTTTTAAATTCAGTTGTTTTTTTTTCTTTTAAATTCATTGCCTCCATTGTTGGAGATAAGAACAAAAACTTAGACAAACATGTTATATGAAAAAAGCAATTATATTCAATTCTTCCCTATTGAAACATAAGCAGGGTTACATCTTTATACCTTCATTTTCATTACCTGTCTTCATTAATGAGACTTCAGAAAATTGCTTTTGATAATAGCTTTTACATAGTTATTCTCTCACTTCAGTTACTACTTCAATTAAGTGGAAGAATTACTTTTTCGTTAAATAAAAGCTTTTATTACTGCACTGAAGCCCAGTCCATGAAGCTTTAAGTGCCTGGCACTTCCCTTTCCCCCTTCTGAGGAAAACAGGGCTTGTTCCACACGCGTTAAGTGAAAATAACCCTGCTACCATAAGACGTACCTGAATGGGACCAGGGGCCAGTGCCGGCACACAAGGAGGTCCACTGCCTCTGAGCTTGTTTGGCAGAAAACTCTGCCCAACTGGGATGCTGCATACCAGATGGTGGCCTCCCCTCTGGGAATAAATGCTAAGTGCATTCCAAATGCCTTTCACTAATATTTGTGTTTTCCCTAAGATGTTCTGTACATTCCAGTCTTAGAACACTTGAGATCCATCCATAACAACTATGTGGCCCAAAGCCCCTGCGTCTACACCAAGGGCTACCTTGGGTTTCACTTTGTCTTTGTAATAACATCTCTCTTTCAGAAGAGGCCCGTCCCTTCCCTGCCATATCCCCAGGGGAAACTCGGTGCCAGGGCAGGAAGCAGAAACAGCCAGCAAGCATACTTGGCTTTTATTTTCCACAAACCTAAATCTGTTGAGGCTAAGGTTATAGAAAAGGGAGAGGGCTCTGAGAAAAAGACTTTCCCCAGCCCAAAAAGAGGCCCCCTTGGGTTAGAGGGAGCCTCTGTGGATGCTACAGCCGGAGACCCCTTGAATCCCAGAAGAAAACTCAGAGAGAGATGGCTGCCAGGTGTGTCTAGGGGGATAGACCACATGGTTAGCCTTCCCAAAAATCTCTGTGTCCTGGGAAGGACCCAGAAGCAGCGTGAAGGGCCCTATGGGGGCAGTCACAGGGGTGTGCCAGCATAACCTGGAGGCACAAATGTTCCCTCCTATTCTCTGACACTTTAGTGTCTTATAAGATCCTAGCACCTTAATACAACTCCGAGATAGAGGAAGTGGGGAGCACCGGGCCCAGCAAAATCAGAACTGGGAGTCAGACCTAAGCTGAGATGAAAAATAAATAAGTAAAGTGAGATATCTTACACCAGAGATTACAGACCAAGATTCCCACTCGCGTGTGGGCAGGGACTGTTTGTTTACTTCAGAATCCCTGTTCTCAGGAGCCGACCCCTGATGACTGTGGAATGAATCCACTGGCTTGGCCGCTTGGCTTCAGCAGCTGGGGCCCGTCTAAGTAGAGATTCAGAGAGGAAGCCCTGCCAACTAGAGCTAGAAACGGCCTGAGTACTGCCCATCTGTCTGTCTCTCACACATACAGCCCACCAACAAGAGCACCACGGTAGCTACGTCCTCCTACGTCTCCTTCCTCCTCCAGCACCGTTTTTCATTTTAAGGCTACTTTGAATCACTCTAGAACCAGAGAAGAAGGGAATGTATTTGCTTGCTGGCTTATTGCCACCTTATTCCAAAATGGGTATTAAGGTAACTAATAAGAAGACAGTAGGGAGAGGGGAGAAGGATGTTGAGACCTATGACTATCTAACCAGTACCCCAGAATGAGACATGGGAAAAGCATAAGGTGCTGTGACAGCAGAGGTGGAAGTGGCAGCGGATGTGGCCGAGAAGCAGATGGCAGGTGGAGAGCATGGAGAGCTTTGCATGCAATGCAAGAGCTTGGACTTCATCTTGTAGGAGCCGGATTGTTGCTGAAGGGTTATAAGTAGTTTGCCCTGATAGACAAGTGACTCTGACAGCCACGGAGAGAACGGACTGGAGAGAGGTCAACCTCAGACAAGACTGGTTGGCAGTTATTGTAATAGTCCAGCAAATGACTACAGCCTGAACTAAATCACAGATATTAGGGATGGAAGGGAGAGAATGAATGTGAGAAATATCTAGAGACTAGAAAGAGAGAAGGCAAGAGGAAGGCTGGGCTGTGGCTAATAAAGAAGGTAAGAGAGTTTATCTAGAAGGAGTGAGAAGAAGGCTGGAAGTCAGACATCAGTGTTAAGAGTGGGGAACCTGAGAAGGGCCGTAGAAAAATGGGTGGGTTCCAGACAAGTCATACAAGAAGGCCTAAGATGTCCAGTCTCTCTGATAAGCCTCCGAGTATGTGGTGCCTCAGGCTGTTTAAGGTAAAACACTGGCTAGTCACCAACCTCTAAGAGACCTGCATTTCCCTCCAACTTCCACCCCAGCCTCCTGGAGCTGCAGTAAGTGACCTCGAAACCAGCCTCAAGAGAAGCTGCAGCCGGTCAGCGTCATGTGAGGGTGCGCTGAGATGGTAGCACCCCGGACCAAAGCACTACTGAGCCTCTCCGTCCTTCATTCGTCCATTTTCTCATACACAGAGAGAATAAGTGTGGATAAGCCATCTTGTTCATTGTCCCCTTTCACATAGGAGTTGTTCTGAAGAACATAACAGACAGGCCATTAGCACGTGTTTCTTGTAACATTTTATGAGTCATGATATTATGCTCCTTAAAAACACAAAAATAGCAATGCTCATATTTTTATACTTCTAATTGTCTATAACAGGCAAATAGGTAAACTCTTTCCACTGCACTCGTAAAACAAATTCACTCATTCCTTCCCAGTGCCCACAGCGGGCTCTCGTATCAGTCATGACCCTGTGCCGTGGCTCTGCAGACCCACCCTCTCCTCCTTAGTCACACTGCACACTTAGGATTTGTGGGAATTCCAATCCCCTGACCTTCCCCCGCCTCCCAGCTGCACACTTGACCCTGAAATATTGCTTGAGGATTTTTTTCTCCTCCCTTTCTCAACTGGTACTTTCCCAACCAGCCTGATAGCTTCCTCCAACAGTAACATAAAACCTTGAAGAATTTTTTGAAACGTATATCCATGTCCAGAAAACAATATGATGAATTCTATCCAACACACACACACACACACACACACACACACACATCATGGAATAAACGAATAGCTGTTTCCTTGTGCCCCGCTGCATTTCCTCCTGAACTGGTCCTGTGTCTGTCCCCACCGCACAGGAACCAGCTGCAAAGTCAGCAGGTAAAGAATCCAGGCACTTTCAAAATTCTTTTCAATGAAAACCATTATTTATTGGTGTGATGGCTAATTTTATGTGTCAACTTGGCTAGGCCATGGCACCTAGGTTTTGGCAAAACATCAGTCTACATGTTGCTGTGAAGGTGTTTTTTTAGACGTGATTTCGAATAAAACAGATTACCCTTCATAGTGTGGGTGGGCCTCGTCCAAGCAGTTGAAGGCCTTTAGAGCAAAGACTAAGGTTTCCTGAAGAAGGAGGAATTTCCCTCATGACCGTAACACAGCAAACCTACCTGAGTTTTCAGACTGATGTCCTGTGGAATTCAGACTCAAGACTGCAACATCAACTCTTACCTGAATTTCTAGCCTGCTGCCCTGCCCTACAGATTTGGATTTGCCAGCCCCACAATTGCATGAGCCAATTCCTTAAAATAAGTTTGTGTGTGTGTGTGTATGTAGTACTGGTTCTGTTTCTCTGGAGAACCCTGCCATAACCAGCTCCAACAATACTTTTATAAGCTTTATGACTCATCTTTATGCATCGGGGAAGTAGCAACACCTGCTATCATTCACATTTTACCGTTTTAACTATTAAAACTATTTTAAGTATTTAGACTATGCTGGACTTTTCTGGGCTGAGTTAGGAGGCCACAGTGTTTCTGCCAGCTCCATTCTTCACCACCCATCCTACCATCAGGAAGTCATTTGACTTGTCCATATTCAAGACGTGGATAATCAACATACGTGGCTGGGCGTTAGACAGCACTGAAATGAGATAATGTGTGTAAACAGCCAATGTGATGCCCGCCCAGCACATAATACTCAATACGTTTCTATAGCATTTCTTTCTAAGACAAAGAAGATAAAATGGAAATCAGGTAAAAAAGTACTTATATTTTAGTTACATTACCAAAAAGTATATCATTTAGAGGGCTTGAAAGCATTTTTTCACCTCCTTTCACATCACCCACATGCTGATGCCTAAAATTCCAGTAATAAAGATTCATTTTTTTCTGTTTAAAGCTTTTTATTTCTAATCAAGCTTCTCACAGATAGAAAACATTACATGAGCTCAGTCATTTAAACTTTAGTGTGAATAAAGGCATCATACTACATCCTGACAAAATGTTCTGATGAAAGGAGGAGGGAGCACTGAGGATCCTAGAAGCAGAGCAAGAGAAACCTTGCCTCTCTCTCAGTTTTTCCTGGAGCCAGTTCCGACCATCACAGAGACGAGATGCAAGGAGCCAAGCGAATCTCCATACTACAAGAAACACGGCCTGGCCCTGAATCAGCATACTAATCAAGAGAAACACTGCCTGGCATGCATGTCGTAATTGAAACGTGACAACCCACTCCTCTTCCCCTAGTTCAGAGCACAGGCTCATCAGGACCGCTCCGGGCGAGTCATCCAGACAGACAGCCTTATCTTCTCACCTGCCTTCCTGATTCTCCTGGGAGAACATAATCTTTCAGGTGATCTGATGGAGTCAGAAGATCTGCTCTGAAAACTGGTGCCACACCGTCTGAAATCCTCCCATTAGAGATTCACTCGTCAGTGATCCTCTCCCTGTGACAGGCTTGTAAATGCACATACTCGCAGGAGGGATAATAAAACATGTAAAGGCATCCTAAGCTATCAGTAACTTATCAGGCAGTTTCCTCCAAAAAGGGATGGGGTGGATCACCTGAAAGCAATCAAACCAAGCAGGGGAAAAAGGCAGAGAGGTGAAGAAGAGTGAGATTGTCCAGCACTTTATAAATTCTTTGCCTCACCAGAATTAAGCAGGAGGCCCACACATCACGGCTTCCATTCGCAGTTCTGCCACTTGAGCTACGTTGCCTTGTTGCAAGTCATAAGTCATAACTTCCGTGACCCTGGGATTCCTCGTCTACAAATGGGTGTGATACCTACCTCTCAAAGTTGTTCTATAAGGGTCACATTTTCAAGGCACTTGGAACCAAATCTAGCACCCAGGATGACACCCTCAACGGCAGCTGTCATTTTTAAAAAGCTGGGCCAAAAATGTCAATTTTGAGTATTCATAGCTGTGTAGCCTTAGGGAAATTTCTAAGCCACTGGGAGCTTTTTGGTGCCATCGTCTGCTGCACAGAGAGAACTTAATTCAATTGGATTGCTGAAACCATTAGACGTGATAACATAAAGCGCACAGTAGACACTGAATAAATGAGAGCTCTGCTGCTCTTACGCCCAATCACATTCTCTCCCTGTCCCTCCACAGTCTGTGCCCCACACAGACGGTAGAGAGAGTCTAAAAGCACAAAAAAGAGTACGCCGTGCCGGTGCTCAGAACCTTCCAGCCCTCAGGCTAAAACCCAAAGCCCGCACTATGGCCGGCAAGGCCTTATGATCTGTCTTCAGATTTCTGCTCAGATGTCACCTTTAAAGAAAGTTCCTCCCGAACAACCTTATATAACATTACCCTCACTCCCCACCATGATTCCATACCCCTTAACCCGCTTCAGTTTTCCCCAAGGCCCTCATTGCCACTGACATGTTATATATTCACTTGTTACTCTGTGCGTTGTCTGTCTCCTCCACTGGAAATTAAGCTCCAGGAGTACAGGGATGTTGTCTTGTTCGTGATTGTCTCCCCGGTTCCAACCACAGCGACAAACCCACAGTCAGGCACTCAGTAAATATTTGTGGAACGGAAAAATGAACAGTGAATGAATTCTGCCAAAGCATCTGTACTGCCTACCACACAGTAAGTACTCAGTAAATACCGATTTCCTTCAGCAAATATCAGTTCCTTCTGAATTCTCCTCCTTCCCCCACCATCCCTGCCTGTTATACTGGCCCCGAAGCTGGTCTTGGAAAAAGAGATTTAAAGCATAACATCCCATGACCCACAGAAAAACTTTCCTAACCAGACACCAGAAATGAAACTGTTCTCAGCCAGCTAAGTGGGGCAAGAACAGAGAACTGAGGTTAGACGGGGCCCTGGAGTCTGGCAGGGCAAGGTGCCTCCTGGCCTGGCTTCACCATCTACTAGCTGTGCAACTGTGCACAAGCTTTGGTTCTCTAACCCACAAAGAAAACCTACCTCCTAGGGTTGCTCTTAGGGTTAAGTGAGCTAATGCCTGCTGCCCAGCACAGTGCCTGGCTCAGAAGGCCTTAAGAAATGCCAGCTACCATTACTATCATTAGTCAGCAACAATAAAATTGCCATTGACGTGAAACATCTGTGTGTCTCTATAACTTCTCTTCTTGCACAGTTTCACTTGTTTATGGTGATCTCGAGAGCTACAGCGAGCCCATGACATTCCAAAACAGTTCTTAATGGGATTAAAAAACAGGAAATAATGACAATTATTTGTTTATAAAAAGCAGCGCTCTCATTTCAGAAGCAGCTATGTTTCACTTCCCTAGTATCCTGAAACGTCTACATCTCAGACTTCCTGATTCTTTCACTCTAATAAACAGACGAGGTTGCCTGGAGTCATGGTGATTACACGTATTCTGGAAACAAACTTAAGAAATCTGTGTTGCCTGCATAATACTCCCATTAACTCCAATGATTATTATATAGTTTTATTAAAAATGTAAGCTGTCTGAGTTTTCTAAATTAATTTTAAACATGGGAGGTCAGTTCATTTTATAAAACATAAATATATACTTTTTAAATTTATAAATATAAAAAATTTGAAATGCTTGGTTAAACGTGGCATATAAGCAGGGCAACAATATAGCACAGAAGAGTATATTCAACTAGGTGGCCCTGTTTCCAGTTGTGACTCTGAAAGTCACAGGATATATGGTGTTTGGCATCTCACGGCACTTTTCTGGGCCTCGTTTCCTCAGTGATAACCCAGGCTGGATGATTTTTTTTTCTTAAGATTTTTTTAATTTATTTTTTTTCTTTTTTTGCCCCAAAGCCCCCCAGTACATAGTTGTATATTTTAGTTGTGGGTCCTTCCAGTTATGGCATGTGGGACACCACCTCAGCATGGCCTGATGAGTGGTGCCATGTATGCGCCAGGATTCGAACTGGCGAAACCCTGGGCCACAGAAGCGGAAAGCGCGAACTTAACCACTCAGCCACGGGGCCGGCCCCTGGATGATTTTTGAGGTTCCTAAATTGTTGACGAGTCTATCACCTCTAAAGTTCTTTTGGTGCCCAAATTCCAATATCTTTAATGTTTTGTCTTCATACTTGTTCAGTGCCTATTTATGTAACAGATTTATCCTGAACTCAGTTTAACAGCTAATGAACTAGAGATCTCATGGACTGAGTATCCCATGTACGAAAGCAAACAAAAAATATCCTCTCCTCATGCCACAACTCATCCTCCCCTCTAAAAAAAAAGTGCACTTTGAACTGCAACATTTTTTAGAAAGTTGTTAATTACCAAAAACAATAAAGAAAAATTAATAAATAAAATAACTTGACAAGCACAATTGCTATTTCGTAATTTATCTGGATTTTTTGTCATAAAAATATTACATCAATATTTTCTCTATTTGAGGGTTTATGTTCAACTCCAGATTATAACAAAACATTGTTCAAGTAGGAAGTTGAACTGGCTTAATTGAAATGACAAATATGTACTGGAATTTGAGACCTGCAAGTGAGTGAGACACCAGAATGCTTCTCAGTACCCTGGGTGAGCATCTGCGGGAAAAGAAGCTGCTGTGTCATCTGCTTTAAGACCAAGAGATGAGAAGCAACTGGCTCAATGTACTGCAGAGCCCTAAGGAGAAATAAAATTATACCAGAAATGAGAATTAAAAGTCATGTCTTGGCCCCCTGGCTAGGGGGGTGGGAGTGTACTCGGACGATGATGTCCAGATTTTGTAATTTTTGATGGCTCTAGGGATGAAAGCTAGAACTTTGGGGTACACATAGCTCTGATCTGAGAAGACCCATTTTGGGGAACCTCTTTAGTTATAAAAAAAAACAAGACGAGGGTGTCTCATATGTATTGCAGACTTGACATCCTAACAAGCCTTCCTACCACACAATACCTAAAAATGCTGGATAAAATCACAGTGAGATATTTTTTTGCATCAGTGAGGCAGCAGAAAAGTAAAGGAAATTCTCAGAAGCCAGAGACACAGAGAAGCAGAAGAACAAATACGGAGATGATACTCTGATCTCTGTGACCTAAAGCGTCACTTGGATGGCCAAGCACCTGGGCAGGGACCGAGGACAAAGACACGGAAGTCTGATTGGAACATTCCCCAAAAAAGCAGGGAAAGTTGGATTAGGAAAACACAACAAAATACCCTGGGGTAGCAAGTACACTCGCCTGTCTCAAGCCAGAGGCTGGACGGAGGAGGAAAAACATTTGCATAACCACAAGCTGGTTCTCATGTGTGTTTTGTGGCCAATGACCCCACCAATGCAGTATGAAAAGCTCTGACGCTGAGAATTTATTTTTAGATTTCCCATGGTTAATAAAGCCTGGCAGAAACAAAGAAGAACCTCTCTGGAGAAATGTACCTTTTCAACCCAAGCCTGAGAAATTGCCACAAAGTTCCAGCAACAAAAAGGTCATGATAAAAAGTTGCAGAACAGGGGTCGGGGGTGGACAAATGGGTAAGGGTGTCACAAGGTACAAACTTGCAGTCATAAAATAAATAAGCCCCTGGGATGTGATGCACAGCATGGCGACTATGGTTAATAACACTGTATTGCTTATCTGAAAGTGGCTAAGAATAAATCTTAACAGTTCTTACCACAAGAAAAAAAAATCTGTAACTCTGTATGTGGATGGATATTAACTACATTTGTTGTGGTGATCATTTCACAAAATATACAAATATCGAATCCTTATGTTATATGCCTGAAACTAATGTAATGTTGTATTGCAATTATACCTCAATAAAAAATAAGTTGCAAAACACATAATAAAACAAAGCCCCAGAAACAAGAGACACACAAATCCAAACACAAAAACTTCAGGCATATTAATTATCAGATATTAAATATAAAATAAGTGTGTTTTATATGCCTAAAGAAAGGAGAAAAGGCATCAAAAGTAGGAATTAGGAACAAGAAATTATCAAAAATAACCAAGCAATGAAAAATATAATAATTTAAATTAAAACCCAGTGAACAGAAATATATAAAGAACTCCTACAAATCAATAGGAGAAACCAAACGAGGAAAAGGACAAATAAAAGAGACAGACATTTTGGAGGGGAAGAAACACATATGAAACATAAGAAAAGACGTTTGGCATCATTAGAGATCAGAGTAAAGCAAATCAAACCCACAGTGAGATAACATATTACATGTATTCAATTGGAAAGAATTTTTAGTCTAATATGACTACATGCTGAAAAGAACATGGCTCCTCATGCTAGCTTACCCTTGGCTGATGGAAGGGTTAGTGGTACAAGTACCTTGAAAAACAGTGTGACATTATTTCCTAAGGTTTAACTTTCATTTATGCCCTAAGATGTAGCAATTCCACTAAACATAGACCCAAGAAAAACTCTGGCACATGAGAGTAAGAGGAATATACAAGACAACTTGGAGTAGCACTCAAATGAGTAAAGCCCTGGAAAAAAACGCCCATTTACAAGAGAGTGAGTGGACAAACTGTGGTACACTCACACAAAAGTCAAAATGAATACACAGCAGTGACACGCAACAATATGTATAGTTGAATACTAGCAATGCAATATTAACTGAAAAAAGTGAGTTCCAAACAATTACAGAAAGTATGACAGTCTTTTTTATTAAGTTAAAAACAACTAAAATTTTAAATTATAAACTTTTTAGGAGCACACAGAGATGCGATAAACTCTGGGAAAAGGGAAACAAGAGAATGATCAAGGCATTTCAGAATGATGGTTACCTTGAGTAGGGAGAGTCAGATGGCTGGAAGGGAGAGACCATATGGTTGATGGAGGTTACTGCCAAGATCCTAGCTTTTGTTTCGAATGGTGCATTGTGGGTGCTTGACTGATAGACAGATAGACCAACCAACCAGGTCGTGCATGAGTCAATGATGAGACTGTGTCATGCATCAGCCATCTTACTTTCTTTTCATGCCTCTTTGTCACTATCATGCCACCAAAAACCCCTGTCAATCACAACTATACTTGTGGGGCATTTTATAGCTCATGAAACCTTGTCAAAATATTGTCTCATTTAACCTTGCAACAATCCTATGAGGCATATATTGCTATTATTCTCATTCTACATCAAAGAAAACTATGGCTCAAAGAGATGAAGTGATTGTTCTAGTTTAAATCTAGGTCTTAAAACTCCAAATTCTGTATTCTTTCCCACATGAGTCTGAAGAATACCTGTCCTTTCTAATCCCTCAAACCCGCCACTGCAAACCATGTGACATTTAAGAGATCTCGAAGAAGTGATAAAATTAGGCCTCCCAATCACCAAAGGCAGATGCCAAAGCTAACACCCTTGGGAGAGAAGATTCCTCAACATAGTGGATTCCCTTCCCAACCACCGGAAGAGGGTCACGCTGGAGGCCTGGCTATCTTTACCAACGCCGTTTTCAATTGCACGCTCACACCTGCCGAACAACTCCTCACTCAGGTTCTGTGTAGAAACCAAGCCAGAGACGTTTGACAAAGCTCACAGGGTCCTAGGAGTCTTTCATAGGTTCTATGCATATCACATCAGACACGATCACAGTGAATACATTTTTCCATTAAATGTTTCAAAGAGCTTTATTATTTAAATAAATTTTGTTAAAATAACTTTTTTGTCATTTTTTTTAAAGACTGGCACCTGAGCTAGCAACTCTTGCCAATCTTCTTTTTTTATTTTATTTTTTTCTGCTTTTTCTCCCCATATCCCCCAGTACATAGTTGTATATTTTAGTTGTGGGTCCTCCTAGTTGTGACCATGTGGGACGCTGCCTCAGCGTGGCCTGACCAGTGATGCTATGTCTGCACCCAGGATCGAACAAGCGAAACCCTGGGCCGCCGAAGCAGAGCACATGAACTTAACCACTCGGCCACAGGGCCGGCACCTTTTTCGTCATTTTAAACTTCATTTATATACAATTATATAAAAGTTGAATTGCAACAGCCCGCTTGAAATAACAATACATTTTGCAGTTATTTTATTAAAGATTATTTTTTAGAGTTCAAGTTCCAAACTTGATTTCGGAATCAATAATACATTTAGGTCTCAGTCATTCTAAACGGTCTTCAAGGAGCTCACACTCAAAGAACAGACTATAGTGTCTAATGGACGCACCAACTGGCCAGACGCAAAGGCCGCAGACTGTGGAGTGGATGGCAGAGGGCTGCCTCTGGCTCCCCTGAGGACCATCTCTAGAGCCGCTGGACCTCAGAACAGGTGAACTCACCTACTGCGCTGCTCATCCCTGCCATCCCTGGCCACTGCCTCAAACTCAAGCCCCCTGGGCAACTCTCCTCTCAAAGACTATCATCCTCCTGCCATCTATACCTCTTCCATCACCGCCCTCCCTGCCAATGTTTTCTAGGTGCCCTTTGGAACCTTCATTTCACTGTCAACAAGCCCTACCTCCTCACAAAAAGCACCATCTCCACTGCTTGTCTTACCTTAATCATTAAGTGCCTGCTCTCTGCACCCCTGCATTCCTCCACCAGGGGCTGCTCCTTCTCTCATGCGTCCCATCAAAAGCTTGCCCCTCTCTGAAGGCCAAGCCATCATCCAATGCCACTCCCTTCTCCTTTCTGAACTGTCTCACCTCTGGCCACACCCCCTCATTCACTGAGGACTTCAGCATCTGACTCACTGCTTCTTCTCCACATGGAGAGTCGTCACCATCCAGGAAGATTTCCACATCATTTGAATGAGCCATCCAACACCTCAGCCACACAAGTTCCTAACCTCCTGAACTCAAATAATCTTCGCCCTCTCTGCTCTTCTGCCCCGTGGCCCCATTCCGGATGACGACATTACCTGGAACTGAACCAACTCTGAAACTTCTCGTTCTAATCCAACAACATGACCTTACATGTCTGGCTCTCCACTTCTCTCACTCCTTTTCAAGCAAATCAGACCTACCTCCAAGCCTCTTTGTTTCTGGTTGGATCCAATACTTCCCTGTGATTTCCTGTTCTTTGATATCCAGTCTCATAATGCATCATTTCAAGCATTGTCTTGACATCAGTATCCCAGCCACCTTCTCTAGAGCTATCAATTCCAGCCTCCACCTTGGATCAGCCGAAACATTCACCTTAACTCCTAAATTGCTGACACCTGCTTTGAAAACATGGCGCAACCAGTCAGTTTGCCCCCTCAACAAATGTGAAAGTACCTGACATCAACGGGCCCTCGGCACTGTGCTGATTTAACAATCTCCATCAAACCCCAAATGCATCTGTTTCTGCTCTTACCCCCACCTTCACTCTCTCCAGGCCCAGAGAAGGCCCCCTTTCTTCTCACCAAAACATCTCAAATGTCTCCCATCTTAAGAAAGACCTTTCTGAATCCTACCTCCTCCCTAGTTTACAGCCTAAATTCCTCATTTCCTTGTTAGGCAAACTCCTTCCAAGAGTAATCTGTCAATGCTCTCTCCATATCCTCATCTCCCGTTCATTTTTTTTTAATTCCAATAAATTCTGTTTATTTTAATGTAAATATGTGATACACTCATTAAAGTTTCTGCCTTTGAGTCAATAATCCCATCTGTAGTTGCACCTTATAATATGAAAATTTGAAAGCTTAATATCAAATATTTGGAGAGTAAATTATGACATATCAGTATGATGGGATATAAGCCGTTAAAAGTCATGACTCTGGAAATACGAAAATATTTATAACATTGTGGGTTTGTTGTTTGTTTTTTGGTTTTTTTTTACTGAGTTAATGATAGGTTACAATCTTGTGAAATTTCAATTGTACATTAATGTTTGTCAGTCATGTTGTACGTGCACCACTTCACCCTTTGTGCCCACCCCCCACCCCACCTTTCCCCTGGTATCCACTAAACTGTTCTTAGTCCACAGTTTTAAATTCCTCATATGAGTGGAGTCATACACAGATTATCCTTCTCTCGCTGGCTTATTTCACTTAACATAATTCCCTCAAGGTCCATCCATGTTATTGCAAATAGAATGATTTTGTTCTGTTTTACAGCTGAGTTGTATTCCATTGTATATATGTACCACATCTTCTTTAGCCATTCGTCTGTTGCTGGGCACTTAGGTCGCTTCCATGTCTTGGTTATTGTAAATAATGCTGCAATAAACATTGGGGGGCACAGGACTTTTGGGATTGCTGACTTCAAGCTCTTTGGATAAATACCCAGTAGTGGGATGGCTGGATCATATGGTAGTTCTATTTTTAATTTTTTGAGGAATCTCCATACTGTTTTCCATAGTGGTTGCACCAGTTTGCATTCCCACCAGCAGTGTATGAGGGTTCCTTTTTTCTCTGCAACCTCTCCAACATTTGTTGCTATTAGTTTTAGATATTTTTGTCATTCTAACGGGTGTAAGGTGATATCTTAGTGTAGTTTTGATTTGCACTTCCCTGATGATCAGCGATGATGAGCATCTTTTCATGTGCCTATTGGCCATCAGTATATCTTCTTTGGAGAAATGTCTGTTCATGTCTCCAGCCCATTTTTTCATTGGGTTGTTTGATGTTTTGTTGTTGAGTTGCGAGAGTTCTTTATATATTATGGATATTAAGCCTTTGTCAGATATATGACTTGCAAATATTTTTTCCCAGTTAGTGGGTTGTTTTTTTGTTTCAATCCTGTTTTCATTTGCCTTGAAGAAGCTCTTTAGTCTGATGAAGTCCCATTTGTTTATTCTTTCTATTGCTTCCCTTCTCTGAGAAGGCATGGTGTCCGAAAAGATCCTTTTAATACTGATGTCAAAGAGTGTACTGCCTACGTTTTCTTCCAGAAGCCTTATGGTTTCAGGTCTCACCTTTAGGTCATTGATCCATTTTGAGTTTATTTTGGTGAATGGTGAAAAAGAATGGTCAATTTTCATTCTTTTACATGTGGCTTTCCAGTTTTCCCAGCACCATTTGTTGAAAAGACTTTCTTTTCTCCATTGTATGCCCTCAGCTCCTCTGTCAAAGATAAGCTGTCCATAGATGTGTGGTTTTCTTTCTGGGCTTTCAATTCTGTTCCATTGATCTGTGCACCTGTTTTCGTACCAGTACCATGCTGTTTTGATTACTGTAGCTTTGTAGTATGTTTTGAAGTCAGGGATTGTGATGCCTCCCGTTTTGTTCTTTTTTCTCAGGATTGCTTTAGAAATTCGGGGTCTTTTGTTGCCCCATATGAATTTTAGGATTCTTTGTTCTAATTCTGTAAAGAATGTCATTGGGATTCTGATTGGGATGGCGCTGAATCTGTAGATTGCTTTAGGTAGAATGGACATTTTAACTATGTTTATTCTTCCAATCCACGTACATGGAATGTCTTTCCATCTCCTTATGTCATCATCCAATTCTCTCCGAAAGGCCTTGTAATTTTCATTATATAGGTCCTTCACTTCCTTAGTTAAATTTACCCCAAGGTATTTTATTCTTTTTGTTGTGATTGTGAATGGTATTGTGTTCTTGAGTTCTTTTTCTGTTGGTTCATTACTGGAGTACAGAAATGCTACTGATTTATGCAAATTGATTTTATACCCTGCAACTTTGCTGTAGTTGTTGATTACTTCTAACAGTTTTCCAATGGATTCTTTGGGGTTTCCTATATATAAGATCATGTAGTCTGCAAACAGCGAGAGTTTCACTTCTTCCCTCCCTATTTCGAGTCCTTTTATTCCTTTTTCTTGCCTGATTGCTCTGGCCAGGACCTCCAGTACTATGTTAAATAAGAGTGGTGATAGAGGGCATCCTTGTCTCGTTCCTGTTTTCAGGGGGATGGCATTCAGTTTTTGCCCATTGAGTATGATGTTGGCTATGGGTTTGTCATATATGGCCTTTATTATGTTGAGGTAGTTTCCTTCTATGCCCATTTTGTTGAGAGTTTTTATCATAAATGG
This sequence comes from Equus przewalskii, assembly GCF_037783145.1. Taxonomy (NCBI): domain Eukaryota; kingdom Metazoa; phylum Chordata; class Mammalia; order Perissodactyla; family Equidae; genus Equus; species Equus przewalskii. Next base: position 54,176,383 of record NC_091849.1, read on the forward strand.
CTGTTGGATCTTGTCAAATGCCTTCTCTGCATCTATTGAGATGATCATGTGGTTTTTATTCCTCAGTTTGTTGATGTGGTGTATCACGTTGATTGATTTGCGGATGTTGAACCATCCCTGTGTCCCTGGTATGAATCCCACCTGATCATGATGTATGATTCTTTTGATCAATTGCTGAATTCTGGTTGCCAAAATTTGGTTTAGAATTTTTGCATCTATGTTCATCAGTGATACTGGCCTGTAGTTCTCTTTTTTCGTGGTGTCCTTGTCAGGTTTTGGTATCAGCGTGATGTTGGCCTCATAGAATGTGTTATGAAGTGTTCCATCTTCCCTAAGTTTTTGGAATAGCTTGAAAAGGATAGGTATTAAATCCTCTCTGAAAGTTTGGTAGAATTCCCCAGGAAAGCCATCTGGTCCTGGGGTTTTATTCTTTGGGATGTTTTTGATTGCTGTTTCAATCTCTTTCCTTGTGATTGGTCTGTTCAAATTGTCTGCCTCTTCTTGAGTGAGCTTTGGGAGATTGTAGGAGTCCAAGAATTTATCCATTTCCTCTAGGTTATCCATTGTGTTGGCATATAGTTTTTTGTAGTATTCTCTTATAATCTGTTGTATTTCTGCAGAGTCTGTTGTTATTTCTCCTCTTTCATTTCTGATTTTGTTTATTTGAGCTCTCTCCCTTTTTTTCTTTGTAAGTCTGGCTAGTGGTTTGTCAATTTTATTTATCTTCTCAAAAAACCAGCTCTTTGTCTCATTGATCCTTTCTACTGCCTTTTTCGTTTCAATAGTATTTATTTCTGCTCTGATTTTTATTATTTCTCTCCTTCTGCTGACTTTGGGCTTCATTTGTTCTTTTTTCTCTAGTTCAGTTAGGTGTGCTTTAAGGTTGCTTATTTGGGATTTTTCTTGTTTGTTCAGATGTGCCTGTATTGCGATGAATTTTCCTCTTAATACAGCTTTTGCTGTATCCCATATGAGTTGGTATGGCATGCTATTATTTTCATTTGTTTCCAGGTATTTTTTTATTTCTTCTTTAATTTCTTCAATGATCCATTGCTTGTTCAGTAGTGTGTTGTTTAGTCTCCACATCTTTGTGCCTTTCTCAGCTTTTTTCTTGTAATTAATTTCTAGCCTTATAGCACTATGATCGGAGAAGATGCTTGTTATTATTTCAATTTTTTTAAATTTTTAGAGGCTTGCCTTGTTTCCCAACATATGGTCTATCCTTGAGAATGTTCCATGTGCACTTGAGAAGAATGTGTATTCAGCTCTCTCAGGGTGGAGTGATCTATATATGTCTATTAAGTCCAATTGTTTTAGTTTTTCATTTAGCTCCACTATTTCCTTGTTGATTTTCTGTCTGGATGATCTGTCCATTGATGTGAGTGGGGTGTTGAGGTCCCCTACTAATATTGTGTTGTTTTTAACATCTTCCTTTAGGTCTGTTAATAGTTGCTTTATGAATCTTGGTGCTCGTGTGTTGGGTGCATAGATATTTATAAGCGTTATTTCTTCTTGATGAAGTGTCCCTTTGATCATTATATATTGTCCCTCTGTGTCTCTCTTTACCTGTCTTATTTTGAAATCCACTTGGTCTGATATGAGAATTGCAACACCTGCCTTTTTTTCCTTGCTATTTGCTTGAAGTATTGTCCTCCACCCCTTCACCCTGAGTCTGTGTTTGTCCTTGGGGCTGAGGTGTGTTTTCTGGAGGCAACAAATTGTTGGATCGTGTTCTTTAATCCATTTTGCCACTCTGTGTCTTTTTATTGGAGAGTTCAATCCGTTCACATTGAGAGTGATTATTGATGCATGTGGACTTAATGCTGTTAATCTGTCGCTCATTATCTTGTTTTCCTGTGTTTCTTTTCCTGTTTGCTTTAAACTACCCATTTAATACTGCAATTTCTTATGCTGGGTTTCTTAGATTTTTCCTTATTTATGATTTGTGACTCTGTTCTGTACTTTATTTTAGTGTCTACCTTGAAGTTTGTATTTAGAATCTTGTGTATAATATAGTCTATTCTCTGGTGGTCTCTTACTTACTCGACCAATACTGATTTAGACCCTTTGCTCTTCCCCTCCTAAATAATTATTTTCATTTTTTATTCCAACTCGTCTTATTCATTTGTAGTTAGAGTGCTAAGATCGTCCTTGTTTTGGTAGTTTCCTTACTTTTACCCTAATGCTATAATTGAATATTTGCTATCCTGTTCTGGTTCTATCCATCGGTCTCCCTAGTCTGTGGATTGTGTCCCCTTTCTCCCTTTTTTCTTTTTTCAGGTATGAGAGCCTTCTTGAGGATTTCTTGTAATGGGCTTTTGGTTACAAATTCCCTTAACTTTTGTTTGTCTGGAAAAGATTTAATTTCTCCCTCATATCTGAAGGAAATTCTTGCTGGATAGAGTATTCTTGGCTGAAGATTTTTATCCTTTAAAGCTTTGAATATGTCACTCCATTCTCTCCTAGCTTGTAGGGTTTCTGTAGAGAAATCCGCTGACAGTCTGATAGGGGCTCCTTTATAGGTTATTCTCTTTTTTTCTTACTTCCCTGAGTATTTTTTCCTTATCTTTCTTTTTTGCCAATTTTACTACTATGTGCCTTGGGGTAGCTCTTTTTACATTGACAAATCTAGGAGATCTAAAACCCTCCTCTACACACATATCTCCGTAGATCCCTAGATTTGGGAAGTTCTCTTCAATAATTTCGTTAAGCACACTTTCTGCTCCATTTTCCTTTTCCATATTCTGGGGAATTTCTATGATCCTTATGTTCTTACTCCTCATTGAATCCATTATCTCTCGGAGATTTTCCTCATTTTTTTAATTCTTAGTTCTCTTTCTTCCTCTGTCTGGAGCCATTCAGCCTGTCTATCTTCAATTATGTTACTTTGCTCTTCTATGGTGTCTACACGGGCATTCAGGGGATCCGTATTCTGCTTTATCTGGTCCACTGTGTTTTTCATCTCAAGTAATTCTGTTTGATTCTTCTTTATGATTTCAAACTCTTTTGTGAAGTAACTCCAGAACTCGGCTTGTTTCTCTATCTTTCTCTCTACCTCATTGAGTTTTTTGATTATAGCTGCTCTGAATTCATTATCACTTAGTTTACCTAATTCCAAGTCCTCAGGACTTAATTCTGTGTTTTTATTGTTTTCCTTCTGGTCTGGGGCTTTTATAAATTGCTGGATGGTAGAGGAGCGATTTTTTCTCATGGTGGTAGAATTCAGTTGCAGTTACAGCCTGTCGCCACTAGATGGGGGTCGAGAGCGGCGTGTTAGCTCTCCACCCTGGAGCAAGATGGCTGCGCCCACTGGCTTTGCTGGGGGGGAGGGGCGGTTACTCACGCTCCAGTCTGGGTTCAGATCAGTTCTGTTCTCTGGTATCCCAAGGCCCTTGATTTATGGGGTCCCTGTGAACGGAAGCTTTCACCCTGTCAGCGGGTCTCCACTGAATCAGCGGCAGGAGTCCTGGATGATCCCCCGGTCGTGCGGCCCCTCCCCCGCTCCTTCCCGACCCACGCCGCAATGATGGCAGACTCTGGGGGAGGGAGCGATGTTCTCTCCTACCGTTCCGGCGCCTCCGAAGGTGTAAGCAAGGTTATGATCTCCGCCTTCTTGGTATTGTAGGTCTCTAACGAGCTGGCATTATGTTTATTCTCTGAAATTCAGTTCTTCCAATCTTTTGTTGTATTTTGGAGGGGAGAGAATCCCGGGTCAGCTCACCCTGCCATTTTGCTCTGCCCCTTCTCCCAGTTTGTTCCCATTCATTTTTAAACTGACTTTTATTTTTATCCAAGTAAGGTATGTCCATAAGTTAAGAAGCAAATAATGCTAAAAGGCAGTTTGGCCTAAAAGGCTCTTACCCACATACATGGTTCTGTCACTGACACAGATATCTGATCAAATGTCACCTTATCAAAGAATGGTCCCTGACCGTGTAATATAAAACCACAGCCCACCATTCTGTCCCAGCTTTCTCGTCCCCCTTACCTCAAGCACTTTTCTTCATATCACTTATCATCTCTTAACGTAATATATATTTATTCATATATTATCTCTCCATTTTCTAGAATAGAAGCTCTATTTTTATAGGATCCGTGTCACAGAGTAGACGTGTAATAATATAAGTGGAATTAATGAAGATACATTACAAATATAATAAGATATTAAACTAGAACTTCTTTGGTCTGTGTTAGCTGATGCCTTCAAGGCCAGGAATGATACAATAAGTGCCACTATCTCTCAATCCTAAAGGGATCCTAAAGCAAAATGCTACAACAGCACAACTCAAAATATGTTCCTGGACTGGGGCCAGTCTGAGAACTGTTTTTACTAGTTTGCTACAGGGTAAATACAGAAATCAATGGTACTGATAAAGTTTTATAATAATTTGACATTGCCCTGGAAATGTAAATAGTCAGCAGACTCGCCTTGTTGAACAGATCCACTTCTTGTGCTGCTGAACTCACAAGGGGAGTCACCTGTGATGTGAGCTGAAGACGTGATGCATTAAAGGATCGTGTGTAGATCCTCAGTGGATTGGAAATTTTAAAAAAACCTGCCCCACAAATGTGTGAAAAGTGCTGTGCTAGACCATCTCTGAAGGCCAAGTTAAGTCACTGTAACCCCAAGCAGAGCAAAGAGCCCATCACCCACTCCCAGAGAGCTGGAGGAAGCCAGAGACCAAGAGAAAGACTGCTTTGGAGAAAATTATGGATGCCTCGAGCATTTCCTCCTGGAAGAGAGGTTAGCATGCTTACCCTGTACCTAAAGCCAAGGAAGAGAGCTTTGAGGAGACCTCTGGAAGGGCAAAACACGTCTCCCCTGAGGTTAGCGAATGTAGGCTAGAAAATGATTCACAGTGAAGCTAAAGAACCCAGTGCCCAAAGGCCCTGAGCGAGGAAGTGCTGAAGCCAGAACTTAGACTCACACAGACTGAGTGGCTCCAGAACGCACTCTCTTAGACACACCATTATATGGTTTCTATTTGCTAAAAAGTTTAAGCTTTGCTCAAGCAAAATTAAACTGGGCCCAGCCCATTAATACACCAGGTGCTAGCATATGATATAAAATGTGATAGCATATGAGATACAAATTTTTAAATTTCTGTTCCTATGATGAATAGAAAACTTTCAAAAGAGTATCAAGAAAGGTACTTTAGAGTATATAAAATACAATCTAACTTGGCAATTGGCCACAATAACTGAGCCTATGATTTTCCTTTTCTCCATTGCTCCTCACTCTGGTTTCTCACCTTACGACTTCCTCTTATTCCATGATGACTAAGCAGTAACTATTCAGAGGAAAAAAAGTAGACTTGAGATTCACTATTAAGAATTTATTGAAATCCCACAATTCTCTCAGGCTAACGTTTAGAACACAAAGCACAGTCTCTTTCTTCTAAAGTGACATAATTCTTCTCATTATTAAAGTCAGAACAAGAGACAGAACTACAATGAAGAAATGGCTTTGGAAAAACAATTTTAGTATGTTTCTAAGAGAGCAGTGCTGTTCTGTTTTTCAACTTACCTGGCTTCACAATTAATGCAAGAGATATTTGAAAATATCAACTAATGAAATACTTCTACAGTGCCTAGTAATATAAAATACTCGCTTACTCAAAGTTATATACACCTAGGGAAATAAAAAGAACCTGTGAAAATAGCTAAGACTATAAAGCAAACATTAAGTAATTGCCAAAACCAATCAGTGCCTGACATCCACCTGGCTCATCTTCCCACTCCACCTCCCACCTTCAGACACAACACATTTCTTTTATATTAAAAAAGGAAACATCCAGGTTTGCAGGAGCAGGCCATGGGCCACAGAATTCTAAAACTCTCCAACTATACCCAATCTTTTACTCCTGAGAATAAATAATAACGCAACTCAAAAGCATATAAACAATCAGAAATTTAATCCAAGTGGTTTTTCTTTATTGGTGAAAATCACAAATTTCTGTAAATTGTCGTCAGTGGAAGAAATCAAGTCTAGTTCACACTTTATTAAGTGGGAAGCTAATCTTCTGTTTCAGAGACCGAAAAAAGCATCTAACAAAAAGATGGAAAAAGATGCCAAGAATCTTGGCTAATGACTTTTCTGACATCTCTTCCTTAAAACTCCAAAAGCTCAATGAGCACATAGAACTCCACTTTAAAGTCTGTGTTGAGGTTGAATGTATAATGTTTGCCCTTCTGAACTCTTGGGACAAAGATTTATGCTCAATAATGTTTAACCTTCTTGGAATGCAGAAGGAGGCAGAAAGGCGGAAAGTGATATGTCACAAGTGATTATAATCACAGTTCAAGGGAAATGGTTACTCTGACAGCTGAGAAAAAGGAGCTCATTTTCAACACTTATGCCAGCTATTTAAAAATAATTATTTTTCTACAGCTGCAAGTCATAAAAATGAATAGCACAAAAGCACATGTCCAGTAAGGATCTCATTGCTTCTTAAAGATCCACACCTAGCTATCCAGTTTTAGCAAAGGTAGACAGTTTTTTTTTTTTTTTTTTGCATTTGGCAAAGCAGCTAAAAATTGTAATCCATTTTCAATTATCCATGCCCATTTCTAATAGGGCTAATATACAAAAAAAATTCACAGGTAATTCTAGAGCACCCTAACTAATGACAGTTTCAAGCTTTCTTAAGGAAGCTTTAAACAGAGCTAGAAATGTGTAAATAATCAGCTTGCCTCCTTATCTAGCAACAGAAAAGTAGAAGAATGAGTAGCAAAACGAAAGCAAATAATCCACCTCTGGAAAGCCACCTCCTGAATAGAGAGTCACATAATGGAATGTGATGTCGATATTAAAGATTAACTCAAATCGATTAGGCAACTCAATAGCATGCATTTCAGCCATCATCAAAATTTCATGAGCTCTATGAGACGATACAAGTGTAATTTGCTGGAATAAAGTAATAATGGAATGGAAGAATTCTACTTACTATGGAAAAAATTGTAAGACTAGGTATCATTTGAGTTTCAGCAAAACTCAAGCAATGTGACGGCATGTGGCCTTGTGGGTCAGTTTTGTTTCAATAATGATTCTATTTTCATATCAATGAAGCAACCTCAGGGAAAAATCAGCTTTTAGATATTCAAATGGAAGAATATGCCTATATAATTCCTTGTCGGTTTTACATTATTTGCTTAAATTTTAAATAATAAGCACATATTTACATCATTCACCACCATGGTATTATAAAATGTTGCTAAGTAAAAAGCTGGCAAATAAGCAAACAGTCCTTTGTTAAAAGAAAAAAAGAAACAGAAAGCATCAAATGCCATGGGACTCTTGCCCCTCCCCCCATCTCTCTAAAAACCTTCTAATAGTAAATATCTGAAATCTGGAAATGTTATTAACAAAAATTTAGGCTCACTCTATGGAAAACAAAAGCCAGAAGAGAGACTTGGCCAAGGAAAGTGTTGATGACGTAAATTTCAAATAAAGATGTGTTTCCTTTTTTTTTTTAATGTCTTAAACCTTTCATTACGGAAAATTTCAAGCTTATACAACAATAGAAAAGTATAAAGAACTACCGTTTGCACGTCACTCAGCTTCAAGAATTACCAACTCCTGGTCAGTCCTGGTTGTTTGGACCAATTCTCCACCCACATTTCCTCCTCCACCCCACTGGATTATTTTGAAGCAAATCCCAGCGATCTTATTACTTCGTTACTAAATATTTTAGTACACATCTCTAAAAAATAAGGACTATTTTTAACAAAATCACAATACCATTATCACTCTAAAAGATTAAATTGAAATTTCTTAGTATCTTCAAGTATCCAGTCAGTCCTCCATTTCCTCAAGAATTCTTTTTTTACATTTGATTTGTTCATCCAAACAAGGCCTACATGTTACATTTGGTTGGTAGGGCTCTTAACTCTTTTTTAATCTATAGATTACCCTTCCTGCTTTTTTTTTCTTTAAATTTATTTGTTGAAGAAATTGGAGTGTTTGTCCTAAAGTTTCCCACAATCTGGATTTTGCTAACTGTATCTTCAGCATATCCCTTAACCTATTCCTCTGTCCTCTGTATGTTGTGTAAATTTGTAATTAGAACTAGCAGTTTGATGTGAGGTAGGTTCAATGTTTTTGGCAAGAATACTTCATAAGTCTTGTTATATCCTTTCATCAGGAGGCACACCACGCGTAGCTGGCTGTCTTGTGGGTGTTATGAGTCACTGATGATCACTGTCCAGGTTCATTATTTCATTGGGGTTTGCAAAATGGTGACATTCTAATTTCATCATTCCTTCTTCCCTGAACAGCTACTTGATTACTGTATAGAATAATTCTTACACAAAGACACGATAATGCTTGCTTCTTTCCCTTTACCACGTTTCAGAAAAGTGAGTTGATTCATTCAGCATTCTCCAAAGGTCACCAATGAGGTGTTTATAAAAAATACCATTAAATCATGGATTTTAAATACACTGATGTGTTTCAACTCACTGCTATCATTATTCTTATTGATCGGACAGCAGGAGCCTCTCCAAGCATTCTCCAGGTCCTTCTGACAAGACCACAGTAATCTTTGAGGCTTCCTTACTGTCTGCTTTGACAAGATGCTCCAGGCTCATGCTATATTTCTTGTTCTAGATCTGAAATCAGCCATTTCTCCAAAGAGTCTGTGATGGCTGCTGTGGTTGCCCTGACCAGATCCCAAGTGTTGACCGCTAATGGCTCATAGCTGCCCCTTCTTCAAAGAACTCCCCTGGGCTAAACCGAGCTTCCTCACACCCCCATCTCAGTAGCCCATGGCCAGTGACTAACTGAGGTGGAGGACAAAAGGCCGGCTCAAGTTGAAACTAATTCAGTAGTGCAATTCATGCCCCAGAGCCCAATGTAGGACCAGGCTGAAGCTAGTCTCCAGCCAAGCCCATGTCCTTGCTTTTTAGCTTTTGCCCCCTACCCTACCTACCCTGCTTCCCTTATTCTCTCCTGACAGCTCTCCCTCAATAAATCACTCTCACAAGAATGCCCCCTCTCAGGCTTTGCTTAAGGAATCCGACCAAAGATACAGCCTTAGTTTGTTTCAGTAAGAAACAATATTAGGATGCGATAATACGGGCATTACTAGTGAGCTAGTCATTGCTTCTGGATCTGTCCAGGAGAAAGAGCTAGGAAATAATTTTTTTAATGAAAAAATTCATTATGAGTTCAAATTGATATTGCCAATTCAATTTTAGGATTATAGAGATTTACTTCACTTCTCTGATTTTATACCTGCGTCTCTTCTCTCTCCCATTGAAAATCTTGGCTTCCTACATCAACCTATCTACTTGCTAAATAAAGTGTCTGAAGTTTTTTGATGCAAGAACACAAATTGATCATGAAATAATAAAATCTTTTGAATTACTATGCAAGTTTACGTTGTTTTAGATCAATATTGTTTATTCCAGAGTATAATGTTTTAACTCATATGCAAAAGTATTATACTATAGCCCTTAAAACCTCAACTAAGAGTTTACATTCTAAATAGTTTCTCTTTCTTAAGAATAATGATACCAACTGTCACTTCGTTCAGATGAAACAACATGTCTTGTCCTCTGATAGTTAATCCACAGTCATGCCCATGCTGGGTGTACAAGGACATGTCCTCCAATTAGTAATTCAATCCTTTTCTTAGCATTTGCTACGTGTAATTACCTCTTGTTTACCTCGTCTCTCTTATTTTATGAGAATTTTATTTAAAATAAGCTAAATATATATCATCTCTGATATTCTTATCATTTGGGCCCTTATTCTATGAACCTTTATTGTTATTCTTCTGCATCCTTGCAGCTGCTGTTTAAATTCTATTTCTTTTTAATTGTGGTAAAATATACAAAACATAAAATTTACCATCTTAACCATTTTTAAGTCCACAGCTCAGTAGTATTAAGTACATTCACAATGGTGTGCAATCAATCAACTCTTTTTATCTTGCAAAACTAAAATTCTATACTCGTTAAATTCCCCACTCCCTCCTCCCATCACTCCCTGGAGCCACCGTTCTACCTCCTGTCTCTGTGATTTTGCTACTCTAGGTACCTCACAGAAGTAAAGTCATGCAATATTTGTCTTTTTGTGACTGGCTTATTTCACTTAGTATAATTTCCTTAAAGTTCACCCGTGTTGTAGCAGGTATCATAATTTCCTTCCATTTTAAAGCTGAATAATATCCTGCTGTATGTATAGACTACATTTTGTTTATTCATTCATCTGCCAATGGACACAGGTTGCTCCTACCTTTTGGCTATTGTGAATAATGCTGCTATAAACAAATGTGTACAAATAGCTCTTCAAGACCTTGCTTTCAATTCTTTTGGGTCTATAGCCAAAAGTGGGATTGCTGGATATGACGGTAAAGCTATTTTTAATATTTTGAGGAACTGCCACACCACCTTCCATAGTGGCTGCACCATTTTACATTCCCAGTAACAGTGCACAGAAGTATTTAAGCCTAATTTAAAATTTAAACCTAATTTTAACTTAGGTGTCTGATGTCCATCCATCTTAGTGATGCTGAGCTGCAGAGTGGGGGTGAAGGCTAGTAAGTCAGTGACATTCCCCAGCATGAGATGTGATTACCTGCTTTACCATTTGACAATTGAGCAGGATTTGTGGAAGATGCATAGAGTTGGTAGTATGAGATCTAAGCAGGCTTGCCAATACATTGGTACTCTATGGTGGCCAGTACAGATGATGCAGGCTATGAGCAGGTGCTCAAAGATATACAGCTACCCCCTGGGAATGATTCAAGTTGAGAAAAAGAGTAATTCCTCCAGTCTACCGTAATCTATTTTCTTGTCCCTGGAATTTAAAATCCAAGTCCCCAAGTATTATCTGAGTTAGAGCCCCTGCCCCCAAAGAGACAGCAAGGATGAGGGATGTCTGCTTCTATCTAGATTTGTGACCTTGGGTCAGTCCTTTACTCTCTGAGGCTCAGTTTTGTCGAATTGGGTTGATAACATATGCCGTGCCCAATGCACGAGTTGGTTGTGCAGATTAAGTGAGATAATGAATATGCACACACTGTTAAAAATATGAAGTTCCGCTGAACTAGAAAGAGCTACTGCAAAGCAGTAATTTTCCCGAAACATCACTGTCATTTCCAGAACACACCTCTTTTCTCCCAAGGCACAAACTAAATCTGTCTGGATATGTTCAATTTCTATAGTTTGATTTCCTTGAACCACATTCATGACCTTAGAACTGAAGAAAAAAATGGCACTATGGAGAGAAATCAGACAGATCCTTGTCACTCTCCAGGAGGTAGTTCAGAGGGAAGGCAACAAAGGTGATACTGGAAAGACTGAGAACTATCTAGGGGAAAAGGTCAAGAGAGATGGAAGCATGAGGCTAGAAAAGAAATAGCTTTTTGATTCTCAAGTACAATTTACTTGCTACTAATTAGCACTATCTACATGGGAGATCCCACCACTAAAGTAAGGGAGAACCTAGCATCAGGAGAAGCATCGAATCAGATAAGCTCGAAGATCCCCTCAGACTTTAACATTTGATTTCGCAAGGGCTGACAGTAACACAGCAGCACGTGGCTATGCTCCACCCTCTTCAGAGATGACACAACAGGAAATGGCCGTAAAGAGTAACTCATAGGACTGAAGGCAAAGACCAGTCATCTCAGGCAAAGACGGCTGTTAAAGGTCAAACAGAATTCCAAGGGAAGCTATGAGCGCATCCTTTAAAACCAAGGAATTTATACCCACCTTTCCGGAACAACTGAAAGATTGCTCTGGTTAGAGGTAAAGAAATAAACTAGACCGTCTCTGAAGGGGCTTTCTCTTCAGTCCTTTGATCCACAGTTGTCCAGGGAAACTCTCAAAGTATAACTCTGGCTATCTAAAAGTTTTCTTTAGGTTTCCTTTGCTTGGCGCTTAAAGAACTTTAAGTTTTTCAGACAACGGGTGACCCGTTTTCTGTTGTTTTTTTTTAAAGATTTTATTTTTTTCCTTTTTCTCCCCAAAGCCCCCCGGTACATAGTTGTGTATTCTTCGTTGTGGGTCCTTCTAGTTGTGGCGTGTGGGACACTGCCTCAGCGTGGTTTGATGAGCAGTGCCATGTCCACGCCCAGGATTCGAACCAACGAAACACTGGGCCGCATGCAGCAGAGCGCGTGACCTTAACCACTTGGCCACGGGGAGTACAAGAAAGACAAACAGAATAGCAACAGGCCTTGCTGCAGTCAAAATGCTGACCTTGAAGAGAATCGTAAGTTAGAAAGATGTACTTATTTTTGTCCAAGCAGAGCACATGAATCCCTTCACCAAGTTAACCCTGGTTTCATGCACTGTTTGAGAAACTAAACTCTATCTTTATTAGCATTCTTCATTTAATATGGGCCACCTACGTTGCATGCTCCTGTGCACCAATTATTCTTGTAACTATTGGTAGCAAATTTATAATAAATGAAATCTTTTGTAAGATTCCATGAGGGAGGCACAGCAGAGTGTATACACAGCGTAGCAGAGATTCAGTAAGTTGAATGGACATAATTGAGTAAAATCCTTTTGAGGCCATTATCAAAAGAAATCTTACTTTATTAATTCAATACATTCTCTAGAATTCTAAAGAGGAAAAGGAAACAAACATTTCCTTTAGAAGCTTTGTGTTTGCTCATTAATTAAGTCGAAGTAAGGGATGAGCTGTATAGCCAAGCCTTCCACAGAAAGGGAAGTGTCCTGAGGTTATGCAAATAAAGCTGCCTGGTCCTACACATTTGAAAAGGAAAGGGAAAGGGAAGACCATTTCATAACCTACGCAGGAAAGGAACAGAGAAACATCCCACTATATTTTCAACAAGATCAAGGATGTGTGGTTAGTCTTCTCTATCTTGTAGCAAGCTCCCAACTGCAAAGATGACCTAAAATCCTGTTGGAATTAATTTTAAAAATTACGAACTATTCAATGTTCCTTGCAGCCTGACAATGACCTAAGCTGCAATCAGAGAAGCAGAAAATTTCCCCAAGGACCAAAAACAGAAACCAACCACAGAAGGAAAAGAAGGGTGTGGTCAAGGAAGCGCTTTAGTAGGGCAGGGAAGGGAGGGAATAATCAGTATGTTTGGGAAATCCTTCTCTGCTGCTTTCTCTAGTGTCTACCCGAGTTGCTGTTTCTTGGCCTAAGTTGAATATCCTTAAACAAAAGTCAAGAGTCCTGGACCCATCTCTACTCAAGACATCTGTATTTCTGAGGGAAGAGTTGGAAGTTATAAGGGAATCTCTGTCCTCTTCCCAACGTCTCAACTCTGGAGAACCCCAAGGCTCAGCGCTGAACTCTCTTTCAGTATTCACTTCCTCGCTCATCCCATCCAGCTTCATGGATATAATAACATCTATGTACTAATGACTCTGAAATCCAGACTCATGTCTTCCATGAAATCCAGACACTAAGATATCTGATAGATATTTCAAATGTAACATATCCAAAGTGGAAATCTGATTTCCACCCCTCAACCCAAACCTGCTTCTTCCTCAGCGTTCACCATTTCAGAAAGCAGGACCACCAATCATCTGCGCTGGCCTATCTGTCCTCCAGCTCCTGAGTCTAAACTAAGAGGCTCAATGACCCAGTTTCTCATGGCGGAGGCCCCAAAGGACAGAGGCTGGGGGGCCCAGGTTTTGGCAGCAAGGGGAGCAAGCTACAGCTTGGGCAATGACTTGACAGCACTAGTAATTTTTAATCAGATACTCCTTCAGCTCTATGAGTAAGTCTCAGAGTCTAAGTCATGAGGAAACATAGGCAATGCTGCTGTAGTGTGCAAAAAAGTGCAATCAGGGAAATATGACAGGAATAGAGTCACGGTGCCTGATTACTTTCAAGTAGTCTAAAATTTTTATTTCCCCATACCCCATCCCCAACACCAAACACATAAATACTTCTTGGGTGTGAGAGTTGTTACACATTAAGAGGTTCACGTGAGCGGGCAATAGGGTAGAAAGACTCTTGCTACTTCCTAGGTGATCTTTCACGGAAAGAGAGGATCAATAAAATGCATGGCAAAAATGAGGTTTGGGGTTTATCTGGGGTTTTCAACACCATTTAAAAATAGGTTTTGATTTATGTAATAGTTAAAAAACCCAAAGATCTCATTTATATCTACCATCTATGCAGGTAGGAACACTGAGACTCAAAGTAATTAAATTACAATGGGAAGGCTGATTAGGATAAACACCCACATGAGAAATGTGGTCCTTTGAATTTCTCCGTTCTCAAACTGCTCACGCCAGAGGGCTTGAGTTTAAATCTGAGTTCCATCATCTACCCGTTGTGTGACAGTGACGTGTTTCCTCCTCTGGAAAGGGGACACCTACCCCAGAGAACTGCTGGGAAGATTAAGCGAGAAAAAGTCGAGAAGCACGCAGAGAACAATGTCCATGTGTTGCCAATGCAGTAAGCACGCAGTAAATGGGAGAGCTCTTGTGATGATGACGATGATGTTTAAAAAGACCAAAAAATGCTTCGCAATGTCAAAATACTAAAGAACAAATGGAGGTCTAGGTGTAATTATCTTTTCTGTGCCAAGGTGGGAGAAAATTCCTAAGTGTTGCAGTGACATGTCTTAATATATAATGTAAGTGCCAAGACATATTCACTAAGAGAAAATCAGGATAAATTTTTAGCTAACTCATCCTTAGAAACATTCCAAAGGAGGGAAATAAAAAACACATACATTATTAAGTTTCTAGGAGTGATCTCCATTATAAATTCTTATAGGCACATTTGAGTATAAGTTATGAATTCAGAATAAGTCAATGGGTTAGAGCAGCCAAGGATGCCAAAGTAGAGTGCATTCCAGGTGGCATGTGGCCCACTCCATCAAGAGGATGGTCCTACTTGGCTGAAGTTGGCTGAAACGGCACTGTCACATTTCCTGACTCATCTCCTTCACAGCTACATCCTGTTTCAGTCTGTCTCACTCCGGGGCCTGTTCCTTACTCAGAAGCCACTAGAAATGCCTGCAGTTCTCCACACCAAGTCATTCAAATAATCCTGAGTCACCACAGCTGATTTATTTTTATTGCATCCCCAAACCACAATCAGAGCTGCCTTCATGGCAACACGTGGTAACACTGGTTTTCTCCAAATGTGAAAGTTAGAAAAGGAAAAGGCCTCGGGGCCATGTTGAACACGGTGGCCCTAGCAGGCACTACTGACTATGCCTAACCAAATCCAGAAGAGGACACAAGGCCTCGGCCCGATTCCCCATAAAAACAGGGAAAGGTCAGCAGAAGCCATAAGGTCCCAGAAGGCTGAGCAGGAATCACGTGAGACAGGGAGCCAACAGCCTCCTCACCACCAACTCTGGCAATTCCCAGTCTCCGAGACAACCCCTAGGAGATGCAGACAGATGGAGGAGGTGAGCTTTACCTGCCCCAAGAACACTGCCCAGACTGTTTATATTGCCCCAAACCAGAGCAGCCTCCACTGCTATTTCCTGCCCTCTAATCTCTCCCTCTTGCAACTGCTCCTTCTGAGGAGAGAGGGCAAAGGCCATCCTGAGATTCCGCCACAGCATGATCACGAGACGCAGGCAGGGCGTGTCCCGGGGTAAGCCGAGTTCAGGTTCTATTCACGGCAACCTAGACTCCGCAGTGGCTACTCACCTGGCCCCCATCCTGCTCCCCTCTGACTCCCCCTGCACATGTTTAATCTTCCCAAAATCCTGCTTTAATCACACTACTCACCTCTGCCAGGGTCTCCAGGAAGCACAGAAAATGAAGTTTAAACAGAGTGGTTGTCTGGAATGTCTCCTGGCCCCACCCTCTTTTTCCAGCTCTACCTTGTACTTCTCTCACATGAATCCCCACACCCAGCCAAATGCTTCTCACACTTCTGCTGCCTCCACTTCCCAGACCCATACCTGCTGCCTGGGCAATTCCTGTCCATATGTGAAAGCCCAACTCAGTCCCCTCTCTTCTGGACCACTCTACTGGGGGGTAAAAAAAACAAACCCTCTTCATTCTCTGAATTCCTATAGTGCACAAGCAATACTCATGTATAAATATCATTCATTCACTTATTTAATAAAATGCATTCAGATGCCATATGCCAGGAGATATTCTGGACCAGACGATACGGCCCCCAAAGAAGTCAAGGTGTACGAGAGGAAAGGAAAGGAAGGAATTAGCGTTTATTGTTTAGTCTAAGCAAGTCATTATGCCATCTATTCCATATGTCAGCTCAGTTCATCCTCACGACTCAGCAAGGTAGCTATTGTTATTATCACTTTATAGAAGAAAGCTGAGTGTCAAGGAGTTGAACAACTTGCCAAAGATTACCACATATTTTTTATTCTCACTGTCCCTGTCCCCTCTCAGACTCCCTGCCCGTCTCTGCCCTGCTCTGTTCTTGGGATGCTGATCTCTGCAATCCGCATCACCTTCTGGCTTCCACTTAGGTTGGGTCAATGGAAAGCACCAGAAGGAGCAAAGAGGGTGGCGCATTACTCCCCGCTCCCTTCCTGGCTCGCTGGGTCCTGGCATGGCTGCGCTCCTCAGCCGCAGCTCCTGTGGAGGTTCTGTGGCTCCAGCATCTCTTACCAGGATCCGGTGAGACCACTGCCTTCTGCGGCCCCTTCAGGCGAGGAGTGGTAGGTAGGTGGGCTCCCCTTGAAGGCTGGTGAAGCGCCCTAGCTCTGCCCACACCTCTGTCAATAGTCCTTTCATTTCACTCTCTTCAGTTAAACTCTCTTGGTGTGTCAATTGTTTGCTGCCAGATACACAGAGCACGATTTGAACCATGTCTTTCTTAGTACGGAGCCTGCCTTTTTCACTTGGATAATGGCTATGTTGGAGATCTGTATAAGGGCTCAAAGAGCACAACAAAAGGCACTCACTAGGCAGGAAGGACCAGAAAAGACGTTTCTGAACAAGAACTTGATCATGGGTCAGTCTTAAGAGGTGAACTGGAATTCACCAGACCAACAAAGAATGAGGAAAGGAATTCAAGGACAAAGCAAGTTCAAGGTCACGGAGCCATGAGGAACATGTCTTATTACGCAAGGCAGTGATGTACAGTGTTCATGAGAGAACAGCGGTGGAGGGTTTCTAAACTTTGATGATAATCACTTCCTCCATCCTGATCCACAGCGGGAGATGAGAAGAAGCAAAGAATTCTCTAGATTCTGGGCAAGAGAACCAAGGTGCCTAATCCCTACCTTCCATAGATCCCCATCACAGAGATAAAACCAACTATTCAGCATAACAGACAATCTCTTCATGATCTGGCCCTGCCTGACCCATCCAGTCTCATCTACCGGCAGCACCTCGAGCTGTCCCCAGTGTGCCATATCCTTCAGTGCCTCGGTGCTTTTGTACGTGTTCTTCTCATCAGAGATATCGGCCTCCACTTCCCAGCTGATAAACTCCTTGTCCTTCAGGACTCATCTCAGGTGTCTGCTTCTCTGTAAATATCGCTGGACCTCCAAGACGCTTCTGTAGTGCCACGTGCACAACTCTACAACAGCATCTGCGTAACACAGACATGCTTTACGTTTACTTGTTTGCATGTCTGTCCATTGACTCAACTGGGAGTTCCTGGAGACCAGGTAATACAGGAGGGTGGCAGATGGTAGAGGGACGTGCTTGGGCTCTGGAGGTGGGCTGCCTAGATGCAAATCATGGACTCTGCCCCAAACAACTGGGTAAACTTAGGCAAGTTCTTTACTCTCTCTGGGCCTCAATGTCAGCACCCATAAAATGGGAACAACAACCACCTCTACCTCAGAGGGTTATTAAGTGAGTCATGTAGAATAATTCCTCTTATACAGTAAGCCCTCAATAACTGACAGTTATTAATATATATCTGTGAGTCCCTTATTTCCTGTAAAAAGCTCACGTTTGTTGAATGAATAAATTTTCCTACTATTTAATATTGCTCCACGTAGACACCAATTCTCCTTAGCCTTTGTTTTATTAAATCATGAAAAGAATATTCTCGTCTCTAAATATGTGCTTATTTTACAACTGGTTAAAGATAAATGAGACGTTTTCTGTAAAGGAATTTAGCTTCTTGCCATTGTCACCAGCCTGGTCACTGTCAGACATTCTCCTGGCTTTCTAACAATTTCCACATGTGCCTGCCACATGGTCACCCCCACAGGATGGCAGTTCTGTTTTAATAATTTACGAAGACTTATTATCAAGTCAAATATTGATGGCTCCCCTAGGTTGGCATGAACCAGAGGGAAATTTGCTTTAATGCTAAACCAACGGAAAATTAAAGTCACGAAATAGTTTTGTAAAAGTTTGTCATGTTCTAAGCCCCAAATCCTTAACTGTCACAGCCTTGGTAAAAAGTCCATGCGTGAGAACCCCAACCAAGAAAAAAATCCGGGCACACAGAAAAATGTGCTTCAGAGGCGAGCAGGAAGTAGATGGAGACCAGCCCCAGGTGAGCCGCGAATTTCCCCGGTCAGGCAGCACTGGGCCGACAGAGACACAGGGCACTTGGTTAGAAAAGGACAAGGCAGGGCCACCGGGGCGCAGCGGTTAAGGGCACATGTCCCTCTTCGTCGGCCTGGGGTTCGCCGGTTCGGATCCCGGGTGTGGACATGGCACTGCTTGTCAAGCCATGCTGTGGTAGGAGTCCCACATAGAAAGCAGAGGAAGATGGGCATGGATGTTAGCTCAGGGCCTGTCTTCCTCAGCAAAAAGAGGAGGATTGGCGGCAGATGTTAGCTCAGGGCTAATCTTCCTCAACAAAAAGAAAAAAAAGAAAAGCAAAGGACAAGGCTGCTGCCTGGGAACAACAGAAACGCCACACCTGAGAAGGCCGGCACCCTCACAGAGTCACCCTGGCTGGCTGCAGCGGGCAGCGCAGGCCTGACTGGCCAAGAGCCCCCTGCAGGGGTTCAGCTCCCACCCAGACTCCAACCTCCCCTTTCCTTTCCGTCCACGCTCCTCCCACCCTGCTGCTGGCTTTGGGGTCGGCCCTCTTCCCCAGCTCTGATCTGGTCAGCACCGCACCTCAGCTTGTTGACTCTATGGCCCCCATCCTCATCCTAGACCCCGGCTCCAACGGGGCTCAGAATTCCCCAGTTTTTACATCCATCTGTCTGGCAGCGACTAACTGGATTCTTCAGCAACTCCCTGCCCCAGGGCTTCCTGTGAAACCACATTCCTTGCTGGAACTCACGTGAGTACACACGGCCGCATGCTGGGGATACCAAGAGCGTAAATATTTCAAGTTCACCTGATAATTTTTTAAAACTAAAAGAATGACCACACCCTTTGACACCGTATTTAACATTGTTATAAAAGACACTTCTCTACTTACAGGTCTTCTGGTTGAAGCACCTTGAACGGAGTGATAAAATTCTGGCTGGACTCGGCTATTTTTCTTGATTCTTCGTTTCCTCACTGAAATTTCCTGCTCGCTCTGATGGTGAACTTCCACCACAGGCTTGGCTTCTTCCAGACGGGCAGCCGCAGCCGCTGCAGCTCGTCTCCTAAGATGCCGAGGGCTTGCCCTGAATCCCTGTAGCACAGAACACAACCAAACAAATCCAGAGTTGTATTGAGTTAGTTTGGAAATTTTCTGGGGCTAGTTATACAAAGAGTTCCAAAAAACACCCAGCTCACTGAGATCATTTACATTTCCAAAGTGAGCATGGAGAAACAGGCTTGGCATGCAAGCAAAGGTGGTGTGTTCTGTAAAGCACCTAAGTGTTTCAGGGCCCAGAGTTATTCAACACTAAGAGTTTTTTGTTTTTGTTTTTGTTTTTTGCTGAGGAAGACTGGCCCTGAGCTAACATCTGTTGCCAATCTTTCTCTTTTTTTTGCTGAGGAAGATTAGCCATGAGCTTACATCTGTGCCAGTCTTCCTCTACTTTATATGTGGGTTGCCACCACAGCACAGCTGACGAGTAGTGTAGGTCCACACCACCAAAGCAGAGTGTGCTGAAGCTGAACAACTACGCAACAGGGCTGGCCCCAAGAAGTGTTTTTAATCCAGTAAAGCCAGTCCAAAAAAAGAAGGCAGGTGGGCACATTGCTTTACTTGTGTGTATACAAATCAGACCACGGGTGAAGAAGGGTATTCCCACATAGGCATGAAGCAGGGTATAGAGAGCAGGACTGAGCACTATTCCAAGTGTGGTGCCACTTGACCCTCCTGAGAGCAGACTCCTGGAAGGAAGGAAATCAGGAATGCAAAGCACCCTTACAAAATACCATAAAATGAAGACCTGCAACGAAATGGAGGCAACACGATGGAGGGAGGACTGTGGGTTTTGGGGACAGATGGGCCTGGGTCCAAATGCTGACCTGGTAATTGTAGCTACACAATGATTAAATATTTGTGAGTCTAACTGTTCTAATCTAAGAAATAGATAACATCCTATTCACAGAGTTTTTAGGTTTTAAGTAAGGTAACATAGATAAAAATTCTAAGCACAGGATCTGGGAAACAGCAGGTGCTCAACAAGATGTTACTTTTCCTTCTCTTTTAGAGCAAGGTGTGAATAAGGACAACTCGCTAGACAACAGGAACAAGTTCATTTAAGCCATATCATGCATTTGGGAATGTGCATATTTTGGGAAATCTGAAAGAATTACATAAAATAATCTCTGTCCTCATGTAGCTCACGATTTCCTGGAGAGCAGAAGTCTAACAGAGCTCATGAACACACTGGAATGTGTAATTAAGGGGCAAAGTGGGCAGCTGAGGACTGTCAGTGCCCACAGATCTCGGAGAAGGAATCAGTGAATGAAGGTGAGAATAGTCTATATTTGGCTTAGTTGAGTGGGTAGCATTTGAAGGATGAATATTCCAGGCAAGGGAAACAACATAAAGAATGGATGGATAAGTACAACAACAGACAGATGGATGGAATATCTGTGTAGCAAGAAGAACCACTATTTGATGGTGTGCCGGGATAAGAGTAAAGATACGCGTGAGGATGGGGGACGTGAGGGGGCAAAGGGGACCAATGCTCCAAGGAGGGCTTCTCTGAAGTGGTAGGGCTTCTGAAGTTTAAAAGATGTATGAAAATTTAAAGATAGCAAAGGCATAAAGAATAGAAGAGGGAATTTTAGAAGGAGAAGCAGGACGAGAAGAGGCTGAGCATGATCCTGCGGGACTCTGAAAGATGGATGTGCACAGCGGCCTTCTCACTGAGGGACACGGACAAGGTCTGGCGTCTGCTGATGGAGACCCTGAATTCCAGGCTGAAGGATACAGAGAGGGGAAAAAAGACAAATGTCGGGGCTGAGGAAATGCAAATACATTTGGCAAAGCTGAGGTCACAGTTCAAGCACTTTCTTCTCACCCCCAACATGTTAGCCTGTTCCCATTCCTCCTCTATGTGCAAGCTGAGCTGCATCCTCTTCAACTCAAAATAGTCGTGGCAGATCCCCACAGCTCCCATATAATCCAGGAGCGGCGAGAGCAGCTGCTGGTGAAGAGGATTAGGGAAAAGAAGGAGCTGAGCCAATTCCTAAGCCGCGTTCTGCGAGCAGAGTTAGGACCAAACGGGTCAGAACCGACAACCATGCGGGCTGCTTTTTAAATATGCAGGTTCCTGGACACCCTCCCCCTCCCCCCCCCCCACAACACACACACACACACACACCCCTCTTTATCTCTCTCCTTTCTGAAGCAGACTCACTAGGGGTGAGGCCAAGAATGTGATTTTTTTTCTTTTTTTGCTGAGGAAGATTCATCCTAAACTAATATCTGTTGCTAGTCTTCCTCTATTTTGTACGTGTGTCACTGCCACAACATGGCTGCCAAGATGGCCACTGAGGAGTGGTATGGGTGCGTGCCCAGGAACCAAACTCTGGCTGCTGAAGCAGAGCACACTGAACTCAACCACTAGGCCACAGGACTGGCTCCAAGAATCTGATTTTTAACCAGCTCCTCTGGTACTTTTCAGCACTTTGAGGACCGAGAACCTCTAGGAGCAGAGTTTAGTCTAACCACTAGGTGGCATTAGTTTCCACAGCCCCCGCCTTCTTTCTAGTTCAGAAATAAGAGCAGTGGTAGAATTATAAAGTACTTGATAATACACTAGCTTTTGTCACAGTGGGAGAGTTGAGTCTATTTCTTTGGTAAGAATGCAGATTCTCCTTCTCTTATGCTCTTACGAGTAATAAGCAACTGGATTTTGCTTAACTTGTATTGTTACCAATAGTCCTCGGTGACCTACAAATTTTAGAAACACTTAGGAAAAAAAACTACATAAAACTCCCTTAAAGTGACCCAGAAAACTTAAAACATGTTGGTACAGTCATTCTGCAGAGCAATAACGCAGTAAATCCACATGCCTCTATCTACCCTAGAGAAATTCTACCAAGTATGTCCGGGAGGATATTCGAGCATTACTTGTAATAAAAGTTGGAAGCAGTTTAAAACAGTCCTTCCTAAACGTCAGTCATTTTCATCCCACCTTCACATTCTTTTCAAGATCTGAGCACCATCACGTAGGCCTCTCTGATTTCTCTTACATTTAAACAAGTTTTATCCGCGCTGTGGTACAGTACACACACCACAGGCAGACGATCAGGGCTCACGCACTGCCTCTGTCACGTCCTGGTTGTGTGATCTCGGATAGTTACTTAACCATTCCCTCACCTGTAAAATGGAGACTGAAAATCGCAGTCCCCACATAGGGATGTTGAGAAGAATAAACGAATTAATGTGAGTAAAGTTCTTACAAGAGTGTCTGGCACGTAGGGATATCGAAGTGTTGGCCAGGATTACTATGCACACTAATTGTGTGAGTGATAGACATTCTTAAAGACAAAAGTGTTCTTCATCAGATGTAAAGAGGAAAACGAATCACCCTGCAGGTGTGCTTGCTGGCAGACACATGGGGGGTCCTGCCGGGAGGCTGACCACCCCGGGCATCAGGAGAGAGCTCTTCACTCTAGAGTCCCAGGCGCTCAGTCTCCAGGGAGGCAGACTCTCTGGGCTCGCACACCAGCTCGCTCACTTACTAGGTGTGCCATCTTGGCCAAGTGACTTCTCTGTGCCTCAGTTCCTTCATCTATCAAATGCACACAGTACTGCCTCTCTCACAGCGTTATGGTGTGGTTTAAACAAGATAATCCATAGTAGTACTTAGAACAGTACATGGATTACAATAAGTAGTCAATAAATTATCACCATCACTACTACTATTTTTCTGAGTTCTGGGAGGTTGCAGCAGCATTTTACACCCCAGCATTCAGAGCTGTGATCACAAACACCATGAGCAACCCGGGCAGCCACCTTTTTTTATTTCCCTCAACCACTGCACAGAATTATAGGTTTATGGTTTATTACACTTGCTTGTCCCAAATACTCTAAAAAATAAGCCACAACTTTTAACAGAGGAAATTTTATTTTAAAACGGTAGGTGGTGCTATAAGCTCTCAGAGATGCTCCCAGGATTTGACGGTGTCAAATCAAGTCCATTTCTCTCTCTATTCATTCGCTCTTGCCCGGATCCCCTTTAACCAGCAGGTGATAGACACGTGGAGGTCTCTCGGTAGTGGACATCTGCATCTTTAGGCCTCCCCATTTTCTCAGCACCTTTTGGGTAATGACTCCTCGAGATGTGCGGTCTCGATACAGAGCTGAGGCAGGGGCTCCACAGCTCACTCTAGATCCTGCCCCTTAAGAACCTGGTGCAGTTCACGGGGAGGCTCAGGGCCAAGGCTCAAACAATCCAAGTCTCTCTGCTTGGACGCTGGATATTAAATGGAGGGAGGTGAAGACTGAAAAACTCACTAGGGATTCATTAGTCTAGCGGCTGCACCCAACCCCTTCGGAAGCTGCCTACTTCTGTCCTTTCTAACCAGATCTTCAGTCTTGATTGCGAGTTCCACCATATATTTGTAATAAATTCTCTTTTGGCTTAAGTCACACAGAGTCAGATTCTGTTGCTTACAAACAAAAAAGCCCACTGCCTACTCTTGCTGTCATGCTTTCACACAGTTAACTATTCTCCTCGCAGATTGAATACACAGACTTGACCGGCTGTTGGGCTGTGCAGACCAGCATGAAAAGGTAGAAGAAATCAAAACAAAAATTTATTAAGCACCATTTAGGTGCTAAGCCTATTGTATCCACTTCAACCAAACTGAGGCTTTTGAGGGTTAAGTAACCTCCCTAAGGCAAAAGCTCACCCTTAGAAAAACCCAGATTAGAAGCCAGGTCTCTAACTCCAGACTAGCGCTCTCGCCACTCCGTTTGTAGGCAGGGAGATTAGAAGGCTGCAATGCATTCAGGGCTAATCGTCTACATACAGTCATACGCCTGGGCACCACGGAAGTGCTCAGGAATATATGCTAACTGATTAAAACAAGAAAAGGTCTATAAACAATTTAGATAAGTGAGGAGAAATTGAAAAAGTTAACATTTTCAGGTAACAATTATTGTTATATAAGATCAAACTAACATCCAGTTTACTGATGAAGCATCTGAATAAATGGAAACTAATTCATTGAGTCATTGAGTATGTACACAGAATTGCTTTTGTGTATTGCTATACCTGAAAAACCAAAGTTTATAGGTATATCAGATACAAATTTACCATACTCAAATATTATGAAGCTCGATCAACTGACATTTATACAGCATGTAATACCCCTACAAATTCTGATTCTCCTCATCCAAGGCTAGAAATGAAGTGAATAGCAGAAGTTCTTGGATCCATGGATAAAATTCAAGAGAGATGGGGGGGGGGCAGTCAATGATCTTGGATGGGGAAAATTTATATCTCTATTTTTACTAACCTCTCATTGAAATTTAGCATATTGCTCAATTATGAATGTAGGCCATACACCTGGTATTATTAGCAGTACCTGTGACTTTTGCCACCAAAAGAAATCGCAGATATTTAAATCTTAAATTACAGTGGCTGCAGATATCTCAAAATACCATTTATACTCATTGTTACTTCAAAATCACAGTAGTTAGTAAATCTATCATTAGATCTTGTTATTTAATGCATTAATAAAGAAGTACATATATTGCTCTATCAAAAATGTCTTTAGCAGGCCAGCCCAGTGGCATAATGGTTAAGTTCACGCAATCTGCTTTAGGAGTCTCAGGTATGGACCTACACACTGCTCATCAAGCCACACTGTGGCAGCATCCCACATATAAAATAGAGGAAGACTGGTAAATAGATGTTAGCTCGGGGCCAATCTTCCTCACCAAAAAAAAAAAATACATATATATATTTTTTAATAATTTGTAATTGTATTTCAATATAATTGGCTAACGTCGTAATCCTATGTATATTCTTTTATGCATTTAAAAACATTGGGAATGAGTCCATGGGCTTCACCAGACTGTCAAAGGGGTTTATGCAATAAACTAGGTCCAGAATACAGAAAATCTCAGAAATTTCCATAAACAGTTTATGACAGACACTGCTAGCTGCTCACCAAAATCCATGTTTGCCTCTTTTTCTTGGGCACAAGCTAGAACACATTTCCTGGCTTCCCTTGCAATTAGGTAGGGCCACGTGACTAAGTCCTAGCCAATGGAATGTGGACATAATGTATGCCATTTGTGGACCTAACCCATAAACACCTCCCACAGCCACTTCTCCACGCTCTTCTCTTTTAGCTGAGATGACCTTCAGAGTAATCTTGAAAGTCACATATTAAAGGTGGCAGTGGCTTCATCAGCCTGAGTCCCTGAATAACATCATGCAGGAGGCCACTCTGCCAACCTGCTCACCCATCTATACCCTTAAGTGAGCAACAAATATATTTCTATTTTGTTTGAGAGTTTGAACCATTATACACTGAAGTATATACTTGCCATGAAAGTCTGCATTACTCTAATCAGTGGTTCTCAAACTTTATCAAGCCTCAGAGCCACCAGGAAGACTGATTAAAATACAGATTGCTGGGCAGCACCCTTGAGGCTTCCGATGGAGGAAATCTGGGATGGGGGCTGAGAATTTGCCTTTCTAACGAGTCCTCAGGCGATGGTGATGCTGCCATTCCATGACTACAGTCTGAGAATGTCTGCTCTCACTAATACCAGCTCCTACCTCCTACTGTGTGGTTAGTGAGTAGTTTTGGTCATAAATTCACTGTTCCCCATTGTGCTGTGTGCAGCGGGACCCTCAAGATTAGAGCAACTTTGCCCTTTCTGGTCTTAACAATCCTACATTAAAAGAATGACCATGGAAGCCACTCTGTCAGCTGGATAAGAAAATAATGTATCTAGAGCTACCTGTTTTCAGAGAGAATGTATTCTCTGACAAATAAGGGACAGTGGGGCAAAATATTACCTTTTTAGAGTCTTATTTTCTAATGATTAATCATCCTTTGGTATAGATCACTGGTTCCTGGAGGTATGATGACAGCAAAAAGTTTATTTTTAATCTCTACAAAGTCTAAGGAATTGTAGGCTTACTTTAGGTAAGGTTTCACGGGTTAGTAATATAGTGTTTCTTTTATATTGACAAATATTCTATCAACTGGTTATGAGTTCCTGCTGCTCACAAGCTCTGACTGGTGGAGAGACCTGACGTTTTTTCAAATTGCAAACGTATTACAACTGAAATGCAGTTTTGTAAATGGAAATCTTTCGAAATCTTACTGAAGTCAATCGTTCCCTTCTTGGACATATGCCCCACCCACAGTCCCTTCTGCCTGGGGGAGGGTGTTGGTACCACGGCACTCCACCCCTCAGGTCACGGTTCCTGAGTCTTGACACTTGGGTGGAGTCCCTCCCTTGACAGTTCGATAGAGAAATACCAAGAGCCTGGGCCACTCAGCACAGAAGTTGAAACTGAAAGAAAAATCATTCTGTAGACCAGGCTTCTCAAACTTTACTAGGTATATGCATAGCCTAGGATGCTTCTTATAATGCAGATTGTGGGGCCTGAGATTCTGAAATTCTAACAAGCTCCCAGAGGATCCCAATGGTGTTGGTCTGCAGACCAAACTTTGGGTAACAGGGACGTAGAAGGCCTGATGGAAGCTGTGTGGCCCTTGTGTAGGCTGAGGGTAACAGAGAACAGAAACAACAGTGAGGAGAGAAAAGCAGCTGACAGCACAAGGAAAAGCCGCAGCTAGTGGAGTAACTCTGAGTCATACCTCTGGCATTTCACTGCAGTGAGAAGGGCTGAAAGCCACAACCGACTCTCAACTCTCATTGCTGTGAAGCCAGACCCTTTTGCTGGCTTTTTCTTAAATTCCATTGAGTTACACATATATCCTTACAACATGGCCTAAAACGTAGTAGGTCTGATTCTGCACCGATCTGCGCCTAAGACACAAAACATGGCCTCCACGGAGGGGGTGGGGAAAAGAATAAAAGACTTAGAGGTTGAAGCCATTTGAGATATAGCATCTTCTCCTTTAAGGAGCTTAAAGTGCTTTTTAATTATAACTGTTAGATTAACCAAAGCAAGCATCATAGGGTACACTCAGAAAACTAACTATACTCTCTCTCCCGGCCATCCTTCAAACCCACAGTAAGGGGTTAGTTTTCTCCCAACCCTACAGAAAATTTTGGGTAGATCCTATAATTTTTCTAGTCATTCTCAGATAATTAAAAAGTTCTCTAGCCACTTCCAGTCACAAAAACAGTGCCATTCCACTGAGGTCATCTCACTCCTCCTGGCTTCCTCCTGGACAGGGCTTAAAGTGACTCAGGGCTCTTTCTCCCAAGAGATCCATAAGAAATGCTCATGTGTCCTTGCCCTAACACATTCTGGGAGAACAAGCTGTTTCCAGTGCACCCACCTCTGCTCGCTCCACCAACAGAGCAGCCAGCCAGGTGTGGTCTCTGGTTCTTTGGAACTATCCCACGTGGTCTGGCAGCAGCCCTGGGACACAGACTCTGAGGACACAAGTCAAGCTTTCCCAGCGGTCTACTTAAAGTTGCTCTCATTAGGAAAATCTCTCATGGGGTGAGACTTGTGGTCTTACTTGGGGTGAAACTCAGTGCACTGCTAACAAATTTTCCAGTCTCTAACTCTGAGCTATCCAATAGGGTAGCCACTAGTCACATGTGACCATTTGCATTTAAATTGTGTGTGTGCGTTGTGTGTGTGTGTGCGTGTAAGATTGGCCCTAAGCTAACATCTATTGCCAGTCTTCCTCTTTTTGCTTGAGGAAGATTGTCCCTGAGCTAACATCTGTGCCAGTCTTCCTCTATTTCATGTGGGATGCCGTCACAGAATGACTTGATGGGCAGTGCTAGGCCTGCACTCAGGATCCAAACCTGCAAACCACAGGTCGCCAAAACAGAGTGTGCGAATTCAACCACTATGCAACCAGGCCGGCCCCACGTTTAAATTTTAATTAATTAAAATTAAACCAAAAATTCAGTTCCTCAGGCAGACTAGCCACCTTCCAAGTACCCAATACCGCAGGGAGCTAGTGGTTACTGAATTAGATGATACAGATAAAACATTTCTATTATCACAGAAAGTTCTATGGAACAAGCACTGCTCTAAGCTCTCATAACTGGATCCTCAGCCTTTATCCATATAGCCTAAACTTGGTGAGGGGTGACTATAAATGTCAGTGTAGGCTAACTGCTGTAGCAAGCAACACCGAAATCTCAGCATCTCAACACAATAAAAGTTTACGTGTCACTCACGGCACGCTCACACGTGGACCAGCACGTGGGATGAGTGCTCTGCTCCATACAGTCATTTAGGGCCTCAGCACCTCCCATCTTGTGGCCCTCTAGGTCTTCAATGCCCTCCCCACTCTGCTAGTTTACGGAAAAAGAGCCAGGATTGCGTGTGGATGGCTCCAACGGGCCAGGCCTTCAAACAGCACACATCACTTCTCCTTACATTTCGCAAACTAGAACTCAGTGACGTGCCATCACCTAAGTGCAAGGGAAGCCAAAACGTGTAGTGAGGCCACGTGCCCAGAAGAAAAGAACATAGATATTGGTGAGCAACAGCAGACCCCGCCGATTTTACAGCCCCCTCCTTCGCAAGTCCTGCATGGTGGTCTAGCTCATCTCTCTGGCAATGCGATCCTTGCCAACTACAACTCTTGGGTCCTCAGACAAAACTAAGACAAAAAGAGTTCCATTTACACATCTTATTACACAGCCAAACATAATTTGAGCCCATTTATCTAACAGTTTTCCAACACTGTTCAGCTGGTTAACTATATACAAATCTCTCTAACTCTTCACAGTTGCAGAAGTCATAACAATTTCTAGTTATCAAGCACTTCCTATGTGCCAAACACTGCAGACGCATGATCCCATTATTTCTCGTAGTATTCCTAAGAGGTACATGCTATTTTAATGCCCGCTCACAGGTAAGAAAATGAACACTTAGAAGTTTGCCTAAGACTTAGTAAGTATCTGCTCTAGAATTGAAATTCAGGCAACCTGACCTGTGCTCACCATCATGGGTCAGCAAACTATGGCCCTAAGGCCAAATCTGACCCACTATCTATTTTGGCAACGTTTTATTGGAATACAGCCATGTCCATATCATCTATGGTGACTTCTCTGCTACAAAAGCAGAGTTGAGTAGTCGCAACTGGGTTCACACAGCCTGGAAAGTCCAAAATCTTGACTAGGTGGCCCTCTACGGAAAATCTTTGCCAACCCCCGCTCTACAGTGTCCTGTAGGGCTGTGAGCACTCTGCTTCTATCATAGATTGAAAAGTAATTTTGACTCAGTGTTTTGGTCTGTTAATCTGTGCTCTCCATCAACAACCTGGTCCGTGAAATATCAGGTCAGTCTAATTCCCCTCTGGCAGCCACGTCTACTCCATCTGTTTGTAGTTTCATGGGCAGATTAAACAATATCTGTTGTGTTGTTTTGTCAAACACATAAATGATACTACCAAAGGATGCACTTGCGTTATTTTTCTAATAATAATTATGCCTATTCCTTGATGATTCTTTACGTTTGGACTATACCTACCAAAAAAAGGTTTGCAGAAATTTATCAACCCTACTGCTTTTGGTACAACAGGTGTCAATCCTTCACCCTGCCCATCTCTTGCTTTGGCTTTTAGAAATAAAGCCATCAGCACAGAATGACAGTGAATTTTATGGGCAGTCACTGTCCAATA
This sequence comes from Equus przewalskii, assembly GCF_037783145.1. Classification (NCBI taxonomy): domain Eukaryota; kingdom Metazoa; phylum Chordata; class Mammalia; order Perissodactyla; family Equidae; genus Equus; species Equus przewalskii. The sequence goes on from NC_091849.1 coordinate 54,206,410, forward strand.
AGGGAGGATTCATTCCATTGAAACTGCCTCTACTCCACTTTTTCTTAGACAAAATTCATCAACATCATGTTTTTTACCAAAATAAACCATAAAAAAATATGCTTAGCTTTTTTTTTAATTTTTAAAAGATTTTATTTTTCCTTTTGCTCCCCAAAGCCCCCAGGTACATAGTTGTGTATTTCTTGTTGTGGGTCCTTCTAGTTGTGGCATGTGGGATGCCACCTCAGCATGGCCTGACAAGCGGCACCACATCCACAACCAGGATTCGAACCGGTGCAACCCTGGGCAGCCGAAGCAGAGCACATGAACTCAACCGCTCGGCCATGGGGCCGGCCCCTATGCTTAGCCCTCAAGAGACTCTCAGAGTATGCAACCTACATTGCATTCGTATTAAAATCAAGTTAAAAGTAGGGTAGAAATTGTATCCAGGATATGCAAAACTATACCAAGAACATTTTAGCGGATGCTGTGGGGCACCACCCAAATTCCGCCTTCATGAGTCAGGCACTCATCTCCCCAGCTGCTAGGAGAGGTGGCAGCTCCTGGGTTTTAGCTGAATCCCTCTGCAGGAACTGCCCTCAGCCTGAGAGCTAGCTGTCTAGCCCAGGGTCACACTCCCTCCCCAGGGCCAATGCTGGTAAGTGGAAAGGGGGTATGCTTGCCTCAATTAGGGACAACTCTGAAGGGCCTCTCAGCTCCAGAACTTCCAGAATCAGCTGAGGCCCCGGTTGCATATGTATCGCAATTCAGCTTCTCTCTCTGCCCAATCCTGTTCCCTCACTCCCTTTAAGTGATGTTCCTGAGGGCACTCTGCTGTCCATCTCCCGCACACAATCTCTATCTCAAAGCCTATTCCCCGGGAGGCTGACCTGCAACAAACACGAAGTCTGATTTCCTAACCGTGCCATTAATAACTTATGAGCCATATTTAACATTCAATGACAGGGAAGGATCAGCAATAAAGAGCTTCTGGAAGACAGCAAGTCCATCAGCACAAAAAATGAGAGTAACAGCAAAACAGTGGGCAGTACAGACATCAAAAACAGGCCGCATCAGGACACAGAAGCAGCAGCCGTCTGGGAGGCAGACCAAGTTGCAGAGAGAAGCTGAAGCTCCACTCAAAACTCGGGGGGGCCAGCGAGGGAGGCCACCCGAGAAACAGGAGCAGCAGTGGTACAATCTGCTCTCCCGCAGCCAGGGTCCGCGCCTCCTCTCGGCAACGAGGCTCCCAGCCCCGGGGCACAGCCAGCCATGTGCCACGACAGGCTCTATAAATAGCAGAGCAACCAGCAAATCATAACGCAGCCTCATAATTACAGACCGAGGGGGCTTACAGAGGATGCTGCGAGTGTGAGCACCATCTGGCTGCATGCAGCTCTTTGCTGAGATACTCACTCACAGACGATATCTCTAGCGACCATGTTTACAAAGCAAAAAGAGTCACAGTCTAAAATAGGAATATGTCAGAGACAATGTCCTTTTCGAGATAAGAAACTAGGAAATATAAAATAAGGAAGCACGTTTTATGGGGTGTTTACAACTTCTCAATCGCAAATGCTGAGAAGCCAAATAGCAGACAAACAGCAAGACTGCTGCCGTGGTGAAGTCCCACTAAGCAAACGCCACCAAGACCAGTCACGAGAGCGAAGGCAGCAGAGAGGGGCGTGACAGACTGAGCGCAGGAGGAAAGGCAAGGGGCACAGGTGAGGCTGCGTAGCCCCCTGAGTGCCGGCAAAAATGTGAGTGTGGGAGGGGTGCAGGTTGGGAAAGAGAGAAAATAGAGGGAAAAAACAACTTGGGCTAATTCGCAGCAAGTAACTGCAAGGTCTTAACAAGTGGTCAGTCGGTATTCTTCAAGGACACGCTTAAGTGCCTTTCAATACCCATTACAAAGCAGTCTTTCAGACTAGAGTCAATTTATCAGACAGCGCATCAGAAACAACTCAATACACAGGAGAGAATGGTGGGCTAAGACCAAGAACCCAAAATAAAGACCTAAATGCATAAGCAAATTGAACAGCTAACACTCTACACAAAGGAACAATGGGCGGTTAAACTAACCTTACAACTGCAGCTGAATCAAAAGCATCCCTAACAAGCTATTCTCAAGTAACAGCTTAGTCTTAAAGTCTAACTTAATCCCGATAAGGTATTGTTTCTATAAGGAATTCCTAAATTGAGGCCGACTCTATCAGGACCCAGGCCAACTCAGCCACAAGATGTACAGGGCCTCATTAGTTGGGGCGGCAGACAGGTGATGGGGGCAAGTAGCAAGCCAGGTCTGCTAAGGGGCCTGGGTAAGTCCAGGCAAGAGCGAGTGGGTCGGCACAGCCGTGAGAGAATTCAGGCATCAAATACTCAAAGCTGGGTGTGCAGGAGCGTTAGAGCGTCTGGCAATTAGTTCAGGCAGAACAGGACCTGGGCAGCCCCAAGGGGTAGAGGCCCCAAGAGCCCTGAGTGTCCTCCCTGTTGCCCACCTGCCACCCACTCTGAACTCCTGAAGCTCCCCAGGATCCAACAACTAAAAGGCACCAGCCCATCAGTTGGCATCTGTTCTGACTGGTCAGCGCCTACGTTCTACTGGTTGTTAAATATCGAACATCACCCAGCCACCATGTAAAGTTAATAAAAGCTCTTCAGACTTTCGGGCTGGAGTTCAGGACAGGATTTCCAGTGCCAAAGGTGAGCTGCAGCACTGAAACTGGAAAGAGGGGTAGTCATTTACAGATCCCCCAGGCCAGGAGTCCAGGATGGATGCTTGCCAAGCCCACGATCAAGCCTCAGGCCCAAAGCCTGTAAAGCAAGACTAAAAACACAATGGGCAGAAGCTTCCAGCACACACTGCTCTGATGAGAAACGTCTCGGAAACATCGACAGCCCCCACTGAGGATGCACGGAGCAGGAAGGACTGACCATTCCTGCCCACAGTCTGAAGGCTGAACCTTCGCCCCCGGAAGAAACTAACTGAATGTGTATTTGGTCTGTGTTCAAGTAGCAAATGATTTTCTGGCAGCACGTTCCCTTTCAAAATTTGCTTTCTCTGAAGACATACTTATCAGCGAGAGGGGGAAAAAAAACGTTTTCATGACCTAAAATCTTCTGATAATTTATACTAAGTAAAGAGAGAAAGAAAAAGAGGCAGGGAGAGCTTGCAGGACCAAGACTCAAACAAAGACAGTTCAGCAGAGGTTTGTGAGAAATATTTGTGGCTCGTCCATTGTGAAGGTACTAGCTATGGCATCTTTCACTGTTCGTTTCTGCTATTTGACATACATCACTTGGACATCAGCAAAATCTCTGCATTAGAAGTCACCTCGTACTGACTCCTTCTCCTAAGATGACATTACTGAATAGTAGCTTAAAGCTTGAGATCTTGTTACCCTCTCTTGCAGTATTCGGGCAAGAGCTATGAACTAGATCATACGATCCTGTGGACATTTCCCAGCGGATTGCTTTAAGTGGCATATATTTCAATGTGGTTTTTTTTATAGCATTTATCACAGTTTGACTTATCTACAGTGTATTCGTGGCTATGAGAGCAGAGACACGCTTCCTTTTTTTTGGTATCCTTCATTGTTCCTAGTTATATATGGCACGAAGTCGAGTCTCAATACGTTTTGCTTTTGATTTTCTTTCTTAAAGATCTATTTGTCTAAAAACTTCAGGAAAAAAAAATTAGAAACTTAACCCACCAAAAAGAGTACACCACACTCTTTTTGAACTATATAAATAAATGAATGTCCTGTCCCTCCACACACAACCCTCCAGAGTAATAACTGCATAGTTAGTAAATAGCATCCTGATTTTTTTCTGCGCTTATACAGATATTTACAGATATATAAATAAGCCATCTTGCTGTACATAGTTTTGCACTTTGCTCTTTTTATTTAACAATAATCTAAATAGCATTTCAAATGTACATTCTTTTTAACAACTGAATAATTTTCTAGTATATAGGTGTGCCACACTTTAGTTACTTATTCTCCTACTGATTAAAATTTAGGATATTTCCATTTTTTTTCTACTATAAACAGTGCAATAAAAAGTACATATGTATCTTTAACTAAATCTTTATTTAGAAGTAGAATTGCCAGGCCATAGAAAAATCACATTGCAAAGATACTACCAAATTTGTCTCAAAAAACGTTGAACCAAATTACATTTCTCTTCTTGATGAGGAAGATTTGTCCTGAGCTAACATCCTCTGCCAATCTTCCTCTTTTTTTGTATGTGAGCCACCACCACGGCAGGGCCACTGATAGACGAGTGGTGTAGGTCTGCACCCAGGAACCAAACCCAGGCTGCCAAAGCGGAGCACACCAAACTTAACCACTAGGCCACCAGGGATGGCCCCCAAATTACATTTCTAGCAAGACTATGAAAATGCCTGTTGGATCCTATCTCCATCAAGACTGGATAGTATCAATCTTTTCATTTGTTGCCAGTCTGATGGGCAAAAAAGTAGTCTTAATTTGTGCTTTTTATTAGTAAGGTTGGAAATCTTTTCTTTCTTTCTTTCTTCCTTTCTTTCTTTCTTTTTTTTTTTTTTGTGAGGAAGATTGGCCCTGAGCTACCATCTGTGCCAATCTTCCTGTATTTTGTATGTGGGATGCTGCCACAGTATGGCTTGGTGAGCAGTGTGTAGGTCCACACCTGGGATCTGAACTCATGGTGGAGTGCACGAACTCAACCACTATACCACCAGGCCGGCCCCTCTTTTCATACTTTGATAAGCCTTTTATTGTTTTGTTTTCTTCTTTGAATTGTCTGATCATATCCTTTGCTCATTTTCCTACAAGTTATGTGTATTTGTCATATTGATTTTGTGGAAGCTTTTTATATATTATGAACATAACTATTTGCTATATACACAGCAAACATGTTTGCCTAGGCTGCAACCTGTATTTTAAGTTTATTGTACATAAGTTTACAATTCTTTTATTCAAAACTGCCAATCTTTTCCTTTATGACTTCTAAATTTTGTTTTTTCCTAAAAAGTTTCTCCCAATTGCAAGATTATAAAGTGTTCCCCTGTATCTTCTTCTATTCCTTAAGTCCTTTAAATGTACATTTATAATCCATCTGGAATTAATTACATGCATACTTTCAATCTATCTGAAACTAATTTTTGACTATACTGGGAGATACAGACCAATTTTATTTCCTCTCAAGCAGGTAACATCCTCCACTGAACTATCTATTCTTTCTCCAAAAATTTTATTTTATTCACTTTTTATTTTTTAATATGTGTTGATTTTTTTACTACAGAAAATTTCAATGTATGAAAAAAGCAAAAGAATATAAGGAACTCTAAGTACCCATCACCCATCTTCAACAACCATCAATCCATCTCTATTGATTTAAAATGCCATTTTTATCATTTAATAAACCTCTACATATACTTGGATACATATCTGAACACTCTGCTCCATTCTACTTTAATCAATGTGGTCATAAACACATGAAAACTTTTATAAAAACAATTGAAATATACTCTTTATACTACATTATAATGAGATGAAAAGTATACTAATATACAGGCCAACAATTCTAACAAATAGATCCAAAAGTATGGTGATTCAAAGAAGATAGAAATTCATTTTCCTTGTGGCTAGTTCACAGTTCATAGGTGGCTCTGATCCATCAGGTCATCCAAGAACCCAGGATCCTACTTTATCACTGCTCTGCTCTGCCTTCGCCTCAGTATTCCTTGTCCACATGGTTGAAACTGGCTCGCCACCACCACAATTCCTTTCCAGACATGTGAAGAAAGAAAAGGACTATGGGAGAAAAGCAGCAGCCTTCTAAGGACTTGACCTTGAACATGCATACATCACTTCCACTTACATCCAACTGGCCAGAAAGTAACACAACTGCAGGGTGGGCTGAGACATGGAGGCTCTAGCTGGTTCACCATATGCCCAGTTATAACTAGAGTATTTATATTACAAAAATAAGGGAACAATAAATTTTGAGGGAAAATTCATAGTCTTTACTATAAAAGTGAGTGCAAAAAGTCTTTGTACCAAAGAGTTTTATTGATTATCTTTCAGGCACTTAAAAGAGTTGTCAAATTTAAAATTAAATTATGCTGTTTTATATTATACCCAGACCAGAATTCCAAAATTGCTTTCAGAGATAACAAGAGGCCATCAGTAGCATATATTTTCAAACAAAGGTGATGTCTGAACAATGGATGACAAAGTAACTGCTCTTTTAAATTTGTGCAATAGAAAGAGCATTTTAAAAATGGGTCTTTGACTCACACAACTAAAGAAACAAACAAAAAAACAATGTAATCAAAAAATGGGCAGAGGATAGGAACAGACATTTTTCCAAAGAAGATATACAGATGATCAACAGGCACATGAAAAGATGTTCAACATCACTAATCATTAGGGAAATGCAAATCAAAACTACACTAAGATATCACCTTATACCAGTTAGAATGGATATAATCACCAAAACAAAAAATGACAAATGTTGGAGAGGATGTGGAAAAATGGGAACAGTCATACACTGCTGGTGTGAATGCAAACTGGTGTAGCCACTATGGAAAACAGTATGGAGATTTCTTAAAAAATTAAAAATAGAAATACCATAAGACCCACCTATCCTACTACTGGGTATTTATCCAAAGAACTTGAAATCAACAGTTCAGATAGACTTATGTCCCCCTGTGTTCACTGCAGCATTATTCACAATAGCCAAGAAGTGGAAGCAACCCGAGTGCCCATCGACTGATGAATGAATAAAGATGATGTGCTATATATAAACAATGGAATACTACTCAGCCATGAAAAAAAGGACAAAATCCTCCCATTTGCAACAACATGGACAAATCTTGAGGGTATTATGTTAAATTAAATAAACCAGACAAAGACAAACACCATATGCTTTCACTCAAATGTGGAAGATAAACTAACACACGGAGCAGAGAACAGTTTAGTGGTTACCAGAGGGGAAGGGGGTTAGCGGGACATTTATATTGTGACTGACAAATAATAATGTACAACTGAAATTTCACAGTGTTACAAACTATTATGACCTCAATTTAAAAAAAAAAAAAAACTGTCCTACATATCAAGGGGCTCTCTGACAGAGTTCTTTGGTTTTCAACTTGATAAATCATTTACAGGCAGGAGCAAAGGCCCTACATAGAAATGCTCATGAGTGGAATCAAGAAAGTCTAAAGCATGCCTCCTCACTCTTCAAAGAATGTCAAGATTCTAACGGGCTTCAGGAACAAATTTTCATTTGTAGATTGCCAGCAAGGGCAAGAAAAGTAACTGGAGATTATAAAATCTTTACAATGCACAATTTGGGGGAACAAAAAGCTACTGACCCTTGAGCCTGAAAAATTGGGAACAGCTACTTTAAGTCCGTAGGATAGACTTGATAAAGAAAATGAAAGCTTCTGGAAAAAAAAGAAAAAAGGGTCTTTGAATATATTTTTACTAATACATGATTTTCTTCCCCTAAAAACAATGTAAATTCATTATCAATAAAAGCTCTAATTTTACAGATTTTAAAATTTGAAAATCGAGCTCTTTAATCTGTTTAAAAACCACCCAAATGAAGATTATCAGTGAGTTTTGGAATCATTTCTTAAAAATATAAAAATCAATTACTTCAGATTAATTTATAAGAAAACCAGTTGACAGCAAGAATGAAAATTTCCTAGTAAATTTTATTTTAAAATAATTTTGCATAATAATGGATAAAATTGAAAAATGAATGTCATGATTAGTAAGAGCAGTTATCAATGCACTTTTTCCATTTGAATCTATTTTTTTAGTTATCATTTTCAACTATAACAATGGCTAAACCAAATACCAAAATAAACTGAACTTAAAATAGTTGACATTTGAATTACTAAATCAAAAAGCATTAAGCAAAGACTTTTTTTTTTTAATTAAGCATGTTTAATAGTGGGGGCATCTTCACAAAGCCAAGCAGACAGCTAGTGTAGAGCAGGAGTGCCCAGGATTGCACGCCCAAAAGAAAGTACCTCTCCCCTTCTGCTGCCTGGTGCACAAGCTCAGCTGATCAGCCAGAGCAGAGGACCCCTGCCAGGGCACCTGTGTGTGTAAAGCAGTGACAGTCAGAGGGCAAATGCAGATGGGCCCTGTTGGCACAGCTTACAATGGAGAAGCACAGCTGCCAGGGATCAGGGCAGGCTCAGAATACACATGTCCTGCCACCCCAGTGGCAGCAGGTGGAATCTGTAACATACTACAACTATGTGACAGCACGAGTCCACCCTATCAAATAGCATGAAGAGGTATATTAACACTCTAGATCAGAAGGAAATGATAAGTACCCAGAAATCAATCCTGAACGATCAGAAATTTACAATCTAAATGACAGAGAATTCAAAATAGTCATGATAAGGAAACTCAACGAGTTACAAGAAAACTCAGACAATTAAATGAAATAGGAATAAAATTAATGAGCAGAGGGAATTCTTCACAAAAGAGATTGAAACTGTAAAAAAAACAATCAGAACTGTTGGAGATGATGAACACAATGGCTGAGATGAAGAAAAATCTGAGTGCTTAAAAAGCAGAGCTGATATTATGGAGAACAGAATAAGTAATTTGGAGGACAGGAATATAGAAATGCTTCACATGGAGAAGGAGAGAGAACTAAGACTAGAAGAAATGAAAAAATTCTCCAAGAAATATTGGACTCAATTAGGAAATGTAACGTAAGGATTATAGGTATTCCAGAGGAATAAGAGAGGGAGAAAGGAGCAGAGAGCTTGTTCAAAGAAATAATAGCTGAGGACTTCCCAAACCTGGGTGAGGAGCTGGAATTACATGTAAATGAAGCCAAGAGAACTCCTAACTACATCGATGTAAAAAGACCTTCTCCAAGGCATGTATTAGTAAAACTGGCAAGAGTCAATGACAAAGAAAAGCTATTAAGGGCAGCAAGGCAGAAGAAAATAACCTATAAAGGAACCCTTATCAGGCTTTCAGTGAATTTCTCAGTAAAAACCTTACAGGCTAGGAGAGAATGGAATGATATATTTAAAATTCTGAAAGACAAAAACTTTGAGCCAAGAATAATCTATTCAGCTAAACTATCTTTCAGATATGATGGAGAAATAAAAACTTTCCCAGAAGAACAAAAGTTGAGGGACGTCATTGCCACAAGACCCTCGCTACAAGAAATGATCAAGAAGGCCCACATACCTGAAAAAAAAAAGAAAGAGTTTACAAAGCCTTGAGCAAAGAGATAAATAGACAGACAAAATCAGAAAAGTGCTGCCTATCAGAACAGGTTAGCAAACACTTAATTATAACATTAAAGATAAAAGGAAGGAAAACATCAAAAATAACTATAATCACTTCATTTTAACCACAAACTCACAACACAAAAGTGGATTAAGCAGAGGACATGAACAGACATTTCTCAAAAGAAGATATAAATATGGCCAATAGACACATGAAAAGATGTTCATCATCGCTAATCATCAGGGAAATGCAAATCAAAACTACACTAAGATATCACCTTACACCCGTTAGATTGGCAAAAACATCCAAAACCAAGAGTGACAAATGTTGGAGAGGATGTGGAGAAAAAGGAACCCTCATACACTGTTGGTGGGAATACAAACTGGTACAGCCACTATGGAAAACAGTATGGAGATTTCTCAAAAAGTCAAAAATAGAAATACCCTATGACCCAGCCATCCCATTACTGGGTATCTATCCTAAGAACCTGATATCAGAAATCTCAAGAGTCCGTTGCACCCCTATGATCATTGCAGCATTATTTACAATAGCCAAGACGTGGAACCAGCCTACATGCCCAGAAACTGATGATTGGATAAAGAAGATGTGGTATATATACACAATGGAATACTACTCAGCCATAAAAAAAGACAAAATTGGCCCATTCACAACAACGTGGATGGACCTCGAGGGTATTATGTTAAGCGAAATAAGCCAGTCAGAGAAAGACGAACTCTATATGACTCCACTCATAGGTGGAAGTTAGTATATTGATAAGGAGATCTGATCGGTGGTTACCAGGGAAAAGGGGGGGTGGGGGGAGGGCACAGAGGGGGAAGTGGTGTACCCACAACATGACTAACAAAAATGTACAACTGAAATCTCACAAGGTTGTAATCTATCATAACATTAATAAAAAAAAAAGTGGATTAAGTTGTGACAACAATAATTTAGATAGGGAAGGAGGAAGGGATGGAACCTGCTTAGACGAAGGAAACAAGAGGCTATCAGAACATGGACTATCTGATCTACGAGACCTTTTATACAAACCTCACAATAACCACTAAACAAAAATCAGGACAGAGACGCAAATGATAAATAAAGAGAAAACTAAGAAAACCATCCTAGAGAACCACCAAATTGGATTGGCAGTCAGAAGTACATAGGACAAGAAATAAGGGAAACATAGAACAATTGGAAAAAAAAGTGATAAAATGGCATCATTAAGCCCTCATATATCAATAATCACTCTAAATGTAAATGGATTGAATTCTCCAATCAAAAGACACAGAGTGGCAGGATGGATTAAAAAAACAAGACCCAACAATGTGCTGCCTCCAGGAAACACATCACAGCTCTAAGGACAAACACAGGTTCAGAGTGAAGGGATGGAATATGATACTCTAAGTTAATGGCAAACCAAAAGAAGCAGGCGTTGCCATACTTATATCAGACAAAGCAGACTTCAAGATAAAAAAGCCAATGAGAGACAAAGAGGGGCATTATATAATGATAAAAGGGACCTTCCACCAAGAAGACATAACACTAATAAATATTTACGCAGATAACATAGCAGCACCAAAGTACATACAGCAACTATCACTTGACCTAAAAGGAGACATTAACAGGAACACAGTAATAGTAGGAGACCTCAAAACCCCACTTACATCAATGGCTACATCATCCAGACAGAAAGTCAACAAGGAAATAGAGGAGTTAAACAAAAAACTAGACCACATGGACTTAACAGATATATATAGAACACTCCATCCCACAACAGCAGAATATACATTCTTCTCAAGTGCAGATGGAACATTCTCAAAGATAGACCATATACGGGGAAATAAGGCAAGCCTCAATAAATTCAAGAAGATTGAAATCATATCTAGCATCTTTTCCGACCATAATGCCATGAAACTAGAAATCAACTACAAGAAAAAAGTTAGAAAATGGACAAAGATGTGTAAACTAAACAACATGCTACTGAACAACCAATCAATCAATGAAGAAATTAAAAGAGAAATCAAACAATATCTGGAGACAAAAAAATGAAGATACACCATACCAACTCATATGGGATGCAGCAAAAGTGGTCCAAAGAGGGAAATTCATAGCAATACAGACCTCCCCCGCCCCAACAAACAAGAAAAATCGCAAATAAGCAATCTTAAACTACACCTAACAGAACTAGAAAAAGAAGAATAAATAAAGACCAAAGTCAGCAGAGGGAGGGAAACAATAAAAATTAGAGCAGAAATAAATGAACTTGAAACCAACAACAACAACAAAAAAACAGTAGAAAGGATCAATGAAACTAAGAGCTAGTTCTTCGAGAAGATAAACAAAATTGACAAACCCTCAGCCATACTCACTATGGAAAAAGAGAGAAGGTTCAAATAAATAAGATTAAAAATGCAAGAGGAGAAATTACAACAGATACCACAGAAATACAAAGGATTATAAGAGAATACTATGAAAAACTATTTGCCTACAAATTGGACAATCTAAGAAATGGATAAATTCTTAGACTCATACAAACTCCAAAAACTGAATCAAGAGGAAATAGAGAATCTGAATAAACCAATCACAAGTAAAGAGATCAAAGCAGTAATCAAAAACCTCCCAAAAAATAAAAGTCCAGGACCGGATGGCTCCTCTGGAGAATTCTACCAAGCACTCAAAGAAGATTTAATACCTATCCTTCTAAAACTATTCAAAAAAATTGAAGAAGACAGAATACTTCCTAACACATTCTATGAGGCCAACATCACTCTGATCCCAAAGCCAGACAAGGACAACACAAAGAAGGAAAACTACAGGCCAATATCACTGATGAACATAGATGCAAAAATCCTCAACAAAATATTGGCAAATTGAATACAGCAATACATTAAAAGGATCATACATCATGATCAAGTGGGATTTATACCAGGGACACAGGGAAGATTCAACAATCACAAATCAACGTGATACACCACATTAACAAATGAGGAATAAAAACCACATGATCATCTCAATAGATGCAGAGAAAGCATTTGACAAGATCCAACATCCATTTACAACAAAAACTCTCAACAAAATGAGTATAGAAGGAAAGTACCTCAACATAATAAAAGCCATATATGACAAACCCACACCAACATCATATTCAATGGGGAAAAACTGAAAGCCATTCCTCTGAGAACAGGAACAAGACAAGGATGCCCACGCTCACTTCTCTTATTCAACATAGTACTGGAGGTTTTGGACAAAGAAATTAGGCAAGAAAAAGAAAGAAAAGGTATCCAGATTGGAAGGGAAGAAGTGAAACTCTTGCTGTTTGCAGACAACATGATTCTACATATAGAAAACCCTAAAGAATCTATGGAAAAACTACTAGGAATAATCGACAACTAAAGCAAAGTTGCAGGGTACAAACTCAACTTGCAAAAATCAGTTGCATTTCTATACTCTAATAACGAACTAACAAAGAGAACTCAAGAATACAATCCCATTTACAATTGCAACAAAAAGAATAAAATATCTAGGAAGAAATTTAACCAAGGAGGTGAAAGACCTATACAATGAAAACTATAAGACATTATTGAAAGAAATCAGTAATGACATAAAGAAATGGAATGATATTCCATGCACATGGATTGGAAGAATAAACATAGTTAAAATGCCCATACTACATAAAGTGATCTATAGATTCAGTGCAATCCCAATCAGAATGCCAATGACATTCTTCACAGAAAAAGAACACAGAATCATAAAATTCATATGGAGCAACAAAAGACCCCAAATAGCTAAAGCAATCCTGAGAAAAAAGGACAAAGCTGGAGGCATCACAATCCCTGACTTCAAAATATACTACAAAGCTATAGTAATCAAAACAGCATGGTATTGGCACAAAAACAGACACACAGATCAATGAAACAGAATTGAAAGCCCAGAAATAAAACCATACATCTACAGACAGCTAATCTTCAACAAAGGAGCCAAGAACATTCAATGGAGAAAAGAAAGTCTCCTCAATAAATGGTGTTGGGAAAACTGGACAGCCACGTGCAAAAGAACGAAAGTAGACCATTATCTTTTGCCATACACCAAAATAAACCCAAAATGGATTAAAGACTTAAAGGTAAGATTGAAACCATAAAACTCCTAGAGAAAAATATAGGCAGTACACTCTTTGACATCGGTCCTAGAAGGATCTTTTTGAATACCATGTCTACTTGGGCAAGGGAAACAAAAGGAAAAATTTAAAAATGGGACTATATCAGAGTAAAGAGCCTCTGCAAGGCAAAGGAAACCAAGAACAAAACAAAAAGACAACCCACCAACTGGGAGAAAATATTTGTACGTCACATATTCGACAAGGGGTCAATTTCCAAAATATATAAACAATTCAGACGACACAACAACAAAAAAAACAAACAACTCCATCAAAAAATGGGCAGAGGGGGCCGGCCCAGTGGCGCAGTGGTTAAGTTCGCACATTCTGCTTCAGCGGCCCGGGGTTCACCAGTTCGGATCCAGGGTGAGGACATGGCACCGTTTGGCAAGCCATGCTGTGGCAGGCGTCCCACATACAAGGTAGAGGAAGATGGGCATGGATATTAGCTCAGGGCCAGTCTTCCTCAGCAAAAACAGGAGGATTGGCAGCAGATGTTAGCTCAGGGCTAATCTTCCTCAAGCAATCAATTAAAAAACTGTCAGAAATAATTGAGTTGGGTAAGGTAAAGGGATACAAATAAACATACAAAATTCAATAACCATGTGACTGAAATATTAACAGGCTTATTGTTATAGTCCTGTTTTCCAATAAACAGTCTTGTAAATAGAAAGTGCTTACTTAGGATTGATTTTTTCCCTAGATTAGATGGAACAGCGGGGCGCTGATAACCAGGCTCTCTCTCTGATGGGGGCTGATGGTGGGAAGCTGTGACATAGTGTTTGCCAATTTCCATAGTGTAAATATTCCCATCATGGCCATGATGTCACTGAATGAAGAACTGGAAAGAGACGCATACAACTGGCTCTCCCCAGCCAGTAGGATCCAGACCACTACTGAACGGAGATTGATTTTATATATTTTCAATATTTATATTTATATGTTTACACATATGTGTGTGTACATATACACACACAATTCCAGTTTTTCTGTGTTCAAGGATAGCCTGATGACATTCTTAATATGCTTAAACAAGAAAATCTGAGAGGATGATGTCTTGCTGACACAATTTATATTGTTTCTATTTGCGTTTCTATTTGCTCTGGTCATCTTAGGTTTCCACTAATATTCTTCATGGTGGAGGAAACTTGACAAAGGCAATAAATTAAACATACCAAGAGAATCAGATTTCTTTAGCACTAAAAATATACACAGTCATCCTTTCTAGTTTTCAAACATATGTGTCGCTTATTTTAATTTAACCATCAGAAGTATGGGCTACCTCCACAGTGCAAGAAAGGTCTCTCATTTCACTGCATCTTATGTACCCTAGCATGTTCCTAAATAACTTCTCATTCATAGTGAAAAATGAAAAAATCAAGGTAGGCTAAAAGGAAAGGCAATGTTCTTGCACGGTGGAAATGGACTTGATCCTGCTTTACCCCTTTTGTAGTTAGAACACCTGCAACGCAGGAGTGAAAACTACGTTTCCATGAGCACTCTGGGAAACACGTCAAGGTGGCTACCAAGTTCTGTATGTGGCCATGTGAGTTTAAAGGAAAATCCAAAGTACAAATGCTTGCTTTAAATAAAAGAAAATCATTTTTTTAGTTTTATGAGGTAGGAGAAGGGGACCAGGACATTCAATTCATGCCAAACTCTGACTGAATTGGCTAACATTACATTTGCGTCTGCTTTTTTTTATAGGCATTTAGGATAATTGACTTGGGCACCTTCACAGTCAACTAATTTAAAAAGCCTTCTTAGCCTAGTAATGCTGGGCCAACAGGTCACAAAAAATATATAGTCCAAATGGCATTCCATAGGAAGAGCGTTACTTCCTCATCTAGACTGTGCAGATTGGCAAAGCCAGCAGTCGAGAGTTAGATTCACTCTATCCCTCTCAGAGATGGCAGAAGAGGAAAAAGGCGATGACCTTCACTGGATGCCTGATGCTGCGGGGTGGGGAGCGGGGTGCAAAGTCTGGGATGGAGAAACAAGAAAAGAAAACTCTTCTGCTTAAGATGTAGTGAGACCCAGAGAAAACAGAAGAGTTGAAGAATCAAAGAGATCTAGAAGCCACGGCCATGAGGCCTGGCCTGGCCCTTGACAGAGCCTTGGCCCTCCCCCCTCACCAGCCCGACAGTTTTGGAGCATTAGCTAAACACTATACTGCTAGAACTTCACTGGGATCCAGTGTGCACTTATTTCAAGGAAAGGAGGCAGCAGTGGTCCCCAACTGTGTACCCTCTGGAGAAGAGGAGCATGTCCCTGGGAGGGACACTCCAGCTGGAGAACAGAAGATCTATGCCCTCAGCTTCTATCCTGGACCCACACTCCCCACTCCCCAAGGGAAGACAGAAACAAGTTCTGAGGGACAGAAACGAAGGCACTCACATTGATTGACAGGTGAGAATTCGCCTTCCTATATCACAGCTGATAAAACCAAATTGTCTTACCAAAAGGAACAAGACTTCTGCAGTAAGGTTATAAAATCAGCAAATTTATACTATCACTGTCAAACAATTTCCCCTCACTTTGGGGTAATGCTAAACTCTTTAAAAAGATTAATTTTAACGACTATTGCAATTCAATGATAAGCATAGATATGTATGTAAATCTTCTCCAAAACAGTCCCTACACAATTCGACATGACTGAACATAATGTAATCCATCAATAAGAGAAAACTACAACATAAAACATCTACTTGAGATTACAGAATAAAGAACAGATAAATATATTAAGACGTAATTTGGGCAGATAACAGAGTGGAGCAGTAAGATAAGGATAACAATGCTTTTATGTTCCTGAATCATTTCGGTGGCTAACGTGAGTCCAAAGAATTCTAAATCATCCCTTTGTCATCCACGCACAGATTGCCAATTAAAATTTTTCCAGCAGCTCAAGATGGGAAAACATTCAGGCTAAACATAATCCCATGCTCTATTTATGTTTATGCTTTCCAGGTGGAGGCATCATGGGAAGAGCTTTTATTTCCCTCAAAACCCTCAATTTAATCCTCTGCTTTCAGGTCATCTCATCTCCCAACAGATCTATTTTTAGCATCCCTTATTACAGCCTTTGATTCCCTTATCTCTATCATCATTTCCTGAAGCAGGACAAAATCTCCTGATGTAGGAAAGATAAACACAAATTTCCTGATACAAAAGTTGAATTGTTGCAAAGCTACCAGAGGATTTTAGACTTTCATAGCCTTGAAAACTGTCTTTCTGACTTATTCTAATACACATCTTCTCAGTGAGCAGATTTAGAAAGTGTGTTGCCAGAAAAGCATCTGCAATACAAACATGAATCAAATATAAATTACATTCGCTCTAAATGAAAACACTACGTTTACTTTCATACAGTGCAAGCGGATTATTGAAAACCCCCCTTTTAGCGTTTAGCACATGGTACTGAAGTGCCTTCAGAGTCCATTTATCCATCTTTCATTCATCTTTCTTTTCCTCGGGTTTCATTTACTCAATAATTCAACCAATATTTCTGGAGGCCTACTATGTGTGCAGCACCGTAGTAAGCACTGGAAACAAAAACGAACACACACAGAACGCACCCTCAGAGGCGTCCAGTGGGGGATGCAGACTTCAAAGCAAGTAATGCAACGGAGGCAGAATGAAGAGGCATGTCCAGGAGACATTACAGGGCAACTGAGGAGGTGGTCAGTTCATGCAGGTGGGGGACGAACCACGGTGTGAGAGAAGCCAGGGTCACAGCTTCAAAAACCAGTGAGGACTTCACAGGATCAAGGGCAAGGAAAGGCCTGCTGGTCTGAGAGAGGAGAATGCGTAAAGGCCTTGAAAATAAATGGTGAGCTAGGAGGCTGGAGACGAGACCAGAAACCTGAACGGTGTTATTCCGTCTTTTCCTTTACTCTTTCCAAGGTGGTCAGGTGGTGACCCAGATTTTTTTTTTTTTTTCCAAAGAAGGGCTGGAGACCCTCTAAGGCTCCTGAGTGGCAAGTTTATTAAACCTGTTTAACTGAGTCAATGGGAGGGTATACTCTCCTCAACCTAGTACACTCACGCCTCACCTCGGAAATAAGTATGCTTGCAGAACTTTAAAGAGAAGATAGACGGGACACAACATA
This sequence comes from Equus przewalskii, assembly GCF_037783145.1. Taxonomy (NCBI): domain Eukaryota; kingdom Metazoa; phylum Chordata; class Mammalia; order Perissodactyla; family Equidae; genus Equus; species Equus przewalskii. Next base: position 54,223,917 of record NC_091849.1, read on the forward strand.
AAGGACCAGGACCCAAGATTCTGTCATGACCATATGCATGATTCTGCTACTAAAATGCAAACAGTTCTGTGCAGGGTCATATCTCACAAACTGTATCCGTCAGCAGTAGGTGACCTCAGCAGGGACTAGCATCAGAATAGCATGGAAAAAAGAGCAGGTGAGAGGGAGAATTACTTAGAAACACAAGTACAATAATTATGAGGTTAAAAGGGCACCAGACACACACTGCTACTTCACAGTTTGGTTTGGACCAGCCCCTACCCACAAAAGCTTTTCTGGACTAGCCCAGCTAATGTAGCATCCAACATCACTTTTTCTGGTAGTCATTCTAGATTCATTTAATGAAATAGATCTCCCATTATATGACACGAAACTAGCACCAGTCCCAGAGAATCTCATAAAGGAATGCCATCAAACCTTAGGAAACAAAAACTACATAAAACAACAACAGGAATCTGAAAAAGTTAATGTTAAATGCTATTTGAACTGTTCCAGGGCATAAAAAAAAGGGAAACTCAAAATTCTTATAAAGTAAATACAGCATTAAAATAAAACCCTGACATAGATTACTCAAAAAGAGAAAACTTCAGACCAAACCCATGTATAAATATTAATGCAAAAATCCTAATGAAAATATCAGCAAGGAGAATCTGCAGCCCATTGAAAGAATACAACATGATGAAGGGGGATTTACTGCAGAAATTCAGGAAGAGTCCAATGTGAGAAAATCCATTATTATATTTCATAGGTCTAAAGAGAGAAACCACACAGTCATCCCCACTGGCACAGAAAAAGCATGGGGGGAAAAATTCAGAAAACAATCTTGATAAAAACATTCAATAATGCTTCAGGAAGGCAAAAAGCTCATCAGGTATTTCAACAAAGGGGATTTAATAAAAAAAAAATTGGTGAAACAGGTGTTGGAGGACTGGAACAGCCAAAAGAGGACACTGAAGTAACCTAGAGATAATACCTGCAGGAAGGAGGTACCACCTATGGAGTTGGGGGTCGGGGGTGGGGAAGGGATTAGGGTACAAGAATATGGGAGCTCAAAGGAAAGGCCCCACAAAGCTGAGCTCAGACCTCTGAGACGGGCTCACTCTTCAGGTGCTGTTAGCGCCTCAGGAGCTCAGAGAAGGGAAGTGCCTTTCAGTTGGGCTCATACCTCTGAGGAGGGGGCACTACCTGGCAGCTGCTGGTACCTCTGAGGGGGAGTGATGAGGCTGGTTCTGGGAGTCCAGAGAAAGAGCTGGAGACTGAGGTGAGATACCTCTACTGGGGCGCCTCTGACAGGACCAGCAAGAGACAGGAAGTGCTTCTCCCTCCTCTCATCTTCTAGACTTCTTCTAGTGCCCCCTATTGACAGATCCCAACAGGAAGCTGTTGAAGGCATCTGGGAAATGTAGTCTGCAGAGTGCCAGCCCCAAGACCAGAGAGTACAGTACATAAGGGCGAGGTAAAGCTGAGAGACCAAGGGTAAATGATCAGCACAAATGGATACTTCTGAATCATAGTAAAATGTATTTATCTCAACCCAAAAGCCAGCTTATGCTTAACAGGGAAACACCAGAGGCATTCCCAGTAAAGTCAGGAACAGGAAAAGGGTACCTACTCTTATTGCTATTATTCACCATTTTGATGGATGTCCTGGCCAATACAAACATAAATAAGTGAAATAAATAAGAAATATAAAAGTTTGAAAGGAGGATGTACAATAATCTCTACTTCCAGATGATGTGTTTCTATACCTGGAAAACCTAAGAGATTTTGCTGAAAAATACTACAAACAGCAAAATAATTAAGTAAACTAGCAGATTACAAGATTAAGATGATAAAACCAACAGTTTTCATGAAACTACAAATAGAAGATATAAAGGGGAACAAAAGATCCTCTTTTAATTGCAACCAAAAAGATAAAATACTAGAAAGAATCTTAACAAGAAAAGAGGAAGAACTACGTGAAAAAGACTCTCGCACAAAAGAAGAGTTGAACTGACAGAAAAGCGCACTGATTTTAGATAGGAAAACTCAAAATCATAAAGATTCAATTCTCCTTTAACAAAATTTACATTTAACATGGTCTCCACAAAAATACTAATTTTTTTTCTTAGAATTAGATAATCTGCTTCAAAAATTCATATGAAAGAAAAAAAAGAGTAGCCAAGCAAAAGAGTATCTCAGTAAGAGGAGACTACAACATATTAAGAAGACTCAATAATTAAAATAGACAATTATGGAGGGCCAAATGCTAATATTTATCAAAATTGAAACATAAACTTTTGACCCCATAATTTTCCATCTGGGAGTTCATCCTACAGATAACATTTGCAAAAATCAGTTTATAATAAAAGGTTAGAAAATTCCTAAATTTCATTAAAAGGGGGATGGTTAAATTATATTCATGTATCCCATGGAATACTATGCAGCTAAGAAAAAGTAGAGTGCTCTCTATGGAAAGTTCTCCAAGATGCATTAAGTGACTAAGAGAAGATGCAAAACAGTGTACACAGTATGTTACTATCCATATAAAAAGGGAGACAAAGTATACTTTTATTTCCTTTTATATAGAAAAATCATGAAAGGACTCTCAAGAAACTAAGAATAGTGATTATCTGGGAGACAGCCTTAAAAATGAAGAACAAGAATGGGATAAAGAATGCTCACTGATATATTTTTAGATGTTTTAATTTTTGAATCATGTGAAGGTTTTGCCTATGCAAAAATTAAACTAAAATTTAGATAAACAAGCAATAACAGCAAATGCTGCCAAGCTAAATCTTTAATCCTTACAGGGAACAGATCCCAGCACAAAAAAGTTTTTCCTGTTACCTTGCTCCACTCCCCCAGGCCCAGTACTAAAATCTTATGCGTAGAGCCAGAAAAAAAAATAATAATAACACACCTAACGTGCCCTTTGATTCCAACACACATGAAATAGAAACTCTCAGGAAAACGCAGATATAGCCACAGAAGAGAAGAAAGGAAGCGTGGACACACACTTCAATGAATCACAAATTCTTATCTGATCATACAGCATGTAAAATTAAGGAAAGAAAAACAGAGTTCCTCAAAAGTAGGGGCAGGTCGTATTCAGCTTGATTTTATTCCATTTAAGCTTCTGACCAAAGGGCCTCTCATATCAGTTGGGTTCACTCTTCTGGTAAGGTGAGCCTTTCAGAACTAACGCCCAAAGTAAGCTGCCCTCCAGGCTTTGGCGGTTCCTGAAGGGGTAAGGAAAGTGGTGATGGTGTGCAGAGCCTCTGGCCTCACCTTGCAGGTCTCAGTATGCAGCCCAGGGACCTATGCCATATCCTGGTTTTGCAGGGCCCCTGACCTTGGGGACTACTAAGGTAGTTATAGCACAGGTATTAGCTAGATTCCAGCTGCTAGAAGGATTTAAAGCAAAAGTTAATAACACAGAAGAGGGGCCAGCTTGAATGAAACCCAAGCAAATCGCCCCTACCTTTTACAGGTGGCCCCTCACCTGTACGAAATGTTTTCATGAAAGCACGAAATAAATGCAATGTGCAGAAGTCGCATAAGTGACTTCAGTTTTAGGCCCAGAAACTAAAATATAAGCTAAAAAATCCTTAATTATAGCTCCCCTTTTGTATACAATCTTTAAGGATAGAGTTCCAGAATTCCATGCATGCTCCCTGCTTTTGCTTTTTTTCCTTATGTGATAAAAGACTAGAGATGAGCTCAAATTCAGCGAGCATCCATTTGAGGCTAAGAATTGACTCTTTGGCCTTACCTGATGATTTTTTGAATCTTTGTCTGAAGTGCATTAGCTGTATGAGATCCAATTTCCTCATCACCACATTAGCAGTCATTTTTCTAACGTTCATTTATATAAAAAAAGATACAAAAAAGCAATAAAATATTCAAATAATTGCACAAATGCTGCTGAACAAAGGAATGTTGCTGAAATTGGTAACAGGCAAGCAGATCTCAAAATATTCCTTTGTCATGATTGAAGGACATAATCCAAAATCCTGGCATGAAAACCTGTTTAGAGACGACATTAATATGCTCTATGAAAGGGAAGGTTATATACAGTCAGAAATCTGAAGAGGCAAGCAACCCCTTATATTGTGGAATTCAAATGTCAGACACTCTGCTGCCTCCCTGTCAGTCTTTTATAACCTGGAATGAATTAGGTTGAAGTGATTACCCTCTAATTATATCCACCTGCATTCTTCACGATGCAAATGGCATTCTGATCGGAATTGAGGGTAGAAGTTTGGGGACGAGAGGCAAAGGGGATTGTAGGAGTTCAGGGGCATGTAGGGGCAGGGCAAGCCTAGGTAAACCCTGGGGAAGGGGCTGTGGAAGCCAGAAACCAGGCTTGACAGCTGTAGGCACGTAAAGAAGCAAGAGGAGAATGAGAAAGAGGGAGGAGGGAAAACCACAGAACCAAATTTCGGCTACTCTGTATTTTCTCAGATATGCCCTAGTGACTCCAATTATTTCACCCACTTAATCCCATTCATCCATTCATCAAATATTTACCAAACATGAAATATTCAACAAATTCTGAGTAATTATGCATTCCATGCCAGAAGCCAAACAAGGCTATGGAGACAAGATAAAAACTACATAGTACCTGCCTTGAGAAGACAGACGTATAAATCCCTACATCTGGAGCACTGTGAGATAAAGAGAGGAAAGAAGTGATGTTTAATCCTCGTTTTGAAGTATGAATAGGAGTTTGCCACACACACACACACAAAAGAGTAGAGGAATTCTAGCACTGGCAATAGCAGGAAAACATAGAAGAGGCAGACCTTGAGCAGCTGGGCCTTCTTTGAGTTTAGGGTATATATGCTTTAGAGGTAAGCTAGGGTTGAGACTGAGAAAGGGTATACTACCTGGAAGCAACGGGAAGCCATTAAGCAAAATGAGTGGAAGATCAGCTCTGAGTATAGACAGCTAAGTCTGCCAAGAGTGTAATAAAAGGTGACCTGGAAGCCAGAGCCAAGGAGATTGAATAAAAGACTACTGTAAGAGCCAGTTCCCACACTGTCTCTGGCTTGTGAGCTTTACGTTTGTCACTATTACATTATATTTCATTAGATGCTACTCATCTTTCCGGCTACACCCCTTACCAGGTGACTACAATTTATCCTCCAAACAGGTGCATTTTTAAGAGTGAATGGGGACACTCATCAGAGGAGATGCTAAAACAACAGGCTTAAACTCCGATTCTCTCTGGAAAGGGGGTGATGAAATCTCCTCATCACTGCGTGTTGTCAACATAACACATGTTCTGATCTGAGAAAAATGGCAACTCTTGCTTTTCCATTTAGTTTTTTGTTTTTTAAATTACTTTTTGGTATGCTCTGAGTTGATAAATTTTAGCTTGTTGGCTGTGAATGGTTCAGCTCAAGAGGTGAATAGTTACTAATTTGTTGATGGTCAGTGCACCAGTCAGTGCATTTTACTGGGGCATACACATAGTCTCCATTATCTCACGGAAAGATCATCCATTTGGTGACTGTCCCAGGGCGGCTGCCCTCTGCAATTGAGGATGCTTCCAGGCTGGCCCTTCCAATTGTCAGTTAATGTAGACTCAGGAAACAAATCAATTTGAATATTAATCTTAAAAAAAAAAACATAATCAGAAAACTATATTTTCTTCAAAAAATATTATAACATATTCCAAAGCCAAAGACTGATATCCACTAAAAGAGTTTCCTACTGTTTCTTTGAACAATATAGATAACAAAGAGTTACCAAAGATGTCTAAAAAAGAAATATTTTTTTTTAGTTTTCTGGATTACTCCCATACACGCTCCCTATCAGTTGGCAGCATCTCTCTGTTTTTCTAAGCTACACACACTACTTCAGCTTTAATTAAAGGCCCGTTGCCATAGTTTCTCAGAGAACAGCTCAAGGCATGCTTGAGTCCATTATTTTCTTGAGGTTTTTAGAGAAATTGTAATATAGCAGTAGCCAGCCAAAATTTCCCAATTTTACCTCCCACACAGTACAGCATATGATTCAGACGTATACCTAGGTATTCTAAATATTTTAAGAGACTCTAAACAACCAAGAATGTTATTTAAAAATCAGACTTTGGTTTCTTCTCTTCTGCCACATCGGTAACATAGCCAGCAGACTGCAGCTCAGTCAAAGACAGCAGACCGAGGGGGAACTCAGCCTAACAAATACCCTGAATGCATCTGTGGAAAACACCGGTACATTGTTCTTTCTAATAATAATGGAGAAATGCACTTGTTATTTACATGTTATATTTACATGTTATAATAATCACATTGCTTCATATTTTCTAATAACTCAGAAATGTAAATTCCACTATGCTTGAAACAGGAACTCTCAGAAAATAGATTAAATAATGGAAATTCATTTCTTGAAGGATTTCAAAAATTAAAAAGTAGAGCTCAAAGAATCTTATTTCTTAAAGCTGAAACTTGATTCCATCTGAGTCCCTACTCTGCTTTCAGATGGCAATTACCATTATCTCTAAGTCCTGAAGAGCAAGCTCAAAGGTTATTCTGAGCTTTCAAGGTTAAAGAATGTGAATTAACGCTCATCCCTATGAACCTCACAAAGGCAAGCGCCAGTTCAGCTCGCAATTCAGTCCCACTTTTCTGCTTCTAGGTAACCATGAGCAGGGACGGTGCAGGCAAAAGGACCAGGGTTGGAATTTCAGCTCTGGGAATCATGCGGCCATGGGTAAGTGATGATTAAATGAGATAGGACATATGTAAAGGTAGGAAAGCTCTCAGAAAATGGCAGCTATTATCATTTCCCTATAACTAGGTCATCTCCTGGACAGGATATGGGGCAGGATGAAGTCTCACTATTTTCGGAAGAGCCTAAAATCATCTCCTCCCTTTGACTATCATTCTAAGAGCTAATATAAACTACTCAATTACTGATTTTTCCAACTTAAATATTACACAAATCATTTGACTTCCTCATTCTGTATCACTAAACTTTCTCTTATTCTCTTTTCTGTGCAAGATGAAGAGATTCTAAAAAATATCTGAGAGACAGAAGGACCATATTTCTAACCAGAAGCATAGGGAAATTAAAGACGCCCTATGCATGTGAGAGTGTAGGGCTTTACTAAAGAATACACGCACAGGGAAGGAATGAAAGTTCCATTCTGTCAGAGCTCTCAGGCTCTGTGTGCTTCATCTTTCAATTCGATAGGCTTACACACACACAAAAAAAATCACATGCATTATTTTCCCTGATTCTCACAATGTCCTGTAAAAACACAGAACAGGTATTGCTCTTTCTGGCTTACAAAAGAAGCAAGTGAACCTTGGCAATGTTAAGTGGTTCACCCATGGTAAGCTAAGGAACAGGGCTTGACCTCAGGCGTTTAACACCTAAGTCAGGATCCTCTCCACCACACCTCTCCACTTGGTCAGCATCCTCTCCACCACACTTCTCCACTGGGTCAGGATCCTCTCCAACATACCTCTCCACTGGGTCAGCATCCTCTCCACTGGGTCAGCATCCGCTCCACCACACCTCTCCACTGGGTCAGCATCCTCTCCACCACACCTCTCCACTGGGTCAGCATCCGCTCCACCACACCTCTCCACTGGGTCAGCATCCTCTCCACCACACCTCTCCACTGGGTCAGCATCCTCTCCACCACACCTCCCCACTGGGTCAGCATCCTCTCCACCACCCCTCTCCAGTGGGTCAGCATCCTCTCCACCACACCTCTCCACTGGGTCAGCATCCGCTCCACCACACCTCTCCACTGGGTCAGCATCCGCTCCACCACACCTCTCCACTGGGTCAGCATCCTCTCCACCACACCTCCCCACTGGGTCAGCATCCTCTCCACCACACCTCCCCACTGGGTCAGCATCCTCTCCACCACCCCTCTCCACTGGGTCAGCATCCTCTCCACCACACCTCTCCACTGGGTCAGCATCCGCTCCACCACACCTCTCCACTGGGTCAGCATCCTCTCCACCACACCTCTCCACTGCGTCAGCATCCTCTCCACCACACCTCTCCACTGGGTCAGCATCCTCTCCACCACACCTCTCCACTGGGTCAGCATCCTCTCCACCACACCTCTCCACTGGGTCAGCATCCTCTCCACCACACTTCTCCACTGCGTCAGCATCCTCTCCACCACACCTCTCCACTGGGTCAGCATCCTCTCCACCACACCTCTCCACTGGGTCAGCATCCTCTCCACCACACCTCTCCACTGGGTCAGCATCCTCTCCACCACACCTCTCCACTAGTCTCCTCTCCAGCACACCATTCAGCTTCTCACACTGCCCTATCACTGAAGGATGGTGAAGGGAAGCCGAGAAACATCTCCCCAAGGAGTTTCTGTAGCCGCCCCATATATTCCTGACTATGCACTTCTTTGCTATTAAAACAAACAAACAAACTTGGAGTACATCACCCTGAAGGGTACTCCTACCTCTATGCTGCAGGAAAAAGATCTGAGCTGGAATTTCAAGTTGTAAACTGTGGATTGGGGATGACTTTGTGAATGACTATTTCTCCAAGTATCACAGGTAATTTACAGAAAGTCACCTACAATATCTCACACCCGAACCACGGTGGGAGCTAAAGCTCGACCTGCCCTGCCAAAGGCACTACCCAGGACAAATTTTCACCTGGCAGAGATTTTCAAAAATAATCCCAATCCTAACTAGACAAGGATATCTGGTCACTTCCTGCAGGAGTTCTTCCCTGGGGTTTATCTCTGCCCTAGGAAGCCACAGATGAGCGTCAAGAGGAATCCTGCAGACACTGGAAAGGATATGCAAAAGTGTAAGTCTTATGTATCTTAAATTTTTCCAGAGATGTAGACCATAGCTTTCTTCAGATTCTCAGAACGCACCCCCAAAGGTTAAGATCCTGCAAGAGGACTTCAGAACAGCAGAAATTAGACTTCATTATTATTTAATTTTTAAAGTTTTAAGTTTCTAGCATGGGTACTGCAAATTTCTATTATACTGCATCACCTTTAAAAAGCTAGATGATTTCACCAAATCTTCCCAAATATATTTGGGATTCCTTTCGGATGCCCTACAGTAGCTTTCAAAAGAGACGGTTACACCCTAGATAGATAGTCTGAAATGCTGGCCCATGCCTCTGTCTCCTCCCTGCAGAGCGGGCAGCGGCAGGAATTTACTTACTTAATGTTTGTCAATGAGCCTCCAGAGTTGGTCAGTTAGTTATTTAAAACTTGTTAAAGGTCTACTGCTTAATTATTTCTTAACATGAAAGTTTTACTCTCTTTGTAAATAACATCAGTAAACATGATGAAATGTATATTGTTTTCTCTAAAATCTGCAGGTAATTCTCTAATCTCAATCTATTTGGTTTTAAGAATTTGGAGGGAAATCCAGAAAACCTGGAGAATGATGAGATTGGACAAAAAGAAAAAATAATTTTTGTTAAACGAAAATGTATTGAGGTTAGATTCCTAACAATTCTGTATAATGATGAAATAAACGGAATCTTCAGGATTGCATGAGTTGTGTGTAGCAATACACAGTGTACCAGCATCATCTTGCTAGATGGCAAAATGCTACAAGATTTTCCAAATAGTTAATAAGTAAAAAGAGAAAAGTACTGAGCTTAAGGTGGAGGGGGAACAGACTAATTAAAAACAGATCGTGGTTCTGGTTACAATCAAGTAGAACAAGCATATGTCTCCCAATGAACACAACTATACAACTGAACGCACTGAGCAGCTATTTGAGGATTTCATAACGTAAATACTAGCAAAGGGTTTGAAGTAAAAAGTCAGAATTTGAAGTACCACCAAACCAGTGGTGAGTTTGCGGTCTGACCTCCAGGACCCTCCAGCCTGAATGCAACATAGCAGCACAGAGCCTGAAACCCGGAGCTGGGTACTGAGGCTCAGACAGACACCCCCAGGAAAAGCCCCCTTATTCCTGCTTGAGGAGTGAGAACAGGCATTCTTAAGACTCAGACAGAATCTCAGAAATCCCCCATTTTTTTCTTTGAGTTCTCTTCAGCCCAACCGCTCAAGCAATCCCACAGAAATCCCAAAGGGACAGGAACCAACACTCTTAGGAAGGAAACCTTCCTCTCTGATCCCAAGAGAGTGGGGCAAACTCTCATCACTTTATATTCTCTCTCTTCCAGATGCCTGGCCCTGGTCACAAGGGCCACAGAAGTGTGCAACAGAACAGGATAACGAGAGCCCCGACTTTCTGGCTAGACAAACAAAAAAGGAATCTGAAAGTATTACCAACTTTATCAAAATTAAAAGGAGTAAAAGGGAACACTATCAGGCCAACAGATTAGACACTTTAGATAAAATGAACAAATTATCAAACTGACTCAAGAAGAAATAGAAAATCTGAAGGGGCATACAAAAAGTGAAACAATTGAATACTTAAATTTTAAATTGATAACTTAAAATATTCCCACAAAGAAAACACCAGCTTCAAATAGCCTCACTGATGAACTCTATCAAATATTTAATAGAATTAATACCAATAATTCACAAGCTCAGAAAAGAGACAAAAACTCAAAATGGATCACAGACAAAATTTAAGAACCAGAACTGTAAAATTTCTAGAAAAAACATAGCAGAAAATTTTCATGACCTGGGGTGAGGCAATGAGGTCTTAGATATGACACCAAAAGCATGATCCATAAAGGAAAATAATTGATAAGTCGGACTTCATAAAAATTTTAAACTTTTGCACTTAAAAGATACCATTAAGTAAATGAAAAGACAAACCACAGAAAGTAAGAAAAGCCCTTGCAAATCATATGTCTGTTAACAGACTTGTATCCAGAATATATAAAGAACTTACAGCTCAATCAGGAGCCACAGTACCCAATTTAAAAATGGACAAAGTTTAGCTGTGGTGTGACTCTGTCCTCAGCAGCTGTTCTCTGGAACAGCAATCATTCATCTCTGTCTGCCTTCTCTCTCACCTAAGTGTTGGCCACCACAAACATGAGCCCACTGAGGCCCCAGAACTATCTTTTCGGTTGGGAACTAAAGGCCAACAAAGATTATTATGTCAGGTGGAAAATGATGAAAATAAGCACCAGTTATCTTTCAGAACTGTCAGTTATGGGCCGGCGCACAGGAAGAACTGGATATTGTTGAAGCAGGGGCAAAGAATTACGAGGGCAGCCCAATTAAAGCAACACTGGCAATTTGGAAAATGTCTGTACAGCCAATGGTTTCCCTTGGGGGCTTTGAAATAACACCATCTATGGTCTTACAGCTGAAGTGTGGTTCAGGGCCTGTGCATATTAGTGCACAGCACTTAGTAGCTGTGGAGGAAGATGCAGAGTCAGGAGATGAAGAGGAGGAGGATGGGAAACTCTTAAGCATATCTGGAAGGTGATCTGCTCCTGGAAGTGGTAGCGAGGTTCCAGAGAAGAAAGCTAAACTTGCTGCTAATGAAGATAATGATGATGAAAAAGACGAAGATAATGACGAAGAAGATGATGATCATCATCATGATGAAGATGATGAGGAAGATGATGAGGAAGCTAAAGAAAAAGCTCCAGTAAAGAAATCTGTATGAGATACTCTAGCCGAAGATGCACAAAAACCAAACCAGAACGGAAAAGACTCCAAACCATCAATACCAAGATAAGTTCAAAAATCCTTCAAAAGAAACAGGAAAAACTCCTAAAACACAGACAGGACCTAGTTCTGTAGAAAGCATTAAAGCAAAAATGCAAGTAAGTAAAGAAAAGAGTGGTTATCTTCCCAAAGTGGAAGCCAAGATCATCAACTAGGCGAAGAATTGCTCCAGATGACTGACGAGGAGACTATTCAACATCTCTGGCAGTGGAGAAAGTCTCCTTAAGAAAACAATTTAAACAGTTTGTTATAATCTTCCATCTTATTTCATTTCTGTAACAGTTGATATCCGGCTGCCCTTTTTATAATGCAGTACGGGAACTTGCCCTACTGTGTCTGATAAGTGTTGTCCAGGTTCCATCGCCAAGAATGTGTTGTCCACAATGCCTGTTTAGTTTTTAACAGTGGAACTCCACCCTTTGCTTGGTTTTAAGTATGTATGGAATGTTATGATAGAACGTGGTAGTAGTGGTGGTCAGACAAATGGAAACGGTAGAGAGATAAAAATATACACTGAAATAAACTAAATATTTTAACAAAGTAAAAAACTAAAATGAAAATGGGCAAAGCTTTGAACATTTTACCAAAGAAGATCTATAAGCTACTAATAAGCACATGGAAAAATGCTCAAAATCATTAATCATTAGGGAAATGCAAATTAAAACTACAGAGATACCATTTCAGACCCACTAGAATAATCAAAAAGACAGATAATAACAAGTATTATGAAAGATGTGGAGAAACTGGAACCCTCATTCATTGCTGGTGAAAATATTAAATTGGACAGCTACTCTGGAAAACAGTTTGACAATTTCTTAAAAAAATTAAATATAAACTTACCATACAAGCTAGCAATTCTACTCCTAGGTATCTGCCCAAGATAAATGAAGAGATATGTCCACACAGGGATTTTAAGCAATTAAAATTTGCATTATTTATAAGAGCTAACAATTAGGAGAAAAATCCAGTGTCTATCAAATGGTGAATGGATAAACAAAGTATGGTATACTCAGAGAATGGAATATTACTCAGCAATGAAAATGAACAAACTGCTGATTCATGTTACAATGTGATACATGTTACAACACGAATGAACCTCAAAACCATTAACCTATATAAAAGAAGCCAGATGCAAAAGACTACATATTATATGATTCCACTTATATGCAATGTCCGGAAAAGGCAAATCTATAGACACCAAAAGCAGATTAGCGGTTTTGTGGGGCCAGAGGGAGGAAAAGGGATTGACTGCCAACAGGCATGAGAAATCTTTCTGGGGTGATAGAAAGTATTCTAACACTACAAATGATACCTCAAAAAATTGTTGAAAATTTGAGTCAGGCCTTGAAATTTCAGGTGGAAGTAATCTCCATATATATGAAAGCCAAAATACCGGAAAAGACTGTCTAGTGATAACAACAGAAAAAGCTTAAAATGAGTGATTTGGGGAGAGTAGACAGCAGCAAACTAGAGATAAATCAAAAGATTATGGTGGATTGCAAAAGCATTCTCAAGACTACGCAGCTCCTCCCACCAGGATTATATTTCCCCCACTCTCTGTGACTTGCTTTGGCCAAAACAATGTGTGAGCAGAGGCACCAGACAAATTCAGAGCCTAGACCTCAAGAGGCCTCACGCAGTTCCACCTTTGCTGCTTTTGAAGCCTGAATCTAACCACATGTGAACCAACCTGGGTTGGCTCCCTGGAAGAGGAGAGTCCCGTAGAGGAAAACTGTGAGTCGGCCAGAAGCCGACCAAGACACACGAGTTTGTTCCACCTGTGATGAGCAAAGCCTGATTTAGATCAGAACAACTGCCCAGCTGAGCAAAGCTCAAAGTGCCAATCCCCAGAATTGTAAGCTAAATAGTTAATGTTTTAAGTGATTTGTTACAAAGCAGAAGCTAACTGATACACTAAAAGGAGCACACATGACTACTGGATAACACAACGAACCAAATGACTGAGTTCTGTGAAGAAGCCAATAAGGATAGGCCTCCTAGGCACAAGAATAGACAAGCAGTCAATGAAATTGACTCAGGTCTGGGAACTGTCAAAGTCACTGAGGCAGAGGAACTAACTGTACCAGCAAAGTGAGAATTACTTGATTAAGGGTCTACACCAAGCAGACAGGCAAGTGAAGTTAAGGCAGAAAGTGTTGACAGGCTGAAACCTAGGGAAGATTTAGGACTAGAGGTCCTGATGAAGGTAAGAAGGAAACTCATGAGGGGAACGTGATGAGGTGCAGAGACAGGTGGGTGTGTGGTCAAAGAGAGCTATTTCAGAATTCAATCTGGAAATTAGAGCAGCTCTAAGACAGGATGAAATATGCACAGGTTGGATGGACAGAAGTATGGATAACTAGAGGGCTATAGATATTTGTCTATTTCAACTAAGTTGTCAAAATTTTTGGCATAGAGTTGTACACAGTATTCTCTTATTCTTTTAATATCTGTGGGTTCTGTAGTTTAAAACTCTCACATATCATACCAGTGATTTTTGTTTTTCTCTTGACCAGTCTAGCTAAATGTTTACAAACTTCGCTGATCTTTTCAAAGAACTAATTTCAGCTTTGTTAATTTTCTCTATTATATGTTTCTTCTCTATTTCATCAATGTCTGCTCTTATCTTTATTATTTCCTTCCTTCTATTTACTTTGTGTTTACTTTGCCTTTTTTATCCTCTAGCTTCTTAAAGTTGAAAATTTATTAGATTTTAGACCTTTCTTCTTTTCTAATACAAGAAGTTAAAGCTATATGTTTTCCGCTCAGAACTGCTTTGGCTGCATCCCACAATTTTGAGATACTGTGTTTTCGCTATCTTTCAGTTCAAAATATTTTCTAGTTTCCCTTATGGTTTATTTTTTAATGCATGGATTATTGAGAAGCCTGCTGTTTACTTTCCAGATATTTGAGGGGCTTTTTATTATCATTATTGTTGCTATTATTGTTGTTGATTCCTAATTTGATTGTGTTATGATCAGAGAACATATTCCATATGATTTCAATCCTTTTAAATTTAAATTTAAATTTACTGTGACTTGTTTTACGGCCCAGAATACAGTTTTTCTTTGTGAATGAGTCATGTATGGTATTCTATAAATACCAATTAGGTCAAGATAGCTGATGGGCTTATTAAGATCATCTATATCTCTACTGATTTTACGTATGGATGTTCTATCAATTGCTGAGAGAATGATGTTAAAATAATCAACTATGATTACAAAATTATCTATTTCTCCCTTTAATTTTGACAATGTTTACTCATGCACTTTGAGGCTCTGTTATTAGGTATATACATATTTATGATTATGTCTTCCTGAACAATTAGCCCTTTTATCATTATGTAACACCCTCTTTATCTCCGTTACTACTATTTGCCTTGATATCTATTTCATCTGAAATTAACACAGCCATCTAATCTTCTTAAGCTTATGGTTTGCATCATTTATGTTTTCCCATCCATTCACTTTCACTCTGAGTCTTTCAGTGCATCTCTTATAAATAGCATCTAGTCAGGTCTTATAATTCATCCATTCTGATAACCTCTGTCTCTTAATTGGAGTGTTTAGTCCATTAATATTTAATGTAATTATTGATATGGTTGGATTTGGGTCTACCATCTTATTAATTTTCAGTCTGTCCCACTTTTTGTTCCTTTGTTCCTTCATCCTTTCCTTCTTTGGATCATTTGGATATTTTTTAGAATTCAATTTTGGTTTATCTATCAGCTTTGCATTATTTTTTATTGGTTGCTGTAGGGATTAAAATACGCATCCTTAACTTTTCATTCTCCTTAGAGTTAATACACCATTTGATAAAATGTGGAAATCTTGAAGTCGCATAGGGAGTCCATTTACTCTCCTGCACTTCTCCACACTATAGTTGTCAAGGCTCTATATACATCATAAACCGCAAAAATGTTATAATTTGTGATTTAAACAATTATATATATTTAAAAGAAATTAAGTTGGTCTGGCCCCATGAGTGAGTCGTTAAGTTCACACACTCTGCTTCAGCAGCCCAGGGTTTTACCAGTTCAGATCCTGGGGGTGGACATGGCACCGTTCATTAGGCCACACTGAGGTGGCGCCCCACATGCCACAACTAGAAGGACCTACAACTGAAAAAATATACAACTACGTACTGGGGGGATTTGGGGAGAAAAAGCAGAAAAAAAAAGATTGGCAACAGTTGTTAGCTCAAGTGCCCATCTTTAAGAGAAAAAAAAAGCTTTTAAAAAAAGAGAAATTAAGAGGAATAAAACAGTATTTTATATTTATCTTGATATTTGGTATTTCTTTTTCTCTTTATTCAAATTTACCACCACACTGCTCAAAACTAGTTGAACAAAGGTTACCAAAGCATACCATTTCGCCCTCACCTGGCACGAACACACAAATTACACATTAAAATCGCCCCTGATCTCTTCTCTTAAGATCATGACAGTTAAAACAATACCACTTGGCACCAATGTGATTGTAAACAAAACATAAATTCAGGCACTGGAATTGGGTGACGATACCAGTGATAAGGTAAACTGGTTACAAGATGATTCAAAATCTACTTATGCATATTGATTTTTCAGATTATAAATTGAAATGAAAACTTTGAATATTAAAA
The DNA here is from genome assembly GCF_037783145.1 of Equus przewalskii. Taxonomy (NCBI): domain Eukaryota; kingdom Metazoa; phylum Chordata; class Mammalia; order Perissodactyla; family Equidae; genus Equus; species Equus przewalskii. The sequence continues at coordinate 54,240,142 of NC_091849.1, forward strand.
CTTCTGTTCAAAATTCTCACATCAAAGTATGAAAATTTCTTCAATAATGAATAAAAATATCAGGGAATATTTTCAACTCATTTTTAAAAGTGTCTGAATCTGTGTATTTTCAAAGTAAACAAAGGATGTTAACTAAGGCATAACTGTGAGTGTGTCTGAAATAAAAAATGAAAAGCATCTGTCTCTTTCCCCTTAAGTAAAAGAGTGATACAAGAACATTTGCAAAGTTACAGAATTCATGAGAATAGAGAATTAAACTGACTTGTAGAAAATGTCAAATATTCACTCATTCAACAAACATTTACTGAGCTTTACTCTGTGTCAGACCCTGAGTTAAGAACTAGGGATTGAGACTACCTTCAGATACAATCTTATAGGAGAGACAAACAGAAACCTCAATTATGATGATGAAGAGGGAGCCGAGAATGTTTTCTGAAGGAGATGCCCTACGAACTGGATTTTGAAGAAGAGCTGGAGTCAGCTTGCTGTGCCTGAGTATTTTTGTTCTTACTGGGGGAGCGGGGGGCAATGAGAGGAAAGGAGAAAAAGAGAGACTTTCTCGGTTGAAAATAACGTGGATAAAAACAATAATCTTCAGATCATGGTCCGTTTGAAAAATTATTAAGAAGTGTCGGCAAACGGTTAGACTAGAACTGCCACAACAACAGAAGTATCGGGATTCCTCTGATGTTACATTAAAAAAGTTGCACTCTGTCACCTTGAAGGAAGCGGGAAGCCACTGAAGGATTTTCAGCAGGTGGGGGAATGCGCCTTACCCAACCTATTCTCCCTTGTCTGCCTCTACTATGGAAGCCGGGAAAAATAAAAGTTGACGTCCCAACTCTCCTTGCTGTGAGAGATGGCCTTGCAGCACAGTTCTGACCAGCGAAGTGTAAGACGGAATCTAACTGGAAAGGCTTCTGGCAAAGATTTTGATTTCCTGATGAACATCCTTCCTTGGCTGATTCGGCCGCTTCCCGTCCTTCCTTCTTTGAATTTGGGCATGATGTCTGGAGCTGTGCCAGCCACCCTGCAACCATGAGGGAAAGGCCAGGATTATCCCAAATATACCAGCAATGACACAGCAGAGCTGCTTAAGCAAAGCCTGCAGCATCTCTAGACTCCTTGCTACGAGAGAGTAGAAGCTAGTGCCACTCTCCAAAACAGGGGCAGATCCGGAGAGAGACTGATGAGTTCAGTGTTCGGTCTGAGATGCCTATGGTACCTCCGTGTGAAGATGAGGAAAAGACAGTTGACTCTCTGTATCTAGATGTCAAGACTGACATCTGAATTTGAGATACCGATTTCAGAGTACACATTATATGGAGGTAGACTAAAAAGTAAGCATGGTGAGATCCTACAAGTAAAGCTTGAACAGGATGAGTAAAAACGAGGCCCAGCAAATCTATAAGGACAAAAAGGAGATTAGCGCTTGCCTAGGTAGGGTTAGGGGGTGGAGGTGGGAGGGGAGTGAGGAGTGACTGCTAATGGGTATGGAGTTTTTGGGGGGGATAATGGAAATGTTCTAAAATTAAACTGTGTGATGGCCACAGGCCCCTGTGAACACACGAAATTGTACCACTGAATTGTACATTTGAAATGGGTGGACTGGAACATCAACATACAAGCAAAAAGGGGATCCAGCGCAGGAACAGAGGGAGCCACTCCCAGAAAAGGGGGGGGGGATGAAGAGAGTATTGTCCAAAAAGCTGGAAGACAGAGTTTCAAGAAGGGATCACTGGCCAACAGTGTCAAATACAATAGAGGTCAATTAAGCTAAAGATGGAAACATTTGACTTAATTTGGAAATCACCGGTGAGCTAAGCATGAGTGCTTTTAAGTAGGCACAGCAGAAGCCAGACTATACTAGGTTGAGAAATAAATGAGAGGTGAGGAACAGGAGGTGACAAATACAGAACCTTTTCCAGGAAACTTTTCTTGCCAAGAGAAGAGCTGGTGGTATAGGGAGGTTTGTATTGTATTGAAAAGGAAGTACGTTTGATGTTCACGTGTGAGGGAAAGGAGCCAGCAGAGAGGAAGCAATAGAAGACAAAAGAGGGGGTGACTAATGGAGCACCCTCAAGAATGGGAAGAAAGGAATTCACGACATAAGCATAAAATCTTAGTATGGGGGACTGACGCATTTTCATCGGACTGGGAGGGCGTTTAAGACGCCATTTAGTTTGTAAGGGCAGGACGTTTAAGGTGCTATTTCTTGATGGTATTGATGTTCTCTGTGGGTTAGGAGACGAAAGTCACTGGCTGAGGGCGAAGGAGCAGGCTCAAGGGTCTAGGGAGGACATACACGTTTAGAAGAATAATTATGGGAGAGGGATGTTCAAGGAAGAAGCTGAAAAGCAGAGACACACATTTCAAAACCTTTCAAAAACTACATTTCCTAGTTGACAAAACTGGCCTTGGACGTAATGAATCGCCTGCATTTATTATACTTTGTTTTAGCATTTGTAATGACCACACTGAACACGTGAGCAGGCTGTCACAAATCCCCAAACATATGGGGTCTGCAGTCAAAATATAACCCAATGATGCTTGAGCATGGACCTGAAAAACATGGTACCCTGCAAACGCAGCTTCAGGGTGACTGGAAAGGCCCACAGCCGGTCATCCTCCCAGGCCCTCTGCAGCAGAGGCCACGACTCTTCATTCTCCAGGAGAGTGAAAAAGAGTGATCGGACTGTCGTGCTATAGTCGCCAGAAAAGAAACCAAAAGGCGATTTTTCACCTCTCTTGAGAGGGCTCATAGCAGGTGCCCTCCTGAGGTGTTCAAATAAAATAATGTTATATCAAAGCCCTTTGTTAACCGTCAAGTAGTATACAAAAATTACTGCTATTGTAGCTCGCACTGACTTACATTTTCCAGCTCCATTTCCTTTATGCAAACTCAAGAATCCTTTGTTCTAATTCTATCGGCATATTATGAGCTCTGAAAACAGCCATGTGCCTTCCTAAATTCTGCGGCTGGCCTGGGGGTTTGCTCTCTTTCCCTCTCTGCCTAGCCAGGGACAACCCCATCTGCATGCTTCAGCATAAATATCACCTCCTCCTAGAAGCCTTCTCTGATCACCCCAGCTAGAAGCAATCATTTCATCAGAACTCTTCCAACCATTCCTTTTCTACACATAATTTGTTGCTTGATATTAATGCTAATTATATCTTTATCTTTACCTGCCTTAAGCTCCCAGAAGGCAGGAATCATGTTTCACACAATGCCTTTTTAGCATGATGCTTTGCACATAGCAGAAACCTGGCCTGTTACTTCTGGAAGAGGCTTCAGAGATCATCCTCATGCTCCCAGTGAGAACACCAAGTCTAAGTCTCAGAGACACTAAGAGACTCAACCAAGATCACACAGTTAGTGGCAGAGCTGGAACCCCAAATCAGGACTTTGAACTCTTAGTCCTGCTTTCCTTTCATTAAACCAATACTTGCTGTTATTAGCCTGGCTCTATTTTGTAAATCAAATCTCAAAAAGAGTCATTCTGGAGGCTTAAGGTTAGACAAAGATTCACACTTCTCCGGAAAAGCTCTTGTTTCAATTCCACCTAGATTGCATTTAATTGGCTTGAAGGAATGAAAAAAAAAGCGCGATTTGTCCTCTTTTCTTTTTTTTGCTTTCAGCATTCTGTTTTGTCGCCATGCAGCTAAAGTAAGGGTAAATTATATGGTAGTGGCGACTGGCGTAATAAAGCTCTGTGAATAGGGTGAATTTGTCTTCTTTACAAACGTATTGGCTGTACTCGTACATCTCGGCCTCTGATGCTCTCATCACATTTGTGATTCATAGTGGGAAACAGCACAGCAGTTCAGTTACTGTAACAGAAGAAGCCAGCAACTATAAAATTTCAGCACTGTATTGGGAGTGACCTAGAAGTAATCGTCAAGGACAGGGGCTATTCCTCAGATCTTTTGTTAGCCCCACTATCCAACATCCTACCTCACCCACAATGAAAACATAAATGTGCTTATTTTGCAAAGAATTGGGTGAAGCTAAATGAACACTACGTCATGCGTAGAGTTCAACTGAAGACTGATTTAATTAGTATAAATTAATTTTGACCTAGAATTTAACTCTAAGTAGAAAAATGTATTTGTAAAGGTAATGTAATTGTAAAAGATAGCTAAATAATAAACTATCATTTTCTCTAATCCACTAAATTGAGTAATTCTTAATGAAAGACGACAAATTAATGAGAAGCTGTGAAATATGGTTATTCTGCTGACCATTCTTCCACTGTTTGGCACAGGGACACTCAAGGAACATAATGAGGCCAAGAGGCTTGTGTGGACCAGCCTTTCATCTAGGATAATTTGGATAATCACTGGAAAAACCTAAAGGATTTGCCCATTCAGCTTTGAAAGAAATGTCTGCTAAAAATTCCCTCGACTTAGCTTCTCTCTTTCATTGAGAATTTAGGGTATATTATTCTCTGAGCTGTGAGCGACACAGTTCACCACCACAAGGCAGACAATTGTAGCCAGGGACTTCTTGTCTTACTCAGTCCTCATCTGGCTACGTGACTCTTCGGGAACTGCTTGAGTTAACTCTTTTGATGCCTTGACCTGAAAGGGGAAGGGAAGACATTTACTCAAATCCTGACACACATAAAACACCCTCTTCCCCCTCCTGACACCACACAAGGCTTCCCTTATTCCACGGAGCTGATGAATGGGGATCATTTACGGCTGTTCACTCTGGGTATTCTCAAAGGGCATTATAATTGTCTTCATTCTCCTGAAGTACTCCCAGGACTCTTTCTCATAATCTAATGGTACCTCAATTACCCATATCACTTTCCAAAATTTCCCTAAAATCAGGATTGTCACTACCTGATCTTCACCACAGGAGTCTAGGGTAACAGCTAACCATTGTGTAAAGTCACAGCAGAAAACATTATAAATCCTCAGGAAAAGCACACTTCTTAGATACCCAGAACACTGGGTTTCTAGTCTGTGTCCTACATCAACGTGAAATCGCTTCCCTTCATTAGCTGTTAATGACCAAAAAAAAAAAAAATACTGCATAAGTTCTTTAGATTCATACATAAAACACATATTTCTAACCACCTAATTGGGCCTTTTTATCTGTCCGTGAATTGGGGTTATACGGTTCAGCCCTTGCTGGATGGATTAATAATTTCACATTCTCATATGCTATTATTAAAATTTAGAGGACTATGAAGCCAGTAAAGATGAGTTTGCAAGTATGTGAAAATAAAAAGGGCCGTTGGTGGTTATGGTTCCAAAACATCTTATAAACATCTATATTATTTAATTCTAGCTTCATGAGGAAGAAACTGAGTTGAAGAATTCCTCAGACGAGAGCTGTGGCTTTCTTCCTCGCTGCAGAACTTCCCCAAAGCAACGGGGTGCTGATGCCATGGTTTTCCTCCTGGGAGAAGTACTCTCTGACTACCTGGGAAGGAACATCCCGAAATTCCCATCCAATTGGCCTCCTTCCTGGGTGTGTGGGTGGCAGAAGCAATATCCTCTGCCAAGTAAAGCAGCAAAGTGCGAGCTGAACTTCTTCATGTGTTCGAGAGCTTTCCCAAAGCTTTCCCATTTCAAAATGAGTCAGCAGATCCTACACTCATTTTCCTCATTTGACCACTACAGAAATGCTGGAAGTGAATTATCCACTTACGGAGACTGGAATGAGGAACAGAAGACACTGCCTTCTTAGTTCAATATGATTATGACTTGTCAGAAAATCAAAACATTTTCTTTGATAATTATTTTGTAGCAGCTACTGCTAAAAAGCAACAACACGACTATCCATTATGCTACTCAAATTCTAATTTTTTAATATGCTATCATCCAAAAAATTCAGAGATATTTCTCAAGGAGAAAATCCTGCAGGAAATGGCACTTTGATAGAAAGGGAGAAGAAAAAATAATTCCCTACATTTTCCTTAAGGGAGAATGTTTTATTTGCGGTAAACATAAAACCATGATGAAATATGACATTCTCACGCAACACAGTCTCAGGATTTTTACTTATAAAATAACATTTTTTGAGTAGTTTATCCAAGGAACTTGGTACGAAAAGGAACAGAGGTAGCCCATCCACAAACTAAGCTAATACTACATTTAATTTTCTAGGGGAAAAAATATTCTAAGCAAATCCATTTTGTTATAATTAGTGACTTACATTTTTAATACAAACTCCAGGGCAATTTTTAAAAGCCTAGAAATATAAAATGAGTTAAGACTCTGCAAATGTTGAATTTTGAGCAATGTCCTGACGATGTGCTTTTTTTTCCTGCCCAACTCAATTCTATTTGCCCAGTTACGAGAATCAGCACCCACTGAGGGATTTTTCATTCATGCAATAAATATTTACTAAGAACCCTCTATGTACCAGGCAGTGGCGATACAGCCCTAAACACGAGAGACACAGTCCATGCCTCAAGGAGCTCACAGGCAGCAGAGGAGGCAAATATGAAACACAGACAGGATGCCAAACTGTACCAGGAATTTTGGGAACTGAGTTCAGGCACTAGACAAGTGCTTGCAGCTTTCCTAACCAAATGCAAGCTCAGGACAAATGCTTAACTGAGAGAGAGCTAAACAAGACATAGCCCCATCTCATTCTTTCCGTTTGTGCTTTAGCTAAAATGCCTGATGGTTAATACAATAAGCCATAACAGGGTTATTATTCTGGTTACATCCAGTTACATGTATGGAACTGGTAATTTCCTTTTTTTTAAAATCAAAATCCTGAGTTGTGATGTTTGTACCCCGACCATTATTTTTTGTTCACATTTAAATGAGTTATTCTACTAATTAATGAGATATTCAAAAAGTGCTGCTTCATAATAGACATGGTTTATGTTGTTTCCCATAAACTTGCATTAATTAATTTAAAAGATTTTAAGTTTGGCAAACATCTTTTATTTTTACACATTTTAAAATTGATCCTTACAAAATGTAACGACAGTGACCTAGTACTGAATGCCTCCTGTGAACTAAGTGGGCTTTTTTACATAACTACTTGTAAACCCGCCCTCCCGCTACAACCCTGCAAAGTACTGCTGGTCCTGTCTTACAGACGGGGATCTGAGGGGCTGAGAAGTTAGGAGAGTTTTCCAGCACCACGCAGTTAGTGTAAAGCTAGGAATGGAACCTCTGATTACCTGACTGGTTAATTTATTCTCTTAAGTATCCAAAACTGAGCAGAGAGTTCTCACCCTCCAGGCCACATGCAGAAGAATTACTCATTGTGCAACATTCTAATAATGTTACAATACTGCAGCCAAAGCTTTCAAGCAACCAGAGCCCAACAAAACATCTAGGGTGCAATAAAACATCTGATTAACCAATGAAACGAAACGTGAGATAAGCTCTCAGGTAAACAGCAAGTAAATGGAGGGTGTCTAACTATAAAGTCTTTGCTGAGATAAGGAACCCACATCAAGCACTGGTACAGTAGCCTCCAAGCCCAGCTGTGTGAAACTCTCCCAAAAGAGGGAAAATCATCTCACACGAAGTCGGAGATGGCCTGAAACTCATAAAGGAATGCTGGATCAGGGAGATCTTGTGTTGGTCATTTTTCTCTCTTCAGAGGAGCTGGACCTACAGCAGTCCCACCTACTCACTGCACCCAGGTCACCTGCTCACGGAGGGATGGTCCACATTCTGAGAGGACAGACTAGCACACATGATCAGATAAAGCCGGATCACCACCACCATCACCTGGCAAAAATCATCAGAGGGCCCCAATAAAACACGGAGAGCTCTGTGCGTGAATAGGAAGGTAACCTTGAAAGTCTAAAATGAAATGCAGAAGGATCAAACTGCTCTGCGCTAACTTCCTGAAAGCTCTCCTCTGTCGCTGGTTATCCGAGTGAACAACCACAGCCAGCTGACAGCACCCAGACAGCTTCACCGGAAATTACAGATTGTAAACGAAGCTGAGATCCACCCGGTGACTAAGGTCCTAAGGTCAGTAGTGCTGTTAGAGGCTGCCATTCCCTCTCTTGCACAGCGGCTCCACTACACAAGGAACATGCTAAAACCGTTCGCTGGGCGTTAATGTTGGGGACTCGCTTAAAAAGAAACGTCACTTTCGGCTTGGGGGCAGCATGCTCGCCATTCAACGCCCTACTGGCTCCTTAAACACGCCTATGACTAATATTGGTACTCAGGAAAGAGAACTTCTTCTGACCTTGAGCGTGCGCGCTAAATAAATTACCTCAGAACGAAAGTGGTGAGATCTCATAACAGCATCTGGGGAGAAAAGAGAAAAACGAGACTTCATTTAACTCCTTGTTCTTCACCTGCCCAGTTACTAGTGACTTACCTGGGGGACAAGGGTCGGGAAGGCACGTTCCAGACGCCCTGAATTCAGTGGGGACATCCTGTAGGGCAGGGAGGTTACTAGGCCATCGGTCTCTAGGTGATTTCTCCGCGAGAAGTTTCAGGGAAAGTTCTGGGGTAGTTGGGGAGCCCCGAACTCTCCATGCCTTACTTTCCTACCCCTAAGCTCCAGCGACGGATGGGTGAAGGGAGGCTGCCGCAGCCCGGGACCCGGCTCCAATTACCCTTCGGGCTTCAGCAAACATACTAAGAATCCTCATCCGTTCCTCCCCTCCCTGCTCCCGGAATCGCCGTGGTTATCCCGACCCGGCAGATTGGAGGAAGACAGTGAGGGCAAGAGGGGCAAGGGACGTTAGACAGCAAACATACTGAACTTGGGGAGTGGGCAACGACGGGGCAAGGGGCGGCAGCGCAGACGGGAGCGAGCCGGGCTTCTCTCTCCAAATCCGCTTAACCGTTCATCCGAGCCCGGAGAAGCCCTTGGTGGCGTGTCTTACCTCGGCTCCTTGAACGACCCGAAAAGACCGATTTGATCGGATGCCTCCCTTTCTGGAGATTGCGGTGCCAGCAGCAGAAGAAGACGATGGTGGCGATGGTGCCCAGCAGAAGCAACAAGAGGAAGAGGGCACATTGGATGCTGTAGGGTCGCAGCAAGACGAGGAAAGCCGCGGCGATCATGGTGCGGGCGAGGCGGGGGCGGCTCGCGGCGGGGCTGGAGGGCGGCGGCACAGGCACCCGCGCGGGGCGCACGCCGGGGCGGCGGGCACGGGCGAGCGCGGCTCAGCGCGTCATGCCCGGCGCTCGCGGCCCGCGCCCAGCCCAATGGCTGAGCACCCCGCGCCTGCCGCCCTAAGAGAGTGAGCCCGGGCTGCGGGGAGCGCTGGCCATGACTCAGCAGACGGCGACGAGGCAGGGACTTGGCGGCGGGGAGCCTCCCCCCTCCCTCCCCGGGGCCCCCGCCCCCGTCTGTGCGCAGCCCCTGGGCGCAGCCCCGCCGGGGACGCGGCGGGCGGGGAGGAGCAGCGCTGCTGCCGCCGCGGCCACCCGGGCCCTGCGCATCGCCCTGCGGCCGCCGCCGGCCTCGGCATCCCGGAGTCGGGCGCACGTGGGGCGGGGCGGGGCCGCGGCGCCCGGGCTGCAGCCGCGGCGGCCCGCGGGGGGCGGGAATGGGGCGCCGCGGCGGGGGCTCGGCGGATGACATCACGGCCGGGCTGCGGCAGCGCGGGCGCGCGGACATGGCTGCGGCGGCTTCGGCGGCGGCCGCGGGCTGCGCTCGGGCCTGAGCGCCCAGCGCCCTCCCGCGGGGCCGCCCGCCCGCCCGGCCGCGCCGTCCGCGGTTGCACGGCCGGGCGCCTCTCCACTCCCCGACACCTGGGGCTTCCGCCTCTCCAGTCTCCCTCGGCCGAATTGCCGGGGAGCCCGGCGTCAGGGGGCGCCGAGGAGCCGGGGGGAAACTGTAAGGCGCTGGCGGGAGCCTCCAGGCGGTGCTACCCCAACCTCCCACCTCCCCGCGCCCCGCCCCGAGGCTGGGGCTTTGGAGGATGCAGCCGGGTGAGCTATTGCTTGCGGGGGTCCCTCGCACGCTGAAGCGTGAACGCCGGGAAGGGCCTTCCCTGGGAATTGGGGTCCTCCAGGCTGGGAGGCCCACCCGTGTCCCAGCCCCTGTAACTGGGAGCGCTCCCCACTAGGACGCTCCGCTCTGCAGACGTGAACTGGTCCATCCCCAAACTTGGCGCTGTTTGGCAGCCGAGAGATGGGCACTTTCCATCCTCCTGTATCCATGCGTTCACCGTGCAACCTTGCCGTGTTTAGTGCGTTTGAAGGGAGAGGCAATTTCCGTTTTAGGGAACTGGCAGATGAGGGAAGTTGGGGATTGGCTTGTAAATATTTTGAGGAGAAATCTTTTAGGGAGTGTGAGGAAGGAATGCTCTGTCACACTTCAAATGCACACACTCCCTCTTGTCTCCCTCCTGCCCCCTCCCATTTCTTCATCACCAGCAAAAAGTACAGTAGAGTTGGTGGCCGGGAAATTTGACAGTGGTCGCTGGTGCGATGCCAAGGCAGAAGGTATGGCGGGAGCGCTGCAGTGCGCCTTTCTGCGGCCGCCCGGGCCACCTGGCCAGGAAGCCGCTGCGGCGCCTGCAGGCTGCGGCATCTTGCGGCCTTGGCCGGCTGGCCCGGGGCCCCCGCCGCGTTAAGCTGCTCCCGAGGCAAGGCTGGCTTTCCCTGCGTGGGGCTGTGTTTCGTTTGTTTGCTTTTATTAACTCACATAAGGAAACTGCAGTTATGATGACAGAGTAACACATTATAACACATTACTGCATTTTTGGAGTTTCTGATTACTGAGGTGGACTCAACTGTGGAATATTTAGGAAACTGAAGAACTTGCGTCATAAAGAAGTAATTTGTAAAATTGAAAAGCAGAGAATCGATGACAATACTCGAGTTTTGTTATTTGCTTGTAGGATCTCAAGGTCAGTGTTGCTTTCTAACTGTACAAAATCAGCTGTACAGCTCTGCAGAAAAGCTTAACCATTGATGTTCTTCAGGCCTTTAACATGAGTGTGTGTCAGTATTAAAGGAAACTCAACAAGGCATTACCTAATGCGTCCTTAAATGCCAGATTCATAAACCTGGGAGACAACGGATGAAGTTTTCTTCTGTAAAACTTGTTTCCTGAAACAAAATGAACATTCAAGTTGTTGACGTGTTGCATCTTAGTTGATTGTTTGGGGTTGAAGATGGAAGGACCTTGCTTGCTGGACGCCCCCTTATAAGGGAATGTTGAATGTCAGAATGTAGGCTGCTACAGGTCAGGATAGGCTTCCTCATTCCCTGCCACTCAGGGCTGACAGGCAGCCCTGCATCGTGTGCACATTGCTGGAAGGTTTCCTGATACAGCAGCCCGCTGCGGCGAGAGACAGCATTCCTATGCTGTGCAGGTGTTATGGAAGAGAATCCTGAGAGCCTGCACTGTGTGGCACATCAGGAAAGAAGACTTCTTTACCGCATCCACTCACAGTGGCCTGGTGGAATAATTTAAAACAGCAACCAAACTGAATTAGCCTTCTGCAAACATTGGGAGAAATAACTAGTTGAATTTAGAAGATCATCTTTACTTTCTACTTCTCATTGACTAAAATTTGTGAGTGAGCCAAAAATGGCCTAAATATCCTTGAAACGTGTCTTAAGACCACAAACACAGCATAGTAACCAGTTTGCCCCACACTGCATTTTTAACAACAAAAAGCAACTAAATAGCAATTATGGTTTTCTGAGCTATTACTTTAGCACAGTTGTTATCTTCCTGCGTCTTGCTGCAGCCATTTATAAGTTTCAAGTGCACCCAAGAACATCATTTATCTCTCTTGGCAGGCAAGTAGGATTATAGATATTTCTTTTTAGTTGCATTCATTTCTGTTCTTTGCATGAGTTATCTCAAGGATACTAATAATAAGCAAACCAAGTCATTGAAAGAATTTCATATTTAGATTCCCTTGTTATTTTCTGATTTGTTTGTTGCTAATTTATCATTTCCTTCTCCAAATAATGGCATGTTATTAATTGCTTCTTTCTGTGTGTTTCTGTGATGCCTAATGCACTGCGGAATTCAATAAATATTAAATCAGCCAATCAATTCTTTATGGAAGTTAATTTAGTATAATTCATACCTTTTCATTCTGCTAGGTTTTCATTAAAAAAGAATAATTGACATTGTATTAAAGTCACAAAAAAATTTAATGTCTGGGGTTAGGAATGGAGGAGGAAAGGCCATGGCCAAATCTTTCATGCAAAGAAATGAAAAATCAAAATGGAACAGTTTATGTAACCTTTTGACTTTTTATGATGGTGAGTTAGCACTATCACCCAAGAGAAGATAAGTGAGTTGGGAAGAATAGTTGAGAGAGTTTTGCATCAGGCGTGTAGAAGATCCTTTGTATAGCCCTGCTTCCCCTTGGATTCTCAACCAAACTGAGAACACACATGAGGAGCCAAAGGAAATTAAAATATTAACTTTATTCAGAGCAAAGTCAGATTGAAGGACATGGCTTAGACCCAAGGCCAAAATGGGGCATGTTATTCCTTCTTCTCTGACTCAGCGTGCCCACCCAGCCACAGGTAAAGAACCATAGGCCTTCCCAGCACAAAGTCAGGAAGGAGCCATACTTGTACTACTTCTTACCCGCAGACCAGAGGATAAAAAGAGCCTGACACTCTCCAACTCACAAGGCATGCAGCATGAGTGAGCAAGAGGCAGGACCATGTGTAGGAAGGGACATTTTATACATCAGCTCTGCCCATTGGAAGCTGGCAGGCCCTCCCCCATTTCCCTCATCACGAAGTCACTCCACCTCCCAAAGACAAGAGTGAGTAAGGGGCTCTAATGAAATGGCAGAAACGTCTTCTGCAGTTCTCCACTAGAGGTAGGAAGTTGTGGCGCCAGTTCCTAATTTATGGATCAGGAGGAAACGTCAGGAAGAAGAGAAGGCTCTACTCTAAGCTGTGTATCGACCAATTGAGGGAAAGGGAGGAACTGAAGATGACTCAAGTTTTGAGCTAGGGTAGAGGAACAGTTTTGAAGGAGAAGATGACAAACTGAGTGTCATACACATTGAGGTGGAGGTGTCGGAAAGACATCCATGTGAAATTATCCAGCAAGCTCGTGGAAGCATGGGTGGAGAGGTCAGAACCAGAGATAGACTGGGAGTCATCAACATAAATTATAGCTGAAGTCAAGGACATGGATAACATGTCTAAGGAAGAGAGACCATAGAAAGAAGCGGAATCAGAACTTTGGAGATGGCTTCCCTTTGTGGCTTGGAGAAGGAGAGCAGAAGGCAAGACTGTGGAAGCCAAGTGGGAGGTGTTCCAATTGAGTGCTTACTAGAACAGATGCACAAATGGGAGGTTAAGAAGGACAAGGACTGAGAACTGGTGACTTGGAGACCTCTGAAAACCTTCCAGAGAACTGATTCATTGTAGTGGGAGAGGCTGCAACCAGATGTTAATGGGTTGAAGAGGGAGTGGGAGGTAAAAATAGAGGAGATAGCCATTGTCTACAATCTTTGGAGAAATTGAACTCTAAAAGGGATGAGTAGAAATACAATTAAAGCCTGAATAAAGGCCGTTAAAGGTCCTTTAGTCAGGATAGGGGTACTTGAACAAGTTTCTAGGGAACTTGGGAGATGAAGCCATCGCTGGGAGAGAAAGTAAGAGACGAAGAGGGGAGAAGACGGCATTCTTCCGGCATTTGTGGTTTGGCCATTCGTTTGAACGTACCTTGAGTCCCTGAGACTGGTTCTTTCTGCTGTCAGCCTGCTTTTGACTCTGCAGAGTTAAAGTTGACCCTGACTAGTGCTGATGGCTCCCTGCCCATGGTCTCCTCCCCACCAACCTTGGCTACTCCGGCTCAGACTCCAAAAATGACTTTTGGGGAAAGATAAGAGTGCCTTGGAAATTAGCCCAGGTTGTCTGTAAGTTTTTATTACAACCCCATATGAAAGTGAGTAAATTACCCAACTGGTAATCACACAAGGACATTGAAATATTACACTGAAATATTTTACCTAAACTTTTTGTTTAGCTAAAAATAGCTCTAGCAATAAATGATGAGAAATAAATCATACTGACTTAGGGCCTGGTACTTGTTCCTAGGTGAAGTTTTTTACTCTCAAAATTAAGTGGCGTGAGAGAAATTGGGAGGAACTGAGGAAATGTGTTGTGTGGCCCATTTATTCCCAAATGGTTTTTCATGGCAATCTGAGACCAGGCCCTGTGTCAACAATATGCATGTTCTTGTATTGGAAGGTGTAGAAGCTACATCATCTGGAAGGACTTCCATCACCTATGGAGTCTGGGAGGCCATTTCCAGCCACCACAATCAGGGGAACCATCATGTGGATGGATCACTATTGTCTTTTCAAATTTATAATTTTTGGAGGAAAAACAATGTTATTTGCGGTAATATCAAATATTTTCAGCAAATCTTCCCTGGGAAAGACTTTATATTCACTTTACCAGAACAAAAACTTTAAAAATAACTTTAAAGTCATCCTTGTAAGGGATAATGTTTCACATGGAATCATTCCAAATTGTTCTTTTAACATTTTAGAAATTTTAGAGCCTACTTAGGATTTGTTGTCCTATGGGTTGTGGAATCCATGGTAAGGTTGTGGGGGACAAATGTTCTTTTTTGTGAACATACATATTTCTCAAAAAAGTCTGCTGAGTTTGGGAGTTTAAAAATGTCAATATAATTGAATTCATTTACTCTATAGTGCTTTGCAGACAGTTTTTGGAAAGTAATCATTTATTATCGGCAAGCAAATAGAATTCATTTGTATAGTTTCCACACTGAGTGTGGGCTTAGTCATGCAGCAAAATACTGAGTCATTTGGCCAGAAAATTTACTCATAGTTGTATGAACTGCCAATGGAAAATTTGAGAGCTGCTCATAAATCAAATTATAGAGCTCTTAGAGTTATAAATCACTGAGCAGCATTGTTCATTATTATTCAGATAGTGTAAAATAGTTCCACCATTTCTAAGAATGGGCAATTTACAAAGCAAGTTTGAAAGCTGAAGTTATTGCTTCTAGATCCAAGATAAGAGTTGCTATATAAGTTACAAGCATTTCCACATTCTTATGTGAAAAAAGAAAAGGAAAGGAAAGTAGGAGATTTATAGTTACATAGCAAATATGAGATGAATAAAATCTTAATTAACTAATGTTTATGAATTAAATTCCAGATTGTCTTAAGAAAATGCTAGGAACATTTAATAGCTAAATTTTCTCCATTTCTTACAATAATGCTTTTGGAACTTTTGCATTAAATATTTCGTGCTAATAATCTGTATGCTGATGCATCAGCGTGCTGAGAGCCTGAAAGAATAATGTCACTAAGAGAACAGAGGTAGCAAGTGTACCAAGGAGGACAGAGAATTGCGATGAGTAACTGATGATTAGTAAAAGATGTTTCAATAGCACACAGTTCCAGAGATTATTGACATTATCCCAGTGTAATGACATGACATGGATCTGGGAACAGAAAGAAAAGTACATCTTCAAATGTTTTTGTAGCCCCAAGTACTTTATGGAGTCAAACAGAGGAACAACAACAAACACGCTAAATTAGAATACAGTAGAGTTTACATTTCAAAGAAGAAAACTAAAAACCTGAAGCCTGTTCTTGCTGGTCCCATCTCTGCTGGAGGAGTTCTTAACCCTGAATTCATGGACAGGTTCCAGAGATCTGAAATGAGAAGTAAACATGTGGGTCTCTTTTGGGGGACATGATGCATAGTTTTCATCAGATTTTTAAGGAGTTATTACCAAAAAAATAAAATCATCAGAACTGTACAAATCCACACAGAACTGTACAAACCCAAAGTTTCTGAATGCAGTATCAAAGCATTCTCTCAGCCCGTCAACATCAGCATCACCTAGGCATCTTCCCTGGGACTGGAAGAAGTGTCTTGAGCACTGTCAGTCTAGGACGAGCAGAGGAAATCTCTCAACTCTAACCTGTAAATGTTCAGAAAAGTCTCCCAAATGCAGGTGACTGCTGCCCACTCTGAGACTAGGTGGAGATGGTGGGCTGTGAATCTCGTTGTCCTCTTGCAACTTTAAACAGATTGGGGGAGAGAGAAGTGAATGCCCTAAGGTAACAGTCACTGAGATGTCCATCCTAATAACCCTGGGAGGGAAAGACTGTGTTAACGGTCTAGGACCACTTCCACAGACTTCTGTCTCAGGAAGAAGGGTTGACTTGATTCCCAAGCTGCCTTCAGGCCAGTTAAGTGTCCCAATTTATATCTAGATGTTTGAATGGATGAGCCCATTCTGTGCCAGAAACACTGGCCCTAAAATCTAGTCTTGAGCTCAGAGTCTGCAAGGAGCTCCGCTGTCTTAAAATTTAAAAGAGGCAGAAAGACTTAGTATCGGCTCCCAGAAACGACTCCTAGACATCCTGGTGAATTTAGCAGCCACTCTTCTTAAATCCTGCCCCAAGCCACAGTTTATGAGGCTCTTCATCATTGAACAGCCTGCTACAGAGACCTGGTAACTGGGCCCTCAATCCCACCAGGGTAATCCCACATCTGGGGTGGAAGGCCGCCCACCCATCCATACCAAGTGCTCAGTTCCACGTACCATTATCTCTAGCTTCCCGTGCTGGCCATCCCTGTGAGCCCCAACTCCCCCACCACCGTATTCTCAGGACACTAGGTCCCAAGATCCCATCACTGTGATCACATTCGGTCACAGCATGAGGCTGGTTCTTTCATCATGTGACTTTCTCACTCCAGTGAACAGGTCCAGTTTGCAGAAGTGTCCTGATCTCTCCGACTGCCGGATTCTGTTTCCTCCCAGTTCTGTCCTCTAGGCTGTGAGGTGTCTGGTGGCACAACATTCATGCGTTCCACGTGGAGACAGACTGAACCATTCCCTAAATGTCTCAGACCCCTCTGGGACCACTGTGCACCATTCTAGGCACAGTTTCCTCTTGTGGCCGTTTGTAATGAAGCAGGAATCTATGTTGAAAAGACGCTGCAGGACTGCAATCGTGTACCAGATCGCACGGTGGTCTACCATCTGGTGGGCTGTTGAAGTCTGGGTCTCAGTGGTTGTATTAAGGGCACCCGCAGCACCCTGGGCGATGGTTGGTACAATCATTATTCACCTCTCCTCCTCACCCAAAGGGCATAGGACAAGTCCTGGGCTTCCTCATTACCTTGGTGTGGACAATCACTCTTTTTAGTGGTAGCTAACACTAATTGGGTATGTACTCTCTGCTAAACTTCTGCTAAATGCTTTATATCCATTTACTCATTTGATCCTCACAGCAACGTTGGGTAGGTACTACTCTTATCCCTGCTTTATAGATGAGGACCCTGGGCCTAGAGATGTAAGGAATTCCCCCAGTGTCACAGCAAGCAAGTGATGTAAAGATTCTCCAACACTCCAAAAACCAACGTGGTTTCTGTTGCCTGCTTTTCATTTGCACTGCCTCCCCGCCTCCGATGCACCTCCCCCCCGCAAAGGGATTCCTCTCCGTTGGGGTTTGCTGGGCAGCTGCCCTTCCTCCCTTATGAGTGTCCCGTAGGCCATCCCTGCCAAGGTGAAGGAAGGCCAGCCCAACACCCCAGCAGCATATCAGCTGTTTCCTGGTACACGAGAGATCTGGGCCTCTCCCTTAGATCACCTCCTCTAATCCTTCAGCCAACAAGACTCCTGTTATTAAAAAAATTATACATCCACTCTTACCATTTCATTGCCATGTCCCCATCATTATCCCTTGGGTAAATTCAACCCAGCACCTCAGAAAGCTAAACAAGCTTCCGAGGCCAGGCAGATGCCTGCTTTGGAAAAAGGCTTCTATTAGAGACCACCTAGCTGTCCTTTATAAAAGGGATAGCTCTAATAACTTTTTTCTTTATATTTTTAATTAAGATAGAGGTTTGTCTAATATAGCATCATAGGCATCCAGGTTAGTTAACTGTGCTTCTTGACACCCCCACTCCCACGTTTGATCTAAGCTTGTATGAGGGGGATCTGGATCTGTTTTCTTCAGTTAATAATAATAAACTGATAGGATATTGTAGACCTAACATATCAACTCATAATTGGGTACTATAATTGTCACCATTTCACAGATGGGGAAACAGAGGCACAGAAATGTCACAGGAGTGGTAAGTATAGGATCTAGGGTTATGGATCCAGACAGTTGGTTTTACTGCCTGTGTTTGTAACCACGTATGTGACCCTAATGTATCTAATATATTAGGAAGAGATTCCAACTGGAAGACTATCTCGAACTAACTACATAGCAAGACTTCACCTCCACAAAAAAAAAAAAAAAAAAAAATATATATATATATATATATATATATATATATATATATATGTTGTCTATCCTTTGGTAGAAGGAGAAATTTTCCTTTCCCCTCTTTCTATGAACAGGATGTACACTGGCCTGAGGTTCTGTCTCCACCTGGCTGTTTGAGCAACTTCTCTATATAGAATCACGGGCTCACAACATTGTCCCAAAATGCCGTCACTGCTGAGTCCCCTGTTCGTCTGTCTCTGACACTCCTGAACCTTGAGGTGGGCTTGCATACTTTGAACTCACTACATCCATCTGTCCTTCCTTGCTGTTATTTAACTTCCTGGGCCTCAGCCAGGTTACTTAGATCCATTCCATCTTCTTGGGCTTTTTCTTTGATCAGTATGTGCATTCTCCACCCTTGACTAGCTTCCTAGTTCTGACTTGCCCTACAGCTGCCAAGCTTGGTAACACAGGTAACAGAGAGAAGATGGCCTCTTACATTCCCTTCCATTTCATTATCCTATGAATTTATTGATAGAAAAGTACTGTCACTCATAAATATATCTAAATGTATTTTTCTAACGACCTATACATAGGAGGTAGAGAAATAACTTGATAAAAATGTGAAATGTAGCTGATCATTGGGTTTTTAAAAAAATTAATGTTGCTTCAACATAGTATGAAAGAATACAAGAGCAAGAAGAGAAAATTATTGGTAGTAGATGAGGAGACAACCCACTGAAGATGCTGACTTATTCAGTAAATACGTGACTCGGCACATTAATTATGTTTAGACCTAAATTTCTGAGAGTATAAAAGTTCAAAATTAATAGAGACCTTGGTAAATGGCAACCAGTTATTTCATTAATATATAATATTAATATAGGGTATAATGGGGTAAATATTTCAAAGAGAAATTAACTTGTCCTTTCATGTTATAATGGTAAGGTAAATTAATATTTGAAAGTTGAATCACTCTTGATTTTTATGCATAGGTATTGATTCTTGCATCAGAATTATTATATTTTATCAATTAAAATTGGTCTAAAACATGATTACTTAAAGCAAAAAGCATAATGACGTCATCTTGCTCTAAACTATCAAGATGAATAGAATGTTCTACATCAATCCAAAAAATGTGAAGTGGAAGATAATTTACATGACTTATAGTTATCCTAAAATAGAACTTTTAATTGATTTTTACTCTTCTTTAGGCTTAACCCTGCATCCGTGTTTCTGATAAATGGGGAAAAGGCACATAAATATCAAGGAATGGGGGGACGGGACAGGTAGTGACAGAAGAATAGCCGAGGAGACAACACTCACAAAAACTGGAATTTCTTGGAAAAGATTTTGGAGGCCCTAGAACCACAGGAAAACTCGTGCAGAGATTCGCTGAGCTTTGCATATGCTTTCTTGTGCAAACTTTCAGCTGGTTCCACTCATGGCTGCAGGCTTTTCGTAGACAATTGATGAGGATAGGTGACACTGTGGAGCAAATGAAGATTGTCTTCCCCTGTTCCCAGCCTGATTTCTGTGATATTACCTCTCTGCCTTAGAAGTCTTCTTCCTGAACACATCAAGATGAAAGTAAGCCAGTCACACGGTCTAATTACAGATAAGACAGAGGCTGGGTCATTTACCACCTGGCTCTCTTGCCAGGTCAGTAGCAACAGAGAGATTCTGGTACAGATGATGAAGCTAACGTGTATGGCTGGGGTTTTAGTCCATTCCGGCTACTGTAACAAAATACCAGAGACTGAGTAGCTTATGAACAGCAGAAATTTATTTCTCACAGTGTGGAGGCTGGAAGTCCAAGATCAGGGTGCCAGCAAGGTCAGGTTCTGGCGAAAGCCCTCTTTGGGGCTTCAGACTGCTGACTTCTCGCCGTGTCCTCACATGGTAGAAGGAGCTAAAGATCTCCCTGGAGCCTCTTTTATGAGAGTACTGGTTCCATTCATGAGGGCTTCCCCATCATGACCTAATCACGTCCCCAAGTTCCCACCACCTGATACAATCACCTTTGAGGGATAGGATTTCAACATATGTATTTAAGGGGAGACACATTCAGACCATAGCAGCTGGGTATAGGTAAACTGTGAGGAACAGAGCTATACCTCAGGGCTACTCATAGGGGAGATGCTACCAGACCTAGACCCAAACGGAGAGGGAAAAAGGAGCCAGAGGATAATTCTCATAACTCACTGTCTCCCTCCCTCTGATCTCCTGCCTCCATACCCCATTGGCTGAACCCAGCTGGAGAAAGGGAAAGGGAGCCGAATCAGGTCAACCTCCAGGCAGAGGGAGCAGAATAGAGGTGACTGGAGAGGGGATCCGGAGGGGCAAAGAGAGGGTCTCCCGCACTCGTATCTCAGCAGGACTATAGTCCTAAGAAGAATTTGGTGAGCAAAGTCAAGACTTCAGTCTCTGGAGGAGGGGACTACAAGATGGAAACTTAGGCAAGGCGAGCCCTATAGGGAACTTAGTCAAGCAAAGAGAAAGCGAAAACCTAGTTACTGGAATTGATAGAATCTATTGCAAAGCTGACGATGATTAGTTTCTAAGTTCTGGCTCTAGAGTCCTTCTTTAGCCTGCGAACGGGTTAGCAACTTGGCGTGGTTGCCAGGGTCCACTAAGAACCCCAGTTCCCTCATCTGTAAAGTATGAATAGTTGTATCTATCCCAGAGAGCAACTGTGAGAATCAAACAAGTTAGTACAGGTTAAATACTTAGAACAGTACCTTATATATACTAAGCACTCAATAAAGGTTAGCTATATTTTTATTCCTATTAAGTGAAGGACACAGGCTTGGGAAGGTCTGAGGAGGTCACATAGGGTGTGATAGGGAGCTAAATGAATTCCTTTCCTAGATAATGGTTACATACTTGACGATGCATGATATCACTGCTTATTAGTTAAATTGGCTCCAGCAAAATTACATCCACAAACTCCGGCCAGATAAGAATGTTTTTCTTTCCTTTCCCATCATGGAAAGTTGAAAATGAGTCAAGTCTTTAGTCCCTCAGACATTCTTAACATTTCTTAGGCTCATGCATAGTCTCCAGTCCAGTCTAAGAACAGTTATGTGTCATTTAACAACAGGAATATGTTATGAGAACTGTGTCGTTAGGGGACATCGTCATTGTGCAAACATAATAGACTACTGAGGGGCACAAAATTTACCACTCCAAAATGTGTCTTTTTAAAATGAGGATTATTTTAGGCTGATTATTTCTAAAAAACAAAAGAGTCAAAGTTTTTCTTGTTACTTCCCCCTTAACTGCCAAAAAGAATTCAGATTTAAAAAACCCGTCTCGGGAAGCGAGCTCTCGCCTTAGCGTAGCATGAACTAGGTGGTAGACGGGGAGGAACCTGCAAAAGTCTGTTTGCTGGGCTCCCTTCTGTGTTCTTCTGTTTTTGTGTGGCCAAACACTTGTTTTCCACATGTTTATTCCTTTTCACCTACCTGTGAATTGCCTTCCTTCCCTTTGAAATATCTGACTCTCCCCACACCCAGCATCTTCTTTTGTTTTTAGCTGAGGGTGGCATTTAAGGTGAGGGCTTCAGCCGTTTTGTCAAGTTACTTGGTTTTCCTGCATTGCTCCCATGTATACATGTTATTAAACCTTTTTCTCTTGTTAATCTGTCTCCTGTCAACTTAATTCTTAGACTATCTAGAAGTACCTAGAAGGGTAGAAGAAAATTTCTTCCTCCCCTACTGGAGTTACACAAATCTAGATGGTATAGCCTACTACACACCTAGGCTATATAGTGCTAATCTTAGGGGACCACCATCATATGCATGGTCCATGGTTGACTGCATGTGACTATAAGGCAATCAGAGTTTGGCAGCATTGTTGAACCATCCTAGAGTATATTGGTCATCTTTTTAATTGGGATATTGCTGAAACAACTTCAAAATTGAAAATGTGTCTGATGTCATTTGGAAATGGAGGGAGTAAAAGGAGTAAGTTGAAATGCTTCCTAATGGACATTAGTAAAACCTAGTAATTTCTATCCAGGAGTCAGGAACACTTCGATGAGAAAGCCATCTAAGCTCTTGCTTTGCTCAATAGAGTGCTGTGGGTACTGCAGGAGAAGCACCCAATCATTCAGAACCATTCCGATCTTGATTTCTCTTCCTCTTGCATATATAACTTTTTTTTAATAATATGGACATCTTCCTCCCCCATGTCCCACCTTGCTAGAACTAGACTGAAACTAGTAATCCATCTCCCCGGGAACATTAAAACTGCCACTGAATATTTAGAATTGCATTGGCACTTTGGAACTCACTTAGAGGGAAGTCTTCAGTTCATATTCTGACCCGAGTGCTGCAAGGAACCTTTTATGTCTGTACATTCTGAAACTGATATGTAGAGAAAGCAATACCAAACTTTTGAAAATTGTGAAAAGGTACTTAGGTTTTATTGTAGTGCTGTACTTGCCTCTCACAATTTTTATTTAATTCATAATAGAGAAGTTACACTTAAATCCAAAGGAAGATAAGACACCTGAATTACATTTTGACATTCGTTTGGTTTCCATAAGTTTGGTGGCTTTGTTTCTGAGACTTTCATAGGTGATTTTTGCATTTTTGAATTCTTGAATTAATTGTATCAATATTAAAAGTAAACCTAGATGCATTAAGAATTTACATTTTTTATTAACATCATGTGCTTTCATTAGTTACAAAATTCTCCTTTATGTCTTATTTGTTAGATATTATGTGTTTATAATTTGAATGTTGCTTAGAATGTTGTTTTTCAAACTACAAAGTATAACCACTTAGTGAATTATGAAATCAATTTAATGTGCTATAACCAGCACTTTTTTTAATTTAATTTTTATTGAGTTAATGATAGGTTACAATCTTGTGAAATTTCAGTTGTACATTATTACCTGTCAGTCGTGTGGTAGGTGCACCCCTTCACCTTTTGTGCCCACCCCCACCCCACCTTTTCCTTGGTAGCCACTAATCTGTTCTCTTTGTCTGCATTTTTAAATTCCTCATATAAGTGGAGTCATACAGAGATTGTCCTTCTCTGCCTGGCTTATTTCACTTAACATAATTCCTTCACGGTCCATCCATGTTGCTGCAAATGGCAAGATTTTGTTCTTTTTTATGGCTGAGTAGTATTCCATTGTATATATATACCACATCTTCTTTATCCAATCATCTGTTGATGGGCACTGAGGTTGCTTCCATGTCCTGGCTATTGTAAATAATGCTGCAATGAACATTGGGATGCATGGGACCTTGGGAATTGCTGACTTCAAGCTCTTTGGATAGATACCCAGTAGTGGGATAGCTGGATCATATGGTAGGTCTGTTTTTAATTTTTTGAGGAATCTCCATACTGTTTTCCATAGTGGCTGCACCAGTTTGCATTCCCACCAGCAGTGTATGAGGATTCCTTTTTCTCCACAACCTCCCCAACATTTGTTACTATTTGTTTTAGTTATTTTTGTCATTCTAATGGGTGTAAGGTGATATCTTAGTGTAGTTTTGATTTGCACTTCCCTGATGATCAGTGATGATGGACATCTTTTCATATGCCTATTGGCCATCCATATATCTTCTTTGTAGAAATGTCTGTTCATGTCTCCTGCCCATTTTTTCATCAGGTTGTTTGATTTTTTGTTGTTGAGTTGTGTGAGTTCTTTACATATTATGGATATTAAGCCTTTGTCGGATGTATGACTTGCAAATATTTCTTCCCAGTTAGTGGGTTGTTTTTTTGTTTCAATCCTGTTTTCCTTTGCCTTGAAGAAGCTCTTTAGTCTGATGAAGTCCCATTTGTTTATTCTTTCTATTGTTTCCCTTGTCTGAGAAGACATGGTGTCTGAAAAGATCCTTTTAATACTGATGTCAAAGAGTGTACTGCCTACGTTTTGTTCTAGAAGCCTTATGGTATAACCAGCACTTTTAAAAATGAAATAAAATACAGCAGATAGAACAGAAACTGAGCGACCTCATCAGATATAGTAAAAGTGAGCATGTTTCATGAAATTTTGTTTTAGTTTTGTGTGTATGCCTATCTGTGTGTTTCCTAGATCAAAATATAAGCATATATTTAATTGTGAGCTACAGTCAAAAAAAAGATTAAAAGCCATTGGCTTATATTATTCATCCAACCATGTGTCTTGGGGGTTCCCGTGTGTCTCAGGGGTTCTCATGGCTGTGGTTATGTTCAATCTTGCCCCCTATGACTATCTGGGGGATTAATGAAATGCTTTCTGTTGGAAAAAAAAATAAAGAGGGAAGATAACTACATGGTGAATTTTTTACTATCAGGAACTAGTAGTGTTTAATATATAGCCATTTTCATAATATCCCTTCTGAATTTGCTAATAGGCAGGTAATAATGTATACATTGAATCATCAGTTTGTGAATATTAGTAGTGGCCTGAGATCTACTGAAAAGTAGTCATTCTAAAAGGGGTCTGATATGTCCATTCTGGTTGATCTTGAATGAGTTGTGTGTTTGAGGATTTTCTCTTTAACCAAATCATATCAGCAGGAGAAAATTCTAGTACAGTTAGGGATATTACCAAAACTATGTTTTTATAAACTGATTCTTTTCCAATTTTTTAAATTATGGTAAAAACACATAAGATTTACCATCTTAACCATTTTTTTATTGAGTTCATAATAATTTACAACATTGTGAAATTTCAGTTGTATATTATTACTTGTCCGTCACCTTATGAGTGCTCCCCTTCACCCCCTGTGCCCTCCCCCTGCCCCTTTCCCCCAGTAACCACTGAATTGTCCTCTTTGTCCAGGTGTTTATCTTCCACATATGGGTGAAATCATGCGGTGTTTGTCTTGCTCTGTCTGGCTTATTCCGCTTAACCTAATACCCTCAAGATCCATCCACAGTGTTGCAAATTGGATGATTTTGTCTTTTTTATGGCTGAGTAGTATTCCATTGTGTATATATACCACATCTTCTTTATCCAATCATCAGTCGATAGGCACTTGGGCTGCTTCCATGTCTTGACTATTGTGAATAACTTTGCAATAAACATATGGGTACATAAGTCACTTTGAATTGTTTATTTCAAGTTCTTTGGTTAGATACCCAGTAGTGGGATAGCTGGCTCTTAGGGTATTTCTATTTTTGCTTTCTGAGGAATCTCCATACTGTTTGCCATAGTAGCTGCAGCAGTTTGCATTCCTACCAGCAGTGTATGAGGGTTCCCTACTCTCCACATCCTCTCCACCATTTGTTGCTTTTTGTCTTAGTGATTATAGCCATTCTAACAAATGTAAGGTGATATCTTAGTGTTGTTTTGACTTTCTCTGATAATTAGTGATGTTGAACATCTTTTCATGTGCCTATTGGCCATCTGTATATCTTCTTTGCAGAAATGTCTGTTCTATCCTCTGCCCATTTTTTGATCAGGTTGTTTGTTTTTGTTACTGTTGAGCTGTGTAAGTTCTTTACATATTATTGAGATTAACCCCTTGTCAGATATATTATTTGCAAATGTCTTCTCCCAACTGGTGGGTTGTCTTTTTGTTTCGATCCTGGTTTCCTTTGCCTTGCAGAAGCTCTTTAGTCTGATGAAGTCCCACTTGCCATCTTAACCATTTTTTAAGTGTACAGTTCAGGGGCATAAAGTACATTCACATTGTTGTGCAATCGTCACCACCATCCTTCTCCAGAACTCTTTTCCTCTTGCAAAACTGAAACTCTATGCCCATTAAACAATAGCTCCTCATTCCCCCTCCCCCACCCTGGGGTTATCAGCAACCCCAGTGAACCAGGACTCTGGCATCCGTCACCATCACTAGATAGTATTTAACAAGTCCTTATCTGTTAAATCTGGCAAAATTCAGTTTTTTCAAATAATAACAATTTGCTGTAGGATTTTATAGGCTATGTACTGTGTTTCTCAAGTACTATTCTTAGCTTATTAGTAATAATGTGCAGTGAAGTAAGGCACTGGGGAGAAAGAAGTTAAAGCAGCTGGTCTGCTGTCTAGGAAAAGAAAGGAAGATGAAAGAAAAGAGAACAGATGATACAGTTTCAACTCCTTTTAAATATGATAACTGAGCCCATAGGTCAGGGTTCAGCAAATTACTGCTCATCTGCCTGCCACCTATTTTTGTACAGCCTGTAAGCTAAGAATGTTTTTTACAGTTTTAAACAGTTGAAAAAAATAATATAAGGGTGACATATCATGATATGTGAAAATTATATAAGATTCCAGTTTCAGCGTCCATAAATAAAGTTTTATTAGGACACCTCCACGCTTCTGTGTTTCCATATTTCCTGTGGCTGCTTTCATGTTTCGAGGGCAGAGCAGAGCAGTTGTGTCAGAGACCATCTGGGGCAGTCTCATCACTTTGGCTGCTGCTCAGTGCCCCACACATCACAGTGATGCAGTTACAAAATGCTGACAGTGTTGTGATGTCATGCCTATTGTCCTACCACGGCACGGTATTCTGTTTTTTTATTGCCAATGCTTGCCAATCATGTCAAAACAAAAGAAAAAGAGGAAAATGGCCTTAGTGCTTTTAAATCAGAGTGGAATGTGGATTCTTTTGTTATCAAATGAGGTGGCAAAGTTTCTTATAAAGGTGTTTATTATACAGTGACACTCTAGCTGTGCTCAAAGAACATGATATAGGTCAACATCACCAAACTAAGCACTCATCACAAGATTTCCAACTCACAGGACAGCAACAGTCAGAAAAATTAGAAAATTTAAAATGAAATATCACAGCAGACTTTCTTCACAAAAAAGAAAAAGTTAAAATGAGTCTGCAACCAAAATAAGTTTCTGAGTGGTTCATTTGTTAGCCAAGCAAGGAAAGCCATTTACCGATAGTGAGTTAATGAAATCATGCTTGGTTGCAGGAGCTGAAGAGAGGTGCCCAGAAAAAGATTACCTTATGTAAGGGTATTACCATTCAGAAAAACAGTTGCTCAAAGAACTGAGGACATCGGGAGCAACATAATGATCAATTAAAAAACCAGGCAAATGACTGAGGTTTTTCTTGGCTCTTGAGAGTCAACAGGTGTTACTGATATTGCTTAGCTCTTGTTTATTTGGGGAGTAATTGCTGAGTTTAGAGTGACTGACAAATTAGCTTCCGTGAATAGTCTTTGTGAAACAACTATAGGAGAGAATATATTCAAAGAAGTTGAGAAAACACTAATTCAGTACAACCTGAGGTGGAATCTACTAAGATGCGTTACAACTGATGGTGGTAAAATGTGTGTAGAGCAGAAAAAGGCTTATTGAACAAATTGACAAAACTTGTGAAAATATAGGGTGTTTAAAGCCTAGTTATTTTATTTATTCATTGGCAGATACTTTGCAGAAAATATTTGAACCTCCTCTATGTTTTTAAATAGCTTTATTGAAATATTATTCATATACCATGCAATTCACCCATTTGAAGTATGCAATTCAATGTTTTTTTATATATTCACAGTTGTGCAACCATCACCACAATTTTTTGAAAACATCTGTGTCCCCGCTGAAAGAAACACTATACCCATAAGCAGTCGTTCCTCCCTCCACTGCCACCAATCTCTCACCCCTAAGAAACCACTAATCTATTTTCTGTCTCTATATATTTGACTATTCTTGACATTTTATATAAATGGAATCACATGATGTGTGGTCTTTTGTGACTCATGTCTTCCACTTAGCGTTAACATTTCCAAGGCTCACTCATGTTGTACCATGTATCCGAACTTCATTTCTTCTTATTGCTGAATAGTGTTTCACTATAGGGATATACTACATTTTATTTATCTATCCATAAATTGATAGACATTTGGGTTTTTACACTTTTTAGCTATTATGAATGATACTGCTATGAAAATTTGTGTACAAGTTTTTGTGTGGATGTATGTTTTCATTTCTCTTGGGTATATACTTAAGAGTGGAATTGATGTGTCATGTGGTGACTCAATGTTTAACTTTTTTAGGAAACTGACAGACTGTTTTCCAAAACGGCTGCACTGTTTTACAATCCCACCAGCAATGGATGAGGGTTCCAATTTCCCTACATCTTTACCAACACTTGTTATTTTCTGTCTTTTTTTTATTATAAACATCTTAGTGGATATGAAGTGGCATCTCATCATAGTTTTTATGTATACCTCTGTGATGATTAATGATATTGAGCATCTTTTCACGTGCTTATTGGCTATTTGTCTATCTTCTTTGTTTAAATCCTTTGCCCATTTAACAAATTGGGTTATCTTTTTATTATTGTGTTGTAAGTGTTCTTTAGATATCCTGTAGACAATGAGATCTGTCTTCTTCCATTGTATGGGTTGTCTTTTTACGTTCTTGATGGTATCATTTGTGAAAACAATATTTTTGTTGACATATCTATGAGATCATTGCCTAACCCAAGGTCACAAAATTTACTCCTGTGTTTTCTTCTAATAGTTTATAGTTTTAGTTCTTAGAACTCATTTAATTCTATGTTCTAAACGTAAATTTTTAGTTAATTTGTGTGAATAGTGTGAGGTAAGATTCATTCTTTTGCATATGGCTATTCCGTTGTTCCAGCACATTTGTTGCAATGACTTTTCTTTCCTCATTTAATTGTCTTGGAATTCTTGTCAAAAATCAATTGACCATAGATATAAAGGTTTATTTCTGGACTCTCAATTCTATTCCAATGATTTATATGTCTATCCTTATGCCAGTACCACACTGTCCTGATTACTGTAGTCTTGCAATAAGGTTTGAAATTTGGAAGGGTGAGTTTTCCAAATTTTTCAAGATTGTTTTGGCCATTCTGAATCTCTTGCATTTCCATATAAATTTTAAGATCACCATGGCAATTTCTGAAAATCTCATTTATTATTGAACCAGTAGTGTGAATGATGAACTTCATTCTTGTGGACTTGACTATCATCAGTTCCATGCAGATTTTCAGAAATAGAAGTTGAATATTCTAACTTGCCCTGCTTTTTGATAGCTTAGCAGTGGTGAAGTTCCACTGAAAATGTTTGAACTCAGGGCCAAGACAGTAATTTTTGTAAGTGAGAAGTGCCCTCAACCACTCATATGGAACACTGAATGGAAATTAGCTGTTGCTGCATGCTTGATAATGTTTCTTAATGAAGTCATTAACAAATTATGAGACAAAATTAGAAGACAAAACAAGGAATACATGCAAAACTTTCACTGAGGTAAAGTATTTCAATAATAACTAGTGTGTGGCTCATAATTAATGTCAACCTGCTTTATACACTTCCCTTGCTGTCAAAAGTTAAAACAAGAAATGAGATGTTCATCCCCACTCAGATTTATATTGGATATATTTTTCAAGTTCAAATTACAGTTACAGCACAGTCTTTCAGATTTCAATGCAAATGCAAAAGAAATTTCCATATTTCGAAATACACTTAACTGTGCAATTGAAGAGCTTCCACCTAACTTTAATTGGAAGTAATTAATCTGCAATATAATGACTCACTAAAAGACAATATCAAAAGAATTTAACAGAATTCTATAAAACTCTACTAAGAGATGAATATGTCAATTAAAATTATAAGCTCATATTGGGAGGTATGGACTTTCTTAGTAATGGTTGTATGATATTGTGAATATACTAAAAAGCCACTGAACGTACACTTGGTTAAAATGGTGATTTTTATGTTATGTGAATTTTTCTCAATTAAGAAAATTATAAGCTCGTGGATTAATATCAGTATATGAAACTACCTCTCAGATGAAAGACATTTTCAGAGATGAAATATGTAAAATCTTATTGCAGGTTACCATTAACAATGAGCATTTGCAATTGATTTTGATGGTAGGGAATACTTTGAACCCCAAGTAAACAAGATGTTATTTTGTTTTTAATTCCATTCTCAATCATAGATCTGTCTTACAAAAAACTGTACTCAATTATTCTTAGTATATTTTCGATTTTATGAATAAAAATTTGGGGAAAGATGCAGGGATGGTTCAACATCCACAAATCTATCAACGTGATATACCACATTAACGAAATGAAGAATAAATCACATGATCATCTCAATAGATGCAGAAAAAACATTTGACAAGATACAGCATCCATTTATAATAAAAACTCTGAATATAATGGGTATAGAGGGAAAATACCTCAACATAATAAAGGCCATATAGGACAAACCCACAGCAAATATCATTCTCAACAGACAAAAACTGAAAGCTATCCCCCTAAGAACAGGAACCAGACAAGGATGCCCACTGTCACCGCTCTTATTTAACATAGTATTGGAAGTCCTAGCCAGAGCAATCAGGCAAGAAAAAGAAATAAAACGGATCCATACTGGAAAAGAAGAAGTGAAACTGTCACTCTTTGCAGATGACATGACTTTATATATAGAAAACCCTAAAGAATCCACTAAAAAACTTCTAGAAACAATAAATGAATACAGTCAAGTTGCAGGATACAGAATCAACATACAAAAATCGGTTGCGTTTCTATACACTAACAATGAAGTAGAAGAACAAGAAATTAAGAATACAATCCCATTTACAATTGCAACAAAAAGAATAAAATACCTAGGAATAAACTTAACCAAAGAGGTGAAAGATCTGTACACTGAAACCATAAAACATTGTTGAAAGAAATCGAAGAAGATGCAAAGAAATGGAAAGATATTCCATGCTCTTGGATTGGAAGAATCAACATCAATAAAATGTCCATACTTCCTAAAGCAATCTATAGATTCAACGCAATCCCTATCAAAGTTCCAGCAACATTTTTCACAGAAATAGAACAAAGAATCCTAAAATGTATATGGAAAAACAAAAGACCCCAAATAGCCAAAGGATTCCTAAGAAAAAAGAACAAAGCTGAGGTATCACACTCCCTGATTTCAAAATATACTACAAAGCCATAGTAACCAAAACAGCAGGTACTGGCATAAAAACAGACACACAGATCAATGGAACAGAATCGAGAGCCCAGAAATAAACCCACACATTTATAGACAGCTAATATTTGACAAGGGAGCCAAGAGCACACAGTGGAGAAAGGAGAGTCTCTTCAATAAATGGTGTTGGGAAAACTGGACAGCCACATGCAAAAGAATGAAAGTAGACCATTCCCTTACACCATGCACAAAAATCAACTCAAAATGGATTAAAGACTTGAATGTGAGACCTAAAACCATGAAACTTCTAGAAGAAAACATAGGCAGTGTGCTCTTTGACATGGGTCTTAGCAGCATATTTTCAAGTCCCATGTCTGACCAGGCAAGGGAAACAAACGAGAAAATGAACAAATGGGACTACATCAAACTAAAAAGCTTCTGCACAGCAAAGGAAACCATCAACAAAACAAAAAGACAACCTAACAATTGGGAGAAGATATTTGCAAACCACATATCAGATAAGGGATTAATATCCAAAATATACAAAGAACTCATACATCCCAACAACAAAAAAACCAACATCCAATTAAAAAATGGGCAAAAGATCTGAACAGAGATTTCTCCAGAGAAGATATACGGATGGCCAACAGGCATATGAAAAGATGCTCAACATCATTAGCCATCAGGAAAATGCAAATCAAAACTACAATGAGGTATCACCTCACTCCGGTCACAATGGCTATAATTAACGAGACAGGAAACAACAAGTGTTGGAGAGGATGTGGAGAGAAGGGAACCCTCATACACTGCTGGTGGGAGTGCAAACTGGTGTACCACTATGGAAAGAAGTATGGAGTATCCTCAGAAAATTAAGAATAGATCTACCATATGATCCAGCTATCCCACCGCTTGGTATTTATCCAAAGAACTTGAAAACACAAAGGCATAAAGATACTTGCAGCCCTATGTTCATTGCAGCGTTATACACAATAGCCAAGACTTGGAAGCAAACTAGGTGCCCATCAAGGGACAAATGGATAAAGAAGATGTGGTATATACACACAATGGAATACTACTCAGCCATAAGAAATGATGAAATCCGACCATTTGTGACAACATGAATGGTCCTTGAGGGTATCATGCTGAGTGAAATAAGTCAGAGGGAGAAAGGCAAATACTGTATGATCTCACTCATAAGTAGAAGATAAAAACAACGACAAACACATAGCAATGGAGATTGGATTGGTGGTTACCATAGGGGAAGGGCGGGGGAGGGCAAAAGGGGTGATTAGGCTCACATGTGAGGGGATGGACTATAATTAGTTTTTGGGTGGTGAACATGATGTAATCTACACAGAATTTGAAATATATTAGGATGTACATCTGAAAGCTATATAATGTTATAATCCAATGTTACTGCAATTAAAAAAATAATGCAAAATTTAAAAAAGAAACCAGTAAAATTTTTTTAAAAATTGGGAAAATTTATTTTCCCTCTAGCTGTATAAGTACCTACATAATATCCTCAATTTTGCTTCTTGGCTTACAAAGCCTAAAATATTTACTATCTGACTCTTTACAGAAAATGTTTGTCGACCTTGCTCTGAGTAAGTAGACTAATTATATTTGCTAGGAGTGGAGTTTTTAATCTGTGGAGTGCTCTTAATTGTATATCCCTGATTTAGGGTTGCTTTTGACAAACATACCTAGAATCTACGGATTTATAACTCCTTGGAGAAGGTTATGCAACCTATACAACTCTGAGGTATAAAATGGAGATGTGTCACAACTTAAACACGCCTCACTGTGTGAAGTGACCCTCAAACTTCATTTAGAGGCCTCAGCTATTATTCTAGACCATGGAGTACCTATACGATGTGAGAAGTGCCAACTTAAAAAATAAATTCGCTTGGTATGTTATCCTCAAAACAAGTTTATTCGGGAATTGCCAAAAGAATTGCAATTTGGGATGTGCATGCTACCGCAAACCATAGGAAAATCCAGAAAACAAAGGAGGAGAGCTGCTTATATAGAGAAAACCGGGGAATAGGGAGGGGATGTTCTAAACCAAAGTGCATTGAGGGAGAATAACAGTTCAGGGTGGCAATGGCTTCTCATTGGCTGAGCTGTGGCATTTCTCATTGGCTGGGTGGGGAGGGAAATCTTCCTTTAGTAGTAAAGTAATTTTACTTCCTGTGGAAGATGCAAGCACCTGGTCTCTTCCTGTTTGGTGTCATTGACATCCTATGATAGGGCATGAGAGCTCCTCCTACAGGCCTTCCCCACTCCTCTTTAGTTAAGGTTTCTTTTACTAATTTCCACAGAAGGAAGGACCCCCAAAGCAAGCAGGATGTCCTAGACCTCTCCCTACTCTGCCTGTGCCTCTTGATTGCTCGTATCTTTGAAATTATTAATAAAGCTTGGTTCTAGGTAAGATCTCTGACACTTATGGGTCAGATAGGCAGTCCAGTCCCAGATGTTAGCTCAAGTACTATTCATGTATTTGAAAACCTAAAGTAAATTTTCAAAGAGTTGATTAAGCAATTTTGGCAAAACCATCCCAAATATCATGTTATGCTTGGAGTAGAGAATATGAGTTTTTCTTAAAACAAGTAAAAGAACCATATTTTCTAAAGCAATTTAGAAAGCAACTTAGTGTAATTTGCTAAGAAACATATGTTACCTTCTGCTCAACAGTCCATATATTTGTTGAAGTCCCTTTAAGCTCATTCCCTTCTGTAGTTAAAGTTTTACTATTTATAATTAAATATCTTTTTATGAAAACAAACCAATATATGCAAGTAATAAGGATGCTAAGACCAAATGCGCTGTGTCATCTGTACCTAGCAAAAGTTAGATTTGATCATTTCAACACTATTCTACCCAAGAACTATCATCTGCTTTATCAGGTTTTGAAAAATGATTGTCCCTTAAAATTTTTACGAAATGTTACTGCCTTTCAATTTTTTTTTTCCATTCTTTATGGTACAATTCTTAAGTTTACACCAAGGAAAATCTTCCATCCCAAAACTTTAGAGTTTTTAGAAAAAAAGAAACTTTTAAGCAGTTCTTATTGATCTCCCTTGGAATATTTTGTTCCTGATGAGATCTACTATTATTAGTGTCTTTTTCCTAAAGATATATAACTTCAGTCCTCTGAAATACTGTTTGCATAAATTTATAATGTTTCTACTTTGTTTTTTAGACTTCTCATAACTGACAAGAAAAAAATTATGAAGACGGAAACATTTTACAATATTTGATTTTATAAGTGACAACTCACTGTATATCACATGCTAGAAACATGACACGCTTGTGATGATGATGAAATTGAAAGACTTTTTGAATCAAGTGAAAATGTGTACTAAGTTGGTCAGTGGGAGAAAGAATGATACGAAGGTTTAGTAAAAGTGATTTACTTGAGTGGTTAGTGCCATTATGTAACCTACAGTTGGAACTACACTGTATATCCCATTTTTTGTTTGTTTTTGTTTTATAAGGAAAAACATTAACTTTTAGGCTACGTCCAGAATAGCATCATCTACATGGGCATTCCCTCCTCCTACAGTTTCAGAAAACCTTTGGTGACTAACTGAGAAAATGCAGAAGATCTTGCAGACAGATGAAATTACTGATACCCAAGCTCTTAGAAAAGGGAAGAGGAAAAGGACGGAGACAATGGACTCAGAGAACGCAAATTGTGACATGGATAAAGGACAGGTGGGTGTTCTGTTACCTTGATATAATTTTATGATCTAGGTCCTCCATAATTCCATAATTCCTTTCATAATTTATTAGTACTTTCCCCTCTTCTATTAATTTATTCTTCCCTTTAATTATTTATTCAACTGAGGGAATAAAATTCCATAGTCTTTTTTTAATGTTGAACAAGTTGAGTTAGAAACATACTCAAAAGACATTTTACCTGCTTCTATTTAAGTATGGCCTATTATGCCATTGTTCAAACTTTCCTTGATATTCTGGGAAATAAAAGGTGAGAAAACTGTCAGAAAATATTTTTTCCTCTCAAAAAATACCGGAGACATTGGAATACCTCTTTAAGATTTTCTGTTTGCTTTTCTTTTTACTCCAGTTGATGGCCCATCCTCATCACTGGTTTGGTCAATGGCCTCTTTCCTATTTTTATTTATTCATTCATTCCTTTTTGATCTGAATTCCCCTCTCCCATTCTCCTCCTACACTTTGGACAACCTATCAATGTGTTTATTCTGTATCTTTTTATTTGTGTGTCTTTGTAACAGATGTAGTATTTTATGGGCATGCATTCCTATTTAATTTTTGAAATAATATGTACATTCTCACGGTTTAAAATACTTTTTAGTCTCCTGGGGACGGTGCCTAGAGGCATTCAGAATGGTCCAGCATTTGGCAGTCTGTTGCAGGCTAGCCAACAATATGGCCTCTAACAAAACTAGGCTATTTTGGACCCCCAGTAGTAGAATTATTTTATACCTTTATACCAAGAAAGCTGGGGAAGCACCAAAATCTGCGTGTGGAGTGTGCTCAGGCCAACTTTATGGAGTTCATCCCTGAGACCTAAAATTCTTATGAGGTTATCTAAAACAAAAAACATGTCAGCAGTGCCCACATTCCATGTGTGCTAAACGTGTCCATGACAGGACCAAGCATGCTCCTTATTGAGGAGCAGATATCATTGTGACAGTGTTGAAGGCACAAGCACAGAATCAGAAAGCTAAATGTAAAAATGAAGCTTTTTTGCATAATAAAAAAGTCAAAGGCTGCTATATAGATATATACATAGATATATAGATAGATAGATATATTTTTTAAGGCAAACAGTGAAAAGTCCCACTCTCATCCCTGTCTCACATCCACCCTGTTCCCACCTCCCACCCTCCTACTACAGGGAACCATACTTATTGCTTTCTTATTTATCCTTCCATTGTTTCTTTGTTCAAATAAAGCAAATGCAAATATAGATATTCTTATCCCCTTTTTGTATGAAAAGTCACTTACCAGATATGTTCCTTTGTACTTTGCTTTTTTCTTAACATATTTTGACGATCTTTCCACTAGTATGCAAGAACTTTCTCTTTTTTACAGCTGCATATTATTCCACTGTGTGCAAGTACCATTCTTTATTTAACTAGTCCCCTGTGATGGATGTGGCTTGTTTCCAATCTTTTTCTTTTCACAGATCACACTGCACTGTAAAACTTTATGGAGACATCAGTTAGTAGTATGTTGGTATCATAATATACACCTCAATCTGTTTCTGATTTTTCAGTCAGCATCTATCTATATTGCTATTATACATCTGATCCATTGTGTCTAACTCCCACATAGCACCATATTTTACTTATCCTCTCCTCCAGTGATGAACACCAGCATCTTGCTACTACAAATAATGACAAAATAAATATCCTCATGCATGTCCTTTTAAGAAACAGTGTGAGAATTTCCCTGGAATAAACACATAGGAGGGTGATTTATGGCTTATAAGTTATATGTTTCTTGCTAGTTCTTTTGCCTAAATACTATAAGATTGCTTTCCAGAATGTCCACATTGGTCTAAATGCCCAGGAGCACTGCAGGAGGGGTTCCGGGGTTCCTATATTTGTGCTTCCCTAGCAATACTTAGCATTTTTATCCATAGCTCATATTTTTGGCAATTGATGGGAGAAAATATCTTCTTTCAATTTGCTGGTGCAGGTTTGGGGGGCCCAGTGGTTCTTAAAGGAGTAAAATAGTCATGTGCTCTTGCAGGCCACTATTGATTTCTTTAGCAATTTGTTTTCCTCAAAAACATAATAGCTTTCCAAATTATTTATTCCTATTTGGTTCCATTGCAAGTCACTACAGCCAGCAATCTTATTTGGTCGCAAAGAAGCCTGAAAGCTCTCCTCTTTTTAATGTGGCATCTGTGCTCAGCCTCTTTTCTCCCCAGCTTACCTAATGGCCATATGAAACAAAAGGCTTGAGGGTAACACACTCAGTCTGATGCTTACCACTGGGCTAGATCTCAGCGTCTGGCAGAGAACACTTAAAGAGAAGCTCTTGAGAAAGCTTGAGGTCAGTCTTACCTCCTGCTATTTAGATGGCATAATTGGCTTTTTGGAACCTTGAAGATTTAACGTTACTGCACGCTCAGTCAACTTAGATTGCAGGCTGCATTCTAAATGCAGACGGAAAGAGAAAACCTTCCATCTCTGCAATCTGGCTAGCCCCGAGAAGAAGTCACTGATACACACCAACATTCTTTCTTTTTCCAGGCTCAGTAAGCACATGGTCTGCCTTCCATGTGACAGTTTTAACAAATGTGTCACCAAGGTCTAACAGGAGTCAGTGGCTTTCCAGCATGTTGTCCTTGTGCTCTTCTGCCCACAGCCTGTCCTCTAAGTAACCCAAACAAATGTCAGGTGTGGGGGATCCTGCTCCTAGTGACAAAATCTGCATTAGTTATCATGAATGTTGCAAAAGCTGTAAAAAAGACCTAAATAGAACAGTGGCTTAGATAAGATGGAAGTTTATTTCCCTTTCACATAACTGCAAGAGCAACCCAGGGTTGCTATGGCAGCTCCTCAGTGTGGAGGATCCCTCTTTTTTTTCCTTATCTTATTCTTCTCCCCAAAGCCCCCAATACATAGTTGTATATTCTAGGCGTAGGTCCTTCTGGTTGTGCTATGTGGGACGCCACCTCAGTATGGCCTGATGCGTGGTGCTATGTCTGCGCCCAGGATCTGAACCAGCAGAACCCTGGGCCGCCGCAGTGGAGCACGTGAGCCTAACTGCTTGACCATGGGGCTGCTCCCAGGATTGCTCTTATCTTGTTGATCTACCTTCCTCAACACACAGCCTCTATCTCTGGGTCTAAGATGACCACTCCTGCTCCCACCATTGTGCCTTCTTCTCTGCCAACAGAAAAAAGGAGAATATATGCAGGAGAAGGCACGCCCATTCCTTTTAAGGTCATGATCCAGTAGTGGTACATATCACTTCTACTCATAGTCTATTGGCAGACACTTAGTCACATAGCCACACTGAGCTGCAAGGGAATCTGGGAATTGTAATCTTTAGCTGACAGCTGCCTGCCCAGCTAAAACGTATTACTGCAGAAGAATGGGAGAGCAAACACCTGGAGATAGCTAGCAGTCTCTGCACTGTCCATTTTTCTTTTGGGTTCTTATCTTTTCTGTTGGGTTTCTTAGTCTATTCTGGTGGGTTTCCTGTTCTATTTTTATTGATTTGCACAAATACCTTATCTATTTTAGAAATTAGTCTTGTGGTTTTAGATTTTGCAAATATCTTCGCCCAAGCTGATGTTTGTCTATTAACTCTGTCTTCCATTGAGGCTTACAAATGGATTAGCTTTTGCTTAATTTCATTTATGTCTTGTAGAACTTGTTAAAAGTGGCAAGAACTAGACTATACACTCTATTTTTTTCCGATTACTCTCCATAGAACTATGGTCTCAATAGGCATCCTTCCGTTTTTTTTAAATCCTTCATTTCTATTTAATCAAACCTATCATTTTTTTCTTTAGGGATTATATATCTAATATGAATACTTTAGCTACTTGCCCCCATATGATAATAGTAATTTTCATGACCATTATGTATATTTGTCACATACACACATAGATATAATAATGAAATGTACACACAGATACATCTATTTGTATATTTATAAAGAGTCAGGTTGAATATATACATTACAAATCGTATAAAAATGTAATTGTATTTTCTATAACTGATCTCATCTGACTTTCAATTCTCCATCCCTTCTTGATAAGACAGGGGAAAAAAAAGGCATAACCTTGTCCATTCACAGTGAATTACAGTTAGAGTGTCCTAGTTCTTAAAAGTCCCTTCGAGCTATTAGTATAATTTCAGTCACTTCAGGATTTAAGCCTCAGTGGATCCTAGATTCTTACCCTCCCCAACTTTCTATTTTTTTCTGGGAAGTGACCCAGGTTTCAGGAGTCTTCCATAGCCTCCCAGCATCTGGGGAGGGGCAGCCGGTCCTTTGTGAGGTTCTAACTTTCCTGCCTGGTTCCTAGGTGTCCAGTAGTGTTACTGTTGACATACTGCCCATCCTTCCAGATCCCTTGGGGGTTCTATTGGCACCGGCTGCTAAAGTTTGCAACCCTGCACCCACTGCCACCTTCTGTATGGTTCTGACACCCTGTGGCCTCTGTCTACGTACTAAACTATTTGTTTCCTCAGTCCCCTCAGCACTGACCTATCTTCTGACCAGGACACAGGGACTGTTTGGATTCTCTAGCTGCTTTGCATGAGCTTGGAGGGGTCTGGATGCTGTTTCTGGTCCATTTGTCTAGACTGCAATTTTGGCCATTTCTGAGTTATGGCCCAGAGAGGTACCATGTTGCCCTGACGTTATGCTGGACATGGGGCCTGTTTAGGGAGTTAATAATGCACTGAGAAGCAAGGAGAGAGCTTTGCTGCTCTGGGATCGCCCCCCATTTATCTGGGTGTTTCTCTCATAGACCCCCCACCCTGTGGTCCATCTCCCTTACTCCAAAACATGGGGGCAGGAAGAGCAAAGACACTTGAACCTGACTTCCTCATTCCTCAGGCTCCTCCTCCTGGAACCAGAACGTCTTTTCCCTCTTGTATAGTAGAATCTTTCTTTATGTCATGACTTTATCTCTTCTACTCTAAGGTTTATTTTCAAAAACTTTATATTCCAGGTTTCTAGGTTTAGATCTTTATAAATTCTATTCTATGCTCCAATTTCCCAGATTTGGATTTATATACACATACAAAGGCCAGCTTGTTAATTTGAGAAAATTCTTTTCTGTCTCAACACAGCCTGGATTTTACATCTCAAATGCATATGTTTTCAGACTATTGTCTTGCTATTGGCCTTAAAAATGATTTTTAAAATTAAAAGGTAATCATGAATGCTTTGTTCTAGGTGAATCTTCTCTCTGCTTTCTCTCCCACAATAAACCCCAAAATTGGCCTCATGGCATAGTCTCAATAGAGAGGCTGTGAATGAGGATTTAGGGGAGAAATGGAGGGTGAGAATGACTTACAAAGATTTGAATGGGGGTCTGGTTGATTCTACTCTGTTATACTATTTTTCTACTTTATCTTTTTCACTGAAGTTGGGCAGAAAGTCAGAATCCTGATTTCCACTTCACAAGAGACGTGAGCATGAAACTTTGATGTCTTCCCTTATTCCGAGCTCCCCTGGGTAGCGGAAGACAAAGCTGAGGCTAGATCACTAGTTAGGACCCAGCTCCTCTCCTGGAGCAGGAAGTGCCTGGGAGAGCAAGAATTTGTAGGTCTGATTAAGTCCCTTCAACATACAGAACATGGGGTAAACCATTAAAGTCGCTTTGAAGCTTCTTTTATTGTGCCTTTCTTGTATTTTAGAGAGACCCGTATTCTGGAAATGCCTTTCTGCCAGGTGAGAGCTCCAGTGACGATGAAGAGCCTTTAGCAGAATTGTCGAAGGAGGAATTGTGCACGAAAATAAAAAGCCTGAAACAAAAGCTAACTAACACCCGGAAAGAAAACAGTCGACTTCGACAGTCTTTGGTCATGCTTCAAGGTAAACTTGGAGAAAATTGACATTTTTAGATGAAAGAGACAATGCATGATGAGTGAAAAGTATTTCAAATCAGCTGTCAAGAATGAAAAAGAAAATCAGCAACTTAGAGAAAAAGTCAAAAATCACATTTTAAGAAAATCTATGATTACATAATTTAATACGAAAACACTCTATTGAAGCCTCTAGTTTATCACTTAGAGAATTTTAGATTATTCCTACTCAATACCAGTGTTGTATTCACTTACTCATGTTCAGTGGATATTTATTGAGCATTTAATATAGGTCACTCACTGTGCTAGGCTCTAAAGAGAAAAGATTAGTAATAACAAATATGTTAAGGTGTTCATGATGTGCTTATCTCATCCTCCTCTGCCAGGGAAAGCACTAGAAAATGGGG
Source organism: Equus przewalskii (assembly GCF_037783145.1). Classification (NCBI taxonomy): domain Eukaryota; kingdom Metazoa; phylum Chordata; class Mammalia; order Perissodactyla; family Equidae; genus Equus; species Equus przewalskii. The sequence goes on from NC_091849.1 coordinate 54,281,119, forward strand.
CCTGTTGTGATCCATTAAAGAACCACAGGAATTAAAGATTCCATATATTAAATTTTAGTTTTGGCGTTGAGGGTAGTTGTTTGGGAAAATAATCACATTCCATGGAAGACTTATAAAGGAGAAAGATCAGCCTAAGCAAATTAAAAGCCACTCGGCATAAAGCCTTTTTGTAGGATCCTATATTATGTTTATTTTTCAAAAATTATGTTTCCCATTTATAGTTAAGCACCATGCATTACTTTGTACAGCTGAATATTGGCAATTATTTCCTATGCTGGGCAGCATTCTGTTGTAAAGCAGTAAATACGCAGAACACTTTGACGATAAATCCCTCTGGCTGCTGTGTACAGCGTGAATACAAGTGGCACGAGAAAGAAAGCGGAGACGAACCACTCTTGAAAGGTATTGCAGTCACCCACACTAACGTGATGGCAGCCTAGCCTAGGGCGAGGGCTATGGAAAGAAAGAGGACATTTCCACGATATTTTTGGAAGCAGAAATGATAGGAGACGTATAGAACATGGGGAGAGACAGGTTGACAGAGAAATGGCTGACATGCTTTCTTAAGCGTATTTATTAAATTGAAGGCTTCATGGTTTTAAGTAGAAACAGCCACATGTGAGTGGAAGTGAGTCCACTTATCAAGAAGCCATTTTCTCTTTATTTTTTCCACTTTAAATATTGCATTTTTATAACTGATGGTTTTCCTGGTGAGTTTTTTGCGACTTTCAAAGAACAGATAATCCTTATTTTTATATGATATGTTCCAGAACTTAGAGCAAGACGACAAGCTAGTTTATAAAGTTAGCATAAATTGCTGGTTAAAAGTATTGATTCTGAAGTTACAGACCTTGGTTTGAATCCCAACTCTGCTTACTAGCTGTACACCTTTGGCCATGTCACTTTACTGTGCCCTCAGCCCCAGCTTCAATTTCCTCATCTGCTAAATGGGGGCAATCCATTACGTCCTTGGTGCTACGAGGATTAAATGCGCTAATTGGAAGAAATGCTTTAGCCAGGGCCTGGTACATGACAGGTGCTCAGTAATGGTAGTTGTTATTGTCTCTGTTTTTATCAACACCAGATCTTGACACAAAAACCCTGAAAAATAAAATTATTAGGCCAATTTTTGTTATAAATTAGATGAGTAAATTCTAAATGAAAGAGTAGCAAATCAGGTTCAATAGTATATGAAAAGAATCACCTACTATGACCAGTTTCTTTTCTCTCCCACACTCCTGGATTGCCATTTCATTTTCTCCTGTCTCTGCCAACTTCCCACACCTCCTCCCATATCCTCATCTCAGTTGACGACTTTGCTTCCTACTTCATTGAGGAATTGGAGGATAAGAAGAGACTGTCATCTCCCTGCACTTGTGCTTGTGTGCCCCACTCCTGTTACTCATTCTCTCCTGTGTCTCATGAAGGACCTATCCTCTTGTCCAACCAAAGGCAATAAATATCTCCATCTCTGCATCAGATCCCACTCTCTTTCGCCTAATCAAGGACATAGCTCCAGAGATTGTCCCCCCCTCTCTCCTGCAAGATCAAGTTTTCCTCTTCTAATGAATCATTCCCATGAGCATTAGACATACTATTATTTCTCCCATTTAAAAAAAAAACCTTCTTTCAGGCCATTTGCTTTTCCGCCCTCCACCCTATTTCTCTCCTTCCCTTTATAGGAAAACTCCTTAAATGACTTGACTCTACCCACTGTGTTCAATTTTCCCCCTTTTATTCTCTCTGGATCCCACTTCAATTAGGGCCTTATTATTCCATTGTAACTTCTCTTCTCATGATCACCAATAACCTCCGTATATTAGTTTGCTGGGGCTGCAGTGACGAAGTAGCACAGATTGAGTGGTTTAAACAACAGAAATGTATTGTCTCCCAGTTCTGGAGCCTAGAATTCCAAAGTCAAGGTGTCAGCAGGGCCCTGCTCCCTCTGAAGGCACTAGAGGAGGCCTCTCTCTTAGCTTCTGGTTGTTCCTTGACTTGAGGCAGCTAAACGCCAATCTTCATATGGGGTTCTCCCTGTATACTTGTCTCTCTATATCCAAATTTCCTCTTTTTATAAGGACACCAGTCATATTGGATTGGAATTTACTCTAATGATCTCATTTTAACTTGATTATATCTGTAAAGACTCTGTTTCCAAAAAAGGAAATTCTGAGGTATGGGGAGTTAGGAGTCCAACATATCTTTTTGGGGGGGCACAGTTCAACTCATAGAATCCCATATTGCTAACCCGAAAGGTCATTTCTCAATGGTTATCTTAAAGGCCTTGTTACCAGCATTTGATACATTTGGTTATCTCTCTTTCCTCAGAAAAAGTTTCTCTATTTGGCTTCTAGGACACCACATTCACTAGTTTTCCTCCTACACTGCTGATCTTTCCATCTCGGTCTATTTGGAAGATTCATTTCATCATCTTAGCCTCTAAATATTTGATGATGCCCCAGGCTCAGTCCTTGGACTTCTTTCCTGTCTATCTGCATTCACTCCATAGGTGATCACACCTAATTATATGGTGTTAAAGTCCATCAGTAAGCTATGACTCTCAGATTTATATCTTCAGACTGCCCTTCTCCCTTTACCTCCAGGCTCAATGTCCAACTCTGTACTTGACATGACTGATAGGCATCTCAGACTAACATGTCTTAAACCACATTCCTGACCTTCTCACTCAATCTTTTTCTCTCTTTCTTCCTCATCTTGGTTAATGCTAACTTCATTGTTCCAGTTTCTCAAACCAAAACCCATAATGCTATCTTATATTTCTGTATTTCTTTTACACCTTCACTCTGTCCTTTGGCAAATCCTACTGGCTTTACCTTCAGAGTATTTCTGGAATACAATCTTTCTGACCACCCCCACTGTTGCCACTCTGGTCCAAGTCACCATTCTCTCTCACCCAGATTATTATGGCGGCTCACTAACTGGTGTCACTACTTCTGCTGTTGCTCCTCTGCAGTCTATTCTCAACACAGCAACAAGAATGAGACTGTTAAACAAAGTCAGTTCATGTCCCTCCTCTCTTCAGAACCTTTCAGTGCATTTCCATTTCACTCAGGGTAAAACCGAAGTCAGCTTTATGATCATTGAGTCCATACGTGATTTGGCCACCTCCCCTCCACTCACCTCTCTGGCTGTATTTCCTACTGCTCTCCCCCACGTTCTCTGTGATCCAGCCACACTCGACCACTTGCTTTCCCTTTGAAGACATCAGACATGATCTTACTTCAGTGTCTTTGTACTGGCCATTCCCTCAGCCTGGAATGTTCTTCCCCCAGATAACCACTTGGTTTGCACCCTCACTTACTTCAAGTCCTCACTGTAAATTCATCTTTTCCCTGACCTCCCCCCTCCCATCTAAAATTTCAACCTTTCTCCCCCCAATATTTTTTGTCCTCCTCCCCTGCTTTGTTTCTTCTTTGACACTTACAACTCTAGATAATCTATCATGTATTTAATATACATAATATTGTGTACATCTGTCCCCCTCCATACACACACACTACAGTGTACCCCTAGAAACCAAGTAGTAAAGTTGGCTATTGACTGGACTTCAAGCAACAGGAAAAGTCAGGAACTGCCAACTGCAGCTGCAGTATTCATGCATGCATTATTCACTCAGTAAATATTTATAAAGTCCTACTATATGTCAGGCACTGTTCTAAGTACCTAGGAAAATCCAGTGAACAAAGCAGACAAAGATCCTTGCTCTCATGGAATATCCATTCTAGTGGGACTATACAGTGAAAAATCATGAAAAATAATAAGCAAATTATCTAATATGGTAGCTGATGATAAGTGCTAGGGAAAAAACAGGGGAGGATTGGGATGTGAGGGAGAGGGGGTGTTTTACAATTTTAAATAGCATGGCCATGGTAAGTCTCCTTGTGAAGCTACAGTTAGCAACTAGGAAGATACCAGAGAGGTGAAGTTTCACATATAATCCAAATAAGAAAGAAGTCCGAGAGAAGAGTGCTCAGTAATGTTCCTGTAACTCTTTGAACTAAAAATCAGGGCTGTTTCTCTGTTTACAAAGCCTACTAGCTAAGAAAAATGGCAGAATATTTATGCCATTCTAGACATTCAGAATGGCAAAGGTGTGTGTGCTATTTGTGTATGTGTTAAGCATTTGAAACATATCTTGTGGGCCACAACTGAACAGCACAATAAGATGTAAAAGGAAAAAGGTGATCTATCTATTGTATAGAAGGGTATTAAATTGTAATTATTTATAGAGAACAAATGTGTACCTAAGAAAAACAAAGCATCAATTGAAAACTCTTGACTAATGAGATTTTAGTAAAGAATCAAAAATCAATTAAATTTTGCCCAGGTTCACTTAAATATGGCAGAAAGCTTAAGTTAAATATGTGTGAATCTCCCTCCTTTCTTGAAACCCCACAAAAAATAAGCTTAAAATGCCTAAAAGCACAAGAGAAGACCACAGGAGATGAAGAGGTCAATAAAATTTTAGAAGCTGAAAGGCAGATTGATGAGTGGTGACTGATTAAATATGGAGAAATCCGAAAGCTCAGTGTCTATGATGGGGGTGGGGAGCAGATAGAGGCAAAGAAATTAAAAAGACCTAAGCCAAATCACACCAGAGAACTACAAAAGGTTTAGGAACTGTACCCGTGAAAGGGAGAAAACTGGAGGAGTCATTGAAAAACCTACATACAGACCCTTTTGGGCCACAACGCCACACATTCTTCCCATGTAGCCTTCAACTCCCACTCTTCACCACAGCAGAAGGTGGAGGTTTTCTCTCAGGAGAGCTATGAACTCAGGGATGCTGGGCACAGCTGAGGGAAGGGGTGATCATTTGAGGGAATCCTTTAACATGGAACACAGAGATCAAGACAAACAAAGAGAAAAATAAGGTCAAAGGAAACAGAGACAATGCAGGGAGGAGAAGAAAGCTCCACAAAACAAGGACAGGGTAGTTTAAGAAAGGAATAGTCAAAGAATGAGGTGGGGGGCAAACCTAGAAATTCAATAAAATGTCTGGAAGTTAAAGTTAAGAAAATCTTGTACATACTGGAACAACAAGACAAAGAAAAGTAAAATAGAAAAGATTAGGAAAAAGAGAGAATTAGTCTAGGAGGTTGAACAGCCAAAGACAAGAGGTCCTAAAAGTGAGAAGAGACAAGAGGGAGAAGTTACAATAATAACAAAAAAATACAATAAATTTCTAGAACACAAATTTCTAGATTATAGGATACCAGCAAAGGCAAAAAGACTTGTCCAAGGCATAACACTGAAATTTCAGAACACCAGAAGTAAAGGGAAGATCCACATGCTTTCAGAGAGAACAAGCATGTCACATGCTAAGGACTGGGAATCAGAATGGCACTGGGCTTTTCACCAGGAACACTGAAAGCTCCAAGATAATTAAGCAATGCCTTCAAAATTCTGAAGGGAAATAATTTAAACCTCAACTTCTATACCCAGTGAAATTATCAACCAAGTGTGAGGGTAGAATAATATTTTCACACTTACAAATTCTCAGTAATCTACTTTTCATGCTTTCTTTTTCAAAAGCTAATGGAGGATGAGCTCCTCCAAAATGAGAGAGTAAATCTGGAAAGAGAAAGACAGGTATCCAGGAAACAGTTAGTCCAATTCAGGAGAGAGACAAGGAGGAGCCACAGAATGATAGTGAAGGGAAGCTCCAGAATGACAAGTATACAATGGCCTAGAAGCAGCTAGTCCAGATTGTGGAGGTGTACAGAAGGTTCCAGAAGAGATATCTCCAAGAAAAATATGAAATTGATAGATGATATTGATGTATCCAAACATACTGAAAGGAGATTTTACACCTCTGGTAGGAAGTTTAGAGATGTGTGAGAGAAACAGTAAAATAATAATAATAATAAGCAAACTAAAAAAATGAAATCATTATTAAATCTAGGGGGAAAAAATCATGTTTTAAAGGAAAGGAATTGTCATCACTGTAATAATGTAAGTACGATATTTATTGAACTAACAATTGTGCTACCACTATACTAAAATGATGGAAAAGGAGAACAGCACATGTAATGTATGCATATGTTTGCATGTGGCTACTACGTGTGTGTGTTTCTTTGTGGCTTGGGAAGAAGTTGAAAGAGAGCTACATTGTCATATTACAGAGTTGGAAGTCAATAAATAACTATATGAATGTGGAAAAAAATCAAGAAATAGCTATATATGCATATTATTAAGACTATGAAGAAACAGGTAAATGGACTGGAATTGATGGCCTGGGTGGTGAGTGATAGAGCAGAGGACTACTGTTTTTCATTATAAGCCTTACTTTATTTAAAAAATAATAAATGCAGGGGCCGGCCCCAAGGCTGAGTGGTTAAGTTCGTGCCCTCCACTTTGGCGGCCCGGGGTTTTGCCAGTTCAGATCCTGGGTGTAGACCTGGCACCGCTCATCAAGCCATACTGAGGCAGCATCCCACATCGCAGAACTAGAGGGATCTGCAACCAGAATATACAACCATGTACTGGGGGGCTTTGGGAGAGGAAGGGAAAAAAAAGAAGATTGGCAACAGATGTTAGCTCAGGTGCCGATCTTTAAATTTAAAAAAAATTTAAAAAATAAATACCTGGTACATAAAAGGTGTCCAAAATCTAGTAGCTACCTTTTTTTTTTTTTTTAAAGATTGTCACCTGGGCTAACAACTGTTGCCAATCTTTTTTTTTTTTTATGCTTTATTTCCCCAACCCCCCCGGTACATAGCTGTATATCTTAGTTGCAGGTCCTTCTAGTTGTGGGATGTGGGCCGCCGCCTCAACATGGCCTGACAAGCAGTGCCATGTCCGCGCCCAGGATCCGAACCCTGGGCCGCCGCAGCAGAGCACAAACTTAACCACTCGGCCACAGAGCCAGCCCCGCTACCATTTTTTAAAAATCAATTTCCTTATAGATCAGAAATTGCTGGTTATATTCCTAAAAGAAGGAAAAAAGAATATACTCACATTAATTACAAACAACTATAAAATATCTACTAGTTACCCTAACAAGAAATGTGTGGGATCTATGAAGAAAAATTTAAAAAGTCAATGGAGAAATTTCTCAATGGAGAAATACATAAACCTAAATAAATGGAGAGACATGTCACATACATAGATGAGAAGAGAAGATGCCAATTTATCCCAAAACAATGAATTGTTTGAATAGAATCGCAATCAAATACCAATGATTGTTTTGTTTTGGTTTGTTTTGGTAATTTGACAATAACTGTTCTAAAATTAACCTGAAAGAATAAATAGGTAAAATCAATTAAAACATTCTGGGAAAAAAATATGCAGTCATAACGTGTCAACACTAAATCACATAAATTTCCATTAAAGGCAACTTGCTAGTGCATGAATCAGCAGATCAGTGGAACAAAATGCATATCCCCAAAACGGAATCTCACGTACGATCAGGAAACCACCCTAGAGGGACTAGGGTGGAGAGGTAAGGAGAATGGATTGAGAGAGGCCGAACCACGGTTCAAACCCCAGCTCTGCCACCTACTCACTGTGTAACCTTGTGCACGTTGTTTAACCAATCTGTGCCTCAATTTCCTCATCTCTAAAAGGAAATAATAAAAGTACTTAGCTGGGTGACATGTAAAGCATTCAGAACAGCCTGGCAATAGCAAGTGCAATATAAGTAGTTGCTATTATGGTGTCACTGTCACAAGTCACCAGGGCCAACTTCACGGGTGTGTGACCTGCACAGTCACACAGGGCCCTGCTCCTAGAAAAGGCCCCACATACTGGTTAAAGGCTCTGCTGTCATCATATTAAAATTCTTAAGAAGTTTTGAACAAGAGTCCTGCATTTTCACTTTGCAATGGACCTGGCAATTTGGGTAGCAAGTCCTGCAAGTCAATCAGGAAAAACATGAATTATTCAACAAATGGCAGTGAGAAAACTGATATTCCAGGGGAGGAATGTTCATGTGAGGTTCTCATTTCACCCCATGTGGCACACTACAAACATAATGATACAGTTTAAATAAAAACTCCATGTTCTGAATTTGAATGGGAAGTACTGGCTTAAATGTATGATGAATTTTATCTTTAAAAATTTATAATATATATTTTCTAATACTGTTCACTGAATAGGCCTAGAAACAAGAACCCAATAGCAAAGAGCACTCCTAGCTCCTGGATATGGTCTTGTAAGACTATTTCCCACTGAAAGGAGCTAGGGTTCCTTGCAGAAATGGCTGATTCCAGAATTTGCATAGAAAATGTGCAAGGTGAGCCTTCTCAGGAGGCTTGAACAGGAAATATAGATGAAAATCTTGTCTTACCAGAAAGCAAGGAAGTTATCAAAGACTATATGGACATGTCAACTAGAAGAGGTTCCCACTGGGCAAAGATGGGCCAATTTGAGCATCAATAAGAATGATAACTGCAATAGATTATCATACTTTTTTTTTTTTTTAAAGATTAGCACCTGGGCTAACAACTTGTTGCCAATCTTCCTTTTTTTTTTTAAAGATTGGCACCTGGGCTAACAACTGCCACCAATCTTTTTTTTTTTTCTCCTGCTTTATTTCCCCAAACCCCCCCTGTACACAGTTGTATATGTTAGTTGCAGGTCCTTCTAGTTGTGGGATGTGGGACACCACCTCAATGTGGCCTGAGGAGCGGTGCCATGTCTTCGTCCAGGATCCGAACCCCGGGCCGCCGCAGCGGAGCGTGCGAACTTAACCACTCAGCCACGGAGCCAGCCCCTATCATACATATTTAAACGCATGAGTTCATAATGGTATTCAAAAAAGAAAAAACTTAATGGCCATCTGAAAGAACCAACTCATTATTTTGAAAACTGGCAAATACAAACCAAAAAATCATGTGTTTATCCTGCCATTCTTAGATGAAATGAAACTCATAGTAACCCTATAGTTAACGAGAGGAAGTTTTCCTTTGTAGAAGAATTCTACCTAATAAATGAAGAAGAAAATAATTAAAATATCACCATTTGCAATCCATTATGATATGTTGAATCTAAGCATGATCATCAGTGACCACTAATATCACAGAAAAAGCTAACTATGCATTAAATGCCACCTGATGGATGTTAAAACATGACCTAAATCTGATCAAGCCTTTAGCTCTAACTGCCAATTTACAGCAAATACAGGGAACAGAAGAATCTGTTAAGCATCACTTTAGGGATGCAGTCAGCAAAATCCAGGCTATGGAAGATCCTGCAGGGCAAACGACTCAGTTTCTTCAACTAGCACATTGCAAGGAAAAAACGAGGAGAGGGAGAGGAAGCCTAGAGCTTGTGTGAAAGAGACAGCAACCAATTCTAATGTATGGACCGCATTTGGATCCTGATTCAAACAAACAAAAATAACAGCAATGAGACAATCAGAAATTTGAACATTTACTAGGTTTTATTTTTAACGACATTAAAGAACTATTGTTAGGTATTTCTGGCTATGACAATGGTGTTATGGTTATATTTTTTAAATGTCTTACTTTTAGAGACACATAAGAAATATTTACAGACTAAATGAGATGATTCCTGTGATTTGCTTGAAGTAGTCTTGGGGGTAGGAAGAAAGTGGGTGGGGATATTGGTGGAACAAGATTTGCCATGAGATGGGGCCAGCCTCGTGGCCTAGAAGTTAAGTTTGGCCTGCTCTGCTTTGGCCACCCAGGGTTCGGTTCCTGGGCACAACCTCTACCACTTGTCAGTGGCCATGCTGTGGTGGTGACTACATACAAAACAGAGGAGGACTGGCACAGATGTTAGCTCAGGGCGAATTGTCTTCAAGCAAAAGAAAGAGGAAGATTGGCAACAGATGTTAGCTCAGGGCAAATCTTCCTCAGCCAAAAAAAAAAAAAAAGATTGATCGTGAGTTGAAACTGGGGGATAGGGTATATGGAAGTTTACTATTTTTGTTTGTGTTTAAGATTTTCCATTAAAAGTTAGAAAACATATATCCAGGCAGGAAAAAAGCTTACTCATAAAAAGATGTTTAAACCATACAAAATATATGAGTGAATATTTAGCTGATCTGAATGGTTAATGACATTCTAAACATAGAAAAAATGAGTAATATACTAAAGAAAAGACTGCCACTTTAAAATAAAAACTAAAAATGTGTGTATGCTTTAAAAGTATCATAAAATTAAAAGATACTCTAAGAAAAATACAACTTACGACAAATACAAGATTAAAATGCTTAGTATATAATGGAGTTAATAATAATAGGTAACACATTGTGCATATAATGCACTAGGCACTCTAATAAGCACTTTACAAAAACCATTTATTATAAAACAGAAAAAGTACTAATATTCCATGTTCTAATGGATAATTCATGAAAGAAGTTCAAATAGTCAATAGATATATATTTAACTTGACAATAATCAAATAATTGCAATTTAAATTGCACTAAGATTTTAACCTATCAAAGTAGTGAAGATCTGTGTTAATGATTAACACCTATTGTTGACGGTGCAGTGAAATGACTGACTTCTTACATTGCCAGTGGGCATGTTAAGTTGGAAGAATCTTTCTAGAGAAGAATTCTCAGCAATATTAATTGAGTCTTGAAAACATTTATACCTTTGAACCTATTATTATGCTTTCAGGAATTTACAGCATTGACATGATCAGAGATGCATATGAACAGATATGTCCTAGGCAGTTCATAAGAGTTTTGTTTGTAATAAAAACTGGAAGCAACCTAAATTCCAAAAGGGAAAAAAGGAACATTCAAATAAATTATAGAACATCAATACCTTGGACTATTAGGGAACCATTAAAGTCATGCTTTCAGGTGGAAGATACCCCATCAACAGGTAAATGGATACTGTAATTGTGGAGTATCCATATAATGAAATATTATTCATCAACAAAAAGGAATGGGTAACTGATACACACATCAACATAAATGAATCTCAAAACATTATGCAGAGCAAAAAAAAAAAATCAGACCAAAAAAAGGAGAATATACTGTTTGAGTCCATTTAAATGGAATTCTAGAACAGGTCAAACATCTCTGGCTAAAGAAGTCAGATTAGTGGTTGCCTCTGAGATAAATCCAGGGATTGATTTAGTAGGAACATGAGGCAACTTTCTGGGAGGATGGAAAAGTTCTATATCTTCTTCTTTTTTTTTTTTTTTGAGGAAGATTAACCCTGACCCAACGTCTGCCACCAATCCTTCTCTTTTTGCTGAGGAAGACTGGCCCTGAGCTAACATCTGTGCCCATCTTCCTCTGTTTTATATGTGGGACACCTGCCACAGAATGGCTTGACAAGCAGTGTGTAAGTCCGCACCCGGGATCCAAACCAGCAATCCCTGGGCCACCTAACTGGAACGTGCGAACTTAACTACTGTGCCACCAGGCCGGCCCTGGAAATGTTCTATATCTTGATGGGTGTGTGTTAAGTGGGGATTCCTTTTGTCAAACTCATGTCCCTTACCTACTTAATTTCTGCTCAGACTTCATATAAGATCTAGCCTTTGACTATGTAAATCAGACCTCAAAAGATCACATTTTCCAAGAAGATTTAATAAAATAGACAAAATACTCAGTTTACAGTCTTAACTGGAAAAAAAGAACCATGATACAATGCTATGTATATAGTATGGTCCTAAAAATGTAAAAGAAAATACACAAATATAGATAAGATACACAGATAGAAATAACAAGAAGGATATATTCCAGTGAACATGTATAACTTTCAGTATTAGAAAAAACAGTAAATATTCTTGATACCTCACTTTATACAAACTCTCTTTTTCTCTTTACATCCTAGCTTTGGCCTTCTTGCAATTCCTCAAATACAGAACTTGTGTTTCCTATGCCTGTGATGACCTCCTCATTCCCTCCAGCTGTTTAGTTCCTGCTCAGCCTTCAGCTCTCAGATCAATCTTGACCTCCCCAGAGAAGCCCTCTGTGCCCCCTTCCCCTCCAGCCTCTCCTTTGTGGCACTTAACAATCGTAATTTTTCATTTCTTCGCATGTCCCTTGAGGTAGCCCCACTGCAAGGTTTAGGGCACTGTCCTCTAGACTGCGGAGTCTCCCCAAGACTTCTGGCTCCAACTGCCAGTTCAGGGGTTTTCCAAAACCACCCTAAGCCTCAATACTGCTAGAGAAACTCACAAGTCTTTGAAACCTCTTATACTCATGGTTACATTTATTACAAGGAAAGAATACAAATTAGAACCAGCCAAAGTTGGAGAGATACATAGGGCAGAGTCTGGGCAGTTCCCAAATATGAAGCTTCTGTTGTCCTCCGGATGCCTTACCCCCCTAGCATTTATGTGTTACAGTATGCACCGAGTATTGTCCATCCAGGAAGCTCACCTGAGCACCAGTGTCCAAAGTTTTTATTGAGGGTTCATTACATAGGCATGATTGATTTGTTGATTGTCTGTGTGGTTGAAGTCAATTTCCAAATCTTTCTGGCTTTCTGGCTGTGGCCAGCTTCTATCTTAAGACTGCTGGGTATGATTGTTCCTACTCTGAGAAACTCCTTAGCATAAACTATCAGGAGTGGTCTGAGGGGCTCACCATGAATAACAAAGACACTCCTCCTTTCACTTGGGAAATTCCAAGGGTTTAGAGGTTACTTTCCAGGAACTGGAGGGGTCAGGGATAGGGGTGGGAGGCAACCCCTCTTTGAGCAGATCAAATTCTTGCTACATGACATGGTTATGTAAATAATGCCCCCCACCCCTCCCAGTTCCAAAGGGCTTGGATCACATCTCGTTTTGCTCCCCATCTCATTCCTAGCACCTAACATGGTGGGTGGCAAATGCTGAGAGTCTGTATAACATAGTAGTTTATAGCAGAGAATTGGCAGAGTCTGAATTTGAATCTGAACTCTTCTTTTCACTGACTAGGTTGACCCTGAACAGGTTATTTAACCTCTCACTGCCTAACCATCCTCATCTGTAAATTGGGGACGATGATCAAACCTATCTCAGCGAGTGCAGGGAGGATTAAATGAATGGTCATCAGTAAAGTGCTCAGAATAGTGCCTGACACAGAGTAAAAGGTAGATAAATGTTTACTATTATTAAATGCTCAATAAATAATTGCTGATTGAATGAGTGTCTGGCAACGAGAGGTGCTTAGTAAATATTAATTGAAAGAATATAAAATAAGATTTTCTTCTTTAGTAGATTTTCCTATTTTTCTATTAATATAGTACCAGATGTATTGATTTAGACGTGTCATCAATATTCCTGATTTTCAGCTCTCAAATGAAATATTATTCTAAAGATAATAGCTTAATAATATGCCTAAGAAAAGTACAAAAAAAGTTTCAGAGTCTTTTTACCTCTCCAGCAAAGAGTCCCTTCAACTGTAGAGTGAGGAGTTGAATTAGACAGGGTCCAAGGTGTCTTCCAACTCCAACAAAATGTTATTTGTCCTCAGGAAACAAACTAGATATAACAACAGAGAAGACCATTTTACATGGAGGCATGAAACCTTTGACTGTGTAAGTTTCCATTAAGAAAAAGGAACCAAGAGAACATTTGGCTGATTACCAAAATTCATCTTTAATATGTGAGAACATAGGTTTGAATTGTGGCAATGAATTTTTATTAATTCAATGGAATTTGACTCCCTGGCAAACCACACACAAAGGTCATAGAAAATTTATGTTAACCTGTGAGAAATGGTTTATTTTATCTTGTCGCTTAAACTGGCCTAATGTGAGTGTCTGGAAGGTGATTGATCCTGGAATCAGTAATGTCTCCAAACAAGAGATTAAACGCTTTCAAATAATACTATTAGCAATTAGAAAAAAGAAGCAACTTTTTAAAACATTCATTTTAGTTACAAAGTAATGCATACCCATTTAAATACAATAACCAAATGTTTTTAAATTGTTTTATTATTAAGCGATTATTTAATAATAAAAAGTAAATATGTTCCAACCGCTCTTCTTACCATGTTTATTTTCCAAAGGTAGCAAATGTTAGCAATTTGTTCCACATATTTCCATGCGTATACACACAATTAAAAAGACGTATGTATGCGCTTGTTATCAAAAGTATTTGTAAAGTGTTACTTTTTCTTGCCATTTTAGTGTTACCCCAGGCAGTCACCCAGTTTGAGGAATTGGTTGGCATGGCGGAGGCCCTGCTTAAAGGTGGAGGAACCATGTCAACGTCTGCGTCCACCCTCTGGAGAGCCACAAACAACTCCTCACCAGATTCCTTTGCCTCAACGTGCAGTAATTCTAATTCTAACTCCAGTTCGCCAATTTCCTTGAAAGCTGAGGAAGAGCATCACATCGATGAGAAACAGGTCAGTTGAAATACTTGCCCTATCTTTCTCTCAGATAGAGTTAAATACAAAAATTAAAATAAGAGTACAAGATGATCATTGTTTTATCAGATAACTTTAGGAAACTTTAGGTCACAACCATAACATTCCAATTGCCTAAAACAATATTTTTTTTCACAATAAACCTAATATTTGTAAAACAAATATCCAGTTTAGAAAACTAAAGTCAAATTGTGGACAATGATGAAGTTATTAAGCTAGAAAATTCTTCAACCAGTGACAGAAAGATAACTATGCATTAAAGGTTATAAAATTATATCACTGAGAGAAAGTAAATTTCAGCCCCTGTGTGCTGGCTGAACACGATTCTTTTTCTACTTTCCCAATTTCTCTTAATCAGGAAACAGAAGCTAAAAAGACAAGAGTTTTGTTAGAATCAGGTATCAGCCTCGGAAAATATGCCTTCAAGAGCAATAATTAAATACTAACAATCTAACATTCAGAATATTTGAATCTCAGTGTATCTGTTCCCTTTTGCTGTGTAACAGATTAGCACAAACTTAGTGACTTAACATAATACAGGTTTACTATCTCAGAGTTCTGTGGGTCAGAACTGTGGTGAAACAAACGTGTCGGCAGGTGCCCTCCTTCCTGGAGGCTTTCTGGAAGAAACAGTTTCCTCCTCATTTGGGTTGTTGTGGAATTCAATTTCTTGTGGTCGTAGAACTGAATTCCCTGTTTTCTTTTTTCTTTTTTTTTTAAAGATTTTATTTTTCCTTTTTCTCCCCAAAGCCCCCCAGTACATAGTTGTATATTCTTCGTTGTGGGTCCTTCTAGTTGTGGCATGTGGGACGCTGCCTCAGCGTGGTTTGATGAGCAGTGTCATGTCCGCGCCCAGGATTCGAACCAACGAAACACTGGGCCGCCTGCAGCGGAGCGCGCGAACCCAACCACTCGGCCACGGGGCCAGCCCCTGAATTCCCTGTTTTCTTGCTGATTGTAAACTGAAGGCCATTCCTGCTTCTCAAGGCAACTGCATTCCTTGGTTTGTGGCCCACTTCTGCCATCTTCAAAGCCAGCTGTGTCAGGCAAAGTGCCGCTCCCTCTTGGAATCTGTCCTCCTCCTTGTGTCCTTTCTCTGACGCACTCCTCTGCCTGCCTCTTCTACATGTAAGGGCTTCTGTGATTAGATGGGGCCCACCTGGATAATCCAAGACACTCACCCCATCTCAGTTACTTAACTCTTAACCACACCTACATGGTTGTTTTTGCCATAGAAGGTAACATATTCACACGTTCCAGGCATGAGGATGTGGAATTTTCAGAGAGCCATGATTCTACCTCCACACTGAGCAGGAAGCATTGAGGATGGGACTAATCCTTAAAGCACCAAATCCAGACTTCATGACAAGAATTTGTATATACTCTGGAATACCTCACAAATATTAGGAATTATCTCAAAGATAATAGTTGACTCTAACCTCTGATATGTAAAATATATATCAAAAGTATAATACATCCCCTTAAAAAATTTTGGTTTTGTTTTCTGATATGTCTTCACTCAATTAGTAATATATTTCTCCAGATAGTACTTTTCTTTTTCTAATTTCAATTTTTTTTTTTTTTAGTTCAAGATTGAAAAATGGCAGATAGCCCGTTGTAACAAGAGCAAGCCTCAGAAGTTTATCAATGATTTAATGCAAGTGCTTTACACAAATGAATACATGGCCACCCACAGCCTGACGGGGGCAAAATCCTCTACTTCAAGGGACAAAGCCGTCAAACCAGCTATGAATCAGAATGAAGTTCAAGAAATCATAGGTGCGAACATGATTGCGTTATATCGTCACATGAATTTGAAATTATTTTACCCTTCAAGGTTAAGTTATCCTTTCACCATCTTTATTTTTTTCAAGATTACTTTCCAGTGAAAGAGAAATCTCTTATTAAATATGAGGTACAAACCTCTTATTAAATATGGAAAATTTTGTAGAAAAACTCTACATTAAAAGTGGTTGTTAAAATAAAACCAAATTTTACATCACTGAAAAGTTTGAATTCATAGCTGTAGAAAAGTAAATTTTGAAAATCCTTTGAAACAAAATTTCAGAAAGAGTTTATATCTTATTTTCTCTTTCTTATCTTGCTTATATCCCTTATCTTTTATTCTAGAAAAAGAGAGGTTAATTTGAGCATCCTATTTATGGTTTTTAAGTTAATGAATCTCCTTAAATATAATAATCTAGATAATAAAATAATTTTTATTTTTTGCAAATATCCAGCAAATTTAGAGAGTCCCTGAATCTCAGCTCTCTCTATGTCAGTAGTATGTCATTTCCTTAGTTGGAAAAGGGTCAATCCAAATCTAGATTTTTTGACTGATGTTGAGAATGGATAAAAATAAATTCCTAACATTTTGGAGCAAGGGGACTTGCTCCAAAGAGCAAGAAGAGTTCAGAGCAAGTAGCAAGGTTCAAGCTGAGTGGTACCACAGAAAGACAAATATGTACGCTCTCGGCTTATAATATAGATCTTCATTATCTCTAGCTTTGCTTTGAAAAATCTACCTATATATTCATCAATGTAAATATATCATGGGTGTTTGGGCTGCTCTTGCAAAATGGAGACAAAATTATAATGTAGATTGTTTGACGCTTTATCTCAGTTCATACCTTCAGATGCAGAGGCCTCATAAAATGTTTCATGTGTTATTGTTGTTTTTACAGGAGTCACAAAGCAATTATTTCCCAACACAGATGATGTTTCAATTAGAAGAATGATAGGGCAAAAGCTGAACAACTGTACCAAGAAGCCAAATTTAAGCAAAAATCTGAACTCTCAGGATATTAAGTAGATCCTTTTGGTAAGTCCTTTAAATCTTCACAATCCTTTCAAGGTGGCAAGGAGATGTAATACTTCTATCCTTGGAATAGCATTTTCTGAACACTCTGCGAGAGACTACTAATGTCCTATGAAATGCTAATAGGTGTTCCTGAGGGTGACAGTGGGACCGGAAGGGGATGTAAATTTGGGAAATACTGAGTTCATTTGCACAGATTTTCCTTTCCCAGAACCTCTCAGATATTTTGATAACCAAGCACAAAAGAAGTCTCTCGGGAGGGGTTACAGGATGTAGTGTTTTCCAGAGGAACTTTTTTTCTTTATAGAACATTAGTTAACTTGTGGGTGGAGGTAGAAAGGAGCCAAAGGAGGGACACAGGACAATTTACAAGTGTTTCTCTAGAACAAGGGAGATGCAGACCCTTGGGAAATCTCTGAGGTGCGTCAATGGGACTGAACTTACAACTCTAAACGGCTTTGACCTGTATGCTAAGTGCTGGCTGGAGGTATTGAGGGTCTCCTCCACCATCCTCCATTCTGCTTCTCACTGTCTTTAAGTCTTTAAATCAGCTGTTATAGTTTGCTTTGTTTGATAAGGATTTTTACCAAGATGTTTCCATTGTACTAAGAAGGGGAATTCTTTGTTTTTAGTGAGTTCTGAAGGAAATCACTGGACAGTCAGGGCCTCCCTGGGCAGAATTGTGCAGTGGAATTTTGTGCGTGCTTTAGCAACCCAATGTTCTGGCCATTTCACCTGTGCCCACCCTTCTTCTCCATTATTTTGATGCAAAATATGTGAAAAATATGCATTATTGGTGTTATTAATATTTTAAATTGATAAGAGGTATATGGTAAACACATAAGGGCAGGTTTCTCCCCCACTTTCTTTACTTTTATCTTTGACTTCCACTTTGCCTGCTCTGTGCCTAACTCTAGCCACCTCTGAGACCACTTTACTTCTCTCTTTCTTCTGACCGTGTTTTAAATGGATGTGGAACTGCGTGAATGCAGTGATTGCCCCACCCATTGCTGACTATGACCCCATCCTCCTTGAGGGTTCCTTACTATGTTGCTGTACAACTAAGGCTAGGTCAGTGAGAGGCAACAATAGTCTCTCTTCCCTAAAAAAACCCAACAACTTATAACAACTGCAAGGGGATTATTTGCCTTAGCTCATACATGCTGGTAGACTGACTCGAAGATTTTTATAAAAGATAAGGATTTTTGTGATTAAAGTGATTAAAAATTTCAGTAGGTTGTGAATCTCACATCTTCCCACTTGGGAGAAAATTTTGCTTAAATGAGCCCTTAGAACTTGTCATTTTGACATGAGGTTACCCAGTTATCCTGGTGTAGGATGGCCAAGGTCCCTTCCTAAATGCCAGGAATCCAGCCCTCCAAGTCATAGGGCTGTCTTTGGGAGCACATTATTGTATGTCAGAGCTCTGAAAATCATTTTAATACCCTAACTCCTGCCTTTTTAATATCTCATACTGCCAGGGGTAGGCACAAAACTCATCTTTGGCCATATCAGTCAGCAGAGTGTTGAAGATATTAAAGTAAGAGGTTTTTATATCAGTTTTGCATGTACTTGCCAGTAGTAGTGTTATTAAATCACCTGGCTATGGCATTAATTAAAATTGAAAAAAGGAACAAATCTTTTGCTATGAATCCAATCTGTTCTGCTGCCTTCTGGGCCTGAGCTTTGCTTTGTTGCCAAGTTGCACTGAATAGAAATATATTTTGAATCAGAAGTAGAGATTAACACTAGAATGGAAAAAAAATTTAATTGGCAGGTATTTTTCATTTGAAGTATGGCTAAATGCAGATTATTTCAAAAGGACTGAGAAAATATGCTGGGAAAGACAGGGTCACATAAAACCGGATTTAGCCATGCTTGATGAATTAGTCAGATACAGCGCCACCTAGTGGAATGCTGCTCCACTTTTCTCTTCTTGGTCGTTTAACAGGAGCCTAAGATGACTACACTTACTCAGGCAAACCATACCCCTTCCTCACTCCGCCCGCGAGAGTATTCTTTGGAAAAATAACTTTCCTCGCATTACTATTAGCAAGGCAATATGTACTGCAAAATCATGGAGACGCCTACGAATTCCTATACATCCGGGAAGCCTAGCCACCCCCACCCAAGGGCCCTGTGGCTGACTGTGCCTTCCACCCAGTACTAAACTCAAGGTTGCCCCTAGTGGGTTGGATTTGACAGGACAATCATTTCCCAGCCAAGACTCATTTCTGTAAGGATAAGCGCTCAATTCCATCCTTCCCCCTTTCTCACCTATCGTCTCTCACTGCTGTGACTGCCCTCAGGTTGCCTGCAGCTTGCACTTTGCCAGGAGTGCCATGTTGCCAATCTTTCTGACCTTTCTCCATATTTTGCTTTTTTCTTATACTAGCCAAAGAAAGTTTTATTTATAAGAATTACAGAATCCTAGAACATCACCTCCATGACACCCTGCTACGTGGTCAAACAGGCTTCTCCTGAAATTTCCAAAGCTGCCTCAGTATATAATCTCTGCTATAGCATTACATATGCATATATTACATTAAAGATGATCTAATTCAGAGCGCTCAAACAGGGTGGGAGGGACTTTGTCCCCTGCCCCTCAAGTGGGGAACATTTGAAAGTGTCTGGAGATATTGTTGGTTGTCACAACTGTGTGATACTCCTGGTATCTAGTGGACAGAAGCCAGGGACGCTGCAAGACACCCTACAATGCATAGGACAGCCCCCCACAACAAAGAATTACCCAACCCAAAATGGCACTTGTGCCAAGGTTGAGAAATCTTGGTCTAAAATGATTTCTTTACTTTGGAGATAATGAAACTAAAGCCTAAAGAAGTGAAGTGAATTGCCAAGGTCATATGACTACTAACTAGCAGACAGCCAGTACTAGCATATAGTTCTCTGTATTTCTTATTGCATTAGTCATTGGTTCTCCAGAGAAACAGAACAAATAGGATGTACAGAGAGAGATTTATTTTAAGGAATTGGCACACACAACTGTGGGGACTGAGAAGTCTGAAATCTGCAGGGCAGGCCAGCAGGCTGAAGACCCACGGAAGAGGTGGTGTTGCAGTCTTGAGTACAAAGACTGGAGGCAGAATTCCTCCTTCCTCAGAAGACTTCAGTCTTTTCTCTTAAGGCCTTCAACTGATTGGGTGAGACTCACCCACATTATGGAGAGTAATCTGCTTTACTGTAAATCTGCTGATTTAAATGTTAATCTCGTCTAAAAAATACCTTCACAGCAACATCTACACTGGTGTTTGCCAAACAACTGAGTACCATAGCCTAGCCAAGTTGACACATAAAATTAAATGTTTTAGGGTCAGAAAGTCTGTTTTTGAAGCCTGTTTCACCTCTTAATAAATGTGTCCCCTTTGGAAAGTCACTTGACCTCTCTGACTTTAATCTAAACAGGGATAATAGTACAATCTACCTCAGGAACGGATCCAGGATGTATGGAACCTGGAGCTTAATGGAATTTGGGAAACTCTCTTTAGGAAAAGAAACACAAAATTATGAATACGCAATCAGTTACAACTCTGTATATTAATTTATAACAAATAAATTATGAAAACTGTGTAGTGTTTAAAAGTTAACAAATTTCTCAAATATCACATAATGTAGGGAAAATTACAAAACATTTTTATCAACAGCTCTATAATACTTTTATCCTACCTTTTTTGGTTGCATACATGTTGATTGCCTCTTCATTTGACAATGATTTTGTAACAGCCTTTTCTATAGAAAGAATGGGAAAGTAATTTAGACTATCTTCTAGCAT
Source organism: Equus przewalskii (assembly GCF_037783145.1). NCBI lineage: Eukaryota > Metazoa > Chordata > Mammalia > Perissodactyla > Equidae > Equus > Equus przewalskii. Next base: position 54,302,041 of record NC_091849.1, read on the forward strand.
AGTTGATGAAAATTTGCTTTTTTTTTTTAACTCACTGTACCAATGACAATGCGTATCTTCTTTTTTTTTTTTTTTTAAAGATTGGCACCTGAGCTAACAACTTGCCAATCTCTTTTTCTTTTGCTTTTTCTCCCCAAATCCCTGCCCCCAGTAGAAAGTGGTATACTTTTAGTTCTAGGTCCTTCTAGTTGTGGCATGTGGGATGCTGCCTCAGCATGGCCTGATGAGTGGTGCCATGTCCACGCCCAGGATCCCAACCGGCAAAACCCTGGGCCGCCAAAACGGAGCGCACGAACTTAACCACTTGGCCACGGGGCTGGCCCCAGCTTTTTTTTTTTTTTTTTTCTTGACAGTTTATAGAGGTTTCTTTCAAATTCTCAAATCTTTATTAGCAATGTAATTTTTAGGGCCGTTGTGAATTTGGGTAAACCTGTATTGAGTTTCTTTGTTATCTGAGCTATAAGATTTCAGGGAATTTCAAGTTTTCTGTGGAGTGAGTGCTCTTAACTATTCTTTGCATTGACTATATTCATAGTACTCCTGGAAGACACTGTAAACTGGAATGGCCAGCAACAATGTAACTATACATGGAAGGGATTGCAAAGCACAAAATATATGCCAGTCAATCCTTAACAAAATCTCAGAAATTCCACTGCCACTCCAAGGTTACAATCAGAGGATAAAATATGACTGAGGAGCAGTTGAAATGGAGACAGTAGTCTTAACCAATTATGGTTGAAATAGCTAATTTTGGCAAATTTAACAAAAAAATGTAACCATGTGAAGATATTGCTAGGGCCCCTTTTTTTGGCAGGTACCCACGCAACTAAGCTTCATTAGCTTCCCAGTAATTCTACCTCTCACCTAGTTCATTTCATTTTTTTCTTTTGAAAGAGGTAAAGCAGATTTGAGAAACTTTCTATTTAAACAATCAACAAATGTTACTGAAGAATGACAAACAGAATTGTTGATAATTTTTTAAGACAGTTGACTGGTATGTGGGGATGGTTCATTTTACTTTGTGTGTTTGAAATTTTATCTCATTAAGAAGTTTTCTAAAGTCATTTGAGGTAAAAATATATGTTAAATATTTTAACTATCTATGCTGGAATTCCTCTGAATAGATAATAAAATATTTCCTAAGTCATCTCAATAGTAATAGTTCTTATCAGCAATTTGTATTTTCAAGCCAAAATTTGTTGTCAACACAAAATAACTAACTTGGACAACTGTTAAAAATGCTCTAAGAACTCTAATGTAAATTTGCTCTGTTTTTTGAAATTTGCTTTTTATAGGTGTTATAGGTGCCTGAAACAAAGCATCTGCAGTTCTAAAGCTAACATTGGATTTTGCTGGAGAATCTGCAAGCGTGCTGGCAGTGAGCACAACGGGACATAGCGGCAGGCTGAGAGAGATCGGTAACATCCACGGGCTCCTCTGATGGAGCAACCAGCTTGCTGAAGAAGCTGCATGTAGATTCCACCCTAAATACCAGTGAAGCATCAAACCAGAGAATTTCTAGCAGCCAAATAAGCATGCAATATAGTTTCTTGGAAATATGCATTTTCCATCCTTCTCTGTACACCTAACTTAACAGAATAGTCAGAGCCCTTATCATAGCAACAGAAACTTCAACCCCTACGATTCATCATTGTCCAACTCAGTCACTGTATGTTTGTTATTACCATGCCTCCTCATGTTAGTTTTTGGATCTTTAGCATAAGCACATGTTTGGAAAAGTAAACAGTGAAATAATCCATGTTCAGAAACATGGGAGCAGCAAAGTCAGCCTCAAATCAGATAATCATATCGAACCAAGTAATCGTGTTTTAGCAATAAAATTACAGGATTATTCTGTTACCTAAAAATGTATAAAATGGGAATCTGAAGAAAATGAGAGCAGCAAGACCTTTTTGTTTTAATATGAAACTATTCCATTGTACTTGAAAAAGAAATAAACCCGGGGCTGGCCCCGTGGCCGAGTGGTTAAGTTTGCGCGCTCCGCTGCAGGCGGCCCAGTGTTTCGTCGGTTCGAATCCTGGGCGCGGACATGGCACTGCTCGTCAGACCACGCTGAGGCAGCGTCCCACATGCCACAACTAGAGGAACCCACAACGAAGAATACACAACTATGTACCGGGGGGCTTTGGGGAGAAAAAGGAAAAAAAAAAAATAAAAAAATCTTTAAAAAAAAAAAAAAAAAGAAAAAGAAATAAACCCAAGTTTTTGTGACTGTTAAAATAATGCATCAACTTTCAGAAAAATCTTTTTTATGTTTGTTTACATGCTTCTTTTTATTGCCCAAAGTATATTAAATACAGATGTGTAACATAAAACATCAATATCATCTAAAACATCCTGTATAAAATATACCATCCTATGTATCTGGTTGGTTAGATTGCTACACTGTTTAGTTTAGTTTTGACTGATTTGTTTTCACAGTATCAGAAGAAAGGAGACTTGAAAACAAAATCATATGGGTTTGATAATCACACAAAAAGATAAATACTTTCTAAATGAATGAAAGATAAGAAATTCTTCATCAAGAGGCTTCTCCTCTGATGTCAGGTTGTCACACGTGACAACTCTGTAATGCCAAGACATGCTTCTTCAGTGCACAAGTCACGTTTAAACTTGGAAAAGAAGATGCGTATCATAGTGAGAAAGTTCAGTACTGTGGACCCAGGGAACATTCCATAACTGTTGCTTGATAACAATGTGGTTGTATAAAATAAATATTCCTAAGGAAATAACATGTTAACATTTGCTACTTTTACTTAAATATAAATAAATCCCATTGAAAACATAAAAAGTATTTGATTATTTCTTATTAGTGTATAAAATCCAGGGGAGGGGCCGGCCCTGTGGCCAAGTGGTTAAGTTCGCGCGCTCCACTTCGGCATCCCAGGGTTTTGCCAGTTCAAATCCTGGGCGCGGACATGGCACCACTCATCAAGCCATGCTGAGGCGGCATCCCACATGCCACAACTAGAGGGATCCACAACTAAAACTACACAACTATGTACCAGGGGGCTCTGGGAGAAAAGGGAAAAATAAAATCGTAAAATAAAAAAAAAGAAAATCCAGGGGAAATATCCTTTTCTAGGCTGATGGCTTCTTTACCTATATATTGAGCCATTACCATTATAATTGGACTGTGTGGCTCTGCCTTGTTTGTCTTCTAAAGAGCTATGCTATGTAGGGTATATAGACAGTACCCACGCTAAGCATCCACGCTATAGAGGATACATACACAACTTCCAGGGAGGTTAATATTTTCATTGAAAAAGGATAATCTTACTAAGATATATGTTATTTCCTAACAAAAACTACTTGGTAATATAAATTTTGTCTACTAAATATAATTTTTTTTGCCTTTGCAAAACATAACTGTATTATTCAATTGGAACTCCTATGGTCCTTCCTTAAAGTATTTTGAGATGTGTTGATATTTTTACAGATAATAGAAGACACATTTTCTTTTCAATTCAGCTTCATATATTGGTTCTAAATGAGTTATAAATTAAGAAAACTAACGAAACTGAATAGAGTGCCCAGAAAGCAATTAATATACATGTATGTGTATATGTATGCATATATTATGTATTCACATACATAAGAATTTAGAATATGATTAAAGTAGAACCTTTAATAAGCAGGGAAAGGGAGCTTTCCAAAAAATGATACTGAGAAAATTGGTGAATGAAAAGTAATTAAGTTATATTCCTACTTCAAACCATATTCCATAAAGAATTCCAGATTAATAAAAAGTAAAAATTGAGGTCAGATGAAAAAAAAAATACATAAATATTTTTATGTTCTCTGATGGGGAAGGACTTTCTAAGTCTACAATTAATGCAGCAAAAGTGTCAAAGAAAAATTTACTAATGTACGAGTTCCTGCATGCATGTTCTGTGGTCTTCCTACATGGATACGGTAGTTTCATTAAGATTGATGGAATGTGTGGTCAGCATCTTCATCTGTTCCATGACAACATTTTTCTGTGAATGTCTTTGATGCATTCATCAAGTTTGCAGCTCTTTTCACATTTTTTTCTTGTAAAATCTTTGTACTCATGGTGTGCCATAGTCTTTCTTGAATACTTATTTTTGTTTTTTGGGGTTTTTTTTTTAGGAAGATTACCCTGAGCTAACATCTGCTGCCCATCCTCCTCTTTTTGCTGAGGAAGACTGGCCCTGAGCTAACATCCATGCCCATCTTCCTCTACTTTATATGTGGGACGCCTACCACAGCATGGCATGACAAGCGGTGCCATGTCCGCACCCAGGGTCCGAACCAGCGAACGCCAGCCACCAAAGTGGAACGTGCGCACTTAACCGCTGGGCCACTGGCCGGCCCCGTGAACACTTATTTTTGAATGACATGGTTTTTCCCCGTCCAGCTATTTGCAGGTGGGGTCATGGAGGGTGGGAGGCTTCCCACCTCTCACAGGCCCTCTCTCTGCTGTCCCAGAGACCACCGCTTCTGGCCAGTACGGCTCCTCTGAGATGTTTTTTGTGTAGCCCTGCTCCCGCTGGTTCTATGCCCCAAGATGAGTCTGGCAGGACGTCTGTCAGCAGCCCTGCCTCCCCAGGCCCTTCAGCAGCAAACAGGGGACAGAGCCCTGCCCTCCCAGATGGGCCTTCACCTGCAGGGAGTGTTTTTGGATGTAGCAACATCCACTAATAGTATCCCTTGCAATATTTGGGATATACTTACCCTAAGTAACTACTCATTCATCTTCAACTCAAATGTAACTGAATGTCCTATATTTTTATTTGCTGAACCTGGCCACCCTATGTTATCAAGAGCCTAATGCTATTCTAATTCTCATACTTTTTTTCAGAATATGTTTCCCCCATTCCTCCCTGAGGCTCTTTTGATCGTTTCTTTCCCTTATATACTAGAATCTGATGAAAATATGCCTTGTTGTGTATCCTTTTTCATTCATTCACTGTGCTGGGTACATGATGGATCCTTTCAATCTGGATACTGGTAGCCTTTAATTCTGGAAAATACATATGGGATGTATTATACATAAATTTATATTATATACTATATATATAAAGTATATATAATAAGCATACATAATACTTATTTTATAAGTAATATTTCATATTACTTTAATTCTGGGAAATATATATGGGATGTATTAAATATACAGCATATATTTATATATAATACATAAAGAATATATAATAAGTATAATAAAGTATATACAATAAGTAGACTATGCATTATACAATGTATAATGCTATTATATAATATCTATATTATTTGTACTGTACTAAATAGTGTTACATAAGCTCTCAGTGTCCCTGATGGTCCTGGTTAAAATAATTCCGCTGATGATGCTGGAGATACTACATGCCTTGTGCTCCCTCCACCCAAACTCTTCCTTGCACTGCTGGTCCTTTGGGATTTATTCATTTCTTTTCTTTTTTTGAGGAAGGTCGTCCCTGAGCTAACATCGCCACCACTCCTCCTCTTTTTGCTGAGGCAGATTGGCCCTGAGCTAACATCTGTGCCCATATTCCTCCATTTTATATGTGGAACGCCTGCCACAACATGGCTTGATGACTGGTGTGTAAGTCTGTGCCAGGGATCGGAACCAGCAGACCCCGGGCCACAGAAGCAGAGAGCGCCAACTTAAGCACTACGCCACCGGGCTGGCCCCTATTCATTTCTTTATATTCCTTTTAGCAAGGAATCAGAAGAAAAGCGAAGTATCACTCAGTATTTTTTCTTTTTCACAAACTTCCTGACTATTTTCATAATAGTCACAAATTTATTCCTACAGGTGAACTTCTAAATCCTTTTGTCAACTTGCCACTGTCAAAAAAATCTTGCTGAAGTTTTTGTTGGAATTATACTTCAGTCATTTTCTAATCAGGGGAGAAGTTATCTTTACAAAACTGATTCTTCCTATCTGAGAACAAGTTGGCATTAAATTATAGTTTTTCTATTCCTTAGTAGACATTTAAATTTTTCCACAAAGACCCTACACATTTCTTGTTATTTTAGTGCCTAGGTATTTTATTTTTTATTGTTACGATATAATTGATCACTGCTATATAGAAAAATTCATGTTTGTGTATCTTTCTTTCTCTTTTTTTTTGAGGAAGATTAGCCCTGAGCTAACTGCTGCCAATCCTCCTCTTTTTGCTGAGGAAGACTGGCCCTGAGCTAACATCCATACCCATCTTCCTCTACTTTATATGTGGGACGCCTACCACAGCATGACTTGCCAAGAGGTGCCATGTCTGCACCCAGGATCCAAACTGGTGAACCCTGGGCCGCCGAAGCAGAAGGTGCGCACTTAACCACTGTGCCACCGGGCCGGCCCCTGTGTATCTTTCTTTTTAAAGCATCAATTTAACTATACTTTTAAGCATCTACCTTACTCTATTTTTTCTTTTCTTTTGCTTTTCCTGGCCAAAAAATGTTCTTCAAATAATGACAGTTTTGCCTCCTCTTTTTAATACCTTTTTGCTATTTTCTGTTCCTTATTTCATTGCATTGCTTATAATTCCCAAAACAATGTTAAATAATAGTAGTGGTAGGAGGCATTTTCATTTTATCCTTCTCTTAGTCTCTGTCAATATGATAGGGGATGAATGCTATCTCATTATAGTTTAATTTGTATTTCTCTATTTACAGATGTGTAAGGGGGAAATCCTTTGGCCTCTGATATTACTTTGGCTGGGTGGCAGTTACAGAAAATCCGCCAGAGACCCTGAAACTTAGTGACATTCTTATGTCTCTCAAGTGATAGGCATCACTTTGGAAGCCTGGTCCCAAAGGTTCTAATGAACAGTAATGCAGCAAAAAGAAATAACCTCTCTTTATAGGGGCCAGCCCTGTGGCCGAGTGGTTAAACTTCTGCATGCTCTGCTTCAGCAGCTGGGGTTTGTGGGTTCAGATCCTGGGTGCGGACCTACTCCACTCATCAGCCATGCTGTGGAGGCGTCCTACCTACAAAGTAGGGGAAGACCAGCACAGATATTAGCTTAGGGAGAATCTTCCTCACAAAAAAAGAGGAGAAAAGAAAGAAGAAAGAAAGAACGAACCTATTGAACGAACAAACGAACTTATTGAACTTACCTCTTATTGAACGAACCTCTTCATATAAAATGAATATAGAGATGTATGTTGAGGTAAAAAGCTTCATAAAATCTGTGTAGTGTGGAAGCACTGCCACGGCTATAGAAACTTTCAGATAAGTTTGGTGCTAATATTACTCTACAAAACCTCTGTTTACACCACTTACACACAGGGGCCAGACCTTACAGCTCCTGGAGCTTGCCACCCTAATCTCTTCCAGCTCCACTGAAAAATGATTCTTCCCAACAGTTTGTAGCAAAGATTCCCAACGATTTATAAAAAGTTATTGCCTGCAAATCAAAACTACACTAAGATATCACCTTACACCCGTTAGAATGGCTACAATCACCAAGACAAAAAATAACAAATGTTGGAGAGGATGTGGAGAAAAGGGAATCCTCATACACTGCTGGTGGGAATGCAAACTGGTGCAGCCACTATGGAAAACAGCATGGAGATTCCTCAAAAAGCTAAAAATAGAAATACCGTATGATCCAGCTATCCCACTACTGGGTATCTACCCAAACAACTTGAAATCAACAATCCACAGTGCCATATGCACCCCTATGTCCATTGCAGCACTATTCACAATAGCCAAGAAGTGAAAGCAACCCAAGCGCCCATCGACTGATGAATGGATAAAGAAGATGTGGCATATATATACAATAGAATACTATTCAGCCATAAAAAAGACAAAATTGTCCCATTTGCAACAACATGGATGGACCTTGAGGGTATTATGTTAAGTGAAATAAGTCAGACAGAGAAAGACAAACACCATATGATTTCACTCATATGTGGAAGATAAACAAACACATGGATAAAGAGAACAGCTTAGTGATTACCAGAGGGGAAGGGGGTTGGGGAGTGGGCACAAAGAGTGAAGGGGCACATACATACTAATACTGAAAAAGACTAATGTACAACTGAAATTTCACAATGTTACAAACTATTATGACCTCAATAAAAAACAAACAAACAAAAAGTCATTGCCAGTGAATTGCTTTTTGCTTAATTTCTGATTGCCATACAAATATGGACTACAGTATGCATGTCCTTGACACCAATACGGAAAAAAGCCTAGAAAAAGTTTTTTTATTAAAGTTTAGTTCAGTGAGAAAAAAACATGAAAAAGTGCAAAATATATACAGTTCCTGGCAGTTGTCACATGAGATTTTTCTGACTACAGACCATAAAAGTTTACACTTGTGTAATGAAATTACAGTGAATTTCATTTCATTGTTAATATACAAGTTTCTGCTGCAAAGTGCTTACTCTATCTAAAAAGAAGAAAGCAAGAGGGTTGCAGGATTTTTTTTCCCCCCAACAAATCTGTGTCATGGGTCCTAATTTCTTTATTCCTCTTCCTTTAGCGCAACACAGGGCAGCAGCCTCATCAAAAATGTCTGATCTCAAAGGATGTTCCTGAAACCTCACCTACAGCTCTACTCTGGGGGCCCATTAGGGGTGGCTCCTTTTTCTTCAAGATTTCACCATTTTCATTCTTACCTCAAAAACATCATGGATGGCCTTCCAGAAGCAATGAAAATTATAATCAATAAGACCTTTTCTTTCAAAGCTTTCATCTCCAACAAAGCAACAAGAGCCAGAAATATTGTCACTTCTTTTAAATAAAGAACCGTTGTAATATTCAGCTTTATAATGGCTGTTGATTTGTTGTCATTAGAAGTTCCTGCTCCATCTTCTTTGAGACCATAAATTCAAGAGATGTCGATAACACATCTATCATATCACAGCAGAGCTCATAGGTTTGCTGGGTACTATCGGTTGCATTATAAATTTTCCTGACCACATGAAACAGAAATGCCTTATCAACTCCAGAATTTGACATAAAGATGTTCAGCAAATTCTCCAGGGTTGAGAGATATGGAATCAATTCTGAATCACTTTGCTAAAAACTTAAAATATTGAATAATCATACATGGTTGTCAGATAAAAGCTGAGGTGAGCTTTTTTCTAATTCAGCATCTGCAACGTCATTATTTGCTCTCTGGTGAGTATCTCTATGGATTTCAATTTTGTGGTCATCTGACAGACCATCTACTTTGTGAATAACACCTCAAATTTGATGCTGGTGTTTACTTTGTAGGCCCTGGTGACTACGAGGTGGAGCCTGGCCAGGGCTTCCATGTTATCCTCCCGAGAGTCAATAACAAATATCAGTGCTCATGTTCCCCTGAAGATCATGTCAGAGTACCATCAAAAGAGTCAATGCTTCCTGGGAAGTCCCAAATCTGAAAATTAACAAAGGCGCAGTTGGAAACATCTTCCCAGCATACCTTGTTAGTGTTCTCCAAACAGTGTTTCATTGGGAGACACTTTGTGAAAGATAACTTTCTGAATAGACCACTTGCTGCTTCTATTTGGGCCCAAGAGCAGGTTTCTGGGCTTCACCTCAGTACTAAAGGGTGGAGGCCAAGCTTTCTCATCCACTGTTCACAACCTATTTCTGAATTGAGTTTCTGCCTGGAGCTTTCTGTGAGCCATGGAGGCAGGGGGTGGGTGTCCCCGGAAAAATCTCTCAGAAAATTAGGAATCAAAGGAAATTACCTCAAGCCAATAAAGGCATCCATGAAAAACCTACAGCTAGCATCATACTTATTGATGAAAGACTGAATGCTCTCCCTCCAAAATCAGAAACAAGTCAAGAATATTCACTCTCACCGTATATTGAATATGTTTTGGAGCTCCTAACTAGTACAATAAGCCAAGAAAAGAAATAAGAGGCATCCAGACTGGAAGGGAAGAAGAAAAACTGACTTTACTTACAGATGACAAGTTATCTATGTAGACGATCTAGTGGAATTTCCAAAAATGTATTAGAACTAATAAATGAGTTCAGTAAAGTTGCAAGATACAAGTCAATATACAAAAATCAATTGTATTTCAGCTGTTGGGTTGGTAAGACTGCAGAACAGGAGTTTTCTACCATCATCTCCACCCATGGATGAGAGTATGTTTGTGGAAGTCCCAGAGTCCAGCAAAGAAGTTCCAGTATACCACTGAAGCAAAAAAAAACTGAGAACAGATGGATTGAAGAGGGTAAGAAGAACAGTTTCACTTTACCCATGTCACTACTTCCCCAAGGTGGCACAGCTCAGTGCCAAAAGAAACCCCCTTGGCCCAAAATTTCTCCCATGGGGGTAAGTGAGAGGTAGTGAATGAGCACCTGCCTTCCCCAGTCATGCTGAACGCTGCCTAAGAGGCCCATTTCTTTGTCACCCACCCAGAATACTGAGGTAAGTGGCATGGCTGAGTGCTTGGGAAAGGCTGGGAGCAGGGAAGAGAGACGAGGACTCATAGCAACCAGGGCTTGGAACTCAACAAAGGTGCAAGGATCCTACTAATTGATTGGCAGAGTCCATCACGAGATCTACCCACCAGCTGCTTGGGACACCTCACATGTGGATTCCCCCAAATAGCCCATGGACACCCCTAAAGGTCTGTTCATGGGTTGGAAGAGTAATATTGGTAAAATGTCCACACTACCCCAAATGATCTAGATTCTATCGCAATCTTTATCAAAATTTCAGTGGTATTTTTCACAGAAATAGAACAAACAATCCTAAAATTCTTATGGAACCACAAAAGACCCCAAATAGCCAAAGAATCTTGAGAAAGAAGAAGAAAGCTAGAGGCATCACAATTCCTGATTTCCAATTGTATTACAAAGCTATAATAATCAAAACAGCATGGTACTGGCATGAAGACAGACACATAGACCAATAGAACAGAAGAGAAAGGCCCCAAATAAAACCACCCATAAATGGTCAACTAATCTTTGACACAAATACCAAGAACACACAATAGGGAAAGGAAAGTCTCGTCAATAAATGGTGCTGGGAAAACTGGACACTCATGTAAAAAAGATAAATTTGCTGGGCTGGCCCCGTGGCCGAGCGGTTAAGTTCGCGCGCTCCGCTGCAGGCGGCCCAGTGTTTCGTTGGTTCGAATCCTGGGCGCGGACATGGCACTGCTCACCAAACCACGCTGAGGCAGCGTCCCACATGCCACAACTAGAAGGACCCACAACGAAGAATATACAACTATGTACTGGGGGGCTTTGGGGAGAAAAAGGAAAAAATAAAAATCTTTAAAAAAGATAAATTTGGACCATTATCTTACGCTATACACAAAATTTAATTCAAACTAGAGTAAAGACTTAAATGTAAGTTCTGAAACTGTAAAACAAATAGAAGAAAACATAGGGGAAAAGGTTATTGACATTGGTCTTGGCAATGATTTTTTGGATATGACACCAAAAGCATAGACAACAAAAGCAAAAATAAATAGGTGGTCTACATCAAATTAGAAAGCTAGGCATAGCAAAGGAAACCAACAACAAAATGAAAAGGCAACCTACAGAATGGTAGAAAATATTTGCAAACCACACATCCAATAAGAGGCTAATATCCAAATATATAAGGAACTCATAGAACTCAACAGCAAAAAAACAAATAACTCAATCAAAAAATGAGCAAAGGATCTGAATAGACATTTTTCCAAAGAAGACATACAAATGGCCAACAGTGGTATGAAAAGGTGCTCAACAACATTAATCATCAGGGATAGATATGCAAATCAAAACCACAATGAGATATCACCTCACACCAGTTAAGATGCTTATTATCAAACATTCAAAAGGTAACAAGTCTTGGCCAGGATGTGGAGAAAATAAAACCGTTGTACACTGTTGGTAGGAATATAAATTGATACAGTCACTCTGGAAAACAGTATGGAAGTTCCTCAAAAAATTAAAAATAGAACTACCATATGATCCAGCAATCCCAATTCTGGGTATATATGTGAAGGAAATGAAACAGTATCAGGAAGAGATGTCTGCACTCCCATGTTCACTGCACCATTATTCACAATAACCAAGACCTGGAAACAATCTAAGCATGTGTCACGAATGAAGGGAAAAAGACAATGTGGTGTATATACACACGGAAATAGTACTCAGCCTTAAAAAAGAAAGAAATCCTGCCATTTATAGCAACACAGATGACACTGGAGGACATTGTGCTAAGCGAAATAGGCTAGATACAGAAAAACAAATACTGCATAATCTCATACATGGAATCTAAAAAAGTTGAACTCATGGAAACAGGGAGTAGAATGGTGGTTACCAGGGGCTGTGGAGGTGGGGGAAATGTGGTGATGTGGTCCAAGGGTACAAACTTTAAAATATAAGATGAATAACTTCTGTACAGCATGGTGACTATAGTTAATAAAAATGTATTATATGCTTTAAATTTGCTGAGAGAGTCGATCTTAAGGGTTCTCACCACTCACACACAAAATGGTAATTATGTGAGGTGATGGATATGTTAATTAGCATGATTGTGGTAATCATTTCACAACATATAATAATATCAAAATATCAGGAGCCGGCTGAGTGGTTAAGATCACGTGCTCCATTTCAGCAGCCTGGGGTTCACTGGTTCAGATCCTGGGCAGGGACCTATGCAGCGCTCATCAAGCCATGCTGTGGAGACATCCCACATGGAAGAACCAGAATGACCTACAACTAAGATATACAACTAGGTAGTGGGGCTTTGGGGAGAAAAAAAAAAAAAAACAGATGTTCACTCAGGGCCAATCTTCCTCACCAAAAATAATAAGAATAATATCAAAACATCATGTGTACACCTAAATATACACAATTTTAACTTGTCAATTATACCTCAATAAAACTAAGGGAAAAAATCAGTTTTATTTCCGTTATAGCAATAACAATCAGAAATTGAAATTTGAAAAATGACACTGATTACAATAGCATCAGAAAATATGAAATAGTTAACAACTAATCTGACAAGATATGTGAAACATCTGTACACGGAAAACTATGAAACGTTGCTGAGAGAAATTAAAGAAGCCCTAGAACAATTTGAAAAAAAGATAAAGCTGGAAGACTAACACTACTTGATTTTAAGACTTATTGCAAAGCTACAGTAATCAAGACAGTATGGTACTGGTGTCAAGATAAATACATTCATCAATAGAACATAATAGAAAGTTCAGAAATAGGCCCACACATCTATGGACAATTGGTATTTGACAAAGGTGCAAAGGCAATTCAGAGGAAAAAGCACAGTCTTTTCAACAATTAGTGCAGGAAGAATTGTATATCCTTATGCAAAAGCATAAACTTCAATCCATACCTTACACCATACACAAAAATGAACTCTAAATGAATCACAGACCTAAAATTAACACTTAATTCTAAAATTTCTAGGAGAATATATTTGTAACCTTGCTTAAGCAAAGATTTCGTAGATGTACTACCAAAAGCATGATCCAGAAAATAAAAAAATTGACAAACTGGACTTCACCAAATCTAAGAAATTCACTTCGAAAGAATATTAAGAAAACGAAAACACCAGTCACAGACTGGGAGAAAATACTTGCAAATCTACATATCTGTTAAGGACTTGTATCCAGAAATAAATAAACAACCCTCAAAATTCAATTAAAAAAAATAACCTATTTAAATAACGCACAGAAGATCTTAACAGACACTACCAATGAATACATATGGATGCCAAATGAACACATAAAAAGATGCTCAATATTATTAGTCATTAGGTTAATGCAAATTAAAATCACAGTGCAATATCACTACACATCTATTAGAATATCTAAAATGAAAAATACTACCCCCGCAGCAATTACTGAATTAAAGGATAGGAGCACATTTGGGCTCTTGCCACGTAGTTACTGTTTGTTTTCCAAGAGCTTAACTGAGCGACTCCCACTTGCAACCTATCAAAGCACATCTTCCACCGAACTCTCACCATCACATTAGGACAATCTTTTAAATGCAAATCTCTCCTAGACATTTAAGGGATTTAGAAACAGTTAATTTACACACAGCTTTTGGGGTGATCATTGTGGCAGGTCCCTCTTGTTCTCACCTTTCCTCTACAAGTACCAAATTTAGTACTGCACCTGTAGTTTTAGTGCACTTTGTGGAAATGCAAAAATAGATTCAAGTCTAGCTACGAACATAAGTAACTACATGCCATGTTCTCATTTAGATCGGCAAAAACAGGCCTTCTAATGAGGAAACAAGTATCTGCAGGGCTCAAATAACTTATGTAAAGTCAGCTGAAAATTTAACAAGAGACAATATTTCTCCTAAAGAAATACCGCACTCGTAGAATCAAGGTGACTTCGGTGACTACTTCTTTCTTAAGTATTTAATGAGAAGCTTTGTTCTCTAAAATCTTAAGAGTATCAGACATTTTGCTGTTTGAAAATGTATCCTAAGAATGAAATACCCTTCTCTTGGCTGGTCACTTTGACATAGAGAACGAGCCTCATATTCCAGACCTTGCGCAGGGCCACAGATAAGGGCGTCTAGGGCGCAATATTTAGTATCTATGTTAATTTTGTAGTTTCCAGGTTAACAGGACCCGTGGGTCCACTTTGCAGTCCAGACGTGACGTTAAACTCTTTACACACAGCCCTAATTGGCTCTGAACCTAACAAAACACTGTTTCACTTAACTTTCACCTACCTCAACCCTTCCTTGAAATCTTACAGCTCTACGTTTTCCTTTGGCTGGTGAGATGCCTCATGGTGCCTCTGTCGCAGGGTCTCGCTCATCCTGGGCCAGGGTCAGTCAGAAAGGTGATTTTGTGAGACTACAGATTTTTCAGACTACACGTGACCTTAGGCTGATGGAGCTAGGAGAAAAAGCTTTAAAAGAACGTTCTCACTTAAGCTTTATTTTCATAAATTTTGTCTGTTCACCAGCGTTTGTGTGTAAATACATACTGAAAAGAAAAAGGTCCGCCACTATGTTAGTAAGGCATATCTCAGCAAATCACAAAGAACTACTTCAGCACTATTGACCTATTATCTAGACCAGCATTTGGTTGTTTAAAAAAAAAGAGATATTGAGAGAGAAAGGGCACCTATTGTTCTACTTTCGGAGAGCAACCGCCTAAACGGAAAGGCGCCTAAGCTCAGAGTCCTTTTGCACTCTTAACACGCGCGGGGAGGACTCCGGGGCCACCAGAACTACAATTCCCAGCATCCTGCGCGCGAGGAAGGAAAGCCGGGAGCGAGCGGAGGCGGCTCCGGGGTAGCTGGCCCGGGCGGGCCGCTCCTCCCTTTGAAGCGGTTTTGCGCCTGTTTCCGCCCGCGGCGTCGGCGCTCACGCAGGGGCGGGTGACGGCGGCGCGGAGCGGGGCCGGGCGGGAAGGGACGTCGTGGCGGCGGCGGCGGCGGCAGGTTGAGCAGCAGCGGCGGTGCTGTCAGTCGGGCCGTCGGAGAAATGGGAGAGCCGGGGGCGGAGGTGAGCAGTCGGGCGGCGCCGCGGGTCCTCGCCGCCCGCGAGGCGCTGGCGTTCGGCCGGGGCTCCCGGAGCTCGGCGGCGGCGGCGACCCGGCCCCTCGGCGTCCCAGGGCGGGCCTGGTGCGGGGCTGCGCGGGGACCGGCGGCAACAATGGCCGCCCCCGGCCCTGCCCCTCGCCGGGCCCTCGTCGCCGCAGGCCTGCCCGGGGAGCGGCCCTTGGAGCCGGCTTGCTGTTGGGTGGTGGGCTCGCGGCCCTCCGGCCTGGGAGGGGGAGTCGGGCTGGGGGCTCGTTCTGGCGGGCGGGCCCATCCCGCGCCCGCGCCCGCGCCCGCGCCCGCGGCGGCAGGACCCGACCCCGAGCTCTGTCCTCGGCCGGGGTCGCGGGGCCTTGCGCTCGTTCGGCTTCCTCCAGAGCTTTTTGTTGAAGAAGCTCTTCCTTCTTTGTTCCTTTTGGAGAAATCTGTTGCCCCAAGCATGTGGCGGTACAGCTGAGCGTGTTCTGGCTTATTTTTATAGATAATAGAATCTGTCCCTCCAGCTGGGCCGGAGGCATCCGAGTCGACAACGGATGAAAACGAAGATGACATTCAGTTTGTTAGCGTAAGTAGCAGCGACCTTCGCGTTTCCCGAGTCCAAGACTGTGTGGTTGGTAATGAGATTGCACCTCACCTGCTCATCCATCATTCAGCAAATGTGTGTGTGTCTGACGGGTACCAGGCACTGTGAGCGTGGCCTAGCGCTATATTTCCCAGAAGGGGTCTCTGAGCCACCGCGGGAGCCATCACAAAGACGGTGGCCTAAGGTACACGTTGTGCACTCCATCACGCTTCTCCTGCCTGCATTTAGGGCCATTTTATACTCAATGTACCCAAGGTTTTGTCTCTAGACTGTGTTTTGAAATGGGGCAAGAGTAACTTTTAAAAGACGACACCCAGGTTAGGGAGAAGGGAGGGCTACTGATGAGGACAGAAGTAGAAAAGAAGAAGAAGGGTGCAGGAACTGGAAATCTGAGCGTTATGTAGCTTCATAGCGTGAAGGCAAATAGCTGCAAGACTCCTCTAACCTCTGAGATCAGGTCACACTAGTGCAGCAATTGATTGTCATAACAGAGATCCTGCATCACCAGGAACATACGATATCTGTCTGGGTTTATTCCCCTGGAGGCAGTAGTTTTCAAGTGTAATGGGCAGATTCCTGGACCCCACTCCAGACCTGTTGAATCAGAATTTCATGGTGCAGCCCAGGACTCTTCATTTTAGCACAAATTCAGGGGTATGTAGCTTTCTGAACACACTTTATAAAGTGTTGGTTTTGAAAACCAAATGGGGTGTCATTATACATTTTGGGATTATTTACCCCTCAAACTCTTATTAAAGTTTTTACAAAGCTGCTGTTTAAAGTGGTGTCTTAGCTAGCTAAAAACACTTCTTCCCTAAAACACTCTTCCTCTGATTTCTGTGATTAGCTGAGTTTGCTATTAATGCTGTATAATTTTTCTTTAAATGTGTGCTGTGTAATGTTTTTTAATTGCAATAGTAGGTTTAGGGTAACCAAGTAAATCACTTATTTTTAAAATCAGCATTTTTTGCCTAAAAATTGTAGTGTTAACATTGTTGTTGTAGTAGGGTTGTATAGTAATTCTTTACAAGATCCTTTCCTTGACATGCTTCCCCATTAATAATGCATATGATACTCTTTTCTTGACACTTGAAGTTTTATAAATTTAGGGATATCAAGAGGGGTTGTATGCTGACTCTGCCTCCCCTATGGTGAAAAGTAAGTGATATATGGAAATTGAAGACCACAGTGTCTGGTTTTTGTCCTGAAAAACATTTGGAAAGAGGATTCCATTGATCTAGGAGAAATAATTTTGGTTCCTTCTGACAGTGGGATGAAGACAGATGAATGGGACTATGATCTTGATGGTGTTTTGTGCAACTATAGGTAGCAGTGACGTGTATTTATGATCTATGTGCCTTACTTTGAGAAACATAGAAGGAATCTACAAAATTAAGGTTGTAAAAGTCAATAGCTGTAAGTTTGTGTAATACTCTGAGGAATAAATAATTATATTGTAAATTCTTTTTTCTTTTTTTTAAAGATTGGCACCTGAGCTAACATCTGTTGCCAATCTTTTTTTTCTTCCTTCTTCTTCTCCCCAAAGGCCCCCGTACATAGTTGTATAGTTGTAGGTCCTTCTGGTTGTGATGATATGGGGGATGTCGCCTCAGCATGGCTTGACGAGCAGTGCCATGTCTGTGCTCAGGATCCGAACCGGTGAAACCCCGGGCTGCCGAAGTGGAGCATGTGAACTTACCATTCAGCCATGGGGCTGACTCCTATACTGTAAATTCTAACTGAATTAATATATTAGCTTGTGTTCAGCTGAGGTTTAAAGCTCTAAATTTGAGTTTTCTTTTAAATATAGAGAATATTTTGTATCTTTGCATCCAGAGTTTTGTACATCCAGCTTGGTATAATCTCTTCTCTTTAGACTTGTTTCCAAATAGAGGATGAAAGATTTGACAGCTCCATAAGAAGTGAATTGTATGCTCTAAGTGGAATTGCAGTACCAGAAAGAACCTAGTAAAAATATTCCGTTTGCCTTTAAATGGTCCCACATAAAAAGCAATGATAATATAATTCTACTTTCAAACACATTCAGAGACAGAATTTACTTATGTAACTTCATCCTATGCTGGGTTCCACTAGGATATGCTTATTTCTCTGTGTTTTTTGTAGTACTGTCCAGGAAAGATGAAATGCTGCTGGGTTCAGTTTTCTGCTTGAGAGTTGTTCAGATACAAAAAGAACACTTTTTGTGTTGTTTTTATATTTTTTATCAAGAAGTGTATTACTACTTGATGTATTCTGATTTGGATTCCTTGGTCTTTTTGTATATATCTCATTTTCCAGCCTTCAGTCTACATTGTGGCACAGCATCCTCTTTGTGTTCTGCCATATACATAGCCCCAAACTAAACACAATATGCTGAAAGAAAGGAATGATAACAATTTGGGAGTACAAAAAGAGCCCTTGTCTTTGGTAGAAATTTTAGTGAAATATAGATACAGAAGAGTGTACTTCCTCATTGTTCTCTTGTCCTCACTCTGTTTTTGTACTGCATTACCATTTGTCTGGATTGATTATCTTGTTACTGGTCTTCCCACAGTTCATACTCTCCTGATCTTCTAGCAACACAGCTCTAATTTTGTTCCCATCTCAACGCTATATTGATTCCTTTGCCTGTAGAAAAAAATCCAGGTTTTTGACTGGGGAATTTAAGGCCTGGTTTATGTTGAAGGTAGTATGTGTGTTAAGAAAGGATAGAGAAGGTGACATCAGCATCATGGCGGAGTGAGCTTGCCCGGGACTCTGTCCACTCCAACATAACAAGAAAAAGGAGCAATCATATTCCAACAGAAAATACGCTAAAAGCACAGGAATCCTCGGAAGGTCATGGCAGCCACACGACAGTGTGTAGAGAGGCTGGATCCCCCCCTCAGAGGAGCTGGAACAGGGTAAGAAAGAACTTCGCTCCCTCCCCTAAAGACTGGGATCACTGCCGTGGGAGGCTCTGTGAGGGAGGGAGCAGTGGCGGGGTCGCACTTCCGCGAGATCACCCAGGACACCCTAGGGCCCTTGCAGCTTAGAAGGAAGCCCTCTAACCGGGCGAAAGCTTTTGCAAGGGGGACCTCATCAAGCCAAGGCCCCAGAAGAACAGATAGCAAGAGCTGATCGGTAAACTGGGGACTGCACACAGGAGAAGGCGCCCCTCTTCTGACCTGTAGTGTGCCATCTCGGCTGAAGGGGGAGGGCTCAGAATACACAGCTCTTGACCCCCATCCAGTGGCGATAGGCTGTAAATGCAACCAAATAATACCGCAGTGGGAAAACCCCATTCTTCCAACATCAGGCAGTTCATCAAATCTCCAGAACAGACAGAAAACAATAAATATCCAGAATTCATACCTGAGGACTCAGAAATAAGTAAAGTAAACTAAACGACAATGGAGTCAAAATAGCTATCGTCAGAAAACTCATTGAGGTAAAAGAGAATATAGAAAAACAATTCAGCGAGTTCAGGAGCTACTTCACAAAAGAGATTGAAACTAGAAAGAAGAATCAGTCAAAAATTCTAGAGATGAAAGACACAATGGAAGAGATAAAACAAAATACGGATTCCCTGAATGCTCGTGTGGACACCATAGAGGAGCAAATCAGCATAATTGAAGATAGACATTTTGAATTGCTCCAGACAGAGGAGGAGACAGAACTGAGACTAAAAAGAAATGAAGAAAGTCTCTGAGAAATGTC
Organism: Equus przewalskii; assembly: GCF_037783145.1. Taxonomy (NCBI): domain Eukaryota; kingdom Metazoa; phylum Chordata; class Mammalia; order Perissodactyla; family Equidae; genus Equus; species Equus przewalskii. Next base: position 54,321,788 of record NC_091849.1, read on the forward strand.
CAACTCAATGAGGAAATGCAACATAAGAATTACAGGTATCCCAGAAGGTGAAGAGAAGGAGAATGGAGGAGAAAGCATGCTCAAAGGTAATAGCAGAGAACTTCCCAAATCTAGGGAATGAGAGGGAAATGTGTGTGGAGGAAGCTTTCAGATCTCCTAGGTTTGTCAGTGTAAAAAGACCTACTGCAAGGCATATAGTAGTAAAACTGGCAAAAATGAATGACAGAAAGAATACTCAGGGCAGCAAGGCAGAAGAAAATAACCTACAAAGGAACCCCTATCAGACTTTCAGCAGATTTCTCTGCAGAAACTTTACAAAGTAGGAGAAAATGGAATGACATATTCAAAACTTTAAAAGATAAAAATTTTCATCCAAGAATACTCTATCCAGCAAAAATATCCTTCAGATATGAGGGAGAAATTAAATCTTTCCCAGACAGACAAAAGCTAAAGGACTTCCTAACCATGAGACTCCTACCCCCACAAGAAATCCTTAGGAAGGCTCTCATACCTGAAAAAAGAAAGAAAGGAGTCACAAAACACAGAGTAAGGAGACAGATAGACAGAATCAGAATAGGATAGCAAATATTCAACTATAGCATTAGGCTAAAGTGAAGGAAAACACCAAAAACAAAGACAATCTTGTCACTTGTGACAAACTCACAACACAAGTTGGAATCAGATATGAGAATAACGACTTAGGAGGGGAGGAGGGAAGGGACTGAATCAGTTTAGACTAAGGAAATAACAGGTGATCAGAAAACGGACTATGTTATCCACAAGATTCTGAATACAAAGTTCAGGGTACTAAACTACTACTAAACTAAAAAGCAGAACAGAGACACAAAAAATAAATAAGGAAAAAACAAACACAGCATAAAAAACTGCAGAATTCAATGGGTAGAACAAAACACACATGACAAGAAACAAAGGAAATGCAGGAAAACCGGAAAACGAGTGATATAATGACAGCATTAAGCCCTCATACATCAATAATCACCCTCAATGAAAATGGATTGAACTTTCCAATAAAAAGACACAGAGTGGCAAGATGGATTGGAGAACAAGATCTAACAATTAGTTGCCTCCAGGAACAACATCTCAGCTCCGACGACAGATACAGGCTCAGAGTGAAGGGGTGGAAGATGATACTCCAAGCTAATGGCAAACAAAAGAAAGCAGGTGTCACAATACTTATATCAGACAAAGTAGGCAAAGATAAGGCAGGTAAAGAGGGGCAATATATAATGATCAAAGGGACACTCCATCAAGATGAAATAACTCTTATAAATATTTGTGCACCCAACACGGGAGCACCAAAGTTCATAAAGCAACTATTAACAAACCTAAAAGAAGATATTAAAAATAACAGAATACTGGTAGGGGACCTCAATACCCCATGCACGTCAATGGATAGATCATCCAGACAGAAAATCAACAAGGAAACTGGAATTAAATGAAAAGCTAAAACAGTTGGACTTAATAGACATATATAGAACACTCCATCCAAAAACAGCAGAATACACATTCTTCTCAAGTGTGCAGGGAACATTCTGAAGGATAGACCAGACCATATGTTAGGAAACAAGACTGCCCTCTGTACATTTAAAGAAATTGAAATAATAACAAGCATCCTCTCTGATCATAATGCTTTAAAGCTAGAAATTAATTACAAGAAAAAGGCTGAGAAAGGGACAAAGATGTGGAGACTAAACAATATGCTATTGAACAAGCAAAGGATCATTGAAGAAATTAAGAAATAAACATCTGGAGACAAATGAAAATGATAACATGCCATACCAACTCATATGGGATGCAGCAAAAGCTATGTTAAGAGGGAAATTCATCGCAACACAGGCTCACCTTAACAAACAAGAATAATCCCAAATAAGTAATCTCAAATTACACCTAACTGAATTAGAAAAAGAACAAAGCCCAAAGTCAACAGAAGAGGAGAAATAATAAAAATGAGAGCAGAAATAAATGCTATTGAAACAAAAAAGGCAGTAGAAAGGATCAATGAAACAAAGAGCTGGTTCTTTGAGAAGATAAATAAAATTGACAAACCCCTAGCCAGACTTACAAAGAAAAAAAGAGAGAAAGTTCAAATAAACAAAATCAGAAATGAAAGAGAAGAAATAACAGACTCCACAGAAATTCAATGGATTATAAGAGAATACTACTGAAAACTATATGCCAACAAAATGGATAACCTAGAGGAAATGGATAAATTCTTAGACTCTTACAACCTCCCAAAGCTGAGTCAAGCAGAAACAGACAATCTGAATGGACCAATCACAAGGAAAGAAATTGAAACAGCAATCCAAAGCATCCCAAAGAATAAAACCCCAGGACCAGATGGCTTTCCTAGGGAATTCTACCAAACTTTCAGAGAGGATTTAATACGTAGCCTTTTCAAGCTATTCCAACAAATTAGGGAGGATGGAACATTTCCTAACACATTTTACGAGGCCAATGTCACTCTGATAGCAAAGCCTGACAAGGACAGCACAAAAAAGGAAAACTACAGACCAATATCGCTGATGAACGTAGATGCAAAAATTCTCAACAAAATTTTGGCAACCCAAATTCAGCAATTCATTAAAAGGATCTTACATTACGATCAAGTGGGATGCATACGAGGGATGCAGGGATGGTTCAATATCCACAAATCAATCAATGTGATACGCCACATCAACAAATTGAGGACTAAAAACCACATGATCATCTCAATAGATGCAGAGAAAGCATTTGACAAGATCCAACAGCCATTTATGATAAAAACTCTGAACAAAATGGGCATAGAAGGAAATCACCGCAACATAATAAAGGCCATATATGACAAACCCACAGCCAACATCATACTCAATGGGCAAAAACTGAGCACCATCTCCCTGAGAACAGAAACAAGACAAGGATGCCCACTATCACCACTCTTATTCAACATAGTACAGGAGGTTTTGGCCAGAGCAATTAGGCAAGAGAAAGGAATAAAAGGAATCCAAATAGGGAGGGAAGAAGTGAACCTCTTGCTGTTTGCAGACAACCTGATCTTATATATAGAAAACCCAAAAAAATCCATTGGAAAACTAATAGAAATAATTAACAACTACAGGAAAGTTGCAGAGTACAGAGTCAACCTACAAAAATCTGTTGTTTTTCTATACTCCAATAACGAACTTACACAAAGAGAACTCAAAAATATAATTCCACTTACAATCGCAACTAAAAAAATTAAGCACCTAGAAATAAATTTAACCAACATCACTAATCATCAAGGAAATGCAAATCAAAACTTATACAACGAAAACTATAAGACATTACTGAGAGACATTGATAATGACTTAAAGAGATTCCTTGCTGATGGATTGGAAGAATAAACATAGGTAAAATGTCCATACTACCCAAAGCAATCTACAGATTCAGTGCAATCCCTATCAGAATCCCAATGACATTCTTCAAGGAAATAGAGCAAAGAACCCTAAAATTCATATGGGGCAATCAAAGACCCCGAATTGCTAAGGCAATCCTGAGAAAAAAGAACTAAGCTGGAGGTATCACAATCCCTGACTTCAAAATGTACTACAAAGCCATAGTGACCAAAATGGCAGGGTACTTTTACAAAAAGAGACACACAGATCAATGGAAGAGAACTGAGCACTCAGAAATAAAACCAACATCTATGGTCAGCTAATCTTCGACAAAGGTGCCAAGAACATACAATGGAGAAAAGACAGTCTCTTCAATAAATGGTGTTGGGAAAACTGGACAGCCACATGCAAAAGAATGAAGGTAGACCACTGTCTCACACCATACACAAAAATAAACTCAAAATAGATCAAAGACTTGAAGATATAACCTGAAACTATAAAACTCCTGGAAGATAAGATTGGCAGTGTGCTCTTTGACATCTAACAAAAAACGATCTTTTCAAATACCATGTCCTCTCAGACAAGAGAAACGAAAAAAATAAAAAGTGGGAATTCATCAGACTAAAGAGCTTCTGCAACGCAAAAGAAACTAGGATCAAAACAAAGAGCCACCTACCAATTGGGAGAAAATGTTTACAAGTCATATATCTGACAAGGGGTTAATCTCCATAATATATAAGGAACTCACAGAAATGAGCAATAAAAATGCAAACAACCTGATCAAAAAGTGGGCAGAGGAGATGAACATTTTTCTAAAGAAGATATACAGATGTCCAATAAACACATGAAAAGATGTTCAACATCACTAATCATCAAGGAAATGCAAATCAAAACTATACTAAGATACCACCTTATGGCCTGTTAAAATGGCTATAATCACTAAGACTAAAAATAACATGTTGGAGAGGGTGTGGAGAGAAGGGAACCCTCACACACTGCTGGTGGGAATGCAAACTGGTGTAACCACTATGGAAAACAGTATGGAGATTCCTCAAAAAACTAAAAATAGACCTACCATATGACCCAGCTATCCCACTACTGGGTGTCTACCCAAACAGTTTGAAATCAACAATCCAAAGTAACATATGCACTTTTCATTGCAGCACTTTTCACAATAGTCAAGACATGGAAATAACCCAAGTGCCCATCGACCAATGATTGGATAAAGAAGATGTGGTGTATATATATACATATATACAATGGGATACTACTTAGCCAGAAAAAAAAAAAATTCATCCCATTTGCAGTAACATGGAAGGACCTAGAGGGAATTATGCTAAGCAAAATAAGCCAGACTGGGAAAGACAAACACTATGATTTCACTCATACTTGGAATATAATCAAGTACTGGGACAAAGAAAACAGTTCAGTGGTTACCAGGGGAAGGGGCGTGGCAGGGCTCTGGGGGTGATGGGGAGCACTTCTGTGGTGACAGTCAAGAAACAATGTACAACTGAAATCTCACATTGATGTAAACTGTTATTAACTCAATAATAAAAAAAAAAGGATAGAGAAGATTCAGGGTTTGATTGTTTAAGGATGTGGAGGATGAAGTGGAGCTATCAAAGAATTCCATGATTTTGAGTTTAGATATCAAAGATTATTGATAACCACCCCAGTTTAAAAATATTGTACCCTGATATCTGTGTCTTTTTAACACTGTCCCTGTACTATTTCCCATTTCCAAAGGAATCTACATGGCTTTATTCTTCTACATGGATTTAGGCCCTTTGTGGGTTTTGTCATCGTTACATATGCATCTATTCTGAATCTTCCTGTGCTGCTTTTGTTTCTGATTATTCTGTGCCACCTGCTAGGCTTCACCTCACAAGAATTCTTGCTAATTCCAACAAAAACAACCCTGCTGATTGTAAATGCAAGTTTGGTTTGAGTGATTGTTCATGAGTTGTATATTTGCTCACTTCATTTTTTTAGGAAGGACCATCAAGACCTATTCTTGAATACATTGACTTGGTCTGTGGTGATGATGAAGAGCCTAGCACTTACTATAGTGACGTACGTATATTATATTTGTTTTTTCAATTCTATCATTAAATGCAATAGTGTGCGTGCTCGTAAGAACCAATTGTTAAATTTTCAAGCACTTTGTGAGCTGATTGCTAAACATAGCCATTATTAAAAATTAACGTATATAAACTTACAAGTAAATAAATTATTGTTACCTTTAAGGTAATACTCAGAACTCACTATATCCTAATATCTATGCACTTGAAGTTATTTACATCTATTATATCTGTATGCTAGGAATACTATCTAACAATGTGCTCCTGCAGCATGATGGAAGTACTTACACCAAGGTAATCGGCAAACAACAAATCGCCTTGATTTACTGTTTGTTGATTGTCTAAACTAAAGAAAATGATAGATAAAATGTTATTACAGATTAGGTCTAAAAATGTGATACGTCGATATGTCTCTTAACTGTTAGACTGTCTGCTGTATGAAAAACTGAGGAAATCTTGCAATATTTGAAAACTCTTCATTGCTTCAACAAAAAGGTTGATGTTGTCATTGATGAATGAGTGGAGTTCTGATATACATCTTCATTTTTTCACTTTCATCTTATTAATGTAAATGAAAATATCAGCCACTCTTCACATTATAAATCATATGAGCAACTGCTTTGTTGAATTGGGTGATAACCAAACATTCAGTCAGATTTTGTGACATTATTGGCTATAGAGTTTTAAAAAGTGATAGTGGCTTTTTGAAGAAATAGCAAGTCATATTGAAATTATATGTATAAACAAAATCAAGGCAGGTATTTTAGTTTAAAATTTATTTCTAAAAGTGTATAAGGATCATTAATATAACTTTTTATGTTAATCCTTAAAGTGTTGTTAGGAATTTTACTTACATATGTAAAATTATTTTTCAGATTCTCTTCCCTAAAATGCCAAAACGACAGGGTGATTTTTTGCATTTTATAAATGTGAAGAAGGTGAAAACAGACACAGAAAGTAATAATAGGAACAAAAATCACCGTGGATTGTCTAAGTCAAAGGAATCAAATTTCAAATATGTTGAACAACCAGTCATTGAAGAAAAACCATCATGTTCATCAAAGGAAGAAATAGATAATCTTGTGCTTCCAGATTGTTGGAATGAAAAACAAGCACTTATGTTTACAGAGCAGTACAAATGGCTTGAAATAAAAGAAGGTAAATTAGGATGTAAGGATTGCTCAACAGTTCGGCATTTGGGATCAAAAGCAGAAAAGCATGTCCATGTGTCCAAGGAATGGATTGCATATTTAGTAACTCCTAACGGCAGTAATAAAACTACTAGACAAGCTTCTCTGCGGAAAAAAATCAGGGAACATGATGTTTCTAAAGCCCATGGTAAAATTCAGGAATTGTTAAAGGAATCAGTTAATGGCTCGATTTCTAATTTAGTGCATAAACAAAATAATAAAAATATTGATGCTACTGTGAAAGTTTTCAATACTGTTTACAGTTTAGTAAAACATAATAGACCTTTATCTGATATTGAGGGGGCAGTAGAATTACAAGAGGAAAATGGAGAGGTCAATTGTTTAAATACACGATATAGTGCAACAAGAATAGCAGAACATATTGCAAAAGAAATGAAGATGAAGATATTTAAAAATATTATAGAAGAGAATGCCAAAATCTGTATTATAATTGATGAGGCATCTACAGTTTCAAAGAAAAGCACGCTAGTAATTTATATCCAGTGCACAGTTCAGTCAGCTCCTGCACCAGTCATGTTATTTGTTGCTTTAAAAGAGTTGGTGTCAACCACAGCAGAGTGTATTTTCAATACATTATTGAGTACTTTAAATGATTGTGGCTTTACTAATGAATATTTAAAAGCAAATTTAATCGCATTTTGTTCTGATGGTGCTAATATAATGCTGGGAAGAAAATCTGGAGTAGCTACAAAGTTGTTAGAAAATTTTCCTGAAATCATTATTTGGAACTGTTTAAACCATCGATTGCAATTGTCGCTTGATGATTCAATATCTGAAATAAAACAAGTTAATCACTTTAAAATATTTCTTGATAAAATTTATTCCATTTATCATCAGTCTAATAAAAGTCAAAACAAGCTTTTAGAAACTGTACCTAAAGACCTTGAAATTGAAATTGTTAAAATTGGCCGGGTAATGGGACCAAGATGGGCAGCGTGTAGTTTACAAGCTGCTACTGCTGTATGGCGTGCATATCCTGTATTATATATGCATTTTTCTCATTCTTATTCTGGTTTAGCAAAGAGATTAGCTAACATTAATTTCTTGCAAGACCTTGCTTTAATGATTGACATTCTTGAAGAATTTTCATTACTTTCAACTGCATTGCAGTCAAGATCAACTAACATTCAGAAAGCACAAAAATTGATCAAACGTACCATAAGAGCTTTGGAAAATTTAAAAATTGGTACTGGAAAGCATGAATCTCAAATTGAAGGTTTGATTAAGTCAGATAAGTTTAAAGATATTCCATTTAACAAAAGTAATGAATTTAATGCCCTTCCTAGGAATATGTTATTAGAAAATATAATTCAACACATGAACTTACGTCTCTTATGTGACAGAAACCATGATGAAAGTATTTTTAATTATTTTGATGTGCTAGAACCTTCTACATGGCCCTATGAAGAAATAACTTCACCATGGATAGCTGGTGAAAAAAAATTATTTCATCTCTGTGAAATTTTGAAATATGAGATTGATTTGAATGATTTTCGGGAATTTGTAAGTAATAATATAAAATCAAACAATGTTTCAATTCCTACAAGTATACAGAAAGCTAAAAAGATAGTTAGCACTATTGCAGTCAATAGTGCTGAAGCTGAAAGAGGTTTCAATTTAATGAACATAATTTGTACAAGGGTGAGAAATAGTCTAACAATAGATCACATATCAGATTTGATGACAATAAATTTGTTGGGGAAAGAGTTAGCAGATTGGGATGCAACTCCATTTGTAAAATCCTGGTCAAATTGCAACCATAGGTTGGCTACAGATACAAGAGTTCGGCAAAAATCAAAAGCCTTCTGTGAGAATCGCTTGGCTATATGGAACTTAGAATAGAGTATTGTGTGCGCTTTTATCACTTGTAAATTGTATGCTACACATCTTTTAGATACATACATATATTTTTTTTTGAAAGCCAGTTGTTAAAACTCTTTTCAGCACATTGCTGTTTAAAAGGCATTCTCCAAAGACAAAAAGTTGATGATTGCTTTTAGGAGCTATAGTTTTTTAGAGATTGGTCCACGTCTGCTAGAGTGGGCCATAAAATATATTCCAAGGAGTGCTGTACAGAACATAGAACAATTTCCACTTTTCTTTGTTTTACTTTGAGTAAAGATGCAAGAGAATAGCAGAACCCAGATAAGTTCTAAGCTGGAAGTTACATCAAATAAAAGAAATGGAGTTAAAACTGCAAGCCTTTTGGCTGTGCTCTTTCTCATTTCCATATCTGCACTAATACAGTAGCCACTAGCAACATGTGACTACTAAGCACTTGAAGTGAGTGCAGTAGGAATAAGAAAGTAAATTTTTTATTTAATTTTAATTAAATATATAAACTAACAGAGTAAAATATTTTTAACTCAACTCTTCTTTTAGAAATACATTTGTTACCTTGCTTAAGATGTGATTGTTGTAGTGTGTCTGTCAGATTCATGCATCATGTCTGGTATCACATAAACACATCACTGATTGAGTTGGTGTCAACAGATGGATTCAATGCAAATTATTTTTTCTATGAATCGACGTAACTTTATAGCATGTTTATCTGAATATTTTATACAGACAACAGGAATAACTGAAACTTATGTAAACCATAAGGTAACTAAATTGAAATACTTAAATTATAATTTTTCTAGTTTAGACATGAATATGAACAAATTTTAAAATTCAAAATGAAGGCATACTGGAAAAGAAGTAGAGATGCAGAAGCTAGGACTACAACTGGAACAGTAAACAGACTGGAAGAAGATTCATTGCAGATTTTATGATGAATGACAACTGCAGTTTACTGTGGCAGAGAAACACAAGCTGTTACTTAAGACAGTAAAAGGGGATAATATTGAGACAGTTTTAGCAAGTGCATAATCATTGAATGAATTTTCAAAGGTCAAAAGTTAGTTGCCTGAAATCAGAATTAAATGTCCAACAAAAATTTTTTTTAACAATTTTTAAAAGGATTGAGCTTGTAAGTTTGGCCAGATATAAAATACTTGGATTCTTCCATGAAAAAAACTAGTTTTAGATGGGTAGATACTAAAATTATTTCAGTTACAGAAATTCTTAGAAAATTATGAGTTAAACCCTCCAAATGTTTTGTTAAAAAAGTGCCAAGTCTTGGGGCTGGCCCCGTGGTCGAGTGGTTAAGTTCATGCGCTCCGCTGCAGTCGGCCCAGTGTTTCGTCAGTTCGAATCCTGGGTGCGGACATGGCACTGCTCATCAAACCACGCTGAGGCAGCGTCCCACATACCACAACTAGAAGGACCCACAAGGAAGAATATACAACTATGTACTGAGGGGCTTATGGGGAGAAAAGGGAAAAAATAAAATCTTTAAAAAAAGAAAAAAGTGCCAAGTCTTTAGTTAAGTCACCAAACATTGCTTGTAGAATACAGGACAATTGTAGCCACATCAAAGATTGATTCAAAATCTGAAAAATGACAAGTGCTTTTCTTCAGCTTTAAATGAGCTGTGTAATATGAAATGGTGCCCAAGTAATACTAGGAGTACATTTTATCTCATAGTACTTAAACATTTAAGAAGAAACCGTTTCAATTCATGGCCTAAAAAATCAAACTTCTGTAGTTATTTTTTAATCTTTTATATTTGTCAGAAGACTTTCAGCTAGATGAGAAAAAAATTTGTCACAATAATAGCATTCCAGCTAGGTTAGGTCAAAAGTTAGATTTCATTGGAATTTTTGAATGATCCTAATGTTTCCCTTATTTCTTCATTCTACTCTATGACACAGTTTGAAAATATTTGTGCTCAGTTTTCCAAAATAGTCTCTACGACAGGCACCATGGGTACATTTGTTAAGTGATCATTATATGAGTGAAAATGCTATGAATCAACATCAGCTGATAGGATTGCTGAAAGAATTAAAAGACTGAATTTAATGATTTTGTGTGCTCTGCCAGTTGGTTGAATTGTGAAAGAGTTCTACAAAACTTACTGTACTGTTAACAGCAGCTCCAGGTTTTCTTGCAACAAAGAAATGCTAGCCAAATATTTTAATAATCAAGGAAAAGATGGCAGTTTGCTCCCCAATATCACATGACAGATGAATGATCTAAATTTGAAGCTCCAAAGAAAGGAAAAAGCCTACTTGTGCACTATCTAGACAAGTACTAGAATTTGTTTTGAAATTGAAACTTGTAAAAGTCAACAGTTTTACACATTTTTCTAATATGAATCAGTATGCACAAGATTTTAACTGTATTTGACAGTTATGTAAATTTACTACAAAAATTAAAAGAAAATTTTGAAAAATGTTTCTTGATAAATTTAGAGTTGCTTTGGGGCTGGCCCCGTGGCCGAGTGGTTAAGTTCGCGCGCTCCGCTGCAGGCGGCCCAGTGTTTCGTTGGTTCGAATCCTGGGCGCGGACATGGCACTGCTCATCAAACCACGCTGAGGCGGCGTCCCACATGCCACAACTAGAAGGACCCACAACGAAGAATACACAACTATGTACCGGGGGGGCTTTGGGGAGAAAAAGGAAAAAATTAAAAAATCTAAAAAAAAAAAAAAAAATGCCAAGCTTTAAAAAAAAAAAAAATTTAGAGTTGCTTTTTGACTTACTTAACTCTGAATTCAGTGTTAACAATACTGAGCTACACAAGATTTACTGAATTTACTTAAATTGGACAAATGTAGTTTTCAAACTGATCAGCTTTGGCTCTGAAGGCAAGTCAATTATTTTTAAAAAGATGAACGGGATCTTTTTCAGTGTGAATGAAAATAACAAAGGAAAATGATTTTCTTTCAGCTACTGGAAGACTTAACTGTGTTTAGAACAATTTGGGTTTATGAACCTACTTTTTCAACTTTAAATTTTATGAAATTTGTATACAAGTCAAGTATTTGTGATAAAGGCGTTCAGAGAAGTTGAGATGTGCTTTAAGTGTAAAATACACATCAGATTTTAAAGACATCATGTAAATTATCACATTAATAACTTGATAATATGTTTAATATTTTGGATATATTGAGTTAAATAAAAATATTAAAATTGATTATATCTGTTTTTTTCTTTAGGATACAAATGTGACTTAGAGCTCTATTGGACAGTACTACCCTATATAAATGGTTACTCTCAAATCTGGTTTCCTTCAATCCAGACCTCACTCTTGATTTAAAGATCCATAGTCAACTGCCTTCTCATCATTTTCACATTGTTCCATAGGTATCTCAAACTGAATATGTCCACAGCTGAATTTATCAATCCCTTACTATATCTGTTTTAGAGAATGGCACTACCACCCACCTTGTTGCTCAAACTAGAAACTTAGATGTTCAAACCTGTCTTCATCTCCTTGCCCTGTCTCTTCCACCTTTTAATTTTTCTCACTATCCTCACTGCAGTTGTCTTGGTTCAGGCCATTAGTTTTTTTGCTCAGAGTCCTATAACAACTTCCTAACAAGTCTCCCTGCCTTCATTCTTGCCCCTTCTTAATTCATCCTCCACACTAACTCAGAAATGGCCATTCTAAAACACAAATTTATAATCTTGAATACCAAGAAATCTGGAGATGGCTGTAGACTTTTTCTTGAGTAGCTCAGTGGTCACTGCTGTGTTATCTGGGATACTTTTGGTCTTTCCCTTAGGATTACAGGATGGCTGGCATGGTTTTAGACATGCTGGATTTGAGGCAAGAAGGCAAGGGGTAGAGCGAGCCCTGTATACTCATCAGCAAATCAAAAGCTGTGGCAGAAGCGTTTTCAAGTAGATTTACATTTCACTGGCCAGAATTGTGTCAACATGGTCATCTCTCACTGCAAGGGAGGCTTGGAATGTGAGCTTTTCCTCTCCTAGCTTCTATGGTAAAGGTAGGCAAAGAAGAAAAGGGAATGGTAGGTTAGCCAGTCTATGAGGTTTGCTATATTTCCCCTCTACTGAAAAATTTCTTCAAGATAGTAAAATTCAACCTTTCTGGTTCCCTTATAATAAGAGTTCAACTTTTTGCCTTTCTCCCCCTAGTAGCCAGTGAGTTTCTTGAAAGGAGTCTGTAACTTTATTAACAGTGTCTAGCACATAGTAGAAGTTCATTAAATGTTTGCTTAGTATTTGAAGTTATCTACATGTCAATTCATTTTTGTGAATTGTTTACATCTTCAAATATTCCTATTTCCCAGTGGACTTCTAAGGGAAATAAAATTCTCTTCAGGTTTTAATTTCAGACATACAGTTATGCCTTAATTAACATTTTATGTTTACTTTGAAGTCAAATAGAGGTATTCTTAAAAATTAATTGAAAATATCTCATTTTATATAATATTGTAGAGATGTTCATGGTTTTCACGGAGAATTTTCAACAAGAGTTTTAATGTTTAACTTTTTTAAAAAATTGCAATTGATAATGTTAAAAACAAACACAAACATCATTATAACCAATTTACCTTATAATCAATCTGTCACCCAGTTTCATTGCTTAAGTTTGTGTTGCAGTTTACCAAAACATTGGTGCTAAATGATATTTCTTTACTTGTCATGAGTTAATGAGAAAGGTCAGAAAAAGTCATAACATGTAATTTGAGTGTTCATCCACATAAAGGGAAAATGGTACACTTTGGTATCTTCAAGTTGAAGTAGTTTTGAGAAGTAGTGCCAATTTGACCAAAAAGCATGAGAAATGGTAAAAAAGAAAATATAAAGGTCGCTTTTTCCTTGTTAATTTCTGCAAAGCAAAAGTTATAACACTGTTTTGTCATATGTGCTGAACACTTGACAAATAGAGCATAAAAGAGTGGGGGTAGTGGTATAGAGAAATATATTGCAAGGTTTCTACATATTACATAAAGTGGTACGATATTAACTAAGTAGAAAGTTAAGAATCTATGTTTTAATTCTTAGAACAACAATTTAAAGAAGAATGCAAACAGGTATAACTAAAAACAAGATAAATAAAATGGAATTTTTAAAAATGCTCACATACCCCCCCACACCAAAAAAGAGGCAGGAAAAGGTACAGAAGAACAAAAAACAAGAGAGGACAAACAAAACTAATATGATTGTGGATTTAAATATAGCCAAAGAAATAATTACATTAAATACTAATGGTCTAAACACACCAGTTAATAAAGCAGAGATTACTAAAATTAATAAATAGTAAGACTCAACTATGTCTGTCTACAAGAAATAGATTTTAGACATAAAACCAAAAGTTGAAAGTAAATCAATGGAGAAATGTGCTTCCCCCATTCCTCCTGTTATATACAACTAAAAACCCTAAATATGTATAAACAAACATAAGACTGAAAGATAGAGAGAAGGCAGACCAGCTAAGGACTTTAGAACTCACAGAATGACACAGCGGTGAATTTCCTGAGTTTTCTGTTTGCCTCATATTTCTCAGGCCTGGAGCTGAAGAAGCAAGCAACATGGAAATGACAATGGATGCACGCAGGAAGAAAAGCCTGCCCTCTCTAGTCAAAGGATGAGGAAAGAGTAGTCTAGCAGGATAGAAAACACAGTATTTTACACAATAAACTCTTTACTTCAGCCAAATACCACAGGAGAAACTGCGGCACCACCTCTACCCAAGCCAGGAAAGGCCAAGTCGGGAGTCTGGACTTCCATCCTTGCCAGCTTATAATGAAGTAACCCTGACTCTGGATCCCACCCCACTGGGGTGGTATCAGAGGAGCCCTAATAGAGTCATGACTTTTACCTCTGCCCAGCAGTAGGGAGCCCCTCACCCCCTCAGCTGTTATCAGAAGCTAACTAAGGAGGCTGGATTTCTTCACTACATGGGAGTAAAAAGGCAGCAACGTCCGCCTTTCTGCTGCTAAAATGGTGTCTGAGGAAACCAACTAAAGCAGAAAGTTTAATATCTAGAGTCTCATAACACAATAAATAATACGTCTAGGTTGCAATAAAAAAATCATATGTCATTCTGAGAACCAGGAATACTTGAATAAAAAAAGACAATCAATAAATGCCAACACTCAGTTGACAGAGATATTAGAATTATCTGACAAGGGGCCAGCCCAGTGGCACAGCGGTTAAGTTTGCACATTCCACTTCAGCAGCCTGGGATTTGCCAGTTCAGATCCTGGGTGCAGACATGGCACCGCTTGGCAAAGCCATGCTGTGGCAGGCATCCCACATATAAACCAGAGGAGATGTTAGCTCAGGGCCAGTCTTCCTCAGCAAAAAGAGGAGGATTGGCAGCAGATGTTAGCTCAGGGCTAATCTTCCTCAAAAAAAAAAAGAGAATTATCTGACAAAGATTTTAAAGCAGCCATCATTAAATGCTTCAACAAGCAACTAAGAATGAAAACACAGAATGTCTCAGCACAGAGACAGTAAATCTTAGTAAGCAGAAGATATAACAATCAAATGGATATTTTAGAACTAAAAAACACAATAACCTAAATAAAAAACTCAATGGATTGGCTGAACAGAAGAATGAATGGGACAGAGGAAATAATCAGCCAATTTGAAAACAGAACAATACAAATTGCCCAATCTGAACAACAGAGAGAAAACAGACTGGAAAAAACAAAAGAACCCAGCCAGAGGGACCTGTGGGACAATAACAAAGAATCTAATATTCATGTATCAGAGAGTCAGAAGGAGACGATAAATGGCAGGACTGAAAAACTATTCAAAAAAATATTGGCTGAAAACTTCCTGCACTGAGCAAAGGCAGAAACCTCAATTCAAGAAGCTGAGTCACCTTTAAACAAGATAAATCCAGAAAAATCCACACCCACACATATCAGAGTCAAACTTTGAAAACTAAAGACAAAGAAAAATCTTGAAAGCATTGAGGGAGAAAGACACCTTATATATAGGGAAAAATAATTTGATTGACAGAAGAGGCCAGAAGAAAGTGGCAGAACATTTTTCAAGTACAGAAATAAATGTCAACACAATACTATATACAGTGAAAATATCCTTCAGGAATGGAGGAGAATTCAAAATATCCTCAGATGAAGGAAAACTAAGAAAATTTGTCATCAACAGGTCTATGCTAAATGAATGGCTAAAGGAAATTCCATAAACAAATGAAACCATTAAAGGAGGAATCTTGGAATGTCAGGAAGGGAGAAAATACAGTGAGTAAATATAAGGGTAAACATGAAGCAGTATAGTGTTATTTGAAAGTGGACTTATGTATGTTGCAAATGCTAGAGTAACCAGTAAAATATTTTTTAAAAGAAGTATAATTGATATGCGAAGAGAGGAAATAAAATATAACCATATAAAATGCTCAATTAAAACCAGAGAAGGCAGGAAAAGAGTTGAAGACAAAAAAAAAAAATAAGGAAAGAAAGAGCAAGATAACATATAGAGAAGCTACAATGTAGTATATATTAATCCATCTATGCTAATAATAACTTTAAATGTGAATGGTCTAAATATATTGATTAAAAGAGATTGTTGAATAGATTAAAAAAACAAGATCTGACTATATATTGTCTACAAGGAATAGTTATAAATCTAACACTCTATGTAAGATTTATTTAGGAAACCTATAAAACTCCGAATGTAGGAGTGATGTCAGCATCATGGCCGAGTGAGTTGTTCACTCACTATCTCTCCTTTAAGTTACAACTAAATGGACATTCATTAACCAGCAGAGGACTCCCTGCACAGCACAACAGGACTTCTGAGAGATTCATGCAGCCATACATCTGAAGCTGGGTAGAATGGATCCCTGGGAGGCAGTGGAACTAAGTAAGCTCACCTCTCCCTCTCTCCAGTGGCAGCAACCAGTTTGCAGATCCTCACACAGCAACCCCGCATGATTGAAAGAGGAGGCAGGGACAGTCCAGCCTGTGCAAACACTTTTGGAGTTGCAGCCTGGCAAAAGGGAGTGCCCAATGTGACATAGTGGCCCCACTTGTTGGAACGCTCTACACCAAGGGCCACCCCTGCCCCTAGCACAACACAGGCAAGAAGGCACCCCACCCACCCAGAAGTCACCCCTGCCCATGGAGCACAGCAGTCTACGGATCCACTGAATGTGGGTCAGCCCCTGCATGGGTGCCCCCAACCCTTGGCACAGCAGAGGCAAAAAGATGCCCCACCTGCTCAGAAGGTGCCCCACCTGTGGATCACAGCAGCCCACAGGACCCACCAAGTGGTGGTTCAGGCCCCATGTAGGCACCACTCCCACCCAGCGTGCAGTAGCTCAGCTGGTCCCTTGCTGAGCAGAGAGGCCCCACCTATGGTGCCCAACCTGCATGCCCAGTGCAGAGCCCCTGCCAACATGAGCACAACCAGCAGAGGGGCTGCAGCTAGCCCAGGTGAATGCAGAGTAGCCCTACACACACAACTTCTAGCAGACAGGGTGGAATCAGAAAACACAGCTCCTGACCACCCCCCAGTGGTGGCAGGTGGAATCTGTGACCTGATACTACCACTATGTGCTGGCAAAGGATCACTTCATCAAACACTACGAAAAACTACATTAATACTTCAGAGCAGAAGGAAAATGACATCTCCAAAACCCAATCCTGAACTGACAGAAATTTACAATCTAAATGATAGAGAATTCAAAATAGTTATCATAAAGAAACTCAAGGAGTTACAGGAAAACTCAGACAGTTCAATGAGCTCAAGAATAAAATTAAAGAGCAGAAGGAATACTCCACCAAAGAGATTGATACTAAACAAACAAATTTTGGATATCAAGAATACAATTAATGTCATGAAAAATAATCTAGAATCCATGAAAAATAGAGCTAACATTATGGGGGACAGAATTAGTGATTTAGTGGATAGAAATATAGAAATGCTTCAGGAGGTAGAGGAGAGAGAACTAAGATTTTTAAAACATCAAGTTCTTCAAGAAATATCTGACTTAATTAGTTATTGCAACATAAGGATTATAGGTATTCAAGAGGGAGAAGAGTGGGAGAGAGGAACAGAGAGCTTGTTCAAAGAAATAATAGCTGAGGACTTCCCAAAGCTGGTGAAGAAACTAGACTTATAAGTACATTAAGCCAATAGAACTCCTAATTACGTCAATTCAAAAAGACCTTCTCCAAGGCATATACTATTAAAATTCAAAAGCCTATGACAAAGAAAACATACTAAGGGCAGCAAGGCAGAAGAAAACAACCCACAAAGGAACCCCTATTAGACTTTCAGTGGATTTCTCAGCAGAAACTTTACAGGCTGGGAAAGAATGGAATGATATATTCAAAATACCAAAAGACAGAAACTTTCAGCCAAGAATAATCTATTCAGTGAAACTATCCTTCAGATATGATGGAGAAATAAAAGATTTCCCAGATAAAGAAAGGCATAGGGAGTTCATCACCACCAGACTTCCCTTACCAGAAATGATGAAAGAAGCCCTCCTACCTGTAACAAAAAGGTAAAGGTTTACAAAACCTTGAGCAAGGAGATTAATAGACAAAATCAGAAAATTGCAGCTCTATATCAGAATAGGTCAGTAAAACACTTAATAACATTAAAGACAAAGGGAAGGAAAGCATCAAAAATAACTATAGAAACTATAATTTAGTCAAAAAGTCACAACACAGAAAAGAACAATTTGTGACAAGAATAACTCATAAGGGGAAGTGGAAAGGGATGGAACCTGCTTAGGCTAATGGAGATAAGAGGCTATCAGATAATGGACTATCTCATCCATAAGATCTTTTATACAAACCTCATGGCAACCACTAAACAAAAAATCAGAGCAGAGCCACAAATCATAAATAAAGAGAAAACTGTCACATAAAACCACCAAACTGAAATGGCAGTAAGAAATACAAGGGAAGAGAAACAATGGAAACATAGAAAAACTGGAAAACAAGGGATAAAATGGCAGTACTAAGCCCTCATATATTAATAATCACTCTAAATGTAAATGCATTGAATTCTACAATCAAAAGACATAGAGTGGCTGGATGGATTAAAAAACAAGACCCAATAATATACTGCCTCCAGGAAACACATCTCAGCTCTAAAGACAAATAGGCTCAGACTGAAGGGATGGAAGATGATACTCCAAGAAATGGCAAGCAAAAGAAAGCAGGTGTTGCCTTACTTATACCAGACAACACAGACTTCGAGATAAAAAAGACAATGAGAGAAAGAGGGGCAGTATATAATGATAAAAGGGATATTCCACCGCGAGAACATAACACTTATGAATATATATGCACCTAACACAGGAGCACCAAAGTATATAAGGCAACTATTAACAGACATAAAGGGAGAAATTGGCAGCAATGCAATAATAGTAGGGGACCTAAATACCCCGCTTATGTCAATGGATGGATCATCCAGACAGAAAGTCAAGGAAACACTGGCCTTAAAGGAAATACTAGATCATATGGACTTAATAGATATATAGAGAACATTCTATCCAAAAATAGCAGAATACACATTCTTCACCAGTGCACATAGAAGATTCTCAAAGCAAGACTATATGTTGGGAAAGAAGGCAAGGCTCAATAAATTTAAGAAGGTTGAAATCATATCAAGAATCTTTTCCGACCACAATGCTATGAAACTAGAAATCAACTACAAGCAAAAGCCTAGGAAAGTCACAAATATGTGGAGACTAAACAACATGCTACTGAACAAGAATCAGATCAATGAAGAAATCAAAAATACCTGGAGAATAATGAAAATGAAAACACAACCTACCAACATTGTGGGATGCATCTAAAGCAGTCCTAAGAAGAAAATTTATAGCAATACAGGCCTACCTCAACAAAGAAGACAAACCTCAAATAAGTAATCTTAAACTACACTTAACAGAACTAGAAAAAGAAGAACAAACAAAACCCAAAGTCAGTAGAAGGAGGGAAATAATAAAAATTAGAGCAGAAATAAGTGAAATAGAGACTAAAAAACAACAGAAAGGATCAATGAAACTAAGAGCTGGTTCTTCAAGAAGATAAACAAAATTGACAAACCTTTAGCCAGACTCACTAAGGAAAAAAGAGAGACATCTCAAATAAATAAAATTAAAAATGAAAGAGGAGAAATTACAATGGATACCACAGAAATACAAAGCATTAGAAGAGAACCCTATGAAAAACTGTATGCCAACAAATTGGAGAACCTAGAAGAAATGGATAAATGCTTAGACTCATACAACCTCCCAAAACTAAATCAAGAAGACAGAGAGAATCTGAATAGACCAATCACAAGTAAAGAGATTGAAACAGTAGTCAAAAACCTTTCCCCAAATAAAAGCCCAGGACCAGATGGCTTCTCTAGAGAATTCTACCAAATGTTCAAAGAAGAGTTAATACCTGTCCTTCTCAAACTATTCCAAAAAATTGAAGAAGATGAAACACTTCCTAACTCATTTATGAGGCCAATATCACCCTGATACCAAAACCAGAGAAGGACAACACAAAAAAGGGAAATTACAAGTCAATATCACTGATGAACACAGATGCAAAAATCCTCAACAAAATATTGGCAAATCATATACAGCAATACATTAAAAGATCATACACCATGATCAAGTGGGACTTATACCAGGGACACAGAGATAGTTCAACATCCACAAATCAATCAATATGATATACTATATTAACAAAATGAGGAATAAAAATCACATGATAATCTCAATAGATGCACAGAAAGCATTTGACAAGATCCAACATCCATTTATGATAAAAACTCTCAATAAAATGGGTATAAAAGGAAAGTACCTCAACATAATGCAGGCCATGTATGACAAACCCACAGCCAACATCATACTTAATGGTGAAAAACTGAAAGCCATCCCTCTGAGAACAGGAACAAGGCAAGTGGTGCCCACTCTCAACACTCCTATTCAACATAGTACTGGAGGTTTTGGCCAGAGCAATTAGGCAAGAAAAAGAAATAAAAGGTATCCAAAATGGAAAGGAAGAAATGAAACTCTCACTGTTTGTGGATGATGTGATTCTATGTATAGAAAACCTAAAGAATCCACCAGAAAACTATTAGAAATAATCAACAACTACAGCAAAGTGTCAGGGTAAAAAATTAACTCACAAAAATCAGTTGCATTTCTACACTCTAATAATAAACTAACAGAAAGAGAATTCAAGAATACAATCCCATTTAAAATCACCAAAAAAACCCCGACTAAAATGTCTAGGAATAAATTTACCCAAGGAAGTGACAGACCTATCCAATGAAAACTATAAGACATTATTGAAAGAAATTGAAGAAGACATAAAGAAATGGAAAGATATTCTGTGCTCATGGATTGGAAGAATAAACATAGTTAAAATGTCCATATTACCTAAAGCAATGTACAGATTCAATGCAATCCAAATCAGAATCCCAGTGACATTCTTCACAGAAACAGAACAAAGAATCCTAAAATTTATGTGGAACAATAAAAGACCCTGAATAGCCAAAGCAATCCTGAGAAAAAAGAACAAAGTTGGAGGCATCACAATTCCTGACTTGAAAATACACTACAAAACTATAATAATCAAAACCACATGGCACTAGCACAAAAACAAACACACAGATCAATGGAACAGAAATGAAAGCCCAGAGATAAAACCACACATCTGTGGACAGCTAATCTTCAACAAAGGAGCCAAGAACATACAATGGAGAAAGGAAAGTCTCTTCAATAAATGATGTTGGGAAAACTGGACAGCCACATGCAAAAGAATGAAAGGAGACCATTATCTTACACCATACACAAAAATTAACTCAAAATGGATTAAAGACATGAATGTAAGAACTGAAACCATAAAACTCCTAGAGGAAAATATAGGCAGTGCACTCCATGACATCAGTCTTAGCAGGAACTTTTCGAATACCATGTCTACTCAGGCAAGGGAAACAAAAGAAAAAAATAAACAAATGGGACTACATCAGACTAAAAAAGTTCCGTAAGGCAAAGGAAATCATGAACAAAATGAAAAGACAACCCACCAACTGAGAGAAAATATTTATAAATCATATATCTGACAAGGGGTTAATTTCCAAAATATTTTCAATTCTAATTTCCAAAAGAACCCATACAACTCAACAACAAAAAGACAAACAACTCAATCAAAAATTGGGCAGAGGATATAAACAGACATTTTTCCAAAGAAGATATACAGATGGCCAATAGGCATATGAAAAGATGCTCAACATCACTAATTATTAGGGAAATGCAAATCAAAACTGCAATGAGATATCACCTCACATGGGTCAGAATGGCTATAACTAACAAGATGAGAAATAATAAGAGTTGGAGAGGATGTAGAGTAAAGGGAACCCCATATACTGCTAGTGGGAATGAAACTGGTGAAGCCACTATAGAAACCAGTATGGAGATTTCTCAAAAAATTAAAAATAGAAATACCATATGATCCAGCTATCCCACTACTGGGTGTTTATCCAAAGAACTTGAAATCAACAATACAAAGAGATCTATGCCCTCCTATATTCACTGCAGTGTTATTCACAATAGCCAAGACATAGAAGTAACCCAAGTGCCTATTAACTGATGAATGGATAAAGAAGATGTGGTGTATATATATATACAATGGAATAGTACTCAACCATAAAAAAGACAAAATTGCCCCATTTGGAACAACATGGATGGACCTTGAGGGTATTATTTTAAGCAAAATAAACCAGACAGAGAAAGACAGACACCATATGATTTCACTCATATGTGGAGGATAAACAAACATGTGGTCAGAGAACAGATTAGTGGTTACCAGAGGGGAAGGGAGTTGAGGGGTGGTCAAAAGGGGTAAAGGGGCACATATGTATGGTGACAGATAAAAACTAGACTATTGGTGGTGAGCACGATGCAATCTATACAGAAACTGATACATAATAATGTACACCTGAAATTACACAATGTTATAAACCAATATGACCTCAATAAAAAATTTTTTAAAAAATTAATGTAACAGTTAAAAAAACCATAAAACTCTGAGAAAAGAAATCAAAGAAGATCTAAATAAATAGAGAGATATTCCAGGTTCATGGATAGCAAGACTCAATATTGTTAAGATGTCAGTTCTTCCAACCTGCTTTTTAGATTCAAAGCAATCCCAATCAAAAGTCCAGCAAGTTACTTTGTGGATATCAACAGACCAATTCTAACATTTATATGGAGACAAAGACCCAGAATAGCCAACACAGTATTAAACAAAAAGAACAAAGTCAGAAGATTGACTGCCCAACTTCAAGACTTACCATAAAGTGACAATAATCAAGACAGTTTGGCATTGGCAAAAGAATAGATAGAGAAATAGAACAGAACAAAGACCAGAAATAGACCCACAAACATACAATCAACTGATCTTTGACACAGGAGCAAAAGCAATTCACTGGAGAAAGGATAGTCTTTTCAACAAATGGTGCTTGAAAAACTGAACATCCACATGCATGAAAATGCTGTGGTACATCTATAGTATGGAATACTACTCAGCGATAAAAAGGAACAAACTACTGTTATTTGAAACAACTTAGATGAATCTCTAGAAAATTATCCTGAGTGAAAAGAGTCAATCTCAAATGACTACATATTGTATGATTCCATTTGTATAACATTCTTGAAATGACAAAATTTTAAAAATGGAGAACAGATTCCCGGTAGTCAGGGGTTAAGGAGTTGAGGATGGGAGGGAGGGGAGTGTGACTACAAAAGGGCAATGCTAGCGATATTGTGGTGATGCAAATGTTCTGCAGCTTGACTGCATCACTGTCGATACCCTGGTTGTGATATTGTATTATAGTTTTGCAAGATTCACCAAGAGGAAACTGAGTAAAAGATATATGGTATCTTGTATTGTTTCTCCCAACTGCACGTAAATCTACAATTATCTCAAAAGAAAATTTTAATTAAAAATTACCCCTAATCTAGACATGCTTAATGAGTTAGGTAAAGCACTGCCCAGTAGTATCCTGCTATATATTTTTCTTTTCTTCTAGGTTGGTTAACTGAAGAGAAATCTCAGTGTAATTATGTTTATTCACCCCTATCTAGTCTTTTGGGACAAGGGGGAATTTTCCTAGAGTCAGTATTAGCAAAGCAATATATACTACAAATCATCAAATTTCTACAAATTTTAATGTGTCCAAGAAGCCCAGCAACCCTCGTCCCATGCCCTGTGATAGACTGTGCCCTCTGCCCGGTACTAAGTTTAAGGTAGCTGCCATCGGCCTGGTTTTTGAGGGGCAATTTAAAGATGATCTAGTAGGACCTCTTTTTGTACACAGTGAAAGTGAAGTTTCAAGAGGTTAAGTGAATCGGCATGGTCACATAGTGCGTCACGAATAGATAAGTAACACTATCATATGGTTCTTTGTATTTACTATCCAATATTTTAGGGACTGAAAGTGTGATTTTAAATCATGTTCCACCTTTTAATACCTATACAACCTTGGAGAATTGATTGGTCTCTCTGAGCTTCAATTTACTCATCTTTCCACAAGGATAATATAATAACCTCATAAATGGTTCCAGGTTTTGTGGGGCCTATTGCTTATCGAACTTGGCAAGTTCTATTTAAGAAAAAACCCCACAAGATTATGAATGTACTGTTAGATACTATTTGAAATATTTATTTAGACCAAGAAAAGCATACATGTTGATTGTCTCTTCATTTGACGACTTTCTAATATCTTTTTGTATAGGAGGAACAGGAAGCTAATTTAGAGTATCTGCTAACATAGTTGATGGAAATTTGCTTTTCATTTTTGACAGTTTACAGAGATTTCTTTCAAATTTTCAATTCTTTATTAGTAATGCAATATAATTTTTACGATTGTTGTCAAATCTGAGGAAACCTGTATTGAGTTTCTCTGATATCTGAGCTATAAGATTTCAGGGCATTTCAAATGTCCTATGGAGTGAGTGCTCTTAAGTATTCTTTGAACTGATCACCATTCAGAGTAGTTCTAGATGACATCCCAAACTGACATGGCCAGCAATAATGTAATTATACACGGAAGGATTGCAAAGCACAAAAATATTTCCCAGTCAGTCCTTAACAAAATCCCAGAAATGTTCACTGCCACTCCATGGTCACAAGAGAAGGGGAAAGTACGAACAAAGGCAGCTGAAGTGGAAAGAGATGGTGGTCTTAACTTACTATGGTTGAAATGTCTAATTTTTGCAAATTTTACAAAAACATAAATATGTGAAGATATTTCTTACAGCCCCTTTATTGGAATGTATCCATGCAAGGAAACTTTATTAGTTTCACGCTAATTCTGCCACTGACCTAGTTTATTGGGGATTTTTTTGAGTTTTGAATGAGGGTAAGGCAGGCTTGGGAAGTTTCCATACACTTCACAACCAATCAATAAATGTTACCTGAAGAATGACAGGTTGATAATATTTTAAAGATGGCTGTTAAGTATGTGTGAAGGGAGGAGTTCATTTGACACTGTGTTTTAAAATTTCCCTAACAAATTTTTTTAAAGTCACTTGAGATCAAAATAAATGTATAATACTTTGTTTTCTAGCTGAAATTCTTCTGAATAAATTATACAATTCTTAACTCCACTCATGAATAATGGTTATTAACAATTTATACTTTTAAACAACAAAAAAAGTAGTAAATACAAAAATAACATACAACTATTAAAAGTACTATAAAACAGGGGCTGGCCTGGTGGAGCAGTGCTTAAGTTTGCACCCTCCACTTTGGTAGCCCAGCATTCGCCGATTCAGATCCTGGGTGGACCTACCCACTGCTTATCAAGCCATGCTGTGGCAGGTGTCCCACATATAAGGTAGAGGAAGATGGGCACAGATGTGAGCTCAGGGCCAGTCTTCCTCAGCAAAAAGAGGATTGGCGGCGGATGTTAGCTCAGGGCTAATCTTCCTCAAAAAAAAAAGTATTATAAAACAATGCTACAAATTTATATATTTTAAAATTTGCTTTATTTTATTTTTTTTCCTGCATGCATGTTCTGTGGTCTTCCTACAAGGAGATGATGGTTTCATTGAGATTTTCACCCTGTGGTGGAATGTGTGGTCAGCATCTTCATCTGTTCCCTGACATTTTTCTGTGAATGTCTTTCATGCATTTATCAAGTTTGCAGCTCTTTTCACATGTTTTCTTCTAAAATCTTTGTACTGATGGTGTGCCATAGTGTTTCTTGAAAATTTATTTTTGAATGACATGGTTTTTCCCGGTCCAGCTATTTGCAGGTGGGGTCAAATAGAGATGTGGGAAGCCACTCACAGGCCCTCTCTCTGCTGTCCCAGAGACCACTGCTTCTGGCCGGTACGGCTCCTCTGAGACGTTTTTTGTGCAGCCCTGCTCCCTCTGGTTCTCTGCCCCAAGCTGAGTCTGGCAGGACGTCTGTCAGCAGCCCTGCCTCCCCAGGCCCTTCAGCAGCAAACAGGGGACAGAGCCCTGGCCTGCCAGACGGCCCTTCACCTGCAGGGAGTGTTTTGGGGGGATCTTTCTGAGATCTGCTGCTAGGAGCCCTCTAGCTGCTCTCTCTGCCTTTTCTCTCTGCATCCCCAGCTCATGACTTCTGCTGAAGCTTGGCTTACTTCACCCCTCCGTTGTTAGATTTGTAGGTCATAGATTTTGCGTTTCTGCATGAGTTTCTCCTTTTTGGGAAGTCTACTTTTGCTGGTACTTTCTGAGATCTCCCACTCATAAGATGCCTTGATGTTCTTTGCATTTTTTGTTTAATTTTAATTGCTTTTCTTTGGGGTTCTGCAGATTTTGTCTGTCACCTATTTGCTGACAAAGTGGGGCAATACATTTTTAATCTTTGTTTTGTTGTTTCTAATTTTTCCTTGTTCCTTTGTTTGCTTTCTCAGAGGAGTGAGAGAAAGATGGTGAGGTTATCTCTGTGTTCATTCCAGAGAGTTACATCCAGTGTTGCTATTCAGAAGCCTAAGGCAACCCTGATTCTCATTCTTTTATTCAGAACCTGCCTCCTCCTACTCCTTGAGGCTCTTTTAATCTTCTTTTTCTCTGATATACTAGAATTGGATGAAAAGGTGCCTGTTGTGTATCTTTTTTTGTTCATTGTGCTGGGTACATGATGAACCCTTTCAATCTGGATACTTGCATCCTTCAATTCTGAGAAAATTTATTTTATTACTTTGAATATAATTTCTAAATAATGTCCTCCTCCCCACTCTTTGTTTTCTCTCTTTCTGGAATTCCAGTTACCCTGGGAATCCAATTATCATGGACTTGATCTCTATGTCTCCTATCTTTTCTCTACAATGTTATTTTGTTTTTTTTAAGTCTCTGGGCTTCTTTCTTTTTCTGTTTCTAGGAGACTTCCTTGACCATATAACATCTAGCCACCTATTCAATTTTTAATTTCAGCTGTCAAAATTCTAATTTCCAAGACTTGTTTCTTGTTCTCTGATTGTTTCTTTTTCATTAAAATACTATGCTTATTTCTGGATGCCCTTTATTTATCCCTCTGGACACACATTTTTTAAAAATATTATTTTTCTGGGCATTATTTGTTTCACCCAAGATCCCTTAATCTTGTTAGCTTAAATTTAATTTTCCTCCTCAGGGCCTTTCTATTTGATCCTGGGATGCTCTTTCATAATTAATATGTTACCTGGGGAGCTTCACTTAGGAGTCACTGGGTAGAAAGCCATCTGTTTGGGGGGTATCCTCCATATCAGTCTGAGGCTGAGGCTTTTGGTCAGTGCTGAATTGCTCTCCAGAAGATCCCTTGGTTCTTCTGGCTGATAATGTTTTGCATCCAGGACAAAGAAAAGGGATTGGAAGTGACAATGTTCCCAAAACAGACTTGCAATGAATTCTCTTTTCAGCTCTCAGTCATGCCCACAACTATAGCAGGCATCCTGGACATCTTTTTAACTTAGCGCAGAGAATGTCTCATGAGTAGATATGTGGAAAGGTGTAGAAGGAGGGGTGCACAGCTCCTGTAAGCAGTCTTCAACCGCTCTTTGTTACGTGGAACTTTATTTCACATCATCCCTTACAGCTGATATCAATTCTGAGCCTCTCCTGGGTTTTTCTGGGGCAAACTAGTTTGCTTCCTGTGTCCTGTGAAATCAGTTACTACTCAATTTTCTGTTTCCTAAAGTTTTCTCAACTGTCTAAAGGAGATAATACTAGATAATAACTCATAAGGTTATTTTATGCATAACGCACCCCCGGCATGTAATCACTCTATAAAAGGTAGTTATTAGTGTTTTATAACCTCTCAAAATCTCTGTTGCTGTCTTTGTGGACTTTTTAATTTCTTTATATTCATTTTAGGAAAAAAAATTGGGAGAGAAATGAAATAAATTCATGCTTTAATTCTGCCATTTCAATGTCTTAATTATTAGAAATTTGTAACTTATAACATCTAATAGTTAATTATAACTCAATATTCTGTCTTTTTAAAGACTATTTTCATAAATCTAATAATCCAGATGAGTTTTACAATCATCTTGATTGATCTTCCTCAACTCTCTTTTCCCCAAAAAACTTTTGAAAGTTTGATTCCAATGACACAAGTTATTTTTGAATCTGGGAAGAAGTTATATCTTGACAAAACTGATTCTTCCAATTCAGGAACAAGGTCAGCTTAAATTATGGTTTTTCTTTTCCTCAGTAAATATTTGCATTTTTTTCCTATAGGTCCTACAGAGGAATTTATGAATCTAATTACGAATTTAATTCCTATGTATTTTATATTTTTACATTTTATATGTTGCTATTTCCAGTGAAATATTTTTATTTTTATAATTGGTCATTGCTGTATAAAAAAATAGTGATATTTATATTTCCTTTTAAGTCTCCACATTACTCTTTTGTTTCAAATGGGTCTTTTGGCCAGGGGCAAAAAGGTTCTTCTTCAAATAACGGTCACTTTCTTTTCCTTATTTTATAGCATTGCTTATGACTTCCGGAAATAAGAGTAGTGGTAACAGATATGTTTGTTTTATCCCTCACTTGAATAGGAATGTCTTTAGTGTTGTTATGTCTGATTATTTGTTTCTGGTTGGAGGTAAGACCTTCTTTAGCAAGTGTCCCACTGCTTTATATTTTGATTTTGCTGCTTTAAGCAACAGCATACCAGAAAGTACACACACACACACACACCTCACACATAGACTCATTAAAGGAAAACAATTATCTGGGATCTTTGTAGTAGATAATCAAGCTCTATCTTCAGAAAAAAATGGACCATTTTGTATCTGAGAGTGGCAGGATTCGGAGACAAAAAAGAGGAAAGGAAACGACAGGCTCTATCTAGCTCCTTGGAGCTATCTGCCACACAGTGCTGGTACCACTTCCAGGGTCGTGTGCTTCCCACATAATTCCATTTTATGATCACACTAGCAGTGGGTAAAGACTATACCTCTTGATTTCTAAAGTAATCTATTTGGCATTATTCTATCGTTATGCATTAAGCTGAACATGTGAACAGCAATTGCTATATCCTAAGTTCAAAAGTAATGAACAGGTAGGGCTGTTTGCTCCTAAACCAAATAATCCTGATTGTATGACTTGTTTGGGTTATTTCATCTACGTTTTGTAATTCTTATCTACCCCTCCCTTCCAGCTGTTATCGTCTCCTGCACCTTTCAGCAGGCTAACCTCTAGTAAGCCTCCCCTGTCTCTGGTGATCTGCTGCTTCCGATCATCTTGGACTCAAGAATGCAAAAAACCTGCTTAATGTGATGAAGGCTAAACAGCACAGAGGCTATGATGCAGGGTCTGCGGATAACACCCAGCATTAATGTAGAATCATTTTTATGTTTACATTTATTTTAGGCCCTAGGGAGCTAATAAAAATGAACTATTTAAATTAATAAATTCCAGTAATTTTGAATGAGTAATACATGCACATGGTAAAATATTTTAAAGGTTACTTATTAAAAAATATCTGGTACCACACACACTGCCAGGGGCAACCACTCCTACCACTTTCTTATCTAGATTTCCAAATTGTCTATGCATATACAACCATGTACATATATTTTTCACAAATGGTATGATTTTATATACACTATTGTGAACTTTGATTTTTTTTTAGTTAACAATATATCTTAAAGATCATTGCACATAAGTCTACATAAAGATGCTTGATTCATTTAAATTTTTTTCTTGAAGTATAACATATATACAAAACAATGCCTGAATTATTAGTGTACAGTGTGATGATTTTCCACAAAATGAACATACCTGTGTAACCAGATCAAAGAAGTTAACATTACCAGCACCCCAGAAAATTCCCTGGTGCTCCTTCCAAGCACTGTTCAGTCACTATTTCCCAAACATAACCACTATCCTAATTTCTAATGGCCACTTTTGTATGGGTGCAAATGTTTCCACTGTATGGATGTATCCTCTTGTATTTGTAAGTCCCTTAATGGTGGACATTCAGGTTGTTTCCAATTTTTTATTGTTACAAACAATGCTGCTAGGAATCTCTCTGTACATGTGCCACTTCAAACATTTGTGAGTACACCTGAAAAGAGTGTTACATTATAAATTTTTATATTACCAAATTGCTCTTCATTAATGTGTAAATTTAGAATTCTACTAGCCATCGTTAAATAGCAAATTCTAAATAACAAAATTTAAAATGTCACTTGCCCCACATCTTTGCTTATATACCATATTATAAAATTTTTTATCTTTATAATATGTATAGGTGAAAAAGAGTACCTCTGTAGTTTTAGTTTGCATTTCTCTTTGTATGGTTAAGTCTAAGCATTTTTAAAATATAAGAAGCGTTTGTATTAGTTTTCTTGTGAACAGTCTGTTCATATCCTTTACTTTTTAACTTACTTAAAAAGTCATAGGATTTTAAGAGTAGAAAGGAATCTATGTCTTTATTTTACAAATTAATCCAGGCAAAGCTATGTGTCAAGATGTTATTGTGTTTCAGATATTAATGACTACCAGAATCATTATCTCTAGATAAATGAGGTGTGCCTATACATGAAAACTCAAAATGAGGCAAAAGGTAAATTAGGGGATTGAGAAATAAGCCCATGTCCCCTTGAAGATCTTAACTCATAAACTAGAATAACAGACCCAAGGCCCAAGTACCCACTCAAGGATCTTAACTCGAGCCACAGTAATAGACCCAAGGTCCAATTAAAGCCACAGAAGCATTGCCCTCCAGTTAAAAAAATCTTGCTTTGAGCTTGAACCAATCAGTAAATGGCCTCACTTCTCCAGCCTACCTATTCCAATCAGTTACCCACATTACAGGACCTGCATTAAAACCACTCAACACAAGTACTAACACCGGCAAAAGCCCTTCCTAACTTCCTTAGATTAAGGTTCTCCTAAACTTTGCCCATGGTTGTGGGGGGGGGGGGGGGAGGGGGTGGTCCCTTGATGTAGCAAGCTAACTATACTTGGCTTATTATGACTTAGGCATGTCAATGTTGGTCTGCCATTGGTGGGCTTTGACAATTTAGAGGTCCCGCAGAGACTCTGTTGAGATCCCTCTTAGAATGGACCAGGATCCTCAGCATGGTAATTGTGTGCACATCTGAGACTGCTTAAGTCCACCTTGCCCGTAATGATGAGGTACTTTCACACCAATCTCAGCCCTAACCTTTCATGGTGCCCCTCAACACAAGTTTATTTTTTTACTCTTAGGTTTAAGAATAAAATGTTGGATTCTGATAAGGTTGTATCATTTTGTCTTTTTGTTAAATTTGGTTTGTATCAATGTCTCCCGTTCCTTTTTACCTTTCATTTTGATGTCTTCTGTATTCTTTTTCTGTAAAGGAAAGCCTTGGAGGAAAAGGCAGGCATAGGTCTGATTAGACTATTCTTTGAGTTGGCCCTGAAAACTAATGAACAGAAAGTCTTGTTAGAATGTCATCCTTTCAACAAACTTTGCTTTGGGTCATCTCTCAAAATATTATAAAAACTCTCCTCAGTATTGGTTTTATGTCCCTTAGAACTGACTTGATTATTTTCACCTGTTTGAACTGAGACTACAGATTTTCAGGCCTATGTTAATGACAGCTAGCCATTAGTTAGGATGTGGAGACAAAAGATGCAAAAACAACACTTTATCTGTTTCAGTTTTCATGGGTTACTGGAATGGGCACTTACTTCTTATATGTTTTGTCATTACTGTCCTAACTAATGCTCCTAGCTTTCCAAATGGCACAATTTCACCAAGAGTAATTGAGAACTAGTGGTCATTTTGAGGAACCTTTAATTACAACTAAAATTGTACATTTCAAAGGAATATCAGAGATACATTTGATAATAAATTTTGAATCAATCTAGGGACTTAAAATCTTGGCTTCCCTAAATTATACCAATTAGCATATTTATTAGTATGCCCCTGAGGAATTAAGGCTTTGTTAGAAAATATGGACACAAGAAAGCCAAAAACATGACCTGAATATCTCTGAGGTCCAAAGAACTCCAGCCAAACATCAACCATACCAGCAAAGGCTGGGTAGGGAGCCTAGACTTCCACCTTCATCAGCCCATAAGGAGGTATCTTCATCCCCAGCCCTCCCCAACACGGCTAAAGAAGAAAAATCACTTTATACTTTTGATTGACACAGAAAAAGCATTTGGCAAAATTCAACACTGCTTTGTGATAGAAACTTTCAAAAACTACAAAGAACCTATAGGTAACATTATACTTTATGGTATAAGATCAGGAACAAGGCGAGACGATCATTCTCACCACTCTTATGCAACATAGTGCTGGACATTCTAGCCAGTACATGAAGGCAAGAAAAGGAAATAAAAGGCATACAGACTGGAAAGGAAGAAATAAAGACTGTCCCTATTTGAAGATAATTGACTAAGTAGATAATCCCACGGAATCTACAAAAAAAAAAAAAACTCTGCTAAAGCTAATAAATGAGTTCAGCAAGGTCACAAGATACAAGATCAATACACAAAACTCAACTGTATTTGTATATATAGCAGTGATCATATAGACACCAAAGTTAAAAATACAATACCATTTACCATCACTTAAAAAAATTTTAAGTATAAATCTAACAAAACATGTACAGGATTATATGCTGAAAACTACACAATGCTGATGAAAGAAATCACAGAAGGTCTAAATAAATGGAGAAATGTGCTGTTTTCATGAATTTGAATACTCCACATAGTAAAAATGTCAACTCTCACCAAATTGATATACAGTTTTAATGCAATTCCAATCAAAATCCTGCAAGATTTTTGTAGATTTAGACAAGATTATTCTAAAACTTATATGAAAAGGCAAAGGAACTAGAATAGCTATAACAATTTTGAAAAAGAAAAGTGGGAGTAATCAGTCTATTCAACTTCAAGACTTATTATGTAGCTACAATAATCAAGACTGTCTGGTATTGGTGGAGGGATAGACGTAGATCAAAGGAACAGAAGAGAGAGCCCAGAAGTAGACCCACACAAATATCTCCAGCTTATTTTTGAAAAAGGCACAAAAACAATAGAGGAAAAATAGCTTTTTCAACAAATATGTCTGAGCAAATAGGCATCCGTAGTCCCCCCAAAAATGCCTTTCAACCTAAACCTCACATC
Organism: Equus przewalskii; assembly: GCF_037783145.1. Taxonomy (NCBI): domain Eukaryota; kingdom Metazoa; phylum Chordata; class Mammalia; order Perissodactyla; family Equidae; genus Equus; species Equus przewalskii. The sequence goes on from NC_091849.1 coordinate 54,354,889, forward strand.
TTATAGAAAATTTTCTCAAAATGAATCATGAACTAAAATGTAAAATATTTTAGAAAAAACATAGGATAAAATCTTTGGAATCTAAGACCAGACAAAGAGTTCTTAGAGTTAACAGCAAAAGTATGATCCATAAAAGGAAAAAGTGATAAAATGGGCTTCATCAAAATTAAAAGTTGTGCTCTGTGAAATACATTATTGAGAGGATGAAAGACAAGCTACAGGCTGTGAGAAAATATTTGCAGACCACATACGCGATGAGCGACCAGCATCTAGGATATATAAAGAGCTCTCAAACTCAATATTAAAAAAAAAAAAAGACAATTAGAAAACAGGCAAGAGACATGAAGAGACATTTTAACACACAATATACAGACGGTAAGCACATGAAAAGATGGTCAATATCATTTACCATTAGGAAAATTACTGTTTACTATTTTTTCCAAATGGTAAATTAGGAAAACCTACATTATGAAACCTACTATGTAGCATCACTACATACTTATCAGAATGGCTAAAAAAAAAAAAAATAATGACAACACCAAATACTGGTAAGAATGTGGCTCACTCATTGATCAACTTGATCACTCATATATTGCTGGTGGGAATGTAAAGTGGTACAGCAACAGTCTGGAAAACAGTTTGGCAGTTTCTTTAAAAAAGTAAACATACTAAACCATGTGACCAAGGAATTGCACTGTCGGGCATTTATCCCAGAGAAATAAAGACTTATATTCACATAAAAACCTGTACAGAAATATTCATAGCAGCCGTATTTGTGACAGCCAAAAGATGGAAACAACCCAGATGTCCTTTGACATGTGAATGGCCAAACTGAGGTACATCCAGACCATGGAATATTATTCAGCAATTAAAAGGAAAAAAGTACTGATACACAGAACAACTTGGAAGAATCTCCAGAAAATTATTCTGAGTGTAAAAAGCCAATCCCAAAGGTTATACTGTGTGGTTCCATTTATATAACATTCCTGAAATGACAAAATTATAGAAATGGGGAACAGATTAGTAGTTGCCGGGGGGTTAAGGAGGAAGTGGGGCCAGCAAGGAAGAGGGTACGTCTATAAAAGGACAACAGGAGGAATCTTTGTGGTAATAGAAATATTCTGCATCTTGACTCTGTCATTGTCAATATCCTAGTTGAGATACCATACTATAGCTTTGCAAGATGTTGCCGTTGGGGGAAACTATATATATATATAAACTATATATATATATATATATATATATATATATATATAAAAGTCTCTTATCACATAAATGATTTGCAAATATTTTCTCCCATTCTTTGGGTTCTTTTCGCTTTCTTGATGGTGACCTTTGAAGCACAGAAGTTTTTAAATTTTGATGAAGTCCAATTTATCTAGTGAGTGTTTTAAAATTTCAGTTACTGCACTTTCCAACTCCAGAATTTCCATTTGGTTTTTTTTCCTATAATTTCTCTTTATTATTGATACTCTCTATTTGATGTGACATTGTCATCATACCTTCTTTTACTTCTTAATCATGTTTTCCTGTAGTTGTGAACATGTGTATAATGGCTAATTTGAAGTCTTTTTCTGACACATCTGTTCTCACAGTCAGTTTCTGTTGCCTGCTTTTGTCTTGGTTATACTTTCCTGTTTCTCTGCTTGCCTTTTAAGTTTTTGTTGGAAACCAGACATCTTAAACAATACATTGTAGCAGCTCTGTGTACTGGTGTCCTCTTGCCTCCAGGACTTGTTATTCTCATTTGCTAGTTTAGTGATTGGCTGGATAATTTCAGTGAAGTCCACTCCCCACCCCTCCAGCAGTGTACAGCCTCTATGTTCTTCTCAGGGAGATGCAGCATCCCACAGTCATCCATGGGGTGACAGTGGTTTGGGGAGGGTTCTCCTCCTCTTTCTCTGAGCATACCCAACAGTTAAAATGCACCAACTGTGGCTGGTTGCATTATTGTTTTCTACAATGCCCTAGGGGATGAATTGTTCTACAAAGTAATCCAATCAAATTCTGTCTCCTTTGAAAGAATAGTTGCTGACATCAATGTCTGATATTTATTTTGTCCCTTAGCTATCTTATTCCATGGTTTTCATGAAAACTAGGCAGCCTACAGTTTGTCCTGTATCGAGTGTCCTCCCAATTGCCTTTCACCACAATTTCCACTGTTCTTGAGAGCATCTATGGGGAACTTCTCCATCATGTCACAAAGAACTCAGCTCCTTTGTGAAGAGATTAGGAGCCATCTGTTTTAGAGCCTGTTCTCCTCCCAGGGAAAATCTCTAAATCAGGACACAGGAACTAGGGGTGGGGACAATGACAAGCTTCTCTTTTAGTGACATCTCATTCTAGGAGCTCAACAGTTGGTGGAGGAGTGGAGGCATCAGCCTGAGGTTCTCTGGTCTTGCCTCTTCTGGCATAGAACCATTGCCCTAGCTGGTGGGGCAAGGGTAATAAAGGCCCCAGTATTCTCAATGTGCTGTGTTCAAGGTAGAACTTCTGTTCCACGAGTGTCAGCTGCACAGAAAAGTAGAACCCCTATCTCATTGCACTCACAGGAGACTTAGCCTCAGCAACAGGTAGCTGGGGCCAAGATGAGAAATGCTGATGTCCTGCCCATTCCAGGAAAAGAGTGCTCTGACTGGAAGCTGGAGGTGAGGGAGTGCAGAGACAGCCCTTTGTTCTTGGCTGCAGCAGTGTGGAAGGGAGTCTCTGTCACACTGATCTGGGAGGGGAGTGGGCAGGAGTGGTCTTGGTTCAAATACCACAGACTCTTGCCTTTGTGACAGAATTTTTATAGGTTTCCCTCAATAGATGTTTCTTCATCTGCTCTTTGTCCTTAACATTGAACCTCTTAATCTCAAATCTGTGTGCCTGATGTGCAGTAAGTCAATCATTGAGACAATGGTGCTTGGAGATGGAGAAAGGTTTATTTGAATTGGCCAAATCAAGAAAGTGGGAGGATAGGCTCTCTCAAATCGGCCTTCATAAAAGAAGAAAGCAAGGGGTTTTATAGAGCTAAGGGACTTGGGAGGAGGAGTTTCAGAGAAACAAAGGGGAAACTGGTGTTTCTTTCACCCCAGATAAGCCCTTGGACAACCAGACTTCTGGGAGTCAATGGAAGCTAGGGGCTGGTTATCTGGTGATCGTAACTTCCTTGAAGGCATTCTTTTTCTTCTGCAAAACCAGCTCATAAATCCTTGTGACCCTTGAGTCACCCCTTAGGTTAAACAATAAAATAGCAAATTAACAAGATTAACTTCTTTTCACCTATGTCTGTATTGGGAACAAGGTCAAAGGGTAATCATGTTCTTACTAAATATTTACAGTAACCCTTAGGTACCCAGCTTCATCCTTGGGTCTACTTCCAAAGGCTTTAAACACTTTTTTAATATAGTTTTCAGCAGTTTCACTTGGGAGCAGGTCAGCACAACTTCTCACACTGTCATGCCAGAAGTACTCTACTATTTTCACAACTGCATGGAACGTAAAATTATCTCAAAAGAAAATTAACTAATCAGAACATAAATATATAGCATGGCTGAACTACATCTAAGACAAGTGTTATAGGTCTCATGGCAGAAAAAGTAGACCCACAAGAAAAGTTGTTAATTTTCTCTGATATTCTGAACCTCTAATATCTACTAAGTGATTACTGGGTAACATGCAATGAAGGCTCTCTTTTTTAAATTTTATTTTTTTATTTTTTTAAAGCTGAGGAAGACTAACCCTGAGCTAACATCTGTTGCCAATCTCCCTCTTTTTGTATGTAAGCCATCACCCCAGAATGGCCACTGACAGATGAGTGGTATAGGTCTGTGTCCAGGAACTGAACCCTGGCCGCCAAAGCACAGCACACCAAGATTAACCACTGGGCCACCATGGCTGGCACACAATGAAGGCTCTTGACATGATTCTAAGTATCTGCATTCTATGTACAAACATCAAAAAATCATGTAATGAATCAAAACTACAATGAGACATCACCTTACACTTGTCAGAAGGGCTATAATTACCAAGACAAAAAATAACAAATGTTGGAGAAGATGTGGAGAAAAGGAAATTCTCACACATTGCTGGTCAGAATGCAAACTGGTACAGTCACTATAGAAAACAGTATGGAAATTTCTCAAAAAATTAAAAATAGAGGGGCTGGCCCGGTTGCAGCAGTTAAGTTCATGCACTCTGCTTTGGTGGCCCAGGGTTCACTGGTTTGGATCCCAGGCACAGACCTACGCACCGCATATCAAGCCATGCCGTGGTAGGCATCCCACATATAAAGTAGAGGAAGATGGGCATGGATGTTAGCTCAGGGCCAGTCTTCCTCAGCAAAAAGAGGAGGATTGGCAATAGTTAGCTCAGGGCTAATCTTCCTCGCAAAAAAAAAAAAAAAAAAAGTAGAAACACCATACAACACAGCTATCCCACTACTGGGTATTTATCCAAAGAACCTGAAGTCAACAATTCAAAGAGACTTATGCACCCCTATGTTCATTGCAGCACTATTCACAATAGCCAAGATGTGAAGCAACCCAAGTGCCCATCAATGGATGAATGGATAAAGAAGATGTGATATATAGATATACACACACACATGATGGACTACTACTCAGCCATAAAAAAAGACAAAATCATTCCATTTGCAACAACATAGATGGCCCTTGAGGGTATTATGTTAAGTGAAATAAGCCAGACAGAGACACTCATGTGTGGAAGATAAACACATGGAGAAAGAGAACGGATTAGTGGTTATCAGAGAGGAAGGGGACTGGGGGGAGGGCATAAGGGGTAAAGGGGCACATATATATAGTGAGTGACAAATAATAATGTACAACTGAAATTTCAAAATGTTATAAACTATTATGAGCTCAATAAAATGAGGAAAAATAATCATGTAATGAGAGGTTAAGAAAAAAAAGGAAATCAAGGAGTTCATACTTACCATAAAATTTTTAAAAAGAGAGAAGTCAAGACTCTTTCTTACAGAAAAATGCCAATTGAAGAAAGTTGAGAAGAACAGTGGAGTTGGAATATTGCCATTTTGTAACCATCGTAGTAAAGGCTGGTACAGGCAAAAATCATCAGAATATGCTATACATAAGGGAATAAGTTTCATGAGGAGCGTGATGTTTGTATGGTCTGAGAGTATATTCCCTACAGATTGCTAATCAGTTGTCAGAGGAAAAACTACACAGTGGTGATGCTGGATGATGCCTTGACCAGATGATTAAAATTAATATCCTCAGTGAGGGGCAGATAGCCATCACGAGCCTCTAGATGTGATAATCTAAAGCACTTCAACAGCACTTACAGTGTTTTTTCTCCTAATGCATAACCTAATCACGAGGAAATATCTGAAAAAACAAAATTGAGGAACATTGTACAAAATAACTGGCCTTGGTACTTCAAAAATATCAATACCATGAAAGACAAAGGCTGAAAAACTGCTCCAAATTAAAGAATAATAAAGAGACATAACTCAATGCATTATGGACTGGACAACTGGTAAAATGCGCTAAGGACTGTAGATTAGAAAAATGTATCATATCAATGTTAAATTTCCATATGTTGGTAATAGTGCTGTTACAGACTGCATGTTTGTGTCCCCCCCCCCAACAAAATTTGTACATTGAAACCCTAATCCCCAATGAGATGGTATTTGGAGATGAGGCCTTTGGGGGGTAATTAGGTCATGAGGGCGGAGCCCTCATGATGGGATTAGTATCCTTATAAGAAAGACACAAAAGAGCTTGCTTCTCCTGCTCTCCACTGTGAAGATACAAGAAGACTGCAAACCAGGAAGATTGCCCTCACCAAGAACCAGTTCTGCCGGCACTTTGATGTTGGACTTCCCAGCCTCCAGACTGTGAGAAATAAATTGTTGTTTAAACCACCCAATCTATAGTAAATTGTTATAGCAGCCCAAGCTGATTAAAATAAGTACTATGGTTATGTCAAACAAAATTCTGGTTCTTAGGAAATATACACTGAGATATTAAGGGATAAGGAGGCCTGATACAACCTACTCTCCAGTGACTCAGAAAAATATATATGTATATGTATGTTTCTGTGTATAGCTAGAGAGAGAGGATATGATAAAACAAATGTTATTCTTGCAATTCTTCTGTAAGTGTGAAATTATACAGAGACGTCTTACCTCTGCTTAGGATTTTTCATCCTTCTTCAGCTTGTGGGAAGAAACAAATATTAGTTATACCTACCTTAGATTCCTTCACAGTTGCTCTTCAGAAAATAGATTCCGACAACTATTCTAACATGTAGATTATCATAAAAGAGGATAGATCTTAATACTTATGATCTGCCAGCAAGACTTAAAATTATACCTACACAAACTGTGCAACAGGCCAATTCCTTTAATGAATACAAACCAGTTCTAATACTTTTGATTGTCCATAGTGTTTTCAAAACCCTTGTGACCCACTACAAGCTGAACCATCAGAAGTTTTGTTCAGTGGCCTTACATGGTGGAAGAGTATTACTATAATGAAAATATAGTTAACAATGATCCTCGAAATATTTCTAGAAAGGGTAGTTTTGCAAATTGCAATGTGTAATAATACCACTAAAAACTACTGCCATCAGTTTACTCATAGGGCAAATACATTATTGCTTGGAGGGGAGAATATCCATATTAAGCTGTTAATTAAGTAATTAACAGCTTGCTCTAATGAGAAAAGTGACTTGTACTTATAAACCAGCCATAGAAATGAACCACTCTCTTTCTGTCCTCGGCTCCAACAGGCTTCTTTTCCTTATGTGTACCACTTGTACAAAATTCCAAACCTGAGAGGAACAAAGAAATTGCACCATAGACCAACGGGCTAGTCTTTTATACTCTTTCAGAACCAAATGCTCTTTGTTCTGTTTCCATTACTCCCAGGAAATGACTAAGACAACTGGTTCCATAGAGGTACCTTCTTCCCTGTAGAATATTCTGTTTTGGCACAAATACCTATAAATCTATTTCTTACTTTATCAGAAATTGTTAAAGAGACCATTCCAGCTGCAAGGTCTTAAAATCAGCACCTTTAATCCAAACCAAATATGATTCTTAATAATAGAATTGCATCAGAAGTATTTGTGCTTTTACTAAAGCATAGTAAGATTTGGTGCTGTGTATACATGAACTCTTTTGCCCAAGGTGAATGCTCCTTAAATAAATTACAGGCTAATGCTAGCCATACTTTCCCTTCTTTGAGATTTATGAATATTGGATAATGATTCTTAACAAGAGTTTGAGCCTTACTGATGCATTTAATTTGCCTCTTGGTAGCATTCCCTTAGCCAGGAACCAGGTTTCCAGAATCTTAAATGCTGCTGTGCAGCCAATGTTTAGACAGATGGTTCTATAAATAATCATTCAACAAAAAGCAAGAAAGTCAATAAAAAACTGATGAAAACAAAACTAAAGTTGAAGTCTGTACTTCTTTGTTATATAATGAGTAGAAGGAAGAATATCAACATAATGTCACTGATGCAGATCTGGAAATCCATTATGATGTTGCTTAGGACAAAGTCTAAGAAAACTAAGAGGATAGTTATTAAACCCAATGACAGGTTCCCTTTAAGATCTTAACTCATAAAACAAAATAATGGATCCACGGCCCTAGTAAACCATAAAAAACATTTCCCCATGGTTAAAAGTCTCCATTTGGAACTCTGAACCAATCAGCAAACAACCCTGCTTCTTCCAGCTCTAACCAGTTCCCTACTTCACAGCCAACTGATCTCTTAACACCACCCAACCCAATCTCTTATGAATTTCCCAAGGTCGAGAGACTCCCAAAAGTTGCCTAAGGTTTGTTCACCTTTGCTACACCAAGCTAAACAAACCTGGCTTGTGGGAACTACAGGCATATCCCTAATAATCTTCTGCTAGTGAGTTTCAAATGATTTTCCTATAAACATACACTCCAGCTACCCAGAGAAAATTACTTTTAATATTTAAGTAGGTTTCCCATTTCTGGCAATGTTTGCCTGATGGTTTGACATGGTTCTGATCATATAGTACATACCTTGCAATTTTTTTAAAATATGCTTTTAGAAATTTTAGCTCAACACTTTTAAGGGAGGTAAAAACACTCTATGTACAGAGTTATGTTGGTAGAGTACATACCAAAGTTTAACTATTCCATTCCCCAATCATTAGACATTTAGACATTTTCCAATTTTTGCTGTTACAAACAAATCTGTGATAAATAATATTTTGCATAAAGCTTTTCCTATGGCTTAAATTATGTCCTCAGGATAAATGCTTGCAATGATAACTGAACTGAAGGGTATGAGCATTTTGGGGCTCTAGCCACACAATGCTTCTTTTCCAAGAGTTTTACCCATTAGCTCCTACTTGCAACTGTAACCAAACTCAGTGGGTCCGACTCTTGGTGAGTGCAGAGTGGAAAAGCACAACCAAGGCGGAGGCAGGTGAAAGAAAAAGGTTCATTGTTGCACAAGCAATGGAGAACACTGGGGCTAGCTCCCAAAGCAGTGCCACCCCACCCCCCACCTCCCCACCCCTCCCAGCTTAGTGCAGGTGGAGGTTGTCTACACCAGAGTGCAGAGGCTATGTTACAACTGTGTAACAACTGGGCCTGATCAGGGCACATGGGCAGGCCATTACTTACAAGTTCAAGGCCATTACATAACAGATTCAATGCAACATGCCATTTAGAGCTGGAGCAATTTGCAGGGATCCTGGGGCAACCGTGTAAGTTTCACTGTAGGATGGCAACATCTGCAAAAAAACGAGGACCTCATCTTCTGAAAAACAGCACATTTGTTTCCTCCTTGTCTGGAAAACATTTGACAGATTATATTTAGTTACGGATCAGATTTTCAGCAGTAACTCTTTCCTTGCCTGATTTCCGGTCATATAACCAGTTAAAGTCAATGTTCTACTGAACTCTCACCAGCACATTAGGGGAATCTTAAATACAAGCCTTGCCCAGACATTTAAAAGTTTTAGAAATAATTACACTACATAGAGCTTTTCAGGAACACAACAGGCAGCTCTCTCATTCTCAATTTGCCTCTACAATTCTCAAACTTACTAGGTAGAAAAGCAACTGAAGTCATAAAGCACTTGGTGGAAACACAGGAAATATCAACTATTAAGGAGTAATTATTACAAGCATAGGTAATCAGATGGTAGTTTTGCATACAGACAGGCAAAAACAGGCATCTAAGATTTAAAATAATTTTCCGACTTAAATTCTTTATGAAAACTTAATGACTATTGTGGGTGTGTTAAAAAAACGCTGAGGTTTTTTGGGTAAGGCATTAAGAGAGAAAAAATTAAAAAGCATAGTTGAACACGAGTGAATTGCAGACTGCTTTTTGAGTGTGAACACCGAAAAAAGGTCAACTATTTTATTTTAGTAAGGTAATATCTGAGAACATCTTTAAAAAGTGCATTTTAAGACCACTGGTCTAGGGCTTAGAGATAGCCAGCTAGGCCTCGGCTCCCTGTCCTATTGGCTGCTGACTCTAGCTTCGCCAGTTTTCTTCAGGTCAGCGTGGGGAGCGCTGGTCCTCAATTTTCTTCCTCGGATGTATTAATACATGCTGAGGCTGGGAGATGGAAGCTGGGGAACAAGTGAGTCACGAAAGGACACCTCAGATTTCTTTCCTGATCCTAGAATTTAGCTAAACCTCCACATCCCCGGCCCTACACAAAAAAAGAAAAGAAAAAAAGGGAAAACTGAGAAATTAGCTCCTATCACTCACGTTGACGGCTACAACTGGAAGTGGTGAGCTTTACTCACAACCACACGCCTGAACCCCGCCCCCAACAGCTCCACGGAGGGGCGGCCGACTTCAGCCTGGCGTGGCGCATGCGCTGTACGTTGAGGTTCTTTTCCACCACAGCGCGGCGGTCTCGACCAGAACTACAATTCCCAGGATCCTGCGCGCGAGGAAGGAAAGCCGGGAGCGAGCGGAGGCGGCTCCGGGGTAGCGGGCCCGGGCGGGCCGCTCCTCCCTTTGAAGCGGTTTTGCGCCTGTTTCCGCCCGCGGCGTCGGCGCTCACGCAGGGGCGGGTGACGGCGGCGCGGAGCGGGGCCGGGCGGGAAGGGACGTCGTGGCGGCGGCGGCGGCGGCAGGTTGAGCAGCAGCGGCGGTGCTGTCAGTCGGGCCGTCGGAGAAATGGGAGAGCCGGGGGCGGAGGTGAGCAGTCGGGCGGCGCCGCGGGTCCTCGCCGCCCGCGAGGCGCTGGCGTTCGGCCGGGGCTCCCGGAGCTCGGCGGCGGCGGCGACCCGGCCCCTCGGCGTCCCAGGGCGGGCCTAGTGCGGGGCTGCGCGGGGACCGGCGGCAACAATGGCCGCCCCCGGCCCTGCCCCTCGCCGGGCCCTCGTCGCCGCAGGCCTGCCCGGGGAGCGGCCCTTGGAGCCGGCTTGCTGTTGGGTGGTGGGCTCGCGGCCCTCCGGCCTGGGAGGGGGAGTCGGGCTGGGGGCTCGTTCTGGCGGGCGGGCCCATCCCGCGCCCGCGCCCGCGCCCGCGCCCGCGGCGGCAGGACCCGACCCCGAGCTCTGTCCTCGGCCGGGGTCGCGGGGCCTTGCGCTCGTTCGGCTTCCTCCAGAGCTTTTTGTTGAAGAAGCTCTTCCTTTTTTGTTCCTTTTGGAGAAATCTGTTGCCCCAAGCATGTGGCGGTACAGCTGAGCGTGTTCTGGCTTATTTTTATAGATAATAGAATCTGTCCCTCCAGCTGGGCCGGAGGCATCCGAGTCGACAACGGATGAAAACGAAGATGACATTCAGTTTGTTAGCGTAAGTAGCAGCGACCTTCGCGTTTCCCGAGTCCAAGACTGTGTGGTTGGTAATGAGATTGCACCTCACCTGCTCATCCATCATTCAGCAAATGTGTGTGTGTCTGACGGGTACCAGGCACTGTGAGCGTGGCCTAGCGCTATATTTCCCAGAAGGGGTCTCTGAGCCACCGCGGGAGCCATCACAAAGACGGTGGCCTAAGGTACACGTTGTGCACTCCATCACGCTTCTCCTGCCTGCATTTAGGGCCATTTTATACTCAATGTACCCAAGGTTTTGTCTCTAGACTGTGTTTTGAAATGGGGCAAGAGTAACTTTTAAAAGACGACACCCAGGTTAGGGAGAAGGGAGGGCTACTGATGAGGACAGAAGTAGAAAAGAAGAAGAAGGGTGCAGGAACTGGAAATCTGAGCGTTATGTAGCTTCATAGCGTGAAGGCAAATAGCTGCAAGACTCCTCTAACCTCTGAGATCAGGTCACACTAGTGCAGCAATTGATTGTCATAACAGAGATCCTGCATCACCAGGAACATACGATATCTGTCTGGGTTTCTCCTGCTCAGGGCAGTAGTTTTCCAGGATTAGTAAGTGTAATGTGCAGATTCTTGGACCCCGCTCCAGACCTGTTGAATCAGAATTTCATGGTGCCGCCCAGGAATCTTCGTTTTGGCACAAATGCAGGAGTATATGAATCTCTGAACCACACTTTGTAAAGCATTGGTTTTGGAAAAAAAGGGGTGTGATGTGTTTTGAGATAATTTTCACCCTTTAAAACTGTTAAAAGTTTTACAAAGGCTCTGCTGAAAGTATCTTAGCTGGAAAATACTCCTGCTCTACTTGAATATTGTAGTTGGTTTTGATTTGGTATTAAGGCTGTGTAATTTTTCTTTAATAGTGTGTGTATTTGTTGAAGTTGGGCAACTTTTGTAAGACTAGTTATTAAACACTGTCTTTTATTTACCCCAACTTTAGGGCCATTGTGGTAATCTGCTGTGTATTGTATGTAAATGGATTTGTTGAGGAGTCTTCACAAGATCATTTTCCTGACTCCCTTTGCCATTGCTAGTGCTATGGTACTTTGTCCTTTTCGTTTTAAACTCTTAAAGATTTGGGGTGTCCGGAGGTTGATGAGTTGTGTCTTGCCCCTTTCTTCACTGTGGCCTGAAGGATGTTTGAGAACAGTCTTCCAAGCTCTTTAGGATAAATATTTCTGGTTCTTCCTGAATATTGGTACATTTGTGAACGGAGAATATTTATCTTGATATTTTTTGCAAATAAAAGTAAGAATGATACTCTTCCTTATGAACTGTGGGCCTTACTTTGACGATCACAGATGGAATCTACACAGATAAGATTTGAAAAATATTTTTTTGGTAGTCTGTGTAGTGAAGAATTGTAATGTGGTTTGTGACTAATTGATATAAGCTTGTATTAAGCTGAAGTTTAAAAATACTCTTAATTTCAGTTTTATTTTAAATATAGAAAATCTGTCTCTGTGCATCAGGAATAAAACACGTACAATCAGTGTAACTAACATGATTCAACATCTTATATTTATCCCTGTTTCCAAATACAAGTTCAAGTATTTGATAGCTCCAAGTGGAGAAGTGAATGATATACATTAAGTGCAATTATAATACTAGAAGAAACCTATTAAAAACATTCCCTTTGCATTTTTAGTGATAATACTTAAATGACGATTCATGATACCTTAATTCTATTTAAAATATATTTGGAGACAGAATCTTCTACTTCTCTCTGTAGCCAGTCTTATACTTGACTCCTCCAGGTAATGCTGATCCAATAAAGATAATAAGTAGTTCTCTGCTTAAAATTTCTTAAGATACAAAAAGAGCATTATGATGTCACTTCTTGATATTCTCTGGTTTGGGTTTCTTAGTTTGTGCTTGTCTAATTTTCCCATCTTCTCCACGTGGCAGCACAGCGGTCTTTCTGTGCTTTATATATTGCAAAATATAGAGCCCCAAACTAAACATAGCACGCTGAAGGAAAGCGATCATAGAGATGTGGAGGTGCAAAAATGAACTTTTTCATTTAAATTTTATTGAAATAATAACATGCATACAGAAAAGTACACAATTCATAAGTGTACTATTTGATTTTTACAGAGCCACTACTCCTGTGTAAACAGTGCTCAAATTAAGAAACAGAATGTTACCTAACAAAAATTTTTTACTTAGTTCTTTTGCTCTCATTTTCTGTTTAGTTTGGTGATACGATCCCTTATTCAGCCACTGTCTTTATGTCTTTCTTTGAATCTGCAGATATTTTAATTAATTTACTCCTAGAAAAATATTTTAACTAAGAGCTGCTGACATGATTTTCCATAGTGCTAGTCTGGATAAAAAGGTATAAAAACTGCTGAGGCAACCTATATAATCTTGATAAGGGCTCATGAGAGTTAGGGTCCAGCCAAGGTTACTGGTATAATGTGGAATCATTGAGCATACAGAAATAATGAAGGAAATGAAGGTATAATTTCGGGAGCACATAGGTCAATGTTAATAGTTTAGCTACAGTAGAAGGGTCATGGGCAAAAATGAGAGGATCTTTTTGCTGGGTGTCTTGTGGCTGTAATTAGCTCAATAAATAAAGCTAATTTGGGAGCTCATAATATGCAAAGTCATGAATTAAGTACCTTAAAGTTCAAAGATTCATCGGACATGCATTCTTCCCGTAAGTGTCAGTGTTTCAGTGTGGGAGATGAGATAGGAGATGAGAACTGTGTAAATAGTTCCAGTGGAAAGTTCTCTTATAAGAAGTCCATGGTGCTATCAAAAAAGATATAAGACTTTCAGTTGACTGCTTTGGCATAGGTAGTATTTAGTATTTGTATGTGTTTAAAAGCGCATTTTGAGAAAAAATAAGGAAAGCCGTCAAAGTGGGAAAGCAAAGAAGATAACGTGTAGATCTGGAGGACAAGTTATTTTTAAAATGAGAGAGGGAAGGATGAGCCAGGTAGTGTAGATCTTGAATTGTGAACTACCTTTGAACCTAAGGTAGGCAGTTGAGAACCATTTGAAATTTTTGAACTGGGCAGGACTGCAGAAGTAAACTATGTTTCTAACTTCTCTATATGGAAAAAAACCACATGAGTTATTTAGGTTTTTAGATTAGATTTTTGCACCTATGCTCAAATCCATATTCTTTGTTTTAGTAGGGTAAACTACTTTTTTTGTAGACCATACCTTAGTGTATTAACATCACTTGCCACTTAGTAGGTAATTGATGTTTTGATTTTGTATGAGAATCAGTTTTCTAATAACCAAGATGAAAGCTTTTTATTTCATTAAAATATATATATTTTTTATCTTAGAATATTAATTCAGCTGTGTTCCTAAACTATTTTGCTTATGCCCGTGCTCCTGTCCCTAAGTTCTGTGGCCTTGGGAGAATGGGATGAGAATGATGGTTTACTAGTTAATGGATGGTTCAGATTCAAATAAAATACTTTGTAATTGGAGGACCACATGCATTTATGCTTGTTAGGGATGAAAACAGTCATAAACATTATAAAAATTACTTTTTCTTGACATTTGTATTATAAACATTACTTCTTTTGGGGAATTAATAACTTAGTTTTTGGTCTGCGTTATCAGTTATTCAGAGTTGGGGACAATAGCAGGTAGTCCTTTTGCTTTTATTGAAGGGAAGAGAAAGTATCTTGTCTCAGAAACTTAGGTAATAAGATTGATTTAAAAATAGTATGTATGTTTTGAACTACCTCAGAATTATGGTGACCCCACAGCCAATTATGTGTTTAGACAATCGGGTGTACTTCACTTAGTTTTCTTGTTTGTTAAGTGGGATAATAGTAATAATTCACTTTCTCACCTTGTGAAGTAATTGTGGGGATTAAATGAAATAGTGTCCATGAGAAGTTTAGGCCTGTACAGGGCTCAATGACAAATGTTATTGATTAGTAGTAAAATAAATGGAGTGCTAAAATGTTTTGATTCCTTAAGTTCATTATGGTGAAAGTTTTTCCATAGCCGCTGTGAAAAATTAGCTAAAGTATTAGAATTTGTTTACAAGTAATCTTTTCCTTTGGGTCCTTCTCTTTCCTTATGTTTCCACTCAGCCTTTTTGGCAGTCTCAAACAGGTTCTGTCTTCTCCTTCTACCACTCTATCACTTACAAGTCCATAGTTGTTTGTTGAGTGAATGAATAAATACTCTAAATGACTCCTGCTTTTTCTCATTTTTGGATTTCCTATCCTGATTCTTTGTATTCTTCTCTCTTAATTAATGTGAATCATATGAAGTTGTCCTTGTTTGGTAGTTTAAAAATGGTTGCATATCAGTCTAATGGTTCACCCCGATCCTGCATTTCTGGTAGTTTCCTCTCATCTGTCCTTACTCTTGCCCTTTCTTCTCTATCTGCGGCTACATTTTAATCCTATTTGTGACTGTTTTCCTTATTCTGTTTTTTTCTTCCCATTCTACTTTTTGTTCTGTGCCCTGTTACCTTTTTTATCTCCTTTTTTTCTTTACCTGTTCATGGAAGCTCTACCCCTACCTCTGTGCATTTCTGGTAACCTGGGGACTTTCTTGGTGTACTATTTTCTGTGGGTATGTGGTGAGAGTTCCTAATGCACATTTCTTGAAGAGAGTAAACTAAGATGATTATATGAACAGGAGAAGCTATTTTATTTTTATTTCCTCTCTCTACTTCCTTTTCGGATTGAACGTATGATTTTGACAATCTTAATACCAGTGGTAGGTTTTAGTCATCTCTGTTGACCATGCATTAGAGAAGATCTGTCCCTCTTTTCCTCTTTTTTAAACCACCATTTTCCTAGTTCAGGCAAAAATCCTAATTACTTTATTACGTAATCCCTGCCCAGAAGTGTTGCTCTTTGGTTCTGTCTTGGTGGCTGGATCACTACCTGCAAGGAGAGTAGTTTCCTGCTTGGGGCAAAGTTGTACCTAGGGGAGAAACAGACTCTCTTTGAGACTGGACGCCTCTTCTCAGGAACAGGGCCTATAACTAGATCTTAGCTTCTGTCTCCTGACTCTAGGGTTTTTTTCTGTTAATTTTTCCAATGAATGTATCACTTTTGACTTCCCAACAGTCAACTTTCCCCATCCTAAGAACTCTTTCCCTCAGGCATATTCTCCTCTTGTATTCTTTTTTCTTGTTCTCAACGTACTAGATTTTTTTAAAAGAATAATCTTTACTCGTGGCCTCTTATTTTTTAGAGCCTGGCTTCTGTGCTCACCACCTTCTTGAGAGTTGCTCTCGAGATCAACGGCATTTTTAAATCTCCTTGCTGTCAAATTCACTGGCATTGTTTTGGTGCTTAATGTGTTTGGTCACATGTAGCATTGACAACTTTTTGTTGAGATTTTCTCTATCTTTAGTTTGTTTGGATTTATGCATTCCTGATTCTTCTCTGATGTCTGATTACCTACTTAGCTCTTTTTCCTAAATCCTAAAATTCCAGCATTTCCTCAAGAACCTCCTTGAATCTCTTCTTTCTCAGAACTCTTTGATTTCTTCCTTCCCAATATCCTAGTTTCAGTTTAATTCTAGAGTCTTTTGGGGAGCAACTCCCAAATTTCTATTTCCAGGTATGTTCATATATCCAGATTACAGGCCTGCATTTCCAGCTGTCTGCCAGATACCTCTGTACCACTGGTACATCAACCCATTATGTCCAAAAGAATGTCAGCTTTCTGTTTCTGTATTCTAAATTTATACTAATGGCATTAGTATCCTTCTAGTCATCCATGCTTGAAATCTTAGGGACCACTTTAACTCCTTGTTATTGTTGGGATTTTGTTTTTATAGCCAGTCATTTTCTTTTTTCCATTATACCTGTGTATTCTCTTGTATATGCACCACAACACTGTTCTTCTTGCCATTGCTGTTGTTTTATTTCTGCATTATTATGTGCCTGGACTGATTAATTATCCTGCTTTCCCCACTCTCTGTACTTTTCTATTGATTAATCTTCTTAAAGCATAGGTCTTATAATATTATTCCCATCTTAGTGTTTATTGATTCCCTTTTGCCTATGGTATAAAATCTAGGCTTCCAATCCTAACATTCAAGGCCTCTTCTATGATGGAGTCAGAATGGATGGAAAGAAAGGATGGAGAAGAATCAGATCTGATGTTTGACTCTAAAGGAGTGGGAGATAAAGCAAGCTGTTAGTCAAAGAACTTCATGTTTTTGAGCTTGGATATGTAACGGACTGTTGATACCCATCCCATTTGAAAAGCACTGGATCATAATATATGTATCCTTGTAGCACTATTCCTGTGTTAATAAGCCTTCCCCAAGAAGTTGACACAGTCCTAATACTCTATCCAGGTTTAGGTTCTTCCTTTTAGGTTTGTCATCATTTCTTATTCATGTACTTGGAATATTTTCCTCTGCAGTTGAAGTGATTATTTTCTGCCACCCCTAAGGCTTCCTCTTCAGAGGAATTCTTGCCAATCCCAGCCAAAACAAAAAAGATTATTTGAAATGCTATTTTAGTGTGAATAACTGTTCATGGCTTATTAATTTGCTCAATTCTTTTATAGGAAGGACCATTGAGACCTGTTCTTGAATATATTGATCTGGTCAGCAGTGATGATGAAGAGCCCAGCACCTCTCATAGTGATGTAAGTACATTATATTTGATTTTCATTTCTTTCCTTGTGTCATTTCAGAGGCATTCTCCAAAGAGAGTTATCCAATCAATGAAGGCTGTGTTTAGGAGCTCTAGTGCTTTAGAGGATAGTCCATTTCTGTTAGAAGGAGCCATAAAAGGTAGTCCAAGGAGTCCTTTGCCTAGAACATCTCCTGCTTCCAGTTTTGGTCCTTTACTTTAAGTGAGGATGTGAAGGGATAAAATGACACAGGAAAGTTCTAAGCCTTGGAGGTGATACCTGATAAAAGGGAAATGGAATAAAAATTGCAAAGCTTTTTGGCTCCTTGTGCGCTTCTCCTTTCCTCTCTCTCCTTAGGTGCCCTGTAGAACTGGATCTTTTTCTTCCAGAACCATGGGGCCACAGAAAATTTCTTTTGTCTTGGAGGAAAGGATATGTGAAGACCCTTTAGGAAATGGAATGTGAGGAAGGGTTATAGTTGATCTATTACTTGAGTCGTCACTCCTTTTAACCTCCTCTGGCCCCCATATATTTGGACTTTTTTCTTTTACCTGTGATTTACTGGTTGTGGGTTTGACCCTTAAACTAATACTTCCCTTGCTCTGAGAACCAAACTAGGTAAGCTTTTTGTAGTAATCTTCTTTCATTTGTGTTATCCCAAATTTCTAGTAATGGGCTATTTTCTTGATGGATTAGAGAACTCCTGGCTCTTGTTCAAGGTGGCCAGAAAACTTTTTGCTCTATGATACAAATTGAGACTTGGACTTGGGATCAGAATACCTAGGTTTTAGTCTCAGCTTTACTCCTTATTACTTCTCTGACTTTGGATAAGTTAAGTAGCCTTTTAACCTTAGTTTTCATTATCAAATAGGAATAATACCTACCTCACAGGGTTGTTGTGGGGATGAAATGAGGTAACACATATATGTAAGCTCCTTGAAATCAAACTACAAATCATAAAGTAGGACTATGCAACTGGAAAGTTTTGTTACTCGGCGAGTGAACGAGAGAAAATTTTTAAGGAGGCTTAGAAGTGATTCTGCAATTGGGGACTTTCAGAAATTATTTTTCTTCTCATTAGAACTTTCCCTAAGTTCTCTCTGCCATTGTTAGCTTCTACTTGTTGACTTACGTACGTTGAATGAGATTTTTCTTTAATTGTTATCACCAGTATTCTCACCACTTCTTTTTATCCTAGCATGGGACCAAGCAGCAGGCTAGGGTGGTACCATTTGAACTAGGCTTGTTTTTACTCTCTCTTTTTTCATAGACAGAGTGCCAGATTAATGCCAGTAGTTGATATTGGGCCTTTGGGGTTGTGAAGCTTGTGGATTTGACTTCTGTGATCCCCATGCTGACCTATAGTGGATTGCATCTTTCATTGTTAATTATTATAATTTTAAAAATTGAGTTCTACTTACTGGACATGCATCTCTGCACTTGAAAGTTAACATATTAAAAGCGTATTTTTTTTCTTCCTTGGTTTTCTTGTTCATGTGGATAACCCAGAGAATGCCTGAGTCTAAGGTGCCATCCTCTGAGAATCATCGCCCAGAAATGTGCTCTAGCTGCAATGTTCCTCTTCCCATTGGAGACAGCAGCTCCTTCTCTGGGAGTTGCACCAGCAGTCCACAAAGGATAGTTTCTCAGTCTTCTCCTGTTGAGAACCCATTGGAGAACGAGAAAAATGATCAAAATAATTCATATATTAAGATCTCTGAGACAGAGACACTTAAACCATCACAAAATTATCAGACTCTGTCTTCATCTCCACTTCTGGTCCCCCAAGAATCTCTTGCCTCTTCAGAGGTCAAGGGGGATTTACCTATAGAGTTGTCTTCAGCTTCACAGCATGGACAGGATGCCATCCTTTATCTCCAGACACAAGTGGCTGAGATGTCCCGAGTAATACGTGATCTGCAGTCCAGAAGCTGTTTTAGATTTCATCATTCTAGGTCAAGTGAGAACTCCTCAGTTCCTTGGGACATCTCCACCTCAAGAGAAGAAAATTTATCCACAGTTGAAGAAGAAGCTGACTGCAAATCCCCCTCAACTGATGACAAGGGGCAGCCAGCTGACCCCAGTCAGTCTAGTTTTACAGGTCTTTTGAAGAGAATGGAGCAAAGAGGTGTTATAAAGAGAGTAACGTTACAATCTGAAGCAGAATCGTGTGAAGGGAAAGCTGATTATGTGACCTCTAAGAAACGTTTGGTTCCTCCATTGCATCCTCTTCTGAGAATTGCCACCACTGAGGTTTTTAAAGACCCTGCTGATTGCCATCCTTCTTCCTTCATGGGACACAGGGTATATCCTGTGGCCAGGGATACCTCTCCTTTCCAACCAAATCCGCCAGCTGAGGGCCCCATTGTAGAAGCATTAGAGCACAGCAAAAGAGGAAGTACAACATCTCCTCTAGATTCTACCTCAAAAGAAATGGAGGTCATGGGTTGTAGATTCTACCACGCTGCTTCCATTGCAGCCCGAGCTGCTAGCTACATGGCCTATATGACTCAATATCAGCGTAAACTCTGGGAAGACATGGAGGATCTGGTCCATGACCCAGAGTTTGATCGTGGAAAAGCAAGATGTATAATATCTGATGGTATGGATGCGGGCCTTTGGCAGCTTTGCACTACTAGGGACATCATGGACTCTGTAGTCAGAGTTATGGCCATGGCAATAGACTACAGAAGGCAAGCCTGGCTCCGACTTACATCTCTCACTAAAAAAACCCAGGAGAAGATCTCACACCTGCCCTTTGATGGTACTTCTCTCTTTGGACAAGATGTGAATGCTATTGTTGCAGAAGAAAACAGTGTAAAAGAAAATGACTATAAAGACCACAACAAATACTATAACCAACATCGATACTTTTATACTCATGATCAGAAAGCACATTATCACAATAGAGGATACTCCAAAGGGGATTGGTACAAACCCCGAAACCACCCCTATAGATATAGAAAAAAGGGAGAATCTCCAGAACGCCATGGGTACAAGAATTAATAACCTGTCCATGTTCAGCAGTATAGCCATCTAAGATACTATTTTACTTGCTCCTCCCCACTCAAACAGGATCTACAGGTAGGAGGTCACCTCAAAAACTGAATGCAAGTCTGGAATTATCACAGCTGACATTTGAATTCTGGACTTTTGGAATGAAGTATATAATAAAGAGACTCATGCGTTATTGGGCAAATGAACAGTAGAGACTGTAATCTAAGTAGGGTTGGACAAAGATTCACCCATTATTTCTGGTCCAAAATACGTCCAGAGGAAGGTACTCAGGAATCTGAATCCTCTTGTGAGTAAAGAAAAATATAAAGATTTTTTTCCTCAGGAAAATATTACTTGTAAACTGAGGACCAGGAGATTTTGGATCTGGAAATAACCTGCTACTAAATCTCTGTTTACTAATGCCAGAGGCAAATCCTTCGTTATTAGGTCATCAGTGCTTCCTTGTTCAGGCTTCAGCTTGTCAGATCTTCACAAAATGATAAATCTGTTATCTCCTTGTGTCAGGATAATCAACTCACCAAGAGTACATACCACTTTCAAGCTCTGTGAGACTTCAAAATCAACCATGAAGCTGTGTGTCAAGAACTGGAATTCAAATTAAATTTTGCCAAATCCAGTTTGCCTCCAGTGGGATGTCTAGATGTCACAGGTCTACTGTGGACGCCAGCTGGAAAAAGACTTTCCTACCTGTAATATCACTGTAGAAGTTTTCACAGTGACTATCTTCATCCAGACTGATGGCTCCATACCATCACCACTTAAAGCTACATTTGAGAGAATTCTTTGTTGTCATGACTCCCTAGTCTTTGACCTATCAAGCTCTCATGTATCAAGAAGCTGTGAGACCCACTCATGGTGTTCTCTCAGGATAATCTGGGCCTTTCACCAAGATGATGATCTTAAACAAACCTACCTTCTAAACAGTTAGCTTTTTTGAGCTTGATAATTCATCACACTCTAAATACAAAAAAGATATGCACATTAGTGCCCTGGAAATAAAGGATGTTATTCACACTATCCAGGCATGCAAATCTGAACTCTTAAAAGAGCAAGAATTCCAAACATGCCTGACAATCTGGTCCTCTTATTGTAATAAAGAGGGTTGCCGTCAATCTAGATGTTATTGAGTAATCCTGAAGATTTAGAGTATAATTGTGGATATAGTAAAGAGAACATCTCACACAGTTCTGTTTCTAGATATCTGTTTAAATGATGATATCCGTTAATGATTTCTTGAATGTCTGAAATCAAGACTTCAGTGACATGTTCTTGGTTTATTGCTCTCTTAATCCAGTCAGACTCTTAGCAAGAGAGAACTACTTATCTTTTTGCTCCCAATTGGTTCCATTAATAGTTCTCTACCATTCTAGAACTGACAGCAGATACCTCAATAACAATGCCCCACAGTATCTTTTTAATCTCAAGGCAGTGGCTGTATGGTATACCAGGCCTTAGATACTTGCCTTTGCAGCATGGCTTCAGAAATGGAGAAAATGTCAAGTTTGAGGGGTCTGAATATGTCACCTAGTATTATTTGCTTGGCAGCCAAAAAAAATTTTTTTTATCTACAGACTTATAATTTTGTAACTTCTTGGTTTGTCAGACATCTGCATTTTTCTAATCTGCTTGATCAAAGTATTTTGGGTCTACTGTTAGTGGAATATAACACTTTTAGGGTTCATGTGGTTTCTAGTTCTTGCCATAGTTCTTACACAGTGGTAATTGACATTTTCTCTGGAGCTCCACTTTTTAATAGTTTATTGGAACCTCATTCCCCCTCTGCATCATAACCGTATTCAGCACCCTTTTTATCTACTTTTCTTCCTCTCCCTGTTTGTGCTATAGAGGTTGAAGATGCAAATATCCCTACTTAGAAGTTACTTTATTTTGTCAGGTAATTTCAGGGTACTGTGTTGGTCCTGTTTGTAGATTGAGCCTAAACTACAGTCTTGATAGAGGACATTATCTTTCAAATTTGGCCAAGTCATATCTAGAGTTAACGTTTACCTTTATTTTTCTGTATTTTCCATAAAGTTTTATTTCTGCTTTTTTAGGTCCATCGCAGTGCTCTAGAAACTGTCTTTTCAAATTGAACTCTAAAAGAACATTGATTATCTGAAAGGAAACAAGGGCCTAAGAAATCATACAAAGATTTTTATAGTTCATGATGTGTATGACACCAGTCAAGCAGTCTCGTGTCCTTGACATGGCACTGTGTTTCTTCTGTGAGAGGACTGGCCACTGGGGAACTCAGTGGAGAGACCATCTTGGAACCGTTCTGTAAGGTTCTGCACAAGGTGTTCCCAAATAGCTAAGGCTACTTCAGACTGCTCCCACTTTTCCGTTTCTCCCCTTTCCTTCCCTGAATTAGATACTGGGTCACAACCTGATAGTTTTTGAGGTACTCTTATTTTCCAAAAACCAAACCAAAATAAATGTTGCGTGAAGATATGATGCTCTGAAATTGCTTTGGCACTTCCACTTAACGTGCTCCTTTTTAGTTTTTTAATTTTTGAGTTGTTAAAAAAAGATGTAACATAAATTTACCATCTTAACACTTTTTAAGGGTACGGTTCAGTAGAGTTAACTGTATTTATATTGTTTTGTAGCTCCTCCCTTAAGTATTTGTAAAACAGCATTACTGTTCTCTTCCTCTTGTGTTATTCCTGTTGCTCAGTAATAAAGACAGTAACATTGCTTTACCACTCTCTAATTGATATGCCCAGGCATCTCTAGAGAATTTTCCTTTAAGTAAAAAGGTATTAAATCATTGAATTGGTGATCAAGTAGGTAAATTCTGAAGGGATTTGGCAGTTGAGTAGGGATAGGGGCAGAATGCCATAGAGTGGGAACAGTTTTTAGCTGTAGATTAGTCTCTTGACTGCAGAAGAAACAGTATCCTTAACCTGTTTGTTTATTCTTATTTTGAAGTCTTTCTCTGGCATACTTGAATGATGATGGTGTTATAAAACTGAAAATGGGGACTTGGTCTAGGGAGACAACCTCTACCATATGGATAGCATGTGGGACTCATAATTAGT
This sequence comes from Equus przewalskii, assembly GCF_037783145.1. Taxonomy (NCBI): domain Eukaryota; kingdom Metazoa; phylum Chordata; class Mammalia; order Perissodactyla; family Equidae; genus Equus; species Equus przewalskii. The sequence goes on from NC_091849.1 coordinate 54,378,349, forward strand.
CAAATAATAAGTTTTTATATTGTGCCTGTCATGTGCAGAGCCTGTGACAGAATTCTCCATTAGGCCAACCTCTAATGTTTAAATACCTATAGGTTTTCTTGAAGGCCTTGGAATAATCGCAAGTTTAGGTATTCTCAAAAGGGACGCGTCTAGTGATCCTTTTTCTTCACAGTGTTATTTCTTGACTAGACAAAATGTATGTGGAGACAACATGATTTCTTGTAGTTACTGTGTACAGAGAAATACTGTTTTCATTGTTAAATGAAGTGCCTTTTAAAATTTCATATAATTGTTTAAAACTTAACATTTTGATGTCTTGATGTGTTGCTGGTGATATTTATGTGAATTCTGTACAGTGATTTTTAATCTTGTAGTTTATTCATCTGTACAATTGCACTATCTAAATGTACTCTCCTTCTGAATGTTCATTTGTTTTCTTTATAGCACTGTTGATCCATTTCAGAAGGTTGTAGAGTATGCCCCTCCCCTTTTATTTAAATAACTTCACAGTACTTTTTACCTGTTAGTGATTGGCTCAGTTTTTTGGGCATTAAGGCAGCTTTGTTTTCTATCTCTAGGTTCTGGGTTTTCTGATTGAGTCATTTGTCTCATAATCTAACCTTGTTCTTGACTATGGTAACACAGCTTAAATTTGATAGGTGGATATGTTTACTTGGTAAGAAGAAACAAGGATATTAGGAAAAAGCAGTAAATTTGCTGACACTTTATCTTTTTTTTATTTTTTTGGACTGTGTGACAGCTTAACAGTGTAATTGCATTTAAATTTTTTTTCTTAATTTTTTTACTGTGTGGCAGCTTCTTTATCATTTATTTCCATTTATTTACTTAGTCCTCGAAATGATATTTTGAGGGGAGCATAAACTCTTTCAGGCTACTTGGATACAATTTAGTATGTTCCATTAGTACTATACTAATAATTTACTGAATGATACCTAAGTGACCTGGTTGATAATGTCCTTAAGGGCCCAATACATCCAGGATAACCTCTCAGGTACTGTAAACAAGGAGGTTGGAATAGACACAGTCCAGAATCCCTTCTAGTGTAAAATTGGATACAGAGCTAAATGACATGGATGAGCAAAGTTAAATGCCACATTCAGTATTCTTGAGGATATAATTAATTGGGATTCTGGTGAAGGTCAGAAATTACGGATTAGATCTTTGTAGACATAGTTTAAAGACTGCAATAACTGGAAAACTTTTTTTTTTAATGTGAGGCATAGTTTTTTGCCCCATACTTGCACTGTTCAGGTTCCCTTTTGAAATTTTACTGTTCTTTACTTAATAATTTTCATATCTGTGTGCATCTTATGCATGTCATTCAGTTAGCCAGATCCGTTCTATGTAGTGTTTCATTAGTGGGTACACAAACTTATCAGTGAACTGATGATGATCACTATATTGAATGCAAATCTTTTAGTTGTTTTTCTAGATAAATGAATTTTGTAAGCCATTGAAATATTTTATGGAATTCCCCTTCCTGGATGAATGATGAGAATATTGTTTTATTAAATCTTTTTTCTCTTATTAATTAGTGGGATGATATTTTTGTACTACTTTGTCTTTTCATTTGCTTGATTTTACAGTAATCAAACCTTTTTTATAGTAGTGTTTGGTACCATTGAGATATCTTATTACTGGAAATTATGTTTGCTTCCAGTGGGATGTATCTGGAAGTGGTCACAGTCCCACCGTGTCCTTTTGATGTTAGCATATAAGTTATTTCATTCTTTGTATTGATCTTTTCTTCCCCTTTATGTAACGCCTCTTTCTAGAAGGATGTTTGATCTTCCCTTAATCTCTTTGATGTAGATTATATTTTTTATTCTACCAGTATATACTAGCCAGGATTTTGATATGGCTTTGTATTTGTATATTTAAATACAAGGCCTTCAGCGTTATTGTAAGAGATTTTCCAGTTTTCTCTTATAATGTTTTCTTTTTAAAAAAAGTAGCCAGTCCAGTCTCTGAAACTATTCCCTGGCTATTGAACTTTCATCAATTTTTAATGTGTTCCTGTTAAATGATAGTAGTATTTTGTCATTTCTGCATATTCTTCACACGTGTGTTATTACGTATAGTTTATGGTCAGTTGCATCTTTTCTCTCACAAAATTTTAACCCCATCACCATGCATTTATAGTACAGCTCTGACATATACTGTATCTTAAAAGTTAACCAGTTTTCTCTTGTCTTAAGAGCTTTACTGGGTTTGTTCAGGTAACTATATTTCAAACGGTCTTTGGGATTTTCTGATGCCTTGTCAAGAATTCAACAAGAGTTCTCAGGTTGTCTGTACTTTCTTTTAGGATTTTGGAGATCTCTCAAGTTGCATTGAGTTTTCTAATATTCCTGAATTATATTCCTTGGTAGGAGTAACAGTCAATGCTTTATATCTGGCAATATTTTAAAAAAATTCTCCTTTGATGCTTCAAGTGTTGTTACGAGTTCCATTGGTAGTCCCTTTATAAGGCTAATGGTCATATGCTATTTTTTTCCCATGAGCTATCATATGCTGTCTCTTTCTTTATCCGTAAGAGTGGTTCTATCACAGCATTTAATTTTAAAGGCTACAGTTAGACCTCTTGCTAACTCCTACTTTTGTCTGTGATGGCTATGTTTCACACTACCTTGAGTATAATGTAGTGATGTGCTAAAATAACTATCATTTTGGTGGTCCTTTCATACCACTTTTGTTTAGTGAGGCAACAATGATGTGGATGATGGAAAAAAACATTTTCCAACTCACTAAACACAGTTTCAAACTGTCAGTTCCATTTTTTACAACATTTAATTACATTAAGCTTCCTTTTGTTAGGTGTGTCACCTATTCCCTTCTACCTGGGGTGGAATATAGTTCATTTGTAATTAGTCTCAGATTTTTAGCACAGAGTTGCATGTGTGTTGGTCTTTATTTAATGGCTTATAGCAGTTCCTATTTTCTTTGAGTTTTGGCAAAAACATATTTTGACAGGTCTTGGAAGCGCCTTGATAGCCTTGAGCCTAATTGTCATTTTCCTGCCTGGGAAAGAAGTAGAAGAGAGAACTTTTTATGGAGCTTGTGTTTTCTAGGCCCTGTGCTAGTTGCAGGATGCTATTGAAGCAGAAATTCACCCTTATTTTGCAGATAAGGAAATGAAAGTTATCATTAAACACCTTGCTCAAGTGGTGGAACTGAGCTTTGAATATAGACTCTATTCTTATTTTGCAGATGAAGAAATGAAACTTATCGTTAAGCAACTTGCTCAAGTGGTGGAACTGAGCTTTGAATATAGACTATTGTTCCATAATTTCAATTCAGCATTGTACTAGGCTGTCTCCATGTGTTTTTCAAGGCCCTGCTCAAGTGTTACCTCTCTGGTAACCTAATTTGATATATACTAATCTTTTTCTTTCCTGAACTTTGTGTTTATGGCTGTAGTCTCATCCCTTAATACTTGATGTCTTATTCTAATTCATGGTTATTTCACTTGTCAGATCAGAAACCATAACCTCTTGTTCTCCCATTGAGGTATTACTGTACTAAACTAGGATTATTCTTGATGCATAGTCATTGGCTTCTATTTCATATATTGCTTATTTGTATTCCATTCATTTTGAGCACTGATCATTTTAGTCATGGTTCTTATTGCTTGTTTCTTCTTTGTTCTACCTTTTTTGTTTGTTATATCCATTTTGTTTCAGATATACACTTACATTTCTTCTTGCTGGCATCTTGAGGATATTGGCTTGATGAAAGGAGGGTGGGATGATGCAAAGCACATGGTATTTGAATTCCAAAGACCTTGATCTGAGTATTAGCAAGTCACTTATTCTCTGAGCCTCAGTTTTCCTACTTTGAAATGAGGTAATGCCCAGAAGTACTTTGAAAACTTGAAAGCCCAGTATAGACTTCCTTTCTTTTGTAGTTGTGCTGTTTCTGTCCATATTCGTAGATTTCTTAAAACTGGGGGATGGTATTGGATGTAAATACAGATACACTTTAAGATGTATTTAAAAGCATGTGATAGTTCATTTCATGTCATCAGATGATCTTCCCCTTTTTTTTTTTTTTTAAGGCTGAGCCATTTAGCTATACTGTAAGCCCAATAATGGACTAAGTAATTGAAAGACATATTTAAAAATAGTCTGTTTTCTCAAGTACAAGCTAAGAAATGCTCATAATAAACAGTAAAAAAAAGGGAATGTAGAATGAAGAGCTAGGATGTGTAGGTATGTGTATACAATTTTTAATGGATGGTAGTTTGTCATTTTGTGTCTGTGTTGGAAAGGATAATCTTTTCATTTGTCACACATCTTTTTCAATACCTGCTATGTGCAGGCAGGCACTGAGCAAGGTCTGGGGATACTGGGAGTTAATATGAGTTAGTATATTCTCTTATGAAGAGAGAGAAATACCAATACGACGTAATTGTCTTGTTTAGAGAAATGGCTGTGATTAGATTGGGACAAAAGAGAAGGCCATCTAGAGGGGTCAAGGAAGCTTTTCTTCCTTACCAGATACTTGAGCTGAGATTTGGAGCATGATTAGAGAAGAGTTCGTTGGACTAGTGGAGAAAGAGGAGCCAGGCATTCAGGTGAAGGAATCAGTGTGTGTAAAGGTGAGGGGAACGTTGTGTTTCTGATTTCAGAATTGTGAGGAACAGCCTTTATGGGAACTGAATTGGAGGAGATTGAGCTGAGGACAAAGGATAAATTACCCATGAAAAGGTATTGGTTCTTACCTATTCAAAGCGTACTAAGTTTGTATAAGGTTGTAGAGGTAGTCTGTCTAGGGATTGGTTTGTACCATAGTCCACTAATGGTACCATAGTCCACTAATGGTACCATAGTCCACTGTTGGACATCTGGAGCAATTCTTTCTCTTCCCTGAACTGAGCCAAAGGAGGGCTGTCAGTTGGTTCACCTCTAGCCCCAGGAACAGCTCAGGCAATGAAAAAGAACTGAGGCACTGGTAAAGAACAACTTTGAAGATGAACAGGATGATGTCACTGAAGTGGAATGTGACATCCCATTGTGGATATATAGTTCCATACTTTGAGACCAGCACTGGCAGTGTCCTCAGTATAGCTAAGTATCTAGATGTGCCTGATTTCCCTGTGTATTGGCTTAAAGATAATTTGAGGGTGCACATGGGAGAAATGAAGTTATTTCTAAAAATGTTGCTTCGTTGGAGTTTGGAGTTGTATTGAAGAAGGACCTGTGAACCTTGTGCCAGTGATAGCTCCAGCAGTACCCAAAACACTTCTCAACTTTCTGTTTGTTTTTTCTCTGGTTTGAGTTTCTTCCCTTGCTGTTGCCTCTTTTGCCTTTTCTCTCTCCATAATTCATCCTTTTTCTTTCTGTGCCACAGGTAGAGCACTGGCACTCAGGGTTAAAAAGTTGTAACTCCCCTTTGCTTTGTCGTAACTTCAAATTCAGAGATACTTAAAAATTCTCTTAGGTTGCATAATAATCATTATTATTTTTGGTCCTGTACTGAAGCAGAATCAAAGTTGTTCTTAGGAGGGGATTTTTATAAATATGGATATTGTCAATTTTCCCGAGGACAATACAGGAAGACTCTTATTTAATAGGTTTGGTGGTACTAGCCTTCTTAACTGAGTAAAGTACTTTACAGAATGGCGTATATCTGTATGTATGTTTTTAAGTTTGTTCAGATAAAGCAGATGTTTTGTGTACTTTGTATTTGTAAACAATAACTAGTTGGGGGTGGGAAGGAGATTGCTTTGTACAAAAGGGTTGTTTCCTGGTTCCAAAGCTTTGCTGCTGGAGATGGTAAATAAATATTGTACTGCTTTGCTGTGTTTATCTTTTCTGCTCCATCTGTATTTGAATATAAAATTCTTGAGAAAAATTGTTCCTTTTCAAAATGTTATTTGGGGTGTGATTTGAGTTATAAGCTGGGCAGAGGGACATCTGGCAAACAGAGCTCCTGGGAGTGCAAACTTCAGACCAAACTGTGGACCAAAGCTTTCGGAAAGGCAGTAATAAGCAGGCTTTGAAATTTGAGTTTGTGAAGTAGTGCAATTGTTTCAGAATTTTTTTTTTTAAGATTTTTTATTTTTTCCTTTTCCTCCCCAAAGCGCCCCCCGTACATAGTTGTATATTCTTCGTTGTGGGTTCTTCTAGTTGTGGTATGTGGGACACTGCCTCAGCGTGGTTTGATGAGCAGTGCCATGTCCGCACCCACGATTCGAACCAACAAAACGCTGGGCCGCCTGCAGCGGAGTGCTCAAACTTAACCACTCGGCCACGGGGCCAGCCCCTGTTTCAGGATTTTTAAGTGCACTGGTCAGATGGATAATATGATGATTCGCAAAAGTAATTCATTCCACTCTTGCAATTTGTTGCTCCTTTGAGCTTTCTTTGGACTTGGGATCACTTTTGTTTTTAGTGCTGTTGAGTTGATTCTGACTCCCAGTACAGCAGAGTGGAACCCTGCCTGGTCTTTTTGCACCATCCTCCACCTTCCAGTGCTGTATCCGACAATGCTCCCCTGCTGTTCATAGGGTTTTCATGACCAGATTTTTCAGAAGTCGGTCAAGTCTGTCAGCTCTGCTGAAACCTGTCCACCATGGGGGACCCTGCTGGTATTTGAAATACCTGTGGCAGAGCTTTTCAGCATCACAGCAACACGCAGATGCCACAGTATGACAACTGACAGGTGGTGTGGTTCACTGACTGGGAAACGAGCCTGGGCTATGGTGGTGAGAGTGCTGGATCTTAACCACCAGGTGTGGTGATGCCTTACCTAGGGGATGAAGATGATGGAGGGAAAAGTCATCCTCCAATTGGTGCCCCTCTGCCTAATCAGTGCCAACTGACATTCAGGAAGATAGAACAACAATAAAGAAACCTCTGCCTTGACTTGTTCTATCTGTATCCCCTCTCCCTATTCTTCACCCTCCCACCTCCTACAAATTTTCTTTCCTTACTACTGGCTTTTTTAGTAGTCAAAACTGCATTTGTTGAGTGAGATAGATTAAGTTCACATACTCTGCTTCTGCAGCCGGGTTTGTTGGTTTGGATCTGGGCACAAACCTATACACTGCCCCTCAAGCCATGCTGAGGTGGTGTTGCACATACAAAATAGAGGAAGACTGGCACGGATTTTAGCTCAGGGCCAATCTTCCTTACGAAAATAAAAGTTAAATACAATTTACTTGTAGATTATGTTCCCTCTAGATACAAAATTTCCATCTATGTGAAGGATAGATGTTAAACTTTTATTTTTATAAGGCATAAATTAGTGATTTAAACCAAATTCATTACATTCCCAAAAGATTGAGCTTGTCAATACTTTTTGTTTTTATACAGTCTTGTTCATTAATAGTTGAAATTTCATTAACAATTTAATTGCATATACTGATTGTAAAAATATTAGGAAATAGAGATAAGGAAAAACTCCAGACAGAACTATTGTTAACATTTTAATTTATAGCCTTCTAGGTTTTACTCATTAAAAAGCAGGATCATTTTCACTTAAAAACAAATATAAGTGATAGGGAAAAAAGACATTGAAATATATACAGATTACAGCTTCATTGATTACTGGGATTTTATGCCATGTTGTCATTAGTTTGCCTATTTAATGATTTTGTGTGCTTTATTTTACAGTTCACATCAGCAGTATTAGAAATTTTAATAGTTTCCAGGAAAGCTTTGTTAGCTCATTAAACTTGATTAGTAAATGAAAGTATTAATTTGGTGAAAGTTTTGTCTAAACAGTGGAATTCTCATTGGATGTGACTTCTCATCACAATTGTGAGTTCATTATAAGCACTGATTTCAAGTTCAGCTGAACTTATTTCAAGTTTGAAGTGGGTATTGGTCTGTAGCAAAAAGAGAAAAGTCAAGACGGTGCAGCTAGTTTTTTGAACAAGGCTAAATTTGTTCAATATGAGCCTGCTAAGGGAAACTTAAAAGTGTTAACTTGAGATTGGGTCTTACTCTTCCTTTTTTTTTTTTCCCCTTGTTTTTAAAGATTGGCACCTGCGCTAACATCTATTGCCAATCTTGGGGGGTTTGTTTGTTTTTTGAGGAAGATTAGCCCTGAGCTAACATCTGCCACCAATCCTCCTCTTTTTGCTGAGGAAGCCTGGCCCTGAGCTAATATCCCTGCCCATCTTCCTCTACTTTATATGTGGGACGCCTACCACAGCATGGCGTGCCAAGCAGTGCCATGTCCCACCCAAGATCCGAACCGGTGAACCCTGGGCCGCCAAAGCAGAACGTGCGAACTTCACCGCTGTGCCAGCGGGTTGGCCCATATTGCCAATTTTGTTTTTGTTTTTATTTATTTTTTTGTTCTTCTCCTGAAAGCCCCCTGGTACATAGTTGTATATTCTAGTTGTGAGTGCCTCTGGTTGTGCTATATGGGATGCCACCTCAACATGACCTGATTGAGCCGTGCCACGTCCGCATCCAGGATCCAAACCTGGGAAACCTTGGGCCACTGAAGCAGAGCGCAAGAACTCAACCGCTCGGCCATGGGGCTAGCCCCAAGATTGTGTCTTACTCTTAAGAAATGATAGTGACTGTTGATATTAGTTCCTTTTTTAAAATGCCCTTACTTGATAAAATAAGAGAATCCTATGTCAGATTTTCCTTTTATTTTTTCTTTTTCAGTTACATTCACCCACTGAATCTCACTATTCCAGATTAGATGTAAGAAATCCGCCTTCGTTTCCTGTCCAAGTTGTACCTTATTTCTAGACTTGAAATTTTTGCTGTAATTCTACCACACTTCATAAAAGATAAACATTGTCTTCTAGAAAAAAGAATTCTTTTTGCTTCCTTTCACCTGTACATGCTTAACTTTCATGGCTGTGTGCATTCAGATTTAACCAGTATGCTTAATCTAACTGCCATTTCTAGGACACAACCCAAATTTGCTTTGTATATGTTTTATGTCATTTTAAATAAAAATGTAAAGACTGTAGTTGAGAATATAAGAATTTCTTAGTGTTTAGGGGTGAGAACAGACAGGATTGCAGAGAGAGGCTTTGTTAGCCTGGCTCCTGAGATTTTGGAACAGCTTTTCTTCCTCTACCCAGTGTGACCCTCATTTTGTAACCGTCCAACTCCTGATCACCCATGGGTTTTTTGTGTGGGACTATGTCATTGTAACTATACGCCTGGTTCCCATTAAAAAAACCCCATCATTTTAGTTAAAAAAAAAATTCATAGTGACTGAACCAGAACCTGCCTTTGAACCTTTTCTGGCATTACAACCTTCTCCTTAATTCTGTTAAGACCCCACACAACTTCCCCAATGGGAGGGGAGTGGATATAGAAGTAAAATTGATGGAGAGAGTGATCTGAAATATAGGCAAATAGAGACCCTCTCTTTCGCAGTATATTTCTTAAAGAGTTTCTTATGCTTCTCCCAAAAAGTGAGTGGATAGTGTTTTCTTGCTGATCATTTGCTATCATTGTGGACTCTAATATTACTCTTTAATAGTATCTAATGTAGAAGTTAGTCCAGGGTGACCACAGCAAGTGCTTCAAGAAGGATGACTCTGAAGATCCTATAGCTGCTAACATTCTAAATGAGACTTAAAGCCCATTCTTCTTCTTTTTTTTTTTTTTGGAGGAAGATTAGCCCTGAGCTAACATCTGCTGCCAATCCTCCTCGTTTTGCTGGGGAAGACTGGCCCTGAACTAACATCTGTGCCCACCTTCCTCCACTTTCTATGTGGGACGCCTACTACAGCATGGCGTGCCAAGTGGCGCCATGTCCATACCCGGGATCCGAACAGGCAAACCCCAGGCCGCCGAGAAGTGGAACGTGCAAACTTAATCGCTGCGCCACCGGGCCGGCCCCAGGCCCTTTTAAGGCGAACAGAATGCTCTGGAAGATTTCAAAATGCTTGCTTTTCCTCTGCCACTGCTGGAAGCATGAGGGGATTTTTGTCCAGTCTTCACTGTGAGAAACTGGTAGAAGTCCTGGAGGTAAACTCACAGAAGTGTGAGGACCCCATGACTGGGTCCCCTGGAGTTCTTAATTCTGACTTGTCCGCACTGAGCTTCCAGCTGTTCGTCATTTAGAGTTCAGATTTTCCTACCCAGTGCTGACTCCTGTTGAGGTTTCTACTCATGGGTTTCTGCTCCACTAAGTTGTAATTCTCTCTATCTGCCCCTGTGTCTCTCTCATTTTGGGGGCAGTGATGTGCACTATGACCTCACTTCTCTGGTGAATCTAAGAAGAGTTGTTGACTTCAGTTTGTTCAGCTTTCTTTTTTTCTTTTTTACAGCTCCATGAATTTTTTTTATTGAGTTCATAATACTTTACATCATTGGGATGTTTCACTCGTACATTATTTGTTGTCTGTCACCACATAAGTGCTCCCCTTCACCCCCTGTGCCCAGCCCCCACCCCCCTTCCCCTGGTAACCACTGAACAACAGTGTTCTTAGTCCATGTGTTTATTCATATTCCACATGAGTGAAATCATATGGTGTTTGTCTTTCTCTGTCTGGCTTATTTTGCTAAGCATAATACCCTCTAGGTCCATCCACATTGTTACAAATGGGATGATTTTGTCTCTTTTTCTGGCTGAGTAGTATTCCACTGTATATGTATGCCACATCTTCTTTATCCAATCATCGGTCAATGGGCACTTGGAATGTTTCCATGTCTTGGCTATTGTGAATAGTGCTGCAACGAACATAGGGGTACATATGTTACTTTGGATTGTTGATTTCAAGTTGTTTGGGTAGATACCCAGTAGTGGGATACCTGGGTCATACAGTATTTCCATTTTTACTTTTTTGAGGAGTCTCCATGGTGTTTTCTAAAGTGGCTGCATCAGTTTGCATACCCACCAGCAGTGTGTGAGGGTTCCCTTCTCTCCACACCCTCTCCAACATTTATTTTTAGTCTTAGTGATTATAGCCATCTTAACAGGCGTAAGGTAGTATCTTAGTGTAGTTTTGATATGCATTTCTCTGATGATTAGTGATGTTGAACATCTTTTCATGTGTTTATTGGCCATCTGTATATCTTCTTTAGAAAAATGTCTGTTCATATCCTCTGCCCATTTTTTGATCAGGCTGTTTCTTTCTTGTTCAGTTGTGTGAGTTCCTTATATGTTATGGAGATTAACCCCTTATGGGATATATGATTTGCAAATATTTTCTCCCAATTGGTAGGTTGTCTTTTTGTTTTGATCCTAGTTTCTTTTGCCTTGCGGAAGCTCTTCAGTGTGATGAAGTCCCACTTGTTTATGTTTTCTTTTGTTTCCCATGTCTGAGAAGACATGGTATTCAAAAAGACCCTTTTAAGTTTGATGTCAAAGAATGTACTACCTATATTATCTTCCAGGAGTTTTATGGTTTCAGGACTTCTCTTCAAGTCTTTGGTCCATTTTGAGTTTGTTTTTGTGTATGGCCTGAGATGATGGTCTACCTTCATTCTTTTGCATGTGGCTGTCCAGTTTTCCCAGCACCATTTATTGAAGAGACTGTCTTTTCTCCATTCTATGTTCTTGGCACCTTTGTCAAAGATTAGCTATCTGTAGATGTGTGGTTTTATTTCTGGGCTTTCAGTTCTGTTCCATTGATCTGTTTGCCTGTTTTTGGACCAGTACCATGCTGTTTTGATTACTGTGGCTTTGTAGTACACTTTGAAATCAGGGATTGTGATGCTTCCAGGTTTGTTCTTTTTTCTCAGGATTGCTTCAGCAATCGGGGTCTTTGCTTTCCCCGTATGAATTTTAGGATTCTTTGTTCTATTTCCATGAAGAATGTCATTGGCATTCTGATAGGGATTGCATTGAATCTATAGATTGCTTTGGGTAATATGGACATTTTAACTATGTTTATTTGTCCAATCCATGTGCATGGAATCTCTTTCCATCTCTTCATGTCATCATCTATTTCTTTTGATAATGTCTTACAATTTTCATTGTATAAGTCCTTCACCTCCTTGGTTAAAATTATTCCTAGATATTTTGTTATTTTTGTTGTGATTGTAAATAGAGCTGTATTCTTGAGTTCTCTTTCTGTAAGTTCGTTATTAGAGTACAGAAATGCAGTTGATTTTTGCAAGTTGATTTTGTACCCTGCAACTGTACTGTACTTGTTAATTATTTCTAATAGGTTTCCCAAGGATTCTTTAGGGTTTTCTGTGTATAAGATCATGTCGTTTGCCAACAGCAGGAGTTTTACTTCTTCCCTCCCTATTTGGATTCCTTTTATTCCTTTCTCTTGCCTAATTGCTCTGCCCAAAACCTCCAGCACTATGTTGAATAAGAGTGGTGATAATGGGCATCCTTGTCTTCTTCCTCTTCTCAGAGGGATGGCATTCAGTTTTTCCCCAATCCTCTCTGAAAGTTTGGTAGAATTCTCCAGGGAAGCTCTCTGGTCCTGGGTTTTTGTTTTGGGGATGCTTTTGATTACTGTTTCGATCTCTTTGCTTGTGATTAGTCAGGTTATCTATTTCCTCTTGATTCAGCTTTGGGAGATTGTAATTGTCTAAGAATTTATTCATTTCCTCTAGATTGTCCGTTTTGGTGGCATATAGCTTTTCGTAGTATTTGCTTATAATCCTTTGTATTTCTGTGATATCCATTGTTATTTCTCATCTTTCCTTTATAATTTTATTTATCTGAGCTTTCTCTCTTCTTTAAGTCTGGCTAGGAGTTTGTCAGTTTTGTTTATCTTCTCAAAGAGCCAGCTCTTTGTTTCATTGATCCTTTCTACTGCCGTTTTTTGTTTCAGTAACATTTATTTCTGCTCTTTTATTATTTCACTCCTTCTGCTAACTTTGGGCTTTGTTTGTTCTTCTTCTTCTAATTCAGTTAGGTGTAGTTTGAGGTTGCTTATTGGGGGTTTTTCTTGTTTGTTAAGGTGAGCCTGTGTTGCGATGAATTTCTCTCTTAATGTGGCTTTTGCTATATTCCATATGAGTTGGTATGGTATGTTTTCATTTTCTTTTGTCTCCAGATATTTTTTGATTTCTCCTTTAATTTTTCTTTTTTTTGAGGAAGATTAGCCCTGAGCTAACTGCTGCCAATCCTCCTCTTTTTGCTGAGGAAGCCTGGCCCTGAGTTAACATCCTCCTCTACTTCATATGTAGGATGCCTACCACAGCATGGCTTGCAGAGCGGTGCCATGTCCACACTTGGGATCTGAACTGGTGAAACCCGGGCCGCCGAAGTGGAATGTGCACACTTGACCACTGTGCCACCGGGCTGGTCCTCGTTGAGTTTTTTGATGATAACTATTTTGAATTCTTTGTCATTTAGATTACGTATTTCTGTGTCCTGAGGACTGGTTTCTGGGTACTTGTCATTTTCTCTCTTGGCTGGAGATTTAATATGATTTTTGATACTGCTAGAGGGCGTAGCTCTGTTTTTGCACATCATGGTATTATTTGGTTGCAGTTACTGCCTGTTGCCACTGTGTGCAGGTCAACAGCCGCATATTCTGTGCCCTCTGCATTCCACTGAGATCCCAAGTGCTGGAGCTGGCACTGGACAGGTGGAGGGGTGGGGCACTTTCTCCTGCATGCTCTCGGGGTTTTTTCACTCTGCTCTCACTTTCTACTCTCCTGGGGTTTTGGCTTGTTGAGGTCAGCCCCTGCGATAGCTTTCACCCTGCTGGAGGGCTTCCCTGTTGGCTGTGAGGGCCCTCAGGGATCTTCGATGTTCCCGCGAGTAAATGTCCTCTCCCCACTTCCTTCCCTCTCGGAGGCTGTGCAGTCCCAGATCGCAGTCTTTTGGAGAGGGAGTGAGCGAAGTTTTCTCTTACCCCGTTTCACCTCCTCCGAGGGGGGCTCCAGCCCCTCCACCCTCCATTGTATGGCTGTGTGGGTCTCTCCGACATCTTTTGTGTTGTGTTTGGATGTCCTCTGTTGAAGTATGTATGTCTTTTTCGTTGTATGGTGGAGGGGAGAGGTTACCGTGATGCTGACATTACCCCTGTCTTTAGCTTTTTATTTGTTGTTAGAACGGAGTGTCAGCTTCTTAGCTTCTTACATGTTGGATTGGAAACTGGAAGTTAGATCTATTCTTTTTAATCAGTAATTTCTCTTAAGTAAATAGTCTTAGCATTGTTAAAAAATCAGAGCCAAGAATGTTTGTACTGTTAGACCTTTTGGAGGGTGGACTAATGGCCTGATGGCATTACCTTTAGACTCAGAGCAAAGCAATGCCAAACTTTTCAATATCCAGATGATTATAAAGTAAATAAAGATAATAAATATCCTAGCAGCTAGTTTATCTAACTTTTTGAAAACCAAAGATCCTGCGGGATGATTGGCTGATCTATGAAATACCACATAAAATATAAAATACACAAGACAGGTTCTTAGAAACTTGGTAATAAAAGTAAATGGTTCTTTACTTTTGTAAAAATTAAATGGTACAATAACTCTTTGATAAATGGATATATGTTATCCCAAAGCTAATTTTGTTAATTAAAAGGAATGAAAATTGTTTTTTCCGTTATAGGATAATGTTAAGCATAAAGACTATATTGACCATCAGAAGGATAAAGTTGCTTTAACTCTGGCTCGTCTAGCCCGCCATGTTGAAGTGGAGAAACAGCAGAAAGAAGAGAAGAATAGAGCATTCAGGGTATGTGGCTATTTTAATTGGTATTTTACCAGATTATAGAATTGTTTGTAATAAAGTTGTAAAGAGAAACTTGTAATCCGAAAATGTATAATTGAATCCAGTTTCAGCATGGACTCTAGATAGCTTATCAATTAGTAGAAATTCATGATGGCTTTTTCCATGTCTGTTTTTAGTTTGTAAGATACCCATCATATATGTATATAGAACAAAAAAAAATAGATCTTATTGAGTGGACTTTATTCTTGAGCATTAAAAACCATGGGATTTGTCGGGGCTGGTCCTGTGGCCGAGTGGTTAAGTTCGCGCGCTCTGCTGCAGGCGGCCCAGTGTTTCATCAGTTCGAATCCTGGGCGGGGACATGGCACTGCTCATCAAACCACGCTGAGGCAGCGTCCCACATGCCACAACTAGAAGGACCCACAACCAGGAATATACAACTATGTATGGGGGCCTTTGGGGAGAAAACGGAAAAAAAATAAAATCTTTAAAAGAAAAAAAACACGATGGGATTTGTCAAAGCAGATGAACAATTAAGGGTTTCTGGTTACTGTATCGCAATAGTGAAAAGATTTTATCAGGGCCTTTGTGGATTAAGGTGTCGAAATGTTTTTCTACTGAATAGAGCGAGACCACTTTCTCAAACTTCAGCCTGTTCCTTCAGATTAAATCCATTACCAAGAGGAAGAAATCTGAATCAGGGTTGTAGAAGAGCTGTTATGTGGAAAATGAAGCCTAATTTAGAATCTCACATGATAGAAATCTTTTCCTTAACTTGTTTTAGAAGGTCTCAAATGAAATTATGTAAAGAACTTCCTCAATACTGACAAACGTCTATTAGTAGAAAGTTGATGAGTTGAGTTAAAAAAAAAAGCATCATGCTAGGAGTTTAAAAAAGGAAATCTGAAATCAGTAGGTCACTTTATAGACTTTGGACTTCAATCTGTAACAGGACAGAATTGGAGATGTTCTCCCAGGTTGGGATAAGCACTATGATTTTATAATTTTAACATCCTTGTTTTTGATTCCTTGGTTGTTTATTCATTGGTTATTATAAAGGAACTTATATATTTCTGTAGCCTCCATTTTAGTATCTCCTAACCTGGTGTAGATAAATTAATCTTTAAGTTTAGAAGTAGATTTGTTTGGAGATTTTAACTTTACAAGGTAATATCAATTAAACTAGAGTATAGTATTCTAATTGTATGTTAAAATGCTTAATTCCTAGAGATATTTAAAAAAATAGGATTATTTCTTTCCTGGCAGAAACACTATTCAATTTTAAGGAAAGTTCTTTCCCAAGGCTGTTAAGTGTATTGTTTATGGGTCATGGGGCAAATCTCTTTGAGAGAGGAGTGGTTTGCAAGCTGTCCACCTTTTCTGCAGATTTCCTGACTGATACTAGCTTCTTTTCCCAGACAGTGTTAATGGCCACATAGATAATAAAGCTTTTGTAATGACTTCAGAATCTTAGAGTCACTATGACAACTAGGGTTTTTCTCAAGGGTAGTTTCAATTTCCATCCATGTAAGTGTTCATTCTTTGTATGTATTAAAGACTTGACTTTAGTGTTGAAGAAAGTTTTTTGAAATTCTCATTTAACCAATTATAAAGAATAAATTTATCTAGATTTCATTCTTTTCTAAGGAAAAAACTGACTTACACAGATGCTTTAGCTTATTGCTTGCAATCCATTCATGATTTTTTTTTATTTGATTCTCTTTATAGATAACTTGTTTTGTAAAACTAGATACAGAAAACAATAAGAAACAAAACAAACAATGCAGAAAGGAAGATAATGAAACTGAAATAAAAATAATTCTTGAACTTTTAAAAAATCTATTATTAGCAGTTGTTTAACATAAGTAGCCTATTAGCTTGCATGTAGTAATATTTGATCTCACTTATATTAATTTGAGTCTTTATTGTGATATGCCTTTGTAAGGAACTTTGATAAATGATTTAATTTTGTACATAAGAAAATGTCTTTATAGTCTCCCAGAGGCTTGCCGTCTTGCCCTTTTTGGATAAACTAACTTTGTTTCCCATAGCGTGTTATTCAGAACACTGAGCTTCTAGGATACAGTTTGGGAAAAAAAAAGGATTTAGTGATTTATTAAGTTGGGATACTGCATACTCTCTGGAAAATCACATGCACATTAGCACTTTAAGGATTTGGAAGTTCTGCACCAAAGGAACCTTTTAAACTTTGCATTAAAACTGGTGTTTCTGTACTTACTTACTTTGATTACAGAGAATTTTTAAAAATGTATATAATGGATATTAATGTCTTTGAGAATTAGTATTCTATAGCCATACTTTGAACAAAGTTTTGTAGAAGATTTTTTTCAGAATAAAATCTAGAATCTCTCTGTCCTCCTATTTACTCTCCCTGATAGAGGATCCTGTTATATTGCTAACTAGGCCATTCATTATTCTGACCTGTATCTTGCAAATCCAGCGTTTGTGACTTTGCGATTTCTCTTTAAGAATCTACAACCTTTTTGAGACTCAGTATATGGTGTACTGGTAAGTGCATGGATTCTAGAATCAAATTGTGAGAGTTAAAATCCTGGCATTGTTATTTATCCTTGGGCAATTTATTTGACCTTTCTGTACCTGTTTTCCCATCATAAGATGGGAACAATAATAGTACCTATCTCATAGAGTTATTGTGAGAATTAAATCTAAAATGCTTTTAGAACAGCGCCTGACACATGGTAAGTGGTTAATAAGTATTAATTGTTAGATACAGCATGATTAGAGAGTATGCAAAT
This sequence comes from Equus przewalskii, assembly GCF_037783145.1. Taxonomy (NCBI): domain Eukaryota; kingdom Metazoa; phylum Chordata; class Mammalia; order Perissodactyla; family Equidae; genus Equus; species Equus przewalskii. The sequence continues at coordinate 54,395,727 of NC_091849.1, forward strand.
AGATTTATAGATAATATAACTAGAAAGAATTAGAGACTTTAACAGTCTAGAGTATCTAGCTTAGTGGTTGGCACTGGGCTACTGCCTCTTTGTAAATAAATTTTTATTGGAACATAGCCACACCCATTAGCTTACATATCATCGATGACTACTTTCATGCTACGGTGGCATAGAGTTGAGTAGTTGGAAGAGAGACTATATGGGCTGCAAAGCCTAAAATATTTACTGTCTGGCCCTTTGTGGAAAAAGTTTACCAACCCTTGATCTAGATGGCAATGAATGCTTTATACTGGCACATAGTAAGTACTAATGAATGTTTGCTCTTATTAATACTATTCACTGAACAAATATTTAAGCCTTCTGTACACTTCAGACTGTGTATGGGAAATTTGAGAAGAGGTATAAAAGTTGAAAAATGAAAGTAATCATTTATATTTCCATTCTCAGAGATAGCCGTTGATATTTAATACATTTATTTTCAGCCTTTTTTCCTCCTCTGCAGATATAGTTACATATAGCTTGAAATTAATCTTTGCTTATATTTGGCCTCATTTGTTTAATACTGTTTGGTGACCTACTTGATATCAAAAGTATATTCCTATTTCATTGAAAAAGTTTGGTTAGTGTTTTTAATGACTTTAATGAAATATACATACCATAATTTACTTAAACAGTAACCTATTATTGGAGATGTAGGTTGTGGCAAACTTTGCAAATAGAGATACATTGGGATGAACATCTTAGAGCATGAACCTTTGTTTTGACTTATCTCTTTGGGGTAGATTTCTAGATGTGGAGTTACAGGAATAAAGGATAATCAGTATTTTCTGATCACTGATGTGTCAGAATCTTTTTCTCAAGGAAACCCGATCAGTAATCATAGGTTAATTGATTTTTTTTCTTAATATCTTTAGGAAAAAGTTGATTTTCAGCATGCTCATGGGTTACAAGAATTGGAATTTATTCGAGGACATTCTGATACAGAAGCAGCAAGACTGTGTGTGGACCAGTGGCTAAAAATGCCAGGTATTCTTTAGTGATCAGCGTAGAACGCTAAGGTTGAGGAGCTTCCCTAAATCCTTAACGCTTTGTGTCTGTTTCATACAGTTGCTAATAAGTATATAAAGTATTGAAATTTAGTTTCAGTCATAAACTTCTTAATGGCTTATTAAGGATTATTAATGGATACTTAATAATGGCTTATTTTGCTAATTGTCTTCCTGCTTCGGCAAAGTATATTTTATAGGTCATCCTTGAGCTTATTAGATATTACTCATTTATTCATTCATATGTTTCATAGTTATTACATGAAAATAGTACATGTGTCTGTGGGAGGGTGTGTAACATGTTATTTGAAGTTAGAAAAGGCTTCTCTAAGGAAATGGAATTTAAGCTGAGATCTAAAGGATTAGTGTTTACTTATTTGGCAGTGCAGCCTCTGTAGAGATTCTTGTAAGGAAGGGTCCACATGGGAGGCTCGTCTAGGGCCGGGTAGCTTCTACATTACTCTTTGCAGGCCTGAGATTCCTGGAATGATCACCGTGAAACATTTTCCCCCACCACATAATTTGGTGGAGTTTATAGGAGCCAGTAGGATAATCCGTCTCATCATGGCAACTTTTCTAGCCTGTTGTCTAAAAGACCCACTGAGCCTTAAAGGCTTGAGATAGCCTCAGAAACCTTAGCTGTGGATTTAAGCCAGCAGTTTTAATTGCCGAAAGTCATTAGAAATATCTATGCATGCAATGCTCAACTTTGAACCTACTTATCTTGTTCTAAAGTCAGTTTTCAGAAAGGTTTTCTTTGAGTAGAACCAAATTACCACTTACAAAATAATTCCAATAATTTGTAGATATTTTGACACTTGGCGACTCCCTGAAACTGTGTTTCCTTCCTGTCACCTAGTTTGGGCCTGGCAAACTCCCAACCCCCCCATCCTCCCTTTTAATACTTTTTCCTCTTTTTTCTTCTTACATGTCTGTGGGATTAGCCCCACAGATAATACTCAACGCTAGAGTTTGCTGGGTTTTTTTACTCTGCCTAAATTTTGTTGCTCATTCTTCTTTGATCTAGTGCTTTATTTCTTTAATATAGTTTTTACCCTGTTATGTGGGATTGATATGCTTACATGTCTGTCTCTTCTACCAGACTGAATGCTCTGTGGGGACGTACACCAGGCTTATTAATCCTTTTTAGTGTCAGTGCTTAAAAAAAAGATCTCAGGGGCTGGCCCCATAGCCGAGTGGTTAAGTTCGCACGCTCCGCTGCAGGTGGCCCAGTGTTTCGTTGGTTTGTATCCTGCGTGTGGACATGGCACTGCTCATCAAACCATGCTGAGGCAGCATCCCACGTGCCACAACTAGAAGGACCCACAACGAAGAATATACAACTATGTACCGGGGGGCTTTGGGGAGGAAAAAGGAAAAAAATAAAATCTTAAAAAAAAAAAATGTCAGCATAGAGGTGCTCAATAAATGTTGGTTGAATATTATACAGAAATGGGCTATAAACGTTTGTGTACAAACACAGAAAAGAAGCCTAGAACTTGGGTTCCAAATGTGACTCTCATTCAGCTAAACAAAAGAATTGTTTGGCATTCCAGACCTACTTTAGCAAAAGATACTTATAAATTATAGTGAATGGTTTTGCCTCTTAGGATGTTCTTTTAAGGCTTATGAAAAATCTCTCTTGATATACATTTAGTTCTCAGTAGAAGTTTATGACTAGCTCTGTGGTTTTACCTTAGTAGCATCGGAATCACCTGGGGGCTTTTAAATGCCTGCCTGGACCTCACCTCCAGAGGTAACGCTAGGGCATCTGTAGTTCGGGGAAGATTCCTGGGTGATTTTGATAGGAAAATGGGCCAGAACTATAAAGCTTTCTCATCTCTAAGATCTCTTCTGAAACTCGTTTATCTCGTACGTATCTAACACTTTCAAGTCCTGTCTAGAATGGTTGTTGGGCCAATAAAATGCCCCTTTAGGCCTAATCCCTGGCCTCCAGATTGTCGGAATATGTTAACTCATTGTAAATTGAATTCATGAGCATCTGTTTGTGTATTTCTCTGAGCAGGCCAAGTAGGAACAAATGAGTCATTTAGCTGTGTCTTTATAATTCTAGGCAAAACTTGGTATTTTCTGTATCTTCACGTCCCACCTGGTTCATTGGTGGCTGATAAGCTTGAGCCTGGAGTTAAGGTCTTTAATTAAGGTCTTTGTATGTGATTCTTTCATCTTTTTGCTTGGTTTGTGCAACACTGTAAAACTGAAGTTTAGGATCTATTGCTTTAGCATTGGGCTGTATTTGGTACCGTGCTATTTCATAAATGGGCATTAGAGAGTGCTGAGATCTTTGAAGAGGGTGTGGCTGGAGAAAACAGAGATGACTCATTGTTCTCTTTAACTGTAAAAAGTGAGATTCTGCTTCTCAGTAGCATTAAGGGACTCATTCCCTCTATTCCAAAGTATCCAGCTATTGTAATTCAGTTCTCTGATTAGAAGTAGTTTAAGTACTTTATTTATAATTACTCTAACTTTAAAAATCCATGTTTTATAGACTTTTACAGTTAGGCCAGTTTGCATACATTTGAATACTTAGTAACTTAAAAACTGCATTCTGTGTACTATTTAAGGAAAAGAGCTGTTTAAATCTGTCTGCATTTTGCAGTTCTGTGGTAAAACTTATTTTCTTTCAATTGTTTGTTTTTTCCAATTTTATTTATATCCAGAGCCTCTATTTGGCTAAATAAAGGTCTTAATGGGTGACATCTGGAATGTGAATGGACAATAAATAAAAATTGTCATAATTCTGACTGCATTAAAAAAATTGAAGATAAAAACGTGTAGTCAGTTAATCCCTCTTTAAGATTAAAATATGATTAATGCTATGCTGGTCATTGTTTGTTGGCAGAATACATTTATAAGCATTTTGGAAGCTTTCAATAGAGGCATTGCCTCCAGAAAGACTGAAACAGCATAAAAGCAGTTGAAACCTTAAGCATATATAACGATTTGGGGATCTTAAAACTGGATGATGTTGGAGGAATAATATTCTATTCTAGTTAAATGCTTAGGAACTTTGTACAAACTGCCACAAAGATAAATACCCAGTTTTCTGCTGTATGAAACATTCAAGGCATTTTTTGGGACAGTCCACAAGAATAAAAGAGAGACAGCAATCAAACTATCCGTATATCAGAATCCTCCTGGCAGTTTCACAGTTCTTTGTTTCTACAACGTAACTCTAAATTTTCCATCATATATCATGTATTGGGAACTTCCTTGGGAACAAAATTAGGCCAGGGATGTTAATCTGCAAGAGTTATATCACCGTAAGACAAAAATTAGGCCAGGGATGTTAATCTACAAGAGTTGTATCACCGTAAGACCAAGATTATAAAGAAGGAAAAGGGAGGAAGAGTAGACCAGGATAAAAGGGGATTAGTTAAGAGAAAGTAATGATCGGCGAACTATTTTCTAATTGGCTTTGAAAGGAGAAAAAGAGAAGGAACAAAATAGAATAAATAGAAAGGAGAGAGAGAACAACAGTAAGTGAATCTCTGCTTTGTGTTCTGTAAAGTAAGTAGAAAGTATCAGAAGGTATGCTCTTTTTCTCCTTGCCTTCCTGCCCTCCTAGTTACATTGTTCAACACAGTTTTCATAGAGCCCAGATCTTCTATAGTATAGCTAAACCTTATAAGGTGTTTAATATAGATGAAAGAGAAAATAAGAATTAGAAGAAAAGATCTTTGCCAACTTATATAAGTGAAAAGAAGGGAGGTGGGGGTTCTTTAGAGCAACGGATTTTCTAATGTATTTGATCTTTGGCATTTTTTGTCTGTTGAACTTAAGGACATTTTTTTTTTCTCAAGAGAATGTTTCTTGGAGATGTTAACAGCTTTACTTGTCCCAAATAACTATTTGCTTTTAGGTTATTATGTGTTTTATAAGAAAGCTTGTAAACGCTTAATTACGATTAGGATCACCCAGGTGATCCTATATCATAATTTTCGTTGTTTTGTCATAATTTTGATTACCTGTCTAAAGGACAAGTATCTGAAATAGGATCTTAAGAATTTATATTCCAATGATGCAGGACTCAAAACTGGCACAATTAATTCTGGAACAAAAAGTTCATTCCGAAGAGGAGGCCAAATGCGGGTATCTGGGAAACCAATTTCATGTCCCATAATGCACTGTAACAAGGAATTTGATAATGGGCACCTTCTCTTAGGACATTTGAAAAGGTAAGCATGATGTTCAGAATAGTGGGTGCTAAAGATCAAATGAGTTACAAAGTGATTTCTTAAAATGAAACCATGACACACGTCTGCCATTGTGATTACAGCTTTATAGTCCAAACTCAGAATTGTTTTGTGCTATTATGATATAATTATTTCTAATTTACATTTCCTAGGTTTCCTAGAAAGCTCAAAGTCAGAGTTTTCTAGTGATACTCTATCTTTAAAGGCATGTAGCCTTTAAGTATGTATTTATTTATACTCTGTCTCATAAAATTCTGAACAGACTTCTGCGTTGATATACAGTTGAATCAGTTTTAGAGAAATCCAGCCCATAAATGCAAATTTCAAGAGAAACAAAGCACTTACAGATATTTGGTCTAGCCTAAAGAAAGCTAATATGGCATTACAAAATAAATGCTAAAGGCAAACCAAATGTAGCAAAATTAACAATAAATATTCTATTTATGAAACCCATCCTATTCATTTCCTGAATTTTTGAATAGTAGAGCTTGAGAAAGTAAATATCAAGGGAAGACAATATTAAAGGCATTAAACATTCTTACCGTCACAGTTTCCCCTACTAATGGTTTAAAGATAGGACTTGAGAGTTTGGAGCTCTAAGCCACATCTTTTTCAGGTGTCTCACTGTACTTATGCCTTACTCTACTGATAGAGGCTTCTAGACGGAGCTTCAGCCTTCTACCAATAACTGGGTACCATACTGTGTCTTAAGTATTTTAAAAAGTCTTCAAGGCAGTTTAAAATGACATGTTTGTTAAATAGTGAGAATGAGCATTAAAAGGATTAAAAACCATTTTTAGGAGACGAAACAGGGGTGTGCCAGAAATCTTGGTATGAGATTGTTATTCTGATGGTTCATTTAAAATTATTTATGAGCTTTATGATAAATAAGGCAAGAAGGAAAAGATGATGGATCTGTAATTTTTAAACTGGAAGTTTTTCAGTTTGACAAGACATGCTTAACTCCATTTTATTGAATCTTGAGTACTGTTATGAAATCTTGAGCTAGCTGTTATTGATCACTGTTTGAAGGGATTGCGTGGTATATGGGAGCCACTTGATATTTCTTGAATATGAAGAACATTACTCAATATTTCACTGGAAAAGTATAAGGTTCTGAATATATGTGGTTGTATGTTTGTTTAGCTTAACAAATGAAACAAGGTAGTTCTGCCCCTAGGACGTCGGCTTTTCTAATGTTACCTCTCTTTTGCCAAGTAGGTTTGATCACTCTCCATGTGATCCAACAATTACACTACATGGACCTTTCTTCAGTTCCTTTGCTTGTGTAGTGTGTTATAAAACTTTTGTTACTCAACAGCAATATAGAGATCACCTTTTTGCTAAGGTAAGAGCATGTCCTAACTTAAGAGTGGGTGTTTTTTTCTAGAGACCGTGGAGTTGGATATAGGTGTTTTCTTGCTGCTCTTAAGCTTGCAATCACCAGTGATGCACATAGGGATCAAAATTGAGATTATTGGGGCAGCCTGGTGGTGTAGTGCTTAAGTTCGGCATGCTCTGCTTTGGTGGCATCGGTTTGTGGGTTTGGATCCCAAGCGTGGACATAAACCCCTTGTCAAGCCATGCTGTAGAGGCATCCCATGTACAAAATGGAGGAGGATGGGCACAGACGTTAGCTCAGGGCCACTCATCCTCAAATAACAAGAGGACACTTGGCAATAGGTATTAGCTTAGAGCCAATCTTCCTTACCGAAAAAAAAGAAAGAAAGAAAGAAAGAAAATTGTGATTGTCTATGGAGAATAAAATGACTTGGAACACTAAATTATTGTGGGCAGGTAAACTTGATAGCTGAAAGCCAGCAGTTCTAAAGATTATTATAGAAGCCTTTCCTTCTATGGAGTTGCTCTGTGAAATTACCTTACCTTGTTCAAGATGCTCTGTGAGTTAGTCACATGATGAGAACTAGAACCTTATTCATAAGTCCGCTACCTTTCACTGCCTGTTGAAATGTTAGAGCCAATAGTAAATAACAATTGCTTCATTAGTGCTAATATTAAGAAATAGATCTAGTATTTAAAAGGCTGTGTTATCTAACTCTCATTTAGTGTTAAATTTCTAGGGATATGAATTGATGCATGGTATGTGCAAATCCATGTGATACAGAACTCTATACCATATTTGATATCAGATATCTTTAATGACTTACTAACATTACAAAATGTTAATTATGCAATATGTTCACTGTGGAAAATTTTAAAAATATTAACAAAAAGAAAATAAGAAATCATTCTTAATCTCACAGAGATAACCTCACTGTTAACATTTTTATATATATATTTCTACTATATAAATATTTTTACATGGGATATGGTATCTAAATTGTTTTGTAGTTAAGAAAGGCAGTGTGTTGTAAACATAAATGCTGAAATATTTGTTGAATCATTGCATACAATTAAAATTAGTGAATAGTGTTCTGCTGTATGAATGTATTATAGTTCATGTAATTTCCTATTAGATGTATTAATTGTTTAAATTTTTCTGTTATTAAAACAGTACTGGGGCCAGCCCCATGGCTGAGTGGTTAAGTTCACGCCCTCCATGCCGGCAGCCCTGTCTTCGCTGGTTTGGATCCTGGTTGTGGACCTATACACCACTCATCAAGCCGTGCTGTGGTGACACCCCACACAGAAAAACTAGAATGACCTATAAGGATATAAAACTAAATGCTGGGGCTTTGGGGAGGGGAAAAAAAAGGGAGAAAATTTTTTAAAAGTAAAAATAAAAACAATATCACGTTAAATATCCTTGGCACTAAAAACTTATGAGAAGATCCATATTTTGGTGTATTTGCTTAGTGAATATTAGGTTTTGAAATAGTAAAATGCTAATGTCCTGAGAACCATAGAGTTTTTCTTTAAATCATGTTTTCAGAATTTGCTCATATCTACACTTGTACTTGAAAAGTAATGTCCATAGTATCTTGGATTCTGTATAGTCTCATGGCAGAGAATTAAAGCTTGCACTGTCAAGTATGTCTGATTGAGTTCTTCAGTCTTCTTACACCCTGCTCTGGCACTGGAGAACATTCCCAGAATAGATATGTATCTTGAAGCAGATTTTGTTATACGCTAAGTCATTAGTTTAGGGGAGCCTATATCTTTTTTTTCTTAATTTTTATTCAGTTAATTAAAAAGAACATAACAGAGGCTGGCCCGGTGGCGCAGCATGTTCTGCTTTGGCGGCCCAGTATTCCCTGGTTCAGATCCTGGGTGCCAACCTATGCACTGCTTGTCAAGCCATGCCATTTCAGGCATCCCACATGTAAAGTAGAGGAAGATGGGCATGGATGTTAGCTCAGGGCCAGTCTTCCTCAGCAAAAAAGAGGAGGATTGGCGGCAGATGTTAGCTAAGGGCTAATCTTCCTCAAAAATAAGAAAAAAATAAATAAAAAAAATAGGTCACTCATTTCTCTCACCCCCCTGAACCCCTGTCTCTTGCAACCACCAGTCTGTTCTCTCTATGAGCTTGATTTTCTTTGATTTTACATAAAAGAGTGATCATACGGTGTTTGTCTTTCTGTGTCTCACTTATTTCACTTAGCATAATGCCCTCAAGGTCCATCCATATTGTTGCAAATGGCAAGATTTCATTTTTTTAAATGACTAAATGATATTCAATTGTATATATATGTATGCCACAATTTCTTTATTCATTCGTCCATCGATGGACACTTACATCATTTCCCTATCTTGGCTATTGTAAATAATGCTGCAGTGAACTTGGAGGTGCGTATATCTTTTGGAATTAGTGTTTTCGTTTTCTTTGGATAAATATTCAGAAGTGGAATTGCTAGATCATATGGTAGTTCTATTTTTAATTTCTTGAGGAACCTTTATACCGTTTTCATAGTGGCTGCGCCAGTATACATTCCCACCAACAGTGCACAGGCGTTCCCTTTTCTCCACATCCTCACCAACACTTGTTATTTGTTGTCTTGTTGATAATAGCTATTCTAACAGGTGTGAATACCTCTTTGTGGTTTTGATTTGCATTTCCCTGAAGATTAATGATGTTAAGCACCTGTTCCTGTACCTGTTGGCCATCTGTAGGTCTTCTTTGGAAAAATGTTTATTCAGATATTCTGCTCAGTTTTTAATTGGATTGTTTTGGTTTTTTTGCTATTGAGTTGTATGAGTTGGTTGTATATTTTGAATATTAGCCCCTTATCAGATACACAATTTGCAATTATTTTCCGGGAGCCTGTATCTTGTTCAACACTGATTAGTCACTGTAATCTAAGAGAAATCAACTATGGTTCTTACACGCAGGAGCTTGTGCTCTAGAATGAACGTCCCTTAATGGCACATCATAAAGTGAAATAGGAGTTCAGAGAAAGGGGAGAGATATGTTGGGAGAAACTGACAAAAACATTATGGAAGAGAAGAGGTCCTCAAGGATTCAATTTGGAAGGATGAAAAGTAAAAATGATAGAATTCTGGGAAACTTTGAAGAGCCTAAACAGATTAGTGAATTTGGGAGTAGGTAGTATGCAGAAAGTAGTTAGCAGACCTGAGACTGCTGTCCTTACACAGGCTTGCTTGTAAGGCTGGCCCTTGGCTGGTGTCTGGGAATTTGGATTTTGGAGGATTCCTGCCATTCTCTGTTATCAGTGGCTCACTGTACCTGAACTGTTGATGCAAACGATGTGGTTGATGCTGAACACCTGCTTTCCTTCTGGGAGTCTGGAATTCTGGTATGTAATAGGCAGATGTGACCAGCTGCGAATAAAAACCCTAGGTACTGAGTCTCTAATAAACTTCCCTAGTAGGCAAGAGCTCACATGTGTTGTCACGATTCATTGCTGGAGGAATAAGTGTGTCCTGTGTGAGCGGACCCTTGGAATCTTACACCTGGTTTCCTCTGGACTTCACCCAGTATGCCTTTTCCTCCTGTTAATTTTGCTTTGATCCTTTCACTGTAATAAATCTTAGTCATGAGTACCACTATATGCTGAGTCCTGTGAGTCCTAGCAAATCATTGAATCTGGGGACTGCTGATTGTAAAGGCATAAGATTTTAAACTTGATGTTGGCAAGAGGTTACTATTATAGGATAGTGACATGATGAAAATAATGCTTTATACCTTTAGAGCTAGAAGGACTTTTTATTCTAGAACCTAATTCCTTCCCCCTTTTTTAGGGGTCCCTAGAGATTTGAGAGTATTAGAATGGCAGCAGTGTTCAGGTGGATTCAAGGATGTGAACAAGGAGATCAGTTTTGGTGATTTTTGCAGTAATTTAGCTTTGAGATGAGGAAAGGATTTACTTAGGTAATGGTATTTAGAATATTGACCTTAAAGTGAAGCCAAAAGACACTGAAGAAGAAATGATAGGGCTGTCTACTGCTGTGACAAAGGTTTGGTGAGAGAAGGGGAAAAGGGTGCAAGATGACTGCATTCCATAAATTTTTTAGTGTTTGCAGTAGATCACTAATATTCCACCTTTTTCAGAACTAGAGTTCTTTCAGGGCATGTTTCCCTATTCGTGCTGGAAGTGTTTTGTCTATTATAATGAGCATGTTTATCTTTTTTTTTTTATTTTAGTAAATCTGAATAGGTATTTTAACCTTAAAATTTATTAATACTCTCACTTGTGTTTTCCCAAATTTCATTAATTTGTTCCTTTTGTTTGCGGGAATCACTCATTTTGTGTTGATTCACACTCCCTTTGCCTTCTCTCCAGGAAGTAAATTTATGATATTCAGCCTTCTGGGAAGCAGTGTGGTGAAACAGAGCAAAGTCTTTGGTGTCAGACAGACCTGGATTCTACTGTCACTTTTATTAGCTGTATGTTCTCAGCAAGTTACTGAACATCTGTGAGCTTAGTTCTTCATCTCTAAAATGGAAGTGTTGTACTTCCATACAAAATTGTTGAGAAAAGATATAATACTGTATAAAGCACGTAGGGCCTGACACATAGCTCTCCGTAAATACTCCTTATTCTTTGGAGTATCTGTCATGAGGACTCTAAAGGAAACTAGTATGCATTAAGTTGTCATTGCCTATCTTAAATCAGCCAGGAGAGGTCGCTAGAAGATTGTATACCTGTGAATTCTTTTTTGTGAAGATGACATTTCTTCAATGAAAGAGAGTGACATTGTCCACAATTTGCATTGTTTGCCTTGCTTCCCTCCTCTTTTCCTTTCATCTCCAATTTCTTCTGTCTAGATTAGTGCTTCTCAAACTTTAATGTGCACATGCGCATGAATCACTTGGGAATCTTGTTAAAATGCAGGTTCTGACTCAGTAGATCTGAGGTGGGGCCTTAGATTCAGTATTGCCAGTAGGCTTCTAGGTCATGCCGGTGCCACTGGTCCTTGGGTCCCTCTTTGAATAGCAGGTGTCTAGTGTTTTTTGACATTAAAGCCATCCACTGGGTATGTCACCAGGTAACTTCCTGCTTGTTTCCCTTTTTGATGGTGGTGGAGGAGGAGGAGGAGGTCATGCTAAAAGCTCTAGTGTGCCTCAGTGTCACTTGTCAGTCAATAGGTGTTGCCACTCTTTCTCATTCTGTTCCTAGGGCCGTTCTGTCATTAAGGGTGATTTTTGCCCCTTGCTAGCCCGTCCTCTCCAGCCCTAGGCAACCAGTTAAATTACTTTCTATGAATAAATGTTCAAACTCACTAGTAGACAAGAAGCGTGAATTAAATGAACAGTATCACAACATCTGTCAGGCTGGAAAAATGAAAAAAAGATCTATAATAGCTATTGCGCCAGGCTCACTCAGTGCTAGGGGACACACAAATTAGTAGAGCCTTTTTGAAAAGCAATAATAGACATTTTAACCCACTAGGACTACTCCTGATAATGAGAGAAAAGCACCTATAAATAAGGATATATATTCAAGGATGTTTACGACGTCATTGTTTATAGTGGCAAAAAAAAAGGCACCTGGAAATGAATAGTTGACTAAATCTTACTAAATCCACACCATGGAGTAGTTTGCAGTCATTCAGAAAAATGAATTAGAGCTATACCAGTTGATTTTTAGGGATTTCCATTAGATATTGTAGAATAAGAAAACTAAGGGGCAGAAGAATCTGAAAGGATGACTATATTTGATAAAACAATGGTAATCCCCTTTGTATGTTTATTTGCATATATTTTTGTAGATGATTAAGCATGGAGAAATTTACAGAATACAACATAGGTTATATTGCAGGGTAGAGTGAATAAAGCAAAACGTAAGAAAAAGTAATGGGATCTGAAAACATTTATGCATTTATATACTATCTACGGATGTATATTAAAAAGGGAAAATTATATAGAAAGCAAATGTATATGTGTATTTATTGTCACAGAAAGATGGTCATCATTTGTTTCTAAGGAAAAGAACTAAAAATTTTACATATTTGACCTCATTTATGATAAAAATTCCACACTTCACACTTAGGGAAGAAAAGTTCTCATGTTAAAAACCAGTACAGAATATTCCAAATAAATATTAAATAGGAAATTTTGAAAGTTTATTTTAAGAAATTGAATATTGATTTTAGTTGTCTATAATACAGCTTTGCCTTATATTTTAGGAAGCTGCAGATGATGGACATAAAAACAACCTTCTTCCTCAGATTATTCAGTGTTTTGCCTGTCCAAATTGCTTCCTTCTTTTTCGCAGCAAGGATGAGTGTTTGAAGCATATGTCTGGAAAGAATCATTTCCATCAGAGGTTTAAAATGGGTGGTATGTTAATACTCTCTTCTGCTGAAAATTACTTAGCTACTTTAATCTTTGCTGATTTACCATACTTCTCAGATAATTCTTGAGGTAATATCCTCACATTTGTTTGAGAACTATGAAAGTGAAAGGTTTTTATCTTAATTTTTATTTTTCAAATAAGATTCTCATTTTTTTGTCTGTACCTAAGGGTAAGATTTCCTTACTTTGAGGAATGAAGGGAAACTTGGGAAGAAAACATGTATTCAGCATAATGTTTGTGTATAGCCATGATATCTGGGAAGTTAGTTGGGTGTTTCTCTGCATTCAAGACTCAAATTTTAATTTGAGTTTGAGTTCAGCATGTTTTACACTTAAGGCTAGAAAATGACTTCCCTTTGATTTTTGTTGCAAAATGACTATTTTCTTTTACTTGTACCAATGTTGAGAAAGGCAAAGGGGAGGAAGGTTGGGTCACTCTATATTCAAATCTTTGCAGGTTATAGTTTCTTTTGTCTTTCAGATGACAAGGGAATAGCACATCCAATATCATTTCCATCTTTTGCAAAGAAACTTTTGATCTCTCTGTGCAAAGATGTTGCATTTCAAGTTAAGTGTGTGGCCTGCCATCAGACACTGCGTTCCCACATGGAGCTCACTGCCCATTTCAGGTTTGTACAGGTCTAGTTCTGGGCTATAAGGGAATCCTGCCCAATAAGCTCTTCACCAGCGGGAGGATTCAACGAGTACTTTCTATTCCATGTTTCTCCTTTTAAAAAGAGAGTGTGCATTTGCCTGGAGATCAAATTTAGCATAATGAGAGAAGTCAGAGGTGTGGAAAAAGTGGATATATTGATATTGCTGTGAGTGTAGAACAAGCTAACAGTTCTGAGTTCTGTGTGTGTTCTATGAGTGTGTATCTAGTGGAGGGGAGGGTTAAAATAGAACCTTGCTTTCCAGTCAACCAGAATGGAAAGTATCTCATAAATGTGAAAGATAAATTTCAGTGAAAGGCCACATTTATCAAATAATCAAGGATTTTTTTTTGTCTTTACAATGGAAATTATCAAGCAATATACAAAAGTAGGACAATAGTGTACGGAACCCCATGTACCTTTCACCCAGCTTCACTAGCTATCAACACATGACAGTCGTGTTTCATTTATACTCTCGCTCCCTGCAAGTTACTATTTTGAAGCCAATCATGTCATTTTATCTGTAAATACTTGAGTATGTATCTATAAATGATAAAGACTCTTCTCTCTTTTAAAAAAATAACTGCAATACCATTCTCACACCTTAGAAAACTAGTAGCTTTTAAATATCAAATACCTAGGCAGTCATCTAATTTCCCTGAGTATCTCATGAAGTTTTTTTTGGGTTTTTTGGTGAGGAAGATTCTCCCTGAGGTAACGTCTGTTGCCAGTCCTCCTCTTTTTGTTTGCTTGAGGAAAATTAGGCCTGAGCTCACATCTGTGCCAGTCTTTGTCTACTTTATATGTGGGCCACCTGCACAGCATGGCTGGTGAACAGAGCAGGTCCACACCCGGGATCTGAACCTGTGAACCTGGGCCTCCAAAGCGGAGTGTGTGGAACTGTAACCACTTGGCCACGGGGCCAGCCCTTCTCATAAAGCTTTTTTACATTTGGTTTGTTAGAATTATGATTCAAAGTCTGTAGTTTACATTTAGATGCTTTTTTCCTGTTAATTCTTTAAAATGCATTAAAAGTTTGTATCTACTAAGTGATACAATTGCGTTTGTTTAAATAGAACAGTTGTTTTTACACCTTCAAGTAAAATATGTTCTTAATAAAACTGAGGTAGCAGAATATAATTATGCTGTATATACTCAGAATAATTACTGAGGTTCATCGTCCTGGTTCTGACTTGTTAAAGTTCTTTGTTTTTTGAGATACAATTTAAATTCATTGAAGTGCATAGATCTTAAGTTTTATGATTTTGACAAATGGATACATCTGTTAATCCACACTTATAATATATCACCTCTCCATAGAAAGTTCCATTGTGCTCCTTCCCAGTCATTTCCCATCCTCTCACCCCCAGGCAATCTCTATTCTGATATTGTTTCTACCTTATGTTGGCTTTGTCTCCTCTAGAACTTCATGTAGATGGAATCATATAGTATGCTCTCTTTTGTGTTTGTCATAGTAGCTGTGCAATTCATCTGTGTTGTTTAGTATGTTGTTTCTTTGTATTGGTGAGTAGTATTCTATTGTATGAATATAGCACAATATATTCATTCTCATGTTGATGGACATTGGGATTATTTGCAGTTTTTAGCTATTGTGAGTAAACCCGCTATATCCATCTTGTACAAGTCTTCTTATGGGCGTACATTTTCATTCTCTTAGATGAGTGTCTAGGAGTGGAATTGCTGGGTCAAAGAGTAGGTGTATGTTTAATTTTATAAGAAACTGCTAAACACTTTCCAAAGTGTTCGTACCAGTAGACAAGGTTTGAGAATTCCAGTTACTTTCCATCCTGCCAAGGTTTGGTGCTGCCAGTCTTTTCATTTTAGCTGTTTGTTTGAGTGTCTGATTGTGGTTTTAATCTGCATTTCCCTGATGAACAATGGTGTTGGGTACTTTTTCATGTGTTTATAGGCCATTCATTTATCTTTGTTTGTTAAATGTTCAAGTCTTTTGCCTATTCTAAAAATTAGATTGTTTAACCTTTTTAATAGTGAGTGTGGTAGTCTTACCATATTATTGGTACAAATCTTTTGTCACATATATGTACTGTGAATGTATTCTCTCCTAGTCTATACTTCGCATATTCATATTGTCTTTTGATGGACAGAAGCTTTTAATCTCAATAAGCATAATTTATTGATTTTTTTTTTCTTTTACGGTCCTGCTTTTTCTGTCTTGTTTGAGAAACCTTTGCTTATTCTTGCTTCAGGAATATATTTTGTTTACTTCACTTTTTAAAAAATTCAACTTTCTTTTAGATTTTAAGTTTTTTTCTATAATCTATCTCAAAAAAATTTTTGTTGATCTTTAAAACAATGAGCATCTAATTTCACTGATGCTTCTCTGTTTGCCCATTTTTTTTAGTTTGTTGATTTCTTTCTCAACTTTGGGTTTAATTTGCTTATCTTCTTCTAGCTTCTTAACATAGAAGCTTAGATTGACTTTGGGCCTTCTTTTTCTATATAAACATTTAAAGTTATAAATTTCCCTCTAATCATTGCTTTACCTGCATCCCTCAGATTTTGGTAAGTTGTCTTCATTTTCATTCAGTTAAAAATATTTTATGTTTTCCCTTTTGATTTCTTCTTTGACCTATAGATTTGTTAGAAATCTGTTATTTAACTTCTAAAGATTTAGAGATTTAACTTCCAAATATTTAGGGGCTTTTATTATTATTTCTTGTTTCCAACTTAATTCAACTATAATTAAAGACCACATTTTGTATAATTTCCCACTCTTAAAATATGTTAAATACATAGATAGATAGATACATACATACATAGATAGAATGGTTCATAATTTGCTTGTGTGATAAGATCCTCTATCAGTGCATTTGATACTCCTTTTAGTTTTCTAAAGTGTCTCTGAATTTTTTTTTAATCTTTTGATCACAGTTTTACTCTTGTGTATGGATTAAAAACAGACAAAACGTAGGTAGTACTCAGGTATTTGGGGATGATAGAATAATAATATATCATCTGCATCTCTATTGAACAATATGTTTTAGTGCTTATGTTTATATTGTTCTATAATTCGTACAATAAAAAAGCAGAGATACTATATTTAGAAAATACTTATGAGTTTAATTTTTTTTTAATCCAATTTAGAGTTCGTTGTCGAAATGCTGGTCCTGTAGCTGTAGCTGAGAAAAGCATTGCCCAGATTGCAGAGAAGTTCATATTGAGAGGTTATTGTCCAAATTGCAACCAAGGCTTTGTGGATGAAAGCAGTACCCGAAATCACAAGAAGAATTCAGGACACAAAGTCCGAGCCATTAACTCAATGGAAGAATCAGTCTTACTTTATTGCCACAGCAATGAAGGGAACAAACCTCCTTCTGACTTGCATCTATTGCTAGATCAATCAAAATTTTCATCTCTTAAAAGAACTATGTCTGTTCAAGAATCTTGCTCACAAGATCACAGCACCATTCCAGAAAAGAAGATGAATTTAGGAGATAAAAGTTGTGAAGATAGATTCTGTGTCCAGAAAGAAAAGTCAGTTGTTAAAACCTGGTTTTGTGAATGTCGTCAACAATTCCCAAGTGAAGATGCAGTAGAAAAGCACGTTTTTTCGGCAAACACAATGTGTTATAAGTGTGTGGTCTGTGGAAAGGTGTGTGAAGATTCAGGGGTCATCCGTTTACATATGAGCCGCATTCACGGAGGGGCACATTTAAATAACTTTCTTTTCTGGTGTCGGACATGCAAAAAGGAGTTAACAAGGAAAGAGACTATCATGGCACATGTGACCGAATTTCATAATGGACACAGATATTTTTATGAGACGGATGAGGTAGAAGGTGAAACTTTAGCATCATCCTCTGCAATGCTGGTGAGTAATTTGACTGCTAAGAATCCTTCTTCAACTATTACTATTACCGATCATTCCCCAGCGAACCGTCCTCCAAGGGGTAAATGGCAATGCCGAATTTGTGAAGATATGTTTGATTCCCAAGAATGTGTAAAGCAGCACTGCATGTCTTTAGCAAGTCACCAATTCCATAGATACAGTTGTGCCCATTGCAAAAAGACTTTTCACAAAGTAGAAACACTGTACCGACATTGCCAGGATGAACATGACAATGAGATAAAGATAAAGTACTTCTGTGGGCTTTGTGATCTTATCTTTAATGTGGAAGAAGCGTTTTTGAGTCATTATAAGGAGCACCACAGTATAGATTATGTGTTTGTGTCAGAAAAAACTGAAACTTCGATTAAAACTGAGACTGATTTTCCAGTAGTAGAGATCAGCAACCTGTTAACCTGTGGTTGCCGTGAGAGTTACATCTGTAAAGTCAACAGAAAGGAAGATTATAGTCGATGTCTCCAAATCATGCTGGATAAAGGTACACTGTGGTTTCGCTGCAGTTTATGTTCCGCAACAGCACAGAACGTAGCCGACATGAACACTCATATCCATCAAGTGCACAGAGAAGAAAAGAGTGAGGAGGAGCAGCAGTATGTGATCAAGTGTGGCACCTGCACCAAAACATTTCATGATCCTGAGAGTGCTCAGCAGCACTTCCATAGAAAGCACTGCTTCTCACAGAAACCTAGTGTGGCTCATTTTGGATCTGAAAAAACAAGCCTCTACAAGTTTGCTGCCAGTACCTCACGCACAGAGAGAAAACCGAAACAGGCAGTAAGCTGTCCAAAAAGTTCAGACGTGGAGAAAGGAGCCGAGAATGACCTAAGCTCTCAGAATATAGGTATGGCTTTACAAGTCTAATGCAAATTCCACATATGGATATAGAAACATACATGTATTGTGGCCATCATTTTTGTGAAAGCTAATAATGATTCAATTTTGAAGTAAGAAACAGGATGATACATTAGTCATTTAATTTTAGTAATTTGTATATGTTATCTTTAAATAATAATGTATTTTATTTTATTTATTTTATTTTTTTTGAGGAAGATTACCCCTGAGCTAACATCTGCTGCCAATCTTCTTCTTTTTGCTGAGAAAGACTGGCCCTGAGCAAACATCCGTGCCCATCTTCCTCTACTTTATATGTGGAACGCCTACCACAGCATGGCTTGCAAAGCAGTGCCATGTCTGCACTCGGGATCCGAACTGGTGAACCCCGGGCTGCCAAAGCGGAGTGTGCACACTTAACCAATGTGCCATTGGGCCGGCCCCAATAATAATGTATTTTAGATAACTTTTTCTTTTCTTTTACAAAAGACATGAGAATTTTGAGAGGAGGAAGAAAATTGATAGTCTTTCTGAAAGTTAGATTCGAAAGCCGTCCTGGAGATTACTATCATTTAGATTTTTCTTATCATTTAGATTTACGTTTATTAAAAAGATAAATCAAGTCAGTGCTTTTTGTTTCTATTTTGGCCTTATTCTGTAAGTGTGAGAAATCTTAAAGGTCACTTCAGAATTTGTATTTTTTTGTTATGTTTTTCTTAGAAGCAAAGCTTTTTCTTACAGTTAAAATAGCAATTAGATGTAGAGTTACAAGTGGTAGCAATAAACGAAGGAGGAGATTGAGCTGTGAATCCTCTTGTTTGTACTTAGTCTAGACTTCCCTTTTTCCATATAATGAGCTTAAGTCAGTCTCAAAGAGTACAGTGTTTTTCTTTTGTTTAGAAGTATAATTTGTTTTGTTTAGAGTATAATTTTAAGTATATTTTTTAAATAAATATTAACTCAGTAAGTTATAGAAGTAGAGTGGAGACAATGAAGATATGTGAAATGTTCAGCTAATAAAATATTTTTATGAACCGCTGACTTTACAGGCTTGCTCTGTAGCCTATGTAGATCCCAGCATCACCTTAATCACAGCATGTTTGAGAAATTGTTAAATGGCATACTACAGACCCGTTTAACTGCTTCCAACAGTGAAACAGTGGTCACACTGCTTTATGTTCCCTTGTGCTTTTCTTTTCTCTTCTGATCGCTTTTTGGGAGTTAGTGTTTGTTGGTCTGTGATTTTTTTTTTTTTTTGAGGAAGATTAGCCCTGAGCTAACTGCTGCCAATCCTCCTCTTTTTTTCTAAGGAAGACTGGCCCTGAGCTAACATCCATGCCCATCTTCCTCTACTTTATATGTGGGACGCCTGCCACAGCATGGCTTGCCAGTTGGTCTGTGTTTGAGAGAAGATAATTGTAGTAGCTAAATCTACAATTACTGAGAATTTTTAAAAAAGTTATAATAAGATGGGTGGCTTGGAAATGGGAGGGGATGGCAGTAGTATACTTGAGGGTGTCTCTTTTAGGTGGAGTAGAAGCTATTTATTTTAAAAATAATTAAAAATTTTAAGATTTGCATTGCTACCGCTAGAAGCTTTAAGGCCTTGTCAAGGTAGAAAAGTAAGAAAGAAGGTAAAGGGAGGGAGAACAAGAGTTGGAGAATGGTGAACGGTGAAAGAAGCTGAGAGAGCCAGGAAAGATGTGCTTATGGTGGGAGGTGCTGGTGTGCCACTGGTACCCACTGTGCCCCACATTATGGCAGCAGGACTGTAAGTTACCTCATTTCTGCTCTGGAGGATATCTAATCACAGAGCCAGAGGGCTAATAATAGTTCAGTCTAGATTAGGAAAAGAATGAAATTCTGGCAGGGAGAAAGTTCTTAGCAGGTAACCTTGAAATTTTATTTTGATGGATGGTGCAAGTCTTTGGTTATTTAGCTTTAAAACTTGGTCTTCTAGTTCTTCCAGTATATTAATTATTTTAAAAATTCCTTTTATAAATGACTTTTAAAGAAAGTTTAGGAACAATGGTGTATATTTATAGAAAGGATAATCAAATTTCTGAAATACTCAGGAAAATTTTAATCTGATATGTGTACTGTGTCATGTACAGGTTTGGATTGCACGAAAAGGTTCAGATAGAAATGAATAACGTGCAAGACTAATATTTTTGCATATTGGTTCTCTAATATGTTTTAAACTTTAGAAATTAAAATATTTTTAGCTAATTCTCACCAAACTTGTGTTACTGTTTTTCTCTTCTCAGATGAAGAAGATGTTGAGCTTCCAGATTTGGATTACCTGCGAACCATGACTCATATAGTCTTTGTAGATTTTGATAACTGGTCAAACTTTTTTGGTCATCTACCAGGGCATCTTAACCAAGGAACGTTTATTTGGGGCTTTCAAGGTATGGTTAGTAAGGGAAACATTTGAGACAACCTCCCCCTTTTTTTTTCTCTTCGAATATGCTTCACTTTAAAAGGACCCCTCTTGAGCTTTGCTTAATACAACATAGGAACATAATTGGAATATTGTCATTTTGCATTATAGTTATTCTGCTAGAATGTTTTTCTCTTTACGTTTCTCTATGCTAAATATTAGCTCTGTTTGGTTACCGAAAGTTTGTGGATCTTTAGGTACAGATTCAAAAAACCTTTATTCTGTTTATTAAAAAAAGCAGACTAAATAAACACCTTCCGTGTGCCAGGTACTGTACTTGGTACTAACACAGGCTTGTTGATTATTATGGTTACCTCCCTTTTAAAATATAAGGAGGCCCCGTGGCTGAGCGGTTAAGTTCACGCGCTCTGCTTTGGCGGCCCAGGGTTTTGCCACTTCGAATCCTGGGCGCAGACGTGGCACTGCTCATCAGGCCATGCTGAGGCAGCGTCCCACATGCCACAACTAGAAGGACCCACAACTAAAAATACACAACTATGTAGTGAGGAGCTTTGGGAGGAAAAGGAAAAATAAAACCTTTAAAAATAAAAAAATAAAATATAAGGAAATAGGCTGAGAAGTTAACTTTTTCCAAAGTATAAAACTAATAAATAGTAGAGTTAGCTTTTGAACTTGGGCTTTATGGCTGCAGGACTAGTGTTATTTTCAACATGCCATAACTGCCTCTTCAGCTCAACCTTACTCTTCATCAATATGTGTACCTTCATCTAAATCGCTTTACAAACCATTGACCGAACCTGGGAGAGAGACTTCTTTGATTTACAAAAGTTTAGTGAGCGTCTGATATACTTCGTGTTTGATGGGAAACAGCATAGACAGAGGAGGATTGGGATTTAGGATAGAAACGTACTGGCCTGGATAAAGTAGCCAGCACAACCTTTCAGTAAGTCTGGCTTTGCTGGTTGTCCGTCATTTCTATCCGCCGTACAGCCTCGACCTGGATGTAAAAAACTGCTAATGCTTCTATTCACATAGAATGGTACCCTTCAAAGCATTTTCACACCCGTTAGTTTTGATTCTCTGTAACATCACTGGGAATTTTCAGATGAATAGGCAGATTCAGGGAAGTTGGTCTACTTTCCCAAGGTTGTAAAACAACAAGGTGGTGATATCTGCACTAGAACTGCATTGTTCCTCCTTCTCATCTAGTATTTTCCCCCTAGAAAAGTTTTTTTTCTAGAATTTTTTTTCCTTGATAGACTTTTCAGTTATTTCTTTTCCCTATTGTTTGACTATCACTTATGCCTTTTCTAAAAACAATAGGAGGAAACACCAATTGGAAGCCTCCACTCAACTGTAAGATCTATAATTACCTGAATAGAATTGGGTGCTTCTTCCTTCATCCTCGCTGTAGTAAAAGAAAAGACGCTGCTGATTTTGCCATATGTATGCATGTGAGTCATTGTTTTATTCAAAATCTAATGCAAATCTAGGACCCGTCTGGATTTTTTCCCCCACTTGAATCATAATGACTGTAGCTCATTCTTCACTGCTGTATTTCTGTATAAAATCTTCTGCATCAGGTTCCACTTATGGCTGATGAGGACGGGAGTCCGTAGATACTTATGTACGGCTCTATCCCCAAGTTCTAGCAGACTCTCGGCTACGCATAGTCGACCTTCAACTATTTGTGGAATAAATGAGCAAGATATGGCACTACTTGATCTGTGCTCCGACACTCCCACATTTTAACATCTCTCAAATTGGGAGTCACTCTCATAATCACTGTTGGTCTAGATGAGATTTGCATTTGCTTTTGTCTCTGCCAGTCACCTAGAGAAACTACCAAACTGAGACCCAGTTTAAATTAAATTCTCTGCTTAAGTGTTTATGTATCACACTGATAACACGAATTTTGCAAATGGCAATTCTGCAAACCTGTTGACTGCTGCTTGTTTTGAACTACAAGGCATTTCTTTTTCTGTCTTTCCAGTGCTAGATTGCGTTATGCAAATATCCTTGCTGACCTTTTCTCTATGACAGATCGATTTCTGACTTACCCTGAGATTGAGTGTGTAGCCCTTTCAGCGTTCCAGCTTTGTGTGGGGGCCTCCTGTTTGACTCCTTTTGGCTTTCTTTCTTAGTGGTACATGAAATAGCTATCTTATACTTGTTGGCATTTTATATTTGGTTAAATGTGGTATATTTCATTTATGAAGATCTTTATATTATACTTTAGTGGGAGCTAGGGAATAAGCTAAATATACCTTTCTATGATGTGTTCATTCTGAAATAGATGTAACCTGATTTGAAACTCAAATGCTAATTTTTGTCAACACATGCCATTTGTTCCAACTTAGGCTGGCCGTCTAGATGAACAACTACCCAAGCAAATTCCTTTCACCATCCTCTCAGGAGATCAAGGATTTCTGGAGCTAGAGAATCAATTTAAGAAGACTCAGAGGCCAGCACATATACTAAACCCTCACCACTTAGAGGGAGATATGATGTGTGCCTTGTTAAATAGCATATCTGATACGACCAAAGGTACGCAGCTGCAGCCACAGTGCAAACCGCCCAAGAGGAGGAGACGTCACTGCTGAGAGAAACCAATAAACTGCTGTCCACTAGTGAACTGCTGCCTGCTCACTAAACCGTCATGCTCTCATACTTCTCTCGCCTTTATTTTTCCCTCATCTCACTCTCATTCTTTAGTGCTCTAGGAGGATGAATTCATAATTTTCTGGAGCCTTTTTTGATCTAATAGATAAAATCTATATTCATGTGTATAAAATATATCTTCATGCTTTGAAATATTTTAGTACAGTTTTGCAAAGCTCAGAATCCAGATCTTCACTTTGTTGCTGAAATTCCGAATTTATTTTCAGCTTTTCAGAAAGCAGAGTACTTATAGGTGAAACCAGAAAGCAGTAAGCAATAATATGGCTTACTTAAAAAAGACCATTTAAGAGGTTGACAGTGAGAAAATGAAGCCCTGAGAGATCCTGACTTCCTTGGAAAGGATAGGTACCTCCTGTCCCATTCCTGCGGCTTACACTCTCTTCTCTACCGCTGTGAGATGGTTCATTGAGAGGGTGTGCTGATATCCAGTTTCACTAACCAGTATTTAAGAAAGGATGTAATTTTAGGGATTCAGATAGGTGTTTTTTTCATAATTTCTGAAATAAATGTGGGTAAAAGAAGAGAATAAAAGAATAGTTTTTAAATATCTTGATAATTGGCAGCCATGAATAAGATTTGAAGCTATTGATGAATGACCTCAATGAAGAACTGTCTGCTTTTGGGCATTTTTATTGTATACCTTTAAATTTTCCAACTCTGCTCTCCTTCTAGCTAATTTTTTTCTTTGAACATATTTAGAGCCACACTTTGATGGAAAACCCATTCTGAAGAACTTGGCTCTAATCACACATTACAGTGGATCAGTTCACTTCTGCGAAGTTAGGAATCATTGATGTGCTGGCCCAACTGTGCTCTTTAAGGGAGACTCAACTCTGTTTTTCTTATTTATGTCATGGCTTAGTACTGAATTTTGTCTTCCTATAAATGTTGTAATTTTTGTTTTCGTCTACTTTTTCTATCTTTGACTCCTTTTTTTTTTCTTTTGATCTTTTTTTCTGTGCTTTTACTGTCCCTTCCCCAATCTTTAACAGTATCTACTTAATACTTAAGTTTTCACCTTTGCCACCCTAGGCCAACCCCCTTTTCCTCCTGTGCTGCTGCTTTGGGGAGCATTTCTGTTGTAACGTAGAATGTGAAACCTGGTAGGCATTTGCCTTTCTTTCAACTTCATTTGGAATGAGAGCAGCATATTAGTAGATCTGCATGAGTATATTAGGATTGGAGGTAAGCTATATGTAGGTTATTGTTGTGTACTGATTGTTCCCTTCTGAAGGTCTCTTATGCTCTAGGCATTTTTTATCATTCATTCATAATCAGTACTCTTTTGAACTTACTGCTCTTAGAGGGCACATGTGTACTTTATTCTGAATTTTTGTGACATGCAGAGAGAGTGCAGTGCATAGAGAATGACGTGAGCTTTGGTTCGAATGCTAACTTTGCTGCTTTGTGTGACTTCAGGCAAGTTACTCAACTTTTTCTGAGCCTCATTTTTTTATATCTATGAGGTTGTAAGTATTAATGTTATGTGTAAAGTGTCTAGCACAGTATGCTAAGCACTTTAGGTGCTCAATAAATAGCATCTATTTTTATTATTACTACTATAAAAATAAAATATGATTCCTACCCACTAGATTTTTTTTTAGTTTTTCTGTCCAATTTTTTTTTTTTTTTTTTGAGGAAGATGAGCTCTGAGCTAACATCTGCTGCCAACCCTCCTCTTTTTTGCTGAGGAAGACTGGCCCTGAGCTAATATCCATGCCCATCTTCCTCTACTTTATATGTGGGATGCCTGCTGCAGCATGGCTTGACAAGCAGTGCATAGGTTCACACCCAGCATTCAAGCCGGTGAACCCCAGGCCACCAAAGTGGAACGTGTGAACTTAAGCACTGTGCCACTGGGCTGGCCCCTCCAATTTTTTTTATTGTGGTAAAATATACATAAGATTTACCATCTTAACCATTCTAAAGTGTACGTTTCAGTGGTATTAACTACATCTATGTTGTTGTGCAGCCCTCACCACCATCCATCCCCAGAGCTCTTTTTATCTTGCAAAACTGAAACTCTGTACCCATTAAGCACTAACTCCTCATTCCCCTTCCCACAGTCCCAGGCAACTGCCATTTTACTTTCTGTCTCTGATTTTGACCAAGTATTTCATATAAGTGAAATCATACAGCATTTGTCTTTTTGTGACTGGCTTATTTCAGTTAGCTTAATGTCCTCACGTTTCTTCCATGTTATAGCATATTTCAGAATTTCCTTTCTTTTTAAGGGTGAATTAATATTCCATTGTATGTATAAACCCTATTTTGCTTATCCATTGATGGACATTTGGATTGCATCCATGTTTTAGCTATTGTGAATAATGATGCTATGAGCACGGGTGTACAAATATCTCTTTGAGACGCTGCTTTGAGTTCTTTTGAGTATATACCCAGAGTGGAATTGCTGGATCATACGATAATTTTATTTTTAATTTTTTGAGAACCCTCCATACTGTTTTCAGCAGAGTCTAATGTTCCCACCAGCATTACACAAGGGTTCCAATTTCTATGCATCCTTGTCAACACCTGTTATTTCCTGGGGTTGGTTGGCTTGTTTGTTTTGGTGAGGAAGATTGGCCGTGAGCTAAGATCCATTGCCAATCTTCCTTTTTTTGCTTGAGGAAGATTATCCCTGAGCTAATATCTGTGGCAGTCTTCCTCTATTTTGTTTGTGGGACACTGCTACGACATGGCTTCATGAGCAGTGTGTAGGTCCATGCCTGGGATCCGAGCCTGTGAACCCTGAGTCGCCAAAGTGGAGTGAGCGAACTTAACAGCTGTGCCACCGGGCCAGCCCCCTGTTTGTTTGTTTTTGATGGTAACCATCCTAATGGATATGAAGTGGTATCTCATTGTGGTTTTGATATCTATTTCCCTAATGATTAGTGGTGTTGAACACTTTTTCGTGTGCTGTAACCACTACATTTGACAAGTAATGAAAATTACTAAAATTAAGTGGCCAAAGAAGTGTAAAGTCCTTAAATCAAGATATTGCCTTTAGATCTAGATTTAAAGATGCTCTTGTAACTCAAAAATTAAACAGAAGTTGCACTGAATCACAGTGTGTTCAGATTCAGTTTGGTTTAAGACAAAAGTGTTTTTCTTCCTGGAGGACTTACAGGCATCAAGTTGTCCAGTAGTGAATTGTGTAAAGAGGAAATCAAAGAACAGTTCCTTTCCTGGATAACTTTATTCCATCACCTTTCCTAACGAATGGCTTTGTGAATAGTAGATAGTTTTTGTTAAGAAATGATATTTAATATGTATTTCTCTCAGTGTCAACAAATACTCTAATTCCTATTGAGCCTTTAGGGTAATTTTGGTAACTACAAGAATGCAGGATAACTCCTTTCATCTACTTAGCACAGTGTTCCTATCTTCAGAGGTGACAACCAGATAGCTTTGAAGGCAATCTGGTTTTGGGCTGGGAGTCAGTGGATCTTTCTGAGACTCTGTCAAAAGATTTCTATACCTCTTTCCCCAAAAATGAACATGTGTATATAGTGTCACATACAATTTCAGGAGATTTGTGGTCCCAAGGGTCCTAGTTACCAACCAACCCACCCACAACACTCTCATTTTTAGGATGTGACAAAAGTTCATACTGTAAGTCATATACGGTGAAACATTCTCTCGTATTTATCATTATTTTACAAGTAGTCTGGTGATTTTTCAAGTTTTTAATATCTCCACTATAGCATAGACAAATGATATCAGTTTGAATCTCTTGTTTCTTTCTAACTTTTCAGAAATTTTCTATTATTAGGACCAGAAAGTGATTTTATTAGACTGGAACTTCCTGTATAAACAGGAAGAATCTGTTAATAGTGTCATGAGAATCAGTGAACATATAGTATCTTAAATATTTAGTCTTTGCCAATTTTTTAGTTAATTGAAAGTTTTCTCAGGAGGTACTTATCTCGGTAAAAATAGAGATGTTCAGAGTTGCCAGTTCCCTCCATGAATGTTCAGTCATTTGGTCATAAGGTATTACTTTTTTGCTTGGTAGGGAGGGGACAGGTGATACTTTTTGCTACTGACGCTTTTTTAGATCTCTGACTTGGTTAGTTAGGGTAAATCAGTTACTCTTTGTAGCAAGGTGAGCCTTTAGACTAAGTCTGATATTTGAATGTGTCATAGTTTTTGTCCTATAAGATCTCTCCTAAGCATCAGGGTTCCAGCACCAACATTTTGATTACAGCTATGGTGTATCTATAAATCTTTGTAGAGATTTAAAGTTAGCTATTAATCTGTCCTTAATTGATACCTTGGTCCCCTTATCCTTCATCAGTTCTATTTTATATTGTACCCGTCTTCGCTTTTTAAAAACTTTCTAAGATACATAGATCTTTTCTAGTAATCCTAATCAGAGGAGCCAGGTAGACTTTCTCTTCCTTTGGACCTTGTAACATTTTATTCAGAAATAGATATTCATTCTAACTCAAGCCTCATGTTTTAAAGATGCAGATATAACTTGTCACTTAAATGTTGTTTTAAAGAAGAAAAAGGAAAGTAACTTTATTGGGAGTCTACTGTGTGCCAGCCACCATGCTGGCTGCTTTTTATATTGGTGGTGTTTGAAGATGTTTAAACATGTTGGAAGAACTTCTTCCACATGTTGTTTAATCCTCTTTGCAACACTGTGAGGTAGGATATGTTAAGTTACCCCATTTTATCAATGGGGAGCAAAGGTCCAGAAAGGTTAAAATAAGCTACTTGTGGCCATAAGCAAATGCTTTTCTCTTTCTCGGTGTCACCTGCTAAGGCTGAGGCTTTCACTGATGCAAATACCTGCTTTTGTGATGTAGAGAATACAGTGTGAATTACTGGCTCTAACCATATCCTTGAAGAACGAAGATAGAGATGTTCTGCTGCATTCTAAGGACGTTGCGGAGTGTGTGTTAAGATACCAAATATGCAAGGTTTTTATGAAATAACATTTAGGAAGATGCATTTTTATTTTTTTTGGCAGAAGATAAAAAGATTTGATCGTGGGTTTTGATACTTAAAAAAATAAGCTGATTATGTGTCAAACATAGCCAGGGAAAGTGATTAGTGTGTAAGTTCCCTAGGATGTTTTGTCTCATCATTAAATAAAGAAGCCCTGTTTTCTTTCCTGAGACTGTAAAGATGTAATGCCAATGTGATGAGCACATGCTGAGTCAAGGGACCACGCCAGCACCACTTTTCATTCACCCCTGCTTGTAGAACACCCTCCTTCGGATAAAATAGCTACACTACTTGTTTTTACTACATTGACCATACATTTTGAGGGTTTTTTTTTGTTTATTCTTACTTCCCAAATTATTAGATTATTGCGCCTACCCCAGCCATACTTCTTGATGACTGAATTTCTGAGTTACCATTTTCCACTGTTGCATTGGTGATGACCATTGCTTATATAAAAAGTTTTATGGGCTCTTAGAGATGTTTATATAAGAGACCTTGCCCATGTCATGTAGCTTAGTTGAAGAACATTGACTTGATTTGTGTAAGTTTTTCTTTTTAAAAACAGTTTTGTATATTCATTTGTTTATAGTTCTTAAGTAGGTAAACATCTTCCTTGCAGTTTTACGTGAAGTATTAACTTACCTAGAATATTTTCCTTAGGTAATGCAAGGATGAGCTTGAGCATAGGCTGTTATGAATTAGTGAATTCAAATTGAAGACAGATTTTGCTGTGCTTCAAGATAGTTTTTGT
This sequence comes from Equus przewalskii, assembly GCF_037783145.1. NCBI lineage: Eukaryota > Metazoa > Chordata > Mammalia > Perissodactyla > Equidae > Equus > Equus przewalskii. The sequence continues at coordinate 54,424,873 of NC_091849.1, forward strand.
TGACTCTCAAACACTCCCTTGGACTGTCTTGTATCTGTTTGGTTTGTATCTTCTGTCCAGACTGAATGGGATGGAGGCATTAAGTGTGGTTGGTATCTATAGAGTCATACCAATCACATGGACTTTTAAAGCTGTCTTAAAAATTGAACGTAAAAGTTCACCCATGCTGAGAAAGTATAGATGATTGAAGCAGCATCGTGCTCTATCAAGTAGGTGTTGTATAAAATAATTGTTCAACTTAATTCTAAAAGTCTATCTACCTCTTGTTTCCTCAGCCTGTTAATGAGACTGTAGTTGGTTACTTTGGGCACTATCCTAAAAATCTATCTGATGCAATTAATTCTGTGCAAGGTAATAAAAACAGGAAAGAATACTCATGATTTTCTGTGTTCTACAGGTGGGGCTGAATGAGGCAAAGGAAACTTTTTAATTTTTGCAACCTAGTGTCAAGCTGATCCTTGTGATCAAAGCTACAGTTTGCTTTAAGCCTTGTGTGCAGTGCTAAATCGTTGAGGCCAGTTAAGACTTGCTTTTGACTAGCCTTGACTTTGAATTGTAGTAACAGAAACCTTGGGTATTTTCTCTTTGTTCCTAATGTTCTAAGTCTTAATTTATTGTTCTTCAAATTGTAAATGTAATGTTTTATTTCCCTGAGATGCTGCTTGAAATATTTGAAGCAGTAGACATATATACAGATTGTAGAAAGAGCAATAGTATATTTGCTGGAATGGTAAAAGATGACTTGTAATAACAAATTTTTGCAGCAAAGAAATATAAAGGAAATATAGTGATTTTTATTTATAAACAATTATAAATCTTGAATTTTTAAATATATTTCAAGTTTTTACATATTTTCACAAAAGCAGATAATCCGTGTGACTTATATTCAGTTATTTAAACCGTGATTCAATCACTATGAGATATATCTATATATATTTAAATATGTTTAAAGTGATAAGCCAAATATTAGGTCACTGATAGTACCATCGTTCAAATTTAAAGTGAATTTTACAGTACCTACTAAGTTATGCCATTTTTATAAAGCCATAGGTCTCATTACAAAAGCATGTGAGATGTCAGGTAAGTGAGTTTATGCCATTCCAGAGGCAACGTTAATTTAAACCTATGGTCTCTGTAGAGGTGAATGCATATAAGTTTCAAAATACAGGAGAATTTTATCTGTCACCAGTGTTAAAAATTTTAAGATGATTTCATGCAAATGAAACTTGGGAGTTTATTTGCTAGGTCCAAATAAACACACTAGCATTTTTTAATTTCTAGTTTTTTTAAATACTAGAATTTTATATTTCCCCAACAGTTATGTTAAAAGAACTTTTTCAGATAATTTTTTTGAATAGAAAACTAAAATTGAATTGCCTATTTCATTAATGTTTTTTTTTTTTGATTTAACTAATATCATTTGGTAAGCATTTGAAAAAAAGCTGTAGGAAAAGTGTTGTAATACTAATTAATTGTAATTAGTAAGCTTGGATATGGGAGAAGTCATTGAAAATAATATTGTTTGCAAATACATAAATTATGGCACAGTAACTTTTTTAGAAATACATTTGCATTTATTGATTCTGCCTTACAGAATGTGACAGTGATGATAACCTGGGTAATAAAAGTACTTCAGTAGGAGAAGAATTCAGATCCACAGAAGGTAACCTAATGGAGTTAATCCTTTCCCTTACTTGACTGTATCTGTATGTTTTTTAAATTTCTCCCTCTCTCACCCCTTCATCCCCCCTGCTCCCACCTATCCCTGAGTTTAAAAAAAGTTATCTCCCTGTTTAAAGGATAATGTGCATTTTGTCTTGTAAGATGATTTAGGGGCAATACTAGTTTAGGATGCTAGAACAGGAATCAGCCAATTATAGCCTTTGGACCAAATCCAGACCACCACTTGGTTTTGTAAATAAAGTTTTATTGAAACAGCCACATTTTTTATTTAAGAATTGTCTTTGCTGCTGCTTTCACACTACAAAAGCAAGGTTGAGTATTTGTGACATAAATCGTATAGACCCCCTTCCCCCCAAAAGGCTAAAATAATTATTTTCTGACCCTTTTCAGGAAAAGTTTGCTAACCCCTGGGCTTGGGGAAGATTTTGGTTCCCTAATTTTTATTTCTTTTAAGTAGTATTAAATTAAGAATATTAGAAGTTATACAGTGGAACCATGAAAACAAGCACTTATATCTAAATATTAATGGACTGTTTCTATAAATTAAAATTTTTTTCCCCTCTTCTTGAAGGAAAAGTTATTTCCTTCCGTAGGGTGAAGAGGACTTTTTATTTATTTCACATCGGATCATTTGATGGCTATATACTACTATTTGGTTGTGCTGTATGCTCATTTTTTACTTTGGTTTTTCCATAACAGAATGCTTTTTATTAACCATGGGAAAAAATGAAACAACAGATTTTAGAAAATACTTTAAGCTTCACTGAAGTTGAAACTATTTTATTGGCATCTTTGACAGTAAAGGACAACAGTAGGCATCTTAATATGCATTCCAATTAGTATTTGTTGCTGAAGATTTGAGAGTGAGAATGTGGTGACTAGAAAGTAGGGAAATGTGACTAAAGAAGCACAAACAGTGGCCAAGCTGATTTGTTTTCTGTGTTTTTGCTTGACTTCTCATATAATGCAATTAGCTTGACTGAGAGCATACTAGAGCTTTGTGCTATTAGGAGTTTGGGAATTTGAGTCTAGCAGTGGAATTGATTTATCCACTCAATGAAGTAGAAAACTATAATCTTTCTCTCTTATAGCCAAAATTCACTGGTTAAACAAAGTTGGCAGTAAATCTACAGCCTAATTGGAAGTCAGCTTTTTGACCAACTTGTTTTTCCAACATGATCTTGCAAGGTCTAGCTCAGTACTTAGCAGCCACATAATGATGAGTTAAACAAATGAAAGAACATTTGTAAGTTTTAAACAAAACTGCCAGCTAGGTTGTTTATCAAGCCATTAAAAGATAAACACCATTGAGTGTCTAAGTAGTCCAGACTTTTGCAGCCTTTATTTGCCACCCATGACTAATCCCGTGGAAAATGCCAGACAAAATTAGAACTTTTAAATAACCACACTTGGGAAGCCTTCACAGTTTTGTGGGCTCCTAGCTAACCCAGGAAATCTGAGATGTGTATAAATGAATATGTACCAGAAATTCTATCATTTTATTATCTATGTAATACATTTTATGGTTTGGAGATTTAGAGAGTTGTTATATTTTTGTGACTCTTTAGTTTGGAAAAAAAGGATTAATGTTAAAGAATTCAAGAAAAGATACTTTAAAACTTGTAACTAGTTGTCATATAAGGTAGGGACATAATGCTCCAATTCTAAGAAAAATCAGAGAGGTGTTGTGTGTGCAGTTTTTTTTTTTTATTTCCTGATGATTTATATATAATAAATGTGAGAAGCACACAGGGTTCCATGTGAGTTAAGAAATATGGTCTCTTCTGCACTTTCTTCTAATACTCTTCCTTTCCCCCCCTCCTTTTTTCCCCTAACTACTGCCTCCTCTAGATCCTCTCTGTACCATACCAAGTGGATTTAAAAAGTTTCTGTCGGCATCTCTCATCCCCACTAGACTGTGAGCTCCTTGAGGGGTAGGGTCATGTTTTATTTGTCTTTATTTCAACAGCATAGTGTTTGGCCGTAATGATTGTTTGTTGAATTAATAAACTTATAACAAACTTAAAACATGTTAGAGCTGCTAGGACCCACTCCCTATAACTAGAAAAAGGAAATTAAGACAGAGGCCATTTGGCTGGGAGAATGTTCGATGATTTTCTTGACTCTGCACCATGGAAGCCAAGTGATTGTCTAGTCCAGACCTGATGGCAAAACTCAAAAAAGTTTAACTTCTGAACTCTCTTCTCATTCCTTCCCTTCCCAACACAACACTGTGAATGCCTGACAAACGGTAGTAAAAGGCGGGATAAATTTGCTTGTGGCCTTTTGCCTTGGGGAGGCAATTTCCCTGATTGTCCCCCTTCCCTCCACTGTCATTTGTCTCATTCTTTGTTCTCTATAGACCAGTATCAGTCTCTGATTATCCAGGCCAGTTATAAAGATCCTATGCACATTATTTTGTGTACTAGACAGGGGAAATAGAGCCCACATAGCTTGGTGGTAAAGAGTGCTGACTTTGGATTTGGACTGCCTGGGTTAAAACTCAGCTCTGCTGCTTATAGGTTACGTAATGTTGGGCACGTCACTTCACTGTATGTCAGTTTTCTCATTTTAAAAATGGGGAAAACAACCATAAAGGGGAATACTAGTGTACCTGTCTTGCTAGAATAACCTGGCACATCAGAGGCGGTACATGTGTTGGTTGCTGCTGCTGTTATTGTGATTTTCATCATCATCATCCTCATTATTCACTGTTACCCACATCTGAGATCTGCTCTGGAGGTATGCCTTCTTAAGAGAGGTATTCTGACTCAAATCACTGGAAGAGAAAAGAGGACAGCATTATGTGGATGGTTACCCTTGCAAAACCATCTTTCCATAAATGTCAAGAGTGTGCCTTAGAGTTCCTTCAATTAATAGCAGTCATCAATATAATTATTAATATTAAAATGTAATATTATATTACATATAATTGTATTAAAATGTAATTAATATTAAAATGTAATAATGTAAACAGTAAAACTCCATATCATGTCCAGTTTAAAAAAAAAGGATAACAGAGCCTAGTATATTTGTTTTTTAATTTAGTTAATGTTTATGAAAAATCTAATACTTTAAAAACTACTCAATCATAACAACTTGTGAGAGTCAGAATATTCTCTCATTTTACATAAAAACTTAGTTTTCTAAACGTTAAGTTATGTGCCTTCAGATTCACAGCCTCAAAATGATTGGGGCATGATTTGTATGTAGGTCTTCTAACTCCTAGTACTGGGTTCTTTCTTATTCTGTCATAATTACCTCTCCTCCAAGAGAATGAAATTAAGGCAGAGAGAAGGGAGAGTAACAGAGACATAGACTTAGCCATATAAAAGGAAAACAGAGACATAACTTCCCATAAATGTTCTTTATTTCTTCATAGAGCTTCAAGTTACTGTCTAATGTCCTTTCATTTCAAGCTGAAGGATTTCCCTTGAGCATTTCTTGTAGGTCAGGTTACTAGTAACAGTCTCCCTTAGCTTTTGTTTATCTGAGTATATCTTAATTTCTCCTCCATTTTTGAAGAATAGAATTCTTGGTTAACAGTATTTTTTTTCTTTCAGCACTTTTAATGTGTCATCCTACTGCCTTCTGATATCCGTGGTTTTTGATGAGAAATAAGCTATTAATCTTATTGAGAATCCCTTAGATGTGATGAGTTGCTTCTCTCTTGCTGCTTTTGTTGTTTTGGCTTTTGACAGTTTGACTATGATGTGTCTCAGTGTAGATCTCTTTGAGGTTCTCTTGCTTGGCATTTGTTGAGCTTCTTGGATGTATAGATTCATGTCTTTCATCAAACTTGGGACATTTTTTGGCTGTTATTTCTTCAAATATTTTTTCTGCCCCTTCTCCTTCTGAGACTCCTGTAATATGTATCTTAGTCCATTGGATGGTACCCCACAGGTCCCTTAGGCTCTGCTTGCTTTTCTTCATTTTTTGTTCTTCAAACTGGATAAATTGTGCTGTCTTTGTTTGTTGATTCTTCTGTCTGGTTAAATTTGTTAAACTCCTGTAATGAATTTTTCATTTTAGTTGCACTTTTCATCTCTGGAATTTCTATTCGGTGGCCTTTCATAATTTCTCTCTCTTTATTGATATTTCTTATTTTGTTCATATATTGTTTTCCTGGTTTCCTTTAGTTAGTTATTCATGGTTTACTTTTGCTCTTAGAACATATTTAAGACAGTTTAAAGCCTTTGTCTAGTAAGTCCAACAACATCTAGGCTTCCTCAAGGACTATTTAACTTAATTTTTCTCCCTTTCAATGGGCTATACTTTCATGTTTTTGTGTATTCTTTGTGTTTTTGTTGAAAACTAGATATGCAAATATTTTAATGTAGCACCTCTGGAAATCCGATTCTCTCTCTTCCCCAGAGTTTGCTGTTCTTGATTGTTGAAGGTTTCAGTTGTCCATTTGTTTAGTTACTTTTCCAGACTATTTTTGCATCCTTGTCATGTATAGTCATTGAGATCTCTTCCTTTAGCTTGTGTTCAGCTAGTGTTTTGACAGAGATTTCCTTAAATACCATGAGCTAAAAAAAGCAACCTTTCCCAGTCTTTGCAGATTGGCTGCATGCTGGGACCCTCAACATTTAGCTAGGCTAGCAGTGAGCCTACAGATCAGCCAGTAGCAAAAGCTTAGAGACTTCTCATGTAGTTTCTGAGCATGCCTCCTGTCCTGGACATGTGCCTGGCTTTCTAAATTCTCTAGTACATATAGATGCCTTTTTTTCCTTTGTGCTGAGGAAGATTCACCCTGAGCTAACATCTGATGCCAATCATCCTTCTTTTTTTTTTTTGTATGTGAACTGCTCCCACAGCATAGCCACTGACAGATGAGTGGTGTGGTTCCACACCCCCGAACTGAACCCAGGCCCCTGAAGTGGAGACAGATTAGAACAGACAAACACAAGTTTGTAGGTTCTGCTCTGCTCCATCTGGACCAAGGTCCCACACTAGGAATATGGGCTGCTGCCTTCAAGACTGCTGCTGAATCAGGGAGTGATGGGGAAAGGGCAAGTAAAAATAGCACAAGGCTTTCCTACTGTTTTTGTGTTTTCTTGATTCAGTGTTTGCTTGGTTGCTGTGAACCTGTGACTGTTTTCCAGACTTTTGATAAAATTGTTTCTTCTGGTTTCTGCTTGTGTTTCAGTGTTTCTATGGAAGGACAGGTGTTTAGAGCTGCCTACTCCTCCATTTTGTTGAATTCACTCCAAGACTGATTTTATTTCTTCTTTAAATGTTTCGGAGAATTCACTGGTAAAACTCTCTGGGCCCTGAGTTTTTTTTCTGGGAAGTCTTTTGATAATAAATTCATTTTCTTTAATATATGTAAGTATTTGGGTTTTGTTTCTTTTTGTGTCAGTTTTGGAGAATTGTGCTTTTAAAGACATTTGCTCATTTTACCTAGATTATCATGTACCAGTGTAAAGTTGTTCATAATAATATTCTGTTTTTATATATTTTTATATTTCTGTAGGATCTGTGGTGATATCTCCTCATTTGTTCCTGATATTGGTAATTTTTATTTTCCTCTCTTCTTTTTTTTAAATTTCTTTGCTGAGGATTATTAGCCCTGAGCTAACGTCTGTGCCAGTCTTCCTCTACTTTAGATGTAGGTTGCCACCACAGTGTGGTTGACGAGTGGTGTGGGTCCATAGGTCCATGCCTGGGATTCGCACCTGCAAACCTGGGCTGCCAAAGCGGAATGTGCTGCACTTAATCACTACACCCTGGGGCCAGCCCCTGTTTTTCTCTCGTCTTGATCAGTCTAATTACAAGTTTATCAATTTATTTGATCTTTTCAAAGGTGAACTTTTTTTAGTTGATAATTTCTCTCTTTTTAGTCTGCTTTCAATTTTATTGATTTGTGCTCTTTATTATTTCCTTCCTTCTACTTTGGGTTTAATTTGCTCATGTTTTATAGCTTCTTAATGTGACACTTAGATTGTTAACTTAAAACTTTCCTTGTTTTTTAATATAAACATGTAAAAGTATATATTTTCCTCTAAGCCCAGGTCAGCAAGCTTTTTCTGTAAAACACCAGGTAGTAAATATTTTAGGCTTTGTGTGTCCTATGGTTTCTGTTACAATTACTCAACTCTGTTATTATAGTGTGAAAGCAGCCATACAGAATACATAAACAAATGAGTGTGAATGTGCCCAATAAAACTTTATTTTTGAAAATTGCCAATGGACTGGATTTGGCTCACACCCTGTAGTCTGTCAATCCTCTACTTTTGCTGTGTTCCACAGATTTTCATATCTTGTATTTTTGCTACCAATCAGTTTGAAATATTTTCTAATCTCACTTGTATTTTCCTCTTTGACGTATTGGCTCTTTAGAAGTATATTGTTTAATTTCCAAATATTTGAATGTCTTATCAATTTTTAAGTTAACTTTGTTGTGGTAAGAGAATATATTCTGTAAAATTTAAATCTTTGGAAATTTATTGAGATCTTTGTAGCCCAACATGTGGTTTATCTTGGTGAACATTCCATATGGACCTGAAACGACTATGTTTTCTGTGTTTATTGGGTAAAATACTTTATAAATGTCAGTTAGGTCAAGGTGGTTGATAATATCAGCTCTTTATCCTTTCTGATTTTTTATCTCATTGACCTATTGATTACTGCAGTAGGGACCATGAACTCTTCATCAATGATTGTGGATTTATTTTTTTCTCTTTAGATCTGTTAGTTTCTACTTTTGTATTTCGAAGTTCTGTTTTTAGTTGCATATATCTGTCTGATGTGTCTTCTTAATGAACTGACCTGTTTATCATTATGAAATGTTCTTTATTCCTGGTAGTACCTTTTATCATGAAATTTTTTTATATGATATTAATATAGCCACTCAAGGATTTTTTTAAAAATTGTTTTAGTGGGGTCATACTGGTTTATAACATAGTGTAATTTCAGGTGTACATTATTATATATCAGTGTCTGTATAGACTGCATCGTGCTCACCACCAGTAGTCTAGTTTTTATCTCTCACCATACATATGTCCCCATTTATCCCTTTCACCCATTCCCTACTCTCTTCCCCTCTAGTAAGCACTAATCTCTTCTCTTTACCCATGTGTTTGTTTATCTTCCACGTATGAGTGAAATCATACACTGTTCATCTTTGGCTTATTTTGTTTAACATAATATCCTCAGTGTCCATCTATCTTGCTACAAACGGGACAATTTTGTCTCGTTTTTATGGCTGAGTAGTTATTCCATTGCATATATATACACCACATCTTCTTTATCCATTCATCAGTTGATGGGCACTTAGGTTGCTTCCACATCTTGGCTATTATGAATGATGCTGCAGTGAACACAGGGGTGCATAAATCTCTTTGTATTGTTGATTTCATGTGCTTTGGATAAATACCCCATAGTGGGATAGCCGGATCATATGGTTTTTCTATTTTTAATTTTTTGAAAAATCGCCATACTGTTTTCCATAGTGGCTTCACCAGTTTGCATTTCATCCAGCAGTGTATGAGGGTTCCCTCTTCTCCACATCCTCTCCAACATTTGTTCTTTTTTGTCTTGTTAATTATAGCCGTTCTGACAGGTGTAAGGTGATACCTCATTGTAGTTTTGATTTGCATTTCCTTAATAATTAGTGACATTGAACATCTTTTCATGTGCCTGTTGGCCATCTGTATATCTTCTTTGGAAAAAATATCTGTTCATATCCTCTACCAGTTTTTGATCGGGTTGTTTGGTTTTTTGTTCTTGAGCTGTTTGAGTTCTTTACATATTTTGGAAATTAACTCCTTGTCAGATATATGATTTGCAAATATTTTCTCCCAGTTGGCAGGTTGTTTTTTTCCTTTTGTTCATGGTTTCCTTTGCCTTGCAGAAGCTTTTTAGTCTGATGTAGTCCCATTTGTTTATTTTTTCTTTTCTTTCCCTTGGCTGAGTAGACATGGTGTTCGAAAAGATGCTGCTAAGACCAATGTCAAGGAATGTACTGCCTATATTTTCTTCCAGAAGTTCTGTGATTTCAGATCTTATATTAAAGTCTTTAATCCATTTTGAGTTGATTTTTATGTATGGTGTAAGATAATGATCTACTTTCATTATTTCACACGTGGCTGTCCAGTGTTCCCAAGACCATTTATTGAAGAGAGTTTCCTTTCTCCATTGTATGTTCTTGGCTCCGTTGTCAAAGATTAGCTGTCCGTAGATGTGTAGTTTTATTTCTGGGCTTTCAGTTCTGTTCCATTGATCTGTATGTCTGTTTTTGTGCCAGTACCATGCTGTTTTGGTTACTGTAGCCTTGTAGTATATTTTGAAGTCAGGGATTGTGATACTTCCAGCTTTGTTCTTTTTTCTCAAGATTGCTTTGACTATTTGGGGTCTTTCATTGTTCCACATAAATTTTAGATTCTTTGTTCTGTTTCCGTGAAGAATGTCATTGGGATTCTGATTGGGATTGCCTTGAATCTGTACATTGCTTTAGGTAACATGGACATTTTAACTTTGTTTATTCTTCCAATCCACGAGAATGGAATATCTTTCCATTTCTTTATGTCTTCAGTGTCTTCAGTGATGTGTTATAGTTTTCAGTGTATAGGTTTTTCACCTCTTTGGTTAAATTTATTCGTAGATACTTTATTCTTTTTGTTGCAGTCATGAATGGGGTTGTATTCTTGACTTCTCTTTCTGCTTGTTTGTTATTAGAGTATAGAAATGCAACTGATTTTTTTAAGTTGATTTTGTACCTTGCAACTTTGCTGTAGTTGTTGGTTATTTCTCATAGTTTTCTTGTAGATTCTTTAGGGTTTTCTATATATAGAATCATGTTGTTTGCAAACAGCGAGAGTTTTACTTGTTCCTTTCCAATTTGGATTCCTTTCATGTCTTTTTCTTGCGTGATTGCTCTGACCAAAACCTGCAGTACTATGTTGAATAGAGTGGGCACCCTTGTCTTGTTCCTATTCTCAGACAGATGGCTTTCAATTTTCCACCATTATGATGTTGGCTGTGGGTTTGTCATATATGGCCTTTATTATGTTGAGATACTTTCCTTCTATACCCATTTTATTGAGAGTTTTTATCATAAATAGATGTTGGATCTTGTCAGATGGTTTCTCTCCATCCGTTGAGATGATCTTGTGATTTTTATTCCTCATTTTGTTAATGTGGTGTATCACATTGATTGGTGTGCAGATATTGAACCATTCCTGCGTCTCTTGTATAAATCCGGCTTGATCATGGTGTATGATCCTTTTAATGTATTGCTGTATTTGGGTTGCCAATATTATGTTGGGCATTTTTGCATCACTGTTCATCAGTGATATTGGCCTGTAATTTTCCTTCCTTGTGTTGTCCTTGTCTGGTTTTGGTATCAGGGTGATGTTGGCCTCGTAGACTGAGTTAGGAAGTATTCCATCTTCTTTAATTTTTTGGACTAGTTTGAGAAGGATAAGTACTAACTCTTCTTTCAACATTGGGTAGAGTTCTCTAGAGAAGCTGTCTTGTCCTGGAGTTTTGATTTTTGGGAGCTTTTTGATTACTATTTCGGTCTCTTTACTTGTGATTGGTCTATTCAGATTCTCTATTTCTTGTCTCAGTTTTCAGAGGTTTTATGAGTAAGAATTTATCCATTTCTTCTAAGTCCAATTTGTTGGCATATACACTCATACTTTCTTATGCTTAATTTTTACGTGGCATATATTTTTCTATCCTTTTACTTTCAATCTGTGTGTGTCTTTATCTTAAAAGTACATCTCTCATAGACACCATAAAGTTCAATCTTACTTTTTGATTTACTCTAACAGTCTCTACTTTTTAATGATGGATTGTTAGTCCATTAGCATTTAATGTACTTTCTTACATGGTTGGGTTCTTGTCTGCCATTTTGTTTTCTCTTTGTCCATTGTTTTGCCTCTTAGTTCCTCCTTTCTTACCTTCTTTTGGATTATTGTCATATTTACATTATACTCTGTTATATTTATTTAACGTTTACTAGCCCTTTGCACTAAGTTTTATGGTTACTCTAAAGATTACAACATATATGTTTTTTCTTTTTACATGATACTGAGTGCTACCATACTCCACTTTATCTAAAATGTAGAAACTTTCCAATACTATAGGGCAGTTTACCTCCTGCCCCCAATTCCCTATGCTATAGTTGTCATGTGTATTACATCTACATGTGTTATAAACTCTACAGAAAGATGTTATTTTTTGCTTTAAACAGTGCCATGAATTTTAAAGAGAAGAAATATATGGTCTTTTATATTTACCTACATAATTACCATTTACAGTGACCGTCATTCTTTCCAGTAGATAAGAGTTTCCATATGGTGTTATTTTTCTTCAGCCTAAAGAACTTCTTTTCTTCCATTAAAAAATATAATGCATTTTTGTTAGTGATGAATATTCTGGCTTTTTTTAAATATGAAAATATCTTGTTTTTCCTTTAATTTTGAAGGATATTTTCTCTGGCTTTTGAATTCTAGTTGACTAATATTTTTTCCCTTCAGCACTTTAAAGATGTCATTCCATTGTCTTCTGGCCTCCATTGTTTGTTATAAGTTACCATAATTTATATTATTCTTCCTCTTTATGTAAAGTGTCATTTTTTCCTCTTAGTGCTTTCAATATTTCCTCTTTGTCCTTGGATTTTAGCAGTCTTCTATAATGTCCCTAGATGTGATTGTCTTTGTATTTATCCTGTTTCTAGTTTTCTTAGCTCCTTTTATCTGTAAGTTTATAGGCTTCTCCCAATTTTAGAAATTTTCAGCTATTATTTCTTCACAATTTTTTTGCCCTACTTACTGTTTCTTCTTTTTTCAATCTTCCAAGTTTATTGATGCTGTTTTCTGCTACCTCCAATGTTAAGCTCACCCAGTGAATTTTCCGTTTCAAATATTGCATTTCGGGGCCAGCCCTGTGGCCAATTGGTTAAGTTCGCATGCTCTACTTCAGCCACCCGGGGTTTCGCCAATTCAGATTCTGGGTGTGGACCTAGCACTGCTCATCAAGCTATGCTGAGGCGGCGTCCCACACAGCAGAGGCAGAAGGACCTACAACTGGAATATACAAGTATGTGCTAGGGGGCTTTGGGGAGAAGAAGGAAAAAAAAAAGATTGGCAACAGATGTTAGCTCAGGTGCCAAACTTTAAGAAAAAAAACAATAAATATTGTATTTCTGAGTTCTACAGTTTCCATTCCATTGTTTTTTTTATAGTTTTCCTTTCTCTGTTGACATTTCCTGTAAATTCATCCTTAAGTCTTTGAAAATATAACTTTTCTAAAACCCTTTTCTGCTAATTCTAACAGCTTGATTATCTTGGGGGTTAGTTTCTATTGACTACTCTTCCTCTTGACTGTGGGTCACATTTCTTGTTTCTTTGCGAGTCAACTGATTTTTGATGCATACTGGATGTTGTGAGTGTGCATTTACAGATTTTCTGGATTCTCTTATCTTCATCTGAGGAACGTTGGTGGTTTTTTTCCCTTGCAGGCAGTTAACTGACTAGACTCACCCTCCACACTCTGCCTCTTCCACAGCAGGCAGCAGCTAAAATTCCTTGTAGCTTTCCAGCTGTTGCTTTTCGCTGAGAATCTTGGATCCTCTCCTGTGTGTGCACAGTTCAGAAGTCAACCGAGGATTTGTGGATCTGGAGGGTACCTTGTCCATTGCTTTCCTGTTTCTGCTCGGGTCTTCTTCTTTCCCTTGGACTGCCCCCTACCCGACCCCAGCTCCACTTTCCAGCTTCTCAGACCTAAACTCTGTCTTTGACTCTTCAAGCCACAAAGAGTTTGGCTTTCTGGGTGAAGTTCTGCCATCTTGTTCCATGTGGGTTGAGGGATGCTTACGGCAAGAAATCCGTAAAGCTGCAAATTTAATCCTGTGCAGTTTGCTGCTTTCAGTGATCAACTTCTGTGCTGTTTCTACCTGATTTTTGTTGCTCTCCAGTGCTTTGAAATAGTTATAATTGTTATCTGTGGGAAAGTTAATCCATGGTAAGCTACTCCACTGTCATTGAAAGTGGAACCATTTAGCTGATTTTCGTTTTTATGCAGACTTTTAAGTGGCAAGTTTAATTCATGGAAGCTCACTGTAGATATTAATAATTTTATATTTATTTCTGCTATTTGATTTTTAGCTTCCTCTTTTTATTTTTTTAATTTTTGGTAAGTTATATTCTTTGTTTCTACTCTTTTATAATTACCTTGGCATTTTACCACATTTTTTATGTATAACTTAAATACTAAATTATAACCACATATTGTCTGCCTCTATGCAATAATAAAAGGTGTCTAGAACACTTCAGCTCTGATCGTCTTCCCCCAACTTACAAGCTGGTATTCTCCAATATTTTGGTTCTGTGTGTATAGTATAATGCACACAAAAATGTTACAAAACATCACAAAGCAGATACCATCCTCAGGGTAAAAAGATAGCACATCACCAATGTACTAATTTCCTAGGGCTTCTGGTACTAAGTACTACCAACTAGGTGGCTCAAAATAACAGAAATTTATTGCCTCATCCTTCTAGTGGTTAGACATCCAGATTCAAGCTGTCGGTAGGGCCGTGCTCCCTCCTGGCTTCTGGATCTTCCCGGCAGTCATAGGCGTTCATTGGCTTGTGGATGTATCACTCCAGTCTCTGCCTCCATCGTCACGTGGCCATCTGCTGCCTGTGTGTCTGCTTCACGTGCTGTTTTCTTCCTAGAAGGACGCCGGTCATACTGGATTAGGGCTCACCCTGGTGATCTCTTAACTTGATTACACCTGTAAAGACCCTATTTCCAAATTAGCTCACATTCGCAGGTACATATCTTTCTGGGGGACACAATTCAACCCATAACAACCAGTACCTTAAAAGTGTCCTCGTCGTTTCTCCTTGCAGTTACTTCCCTGCACTCCTTCCCAAGGTCAGTGCCCACCATCCATCTTACAACACTAGTTCGCTAGTGCTTGACTTTCAGCTCTTTCTAAATGGGATCGTCTAGACCATCACTCTCTGCTAGAATGTTCAGTGATGATGAAAATGTTCTGTATCTGCACCACTGTGGTTGCTAGTGGTCACGTGTCTATTAAGCACTTGAAATGCGGCTTAACTGAGGAACTGAATCTTAAATTTTGTTTAGTTTTAATTAATTTAAATATAAATAGCCACATATAGTCAGTGTCCATCATATCGGACAGCACAGGCATGGTCTATATTCTTTTGTGTCTGGATGCCTTCATTCAACATTGTTTTACAGATTTATCCAGGTGTTAACATGTAGCTTTGGTTTGTTCATTTCTAATACCTGTATAATATTCTATTTTATGTATATACCATAATTCATCTATTTTTTGTAGACGTTTGATTTGTACTTTTTGGCTATTACAAGTAATGCTACTGTGAACACTCTCATCATGTCTCTTAGTGCACATATGCCCATATTTCTGAAAATGTATACTTAGGAGTGGAATTGCTTATGATCAACTTTAGTAGGTAATGCCAAATTGTTTTCCCACAGTGGTTGTGCCAATTTCTTTTGTTCCAAGAGTGTTTATGAGCTCCCATTGATCTACATCTTCACTAATCATCAAAATTACTTAGTCTTTTAAATTTTAGCTACTGATGGGTACATACTGGTATTTCTTTGTGGTTTTAATTTACATTTTTCTGATGAGTAATGTTTATTGACCATTTTGACATTATGTTTTGTCAGTGCCTTTTCAAATTTCTTGACAGTTTTTTTTAAATCTTTTTATTGATTTTTCTGGGTTGGAAATCTTTCAGTTGTTTCTGGGTACAAGTTCCATGTATTCCAGGTATTTTCTCCCACTCTATGTTTGCCTTTTTACTCATTTAACGGTATCTTTTGATGCATAACAGTAATTTTAATAAAGTCTAAATTAGCGTTCTTTCATGTAATGTTTTTTGAATCCTGTTTAATAAATCTTTCCCTACACTAAGGTCATGAAGGTATTTCCTTGTATTTTCTAGACGCTTTGTTATTTTGCCTTTCTGAAATTTATTTTTATGTATTCCATAAGGAATATATAAATTGTATTTTTTTTTTCCACATGGCCTATCAATTGACCCACCACCATTTATTTAAAAGACCATCTTTGGGGGCCAGCCCGGTGGCGCAGCAGTTAAGTTAGCACATTCTGCTTCGGTGGCTCAGGGTTCACTGGTTTGGATCCCAGGTTGTGGACCTATGCACTACTTGTCAAGCCATGCTGTGGCAGGCGTCCAACATATAAAGTAGAGGAAGATGGGCGTGGATGTTAGCTCAGGGCCAGTCTTCCTCAGTAAAAAAAGAGGATTGGTGACAGATGTTAGCTCAGGGCTAATCTTGCTCAAAAAATAAATAAATAAAATAGAAAAATAAAAAGACCATATCTTTTCCCACCATTCTGCCGTGCCACCTTTGTCATAAATCAAGTTTCCATATATGCATGGGTCTGTCTCTGAGCTATCTATGCCCTTCCTTTGGTCTATTCATCTATTCTTGCTCTGGTACCACACTCTTAATTACTGTAACTTTTTAATAAATTTTCACATCTCTTACAAGTCTTGTCATATTGTTCTTCTTTGCTAAGAGCATCTTGGCTTTTCTTTGCATTTCCTCATCCCTTTAAATGCATCTTAGGGCACCTCACTGACCTTGAATCTAGCTTTAACGTAACACACGGTGTATATATTAACTTGTAATATTTTAAATTACAGACAACATAATACCAATGCCCCAGCTCAGAGGAAGGTACAGGTGCATCTTAGAGGGATCACTGGTGCCTGTGAACCAAGTAGGCTCTGAGAGACTGGACTGGATGGGATGAGATAAATCTGGTGTGACAAGCTAGTGAAGGCCAAGAAATGGACACCTAATTCCACCCTCTTGGGTTTTAGTGTCATTCTCAGGGAGAAAATGGAGAAAGACCTGTGAACCCGAGAATGTCTGTCTTGTTCACTATTTATTGTATTCCTGTGGCTGGTTGTACAGTCGGCATTGAATAAGTATTTGTTAAATGAGTGCATATGTGTATATAAAATATGCTTCTCAGAAGACGTTGTATAGCCATGAGTTTCACTCTTTGCCTTAGATGCTAGAAAGCTTAAAACCAAACTTTTAATAGCCTGTGAGATTTTGCTGTTTTGTGGTTTTACCTATTTCTTTCTTCTTTTTCTTTACCGAGGTAACGTTGGTTTATAACATTATATAAATTTCAGGTGTACATCAGTGTATTTCAGTTTCTGTGTAGATTGTATCACGTTCACCACCCAAGGACTAATTACCGTCTGTCACTGTCCACGTGTCCCTTTACCCCTTTCGCCCTCGTCCTATCCTCCCTTCCCCTCTGCTAACCACCAGTCTCATCTCTGTATCTGTGTGTTTGTTGTTGTTTTTATCTTCCACTTATGAGTGAATACCTGTTTCTGTTTTAAGTGTTATACGCATTACCTCAAGTGTTTTTGGAAATAACTGCATAGATTTTTCTTTTTAGTGTTGACTCTAGTGATTACCTGTCAGTGATTCTAGAAGTTTGTTGACTTTCTACATCCCTAAATGGAAACAAACTTGCCAGTTCCTTAGCACATTAAGCTCCTTTCTATTATAATTCAGTTTCAGATTATATCCAATTTCTCATATTTTAAAATACTCAAATTTTATGATGGAGAAACTGCCAAGTTATCCTGTTTCTCCAATTTGTATTTCCTTTCCTTCTTGAAAAGATGGGTGTAGTTGATGAGACTTACATAAAGCACATGTTAATTAGTTTTCTGCTCTAAATATTAAAATTCTCTGTTTTTTAATACAGATGTGGAATTAGAAGAAGCTATTAGAAGAAGTCTTGAGGAAATGTAATTAAAGATATTACCGCACAACATCAAGTGACCTTGAAGAGACTCAAAATAATGAATTCTTGAGTTTGTTTTCTAAAGGATGCCAGAAATCTACTAGTACAAATGTATTTGAAAACATGCTTTTTTTCTTTTACATGTTCAAAATATGATATTTGCTTTGTATTTTTGTGCTATTTTGCAAAAATGTACAGAGGAATAGAATACATGTTAATGCAAATATAAATCATGTATTCTAATATAAGTATCACAGTTTCCCAGTTAACATAGAATTCATATATTTAGGTTAAAAGAATTTAAAAAAAATAGAAAAGCTCTTGACTATTGTTTATATGTTTCCCAAATAGCATTAGTTCTTTATCTGTACTGTACAGATGATTCTGGGTTTTTTTCAGGAGTGAAAATGAATATAAATAAAGCTGTCATAGCTCAGTTTCTCTGTAAATTCCACTTATCGTGGCACTAATATATAATACCTTTGAGATCTTTGCTTATGATTATTAGAAGAGAGTAATGGAAACTGATCATGGAAACAGATTAAAAATTTTACCAGCATGTTCTTTGTGGATTTCACTCAGATGTGTATTCCTGCTTTAATTAGATGAGCACATTGCGGGAATAAAAAAAGACCCCTAATTTCTTTGAAATTATTAAAAAGAAACCTTTTCCATTCCTTTTACCTGCTTAGACTTTTATGTGACTTGTATTATCTACTGTGTAAAGGGAA
This sequence comes from Equus przewalskii, assembly GCF_037783145.1. Lineage (NCBI taxonomy): Eukaryota > Metazoa > Chordata > Mammalia > Perissodactyla > Equidae > Equus > Equus przewalskii. The sequence continues at coordinate 54,443,106 of NC_091849.1, forward strand.
TGATGTCAAAATATTTGCATAGAGTTAAACTTATTTTTAATAATATTAGTCTTTTTTTATATATATTTGTGTAAACATATTCTTCAAAAAATAATGTTGACAGTCTACTCAGGATTAATCTTCCTTAACCCTTTAAAATTTTTGTTTCATATGGAAAGAACTATCTTCACTTTATTCATTAAATTGTCAGTTTTCCTACTTTGAGTATTACATATTTAATTTTTAAATGTCGAGGCCCTCATTTTGAATAATAAAAAATATTACATAATTAGAAGACTAAGAAGGGCTTGTCAAACTATTTGTGTGTATATGCTTCATGTTATTTGACCAGAAATGTCATCCCTAAAATTCTGAATGGTAATTACTTACCAAACTTAAAATTTTCTATAAATATAAATTTTTTTCTTTGACAAAAAAAATCATGGCTAGAAATTCTTTCTCTGCAACTAGATATTTTAGTGTGAAATAGCATTACTTTTTAAAAAAAATTACCGTAGTCTTTTCAATTCACATTGGAAACCATTTTGTGTTTTTATTTCTTAAGATGTCTGTTCTATACTACCTGCTTGCATTTTTTTTAAGTAGAACTCACGGCTTGAGAATTTACCAGTCATTTTTCCAAAATGACCACACTGTACTTTTAATTTATATGTTAAAGTGGCCAAGCAAGGCTTTAGGAGGCAGTCACTGAGCCAGACCTCAAAGACATCTATCTGCGGGAGCTTGCTCAGCAGTGAGGGCCACAAAGGACGTTCCAGAAAGAAAAGGGCTTAAGCAGATGTAGGGAAGAGGAAGAAACAGCACCTCTTTGCCAGAGGGGCCACACGTGGGTGTGATGTACACTGACGTTCTAGTTAGAAGCTTTTGTAGTGTGTATGGTAGAGAGGAAGTGAAGCTTGGCATTTGATAGGAAAGGAATATTTCACTGTGACCTTTAAGAAAAGGTAATTGGGTTGTTTAATGGTGTACTTAATCATTGTCACTGATTGTATTTCTACTTGTTAAGCAATTAAAAATCATTTTTAAATTACTTCATAATTTGAACTTGATTTAGACACAAGAGGGAGATGTACTCTGTGGATGATATTACAGAAAGTTATATGGATTATTAAATTATAAAAGTAAATGTTTCTAACATTGATAAAGATGCTTATCTTTTTGTTACATCATTCATTCATTCACTCACAAAGTATTTATTGAGTATTTGCCACGTGCCAGTGACTATTGTAAGCACTTGAGATGTGCCAGTGAGCAAAACATATCCCACACTCCTCTATGGAGCACACATTGGGGAATGAGGCGGGCTGGGATAGAGTGATGGAAGATAAGCAAGTATATCTGGTGGTGATAAGTGTAATAAAGAAAAACAGGGAAGGGAAAGATAATAAATAGTGTAGGCATGGGGGGCTTACTATTTTTAATATGGTGGCCAGAAAGGATCGTGCCCAGGTGAACTTGAGCAAAGACCTGAAGAAGGTGAGGGAGTGAGCCATGCAAGTATGTATGGGGAAGAGAATTCCAGGCAGAGGGTGAAAAGGTCTAGAAGGGAGCTTGATCTATCCATGGGAAAACAAGGAGGCTAGTACGGCGGAGCAGGATGAGCTAGGGCAGTAACAGGAGATGAAGACCTTGAGGCCTTTCTGAGGACCTTGGCTTTCACTCTGCAATGAGGAGCCCTTGAAGGTTTCAGAGGATAAGTGCTGTGATCTGCCTTATTTAGAAGGATTACTGTAGTTAGAGAACACGCCTGAGCGGCAGGAGCAGAAGCATTAAGACCAGATAGGAGGGTACTGCAATAATCCAGACGAGAACTTTTGGAGGCTGGGACTGGAGTGGCAGCCCCAGAATTGGAGAGAAGAATCTGGATATATTCTGAAGGTAGAGCTGACAGGATTTACTTACGGATTGGATCTAGGATATGAGAGACAAAGAATCCAGGATGATTCCAGAATTACTTAGTAGACTTTCAAACCATTCACAGAATGTCTTTGGATTCCGAGTTGGTTTCATGCTATGACAAAATATATTTGATGGCATCAAGTAATCCTCTACATTAATAGTTTATTAATATTTAGATTGAGTTCAGAGTTGTTGACAGGAAAAATTCACTAGAATTCAAACACACAAGATACTTATTTGGGCAATTAGAATTGCAATTCAGGGAGCAGAGATCCAGGTAGAAACGCAAATAATGTCCCGATTACAGGAGAGGGACTCGGGTTTACGGGGAAGAGGGAGGAAGATGAGCTGTGCTGTGTGAGGGAACAGTTTATTAGAGCTAGATGTGGTAAGGCTAGGTTCTTCAGAGACTGATGACTCGGTCATCGGCAATGTGCAGTTCCATCAGTCCCTACAGATGGGGTATTCTTGTGCTTTCACTGACTCCCTGGAGTGTCGGCAGTTTGGTGCAGTTTGGCAGATAAAACAAGACTGCAAGGCACTTCCTCTGAATGGCTGCTCTGGCTCTGTTTTAATATGGCTTCTCTCTTGTCTTTCACAGAGGGGCCTGGTATCCAGGCTTAAGGGCCTCATCTCTGTTCAAGCATATGAAGAACTTTGATCTCAGATTAAAGGTGGTAATTCACCTTAAACTGTTATTATGTATCATTTTATGTGCCTTGCACGTTCTCATCCTTGCACTATGGGGCATGTAGCTATAATGAGATGGCAGCAAAGCACAAATTTTTAAGTAGATAAATTTTTGTACTCCCAGGCCTTTTCCACTTCCACTGACATTTATGGTGTCTGACCTAGTGGCCTACTGCATGTTTTCATTCTTAATAGATTTAAATAAACTGAGTGTAAAATGGCCTTAATTAATACCAATTATTTCACTCGAATTCCAACAGGAGTAATTTTTTAATAGAATAAAAAGTCAAAAATCCCTTCAGTAGAACAGGTGGAAATAAGGGAAATTCACTTTGCTTCCTACTACATCCAGCTAGACAGAAAAGTGGGGTAGCTTCCCCCCCCCCCCCCCATAAGCTTCAGTGGAGGTGTCCAGGCTTGCTTTATTCTCCTCTCAGGAGGGACGACCAGGACCGGTCAGGCAGGTTTAGGAGCGGTACTCGAAGGCCATCAGTTCCACAAAGGGACCTCTTGCATCAAAGGCCTTGACCGTTTCTGGTTTTGCTGTGAATTACTGGTGCCGGGAGAAAGCAGGCGAGGGTACCCTCACCCCCGTGGCGGGGATTTTGTGCTATTTTGCCAAAACGCAAAATAGCGGGGGCGACCTGGCGACTTTGGGCGGCCCGGAGGGCCGGGGCCGCACGGGGCAGAGGTCGGGGTGTCCTGCGGGGCTCCTCGGCGGTCTCGGTTGTGCCAGGGCCTGAGAGAAGGATCCGGCGACACGTTAGGGTCCCCCGTTTCTGCGCCCGTCCCGCCAGGTGCCTGGGGGCCGCCGGCTTCGCTCCGCAGGCCCGGCCCTGGCGGCGCCTCCCGACCCCGGCCCGCGGCGGCGCGCCTGCCCTTGTTTGGCCACGCGGCGGCGGCGGGGAAGGCGGCGGCGGGGAAGGCGGCGGAGCGGCGCGTCCTCCGGGCCGCCCCCCGCGGGCGTCAGAGGGGCGGGCGCCCCGCGCGGTGACGGCGACGCCCGCGGCCGCCGCGCTCCCCACTCGCCGCCGCGGAGAGCGCGGTGACCGCCCGCCGCCCCGCCTCGGAGGCCCCGATGGCTCAGGCGAGGATCAACGCGAAAGCCAACGAGGGGCGCTTCTGCCGCTCCTCCTCCATGGCCGACCGCTCCAGCCGCCTGCTCGAGAGCCTGGACCAGCTGGAGCTCAGGTGCGCGGCGGGCGCGCGGGGCCGGGGCCGGGGCTGGAGGTCGGGGGCGGCGCGGCGTCTGCGCCGGGGGCGGGGGGTCCCGTCCGCGCCGGGTTGGCGCGGGGGGGCGCCTGCCGCGGCGGCCACACCTGCGAGCGCGCTCCTGCGGCCGCGCGCCCGGGGGACTCGGGGAAGAGAGAAGTTCGGGAGCCGGTGTTTGAGGTTAGGGGCTGTGACCTCGCGGGTCTCCAGAACTTCGAGAACCTTCGGTGTGCCGGCGTGTGGTCTTCCCAGATGTCTTTAGTTTATTCTTTCCCACTTAGGCATTTTTAAGAGAGGCAGCAGCTTAGTGGCCCATAATGGGAATGATCGGTTTCTTTGCTCGAGAACACTTCCGAGCAAAAAAAGACAAATTAAAACTCCAGGCATCCATCTGATAGCCAGGAGTAGAGAGAAGGAGGGCAAGCGAGGGCTGCGTGCTTCGCGGCCTGCAGACCCCCGGCCCCTCTCCCCGCTGCTGCGCTCGGCCGCGGGTCTCCGTGTTGGCCCTGCGCCCCCTTCCCCGGGGCTGCGCCGACCCCTTCCTGAGAGCGCTAGTCACCGGCCTCAAGGCTGAAGATGGTCCCCGGTTTTCCCTCCTAGCTGATTAAGACTTTATTAATTAATATAGCGGGAGGCTTGTGTAGGATTTGTAAATATGTATCATAAATTTTGGAAAGACTTTTTTCCTTTAACATTGTATGGAAACTTTTATGTCTTTCCTATAAACAATTGTGTCGCTCAGGTTCCTGGGTAAATTGTGTGCAGGTGGAGTTAAATGGAAATCTCATTGAGGCACCGCTGAAACTGCACAGAATTGTTTCCCATAGTTTTCGCCGGGTTCTGAGTGAGCAACGGAGTGTGTAAGCCGAAAGTTGTAAGAAGCGACGCCTGTATGTCTTTGTCTCCATTAATGTAACAAAACAAGAAGAGGTGGCTGTTTGACCAGAAAGAGCATTAATAACCACAGTATATCTTAGCAAGTGAGGCATTTATGATTATTGTTACCCCGAGAGGAGAGTCAAAAAATGAGAAATTCTCCACCCACAATGGTTTCATGGATGGCAATGGATAGAGAAACCTGAGCCAAAAACCCCGTTCTGGGGTTCTGCGCACAGCGAGGGAAACCGACCGGAGAGGAGAAGTGCTGCCCCCGGCTTGAGCCTCCTGCGGAGCAGAGCTAGAGACCCGGGCCTTGAGACGTCCCTCCCAGTGCTATCTTTCCTTTCATGTAGCAGCGCAACAAGGGACTCCCGGTCTCCCCCAGGTCTGCAGAACTTTGAGGGCGTGTTCTCAGCCGTCGGGAGTCTCTCTTCCCTCCGCAGAATAAAGGGATTCTTTTCTTAAAGAAATGAAGAGGATATTGTCCCTCCTTTCTTCACGCTGAGTCATTGTCCCCAAACGTGTAGTAACGCCTCATGTGTGGTAGGTACAGAGCAGTCAACTGCTCATCTTTAAAAGAAAGCCTCTGGTTTTGAGTAGTAGTATAGCCTAACGTTTGATTAGTGTAAAATGAGTCCTGATTACTGTATCAAGTGATTAAAATATAACTTGCTGAATTAACCCTTGAGCTGAGGAGTGTCAACCTACAGAAACAGAAACCAGTTTAAGAGGCAAAGCGTTTGTTTACTTGGGATCAAAGGATCGCAGTTGGGGGAGCACAGATCCTGGGGAAAGGGAGGAAGGTGAGGTGAGTTGTATTAAGAGTTCACTGGTGCCGCAGGACGTCGGGCTGGGTTCGTACTTCATCGATGGGCGTGGGGCTCGATCATCAGGCAGAAGGCCAGCCTTGTGCTTCCCAGAGTGGTTGGCAGTTCGGTCAGCAGTGAAGTCCCGTTGCATCAGTCCCTACAAACGGGGTATTCTTGTTCTCACTGACTCCTCGGAATGTTGGCGGTTTGGTCCAGTTTGGAAGATCAAGAAAACAAGACTGCAGGGCAATTCCTCCACAACGGCCGCTCGGGCTCTGTTTTAATGTGGCTCCAGTCAAGTCCTCTTTCACGTTGGAAGGACCGATTAACATGTGTCTCATTGTTCCTTTTAAGGACTTGCATAGTAATTTTAGACTTTTGTGAGCTTTGTCTCTTCCTTTTAAAAAAAGTAATACTGGCTGAAAACTAAGGAGGTGTTTCAGCAGGTAAATAAAAATAGAGAAAAATGCTAGTGCTGATCCGTTAAAGACTGTTCGAAGGCACACGGGCAATGTCCCAGAGCGCTGCCCTGTTAAGGACTAGCGTCAGGCCCAGGAGAGCAGTATTTACAGAAAAACGTGATATTCATATGTAATTTTGCTCTAATACTTTAATTTCATGTTAAGGACGACTAATAACGCTGTGTGTGAGGTCGAGTCAAACAGTACGGTTGGTACCTACCTAGAAGCTGGCGTTCACTGTTCCCCAGCCACACTAGTTTTGTCAACTGTGGTAAAAACTTCCGTATGAAACTGAAAACAGACTTGTGCTAAATGCTTTATACCTGGAGAGTATGTGATGTTTAAAATGCTTTAAAATGTTTGGCAGCGTTCCATTTGTTTCTAAACTTTACCACACTAGTCTTTCCTTTTTGACTCCATCTCATCTCCGTTTTTGCTTCCTCCTAAAACTGTGATTGCTTTCTCTCCTGATTTTCGTGACCAGTTCTAAATGGTGTCTGATTTTTACATTATCAGTGGTTCAAGACACTCTGCTTATTATTGTTACTTTTGTTTGACAGCACAATTTATAAATAATACACGCTAACGTTTATTCACTTAATGGCTACTGACTATATGCCCGGCCCCAGGCCTTTGTGGAAGTTACTATTACCTCCATTCTCCAGATGGAAAATTCAGGCTTAGGAAGTGAAAAGACTTGTCCGCAGTCACACAGCTAGAACCCAGGAGGTTTGGCTGTGGAGCCTAAAACTTTATGCCTGAATTTTCTTTTAAAGTTAAATATGTCATATTTCAAAATGTAGGACTAGTATATGGATGGATATGTGATTCTAATGAAAGAGGTGAAAATTCCATTTAAATTGGTGTTTAATTCAGTAAATATTGAACACCCATTCTGTGCCAGGTATTGAGTGACTCCTAGAAGGTTCTGGATAGCAATGAAGATGTTTGGGACATGGGGTTGTGGAGAGTGGCAGAGGGGAGAACGACAGGACTGGGAAATTGGCTGTTCCCAGATTTCCCCAATGATCATATTGTGGCTCTCCACTCCTCTTATCAGCCCTTTGCAGCGGCTTACATGACAGCCGGGGAGCGAAGGGTTGGGGCGGGGCTGCTACGCATCATTTGGCTGAAAGTTTCCTGTTGCTTACAGTTTCTTGGGTGTGCCGATGTCACAGAAGTCACAAAACAAGATGGCATCCTAATTAATACTGTCTCACAGTCTCTAATGTGAAAGAGCGCTTTTCATATGCATAGTCATCTGAACCTTTACGGTAGGAGGAGGGCACATATTCTCTCTCCTAGAGATGAAGGAGCTGAGGCCCAGGGGCTTGAGTGGCTTGCCTGAGGCCGTACGACTGATGAGTAGCTCCCAACATTTAAACACCAGTCCCGTTTTTACAGCCAAGTGTCTCAGTAGTGAGTGTAACTGAATATTTTGGTGCTGATTAGGGAAACCTTTCCAAATCTACGCTGCCAAAGATACAAGTGGTCGCTGTGGTCTTCTCTTGATACAAGAGTATTGAATAAGAGATGGGACTGTGATTTTAAGAACCTGTTTTAGAAATTATTTCTTTCAAATAAATCTATGATAGCATTTGCCATTTTCGCTCCTTTTTATGAAAGCACAAATTCTTGTTATTTTTATAAGCCTGAGTTCACAGTGGTAACTACATAATAAACACCACGAAGCTGAAATGTGCCAACACCACTTCTAGGCACATTACACATATGAGCTCGTAATTTTCTTAGTTGATGCTGTCAGTCCCTGTGTTAAAGCCTTTACTGCTTTTCTTCATTCAGTCACAACCACCGTCTCATTATCCCTCTTTCATAAATGAGGACATTGAGGCAAAGAGAACTTAAGTAACTGCTCAAGGTCACACAGCTAGTAAGTGGCAGCCGGGGTTTGAACAGGTGGACGGAACAGTCACTGCATTTCCTCTGCCAGCCGTGTTAGCTCTGGTCCCCGTGGCCACAGGCTGGGGAGATGGCTGTCGGGCCTCTCCTAAGTCTCTCAACAGTTGTCCTTTTGCTATGAGGCTGCCGAGATTTGTGAGGTGCGAGACCTAACGACTGGCTGAGGATGTGTGCACTGGAGCTTGGTCCTCATCGGAGGATTCTGACCAGAATTTCCTTGTGTTCAAGCCTGCTTGGTTGTGATTTCATGCAGAGAGTTTTCCAGGAGCACAGCCCGGGCCAGCCTTGACGTGAGGATAAGTTCTTTCCCAATTTGGACATGTAGCTCTTCCAGGATCTGTTAGTAAAAACAGAACTGCCCCTCTCCGCCAAGAGAAGTGTTGTCAAATGCCGTGTTAAGAAACGTGAAGGATAAAGTGAGATGGTCCAAGGCTTGTCTCACCAGAGTTCCAGAAGAAAATAGTAGAATGGAGGACAGAGACTATTTGAAGATATAATGGCTAACAGTTTTCTAGAACTAATGGAAAGGTTGTAGACAAAAAGATTTACATATGAGTTGAATTTAAGGATACCAGTAGCTGATAAACAGTATAAATATTACTTAAATTAAGTAGAGATCTACATTCAGCTTTTTAAAAGAAAAATTAAAATTTGGTGTAGTCCATACACTGGACAGGTGTGCAGTGCTGAAGGAGGCATTGATTGCCTCCAGGGAGAGGAAGGGGAAGTTGCTAAGGAAAGAGTTCCTGCCAAAAGGTTTGGGTTGTGAAAAAGGATCACGCTGCAGACAAGGGTCAGGGATAAAGAATCCTTGTTCAGGAAGAGGGAAGCGCAAAGGAAAGGTCCGTGATGCCAAAAAAGCCCTTGGAATCTTTACATTTGAACAATGCATTCTCCCTTTGCTGTGAAATGAAACAGGGGTACATGAAAACATATGTAAGAAGTCCTGTAAAAGATAAACTCTGTTTGCACAGGGAAAATGCCCCAGTGGTCTCTGGCCTCAGTGGGAAAAAACCCAAAACTGAAAAGTTCCATCTGGGGGCTGGCCCAGTGGCACAGCAGTTAAGTGCACATGTTCTGCTTCGGCGGCCTGGCATTCACCGCTTCAGATCCTGGGTGTGGACATGGCACCGCTTGTCATGCCATGCTGTGGTAGGCATCCCACATATAAAGTAGAGGAAGATGAGCACGGATGTGAGCTCAGGGCCAGTCTTCCTCAGCAGAAAAGAGGAGGATTGGCAGCAGATGTTAGCTCAGGGCTAATCTTCCTCAAAAAAAAAGTTCCATCTAATTTTTTCTATATTTGGTCTCATTTGATGACAAAATATCTTCTTCATAGGACTGATTTATTATATTTTTTTCTAGAGTGTCTCCTTTTAAACCGTTTTCCAGTTAACAACTCCATGAACTTCTGTTGTAACCTATTGTCATAGATGAAGCCTTCCTTTTTATCATAACATTCAGTTCTCTCTTTATCCTCTTACATTTGAATACAAACTCGAGTGTTGAAAAATTAATCTCTTCTTTCAGCATCTTCTCATTTACCAATCGCATGATTCATCTGTGTCATTGTTTGTGTTTATAGCGTAAATATTACATGTTAGTGTCCACTCAGTCTCTCTCACGGGTGCTGGGCCCTAGTTTGTCTGAGAGTTTGCTGCTGTAAAATGTGTAAGAATGTAATGAATGGCATTGGGGGAGGACCTGATATTGTATTCCTACTATTTTATAGAAGATTGTTTTTAGTTGTGTTTTCCAGCCAAATTTGTCACATAAGCTTCTTACCTGCTCTTTGCTTTTGCTGGCTCCTATAAACACAAAGTCCGGCATGCGTTTAGTGTCTTGATGTGTAAAGAGACCCTGTGACTCTGCAGTGTATCAGTGCTATTTTGGGGATAACAGGTGGGTGACTGTTGGGGAGAAGGCGTGTGTGTGGCTAGGGTGAGGAGGGGGTCCTTATATGGGCAGGACATGTGCTAAACCCTTGGTGAAGTTGTTCCTTCCCTGCTCACGTAAGGCAGCAATCACGGTGACATCTTCTGTGATCTTGTGTTTCTAAGACCTTCTGAGTACTGGGGATAGGTGTGTCACTATTTATCTTGCAAGAGTTGGCAACTTATTTAGTTTCAGTATAATATATAACAAGAAAGTGCCGTGGAAACAGAGCACTTTAAATATACTGGGTTTTTTCCCTCTTGCTCTCCTGAGCCCACAGCCCAGTAACGTGACTGGGCGTGTTCGTGTGTGTGTGTAGTGAGTGCATGTGTGTGTGTAGCTGGAGAAAGGAGTGCTTCCATAGTTGGATCAGGGCTTTATACCAAAAGCCTACAGAGGCATTCTCTTTAAATTCAGGAAAACACAAAGACACCCTTTCTCACCGCCACAGCTTAATACAGTACCGAGGACTTTAGTCAGTACTGCAAAGAAAGAAAATAGGAGCTCATAGGATTGAAAGGGAAGAGAGAAAACTATCATTTTTTGCAGATGATATGATCATCAATGGAGAAGAACCAAGAGAATCAAAAGACAAACCATTAAAATTAATGTGTGAATCACAGTTGCCAGTTACAAGATGAATCTGCAAAAACAGCATTTCTCCAACCAGCAAAAAGCAACTAGATAATGCAATTAAAAATATATTAGCCACAATAGCAGCAATATCCATAAAGGATCAAAACACTCAAAAGAGTCCACAAGACTACCATTAAGAATACTTCAGGGGCTGGCCCCGTGGCCGAGTGGTTAAGTTCACGCGCTCTGCTTCAGGTGGCGCAGTGTTTCGTTGGTTCGGATCCTGGGTGCAGACATGGCACTACTCATCAGACCACTCTGAGGCAGCGTCCCACATGCCGCAACTTGAAGGACCCACAACAAAGAATATACAACTATGTACCGGGGGGCTTTGGAGAGAAAAAAAAAAAAAGAATACTTCAGGGGCTGGCCCAGTGGCACAGCGGTTAAGTTCGCACGTTCAGCTTCGGCAGCCTGGGGTTCACCGGTTGGGATCCCGGGTGCAGACATGGCACCCCTTGGCAAGCCATGCTGTGGCAGGCGTCCCACATATAAAGTAGAGGAAGATGGGCACGGATGTTAGCTCAGGACCAGTCTTTTTCAGCAAAAAAGAGGAGGATTGGCAACAGATGATAGCTCAGGGCTAATCTTCCTTAAAAAAATAAAATAAATAAAATAAAAAAGATATAAATATGAGAAAGGTAAAATGATAACATTAACAGAAGGAAATGTAGTAAAATATCTTAGGACCCAAGGGATGGGGAAGAACCTGAAACAAAACTTCAAAAGCATAAAACATAAGGCAGAACAAAACCAAGAAAAGAGGAATTTGTTCTCTTCAAAACAAGGATCTCTGTTCATGAAGGACATCCCGGAGTACGTTCCTGTGTGACAGGATGGGAGAAGATGGCTGCAGTGTCTGGAACCAACAAGGGATTAATACCTTGAATACACACACAGATCAAGAAGAAGACAGTAACCCCTGGTTAAGAACGAAAAAACCAAACAGGCGAAGGCTGTGAACAGGCTAACAAAGATGAAGGAGTCGGCTAAAATTATTAGTAATGAAAGCGGTGCAAATTAAGTCCTGCGTACCACTGTACGCTTAGTAGACTGGCAACGGATAGAGGGAAGGTGCCGAGTACTGGCAGGGCTGTGGGGACTCTTCTGCTTTGCTGCTGGGAGCAGGGCCTGGTTCAGCCATTCTGGAGAACAATCCTAGTCTCGAGTCAAGTTAAGGGTCCACATGCCCTGTGTCTCTGCATTTCTGCCCTGGGGTGTGTCCTAAGGAGACTCTTTCAGGTCCGTAGGGGACATGTATTCATTGAAGTGTTATGTGTGGTGAGGAAAAGCTGGGGACAAGGTGAGTGTCTCCACGGGGGAGCACAGGGAAGATCGGCGGGTCCCCACGTGGAGTGTTTATCCTTCAGCAATTAGAAGCTGCTGATTAGAGGTACACATAGGAGTGGACGGTTCTCGATAAAATAATGCTGAAGGAAAAAAGAAACAGTGAGATATAAGTGAGTTGAAAATAGACAGATTTTGTAAGAACAAATACAAATAGATAAACGCTACATAAAATGATTGCCCTGTGAGTGGGAGGAAAATGGGAGCTGGGTAAGTGAATTAAAAAGAATAGAAAAATTAAAGAATAAAAAATAAAAAGGAATAAAGAGTTTTTGAAAAATGTTGCTAATGATCTTTAAAACTTGAGTTGGATTGAAGGATAGCGAGATGAGGAAGACAGACCTTCCACGGCGTAACCGTTTTGTTTTCCCGATCTGTGTAGGGTAGAGGCTTTGAGAGAAGCAGCAACTGCTGTGGAGCAAGAGAAGGAAGTCCTCCTGGAAATGATCCACAGTATCCAGAACAGCCAGGACATGAGGCAGATCAGCGACGGTGAGGCCCGTTCCACAGGAGGGCTCGACTTTTACTCACTCCCTTAAGGGACTGGGACAGCGTGGGGCAGTTTTTGCTTCACTAGGCTTCCACGTTTAGTACGAGCAGCAGACAGCAGCTGCAGCTGTCCGTTATTGCAGGAGCCACTTACCCAGAGATCATTGTTGCAGCTGGAAGTGACAGAAAAAGGCCTGCAGGCTCCAGAAGAGCCAGCCCCAGGCAGTGAGGCCCTGCCCTCGACCTCAGGTTCACACTCCTAACTTCAGTTCTTTAGGCGTTACTGGACTGTAGAAGATGTAAAAGCAGAGGGAAAGGTGAGAGATAAAGGAGAGAAGACAAAAGGAGATGAATTGAGGTGTAACTTAAGGACGGAGGGAGGAAAATGCAGAGAAAATAAATTACAATCCAATAAAACCCCATTAATGTAAAATTATGTGATCAATTTCATATAAAAAGCATGACTGACTGCCCGTGGAGGAACAGGTCACTTGTGATTTTCTTTCATTGGCAATAGTCTTCCTGATTTGGCTCCTTTGGTGCCCGCTAGGTCAAGGTAGTGGGCCAGGTAGCTGGTGGGGAACGTGTGCACTCTCACCCCCAACCAGAACTGTTCCACATCCACAGTGGGGTCAGGTCTAGCCTGTCTTTTCACCATCCTGACCAAAGATGAATGAATTTGGGAGGAAGTTACAGGGCAGTTCAAATAGGAGATTGCTGACTTCTTCATGTAAATAATGAAATGTTGGTACAGCGTCCTGTGGGGGAGGAAGACAGTTTCCCTGCCCTCTAGGTCCTTCTGGCAGGTCTAAGAATTAAATTGACATGAGACAGGACAACGGGAGAAAATCAAACAAAGTTTATAACATGTATACGTGGGAGAAACCCAGGAAAACGGAGTAACTCACCAAATAGCTGAAGCCACCACCTTAAATACCATCTTCAGATAAAGGTAAAGGAAGCTGTTGGGGTAGTGATTTGGGACTTCTGAGGGGAGGAAGGTAATTCACATGGAGATGGAGGAGCAAATGTTTGGTGAGCAGATGTTTGCCGTGCCTTGCAGAGACAATGGGACGTGAGACAACTTTGATCAAATGGGCCTTGCCAGGTGCCTTCCTGTCTACACGCCTGGAGTTACCTATGGTGTTACCACCTTCCGGGGACAGGCCTTCTATCTGCAATTTTTTAAGCAGTTACATGGGAAGGTCAGAGTTTCTTTCTGAGTCTTTTGTTCTTAAAAATAAGCCAAAGAGACACATTTTGGGGTGGCACATTCTGATCCCCCGCAGCCCTTTTCCCACTGTTGCCTCTTAGTGCTGGCCAAGACAGACTGTGGCCTCTTTAAATTCATCTGGAAGGGATGAAGTCAGTGTGTAATTTTGAGGCCAGCTTTTGCTCCACTATTGTGGCTATGTTTTCTCAGCCAAAATTGAGGCATCGGATTCTGATATACATGCAGAATATGCCACCCCAAAACATGCCTCTTTGGCTTGAGGGTTATTTTGAGCTGATTATTTTTGAGAAACTGCAGACACAACAGAATCTCTGAAAACCGAGTAGAAATTACCCTTTTGTAAGAGACATTTACGTTTATAAAGGAAACCTCCATTTGTAAAGGTATCTCCCTCTCTGTACCAGGAAGAGAAGGATACCTCTAAATCACAGAAACTTATTGGGGGGGAGAAGCCACCTACTACTAAATCTGCATCACCATGTGACCCTTGAGAATCGGGCTTCCATGTCACCTCCCATAACTGGCCTCCCTCCCTCCCCAGCATCTTTGTCTTTAGCTGAAGATGGTATTTAAGGTGGTGGCTTGGGCCATCTGGGAGAGTTACTCAGTTTCCCTGGGAATCTGCCATGTATGTATGAGGTATACATGTTAATAAACTTCTGGGTTTTTTTTTGTTAATCTGTCTTTTATTACAGGGGGTCTCAGCTAAGAACTAGGAAAGGTAGACAGAAAATTATTTTTCCTCCCTACGTGCACATCCTTATGGAGAGACCCAGGACATCTCACCTCACAAAACCTAGTTATGCTCGCTGTTCACTCTGTTCTGGCTTGATCTCCGTCCAGTTGCAAGTGCCTACCTGCCCAGACTTTTGCAAACGTGACAGCTGGAGGAGTCATCTGGTCTCCCATGCATAAAGACTTCAGCTCACTCTCTGTAATCTGATACACTTTAGCAGTTAATCCTACATACTGTAGTTTTAACCTTTACCTTTAAAAAATTTATAGCAAAAGTGCTTACAGAAAATAGACTTAGTCACAAACGAATGCCTTCGCGTTCTTGACATGGGTAACTTTATGTCTCATACTGATTGATATTTCAAACTTTTTATGTTTAGGAGAAAGAGAAGAATTAAATCTGACTGCAAACCGTTTGATGGGACGAACCCTCACCGTTGAAGTATCAGTAGAAACCATTAGAAACCCCCAGCAGCAGGAGTCCCTAAAGCATGCCACCAGGATTATTGATGAGGTGGTCACGAAGTTTCTGGATGATCTGGGAAATGCCAAGAGTCACTTAATGTCGCTGTACAGCGCGTGTTCATCTGAGGTGCCGCCCGGGCCAGTTGATCAGAAGTTTCAATCCATCGTAATTGGCTGTGCTCTTGAGGATCAGAAGAAAATTAAGAGAAGATTAGAGACTCTGCTTAGAAATATTGAAAACTCTGACAAGGCCATCAAGCTGTTAGAGCATTCTAAAGGAGCTAGTTCCAAAACCCTGCAACCAAGTGCTGAAAACAGATTTAATTAGTTCTCAAACCTAAGAGCACTTACAAATATGGAGGTAAAAATGATAAAATACTATTTGAAGTGGTAACTAGTTCTTTGTTAGGCAGAACAACTCATTAGATACTGATAGTTGTTTTAGATAAGGAAAATATGCCAGTGTCGCCAGTTTTGTGAATAACAGGTAAAACCAGAAATGTTTTAATTATCTTTCTAGAACTTTTTAGATTGAAGTCTTGTCCTGTACTAGGATCTAGCACCTAATACATATATTTTTTTACTTTCCTGTGGCTGAATCCTTAGATGTGGGGAGAAGTAAGTGCTCAGCTGGGGCACCACTGTCACTCTTCCTTTCTGGGCCCGTCTGGCTCGGAGACACACGGGCGCATGGGCGTCTGGTGGACTAGCCATTCTTTACCTTAAGCAGCACACACTTGTACACATCTCCTGTTGACCAGGCAGCAGGCTCGAGGGATACAAGCAATCACAAAATGAGAACCTTGCCCTACATCTTGTTTCACTCCGTAGTTTTTTTAGACATCTGTATCAAATTACTTTCAACTTAAAGATTTATGCCTCTCATAATGTGCATGTATTTCTTGATATACGTGAAAACATGGCATAAAATGTGGGAGAATTCACCTCTAATTTTACCACTGTGAACAACTATGTAGCTACTTCATCTTTTTCCAAATGCATAATTTCTCTACATTTTTAATCATTACGGAAATACAGTGTTGTACCTTGCCTTTAAAAAAAGAGTTAAGTGCAGCTATAAAGTCTGCTTAATTGTCAACTTTTCAGCCTCCGTTCTGTGTAGTTGTAAAATTCACTTTCCCCTTCCCCTTACTGGACGTATAGGTTATTTCACTTTCTTGCTTATTCCTGCAACACATTATGTACATAGAGTATTTCCCTTCTTTTGTTTTTGATTTTCCTTGTGTAAATTCCCAGCAGTGGGATTTACTGGGTCAAAGGGATACATTTTCATGACTTGACATATTACCAAATTTTTTTGTATAAGAGTTATATCAATTTATACTGTCTTCAATAATTAAAATGTAGCTATTACCCCGAAAGCTTTCCAGCATTGAGCATTGTTTTTTTCTAACATTAGACGTGAAACACCTTAATTTACTTTGCATTTTGTTTACTAACAAGGTTGACCAATGTATTGATTATTCCTTCATGTGTGACAACTGAGGCGACTATCGAACACTTTTATTTATTCAAAGTGACGAGGGCCATCGATACATAAAAACCTCAGCTTCCCCCAAGACCACTTCAGAACGAGTGCATCAGACTGCATTTTCATTAGAACAGTAACACTTTCACACTGGGAAGAGAGTCCAGATGCAGATTGATTTTATATTTATCTCTCTCAATGCAAACAACATTGAGATTCATTTTCTGGACAAAAATGCCAAATTAGTCCCTCTTCATAAAAAGCAATTACAATCTAAGCCATTCATGGTTTTGGTTGCCAGCCAAAGACTGCCTCATTTAAATCTTTCCATTTCTCGGGAAACCTTAATTCTCACTGGTAACTGGGGCAACGCTGTTTGATTTCAAGTCAGTGGACTCTGAGTTGCTACCCTCAGGTTCACTGTCAGATAAAGATTTTGTGTGTGCGCCATCTTTTTCTTGATCAGTTTTTTGAAAATTAAGAAGCAGTCCAGTTTGGCTCAAGTTCTCGAGGTCCGTCAGCATCCGTAAATCCCTTCCGCTGGGGGAAATACTCCCCTCCCCCTCGCTCCCTGTCAGCCGGGACTACTTCTACTACACAATTCTCCGGCTCTGCCTCCTCTACCCTTGTATTCTCCGCCGTTGTTTCTTTCCCATTTTCTGTGATGGAGTTTTATTGGAGGCCATCGTGATCACGGACCTGAAGAGCTGGCATCTGCCGTCTCCAAGCGGCTTCCATCCTGGTCTGCAGCATCTCCCCCATCTACCAGCAGCTCGAGCCACATTCCACGGGTGGGGACCTCAGTGTTGATTCTTAACATTTATTTTTGTTTATAAGAATGGAAGTGTAATTTATTTTGACGTGGTGAAACTCCTGAGAGTCATGTTTTTACCTTCATTTAAACTGGTGTTTTTTTTTTTTTTGTGAGTAAGTTTGGCCCTGAGCTAATGTCTATTGCCAATCTCCCTCTTTTTGCTTGAGGAAGATTGTCGCTGAACTAATATCTGTGCCAGTCTTCCTCTATTTTGTACGTCAGTCACCACCACAGCGTGGCTTGATGAGCAGTGTGTAGGTCCACATCTGGGATCTGAACCGGTGACCCAGGGCCACTGAAGCGGAATGCGTGAACTTCACCACCACACCATCAGCCCAGCCCCTAAACTGTCATCTTTTATCTAGATAAAGATTTGGACTATAAGGGAATTGGAGTATGTTTTGCGGTATGTTGACACGTTCCCTGACAGCCCCCTCCAATTCCATACCATTCCTAGCGTGTAACATACAGTCTTAGGCTGGCCCTTCTGCCTCCTTCATGAGCACTGCTTCCCAGCAGAGTGTTCCCATCCCCGCCCTGGCTCCTCCTCGCCCGGTGTGTGGCCAGCAGGACCCCCCGCGGAGTTGATAGAAGAGCACTCAGTGTTCATCCACCGAGGACAGAGTGACCGTGCTGCCTGCTTAATGATCTGCCACATGCAGAACTGACCCTCCTGGTACTGTCATGTGGGAACCCCTGACATTGAAAAAAAAACCCTGGGGCCGGCTTGGTGGCTCAGCGGTTAAGTTCGCACGTTCTGCTTCTTGGCGGCCCGGGGTTCGTCAGTTCTGATCCCGGGTGCGGACATGGCACCGCTTGGCAAAAGCCGTGCTGTGGTAGGCATCCCGCATATAAAAAGTAGAAGATGGGCACGGATGTCAGCTCAGGGCCAGTCTTCCTCAGCAGAAAGAGAAGGATTGGCAGTAGTTAGCTCAGGGCTGATCTTCCTCAAAAGAAAGAAAGAAACCCCTAAAGCTTTCAGAGGGATGGGAAGGGGAGAGCTGACAGTAGCCAATGTGAACTGGTGGCTTCCAGCCCGGCTTCCCGGCCAGAGCATCACTACGTCCTCCAGGGGGCACCATTCACACTGTTGTACACGAACCGCGCCCTCCCTGTAATACAACATAGTCGGCCAAGTGAGGTGTTGTGCATAGGGGCACGAGCGCAGGCGTGGTCCCTGGTACTCATGCAGCTCAGTCCAGCGCTCTGCTCAGAATGCTTAGAATCCACCCAAAGAGGTGATCAGTTAGTAGAACTCTGCTTCAACATTTTAAAATTGGAAAGCATGAGTTTACTAACCGCTCAAAGTAGCAGAGTAAGGATCTGGCAAGCTAAGTGACATGCACTGATTTTTAACTAGGAAACGTCCATGCATTTGTCCCTTTCAAATGACTTGTAATAAATGCTGATATATTTGGAGTACATGTATGTGATAATGCTATTTTTGAAGGCTGGATTTCTGTGTGTGTCCACTCGTACACCAAGCAAGCAAAATGACTTGAACCTTCTGCCTAGGGATGCGACCACATTCCTACATTTTCGATCACGAACTTGAGTAAACAACTCGGACTGGCTCACACAAATCTTAATTATCCAGTCACACTGCTCCACGCGGTAGCAGGCGCGCTCCCCTGGCGTTCGGCGGGCGCTGTGGCCCCGGTGGCGGCACTCACCGATTTCAGTATCTAGTCCAGCTTTTATCTGTAATATTCCAGCGTAATCAGAACAGGTTAAGGCGGGCACCAGTTTGTGTAGGAATTTGACAAATGGGTCAGAAGACTGAAAAACCTGGCATTGGAAAACTGGATCCAGGGAGGATTAAAAATACATCTTCCCAAATGCAATTGGCCGACCTCGGGTCCGAAGATGACACAACCCTGGGACAACACAGAACACCCAGAGGGGAAGCTTTGCTGCAGGAAGACCTGGCGAGGGCGCCCCACCCCACCTCTTCCCAGCAGAGGGCCGGGCCCTGCCCTGTCCTCCCCGCTGTGATGATGCCCCTGAGTTAGGAACTTTAAAGGAGATACAGCATGCAAGGGGCTCCGCATGGTGGCTAACACAGAAAGCGCTTGTTAAATAAATTTGAACTATACAGTTATTTTGTAAACACAGGACTATGTAAATGTATTGTGGGGGCAGGGCAAGAGCCTCAAAACAAGACAAAACAAGTTTTCTTTAACACAGATGGATACTGATAGAAAAGAAACTCAGTTTCCAAGGCAAAATTATTTAAGCCACAGTGCTACTAAATTGCATTAAATATCCACTGTCAATAAAAAGAGTATGCTAAATGTTGGCAGAGTATCTGAAACTGAAAGATTTTTAGGTTGTTTTGTTTTGTTTTCTTTGGTGAGGAAGATTGTTGCTAACACGTTGCCAATCTTCTGCTATTTTGTATGTGGGATGCCACCACAGCATGGCTTGATGATTGGCATGTAGGTCCACACCCGGGATCCAAACTTGAGAACCCCAGGCCACCGGAGTGGAGTGCATGAACTCAATCCCTACACCACTGGGCCAGCCCCTGGTTATTTTGATTTTTAAAGAAGTCACATTAAACCTTTTACTATTTGGTTCCACACTGGTGAGACATCACACATATCACACAAAATTCTAGCTTTGAAACGCATTTTTTTTTTTTTATTATTGGAATTCATCTTTCGTGAAACTGTTATTAAGCAGTATATTTTAAATTAAGCTCGAGGGTATAACTGCAACCCAATAGCAATACATACAAGTGGTTTTCCATTCAAATTTACAAAAGCATTATTTAGTAGTAACAAAAATATAGACGGGGTTCAGTTTTCCTTTTAATCCAAAGTTTTTATTTTTAAAAGACCATTTACCAGCGTCCACTGTAGCTATCTCCAGAGAAGAAAAGGAGCCTTGCCTAACACCAGTGACAACGGCCAAATCACCCAGCGACCTGGGAGGAGGCGACTGGGGATGCCCGAGTCCCCTGTGGTTTTGCATATTTTCCGTTAGCAAATAAATTCACCTGTGTGATGGGCTGACATGTCTGAGGGTGAAACCTAAAGAGCGACACTAGCACACATACTTTAACAGTTTAAACGGAACACAGCCACTGTTCATTAGGAGACTGTGCCACGTGGGACAAATCTTCACCCGGTCAGTTCATTCTGTTTTCAGACAGACGGACACCTGAATGAGACAGTCATGGGAGCACGGCAGCAAGTAACCAGTAACTACCTGAAAGGTTTCAAAAAGGACGTGAACCATCAGCAATATCTTAAAGTAGTTCACTTCCAGTTGGGACGTTAGGTCCTGAGGCCAGTTCCCCATTCTGTGATCTTCAGAGCAGGTCCCAGGCCCTGAGTCCCAGGCACAAGGGAGCACTCTAGCGAGAGCTCTTTCCAGGCCAGTGTCTGGAACCACCATCCCACTGCGGTCCACGAGGCAGGGGCTCAGCCTCTTTTTGTCGTGTTAGTTCTACTTTATTTTGATCAAGTACATACGTGCTGTCAACTTTGGGCAGATAACAAGGAAACCATTTAGCCCGGCTTTATTTAACTATGCTGCCTTATACAGGCTATTCTGCATGCTGTTTAATTCCACAGACGGACTGAAAGAGGGAGAGGGACCCTGAGGAACCCTGACACACGGCGGTTACCCCACAGCTACGTCTGTGCTGCGATTAGCCGTCACGTGAGATGGTGCATCGGAGCCCAAGGGCACAACCTGGAGTCTCAGACAAGTTTCTCTTTTGCATCTACAGTCCATTAAAAATTAGCAGTGAAGTTATTTAAAAGATTTAAGGGCGGGGGGGGGGGGCGGGGGGAGTAGAATTAATGCCAATTTTGAAAGTTTTAGAATTAAATTGAGAAAGTAACCTGCGACTTGTGGCTGATTTTCAGGTCTACCTAATTATTTAAAATGACTAATTATGGTTAGGTTTAAAATACAGAACTGCAAATTAACAATTCAAATGTGACAAAGATCTCTCTTCGGTTCTTGTAAAAAAGAAAAAAGGACAAAACTAAGTATGTAAAACTATAATACAAATATCACGAGAACTGCAACCATCATCAGAGATTACATTTTTTATATAGAATAACAACAAACTTTTACCCACACACATTTAATATGAAATAGCACACCATATTACATAACGTATTTTCCTGTCCTAAAAACCCTAAGACTACTTGCTGCAAAATATATTTTGTGCAAAAATTAGAGACCGTATTTCCAGGGAGTAGAAGAGGGAAGAGGAATGACTGGCAGGTGTCGACTGTTAGGAACTGAGTTCTTCCCCCAACACCTATCCCGCTGCCAGCAATGGGAGTGGTGACAACTGGGGACATAAAAATCAACATTTTATATTACTTTGAAACAGATAATACCAGATTATTCCAATATTATGAAGAGCAAACATTCACTCTTGACCACTTAATGAAGACACGCTCCAGAAAATTCCATGATGTTCTCAACATTATTCCAGATAGCTGATGGGGGTGGTATAGATGGAAGACTTTAAAAAAAGGGATAGAGGAACATGTAAAGAAATATAGAAAACATTATGCATTTAGTACAAATCATGAAAAAGGACTTTATGACACATTTTCCAAGAAATGTTATTTTTACATATTTTGAAAGCCTGTAAAAACCAAGTATATTGCAAGGGGTTAAAAACAAAGTCACTGATGAATGATAATCAGTTTTGACGGAGTTCATGCGATTATCTTAGTTGGAAAGCTACTGTCCCAAGTCACAAATTTATGCTCTGCCGCATGATTACATATTAAAACCATTTCTCAAAAGAAATTATTTTGCATTTGGTGCTGACACAGCTCTTGAGAAAGTGTTATACAAACCGAAGGTTATAGAAATTTTTAAGTGATAGTCTTAAAATACCATACAAAAATGTGTAAACAAAAAGATGCTTTAGAGTTGCAGGCATTATGAAATCCATAATGTGGACTAAGACAAAAGATCATCTCTTGTGCATTTTTAAAGATTGTTAGCATAATCCTAAAAGTTCAGAATTACATTTTCAGTCAGCAGCAGAAGGTGCCAGAGGCACCAGCGACTTCCCAGGACCCAGGGACTGACCGCAGGCGGGCTGTTGATCTCCTCAGGGACGCGGCCAGCACAAGCTCGCCACGCTTAGGGATGGACGGACGAAAAAGATTTTGCAGCAAGTCTCACCTGGGAGATGCTCTAGCATTAAAACATTTATAATCCTCTTTTATCTACCCTGTCAGAGAGGAAAACTGCTTTTAAAAGATATTATAAACAATATAAATTCTGATAGTAAAGCACTGTAAAAATTAGGTATGATATTTTTGGCACAAAGCACTTTTTAAATCTGAGCTCATTTTGCAAAATATATGTCTGGAATTTCTTATTTGAAAATAAAACTTTTTAACATACACACAATGTGTAAATGGTCTTACAAATGAATTAATTAGATTCTATGTTTCCTTAAATACTGCACATACGTTCAGTTTATTTCGGCACCAGATACCTGCATGCATACCTCCACACTCCACGTTAGACGGATATTGCACAGTAACATTGCCAACATACACACTAATGCAGTCTGGCAAGATTTAGGGTTCACCTGTCAATATTATTTTTTTGTAAGTGTTAGGATTTGATACTATTTTCCAGAAAAGCTAGATGACCAATTTCAGAAAAAGAATGCTTGCTATCTTTCCTTAACCCATAATATTAAAATCTGTACCAATATATTTAGGCATTTCATTTATGTTTTCCAGCATTTAAAATTCAGCAAAACCTGTTTTTGACATTTCTTATGGCATTCCTTCAAAAACAGGAGAAGCTTCGTCTAATGTAAAAAAATTAAAATGAGTCCACAGGGCAGTGCTTCTTCCAGCAAAGACCAGTCTGTTCTGACAAGCCCTGCAGCACCACGCTTCAGTCCGTCAGCTCCCAGAGGCCCGTAGGTGCAAAGTCTGTGAAAACACTTGTAACACAGCATGAGAGCTGCGTGGATTGCCTCCTGAGTTGCACGATACGATGCAATCTTCTTCCTCCCAAAAAAGTTTTAGGGTATGCTACAGCTGCTAAAAGGATTTCTGCTTTTCTTGGTCCTCTGTTTGTTGGGTCTAAGATTGATGACATCTCCACCATTCAGGGTACTGGAATTCGGACCCGAGTGACCTCCACCAGCTGTATTAAAGACACCTGCATAAATTGAGGGAAAACAGAGATTGACACCGATGCGCCTCAGGGTTACCTACTGCAGACTGTACACCCAGCTTCTTAGGAAATCAGCAATGTGTGCCAAGTATTTACAATTTTAAGCTTTTGTTTTCATTTCATTTACTTTTACAGGTTTTATTTTTTATTTTTCCTTCTTCTACCCAAAGCCCACCAGTACACAGTTGTGTATTTAGTTGTGAGTCCTTCTAGTTGTGGCATGTGGGACACCGCCTCAGCGTGGCTTGACGAGTGGCGCCAGGTCCGCGCCCAAGCTCTGAACTGGTGAAACCCTGGGCTGCCCAAGCGGAGCGCACAAACTTAACCACTCAGCCACGGGGCTAGGCCCTCATTTATTTTTAATAGCCAATCTACATGGTTCAAAGTTCCAAGGGTACAAAAGGGGCCACAGTGAAGTCTCTCTTCCACCTTAATGCCCCCGTCGCCAGTTTCCCTCCCCTAAGGCATGCACGTTCTAATAGTTTTCCTCTGGATCCTTCCAGAGATATTTTATGCATATGTCAGCAAAAAATATATATTCTTTTTTCCCCGCTTGCTACCCAAATGGTAACATACTCCACACAGTGTTCTGCATCTTTTCACTAACAATCTATTTTTAAAATCTGCAGGGCAAGCCCCGTGGCCAAGTGGTTGAGTTCTCGCGCTCTGCTTCCCCAGCCCGGGGTTTCGCCAGTTCGGATCCTGGGCGCTGACATGGCACTGCCCATTAGCCCAAGCTGGGGCAGCACCCCACAGGGCACAACTGGAAGGACCCACAACTAAAAAATATACAACTATGTACCAGGGGGCTTTGGGGAGAAAAAGAAAAAAAAAAAATCTTTAAAAAAAACTGAAAAAAAAATCTGCAATCGGTAAATTTGATAATTTTAATAACTTCATTTATTAACTTTACATCATATATGTTCCTCAAGAATCCCTGATTTGTAGTTAACAACAGTATTTGTGAGATTTTATGTTAATAAAAACACTGCATATGTGAAAGCTGGTAGTAGTGTACGATTTTCCTATCGAGGCCAAAACAACAAAATGGGCCACAGATCATTAGTGATGGGCAGATAAAGGGACAAACTAAATGAAAACTTTTAACTATTATAGTTTCCACTTTGAACTGTGCTGGTCTTAAAATGCAATCTCCAATTTATGAACTATTTATCATCCATGATACACAAACCTCTGGGCCAGAGACTCTACCGCACTAGAAAGATGACAGACTGATTCCTGCTCACAAGAAGTTTACAGTCTAACAAGCGAGGTGCGGTAGTGTACAAGTAACACTGCAAGACATTACACGTCAAGTGTCACAAGAGACACATGAGCCCATAGATTGTTAAAGGCCCAATCACATCCAATTCATAACAAAGGACAAACTGCCTGAAGAAGGCTGGACTGGACAGCTGGCAAGGTGCTGGACTTAGATCCTGTTCGTTTAGAAGAAACGCTTGGAGGCTGTGGCTTCAGCCACATACACAGCTATGAGAGCTTTCTAGAGAGGCCTTGAAGAATGAATAGTGCTTTGACAGAAGATGGGAAAAGGAAGTCATTCTTGGTGGCAGAACCAAATGAGCAAAAGAGAAGCAGAAAGACAGCACTGGGCATGCTTAAGAAAGAGCGAGACCTCTGGTGGAACTGGTACTCGGGGTACGTGTGTAAACGTGGGGCATGAGGCCACACAGGAAGGATGGACGAAACTCTTTAAAGGCTGGAGAGAGACGAGCCTGCATTAATGTGTTCCATAGTGAGACTCTATCAAAGGGCTGTAATCAGTGGATTAGAAGATAAGAGTGGGGCCCAGGAGACCAGACCAGATAGAAGCTTATTATCACGGTCCTCTCTTGTTTCACAAAGCACTTGAGGTGTCTGATGGTAGGAACATATGCAATAAAAATGGCAAAACAATAAAAAAGAAGTCAGAACCAAGGAAAAATGTAAGTTAAAACAGGTCAAGAAAATGATGTGTGTATTCATGTGTATGTAGTGAGGGGGATGGAATACAGATATGAAGTCCTTAAGAGATCACACGGAAGCTTGAGAAGCAGAAAATTTGGTTCTCATATTCCTGGAAGTCAAAGCGAAAAGCGAGAGGAGACAACTCACTTCCTCTTCAGGGAATGCTACACTTTGCTGGCCCTTAGCATTAAAAAAAATGTCAGTAACAGGTAATCCACAAGGTAGTTGGAGTAAAAAGGTATGGAGGCGATAGAAGTATGGAGTCAGAAGAACAAGTGTGAAAGGTCCTTTATATAAAAGTCAGACCTTTATATAAAGCTTTTATCTCTGCTGTCTTAATAGACTAAATGGATTTAGAAAATTCAATAGCTAAAAAATCTTTTAACTCAAAACACCTTTTAATAAGAGGCCTGATACTCCTAAGTTTAATAATCACTGATACAACACTTTCTAATCACATTTCTTAAAGAAATGAGCATACTGTATTTTTAAAAAGTAAATATGATAATAATGAATAGAGAATAAATGTACCAGGTAAACATGGGGCCGAAACTTCCTGGGAACTTACCAATTTTGTTACTACTTGAATGCATTAATTCTGGGTCCTCAGCTATTTGTTGTTTGAGTTTTTGAAGATATTTTTCAGCCAAATATTTAAAAACTAGAATAAAAACAAAAACGAAAACCTTACCAGGTCAGTATAACTTATGCATGTAAAATCTGTAATTTCACATCACTTACTAGAATATTTATACTCACTAAGTAAATTTAAAATTAAATTAGAAGTATACAGTGTAATTGAAAAAATTCAACTTTTAAAAATGATTTGAGCAATCGCTAAGTACACTGGTAACACTGATAAGCACACAGAGGCATTTTATTAGTAACGGAATGAAAGAACACTTGTGGTCGGTCACCGGCTCTTCAGCTGTAAGCACCTGAACAGTGACCGATATCCAGCAACACTAGACTGACTCGGTCTCTAAAAGATGTCTCCATTCTTCAGGTGGAAGAAACTATCCAGAAGACACCCAAGCAACAACTGAGTTGCAATTTAATGAAGTAAGTAGCAATTCTGGAATGAGGAAAATTAACAATCATCTTTCTCTAATCTCACTTTCTTTAACTAGGAAATATTGATAAACAAATTAAGGTCACTGTGACTACCTACCCGAACATCCACTCCTGTGGAGTTCTAAAGGGGTGTGCATGGGAAACACGTACGTGCATGCAACTCACACGTACACAGTTATAGTTTTAAAAAACAAAACAACCCCCCCCCCCACCCTTTTGCAGAGTAACCAGTATTCAAAGACATCAGTAAGTAGTTAAGGACTCTAACTCTAAGGAGCATCATGCCTTTAAATTTTACTTACTGATAGGTGACACCAAGAAATTCTATTCTCATTACAAATACGATTTCTATACAACACAACAGAAAGAGCATGAGAAGACTAACGCAAGGTTCCGTCGTGAGCTGTTCAGAGAAAGGCAGTTTACCTTCGCTCACATTGAGGTCCTCCTTCACGGACGTCCTGTAGAATCTCAGCTTTAACTTTTTTGCTAGAGCCTCAGCTTCCTCACTAGATATCAATTAAAAAAATGCTGATGAAGGGTCTTTCTGAGAGCTTGTTTGAAAAAAACCACTTTTGTATTCTATTTCCTGCATACAGACCTT
Source organism: Equus przewalskii (assembly GCF_037783145.1). NCBI lineage: Eukaryota > Metazoa > Chordata > Mammalia > Perissodactyla > Equidae > Equus > Equus przewalskii. The sequence goes on from NC_091849.1 coordinate 54,469,952, forward strand.
CCAGACCAGCTGAAAGCTAGGTTCTCAGTGCTCGAACAGGATTTTTAGTTTTCACTACTCTCGGGATAAACACCAACCATCACCACCATAACTGTGAACATACACTTTTCTATGAAGTCACTAAACTCCAGCCTTAAAATGACTAAATATCTCTTTTTTTTTATATAACACTTTAATTTTCTCTCTTCTGTTTTTAAAAACATTTGAATTTAATTACACCCTGAAAATCTTATACTGCATTAGTCACCCCTTGGTATCCTTGGGGGATTGGTTCCAGGACCCCTGGTGATACCAAAATCCAGGGATGCTCAAGTTCCTCATAGAAAATGGTGTAGTATTTGCATATAACCTGTACACATCCTCCCACATACTTTAAATCATCTCTAGATTACTTATAATACCTAATACAATGTACATGCTATGTAAATAGTTGTTACACTGCATTGTTTAGGGAATAATGACAAGAAACAAAAGTTTGTACACGTTCAGTACAGATGCAACCATCATAGCCATCACAGGCCTTTTTGTTTTTTTATTCTTCTCCCCAAAGCCCCCCAGTATATAGTTGTAGATTCTAGTTTTGAGTGCCGCTGGTACTGCTATGTGGGACGCAGCCTCATAGCGGCCTGATGAGCAGTGCCATGTCTGCGCTCAGGATCCAAACTGGTGAATCCTGGGCCACCAAAGCAGAGTGCGCAAACTTAACCACTTGGCCACGGGGCTGCCTCAGGCCCTTTTTTTTTGGTGAGGAAGATTTGCCCTGAGCTAACATCCATTGCCAATCTTCCTCTTTTTTTGCTTGAGGCAGATGAGCCCTGAACTAACATCTGTGCCAACCTTCCTCTATTTTCTCTGTGGGATGCCTCCACGGCATGGCTGATGAGTAGAGTAGGTCCATGCCTGGGATCCAAAACCGCAAACTCAGGCCACTGAAGTGGAGTGCACAGAACTTTAACCACTAGACCACAGGGCCAGCTTCCCACCATAGGCCTTCTGATCTGAGGTAGACTGAATCTGAGGATGTAGAGCCTATAGATGGGGAGGGCTGACTGTATTTATTTTACTCTTACTGGCTATGGAATGACTTTGGTGCCAAAGCCACAATCAGTATATTATGATTGTGTCTACAAAAGTGGACTCCTAATTTCAGTTTTATTGAGACTGTAGCAGCTATGCTCCAAAATGGCTCCCAGTGATTCTACACTCCCACCCCTCCTCCTGGTCTTGTGTAGTCTCTTCCCACACTGTAATCAAGGTGGGTCTGTGTGATCAATAGTATACAGCCGAAGTGACAGTAGGTGACTTCTGAGACTAGGTCATAAGGGACATTGTGGCTTCGGCCTTGCTCTCTCTGGGATCAATGGCTTAGGGGAAGCCAGGTGCCATGTTGTGGAAACACTCAAGCCCCACTAGGGAGATGTCTACGTGGCAAGGAACTAAGGCCTCCTGCCAACAACCGAGTGAGTGAACCTCCTGGAAGCAAATCCTCCAGCCCCAGTCAAGCCTTTCTGTGACTCCAGGCCTAGGCGACATCTTGACTGCAACCTCATGACAAGCTCTGAACCAGAACCACCCAGCTAAGCCATTACCAAATTCCTGACCACAGAAACTGTGAAATAATGAATGTTTGCTGCTTTAAGCCACTAAGTTTTAGGCTAATTTATTATATAGCAACATAACTAATAGTAAGAACATATTAAAAAATAAGGTAAAAACTAAGCAAAGATTTTCAAAGCTAGCAAAATGTTAATAATGCAATGAGCAAATCCTGAAAGACAGAAATTGTCTGGATGCTAAACTCTGTTCAGAAATTTGAGCATAACAGTTCTGAATATACAAAACAGTATGAATCTGAACTATTTATTCAGTTAAACTCATCAACATAGGATAGCTACTTACGCTAGATATTAAAACATTTAGGTATGTTTTCTTAACATTCTTGGTATATCTAGATTTGACTTAACATGAAGAATTGGATCTGTGGTGCAAGGACCTAAGACTGGAATTCTAAAAGGGCCTTCAAAATTTCTTCCTTTAATTTTCTCTACTTATGATTCAGTGTGAACTTTTTTTAACCCAAACCAATCACACAGAATAGCTCACAGAAATTTTAAGTATAAAGCAGTGTTTATAAAAACTTTCCTAAATTTTGTAAGTTTATGCAAAAATTAAAATAGGTTTTCACTTCATAGAATTACCACCACCCCTTCAAAAGAAGCCATCTTACTTCTTTATACAAGAATCGTCCAAGAGATCAATCTTGTTTTGCACAAGCACAGTTGGTATATCTCCAACTTCAGCCACTACTTTCTCTCTCCAACTGGAAATCGCTTCAAAAGATTCCCTGTCTGTGGTGGAAAATACAAGCACACAAGCCTGGGCTCCTGTAAGGTCACAAAACGAGAACATTATTTACAGTAATGAAATAATCCTATGCAGGGCAAGGGCAATTTTTGCCTATTCAAAACAATTTTTATGTAAACAATGCTAATGTCATCTTTGTAACACTCTGCTTATTTTTTAACATATAAATTCTATTTCCTAATCCAAAGAACCAATTTTTACTAAGAGTAGTGGTTCTCAAGCCACTACTTGTCCTTTGTACCACTGTCAAATTACCCTCAAAGCGACACACATTCTTTTCGCAACACCACCAAACACTGATATACCTACTGCATTACATTATAAGAGCTAGAGAACGGTGAACTGAGCATGAATGATAGGCTGCTGCTAAGTTCTTCCTCTTAATATTTGTCATTTGTTTCTTATTTTCTTTTAGCACAGATTTAAGAAAACTCTATGAGAAAAAAATCATTAATTTTCTCATGTTTTTAAAAAAAGTATACTATTTTATTTTAGTAGAATACCGTAATGATAGGGAACATAATTTAAGAACCAGTGCCAAGAATAAAAAACGCATATATAATAGAGGGGAAAAGTTTAAGTTAGCTTCTTACCCTGTTTAACTGCTAATTCCCATACTACACACTCACTGACAATATTTTAACTATCAACGATCACATTAGGTGGATAATACCTAAGATTCACAGTAAGCAGCCACCTTCTGGAAGAAGCCCCTTTATGAACGATTAGCTGTTCAATCAGGCAGCCTGGTGACAAAGGCAGGCGTGTAGGCGCCCAGGGAAACCATGGCAGGGTCAAGAGGACTTCCTGGAATCAACGCATCATTTCTCCCCGTACTGCTTCCTTCCAGATCCCTCAGGTGTAAGAGTTTCCTACTAAGGCTCAAGACACACACATCTGGGCCACCTAAGACTCTGAGGCCAAAAAAAGGTTTGTGTCTCCCCAGAGGAAATCCTGTGGAAAGCCAAAGAGCATGTAAGGAAAGCAAAAACCAGCAGCTTACTGTCACCGTAAAAGCAGGAGCTTCATGGGGAAAAGCTTCCCTACTCCAGAACAGGTTTCAAACGAAAGAATAAATTAAATTAATTATGCAAAATTCAGGGCGTGGAGGAGGGAGGGGAGGGAGAAATACACTATTGTATTGGTAAATAAATTTTTATTTACTTGAACTCTAATATTACTTAAACTACAAATAAAACTAATCATACTTTAAGAGACTGTTCTTTGTTATAAAACTGTATTTGTTAGCTTTAAACCCAGAATTTTATACCCAGTCAATTGCCATTTATATTTGAGGGCCCGAAAGGGTATTTTCAAGTACACAAGGTCTCAGACACTTCAAAAAAACCCAAAAGACAGAAAACATCTTAGAGGAAGTATAAAATAAAATAAACCTAAGCAGATAATGCCAGAGATACAGACAGCAAGAATGCTTAACTAAGAAAAGCATAGCATTGTTTAAACAATCAAAGATCAAAGGATAAAAGAAAAATATGTCATAATGTTACCAAAACAAAAGTGGGTTTGCCTCCTCCCGGTGAATTACAATCAGACTGTTGACTGGAAGTAGCTGTCACACAAAGCAGAACTCACTTGCAGCAAAGAGGAGGCCAAGTGGAATCATTTCCAAAGCCATGGCATCCCATGCAAGGGACAGCAGGAGCCTTTTATTTCAAATGGGGTACGAATATTCAAAAGAGAGGGTGGGCATTCGCTCGTAGGCTCAGCTGGAACACCTGCTTCCATAGACACTGCAGGTTGTGGTAAGATAGGTTATGGTAGTAAGGCCTAAGCTCCTCCTGGGGCGAAAATCTTAGCATTAAAAACGAGGCAAAGGGCATAGGCAGCTCCTGTGGTGGGGCCTAATCTGGTTCAGGGCGGTTGGTGATTGCATCTCTTAAACAGTTAAATGTTTCCAAACCCACCACTGAGTTCTCGGGGCAATTAGTCCGGGACAAGAACAACCCTAAAATTACTTAAGGGGTCTGAATGGGGAGAGATGGAAGGAATGTGGGAATTTGCTAAAGGGCCTGAGAGGAGAAAGATGGAATATACACACACACACACACACACACACACGACCCTGCGCTCAGCCCTCAGCAACCCGCCCCCCCCCCCCCCCGCCCCCAACGAACCTACGCTCAGCCCTCAGCCCCTGGTTTCACCGCAGCTGGGGGACAGTTCCTGCTTGGTGCCAAGATTAGACCTCAAGCCTCCACTGCAGGGTGCTCGGCTTTTCTGCCTCAGGGCTTTTTCTGATGCTTTGAAGTACCCTGGGTTAGCACATGCCCCAGGAGGAACTGATGCCTCTGGAGGGGAAGCTTCAGTTCCTGGACCATGGGACCAACACCTCAGTCCCACTTTGGTGGGGCCATCCTGAGGTGAGCCTACCTGGTTCCTCGGAGGGACTGGTCCCCAGCTGCCTAGAGTAATAATGAGCTCATTAATGCACCCTCTCCGGGCTTTTCTCCCTTCTTCCCCTCTCTCACTTCTGCTTCCTGGCATCACCTCCCAAATAAACCACTCCCACCCAGGGGTGCCAAGAACTGCTCTGAGTGTGTGCTGGGGGAGAGGCTCAAAGTGAGACAGTAAAAGGCAAAGGCAACCCCGTAAGATACAGAGAGAGGGGTGAGCACTAAACCACAGGAGAAAAGTCGATTTACCCAATGTCAAGGAGGAAAGAAAATTCTAAAAAACAGCGAAAGAACTACAGAAAATAGAAAACCTGAACTAAGACGGCAGAAATAAGTCATTAGAGTCATTACACTCTCCTGAAAGAATGGTACACGGATCTCTGAAGCAGGACGGGTCACCCGAGACAAGGCCTTCATGGGATGCTGCAACCTGCTCACCGTGCTCAACCTAAGTATCTCACCAAAATGAAAAACACAGACAACCCGGATTACTTTTACGGTTATAACAATTCTGACAAATGCTGCAAACTACCTGTTGTAATTTCCCCTAACTATTATCATCTATCCATACAGATAAAATATTCTGTCAAATTGTGATACATTATGGTCCTTTTATGTTTAGGAAAACCAAAAAAGGCTTAAAAAAATAAAGTCCTTTCTAATATATCCTAAAAAAAGTTAAAAGAGGACTCTTTAAGAAAATTTTGGCTGAGGTACCAATAGAACAGATGACAAAGAACAGATGACAAACACCAGATTCCAAAAGGTGTGCGAGCTCAATCGCTAGCTGCAGAATCACAAAGGAAATGGCTATCGATCCGTCATACAACTCTGGAACTCCCTCAGGCATTTCCAGATTTTTCTTCTTTTTAAGAATTGAGAAGAAGGGTAAAAGAGGAGGATTTGTAAAGAATTTCTTTAGAGGAAGTACTGTCTACCCCAACCCTTCTCTCTCTTTCAAGAAGGTGAGGGGGTACGGGGGAGAGGGCTGTAATTACCTCCATATCTCAACCTAGAAGGAATGATTTCAGCAAGACCACTTATGGAGCATGACATGTGCTCCTAGCAACTGGGGGACACTCTGGACGGCTGGTGCCTTGATTCAAGCCTGAGAAAGATGCAGTGGCTGGGAGAGAGGGAAAGGCAAGACCAACAGACAAAAACGCACGAGTTGCATTCGGGCAGTAACTGTACTCCCACCGACGGCAAGACAAAGAATGCCCACGAATTTCATATGCGTAGACGTGACCCACGTCTAAGGACAGCCAGCATGCATGGGGGCATTTTAACTCATGTCCAGTAGGACCACTTGGCGGGTGATGGGAGCTTAGCGTAAAGGAAGATGGAGGTGGAATGCTTGACTCCCACAAAGACGCAAAGCAACTGCCAGAACCAAGCATACCTTTGCCCAGAAGAAACATTCCCAAGACTGAGAACCCTGGAAGAATCCTGGACGAAAACTGGAGAAAGCAGCATCTGTGAGCATCTGCTATCCACAGGGCCCCAAAATCAGACAACAGCCCCTGCCACCGGATCCCCTCTCCTAGGCCTGACCCCGGAGGAGGAAGACACGTCTCTCTAGCAAGCCAGGGAAGAAAGTGGGAGATGGAGGGACGCAACCAAAATTCCCTTCCCAGACGACAGGGACTGCCTGCTGAAGTCCCAGAGAAGACTGGAGATTTAATGCTAACTTATGTTTGGAGTTTTGATTAAAACACAGGACTGACCAAGTTGAGATTATGTTTATGACTAGAAATAACTATGAGGCAATTGAGAAAAACTCCTTGACAGTGACTAGAAAAGACACGAGCTGCAGGAGCGTTTGTTCAGAGGGCGACCAGAAGGACTTCTCCTCCCACTGCCTAAGCAACTGTGAAGGGACGGTCAGAAACCGAAACCAAAGGTGCATTTCGGTAACCTCATGAGCTGTGCCTGTTCAACAGACCAACTACTCCAAATATTCTTAATTCAAAAATGACGCTACACTGTTTTCCTTTCTTTTTCTCCCTTTGACTTCAAATTGTTGGTATGTCATCTTTAGGAAAGTTAATCTTTTTATTTTCTCTGTTGGAGTCACTTGGACATACTCAATCTTTTAATACTTAAAGGCAGTTAGTGTTTCCTGTCCACATAGTTTACAAAGACCTTTATTTTCCTCCTATTCAATCTTCCTTCGACACTACCTACCGGATGGATCACCCTGTGGGGAAAGTTACTTCATCATCACAGAGAACAGTAAACTACCCACAAATGCATCCTTTCTAACAGTTAACACACTACTCCACTTATCCACACATCATGAATACAGAGCCTGAAGTTTTTGGTGTCAATTATAAGATCACCAATAGCAAATATTTACTCCTAATTAATAAGATCATTCAAAAAAAGGTTACTATTTCTGAATACTATTCAGAAAATACTCCCCAAGACAAACAGAGAGTAATTCTGTCCTCAAATCACTGAAAGACCCTACAAGACGGTTTCTAGACTTGTTCCACATGTGACTGAGGACCAGCAGCATCAGTGTCACGTGGGAGCCTATGGATATGCAGACTCACAGAGCCACCCCCAGGTCTACTGAATGAGAGTCTGCATTTTTAACAAGCTCCCCAGGGGTTCACGTGCACAGTAAAGTTTAGGAAACACTACTCTAGAGTACACAGCATAGAATGTGACAAGGGCAAGGCCGGTGAGAATCACGCGGCTTTATACACTATTACAGAAATTCCTCTGGACTTACAGTGCTTGTCCTTATTCCTTTTGACACTATATAATCTGAAGCACAGATTATTATGCAACGAACAACCTATCACAGATTCCATACTCATACAATTTCAAAACAAATGAATCTGAGACTCTGGAAGTCTAGTTCTGTTGCCCCTAATTCTTGCATTTATAATGGGGTACTTTCTTCTTGTCCAGAGCTATTTCATTTCCAACAATTTACATTCATGTATGTTTGTAAAACAAAGTACTTTTTAAAGAAACAAGGTAAGGGTTTCCCTCTATTTAGGTGCATTATCTCAGAAAACAGGTCTCAAGTCTGTAGCCTCATCTCTACATATTGCTAGTGAGAAGCGTTTTTGTCTTAGAACCAAATCACAATAAAAAATTTGGGATCCCAAAAAGCTTCCTACCATGATCTGTGCTCCGTTCTAATCTTTTTATGATGAGGTCACGTTTCAGCATGTCTCCCTGTACAATTAAGCTGGTATTCCAGGAACAGAATAATGCCTTTGAGCAATGGTTTTTTATATAATTGGTCTTTGAAATGAATTATAATAAAATTTTTCTTTTGAAAATTTAAATTTTTAAGCATCTTGAATAATACGTTTCTACATTTCTAAGTCATAATTTTATACAGCACAGTGTTTCTAGCACTAAATCTATGTCTTACTTAAGTCTTCTTCCAGCCCTTACCTTCTCTTCCTGGTCTTTATTTCTATTTAACTACATCACCATCTGGATCTATACTATAGCAGATATTACCTGGTTGCCTAGCTGGCACCCAGTTCCCCTCCTTTCCTGAGAACACCTCTCCTCCGCTGTAGAGTAGCCATGTGGTTAAGGCAGGCCAAACCCACCCTCTCCTCTGGAGGCAGCCCCAAGCCAATTAGGATAATCATATTCCTCCACTACTTACTGCAATCTGGTCAAGAGTAGTCTAATCCGATAAAAGCTCAGGACTTTTTTCTTTTTGAGGAAGATTGGCCCTGAGCTAACATCTGTTGCCAATCTTCCACTGTTTTGCATGTGTGTCGCTGCCACAGCATGGCTTGATGAGCGGTGAACGTCTGTGCCCAGGATCCGAAACCGTGAACTCCCGAAGCAGAACATGGAAACTTAACCACTAGGCCACCAGGCTGGCCCCAAAAGCTCAGGACTTTTGAGGCATTCTTGTGGGAAGTGACCCTCTCTCCTCAAATTGTGGACAAATCATGTGGCTCCCATTGCTGATGGTAGCAATCTTGCCACCAAGAGGAAAATCAGCATGAGGGGGAACCCCACATAGGGAGGGAGGCAGGCCAGAAGAATCAATGAGGTCACAGTTGGAACAAACCACAAATGAAAGCTGTACTACTTCCACACTTTTCTATCAAACAAGTCAATAAACCTTTGTAGTTTAAGCCAGTTTGAAATGGCTTTTCTGTTGTCAGCAACCAAAAGCATTCTGATGGGACCCCAAAGGAAAGCCTAAAAGAATGTCTAATATGCCATTTCTCAAATTTATGCGTAACTGTCACCTTTTGTTCCTTAATTCACACTGTGTTGTGATACATGTTTATTCTTACAACTTAGAGAAACAAGAAGCTGAAACTGAAGGTCTGTCTCAGCCTCCCACCCTCTCTGCCATCTTAATACAGTTGGCTAAAAAAAGTTACATTTTAAGATAAGCTTTCAACAGACATCTATGTGCTTAAAATCACTTTAAGTTAAAAATGTTAAATATAAGGAAACCAAAGCTATTTAAAGCCTAGTCCAAACGAAACACAGTGGAAAGTAATTTAAACATCACCCATAGTACATTAAAATGTAAATACTAATAATTATGGGCTCTCTTTTCAGCTTCTGACAAAGAATGGTTTTTGTAGACATATTAATGAGAAACAGTATGATTTGTGGACACCTGAAAAGTACTAAACTATAATAAGAAGTACACAACAAACTAGATGAGACAAAAAAATTACAATGTAATAATGTTGGACATAGTCTTATGGCAAAAACTTGAGAAAGCAGTAATACCTCAACTATAGTGGAAAATTAAAATATTCTTAGCTACCTGGTCTTTGTTTTTAAATCAAGGACACAAATGATCTACTTAACTATACAGTTCCAACATCATCTCCTTTTTATTTATATATAAAACAAATCATTCTTCCCATTTGACCAGTTCTGCCTTTTTTCAAATTAAACTTTATTTTGAGATCATTCTAGAGTCAGACAATTTTGCCTTTTTAAATTATAGATACACAATGGTAAATACATTCTCCAAAAATAACCATACTGGTTAAAAAGTAATACGGTCATATCAAATTGTCAAAAGCTTAAAATGAAATAACATAACCACTTTTTTTCCTCACAAAAAGAACACAGATTTCAGGCATAGAATTTAGAGAACAAAAAAGCTAGGAAGGTAACAAGAAAATAATAAAAATCCCATGTAATCCTACTACTTTTTGGTGTTCCCACGAAAGTTTTTTGTTTGCTTTATTTCTTCCTGTGTGTGAGGGGGTTGTGGTGGTAACAACCCCACTAAAAAAATACAAATAACCTTTCCTCAAAAACAAAATGTACATTTAGCACCTGTTAACCAACAGCGTCAATGCTGAGGAAATTCTGCTTTTTTTTTTTTAAAGATTTTATTTTTCCTTTTTCTCCAAAGCCCCCCCGGTACATAGCTGTGTCTTTTTAGCTGTGGGTCCTTCTAGCTGTGGCATGGCCTGATAAGGGGTGCCATGTCCGCGCCCAGGATCCGAACCAGTGAAACCCTGGGCCACCGAAGCAGAGCGCGAGAACTTAAACACCCGGCACGGGGCCGGCCCCAGGAAATGCTTAATCTGATAAAAATACCATCTATTCTATGAAGAGCTTTGTGTAGTTAGAACATAAACCCCGCCTCACACCATGACTCGGGTGCTCAGGATCCAAACTCATCCACAGGAAAGTGACAATCAAAGCTGCTGTAGACACCAAGCCTCTAAGGACACAGTAAATGGAGTGAGCAGCAAGTGGTGGTGGCATCAGGGTGACACCTGAGGGGTGTAGCTCTCTCAGTTTCTTAAGGAACCGCAACGTTTTCTTAGAGCAGGCAGTGGAAGTCAAATTTCCCTGGTGCCAATTTAGAAAGGTAACTTCTTTGGTTGCTTATATGTTAGTGTAATTATGTTCTCATTAGATCTCAGGTGCCATTATTATACTGAATCCCACAATTTCAAAAGTGGAAAAAACAAGATGTGTGAATTCATCCTGTTTCTCAAGTATATATATTTTATATAACACAGGTAGAAATTTGGAAATACACTGGGTAGCAATCTACTTAAAATCAGTGGTCAATCCTGTCTAAAGGTAGAAAAGATTATGTGTTTATATGAAACTGTAACAAAAATTCATTAGCATTGTCAAGAAAAACTTTTATATATAGATTTATATATATACAGATTTCTTCAAGAGAAGTATCCTGGTACACTGATATTTCAACACATCTATTCTATGTCCAAATACTGCTTCTCAGATGATCCAGGACATACATATATTCCCTCTCAAGTTGTGTAAAGTGACACATCAAAGAAGTTAAGACTTCCAGAAAGAAGTCAGAAGAATTCCCATTACATATGACTACTGTTTCAGTTTCATTAAAGCAGCGTCTTCCCAGGGAGGAGGTGTAATGAGACTGAACAAACCATTCATTACTGCCCCCATCTCTGGTCTTCAGCACTGTTTAGTATTGAACTCTATCAATCTACTTACTAAGATAGAAGATGTTTTAAGCTCTACAGTACCAATGAGTGGATTAAAAAAGAGAGAAAGAAAAAGAGACTCAAAACGTGAAAAAAGCATTACCTCGAAGGACACTTCTCAGATATATTTCCAAAAAACATTAATATATGAATATAAGCACAAGCCAAGATAAAGAAACCAGAGCAAGATTCACGATGCCTGTTATGTGCCTAGAACATAAGAGCCATTCAATAGTCAATACGCATCTGGGGCAGAAACCTTCAAGTCTTGAGAAGCAGGCATGGGGCATCCACAAACAAGACAGATATAATCCTGCTCTCTTGAGGCTTTCAGTCTAGAGAACAAATGCCTTTAAATGAAATAATATTTATAAATGTATGTTAACATTTTCATCTGTAACTTAGGGTCAGAGTATAAAGCTGCAAAATCTGATAAGTAAAACAGGGCTGTGGAATGTACTCAGAATTTCTTTTTTTTTCTTTTTTTTGGTGAGGAAGATTGTCCCTGAGCTAACATCTGTGCCAATCTTCCTCTACTTTGTATGTGGGTTGCCACCACAGCATGGCTTGACGAGCAGTTTGTAGGTCCATGCCTGGGATCCAAACCTGCAAACCCTGGGCCACTGAAGTGGAGCGAGTGAACTTAACCACTGTGCCACCAGGCCAGCCACTCAGAATTTCATTTTTTAAAAAAAATTAACCAAAATGCTACTGTCTCAGAGCCAGTCCGGTGGCACAGTGGTTAAGTTTGCACACGTTCTGCTTCGGTGGCCCAGGATTTGCTGGTTCATATCCTGGGCGCAGACCTACGCATTGCTTGTCAAGCCATGCTGTGGCATGTGTCCCACATATAAAGTAGAGGAAGATGGGCACAGATGTTAGTTTAGGGCTAGTCTTTCTCAGCAAAAAAGAGGAGGATAGCAGAAGATATTAGCTCAAGGCTAATCCTCCTCAAGAAAAAAAAAAAGATACTGCCTCCTAAGGGCAACTGAATTCACTTTAGCCAACAGGTACTGTGTGAATGGCTGGGGAGACAAAGACCAAAAAACTCACAACTTTTCATAAGCTAGTATCTCAAGGAGCTCACGATCTGTTAGGGAAGATAAATATGCAAACATTACATACCCTGTGATAAATGCATAAATGTACAGAAGTAGCTCAAAAGAAAGTGATTAACTTTTTTAGAGGTAGGAGTCAGAGACTTATGAACTAAGTTAGACTTTAAGGTCAAAGATTAGTAGAAAGACCACAGGGGACAAAAAAGCATTCTAGGCACCATGTATAATGTAAAGAAATAATGTGGGGGTTTCTGAAGAGTCAGGTGCAAGTGAGGAATCAGCAGGAGACAGGCTAGACAAGGACGCCAGGCTAAAATGCCTGGACTTCTTGCTCCAGCAAGAGAAAGTGACTTCAGAGTCTTAACCAAGGAAGTGATTTGGTAAAGAGAAGGAATCATTTTCATTTGATTGCGTCTGTTTTCTGAAAGAAGAATGAAGCAAGGAAATCAGCTGAGAGCAGTGACAAGGAAAGGGTCCCGAAGGTCAAGGCAAGAGGAGAAGACAAAATAGCTCCTTTGGAAAACGGCAAAGAGACTTCAGGAAGGAACTGGCAGCACTCATACTCACTAAAGTCACGTGATCTTCATGTCAAAGCTTAGCCTGAATGGTTCTGTCTGATACTCTCTAATAAGGTTCAGGTGCTTGGACGCAGATGCAGAATAGGTGGACTCTAGGGTTTAACTGGGTTGGGTGTTTTGCTGAGCAAGTATTATGTGGAGAGCAAAGGGCAAGGAGTTAAAGGTGTTTACAAGGAAATGTTTACAGAACTGGAGAAACCTACTTGAGGAAGGAAAGAAAGCCATGTGGAAGGTTGTAGTAAAAATGGGGTAGGTCAGTGAACAGAAGACTTGGATGGGTTCAAGGATAGAGCGTGGGTATTAATGTGAGCAAGCTGGAATCATAGGAAGCGATGGCCAGAGAGCAGGAGACTACAGAGGTTGAGATTTTAGAGGTAGCGAAAAAATTGCTGGCCCTCAGAAGGACAAGGAAATGAACAACAGGCTCAATTTCCCAAAAGTAATCCTAACAACTGTGGAGAAGCAAACGAGCTGGATGCCAGCGTTGTCGAGGAAGGAGGTGTGAAGGAAACTGATGGACCTTGGCGACCAGGAGGGGGGCTAGTGGGATGTAAAAGACTCATGACATGGGCTTTCAAGGTGCTGAGGTTGGTTGGTTTGGTTTTTTTAGGAAGATTAGCCCTGAGTTAATATCTACTGTCAATCCTCCTCTTTTTGCTGAGGAAGCTTGGCCCTGAGCTAACATCCGTGCCCATCTTCCTCTATTTTATATGTGGGATGCCTGCCACAGCATGGCCTCATAAGCAATGCACAGGTCTATGCTCGAGATCCAAACCGGCAAACCCTGGGCCCCTGAGGCTGAGCACGTGAACTTAACCGTTACACCACCAGGCCAGCCTCAAGGTGCTGAGGTTTTTGAAGAGGAACGGTTTGGAAGCAGCAGTGAGAAACACAGGTTTCTGCCTGCCCAACATCCTTCAGGTCTTAAAGAACGGGAGGACACGGGGATGTGGGTAAGAAGATCACCCCACTTGAGAGAGCTGCAGGGGAAGCAGTGTCTTGAGGAAACAATACGTTTTAGTTTCAGCAAGAAAGTGAAAAGTTCAGAGAAGGGGAGATGTCACAGAGGGACTGACTTGTATGTCAAACGTGCCTTTCTGTCTCCCATGGTATCTGGGAAATGTGGAGGACTAGACACTCGTTGACATGAATTGTCAGTTAATATTTACGTGGCGTCAACAGGCTATAACGCTACATGGTACTAGATCAAACTTCCAGTTATCTGCTCTCTTGTTATAATCACCACTGGCAGCGGGGTGGAGAAACACTGAAAATGCTGTTCTAAATTACAAAGAAAAGAACAAAATTTTATAGGAACCTTTACCAGAAATGTTACGTTGCATCTGGAAATCGAAGCTTTTCTTGGGGAATTCAATCCCATGTGTTAGAGCACTGAGTCCCGTGGTTGTGGTTCCTCCTTCCACACGTGTCTCATGCTACTCTGAACTACGACAGTGTTGGAAAGGCTTCACCACGCGATCCCAGGTGTCCTAACAAAACGTCACCTTATTGCAGGGGCTTTCTATTTTCAGGTTAGTTCTATTCTCTGACTATACAGTCATTTCCTTGGAGTCAAAAGTAGGCATTTAACAGTTTCTGACTGATTTAGTCTGGGAATGTCTACAGGAGTCACGTAATTCTAAGGCAGAGACAAACTGTCTACAGTACGAAGTATTATTTATCACTCAACAAGATCTTCAGAAGAATAATGACCTAAGGCTTAAAAAATACTCTGAAATTATTTTAACTATTCTTAAAGAGAAACCCTTATATGGGAAACAAAAAAAGCAAAGTTCTTTGTGTAGCTGAAAGAATATGCCCAAACAAAAAAGTAAACCCTACAATTTACCTCGATAGTAGGCCTTTGTTATTGCATCAAATTCCTCTTGACCTGCAGTATCCCATAACATCAGTCTGACATCTTCATCATTGACTCTGAAACAAGAGATGAATTTATTTCAAATGCAAAGGAAATGTCTTTAGTAATATAACTTTGTGTATATTTTTACTTTTCAAATCTGCAGGTATTACAACTACATTGTTAGCTTCACTCTGAAAAAGTCTGAGTACTTTTAAATGTTGATAAGGAAAGGGGGAATGTGTAACTTGACGCATGGTTTGGATTCACCCATCACGTTTTTCCTTTGACAACAGTCACAGACAGTGATGGCTCCAGGCCTGACAGGATAGGGAAGGGGGACGCCCTCAGGTCAGCGCTGCTCCTCCCATGGTGCCATTCAAAGGGGAGCTGCTACACTGGTGCACGGGTGCCAGAGTAAGAACAAAAAGGAAGGCAGCTCACCTGCGGGGTTGCCCTTTAACTCAAAAATTGACTCTACTTTGTCATGCAGTCCACCGTCTCATTCACAGTAGTCATGTTCTATAAAGGCCCTGCCGACACCGGAACCCGCGAATACTGAACCACTGCTCCCAGGGAAATACAGAGCTAGGTTCCTGCAAGTCCCTGGTTACATTCTTGTCCACCCATCAATATCTGACCTCGTTTTAGGTGTGCTTCTCTCTTTTTTTTTTGAGGAAGATTAGCCCTGGGCTAACATCTGATGCCAACCCTCCTCTGTTTGCTGAGGAAGACTGGCCCTGAGCTAACATCTGTGCCCATCTTCCTCTACTTTATATGTGGGATGCCTACCACAGCATGGCTTGCCAAGTGGTGCCATGTCCGCACCCGGGATCTGAACCGGCGAACCCAGGCCACCCAGAAGCAGAACATGTGCACTTAACCGCTGCACCACCGGGCCGGCCCCTAGGTGTACTTCTCTTTAAAGACACCATGTTTAATACACATTGTTAGTTCATTAACATTGAACTGCCTGAATGAAGCTTATCTAACACACAAATTTTCTCATAAGGCACATCCCAGCCTTCTTGCACTTGGGAACACTAGACAGCACTGTGCTTGGGGGCCATTTTAAACATCAAAATCACCAACAAAAAGCACAAAAACAGAACACCAAAAGGACACTTGTTTACGGTAAGAGAGATGAAACAAAAAGGAAGAGGCTTGCCTTGTTCAACCTAAGCTGGGAACGTGCGTGCAGGGCGACTCCAAATTTTTACTGCTCTGTGCATGTCCACAAATCACAATCAAAGCACAAATAAATTTTAGCAAATAGGTGAATTTGCAATACAGAATCTATGAATAATAAGCATCAACTCCATACTTAAAATATTAATTTGGTTCAGATAACAAATACAAAAAATAAACATCATCAAAACTTAAAATGAATCCTTTAAAAATATCTAAGAAAGGAAACAAATACAGAAGAATTTTTTTATAAAGAGGGTAATAGAATACAGATTAGAAATTCAACAATCTTTAAAACGATGAACACAATTATCCTTCATGCCGTCTGGCCTAGTTAAGACAGATTTGTTTAATGTTACTTATTTCTGTAATATATTTTAATTTGTCTCCTATCCTTAAAAGTTCTCAGGACTAACGGCAAAAAGTGTTACTTTGATGTGTTTCAGAACCCAACTGGATTTCCTGAAGTAAGATTTCCTTTTCACGGGAGTATTTAATCCTCCCAAATCTGCTCTCTCTTATTTCCTTAAAGTAAAAACAAATTATTAATTCTCTAACTTCTACACATCTTGCCCAGTTTTAAAAGGAGAAGAGACATTCTAAACAAAAGCATCCCATAATATGAGAGATGAAAACTATTCTGAGAGACAGGTAACTTTCCTTCCAAATAAAAGAGTGGATGGAAATCCCATGAGAGTCAAGCATATGTTTGGTTTAAGAAGTGCCCAAGATGTCACCAATAAACATAAAACAGACATAACATAGAAAAAGAGGGAGGTGGGTGCGAGTAGGAAAAAAGGAAAAACCATCAGAGAGTAAGGGGGAAAAAGACAGCAGAAGGATAACACGGGAATGATTGAGTGACGACCACTGTCTCTAAGCCACTGCCTGCCCGGGTGGAACTGTCATTAGTTACCACTATTCTGATGAAATTCTAGGATACAGTTCACCAATCAAAACTGAGCGGATAAAACGGCCAGGTACATACTGGATTTGTCGCTCCAAAAAATCAACTCCAATGGTTTTCTTGTAGTCTTTTGTGAAAATGCCTTTGCAGTATCGCTGAATCATACTTGATTTTCCGACTGCTCCATTCCCCACAACCACCATCTTGATGGCCACTTCCATATCTTCCTCCAACATTTTTGGAGTTGAAAAGGTTTCTGTACCAACTTTAATTCCAGTGATCAAAACGTCTCTCTCAAATCTGTGGTTTAAAACAAAATCATTTTTTCAAGACATAAAATTGTACAAAATAAGCTATAATTGTCTTATCAAGAAATACTTACACTGCATTGCAATAATTTGTTTCCATGATGGAGACCCCTCCCCACCCTGTGTAGATAATGCAAATTCTTTGAAAGGAGGGAAAATAACACATTCATTTTTGAATCCTTATCAATAGCACAATCTATGACATCCTGGTATCAATAATGCCTAGATTACCTCGTTCTACCTTTCACAGAAACTAAGACTGTGGGTGTTAGCTGAGGCCTGATTTAAAGTTGCCATTTCCTAGTTCTGTGCTGTTAGTGAAGTTATTGCTTAACCTCTTTAAGCTTCAGTTTCCTGAGGACATTTCCCTCACAGGACTGTTGATCAATGATACACATAAAGCACCCGAGTAGAGTCAAAGTTAAGCATTCAAAATTGGTAGGTTCATGCAACATAATAAATGCTCCATAATTACCACCAAACGGGCAAGAAATACAAAATTCAAGGAAACTGCTTTTCAACCTCACAGGGTATACCTAATGGCCCTAGAAAAGCACTCCAAAGAAAGGTTTTGTGTGGTAACGTGCAACCGTGTGGCAGCACTGGGTTCTTAGTTACGGGCTTCAGTGCTCAGGTTACAGCGAGTCCACTACAAATAAGCTTATACCACGTCCTTTCTCTAGTCTCAGGCTAGTTACAGCTATCATACAAGGAAAGTAAGAGAATGTGTACTGCTGGCATTTCAGGCTGAAAGAACAGAAAGTCAATTTCTTCTTAAAATTATTAGTTAAGTTCCAGCCTACTTAACGGTTATATTCCAGCTACCTTAACTGAAAATGCATCTATATGACCACCAGACAAAACACGTCTGAAATGTGAAGAGCGCTCCTTTCTTTGTCCCTAATGGAGTCTCAGTGATTGTCTCTAGGGCTTCACAAACTTGCATGATCATAAGAATCATCTAGGAGCACTTGTTAAGTATGGGTTCCAGGTCTCCACCTCAGATATAATTACATAATTTTTAAAAACTTAGAATATCAGAAGGAAAGAAAGAACATGGTAGGAGCAAAAACATAAGTAAACACAACAGACTTCTCCTGAGTGTTCTAAATTAGGTTTGGCAGTTGAAACAAAAATTAGAACACTGCCCAATGTGGTTTTCAATATAGAGAGAGACAATATTTAAGATGATTAATTATAAATGGGAGAGAGAAAAGGATGAAAGGGAGGTAAGGTTTCTATACTTCATGTGAACTGGTGAAATGTTGACAGGGATAGACTGTGATAAATTACTTACAATGTAATACCCAGAGCAACCACTAAAGAAGTTACACAAAGAGATCTACTCAAAAACACTACAGATAAAACAAAATGAAATTCTGAGAACACAAAGTATCAGAATCTAATTGACATTTATAGAACTGTCCACACAACAACAGCAGAACATACTTTTTTTCAAGCACCCACTGAACATATACCAAGATAGAACGTATTCTAGGCCATAAAACTAACCTCAACAAACTCAAAATAATGGAACCACAATGGAATCAAACTGGAAATCAGTAGCAGAAAAATAACAGGAAAATCTACAAACATTTGGAAACTAAAAACACAGACTTCTAAACAATCCGTGGGCCAAACAAGAAGCTCAAGAGAAATTTTAAAAAATAACTGAATGAAAATGAAAATACAACATGTCAAAATTTGTGAGACACATCTAATGAACTGTGGAGAGGGAAAATTTAGAGCAGTAAATGCTTAACTTAGAAAAGAAGAAAAGTCTCAAATCAGTAATCTAAGCTCCCACCTCAAGAAACTAGAAAAAGAAGAGCAAAATAAACCCAAAGCAAGCAAAAGGACGGAAATAATAAAGAGCAGAAATCAATGAAACGGAAAACAGAAAAATAGAGAAAATTATGAAACAAAAAGCTGGTGTTTTGAAAAGAACAAAAATATTGACAGACAGAAGAACAAGAGAACATAAATTACCAATTTCAGGACTGAAATAGGATCTATCACTACCGGCTGTGCAGACTCAAATGGACAACACAACAAACAACTCTACCCACACAAATCTGACAAATTAGATGACGGGGATCAATTCCTTGAAAAGCATTAACTGCAACAATTCACCCAATGTGAAATAGATAATTTAAATAGCCCTAATTATTAAGGAAATTGAATTTGTAACTTAAAAACTCAAAAAGAAATCTCCAGGCTCAGGTAATTTCCCTGGAAAATTCTACCAGACTTTTCAAGAATTAAAACCAATGATACACAATCTCTTCCAGAATATAGAACAGGAGGAAACGCTCTCCAACTTTCCTTTGTAAAGTCAGCATTATCTTCATACCAACACCACACAAAGACAATACAAAAAAGAAAACTAGACAAACATGTGCTCATGAACCCAAATGCAAAAATCCTCAACAAAATATTAGTAAACCGAATCCAGCAATATATATAAAGAATAACCAGGACTGAGTGGGCTTTATTCTGAGAATGCAAGGCTGGTTCAACACCCAAAAATCAATCAATGTAATCCACCACATTAACAGAGTAAAGAGGAAAAACCACATCACGTATCAACTGATGCAGAGGAAATATTCGACAAAATTCAACGTCCATTTGTGAGAAAAACTCTCAGCAAACTAGAAACTGAAGACAACTTCTTCAACCTGATAAAGGGCATGTATTTAAAAACCCTACAACTCACATCATATTTAACCCTGAAAGGCTGACAGCTTTCCCCCTTAGATTGAGTCCACTCTCACTACTCCCATTCACCACACACAAAGCTCTAGCCAGGGCAATAGACAACAAAAATAAAAATGCTTACAGATTAGGGAAAAAAGAAATAAAACCAGCTCTACTGACAGATGACATGATTGTGTAGAAAACGCCAAGGAATCAAAAAAAAAAAAATCCTGGAACTAATAAGTGAGTTTAGTAAGGACACAGGATACAAGAGCAACACACAATATGCTAAACTGTATTTCTATATCCTAACAATGTACAATTTGAAACCAAAAACTTTAAAATGACATTTACAACAGTTCCACAAAAATTAAATAATTTGGTATAAGTCTAACAAAATATGTACAGGATCTGTATGCTGAAAACTACCAAACGCTAATGAAACAAAGACCTAGATAAATGGAAACATATCATGTTCATAGACTGGAAGACTCAACCAAGTAAAAATAGCAATTCTCCCCAAATTGATCTATAGTTTAATGCAATCCCAAACCACTAGCAGGATTTTCTGAGTTAGAGATAGGCTGATTCTAAACTTTATACGGAAAGGCAAAGAAACCAGAGTAGCTAAAACAATTTTGAAAAAGAACTGAAGGAAATCATGCCACCGGACTTTAAGACAGTATAAAGCTATGTTAACCAATAAAGTATGATACTGGCAAAGAGAAAAATACATAATCAATGGAACAGACGAGAGGGTCCAAAAACAGACCCACACAAATACAGCCAATTAGTTTCTGATAAAGGTGCAAAAACAACTCAATGGAGAAAAGACAGTCTTTTCAACAAATGGAACAACTGGACATTCAGAGGCAAAAAAGTAACCCTTCACCTGAAACTCACACCTTCTACAAATAATTCAAAGCGGATCACAGATCTAAAGGTAAAACTACAGTATTTAGAAGAAAATTATTAGAAGGTGAAAATCTTCTTAACCTGGGGTTAGGCAGAGTTTAGACATGATAACAAAAGATCCACAAAAGGAAAAATGGATAAATTAGACTTCATCAAAATTAAAAACATTTGCTCTAGGAAAGACACCAGTAAAAGAATGAAAAGACAAGCTACAGACTGCAAGAAAATATATGCAAAATACATGTCTAACAAATAATTTGTATCCAGGACAAAGAACCCTCAAAACTCAACAAACGGTGGCAAACAACCCAATTAAAAAATGGGCAAAACTCTTGGCCAGACACTCACCAAAGATTAAATATGCCACATAAGCACACAAAAAGATATTCAACGTCTTCAGCCATTAGGTAAAAACACAACAGTGCATGCCTATTATAATGGCTAAACACAGAAATACTGACAATACCAAGTGCTAGGGAGGATGTGGAGCATCTCGGCTCTCACACCTTGCCGATGAGAATGTGAAATGACACAGCCACTGTGGAAATCAGTGCGACAGCTTCTTATAAAGTTAAACTTACTTTATGCAACACTGCAACCCCACCCATCGTAAGATCCTAGAGAAAGGAAAACTTATGTTCCCACAAAAACCTGCACATGAATGTTTATAGCAGCTCTACTCATAATCACCAAAACCCGGAAACAATCCAAGGGTCCTTCAGTGGGTGGATGCATAAACAAACTGCGGCACATCGCTCTAACGGAATACTGCTGAGCAATAAAAAAAGAAGAAACTGTTGATAGGAGCAACAACTTGGAGGAATCCCAGAGGCATTATGCTGAGTGAAAGAAGTCAGCACCAAAAGGTTACATATTGTCTGATTCCATTTACATGACATTCTGGAAAAGATCCGTAATTGCCAGGCGTCAGGGGTAAGAGAAAGGATGTAAAAGGATAGCATGAGTCTTTTGGAGGTGACAGAACTGTTCTATATCCTGACTGTCCTGCTGGTTGCACAAATCTAAAATTCACAGAACTGCGCACCCCCTAAAACTCAATTTTACCATATAATTAAAAAAGTAATAACATTTAAAGAAAAGAGTAGAATCAGATTTTAACACGGGCAGTCTGACTCTTGCGATTATCAGGCACTTCTCTACAGATCTAAAGAACGATATGAAAACAATCAAGTTCTCAGAAAATAAGCGTAATTTTGAGTACGATTATTAAAAAACTTGACAGTAATACTTTACATAAACGCTCTTTTCCCCAAATTTAAAGATTCTGCCAACTAGTGCAGTCTGATAAGTTAGAAAAGGAAAGGATGGGTTAACTCACTGATGAAAAGGGTGGTTTTTCTCCTAACAGCCTGTACTTTAGGACAGGTAGGATTACATTTATCAAAATTCTGAAAAACTTCTTGGGTTCAATGAAGTTATGTAGAAGCTGTTAGGAGTTACAGAAAACCTGGAGAAGTAAAGATCCCTTTTTCAGACTCCACTGTCGCCTCCCCAGATCCTGCTGGTACGAAACTTATCACCGTCTCGCACACCCTCAGGTTCTTCTGCCTGGGAGCTGCCGATGGCTCCTGGGATCTCCGAGTCAAGCAATTCTTGCCGCAGCTGAATTGGTCAATGGCACAGTGCCGTGAGGCTCATTCATATTCTAGCCGTCTCTGAGCAAAAAACCTGAGAAGGGTGGGGCGGCGGGGAAGGAGGGGCCCACCGCAGGGAGGAATGCCCGGGGTCTGAAAGCCAGGGTAGAGCCTGGGGCCCCCTCGGCGCCAAACCGAACCCGGCCCTGAGCGCCCGCGTCGGCCTCCCGCCGGCCTGGGCGGCCCCTTCCCAGCGGCGGGTGCGGGGAGGGCGAGAAGCCGGGGCTCGGCCGGGCTGCGGGCGCAGCGCCTCGCCGCGCTCCACCTCGCTCCTCCCGCCCGGGGGGCAAGCCAGGGACCCCCCACCCCGGCGACCGGCCTGCGGGGAGCTGCGAGGGGCGCTGCCGGCCCCTCCTCTCCTGGGAGCTGGGCTAGGCGGCCGGGCCGGGCATGGGAGCCCGGGCCTGGAGGCCCCCGCCCCGACGCCCCTGCCCAGTCCCCAGAGGACTGCACCTCCCGGGACCCCGGGCCGAGCGGGTCCTGCCCCAGCGGAGCCACCAGCCCCGGCAGAGGCGGTGAGCGCACCCCGCCGCCCCGCAGCGGGAGCCGCTACTCACCGTCCCCGCCCGCCGCGGACCCGCCGCCCGGAGACCGGCTCCTCCCGGTCGCGGCGCAACCACCGCCGCCGCCGCCTCCCGGCGCGCCAGCTGCCCCGGGGGACCGCCCGGCTGGCTCGCGCGCTCTCTCGCTCTCCTCAGAATGACTCCGATTTTTTAATGAACTTTATTGGCAGCCCGGGCTCGGAACAAGCGGCTCAGCGGCGGCTCCGCCGGGGGCGGCGGGGCGCGGGAGACTCGACGCCCCTCATCTGCGGAGCCGCCGCGCTGCGGAGCATGCGCCGGGCTCGGTCTGCGCCTGCGCCGCGCCGGCCCGCCCGCGCCAGCCCTGGTCTGGCTGGTCCGGGAGGGCGACTGCTCTGCGTTCCCCGCGCCTCCTGGGGGACCCCGGGGTGCAGTGGGGACGCCGGAGGCGGCAGGAGCTCCTGCATCGTGGACTCGAGCAAAGAGGAATTGACCAAAGAAGATCCGTGTAAGTTTCGCCTACACGGTGAACACGGTGCTCAGACTCGAGAGCGCTCAAAGGACTTGCCCCGCCTTGCACACGCACCTTATTTTCTTGCCTGGAGGACATCCAAGCGGCGGAGTGAGCAAAAATGTCGAGCAAAGTCGCAAACGCACTGTGTCCGCACGTTGTGGTGGACAGTGAGAAGCCCGAGATGGTTAATAATTCAGAGAACTAACCCCAAAACTAAAAGTTCCCCCAAAAGCAGTCCAAACTTTGTTTCAGTTGTTTTTATGTTTCAAAATAGACTAGAATAGGGCGGGAAATGGGAAATACCAAGTATTGGCGGGGATGTGGACTAACTGAATTCTTCTACCCTGCTGCTGGAATGTAAACTGGAACACCCCTTTAAGAAACAGTTTGGCACCATCTGCGGAAGGAGCACACCCTGTGACTCGACGGTTCCACGTCTACGGATCCAGCCCACAGAAAGGCGTCCTTACAGGTATCAGAATGCCCCCAGCTGCAGCTCTTGTAATAGCCCCCAAGTGGAAATAACCCCAAAGGCCATCAACAGTAGACTAAATTAACAAATTCCCACAGTGTTTGTATAACGGAATACTACACAGCAATGAGAACAATCTGCAACTACAGGCAACACCGTAGGTGAACTGTAGAAACGTAGAGTTGTGCATAAGAAAGACACAGAAGTACATGCTAAGTCCGATTTTATAAAGCACAAAAACAGGAAAAGTTATCCTAACAGCTAAAAGTTAGGATAATGGTTACCTTGGCGCAGAGGGGACAGTGACTGGGACAGCGGCTTCTAGGGTGCTAGTTCTTTATTGATCTTGGCGCTAGTTACACGTGTGTGTGCATTTGTGAATATTTACCAAACTGTATTATGTACATTTTTCTGTGTGTGAATTATACTTCACATGCAGTAATTTTTTAAGTTTAAAAATTTAGAAATTATTTCACCTGTAATAGCGGTACAGTTTTATAAATGTAAACTTTAATGATTATTCACAAATTTAATGTCAAGTAGCAAACCGATTTTACCTCTAGGATTTGGTTGGTAGTGCCCCTTAAACGTGAGTAATGTACTGACCCCCTTTAACAGAAAAGAAAAAGAACCGATTAAGAAATGGGCAAATCACTTAAATAGTCATTTCTCCAAAGAAGTTATGAGTGGCTACACGTATGTAGGTGGAAAGCAGTATCACTAGTCCTTAGGGAAACGCAAGTCAAAACCACAATGAGACACCACGTCACACCCAATTGGATGGCTGTTATAAAACAAAGAAACAACAGAAAATAAAGTTTGGTGAGGATGTCGAGAAATTGTGACCCTGGGGGCTGCAGTTGCTTCTTCTGAAGGACTGGCCACTGGGGGGAACTCAGTGGAGAGACCACCTTGGAACCGTTCTGTAAGGTTCTGCACAAGGTGTTCCCAAATAGCTAAGGCTACTTCAGACTGCTCCCACTTTTCCATTTCTCCCCTTTCCTTCCCTGAATTAGATACTGGGTCACAACCTGATGGTTTTTGAGGTACTCTTATTTTCCAAAAACCAAACCAAAATAAATGATGCCTGAAGATGTGATTCTCTGAAAACTGCTTTGGCACATGCCCCTCCTTGTTAGTTTTTTAATTTTTAATTGTGGTTAAAAAAATACAAATTTTCCCATCTTAACCATTTTTAAGTGTACAGTTCAGCAGCGTTAACTATATTTACACTGTTGTGTGTCTCCTCTTTTCTTAAATATTTATAAAGTAGCATTGCTGTTCTCTTCCTCTTGTGTTATTTGTGTTGCTCAGTAATAAAGATGAATAGCATTGCTTTACCACTGTCTGATTCAAATTTGAGAAAAAACTTCTTAAAGGGGACCCCCCAACGTCATTCCTTCTTTCCCCTCCTTCCTTTCCGTGTCTGTGGAATTCTTGGACATTCTCAGTGCAGTCCAGTCCACCTTTTATTTGACTCAAGGACACGGCAGAGATTCTGATGCTCCTTCTGAGAGAGAATGACAGCCTACGTGGAGACCTGGCCTTTTAAATCCTGCAGTTATGCTGTAGCAAAAAAGGCGATAGAATTAGCCCGAAGGGCTTTAGAGGAGATTTGATTCGCTGTAACTAGAAATGAGTTGCACAAATTATTTTAGGGAAAACATTCTGAAAGTTATATTTTTAACTCATTTAATGATTGTTTGAGTCTAGTACCTTTGCTGACCCAGCAGAAAATGTCCATGTCCTTTGCTAGCTGTTTGACTCTGTCTGACTCCAATGAGCTGAATACTTTTCCAGGATCATGAATTGTGGCTGAGTGGAAAGGAAAACATTAAAGGAAAATTAGAACACATTCTTAAGGAAGAAATCCTTGAACATTTTACTACTTAGACTACAAGTCTGCAAACACATGGGAATGCATTTGTGGGTATCAGGAAAAGCCTTGAAGAAACCACAGTATTGGTCTAGACAGTAATAATCTAATAGTCTACAGGATCAACAGACCATGCTGGAAAACGAATTTAATACTTTCTAGTCAGACCTCAGAATACTGTTCCAGGTCTTAAAAGTTGTTTCATCCTGAATCTATATAATGTGGAGTCATCCACCTTGCAGAGTCATTCATTCAAAAAAATATTTATTGTGCCAAGTACTGTGCTGGGCACTGGGTATTCAGTGATGGACAAAAGAGCCATGATTTATGCCTTTTTGGAGCGTATAGTCTGGTAAAGGAGACAAAAAAAGCATGTATGTGTCTGTTACCGGAAGGATAAATGAGTTAGATAGGTAAAGACTAGGCAGAAAAAGATTTTAAGTAGAGGGAGCAACAAGTACAGTGGCCTGAGGCAGGAAATAATTCAGTGGGTTTCAAGAATTGAAAGGGAGCTAGTGTGCAGAAATGAGGTGGAAAGTGGTGTTAAGATGAAGTAGTGAGGGAGGCAGGGGCAAGATCACAAAAACCTTGTGGATGACGTTACGCAATTTGGATTATATCTCAAGCATGCTGGGAAGCCTTTGAAGGATTTTTAGTGCAAGCATAAGGAGGTCCAGTTGAAAGACCCTTCTGGCTGCTGTGTAGTGGAAGCATGGAGTAGAGGAAAATGGGAATCAGTGGAAATGCTGGTCCACGTGAGACATGATGGTCCCTTAGACTGAGGTGGTAACAGAGGTGATTCAAAAAAGTCGATGAATTTGTTTTTAACTTTGGAGGCAGAATCTGTAGGACTTGGCTGTGGAGTAGGAATGAGAGGGAATGTCAAGGAGGACTCAGGTTTCTTGAATGATCACTTGAGATTCTGGCACCCAATTCCAACTTGTGGTTTTCTTTCCCCACACCACCAAGCAATTCTCCAACACCACTTAGTGTCCTATAATTCAACTCACAGGTTAAGGGCTCCGTCCTACAAGACTGCCCCCCACCCCACTTTGGATTCAAATCCCAAGTCCAGGTTGCCACCTGTGCTTCTGACCAGTTGGCTATAGATGGGAGGTTCCAATGACCTCTTCCTTGGGTTTGAATAATTTGCTAGAGTGGCTCACAGAACTTAGAGAAAGGTTTTACTTACTGGATCACTGGTTTATTATAAAAGTTATATATAAAAAAGTTTATATATGTTTATTATATATAAAAAAGTTAGATATAAAAAAGTTTATTATAAAAGTTATATATATAAAAATTTATATGTAACTCAGGAACAGCCAGATGGAAGAGATGCATAGGGCAAAGTATGGGGAAAGGACTCCAAACTTCCATGCCCTCTGAGCAGGCCACTCTCCCAGTGCTGTTCACCTATCCGCAAGCTCTCCAGGGTTTTATGGAGGCTTCATTACATAGGCATGATTGATTAAATCATTGGCCATTGGTGACTGAATTTGATCCCCAACCCACCCTCCCCTCCCAGGTTGGGGGTTAGACAAAAATTTCCGACCCTCTAATCACATGGTTGGTTCCCCTGGTCACTGGCCCCCATCCTTAGGTGATCTAGGGGCTTTCCAAAACACACTCTCATCACTTAGGAAATTTCAAGGTTTTTAGGAGCTCTGCTTTAGGAATGAACGGGGGCAAAGACTAAATATATATCCCTTATTATAAATCACAATATCACACCAGCTTGCTGATAGTGATTAAATGGAACTAGTTATAGCTTCTAGCCAGTGTGAGTCAGGGAATAGGCAGTTCATTCTAGATTCTTTTTCTGTTCATCACAGATTGTTCTTATCTCATGTGGGCTACTCTGTACCATCATATACATGTTACCAAACCAGGTTCGTTTTTGCCTGTCACCCGGAAAGCCAAACACGGAGACGACGAGATTGTGCGTAGAGAGGGTTTAATCACAAGGCAGCCAAGCGAGGGAGTGAGAGAACGAGTTTCAAATCTGCCTCCTCGGAAAATGCGGACTCAGGGATATTTATGGGGTAGGGGGCAAGGTGGTCTGAAGTGTGGAGATAGATCATTGTAGGTGAGATAGTTGATGATCTGTGCAGGCGTAGTCAGACTTTATGCCTCTTCATAAGACACATGTTCACAAAATGGTGCCTTAGCGTGATCTGAGGGTGGAGTTTTTAGCCTCTTGATGTCAAAAGGTTGCTTATCAGGCCTAGTTGATGGGTTGGTGGTCTCAACCAGCTGAACTGGACAAGAAGGTCCTAATTCCTGAAAAACAGCTCACACGCCCATTACCATGGTGACCCAGGCTCCAGGGAGATGTTATCTATAGGAACCCAGTGGGAGTCAGCCAGCATATTGCCTAAACAGCGCGGTTGACAATGGGCAAGTGAAAAACTAAAAGCTAAAGAAAAAAAACTTTAGTTGCTAGCTACCAAATCATCAATGGGTAACTGTTTACTGGTTTCATACACTTTTGAATTTAGGATGGTTATCCATGAAGGAATTATTAGAACATAAACATCTTTCTTTTTTTTCTTCACTGCCCAAGTCTTTCTCATATATACGTTTGCTTTTGTTGAAATAGTTTGCTGAGAGATCTCCTCTCTGAAAGTGCTGGGCTATTGGGCAACTCTCTGATTTTTGAGGACTTCACTGATGGTACCTAAGAGTGCACCTGTGTGACTTCTTCCTTGTACATCTATTGGAACATTTGTTTAAGACATCACTTGAGTGATCTGGCAGCTAATGCATTTTCAAGAGCTTATTCACAATCAGCATTTTGTCATCCATTCCTTAATTTAAATTCTTAGAGCTCTCATAAAAATAAGTAGGGGAATATATGATTAACCCTACTTTTAGATGCAAATGAAGTAGACAAAGGTCACATGCCCCACAGGTAGATTCGGCTGCAAGAATGCAGTTCTCTTGATGGCCAATTATGAATTCAAACTCATCCACTTGTCCATTTCCTGGATTTGCAATTATTAAGTCACTTAACATGGTGGGAAAATGTTCTCCTTATGCTAACAAACAATCAATACTTGATGCCCACAACAGAATTTTTTTTCCTCTCAAGTATAGTCCTTTCTACATTAATCAGTGATTGGGGTTTCATGCCTGAAGCTATTTTAAAAATTGAATTGCTGTCAACCTGAGAGACAAAAAGAAATGGATTGGGGGTGGGTTGGGTTATAGAAATGAAGAGAGAATTGATTCAAAGATGAGATACACATGACAATATTATACTGGTACTCGGTGTGGTACACGAGGGTCCCAGATAGGGGTAGTTTTATTATTCGAAAGCCGGTATCGCAATGGAATGCACAGAAATATCTCCAAATGGACACATCTCCAGAAATGCCAATGGCATTGCCAATGATATATCTTTTTTTCTCTAGTTGCTTTTAAGAATTTTTCGTCATCCATACTGTTCTGTAGTGTTTGAGTGTGAATTACTTTTATTTTACATACAGTATTTGGTGTGCTACTTCAATCATGTCTTCCTTCAATTCTGGAAAATTCTCAGCCATTACCTCTTCAAATATTGCCTCCAACCTGTTCTTTCTATTTTCTTCTTCTAGAACGCCTATTAGCAGAAGTTGACCCGTAACTTCTTTTATATTTTTCATATCTTCATCTTATGGCTTCATTATGTGTGATGACAAGTTTACTAATTTCCTCTCCAGGTGTTTCTATCCTGCAGTTTAAATTTGTTCATTGAGCTTTTAATTACAGTAACTATCTTTTTTAAATCTCCAGATGTTCACTGTTCTGTTAAACAAAAACACTGTTTTGTTTTTGTGATCTCTATTCTTTTTTCCTAGAGTCAAATTGTTGTATTCATTATGCTTTTTAATCTGTCTTGCATTGCTGTAATTATTTGGAACATTATTATTTCAGTCCCTTTCAGATTGTTCAGTTATTTTGAATTCTCTTTCTTTGTTGCATTTGATGACTTTCCCTCATCAGGCCCCCTTTTGTCATTTGTAATTCAGGAATGTGAACTCATCTTCACTGTTTTCCGTGGGACTTCCATGAGCTCAGCCCTGTACAGTGGTTTGATATCTGCTTTTGATGTTGGCTTTTTCCAAAACCAGGGCTTCAGAATATTCATGGATCTGGGACCAGCATTCACGTTAAATTCTCAGCTTGTAATTCCCACGTCTCATAGAGAGTATGAATTCAGAAACCGTCCCCACCTATGACGTAGGTTTGGGGCTTGATTCTTCCCAGAAACTTTTGCCCCATTCAGAACCCTAGAGGATGGCAAGCTTCCTTGCTGCTTCTCTGTTCTACTGGACAGAATTTTTCCAGCTCCCTTTTCACAGCTTTGGTGGTTCTTCTTGATGTCAGTGTCTCACTTCCAGCTCCGTCTTTCCTCTAGACCAGGGCACGTCTTCAGTCCCTTGGGGAGATTAAAGCCTCTGTTTTGAGCCTCAGGTGTGGCACTTTCCCAGACTGCTAAGGCTTTCTTTCTCTTGGTTTAGGCTCTGTATTCTTTCTTTGTTGTTACAGTTTATCCAGCTGTATGTATTTATCTAAGCTTGTCAAGTCTATGTATATATAGTGAGAGGGTTGATATCAGCTCAGTTACAGGAACAGGAAGTCTTGCTTTATTTTCTGTACCAAGTTAATTCTGGTCTGAGCCCTCTGTTGCTAGGGTTGTAAGATACCCAGTATCGGTTTTTAAATTAGGAGTTCCCTTCCCTTCTCAGTTGCACAAGAGTTGTGAGAGGCTTGCACAGTTTGGAAGACAGAGGTCTTTCCTCTGGCATTCAGTCAATTGTAATCATCACTGAGATGTGCATTGCCTAAATTCATTGAGTCTATTTGAATAAATCCACATCCTTAATGCCAGATTTGGTCATAAGTATCTTCCATCAATCTCTAGGAAGCTAATTCAATCTTTTCAATTCTAAGGACCCACCTCTTGGTGAGAATGCTAGGGACATTTGAAAATGTGTAGGTGCATTTTTGGGGGGTTACCTTAATGTCTAGGGTATGCTATTGTTCTTTAGTGCCTAGAAACCAGGGATACCCAAGGAAGCCTGTGCAAAAAGGCTGTAAGACTTCTTTCTGAGAAGGATTATCTATTCCATCCATCTCTGGGATGGTCCACCTTATCCTCTTTGAAGGACTGTACTCAAAATTTTTTTACTTCTTTTCTAGGTGTCTTACTGCTGGCTGCCATAACAAAATACTGTAGACTGGGTGGCTTCAGCAACAGGAATTCATTTCTCACAGTTCTGGAGACTGGGAGGTCTAAGACGTTTTGAATTGATATCTCTGGAGAACTTTCAGATATATTCTGGTCTTATTGCAATTTTGTCTCAGGGAAATTTTCTAGGACGGCTTTATATAGATGGGCTATGCATTTTATGTTTCCTTTTTTCCTCATTTCTGAGAGTAAGAATGACATGTTTATTTCTTTATCCAACATTACGAGTGCCATAATGTGTAAAGCATTATGAAGGCTACAAAGAGACATGAAATATTGTTCCTGAATATATTTAATCTCTGGGTTTCACATAGACTATATGCTATATTAAAAATTAAACTAGTTTTTATAATTGTAAAAGTACAAGATGCACCTGGTAAAGATACCAACTCTACACAAAATGGGATAAAACAAGCAGCGAGTGTCTATCCTCTCCAAACACCTTTGCCTGATTGTTGTCCCACTTCCAGCGTAACATCTAACAATGTCTTATGTATTCTCCCAGAATTTTTTAATGTAGAAATAAACGTTTATACGTGATTCTCTACCAAATGCTGTCCACTTCTGAATAATGGAAAGGCATTCTCTTCGATTTGAAGGATAGCCTAAACTTCATTCAAACGCAGATGAATGGTTCACTAAGCCAGGGTGGGGAGAACGGCTGGTCTAGGGTCTCTGTAATGTATCTGGACTCACAGAATTTCATTGATGATAAGAGTTAAAAATTTGCAAAGAGGTAAAAACTGCAAAAAATCAGGATGTAAAGTTATGTTTTCCTTCTCGTGTAGACCTCCAGAAAGAACCGGCCCTGCTGCAAGCTTGATTTGGGCCCAGTGAGGTTGATTCTGAACTTCTGACCTCTAGAACGATAAGGTAATAAATTTGCGTTGTTTTAAAACACTAGGCTTGTAGTAATTATTACAGCAACAATAGAAAACTAATAGCTTCCTATGATAATGACTATTCCTATTATTATTATTGCTATAAGAATAAAATTAGTTCCCATTAATTTAATGTTTACTCTATGGTAGTAACTATTTCAAGTAGGTAGCAAACAATATTTTAATCTTTACAACAACTCTATGAAGGTGAGTATTAGTATTCCCTCCTTTTTTTTTAATGGGGGAAGAAAATGAAGATTTGAGAGATAAAGTACATTTGTCAAAGTCACCTGCTATTTAGTGGCAAAGCCATTTTCTGCCACATTTTAAAACTAATGTGTTCATGTAGCCTAGACATCAGAAAATCTGCTGTCTTTCGTTACACTTTACAATCTAATATATATAGTGGTTTTGATACTGTTTTATAGATGCAATTAGATTTTATGAAGGAGTGCTGTAAACATTTTCAGCATATAAATGTTCTAATATAATGTTATTATTGATTTCCTACTGATTTGATGCCTTTGTTTTAAAAAGAAAATTAAAATAACAGAGACTAATTATTTATTGTTTTCAGTCAAAAGTCCAATTTCTCGGGGCCAGCCTGGTGGTGCAGTGGTTAAGTGTGCACATTCTGCTTCGGTGGCCTGGGGTTCACTGATTCAGATCCCGGATGCAGACATGGCACCGCTTGGCAAGCCATGCTGTGGCAGGCATCCCACATATAAAGTAGAAGAAGATGGGCATGGATGTTAGCTCAGGGCCAGTCTTCCTCAGCAAGAAGAGCAGAATTGGCAGCAGCAGTTAGCTCAAGGCTTATCTTCCTCAAAAAAAAAAAAGTCCAATTTCTCGCCTAAATTATTGGGAGAGAAGTATCCTAATAGACTAGTTCAATGATGTTTTCAATGTATTCTTGTTTTATGGTTTCATCCCCCAAAATTAAGGAATTAAAAAATATGAAGAAAAGCTTTTAAATTGGGATTATATACTTAGTAAGAAAAAAGAAATAAATTAACCACTTCCAAGTACATTATAAAAGGCTGATATAAAGGGAATTCTGACCAGCCATTTTTAATTAAAGTAGATGATCAAAGTTGAAGGCCTTAGCTTGGTTATGTTGATTATTAAATGCTGAAATCACCTAATGAAGATAGTGAGCAATCTCCATAAATGAAAATAGTAAATAAAAACATAGATTGTTATCCATGCTGAATGCCAACTTGGATGTGGAAGTTGTCATAAAAAGCTTTTTATTTTCCCAATTTCTTACATCTCTTAGGATTTGATTTTTCATATATTTAAGTGACAGATTCACTTAAATTTTTTTTTATTTTTAACTGGTTAAGAGAAATCAAAGGCTGAATCTGCTTTCTCCTTGCTTTTTGTATTGTCCTATGTGTAACTCCTGTATAAGTCTTATCAGAGTCCATCTTTGTGCTATTATTAAATGTGTACATATTTCATCTCTTATAATTAAAAAATGTTCTTCAAAGTTTTCTACTTCTAAAACAGTAATGAGGCTATTTTGCTCTTCTGTTAGATTCTGTGAGGAAAAAAATGTCATACCGTCTTGAAATTTCCTATCATGACTTTTACAAGGATTATAAATTACACTAATTAGAGTAGATTATAAACAAAATTTTTAAATTAAAATATGTAATACTTATTGCTGAGAGAAATTAAAGAAGCCTTAAATGGAGAGAGAGATTATGTTCATGATTGGAACACTCAGTATTGTCTCGTTGTCACTTCTCTCCAAATTGATCTATAGATTCAATACTTCCAATCAAAATCTCAGCAGGCTGTTTTGTTGAAAATTTCAAGCTGATCTAAAATTTATGCAAAGAACCTAAGAGAACCAAAACAATTTTTTCAAACAAAGTTGAAGAACCAAGACTCTCTGATTTTAAGACTTTCAATAAAGCTACAGTAAAGGAGACATATAGATCATTGAAACAGAGTAGAATCCAGAAATAGACCAGCACAAATATGGTCAACTGATTTTCAACAAAGACTCCAAAACGATCCAGTGGAGAAAGGGAAAATAGTGCTGGAATAACTGGATATCTATATGGAAAAAAAAAAATTTCAGGCCTTATCTCACACTGTACTCAAAAAGTAATCTGTGATGGACTATAAACCTAAATGTAAAAGCTAAAACTCTGAGGCTTCTAGAAGAAAACAGAAGAGACTATCTTCATGACGTTAGGGCAAGCAAATATGTCTTAGCAGCCAGAAAGCACTGACTGTAAAAGAAAATACTACTCAACTGGGCATAATAAAAATTTAAAACTTCTACTCATCAAAAGACGTGGTTAAGGAAATGAATAGACAAGTCACAGACTGGGAGAAAATATTTGTAATAATCACATCTGATGAAGAACTTAGACCTGATGAGGCACTTGTATAAAAAACACCTAGAACTCGTTTATAAAAAGACAAATCACCAAAGTAAAAATGGGCAAAATACTTTGACAAACACTTCAAAATGAAAGGTATATGAATGGGCAATAAGTACATGGAAAAGTGCTCAGCATCATTAGCCATCAGGGAAATGCAAATTAATACAACAATAAGATACCATCACACAGCTCTAGGATGGTTAAAATTAACGACTGACAACACCAAATATAGAGGCAGAGCAAATGGAACTCTGGTTCAACATTTTGGAAAACTCTTTGGCAATTTCTTGTAAAACTAAAGAGATACCATCTCTATGACCTAACAATTTACTTCTAGGTATTTGCTCCAGAGAAATAAAATCTTATATGTATAAAAAGAGTTGTACAAGAATGTCCATAGCAGCTTTATTTGTATTAACCTCAAACTGAAAATAATGCAAATATCCACCAACAGATGAATAGTTAGACAAATTGTAACGTATAACTATAGTTCATAAAATGAACTACCATTCATCATTAAAAGGAAGAAATTATTAATGTACAAAACAACATCAATGAATCTCAAAAGCTTTATGCTGAATGAAATAAGTCTGGCACAAAAGAGTGGGTACTGTATAATTTCGTTGATATGAAGTTCCAGAATAGGCAAATCTAGTCTAAGAGAAAAAAGTCAGAACAATGGTTGCCTCTGGGAGCATGCATTGACACGGAAAAGGCACGAGAGAATGTTCTTGGGTGAGGGACATATTCTATATGTTTGTATGCGTACGCGTTACACAGCTATACGCATTTGTCAAAACTCGTTGAATTATACACTTAATATCTGTATATTTCACTGTGTGTAGATTATACTTTAATAAAAAATTAGAAAAATAATGTTGTGCTTCTTTTCTGGGACACCACGTTGGTAATAGGAATTATACCTTAATTAATAATCCTTTGGGACTACTTCTAATAAGGATGATGGCTTACGCACTGACATTTGGATATCCTTTATGGAAACTGACCAAAATAGCCAATGGAATATAAAATTGAGGAACAACTGGAGAAGTAAATAGTCTCCAAAGGTGGCCCCCAAATAATTCTGCCCCTCCCTGTACATGCATGCAGCTCCTTCTGTTAGAAAGGAGATGTTATGTCTCCTTCTCTTGAATCTGATCTGGGGCTGTAACTGCTTTGTCCAGTTGAATGCAGAGAAGTAATGATCCAGGACCTCTTAGCCCAGGCATTAATAAGCCTTCTGCTTCCTCCCTCTGAAACCCGGGAGCCACACCATGAGGAAACTTAAGCAGTCAAGTGGAAAGGCCCATGTAGTAAAGAATAAAGGCTTCCAACAAACAGGTCCCACTGAGCTCCCATGTGACAGCACCAACCTGGAGCCACCTTGGAAATGGATCCCCAAGCCTCAGTCAAACCAAACTCACTAGTGCCCCATGGAACAGAGGGGAGCTGCCCCATTGAGCTCTGCCCAAATTGCAAAATCACAAGCAAGTAAATGATTATTGTTTGAAGTTGCTAAATTTGGGGGTTGTGTTTTACATAGCAATTGATAAAACAACGTGCGTTAGTACTGGGATATGAAGAAAAATTCCATCCGCATGCCACAAATTTCAAGGAATCTCTCTCAGTTAGCATATATGGAACCACATCAAAGGAAAACATGTAGGGCTTGCTCATAATTCCGTTCCGGAGGAAGGAGTCCTGGGCTTTGAGATAAGTAGAGGAAATTCTGGTGAAATGCTTCATACAATCCCTTTAGGACTTCGTTTGGGATTGCATAAACATTAGAGATTTATTTGGGGGAAAATGTCATCTTTGTCATATTGAATCTTCCTATTAAGGAACATCATAGTATCGCTTTATTTACTCAAGTCTGTGTGTATGTGTGTGTGTGTGTTTGTCAGTAAACTTTTTGAAATTTGTTAACTTTTCTGTTGTTCATCCTAACAGAGTATCTATATTGATCCAGTATTGGGATTTGAAATGAGCTGTGTTGGAGATTATCTGGGTCCTTGGGCAAATCTTTTGGTCCCTTGGAAGAAAGGGTAAATGCCCTTATTTTCTGTGGTGATTTTGTAGGATTTAGCGTATAAATAGCCTATCTGAGGTGGGGAGGAAGCATCTCAGAGAATTCCACTCATGTGCCAGTTGGTTGCTTCTCAAGTTCTGCTCCTTGGCGCTGTCCCTGCCGTACCTTCCCACACTCACCCTGCGACAGGCATCAGTGCTCTCTTTAGAGGTCCACAGCATCCATCCTCTTCCTGCTCCGCTTCACAAGGGTGGGCTTGATGAGCGCTGTGCTGGTGGGGCCTCCTGCTGACAGCCCCGCAGCTCTGCCACTTCCACCCACAGCGTGGGGATCTGGGTTCTGTGATGGACAGCGTTTACTTATTTCCCAAGCATATTTTTCCTCTTTCATTTATTGAATTGCAGGCTGCTCAGTTTTTCCCCAGTCTAGTCCTGTTTGCACTTTGTCTTGTAGAAATTTCTCTGGTCTATACCTTCTCTTTTTCCATCCCCGAAACAAAATTGTTCCTATTTTTATATTACACTGGTTATTTCAATGGCTTTTGAAAGGATGAAAATCATCCTGAAATGCAAAGTTTCGGAATTATGTTTCTTAAGCAGATATCTGATTTTAAACAGATCTTAATGGCGCTCCGTAAAAATCCAAATATCTCAGCTTAGCATTCAGAGCTCCCCAAAGTTTCACTCCAGCTCACCTCTTCACTCTGTGCTTTCATTTGTCTGATATTTTGACCATTACATTTTTAGAACATACCGACAGTTTGCCATCGTGGGCCTTTTAAATTGATTTCCTGACCTGAAAAGTCCATTCATTTATCGTATAGTTATTGAGTGCCTTCCATATACCACACGTTGTAAATAGTAGAATTTTTTTTAAACCAATCATGATTAAAACCTTGGAGGAAAACATTTTCTTTGATCAAAATTATATTTTATTTGTCTAGATGTTTAAAAATATCAAATTTTGAACAGTGACAAAGTAACAGGCAAAGCCTGTCTATTGACACACGAGCTGAGTTAGTGCCGCTGGTTCATATGTAAGGAAGTGAGCTAGACCGTTATCCTGAACCAGATCGTAACGCACTGGGAGGTGGAGGCATACCAGTGTCAGCTAACAGGAGTTAAGAGTCAGGGCAATAACACTGAAAGAGTCTGTAGGTTTGGAATGAAGAATAAGTCCATAAATACTAACTGGAAACAGACAGAATATCAAGAGATATGGTGGATTCTGTCTTTGATCAATTATAGGTGCTATGTGCTATAGACTGAATGTTTGTGTCCCCGCCTAAATTCATATATTACAATCCTCACCTCCAATGTGATGGTATTAGGAAGTGGGGCCTTTGGGAGGTGATTTGGTCATGAGAACAGTCTCCTCATACATGAGATTAGTGGCCTTCTAAAAGAGACCCCAGAGAGCTCACTTGCTCTTTCTGCCATGTGAGGACACTGCAAGAGGATGACTGCCTGTGAACCAGGAAGAAGGCTCTCGCCAGACACCAGATCTGCCGGTGTCATGATCTTGGACTTTCCAGGCTCCAGAACTGTGAGAAATAATTTTTGTTGTTTAAACCATTCTATAGTGTTTTGTTATGGCAGCTGGAACGGACTATGATAGAAAATTGGTACCGAGAAGTGGGGTGCTGCTGTAACAAATACCTAAGAATGTGGAAGTACCTTTGGAACTGGGTGATGGGTAGAGGCTGGAAGAATTGTGAAGTGCACGTTACAAAAGTCTATATTGCCGTGAGTAGACTGTTTAGGGTGATTCTGGTGGGAGCTCAGAGAGAAAAGAGGAGAGCTGTAGAGAAAGCCTCCATTTTCTTGGAGAATATCTAAGCTGTCACGAACAGAATGTTGGTAGAATTATGGACAGTAAAGGCCATTCTGGTGTGGTCTCAGACAGACATGAGGAATATGGTTTTGGAAACTGGAGGAAAGGCAATATTTGTTATGAAGCGGCAAGAATTTGGCTGAATTGTGTTCGTGTTCTACTGTTTTGTTCTAACTTCCACATTCCCAACTTGTCCCCTTGCCTCTAGCTTCCACCTTTCATCCATCCTACACATTGCTGCCAGAATGATCTCCCTAAATAAAATTGGAAGACCTTCTGCTTAACAGCCTTGAATAACTCTTCATTGCCCTGTTGTTGTCAACTCTTTAGAATGACATTGCCCTTGTCTTGCTCTGTAGTGTTCTCTCTCTCCATGTCCCTCAATGTGTTCCCTGTTATCCTGTTTACTGAATAAGTTGTAGTTCCCAGAATGTATCATGTGATTTAATGTCTCCGTGACTTTGATCATGCTGTTTCCTCTCCTAAAATTCTCTTCCTCTCCTTTCTTGCCTTACTAACTCTTTTACGTTCTTTAAGAATTCATTGAAATGCCACCAACCTCAGGAAGTCCTCCCTTATCTTGTCAGGCTAAATTAAATGTTTTCATTTCATTCTATTTCTTCGAGAATTCTCTTCTAGTGCCATGGTTACATTTATATCATATTACTTCTTAATCAGCTATGTAAATTTTGGTTTGCTTCAGAGCACCTGCAGTGTAGCAGGCACCATGCTAAATCTAAGTGGCAAATGGTGATCAATAAAGACACAGTTCTTGCCTTTATGGAACTCAGAGACTAAAGAGAAGACAGGCTTTAAGAAAGTAATTGTACGTGCTCCAAAAGAGAAGTATAAACTCTCTGGTAAGTATAACAGGAAGACTCCGCTGATCAGGGATGTTTAGGTTGAGACATTTGTGTCCACTCCATTAGACCCTGAGCAGCTTGGGATCAGGGAGGAAACTATGTTGGTCCTCGTGGGCACTTGATAGGGGTTTGTGAATGCATACATGTGTTTCATGATGGAAAGCTCTTTATTTCATGAGACGGCAGCAATTTTTAGACTGTCGCAATATTTTTTCTTTTAGTAAGCTAAAAAATCTCTCTCTAAAATTCCTACTCATTGTTCCTAGATATGGTTGCTGGAGGAGCTCAGGATAAGTTTACTCTTGCTTCCATATAGTAGCTCTTCAAATATTTTAAGATAGGCCATTTGGCCCTTCGTGTATCCTGTTTGGGGCAGGAGTGGGGTGGGGTGGTTAAATATTCCCATTCCTTTAAAGTAAGAAAAAAATATTTGTACTTACTTTGTGACAACCTGTTAAAGACAGTGGATTAAACACAAGCATTCACTTTTGCTACCTTTCCAAATTCCACTAAAATGACTTTAAAGGATTTTTAAAAGGCATAAATAAATGTCTCATATCCAAAGAGAAAGAGGAAGCTGGAAGATTTTGGAAGCTGGAGAGTAGAAGGATGAGTGATGAGTCCTCACTTGTCATAATCATATTATATCCAAGAAAGCAGGACCGTAAACAGGCAGGGGAGGAATACCAGAAGAGAGCTACCTTGCATCACAGACCTCCCTCACAGAGGCTCAGAAATTGGCAGTACCAAGTCTATTAAGCATACCTTTTTATTCTGATGTTTTGACATCTGGGGCCTTAACGATGGTGGGGAGACTGCATTTCCCAGAGCTAGCCAATTCCTAGAGATAATAAAGACCCTCCTTCAGTGTGCCTTTCACAATGTACAAAACAACCACTTGAACCCACACCACCCCCACCTCTTCTATGAGGCTCTTACATTCTGGTCCCAAATTCCACTGCCCTAATCATCCCAGGGTCAGGTACCAGGCACCTGGGGACAGCCCCTATGCCGCACAGCCTGCTGAAATTATTCAAACTAGCCAACCCTGAGCCTGCTCACCCTGCCTCCCGTTCCTCCCATGAATACCACAATAAAGGCTGTCGCCCTCATGTACCCCTCACTCTCTCTGCCTTCTGACCAACCTAGTGCTGCCCCATGGCTCTGTGTGGTGTGGCATGCCTCCTCCTCTTGGGAACTGCGAACAACAAACTATCTTTTCAACGGCAGTCATCTCCTGATCTGTTGGCTTCACGGTACAGGAATAATAATAAAATCTAAATTTGAAAACACCAGGAACCTCTGAAAAAGAAGAGTAAAAGCGGAAGTAAAAGAGGAAGGTTGGAAGTTTGTCTAAGAAGCAGGTAGAGACTCCAAATGCCCATTGCTATCTCCCCTACCTTCCCCCAGCCCCCTGGCACCTACCACCGTGCATAGCTGCTCATCTGCCCTTGTCCCACTACAGCAGAAACTTTCTTTACTGTCTGAATAAAAGTGAACCAGGGGGAGTACCAGGCCCAGCTGAGAGCGAGAAGCTCACCTTGAAAACAAGAGCAGCAAGTGCAAGTCTGCATATTGAAGGGAGATCCTCAAGCTCCAAGGTCAGGAGCAAGCAGGCTTAGAGCCTCCAGGTAGAATACTGGACACATCTTCTCTGGAAATCTAAGAAGCCCAAAAGAAAAGGCCTTAGAGATACTGATAATTGGACCCTCTCCTAAAACCCCCTCAGCCGGATTACTCCATAGTGAAGCTCATCGGTTGACAAGTCCTGCCCATGCACGCAGAGCCTGAAGTCAGGTTTGAAGCCTCACTGTTAAATATGAGTGCATAGTCAAGGATTCCCATACATTTGAGCAAAGCTTCCAACCTCAAAGACAGAGACGAAATCCAGGTGTCAGCTAGAGTTTGGAGAAAATAGAAACTAAGAGGGAGAAGAAAAAGTTAAAGAAAAACAAACCCAAACTCATTAAAATCTACGGAGAGATAAGAAAAAAAACCACATCCATAAAACAAGAATAGATGAGTGAAAAAAGGAATATTATGAGAACAAAAAAGAAATCTTGGAAACTTGAAATATGATAGTAGAAAATAAAAATCTCAATAGAAGGATTGAAAGATAAAGTTAAGGAAATCTTCCAGAAAGTAGAATAAAGTGGAAAGACATGTAAAATGGGAGAGAACAGATAAGAAAATCAGGATCAATCCAGGTTCAATCCAACATCCATAAAAGAAGAGTTCCAGAAAGACTAGAGAAAGAGATGAGAGGTGAAGAAATCACCAAAGAAATAGCTCAAGAAAAATTTCCAGAATGGAAGGACCTGACATTACCGATTGAAAGGGCCCACCGTGTTCCCAGCAGGATTGATGAGAAAAAGACCTGAATCAAAGTCCATCATCGTGAAATTTCAGAGCACTTGGGACAATGAGGTCTTAAAGGCTTTCAGAAAGACAAATGTCACATACAAAGGATCAGGGATGAGAATGGCCTCAAGCTTCCCCAGCAGTAACACACGAAGCCAGACGACTATGGAGCAGGACCTTCAACCTTCTAGAGGTGAATGATTTCTGACTCAGAATTCTTTACCTAGCCAAAGTATCTAATTACATTAAATAGAATCAAAACATTTTTAGACATGCAAGATCTCAAAAAATTATCTTCTATACACACTTTCTCAGGAAGCTACTGGAAAAGATATTTTATTAAACAAAGAAATAGAAATACACGGGATTCAGGAAGTGGGGGATCCAGCATAGGTGAGCAGTAAAGGAGAATCCGAGGCCAGCAGCTATGTAGATTCAAGAGAGCAGCAAGTCCTGATTGGTAGTAGAGGAAGAGGCTCCAGAATGGCTGTCTCCATGGACATACGACTGATGGAATACATGCCATGTTTGAATAACATGGTTTTGTTTTGTCTTTATGCTTTTTTGGGTGAGGAAGATTGGCTCTGAGCTAACATCTGTTGCCAATCTTCCTTTTTGTTTTTTGTTTTTTTCTCCCCAAAGCTCCACTACATAGTTGTATATCCTAGTTGTAGGTCACTCTGTCTCTTCTATGTGGGATGCCTCCCCAGCACGGCCAGATGAGTGGTGTGTAAGCCTGCGCCCAGGATCCAAACAGGCAAACTCCAGGCTCCCAAAGCAGAGTATGTGAACTTAACCACTCGGTCACTGGGCTGGCCCCTTGAATAACATGTTGAGAGAAGATTTACATTTCCAGAAGAGACTTTAGGGTAAATTAATATGATGCATAAAAAAGCAAACAAATAACAAAATAAATACCGGGGAAACAAAAAGTTGTGCAAGAAAGGAAATACAAGTGTACTATGTTACATGGCTCAGCAAGGAAAAAGATTTCATGGTCATAACAATGTAAATACTGACTATTGATCTAATCAAAAGATGAGACAATAATGTGTTATGAGGAAGGAGGAGATATATGTGTGCATGTGTGTGTGGGCAGTTAGTGTGCGAGAGAACCATAGCCTCACCTTCCATAATAGGAAGTTGATAGATTCGTAAAACTGAAAAATTTTAAAATAGCAGTATTAACAAGCATATAAATATGGCTATAAATACTAAGAAAAACAGGGAAAGGATTGAAAATTTGTCCTTTGGAAACAAGAATCAGCAGGGAAGCACATAAAGCTATTAGATTGCTGTTTTCCATAATAAACTTTGTGGTACTCTTTAGTTTTTTAAACTATGAATATGTAAACACGATAAAGATAAAATTACATTAAAATTCCTTTGTAAACTGTAAAGAGACAGATAAAGACTATCAATATTATTAATAGCATTAACAGTAGACTGTTTCTTCAGTTGGTCTGGTACCATGTTTATGCTAATTAAAGGCGATCGTACACAGTTGTGTTTACAACACTGCTTGGCACTTAGTGATGCTTCATAAATAAGGATTTCTTTATTCTAGGACCTCGAAAAGAAAGTGCCTAAAAACTTCCCGCATGTCAAAATGTATTAAAAACCTCTAATAAAGCATTAAAAATTTTCTGCTAATAAAATATAATACTGTGTTGTGTTAACAAATAGAAACAAGTGAGATGTCTTGATTCTTTTGGTCTACCAACAAATATTTCTTAAGGGAATTTTTATATTATAAATTTGGTTATTTTTAAGAGCAATAATTTAATACTGAAAAAAAATTGTCATTCTGTAGCTACAACATGGAAATCAAATAACTTACAATTGACTCAATTTGTTT
Organism: Equus przewalskii; assembly: GCF_037783145.1. Taxonomy (NCBI): domain Eukaryota; kingdom Metazoa; phylum Chordata; class Mammalia; order Perissodactyla; family Equidae; genus Equus; species Equus przewalskii. Next base: position 54,513,198 of record NC_091849.1, read on the forward strand.
CATGTTTTCCAAAACCAAGATGATGGTTACCAAATCAAACGAAAAAACATGCGAGTTAATCATAGCGTAAGCTTTTTTCCTAATATGGTATAAACAATTTTAAAGTTCTTACTGTATGACGTCTTGGGGTGTGTATTTTCTTAACTCTCAGAGGAAGATTAGTAACATATCATGTGCCTTTTTTTTTTTTTTTTTTTACCAAGTTGCGGCCCAGATTTTATTTAGAGCCCCGACAAGCCCAGGCTCCTTACATTATAATTAAGCGATGATGTAATCTGATCTGGATTTGTATCTGAAGTAATCACAGGCGATCTTACAGTGTTGTTTTCCTTGAGTTTTGTGTTTTAGGAATGAATTTTCATTGAAAAGAAGAACTTTCTAGAAATTCTGTTTTACCTGTCTTTTGTGAATTTCATAGATATTCTCAAACAGTATGGTATTATTTGTTCTCAAACCCATGTTCCTCAACTTGCTGCCAACTATCAATACCATCTACCAAGGCAAGCCACCAATAAAACATGAGAGGTTCTGAAAGTTCCTAGTGTTCAGTTGCTCTCATCCTCAATCTTCAACTCAACACTTTACATTTTCACACTTTTGAGTGTCAGTATTACGTACCCTGTTAAAATGCAAATGGCGATGGTCATTTACTACCTGATATTTTCCCTGAAATAAGTGACTGGGGTCAGGAAAAGGAAGCGTTGGTGAGAGATGAGAAGGATGAGGAGTGTGTGTGTGGAAGTGACGGTGGGTGGCTATGGAGAGTCTGAGGACAGAAGGGGATGCTGTGTACACATGGAGAGGGGGCAAGAAGGATGTGGAAAGGAATGGTGCTGGTTCCCTAAGACAAAGATTAAGAGGGTAAGTTAATAGGAAGATTAGCACAGATGAAGAGGTTAAATTCTGTTTTAAAACCGAGGGTGCAGAATGAGGCTGTGACTCAGTGTTCAGGCTTACAATCTATCCTTTTCTCTATCACTTGAATCTAGCTAATATCATGAGGAAACAGATACCACAATTGCCTAAGAAGGCCTTTCCTGACCTACCTGATCCTCCCAATTTTTTTCCCAAGTGTTTATTGAGATGGAATTTTACTCATGTTTGGGTGATTCTTTTATTGTTCTCACCCACGGAACTGAAGTTCCCGAAGGAGAAGCACCTTGTCTGTTTGGGCTTACAGTTCTATCCCAGTGTGGCAGTGTGCCTAGCACACAGTAGATTCCCCATGAATAGTTGTTGAATGAATCCACAAAAAGACATTTTAATTGGAAAAGTCATCTTACCCCAACAGAAGTCACTGTCATTGAAAAATTAAAAAAACAAAAAAGTAGATTCTACCACTAAAAGTCCACCATGATGACTTTGGACTCTTTGCCAAAAAGAATGTTTGCCACAGAGCAGAGTGGGCTCAGCTTGTGGCTGGTGCACTTCTATGAAATAACTGTGTACAGGCTGACGAGTGGGATTCCTTGTTGCTCTAGAAACGGCACTAGGCCCGCTGCCAAAGACAAAGGTGCTAAGTGCCTGGCATCCTGAAGAGAGTCTGCACAACTAGAGTGTGATGTAGGCATCCCCAAGGCATGCTAGGCTTGGGCACAAAGACATCCAAGTCCCCCACTTCCCTCCAGCCCATATGAGCAGGAGGCTGGGGAGGAGGAGGCGGGGCTTGGGTCCGGGTGGCAGCTTGGTGAGAGTGCGGTTCACAGGGAGAGGGCACCCCTTCTACGGTAAGGGAGGTGCTTTTACCCACTCTCCAAACCAGGAGTTGGGAGCACTAACAAAATGATTCAGAAAGATTGACAGCGCCTGCAAGGAGTAGAGGGTATTGCTGATCTGCCTTGTGCCTACTTGAATGAGGAAAGGGAAGTGAAGATGAGTTTGGGAGAGGAGAGAGGGAATGGCAGAGGTGCAGCCTGCACGCCTATCATTTGGTGCTACAAGGATTCGTGGGTTGCAACAGGTGAAGTGGACACGTTAAGATGGCTGAGCTGGAACCACCTTGCTGGTACCCTTCCCCCTGCACCACCCCCACCCCACCACTAGAGGGCAGCTTGTTGGTAAGGGGACTGAGCAGCCAGAGGCTGGAGGGACTGTATAGTTAAAGGCAGGAGATGGGAATGGGGGTGGGGGAATGATAAACTAGAGCGGGACCTCACACCTCACATCTCCTGGGAATCCTGCAGCTGAAGACCCCCTGGAACCCGGCAAAGAACTCACCAGAGTGCCCTGCCGCATGGAGGACATAGACACTGAGTCAGTGTTAGTCTGAGAAACAAGTTATTAAAAATCCAGGCTCTCAATACCATATTCAGTTCAGGTCTCATATATCCTGAGAGGTAAGGTGCAAACACATGTACAATTGTGGAATAAGCTTTTTGCAAATGTGACCTGCCCTAGACCACTCTGACCTACTCCTCAGCATCTTTGCTGTAGAATTTGCTACAAGGCAAACTGAATTCACCACCAGGACCAGCCAAGATTCTGTGCTCACATATTCCACTGTGGCACCTGTACAGGGGTGCCTCGCTCTTGGCCACAGGAGGACTCATGGATAACTGCTTGTAAATGTTATTAAATCATATAATGTCAGTATAACATAGGAGTTTTTTATTTAATAAAAACCTATAATGAATTCATTGTTTAAACTTTATCATAATCAGGCTAATTTATTACCAAGGCTTAGAATTTCCTGTATTTTAGGATTAGTATGATAATCAGCACTAAGAGAGCGCTGCATTACTTTACAGCTAGTCACTCAACTGGTTTCTTGCAACTGTTTTACATTTCTCACCCATATTAGTGGAAAAGAAGTTGTGACTTGGGGATAAATTGCCCCGAGTCCTGTTTCAGATATTTTGCAAGTCAGGGTCCTTAGCTACAAGCAACAGAGACTTCCTCTGACTCATTTAAGAAAAATAATTTATTAAACGAATATTCCGTTGCTCTTAGAACATCTGGGAGGGTGAGGAAGCAAGGTTTGGAGGCTACAAAGGGAGAAACAAACCCTAAACCATGTTAAGAAATTGGTTGAATGAAGATACGACTCCCGGCTCCTGGGCAGACGGTGCAGCTTCCACTGCTGATCTCGTCAGGACCCAGAACTGGATGCTGCTTCTCTCTCCTGACTGACTGTGGCCCCCGCCGCTGCTGTTTTCACTATCAGAGGGCAGGATGCTGCTTTGTGCAACATGTCCCCCTTTATCTTGCAACACAAAGTCAGATGCTATTTGCCCAATGACGCAAAGCATTCAATTAGCAGTGTGCTTTTCTAGCCAGGAGGGTAGAACTGAGGAGTGGTCTTTGCACAGCATGGCAGGAGTCTGAGGAAGAACAACACACTATTTAAGTGTATTTTTTTTCTTTCTTTAACTGGAAAAGGTAATGAAGCTTTTTGTCTTGTTTTATTTTATAGACAACCACCACTGATACATTTGTCAAAGGGGCCACATTTAAAATCATACGAGAATGAGGGAAAAGGGAAAGAATTCATCCAATTAATATTAATAATTAAAAATTAATATGAATAATAAACCATCAAAATCTATTTTTTAGCTTTTCATCACTATGGATGGCCCACCCAGTGAGTAAACATTTAGCTGATAAGGATGGTTTCTTAAAGTTTTGGTGTTGGTTGATGCTTTAAAAATTATATATCTCCTTTCATAAGATATAGGCATTTTCACTGAGGTTATTTGAAATAACAATCACAATTGAAATAACATCCTCCAGAGGCTGGAAGTAGTACAGACATGCTGAGGATCAAAAAAGAGTGGAAAATTAATGTGCGGCACGTAATTCGAAAAGTAAATTTACATAGAGACTCTTTTTAAAGTTTCGTGATTTAAAGAATTTATTCTTTCATTTAGTTAGTCATTTCCTGCCTTGTCTCACAAAGAATTACAGGTAGTTCTGAAATAAATGAAGATTAAAAACAAATAATTTGAAAATCTGGATTAGCTAAAATGTAGATAAAAGGAGTAGGCCAAGACCTAGAAAAAAATGTACAGAATGCAGAAATGAAGGCAAAAAGGCCAAACGGAATTGCGTTAGCTGAGCTTCATCAGCGTTCGGAAGTTGAATTCATGTTGGCGGCTATTCCATTTTCTCTAAGCTGCGGGAGAGCGGCCAGAAAGATTGCAGAGGGCCAGGCGAGCCCTCATCAGACCTCCCTCACTGCTTTGCCCGGTGTAGACATTTAATCAATTCCTGCTGAATTGAGGAAAATTTTCAAGCTTTGTACCTGATGCTTCTTAAAAGTTAGAACACAAGACCTGGCAATTATCAAGTCTTTACTTTATATAATAAACAGATTTTTCGGTTTAAAAATTTTTTTTTCCAATTTTAAATGTAGTATGTGTTCATTATATATAATTATATACTTAGATATTAAAATTTTAAATCTCACATACCATCGGCTCAAAAGGGGAATAACAGTTAAAGTCTATTTTTCGTGGTTAGCTTTCTCTGGTCCACCACCTGCCCTTCTCTGTGAGGGAGGGGGAAGAAGATGGTGATGTCCCATAAAGGGCACTGAAGGAGGGTCAGAAAGCCTGTGTCCAGTCTGGATGCTGCTACCAGCTGGGCTCATCCACCATGTAAATAGGCTTCATCTTTAAGCCGGATCTTTCTGACTGGTGGATGCTGCCTACAGTGCTCTGGTTAGAGGGTCCTGGGGTGACGCCTGCATTCAGCAGGAAAGCATGCCAGGACCCATGGGCAGAATTTGCCAGGAGCCGCCCTGGAGCGTATTATTAAACTTATTGATGGTGTCGTTTACCTCAGTGCATAATGAATGGGTTGCACTAGATTATTTATATAGTGTCTTTCAACTCCAATATTTTATTAGGTAAAGAAAAATCATAGTGGACATTTTCAGGAATGTTTTAAAATACAAGTTTTTTATTATTTAGGCAGAGCAAGGCCGGTAGATCAGGAGATGACTGCCATGGAAAAGAGAGTTTGTTGTACCCACAGATCCCAGGAGGAGAGGGCACGCCCTGCCATGGGGGCCCCACGGGGAAGCATCGGGTGGTCAGGAGGCAGAGGGAGTAGAGGAAAATGTGGGCAAGAGCCTTTACTGTGGTTTCCACAGGAAAGAACAAGCAAGACAGGGTGAACAGGCTTAGAGGTGGCTCATGGAATGCTTTCTGTGGGCTCTGGGAGTCTGGGGCCCAGGGCAGTCTCTAGCTGTCTGGTAGCTGGCCCTGGCCTGATGAGGGCAGGGGAATAGTGGCCTTGAGTGGGGCAGCCATCGAGGAGGTGCTTGGGGCTGTGGGCTCTGGATTGGTTGGTGATTGACAGGCATGCTGGAGGGTAACTGGAGTACAGTCTCTAGGAAGTAGACAGTCCTGGGAGGGGCAGTCCCTCCAGGGTCAGCAAGTCCTCAGATTTCAAAGCGTTAAAATACAGAAAATAAAGACATGGTTAATACAAGAAATTTTTCAGGAAATTAATTCTCTTTCGCGTTTCATTTGGGTAAACGCAGTGTCTCTCACTTCTATGAATCTCCTTTTGATTTAGGGGAGAAAATGTGAGCAACAAGTAGTATGCTTCTCTTCCAAATGGGAGGTGCTCAGGCATCTGAAAGAGATATCCTCCCAAAACTCCCATATTGTTTTGGTTGTAATAACAGCATTTTTGGGCTAGTTGTCTACTGGTAACCACAAGTTATTGATTCTGTCATTGAATATTTTCAGAATATTACAGTTTATTGCTGAGACTGCCTAGTCTAACCAATCGGTTTAAGGCTTCCCCTCTGGTGACTAGACATCACAATGATCTTCCCTAGAGGGAAAGACAGACAACATCAAGGTTATTGTGTCTTACTGCTAGCTCTGTTATGACTCTTTTTAAAAAACAAATTCTTTGCCAAGAAAATCCATCCTTGTTTAACACCGTGTTTCCTTCCTTGTTTTTGTGAACAATTGCATGGAACAATGTTCTGCTCTTAGATTCTTTAACACCTCTCAGGATCATATTCATGGTAGAGAGCATTTGATTGGCTAGTTTGGCTCAGCTTGTCCAGCCCCTGTGATCAGCAGGTGATGAAGAAATTGCTTTCCTGATATATGTCAAAGCTTCATGTCACACATAGATTAATGTTATTAAAACAGAAATATTAAAAGCAGAAAGAGATCAGAAAATGTATCAAGCTAACATGGTTACTGTGATGGAACTAAATTAAGTACTGAGATTTCTAGGATCCAACATAAGTAAGGAAAAAGAACAATTATTTACTCTTTTTTGATGTTATGATAGATAATTAGTGTCAAATTTGTAGTAGCAAGGAAAAAACTGACACTGAATAATTGTCCCCCAGGATGTCCTATTACCTAGTTTATTTACTGGACCTTGAAAGTTAGGAAAGCTTAAGTAGAAGCTGTGTGGTTCCGCATATCCACATCAGCCCATATGACATGCTAAATCCTGACCTGTACACCTGTTTAAGTATTTTTTAGGTTTACCTTATAGTTCACACATCTTTGACATGGTGACACTGACTAAATACTTTGTTGAATTAAATAATTAAATGTGATAATATCTGTGGAAACCAAAGCACAATTGTCTTGATTAATTATACTTCCATATTTGGGATCTTAGTTTGTGTTCTTTTCTAACCACAGATGTGAAGAAGGTCACCAGGAATGGAATTTTGAATAAACAGAGTGGGTGTTTAGTCATTTATGATGTAACTTTAGAGCCTCTGGGAAGGTTTTTCCGTTCCATCCCTTTTCAAAAGAAAAAAAAATACTCCCACAGTTCTGGGATGATGTGAAAACCTAAATTGTGAGAGGTTCAAATCTTTGGTTTAATCCTTCCAGGTTGGCTACATAATTGGCCCCTGCAATTATGTTGGCTCAGTGTGAAATAAAACTGCAGAGCCCCTTGTTTGAAAAGGGGAACTAAAACACAAAGCTTCTTCCTTTAAAAATGCTTTTATTATTTATTAAAGGTAATTGGGATAATAGTCATACCTAAGTAAAGACATAACTTACAAATTGAAAAATAATATTTTTGATGTCATAATTTTATTAATACAATAAATAATATCTTGATTGATCATAACACTTTTTTAGCTCAGATTTCTGTCTGCAAATTAATTTATTAGGTAATCAAAATTTACACTTTTAGCAACTTCATTTTCAATTGACATAATTGAAAGTAAGGTCAGTCACACTTGGCAAATGCAAGATCGCATATGATTTTTTATAATTTAAAATTTTGAGATCTGCCAATACAACTGTTACTGGAACTCTTAAGAGTATTCTATAGGCTGTGACAACATTGGGATAAATTTCTGATCAATTATTTTGAAATATAAATTTTAGTACATCTAGAATAATTCTCATGGAACGATTTTTCTAGAAAGATTTAACTCTTCATACAAATCCATTTAGTATAAGTCTGAGGGTGAATTTAATTTTCAATGAAATTTATACAATGGCGTTTTAATGTTTCTTCTGAAATTTCTATTAACTTGCGGAGCTCGTCAAAGAACCTGCAAATGGCCTCATGATTTGTGTGTACATAAGTCAGTAGGCTCATTTATGCATTGTATGGCTGTATCTTCATTTACAAGGAAAAGCTAATTTTAAAGTTGTCTTCCTCATTTATAATTGGTTCATCCAAAGCTTCGTATGAAAATAGTGTTCTTGGCCATCGAATATAACAATCTTTTCACTTTAATTTCTATGTCTAAGCCTGAGGATATTTGCTCTGCAACATTGCAGCAGTTTTCAAAGACAGCGATTCTAAACTCCTTGAAGAATTCTAATAACTCCCTGAAAATGCTTTATTGCAAAGTCTGTGTATATGCTTTTATTCTGTAGTAATTGTGGACAGGGTTTACTAAATTTACCGCCTGACCACCAGCAGTTCCTGTGCCAACACTCAGGTGGGAGAGTTAGTCTTTGTGCAGATGGCCCAGGAAGCCTCTCCGGGGATGGACGGGTAGCTGTCCTCCCACTGCGGGGCCCAACACTGCCCCCAAATGGAGCCCTCTTCTCCCCTCTGCTGCTTTTGCCACTACTTTGCCATGGCCAATGCCCAATCTCCTTGGGGCCCTGCGGCACCCTGGATTGCCCCGAGCCGTGCAGGTGCAGCCAGGTCACCAGGATGCGAGGACCTGAGCCTGTAGGTGTATGCTGCCACCCAGCATCTCTCTAGTCATCTGCTGCGTGAGTGCTCCATGGTCCCATCATACCTCGTGTACAAAACATGAGTGCAAAGATAAAATTATTAATCAATTCAATACAGTGTAAGTCTTTCTTTGGAAAGCCGGGTCCAGCTCATACACCCATGAAGCCCAGCCTGCCTACCTCCTACGACACTTTATAGACATATTTTATCTGTCCTCTCTGGAGGTGGGCCAGTAGACTCATAGGGGACTTTGCCTTGGGCCTTGGAACCAAAGGACCATTAAGCTCAGGAAACCACAGCAAGGCTCCATTTTTCACGCTTTTAGGCCTTGCTCTCTTCTCACTCCCGTTTCAGTGTTGCAGGCTTTTAGCCTAGATTCTCCCTCTCGAGCTCTGTGAGACTGGCCCATCGAAGTTCCCCGATCAGCACAACTCTTGGGGTCTTAGAGCTCAGAAGCATCCAACCAGAGCTCAGTGAGAACATAATTATCAGGTCCTGCGGATGTCCAGGCGCTGGGTGCCAGAGAGCGGAGGCGGGAGTGAGCGTGCGCCTGGGGTACTTGACTGCAAATGGAGGCACATGAACCTTGCTGTTTTACACGACGCCGTGGAAAGAACGCGGATTTTTAACTCCATGATTATAATTTTCAAATTGTTGAAAAAGGCTAGATGATTATTTAGATTGTGACTTCAGTCACAGAAAACACATGAATCTAGTTCTGCTTTTGTGTCAAAGAATCCCATTATTTCAGTGGTTCCACTTATTGTATCATACCTATTTCTATCTACATATCATATATCTCGACCCTGTAAAAAATTTTAATTTCTTTATAAGTAAATTTTTATTTTCTCATTTTCTCTTATGCTAAGATTTCTTTCAGTAATTTATTTGTTAAATTGTCTTACAGAAATGTGGTATTTGTTCTCCAGGCCATTTATAGGTGAAAGGGATATCCAAGTTTTCCTGGTCTGTGTTTCAAAGGCATCAACTCTTTGTTCCTTGTAGAATTTCTTACACCTTCAAGTGAAAAACAAAAGGAAATCATTTGATTGCCCTTCTCCCAGAGGCCAATAGAAAATGGCTGCAAACTAGAGATAATGCTGCTCTACCTGTGCAAGTTTCTGGGTTCCCTAAGATGTTAATGAGGTGCAGCTGGAGCAATGCTTCCCCTGAGAAGAAAAAGGAATGGGTTCTGTCCTCTTCAGGGCCCCGCTCTTACCGACAACTTCCCCTCTCCAGTCTCTTTTTACCTCTCTAATGCTGAGGGCTGTGCAGGAGTAGAAGGTAGGATAGTGTTGCACCAGCTCAGAAACCGGGAGCACAAAGTTTCCCCTAATGCACTGGCACTACGATGTCCTCGGCCTGTTTTACAAATCCATACCTGTACCCAGGTGGATGGGGAATGGCGAGAGGCAGTCCCTGCCGAAACCATCTGGCTGGAACAGGGAGCCCAGCTCACCTTTGCAAGGAATGCTAGGCAGATGTATACCGGTAACCATTCCTGTTGATTCTCTCACTTGCTAGTTTCTGCATCTGCCCTTATAGTCTCATGTGCTCCCTTCCTGTCCAGTGGACATCGCTGGATGTGATTTATTGACTGCCTAGGCCTAGAGTATCCCTCTTCTCTCCCACTTCGCTGGTAAACTACCTTTAGCCATTTCAGGCCGGCCCTCCTCCATTGCCATCACATCCAGCGGTGACAGTAATTAAGTTGCATAAGGTTATTCATCGCTTCTCTGGCCTGCATAGAGTGTAATGGGTTTTAGGGCTTGTCAAATTTCAAGGTTGTGTTTCATTCCACACATATCGTTGAGAATTTGAAAAGTACTTAATAATTATCCATCAGTGAGTAAGCTTTGAAGGAAGATAAAAAGTATTAAGAAATAAATGATAGAGTTATAATTGAGGCTTATTCAGAGCAAAATTATTTTTGGTAAATTTTGAGTACCAGATAAATGTCAAAGAAACCATGAGAAATAGCAAAAACTGCTGAAATAGCGTAAATTCACGTTTATAGTTGCTGTCGACAAAATGGAAATGTTCTCTACATGGTTGGTCTGTATGAGAAAGTGTTTCACAGGACTATCAAAATTCTATCTTAGGATGTTGTTTTGGATACTAAAAATTTTCAAGGAGTGATTAAAGAATCTCAGGGTTTTCTTTTGCCTTGATCTGGAACCATTTGGCAACTAATTTGTGTATGACTCAAAGGATCCCCTCTAGCAGGGGAAGCCGACTATTTGAGCTTTTAAGAAATAAACTCTGCCACTCTGGATGCATTTTTAGCCCTGGCTAGTGAGTGAACATGAGATTTTTTTCTGAAATCCTTAAAGAATGATGAGATTAAAGAAAAATCAAGACGTTGGATGCAATAACACTAGTTAACATAGCATGTAATTCAATCTATGCTTGGGAATTTTGAATGTAACCAAAAAAGCATTGGATCCATTACAGGTGCCAATGGTCAGAATGAGACCAAGTGGGGAGTTAAGGAATGTACATACAATCTTGGATCATATAAATCATACATGTCATGTGGCATATCCAAATCATGTATCATATATTTCATGTGGCATAACCAAATGTATCCAAGTGTATTTTAGTTGTGGGTCCTTTTAGTTGTGGCATGTGGGACGCCACCTCAGCATGACTTGATGAGCGGTGCCGTGTCCGCGTCCAGGATTCCAACCGGCAAAACCCTGGGCCACCGAAGCAGAGTGCGCAAACTTAACCACTTGGCCACAGGGCTGGCCCCTCAGTGAACATTTTGCAAGGAGTGAAATATTCTGGGAAAATCTAAACTAGCTTTTCTTTCCCTCCTGTGCTTCTGCGAAGAGCGTATTTTCCCTCACATATTTGCTGAGCAATTTTTGTCTATTATGGAAAAAAGGTCAGCTCTGTAGGAAGGAAGTACTTTTCTAGTTGGATAACTTGTTTAAAAGTTAGGCCATCTTAGATGGAGAGTAAGAATAGCACATGTCTGCCCAGTCGGCGTAGGGTCCAGTTTGCCAAGAGGAGATATAGGTTATCTAATGAGAGGTCAGAAATACCCAGGTTAACGTGCTGGCCAAAGACTTGGAGACAAAATGTTGCACAGAGACTGGAGCTGGCACACTGAGTTTGAGAACCTACACCCTGAGGGAAGGCTTTGTGGACTGTTGGTTACTGCTGAGGTGGAATGTTGCTCTGTTATGAGCCTGATGCCCCTGAAGTTATTACATCCTTCCTGGACTGGTTGTTGGCCTTCCTGGTATTAGAAAGACCAGTGTCTAAAAGTCCATCTTTCTTGTTTCAGCACAAGTTCCCCTGGGGCAGATGGTTCATCTAGTTGTTTGGGGCAAGAGTCCTGACTGAGAGATGAAGGCATGGAACTAATGTTTGTTTACTGACGTACTCAGGTGTGCTGGACACTGCACCAGACAGTTGATTTGTTTTTATTCCCTGACTAACTCTTTAATTATTTGATGCTACGGATATTGAGATTTCTTCAATACGTGAATAATGACTCAGAAAATGTGTATCATTTCCCCCGTGTTTCAGATTAGAAATCTGGGAATTCGTTTCTTCAATTGATTTATTCAGCAAATGTTTACTGAGTATTTACTAATGTCAGGTACTGTGCTGGGCATTGGTATAGAAGAGTGAAATCAAAGGGACATGGCCACTATCCTGTGAAACTTACCATCCAGGGGAACAGATTGACCTTAAATAAACACCTACAGATATATGTAACTATAAATAGTAATTTGTAGTAAAGACTGTGAAAGAAGAAAGTCAGGAGCGTATGAAAGACAAAGGCATGCTCACAAGCGTGTTATTACTGTCACTAGGAATTGGTTAGCCCCGGGAGAGGTGGTATCCCTGGGAGCAGTAAGACCCCAGATCTCAAAGCATCAGAAACACAGGATATAAGAAGGCATGATTAATACAATTAGCTACTTTTATTTCTCTCTTGTAATCTTCCTCTCAGCTATATCTCATTTTCTGTTTCTTCCCTATTCCCAAATTCAGGCCCCTATTATGTGGATTCTAGATTTCTGTGTTAGATTTATAAGTGATCTCTCTGCCTCCATTTTCTCTTTCCCTTTAATCCATCTTGCAGGTCCTCTATAGATTAGCTTTTTTAAGAAATCTCACTTTCATTAAGAAATCTAAGAGTTCAAAGGGATATTTAGGGGTGATATAGTCTAACTTACTGCATTAGTTAAGGTAGGTGAACCACTGTTACAAACAATCCCCAAATCTTGGTGGCCTAACACAATATAGTCATGTGCATCATAATGACGTTTCGGTTAACAACAGACCGCATATACGACAGTAGTCCCGTGAGATCAGTACCACATAGTCTAGGTGTGCAGTAGGTGTACAGCATCCAGGTTTTTGTAAGTACATGCTATGATGTTCGCACAAGGATGAAATTGCCTAATGATGCATTTCTCAGACCCTATCCCCATCAATAAGTGACACATGACTGTAAAGTTTTATTCCTTGCTGGGTCACAGTCCAATGCAGTTTGGCAGAGGAGTGAGAGCTCTGCTCTGTGAAGTTATTTAGTGGTTCAGGTCACTTCCATTTAGCAGGTCACTCATCCCCTAGGTTTTTGACTCCTCCGTTGGACCAAGCCCAATTTTCCAGCAGAGAGAATCTGAATGCCTCTCTTGGATTAGATGCTTTCTTTTGTCCAATCAACTGAAGCCATGGAAGGGGGCAGTTAAGTACTTCCAACATGGGTACAGTGCTCATTTTTGTGGATTGGGACCGTTTACACAGAAGGGGAAATGAGCTGAGCTGATACCATCAAACTCTATGTTATGCAGGCAGCCATTTTTACTTTATATGACAGATCTTCATATATTTGAAGAAAATCATCCAGTCCTCTTCTTCTCCACCAGTTTCATTCTTTTCTTATCAGAGTGGACAATTGCCTGCTTTCTAGAGCCTACACAGTTCAGGTTATTTACACTAGTTTATCAACTTCCTTCCTGAAATTTCAATTATGAACTTTCTTCAAACTTTAGGAAGATGGCCTTAATTAACTCCATTCCTTGCTATTATTCCCTAGTTCTCAATTCCCACATGGCTTGATCCACCCAATCAAGCAACCTTTAACCTTGCTTGTACGGTTGTGTAGCATTAATCTTTAGCTTTTAAAATTCCATGTCTTGGCTTACACCCTTCATAAAAAATAACTCAAAATGGATCATGGATCTAAATGTAAAATGCAAAACCATAAAACTCCTAGAAGATAACATAGGAGAAAACCTACATGACCTTTGGTATGATGATGCTTTTTTAGATACAATGACAAAGGCACAACCCATGAAAGAAATAATTGAGAGACTGGACTTCATTAAAATAAAAAATTTCTGCTCTGTGAAAGACAATAACAAGAGAATGAGACAACAAGCCACAGACTGGGAGAAAATATTTGCAAAAGACACATCTGATAAAAGACTGCTATCCAAAATATACAAAGAACTCAAAACTCAACAGTAAGAAAACAAACAACCCAATTAAAAACTGGGCCAAGGACCTTAACAGACACCTCACCAAAGAAGATATACAGATGGCAAATAAGCATTTGAAAAGATGCTCCACATCATATGTCATCAGGAAAATGCAAATTAAAATAACAATGAGATACCACAACACACTTATTAGAATGACCCGAATCAGGAACATTGACAACACCAAATGCTGGTGAGGATGCTGAGCAACAGGAACTCTCATTCATTGCTGGTGGGAATGCAAAATGGTACAGCCATTTTGGAAGGTAGTTTGGCAATATCTTACAAAACTAAACATACCCTTACCATATGACTCAGCAATCACACTCCTTGGTATTTACCCAAAAGAGTTGAAAACTTTTGTCCACATAAAAGCCTGCACATGGATGTTTATAAAAGCTTTATGATAATTGCCAAACTTGAAAACAACCAAGATGTCCTTCAGTAGGTTAATGGGAAATAAACTGTGGTACTTCCAGACAATAGAATATTATTCAGCACTAAAAAGAAATGAGCTATCAAGCCATGAAAAGACATGGAGGAAACTGAAATACATATTACTAAATAAAAGAAGCCAATCTGAAAAGGCTACAGACCGTATGATTCCAAATATGGGGCATTCTGGAAAAGGCAAAGCTATGGAGACAATAAAAAGATCAATGGTTAGGGCTGGCCCCATGGTGTAGTAGTTAAGTTGGGCATGCTTTGCTTCAGCGGCCCAGGTTTGTGGGTTCAGATCCTGAGGTCAGACCTACACCGCTCATTAGCCATGCTGTGGCAGCAACTCACATATAAAGTGGAGGAAGATTGGCACAGATATTAGCTCAGGGCTAATCTTCCTCAGCAAAAAAAAAAATATCAGTGGTTGCTAGGAGTGGGAGTGGGGAGAGATGAATAGGCAGAGCACAGAGAATTTTTGGGACAGAAAATATGATATTATAATGATGGATATATGTCGTTATACTTTTCTCCAAATCCATAGAATGTACAACACCAAGAAAGAACCATAAAGTAAACTATGGGCTTTGGGTGATGATGATGTGTCAGTGTAGGTTCATCCTTGGTAAAAGACATACCATTCTGGTGAGTGATGTTGATAACGGGGGAAGATATGCATGTGTTGGGGCAGGGAGTATATGGGAAATCTCTGTACCTATCTCTCAATTTTGTTATAAACCTAAAACTTCTCTAAAAAAATTCTATGTCTTGCCCCATTGAAGATAAAGGCCATGTCTTCTTCTCTCTTTGGATTTATCACAACATAGTGCTGACTATATTCCTTCCTGAATCCTATTCAGAGACTTAATAATATCTCCCTCCTCAGGAATATTTTTATGTTTATAGAAGGCAATAAATACTCAATTATCATTTGATTCTGTATTGTGCATTGTCTTTTAATTGGTCTAAGGAATGGTGTAGTTTATTCATAAGAAATGCAATTTTCGGGGCCGGCCCCGTGGCCGAGCTGTTAAGTTCACGCGCTCTGCTCCTGCGACTCAGGGTTTTGCCGGTTCGGGTCCTGGGCACAGACATGGCACTGCTTGTCAGGCCACGTTGAGGCAGCGTCCCTCATGCCACAACTAGAAGGATCTGCAACTAAGATATACAACTATATACCAGGGGGATTTGGGGAGATAAAGCAGGAAAAAAAAAAAAAAAGATTGGCAACAGTTGTTGGCTCAGGTGCCAATCTTTAAAAAAAAAGAAAGAAAGAAAGAAATGCAATTTCCAAGCTACCATTTATTCAGGTTCACCATGTGCTGAGAACGCTGCTATGCTCTTCTATACGCGTTATCATTTAATCTTCACAACAAGCCTATGAACCTGCTATTATTATTTCCAAGATTGTACAGCTAATAATAGCTTATCTAATTCTGGAAACCAAGTCTGTGTAAGTTTCCAAGCTCTCGCCTTAACCACAATTCTATCCTGACACTCAGTAAATTGGCTAAGCTGGCATTCCCATTGTAGCTCTGTGCTTTTGCAATCCCCCCACTTCTCCTTGTGGGTGCCTCATCCCACCTTCTTGCCTAGTCCACTGTGGGTTGTATTGATTAGAAAGGAGATCTATTGTATTGAGGGAAAGAAATGTATTTGGTTTAGTAGTTATTAGAAAGGGAATATGTTAGGTCAGTAAATTCGGAGAGACACTGAAAGTAACAGAAAGATAAAGAGGATGATGCTCCCCAGAATTCACATTCCTGTGACTCAAGAGTGCAGAGAGTTAAGAACAATGCTCAAGTTTAGCCAAGAGGAGGAGAGAGGCCAACTGTAACTGAACCATGCAAACGCCGTTCCTAGTTGTCTGGGTTTCAGGATCCCCTCCTCAATTTCCTAAGGAAAACAACGTGCAAATCGAGTAAATAGTAGTTAAGAGTGAAGTAACCTGTGTAATCAGATCTGAAGCAACCTGTGGTATAATTAGCTCCATTTGGAGAAAGATCCTGGTGGTGGTTTGGGAGGGGTTTGTATCACAGCAAAGGAGGAGACCATAAGTGCAAGGCTTGGTGTATAAATCAGAAACTTTACATGAACTCCACGAACTTAAGTGCTTCTTAGCTATTGTGGGTTTGTTAATAGGCTACTGGATTGATTTGGTTAGTTTGAGGATAAACTGAAAAATTGTCAGTCTGTGTGTCCGTGTCTGTTCCATCTGATACTGTGGCTGTGCAAACAGATGCTCCAACCTGTAGCACTGGGAGACCATGGAGCTTGTCCTCCTGCTGGTTTTTATGATCGAAACTGGATTAATAGGTACTAATTATATGGAGTTAGTAGTATTATAATTATGGTTATTATAAAATATTGATGTTATAGCTATTAATCCAGCTGGCTCCCTTATCTACTCCCATCCCTAATTTCTATCAAGGATGGCAGAGGCCACACAAGGGCTTAGGGTAGAAAGAAGAGAGTCAACATTCAGGGCTGCCTCTGGAACCCTTGTTCCATTGTAAATAAACTCTATCCTTCCAGCTTTTCTCCATAATGCTCCCTCCAGTTCTTGGCTTTAATTGAAATCTAAATCTCACAGGTGACCACAGAAATTGTTGTGATGGTAAGTGGCTTAGTGCTGACCTGTGTTTCAGCTTTCTCCATGGCAACTTCTAAACCAGTGGTTGTCAAACTTTAGCAAGTATCAGCATCATTTGGAGGCCTTGTCAAAACACAGATTTCTGAGCCCACTCTCAGTTTCTGCTTCAGTAGATCTGGAGTGGAGCCTGGAATTTGCATTTCTAAGTTCCTGGGTGAAGCTGATACTGCTGGCCTAG
Source organism: Equus przewalskii (assembly GCF_037783145.1). Taxonomy (NCBI): domain Eukaryota; kingdom Metazoa; phylum Chordata; class Mammalia; order Perissodactyla; family Equidae; genus Equus; species Equus przewalskii. The sequence continues at coordinate 54,530,113 of NC_091849.1, forward strand.
GAACCACACTTGGAGAACCACTGTCAGAAATCATTACTCCTTCACTCCTGTGAAAAGGTTCACCTTTCTTTGCTATGCTTGATATTACGTTTATGCCATGCACTCTTCAACTTGTACCTGTTGTCTACTGACATCCCAGTCACCACATACACTCATCTCAGAAGATCTTATGGCACCGTGAGATAATAGAAAATATATGTATTGGTCTCTGCCCCTGGTTCCTGACACAGAGCTCCTAAGACCCTTCTAATTTCCTAAGCGATATGATCACTACGGCATCTCTTGTTCTAATATTTGTCTTTGACCCTGTCCCTAACACGGGGCCCCTAAAACCCTTGTAAATTCCTGAGCAGTAAGAGCACTAGGAACATCTTTTGTTCTATCGAGGAGACTCCAGGTGAGCTCTTGGACGACTCCTGGATGGGGCTGGTCACCAGAAAGACCAAGCCATGATTAGAAGCTTGGAATTTTCCGCCCTACCCCTCATTCTCCAGAGAGGGGAGAAGAGCTAGAAACAGAGTTAATAATTGATCATGCCTATGTGAGCAAGCCTCCATAAAATCTCAATAGTGTGGGATTAGGGAGCTTTTGGGTTGGAGAACACATCCACAACAGGAGGGTGATGTACCCCAACTCCACAGGGACAGAAGCTCCTGCCCTCGGGACCTTCCCAGACCTCACCCTATGTATCTCTCCATCTGGCTGTTCATCTGTATTCTTTATCATATCCTTTAGTAAGCTGGTAAATGCAAGTAAGAATTTTCCTGAGTTCTGTGAGCCACTCTAGCAAGTTAATTGAACTCAGGGAGGGGATCATTGGAACCTCCAATCTTTAGCTGGTTGGTCAGAAGCACAGGTGCTAACCTGGGGTTGTGACTGGCTTCTAAAGTGTGTGTGGGGGGTGGTCATTGCCGTAAGTTGTCATTTCCATTTTTCAGTGTGCTGGTAGAGCTGATAAGATATAAAGGTAAATAACCACAGTAAGCAGTTATGTCTCATAAAAATTATAAGCATAATACAGAAATCCATGGACTTGTAAAGGTGGGAAAGAGTACATCTAGTTACGATGATCAGAAAAGGCTTCAAGTCTATTATGGGAGACACAACTACGAACAAGACACTACTGGACTCTAAAGCTCTTTAAGTATAGGGATGGTGTAATTTATATTCATTTCACCAATAGTACCCAGCACTTTGTAGAAAGAGAATTAACGAATAATGTCCTCTCTAGTGTGATTCTTTATCCATTATGTAGTGCAGCGTGGAATACCCTAAGGGTGCCCAAATAAATACATTTAAAAAAGTGATTTATCACTCTATATGTCTGCGTAGATACTCACACACATATATTTGTTTTGTTAATATGGGAAAATCTGGGGAGGATAAATACTCTTACTTTATCCATCAGCATATTGTCTTCATTTGTGATGAGATGAATGCTCCCTTTTGCAACTTAAACTTTTGCAATAAAATTAAAAATATTATTTGGGTGAACAAGGAAATTAACTTGCTTTTGGTAGGAAGTGGTAGAAATAGTAACACTTCTTACACTTCCTGAAGACCTACCATATGTCAGGCGTACGTTACCTCATTTATCTCTCACCATTACCCTACAAGACTGTATTATGTATTATCTTCGTTTTGCAAATGGGATTCAGAGAAATTATTGTAGTTCATGAATTCTAAGATGAAATTTTTAAAAACATTTTAAATCTTTGAAATTTGAATGAATCATATAATTGATGGTGTCAGATTTGATAAAATAGAAGTTACACTATTATTATTACATATAATGTACCCATTCATGGTTTAATTAACTCTACATCCTGTACTTTTCCCCCATTAAATTGCATTATCTTTTCTAGCAAATGCAGACTTTTTGCTCCTTCTCCAAATTTTCTTTCTCTTTCCCTCTCTCTCTCTCTCTCTCTCTCGCCACACACACACACACACATTTTCTTCCTCTCTCTCTCTTTCTCACATGTCCTTACATCTCAGTCCAAACTAAAAATATCCTGCTTGTAAGAAGCTCTGCCTTATGTCAGAGTTTGTGCTTATTCTGAGTTTAGCCATGGTGAACTTCATCTGTCTAAATGATGTGTTAGCCTCCTTTCTCCCGCTAAACTACTCAGTCAATCTGTTTTGTTCGATTCCATTTTACCCGCAACCCTTTAGAATCAGTTGCCTTGACACTGGGGAAGAAGCTAATCTTCTTTCTTATATATCTGGTTAATTGGACGAATTACTTCTGTCTGATACCATAAAGGCATTTTGATTTTTCTTGGGCATAAGCTTCCCTGGGCCAGTGCTTCTCAAACTGGGCACACCATCTCAAATACTTGGTGTGTCTTCTTGGAGCATCAAGATTTACTTGAAGGGGAAGTAGGACATTGAAAAATGTAGATGAAAATCTTTGAAAGAAATTTTTGTCTTAAAGCAAATGTGAAAGTATTATGGAATGAATGAAAAATCCGTGTGTATTTTTAAGGTAAAACTTTAATGAAATTTTGAGCTGGTGGTAGACTACTCCTGGCAACTTGTGGTTGAAACCATAGGCTTTGGAGCAAGACTTTGAGTCCTAGCTTCACCTTCTTCTAGCTGTGTGTCCTTGGGCAAGTTGCTTAACCTCTTTGTGTCTCAGTTTCCTCATCTATAAAATGGGAATAGTAATATCATCTGCCTCATAGGGTTATCATGAGAATAAATGCTGAGTATATGTTAGAACAGTGGCTGGTACATAGTGAACTCTCACTAATGTTGGCTATTTTTGTTTTTATTTATACTTCCAGGTGTCCCGGGGCAATTCTTTTGTTCTCCTCTTTTGTTAAGATGTCTTGGTGCAAAACTTTGAGAAGACTTTCCCTGGGATTGTCTTCAGTATGCTGCACTTGCTTCTCTTCTGTTGGTCTTTCGTAATGTTTTAGGAATGCACTGTGGTTTTTTTTTCTCTTTTCTTTTTTAGCAGCACCATTAAAACAAAGAGTAGCTGTTTTAGGAATTTGGGAAGTGAAAGGGAATGACTCTCAGCTTCACCTATGTTTAAAATGAAATAACCTTGTAATTGGGAATCACACATCATAGGTAAGATTTCGGAGGTAGAGAGATGAGGAATTTTGGTCTCCACTCCCTTTGGAACCAGGGCTTGGGCCCACTCATCATGAACTATGGAGTATGTAGTTAAAACTTTCTCTTGTAAGATTTGGGATATGTGCAGTCTCATCTGGTTATGGCTCATTTGGGAATGAATTTTCTGACGCAAATGAGGTTTAAAAAAATCATAGTGTCTCTTTATTTGGTTAACATTATTTCTGCACTTTGTTTTTCCTTGTCAGCTTTAAAAGGAAGAGAAAAAAAAGCAAAGCTGCCTGCCAAAACTCAGCAGCAGGATTTCAGTGAGCAAAAATTCTCCGCCTACAGCAACGTTTGAAGTGGCTGCACAGTGAGGGCCCCACAGGCTATTCTTGATGAATCAGGGCAACATGCTATGCCAAGTGAAGAAAGCTCGAGAGCCTGGAAGCTGCAAGAAAAGACCAGTGTAGGACTAGAGGGCACCTGTCCCGTATTTTTTCTTGCCCCTTCCATCTGATATTATCTTTGGCTCAATAGTCCCGGAATCAGAGGGCAGATACTCCAACTTACCACTGACATTGCTGGATACAACTCTGCCATCTCCTCCACTGCCAGAACCTAAACATGTGGAGGGCAGAGGGCAGGATAAGGGCAGCCCAACAGATTGGAGAGCAGTGTAAATGGACCCATCCTTTGCTATCCCCCTGTACCCACTAGTATCTTCTAGACTCATGATTTTTGTACCTAGAAATAGAAACGCATGGATGTCAACTGTAAGTCCTAGTGATTGAGTGCTTCTAAGTTGCCATGTACTGTGCTAAACTTACAACAACATTATAGAGCAGACATTATTATTTCTGTATGAAGGGTGAACGTGAGGCTTCGCAGAAAAGATTGGGTAAGTTGTTCGAGGTCACAAGTAGGTCACTGTATTAGTCAGGGTTTTCCTGAAAAACACAACCAATAGCATATTTACTTATTTATTTATTATGAGGAATTGGCTCACACAATTATGGAGGCTGAGAAGTCCCATGATTTGCTGTCTGCATGCTGGAGACGTAGGAAAGCCAGTGGTGTAATTCAGTCCAAGTCCAAAGGCCAGCAAACCAGAGGAGCCGATGGTATAAAGCCCAGTACAAGATCAGGAGATGAGATGAGATGTCCCAGCTCAAGTGGTGAAGCAGGAAAAAAGGGAACAATTCCTCCTTCCTCTGCCTCTTGTTCTATTCAGGCCCTCGATGGACTGGACGATGCCAACCATGTTGGGGAGGGCAATCTACTTTACTGAGTTTACCAATTCAAATGCTAATCCAGAAGCACCCTCACAGACACACTCGGAAATAATGTTTAATCTGAGCACTCTGTGCCAGTCAAGTTGACACATAAAGTTAACCATTAAAGCCAAAAGTACCAGATATTGGAACAGATGTGACTCTGTTGGGTCAGAGTCTGTTATGTTGACTTGCTATCAATGTATAACAAATCATGTCATACAAAAGCAAGCACTTATTTCTACAGTGTCTGTGGGTCCTCTTGGGGGTTGGCTGATCCAAGCTGGGCTTGACTGGGTGGCTAGCTGGAATGGCTCTGCTCTATGTGCCTCTCATCTTTCTTCTGAGACCAGCAGGTTAGCTTGGACATGTATAGGAAGGAAATTGGAAATATGCAAGGTCTCTTAAAGCCTAGGCTTGGGACTGACACATTTACTTTTGCCTCACTGTGTTGGTCAAGGCAAGTCACAATGTCGAGCCCAATGTCTAGAAGCAAAGAGATATGCTCCACCTCTATGGGATGTAGTGGATGTGGTGTACCTCCTGATCCTTGTTCAGAACCAAGGCACTCATTCCCCCAGCTGCTAGGAATATTGCTTGCCTCGATTCAAAACATTTCTGAAGGGCCATCTCAGCTCCAGAGCTTCACATGGGATTGGCTGAGGCCTTGGTTGCAACTGAGTTAGTCCCATTTTTTCTCTCTGCCCAATCTTGCTTCCCTCACTCTGTTAAAGTGCTATTCCCAAGAGCACTCGTCAGTAACACCACATACAAATCTAACCTTCAACATGGGAGGAATTCCAAAGACAATGCAACAGGCATGGATCGAGTGTAGGAAAGAATCAGGACCAATAATGTGATTTACCTTTGCATTTGCCAACTAGACTAAACTGCATGCCATCTTAGAACAAACGTATGTGTTGGAGAAAACACGGAATCTCTGTCTGAAATGTCCTAATATGTATTTAAGCCATCAATATTGGATCTTGAAATATATTCGAGATGGAACTCAGTTTCCAAAGGCAGGTGGTGCTGAAGATTTGTGGGCAGATGGAAACTTTATGAATTGAATTAAATCCAAGTGTGTGATGGGAGTTTGATATTCTAAAGGGAAAAATGCAGTGAATTGTTTTATGGGTAGTCACTCTAATAACACTAATTTTTCTATGTCAGATTTTATATATCAGCAGTTTACTTCATTTTTATAAACCCATTCTACTTTAAAAAAAATAATTCCATATGTGAAATTATAGCGTGTCATGAATTTATTTTTGGTCTCTCATTCTTAGTGGATTTTCTTTGCATCAATTTTAAACTGATATGAACCTTAATGTATTCAAGGGCCTCTGGGGAAAGACATGGGTACAGGATTGTTGGAGATGGGCACTACGGATATGATGAACAGAGAAGATGAACATCTCAGGAGAAGAAAACTTTGCTACGTAGTGTTTCTCCAGTGAAAAAGCAGGAACAGGGAAAGTAGAGAATTTTTTCTACCCAGGGATGGGTATTGTTAAGATAGTTACAGCAGAAGGACAAGTCAGCATCAAAATCAAAAGTTCTAATAGAATATTGCTTACATGGCTGTTTGTGATCTCCAGGGATGTGAAGGGCGAGCCAGGCCAGAAAGCAGATCAGAACACTGGAGGTCGAGGGACTGGAGGCCTCAGTGAAAGGAAGAAACAGGCTCAAAATAGTGATTCAACAAAAATTCATTCAGTACTTACGATATGCAAATCATGTTTATATTCATTTTCCTCCTACTTTCCCTGGGAAGATTGACGTTCTCTGATGTGAGTTTCTTATATCAGTCAGGGTCCAGGAAATATTCTTGATGTTTTAAACAGAGGGAATTTAGTACAAGGAATTGTACTGTTACACAGGATGGCAGAGCTAAGAAGCCTAAAATGAGACAGTGTGACATCCTTGAGATTATTAAGAGCTGGAAGCTCCTACCACTGCTTAAAGCTTAAGGGACAAAAAGAGCCAGGGTCAGCAAGCAGTTGCTGGAACCACAGCAGGCCTTGCAGCAAGCACTGGGTCTGTAGAAGAGACAGCCACTGCCATGGACAATGCCTGAAGCCAAAAGAGAAGGGGAGAAATACCCTGGCTTCTTCCTGTCCAGGCCTCTACTCTTCCTTTCTAGGCCTTTACTCTTTCTTCAGCGCCTCCTGTTGTCTGAACTGATGTAAAAACCAGAGGGCAAAGGCAGCTGGGAAAAGAAATTCTCTGTGACAGAGAACAGGGCAGAGCAGGGCAGGGGAATGGATCCGAGAACAAAATAGGCCAAGACTAGCACGTGGCCTCAACTTCCCTTCTCTCCAGGAAATGTCTTCCTTCTCTTCCATCTCTACGAGGCTCTGATCCCTGCCATCTGCCTCTTCCAGGCTCCCTTGACAGCTGGTTTCCAGTTTGGCACAGCTGGTAGGTGGCACCGGGAGGAGACTGGGAGGTGAGAGGAAAGGTTGGATTATTCTTTCTCACTCTGTCCCTGCTTTGGAGCCACGCCTCTGGCGGGGGTGGTGTTCCTCCATGATTACAGATCCTGCTGGTGGCCTCTTCTCCCTGGCTTCAGGTCTCACTAGGAGTGTAAAGGCTTCCCTCTATTGCTGGTCTCTGGGTATCTCAATATCCCTTGTCGTTTCTCTTAATGCTGCCCACAGCTGTGTCAGTAGTATCTTTATTAAAGTCTCTTCTTTTGAACAATTTGCGTTGCATTCTGCTTCCTGCCGGAACCCTGGCTGATACCCAGACCTACTGCACTCCTTTTCAAACTCCTTGCCGGTGTCGTGCTTGCCTCTCTGCCTAGATCTACAGTGTGGGATAGCAGAAAGAGCACTGGCCTGATGGTAGACAGACAGGGTTTTATTTCTGATTCAGTCACTTACTAACTGGACTACTGGCTGGGAAAGTTATTTAACTGAGTCTCAGTTTTCTTGCCTGTAGGGTGGGGATAAGTATGGGTTTCACTTGGTTTAAATAGGAAAATCCATGCCTGACCTGTGTGGTCCAGGCCTCATCAACCTATTGTCACAAAACAAGTTCTCACTCTTTTTATATTCTAACTTTTATGGTGAGAATCTCTATCCTACTTGACTGCAGGAAATTAACTCTCTTCAAAATGTTTCCAGTAATTTCTAGAAGTTCCCTTGCTAACTTTTCTTGTGCAGTTGCCATAGGCTTCTGCCCTGTTATTTTTCTTCTGCTCCAGCTCCCACATGTCCAGCATCTGCTTGCAAGGTCGCTTGCTGAGACTTTGCCAAGGCTGGAGTTTTTCCAGGGTCACTGTCCATCATAAGAACACAGCGTGTGCCAAAGTTGTTGACTCTTGATGCTCCCAAAGAGTTTTTAGTCATCGGGAGGCCTCCATGTGGAAAGGAGGGGAGAATGGCTTCCCCTGCCTCTGAGCTAACTCAGCCCCAACTATGCCGAGTCTCTCAGAGTCTCTTTGATCAATTTCTTACTTAGTATCACATGAAAACAAAACAGCTCACAGAGGTTCCGGAACTTGCTTCCACCTTGTCTTCTAGAAGGAGATCATGGCCAGGGCTAGAAGGAGAGCGGATGCTTTGCCATCTGCTCCATCCTTCTCCCCATCCTCTCTACAACTCTTCCCAAACCCCAGACCCTTCTTCCTCTTCTATGTACCAAACTAAAGTTTCTATACATATCAACCATGTGGGATGGAACAGGGAGGCACTATTAGGGAGGTGAGGTCTAGATGCCCTCGACATGAGCCAGCGTTCTCCCCAGTTGTGTGTGAGCGATTCCTAGCACAACACTTGGCACATGGTGGATTCTTGATAAATGGTAGATGCTATTACCATGTAAACAGGAAATCCCATTCCCTACCATTGAGATGCCACAAGTTCTTCAAGGTTCCATTCAGATGTCACTTCTTACAAGAAGCCTGGTTGTAATCTGTTTAGTATGAAGGAATCTCCCCCTCTCTTATTAGTTTTCTAGGGCTGCGGTCACAAAGTACCCGAAAGTGGGTAGTTCAAAGCAACACAAATGTATTCCCTCACAGTTATGAAATCAAGGTGCCAGCAGAGCCATCCTCTCCCTGTGGGCTCTAGGGGAGATGCTTCCTGCCCCTTCCTGGCTTCTAGTGGTTCTCGGCAATCCTCTGCGTTTTTTGTCTTATAGCTGTACCACTCCTCTCTTTGCTTCCATTGTCTCGGGGCTGTCTTCTCCCTATTTGTCTCTGTTTCCACAAGGTGCTCTCTCTTACAAGAACACCAGTCATAGCGGGTTAGGGTCCAGCCTCATGATCTCATTTTAACTTGGTTATATTTGCAAAGATCCTATTTCAGCATATCTTTTTAGGGGACACAAATCAATCCATGAAACTCTCCAATAATCTGAAATCTAATAGCAACAGTCATTTCTCTTTTGATGTCTATCACATTCTAGCTTATTTTGCAGTAATTTATCTTTTATCTCCCCCATACAACAGCAAACACTCCAATGACAGAATCTATTTCTGATTCACTTTTGTGTCCCTGACAATACCTGCCTGGCCATAATAGGTTTGATAGTTAACCAATGGCTAGTCTCCTTTTCTGATTGATGAGCAATCCTTAAGACTAGAGCATGCTGCCACCTGCTTGGTACAGGCATTTCCAAGTTCCTTATGTTTTCAGCCTTTGTTTGATTTCTTTTCTTGAAAGAATATAGATCAGGAGGATGGGTTTGGTTAGCTGAAATAGCCAGTTACAGCCTGCCTCATGGAGTTAAACATTTATGTTTTCTGGGAGTGAACAGTGGACTTCACTCCGGCAGGGAAACAATCTTGTTTTTCCCCAGTTTATGGTTATTTTTTCTTCTTTTGCGTTTTCAGCATCCTGACAATGTCCTTAGTTACGGTTGCTATGGAAGTGTTTTAGTGTTTCCTGCAGTGCTAGGTGGTATGGTGCCTGGAACCCTCCTTAGTGCAGATTTATGATGACGCCCAAACCATGGGTTTCATTTGCTAGTTTTCTGGCCTAGTAACTGGTTGTCATCGGGGAGTGATGTGCATTTATTTTGGTCCCCTGATTTATCACGTTGATATCTTTTTTTCTTTTTCATTGGTTCTGGACTACTCACCCTTTTCTTAAATACTTAACTCATTATTTCACAGAATATAATGGCAGAGCCAGCCCCATCTTCTTGTCATCAAATGAATCAGTAAACAGATGCAGTCCCTCTGATGCTAATGTGGTGAGAGGTGATCCAAGCTTGTTAAAGTGCTCAAATCTTTTAAGGATATAGAGTTTAAGAAATGAGACTGAGTAATGGGTGAAAGAGAGAAAACTGGGCTGTTGGAGACTTGGGCTCTGGTCTCTTCTGTAAAATGGAAGCAGAAATGTTAATGCATGTCCTACCTACTTGACAGGGGTGTTATAAGGGTCACATGATTAATGTATATGAAAGCAAGTTGAAGCTATAAGGTGCTGGAAATGCTCACACGTGTCCTTGTGAATAATAAGCACTACAGTCTTAATAGTCTTGGCTCTGCCTTCGACCTGGGTGACCATGGGAAGCAATGTAATCTGTGGTGAGGACACGAGTTGGCCTCTTTACTAAGCCATCTGGGCAAAGGCTCAGGCCATTTTGCAGCATTTTCAAGGTCATCAGGTTCTGTGTGTTAACCTCTTCTATTCTTCTCTTATTTTTTATCTTGAGGAGGGAAGGGATAATACGACATTAATTATCAGATTGAAAAGGAGGAGAAATTTTGATTTTTTGGATATCTTTTTCAAGTTAGTTCTTTAATATACAGTCTTTCTGATGCATCTATTGCTTGTTTGGCATGTGCATTATAATTTTGTTCCTCCAAAAAGGTTTTGTGGGTTTTTTGGCATGTATTTTGGTTTATGGTAGACAGCCACTTAGTAGAACACATTTAGGCATGTAGGCTGTGACAATTCTACGGGAAAGTTCTGAATGCATTTAGTGATTTGATTTATATATTTTAGTTTTTAAAAGTCTGTGAATTTATTCCAGAGATACTGCAGAAATTGATGTCATTGCAATTAAACAGAATTCTTTATGAAGAATTTCCTGCCTGAAAAATCTAGATATATTTATTATGCAGCCTCTCTTGAAGCATTTTCAATTTGCTCATTTGAAACAAATTTTGTGTGTTGAATGCAGTTGGTTCCTAGACACTGACTCATTTTCCAGATACAACTACACTTTTTTTTTTTCCAATTGACTTTTTCCTGCCAGTATGTTGTCCAACTCTTCTTTAATGTACTGTCAGATTGTGGTCAGCTCATCACTAACAGGAAACGGGCTTCTTGCCCATTCTTACAAAAGTGAATGAAGTCAGATAATTTGATTCTTAAATTATAAGAAAAGGAGAATGGAAAAAAAAAAACAGTCAGAAACCTAGCTAATTTCCAGGCTCAGGACTATTATTATTATTATTATTTTGGGGGGGATGGAGAGGGATGAGGAAGATTGTCCCTGAGCTAACACCTGTTGCCAATCTTCCTCTTTTTGCTTAAGAAATATTGTCCCTGAGCTAACATCTGTGCCAATCTTCCTCTATTTTGTATGTGGGATGCTGCCACAGCATGGCCTGATAAGTGGTGTGTACATCTGTGCCCAGGATCTGAACCCCGGCCGCCAAAGTGAAGCATGTGAACTCAACCCCTATGTCACAGGGCTGGCCCCTCAGGACCATTATTATAAGGAGCTTGAACAAATGAGACACCCAGAAACAAAAGGAAAATCTGCAATTTGCATGGTTTTGAGTATAATGCAGCAAAATTTCCATTTCACTTTAAATATCAAGTAGCTGTAATGTGCGTCAATTTAAATCAACCAAAAAGCCAAGTCTTCATGGCAGACAATAAGAGTTTCATGTGGGCAGACAAGTGTTTAAGCATCTCCACACAAAGACCTGGCCATATGCTCAGGACTATTTTTGGTGCAAATTCCATCTCTGTCTCTAGAAAACAAAGCCAGAAGGCCTACAAAGTCAAGAATGAGGAACTCATTTTACTAAAGCGCCAATAATTTCAGCTCTAAAAATACCAGAATTTCCAGTTCTACCCAATCAAATAATCACCTTGACAATTTTTGCAGTCACAGTTGCTTATGGGACTGACCAAAGTGACCATTTGTTTAAGATGAAGTCCAAAGTTAGTTAAACATGTAATGTATAATGCAGATTTCCTTCAATCGTGTGGATAGTTCACCCCCGAAATGTTCTTCATAAATTGCCAAGGAAAGGGATAATTTGTTGCAGTTGAATTATCTGGTTACCTACCCAGATCTTCTGCTTTACTTTGGATGTATGTATAGACTTTGTTAGAATAACATTTTGTAGAGTAAAAGTAGTTTATTCTGTCACATATTCTCTCCATTTACCAGTTCAAAACTTTCTCTTTAACTTTTTATTGGTACCAATTTGGAACCAATCTCTTTAAGCCTTGATTTCTGCATTTGTGATGTGGGTATAATTAACACCTCTAAAATAGTATAACTTTGTTCAATGATTAGTGGAGTGGTGCAAAGCACTAAACATGGCGTGGCATATAGTAAATGCTCAATAAACCTTGACTGTTTTTTAGTTTTACTCTTAAAGATGTGACCTTGGAAGTCACTAAACCTTTTGTAGCCTAGTTCTTTAGCTATGAAAGACAATATCTTGGTATAAGTCTGAAAATGCTCTTAAAATGAATACAGTGCCTCCACATGCAAGGGAAGTATAAAATTTAAGCAATTACCCTGATTAATTAATCAAGACATTGTTTTATCTTATTGGTTGAAATACGCTTTGGAGCAGATGCACAAGATGCACAAGAGCAGATGCACAAAGGTTCACTTTGCTTGCATATTATTTTTATTACCATTTTAACCATTTTTTGAGTATTCACTATCTACCACAATGTGATAAGAATTTGGGGGCAATAGTTTATTTGGGACCTGATCCAAGCAAGTATGATCAGGGAATGGGAAAGTAAGACTGGAAAGGGAGGAATGTCATTGAAGGGTACCTTGATAAGCAGGTGACTCTAGTGGGCAAGTGGGCTCAGTCCCACTGGGGTCCTCTGAGAGATTTCAAAACTTGTTGGCTTTGAGCAACCTCAACCAGTCAGCCCAGCACTGTACAAATCTTATCACTTTTATGAGTGTTACCACGTGAAAAAGTTTAGGAAGCATTGCTGTAAAGAATGGTTGAGAGAAATGCAGAGCTTTACGCTGGAGAGAGTAATATTTGAGTTAAACAGTGGGGTCAGAGGGTGTGAGGTCAACGGTTGGAGGCTTATGGTCTTTGTATACTTGGAAAACTGAAGAAAGAGGAATTCAGGTAATAACAGTGTCGATTGGTGGCAGACGCAGAGAGGCAAATGAAGGTTTCTGTCAAAGCTGTCTAAACGGAAAATGGACTGCTGGTGAAGGGCAGTGTGTTATCTCACTTAGTTTTTGTAATCATCATGTGGATTAGGATCTTTACTTTTCCCCCCAACCCCTGACTAAACTATTTGACAAATGAGAAAACTGAAGTTTCAGAGGTTTTGTTATTCACCCAGAGTCACAAAGCCAGGAACTGCAAGTTCCAGGATCAGGACTTGAGTCTGTTAGATATTGGAGCCCATTCTCTTTTCTTTGTTTCAGACTAAACTTGCTCTCTCTCCCAGAAAGTGTTCAAGCAGAGACCGGTTGACTACTTGGAAATTGTACGAGGGATTCCTGTACCATGGGGAAGAACTAGATGACCTCCAAGGTTTCTGCCATTAATGATCCCATAATGCCATCATATACCAAGCCCTCAGTACTTCCTTCCTTTAAGAATTATTTCTTAAATTAAGAATTTAAGTTCTTGTTCAATTTAATGGACATTAAATATTTTTGGATTATCTTTGATTTGATGCAAATAAAAACAGTTTAATTGTTTAAACATTTATTATTAGCATCTCTCTTTAATTAAACTAGAATATGCTGTTTGAGCCAATAATAGCTTAGAAACCAGAGGCAATTAAAAATAATCAAGCACAAAAAGGTTATAAATTAAAGGCTAGAAATGGAAACAAAAATGAAGTCCAGATATTGAAAATGCAGAAGGACAAGTGACATTTAACTGTGTTGTAGAAAAGATCTGAGAGACACTCAAAATGAAGTCTGTTGTGAAAGAGAGAGCTGTTGTAAAGAGAGGTTGTGGAGCTGTGGGATCAGAGCATGTGGGAGCAGAAACACAATTGTTTTAGTCTACTCAGCATTGTTTGGGCTTTAAAAGAATAACGGTTCTTGTTTCTAGCTTTGCAGTTTCAGGGAGATTTAGAAGAGCCCTATGAACATTGCTAAGGTGTTGGGGGTAGATGGCAGGTTCTATGGATTATGAACTTGTCACTTCTAGCTCAGTGTAGGGAGGGGAGGCACCTGCTGGCTCATATTCTGCATTATCTTGAGAAACTACTTTATTACAGTTTCCTTCTAATCAGGAATGTAGCCAGAATGCCCGCTAGGTGGTGCTCAAATTACTGTATAGAATTCCATAAGCTCTAGGAGATAAAAGGATATTAAATGTTAGAACCAAAAGGCAGAACATATTCTACCATTTGAGCCTTACAACATGAAGATTTCTTATATTCAGATATCATGGATTTTTTTAATATCATGTGACATCAAAATGTCTATGCACAAAAGGTGATAAAAATGCTACTTCAGAGCCAAGGTTAACATTGGTGGTAGGAAAGTGGATTTCATTCAATATTTTTTCTATTAAACTTTAAGAGGAATTCTAATACACTAGGTTCTGAGTCATTTATGAGGATTTAAATTTATATTATTATATCTTTTGGCTACCAACAGTCTTAAGAAGTTGCTTTTCTACATTTATACATAGTCTTTCAATGTCGTCTCCAAAATAAATAAGATGTGGATCAAAAATTCTGTCAAAAGCAATGATTTGGGGGAAATGTGGGGGGCAAGGCAAGCAGAATGAAATGTCAATTGATGAGGCAAGAAAGCAAGACTAAAGTTAAAAGTAGATGGTGTTACTACTGGTTGGTTTCAGACTACCTAAGGCACAAATCTAAAATAATTTTTACCCCCGTACCCAGTCCTGGATCAACCCAAATATTGCTTTCTTCAGTCCTAGACTTGAATTGTCAGGCTGCTAGAGAAACATCTCATAACAGGTCAGTTTGGTGTCATTACAAAGTCAAGGTTTTGGACAGAAGGCTGGAGGTTCTGGAAAAATGGTAACGTGAATGCATTCTCCCTTGCTTTCACGACCAAGCCAACACAGCTCCCTCTCCTAAGCCAGTGAGTTCATGGGTCTAAGGTGGCTGGAGAGTGCTGGCTCTGCTGGTGTCCTCACGGAGGAGCCAACTAGACCTTCTCCCCGAGGACCAACTTGGTCCTCGTCCCTCACTCCTGCTTAAAAGGTAACAAAAATGTCCATAGCAATAGTGTTCATAATAGCAAAAATTAAAAACCACCCACACATCAATTAGTTGCAAAATGAATTAATCAGATATGGTATAGTCGTACAATGCAATATTATGTTACACAGGAGTGACAAAGAAGGAACGAGAGCTCCATGTTTTCACGTGAAAACAAGTAGCACTAGTATACTAGAATAATATATAATGAAGAAAGAGTTAAAAACTGAAACGACGCTATATCTATATCTATATCTATTTATCTATCTCTCTATATATTTTCACACACATACATGTGTGTAGAAAACCATAAAGGACAGTAGTGACTCTTTGAAAGGGGAAAGCATGGGTGGGGAGACATGCAGGGGCTTCAAGTGTAACTGTAACATCTTAATGTGTGAGCTGAATGGTGGGTGGAGACACGATCATTACAATGTAATTTGCACTTTGAGCGTGTCTCAGATAATTAAAAGAAGAACAGAGGAGAAGAAGGACAAGAGGATGAGGAGGAGGAAGAGGAGGACCAAAGGAGGAAGGACAGGAGAGGAGGAGGAGGAGGAGGAGGAGGAGGAGGCCATTCAGAAGGACCGGCGGTGAGAACTGTCAGTGAGCTCCAGGAGGTATGTGGTTTTAGGCAAGAAGTCATCATCACAGAGACTCGGCACAGAAAGAGGGAACCCTGAGAGGATGAATCTGAGGTCAGAGTGCGTGGCTGCTGGGAAAATCAGACGAAATAGAAAGGTGGGGAAGGCACCCTTTCTCTCATTCATTCAATATATATTTGTTAACTATATTGCAGGACACAGAAGTGGACACAATAGCCAAAAATCCACCCTCATGGAGCCAAGGTGTCTGGCAGGCACATTCCTTCTGCGTCCAACCTGTTTGAGTGTGGACTTCCCAGCTGGGCACCCAGGGAGGAGAGAGATTTATTCATTCTACAAATATGCATTGAGCGTTTCACACATAGGTGGCAAACATTGCTGGATGCTGGGGAGATGGAATGAGTCCTTACCTTCAGGGAGCTCCCAATGCACTGCGAGGAGCCACACATACACTTCGATTCAGGGTGTTGGAGGAACGCACGGGGATCTTGGGAACAGAGAGGAAGCGTAGGGGCAGATGGAGAGTCTGCTTCTGCTTGGAAATAGAGTTGATGCTCTCAGAGGACCGGGATTGGAAATCAGAGTTAGTGTCAGGCACTAGCATGGATTAAGGATTCTGCCTGTGGAGCACAAACTCAGGTTGGCTGTATACCCTAGGGCACTGGGAAGAGGCTGTTGTCCAGACCCATCTCCCCTTCCCCTGGCGCCTGCTCTCCTAGCACCAGTCTGTCCTGTTAGAAGTTCATTCTGTTGCCTCAACACATTTTTATTATTTTGAACAACAAGCCACCCTATTAAAAGGTGTTTCATAAATAGATTCTTTATAATCTAATTCGTAGCTTCAATGTTTTGACACGAGCTATGTCCCCAAATGTTAACAAAAACACCTCAATACCTGTGACATTCTGAGAGACACAATCTAATACAAAACGTGGACGTGCTGTGCCTCTGTTCTTCTTTCTTTTGTTCTTCTTCATGTTTTCCGAGCTTTGAGGAGTACCACAGGGCAAAGAGGAGGTGTGGATGAGGAGAGGCTTCGGCCAGGAAAGGATCCGTGAAGGAGGCGGGAGGAGCATCCAGCAGTCGGGGAGGGAAAAGGGGCCTAGTTAGGAACCAAGACGCAGGCCAGGAGACCTCTTCCGTCAGCACTGCTCTGGAACTCTGTGGAATATTTTTCCTGTGTGATAATTGTATTGATACAATGAAACAAATAAGAAATAAAGGACTGTGTGTATTCTTTCAGTGATTATTTTTTGTGCTGACTACTCGCCAGGTGTGGCCAGGCACTGTGATAGACACCAGGGGCACGGCCTAGAGCATCCGTTAGAGACAGCAGGTTGTGACGCTTACCGTGTTTGTTCCCATACCCAAAGAGGTGAAATTACAGTCTATGAAACCCTAAGCCCAACTCACTGAAGGCAGAGTACTAGAGCTTTGGCTTCCAAAATGGTTTGAAATCCTGTTTCCAAGTCCTGTCTAAGAAGGACTTGAGCTTGTAAAGGTTTTATATGGGGGAAACTGCCCATTAGAGCTGGAAAATCTTACTGCTTACTTTACTGGTCTCTTTCCTTTTTTTTTTTTTTTTTTAACATCTGGAAACTGCATTGCCTAGGTCTGGGAAGAAAAGGAAATCCCTGCTTCACCCCTTTTCAATTCCTAGGTGGGTAGTTTGCTTTTAAGCTGTAGGGAAAGAGCTTAAGGAACTACCGGAGAAGCTTCTCTCTGCATTTTGGATACAGAAGCTTTGTGAGTCAGTATCTGCAGTGCCCTTGGGAGAATTTCCAGGAATTCCTGACTGCTGGGTTGATCTACCCCAGGCAGGATGCCGTCACCCCGTTTTCGGAGAACTCCATGACTGTATTGAGGCAAGTTTCTCTTTGCATATAGAGGTTTTAGGGGAAAGGTGAATATAGTGAATGAAATTAGTGTCATTCAAAAAATATCAGAGGCCCTACTATGTGCTAGGCTCTATGCTAGGCTCCAAAGTGGGAAATAACACAGAGTCCCTGTCCTCAAGGAGCTCGCAGCCAGTGGGTGAGACAAATCAATGTATGGTGAATGCTAAAAGTGGTCCAAGTGTGGCCCTACGGTACTTCCAGTTGATTAGATGTCAGGGAAGGCCTGAGCTGATCTGAGGAAGTAGATTTTAACCAGGTGAAGATGTGAGGGAAGGGGCTTTCCATGTTGAGGGCATATATGTGGTTCAGGATGACTAGAAGGGAAGAGGGCAAGAGATGAGGCTGAAGAGGGAGGCAGAACCCAGATAGTATGAGGCCCCTCGTCCACCATGCCAAGTAATCTGGACAGCCTCCTCAACGCTCCACGCCACAGAGACCCGGAGGGAATCTTGAGGTGGTAAGCATTTAAAAAGGGGTTTTGTTTCTTCAATATTTATTTTTCTTCTCTTATTAAACAAAAATTCTCATTGAAGAAAATCTGGAGGTTATAGAAAGGTGTAAAGAGAAAATATAAAATATAAAATCAACTTTAATTCCACCACACAGAGATAACCACTGCTAATATTTTGGTATATTTGTATATAACTTTTTACATGTTCATGATCATTTTTATATATAAAACTATGTTTTGCCTTTTTTCATTAACATTATTTCCTGGACATTTCCCTAGTTTATGTTCTTTTTTTTTTTAAATAAAGTTTTTACTTGGAAATCATTTTAGATTTATAAAAGAGTTCCAAAGACGGTGCAAGGGTTCCTGTATGCCCTTCATCCAGCTTCCCCCATGTTAACATTTTGCTTTCTAACTCTCTCATCTCTCTGTCGAAAAGTGCTTACCTCTATCACATTTCCATTGAGTTTTCTAGCAGGACTACTAACTAAACTGGAAATCTGACCCATGGTACCCTGAGTCAATGGAGATTCTCAGCCTGAAACACAATTGTACTTGAACAGGGGTCTCCTGGAGTCACAGGGCATTAACCCGGGGGAGTGGGAATGCTGGGCAAAAGCAGGGTCTGGGCAGGGCGGTGCTCCCGGGCAGATGGGACCTCAGGACCCCACAGCTGAGCCTGTCTGGGGGAGCAGCTGCGAGCCCTACTTCCAGATGAATCCTTCCCACTGACCTGTTGATAAGTGATCTGCCGGCGTTCTTCTTTATATTTTAAAAAAGTAATAAAACTGAGTGTCTGCATTGTATCTTGACCAGTTTAAACCCTGAGTCTGGTCCAACATTTACTGGCATTGCTCAAAGCCAATGCTAAATGATTTACGATCAGTTCTAAAGTCCTGAGTCAAGTCACTTGGTCCTCACAGGTCATCCAAAGAAAACATCAAGTACTGGCAAAAGTTACCACTAATGACAGAAACAAATTCCCCAAGCCTCAGTCCTAGACCCACTGCTTGTTCCTTTTCACCATCCGATGTGATTTCTTCCTTTTTAAAACACCCATGACACTTATTTGTTTTCTATTAGGGCCATTTTCATGTTATGCCATTCATGTGATCATGAGCACATGTGTATTTCTTTTTTTATTTGTACATTTCTTGAGAGTGACATTGTATCTTCTTCATGTTTACATATTGTACAGTGCTTCATATAGTACCTTGCTATTACATGCTGAATATATCCTTTTTAATTCAAATTTATTAACTCTCCACTCTCTTTCTCTTGGAAGAATCGTGGAGTCTCAGAGCTTCAAGTAACATCTTTTAGTATGTCAACTCTGTTGGGTCTCTCCAACTGCTTCCTAAGCGGTTCTACTTCAACAAACTAATTTCATTGCAAATTCCAAAAGGCAAATATTGAAATAATCCTTCCTCTCAGTCTCTTCCTGTGATGGGCAGAATTGTATTCCTCCAAAATTCAAATGTGGAAGTCCCCAGTACCTCAGAGTGTAACTATATTTGGAGCTGGGGTCTTTAAAGAGGTGATTAAGGTAAAGTGAAGTCACATGGGTGGGCCCTGATCTGCCGTGACTGGTTGTCCTTCCCTATAAGAAGAGATCAGGACACAGACAGGCACAGAGAAAAGACCATGTGAAGACAGAGAGAAAATGGGCATCTACCAGCCAAGGAGAGAGGCCTCAGAAGAAACCAACTCAGCCGATACTTTGATCTTGGACTTGCAGCCTGCAGAACTGTGAGGAAATAAATTTCTGCTGTTTAAGCCACCCTGTCTATGGTATTTTGTTATGGGAGCCCGAGCAAGCTAATATAGTTCCTTTACCTGAATTATAAACTGGCTTTCCCAATGCACCTCCATGTGTCTGTCACTTGCCAACATTCTCTCAGGCATAAATATTTGGAAGTCTCTTTTCCAACACTCTCAACTCTGTTTATCATCACTAAATATTTGTTCTGTTTTCTTTCTTCCCCTGTGTTGGCACTGCTATTCTAATCCTCCTCAATTGTGATTCTTGTTTAATAGGCCCAGTGCATTTCTATTTATACACAGATCTCTGCATCTGATGTCTGATACGCTCCCGTATGTACTCTGAGTGCAACTCATGCTGAATGATTGACAATTCGACCGTCTTTGCCCATCTTGTTGCCTCTGTTGGGAGTGCCCTTTCTTCTCTTCTCCAAGGCCTAGTAATTTGTGGATCTGGGTGCATAACTACATGTCTTCTTGCTAACGTCTCACCTCACCTATCCTTCTGACTTTGGCATGTATCTTTAACTTCGCTAATCTCAACCTCCTGCTCTGTCTCTCTGCTCTGTTCCTACACTAGCTCTAGTTTAAAATATTATATTAACATTGAGTACCCCCATAGACTATACCACATGTGCAGGTAGCAGGTCCTGAAGATTACGTAGGGTTATGTTAGAGTTTTGGGTTTAGTCTGTCTTTTACCAACTTTGTGACTTTGGGAGTATCCGGTAACTTTTGACCTCAACTCTAAAGTGAAGATGATAATGTTTCATTTCCCTTGAGTATTATGGAGAAAAATAGATTAAACGTGACAGATTTGTAAGGCACTAAGAAAGCAGTATGTGGTGTTATCTGTTGTTGGCCTTCATGCCGTTTCCCATATTGTCTTTTATCGCCACTGTCTTTTATCAAGTACCTGGTAAGCTCCTCGAGGGCCCAGATCATGGGTCATATCTTCTTTCTGATTCCTATGGCATCTCACTGTTGTTTAACAAATACTGAAAAATTTTAAAAAGCTAACCCCTAAATCACAGTACTAGTTGAAAAGCCTTATAAATAGGTTGATTATTCAATTTACTTTGCATGAGATGGTTCTGGTTTACCCTTGTTATCCCAGTATGATTATTATAGGACCCCCTCTCACTCTAAAAGTGTGCTTATCTGGACAATAAATTATGTGGTCCCCACGAGTGACCCTGCTTAAGCAGAACCATGGTGGTTTGTTTCACGAAGATAAAAGGGGCACAGGGCAACTTTCTCTGAAGGAAGGAAAGTCTGAAGATAGAGAGAGTTGAATCCAAAAGTAAAAGTTCTATTTGGGAGGAGAGTTTAGCTAATGGATGTTATAAAGCCTGTGGGTAAATTTCTTTTCCTTAAATGTCTGGATGTCAGGTAAGATAAACCAGCTGTGATTCCCTGCAGTATTTCCAAGTTTAGTCTTTGAGTTTAAGTTTTGGCAGATATCCTTGGATGCCATACAGCTTGAAAAGCTTGTAATCAAACTGTTAAAATGTGTGTTGCTAAAAGTTAAAGGTGTAGTCTGCATTCTGATTTTAAATAGTTTTCGTTTGTTTTTAATTACCCAAGTAATATATGTACAGTTTTGTTGTGTCCAAAACATAGAAAGTAAAAATAAGTCTCTCCTTCTACTGATTCTCATCTACCCGATCTCAGTTTTCCATACGTAAACCAATTTTAACCAAAAGCAACACAAAATAAAGACTGAGTACAAATAAATTATAAAGATTAAAACATTCTGTGAATGTAACAAATTAGATTTGTGTGTGTGTGTGTGAGGAAGATTGGCCCTGAGCTAACACCCATTGCCAATCCTCCTCTTTTTGTTTGAAGGACATTGGCCCTGAGCTAACATCTGTGCCAACCTTCCCCTATTTTGTATGCTGGTTGCTGCCACAGCGTGATTGAACCCCTGAACCCGGGCCGCCAAAGAGCCACTGGGCCGGCCCCCACAGATTAGTAATTTTTAATTAATTAGTCAAAACTTTCAGGAAGATGATTTGGCGAAATCATCAAAATGTCAAATAGGCATATTCTTTGACTCAGCAATTTCAGTTCAAAGAAATAATTAGAAAATCATACAAAGATGTATATACAAGGATATTCATTGCAATGTGGTTTGTAATAGTGAAAATCTGAATGTGATTTAATGTGTCATTAATAGGAAATTGGTTAAATATATTATGCTATAGTCATGCAATAGAGTAATATGGAATCATTAAAGTTGATGGTGTAGTGCTACATTTATTGATAGGGAGAGGGGTCCACAATATGTCACTAAATGAACAAAGGCAGATTCAGAACAGTTTATAGAGTGTGATCAAATTTCTATATATTTTACATATAGGTATATATATAATATATAAACACACATACACATATATAAATAAACTTTAACCATTTATGTATACCCATTAAAAATATATGAAGGGAAATAAAGAAAATATATAGTTATTTTTAAGTGGTAGTGTTAGCATTTTTAAAATTTCTTTGTCATCTTTTTTATAATAAAGATATATTTCTCTTATAATCAAAAAAGAAACTCTTATTTTTTTGTTTTAAAAAAATTGGTAGAAATCCAGTTTTTAAACTTTACCCATAAGTTATTCATTCAAAAGTTGTCTATTTTTTCCCCCAGCTGGTGTGAGGAAAGGCTGCCAACATTTTTTGCTGCCAATAATTACTGTTACACATAAAATACATCTACATTCTGAGGCACGATTATCTTTTATCAACAAGAATTGGATTTTATAAAAATAACAGTTCGGATGGAAATATCTGATCCAGTGCCTAGAGGTTTAACCAGTAGCAAAGCACTATTTTAGTTTAGAGTGAATTAGTCTACTTAACTCTATAGGAAAAGAGTCCTAAATTTCTCTTCAGCCAAAGGAAATATTTGGCATGAGAAAAGGCCAGTTATATACTTGGTTGATAGCATATTGTGGTTTAATGAGTTAGAATTGTAATCTTTAGTTTTGTCCTTAATGAATTGGCTGATTTTAGGGAAATAAAAAAAAAGTGCATGGAGGGGATAGAAGGAAATACAAATTTTCCAGAGACCAATGGAAGGACTGTTTCTCTCCTTGTTGTTGTTTGTTTTTTTGTGTGTGTATGTGAAGAAGACTGGCCCTGAGCTAACATCTGTTGTCAATCTTCCTCTTTTTTGCTTGAGGAGTACTGTCACTGAGATAACATCTGTGCCAGTCTTCCTCTGTTTTTGTATGTGGGATGCTGCCACAGCATGGAGTGCAGAGGTCCGCACCCGGGATCCAATCCTGCGAACACTGGGCTGCTGAAGCGGAGTGAGCGAACTTAACCATTACACCACCGGCTGGCCCCCTCTCCTTGTTTTAAATCTCTTCTGAGTGGCAAATCTTAATTGCCCAAATCCCGATGCTCATCTCCACATAAACAGGTCCACAGGCACCTGAAGTCCTTATTTACAAAACTGAGTGCGTCGCTTTCTTCCCACGGATCCACCGTCTATTCCTTGGTTCTCCAAGACACTTAAGAGGAAGAACACCCTCCCTAGCATCCAGATTAAAATAGCCTCTAAATTTGGATGGAAAGACTGGAGGAATGGGCACAACATCTTTCCCTGGAAGGACATACTCCTGCCAAAATTGCACAACTTGAATTTAATCATGAGGAAACATGGGCAATCTACAGAACAACTGGCAAGCACTCTTCAAAAGTATGAAGGCCATGAAGCATGCAGACAGGCTCAGGATGTGTCCATATGAAGGAGACTAAGGAAGCACGGCAACTAAATGTGGGATCCTGGAGGAGAAAAAAGATGTCAGAGGGGCAACGTCTTTGGGGTCAGCTGATGAAGGTGGATAGGTCATTTTTGTTGCTATTTTATACCTTTTTGTAAGTCTGAGTTATTTCAAAGTGAAAAGTTTAAAAATTTGGACATCAGTTGGAAAAAAAAAGACTATCAATTTGCAGACTAGTACTCTGTGCTGACAGAAGGACGAGACCAAAGAGATGAGGGGTGGGAGTCTACAGCTGGCTTGGGACTGCTGGGCACGTGCAGGGCACCCGGGGACATGACCCTGGAAAGCAGGGCTGGAGTCAGATATGAGAGGGGTTAAACGTCACACTGGAGAGCAAAGCGTTAACAGCTACAAAACTGGGCCTTCGTGCAAAACAGTAGATTTCCCTCCATTCTCTTCTCCCTCCAAATTATGAGAAGCAGTTGTTTCCTTTAAACACTATAAACTGTCATTTTATTGTTATTTTCATTTGTGTAAGATGATTGTCAAACCCAAACTCATAGACTGCTACAGAAGTTAAAAATAATGTACAGGGGGGCTGGCCCTGTGGCCAAGTGGTTAAGTTCTTGTGCTCCACTTTGGTGGCCCGGGGTTCAGCGGTTCAGATCCTGGGCGTGGACCTATGCACTGTTCATTAAGCCATGCTGTGCCAGAGTCCCACATAGAAGGACTAGAATGACTTACAACTATGTACTGGGGCTTTGGGGAGGAAAAAAAAAAGAGGAAGCTTGGCAACAGATGTTAGCTCAGGGCCACTCTTCCTCACCAAAAAAAAAAAAAAAAAAGAGTACAGACTCTGCCTTTTAGAGTAAAGCACAGCAACAGTAAAAAAACAAAAACAGAACAAATCTGAATCATTTCGATTCTGCATTCTCCTCCTGGCGCCCCCTGCCTCCCCTCCCCTGCTCTCCCACATCCCATCTGTCACCAGCCCCCGCCAGTTCTATCTTCACACTATTTCTTGCACTGGAATTGGAATCAGAAGGCCTGGGCTCTCCTCCTCACATGGTACTTACTGGCCCTATGACTGTGGACAATCCTGTCTGTGCCTGAGTTTCTCTGTGTGTGTGTGTGTGTGTATTTAGAAAGGAGGTATTTTAGGAATCTGACGAGATAACGCACACAAAATCCTGTTGTAAACTGTTAGGTACTCCAAAAACGCTAGGTTTTGTTCAGGACTTTAATATGTATTATCTTGGTGAGTAGTTCCCATATTCTATGATTTTATGAAACTAAAATATTTGATTAACTGACATAGAACTTCCCACTTCATAAAATAAAGAAATTTTCCTCACTACATCATTTCATAAAAGGAAGGACATTTTTAACAAAAAAATGCTGGAAGGACATACTCTCAGAATAAAACACAGTCCCTCCCACTCTTGCACTGACTTACATTTCTAAACCACATGGTCCTTATTTTTCTCGTTTTGCTGCAGACTGGCCCCAAACAATCAGTGGTTCTAGGACCAGCATTTGGGAATCATTGTCCTGGACTAAAATGTCCAAAGTGATACCCTTCTGAACTCCTTGAATTCTGTCTTACCTTCTCCTCCAGTCCCCTCCATGCCTGGTGTCCAAAACAGTTTTGTTAAATGAATCAAGGAATGAATGGATAGATAACATGTCTTCTTGAATCAGTGAAGCACTGGACCTAATTCTTTGCAGTTAATTCAAGGGGGGAGACAGGGGAGGCGGAAGACGAGCCAGCATACTCTTATGTTTGGGCATAAAGAAGGGAGCTGTAGAATCTGTTTTGCACCTTTCCTCTCCCATAGTCTCTGATCTACTCTTCAGTTATCTTACCTAAGCTGGAGGTATGTCTTTAAAGTAGCCGAATGTTGCTGGAGAGACGCTCCTCGGGGCTACAGGGGTTTAGTTTCTTCCGTAGGCAGTGAAGCTCGTGATAGAGCATGTGGGTCTCTTTCTTCTGCCGATCAGCACTTGGCAAATCCACAGAAGGGTTGATGTCCTTTCTCCACTAAGACCCAGGAGGGAGTGAGGTGGAGCAGATACCTTAAGACACACACACATACACACACAAACACTTTTTACTGTTCCCCCATCCACCTATATATGAAGTCTCTTACTGAAGGGTGAGTGTAATTTCAAAAGAACCCTGCAGTATAGGAGGGGCAAGTGTTAAAGTTTTAGGCAGCTTGAACCTTCCCTTGCATCAGGAGCCACATCCTGCCGGTGCTTGCTCCCCTTTGGACTTGGCTGTTTGACCCTTCCTTTTGCACCTGCACCCTGTACTCCCTCCATCCTCACAAGCACCTCAGGCTTCATGTGTCTTGGTCCAGTAACTTCAGCTCCTCTGGGGAAAATTCAGCACCTCTGCATAAGAGGAGATCTGGATTAGAATAACACCCTGGGCGTCAGCTCTGGGTGGGCACAGTGGGGAGGTGTGTATGAATATATACTTGTTCTACCTTGCTGTCCTGTTGTGTGTGTGTGTGTGTGTGTGCGTATGTGTTGGGTCTGGGGACTGGGTAGTGGATGGGCTTCAGTCCCTTGAGTGTGGATTAAGGTGTATCTTCTAGTTTGAAGAGTAATGAGGCTGTTGGTTTCTCGATTAGTTGACAATAAATGAGCACACTTCTCAAAGACAGACATTAGTTTTTCTGGATAAATCTTAGTTTAAACTCATATTGCTGTTCTCCCTACTGGCATAGTTCTGGTCCTGCCTTTAGAAACAACAGCCTTCATCACTGCACTGAGATGCAGGGAACCAGCAGCACAGCCAGGACCCTCCACGGCCGCTCTCTGCCTCTCCTTGTGCACGGTACTAATCTTTGTTAATGTATTTTGATTCAAAGGGTTTCCCTCTTATCCAAAGGGGATAGGGAGGGTTGCCAGTTGTCTTTGCCATCCTACTATTAATGTTGGTGTGAGAGGAGCTGATTTTGGAGAAATAGGTAGTTGGTTTCAAACACATGATGTTTCAGGTCTTTTTTGCTTAAAGGTTGTTGTTTCAAGAAACAGAAGTAATGTCTGACCACCCCAGGACAGCCCTTGTTCCTGTACTGTGTGGACAGGACCCCTTTTCTTCTGTGTTGCCCTTCCCGCCTCTGCCTTTAAAGACTGCTGCCAGAGCTGAAACTCACATGGCCCCGAGCCCAAATCATTGTCAGGCATGGTAGTCTTAAGAATGGGAGAAATAGCCCCACAAGCTTTGTACCTGAGGACTTGAAATAATTAGTCTTAAGAATAAAGTAGAGGGGCTGGCCCCGTGGCTGACTGGTTAAGTTCCTGCGCTCCGCTGCGGCGGCCCAGGGTTTCGCTGCTTTGGATCCTGGGCATGGACATGGCACCACTCGTCAGGCCACATTGAGGCGGTGTCCCACATGCCACAACTGGAAGGACCCACAGCTAGAATATACAGCTATGTACTGGGGGGATTTGGGGAGAAAAAGCAGAAAGAAAAAAAAAAAGATTGGAGAAAAAAGAAAAAAGAATAAAGTAGAGAAAGCCTGCCAGTCAGAATCCGATATCCTGCACATGGGCACTACGAAGGAGGAGGTTACGCAGAAACACTGTTGTGGGTGATTGATTCTGTGAGTGCCGAAGCCAAGAAGGAGCAAAGACCGAATCCCGCTGCAATTCTGGTTCTGTTTTCCTCTGCCTTCTCCACTGCACCCACTCAGGACAGATGGTTCAGACGACATTCCCAGTGACTGGTTGCGAGGTCACAACCTAAGACCCAACTTTCAGTCTCCGCCCTTAGGCGTCACAAGGTTCTCCCTTCCAAATTTGAACCAGCAAATATGGAGCATTGCCTCACCTGGGCCTTTCATGATGAGAATGTAAAACTTTCCTAAGAAAAAAACCACTCTAAATAAGAATATCTGACAAATAATTTAGTTACTATTTAGTTTAATTTTTCAAGCAGAGTTACATTTGAATGTAATAAAAGTGGAACGTATGCCATATTCATTCTAGGTTACTTAACTCTTGAATTTTTTTTAAGATTTTATTTTTCCTTTTTCTCCCCAAACCCCTCTGGTACATAGTTGTGTATTTTTAGTTGTGAGTCATTCTAGTTGTGGCATGTGGGATGCTACCTCAGCATGGCTTGATGAGCGGTGCCATGTCCACGCCCAGGATTCCAACCGGGGAAACTCTGGGCCATCAAAGCGGAGCAGCAAACTTAACCACTCTGCCACAGGCCGCCAGATAACTCCTGAATTTTTAAGTGTTCCATTTAAGTCCATACTTGAAACATTAGCAAACATTTTTGGTTTTCAATTTTATCCCAGAGCTTTTCCATTGTATTTCACTGATTTCAAGGTAGCTGTTGAATTTTAAATACTGCATTAAAAATTTTGTGTCTAACAGAGATACGAAAATTGTTGCTTGGTTATCCACATATGGCTAAGAGATAAATATAGAAAATGTCTTAGCAATGAAAGTATTATCTTTATCTCTCAAAGACACAACTAATAAAACACATTTTTCTTCCTTAATATTTTGTCAATCCATTGGGCTTAATGGATGTTCTAAACAACCTTGAGCCATTGGGAAGTGTGCTGTAAATAACAACCCTGTTTATCTCCCACAAAATAAACACTCCAGAGGCAGACTTCTTCTATCCCTAAGCCAATGCATTCTGGAAATAACTCAGTCAGAAAAGTCCATTATCTCTAATTCAAATAAAATAGTTAGTGAAGCAGAAAGTAATAACTGATTTTCAAAATTTCAAAGTTTTAAAATTTAAGTTGATTTTAAATTTCTAAATTTGTCAAAAACCATTTTAATTTACTGACGGTAGCATTTATCCTGAGTAACATTATAAATCAAAAGGTTTACTGTTAATCTATTTTATGATTAGACTAATATTTCTCAAACTTGAGTAAGGGAAAGAAGCCCTTACGAGGAAGAAGATTATCCAGGATGCCCAGAGCTGATGTATATAATCTCGATGTCCTTGTTATTGTTGTGATAGTTTTTATATGTGTGTGGCTAAGATACCCACATAAAACCTAAATACATTCACATGTTAAACACAAACAAAATTGTAAAACCAACATAAGACTAAATAACAATATTAATTTAATTTGCTGGATGACGTTTTGCTGAAATTAAAAAGTATATATTGAGGTTAATAAAAGAAAGTCTTTGTCACTTTTTTACTTGATTTTATTTTGAGCATAGCAGGTCATTATCTTTATCATTGTCATTATTATAGTTGAGTATTTATTTCTTTTCTATATTTATTTATCTATCAATTTATTTATTTTGGCTGAGGAAGCTTTGCCCTGAGCTAACCTCTGTTGACAATTTTCCTCTTTTTTGCTGAGGAAGATTCGCCCTGAGCTAACATCTTTGGCCAGTCTTCCTCTATTTTTTATGTGAGCTGCTACCACATGGCCACTGAGGAGTGGTACAGGTCCAGGCTCGGGAACCGAACCCAGGCTGCTGAAACAGAGCACAGCGAACTTAACCACTAGGCCAGGGGGCTGGCCCTATTTCATTATTTTTAAAATATGAATTTGTTTTTAACCACTACAATTGATTGGGGATACAATCAAGTTAATTATTCACAGCAAAATGCAAATGAGAAAACCTTAAAACCACCACTGACTGAAAATCCCTCGTTGTATATTTACTTTTATATATATTGCTTGTACGCTGTTGCAAGTTGGTACATACAAAGGCAGAATCAGAGCAAAACTTCTACCTGCAGTACCAACTGAGTGCTGGCTGGATGGGATGAGCAGGTTCTTTGGAATCATTAATAGTCTCAAGTGTCCACCACAAATCTCTGTTCCAACTACTGTGAAATCTCGGTTTGTTCAGTGAACTCAGGTGTCATTTATCTTATTTGGCTCCAATGAATCCTTTTCATGTTTAAGTCCACCTCTATTATATTTTCAACAGTACTTTATTTTTTTACACTGATTTGTTTTTACAACATCAAACCAAACCTCAACTTATTAAATATCTGAAGAAGCTAAAGCTTTATTCAAGAGAACGTCTTGCAATTGCAAATTATGACTGCAAGATAGAAGCTAGTTTTGTCTTTATACTTGTTGGAAAACATCCAAGTTAAGAGCAACAGTGATGCAGGGTGATGATTAACATTTTGACTTTAGAACCTGCTAATAATCTAAGAGCAGCTAGACATGCTTACCAATACATACAAGCTTTGGTTTGTCATTTCGGATGATCATACAACACCAATGGGATTGGTGTCACATGCAATGGCTGGCACCGAAGTCATATAGCACTATTTGGAAATAACACAGTCTTCCAGATGACACAGGATTTGCTTTTTAGTAAACAGTTTAAGCTTATCATAAAAATGGAAGTAAAAAGTGGAGAGGAAAAACTGGAAATTATAGTTGAATGAAGGGACCCCAGATTCAACTGGTTTGAGAAATCCTGGATTAGATCATATGAATGATGTTACTTTGAAAACTATAGCATACTTCACAAATGCCAATAGCCTTATTGTTAGGAAACAAATATAATTGGAAAAGTCTGGAGTTAATATAAAAAAGATTGGATTAACTCTACATGGCAGACAGAAAATTCCCACAGTTAAGGTCATTAAATGGAGTTTCCAGGAAAACAGCTGCTCCTATCACTCCACTGGAAAAAGCAGAAATCAACCTAATTCCTTCATAAATGTACTCTGGGGACGACTGCCCGTGGTTCTAAGAGTTGCCTGTGTGGCCTGGTGTGCGTGTGGATTGGGTGAGGAGGAGTTGGTGTTGAGTAGGTCGGGATAGGAGCCTGTCTCTGGGAAAGAGCCTGGAGCATTCTATTTGGGGGCCCATTGTCTCATGGCTCATGGGGCAGAGAGGCCTGGAAAGACAGCAGTAGGTGAGAAGCCCATTTAGGGTGGACCCCCAAGTACATACTACCCTGCTTCTGGGGGACTGACCTTAAAATATTTAACCTCATAGGAAACAATCATGTTCCTTCTAGATGGATGAAGTTTGCAGCACACGGCCCTTGACTGACAGATTATGTTTTGTTGTTCCCAGAGAAGAAAATGCAGGTGAGGTGATTCTACAGGTGTTAGGAAGTCCCTTTCTTCTCTGTACTTGGGACAGACCTGAACTTTGATCCTAAAGTGTTTAGATTAGTCAGAGGAAGGCAGATATATTTTAATTTTTTTATTTCCATTTTCTGAAATGTTAAAATCATTTTCCGTCAGAGAATGATAACATTTGGACATGATTATCAGTCAGTTAGTCAAGTTGGAATTAAGTCTTGGCATAATAACAGGATCATATTTACACCTACTTCAGTTTCCAAAAATCAGCCAACTGAGAGAAAATATTTTGATTAGGAATTTCAGTGGGAAAGCCAAAATCTAGAGTGAAAACACATCTTCTGTGAAAGATTACATCATAACGCGTATGAGAGCCCATCTGGAATTAGGGATAAATACAGAAGAGTTCAATTCAGTTCAGCAGACAGCTATGGCGTATCTATCTTTTCTGTGCCAGGAACTGTGGCAGACACAGGAGCGCAAAAATGAACGAGGTCGTCTGCTTGGTCTCAAGCAGCTCAAGGTCTAATAACCGGTCTCATGTTAAAAACGCGAACAGTCAGAGTAGCTTGAGCCCAAAGAACATGGATGTTGTCGAGATCTAGTTGAATTCATATAAAATAATCAGTACTCTAGAAGTTTCCATTTAGCAGGTTATATGGATAGTATATCGGAAAATGCCATCAGGTACAGAGCAAGATGAAATTGCATTCCAGGGTAGTTCCTTAATGACTTAGATTCTTTTTATCTGCTCCCTTTCTTCAATTAAGTTCCTTTTAACACAGCTAAGGTGACTTTAAGTAGATGGGCCTAGTGCAGTAGATTCCAGTCTGCTTAAATTTAAACAGGAAAAGATGGGGCCGGCCCTGTGGGCAAGTGGTTAAGTTCACGCGTGCTCTGCTGCAGCGGCCCAGGGTTTCACTGGTTAGGATCCTGGACACAGACATGGCACCACTCGTCAGGCCATTTTGAGGCGGCATCCCACATGCCACAACTGGAAGGACCTGCAACTAAGATATACAACTATGTACCAGGGGGGATTTGGGGAGATAAAGCAGAAAAAAAAAAATAGGAAAAGAACAACAAGGGACATTCTGCTAAATGGTTAGGCACCAAATTGGGTTGTGTGCTTACCTAAAATAGGTATTTCTTATAATCCTTGGATGATTTGAGCTGGTATGAATAATTAGTATTGTAATAAAATAAATTCTGCCAAAAATTAATCTGACACAGAGCTATGAAATACCTAAAGTTATGGGGTGCAGGGTAATT
This sequence comes from Equus przewalskii, assembly GCF_037783145.1. NCBI lineage: Eukaryota > Metazoa > Chordata > Mammalia > Perissodactyla > Equidae > Equus > Equus przewalskii. The sequence goes on from NC_091849.1 coordinate 54,561,625, forward strand.
ATCCATAAATGATAAGGGGTGCTCATAAATACCACATTTAAAATTTTTTCAACACGGCTAAACCAAGGTCAGATTTTTTTCTGTCCTCTTCATTAGTCTCCTGTATATACAAATAGCACTGAGAGTGAACAGTTGACTGCATATTATGTTCATCATGAGATTCATTTCACACGCCCCCACACACACTCACACACAGTCACATACCATACGGAAGCAGAGGTAATGGGTTGATCCTCCTATAGTTCTCATCCCATGTCTCTTCCTTCCACCCCAGGCCCATATTCAGGATTCTCTGCTCAGCTCACACTATGCTGCCCCAGGAGAGAGGGCCAGCATAGTATATTTACTCTGCTACCATCACCCGGATGTATCCAGGGTGCTGAGAAGCTCCAGGCAGGACAAACTCCAAGGGAGGCTCAGGTGATCCCCCGCCCAGGTTGTTACACAGGGGTGAATTACACTGGCAAGTGAAGGCTGAGAATTTAGGCGAGGGTGGTGACTCGGTAAAAAGGACCTCTGTATCTTGGCACCTGAGTGGTTCAGAGATGAGGGAGACAGTAAGACAAGGAAGAGGAGCTGTGTTGTCAGGGTCAGCTCCTGGTCCCAGGGCCATGGATAGAAATGGCAGGGGACCTCATGTGTGTATTTGCTGAGTCTTCAGCAGTCCATGCTCTGAAATCTCAGTCCCTATTACAATGTCAGATCTATCTTGGGTCTAATAGGGAGGGGAAGGGAATGGCATAAGGGTTTTGGAGGGATAGGAAGTAGGGGATGAGATGTAGGGTGATGGGAGAGAGGAAATAGGACTGAAAACTATTCCTTACATTTCCCAGTGGAATACTATGGGGGGAAGATTGTGCTTTCCTATCTCTTGGGCTGTCACTGCTAGGTTTATTCCTCTCCTTTTAAAACTCCACGGTACATATATGTACTGCTTAAAGAAGAATGAAAGGAACATTCATGTACCCACCTTTGAGCATAAGCATTAAAACAATACCAGAACCTTCAAAGCCCTGTGTGCCCCCAACAGTGCATCCACCTCTCCCCAATTCAAGATCCCAAACCACAATCTTGAATTGGTATTAATCCCTCTCTTGCTTTTTGATAATTTTCCACCTGTAGTATCCCTGAACAATATATTATTTCACTTTTGTCTTTTAGCTTTTACATAAACACCGAATTGTATCTGTCAGGGTCTGACAAGAGACAGATGGCACACAAAATAGACTAAGTCAAAGAGTTTTTTGCAGACACTGTTTAAAGAGGTGCAGGAGTAGGGAACCATAAGGATAGACTATGCCATCAAATAAAGCTTAACTGAAGTTGACATGTTTCTGTGTGGAGACCTGAGAGGTAGAGATTAGGGAGCTGTTACCATAGTGAGGGAGTCCTTTAGAGTTGGTCACCTTGAGAGGAGCAAGGAGAGGCTGACGGACACAGGCAGCATTGCAGGGAGGCAGCTAGGGGAATAAATACATTGATCTTACTTTCTCTCTCCTTTCCAGCTCCCGTTGGGGTTCCTAATTGACTTTAGAAGTTCTGGAAGCAGAAGGCACAGGAAGATGTATGCATGGTCCCTGCAAGTCAGGAGCAGAGAGTGGGGGAGGGGGCAAGAGAGGCTGTAGGGTGAGGGGTGGGATAGAAGGGATCCAGCACACAAAAGTATTCTCTGTGACTTGCCTTCTCAGTTAAGGTTCTGTTTTTCAGATGCATCTGTGTCGATGTGTTTACTTTAATTTTAGCTCATTCATTTTCACTGTTGTTTTTTGTATTCCACTGTGTGAATTGACTGCAATTTATTTACCCATTTTCTCGATGATGGGTAGTTTCCAGTGTTTTGTTATCTTAATGTTGTTATGAACATTCTTATTAATGTTTTCTGGTGTCTATGCACAAAAATTTCTCTAGAGAATATACTTGGAGTAGAATTATTGTACTGAGACAAAGGGTCAAATGTACCAGATGATGCCAAATTGTTTCCAAAAGTAATTGCATCACTTAATACTTCTAGAAGAGTTCCTTGTCAACACTTCATATTTTCAGGCTTTACCAATTTTGTCCATTTAGTTTGTGTAGAATATTACCTCACTGTGGTTTTAATTTGCATTTCCCCCATCACTAATGTTGTTGAACCATTTTCATACATTTATTGGTAATTTACATTTCCTCTGTTGTATAATACCTGTACAGGGTTTTTTTTTTGCCCTCTTTTCTACTGTGTTTTTATCTTTTTCCTATTGATTATATTCTGATACTAATCCAAATATAATAATTATAATATATGAATTATATCTGGTGACCTTCTTTTCCCAATTTGTAGCTCATTAAAAAATATATATCTTTATGTGACTTTTAAGCTTAAGTTCTTAATTTTAATGTTGTTGAAATGATCAATCTTTCCCTTTCAGGCTTATGCTTTTTAAGAAAAATTGTGTCAAAATGCGTATCACACAAAGCTTACCATTTTAACCCTTTTTAAGTGTACAATTCAGTGGCATTAAGTATACTCACATTGTTGTGTAACCATCACCACTACCCATCTCCAGAACTGCTAGTGCTTTTTCTTAATGTCTTGTTTAAGAAATTCTTTGCTATATCAAGACATCTACATATTTGTTCTAAATTCTGAAAGTTGCACCTTTCACATGTAAATCCTGAAGTCCTCTGGAATTGGTTTTTACATATAGTAGGAGGTAGGAAATACATTTCTCCCCTATATTGATAGCCAATTGTCCCAACATCATTTGGAATTGCCCATCTTTTCTCCATTGATTTGTACAGTGGCTCTGTCATATACCTGGTTTCTTCACGGGTGTGGGTCCATTTCTGGGTTCTCTATTCTGTTCCACCGACTGATTTGTCTATTCCTGTATTAATATCACATTTCTTAAATACAATGGAATTATGATAAGCCTTCCATCTGCCCAAAATGCTATTCTCCTAAAGATACACATGACTCAATCCATAATTTTCTTCTGGTCTCTGCTTCATGGTCACATTCTTAGCCAGCCTTTCCTGGCTAAAATTCAATGCCTCTTCCCAAAACCTTTATATCTTCCCTTTCTGCTTTATTTTTTCTGCTTAGCAGTTATTTAACATAGTAATATGTATACTTCTTTTGTTTATTGTCTCTCTTTCCCACTAGAATATGAGGTTTATCAGGGCGGGGAATTTTGCCTGGTTCATCACTCTTGTATCCCCAGCATAAAAAAACAATACCTGGCACTTAGTAGGTGCTCAATTAGTATTTCTGGAACAAATCATGTACTGTCGACATGTGGAAGGGTAATGCTCCCTCCCTGTTCTTCCCTTTAAGAATATGCTTTTTCTCTAGTCCACTTGCTCTTTGATGCTAGACTAATAAAAACAATCTGAAGCAAAGGGGGAAAGAACGAGGTGCTCCTTGAAGTTTCTTCCCTAGCCATGCCCCAGAGGTGGGCAGTGAACTGGAAGGGATGGAGGGACCAGCGGCTGGCTAACTGTGTGTTACCTTTTATGGGTCAACTATCTGCTGGAAATGTCTCTTGTTCTTCTGCTTTCCATGGCAAGCAGAGCTGGCGGGACCTAAAGTTTATAGCGTCCTCACCGGGTAGAGAAACATACCACATCTTTGGTTTTTAGGTGACACCCCCTGCACAGGGGAAGAACGCACACTCACTTTGATTTACCAAGCATGGCAACTGAAACCTCAGGCATAAGTGTGACACACTATAGGACAGAACTTCTGGAGCTGTGGAGTCACCTATGGGTGATACCCTGTGGGACAGTCTGTCTGTAGCTGGTAATGCCCAGGGCAGGACTGAATTGAGCAGTGATGAGTCATGGAAACTCCATCAGAGAAGGTACTCTGTGCTTTATTACAGCTAAACTGGGGAGCCAAGTCATTCTGGAAGGAATGTGTATGAAGTTTTCAGACGAGGACTTGAAGTTTTATAGGTTGCAGTCACATTTGATTCAAACCATCTGTTGAACGTCAAGCTGAACCCATCACTTTTTTCATACATCTCTCACATTTTACATCAATTCAGTAAAATAAATATTTGTTGAGGGCCCTCGGAGTGCCAGACACTGATGTTGCAAAGATGAATGACACAGTGGTCTCTGTTTTTGAGATGATTATGGTCGAGTAGAAGTAAAAGTTACATGTTTATATGTGTTTTCCTCCCCCTGATTGTGAGGTTGGGGTCTTTAATTTATATGTATCTTGGTTGCCACAGCTGAGCATTGTGTCAATCCATTTTTGTTGATGAAACAAATACGTGAAACAGCTGGCATGCTTTACCAAATATGGCTACTAATGTGTAACATTATTGTGCATTATTAGTACTGTGATATGTAGATTCGTGTCGCAATTGCCTCTGGATACAGAAAACACTTCACAGTGCAGGAGTGACCCAAACTGCACCACCAGCAGTTCCTACGTGAGTCCAGCGTACTGTACTTTGCCCAACATTGAGTATTTTCATTGTAAAGTCATTACCAATTTTGTGGGGGAAAATTTCTTTGCTGCCAATGATAAACATTTTTTTTCCATACTTTATCATTAGTTATTTTGTCTATGAGTTATCTGTTGCTGTTCTTTTCCCATTTTTCAATTTGTCTTAGGATGTTTTCCTAATTAATTTACGTAAGTTCTTTACATCTTGACGGTATTAGCCTTTTTGATATTATATTTATGGTGAACCTTTCCCCCAGTTTGATGACTGCAAAAAATTTTGTGACTTTTTTAGATGCACAATTTTGTTTTTATAGTCAAATCTTTAGATTTCTTTGTAATTTATCTTTAAATTCCTTCCCTATCCAGAGATCAGCCAAATACTCTTGTAAATGTTCTTGCGGTCTGTGATCCAGGCAGCTCTCATGCTTTCCGGTGACTTCTTTGGATCGGGTCTGATAGAGGAAGAAACTCAGGTGAGGCACTGCTGTCATATTAGGGAATTCGTACAGCGTGGTGGTGAGCACTGTGCTGCTGGAGACAGTCTCCCTGACTTTGAACCTGGCTCTATCACTTCCTATGCGATCTTTGAGGTCACTGAACTTCTCTGTTCCACAGTTTCCTTATCTGTAAAATGGGTTAATAATGGAACCTACCTCCTATGGTTATGAGAACAAAATGAATTGATTTGTAAATCGCTTAGAACACGTCCTCGTGCAGACTCAGCGCCAGCCACAGTTTGGTCCTGCTGGGTAGGTGCTTTGAAGCTTGATACTGTTTCCATATACTTTGCTTTTCTAAAAACGTGAACATTTCAAAGCGCTCTTCACTCCAATGACTAACTTTACCGGAGCCTTCCTCGGCCACTTTTCTAAGTGAGACACGCCTCCTAGAGGCCTCAGTGAAGTTTATTCCAGCTCCTGAAAACCCTACAGACCGGTCGGACAGCGGGCGAGGCTCGGACCCGCCGCTTCTGAGTCTGCAGTCCGAGGTCCACTCTGTCCCCGGCGCTCTCCGTTTCTTCGACAGCTCCTGCTGCTTCCCTCGGAGCCTGATCTCTTCTGATTCCTGTAACCCCGGAACGATTTCTGCATGTGTGCATTCATTCATTCTAGTTCATTCCAGATAGTTTGCTGGGTGCCTACCATGCGCGAGGACTGCAGGGGGGAGAGGGAAGTGGGCTGAAGGTAAAGTCCGTCCTCATACGGCTCGCTGTCCTAGAGAAAAAACAAAATATGTATTGTACATAGATGGGCGAACTAACAAGGATCTTTTAGTTTCTGTTTTCTCGTCTCTAAAATGGGGGTAATACGTCCCACCTTATACGGCCGCTGAAAGATTAAGCAAGCAAAAACAGAGTCCCTAATACTAAGCCGGGTGCAACAAAGGCCTATTCTCAGTCCATTCCCTCCCCAGATCGAAAGTGATGAGCGCCAGCCCCGCGGCCGAAAGCGCCCTATTTTCAATTTAGCGCATCTTCGTTAACGGTCCCAAAGCGAGTTATGTTGGTTCACTCTTGGGCGTGGGGAAGTTTTGCCGCTAGCATTCCAGCGCGCCAGTTTCAACTGTAAAATCTACCGACTCCACATACAGGAGGTGCATCTTAAAATTTGGAAGCAAAAACAGTCGCGTTTAAAAAATCTTAAGCTGGAAAGGCGGATGAAACGCTCCTGACTCCCTGGAGCGCCCACTGAGCATGCGCACCACCCGCGCGGGGGTTGGGGGACGGAAGGTCAGCGGGCGGGACTTGCGGGCCAGCCGCTTCCGTTTCCGGTTCTATAAGAAATCTCCCGCCACTCGGGAAGGCGGCTGTCAGGCGTTGTGTGTTGTCGAGTTTGCTGTGGTTGCGGGTAAGAGAAACTCCGGCGGGTTTAGGACGGACAGTAATCCTGGTGGTGAGGCTTGCACGTTGAGAGAAAAGGGAGAGCGCTTTGCGGGCGGTTGCAGCGGAAGGGTTGCCCTGGCGGGGGTGAGGGTCTTGGGTGGTTTGGTTGGTTGTTTAGGGCAGAGGTGCAGGTGCCAGTGAGTTGATAGAGGAGGAGGGTGCGGGAGGATCAGGGTGGAAATTTTTAGAAAGAACTTGTGTATGCTCCCTAAAAGGAGTTCCGAAAGACTGGATTCGGAAGACAGTTGTTCTGTTTCCCAGGGTTATCAGATAGGAAGTAAGTAACTGGACCCGGTCCATTAAGTCTATCTAGCCCGAACCTGCCGCGTTTTCCTCCGAGTTGGGGACTGCAGCCCGTGTAAAACCTCATCTTAACTCTCGAGACCGCAGAGATCTAAGGACGGTGGCACACAGACCTATAGTGAGCAGGCGACATCACCTGCCATTCATGTTGCTGAAAGGACCACCACCTGCATCTTCCCTAGCACACACCTCTTCCTATCGCCCCATTACCAAATTGTTACGGGTGTATTGTAGAAAATCTGGAAAATACAGAAAGACAACACCCAGGGATAACCACTGTCAACGTTTTGTGCATTCCCTTCAACTTCAGTTTTGTTTTCTGTGCATGTGGAGTTATTTTTTTTGTTTGTTTTCTTTTCACCTCCACCTTCCATCATTTTAACCATTTTATGTGCTTCCTTACTAGGTAACAAGATGGAGTTTTCTGGAGTAAAGCGGAGGAAACCGTGGTTGATAGGTGACCAGAGGAAGGCTTCCTACCCTCATAGCCTTCAGTTTTACTTGCAGCCGCCTTCTGAGAACATATCATTGATAGAGTTTGAAAACTTGGCTATCGATAGACTTAAATGTGAGTGAGATTTGTACTAGAATTTATATATCCTCTTGAGAACCTCACTTATACTTTGTTGGAACGAGTGTGGGTAATTTATTTCTTCCATTCAGGAATTCATTCAACAAATAATTATTGGAGATTTGCTGTTCATTCATTTATTGACTGTGCATGTTTATTGAGTGCTACTATTCTAGGTGGCAGGGATTTCGAGATGAATAATGTAATTCTCACCTTTGTGGAAGTTATATTCTAGTACATGGAGACAGACATTCAAAAGTATAATCATAATTTAGTATTTTAAGTACTCTAGTGGAGGTAAATAGTAGTGCTATTGAAACATAGAAGTGGGAGTGACTGACTTAGTCTGATTAAGTAAGACCTCTTAGAGAAGTTGAAATGTGATCTGGACCTTGAAGGATGAGTAGAAATTTCTTAACAGAGAAGAGAAGGGTTTTTCCCAACTATACGAAGGCTTGGAGGCATGAGAGAGAATGTCATTTGTGGGAACAGTGACAAGTTCGGGGTAGATGGAGAAGTCTGGATAACCAAGGGCATTTTGTGCTAAGCTAATGGCACAATGTTGGGGTGTGAGAAGGATGTCGCTACTGTACTTAAGCCTCCTTATCCTCTGTGTGTTGGTGGAAGAAAGCAATGAGCTTGGCATGAACTGAAACAGAAATAATAGCACTTGTGGGACATGAGTTTATGTTTAGGGTTCCTTCTAGAGGTTTTCATTCTCGAATTTAAAAATGCCTCTTTTCATATTGATGGAGGAAGAATTCACCTGAGGAAGGATTGACTAGGGGCTTTAGGAACCTTGGACAGTGTGTAGCATCTATTCAGAATGCTTTACTGGGGTGATTGGAGGCCCCTGCTTCTCTCTTGTGTCTTCTCCTTCTCTGTTTCATCAGGAAAGGAAGGGCTGTCTCTTCTTCTGATGAGTCGGTGCAGAGTAAATGATGCAGACTGCCTAGCAGCTGCACATGAGGGATGCAGACAAGGGGTGTTTAATCTTTTTTCCACACCGACACAGTTTTGCATTCCTCAACACGGGTGGCTCCCTACAGCCGTGATTGTCCCCCTGCCCTTTCTCCCTCTTGTTGAGAATCCCTGGTAGTAGATTATGCTGTGGGAGGTGGGTGTTTTCTGCACATGGATGGAAATTAGCCTCTTATAAACATCTATAATTTATGTAATGTACTTGCATAAAATAAAACTATTACAACTTGTCTTTTATACAGAAGTAATTATGGAATTGCTATCCATAGATTTTGTTTGTCTTGGATTTAGTTTTTAAAAATTATCTTACTTTTATGTATTTTTTCCTTTCTTCTGTTTTTAAAATATTTTCTAGTGCTAAAATCAGTTGAAAATCTTGGTGTGAGCTATGTGAAAGGGACAGAGCTATACCAGAGTAAGCTGGAGGCTGAGATTCGAAGGCTCAAGTTTTCCTACAGAGTAAGTAAAAGAGGAAAGAAATGTTCTTTTTGTTTATATGTATTCACGTACTGAATATCAGTTGTGAGAAGGGTCTTGTATTAGACCCAGGGCTTTAGAAAAGACTAATAGAGCATAGACTCTGCCTGAAGGTACCTGCTGTCTACTAGGGGTGATTGACATGTAGTCAGAAGATTATAATATGACCGCATTTCTCAACCTTGGGACCATCGAAGTTTGGGGCCTGATAATTCCTTGGTGCAGGGACTGTCCTGTGCATTGTAGGATGCTCAGTAGCATCTCTGGCTTCTACCCAGTAGATGTCCCCAGACATTGCCACATGTGCCCTGTGCAATACAGGATGATGACTGCTGTTAGGAGATGTGTGCTCCAGGAACTCCAAGGGCACATATAGTTACCCAGCTCAGATAGTGGTGGTTTGGAAAGGCTTCCCAGAAGAGGTCCTGCCGGAACTGCATCTTGATGGATGTGATCAGATTTTTATTTTGGGAAAATGACTGCCAACAGCAGATTGACAGGGTCATGTTTGGTAGGAGGAAACCAGTTAGGACCGTGGAAATGATGAAAGTGAATTAAGTGGATAGAAGAGGACTGATTCAAGAAGGTAGAATGAAAAGATTTTAGTGACCCATTGCAGGGAGAAGAGTTATGAATGACAGCAGGTTTCTGGCTAGGACAACTAGGTGGATGGTGGGAATGTTCTGAGATGTGATATACAGGCAGAGAAGCAAGTCTTAGCAGGAACATGTTGAGTTTAGTTGTAGACATCAATTTGAGGTGCCTGTGGTGATGTCTAGTGGACAGTTGGATATGCATACAGGTCTGGACTTAGGAGACATCTGGAGTGGGAGTATAGATTTAAGAGGAAGGTTGGGATCATCAGGAGTAGGTGAGAGCACCCTAGGAAAATATTTGAGTGAGAAAAGATGATGGAGGACAGGATATGAGGAATACCAATATTTAAGGTGAAGTGGAATTGGAGGATTCTGAGAAGGAGATTGAGAAGGAGCTGCCTGAGAGGTGGGAGATCAGCCAGGATAATAGTGTCATGGCAGCCAAGGAAGGCTGGAGTTTAATAATAGTGATCATGATATAAATAAGGATACCATAGGAACAGCAACAGCAGACATTCATATTGTGCTTACTATGTCCCAGAGTTTATTCCAAGTGCATTATATATATTAACCTCTGTAATCCAGACAACAGTCTTATGAGGCAGGTACTGTTGTCATCCCTGTTTTGCAGACGAGGAAACTGAGTCATTGATAGGTTAAGTAACTTGCCCAAGCTCAGAAGATGGTAAATGGTGGAGCCAAGATTCAAATCTGTACATTTTGTCTCCATGATTGTACTCTTCACCGCACAATTTCAGAAGCTTAGGGTAGGTCGTATAAGATGAGTTGTGCAGAATCCTCTAATTTATCATCTGGGTGGGGCCTTTTAGATAGAAGTAGAAGCCAGAAAAATGGCAGTGTTTGGAGGAGAGAGATGGGAACGGAATATGTACTTGTTTAAGATGTTTAGCCGAAAACACAGGGGAGAAATAGGTTTGAAGATAGAAGAATTTGTAGGGAAAAGAGAAGATACACACACACACATATATGAAAGGAGATACTTAAACATGTTTATAAGCTGAGCAGAAAGTTCTAGAAGAGGAAGAAGAGCAGGGGAGCTTGGAGATACTTTGAGAGAGCATTTGATAAATCAAGGTCCTTAGGAGGCAAGAGCAGATGGGTTGCAGGGTTTAGGTGTAGGGATTAGCTTTGTGTAGGAGAAAGGGGAGAGGCTTTGTCCACAAAGATGGAAGGGAAGGCAATATAACATGTGGTTGCAGAAGCTCGGAGCTGAGGGAGTTGGCCTGGTGGCCTCTATTGTCTGTAAAGTAGATGAAGTCATCTCTTGAGAGAGAAGAGAAAGGTGATATGGTAGGGAGCTTGGGTCATCCAGTGAAGACTGAAACAGCTTTCCTAAGAAGGAGAAAGATGATAGGTGTCAGATCCCAGCTCCGCTACTTACAAGCTTTGTGACCTTGAACTAATTATATAACTTCTCTGTGCCTCAGTGTCCTCATCTTTAAAATAGGGATATAGTAGTGTCTATCTCATACGGTTTTCTTTTAAAGGAGTAAATGGGTTAATAGATTAAAACTGCTTGTAACAGTGCCTGGGACCTTGTAAGTGGTCAAGAATGTTTGTTCTTACTGTGTCGAACTTGAATAAGGATTCTTTGGTGTTGGAAATGTCCAGTTGAAGTTAGAGGCTGTGAATTTTTAATATTCCAGATTCCTATAATTATGTATTTTTTTCCTAGAGGTTCTCAGCATTTGGGGGACAGGATTGCAGAGTGTAGCTGTAGATATATTTAGAATCTACGTTTTGCCAAATGGTTGAAATGAAAACAGTTGAGAGTTGGCTGTAAGTGGTTGAAGATGTGAGTACCCTGGGTATAGGCTGGATAAGAAAGTTAAGAGAGGAGGAGTTGATGGGAAGAAAATAGTGGGGTCCAAACCCAGGAGGTTTTGTTGAGATCACTTCAGTTCTCGGTTTCACCTGGTTTCTGACTTTAGGAAAATGATAATTATCCTGGAAAACATATCATGAAATTTGTGTTTTTGAAACTTATCTTACTATTGGCTTATGCTGACTCAGTATTTCTTCACACCTCTTACCATTCCAATGCATTTATTTTATTCATATGCTTTTATTTTTAAGGAAAGCCTGGAAGATGAATACGAACCACGAAGAAAAGATCATATTTCTCACTTTATCTTGCGCCTTGCTTATTGCCAGTCGTGAGTACACATTCACACGCCCACCATCAGATCTGGTACTTGAGTTATGAATTGGTGCGTGGGAAGCTGACATGGCCTGTACTGAACATGGGGAAACTCAGAATAACATCAGAAACCAGTGGCTCGTGGGTTGAACACTGTTGCAGCAAATTGTTTGAAACAAGTTATTTACTAAAAAATATTGAAAAAAATTTTTATTGAAAATTTTGCCTGTTGAAACACTTTTTAACTTTATGGGAGAGACTCTTCATGTGGGATGTAAAATTGGAGGGGATGTCATTAGGAAGAAAGACTTTTAATACTTTTTTCCCAGAAAAATGTGGTACTATTTATAATAATAAACATAATATAATAATAAATATAAATAATGAATCAAACACCCACTTGAATTCAGTACAGGTTTTTAGAAGTTGAGAGGTATGGGCTAGTGCCCATTAGATTAAGATGTTTTCCTGTAGTCGTTGGTTTCTTATAAGTCAATAGTGCCACCCAGAGGGGGAAAAAGTTAGTTGCTTTTTTTTTTAACTTTGTTTTTTTTTCCCTGTATTAATTTTGGCTAAATAGCATTCTTATTATTATGTTTCTTTTTATTATTTGGCTTGCCAGATGAGAATCTCGAATTGTTTACTATCTCAAGATAATAACTGAAGAACTATTGACCACTTTGGTTTTAGAGTTTTTCTTTTGTGAAAAAGCATATACAATTTATACAGTATGAATTGCTGACAATCTTTGAAAGTCACTTTGGAAAAAAAGCTAAATCATATTTTACATGCAGTAGCATAATTATTTTGTAACAACAGTAATGCCCATTATGTATTGGTCTTGTAAGTTAATATATTTGTATGTTGACTTTTAAAAATTGAAGTATACTTCTGCATATTAAATTTTGTGAAATTATAAACTATAAATCTGTAAGCAAAGTTACTTTGCAAAGTTTATCTGATCATAGTCTATTCAGAGGTAAAGTTACCTTTAAATAATTTGGTGTTTATGTGGCGTTGATGGAACCACCTTAGTCTGAACGAATACCTCATTTCTAATGTAAATGACTATTTTGCAGTTACATTAAATGCAATAAACTATTTTGTTTTATATTGTTTGATAATAATGCTGCAGGACTGCAAGTATTCTATATGTAATTCTTTTAATTTCATGTTCGTAACACTTCTCTCCCCCATATTCAGTACATCCCTGGAAGATTGTGGTGTGTGGTGTTCCTATTCTCTTTATCATAAGAGAGGACTTGTATGCTTTTAACTTCTGTCTCTTGGCATCTTGCTCATGTTTGAATATTGCTTCATGAAAATTTCTTGGATTTAATAATTAGTGGACTTTGTAAATAATCACTGGACTTTTCATTTATACTTCTTATTTCCTTGTCTCTATTTCAGTGAAGATCTTAGACGCTGGTTCATTCAACAAGAAATGGATCTCCTTCGCTTTCGATTCAGTATTTTACCCAAGGACAAAATTCAAAGTTTCTTACAGGATAGCCACTTGCATTTTGAGGCTGTAAGTATATTTTTGTAGTCATTTCCAATTGTTTTCACCATTCATCCCGCCCTGTTGCCTTAAGTGCTGGTATCGATGCGTGGAGTGGAGTTTGTTCTGTTTACATTTTCTTCCTAAGTCCCTGCCTGAATGAGTAGCTACTGGCTTTGCACAACAATGAACGTTTCCTTTTCCATGACTAGAAGAAAAGGGGCTCCATGGCGCCAAAGCCTCACACTTGGTTGTTTATTAAATACATGATTTGTGAAAGCACAAGAAGGTTTAGTTTATAAAAGTTCATCTTTAATCAGAATCTTCTAGGCCAAAAATATAAAGCTAATAGTGTATTAAAGAAACAGAGAAGTGGTAGTACTTATTTCCAATAATGAAGTTTAGAGGGGGTAATACTTTATTTTAAAAGTCAGTTGTCAGTAAAAATCTGAGTAGTTTAAAAAAACAATTTTGTAGACAAATATGAATGATCGTCATATTGTAATTATATAAAAGGAAGAAATGTCTGGGATATATTTAGCAGGGATGAGTATTGTGGTTGGAAATAGAATTTACGTCTTTTAAGTGGATCTGTGCTGCAGTGGGAAGGTAGAAAAATTTTGTTTTGATAGAAAATTATATTTTTATTTTTGAGCAGTCGGATGGTAGTAGGACTATTTGAGACTCTTTTGGTGTTATGGGTGACTTGAGGCCAAATAAAATAAAGTAGAATTTGGAGTAGGTGAAAGACCTCGACCTGTCTGAGAAGTGGAAGTGTACCTGCTGTAGCAAGAAACACTGTGGGTTACTGAGTTGGGGAGGGATGCGACCTGAAGGGAAGGAAACACGTGGTAGACATTTAGTGTCTGTTATGTCCTGGGGAGGCACTTTCCTCAGTTCCTCTCACTTCTCCTAAGAGCCCCGTGAGGCTCCTAAATACCATCTGCTTAGGCATAGAAAAGTGTGAAGCCGGGGACCATCTGACCCGAACAGACTGACCGCGTGTATTTTCCACTTTCCTCCTTAGTGAAGTCCATTACTGCCAATATCCGTTACAGTTAATTTATCCTTTCATATTAAAGAGTTTATTTTTTGCTGTTGAAATGATTAGAGGAAAAGTGTCCTTGAGAAGAGTTATTCTTTATTCTAGTGTCTCAACATATTGTCAAGTATAATCTTTTTAAGCAAAAACCAAGTTTCTTTCCTTTTAAAAAACTGTTTTATTGAAGTATAACATCTACAGAAAAGTACACAAATCATAACTGTACAGCTCTGTGAAGTATCACAAAGTGAACGTCACCACGGTTAGGAAGTAGAGCATTGCTGTCACCCTGTGCACCCTGTGTCTCCTCCCGTTCACTGCCTCCTGTCTCCCACCTGAAAGGAACCACCGTCCTGACTTGTAATATCCTAAATCAATTCTGCCTGTTTTTGAACTTTATATAAATAGTATCATATGGTATGTCTTTTTTCCCTAGCTTCATTGAGATATAATTGACATAGAACATTGAGTAAGTTTAAGATACACAACGTGATGATTTGATTCACAAATATATTGTGAAACGTTGACCACAATTAGGTTAGTTAACACATCCTTCACCTCATATAATTACCGTTTAGTTGTTCTTATGGTAAGAAAATTTAAGATTTACTCTCATAGCAACTTTCAAGTATGCAGTATTGTTAACTCTAGTCACCATGCTGTACGTTACATCCCCAGAACTTATTCCTCTCATAACTGAGGTTTGTCCCTTTGACCAACAACTCTCATTTCCTGCCCCTCCTCCCCCCAATCTCCTGGCAACCGCTATTCTAATCTCTGCTTCTATGAATTTGGCTTTATTAGATTCCATGTATAAGCGAGATTATAAGTATAATCTTTTTATAATAGCTTTGTTGAGGTAGAATTCACATACCTTGAAATTCACCCTTTTAAAATGTACAATTCATTGGTTTTTAGTGTAATCACAGAGTTGTGCAGCCATCACCACTGTCTAATTTTAGGACATTTTCAATACCCTAAAAAAGAAACCAATACCCATTAGTCGTCACTCTCCATTTCTCCCTCTCTCATCCCTTGGCAACCACCAATCTACTTTCTGTCTCTGAATTTGCATGTTCTGGACATTTCGTATAAATGGGATCATATAACTTGTGGTTTTTGTTACTGGCTTCTTTCACTTAGCATTTTTTAAAAAGTTTTATCCGTGTTGTAGCGTATATCAGTACTTCATTTCTTTTTATTGTCAAATAATATTTTATTTCTCTATTCAGCAGTTGATGGAGATTTGGGATGTTTCCACATTTTGGCTTTTATGAATAGTGCTGCTATTTA
Source organism: Equus przewalskii (assembly GCF_037783145.1). NCBI lineage: Eukaryota > Metazoa > Chordata > Mammalia > Perissodactyla > Equidae > Equus > Equus przewalskii. The sequence continues at coordinate 54,576,870 of NC_091849.1, forward strand.
TTCCTTGTTCTAGTATTTCGACATATTGTAGAGAATATTTGTGTACAAGTTTTTGTGTAGACATCTTTTCATTTCTTACACATATACCTGGGAGTATATACCTGGGAGTGGGATTACTAGGTCATAGGATAATCATTTCTGTGTTTAAACTTTTGAGGAGTCGCCAAGCTGTTTTCCCAGTGGCTGCGCCATTATATGTCTTACCAGTGTGTGAGGATTTCATTTTCTCTCATTCTCACCAATGATCACTACTGTCTGTTTTTTGAATATAGCTGTTTTAGTGGGTGTGAAATGACATGACGCTGTGGTTTGATTTGCTTTTCCCTAATGACCAATGATGTTGAACATCTTTTCATGTGCTTATTGGTTGGTTGTGTATCTTCTTTGGAGAAATGTCTATTCAAATCCTTTGTGCATTTTTTAGTTGTTTTAATTGTTGAGTGTTAAGAAGTCTTGACATATTCTGGGGGCTGGCCATGTGGTCAAGTGGTTAAAGTTCCATGTGCTCTGCTTTGGCGGCTTGGGGTTCATGGGTTTGGATCCTAGGCGTGGACTTACTCCACTCATTGGCCATGCTGTGGAGTTATCCTACATGCGAAATAGAGGAAGACTGGCACAGATGTTAGCTCAGGGCTAAACTTCCTCAAAAACAAAAAAAGAGAAGGATTTGCAGTGGATGTTGGCTCAGGGAGAATCTTCCTCACCTCATCCCCCACCAAAAGAATTCTTTACATATTCTGGATACAAATCTATTATAAGATATATGATTTACACATATTTTTTTCCCATTCTGAGGATTTTCATTTCCTTTTCTTCATGGTATCATTTGCAACACAGAAGTTTTTAATTTAGATGAAGTGTAATTTGTGTTTTTCTTTTGTCACTTGTGCTTTTGGTGTTGGATCTAAGAATGCTTTGCCTAATGGTCATGTAGGTTTACTCCTATGGTTTTTGCTAAGTTTTATAGTTTAAGTTCTTACATTTAGGTCTGTGGTCCATTTTGAGTTAATTTCTGTGTATGGTGTGAAGTAGGGGTCCGACTTCATTCTTTTGCATGTGGATATCCAGTTGTCCCAGCATCGTTTGTTGAAATGGCTATTCTTTCCTCATTGAATTGTCTTACCACTCTTTCAACCTTATGGAACTTGTTTATTAGTTCTGGTAGTTTTTAGTGGATTCCTTAGGAGATTATGTCTCTTACAGATAGAGATAATCTTACTCCTTAATTTCCAATCTGGTTGCGTTTTATTTCTTTATTTTTGCCTCATTTCCCTAGCTAGCATCTCTAGTACAGTGGTGAATAGAACTGCCAATAGTGGACATCCTTGTCTTGTTCCTGATTTTAGAGGAAGAGCATTTAGTCTTTTACCAAGACATGTGATGTTAGCTGTGGGTTTTTTATTGATGCCCTTTATCAGATTGAGGGGAATTCCCTTCTAATTTTGGTTGAGGATTTTCATCATGAGAGGGTGTTGGATTTTGTTCGATGCTTTTTCTGCATCTGTTGTAATGATTGTAAGATTTTGTCCTTTATTTTATTAATGTGTTGTCTTACATTAATTGATGTTTGGATGTTAAACCAACCTTGCTGAGACATTGCTGGGATAAATCCCTCTTGGTCATACTGTATGATCATTTTATGTGTTGCTGGATTTAATTTGCTAGTATTTTGTGGAGGATTTTTGTGTTTACTGATAAAGGATATTAGTCTGTAGTTTTCTTTTGATGTCTTTGTTTTTGGTATCAGGGTAATGTTGGTTTCTTAGGATAATTTGGGAAGTGTTTCTTCTATTTTTTGGAGGAGGTTGTGAAGGGTTGGTGTTAATTCTTCTTTGAACGTTTGGTAAAATTTACTAGTGAATCTGTCTGGGTGTAGGCTTCTCTTTGGAGGGTGTTTTAAAATTACTAATTCATTCTCTTTACTTGTTATAGATCTATTTAAATTTTCTATTTTTTCTTGATTCCTTTTTGGTAATTCCTGTTTTCTAGGAATTTGCCCATTTCATTTAAGTTGTCTAATTGATGTATACAGTTGTTCATAATATTCCCTTCTAGTCCTTTTTATTTCTATGATGTTGGTAATGATGTCCTCTCTTTCATTCCTGATTTTACTAATTTAAATCTTCTCTTCCCTTTTTTTGGTCATTTAGGTGGAGGTTTGTCAATTTTATCTTTTTAAATAACTAACTTTTGGTTTTGTTGATTTTCTCTATTGCTTTTCTGTTCCTTATTCTTTTAACATCTGCTGTTTTTATTATCAGTTTTTAATTTTTAATAATTCCTTTCTTCTACCTGCTTTGGGGTTTAGTTTGCTCTTCTCTTCTGGTTTCTTAAGGTGGAAGTTTAAGTTACTGATTTGAGGTGTTTTTCTTTTTGAACATAGGCATTTACAGCTATAAATTTCCCACTGAGCACTGCTTTAGATGCATCCCATGAATTTTGGTGTGTTGTGTTTCATGTTCATTCATTTCAAAGTATTTTCTTGTTTCTTATTTGACATATTGGTTATTAGGAGTGTGTTGTTTAATTTCTACATATTTTTGGTATTTCCTACACTTTCTTCTCATTTTCAATTTAATTCCATTTTAGTCTGAGAACATATTTTGTGTGACTTCAATCCTTTTAAAATTATTGAGTCTTATTTTGCGGACTAGCATGTGGTCTCTCATGGAGAATGTTCCATGTGTTCTTGTGAAGAATGCATATCTGCTACTTTTGGTTGGAGTGTTCTTTACATATATAGTCTGTTAGGTCTAATTGGTCTATAGTGTTTTTCAAGTCTTTTGTTTCCTTGTTGATCTTCTGCCTATTTGTTCTATCCATTATTGAAAGTAGCGTATCGAAGTCTTCAACTATTATTGTTGCATTGTCTATTTCTGTCTTCAGTTATGTCAGTTTTTGCTTCATGTATTTTGGGGCTCTGTGTTTAGGTGCTTGTATGTCTGTAATTGTTATATCTTCTTGATGGATTGACCCTTTTATCATTATGAAATGTACCACCTTATCTCTAGTAACATTTTTTGTTTTAAAGCCTATTTTATCTGATATTAGGATAGCTATTTCAGATCTTTGATGTTTGTTGTTTGTCTGGTATATCTTTTTCTATCCTTTTACTTTCAATCTGTTTGTATCTTTGAACTAAAGTGTGTCTCTAGTAGTAGATAGCATATAGTTGGATCGTGTTTTTTTTAGTCCCTTCTCCCAGTCTCTGCCTTTTGATTGGAGTGTTTCATCCATCTATATTTAGTGTAATTACTGATAAGATAGGATTTATGTCTGCCATCTCACTATTTATTTTCTATATATTTTGTGTTTCTTTTGTTCTTCTCTTTCTTCGTTACTGCCTTCTTTTGTGTTAGATGTTTTCTAGTGTACCATTTTAATTCCCTTGCCATTTGTTTATTTTCTTGTATTTTTTGAATTATTTTCTTTGTGGTTTTCGTAGGAATTGCAATTAATATTTTTATCTTAAAACAGTCAAGTTTGGATTAACACTAAATTAACTTTAATACTGTACAAAACCTTTGCTCTTGTATAGCTGTGTTCCCTCCCCCACCATTGTGCTATTATTGTCAAACAAATTATATCTTCGTACATCAACAAGGTAAATATTTTGAGTTCTGGGTTGTGTAAAGATGTCCTTATCATACTGTGACACTTTAGTGACTTTTGCTTTGGGATGCAGTTCAAGGATGGGAATAATTTCTTGTGAGGATTTTTTTTTTTAGATTTTATTTTTCCTTTTTCTCCCCAAAGCCCCCGGTACATAGTATATTTTTAGTTGTGGGTCCTTCTAGTTGTGGCATGTGGGATGCTGCCTCAGCGTGGCCCAATGAGCGGCACCATGTCCGCACCCAGGATTGGAACCGGCGAAACCCTGGGCCGCTGAAGCGGAGTGTACAAACCCCACCACTTGGCCATGGGGCTGGCCCCTCTTGTGAGGATTTTGAAGGTATTGCCACATGACCTTTTAGCTTCCAGAGTTGCTCTTGAGATGTCCGATTCCATTTTGATTTCTGATTCTTTGCATCTTACTTTGTATACTTTGGTGCTCCCACTTCCAGCCTGGTCGTGTGAAATTTCATGGTGATGTCTGAATCTTTTTTCATTTATTGGAATGGCAGCTTGGTGGGTCCTTTTAATATGAAGACTTGGGTTCTTCTGTTTAGGAAATTTCTTTTTGTCATTGTTTTGATAATTCCCTCCCTTCTGTTTTTTATGTTCTCTCTTATAATTCCCTGTTAGAATTTGGACCTCCTGGATTGGTCCTCTTATTTTCTTTTTTGTCCTGGTATCCAATCTTGATCTCTTTTTGTTTTATTTTCTGTAACACTTCAACTGTTTTCTAGATTTTCTGTTTAATTTTTTGTCTACTCTCCTGTTTTTAATTTCTAACAGCCATTTCTGGTTCACCTTTTTATAGCCTTCTGTTTTTGTTTCATGAATATAATGTCTTCTCTTTTCTCTTGAACATTATTATGTTCTTTAGCTCCTTTCATTGTCTGTTTACCTCACATTCCTTCATTTAGTTCATCTGTTGTAAATAGTCTTCCATGTTGAATATTTTCCTGGAATGTCTAGTGATCCTCGGCTATTTGTTTATTTTAAGATTGAGATACTAAAAAGTGGATTGGAATATTCAGGTTTATGTGCACATGCAAGTGTATGAGATACTTATTTAGTTATTCAATTGCTTTAAAAAAAAATTTGGTTGTTGGTTAGTCTCTGCCAAAGTCATTATTTCAGAGGAAGCATCCAATCTCTTTCCACAGGGATTTATGTCTTAGTGTTGATGTTCTTGCATCAGAGAGCCAGGGCCTACTGTTCACTATGGTGACTGTTCTTAATTTTTTTGCATTCCTTGACTTGCATCTTTTATCTTTTGTATATGGTGCTGCTTTTCTTTTTCTTAAAGATTTTTACATTTTTCCTTCTTTCTCCCCAAAGCCCCACAGTGCATAGTTATATATTTCAGCTGTGGGTCCTTCTACTTGTGGCACCTGGGATGCTGCCTCAGCATGGCCTGATGAATGGTGCCGTGTCCGTGCCCAGGATCCAAACCAGCAAAACCCTGGGTCACGGAAGCAGAGTGCATGAACTTAACCACTCGGCCATGGGGCCAGCCCCTATATGATGCCTCTTTCTCCTCTCTGAGGTTGTATTGGCTATCTTCTTTTCAGTGTTCCTTTCTCCAGGGATTTAAGTTGTAGCTTCCTCTTCTCTTCTAAATCAGTTAACACACTTTCATCCACTTTTCAAAAACATGTTGCCCTCTCTCTTCCACTATTTTGTTTGCCCTTTGTGGTTTATTTTCTTTTTATACTTTCATTGTCATTTTTATTTCATTGGGAAGTAATGGAAATAATTACTTGTGTTTAGTTTGCCGTGTTTAACCAGGAGCTGCAATGACCTCAGTAATCACAGTTTTAAATTTAGGGAGCAAAGTTAAATTTTTTGAATGTGTTTTATCAATAAGATTAACAGTGCAGGCTCTGGTGTTGTACTGTTGAGTTTGATTTTCCCCTCCAGCACATATCAGTGTTGGGAAGAACACTCCTCTGGGGGTTTCTCCTGCTCTACACGTCTTGCTGGGTGTGTTGAGAATGCATGGTGATGACCGCTCTTTACGCAGGCAGTTTTTCACAGCTGTGTTTTTAGCAAACAACATTGAGAGATGAGATAGTGCCTTCCTGGTATATAGAGGGTTGCTTACTGCTTGCTATACAAGAGAAGATTCTCAGTGTTCCTCAGCTGTAGTGCAAACCCATTGTACCCCAGCATCCATTGGGGCTATATCATGTTGCCCCCGAGGAACTCAGGGTAAGGAGGATGACAAAAACATGCTCGTTCTCTTGCTATTGAAAAAAATCTATTTTGGGTCTTTTTATTTTAGGAGACAGGAATTTGTGGGAAACATATGCGTATTTGTAACAAGTGTGTTGGCAGTTATGGTTGGGTTTTTTTTTGTGAGGAAGATTGGCCCTGAGCTAACATCTGTTGCCAATCTTCCTCTTGTTGCTTGAGGAAGATTTGCCCTGAGCTAACAGCTTTGCCAATCTTCCTCTATCTTTTTTACGTGGGATGCCGCCCCAGTGTTTCTAAAAGGAACAGTAGCTTTGACTTTTTGTGTGACTGTTCTGGTTTTTTTAGTTCAGTGATTCTCAGTGAGGGGGATAGGATGGTGGTCATCCTCCTAGAGTTCCTATCAGAACCTTGGGTGGAGGTGTGTAGAGTGTGAAAGACACCATGCCTTTTGTTTTCGAAACAAACACTGTAGAATGTGAAACTTGATCAAGTGTTTTTAGCTGATGGGGATTCCTGGAAGATAGAGTGAGAAAGCATTTCAGGGGCCTGGTGGGAAAACCATTCCTGTATTGTATTTTTTTTTTTGAGGAAGATTAGGCCTGAACTAACATCTGCTGTCAATCCTCCTCTTTTTTTGGCTGAGGAAGACTGGGTTAACATCTGAGTTAACATCTATGCCCATCTTCCTCTACTTTGTATGTGGGATGCCTACCACAGCATGGCTTGACAAGTGGTGTGTAGGTCCGCACCCAGGATCTTAACCGGGGCACCCCGGGCCACCGAAGCAGAGCATGCGAACTTAACCGCTACGCCACCGGGCCGGCCCCCCTGTACTGGATTTTGATCACTTTCCTGGCAGAGACCTTTTCCCCTCTTCTTCTGGTACTCTCCATGGCATCTGATAGTGGTAATTAAGGCACTTCAATTCAGGGGCTGTTGTTCAGCTTGCCCCTAGGTCCCTGTAGCTCTTTCCATTTCCTAGCTTTTACTGTTTCATTAATAGAAACATGCACATTTTCTTCACTTGGATTAGAATATTTAGTTTGCATTTGAAAACTATTGTGCTAAAGCAAGTATCAGTGATGCCTTTAGTCTGAGGACCCATGTTTTAGACTCAGGACAAAGCAAGGGTTAGGGAAAAGTTATTAGCATTTGTCACATAAGCTGGTCTCTGGTGTGTCATAGGCCCTGCTGCCTAAGTGGAGGCAGAAGGAAACTGGTGAGTGGAGAGCCACGGGGCCATCTTGGTTTCCATGTCCCGGAAGCTGGATTGTAGACACACACATCTTAGACTCTATGTGGATTTCTGGTGCTTGTGTGCTATGTTTGTGTGCATTTCTCTATCTTTTCAGTTTCATTAAAGCTGCAATGACTTTTATATTGATCTATTTCTGTGAAATATATTTTTACATTAGGAAGATATTCAGTGTTATAACTACATTGTGTTGTGTTTGCTTTGATGGAGAAATATGTACAGAAAAAGGGATAATTAATTTCTTTGTGTAGTTTTTTCTCAAATTTTGTTTTTGTTCAGATTGCCATGGTTGATGTAATATTATTGAATAAAAATTTGGAGGTGGCGAATGGGGCCAGTTATAGATCTGGAACTCTTGTGTTCTGTTTCTGGTTCTGGCAGTGCTTTGATACTTTGGCTTTTTAAGTGTATACTTGGGTTTCTAGTGGATATAGTAGATTCTGAATCTTTCTCACATACGATGGAAAGCCTTAAAAGGAAAAACTGATACTTTTCATTCTTGAACTTATGTTTAAATAACTTGAATTTTAAATCTGAAATTTCTAAGAGGGATTACAAACCAGTAAATGGTGCTGTCTGTGGGGACCATTTTGGTCTCTCAGTGCTGAGATGATTGACGTACCCTTGTGTCACATTAAAGGTGATTGGGTAAGGGTAAACAGATTCTCTTAACGCCTCTTCAGTTGACCAGTTAGGGAAAGGTCGGCGTTGACAGCTGGCAGCCTCACAGACAGAGGGTCTCTGTGCTGTTGCAGTTTAGAGTCTGATAGCAGCTTGTAATTTGCCTTGATGTTTTTAAAAACCTTCTTAGGACAGTCAAAAATATTTTTTATTTGATTTGAAATATCAGCGGATTTAATGGCAGGATTAGTTTCATTAGAATAGTACAGAATGACAGGGACAGTGAAGGGTGAGCATCCTAGAAGATGTGGGGGGTATTTTGTGTGTCACAAAGGCAAACTCCACTGCATATTAAATAGAACTCATTTGTTCAATTGCCCAATATGTTCAGGAAGTGAGGGTTTTTGAGTGAAGGCAAGTGGGGTTGGTAGCCTTATTACCCGGACAATAAAAACAAGTACATGCAAAACTTTGAATTGCTTGTTTTAAAGTAGTTTTCCTCATCCTGGACATTTAAAATTTGTTTCTTATCCCTTATAGTTTGAAATCTTAATTTTTTCTATCTCAGAAATTATTTCATGTCATTTTTGGCTGATAATTTCTTTTCAGTGAACATGAATTAAAGTTTAATTTGTCACTTGTTATTGAAAATGTCAGTTGTGTGAATTTATTAGGAACTTTTGGATGCTTTTCTCCAGTTAACATTGGAAGATTGATTTTTACGTTAATTCAATAGTTTTACACGTGTACAATTTTAAAATAGTTTTTGGTGTTCACTTGTGTATCATTTCTTAGATATTTGCACGTTGGCTTTGAGGTAGTCATGGTTTTCTGGTCATTTTGGCCCTTATTATTTTGTTTTCATTGTTAGTTGATCTAGTTTGGGTTGTTGTAGTAAATGTTAGAGTTAATTTCTATAGAAAATAGTAGTCAGTTCGAAAGTTTTGCCTCCGTTCTTTTTCTTGAACATTAGGTAATCTTTAAGATGAGTACAGTAACATGGGATACTTATCCTGCTCAGGGTTAAATATTAGATATAGATATGTATGTTATATATGAAATAAGCTTTTTCTGTAGAACTGAATTTGAGAGATTATGCTGGTAAGCAAATTTCAATTTGTTCAGAGCTCTCTCTGTGTTTCTGTTACAATTGCATATCTTTACCTTCCTTCCAAATGATTTAAATGAAGATATTAACACAGGGCTTCCTTTCTCTAAGCAGACTGCATAAATATAATACTTTTATTCTCACAGTGTTTTTAGACATCAAATAATTATGGAACCAACCTTGTATTATTTTATGTATATTTATTGGGCAGGTATAGTTTTATATTTGGAGAATGAATAAAAAGTTCTTTGAGTTTTCTAGTTAATTGAAGCCTAACCATTTATGCATATAGTTGTAAAAATACACCATGGCAGATGGTCTTTAGTGCAATATTTCAGAAGTTCACAGAATTTGAATTTTCCTTATCAAGCTACAAAATTAGATTCTGCTCATTATAAGATAGTTTAAACCTAGAGATGCTATGACTAAATGTGAAGCTTCAAGCTGAATTACCCTTGAAGTCTAAAATTAACATAAGCAGAAATTTTCAAAATAACTTATGAAAGTCATTTCTCTTTTTTAAAGTTTTCGTATAGCTTTTGAATATAAAATTCCTTGTATCTTGTTGTTGACTCCATGCCTATGACTTTGCCCTTGAAAAAATGACTGTAAAAATAACTGTATGATGTAAATTAGCTGAGTTAGAAGTTTCCCACATGTAGAACTATGTCCTAATGGTCTTATGATGATATATATATAATACATTTTATTATGTAAATCCTAAAAGAATGAAATTAACTTTACTAAATATCGTCTTTAGTCTTCTAATATTCTCTGTAATTAAACTTTGACACTGTAAAGTCTTGCTCATGTTTTCTGAAGCTGTTCCAAAAAAAATATACTGGGTTTTTTTAATGTATACATTATTTTTTCATCCCACAATCTTCATAACCTTTTCTTGTTCCCCCCAAGCTCCTTGATAATTTAATCCTTTTTGGTTGAAGTCCTGTCATAGACTAGTTCTGAGCCTAGGTCTGATTGCCTTTTTTACGTCTTTTGGATGAGAATAAGACCCAGGGGTGTGGAGGGCTAGTGGAGTTGTGGGGGGAAAAAATCATTTTGTGCTCCTGGTCCTTGAGTGGCTACATGTGAGTTACAAAGGCAGGAGGAAGCAGTGGCAGTAACAACAGTTATCCAGTTAGCCCAGGCCCTGGCAATACGTCCATCCTGCCGCTCCCCACCCCTCTGAATGCAGGCGGACAGAGCAGTTAAAATCCTTATTCTGGACTTCTCTCCATTTACACTCTATGTGCCACTGATTGCTAATCTCCTTCGCTTTGAGATTCTGGGTCCTGTACTCTAGCTATTGATACCTGCCAACTGCCTGGCTTTTTTTCCTATTCATCTCTGGTCGAAGTGTGCTCTAATTCCAGCGTCCCATGAAGCTTCTGGGCAAGAGAGTCCTTCAGTTGTCTATATTGGAGCCTAATAGCCAAATAAATTCCAGCTTCTTTTAGTTGATCCCAGGAGTAAGGCCTCTGTATGAATGTTAGAAAATCCAGAGGACTGTTTCGGGATTTGCATGGGGTCCTTGTGCCCTGAGGAAGGAATACTTGTTGACGACTGAATGAGTCGTGGACTTACTGAGGTTTGGGTCTGCCCATGATGTAAGGAGACAGAGGAGAGAAGTTAGTCACTCACTAATAGCTAACATTTGTTATGAGTTTATTGAGTGCTAGGCACTAAACTGAATGCTTTACTTGGATTATATAATTTAATCCTCACAACAGCTCCGGGAGGAAACTGGAGCTCAGAGAGGTTAAGTGATAGAACTGAAACTCAAAAATCAGTCCTCTAGATCATTTGAAATGTGTAAATCACAAAGCATGTTACTAAATATATGAGCAGATTCCTTCCCACCTAGTCCTTAACTAGCACGTAAGTGAAGTGCATAGATGCTGACATTTAAGGTGACAGGGCCCATGAAAATGGATATGCAAACACAGGTGGGAGATTAGAGATTTACGTTAATGTAGGAAATTAACTGTAGTTTTATTAAGATGTTTTATTTTAGCTGACAGTTCTTGATAGAAATGGAAACTAAATAGATTAAATATACCATCAGTAGTTTTCCCGATATAATATGTGTGCTGCCTCGAGGGAACATTATATTCACACTACTCCACTGTTGAGGGCTCCTTGTCTAGACGGTGGCTTTTCTATACTGTGTTGCTTTTCTTCTCTGATACTTTTTTTACTTTGATCACATTGTATGTTTTAGTTCATGTTCAACAATAGACTCATGTAATATTCAAGGATCAGTGTAAACCAAAACCCAAGAATAGATTTTATCCTTGAGATAGGAATAATGTAATTTAACAATCAGGAAAAGAAAAGTTATGAACTTGAATAGGTTTCTTCTTGACTCACGTGGAAGAAGGAGGCCCTTTTTGGTGGGGGTGGGGGGGCACTGGTTGTTTCAGACTGGGCCTTTTAGGAGGAGTGCTTCTTGATTCAGTCTCAGGGTTCTGGACTATAGGGGCTGTATTCTCCCCTACTAGAAATTCTGCACATCTTCCTGGTATTTTTGGTGATTGTAACAATGTTTGGTGGGTGCTACAGGCATTTAGTTAATGGGAGATGGGGATGCTGGAGCACCTACAATGTGCTGGGTAGTTCTGTACAACAATGACTTTCTCATGTCTTTCTTGACTTTTTAATGTTCCTTTTTGTATTTATCCACATGAAAAGCCTGTCTCTAATGATCTGAATCTAGAACCAAACACTGTTTGGTAAATAAACACAAAATGCTCCCCCCTGCCATGGTTTTTGTATAGCCTGATTGTTCCTGGAATGCAACTATGACGTGAATTGATGGAAGATTATACTTTGTTTTGTTCGGAATGTTTCTGTGAGTTGTTCACTTTTTGGAAAGCACTTTACTGATGTGGTATTTGAGGCACCAGCATACACGCTCTTCCAGTCTTCATTGGTAGATATTCATTCACAGAGTTTCTAGGAATGGGTACAGAATCTGACTGCTTGATCCTGTCATTTAATGCACTGTGCCTGATCGTTTATGTCTATCAATATTATTTTGTTTTAAATTACTTTGCTTTTATTTTTCTTTTATGTTTTAGTTATGGAATTACCCCCTTTTTAAAAAACATCTTGTTTACCCCACTAATAACTAAAGTAGCTGTCATCCAAGACATTGTTTCCATAAATTAAGTTACATCTGGATGTCTTCCTATTTTTTGTAAAACCTGATCTTAAATTAAGCCCTGCGTATGGCATGCTTCCAGTACCCACAACAGCTTGTGAGCGTAGCAGATGAAACAAACAGGCAAACGTGGCATCACAGTGACACTTGTTCGTGGATCTTCATGTATGGCGAATGCAGAGCTCCCAGGAGCCCAGTGGACCAGGGCAAGCAGACCACTCAGGCAGGGAGAATTGAGACTGGCTGTCTGCTCACAGACCCTTTGGTGGGCCTGGGGTGGGACATTTAGTTCTTTCTCTTCTTGGAGATGTCTTCTTCATAGAACATATAGTGAAGGGGCCTTTTTCCTGAGATTGTGCTGTCCATACAGTGAGGTTTCTGGTTTTTGGATCACTTTTGTATAGAAATAATTCCTGGAAATTGTATGTTGATGATTTTGACTTAAAATAGCCAGTCTTGAGAATGTTCATCATAAAAAGAATTCTAATTTTTCCAAAATTTATGTATTTGTATTTTAGTTCTTGATGATGATGATGATGATGATGATGATGATGATGTGTGTGTGTGTAAACAATACCGTAGAGTAATTCCAAGCATCGTAAACCATTGAGGGAACTTTACCTTTGGACCTAGGGACTTCTGAAATGTATTTATCTTGTCAGTCTACAGGTCCTAAGGATAAACCTGAGGGATGGTTCGCATGGGATGGGAGGGTTAGGGTGATCTCTTCCTTTTGCTTCTTTGCGGAGGCTGAGTGGCTGCTGGAGCTCTGTTCTGAGGACTGGTTGGTGATAGAGGACCTTGGTTGCTTCCTTTCTCTTTTTCTGGTCACAGCAGCCTGCTGTTCCCTATGCAGTGTGCTTCTTTCTCTTCTTTCCAGCTTGAACACATAGTTCCCTCATCTCATTTTTCCTAACCATACATAGCATGACCCTAATTCTCTGGAGGTCTTCTAGATGTCATATACTCTGTTCATTTAACATATTTTAATGATTTCTTCCCCTTTTTTATTTCAAGGAAATACATTCATGTATTTCCCACGTTAATCTTCGTTTTGATTGTACATTTTTATGACAAGGAAGTTTGTCATTAAATTATGGGGAAAAGTGGAAGATGAGGCTAGCAAGATAGAGTAAGGGCAGGAGGGAATTCTTGAAGGTTTTTGAGGAGTGGACCGACATGTTGTAATCTAATGTGATAAAGATAACTACAGTAGCTGAGTGAATAAGGAAGTGGAGAATTGAGACCCAAATTGAGATTTAAGATTGCCAAGGAATACTGGACACCGTTTCACGTGTGTTCTGGTGAACCTGCCTACTAACAGAAAATGAGAATGAGTCTATTAAAGGCTTAATGAGATTAATTAATTAACACCAAGACCCTCAGGGTGAAAATAATTACTCTCAGTTGTGGTTGTTTCACACATCTACAGATGTGATGAAATGCCCTGGAACTGTACACACGCATCATACCAATGTCATTTGTCTGGTTTAGATACTGTGCTATAGTTATGTAATCATTGAGGGACAGTGGGTGAAGGACACATGGGACCTCTCTGCACTATTTTTGTGGTTTCTTGTGAGTCTATAATTATTTTCAAATTAAAAGTTAAAAAAAAAGGATTGGCAAGTAACAGAATGTTGTGACTTATGGTGGAGTTCTGTTAGGATGTTGCTAATAATGATAAGGAGAATTTGTTGAGTCAATGACTGATCAAATGAAGGACTGAATGAGGGGCTGAACTATAGCGGTGACTGTGGTGATGGAAAGAAGTAGGCAGATGTGGTAGACATTACGAAGTAGCCTGGAGATTTGAGGACTAATGGAATGTGAAGTGAGGATGACTCCAAGCTATTTGGTATTTAGAATACAATAATAGAGTGATATTAGGGATGGTAGGGAATATAGAAATAGGAGTACATTTTTGGGATAGGATAGTACATTTGGCTGTGAAAATATTGCTTGTGAGTGCTGGTGGCCAATGGAGATAGGCAGCGGAGAATTCAAAATGTTAGGCTGAGTTCAAGAGACTACGGATGAAAATATGTAATCAAAATACCACATAACCATAGTATTTGAAACTGTGGAAAAGGAGATTGTTAAGGGAGAGAGTATGAGTGAGAAGACCTGGGAAAATTAGTCTCATAGTGAATTTCTTATGACCCTGGGATTCTAACCTTTCAGAAAGTGCCTCGTTTTCTTCTACCATAAAATAGAGAGCATCATAGTATATCCCTCACAGGATTGTTGTGAAGCTGAATGAAATTATCTTTGTAAATTGCATAGTACTTGGCCTGTAGTAAGTTTTACTAAAGGTTAGCTACCTTATCATTTATTCAGCACTTTGGTTATACGTATAAAAACAACTGAATAATACTTCTACCTTTAGACGTATTGAATATTTCAACAAGTAATCTTATAGTAGTGATATTTTTCTCAAATTAGAACTTTTTTGGTTTTAATCTTGGTCAGTTGTGATCTTGATAATTATATAATTCACTTTAAGGCATTTTTATAGAAAGCTCTCCCTTTTCTTGACTATTAATACCTCTATGATGCAAACTTTGGAACATTAGTTTCACCTTCACTTTTCTCCTATTTCTTAATTATATAATTCCTTCACCTTTTGGGACTTAGAGAGAAACTGTTAGTTGAATACGTAATATTTTTCTCTGATTAGGTTTGGAGTAGAGTAAATGAAGGATGGGATGATGATACTGAAACGGAATCTGATATTTGACGGGTTTTTGTGATGAAGACGGGCTACAAGGAACCCAGTGTGTTTGACATCTGTTTCTTTTCTCTGACAGGATTATTATGCTCTGGAAGTGTCATTTGGGGGAGCCAAAGCACTGTACTTTAACTACCAACAGTGTGTTCAGTGTCGAAGGGAAAAATAGTAACATGAATTGAAGTTCATGCTTTGCAGCTGTTGATATGTTTCTTCCTTCCGCTTTAATGGTAAATGGTTAGAGGGGTTTATTAAATAGTAAATGAAGAAGCCTAAATGTTAGGCACTTGTATACGTAGAGTTTTAGCTTTTTACCTTTGCGTTTTAGTTGGTGTTTTAGGGGTTAAGAGAAAGTAGTGTCGTCAGTTGGATATATGTTGGTTCGCTTTGGAGCTGTGGCTCCTCCTGAATAGGCTGTTGATTCCTTGTCTCCTTGAGACCTGCTATGAAATGCCGAAAAGGAGCAGCCTTGGGAATGTAGGGTTGATTTTTCCAGTCAGTGAACTGACTAATATTTTCTGAGTGCCTGTAGATGCAAAGCACTATAAATCATATTAGAAGTACTGCCACTTGAGTAAGTCCTTAAAGAAGCACTTTGGGCGCCGTTTGGTTGATTAGTGTACGTCAGAGCTGTTGTCTGGGTTCTCTGGATACAGGTTGTTCAGGGATGCAATAGCATCTGCAGACAAATTGATTAGAATTTGGATTTGAAAGGACAGCTTCTTGTTTATTTTATTCTGTCTGTCTCGATTTGTGTTTAGTTTGTTGTGTACCATTTAAAATGGATTAGAATTCATTTCAGTGTACCTTTTTAATATAACCTTGGTGCTGTTATTTTCCTTGTTTTAGTTCCCACTCCCAGACACTCAGGTGCGTGCGCATGCACACACTCATGAAAGAAGAGCTACAGTTTGGGTGGTATTCCTGCAGGATATGGGGATGGTTTATTTGAAGTTTTTAGGAGTTTGCTATCTGTAGTCATGAGAAAAGTCTACTTTTGAATTTCGCTGCCTCTTTTTTTTGGGAAGAGGATTAATTCTAGAATAGGGGTGCTGTCTCCAAGACTATACGTTCATCAGAAGCTGGGAATTAATATGTTAGAAATGATATGTGCTTCCTCTGCCGTCCCTGAACCTCTTGCTCTATTACCTGACTTTTGTTTATCAAATCCCTGAGTTGCTTACTTTTGTTTTGTTAGCTAAAGGGGTGTTTTGGGTCAGCATCACTGTGTGTGAGAGAACGTAGTTTCTGTGGATAAAAGTAAGGCGTTAGCTTGGTTTGCTGTGATGGCAGCTTTGCTGCTTCATTGTCCTCTGGTTTCTGTGTGTCTAACAAAGAAAATTGACAGGTTATTTACCTTTTTATGAGTGCTTTTCCTTAAAGCTGTGTGGTTGAATGCCTAGTGAAATTAACCTTGGCTTCCGCAGTACTGAATGGCAAGGTGGAAAGAAGCTCTTTCCTTCCTTCCTTTTTCTTAAAAAAATGCTATTTGATTCTAGTTTGGGTAAAGTTGATTTCTGGGGGAGTTGATGGAGAAAACTGAAGTAAAGTATTCTTCTTTTCTGAATATTGTGTTAATTTTCCCAAAGTGACAGAATTAGCTTAAAAGTTGTGAAGTGCTAGGTCTTAGCAAACTAAGCTGAACTTAATTTTTATTTCTTTATTTTTACCGCGTATGTGATAAAATTCTATAATTAATAAAGCTTTAAAGGAATAGCTATCTGATAAATTCACTGTTTCACCTTCTTAAACCTAAGAAGCATAATTTGCTTAAATTATGCAAAATGCTAATTAAAGGATTTAATTTGCTAATCATCTCAGTTTGATTAGAGGCAGATGCTGATTATCTGCACAAATCTAAATGGACCTTCAAAGATGGCTTTCATTATTCAAAATCAACTTGTCAAACTAATTAAGACATAAGCTTAAGGAATAGCAAGTACCAGTAGTTATCTATAGACCTCCAGTGTAGTGCAGGGCAGGATAATTCACAAACACTGTGCACCAAAGATGGGGTGTATACAATGTTAGTATGCATTTCGTGATTCCTAAAGTTTAAGAGTTGAACTTTGTTTGGCTTTTTTACTGAGCTCATTAGATTCTCTAGTCGTACGTTTGTTGGTCCTCTGGGTCTCTGATTTTTCCCTGGTTCTATTTCCTCATGCTGTGAGTCTGACAGCACAAGGGAGCCAAGATAATCCTGTGCAAGTGCATTCGAACCATGCATAGAAACAGGCAAGGTCTCACAGACAAGTGTGCCTGGCTCTCCTCACAGGCGACTGAACCTTCCTTCTACAAATCTAAGAGATGTGGCAGGAAATGGTCAGCAGGAATGGGTCAGTGTTAATGCCAGGAAGCAGGGAGAGCATCTTAGTTCAATAACTGAGTAAGAATTTGGATCCATGCTCCCAACCTTTGTATTCTTCCTGGCTTGTCTTTTTCTCAGGGAGAGCAAAGACAGAAAACTGTTTATAGACTGGTTAAGGGTCTGGCTGATTTAGGGTTACGACTTGGCAAACTAAGGCAGAAATTGCATTCCCCCTTACCTGAGTAAGATACAAATGGCCCAGTAACAGGAAATGTTTGGGGTTTTACATTGGAGACCTAGGGTGTTAGGATACGGCATCTGAGGTCTAGATGTATGAATCCTGCTTTGACTTGCACCAAAATCAAGGGTAGTAGGATGAGTAGCATGCTGTCTAAGTGGGGATAAGCTAGAGGTCGCATGGCCTGTGGGTGCAGGGCACGGGTTCTGGGGGGCAGCATCACCTGGGGTTGAGTACTGATCCTGCCACTTACTTGTTTTCTCTGATTTGGTTTCCTCATCTGCAAAATAGAAAATATAATAGTGCTACCTCTAGGGTAGGAGGCTTCAATACGTTAATGCGTGTAAAGCGCTTAGAACAGTGCTTGGCAGATAGCACACGATAAATGTTAACTATTATCTATTATTATTATTTGCTGCCATTCTAACTTTTACATGCAGTTTGCAAAAGATGGTATATGTGCAAAATATTGAGTTCTTCCCCTAATATCCCTTTGAATCATTTAAAAGTCGTTGCTCCAAATACACGTACAATAACAAAGTTATGAGAACTTCAGTTATATAAGATAAGCTAATAGAATTTGAAATACTAGAGTTTTATTAAGAGGAATAAGCACAGATTTTAGTTGACATCTTGCTGCTTTTTATGTAGTCTGAGGGGGTTAGGGATAGATGTAGATGGGTGCTAGACCAACAACTGGATGATCCCTGATCATTGGCACGTTTTACATTTGAATTCAAAGGGTAAAAGGGGAGATTCCTTTAAAATTCAGTTGTTTTCTAGCTCCCAGAAGATTAAAACCAGTTACTATGTAACAGAATAAAGGGTAATTGAATACTGGGGGCTTGATAAACTACTTTGACCAATAGAATACAGTGAAAGTGATACTGTACCAGTTTCTGGGTACAGACTGTAAGAAACTGGCAGCTCCCACTTCTTGTATCTGGCACACTTTCTTTGGGAGTCCTGAGATGCCATGTAAGAAGTGTAACTAGTGGCTAGCCCTGGTGGCCTAGTGGTTAAGTTTGGTGTGTTCTTCTTCAGCGACCTGGGTTCAGTTCCTGGGCGCAGACTTACAGCACTCGTCTGTGGTTATGCTGTGGTGGTGGCTTACATACAAAAAGAGGAAGATTGGCAGTGGATGTTAACTTAGGGCAAATCTTCCTTAGAGCAAAAAAAAGAAATGTCTAACTAGACTTGCTGAGACCAACTTGCTAGAGAGGTCTGTTCTGAAACCTGGCATAAACCAGCAACTGCCATACTGGTGAGGCCATGTCTCAGCACTCCCCGACAGGCCCAGCTGAGCCCAGCCTTCTTGCCATCCCCACCAAGTAGCCAGACATGTGAGTGGAGCCATCTTAGACTCTGCAGGTCAGTTTGTTCATCAGCTCGGTGCCCCTAGTGACCTCATTTGATGCTGCCTTGAGCAGATGAATAGCCAGCTGCATCCTTTCTGAATTTCTGACCAAGAGAATTGGAAGATATAACAAAGTGGTTGTTGTTTTAAGCTGCTAAGTTTTGGGGTAATTTGTTAGGCAGTAATAGAAAATTGGAGTCAGTAGCTAAGCTAGAGCTTCCGGCTTCTTGAATTTGAGCTGAAAACAAAACAAAGCTGTGTACCCCAAATATCCCCAAACAACCCAGCCGTGATTTTGAAAGACTTTATGAAATGTAATGAAAATAATAAAGCAAAAAACTATGGTTAATAGTACAGAAAATGAAATTCTGATAATTAGGTGAGTAGAGACAATAACTCTGAGGGAGCTCAGATTACTCAGAAGGCACAGAAATGGGAAAATAGTTGATAAATGCTTTTCACCTTTCAGAAATTTGATTGCTTAGGAAGTGTTGGTGGAGACATTTATGGCTTTTTAATTTTGAAGACAGGAGGTTTGCCACATCTCTGCGATCTGCCAGGAGTCTGAAAATCCTTTGAGGTTTTCTTTACTTTCAGAGATACCTTTCTGTGTTTCAGGAGCCTGGGAAGTGAGGTAACAGGGCTGCCGTGGTCGATGTTCTTGCATAGTGCTCTTAAACCCCCAGAGTTTGCCAAAATTTAAAGTAGACCAAATTAGTGAGTTTATTCCATAGCATAGATTGTGGGTAGTCCTTTCTGCTTGCTAAAGTCAATTCAGCTAAGAGATGGTGAAGACCCCATATGTCAAGGGCACTGTGTAGGTGCTATGGGGGATTTAGAAGCACTTTCTTGATAAGAAAGGGGTACAAATAAATGAGAAAAAGCCATCGTAAGTTGCTATGGACACCATACCAGACAGGCCCCTTGATTCTTGTGTGCCCTTTTGAAATGGTTGCAGGTTTTTACTTCCTTTTTTATTTTCAGCATTTAACGCTTTATTGGCTCTTGGTATATGGAGTTTGGATCATCGTAGGTAAGGGGGAGATTTTGATTCATATGGAGAATCTATGGAAATTATTTCATGTTGAAAAACTGAAAATAGATTAAAAATCAATTTCGTGATTTCAGGGAAGTGGGATAGTTGAGGCTAATAAACCCTTCTGTGTTGGCAGACACATTTGCTGCTGTTATAGCACTGCTTGAGGAACAGGAGCATCCTGGATGAATGCAGACACATACCCAGCTGTTGAATTTGCTGCTCAGCTCTCTGGATTCCTTAGGCTGTATCACTTTTGGATTGTAATGATCTTACTGCAGGCAAGCAACAAAGTGAGCAAGAGGCAGCATAAAATTCTCTTCTAAGTTTCCCAAGGCTGCTCCTATTTATTTCTACAAAATAAAAATAATAATTTTTCCTTTTTTTGTAACTTAAAACTAACAGTAGCAGATAACGAACCAAGTGACTGATATTTTGAGTAAGAAATCATTGTCAAGATCATTACAGAGAACAATATAATGGATCTAGAATGTATAATTTCAGTGATTTCTGTCTTTTTGCAATTTTGAGGACTTAGAATGAAAATGGCCACATTTAGGTGGGGGAGGAGTTCAGACTTATTATACTGCCATGTGGAAAAGAGACATATCTACAATATCACAAGAATGATGGCTGTTACAGGGAAGTTCACCTTAGTGTTAGAGGTTCCTCAAGCCTGAAACGAGCTCTTCTCTCATGTTTCTGCTGCAGAGCAGTAGAAGGAGGATGTGAATTTTTGGGGCACAGAAGAGTGGCCCCTGCGCAGTGCAGGCAGTGCTGCTTCGTGTCATACTCTAGTGTTGCGGTCCTTGAGAACTGGATGTCCCTGAATCACACCACCCTTTCTGAGTGGCATCATGGTCTTCCTGTATGTGAATCCGTATCTTAAGTGCACATGAAGCACTTGAACATTTTAGGACTGCAGTTAGGGATGGAACTGTAAGTTGAGATAGAGATGTAACCAAGGGGAGGAAGGTGTTGATGGACTTGGAGGTAAGATAAATGGGTGAGTAATGTCTTTGTTCCTCCTTGATGTAGGAGAAGTGGGGGACATGTGTGTAAGTCCCTGTCAGCACCAGGAAGTGGCTTGGAGGGACTTGAATATACCAGCCCCTTCCCTAACGAGGACCCCAGATTAACACACAGTTTATAAAAAGTGTGCTTGCTATGCAAATGTGTCCTTAAGGTAAGTCCTCTAGCTACCAGAATTCTACACCTAAGTCCCTCCTACGTAGAAACTCTGGAGTCACTGTTGTCCTCTATATTTCTTTATAGCCAATATTTAATGAATGCTTTATGTATATCTGGCATTACGTTGTATGTTATGGAGAATTTACATTAACGTGTTTATAGTTTGGGAGAGCAGGAAGAGACTGTTTCCATGAAACAGAGAACAAGGTAAATAATCACATGGCAGAATGTTTGATACAGTCAATAAGAGTTATGGAAAAGTAAAGAGGATATTGCTCTGGGCTGGATTCATCTAGGAAGGCATCATCGAGCTAACAGTATGTGAAGTGAGTCTTAAAAGATCAGAAGGCAGAAGGAGGTGGCAGAGATATTCTGATGGGTGGAATATGATTCCAGCTGCAGCCTCAAATGGACGAGAAGTTTTCTGAGGAGCTAGAAATAAAAGTATTGAATTGGGTCAACAAATAGGACACCTTCTTCAAAGCCATAAAACTGATTTCTAGCATTTTCAGTTACAAATATATGTATTTGAGCATCTCTTGGAATAAACACCTCCTTTCCCTTCACCCCAGGCACAAAAAATAGCTAGTATTCTGCCATCTGCTTGAAGTTGAAATATACAATGGAAATATAAATTCAGTAACAGCTGACTTATTAAAAACTTAATTTCCAAAGATTTCCATGGTCTATAAGAGAAAATGTAACAAATCAGTTTTCTGATTTTATTTTTCCCTACTCTTTTATTTCATTCTCCATTTGCTTGAATAAACATGGCTTTACCATTGGTCCATATTGACTCAAAACAGGTTTCATCTTTTCTTCCCCAGCTAAGTAAAGCCGTATTTTTGTAATATACTACTGTTAGCTGCTTGATGTGGAAAGCTTCAGTCTTTGTCATATCTTTCATGAATCAATTTGACTGCCTCTCTTCCAATGATCTTGAAAATGTCCAAAATGCTACGTAGTTTAAAAACTTAGAACTAAGTAAAGTTGAACAATTTTCTACTGGGTTGTGTTGTAAAAATGGTAAGGGAAAATGACTTTCTTTTGTTTTTTTGGAAGACATTTGCCAGTTGGAGCCTCAACAAAGATTGAGTTTGGGAGGCCTTTAATTGTGCAATAACCAAAAGGTTATTGCAGAAGATAACATAAGGGAGATGTCATAAAGTGGAAAATTTGAAGCTCAGCAATAGAAAGCTGGGTGAAGAAATAGGCATTCTGCCAATTAACTGGTTGTTTGAAATAAATAGTTTGGAATTAAAGAAACAGTTGCAAAATTCGAAGACTTGATTAACTTAATTCCTAAGGAAACTGAGGAGGAGGCACAAACTTCAGATTACTTTAGTTGTAAAGCATACTTACCATTTATTAACGTTTTGGTTCAAAATATTTATTGATTATGAAGTTTAATATTGTACAATCAGGGCGATTGTTAACCTAATATTTTATGTCAAACCATTGAAATAAAATTCCAAGTAGATGTGGGTGAAGATGAATTATGATCCTAGGAGTTCAGTCTTGAAGTATTGACTGTGTCCGCAGTCAATAAATATTTTCCAAACTGGGCACAGTCTGGTTATGAGTGTGTTGGAGGGAGACCCACTGAAGCCTGTAAACGGCGCCTGACCTTTGGTCTTCTTGTCTATGGAAGCACCATGACACAATTATATAATTAACTAATTAATAATAAAAGAGAACGTGATTGTATGTATAAAGGAGATGTACAGGAAAACAGTAAACAGTGTCCAGCTGTTCTCGTGTTGCATTAGTTTGAAGTAAAGTACAGTTTTTTAGCTTTTATTACTAGACTTCTTTTGTTTGGGTGAAAACACCTTTCACCCAGACGAAAAACGAGAAAGCAGATTGCATTTTTCATTGAAAGAGATTTTTGCGGGATGTAGAATTCTGGGTTGGCAGGGACTTTGTTTTATCACGTTGAAGATACATGATTCTCTCTACTGACTTCCACTTTTGCTCTTGAGAAGTCAGCTGATGGGCTAGCAGTGGCTCCTTGGAGGGTAAGATAGCCACCCTGCTTGTTGTCTCCTTTTAAGATATTCTGTTTGATTTAAACAGCTTCAGTTTGTCTAGGAGTGGAATTCTTATTTATCCTGCTTGGGTTTCACCAGGCTTCTTGAATCTGTAGACTGGTGTCTTGTACTAATTCTGCAAAATTCTCTGCCATTATTGATTTTTACATTTTCCTCTACCCATTTTTTTCTCCTCTATGAGAGTCCAATCTAATGTATTTTAGACCTTTTTAGTCAGTCCTTCACATCTCATTCTCAACTCATTTTTTTAATTCTTTCTCTGCTAAAATACAGATTATTTTTCCTGAACTATTCCCAGTTTGTTAATTCTTTATTCTGTTTTATCTATTCTGCTGCCATTAGGTGTCAAATTTTGGCTACTGTAATTTCTAGAAGTTCCGTTGGTTCTTTTAAAGATCTACTGTGTTACTTTTTATGGATTCTTGTTGCTTGCTCATATTTTAAAATTTGTTGTTCTTTCTCTAAATGTTGTTGGTTGCTTTTTAATCTGTGTCTGATAATTCTAAGATTTAAAATCTGTGTAGTCTGTTCCTGCTGTTGTTTGCATGTTGCTCGCTCATACTGCCTTGTTTCCTTGTGTGCCTGGTTGTCTTTAACTGAGTTTTGCCCTTCACACAGTTTTTTTAGGGGGTTCCTGGGATGGGTGTGCTCTCCTGTGAGAGGTACTGTGTTGCCTCTGCCAGGCTTCTGGGGCTAGTTCCAGTGAGGGACTCTTTACGAACCGTATTTAGGATTGTGGCTCCCTGGCCCATCCAGACTCTGGATGTGTGCCTGGGGTGGCCACAGCTTCTTAAAGACTTTGTTTTTCTTACCTTCTTCTTTCCCTGCTTTGTCCAGTGCCAAGAGAGCCAGCTCTTCATTCTCATGTGGTTGGGGCAGAGATGGTGGGTCAATTCTAGTTCATTCTTCCCCTGGGGAGGTAGGTCATCTTTTGGGGTCCCAATTTAATGTAGGGAGGGTCTCCTTTAGGATCCCATGTTTGGCAGGTGTTAATCCTTGTCTTTTGCCACCTTACCCCTTGAAGCTGAGGATCTGAAGTACAAGAGGATGGCAGTGGCTGTGCCCTGAGGGCAAAAGTGGCTTTGGTTCTCTGAGATTTAGGTTTTCCTCAAAATTTGGCCTGGCAGTTCCCCTTGTCTTGTCAATTTTGTAGTGCTCTTAAACTAATATTTTTTTTAAAAGTTTATCCAGCATTTCTCATTGTTTTCAGTGGGAAGTAGATCTGAATAACTTAAGAAATCAGAAACTGCCTAATGGCCCAGGACTGGAGACCATGAACCTGCATCTACTATGCTGTTGGAGCTGTTGCAAACTGTACCCCCTCCACCCAGCATATTCTTTGCAGCCACTGTAAATGCTGAGCTGGAGAGAGGATGGGTCTTGGGGTAATATTACTTTAATTTGCTTAACTATCCATGTGCTCAACTGGAGAAACAAGGTCAGGGAAAACCATTTTTATGAAAGGTATGGCTGTTCTTACATTCACCCAGGCACGATCCTGTCGCCTTTAACTTCTTGGTGTTTCCATTCCATCTTTTTTGATTGCTTATCTTTTTCTTCCGTTTCTATTACAGTCTCCAAATCTTAGGATTACCTTACCTCCACTTCTTGGCCTGCTGTAGTAACCTCTTAACTTGCCTTTAGTTACTACCAGAATTGAACATCCTTTTGCATGTATGATTTTTTTTTTTTGAGGAAGACTGGCCCTGAGCTAACATCCATGCCCATCTTCCTCCACTTTATATGTGGGATGCCTACCACAGCATGGCTTGCCAAGCAGTGCCATGTCCGCACCTGGGATCTGAACTGGTGAACCCTGGGCTGCTGAAGCGGAACATGTGAACTTAAGTGCTGCGCCACTGGGCCGGCCCCTGCGTGTATGAATTTTTAATGACCTCTTGAGTGATTTCCCTGTTTTTATCCTTTGATGAATTATTTTGTTATACGCTCTCATTATAAACTTTTAGTCTTGGTGTTTCATTATACAGAATATTTATTTTTCTTCTCTTTTTTTGTATTTCTTCACTTTGAATATTGTTACCTTCCATAGTTCGTATATTCCAGTCTGTGAACGTTTCACCAGGTATATATGATAAGAGCTTGGAATATAAAAATAAGTACAACACATGCTTAGGTTCATATTATAGTGAGGGAGATGTACATATATAAATACATATAGTGCATAAATACTATAGTACTTCATGTTAAAGCATAGAAGGGAGTAACTATTAGGAGGAAATCTGGGGAAATTTTGTGTACATGGTATGTTAGCTACATAGACATTTTCCAGTAGAAACACAGGATATGGAAGGACATTTCAGTTATGGGAAATATGTGTAAAATCGCAGAGATAAAAGCCATAGTGTGCTACAGGAAATGCACATGGGTTGGTGTAATTGGAGGACAAAGTATTTGTGGGGACAAAGATTGAAACTGGGAAGAGTTTAAAGACCTGGGTTCAAAAGGGACTTTGGACCCATCGAGCCTGTGTAGTGGGGATAATGGAGTGGATGGTTGGGGAGAGTGTGTTGGCGGTGGGCTGGTGGTTGTGAACTGCACTGAGGTGGGGTGTGAGTGGGCAGTGTGCCAGAGAGTGTGAGACTGGTGTTGACTGGACCGTGCATATGGATTTAGCAAACACTTCAGAGAGTGGCAAGAAGGTGGATGTTACGATGTTGACAGGTTTGTATTTGAACTGTGTCGGTCCCAGTTTTAGCGCTGGAAGTCGCATGTCCTCAGAAACCCCTGAGGCCTGGGAATGCTGGGATGGTTGGTCACCCGATCGAGGTGGCAGAAGGGCTGGATGGATCGGAGGCATTGAATGGTGGAGAGCAATCATCTGTAAGGGGGAGCTGCTGGCCAGAGTGGAGGGAAAGAGGAGGGAATGGTTTATGCTAATTTATGCTAGAGTGGTGCCCTCCGGAGACAGCAGGGAGGGAGAGGAGCATTTGGAAAAGAGGTGGAGCATGTGGGGCTAGGGGTTGGTTAGTAGAGGCCAAAGTGGAAAGTATTTTGGAATGATGAGTTCAGCAGAGGGAATATACAGATGAGTGAGGGGGGTAGATGTGGGTCAGGGCTGAACTGAATGAGGATGACTAGAGGAGCAATGCTAGGTGTCCAGAGGGGTCTGTGTTTTGGACACCAACTCAGGGTAAGGATGAGAGACACAGAGGGAAATAATTGAGTAAAAGATTCATTGAGAACTTGGTATAAAGTTGTTTCAGTTCTGATGTCAGGTGTCTACCTGGCTTTTAGCCTCCTGATTGGAATAGAATAATATAAATACTCTATTCTAGTCTGTTTTTTCACTGTCCCTTATTTTCCTAAGACTTGATACTTTTATATTTAATTCATTATCTTTTGTAATATAGTTTTATATTTGGTCTCAGGAATAGATCTAAGTTTTTTAATAAATTAAATTTTCTTAATATTGCTTTCTAGATATTCAGCATCATTCATTACATAATGTTTGGTTTACTCATTGTTACTTTATATGTTGCTATATTACTGGCATTTTGCTAGGCCACATCAGCCTGGGAGTGACTCAGCACCTAAAATGGCCACTGTTTGTGTCTTGCTCCCCAATTCAAGACTGGGGTGTGTGTGTGTGTGTGTGTGTGTGTGTGTGTGTGTGTGTATGTGTATGTATGTGTGGTGAGAGAGAGAAAGAGAGATTGATTGATTGACCGAGGTTGGTTAGTAAGAAGTGGCTTACTTCCGTCTTTGGTGCCCCATGTGGCTTCCTAGGTTTCCAGCCTCTGGGGTGACATTGAGCTATTCTCAGTAATTCTCAATGTTTAAGCCTATAAATGCTGCCTGGCCCCCCTGTGTACTGCTGTTTTGTAAGCCTCAGCCAAAGTTGCTGCCCTGGTGGTGCCATTGGTCACTTTCAGCTTGGTTTATCTGCAGTGGTTTGGGCAAACACTCTGAGCTGGGCTCTGAAATTGGGTTCCTGGGGTGGATCGCCGTGTCGCCTCTCTTCCACTGTGAGTGTGCTTCCCTCATTCTGCCCATTGCTGACTCATGTGAGCAAGGCTAAGCACCAGGCCAGGTGGCATTCCATCTCTGCCTTGGCCGTTTTGATGGTTTTCTCCATTCTTACCCCTGGTGGACTCGGGAATGTGCCCTCTGCCTCTACTTCTGCTCTGTCCAGGCCTGTTGGACAGTCAGGCCTCACAGAGCTTTTGCCATCCTTCAGTTGTGTATGGGAAATGAGGCTTTCTCCTCTCGTGAGTGGCTGCTCCTTTCCGATTTCGTTGTTAGTGGAGTGAACTTGTTTTCTTTTATAAGCTTTTGCTGTGGTTAAATAATATAGTTAATTTATAAAGTAGCATCTTACTTTTGTTTGTATTACCTGTTGGTGCTGTGCCTGGCTCACAGAAGCTGCTGAGGAAATGTTTGTGGGGTGAAGTGGGGTGGAGTGGAATGCGTGTCTGGTGTGTCCTGTCGGATTGTAACATTCCAACATGTATCTGGTCCTGTCCTGCCCAGGTCAGAAATTACTACTGTTTTGATTTATTTAGGAGGCTTTTAAGAAGAACGCTTGTATAGATTACCCAGTTTTTTTAAAAAAGAGGTTTGTTTTCTTTTTTTTTTTTTGAGGAAGATTAGCCCTGAGCTAACTACTGCCAGTCCTCCTCTTTTTTGCTGAGGAAGCCTGGCCTTGAGCTAACATCGTGCCCATCTTCCTCTACTTTATATGTGGGACGCCTGCCACAGCATGGCATGCCAAGCGGTGCCATGTCCGCACCCGGGATCCGAACCTGCGAACCCCAGGCCCCCGAGAAGCGGAACGTGCGAACTTAACTGCTGTGCCACCAGGCCGGCCCCAGAGGTTTGTTTTCTTGTAGAAGAGGAGAAATGTGTTTGAGTATAAGAAAGTAATTTTTCCTTTTTAGTGTAAATTTCAGTATATTCCAAATGTGCCTCTGCTATTTAAAAAAAAAGCAGTAATAAAGTAACCAGACGATTGATTTTTACATTGATCAGCTTGGCAGAGTTACTGAGATATCAGGATGGTAATTAGAATGTCAGGATATTAAATTATTGTTCGTTTTCTAACTTCCAATGTTTTGGATGATTATAAATGACAAAGAATTTGTAAGAGAAGTAACATACCATCCTATCAATTTTGCTTAATTAACACAGCCACACAGTGGTAATTATTTCCTTTTTTATTTCTTGTTTTTCTCTCTTTCCTAAAGATTTACCAGTTGTAAAAAATTTAATTTTTCTTCATTTTTTCCTATTATGTGGCTCTCTTGTGTACATTTAAATGACAAAAATTTGTTGTAAGAATTGGATTGTGAGTAGAAAAGATGTTTTAAACTAACATTTTAGGTTGATGAGTGTTCTGGTTATTTATTACTATGTAACAACTACCCCCAAACCTAAAACAACAATTCTAAAACCTAACATCAAAACTTAAAACCAAAACCTAATCCTAAGACTTCAAACAATAACCATTTTCTTATATCTCACAATTTTGAGGGTCAGGGATCCAGACTGGGCAATTCTTCTGCTTCACATGGTATCACATGGGCTTACTTGGTTGATCTAGGATGTCCAGACAGCTTTGCCTACGTGTCTGGTGCTGAGGTGAGGACTTCTAGAAGATTGGGCTCTGCTGGGATCCTCTCCATGTGATTCTGCAAACAAGAGAGCTGGACTTTGGTGATCCAGGACTATAAGAGAACAAGGCTGAAGCTGTCAGTTCTCTCAAAGATGAGGCCTGGGACTGGCCTGGCATCACTTTGCTGTGTTGTTGGTCACAATAGTGACAGGCCGGCCTAGGTCAGGGGAGGGCAAGTAGATCTCAGCTGTCGGTGGGAGGAGTGTCAGAGAATTTGCAGCCATCTTTAATCCCCACAGTAAGATTAATGAGCAGGTCACCATGCATTTGGGAAACAAAGTACTCTTTATAGATCACAATACTTACTACCAATATAGAACCTGTGTTTATTAGAAATAGTAATAACACAATTAAAAATCAAGATATTTGCTCTCAGTGTTTGCTTCATCCACAAATTTTCAATTTCATTATAGAAGAAACGATTTCTAGTTGTTTCATTATACATTGGATGTTTTAAACAGTATTTTCATTAATAATTTATTTTAATTGTAGTTTAAATATTTTTGGAATTGTTAACATGTCTTTTTACCTGCTGGTACAGATGTGTTTTGTTTTAGAAAAACTGATGCTTGAAATAATTTATTTACATTTATTGATTCCATGCCCCTTTCCACAAAGGATTTGAGGTGACTTGCAACAAGACATATGACAGATCTGTGTGGAAGTAAAATATAAACAGTAGTGGATAATGAGGATCAAGAAAAACAGTCAGTAAATGGCATCACCATTTGCCCAGTGACTAAGGCTCCAATCCTAGGACTCTTTTCTCTACCTGCTTCGTTTGCAAATCGTCAGTCTCTGCTGCCTCCAAAATATGTCCCCCATCTGTCCACTGGCGTTTTTTCCACCAGTGCTTCCCTAGTTCAGGCCACCATCATCTTTTCGCTGAACTAGCAAGACAGCCTCTTAAGACGGCCTCTTTCTTCTACTCTAGTCCCTCTTACAGTTCCTTCTCCATTCAGCACAAGAGTCTTTGAAAAATCACAGCGTAAGTCCGATCTTAGCTTTCCTCTGCCTGCAGCCTCTGCAGCGTTCTCAGTATAAAAGTCTCTCACCGGGTGTGAGGCCTGGTTCACCTCTCCACCACCCCTTGCACCACCCCTGCCTGCCACTGCTCTCCAGCGGCCTTCTTTTTGTTCCTCCGTTCTGTCAGCCTTTTTCCTCTTGGGGAAAAAGGACCTTTTAGGACCTTTGCACCAGCTGTTGCCTCAGCTTGGGATGCTCTTGCCACAGGTTTTGTGTGGCTGAGTCCTTTTCATTCAAGTTTCCATTTAAATGTCACCACTCCTGAGAGACTTTAATTGACCGCACAACTGTAAGCGAAAATCCGTCCATCCACAGCACTTCGCCTTGTTTTCTATCATAAGTCACTACCTGATACTTTCTTGTTGATTGTCCGTCTCACCCCGTTAAAATGTGAGCTTCAGGAGAGCAGTTTTGTTTTGGTTTGTTTTTAGCTGGATCCCATCCACTGGAAATAGTGCTTGGTACAGAGTAGGTCGTCAGTGTTTTAGAAAGAATGAATGAATTCTACATAAAAAACCAAATGTTGGAATTGGTGGTGCTATTTCTAGGACATGATAAGTTTATTTTAGAAAAGAGAATTCGTTCCCTGGGATTTACTCGTTAGACTGGTGATGTGTATGAGAATCACTAATGGACCTTTTTGGAAAAAATAGATACCTCTGGGCTTCCATCTGTAGGTCTCGGTGGCACCAGGAATCTAATTTTGCAAAGCTCCACTGCAAATCTGATGTGCATCCTTGTTTAAGGACCAGGGCCTGAGAGAGAGAGCTATGTGGATTCAAGCAGAAAACTTCTGGCCAAATTATTTATAAACGTGATTGAATGTTGTTAATTGGAAGTTTATGAAATACGTCTCTGGGGAGCCTTGTTTATATCTTTAGAGGCCAGTGCAGTAGACTAGTGGTTCCAAAGTGGTGTGCCCAAGATGATCATTTGGGAGTGTGGGAAGGAAATAGATAATACAACTTACGTATTTTAAATCTCATTCCTTTTAGGTTTTTTGAGGGAGGAAGGCATGTTTTAAGTGCATAATGCACAGTAATACATGTATGGAACTTGTAAATAAATATACATGTATTGGAAGTATGTGCTCAAAATGTTTTATTGATGAAAATTGTGATCCAAAGAGGATGGTGATCACTCTGCCAGTCAGGGTGGGTTGTGCAGTGGTAACTAGTGACCCCCAAATCTCAGTGACTACTAGAAAGATTTGTTTCTTGTTCGTGTTCTCTTGTCTGCTTGTGGACCATCTGTAGCCCTGCTCTTGACACTGTGACTCAGGCTGATTGAGCAGCCTGTATCTGGAACTTCACCAGTTGCTGTGGCAGAGAGAGGAGAGAACTGGGTAGACCACGTGCTTATAAAGCTTTTGCGTGGGAGTGACACATGTCGCTTCTGCTTAGATTTCACTGGCTAAAGCAAGTCTCATGGGCAACGTGTGAGCCCAGCAGGTAGGGGATGTATAATCCTCCCTCAGTGGGGGACTCTGCTTGGGGTGAACAGCAGGGCGGGCTCCACAGACACCCTCTACCTGTCTGTTTACTGTGTGGGGCGTTTGCATCTCCACAGCACTTTCTTAATCTCCTTTCAGGATTGCTGGCAGAGTGAAACTGCTCTCCCAATTCCTGGTTTGATGAAGATTATCAAAAAGAAAAGACACACAGCCCAAATCCTTAATTCTCCTAGTAAGGCAGCGTGTAAAGCAATATAATTATATATATGGAAATAAAACATTACTCAAAGTATTAAAGCCCAGTGAGATTTTTGCTTGACAGAAAGATTATGCCATTATACCATATGCCATTTGAAACATTCAGGTACTGACTGGTGGGTGGGCATGGATCACGGAGATTGAGGCGTGGGGCATTGTGAGTAGTGGTGGAAAGAGAACGTCAGAGCTCAAATGTTCAGGGTCTGTGCTGGTTGAGAACTAGTCTGAATGAAGGTTGAGCATATCTGGGATAGTAATGGAAGTCACTCAGGAAACGCGACTGCCTTTAGAGCAGTTTGTTTGTATACCTGTCTTCAGGAAGGAGTTTATTTTGTGAAGCATGATACCTTGATTGTGAGATGTTACAGTGATAGCCTAACTGGCTCTGTCAGTTATTTTGAATGTCCACTAAATAAATGCTAGGGCTTTGTTAGTTTAACGAATAAAATGACAAGTTTATAGAAGCCAGTGTAGTTGCAGGCAACATTTCACTTTATTGCTGGGAAAAAACCCTGGAAAACAGAAGCTAATCAAAATGGAAATTACTGATAGTAATAATCAATATTGACTATTTATTAAGGGCATGCTATTGTTATTCCTGTTCTAGACACTTTCCATACTTTTATTTAAAAGCTACATGAAATGGGTATTATTTTCTTCATTTTACTGATGAAGAAATTGAGGTGTGAAGAGGTTAATTTAACTTATTTAAGATTTGAACTCAGGCTTCTACAATGGCAAAAACTATATACTTTCTGCTGTTTCTCTGCATTTATAATTGTTCTTCCTTCTCTGTTTTTACTCTTACATGAGATTCTTTTTTTTTTTTTTGAGGAAGATTAGCCCTGAGCTAACATCTGCTGTCAATCCTCCCCTTTTTGCTGAGGAAGACTGGCCCTGAGCTAACATCCATGCTCATCTTCCTCCACTTTATATGTGGGATGCCTACCACAGCATGGCTTGCCAAGCGGTGCCATGTCCGCACCTGGGATCCAAACCAGCGAACACTGGGCTGCTGAAGTGGAAGGTGCGCACTTGACCTCTGTGCCACCAGGCTGGCCCCTCTTAGGTGAAATTGTTTGTTGGTAGAAGCAGGAAGCCATTTAATCTTGTTGCTCTTTTAGATGATGAGTATTTCCTAGGTGAGCAGTAGGTAGCCCAATGAGGGAGTCTGAGGAAATGAAATAGGCTCATATTTTTCCCAGTAGTTTTTAGACAGAAAGCAGAAGAGAATACTCAAGATTATTTTAGAAATTTGAAATACATAATGAAGTCGGTAGAAGTTTATACTAATTATTAAAGTTTCAGACAGTCATCTTACATTTCAGTGAGAATTCTCTTACTTTGGCTGTTTAAATTTTGGTTATAACTAAAAAAAAAATCAAGATTTAGAATGTGTGTGATAATGGGTGAACTTTTTAATTCACCAAGGAAAAACAGAATATTTACTGAAAGGGTACAACACAGGAAATGACGTGAATTCTGGATAGAATGTGTGTGATTTGGAATGCACCCGGTTACTTTGGGTGAACAGTTTAGGGACACACTGAATTCCTTAGAATTTTACCCATTATTTCTAATGTAAGCAAGACTAGGCACTTCTTTGGGGTACATTTCAATGAAAGAAAATCTTATTACATTCTTTAATAGCCTACTCTAGTTTTTATCCAAGGTCTTGAGATTTTTGTTTTTTAAGCAGGCAGTTGAATTGTTTATTTTTATTGAGGTAACATTGGTTTATAACATTATATAAATTTCAGGTGTACATCATTATATTTCGATTTCTATGTAGACTACATCATGTTCACCAATGATGTATGACTGATGACATCCATCACTGTACACATGTGCCTGTCACCCCTTTCTCCCTCCTCCCTCTCCCCCTCCCCTCAGGTAATGACCAGTCTAATCTCTGTATCTAAGACTCAATTTAAATTGAGTCTTGACTGTATTTCTAAGGCAGAGGACCGTTTGAACAGGTAAAGTCTCTCTTGTAACTAACGTGTTCTGTTGTGACAGTTGAACTGATGTTTGCTTCCCCCGCTTCTCTGACGTTTACTTCATAAGCAGTTAATTGCTTATAAACACTTGTGGTATTGTTACTACAAATATTTGAATTGAGTTTATGGAAAGCAGAGATACTCCATTACTCTAGGAAAAGTATTAAGCAGTACTTATATATTGCTGTGGGATCTGTTTAGTTAGAACTCAAAATATTATTAGGACAAACATCTGTATGTTCAAAGATACTTATTTCTTCATTGCTATAATAAGTGATTTTATAAAAGGGCCATAGTGGGTTAACACATTTGGCTTCAACTTCAGTTTTGTCAGATTCAGTCAAAACTATTTGGGCAAAAAACAATACATGTAATCAGTTACAATTACCCTCCTTTAACAGTGGGGAGAACAGGCATGTATATTAAAATGTTATTTAAATTCAAATAAGTAAGTATTCCTTTAGCAAATTTGAAATGCATTTTTATATTTATATTTTTATATTTCAAGCTGGAAATTCACTTAAATAATGAAAGACCGTCATGAAGATGTTAAGATTTCTTGTTCTTTCACTATATCTCCCTGATCAGTTTCTTTATCAGTTGCTGTGTGAGAATTACAGTTTGGCTCTAAAACATGGTCTAAACCTGGTCTAAAACATAGCTCCCTTCTCTCAAATATTCTCTGCAGTGTGTATCTGCTTGTGTATTTGAGTTTCTAAGGATTTCCCTTGTGGAATGCAAAGTGAAAGGTAAATAGTTAAGTAGAGAAGTTACTGTCAACAGAGATCATGTAAACAAAGCAAATACTAAAGCCGAATAATCTGGTGTTAGCTCTTAGAGAAATATTTGCTATTGCTGAACCTCAATTTAAACACTCTAGAATGAGTGTCGATTAAATATAATTTGTGCTGTGACACCCGTTAAAATTTTTAAGCCTTCTCATGACATCTAGTTATATTTTTAGTTTCTGTATTTTAATCCTGTTCATTACCCAGAGGGAATTGAGGTAAAAATTTTCAATTGATGATTTCTCTTACATTAATTTTGATGTTACGTGTTTGTTCAGTTCTCCTGCAAAGTAATACCATTTTGTTTATTTGGAGACTGCGTGTTCTTGTGGGCTTTAGTGTCAGCCTTTAGTTGGAAAGCCAGTTTGATTTCTATTCCTTTTAATTAGCTGTAAAACTAAGATAATGTCTACCTTGTAGGGTTGTTGGTAGGATTAAATGAGATAGTATAAATAAAATGGTTAGCACAGTAACTAGCAGATGGGATGCGTGGACCTCAACCTTCATGGGCTTTTGAGTGGTCTACAGATTGACACACCTCAAGTGCCACCTCTGTGCTGTATTTCAGCTTTTGTGTAACACGCAGTGAGCAACACTGCGAGTCATTACACGGTGGTGAGATCCTGTCAGTCAGCCATTCTGTTTGGTGATATTGCCATCATTGTCTTCATGGTAGGGTTTGGGCAGTTACTTATCTACTTTGTAGGGCTTTGCTCTTACTCTTGAAATTCTTCCTTGTGCCATTTCTCAACTAATCCTTTCCTCCCTGTCCTAGAGGAAACCTTAGGTTTAAAGTCTGACTTTATGATAATCACTTCTTTACCTTTTTTCCTTTAGTATTCCTCTGAGTATTCATCCCTAAATAATATAATTTTCCTTATTAAAGCAAAACTTTATATGAATGAAATAATTTGGTATGTTTTATTTTGTATATCGATTATTTTGCTTAATGTATTTTTAAGATTTACACACATCGTGTGAAGTTGTAGTTTATTTTTGTTGCTATGCCATATTCTGCACTGTGAATATACCACAGTTATTTGTTTTTTCTGCTTTTGATGCATATTTGGATTTCCACTTTTTGGTTATTATGAATAATGTTGCTGTATGGTTATATAAATAATGCTTGCTCATATTTCCTTGTATATATGTTTCTCTAGGGCAGTGGTCTGAGAACTGGAACATTCCTCTCACTTGGAAACTTGTTAGAAATGCCAATTCTTGGGACCCACCCTAGACATTATGAATCAGAAACTCTAGGTGTGGAGCCCAGCAATTTGTGTTTTAACAAACCTTCCAGGTGATTCTCATGAATGGTACAGTTTGAAATCTGTTGCTGTAGGGTAGGGCTCAGCAAAATAAGGCCCATGGGCCAAATGCTGCCTGCTGCCTATTTTTATCTGGCCTGTGAGCTAAGACTGTTCTTACATTTTTAAATAGTTGAAAAAAATCAAAAGAAGAATAACGTTTCTTGACACAGGAAAATTAAATGTAAATTTCAGAGTCCATAAATAAAGTTTTATTGTAACAGCTATGTCCATTTGTTTACATTTGACTGTGTTCTTGCTACAGTGGCAAACTACACGCTTGTGACAGAGACCTTGTGTCTTGCAAAGGCTGTATGGCCTTTTCTTTCTTTCTTTTTATTTTTTTGGCAGGGAAGTATTTGCCCTGAGCTAACATCTCTTGCCAATCTTCCTCTTTTTTTTTTCTCTCCAAAGCCCCGGGTCATGGTTGCATATTCTAACTGCAAGTCCTCCTAGTTATTCTATGTGAGCTGCCGCCACAGCATGGCCACTGACAGAGGGGTGATGTGGTTCCAGGTCCAGGAAACGAACTCAGACCACTGAAGCGGTGGGAGCACCAAACCTTACCCACTAGACCATCAGGGCTGGCTCTGTTTGCCCTTTCCTAGAAAAGGTTTGCTTATCTCTGCCCCAGTGTATATACTTAGGAGTGAAATTGCCAGGTTGTGGGGTATGTTCACCTTCAGCTTGTGAGATAATGCCGAATTTTTAAAGTAATTATAGCAATTTATATTCCTGTCAGTAGGTTATGCTCTACATTCTCATCTTTGTTGTCCAAGTTAATTTTAGTTGTCCTGGTGGGTATGTAGTATTATCTTCACTGGGTTGCTTTGCCCCCAAAATTGTAGTGTGAAAAATTTCAAACATACAGAAAAGTTGCAAGAATCTTACAGTGAATATCCACCTAGATTCTGTAATTTCCATTTTACTATACTTGTTTTCTGGCATATTATCCATTCCTCTATCTACACATCAGTCCATTTTAACGTAAGTTGCAGTAATCAGTTTACTTCCCACCAAATACTACAGCCTGCATATTATTGACTAGAGTTCAGTGTTTGTTAACAGTTCTTTTTATTTAAGGGAGAATTTATATACAGTGAAATTTACAAATCTTAAATCTCCCATTCATGAGTTTTGACAAATGCATAAACTTGTGCAACTCAAACTTACCAAGATACAAAACATTAGTATCACCCCCGAGAGTTTCCTCATGCTCCATCCTAGTAAATGCCTGTCCCCATCCTCCAAAAGGCAACACTATTCAAACTTTTTTCTACCATATAAATGGGATCATAGAAGTCTTTTTGTGGTCATGTGTTTTCGTTTTTCTTAGGTAAATCCCTAGGAGTGGGATTGCTGGACCCTAGGGGCAGATATCCTTAGTTTTATAAGGAACTGCCAGATCTTTTTCCAAAGTGGCTGTACCATTTATATTCCCACCAACAATATGTGAGAGTTCCAGTTCCTCCACACTCTCCCCAACATTTATTTTTTCCATTTCTAATGTTAACCATTCTAATGGCTGTGGAGTGTTGTGTCGTTGACATTTTCAGTATGGTTTTATTTTGCACTGATGACTAAGGAGGTTGAGCATCTTTTCAAATTTTTATTCACCCTTTGAACTTTCTCATTTGAGTGCCTGTTCCTATCTTTTGCTCATTTTTCTATTGGATTGATTATCTTTTTTCTTATTTCTGTCTTGGCTGTTCTTGGTCCTTTGCATGTCCATATACATTTTAGAACAAGCTTGTAAATATCCACACACACATGCAAGCTATTGTGATTGTGTTTGAGAGCATATTGAATCTATAGGTCAATTTGAGGAGAATTGGTACATTTACAATATTGAGTTTTCTGGTGCTTGTTTGTGGGATATCTCTGTTATTTTGGTTTTCTCCAGTTAACCTCAGTAAGGTTTTACAGTTTCTTTGTGGAGGTCCTGCACATCTTTCATTAGATTTATTCCTAGGTACTTGATACTTTTAAAAAAATTCCATCGTTGAGCTTGGCTGCTGGCATGCAGAAATACAATTGGTTTTTCTGTATTTGACTGGGTCTCCAGAAATCTTGTTTAATTAGGTCAATAGGTTTAATAGTTTACCTGTGGATTTTTCTGGATTTTCTAAGGGTACTAATCATATAATCTGTGAATAATGACAGTTTTGTTTCTTTCTTTTTGGCCCTTACGCTTTTGTTTTTGGTCCTACCTGTCTAGTTCTCACTCATGGAGTCTTGCTTCCTTATGTGCTGTCTTATCTTTGTTTGGGTGCTGGAGATTGTATTTGGGAAGTTATTTGGAGAAGTAGATTGAGGCCTAGGAGGGCTGTGTCTTTCTCCAGACGGGTTTTCATTTGTTTCTTTCGTGGGCCTGTGGGCACTGCTAGTCCAGGATAATTTTAATTCGAATCCAGAATCTGAGGTCACTGGCCCACAAGATAATTGGAAACTGGGCTGTAGATGCCTAGGAAGGCTGGTAAACTTCTGGTTCATGTCCATCCAAGTCCTTCCAGGTCCTAGAGAGTAGGGAACAGTTATCCACTTGTGGCAGAGTCTCTTTGAAGCTGCTTTCCCAGAATTAACGAATGTAAAAGTGGGCTTTAAATGACAGGGCTTGCCTCTTGGCCTGGCAATTCCTAAGTAACCTCTGAGACCTTTGATGCAGATGGATTGGTCTAAGTTACCTAGTGCACAATTACTGCAATTTAAGGTGTTTCTTTATGATTTCCCGGAATTTTTAATTTCTGTTCCTGAATTTTTTGTCTGTTTCTAGAAGATCTTTCTCTCACAAATCACTTTTTATAGTTTCCTGTTCATATAGATATCATCATGCTTGTCTTTCATTTCTTTACACATATTAACATAGTTGTTATCTGTATACTTTATGAGTCTTTTTCTTTTGTTTTTGCTCATGAAGTGATGTTTTATTGTGTGCCTTTTTATAAAATACAATGTGCTTGACATTGTATTTGAAAATGTATTTGCAGAAATCCTTTGAGGCATACTGTGAATGTACTTTCCTTCAGAGGAGATTTGAGTTTGCTTCTGCCAGGTGTCTAGGTGTTTGAATCAGGGACCACCTTACAACAAGTTCAAGGCTGGGGATTTCCCCTGATGGCCCATGGCATCTGAGCGGGAGGGTCTCTCGTTAGATACTCCACTTCATATGGGTGTGGTTTTTATCTATCTATCTATCTATCTATCTATCTATCTATATGTCTTCTGTGCTTTAAAAGAGATGCTTTTAAAAATTTTATCAGTGTTTTTTCTTTGATTTCTGTGAGAGGTTGATCTGAATCATATAGCCTGCTTTACTGAAACATGAAGTTCTACTGCGATTTATTTAACCAAATACTTTTAGCTTTTTTCCTTATTATTAAAAATAATATTGTGATGAAGAGAAGTTGTTCCTATTTGTGTATTTGTCTTGTTATTTACTTAAGATTTATTCTGGAAGTAAAATTGTCAGGGTCTGCACGTTTTAAGGCTTTTTGATATGTATTGTCAAAGTGCCCCACGCAAAGATTGTCCCGGCACTATGTGTTCTAAATCTTTTTGACTTTTGCCATTTTTTAATAGGTGGGAAATAATACTGCATTATTATTTCAATTTACTTTGGTTATTTTCACTTATATGAATATTGGCTGTGTTTTACTTTTGGAATACTAGTACTTAGGTCCTACTACCTAGCGGTTTATTGAGAGTAACTCGGATGTCAAATGATATAAATATTTCCCTCAGTTTGTCATTTATATTTCATCTTCATTTTTAGACCTTTTATTTTCCTCTATAGAAGTTAAAAAGTTTTATCTAGTCAGATCTATCAATCTTTTCTTTGTAAAGCCATAATTAGTCTGAGATAATGGATTTATAGTTGTTCCTAGAAAAGCTAGTGTTTAAAGTTTGGAGTTGTTTTATGTGGCTAGAAAATTGAGAAATAGTTAAACTACTCTTAACTGCAAATGGATATTTTAATAAATTAACATAACTCTTGGATTGGGATAAGCTCATTTTTCATCTCTATTAACCTCAGTTTTTTTTTTTAATAATTCTTTTCCTTTTTTGCTTTATGCTTTTTGTTTCTCTGCTGGTATTATTTTGGTATATGTCCTCAGAAATTGACAGAGTAGAAATTCAAAAGTATATTGAATTTAAATTTTCTTTCCTATTTTGGCTTCATTAATGATAATATTGATTCAGTAATCATATTAGGAATGATTTGAGATATCAAGATTTAAACATTTTTAATAAAAGTATAGAATCTTCACTAGAACAGGAAAGTATTTTAGTAAAACTGAATGAAGGCTTGTAATTTCTTAAGCAGTGTAAACTATGTTTCCTTTTAGATAAGTGAAGAAGAGAAGAACCTCCGAGAACAGGAGATCATTGCCTCATCAACCAGTTTAGGTGGGCCTAAGTTGGAGCTGGAGTACGTTTATAAGGTATGTAAGTTTTTGCAGTACTTCCTAGGTGTTGTTAGGCATTTCACATTGAGCTTTATATATGTATGTAATGAACCCGTTTGTGTAGCCACTTGTCACGATAGCCTGTCTCCTGCCGGATTTCATCTTCGCCCCACTCAGGGTGTGCCAGCCTTCTGTGCCGGGCCGTCCTCCTGCATGAACTGCCCTCTCACCCTGCTTGTGCTCTGGCGCCCCTCTGCAGGCCATTCTCTTAGAGGAATATTAGGCTTCTATACCTGTGCAGGGTGCCGCCTGCCGGGAAACTCTCATCACCCGCTTGGCCCCAACACCGTGTCTGGATCACTGCCCTGCATGGAGGCCTTTCTTGCCGCTCTGGGCCCTCACGTCCTGCTCGGACTGTCGGCCCTACATGGACTCTCTCGTTCCATTAGAGCTCTGACACGTCTGCCGATTTCCTCTCCTGAGGCAGGGCCGTCTTCAACCTGCTCAGGTTCTGGCAGCTCGCGCTGAGCCACCTCTGCTGCCCTCTGCCCTCAGCACAGACACCTGCTGTACTTTAACCCATTGAATGACTGCTGGACTGAGTAATTCCAGAAGGGGAAGAAGGGAAAGCTGAAATTCATGTTAAAATTTGATAGCTGCAACACCACAATTTCCTTTGAAAAGAATGTAGTGATTATTATTGGTGAGCGCCAGTAGTTTAAAATCCTGCCTCCACCTTAGCTCTCCACGTGGCTTCCCTATTTCTACCATTTAGGCCATCATTCAGTCAGCCTTCCAGGCTTAGACTGGGGGAATCAGTATTTATTCCTCCCACACCACACATTTCCTGTTACTCAGCCTTCACATCACCTTTTGCTTCTGCTTGGGCATTTTTATTTCCACTGTGACCACCCTAATAAGCTAGAATCATAGAGTATTAGAGCTAAAGAACCCCTAAGGGTCATTTAGACCATCTCTTCCTTCCCTTCCCTGGTTTTATAAATCTTGCCGCTGAGGTTTAGAAACATTCATTAAATGTACTGAAATCATAAGGCTAGTCAGTAATAGAGCTTGGACTAGAACTCACATGTCCAAACTTCTATCCCCCTCTCTTGCCTGGATTGTGGAGATAAGCCCTCTTGCCTCCTCCTCTGATGTGTGCTGGGTGAACTCTTTGTTTGGTGCCATGTCGCACATACTGCCCCGTAGAGCTGTTTGACTTTCCGTGTGTGTCTGTCTTGTTTTTGCAACTACGTGATGAGCTCTTACAGGATGATGACTGTGTTGCAGACGTAGAAATCTATAAATCAAAAGCTGTTTGTTAAAAACCACACAATCTGTTTATTGTGTGGTGTCATGGGATATGTGGGAGAATCTTAGGCATATGGATTTAACTCCTCCCTAAAACTGGGCTCGTGGCAATTTGGGCTGATTTTTTTCACCTCATTTTTTTACCTTATTTTTAAGGAGAAAAACTCTTGGAGAGTAAGGATGATTTTTACAGTTTACTAATGTCATATTCTGTTCATATCTTACAATTTTAGAATAGTTCATAGGACTTTTAAAAATGTAAGTAGAGGGGCTGGCCCCGTGGCCGAGTGGTTAAGTTCATGCACTCTGCTTCAGCGGCCCAGGGTTTTGCCAATTCGGATCCCGTGCGTGGACATGGCACCACTCATCAGGCTGTGCTAAGGTGGCATACCACATGGCACAACCAGAGGCACTCACAAGTGGAATAAACGACTGTGTACTGGGTGGCTTTGGGGAGAAGAAGAAAGAAAAAAAAAGATTGGCAACAGTTGTTAGCTCAGGTGCCAATCTTTTTTTTTTAAAAAAAAATGTAAGTAGAGTACTAGTAGTCTTTTTCTTTTAAATATTTACTGGCAAATACTTATTTCAATATCAAAACTGAAAACTTGTTATTATTTTTATTTCTTAGTGTTGAGATTAGCTTTTCCAATATATTTCTCTAGAGAAAGACTGGAAACATAGATGAAGAAATTTGGAATTACTTTGCTTGCTAGTAATTTTCAGCACTGAACATATTGTATACACATTAGGATTCTACTTGATGCAGAATAAAATGTGGAGTATGTCATAGGAGGGGATGCAGTGGGCTTAGAGGGCTGGAGTTAGGAGTTTTAAATCCTGGGGATTATAATTTGTAAATTCATGAGTTAAGAATTAAAAAAGCATTCTAACTTAGCTTATTACTGTTTTTCAGAACATCTACTCTGAAATGAACACATTTTTGAACTGCCGCTTCTTCCTGATGCTGATTGTTTAGTTTTAAGAAGTGGAAATTGATCTTTTTTGTTGTTTGCTTTTTCTTGGTTAATGAATTTCTCACAGGGAGAATTTTGTTTAGACTTAGTACTTGTGAAGACTTAGCAGGATTTCATAATGACAGGTACTGACTTCCTTTCCCATTTCACTCTGAATTCAGATCCCTTTTGCTGATGCTCTGGATTTGTTCCGAGGAAGGAAAGTCTATTTGGAAAATGGCTTTGCTTATGTACCACTTAAAGACATTGTAGCAATCATCCTGAATGAATTTAGAGCCAAACTGTCCAAGGCTTTGGCAGTGAGTATTTCACTTTATTTCCATATTTCCACGTTCACTTTATTTCCACATGTTCACATTTTCAATTACGTGTCTTTGGTAGTTTTCTTCTGTACTTCTTAAGAAATAAGTTAATTTAATTTTCGTAATGACATTCAAATGGCTTATGATGTTGTACTGGTAATTCTAGGACCACTAGGTTTTTATTTATTACTACTCACAGTTAGTTTCCTTTTTCCTAGTAATACTAATGGTGAGCTGATTAATTTTATGAGTGGCCTCTGTGGGTTTCTTCAAGGTCGTGTCCTTTTTCCTTGGAGACGGATTTCACATATAGCACTTCACAATTAGTGTGGCCTGTGGTTGGTATAGCCCCTAGATTTCTGTTCTAAATTGGTATTTGGTGTCAGGAGAGGGCACTGTAGAAGAAAGTCTTTATCGTAAGTACTAGAAATGGTGATACGCTGGTGCTGCAATGAACAGCCTGCTGCTGGGTGAAATTAGCGGTAGCCGTGTTGAGTAAATAACATGATCAGTGCTTTTTAAGAGATCAGTTGCAAGTGTTACAGTTAAGTAATAACATTTTAAAAATACACACATTTAGGAGTATTGATGCCTTTTAATCCAAGTCTAGTTTTTTAATACTTTTTTGGGGTACTTAATGCTGAAGAGAACTTCAAAGTTATGTAATGTGGCTCTTTTTAAGTTATACTGATTAAGATATAGGCCAACCTTCTTTTTGAGTTAAAAATTG
Source organism: Equus przewalskii (assembly GCF_037783145.1). Lineage (NCBI taxonomy): Eukaryota > Metazoa > Chordata > Mammalia > Perissodactyla > Equidae > Equus > Equus przewalskii. The sequence continues at coordinate 54,619,921 of NC_091849.1, forward strand.
TAATATTTTCTGGTATAGGTGATTTTTATTATTGACTCTCTGGGGTTACCTAACCATATATAATTCAGCTATATCTACATTTGGGAAGACTAAAATGCTAACTCTGGTGATGTTAAATAAGGCAATTTATGAAACACCTGGCATCATAGGTGTTTAATAACTGTTAATATTCTTCCTCCCTCTCTAATCCTATGTTTGCTTGTTTTTTATCCTCAGTAAAGTTTTTAAATTGTTTCTTTGCTTGTCTGTGACTTACCCTGGACTAAGATCCGTTTACAGATAAGGACAGTGTCTTTCCCTGCTGTCAGTCTCTGTGGCAGACACTGATGTGACCTACGGTTGCCCATTCCTCTTCTTTTATTATTGTTGGTTTTGTTCACCCATTTTCTCTCTTGACTTTTTGGACAGCATATCTTTGTGTGAAACAGCCATGTACTTTTCGGGACATTGAGCATCCCTTGCCCTCATCCACTAACTGGCAGTAGTGGCCACCAGTCCCCAGGACAAACAAAAATATCACCACATATTTCAGAAAGCTTCTGTAATTTTGGTACCACCCTTGAGCTGATCATGGTGGTTTCCTTCTTTCCAAATTGTTGGTCTGTGCATGTGATGCAGTGTAATTCTGGCTGAAAAATATGAGTTGTTTGGGTGCTTCTGAAAAAGCCTTCCTTCCTAATAAAAATGGGCACATGTGTGTTTGCTGTTCAGTGTATCTTCCTTATACTCTAATGTACAAAGAAAGATATGTGGCAGACTTTTTGCAAATTTTACAAATGTTTTTCTGCTTTCTGGGCAGAAGATGGGGGATCTAAACATACTGAGATTGAAGACAAAACTCCATGAGTTCCTAGGTTAGCAGTAAATTCATTTTTTTTGGTAAATTGCACTTAGACTTTGTAACTTGTTGGTAAGAAATATAGCATTTGAACTTTGAATTCCTTTCTCCTTCCCACCTCCCTCCCGTTTGTGTTTGCCCTCCTCCAACATACTTTAAAAAAAAATTTAATAACTTTTTAGAATTCTGAAATAATTGCAAATGTACAGAGAAGTTGCAAGTAAAAAATGATAACTTTCCCTAAACCGTGTGAGAATAAGTTCCCAACCTGGTGTCTCATCACCAATACTTTAGCGTATAATACCTACAAACAGAGACGTCCTCCCGCATAACCACAGTTCAGCTGTCAAAATAAGGTAATTAGCAGCAATACGTAACTACCACGTAATCCTCAGACCCCATTCAAGTTTCACCAGTTGTCTCGATCATGTCCTTTATTTCAAAATGATCCAATCCTAATTCACGCGTGTTACTTAGTTGTCAAGTCTCTTTAGTCTCCTTCAGTCTGGAATATCTCCTTGACTTTATAACTATGTTTCAAAGGTTACAGGCTAGTTATTTTGTAGAATATCTCTCAATTTGGGTTTGTCTGATGTTTAGATTCGAGTTATATATCTTGAGCAGGAATATCATAGAAGTGATGGTATTTTCTTTTCATTTCATCCTCTCAGGTGACACATGATTTGGATTCATCTCAACTCTTATTGACTTTATTACAATTTACTTACTCATTCTGATGTTGAAAGGCATTTGGGTTTTGTTGTCTTGCTTTTGGTTATTACCAACACTGCTGTTCTGAACATTCCAGGACATCTTAGGCAAACACCTATCTGTTGGTTGTATGCTACGATTGGAATTGTAGGGTATAGGGTATGTCTACGTTCTGCTTTAGTGGATTCAGACTTACTTTTAATGACTTTGTCCTGACTGCCAGTGGGTTGTGAAGAGCTCTGGCCTCAGTGTCTTTGGATTTGATATGAGGGACTTGCTGCTTCAGGCAGTGCTTGGCTCTCTCGTGAGTGGGTCAGGGTCAAGTCTGGTTGAGAAGTTCTCTCTCCAGAGAAGCCTTGTCTTATCATGCAGGAGAATGGGTGGAGTGTATTGTGTGGGAACCTGTGCCGACAGCTGTGGGAGGAGGCCGGAAGGAAGGGAAGGAGTTTCTTTAGGGCTCTGGTGAAGGAGAAATTTCAACCTACTGCTGTGGTCTCTTTATTATCGTCCTTTCCTGTGAGGAAGATTTGACCTTGGAGTATGTAATTAAAAAATTTCAGCCTTATTAATGGAAATATTGTTGTCGGATGAGAAAAATTGCCCTAAAGATTAAAAAACAGATATTTTCATTAGCAGTAGAGGATGAAATAAATGATGCTGGAGGAAGTCTAAGTTGGTAGAAGAATTTTTCCCTAGGCAATTTCTGAAAGCTTGTTCTCAACGTGTAATCATGTGGTGTTTGTGATAATGTGACAAATCTGGGTTTTGAACAGCCTCTAGGACTAGTAAAATGTGGACATTACCTTCTCATTTGATAAGAACTCTTTTCTCACTCTACTGATCCTTTGAGACTCAGCGTGGCCCTGCTTCCTCCAGGAAGCCTCTCCTAAGCCCCAAGATTGTGCAAAGTGTGTCTCCTCCGTGCTCCCACAGCACTCTGCACAAGACCAAGCCATGGTGAAATGGTTCCCAGTCTGTGCTTTCCCTCATCTAAAATGTTAGCTCTTTGAGAGTAAGGGCTCTGTCTTAGTTAACATCTCCTATCTAGTGTCTCATCTAGTACATGGGACCAATGCTTTGTAAAATTTTGTTGAACTGATGGCTACTGAATAATAATGATAATAACTTCCACTTGTCCTTAGTTTACTATTTATGCATTATCTCATTTGATCCTCCCCACAAACCTCTGAGATAGACAGGAATTACAATCTGCGAATAGCTGGGGAAAATGCAGCTCTGAGAGGCAAAGTAATTTGTCCAAGGCTGTGTTGGCTAGTAACTGCTGGAGCCATAACTGGGTCTCAGGTTTTCTTATTGTAAAACTCAGGATCTTTTGATGATAACTGTGCCTGTGTGAGGAATTGTATTGTCAGGGGATTTAGATCTTCAAACTCTGAGGAAATATTGAAAGGCAATTATATTAGGGTAGTTACAGAGCAGGCAAAGAGGGTGAATTTGGAGCTGAGATGCAATAAATTGATAACCAGTTTGGGAAAAGAATGAGGGAAAGATATATTTCTTTGCTTCACATAACAATTTTAGAAGCTTTGACCAGTTCTTTCAGTTAATGGTTTATTTTTTAATAACTTTTTATTTGTTCACTCGTGTATTGTTTTGGTTACTAGTGACACAGTACTTAACAAGATAGATGAAATTTCTTCTCTTATAAGGCTCATATTCTAGTGGGACATAGACAGTTACTAAAGAAATAAACAGTAACAGTGTTATATGTATGAAGGAGCCAGCTGAACAAATATAGAGGCAAGTGCATAAGAGGAAAGTCACTACTGCAGAGGCCCGAAGGAGGGAATCTTGGCATTTTGCGGAATGAGAAAGGCCAGTGTAGCTGGAGTGAGGTGAGCTAGCAGAGAGCGTAGAGGATGGGACTGCAGTGGCTCGATGTGGAACTTTGAATAAACTGGGGTAAGGAGTTTGATTTTTAGCCTAATGTAGTGGAAAACCCTGGGATGGTTTTGAATAAGGGAGTGATATGATCTGATTTATGTTTTAAATAGACTGTGTGGCTGCTGCTTGAAAACTGCTTTGGAAGGTATAGAAGGAGTGGAAGCAGGAAGATTAGTTTATCCCACTAATCTGGATGGTGGCTTGAAATAGGGTGGTTGTGGTGGTAAGACTTGAGACAAGTCAGTAGACTTCAGTTATGGTTTTGAAGTATTATTGACTTGACAGACTGGGCGTGACAGAAGAGGAATCAGGATAATAATAATAATGATAGCTTAAGCTTAATAAAAATGTAGTATTTTCCAGGTGTGTAAAAGCTTTACGTGAATTGACATATTTAAGGTTCATAGTAACCCTCTCACGTGGGTAGCATTATTACTCCCTGAGTCTTGCAGTGTCTTTGCTCAAGCAGTGAGGAGCAGGATTTGAATCCATGCAGTCTGGCTTTAGGTTCTCTAGTCCAGACCACTGTGTTGCTGCCTAGACTTTTGGCCTGAATAATTGATTAAGAGTGATGCCTTTTACCAAGATGCAGAAGACTGAGAGAAGTGCAAAAAATAAAATCAAGTCTTCTGTTTTGACCTTGTTAAGTGGCAGATACTTGTTAGTCATCCAGGTGGAGGCAGCAAGTGTGAGGTTGGCTTCAGAAGTCTGGATTTCTGGGGAGGAGAATGTGAAGCCATGAGACCCTGGGCTCACACGGGAAGAGTATGGTGAGTTAGAGGGAGAGAGGAGGGCCCACAGCTGAGCTTGAGCTTTTGTATACCTCCACTCTGTCATTAAGCAGTAGAACGGGCTTTGTTCTTAAAAACCAGGACAGCTTCTTCAGTTGTAGCTGAGTTTCTTTAAGGCAAATTCTCTTTTTTCTCACCTAGTGTGACTAACTTCACTTTCTCTGTGTGAGACTCATCATTAGAAGGTACTGGTTAAACATAAGAAAAGCAGAAAATGTATTTGTACACTACTAATTTAGGTACAGAAAGAAGGACTTTGAGAAGTTCCCAAGGAAATGATTGACAGGCAAGTAAGCAGCTCTTTTCTGGAGTTGCAGAGAAAAGTAGGGATTTTTTTTTTTCTGAAAAGGATTTTCTTTTTTACATTTTTAGAATACTAGTTGAGTCTCTGGCTCACTAAGTACTTGTTGCTTTGCAAAAATACTCTTTGTTAGCACTTGATCAAGTAATTTTTATTTATAAGGAACTTGGAATTCTCTTAAACCTTTTATTCTTTTAAAAAGCAGTGTTCAGTTTAGTTACTTAAGCTGTGGTTAAATATAATTTTCTTGAATGGTTACTTACTTTGGAATCATACAGGAATTTCCTTTGTCTTATTTGTGTCTAGTTGATTTCCTTGGGTTTTGGGTTGATTAATGTCTGTTCTAATATGGCTTCCTCATTATTTAATGTTATTTTAAACTGGTTGCAGTGAACCCATCAGTGCTGCAGTTAATCTGTCAATATGCAAGCAGTGGATGACACGCCTTCCCCTCCACCTTTACTCCCAGGCTCCGGCCCGTTTATTCTCTCCCGGTACTGAGCTATAGGAAACAGAGCATTGCAGTTGAAAGCCATGAAACTAAGAGAAAGAATTCATTCGTTTTGGGAGAAAAAATAAACATGCTCTTTCAACTTTGAGACACGTCTGTTGACTGAGGATGCCAAGCTGAACTTGATCGTTGCTCTATTTGTGAGATACTGGGTTTGTTAAGCCCTTTATAATGTCCAGTTTACAATTTGTTGTCCATTCCACACATAGTTCTTTAACATATGTCAGGTTTACTGAGTAGTGCCTACGTGGTGCATGAAATGGGAAGTTTATGAGACAGGACTCTGACCCTCAAGAACCCTCTTGTCTAGTAGGGGGAGCTAGGATGTACGTAAAGGACTCAGTGACTAGGTGGAAAATGGGGAGTGTCCTGAGAGTTGTATCACCTAAGCTCAGAGAATTTAGAGAAAAGATAGAGTTGGCACTGGCTTTCATTGATTGGCTGTAGGAAGATGAACAGTTTGCAGAGAGCAGTAGAGATAAATGGTTAGGTGCTGGAAAGCATGGACTACTGGAGATGTGTTTGAACAATAGGGATGTGAGACAGAACTATTTGGGAGAGAAAATGACTTTGGTATTGGGCCTGTTGAGCATATTGGATTAACAGGACATTTTGGTAAATTTGGGTTGAAACTCAGAAGAATGCTTAGAGATTAAGACATAGATTTGGGAGTCATCCACATGGTTGTGGAATTTCAAGCCATAGTAGTTGATGCAATTTCTAAGGAGTAAAGAATAGACGGAAAAGGACCAAATACCAAACTGAGTGTTTCAAGGTTGGGTGTGGCGATCAGGCGGGCACAACGAACTGAATACCAGAAATGAATAAGTCATTACAAGTGAGTCTTGGCATCTTTCTCCATATGTATTTTATTTTAGAAATTGAGGCTTTTAGCACCCTTCATAGAAAAGGATTGAATAAAAGTCACTTTCTTGTTTTACTGAAATCTTCTAGGTTTTTGATAGAGAGGTTTCATTCATTGAAAAAAATCAGTAATGTATGTGAAAGTTCATTAAAAATTCCAGAGTGCTATATATTTTTTAGGTGTTCATTTGAAGGGGCTAGTTCATGTGAAGAATATTTTAAGAGGTTTTGATTTTTCCTTTTATTTCTCCCTATTGTGCTTAGTATAGTTCTGCATTTTGTGTTTATGGAAATTATTGGTGGCAAGAATTTAAATGATTTGCTTATTTCAGGTTCTCTGCTTTCTAGTTCCCAGCCCATGTTGGCAGCACTTAGACATAGAATTTTTAGAGCAGGAAAGGATTTTAGAGTTGTGTGGTAATCATTTGTGTGTTATCTTGTCCTTTTTCTTGGCAACTAGAATGCAAACTCTAGCTATCAGTGAATGTGCTTGCATGTCCTATTCTGCATGGTAGTGCTTGTTAGCACAATGCTTGCTTTTATAAGAGGCTCTCAGTAAAACTTACCAGTCAGGCCTCTTCATTTTGTCCCTGAAAGGTTAGCCCCAGAAAGGTCAAATGGCTTACCAAAACTCATGCAGCTAATTATGAAGGAACCAGGTCCTTTGCTATAGGTCTTACATTCAAGTTTGGAGCCCTTTTGACTATAGTTTGTTGCCTCTCTCCAGGCCCAGTGCAGTACCTCTGCCCCCCTCCCGCTTTCTCTGATTCACCCTCCCTAGAATGGTGTTTCCATTACGTGTTTTAGATGTAGGGTTTTCCAGGGTAGGGGTTCACCCATATTCAACTTCTCCAGGGTAGGGATTGACCATATTCAACTAATGATCTCTGATGCCTAGCCCAGTGCCTCGTGAGGAGTGGGTGCTCAGGATCTCATGAGTTAGCTTGTGAGAGCTGCATGTTTGTATTCTCCGCATTTGTTGAGAGAGCTAGAGTTCAGTGGGGTTGCACTTCAGTGTGCTGTTTCTCAAAGGAAAGCATGAAGTGCCTGATAATATGTGTGAAGTGCTACACATGCAGAATATTTCTGAAATCTCAACTGCAAGAGTTTATGACCTCAAAATCCCTCTGAAGAACTATTGCAGTGGGCTGCAGTCGTTAAAATTGTTCCTCTTTTAACAGTTTTTCTCTGGAGTATAGAAGATGAGAGTTTAGTATTTTGTTTAGAAACTTATGATGCAGGGTAAACCAGACTTAAACTCTAGCTACCTTGAGAACAGCAGCTTCATTCTTCATGGTTGAGCTCACTCTCCACAGAAATTCTTAGGTTACTATATTTGTGTTCACCCTTGTGTCCCTTGCACACCTCCCTCCCCATTCAGAGAAAAGATAAGATCCCCCCTCAACCCTTTTATAAACACTTCTGTTCCTCAGATCATTTATCATGTTTGAGAATTATAATTACCCATTTTAAAGCCTCAGCCTAGACTGGCTAGAAAATATTTAGTATTTTTACACATTATTTATAGTTTATTTTTTTTCGCTGAGCTACATTGCTTTCATTGACACCAGAGTGCACTGAAACACAGATTTTTATCCCTATTACTTACTTGTGATGAGACAATATCAGCAGATTCAGTTGCTAGGGAACACCTGAATACTGAAATAGTTTTTTTTTTGGTAGGTACTTGTAAATTCAATTCTTTGACAGTTCTACTCTCATAGAGCAAAAATTTATTCAGTTGCTACAAAGAAAGATGCATCACCTGTGAGTTTTCCAATTTAAAAATTTTGCACAAGGGGATCTAGGAATACAGAAAATGTTACAGGATTGATTAAGTGTTGAGAGTGTAATTTTTAACAGTGACGGGACATTGAAAAGTAATGATTATGTATACATCTTTGAGTTTCAGTTTTCTTAAAGTTAAGATTTTCTGCTTCATCATTAATGAGAGAAAGAGTAAGAACAAGAGAGAGACACACAAACATACACACACGACACAGAGGAATTTAAACTAAAGTAAAATATTGTATTAATTAAACCAACTTTGTCTCATAGAAATAGGATTGGCCACATCCAATATTAAATCGCCCAGGTCTGTTCTTTTACCATGACACTTAATAATTATGTGCCAGAGAAAGAATAAATATTAAAAAGAAGTGTTTGGTTATAGTCAGTTTGGTTTTCCTTTATAACTGAGTGTCATGTATTTTTGTCATAGTTGTATAATGTTTATAAAAATATTTTTATTGAAGTTCAATTCAGTAATTTTTCTTGAGTATTTGCTATGTGCTACGTAGAAACGCTGGGGACACAAGAATAATGAAGCTTTCAGAGTGCTCAGAATGTGAGAGGGGCAGCAGTGGGGGCGAGATGTCAGCAGTCATCACACGCTGCGGTCAGTAAAAGAGGGGTGTGCTGGGCACAGAGGTAGCGTGGAAAAGAGAGTGGTGAACATAGTGTGGCATCGCAGAGAGAGTTCAGAGATGTCAGCTCTGGGCTGGGTTTTTTGGGGCTCTTTCCTAGGGGTGAGCAATCCTTTGACCTTGTCTTTTTTATGGGCGGGGTAGAGGGTGGGGAATAAGACGACTGTTATTTGTCTTCATTTCTAAGTTCCCTCTGTTTCTCCCTTGTGCATACTCTCGGCTGATAACAAGCCATGACGTTTCTCTATTTAGGCAGGTGAGTACTGTCCATATACCAGTTTCTAATTCTGTACCTTCAAATTTCACTACTTGTTTATTTAATTGCATACATATATTTGAGGAACTTGTCAGGGAGTGCAGAATCCATCTTCTGATTTACATGCATTGTGAATCTTGTGTCTCAGAAATAAAAATCTTATTAAGGCTTAAATGTCTTTTTCCAAGTGACACAGAGAGAACTGTGAACTCAAGTAGGCAGCGTATGCACAGAAATTGGAGTGGTGCAGAAAATGTTATCTGGAATGTTCTAGGAGAATAATGTGTACGTTCAAAACAAAAATAAAAACAAGTGAAAATTGTCCCCGAGTTGACAGAAATAATAGTTGATACTAGAAATAGTCGAGGAATGACAGAATTGAGAATAACCAAATGAGCAGGTTTGGTTTCCCCTAAATTTTTAAAAAGGCACTAAGAGCAGAAGTAAATGTTTTATGAATCTCATTCTGTTTGTATAAAATCCTTTTTATTTTTTATAATTTAATATTTTTGGGGTACATTTAAAACATGTTATTAGGTGAGTTTCAGTGTTTTCCTGCCTACATTTTTAGTTAGAAACCTATCATAGAGTTGTGAGACTTTAGTCATATGGAAAGCACTTAAACTCTGGTTTAAAAAAAATTACAGTTGTCCTTTGTGAAACTGTGATTTTGTCCATATACAAGATTATATTTGTTGAGTTGCAAAACAGTTAGGTGAACAATGTCAATGGGCTTACTGAACTGAGGTGTGAATGGGGTAATGATCTAGAAAATAGAGGACCGAAACTGGAGGGAGATATAGAAGACAGAGTTCTTTCTCATAAATTTGAAAACAGAAAAATAACAAGCAACACTGGTAACCAGAATGTTCTCTTCTATACCGTTCCATCAAAAATTCCACATTTATCACATTGACTATTAAAGGCTAAAATAATGGAAAGAAGATGAAATAATGCTCAATCTTTGAGGAAAAAACAAACTAATAAAGCTTTGGATTTTGGCAGGGCAGCTATAATCCCAAAGAAAGAGAATAACAATTTGCATTTATAGTCTTTTCTTCCAAGTAGCTTAAAGCTTTGTAACTACGTTTTCATTAATCCTTTGGACTACTTTTGAGTTTTGTTTAAAATATTAATAAGGAAATCATCTCTGCTTGAGGATGGTTGAACAAAACTACATACTGAATGAGAGACATAGAAATGACTTCCTTACCTTGATGGCTGCAATGTTTGATGTGTTTCTACTCTTACTGCTTAACTCTTTGGCTAAGGAGTTTATCCTTCAGCAAATATATATCAATTGCATATTGTGGGGCGGGCCTGTGGCAGGACTCACACAGACACACACAGACACACACACACACAGAGTAAATGAATTTGAAAGGGTATATTTTTCCCTTCCGTTTCAAATGATGCTAAATCATTCTTCTCAGGTCAAGAGCCTCTGAACTTTACTGATTTTAGCTGAGGAATTGGCCTGCCTGCTGATGGTGGCTGTGGTAGTGGTGATGGAGGCAGGTTTCTAATTTTTTATTAAGCACTTACTGTATGCCAGAGACTATTAAATTTGTATATGCCTTGTTGGTTTAATCCTGTCAATAACATTATGAGGTGGTTATTATACTTTGAGGAAACTGAGGCTTTACAAAGTTAGCTAACTTATCTAAGATCATAGTACTAGTTAGTTGCTGAGCCAGAATTCTGGGCCAGTGCACCTGAATCCATGTTTTCTCTGCTCATGATCTTTAATAATGTCTTCCTTTTTGTGGGAAGGCGCACAGACAGGAATCCTTTTTCCTTTTCTCTTTGGATCAGTGTTGATGAGCATAACTGTGTCAGTCAGCACCTTACTCCAGAGCGATGGTACAGTTGGGAATTTTACCAGTTAGAAATATCTTAAGTCATTTAAGATATTTAACTAAAGTAGGGGTTATTTTTCTGACCCAAGCTGAGATAAGTGTTTGTGTACTGTACTGCAGTGGCTCAGCAATGTCTGGGCGTGTCTCTTAAATCCTCTCACACTTTCATGATTACTGCCTCTCGGTCGCAGGATCCGTGGCTGCTCCGCTTCAGTTATCACGTCGTGGTAGGAACGTCAGCTGCTTCTGCTGCTCTTCGTCAGGGGAGCAAACCTTTCTCAGATTTTATCCCTTAGTCCTCTTTCCTAGCAAGGGTCCGTTTGTTTCTCTTTGGCGGGAACCAGTGTCTCGTGGTCTCCTTTGTTTGGGAGAGCAAATGTTTTATTTCTTCAGCCGCTTTTGGTCGAGGCAGGCAAGCGAGTAGGTGAGTGAGATTTATCCGCCCTGCGTGTGCTTTGCAGAATTTGGATGAGATGAAATACACTTACATGCAGGTGGTTTGGGAGAGGACTTTCCTGATGTGTAGCTGGTCAGCGTAAGCTGTGTTCCCTAGTGGACCGTAGGACTAACAGCTGATGGTACTGAGGGTGTTGCGGACAAGTTCATGGAACATACCTTTATGTTCGACTAAATGGGCTGGTGATCTTTAGCAAGTTGTGAGGAAAGGAGAGGAGGCTTTAGGGGAGAATGAACTTGGAATTTATTTTTGAGAGAAACTGGATTGAGAGAGAGAAGCTGAAATCGAGGATGTGTTGATTCCATGTGAGACGTGTATATGTCAGGGGCTCCGTAATAAATCACTAGCCAGTCTTTATTCTCTTTTCAGCAGGTGTTTGTGAAATGATCAGATTGACCTTATCCTTATCACTTGAATCACTGAATCCAGATCGATTACTCTTGAGTGATGGAGTGAGGGTAGTCACACTTGATACTCTTGGGAATGGATTCTCTCTGATCCTTCCTGCTCTCATGTCCCAAGTTACCACGTGTGGCTATAGCAAGGGAAGGTGGAAAACACCCTCTCCCTTATGCCCTAGAGCCCTCCGAGTTTGCTCACCAGTGTGAAGGGAAGATCTGCAGACAGTGGAGAAGGTTGCCACAAAAGCAAGGTTATTGTTGTCATCCACTCTGTTGGGCCTGGGTTCCTGGGAGGTGACAAGGTAGCCCTTAACTATATAAAGTACCCATTTAGTATTTTCTCACTTTTAAGAATAAATGCCTTTCTTTCATGTTAGGTTGCTCTGTTGACTGAGGTCTCTTAATTACATTGTTGTTTTAGAACAGGGACTTGGGTGGTGTCTTTGTTTTTGTGTTTTTGTGTGTGACAAAATATGCTGTATTTTATACCAACTGACTATTGGATGCAAAAACTTCAGTAGCTGTTCCTTACTGTTCAAACCTTGTCTCTCAGTTAAACTCTTTGTATCCCCACTCTCACTCTTCCTACCCACCCCATGTCTTATTTTCCACGTACTCATCTTATTACCACTTGCATATTCCGTGAGCTTTCAGCTCCATGCCTTATGTCTTTCCTTTTCTTATTCGTATTTTTTTCCAATTTTTTATTGTGGTAAAATACTCATGGCATAAAATTTACTGTCTTAACCATTTTTAAGTATACAGTGTGGTGGCATTAAGTGTACTCAGACTGTCATGATCCGTCTGCAGAACTCTTTTCATCTTGCAAAACTGAAACTGTGTTGTGTTAAACAATAACTCCCCATGTTCTCCTCCCCAGCCCTTGGCAACCACTGTTCTACTTTCCTTTTTTTTTTTTAATCTTCCCTTTCCCCTCACTGCTCAGCCTCTGGTAACCACCATTTTACTCTCTGTTACTATGAGTTTGGCTTTTTTTTTCTTTTAAGATTCCCCATATAAGTGAGATCATGCAATGTTTGTCTTTCTGTGTCTGGCTTATTTCACACAGCATGATACCCTCAGGGTTCATCCATGTTGTTGCAAGTGGCAGGCATCACTTCTTTTTAAAGACTGAATAATATTCCACGCACCATGTTATCCGTTCATCTGTCAGCGGACATTTAGGTTGTTTCCATGTCTTGGCTACTGTAAATAATACTGCAGTGAACATGGGAGTGCAGATGTCCCTTTGAAATAGTGAGTTTATTTACTTTGGATTATAGTGTCTTTGAATAAACTGTACTTTGACCACCTGTCCTGTTTATAAAATTTTATAAGACAGCTTAATTCTCCTCGCTCAATGTGATTCTAATATATTCTTTGGAAATGTTCTTTTCTCTTTTGGTCCCTCTTAACTCTTCAGCCATATTTCTAGTTGTTTCTTCCCTTTCTCTTGTATCTTCTTTTTTCACCTTCTCTTAGTGATAAAGCAAGGCAAGGCATGAAGAGATGGGAAAGAGAGGTGGGGAGGAATTTATTAGTAAATGACAGTTTTGAGTAAAATGAAGTTCTTATGTTAATGTGGCTTAATGAAAATAATGTGAGAAATACAGAAAAAATTGTTCAATATATTTTAAGGAATTGCTGTTGGGCTTTGTATCCTACAATATTTTGTTTAGGACTCTGTATTGCATTAATTTGTTTATAGAGGTGTCCTATATCATGTCTTTCCATAATTGTCTTTATGTCCTTATTGCTTCCTGGTATAGTAATTGGGGTATAAGAGGTGCTTGGAAAATGTTTGCTGACCTAAACATTCACCCCCCGACTTTTCTTCCACTATTTCTTGAATTTGCCTTGGAGGAAATACTAATATATATGATATATTATAATATGTTAATAAATTGTATATCAATAAGTATATCATTAGTTATATAACAATATCTTAATAAGTATATTAATATTTCTTGAAGGAAATATCAATATGGTAAGACCTGCCCTGGGAGAAAGAGTGACCAGTATCTCTTAAGTTGGCACAATAAAGTGTGCTATTTAGTTAAGGTGGTAAACAAGATGTATCATTGCAGGCAAAATTGCATAATAAATACTATGAGAAAGTAAATTAAGAATATGGAGTAAATTGACAAATCAGAAGATTTTATTGCACCTTTGTAAAGGCATAAAGGGGGAAGAAACTATAATCTACAGTATATTTTATTTATTTTTTACAATATATTTTAAATTTGTATTTTGCATTTTAAAGAAGTAATTGACTTTTGAAAACATTGCACTTTCATAAGTGGGGACATGTACCTAGTTCTGATTTTCATGGGAGGTGAGTGTCCTGTGTGGAAAGCTCCCGACTCCTGATCTCATAGCTGTGGACACCCATGTGAGTTCTTTTTTGGTTTCTGGCAATGAACCACAGTTGTAGTTTTTATTGCTTGATCACAGCTTTCCTCTCTTACTGTGTTTTTGTGGCCAGATATAATTTATGATTCCTGCAGTTCAAATTGTAATTCCTGCGTGTACCATTGCTAAAAGCACATACTACATGAATGATTAAAAAAAGTCTATGAGTGGTGCTTGTTGTTGGACTAGCCAACAATTTGACGTTTATTTTTGCCTTCAATCAGTTCTCAACCTCTGAGAATGCCATATGCTTGCGCCTGTTGTTTTATTTAGAAAGAAAAATCAGTGTTAAATTGAGTATTGTAAGCATCTTAAAAAAATTTGGTTATGAGACTTCTAAGATTTCATATTATAGTGTCAAACTATTCAGCTGCCCTCTTGGTTCTTTGTTTATTATGTTACTAGAATACTTCAATACATTTTAGACTTAATTCATAATTCAGTGTGTTTTGGACATGAATCCATGGTTCAGTGTATAAATGCCCACACACACAAGCATTTACAAACACTCTCCAGTTTTATTTTTTAAACTATTTCCCTCATGACTCTGCTTGTTTGTTACAATATTATGGTAAACAGATTAACAATTTCTGGGAAGATGCAACTAGGAAATAATAAGCAATTTAGTTTAAAGTAGCTTAGGCCTAATGGGCAAGCTTTGTCTTCAGTTTAGATAATGTCTGTTTTTATGTGAATATGTAATTCTTCACTAAAGAAATTTCCAAATGTTGATTATGTTTTACTTTTGGTAGAGAACACTTTGTTTAAGAATTAGGAGAAATTTGAATACCATTGTTCAAATTATATACCCTTGTTGCTTCTACGGTAAGCTTTGTTAATAGAAACCCATCTGTCCTTTATATGTATGTATTGCAGGCTAGTCTGTCTTTCTAGGTCATCCTCTGGAAATAGTTAAAGCTCCTCTTCTTGTGTGTGTGCGCGCGCGTGTGTGTGTGTGTGTGTGTGTGTGTGTTTCCCTAACGGAACAATGTCAGTTATCTTCTTTGTTCTCATTAGTCTGTTTGCTTTAACTGTGCTTAGTATTTCTCTTTAAAGGCCATCCTTGGCGTGTGAGGCATCGAAACTGACATTTTGTTAAGAAATGCTTCACAATGGGGCCTCCTTTTCAGCAGCTGGGCTCTAATTCACTGAAGAATCCCTCGCTCCTGGTTTCACTATCTTGTTCCTTAAGGATCAGATATTCTTTTCCCATGACTCTCAAACAGAGCCATTAAGTGGAAGAGAAGCTATTTGAAATAAGAGTATAGTTTTTTCACTTGTTAAAGATTTGCGACCGATCTTTGGAGAATAAGTATAGTGAAGATTAGAATTATATTTGGCTACATTATACTTTAGATTACTAATATATGCATGTTAATTTTTAATGTTTATGAGCTCTATTTTTTTTTAATAATGTTGCTCTTGTTTTCTTTTTATGATATGATTGGGACTATGCTTTTTATTAGTATTAGGTTTGAATTTTTAAACTAGCTTTGAGATATAAGTTATATACATAAAATTTGCCAACTTTGAGTGTACAGTTGGATGAGTTTTGACATATGTGTGTGGTTGTGTAACCATCACCACAATCAAGATATGTAACATTTCCATCGTCCCTCAAATTCTCTTGTGCCCTGTAGCAGTTAATGCCTTCCTCCCACCCCTGGCCCTGGGCAAACACTCATCTACTTTCTATCATGATGTTTTTGTCCATTTTGGAGTTTCATATACATTGAATCATACAGTATATAATCTTCTGTGTTTGGTTTTTTTTGATCTGCATTTTATTTTCTATATTCTTCTGTGTTGTTTCATATATTGGGAGTTCATTTTTTTTTATTATTATGTAGTATTCCATTGTATGAATGCACCACAATTTATCCAGTCCCCACTTGATGGACATTTAGACTGTTTCCAGTTTTTGGTTATTATGAATAAAACTGCTGTGTACATTTGGATAAATACTTATGAATGGGATCGCTGGGTTGTATGGTAAGTATGTTAATTTTATGAGAAACTCACAAACTATTTCCAAAGTGGCTAGGCCCTTTTGCATTCCCACTCATAGTGTATGAGTTACAGTTACTCTGCAACCTTGCCAAAAGTTGGTATTGTCAGAGATTTAAAAAATTTTTCTTAAAAATTGTGATATAATTGACATATAACATTGTTATTAGTTTCAGATGTACAACATAATGATTCATTATTTGTATATATTGTGAAATGATCACAATAAGTCTAGTTAACATCCATCACCAGACATAATTATAAATTTTCTTCTCTTGTGGTGAGAACTTTTAAGATCTGTTTTCTTAGTGTTTTAAATTTTAACCATTCTGGTGGGTATATGATATCTCACTGTGCTTTTAATTTTCATTTCCCTAATGACTTACAATGTTGAACATCCTTTCAGTCCTTATTTGTGATTCATATATCTTCTTCAGTAAAGTGTCTGTTTGTATCTTTTTCCCATTTTAAAAATAGGGTTGTTTGTGTTCTTGTTATTGGGTTTTATGAGTTCTGTATATATTCTGCAGATAAGTTATTATATATTTGTGTGTATGTGTATATATGTATGTGTGTGTTTTGCAGATATTTTCTTCCACTCAGGAGTTGCCTTTTTATTGTTTTAATGATATCTTTGCTTTTTTGGTGAGGAAGATTAGCCCTGAGCTAACGTCTATTGCCAATTTTCCTCTTTTTGCTTGAGGAAGATTGTCCCTGAGCTAATATCTGTGCCAGTCTTCCTCTACTTTATGTGTGAGACACCACCACAGCATGGCCTGATAAGCAGTGTGTAGGTCTGCAGCTGGGATCTGAACCTGTAAACCCCAGGCCACCGAAGTAGAGCATGAGAACTTAACTACTATGCCACTGGGCCGGCCCCCGTGATATCTTTTGAAGAGCAAAAGTCTTAAGTTTTGATGGAGTCAAATGAGGGTTTTTTTTATGATTCATTTTCTATTTAAGAAATATTTGCCTAACCCGGGAGCACAAAGAATTTCTCTTATATTGTCTTTTAGAAATCTTATCGTTTTAGTTCTTATGTAGCTCTATGATCCATTTTGAGTTAATTTTAAGATATTAAGGTAAAGATCGACATTTATTTTTGTCCATATTGATTTCCAGTTGTTTCAGCACCTGGTAGAAAAGATTATCCTTTCCCTGTTAGATTACCTTGGCACCTTGTTGAAAATCATTTGATCTTGTAAGCCTGGATATACTTCTGTACTTTATTCTGTTCCACTGATGCGTATATCTGTCCTTACTACAATACGACTCTGTCTTGATTATTGTAGCTTTATAATAAGTTTTGAAATTAGGTAGTATAAGTGCTTCAACTTTGATCTTGTTTTCAAAATCGTTTTGGCTCATCTGGGTTTTTGTATTTCCATAAACATTTCAGAATCAGCTTGACAAGTTGTACAAAGAAGTCTGCCACAATTTTGAATGGGGTTGCATTGAATCTATAGGGCAATTTGGAGAGAATTGATATCTTAACAATATTGAGTCTTTTATTCCACAGACATGGTATATATCTAATTTATTGAGGTCTTTTCTCTCAGCAATGTCGTGAGGTTTCAATGTAGAAGTTTTTCACATATTTCGTCTTTTTTATTTCTAATTATTTTATGTTTTTGATCCTTTAATAAATAGCATTAAAGTCTTTGTCATTGTTAAATTTTTGTTGCCAATATATAGACATAAAATTGATTTTTTAATATTTACTATGTATCTTGCAATTTTGCTAAATTCGCTTATCAATTTTAGTAGCCTCTTGGTAGATTTTTTAGTGTTGTCTATATAGATGCCTATGTAGTCTGTGAATAAAGACAGTCGTACTCCTTTCCTTCCAATCTGCCTTCTATTTATTTTTCTTGCCTATTACACTGGCTAGGACTTCTAGTACAATGTTAAATAGAAGTGGTAGGAGTGGGATCCTTGCCTTGTTCCTGATCTTAGGGGGGACACATTTAGTTTTGTACCGTTAAGTATGATATTAGCTGTAGGTTTTTCGTAGATGTCCTTTTATCAGGTTAAGGAAGCTTCCTTCACAGTTTGCCAGTTCGTTTGGAGGGGGGACATGAATGGGTGTTGAATTTTGTCTAATGGTTTGAGCATTTATTCATTTATTGGGATGACCATTTGGTTTAAAAATATTTGTTTAATCTCTTAATGTGGTTGATGATGATGATAAATTTTTTTTGGTGAGGAAGATTGGCCCTGAGCTAACACCTGTGCCCATCTTCCTCGATTTTGTATGTGGGATGCCACCACAGCATGGCTTGATGAACAATGTGTAGGTCTGTGCCCAGGATCTGAATCTGTGAACCCTGGGTCTCCAAAGTGGAGCATGCGAACTTAACCACTATGTCACCGGGCTGGCCCCCTGATTATTCTTTTTTTAAGCATTAAATGAATCTTGCATTCTTGGAATATGTCAAGGTATATTATCTTATTTATATATTGCTGAATTTTTGCTTCATTGCTCATGAAGAATATTGGTCTAGAGTTTTTTTAATATAATATCTATCTGATTTTGGTATCAGGTTAATGCTGACCGTATAAAATGAGTTGGGAAATGTTTCCCCCTCTTCTGTATGCAGTTTATATAGCAGTGTAGCATAAAATATACAATTTAATTATATGTGGAATTATATAAATTATCATCAACTTTTCTTTTCCTCTTTTCCCTTAAAATAAATCTTAACTAAGTTTGTGTTATAAGTTGGTTTAATATTTTATAATTAAAAATGAATATTTTTAATATTGTCTTTTAAGAGCATAGGGAAAAAGCTCTGATTTAAAAAAATTAGGTATAATAGGCTAATAATTTGAGGACAGTAGGCCTTTTCATAGAAAATTTGGAAAAACTTGGAGAGTGTAGTAATATGTGAAGACAAAAAATTTATGTAGTTTATATTGTTGACAATATGGTATTTAGCATTTGGAATCCATTGTCTTCTCTTAATATTATTTCACAAGTATTTCATCAAAATATAATTTTTATTAACAGCATTGTTAATGACTCTCTAATCTATCTTGTGGACATAATAATTTACTTATCTATCCCATTGATATTGCAATTTTACCCTGTTTCTGAATTTTTATGTAATTTAAATTTTTTATGTAAGCCTTTGTTTTTATTTCTGGGATCTTTCTTTAGATGGACTTAGAAATGAAATTATTGAGTCAAAAAGTCTAAATATTTTAAAGCTCTTGCATTTTATGGAACTGCTGTTGTGTGTATTACTTCAGTTTGTATTGCCTCAGGCAACATAGAGAGTATCTGGTTCAACTCTTACATGATACAAGATTTTTTTTTTGAGGAAGATTAGCCCTGAGCTAACATCTGCTGCCAGTCCTCCTCTTTTTGCTGAGGAGGACAGGCCCAGAGCTAACATCTGTACCCATCTTCTTCTATTTTATATGTGGGACAACTGCCAGAGCATGGCTTGATAAGTGGTATGTAGGTCGATGCCCGGGATCCAAACTGGCATACCTCAGGTCACTGAGGCGGAGTACATGAGCTTGCTATGCCACCGTGCTGGCCCTCAGTGATAGAAGATTTTACAATTACAAGTCTTGGCTAATGTGATAGCTAAAAGTAGTATCCTACTGCTTTTAATTCCATTTCTTTAATTACTTGGGAAATATTTTAAAAAATTTCTTGAAGAGTTTTCTAGTCATCCTGAAGAGTTATGCAAAGGAAGTATTAAGGGGAAATAAATATATCAAAAATAAGTTCTGGAAGTAAAAGAAACTGACATAGAAAACAAAGGCGTAAGCCTATAGAATCTACTTAATCTAAGGAAAGGGAAAGTGATTTT
Organism: Equus przewalskii; assembly: GCF_037783145.1. Taxonomy (NCBI): domain Eukaryota; kingdom Metazoa; phylum Chordata; class Mammalia; order Perissodactyla; family Equidae; genus Equus; species Equus przewalskii. The sequence continues at coordinate 54,639,484 of NC_091849.1, forward strand.
AGCTTGTATTAAATGCTCTCATTAGTTTACTGGGAAATGGGTTGATATAAGATATAAGAGCCATGAGTCTCATATTCTGATTTCTTCAAAATATACCAATACTTTATAACTTAGTGAAAGAATCTCAATACTTCTAAGTTTGCTTTTTATGGCTTGAGTCATTGATGAAAGTTTTTGGGGAATAGCTACCTGTTATCTAAAAATAGGTGTCTAGAGCACAGAGCAAGAGACCACATTCAGCCTCACAACTGTGATATTGATCCACTCAAAAGTAGTAATTTGAAAGAAGTGAAAGAAAATAGCAGTGAAACTCAAACTCTGTGAAGCTATGGGCATAAAATTTGGTCTTTTTAGTAAATTTGATAGACAATACAATTTAAGAACATGGACGACTGACAAAAACTTAGAGGAAAAGGAACAATGGAGGGGAATACGTTTGAATTAAAGTGTGTTTTGCTGGGTAAAGAAAATGGGAACTTTTAAAGATTTTATTTTTCCTTTTTTCTCCCCAAAGCCCCCCTGGTACATAGTTGAGTATTAATAGTTGTGGGTCCTTCTAGTTGTGGCATGTGGGACGCCACCTCAGCATGGCCTGATGAGCGGTGCCATGTCCGCGCCCAGGATCCAAACCAGTGAAACCCTGGGCCGCTGAAGCAGAGTGCATGAACTTAACCACTCGGCCATGGGGCCGGCCCTGAAAATGGGAACTTTTAAATAGAAACTTGATGTATATCTTTTTCATAGTAGGTAAATCATTTATAACCTGTCTGTTTCCACAGAACATCTGAGGCAGCTTACAGCAAAACACATTGATTGAAGTAAAAAAAAAAAAAAAAGAAAAATGAAAATTTGGGCTAATGAACAAATCATAACTCTCAAGTGTTAACATGGATGCTGTGTTTGGGCTTCATATTTGGTTGTAAGCTCCCTGGAAATGAAGGCCGAAAGGAAACTAATCATTTACATAGAAAGGAGGGGCTGTACCAGTTTCTGAAATCTAAGACTTAAGGACTGTGCTGTGCCAGTTAAAAATTTTTACTGATGGAGGATATATGAATTAATATAAAAAACAATAAATCATCAAAATGGTCAAATCTTCTAGTATATTTGAAACTCTTGTTAAACACTACAGTAGACATGTATGATTTGTATATCTTGGTATTTATGTATTTGTCTCATCTATCTAGTATTCATTGAGGAGCTCCTAGACATGCAGCCTTGTTGCCAGGGCTTTGAAAGGATACAAATGCTCTTAATGTTGTCCCTGTGTCTTGAAAGCTTAAGTTCTAGACAGGAAGGCAAATGAACAATAGGAAACATTTAGAAAATAATTGAACATAAGCTCAAAGGTACTTGCTGTAAATACATTGGTGTGAACTATGCAAATTACTTGACCTGGGTCTGGAAGCATGTGGCTAAGTGGACAGTAAGTTGTGGGCTGGGAAGAAATTCTGGAGGGCTGCTGCAGCACAGGAGAGGTGCGGCCAGGCTGCATCCTTTGAGTTCAGGTCAGAGCCCAAACAGCATCGGAGTGCAGTCTTCAAGAAGAGGCCACGCTCATATCCTCTGCACAGGATGATCACAAATGACACCCATTCGAAGAACATGAATGTTTTTACGACAATTGAGAAACATAGATTGAAAAGAATAGATGCTTCTTTTTCATCTTTGAATTCTCAACGCTTACCATGCTACTTTGCATAATATAAAGGATTAATAAACGTTTATTGAATGAATGACTAAAAAGAGAAAAATGGGGGAGAGGAGTCCTATAACAATTTGTAAGAGAAATAAAATATTAATCAAAAATAGAAACTTTTGTAAAGAGAGTTTTAAAGAAAGGATTGGGTGATGAGAGCTGTTTAATTTTCTAATATAGTTATGGTGACAACTTGTTGGTATTGTTTTTGTTAGAATCTGGTTTGTCTTCAATATTTAAGTGAAACAATATTAATACATAGGAAGTTGTATGTATTTACAAAATCATCCCATATATGGAGTCGTTTGTCACTAAGCTGGTAGAGAAACCGCAGAGTTTTGAATAGCTAGATGCAGCAGTTGGTGAAGCACTGCTGCTTAATTATCAAAGTTCTTTGATTACCTTGCTTATCACCAGTTAGCTTGCTGGACTGTTAAATATTTGATATTTCTGGCATCTAGCACAGTATTTATGGAATGTATAAAGTAATGTTTAACTGCTTTCTACATATGAGGTGTGGACTAGAAGTGGTTTAAGACAGGATTCTTGGTGAGTAGGTTATATTCTCTTCTAGTTGACATGAACAAATAAACAGACAACAATTAGTGTAGCATAATAAAAACATCACTCATAGCTATGCCAGTTTGGAGAAGGAAGAACTCTCTAATTTGTTAAAGACTGTGAAAGCAACACTGAATAATCTTTAAAACAAAGATAGACGTTCATTAATTTATTCAACCACTTTTTACTGGTTAAAGAAAGAAAAGGAACTATGCATTTCCCTTCTTTTGACAAGTATGTGTGCAGCCATGTAGATCATTGCTAATCCATTAGAACACAAAAGTTGTAAATCATTATTTTAACAGGAATTTAGCCTCATTGCAAATATGTGAATATTTATAGCCAGAAGGTCGCTACAAGGCAGCTCTGAGGAAAATTGTAGTGTACAATAAATGCTAAAAAATTCTTCACCAAACAAAGGGGAATAAGAAGTATTTATAAATCAGCCGGCTTAAAAATAGCCATATACAAATGCCGTAATAATAAGATTGAATGGAGAAAATAACTGGGCAGAAGACTACGTTTACATTAGACAAAATGTGGGGGAAATTTTAGGGAGGAAACTCAAGTAGAAAAAGTGACTATTAGTCAAAAGGGATTTTAGAAACGAAGTCTAGGGCTAAATTAAAAAGATAATGAATGAATTTAGAGTGTGGATAAGGACCAAACTTAGAAGTAGTAATGGGGTAAAGTCCTGTTTCCTTTGCTTTTATATTCTTACTTATTCGTTAAATATTTCAAGATTACCACCTCAGTCCACAGTCTGTAAAGAGGAACTTAGGAAGTTTTTTTTAATTTTTTTTTAAAGATTTTATTTTTTCCTTTTTCTCCCCAAAGTCCCCCGGTACATAGTTGTGTATTCTTCGTTGTAGGTTCTTCTAGTTGTGGCATGTGGGACGCTGCCTCAGCGTGGTCTGATGAGCAGTGCCATGTCCGCGCCCAGGATTCGAACTGACGAAACACTGGGCCGCCTGCAGCGGAGCGCGCGAACTTAACCACTCGGCCACGGGGCCAGCCCCAGGAAGTATTTTTCATATTTTAGTTTTGTCAAATCAGTCAGAAAAGAGATTTTTTTATTTGCTTGCCAAGCCTGCTTCTTTTTCAAATCTCTGCTCGTTCTCATGGGTACAAGTGATGAGGCCGATGAAGAACCAGTTGTGTATCTTCTTTCTTCTAGGAATGTACTTTGGGAAACTGAGATTTAATGGTTTTGGAGCACATTTTCCACAGTGCTTTCTGTATTTATATGCAGTTTACTTTTCTGAGATGTTCAGTCTTCCAAAGAAATAAATCTTTGACCTTAATTTTATATACATATGTGATGGTGGTGGTGGTGATACAAGGGGGACTTCGGCATAGGAGAATTTATTAGGATACTGTTGCTCTATTTAGATAAGAAGTTATGAGAACCCAGACTGGAATGGTGGTGGTAGGGATAGAGGGGAGAGATGAGTGTGAGAGATGTGCCCTGGGATCTTGGTGGCCAGTTGGTGGGGGAGAGCTCTCCCGGGAGAATGGGGTAGGGAGAGTGTGGGGAGTTGCCAATCAAATCCTAGTGTTCAAAGGGTATGTAGAACTGAGACTTACTCTAGATTGGTTTTGGTGTCCAAGAGGGTTCACTTTGGTATATTGGATACAGCGACAAGAGTGTCTTGTTACTGCCAGTGCTTAAAGTCCTTGGTGGCTTTGATGTGGTCTTTGGGTGGTCTTTGTGTAGAGGAAGAACTAGCTATGGCTGGGGGAGGAGGTGTTGGTCTCAGGAACAAGGTGTGATCTCCAGGGCATGGTGGCTGGCAATACTCAGGCAGGGAATTTGGGCTTCAGCCAAGTGATCTGGGTTACAGGCTGGGTCCTGTTCCAGCAAGTGCATTGAAGCGTGCTCACCAAATTCTGGAAGGATTTTGGACAGATCCATTATAGGATTGGAGGCTGGGGCAGGAAGGAGGGGTGGTATGTAGTAGTAGTAGTTGCATTCGTATTTAATTAACCTCACCTTTTGAGTAGTTTTATTGCATTTGGGGATATTTTCCCACTATAAGTTTAGCCTTGCTAGTGTAGGAGTCAGTCTTGTCAATGTAGAAGGCAGTACTCAAATTCTCATTGTCTTTTGTAGCCAGATCCCAGGCACGTGACTTAGACTTCACCAGTTCAACTCCCCTCCCATAAGACTTCGATTTGGAACTGAGGACACAGATTCTGCATAGAGCCTCCATTTTTGGTGGTGCAGGGCAGCAGTGGCTTCCCAGTGGTTGCAAGGTTGATTTCCAGCAATAGGGGTGGTTTTCTTTAGTTCTCTGTGGGGCAACAGCAGTGATGGCCATTTTCTGATTAGTTGCTTTTTGTGGAATGGTTTGGATGTTGTTCCTGGAAGTTTAGCTGTAAGCATAGCTCTTCACCTTCCTAACAATTCTGTGAGATGCCCAGTAACCTCTTTGTAAACTCCTTTTCTCCTAATCAGTCAAGGTCAGCTCTTTTTGTGTTCAACTAAGAGCCAGACTGGTCCTGGCTCGATTAGGAGACGAGGCAGCAGATGAAGACGAGGTTTTTGATGTCGCTGAGTGAGCTTCATCAGAGTCCACTAGGGATTGCTTGCAGCTGAGCCCACGATGTCAGCCAGTGCCTGCTGCTGAGGATGAGTGAGGATGGCTAGAGATTGCCCCAAATCCATGGAGACTCTCTTCAGTGTATTTTGGGATGAACTGGAGGAGAAGTGGGAAATGTGGTGATAATTGTTCTGTTTGGAGGTTGGGGGTATGGAACAATGATTTTAGTTTGGGGCATATTTAGTTTGAGATGCCATAGAAGCATTCACCTTTGGAGATATTTGGCATGTAATAGGAAATGCATTTCTAACATTCAGAAAAGAGGTTGGGGATAGAAATGACAGTTATTCAGCAGACAGTTATTTCAAGGCTCTGTTGAAATTGGATGAGAGTGCTAAGGGTAGCAACACGGAATGAGGAGAGAAGGAGGGTTAAGGACAGACCCTTGGGGAATGTTTGTAATTATGGGGAAGGTAGGGGAAGGAGAGAGTGAAGAAGCCTGAGAAGGAGTGTTCTGGAAGAATGAAAGAGAACTCAGAGGGTGTACTATTTGAGAAGCTCAAAGAAGGTGGCAAGTTCCAAGAGCAGATAATGAGGAGTATCAAATCCTACAGAGGGGAATAAAGACTGAGAAGAGGCTATTTGTATTTTTGTGACTTTGGAGAAAGTCATGGAAAAATAGAACAAAACCATACAGGAGCAGAGCAAAGGACTGAGGTAGTTTCTGGAACAGAAGAGGTTAAGTGGAGATTCTGGTCAAGTTTTGTTAGAAGACTTGGAATCCAAATCATAAAATAAATTCTCAAGCTAGGGAACAACTCATCTTTTTCCTTAACTGATTTTTATCAGGCTGGTTGTTAAGTTTGTCTGTTTGATTAACTGCACTAACGCATCAAATTCTTTTGTTTTAATGAGGCAACAACTCTTCAGTATGGAAAACTTGGGAAAATATTTTGCTTTACAATTTTAGTGTTCACTAAGCGTTATTATGTAAGCTGTAAACAAATGTTAGAGGATTTGAATGTTTGTGACATCTGTGTTTTTATTGTGAACGTGAGACGCTTCCTTTTGTAAGCACTACAATCATCATTGTTAACAGTTTGACCTTGCTTTATGTTCTTGCCAGACTATTCAGTGATAGCTATTTCCTTGTGTCTATTCTTCCTTTTATTCTAGACTTTTGCCCCATCCTTGTAAACCGTGGCTGCATTATTACTGAATGAGAAGCTTGACTGCTGTCGTTGGTTAGAGCCTCCACCACTCAGGATTTTCATCTTTCTGTTTCTTGAAGTGCTGTCTTTTTACATTTTCATTTTCTCTATTTTAAAGAGCTGTCTCTTTATATTTGATATTCTGATAGAATTTATCTGCTCAAAATGAAAGTCTCTGCTCCCTAAGTTCTGCGTTCAACATAATCATCTAGAATAGATATAAGATAGTAGAGCCGGATGAAAGATGCAAAGATGCCAGTCTTAATTTACAAAGGTTTATTGTCAACAAGACTGGATCTTGTACCAGTCTTAAAAATGTATTTTGCATTGTAATTTGAGCTATGGTATTTTCTCAAGCATACAGTTTAAATTTATAGAATCTTATTTTTTTGACTTAACCTATGTAGTCAAATAGGAGACATTTAAATTCAAAATGTGTTTCTTATAATAAAGATTTCATATGTTCTGTCATTATTTTTGTGAAAGTATTTTCAAATTAATTGCAGTTCACTTTCAATTTATGGAAGATGATCTGAATATTAGTACGTATCACAGAACTTTAAGGATACTTCAGTGTTCATCTAGTTTAGAACCTAAACTGCTCTATAAATTATTCCTTTATGTAAATAAAAGCTTAAAGTATCTTTTTTATTGGTTTTATTTATGACATAATCCTAGGCAGCAGACACAGTAGGTATAGTCTCATTTGATCCTTGTGATGGAGAGTTACTCCTATCCTTATCACAGAGGTGAAGAAAGTGAGCCTCGGTGAGGTTGGTTTGTACCTGGTCGCTGTCTGGTGAAGAATGGATATATATTAGGTATTTTGAATTCCTAGCCTGATATTTTATTTTAACAAACTATTTTGACAGAGGTGTTTATAAGATAATTCATATAGTCTAGAAATTAAAATTTTTTCATGTTATTTGCTAGTAGCTATATTGACTATGCTGACTACTGAAATTTAGAATTTTACTTAGAGACCAAGTTGCTGTACAAAAAAAAAAAAACCTTTTAAAATAACCTTATTAGAACTAACATATCAGAATTTCAACGGCAATAATACCATTTATATTTTTTTCTTGATGGAATTTTTTTCCCTATGGTGTATTGCTAGTACACAAATGACAGTGTTTTATGCTAAGCAAGTTTTTTCCTAGATGCAGCAGAGCTCTGTTTACACTGTGACCTTTCAGAATAAATTGGCAAGCATGCTGGATGCTAAGAGCTAAGAAGGAGTGGAAAACTCTAGATTTTTGCTGGTGAGTCTTTGGGATGCTCCATTTACTTGAAATCTTAAACAAGGAGCTGACAGACTTCATTTTGAAGCATGAATGTTTCAAAATGATGATTAATGAGGAGCTTGTCACTTAGAATTCACTTCAGGTACTTTTTCCAGTGTTAGCCGAAAGTAATTCCTTGTAACACAAATGGATGGTTTTTATAATATGCACACGCAAGGATGGTATAGTAAGGTAATAATTTAGCAACACAATATGAGCCTGGTGTCCTTGGCCTTTTTTCACTTTGAAGTTGACTTGTTAGCCTATTAGAAAGCTTATTTTCGTTTCCTTATAAGTATTATACCTTGCTATTTTTCGGAAAATTTATAGTTTTTTTTCCTGTCTGAGAAGTTCTAGGTTTAGGAACATATTTTAATAGACTTTTACATGCGTTCACATGGTTCAGTGTTCCATCATGATTCAAATAAGTATGTGTATAAACTTCATTTTAGGCCAGTGAGCTGAGAAATGCTGCAGTTGACAATATGGAAAATTAATCAGGGTCAGTCAGTTGATAGTTAACGCGAAAGAAATCTAGAATGCTCCATTGCAAAATATGAGGCAACACAAACTTTATGTTGGACCCTGTTGTCCTGAATGGGTTTGAGGGATGGGAACCTTGACAGTAGGAGGGACATGAGTGCTGTGGATGAGGCTGTGGCATCAGGAAGCTTGAGGGCAGCTGGATTAGGTCTGGTGAGATGTCAGCTGTTACTAGGCATAGGATTTAAGTTGAATGTTCAGGGCTTAAGATGTGGTCATTGTGAAGTCCTTTTGAGATAATTATGGCGACGTAGCAAACTAAGCTTGGTATGTGCAAAACCAAGGGAAGCTTCGTGTTGCCTTAATAAATATCTCTGACCAATTTAATGCTGAAGGACCCAAGGCCTCTGGTGGGTACAGCCCCTAGAGTAGTCCTCAAATGATTAAAGGTCCATGTTACTTCAATAACTGATCCCTGTGAACCACTGCATCATCCACTAGTGCAGAGCTGTAAGAGTCCATGTCTGAAAGTGCGGTTACACCTTTTGGCTCTTTTTGGAGTTCTTCTTGTGTGTGTGCCTGCACGGGTGTGTGGTGTGTGGTATGTGTATGCCTGTGGGTGTGGGCATGTGTATGTATCTACAAGGTTGCAGCTTGATTGAAGCTCAATTAAGGTCTGTTCAAGCTATGTTCCCAACGTTTTCTTTTTAACACCTTATTTCTTGGGAATAGCATTCCTGCTTTTTTGACTTTGGGCTGACCCCCAAAATCTTTGTCTGAGGCCAGTGGTGGGGGGATGGGTGCAGAGGTAGGCATGGGTAAAATTTAGCCAGCATGGGTTGTGGAAAAGTGCATTTGTTTATGAGAAAAGCACAACAAACAACACAAGGATTTAATTTAAACATCAGATACTCCCAGAAAGTAGAGGCTTTCTCTGTTTGTTCACTCTTCGTTAGCTCTCTAGAGTTTAACTAAAAGACCAAGAAGAATTAAATTCTTGTTTGTCAAAACCCATCTTACAGTGCTTGAAGTAATGTACTTATTAACGTAGAGATAGTAAAATCCTAGCCAAATTAGAGCATATAGGGAAAAGTTCTTTAAGTTGTATCAAGGGAGAGATTAAACAAAATTGAGAGTCTGGGCAGAGAAAAACAACCAGATTTTAAATATTTAGTTAATTACATGAGAACAGCTGCAAAAGATATGAGCACGTGCCTGACTCCAGAAGATGGCCTGAGTAAGTACGAAAATAAAGGTATGGAAACTTCTCCAGTAATTGGTACACAGCACATCAGGTATAGAGATATTTGCAATAGCTTCATTAACAGACTCTATCAAATTTGGGAAACTCTTATACTAAGGAGATTGAATTACCATTAAATCAAGGAAACAAACAATGATACTGGTCTGTAATTTAAGGGAATCTTATGTAGAATAATACATTAAAAAGACATCAAGTTGGATTCTTCAAGTGGAAGAGATTGGAATGTGCATTTCTGACTTCATTATTGTGCCCGATGCTAGAAATACCTTTTTTAATCAGCAGTCTTTATATAAAAGTTATTATTAATCTTGATGAAGTCAGCATAATTTGAGACAACTGAAATATATTAATTATTAAATGAACCAGCAAGAATCACTTCAGATCTTTTATATATATGCAGATAAATGCTATTCAAATAAAGTAACTAAAAAAAACCTTGATAGTGTTCCCTCAGTATAAGGTAGAGAGATCATGAATGAATCAACAAACATACGTACATGTAAATGTTTTTTTCTTGGTTAAGTAGGAACTATAGAATTATACTTAGGAATAGCTTTGACTTTTCAAGCTCTCCTCACACAAAATATGTACTGTGTCTATCTACTTTTTATTGTATTTGTATTTAAATTATCTTTCTATTTCCTTTTTGAGAAAATAAATATTTGTTTATTTGATTTGGATTCTAAACACATTTTTTTCATGGAATTATTTTAAATTATTCATAGTGTGGTCTAATTTGTAATAACATTAGATATTTGGAATGTTGCTCAAAGATTAGAAATCTCCTTTGAGCATGTGAAATACTTGGTCAACATAAACCTAATGGTCTCTTTAAAGAGAGATAAACAATTCTCAGAAGCCAGGAGTCCTTCATAGTCTGTGTAACGATGAGGGTCATTTAGGAATTCAGTTCCAGGATACGTTCAGGAGGCCACAGATCTGAGGGACAGAGAGTGGCAGAGACAACAGTACATCACGCTTAGAAACAGTGTACCTTTTTATTAATTCATATTCTCCCTAGTGGTCAATTGAAGTACTGTAAAATAGATGGAAATTCAGAATGACAGGGTTTTTAGTCAAATATAAACCTGTTTGGGGCCAGAAGGGACCCTGAACCTAGACTTCAGTGTCAGATGCCAGTTTCCTGTTATGAAGGAGTTCTAAAGCAAGTATATATGGACAGCTAATGACTCGACACTTCTTTTCATACAAGAAACATTATAATTTGGATATGATGTCTGAAGATATGTAAGGTAGCTCATGTAGTGTTTACTCAGATATAATTTACGCATAATGAACTTCTCATACGTTTTAAATATACAGGTATATAGCTTTTGACAAAAGTGTACACTTTTGTATATACAGTATACACAAAAGTATACACTCATGTAACCACTATCCCAAACACAGTTTAGAACTTTTCCATCTTCCCTTGTGCTCTTTGTAGTCAGTCTTCTCCAGCTCTGGCCCAACCAACCACTGAGTGATTTTGAATATTGTAGATTAGTTTTGCCTGTTTGAGAATTTTATGTAAGTGGGATCATGCACTATGTACTTTTTTTGTGTCTGGTTTCTTCTGCTCAGCAAGATTCCTGTATGGTTCATCACTTGTGTTCTATTCCTTTCTATTGCTGAATAATATTCCATTGTGTAAATATCCCAAAATGGGGAAAAGATTTGAACAGACATTTTACAAAGGCGTGTATATTAATGGCCTCTAAGTATGTGAAAAAGATGCTGAACATCATTTGTCATGCAAGGAAATGCAAATTAAAGCCAAAGCAAGATACAACTACACAGCCTCTAGAATTATATTAGGTATGTGGCTTAATTTTAGACAATCAGAATTTTTATATATGTATATATATATATATATATATTTTAAAGTAAAAATTTATTTGTATCCTTGAAAGTGGTTTTATTATAATTAAAAAACTAGTAATACTGAGTTTTGACAACCAAATTGTATTCTCATGCATTGCTGTTTCGGGGGTAGAGTGGTACAACCACTTTGCAAAATAACTTGGCAGTTTCTTTTAAAATTACATGTATGCTTACCATATGATGCAGCAGTCCCACTCCTAGATATTTACCCAAAAGTAAGCAAAACATATCTCTACACAGACTTGTTCATGAATATTCATAGCATTTTTATACATAAAAGCCCCAAACCAGAAACAACCCCAAATGTCCACCAACAAGTGAGTAGATAAATGCATTCTGATGTAGATTTGATTTTGTTCTCGTACCTGACATTTGTCCTTGGCTAACTTAGAAAGGTCTAAAATTTTCAGAAATTTTAATATGGAAATATTCTTTTTTTTTTTTTTTTTTAAAGATTTTATTTTTCCTTTTTCTCCCCAAAGCCCCCTGGTACATAGTTGTATATACTTTGTTGTGGGTCCTTCTAGTTGTGGCATGTGGGACGCTGCCTCAGCGTGGTTTGATGAGCAGTGCCATGTCCGCGCGCAGGATTCGAACCAACGAAACACTGGGCCGCCTGCAGCGGAGCGCGCGAACTTAACCACTCGGCCACGGGGCCAGCCAGATATGGAAATATTCTTGAAAAAATAGGTCTTTGTTAAGCCAAAAACCACAATAGAATCCTAATTTGTTTCATTCCTAACACATTAAAAAGCAGTGGATTTCTGCATTGTGCCTGTGACCTAGAGTAAGCTAGTAGAACCTGACTGAAAATGTGGCCCAGTCATCTTCTGCCTGTCTGACAATAGCTGCCTCCTGAAAGTTCTCTTCTCCTGTGTTAGAACAGAGACATCTAGAAAATGGGATGGACTTCTGTATCACAAATTGGCTTAAACAATAAGCCAGTTTGTTTTGATTCCTCCCAGGTTCTTTTAGTTTTTGTTAGCAGTTTTCTTATTTTCCATACTTCGTAGGTATTTAATAAGATTTTGGGAAATGTATGTGTCAAAAACTATTAGATTGTCTTTTAAACCAAAAAACTTTTCTGGAATTGTATTTTAACTGTATCATTCAAATTCTCAGCCTACTGAATAGTGAATTTATATCAATGTTGTCTGTATTGTAGTCATATTCTCTTTTGGGTTTGTGGTTTATAAATGAAATTAAGCTGTATTGTATGAATTCATTAAGGATGATGAATTAAGAGCCCAGTCAGGAATACTTACTGAGATGGTGAGAAATCATAAGATCACAAGTCAGAATTCCTGACTCCTTTACTTATGGTTTGTGTAATATAATGCTGCTTTTTCTTGAAGTAAGAATACTATAAATTTGAACCTTATTCTCATAAATGAAACTTTACAGATTAATTGCAAATTTCCAGCTGCTTCAAATTAATTTAAATTTGTATGGAAAACTCAGATAGTGATTGTTTCCTAAGGGGATTCTAGGAATCCTGTGGCTACCATCTAGACAGGAGAAAAGCTAACTTAAAAAAAAAATTATATTAGGTAGGTGGCTTAATTTTAGATAATTAGAATTAATGTGGGTTTTTTTTTTAAAGCCAAAGTTTATTTATACCCTGGAAAGTGGTTTTTTTAAAGAAAAGTTTACACACAAAAAATGTGTTAAACCTGTCATTTTCTTATTGTTGAAATGTAATCATTTTGAGGCAACTCTCCAGTAATTGAAAATGAGTCAATACCAAGAAGTAAAGTTGTTTACTTTTCCCCTCCATCTTGTTTTATTGTTTCCAAAATTAAACCTAGGCAGTATAAAATTAACAAAGAGAAATTGGTATGAAATTGCTCTTGAAATCCTGGACTATATATTTCAAGGTAAATTATTCAAATCCTGATGTAAAGATGCTTTGAAGAAAGAAATAATAAAACCATTGATAATCTTTGCCTAAAATGTTGATTCTCAAATATTTTCCACTAGGGCTCCCTCTTCAGGTTTTCTCAGCCCCTTGACAGCACCCCGGTGGTATTGTGATGGAGGAAAGTCTGATACCATAATTGTTTCTTTTGGGGTGTGTGGAGGGAGGGCGTTGTGCTGGCAGCATAGCCTCTAGGCTTGGTTCTCCATGCTTCTCCAGAGAGTCTGTGAGCTGTGAACATATATTTTTAACTTTTTATTTGGAAATGAATTTAGACTCACATAGAAGTTGCAAAAATAGTCCAGAGAGTTCCTATTTCACCTCTCACTCAGCTTTCTCCAAAGATAACATCTTATGTAACCATAGTACTGTTCTCAACTAAAATATAGGCCTTTCTCAGGTTTTACCAGGTTTTATATACACTCTGTGTATGTGTATGTGTGTGTGTTTGTGTTCTGTGAAATTTTACCACATGCGCTGATACTTGTAACCAGCAACACAGTTGGGATACAGAAGTTTTTCATTATGCCAAAGAAACTTTCTCATGCTGCCTCTTTATAGTAACACCTTCCCTCCAACCTTGGCAACTACTGATCTGTTCTCCATCACTATATTTGTCTCACTGAGAGTGCTTTGTAAATGGAACCATACTGTTATGGGCTTTATTGTGTCTCCCAAAATTCACATGTTGAATGATATAGCACTCAGTACTGTTAGGATGGGCCCTAGTCCAATCTGACTAGTGTTCTTACAAGAGAAAACTTTGGTACACAGAGACACCAGGGGCGCAAGTAACAGAGAGAAGGCCGTGTGAGAACGTAGAGAGAAGGCAACCATCTGTGAGAGGCCTCAGGAGAAATCAGCCCTGCTAACACCTTGATCTTGAACTTCCAGCCTCCAGAACTGTGAGAGAATTAATTTATGTCATTTAAGCCACTCAGTCTGTGGTTTTTTTTTATGGCAGCCCTAGCAAACTAATACGTACACAGTCTGTAACCTTTTAAAATTTCTTTTTTTTTTAAATCAGCATAATTCTCCATCCAATAGCATATCAGTAGTTCCTTCCTTTAATTGCTAAGTAACCTTTCGTTGCGCCGATGTACCACAGCTTGTTTATCTGTTCACTCATTAAAGGACATTTGGGTTGTTTCTAGTTTGGGGCCATTATAAATAGAACTGCTATAAACATTCATGTACAGGTTTTTGTTTGAGTGTAAGTGTTTATTTCTCTAGGGTAAATACCCAGGAGTAAGATTGTCGAGTCATGTGGTAGGTGTATGTTTAACTTTATAGGAAACCTTCAAGCTGGTCTCCAGAGTACTCGAGCCATTTTACATTTCCACTGGCAACGTATGAGAATGCTCTGCATTCTTACCAGCACTTGGTATTGTCAGTATTTTTTATTATCGCTGTTCTAGTAGGTGTGTGCTGGTATCTCATCATGGCTTTAGTTTGCATTTCCCCAATGACTAATGATGTTTAACATCTTGTCATTCACTATTTGCCATTCCTATATCCTCTTTGGTGAAGTAATTTTTTCTGTTTTAGTTCAGATATAAAGCATTGTAAACCTAGAGCCAAGGCCAGGAAACTGAAATTGAGGATGGGGATGCAGGTCATTTGGCATTAGGGGAAGTAGGATACTTTAGGGGCTGGTGAATGGTTAGTTCAGCCACTATCTAATAGCTTTGAATTGAGTTCTGCAACTGGGGTCTGTCCTTGGTGTTGTGCTTTGTGTTGTGTTAGGAAAAATCAGTGCTTGAATGAGAAATCTATTTTGCTCGAGACTGTTAAAATGCATGAATGTTACTCATGAAGGATAATGAGTGAGCTAATTTCTACACCTTTGTAGGTATGCTCATAGTATTATATGGGTTAGGCGGTGAGTAGCTGGTAAAAACCAGAATCCTGAAGACATTGGATTAAAGGCTGAGTCTATAAATAAGTGATGGAAAACAGAAAGCAATTTATATGAAATGTTAGCTTCTAATAGAAGTTTCTCAAATCTTGAAAAGCTACTCTTGAGAGAAGCAAACTAGACCAAAGGAGGAAGTAATACATATAGTTAAATTCCTTAATGTGGGTTTTGAAGATTATTTGGATAATGAATAATTTTTAAATGTATCCTCTGTTGATTTCAGGCATTTTCTTCAAATAAACTTATCCTAGTTTTTATGGGACTGATTGCAGAAAACCGAAACAGAAAAGGTTTTGCGTGTTTTGAAGGTTCGTCGTTTTACATCAGACCGCTTTGTTACAAAGCATTCATAACTGTTGTGGATTTGTAGATGCCAGTTTTAGGGATAGTTTTAAGAGTCAATGCTCCTACACACACACACATATGCGTGCGTGCGCACACATATACACACAATCTTCCTTCAGTCTGTTACTTTCCCTTTCCTTTGGATGGGACATTTCTCCTCATCTGTTCTCTCTCTTTTTTAACGTGTGCACATAGAAACTAGTAAATTACTATTCCGAGGGCTCCGTGATCTGTAGCACAATGGAGAGCACGCTCAGAGAAGCGTTGACTTTCCTCAGGTGCTCACATCACCAAACCATCTTTCCTTCCCTTATAGAACAACTGTGAATGCCTCAGTTCTGTTAAACGTTCTTCCCAAACATCAGTGATCAAGACAGGACGGTCTTGACGTGCCTTTAAAGAAAATTTGAGCTGTTTGTTTTTGAGAGATAAACTTAGGTATTTAGTTATCATGCACCTAATGATATTTTCATGTAAAAGCTGCTAAGTGTATGTTGGTATTGTGGTCCAGATCTGGCTTTGTAACTCCATTGGGCTGATCTTCTCTCTCTTCTTCCATTTCCAAACATAACATTGTCTCATTCTTTTAAGTTAAGATTTCCTAAAATATATATCCATATATGTGTGTGTGTGTGTGTGTGTGTATGTTTTATTTCTATATATCTTTTGGACTTAAAATCTTAGAATTGTGTGAGTAGGTGTGGCTGAAATGCGGCAAGACTGAAGCAATCTTCTTAGATTTAGGTTTATCATAGCATTTGGTTTTACCATCAAAATTGTAAGATATTAAAATGTTTATTTACTTCTTTAATTTAGATGTAGTCTATTCCAAGTAGTATGTTATCACCAACTTAGCCTTTGTAAAATTAAGATGAATGGAATAATGGCATGTAAGACTTTTTTGTGAAAAAGAGAGGAAATAAGATTTAAATTTGCCAACTCTTGGACTTAATGAACTTGGAAGTATGAGAAATGAGAAAAGCTTACTTTTGGGGGTTGATATACAATTGCTTTCATGAAGGAAATTTGTTTAGATTCTAGTGAAATGGCAAAGTAGGAAAATTTCAAAACTTAAGATTGTTGTATTAAAATACCAAGAATTGTATTCTTATTTTTTGTGAAGCAGGAAGACCAAAAGGTATTGAATGAGGAATCTGGGAGGCCAGAGTTCTGTTCTCCTTGTTCTGTGATGGGGACTGTCAAAGCTCAAGAGAGTGGGCACAGTAGCTTCTTTTTTTTAAATTTTTTTAAAAGATTTTATTTTTTCCTTTTTCTCCCCAAAGCCCCCCAGTACATAGTTGTATATTCTTGGTTGTGGGTCCTTCTAGTTGTGACATGTGGGACGCTGCCTCAGAGTGGTTTGACGAGCAGTGCCATGTCCGCGCCCAGGATTTGAACCGATGAAACACTGGGCCACCTACAGCGGAGCGCGCAAACTTAACCACTCGGCCACGGGGACAGCCCCACACAGTAGCTTCTTAAGAGAATGGACGCAAGAAACCTGTTTACCTTGAGTATAGCCAATTAGCATGTAAAACATTTGCATTAAAAAAACCTCTGTAAATACAGTTACCATGGCATTAAAATAAAAATTTCATTTTTCCATTTTACTCTTAAAAGTATGACAGTTGAAAATGATTTTGGGGGCTGGCCCTATGGCCTAGTGGTTAAGTTTTGCATGCTCCACTTTGGTGGCCTGGGTTTGGTTCCTGGGTGTGGACCTACACCACTCATTGGTGGCCATGCTGTGGCAACAACTCATATACAAAATGGAGGACGATTGGCACAGATGTTATCTCAGGGTGAATCTTCCTTAAGCAAAAAGAGGAAGATTGGCAATGGATGTTAGCTCAGGGGCAGTCTTCCTCAGCAAAAAAAAAAAAAAAAAAAAACCCCACAAAAAACAAAAAAACAAAAAAACCCACACGATTTTGGAAATAATTTCTATAATTCACAGGTGTATGTAACAATATTTTTCATCTTTTTCTTTTTAAGAGGCTTATATGCCTGACAGGATGTTAAGCTCTTTTAAAATTGCTGTAGAACTTTGAGGAACTGAGTATCTATATGATCATCTACATAGTAGGCAGTCAACTATTTGTTTATCTGATTTGAAAAACTAAATTTTGTTATGTCTTAGCAGTGTTAGCAGCATGCCCAAAGGATAGTCCACCCCATACCATAACTTAAACAGGAATGTTTACTAGAAGTAGTTGGCAATTTTAATTGTCAAAACAAGCAATACAACTTTTCCTGAATTCTTCTGCCAGTGGTAGTGCTGCTAAATCAGGAGTTGGCACACAACGGCTCTGCAGGCCAAATGTAGCCAACTGCTTATTTTTATAAATGAAATTTTATTGGAACACAGCCATGCCCATTCTTTATGTATTATCTATGGCTTTGATGTCAGAGTTGGATAGTTGTGACAGAGACCCTGTGGTCTTCAAAGCCTAAAATATTTCCTGTCAGACTGCTGACCTTAGTGCTTAATGATGGCATGGAAAAAATATATGTAAATCTTTGTTTTGTTTTAATTTGTGTTGAAAGACTAGCATTCTTTCTTGGTTAAAAGCTACAGGGGCCGGCCCCGTGGCTGAGTGGTTAAGTTTCTGCGCTCTGCTTCGGTGGCCCAGGATTTCACTGGTTCGGATCCTGGGCACAGATGTGGCACTGCTGGTCAGGCCACGCTGAGGCAATGTCCCACATGCCGCAACTAGAAGGACCCACAACTAAAAAATATACAACTATGTACCAGGGGGCTTTGGGGAGAAAAAGGAAAAATAAAAAAAATCTAAAAAAAAAAACCAAAAACCAAGCTATGGCTCTACACCAAAGGAAGTAGGGCACACACGTTGGCAACTGTTAGGATCTTTTGGGAGGCAATTCATTCTCTTAGTGAAAAGCAGAAATTATTATTATTTTTTTCTCTCTTTTAAAAAATTCTTTTATTGAGGTAACGTTGGTTTATAACATTATATAAATTTCAGGTGCACATCATTATATTTTGATTTCTGAGTAGATTACATCATGTTCACCACCCAAAGTAATTAGCATCCATTGCCACACACATGTGCGAATCACCCCTTTCGTCCTCCTCCCTTCCCTCTTCCCCGCTGCTAACTACCAATGCAGTCTCTGTCTCTATGTGTCCATTTGTTGTTGTTTTTATCTTCTGTTTATGAGTGAGATCATGCGATATTTTACTTTCTCTCTCTGAGTTATTTCGCTTAGCATAATACCCTCCAGGTCCATCCATGTTGTCACAAATGGCCGGATTTCATCATTTCTTATGGCTAATTAGTATTCCATTATGTGTATATACCACATCTTCTTTATCCATTCATCTCTCGATGGGTACCTCGCTTGCTTCCAAGACGTGGCTATTGTGTATAATGCTGCAGTGAACATAGGGGTGCATATATCTTTACACATTTGTGTTTTCATGTTCTTTGGATAAATACCCAGCAGTGGAATAGCTGGATCGTATGGTAGTTCTATTCTTAATTTTTTGAGGAACCTTCATACTGTTTTCCATAGTGGCTATACCAGTTTGCACTCCCACCAGCAGTGTATGAGGGTTCCCTTTTCTCCACATCCTCTCCAACACTTGTTATTTCTTGTCTTGTTAATTATAACCATTCTGATGGGTGCTAAGTGATATCTCATTGTGGTTTTGATTTTCATTTCCCTGATAGTTACTGATATTGAACATCTTTTCATGTGCCTGTTGGCCATCTGTATATCTTCTTTGGAGAAATGTCTGTTCAGATCTTCTGTCCATTTTTTAATTGGGTTGTTAGTTTTTTGGTTGTTGACATGTATAAGTTCTTTGTATATTTTGGATATTAACCCCTTATCAGATACATGGTTTGCAAATATCTTCTCCCAATTGTTAGATTGTCTTTTCATTTTGTTGACGGTTTTGTTTGTTGTGCAGAAGGTTTTTAGTCTGATGTAGTACCATTTGTTTATTTTTCTATTGTTTCTCTTGCCTGGTCAGACATGGTCCTTGAAAATATACTGCTAAGACCAATGTTAAAGAGCGTACTGCCTATGTTTTCTTCTCATCATTTCAGGTCTTACATTCAATTCTTTAATCCAGATTGAGTTAATTTTTGTGTATGGTGTGAGATAATGGCCTACTTTCATTCTTTTGCATGTGGCTGTCCAATTTTCCCAACACCATTTACTGAAGAGACTTTCCTTTCTCCATTGTATGTTCTTTGTTCTCTTGCCGAAAATTAGCTGTCCATAGATGTATGGGTTTATTTCTGGGCTCTCGATTCTGTTTCGTTCATCTTTGTGTCTGTTTTTGTACCAGTACCATGCTGATTTGGTTACTATAGCTTTGTAGTATAATTTGAAATCAGGGAGTGTGATACCTCCAGCTTTGTTCTTTTTTCTCAGGATTCCTTTGACTATTGAGGGTCTTTTGTTGTTCCATGAATCAGAAGTTATTAAATGAGCTCTTCCTTAACTAGCCATTACATTTAATCTTAAACAGCAGCCAGAAGTTTTAACGGTTGAATAAAGGTGACAAACCAGTGTCTTTTAAGAAGTTAACAGTTAAATTATACAAGACACTCAAAGCAGGTGTTTAGAACCATTTATGTTCGTATTTTATTTTGTTTGCTCCACACTCTATAGCAAGTTATCTCATTATGTTTTATGATATGAAAATAAATTTTTAATTTTTTCCCTAAAGCCTGAGTGAGTCTATTATGTGCCGTATCTAGAGAGACTTGCCTTTGAATCCTGCTTTCTCCAGTTAATAGTGTGTGGACAAGTAACTTTACTTCTCTGTGCCCTGGTTTTCTCATTTGTGAAATGGGGACCACAGTAAGACCTACCTCACAGAGTTGTTGGGGTGATACATGGAAAGCACTTACTACAATGTCTTGCCTATTACAAATGACTAATGTATGTTGTTATTAGTATGATTTGCTTTTATAATACTTTAGTGAAGCTCCTCTAGTCACAAGGTGGCAGCCTCTGTTATTGAAGGCAGTGTGCTTGAGTGAAGGTAAAAAAAAATTCACAAGACTTTGCCCTGAAGCCCCAGCTCTTTCTGTAACAGCAATAACTGTCAAGTGATGCTGTTCATATGAGATATCAGAGTTGAAAAACCAACCGAGGAGCCACATTTCTGAAGTAACACGGAGGTTATCCATGTCATAGAATCAATTTCAGTTATTGAGTCACAAATTAACTGAGGCAAATGTTTCTTTTAATCCCTTGATTTAAGTTTTTTCTTTTTGTTGCTTGCCTTCTGCCATTTAAATATTTTTCTCCCCCGGCTTGAGTTTATGAAAGTGTGGTGCACTTTTAAACATATCAGATTCCTGGGTGTTTTCTCTGACCTTGCTGAGTCAAAACCTCTAGGGATGGGCCCTAGGTGATTCTCATGCACACCGAAATCTGAGAACCAGATGAGGGGAACGAAATGATTTGAAATGCAAACGATTGAGTTCTCTGACTGTTTCAGTATTTTTGGTAAGAGGCTGGACTGTGGAGGAGATGAAAACTATTGACAGAGAACAGATTTCTGTCAGCGTCACAGAATTTGCTGAGGTTTGAATGGCGACTGGAGGAAAAACTTTCAGGAGGGACGTGATGTCTGAATTCTGCCTCTTTCTTGCTGTCCTCGTCACCTGGACCCCTTCCCTCCCTCAGATTACTCCTTCCCCCTTTTAACCTCCAGCCTAAACTTTGCTTACACTGAGCGAACCCTGTTAAGACAGCCTGGTAATTCTAAAAGAACTTTGTAGAGTAAGGAGAAAACTGATCCTTAGGAAAACAAACACTGTAAAAATACTCTCCTGAAATAGGTGCTTCTGCTCCTAAGAATCCTGTTGAGGGGACTGAAGAGCTTTGTCGAGCCTCAGGTCCCTTTCTGCTGGCATCTAATGAGCTGGTGTAACTTGCCTGGCCAAACTTTGCCTCCAGTCTTCGGCTCCTGTGTACCTTATTTGTTGCCACATTGAGGCCATCTACCTGCTCATTTTGCTTCACTTTAAGACAGTGCCTGCTCTGAATTTCCTTTTAGAATTTCCAGACGCCATAGTTCTTCCCAATTTAGCTTCAGGAGTCTCCCCAAATTCAGTATTTCTCTGTAGATTAGGGGTGATTAATACTTAAAGAATCTTACTAGATTTGCTACTCCTTTACTTTTCTGGAGCATTCCATTAATATAACTCCCACAAATACAAGATTTCCTTTTAAACCCTCCATGTGCGGAAGTATCACCATGTAACAATACTTTATCTGCGATATCTTTTGACATGCAACGTCTAGTCCCCATTATTGTGGGTAATTGCGAGTTACTCAGTGACTGTAGTCTGTAGTAAATGTTACAGGTGTTGCCAGGGAATCTGAGTGCTGACAGGGGCCCTTTCTATGCCTCCTGACTGCAGAGAGGCCTCTGTTTAAAATACTACATCCTAGTTTTAAAAGTATCTAAGAAAGACAATTTCAGAACCTGTCATGGTAATCTGTTCCACTATTTAATCAACATTGCAGATTTTAATACATTTCTTCTTTACCATTATCAAGCTGTATTTCACGAGAAGTTTCTTTTAACTAGTCTTTTAATGTTGATTGATAAAACTTGTGGTCCATTCTGATTTTGAGATCTTTCATTGCTTCTACTTTTGTGGACTAGACATTGCCCATATCAATGGCTTTTGGGGCGTTTATTCTTTTAATCCATCAGTGGGCTTTATTATATTTCTTGAGTATAGTGACAGATCTTTTTTTTTTTAGGATATGCTTTTTGATGAGGAAGATTGGCCCTGAGCTAACATCTGTTGTCAGTCTTCCTCTTTTTTTTTTCCTCCCCAGAACCTCAGTACATAGTTGTATATCCCAGTTGAGAGTCCTTCTAGTTCTTCTATGTGGGATGCCACCACATCATGGCTTGATGAACGGTGTGTAGGTCCACGCCCAGGATTCAAAGCAGCAAACCCCAGGCCGCCAAAGCAGAGCATGCAAACTTAACTGCTATGCCACTGGGCTGGCCCCAATGACTGATCGTTTTTAATTTAAAATTCTCTGGAGCTGCTGATTGATTCTTGTCAGCAATTGGCAAATTGCCTTTGGATTCTAGCAAAATTATGCCATCCTTCTATCATTAGTAAAATTAGTTTGGCTTGTAAGTTTTGAATCCTTCTTCTCCCATCTCCTCCTTTTGTTCTGTCCCCGTCTTCTCAGGTTTCTCTCTTCCTTGGGTTCACTCCATTAGAACAAGGAGGCTAATATTTGATTTCGGAGCTTTTGCTGAGTTTGCCAACAGTAGTATTGACTGGGTTGTAATTTTTAAGAGCCATGGGGACAGCTTTATTTTGGATGAAGAGGATTTGAATGAGTAAAGATGTGAAAAAACTATATCATATCTTATAAATCCTTATAAGGTCCCTAGGTCTCTTCCAGAGCATAATGCGATTTGTCAGTTGTCACCTTTGTAAGCTGCAGATGTCATTAATCATGAGAGAGAAAAATTTCTATTTAAATGTTTGATCATTTGTCTTCAGAAAACGTGATTTTCAACTTCTTGAGAGTCACGAAACTTAGCAGCAGTAATGAGTTGGATTCCCATTGGCAGTGCTGACCGCTGGGGAGTGTTCATGAGTGAAATACAGGCTGACTTGACTCAGATTGGATGCTGCTTACCCAGTCCCTGGGGCCTCCAGCTGTGCATTAGTCTTGAATGTTGATGTGCCAAGGACCTGTGATGAAATATATTTTTCCATGGTGCATTTCATGGAAAGATTTAACCCTTTTTGTTGTTGTGATAAACAGACTTATTTTCCCATTGCTCAAGAATTTGAGTGAAAGAATAAAAATAGGACATTTTCCCCATAGATTCTTTTACTTTATTTAATTAAATTGCACAAGCCCTGTGAGTCTTGTGGGTGTACACATACCTAACAAAAATTATTTTGTGCACTCGTTTTGAAATTGGAAGAAAGTGCTCCGACATTAAGATTCTCTGTTTCTTGTTTTTGCAGTTTTTATAGAAAATAATTATATAGGCTGGACATTTTATTTTTTTGCTTAGAGGTAAAGTTTTGAGATACTATCATTATTGTTACAGAAACGGTGAGCTGAAGAGTCAAAAGAAAGATTTCTTGGACTCTCAAGGTCTGGCAGTGGTGCTCTTTTATTTAGAGAATAGTACGGAATAGCATGGGGACAGGACCCATGGGCAGTAAAGAGCTGCTGCATGGGGACAGGACCCATGGGCAGTCAGAGCTCCTGCTGCTGCCCTGAGTTGAGGGTTAGGGCTAAATTTATAAGGCATGGGTACGTGACTTATTTTTACTGGAAAAAGAAAAGATGATGTAAAAAGTCATTAAATGATTTCAGTGCAGATAGGGTCTGGTTACTGTGTGGTCATATAACTTTAGATACTAATCTGGTCATATAGATTGGCATGTAGGTGAGGATGCCCTGGGCATCCCTGGGGCAGCCCTAATTCATACCATAAAAATCCACCGGTCATATAGTTCGGCATGTAGGCCAGATCACCTTGGGCTTCTCTACCTGGGGCAGCCTTAATCCACATCAATTATTTTCCTCCACCTTTATTTACTCATTTTTTTGTCTTCTTCAAATAGTCTATTTTCACCTGGTTGACTCTTACATGTTCTTGCTTAAGCTTTCGTTCATACCCTTTGCCTCACAGAGGTAGGGTGACAGAGGTGCAAAAACTTTTTAGAGGGGATGAGTTAGATTTCATTTTCAGTGTAGGATTTTATGAAATAAAGTGATTGAAAGAATGATGATCTATACATTAGACACTAACAAAGATCCTTGGGAAGGATTTTTAAATAGATTCTTCTCCAACTCCACTCCCTATTAAATAGTATTGGTCACTAAAAGAAGTTAAATGTTTTCCTAACAGCATTTTTCAAAAGTCTGTTTTCAATTTTGAAATATTTTAAATGTAGTCTTTGCCTAAATTAATAAATTAAAAATCCATTAGTTATTTTTCTCAAATATATGATTTGCTCTTTAAATTTTTTTCCACAACTCCAAAGAATGCCAGATTCTCTTTTTTCAGTAGGGTATCAGTCACCAAAGTTTTCCCTGTTGGAATGTTCTGCTTTACAAGCTTTACAACTTTGAAACAGAAAGTCCTTTAAGGAAGGAATGTCGTTTGGGGCTGGGTTCAAATACAGATGAGTCTTCAGGACTGTGTGAAGGGAAATGAAAAGAAGGAAAACTGTTGCTAAAAATAATGCGGCAAGTGCTTTTCTGACCCTTACAACCCCAGTGAAGAGGGGATGGCCTCTAAAATTCCCTGCCAAGCCTCGCCTGCAGTTGTAGCTCTCTTTGAGCTTGACGAGTATGAGCATATTTTAAAATTTAGATATTTGAGAAATCATCCTAATTCTGGGTATTGGTGCATAGAAATTACATTACCTCAAGCATGAAGGCAAATGGAATACATTTAAGTGCTTCTTGAGAGAGTTCGTTTAAAATGATCAGTTTTTGAAACTTGGAGAATTTGACGGAGTCTGTTCAGAGGCGGTGTTTGTTTCTATGAGCAGCAAGATGCAGTGTCTCTAGGGGAGGCTTGTCCTGGCTCCAGTTTATTCTCCAAGATAGTGAACTCTGCATCTTGCTTTTGAGCTTTCTAAGGAAATGTTACATCTTAGGATGGAAATCACTGAGTCACTATTGTTTTTTAAGGGAGTTCAGCAGCCATTACTTGGATTTATTATATTGTTTAGATCAGACTCTTTTTACCGGTTTTTAAAAATTCTAGTCGTGGCCACTTTGACTCTGGGTTTGTGTTTACAGCTTTTGGTATTTTGTGTTTTCAGTGGAGTTGGCAGTATTGTATGGAACAATTACATTTTTATTTTAACTTTTTTATTTGAATCTAAACTAGGCAACTTTTTCTTTCTTAGAGGGTTCTCCCTATCCTGGTCAGAGGTCTGAATTATTTTATTCCTTCGTCTTGTATTGAGAGGGTTGACTGCTGTGAACTTTGAGAACAGATACATCTTTTTCCTGTGAAAACTTACGTAAATTCTGTCACTTCATGTGCTTTAAGATTATGTAAAACATGTTTAAAGCAGATGCCAACATTTTAGTTTTCATATATCAAACATTGTAGTTGAATTTCCAGAGGCATCTTTTTAAAAGCTAGTAACTGGATTATCAATTGAAAATTCTGGCTTGTTTCCTAAATTATTTTTAAGTGGAAGACCTTTGAGTGATCACTGCTCATTTAAAAATATTTTAAATTATGTATATATGTGTATTTGTCTGTTTGCTTTTTCTGATGACTAGAGTAATATATGTTCCCTTTGGAAATTTCAGAAAATACATAAAAGTGCCACTAAGAAAATTAAAGTAACTTAGAATCCCATCACATAGAAATAACCACAGTTTACATTCCGGTAAATAGCTTTCCATTACTTTTTTCTATCTCAAATTATATTTTAGGAGAGCCTTCTAAGTCAAACTTCTAACCAAGGATCCTGTAAAGAGTATTGATTATTTGTTGACAGCAAAAGAGAAATGTAGGAGAATGAATTAGAGATTAGTACTTGGTTTGGGATCATTTTCCCCTTTAATTGTCTCTTTTGGAAAAGTAATTGTAGTCGTTTGTAGACAGCTGATTTACTTTGAAGCATATTCGTACGTTCCTCCATGCCCTTGTCCCATGAGCTTTCTCTGGGTTGCAGAATATCCAGTACTCTGACTAATGCGTCTTCGTGAAATCTCTTGTCATTTAGGAAATACCTTTGATTTTTGACTGGCAGCACTTTGAATGATTCCATCAACGAACAAGGTTTTATACTAACTGTATTTGTTGACCAAATTAAATTGCTTCCCAGTAGCCTTATTTGTTCATTCTCTATGACGCTCACTCTGTCTAAATCTTTTCCCTATAGAAATCCCTTCAGAAAAATCTTAAAGTAAGACCTTTCTACTTGCCATTTAACAGCAAAATTCAAATAATACCCTTGTGCAAAATAAATATAGCAGAACAGAAATCATGCTGGTTTGGCATAAACAGCATCAGCCTCTCATTGAGCCTACCATCAAGAAATGTTGGCATCTCTGACTTAGCATCTCTAGGAAAACGATTGGAATTATAGGTTGCTCTCTACTGTTTGCTGAAGTCAAATGCATTGTTTGTCATTTAATGAGCCAGTGATACTATGCAGATTGTGGCTGCGCGGGTCCCATTGCTCATCAGCCCATGTATTTGTATGGGTTTTTCACATCTCTATGGATTCTTTCATTCTCAAGCATAATTTAAAGAGAAGCCCCACCAAGAAGAGAACCCCCTGCCAGCTGCCAGAACTGTTGCTCTCTTGCCTATGAGTTGTTCATTCTGCCAGACTGAATGGTCAACACCTTTTTCTTTCTAGCTTTTCTGAGCTTACCAGAGAAATTGTAGTAAACCCAATGGGAGAAAACGAGCCTGTACATTAAAACAATTTTTTGTTGTTTTTTCACACTAAAAATAATGGTTTCTATTAAGGGTGGCAATAACACAGTATGTACATGGTTTTGATTTTCATTAGTATTTTGTTTAGTCTATGTACTTAGTAACAAACAGTCGTTGCATAAAAAGACCCATCAAAGTTCTATACAGACAGGGTTTCTGTTTTTTACAAGAGTTAAAGGATAATTTTGAAAAAAGGTAAAATTATCACTCTCAGGTAAATATAAAATGAACCTATGCCAAAGATTTTATGTAACTCATGAAATTAATGAGGAAATCAGTAAGTTGTTACGAGTGGTTCAAAGAGCATTCAAAAAGTTAGGCATATATAGGCAATTTAACAGAAAATGTTTCTGGATTAGATAGAAAATTGGTTAATGCCCAACGGAGCCATCAATCTTTCTGGTTATCTGTTCCATCAGACAGACATTTTTTGCATCTCAATTGGGTAAAAATCTGCAAGTTAAAATGTGACTTCACTCAATCTGGGACTTTAATCAAGAGTAAGTGGTGAGTTACAGTAAGGATGTTTGCTTGGTGTGCCTATTGCATCCCTATTTGATGTTAAAAAGGTGTGCCCAGATGTTTTCCAAGTTTTGGATACTTTTTCTGATATAAGGAAAAGAAAAAAAATAGAAGAGACATGATGTTTGCTTTTACAAACAAGAAAATGAAGGGAAAAGGATTAGGAAAAGATTAGGCAAGAAATTTTTCTTTTGATAATGTTTGGTGTAAAAAAACCAAACACATTTCATGTTATAGAAGAAACAGCTTGTTCCCTTTCCTCTTGGTCTGTAATGTCGGTACTTCTCCAAAAACCGGTGCGAAAAGCTTAGCAATTGTTGAATCATTCATGTTCTGGGGCCTACGTTTCTCCCACAACTGAGTACAGTGAACGCTTAGTAGAACCAGGATCCAGTTAACATTTGAGCAGTTGAATAGTGAGTCATTTTATATTTTGATTCATTTGTGAAACCCAGCTCTGTTGTGAGAAATAAAAATTGTTTAAAAAAAGTATTAAAAATGTTGAAAATGACCATGTAATTCCACTAGTAATACTAAATAAACTTGGTATTTACTCTGTGGTGTAGAATCTTAGGCACTTAGAACTGGGAGAGGCTTGAGAAGTTCTCTCTTTATATGGATGAGGAAACTGAAGGGCAGTGAGGTTAGGTGACTCACTGGCTAATTCTGGGCAGAATGGAAACTAAAATCCATGCTTCTTACCTTTGATCCAACACTGTGGCCTTTTATTTTTATTGCATGCATAATTGTGATATATGGCACTTAGAAAACCACGATCCTTATTTGATATTTATTGTACACCGATTATTTTGCTAACTCTGTGCAAGGTATTGAAACTACAAAAAAGATAATACACAGGCCCTCCTCTTGAAGGGCTTAAGATCTAGCTGAAGAGACTGACTATTATTACTGTTTTTTAAAGAATTCACAACACAGGGAAGGATATACAAAGCATTCACTGAATGATTAATGGGGTAAGTGCTGTAGGAATTTAGAAGAGGAAGTGGTCAGAGATGAAGACGCTAAAAAGGTGAAAAAGCACACAAAGTAGCACATGGTAAAAGCCCGGAGGGGTGAAGAGTCCTGATCAGGAAGCCTTTGTTTTCCAGGGAGGCAAACGGAGGGTATCGCCTGGCCCTTCTCTGTCATCTTGTTTAATCCTAGTGGGATCATTTGGTTCTGCTGTCGGTGCAGTAATTTTACTTGTTGGTCCTTCTAAACGTTAATTTAAATTGAGTTTTGGTTAAATTATTCATACATTTAAACCATGGCTGACCCAGACAACCCATCAAAGTATGTTTGTTGATGTTGTTTGGTAGTGGTGTCTGTACATAATCCTGTCTAACCACGTCAGCTGCATCTTAAATGTGTATTTCCTAGAAGAATCATTGATTAGAGTAAGAATTCTAGTATTGTAGTGTCTAATGTTAAATTTGTTTCTGTTACTTGTGGGAGCGTCAGAGTTGCAAAAAGAGAGTAAAGACTCCATAGATAACATGCTCATTTTGCAAGGACATTTTGGACTTTAGTTTTAGCAGAAAAGTTAGCATTTTGATTGATGAATTTATCAAGGTTCTAAGAAGCCAGGGCTAAAATTAATATTTCACAATTCTGATTGCCTTTGCTTGGCTCCTGTCTGTGTGCTATGCCTTCTGGGTTTTAAATATTTAGAATTCCATCTCTAGTGTCAAGTGGCAGTGAGGGAACTTGGAGCGGGAGCTTCTTGTCAGTGATGGTCCTCCCTGCCCCCCTTCGAAGTGGAGTAATATGCATGTTGTGTCCTTCTAGCATTAGGAGGAATTGTTTGCTGAGGTGACGGTTTCTCTAAGTGCTAACAACATCTAGTGAGGGAACATTCATAATGTGCGACTTTGTGTTGTGTGTTGTGGCGTAGATACATAATTGATAATTCTGCTTTCTCCTGTTGAATACCCACTTTCTAACTGTAGTAACGTATGTCTTTCTGAAGTATTTTTGATAGGTTTAGGCAGATTGCAGAAGGGTATCTTTGTGTTTTCCAACATTCTAATGCTGGAAGAGATTCAGGATGACTCTAGGGCATCCCTTCATTTTTGTAAGTGAAGAAAATGAGACTCTATCTGGGAATGGAATACCCGCACACACACATCTATAAATATTCTTCCCTCTGTCTATCTAGCTATCTATCTGTCTATGTGTGTGTATAATAAAATCATGGATTCATAATGATATCTTCAGTTCTAACCCAGCATCTTGGAGTTCTTTGTAAACACTTTCTCTGGCAGTGAGAAACACTGCACCTGTTATCTTCAATGTGTTCTCTTATTTGATCAATCAAAAAAATAATTTACTGTACGTTTATCTCCCAATTGCATTGCTCTCTTTGCTGTTTACCGCCTCTGGGCCACCCTCGCCACTGCCCTGACTGGCTTGGGCCTCTGCATGGACCCCCAACCCTTCCTCACTGCTGTGTCCTTGGCCACTCTGCTGACTTCTCCATGCTGGAAAAGGAAAGGAAGATGAGATGGAAAGGAAAGGGCAGGTTATAATTCTTTAACATTTTCACAGATATTACCCTCAGCCCTGCCACATTGTCTTGAGAATTTCTTTTATTTTTGAGATTCTTCTCTGTGTGGTAGCCTGAGAACCTCAGGTGCTTACTCATTTCTGTTGTTGGTCCCGGTTACTATTTTCACAGAAGGGAAACATGAACATCTCGTTATTTTACCAGAGGGGTGTGTTCCCTGCAGCCCAGTGCAGTGTTTGTCCGGGAGAGAGAATGTGGTTCTCCCAGCAGCCTGATACCCCACAGTCAGGGATGTATGTGTTGTGACTGTGGGGCTAGCATTTATTTCTAATGGTGGAGGGTGACTCAGCCATAGTCTTGGCAGCTTTTAGTTCAGCTCCTTCAGCATGCAGAGACACACAGAGCAAGTTCTTGGTATTTACTCCCTCAGAACCAGGGGCTGGGTCAGGAGGAGTTGCAGCCCTCACCAGCACTGTGTCTGAAAATTCCTCTCGTAAAACCTCAGCACCCTGACCCTTGAGGACAGAGGAGTTCTTTCTGTTCCTAAACCTATGGCCTTATTCGTTTTCCTGCCTCGGAATGATGAGTGACATTTCTTTTTAGTTGCGAGTAACAGAAAACTTGCTCAGAAGAGTTTCAATAATAAAGAGAATGTATCTGTTCATATAACTAACAAAGTCCAGAGGTAGAGTGGGCTGTAGGCCTGGTAGGCTCTGGCTCCATTTCTTTCTGATTCTCTTGGCTCTGTTCTCTCTGTATCGGCTTTGATCTTAGGTAGCTTCCCTTGTAGCAAAATGGCTGCAGTAGTTCCAGCCTTCACATCCACATACTATATAGTCCAGAGGGAAGGAGAAGTAACATTTTGGTTTTATGCTGATTGGACCAACTCAGGTTATGTGTTTATTCCTGAATCAAAGATTGTAGCAAGGAGGATGAGATTCTGCTGATTGGTTCAGGCCAATTCAACCTACCCTTAGAGCTGAGGGTGAAGTCAATTTCATCCAGAACAGCAGAGGTGCTACAAAATAAAGTAATCCTCATGAAATAGTGATTGTAACTTCAGCTTTCATAGCATTTGGGGCAATATGTTTATTCATTAAAAATATCCGTAAGAAAAATTTTTTGTCTTTAAATACTTAGGCAAAAAAATGTTGAATTATGTATATTTTAATCTCATTTCTTTGCCAGTGTTCTAATTTTCAGGTGCAGGTCAATCTTACTCTTGTAGAGTAGTTGTAACTCGTATAAAATGGATGGTAATCAGTTAAGCTAGAGGATACATGAAATGAGGCTCAGATCAGATGAGGTTTTACTCTTTACTTTCATTTATAATACTTTCATGAAAATGTGTTTAAAAGTGCGATGTCTGAAAGGTAAATAATAGTACATGTCAAGTGGGTGATGGATTGTGTAAATTCCTAGAGAGAGAAAAAATAGAATACAATGCTTCATTCAAGTTTTTAAGGGAGCTGCTCTGCTGGACACAGGCAATGAGGAGGGTAGGTGAGAATCAAAAGGAATATCTATTCAGTTATTAATGGGAATTGGGTCCAGGGCCGTTGACTAAGAAGTCCTTGAACTTTAAATTTCTGCATAGGACTTTGCTAGTTTCCCGGAGTAGGTGTTTGGGAATGGGATCTACTTACTCCTCCATCAAGATGAGTTGAGACTCTGCTGGCCGCCTCCATTTCTCATGTGTTATCCTGGTGTTCTCACCAGTCTGCCATCTGCTTGTTCACCATGTGGCACCTATTCTGCTCCTGTGTGATAGAAGGAGGTCAGAGTGGAGGTGGAAGGAGATGTTGGTCCCGATGTGGGGACATCTGCCCTTTTGGTACCTCCAGGGAGCAACAAGGTCTAGGCCCTAGAGCCTCACCACTGAGAGCTCCTGGAGACCCGCCTCAGCTCAGGCCTCCCACGTAGCACTTCCATGACACACAGATCAATGAAGAGCTCCTACTGCCTTGGCTCAGGCCCGTGGCAGTGCCACCAAACATTTGCTTGAAATCATCTTTCCACCAAATTCTGTAATGTGTGAGAGTGTATGATATGTGAAAATTCAGAGTGGCTTTTGTGACTTTTTGCTGTAGGGCTGGCCTGTTTACCTTTGTTCAGCTCTGAAGACTGACACACGATATGTTCAAATGCATATGTGCAGATTTATGGAGATAACGGTTCTGACATAGTTTGTGGTGCTAAACCTGGTCCCTCTTGCTCTCAAGTAGCTGATCACAGATCTGCCATGTGTATGAAACAATTGAAGAACAAAGTAACACCTTATGTGGCAATAAGCTTCTAGAGGTTCAAAGGAGAGTCAGGTCCTTATGGTCCAAAGCTAAGAGGTAAGTGTTAAGCTGTGGCCTGAAGATGGGCAGGATTTGGGTAGTTGGAGAGGAAGAAGAGACAGAAGAAGAGGAAGAAGAGGCATTCCTGAGGGAATGGGCTTGGGGAAATGGGTAGCAAGGTGTGGTGAACGAAATGAGCCCTGGGAGATAACCATCACATTGATTGAATGGAAGCAAAAGTCTGTTAGGAGCACAGATGGACAAAGTTGACCAGAATGAGATAGGGTGAGACATTCTAATAGGAGGCTGAAGGAGCAAGGCAGAGAGAAGTTGTAGACTGAAAACATGGTATTGTTAGGACACTATTAAGTTAAGCTTCTCAGCAGTAGCTTCTTTAAGTATGTTTCAGATGATTCAGTCCAAATTGAAGAAATGCTAGGGAGTTAGGAAAACCTTCTACCTTCTTATTAAAATGGCCCCAAACTCAAAAATATGTATATATGTTTTGACAAAATAGTTTTACGTATTAATCATTGAAGACAAACAGTTAGAATGTATAAACTCCTGTTTTTGGTGTTTTCCTAATAGACAGCAAAAATATTCCCAGGCTTCCAACATTACCTTTGGGGATAGTTCCTCTTGAAGTCTTAGGAGTATTTGTTTCATTTACTTCCGGAAAGTGAAATAACCAAATCATCATTCAGTTTTCTGAAAAGAATTTGAAAAAATTAAAAAATACCGCTTTTGAATGTATAGCAACAACTTTCTAAAGTGCAGACCTCTGAGACCATTTATTACACAATGCTATATAGAAATTTCTATAGAAAAATCTAACACTTTAGATTTGTTCCTGACAAGAGGTTTTAATCAAAATAGATTAATTTTAAATCCAATCACTTTTATAAGATAGCTAAATTTTCAAATCAACAAGTTTCACAATATCATGTAATGAAAATAGAATGTCCACTTAAAATTTATGGTTTCTTTGAAGGATCGTGGTTTTTGAGAGTAAATTCTGAAATAGGGTGGGGGTTAGATGGGAAGTGGAGGAGTTCAGAGGAACACACTTTGTCTAACACAACACTTGAGGATGTGTTTTAAACTAGGGTTATGTGAAAAAAAATTTTAAACCATCTTTAAATCAAATTGAAGTTTATGTTTTCATTTTCATCAACAGGGGTTAATTTGGAAAGTAAACGATAATGGGCTGATGTGTATGTAAATTTCTGTCCCAGGGTTGACAATTTAGCCATAGGTGCTGAATTTGTATCAAAGAATTATGATCAAATAATTTCTCATTAAATTGGCAAACATTTGTTTTAAACAGTCCTCTTGAACAATTAAAATTACTTTATTGTTGTTCTTATGTTAGACTCTAAACTGAGGAACTAAATCTTCTAATTGCAAGGAGAATAAAATGACAGAATGTGTCAATTAGGATTATTCAATTATTTTATGTAAATACAAACCCATTTGCGTTAAGGAGAACCATCATACCTTTTAAAATGAGATCAGTCAACACCTTTCGTAGAATTACTTTCATTGAGCTAATGAATAGATATTTTTATTCTTGAAATATTGCAGTTTTACTCTCCTTATTAATGGCCCTCTCTGCAATATGAGTAAATAAATCATCTGGCTGCTAGTAGTTCTAAGTGCTTTTCAAAGAGCATTTAAGTGCTTGTAATCACTAAACAAAGGAGTACTATAGATTAAATGTGTTGTAAACCACACATGAAAGCAATGTCTTTTTTTATTATCTGTAACTTTAATGGAAAGAAAATGTTAATTTAGGGTAATGAAATAGACCTCCAAGTATGATGGGTGAATAGACCGTTAGGTTAATTGAAATGAGGGTATGTATCACTGCTGTGCTGGAACTATCATTGTGGAAGAGACAGATTCATTTAGTGCTTGAATAGTAAAATTCAGAACGTGTCACTCCCAAGCTAGATTTACTGCACAAAGGAACAAGATTGATGACAAGGGTAATTCAGTTTTGTTTCATTTACTCTTACCTGTCACATTTCTTATTCTAGAGAGCCTGTCACTTAAAGGTGAAAATTTATCCAATCTTTTTAAAATCAATTAAGTATAAATTTTGTTACTTTCCTATTTGTCCCTCATCC
The DNA here is from genome assembly GCF_037783145.1 of Equus przewalskii. NCBI lineage: Eukaryota > Metazoa > Chordata > Mammalia > Perissodactyla > Equidae > Equus > Equus przewalskii. The sequence continues at coordinate 54,673,505 of NC_091849.1, forward strand.
TGCTGGATTAAACACAAAAACAAGATTTAAGCAATAGACAAGCATACAGATTGTCATATAACTTTCAAAGAGTTGGCAACTTTAAATTTATTGATTTGTAAAAATATGATTGGAACAATCACAACTTTTTTGGTTAATAGTTCTTTTCAGTTTCTAATACCCAAACCTGTTGGAGACTAATTTTGTGTAGTTTGTTATCCACTTGGCCAGTTTACTATTTGAATTTACTAAAAAATTCACTACTTCAGTACTGTACCATGGTTTATGAAAGATTGTTTGAATGCTTTTGCTTCTCCCTATGAAAAGTCTTTACATCGTGCCAACCATAAAGTAGTCTTTCGTACTTCCTATTTTGATTTAAAAGGGTTTGGCATGTGTTTAAACAAAAATTAAGTTCAGTATACTCTTGAGCTATTTGGTTTCCCCCAGCATTTGCCTAATTTAATAAATTCATTTCTGTTCAGTTCTTAGATCTAGAATTACAGCATCGGGCCTAATAGTCAACCGACGTAATCATCACCAATAGCTTTTTGTCTGGGGTCTGAAGTATGAGTGCATGTACTAAGTGATTTATAAAGCAAATGCTTTCCCTAATGATTTATAGGATCAATCAGTCAACCTGATATTTATTGAATTCCGGTTCTGAGCCAGGTATTATAGTAGGTACTTTCATGTGCTTAAGCCTTTCCTTGGGAGGTTATACATGATCAGCATGTATTTATAAAATAATCAGCTTCTCTCCTTAGCCTTACAAATAAGAATACTTTTTAGGAAGGTGAGATTGTCTTGTTTTAGCATCTTAATTCTGGAAAAGTCTTTTCTTATTTTTGTTTTACTTCTCCATTTTCCTGAAATTTACCTAGATGATATATTTAGTAGGAGATATTTAATGAGTTTATGTAAGTGTATATATCTAATATTTTTGATTATATGTGAACATTACCTTAACTAAACTTGACATGGGAAAAAAAATTTAATGCTTATATTTGGAAGTGAATCATTATTCCATAGTTGGATTCACCATAAAATTTTTCTAAATAATTGCTTTAGAGCATCTAACAGGTCTCATTTTGTCCCACTGTTTTTCATTGCAGACTTACTTGGACTCTTTAAGAAAAATAGAGGATTGTAATGATTCATTCATCCTGAATAGGGCCAGAAAGCTTTAGCAGTAAAGGCATCTCTCATCAATATAGCCAGGAGCCACATGATCTCTCCTGGTGTGTGTATCTCTTCTTTGTGCCTGCCCCATTTTTAGAATTCTAAGTGCATACTGCCTTCATCACCTTTTACTCTGTCTCTTTTTTAAATGTCTCATAGCTTCTGCCTACTCATAGTTTAGTTTTGTCTTGTCATAAAGTATCTTAGAGTCAACCTTGGCATTTGTCATCTATTGCTCATCACCTAGTTCTTTCTCTTTCTTAGCTTACATTTCTGAGGGAAATAATTTAGTTGACTTGGCTATCAGTCAAAATAAGCTAATTTATGTTGAGGTAACATAAATGATCCACATAACTTCTTGTTCATGCTATATGTTCATCATGGATTGGGTAAGGGCTCTGTCCCATACTGCCTTCATTCCAGGATCAAGCTGCAGTCATCATTTGAAGCATCATCAGAAGAAAAGTGCCCAATCATGCAGCAGCTTATACAGCTTTCACCCAGAAGTAACATATCACTTTGGCTCATATTTCATTGACCAAAGCAAGGTACCTGGCCATCCATGACGTTAATGAGATGAGGAACTACAGTCCTTCCATGCGTCCTGGAAAAGAACTGCAATTATTTGGAGGACAACACTAATGACTATTGCAATTGGCCCCTCTGGCTATCAGCTGTTCACTTAGTTTTTTTTTTCCTACATGGAATGCACTCTCTCTTTTCCTAGGAGACAATTTAAGAATCTTGTAGGAATTATGTATCCACATCCTTAGCCATGTGACTTCTAGTAACTGCTAGTAGGCAGAGTGTACTCTCTCTCCTCATGGTAAGGCTTGCCATGTGACTTGCTTTGGCTAATGGAGCATGTTTAGACAGGATATATGCCAGCTCTGAGCAGAAGCTTTACATGTGGTTTGTGTGATTTGGCTTGAATTCTTTCCAGGTAGGGATCGCTTCTTATGCTTGAATCTCAGTATGAGAAGACGGGTAGAGTAGACCTGCCACATGGGGCAGAGCTTCACTCAGCCTGTAACTTTCATTAATATGAACAAAAAATAAATGTGTGATGTGGTAGGTCACTCAGATTTTGGATTTGTTACTACCTGCAAAAAACTTAGTTAACACAGTGGAATTTGGAGTTAAGACAATCTAGGCTTGAGTGTTAACTCTGCTTGTTGTGTGATGTTGGGTAGGTTATTAAGTCCCCTGAGGCAGGATTTCTCATCTGTAAAATGAAGATAATAATGCCTACCTCACAGTTCTGATGTGAGGATTGAATTGGGTGACTTCTAAAATTCTTAGTATAGTGCTCAGCACCTGAGAAGAGTTCAGTAAATGTCATTTCCCTTCCCTTTACCTTCCACTTTGCCTCCCCTGTTAGTCGAGTTGTTGAAGTACAGGATTACTTGAAAGGAGTTAATTAATTAATTGAAAGGAATCAATTGTGAGATTAGGGATTGGATGAAATGCTCTTCGTAAGTGAACCTTTTAAGTCCAAATTTAAGAATTTCCTTCTGAGCAGAGTCCAAGATCCTCTTATAACTGATCTTTTTCACAAATGACGGGTTCCTGTATAGTCATAAGTCAAGTAGGTTTTTAACTGTGCTAAGTAGGCCCCGCTACAGCACGCCTACCAAACCTACAGCCCTCCTAGGAGAAACTGCTCTGCCTGTTAAATAGTCAGGTTGCACGAAGAGCCCCACCATGGAGGCTGTCACATCTGAAATCTGTTGGGTGGATTGGTCACCTGGCCAACTGGAAACTCAGACAAGAATTGAAGTTGCAGTCTTGAGTCTGAAATTTGTGGGGCAGACCACCATGCTGGAAACTCAGGCAGGAGTTCTATGTTACAATCTTGAGGCAGAATACTTTCTTCTTGAGGAAACTTGTATTTTGCTCTTAAGGCCTTCAACTGATTGAATAAGGCCCACCTGCATTATCAGGGTCATCTCCTTTACTTGGTCTCCTGATTGTAAATATTAATCACATCTACAAAATACCTTCACAGCAATACCTAGATTAATGTTTGACCAAACAACTGGGCACCATAGCCTAGCTAAGTTGACACATAAAATTAACCAGCCTACAGATGAAAAGGGCAGAAGAGGGTGCGAGGGGTGCAGAGACCCGGAGACACCCGTCCCTCACCCATTCGTATGAAAGGTTGTGGCAGCCTCATTTTCCATGCTTTTATAGTGCACTTGATGCCATATGGTGGGGACAGTAACCTATAAACCAGTGTGAATGGCTTTTGTTGTGGTCTCCAAACTGTTTGGGGGCTCTGTTTCTCAAACTTAGATTTAAAGAAAAAGTAAATTTTGTTTGTAATTAAAACTAAAAGTAGCTTGTTAGATATCAGGGCGAGGATGGGTCTAGAAAAGTGTTTCTATTGCTGGCCACTTGCTACCAAGAGAAAAGTTAGGAATGTGTTAAATTTATTGGAGTGCTGTATTTAGTGATGGTTTTGGGTGGGCTTTTGTAGAGCTCGCTCTGGTATCTGGAGTGTACTCGAGTCTCGGTAGGCTTCTCCTTTGAGAGATGAACAGTCTCTGCAATTTCACAGATGACAGTACTTCTGAAAACCACCAGGAGGATATTATTCTGTAAAGCTCGTTAAGCTCTGTCTTCTTTAGCAGGTTAAATATGGCATCTACTGGATTGTAAACCTCTGTCATTCTAGAGCGTCTTTGAAGAGTTCACTGATTTGTCTTTTGATGGGCCTGGCTTATGGCTGTCGGCTTGATTTTCCTCTTTTTTTAAACGCCTTTAAATTGAACTTTAAGGTTGACTTCTAGGCGTAACTTCTGAAATCTCTCTATGGGTGTGATTTACTGCAAAAGTAATATTATTAATTTTATAGGACTGCTTCTAAGCTGTGTTTTCCTTGCTCTTGGATTTTCCCTATGAAAAATGAAGAAGGACTCCTTAACCAAGTTTTATTGGGGTAAGATCAATTTTATGAAGCCTGACGACTTCTTATTCTGAATTTTATCTGAGCGATGTTCCAGCTCCACTGAATGGCTCATAATGTTGAGTGACTCTCTCGTCAGCTCCTTTATTGATTAATGACACAGATAAGAAAAACGTACCCTGTTGGGGTGGGATTAGAATGAAGGAAACTAGAAGTCTCTCACCTCATCTTAAGACAGTTGAAAGTCTGTATTTAAGGATGATATGATCCTTGAAAGAGAAGGAAAAGTCAGGTTTAGTTAAGCAATGTGGAGTGGACAGAAGGAGGAACAGAGAAGGCGCGTGCTGTGTTGTCATTTTGAAAATAACTTGAGGGAGGGGCAGGGGGAATCATCTGGGCAGCCAGCAAAACACTGCGTAAAACCTTGGAAGTAAGTGGCTGTGCTGACACAGTAGAAAGATGAGCACTGTTACTGATTGTCTCGTTGCTTAGCTGTCAGAGAAGATTGTGCTGCTTCCTACATCTGCCCTCATGTGCTCTCTCACCTGCTCCGTCTTACCGAGATGGATAAACCTTGGAGTTCAGGACCGTCAGGGGTGCTGCAATTAGGACTAAATCATTCTCGCTCTGACAAGTTCTAGCAACAGAAGCTTCTGGCAGATGTGCAAGTGCATTTTCAGTGTTTCTCAATGTCTGAATGGTATAGCAGAGCTCTCAGCATGGCGGGTAGCTTAATCCAATAGTGAATTCAGTGTAAATGAGCTTTTAGAAGAGGAGAAATATTAGAAATCAAGATGGGCTATTGTGGTTCTCTTTTGCTAATCATGACCAACTTTGGTTAATTTTGAGGGTATATACCTTTATTAAGATAACCGGGAATTCATGCAAAAAGAATTTGAATGTAAAAATGTTATACCACAGATGCAGTCAATGCCTGCACTTCTCTCTTCATAGAATTGAATTAGCGTGTTCTGGAGTAGCATGTATGTAAAAATGATAGCAATCAAAATCAATTTACATAAATAGTATCTGGAAAATAAGAAAAGATACCCGAGGAATTAAAAAATTAAGGATTAAAAAATGTCCGTCTAACATGAAAGACAAGCTATAGTACAGTGTTTGCGGGCCTGGGCTCTGGAGCCAGGCTGTGTGGGCTCACATCCCTTCTCGTTTGCTGTTGAAGCACTCCAGTCTGCCTTTTCTTTGTCTGCAGCTTAAGGATGGTAATAGGCAAAGGAGTTTTACATGATGTATTAGGTAAAAGGGTGCTTGACACATTTGCCTGCTCAGTGCATGTTAGGTTGTCTTGATAATGATGGTAAAGATGATGCTTTCCATTCTTCTTGCTCGAATAAGTCAAAACAAATGCAGGAAGGTTGATATCTTAAGCTCAGCTTGCCATAACAAAATACCATAGCCTGGGTGGCTTAAATGACAGGAATTTGTTTCTCACAGTCCTAGGACTGGGAAATCCAAGATCAAACTGTGGGCTGATTTGGCTCCTGATGACTCTCTTCTTTATTTTTTATTTTTTTGTGAGGAAGTTTGGCCCTGAGCTAACATCTGTTGCCAATCTTCCTCTTTTTGCTTGAGGAAGATTGTCTCTGAGCTAACATCTGTGCCAGTCTTCCCTCATTTTATGTGGGATGCTCCCAGTGCATGGCTTGACGAGGAGTGCTAGTTCCGCACCTGGGATCCAAACGCGTGGACCCCGGCCTGCCAAAGTGGATCACGCTACTTAACCAGTACAAAATTGGGCCAGTGGAGGCTCTCTTCTTATAAGGCCTCTAAGTCCTATCAGATCAGGGCCTCCTTATGACTTCATTTAACCTTAATTACCTCCTCAAGACCCAGGCTCTAGATACAGTTACACTGGGCCTTGGGGCTTCAGAATATGAATTTGGGCAGAGAGAATTCAGTCCATAGAACTGGGTAAACATAGATTGTTTGTTACCATTTTGGCCAAAATGAGAGAAGAATGTGGCAAAAGATTAAAATAAAATCTAGGGAGGTATGAAAAGAGGATCTTGTAGAAATCCTCTTTCTTTATGAAAATGGAGGAAATGAAGAAAAAAATTGTGGACTTTCAGAGCATTGACTCATTTGTTAGCATTTTCAGTTCTTTCTATTGGAACATGATATTGGATTCACCAGCCTATTTTCCTGAAAACTTTGAATTAGTCATATAATTTTGCACCAATGTTTTATCCTATTTGTCTCTTCATTGATATTAGAAGAGTGAGCTTAATTAGCCTCCGTTACCAATTATCAAAACTGTAAACGGTCTTTTCATGTGTCTGGCCCGTCAGTGCTGCAGGATTGTGTCAGGGGCTGTGCAGACGTTCACTCTCCCAGGTTTTCTTGGGGACCTGTCTGTGACCCGGTCTGTGGCCTCAGAGGCTGCTGCAGTGGGCGAGCTCAGAGTTGTAGCCATGCTTCCTTTCCCGCTTCAAAGAGCCTGCTCCCTGGAGCTGTCATCTTGACCATGACTTTCCTCCTGGGGTGGAGTTAATGTAAGAGAGGCACCCAGCATGCTGGAGTAGTTCTTATTCCCTCTAATAATTATTTTTAACAACAAAAAAATCTCTGATGTCAGTTCTTTGCTTATAACCTGATTCCTGTTGAAAGTGGATTCTTTAACAAAAAAGGGAAGTTTCCAGTTAGTCAAGATTTAACTGCTTTGGAGGAACCTGTCAGCTGTTAAACAAATGTGGTCTGACATCCCCTGCTATGTGCTACTCTTTAGTTTCTGGTTCATTATGTTGCATGTTATTATTGTTTACGCCAAGGCAGGCTGGTGCTCAGCAGTGAGAGGGTAGCAGCTTTCTCAGCTGTTGAGACACCTCTGGCTTTTGGGCAGGTGAAAGGGATGGAGTTTTCTGAATGGCAGAGGAGTAGTGGGAAGAGCACTGGGTTGGAAATCTAGGACTGACTTCTAGTCCTGGTTTTGTCACTGACAGCCAGCAGGATTTCCTCACTTAGGAAATGAAGGAGATTTGGCTAGCTGATGTCTCGGTTCTTTCTATCTTTAATTTACCCTTCCTTGATTCTAGGATTCAAAACACTTTTTTGGGGAGGTGAAGGGCAGAAGTGCTAACAAATATCTTTTAAAGCATCTTCAGAGATTTCAAACTAGTCAGACCTTGACAATATTGCACATTAAGTATTGTGTATTAAGAATATCTTAAACCCACATAAACTATCTTCCTCACCCAGAGGTTCCATCTTCAGGCGGTGGTATTTCCAGCAATCCCAGAGGGGGCTAGTTGGCTGGTTGAAGAAGAGACACGTGGTGCTCTTGTCCTGTTCGTTGGCCTTGGGATTGGATCAGCATCTCTGCCATGGTTTGGAAGTCTCTTATAGTCTGGTCCCTGCCTCTTCCTCTAGTCCCTCTGGCCTTCTTTTAGTTCCTGGAGTGCAGTGTGCTTCCTCCTCTTTATACTTCTGTTCTATCTGCGAGGAATGCTCTTTGCTGTTCCACTCCCTCAGGGGAATGCTCTTTGCTGTCTCACCTCTCTCAGTTAGCTAACTCCCACTCACTCTCAGGTCTTCCCTCGAGCATCACTTCAAAAGGGCGTCTCCCCTGACCTGCCTGACTAGGTCACTTTTTTCTTATACAGTGTCACAGTACTATATGCCTCTCCTTTGCAGCACTTGTCATTGTTAAAATGTCGTTTCTTTGTGTGGTTATTTGATTACTCAGTTCCTTCCCCTATATGCTGTAAACTCCATGAGGAGGGAGATCCTGCCTAGTTTTGCTGTCTTCGTATTTATTTCTGGTACCTGACTCCGTGACTGCCGCGTAGTAGGTGTGCAGTGTATATTTGTGGTCTGAATGCATGAGCCCAGCTAGCAGAGCCTCTTGACTTGGAGTGACTGGTGATGATGGCAGTAACCACAGCAGCAGAGGCTGTTTACTGTGTCTCAGGGTGCCGGGCACTACGCTGGTGCTCTTGTCCCCTTCCTCATCATCCACATTTTCATAGTCATCATTACCACCATTTCTTGAGTATTTTATCCCAGCCATGGACCCTAGGATCTGCATCCTTGGCAACTGTGCTCAACGATTGGGAATATTATAGGAAGAGATCAAAAGCTTTCTGTGGCATTCGTTACCCAGATCAAGTCCTGTATTTTGCTCTGGAATCTTTTTTCTTCTTTGTTGTATCTACCACACCCATCAGAGTGGAGTGGATATCTTGTCATTTATTTGGCAACCACGTGTCTAATTTCCTGGGAAATTCCTGTGTGTGGAAATCCTCTCTCCTTCCCATGAGGACAGAGCCTACCTCTTTTTACGTGAGCGGAAAATGTCAGATGCCTGCCTTCCCAGCTTTTCTGGTAGCTAGGCTATGGGCGTATGATGAGTTTGCCCCAGTTTCCAGATCAGAAGCTGTGATACAAAGAAGAATGTACAAGGAGAGTCTGCTCTGCTGTAGATTAGGCAGGAAGAGTAGGGATCCTGGGTTTTTAGAAAGAGCACAGTCAGCACAGTAGAGGCAGTGGCCAGGGCACAGAGTTAGTGGTGTTCCTGGTGAAATCTGCAGTCTGGGCCTAGAAACAGGCCCTGGTTTCTTCATGGGACTAGTGGTGAAAGACATGATTTTGGACTTTGTTTCTGACCTGGTTGTCTGTGAGATGCAGCCTAGAGCACAGCCTGTGCCAGACTGGGTTCAGATCCCAGCTTGAATCTTAGCACTGCCCTTTACCAGGCTTGTAACCTTGCTTGAGGAGGTTAGCTAATCTCTCTGTGCCTCAGTTCCCTCAAATGTAAAAAGGGGAAATAATAACATGTACCTCATTAGGTTGTTGTGAGGATTAGATGAGTTGATTAAAGTAAAACTCCTAAAACAGTGTCTGGCATGTTTACTGCAACGTTTGTCAGTGTTTTCTGTCATTGTTCTTTGACCCTCTGCTTAGTCTCTAAAAGTACATATCATCTTTTTAACAAATTATTTTTTCTGCTTAAATTTGTTGGTTAGAATATGTTCTTAGCACTTAGTACCTTGACTGATATATACAACATGTCCTTACTGAGTGATAACTGTGTGTAGGGTAGAGTAATCATGGGTTTCTTTTTTAGAAGGGATTTATAGAACCGTTTCCTCATGCGTGTCTGGGGCCAAAGCTTATATTATTTTTATTAAAATGCTTAACTCACTTGCTTTCTACTTGGCTTTGGTTTGACTTACTTCACTCAAGACCTCAGGCTTTGACTCCAGGCTTCTGGCCGTATTTGTTTATGAACTCTGGAACAGAGATCCTGCCCGAGGGTGAAACAGCTCCGAGGAAAGCATCGCGCGTTAGGATGTCTGCCTGGCGGCAGGCAGCGATTCCATCATCTTCACCATCGCCATGATCTCAGCTTCACATTTATCGCTGATAATCGGTGTTCTCTGTGAAGAGCCTGTTTAACTCTCTTCTCATCCCCAGTGAAGGGCCATCCAGAGCCCGAGTTTCCCTCTGGAACCCTCTTTATGTTGCTGAGGAGCACAGTGCCTCCTGGCACATTAGCTTTCAGTCTGTGAAAGCAGATACTTTCAAATGGGAAAATGTCATGCAAGGTGAACTATTGGTATTTTCACAGCAGGCAAATTCTTACCACCTTCAGTATAAAAACACTACTGAATCACATTTATGGTTTTGTCACAATGAGAACAGATAGTGACATTTAAACCTAGGAAAATTCAACCCTTGATATTGACTGTTAATGTGAAAACGTGAAAAAGCAGGTAGAACACTGTGACCTTAGTGATGAGAATTCTCTAATCAGAGCATACAGAGCAGTCAAATATTTGACTTATTGATTTTTGGAGAACCAAGGTGTTTTGTATGCAAGGTATGAAAATAGTATGAGTTTTTGTCCTTGCTTCAGAATAAGCAATGAGAGCCAGGGTCCTTTGCAGTAGATTTGAATTTGTGTTAAATACTATACACTTTTAATATTTTAACATATATTAACAGAAGGGATATTCAGTTTTCTCATGTATTTGTAGCTAGGTGTGTAAAATACAACAATTTATATTTACATATTAATTTCTGTTTTGAAAATGGCATTTGGGGCCAGCCTGGTGGCGCAGCAGTTAAGGACACGTTCCGCTTTGGCGGCCTGGGGTTCACCAGTTCAGATCCCGGGTGCGGACAGGGCACCGCTTGGCACGCCGTGCTGTGGTAGGCGTCCCACATATAAAGTAGAGGAAGATGGGCATGGATGTTAGCTCAGGGCCAGCCTTCCTCAGAAAAAGAGGAGGATTGGCAGTAGTTAGCTCAGGGCTAATCTTCTTTAAAAAAAATAATGAAAATGGCATTAATTTATTAATAAATGTATACTGTTATTAAGAACCTAGCATAGTATCTTAAATTTTAAAAGGCCCCAGCTACACAGCATTATAAACTTCCTCTGCCCACATTTGCACATGCTTTTTTTCTTTTTTAGTATGCTCTTTTCTTGTGAGGAAGATTGGGACTGAGCTTACCTCTGTTGCCAGTGTCTTCCTTTTTGTTCCTCCCCAAAGCCCCAGTGCATAGTTGTATGTCCCAGTTGTAGGTCCTTCTAGTTCTTCTGTGTGGGATGCTGCCACAGCATGGCTTGATGAGTGGTGTGTAGGTCCACGCCCAGGATCTGGACCGGTGAAGCCCCGGCCGTTGAATTGGGGTGTGTGAACTTAACCACTCGGCCACAGGGCTGGCCCCTGAACATACTTCTTTTCTGCACTTTCATCCTTCTAAATTTTGCTCTTTTGTAAAATTACCCGCCTAGAGCTTTATCTGTCAATTTCTAGTACAGTGGAAGCTAAAAATACATCAGGTGGGGTTACCCTGACCTGAAAGAAGCCTTTCCATTTTAACTTAGTTTACCTTGAGAAACTCGGATTATCTTTTTGACAAATAGTGTTCAGTAAATTCTGCTTCCTAAAACAATAACGTGAGAAGGTTTTTATTTGAGTGTTGTGGTATTTTATGAGAAGTGTTTTCCTTTTCTCCTAATCTCAGTCACTTTGTTCAAATGTTGAAAACCCTTTTCCTTCCTTCCTCCTTCTGGACGGCTCCCTCGTCCCTCCCCGTCTTTCCCCCCTGGCGCTGTGGTCTGCAGCTGGCTCTTCTTTGGAAGCCCCTCACGAGTTAGCTGGCTTGGGTTTTTAGTCTGCAGTTGCTTTAAGTAAGATGAGGGGGCTTGTTTTTGTCTGATAGATTTTTTGGTGAAGGGTAACCTTCAGGTAGTTTCCAGCAAAGCTAAGGCTGGAACATTGCTGCTTTGGGAGAATAATGTGCAGAGTAAATCTGAACTGTCATATTTCAGAATGGCTTTTGAAACCTGAAATCCCAGAATTCTGCTTTAATCTTTAAGTGCCATTGAGAATTAATACTGGAAAAGGTATTTATTAAATAATTGCTGATAGCCTTACTGTTAGCAGCTATTAATTCTAGTTAGGTAGGATTAATATACATTGTCTTTTAAAATCTTACTAGATCTCAGTTATAGTTCACTTTAGTTACAGCCTGTCACTTTCTGCTTTCATTTTATGGTTCAAATAGTGTCTGGATTCTAGAGTTTCCTGAAAACCATGTTTTCTTCTTAGTGTTTGGCACTCCAGTAATTCCTCCCCACCGACTCCCCTCTCCTCACGTAAACTTTAAAGATTAAATAAGGAGAAGCCAGAATGAGTCCCAGGTGTAGCTTCCAGGTACAGTTACAAAGATGAATAAAACCACCTATTTAATTCTCTCAGTTTTTGAAAAAGTACTGGTGGAAAATTATAATGATGGCAATAATTGAGTTGGCTCCATGTGACACGGATTTATAGTGTGAGAAAGTAGCAGTTTTTTCTTTTTTTTAAAATCCAGGGTCTAGTTTTTCTAGTCCCTAGCAATTTTTAATCCTGCCTTTCTCCAGAGAGCACCTGGTTTGGGAAAGGTGCTTGGACAGGGGAATGAGGTGTGAGCTCGTGGAAAGGAGACCAGGGCAGGACACTAAACAGAGTGGAGGGAGATGGCTAAGGCAGAAGTGAGAGCAGGAGAGCCAAGGGGAGGGAGTGCACAGGGCAGGAAGACCAGAAGAGGTAGCATGGAGAAGAGGAAGAGGAGGTTGGAGAGAGAGAGTCCAGAGGAAAATAAGTGGTGAACAAAAGAGTGGAGGTGGAATGGGTTCAAAGTTAGGCAGAAAAATTAGCAGTAGAAAAGCAGTTAAAGGAGAGTGGGAGGTACAGAGCAGAGGAAGGGCGAGGTTGACCCTTTATCCAGAGGGCTCTGCTAAAGAAGGTGGTAGTGACGGCTGGTGGCTGCTCGGTTTGTTTCTGTTGAAGGTGAGGTCCCAGCAGTGCAGGCAGGTCCTGCAGTTGTTAGTGCCTCACAGTTCCTGAAGGAGCATGGGTAAGCAATGATGTGTGTCCTTTCACTTTTGTAAAGAGGTATAGAGTTAAACTGGACTAGGGGAATCATCATAGTACCTTCTTTTCCTTTGAAAAAATTGAGCACACATTCAGTAGAATTTCTTTGTGTGATGATAATGGCTTATTACATACATGAAAAGTTGAATCTTACATATTTCATTCAAGATATGAGGGAAAGGAAAACTTATGCTAAACGTTTTAAAAGATCCAAATTCTTATAAAGCAGCTTTGGTGGCATTTATTCCGGAGCACTTGTATTGAGAGGTGCCGTTTTTCTGGAGAGCTGTCATTGCTGACCAGGTAATGTTTTAGAGCTGTAGACAAAGCAGACCTTAAATTGGAATTACTTTGGAGTCAGCTACCAGTTAGATGACTCTCATGCGGGATAGAGGGACAGACTTGGAGGATGTACCTGGAGCTGTAGGTGTGAATTTTGCCAAGGAGGGCAGACAGGGTCCTCTTGAAGAGGCCCCGTGTGTTAAAGCCAATTTCTGCCCAGGCCTGGCCTCTCCTGTCTAAGTGAAGCTCAGCTGTGTAGAGATTGTCAGTCCACTATCATTTAGTGGTTCCCAGCAGGGGACTCTGGATGCTTGTATATCATAAGAACGGTGTCCTTCAAATCCTTCTTGATTTGTATTTTTAAGTTGGGGCAATTTTACCTAATATATCATTCTATTGGAGGAACTGAGACATTTAATCAGTATGAAATCTTGGAATGTTCAAGTCTCAGAATAACTAATTATATAAAAGGCAAATGTGAAAATTTGATCTTACTATTCTGTTAGATCAAATATAAAAAGCGATAGCCGAAGAAAATTTATTTTGCTTAAAATAAAAGCATACTTTTAAAAGTTTGCTTTGGAGAGCAGGAAGCAATTGTGTTGTAAGTATGTGCAATTATCTGCATTCCTTCCTAACCTCTGGGATCAAATTGGTTTTCTCCAAGAAAAGCAATTATATGCGGGAGGCCACTTTTTGTTGAATGACTGTGTGCTGCACACAGCGCATCCCACAAACCAGCAATCATAGATTTGCCGCTATGATTTATAATACCCATTAATTACAGCTTTGTATTAAAAGCTTTTAGTTTTCTGCTTCAGTAAACCTAAATTCTCCTTTTGAGGAAGAATTGCTTACGTTAGGTCTCATGCTAAACAGTGAGTCCTGTCTTTGCGAATCTCATCAGAGGTCCTTGCTGCAGTGGGAACTTCTCGGCTGGTTTAAATGGGCAGTGCCAGAGCTGTTTAACTTTGTGGGGTGACTAGATAACTGGAAGAGATACTGGTCTTGTGATGAGGCGGTGACCCGAAATACGGTCAGAAGGGAAAACTCAAAGCATTAATCAAGAAGGGTGTATCCACTGGATGTTCATCATCCTTGCAGCACCGTGCCACACTTGGTGCTGTGTACCTGGCGCACACTCTTCCCAGCGGGCTCTGTGGCTCTCACCCCCAGCTGTTCTTTAGATTCACTTGAGGGCTTTAAAAAAAGAAAAAGCCCCCCTCCCCAACAATTAAATACTGGGCATGGACATTTTTAAAAGGCTCCTTGTTGAATCTAATGTGTAGCCAAGAATGAAAACACTAATCTATTCAGCCCCATTTGGTGACTTTTCACTTTAAAAGTTAGATTTCCTCTTTCCTTTGTTTTTGGCTTCATATTCCTTCTAGAAGTAGCAAATATGATCAAGCAAAACACATGACCAAACCAGGTTGCATTATTTCCTCTTGGGCTTCTGCCACAGTCTCATTCCCTTCAGGGACAACAATTACCCCGGTAACTCCTGTAAGTTTTGTAAATTCACATTTTTTTCCCTACGTGAAGAATGTCTAATCTTTGCTGGACTCGAGTGATTTGTAACCCTGTCAGGGACCTACTTTTCAGTGAGGCTTTGCCATGTTTTTCTCTGTGAATATTTAAAATTACACTATGACCTAGGAAAGTTTTAAAATAAAGATTTGTAGTGTTTTTCATTGTATCTTTCTTGCTGATTACTCATTAAAACTTCATTTTGTTTAGATTTCACATGCCCGAGGAATTTGTAAGTATTGTCCATCATTTTGATAAAGAGAGGAGGTGTAGTAAGTACAGATTCATCTTGTAAACAGCATCAGGTTGTCCATTTGAAAATGGGGGTTAGTGTTTATCTACTAAGAAATACTATGCTATCTTTTATTGGAATATTTTTGGAAGTAATGACCTAGTTGTGACAGGTGGGTCCTAAATGATGTTATAAGAAGTTCTAAAGGGAGAATATTAATAATACTAATAATGGTCATAGCAGCTACCGTTTTTTGGAAGCTTACTTGGTACTAAGCAGTGCTAAGTGCTCTATTTGCATCAGCCAACTGAAGCCTCACGCTAACCTTATGAACTGGACATACTCTTATTATCCCCATCTTACAGGCGAGAAGGAGATGGACGCTAGTTGATGGACAAGCCCAGAGTTGCCTGTACCAGAGCCTGGCTTCTAACCTACACTGTTCTGCCTTTTCTCCTACCTCTGCATCATTGCTGACATGTTCTAGCCTAGAACTCCTGCTCGCATCCCCCTTCCTTCTGGAGGAACGCGTTGACTTGATTTGCCTCAGTCTCTCTTCTTTTCTCCTTGAGCATCAGGCAACCGTCCGCTCTTGGCATCCTGTTTTCACATATAGTGGACTAGGCACTGGGGACTGCAGGCATGTTTTGGGGGCTTGGCAGAGTGAAGGGGGCACCAAGGAGGCCTGGGAGAGCATTTAATATGTCTCCCTTACAGGTGAAAATACAGTTTTATTGAAGACTGTATTCCTTTTTTTTTTGCTAATGCTTTATTGAGATATAATCACATACCGTACAATACATCCATTTAAAGTGTACAGTTCACTGGTGTATGGTGTATTCATAAAGTTGTCCAACCATCAGCTCAGTCACTCTTAGAACATTTTCACCCCCGAAGAAACCCTATAACCTTTAGCTTTCACCGTCAATCTTCCTATCTCCTTACTTTCCAGATTTGCCTATTCTGGGTGTTACATGTAAATAGAATCATACAATATGTGGTCTTTTGTAACTAGCTTCTTTCACTTATCATAATATGTTCAGGTTTCATCCATATTGTAGCATGGAACAGTACTTCATTGTTCTTTATTGCCTAATAGTATACTCTTGTATGGATGTAGCTGATCAGTGAGTACTTGTGTAGAGAGAGCAGATTGGTGACTGTATTCTGGCTTCTACATTTCTCTCCTCTGACTCCAGCATTGTTTTGGCTGCTGTCGCCAAGGCCAGGCTTCTCAGTAACACACGAGAGAGCAACCCAGTTGCACAGCTAGGTAGGAGTAAAGTGGAACTATCCATTCTTTTGTGTGTTTACCACATTTTTATTGAGTGCCTGATGTGTACACAGTACTGTGCCAGATTTTATAGTGTATTTAACACATAAAAGACATGGCATAACGTGTGACCTGTGCTGTGTGTTGTAAGCAAAGGCAGGTTCAGAGGAAGGAAAGAATCGTCTCTGCATGTGGTTCGTGGCTGTGTGTTCTCCTAGCTGCAGGTCAGTGTTTCTGGTGGTTACCTTACCTCTTGCTGCAGCGGCGCTGCGTCTCCTACATATGAGCTGTAGTTAACAAGTTACCCCTCTCCCCCACCAACTGAATTTCAATGTTAAAACATGAGTCTGAGGCTTTCTGGAAATTTTCCAGTTTAAGACTAATAAATATTAAAAATTTTGTTAGAATCTTGAAGGTCGTGGGTCATAATGGATCTAAAAGTTTAGAGTATCAATTAGTACCAAGTTATACAGAAATGTTCAGAAATAGTAAAGTACATTCAGCTACCAAAATTGCACAGTGATAATATCCTGTTTAATTTGGTTCAGCTGGAATTCAAATTAAGGACAGGTGTAGTGGATGGGAAACCTTGTAGCTTCTGTGTACTCTGATATGTATTGCATAAATACTAGTTGTAGCCACTTGAGTGAACTACGGATCCACCAGAGAAATTCTCTTTAGGATATGTTGAAATACCATTCATCTGCTTCAGTTCGATTTTATAGCTAGCATGTCATCCTTTCCCATTTGTAGTGATGTTTAATATTGTACCATAAACAAATATTCCCAATGTCCCTGTCGTTGTATTTGTCATATACTGTAATTAGCTGTGAAGGACGAGTGTTCAGGTGTGTACTTATCTTTCTCTTTATTAAAAACTCTGCAGGCCATCTTGATTCATCGATTTACATATCATACAGTGTAAGTAATATGATTATGTGATTTGAAACTTGATAATAAACTGTAAGGAACCCGGAAAAGATTGTAAGAATTTTGTGAAATTTAATTCCTACTTTTTGAAGATATGTTAGGTATTACTTACAAATAGTACTGAATAGTTACAGTTTGAAGCATATGTACTCTTTTAAAAGTAGTATGAAGATATATTTAGAATTAATATCAAATATCAAAAATGTTTCTTTAAAACTTGAAATCTATAGAAAATTGTCTTTCACTCTTCAAAGGAAATCAAAAAGCCTTGCATTTATATAATATTTGTTGTTTAAATTTTTTTGAGTATTTAATTTTATACTACATTGAGGTGTAATTTTTTCACATTCACGTCTTCAAACTGTATACTGACAACAACAATAATATTAATAGATTTTTAGTTAAATAGTAAAAGACTATAGATTTTTATGGGTGGCATAATAGAGGAAGCTATAGTAGTGAGAGGGAGTGGTTGGGAATTGGAGCCTCGAGTTAGGAAAGGCATATTTGTTTAAAACCAGATAACAACTTCTATGGAAGAATTCAACATAAAACAAGTAGCATGTGTTTGTAATTACAAACAGTATTTTTAAAAGTAAGTATTATAAACCCCCCTTGTGGTGTAAGCTGTTTATGTCGTATATAGCATAGTAGTCCTTGCTCATAGCCGTTATAGATACTCAGTGTGTCAGTGATAATTCAGAATCATGGCTGCACTAAAATGTAAATAATAATAAATAGTAAAGTAACAACAGTTATGGGTAGTGTTGGTTGTTTACTATAAGCCAGTTAACATGCATACGTTTAACACTCGAAATCCCATGGGTAGGGATTTCTCACTTTACAGATTAAGAAACTGAGGCACAGAGAGGTTAAGTAACATCCCAAAGGTCATTTAAATTTGACTAATCCCATTATCTGTGTTCTTGACCAATGTTATAAAGCTTTGTTTTGTTATTTTCTCCTGGATTCTTTTTCTTAAATTATGAAATATTGTACATTTGTTGTAACAAGTTGAACCAATAAGAGGTATATTGCCTCTTGTACATTTCTTGATACATATTAAAACACATATGAGATATTTAGAGATTAACATACTCTACTGAATTTTGCCTTGGTAAGGGTGTATCTTTTTCTTAGCTGGAAATTTGCAAGGGAACTTTAGTTGATGGGGTACTAGAATTTGTATCTCCTTTGGAGTCAGACACACCTGGGTTTGAAGTTTAGCAATGGCAGTCTACTGTTCTCTTGGGCAAGCTCCTTAACTTCTCTGAGCCTGAGTTTCCTCATCTATGAAGATGGTTAGCTTTATTTCCATGGTTCTGTTACTGACTATTCTAGAGAGTAAAGAGAATTGAGTAAATTGTATTCTAGGTTAAACATTTATTATAGTCATTCCATATGAATTTTAGTAACTAGCCTAAAAATAGAAAGAAATCCGAAGAATTAAGAACCGATCATCTGAACTGATTTGAATGTTAGTTGATAATTCTAAGCATTAAGTGATTGTCTTTCTTATATAACAAAGCATTTGAAATTGCTTGATTGGCCATAGTTTCTTGGTTAATGGTTTTCTGGACTGCTCAAAAGAATGCATCAAAACTTAAAATAATTATTTCAAGAAAAGCAGGAATAGGAAAAGTTGCATGTTGATCGCTTTTATTCATACCCTTTTCATGATTCATCTTGTTTCTCAGGTCTTAACTTGAGCAGAGAGAGAACTAATGATTTTTCCTGTCTGAGTAGGGGATAATTTGCAGCTGTTCCTTGGAGATTTCTAAAAGATACTCAATCATAATCTAAAATCTTATTATTATCTTACAGGGTGAAAAAGCTTTCTCTCTCTCTCTCTCTCTCTCTCACACACACACACACACACACACACACACACACACACAGAGCTGGATATATTGTCCCATAAACACGTGGCCTTTTAAAGAGCATTCAAGTACACCACTATCCTCACTGCGGTGCTTAGATGGCTGAGGGAATAGTAGGCAAAGACCTGGCAACATATTTAAGGGAGCGTGTTTGGTTTTTTTTTTAGATTTGCAGAACACTTTGCCTGTTGCAAATCCAGCCAATATGTGCTGCGTACCATGTGCAAGGTGACCAGCTAGATGCTAGGCAAGATCAAAAGATGAGTAATATAGCCATGAATATGGAGAACCATGAAGTCTGAAGGGAAGCTAAAACACGTAATTGTAACATCAGGCAGAATATGGCAGTTTCCATTATAGAATAAGTAATTGTGGCATTCAGAGGAAGGAGAGAGAATATCTGGTTGAAGGAAGAAGAAAAGGTGTGAAGGAAGAAAAGGCAATTTGATGTGCACCTTTAAGGATGAGTAGATTTCCCCAGATGGGGATGGAGTGGAAAGCGTTAGTTAGGCAGGTGGTCTAGGTAGAGAGAACCTTGTGGACTAAGAGTCGGAGTCGTGAATGCATGACTTGTGTTTAGGATATAGCAGATGTTCACTTGAAAGTGAGAAGAGAAGGCAAAGAGTAGGGGACAGTAAGAGGACCTTGAAGTCTCGTATGTTAATTCATTAGGTAGTGGAAAACCATCTATGACTTTTTAAATTTAGTTTTTCTTCTTGTTTTAGTTTCAACTGTTTATTTTGAAATGATTATAGGTTCACAGAATGTTACAAATATATGTATAGAGAGAGAGAGAAAGAGAGAGGCAGGTCCCGTGTACCCTTCATCTGGTTTTCTCTGGTGGAAACGTCTTGCAAAACAAGATATAGTGTAATATCATAACTAGGAAATTGACGTCAGTACAGTCCACAGAACTATGCAGATTTCTCCAGTTTTACATGCTTTTGTGTGTGTGTGTGTGATGAATTTTATGTAATTTTATCACATGTATAGATTTGTGTAACCATCACCACAAGGCTTCACTTTGTAGCTACCCCCAATGTCTTCTGTCCATCTCCATCCTGTCCCTGGCAAACACCAAGCTGTTCTTCATTTTTGTAATTTTGTTATTTCAAGAATGTTTATAAATGGAGTCATACAGTATGTAACCTGTTTTTTTGTTTAAAACAAAACTTTTATGGGGCCAGCCCTGTGGCATAGTGGTTAAGTTCATGTGCTGTGCTTCGGTGGCCCAGGGTTCACGAGTTCGGATCCCAGGTGTGGACCTACATGCCATTCATCAAGCCATACTGTGGTGGCATCCCACCTACAAAATAGAGGAAGATTGGCACAGATGTTAGCTCAGGGACAATCTTCCTCACCAAAACAACAACAACAACAAAAAACATCTTTTATGTTCAAATAATCATAGATCCGTAGCACATTACAAATATAGTAATCTCCGGTATACCCTTCACTGCATTTGCCTCAGTGATTACATCCTACATAACTATGTTATAATATCAAAACCAGGAAATTACTGAAATTAAGATACTGTTTCTAATTGCTATACTAATTAACTTGTCAGTCATCACAAAAATCTCCCTCATTCTACCATACCCACATCCCTCCTACCCCTAGTCCATCCCTAATCCCTGGCAGCCACTAATCTGTTTTCCATATAATGTTGTCATTTCCAGAGTGTTATATATATGGACTCATATAGTATGTGGCCTTTTAAGATTGACTTTTTTTGCTCAGCACAGTGCCCTTGAGACCCATCCAAGTTGTTGCATGTACCAATAATTTGCTCCTTTTTACCACTGCCTGGTATTAGTTTGTTTAACTGTGCATCTGTTGAAGGACATTTGGATTGTTTTCAGTTTTGAGCTGTTATGAATAGAGCTGCCATTAACTTTTGTGTATAGGTTTTTGTGTGAACGTGTTTTCTTTTTCTTTTTTCTTTGTGATAAATACCCAAGAGTGCAATTACTAGATCATATGGCAAATGCATGTTTAGTTTTTTAAGAAACTGCCTATTTCCCAGAGAGACTGTACTATTTTATATTCCTGCCAACAATGTATGAATGATTCAAGTTTTCTGCATTCTGTCCAGCATTTGGTGTCATCACTATTTTTTATTTTCTCCTTTCTGATAGATGTGTAGTGATATCTCATTGTGATTTTAATTTGCTTTTCCCTAATGGCTAATGATGTTGACATCTTTTTCCATCAAAGACTTTTTGAGTTAGAAACTGACATATTTCAGGACCTTCTTTCCGGCTTGGACAGGTGTGGAGAGAAGTAAGAGACAGAAAGATTAATTTGGAAGCTGCTGAACTAGTTTAGGTAGGAAACTCAGAAGCTTTCATGGGTGACCACGGTGAACAGAGAAAGAATAGTGGAGATGTTTGCATGAATATGGACAGGTAAGAATAATGGAGAGAAAAAGTAGTGAAAACTTGAGTGTTGATGCTTGGTGACTGAAAGGTTGGGGTACTGTTGACAAAAATAGGTGATTCAGAATTTTCTTTTTAATTTAGGGAAAAATGATGAATTTGGTTTCCATATGGTCATTTTGGGTGCAGGTGGGTTATTTGGGTGGAGTTGTCCAGAAAGAAGTTATAAATCTGAGTCTGTACCTTAGAAAGGTTAGGGCTAGAATTATTTGAGTATCAAATATAGAGAGATGATACTTTACATTTTCCTTGGAGATGGGCAGTAGTAAGCAAAAGAAATACAGTCATGCATCACTTAACGAGGGGGATACAGTCTAAGAAATGCGTTGTTAGGTGATTTCGTAGTTGTGTGAACATCGTAGAGTGTAATTACACAAACCTAGGTGGTAAAGCCTATTACACACCTAGGCTATATGATGCTAATCTTAGGGAACCACTGCTGTATATGTGGTTTGTTGTTGACTGAAACATCATTATGTGTGCATGACTCTGTATAAATCAGCAATTTAGAAGGAAACCTAGGAGAGATCAATTTAATAGACATTGATGGTCAGCAGAGTCACATCCTATAGAAGATTGAGGAAGACAAGGATAGAAGAAAGGTATTGAAGGCAGTTTCAGTTCACTGGTTCATGCAGATGCCAAATCTGAAGGGTCTGAGGTATAAATGTGAGCAACAAGTTTGGAGATTTTTTTTTTAAACAGGAGAAATACTATGTTTATATAAAGAGAAAAGAGCAACCAATAGGACCATGAAAGATTTAAGATGCATGTGAGAGCAAAGGTACTTAACAGAAAGAATAGAAAGAAGCAGGATGTGAGGAGCATGTTAGGGATAGCATCAAGAGACACGGAAGTGTCGTCTTTGTCTGGGATGTTAGATATCTGTCATGGACCCGAGAGGGAAGGAAGAGAAGGATGTACCAAATGTAGAGATTTTTTTGGGGAGAGAGTCTGAGAACCAACATCAGATAGCCTCCTTGATCCTCTTCGGAAATAGATTGTTTTTTATAAGACATTTTCAGTGATGCCAGATTATTTATTTTTAAAACTGTGGTTTTGATTAAAGCCTCAGGATATGAGCACAATACAACCTTTCATTAAAATGTTTAAACAGCAGCAGCAGCAGCAGCAAAAAGAAGTGCCAGAAGCATAAACAATATATCTTATAATCCTGTCAGTGGGCATGTTTTAAAAGGGATACACACATGTCTACCTATATATCTTTCCAGAAGATACTGTATTTTAAAGAATCTTATGGTGAACATGGACATACACTAATCACATGGGATATCTAGTTAAGAAAAAAAGCAAAACACTCAAATCAAAATTTATGACTCTCAGATAAACCAGAAGCTAGGACTTTTTAGTGATGCAGGGTAGGTGAAAGGGTCTCTGGGCCAGGCATCATTTATACTGACTGGTAATTCAGGGTAGATGATGACATTCTTTGGGCCTAGTAAGCCAAAGCTGGAAAAGCCTCATGCAGCAGGAAGAGAATGGGAACAGTGAAGGAGGTGGCATTTGTTGTGTTACATGTAGGGCTTTTGAGGGGGAGAGGCAGTGATTGTTGGCACAAAAGCATCATTAATCACTGAGACTTGATATTTCATCTAACAGAAGTACCTTTGTTATAAAGTGAAGTATTTATTTTCTTTGAAATGTAAGGTTACGTAACTAACTTGCAATGAAATATGAGCCATTATTGGTCTAAACTAGACAAAGGCAAAAAGACAACTTAATTGTGATGTAGAAGTAGTAAAAAAGTAAATAAATAAACTAACCTGAGTTTAGTGCTGAAATGATCAAGGTGTTAAGTGCTGATGTCATTAAAATAGTACTAGGCTTTGTATCATTTTATTCATCGATGTAACAGTACCTTATGCTACTTCAAATACTTGATCCTATGAGTAATAGTTAAAATTTGTTTTCTTCGTTCTGCTGGTTCACAAATATTTGTTTGACTTTGCTTGAGCTTTATAGATTTAAAAGCTTTAGGACATGGAAAATTAAAATCATGTTTTTCACTTGGATGATTGCACAAAGTCTTTTTATAACAGATTCTAGAACCTGTTGCATGATAGTATTTATACAGATGTCCAGAAAGTAAATAATAGAGATGGGGATTGTTATAGGTATTATGCTTGTCATTAGCTGTTGTGGTTGCTTTTTTTCCCTCCCAAAGTGGAATAAGAAGACATGGACTTAAGTGTCAACCGAAAGCAGTTTGCTTGGAGTAAGAAGAAACTTGCATGGTTTCGCGTTGCACTCAGAGTAAAAAACCCCAACTCCTAACCATGATCCAAAGGCACGATCCAGGTCCTGTCCAGTTTCATTTTGTAAAACTCCTGTTTCCTTGCTCTTAGCTGTACCGTTCTGTTCTTGTTTCGGGGCCTGTGCATCTCGTCTTTGTTCTCCATGGACCACTCCTCTTCCAGGTTTTTGTGTTCCCACGAACACTTGCATTTTAGGCCCTTAGCATTTGTTTTCCCCTCATCCTGGAAGGTTTTCTCCCCAGATATTTATGTGGTTTGTGCTCTCACTTTATTCAGGTCTCTCTCCTCAAATGCCATTTTCTCAGAGAAATATTTCCTGTCCAGAACAGCCTTGCCCTCCCAAACCGGCCTCATCACTCTCTCTCCCCTTACCATGTTGTTTTCCTTATAGCTCTTAATGGTCCTAACATTAAATTTGGTGTTTGTTTATTGTTTCCACACTAGAGGGCAGGGATTTTGCCTTGTCATTTCTATCCTTAGCGTTTGGAACAGTGACGGAGTTGAGTGAGTACTTGAATAATTTTTGATGAATGGATGAACACTTACTTAATTAAGTTGTAAAGACAGGTTACCATGGAGCTGGTATTTTGGAGATATTTGAACAGTGAGTAGCTGTTATGGGCTGATTAGTTGAGGGGTAAATATCCCTAGTGGAGGTCCAGTTCTGTGACCATGTGACATAGGCTGGGAAATCATAGTTTCACATCCTTCTGACTACTGTGGTCAATCTAGGACATCTTGACCCGAACTGAGCTGATGGGCAGACACCTGGCTCTATTCTGTGAGGCCCTGCTTTTGCCGTATTTACTGTGGCTCCTCCTTGGATTGTGTGCGCCACTCCAGCCTGGAATCCTTTTAACTATTGTTGTTTTCCCCTTGGGTGATTGGAGTTTGGTGTCTATTCCTTGCTCCTAAGAATTCTGCCCCCTACGGGTGGGCAGAGACAGGTCATGTGAATTAGTTCAGTGTTCGACGTTTGTAATTGTTAGCATTAAGTCTGAGCACGTATTGGTCTATGGAAAGAAAGACTAATGAGTATAGAGCTGCGTTTCCTTGTTCTTTTAGCTTTGGGTCTCTAAGGTAGAGTAGAAGATAGGAGAAAAAATTTATCTCTTATTTTGAGAACTCTTGATTGTAGGAAACATGAGTGTCATAGTGGTCCACACGTTATTACCACTGACTAGAGAATTATTCATTCATTCGTTCATTCATTAGATATTTAACGAGTGCTTACCATGTTTAGGACATTTTCCTCACGTGCAAAGGTTAGTTAGTTCATTTGACAGAGTCATTTATTAAGTGAAAACTCTATGCTGCGATTTGTCGGGGCAGAGATGAACAAGCCCTGGCCTCTGCCCTAAGAGAGCTTGCAGTCCAGGAGAAGGAGAATGACAAGCAAACAGATGTGTACAAAGTAGTGTAGAAACGTGTGCTGTAGGGTTGCCACAGAGGGAGTCATCAGCTGTAAGGCTAAGGCATAGGACAGACAGAAGAATTTCCTAGAAGGCTCTTAAGAAATGGGAAAGATGAATAAATATTTGCCAGAGAGGGGAAGGGGGTATGTAGGAGAATTGGAATTCCAAAGAGCAGAGATCTGGAATTAGTGGACCAGAGAAGAGCTCTGGTTCATAATGGCTGGAGCATATAGCCTAAGGGAGGCAGGGTTAAATGGGGGATGAAGAGGAAGCAGAAAGAGGCAGAACAGCCTGAGAGTTTGGGACCGTATCTTGAAGACAATAAGGAGTCACTTAAAAGATTTATTTAAGGAAATAGCGGAGCAGATTTGTGTTTTAGCAGGATCCCTGGCACGACAAAGCGGAGTCTAGGCTGGAGGTAGATAAGACCAGGCAGGAAGACCACAGACAGCAGTACCTGAAGCCTCATGTTCTTAGATACAGGCTCATCCTTTGAGAAAGAAGCGAATTAAAAGACCTTACCGGAGCAGAGGCTCTAGCTGGGCTGATTCAGCTTCAAGAGGGCAGTGGGCGCAGTGGACATGTTCTTGATATGTCCAGGATACATGACGTGGTCAACTCCCCACACAGTTGTGTTATCTTCCTAACTCAGCCAGTCATATTTCACATTAAATGACACACCTAGGTGTCAGAAATGAAATCTTAGAAAACAGCTAGACGACCAGCACTGACCAGCATTTGCTATAAAACAGCTTTTTCTGGTGAGATGGATGTCTTGGGAAAATGGGTCAAAACTGAATAGACATTCAACAACTATTTCTGTGGTTGGTTATTTATATATACTGGAGTTACTGGAGCTATAATCTCTTCTTCCCCCTACACAGATTATACATTTGATTTCTTCTAGGGTGAAGATAAGGATTTTATTCATATTCCAAAAATAAAGCAGTTCAGAAAAACTTGTGTGCTGAGTGGCAAATGCATTTAATGGGTTTTTTGGGTGACTTTCATTTAGCCCATAAATTTTCAATCACTGTTGTATCAGGAAAACAATTTAAACTTGATCAGTAGTCAAGTTCTAACAGTTCCCTTAGAAAGTTACAACAAAAAAGTTTTCTAATAAGCTTGTTTAACATTAAATTTTAATTGGAACAAGCACTCAATTTGGTTTTAAATTACTGTCTTCAAGCCTGCCATCTTCTATGAACTGTTCATGTGGTAAAGATGGACAAGAAGGTGGAATGTAGTGTAAAAGACACATGTCTAATCTGTGTTTCAAGGTGTCTGTTTGTATGTGTATTTGTGTTTATGAATTTTACATATTTCTTTGTTTTTAAAGAATTGTCTACTTTTGAGATAATATTGTGGTACAAATGTAGCAGTGTTTATTGTGTTTGGGGCTGAGTTTATTTGATTAATGAAATTTGGAACCTAAAAACATTATTTTTCTGGTACTACAAGCACTATATTTAGAAATAGTGAGAAAGAAACACATTCACTAACTCGTGGAGGTGGCATTTTACTAAAAACCACATAGTAATAGTTTGATTTTTTTTTTTTTTGAGAATCAGATTGAATCCATTGGGAACTGAAATAATTTGAGAGTTCAGTAAATGTACTCTTAGGGTGACTGCCTTAAGGATAAGCATGTTAATTCTGAGTAACGCTGGGTCAATTTATTTGAAGTAATAGAAGTCATAGTAATGGTGATGGTGGTAGTTTGAGTCATGGTTAGTACCAGCAACAGCCAGTAGCTCTTAGCACAGAGCCTGTTATTTTGCATCATACGTATTTGCTGAATGAATAATTGAAGGCATATTATGTCCATAAGTTGTTTGCATTCATTATTTTCAGTTCTTACAGTAGCCATGTAAAACAGCATCTAGTCCCCTCATTTTACAGATGAGGAAATTGAGGCACTGAGGAATTAAATAACTTACTTCAAGTTTTTGCAGTTAGAAAGGGCTAGGATTTGAAACCAGACATGTGTGACTTTAAGCTCAGGCTGACATCATTCATTACTGTGTTCTTTCTCCCTGATTTACCTTTTCAGTCTTACATGTATTAAAATCCTGTTATGTAACCCTGACTACAGTCAGAGCATACACAGTGTTGATTTTGTATTGTAAGTGGTTGGAAAGGGGAATCCCACAAGAACAAATGGCCAGCAGTGATGTGGTGTTTGCTGGTGGTGGTGTTTGGAATCCCAGCAGATCAGATTTCCCAGTATTGCTGCCTCTGCAGCATTTCCTGTCTCGTCCCCCCGACACACCCCATCATCTGCAGTGTAATGTGAACCAGGAGCAATGGTCCTGGGAAAACTCTAGAGTTTATACAGTAGGGTTTCAAAGCTGTGCCTTTTTAACAGTAGAAACTGTGTCCTTAGTTCAAAAGTAGAATGTAGGTTAAACAGTCCTTGGGAATTTCACCGGAAAAATCTGTGATTCTGAGAATGTTTTTGTACTTGTTGAGCAAGTCACACCTATCACCACCTCCGGGGGAGGAGTCTCACCTTGTGGAGGATAGCAAAGGGCGTGGTACTGCCTGAGCAGCAGTCCCAGATGTCGACTCACTGTATGGCTTGCAGGCATCCAGGTCACCAAAACAAAATACGACTCACACAGACACTGGATGAAACAAGGCTTTACTCCTGTGGAGAGGAGGCAGAGCGAGGTCAGCTGCAGTAGTTTATGTCAGTCCCTGTGGCCAGCGAGCCTTGGCCTGCAGCCCAGCTGATGCAAGAAGACCGTCTGTACGCACCCCCTTGTCCCCCAGCGTTGCAGGTGAAGGACCTCATTCTCCCCTCACTACCCCCCGTCCCGGCCTGTGGGGAGCAGTAGGGTTGGCCAGGTGCCACATGACGCAGGCTTAAGCAGAACAAAAGAACACCCTTCAAACCCAGAACAGGGAAAGATTTTCCCAAACAGAGAGATAGGAGCAGCACAGGCTGTGAGAGCTCTTTACCTCTTTGTAAGGACATGTTCCTGGCCCAGGACTTGTGCTCACGTAGCTACACAGAGGGCAACAAGCTGTACGCGACTGCCTTTCCCAACAAGGCTTGCGCTGTACCACAAACGTCTTGTGGTTAGGAGTTGTGTAGGAGAGTCCAACTCTATGTTAAGATTTATTATTAATTGTTGGTATTAGTCTAACAATTGGATCAGAAGTTTGTTTGTATTGTTAAGTGTCTGTGGTGCTTTAAGTGTTAGGTTATTTAGACTGAGTGTCATCAGTTAACCCTTAGAGGTAATCCTATTTTCTCATATTTTGCCAGTTTTCTAAACTGTAGCACAGGGACTTTATTCCTTTGCTAAGTTATTTGGGATTCTTTCAAGATGGAGAGTTAATGTGGGCTCTTGGCTCCTTTTTGCAAAACTAACCAAGGAGAAACTACAGAAGATCTGAGGCAATGACTGTGAAAAAACCGCGGTGACTGAGGCCGGGTATCCTCGTGAAGGTGGTTTAGCCTAGGATGCAGGGACTGAGGAAGCAGGCCCATCACAAACCTGTTTGTTTCAACTTCTTTTCCTTTTAAGTTTTGTTTTTGACCTGAATTTCTCCAATTGCCTTGAAATTATAATCACCTGCCCATCTGCTACAGAAATTGATGTCAATTGGGTCCTGTCAGGGTTGCACGAGAGCCCTGCTGGGGTGAGGAGCCGATGAAAACAGGTGTGAGCTAGCCAGTGGCCCCAGGGCACTCACTCCTCCTGGGGTTTGTGGATTACACCTTTCAGAGACTGCCTTCTCCAGGTCTGCTGCTTTTAAGAGTTTAAAGGTTCCTTCCAGAAGAGTTGCCGGGTGTTAGGCAACAAACCCAACAGTGGTCAGGAGCGGTTATTTGGTGCCTGTGGCTCATCCCCTCCGACTTGCACAAATTCACCGGAAGGGGTAATGCTAGGACTTGGGTTTTGGCCATTTTCACAGATCTGCTAGTTCATAGCCTTTGGTGACTCTGACCTCATAGGCCAAAGTGATTAGATACATGAAGAGAACGGCCACTATTGAAAATGTAAAAAAATAAACTGAATAGTATATGCCTCACAAAGCAGAATCATTAGAACAGAGGGATCAATAATTTAAAATAAACAATAAATATTCTCACGGTAAAAGAGGATAGTGGTGGTATTAAGAAGGAACACGGTCATAAAAAGGCAAAGTGGAAATATTAGATATGACAAATATAGTAGTTGAAGTAAAGAACTTAATAAATCAGATAAATAGGATGGATACAGTGAAAAATGAATTATTGAACTTGAAGATCATTTTGAGGGTTTCTGAAGGTAGAGAAAAAGTAGAGATAGAAAATATCAAGAAGGCTGAGAAATATGGAGCAGGGAGATAGTGGTGCCAACATTCAAGTAATGGGATTTCCAGAAGGGAGAAAAGAAATTGGAGGAGAGAAAAATATTGGAAGAAATAATGATGGTAAGTTACTCAGAATTAAGAAAGAACAAAGCCTTCAGATTGAAAGGGCTAATAGAATACAATGCAGGCGAGAGAAGAAAAACCCACGTCTTGGTAGATTAGTGGAATTTAAGACTGTTCATAGCCAAAGCTAAAAACTTTGGAGCCAAAGAATAGATTATCCACAAATCAGCATGAGTCAGACTAAGTTATCTTTTCAGCTCTGGGGTTCTCAGTTATTCTGCATGTTTGAGGTTAGGAATGTCGTCTATATAATGCTTAATTTCATACTCGGAAAATAAATTCATTTATTCATCTTGCATTTGATAAAGTATTTTTCAATGTAATAAGGGACATATTTTCTTTATAAGCTTCCTACTTAAATAAGATTTTCAATGCTTAGTTTTATGATTTTGTATAAATATTTGGGAAAAGTTGCTATCATTTTCATTAAAGAGTTGCATCTCTCCTTACTTTTCTTTTGGTATAGTCCTGTTTGATCTCATATTGGGACATGTACTTTCTAGAAATATGTTTTTGCAGCCATTGATGTAAAATGGATGATTTTCTGTTTCTAATAATTGTGTAAGACACAAGTGATTTTTAGTTGCTCTTCTTCATGCTCCTAGATTTTAATTATTTAAATATCTTGTTATTACTCTTGTGTACCAGAAAGAAGTCATATTCATCTGGTTCAAAATTCCTCTGTCCAGCAGAAATATAATGTGAGCACATATGTAATTAAAAAAATTTCTGGGGACTGGCCCTGTGGCCTAGTGGTTAAGTTCAACATGCTCTGCTTTGGCGGCCCGGATTCGGTTCCTGGGTGTGGACCTGTACGGGCTATACCACTTATTGGCGGCCAGGCTGTGGTGGCAACTCACAGACAAAATAGAGGAAGATTGGCACAGATGTTACTACAGAGTGAATCTTCCTCAGCAAAAAAAAAATAAAAATTTTTCTGGCATCCACATTAAAAAAGTTTTAAAAGGATGATATTAACTTTATTGTAATTATCAAATATATATACAAACCATTATAGTTTCAACATATAATTAATATACAAAATTTTTAATGAGATGTTTTATATTCTTTTCTCCATACTAAGTCTTCAAAACTTGGTGTATATTTTACAGTGTATCTCAATTTGGACTAGCCACATTTCAAGAACTCAGTACCACATGTGGCTAGTGGCTACCGTATTGTCAGTGCATCCTTAAAGCGAGTGGCGGTTCAGTATTCTGAGAGTTGTTGGGTGGCTTACGAACTTCTTGTAAGACTTCAGTTGTATTAAGCGCTCTTAGAACTGGGTGGTCCTGTGGCAAGTGATACATGTATCCATCAATTGTAGCTAATAATAAAAGGGAGCACTAAGACTGCAAGACATTATTTGATTGCTGTAGTTTTCACAATAGAAATTATGTTCGAACAAAGTATAGATCTCGAGAATGTTCTGAGACTGCCCAGCTTCACCGTTTTATTCCTTAAGTCCAGATAGTTCTACCTGGATGTCTAACAGGCAGTTCAAACTTAACATGGACAAAGCTGAACCTTTGATCTTTCCTTCCAGATCTGCCCTGCTCATCTTAATGAATGGCATCTCCATTCTGGCACAGGGGCCTAAAATTCTTTCTTTGGCTTCCATGTGGCGTGTTGGTGAAAAGTCACGGTCTACTGTTGCTGCTGTCCAGTTCCCTTAAGTGTTTTTACTGTGATGTGTCTTTAATGAAATAGTCTGCTGTGCACTTTTAGGTAATGTTAATGTCACTTTTTTTCTTAATCTCCGTGGAGACCTAGGACGAATATGTGTGTTCTTCAGTAGTTGACTTTAAAATCCCGTCAGCTGTCTGATGGCTCACGTGCCAGCGATGGGGAAGCATCTTGGCAGCACTGACTTTACTTCCTGCTGGCGTTCATTTACATTTGATTAAAACGAACAAACTGAGGGGAAACAGAAGTCAGGCACAAAGAGCAGAACAGGAAAAATCAGGCTTTGCATTTGGTGTCCTGTGCTTTGTCCAGGGGATCTGGTGGCTGTTCATTCAAAATGTTTTATTAGAAAAGGCAAACTTTAAGGAATGTAAGATGCAAATCTCTCCCTCTCCCCAATTTTATAACTACTGATGATTCTTTACTTGCAACAAAACACATTTTTATTTAAAGCTTGACTGCTTCAAAATAATACTGATTTGGGCCTTTCTGTGTGTCATGAGATCCTTTGGAGCTAGCATTGCCTGTGGGTTTTTGTTCCCTTTCCCTTTTCCTAAGATATGTAATAAACATGGGGATGTCAGATATGAAGGATGGCTGTTGTCAGGCTTGTCCTTTGCTTGTCTGGTTATCCATCAAACACTATCAGCCCAATTGTGCCAGAAAGTATGAAATAATGTCATTGGAAAGCAGTCAGTCAAATGGATGTCAAGGTCTTTTAAAAGTCTCAGCTAGCTGTTCTGGTATCAAAGGATGTTTTACAAATATGATATGCTAAAGTGATTACTCTTAGGAAACGAGTCTTTAATATGCTTGCTTTACCCCTTCTCTTGACTTCATACCTTCATGCCTCTAGCCAGATGGGGTAGGTGCACTTAATAACGTGGCACAGTGGTCTAGAATCCACACCCTCAAGAGCTTGCAGGGAAATGTTAGCTAGGGTCCATTTCATCACTAAAATGGCAGCTCAGGATTTTGGCCAGTCAGAACAATAGGCAATTGTTACAATAGCTGCATTGTTTTTTAAAAATCTTCTTCAGCTAAGCAAGCAGGTCAGGATTCTTTCAATTTTCAGACCAACATCTCTTCTTTACCGTAGAATCTGGTTATTGTCCCCAACTTTAAAAGTAATAGAAAAGGCATAATGTGGAAGGAAATAAGGAAAAAGAAAAAATAACTGCTTCTCTTAGGAAAGTGGAATTTTGCATGCAGTTTTAATTTATGAGGTTATCTCAATAATGAAGTGACTTATTCTTTTATATTGGTAAATTAAATTCAGGGATTTGAGTCTGTGTTCTTAAGAGGAACGTATGTTATTTGAAACTTCTTCGAGTTTAGAAATGAGAAGACAGTGATTCAGGTTGCTACTTGTGATATTCCTAATTTTGAAGGAAAAAAAAGAGGATTTGGGGAACATTTTTTTGTTGAAACATTTCAAAATACATTTATTTCATTTTTCTTCGTACTTCTTCAGTCATTTTAAATGTTTTGTCTCTAAATTTATGATGAATTAAAACCTTTTTGAAAATGGGTCCATCTGATGTGAGAATGCTGAAGTGAAAAGTGCAGTTAATGCTTCTTGACGTCCTCATCACAGTGAAGACATTACCCTTCTCTATTTCCTGTAAATAATGAATGGTTGTTACTGATTTTTATGTCCTAGTAATGGAAATTATTTATTTTTTATGTTCTAATTTGTTTTAAATTTAATCAGAAGTTTATAATTAAGCACAAGGCCCTGGTTTTAGGAGGGAAAAACCATGCTTATGTGTGCGTGATTGAAAGCTGATCAAATATTTTAAGAAGCTCCTTTTAGAAGGCTTAAATATAGAAATTCTTTAAGAGAGGAACAAAATTATATAATAGTCTTACTTATTTTTAAAGGAAAACTGTAAGACTACTTCATAAATAGAGAAAATAGTTTAAATTTCAGCTAACTTGAATGAGTCAAAAAATAGCACAATGTCTGCTTATTTCAGGTTAGAGAAATAAACTGTGAGATGTGGAGGTGCACTGGGCTGTTTTACACTTAACTAGAAACACTTGCTACGTCTACAAAGGCAGGGTCTCTATCAAGGAAGGAATCAAGGCACTCTGACACAGCAGGCAAAATTAAGTCACAAAAGCAAGGCAAGGTAGCTGAAGTACCAGGCAAATGAGTACTTTTTGCAGCATCTGTTAACATAAACCGTAGAGGTGTGTTGTTAGCCATCTGGGGCTCGCATCCTTGAATTATGCATTTGGATCAGCGGTTTGAAGTTCAGCTGTGGGCGGAAAGGAACATCCCTGTGTATCCTTGTTGATCAGTGGTTTTTAATCACCTAAGGCCCTCCACTTCTTCAAGTGCATTCCCAAAGACTATGTTTTGTCACATAACAGATCCCTGTCACTGAGGCTTTACTAAAAAACCCTTACCTACCCGCTTTGCTCCACTCCTCGTTGCTCCATCTCCACTTCCACGTGTTAATGAAAGTCCAAATCAGAGGAAAAAGAGTTCTTGTAGAAAAGTGAAAATATATGTTTACACATACATATTTTTTGCATGTCTCTTCACTTTGGTAATTAAATATAATTGTGGATCCTTTAACGTTAATTTCAGGTTGTTTAATAAATAAATTTAAGTATGTAAGTGTAGTGCAGAATAGCTTATGTTTAATTTAAAGTTTTCAGTTCTAGAAGTAATACACTGTATAGTAATATGTGGAAAGGTGATAAGATTGGCGATGTAATGAGCAGCTTATGTCTGACATTTATAACAGGAAATAGACTCAGCAGGAAGTTAAAGAATTGGGGACTATACTACTTAAAGAAGATAAACAGCATGCACTTTGAAGGCCACTGTTCTGTCCAGGCAGTCTTTTAAACATTTACTAGAAGCCTGTAGGTAGAGTTGGCAACTCCAGTGCATATAGGAGAATTTATGTGCATATTTAGAAAGCTTTGTGACAAACTTCCACGTGATAAGATTTTACTCAAGATTCATTCTTACAACAAACAGTAAAGGAACAGTTTGGGTCTGGAAAACCCAGATAAGTATATTTCTTACATTAAATAAGAAAGTTGACAAATGTAAATTTAGGTAAATATGGTGTAAATGTTTTGGGAGACAAAAATGATGAATGAAAATGTAATAATGAATAAGGAACTTCACAACTTCAGTTCTTGCCTCACAAATTTACTAAATGAATGAAAAAATGTAGAAATTTAAGTGATTTTTAGATTCTTTGCATATAATGATTTATGGCTGAAACACATGTCAGGTCTGTTGCTCTGTAGTTGTGATAGTCATATGAAATGACACTGGACGTGGCCAGTGAAACGTGGCAAGACCCAGAAGCATCTCACCCAACATCTCAATCCCAAGTGTACCACTGAAGACTTCTTTCAGCGGGGTATAAGGAGTAAAAAGGCAGTAATGTTTTCTAAAGCTATAGGATGGCCAAATATATGGGACTGGATATACTAGGTAGTATATAAAGTATATATAGGACAATAATGGCACTGTTTTACCCAATGATAAAATAGTTAAACATTTTTATAGTAAAACTGAGAAGGACATGTTCTAGAATCAAATGCAAATTTTGGGCAAATTTTTATGATAAATACATGAGACTAAAAGAAGTTGGCGCTTAGGCCATAAAGATCACCTGTTCACTCTACTTGGATGTTCCAGGTACCTTTGGCCAAACAGTTTGTGAAGCCCTGGTGTGCTTGGGGGATAACATCACTTTGAGGGATAGTGTAAGGATTAGTTTATACAGAACTCCTGTTAGAGTGCCCTGCACGTAGTAAGAACACGAGGAATGCTAGCTCTGTTGCTGCCGCTGTTATTCCTACCCCACAAGAGCATCCTTGAAGAGGACAAACAGAAGGTTGACAATTCAGTCTCTTGTGCCACCCCATGAGAAACAAACCATGTTGAATTCCACTTGAGATCTTTGTTTTACTTATGAGAAATTAATTATGAAACTGCTTGCTATAGTAGCTTAAGAATTTTGAACCAAAATTATCAGGGTACTCTAGAAGTAAAATGATTTTGTGGGTATTTTATTTTAAAGGAGAAAATTCAGCGATCCATGTACATTTATCACTGCATATCTCTTAATACCTTTTCTTTTTCTTTCTCAGGCACTTGTTTTACATTTCTAAATGATGTAGAGCATCAGTAAGGTGCTTCAGTCAGCCTTTGAATAACAAGCTTCTTTTCACACCATAGGTTTCATGATCAAAAATCAGCACTGGGATGTCTGCTTGCACTATTCCCAGGTTTACTCTTTCAGTTCTTCATATCATCCAGACCCCTGAACTGGAAATATCTTGTTAACTCTACACTGTTTAATATTCTTTGGAAATTAAACTACTTGGGCATGTTTAAAGCTCAAATGGAATCTATGCGTTTTGCTTGACAAGGTCGTTGGTTGGTTTTTAGAGCCTACATATTGAAAATCGTGTTTGTGGCCAGCTGATAGAGAAATTTCCATATACCGAAGTATTGTATTGATGCAACCACCTCTGTTGTGAAGATCAAGTGAGATATTGTGCGCAAGAGCCCTATGAAAACCAGAGATGCTGTGGGCATCTGAGCACTAGGCTGTTAGGATTAGTTGCGAACAGCATCTCAGCCAGCCAAGGGAGAACATGAAACTGCGGAACGCATTTGTTTCCAGGAGCAAGGGGGAATGTAATATGGATTCTCACAGTTTGGGATTTGTAATTGTGATCTGTTGCTATTACAAGAAAATGTAGTTCAAAAAGACCCAGGATTTTCTGTTATTAAGATCAGTGAAGTTAAAAGAGCAGCTGCTTGTAAAAGTTAATTTTACTTGACATCTGCCTTGGCCCCAGTAATAAAAGTGATAGTTCTGTTGAACAACCTGTTCTCTCTGGAGCTATATCTTTTTGTTACTGTGAGGTCTCTGTTTAAATAAGTTGTTGCCTTTTGGTTTTAAAAATGATTTTCTCGACCTAGAAATTGTTTACCTCTAAGAATATATGCATAAGTGTAATCTGTGCATCTTCAATTTACTGGAAAAGGGTTGGCATTCTACATTTTGAGTTGATCCTCTCGGAGAGTTATAAGGTGCAATGGGAGCCATCTCAAATCTTGTACAAAATGAGGAGAATATAAAGACATTTTGAAATACATTCCCTATTTGTTTTTCATTTAAAAAGACACCTATTAAAAACTTGCATCTGTACAAAAACCTGCACATGGATGTTGATAGCAGCTTTATTCATAATTGCCAAAACTTGGATGCAACCAAGATGTCCTTCAGGTGGTGAATGGATAAATAAACTATGGTACATCCAGATAATGGAATGCTAAAAAGAAATGAGCTATCAAGCCATGAAAAGACATGGAGGGAACCTTAAATGCATATTATTAAGTGAAAAAACCGATATGGGAAGGCTACATAATGTATGATTCCAAATGAATGACATTCTAGAAAAGGCAAAACTATGCAGACAGTAAAAAGATCATTGGTTGCCAGGAATGAGAGAGGAGGAAGGGATGAATAGGTGGAGCACAGAGGATTTTTAGGGCAGTGGAAATACTCTGTATGATACCACAATGCTTGGATACGTGTCACCATGCATTTGTCCAAACCCATACAATGTACAACACCAGGAATGAGCCCTAAGGTAAACTGTGGACTTTGGGTGATAATGATGTGTCAGTGTAGGTTCATCAATTGTACTAAATTTACCATTTTCATGGGAGGTGTAGATAAAGGGGGAGGCTATGCATCTGCGGGGCAGAGAGTATATGGGAAATATTTGTACCTTCCTCTCAATTTTGTGGTGACCCTAAAACTGCTCTGAAAAATGAAGCCTATTAAAAATAAAAAA
This sequence comes from Equus przewalskii, assembly GCF_037783145.1. NCBI lineage: Eukaryota > Metazoa > Chordata > Mammalia > Perissodactyla > Equidae > Equus > Equus przewalskii. The sequence goes on from NC_091849.1 coordinate 54,710,187, forward strand.
ACAGCCCAGAACAAAAAAAACACCTAAATTTGGTCTCGTTGTCATTTGTAAATGTCATTTGTAAATGCCAGTGCCCCAATGTCACTGGAAGAGAGTGCTGTGCTGCCGCATTGAGTAGAACAAGGTTATGTGAAAAGAAGTGTCTAACTTGTGCTGATTACCTACCTTGGATTTCTCTTAAGGTACAACTTTGATAAAAGCACATATTGTCATCCCTCTTGAGTTTTGTAAGGAAGCTGGAGTGAGTGGTAGAGGGTAAAAACACCAGAGAACAAAATTGAGCAATATTTTCCGAGTGAGCATTGTTTTCCTGTCATTTTTATGTGTTTTAATTTAGCCAGTGTTGGGTGAGTAGTTCAGAGAGAAGGGATTTATTATTTTAAAATGAAGCCACCCTCTTGTTCTTCATTTTCAACTGATTGAGTCACCTTTGTTTTGCAAACGTCCAGTGACTCTTTACAACCCTTTACCGTATTTACTTGTGTAGTTACCTCCTGTGCCGCCTTCTTCCCTCCCTTCATGCCTGTCATTTGAAGAAGAAAATCATGAAAAATGTTTTCTTTCTATAGGCCCCTCTAAAAAATTCTGCTTCGAAATAGCAACTGGCTGACAGCACAGTCTCCTTTAGGATTTTAAGAGCAACAGTCAGCTTCACAGCTGGAGGCAGAGTGCTTTCCTCAGGGAAGATATTTTTCACAGAGTGAAATTCATTTATTCTAGGTGTGCAACAAAAGAGTTCAATTAAAGGAGCTGCTGCTTGTATTCTCTCTTTCTCTCTAATAAATCTGTAATTGCAAAAAATCAGTGTTAAACTTTTAAGTCTGTTGGCAGAATTCCTTATTTCTCTTATTATCTTCCTGCCTCTAGGGCTAGCACATACCTGGCGGACATCTCTAACCTCCCATTCTGTATCCAGAGCAGACGGTGGTACTCAGTCCTGTTCTCTGTCTGGGATGTGGCTGGAACCAGCTCTCAACACAGGGCTCTAATAAGCTACCACTAGTGAATGACAAGTGCACCTCCCTGCTTTATGCAAAATCGCTGGGAATTTTAGGCCAATCTGTGGCTTTACTTGCTAATTATTTGCTGATAATACCTAAATCTAAACCTTTAGCTCCACATCTTCTCCTGGGCTCTAGACCCATATATATTCAGTTGCCTCTTGGATATTCAGAAGCACCCCCAATTCAGCATGCTGTAAAACTAATAATTTCCTTTCCTCACCCCACCTTGTCTTCCTGTAGCCACTGTGTTGCAGTTAATAGAACAGTCTGCCCACCTGGGTGTCCTCCATAACTTCTCCTGTTTTAGGCATAAAGTTACGGAGCGTGCACCTCCTTCAGATTTCTCACGTTCAGGTCGTCCTGCCTGTTGCTACTGCCTCTGCCGTAATTTGACTCTTCATCTTGGATCTGTGGATCACCCTCCCCAAGCCGTTCCGCACACTGCTGGAAAGTCAGCCAGCCCTCCCTCCCTTCCTCTCTTGAACTCCTTACAACATCCGTGTACTTACCTCCAGAATCATAATTCTAAAAATGACTTTTTCCATGCTTATCCAATTTAACTGGAAAGTCTAAGAAGAAAATATTTTCTGTGTTTACCTTCCTCTTGAAAAGCTGCAAGAACCAAGCGTGCCTTATACCCAGGTTTTCCCATCCTTGAATAAGTTTATCTTCTAATTGCCGTTTGGATTTCAGTGTCCTTGAAACTTTGTGTCCTTTTCTAGTGGGCATGTTTTGAGACTACTATTTTGGACTCCCATTCCAAATAATTTACCTACCAGAAACTGCAACCCATTTATTTAGCAGTAGTATCTTGAAAAGTGTTTAATACACCTCTTGAATTTTAGCATTGTTGTATAAATGACAAAGGATGTTTCTTTACATCTGTCTGAGTGAGTCTTATTTCAGTAGTCACAATCCCCCTGCACTCTCTCTTCCTTATCCACTTTCTATAAATTTTTGAGGTTTTTTTTTAGAGTCTTCATTGGAAAAGTTTTTGAACTTTGATGTATGTTTTGAAATTTTAGTAATGTTAGGAAAAATGTATCTTGAGTTGACATTTCTGCTTTATTTGTAGCTATCATTTAATGATTAAAAAAATGCACAAAACCCAAACAGACATAGATTAGAAGGAAGGAACTATGTTGTGATTACCTTTTTGGTAGTGCCTGTGTTTTGAGTTTTGAGCTGTTAGTTTTGGTCTCCTTGTTTCCTTTGAACCAGGGAACCATAGTTTCAACTGCATTTAGTGTTGGAGCATTTGCGCTCCTTTTAAGGGAGGACTTAAGATACTTCTTTCATCTAGAAATGACAAGAGAAATGTGAGTGGCCCCTCTAGTTGGTGGATCATATTCACTTATGAAAACTTTAGAAATGCAAGACCGAAAGGGTCAGTGTCTAGGGCAGACTTTTCTAAACTCACGCTTCTACTGGAAATATTGAGAGAGCTGAACCTTTCATTCACTCTACAGTGTTTATTGAGTGCCTACTGCATGTCACACCATGTAGTGTTCTAAGCAGTGGGGGAAATGTGATGGGCAAGACAGAAAAAGTTCCTGCGCTGATGGGGAGAGAAAGACCCAAGCAAAGTTAATTTAGATAGTGGTAAATGTTGTGAGATGCCTGAGTAGTAGAATACATGTGGTGCTTAGTAGACTTCTGAGAGGAGGTTGCATCTGAGCCAAATCCCCAGTGATGTGAAGGAACCATCAGTGCAATTGGGAATCTTCAAGACTGAAAATCCATGGGTTTGTGAATCCTGAAGCATGGTGTCCTGTTTTGAAGAGGGAATGAGAGGAGACTGAAGCACGCTGGGATCTGGCAAAGTTCTCTGACTGGCTTACGAGCAAAGTGTGGGGGAGCTTGGAGTCGTGCTGTGGCAGTGGAGGGTGCCCTGGACTCAGGGGTCCTGATCTCAGCGCCAACCCAGGCTCTGTGTGTGAGCCCGCAGCTAGCGCCTTGTGGCCTGAAGAACGCGGCTTCCTCAGGAGTCAAATGACAAGGTTGGACAAGACACCTCCAGACTCTTTTGTCTTTTGTACCTTTGTATCTGTGCTATATTTATTGTCATTAAAAGGAGAATTATTAGTTGCCAAAATACGTTATTATTTTTTATGCCCAAGTAGTATGGCAAATCACAAGATATACTCAATGATACTAATCTTTAACATGACATTTATTTAAGAATCAGTAATCTGTTATACTTGCGTGAAGACAGCAGCACAAACCTTGCATTGGTTAATTCAGTGTGCTAGATATATTCTAAATAATGAAAGGACATCTGAACAGCTCACCTCCAACTTCTCAACAATAACAAAAAAATAAGCTACACTGTTATGCCAGCTTTTGTTATGGTTCCCATGAAACAGCCCTGACTCAAGCAAGCCATCTCGGCTTCGCACATGTGAACTGTGATAGATCTTTTCTCCCTTTTGTTCTTGCTGATTGACGTGTCAAGGACATTGTTGTACCTTCTATAAAAACAAACAGCTAAAACATATGTGGAAACCACAGTGTATTTATACTAGACAAATTCTCATTTCAGGTTGTAGTGGAAAGTCCTCCGTGCTGGAAGCCTTGTTGTGATAGCGTGTAGCTTTCTTGGGAGGCTGATGGTTGTGATTTAATTTAGTCTTCATTTAGATTTAGGATTGCTCAAAGCAGGAATTTGGAAAGCTTTAACTATGAAATATAGATGCAGATATACTTTTATTTTAATCAATTAATGGAATTACACAGTTGCAAGCTTCGGGTTTATCACACAATCAATAAATGTTTATTAAACATCCGTTATCTTGCAAGGGCTGGGGATGTCGTGCCCTTCGGAGTCCAGTCACGGATAGTAGCCGCTTGGGCTCAGAGAGAAATTTCAGAAGAAATGATGGAGCCAGCAGGCCCTCAAATGAAGTTTACATTCTCTCAGCAAAAGGTCATCAGATGGCTTTGCCACTTTAAAGAGCTTTGGAGTAGCTTTCTTCCCTCATCTCCTTAACATGAAGAGATACGTGCTCTTTTTGAAAATGCTAATTGTTTTAAAAGTTGAAAGCAAACCTTCGGAAAACTCAAAATCTTCCTTGAAATAATCTTCCTCGAGCTTTAACCCATGATTTAGGAATTATTCTCGTCAGTGATTCAAACTTGAAAAGAAGTTGTGGGAGTGGGCAAGGGGTGGGGAGGGAATCAAATTCCTGGTCACTTGTGTTCCAGAACCTGGAGCTATGGCTGGTTTCTACCCGACGTCCTCCCGTGGTGTCTTGTGGGGCTGGCAGAAGCTGGATGGTCAGTCATGCTCATTCTCTGCCTAGGGTTTCAGCAGTGTGGCCCAAGAGGAGAATTTTAAGAAAATGTCTGATGAAAGACTAGATGTAATAACATTAGCCTGAGAGCCTAAAGGAATTTTAAGTGGTTTTAATTAGGAGGGTGGCTAACTTCTCATTTTGAAAATTTCGCTCTGGCCTTGGTGTGGAGAATAAATTAGGAACGAGGCAAGAATGGAGGCAGGATCAACAGTGAAGGGAGCTGTATTAATAGTTTAGGACAAAGGATGTGAAGGCTGAGATTAGGATAGGAGTGGAGTTGAGAGTTATTTCCTACATGGAGTGAACAGACGTTCAGGAATATTTTACTGTTACTGAGGTATTTTTGTTTGTTTTCATTTAGAAAAGACGGTTTGATTAGAAAGCATGGGACATAGATGACAGAAGCAGCTGAAAAAGCCCAGTCTGTCTGCTCCATCTGTTTTCAGAAAATTGACTTTTGAAATATCTAGATATATTATTTTAATCTTTTTAGAGCATAGCTTTGGTTCTGAGCCATGAAATCTCTGGAACAATTTTGTAAAGGGATTTGACATTAGCAGATACAGGATGTATTGAAGTATTAGAGCATTTTGTTTATGAACCTGTGATAACATTTCGTGTGTCATGAATACTAGACTTAACATTCCTAGGGGTACTGAGAGTCTTTTGCTTGTGCAAAAATTGCCACAGACTAATTGTCTCACTTTACTGTGTTTTAGATTAGTTGATAACCATTGATAGTATTGACTCACAAAATTGGGAATGTTTCTCCATTATTATTAGATGATTTAATAAAAATGACTTCATAGATGGCATTTTGGTCAACATGTTTTCACAAATATAGTGTTTGTTAGATTTTTAAAAGTGCTAGTTTAATTTTATTTGCATAATATTGAAAATTAAGTTTGATGAATTAAGTGTTTTCCATTTTCAGAATTTGTGTTTGTATGTGTGTGTGTGTATGAGGAAGACTGGCTTTGAGCTGAGGTCTCTTGCCAATCTTCCTCTTTTTGTTGAGGAAGACTGTCTCTGAGCTCACATCTGTGCCCGTCCTCCTCTACTTTGCACGTGTGACACTGCCACAGCGTGGCCTGAGGAGTGGTGGGTAGGTCTAAACCGGGATCTGAACCCGAGAACCCTGGGCCACCGAAGCAGAGCACGCGAACTTAACCACGATGCCACCAGGCCAGCCCCCAGGAAGGTTTAATTAATGCGTGAAATAATTACAGAGGGAGGACTCTCTATGTAAAACCAATGGATACCTTGCAGTTTGTTGTTTGTTTTAAGGAAAGTTCTCTGTTGTGAATTGTCAAATGATTTATTAGTAGAATACAGGAACTGTTTGACATCATTGAATCCAGAAGAAATTTATCTTTTATTTTTGTCTTGATGTTTTATTAAGGTTACTTCAAGCTATCTAATTACTTTGGCTGAATGTTTTTAATTTCTTTGGGTCAAATTCTTAATAAGAGGGCTTCCTCTTAAGAACAGAGAGAAAAATAAAGATATAATTCATATTATTACAATAAAGTATATCAGAGGCTCACATTTCTATGATAAATTGTCAACTTGATGCACAGTATTTAAGGATAAAGCTTTAGGGGGCTTGCCAGTGGCATAGTGGTTAAGTTTGCGTGCTCCGCTTCAGCGCCTGGGGTTCGCAGGTTCTGATCCCAGGTGCAGACCTAGCACACCGTGCATCAAGCCATGCTGTCGTGGCATCCCATGTACAAAGTAGGGGAAGATTGCCACAGATGTTAGCTCAGCAACAATCTTCCTTAAGCAAAAAAAAAAGAGGAAGATTGGCAACAGATGTTAGCTCAGGGCCAATTTTCCTCACCAAAAAAAAAAAAAAAAAAAGAACAACAAAGCCTTGGCTCTTGCATTTTGTTTCCTAGATCAATTTGGGGTCATATTTCAATATTAAATACTTTGAGTTGCTTTTGTATGTTTAAAAGATAGTCTTGGTTTCTTTTAGTAATGTGGTTGTCAAAATGAAGGAATGCATGGTTGTGTGTATGTGTGTGTGTGTATACACTTCTGCGTGTAACCAGTTTCACAGTGGCTTAGCTATAAATGGAAGTCCCTCTCCCCAATTTCTTCATCATCTGAGGATTCAGTGCTGTAAGGTTTGTTGCTAGAAATTTAGAAGTTTTTCCATTTTTATTTGCAAAGATAATATTTTCATGACTAGAGGCTTTTTCGTGAACTCATATGGATACTCCCTTCTTATTCTTTGTTTTGCTCCTTTTTTCTTTACTTCTAAACTCACTGATATGCCCTACAAGCCTTAGGGCCATATAGCTAGCTTTAATCACATAATAAATCAGCTTTCCATACAATTCTTTGATTTAAACAGAGAAAACTGTCCTTCCATTTTAAGTACGCCCTCTCCTTCTGCTCTCCCCGTTCCTATTTTGCATTTAGTATTCAAACTGTTCAGTCTGTGGCCTCTGCTGCTTTTACTAACCCTGTTCTCTGCTTTTAGTTGACAGCCAGGTCCTTGCCTGCCGTGCAGTCCGATGAGAGACTTCAGCCTCTGCTTAACCACCTCAGGTAATACAAAGGCACCGCCTTGTTATGCTTATAAATTCAAGTGCATTAAATTGGGTGAAGTATGTTAAACTGGTTAAAACACCTTCACTTACTAAAAACTTAAATTTTTTTCTTGTTTTAATGCTGTGATTTAAGTTGAAGTTCCTTAATATGATATGCTTGTTACCTTTGATTTTAGGCTACTATAGAAAACTTTTAATTCGATAGAAGTGTGTAGAACAACTTAAGAAGTTTAAGTTAAAATGCATAGAGATGACTGACTACTGACAGATCTCAGAGGAATGAGCTGTTTAGTTAACTACAAGGTGAAGGGAAACTTTTGGGAGCCCCATTTGTTTTCTTGGGGATATTTTAAATAGGTGGGATTTGTTCTCTAAATACAAAAATAATATATCCTCGTTATTTAAAAAACAAACTTAGAAAATACAGAAAAGAAAGAGGAAAAACCTGTCGTCACTATTCGAAAGTAATACTTCTTTCCTCTATGCTGTTTTAAAACCCAGTGTTGAAATTGTACTTTTATATAATTTGCTATTTTTTTATTTTAAAATAAACATTGTAAGACTTTTTTCTGTTATTAAAATCTCTCCAAAAACATAATTTTTAGTGACTACGTGAGATTTTCTTGTACTATAGTGTATTTATCTCTCTTTGGGAGCATTTAGGCAATTTCCAGGTTTTTTTCACTAGTATAGAAAATGCTATATGTAAACCTTTGTCTGTATTTTTTATCATTTCCTTAGCATAGGTTTTCAGAAGTGGAATTGCTTTGTCAAAGCATATCAACCATTTTAGAGATTTATCTATATGTATTTCTTTTTCAAAACCCTTATTCTACTTATGCTTTCGTGTTGTACAAGAGCCCCCATGTTACTGTACCCTGAACAACATGGGGGCAGCCAAAACAGCTGCTAATTTAGTAGGTTAGCCGTAGAGATACTGTTGTGATCATATGCATTGCATTGGTTATTAGCAAGAAAGATTTTGAAACATTTTATTATCCATTTCTCTTCTGGGGTGGGATTAGTTATCTGTATCTTTGCCCACTTATTGATAGCATCTCCTGCTTTTATTTGAGCTTATGTACTTTAAATATAAAGGATAGTTACTTTTTATCTGAAAGTTTTTGATTATGTTGCATTATCCAAGGTACTGCCGTTTTCAAGTTTTATGTATCCAAGCACCAATAGTATTTTCCTTTATGGTTTCTTTTTATGCTTTTAAAACTTAGAATATTACTTCTCGTTGAGAAACTTGGATGGATGTTAATTTCTAATATCTTTTAGTATTCTATAGTTTTCCTCTTCCCCTCCCTCCCTTCTTCCTCTTTTCCTCCTCTTTTACCCTTCTCTCTAGTAACTTTTCCTTCCCAGACAGACACTTTGTAACCTCTGTATAATTGTTTTGTTGGAGGATGGGCGTCTGGACTAACATTTCATGAGGGACTGAGTGGCAGATACTGTACATAGTTGTTTCATTTCCTGGAGCACTGTGTTAGTGAGTCATGTTTGAGTCGCTTCCCCTGCCCCCCTCTCCTGCCCATCCAAATCTTTGATGACTTTATCTCCTGAGCATCTCTTGTACTATAGTAGCCTCATATTTGTTCTCCTGGATGCCTGCTTTCTCCTAAGATATTTCATTTCATTGCTGGAGTGATTGTACTATTCCTTGGCTTAAAACCTTCTGTCTCCTCAGTTTCATTCCGGATGAAGTGTGAACTTTTTGGTTGGTATATGAAGTCCTTCTGGAAGGAGCCTGGCCTGTCTCTTTGGACTCCTCTTTCACTACTGGCACCCTAACTTCTAATGCCACCAAATGCCTTGAAGTTCCTCTAATACAACGTGCTTTTGTTCACCTCTGTGCCCTGGAAATGTTTTTCCTTCTGCCCGAAATGCTCTTCTCCGTTTTCCTCACTTCTATTACTCAGCTAACCTCTGCACGTCCTTTAAGACTTGGCTCGTGTCACCTTCTCTCTTAAGTTTTCCCTGACCATTTAGTTCCCATCTTCCCTACCCCCAGTCTGAATCCCATGTTTTTTCATATGTGTTTCCACTAATACCCTATGGCTACCTCTGTATTACGGGACTTATGGTGTTGTAATTACTTGTTTGCTTGTCTTATTACTCCATTATAGAATGAGCTGCTCAAGAGCTTGTAAAGTGACTGCTATATTTTTATTTCCGGTGGCTGGGACAGTATCTGGCACATGATAGTTATTCATTATGTGTTTAACAAAACACATGAATGAATGGATGCATATTATAATAGTGATATTTTGTTGGTTTTTTCTGCATAAAGTTTTTATAATTTATAAATCACATTGTCACAATTTTTTCCTGTAAAACCACTGGTTCAGAAGATATAAACCTGGAAGGCTGAATCTCACCTCTAGTTAATGCTTGATTCTGTGCGGTAGTGATGGATTCTCCTTCCTCCATCTCAGTATGCTAATTGTCAGCTAGAATTTAGATTAACTACTGATTTGTCTCCTCGAGTCCTTGGAACTTGCACAAACTGTACATTTGTTTAGGGCTTTCATTCTCTGTGGAGTTCACTCATGACTGGTTGCTAGGCAACCAGGGCCAGATACTACATGTAATATGCACCAACTGATGTTGCTTTTTTATTATTGGTAAACCAAATGGTTTCTCATTTTATTACCGTGTCAGAGACGTCTGTATGTAGGGTGGCAGCTGATGTGGCTAGTTTGATGCTTCCTGTTGTACAAAGTAACCTTGTGATATGCCTTTGAAGCATGTGAATTGTCTCTTTTGGCTGTCTCAGTGTAATGTTTTTCTTTTACCTTCCTTTTGCTTAGGTCAAAATAAGAAAGAACACTATTTGGTTTAAAAGATTCTTATGATAATCTTGTTAGAAAAAATAATCATCCTTGATTTGCATGAACTGTATCCTAGTTTAAATGTTACCTAGAGGGCATGGTCATTAGGAGGTTGAGACTGAGAATAATTATTAGGTCTAATTTTGTTTAGTGCCTCTAATGATCAAAGGGGAATGATGGATAGCATTTTAATTAAATTTGTCCATAAAATGAATTTGGGAGATGATACAAATACCTGTGAAAATTGAAGTAGCAATACAGAGAAATTCTCAAATCATTTTACAGGACTTAAGACAGTCAAAGAGAATTAGTGAAACACTTTACCAACCTAATTATCTAGGGTATTGCTTAACAACGTATATTATTCTGAGAATGTAGAAGTGATGTGTCCAAATTTTCTTAATTGAACCTAGTTCTCTAGTTAAAAGTTAAAATAAGCACAGAAAAACATTTTGCTGTAATATCTTATGGAAATAAAAGCTTATTTTATGCATTAGTTGTATTCATCCATTCATTGGTGCTATTATGTGCTTGGAATAAAAAACATAAGACTTTTCTGTTCTCGAGGAATTTACAGTTTTGATTTCATTTGAGAGATAGGCACTTAAACACGTTACAAAATTTGTAAACCTTTGTAATAGAGTTAAACATAGAGTACATAATTTTATTAATTGAACTGTATCCAGCACTGAGTTATTTCCTTAAGTAATGAGGCCATGACTGACTTGTTTTGATTCCATACTCCATAGCCCAGTAGTGGCTCACAGTGGGTACTCAGGTTGGACTGAACTTTAATTTCACTTGGGGGATGATGTTATTAACTAAGAAGGAGAATAAAGGAAGACAAGGGGATTAGGGAATGAATATGGTTGCTGAGATGATAGGTTCAGTAGTTGCAGACACTGTAAACTTCAGATCCCTGTGGAGCATATGGAGGAATGTTTAGTAAGTAGCTGAATGTAGACCACAGTTGAAGAGTGAGGTTTGTACCAGAGAGAGACATTTGCTAATCAGCACTGTACAGATGATGGTTAAAATCAGAGAAATGGTTGAGATCACTCAGCGAGAGAGTATAGAGTGACAAGAAAAGGGGAAGTGGTTCTGAATAGAACCCTCAGAACATCAGTCTTTAAGTGACTTGTGATGGGCAGTGATGGAGGTAGGAGATGAGTTAAAAGAGAAACCAGTAAAAATACCAGAGAGGAATCTTGAATGAAACAGGAACACAGCAAGGGATGGTGGTCTCAAAGATGCTAAAGGAAAGATTTCAAAAAGGAATGGAAAACACTGTCAAATGCCATGGAAAGTCAGGTCAGAACCACATAACGTCAGTTGGATTAGACACGTGGGAGCCACTGGTGGCTTAGCCACAATATTGTGACGGTACAGACGGGTCTGATTCCTGTGAAGAGTCAAGGAGTAAATGAGACATGAGTCTGGAGATACGGGGAGCGTAGGCTGCTCCTGGTAGAGCAAGGAAGGAAAGAGGACTAGGTCCACGAGCTTCATGGTTGAAGAAATGTTTTATTTTTCTCTTAAGATTGGAAAGATGAACCTACTTACAGGTTAAGGGAGACGTGAGGTCTATCGGGATAAGATGAAATAATTGAAGGGGCAAGTTTTTAGAAGAGGTGGGAAGAGATGGGATGAAAAACTCTAGCTAGCTAGAGTTTACAAAGTAGTTTCCAACCTGGCTTTTTAGTTCATGCTCAGAACACCCCAGTGAGAATGACAGACAGTCATTTATCATTATCCCTATTTGAAAGCTTGTTGTTGGAGCCTCAGGAAGTTCATGTTAAGAAAACTTAACTTTTCTAATGAAAAGTACTACACTTCCCTTCCCTCAAAAGAGATTAATGAATTATCCCATAATGTTTTACTATTTTTCAAAACTGATACCAAGAACTTCTCAATTGGAAGAAATAAGCTTGCTTAGACTTACAAAAACATGTTCAATTCCAAAATGCCAGAGAATGTTTGTAAATCGTTATTTCTGTTTTCCCCAGATCACATATCTTAAGATGAATCTACACCTCAGTGTCACTCTACTGTCATTCTCATATGTCACTGCATTTTCTAGGGTGATTTACATAGTGTACTGGTTTTTTAATTTGGAGATATATAAAGGTCTTGGGATATGTGACTGTGAGTATAGAAGTTTACTATAAATAAATATCTTTGCTATCCTAATGATGGTACCTGTGGGATGATATTTATGAAATGGTAGTAGACTATCAAAGGTGTGTGTTAAAGATTATTATTTTTATTTATTATGTCACATACAAGTGTAAGGTTTAAACAGGTGAGACTGGAGAGGAGAACTTGCAGCCCACGTTCTACATGTGATAGCTTTAGTTGTGTGATTGAGATTTTTTTCCCTTAAGAATAACACCTTGCCCTGCAGTGTGTGTATCTTCCTCCTTCACCCCTCCTCCTCAAGATATGAGATGAATGGGGGACAGCATGTAATAGATCACTTTAGTAGTTGCTCTCATTTAATATTTTGCACTTAATTAAAGAGTAACTAATTTAAAAAACATGGTATTTGTTACATTGTTTATCCTAATTTTATTAGCATGTTTCAGCTCAACAATGAAATAGTAATCAACCAAAGATAAAAACAAGTGAGCAAAGTAAATGCTTGGACTGGATCACATGGATTAACTTGTAATCCATCCTGAATTTGTAAGCAAATGTTTATATTGACCTTTATCTTAAAATCCTTTAAAATAATGAAAGCATCTTCTTTCAGTTGCTATTATTACAGACAACTTTTGTGAATTTTTTTCCTAATGCAGTATTTGGTTAATATGTACATATATTTCTATTTATTCCTCTAAAGAATATGCTGTCACAGATTTTACATCAGAAATGCAATCTCTGTAAGAAGGCTTTTCCCGATATCCAGAGTGGTACAGTTTTCAATCTTCTGTTTGAATTAGTTCTCATTTTGAAATTAGAAAACTGTGTAACAATTCATGTGCCAGAAAAAACTTTAGTACATAGACTTCTACCAATTGGGGGCTGAGATGAAAGCCTTGTTAGCCTGGTCCACAAGCTTCAGTTGTTTGTCAGCTCTTTCTCATCACCTGTTTCCAGCCTGTACTAGTACCTTAAACTATTTATTTCCTTTTCTACATACAGCAACATAGGCTTTTAGCTCAGTGGTTATTGTGGGGGTGTTCCAGGTGTCTTGTAAGATATTAATAAATTAGAAAGAATATATTCTTTTCTATTATTTATTGTCTTTGAATTATTTTTCTTTTTACATCTGTATGGAAAATTTGATGCCTTCTTAGAGATGTACTTGTCGAGAGTTAGCATTTTGTTAAAATCAGCCTATTATGTTAAGGGCACTATAATGGACACTGTCATTATGTACAAAGGAGCTAATAGATGTGGTCCCTTAACTCAAGAAGTTTATATTCTAACAGGGAAAGAAGACCAATTTGCATACACTCACACACACACACAATCGCACCCCAAGGCTGTACTGGAGTAATTGCTGCAGCTTAATCAAGTCAAGAGAGAGATGGGAAATCTTACTTATGAGAGTTGGTATCTGTATGTGGATTATGTTACAAATTTAATGTCATTTAATGCTTTTTGATACAGCTTATAGTCACAATATATAAAATTTGGAAAAATAGAAGAAATGCATCTTATTTCACTAACACAACCACTGCTAGGGTTTGTTGTAATCTCTATGCATATTTTTATGCAGTAAAACTTTTCAAAAATTCTTTCTCATTTAATATGTCATAACTATGTAATCAAGTAGAAGATTGCTTTTCAATGGCTCTAATTCTAAGTGACGTATAGTATTCAATTGAGGATAGATATATCTATTTTTACTTAACCATTCCCATTTTGGGGGGTATTGAGGCTTTTTTGGTTGAATAAACCTGTGAGGAAAAGCTAGGGAATGTTAGCAGTTTCCGTATGGCCAGGTGAAGTAAACTGGGGAGAAGAATGCTGCCGTGCCTTCCTAAGGAAGGGGTGGTCGCACAGATGCTTCCCAGCAGAGGGAGAGAAGAACAGAGAGCCGCAGCAAACGAGGTGACGTATAGGGTTGAAGATACAAGAGAGATCGTTGTTCAGAGTTCTTAACAAGGGAACCAGTGACTTGAAAAAGAATTCATGAAGCTGGATTTTAAACCTTATTAATGCATCTAGATTAGAACCTTCTGTTGTAGCCATAAACAAATTACTGCAAATTTAGTGGATTAAAACAACACGCCTGTGTTATCATACAGTGCTATAAGTTAGCAATCTGACTGGGTCTCCCTGAGCTAAAATCAGGATGTCAGCAGGGCTGTGGTCTTTACTGGAGGCTCTGCGGAGGAATCTGCTTCTAACCTTATCCATCTTGTTGGCCAAATTGAGTTCCTTGCAGCAGTAGGACTGAGGTCTCTCTTTCCTTGCTGGCTGGCAGCCAGGGCCCGATCTTTGCCCCTAGGGGCTGCCCACATTCCTTCTCATGCTTTCCCTGAGCTCCTAGAGGCCTCTTTCTTGTCCTTTCATGTTGGTCCTGTCTCAGGTCCAACAAGGGCGCATCAACTTCTCCTCGTGCTTTAAATCTCACTCTCCATTCTGCTGCGTCTCTCTGCCTCTACCCTGAGAATGTTTCTGCTCTTACGGCTCGTGTGATTAGATTGGCCCACAAGGATATCCAGGGTGCTCTCCCCATCTCAAGGTCCTTAACCTTAGTTACATCTGCGTAGTCCCTTTTGCCATGTAACCTAACATATTCATGGATTCCGGGGATTAGAGTGTAAACATCTTTGTAGGGCCATTGATCTGCCTATTACAGTGAGGTTTCTTGGGGGGGGGGGGCGGATAAAAACAGTGTTTTGCATCACTTTTCATCAATTTTACAAGTAAACCACCACTCTTAGTTTATAGGATAGAATACTAAATTTCCCTGGGGTTTTGTAATTAGGTTAATTCACTTTGCTAACCTAACATGTTTTAAAGTTGAAAAAAGAGTTAACAAATAATTTTTACAGAAATATAAATGTTACTGATTTTCTTTTTAATGATGTAAAAAGAAGATAGGAAAATCTTTCCTGTCTCTCCGACCGGCTATCCAGCCACGGCAAATATACCCGTTTGTAAATTGGAGACTTTGTCATGAGGGTGCCCACAGTGGCTGGGACTTGTGGAGGTACTTTCCTGTGAGAGCTATGTGGTAAGTACATGGTCACAAACCTTTTAGCATTCTACAAGTTTGTTTTATTTTTTATTTATTTAACACATATTCTGAGAACTCCTGCTCGAGGCCAGACGTGGTCTTAGGTTCTAGGGATCCAGATCTGGGTGTTAGGTTCTGCTCTTCTAGGACTTACTGTTGCTGGGAAAGAGAGACTTTTGAATAAAGTCGTTGCAGTAGCTTATGCTGCCTGTCAGCGTAGTATTGGTCCGAGTTCTGTGGAGCACACAGCATCGCGGAAATCATGAAGCCTCGCGTGTCCCGGAACTCTTGCAGCTCATCCCCAGCTAGATGTTGTAGGTTTCTGTTAGCCCTCTGACTCCAGACTTTCTTAAGGATTTCTGCATTGTGGGTTCTGGCAGTCTTCCTGGAAAGCAAAATTAATGATTGCTTATGCTTCTCAAGTGGTTTTGTTATGTGCAGTTATTAAATTTCCTATTCTTCACTCATTGGGTTTCTTTAAAACATTGATTGTCCTCTAGTTAAGTAATAAAGAAAATCAGTTATTTTACACAGCATTAGGCATAAAGCACTAACAAAGTACAAAATGATGATGATGCCATGGGAAATAACTTCCTTAAAAAGCCTGAGAAAGCATTATGGTAGTTCCTGTGATAAATTAGCAGCTAGAGTGATTTGTTTAGTGCTATGCAATAGAACTTTCTGTGATGATGGAAACGTTCTATACCTGTGCTGTTCAGTCCAGTAGCCAGTAGCCAAAGATGGTTATTATGGCTAGTGTGACTGAAAAACGGAATTTTTAGTTTCATTTAATTATAATTAATTTAAATTTAAATTTAAATAGCCCCTTGTCACTAATGGTTACTGGATTGGACAGCACAGTTCTAGATAATTTTTGAAGTACATTTAGATAATCATATATTTCTTAAAAATTTTAGTAATGGTTTTTAGATTAATGGATTCTAGACTTCTAAAGCTAAGGTGGCCCTGGAAGCTGTACCCTGGAGTTGTTATAAGAACTCCATGGGGGCCATGAGGCTCCAAGCCAGGGCGGCTCCTGCACTGACTGTGTGAATTTTGCCTCCTTGCATGTGAGCTGTCCACCTGTGCAGGACTGTAGCAAGGACTCCCATTGCACAGGACTGCTCACAGCTGTGATTCCTGTCCTGGATCTTTCTGAGTTGCCTGATTCCATTCGTGGCCTGTGGTAATCTCGTGAGTCTAAGTGTGTAGTTAATCTAAGAAGATTCTCTGGCGTTCCAGGCACAATTAACCTTTATTCATTCAGAGTAAAAACAAAACAAAATTTGGTAAATTGGCTGAGGAAGAGCAGACCACTGAGACTCATCGAAGGTGTAATGCCGTCTCAATGGTTTGTAACTACTATTTAGAAAGTAGTTCTATAAGATAATACAAGGTGAATTAAAAGAGCCCATTTTTTATTGCACTTGACGCACTGTGTACATACAATCTACAGGAGGCTCCTGGGGACATTCATCCACCCAAAGTGACAGTGTCTTCTCAGATCTTGTGGAGGTCTGCTAATCACCCAACTGGAAGTCACCCTAAGTGCTTTATGATACCACCTACTCTCTTTTCTTCACAGTAGCGTCACTAGCTGAAATGATCATTTTTATTTGTTTGATGTTTATTTGTTTGCCGTATGAGAGAGTGAGGAATTTGTTGATCTTGTTTACCATGATCTCCCATTACTTCTAACAATGGCTGGCAAAGTGAGACCCCAGTACAACACTTGAAGGAGTGAGTGAATGGGAGAAAACACTTCCAGGGCTTAAAATTTTACCTCTCATTTAATTTTTTTAAGCTACTAAGTGTTGAAACTGAATGAGATGGTAGTTTGGACAGAAAGCTGATGAATTTTCTCTCATTTCCGACGAATAAGTGTGATAAATCCACTTTTGCAGAAATTCAGTGCCAGTTTTGTTTTTGTTTTGGGACTTAGGACTCTTTTTCGTGGAATCAGGAATTGATCATGGCAGACTGAGAGTACTTTCTGTTTCTCTGTGTGACCTTAGAAGAGAAGTCCCATTATTTTCTTTCCAGTGACCTATTCAAATGTTGAAGATATACATTTAAAAACAAAATAAAACCAAAACTATTATGTACCTTGCTATTTTAACCTATGAAATGAAAGCCTTAAACATATGAGCCTTCATTAAAGACTATGCAGGACTAAAGGATTGGGTAGGGAAAGTGTGTCGTGTTACTTCTGGACTGTGACTTGTGATAATCCTCGTTAGCTGTCCCCTTCATCCCCTCTCCCTCCAGAAACCCCACCAAAACCCCCAAAACGTTGTTCCCCTGGTTCTCTATTGTTTAGGGAGCAAATGTGAGGGAGTAATTTTAGAATTCCATGAACTTCTGAGACTGGATAGCCAGTCTCAGAAGCATTCCACACTCTGTAAATTATTTGTGGGGGAATGAGAGGATGGCCATCAACTTAGTGTATGAATTCTGCTGGATGTTTGAACTTTATTCTGCACTCCCCCAACCCCTCAATTTTTCATTATCACTCTCTCAGGCAGCCTTTCTATATTGTAAACATTTGACTATCCTGGGTCAAAACCAAATCAAAACAGCCTCTATTTGGAGGGTCATTATACCCCGTAAAGGAATATAAAAATTTACTCATGAAAATAGAGATATTTGTTGGGGGCTTTAAATGTATATGGTGAAAATACCTATGTAGGCCTGTAGTTTGAATATATCTTATAGGAATATATGTGTATATTTTACTTTTCAAATCAATTTTATTGAGGTATAATTTACATACAATGAAATTTACTCATTTTTAGGGTACAGTTTGATGACTTTTGACAAATGTAAGGTAGAGATATTTTTGATAGAAAAATGAGAGGCAGCTTTCAGCTCTGGAATGGACAGTTGTAATTAAGTGTTGAGGTGGGCCAGCCAGCCCCAAAGACTCCCAAATGGAAAGATGTCACAGCTTTATTTTTCCCCAAAGAAGCAAGTCAGGTTACCTCCAAACTAATCAGAATTCAAGATTGCTTCCCTAATGGTATAAATGGCAAACTGTGGCTCAAGTTTAAAAACTTGATTCCCAAGTAAAATGTTTTGAAAACAAGCACATTTGCAGTAGACTTGAGGAACTTTAGTGGCCCAATCGCAGCTCGTTTCTGCTTATGACTAGCAGAGACTGATCTTATTTTGGCAAATAAAAGTCAGGGTAGGTCACTTGGCTTTCCTACGGGTATACCAAGCCCTTAAGAGAATCACTTGATTGTCTCATGTCCTTGTGTCTAGTAGGAACCTAATGAGAACCACAAATGGGAGCCACATATGTAATTTAAAATTACCTAAGTGAAATTAATTTGAACAACATCTTATTTAACTCGTATCCAAGATATCGTTTCAACATGTAATCAATATGAAAAATTATTAATGTGGGGCTGGCCTCATGCCATAGCAGTTGAGCTCGACATGCTCTGCTTCAGTGGCCCAGGTTCACAGGTTCGGATCCCAGGTGTGGACCTACATCACTTGTCAGCCATGCTGTGGCAGCAACCCACATATAAAGTGGAGGAAGATGGGCACAGATGTTAGTTTGGGGCTAATCTTCCTCAAGCAAAAAACAAAAAAAGGAGGATTGACAACAAATGTGAGCTCAGGGCTAATCTTCCTCAGTAAAAAAACAAAGAAGAAGAAGAAGAAAATTATTAATGAAAAGTTTTACGTTATTTTTTCATACTAAGTCTTTGAAATCTAGTGCATACTTTACACTTATTGAACATCTTAATTCAGACTAAGTTACATCTCAAGAGCTCACTAGTCACATTTGGCTAGTGGCTACTGTATTGGACAGTGCAGCTCTATCTGAATTCTCCTACTTTAAGATTAAATCTTTTTTTTCTTTTTGTTTTTGTTTTTGTTTTTGTTTTTTGTTTTTTGAGGAAGATTAGCCCTGAGCTAACTGCTGCCAATCCTCCCCTTTTTGCTGAGGAAGACTGGCCCTGAACGTTAAATAACATCCATGCCCATCTTCCTCTACTTTATATATGGGATGCCTACCACAGCATGGCTTTTGCCAAGCGGTGCCATGTCCGCACACGGGATCCGAATGGGCGAATCTTGGGCTGCTGAGAAGCGGAACGTGTGAACTTAACTGCTGTGCCACCGGGCCAGCCCAAGATTAAATATTTTATGTGATAGCATGAAGAACGTAGGAAAGAAATGCATTTTTTTCCCTACTATTCAAGGGAAGAAACGGGTGAATGTTAAGAATAGAGAAAAACAACCACCAAAACGTTTAAATGTAGTAAATTTAGGCCTCGATGATGATGATCGGAATCGAGTGAAAAGTTCTGTGATGAACTTGTTCCAGACATCTCCTTTGATCCTCACAACAACTCTCTGCGGGAGGGACTTTTATGATCCCTGTTTACCAGTGAGGAAACTGAAGGAGATTAAGAGGTTTCTGCAAAGTCACACAGATGGCGAGTGTATGCAAACCCATGGCTCGTGGATTCTGAAGCCTGTGCTCTTCATCCCTGACTCCACTGACTCCCTTGTTCTCTTTTGCGGCCATGATTGCCTTGGACAAATTGGACTTGGAAAAATTATGCAGATGCAGAGGAGTTGCAGCTAATTCCTTCTGCAACTGCGCCACTGCTCCGTTTACTCCCTCAGCTTTCCTCAGCAGTTAGAAGAGGAGATGATGGGAGAAGTAATCACCCTTGAATAGCTGACTCCTGCTCCGTCTTTCTGTCGCTTGGGCTCCGTGGCGTTTGTGTCACAGCAGTGGAGCTTGTGAACACCACTCCTGGAGCCAGGTGTGGTGACCCATCTTCGCCAACAATCAATGCCACAGCATGAAAAGATGATTTTTTTCCCTTAACCAGCTAATCTTACCATGAGACTCACAAATCCACTTTCATGTAATTTCTTCTTTCGATTTTCACCTCAGTTTCAATACTCAAAAGCAATTCCCTGTTGAGTACCTAAGTGCTCATATTGATATTTGTGGTGCGTTGAACAGGACTTAAATTTCTGTTGTTTCTACAAAGACCAGGAGTAGGTTTGCCTTTCACTTACGACTCACAGATCAGATGTGTGCAGATGTGTCTGTTTCAGATTTATCTTGTTATATATCCATTTATTTTTATTCTGTGAATTAGATGTTTGTGTGGTAGTGTTTTGGGAAAACTCTAGTTCCGTGTGGATGTGATTAGTTATGCCTTCCTGTCTGTTATCCGTCAACCCCTCTCCCCATGGATTGATTTAATTGGATATAAAATAGGATCATTTTAAATTTGGTTACATAAATATATGTTCTGAATATTTTAAAAGTCTTACTTTTCTCCTTTAAGCTTTTAATTTATTGAAATTGTTGACTTGACAATTTTCTGTTTTCTGTGATTTTTAACTCTATTGGAAAACTGGCTGTGCTTACCTAATGAGCAAGATAATATGAGAGGAAAAAGTGCCTCAAATGTAGCTGAGTTTTAATTAAGTTCACGTGTAAGTTTATTGAATAACTGCTACAAGAAGAAGAAGCTTTTATATATTTTGTGTCCCGTTAATTCTCTTATAGTTGATTAGATAACTTAGGACCATCGCCTCAAAACAAAACAAAACAAAAATCAAGGACAAACACAGAATTACTTCTGTGTGAGCAAAGGATTGGTTATACACAATTGCAAAATTCTGTTTCTTAGAAAATACTATCATGCGTATGTTTAGATTTTTAAAGGTTTTAAACTTGAGAAAGCCTCAAATCTTCATTAAAATGACGACTTAGCCCTATGTTATTGCAAAAGGAGGTAGGATTTAAAGTTTGCTTTTTACATTAATGGTTTTTGTTTAGAGACCTGCATTCAGGACCTACCTACCTAATTTCAGTTCTTTTCTCCCCTTGTCTCTGCTTGCCTTTTTGCCACCACCCACAACCTCTTCATCTATAAACTGTGGTTTAGAAATTTCCTTGGCTTTGCTGATCTCTTTCGGCCCGTCCGTCTGATGTGTCCTAACCCTCTACATCCTGAGAAAAATAGACTTTGTGTTTCCAAATTGCCACCTCCTTATCACATGCTTACTTTTAACCCCTCCAACAACCTTAATAAACCCAAATCACACACTTTTATGCTTCTGGTCCAAATTTAAGAATGTTTTAATGCATGTAAAGTTGTTAAGCTACAAATGATAAAAATACTAAAATAGCTAGGCCTTTGACTTTTACGTGGTCATCACATCCTACTTTTAAGCTTCCAAACCCAAATCATTTTTGATCATAATCTCTTCCTCTTCCACTAACTCCCCAGCCCCTCATCCTCGCTGATTGTTGCTTCCTCATCCCAGCCTTCCCTGCTAGTCCCCCGCGTCGTTTCTCCTTCGGGCTTTCCAGGCTCTGTTCAGCCAAGACAGTTGTCAGTCGTTTCAACAATATTCTAACAGCGTTCAGAGTCCTGTCGTCTGTTTCTGAAGCACAGCATTTCTCAGCTCTCTCTGTTCAGCGACAATCACTGCTTAAGAACCTTGCATGCTGCCCGTTGCTTCTGTTCTCCTCTCACCCTTCTTTTAGAGAGCCCAGCTCTGGGCTGGGGGACAGTGGAGCATTGTTGTGGGACTCGTCACACTGTACTTTCCGGATCATCTCTGGATCCTTCACTACCTTGTCACTCTTGGTCACAAACTTGCTTCATGAGTGTATGCTGAGTGCTTGAGGAGCTATGCAGGGCCTCTTGAAAGCTTTTTTTTTTGGTAATTAGAAAAGGACAACAGCTGGGATGTGGAAAAAGTCTGTTATAGAGTCAGACAATCTAGTGGCATTAAAAAAAATGAAGTTCAACCTGGTTTTTATGCGTTTATATGGTTCTGTTTGGGTAATGAAGGTGTTTATTTTGCTGGTACAGTGCAGCAATTGTTACATTTTAGCAAGAGTGCGCTATATCCTTTTACAACTCAATATCTTTAGATAGTATTCTAATGTAATTGAATACTCACTGAACCACATCTTTATTATTTTCACTACTTTTCTGGCTTTTTCATAACTTGAGAAAACTCTATAATATTTTACCCTTAGTACCTTTCACCTGATGCTCTAGCAAATAAAAGAAATTATGCCTAGAGGATGCAGGTAAACCACTGCAATTCCTAATCCCTTACAACCGTATTGGTGGATGAACAAATTGACGCATAGTTTGACTTGTCTTTTTTTTTCACTTGTGGCAAAT
Organism: Equus przewalskii; assembly: GCF_037783145.1. Lineage (NCBI taxonomy): Eukaryota > Metazoa > Chordata > Mammalia > Perissodactyla > Equidae > Equus > Equus przewalskii. The sequence goes on from NC_091849.1 coordinate 54,732,266, forward strand.
TAGTGGCTAAACTGAGAATTAAAGAAATCAAACCTTGATTTTTCAAGATTCTCTGATTAATCAAAAATTCCTGTTTGTATTTGGCAAAATAGTGATTAATGACATAATTTGAATTTTGTGGCCCATTAAAATGTTTTTTGATCTGCTGTATTGATAAAAATGGCATCTGTGGTACATCTCAATTTATCCTTTTATGAAAGGTTAGAAACAGGGAAGCTTTTACACTTACTGAAGCCCCCTTGTTAGAAACCACACGTAAGTGACAGTGAGTGTTTCTCAAAATAAAGCTGGGATTATTTAAAATGGACAGAAAACAGTATTTTCTGCTGGGTTTGCATGTGTATATGTGTCTTGAGCCTTTTAGAAGTTGTTTTGCTGTTAAAAATTGCTATTACTACCTCCATGTTTCCCTAATACAATGCTTAAGAAATGTTCATTCATAAAATTCACCTATTTTTTTTAAACGATGAAAACAAGAATATATTTTGACAGTTTATTAGTGTAGCATCTGCATTCACTTGGAAGAAATGTGACGTTAAGTTGACACAACTCTGAATGTGGCAGAAAGGCATATTACCTTCCCAGGCTACTTTAGTAATATGTTACTTAGTAACATCCCTCAGCGCTTCTGACTAAAAGCCAAAGGTCCAGTTTCATGAGCTAATGTGAACTGTTCGTAAGGACTTTTATTCTTGTATGGCAGCACTCTTGGCTCATTGTCTTCTACCGTGCTTGCCTTCCTTTCTCAATCTGTTGCCAGTACTTTACTTCGGGCTCTCACCTTCTCTTGCCTGGAATATTGCAGTCTTCCTCCAACTGATTTTCCATTGCTCAGTCCTTCCCCTTTCTAGACATTTCTCTACACTGCTTTCTTTCTCAAGAGTAAACCTAATTATGTGTCAATTCTTGCCTAAAATCTTTTCATGGTTCTTTCTTGCCTACTGAGCCTTGGGTATAAAACTTCTCATGATCTGCCTTTCTTGTGTCGTACCCGAAAATTCCCCAACCTCATCTTCATCTGTCTGTAACTAGTTCAAATATGTATTAAATAGCTGTGATGTACCAGTTCCTCTAACCAAGATGTAAATTATCCCTCTGATTACGAATGAGTAGAGGAGAAGTCTCATTCCTAATGTAATGCTTAACATCCTTGTTTCTATCATTTTTCCTTCCATGGGTTCCGTGCTTGAGGGCTGGTGGCCATCTTCCCATCTATTAATAATATTTTTAGGAGTATGTTGTATTTACAGTTTCCTTCTATTGTCTCTGTAGTTATTTCTACCCAAGAAAGTCTTTGTATTAATCATTGCTACCATTCTCTTTCTTTTTACCTTTTTTCCTTGGAATTTAGCTGTTTTGCATATTCTCTCAAAGTGCTGAAGAACAAGCATTTTATACTGCCATTCAGGCACACGTGTGCGTCCTCCTTATATGTCTTCTCTTTGTACTTAGTTTACTGCATTAATCTGGGCTCAGAAAAACTTCCTGTGGTATAGTAATCATTTGGCTCTATTTGGTCAATAACTATAATAGTATTGGTATATCATTTTACCATTTATTTATTGAGGACTTTTATACTTGTTAATCTGTTTGATCTAAACAGTCCTGTTAGATGATTGTAATCAATTTATAAACTCAGAAGCTGAAGCTTTTAAAGGTAGATGGAGTGGTCCAGAACCTCTCAACTAGGTGATGGCTCCTCTGTAGGATCATGCTGCCTCCCTTCCCGTCCTTTCTGTATACTTACTGGTCAAAGCTGCAGTTGCTCTGTGTACTGGAATATGCTTTATTGATTTTAATTAGCACTTTGAATATATTATTTCATTGGATTATCCCAGCATTTCTGTCAGTTAGGCAGGCCTGGCATTATTAGTGCTATTTTACGAACAAGTATAGTACAAATCAGGATGGTTAAGTAACTCACACCAGTTTGCCAAAATACTGGTTTAAAATACAAAATCAAGAAGAGGTCTCCAGACTCCTAGCCTACTGCTGTTTCTATCGCCCCGTGCTGCCTCTTGGCTCCACTGTAAGATATATTGGAAGGTGAAATACGTTTTTATTTTCTGGATTCCACTGAAACAGTTCTCTGGTTATGCTCTACATTAACATGTAAACTATTAAAGTTAAATGACAGCTGGTGGTTTAACTTAGCACAAGTTTTGTATACCATGACAGTACGATGATAAAAGGAATGGATAGCATCCAGTGATGGGTTAATTGTCAGAAATTTGTTACTCAAGGGAGAAATAATACCAGAGGCAAGACGATATGTTCTCGGGTGTGGGATCTTTCTGTATCACTCCTTGGCATTCTGCTCATCCTGCTGTCAGCGTAATTCTCAGACCATTCTTAGCCCAAGGCAGGAGGACTCTAGGAAGGGCAAATCTACACTTCTAACAAGTCTCCTAGCCAGTGGCTGCAGCATCCCAAGATATACGGTAGTTTGCTTTATAATCCATACCCATTTTTAATCAGTACAATTGATTGATTGTAGGAACAACAGCGTTTCTACAGAGCATCTTGAGTGGGTATATTGGTCAGCAGCAAGGATGTATACTGAGTGTGTAGAAAGTAGAAAATTCTTTGTGATTATAATACTTTACTCCAGAATTTCCCTTTAGTTGTGGAGTCTGCATAAACCATGGTTTGATTGTGGTTTTCTTTGTAATCTAGCAAGCAACTGGTTTGCTTTGTCATACCTGAATGTTTGCATCTGAATCAGTCTTTATGGAGTTGGGCGTGGGTCAGGAGTTGTGTCAAGGAGACGACAATCTAAAAAAGGTTGATGGCTTTAGGTAATATATGCCAAGTTGTATTTCCTAATTTGTAAGTAGTACAGCAGGAAAGTTTATTATAGGAAAGGAGATGGCATTGGAAGTCAAAACGGAAATTGAAACAGAATTGGGAGTCAAAACGTTTGAGTTCCTGCTGTACTGCTGACTTACTTTCCAATCTAATAAGTTTCTGACTCCTCTGAGCCTCCATTTCCTCATTTGTCAAATGAAAAATAAAAATGTTCTCTTGAGGTTGTTGTGAGGGTGTAATTAGAGGATATAGATAAGGACTCTGTGTACGTGTAAAGTGCTATTCAGATGTTACTTATTTAAACAAACAGTAATTACTATATGTTAGGTCCTTCAACAAAAACCGTTTCAATTCAGACCTCCTATCGACACTGCAAGGCAGGCCTTGTTACTTCCATTTGACAAATAAGGAGCCTGGGACATAGAGAGTAAGTAACTTACTCAAGAACCTACCACTAGTAAGTGATGGTTCCTGATATGAGTTCCAGTTTCTTCTTTGCTGTGCTGCCATGCTGTAATAAGGTAATAAATAAGGTAGAAGTTTGAACTTTAATAATTTGCCTTGTGCTTCTAAGAAATGGAAGTGGCATGCCAGACTAGGAGACTGGAGATCTAGATGTCACTATATTTCTGTAATTTTTTTGTGTAAGTTACTTAAATGTATTCTATTAAATACTTTTAAAACACTTGGCTATGTTTCTGCTAAGGTTTATATGTAAAATTTTTCTCATTCTGACTTTATATCAGAATAAAAAAATTTCCTTTGAAGTGATCAAAAAAATGTTTTACATACCCTATTTTAATATTTTGTTGTTTTTATTTTTAGTCATTCCTACATTGGTCAAGATTACAGTATACAAGGAAATGCTGGGAAGATTTCTTTAGATCAGATTGATTCGGTAAGCATCACATCCTTTAAACTTAGGCCTTTTTCAGTGGAGAAAGTACAGATTTTCTTCAACCAAAGATTACTTTTTGCAGGGGAGATGGAAGAGAATGTTATTTCATTGTTTGCCAATCATTTTTAAAGGAATTCCCAAATGCTATACATTTAATTTTTTTTAATCATAGAAAAACCAAACTTAATCAGAAAATTATTTGTAGTCTGATAAAAACAGAATTTAATCAGTTATTCCAAAGGGGAATTCTTTTAAGTGATGGTAGCTACATGGTGTTTATGTGTTTATATTTAAATACCATATGCATTTAGAAAGGAGAAATGGAAAATACTAAGTGTTTCAGTTTCCTAGGGCCTTGTAGCAAAATACCACAGACTGCGTGCCTTAAACAACAGAAATTTATTTTCTCACAGTTCTGGAGGCTAGAATTCCAAGATCAAGGTGTTGGCAAGTTTGACACCTTCTGAGGCCTTTCTCCTTGGCTTCTGGATGGCCACCCTTTCTGTGTTCTCACATGGTCTTTCCACTGTGTTTGTGCATCCCTGGTCTCTTCCTCTTCTTAGAAGGACATCAGTCGCATTGGACCAGGGCCCCACCTGCATGACCTCATTTAACCTTAATTACATCTTTAAAGGCCTCTCTCTAAAAACCGTCACATTCTGAAGTACCTGGGATTATGACTTCAACATGTTAATTTTGAGAGGATACAATTTCTTCCATAACAGTAAGTATGGGCTCCCGTCCTTGGATTGCCACTAGATTAATGGACAGCTCATTTTAACTTCACTTTGTGCTTCCATGTTAGAGTGAAAGAGTAGTGTACTTTACTATAATTTGTAGAACTTCTCTTTAATACATAATAGAATTTCCATTCTATCCAAAAAAGGGGAAAAAACCAGCCATAATCTTTGTTTAGGCAGTTACCAAATTATTTACAATAAATTAAAAATACACTGAAATTTTAATGCATGGAAACAAGAATTATAATAAGGTGAGTTGGGAGAGACCACGAGTTTTTAGAGACCAGAATGAATAGTTTGTCTTCCTATTTGAAAAATTATAACCAATACTTGCAGGTAATATGTCAGAAATAACAACAGGATTGCCTACTGGACACACTTGATTTGAAATCTCTTATCAAGGATACCCCATCCTTTACTTTTCTCCAACCGTTGTTTCATCTCTAACACTTCCTCTGTGCCATGTGATTTGTGTTTATATTACGCGAATGGTTGGAGGTTAATTCTATTCCTAATTCTGTCACATTCACAAGCAAATGTGGACTTGGCTGGATACTGTGGGAGGACATAGAAGCATAAACCTGAATTCACTTAGTGAATATATATTTAACCCATCAATTATTTACCAGCCACTGTGTTCTGGATACAGAGGTGAAGAAAACAGAAAATGCTTCTGCCTTCATGGACCTTACTTGAGGGAGGTAGACAACATAGTAAATAATAAATAAATGGTATAATGATACATTATGTTAACTGCTGTGATGATCATATCTATGGGTCTGTGCCTGAGACCTTGTGCTAAGTAACTATATCTATATTGCTTGATCCTCAGAACAGCATGTCGTTAGTACACCCCTTGATATTCGCAATTTCTTCTCCAAATGTTCCCTTTAGATTTTTTTCTAACTGAAACCTGGCTCCCTCAACAATGCTGTTTCTCTGTGGCTCTCTTCAAGTAGAAGCGGCTTTTCTCTCCTATGCCCTGTATAGGTATGAGATGAGTGCTTTGCGTGGTCCATGTTATGCTTCCAAACCATTTCTCTGCCTTCCGTTGGCGAAACTCCACCTCCTTTACAGCACTTGTGATCACGTTATACCACCTGATCCTTCTTGTTGCTGCCTCTCCCCGCCTTCTGCCCTCATTCCCTGGTGACTTTAGTACTTGGCTCCTGGTCTTTTGCACTAGCACTTAATCCTGTTATTGTTCTTGGCCTCTGCAACATCCATGTTGATAATTCATCCCATACCCTGGCCTTAGAATTCCTTTGTCTGCTCAATATCCACAATCACTTTTCTGTTCCATTATGGCAACCCTAGACTCTCTTTTCCCTTTCCATTATTTGATCTACTGCCAAAGCATCTTTAAGTATTCTTCCTGCTTCCATCCTTGCTTGTATATAGTCTGTTCACTACATAACAGCCGGAGTTCTCTTGTTTATCAGATCATGTCAGTCTTCTGGTCAAAACCCTCTCTGGGGTTTCATCACAGTTAGACTAAAATCCAAACTCATTACTGTGGCCTATAAAGCCATACGTACTTGTCATTCCAATTTTGTCTTCTTCTTTCTGGCTCACTCACTGTGCCCTAGCCATGTGAATCTTCTTGCGATCTCTTGGGCACACCAAGTACATTTCTTCTCATTTGTTTGCTTTCATTTCCTTTACCTGGATCTTCATTTGACTGGAATCCTACTTAAGATATACGTCTTAGCTGGCAATGCCATCTCCTCAGAGAGGCTTCCTGGCCACCCAAGTTAAAGTACTCGTCTCCCATTCACACTTGATCCCATTACTCTATCCCATTATTTCCAGTGCTTTTGGAATCAGATGTTGTCATCTTTATTTATGTCTGCTTTTATTGTCTCTCTCCTCCCATTAGAATATAAGTTTTTTGAGGACAATATTTAACTTCTTTGATTGCTGCTGGTTCCACAGGGCTGTACACGTAGTCGTGTTCAATATTTGGTGATTGAATGACTAAAAGGTAATCAAGGAATTTTGCCGAAGGAAGCTGAAGTTTTACTGGGTCTTGATGAATGGCTTGGCTTTGGCCAGATGGTATGGGGAGTGGGAGGGGTGTACCAGGCAGGACCAGTGGAATGAGAAAAGTAAGAAGGTCAAAACATGACTGTGTGATCATGGATGAACCCAGCTGGCTGGAGCAAAGGGTTCATGTTGGAATAGCCATAACCTGGGCTTTTTTACCCCTCCCTGTCACAGTGCTTCCATGGCACTTGACTTACGCCTTGTTAGAGCTCTCAGTATATGATTTATTTTATGAGTTTAACTTATATAATAGCAACTGTTTCTTTTTCCTTCCCTTAACTGTTTAAAGGGAATAATTATTCTTTATTTGTCTTCTTGTTTCCCAAAACACCCAATAAATATTTACAGACATTTGCAGAATGTTATAGATATTCGTCTGTGGTTCAGCAATTGTACTTTTGAACATGTATCCCAGGGAAATGAAATCTTATGTTCTCATAAAAACCTGTATATTCATTTATTTGAAATAGCCCCAAACTGGAAACAACCCAAATGTCCTTCAGCAAATGAACGTTTAAACAAATTGTGGTACATCCATACCATGGAATATTGCTTGGCAATATAAAAAAAACGAACTAGTGATACCTGCAACAGCTTAGGTGAATTTTGTGGGAATTATGCTGAGTAAAAAGGCCAATCTCAAAATGTTATGTGATATGTGATTCTATTTATATAACACTCTTGAAAAGACCAAATTACAGAGACAGAAAACAGATTAGTAGTTGCCAAGGATTAGGGAATGGTGGGGGGTAGGTGGTGCAGAAGGTGGGTGGGGGTGGTCATAAAAGGGAAACCTGAGGGCTCCTGGTGGTGATGGAACTGTTCTGCATCCTGGCTTGTGGTTGTGGAGGCATGAGCCTACGCATGTGATAAAATTGCCTAAAACTACATACACACACAGAAATGAACATGAGTGCAACTGCGAAAATCTAAGACTAGTGGATTGTATCAATGTCAGTACCTTGGGTGTGATAATATACTATAGTTTTACAAGCTGTTACCTTTGGAGGAAACTGGGTGCATGACATCTCTCTGTATTTTTTCTTACAACTGCACATGAATCTATAGTTATCTCAAAAGTAAAAGTTTAAAAATTAGAAAAAGAAATAGGTGAAATAAATGTTAATATTTTATTTAATCTAATAAATCCAAAATATTATCATTTCAACATATAATCAATATAAAAATATTCAGAAGAAGAGTTCATCTTTAAGCTAGTAAGACAGTAGTACTTCCTTATAGTTTTTGTTTTTATTCCCATTAGACTGAATTTACAATTTGCAAATTAAATTGAGTTTGCAACAAATATTTTGGGGGACTTGGTAAGTCCTTCACTTAACAGAAAACTCTCTTTTCTTGCAGCTTTCTACCAAATCCTTCCCACCTTGCATGCGGCAGTTACATAAAGCCTTGCGGGAGAATCACCATCTTCGTCATGGAGGCCGAATGCAGTATGGCCTCTTCCTGAAGGGCATTGGTTTAACATTGGAACAGGCGTTGCAGTTCTGGAAGCAAGAATTTATCAAAGGAAAGATGGATCCAGACAAGGTAATTTTGAAAAATCAGAAATTTTCATTTGGTTTGAAGACTAAAAGGTCTGTTTTCTGAATTTTCCCCTGAAATGTAGTTGAAAATTCTAAAAGATAATTGTGTCTGCAGTTTCATTTAGGTAAGAAGAAACTCATGTGTTAATCTAATAGATGCTGGACAAAGGACTGGGGAAGTGAATTTAATTCAAAGGGTGAGATTGACACAGCAGTCTCAGATGTAGAGTAAGGCTTGTGTGAGGAGCCCTCTTGTCCGTGGGGTACTGCCAGGGGTCGTCGATAGAGCGACATTGCACTGCGTTCCTGCACGTCTCAGGAATATAATATGACGTGTAATATGTACAGACGTGTTTACACAAATGCACATATAATGTTATATTCAGGACTAAGAGGTACTGAGAACAAATAAAGTGAAAACAATTGAAAGTGTTTTCTATTGTGTTATGCCAAATCTTTTATTTTTAGATAGACACTAATCACGTATAAACCTGAGAACTACTTTTAAATCTATCCATATGCTCAGATTCCTACTCCTATCCATTATTTTTCTTTGATAGTAGTAGCTAATAACATTTTATTTTGGAAATACAGTTTCTTGTCCCTTCTATGCCACGGCACTATGGTACGAAGTAAATTTTTTATTGTTTATTTCTTGGTTTGCTTCTTCCTAGGAAAGATAAATTGTGGAAGAGAGAATATTTACCAAGTAAATTTTGTAATGACACTTTCTTATGTCTTGTATTAGTTTGCTAGGGCTGCCATAACAAAAAGCACAGGCAGGGTGCCTTAAACAACAGAAGTTAGTTTTCTCACCGTTTTAGAGTGTGCAAGTCCAAGATGAAGGTGTCAGCAGACTGAATTTCTCCTGAAGCCTCTTTCCTTGGCTTCCAGGCAGCCGCCTTCTCACTGTGTCCTCATGTAGGCTTTTCTCTGTGTGTTCACCTCTCTGATGTCTCCTCCTCTTCTTATAAGGACACCAGTCACACTGGATTAGAGTCCCACCCTTATGAGCTCGTTTCACCTTAGTTACCTCTTTAAATGCCCTGTCTCCAGATACAGTCACATTGGGAGTTAGGGCTCAACAAACAAATTTTAGGAGGACACAATTCAGTCTGTAACATGTCTCTAGCTTTATCTTTTTTTTAAGTTGAGATTCTTTTATAATATATTATAAAAAGCTCTTACAGTTTTTACAGATTTGTTTTTAAAACCGTCTTCATTGATAATTGTCCATAGAATCTTAAATTTATCATTTAATAGAATTTTCTTTAAATACAATTTTAGATGATGTTTCTTAGACTACTGTTTCTTTTATTTTACAGGTAACATATTCTGATTATAGAAAATATAAAAAAATACAGAAAAATTTACTTGTCATTTCCCCATTCAGAAATAATTACTGTCAACATTTTAGCCTTTCTCTCTAGTCTAGATATCATTGTGTTTTTCCCATTTTAAAGATTGACATTATATTATGATCATTTCCTTAGGTTGTTGGGTAATTTTTGAAAATATCGTTTAGACTAGTTGCATGACAGCACATCCTTTGAAAGTGATATAATTTGTTTAATCATTTCCCTGTTATGGGATATTTGGTTGTGTCTATTTGACTGTCATAAATGTTATTGCAACCAATATCCTGAGCACATAAATCTTTGATTTTAGTTCAGATTGTGTCTTCTGTATATATTCACCGGGGAATAAATTTACCTCGTGAAAAACTAGAGATAGTTGTAACGTTTGCATGCTATGAAATGACTGGAAAGGTTTTCAGTTAGACTCTCATCAGGCTAAAGAATCTTGGTGTCATTGACATCATTGTATATTATTACTTTAAAATGTTTTTTGACCTTTTTATTAGGAATTTGCTGTATTAAGGAGGTAGGTGTATTAGGGTTCTCCAGAGAAACAGAACCAACAGAATGTGTGTGTGTGTGTAAAAAGAGATTTATTATATGGAATGGCTCATATGATTATGAGGCTGACAAGCTCCAAGATGTGCAGTTAGCATGCTGGAGACCCAGGAAGAGTCATTGTTTCAGTTTGAGTCTGAAGGCTGGAAAAAACCCGTGTCCCAGCCCAAGGCAGTCAGGCAGGGGGAAATTCTCTTACTCACAGGACATCAGCCTTTGTATTCCATTCAGACCTTCAAAGGATTAGATGAGGCCTGCAGATTTTGGGGAGGGCAGTCTGCTTTACTCAGTCTACCAGTTCAAGTGTTAATCTCCTCAAGAAACACCTCACAGACACACCCAGAATCGTGTTTGACCAAATGTCTGGGCACCCCGTGGCCCAGTCAAGTGGACACATAAAATTAACCATCACAGTAGATAAATGTTTGTGAGCTGTGGAGAAAATTAGGCCATGGTTTTGAAGTGAAAAGAGAAAGAAGTCGAGCTAGGATTTTTAGCTTGTGCTGTAAACTAAGAGGAGGAAGAGGAAAGTGAGAGAAGGGGGAATTTGCTCTGACTACAAGGCCGTTGGCTTGTACTCCTCTTCACTAACCTGCCTTCTCTTACGTGGATCCGGGGTGGCCTGTGTAGCAGTGTCTTCAGTATTTAGTTATTTTTAAACCTGTGTGTCGGAAAATTAATTTTAAATGGGAGTTTTATTTTGCAGTGTAAAAGTAGTTTTCTTCAAAAATTATTGTAAAATAAAATCAATAAATAATTTTTACCTTTCTAGATAATGTATAGCAGCCTGTATTTTCATTAGCTCATTATTGATTACAGCAAATATATTTTGACTAAAAAGTTATAAGTTACGCTTATGATTTATTGTGTCTGCCTAGTGCTCACTTGGTACAGTCTGTATTTGTAGATAAGTGTTCGTGTTTTTCTCAATTATATCTTCTCTTAGGTATTTTTTCAATGAAATATTATGTAGTATCCCTTAGTTTATCAAAATATTCTCTTTAATTTAATAATTGTACCTATTTGTTAAGTGATACATACAATTAAAAACACTCTTAAGAGGTGTAGAAAATTGATGGCTTAAAATCCTGTTTGTAGAGAATGATTATGGAGGATGTATGTTAGACATTTTCTGTAGGGCTCCAATTAAAGGACTTTGATGTTAAGCCTAGGAATGATTTGGAACGATCACTTTTGTTGAATATGTAGCATATTTCCTGACAGCGCAAGAAAAAAGTTGTGGTGATATAGTCAGTTTCACCTCAGATTCTCCTTTTACTGTTGTTTCTGAAATGACCGTATGTCTGATTTCTTTCTCTTTATGCTCATGTCCTCATTGTAACTTATTCGAGACACATTGCTTTGTGCATCTGTCTCTTCCTCCCATCTTCCCTTGCTTGTGTTTGTTACAGGCATTTGTTTATTTATTTATAATACTTTGCATACTCTTCTATCTAAGGTTATACTTAATATAGGAGGGGAATTTGTTGTCTGTATTGTAAAATAACCTAAAACTGTGTGTATTTGTTTTTGTAACCATCATCCAGAGTATAAATATTAAAGTAGCCTGTCTCTAGATATTTTTTTTTAAAGATTTAATTTTTTTCCTTTTTTCTCTTCAAAGCCCCCCGGTACATAGTTGCATATTCTTCGTTGTGGGTCCTTCTAGTTGTGGCATGTGGGATGCTGCCTCAGTGTGGTTTGATGAGCAGTGCTATGTCTGCGCCCAGGATTCGAACCAACGAAACACTGGGCCGCCTGCAGCAGAACACGCAAACTTAACCACTAGGCCACGGGGCCAGCCCCTCTAGATATTTTTGTTAAGGTTGAGCAATTTTTATATTATAGTCTACAAATTCTTGTTTTCTCTTAGAAACATTTTTGAATAGTAATAGTGTGATTGTGGAAGCAACTTAAAGTTTTGATGTTCACTGTTTTTTTTTTTGTTAGTAACTCAGTGTACTAAGTCAGTCCCTCTACATTTGTAAAAAGTAGTCATCTGTCTATAAAATGCTTATTCAGAGTTGGTAGCTTGGATTGGGTATTGTTCTATTCTTTTAAACTATTTTCAGACTACCATACACACTCCAGGAGGTGGCATTAATAATATAGAGAGGTACCACTTTATGTAGCTCCCAGTTACTTGCTACCAGATTATGCTCTTATAACTTTTGACTTATCCATACCTCCTATTTATTGTTTATTTGTTCACTTATTATCTCTATCCCACAATTAGAATGAAAACTATATAAAAGCAGGTCATCTTGCCCTTTTTGTTCACTGCTGCATGTTCAGCACCTAGAACAATGTCTGACTCATAGTAGACACTCAATAAATGTTTATTGAATGAACTAAAGATTAAGTCCCCATACAAATAAATACACAGCAAACTAGAAAATTTGGTCTATTTTCCCCAAATTCCTTCACATAAATCAGTGCACAGTACTAAACAGTTGTTTGTTAATGTACTATTATTCCATTTATACTGAATTTGAAGCTGAATTAAACTAAGAATTTTAGTAGAACCTTAAATTTGCCAGAGAAGCGATTGATTTTATAAAGTAGAAGAGATTTCTCATCATGGGCTTGCCACAGGGGTCCATGGCATAAAAAAGGGTTAAGAACCCTTAAAGGTTATTTTAGCAGAGGATATGGCCAATAGTTTATTGTCTTACATTTAGTTTATTGTTAAGTAATTGCAGTTGTCATTTTTTTCCTGCTATATTAGGAATAGAATACCTATATTGATCTGTCTTCATTGAGCTTTTTACATAGCCATCTTTATAAGTATTATTGCATTGTAGTATCTTTGCGTGTGTGTGTCTTATGACTGGATTTTGAGCTACTTGAATGCAAGGACAGTGACTTTTCCTCTCTGAGTCTTAAGGGCTGAGTACAAGACCTGGCGTCTGTTAGATGTTTGCTGAATACCTGGTAAATTCTGTCAGAGCTGTAAAAAGTGGCTTTCAATATGAGAAAATAAACCCTTTTTGTTTCTTTTTAGATAGAGGTATATTTCTAACAAGTTATAAAATATTAATTCATTTTAGTAGCTAGCCAAATGTGTTTTCCATGTGTTTTTCTAAATCAAAATATGGGTTAGAAGAATACACAAGTATATACAAAGTGGTAGCCAGTTATCATCATCATTATTTAATGTCCAGAAACATAGTAAGTATTCAGTTACAAATACCTTAATAATACAGTAGTGAAATTATGATTCTTATTCAAAGAATGATGCATATGTGTGTGGGTGTATACACATACGCACATATTCCATCTACTTTGTGTTGATCATTCAACAGATTTTTACTGAATGTTCACCGTGGACAGGTGCTGTTCTGGAGATCCTGCAATAAAAGACACAGCCCTTATTTATGAGAACTTTACAGTCTCCTGGAAGAAAAACCAGATAAAGACAAATATACAAATTCAGTATGATAAGTGCCCTGGTAGAGGCGGTCATAGGATTCTATAGTAGAACAGAGGAAGGAGCTGACAGAAAGGAGAAAATTACTGCATCTGTCACTGAGTGAGGATGTTATGTTTGCCAGGTAAAGTTTGGGAGTTAGCCAGAGAAAGAAGGGAATTCCATGTTGTGGGGGCAGTGTTTTCAAAGGACTTTAGATGACAGCGTGTAGCCCACCCTGTAGGTGGTGGGAACCTGAACTGTGGAAGTGTAATTGTGGCTAGCGGCGAGTCTGTAGACATAGGCTTGCTTTTTTTTTTTTTTTTTTTAACATAATTACCAAAGATAGATGGATCAGGAGACCCATAGGAAGTGGTCTTGCTAGATAGGTACCTGCCAACTGGTCTCAGGTTAGCCATGCAGGGTCGATTGATAACTGTAATTTAGTTAAATATACATAATTTCATAACTTTGAATATTTTCTAAAATTGTATAATGCATTTAGCATGTTATGAAAGTTTACTGACAAAAAGAAGATAGTATGAACAAAGTTTCCACTTACATTTCCACTTGGTTCAAATGAATTTGTACTCTTTAAATATGGATCTCTGATTATATGGGCCAACATTGAGTTTTAAAACAAAGGTTTTGCTTTAAGATTTGATCTACTTAGTAATAGGGTAATTTGAGAGATAGAAGTAACTAGAAAACAATTACAAAACATGATGGCGGAAAGAAAAGTGTTGAGTTGATGTGGAGTGAGGAACTTATTCAAGTGGATCATATTAGAGAAGGTTTCTTGAAGATCAATCTTGAATTGGGATTTGAAGGACGTGACTGACATGGACTAGTAGAGAGATGGGTAAGGACAAGAATAAACAGTGGACAAGGAATGAGCAGAAAGTAGGCAAAGCATTGTTCACTCTTCCATTAGTTTTTGTTTTTCTTCCATTATTTATTTATCATTCACTGAGTTTTTTTCCTTGGTCAGCTGGTTTTGGGGTGGTTGTGATTTTTGGTTGTTGTCATTTTTAAATCTTTGCTTTCAGATTTCTTGGATTTTACCTTATCAGTCTGTTTGAATTCCGTTTTTATTTGCATGCGTATTGTACGAGAGGATAAGAGATTTTAGTATCGAAACAGCAACCATTTTCAAGAGAACATTCTGTTGTTATAAATGATCTTGTTGCAAACTAATTGCTTTAGGAGGATATACCTTACTCCCAAAATACTAGTTTCATAATGTTTGATTTTTATTCTCAGATTTAATTGTATTGAGTATAAATAGTTATGATATATTAAAAATCTTAAAGCCTTTTCAGTTATCCTTGTCAGCAGGGGGCGGAGACATTTGAAAATTGCACTTAGGTTGTCAAATAGGATTCTGTGGGTTTGTGAATGATTCTACAAGAGGTATTCAAAGCTTTGAATGTCTTATTCCTTAAATAATTTCTTAGATTCCTGAAATAAATGCACCTATGCTCTATGCAAATAAAATATATTTAATCATAGCACAGTTTTATGCAAGTTTTTCTTAGTTGTAATTACAGTTTACATGCCTCACCCTGTGTGAAAGAGATAAAATTAATCAAACCTCTATTTAAGGCATGGAAAAACATACCACTAAAATATTCTTTCACTTGGAGCTTGGATATTAAATCACTTCAGCCACTGGCTTTGTTAAGAATTAAATTGAACTACATAGTTCTTCTAATAAATTAAAAGCAACGTGTCCTCTTAATCAGATCGCTTAGAGTGTTGTTCTGAATGCCTGAGACTTGGCTCTGTTGGATGCTAGGTACAACATAGATCATGTACATTTTATGTAGCTGAAATTCCTGTCCCTGATGATAGCATACTTAAGGTCTGCTACATGTTGTTATAATTAAGTCAAGGAACATTTAGCGTTGTTTAAAAAACTTATCTTTTGTCCCAGAATCCAGCCTGCATCATGACTTAGAACAGACTTAAGTCGTTAGAAATTGACTACCAAAGGATTAGATATTTGGCTGGGGGCGGTGGGGAGGTTGGTGAGCGGTCTGTATGGGTATATAAGCATATTTATTGCTAGGTTTTTTGTTTTCAAGACCAGTGGTTCTCTCAGGACTCATACCAGCAGCATCAGCTTCAGCATTATCTAGGAATCTTTTAGAGATGCAAACTCTCTGAATCAAACTCTGGGGCAGGTCCCACAGGTTGTGGTTTAAGAAGCCTTCCAGGTGAAACTGATGCACATTAAAGCTCAAGAACCGATGGTTTAGATGTTACCTTTGTAGAAATCTAAATTGGTTATTGGCTTATCAGAATACAGGCATTGAAAATCTTCAGCTCTCATTTGTTCTGTCTACTTCCGTTGGCGATTTGAGCATTATCTGTTGTCTTTTATCAATATCCATACATATATATTTGAACCCCTACTACATGCCGGGTGCTAGTAAATAGTAAATGAATAACAGCAGAATTTCTCAGCTGGTATGCTGCTAATGAATTTCCAGTATTCTCCCATGTTGATACCATGAACCCTTGAGGAAACTAGGCTGGGCCTCTCAAAGCTAGTTGCCTTCAACTGTGAGTAGCTTCTTCCATTTACTCTCGAGTACTTTACAAATATCATTTTTTTTTTTTTTGAGGAAGATTAGCCCTGAGCTTAACATCTGCCACCAATCCTCCTCTTTTTGCTGAGGAAGACTGGCCCTGAACTAGCATCCATGCCCATCTTCCTCTACTTTATATGTGGGATACCTGCTACAGCATAGCTTGCCAAGTGGTATGTAGGTCCACACCAGGGATCCAAGCCAGCGAACCCCAGGCTGCCAAAGCAGAATGTGCAAACTTAACCACTGTACCACTGGGCCGGCCCTAATATCATTTTTTTAAAATCATTTTTCTGATAAGGAAGATTGGCCCTGAGCTAACACCTGTTGCCAATCTTTCTCTCTCTCTTTTTTTTTCTCCCCAAAGCCCCAGCACATAGTTGTATATCCTAGTTGTATGTCCTTCTAGTTCTTCTATGTGGGATGCTGCCACAACATTGCTTGATGAGTGGTGTGTAGGTCCATGCCCAGGATCCAAACCTGCAAACCCCGGGCCACTGAAGTGGAGCGTCTGAACTTAACCATTGGGCCACTGGGCCAGCCCCGTACAAATATTTCATATGAGCTCAGTGACATGAAAAAGGTTGGAAAGAACTAATATAGAGTACAGACTTGGAGTAAGACTAAGTTCAGATTTGGTTCCACTATATACAAACTTGTGTGACCTTGGGCAAATCACCCGACATGTGTCCTTATTTATAGAATGTGCACAGTAATTACATATACATATGTAGCTATATAGATATATCTCTGTCTTGTACACTTCACTGATTGTAGTGAGGATTCGGTAAAGGCTTAGTACAGATTCTGACATACAGTAGTGCTAGCTGTTCTTATTCTAGTTCATAGGAAGGAAAATTTAGTGTAGCATGGAGTAATCAGTAAGGATTCCACAGGTGGGAGAAAATTCATACTGGCTTATTAAGAGATTTAATGTAACCTAGAATGGAGAGGAAGGTTAAGGAGAAAGAAAGGAGTTAGGGACTGAATGCCAGTAGAGATTGTTTTAGGAAATGTTCAAGGGGTATAGACCAATGGAATGGATTTCAGGCTGTGTTCTTGGGGCCTCTTAGGTTTCACAGCAAAAGGGGCAGCAATTCACAGAGAAGATTGAGTTGTCTGATTTCTGGCCCCCCTTTAACAAGTGTATTTGTGTCTTCATCTACTTTTATACATTGGGATTTTGTGTAATATTTCACTTAAGAAGACTTTGCTACTTAAAAATGTTTAAAAATTACTATTCTAGGTTATTTGTAGAATTTAGGAAAGTAGTGGAGGATGAGGAGAGAGAAAGGAGAGAGGAAAAAAGATATATACACACACACACACACACACACACACACGAGAGTCTGGGTATTTAAATGAACTTACGTTTGGTCCAGAGAAAGTTATTAGTGACTTAAACAAAAGGAGAATTATTTTTTCAGATTGTTATTCTAGAAGTAGTGTGCGGACTTGAAGTGGAGAGAGACTGGGAATGGGATAAATAGTTGACCAGATTAGGTCTTTTGCTAGCGATATGAACAAAGTTGAAGGGGTGGAGTCAAGAAATGTTTCAAGGAACTGTTTATAGGACAGCATGAGGAAAGAATTAAATTTAACTCAGGTAGTCAGCCTAAGTAATAGAGAAAGGTTAGAAGCTCCATTAACATGGGCAATGCCCAGTAAGCTGAATTGTCTGGGGTCAGAGTGGAGGAAAAATGGATAGTGGGTTTGGTTTTAGGTGTAAATTTGAACTGTTGCCCAAGTGGAAGTTCTTGTTAGTTGATTAGTTAGCTTGTTTCTTCCTTCTGCAATTATTTAGTGAGTACTCACATTGTGAAAGGCACTATTTCTTCTCTGAGAAGAAGCATGCAGATGTGGATTTGAGAGTCATTTAAATAAAAACGAGAGAAAAATCTTTTGAAGGTAAATAAGCTGGCAGATAGGGGTAATGGAGAGAATTTTAGAGAGCAGAGGACTCAACTTTGAGGAATACCCCCTGTTTGGAATGGAAATGGAGGAACCTAAAGTGAAAGCAGAATTATCAGAAAAATTGGAGTAGAAGAGAGAAAACAGTCTGGAGTCCTAGGCATGAGGAAAGAGGAGAATTTCACAGGCAAAGTGTACTTGGTACTTTCAGAACTGAGAAAGGCATGGATATTGTTTCTAGGAAGTTATTTCTAAGAAAAGTACAGAACATGAAAGCGATTTCCTCGTCTTATTGACCACATGAGGAAGTGGAGGCAATGGAAATAGAGTATTTGTTTCACAAGTTTGAGAAGTCAAGAAGAAAAGAAATAGAGCATATTGGCTATAGAGAGTGACTGCCAAGCAAAGATTATGTTCATGCTGGGGTGGGCAGAAGCAGTGAAACCCATGGAAATGGAGGGTGTGCTGGGAATAATTGAGGAAACAAGGTCTGAGGAGATGGAAAGATAATTTGCAAACATATATTTATAGCGTGATTTTTATAGAGTATGACTGCCCCCTCCCATACAATGCTTCCTGAGAGTAGGGACTGTGTCTGTCTTTTTTTTTTTTTTTACCACCATACACCTGGCACTTGGCACAGTGCCTGAAAGGTCATAGATGTTCAAGAAAATTTCTTGAATGAATGAGTGAATTGCGTAAGGAGTTCACTGAACATCCCTGTATGTCTGAGACCTGAAGGAGGTATGAGAGATTTTAAGTTGGTAAAGAAGTGTTTGAAGGAAGGAAGAAGAGCTGGAGAACATGCCCACTGCCCATCTTTTCAGTAAAGCAGTCGTGGAGGTCACTTATGGAAGGTCTGGGACAATTAGAGCTTAAGGAAAGCTGAAGAGTAGAATAACACCTTCTGGAACTATGTTAAGGAGTTTACCTATGATACATGAAAAGATTGCTAAGCTACAGAATGAGTACAGTTTGAGTATTTACTCAGTGCCCAGCATATGCCAGTCTCTGTAGTTAATACTTTACGTACACCATCTTACAGAATCCTGAAAACAATCCTGAGAGAGAGGTATTACTTTTGTCTAGTTTAACTAACAAGAAACCTGTACTAGGCCATAAATTTGTAATCGGCTAAGTGAGCACTGTTATATTGCTTTCTCTAGCAATGTCTTGTGGCCTTAAAGCAGAAGCAGAGAGGGCATAAGGTAAAATTTATTCAGGTTTAGAAACGGGCAAAACAGTCATGCTGTTATTAAATCCTTCCTATGTTCCTTATTTCATTTAATCTGATGACAACACTGCGAGGTAAATGTCATCTCCTTTTATGAAGAGTTTAATGAGCTTTCCCCAGGTGGCAAAGGTACATGCTCAGACCCGAGTTAGAACCCAGGCCTGCTGTCTTCTCAACCCTGTGCTTTTCCCAGTGCTCTCAAGAAGGATACTAGGCATGTTGTTCAGGTTGACATTGGTGTGGCCAACCATGTGAGCTTAAGAGGACACAGTTTAGAATAGAGGTTTCCAGTTCTCTGTCGAGTCACCAGAGCTTGAATCACATCATCATTAAAACGAGGACTGCAGTAGCATCTGCTGAAATGTTGCAAAGATATAAGTGTATACATGAAATACTATGTAATCTGTAAGATACTAAACCAATACTAGTTAACAGTAGTTTTAAAAGGTTGATAAATTGGTTATTCTATAATTCACATGTTTTCTCAAAATATTTTTAAACCTATTAACTGGTAGAGCAAACCTTAGTTAGTTTACTGATTGGTTATGTTAATTATAATAGTTGGTTATGTTTTTGTTTTTCCGTTCAAACGAAATTTTGTCTTGCTTGAATATTCACATTAGCAATATCCTAGGAAAGTAATTGGAAAGTAATAAAAAATATTTTCTTGCAAAAGTAGTCTAATTTTTGTCACTGTTGCTCTTGGGTAGCAATTTTAAAGGTACTCTTAGCAGTTACTAAGTCATCTAGAATATATTTTTTAAAGTTTTATTGTATAAAATTTCTGTTATATTCTCTCTTCTAAATATTTTAATGTCTAGTAAAGATATGCACATGTTAAGGGTTTAACTCTCATGTCCATGCCAATCATTGCATTTAGAATACAAATTCTAGATAACACAGTATGAGAATTAATATTTAAACATTGACTTGAGCAGGTTGGACTTGATTTCATGAATTGTCAAGAGGCTGGCTAGTCAAATTTTCAATTAAATGATATGTTTCGCTAACATCTATCATTGGAATAAACCAGGTGTTATCCCTCCCTCTCAACTCTCTCCTGGTAAAAGTTAGATTTGGTAAATCTAGTTGCCTTCACTGTTCTACTCCATGTGATTTTCAATTCTTAAATTACGAAAATGAGATAAAAAGTAGAAGACTTCATCTTCAATCATTCATTTATAACTATTGTCTTATCAATGATACCATATGAATTATGTTGTATTAAAATGATGTTTTATCCAACATTTTAAAAAGTGGGTTAAATTTTTGTTGTTAATATATGTGGTAGTTTTAGGAGAAAGTGATAGTAAGAAGGTGCCAGTTTAAGGTTTCACAGAGTATGTCTTAATTATCATGTCCCGGCGGTAAATTGTCTCCAGATAAGTTGGGTAGTGTATAAGTTCCAAAATGAGTCAGACTTCTGAAATTAAGGGTTGTTTTTTCTTTGGAAGATTTGTTAAAGTTGGGAATCTCGAGGGCTTGGAGTGTGGAGAAGGTATGTTTTTGGCTTTCTTTAAAGTCTATTATGTCTTTATTGCCCATCACGTTGCTATAAATCTATCTTGATTTATTTTTTCCTGTTTTTGCTTTTTCTTTAGTAAAATTACTCAGGACCGTCTTTCCAGTTAGTTTACTTCTGTGTAAAGTAGGATTTTATTTTACTTTAAAAATAATGAAATAGCTATATTGCACTTATCAACGTGCATTTCTTTTTATAGTAAGAGATTAGAAATGTCCACAGTTGTAAGGACTTGAAGAATGGTTGTGCTTTAATGGTACAATTATTGTTGTATGCAGCTCACTCAGAAAAGTAGGAATTGCACCCAGGTTGGGAATAGAGGGATGTTTACTCCAGGGGAGGTCTAGATGGTTAATGTTTTAGACTAAGAAGAATGCCAGCTTGTAAGAGAAGCAAGGCTTTGAAGTGAGAATCTAGGTTCAGAGAAGAGTGAGGCATAGATGCTCAGGTTAAAAAATTTGAATGGTAACGATGAGATTGATGAGCTGCTCTGGAAGGTAGATTGCTTTTTGACTTGGGATCCTTAGAATAAGCTTGTAATTTTCTTTTGTACTATCTTAGATATGCCCGGGCTAACATGTCTTTTCCTAGATGACTATGTTAAGACTGTATTTTGTTCATCCATTCAACAAATATTTATTATCTGTTATTTCCTGGACACTCTAGAGGTATAGCAGTGAACAAAACAGACAAGAATATCAACCCTCTGGAGTTTACATTCTCCAGAGGGGAGAAATAATAAACAAGTAAGTAAATTATATATTAGTTGGTGATAAAAGCTATGTAGAAAATTTTGCGGGGAGAAGATGGGGAATGTAATTTTTGAATAGGGCAGTCAGGGAAGGCTTAAACAAAGTTGACATTTTAACCACAACTTGAGTTTTGCATGAGAGCTCAAGTTTGACATTTGTTATTTATCATATCTTAGTGGGATATGAATGAGCAAATGTCAGCCTTCACCATTTTACAAGGAAGAAAACTTGAGTGAAGGAGAACTGTCCAAATGTACCAAGAAACAGCAGACGTTGGATCTGAGAACCCTTGGGTATTGTGATTTGGATCTCTGGAAGTTGAGCTGCATTGCAGGCAGATCCAGCCCAAAAGTCAGGGATTCAGGAGTGTCTAGCAGGAGACAGTGGAGCAGTCGTAAGGCTCCATCAGAAGGCTGTGGCAAGCTGTGCAGGAGACAGGGAAAGGCGGTGGCTGGGTGGGCCTGGGCTTGCAGTGAGGCCCGCACCAAGCTCTCTGCATCTCAGGTCTCTGTGAGGAAGGTAGTTCAGACCCTTCACGTTGGGGGCTTATGGTTTAAAGTGAGGTACCAGGCTTTGGGATCACTCTAGGACTGGGAGGGGCTGATGTTCCTGCTCGCAGGCCTTCGATCCCTAAAGCCTAGCAGGATGAATAAAGCAAGACTGTTAATCACCCCTAGACCTGAGGATCCTGTGATTTAGTCAGGGTCCTAAAGTTTGAGAGACCGAAAGTTGATTTTTCTACTAAAATCTCAAAAGAATTTCTGGCTGTCTTTTTATCCCGCACTGGAAAGATACCCCAAAGAGAAACGATTGATGTCTGCTATATGGTCTATGGGTCTTGAGTAAATTAATCCTTTTAGCTACTATATCCTTTAATTTTTCTTCACGCTTTGGACCTAAAGGCCTTTTATTTCAACCTCTTGTTTCTCTTTTTCCTTTGCTCTGTTAAGACTGACTGTCTCTTATACTTCCTCAGCTCTCCAGATAGATTTCTGCGCGTCATCCTCACCCTCTGAATTTTCACATAGACCCGAAAAAGTAAATGTCAGTGGTTACACACGGAAGTCGTAGCCCTGCCTCTGGCAGATCGGCCTTGTCCTCACCATGGAAAGACTGCAGCTTTCTCTCCACCCGGCTGCCTTTTCTGCTGCTTCCTTGGGCGGTTTTTAGTGAGAAGTTCTTTGTATAAATAAACTTTTATTTCCCATAGTCCTTCAAAATAAACTGCGTGATGAAAATTCATCTCAGATATTCTCCATTGTAGTATTAAAACTCTGCAAATAAGTTGTATTTTATTTTATTAGATTTATTTAGACAGTGCAATGGAAAACAAAGCACTTGTCAGAATGAATAAATGTTTATGAAACAATATGTCATTGTCATTAGCTTAGGTTGTGGCTAAGTAATATTGTTCCATTACTGCATATGTAAAGGTAAAGCGAGAATGGTAAAAACTGACATTTTAGTGGAAATGTGTACGTTAAAGACATTTTTATTTGTATAAATATGGTAATTTAGATATAACGATAATACTTTTAAACCCATTTAAAGATGAATTGTGCTTTCCACTTTGATGTTTTTAGATTTTTATTATAGGTGTGATGTTTCTCTACCCACAGAGGAAAAAAAAGTATGTTGATTAATTCTCTTGGATATGAGTTTTATCACAGTTAGGCTTTTTTTCTACCTTCAGTTTTAAACCATTAAAAATTTCCCTTGAAAATATATACTTAGAAAAACATAAATCTAGGCCATAGTCATTTTATCAGTATATTTGAATACAATATTCACTAACAAAAATAATTTCACTCAAAATAGTTCAAGATGAGATCATGAAGTATTTTTCCTGCTTCTCCAGGAAATGTCCCATTCTTTCTGTTTTTGATGGTGGGCGTGGTTCCTCTGTTATGCTGTTGTTACCTGCACTGTGGTCTCACTTCTTGCTCCCTCTATGCCTGATATTAACTCACTGTGAAAACCTTGATTCTCCTCCTTGCTTTGAGGTCTGGGTGTCTTTATTCTTAGGTGATGCTATGACTACAAAAACACTCAAGTTTGGTCCTTGGCATTTCAAGGATGTCATAACACTTAAGACTGCTTCCTTCCTGTCCCCTGTTCTTGCTTCCTTATCTCTCGCAAAGCTTTGCCTTGGCTAACATGAATTCAGGCAGTATATTTCTGCAGTTTCCAAATTCTTACTGCTAAGAACTAGAGCCAAGATGCTTCCAAAAAGTACCTTATGTGTGGCATTCTCCATCTCTTACTGTTGTTCTCCAATTTATGGACCTTCTAGGAATAGTACAAAAAAATCTATCTTTAATAATGGGGCCTTTCTGATAAGTCAACACTTAAACATTATTTTAACACAATTTTATGGTGATTATATCTGCTACAGTTTTATGCATTTTAATAATTAACTTATTGATTGCACCTTGAGGCCTTTTACACAAAGGATGCAATTTGAGTAATGCTGTGTTAATGCCATTTAATCTCTGTTTACAGCTGTATTATGTTTCATTTCAGCCAGTAATGGTAACTCTTTTTTCTGTGGATTCCATGGAACATATGGTTTATATGTAAATATTGTTGTAAAAGCTATGGTTTTGTTAAATTTACATGTCCACATTCAAGGTCATTTATAAAACTTGGTGATTTTTTTAAAGATAGTTTTACTCTCCCTGTAGTATGGATAAATTTATTACCTAGAGAAAAGGGAGAGATTGTACTTTCTGATGGGAGAGAGAATTCTGAATAATCAAGGGGCAGCTAGATGGGATTCGTTTCAGTACTGCTGGGGATGAGTTAGATTTCGTTTAAGCCACTGTTGGCAAGAGCCAAAGAATCCTTCCTGTTTATCACCGAAGGCCCAGCCCTGTGGTAATCTTTTTCTGAATATCTAGCCAGCAGTGACTACTCTTCTCAAAACCCTTTTAATCTCATCTAGATTTTAAGTGTCTCAGTAGCAGAGACTCTTATCCTCTCCCCACCCACCGCGTTGTACTGGAGACGATGCTATGCACCTCATCTCCTTCATGTGTATTCACTGGTTGAAAATGATCCTAAGTTGGCTAATGGCTGTTAGTGTTCCTCATTAAAAGTTCCAGGATGTGCTGCTTTGGTTTTTTTCTCCCTTCATATTTGAATTTAGCTGTAGTAATAAAGACATACTTTTCATTTAAAAAGTATAATTGATCAGGAACACGTTGTCATTCTTTCAGGAAACCCCTCCAGCCAGATAATTTGCTGACTATTGCTTATATAAAGCAGCTTATCCTCAGTGCAAGTGGACCCTGAGGGCAGAGTGAATGGCTTTATCAAGATAAACCAAAATCCTAAAAGAGAGTATTTTCTATACTGTTCTTAGGGTTTATCTACAGTGAAGGAAAAAACAGCTTTCAACCAGGGATATAATAGTTGAGATTGTTGATAGAGGCAAATGAAGTAAAAAAAAAATTGTCACTCTTTTTCTTAGAAATATATTTAATATTTTAAATGGCTCTTAGAAAAGACAACTGATTTAGCGTGAACTTACTGTCCTCTGCATGGTTAAGCCATTTGGAGTAATTTGTTAGAATGGGGAACGTGAGCATTTATTGAGTCCTGCAGTGTGCCTGGCACCTGATGTAGATATTTAATCTTCAGGAATTCATCATATGAGAGTAGGGATTATTATTATCTGGATTCTGCACAGAGACACCCTGAAGCTCTGTGAATTTCTAGTGAGTACAGAAGCTCCCAGGCTTACAGGATCTTCTGTCTGCTGCATAGGCCATAGCACAGACACTGGGTATGCTTTGATGGCATTGTCTCTGCATTTAGAAAGATGAAAACATGAAAGCAGAATATTGAAAGAAACAGAAAAATAGGCATTGCTGAACACCTAGGTAACCTAATTACTCTACTTGAGCCCTAAATTTAGCTAAAGGGGAAGAAATTCCCATGATTCTCATTTTTGGAAAGGGGTGTAATTTTATTAATAGACTAGACAAGCTTACCTATTCATGTTAATTAAACTCACTATATACCAATGTTTTAAAGACTGTGAGTGAAAACCATGTGCAAGACATGACTTATGACCTCAAGGAATAGTCTGTACTAGACTGATATGGCTTCTGTCTTATTATAATACAACTATTGAATTACCTTCCAATTAATGATAAGCTTTTTGTGGGGTGGAGACCATGTTTTTTTCAGGTTTAAATTCAAGTAATGTTTGTTGGATACTTGAAAATCTTTCACATAGTAAATAAAACACTCAGCCCCTGAGCAGAGTAGTTCAGCTTGTTTCGGAAGGCAACATATTATGATAGGGAGAATGTAGAGTCTAGAATCAGACCGGAGTTCACACATCATCTGCTGTGTGACTTTGGTAAGTCAGCCTCTCTCAACGTCAATTTTCTCATCTCTCAAATAAGGTAGTAATGAAATTGGTGTGAGGATTATGTGTGATAATCCTCTTAGTAACTACTTATTAGCACAGCATCTAATGTGTGGTAGATAATCAACAAAATGTTCTCCCATTAGTTCTCATTTCATGTGAGGTAGAAAGTGATAAGTACAGTATGTGGGCAAACTCCAGAATGAGGTATGACATCCACCTAGGCGACTGGGTGAGGTCTTCACGGGGAAATTGATATTTGAATTGAACCCTGAGAGAGGATGGGATTTGGAGGTATAGAATTGGTACACATGAGTATTTCATGATTCATGGAGTATTTATACAAAGGTTGTAACATATTAGAGGACCTTTTAAACCGTGGTTTGGCTAAAGACACAGACCCGTTACTCAAGTGGGGGAGTCTTAAATTGACCGTGTAGAAGCTGAGAGCATGTTATTAAGTCTTGGTGAAAGTATTCCTGCTGGATGCTGAGAAATTGCAGGCTAGTTTCATTGCTGTCTGGTGATCAAATACAGGGAGAGAGATTAAAAAATCGAAATGTCTGGTTACTTGATACACGTATTTGGATTTTCCTTTAAAATCTCTGATGTCCAAAGAAAGTTGGCGGCAAGTGCTGGGGTGAGATCTATTTGGAGTTCAATTTTCTAAAAAGTGCCAAAATGCTGGCTTTTAGGTAGTTATTTAAAAGATACTTTTTAGGCTTTGAGGTGATACAAAGATGATTTAGATCAATGCCTCTCAAATTTTTATGTTTGTCACACACTTTTGGATAGTTGAACTTTTGGTGGCACA
Organism: Equus przewalskii; assembly: GCF_037783145.1. Classification (NCBI taxonomy): domain Eukaryota; kingdom Metazoa; phylum Chordata; class Mammalia; order Perissodactyla; family Equidae; genus Equus; species Equus przewalskii. Next base: position 54,758,832 of record NC_091849.1, read on the forward strand.
CTTAAAGGATTTAAGTTGAATCCATGGAAATTATCATTGCAGAAATCACTTGAGTCTCCCTTCAGCTCCATGTCATCATCTCAGTACAACTGCTGACTGCTTGACTTCAGTGTTTCACTTGTTCCAGTGGATTCACAGTCTTTCCTTGGCTTTACCTGTACAGTCATAGGCTGCTTGATGACTTGGATACGTTCTGAGAAATGCGTCGGTAGGCAATTTCGTCATTGTGCGAACGTCATAGAGTGTACTCACATAAAGCAGATGGTGTAGCAGGCTCTATGGTACTGATCTTATGGGACCACCATATGTTGTATGTGTGGTCTGTCATTGACCGAAACGTCGTCATGCGGCACATGACTGTACTTCTTACCTGCAGCAGGTGGGGCCTTTCTCAGAATTGTGTCTGAGGACCTACTCAGCTCAGGGTCCCATCTGATGTCACAATAACCATCTTTCTTCAGGTGCAGCGAAGAGAAATTTACCCTTTGGTCAAAATTTGAAGAACTGGTTCAGAAGAGTTCATGAGATACTTCTTGGGCTAGATCCTAGATAGCATAGATGTCATAGATACTCAACATCCCTAAGGTACCATGACATTCTTTTTCCATAGTTTAGTGCCCTAGGACACAACATAGTCCTTTTTATTTTTTTAAATGTATACTGCCTCCCTAGATGAACTCATCCATTTTTAAGATTTCTAATGTATATCTCCAGCCTAGCTCTCTCCTGAGCTCTAGATCCTGATATCCAAGTGCCTACTTATGATCTAGATTCTAGATCCTACAAACACAATAATGTTTGAAGCATCTCAAACTTAAAGTCTCCAAAAGTGAGCTCTTGGACCATCAGCCTCCCCCACACCAACTCCTCCTACAGTCTTTTCCATTTCAGATAATGGCAGTTCCCTTCTTTCAGTTCCTCAGATCAAAAACCTTGATGTACACAGTCTTTGACTCCTTTCCTTCTCTCATCTCTACACTGTCAGCAAATCCTTTTGGCTCAACCTTAAAAGTATATCACTTCTCACCATCCTTACTGCCACAGCCTTGGTCCATGCCATCACCATCTCTCATTCGGATTATTGCAGTAGCTTCCTAATTGCTTTTCCAGCTTCTGTTTCAGAAGATTTGGTCATTGTCAATAGAAGCAGGAGAAAGAAGGACCACTGTTTAGGCCAGTATTTTCCCTAAAAGGAATTTAAAATTCCTTCAAGTCCTTGGACAAAATTTCTACTAATACCCCATAGAGTTTCGTACCCCAAATTTTGAGAGGAGTGATTTCTTCTCCCTATGTGTTGTCAACCATAATATAGGAGCTGCTCAGGATGGCCCCTGTTAATGTCTGACTTTGAGTTGAACAGCCTCTTGATGGACAGTTGCCCTATATATCTTAAATATATTACTCATCTTAAAATAATGAGAATGTTATGAAGTGCACTCACTGCCGAAAGTATACTGAACATAATTTCATCTTCTTTTTAATGATTTAAAATGAACTTCAGGATTTGGAACTGCTGCAGGCTGATCATTAGGAACATCAGTTATCATTGCATAATAAAGGAAGTGCTGGTTATAGAGATTTCCAGTTGAGTTAGTGTCAGAAAAAGCAGCTTTCGCCTTCTAAAATTAAAAACAGTTTGTTAAACCTTTCTGGTTATTTTCCCCTCTGAAATTGGGGCATAAGGTCATCTACGGATATTATGGTAGTATATTTTGTTGTAGCCTCACTAGAAATGATGGTTGACTGGTAGATTTTACATATTACCTAAAAAAGAAAAATTCAGTAATTAAATTTTGCAGGTATTTGATTTGATTTGTATATACCTTAACTTTTTTATTTTATATTTATTTCCCAACCATGTAGACCTGAGGCCCTCTCTGGTTTAATGGCAAAGTAAAAGATACTAATGAGAATGTCTTTGGGACATAATTATGTAGATTTAAAGGAGTGATGTAGTTTTAATTATGCCCTTTAGCTAGTGTACTTGCGTATTAAACTCATTCATGTCTCAGTGTGTTTCCCTTTGAAACTTTGCTATTCTCAGGCCTTAAGTTACTAACCAGCTCATGGGGGTACCCAAAGGTTATATGAGCTAAGTTGAAGACTGCCAAAGAATGTGTTTAAACTCACTAATCCAAAATATACAGAAGTGTATAGTTAGAAGAAATGGCCCATGGGTTTATAGTGTTCTTTGCTGGATTCAAAGGAGGGGATTCTAGCCCTGTATGTGTCTGTGTGTTTCCGCCTTCCCTCCCTGAATAAAAAGCTCCCTTTTGGTTGTAATGTGCTGAAACATGTAATAGATTGTCTGCCTCAGGCTCTTTTATTAAACCCAAGGAACATGAAATAAAATAATAATAATACATTTTTTTAAAAGTTTTAGCTTGTCTTTTTTACCTCTTTGCTTTTTTGGCTTGTTTACTTTCATTATAAGCTTCTAGATTTAGCAGATAAGTAACTACCTTGAAACTATGAAATGATTTATTCACTTTTGGGGAAAAAGTATGAGGCTACCTAGACTCCGCTTTATGGGTGGTTTTGTTTTTATCTGTGAGAAGCTAGATTAGGGAAAATCCTTGGTAAATTTTAAGGAGAAGGGTTCTTAAAATCTTTTGGGGCTAACTTTCCTCTCAAAGAGAGTCCAAATTCAGAATATCGAACAAGAGTAAGTGAATTTTTTTAAGTGGAGAGAGAGTAAACATTTTTGGTTTTGTGGACCATGTAGTTTCCCTTGTTGTCATAGCGTGAAAGCACCATAGAAAATATGACAATATCTAAACGAATGGTCAGGACTCTGTTATTATTGACAACAACAGGCAGCTGTCTGATCTGGCCTGTGGGCTGGACATAATTTGTAGACTCCTAATTTAGAACATGGATTCCTTATTTTTTTCTTTATTGGTTTTTCAAACTGACATTCATCAAGTAGCTGATACATGTTTTAGCTACTTTTAAATACTTTTAATCAGTGATCATCACAACAGCTTATGACACAGATGGAGAAAATACTTAAAGTTTTTACATTATGAAAAATTTCAAGCATGTGCAAACACAAATCCCCATATGACTGTCATCATATCAAACAATTATTAGTATTTCCTATAGTTCATTTATTTATCCCTTTTTATTCTTTGTACTTTATCTGAAGATTTTAAAGTAAATTTCAGACTATGATATGTGATGCCTACATACTTTAGTACATATATCTAGAGAATATGGACATTTTTTTACATAATTATAAATCCATTATCTTACCACTTGGCAAAAGTAACAACAATTTTTTGTAATATCTAAAATCCAGCCCAAGGTCAAAGTTTCCCGGTCAGGAACCGGGATCTACATCAGGTCATATGTTACGTTTGGCTGTTGTCCCATAAATCTCTTTTAGTTACCGCCTCATTTCTGTTTCCCTGTTTGTTTGCTTATTTCAGTCTATAACTTGTTGAAGAAATGAGCTGGTTGTTCTCTAGAATGTTTCACATTCTGGATTGATTTGTTTGCTTCCTGTGCTTTCATTTAATTTGTTCCTGTATTTCCTATTTTCCCTGTAAATGGAGTTAGCTGTAAAGACTTAATGTAAGATCAGGTTCAACCTTTTTGGCAAGAATCCTTCATAAGTGGGGCTTTGTTTTTCGTATTTTGTCACATCAGCGGGCCTGTCAGTGGCCTGAACTTTCCACTGTAAAGTTCTCCTTTAACTTTTCATCTAATGGTTTTATCCATTGAATCGTCTTTCCCAATTCAATTATCTTATTTTTATCTCTACATTTATTAGCTGGAACTCTTCTGTAAAGAATGATCCCTGATCATCTTGGGTATTTGGTTTCCCTGAAATACAGTTCATAAAGAAGGCAAAATTTTCCATCTCGTTTTATAGATTGAGATTGAGTCTCAAAAAAGGTTAAATGAATTGCCTAAGGTCACAAACGTGGTAACCTGCATAGCTCGGAATCAAGCTGACATTTTTGGTACCAATTCTAGTTATCTCAGCTGCAACACCAACAGGAGCCAGTGGACTGACACTGTGGCAAGTTCTTCTGGGTTCAGAAGTTAAAGGACCAGAAATAGGATGATTTAAGATAATTCCCCTTTCTTCTCTCTCTCTCTTTTTTTCCTGAATAAATTCAGGAAAAAGTAGGTAGTTTCATCTGATAAATTACAGAGAGAGTTTTCCAGAGCAACTGAGTGCTTGGAAATTAAATTGGTTGGATTCACATTCCTGCACTACCACTTAGCGGCTGTTTCCTGACTTTTGGCGGGTTACTTAACCTTTCCTGCTCTAGTTTCCTTGTCTGAAGAATGAGGATCCTAATAGTATCTGTCTTAAAGGGTTATTGTAAGGATTAACTGGAGTTGATACAAGGAAAGGGCTTTGAACAGTGCCTCGCATATAATAAATACTGAGTACCATTATCTTTTCGGAAATAAAACTGTCCCTTAGCTCCACCTTTAATTCTACCAGTCATCCAAACCAAACATTAGAAATAATGTAGCAGTAGTTAGGAAAACAATATTATGTTGTGCTGTGGATGCTAAAAGTGATGGTAGGTCAGTATTCAGGTGGTCTTATTTGAAGGCCTAAGAAATAGCATGAATCTAAAGAATAAAAACTGTAGATGCTGCATTTCTATAGCAGTTGTAACTACAGAGAAACATTGTTTTAATTTTTAGTTACGTTCATAGGATTATTTAGTGGATTTGTGGATAGTGGTTGAAAAGATGTATATAATCTGAATGTTCTGCATTTTAGATTTATTATGTTTGAATTTAACATGAAGTATATTTCTTTTTGTAGTCTTGAAGCTTTTCCCTGAGCACAGCAGGAAAAGCTGTCACATGTATTGTCGTATTTTCAACAGGATGTAAAATACTTTATTGTGTAGTATGTGGGAAAAGCAAAGTGCACTCTGCCTGTTTCCCCTATTCCATTACCTACTTGCTGAAGTTATAGATGGTATCGCTATATTTAAGTTGTGTTTATAATCGTATCTTAGTCGTATTTGGGGAGTTTTTAAAGACCAATTTTAAAAGATCTTTTAGCAGAGTATTTTTCATCATTTTATAAAGCAGTGGAAACCATAATTACATTTTTCAAGATGAACTGTGGTGAAATCTGCTTATAACTCTATTATTTTGCATTATTTTCTTATGGTTGATGTTTTAAGATTGGGTGGAAGGTATGTGTGTGCACTTGGTTTGATCATAGACTATTCCTGTTTGTTCATAGCCATTTCTTTGATTCTTTGTACAATATTATGAAAGCTTTTTCACTCTTTATTTCTTGAGTTGTCAGGTGTCTTTTGAGCCATACTAAAAAGTTCACTTGTGCTGTAGATATGTGATATATACCTCATTTAAAATTTCTGAGTATTTGAAAGTGCCTTCTGTTTGGCCATGTGGATCAGAATGGGTGTAGTTAGTCCAGTGTTTTGGATGTATGGTAGGCAGATATGTTTGTACATGACCAATAGTGATTCCTTGTGAGGTGACCCAGATGCAGCGAGTAATCTGGTGTCATTCCTGTAAAGATCCACCTGTTTTTATCAGTCCTCCCCCCACGTTATTTATGTGAGCTTGCAACACGTCTCCTGAGGTAGGCAGAGAAACCTTGTGCAGAACTGCAGGTTTGCAGCCTGTGTTAGTATTTTAAGAAAGAAACACTGTTTATTCCCTGAACTAGCTTTTCAGTATTATTCGTTCACTACATGTCCCAGAATTTCTGTATTTGTGAATGAAACACCATGGTAGAAAGTTCTTATTGAATAGAATAAAATTAGAGGCAGTAATCATAGCTTTTCTATTTTAACAGTTTTGATTTTCAAATAAAAGTGTGTGTAAATTTCTGTTCTCACAAAGCTGTTAAGGGAATAATAGAAGTGGTGAGCGAGTATGTGATTGAACCTGAAGATGGGAGCGCTATTGGAGTCTCCCAGGGCTGCGCCTGTGCAGCCACCTTGATGCTGACTCACCTGCGAGCAAGCCTGAGTGTCGGCAAGAACGCTGGCTCTGAAGGCGCATGCCCACAGAGCAGGCCCTGGCCCTACCTCGGGAGCTCTGAAAGACTCTTGATTGTCTTTGGGCCTCTGTTTTCTCCTCTACAAAAGGACTGAAATAATACCTGCTTTTTTTGGTGAGGATCAAAGGTCAAGTAAGTTTCTTGAAGTGAAAATTCTTTCTAAACTACAGATTGCTAGTGCATCAAAATTAGGATGAGCTATATTAGTTATGAAGGCGCACAGTGCTGACTGTTCGGGTCTGTTAAGACTTGACTTGGTTCATTTTATGATCCTGGTCAAGACACCTGCCTTCACCGAGGTCTGTCTTGTGCCCTCATCTATATGTGGGAGTAGTAATCCCTATTTTGCATTGGCTCTCGTGAGGAGCAGCAATAATGTCTGTCAAGTGCCCAGCACCACGTATAGGTGCTCTGTGCGTGGTAACTGCTGCTGCTGTCATTTGCTTTAAAAAACTATTGATAATTAAATTCTCATTTCATGCATATTAATGGGAAAGTAACAGCCTTTTTGGTAGAAGGAAGAAGTTGTAAATATTAACCAACATGTGGTGTTTGTGGAGTGTCACTTTCTAATAATTTTATTTTTTAAGGTAATAGGATTAATTAAAATCCATGTTGCAAAATGAAGTAAACAATATTGGTTTTTCTTGAAACTGAAACATTGATAATTAAAATAAGTAAGGAAGTTCAAAGCTTAGATTTCATTTATACTTAATATCTTTCCTTTCTCCCTGAGTGATATCATCTACTGTGTTCATTACTCAGACTTTTTAAAAAATAGAATTTGAACATAAAGTTGTGGAAGTAAAAGTATAATTAAATGAGAAAAAACATATATAATGTTCCTTTTCTGCTTATGAATCCTAAGGTGAATTCATAAACCTCCAGCTCTCATTTCAGTTCTCTCTTTTTGCTTTGGTTAACTCTGTTAGTTAATCTTGCCCATTAGTTTCTTGTGGATGTGGAAATGAATTGTATGTGCATGAGAAGCCTTCTTTGTAGTTAGTTAACTCATCATGGCAGCTGCCGAGCCGTGGCAACATCTTTAAGAAAGGTAATAGAAACACTTGTCTGGGAAAATGTTAGGAATCAAAGTTAACTCATGTGGAAGAGCTGTGTATAAGCCTTTTTTTTTTGAGGAAGATTAGCCCTGAGCTAACATCTGCTGCCAATTCTCCTCTTTTTGCTGAGGAAGACTGGCCCTGACCTAACATCCGTGCCCATCTTCCTCCACTTTTTATATGTGGGATGCCTACCACAGCGTGGCTTGCCAAGCAGTGCCCTGTCCACACCTGGAATCCGAACCGGCGAACCCCCAGGCCACCGAAGCAGAATGTGCGAACTTAACTGCTGCGCCACTAGGCCGGCCCCTAAGCCTTTTTTAATTCTGCTGTTTATGTGTATTTGTAGTACAAGCCAGATGCCTTTGTTTCAAGGTTTTGGTTTGATCCCTTGTCAGTATCCTGGAGTAGAAAATGATTTCTTACCATTTCTTGTGTGATCATCTAATTAACAAATGTCTTTAATTTCCTTTTAGAATTCATGAACTTGATCTTATTTTCACATGCACTATCAGTAATTTGGCCATCACAGTTCTTATATTCTGAGGGCTTTCTCTTGGTACCTATAAACAGCATTATTTTTCTAACATTAAGGTAATAATTCTTCTGTTTGTAAGTGTTATAAAATACTTGGGTACTTAACGTGGAAAGGATTGATTCCTTTCTGGAGATTCTAATGAAAAGGTGTTAAGTGGCTTTCCAGGATGTCCTAGATGAACTATGAGGATTCTTGTCAACCCTTTGCATATAAAACTGCAATTTGGTTAGGAGGAAAATAAACCATGCCATTCACCATGTTTTCAATAATTGAATTAATTCCATGATTGGAATTAAAGCATTGAGATTTTTGTTCGATAATAAAATATCTTGTCATATGTGATAATTAAGAGCTAGGTGTGCCACTATGACTGTATTTCATATTCTGTAATTCACAGCAGCCACTTATTATGCTCTCAGAATGTCACATCTCATGACAGTTTTTGAAGAATTTTGTAAAAATATTGCAGGTGTTTCTGTTAGCAAAATTGATTTAACCTTTTACTTACATAAAATAGATCTAATCTTATAACTAAAGAGATAACTTTTGGGATGGTTATTCATGCTATATACAATGTATGAACAGTATGATCTAGAAAAAACAAGTGACTATCCTGTCTGCTTTTCAATCTGGGAAAATAGGAGGAATAATCATACTTTGAAAATATTGTTAAGTGCTGGTTAAATTTTATATTTCAGATTTGTAACACATTAATTTGATTTAAGAAGTAACTTTTTTCAGAGCAGGTCCTTTAGAGTTGCTAAGACCTGAATTCAGATCTTAGTTCCACCATGACTAGTGGTGTAGGCAAGTTGCTTTATTTCCCAGTTCCCTTATCAATAAAACGGGACTAAAGCCTTTTTTACAGTGTTGTTAGGACTCAGGCAGCATAAAACATGTGGAACAGTACCTAGAACAGAGTAAGCAATAAGAAGATAACTGTTACCATGGTTAGAAAGTAATTTTCTTTGCCAGAAAGTAAACCACAAATGTTGGAATATGAATTCAAGATTATTGTTTGATTTGAGTTTTAGAGTCAGAGTTTCATGAGCCGTGAGAAGGCACAGTTCACACCAGTCGCCCATTTTGAGTGAGAGACTTCAGGAAAGTGTGTCAGCTTCAGGTTTTAAAGCTGAGGAGGGTTTTTTACTGAAATTACCATCAAACTGGCATCGTTCTTATAATTTTTTTTGCCCCCGAGGCACTTACCTTGGCAATTTACACGTAGAATTTTATTGGAAAAGAAAATCTATTTGATTTACATAATGAAAAAACAATAACGAAAGCCAGTGTTCCTCCAGTCCTCTTGTACTGAGGAATCAAAAACCCAAATTAAGAATATATCAAAAGCATTTTCTCTCTCTCTCTCTCTTTTTTTTAACCTTTAAAGCATTCCCCTTTAGAACACCTGTCATTTCTGTCAGAAGATTTTGCATAAACTTATAATTTTATTGCATTATTATTTTGAGTTTTAAGATGACAAAATGAGAAATGACATATCTTCTTTAAATTATTATCAAAGAGAAAGTTCCTACATATCAATAAAGTAATGAATAAGAATCGCGTGTTTTCCCCACAGGATCTCCCTACCCTGATTGTTATTAGAGCAAACAGCCATGAATGCATTCTCTTCTTCACTAAGAAACACGGTGAAAGTCGGGCTCACAAAACCAAAAGTTGTATTTGAGGATTCTAGCAAATTTGGCAAATTATAATCATTATTAACTGGGTTCGTAGTTTCTAAAGACTTAAATTCATAACCCCATCTCCTTAGGGGATGAGCAAAAATGGGCAGTGCATGTCAACTCTTTGAGTCACCAGAATGGAGCTGTCTTGGTTTCTTGTGTTATCTGTGAGAGGAACCTCCAGCCACCCCTGGTCCTGCCTCTGTGTCACTGCAGTGTGTGTTAAATTCTTAACATCTCACTCTGTATATGTTGAAATGTTTCTCTATATTTGTCTTATCATTTATGTCTACTTTGCATTTTTAACTAGAATTTTAAAAACCTAGATTTTTTTTTTTAAAGATTGGCACCTGAGCTAAATCTGTTGCCAATCTTCTTTTTTTTTCCCTTCTCCCCAAAGCGCCCTGGTACATAGTTGTATATTCTAGTTGTGAGTGCCTCTGGCTGTGCTATGTGGGACGCCACCTCAGCATGGCCTGATGAGCAGTGCCATGTCCATGCCCAGGATCCGAACCAGCGAAACCCTGGGCCACCGAAGCAGACGGAGTGCGTGAACTTAACCACTCAGCCACTGGGCTGGCCCCCCAAAAACCTAGATTTTTTTAAAACTATGCCTCTTATTTTCTGCCTTCTTTCTCCAGTGTCCAATATAGTACTCTATAGTCTATTTCTTTAAGGAAAAAAGTGTAGTTAATGAACAAGATGCTGTCAGTGTAGTATAGCAAAAAGAGAAGAAAAGACAGATTAAAGTTCCTTTTTATTTTGCTTTGTTCAATCCCCAGTTGAATGGAATAGTGTTGAGCAGCAGCCAAAACCATGGAATTTGAGATTACTTGTTTCAATATTGAATGAAGGCTCAGCTGAGAGAGATGGGTCTTAGTGCATTTTTTTCCCTTAGTCGAATTAAGGTGATTTTCCTTTGCACATCATGTCACCTCAATTTAGGAGCTAAACAGCTTGTGCTTGTTGGTCTGGTAGCCTAATTTTGCAGCTTTATGGGACATGATGTTTTCATAACAGAAGGGAAGAGTAGATAATAATCCTCCCAACCTTTAAGGAATTGAGATTTAACAGTTTATTATACATTCATGTGCAATTTTATGTGCATACCTATAAATTAAATTATAAATTTAATTTATAATTTTTGAAGATCCTCTCTATCAAGGATAATGGGCATAAGACAGAGAGATTTATAGAAGTATAAGTCCCTGCCATCACAGTTGACTGTCTGGATTGGATTAAATACAGCTAAGGAAGAGAAACCTAAACCATGTGATGAGGTACATTCATTACTTAACGCAGGTCAGAGCAGCAAGTTTTAGGAAATGTGAATTTTTTCTCACTGTAACATAAAAGACATTCTTCAGTATTTACATAAATCATCTAATGTTGTAGCTGCTTGGCAGAAGGGTTCTTATTATCTGCTGCTACTTAGGTTTTGCAAGTGATATTGTGCTTTTATTTCTTTAGAAACAAATTAGTGTCTCAACTTGATTTGGGGATTATTAGTACTCAACAAATTACTCTTTAAAGCCACACATCAAAATATTATTATTCCTGTAATTTTACGTGTGTTATGTTTCTCATTACTGCTCTGCTCATTTGTATGCTATATAGGACACCAGAGGTGGCTTTTGAATTTTAAAGAAAATTAATCTACATATTAAGTGGCTGGTAGACTTGTGATCCTAGAAGTTGTCACATCAGAGCACCATGCTTAGATTTTCACAGCTGTCCTCAGCTTTATTTCCTGTTATTACCTTGTCATTTAAATCTTTAAGTTAAAGTATACTGAGAGTTCTTATTTCAGAAACAGCTTTTCTTTGTAAAACAGAACCAGAAAATGAAAATTTCTCGTAAATTCTTAATTTATGACATGATAAAAGATAGCTGCTCAAGAAATTCTTTGTAGCATTATGGTAATGTGAAGCATTATTCCTATATATGTGGAAATGTGTGGGTGTTTCAGGAGGAGAGGTGTGTCACATGATTATCTAGGTAACTATTCAGGTAAAATTATACGTAATTGGATTTTTCATCAAAAGTTTCTAATGTGACATAGCAAAGAAAAAAGTTAAATTAAAAGGAGGAGATCCCTTAATGGAATTAAATACCATAGAAGCATTCCTATATATGCACATATATAATATTTCTGTAGAGTTGGTGAAAGAGACAAGTTGCAATGAATTGAGCACAAAGTGAACTTGGGAAGTTTGAGTTTATTTCTCTACTCTTTTGCTATGGCTTTGGAGAAATGCTCCTGGTACTCAGTTATTTTAGCTATGAAAAGGTGCTCGTAATACTGAGAAAGGTATTGCAAGTATATTCAAAGTCACCTGCTTATATAATTTACAAGTGGCTATCTTTAATTTTCTAATAATTACTTATGGGAAATATCTGGAAAGCATAATTACTGGCATCATCAGCACCAACAATAAATGTTTATTCAATGCTTGTACTGCACTAGGCAGGGAAAGGGAGGCTGAGACACTGGGGGTCTGAAAGGGAGCAAGGACCGCCCACAGATTCCTCCACTCTGCTCTGCTCTTTTTCTAGAAAGACAGCAATTTTTCTAGCTCACACCCAGAGGAGAGACTGTGAAATGAAAAATTATAGTTTGTCATTCATTCGATAAATATTAGGTGAAATTATATGAAAATGCCATTTGTGTAGATCAAAAATATGTAGTGATGGCAATTGCATTTGGTCCCATTTAATATTTACAGAGCCACTGGTATGTGCCAGACATTTTTGTAGGAGTTAAAGGCGCAGAAGTTAACAAAATAGACACAATCCCTATCTTTGTGAAGTTTGCGTTCTCGTTGGTTCTCCAGCCAGACCTCTCTTATGGTGTATCTGATGACCTGCTCTACGTCTCCACTTGGATGCTGAGCAGGCATCCAAACATGTTCAAAACCAAACTCCTGGTGAATAAACAATACACCTGGATATTGCTTGCCTCATTGATAAGAATCACAGCTAGAAGCATCATGAATGTATGACCTAGCCAAAGATCTCTCTGTCTCTGTCTGTCAAGGTAATAGAGCCATAAGGAAGGCAGTAAAGCCAATAAAGCCAATAAATAAGGCAGCAATTTCTGTAGCACCAAATGGTGATTTTTATCTATTGAATTTTAAAATGTACCCAGACATGAAAATGGAGCCTGGTGGACTGCTAAGCATGACTATGACGTATTTGCTCTGATGCATTGTGACCAGCTATTCTGTACCCTTCACTACCCCATAGTAAAGAGCTGAGGTGTGTTATGACTGAGTGAATGAACTCTGGATAGGGCATCGACAGAGCTAGACTGGAGTTGCAGTTTTGCTAGGGAGGAACTCTTACTCAGGTATTCCTTAGGAAATATAGTAAGTCAACTGTTTTTACATACTTCAGAAATATGGTGAAAATAAATGAGATAATAATTACCAAGTGGTTTGAAAATTCACTCTTTAGGGATGAGAATTGTTTATAAAGTATAGATAATAACACTTTTCATATTCATAGTTTAATGTAATCTGTGTGCTTTTTGGTTTTGGTTTTCTTGATTAAGGTACTACAGACTTCAAATTTTGTTTTGGACAAAAACAAAAACCTTTGTTTTGAAATATATCAAATTATCTGATTTAGTCTTTGCTCAGCAGGCAGATTATTCTCCCCAGCTGTTCTTTTGACCATGTTCGTTACAGTATATCATTGATATATTAATTTTTAAATTAAATCCCTATGAATGAATATATAAGAGATTTGTTAGGCTATTTAAAGAATCTTCTATCATTTAAAAATATGTGCTTTAAAATTTTTTAAGTTGGTGGCATTGAAAAAAAAAAAGCATTTTCCTGGTTTGTCTCATCATCCTTTTCATTTAGCATGTCCCTGATGTGTAGTTCATTTAAAAGAATACCGTGGCAAAATAAATGCAGTTTCTTAATGAGCTGTCACATCCAAGTTGAGAAGCAAACCCACACCCTGAAGCCGTGCAGTAAGCTCTCGTAGCCCTCCCTCGGTAGAGCCGTCTCCCTGCACTGCTGAGAACGCAGCCCATCCATAATTCAACTTAGTTGCATTTGCTTTTAAGAAAGCAGCCACTTTGCTTTGAAACTTTAATTCTGATTCTTCGTCATAGTTCACAAGATGAAGTAACCTATCATCACTGTGGTCCCTGTGAGTAACAATAAAAGGGGAAGAAGGAGGTATTTCTCATGAATATTTTATTATTTCTCAGCTATTTCCCTGGAGTTTGATATGCTGCTCCTTTGTATTAAATAACATTTATATGTTGGTTATGTAGGTAAGCAGTATAATGTTGCAAGGAAAAATACCACTAGAATAAATATGAAAATTCATTTAAGTTTTCCATACTAGATGTCTTTGAAGTATATAAGAAAACACCTATGCCTGAAGTTGAATGTCTGAAGTAGCAAATCAGCCTTTCTTATACCTCACCTTGGAACACGTGGCTGTGTTGTGATTTGTAGAGTTCCACAAGACTTGCTAGATATTACAGTAAATTAAAATGGCTTTACTTAAACATATAGTAATTTGCCTTTTATTATTATGATAGAAAACCATTTTTGTTTCTCTAGTACCACAGCAAATTAAAAATTAATACTATGTTCTAAAAGTAGCTTTTGCTATTTTTAGCATTGTTGCCACTTTAAAATTTTAATCTAGTTTCAGAAGAGATCACTTGCGTCTCCTGGGTGGATAAATGCTTTACCTGTGTTTATCATAACATGATAAAAAGAACATGGACTTTGAGCAAGTCCTAGAAAGGTTTCAGTCCTAACAACATTTTACTGTTTGCCTTTCAACATTTCGCTTAATCGTTCCAATTCTCAATTTTCCAGGCTGTGAAATAGGGAGAGTCACACCAATTTTGCACAATTGTTAGGAGAATCAAATGAGATAAACTATGTTATGCCTAGTTCATTGCCTGGTATATAAGCTTTTTATTTTGAAACAATTTTAGACTTATAGAAAAATTGAAAAAATGGTACCAAGAGTTCCATGTACATTTCACCCAGGTTCCCCTGATATTAACATCTTACATAAATGTTATACAGTTATCAAATCAGCAAAGTAACATTGGTACAGTACTGTTAACTAGAAACTCCATTCAGGTTTCACCAGTTTTCTCACTAATGGCCCTTTGCCATTCCAAGATTCCATCCGGGACTGCACACTGCATTTAGTTGTCGTGTCTCCTTAATCTCCTCCAGTCTGTGACAGTTCGTTACTCTTTCCTTATCTCTCATGATCTTGATACTTTTGAAGAGTATTGGTCAGTTTTTTTGTAGACTGCCTCTCACTTTGGGTTTATTTACTGTTTTCTCGGGATGAGATTAAGGTTATGCGTTTTTGGCAAGAATAGCCCGAGAGTGATGTTCCCTTCTGATTGCATCATATTGGCATATGATATCAGCATAACTTACTACTGGTGATATTAATCTTGATATTAACACTTCGTTAAGGTGGTATCTGCTGGGTTTCTCCAGTGTAGAGTTCTGTTTTCTCCTCAAAATATCTTGGGGGAGATCATTTTAGACTAGGTAAATATCCTCTTTCTCCACTAGTTTTAGCATCCCTTGGTGGATCTTGCCTGCAGCTATTAGTGTGGTGTTCTCATGTTTGTTTTTCCTTTCCCTATCCTCCTACATTTATTAATTGGAGTTCTTCAGTAAGGAAAGCTGTTCGTTCTCCCCCATTTATTTGTTTATTCAGTTATTTATATCAGTATGCACTCATGCGTACTCGGTGAATTAGACATTTCACTCTAGGGGTTATAATTCAGCGCTGTTGATCTGTTGCTCAGATTGCTCCAGCCTGGCCATTGGGAGCTCGTGTCAGGTTGATTCCAGTGCCCTTTCCACATGCCTCCATCCTCTTTTTGAGCATGTCCTCTCTGGCACCACAGGATGCTCCAGGCGCATGTTGCATTTTCCCTGCCTCAGTCCTAGAATCAACCAGTTCTCCAAAATGCCCTGTAAATACCCTTAAAAAGTAAATTAGGGGCTGGCCCACTGAGGTAGTGGCTAAGTTTGTGTGCTCTGCTTCAGTGGCCTGGGGTTTGTGGGTTCAGATCCTGGGTGTGGACGTGTACACGACTCCTCAAGCCATGTTGTGGTGGTGTCCCTTACACAAAATAGAGGAAGATTGGCACAGATGTTAGCTCAGGGACAATCTTCCTCACAAAAATAAATAAATAAACAAACTAATAAATAAGCCATCTGCCGCCCAACATACATTTGTCTAACTCTTGATATACTATTTTGTGTATTTCTCTTTTGATCTCTTTCAGATGCAGCCTTAGGGAATTTAGTCTCACAAAGTGGGAACTGTTGGTTCCTAACCATGGGAAGAGAAACAAAACACTTGCCTACAACAGGAAGCAACAGATCCATATTCATTTTCTCTTTGTCCCTGAAATTGTAGAGCAACAATCAGGCTTGTCACTGTAAATTAAAACTTTATCTCATGACATTTGTCATTTCAGGGCATGATAATACTCTTCTATCATTTATTGCTTTTAAAATCTGATGTAATTTTTTCTTTTGGGCATCTGTTATGTAGCCAAACTTAGATGACTAGGAGATGACATGTAATCTAATAAGTGAAATATCTCACTATGTTGTGACTTTGGGAAAGTCATTTAATTCCTTTTTTTTTTTTTTTTGAGGAAGATTAGCCCTGAGCTAACTGCTGCCAATTCTCCTCTTTTTGCTGAGGAAGACTGGCCCTGAGCTAACATCCATGCTCATCTTCCTCTACTTTATATGTGGGACACCTACCACAGCATGGCTTTTGCCAAGCAGTGCCATGTCCGCACCTGGGATCTGAACCAGTGAACCCTGGGCCGCCAAGAAGCAGAACGTGTGAACTTAAACCTCTGCGCCACCGAGCTGGCCCCTCATTTAATTCTTAAAGAGTTCATTTTTAGAGTTATTTTGAAGGTAATTTTATAATTATGATTGAAGTAAAAGTGTGCTAAAGAGCTGTCTTTTTTGTAGAGAGTCTGATTCATTTTTGACATCGATAAAATTGATAAAAAGAAAAAATGTGTATTTTAATATGCTCTGAATAACCACTAGAGGGTGGTCATGGGTCACCAATTACCCATTTGCTATTTATTCAAGACATTCTGACACGGAAAGATTGACAACAAAGGTGGAGAGGGGAATGCCAGCAAGTGGAATCAAAAAGAAAACAGGAGTGACAATATTAATATTATACAAAATGCAGTAAAATATTAAACAGGAAAAAGTTATAATTTTATATGTTGATAAAAGGTATCAAGAACGTATGACAAGTCTGAATCTTTATGCACCCAGAAGCATATCCTTGAACTACATTAATATATATGTAAATATTTAAGTGTTTATATAAAAATATTTAGGTATTTCTTAACATTTATAGGATTAGGAAGTTATACTTTTGCAGTCATCCTAGTAGCTTTTCAAAACCTTACTTACTGCACATAATATATATACTAGGTTGTGAGTCGTATCTTGAGATTAATAATAAAGCTAGGTCTTTAAAATTCTATCATAGTAGAAATTCAGTTCTCAAACACTCACTGTGGATTAAAGAAGCCAGATGAGGTAATCTGGAAAAGCAAGCTATGAAAAAAAATTGACAAAAACTGAATCTGGGAAAGTAGGTAAATAGGATGAAACTAATCTAGCAGAGGCAAAATAAATGTACATTTCATTTTTACTTCAAAATGTTTGTAAAAATCAATTACTGTATCTGTGAGGAGGAGGGAGCCTTTCCCTGGGAGGTTGGAAGCTCCCGTCAGCTGACTTCCGTGTGGTCTCTGCAGGCTTGGGTGATGTTTTCAGGTTGCTTCGTTGTGTCCAGTGAGTGAGAAGTCCAGTTTATTCAAGCTGAGCTGCTTCATCTTGGACTGGAGCGTTCCACATCAGTCAGCCTGCTCCTGTGGTTTTCTGGCGATACGTGTTTTATGTTGGGTCTTTTCCTACCAGTGAGATAGAGACTAAATTGACCACCTTTTAAGGGATAATAAATTTAGTCTTTTAGGCTGTAAGTATGTGATTTAGTAAATGCTCGTACTTCAGTGAATGAAGGGTTGTCTGCGGTTTCTGTCTTCAAATTTTGACAAAGTATATTTGGAATCTTAATAACTTTTCATTCACTGCTATGTTGGTGGCATTCATGTCAGTGAATAAGGTAGATTTTTCTAAAACAAAGGTTCCAGGTGAGATACTGAAAATTCCATTGTTACTCTGTCTTTCCCTTAATGTCAGGCTCACTGACTGAACAGATAGCCAGTTAAAATTACCTACCACACAACTCCCCCAGACCATTTCCTCCAGGTTGAATTGTTGAGGCCTCTATTTAAATAATATGTTAAGTTACAGTATTTAATGATAGGAATTTGTTAAATCTCTTTTGTCACTGAATTAATAAAGTAATAAAAATAGGGCTGGCCCCGTGGCATAGTGGTTAAGTTCGGCATGCTTTTCTTCTGTGACCTGGGTTCGTGGGTTTGGATCCCAGGCCGGACCTACTCTTCTCATCAGCCGTACTGTGGCAGGTGTCCCCTATATAAAATAGAGGAAGATGGGCACAGATGTTAGCTCAGGGCAAATCTTCCTCAGCAAAAAATAGAAATAAGGTTAGCTTTTTGTCCTCTGGCAGGGATGACCCAGTGAACATACAGTACAAACAAGGTGAACAGTTCAACCCAGTGGGCATTTCGTGAGGAACTGCCACTTGCTGGGCTTTGTGTGAAGCGTGGGTTTACACAGTGAATGAGAGGGGCACAGAAGGGCAATGCAGGGTCGCTGTACAACTTAGGGTTAGACCCTCGGTTCCCCTCCTTTGTCTGGGATAATGGCTGCTCTAGATAATGTCCAAAGCCTGTTCCAGCTCTTAAATTCTGATTCTAGCTGATAAGGAAGCTAAATTTGTTAACGCTCCAGATCAAGTTGCCAGGTAGGTAAGTGATAGTGTACAGTTCTGCCTCCTTTCCTCAATTTTTTATGCTCCCTTTTTTCTGAGATTTTACTCCAGTTCCTTGTCATGTCTCCAACTAGAATATTACAGGAGGAGGAATGCCGAGTGTGCCTGGCAATTTGAAAGGATGCTGAAACACTATTTAGCATTTGTTCATTTCACGTTTAACTTCAAATTTGCCATTTTTTATGATTCTAAAGTCATGGTAAATTAGAAACTGAAGAAATGATACGTGAGTGGCTTGTAAGAGTTACTGTTTCTTTTGAGAGTAGACACTTTTCTCTGGTTTTCACTAGAATCAGAAACATTTTGTTTAACTGTGTTCAGTGTGACTTTCAGACGTCCTGAAGCAACTGAGTGACAGCAGGAAGGCAGCTACAGCTGAAGGTTTGCCACGGATGTCTGACAGTGGCCTGTATTGACTTATTCATTTTCCCCAGTGATAATTTTGTAGTATTTTCTAGAAAGTAGATGACTAGGATTTCAATTCCAGCTTTCCTACTAAATAATTGAAATAATTATTCAGTCAACCTCATGAAACCTTTGCTCGATAACTAACTTCCATACCTGCGAGTAGTAAAGAGTCTAAGAAGAATCATTTTGTCACTGCTAAAAATCTATAGAAACGAAAGCTATGGTTATTGAAACATCAGTAAGTATTACTTTATTCTTTATTGCTAATAACAGTAGTACATTTGTGCTAAATTCCACAGTAGGAATTATGAAATAATGTTCTTCATTTAATATCCAACTGAATAGATACATTTGGAATGACGTAGATCACACAGCCCCAGGTCACAGATGACCCTCAAATAGCATTTTCTGAGCTGTTTGGGTACAGTTCTTATAGCAGAATACGGAAAAGACAACCCCACGAGCCTACAGACCACCTACGTTCCTGAACAGACAGCTCTCATTTTCCTCAGATTAATCGATTATGGCAGGTTTTTTGATACATAGCTGATCTTTCTTTAGGTCTGTTGACTTCACTGAGTCAACAACTCAACTGGTTGTTGCTTAATCAATTACCTTATCAGATTACGTAGGATCATTTCATTAAATACTTTTTCTGTAGGCTTTTGCCATTTCACTATTTCCTTTTCATTGTCTAACAAGGGGGTCAATCCAAACTTTAAAATTTTAGCTTGACCCTGCCTCAGGAGAAATTTGAGGGAAAGAAAACCAGTATACTCTGGGGTCTGGAAGGGAAAATGTTCTCCATGACTTCAGGGAAAGAAGTTAGAATGTGAAGATGGAGAACGTATGTCCTGCTTTTTCAGATGAAACTATAGGAGAGGAAAAAAACTGTTTTCCTCCACTCATCTTAAGTTCTCCAGCTGGGGCCCTGTAAATTAGACCAGCAAAAGACAGATTTACAAGAGAAAAATAAACAGAAGTGTATTAACATGTACGTCCTTCATACACATGGCAGCACCCAGTGAGGAGTAACTCGAAGGGGTGGTTTCAAACAAAGGCACAGGGGTTTTGGGCTTCTGGAGAGGGGGAGGCAAGCTAAGGGAAGGTGCCTAGGAAAAGTTTGGTTCACTGGGGCTATTGAGTGAGGTTTGCTGTGCAGAGTAAAGTTGACGCCCTCTGTTGAGAAGAGCTGTTAGGAGTCTCCCTCTTCCTGGTAGGCAGTGGGAGACACCTTTACAAATGGAAATTTCTTTTGCAAAAGGAAAACTCGTGGGCTGTTTTTAGAGCTTTTCTTGCATCTGCTGATTCCCAGTGGTGGTTAGCTCAAAACCATTCATATGCCAAAGAGGCATATTTTGGGGTGGCATATTCTGTACCCATCATAATTTTTATAATGTGTGGTCAACACTTCTTCAAGTGAAATCCCAGGAGTATTCAGAGATATACTTGAATATAAAATGGAACTTATTTTTAAAATTCCACCCTTCATACATGGCACAAACTAGTCTATACAAGTTTTATACAAATAATTGTAGTGAATAATTATAGCATATACTTAGTATTTTGCGGTTTACAAAGTGCTCTTGCATCGAGTGGACAGGTCTCATTATTACAATTTTAAGAATGAAGAAAAGGGACTGAGGTAATTTATAATTGCCAAACATTATTCAGCTAGCAGGTGGCAGAGTTAGAACCAAAATCTCTGTTATCTCTAGAACACTTTGCTGCCTCATAAGCCTGGGAAAGGTTCTCACCAAGGAGAAATGAATTAACTCTTACAGAGCAGGAGAAGAAATATTTACTACACCATAGGAGGTAATTTACTGAATTACAGTAATAGCAATGCCTTCCAGCTGTGTTATAGACTTCATGTTGCTTAACTGACTTTATTTAAGGTCCTACCAGGAGTTAAGGGAGTAACTAGATTCAAGTTTTTCTGATGAGGAAGCTGGGGGCAAAACATATAAGTAATTTAAGTAATATTAAACAACACGTCAAATCTGACCCGCTCAGGATAGTTTTAGTTAATAATAAAATGACTACCTTGCTAATGATAATAACTGCTTAATATTGAATGCTTACTCTGTGCTAGACACTCTACCAAGTGCTTTATGCAAATGGACTAATTAATCCCTCTGCCAACTCTGTGTGTTAAGTGTTACTCCCTCATTTTTATATGTAACGGAACTATTAAAGACAGGTTCAGTGATTTGCCCAAGGTCACACAGCCAGCCTCTGGTAGAGACAAGATTTAAACTCCTCCGGTATCTGGCTTAAAGGCCTTCTCATAACTGTTAGCCTTTTCTTCCCCTGGGACCCTTTGGTACCTTTGAGACTCCCTCAGTGTGGTGTTTGGTTAGAACAGGTGTGATGTTCCAGTGAGCTCGAAGAGCTAAATTGTGGTTAAAGTTAAGAGTTCAAGAGAAGCATTTGAAATCTGTAGGTGACTGATTACAAAATTAGTTTTATAGATAGCAATTGAGTAGTTTAGTAAGTAAGCATTTAGAAAACGGGCACTGTTTTTAAATGCCTATGGCATGCATTCCGGTTATTAACATTATAAGTAAAACTTTCGGGAAGTGACACAAGGGGAGATAATCAACAGAGTAGAAACCACAGGAGTCAGCAAGAATGTGCTAGCTACAGGCCATCATGATTTCAAGCCCTTTCCTAGTTGCAGGTCGTTTACACGTATGACCCTGCAGCTAAGCTGTGAGTTCTTCTTAGTGCTTATGGTAACTAAACTTCCTGGGCCCCACTCAGGATCTTTGGGGTGCTGAATTCTGAGCACTGAATGAGGCCCTTTTGTAGCTTAGCAGACTCTCCCTCTGTGTATTTTAAATATGTAAATTAGAGTTCCAAATTCTTGCGAGTGGGAAACAACTGTCACTAAAAAAGGATCGAAGATGTCTTTGTTAAAAATTACCATATCTTTACCCTGTTCTCTGCCCACATATATATGGCTGTTTTGCCTCATTTAGGTCAAAAAGATTTTCCTTTTTGAATATCATCTCTCTCTGAAGGATACTTGCTTTTTAACTATTCTCATTTTATTGTCCAAGCTGAGCTTGACCATAATGAATGGCAGTTTTTGTTGCTTTGAAAATAGGAATAATATTTGGTGTTGGGGCTTTTCTTGGTAGGACAGACTTTATTCTAAGGAAGACTATGCACTGCTCTTATAGGCACTCAGACGTTTACACCATGGTTTCTGAGTATATTTGGGTATAAATACTTTTTAAAGTATAATCAGATCAAGTCACTGGACCCCAGGCGGAACTGGGCTAGAAGGTAAGCTTGAGAACGAGACTCTGAAAGAGGGATGACATAGGAGCAGGGTAAAGATGTGCCTGCTTTATCATTTTTCTTGAGTTCCATGGGTGACATAGAGCCCCTGAAAATCATTTGCTGCTGTCTTTGGCAGAAATGAAGATTGGTGTGTTGCCAGTGTCACAGCTGGGATGTCAGGACTAATTTGGAAGGTCACAAACTGTCACTCACCCACGTTCAGACTAGTGTTGGTTTTCTGGCATTTCCTCCCACTGGATAGAGTGGGATGGAGGAGCCGGATGGAAAAGTGTGTTCTTCACCTGGTTCTCCCCACCTCTTCCCATGTAAATACTTAGAGATGTTCCTTTGAGTTGTGGGCACCTAGAAAGTATTCTCTAAAAAACATCTCACAATAAATGCACCTTCTGTACAATATTTCAAGAGTTTTCCAGCCTGAAAACTAGAGAAGACCATTTGTGTGATAAATATATGGGTAGTCTGAAAGCTTAGTAAGTTCCAGGTTTTAGATGTATATACACACAGGCAGTAGTAAATAAATTGAGAAGAAGAGGGAGGTAAAAGATACTGATTTTAGTTTCCCTTCCTTTAGAGAGAGTAACTTTCCATTAGGTTAACAGAATAACTGACAGAAAATTTCTTTCATTGTTTTCTGATGAAGATATAGAAATCTTATATCTAATTCAATTCAATTGATATTGCACAAAGGGGGTTGATTATAGTCAATATTTATGACTACTGAAACACACAGAAGTTGTTCCTAAAAGCTGTTAGCTGGAACTTTTAGTGTTCTTATTTTCACCAATTAAATTTAGTGATGATTTGAAAGTTTATCTTCTTCTTTGAAAGTTTCTTTTAGTTGAAATGCCTTTTGTTTTCCTGGTTGTAGATTTCTGTGGCAGATAGGTGGTTGTAAAGCCATAAGCTACTGATTGTTGAAAATTCCAGCAGTCCTTTTTTGTTTTTTAGCCCTGAGCTAACATCTGTGCCAGTCTTCCTCCACTTTACATGTGGGTTACCACCACAGCATGGCTGATGAGTGGTGTAGGTCCTTTCCTGGGATCCAAACCCACAAACTCGGGCTGCTGAAGCAGAGCATGCTGAACTTAACCACTAGGCCACAGGGCTGGCCCCAGCAGTGCTTTTTTTTAAAATAGAAATTGATAAGCTGATTCTAAAATTTATATGGAAATGCAACAATAAAGAATAGCCAAAATAATAATGAAAAAGAACAAAGCAGGAGGACTTATCTGAATTTGAGAGTTACTCTGAAGATTTTGTAGTGAAGAAAGTGTGGCATTGGCAACAGGATAGACATACAGATCAGTGGAATAATACAACATCCAAAAAGAGACCCACACATTTATGGCCAAATTTGACAAGGATACTAAAGTGACTTAATAAGGAAAGGAACACGTCTTCAATTAAATGGTGTTGGAAAAAGTGTTTATCCACGTGGGAATGAAGGGTAGCAGAATATGCCACCCCCAAATATGCCACTTTGGCATAAAGATTATTTTAAGCTAAAGGCAATTAACCAGCAGATTCAGGAAAAGCTCTTTATATCCCCCTAACTGCCTAAAAATAAAGTATAAATTTCCCCTTTTGTAAAGGAAATTTACCTTTATAAAGAAAATATACATTTGTAAAGATGTGTCTATACCAGTAAGAGCTCTCCAGACAACTCTTATCACCCAAGAAACATTCATCTGCGGAACAAGACAACAACTCTTACTTACCACGTTTCCTCATGACACCTTCTTGTAACTTGGCTTATCACCGCTCCCTCCCAGAATTCCCAAACCCCTTTTGCTTTGTTTAGCCTAAGATGGTGTAAGGGAGGAAGACATTTCCTCTACCTACTGTGGGTTCTTCTGGATGGAGAACGAATTAAATTCACATGAGACAGAATAGCAGGAGAAAATTAAACAAAGCTTTATAACATGTATACATGGGAGAGGCTCAGGCAAGCTGAGCAACTCACCAAAATGGCTGAAGCCACCACCTTAAATATCATATTCAGCTAAAGACAAAGGAGGATGTTGGGGGTGAGGGGAGTCAGTTACAGGAGGTTACCAGACAAGCACAGTAAAAAGGAATAAGATTATTATGCAGATTTAAGTCCTTGCCTTCTGCATTGTTAAGAGTTTCTAGAAATAAGGTCACCCCCCCCCTTCTTCCTGGTACAGAGTGGGAGACACCTTTACAGACGGAGATTTCCTTTACAATGTAAATGTCTCCTAACAAAGGGCAAGCAAGTTCCACTCCTCAGAGCTTCCTTCCCATCTGCAGTTTACTAAAAGTAACCAGCCCCAAATAATCCTCACGCCAAAGAGACGTATCTTGGGGTGGCCAATGCCAGTCTCCCGCAATGGTATATAAGCCCCAGTCATCTAGCTACCTCCTTGAGTCTTACTTCTTTGTAAGACTCCCATGCATGTGCCCATGTACTTATGTAATTCAACTGTTCAGTTTTTTTTTTCTTTTTCTTCTTAGTCTGTCTTTCATCAGTTTGATTCACAGGCCCCAGCAACTGAACCTAGGAGGGCAGAGGGAAAAAGAGTTTTCCTTCCCTACGGTCACTAAACAAGAACCTGAACTCTGAACTCCCACACACAGAAATTAACTTGGGATAAATCAGGACCTAGACTTAAAAGCTAAAACATTGCAGCTTCTCAAGGAGAACATAGGAGGGTATTTCTGAAACCATCTTAGAGAGGACACACAGAGCACTACCATGAAAAAGCTGATAAATTGGGGTTCCTCAAAAATAAAAACGTCTGCTCATTTTACAGAAGACAGCATCAAGAAAGTAAATAGGCAAGCCACAGACTATGAGAAGATATTTGTAACACCTTTCTCTTTCAAAGGGCTTATATCCCAGAATATATAAAGAATTCTTACAATGGAATAATTAAAAGAAGCAGTTGCATTTTTTAAATCGGTAAAAGATTTGAAGAGATACTTCACAAAATAAGGCATATCACTAGCCAAGAAAGTGAATGAGAAAGTGCTCAACATATTAGTCATCAGGGAAGTGCAAAATGAGATACCACTACCCACCTATTAGAATGGCTGCGATGAACACAATTGACAACACCAAACTTTGAGAAGAGTGTAGAACTCTCACGCATTGCTGGTGAGGGTATAAACTAGGACAGCCACGTTGGAAAACTGTTGGCAACAATTCCACTCCTAAGTATTTATCGAAGAGAAATGAAAATATATATCCACAAAAGTCATCTATAAGAATATTCATGGCAGCTTTATTGATAATACCCAAAAACTGGAAAGGCCCTGGTGTCCATCAACAGGAGACTAGATTCACTATCTGATAGATTCATACAATGAAACACTATGCAGCAATAAAAGGAACAAACTACTGATTCATGAAATGGCATGGATAAATCTCAGAAACATAAAAAGACATGAAAGAAGTCAGACACAAAACACTTTATACTGTATGATTCCTTTTATAGAAAGTTGTAGAATGGCTAAAACTGTAGTGACAAAAATCCGATCAGTAGTTGCTTCTGGCTATGGAGGGAGGGGAAGAATGTTGACTGAGAAAAGACACAAGGGAACTGTGTGGGTTCATAGAAGTGTTCTCTCTTTTGATAGGGGTGTGAGTTACATAGGCACAGTGATTTGTCAGAACCAATCAAACTATAGGCTTGAGATCTGTGCATTTCACTATATGTAAATTATGAATTCAAATTAAAAAATCTAGCCCCCAAAATAACACAGTATTTTCCTATCTCTTATTCTGATTCTCTTTCCTACTTTCCTTAAAATATTGGACAGCTTACTCCCACTATACTGAGCCTTTCCATGAAAATTAGTTCCTTTTTTTCTTCTTATCCCATCCATTTCAAAGTCCTTTCTATCCCATTAGCTTGTTTTATGGAGTCAGGAATTCCAGGCAGGAGGCAATGGCAGTAGTTCATTCATTCATCAAGTGTTTGCTGACTGCTTGCTTTGTAAAGTGAAAATACAGAGGAGGGGATGAATTAGGTTAGGAGGCATTTCAGAAGTAGAATGGGTATCGTGTGGGAATTCTGGGCGAACAAGGGTAAGGGGAGTAGAAAAGAGGCTGGGCCGGTGTCCATCTAGTGTAATATTTGGAATCGAACCAGGAAATGGGCAAATCGATTATTCTTAGGAAAGGATTATCCTCCTTTTTAAACGTCTAAACATAAACATTAGCTATCTCTACCTGACAAATTTGTTTCCTATAAGTTTTGCACCTTAAAAAAGTTTTTTTGTATCCTAAAGAACCCAAGTGATGTGTATGACATATAAATGTGCATCTGTCTGTGAATACTGAGTTTAGTTTAGAAAGAACTGCTTTGTACTCTTTGCTTCTAGCTGGCATTGCTGACACCACTAGCACAGTATTGCCTTACTTTGTCTCTTTTTTTCTTTCCCTCCAATCAGTTTGATAAAGGCTACTCCTACAATATCCGGCACAGCTTCGGAAAGGAAGGCAAGAGGACAGACTACACACCTTTCAGTTGCCTGAAGATTATTCTAACCAATCCACCAAGCCAAGGGGATTATCATGGTAAGTGCTTCTGCTGGATATGTTTGTGATGCTCTGAAACCCAAGAGCTCTGTAGGAAACACGGATCAAGGTAATGGCTTTTTGCGTTACCGACAGGAACTGGTTTGTAGCTTGTGTCAGTTGTCAGAGTCAAGCTAGGGCCCCCTTACTCTGCCAGCGCTCTGTCTTGTTACTGAACGAGGTCGGGCAGGAGGAATTCATTC
Source organism: Equus przewalskii (assembly GCF_037783145.1). Lineage (NCBI taxonomy): Eukaryota > Metazoa > Chordata > Mammalia > Perissodactyla > Equidae > Equus > Equus przewalskii. The sequence continues at coordinate 54,785,583 of NC_091849.1, forward strand.
GGCTGTGCTTCAGTTTGTGCTGTACCAGACCCTTCAGTTCTCAGTTTCCCCCTTCACCTGCTGCTGTCCTTCTTGTCTCGTTCTGCAAGTGTCTTAGAAGACTCATACAGGGTTTTCAAACCTTTCTGAAATTGAAAACCTCTAATTTTAGAATAGTAAATTCCTGAGTTTTCAAGACTACTAAGGAAAAGCATGTTTTGTTCTCATTGCTATCATCTGATTAACAAAGATTAAGTGAGGAATTTAACAAGTCATGGTATCAAACATGTATCAATTTGCCTGAATTGTAGGTTTAAAAAAGAAATCTCTGTTCAACTGTTTTCTGTAGATTTCTGAGTTCAACAATGTTTCTCTAAAATAGTTCTCTGAGCATACCTTGAAAAGCTCTCATTTGTCTGGTATGTTAGAGAATGATTTAATAGTCCATATTAGTAAATTTTTTAGATTAACAAAGCTTATTACAGTATATGTCAAAACTGTGTTTTTGTTTTAGCGTCTTAAATGAAATGCTTTTAAAAAAAGATCACACTTTTAGGCTGTTAAAGATCAAATAATCACAAACAGAAGTTTTAGGAAGATGTTCCACGTGTCCAGAAGCATCCAGAGCATTAAAAAATGCCTGTATGTTCATACTTAATAGATGAAAAGGTGGTCGGTACTGGTACACACCATGAGTGGTTCTCATCACTTGTGGCAGTCACTTAAGATACCTTTTAGAAATGTAGATCCTCAGGCACCACCCCCAGACATAAAATCCGATGTATTTACAAGTTCCCTGGGTGATTTTTATGTCTTGTAAACTTTGAAAACCATTGACCAGATACTTCTGTTGAGCAAGTCTATAGCTTTTCTAAGCAACTACACCAGGCAGTTAGCCTGGCCAAGTAAGACTCCCAGGGGCTCTTCCTGTCAATTTCCAGGTCCCAGCATTCATCACTTATTTGGTTGATTTTTTCATTAGTTTAAATGCAGGATTTTATATTTCTTATTCCTGTTAAATTGTATCTTACTTATTCCACTCCATTCTGTTTGTTTTATTTTGTTTTTAATTTAAACTCTGTCCGTTAAAAAATATTACACTTAACAAACACTTGATGAATTCATATTATTTGACACATTTATTATTTTTTTAAATTAATAGACAATTTTTTTAGAGCAGTTTTATATTCACAGCAAAACAAGCAGAAAAGTGCAGAGTTCCCACTTACCCCTGCCCTGACACTTGCAGAGCCTTCCGTGCTATAGACATCTCACAGTAGAGTGGTTGGTTACGTGTGGGCTGAGAAGAATGTGTAATCTGCTGTTGTTGGGTGTAGCCCTTTGTAGAAATCAATTATATCCAGTTGATTGATGGTGGTGTTGAGTTCATTTGAGTTGCTGAATACGTTGTTGCTGATTTTCTGCCTGCTGGATCTGTCCATTTCTGATGGAGGGGTGTTGAGGTCTCTACCTATAATAGTGGATTCATTTCTTTCTCCCTGAAGTTTTGTCAGTTTTTGCCTCAGATATTTTCATGCTTTGTTGTTAAGTGCATACACATTAAGGCTTGTTATGTCTTCTTGGAGTATTCATCCCTTTATCATTATGTAATGCTCCTTTTCTTATCCCTGATAAATTTCCTTGCTCTGAAGTCTGGTCTGTCTGAAACTAGTATAGCTATTTCTGCTTTCTTTGGATTATTGTTAGCATGGTATATCTTTCTCCATCCCTTTACCTTTTTTTTGTTGTTGAGAAAAATTAGCCACAAGCTAACATCTGTTGTCAGTCTTCCTCTTTTTTTTCTTGAGGAAGATTAGCCCTGAACTAACATCTGTGCCGGTCTTCTTCTATTTTATATGTGGGTTGCCACCATGGCATGTCTAATGAGTGTTGTGGGTCTGTGCCTGGGATTTGAACCCAAGAACCTGGGCTGCTAAAGCAGAGCATACTGAACTTAACCACTAGACTGTGGGGCTGGCCCCTCCATCCTTTTACTTTTAAACTCTATGTGTCTTTATATTGAAAGTGGCTCTCTGGTAGACGGACATACAATTGGGTCTTGTCTTTTTGATTCACTCTGACAATCTGTGTTTTTAAATGATGAATTTAGACCATTAACATTTAAAGTAATTATTGATATAGTTGTATTAATATCTACCATATTTGTTACTGTTTTCTGTTTGTTGCCGTTATTCTTTGTTTCTGTTTTTGTTTTCACATTCTTTCTGCCTTTTGTGGTTTTGAGTATTTTATATGATTCTTTTGTTCCCCTTTCTTAGCATATCAATTATACTTCTTTTTTACTTTTTAGAGTTTTCACTCTATATTTACAAGTAATCTAAGTCCCCTTTCAGATCATGTGATACCACATCACAGGTGTTATAAGTGCAAGTACCTTATAATAACTAGATATTTCGAATTCCTTTGTATCATTCGTCATTCATTTCGTAAGCATAAGCATACAAAGGCACACACAAACAGATATATACAGAAGCACACATAGTCGAATACATTGTTCCTATTATTAGTTTGAACAACTTGTTGTCTGTTAGATCAACTAAGAATAAGAAAAATGGAAGTTTTTACTTTACCTTTCCTTATCATTCTCTGATGTTCTTCTTTAGGTAGATCTGAATTTCTGGCCTATATCATTTTCCTTCTCTTTAAAGAACTTCTTTTTTTCTTGCATTGCAGGTCTACTGGCAACAAATTATCTCAATTTTTGTTTGAGAACATCTTTATTTCTCCTTCTCTTTTGAAGGATAATTTCACAGGGTACAGAATTCTAGATTTGTGTGTTTTTTCTCTTAAACAGTTTAAATATTTCACTCCACTCTCTTGTTTGCATAGTATCTGAGATAAGTTAGATGTAATTATTTTTGCCTCTCTATAGGTAAGATTCTTTTCCTCTGGCTTCTTTCAAGATTTTTTATTTATTTTTGATTTTCTGAAGTATGACTATGATATACCTAGGCATTCTTTTTTGTTTTTTTTTTTGGCATTTATCCTGCTTGGTGTTCTGTGAGCTTCCTGGATCTGTGGTTTGGTGTGTGACATTAATTTGGGGAAATTCTCCATCATTATTGCTTCAAATATTGCTTCTGTTCTTCTCTTTTTTCTCCTTCTGGTATTCCCATTACTTTGTGTGTTAAACTTTTCATAGTTGTCCTACAGTTCTTGAATATTCTGTTTTTGTTTTTTTCAATCTCTTTTCTTCAGTTTTGGAAGTTCCTATTGATACATCCTCAAGCTCAAAAATTCTTTCCTCAGCCATGTTTACTTATAAGCCCACCAAAGGCATTCCTCATTTCTGTTAACAGTGTTTATGATCTCTAGCACTTCTTTTTGATTCTTTCTTAGAATTTCCATCTTTCTTCTTATGACACTATCTGTTCTTGCATGTTGTCTGCTTTTTCCATTGTAGCCCTTAGTTATTTTAAATTCCCAGATAATTCTAACATCTCTGCCATATCTGACTCTAGTTCTGGGGCTTGTTCAGTCTTTTCAAATTGTATTCTTTATCTTTTCATATGCCTTGTGACTATCGGTTAAAAGGTAGACATGACACAATGGGTGAAAAGAATTCCAGTAAACAGGCTGTTAGTATTGTGGTGGTGAGGTGGGGGTCGGGGAGGGATCGCTCTGCAGTCCTGTAGTTAGGTCTCAGTTTTTCAGTGAGCCTGTGGCCCTGGGCTATGAACTTCAACAGTGATTACAGTTCCCCACCCCCCCCCTTTGGTGGGACAAGATGGCTAAAGGAGGCTGGAGTTGGGTATTTCCCATCCCCCCAGTAGGTTAGGCTCTGATAAAACCCTAGCCATTTAGGCTCTGGTAAGATAGTGTCTCCTGAGGGCAGGCCTTGTTAAGAAGAATAGATTGCTCTGGGGTGTTTCAAAATGGCTCCTTTCCCCTCCCTCTGCTGGAAACGAGAGGAGATTTCGCTCAGTTATTCGCTATGAGCACCTGGTAGAGCTCCTGGAGGTTAAACTTAGACAAGTGTGGGCCCCCTATGGCAGGGTCTCCTTGGAGTTTTCAACTCAGACTTGTCCTCACCAAGCCTCCAGAAATTTGTCAATCACAGGTTAGGTTTTCCTACCCCAGCATGAGTTCCTGTGGAGATTCCTGCTCTGGTAAGCTGGGATGCTCTGTATCTGCCTCTCTCCCCAATTTTAGGGGCAGTAGTTTGCCTGGTGACCTCACTCCTCAGATGGATCTAAGAAGAGTTGCTGATTTTTCAGTTTGTTCAGCTTTTTACGTTTTTGGGATGGAGTGGCGACTTCTAAGCTTCTCATATGCTGGCCTAGAAACTTATTGGCAAAACTGTTTAGTCCCCTAGATAGATATTATTTCATTAGCCAGCACTGCTTGGAATTGCTGTTCAACCAGTTATGAATCTCTGTAGTTATAATGTAATTCTGGACCATGTTTATCCATCTCTCCACAAATGCATGTTGGGGAGCTTTGTCAAACATGTAGCTGTAACAGTGTTAGTTGTGTACGCATTCAGTTCATCTCCAGTTACCTTGTTAGTTCAACCCTTTCCTTTTCAAAGATCATTCTCTTTGATGTGGAAGAGAGAAACAGAGCAGGAGTTGCTGAGTTCTATTTTCTTTCTGTCCTCTGTTAAAATAACACTAGCTTCTCTAAGTAGTGGTGTGTTCTTCTGTTTTCTTCTTTTTGTGAACATAGCTTTAAAAAATTAATTTTTATGAGCTTTGGTACTTTGGCAGTCTTCAGTTTCTTCTTGGCTTTGCCCTTTCTGACTTTTCATACAGGGAGAGCCATTATTTAAAGAGTAATTTGGGTAACTCAATCTATCTCTTTTTTTGTGTGTCCTTTAATTCTGGGCTTAACTCAGAATTCCATGTGCAGCTTCATTTCTTTCTCATTGTGATCCTTCACAATTTCATTATCAGATTTTTTTGAGAATAATAATGATAGCTAACACATGTTGAGTGCTCCCTCTGTGCCAGGAGCATGTAAGAGCTTTCTGTTCCATTCTCACAGGAGCTCTGTGAGTGATTATTTCCCCCACTTGACAGAAAGTGAAGCCGAGTCAACAAGAAAATACACAGTTTGCCTAAGGTCTCCCAACCAGTAAGTGTTAAACTAAGTTTCAAACTCAGGCAGTGTAGCTCCAAACTCTTAGACGTCTGCTATACAGCTTCTCAAGATAGTTCCTTGCACTAAGTATTATTACAGTTTTATTCTGAATAAAGCATAGACTATGAATTTTGTGAATTTCATGATTTGTAGGAGTCTATAGTGTTGTCATGGATGTCTTTATTCGTACATAAGATTTTTGGTAAACACATTTGTTTGGCATCCAGGCTCTTTGCTCTTATATTTGTCACACAATCTCCTATTGAGTTCATTAAAAATGCACACTTGTTTCTAATTAATTTACAGATTCAGCATCTGTATGACTGAAAAAACAAATCTGGCTTCCCATATTAAATTTTAAATTCAGTGTTTTGACTTATCATTGCAGTTTCTTATTAAAATATCTAAAATTTTCTAGATTTTGGCCTAAAACAGCTTTTACATTTTAATTCTTCTCTGTTCTTGTTTATGCAAATATTTTTGGTAGTCTATCTTTATTCTCATTTTTCTCATGAAACAATAAAGATGACATGCATCTGAGTTGTTTTTCTATGAAACTATTTCTATTTGTCCATCTCATTCCCAATTGCGATTCCTCTAAATTTATGTGCATTCTACTCTGTGGGAAATAGGCATAGAATTGACATCTGAAAATTATGTGAGATTTTTATATTTCTTAGAGTTTGCACATTTTTCTTTTTGTTTACACTGTGTATCTTCCTCCTCTGGTATGCCTTTTATTGAATTGTTTTAAACTAGAAAAAAAGTGTGCAGAGTTTTTAGATAAACTATTCTTTAGCTGCTTTGTGATTATCTCTGCTCCTTAGCAAGTACCGTAATTAAAACTGTGTCCTCTTCCCAGTGAATGGGCAACTCAGCCTGAGAATGCTGTGATGTTTTATGTAGCTCCTGAGCCTGGAGAACCCTGATAACCATACAGCTCCGTCGTCATTTAGATACAGAGAGGAGAGCAGTTGCACCCATGGGCAATTAACTTTTTTATTAATAAGCTGTTAGACAATTAAGAGGAGCTTAGACAGTCTCTTGAATGTGGTGTTGTACTTAGTCCTGGGTAAATAACCTTGCTGGTGTGCTGGCTGTTTTTTGTTGTCAGGGTGCCCATTTCGTCACAGTGATCCAGAGCTGCTGAAGCAGAAGTTGCAGTCATACAAGATCACTCCTGGAGGGATAAGCCAGGTGGGTCAGATTTTGCTCTGCATCCTCGGTAATGAGGCGTCAGACTGTTCCTCTGTTTCATTTAACGTTCTCGCAGCCATGCTGTGTACTCCTTGTCAGGCCTCACACCAGACGTCCTATCTTCTAGGTGAATTAAGCTAAAGGCTTGACTTTTCTCATTTAGACTCCTTGGAAATTCTAGTTCTGTCTGCTAGGCTGCATGTTTCTTTTTCTTGTATAAAGGAAGCTGGAAACCATTTTCCTCTCAATTTGTTTTAGTATCTTAATTGAGGACATTTAAAAAAATGAAAAATAAGTTTTTAAAGGAATGCATTGAAGCTTATTAATGAAGCTGAAAATTAATGACATCATATTGTTTTCTATGCTGCATGTAGATTAGATCAGAAGATAATGTAGTGTATACTGGCTAAATGTTCTGATAAGCATCAGTTGTTGCTATGTTAAATCTATACTTCTGATGATAGATCTTTAGGTGTAATAGTTTATCAAAATATTTTATCCTATAAACAATTTAGATTAGAAAATGCTCAAATGTAAAACCAAATATTTGAGTATATCTTTTAGCAAATATGCTTTCAAAAAAAATATTGTGACATTGCAAAGCCTACTGTCTATAGTGTACTTTTGAGTTAACTTGGATTTTAAAGGAGTTCAAGAGGAGCTGTTGTTTTCTTAGCTTAAGAAAAATAATATATATCTCAGAGCTGGAACATCTAAATCATATATATCCTTAAATGATTATTTTTACTTGAAGAAAATAATTACTCTAGAAAACTCTACTGCTTCTACTGTATCCAAAGTTTAAATTGAGGTTGGTTAATTCAATTCAAATCTTACAATTTTTCAGTATTCTGCACAAGACAGTGCTCACGGCGGTGTTAGGAAATGCAATGAGGAATCAGATATAAATCCTGCTCTTACAGAACCAGAGTCTGGAGGGAAGCATGTGCCAAGTGTTATGAGGGAGGTGCACACAGAGTGTCTTGGGTCTTCTGAAGAAGGGGTATGCTAACCAGCTGAGGAGCCCAAGGAAGACTTTCTGGAAGAGATTCTCTTTGAATTAGGCCTTGACGTGGGGTTGGGAATTAGGAAGAGAGAATGCATGAATAAAAGGCAGTGTGTATATGATTATTAGGATATCAAGTTTAAGATAATGGTGGCACCAGTACATAAACATTAATAGGCAACTTAAAAGAAGTAGTTGGTTTGGGAGATTAGTTTTAGAGGTGGGGCATTTAAGTGGCAGACAGAATGTGGATTTGTGGTGCATTAGAGAAGTTAGAACTAAAAATCTAATGTTCTTTCCAGTTAGGATTGCAGAACTGTGGCATTGAAGAAACATTAGAAAGCTGTTCTCTTTTATGGAGTCATAGGGAGTAGCATGCCCACAGGTGTGCAGCGAGTAAGTCAGTGGTAGAACCAGAAATTGCAGCCAAACCTTCGGACTCCACAGTTTTTTTTCTCAACCCAAGGTTACTTTAAAGTTACTATCATGAGTTTTCTGTGGGAGAAAGGGAGAACAAAATAATGGAGGACAAGTTGGGGAGTCAAAAGCCATGTCTCAAAATGAAATCTTAGCTGATGCTTCCCTTTGTCGTCAATAGAAGGAAGTGGAATCAGTGAAGACTGAACAGAAATGGGAGGAGAGGGAGGAAATACATTAGGGAAGTAAAATATCACAAAAGTCAAGGAGAGAATTTTGAGACGAGAGTGTAGTCCACAAAAGTCCCTGGTAGCAGAGACTGTGTAAGATGAGGACTGAGAAAAGGTGACTGGGTGCGTTGAATAGGTTACTTTGGTTTGGTAAGAGGTGTCAATGTAGTGGAAACCAAAAGCAAGATTACACTTACTTAAAAGATGAATGAATAAAAGACAGTGGATTGGATTTGGGGCCAGTGAGTATAAGTGACCTTTCCAAAAAATGTGCTTGTGAAAGGTGATGACAGAGCAATATTAACTTAAGCATCATGGACTGGCACATTTGTGTGTTTAAGGCTAGAGGAGACCTGAGCCTGTTTGTAGGAAGAGAAGGAAAGAACCCTTCAGAGGGTGGGCTTGATAAAGATGTAAAAAAAGATAATCCCTCTCTAACCAAGCAGAATTAAGTTCTCTTTCTGTACACCACGACTATACATGCCTTTGCTCTTATACTTATTACACTAGTAATTATTTGTTTTAACTATTCATCTTTCCCACTAGTTTGTGAGTTTCCTTTGAAAGGAGGATTGGAGTTTTATTTAACTTTCTGTCTCACAGTAATTCAGTGACTTACACTTGGTAGAGGCTGAAAAAAATGTTGGAAAAGTAAGTGGGTGTACTTAGGTATGGTGGTGGGTGCTAGAGCGTGCTTGGTGGGATGCAGAGAGAGGCAAATAGGAACTCAATGACACAAGCAAAAACCTTATTGAAGAAAGGAGGATATATATTTGGACAAAAGAATAGTGCCAGAAAAAGGCATCTCCCTCAGCCAAAATGGTAATATAGAGAAAAATTTAGAGGCAGAGCAAAGAGAAGTTGATGGAGTGTGTTAAGTGGCCTTGCTCTTCCTTGTAAAGTAAGAGGGCTGGTCATTAGCTTAGTGTAAAGAGGTGAAGAATGGTGTTCTGGACGTAGGAAAGGTTAGGAACTGTCGATAACAAATTTGATAGGGAATCTAGAAGAAGAGAGTGAGAGGCTTTTTAAGCAATTGTAAATAATCTTTTAAAAACAATACAGGGTATTACCATGTCTATCGAGAAGATTAATGTTTTTATTTAATAGTAATGACTATGTTTTTATGCCTTTGACTCCATTGTATTCCTCCACTTACCCTACATCTGTAACTAGATCCCTTACTTAGTAATTTCCACATCGTCCTTTGAACCTGCACTGTAACCTTTTATCTGAGATGAACACAGATGAATAGTGCATGTGAGCAAGCTGTAAATAACATTTTGCTTTCATTTGATGTCTTTGTTGAGTGGCTCTCAGTAGAGTGAAGCAGCTGGGGGACTGTGTTCTAAGGGGCTGCAAGTTGATGAATGAAAAATCCATGTAAAACATTTTGATAAATGCTTAGTTGTAGGTTGGCATAAGTGCAAATTAGATCTTTAAAACTCCAAGTGCACGTTAAACTATTGAAAGAAAGTCAAGAGAAACATCATTAAAGTCATGTAAGGTAAAACTCTGTAGCTACTTTTATTTCAGAGAAAAACTACTTGAGAAAAATACCTTCAACTATAGGAAATAGGTGTTAGTAATCAGAATTTTGATGATCAGAAGAGAGGTCATCGTGATTTAACTGGCATCACCTGCTTTTTTCAAAAACCATATTTATAGGATCACATTTCATCTTCCTTTTTGAATGAGCTTGGTATCCAGCTTAAGAAGACAACAGTTGAACAACAGAATAAAGCCAAGGAGAATGGACAGTCCTGCCTTTATTCCTCAGCCCTCCCCAAAAAGAGGAAAACATGGAGGTCAACTTACCAACAAGACATCAACATTCTAAATGTTTATACCCAAAAAGGTAGTTTAAAATACAGGAAGTGAAAACAGAGAGAACTGAAAGGAGAACCAGACAAGTCCACCATTATATGAGAAGACTTTAGCGCTCCTCTTTCAGGAATTGATGGAACGAGTAGGCAGAAAATCAGTCAGGATGTAGAAGACCTGAACAACAGTCAACCATCTTGACCTAATTGACACCTGTGGAACATACCACCCAACAACAGGTGATTACACTTTTTTTTTCATGTGTACATGAAACATTAGCCCAATATATCATATACTGGGTCTTAAAAAAGCCATTACAAATTTTAAATGAATTGAAATCCTACAAAGTTTGTTCCATGACTATAACCAGTACAATAAGGCAAGAAAAAGAAATAAAAGGCAGATTGGAAAGGAAGAAAGAAAACCTTTCCCTATTCTCAGATAAGTGATTATGTATGAAAAAATCTCAAAGAGCATACCAAAATGCTACTATGACTAGTAGGTTTCAGGATACTAAGTCAGTATCCAGAAATCAGTTATATTTCTTTCAGTGAACAATTGGAAATTAAAAAATGTTTTTAAAGTATCATATACAATAGTACCAAAAGACATAAATGCTTTTTTAATGTATTTATCTAACAAATACGTGCACGATCTTTATACTGAAACACTTTATGCTGAAACATTGATGAAAGCAATCAAAAAACAAAGTTGGAGATACACACTACCTCATTTCAAGACTTACTGTAAAGTTACTGTATTAAGACAGTGTGGTAATAGGAAGATGATAAAAATAGAATCAGTAGGACAAAATTAAAAGTTCAAAAAGAGACACACATGTATATGAGCTACTGATTTTTTTCTTTGTTTTTTTTCAAGGAAGATTAGCCCTGAGCTAACATCCGCCACCAATCCTCTTCTTCTTTAGCTGAGGAAGATTGGCCCTGAGCTAACATCTGTTCCCATCATCCTCTGCTTTATATGTGGGACACCTGCCCACAGCATAGCTTGATAAGCAGTACCAGGTCCATGCCCGGGATCTGGAACTAGTGAACCCTGAGCTGCTGAAGTGGAATTCACAAACTTAACCCTGCTGTGCCACTGGGCTGGCCCCAGGCTACTGATTTTTTTTTTTAGGAAGATTAGCCCTGAGCTAACATCTGCTGCCAATCCTCCTCTTTTTGCTGAGGAAGACTGGCCCTGAGCTACCATCCGTGCCCACCTTCCTCCACTTTATATGCGGGATGCCTAACACAGCATGGCTTGACTAGCGGTACCATGTCTGCACCCGGGATCTGAACTGGTGAACCCTGGGCCGCCGAAGCGGAACATGCGAACTTAACTTCTGCACTACCGGGCTAGTGATTTTTAAAGAAAGGTACCAGGGCAATTTAACAGGGAAAGGATAGTCTTCAAAAAGTAGTTCTAGAATAATTCAGTGTCCACATGCAAGAAAACAAAAAAGAAGAGCCTAGACACATACCTCACACCTTATACAAAAATTAATTTGAAGTGGATCATAGACCTAAATGTAAAATGTCAACCTTCCAGAAGAAAACGTGAAAATCTGAATGACCTTGGGTTTGGCATGTTCAGTGAAAGAAAATATTGATAAATTAGACTTTATCAGAATTACAACTTTTGTTTTGCAAAGACATTGTTAAGAGAATGATAAAATGATCCATAGGCTGGAAGAAAGTATTTGTAAATCACATGTTTTATAAAATACTTGTATCCAGAACATATAAAGATGTAAAGAACTCTCAAAACTCAATAATGAGAAAACAGTTTTTTAAATGGGCAAAAGGTTTGAGACCCCTGGAAAATTCTCTCTCAACAGTACACAGCAAGTGACCAATGGATGAATAATATATAAGTCTACAAGCTATATTGGCCAATTTTTTATTGGCACCTTCTCTTCTTCTCCTTAAAATACTCGTGTGCATTTTAATCTCAATTTACTTTCATTACCATTTCTTTTAAAAATTTCCCATGTGGTAATAATCCTTTCATTGCGTTGTTACTTTGTGTAGTTAACCATATCTATCAATAGTTCCTGCCTAATCTAGAGATCTTGGTTTTTGATTTTTAGTTTTCATTTTGTTTTCAGCTTTTGCTTAAAAAAAAAACAACCCTGCAATTTTATGATGGAAATATTAATATTTTGAGATATAGATATTTTAAGAATATACATTTGACATATTGAGAATAAAGTCTGAATAATCTTAAATGCTTTTATTTCTCTGAAGACATGTTTTTTATTGTGACTGGATACACATGAAATTTTCACATTACAGTTTTTTTGCTGGTGCACATAATGGAGCACTGTGTCCTTTTTTAATAGGAAAGGTGTCTTTTTACTATATGTAATCACACATGGCATATCTTTAATTCTCACAGAGCTTAATCAATAAACAGTAACGATTACCACCCACAGATTAATTTAGGGTTCAGTGTAATAGCTGCCACAGTGCAGTTAACATCTTTGTTGTCATCTGTGAGTGCTGTTACTGCTTAGTAGGTCTTCTTTCTTATTGTGTAGTAACCAGTGGTCTGCTTGATCTGTCACTGGACGCAGAGCAATTGGAAGCCACGTTTTTTTCTTTCTATATTTTAGCCTTCTCTGTGCCGAGCACTGTGATGGGGGCCTCACACGAGTCAGCGGTATCTCATTTGATTCTTGCCATAATAGTATCCCCGTGTTTTACATGTCAAAGCTGAGGTTTGGAAAAGATAGACACTGCTCAGAACCCTTGAGTGAACATAGGAGACCAGAATTCACTCCTCGCCTGGCCCTGAAGCACAGCTTCCTTCCACTGCATTGTTCTGCTTCTCTGTAGTGTTTTTCTTTTTACTTTAAATTCAGTTGAAATTCTTTTTTGATTTCTTTCAGGGAAAGCCATTATTGTGAGGTGAATAATGATTTTTATGTACCTAAATTTAGGAATATGTTTAATGCATTATTTAAACACTGGCAAGTATGAAATAAAGATGAGAATAACTCACAAAGTGTAGATTATAGGTGGGGACAGGGTTTCAAAAGACTTGGTTACTTTTTATTTATTTATTTATTTATTTATTATAATATGAAATTAACCATTTTAAAGTGTACTATTCAGTATATTTAGTACATTCACAATGTTGTGCAACCACCACCTCTGTCAAGTTCCGAACATTTTCATCACGCCAAAAGAAAACTCTGTACCCATTAAGCAGTTACCCCCCAGCCCCTGGTAACCAACTGTCTCTGTGGATTTGCCTATTCTGGATATATTATATAAATGGAATCATACTATATGTGACCTTTTATGTCTGACTTCTTTCATGTAGTGTCTTTTCCACGTTCACCCGTGTTGTAGCATCTATCAGTACCTCATTCCTTTTTATGGATGAATAATATTCCAGTGTATGTCTGTACCACCTTTGCTTTATCCATTCGCCTATCGATGGACATTAAGTTGTTTCTGACTTTCAGCTATATAATTTAATAGTGCTGTTAAGAATAGTCACATACGAGTATTTGTTTAGGTACCTATTTCCAATTCTTTGGGGTATATACCTAAAAGTAGAATTGCTGGGTCATAAGGTAATTTCTCTGGTTAGCTTACTGAGGAATTGCCAAAGTCTTTTCCACAGTGGCTGCACCTTTCCCACCAGCAGAGTTATGAGGGTTCTGATTTCTTCACTTCCTTGCCAATAGTTGTTATTTCCCCCTTCTTTTTTCCTTCACATCATCTTCCCTCTGTGCATTCTGTCTTTGTTTCCAGTCTCCTCTTTTTATAAGGATGCCAGTCATATTGATTAGGGACCACTCTAATGAACTCATTTTAATTTGATTACCTCTGTAAAGACCCTGTTTCTAAATACAGTCACATTCTGAGGTTAGGGGTTCGGACTTCAACACTTCTTTTTTGGGAGTAGCAATTCAACCCATAACACCATCCTGATGGGTGTGAAGTGGTATCTCTTTGTGGTTTTGATTTACATTTCTCTGATGACTAGTGATATTGAGCATCTTTTCATGTGCTTGTTGGCCATTTCTACATCTTCTTTGGAGACTTTTGAATTGGCTTGTCATTTTGCTATTGAGCTTAAGAGTGTCCTATGTATTTTGAATTCTAGACCCTTATCAGATATATGATTTTTGTCTTTGTTTGAGCTGCTATACCAAATTACCATAGGCTAGATGACTTACAAACAACAGAAATTTACTTCTCAGAGATCCGGGGGCTGGGAAGTCCAAGATCCAGGTGTGGGCCGATTCTGTGTCTGGTGAGGCCCCACTTCCTAGCTTATGGATGGTTGTCTTCTCACTGTGTCCTCATATGGCAGAAGGGGGAGAGCTCTCTGGGTCTCTCTCTATATAGGGTACTAATCACCTACCAAAGGCCCCACATCCTAATACCAACACACTGGGGTTTAGGATTTCAACAGGAATTTTGGGGGGACACAAACATTCAGTCTATAACAATTTGCAAATATTCTCTCCTGTTCTATTATTTATCTTATCAACACTTGTTAAAAATGATATCCTTTGATAGGCAAGAGTTTTTAATTTTGATGAAATCCTATATGTTTTCTTTGTTACTTGTACTTTTGATGTCATTTCTAAAAGTCCATTGCCAAATTCAAGGTTATGAAGATTGACACCTATATTTTCTTGTAAGACTCTTATGATTTTAGCTCTTATATTTAGGTCGTTGATCCATTTTGAGTTAATTTTTATATAAGGTGTGATGTAAGGGTCCAATCTCTGTCTTTTTTATGTAGATATCCAGTTGTCCCAGCACCATTTATTGAAAAGACTATTTCCCCATTGTGATGGACTTACACCCTTGTCAAAATTCAATTGGATAGGGATGTATGGGTTTATTTCTGGACTCCCAATTCATTGCATTGGTCCATTTGTTTATCTTTTTGCTAGTACCACACTTTATTGATTACTGTAGCATTGTTGTAAGTTTTGACATCAGGAAGTGTTAATCCTCCAACTTTGCTTTTCTTTTTCAAAGTTATTTTGGCTATTTGGAGTTCCTTGCAATTCCGTATGAATTTGAAGATTGACTTTTCCATTTCTGCAAAAAAAAGGACATTAGAACTTTCATAGGGATTGCATTGAACCTGCAGATTGCTTTGGTTAGTATTGATATCTTAACAATATTACCTTTCAATTGTGAACAAGGGATTTCTTTTCATTTCTTTATGTCTTTAATTCCTTTCAGCAATGTTTTGTAGTTTTCGGCATACTTGTCTTTCACCTCCTGGGCTAAATTTATTCCTTGGTATTTTATTCTTTTGAAAGCTGTTATAAGTGGAATCATTTTCTTAATTTCCTTTTCTGATTGTTCATTGCTGTGTTAGAAATACAACTGATTTCCTTGTGTTGTTCTTGTATCCTGTAACTTTGCTGAATTCATTTATTCTAGTAGTTTTTTTATGGATTCTTGAGGCTTTTTCTGTGTATAAGTCCATCTCATCTGTGAATAGGTGTATTTTGCTTTTTCATTTCCATTTGGATGTCTTTTATTTCTTGCCTCGTTGCTCTGACTAGAACTTCCAGTACTGTGTTGAATAGCAGCAGTGAAAGCAGGCATTCTTGCCTTGTTCTTGATCTTAGGGGGAAAGCTTTCTGTCTTTCACCGTGAGTATTATATTAGCTATAGGTTTTTCATAAATGCTCTATATAATGTTAAGTTCCCTGCTATTCATAGCCTGTGTGTGTGTGTGTGTTAATCATGAAGGGGTAGTGAATGTTGTCAGATGCTTTTTTAACATCAATTGAGATGGTCATGTGGTTTTTGTCCTTCATCCCATTAATGTGGTGTATTATGTTGATTGGTATTCATATGTTGAATCACCTTGGAATTACTGGGATAAATCCCTCTTGGTTATGGTTTATAATCCCTTTCACGTGCTGCTGGATTTGGCTTGCTAGTATTTTACTGAGGATTTTTTGCATCTGTGTTCATAAGAGATATTGGTCTGTAATTTTCTGTGATATCTTTGTTTGGCTTTGCTCTCAGGGTAGTGCTGGTTTCATAGAATGAGTTAGGAAACATTGACTCTTCTTTTTTTGGAAGAGTTTGGAAGGGATTCGTGTTAATTCTTCTTTAAATCTTTGGTAGAATTCACCAGTTAAGCCATCTGGCCCTGGGTTTTTGTTTGTTCAGAGGTTTTTTTAAGACTGATTCAATCTCTTGTTATAAGTTTGTTCAGATTTTGTCTGTCTTCATGGGTCAGTGTTGGTAATTTATGTGTTTCTAGAATGTGTCCATTTTATCTAGGTTATCTACTTTGTTGGCATACAGTTCATAGTAGTCCCTTATGATCCTTTTTATTTCAGTAAAGTCAGTAGTAATGTCCTCACTTTCATTTCTGATTTTAGTAATTTGAGTCATCTCATTTTTTTTTTTTTTGAGGAAGATTGGCCCTGAGCTAACATCTGTTGCCAGTCTTTTTCTTTTCTTTTTATTTTTTTTTTCTCCCCAAAGCCGCAGTACATGGTTGTATATCTAGTTGTAGGTCATTCTAGTTCTTCTATGTGGTATGCCTCCACAGCTTGGCTTGACGAGTGATGCATAGGTCCATGCCCAGGATCCAAACCTGCGAACCCCAAGCTGCTGAAGCAGAGCACGTGAACTTAACCACTCGGCCACTGGGCCAGCCCCTTCTCTCAGTTTTTTCTTAGTCAGTCTACCTAAAACTTTGTCAATTTTGTTGACCTTTTCAAAGAACCAACTTTTGGGTTTTTAAAATTTTCTCTATTGTATTTCTATTCTCTATTTTGTTTATCTGCACTCTCGTCTCTATTTCCTTCCTTCTTTTGGCTTTGGGTTTAGTTTGCTCTTCTTTTTCTAGTTACTTATGGTATAAAGTTAGTTTATTGTTTTAAGATCTTTCTTTTTTATTGTAATGTTTACAGCTAGAAATTTCTCTGTGAGCAATGTATTTTGCTGTATTCTATAAAGTTTGGTATGTTGTATTTTTGTTTTCATTTGTCTAAAAATATTTTCCAATTTCTCTTGTGATTTTTTTCCTTGACCTATTGGTTGTTTACAAATGTGTTTAATTTTTACATATTTTTTAATTTTCCAGTTTCCCCTTTTGTTATTGATTTCTTATTTCATCGCATTGTTGTCAGAGAAGATATTTTATATAATTTCAGTATTCTAAAGTTTGTTAAGACTTACTTTGTTGCCTAACATATGGTCTGTCCTGGAGAATTTTCCATGTGCACTTGAGAAGAATCTATATTCTGCTGTTTTGGGAGGGCTGTTCTGATTATGTCTGTTATGTCTAGTTGGTTTATAGTGTTGTGCAAATTAGAATTCCTTGTAGATTGTCTGTCTAGTCATTCTACCCATTATTGAAACTGGGGTATTGAAGTTTCCAACTATTATTGTGAACTGTCTATTTCTACCTTCAATTCTTTCAATTTTTGCTTCATATATTTTGGGTCTCTGTTTTTTGCTGTATATGTTTACAGTTGTTACATCTTATTGGTGGATTGATCCTTTCATCAGTATATAATGTCCTTTTGGTCTCTTATAACAATTTTTGACTTAAAGTCTACTTTGCCTGATGTTGATATAGCTACCCGGCTCTCTTTTGGGTACTATTTTCATGAATATCATTTTCCATCCTTTCACTTCCAACCTATTTGTGTCTTTGGATCTAAAGTGAGTCTCTTGTAGAGAGCATATAGTTTGATCATGTATTTTTATCCATTTTTCCAGTCTTTGAGATTGGAGATTTTAATCTGTTTACAGTTAAATTACTAGTAAGAAAGAATTCACTTTTGTTGTTTTGCTCTTTGTTTTCTATGTCTTATATCTTTCTTGTCCCTCAATTCTTCCGTTACTGTCATCTTTGCATTTGAGTTTTTTGTAGTATACTGTTTCGATTCTCTTCTCATTTCCTTTTCTATATGTATATTTTTAGTTATTTTCTTAATGGTTACCCTGGGGATTGCAATTAACCTGTTAAACTTATGACAGTACCAACTTAATCTCTGAAGTATACAAAAACTCTGCTTCCATATAGCTCTGTCCCTCTCCCTTTATGTTGTTCTTGTCACAAATTACGTCTTTATACATTATATGTCCGTTACCATCAATTTATAATTATTTATGCATTTGTCCTTTAAGTCATATTAGAGGAAAAAGAGGAGTTACATATGAAAAATACAATAATACTGGTTTTTATAGACCTATGTATTTACCTTTATCACTGTTCTCTATTTTCGTATGGCTTTGAGTTACCATCTAGTGACCCTTCATTTCTGCCTGGAGGACTCCCTCTAGCATTTCTTGTAGGGCGGGTATACTAACAACAAATTCCCTCAGCTTTTGTTTATCTGGGAATGTCTTAATTTCGCCTTCGTTTTTCTTTTTTTTTAATTTTTGAAGGATAGTTTTCTCAGACATAGGAATCCTGGTTGACAGTTTTATTCTTTCAGCAGAATATGTTATCTCACTACGTTCTGACCTCTGTGGTTTCTGCTGAGAAATCAGCTGTTAATCTTGTTGAGTATCTTTTGTATGTGACAAGTGGTTTTCTTGATGCTTTCAAGATTCTCTCTTTGTCTTTTGCTTTTGATGATTTGTTTATAATGTGTTTCAGTGTACATCTCTTTGTGTTTATCCTTTTTGGAGTTTGTTGAGCTACTTGCATGTGTGTCTTGTATTAAATTTGGGAGGTTTTCAGCCATCATTTTTTCAAGTATTCTTTCTACCTTTTTCTGTCTCTATCCCTTCTGGATGTCCCATTATGGAACATTTGGTACACTTGATAGTGTCCCACATGTCTCTTTGGCCCTGTTCATTTTTCTTCATTCTTTATTCTTTCTACTCTTTAGACTGAATAGTCTCAGTTGACCTATCTTCAAGTTCACTGTTTCTTTCTTCTGCCTGCTGATATCAGCTGTTTTTCATTTTTCATTGTAGTTATTATAATTTTTTGCTGCAGAATTTCTGTCTGGTTCTTTTTATAGTTTCATTCCTTTTATTGTTGTTTTCTACTTAAGACATCATTCTCCCGGTTTTCTTTAGCTTTTTGTCTGTAGTTTCTTTGAGCTCTTTGAGTATATTTAAAACAGTTGATTTAAAGTCCTTGTGTAGTAAGTTCAATGTCTGCTTCCGCGGAGACAGTTTTTATTAATTTCTTCTGTGAATAGGCCTTACTTTCTTGTTTTTTCCCCATGCTTTATAATATTTTCTAGAAAACTGGACATTTTGAATATTACAAATTGCTAACTCTGGAAGTCTGATTCTTTTTGTATGCCTGGTCTGTGCTGTCCAGTGTAGTATTCACTAGCTACACGTGCTGACTGTTTAGCACTTGAAATGCAGCTCGTCCAAATTGAGATGTGCTGAAAGCAGTGGCGTGTTGGTAAACCAGCTCCCTGGGGGGAAAAAATAAAGCCCTGACTTATGTCTTTTGCTGATTTTTGTCATGTAAATACTCCTACTGTGGTCCATGTCCAACTACCGGTGTGATGTTATGAACCCTGACTTGGGAAGAGATGTGCACAATTAACTCTCACAGCTAGTTTGAGTCACTGCCAGCACACCACTTGCTATAAGTTTAAAATATATACCAGGTTTCAGATACTTAGTATGAAAGAAAGAGCACTGTAAAATATCTCAGTAATGAGATTTTTATATTGGTTACATTTTGAAATGACAATAAGCAGTATTCATTTAAATAAGATGCTTTAAAATTAATTTCATTTGTTTCTTTTTACCTTTTTAATTGTGGCTATAGAAAATTTAAAATTACAGATGTCACTCATTATATTTCTATTGAAAAGCACTGCTCTAAATCGTTACATGTGACTACTGAGCACTTGAGATTATTGAGTATTAGAATGATTACGTTCTATTTCCACATCGTATTTTAATGTTTGCTTCTAGCCTACAATTATGTGTGACCATTACAACCACTTCTTCCTTTTACATGTTGAGCCATAAATGAGTGTAAATAAGGCTACTCATTTTTCAGGTTTTTTGATTGAAATGATGCATTATTTACAACTGTATTTCTGCACTAATATTTTTGAAACTGTCTATTTCTCACTTTTTAAAAATTTTTACAGAGGAAGGAAATGTGCTTTAGAATTTTGACTCAGCATAATCATTAATGATTATTTTAAAAGCAAATCTAATTGGTGTTTCTGAGAAACTTAATAGTGATATTAAAACCATGAAATAGGAAAAATGATGTATGCCCTTTATACTTTTTGAGAGGCTGGTTAACAGTTCTTTCTTTTTTTTTGCTGAGGAGGATTCACCCTGAGCTAACATCCATTGCTAATCCTCCTCTTTTTTTTGGCTTGAGGAAGATCAGCCCTGAGCTAACATCTGTGCCAGTCCTCCTCCATTGTTTTATATGTGGGACACTGCTACAGCATGGCCAGTGAGTGGAGTAGGTCTGCACCAGGATTAGAACCCGCAAACCCAGGCCGCCGAAGCGGAGTGCACGGAACTTTAACCACTCAGCCCCGGGGCTGGGCCCAACTTTTCATTTGTACAGTCCAAAAAGTCTCAAGAAGTTAGTGACCGTATTAAATCTAAAACTGATAAATGCCTTTTAATGAAAAAATCTTTCAAAATGGACAGTTTAAAAGACTTAAAAGTAACACTATGTCAAGAAGATTTTATGGCAAAGATAAATCTCGATGTCTCCTTACTCAATGTTCGTATAAATCTGAACTCCCGAGAACTCCTATGATTTTCTTAGCTAAGGAGTACTTACCAGTAGATGATGGTATTCAGTCTGTCCGTTACTTTATGAACAGTAGCTGCTTTTGAGAGAAGCTTTTCTGTTTCATCTCCAGTAGCATCTCTTCTGATTTATGAGAACAGCACTTTGATTGCTGCACTTAGCTCTGCTTTTCTTCGTGTTGTAGTTGAAAATGTGTACATTGTTCTTGGTAACTCTTAGAACTGCATTAAGGAAAAGATGGGGAGCTGAGCATTAGAATTGGTGTCGGGAGGATGTGGTTGTATTTTTCACTTTATCACAAAAATCACGGAACATCTAACTTGACTTTGTGTATATCCTTCCTTTTTTAATAGGCTGAAGATAAATGACCATTTGAAGATTATTTAATATTGTTCAAGGTGATTCAAAGAAAAATCACTTTGAAAGTCAAATAACATATGCCATTGTTAGCTAAACCTGTTAAAGTCTCCTTTCACTAAAATTGCATTAAAATGGCAACTTAGTCTTCCTTAAAAGAAAATTTAGTACTCTGTTTACAATTATATATCTTTCTATGATTACTTTATTATGCATTTCATTAAGTGAGAAATTACTGATATCTGTAGAGGAATTTCATTCAGTAACACACAATACTGTCACTTATGGTGACAATAAAATCCAGCCTGTCTACCTACAGGTATAAAACTGTTCTCCTGGCTCAGTCCTATTTTATGATCAGTTTTATAGAGTATTCTCCCAGAGCTCCCCTCACCTTTTTTTTTGAGAAACAAACTTAAAGTATCCTGAAAATTAAATAACTGACCTTATTTCATAAAGCAAGTGTTTCAGATTCCTAGTCCGCTTAGCTCTAAGCCATTTCAAACTTCTTGGTAGCATTTACCATCAATTTACAATGTAGCTCTTGTTAGATAAAGTTTCTATTTCTAAATTTATATCTTAATACTCTAGTCCTTGGAAAAACTCTTCAGAGACTTTAAGTTTTGGTTCTGTTTCCAATGGCCTTATCCGATACCATCCATCTCTTTTTATAAGTAAGAGCTTTGAAAATTACTATTAAATTAGAATAAAGATTTTTAATCATTTCCATAAAGATACTAGAGCATAGTGATTCTGAACTTGCTTGCTTTTATATCAGGCAAAAAAAAATAGAATAGTTGTAGCACAGTTATAATTAGTAAGTAAACCGTGGAGTTGAGGTTTGGTAGTACTTTTCTCTGTATCTCTGAACAGACCCTACACATATGTTCTCACCTGTCCTCCCTTCCTCCTCCTCTTTCCTCTCCTCTTCTTTCTCGTCTCTCCTTCCCCCAACTCCAGGTTCACTTAGTTGTTGATGTTCCCTAAAAGTTCAATCCTTTAATCCAGATGTTGGTATTATTCTGCACTGAGGAATGCACTATTTTGGGTGGCAGTTTAAATTGCTTCTCAAGAATTCTTTTTTGATACCTATTTTTAATGATTCAAAACCTTTATTCAAATGTAGTAAGTTAAAAGACAATGAGAAATTTTCACTATTAGAGTTTCTGTATTGTGGAAAAATCATAATAAAGGAATGATGTAATATAATTTTCAAATTGGGTGTTACACACCTTCCAAAGGTCTAAAAAATTGCTACAAGCCTTCTTTTTCAAATGTCTTTGCATATATACATGAAGAGCAGAAATGGAAAGCTGATAAGTAAAATAACTAGGACAGTATCTGCTACGTAGTCGGCATACAAGATAGATGTTGTTATTGTCATTATTCACCTGCTTCCTATCCCTCTCCCTGCAAAAACAAGCAAGCAAGAAACAACTTGCACCATGTCGCACGGCTGGTCTGCCGTGGTGGGGATTTGTGTGCAGTATGTCGACTGGGGAGTGCTCTCGGATCAGTACCTATCGGGGAGTGAAGGAGGCAAGATTGGGCGGGAGGAGTTGGTCTTAGGCTGATCCCACAGGGAGCTTAGAAGCTGGCATGACCCTGCAGAGTTGTCCCTAATTGGAGCAAGGGGTCTCGGGCTTTATCGCCCTGCATCAGTCAGTCGTTGCATTAGGCTGCTCCCAGGAAGGGAGCGTCACCGTGAGCAAGGTGGCTTTCTCAGCTGAGGGGACTTCTGCTGCAGGCTGTCAGTCATCAGCACTCTCTGACCTTGGAGAAATGTGTTCCCTTGTCCTGAGGAGGGGGAATGCAGACAGCATTCCAGAGTCCACTCTACACTGCCTCCTGGGAGAGCGAATGGGACACCAGAGCTCAAGCCGGAAATCTGGAAAACTCTCAAGACCCCGTCCTGTCTCTGCATGTTCTTGAGTCTGTCCCTTTTTCTTTCTTCTCCCTATCTTCCATACGTCAGGGTATCGTATGTCATTTAATTCCTAACTCCGCAATCTCTCTTCCCTCCAAAAGTCTTTCACACTGATGCCAACATAATCTTTCCAAAATATTGGTAATTTCTGCCCTTCCCCAACACCTTGCTGTCAGGTTTCTGTGCCTGCCCTGCATGTTATTCCCTGTGGCTGGATTGCCCTCACCCCTTCCTTTTCTTGATAATTCTTGTTCGTTTGTTACAATTTGGCTCAGCTGGGGGCCTTCCCGGAAGCTCTTGTTGAGCCCTTTTCCTCCTCTTCCTGCTCTTGTCACATCATTTGTCTTCCTGAATTAGATCACTCATCACTGTTTTGTATCGTTTGTTCTCTTTTCTGTCCTCCTCTCTAAACTGCGATTGTGGCCTCATCTTCCCTAGGGGTGGAAATGGTATCTTTCATATCTATAAACCCAGTTCCTAACTGGAGTGCCTAGAGTTCGTTATAGGACCTTAGTGAATGTGGACTGAATAAATGAATGCATGGGGTGAGAGAATGACTGACCAACTCAATCAGTTCGCTCAGAAAGTGCAGCTGAGAGGCGCTGCCAGAGGCTGCCGTGTGTTTGTGTGTAAAACTGTAAAGCAATGGCAGCTTATACTTTTGGATTCAAGTTAATCTGATAGAGTATTTTCATTCTCTTCTTCAAAGTGTCCTTAGATAGGACTAGAGAAACCTCTCAAGCCCTTTCAAAGCCTTGTGGAAAAACTAAATTAAATTAGTAATTATTTTTTGTGTGTGGTGCTACACCCCCAAAAAAGAAGAAGGAACGAACGAGCAAAAGAAAGAAAGAAACAGAAAGCAACTGTGTAATTGTAAAGTTCCTGGTAGAAGTGGTTAAAGACTGGTTTAAACAGAAGTAAGCTGCTTTGGTGAGGAGAGACATTTATTTTATTACTCTATAAACAGTTACTGAGCACTTGACATGTCGCCAGGTTTTCAGTGTGTTCAAATCTGGAAATAGACGATTAAGAAACTGTTTTAGAGCTTTTAGTGTAGTGGAGTCAAAAGGCATAATTAACTATAATAAAGTCTGATAAGTGCTTTAATAAGAATATGTTCTAAGCGCTAGTTGTAGAATCCGAGGGGGGAGACGTGCTGAGGAGGACGAGGAGTGACATCAGGGAATGTTCACGTGGGAAGTGATGTTTGGATTGCTTTTGAAAGCTGAGTAGAAGTTTCCCCAGTGGCGGGAGGTGAGCCTTAGCAGGCAAAGGCTTACTCATCCAGCGTCTATAAATGATAATCAGGTGATGACCGTGTTCCAGGTACTGTTCCAGACACTGGGAATGTAGTGATGCACAAAACTAACACGATCCCTGCCTTTGTGGGGCTGAGACTCCAGCGGGAGACAGGTAGTAAGCACAGGAGGCGTGTGAGAGAAGACTAGACAGGATAAAGGCAGTAGGTGAGACCTGGGGCGGCAGGCCCGTGTAGATAAGGTTGTCAGGCTGTGCTTTCAGGAACCCTAGTCCTGGGAGATCTATGAAAACGGGTTCTGGTGAAGAATTTGTTGAAAAACGCCACCCTGATAAGTTCTGCCCTAAAGAAACTTAGATACTTCTGGATTAAACCAAATCAAACAGTGCATTAGATGAGAAAACCCTCTGAGTCATCACCAGGATTTTGTGAGCTAAAATTCCAAAGGACACACTGTGGGAGGAGCTGGACCAGAGTGTAAGGACCCCAGTGGCCTGGCCGGGCAGGAGGGGGCAGAGAGGGGGACTGTGGCCTGATGAGGACAGCCTTTGGTCCACGATGAAGAGTTGGCGCCCCACCCACGGCTGGGAGCTGGCAGTGCCAGGGTTAGAATTGGATTTTAGGAAAGTTATTCTGGTGGCAGTTTGGCAGCTCTCTTGAGTGAGGAAAGGATAAATCAAAAAGCTTTGCAATAAAACAGAATGATGAGGGCCTGAACAATGGAGAGGAAAAGGTATGTTTTAAAGATATTTGGAGGTGGAATCAATTCAGTCAGATAACTATGTTCATAGACAATGAAGAATGAGTCAGAAAAAGTCTTGGCATGTAATGTTTTAAACGAATAAAAGCATATCTTCAAGAGAGGGAAATTTGCCCCTGATCTGCCAATAAATGAAGGTCACAGCAGAGTTGTAAGGCGGCGATGGCCACGACTAAGCTTGGCTGAGCGCATGAGAAACAGGAGCAAAGTAATATGTTCAGAAGTGTTCCAGACTCTGCATCTCTACTACATTCTCTCTCACCTCTAAGTAACGGAAGGTTAGAAATGAATTAGAAAAATATCTGCATGTCTGCTTTTGAAAGGTTGAGCTTTTTAGGAAGAAACAAGCTTCTTGTCGCTTTTAAATAAGACAGAATATGACCTTGAATTAGGGACAGATTTACTGCAGGTCTGATTGGTGAGGGCAGCGTACCTAGCAGTACAGAACTCGACTCCCCGAAGCCAAGGACGGGCAGGTGGCTCCATTCTGCTGCCAGGTAATCATCTGGACCTCACTGGCAGGCACTGAAGCAAAAGGCAGTGAGGAAGTTGCAGATGGCAGGGAATATTAGAGAGCATTAGGAAGAGAGAACAAAGTGTGGCTCAGAGTTATAAAATGTTATCTATGTTTCTATTTTATATATATGTATAAGTGCGTGTGGATGTGTAAATAGAAATATAGCACTTCCCACCAGTATTTCCCATCACCTGTGTTTGTCAGCTGGCTCTGTTCTATCAACAATCAAATGAGAAGCACATGGCCTTACTTGCTCTGTGTTCCTCCACTGGAAGAATGTCTTGGTTAGCCGCTTGATTAGAATTCAAAACCAAAACAGTAATTTGCCCTGAGGATGAAAGAGTAAATGAAATGTAATAAATGCTTTTACCAAACTTAGCAAATACAAATATGATGAACGTGTTCTTATAAGGGTAACAAACTGCATTGTTTGGGGAAAAAAAACATCTAATATTCTCCTTGGTGGACTTTAGTCAGCTGATAAAGAATAGTTAATGTAGACAGAGAGAAGTTAAAGAATGTGACAAAGCATAGTAGTTTGGCATCACTATTCCTCTTAATTTTTGTAGCCTTTTGATTACTGACAAACTGGATTAGAACAATAAATAGATTGTTACACTTGACATTTTGTACCTTAGTCTGGAAATACTGGCATTAAAAACCAAAAGTGAGATTGCTATTTGAGCAATATTCTTAGATCTTCACAGAAATTTTTTATTTGAATAGTAAGCTTGTGTCTTCCAATAAGGCTTTATTTGATATGATTGCTCAAATTGTTTGATTATATATTTTTCTAAAGCAGAATTAGGTAACTTCAGCCTAGGCATCAGAATTGGAACTTGATTTTTTTCCTCCTTAGAGAACTGTTCTTTTGGTGTTAATACTGTACGTATACGAGAGGAAATCATGCTGTGCTCTGGCTCTTCCAGAATGGAACAGGAAGATTGGAGAGTTTGTGTCATTGCTCGGTGCAGCACCCTTTGTGAGCTGTGGGTTACACTTCGATGTTTACACGCCATGTAAATAGCAAGCTGTGGACTCCATCTCATTTACCCTGTTTCTCTGGCTTTCCATATTTTTCTTCCACCTGGTTCTTCCATCTTCCTGTTGTTTCCTTTTGTCTCCACATTTTTTCCTCTCCGTGACTTTCCACCTGTGGTTAGTATGTGTTTTCCTCACAATTCTATTTCTGACCCTCCCTCTGTCCACTCCCTGCCTGCTCAACACCAGCCATGGGGAGCTGTCCCTTTAAGAAGGGCAAAGGCCAGTGTGTGAGGAGAGAGGTCTGGCCCTTCGGAAGCTGTGCTGGCGAAACCAACACGGAACCAGCACTGTCAGAAAGGACTGTTGCCTGACCACACCTTCATTCTGGCTCCTCTACAGAATCTTTGTTTTCTTTTAAAGATTTTAATGTCATATTCAATGTATGACTCTAACAAAAAAATATATATAAACAAGCACATTATGAATTAACTCCCTATATGCCACCCCCTCAAAAAAATCACATGAAAAAGAAAACAAGGTTAGGTAGGTAAGTTCAAAATTAACGCATTGTGAAATATTCCCACATCCAGTATTTCTTCGTTCTTGAGAAAACATCAAAGAACACTTTCAGTTTCAAAGGAAAGCACACCACTCTTGGTTCCACTCTGATGGCCTTCTCAGGGTCACCGTGTTCTGGCTGTAAGTCAAGCACACTGTCCACAGCCCTGAGACATGGCCTCTTCTGTGCTTGAAAAAAAAAAAAGTTCCTTGAATTACGACTACACAAAAGATTTAAATTCTAAATGAGACCAACTATTCCTAACACGCTGAGTTCCAGGAAGTGAGGATGGCTCAGGAATTGTACTCATCATGCGTTCCCGCCGTCACTGCAGAACCACGCCTGTCCTGCCTCGCTGGTGAGCAGGGGCCTCTCAGCATCTCTGCATCAGCACGGAAGTGGTTCCCTTCCAGGGGTACAGAAAACACACCGGAGAGAATTTAGCTTTCATCCCAAATTCTGTTCCACAGAGTCTGCCTCAGGAATCTGTCCTTGGATTTGGCTGTTTGTTTTCCATGTGCCTATTTTTGCTTCTGTTTCACAAACTGAATTTTAGTGTCTTGCTCATACCTCAATTCTCCTTTCCCCTCCTTTAGTTTTTAGCTTTGTATTTCCTGCCTTAGAGTCCTCTAACCCCTCAGCAAATTGCACCAGCACCATCCTCAAAATAGACATACCTGTAGAATATCTTTATGGTGTTTGCCAGTGATGTCTTCATCAGAAAATTTAAGAAAATAAGATGCAGGAAAAGTCCGTCAAGTCGTGCTCCATATACACATGGTAGCATATCGGAATCACTTGTGGAAATTTTGAGGTCCGTAGAGGGGGTGTGCATCTAAGATGCTGCTGGCTCTGAGAGACTTCAGGGGTCATACTCGTGTTGCTGTATGAAAAGCATCTGTTAATCTTATTTTGGCCTTTTACATTTATTTTACATGCTAGCTTGTTACTTATATATTGGCATTTTATTGAGTTTTAAAACTAATTAGTTTTATTTGGGAAATCAGTCGGAGTGGAGAGGGGTTGAGTGATAGGTAATGCATTACTCCAGAACATTGGGGAACAGGTTCCTGTCGAGCATTTTCATGTAGAGCAGCTGTTTTTCAAAATAGCTCATGGCCGTTAAGTGGGAAATTGTTCTCTCTCCAGATCTGACCACTTCTCACCACGACTGTTAGCACCTGGTCCGAGCCTCCGTCGTCAAGCCCTGCACTCCTGTCATGAGCCCCAGGGTCTGCCCCCGCCCCCTCGAGTCTCTTCCCCACACAGCAGGCAGAAGAGTCCTGTTAAAAATGTTAAGTCGGTTCCTGTCATGCCTGTGCTTAGAACATTGCAGTAACTCCCCACTTAACTCGGAGAAGAAGCCAAACTTCGTTCGTTGGTCCAAAAGACCCTTCTCTTTCTCTCTTTTTCTTTTCCTTTATCTCCTTAATGTAGATCATAATGTGAAATTAAAGTGTATATTTTTATAAGTTGTTGGGTTTTTTGAGTAACGTTTCACTTTTTCTATCTCAAATTAAAAACATATTTTTTCTATTCCTCTTAAGGAAAACAAGATCATTAAGTTGCATACAATTTTTAAAATTCTTAATTCTTTTTGCAGTAAATGGCCCTCCCTAGACAGACAAGAGGATAAATTTCGTCATATCTGAAATGAAGATTATAATACCTCCCAGTAATACCTAATCTCCTCAAAGCAGTCTTTCTCTTAGATTTCTCCTATTAGCTCATTTCTTGTCCCCCATAGCTCCATTACTTGGTGTTCTTTCTCCTTCCCTAGCTTCTCTCCTCAGGCCTAAATTTGTCTTTCTTTGAATGCTTTTTCAGGCAGTGAAAAACACTCTACAGTCATTTTTTTCCCATTATACCTTTACATATGTGCAGACTTTCGTCCACTCAAATATGCTGTGACATGATCAGTAAAGTTGTTTAAGGATAGATGGTTAAATGATTTATTTACGGATGTGCAAGAAAATTTCAAATAAAAACTCTTCCTGGAAAGATAAAGCAAAAAGTAAGAGGAAAAGTAAATGATTTTGTTAAGGAAGAGCCTTCTCTGAGAGTGGAGCAGGGCATGGGGTGGGGTGGAGGGATTAGTATGTGATTAATCTAAATTTAATTTTTTTGATGGAACTTAAAATTTCAGATAGATAAATCTACTTTTCTCCTAATCTGCAGCTTATGTCAATTTTCCTTAATAACTTTTACATATATGTATATCACCCAACTAGATATTTTTATTAGTATCTTTCTTATAAGTATTTCTTCATAGCATGTTTCCCAAATATGTATATTAGATAGTTTGTGTATAATGTTACATATTTACTTTGCAAGGAAGCTATTTAAATATATTACTTCTATTTTATGTAGAGATAAAGAGAGAATAAGAAATGTATCTACATTTGGATTCTTTCTTTAACATAAAAGGAACTTATTATGTACCACATAGTTGAGCTTTTTGTTTATTTCTGTGGATTCATTTTCTCTTCAGGTGATTTATGACATCATTTAAACAACTTTATGTTTGAAGTCTTTGCTTCTCCAAAATTGTAATTCACAGATATTCATAAATTGGTATCATTGATGTTTGCCAATAATCAATTGCAGGTTTATTTCAACACAGTTTGAATTCTCTTTGTAAAAACATTGGCAAATATGAACTCAGGATATTAGAACTATTTAGAAAACTTTGTGACTTTATTCATTTTTAAAAATTTATAGTCATTCCTTTTAAATTGATTTTTCATTTTTTGTCTAATAATTCAAGAAAAGTAAATAGGTCACATAGGCAGAAGGGCAGGATCCTGGGTGCTATGATTGGTTAGCGTTTACCCAGGTCTTTCACATAGGATTTAATAAAAGGTGACCTGAAATTCAGAAATGTAATCTATAAGCCACTCAGAGAAAAACAATTGGTTTAAGCACAATCTTGTCACTATTATATGATGCCCATTCTGCAACTGTAATTTTTTTGTGTATCTGTCAAAAGATGTAAGCTATATTCAATAATGAGGATAGCAAGAATCCGAGAGTTCGTGCACATTTCTTTTCGTCATAGGAAGGTCAGCCTTTTGCAAAGTGATAGAAATTAACATTTCTCCAGAATTGTATTTCCCTCTCGTTTGAGGCTATCTTTTAATTCCAGCATTTTACTGTATTTGATAAACAGGCCAAGTATACATTTTATTTATTTGGTGGGGAGGTGATGAAACTTTACAAATTTCAACTGGCATTGCACTTTGCTGATAAGAAGGGGAGTTTGCACCACTGTGAAGAGATTACATGAAGTAGAATTGGAAAGCAAATTGTATTTACAAAAGATAGGATGATGTTCCTAATAGGTGTTCAGAATAGACTATTCGCTCTCATATTCTGCTGAGCTTTACTAGAAATAACTTCATTTCAAAAAAGGACAAATCTGATTGAAGGTAAAAGCATTCCCTCTCCACAGATACTCATCCAAAGGGTTTACATTTAAATTTTCCTGAGGTGCACGCAGCTGTATTTTATGCTGTATCTGTATAAACTGGTAATGTGGAAAATAAAAATCTAAATAGTATACCTGATTGTTCATGCACCAACTATTTAGATTACTAGATTTATATCTACAGTTTTGAAAGAGATGTTGCAATATGACGTTCTGACAATAACTGTCAAAATCATAATGCTAGGATCTAATTTCAACTTGTCTAGGTAAAGTTATTGAAATTCACAGTTCGCAGGTCAGAAAGATCACTTACTATCTCTTGTCATCTTTGGATTAATGCTGACCCAAACAGCTACTGTATAATGTCAGAATTATCACAGTGTTCAGGCTGCAGAAGTACAACATGCTACATGATTTCATACATTTCCTGTCTGGAATGAAGATTATGAAAAGGCCAACAACCATGAGCTACTGTGGTTTAGGAAAAACAATTCTTAATTTTTCTTTCTCTTTTTCCCATTCATTTTAGATTTTGGATTTAGTAAAGGGGACACATTACCAGGTAGCCTGTCAGAAGTACTTCGAGATGACACATAATGTAAGTACATTTTTAATCTTTATAGCCTTGGTCTTTGTCTTTTGTTACTCCATGTTTCATTCAGGGTTTTTAGCTGCAGCATGAGAAACTACTCTAGCCATTTTCAACAGAAAGGGGTTTATTATACGGTACTAGCTAGCTTATAAAATTTATAGAAGGGCTAGAGAATCAAGCCTGGATGCTACAGAACCAGGAATATTGTAACTGGGAGAAGCTGCATCCTGAGAAAACCCGTCTTCGCTACAGCTGCCACCCACCACTCCACATCTAGGGGTGAGACTGAGGGTCGGTAAACTTTTTCTACAAAGGGCCAGGTTGTAGAAATTTTAGGCTTTATGGTCCATATGCTGTCGGTCACAACTGCTCAGCTCTGCTGTTGTAGGGCAAAAGCAGCCATCCACAGTACGTAAGGGCAGAGGCCTGGCTGCGTTCTGGTAGAACTGCATTTATAAAAGCAGTTAGTGGGCTGGATTTGACTCAAGGCCTCAGTTAGCCAACCCCTGGAGTAGATCTAGAACTTTCGTCACAGCTGCCCAGAAGAACCAAAGGCTTTTGCCATCTTCCTTGCAGAAAATGTGATTCTTCAACTTACGGCTGCCACCTCATGTTACCCGAATCTGCTTCCCAAGTCTCGTGTTTACCTGCATGGCAGAACCTAGGTTACACGGTGGACCCTCAACTGAAAGGAGTCAGGGAAATGTGTTTGGTTTTTGTCTTGCCAGCCTCCTTAGTACGAGAAGGCCTACTAGAAGCTTCTGAAAGATGTAGAACAAAGGTCACAAACTCAGAGGCCTACAGAGGTCAGGCAAATAACCCAAAAAAGTGAAGCCGGCTGAGATTAACACAAGAGAGTGTGGTAGGAACTGTGGTACACTGAAGATTCGTGTCCTCTTAGAGGCATTCACATTGGTAAGCTTTAAGACCCTGTGCAGGCCGACAGAACCCATCTGTAGGTCGCATTCAGCCCAGCAATCCCCAGTTTGCAACCAGTGATCCTGATGATGGCTTCCTAACCTAGGGCACATGTCCGAGAATGCACTGGGCGGTCCATGCACCTCTTGAAACATTTGTTTGTGTGTACGTGTGTACATTTTTCTTTTTTGGAGTCTTTGGTATTTATCAGGTTTCAAAGGGATCCATAACCGTCCCAAGAAAGATATTGCATTTATTGAATTCATCATCAGCTACAATGCTATGCTAAGTTTTATAATCATTTTCATGTTTTCTATTTAGTTTGCATGAAATAATTTTTCTATTGTGGTTCTATAGTTGCAGAATTTCTTGGTAAAATATTTCATAGGGAAAATATATCCTATAATATTACCAATAATGATGAAAATAATAATATCAGCCAACATCTATAGAACCCTTAATGCACGCCAGACACAGCACTAAGTACTTCGGGCACATTAGCTCTTTTCATTCACACCGCAGTACTATTGCTAGGTACTGTTTTAGCCCCGTTTCTGAATAAAGCTTAGAGCTGCTGAACGACCTGTGTAAAGTCATACTGCTCTAAAGGGATGGAACTCAGATTTGAACCAGGCTGTTGAGTAACTCATCTAAAGCTTATAAGCCTAACCATGACTCTGCTGTTCTGTAGTATCTGGTACTGGATTTGCAATAATGGCTGTTGGGGTCTTGAGCATTTTTCTGTCCAGATCCATGATCCAACTTTCATAGTTTACATTAAAAAAAAACCACATAGTGGTTCTACATGACCGTGACTAGCCCGAGGCACCACAACTGGTTAATGGGGATCTTGAACTAGAACCTTGGTCGATGGCGGGCCTAGTCCTCTTTCTCTCACCCCTAAATGCTGAAAATACGGTTCTTATTTAAAAAGAAAGAATTTGTTTTTATAAAATTTAAAGAACTAAGCATCAATAAAATAATAAACAACAACAAATTCTCATTAATTTTATCAGAATAGGAATCTCTCCAGAAAAGCCACGTTTGATATTTTCAGCACCAATTTTGCATGGCTCTTTCCCTTGAAGACTGTAGTCCCTAATTTGCTTGCTCAGCTTGAAAGTTTTCATTCCATGCATGTTCTTAATTAGAAAGGCCCACAAATAATGAAGGGGCCTCAGAAATTCCACAAGTTGAGGTCTTTTATTCAGCCTCTTCCCTTTTTTTGTGTTATAAAAATTAGATTTAAACATTGCATCTGTGACATAATCGCTAAAAAGTAAGAAATATATTTTTTTTAGTTCTCAAATCTGTGTTTGTAGTATCTGTCCTATTGATTATTCCTGTAAGAGTATTACTACTATTGCCAGTTTTTAAAACTTGCCTTAGATTAATGAAGATATTGAAAAAACATGTCTAAATCCTCTCATATATAGAAATTGTCTAACTTAAACCACACGTAAATCAATGAAATAAAAAGCCTGTTCGTGTTCACTAGATGTCTCATTATAGATTTTTAGATGTGAATATCTTTTCGTTAGTTTTTCTAATTTGATTTAAAAATAGAATCTATTTTTATTGTCAGGCTTCTGCCATCCTACCTGCTGTCCCCCTCACGCCCTAGAAAAAATCCTGTTTGTTTTCCCAAGGCCTGTGATCAAACTCACTTTAATGAAGTTTTGAAACTGAACCGGTTCACGGAGAGTATTTGCAGCAGCACAGTGATCATTCCATATGGCTGTTTTGGTAATACCGGCTGCCTCGTTATATGCTGTCATTGCAAAACCTCTTGATTAAAAACCTGAATATCCCATAGGTAACACAATATTGCTTCTATTCCTTCAAAATCTACCTTTACTAGGCAGAAATATGAGACCTGTGTTTGTGTGAAGGTCATTGCAAAATGTGTTGATTCCAAGCAAATGTTTGCGAGATACTCACTTACTATATGTCAGAGCTGGCCTGCTTAAAACCCGTTTTCCTCAGTATTTTTAGGGAGCAGTGTTTTATACCGCAGTGTATTTTTTTCTTTTCGGCATACTCCATGTGTAAATGAAAACACTAGGCCTTGTGTAGGTTAGCCTCTGAATTTTAATTGAAAATAGTTTCTTTAGAAATAGTCCTCTTTAGGCGCTGAGTCATTCAGGAAACTTTTCCAAAGAGCTGAGCATAATTTTTTCTCCACTGTATAAATCTTTACAGAAATCTTGTTAAAATCAATCACACATTTTCCTGCAGTCTTGAACAGGATATACGAAATACAGTTAAGCTATTTTGTAATAACTCAGGGTCATTATCTGGGCTACAAGCCACATCGTCTCTCACTTGGATCAGTGCAGTAGCTGCCATCTCATTTCCCAGCGTCTACAACACATGCACCATTCCAATCTTTGTCCTCCACACAGCTGCTAAAGTGATCTTTAAAACAGAAGACTCTGATCATTTCACTAACCTGCTTAAAAAACCTTAAAAGGCTTTCCCATTGCCATCTTTCTTAAGATGAAATCCAAAATTTATAATGTAGCCTATGAAGACCTCCATCCCACCCCCTTCATCTAGACTCCAACTATATGATCTTGTTTCAGATCCTTTACAGCACTTATGACTTCCAAGCTAATGTGGCAGAATGAAAATGCATCACAGAATTTCCCTCTCACGATATTAACAAAATGTACAAAACATAAAAAAACCATTAGCCACAAAGAAAAACATCCCCAATAGTAACCAAATAAGAAAAAAGGCAAGGAAAAATCAGATTTGCAGCCGACAAAATCGTAAAAATTTCCACTTAATAGTTCCAAATCTAGAATGAATAAAACTGAATGTTCCTGTCTTTTTTTAATGAGGAGTAAAGGAGACAGCTACTGACTCTTAAACAGAAGTAGTGAAATGGGAGATTTAGATGTGGATAATTCTCTTTCTCTCTTTTTTCTAATTTGATTTTAAAGTAAAATCTATTTTCATTCTGTTTGGTTTATTCTCCTTCCTTTCACCCGAAGAGACTCTTAAGTTTATTTTCCTGAGCAAGATGAAAGGAAACTGAATGGTGACCAATTACACTTCCTTCAGCTAAAACTAAAAGTGAAAGAAAGAAGGCACTCAAAAGACAACCCATCCTAGAAGAAAATACACTCTAGTAAACAGAAGGAAACTCTTCATAATTTCATCATGCTGTCAAGCAACTTAATAGACCATACGTTCAGTAAAATAAGCTTAACAAAATGAGTTAAGAAAGGACAATCACAGACGTAAGAGGGAAAGTTGAGAAACATAACATCATCCAGAACCATGGTACAGGCCCTCATTTCACAACCTGTGCCACTGTCTTAGTTGGTTAATGAAAATGTTAATTAAAATGGGGAATCATTAAAAATAAGCACATTCCGTAAACATATTTTCAGGTTAAAACATTTAAATGTTTATTTGCTAATCTTTTGATCTAAGGGCAAGGTCTTTCATTTGAGTATAGTTTTGGGATTGGAATTCTATTTCATCTTTTTCTTCTTAAACCGTATCTGTAATACACCATTGCCAGTTTGGGTTTCTTTAAGGTGGA
This sequence comes from Equus przewalskii, assembly GCF_037783145.1. Taxonomy (NCBI): domain Eukaryota; kingdom Metazoa; phylum Chordata; class Mammalia; order Perissodactyla; family Equidae; genus Equus; species Equus przewalskii. Next base: position 54,820,916 of record NC_091849.1, read on the forward strand.
AAAGGAACTCATGATACATACAAAGCAATATGTTTTTTTCCCTATCCTTTTGAGAATTCAACTTTTTTTTTAAGTGATTTGCCTTTCTTGAGTCTTTCCCAAAGCATTTAATTTAGATTTCATGGAACCAACCAACTCTTTATTTTTATATTCATATTTCTTTGGTTTTCCCCATAGCAACCTTATGACATAGCCACTATTATTGTCTCCATTTCATCGATGAGGAAACTGAGGCTTATAAAGATTAGCAGATTTGAGTTGGTCCACGTTGAAGTCTAATAATTCAGTTTAATCCAGAGAGTCATCTGTGATGATAGATATATTGAAATTTTAACAACTTGAAACAAGGTAGAGAAAATCCTCAATATGTAATTATAGCACAAGGTGCTAGATTCTTTTTGCATGAAATCATACCACTATTTTTTTCATAATCTTTATAGCCAAGTTTCGCGCTAGAAATAATATTGATAATGATATGATTGCAAGTTTATTTGACTTTGCATAAAACCTCTTAAAACAGATTTCAGAACAACTAAGTGATCTAGCCAAAAGGCCTGAATTCTTCACACAAAACCAGTTAGTAGTTCTGTATAACTTTCCATAAACCATGTAATCTGTTTAGGCCTAGTTTCCTAGTCTGTACAAGGAGGAGGTTCAACTTAAAGGATCCCCAAGGATTTTCTAATCTCTAATGTTCTCTCTTTATAAAACAGGAAGCCTCTGATTGAGGTGTGCTAAGCAATAAACTTACTTTTCATGAAACTCTTTGTAAAATGCAAACTTTATGTTTTATCTCCCAGTTTTTAATGAATTGAATGAAAACTCAAATAAAATAAAGAAGTTCTCAAATGACTCCATTATTAATATAAATTGTAGATATGTTGTAAAACATTTTGAAATTAAGCAGCAAAGTAGCAAATAAAAGTTTGTTCTTAGTGATCAGGGTAATAACTCTTAAAATAAATCAGTCTCTACACTATCAATGTGCTATACACTGAAGTCACTATAAAATCATCAGCCCAAGATGTACTAAGAACTGACTAAAGAAAATCAGGACTCCTGGGGTACTCAAGTAGGTATTAGCAGAAAAGACTTTGTTTCTGTCTATTGGTCCACTTGTTAGGAGGATTCGTTCTCGACCAAGACGAGAACTCCTTTAACCCTCTACTAATCAATTTTAATCTACCCTCAGACTGTACACAGCTCTAATCACGTCACCTCCCTTCTTCAGGATTTCTAGTGACTCCCTGCTGCCTGCAGAATTCGATCTGGACTACTTACCGTGGTTTTCAAGGCTCTCTGAGGTCTGGCCCCAGCCTGTCTTTCCAACCTCATTTTCTGTTATTCCCCTCTCTATGCCTTTCACACCAGGCCATCTGAACTCTTTGCTTTCCCTGGACATTCCCTCTTCACTGTGCTCATGGGGTCCTGCTGCTTGGATTGCCCTTGACCTCATTATCCCAGCTTTTGACTCTCCCCTTCTTTCCAGATTCAACTCATACAGCACTTCCCTAGCAAAGCCTTCCTTGGTCTCCCCAGCCAGCATGTCCCTCTAATAGGGAATATAATAGGGCTTTATCTGTGACCCTTATCACTTCTTCATTCTTGACAGAGCTTTTTAAGTATGTGACCTTCTAGACTGAAAATTTCTTTAGAGTTTGTCAATCAAATGCATTCTTGAATGCTGAAAAACTATTAGTTCATAACGTGGCCTCGTCATAGTAAGTCTTCAAGTAATATGTGAAATGTCTGATTGGTATACACTGGTTAGTTTCGGGCTCAACTGACCAAATAATTTTAGATACCTACTGTGTGCAAGTCACTTCAGTACAAAGAGTGAGACATAAAAATGTTGATAAATATAAGACAGGTGAACAAAAGAAGTGTAATCACTTCTCGGCTTATAAAAAATATAGAGTGAAAATACCCCCTAACAGAAAAAAGAGCAGACTAAGTAAGTCAAGCAAAATGATATTCTTTGTGTTGTCAACCCCAACTGCAGAAGACAAGGAGCCCAGGTTGACTGTTACATGTGATCAACTCAGTCTGACCCACTGGTTGAATGTGAAAAAGTGACTCATGCAGGAGGTTCCCATTCAGGAGACACTTCCTTGTAAGTGTTGTCTTGCTGTCATGTCACACCCCAATAGAGAACACCACAAGCTGGTAAAGGTTGACATGTTTTAAGGAATGAATACAACATAAAGTTATTGACTTTGACACAAGGATGTGGCAGCAGAGTACACTGGTTGTGAACATGGACTCTGCTAATTCATATCCCATCTCCAGCCCTGCCAGGGTATGATCTTGTGCAAGTTACTTAAGCTCTCTCTTTCTCAGATACCTCATCTGGAAAAGTGGAAAAATATTGATAGTCTACCCTCAGGGAGCTCTTATGGCTGTTAACTGAGTATATACATGTGTGTGAATGAGTGTGTGTGGTTATGCCACTTAGAATAATGTCTGGCACATAGTAGGTATTAAGTAGCACATAGTAGGTATTAAGTAAGTGCTTGCTACTATTAAGAAATATATTTTTGTTCACCATTAGTACATTTTAGAATCAAAATGTACAAAAAGTAGTGCTTGCTGAATCTTCAAATACAAAAAGTATTGAGACCTTCATAAAGGCTTATTGAGTATTAAAGGCACAGAGTAATGGGTAATCTGAAATGATATTCATAATTTAAGTTGAGTACTAGTATTTAAGAAAAGAGATAGTATAAAACTATGAACGTGGTCATGTTTGCATTAAGCCACAATGAAAATTACAAAAAGAAAAAGATTTTCTATAAAAAGTAAGACCAGGGAAAGCCCAAGATTTGAGTGAAGAAATTACATTAAATTAGGTTGCTTTTTCAGAGTTCGTATTATACTAAATGGGAGTGCATATGCCAGACTTATAAATAAGCTCTAAAATATCAGTGGTATCAGAGACCAGTTTCAAAGTTGTGTCTGTGTTTATATCCATTCTCTGTGATTCTAGAATGTTTAAATATCCCCCCTCCTTTTTTTTTTAACAAGTATTTATTGACTGACAATATGCCAGGCATTTTGCTTGGAGCTGCCTTTGAGCCATCTGAGATGCTGAGCAGGAGTTGGATATGGAACTAGAGTTGGATAGGGGACGGGAGCTAAGTGCAGAGGTTTGGGCTGGAAATACAAATGCAGGAGCCATTCGTGTTCAAGTAATAGTTGAAGCTCCCGCTGAATGAAATCGTGTAAGTAGTGGATTCAGTGTTACGAACGGGAACTGCTGGGATCCATGTTTCAGATATTAAATAAGTTTTGAATGAGGTCTGGATGGCTCGTGAAGCCCTGTGTTTATGCTTTTGCTGTGTATTAATTCGATACGCATTTGCCTCCCTGCACAGGTGGATGATTGCGGCTTTTCTCTGAATCATCCTAATCAGTTCTTTGTCGAGAGCCAGCGGGTTCTAAATGGTGGTAAAGACATCAAGAAGGAGTCCATCCCACCAGAAACTCCTCAGCCCAAACAAAGTGCCCAGAAAACCAAGAATGCCTCGTCTGCCCTGGCCTCTCTAAATTCCTCTCTGGAAATGGATATGGAGGGACTAGAGGATTATTTCAGTGAATGACGCTTGAGCAGTTAGCAACGCTTCTTCTTCAGGAGCTTTCATTTCCTATTTTTAAGATGCTGCCTTTTTCTTATTTAACCTTTTTGTCCACTGCCCCCTCCACCCCACCCCAGCCCACCCACATGTACACACACTTCATAGGAAAACAGGCTTCAGGTAAAAACAAAGACCTCCATTGCATTTTGCTTTAACAAAAGGGAAGAGGAAGAATTTCTCTTCAAATCCAACACTCGAATGCTGTGACGTAGTCCTGTTTTAGGAGCTAAAACAGCTTTCCAGACTGATTACTGTCCCTTAGATACAACAGGACGGAAAATGACTTTAACCCTTATCACTAATTTTGACCTAATCCTTTTCTGGACCAGTTTTTTGCTAATAAATATCAAAATGTATATGTGTGTGTGTGTAATTGCAATAGTCATATTAGGTCATAACAGGTTGGACATTACCTAAGTTTTTAAAGTGAAATTTTGGAATATCTAACACACTGCCAATCACCAATGAAGATTTTAAACTCCTTTTTCTTTTTCTTTTTCTTTTTCTTTTCTCTGTTGAGTTGGCCATTTGTGGTTATTCCACATCAGCAAGGAGAACTTTTGCCCCTCTGAGTGGCAGCAAACTCCAGTGAAATGAATCATGACTTGGGAATGAAGAGAAACAGAATTTGTATAGTAGTTATAGTATTAGCAAATAGAAGTGTTTTGTTGTATAAAATGATGGTGCTCCTTATCTGCTGTCATTTTCCATTCACTCTGGGGGTAGGTTCATGCAGAATAGACAATTACTGAAGCAAGAAGATTGTACAGAAAGTGAGTATTTCTTCATTCCACCCTCCAACTCCCACACCTTATGGTTTCTGTGATTGCTGTGAATTGCCAAATAAGTTTGATAAATTCATTAACTTTGGTAAGGAATATTCGGATATTTACAGTAAGCCCCTCCTTCCAGTGCCAGCAGTGGAATTGAGTGGACGTTGCGGATGATTTCAGACGTAGTAGGCTAATGCCTGCTCTCTCTGCCTGCCTTCAGCAAGCGGGTAATGCCCTTCATGCACGTCGCAGCCATGTCCTTGTGGAGGCCCTTATCCAGCTAACTGATCCCTCCCCGTGGTCTACTCGCCCAGAGGATTTGGGGCTGTTAGAAGAGAGACCCAGGTTGAAGTGTAACCCTTCCTCACCTATTACCTTGGATTAAAGAGAAATATTACTCTATTTCTGTCCCGTCTTCCTAGTGAAGAGGGTCCCTTTTCCTTGATCTTCTAGAATCAGATACTCACTAAATTGAAAAGAGGACATGATATTCAGAAAACTGACTGTGAGAAGAGCACATTTTAAATGCTGTGAAAAAGTGCAGCAATATAAAAAGGCTTTAAACAGGATCAGATCAGCAGAACCTAGAAATGTCAGCTGATCGGGTTTTTATTTTAGGCCGCTGAGCAAAGATTTCTTGGAATATTTAGCAACATATAATTAAATGAGATACTATCTGAGCCTTTACTTGTCTTTGTGAATTATTATTACCTAGTTCAGAAAACAGTATTATTCCACTACAAATTACCCCTATAAATCTCTCCCTTCTGAAACCATCTGCTCGTGCTTTTATCATGGATTCTTCCCAACAGGAATCTGATGACTGTTGACCACTTTGTCCATGAACTGCAAAACCACAAGGCTTTTTTTCTTTTTTAATGTTAAGAACAAGTGCTACATGGGGCTGTTTTAATGACAGAATTAAGTTAGCTTTAGAAAGCCCCGCATAGAAATGTAGGTCTCCGTCGTATTAAAAGAAGGGAAATGTTAGACGCAGTCTCGGTGCTGTAGTTCAATGAGAAATCTTACGACAGGATATTTCATATCTGGCAACATTTTGCAAGGCTGTCTTTTTCTTCTGCCTCATGTTCTCCTTTTATGGAGCCTGCGCTCCCAGCTGAAAGGACGGAGCCATTAACAGCACACGAGCTGTGTCTTAGGTGACTATTTATTTTATAATGGCAGCCCCGAGAATTTCTCATCCTACTTGAATGTTTTATGTGTCTAGTCAAACTCCAAAATAACACTAGTTTAAATATTAGTTGTATTACAAGTTCAATTTCCTTGTAATAAGGTCTGATCTCCTGTCATGTATTATACAGAAGAATATATAAATATTTTGTGAAGTCTATAGATTAGAGGATAGGGTTAGAGGTTTGTAAAAGAAGATAGAAATTAATGCCTTGCTGGTGCTTTTGGAATGGGGAAAAGCAATTTATGCTTCACGCTTCACAGGTCTTGACAATTTTGATTTGTTTTCTTTGAAAGCAGACCTGTTTGAATCGGATGATGTAGGAAGAACCCAAAAGAAAAAATCAAAAGCCAGCAGCCTCGTTTCAAAACAGTAGCCAATGAAAAAGAATATGAGTCTTCCAGGTTCTTTTAACTTCTAGCCTTTTATTACCTCTACAAGGAGGAGAGGCTGTATGAGTATCAGAGACGAGAAAAGAAACAGCAGAAGAAAGAGACAAAGTTGGAAATTTGTTGCTGGTTGAAGCACTGACATTGTTAGTGGCGGTTCTATCATATTTCTTTTATGTTGTTTCTCCATAATGTTTCTCACTCTGCCCATACAGTACAAAACTCTTAATTGCAATGTGCATAAAAGAACACTAGGAAGATTTTAAATAAACTTTTTAGGACTGCTTCTATTATAGAGTCATAAAAGTGAATAGTTATAGATTTTGAAAGAGAGGGAGCAAAATAAAGCAATGGGAAAGATCTTTAATTCATAGAGAGTTTTAATAAGCTGCGGGATTTCTTCCTTTCTCTAAAAGCATTCAGAGTGTCTTCCTTGTTACACTGCTGTCTTACTGATACTCGGGGTCTTTGCAAGCAAACTTCTGTAATTCTTTGCAAAGAAGAAAAGAAAACTTCTGGGATTTAAGCTTGAAAGGCGAAATGAGACAACTCTAACGTTCTGGTTTGGTTAGAGTCTACTGTTTGCAAATTTAATCAAGGTCTTCCACAGGCATGAGCTCGACATTAAATTTAAGTGCCCATTAAAGGGAGGGTTTGACAGCAGTTCTGAACGTGAAGCTCAGTCTGAGGACATCTTTACAGCTGGAAGGGGAAAAAAAGTTGAGAAGCCTCAAACCACCGTGGTAATTAGATCCGTTTGTTAACTTCCTTGCTAATGTTGGCAAAAGGAGGGAGAGAGAGGGCTGAGGGAGACGCAGGAGGGGCTGGGACAGGAACCCGCTGTCGGGGGCTCCCTAGAGAAACTGGCGAGCATGTCCTGGGCTGCAGAGAAAAATGGCAAATAGCCCCTCTGACAAATGAGTGAGACGGGCAATTATCTCAAGAACTTCATTTGGTTTGTCTCCTTTTCAGCGCACATAGAGAACCATGGTGTGTGAAAGGTGCATTTTGAACAGGCGTGGGGGTTTGGTTCAGGCCCTTTGGAAGATGCCGAGCATTATTTCGGAGGGGGTCTCCCCAGTACATTGTTGGCCCGAAGAGTCAGTGTTGCCCACAAGGGTGTCTGACTTCAATTCAGGTAATCACTTACTTAGCACAGCATCTGGCTTCTTTGTGATATTGAGTTCCTTTTTGACAAGTGGCTATTGCCCAAGTCTAAGTCTTTTCACCATAATTGGTGTTGTAGGCAATTAGCTTTGTGACTCTATGAAAATCTTGTCACCTGCGGGAAATCATCTTCCCACATCATCTGACCTTCCTACCAAACGTGACACTATTTCCTGTTAGTGAATTTTCTTTCTCTCCCATAAGCTCTTTTTGTCCATTGCTTCGTGCCGTTTTATTTTCTCCAAGAACTATCACTGTAGGACCTTACCAAAGGCTAAAGGATACGTCTGTCTGTAAAGCTTCTGAATTTCCCCTGAGCCTCCAATTGCAGGTCTGTTTTTGAACATTGATGACAAGGTAATGAAACAACATTGGTAATAAATGCATGATGGAATTTTCAATTCAGTCCTGAGTTTCTAGATAGTCATTCATCGTAATAGAACTATGAGGCTCTTCAAGCGTTTTTGGTTGTTTTTCTTTTTTTAGTTTTGCAGTGAAAGCTTAGAGAGATAAATTCAGCAAATGATGCATTTAATTTAAGACTGTGTAATAAGAAAACTAACCATCTAATGCAAATTTTCCTTATTCCCCACCACCTTTTTTTTTAATTTTACCTTCCACTTTGGTCATAGAGGATACGAAGATCTTCATTACTGAGTGGAAAGGACATGGTGCTACATGCTTCTCTTTCATCTTCCCTCTCACTGCAGAGAATTAGAATGGTGACTTAATGATCCTCCACCCTTAACTTTTGGTTCTCTCCAGGGTTCCCGCCTGGTGCTCTTCTCACTGCATGCGTCTCCCTGTGTGATCTCATCCACTCCCATGCTGTTACTTCCCGTCTATCTGCAAATAATCCCCAAATCTGCATCTCCAACAGCCCTCTCCTCTGAGCACAGACCCATCCATCCAGCTGCCTTTTGAGCCTCTCCATCAGGATGTCCCACAAGTTATCTGTGATGTGTCCAAAATCAAACCTGTACTCTTCTTCCCATGAGTCTGTCATCGGAGAAACTCTGAAGTTAACCTTGACTATTCTGTCTCTCACCTTCTCCACATGTCCAAGTCCAGTTGATTCTCTTTTAACACCATCATGTCTAAACCAGCAGATCTCAACTGGGGACAGTTTTGCCCACAGAAGACATCTGGTAATGTCTGGAGACATTTTTGGTTGTCATGACTGGAGGGGCCTGCTACTGGCATCCAGTGGGTAGAGGCCAAGCATGCTGCCGAATAGCCTGCAGTGCACGGGACAGCCCCTCACAAAAACATGTCAGTAGTGCCGAGGCTCAGAAATCCTAAGCAGTCTCCTCCCTTTCCCACTTGTCCTGCGCTGGATCACCCGCTCCTCACTGCCAGCTTGTGTTACATCACCACAGGGACCTCTTCACTTACTATCCTTGTCTCCACTGCCCCCCCTGCACCTATTCCCACATCCTTCCTCAAAATGTAACCTCAGTCCCTTTTTCCCCCTAAAGGGTTTGTCTTCTTAAACAAGGCTCTCTCTTACCTATATAACGAAGTCCAGCTGCTGCTGAGGCCCTCCATGGCCTCTAAGTGCCATAGAGGACTTAGAACACTGCTGCCTCCCTCTCCAGGGCCATCTATTGCAGTCACCCTCTCTTCTAGGATCCAGCCTGGGATTTAGCTGTTCCACACAAGCTTGCCCTGCACGCTCACTGTGCTCTCATCTCTCCCATCCTTGCTACTCTGGAACACCCTTCCATTCCTTGCCCTGCTAACTACTGCTTCTCCTCTAAGGCTCAGGTTAGGTATACATTCTTTCAGTCTTCTCTGATGACCCCAGTGTAGGTTTGTTGTCCCCTTAGGCCGTCTAACATGTTTATATCACACCACTTACTGTGTTTATAATCATCTGTCATGTTCCCCTTCATTGGACTGTAAAGTCCTTGAGGGCAGGAACTATATAACTTTCACATTTGAACCCCTAATAATTAGCATTGTCTCTAGTTCTTAGCATGATGCTTGACAATCTTGGGCACTCAGTAAATGTATGTAGAGTGAATGAATGTTTACTTATTATCCCTCAGAAATCTCAAATTCAGTGTTTCCAAAACCTACAATTAAGGGGTAGAATGGACTCGGGGGCCACCTCTTACTTTGTAACCTTGGCAAGTTCATTCATTTCTCTGTGCTTAATTTGCATCAGATGGAATGAGGATAATACTTGCATCCACTCTAAGGGTTATTCTGTTAGAACAGAATATTCTAAGTGCCATAGAGGACTTAGAACACTGCCTGGCTCATGGTAACACGAATAAATGTTAGATGTTGTTATTTGGTAATCAGCTCTTCCAGCAAATGTTATATGTGAGTCCTCCCTGTTGGAGGGGCATCTATTCTGAACCCTTCTTACCTAGAGTGATCCTGTCATGGGAACTATGCTGTTGTAGGTAGGGGAAAAAAGCCATCAATTAAACAAGGTTTCAGTAAAAGGAACAAATGTCAGTTCATTCACCCTTTGACTGCCTCATCTTTGACACCTTCGTGGCCAGGTGGAATAGACAGAGAATTGTAAACTATGAAACTGGAGGATTGCCTACATATGGCATACAGCGTGCTATGAAAAGTTGCTGAAACCATGTCACAAAGTACTGCTCTCCTTTTAAAAGGAAGAGCTGAGGCAGGCTGAGCTTCACTGTAGAGAAAACATCCTAAAATGGCCTCTGTTATGGTTGTGATATTGCAGTGGTCTTACGTACAATTCCCAATGACAGTGATGCCTGTGTACTACCTGTTCTCCAAGCACTTCAGAAACACTTTCAAGCAGATCAAATCAGCTACTATGGCACCTCTGGAAGTAGATAAGAATAGTAATCATCTGCATTTCCTCTAAAAAAGAAAATCACACATGGAGAGACTAAATCCCCTGACTTGGGTCACAAACTCCATGATGAGTCAGGCTCTGTGACTCCCTGGCCTCTCCACTTTCTTCTCCATCCTTGGTTTTCATACCGAGGGCCTGAGGGCCAGCCATGACTGAGGAGCCCAAACGGCAGCCCCAAACTAGACCAACTCTTTTCTATTGTTTTTGACAAGTGAATTAATCCTCTTGCTTCAATTTCCTTGTCTGTAAAATTGGGATAATAATATTACCTAAATTTTAGGATTAGTGTGAGATTAAATGAGATAACTTGTCAAATGCTTTGTACATGGTCTGACACATGGTAAGGTTTAAACAATTGTTAGTTATTATTACAGGATTTCTGTTAACTTTTACTTGAAGAAAGGGTTTGCCCCAAATAACATTCAGAAACTACAGTAATAGAATTTTTTATTGTATTAAAGGATAAGAATATTTTAATTTTGCTCTACAAAATAAAAGTTCCAGAACCTTCAGCTCTTCATATAAAAGCAAACTACAGACTCCCAAAAGTATAAGGAGTTCCCACTACCAAGATTTCTCTTAACTGTGGCTTCCTTGATATCATGGGATAATCTAGAAAAAAAGTGGAGCCAGAACTGGGACACAAAATCAAGGGAAATCTTATGTGTCTTGTGTTGTCCCTCAGCTTCTCAAGAATAGGTGACATATCATCTCATGCCTTGGTCCGAGGACTACACAATTGTTCCCTTGTCTATTCCATGGCATCTTCCCTACCATCTCAATTCAACCCCCTTCCTGAGACCACAACAACCTGTCTCCTGTAAGATGTGATCTGGGTTGTTAGTCATAGAAATCAGAGGGAAGCTTTGGTTTTTTTTCTGTGCTATTATGGTGGATGGCCCTTGTCAGTAGTTCCGTTAAGAAGCTAGACACTTCAGGATACACCCAACTTCTTGGTACTAAGCATTCCCCTTAAATCCATATGCAACTTCCTTATAACTGGATCTGTACATGAAATAAGATAAGCCCAAGAGTTACATACAGCTTCTATCCATACTCAAATTGCAGGCTGTAAAGAGCACCAAGGCAAAAAGGGAATACATACAGCCTGCGGGCGACCTTATCCTTACATTAGGAAAAACAGCCTGTTTGTGAAGGTGTTATCCACTGTTTAGGGGGACAAAGTTAATGAGAAAGGCTTTGTATCTGCAGATTCCTGCCACTTAAACTGGGATAACACAGCCCTCCCCAAATCCATTTGTGTATTTCCTCCTTTTAAGCCCATCTAACAGCAAGCACTCTAGAGGGGTCCTAATTCAACCTCTAACCCAATATAGTAAATATTTTCAGCTTGTGGACCCTACAGTCTCTGCTGCAACTACTCAACTCTGTTATTATAGTGCAAAAGCAACCATAGACAGTACATAAACAAATGGGTATGGCTACATTTGGCCTGAAATTTGGCCAGATATGACCCACAAGCCATAGTTTACCAACCTTTGACTTAGATGAAAGGAGCAAAATGTTTGAGGATGCAAACTACTGAAACCAACTCAAAAAGAAATGGAACACCTGAATAGCCCTATATCAAGTAAAAATGGAATTTGTAACTTAAAATTGTCCCCAAAACGGGCTGGTCCGCTGGCATAATGGTTAAGTTTGCGTGCTCTGCTTCCATGGCTCAGGGTTTGCTGGTTTGGATCCCAGGTGCAGACCTACATGCTGTGGCAGGCATCCCACATATAAAGTAGAGGAAGATGAGCATGGATGTTAGCCCAGGGCCAGTCTTCCTCAGTAAAAAGAAGAAATTGGTGGTGGATGTTAGCTCAGGGCTAATCTTCCTCAAAAAAACAAAAAAAAAAAATTGTCCCAAAAAACAATTCCAGACTCAGATGTCTTCACTGGTATGTTCTATCCACCAAAAAACCAAAACCAACCCTACACAAACTATTTCAGAAACTAAAGGAGGACAGTACTTCCCAACTCATTTTATGAAGCTAGCACCGCCTTGATACCAAAACCAGAAAGTCACATTACAAAGAAAGCAAACTACAGGCCAATATCCCTCAGGAACAGAGGCAAAAATCCTTGATAAAATGTTAGTAACTAATACTGAGCAATATATAAAAAGAATAATACATCATGACCAGTTGAGGTTTATCCTAAGATTGCAAGGTCAGGTTAACATTCAGTAATCAATTAATGTAATTCGAGATGTTAACAAAAGAGAAAGAAAACATATAATTACTTCAATAGATGCAGAAAAAGCATGTGACAAAATTCAACATCGGTTCATGATAAAAACTCTCAGTAAACGAGCAATAGAAGGGAACTTCCTTAATCTGATAAAGAGTATCTATGAAAATCCTACAGGTGACATCAGACTTAATGGTGAAAGAATGAATGCTTTCCTTTTAACACCTGGGACAAGACTAGGACATCCAGTCTCACCGTTTCTCCTTCAATATTATAGTAGGGTCCTAGCTAGTGCAATAAGCCAAGAAAAAGAAATGAAAAGCCTGCAGTTTGGAAAAGAAGAAGCAATATCTTTATTAACTGGTGACATGATTGTATATATAGAAAATTCTATAGAATCTTCAGAAATGTTACTGAAATAAATAAGTGAATTTAGTAAGGTCGGGGATACAAAGCCAATAAAACAATTTATGTATAGTTCTATATACTAGCAACAAACAATTAGAAATGGAAAATTTAGGGGTTCCAGTTCAAGATGATGAGGGAGGAGGATGCTGAACCCACCTCTTCTCATGGACACACCCAATCCACAGACATATAGAACAATTTCTTCTGAAAAAACCCAAAACCTAGCTGAGTGACTCCTACACAGTGGGCAAGTGAGAAAAAAACTCCACATGGAAACAAGGAGGAGAAGCTGAATCACAATCTCACCATAAATTCCACAATTGGGAGGGAAATCAAAACCCTGAGCTTCTCTCTGAGGAGTGAAGGGTTTGAAACTCACATTGTGTACCCCAACTCTTTAGACCTGTACCTGACAGATGAGCCCCTAAAATATCTAGCTTTGAAAGCCAGTGGGGCTTGCATCCACAAGACCCAGAAAGGTGTAATGAACTGAAAAACAGTTCTTAAAGGACTTGTTCATGCAGACTCACCTGCCCCAGGCCCCAATTCAGAGGCAGCTGACTGAAAAGCACCCAGACTTTCTGTAAAAGAGTCTTATTTGCTTATTTTAAAGCATCAGCCTGAGAGGCATCTAACTTAAAAGATATCTAGGGACCTACCGAAATCCTCTCCAGAGATGGAGGCCAGCTGGTGCTCTCCCTCTGCCTTACTTCATTCAGCTCATCAGTATCTCCCAGAAAGGAGCTTGTGTCCTTGTCTGGCATCCTGATTTTTGCAGCTGCCACCCAGGGACCCTCTAGATCACCTGGGTCTGGTGGCCAGCAGGGCTTACACTTGTGGGTCCCACAGGACTGTAGCAAACAGAGAGAGTTCTTAACCAGCTAGCAACCCTGGGCACTCCAAGAGGCAACTGACTGCGCCACCCCGTCTTTCTGTGAGAAAGGTCTATTAGCTGTTCTTCACGGCTGTGGCCTGAGGGGTAGAGCTTTAGAATGCATTCAAACTTAAGTTGTTATCAACTTAAAATAGAATGTTATAAAATAAGCTGTTTTATGTAAGCCTGATGGTAACCACAAAGCAAAAACCTATAGTAGATATACAAAAGATGAAGAGAAAAGAATCTAAGCATACCACTACAGAAAATCATCAAATCACAAAGGAAAAAAGCAAGAGAAGAAAGGAATAGAGGAACTACAAAACAGCCAGAAAACAATTAACAAAATGGCAATAATTACATAGCTATCAATAATTACTTTAATGTAAATGGACTAAATTCTCCAGACGAAAGACATAGAATGGCTGAATGGATTACAAAACAAGACCCATCTATACACAGCAGTCTTTAAGAGACTCACTTCAGATGTAAGGACACACACAGACAGAAAATAAAAGATGGAAAAAAATAGTCCAGGCATTTGGAACCAAAAGAAAGCTGGGATAGCTATCTTTATATCAGACAAATTAGATTTTAAGCCAAAAACTGCAATAAGTGACAAAGAAGGGCATTACATAGTGATAAAGGGATCAATCCACAAAGAGGATATGTTTGTAAATATTTATGCACCCGATATAGGAGCACCTAAATATATAAAGCAAATATTAACAGACCTAAAGGGAGAACTAGAGAGCAATACAATAATAGTAGGGGACTTTAATACCCCACTTTATTCAGTGGATAGATCATCTAGACACAAAGTCAATAAGGAAACATTGGCTATAAATGACATTAGACTAGATGGACTTAATAGATATATATAGAACATTTCAATCACAATGGTATGAAACTAGAAATCAATCACAAGAACAAAAACTGGAAAATTAACAAATAGGTGGAGATTAAACAACATGCTACTGAACAATCAGTTGGTCAAAGAAGAACCAATAAATACCTTGAGACAAACGAAAATGGAAATGCAACATACCAAAACGTATGGGATGCAGCAAAAGCAGTTCTAAGAGGGAATTACAGAGCTATAAATGCCTACATCAAGAAACATGAAAAATAAGAGCAGAAATAAATGAAATGGAGACTAAAAACACAACAGAAAAATCAATGAAATTAAGAGCTGGTTTGTTGAAAAGATAAAAATTGGCAAACCTTTAGCTAGACTCACCAAGAAAAAAGAGAAAGGACTCAAAAGAATAAAATCAAGAATGAAGAAGAGATGTTACAATTGATACCACAGAGATACAAAGGATAATAAGAGACTACTATGAACAATTTTGTGCCAACAAATTTGAAAACCTAACGAAATGGATAAATTCCTAGAAACTAACAACCTACCAAAACCAAATCATGAAGAAATAGAAAATCTGAACAGACCAATTACTAGCAAGGAAATTGAATCAGCAATCAAAAACCTCCCAGCGAACAAAAGTCCAGGGCCAGATGGCTTCAGTGGTGAGTTCTACCAAACATTCAAAGAAGAATTAACACCAATCCTTCTCAAACTCTTCCAAAAAATAGAAGTGGAGGGAATACTTCCAAACTCATTTACAAAGTCAGCATTACTCTGATACCAAAACCAGAGAAGGATGTCACAAAAAAAAGAAAATTGCAGGCCAATATCCCTGATGACGCTAGATGCAAAAATCCTCAGCAAAATATTAGCAAACCAATTTCAACAGTACATTAAAAAGATCATACACCACAATCAAGTGGGATTTGTTCCAGGGATGCAAGGCTGGTTCAATCCAGAAATCAATCAATGTGATATACCAGATTAACAAAATGAAGGTTAAAAATCACATGATCATTTTCATCCAGCCTGTGGCCTAGTGGTTGAATTTGGCATGCTCTACTTTGGTGGCCTGGGTTTCACTCTTGGGAGTGGACCTACACCACTCATTGGCAGCCATGCTGTGGCAACAACCCATGTACAAAATAGAGGAAGATAGGTACAGATGTTAGCTCAGGGAAGATCTTCCTCAGCAGAAAAAAACAATCACATGATCATTTCAGTAGATGCAGAAAAAGCATTTGACAAAATTCAACATCCATTTATGATAAAAACTTTCAAAAAAGTGAATAAAGAGGAAACATACTTCAACATAATATATGACAGGCCTGTAGTTAACATCATCCTCAATGGAGAAAAGCTGAAACTTTTCCTCTAAGATCAAGGACAAGACAAGGATGCCCACTCTCACCACTTTTATTCAACACAGTATTGGAAGTCCTAGCTAGAGCAACTAGGCAAGAAAAATATATGTCATCCAACTCAGAAAGGAAGAAGTAAAACTGTCACTACTTGCAGATGACATAATGTTATTTATAGAAAACCCTAAAGACGCCACTAAAAAAACTGTTAGAACTGATAAAATCAGTAAAGCTGCAGGATACAAAACCAATACACAAAAATCTGTTGTGTTTCTATACACTAATAACAAACTATCAGAAAGAGTAATTGAGAAAACAATCCCATTTAAAATTGCATCAAAAAAGAATAAAATACCTAGGAATAAATTTAACCAAAAAGGTGAAAGACCTATATACCAAATACTATAAGACACTGATGACAGAAATTGGAGACACAAATACATGGGAAGATGTGCCATGCTCATGGATTGGAAGAATTCATGTTGTTAAAATGGCCATACTACCTGAAGTGATCTACAGATCAATGCAATTCCTATTAAAATTTTCATGGCATTTTCCACAGAAATAAAACAAACAATCCTAAAACTTGTGTGGACCCACAAGAGACCCCAAATAGCTAAAGAAATCTTGAGAAAGAAGAACAAAGCTATAGGCATCATAATTCCTGTTTTCAAACTATACTAAAAACTATATAGTAATGAAAACAGTGCAGTATTAGCATTAAAAACAGAGACATAGATCAATGAAACAGCATAGAGAGCAGAAATAAACCTACTCAGATATAGTCATTTAATTTACAACAAAGTAGTGAAGAATATACAGAATAGAGAGCCCAGAAATAAATTCATGCATATATGGTCTATTGATTTATAACAAAGGAACCAAGAATATACAATGGGGAAAGGACAGTCTCTTCAGTAAGTGGTGTTGGGAAAACTTGAAAGCCACATGCAAAAGAATGAAATTAGACCCTTATCTTACACCATACACCAAAATCAACTCAAAATGCTTTAAAGACTTGGAAAAAGACCTGAAGCCATAAAACTCCTATAAGAAAACATAGGGGGAAGCTCCTTGACATAGGTGTTGGCGATGATTTTATGGATTTGACACCAAAAGCGAAGGCAACAAAAGCAAAAACAAAGAGGCTCTACATCAAACTAAAAAGCTTCTGCACAGCAAAGAAATCATCAACAAAATGAAAAGGCAACCTATGGAACAGGAGAAAATATTTGCAAATCATACGTTTGATAAGGGGTTAATATCCAAAAACATAAGTAACTCCTACAAGTCAACAGCAAAAAATGAAACTATCTGATTAAAAAATGGGCAGAGGGGAGTGCTATCAATATCATGGTTGTGTAAGATGTCCCTCCTTTTGGTCCCTCTTTTAACAACAAAAAATCAGCAGTCATCCCAGAATAAAAGTACCTCTGTGGGAGTTTCAGGATCTGACGCCATACCCCAGAGGACCCAGGAGGAGTCTTCCCTACATGTGCATCAGGTAACAGGAAGACAGACCTTGGTATGGGCTGTGGAAGCAGCAGAAGCTGGTGAACTCCCTCCAGACCATGGTTGAGGAAAGCCTAGAGAGTGCCATCTTGGGCAGAGAGCCACGACAAGGGAGACTTTGGAGAAGTCCAGCCTTCCTGAGGAGAGATACTAGCCCTCTGTTGGAACAAACAAAAAAATATGAGTGTGGACGCATTGAAGAGGCTAAGAGGAAGTTTGCCAGTGCTGCCCCTCTCCCATGGTGAGCAGAGCAGGGCTAAACTAGCCAGTAGTGATCTCTCCTGTGGAGAAAGGAGAGCACCAAGTGAGTTCCCGGCTACCCCAGCTATGTGTGAAGCTGCCTGAGAAACCCATTGTGGAGAAATCCCATAATGTGGTGGGACCTCCATGACTGGGAGGAGGGAGGAGGTTGGAAGAGAAGCAGATAAGAATATCAGGGGGCATTAAAGGGAGATGGTTCCTGCTGACGGTGTTCAGGACTCCTGCAGAAAGCCCTCCCACATGAGCCACTGGAAGACCCTCCCCCAAGGATCTGTCCACCTGGCCTGTGGTACTCCCAACACGCTGAGTGCTAAACCCACACCTCCCTTCACTCTGCGGCCAGCTCCTTGTCTGCACTCCCAAGTGCGGCAATGAGAGTGAGCTCCAGTGAGTAGAGCATGTGATCAGAATATCAGGCTAGGGTCTGTGGGCAAGGCAGAAACCACAAACTAGAGCTCGAGTCAAAGCTTCTGGAAAACAAATAGAGGCTTCCAGCAGCCAGCCTGGTGAGCTGTAAACACCGGAGAAGACACACCAGCTTAAGAGTGCTGTCACAAGAAAGAGTAAGAAGTGTGGAGGTGTATCTGTACTAGGTTGTAGAAAATCCCAGATCTAAGCAGGACCAATGAAAAGTATCTCCCACCCAAAGATAAATTGTAAAGACTTGAAAAGGTGTCTTCTAATTCAAATGCAAAAATAGCAATGTAAAACTCCAAGGAACATGAAGAAGCAAGGAAAGATGTCATCACCAAAAGATGATGATAATCCTTCAAAAACGACTTGTGTGAAGTGGCCCTATTCTGGGGCACTCTCTCTCCCAGTGTTCCATGATATGTTCTTCATAGCCCTCATCACTATCTCAAATTATCCATTTGTTCGATTACATGTTTATCGTCTGTCCACCCTCATCTAAGCATGTGCTCAGGGAAATAAGCTTCTTAATAGCAGGGACTTAGTCCATCTTGTTTGCTTCCATATGCACAGCATCTAGAACATTTCCTGCAATTAGTAGGTCCTAAAGAAATACTTGTTCAATGAATAAACACATGACTAAATATCTCTTACTGACTTGCATTTCCAAAGTTTCTTAAGACCATAAGGCTGCCTCACTGCAAGTTATGCCACAGTAAATAACTCCCTACCTGACAATTTGGGCCCCTTTCTCCAGTAGAATGAAATCGAGTCATTTAAAGCAGCTCACTTGTCCAACTGATTTTTCACAGTTAAACCAAGGAGCACAATACAAGACCCAGAAGTGTAACTTAGAATAATTTAAATTCTCTATGAAATTAACAGCTCATCTGCCCACGAACATCTTCATATGTCCTTCAGAAAGTCACACAGGAGTGGCTTTATGTTAATGATCTGTCTGCCAAAGCAAAATGCAAATGATTTTGAGTCACTTTGTTGAGTGAGTGTACCTGTGCTATGGACTGTTGATGAGCTCACAGGAAGAGGTCATGCACCAGGGAGCTCACACTGCAGCAAAGATTCTCATCAGTGCTGCCTGTATCTCTGAGAGCTCTTAACAGCCAATGAGGCTCTAAAGGAAAAATAAAAAAGAACCAGGACTAGAGGCTGGTTTGAGAAGGTGATTATATTGTTGCTATCGTGAGGTCCCTTATGATGTACATTCTTTATTTATTTTTTTGGTGAGGAAGATTGGCCCTTAGCTAACATCTGTTGCCAACCTTCCTCTTTCTGCTTGAGGAAGATTGTTGCTGAGCTAACATCTGTGCCAATCTTCCTCTATGTTGTATGTGGGACACCTCCATAGCATGGCTTGATGAGCGGTGTGTAGGTCCGTGCCCAGGATCCAAACCCATGAACCCTGGGCTGCCAAAGCAGAGTGCACAAACTTAACCACTACACCACCAGGCCAGCCCCATGAAGTATATTCTTGACAATAAATAATGAGAGAAGATTCCTAAAATACAATTTCCTTGGCATACATTTTTTTCAGTAAGATGGAGAGTATCTTATCCGTAGACCAGTGGTATGGGGATCTGATGGTGGGCAAAACATGTATTTTATTGAGTGATTACAGAAGCCAGGTCAAGAAGGTAAAATATGTAAACATAATAATAGCTGCCATTTATTGGGTGGGTCAAAATCTTTGGAACCGTCTTCTACTCCCTTCTTCCTCTCACGCCCTACACTCAATCATTCTGTAAATCCTGTTGCCTCTATCATCAAAATATATCCAGAATGTGACCATTTCCCATCACCTCTACTGTTCTCACTGTGTTCCAAGGTCTTATCAATTCTTGCCTGAATTATTGCAATAAACTCTAACCAGTGTAACCTATTCCTAAATTTGTTGAACATTTAATGACAGATTGAGCAAAGACAATATATTTTTACTTGTTTATAAACAGCAAGTTGAATAGAATTTCAATAATTGTTTTTCTAAGCTTTTGTATGGTAAAAGGAAAAGCTAGCGGGGGAAGGGATGGAGAGAGGCAGGCTATGGCCAGCCAGCTAAATCCTTGCTGCGTGTTTCTGTAAATAAAGTTTTATTGGCACACAACCACACCCATCCATTTACATATTGTGTATGGCTGCTCATGCTACAATGGCAGGGTTGAATAGTCTAAACAAAGACCATATGACCTGCAAAACTTAAAATATTTACTATTTGAAAAATAACCCAAAACACCAAACTCATAGAAAAAAGAGATCAGATTTGTGGTTACCAAAGGCCGGGGTGCAGGCAAGGGGAATTGGATGAAGGTGGTCAGAAGATACAAACTTCCAGTTAGAAGATAACTAGGTACTAGGGATGTAATGGACAACAGGACAACGGTGGTTAACACTGCTCTGTGATGCACAGGGAAGCTGTGAAGAGAGTAGATCCTAAGAGCTCTCATCACAAGGAGAAATATTTTTTCTTGTCTTTCTATTGTATCTATATGAGATGATGGATGGTAACTAAACCTATTGTGGTAATCATTTCACAATGTATGTAAATCAAACCATCATCCTGTACACTTAAACTTACACAGTAACGTATGTCAATTACTTCTTAATAAAATTGGAAAAATACATTTGCTATTTGGCCTCTAATGAAAAAGCTTGCCAATTCCTGAGCAATAAGATATATCTCTTGTTCTTGTAAAACCGCTGTAAGAGTGCATGCTGTGTTTAATTCCTTTAACTCTAGATGGTAAATTTCTAGATGCGTTATTCTTAAACTTCTGGAATACTTATGTAAAGAAATTTTGTCAAAAGTCAAACCCAGATAAAGTTGCCTTCCCTAATGCAACCCTAGTATTTTTGAGATGAATAAAGCTCAGTTCCAGTGATCTGGAAAACAACATCCTGTCAATTGAAGTAATTAAGGTCCTCAGGCTACCATAGTTTAAAATTAGTGCTCTGGCCAAATTGCTACAAATGTTTTATATGGCTCCTTTTCTGTCGCATTTATGAGTTGGATTAGATTATTTTTTTCACTAAAATGACCAATTTTTGGAAGAACATCATTCCATTCTGGAAACTTCCTGTGGGGCACATGTTCACTTATTGTATGACATGAGACGCTCTTATTAAAGGAGTAGCTACCTTACTACTGTGGGTGTGTCATCCCTTCCTGAGGCTTTAAATATCATATATAAACTATATATTCTCATGAGCCTCAACTTACACCACTCCCTTCAGCTCTCTTGACATTTCCCTGCACCTCATAGTTGCTCAAAACTGAACTCTCAATCTTCACCACCACCCCTCAAATCTGCTTCACTTCAGCAGTCCCCAGCTAGTTATGGCAACTCCCTCCTTCTAGTCTCTCAGGCTAAACAACTTGGACTCATCCTTAGACTTTTCTCTCTCACATAGTCTACATCCAAACTAACAGACAATCTTGTCAGCATCAAAATAGATCCAGAATCTTGTCACTTCCCATCATCTCCACGGCTATGACCCCAGCGCCATCACCTCCTGCCTAGATTATTGCAATGGCCGCCCAGCTGGTCTCCCTGCTCCTGCTCTTGCCCCGTCCAGTCTATCCCGAACACAGCAGCAGAGTGAGCCTGCTAAAGCTGAAGTCTGACCTTGCCTCTGCTCTGTTCAAAACCCTCTGATGGCTTCCTGATTGGTCACAGTCAGTTTGGAAGTCCCCACAGTGGCCTATGAGGTCTGGGTCCCCGTGACCTCTCTGGTCTCATCTCCTTGCTCACTCTGCTGTGGTCTCACAGGCCTCTTCATTCTCCTTGGAACAGGGCGAGCACATTCTCCTTTTGCATTTGTCCTTCTCAATGCCTGGAACAGGCATTCCTCAGATAACCCACACAGCTTACTCCCTCACTTACTTCAGGCCTCCGCTCCAATATCACTTTATCAAAAAGGCCTGTACTGCTCACCCTGTAAAACAGCCCCCCCCACCCCACCATCGCTCTCTATCTGGAGTGTCCTTATCCTTTATTCTAGCACCTACCACCACCTGGTACATACTTTGTCATTTTTAGGGTCTCAGCATAGGGACTCCCTGCTGTAAACCCGGTATCCTGTGCGCTGCTCAGTACAAGGGAGATTTCTAATATATATTTTTTGATTGAATGAATAAATGAGCATTTAACTATGTTCTAGGTTCCATGTTAAATCCTTTACATACACTATCTTATTGAATTCCCACAGAAAAAATGAGTCTATGTCGTCACTCTCTTTTAATGCCAAGGAGTGACTTTCCCAAAGTCACACAGACAGCAGGTGCACCAAGATGTGCTGGTTTATCACCACTCAGCTTTGTCACCACTTTCATTGCCTCTTACGAGAAACTTATAAAAAGATCACTCATGCTGTAAGGTGTGAAAATTGAACCATAGGTATTTCTTATTTTTTTTTTTTCCCAAATGCTTCTTGATCACCTTGAATTTATTTATTTATTTATTTATTTATTTTTATTGAGGTAACATTGGTTTATAACAATACATAAATTTCAGGTGTATATAATTATTTCAACTTCAATTTCCGTGTAGATTACATCATATTCACCACCCAAAGACTAATTACCATCCATCACCATACACATGTGCTCAGCACAAGTATTTCTTGAACTCAGAAATGGAATAGATTTGTGTTGGCAATGAGAGGAGTTACATCTCAGATGTGCCTGAGAATGTAAGACAAGAGATACTATTTCCACATTCCGAACTCTGCAGCACTTGTAAATTTGATGTTCAGAAACAAATTTCCTGATTGTTGGGTAGTCTTTCACATGAGGGAGTAAAAGTGTTAAAGTTCAATTGGCCAAGGGGCCAGAGAGAGGACAGGCTTCTTTAGAGAGATTTGGTGGCTGCCATAGTAGGGATGGAGAGAGCTCCCCTCTAGGCTAATGTGAGAGTTTAATAAAACAATGTTAACAAACATGTGGGAAGAGTGTAGGGAAACCACAACTCATACTGCAGGACCCTAGAACTAGTGTCGACTGGGTAGTGTAACCACATCTAGGATGGAGGAGCAGGGGTGGAGAATGGAGCTAGGGAAGTGAATGGAAGATATCCAGCACAGGAGAGAAGGAGGGACCTGGGTTTTCCAAGTATTTATATAAATTAAAATTGCAGTGCTATGTAAGACCTTGTGGCAGACACTTTTGCCACCAGTACCTGTGACTCTCCTGAAGGTTTCTCTGGCCTCAGGAGGAAGCTTGGGCACTTGTAGTACAGGCTGAAAGTGCCAGGGGAATGAACACCCCAGGAGCCACCCTCAACCAGTGACTCACATGAGTTGGTGGATAGCTATCCCAGCTTCCTTCTTGAGTACGACAGCGCTGTAGCCTGTTCTCAACCATCTCCCAGAGGTCCCTTGCAAGATTGAGTCCCCATGGCCTCCAGCAGTGACTTGTTTATCAACACACTCTCTAGTGTCCTCTTTCCCTTTCCTGTCTCACGTCCTCACTCTCCTACTGGTGTTTCTTGGGATCATCTTCCAAATAAACTGCCTGCTCCCTAATCCTAGTCTCAGGGTCTACTCTTGGGGGACCTAACCTAAAGGAAACCTTGACAAAAATCTAGGATCTATGATAAGTTGGAATTGAGAAATAGTCAACATTGGTATGCAAACAGAATTGTACAATTAGGCCATGGGCATAATTCTGAAGCCTATGAAGACAGGGCAACTTTTTCTGCTGAACTGCTCACCTGGGGAGAGGAGCAAAGTGGAGCAAAATCATGGCCAACCACAGGCTTTGTATTCCTGGATTCTTCGAGTGGTACTGGGGAGCAGGGTGGTGGGGAAGGAGGGATTACCGACCCTGGGTTCACCAAGTGCTAGTGTCAGCTAGGCAGCTCGCTCACAGATGGTCTTGCCTCACTAGCAAGATGCAACTGAACAGAGTCCTCCCAGGCCTTCTGTGTTCTCATTCCCTGGGCTGAGGGTAGGACATGAGAAATGAAGACTCCAGCTATGTTTAGGCAGAGCTCATTCATTCATTCAGTGGATATTGACTTAGCAAGATGAAATACCAGGTATGATGCAAATTATTACTTAAGTTGCATTCACTAACATCACCTTAGAAAATAAAATCATGTGAAGAATTAAGTTTAAATATGACTAGACTAGAAAATGACCAAACTCAACCATTTCTTTTCTAAAATCCTTCTGTAGGACATTATTCAGAAGAAGTTTAGACTGCTAAGGCCATTCTACATACGGATGAAAACAATTTTATTGTTACTTACAGATGGTATAAATGTGTATATTTAAGAAGTTAAAATTTCTTTATTCAAATTCTATCAGTCTGTGAAGCTATTTTGTAAAAACTAGAAATATATGTATATCTATACATCACAATTTTAGTAAAACTTTATCAAATCTCTACTGGTCTCTGTTAGGCATGTATCATTATTCATCTTCTTACTTTATCTCCTGTTTTTTTTTTTTTTAAATAACTTCCAGCTTAGTTCTTAAAATTCTAAACCAACTCTCTTTTTCAACCATGGCATATATGGTTGAGTAATATATTGTATCTACCCTTGTACATAAATTTTATGTACATACTATTACTTCTTAAACATATTTTATCATCTCTTATTAGGTTTCCAATTATAAGTAGGTATTTGCCTAATTTGAAGAAATTAGCTTTCCTCTCCAAAATGCATTCCTTTATTACCTGAGCAACGTACCTCATTTTTCAACATGACATTTCTCATTTTTTAGAAATACATTTTAAAGCACAGATTTCATCATAATTATAGAATTAAAATAATATTTAAAAATATATGTGTACTTTTTTCTTCATAGAAATTCAGTCCATTACTATGGCATTAAATCTTTTGTTTATTAAACGTCATGGGGTACATTATTGA
This sequence comes from Equus przewalskii, assembly GCF_037783145.1. NCBI lineage: Eukaryota > Metazoa > Chordata > Mammalia > Perissodactyla > Equidae > Equus > Equus przewalskii. The sequence continues at coordinate 54,845,698 of NC_091849.1, forward strand.
ATTCCATGCTAGATTTTCAATGGGCTTACTGATACATAGCCATCCTATTTGTATCTTAAATTTCATTGTATAATATAAAAATATATATACTAAGTATGTATATTAAATATACTATATATGCTATATATAAACATTAATATGTTATATATATGCTATATATTTTGTATACAGACACACACACACACACACACACATATAACTTCATTTTATGTTGATTCAATTTGTATCTCTAGTGTTCATTCTTTAAAAGTCCTCTCTCAAGATGGGCACAGCTTGCTCCCTGCCTATCTCCCAGCAGATCCAGTGCATGTGCCCCCTCTCCCTCCCCAGGCAGTGGCGAGGTCTTTCCAATAATGAGGTTAATACACAAAACTTTGATTTTCCCAGTTGTGGTGGGGTGTCCTGACTTGAGTTTTCAAAACATACTGGCTAGTGCCAGAGACCAGAGGCTGCACAGTGACCAGCAACAGAAATCTCTCCATGCTTAGCCTTCCCTCCCCCCAGAGGTGGCAGGAGGAACATGCAACCAGAGGCTTCAGGAACCACAGCAGAACTGATGACCCAGCACCTAGTGGAGGCACCTGACACCACCTCCACTAGCAGTGGGAGCTGCATACAGGTCCCTAGGTCTCCAGGCCCCCAGAAATGACAGCAACACCTGTGAACCCAGCACCTCCAGCAGTGGTGCAACCAGCACCCACAGACAACCCACAAGCAGTAGCACAGGTGGTGCATGGGGCAGCAGCGCCCAAGCCCATGGAGAGCTCATGGAGAGCCAGTGGAGGAGTATGAGACCCAGGTGACCCCGGAAGCAGCAGAAGTGCTCACAGCCTGAGGACCCTGGTGGCAACACCTGAGACTGCAGCAACATCACAAGCAGTAAGGCACCAGCAACCTCAGAGGCACAAGCAGCATGAGGAGAGCACTGCTGATGCCTCTGGGAGAGGCAGTGGAAGGTGGAAAGTGCAGGCTCTCAAATACATACAGAAGCAGCTCAGAACTAAAGTAACCAAAGCTGTACCCAAATAAGAAATGTGATTACTACCACAAATGTGCTGGCAGAGGATCAATTCATCAATTCACCATGAAGAACTACAGTAACATGGCAGAACAGAAGGAAAATGACAACTCTCCTGAAACTAAACTTGAAGTCATAGACAGTTACAATCTAACTGACAGAGAATTCAAAATAGCTGTGATAAAGAAACTCAATGAATTACAAGAAAACTCAGAAAGACAGTTCAATGAGCTCAGGAATAAAATCAGTGAACAGAAGGAGTACTTCACCAAAAGATTGAACTCTAAAAAAAAACCCCAAAAAACAAACAAACAGAAATTCTAAGTATGAAGAACATAATTAATGAGATGAAAATAATGTAGAAAGCATTAAAAATAGAGCAGATCATATAGAGAAGAGAATTAGCGAGCTTTAAGATAGAAACCTAGAAATGATGGAGGAGGAAGAGGTGAAGGAGAGAGAGCTAAGATTTAAAATAAATGAAGAAATTCTTCAAGTAATATCTGGCTAAATTAGGAAAGGTAGCATAAGGATTATAGGTAACCCAGAAGGAGCAGAGAGCTTATTCAAGGAAATAATAGCTAAGAACTTCCCAAGCCTGTAGAAAGAAGTGGACATGCAAATACAAGAAGTTAATAGAACTCCTAATTACATAACTGCAAAAAGACCTTCTCCAAGGTGTATAATATTAAAACTGTCAAAAGTCAATGACAAAGAGGGGCCAGCCCAGTTGCATAGTGGTTAAGTTCATTTGCTCTGCTTCAGTGGCCTGGGGTTCATGGGCTGGGATCCTGGGTGTGGACCTAGCACCATTCAATAAGCCATGCTGTGGAAGCATCCCACATAAAATAGAGGAAGATTGGCACAGATGTTAGCTCAGTGACAATCTTCCTCAAGCAATAAGAGGAGGATTGGTAACAGGTGTTAGCTCAGGGCCAATCTTCTTCCACACACACACACACACACACACAAATCAATGATAAAGAAAAAATATTAAGAGAAGCAAGAGAGAAGAAAATAACCTACAAAGGAACCCATATCATGCTTTCAGCAGATTTCTCAGCAGAAACCATACAGGCTAGGAGAGAGTGGAATGGTATATTCAAAATACTGAAAGATAGAAACTATCAGCTAAGAGTACTCTATCCAGTGAAACTATCCTTCATATATGATGGAGAAATAAAAACTCTCCCAGACAAACAAAAGCTGAGGGAGTGGATTGCCATTTGATCTGCCTTACAAGAAGCATTGAAAGGAGCCCTCCTACCTACAAAAAACACACACACACACACACACACAAAGGTTTACAAAGTTTTGAGCAAGGAGATAGACAGACAGAATCAGAAAATTGAAGCTCTGTATCAGAATAGGTTAGTAAACGCTTAATAATAACACAAAGGATAAAGGGAAAGAAAGCATCAAAAATAAGTATAACCACTTCAATTTGGTCACAAACTCACAACACAAAAAAGAATAATTTGTGACAACAAAAACATGGAAAGAGAAGAGCAAAGGGATGGAACCTGCAGGCTAATGCAGATAAGATGCTATCAGAAAAAGGACTATCTATATAGTCTTTTGCATAAGTCCTTTTATACAAACCTCATGGTAAGTACATGGTAAGTACAAAACAAAAAATGAGAGCAGAGTCACTAATCATAAATAAAGAGAAAATGGAGAAAAGCATCACAGAAAACCACCAAACTGAAATGGCAGACAGAAATACAAGGAAAAAGAAATAATGGAAATCTAGAACAATTGGAAAATAAAAGATAAAATGGCAATACTAAGCCCTCACATATCAATAATCATTGTAAATGCAAATGGATTGAATTCACCAATCAAAAGACAAAGAGTGGCTGGATGGATTAAAAAACAAGACCTAACAATATGTTGCCTCCAGGAAACACATCTCAGCTCTAAAGAGAAACACAGTCCCAGAGTGAAGGGGTGGAAGATGATACGCCAAGCAAATGGCAAGATAAAGCAAGCAGGGGTAGGGGCCGGCCCCATGGCCAAGTGGTTAAGTTCACACACTCCGCTTCAGTGGCCTGGGGTTTCGCTGGTTTGGATCCTGGGTGTGGACATGGCACTGCTTGTCAGGCTATGCTGGGGCGGCATCCCACATGCCACAGCTAGAAGGACCCACAACTAAAGGTATACAACTATGTACTGGGGGGTTTGGGGAGAAAAAGTAAAAATAAAATCTTTAAAAAAAGAAAAAGAAAGCAGGTGTAGCCATACCTATATGGGACAAAAGAGACTGAAAGATAATAAAGATAATGAGACAAAGATGGGCATTATGTAATAATAAAAGGGACACTCCACCAAGAAGTCATAACACTTACTAATATATATGCACCTAACACAGGAGCACCAAAGTGCACGAAGAAACTATTAACGTACCTAAACGGAGAAACTGGCAGCAACGCAATAATAGTAGGAGAGCTTAACACCCCACTTACATCAATGGATAAATCATCCAGAGAGAAAGTCAACAAGGAAACAGTGACCTTAAATGTAATACTAGACCAGATGGACTTAATAGATATATACAGAACATTGCATCCCCAAACAGGAGAGTATACATTCTTCTCAAGTGCACATGGAACATTCTCAAAGATAGATCATATGTTGGAAAACAAAGCAAGCCTCAATAAATTTAAAAAATTGAAATCCTATCAAGCATCTTTTCTGACCACAATGGTATGAAACTAGAAATCAACTACAAGAAAAAAAGCTGAGAAAGTCACAAATATGTGGAGACTAAACAACATGCTACTGAACAACTATTGGATCAATGAAGAAATCAAATGAGATGTCAAAAATACCTGGAGACAAGTGAGAATGAAAACACAACATACCAAAACTTCTGGGATGCAGCAAAAGCAGTACTAAGAAGGAAATTTATAGCAATACAGGCCTATGTTAAGAAACAAGAAAAATCTAAAACAATCTTACATGATACCTAAAAGATCTAGAAAAAGAAGAGCAAACAAAGCCCAAAGTTAGTAGAAGGAAGGAAATAATAAAAATAAGAGCAGAAATAAACAAAATAGAGACTAAAAAAACAACAGACAGGATCAATGAGACTAAGAGCTGGTTCTTTGAGAAGATAAACAAAATTGACAAACCCTTAGCCAGACTCACTAAGAAAAAAAGAGAGAAGACTCAAATAAAAAAAATCAGAAATAAAAGAGTAGAAATTACAATGGACCACACAAATATAAAGGATTAAATGAGAATACTATGAAAAGCTAAATGCCAACAAATTGGATAACATAGAAGAAATGGATAAAATCTTGGAATCATACAACCTCCCAAAACTGAATCAAGAAGACATAGAGAATCTGAATAGACCAATCACAAGAGATTGAAACAGTAATCAAAAACCTCCTAAAAAACAAAAGTTGAGAACCAGGTGGCTTCCCCAGCAAATTCTACAAAACATTCAAAGAAGACTTGATACCGATCCTTCTCAAACTCTTCCCCCAAATTGAAGAGGACAGGATGCTTCCTCACTCATTTTATGAGGCCAACATCTCCCTGACACCAAAACCACATAAGGGCAACATAAAAAAGGAAAATTATAGGCCAATATTGCTGATGACCATAGATGCAAAAACCCTCAACAGGGGATGGCCCAGTGGTGCACATTCTGCTTCAGTGGCCCAGGGTTCACTGGTTCGGATCCTGGGTGTGGATCTATGCACCACTTGGCAAGCCATGCTGTGGCAGGCATCCCACATATAAAGTAGAGGAAGATGGGCATGGATGTTAGCACAGGGCCAGTCTTCCTCAGCCAAAAAAAAAAAAAAAAAAGAGGAGGATCAGCAGCAGATGTAGCTCAGGGCTAATCTTTCTCAAAAAAAAAAAAAAAATCCTCAACAAGAAATTAGCAAATTGAATACAACAATACATCAAAAGGATCAAGTGGGATTTATTCCAGGGATGCAGGGATGGTTCAACATCTGCAAATCAATCAGTGTGATACACCAGATTAACAAAATGAAGACTAAAAATCACATGGTCATCTCAGATGCAGAGAAAGCACTTGACAAGATTCAACATCCATGTATGGTAAAAACTCAATGAAATGGGTATAGAAGGAAAGTGCTTCAACATTATAAAGGCCATATATGACAAACTTATAGCCAACATCAAACTCAACAGTGAAAAACTGAAAGCTATTCCTCTGAGAACAGGAACAAGACAAGGATGCCCACTCTCACAACTCTTATTCAGCATAGTTTTAGGCAGAGTAACAAGGCATGAAAAAGAAATGAAAGGTATCCAATTGGAAAAGAAGAAGTAAAACTGTCACTATTTGTGGAAGATATGATTCTATATATAGAAAACCCTAAAGAGTCTGCCAAAAAAGTAATACAAATAATCAACAAATACTGTAAAGTTGCAGTGTACGAAATCAACTTAGAAAAAGCAGTAGCCCTCCTATACACTAAAAACAAACTAGTAGAAAGAGAAATCAAGAATACAATCCTACTTAGAATCACAACAAAAAGAATAAAATACCTAGGAAAAATTTAATCAAGTAGGAGAAAAACCAATACACTGAAAACTAAGACATTATTGAAAGAAGTTGAGGATGACATAAAGAAATGGAAAAATATTCTATGCTTAAGGATTAGAAGAATAAATGTAGTTAAAATGTCTATATTACCTAAAGCAATCTATAGATTCAATGCAATACAAACCAGAATCCCCATGACATTCTTCATGGAAATAGAACAAAGAATCCTAAAATTTATATGGAACAACAAAAGACCCAAATAGCCAAAACAATCCTGAGAAAAAAGAACAAAGTCGGAGGCACCACATTCTCTGAATTTGAAATATACTACAAAGCTATAGCAATCAAAATAACATGGTACTGGCAGAAAAACAGACACATAGATCAATGGAACAGAACTGAGAGCTCAGATGTAAAACCACACATCTGTGGACAGCAAATCTTTGACAAAGGTGCCAAGCACATACAATGGAGAAAGGAAAGTCTCTCCAACAAATGGTGCTGGAAAAACTGGACAGTCACATGCAAAAGAATGAAAGCAGACCATTGTCTTACACCACACAGAAAAATTAATTCAAAATGGATTAAAGACTTGAAGGTAAGACCTGAAACCATAAAACTCTTAGAAGAAAATATAGGCATTGCACTCTTTACATCGGTCTTAGCAGCATCTTTTCAAATACCATGTGTACTCAGGCAAGGGAAACAAAAGAAAAAAAAAAATTGTGGCTACATCAAACTAAAAAGCTTCTGCACAGCAAAGGAAATCATCAATAAAATGAAAGGCAACCTGGCAATTGAGAGAAGATATTTGCAAATCATATTTCAATAAGAGGTTAATATCCGAAATATTTAAAGAACCCATGCAACTCAACAACAACAAAACAAACAGCCCGATTAAAAAATGGGCAAAGAATATGAAAAAACATTTTTCCAAAGAAGATATACAGAATGCAGACAGGCACATGACACTTATTCAACACAACTAATTATTAGGGAAATGCAAATCAAAACTACAATGAGATAGCACCTCACAATGGCTGTCAAAATGGCTATAATTAACAACAAAAGAAATAAATTTTGGAGCGGGTGTGGAGAAAAGGGAACCCTCTTGCACTGCTGGTGGGAATGCAAACTGGTGCAGCTACTATAGAAAACAGTATGGCAATTTCTCAAAAAATTAAAGATAGAAATACCATATGATCCAGCTATTCCACTACTGGGTATCTATCCAAAGAACATGAAATAAATAATTTAAAAAGATATATGCACCCTTATGTTAATTGCAGCATTATTCACAACAGCCAAGACGTGGAACCAACCCAAGTGCTTATCAACAGACGAATGGATAAAGAAGATGTGGTATTTATTTATATATAATGGAATACTACTTAGCCATAAACAATGACAAAATCGTTCCATTTATGACAACATGAATGGACTTTAAGGGCATTATGCTAAGCCATGTAAGTCAGACAGAGAAAGACAAATACCATACGATTTCACTTCCATGTGGAAAATAAACAAACACACAGATAAAGAGGACAAATGAGTGGTTACCAGAGGAGAAGGGGGTAGGGAGAGTGTGAAAGGGGTAAGTGAGCACATATGTACGGTGACGGACAACAACTGTGCTTTGTTGTTGGTGAACATGAAGCAGTCTATACAGGAAATGAAATGTAGTGATGTACACCTGAATTTTACACAATACTGTAAGCCAATATGACCTCAAAAAAAAAAAAAAAAGAAAGTCCTCTCTTTTCTTACTTCGCCTCTGTCTCAGGGGTAGGCTTGCTTTATTTATGGGTTTGACTCTTTCAGTTACCATTTTGGGGCTGATGCAATCTGGAATGTGTTACATTAGTCATCTAGGTAGTCATTGAATTCCATCCTTCTGGGGAAGGTCAAGTGGTGCTCAGTGGAGAAGATGCAGGTAACGTGCAAGAGGTGATGGTAGCCCACAGTCTCATTTCTGTTCTGAAATGCAACTTACTCTGGTTTAGGTACATCAGCTTTACATGAAAGTACAAGGCTGCTTGACGATAGCTGAGGGCACGTAACTTTGTGTTTCTAGTTTTGCCACTGGAATTGACCTTGGGCGAGCCACTGAGAAACATCTCTCTACTATTTTTGTCAGTCTGAGAAATGAGAACAATACTGCTGCCCACTTTAAAAGGGGAGCTGTAATACATTTTACTTTTGTAGAGCCGAGACCCGGACCTGGACAATCGGAGGCTCCTCACCGCCTGCCCTGTCCTTGGAATGTACGCTCTCCCCACCATGCCCACAGTGGGAACCATTTTCAAAGACATAGTCTTGAGAGAGCAATGTGTTGTTGAGACTGCCTGGATGGTATACATGACTGGACGCAGGTAAGGCTTCTATATAAACTTTTAAGATTTGGCGGGCGGGTGCGGAGATCTACTCGTCTCGCGATGCCCTAGGCAAGCCTTGTATGTAAGTTCCTTAGCTTATTAACCCTCTGTCTACCCATCTGGGGTGGTCTGTGTCTTTCTTTGGTCTCTCCTTGCCCTGCCTGTATAAAGGCTAGTTTGTGATCCAACAATGTGGGTTATAACAGGGACAGTAGCGTAGTATGAATTTCTGTCGTGAATTGTGTAACAAGATTTGCGTAATACATTGTGTCATAAGAGTATGATGGTCTTGTTTCTGTAATAAGATGTTACTACTGGCCTAGAGGTTTGGCTCCTTCCCACTATGATTCCTGTAAAGTCTTTCTGCATCTACCGCTGATCAGACGAGAATGGGTATGGAAATCTAGTTCAGACCCCATCCTCCAAGTGGCAAGTGGCGTGAGCCGGGATGAGCTGGTTATCTGCTCTGCAGGAGCCTCCTCTCTGGTTTCCCTTCCACCAGGCTTCCCTCGGACTCTTCCATCCTCCATGCTGCTGCCAGCACATTTTCCTCCTGGAAACAAATCTGAGTCTCTCTAGCTCCTGCTTGAAAACCTCTCAACTCCCAGCTGTTGCCCATAGGAGTAATTCCAAATTCCTTTGACAGGTGTATAAAGCCTTTTACAATTTGGCCGCAACCTACTTCACTCCTTTTCTTCCTGGCCACTGTAATCCTGCACCCCACATTCCAGATCTGGTGCATTTCTCAGCGTTTCTTTAAACAGCAATGCCCTTCATTCTGCCTTTATCCAAACTGTTCCTTTTGCCTGACAATGCTCTTTGCCCATTTCTGTCTTAGAAATGCTCGTGCTTCCACACCCCGCTCAGAGGCTGTGCGGCTGTCCCTGGAACATCCCTTCCTACTTGCAGGGAGTTCCCTGCTCCCTCTGCCTCCTCAGCCCTCTGTGTAGCTCTCCTGTCTACCACTCACAGAGTAAAGGTTATCTGTGCTTTCCTGAGGGTAGGGCTTCTCCTCTCATCTTCTTGCCCCAGCTCCAATCCTAGAGCCTGACATTTGTACTCACTGAGTGAATGAATTATATTTCAGGTTTGCAGTTTATAGGCGTGCTGTTAAGTCTTGTGGGAGATGCAGTTTCCAAAACTGAGCTAGAGGGGACCTTGTTTTAGGTGATAGCTTTAGAGGAAATGCTGGGCTCTCATGAGGTCCTTCTCCCACATGCAGACAGGGGCCCATTGGGCTCCAAGTTTCACTGAATCCCATGTAAGGCAGTCTATGTTATGGCAAGGCTCTGGTCAGGAGATGCTCAACACATGTCATCACAGGGTGTTAGAATTGGAAGGGGTCTTACAGGGGCCAACAGTCTAACCTCAGTTACCCAAATGAGGAAATTTGGGCTAGGAAATGTTGGGTAATGCTCCAGCCATGCAACAAGCTAGAATCAGAACTGAAGTTTGAAGCTGAAATTTCCCCCTACTCCCCAACGCCAGCCACTCTCTGCTCTTTCTATCCAGCCCTAGCTCTTCTCTGGCACTTTCTCTGCTGCTCAGCAAGCACAGGGGTGGCAGGCAAAGGGGGTGGATGTGTTCAAATTCTCTCACTTCAAATGAGAGCAATTGGACATGGAAGGAAAACTGACTATGATTTTTTTTCCAAACTGAGGGTCCATTACAGCAACCTGACTCCTTTCCTGCTTCTCCGCTAGGTGACCCACTCTGAACATCTTAGATCAACCCAGGGCCTAGAGAGAACCGGAGTCGGCCCTTTGCTCCTACGGGTCCTTCGACGCTCAGATTCTCACATGTGCTTCCTATGGTTTTGCATCACTCCTTGCTCAGTTAGCATAGAGGTTTCTCAGAATCAAGTGTGCAATGTGCTTTTTCTAATGTTTACTCAGGAAAGGTCATTGCGTTAGAGCTTTAAGGAGGAAAGACGCAAAGGAAAACACATGATCTATAATAAGCACGTGCTGTGTAACTTTCACATTGGATATTCATGCACAAATGTTTGTATGTATAGAAATTTAAAAATAGAGACATCTGTCCTTGCCCATCAAATGGGTGAATGAAGAATGAAGCAAAACCAGGGAGGGGCCAGTGGTTGAACTAGATGATCTCTAAAGAATATTTCCAGGGAAAAATTTTGTGATTCTTTCAAGTGATAGAATCCAGTGAGAAGAAGCCTAAAGGCTTCCACTAGAGCCATTTGATTGTTTCTCCTTGTGGGTAAACAGGAATTAAAAACTAAGCAAACCACATTTAACTTTTCTCGAGTGCTTGGCCTTTGGATGTCCATCTATTTGTGCACAATAGCGCATCAGTTTCCCTCCCACATCTCTTATAAACACACCCTACGATCTTTTGTTAGCATGTTATAAAGGCCTTCGGGGAGAAGCCTGCCCTTTGGTCTCTGCCACAGAGAAATTCCCACGGCACTCCTCACAGTGAGAACGTGTAATACTCACTGTGATCCTAGCTTCTCTGCCTTGGGCCTCATCAAGACCCAATAGTATGGGCATATGCATACATTTCCAGAGTGTGGACTCCAGTGTCCAAAAGTAGTGCCAAAATTGAATTTACTTTAATGATAAGAGCAAATGGAACAGTATATATAATAACTGGTTATAATTAAATATAGCTAATATGTCCAGGCAAGCTGGCTAATAAGTGTTTAAAGGGTTCAAAAGGAAAATAGGAAAGAATCAACAATAAGGACAAAAATAGTTCTATGATTTATACAAGATTATAAATTTGATAAACACTTATAGAAATTAGAAATGTCCTTTGAATATTGAAATGTCCTTTAAAAATTTAATAATCCCCTATAAAAGAACATACATGGGAATGGTTTAAAAAATTCTTAAAATTCCAGAGATCTGGAGAGTTCACTTGAAGATGGTGGCACAGAAGCCTCCTGAACTCACCTCCACCCAGAGACATACCGAATCTACAGCAACAGATGGAACAATTCCCTCTGAGAAAAATCTGGAAACTAGCTGAGTGATTCCTATACGTCAAGTAAGCAAGAGAAAAAACCACATTGAAATGGATAGGAGAGGCTGAGACACATTCTCACCATAAACCCAACCCACGGCGTGGGAACACACAATTGGAAGGGAACTCATAACTCCCAGCTTCTCCCCAAGGAGTGAAAGATTTAGACCCCACATCTGTGCCCCCAATATTTTTTTCTTTTAAAGATTTTATTTTTCCTTTTTCTCCCAAAGCCCCCCGGTACGTAGTTGTGTATTTTCAGTCGTGGGTCCTTCTAGTTGTGGCATGTGGGATGCCGCCTCAGCACGGCCCGATGAGCAGAGCCATGTCCACGCCCAGGAGATTGGGAACACCTCACAGAGAGGTAGGAAGAAAGCCAGGAGTGTGGGGGCCACAAAAACCAAGGGGATCAAGAGTTTCAAGACAGAGAAACTGGTCAACACTGAATCACATGCTGTCATGTGATCTTTGGATTTAATGACAAAGTCCATTTTTTACCACGTTGGGGAGCATTTTCATGAATGAAAGCCAGGCTGTTTGAGGGTCAGAATTGGAGAAAGTGAATGAAAAAACAAAAGCTGTTTCAAGATGTTTGGCTGTGAAGGGACAGAGAGAGGTAGGATGATATCTGGGGAGTTCAAACTGGAGAGAAGTCTTTGTTTAAATGATTTTTGTTATTTATTTATTTACACATAACAAATGGGCCACATGGTGAATAAGATAGCTGTACCTCTACTCTTGAGGAAGAAACAAGTAGAAAGGAGTTGATAATATAAAGAGAGAAGGAGAATAACTGATGGTATGTGGTACCAGAAAATCAAGAAATGGATGGAAATTAGAGCAGTTGTTGTAGTAGGCAGAATAATGGCCCCCAAAGGTGTCCGCATCCTAATTCATGACCCTGTGAATATGTTAGGTTATGTTATGGCAAAAGGGAATTAGAGTTGCTAATCAGCTGACCTTGAGATGGGAGACTATCCTGGATTATCTTGGTGGGCCCAATGTAATCCCAAGGGCCCTTGTAAGTGGAAGAAGGAGACAGAAGAGAGACCCAGAGAGATGGCAGTTTGGGAGAGACTTGGTCCGACGTTGCTGGCTTTGAAGATGGAAGAATGGGCTCACGAGTCACGGAATTTGGGTGGCTCTAGAAGCCAGAAAAGCTAGGAAGTGGATTCTCTCCTAGATGCCCCATGAAGAAATACAGCCCTGCCCACACCTTGCTTTAAACCCAGAGAGATCCGTGTGAGACTTCTGACCTACAGAACTGTATGAGAATAAATCTGTGTTGTTTTAAGCCACTAAGTTTGTAGTAATTTGTTACAGTAGCAAAAGGAAACCAATATAGTGGTCTTCAGATACTTTTGCCCACACAACTCCTAAGTGAATTTTTTCAAACTGTGTACCTCCTCACATATTTTCATGCAAACATCTAAAATTTTTCTTAAGTTCAAATAGTTGAAAAAGACATCATTTCTGCTGCATGTAAATATTTCATTTCAAAAACAAAACTGTTGTATCGCTCTTTTAAATGTAAACAAGGAAATCTAAATTTCACAAGGCTTTTATATTCCCCATCATCTATTTAAAAAACACATATATGAGCTCTTCTTTAATAGATGAAAAATTTTCATCATTACCTTTTCTCCTTGAAATATTTTCATTCCAGTTCCCCCACAGAAATGTATCCTAATGTAATATAATTTTATGCCTAAAAGTCTATGTATGATTCTATCAAACTTCTCTGCAATAAAAATATGTATATAAATGAAAATTTCAATATTTTTTGTGAAAGATAAGGCTGTATGTCTGTATAAGTTATCATAATTGTTTTTAGTGTATGATTATCCAGTCAATATGTGTTATATATAATGATAATTATTAAATCTTCTAGATTTAATAATTTACTTTCTAAGTAAAATTTTATGGGAACTGCATTGCTTTGTGAGATGAATAGTTTCCTTTTTTCTAATTAGGTCATGTAGCCATAGATAAACATGACGTTGCTAGAATGAGACAGGATTCAGTATCATCTATATTCCTATTGTTATATATGTTAAATGAGAACTATTATTTATATAGTAAATGGAAGAAAATGGAATGATTTTTTAGAACATCACTCAATTCTTAGAAATTTTTCCAAGTTATATACTCAAATTCACGGTAATATATCAAAAATTATATTTAAAAATTTAGCTACTGACCACTGTCATACCTACTTTTAATTTTGTTGAAGGCAAAGCATAGAAAAGTGCTAACTTACCAAAGTATTTTTTACCTAGCCCTTAGAATTATTAATTTTCTTATTTTCTGGGAAATATACCTAGGCTTTACCAAGGCTTTATCAAGCTTATCAAATGCCTCTTAATTATACCTGCTACTCTTTCCTTTAGAGATTCCTTGTGTGTGAGCTAAGATTACATGACAATTGAGCAAAACCCAACCCCACAAAATGGGAAATTGCATGTTTTAGGACTTTTTCTCCTTGACTGTAAATGGAAACGTATATATCCATCTAAATTTTTATTTTCTGCCTTATTTCAAACTGCCTTAAAAATACGTGGAGGGGCAGCCTGGTGGTGTTGTGGTTAAGTTTGGGCACTCCGCTTTGATGGCCTGGGGTTTGCAGGTTTGGATTCCAGGTGCGAATCTGCACACTGCTCATCAGGCCATGCTGTGGCAGTGTCCCCTTACAAAATAGGGGAAGATTGGCACAGATGTTAGCTCAGGACAATCTTCCTCAAGCAAAAAGAGGAAGATTGGCAACAGATGTTAGCTCAGGGACAAGCTTCTTCATTAAAAAAAAAAAACAAACCCAAAAACAAAAAGCATGGAGGTGAGAGAGTCAAGCACTTGAGTATTATTATTATACATAGATTGGTGATTTCATATTATAGTTGAAGATAATTATTTATCTTGAAACTTTTGAGAGAATTAAATAGCACACCTGCCTCTGAGAGGGAGACATTAATATTACAGTAATTTTTAACAGTTTCAGAGCATTATGTCCTAGATTGGTTTGGGGAACATTTTATCCTATTTCCATACACAAGGAAGTGCTCTGCTTTAAAGGTGCCGTTTAACCTGCTTCGTGGAGATTCATAGCAGAAAGAAGAGAAGGTATAGAGCCACCAGGAAATGTGGGACTTAGGTGGTTAACAATTCTTAACATTATTTACAGTAGAACCAATAACATATTTCTATGAAGTTAACCTGAACTTAATATACACATAATAGCAAACAATAAATGAGCAGAGAAGTGATCGACAAGCAGCAGCAAACAGGAGACTTTCATATAAGAAAAAAGAGAATATGGATTCAAGAACATTTTAGTACAAGTTAGTGAAATTGCTTCACCCATGCATCTGAATAAATGTTCAAGATCCTATAAAACGCTAGCTTACATTCACATACGTCCCTTGTATTCAAAGCTGTAACACTGACTGGCTGAGGAACTTTTTCACTTCCTTCTTGGAGATCATGAAAGCATACTTCTGAGCCCTAGATCAAGACACGGCTGAGCTGAGTTCTCGCCAAACACTCTGCGTTAAAAAAAATGTAGAGCAGGTAGCCTCAGCCAGTTGGACTGCCCGGCATGCCTTCCACAAATCTCAAACATTCTAATTCTAGGACAGTTAGAAAGATGAACCCAGAGCCTTGCCTTGAGTTTGTCACCTGCGTAAAGTAAGGCACTGCCACCTTGCTACAGGTATTTACTTACAGGTATTTTTCCTGCTCTCTCTGCTTTCTCTCCTTGCGCTCTCCCTAAGGTGATGTATCTTTTGGCAGCGGTCCAGGAACGGAAGACTGGAAGCTGTTAAATGAAATTGTCATCACTCCTTCTGCCCCATCTTACAAAATATCCCAATTCAGCGCATCTCAACTCTCTAGCCAGGGTTCCACCAAAAGCAGAGCCTGAGACAAATACTTGCCCACAGGAAGCAGCGAGGCGTGAGCTTGAAGGAGGAAGAGTGAGAGCCGATATATGAAGCTTTATCCAGTTGGCCGCTGCTAAGATCATGTGAGGAGCCTAATAACATGTGTCTCAGGACCATTTCTCTGTGAATAAAGGGGGAAGCCTTTGCCCGCCTGCTAAAGGATTCTCCCACAGAGGGTTAACTTCCCCACGCTGTGGGATTGCCCCTGTGTGAGTTCCCACTCTCCCACAGCACCAGAAAAGCTGAGGCCAGGAGCTTTCAGGTTGTACCTGCATGAAGCTGGTCAAAGCCTGTGAAGAACAGGACATGGGAAGAGGAAGGATGGAGAGGATTGGAAGAGGTCGTAGAAGGTGGGTACAGAACCCAGGATTCTAGAGCCCCCATGAGTTCCTAATAGAAAATTATGTAAGATAGGGAGAGACGCAAGGTCCAAAATGCGTTTCAGGTGCTTAAGTGATTTAAGAAGACTTTGCGGAGACTAAAATCTTGAATTGTTTCTTTAGCCCTTTGGATGTTTTTATACTCTGGTGAAATGTATCCAAGTGCGATTAAGAGTGGGTGAGGAGAGTGTCTGCTTTTTGTGAAGAGCGAAGAATGTGATTGTTAAAGGGAAGATGGGAAAGGAGAATTTTTGTAATGCCTGGAGCCAATCTGCATTCTCAGGCAGGTCAGTTTTAGGAGGATTCGTTCAGAATTTCAGGATCTGGAAACTAGTCCCCTTTTTGAGAAATTTCGTGACAACGTATCCAGTGTTCTTCATGGGTTTACATATCCACTTTTTAAAATTTTATTTTATTGAGGTCAGAATGGTTTAGAACATTGTGAAATTTCAGGTGTACATTATTATTTATCAGTTTCTGTGTAGACTGCATCATGCTTGCCACCAAACGTTTAATTTTTATCTGTCACCATACATATGTGCCCCTTTACCCCTTTCACCCACCCTGCAACCCTCTCCCCCTGGTAACCACTAATCTGTTCTCTTTGTCCGTGTGTTTGTTTATCCTCCACATGAGTGAAATCATACTGTGTGTGTCTCTCTCTGTTTGGCTTATTTCGCTTAACATAATACCCTCAATGTCCATCCACGTTGTTGCAAATGGGATGATTTTGCCTTTCTTTATGGCTGAGTAGTATTCCGTTGTATATATATATATCACATCTTCTTTATCCCTTCATCAGTTAATGGGCACTTGGGTTACTTCTACGTCTTGGTTATTGTGAATAATGCTGCAACGAACAAGGGGGTGCATAAATCTCTTTGAATTGTTGATTTCAAGTTCTTGGTTAAATACCCAGTAGTGGGATAGCTGGATCATTTGGTATTTCTATTTTTTGTTTTTTGAGAAATCTCCATATTGTTTTCCATAGTGGCTGCACCAGTTTGCTTTCCCACCAGCAGTGTAAGAGGGTTCCATTTTCAGTAATTATAGCCATTCTAACAGGTGTAAGGTGATATCTCATTGTAGTTTTGATTTGTATTTCCCTCATGATTAGTGATGTTGAACATCTTTTCATGTGCCCATAGTCTATCTGTATATCTTCTTTGGAAAAATGTCTGTTCATATCCTCGCCCCATGTTTTGATTGGGTGTTTGTTTTTTTGTTGTTGAGTTGTGTGAGTTCTTTATATATTTTGGAGATTAACCCCTTGTTGGATATATGATTTGCAAATATTTTCTTCCAGTTGGTGGGTTGTCTTTTCATTTTATTTATGGTTTCCTTTGCCTTGCAGAAGCTCTTTAGTTTGATGTAATCCCATTTGTTTATTTTTTCTTTTGTTTCCCTTGCCTGAGTAGACATGGTATTTGAAAAGATGCTGCTAAGACCAATGTCAAAGAGTGTACTGACTATATTTTCTTCTAGGAGTTTTATGATTGCAGGTCTTACCTTCAAGTCTTTAATCCATTTTGAGCTGACTTTTGTGTACAGTCTAAGATAATGGTCCACTTTCATTCTTTTGCATGTGGCTGTCCGGTTTTCCTAACACCACTTACTGAAAGGACTTTCTTTCTCCATTGTATGTTTTTTGCTCCTTTGTCGAAGATTAGCTGTACATAGACTTTCAATTCTGTTCCACTGATCTGTGTGTCTGTTTTTGTGCCAGTACCATGCTGTTTTGATTACTATAACTTTGTATTATATTTTGAAGTCAGGGATTGTGATGCCTCCGATTTTGTTCTTTTTTCTCAGGATTGCTTTTGCTATTTGGGGTCTTTTGTTGTTCCACATATATTTTAGAATTCTTTGTTCTGTTTCCATGATGAATGTCATTGGGATTCTGATTAGGATGGCATTGAATCTGTAGATTGCTTTAGGTAATATGGACATTTTAACTATGTTTATTCTTCCAATCCATGTACATGGAAGATCTTTCCATTTCTTTATGTCATCTTTGATTTCTTTCAATAATGTCTTATAGTTTTCAGTGTATAGGTCTTTCACCTCCTTGGTTAAGTTTATTCCTAGGTATTTTATTCTTTCTGTTGAGATTGTACATGGGGTTGTCGTCTTGAGTTCTCTTTCTGCTAGTTCTTCATTAGAGTATAGAAATGCAACTGATTTTTGTAAGTCGATTTTGTACCCTGCAACTTTGGTATAGTTGTTGGTTATTTCTGATAGTTTTCTGATAGATTCTTTAGGGTTTTCTATAGATAGAATCATGTCATCTGCAAACAGCAAGAGTTTCACTTCTTCCTTTCCAATTTGGATACCGTTTATTTCTTTTTCTTGCCTAATTGCCCTGGCCAAAGCTTCCAGTACCTATGTTGAAAGTATCCACTTTTGAAGTCATTCAAAGCCCAGGTGGAGAAATTAGCCTTCACTAAGAGGAGGCAGTTCTCAATTATTTCAATACAGGGGAAGGCAGAGGGGTGGTACTGACCAATTCAAGCTGTCAGGCTTAATGGCATGAAATTGCCTTCCATGATTTCTGGATTCTTCCTCCACACCTCCACCCTTTCTGTTCAGTCTTACTCATGGGATGCTCTTCAGTGTCTCACATTCGTTGTGGTGATCCTAAACTTCCATCCTTGGGTCTCTTCTCTCCTTAATCTCCAGTCTCCATACTCTGCAGGCAGATGTCAACCACTCTCATGGTTTTACTTGCAAACTATACATGGATGAACACCAAATATTTGTCTTTAGCTCCGAATTTTCTTCCAGAGCTACAGACCTATTAACTCCCCTGTTTCCTGGATATCCTCCCCAGTGATGTCTCAGATGGCTGGAATTCAACATGTCTTAACTCTTTGTCTCCCCTGCCACTCCTAAATCTGCAGGTCCCCCAATTCCCCATTATTGTGTATCAACCATTATCTTCTCATTCCAATTGGCTAGAAACTTGAAAGGCACCTTGGACTTCCTTCCATATTTTGTACATCAGAGTCCCGTTGATTTTATTTCCCAAAGTCTTTACATTCATTTCCTTTCCTCCATCCCCACGCCACTAACTCAGTCCAGGAGTTCATTGTCTTTTGCCTAGATCATTGAAAAAGCTTCCAAACTGGTCTTCCTATCTCCACTCACTTTAGTCCTCCATTCTATTCCCCAAATATCCCCCTAAGAGTGATCTCACTAAAATGGAAATCAAATCATGTTACCCCCTTGCCTAAAACTCAATGACTTTCCGTTTCCAATAGGATAAAATTCCAACTGCTTAGCATGACATATAAGATCCTTCATGATTTAACTCTGTATACTGGGGTTACTCAAAATAAGCAATTATGCAAATACACTTTTCTCCACCTGGAATGCCCTTGTAAATATAATTGAGCCTCATTAATATTGTGCTGTGTTAAGGGGGCTGTTTATCTGGTTTTCTCCACTTTGGGGAACAGAATCTTTTTTATTATGAAATATTTCAAACACATAGGAAAGCATAGAGAAATAATGAAAAAATGCCACCAAGCTCTGTCAAATCTTAAAATCTTGACACATTTTCTTCAGATATATTTTGTTTGTTAAGAAATAAGTCATTGCAGATACAGTTATGAGCCTCATTCCCCTTTTTCCATCCCTCTCTCTCCAGAGGTAGCCACCTTCCTGAATTTGGTGTTTATCCTTTTCTGCTTTTACTATGTTGCTTATGTCTCCATAAATTTTATATATTATTGTGTTGTACACTTTTAAGCTTTATGTAATTGGTATTACAATATCCTGCAACTTGCTTATTTGTTCAACAATGCTTTTGAGATTTATCCAAGTTGATACATGAGGCTCTAGTTCTGAAGGGCTATTTGGTACTCCACTGTATGAACATACGCAGTTTATTTATCCATTCTCCTATTTAGGTTGTTTCAAATTTTTCCCTATTACAAATAATGTTGCAATAAACCTTTCTGCATATATCTCTTTTTCTAGGTTAAATACCTAGGATGGAATTCCTAGCAGAAGAACATGTAAATCCTAAACTTTAGTACCTATTTTTCTCTAAAAATTCCTCAAAAAAATGTTAGTATAAATTTTTCTCCAAAGGCAATAGAACCTTTACCAGTTGGGTAAGGTCCAGGTACAAATATAGTACAAGCTTAACTCAAGACAAGGTTCTTAAACTAGCAACTTTAGAAAGTTTTTAAGAGGACCTTATAAATGATTGCACCTGTATTCAGTTGTGAGAATTTCAGTACCTACTGTATGTGTGTATTTTATTTGTATAAGCAAGAAAGGAATTGTGTGGTTTTGGTATCAGTCACTAGCTTCTTCTCTCTGGAGGAAATGGTATGATGGCCTTCTAAAGAATTGACTTTCTGCTGAGAGCTCAGGTGCTAGGAACAATTTCTCTTCATTCATGAAGTCAGTCAATAAATTTTTATT
Source organism: Equus przewalskii (assembly GCF_037783145.1). Taxonomy (NCBI): domain Eukaryota; kingdom Metazoa; phylum Chordata; class Mammalia; order Perissodactyla; family Equidae; genus Equus; species Equus przewalskii. Next base: position 54,865,362 of record NC_091849.1, read on the forward strand.
GAGCACCTACTACATAGCTGGCACCATTCTCAGTACTGGGGTACACCAGTGGACACAAGGGATAAAGCCTTGGCCCTCTCAGAACTTATATTCTGGTGGAGGTAGACAGACAAGTAAATACACATATAAAGATATAAATATCAGCTGGTAATAAGTACAATTTAGGAAAAGCAGGGAAAATGAAATAGGGCGTGCTGGAGTGAGGGGGAAGAGTTGCTCTTTTATAAAAAGTGGTTGTGGAAGATCTTGCTGCAAAGGTGACATTTAAATAGGTAATAGAGAAAGGAGGAAGTGAGCCATGTGATTCCATGAGGGAGGAGCTTCAGAAGCAGAGGGAAAGTAAGTACAAAGGCTCTGAAGTGGGAGACTGCTCTGCGTGTTCGAGGACTAGCAAGGAGGCCAGTGTGGCTGAGGTGAAGCGAGCAGGGAGAGGGCAAAAGTGACAGGGGTAGAGTCAGTGTTGGGAGGGAATTGTTGGTTTTACTCTGACTTGGCTGGGAAGCCATCGGAGGGATAGCAGAATGACATGATCTGATTTAAGTATTTGAACAATGACTCTGATTACAAGAACAGAAGTAGGGTGCCCATTGTGGAGGCTATTACAGTATTCTTGATGAGAGACAGTTATGGCTTGGACCAAGATTTTAGCAGTAGAGGTGCTGAGAAGAAGTCAGATTCTGGATGTATTTTGAAAGAGATCTGGTGTTGGATTGGACGATGTCTGTCATGAACAATGGAAACATGAAGATACCATAACTGAGATGGATAAGATAAGAGTAGGAACAGGTGGAGGAGGAGTAAGAAGTTTCTTTTGGGATGTGGTAAGGCTGAGATTCCCGAGACTCCCAAGTATAAATGTTTAGTAGGCAGTGAGATATGTGAATTGGAGTCCGTGGTTGCAATCAAGGCCAGAGGTATAAATGTGGGAGTCATTTATAAAAACCATAAATGCTTTTTAAAAGAGTGAGGCTGGGTGAGATATCCTAGGAAGTTAGTTTGGATAGAGCAAAGACATTCTGTTCTCTTGGATTGGAAGAACTAACATAGTTAAAATGTCCATACTTCCTAAAGCAATCTACAGATTCAATGCAATCCTTATTAAAGTTCCAACAACATTTTTCACGGAAATAGAACAAAGAATCCTAAAATTTATATGGAAGAACAAAAGACCCTGAATAGCTAAAGGAATCCTGAGAAAAAAGAACAAAGCTGGAGATATCACACTCCATGATTTCAAAATATACTACAAATCTATAGTAACCAAAACAGCATGGTACTGACACAGAAACAGACACACGGATCAATGGAACAGAATTGAGAGCCCAGAAATGAACACACACATCTGTGGACAGCTAATTTTCGACAAGGGAGCCAAGAACATACCATGGAGAAAGGAAAATCTCTTCAGTAAATGGTGCTGGGAAAACTGGACAGCTACATGCAAACGAATGAAAGTAGACCATTATCTTACACCATACACAAAAATTAACTCAAAGTGGATTAAAGACTTGAATGTAAGACCTGAAACCATGAAACTTCTAGAAGAAAACAGGCAGTACACTCTTCGACGTCAGTCTTAGCAGCATATTTTCAAGTACCATGTCTGACCAGAAGAGGGAAACAATAGAAAAAATAAACAAATGGGGCTATATCAAACTAAAAACTTCTGCACAGCAAAGGAAACCATCAACAAAATGAAAAGACAGCCTAACAATTGAGAAAAGATATTTGCAAACCATATATCTGATAATGGGTTAATATCCAAAATATGTAAAGAGTGCATACATCTCAACAGCAAAAAAACAAACAACCCAGTTAAAAAATGGGCAAAAGGTCTGAACAGACATTTTTTGAAGAAGATATACAGATGGCCAACATGCACATGAAAGGATGTTCAACATCACTAACTATCAGGGAAATGCAAATCAGAACCACAATGAGATATCACCTCACTTTCTTTGGAATGGCTATAATTAACAAGATGGGAAACAGCAAGTGTTGGAGAGGACGTGGAGAGAAGGGAACTCTCACACACTGCTGGTGAGAGTGCAAACTGGTGCAGCCACTATGGAAAACAGTATGGAGATTCCTCAAAAAATTAAGACTATAACTGCCATATGATCTAGCTATTGCACTGCTGGGTATTTATCCAAGGAACATGAAAACATAAATGTGTAAAGATACATGCACCCCTATGTTCACTGCAGCATTATTCACAATAGTCAAGACTTGGAAGCAACCTAGGTGCTCATCAAGGGATGAATGGATAAAGAAGGTGTGGTATATATACACAATGGAATACTACTCAGCCATAAGAAACAATGAAATCTAAAGAAGGTGTGGTATATATACACAATGGAATACTACTCAGCCATAAGAAACAATGAAATCTGGCCATTTGTAACAACATGGATAGACCTTGAGGGTATTATGCTAAGTGAAATAAGTCAGAGGGAGAAAATCAAATACTGTATGATCTCACTCATAAGTAGAACATAAAAACAACAAGAAACAATCACATAGAGACAGAGATTGGATTGGTGGTTACCATAGGGGAAGGGGGGAGGGAGGAAGGGTATGATTAGGCACATGCGTATGGTGATAGATTGTAATTAATTTTTGGGTGGTGAACATGATGTAATCTACACAGCAATTGAAATATAATGATGTACATCTGAAATTTATATAATGTTATAAACCAATGTTACAGCAATAAAAAAATTAATTAATTAATTAAAAATTAAAAAAAAAGAGAGATCTGAGGGCTGAGTCCTGGTGCTCTCCAACATTTGGAGTGCAAGGAAATGAGGGGGAAACTGCAGAGGAGACCAAAGGGATAGTCTTTAAGTCAGGAGGACAGCCAAGACGCTGGTGTTCCAGAAGCCAAAGCAAGAAAATGTTTCCAGAAAGAGGATGTGGTACATTCTATTAAATGTTGGGAGGTCAAATTTTTAAGGATCAAAACTGACTTTGGATTCAGCAACATAAGTGTTATTGGTGACCTTGGCAAAAGCTATTTTAGCAGAGTGGTGGACTCAAATGCCTGTTTGGAGTAGGTTCAAGAGGAAATGTGGAGAGGAATTGGAGAAAAAGAAAACAGACAACTTTCAAGGGAAGATTTTGTTGGAAGTCTCTGTTAATGCTTAGAGTCTAAACTTCAAAGGCACCCACAGTTGGACAGCAGCTTGCCCTTTGCTTGGTAATGCCCTTCGGTGTTCCTTGGCGATCGCAGTTCTGGATATTCACTCCACTTACTTCATTCTCACTGTCAGGTGAGTGGATCCTTCCCCACCTCGTCTGTATGGTGAACGCATATTTGCACTTCAGCATGACGCTTAGGCATCGCTGCATGTGTGAAGTCTTCAGACGGAACAAATCGTTCTGGACGTTGTGTATGTTTTTAGTATAACTTCATTGTGGTATTATAATTTATCCCCCACTAGGCAGTGACTTTATGAAAACAAGTGTTGTGACTTTCAGGGTCCCCAGTGCTAAGTAGTGTCTGCCTAGTACTTAATAACGTTAAGTTACTGTTGGTTGCACTAAACTGAATTATTTGAAAGAAACGTAGGGTCCAAGCCTTCCCTTCCATTTCCAAGTGGATAGCAGTGTGCCCTACTATTTCTGTAGGGGAAGGAGCAAACACTATTCATCCCAGGGGAGCCTGAAACAGGTCCTCGTGGAGAGTTTCGTAAAGACCTGTTTTTATTACAAGTACTTCCAGTTGAAGTCAGAGGAGACCTGATTGACGCACACTTTCAAGGGCCTGCCTGGTATCTTTGGTGTGTTCCATCACATTGATTTGTGGTGGCGCTGAAGTGGGTGACCCCGGAAGGTGCCTTTTCTCATGCACCATTACACCAAACTGAGGGCTCCGTTAGTTTTTCACTCAAGCAACAGTATTTCCTAATGTGCCTTCACCAAGCACTGATGTCATTTCATTCCCAGAATCATTTCAATTAGATTCCACACAGTCTTTTATTGCGCTTTGGAAGTCTTTTGAGATGACAAATTATTTCTATATTCGATCTGCTGTCCTTTTCTTTTCTCTGCCTCTTCATGACTGAAAGCCCCTGTGTGCTTTGTTTTGTGTGTTATTTGGCCGAGGAGGAGTTGTCTGAAATATAATTCGACATCATTCCTGAAGAATATAATCCTTTTGCACTTACCCTCTATGTTTATTCTTGGGTTTCTGCTATTAATTAGCAAATTCATTTTCTGATAGCCACAATGAGGTTAGAATAAATGTACTGAGCTAGGTAGCCAGCAAAGCCCAATGTATTCAGAGTGATAACAAGAGACCAATTCTGTTCTGATAAACACCATTAAAAGGAAAAGATAAATCAATTCTTATGGGCTTAGTCAGCAAGTTTTATTTTACAAAAGGAATCTAAGCTGAACCACAGCTGTAATTTGGAGTCTTAGCTCAAAGTGACTGCTTTGTATTTTTCTCCAGGGTCAGAAAATCAAATCTGTATTCTGCTGGTCAGGCACACCGTAAAGAGTGCCACCTTCACCTGGGTTGTTTGGAAGGCCCATAAGTCTTGGTCACTAGGTGGATTTCGATGCGCAGCCATGAGTTCCACAGGGCATTAATTCTGCTCCATGGCTTGTCCATTTGAAATAAAAAGTGTCGGTGAATACATTATACTTGGGGACGTCTAAATCCCACTTTAGTTCGTTGTCATTCTCGAGGTCACCGATCGCCTTTGCTATCATTATTTCAGTATCCAGAGCACATTTGAAGTCTGCTGCTATTGTGTCCTTTTCTTTTATCTTTGACAACTGCATCAGCTCTTACTCTTGAGGAAATTAACACTGCCTTTTGTTCACGAAGCAAGATTATTTGGAAAGGTCAATGGATGTAGCACTTCACTTCGGTCTATTTCTACAGAGAAACATGTCTGTTATATTTCAGTGACGCCCTAGGATAAAGATCTAGCTTATTTGCGGTGAATAGCCCTGTAGAAATGATCATTGTAAATTCATTTGTTATTTGAAAGAAACTAGTTTCACTTAGAAAATTTTATGAGTGGATCTATTAGAGGAAATGCAACCAAACCATTGCTAAGAAGTTGGCTCTGTGGGGACTGCGGAAGCTACGACTGTTTTCATCCGGTTGGACTCAGAAAGTTCTTCTTGAGTGGGAAAGTCACTGGTACCTGTTTTCAGCACACATAAGGAGTCATTTAAACATTCTTTTCACTTTTATTCGTATTTCCACTTTAGCGATTTGGGCTAAACCATGGTAAATCTGTTGTATTCCCTCATACTTTTTCTAATAGTGGATATTATTTTATGCTATTGATACTAACAATGTTTAGGCCAGAATGCAAATTGTCGTGGATGGACTTTTTAACCAAGAAAAGTGGAAAACATGTCTCATAACTCCTGAGGGTAGACAGAGGCAGATAGGAATGGAGGTGGAGGTTGTAAGAAATCATGTTTTCAGCAAGAAGTATCTGAATTATATCTTTGGGAGACAACCTGATCAGAAATTCATATGTGTAAGAGGTGCATGAATATTTTATCGAGAACAATGGTAGGTCGAGAAGAGTCCAGGCTTGGCATACGAATGATGGATACAAACCAAGTGTATGGGCATTATTAATACCTACTGTTATTTTCATTTTGTCGGCAAGCCTTCCTTATACTCCAGATATATGATATAACTTTAGGAGAATCAAAGGTATCAGCTCAGACTCACAGAAATAATTGCATTCAGCCTTAGTTCCAATTACTGGGACTCTAACTGTTTGGCATTTTAACAGTTTGTGGCACAACGGCACAGGGTGGATGGGCATGAATTGTCTGGTTCATGAAATCTTGCTGATGTGGGTAAAATTCCTTCTGTGACACTCTGATGAAAACTGCTCTTCATTTGGCCAACAAACAAGGTAAACATATAATTTATCATGCAAAGTAGGAGAATTTTGAGAGTAATCAGGGGTGCTGTTAATAATTAAAGTAGCATATAGGCAACTGCATGTTGTCAAAGATTTTTCTTAGAAATGAAATGGCTTTAAAATATTCCTGTTCTTGTAAAAACTCTTTCTTCTTGTATAGTTTGTAAAAGATAATCGAACTCAGTTAAAAGGCTTGACAAAATGTACTTTTACTGTAGAAAAGACTGGAAAAGTTTTCTCTAGGATCAATAAATGTTGCGCCGTGGAAGAAAACATTTGCTTTGGTTTTATCTTAATAGGGCTCAGGGTGGATGGGAAAAGAGAAACCCTTGAAAGAGTGATGATAGAGACTTCAGGAGTTTGTTAGTCCCACAAATGAAGAGTCTATAGGAGAAAAGCACAAGTTGAACACAGGAAGGAGCAGTCAAAATGGCAACACAGAGATAAAAGGAACTGCCTTTTCTCCCCTTTGCTTTCTCTTGAAGACATGGTACCATACACAAGATTGACATGTGTGTGGGTTCTGGAAGATCTAGAAATGCTGCCCTCCGGAGAAGCCAAGGGCAAAGTAAATAACGTCTCAACTGGATTTTGATGGCAGATCGAGTGTGAAATTGTTCACTTGATCTTCCTTACGTGGCTTTCTCTATTCATTATATTTCTTTATAGTTCAGTGGTGGAAAAATGACTGACCTGTATGCCAGCTATTTTCAACAGGGCAGCTGGAGATTGGAAATAGGCCGGGGATCTAAGCGGCGAGGTTAGGAAGCCAGTTTGACCCCTACCTGAATATTAGAATCACCTCAGGAACCCAGGCCCCGTTCATTGTGAATCTTACTAATTGCTATGGGCTGGAACCTGGATTACCATAATCTGAAAAACTCTCAGAAGTTCTGCTATGTACTCAGGCTCGAGAAGCAGCGAGTTAGAGGCCCTGACGATACAGCAATAGTCCATGAAATCATTCACTGGGGGAGTTGAGAGTGTTAAGCCTACGTAGCTTTATTTGAGGGTCTATAGTTCATTACCTTGGTTATGAAGGCACAAGCGTGCTGGTGAGATTCTCTCAGCTTTGGTGATCTGAACAAGATTTTGTTTTGCTTTCACTTTTAGAGAATAGTTTGATTGAGTATTTTCTTAGTTGCATTAGCCAAATTTCAAATGCTCAATGGCCACATGTGGCTATTAGACAATGTAGCTCTAGAGTCCGATTTTAAGTGCCTGCCTACAGATACAACTTTCTAGTTATTTGGGCATGTTACTTAACCTTTCTAAGTCTTGGTTTTCTTATTTGTAAAATAGACTAATCATATGACCTAGATCATAGGAATATTTTGAGGGTTAAATTAGATCATCTGTGTGACATACTTAATGCAGTACTTGGCACACAGTGCATGCTCATCGTTGGTGATTGTTTTGACAATTAGGGATCTTGGGCTGGGAACCAGACTGGGGTTAGGAAGAATGGCAAAATCTGTTTTGAACATCCTGACTTTGAAGTGAAGATAGATCCAATGGATTAGAAGAAATAGCTTAGGATTCCAGTGAAAGGCTTGAGCCCAGAGGAAATGCAGAAAAGAAAGCCTTGTGGACATTCTCATGACTGCTAGAACACTTATTGTCCTCTTTTCTCTCTTTCCTACCAGACTGTGAACTATCTGATGTCTCCTAGATGTGGCTAGTGCAATTTGGAAAATAAATTTCTAATTTTATTTAATTTTAAGTGCCTGGTATTGTGCCTGCACATAGTAGGCATTTAAGAAATGTCTATCAAATGGACAAACTGAACTCACCAAGAGACTAAATGTAGCAATAGAAGAGAGACTTGAATACTTAACTATTTTAGAGGACTTTGGCCAATTGCTACCTGATCATATGATTTTTAAGTAATGACATAATTGAAAATAACACTTTGGCATACTCTCAGATATACCTTTTGAAATGGATAAAAAGCATCAATTTTGTGCTAAAAGTTTGGTGTATTAGAGGTACTCTGAGATGTTAAAAATGAAATCTTTCTCAAAAGGGCATTATGTTTTAATTCAAATTAATACAGTCTTTTTTGTTTGTTTGTTTCTTCTCATTATTTGCATTTTTAAGGCAATCTCTGTGCTTCTGAGAGTTTGAAGACTGTGAAAGTCATATGAAAGGTACACAAGAAACTATCCTGCACTCCTCCCGCCTAGCAAATCTTTCTCTCTCAAGAGGTGCATGTCAGAGAATTCTATTAGTGGGCGACAAGGAGGCAGTCTAGTTAGCGTGCCATCGCGTCCCCATTTGGTGACACTTTTCTATAGCATTCTTCAGGCCGTCTCGTTTGACACTTTAGACCAGCTGCCAAATCTTTTCTTGCTCTCTGTAAACAAGGCTGTCACTCACAGAGCGTTCCCCTTACCTCGGGTAGGGAATGGAGGTTAATGACTTTGGAAATGGAAAACAGAACAACCATCAAAAGGACTTTTAATACCAGGAGAATTATAGGGGAATAATTGAATCAAATAAAATAAGAATATAAATAGACCGTATTACAAACCACATTTGTTTAAAGGGTTCATATCAGTTGAGGTTTTGTGTTACCTGGGAAGAGTAATAAAAAGGAATAAAATAGATTGAAAACGGTTATCCTTGAGAAGCGATTTCTGACTTTTTGGCAGGATTCCCCTGTGGCTGCTGATGCCCATATAATGTGTCTCATTCCTACTTTCTTTTCAACTTCAATTCTGCTTTACAAGTAAGACTTCTGATGGTTTTCCCCCCTTAGAGTATCTTTGATTTATCATTTAGTTTAGTGGTTAAAGAAAGGAGACAAGCCTCTGCATCTGGGGAAATGCTGACATTTTTAGGCTTCTGATAGTGGCCTTTTAAGGTCAAATACTCTAAGAGGAATCAAGAGCATTTTCTCTTTTTGGACAGATCCTGTTCAATCTGAATCAGAAGGTGCTGGAAACAGAAATTAGAAGAGTAGAAAAGGACTTTAAAGAAAGAAACACAACCTCATACACACATACACAAATATGCAGCTAGTGCAGATGGGGATGTATTAATTTTGCATTATTGTATTTAATAAGCTTCTTAAATGCATGGCATACTGACAACATATATACCGTTCCAAGAGAATGGCCGGTTTACTTATAACGGTCCTTTGATTTTGTAGGTCTTAAATGGAACATTCTTTGATTCTATGACTCTCAAGTAGCATTATCATTATTATTAATTCAACAAATACTAATAAGGGCTTAATATATTCAGAGCACTGCTCTAGACATTGGTTTTAGAATGAATAATTAAGAAGACATGGTGGTCTGCTTATGGAGTTTACAGTCTAGTGGGGTAGAGATGCAACAGGTGTGTAATACATTTACAATTATAAACCATAAAGAATTTATAAAAAGAGAGAATAAGAAGGGATATGGTCAAGAAATATGATGGTATTTAATTTAAAATAGAAAATATAATAGGAAACTAATCAGGTAAAGAGCCTGGTGGTTGGGACAGGGATGGGGGCTGACTTTATATGGAATTAAATTGGGAAAATTTGCTAATATAGATAACTAATATGCTGTTGTGTTCTTTCCACTCTACAAGCTGCCTCTTATCTGGGAGCTGTTAAATGTTTGCAATTTATGATGGTAACTGTGGAGGTCTCAGGGAGGAGATACCACGATATGCTCCAGGAAATGGCAGGTCCGTGTGACTGTAGTTCACCAGTGAGGAAAGTGGCATTAGATGAGGTTGGAGAGATGGGCAGGATGTTGTGAGCTTGTTATTGAGTTTGTTAAGTGTCATCTTCTTAAATGATTTTTCTGGCTACTGTGTGGGGAATGGATTAGAGGGGGAAAAATGGAACAAGGGAGCTATTGCAGTGCTATAGGTGAAAGACAGTGGTGGCTTGTACTATGTTGGTGGCATTTGACATAAAGTGCATGGATTCAAGTCACCTTTTGGAGGTAGTCTTTAGAAGGCTTGCTGTTGAGTTGAATATGGATGGAGGTTAAGGGAGAGAGAGAAATTATGGATAACCCTCCAGTTAGTTTCAGGATTCAGTATCTAGGTGGAGGGGCTGCCTGGGAATGCAATTTGTTTGGGAATGAACTTAAACATGTTAAGTTTAATAAGTATGTGTGGCAAGTGGACATCTCAACTTGGCAGGTAGGTATATGAATCTGGAGGCACAAATGTGGGAATCTTTGGCTTTTATATGGACTTTCATGTGTTGGGAGTAGATGAGCAACTTGAAAGAGAGAGAAGAGATGTCCTTGGACTGAGCCCCGAGAAACAGCAACTGGTGGAAAGCAGGCAGAAGAGGAGGAATGAGCAAAGGAGACTGAGTGGAAGTAGCCAGAGAGGTAGGAGGAAGAATGTGAGGGAACCAAGGGAGAAGAATATTTCGATAAGGAGAGAGTGATCACTAGATTGAATGTGAGATTGAGTAGGATGAGGTGAGGAAAATGTCCACTGGAAATGGCAAAATGTGTGGTATTTAGTACTAATTGATAAAAGTAGTATCAGTGGAATGCTGGGGTCAAAACCCAACTAGAATGAGTTAAAGCAGAAATGAAAGATGGCAAAACAGAGAAACCAAGAATCAATATTTACTTTGAGGGATTTTGCCCAGGAATGATGTCAGAAGTGGAATAGCAGCCAGAGGGGGATATGAGATTAAGAAAGGGTATTTTCAGAGAGGTGATATCAATGCATATTGGTATACTTCTAGGATTAGTATAAAGAGAGGGAGAAAGGGATGATCGTGGAAAGACAGAGTAGAAAATATTGGAGTAAAACCCTTGAGAATTTGAGAGGAGATGGGGTGCAAAACACACAGGGAGATATTGACCATGGAGCGTGGGTGGGACTTCCATTGTGATACAGAGGCGATTGGTTGGCAGGTTTGGTAAAAGGAGAATGAAGAAGTCCTTGTCTGATTGCTTCTATTTCTTAGTAGGATCACTGAGAATGATGACATGAACAGAGGGGAGAAGGAGACAGAGAGCCAGTCGCTGGAGTCTTCTGTAAATGAGAGGAAGAGGCCAGGAGGACAGTGGATGTCAGTAATAATGACCTTTCCTGTGAATATTCTTCTCTTCTTGTATATTTTGCTTGCACAATGTAGAGGATAAAATATGCTGATTTCTTCTCCGTATTCTCCATTCTGTCTGGCTCTTTGTTTATTAGTAACGTTGGGAGGCTCTTCAGAAATTTGGCCAGAGTGGATCTAGAAACAAGGGTGATATTGTTTACAGAGAGCACAGATGGAGAGCAGGAGGCAGTGTCCACAGTACCAGTCTGTTTCAATGAAACTGTGCAGGCTCCACCGCGAGGAACATGATATTTAGCTAAGAGGTTATCCTATTTTAACATGCTATACCTTGCTCTCACTGAGGGGCAAAAATCTCCTAATCATATTGAAAAAAATTACACCACTATTGTGATATTTAATTTTCCTCTCCTTAAATGACTAAATGTAAATCAAAGTGCTACCCAAACAGAATGATTAGGGTTTGAATTTTAACCCATGCATCCTGGAAAATCCTTGAAAATATTTGATAGTTTTCAGATAAGAAGTAGCTTTTAGAGTGGAAAGAGCATAAATGGTGTGTTAGTTATCTATTACTGCATAACAAACTTCCCCCAAACCTATTCTGTGGGGGAGGAATTCAGGAATGTCTTAGCTGGATGGTTCTGGCTCAAGGTCTCTCATGAGACTGCAATCAAGCTGTCAGCTGGGGCTGCAGTCTCATCTGAAAGCTCAACTGGGGAGGATATGCTTCCAAGTTCACTCACGTGATTGTTAGCAGGCCTCAGTTCCTTGACACATGGATCTCTCCATAGGTTGTTTGAATGTCATCATGACATTTGGCTAGCTTCCCTCAGAATGGATGATGGGAAAGAAAGGAGGGGACTGCACAAGGATGTAAATACCAGGAGGCAAGGATCATTGGGAACCAGCATGGAGGGTGGCTATCACAGATGGTGTGTTAGGTTTCCACACTACACAATATCTTCATCATTTGGCTGTGTGACCTTCGAAAAGTTAGCAAACATCTTTGAGATGCAATTTCTCATCTAGTGTATCTCTATTAACTTTTCTTTCTCTAAAAAAATTATCAGCCCATTCCCTAAACTTTGTTTACACAGATGGATAAAAATAAAATTGCAGTTCTTATCTACCTCCTTAACTACTGTACTCTTCACCGTAGCCATCAACCATGACAAGATTATAGGAGATTCATAAGAGAATATACACTAGTCAATCAGCCATGCAGAGAGTTTCCAAATTTTGTAAAGATATTTTAAAGTAGAAGATTCAAATAGATATTTTAGAATAGTTATTCTACTGAAATCAGTCATCTTCAGGCTGCTCGTTACCTTTTTTAAATTAACAACTTTATATCTCAACAATTCACATACCATGTAATTCACCCATTTAATGTGTACAATTTATGGTTTTTAATACATTCACAGAGTTTTCAACCATCATCACAATCAATTTTAGAACATTTTTATCTTCCAAAAAGAAACCCAATAAACATTGACATTCACTCCTCATCCACCACCCCCAGCCATAGGCAGCTAGTAATCTATTTTCTGTCTCTCTGTATTTACCTATTTTGGACATTTCTTGTAAATTGAATCATACAGTAGGTGTTCTTTTGTGACTATTTTCTCTCAGCATATTTTCAAGGTTCATCCATATTGTAGTATGTATCTATATTTCATTCTTTTTATTGCTGAATAATATTCCATTGCATGAATACACATTTTATTTATTGATTCAACGGTTGATGGACATGTGGGTTGTTTCCACTTTTTGGCTGTTGTGAATGATGCTATGAACATTAATGTACAAATTTTTGTGTGGACATATGTTTTCATTTCGTCTGGGTATATACTTCAGAACGAAATTGCTGGTTGATATGGTAACTCTATGTTTAATATTTTGAGGAAATGCCAACCTGTTTTCCAAAGCAGCTGTATCATTTTGCATTCCTCCTAGCAATGTACGTGGGCTCAAATTTCTCTATATCCTTGCCAACTGTTTTTGTCTGTCTTTTTTATTATAGTCATCCTAGTGGATCTGAAGTGATATCTTATTGCATTTTCCTAATGGCTAATAATGTTGAGCATCTTTTCATGTGCTTATTAGCCATTTGTATATCTTCTTTGGATAAATGTCTATTGAAAGACTTTACCCATTTTTAAGTTGGGTTATTTTTATTTTTATTGTTCATTTGTGAGAGTTCTTAAAATATCCTAGATGCAAGTCCCCTGGTGTCTTATGGTGGTGTAAGACATAAAATTAGGGTTCACTATCATGCACTGCCTTGACATCTGGAAAAATTGGAAGGGTCTTGAATAGTCTAACTTCTCATTCCCTCCCCACTCTGCTCCCATGTATAACGTCCCCTAGCCAAACAGCCCTCCTTATCAAACAGACCAAATGTGGTTCCTGATTATTCTTGAGCAGTGGGTTTCAATTTCCTGCCAACCCATGGAATTATTCAAACAAGCTGGTCACATCCTTTCTTGGGAAACAGGGGGCATCCCACCCTCTTGATGTTACAAAGTTGACCTCCACAGCTCCTGGTTGTTCACTCTGTTTCTGAGTGCAACTCCCATGTGCCCCTACATGGCATGGTGTTCTCCTCTCCTGGGCTTTGAGTATATGTGACTAATAAACTGCTGTCAATCTTATCTGCTTTATTGCAGATGTTGTATGTCCAACCATCCCCATAACCCTAGGGTGGAATTTCCTCCTTCACCAATGCAATCAAAACAGCTAGATGATTTTGCAAATATGTTTTCCCTTTACTGTGTGTCATCTTTCATTTTCTTGATGGTACCTTTTGAAGGATAAAAGTTTTTAATTTGATGAAGTCCTATTTATCGTTTTGTTTTGTTTTGGTCACTTATGCTTTTGGTGCTATATCCAAGAAGGCTTTGCTTAACTCAAGGTCACAAAGATTTACTTCTACGTTTTCTTCTAAGAGCTTTATAGTTTTAGCTCTTACGTTTAAATCTGTGCTCCATTTGGAGTAAATTTTTGTATGTGGTATAAGGAATGGTTCCAACTTCATTCATTTACATGTGGATGTCCAGTTCCTTAGCAGTATTTGCTGAGAAAGATATTTTTCCCCACTGAATTATCTTGGCACCCCTGTCAAAAATTGCCCATTACCTTTTGAACGGTTTTTCTGTATTTGGAGAAGTTTCTATTTTTGAGTTCCACATCCTCAGAGTAGAGTCAAACCTCAAGTTTATAGCTTCTCTTATGGCTAAAATGTAGCACGTATCCTAGAATTTAGCCATAAGAGACTCTGATACAGAAGGGAGAAACACGAGCAAACAGGCCTAGGTATAGCCTCCTGCCTGATGGTGCAGTGGTGGCAGTGGCCACAGTGGTTTCCTCTGGTCTTTGGTGGGGCAGTAACAATGGTGATTGTTCTTTAACAAGCCAGCTGCACCATGGTTTTGACATTGCACCCAAGCCCATCCTTGGGCTTTGTTCTCTAGGCCTCCCAGCCAACAATATATGGATTATCATATATTTTTTTAGTTTATCTTCCAGTGTCAAGTTCTGTTGCTCGCAACCAAGAGCCTGACTGATACGCATGCTAAAGAGAGATAAAGTAGTATTCCAGGGAATGAATTGTGCTTTAACTTTGCGTAGAACATGGATCTGACAATTCCTACTCACTTTTGAGTTGGAGATGTAGAGGACATTCTGACAAATAGTAGTATCTGTTTTAAGCCAGTCAGATTCAACTCTGGGTATTCTATCCACTGCTAAATTAAAGAGAAGCAGTGGACTCCCCAATCCAAAATTGCATAGACACTTTATACTTTCATCTCTGACCAGCTCTGCTTGGTTCCCTTCCTGCTTCTGATTCTTAGCTCTCTTCCATGGTTCGGCCTGTATGATGTTCTTGGACCTGGTTGCATATTGGACTCTTTGCTTTGACTTGCATCTCCTCTTTGAGGAATGGGACCCAGACAAACCTCTCTGACTCATCACATCTGAATTAGCCTGTTGATTAGCCCCTGAGGACCTCAGCCCTGGCTCCAGACAGCTTGGCAGGTTGAAAATTGGAACTGTCTAGCCCAGCTCGATCCATTTTACTACAGTTCTCTGAATTTGGGGACATGCCGGTTGCTACATGGAGTAGAGATAAGTTGTATCTCAAAGGAAACATGACCTGGGGGAGGTAGAACACCTATATTTGAAGGCAGATAGCATCCCTAATAAAAAGGGGTGAGACAGCAGCAGTAAGTCACTGGCACTTACATATTCCCTTTCCTGTATTCTCTTTGAAGGGACCCCCAGTTTTACTCCAACTGCTTTCTCCTGGAAAAAGTAATGGGTAAGCTAGACAAATGGCTTCACTTCATCATGGAAATGCAAATCCTTAAGGAGCCGAGCCCACCATTTTTTAATGAATTCAAACATTTGGCCTTTTTTAATGGCCTGTCTGTTAGAGGATTAGACTAAATATATGTCAACAGGACCCTCTATTCTCTAGAAATTCCATATTCCATATTTTACATTTCTCTTCACCACAAAATTCACACATTAGGGCTCTGGAGCCACTTACAATGGCAACTTTAATAGCTATAAAGAATGGTCTGGGGATGAGTAGGGGTGGGGTGGAGGTGAGCGATTTCTCCAAGGATCTCATGAAGCTGCCAGGATTGTCCCTTTAGCTGCCGGAGTGGTTGCTGGGTAATGTAATACTGATGGTTCCTAATATGGAGATGTATTGAATATTCTCTATCTATCCTGGAGAATTGAATTCTACTGTCATTTTCTTTTCACCCCGTAAACGATCAGCTTAAATCTTTGCCTACGTTGTTAAAAACTAGAATCAGTGTGAACAGTGTCATTGGGAAAAGTTAGACATTTTTGAGAGCATGAACCAAGAAAAATAGATTGGTAAAAGTAATGTGAAATGGTCTCTATCAAAGTGATTATGTTTGATAGGTTTTTCTAAGGCATTAACCTCAGAGGTGTCTTGGAGAGATGCTTTCAAGATATAGCACTCTTATAAAAGAAGACAGCAGAGTCAGTGGGCCAAAAAATAGACTAGGACCTGGAGGGACCCCATTCGAAGTTCCATTTTCCTGCTGAATCTCGGCGGTACAATGACAAAGTCACTTAGGCCATCAGTGCTTCAGTTTTGCTATCTGTAAATGGGAACAATAGCTTCTTGTGAAGAATAACATAATTTCTTCATATTATGGAAGCATTATACGTTTATTTAGGAAAAAGTGCAGATGGGCAGGAAGAATGCAAAATATATCCTCAATTCTCCTTCCCCAACCCGGAGGAAATAATTACTTCTCTTTGGAGTTTCTCCTTTGAGATCTCCAGATTATCTTCTTTGCATCCTAAATTTCAAGAATCATGCTTTAGCAATGACTAATGAACCCTCAAAATTCAATCAAATTTCACCACATTTCAATCTTTCCCCTTTCTCTTTCTTCTTGAAGAAAGGTAAATTCAATCATGGCAAAAGATCATTAAAATTGGTATAAGAAATAGACTTCATGTTACATCACAAAATTGTTAATTTGTACCACATGAAGTAGGTAAAATTTCAAACATGGGTAAATATACCTAGGTCAATCATAATGGCAAACTTCGATCTTGTGGAACCTTATGGAATGTCTATAAATGGTTCTCAATCAGCAGTGTAGAAGATAATAATACTTGCTAATGGGACAACACAGGAGGAGCAGAGCAAGCTCTTTTGCTGATGGAAAAACTTTCCTAAGATGGCTTCAAGGATTGGGAAAGAGCCTGGTCTCTGTGCGATGCTGCATAGCCAGCCAGTGAAGAACGTGGTGATCCAGTGGCCACACGGGCTGGTCAGTTCATTTTAAGCCTTGTTGCCTTTGTGGAATGGTGTATCTCCTAACACATCCAGGGACTTAGAGGGACTCTCTGGATTGGTTGTTTGTAAGGGTCTTTGTGGAGAGGCAAGTGGGGTCCTTGCGGTATTACTCCCCCAGAGTGGGGAGTGAGAGGCTGTGGTCTGAATTTCTGCGATGGCTCCTCTCAGTTACACTGACTGCTCGTGGGTGGGACCTGCTGGCTTGAGGATGAGGGGTGGGAGGGAGATTTTACATAAAATACCTTTTGTGCATTTAAGTTTTATACTATGTACAAATATTATCTATTCCAAAAACAAATCCAATCTAACATTAAAAAAAATTAAAAATACAAATGGAATAAAAAATCTGGCCTTTCAAGTGGAGGTTAAATTGCTAGGTAGAAATTTTAAATCCCACATGCAGTTTCCTTCTCTTGGAAGCAACAAAGGAACATGACAAAATATTTACAAGTGGAAAATGCTACTTATAAGTTCTGGGGTTAATGGAAAAATCTAGAGATGCTGCTTTTATAGCAGACTATGTTCCAATATAGGTGCTTTGGCCACAGGATTCAAATCACCTGAACTAAACCCACCAAGGAAAACAGAAGGCTAGCCCCCAACTCAGTTGTGGACGAAATCTTCCTCTGCTGGGTGAAATGTGTTCTCTGCTGCCTTCTCCACAACAGAGTCGCTTTCCTAGCCTAACCCTGTTTTGTTATTTTTAAACTTTATAATGAGTTTTTTGGCAAATGGGCAATTTTTGAGACTCTCTGAGAGATGGTTTGTCTCTTGGTTCATTAGGCTGTGCACAATAACATTTGGAATGTCCCTTGCTGCACAAATAGGTAATTTATGTAATCCGTTTGTATGATTTGAAAACATGTAACCAGTGTTACTAGACAGGAGTCTGCTGTTCTTCCACATGGTAGATTACACTGTTACTGAAGTCATTAATGTGACTGCACTGAAACAGTCTGCATTCATCCGATGACCTGTGTTTAATTTCCAAATATTTTGCATTTTACTTTTAATTTGGGCAAGAAATGAGCTTGCCCGCTAGAAATCACACTTAACGTAGATTGTATTCTGTTAACTTTTCTTTGTTTAGAAATTTCTTTTATAGTTCTGGGCAAGCAAAAAAACTTTGAATTTTCTACCTCCCTATAATTATTGAGATATCAAGAGAATTATGCAGAAGTTAATAACTAACAGAATGTATCAAATGAAATAGTTTTCATGTTAATAACCCAAGTCTAGAGGTAAGCATACATTTATTGTGTCCTCTTTTGTATCCACATACCTTTGCAATACTAAAAATAACTTGGTTTGTGCATTTCTGAAATCTTTTTTTGATCTTTTCCTTTGCAGCATCATTGTGCCGCTCTTGCTCAAGGATTCTGTCTCTTTCTCTGTGTTCTTGCCTTTTGTTCTGTTCTCCTCTGGGCCAATTAAATCAACTGGAGGCTTATAAAACGATACCCCTGGTAAATCTCAGTGCAATTAGAGGAAATGAGAGTTTTCAACAATCCTCATTTCTGCTTTTCTCTCCAAATTGAGTGAGGCTAGTTAAACTATGCACTTGACATATATGTTCTTAAAATGGAAGCACATTTAATGGGATGCAGCAATCAAATAAAATTTCCTCCTTATTTTATTTTTTCTGAGCTCTTTTTATGGGGAACAATGGCAAACATACAGTAAAAATGCACGTAGCATCAATGTACAGCTTAATAAGATATTATAAGGCAAAAGAACGCTTAGCCATCCCCCAGGTAAACAAATAGGACGTGGCCAGTACCCCAGAACCCACTCATGTGTTCTTTGCCAATTACGTCTCCCTCTCTTTCCACAAATTAACCACTTTCCTGACTTTGATAGTAATTACTTCCTTCCTTTTCTCTGTAATTTCGCCACCTATGTATGCATTCCCTCAAACTGTAGTTTAGTTTTGTTTATTTTTTAACTTTATATAAATGGAGTTTGTAAGCATTTGGGTCTGGCTTTGTATGGGTCAGGTTCCTGGCAGGAAACAAAGAACGTATTCAAAAGGAGGATTTAACAGTTTCATCAAGAGACTGTATACAAGTGGTGTGCAAGATTAAAGGAAACCAATAAGGGATGTTGCAGTACCCCAGGGCTACCAATAGTGGGGAAGCGGGGAGACTACTACCCATAGGCCTGCAGAGGCAAGCAGTTCCAGAAACCCTGTGCTCCCTATCGCTGTAGGCGAGAGCTGCTCAAGGGCAAATGTGGTCTTCAGGAGAGAACTGTAGCCACTCTCAACTATGTCCTGGCAGAGAGAGTCCAAAGGGACAAATATCCTGATCTTTCTCCTCCTGCCCTCTCATTTACCTCTTATTGGGGAGATCCAACCAAAAGCCGGAGGGCAAATGGCCCATTTGAAGAAATTCATACTAGTCAGGCTCCTGGGCACAGAGATGGGCAGAGAAGGATGGAGAGTGGACCTGGAGGGGCAAATGGACCATGCTCAGAACAGGCTTCTTTTTCTTGACTATATTTTGAGAGATTTATTCACGTTGTTGTATGTAGCTGTATTTTGTTTATTTTCACTGCTGTATAGTGCTGTATTATGGAAATATATCATTATTTATCCATTTTTATTGTTGATGGACTTTTGGGTTGTGTCTTGTCTTCGGCTAATGTAACTAATGTCTGTCTACTGAGGCACATAGTATGTTTTCTAATGAATATGTATGTGTATATGAAGAAGCAGAATTGCTGGAAAATATGGCATGTATCTATTTAGCTTTAGTAAATAATCCCAAAGTGTTTTCCAGAATTGTTGCACTGATTTACACTCCCATCAGCAGTTCATGAGATTTCTGTTGTTCCAAAGAGTTGCAAATCTTCGGAATTGTCAATCTTCTTAATTTTAGTTATACTGGTGTGTGGCGTAGTGATATTCAATTTGCATTGCTTTCATCACTAATGAGGCCACACATTGTATACATTCATTAGCTATTTGGATAGCCTTTATGTTCTAGTTTCTTGTCCATTCTTTTTTTTTATACTTTCTTCTGTAATTTTCTTTCTCTTTGAAGATTAATGCAAAGACGTTTCTGCCTGAAAGTTTTGTAATACGAATATTTTTACTTACTAATATGGAACCCCACTCAGCATAATTTGTATATATATGTCAAAAATTTTTTTCAGAGATTTATTTTCCACGTAGAAATGCTGCAGTATGTTTCTTTTATGATTTAGCAGTCTACTATTTACTTTTAAAATATTTTATCAGTTTTTTACTTTTACTTTTTGAAGTTTGAGTCTTGTCCATTTTTCTATTGCATTGTCTGTCTTTTCCTTATTTATATGATGTAGGAAGATTTTAAAAATCTAAATAAAAATAAAGAGGGAATTATTTTGTATATGGAACATACAAGCACTAGCTATAAAAGAAAAGAGATTTAAAGATTTAAAAAATCTTCCTACATAGATACCTGTATACACGAATACACGTTGATATATATATTTTCCTACTTTATGGCTTGTATTTTCTCTGTCTTAATCATGTATTTTTATGTACTAGAAACTTTTAAATTTATTATAGCCTAATTTATTAATCTTTTCTTCTATAGTGTTTGTATGTTCTATATAAAAAATAATTGCCTTAATTTATTTAGACTTTCCCCCAATTTTTCTGAAAAATGTTTTACAGTTTTCTGTGTAGAAGACTTGCATATCTTTCATTAGTTTTATTCCTAAGTATTTTCTATTTTTGACACTGTTGCAAATAGTATTTTTTAAAACTTCATTTTCTAATTGTTTGTTGCTGTTATAGAGAAGCAGAATTAATTTTTGTATATTCACTTTGCATATAGCAACTTGTTTTCCAACCAGGAAAACAAACTATTCTAAATATTTTATACAGAGGGAACTTAATGCAAGGCATTTATAACACAGGTAATAGAGGAATTGAGACTCGAAAAAGGAGAGGTAATGGAGCTACCCAAATTACAAAAGAGCAGAAAGCTGCTTGCACGTCTAGACTGGAGGAATAAAGAAAGAAGGTAGTGTTATGAAGCCTGGAAACCAGCATCATTCAGCAGAAGTGGAACCACAGACAGCCTGTGCAGCAGGAGCTAGAAAGAATCAGTAGTTGCCTGAGAGGCCATTGGAAGGAGAGAGAAGAGAGAAACACCCTGGATTCCCCTCCCCCTTACTAATATTCAGCCAGTGCCTTCCATTGGCTGAAGGTATGCACAGTCCAGGGGCCAAAAGAGGTTGCAAAGTTTTGTCCCCTTTAATGCAGTACAGGAGGAGGGGAGAAATGGGATAAATCTGAGATGAATAGATGTTACTTATTCTGATAATTTATCTCTCTCTTTGAATATACACAATCATATCTTCCATAAATAATGACAGTTTTATTACTTCCTTTTCAATCTTTATAATGTTTATTTATTTTTCTTGCCTTATTGCACTGCTAGATGTCAGTGGACTTATAGGCTCCAGAGATGACCAAAGCATTCTGAGTTGCCCCGATGTCTTCCTGGATCTTTCTGCGGGCTCTTCTTGGACAGCTGAAGCCTAGGTGACAGGTCTCCGTTTGACTACCTCATTTTTAGCATTATAGACTCATAAAATTTCAGAGCTCATAAAACAAGAGGTCATCTAGTCCAGAGGTTGGCAAACTACAGCCTTTGGGCCAAATCTGGCTTGCTACCTGTTTTTGTAAATAAAGTTTAATGGGAACATAGCCACACTTCTTTGATTATACAATATCTGTGGCTGCTTTTATGCTACAATGGCACAGTTGAGTAGTTGGACAAAGACTGAGTGGCCCTCAAAGCCCAAACCATTCATTATTTAGCTCTTTATAGAATCATTTGCCGACCCCTGAGCAGTCATCCTCTTCATTGGACAGATGAGGAAATTGGTCGCTGCCCACCATCACACAGCTGTTGGTTGCAGAGTGTAGATTAGATCACAGACCCCAGCCTCCTAGCCTAGTGTTTTTTTCACTGCACCACGTAATTAAAGGACTTTCCCTGATCTAACATGAAAGTCTGTGTTATAAGATGGGGCCTGTCCTGGGCAGGGTGAAGGTCCTAAAGTGGAGATGGTCAGGGGCCTGGCCAGTCAGGTGGGAGGCCAGCGCACACGGTGCCCGTGACCCTCCTGTGTGTCACGGCCTCTCTCTGTCATGCCGAAGACCCTAGCATTAATAGCTGTCTTTTGCCCTTGAGCAATAAAGAGAGGAAACAACCATAAAGAGTGAGTCTCTTCTCTTCTTGTCCACGGCCCTCTTCCCCACTTGCAGTACCAACATGGTATTAGCTCATGTTTATTGAAAGGACTAGACATTTCAAATTTGTTATTTTCAGCTTGGAAGTATTGTGTTACTGTTTACTTGAAAGTTAAGATTTCCAAAGGACCTTGAATTATTATTTACTGTCCTTGTTGCCATTATTCACAGCTCCCTAGGCATAGAGAACATTCAATTAAAATTTCGAGCAGTGCTGTTTGGTGATGGATACAAGGAGAATTTCTATTGAAGAAGGAATGACCTCAAATTTACTTTTCTCAATACCGAGGCCTCGGCTTTCTTCTATTTGAAAAGGCATAAGCAGTTATTAAAGAACATGTTAAATTATTTTAATTTTTTTCTTTCTCACGTTCCTTAGTCTCCCACATTCCCACTGTTTCAATACAGGAGACTTCAGACGGAAAGACTGATTCTGGGCCTCAAGTTTGTCTTTGTCCTTGTCCTCTTGTTGTTTACCACGGCACTGTTTTTGGGTGTTAAATGCCAATTATTGCAAAAGAATATTTACTTAACTAGATCTTGCCATACATGAAGACCTTTTAGTAAGAGCGATAAAGAACTTAATTTTATTTCTATTAACATAAACTTGTCATTCTTCTTTTAGTACTGTGTAGGATAATTCTCTTTTTAAAGTTCACCTAAAGTTCTTTCTGCTTTGATATCTTTGCAAAGCTATGACTTCATTTGGGAAAGTTTAAAACCCAAACATAGGATTTAAAGTTTCTTGGTTTTTATTTATTTGCAGAGTTAAGGGCATGATTGTCTTCTTTCGCTTCATGAATACTTTCTTTTAGCTCTGATCTCGTATCTCTCTCTATCTTTTCTCTAGACAAACCAAGAAGAGATGTCTTAGTGATATGGAGGTAGGTGCAGACGGGGTACCTCCATGGTTTCACAAAACTCCCTTTACATGGTTTCGTCATCCCCTGAACCATTTTCCTCAGTTATATCTCTTGAGGAAGATGTGGGAAGAGGCAATCTGGATTTTTTGTCATATTATTGTTTTCTAAACTGTGGAACTGGCAGTTCTGTGTTATGTAAGACTTTTCATTGTATCATGGTTCCAAACAGCAGGCTGGATGCTTTGCCTCAAGAGTGGAGAAAGGGGGAACAGGTAATATTAAGTTGCATACAACATCTAGTGTCCTCTTTTCCCTCTTTTGACGTGGGTTCCCCCAGAGCCAACAACCTCAACATTTGCTTCCCTAGTGACCGTGTAATGGGAAAGTCACAGGCTTTGCCCACCTATTACTAAAATGAGGCCACAGTTATGGTAATATCCAAATTTCAGCCTCCTAAGGTTTCAACTCCTTGACCAAAGACAATTTAATTGGTTTTCCCCCCATAGTTTCTCCTTTTGATTTCTGAGAGTCCTCAGTGACTTATATGTCTCCATAGCTCTTAGTTCTGGTTGTTGCCCACACTTGCTGTTGGCAGAGGTAAGATGTCACAGCATCTCTCCTGCAGAGCTCACACGTATCCTTAGCCCTGCAGCCCTACTTTATTCAGAGGTTTTCTTCTCCTCTCAGCACTGGTTCTGCTGATGCCCTAATGACTGCTGAAGCCGGGCATCGAAAGAGCCCAATGCCACTTTGCCACACCACTGTAGGACCAGACATCTGTAAATGGACACATGCAAAGGGAAAAGCTGTTTTCTTTGTGTTCGTGAATACTTTCTTTGTACTCATGAAGAGATGATGTTCCTTTTATGCTGTATACTCACACCAGTTGTATATGGGCCCCCTCCGCAATATTACAGTTCTGCTACCTGTCTTGATCTGGCACTTAGCATTTGAGTAAGTAGCTCTAATTAAGATCTTACTGGCTTCAAGGAGGATTTCATCCAATTTGTCCATGTGGTCATGATATTGCAAGCTGAGAGAACACTCTTTCTCTCAGAATGATGTTTGGTCAGAGCTCCTAAGTGTCAAAGTTCTTAATGGTATAGCTCTTTGCATTCATAAGCTGCATTCCCTCCCCCTCCACCATTCCCATCATCCCTCCCCATTCAAGGGGTTCTCATGTATCCAGAGTGCTGATAAAGCAAGTATGAGTGTTAGTGACCTCAGAGGCATACCCAAGTGAGGCCTGGGGATGGACTGGACAAAAGGCAGGGCTTTGACTTAGAGGGAAGTAAATGCTTAGAAAGACGCTACTTTTGATTAACTTCTCTGTGTATCTCAAGATCCTGTTTTCTTATTGATTTCTTTCATGCTTTCCATCACAGACTTCAAAAAAAGCATCGCATCAACGTGTTACCTTAAAGAATGATGTCATTTTTTGGAGAATGTACTTAGAGGCAACTGTTGCCCTTCCTCATATCCCATCCAGCCCCTTTCTGGACTACTTTGCTGTGTGCACAACAAATTCCTATCTATTTATCAGATGTGGTGCTAAGTCTGAATTTTAGCCCAAATTCTTTACTCCTATTGACCAGAAGTTCTTAATTTTTAAGTTCCATGGATCTCCTTGGCAGTCTGAAGCCTGTGGACCTTTCTCAGGATAATATATTTAAATGCATAATATAAAATACATAGGATTATAAAGGAAGCTAATGATAATGAAATACAGTTAACCAAATATTTAAAAAAATTGTGCTGTTTTATTTACATATTTAATAACAAGATCCAGTGGTGGGTCTAATAACCAATTTTGAAATGGCGATAAAATGATATTTTGAATTCACAGCAACAGTTGTAATATGATATGAAAATATCTGTGTTTTCTATTGGTGACAGTCACAGATCCTGCTCACACTGCCCTGATTTCTAATAGAAGGAAATGCTATGTTGCAGTTAAAGATTAGTGAAAATAAAGATGCCTTTTTTTCCTCTCCAAGTTCGTGGACCCCCTGGATTTGGAGTTCATGGATCCATAGTTAATATGTGAGCTCTGTGCAGGGTTCCCTCAGTCTTTTCTGTAACTCGGTCTCAGTGAAGGTTGCTGCAGTCCATTTGACATGCTGTGATATCTTTGGCCTTTGAAGGGCATGAGAGTCTCTGGGCTCCTGATTTAAGTAGAATTCTTAGCTCCTTAGTAAATTAGAAGATACTAATAGATAACAAAGAAAGGGAACGCTGCTTGGCGACACTGCCGAGAAGAATCCAACCCTCAAGGACAAATGGGGCCTGGAGGAGTGGGAAGAGGGTTCTCATCATCCACTTCTCTCTCTAGCCGGGTCTTAACCCAGCTGGGTTCCCTGTGAGGGGTTTTAGGCCTTTGGTGCTTATCTCATGTCTATGAGGTAGGCAAGGACCATTCCGTTCTCCCTTACATAACTCCTATATCCCAACAAAACTGGATCTCTTGCTGCTCACCTCTTCTTGTGCCTTCCCACCTCTGAGCCTGGGTGTGGCTGTCCCTTCTCCTGAAGCGACCCCCTTTTCATCACTCTCTGTCAAGAGACTTGGGATCTGGTGGGACTATGGGTGATTTGTTTTGTTTCTTGTCCTTCATCAAAAATTCTTCCTTTAGAATAGCAACCATTTACATCGTGAGTGTGCACTAATCTTATTAGGGGAAAAATATGTATTATTTATTTTAAAACTTTTACCAATCTTTTCAGACCACATTCAAATCCACCTACCTCCTTGAAGTCTCCCCTGATATTCTGAATCCAAAAGGGACTCCCAACCTGAATTCTCACTGCCTCCTCTGTGCTCGTCACATCTGTCTAGCATTAGTGTAGACACACTAGTTGAACAAATTGCTTATGTTGTCTTTTCTTCCAGACTGTAAGTCCTTTGAAGACAGCACTTATGCATTTATTTATTGCCATATTCTCCCCAACTCCAAGCCCAGTAGTTTGCACATAATATCCTATATTATCATATTCTAATTAATTATTTAATATATCACATGGTAAGCACTTAAGGAAAAAAACACTTGGGAACAGTTTGACTATCAGTGATGATCAATAGCACTTTGGTTAAATTGGTGTAAATTTATCTTGAAAAAAGCTGCTATTCACTGTAGTAAGAGCTCTTTATTAGGAGGGAGGCATTTCTACCCATCTTTCTGCATCAGGCTGGTCTCCTGGCTCTATGTAACCAAGGAAGGATTTTTTTGATCAAATTGGTCAGGCCATTCATTGGGCTACATGTTAGGAAGGAAG
Organism: Equus przewalskii; assembly: GCF_037783145.1. Lineage (NCBI taxonomy): Eukaryota > Metazoa > Chordata > Mammalia > Perissodactyla > Equidae > Equus > Equus przewalskii. The sequence goes on from NC_091849.1 coordinate 54,891,543, forward strand.
ACATTTGCTCCCTGAATGCAGGCAGGGCTGTAACCCATCCCTACTGTGGGGACTCCAACTGTCTTAGATTGTGGTGGGGACACATGTGGGGTAGCGGGAGAAAGCAGGAGCCCTCTTGGGTCTTTGAGCCTAAATTGTGCTTTCCAATCTAGCTTTTGCCAAAGAGTCATGGTACTGGGGTATTGGATGTCTTCCCAGCTGTTATTTAAGTTTTACTCTGATTCCCAGGATTCTATTATATTTTGCACATAACTCCCTCAGTCCAGGTTTTCTCAGGGAGGATGGATGAACAAGGCAGGAACTGGTTATATCTGAGTCTCTGTCCATAATGCCATCAGAATTTTGCCAAAATCTCACCTCTAACTTAAAGGTCACTGAGGAGAACTACGTGGCAAGTTGACGTCATTCTGTATATTGCACAGGTAGTTGTGTTTTCTGTATTTATTTTGGATTTTAGAACATCATGAAAAATTACCCAATTTCATAATATTGATGGTAGGAAGTACTGTTCGCTGGATCCAGACTGTCATGGCAGGTTTGGGCCAGATTTTGAAATCTGTGCCGTGAAAGAAGATTGCAATGACACAAACTTTTCCTGTGGTATTTCTCTCTCATATTCAGTACTGAAGGAGAGTGGATGGGACTCACCAGGTGGGTTTGCTCTACCCTGATGAGATGATGAGAAGAATCCTTGAGAAGAGCTGCAGGTTCTGTGTCCAGCTCTGCAGCAGGCAGCCGTGGTGTCATTGTGGCATTTCCAGGTGTCTCTGCTCTTAGCCTATACCTCACTTAACTGCAATAAACTCTATGTTATTTCCCAGTTTATATTTCCTTTTGCTAGAGCTCTGACCTGGTTTTACAACTTATCCCACTGTGATATAAATAATATGGATGAAAATCCATCAATGTCACAGAAAAATGCCAGTACAGAGTATCCATAGCCTGGTTTTATATATCTCAAATGTTTAGAACTTAAACTTTTTTCACAATAACCCATATTTTGGGTTTTCTGCCTCTTTGGAACATTGTTCCTTCAGCAATGGGTAATAATTGTGGAAGTTGGGGACTAGTTTAACCAGCTGGCAATATCTAAGGATTAACTCAGCAGTTTTTTGAGTGAGCTTCGTAAATATTTGATAAGGCATTTTTTTGCCCAACAATTCATTGTAGGAATCCGATGAAACAGAAAGGAGATTGTGGTCAGTTGAAAATGAGACATTGATCTCCAAGGACATAGTTTTCTTCACCTGTAATAATTTGTTTTAAAGTCAAAGAGCTTTTAAATAAGTTCATGGGCCTTCACTACTCCTAGGGAAAAAGTATTTTGTTGAATTTCTGTTCTTGCCTTTTTCTTCTGGTATGAAATTGTAAGTGGTTTTCGGAATACTGGTGAAACTGGAGAACCAAATAGAGTGCTAGAAATAAATAGGCGTGGGCCTATAAGCTTTTGCACGGTAAGAAAACATATTTGTCCATGTTGGAAATGGCTAAGTGGGAAAACAGTGGATTTGTGTGCAGGGCTCTATAAAAAGTTAGCCAGAGAACTCTGAACTTGTATATCCAATTGCCTTTTTCGTGTCTCTTCTTGGCCATCCCAAAGGCACCAAAACTCATCATACCAGAAACCAGACTTGTGGTCTCCTGCCTCAAACCTAGTCTTCTTATTATGTTCCCTCCTCAGTGAATGGTATCACCCTTCATCTGGTGAAATGCGGCAGAATAATGTGTTGAAATGTGGAGTTGTGCTTCTTTTCCTCATGCTGTTCCTTTCCCAGTCATTTAAAAACCAGTGTGACTCCCTCACTTAGTGAGAGTTTCTCACTGTGACTCTAAGCCTTAGGGATCTTGGCCCCGCCTGAAGTAGAGTGGCCTGGAGTCTAAGGCTGGGCTTTGGAAATAGCTTACGCCAGTTGCACAGAGAGGAGTTGTGAAGGGGAAGGCTTTTGAGGACCAGGAGACGGGAAGGAAAGTACCCCAACTAGGAAGGGAGGAGAGAAGTCTGTGAGCATCTCTGCAAGGGACCTGGGTGGCGCCTCCATGGCTGTGTCCCTAGGAGGTGGCCAGCCCTCAGGAGAATGCCCATATGTCCCCAAGGAGGCTGGATTCAGCCTCATCAAAGATTCCTGTGACCTGGAAGTAGTAACACCGTAGAAGCCAAAGGGATGATGAGGACTGGAACAACACACAGCTCAACAGTAACCAGTGTGGACGAACAACCATCGGACCAAGAGGAGGCTGCTTGACACCGCCCTGGAGAAGAGCAGAGGTGACTGGAGAGGAGAGAGCACAGTGGAGAGTGGTGCAAAATAAACTGGAGAGGGAAGCCCTCTTAGGACATAGGCCTATCCTGAGACTCTGCTCAGCGTACAGACTTCTTGAAACAAGAATGCTGGGTTGGTTTCATCCATCATCCACCTCAGAGAAATGGTTTTCTTCCTGAAAGTGAATGCCATGGGTTCTTGTCATCTACTTGTGCCTTCTTCCCTTCCTTCCACCCTCTTCCCTTCGCTTCCTCTCTTTCTTCCATTTAATGAAGTACCCCCACAACAGATGCTTCCTGACATCTATATTTACGTGGTTTGTTGTTTTCTCTGAGAGGCAGCAGACATCAGTGGCCTGAGTGGTAAACAAGTCAAGATTCCTCATCTCGTGAAACTTTCATGACACCTTTTGCTCCCACCTGGGCTCCAACTCCCTAGTCCCATGTGCCTGCTAGCTAATACAGATATTTCTGAGTGAGTATATTCTTTTACTCTTATAATAGAGTTGTCAAAGACTGACAATTTTTAAAGGGTTAAATAAAAATGAATCTATCATAAGGAATTTTATTAAAGCAGTAGGAAATTTTCAATAGGTTGAAAAAAATATCAGCTGTGTTCTTTCTGTTGTTTTTGAAGTTTACCATAAGGCATAGATGTGAAGTTTAAACTGTTCCTGGTTTGAATACATATAATTTTTTAAGGCGACAAACTGAAATAAAATCATTGGCAGTGTACAGTCCTTTGATAGATGACATTTGACTGCGAGTTATATTACTCTGTCCTCTCCATTTGGAAATTCTTACATTATTGCATCCAAAGTCTGTGATATTTAATTACATTCCACATAGAAGAAAGTTTGCCATGAAGCTAATGAAGTTTAAGCTCTAGAACCCCTTTCTTGCACTGGCCCTTCTAAGATCCTGTTCCTAATTTTGTTACTGTAATTTTGTATTATTTTTCTTAAAGAATTGCTTAAATTCAGACTCCAAAAAAGCTGGAACTGTTCCTGGTTCCCCAAGAAGGGCTTTTTCCATCTTGGTGGGAGGTGGAGCTATTGTTCTCCCTATGTTTTCTCTAAAGTGAAATGTGTGGCTCACGTCAACACGTCTACCCCTCCTCCTCAGGCAGCAGGCTGTTTTCATTTTAACACTAATGGTGCTTGTATTCCACTGTTTGCTCATCTGAGGATCTCCCTGTGATGGCAAAAACTAGTCTTTTAAAAAATATGTGCAAGCAATTCTTGAAAATATTTTTGTTGTTTAAATTATAAAACGCAAAATCTCAACATCCCTTTTCTGGCCTCTCGTTCAATTCTATTCTCTGAAGACAGCCACTGTTAACCATTTGTGTCTATTTTCCAGATGTCTTTTTCTGCATTTTCATATGTGTATACTTACAACTTTTAAAACTAAATTGCATATTCTGTTAATAAACAATCATGCTATGTATATTGCTCTGCAAAATTTTTTATTTAACAATATATCTAGGATGCCTTTTCAACCAATACATAAAGATCTAATTCATTCTTTTTAACCCTTAGGTGATTTTCACTGATCTTTTAATTAACCATTCACTAGTTGATAATATTTAGGGTATTTCTCATTTTTAACACTGCAAATATCACTGCAATAAACATTATATGCATAGATTTGTTTTGGTATTTGTGTAAATATTTCCATAGAATAGATTCTTAAGGGTCCAACTGCTGGATTTTAACTTGATACTGCCAAATTGTTCTCTTTGAAACTGTACCAATTATAATCCCACTAGTAATGTATTTCTCTTGAATTTATCACCAGGAGTGGAATTGTGAGGTCCTAGGTAATACACATATATGCTTGAATTTGGATTATATCAAACAGTATTCCAAGGTTGTTGCACCAATTTACAATCCCACCAGCAATATGTGAAAGTTCCAGTGGCTCTATGACCTTGCCAGTATTTGGTATTGTTGCATACTAAAATTTTTGTCAGTATGGTGGCTATGTTGTACTATCTTACTTTTATTTTCTCTGCGTTCTCCTGTTGACTAAATTGGTTAACCACCTTTCCAGATGTTTACTGCCATTGAGCCATCCTTTCTTGTGAACTTTCTGTTTAAGTTTTTGCCCATTTTTAAAACAAATTAGATTGTCTTATTCTTCTTGATTTGTAGGATACAAATCTTTTTAGGGTTATACATATACTGCATAGATCCTCTACTCTATTGGTTGCCTTTTCATTGTTTTAATGGTGTTTATTGTCGAACAGAAGTTTTTAATTTCAATGTAGTCCAATTTATCTGTCTCTTCCTTTGTGGTTAATGCTGTTTGTGCCCCACTGAAGAAACGTTTGCCTACCCCCAAGGCGATGGAGGTATCTTCTATGCTATCTTCTAGATATTTTATTGTTTTACCTTTCACAGTGAGATCTACAATCCACCTGGAGTTGATTTCAGAGTATGATATAAGCTATGATCAAGATTTATTTTATTCTCTATGAATATCCAATTGATGCAGCACCATTTATTGAAAAGACCGTTTTTTACCCACTGTTCTGTAGTGTCACTTTTTTCATATATCAAGTGACTATAGGTCAGCTCTCTAATTTATTCCATTGGTCTCTTTACATCTTAGTGATATAATCATACTTTCTTAATTAATCAGCTGTATAATATGTCTTGATATCTGATGGTGTATGGCCTCCAATTTTGTCATTAAAAATTGTCTAATCTATTCTTGGCACTTTTCATTTTTCATGTAAATTGTGGAAACAGACTTTAGTTTTCCACAAAAAAAGCCTGTTGGAATTTTGTGACAGATTTATTGAAGTTTAATCAACATATAATAAGCTTTTCATATTTAAAGTGTAATTTTATAAGTTTTGCCGTATGAAAACACCTGGGAAACCATTACTACAATCAAGATAATGAACATATTCATCACACCCAAAACTTTCCTTGTAACCCTTTGTAATCCCACCATCCCATTCCCCCAGACCCCCTAATCCACAGACAATCACTAATATTATAGATTATGCAGATTTATTTGCATTTTCTAGAATATTATATAAGTAGGCTCATGCAGTATAGACTTTTTTATTGGTCTAACTTCTTTCACTCAGCATACTTATTTTAAGATTCATCCATTCTGTTGTCGTTCATCCCTTTGTATTGCTGAATAGCATTCTATTGTGTAGATTTGTTATCTATTACCTGTTGATGGACGTTTGGGTTGTCTCCAGTTTTTGGCTATTATAGATAAAGCTAGTAAGAATGTTCATGTGCAAGTCTTTATACGGACCTATGCTTTTATTTCTCTTGTGTAAATTACCTAGGAGTGGAATGGTTAGGTCATTAGTAATTGTATGCTGAACTTTTCAGGAAACTACCAAACTGTTTTCCAAAGTGGTTAACCGTTTTACGTCTCCACCAATAACGTAGAAGAATTGCAACTGCTTAGCATTCTCAACCAGAACTTGGTATGGTTAGCATTTTTAATTTTAGGCATTCTAATAGATAAGAAGTCATTTAATTTGCATTTTTCTAGTGACTAATCATGTTGACCATCTTTTCATGTGCTTATCTGCCATTTCTATATGTTATTTGCTAAACTGTATATTCAAAAATTTTGTCTAGTTTTTATTGGTTTACGTTCTTGTTGTTGAGTTTTGATAATTCTTTATATTGTGGATACAAGGCCTTATCAGATATATACTTTGCAATTATTTTCTCTTGTCTATTCTCTTAAGAGTGTCTCTTGAGAGCAGAATTTCCTAATTTTGGTGAAGTCCAATTTATCATTTTTTTTCTATTATCAATCATACGTTCTGTGTTGTAGCTAAGAAATCTTTTCTCAATCCAAAGTCACAAAGGATTTTTTCTATATTTTCTTCTATAACTTTTATAATTTTCAGTTTTACATTTAGGTCTATTATCCATTTGAGATAATATTTGTATATGGTATGCAGTATGGATCAAAGTTGATTTTTTTCTGCAGATGGTTACCCAGTTTGTCTTTCTTGACACCAAAACCGGGTTTCCTTGATCACTGTAGCTTTTTAACAAGTTGTTAAGTCACATAGTCTTAGTCTTCCAACTTTGTTCTTTCTCAAAGTTGTTTTGGCTATTCTAGGCCCTTTACATTTCCACATGAATTTCAGAATAAGCTTGTCAATTTCCAGCAAAAAAAAGCTTGCTGGAATTTTGATTGTGATTACATTGAATTTATAGATCATTTTAGGAAGAATTAACATCTGAACAAAATTGGGTCTTCTGATCCATAAACATGGTATATCTCTCCATTTGTTTATGTGTCTTTTAATGTATTTTAGCAATATTTTGTCATTGTCAATGTAGAAGTCTTGCACACCTTTTGACAGATTTATCCCTAATTATTTCATATTTTTGATATTGCTGTAAATGGTATTTTTTGTTAATTACAATTTCAACTTGTTCATTGCTACTATATTAGAAATATAATTGATTTTTGTATTTTCTCTTTTGTCCATAGCTAAACATTTATTAGTTCTGATAACTTTTCTAAAGCCTTGGGATTTTCTGCAAAGACAGTCATGTAGTCTGTGAATACAAAGAGTTTTACTTCTTCCTTTATAATCTAGATGCCTTATATTTCTTTTTCTTACTTTATTGCACTGGCTAGATTTTCCATGACAGTTTTGAATAGAAGTGCTGAGAATGAACATCCTTGCTTTGTTCACAGTGTGAGAAGGAAAGTATTTACTCTTTCACCATTAAGTATGATGTTAGCTGTAAGTATTTTGTAGATGCGTTTTACATAGTTGAAGAGATTCTTTTATATTCCTAATTTTCTGAGTTTGCTTTTTTTTTTTATTACCTGGCATGAATGCTGGATTTTGTCAAATGCTTTTGCTGTATCTATTGAGATAATTGTATGGTTTTTCTTTTCTAGTCTGTTGATATGGTCAGTTACATTGATTGATTATTGGCTACTGAGATTTTGATTGGGATTTTATTAAATCTTAAAAGAAATAAACAGGATTAATATCTTTACACTAATGAGTTCTCCAATTTATGAATCTTGATAATGTTTTGTAGTTTTATGTGTAGAGATCTTGCACATTTTTCTTTCCCTTCCTTTCTCCTTCCCTCCCTCCCTTTCTTCCTTCCTCCTTTCCTCCCTTCTTTTTTTTCTTTCTTTTGAATTCTTTAAGCATAGGTTGCCTACACACATTTTAAAATATGTCCACACATTTTTGGCTCTCCTTCCAACAAATAGTGGAGTATATGTCCCCTTCCCTTGAAGCTGGCTGGCCTTAGTGACTTGGTTGTAACCAATGAAATACAGCAGAAGTGATGCTGTGTGACTTTTCAGGCTAGACCAGAAAAGGTCAGATCGCATCATGGACATTCTCCTTTAAAATTTTGACATCAAATTATCTTTAGTAATTCAGTCTTTACCATGGTGCCTGGCACTAGACTCTATAAATGTATTGAAAATAATTTTTGAAATAGTGTCTTGTTGTACATCTAGGGACTTGGGAAAGCTGGAAGTGGTAGGATGGGGATGGGAGTGCGTGGGCGAGAGGACATGGAAGAAAACCTTGTGAAGGAAATATTTTTATTATAATTCTACATATGGGAAAACTAAGACCTAGAGAGGTAAGTTACTTGCCCTCCTAAAGGTAGAGCCAAAATTCAAGCCCCCAGGCCATATCTGGTTCCAATGTTCTTGTTCCTTCTTCACTATGCTTCTTAGAGGCAGACAGAGCACCTTACCAAGGAGCATAGGATGATGTGTCATATCTTCCTTCCACATTTTATTCAAAGATAATTAATTTAAATCTCAAAATATGCATGATGTATTATGAAGTATAACAAATAATTTGCCATCTTTTAAAAAGAGAAAACAGAAGAATTCAAAGAAATATCATTCTTGCAATTGGTTGTTTTGGCTTATAACTCCAAAATCATCAAGTTACAGCCTCTCTTTTGGTAGAAATTTTCAAGATTCGTTATCCCAATTCATTATTACTTCTGATCCAGGGAAATAATGAAGTGTTTTTCTGCCATGATTTGCAAGGCACTGATTATGCAATTCTAAAAATTACCATTACTCTTTTGGTTGTTGGTACATGCCAAACACTGTGCTTATCATTTTTCCTCATTTATACTTAGACCACCCCTGAAAAGTAGGCAATATTACATCATAGTCTAGGTGAAGCACCTGAGCCTTAGAGAGGCTAAACGATTTGCCTCTGTTTTCACAGACAGAGCAGGGATTCAACTTCAGGTTTGTTTGTCTCCAGAGACTGTGCTCTCAACCCCTAATATTGTTTAAGCAAAGGATTTCTTAAACAGAAGTTCCCTGTATAACTCATAGGGGTGGGAATATTAATTGTAGATGTGGGCAATACTTGATTAGGCTCAAGGATAGCCTGATTCCGCATTCTAACATGGTTGGAAATGGGACCATTCCAGACAAGTTGCATCTCTGATCTCTCTGGATAGAATTTGTTATTGCTTCAGAGTGCAATTCTCATCTCCTCTCTGATTGGCCAGCATGTTTGCAGCAAGGTATCATACCTATGCACACATCTGCTCAGCCATCTGTAGTGTAAAATGTTGTCAATCATTCTTACCTCAGGGAAACCACATGATTTTAGTTTCGGAAAATTACTGTCCTGTAGAAGGATAAAGCAGGATGCCAGTGGTAAAGATATTTTAACAGCATGTCTTCCTTTAGATGGATTCCTGGATGTACGGATTGTAGCTATAGGATTTTAAAGTGCATGAATAATTTCCCAGCCTGTGGAAGCAGTTCATTTCATGCCTACTGGATCACTAGGTCATAAGTTTTCTTTCCCAGGACAGATCATATTGTCAAGTCTGACAGTCAAGGTTCTCAGGCCAAGTGAAACCAAAGTGTCACTGGGGTCTAATAAATTGTTCAAACCAGCTTTTGGTCACTCTGTGAGTTCTCTGTCTGTTTTTGGTAGTTGTGATTGTGGTAGAGAATGGGGGGTGGTGAAAAGGGGTATAGTGAGCCCTAACTCTGTAGTAATTCAATGGTTTCTCAGAAAGGCCACCAGTTTAGTGAGCTGGTAAATATGCTAGTTGGTGACTTATTCTTTCAAAAGACTTGAAACTGTGACACCTATCATCTCCACACCACCTCTCCTGTTACTGTTACCGAGCCCCATGCACTTTGAACAACTTTAGCTTCCATAGACATTCAATCAGCACTGACCTTCAGATTTTGAGTCCTATATCACAAAGGTTGAGGGTAAGTGTCCATAGGGACAGTTTCTTTTAACTTCCAGTGATGACTCTCAAAACTGAAGGCCCTGGACAGGGTCAGGAGACCTAGGGCTCCTTCCCGTTCCGGATTTGCAGTTCGGGCTCATTTGGATGTATTTTCATTATTTCCTGCTACCTTTGTCGACAGAATTCACAGCTTGTGGTTATATAAATGGAAACTGCTTCTGGTGACATGATGTGACCTTCCTCCTCAAAACTGACCCTTTTCCCAGTCTCAATGAATGGGGCTGTCATCTGCCCAGTGGCTCAAGCCAGAAACCTAGGAGCTATTCTGATACCTTCTTCTCCCCCGGCTATATTCAATCCATCACCATGTCCTTCTATTTAGTTCTGGAATACCCTCTTCAGTGGCCTCCCCTGCCCCCTCTTGTTCCCGGCTTCAATCAGTATTCTCCACCCTGTAGCCAGAGTGATATTCTCAAAAGTTATCTATTAATGTATTAATTCACCTCATAAATATATTTTTAGTGCCTACTATGTGTAAGAAATATAGTGGGGAATAAGATAGATAAAGTTCTTCTCTCACGAAAATGCAAAACAAATTGTGTCAAGCTCCCCAACTCTCCCTCCCCGACTCCCCACCACTTCATGTTAAAACACTTCAATAGATTTCTAGCTGTTCTTAGGTTAAAAACCAAAATATTTCCAATGGACTTCATAATCAGGTCCCCAACCCTCTAGCCTCACCTTTTGTCAATATTCACTTCACTCTAACCACCCAGCCTTGTCTCTCTTCCTTAATTGTGCCATCTGCCCTGCCAGTTTAGGGACTTTGCAAATGCTGTCCTTTTTGCTCAGAATACTTTCAGCCTCTGCCATGCATCATCAGTCCTTAGATCTCAGTTTAAATGTCTCTTCCAAAGGGAAGCCTTCCCAGATCCACAGGATTGGGCCACATCCTTGAATTCTATGCTTTCATGGTGCCATAAAATTTCTTACATGGCAGCCATCACAGTTATCCTTGGTCTGTTCAAATTGTCTGCCTCTTCTTGAGTGAGCTTTGGGAGGTTGTAGGAGTCCAAGAATTTATCCATTTCCTCTAGGTTATCTATTCTGTTGGCATATAGTTTTTTGTAGTATTCTCTTATAATCTGTTGTATTTCTGCCGAGTCTGTTGTTATTTCTCCTCGCTCATTTCTGATTTTGTTTATTTGAGCTTTCTCCCTTTTTTTCTTTGTAAGTCTGGCTAGTGGTTTGTCAATTTTATTTATCTTCTCAAAAAACCAGCTCTTTGTCTCATTGATCCTTTCTACTGCCTTTTTCGTTTCAATAGTATTTATTTCTGCTCTGATTTTTATTATTTCTCTCCTTCTGCTGACTTTGGGCTTCATTTGTTCTTTTTTCTCTAGTTCAGTTAGGTGTGCTTTAAGGTTGTTTATTTGGGATTTTTCTTGTTTGTGAAGATGTGCCTGTATTGCGATGAATTTTCCTCTTAATACAGCTTTTGCTGTATCCCATATGAGTTGGTATGGCATGCTATCATTTTCATTTGTTTCCAGGTATTTTTTTTATTTCTTCTTTAATTTCTTCAATGATCCATTGCTTGTTCAGTAGTGTGTTGTTTAGTCTCCACATCTTTGTGCCTTTCTCAGCTTTTTTCTTGCAATTAATTTCTAGCCTTATAGCACTATGATCTGAGAAGATGCTTGTTATTATTTCAATTTTTTTAAATTTGTAGAGGCTTGCCTTGTTTCCCAACATATGGTCTATTAGAGAATGTTCCATGTGCACTTGAGAAGAATGTGTATTCAGCTCCTTCAGGGTGGAGTGATCTATATATGTCTATTAAGTCCAATTGTTTTAGTTTTTCATTCAGCTCCACTATTTCCTTGTTGATTTTCTGTCTGGATGATCTGTCCATTGATGTGAGTGGGGTTTTGAGGTCTCCTACTATTATTGTGTTGTTTTTAACATCTTCCTTTAGGTCTGTTAATAGTTGCTTTATGAATCTTGGTGCTCCTTTGTTGGGTGCATAGATATTTATAAGCGTTATTTCTTCTTGATGAAGTGTCCCTTTGATCATTATATATTGTCCCTCTGTGTCTCTCTTTACCTGTCTTATTTTGAAATCCACTTGGTCTGATATAAGAATTGCAACACCTGCCTTTTTTTCCTTGCTATTTGCTTGAAGTATTGTCCTCCACCCCTTCACCCTGAGTCTGCATCACAGTTATCCTTGGGATTAGTTGACTAATGACTTAACCTCTACAAGTCTTTAAGCTCCATGAGGTTTTTGTTCATCATTTGTAACCCCAGAGGCCAGCATGCTTCATGGGTAGTAAGTGCTCAAAATGGTGTTTTCTAAATAAATCATTGTTTGAACAAATGGACAAAATGGGTCTTACAGAGTAGATCTTCATTTTCTACTCCAGTCTTGGGTTGGCCGCATGTGTTTGAGAGCACAGATTTATGCAATGAACATGCCTAATAAGCAATTCCATCTCCTCTAATTATTAGTAAGTTATTCACCCTCTGAGGGCCTCAGTTTTGGTACCAATACCATAAGATTGTTGTAAGGATTAAATGGAACAATGACCAAAACCACTCAGCATAGTGACTGGCATGTGATAAGGACTCAAATGATAGTCAAAATAATAGCAATAAAATCATGGCCTCTAGCTGCACTGATAAAGTAGTAGTACTTTGTCTTCCTGCTATCAGTGACCTGTGTGTAAATGAAATGTCCCTTGGGGGAGAAGGGCTTCAGAAACCCAAGTGACATTCTTCTTGGTATTTTGGACTCAACTTCCATTTAGAAAGATTAGCTATCGGGGCAGAGATGGCTCTTGTCCTCCAGCATCCATCCTCTCCTTCTGCTGTAATAACAGAATTGTTAAGGACGTACACTTCCCAGAAGAAAGTCAATTTCCCAGCCTTCCTTGCACCTGGGTGTGTCTGTTTGATTAAGTCCTGGCTGGTGGGATAATCTTTGTGGCAGTTCTGGGAACATTCTCCAAGATACAGCTGGTGTATACCCCTTGTCCCCTCGCCCTTTTTATTATTTTCCCTTTCCTTCTACCTTTTAGTTTGAGTGCTGGGATGATGGCTGGACCCAGAGCTGCCATCGTGGACTATAAGGTGACCTTGGGAATGGAGGCCATGGCAGGCAGAGCTACAAGGTACAGCCTAGATTCCCAAGGCCTTTTTAGGTTAAAAACCTGCTCTGCGGAGCAGAGTCATCACATAGCTCTGGGCTGTCTCTCCTCCAACTTTCAAATGAGAGAGGAACAAATTTCTGTCTTGTTCAGGCCACTGTCATACGAAGTTTTCTTCACAGTCCAAACTTAATCTTAGCCAAGACAGTTCTGTACTATACAAGACATGAAAGGAGCAGGAATCTCCTTGCCTTCTTCCCAAGCTCTGTGAGGTAGTGGTTCTGACACCTGTTTTCCTCTGAGACTCATGGGCACAATGCAATGATCAGGCTTCAGTTCTATAGAGGCCAAAAGGGTCTTGTTAAGGGTCTTTTCCATAGCCAGGCCCGAGTTAGAGTCCCAGTATACCATTTGGCTGTTCAGTCAATCATTCAGACATCAAATAATTGTCCATTTGTCACCATGGGGCAGTCACTGTTCTAGGTTCTTGGGGTACATCAATAAGCAAAGCAACTGAACTGAGCTGTGTTCAGATCGATTTTTCTCGTTTCCGAGTGCTACTCTCCTCTCTGCAGGGGAGACAAGTCATGTTTCTAGTTGTTATTTCAACCTCAATATCCTTTTGGTTTTAGGGGAAATTCTGTATTTGGTGGGGAGACCTACAGTTAACATAGACATTTTCTTTAGTTTCCAAAGTTTGTGAAGACAAACAAAAAATGCTCCTTTGTAACATTTTACGGTCAGAAATTTGCACGTCATAGGTTGAGAGGAAGCTTAGGTCATAGGTCATAGATCCTCGTATCATCTCATCCGGACAGGCCCTTCTTCCTCCAGCCTTTACAGAAGGCAGACCCACAACTCTGGAGTATAGAGATAGAGAGGACATGTTGTTACAGCCAAGGTGGCGGGCTACCACTCCTAGGTGGCTCACCAAGGACACACAAGCACATGGTTTTCCCTCCTTCACGTTTAAGTCTTGGTCTCCTCTTGATGACCTTGGGGAGAATGTCCACAAAGGAGGACCACTGCTTCTTCTTGCTTAGCCACTGCGACTCCACACCAGCCCCAAAGAGGCCATGCTTCTTTCAACATCTTGGTACTTAAGGTTAATCTAGGCAACCTGCTATTCTTTTTCTTTCTAATGGAACCAAACTTTCTCCTCTCTTGACATCCTCAATTCTAGTTTATCTAGTGACTAGAATTCAAGTTGGCTGTACAATAACCTCAAATATTTCTTTATTCTCAAAGATTTCTTTTCTAATTCAAGCACACAGTACAACTTGTTTTTCCTTGCCTCAGAGAAAGTTTATATCAGGGGGTTTCCGTTCTGTTTTTCAGAAGTGTAAACTATTGAGAAGAATAGCATTGCTGGAGAGAGAAAGGCTGTATGATTATGCTCTGGACTTTGACTATACCCCCCAAAATGGCAGCACTCCGGCAGATAGGCCCATAGAGTACCAGAAAACATAGCCCCATGGAGCTCCCAGGAGGCTGAGGCCAAGCCTCCCAGCTCGTGGAGCAGCACAGAAGCAGCAGACCAGGGGACCTGATGCACCCACATGCACAGGTGCAGGATAATTTAGAAGTGACTTCTGTGGAGAGATGAGCAGTGACAAGAGGCCTCACCAATGTTGGGCACCCTCTATGATGTTAAGACCGGCGCAGGGTTAGAGAGTATGTGTGTGGGAAGCCCCAAGAGTGAGCCCAGTTGGATGGGAGCTTGCAGTTGAAATTAAGGTGAACTATAGAAAACCAAAGCATGTCATATATTGCACAGCTGTCTTTGTGCCCTGGACTCGGAACTGGCTCTGCTGCTTACCGGCTGTGTGACTGGAAAAATTAGTTAATAATCATAACCGTGTCTCAGTTGTCTCAGCTGTACAATGGGGCAGTTGTAGCATTTACCTCATATCTCTGTTGTGAGAATCAAATTGTTTAGTCTGTATAGTGCTTGGCACTTAGTAAGCATTCTATGTGTTAGTAGTTGTTAAGATCACCTGTTTAGGGAAGATATGCTTTTGTCTATTGGTTATATTCTTGTTTATAGATTTTTCTTTAACTCTGAGAGGAAAATATTTCAGAAATAAATGTAAAGCTATAGTATTAGGAAAACGCTGATGACTGAAAAACAGTAAGGACTGAAATAATGATTTTGGACGTGACTTAAAGAAAACTTAAGAATTGGTATTGAGTTTATAGAAATTTGACATTTTCTGAGAAACACTTTATTTGGTATGGTAAGGAGCACCTGTAGTAAACAGTCCCATGTGTTGTACCATCCACTTTTGTTTAATTTACGGCCAACATTGCAGAAGCTGCTCGCTCCTCCTCTTGGAAACCAACTCCGGAAACACCCCCTCATGACCCCGTGTTCCGTGAACCCCCTTCCTTCTGGTCTTGGGGATTTTTAATCAGAACCTAATGTCTGTGCTTGAGTAGTACAAAATAAACACCAACAAATCCTTGTGGCTTGATTGATTATTCCTGAAACCTCTAATGTAGTCAGGAGAACACTTCGATTATGTTCTGCACTTGGGTTCAATGCTTACGAAGTCTAGTTCATGACTTGTAAACTCTCGTTTCCTATTTAGATTCTTAGTCTGATGCACTGGGGCAGAGCATCTCAAACTTTAAATTGCACACAAACCATCTGGGGGTCTTGTTAAAATGCAGGTTCTGATGCAGTAAGACTGGGGTGGGCTTGAGATTCTGCATTTCTGACAAGTCCCCGGGTGATGCCGATGCTGCTGATCAAGGACCGCATTTTGAGCAGCCAGGGCCTAGGTTCTGACCAGAGAAATGGACCAATGGTTGTGCTGTGAGGGACTGGGACCTGTTACCAAGGGGACTTGCTGATTCTCCTTTCCACGGAGAACTTGGCGTTGGGTATGAAACAACCTGAAGGAAATCTTTCAGACAGTTTTCTCCAGAAGCTGGACTGACTAAATGACCTCTGATAGTTACTCCCCTCTCTGAAGTTTTGTGACCAGATTACAGACAACTGTGTCGTGTGATATTTGATTCTATAACCACTCATGTGTCCACACGGTACACAGCATTCTGCTGGGTTGTTGAACAAATTTTAAATCAATAGATTTCCAATATTCCAACACTTTTTAAGTTTTTCTGTGAGTTCACTGAAATATTAACTGGCTGAGTGGAAGGTAAAAGCCCTGTAATATTTTTCTTTATGATTTTATTTAACGTTACTCTATAGTATTGGGTAAAATATGTTTTTAGATGTAAAATACGCATGTCGTAAAAATAGTAATGTGTATCTATTTGTTAGGATTGTAATTGACATAGAGGCAAAATGTTCAAAGAGTAGACTTTTGAAAGTATCAAACAGAAAATCATATAACGTATACAAGTATACCATAGAATTAATAATTGGGCGATAGATAGCTGGTTGCTTTAAGCTACTTCTCTTAACACCCCAAATTAGATATCTTATGCTCTCCTACCCTAATTTATCAAGAATCACAGCACTGCAAAGAGCTGATACAAAGGAATTCCAGTTTTCATAATCAATGAATATTGATGATGGAGGGGTATGGTGGGAT
The DNA here is from genome assembly GCF_037783145.1 of Equus przewalskii. Classification (NCBI taxonomy): domain Eukaryota; kingdom Metazoa; phylum Chordata; class Mammalia; order Perissodactyla; family Equidae; genus Equus; species Equus przewalskii. Next base: position 54,907,741 of record NC_091849.1, read on the forward strand.
GGGAAGAGAGTTACCAAAGAATAAATCCTTTTCCTCCTTAGGAGTTTCAAATCATGTTGGAGAGACCACTTGCCCAGATGAAACTATTAGCGAACAATTCAAGATACTGTAATACAGTGCCTCTCAAACTTTGGTCGGTATCAGAATCACCTGGGGAAATTAGCAGAGATACAAGAGGACCAGGGCCCTACTCCACTTCAACAAGTGGTTTTCATTAGCTCTCCAGGTGAGATTCTGATAGCCACCAGACTGTAAACCAATGATGTAGCAAATGCTTAGTTGTTAATTTCTAAGGCAATTGAGATTCCAAAGGAGAGACGGGCTGGGATAATGGGAGAAGGCTTCACCTAGAAGGTGTGGTGTATGGGGAGACTTGTAGTGAGTGTGAAGACGGATAGGGAGTCAAGGAAGGCTTTGGAGAGGATGCGTCATGAGTATAGAGTTGATGGAACTGTAGGGATGAGATGAAGAGAAGGGATGAGGTGAGGCATACCATTCAGGGAACAGCATGGGGAAGGCATGGAAGCAGAAGTGTAAATGGATGGAACTTGTTGGGGAAAGTGTAAATAGACGGAAATGTCTGGAGGACAGGGTGCGAGCGAGGAAGGGGATGAGTTGGGCCAGAGAGTGAAGGGCATGATGTGTAAGCTCAGACACTTGGACTTCATCCTGGCTGATGTGGAGTCATTGCAAACTTTTATGCAGAGGAATGACATGATTAAACGTGCAAGTTAGAAAGATTGCTGGGTCATTTTGTGGCTATAAATAGGGAGCCAGGTTAATAAGCTGTGGATATTCCTTGGGCAAGAAAGGATGAAATCCTGAACAAAGGCTGTGCGAACAGAGAGGATGGGAGTGGGATAAAAAGGAGTCAGCACAGTACAATGGGAAAGATGCACAGGCTCTCAAATCAAACAGACCTGAGTTAAAGTCCTATTCTTGTAAAAATTAGCTGTGTGACATTGGACAAGTTACTGAACCCCTCTGAAGCTATTTCCTCATATTTAAAATGGGTATGGTAATCACCACAACATTCCTAGAATGAAGGAAATCATGAGACAATGTATGTAAAAGACCCAACACAGTGACCAGTGTGTAGAGGGGGTTCAGCAAATGGAATCCATTATTATTAGAAAGAATACACATTGGGGCTCATTGATGGGAATGGGGCATAAATGAGACAGAAGTGGTTCAGCTTCCTGCTTTTCACCTTGGATACAGTCTAGACTAGATTTGTTCCTAGCCCTTGGATATTAATCTCTATAGCCTCCTATGGATTTAGGAGATATTCGAGTTTTTAAATTTAAGTCCCATATTGACCTCTCTAGACCTGATCTCTGATTTGAGCTCCATTTTAAGCTATTTATTGAACACTAACTCTATCCAAGCCTGAGTGTTTTATACGTGAGATTTGGTTTAATCCTGATTATACAATATGTATCTCCTCATTTGATTCCTATCATAAACCGCCTTGTTCTTCTGGTTGTCTTGTTATGTGTGTCTGCCCAACAGCTCGTAGAGAATCTTTTATAGCTCTGAGAAAATTTCCCTCATCTGTAGCCTAATTTCTTGACCAAATGCTTGCTGATCTTCTTATAACTTAACCCAATTCTAAATCAGAGGAAACAAGAGAGAGATGAAGGAATGGGGGTGGAAAGTATGTTAAGCTGCCATAAACGTCTCAGCTAAATGCCTCGTGTGATTCTTTAGAAATACAGGTATTCAAGTAACTGCAAACAATTCCTTTCCTTCTCTTCCCCTCTCCTGATTTCTCTTAATTCCAAAAGCAAGAGACATGCATTAAGTATTTTATTCAAGGTTAAAGTGATATTATGTTTTAAAAATGTGTTCTTTGCTTCCCATTTACAGAAATCACAGCAGTGAATGATTGTAGACAATGAAATGAATTGCAGGGATTTCAATGGATTGCAAAGTTGGAAAAAATTCATTAACATCTCCTTTATCCTGTAAAAATTCATGTTTAAAGTCACTGGAGAATTTAAGGGGAAAGAAAAAAACTTTGGGGGAAAACCTATTGATTTTTGCTTAATAATACGAGAGAAATGAGAGTAGATTGCCAGGTACCAGTTTATCTGGCAATTATGAAGGAATAAAAAAAAAAAAATCACACCAGCACAACATTGAAACGTATCCTGTGGCTGTTGTTGATTCATAAATGCAAATTCAAATCAAAACTATTAGAAAATGCGATTACTTCATGACAGTTTTTCCACACATATTAAACAAACACACAGCATTTGACTTAGCTTAGAAAGCTTTGTTTTAAAGCAGCTTCTGGCCTTGCTATAGTAACTCTTGCTTTTTACCCAATTTTCCAGCTGGATTATTGCTTTTAAAATTGAAAAATATATTATATGATTTACGCATTAGTCAGGTTTAGGCAGAAACATGTACAACAGACTTTTAGGGCCACAGCTTTCTTCTGACAAAAATCTTAGAGGTAATTGTGGGATTTTGCCACTGTTTTTCTGTGAAATTGGGTTTTTAATAAGGGCATTTTTATTTGATGGGTTATGCAAGTTTTTTGGAAGTTATGCAGGAGAAAAAGAGAAAATGTGATATGGGATACTCGCCCAAAAATGCGCACACTAGCCTGATTGAGGAAGTCAGTGGAGAGCATAAGCAAACATGGGTCATACACATGGTGTCGGTCTAATATATAGAAAGGTTAATGTTTTATCCACCCGCAATGCTGTCAGTTTGGTCTATTCAGTGTTTAGAGTTTAACAGAACAAAGAAAAAGAAAACATAGGCATTTCAATGCAAACAATAAATTAATCCAAGTATTTGACCAGCTTTTAAAAATAAGCTGTCCAGTGAAAATAAGCAATTTGGATGCACTCTGTAGACGAAATTTAAATAAATTCTTCAGGTTTATGTAATGAGAAAACTAGGTTAAATGTGTCAGTTTAATTTCTTTTCTTTACCCATATCTCCCCCATTGATCGCCTTAACTGCTAAGCTGACTTTCTGTTATATATAAAAGTATGATGAAACTTGAAATACATACTTGCTTCTCTTGAGGAAGTCACTTGGAGTTGATGAGATTCGGATCTAGTATTCAGTGTTTTCCTAATTCAAACTCTCTTGTTTGGAATTTAGACCTTTTATTACCTAATTAGACAAATAGCAGATTTTTCCTTTTTTTCTAGATTGTAGACTATTGTGGTTCCTTAGTGTCAAGTAGCTCAGACATTTGACGCAATGACTGTCGCAGTCTTGGAAAACTTGGAGCTTAGGAAAAGTAGTCTCTAAGCGCACGAGAATTAGAATCTGGGTGATGCTATCTGCAGACAGCAGATCTGAACTCCTGGTACCATCCCTCCCCCCTCCCCTTTTTTTTTCTGTTAAGAAGGAAATGAAGACTATCTTTCATAGCAGCTGGAGAAATGATTAAGGTTCAGGACAGTGGTTGGACTAGAAGCCTTGTACAGAGATCTTGCATAGAGATACTTAGCACGTCCTGAGGATGTGACTAGTCATTCCTAACTTCCTAAATGGATTTCATGCCTTATTAAAAAAATTCTGCTTTGTTGTTAAGAAGAGTATTCAAGATCTGGTGGCCCTTGTCATGTTCTCACCCTGCATTTCGATAAAGCTCTGAAGTGTGATGTGACAGGAGGAGACGGGAAGATTGGGTGATGAGGCAAAGGCATGGTGCAGTTGCTCAGGGTCCAAACCATAATTCAAGTAGACAAGCCTTAGTGTAGGAGAGCAGGGAAAATCTTCAATCAGACTCTTCGCTTTGAGATTTCAGTAGCGCACTGTATGATTGTGGGATGGGATGCCTACTGAGGAGGAATGCTTTTTTAAGCCAGAGATGATTCCAGCTACTACTCAAAATATTTAAATTATGAAACACTTCAAACATAATACAAACCTGTAGAAAGTTACATAGATATCACATACCCATCACTGAGATTACATGGATTTTTTTTGCCAAATTTCCTTAATACTTCTCATTCTTTTAAAGCAAGTGCATTTTATACATATGACTAAAGCCCAGCCATCCCCCTCCTCTCTTCCCAGAGTTGGCCTCTCTCCTGAGTTTACATGCTATTTTATATTTATTATATATGCATCCTTAAAACAATATTTGCTTTACTTTACATGTTTTTAAAAACTGACATAAACAGCATCACATTATATATATCTTTTTTGCAATTTGCTTTTTTTCCTTTTAACATTATTTAAAAGATTTATCTATATATATACTGCAATCATTTAAATAGCCATGCAATATCCCATTATATAATGCCAGTTTATGAATTTTTTTTTTTTTTTTTTTTTTTAAAGATTTTATTTTTTCCTTTTTCTCCCCAAAGCCCCCCGGTACATAGTTGTATATTCTTTGTTGTGGGTCCTTCTAGTTGTGGCATGTGGGACGCTGCCTCAGCGTGGTTTGATGAGCAGTGTCATGTCCGCGCCCAGGATTCGAACCAACGAAACACTGGGCCGTCTGCAGCGGAGCGCGCGAACTTAACCGCTCGGCCACGGGGCCAGCCCCAGTTTATGAATTTTTTTAATGAGGGTCAGGTGAATTAATTTCTTCCTTCATTTACTTAACAAATTTTACTATGTATCAGAGATTTTTTAAGGGATGAGGGCTATAGCAGTGAACAAAAGGAAACAATTCTGTTTCCTTTTCCACTGATGAGGGAAAGACAGAATATAAAGTAATACATGTATCTGTGTGTGTGTGTGTGTATATATACATACATGTAACGCGTGTGTATGTATTTATATATGCATACATGTACATATATGTGTATAGGTATATATATACATGCATATATATATACACATATGTATGTGTTAGATGCCGTTAAGTGCACTATGGAAAAAAATTTCCAGGAAGGGTGCCAAGATCTGTTGAAGGGCGATGCTTGTAATTTTAAATAGAATGATCAGTGAAGACCTCCCTTAGGAGGTGACATTTCAGCAAAGACTCAAAGCAGGTAAGAGTGTTAGCCATGCAGATATCTGGAGGAAGAAGATTCTAGGCAGAAGGCACAGCAAGTGCAAATGCCCTGGATGGCATTTTCCTAGCAGCAGCAAGGAGGCCAGTGTGGTTAGAGAGGAGTGAGTGTGAGAGAAAGTAGGAAGAGACAAGTCATAGGAGTGACAGGGCAAACAGACTGAGTCGTGCCTTGACAGCCACCCTAATGCCTCCAGATTTTTATTTTTGAGTGAAATGAGAATTCATTGGGAGATTTTAAGCAGAGGAATGACATAACGTATCTTCTGTTTTTACAGGATCACTTTAGCTGCTGTGTTGAGGAAGGACTGAAGGGGAGCAAGGGCAGAGCAGGAGACCATTAGGAGGCTATTGTCACAATGAAGGGGAAAGATAATGACTTGGCCCAAGATGATAGGGGTGGAGCTAGTGAAAAGTGCTCTGGCTCTGGAAACTTCTTTTGAAGATAGAGCCAAAAGCATTTGCTCACGGTTTGGGTTTGTGTTGCAAAAGAACAAAATGTCAAGAATGACGTCAGGTTTTTGGCCCAAGGATTTTTTTTTTCTCATTATATTATGTCCCTTTGTATCTCTAATAATTTGTTTTGCCTTAAAATCTATTATAAAATAAATTAATGCTGCTAGGTATTTGTTTTTTATTTTCAACCTTTCTGTGGCCTTTTTTACCTGCCTACAGCTGGATTTATTTTTTTAAATCCAGACTCAGATCTAAATTTTACTAGGTTAGTCTGTTTGCATTTACTATTATTAGTGTTATTTATTTCTATCACTTTATTTTGTGCCTTCTATAGATCATGTTTTTCTTTTGATTCTTTTTTTTTCCTCCCTAATTTCTACTGTATTGATGACTTTTATTTCTCTCTTTATTGTTTTGGAAGTTACATATTCAATATTTATTCTTTCAGTAGTTACCCTTACATTTGTACCACATCCTGCTTGACTTAACAAAGTCTACAGGTAATGTTTTTCTCTACTCCTCCCAAAATATATCAGGACAGAAAATGCTTGTATTCTCATCCCCTCTTCCATCTTGTATATTAACAGTTTTCAATATTTTATCTTTTTTTTTTAATAGGTATTAGATTTTATTTTTTTCCTTTTTCTCCCCAAAGCCCCCCTGGTACATAGCTGTACATTCTTCGTTGTGGGTCCTTCTAGTTGTGGCATGCGGGACGCAGCCCCAGCGTGGCTTGATGAGCAGTGCCATGTCCACGCCCAGGACTCGAACCAACGAAACACTGGGCTGCCTGCAGCAGAGTACATGAACTTAACCACTCGGCCACAGGGCCAGCCCCTCAATATTTTATCTTAAACTTTTCATAATAGACTTTTCCACATATTCTCAAAAGCATAGAGAAAAGTAGGATAAATCCCATGTATTCTTCACTCAGCTTCAGTAATTATCAGTATATTCCCATTCTGTTTCATCCATGTCTCTTCATTTCGCCCCATCTCTTTCATTTGTCATTAGATATTTTAAAGCAAACCCCAGCCATTATATCATTTTAGGTGTAAGTGATTGTATATGTTCTCCTAAAGGGCAATGGTCCAGTATTTTAGTTCTATCTTATTTGTATTCCCTCAGGTTAGTTAATGCTTTGCACAGGAACGTCTGTTGAGATTTACCCACACATCTACCAACTTTATTGCTCTTCTTTGCATTTTGCATCCTATTCATTCACTTTGGCTTTAGTTCCCTTCTTCCTAAACTACATTTCTTAGTATTTCTCACAGCAAAAGTGAATGGTTGTGACTCTTTGTGGATTTTCGGAGTCTTTGTCTCAAGTTTTTTTGTGTGTGTGCTCCCCACTGAGAAATATTTATCTGGAAATAAAATACTTTGTGACAGTATTTTTCATAACATTTTGAAGTTATTTCCCCATTGCTTTCTAACTTCTATAGTTGCTTTCATGAAATTAGCTATCAATCTAGTTGTTGTTGTTTCATGTTCTATCAATTCACTGCTGTGTGTGTAGCTATAGATTTTTACCTTATCTTGAGCTTCTTGAAGTGAAGAATTCATAGATGTTATCAATTCTGAAAAATTCTCAGCTATTATCTCTTTAAACATTGCCTCTCTCCTATTCTTTCAATTCTCCTGGAGACTCCCAGTTAAAATCTATTGGACTTTCTTAGTTGGTTTTCCATGATTTTTAACCTGTTTTTTATGATTTCCATCTCTGGGCTGCAGTAATTTTTTCAGATCTATCTTTCAGCTCCCTAATTTTCTTTTCAAGTATAGATTTCATTTCTCAAAGCTCCATTTGATTTCTTTCCAGAAAGTTACTGATTAACTATTTATTTTCACAGTGTCGTACCTTTTGGGGTAGAGTGGTTAATTCCTTCTTTTATGACTTTAAAAACACACTATCTTTCAGTTATCTCATGGTCTCGCAGCTCTAACCTCTTATTTGTGTCTATCAACTCTTTCCCATGGTGGGTTTGTCCTCAAGTGATTGCGATTCAACTTAGGAGAGATTTATTTGTTGCTTTTGTTTTTTGGTGGAAATCTCCCCCTGGAGGCCAGGACATAGAAGAATTCCTTCAGAGCAGTTTTGCATTTCCTTTTGCTGTATGATCCAAGGGCATTACTGATCCAGGGCTGATTCTATGCTACTTTCTCAGTTTAAAGTCCCCACACCACAAAGGTAGAAGCAATTAAGATTGCAAAACTGTGCGACTTACAAATCTGAAGTTTAAATTTGCTGGGGAATAGTTTTCTTTCTTTTTTTCTTTATCTTGTTTCCAGAGTTAGACAAGTTTCCCTGTTGTCTTACTATGTAGATTTAAAATAAGTGAATGCCTAGAATTCCTAGACTGTTATCATATGTCATACGCTACAAAAGAAATTTATACTTATTGCCATAAATATGGAAAGCCTAGAAAATACACAAAGAAGAAAGCAAAAATTTCGCATTATCTTACCGCCAGATGACTCCTTTAATGTTTTGATATTCTTAAAGTTCTATTTTTCATATGCATAAACATTTTTTCAAAAAATAAAATTAGACCATATACTAAACTTTATTTTATAACCATTTTTTACTTAAAAATAATTATAAAACCTTTACATGTCTTTAAATATTTTTCTACAAGTTTTCAACTTGATGATTTTGCTCTCCCAGGGGACATTTGGCAATGTCTGGGGACATTTTTGACTGTCATGAATGAGGGGTGCTACTGGCACTGGGTAGAGAGAGGCTGGGGATGCTGCTAAATATCCTACAATACGCAGGACAGCTACCCACCCCCCAAAAAGAATTATGCAACCATAAATTTCAATGGAAACTTCTACAACCTCATTTTAATGGGTACTAACACAATTGTCCTTCTAATGTCCTTTATTCTGGTCATCAAGGTTCATAGTCATTAAAAACTTTTGGAGTCTTATTGTTCGTATTGTCCCTTATGCAATAACACATGTTGCCTTGAATTATTAGTCCTCTGATCTTTATGATACCCAACTAGTGTGTGTGCTCTCTACTGAGCTGCTTCTCTGTGCTCTGTTTTGTTACTGACTAATAGGCCCTCAATCGTTGTCTGAGGATAATGGAGAAGATGACCAGCCGTACTAAATAATGAGAATGAAAGATCCCTCTGTAGGTAGGCTATGTAGCCTGTTGGAACATGCTTGGACCTGTCTTCAAATTCAAGCTCTGTTCCTTAGCAATCTTGTGCCCTGGATTTATGTTTTTCTACCCTGGATTTCAATACATGCAAAATAGGCATAATAATACTTAACTTGCAAGTTTTGTCAGAATTTGAGAGCACATGGGTAAAATACCTTGTTATAGTAGGAAAAAACAGTTATTATAGTGATAGAACATGTGTCTTTTTGGGTACCCATATATGGAATATCTTGACTAAGATTTAGCTTCCAGTGGGCCAGTAAAAGACAGACATTACTGAGCCAGACTCTACTAGGGTATAAAACAGTTCCTTTGGAGTCAGTTAGGTTCTTCAAGGAATTGTAGTCCCACTGTCAGTCAACGGGGGCACCATTCAGTGCACTGGAGCAGTAATTGAGAAGCAGCCTGAAAGCAGTACTGAGCATTACATAGCAGCATGTCACAGGATTTGAAATTGTCAAGCAGGATATCTTTGTGATAAATCACTTAACAGGGCTGGCCTTGGGCAATATTGCCAAATAGGCAGAGTTGGTCTTTGTTTCGCTCCCTGCACACCACTCGCTGCCAAGCTCTGCAGCCACCCCAGGGCAGAAGTCTTGCACCTTGTTCCTGGAGAACGTTGTTCTTTGCCACCTGTCACAGTAGAAACATCAGCTGATAAGAATTCTCTCTTCCCGTCAGCCAACACAGGCCCCTCTTGTAGATGCATTTTAATAGAAGTCTGCTAAAGACCAAAACCTCTTTAGAACTCAAAGGAAAGGGTCTTTAGGGGGCATTACAGGTAATTGGGGAGACAGTAAGAGGTGGGGGACCCTTTCCAGCACCTCCAAAATTCTATTTAAATAAATATGGCTGATTAGGCTTTTGAGATTTATGTAGAATTTTGAGGATCACCCGGAAGAGCTGTAGTGTACTTGCAGGTTCTACACGTTTATTTTAATTTACTGAGCATCTCTCGTGTCTGAGATTCTGGGCTTGTCACTTTTGCATACATTAGCACCTCAGCGAAGGCTCATATTTATCCTCTGACGCAAATAATCTCATACAGAGATGAAGTCTAAGGAGATTGTGAATGAACACACTTTCATATCATTCATATGAGAAGAGTCATCGGGTGTTCCCTACCAATCCTGAAACACACTGCTGTCATTTCTAGGGTAGATTTTTGTGGTGAACTAGGGACTTAGGACTTCTGTACATCTGTGTTCAAGGTCCCAAGGGATTCTGCCAAAACAAAGAGCCAAGGGTGGGAGAAGAGGGTATTATGATTCATTGCATGTATTTCCTATCATCTCTATTGTTGGCTAATGCTAGTCTAGTTCTGAAAAGTATGGGTCATAAATGTAGATGTATGTGTGCACGCACATGTATGAGTGTATGTATGTAGGGCATGTGTGGACATATCTATGAACTGGTTTTTGGAGAGTTCTAGCCAATTGAACACATTGACTTTCACAATGTTCCAAGTAGTTTTAGAAATAGTTAGCTTTGCCTAAGTATACATGGCATCTGGTCTATTTTTCTTTTCATCAATTGTATCTCTGTAATAGGTATACTTCCACTGCTTTCTGTTTCATGATGGGCTTCAGGACATGCTACCCCAAAATATGGCATCTGGCACATTGAATATTTTAAGCTGTATGAGTTTTAGAAAACGACAGAAGCAGGATGGTCATTCTGACCTTCCCTGTTTCCTTCTCTCCTGAAACAGGTCATAAAGTGCTCATGTGGGGCCGGCCCGGTGGCGCAGCGGTTAAATTTGCATGTTCTCAGTGGCCTGGGGTTCACCGGTTTGGATCCTGGGTGTGGACATGGCACCGTTTGGCAAAAGCCATGCTGTGGTAGGTGTCTCACATATAAAGTAGAGGAAGATGGGCATGGATGTTAGCTCAGGGCCAGTCTTCCTCAGTAAAAAGAGGAGGATTGGCAGCAGTTAGCTCAGGGCTAATCTTCCTCAAAAAAAAAAAAAAAAAAAAAACCCCGCTCATGTGAGAGGTGCCCTCCTTACCCTCAGAGGAAAAGAGTATCGTTATCTCCAAAAAAAATCGGTGCCCAGAAGAATCCTAATAAACAGGGCTTGCTAAGTGTCCCCCAGTTCATTAAAATTACCTCATATTCCCTCACCTTTCGCATTCCTTGATGACTGTGCACTCCTCATTAAACGCAGCATAAAATACTCAAATCTAACTGTTTCTTCAGGTCTTCAGTTCCTTATGAAGCCTCCCGTGTCACATAAAATTATATTAAATAAATTTACATGTTTTTCTTCTGTTAATCTATCTTTATTAGTTTAATTTTCAGAACAAGCCAGGGACCCTAAGAAAGTCAAGGAAAACTTTTTTTCCCTAGACACTCAGTAAATTTCATTAGAGTTTGCAGGACTTCGTCTGAGGGACTTTGAAGAGACTTCTGGATAGATACAGTAGTCCCTCCTTGTCCACAGGGATACATTTCAAGACCTCCAGTGGATGCCCGAACCCCTATATACTATGTTTCTTCCTGTACATATATACCTAAGATAAAGTTTAATTGATGAATTAGGCACAGTAAGATATTAACAACAATAATAAAAACATTATAACAATGTACTGTAATAAAAGTTATGTGAATGTGATCTCTCTCAAACTATCTTATTGCGTTGTACTCACCCTTTGTCTTGTGATGAAGTGAGATGCTAGAACGCCTACGTGCCGAGATGAAGTAAGGGGAAGGATGTAGGCATTGTGGCGTAGCCTTAGGCTACCACTGACCATCTGACGATACTCAAGAGGACCGTCTGCTTCTGGACCGTGGTTGACCGCAGGTAACTAACACCGCGGAAAGCGAAACTGCAGGTAAAGGGGACTACTGTATTATAGCACCCATTTCTGCCCGTCACACACTGCCTCGTGCTATTATACTGAGAAACAGCAGGAGTGTTGAAGTCATAAAATAGGATTTTAATCCTGAAACATACTGACTGTATGACCTTTCAGAATCCCATCTGTAAACTGGGGACCTTACTACCTGCCTCTCAGTAATGATGGTGAATTGGAAATAATATGTCTAAAGCACCTAAAACCATGCCAGGCACATAGTACGAGTTTGAAAAAAGGCTTATATCTGTTTGCATGTTCCTCTTATGAATAAACTATTATATGTTAAAAGCACTGAGCATAGTGTCTTGCATCTACTGCTCCATAATTATTTTTGAAAGCAGACACAAAAATTATATTTTGTTTATTTTCTGTCTACTCCATATATCCTTTCGTGGCATACAATAGACAACTGTGGATACTATTATTAAATACGAGAAATTCATAGAGCTCCACCAAGAAAGGCTGCTGCTTCTAGAACTTGTTCGTAATGCAATGTCACAAAAAGTCTCTCAATTAAAAATCCCTTTGTGTGTGTGTGCAATATTTGTGAAGAAAATATTTGGTGTTTACAAATTGATGTGCTTTAATATCTTGAAAATTGGAGCCATATTTTACGGTAGAGACTCTCAAATTTCATGAAAATTGTATGTGATAAGTTTCTTAATTTCTCTTAAGAATATTTTTGAACTTTTGGGTAATGTTTCTAAAGTTGGATAAAAGGTGACCTATAGAGGTGAAATGCATTTTTCTTTTTTCTGGGCTTAGAATGGGCTGTTTCCACATAGTAAGTGAAACAAGATCTTGACTGATGCAGTCTGTTTCAAAAAAACAGGTCAAGGTTTTCTGACATTGCTCTGAGAAAGAGGAATCAGCTGTCCTGAAAAAAAATTGAGATGTCAGTCTTCTCTCTTGTACATGGGAAAAATACAGGAAGTTTCTGTTTATTATCTCAAGATCTGAAGACTCACAGACAGTGCAGGAAAACTCTGCTTTAGATGCTTCTAATGTCCCCGAGTCTTTCAGGAGGAACATAGAATTCTGAACTGCTATGTGAATAGGATGACATGCATTCTTGATTTTCACAGGGTCACTTTCATAGCTCAGTGCCTATAGGGCAGAATATAAAATAGGACCTGCATACCCTAGAACAGCTGTCCTTAAAATATCATTCTGAATGTTCCAGGAAAAACTCTGTTTATGATGGAAATAAGACCTCTGGCAATGCTTACGAATAAAAGTAATTCAAATAGCACCAAATAAAATTTATCTCGCCGTGGTCTGTGGTAAGCAGTCAGAACCAAGTGGATTGCCGATTTTGGAACTGGGTCATTAAGTGCTTTGGGAACATCAAATGGCAACCCAGATCTCTTGCTACATTGCTGATTCCTTCAGGGCGGGAGGTGTGTATTGTCCGTCTTTGCATCACCTGCAGGAGCTCTAGGATTGTACTCTTCATGTGGCTGGAACTCAATAGCCATCAGTTGATTGGACGAGTGAAGGATGCCATTGATTACCATGACAAGGGAGGGGCTTCAGACCACATGAATTAGGGCTGTAAAATATGCCAGGTGGAGTTCTGGACAGAGCCAATAGCTCTGCCTCTTGACTCGCTGGGAGAGGGAGAGTAGACAGTTTATTATGGGGCCAGAAGGTGTCACTGCACCATTACCCACACAGCTCTGCACTGAATGAGTTTCTGAAAGGACTGTGACTATGTGTGATTTTTTTTTTTGACAGAAAACTGAGTGTATTGTATAATATATAAACTGATAAAGTATCTACATTGTTTTTATCTTGATGCTTCTTGACCGTTCCTCCCTTGAGAATCACATTTGTGTCTTGCTGTGTTATACTGAGACGCGGTGTTGTATAATGGATGAAAAACGGCCTCTGGACTAGATGGCCTGGGTTAGAGTTTTGAATCTGCCAATCACTCTGTGACCTGGGCAAGTTACGTACTCTCTCAGTGTCTTGATGTTCTTATCAGAAAAAGGGGATTAGAGCATTATTGTGAGGGTGAAATGAAGTTAGTGCGCGAAAGCATCTAAAACAGTACTGGTAACATGGTAAATTCTCAGTGACAGGTAGCCATTTGACAGAGCCTTGTTGTTATACTTTTCAGTAGAATGGGGGAACAAAGAGCACGTGCTCTCTGCCTGTTGCTTTACATAACTGACTTGTGAGGAAGCAAGTTTTGTATAAAGTAGTCTTGTCTCCTATACAGGATCTGGTAACTGTAGGGATAAAGTACCTGGATTCGTTTTCTAAGCCTGCTGTAACAAATTACCACACATGTAGCGACCTAAAGTAACAGAAATGTATTCTCTCACCCTTCTGGAGGCCAGAAGTCTGGAATCAGTTTCACTGGGCCAAAATCAGGCATCAGCAGAGCTGTGCTCCCTCTGGGTGCTCTGAAGGTGCCTCCGTTCCTTGTCTCTCCCAGCTTCTGGTGGCTGCCAGCATCCTTTCCTTGAAGCTGCATCAGTTCTGGCTCTGTCTTCAGGGTCACACTCCTTCTCCTCTTCTGATTATGTAAAATCTCCCTTTGCCTCTTTCTAATAAGGATATTTGTGACTGTATTTAGGGCCCACCCAGATAATTCAGGATGCTTTCCCCATCTCAAGATCTTTAACTTAATCAGATTGGCAAAGACCAATTTTTGGTCAATGTTCACAGGTTGCAGGTCTTAGGACATGGATATCTTTGTGGGGGATGAGGGGTTGTCATTATTCAGTCCCTTATAAGGGTGTCTCAAACTATGAATTCTAAGATTCTATAATGAGACTCAGGACACTTATTAAACCATTCTCAAAATGGGTATTAAATAGCCTAAATAATGGTATATCTCAGCAATCTAAATTTAAGTTAATTATTATTCCTTTTCATTATTTTAATCCATATTTTGACTGATTTTTAAAAATTTCTGATACTATTTAAACATAGATTAATCCTGGCATTCTATCATTTCATACTCCCAACAATTACATGATGTTGGCATAACTTATATCTTTATATTACAAAAGAGAAAACTGGCATTTAGAAAAGGTGAATGCTTCACCCAAAATCAAAACTTTGAGCAGACCAATGATATCAGCCAAAGTCTTTTGACTTATAAGCAAGTGTTCTTTACATTTCATTATAGTGAAAAATTGTCTTCTTAGAAAGAGCCTCTGTTTTTTTAATCTTTTAAAAATCTTTTTAAAAAGTCTTTAAAAAATGCCTTAATGATGAATCAGTCATTGTACTGTAGATAGGATAAATATTGCTCTGTGTGGAGAAAAAGTAAAGAATAGGGAGAGAGTGTTTTGAGGATTTCTTTCTTTCTTTCTTTTTTGCACTACAGTTTAACACCAATAGTTTTTTAGAAAATACAGATTTGCTATAAGAAAACTGCGGTGGAGTTGTCTCTGTAAAAATAAGGCTAATGTTGGTTTTTTGAGCTGGACATATACAATGTAAGCATCAAAACATTGACAAATGTTGCCTGGCAAGGTTGAAAGCCTGGAGTGAAATATTGGCAATTACACAAAGATGGATGGCAAGAAATAGCTGACAAAAGGAGCTGGGACACTATTGGATGAGTAGAAATTGGCAGCTTGACTGAGAAGAGGGCCAGGTTGTCATTATCTTAGTCAAATTTTTGTTTCCTTTATTTCTCCTGTTCGCCCACTGTCTTGTAATGTTTGCATATCTGAGAACTAACACAGCCATAATTGGAACAGATTATTCTCAAAGTGTTTTTTTCTTCTTCTTCATCACAAGAATAAGCTCTAACCATGAAAATCCCCTATAGACCACACTTTGGTAAGCTTTCTATCCAAAAGAGAGAGGGGAAGATGAGATTAAGTAATGGCTTATTCCATATACATGGATTTTTAAAATTCTAATGTGGATGGAAGACATAGACGAATCTAGTAGAATTGCAGTAAAAATAAAAATAAACGCATTGTGAGGTTCAGCCTGTTGACCATTGTGTGAGGGAGGGGGAATCTTCTCCAGTTGTTTTGGAGAAATGACATCAGATTGGAAAAGAACAACAAAATGAGGCAAAGCAGGAAAATAATTGTCCCAGATGTTCCCCGGATATCCCTACATCATGCCTTGACTGGTAAGTGACTTTCTATTTTAAAATCCATCTGAAGACCAAGAAAGAACTAAAAAACACCTGAGCTCTGTGGTGGGAGGGGTTCTATAAATGCAAGGAATAAATATTCAAAGAAAGCTCTATATCAATTCAGCGTTTCCTCATAGGAATAGCAAAAATATATTAGATGTCAGCAAGTGTGGTTCCTAAAATGGTCAAGCGAAGTGCATTATTCACAAAAATGAGGAAGACATTGTTTGTATAGATGCTGTAGTTTTGTTAAAAACATGCACACAAGCACACACGCAAGGCCCACTGCCATCTCATCTCCAACGTTATTATTGTCTGTCATCTATCTATCTATCTATCTATCATCTATCATCTATTTTATTTATTTATTTTAAATAACCTCTGTGACAAGGCTAATATCTGAGAATAGTGGCCCAGAGACTAAGGTACCTTAGACGATGAACCTACAATAAAAATACCCCGAAGTTTCATAAAATAGTTGAAGTTAAAGGGAAGTTTTTGAGAGGTAATCTCAGTGGGTTCGACTGTTGGTCTAAAATAGTGAGTAAATAATCTTTTGCTGCATAAAACCTACCCCCAAATCTCAGTAGCTCAAAGTAATATGGTTTGCTCTTAATCTTGGCTACCCACTGGGGGTCTACGTGTCTCTCATCTCCTAGCTGGATCATGCTCTTCTTGGGGTGATGATGGAAGCCCAACTATATGAGCACTTTTGAGATCTCTAGTTGTGTCAAACCTGCTAACAATAAGAATTGGCCAGTGAGTCACACCACCAAGCCCCACATTAATTAAGTGAGGATACACCCCCCTGGAAGTGGGGGGAAGAGACTGCATATTTCTGAACAATAGTCCAAATCACTGCAGATACAAAAACTCACTTTTGCCTTGAGCATAAACAGCATGGAGGAGAGCAGGCCAACCAGAGCATTATATGGTGCCTAATGCTATTTCCCAGGCTGCCCTGGTTCTAGAGGAACTCAAGGATGCAGTGCACTGCGGCTGCCACTTCCCAGCCTTCTTTGCAACATCCATCTCACCTGTCTGCTGTGACCAGGGAACGGAAATGCCAGTTGACTTCTATGTGTTGTAAAGAGAGGCAGTGTCCTGTGCTGGAAGGAGCTTGGGCTATGCTGTTGGAAAAACAATGGGCTAAATTCCGGTTCTGGAACTTACCATCTATATGACCTTGGAAAAGGTTATTACTTGTGAGTCTCTTCCTACATGCAAACCGAGAAGAATAGTATCCTTGTGAGAACAAAATTATCTCATGAGTGATGTGTCTAGAATGGTGCCGGGTCTGGAGTAGGTGCTCAATAAACGTGAGTTCTCTTCTTTCTGAAGGGCCGAGGGGGCTTCAGAAGGAGTACGTAGAATGAGTGGCGTCAACTTGTGAGACAACCATTCCTCTCTGTATCATCTCCTTGCATAGCACTTAACTCTGGTACTATTGTTTTACTTTTAATGTGCCTTTGTCTCTGCAATTACATTAAAAGATCTTTGGAGGATAGGGTCTTATTGAATGCTCTGTGTCTCCCACAGTACCTAGCAGAGTCTCACATTTGTGAGGCATTGTCAGAAAAAGGAGAAAACTTGCCCTTGAAATGAAGAGATCTCCGTGCTAGTCTCAGCCCTGTCACCTTGAGCTGTCATCTTCTTTCTCCGGCTCTCTTTTCCCCATATCTAAAATGGAGATTGGACTCCAGCCTTTAGAACTATGCCTGACACATAGAAGATGCTCAATGGAGAGGTCTGGGAGGAATAAATAATCCCTATTCATTCTAAGAGGTCCTAAAATTCTATAATAAAGTTGACTTAAGGCAGAGAAATCAAAGAAGTTGAAATTTTTAAATAAAATGAATTAAACATTATTTCCAACAATGCATTATCAGATTTCATTTCCCTCCTTCCCAGAGAAATAGTTGTTTGAAACAAATGACATCCTGGGAAAAACATTTGCCATGTGAAAAGATAGATGTAAGTAGGTTTTCCTTTTGAAGTAACTTGTGATTTCTATCTAACTGTGAAAACAAAATCTATTCAGGCAGATGTCTATCTAAGTTCATCATGTTGACAAACCCCCAACTACACTACACAATTTGGCACACTTAGTCTGCCCTGTGAGTTACAGCTTTTTTTATGATAACTCAAGAGACCTGTTGGATGTTGAATAACTTTCATGGGTTCCCTATTAACTCTCAACAACAAAAATTCCAGTATCAACCAAAAATACATTTACCGCCGAAACACAGGAACGTTCTTTGTTGTTTTTCCCCCCAAACAAATCGTCTATAAACTTAGTTTTGTTACAAAACTTGAAGTAAATATATCTAAACATCTTGGTCTATTGAAGTAGTGGGGATGGCTAGAACCAGACCATTGTTGTGCTTTCTCACCGAAGTCCTGGAAGATGATTTGTGGAGCTTTAGTCAGTATTGCTGTTTTTATCATTCCTCTGGTGCCAACTTACCCTGGGAAACATTTCTTTCACTATCTTAAGAAACTTTGAAGAGATAAGGAAAGATGGAGTCTCTATTTTCTCTCTCTCTCTCTAGCCTTGCTGTCTGGAGAAAACAGTCCAGCAATTTCTTCCACATCCACAGGGCCTTTTTGGTCATCCTAAGCTGGATGTTTCAGGCAGTGTTCATAGTGTTGGAGCCTGGAATCTGGAGTCAGAGCTGCCTGTGTTTAAATCCTGACTCTGCTACTTGGGCAACTTAACCTTTTTGTGGCTCAATTTCCCAATCTGTAAAATGGAAATTAGAATCACTTCTGTTGTGAAGATTAAATGAGTTGCTATATGAAAAGAGTTTACAGTAGTGCCTGGCACACAGTAATCACTTGCTAGCATTTTTATGTCAATAGCATCTTTCCTGGTTTATTGCTGTCTTCTTGTTGTTTGCATCTGGATACTACTGTGGTTACAAGTTTGTCAACTTTCCTTTTGCCTTCTCACCTTTCATTCACTTTTAGAAACATTCATTCAAAATTGGGAAGAAATAGTAAACTCTTTAATAAAAGCAGCTCATCAGGCAGGGAGAAATTTCTAAGCTATTCAGAGCAGTTACTCACTTTCTCCAGCTTTGGTGTGTTTTCTGTTTTCCTTTGGGCAGCAAACTCATTTTGAAATTGTAAAAAGAGCTGTGAAGCTCTGGTCACGCATCAGAATGATTTTTGATGCATCCAATTTGCATGTTGAAAGTCGTCTTTCCGGAAACACAAAGCCATCAGCTGGGAAAAATAATCACTTCAATTCAGTGTCGGTAAAGAATTTCCTGCAGCAGGAATGAAAGACAAGCTCAGAGGATGCATCCGATAAGAAACTAGAAATGATCAGATTTTATTTCTAATGGAATTCACAATGTATTAGGCGCCTTTGGGGCATCATTGTGTTCTTTTCATTAGTTTTTCTTATGTGTTCTATTGTCCTTCATTAAGATGTCTCACCTCTCTCTTTCTGGAGAATCAAAGCAGGAATTTACACTTCCAGGGCACATCAATAAGTCACCTGTTGTACAGATTCTTCATATTGTTGCTGTGAGGGGGCAGATTGGGAAAAAAAAGATAGATGCAACATTTAAAAAAACTGGGGTGCTGTAAATTGGGTCAAATATATTCTGTCTTTAAAAATTAATGTCTTAGAAGGAGAATGACTTCTTTGACAAGTGTCCTAATGGCTTATTAGAATACAGGAAGAGGGGTACAGATTGCCTGGACATTTGGCTGAAGAGAATAGTTTGCCTCCATGGCCAAAAACAATCACCTTGGAGACAATTAATATGTCTCTAAAATACCTATTACGAGGCAGCCTGTGACCTTTGCTACTATGTGACAGAAATGCTTAATGTCTGTAAAGAAATTCCAGCTTGGCATCTATGTTTGAAAACAAAGGCTGAATGGGGGCAGAAGTGAGGGCAGATGTAGATCAAGAGCAGATGGCCAACTTTCTAGGACATTCCAGTGTTTAAAAACTATTAAATAAAAGCATCCATTTTGAAAATAAACAAAACACGAATATTGTCCCCATGAGTCTGATAGAATGCAGAAATGTTCCTGTTCTTATATTCATTGATTCCTTTCCTTAAATTTAGAACAGAAACAGGAAAATGGAGACACACATGGCCTTGCTGCTCTTGGGTATGATTCCTGTGACCTTTTCACATCTCTGTGAATGTAAATGCAGAAGGCGAGAAGAGCAAGTTCCATCTATTCTTGGGTAACATTTAAAAATGTCTGCCTCTTCCTCCATTTTCACAGCTAGATCCTAAGCAACGTTCCTCTGGGCTCCTGGGTCAGCCTTCCTGCATGTCCTTTCTCTCGGAGCAGCTCTCTCTTAGGGATCATTTGGACCATGTCGTTCCTCTTTATTTGAGTCCAGAGTTGCCTCTCAATTGGTTTTTTTGTCACTGGGGAAACTTTCAGGCATATTTTTAAAAACTTCAAAAATTTAGTACATCATGAAAAACACAACAAGAGAAAACTACGAACAAAATTCTTATAGCTTCTGAACTGTTTCTAATATTGGTGTGTGTGTTTTCTACTTATTGCTGTGTAACAAAATACCTCAAAACTTAATGGCTTCAAAAAACCCTACTTTATCTGATCTTGTGAGTTTGTGGGTCAGGAATTTGGGCAGGTCTTGGCTGGGTGATTCTTCTGCTTCACTTAGTGTTGATGAGGTGGCTTGGTAGTATTTAACTAGCCTTGTCTGGAGGGTCCAAGACAGTTTCACTCACATGCCTGGTGTGTCGACCACGGTGGCTTCACTGGACCCTTCTCCCTGACCAGACAGTCTAAGGGTCTCCACATGGTCTCTCCAGCAGGTAACTGGAATTCTTATATGGTGGCTCAGGACTCCAAGAGCAAATTCTCGGAGATGGGAAGTAGAAGTTGCAGGGGTAAGAAAACTGGCCCAATGTCATTTGTGCTGTTTTCCATTGATCATAGCAGTGAAAGAGTCTGTCCAGATTCTTAGAGAGGATTGTCAAAGAATTTGTGACCATCTTTAATCTATTATAGTTCACCCTTTGGTCACAAATTATTTGTATTCCTCTCTTGTGCAAAATACTCCTGCCTAAGATCACTAAATCTCATCCTGTTATGTCAGGGGTTGGCAAACTATGGTTCACTGCTATTTTCACAAATAAAGTTTTATCAGAACACTACCATGTCCATTAACTTGTATGTTGTCCATGGCTGCTTTCATGCTACAATAGCAGAGTTGAGCAGTTGTGACAGAGATCTTTAGACTTCAGTCCTAAAATATTTACTATCTGGCCAACCCCTGCTATCAGCTCAGAGTCCAGGATCTTGTCTTCTAAATTAGGGCTAGGTGTAGATGATGCTCCTTAAGTGAGTTCCTCAAGCACAGTTCTTTCTGTCTGAAGACCCATGAACTCAAGAGATCTGTTATCACTCCCACATATCCCCCATACACAATGGTGGCTCAGAGATAGGGTCACCTTGATAGACACTCCCATTCGAAAAGGAATGGGAGACACATAGCAGTCACTAGTCTGTAGTAGTTCTAAAATCCAGCAACCACGTTTTGCCAGTTCCTTGATTATGGTTCAGTCTTGCTTCCTGGGAAGGCTTTTCCACAGCTCATGGCTTTACCCTCTGGGCTTTTGGTTCTGCCAAACTTATCCTTCCTTTTCTATGTAGCCCATGTTTGAGGTTGAGTAGTTTTCTTAAACTACTTCCTGTCCATGGAAAGTTGAGATCCAAGGGTGAATTGTCTCTGCCCTTTTCAGTCTAAGCTAATAAAACTCTTCCATAAACTTTTTGGGTTTCTTAGCTATCAATTTATAATAAACTTCTTTAGACAAAAGTCATATCAGTGTTTTCTTTCTTAAGCCCTTCTCTATCTTTGGCTTCCTGTGAGGCTGCTTTGGGACAATGCGTTTAGGAGTCTATAAGGCCCTATTGCTGAGAAGGCCTATGAAGCATACCCTTGAGATTCTTAGACGTTCTCCCAGGCACATTCTTCAATATTTCTGGGGTCTTAACAGGTGGTTTTATAGCCATGCCTTGAAATCTTTACCCTGAAGTTATGCTTTAGTGAGGGCACCCTGGGTTTGATCTTTGCCTTGAAGTTATTTCCTTGAGAATATTTTGCTGAAGGAGACTGGGGATGTGAACCAACTTTTATTTTCAAACCAAGCAAGTCCTGGCTTCCTCATATTTTCTCTAAATTCTGCTTGAAAATTTAATAGTTCTTTTAAAAGTTCATCTATCTTTTCTAGAATGGTGTCATAGGCATCTAGAAGCAAGCCGACACCTTCTACATTCTGCCTGGCAATCTTCCCAGCCAGATCCCTCAGTTCATTAGGCATCTTTTCTATTTTCCACATAACCGTAAGTGTCAGTGTTGTCAAACTTGCCACCACTACATAATCTCTTCCTCTCTTTCTCATACCCTCACCAACAGTCTCCCTAGGCCCTTTGAGCTTCCGCTTGTTGCCCAGTCCCAGAGCCAGTGGCACATATTTTACATTTTTGTTATGGCAGCATCCCATTTCCAGGTACTAAATTCTTATGTATCTGCTGTATTTAATGCACAATCACTGACATCCTTCCTTTTACCTATCTCTTTCCACAACTTGATATATTCTCTACTGCGTATACAAAATAATTAAAAATTACTCT
The DNA here is from genome assembly GCF_037783145.1 of Equus przewalskii. NCBI lineage: Eukaryota > Metazoa > Chordata > Mammalia > Perissodactyla > Equidae > Equus > Equus przewalskii. Next base: position 54,929,985 of record NC_091849.1, read on the forward strand.
TTCTCGTTCTCTCTCCTGGCTCTTCTGCTACAACGACCGCGTCTTCTGAATATTCTGACCGAGTTAAATTTGTGTGTTAACGAATCCTTAAGTCAAAGAAAATTGTTTACACCTAAATTATTTCCTAGGATTGCTTTCTTCAATCTCTTTTAATGGTGCAACTTGACAGGAAAGATAAAAACGAAAGGAAATTAAATACCAGGACAAGAGAAAGGTCACAGGCAGTTAGCTCTTTATCTTTGGTCTGGTTTACATAATACTTTGAGAAGTGCTTGGTAGTTAAGTATATTGTGATAAATAGCCATGGCATGGACTCTCACCTTATTTTTTGGTTCTTCATTCTTTACACCTCTTCCAACCTAATAGATGGGCAAGGCTGACAGATTAGCAGGTGAATGTGGGCTGTTTGTCCAAACAACAAGTTGTTTCTGGGCTGCAAATACTGTTTTATTTAAAATTTTTGGTTAACTGTCTTAATTCACCACAATCATTTTTCTCAGACCTATTAGGGCCGTGTTTCTTGGGGAGGGTGTGGGGTGGAGATGGAAGGGAGGAAAGAAATAGAAGGAAGTAGAAGAAAGGGTATACATCAGAAACAATATCACCCAGAAAGCTTTTTACACATACCTACACATCCCAGCAGGAATCTCTAGCTTAGGGAGGTGTTTGTTTTTTCAAGAGCCCTTCACAGTTTGGTAGATAGGGTGACAATATCTTCCTCAGTAACTTTTAATTCTATTTGACCAGACAATTCCATTTACTTCACAATTTTTTCAGCTCATGGTTGGATCTGTGGTCAGAAGAACTTTCTAGTACAGAACTTTGAATAGTTACTTCTACCCCTTTGGGGGCCTCATTTAACACCCATCCTTCCTACCTTAACAGAAGAATTTCAAATACCGTAACGGATGCAAAGTACCTGAAGACTCTAAAGAAACTTGAAGTTCCTTTCAAAGGGCCTTTAAAAGGCTTTCCTGTGGAAGGATTATCTGTGTTGTCTGTGTTCACACAGGTAGAATGATTTAGAATGAAACTATATCAATTTTACTTTCAGCTGCAGTCCCAGGTGTGAGTGGACAGCTACTCCGCATTTGAGAGAGAGAGACATCAAACCATCATGAGAGACTTCTAAGGAGGTGTTCAAAGTCCAGTCCAGCAACTGTTAGCTCCTCTTCCTCATCAAGGGTATGGAAGGGTTGGAGTCTTAAAGATCTTTTTTTGGAGAGGGCTCTTAGTGTGTTTTGAGTCTCCCCTCCCCTAGTGACATGGGACAGGCATAAAGAGGGAGCTTTTCTCCCTTCTCAAGTTCAGGGAGAGGAGCTTCGGTGGACCCCCATGGAGAGCAAGATATGCTTCCCTTGTGGATGAAGTCTGCTTATTCCTGAAAACTATCTACTTGGCTGAAGACTAGGGCCACTGGCTGTGACTGTGGGGAGAAGAGAGGTAGTTACTGTGGCAGTAACCTCCTCAGAAATTGGAATTTTAATGCTATTTGACCAGACCATTGCACTTGCTCATCCAGAGTTTATCTAGTTACGGATGCAGGCGTACTTCCTCTAGCCTGGACGACGTCAGACAAGGAGGAGTCAGAAGAGGGCTGCCTTGAATTTTGCCCAGGAGAGTCACAAGAGAAGGATGCCCAGGTGTTACTTCAATTGCATAGAGGCTGCAGGGACAGCAGAAAGTGGTCAGCTGTTACCACGTCAAGGGAACTACAAGCAAGAGATCCAGTGATGGTGGGATGCAAAGGGGCTTCAAAGAATTGACAAAATTATATGACCATGACCTGGAGGAGCAGAGGTAGCCTAGTGAGTGGCTGGGAGGAGGAGAAGTGCCAGGTGGGGAAAGAGAGAAGATGGTGACCACAACATCTCCCCTTTCCCACAGGAGGCCACCAGCCCAAAATAGGACCAACTGCCAGCAAAGATCAGCAGTTGAGGAGGAGAGATCTTTAACTGCAAATAAAGTAGTAAGTTTATTCTTACTATGTGAGTATATATATATGTGTGTGTGTGTGTGTGTGTGTACCCATATTATATTATATTATTCTTATTATATGGATGGACGCACACACGTATATATGAATTATAAGAATTCATAGGATCGTAAAGAGAAAAGTCATGGGGATTTCCCAATTATTTATAGGGGCAGGGAAAGAAAAGAACCAGCCCTTCAGAGCAGGCTTAAATGGGCAGTGGGAGAAAAGAATGTTATTTTCTGCTGCACCTTAGGAGTCTTACTTGTTCAATATAAGTATAAGGATGTGCAGAAGACAGCGTTAAGACATATGGATGGAAGCTGCAGGGCTTATTACTAAGAAGACGTTTGTAACCATGAGAGCTGTCTACAAAAGGTTTCCAATGGAAGAGCTTTCTTTGACTTAATTATAAAATCTGGTGATGCCTACGAAATTAGGGCTAAGAAAATATGCTGCATAATAAGTTTGTTCACTGTCAGTGCATATCAGTTCTTTTTTTCCTCACCTTATAGTGTATGGTACTGTTGGCTGAGGCTAATGTAAAGTGCCACATTATTCTGCACTATTTTCTTGTCCCACCTCCACAGATGACATATCAGTTTAACTACTAAAGTGTTTCTCTAGCTTTCGCAAACGTAGGCAAAAGTTGGAAGCTATATCTCATTTCAGAAAACCTACCAACCCTTTGAGGGAGTGAAAACATCCATGGCTAATGAGGGCAGAACTTTCTTCCATGCTACGGACTACATGTCGGTTCCCAGCGATCATCTCATTAATCCTCACCTAACACATGTGGACAGTGGACATGATAATTTTCTCATTTGGCACAACTTCCCAGAGTCAATGTCAAGCTAACAGTCTAACATACTCATCAGACCCAGAAACTGATAACAAATTCTGTAGGAAATACCTTTCAGAGACTGTGAGAAGTCTCTTATCTTGAAAAGCTCTTCTCTGTTTCTATTTCTGGACACTGAATACTGCAAAAGCTTTGCTACTGAACTCAGCCGATTCGTTGTAAAAAAAAAAAAAAAAAGTCAGGGAGTAGAAAAAAGGATGCAGGATTATTTTCCTTTTTTTACATGATCCTGAACTTTCTGGAAATGGCCTTGAGGCTTTTCCTTTAATTTACATGTCAGCTTTCCTCAAATGAAGGAGAAGCTGTGGTGATGTTAAAAACCAATATGGACACCATACTTTCTTCTATAGTCTTCTTAGACCCTGATGCTGCAGTTTATAACGTGCCCTTTTTTTTTTTTAAGAGAACTGTGGACAAATTATCATTCCTTAGTTGAAATAACCCTGTTTTACTAATCTTCATCACAAAAATGAACATAGTGTGACCTATTGTCTAACTTTATAGTCTTTTGATAAAAAAACTCCACTCTAGTAGAGGTGTTTTTAGGGCATCTGCCCAGTGCACAACCTTCTTGCCCTGAGAGCCACACCATCACTGCCCGCCTACCAGGTTTGTCCACAACTCCTCCCCTTTGGCCACAGCAGAGTAAACTAGGGGTAAACCTCTAACTGAGCTGGGTCGGTTTAGTCTTTTTACGAAAATTTGGAAGTGGGCTTCAGAAATGCTAGTTAATTTCTTCAACGTTCTTCCCTGAGGTGACACGAATTCCTAAACAGAGGCTGCTATTGTGAAGTGGTCATTTTGAATCATACTGGTTTTCAGAGAAAGAGAAAAATGAAGCCAACAGGCGGAGAGATAAACAGATGAGACTGCACAGGTGGAGAGAGTGAGAGAGGCCAGGAGAGCAGCTGTCCTGGTCTCTGGTTGGTTTCCTCTTCCTGGTCCCAGTCTTTTGTGGCGTCAGTGATGGGACTTTGGTTCCATGGCACACCTCAATGTCCTCATAACAGTTTGTCCTTTCAGTTCATTGGATTAAGTGGGTTTCCATTATTTGCAACCAAAATTAAAATTTACTGAGATATTCATCCAATTACGAAACCAAATTTCAACAGCTCAGCAAACTCTTTGGCTTCCATTGCCAGTGGCTGATCAATGAGAAATGTGCTTCTAATGCCATCTTGGTAATCTCAAAGGATGTACTGTTTATAATCTCCAAATTTCCATTGTTCTTTGTACCTTTGTCTTGAAACCTTCGCAGAGAACACTCACTTAGTATGACAATAGGCAAACTGAGCTTCTCAAGAATATGTCGTTAGCCAATATTGATGTCTGTCATTGGCACCAGGACTCCTCTAGACTGTGTCTCCTGTCATTACCACAGAAGTCAGAAAGATGAAAATTCGAATCTCACCTCTCCTACTTACTGGCTGTGTGACGTGTAGTAGATTACTTAACATCTCTAAGATTCAATTCCTGCATATGTAAAATGGGAATCAGATATTAACATCAAATCTAGATCAATCGTATTTGAGAATAAAATCCCTAATCACAGTAAAAGCGACTCTGGATTATCTAGCAACATATTCCCTGGTTTGTAGATTGAGGCTGAGACTGCTGCCAGAGCACCAATGTGTGTCCTCCCCTTCCTTCCTCAAAACAGAAACTCTTTGCTGTTAGTGGGCCTACGGTCAGTTAGCTGAAGACCTCTTTTCTAAGCTTCCTGGCAAATAACCCATTACTCTTATATAGTCCAAGCTATGAGCCAGGCACTGTTTCAAGTAATTTAGATATATTAGCTCAATTAATACTCATAACAACTCTGTGAGATGGATTAACCTTCACAAAACCCCATGAGGTGGGGACCATTGTTATTTTCATTTTACAGACGGAGAAAGTGAGGCCTTGGGCAGTCCAGAGAGAGTCAGAGACAGGATTCAAAGCAGGGAGTGTGGCTCTAGAATCTGAGTCTTCTTTCCTGCATTATGCTGTCTCTGTAGCAGGATAATTGGACTTCAAAACCTTGCCTTCTAACTAGACACAGATAGAGCAAAATCTGAACCTTCAGAGAAGAGGGAGGAAAAGAAAAGTCCTTTAGACTACCTGAAGATAGAAAATTAATTACGATTCAATTTTTTTTTTAATTTAAAAAAGTAGGCCATATTTATTGTGAAGAATGTGAAAAAGACCAAAGCGTAAAGGTGATTATAGAAATCATCTACAATTCTACTACTCAGAGGAACCAGTGTTTTTATGAGTTCCCTTCCAGGCTTTTCTCTATGCTTATGTATAATAGACGTGCATCTATAAATAAAAGGCTGTCGTGCTTTTTGCAAGCAATGCAGCTCTTTCTGAAAACCTCTCATAATTCAAAACTTGCATAATTCAAGACTGAGACTGACAAAGGATTGTGGGTAATGCAACATGGCATGCCCATGTGGCCGTAAGATAAACGTGATTAAAATTTCTCTGGAATTATGTATTGCTTAACAAGTTTTCAATTTGAAAGAGATTAATATTATTTCAAGTTATGTGCATAAACAGATCCGTTTATTAAGATTTTTATGTGACAATATTCCAAATTCACTTCATTTAGCTTTGAGTAAAATTACGATCCCATGGACATCCTCTAATACTATTTTTATGTTTTCTAATTCTTTAATTTCTGCATTTATTTTTAATCTTATCACTTTATTTTAGTTCAATTTATCCATATTCTTCTATTGGCTTGAGTCAAATTTTTAGTATTTTTTTCTATTCTTCTCGTTCCTAGAATAGCAAAAGCATTTAAGACCAGGAGTTGTCCTCTAAACACAATTTAGGCAGGATGCCCTCAGTTTTGATTTGTAATATTCTGATTATTTGACTTCATAAGGCATCTTGGCATTTTTGTTTACTTCTTTAATGTAGGAGTTACTTAGAGTGTTTTTAAATTTTTAAGTGTTTGAGTTCTTAAAAATCACTTGATATTAAAAAGATGACTTTTTTTGCTTTTACTCGTTTGTTTGTTTATGGTCTGTCCCTCTCTCCCAGCAGAAAAGCCCGATGAAAACAAAGATCTGGCTTGTCTTATCCCCTGCTCTATCTCCAATGCATAGTATAGGACCTGGCACGTGATAGGCCCATAGTGAATATTTGTTGAATGGAAAAATGATTTCTAGCTTTACTGCACTGTGATCATAGAAGATGGGTACTCCAGTTTCTGTTTTGTGGAAATAATTGAAATTTTCTAAGTGGTTTATTACACGCTCTATTTTCAAAATGTCCTAAGATCACTGGATAAGATGTGTATTGTGTGTATCACAAAGTTTAGTACGTCTCTGAAAGAGATCTTATTCATCATATTATTGGATTTTGCATTTATTTCTCACTGGTTTTCTCCAAGATTGGGAGTTGTATTTAAATTCACCCTATAAATTCGGAAGGCTTTTTTTTTCGATTGTTCCCTGAATTTCTGTTTTCATTCATTCAACCAATATCCACTGACCTCTCACTATGTTTCTGGCCTGTACTAGCCCTGGCTATACAGTCGTGAATGACAATGAAAAAGACTTGGTCTTGCTTAAATTGAGGGGATGGGCATCACACACATGATCTAGCTCAACAATCATTACCAATAGTAATGGGAGCTCCGAAAGGAAGGGACAAGGTGAAGACGTGGAGGGTAACATGGGAAACCTAGTTGCTAGGGTAGTCAGGGAAGGCTTCTCAGCAGAGGTGACATTTCAGCCATGATGGGAAGCCTGAGGAAAGAAGGACCAGGAGTCAGACTCCAGACAGGGAAGTAGGAGTATCAGAATTTGAGGGAAGTGTGGAGGGCAATGAACTTAACCTGCGTGGAGACTCTGAGTTGGGGAAAAGCTTGGTATGTTGCAATAATCCTAAAGAGGCCAATGTGGAGCCCTTTCATAACAAATATTTTGCAATACTCCCTTTTTTTTTGGTCCTGAAATGAAATTCACATATACTTATATATATAAGTAAAAAACCCAATATAATACCGCAAGTAGGATACAAAAGAGAAACAAAAGGAAGTAAATATATTGTAAATTAGTAAAAATTTAAGCTGTGAACTCTCTAAGTATCCTAGAAAATAAAATAAAGATGTCAGAGATTTGTACCAAATATTGAGCCCCCACGAATGCAATAGTTACCAGTGGCATCGATTCAGGATTATTGGTCGGTAACTCCCATGTCATGAATTGAGTTACTATTGATGACATGATATTCCCACATGGTGAACAATTTTTGGTAAAATTCTGAACAAAATGAAATACCACTTCCCTTGATTGACAAGTTATATTAAAATCCTGCAAAAAATAATTTGTTTTCATGGATAAGCTATAATTAGGCTCAGGTAATAATAAACTTAAAAAAAATTATTTTACTTACTTGAATGTCTGGTTGGGATATTCTAAAGTTGTGTGGAATGTAGACAGTTTCTTTACCATGCTAGTTCCACCCATTAAACGTCAACAGTGGCTTCCAGTCACTGTGACAAACAAAAATGTACTTCCCAGGGAATGTGTCACACCCCTGAGAACCACTGAAGTAGAGTATTGTGACTAATTGAGAGAGATGCTCAAGGTGAGGTGGAGAGATGGTCAGGTCTGGGGCATCCAGGAAATCTACAGCCTGGTGGGGTGGTCACAGGGCTGCACCTTCCTCCCTTAGGATCTGGCAGGTCTTTGCATTAACGTTTAACCTTTAACTTTTTAGTCTTTTTGTTTTGTTTTGTTTTATGATGATTTCTTATAAATAGCATATTTTTTCTAAATAATTTTTAGGGCTAGTTTGAGAGATATTACCTATCACTTGGTCTCTTGATTGCAAAGCACTACTGTAAACCCATAAACCAGAGCAGTGCCAGTGAACAGCAATGGCTCAAAAGATGTCTGATAGGCGAGTAAATAAACTAGTTCCTTTACTTTAATCTTCTTCAGTGGTTTGGAAGTTACGTATCTTGCTTTTCATTTTATATGTCATTTTTATTTATTTATTTATTTTTTGAGGAAGATTAGCCCTGAGGTAACATCTGCCGCCAATGCTCCTCTTTTTGCAGAGGAAGACTGGCCCTGAGCTAACATCCATGCCCGTCTTCCTCCACTTTATACGTGGGACGCCTACCACAGCATGGCTTGCCAAGCAGGTGCCATGTCTGCACCTGAGATCCGAACCAACAAACCCCGGGCCCCTGAAGTGGAACATGTGAACTTAACCACTGCGCCACTGGGCTGGCCCCTATGCGTCATTTTTAAGTTTTTCTAAAGCATCATTAACATTTTCCATAGTTGTCAAAATCAACAATGAAATGATTTATTTTGAAACTGCTTTATTTAAGAGAATTTCTATGTTTCCCTCATTACCTCTCAGTCTTTGTTAATAAAATCTTGGGGTTTAGATCTATAATATTACTAAGACTGTTTTTTCACTGAGAAATCTTTTTGACATTTGCCTCTCGTTTTATAACCAGATTTACAATTATTTAGACATCTCATTTTAATTGGTCTCCATGATCACTGCCTACTCTTTTATGTCGACTTTCCTGTTCTTGCGTTAATTATATTTCTTCTTTTTGTTTGTCTTCAAGTAATTTTTTCAAGAAGGATACAAAGCTAATATCTTTCTAGAGATCTTGTATTTGATCACCTTCAGTGAAAGACCACTTGGATAAGCATTCAATCTTGGTTACAACCCTGAATAATTAGCTCTTGAATAACTGAGAGTTGATTTGAGCAATGCGGTATTTTAACGAATACCATTTCCAAGAACACTGTTATTTACATTGTTCTAAAATGTAAATTAAAAAAAGGAATAGATTATTTTTTCAGCTTTTTTATATAAAGCAGCTTTTTTGCTAGTCATGAGATGCCCTTCCCCGCCCTGCCCTTAGAAGATCAGATATAATAGCCATGTCAGAAGGCTAGGCAGCCATTTATTCTGTCATTTATTCAAGCAACAATACAAAGGTGTATGATTCATCCAGCTTTTATTGAGTAGTTACAGTTTTAGCTCATAAACACAATTCAAAAGAAGAGAAAGTCATGATCCTTGACATTTGAAGAACTTACTATGTTGTTGGAGAGACAAGAAATCCATAAAAATAACTGCAGAGCCATTTGCAAGGCAGTATATAATCTGTACTAAATATAAGGCATATCTATAAAACTGAGGACAGATGTTACATGCCACAAGTAAAAACTATTTTAATGCTATATATGAAAAAGTATATGTATATGTATACGTGTATCTATATATACACACATACACACAAATTTTGTATACATAAGAGTTGTGGAACCAATTATTTATTTAATTTTGCATTTAGTGTGTAGCAATCTCTGTTTAGGATATGGAAATTTAAAGGTGATTAACATTGAGTTAGGCACTCAAGGAGCTTCTAGAATGGTGAGGAAGAGAATCTGTCGTCAGAGAATGCAAAGTAAAGGACTCATGTGGAATAAAACTGGACAGAACAGACTTCTTGGAAGAGGCACATCTTGATGCTATTTCAGACTGCTAATTGAGTAGATAGGTAGTTAAATAGAGATGATATAAAATCTCAGGTTGAAGATAAAATGTCACTGTATTTGTTATCGTTATATAATTTTATCAGCACAGAAGAAATGTTGGTTCCTAACACTGCATATTCCATATTTGGCACTCAGAATTGTTGCTTGACTTGATTTTAATTTAATCTAAAACTTCTTTTGCAATATACGCATGTGGGGACTTTCTACTGTTCTGGTCTTCAGAGGCTAGGACACAAAGATGGCAGAATGGGTAGGCTCTCAACTAACTTGGATGAACCTGGAAGGTCTTGTGATGGTTAATTTTATGTGTCAACTGGACTAGGCCGCAGAGTGCCCACACATTTGGCTGAACATTATTCTGGGTGTGTCTGTGGGGGTGTTTCTGGATGAGATTAACATTTGTATTGGGAGACTGAGTAAAGCAGATCGCTTTCTCCAAAGTGGGCTGACCTCAGCCAGTTCGTTGAAGGCCTGAACAGAACAAAAGGCAGCGTAAGAGAGAATCTGCTCTCTCTGCTTGCCTGACTGTCTTGGAGCTGGGCATTGGTCTTCCCCTGCCTTCATATTTGAACTTGGACTGCAACCATTGGCTCTCCTGGTTCTTAGGCCTTCGGACTCAGACTGGAATTAAAGCATTGGCTCTCTTGGGTCTCCAACTTGCTAGCTGCAGATCTTGGGACTTGTCAGTTTCTGTAATCACATGAGCCAATTCCTTATAATAACTCTATCTCTATCTATCTATCTATCTATCTATCTGTCTATCTATCTATCTATCTACCTCCTAATGGTTCTGTTTCTCTGGAGAATCTTCACTAATACAGATTTTGGTACCAAGAATGGTTCCAGAGGAACAGAGTGTTAAGGATGAGTTTTCTGAATTGCTTCTCGGGTTTCTGGAATTGGGTCTCTAATATCATTAGTTTTAAAGATGCTGATGACTCTATTTCCAGCAGTAAAGAGATCACTGATAGCTCATGTCTTGATTTGGCGATAAAGATACAAAAAATATCACCATTGGATACTCCTAGTCAACTGCTTATAAGAAGCAAGGATCTAGGTGACTGTATATAACACTTTTGAACATTTTTGGCAAACTAGTGAGTGTAATGAGATTGGCTGGTTGCTTCTCTTGTCGCTGGACAAAGTAGGGAAAGAAAAGGATGAGCTCAGGGGTTCAAATTTGGTAAAGATTAGTGCCCCAGAGGCTGAGGAATGGATTACAAAAATTCCATACCTAGTACCTGAAGGGGTGTTTTTGCCAGGTGTCAACAGGTCTGGTGAGTAATTAGTGGAAATAATGGAAAAAACAAAAACCTGGAACCACATTGGATAGGGATGAGCTTTGCTTATCTTTGAGAATCTCACAGCTCCTGGGCTTGGGATCTTTTTGCTGGTGTGTACTCGATAAAGACTGGTTAAATTGGGCCACATTCTTGATGATTGGGCATCTCTCTCCCTCTTAAAGCTTTTCAATAGCAGTAGACTTGTCTAACAGCTGATGAATGGGTGCTAAGGTGTAGTATTCTGGTGAACTAATAAATTAAGTTTATTTATATCTTTTTGCCTTAACCCAGAATAAACACTTCCTTGCGTAGCAGTGTTTTTTATTTTATAACTGGCTTGGCTACTAGTGAGAAAGTCAAGGCATATAAATTCTACCAATGTTAACTTTAGGGAAGTATGTGGCATGTTTTTGACTCAGTTTCCCCCACCCCCCACTTCAATTAAATAGGATAATCATATTAACCAGATCATCAAGCTGTTACAAAAAATATTTTAATAAAAATATTCCCACACCAATGCATCTCTTTGGTAATGAATAAAAACTTGGCATAGGGGCCGGCCGGGTGGTGCAATGGTTAAGTTTGCACATTCCGCTTCTCGGCGGCCCCGGGTTTGCCAGTTCGGGTCACAGGTGTGGACATGGCACTGCTTGGCAAAAGCCATGCTGGGGTAGGCGTCCCACGTGTAAAGTGGAGGAAGATGGGCATGGTGTTAGCTCAGGGCCAGTCTTCCTCCGCAAAAAGAGGAGCATTGGCAGCAGATGTTAGCTCAGGGCTAATCTTCCTCAAAAACAAAAACTTGGCATGATGAAGTCGGCATCTCCAGCTCAGGAGGAGGGAGGGAACCACAACAGGAAGATCTGCGATTCCTCAGCCTCACCTGGGGACAATTACAACAATAATCATAAGAACAATAATAGTAGCAAAAAGCCAAATAGTACTTACCCTTGATGTGATAGCAGAGCCCGAAATTCTCTGCAGAAGGAGGGTGGCAATCTAGTTGGAAGGAGGTGGGGAGGCTAGGAGACTTGTCTTGAGGTTGCATTGGTACAGCACTTCGCCTAAGATTGGGAAAATGACAATTGTTAAAATCAAAGAACGAGGATGGGGCAGGTCGGGGGAGGAAGGATCCTGGATGCGGAGTGGCTGTCGAGCTGCCTTGCTCTCTCACTTCACTCCTCACCAGCTACTTCTTGATGCTGGTTGATACATGGTGCTTTGCCTTTTCAGAACTCAAAATAATTTATTCACGTCAACACACCTATTGCAGATATTACTCTTGTGTAGTCTTTGTTCAGGGGAAGTCCTATTTGTTGTGTAATTTCTGTTTCATGTCATCTTTCACAGGATGATGCTAACCTATGTAAGACTGAAACGCCAAAGGCAAACCTCCATGAAAGATAATAAAATTCTTTTGTGAGGTGCACTTCACATCGTATATGAAATTGTCTGGTATCAAATAACAAACATTTGAGTGACAAGGGGTTAAGTCTGTTCCATCTATATAGAAGTTTGAAGTTTGAGTATTACTCATTGGTAATGAGGGCAGGATGAAGATGGTCTTGATTTGGTCAGAATAAATATGTCCTCCCTGCCCCAATCATTTTGTCAATGATGGCCTTTTCTAGAATGCCCTTAACTGGTTTTGAACATTCCCAGTTATCATGCCTAAAAGTGAAATATTATCTACTATGTATATGAACTCTTGAGAGCTTTCATAGCTGTAATTAAATATGCATAAAAGGCAAGTAACACTTTCAACTCAAGTCGCCTGCTGGTTTGCTTTAGCAAGCATTTGCAAAGTTTCTCCTGATTGGTGATTCAGTTTCCTCCTTCAGGGTGTCAGTCACATTTCTTTAGCAGAGCCTCTGAGCCACGCCTTGCGGCACTTGCTCTGAGTTGCTAGATCCAGTTTAAAACTCCAGATTGAGCTTTACATATGAAATGTGCATGTTTGTTTTTGGATTCTTGAGCTTTGCCTGGGGCACTTTCTCTAATTAATCATCCCTGGGTTTAGAAAACTTCTGCCCAGTCCTTTCTGATTTGTCAAAGGAAATAGCGAAGGTCTTAGTCTGAAAAAATCCTTATCTGATGTGTCACAGCATGTGGATTTTAAGATTTAAATACATTTTCTTTTTCAAGGCAGTAGCTTTACCAAACTAGAAAGGTGGAATGTTTGCTTCTATCCACCATTCCCTGACACTGGCAGAGAGAAAGCTTGATTCAGTAAAGGAAAGGAATGGCTATTTAATAGTTCTTTTATTTTCCATTCAGATCACACACACTTTTACTGAAAGCGGCCTCACAGCACGGAGTCTGATATTACAGCAGTGTTTTCAGGGAGCAATAATTGAATACTCCTCATTAAACTGGTTCATAAAAGAATCCTATTAAAACCAATACAAATAATAAACCTTGAAAATGCTGCTTTAAATTCCAAGAGGATGACGAAGATATGCTGTAACATATCTTACAGTAACAGTTATCCTGCTCAGAGGATGATTTTGAAAATCTTGTGTGCTGATTTTTTCTAAGCCAAGTAGGTACCTCACTATTGAATAAAAGACCCAGGGAATATTTTAAATGTGTTCAATCCAAGCCTGTGCCTTTCACAGTCAGCCTTCTCCAAGAATTTATCCCTAATCCTGACAGGATACCCAACTGAAAGGCTAATTATCTTTAATCACTTAATTAATAGGCAATTCTTACAAAGAGGCTAAACACCTGAACCCACCGAGGCTTCTTTGCATGGGCAAATCCAGCTGGTTCGATGTGCTAATTTCACTAAATGAGAATTTGGCCAAACTGTGTGTTGTTGCAAATAATGGTAAATGTATCCAATTCAAAAATAATAATGAAAAAGTTATTTTTCATTCCCTTTTAAATCACAGAGGTGGCTGTGGAAAGTCCCAAATGCACAGGACGTATGGCTCACCTCACTAGCCCAGATGGCGCTGCTGGCCCAGCTTCCCTGACGTCCACTCTGGCAGCCTCCATGCCTTCTCTTGGCCGTCACTCCTTCTCCTCAGCCTTCCAGCTGCACTGTGGCTTCATGCTGGTCTTTCTCTACTGTCTGCCCTGATTTTCTGTTCTCTCTCAGTGTTTTCTCTTCTCAGGGTTTTTCCAGACTTCTCACTCAGGTCCCAGACCTATTTATGACCTGGCCTCTGAAGGACTTAAAAATTCATATGCATAGGCATTTGGTTCTTAGCAAAGGGTGACTAATGCATTTCTTGATTATTGATCTCAGAGAATTGGGATGATATATCTTGGATGTGTTAAAAAGAAGCAAGAGGCTCAAAATGGAGTCACTTGTGCTAAGCCCCACCGAGACTTAATACCCAAGCTAAGTGCAGTTGCAGCCTCTCCCAGGGGGTGGAATTTTAAGCCAATCAGTCTGGAATTTCCTGGTAATACTAGTGAGGTAATCTCGCTAATAAGATCTCCTGCCCTCCCCTAAAGGAAGGTGACCTTGCCTGAAATAACCCACTTTTAGCTTCTTTGTCCCACCCTCTTTTGACTATAAAAACCTTCCATTTTGCTGGATGGGAAGCTGCCTGACCTGGTTGAGTTTTTGTTCTTTAACAGATGTTATGCACTCTAGTTCAATGGTGAATCATTTTTTCTGATCAGAAAAGTACAGGGACCCCTTTAGCTAAGCACTTTTTGTTTTACTCTTTATCCTCTGAACCATGGAGTGATTCTTGTCATTACAACCCCATAGTCACTTAACAAAAAACTGGAATGGCTGTAGCATTCCTTTTTGCTCATTTCAGTGAGTGCTATTCTTTTCTGTTGTTTTCCCCCCATGCGATATTTCTTGTACCCTCTTACAACTCCTTCGTCTTTAGATTCTAGACCAGTGGTTCTCACCCTTCACCTGCATTAGAACCCCTGGAGGCTTCTAGAACTCCGATGCTGGACTCCATTCCTAAAGTTTCTGATTTCTTAGGTCTGCGGCAGGGCTGGGAATTTGCGTTTCTAACAAGTTTCCAGGTGATTCTGATGCTGCTGGTCCAGCCCTTTGGGAACCACTGCTCTGGAGATAAACTCAAGGGGTTAAGTGCTCTAGTTTGAGAGTCTGTTATAATCCCTGCTTCACCCGCCTTCCAGCTGGGTAACTTCTCAGCCAATAAAGCTCCCTAAACTTCAGTTTCTTCATGGTAAGATGAGTTTAGCAGAACGTCCCTAACAGAGTAGTTAAAAAGAAGAAAGGGGATCATGTTGACAAATAAAAACGGCAAGCAATAGGATATATTGGAGAATATGAGGAAGCCATTTGGTATAAACCTAATTCAGCCTGACCTTGTCTTTCCAAAAGGGCCTGACCGTGGCTGTTGAGCATGCATTGTATATCTGCTTTAGATATTCCCTATGGCAAGAACAAAGGCCCTTGAGATAAAGGTGCAACTTCCCTCTCCCTCCCAACATTGGCTTTTCTTTAAGGATTAAGCATCTTTCTTCAGGCTAGAAACTGATTGCTGCGCTCACCTGTGACCACCCAGCTCAAGACAATAGACTTGCCTCCTGCTACGCCCACTGAGATAGCAGACCCACTACCTGCTGTGTCCATCAAGTGCTGTGCTGACAGGGCAATCTTGTGACGACTGTGGGAGGGACATTTCAATCACATGTGAAACGTCTTGTATGGGGGTATATAACCACTCTGTATACCTCACTTCTTTGGTGCCCTTTCTTCCTTTGGGAAGAAAGGCCCCAGGCCATGGTCCTCAGATTTCAGCTCAGAATAAACTCACCCAAATTTTCATTTATAGATTGGTTACGGATTATTTTCGTCGACAATGTTTATTAAGCATTTGAAAGAAAAGTGATTGTGATGAGGGTTTTTGTTGTTATTACTTTTATTTCTTCCCCAGAACTCAATTTTAGGGGCTTCTGATTGAATCATAAGGGATCCTTTAAGTGCCCGATTTGGTTAAGGAAAATGCGTCTGTTTAGAAAATAAGAAAATAAAGTCTCTTTGGGGAGATCTTGACAGGATAACGATTCCAAAATTCATCTGGATGTGAACAAAGATAGCCTAGAGAGTTTTGAAAGGCGGCTCCTCTTCTGATTGGTGTTTTATCCCACTGGTTATCAAAACATGTGATAAAGTTATGCTAGATAAAGTAGCACGGTATGGGCTTAGGAAAGTGCAGATAGATCAAAGGAGTAGAGTGAAAAATTCTATGCCACAGACACACTCATATATGTGATTTTAGGTCAATGAGGGAAATAGGGACAATTAAGTGATGTTGGAGCAATCAGCTATTGATTAAAAAACTTTGATATTTGCCTCTGTGGGGACCTGAAATTGGCCACCCCAAGATATGTCTCTTTGGCATCAGGATTATTTGAGGCTGATTGCTTTTGATAAACTGGGACAGGAAAGGAGGCTCTGAGGAATGGAACTTTCCCTTTGTTAGGACACGTTTACATTTGTAAGGTAAATCTCTGTCTGTAAAAGGTGCCTCCCTCTCTGTACCAGGAGGAAGAAAGGAGATGACCTTCTCTCTAGAAACTCTTAATCAATGCCAAAGGCAAGGACTTAAATCTGCATTTTATTGTGCCTGTTTCTGGTAACCTCCTGTAGCTGACTTCCCTCCCTTTCCCAACTTTGGCATTTCTTTAAGGATTAAGCATCTTTCCTTAGGCTAGGAACTGATTGCTGTGCTCACCTGTGACCACCCAGCTCAAGACAATAGACTTGCCTCCTGCTACGCCCACGAGACAGCAGACCACTACCTGCTGTGTCCATCAAGCACTGTGCTGACAGGGCAATCTTGTGACTATTGTGGGAGGGACATTTCAATCACATGTGAAACACCCTGTTTGGGGGTATATAACCACTATGTGCACCCCACTTCTTCGGTGCCCTTTCTTCCTTCGGGAAGAAAGGCCGTGGGCCATGGTTCCTCATAAAGCTTTGTTTAATTTTCTCTTGCTATTCTGTCTCATGTGAATTTAATTCGTTCTCCGGCCAGACGAACCCCCATTTGGGAAGAGGAAATGTCTTCCTTCCCTACACCTCATATCACACAAAAGTAATTTCTGATTGGCTTTCTAAAACCTAAAAATTATTGAAATTTCTTTCAATGTGCATGATACAGTGTGACATTTCTTAATCTTGGGGGATAAAAAGAAATAAAGGTAAAAATGTTGTATTTGAATTGACATAAATTTAAGTCTTTTGTTTAAAAAAATTACTTACCATGATAAAAGTGTTTATTATGAAGGACAAAACAGCCTGGAAGAAAATATTTGAATCATATTATAGAAAAGGATTAATATCTGGACGAGAAAACCATATTTTCAAAGTAATAAGAAAACAAAGCACATATAATGCAATAGAAAAACAGGCAAAATATATCAATAGCCCATTCAGAAAAGGAAGAAGAACTATAAATGCCTGACAAAGATTGATAAGATTCAGTATTGCTAAGGCTATCCTGTCACTGTCACCTTATGTTCATGGAAATGGAAATTTATGCTACTTTTTGGTGGGCAAACTAAAAATGCACATACCCTTTGAAACAGCATCTATTTCTAGAAATTTATGCAATGGAAATACTTTGATGTAGGCACAATAATAAGTTCACAAGAATGCTTATTGAGGCTTTTCTGTTAATACTGAAACGTTAAAACAATCAAAATGCGTATCAACAAGAAAATGGTTAATCATATTATGGTACATCCACAGCACGGGATACCCTACACAAGCTGGGGCTTCAACTTCCTGCCAAGTGATAAATCAGATATCATGAAAAACCCTTTGCTGAATAAAATACAGCAGACCTCCATTTGAAGGCCTAGCTTAACTTGCAAGAGAGTAAGAAATATTCACAGGAGCCAAAAAGAAGAATTAGGAAACTGGAAGTTTAAGCAAGAATGCTGGGAGGGCCTTTGTTCAGAGCAGAAATTGGAAATAGGAGACAAGAGACGAGGTCTTGGGCCTGTGAAAGATGGGGAGCCGGAGCTGAGGGTTCTGAACAAAGCAATTCCTTGTGGTAGATCTTCAGTGAGAAAAGAGTGTGCTAGAAACTTCCATCTGACAGCAAAGGGAGAAGAAAAAGACACTTGTGTGTCTCAAACTGGTCTCTGGGGAAAAAAATGTAAAAGAATTCTTTCATGTTAAACAGAAAAGGCCAAAACAATCCAAGAGAAAAATGGGAAAAATATATGCAATCTGTGGAAGAAGAATCCTAAATAGGCACCACATTGGGAAAAAATGCTTGACTTCACTAGTGATTGGGAAATTTCAACGTAAAACCAAAATGAAGTATCTGTCAGATTGGAAAAATTGTAAGTCAGAAGATCCCTATTGTCTTAGTCTGTCCAGGCTGCTATAAAACACCACAGACTGGGTGGCTTAGAAACAGCAGAAATTTATTGCTCACAGTGCTGGAGTCTGGGACATCCAAGATCAGGGTGCCAGCATGGTCAGGTGAGGGCTCTCTTCCAGGGTGCAGACTTCTCCTTGTTTCCTCAAGTGGTGGAAGGGGCTGGGGATCTCTGGAGCCTCTTTTATAAGGCACTAATTCCATTCATGAGGGCTCCATCCCCAGCATCTAAGCACCTCCCAAAGGCCCCACCTGCTAATACCATCACCCTTGGGGGTTAGGATTTCAACATATGAATTTGGGGAGAGGACACGACATTCAGACCATAGCACTTATTAGAATATCAGAATCTATGATGGGGGAATAAAATGGAATAATTACTTTAGACAATAACATGGAAATAACTAGAAAACTTTAAGATATAATATCAAATGGATCAGCAATCCATTTCTACTTTCATACCTTAGAGAAGCTTCCACAAAGGCTCATAAGGATGCATTTATAAGAATGATAATAGCACTTGTAATACAAAAATTAGAAATAACCTAAATCTTCAAAAAGAGAAGAATTTAGAAATAAATTATGGTCTAATCAAATAGTAGAATGGTATTTTAGAGTGAAAATTAAGGAACTAGGGCAATATATATCCACCCAGGACCCCTAATCATAATTTTGAATGAAAAGTATAAGTTGTAGAGGAATACATACAATATGATACCATTCCTATAAACAGTACTGCAAAACAGGACTGAATACTACTTAGTAATACATACCTTTCTACATGTGCAGCAAAAAAGTAAAGAAATGTATTGGGATGATAGACGCAAATTTAGAATAATAGTTACCTTTGCTGGGTTTGTGAGGAGGTGATGTTGTGGGGTACACAACATGGAACCAAATTTAGTGTCCAGTGGTAGGTAATAATGTAATAAATGTTGACAAAATTCAGAATATTTTCAATCTTCCAAGATAATAATTATATAGGTTAAACCTGGAGAAAAAATTTGATGTTATTAATGAAAAATGAATACAAATTAGAGGTATGTTATGCTACATTAAAAAATAAAGAAGCAGGGCTGGCCTGGTGGTGTAGTGGCTAGGTTTGCATGCTCCATTTCGGTGGCCTGAGGTTTGCGGGTTTGGATCCCAGGCACAGACCTACGCACTGCTCATCAAGCCATGCTGTGGTAGCATCTCACATACAAAATAGAGGAAGATTGCCACAGGCGTTAGCTCAGCGACAATCTTCCTCAAGGAAAAAGGGGAAGATTGGCAACAGATGTTAGCTCAGGGCCAATTTTCCTCACAAAACAAATAAGTAAATCAAGGAGCGTCTGGACAAGGATTGGAAGGTAATGTGCAAAAATGGAAATGATTTTTCTGTTAAAGTGGTCTATGAATAATTAAAAATTAATTTTTTTAATATTGATATATCATAGTCTCAATTTTTAATAATTGTTTAGATTCACCAAAGAATCCAATAAAAAACCCTGAGGATGGTGAATATCAATCTGATAACTCGATCAGAATGTGAATAAGCTTTCCTTCAGAACCCTTCCAGCTCAGAGCCCCTAAAGTGTGTTAAAGGTTTGAAATAGCTAACTTGAGGCACACAAAATTTTTGTTATGGATGAAACTGATGTGGGAGACTGTATTATTTCAGCAACTTTTATATAAAGTTGAAATTATTCATAGATAAAATGTAAAAGTGTTCATGTGGAAAAAGTAAATATGGACCAAAGTTCCTAAAAAATAAGACAGCGAGGAGAGAATTATTGAACTGTATATTAAAACATATTCTAAAGTTCAGTCATTAAAAGAATATGATACTGGCACCTCACATCTGTCAGGATGGCTATCATCAAAAAAACAAAAGACAACAGGGTTGGTGAAGGTGTGGAGAAATTGAACCCTTGCACATTGTTAGGAGAAGTGCAAAATGGTGCAGCCACTGTGGAAAACAGTATGGAACTTCCTCAAAAAACTAAAAATAGAACTGCCATATGATCCAGCAATTTTACTTCTGGGTATTTATCCAAAAGAATTGAAATCATTTGGAAAAGGTGGACTTTTAAATAAATGGTAGTGGAACAATCGGATAATCTTGAAAAAGGAGAAAATAGCATCCATATTCAAAACATACATGATCACGAACTCCAAATGGATCATCCATTTTAATGGACTTAGATTTTACTAGACTCTCTTTCCTAGCTCTGTCCACTGAAAGGACCAGGATGCAGTGACACCTTGCAAGCCCTGAGAGAGTTTCTAAATACCACTCCTATTAAATGGAACCAGGACTTTTGGAGCATGAGGTGATTCCAGGTCTTGCACTGAGAGAGCATAAGATAAACCTGGAACATCTTGTGCCAGAAAGCAAGGAAGTGTTGAAAGAGTGATGGGAACATGTCAAAAGAACACAGGCACAACCACTTGACTGGCTAAATTTGAGACAATCTGAACAGTAAAAAAAAACACTGATAGTAATGGATTATAGCACATTGAATATCAGAAAACAATGACAAGGAAAAAATCAGATAAACAGATTGTGGACATTTCCTAAGACTATTGACCTGGACTCTTCAAAAAATGTCAATTTCATGAAAAACAAGCAAAAAGGCAGAATAATATATGATAATGATGTGTTTATGGAATAGAATGTTCTTGTTCTTAAGGAGATGTGTGAGACATAATTGGTGGTGAGATGTCATGATGTCTATAACTTACTTTCAAATGGTTTTGTCAAAAAGTGTATGCGTCTCCTGTGAGAGGTGGAGAGGGAGATAGGTAAAGCAAATGTGGGATGATGTTAACAACTGGTGAATCTAGCTGAAGGATCTAGGTGTTCATTGAACTGTTCTTTTAATTTCTTATAGCTTTGCAATGTTTCAAAATAAAAAGTAGAGGAATAAAAGACAAAAAAATTCACCTTCAAGTCATTAAATCATCGTTTAGATATATAGGAATATTTATAGATCATGCAATTACTGTTTCAAATTCTTTATAAATTAAGGCAAACGTAAGAAATAAATATACAAGTACATTAAGGAATAAATGATGTAGGTAGAAACCATCTGTCTCTTTCCTTGACAGATGAAGACATAAATCCACAAATAAATTAACTCCCCTCAGGTCACACTCTAATGTGTATAAGATTCCACTTCTGTGAGCTTTATATGGCAACTGAGCATCAAATATGGTCCTTTGAATACTTGAAATTTCTTTCCGGGCTGTTGGCTTGAGGAAGCTCATTGTATTACACGTTATCGGAGAGAGCAGACTTTTCAAGGATTTCGTTTTCCTTCTTTTTATATCTGCTATTTTTCTCTCACATTTCAGGATTAAAATATCAGCAGGGGTGCTTTCTATTTCTTCACCCAGTTCTTCGTAAACTGGTGAAGCGGTTAGGGTCTATTAGATCTGTTGAATAAAGTGACAACAATGCTGAAATGAACAATAAAGCAAGAGTGTTACAACAGATTTTAGCCAAGATTTAATATTTTTAAAATGTACAGAATCTTCCGTTCATCTGTGTTAAGGATTCATCTTCTAACCATGAGTCATCAGGGATCATGATGTCACACATCATTATTAGTACCACCTGCCTGGACAAAGGAAGCTGACACTGATTTTTCCTGCAGTGCGGATCGACTGCTGGGTCCACATCCTGCTCTGCCCCCTACCCGCTGTGTGACTTTGGGCAAGTTACTCTGCCTCCCTGGCTTCAGTTTCCTCAGGCGTAAAATGGGAATAATAACAATATCTTATTCCCAGATTTGTTGAGAAGATTAAATGAGAATGGTCATAGCACAGTGCCTTGTACATGACAAATACATAGTTATTTTTTATTATGTGCTATCTTGTCAATTAGATATTTCTTAAATGACTGAAGTCACACCTGTTTGGAAATAATTTATATCTTGCAGATATCACTGACCTGTCTATTTTCACATTTACATATCATCATGACTTGACCAGAGACTGTTGCCCATAAACACTAGCCTTTTTTATTTTTGACATGAAAATACACTTAACAAAAGGATCCACGTGTCTGCTGTCCTTTCAGGATTTTGACTGTGGTTACTTTCAACTGTTTAATATACGTTTCCCTCCTGTTTACAGTATTAGGAAATGTTACCCTGATATTTATAGGCCAGCGTTAGTTTCTTTCCCCAACATGTTAGACTGAAACTGGTGCTTCAGCGATTCTTTTAGTTTTAGTTTTTTTTCTGTGGAGTAATTTTACATGTGATTGCCTTTTACAATGTATTTAAGGGTCTGGAGTTAACATGGACATTTAGCAATGGCATTTAGGGTTCAACAGGAATACAATAGACCGGATTCAGCTTAGACTCCTGTTATGACCTCCTCCCAGTTCTTTACTCCACGTAAAATCAAACTGCACGTTGGCTTATTTGTGCATTCTTGTGGAAGTATTTCTCAAGTGCCCACTACACTCAATGTTAGGAGAAAAGTGTAAGAATTAGTACCTCTTCTCCAGGAAAAGCCAATATAATTAGAAATACAAATCATACACACAAACATGTACCTAAGAATGGATAATGTATAAATGGCCAAACTGAGTGCTGTAGGTAGGTGAAGGTTAATGAAGCCAGGAATGGGCAGAAAGACTCCCCTGCTCGTGTGGAAGGAGCTGCTTTTTAAAAGATGGGCAGGAATTGGCTAGAAAGGAAGGGAAAGGCATTCCACATGCAAGGAACTATGTGACCAAAGGCTTAGAAAGGAGGCCAAGTTTAACATGTCAAAAGAATGAAATAGTAAGTAGTCTAGAATGTAGGGTAGGTCTTGGGGAGGAGTCAGAAATAGGTAGAGTGGAGACAGATTATAGAACATCTTAGCTAGAAATGTCATGTATTTTGCCCTGAAGAAAACAGGAATCTTTATAAGACGTTCAGCAGTGGGATAACTTGATGAAATAATATTTTATGGAAATTTTAAATCTACTGGTATAACTGAAAGGATGAGGAAAAAGAAACTGGAAGCAGAGACACTGGATAAAAGTATAGTCTGCATTTAGTTTTTCTGAGGAAGGTGATGTTTGACATGTTGTATTTAGCATAACAGTAGAACACACACATGGAAATTCAGAGCTAGAGACAGAACTTTGAGGCGTTGTCATTAAGGTGGTATTGAAGAGTTTAAAAAGGCAAGAACAGAAGCCCAAGGATTGACTCAGGCCAAAAAACGAGCCGACACAGGCAACAGAAAAGAAGTGCCGAAATTTAAGAGAGCTTCATGCTGCAAGAAAACTTCCTTAATGTCTGCATTTGTGTTTCACGTGTTCAAGCTGTTTCATACAATTGTTTTAAGTAGGTCCAATACCAGACATAGCTCTGTGAAGGACCACAGCATCACCTATTCTGCCTAATGACTCTGTATTGGAAAATATTTGATAAGGCATTAAATGTACTGCCTATGTAACTGACAAGGGTTCATTCTCAATGTCATCACTATATGCTGTTTTTCAAACCCTCTGGATAAATACAGTGGGCATTTATGATCATGAATAACATTTCAGAAGGTGATGGAAAGATCACAGAATCTTTATACTTGTGAAATATGGATTAATCAGGAAGTCAATGGGGGAAATAGTGGAAAGTATGGTGGAGGAGCATATGTGCTTTTGTGGATAAACTTTGGTCATGTCAAAGTTGTGTAGGATAGGGAAGGAACTTGACTCCTTGAAGGTCAGCTGTGTATCAGCCATAACGTCCCACAATCTGAGCCTGAGGTTTCACATTCTTGACTCCAGTGAAGTGTGAGATGAAGGCTAGTCATTGTTGGCTCACACACTATATCGCAGCTGTGAACAGGCAAGTCTCAGTGGGTTGAAGGAGAAAGCAAATGATTACTGAAGGGGGCGTATGGAAGCAGAGCATGAAGGGAAGGTTACCTCTTCTTAGCTGGCTGGGGAGCAGAGGGAGATGGTTGTCCCCTGATTTGGTATCCAACTTGACTTATAGGCCGGTCTAATAGTGTGTCCTTGTGACAGCAGGAATAGGAATCTTAATGCAGTCCTGGTCAGAATTCTGATGGGACTTCTGGGGAATGGCCAAAGAAGAGATTCTTAGTTACTGACTAGACCAGGATCGTCAGAGGGTTCTTGATTCTCACACCACTTGAGGGCCGAGCTGGACATTTGAACAGATCAGCTTCTCTCCAGCCTTCATATTCCTGCCTTCTTATCTGCGAGCCCTCTCTTCCTGGGCAGCAGTATTAGGTTGCTCTTGGGAGAGGGCTGGGTGGGCCTTATTTTTCAATAGTTCTGTTTGGACATTGGCCCACACTGGCTGCTAGACTTAACTTGCATTTGGTACTGTGCTCAGTACTTTAAAAATGGTTCAAAACTCCCAGAGAGTTAGAATGTGAGACACCTGGCAATTTCAATTAGGTCTTGATGGCCCCTGGGGAGTTGGCTGACAGCTGGGGAACAAACATTTATAGTGGGTCTAGGGAAAGAATAAATTTTGAGGAATCTACTGATAGCTAAGTATTTTTCTTTGCCTTAAGCTACTTAAAATCAAATAGCTTCTGTGTCGAGTTCCCTTGGAGGTGCCAAACAGATGAAAATAACCTGCAAGGCATGATTTTCTAATGAACCTGAAATCTTGCCATAAGCAACCCATCGCAATGGAAATGCTGGCCTTGTGGAGTGGGAAACTAAGGAGAACTTATATCTTGGTATGAAAGTCAGGATGATTTTTCCTTTGGCTGTTGGTTTCCTGGCCTGAGAAAATATTTATGTGTAAATGTGTAAGGCAAATTACAGAAGCAAAGCTAAATTTATTTTCTCTGAGCATGCGTTAATATAATGCTACTAAAATGCAAAGGTCTGACTGTCTGAATACATTAATAAAGTATTTCTGGAAACCTATAACTCAAGATCAGTCAATACTTATTAAAATACATCTTTACAAAAGAGAAAAAAGGAGAAACAAGTATCAGTGGGATGGCCTATTTTGTTCCAAGTGTGTGGATGTGCATGTTGTCTGGGGGTACCCTCCCCTCTTAAGAAGAAATGCTGTATTTATTTTTTGGAGGCTTATTCTAAGGGAATGATGAAAGCAAATGGGAACAGTTATGTGTAGTTCCATTTGTTTATTTTGTTAAATATTTACATCTCTGCCTATGAGTTCCACAAGAAAACAAAATGGGCATTTTAAAGGAAAGGAATAAATTAGAATCAGTGAATTTGGACTACTTAATTTTATTAAAAATTCAGAAATATGGGATAAATTGTAAGCAAAACATGGATAATTTAATTTTTGTTGTCTACAACAAGAGAATATTTCATTCCCTACTCTTGCTGTCTTAGAAGGGTATTAACTGCAGTGTGGAGCTTTTGCAAAGCAGCTGCGAACCTGGATATCCCACTTACTTGCCAATATTTTATGACCAAACAGATGCGTACGCAAATCACACCTGTTCTAATTCCAGAAGCTTTGCCTCAGTCAATCACTCTAAAATAACTTCTGCCTCTAAGACATAAAATGTACTAAAGAATTTTGAAGGCTGGACAATGAAGGTGTCAGCAGCTCCCTGACCAAGGCCACAGCTGAAACATATGGTCACATTTTCTATGCTTTCATGGGGCTCCAGGGAGCACTCAATGACAAATCAATGAAAACTTCTCATGGATGGGAAAGTGAGAAGCCCAGAGAATGTGTTGGGGGACAATAAGGCTCATGAAATGCCCTTCTTTTGCTCGTCTGTTCAGAAAAACCTTGAAGTGGTAATGGGTTTATGTGAGATAGTAAGAGCAGGTAAACCTTATTTTGAAAGTCAAACTTGTCCTCTGATAAGGTGAAAGGTAGGTTTCTTGACATTTACTGTTTTGATTACTCAAGATATTTTTGTGTTTATCTGGCACAAACCTGGTATCATAACCCAGAAGAATAGGCTGACACTTTTCCTATAATGATACACTAAAAAGGTAAGAATCTCCTGGTTTTATAACCCACATCCCCAGATACCACTGTTTACATTGAATCCAGAGTGTTAAACAAGTTGGAAGAGTTTTTATCACAGAAAAATAGGATTTAAATTGGTGATGGGCATTGTGTAAACTGGGTGCTGACGTAGACCCCCGTTCTTTTCTTCTCTGCATGTGGCCTCAAGGTATTTTTGCTCGGTAAAATCAGGCTGTTAGGTATATGGTCATAATTTACTGTGCTCTGTTTCGAACCAGCACAATTATTTTTCATTGCATTCCTTGCAGACACTTAGCAGTTCAGTACTGGTGAGAGCAACTGTGCCTGTTGTATCTGGAATTTTTAATCCATGGCAGCCACTTTCATGGTAGACCCTTCAGTTACTCTGCAGATTATTACAAGCTACTGGTGTAGCCACAGTTCTTTGCCATCAAGAATTTCATGTCTTTTTTCCTCAATTCTCCTTTCCTACATCACCACTAACAATTGTTTGATATACACAGAGAGCATGCATAGATCTTACCACAAGTATATTCCAATTTTATCCAACAAGCTTATCCTGATCTTTTACTGGTAAATGTCCTACATCACTCTTTAGAACCTCAAAGCTTCCACCCAAGATGAAATCTCCATCAATAAGATTCTACTACGTGTTCTTGAGTTTTAAGGTGTAAAATTCCAATTGCCTTAGAAAGAAATTTATGTGAAATGCAGTCTGAAAAAAGCTACAACTTCAGTTTTACAGCATGGGGATTATTGTTATTCACCATGGGTACCTACATCTGCGCAGGAAACAGAAAGGCCAAGCTCAGCATAAGCTTCCCAATCTTGAAAGAGTTTGTGGGACCCCGTAGAACCAAGGATGCTCTTGCAATCCAACTAGATCTGTTCTTTGTGCTGTCATTTCCAGGAAGTCTCCTTGTCTTTGGTTCCTCATGTTCATATCTGCTGACTGTGTGGTACAGGCTGGGAAGAAATTTTGAGGGTGAAAACGTTCAACATAATGTTGATTTCATCATTGAAACTGTCAGGATTGCAGAGTGAGGCACTTAGAAAAGCCTTTTTAATCTTCAGCTATTTTCTTCTAGGGAACTCTCCCCCTCCATCACTGTCAGTTTTTCTGTCTCCCCTTCTCTCTTTACATACAAATCCTGTCTTGCTATATATGTATGTAGTAATACAATAAGATAAAACTATTATAGCAACTCAGCTAATGTTATTATGAAATAATGGTTATTACATGTACAAGTTGACAGCCATACATGCCATTCATGATTCATCGATTTTTATGACATCTGAAAAGACTTTGGAATCAGCTCCATCACTCACTTGGCTAGACTCGACGGTTACAAAGCTATAGGAAATATTGTCATGTAACTATACTTTGAGCTCTGAAACATAGATGGAAAGGACATTATTTCAAAATATCTCAGACTATTTTTGTGGTTAATTTTAGTGGGGCTTGAGATAACTGAAGGAAGATGAGAATGTTCTAAAAAGATGAGCAGACCTATACAAATGACACTTGTCAATCACAGGAAATGCCAAATGAAAGGTAGCCACTGTGTCTGTCTCATTATATTGATTTGAAGACGCAGTAGGAATGTTTTGTTGGTTAAAACACCAGGAAAGATGAATATACGCATAACAAGAAAACAAAAGTGGTAAAGGCAGAAAATTCTGAGATTGCCTCCAAACGCTCGTCTCCCGAGTCAAACTTAATATAACTCTTGAGCTCCCCAAAGGAATGGCTTAGGGGCTAATGCTACCCAAGTTGTGATAACATACCCTCCCCCACCACCCCAGCCTCAACCTCCTCTGTACATTTTACAATTCTTTACCACGGACTTGAAAAAATTAAGTAAAACGAATAGAATCCCAGAAATTCTGCTTACTCTGGTTGTTCAGTGCAGACTCTTTTCAAGCTGGAGTTATAGGCAGTGGGGGAGGGATGCAGCCAGATACTGGAGAAGGATGTTGGAGAGGAGTGTCCAAGGCCATTGGTGTGTGGCCACCACCATGGTCCATTTTCTGTGCCTGCTGACACTTCCCCCAGCACAGGCCTCTGCATTTTGCCGTCCTCACACCTGAGTGGTTGATGATATCAACTGGGCACAGGGATTACAGCCTTCAGGATGTGGTGCGCCCGGTCAATAAGATAAGTCAGCACGAGCAAGCTGTATCAGTTAAGTACTATTGGAAATGTGTCCTATAATTAAAGCTACCTTCTGTCCTGTAACTTATCTGTCTACAGCAAATCTATGGCTTCCCAATAAATTCATATTCCTCCAAAAAATCAAGGAAAAGATAGGGAAATTGAATGTATTGAGTTTATTTTAGTATTGATTTTCAGGAGGCCCCTGAGTTCAGTGTTGGCGTGTTTCTTCTGATTTGTTGTGTTAGTTTTTTGGCTTAAATTTATTTTTCGTTTTAGGCCTTTGCTTTATGAACATTTTTTTTCATTGAAATGTCCAAGGGGAAAATCTATAGAATTTTTTTTCATTTGAGAGAGTGGTAATATGCATTCTTAAAAATTAAACGAGATATTATGGATCTGTGAGATTCAGCCCCATGTAGTGACGTAGATCGTGATCTGTTCTTTGAATTACTCTTTCCAAAGGTAAATTTTTTTTCCCTGCTGGGGGTCTGTCTTTATCCAAAAGTCCAGAAATATTCTTAGTGCAACACATGTGACATATATTTGTATATAAATATATCCAGGTATTTTAGGTTGCAGAATACTACTATTTGGGACTTCCAGAACTCCTAGAAATATTTTAAGCAGGATGAATATTTTTACCTCAGTCAAATTTAGACATTTATTTAACATAAACTATGTTATATGGTGTTTTGCATATGAAGCCAAGAATACATGCATGTGGTACAAAATTTGAAAAGTACAAAGAGAGATTGAGTGAAAAATAAGTCAGTATACCCAGTCACCCACTACTCCTCCATAGCCACCTTATCATTTTCTTCTCTATGTTTATATGTATGTAGATAACATATATACTGTATCTCTACCTAATTTACTTAATCAAGCTCATATTGATGATATTTAGGTTGTTTTCAATGTTTTACACACAATGCTGCCATGATGTGTATTTGGAATGCTATGCTGATAGGTATCTGCATAGCTCGTTTCGTCTTTTAATTTAGATCTCTGTTTAAATGTCAACTCTTTATTTCCCTTATATAAAACAGCATCTTTCCCTCATCACTTCCTACTGTATTTTTCTTCATGCCACATTGGACATATGTATTTATTTATTCACAGCCTGTCTCCCCAACCAATCTAAGCTTCATGGGATTCTCCTGTGCTGCCTCTCTATCCCTGGTGCCTAGAATGGTAGCTAGTATGCAATTGGTGCTCACCAAGTAACTATTAAACGGATAGGTCGTTTTGCACATTTGTGAGTGCATTGTAGGAAAAATGACTAGAAGCGGAATTGCTATGTTAAAGGGTGTGGGCACTTGTAATTTTGACACAAATTGCCAAATTGCTTTCCTTAGAAATTGTGGAAATTTTTGCTTCTATCAGCAATGTACCAAAAACATCAAACTTTAAAATGTTTTCCAAG
The DNA here is from genome assembly GCF_037783145.1 of Equus przewalskii. Lineage (NCBI taxonomy): Eukaryota > Metazoa > Chordata > Mammalia > Perissodactyla > Equidae > Equus > Equus przewalskii. The sequence goes on from NC_091849.1 coordinate 54,959,508, forward strand.
TTGATATAACCTATGGTATCTCACTTTAGTTATAATTTATGTTTCTCTATGATGAGTGATGTGCATTCTGCCAAAAGTCTTTATTTATGATGACCAAACATGTGTGAGGTGTTTTCATCTGAGCTTTCTCAGAGACCCAAAGATCTTCCTGACACTCACGCTCTGACACGGGAACTTACTTAATAGCTGCCCTCCTGGACTCTAGGTATATAATGGTTCCTGGCCGCCTCAGGTATGTCTTTGTTCACTTACTCTGAAATCCATAACTTATATGTATTGAACATTGGCTGATAAAATCAGGGATTAAATTTATTTCCTTCACTGCAGTCCCAAACTTTTCTTCTTCTTATGAAGATGCCCATTTCTCAGATATTTCCCACTCCAGCCTTTAACTACCAGGGAGTGTAGAAGTTTCCAGCATCCAGAGAAAGCCTCTTCTCCCAACAATCTTAGTATCCTTTCCCTATAAATTGTCCTACACAGGACTGTTGCTTAACCAGCTCAATAAGCAACTTTATCAGTAAATTTTGTTAGTTATTTTTGACTTCTAGATTCCTTTTCTTTTCTTTTCTTTTTTTTTAAAGATTGGCCCTGAGCTAACATCTGTTGCCAATCTTCTTTTCTTTCTTCTTCTCCCCAAAGCCCCCCAGTAAATAGTTGTATCTTCTAGTTGTATGTCCTTCTGGCTCTGCTTGCTATATGGGACGCCGCCTCAGTATGGTCTGATGAGTGGTGCTAGGTCCGCACCGAGGATCTGAATTGCAAACTCCTAGTCTGCTGAAGTGGAGCACGCGAACTTAACCACTCAGCCACAGGGTCTGCCCCAACTGCTAGATTTCTTATGCGATAAAATTTAGCTGATTTTCCTTTTACCTTAGTCATTTAATGTTCTCCTACTTTCAGGCCATATTTGGGACCTCAGTTTGTACCACCAGGAATACCAACATCAAGCAGTACATCTTACTGTAATGGTTAAAAATAACAAAGATTTAATATATAATTGGGTCTGAATAAAAAAGTGATATTAATCCACTGTGCTGTTTGTTAGTTAATCTTAGCCTGGGAGTTTTTTAGGTTCTCCTTTTTAACATGTTTACATATGTTAAACCCGTGTATTTGGACCATCGTGATTTTACTGGAAAGTGAAATAGGAGTTTCCTGTTGGAATTCATTCTATGTCTTGTTGGGTGAAATCTAAATACATCAAATACAGAATCCTCATAGCAAGGATAAAATAATGTCACTAAGATGATCTTCAACCCTAGATCCTCTTGCGACTGCAACTCTGACCATACCAACCCTTGTATGGCCTCCCCCTTCCCACTCCCCACCCCCCAAAAAGAATAGAAGGCATGGATTGTTTACCTTTTGTGACCTCTACCAAAGCTTTGAAAAATAGTGCCGTTACAAGAACACTGAGAAAAAGACATCGAAACAATTTTCAGGTCTCCTGAAAACTTGTGTTGTCTTGTTTCTAACAAGAAATCAAATGCACTATAACTGTGATTTTCTCTTTTTGAGTGTTAGCCTAGGATCCTCTGAATTTTAATAAGGTTTGTGCTTATGAATTTGTTGTATGATATTTGTTAGATAATACCTTCATTCCTTTCTCATGAGGTGGAGGCTTATGAAGAATCATTATTTAACACAAACAAATGGCATGATAAAATCCAATATTTAAACCAGTTAGGTAATATATTGATCAAACTACAATTGAAAGATCAGAGGAACATTTTTTTCTAAAATTTTTTTCTGAAATTCTCAATTCAGTAAATGCTATATTTGGAAAATTCCATGAGCTATAAAATATATCATGTGTATACATCCAAGTAGTCAGGGAAAAGTGAAGTAATAAAGGATTTTTACTTTATAATGGCATGGGAAAATTTGCACTAATATTCATGTTGGACATAACCTTGACAAGAAAACTCTTTAAAAACACTGTTTTTATAAGCAGCAGCTAAAATGTTAGGGCCCAATGGTTATGATAAACTACATTGGCTAAGAGAAGATAACCTTGACACTATAACATAAAAGCCCTGAAGTGTTATGGATGACTATGTTGTATAAATGTGACTTAGAGTCATCTTCATGCTTGGGGGTTAGTGTAGTGGTAAAGTTTGAAAAAAATAAACATATCAACTAAAGAACCTTCATTATTGTGTCCACCAGGGAGTCTCAGTATGAAATCTTTCCGCATCAAGAATGATTTCAACACTGAGTCAAAAAGCCGAAAGCGTGCGGGAGATCCACCAAGCAATGACAAGTCTTAAAAAGAAACATGAACTCCTGAACTCTTGCATATGAAGTTTCACATATAATGTACTTAAACATATCTCATTTAAAGATGAATTTTCAAAGTGTACCAAGATATATATTCTTGGATAATTTACTCATTTTCCAAAAGGCAATTGAGTTAATCAAAAAGAGAAAAATGGTATTTTATAATCATTATCAGGTAAGATACACATAAAAATTAAAGTATTAAAGGAAGTTAAATAAATAAATAAAAATACTTGTTTTTTATATAAAAATAAAATTACTTGTTTTCCAGATGGAGAACATAGGATTTTGAGGGCAGTGAAACTCTTGTGTATGATACTGTAACGATGGATACATGTCATTATACATTTGTCCAGACCCACAGAGTGCACAGCACCGATAGTAAAGGCTGAGGTAACTATGGAGTTTGGCTGATAATGACGTGTCAATGTAGGTTCATTGATTGTGAAAATGTAGCACTGTGATGGGGGGTGTTGATAATGAGGGAAGCAGTGCATGTGTGGGAGCAGGGGCTATGTTGGAAATCTTTGTACCTTCCACTTGATATTGCTATGAACCTAAAACTGCTCTAAAAACAAAAATCTATTTAAAAAATCTCGTTTTTCAAATTTATTTTTATATTTAAAAAAGTAACAGCTTTTTGAGGGTGCAATGGACATACATTAAACTGCATATATTTATAGTGTATAATTTGGTAAGTTTTGACATACATATGCACCAGTGGAAGCAAACAATCAATACAGCGAATATTTCCATTACTTCCAAAAGTTTCCTTATGCCCCTTCGAAATGCCCCCTCCTCTCCTACGAGATCCCAGTCTCCAGACGACCACTGTTCTGTTTTGTCACTATAGCTAAATTGGCATTTTCTAAAGTTTCTATAAATGGAATCATATAGTATGTAATCTTTTTGTCTTCTTTCACTCAGCATAGTTATTTTGAAAATCATCCACAATGTTGCACTTAGCAATATTTCTTTTCTTTTCTATTCCTGAGTAGTGTTCCATTGTACGGATGTACCAGTTTGTTTGCCCATTCACCTGTTGATGGAAATTTGGTTGTTTTCAGTTTTTGCAATTACAAATAAAGCTGCTATGAACATTTGTGTATAAGTCTTTGTATGGACATATGCTTTCTTTTCTCTTTGGAAAATCCCTAGGAGTAAAATGGCGGAGCTATATGGTGCGTGTATATTTAACTTTTTAATAAAGTAAGAGACTCTTTCCAGTGTGGCAATAGAGTTCCAGTTCCTTTACATGCTTGCCAACATTCAGTATGGTTAGTCCTCTTAATTTTAGACATTCTAATAGGTGGGTGGTGGTATCCACTTGTAGTTTTAATTTGCATTTCCCTATGACTAACGACACTGGGCATCTTTGGTTGTACTTATTTGCCATCTGTGTATCTTCTTTGGTGAAGTGTCTGTTAAAATCTTTTGCCGTTTTAAAACTGAGTTGTTTGCTTTTTGTTTTTGAGTTTTGAGAGTTTAAGAAACAATATATTGTGAATACAAGTCCTTTATCAGATATAGGCTTTGCAAATAATTACTCCTAGTTTGTGGTTTGTACTTTTATTTTCTTGTATCTTTCCTTCCTTTTTTTTCTTTTTTAAAGATTGGCACCTGAGCTTACATCTGTTGCCAATCTTCTTTCTCTCTTTTCTTCTTCCCCAAAGCCCCCCAGTACATAGTTGTATATTCTAGCTGTAGGTCTTTCTGGTTGTGCTATGTGGGACACCGCCTCAGCATGGCTTGAGTGGTGCCATGGCATCGCCCAGGATCCAAACCAGCAAAACCCTGGGCTACCGAAGAGAAGCACTCGAACTTAACCACTTGGTAATGGGCCGACCTCCTCTTGTGTCTTTCTAAGAAGAGAAATCTGCTATTATCCTTATTTTTGTTCCCTATAAGTAATACGTATTCTTCTTTTAGCTGCTTTTAAGATTTCCTCTTTATCATTGGTTTTGAACAATTTGATTATGATGTACCTCACTGTAGGTATTTTTGCATGTTTCTTATGCTTGGGGTTTGTTGAGGTTCTGAATATGTGGCTTCATAGTTTCCATCAAATTTGGAAAAATTTCAGCTGTTATTTCTTCAAATAATTTTCTGTTTTTCCCTCACTCTTCGATTCTTTGGGTACTTCAATCACACATATATTAGGATACTTGAAGTTGTCCCAAGGTCACTAATTCACTTTTCATTTTTTTCTCTCTGTATTTCATTTTGTAAGTTTTCTATTGCCATGTCGTCAGGTTCGCTGATCTTTTCTTCTGCAATGTATATCTGCTCCCTGTAATCCCATCCAGTGTATTTTTCAACTCCAGCATTGTGGTTTTCATCTGTGGAAGTCTGACTGGGTCTTATTTTATATCTTTGATTTCTCCGTTTAATTTTTGGAACATATGGAATACAGTTATATTAACAATTCTAATGTCCCTGTCCAATAGTTCTAACATCTGTGTCAATTCTGAGTCCATTTATTCCCCTTATTATGAATTGTACTTTCCTGCTTCTTTGCATGACTGATAATCTTGGATGGAATGCCAGCCATTGTGAGTATTATCTTAAGTGTTGGATAGTTTTGTATTTCTATAAATCTTCTTGAGCTTTGTTCTGGGATGCAGTTAATTTACTTAGAATTAGTTTGATTCTTTCAGGTCTTATTTTCATGATTTATTGGGTGGATCTGGAGCAATGCTCAGTCTGGGACTAGTTATTTCCTAGAGGCAAGACACTTCTAAGTATTCTACCCAATGCCCCCTGAATTATGAGGTCTTGGGGTCTGGCTGTTGTGAATAGGCACTATTCTAGTCCTGTGTGAACATCTGGCACTCTCCCTTCCAATGATTTCAGATGGTTCTTTCCCCAGCTTTGGGTAGTCCCCTCACTCAGAAGTGCAGAAGTGCTGATCAACACTCAGCTGAATACTCAAGGGGGACGCTCTGCAGGTTTCTGGGTTTCTCTTTCTATGTGGCTCTCTCCTGTCTGACACTTTGACCTATGAACTCTGGCCTCTTTGGTCTCCCCAGACTCTCAACCATGTCTCCTCATCTCAGAGAGTTCATCAGGCTCGGCCTAGATTCCCCCTTCCTGTACAGAGGCCTGGAAACTCTTTCAAGTAGTAAGCTTTGGCAATTGTAGGGCTTACTCCATTTTTTTCTCATCTCTCAGGGACCACCATCCTTTATTCCTCATGTCCAGTGTCTTGAGACCTTGTTTCACTTATTTGTTTGGGTTTTGTTGTTGTTGTTTTATGATTTCAGGGAGGGCATTATCTCATCTTGACTGGAAGTGGAGATGTTCAGAAACTAATTTTCTAAACATTCTATTTTTGGAGAAGAATAAATAATGTTTTTAAGATGTGCATAAGGAGACAGGTGAGTGCAACATTTCTGTCTACATAGAGAATTTATCTTGAGGGACAGTGTTAATAGTTTGGGCTTTCCTTTAATTTGTTCTGATATTGAAATGATTATTATTTAATATATGTTAAGCCTTCTAGATATAGGCACCATAGCTATATTTTAATTAATCAAATTCCTGCCTTGAGGAACTTAAAATCTAATGGCACAAAAGATATATAATATTGGAAATCAAATACAGAATTAAAATATACATGGGCAAGGATAGCTAACGTGGAAATGCACGAGGCTGAAACTTTAATCTTCCCTTTTTGAAACTTTCTTTAAATGGGAGAGTCAAGCTACAACCTAATCATGAAAGGAATGATTATTGAGATTTATGAGAGAAGGAGATAAATTATGTAAATTCCCATAATTGGAATATTGTAGGATGATCATATAGGAATAGAAAAGATGAGATGTGCCATATAACAATCTCCTGAGGTATTTGGGTAGGTATTATTACCTCAATTTTAAAAATGAGGACACTGGAGTCTTGTGAGAAAAATAATGGATTTTTCAAAGACAAACCTCCCTTTAACTACTGGAGTGGAGCTGACCATACCTTCCCTGAGGCCCCTAATTGTTCCTTTCTTCTACAACTATGAGACCACACTGAACCTCAACCGATAGTTCGTATGATTATCACCCTTACTACAATGTGTATAGATTTATCACATGGAAAAATACATTTTTGGGGGGTACAGTTTGACCTAGAGGTGATAGATACCTCCATGAGGTGGCACTCAAGAGTTTGTGTGTGTTTATACTCGTGATATAACAATTTTGTGGTTTTGACACTGTTGCTGAAATGTGCTGTGTATTATTCACCTTCAAATTTCTATTATTTAGCATGGCACTATACACGCAGTAAGTGGGCGGTAAATAACTATGGAATAAATGAACAAATGGATACTCTGAATTTTAGAAGAATTAGAACTAAAGTATACCAACTTTAAACTTAAAATCACTATTTTTGTTAATTTAATATTTTTCTTCATATTTCTTTAAGAAAGGAAGAGGCAGCATTTGTAAAGAAACGCATTTGACAGAGTCCTCTAATCTCACATTTGGAAGAGTAAGACAGGATTTATTGTTTTATACATTTTACTTTTTTTCACATCTGCCCTTCCTCACCCACATCCAAATCACAAACCGGGTCTAACCACCTCCATCGCTGCCCCCACTTGGAACCCCCATGACCTCAGCTGCACTCTAGCAAATGCTTTCCCAGCTTCTACTCTTCTCCTCTGTTTCTGTTCTTTATATAGAAGCCAGAGCGATTTTTAAATGTAGCTTATCACTCCTATGGTTAAAACTTTTTATCGTTTCCCATCAAACTGAAAATGAATTCTAAAGTCTATTTCATGATCTATCAGGCCCAGTAGGGTGTGCTGCTGCCATATCTGCCACCACAACACTGGCCTCTTCTACCAGTCTCCTCACTCACTCTGCTTAGGTTGGCCTTGGTGCTCTTTAAACACTAAATGAGTCTCACTTCCTCTCTCCTTTACTTGGAATGACTTGCCCCATTTTATCTTGAAGTGATTTGAATAACGGTGTCTCTAAAGGAACAAAGAGAAGAAGCTCCCAATTGGCTCCTCTGAAAAACAACACACATTTGGATGTATATATGCTGTAGGTTTGTTAAAGAACAAGTCACCGTGACTTCTAGTTACAAAGCTTTTGGAAATAAAGATGGTTTACTCTCACTCTGCAATAGGGATGGTTTGTGGCCGAGGGGAAGCCATTCCATGACTCATGACTGTCTTGGAGGCTGGCGTCACTGTTTGAACCATGAATTACCCTGCATCCGTATTGGTAGAACATAACAGCTGTCATTCCTTCTGCCTCCCTTTGTGTGTTGTCATCTCCACAGTTGGCCTCTTTCAGCTTGAATGAGTGTCGTTAGGGATGTGACATCTAACCTTCCTTCCAAGGTCAACTGGCGTTCAGTTGACAGGGACAGAGCTATTACAACTACGTTACACAATTTGTTTTTTACTCAGATCCACTTTATACCATTAACATGGGCATTGCTGTTTTGCTAGAAAAAGGAGGCTACCTGCAGGGAGAAGAACATGAAAAATGACTGGGGGAGAAATAGGATCTTCCTAACAAAGAGATATATCAGTGTAAGAACTTATTAAAAACATAGCATTTATAATGCACCAATTGTAGTCATTGCAATGGCCATCATTGTTATTCTGAACTGCTTCTTCAGACTTTCAAAGGACACCAGTGTCCTCAGCCATTCTCTTTTGTCAATGATGGATTTTTCTTTTTATGTTGCAGTACTATAGGATTTGTTCCTCTGCTTGGTTCAAAGGGCTGCACTTCTGTTCATCCCTGTTTGCACCAATTTCCCTTCCATTTTGTCTCTTCTAAGCTGGTTACAGGAGTTAAGAATTTTTTTTTTTCTTTCTGAAAATAAACCAAACAGAAATTACCTTTCTGCTTCAGGGAATTTAAAACATCCATAAAAATATTAATGAAAATATGATCCCTGTAGAATCTCTGTAACAATCAATTTTGTTTCATATAAGAATGTTTTGACACCTTGTGTTTTAATGGCTGAGAGCGCTATGCATTTGTGTAATACTCAGGAAGAAGATGCATTCTACCTCTGGTGGACTTCTTAGATACCGGCATGAAGAGTTTTTGCAAATATTTGACTTCTCTTTTTCAGAGTGGAAATAGTCACTAAGGCATCATTTGAACTAGTTCAACCAACATGCTGGTTACTGTGAACAAACAGTAACAGATAGATAAACAAACAGCAGATAACAGATAGAACAAACAGCAGTAGATAGATTGTGCTGGTGACTAGAAATCAGAAATGATATAGTTTAATTTGAAGAAAATGTGCTAATGTCAGTATGACAGGTCTAGCAAACAGTAGTAAATGGAAGGAAGACAATATATGATATAAAAAGAACTATGGATAACTCTTCGATCTTGTATTATATAACCATAAACTGAGAAGGTTATACAACTAGTGGCAGTACTTTCCAGTGAAGAATGCATGATCCACAGAGCTCAAGGCATGCAAGGTATTCGATGCTACTTATTTTTATGGATTTGGACTGTTACGGACTGAATGTTTGTGTTCAAAATTCATATGTTGAAGCCCTAAACCCTCAAGGTGATAGTATTTGCAGAGGGTGCATTTGGGAGGGTTAGATGAGGTCAAAAGTGTGGGGCCCTCAAGATGGGATTAGTGCCCTGATAGGAAGAGACACCAAAGAGCCCTCTTTCTCACTGTAGACACAAATAAGAGGTCATGTGAGCACACAGTGAGATGGTGGTTGCCTATAAACCAAGAGAAGAGGCCTCAGAATGAAACTTGCCTTGCCAGCACCTTGGTCTTGGACTTCCCAGCCTCCAGAACAGTGAAAGATAAATTTCTATTTTTTAAGCCACCTGGTCTTTCGTATTTTGTTACGGGAGCCTGAGCAGACCAAGACAGAGGCTATGAGAGAATGTGTGTGTATGCATATGTGTGTGTATTTCGATTTGGCATGGCATAGCAAGAGGAGAATCTGGTGCAATCATTTTTGTATTAACACTTTTGTAGGCTCTCTCATGTTATAGCTGACTGCATATTGAGGTTGACCCATCTCAGTCTCTCACCATATAATGAATTACAACTCCAAAAGGAGTAAATTGTAAATCCCACTCTCCCCTCAATCAATGCCTATTACTTATCTTATCTTGGGTCACCTTCTTGTTATTGAGACAGATGTTTTATATTGAAAGTAATGGGGGCTCAGAAGATGAAGAACAGCTCACCATTTTCATATATGGGCGACTCTGACAAAGTTTTGGATTAACTAAAGTGAAGTTTAGTAAGGATTAGGGAAAGTCTTACCTCCCCAGGGAAGTTGAGAAATTAGACAGTGGCTGATTGTTGCTGGAGGGGGTGGGGGTCAGGAGGAGAGGAGTGATTCAGTTCTAGGAGCTGATGTCGTTGAGTGTCGGTAGACCCAGGTCCTCCCTGGGCCTGCTCCATCTCCAGCTCCTCTGTGTTTGCTTGGCTCCAGACTCGTTCCTCTCCCCCAGTTCTCCCTCCCTGCCTAAGAGCTCTAATGAGCCCCTGTTTTACTTTTGAACTCTGCTGGGGAAGAGAGTGCAACCAAATCAGAGGTGATTTACCCCCGGATATTTCAGAGGAGATGGTTGTTTTGTTTTAATGGTAACTTTGAATTAGTTTCCTTCCCCACGCCCTGTTACACATAAATAAGAGTTAATGGTATTTAACAGAAGACGTTTGTTGGATCACCTCTATGTACTAAGTGTTGCATTAGGCCTCAAAGTACAAAGATGAATAAGACCCAGTCTCTGACCTTGAAATGCTTCCATCCAAGGTGTTGTCAGAGAAGGGGTGGAGTAAGACACTAAGCAAAGAAATAATAGTAATGTGTGATGTTTTCCAGTTGAAAAAGAAGAGGTTCAATCAGGAAAGGTCAGAGGGAAGATTTAACAGGGCTTCATGGAGAAAGTAAAAGTTGAACTTGGAGTTCGAATGATAAACACAAGTCTGCCAAATGGAATTGAGCATAAGAGCCTTCCAAGGCAGGCAGTTATGAAAAGATTTACAGCATTCAGAAAACTGAAAATCTGGTTATAAGGATAGCTAATGGAGTTGATGGTTGGGGGATGGGCAGGAAATAAGTTTGGAAAGTTAGGTAGTATCTAGATTGAAAAAGGCCTTGTAAGACAGGGCTAAAGGAATCACCTAAACAGAGAAATGCAGACAGTCTCAGCATGACAACTGTGGCTCAGGCCTAGAGAGTAGTCAGTCTAAGCTGGAGCAGGAGGACAGAGGTCCTGTTGGTTTGCTACCTCTAGATTGTGTTGCCCTAATCTGTATGGTCCCAAATGGCTCACTACCACGTCTGCATTTCATTCAGCAGCAAGGAAAAGGCAAAGAGGAGGGCGTCTCTTTAAGACCATGGTCCAAATGCTGCGCACACTATTTCTGCTCACATCCTGTAGCCCAGAACTTAGTCACAGCGAACTGAATCTCGTTGCACCCAGCCCTGAGGGAAGCTCAGGCTCCTGACCCTGTGTTCTAAACTATTTCATTATTCCACCTGCTCTTGAATAGGATTTATTAAGCGCGTACCATGTGCAGGACACTGTGGCAAGTTCTTAAAGTAACTTTTTATCTTCAAAACAATCATATGAAGTATTATCATTTTGCAAATTAAAAAATAGGGACTCAGGAAGTTTACATTATTTTCCCAAGGCCACTCAGCTAGTACGTAGGGGAGTCGGGACTAGAATTCATGTCTCTGCCCCTCTAGTCTTCATAATCTTCACTGCTCGGCTATCCTGCCTTCCTCAGAGTTGTCAGTTGACGCAGTAAGTTATAGTTCTTGACGCCCAGAGCTGTACTCTTGGTGTCACAGCTGAGGAAACCCTGAACCCCTGCCCTTTGCTATATTACTGGGAGTTGTGGTCTCCTGAATGGATATCAAAAGACACTGATACAAAATCTCCTTTGGGTCAAGAGCTTCTTTGTAGAACAGGGGCGGTGGGGAGCGACTCTCAGCTTTTGGGATGTAGTTGCAATTTCATATGTTATAAATAAATAACCTTTCCCCACCTCTTAGCTCTACCTGTGGAATACTTTAGACACGACTCAGGTTCTAACCATTTCTCAGATCCATTCATCTGCTTTGTATTTAGAGATAAATTGTTTCCCAAACTGGAAAATTCCTTCCTTGATATTCTCTACTTAAATTGTTACAACTTTCCATCTTTTCCTGTTTTCATGGGTCTTTTAATTGGAAAGCAGGGGAGGCGTCAGGCCCAGCTAGCTTGCTGCCACCAAGCTTGGAGACTGACCCAGAGCCCTTACCCTGCTGTGAAGGAAGCAGCTCACAAGAGAAGGATGGCTGAGCCATGGCTGCTTTGTATTCTCAGCAAGTCTGAACAGATGCAATTTGACATCAAGGGGAAAAATTAAAAAAGAAAAAGGAAAAAATGACTCAATACTGTTTAGCATGTACTTTCTCAGAGCATCAGTGCTTGTCTTAGAAAAAAGTCTGTGTATGTTTGTGATTGCGTGTGTACCTGTGTGTGTGGGTGAGCAAGTGTTTCAATGGTTGGGAAGACAAAAACAGATGGTTGAAAGTCCCCTGGTGGAGCGATTTCGAAGGGCACTCGGCTGGACGTGTCCTGTCTGTCCTGGAGGACTTGGGCGTATCAAGGTTATGCCTCATTCCTCAAGCCTGTTCTTCAGATGCAGGACACCAAGTAGCACCACCGACTACAAGACTGGAGCCCCTCCAAGACTTTACTCTAGGCCAGATTAATCTGATTTGGGGAAATGCACTGCTTGGGAGAAAGAGATGAATCTAGTTTGAAAGCAGTGCCTCTGGGCACACAGTGAGATTTGCTGTGAGGTGGGTCCCCAGTGACATGTGGGCTTGGGAATGGAATGGAAAGAAGGAGGTAGAAAGTGCAGACGTCAGAACAGCAGAGAAAGGTTGTGAGTGGGCTGTGACCATGCAAGGAGTCCTGGGAAGATTTCTTTCTCCGGATGTTTTTCCCTTGGACTCTGAGAAAAACTACACAGTTTCAGTTTTCTCCTATGCATAATTCTCTTTAATTTGTCCACCTCTTGAGCGAAGTCGAATACTCCTGTACAGCTGTGTGTGGTGATGGTTTTAAGAATAAAGGGAGAGTAAAGGCGACTGTGACTTGCTCCACACGAGCTCTCCAGAGATAGAAGAAAGGAACAACTGCGACGTCAGGGGCCCGAGGGGCGTCAGTCAGGTCCGCTCCAGTGCTCTAAGTTTTGGGGGCAGCCCCCGATGGTTATAGAGATGGTGGAGCAGGCAGTGCAGGAAGGAGTCCCAGAAACCTCACCTCTTCTCTTCCCGTATAACAGAGGGAGGTGATGCTTGCAAGCGGGGAGGGTGACAATGGGGGTCTCCTTGGATATAAAGTGCTTGTTTATTTGTCTGTTTTTTGCGGTCATGATTTTATGACCAGTCTCCTAGTAAGATTAAAAGATAATAAATGGTTTCTTCTGAGAATCACTAGCATAAAACCTCACCTAGGTAAAATACTGCTTTCCTCTACATATGTTCTGTACAAAGAAATACATTTTAAAGAGATTTCCTATAAGGACATTTGCACACAGAGTAAATGTTCTTACGTCCTTTTACAAGTACAATTCTGGTTAAAAACCAATATGCTTAGATTAGCATTTATACTGCAATTCAAAGATAACAATGTGTACATAGCATATGCTATGCCTGCTGAAAAGCAGGCGTGGAGAGAGTTTGTAAATAATTTAATAGTCTTTCAAAGCATAGCCTGTGGAGCATCTGGAATCTCTTCCTTCTTTTTCGGATTGCACAATTTCAGATTTGTTTTGCCATCTTTCCTGGTCTTTTCTTTTTTTCTTTTTTTGCCAAAACCATCCGATGAGGGACAACTTAAAACCTGAAATGTGCTTCTTCTCCTGCCTGCTTTGTTTCGTCCTTCTGACTTCCCTGGCACCAGATTATAGAAGGAAGTTTATTCTCATCATCAGGACGCACTGGTCCTACTGAGAACTCATTCTCAGGGCTCACCTCTCATTGGTGCCCTGCTGGCAGAAGAGTTACTTGGCTCCATCGAAAGCGATCTTGTGCTTTTTCTGCCTGCAGCTGCTGCACAAGTAATGAAGGTCTTATAGTCCTTTTATGGTCTACTTTTCCAAGTTCTCCAAGTCAAGAAGTCTCTTGCTCTTGATTAAGATGCTCCCTCTTCTACTCTAAGGATCCAAATTGTAGTTTTAAAGTGCACTTCAGATGATATGACTAAAAATCTTAGAAATTCCTGCCTTGTTGAAGGAGAACAGGTGTTGTTCTGACTAGGGAAATCCATATATACAGTTGCAAAGGTCCTGTCCTCGTCTATCACACTGAGTCTTGTGTCGGAGATGGTGGGTAGCAGCCATCGCCCTCTCTCCCACATGGCCTTCCAGGTCAACAGCCTTCCCGACAGATGTGTTGTGAAGTGCTGCTGTTGGGAGCCATGCACTTCTGCAGTCTTGTTCAATGTGTGGGGACTATGCACCCACACTGACAGCTAGGGAGTCAGAGTCACCTGTCCTCTTAGTCCTATCCTAAACTAGCAGAATGTTTGACTTTTGCAGGGACGAGAACACAGAGACGACTGCATCTTTTCCCAAATCACCTGCAAAATTGGATCCTGTGTAGTTAAAGGTTATGAAAATTTGTATACTGTCACAGGTATTGATAAGGAAGATATTTTCAGTGTGATTTCATTATAAAGTAACATACTTCCAGTTTGCAGGCCAGTTAAGAGAATTATTAGCCAAAAGCACACAGATATATTCATGAGGTCCTTTGAGACTTCCAGGGAAACTGATGCTGGTTGGGATAATAGATAATCCCAAAATTTCTGTGGCATTGCACAACAAAAGCTTATGTTTTACTTCACATAAAGTCCAACATGGTAGGAGGAGCTTTGTTACCTGCTGTAATACAAGAATTAGACTTCTTTCGTAGTGTGGGGCCAATATCTTCAAATATGGCTTCCAAGGTTATTGCATAACGGGAAGAGAGAGGGGCTAGAGCTGAGTTGGCAAACTGTTTCTAGAAAGGGCTAGATAGCTAATATTTTTGGTTTTGCTAGGCACACCGTTTTGTTGCAATTGCTCAAAGCTGCCATCGTGAGAGAAAAGCAGCTGTAACTGTAGCTTTGTTCCAATAAAACTTTGTGTACAAAACATGCAGTGGACTGGGTTTAGCCACCAGGCTGCCGTTGGCTGAATGCTGGACCAGTCTTGTGTGGGATATATTTATGATTCAGACATAGAAGTCGCACATATTTCTCCCACTCATTCTATTGGCCAGAAATGAGTCGCATGGCCTTAGCCTAAACGTAAGAGAGTTGAAAACGTAGTTCAGCTGGGTGCCCAGAAGAGGACAAAAGGATGTTATGGGCCCCAGAAGGGGCTACATTCTTCAACAGCTTAATGTGAATTGGGTCTTCCAGGCAAACCAGAAGCTTCTAATGATTTAGTATTATGGCTAGGATGTTAGATTATTTAAAGTGATGTATATTTTCTACTGTGATTTTTGTTTTAAAAAACTATTGCGGTGACAAACCTCCATAAAAGAGTCATTCTACAAGGTACATTAAGAATTTCATTGTTCTCATGATCTTGGTCCTGATGTTTCACAGAACTAGAGGAAACTTGCCTGAAATTAAAAGAAAGCAGATGAGTGCTGCCTCAGTCCAGTGCAGTAGGATGTGGAGCAGAGGAGCTTTCCTAGTCACAGCTTTTATCAGAAACTCAACCCAAGGAGGCTATCTGAGTCCTTTCAAGCTGGTATAACAGAATACCATAGACTGGCTGGCTTATAAGCAGCAAAAATTTATTTTTCAGTGTTCTGGAGGCTGGGAAGTCCAAGATTAAGGTGCTGGCAAACTTACTGTCTGGTGAGGACCCACTTCCTGGTTCATAGACAGTTGTCTTTTCACTGTGTCCTCACATGGTGGAAGGGGGAGAAAGCTCTCTAGAGTCTTTTTCAAAAGGGCACTAATCCCACTCCTGAGGGTTCCACCTTCATGACCTAATCACCTCCTAAGGGCACTATCTCGTAGTACCATCATATCGGGGGTCAGGAGTTCAACATACAAATTTGTGAGGCAACACAAAAATTCAGTCTATAGCAGAGGCTAGGGGAAGGAGGTTAGTTCTCAGCAGCCCTCTCTCTTGTGGCCTTTTGGATAGGGTTGAAAGACCCCTGTTTATGTTATTTTTATTCCATATAATAGGTAAGTCCCCAAAGTAGACATTTTATTTCTCTGAAAAGAGCTTTCCTTTCTTTTAATCTTCCTTTTAGCCACATCATTCTCCTCTAGGTGGTGGGTAACAAATGTGTTTTAAATTTAATAAGCTAATAATAATCATGTAAGACAGTAGAGATGTAGAGTATAGGCCCAATCATTTTTAATTGCAATCTAAAAGTTTATCTTGAGCCATTAATGGAATTTTTTTACATTTTATTAATGTGCTCTTTTCTTTTGCTTTTCTGAAGACTAGACCTTACCTCAGGATAGCTCGAGGCCAAGTTACCCATATGAGCAGTGTGGTATTTGTTACAGAGAGAGTGCAAAGAGAAAGAATAAGGTAATGGTCAAATTTTAATATGCAAAATGGGATTTTCAAGTAAGTCTTGAGATCCAGGAAGAAACTATTTTTTCTAGAATTCATTTATCACTTGTTATAAAATATCTAATAACTAACTATGAAAGACCTACGTGCATAGGATTCTGTCATAATTTAACATTTTCACCAATGAAAAAACAAACAAACAAACCCTAAGTCTTGTTGCTTGATAGTAGGAGGGTAAGGATAGGGGAAATTGCTTCAAAACAAAATTTAGGGGACTTTGTGGAAGGGAAAGGTAAGAGAAATATGGGACTTGGTCAGGCATATGCCCCAGTTTTCCTTCCCCTGGGTTCTTCTGTTTGGACTGGAGATTTTGATTTCTCAAGTTTCAATTTCCCAATTTATTCTTGGTTTTAGCATGTCATAGTCAGATGCAGAAGTAGCTGAGAGTCCAGCTGAGAAACGTGCTACGGCAAGCAGGGCTGTAGAGTGGACCTTTTGAGCCAAGGTGGAATGAGAAGTCCAGTTTACTTATTTGTTTGTTTTAATTTTTTAAACCTTTATTGAGGTATAATTGGTATACAAAGACCTGTACATGTTTAATACATACAATTTGATGATTTGGACATATACACACACCTGTGAAACCATCACCACAATCAGGATAATAAACATAGCCATCACCTCCAAAAGTTTCCTTGTGTCTCCTTTTTTGGTCCTTTTTTTTTTTTGTGGTAAGAACACTTAACATGAGATCCACCTTCTTAATAAATTTTAGGTGCACAACACAGTATTGTTAGCCATAGGCACCATGTTGTACAGCAGATCTCTGGAACTTATTCATCTTGAATAAATGAAACTTTGTATCTATTGAATAACAACTCCCCATTTCCCATTTCCCCTACGCTCTAGCAACCACTAGTGTATTCTCTGCTTCTAGGAGTTTGACCATTTTACAGACCTCATACAAGTGGAATCATGCAGTATTTGTCTTTCTGTGACTGGCTTGTTTCACTTAGCATAATGTCTGGGAAGTTCAGTTCAGACCTCAAAGGATTCTACACCACCAGTGCCAACTGAGCTGAGGCTGACTCACCCAGGGAACACTACCAGACACTGACCTAGAGAAAATAAGCTACAACTAGACCTGCTGTGGGGGACTGAAATTGGCCACCCCAAGATATGTCTGTTTGGCATGAGGGTTATTTGGGGCTGGTTACTTTGAAAAAACTACAGACAGGAAAGAAACTCTGAAAAGTAGAATTTACTTAGCCTTTGTAAGAGACATTTACATTGGTAAAGGAAATCTCCATCTGTAAAGGCGTCTCCCTCTCTGTACCAGGAAGAAGGGGGGATGACCTTACTCTAGAAACTCTTATCAATGCAGTAGGCAAGGACTTAAATCTGCATAATAATCTTATTCTTGTTTACTGTACTTGTCTGGTAATCTCCTCCAACATCCTCCTTTAGCTGAAGATGATATCTAAGGTGGTGGCTTCAGCCATTTTGGCGAGTTGCTCTGGTTGCCTGGGCCTCTCCCGTGTATACATGTTATAAAGCTCTGTTTAATTTTCTCCTGTTATTCTGTCTCATGTGAATTTAATTCGTTCTCCAGCCAGAAGGACCCACAGTGGGTAGAGGAAATGTCTTCCTCCTCTACACTGCCATAGAGTCAGCTTTAAATGACAGAAGGGCCAACAACCTCCAGTCAGACAAGGGATACAGTCCTTGACACCAGAGGGACCAGAGTAGGATGTGATGCAAAGAGTGTGATCCAAGGACTATAACTAGTCCCAAAGCCACGAAGTCTCAAGTCCCCCTTCACCTCCAAAACACTAGAGGCAGACTCCAGGAGAGAAGCAGAAGGAGGGAAGGTCTCTACAAGCACTTTTATCCAAGAGAAACTGAATAATACTTAAAGGTACTATTTAAACTGTAGGATCAGACCTCAAATAAATAGCTTGGACATGAAAGTTATTTTTTTCTTGCTAACCAGCTTGAGAGGAAGACCGATTAATTATAGACAAATCAAGAAATTACATTTTCTCTGCACCTCTGAATTGATTTGTGAGTTAAATATTTGATATCTTGCTACACTGGCTAATGAATTAAAATTAAAATAAAATCTAAAAAGAAAACCATGTAAAAATTTTATTGCATTTCAAACTCTCAACTAATTGGAAAATATTTGTATTATCTCAATATGCATATATATTTACATCCACTTATCCTGAAAGAATCAATTATAATAAGAAAAAAGTACTTTATCTCAACATTTGGCAGAGATATAAATTGGATGTTCTCTAAGCTTTATAATATCATACTTTATAGGCTGACTTTATATGTATATATAATAGTTTAATTTACTTAAAAAATCCAAATATGCTTTTAAAAAATATATTGTTATAGGAAAGTTGCTTTCCTTTTAATGCAATTGATAGCATCACCGAAAAAGGCAAATCACTTCATATTTGCCTGTCGTTAACATTGACTAAAGTCACATGCCATTTTCCACCCTTAAGCTTCCTGCCTATTCTCCATGTTATTACTTTGTGCCCAAGATAGAAATTTATCAGAAAAAATTCAATAAATATTAAAGAGGAGAAGCATTCTATCTTGAGTTGAGGAGCGGAGGCGGGGAACAATTTTTGTTTCCACTTATTTATAAGGGACTATTTTATTCCTTTCTTACTCTCTCTCCAGGGTAGCATGCAAAGAGAGTCATTTCACTGTTTCTCTCCATCCCACTATCCCTCTGCCTCCACGCTATGTGTAACTGAGATGAGCCTCTCTGGGCGTTTGGCGTGCACGAAGCTAGCTAAGGCTCCCAGCTCAGGGTTGCCTCGCTGAGCCGGTAGCTGCAGCCGTCCCCAAACCCTGAAGAGCCCCCTGGGACCCTGTGCAAAGGCTCGGAGCAGCGGCCCTATTTGGCGGCCAGCCTGGCGCCCCCTCCCTCACTGCCGCAGCCTCCCGACGGCAGTAGATTGTAATTCAATAGAATTCAAATCTTCAGCTGCCTGGAGCAGCCAGGCAGGCAGGCCAGAGGCCCTTTCAAATTCGGGTTTTCACAGTTATTTTAATCCACGGGAGATGCCAGCATTGCTCTGCCTCACAAAGACAAGCAAAACTGTACTAACACAGAGGCTGGTAAGATAAAAAGTCTTAAGGAGGAAGTTGAGCCAGATTCTCTTGTGGGGAAAAAAATGAGAGCAAATCCATGTGTATTGTTCATTGTGCTAATCTGCTGTCTATTTTCAATTCTCAGGGACTGCTTCAGGTAGGAATGCTATAATAAATAAATGATGGGAGGAAGTATATGCAAACACACACCATTTTGTGCAACGAGCCTGTAGCCGGCACACTTCAGATCGAATGACTCCTTTTCAAGACAGTGAATATCACTACAGTCACTTTCTCTTCCTGTTGGATTAAGTTGGACACTAGAGTGATGGCTACAACCATTTAGCTGGAATGGCATCCAGATGCTGCTTAGCACTAGTTGTTCTTGGACACGCTGGAGAGCGGTATACACTGCACAGCCCTGGAAGGGCAGTATCACTTGGTGGTTATACCGGCACAGACTCTGGGATCAGGCTGCCTGGGTTCAAATCTCGCTTTGCCGTTTACTAGCAATGAGAATTTGGGCACATTTGTAATCTCTCTGCGCTCTCTGAGATGAGAAGGATGATAATCATGGTACCTCTAATGAGGATGAAATGAGTCAGCATATGTGAAGAACGTTAAGGCAGTATCTGGAACATCGGTGCTATTCAAAGTATGGTCTGCAGACAGCAGCATCAGCATCAGTTATTAGAAATGAGGATTCTTAGGCCCTGTCCCTGATCTACAGCATCAGCATTTGAGTTTCAACAAAATTCTTATTGACATTAAACGTCTGAAAAGCCTTGCTATGTAAATGTTGGCGCTGGTATTTCTGGCTGGCTTTAACTGGCTCAAGAGGTCAAAGTCAGAGTGGCGTCCCTGCTGATTTGCCTTTCCCCTCCAGGCTCTGAGCCCCGAGAAGAGACTTTGTCCTTTCTGACACTGGCCTCTGATAGTCCTGACTTCTTGGTGGTCCATGGACTGTGCTCCTGTGAGCCTATGTCCTTATCATCTTCATCTTGAATGTTTGCTTGGCACCCGGATGCTGACGTTTCTGACTCCATCAGCTTATTTAACCTCAAGCCTCCATTAGTGCCTCTGCTTGTCAGCTTTATTGGATGTCTTAAATTATGTACTGCATCCTGATGCCTTTGCAGTTCAGCTGGAAGGTTCTATGCCCAATTGTCCTCCCTGAACAAGACAAAAAAGAATATTAGGAACATATTAGGAGGAATAAAAGAGTTGGGATTATTTAACACTTCCCTCCTAGGCTCCACACTGCAGAAACCTTTGGTTTTTATAGTTGGCTCCAAGAGACAATTTTCTAACAGAGATTTTATAGCGAAGAAGAGAGCTGAGCCTTTAAAGAATGTAAAGGTCAACAAAGCAAAATTTGCTCTATTTATGGTGTAGGTGTGACATTTGGACCTCTTCGCAGCCAATATTCTTTTGGCTTTAGGAAAGAGTTCATCGCCGCACCTGCTTGCTTTATTTCTCATCAAATAGTCTTTATTAAAGAGATTTGGACACAGAGACCTTCCGTAGGCGTTCATGCCAAGCTTATCACAATTCCATGATGCTTGGCCAATAGTGCAATGAGAATGGATGATACCAGGATGCCAGGGCCCTTGGTGTGTGGTGAATTGAAGGAATGTAATTGTATGTGAAATGGACAGAAGCGATGCTTCAAGGGCACACTGGCACCTTACTTACAGTAGCAGAGCAGCCATGTAGAGAGGCAGGAATTTGGAGCAATAAGCTTCACATGCTGCCGTGGATCAAATTGCAAAGGAGAGGAGGTTAGTTAGTTATTTGTAGACTGTGAGATTAAGGTGACTCACAAACCATTTCCGCCATGGATGTCCTAGCTGCTTAGAGGGACTGCTTGGCCATCCACAATCATTGATTGCCTCCTCTGTGTATGACACTAAGAAAGCAGCCAAGGGACAACAAGGAGAGTTATAACACTGAGATCTTTAGATATAGGCAGAATTAGCTGCCCATCGCTGGAAGAGCTGGACATCACAGGCCATACTCCACAGAGACAGAGCCTTACTGTGTGGCAGAGAGCAGACAAAATGCACCCTGTCGGCAGGCAGGCAGCTAGGAAAGAGAACCCAGAAGGTGCTGTACCACGCTGGCTTAGTATTTTCTCCAAAGTTCATCCAGTCAGAGAAGTCATTTCTCCTCCCTTGGAAAGATACATCTCCCCCATCCACCTGCCTGGTATCATGCTTCAGAGTTTACTTTATTTGCTTTTTAAAATCCTGGTATGCTTTTTTTTTGGCAAGGAAGATTGGCCCTGAGCCAATCTGTTGCCAATCTTCCTCTTTTCTTTTCTTCTCCCCAGAGCCCCAGTACATAGTTATATATCCTAATTGTAGTCCTTCTAGTTCTTCTATGTGGGATGCCACCACAGTTTGGCTTCATGAGTGGTGTGTAGGTCTATATCCAGGATCCAAACCAGCAAACCCTGGGCTGCCGAAGTGGAGTGTGTGAACACAGCCACTCAGCAGTGGGTTGGCCCCTATTCTATTTTTAGTGGACTCTGTAAACTGATTTCTGTCCAACTAACCAAATGAACAAAGTAAAACAACACCACCATCATTTATCTTTCTTTAAATTTGTACATTTTTGTGATTTCGGTATGTGTACATATTGAATGTATCTTTAGTTTTTTTCTTCTTGTTAAACTAGTTTTTCTCTGTTTGATACAGTATTATAACTAGAAAAATAAAGCTTTAAAGATTTTATTACTTAAAAATTGTGACCTCTCCCTGACCAATAAACAGATTATATCCTCATACTTCATTGTGGTTATTGTCCTGAGGGTCTTGATATGGACAACTACTGGAGAGCTCTTCCATCCCTGTGATTGAGATCTATTAAAGAGACTATGGACAATAAGACAAGCCTTACAAGAAACAAGAAAACTGAAGTGTTTGGACTGTTAAGCGGAAAGCAGATGAGATTTTCTCTGGATGGCCTCACTGTGTGTAACTAAGAGCAGAGACCAGAAGTCAGGTGGAGATATTTTACATACACATAAGGGAAATTTTTCCAAACATGTGAACCCCTTAAATATTGAAGAAGGCTGTCTTGGGAGATTGTGAATTTTCTATCTCTAGAAATTTATAAATCAAATGACAGGGATATTTTTTGAAGTTATTTTAAGCAGCACATGGCTGGTTGGCTAGCTGAGACACTCCTAAAAGCTTGTTCTAAAACTTAGTGGCTCCTTGGCTGTGTTAGATTAACCCAGGGAGTGTGTAAAGTATAGAGATTTCTGGATTGAGATTCTGATGCAGTAAGCTTTGGGAGAGCCCCATAATGCACGTCAGAGCTTCTCAATGAGTATCATGTAGTATGTCATGAGTGGGCTTGTGTTGGGGGTCCCCAAAACCACCCTCAGGCTCGTGATTCACTGGAAGGACTCACAGGATTCAGGAAAACTGTTATACTTGTGGTTACAGTCTACTGGAAAGAGTACAGATTAACACCAGAGAACAGATGAGGTGCACAGGGTAAAGTCCAGGAGAAACCAGGTGCAAGTGCCCATGTGTCTCCTTTCAGTGGGGTTGGACGGGGCTGTGTTTAATTTTTCCGGCAATGATGCGTGACAATATGTGCAAAGTGTTGCCAACCAGATAGGCTCACCCAAGCCTTGGTGTCCAGGGTTTTTATTGGAGGTCTGCTAGGCAGTCAGCACCTGAGAGACTGACCTTAGCTATTTAGTCTCCAGGCCACAGAGATAAAATGGATACAGCATGGCCCATAGTCTCAGGTATATACAAAATTGCTTTTATCAGGTACGATATTCCAAGGAGGTTAAATATGTTCTAGAAATGAATCAATTTGCATTTTGGTGTCAGCTTTCTTCTTTGTAATTTGCTACCAGCACTTACACTGATCTCACTTATTTTGTTCCTTATACATTGTTGTATTCTCTCCTGGCTTCTAAGATGTCTCTCCTTCCTGGATCTCTCCTTTTTCCTCCGATATTTTCTTGTTCTCCTTTATTGGAATCTCTACTTTTACTTGCCCCTTAAACATAGTTGTGCCCCAACTATATCTATAAGGTTCTATTCTTCATGCTCTATCTTTTCCTTTTATGCTCATTCCTCCAGAAATATCATTAAATAATACCTGTTTATTGAGTGCCTACTATATGCCAGACAGTGTGAAAGGCACTGGGGATAAGAGGTAAAAGACAAAGACCCTGGCCTCACAGACTTTAGCCTCTCAGAAATCTGACCACCACTCGTGTTCTTTCCTCACCTCTGCAGTCCCAACCCAAATCATACACTGAGCGTCCCTGCTTGGAGGTCCTGTGGGCACTGCATATCCAGTGTTGAAAAATGCCGAGCTCGTTATCTTTCCCTGTAAACCTACCCTTTTGTGTTCCCTTTCTCTATCAAATGGCCTTACCCCATGCTTCCATACTGGTAAGTGTGTATTCCTCTCCATATCTCCTCAGTTGCCAATTCCTGTTTATTCTGCCTCTGATATATCATCAGGTCCATTTGCTTCTCTCTGTTTCCACTGTCTTGGTAAAGGCCCCCTTTGGCTCTCTCTGGCACGTGTATAGCAGCGTCTTAAATGTGTCCATGCTTCCAGGTTATCACGTAGTTCCAGAGTTGCCTTTCTTCTCACATTTTTCTGCATCTTGTTCCCCTGCTTATGTTCAGTATAGCCCCATCCTTCCATATGTGGTCCTGACTGCTCTCTCGTCTCCCACCATGTTCACTCAGGCCCTCATGCCCCAGCAGCATCAGACTAGACAGAATTCACCACACTGCATGTCGTGCCATGTCTTGGTGCCTCTGTTGACCCCTGGGGCTGGGATTTCCTTCCTCTCCATCTTTGCTTGGTGAACTTCAACCTTCAAGGCTTAGATGCTTCTTCTGTGAAGATCCTTTGTCTGTGAAGCTGTCTCCACTTTTCCCAGGGAGCTGTCTCCACATCTCCCAGTTCTTTATAACACTTTTCACGTGGTTTTTGTATTTCCAGGAACTTGTTCAACATCTGGCACAGAGGAGATGATCTTTTTTTTTTTTTTTTGGTGGCTGCTGAATAAACAAAATGAAATTTACCCTACTTTTGTATCTAAGGCTCTGTCTCTACATAACCCTTAACAACTTATTTCAGCCTTAGCAAGACTAGATTGTTGAACAGTTGATATATTTAATTCATGTAAATGCAATTGTGAAACGTAAGCTTTGACTTGCTGAGTTTACATTTAGCTGACAATTACATCTTAGTACAAAAAGAGAATTCATTTCTCTGGGCTTTTCTTTCTTAAAATATATCCTGAGAGAGGAATTGCACCTGAAAAATTAAGACAGTCCGGTTTGCTTCACATGTTTTCAGCAGATGGGTTGAAGGAACTGAAAGCGTTCTGAGATTTTGCAAAGCATAATTGCTTTAGATTCTGTGTCTACATTGTTCTTAATGTTCTACTTTACAGTCTAATGAAGAAAAAACTGAATAGTGATATGATTCCCTTTTCTGCCTTCGTACGTTATTGGGATTATAAATAGTAGGAAGGAGTATAGTACTTATTTTATGTATATATTCATTCATAAGCTGGTTACATAACCCATTGTCACCATTTTTTACGGTAGGATTATTAAGTTATTATAGGATTATTGGTAGGATATAGTTATTGTGTGACACTTCGGGTTTTCCTTTAAGTTCCAGGTATTGCAGGGTGATGCACGGGTGAGTCTATGATTGCTGCAGTGTGCTCCAGGAGTACATTCCTAGTAATCTGACTGTCTCCACAGGGTGGATTTTGCAGACACACTTCAACTCATTTACAGCTCAGAGTGATGTGAGAGCTGGCGGACAATAAAGATTTAGTAATGCTGTTGGTGTGTTAGGCTGCATGAGGGCATTTTCCTGGATTCTTCCTGGATTTAGTATTATTTCCAAGGGATTTTTCTTTTGCAGTGTTTAATCTGAGATTAAGCAGCATAGCAAAAGAAGACTTAGAATTCTCCTTGCTAAACATTTAAATATTAAACCACTCAGGATACAGTAAAAAGAATGACAATAAAAATTGGAGAAGGTGTTAAACTGATTCCAAACATTAACTGTTTTTAGTGGATTTGGTGGTACAGAGGCATCTATGAAAAATGGTACTATTAAAACAAAAATGAGTTTTAAATATCTTTTTCCCCAACCAAAAGTATACTATGTCATGACATTTCAGCTATTACTCATTAATAATTGCATGATTTGTGAGACAAATCAAACTTAGATCTATAGCCATCAGAGAAATGATCCATCCTCCAGCAGCTTCGACTGTTTGTGGCGGCCTGCACACACTAAGGAGTTGGAATCACTCTTTGTCTTTATTGACTTAGTCCCATCTGCTGGAATCTACGTAAATCCTGCTCAGTCCTTAAGGCACATAACAAGGTCCCTGACTCAGTCCTTAAGGCACATAACTCAATCGTGTGTCTCTGTTACCCTCAGGCTGGGTTAGGTGCCTGTCTATTGCATAAAGACATCACTGTATTTGTCCATCCCACGTTTATAACTACCTGTTCATGTGTCAGTTTCACCATTAGACTATGAGCTCCTTGAGATCAGCGGCTGTTCTTTACTCATCTGTGCCTAACACTCTGTCTTCGCTGTAGTGGTAACTACTGCATGAATGTTGCCATAATGAGTAAAGGAAGCCAAGTCTCAGGAACTAGAATTTTCATTGCTGTGCAGCACCATTGGAAGCTCTTATTTTGAAAAAGTGGATTAACTATAATATCACCTAAATTTTATGAACACATCTGAATCACTGCATTAAACTACTGTGTTTAATTTAGTTCTAAAATAAAAGCAATATCTCTTGTCCTCTAGTTAGTTAAAGGGTATATTTTAAAAACAGAAAGTGGAGGGGAATTAAAATGTGTAGAGAAAGTCATAAGTGTAAATTGCTTCCCAATATAATCTCTTGAGTTCATATTTAATAAAGATAAGTTACTCAATCAACAATTACTCCATGTGTGAGAGTATTCCTACATAAATCACTTAGTTTGGCTTGGATCTAACATTGATAGGACATAATTGATCTTTAAAAGTTTTATGAAGAATCACAGACTGTGAAATTAAAGGCGGTTCTGTTGTCTAACTTTGCCTTCCATCAAGCAGACACCTGTTTTCTTGGTAGTGGAAATCTCATTTTATATGTACTATTGACCAGAACATCAATTAACTCTGTCTCACAATAATTAACATCGTGCTACCTTCTACTTTATATCAGGAAAACCTGCCAGAGGTTTCTAACCTGATACACCGCTGGCTAGGGTTTTTTTCCCACCCCCTTAAATATGTTTAAAGCAGATGTTAAAGCCTTTATTATGTTTTCTGGCTTATGATTTGGTAAACCAGTTTGTCACTTAACCTTGTATATTGCATAGTGTTGTTACATGTGATAAAAGTTGGAAAATATCCAGTGAGCCAGTTTTATTCTACGTTTCTCAATTTACAACCAGCTGTCCTTGAAATTTTACTTTTCTTCTTTTAGAAACTGTTTATTTTTCATTATTCCCATTTTCTGCTTAAGAGTCTATGGATGACCAGCTTAAGACCACTCTGATTGTCCCTACCCATTCAGTGGCTCAAGCAGTGGGAACTTCAGGCCAGTCTTCAGGGGTGGCTGAGCACTCCAGTCTTCAGCAGGGAACTGCTGGATAGGCACAGAGGGCACCTGTGCACCTTCAGACCAACCAGCCTGCGACCTTGGAGTGAGTAGCAGTCAGGTTGGGAGCTGGAGCGTCCCTTCACCCTGAAATCCCTCCTCAGCCACGGCCTTTTCAGCAGTGGCCTGCTGTTCCTTTTCAATCTCTTCAGGATCTCTGTAGAAGCGGAGATCAGGTATGACCTCCCGTGGGGGCTCATGGGAGATGGTACCACATGTGCACAGAACTTCCTGGGCCAGCATCCACCACCTCAGACCCACTGAGTGAGCTCCCTTGTTGTTGCACAGGATGGCAATGTCCACACAGCACAGAGGAGAGTCTGTGTTACACAGAGTGATGGAGGGCAGGTTAACATAAGACACCCATGTGAGAGGCTGGTGACCAGCCCTGGGATCAGTAACTGCTGAAAGTTGTAGCTCCTGGAAGGCTGCCTGGGTCTGGTTAGTAAAGTTCCCAGGAGTGAAGTGACCAGCAATAGGAATGGCTTTAGTGGCAGCAGCAAACTTCAGCACAGCTCCCTGGCCAGTATTTCTGGAAGATATGACCACTGACATCAGCTGGTTTTTCAATGGCAGTAATGGCGTGAGCTGCCAGTGGAAGCTTCTCCCAGATTATCTTCAGATTTATGATGTAGATACCATCACTTTTCCTTTTGTATATGGAAGTCAAGGTTGGTGCCACGTAAGTTGGTTCCTGCTGCAGGGAATTTGCAGACATCCTCCTCCTTCATTTGCAGGACATTAAGGGCTCTGGATATTGTGAAATCTTTCCTTTCAGTTACAATGAGAATTCAGAACTCAGAGATGGACCCCTTTCTGGGTAGCATGTAAAGGTTTTACTTTCTGATTATTTATAAATATTGTCATTATCCCTAGAAAAGAGAATAGTATGTTAAACTGGATGGTACTCAATAGTTAAAGCTTGTAATTGAAATCTTTGGAAGTATTATATGTTTATGTATTGGTCCCACCCATCTAATCTCACGGTCCTTGAGGGCATGTGTGGTAGTTTCCTTGTGCTGCTATAACAAATTACCACAAATTTATTGGCTTAAAACAGCACAAATTTACTATCTTACAGTGCTGGAGGTCAGAAGTCTGAAATGAGTTTCATCGGGCAAAATCAAGGTGTTGGCAGGATTACTTCTGGAAGTTCTATGGCAGAATCCATTTCCTTATCTTTTCTAGCTTCAAGAGGCTGCCTGCACTCCTGGGTTCATGGCCCATTCCTCCGTCTTCAACATCAGCAATCACATCACTCTAACCTCTACTTTGATCACGTTGGGCCCACTCAAACAATCTCCCTATATCAATGCTCTTAATCAAAGCTACAAAATCTTTTTTGTTGTGTGTGTTGGGGTTCCCAAGATCACCCTCAGGTTTGATGTGTTGCTAAGAGGATTCACAGATCTCAGCATATAGTCATAAACATGACTATGATTGATTATGGAGAAAAAATACAAAGCAAAGTCAACCAAGGGAAAAGGCACATGCACGGGGCAAAGTCTGGGGGAAAACAGGTGCAAACTTTCAAGGGTCCTCTCCCAGTGGAGTCACGTAGGATGTGCTTAATTTCCCCAGCAATGAGTTGTGACAATGCATGTAAAATGTTGCTAGCCAGAGACGCTCATTAGAGACTCAGCGCCCAGTGATTTTATTGGGGATGGTCACTTAGGCATCCTTTCCTGCCATGTTCTCAAATTCCAGGCTCCCAGAAGGAAAGCAGGTGTTCGGTATAAGCCATATTGTTTGCACGAACATTTTGGGCACGGTGAGCCACACTTATCAGTTATTGGTGGGAACCCTGCAAAATCTAAATTCCTAGATGCTAGTCAAAGGCTAATCTTGCAAGTAGGGCTTTTCAAGGACAGCAGTTTAGGACTTCTATGTTAACACCTTTCTTCACACCATGTAAAGTACTGTATTTGCAGGTTTCAGGGATTAGGATGTGGACATGTATGGGGGATCATTATTCTGCCTACAGCATATTTATTTTACTTAGTTTTATATTCACAGCTCTAGCCCAGTGCCTTGCATTTAGTGAGCACATGGGAAATGCTTCTTTGTTCATTGACCTGTGGATGGTGATTTGGCACATTGCCTGTGGCTCTGTCTTAGTAAATGGCATTACCATCCATCCAGTACCTGAATAGAAAATCCATTTTGATTCCTCCCTTTTTCTTGCCCTTCATATGCAATCAATCACCAAGTCCTCCTGATTCTACTCTCTAAGTGTTTCTCGATTCCATGCCATTTCCCAGGCTCACTACCAGCACTATAGTCTGGGCCACCATAACTTTTTGACTACTTTTGTCTATAATCTCTAGGCTGGTTTCAAGCAGCTAGTTTTGCTTCCCTCCAATGTATTCTCCAGATAGAAGCAAGTGTGTTCTTTCAGGAACACAAATCTAAGTGCATTACTGCTCTATAGAAACCCTTCAGTGGTCCCTGTCTGCTCCTCTAGACTCAATTTTTACCCTCTTTTACCTTGTACACTCCAGTTTGCTGTCACGTTGAATTTCTCTTGGTTCCTCAAGCAGAACATGCTCCCTCCTTAGCTCTAGGGTCTTACATGAGTTTGTTCCTTTGACCAAACACTTTTCCCCTTCTTTGCCATTCAAGTCCCATTATCCTTTTACTTGAGTCTCAGTGAAAACATTTCTTCCCCAGGGAGATCGTATCAGGCATCTAAACAGGTTGTCCCTCTATTACTTGTTCCTACATACCGTGTACTTTCCCTCTCATTATACTTATCCCAAAAGTTATTATTTTGTCTGTCTTCCCTGCTAGTTTTTAATCTCTATTATGGTAGAAATTCTGTCTGTTTTGTTCACCATTATATCATTAATATCTAGTACCTGGAATTGGACATAGTAAATTTTCAATAAATATTGCCTAAATGAGTGAACGAATTAGTGCTAAATTTTTAAGAATGATTGCACAGCTGCTTTGAAAAACAGTTTGGCAGTTCCTTAAAAGGTTAAACATAAGAGTTACCATATGACCCAGTAATTCCACTTCTACGTATATACCCAAGAGAAATGAACACATAACCTCCACAAAAACTTGTACATAAAATTTCAGAGCAGCATATTATTATCATAATAACCAAAAAGTAGAAACAACTCAAATTTCCATCAACTGATGAATGGACAAATAAAATGTGGTATATCCGCACAATGAAATATTATTTGCCCATAAAAAGGAATGAAGTTCTGATACATGCCACAACATGGATGAACCTCAAAAACAAGCAAAGTGAAAGAAGCCAGTCACAAAAGACCACATATTGTATGATATATATGAGATGTCCAGAACAGGTAAATTTACAGATTTACAGAATAGACAAATTTACAGAGACAAAAAGTAAATTAGTGATTGCCTAGGGAAGTTGGGAAGAAATGGGGAGTGACTGCTAATGATTGTGGGGGTTTCTTTTTTGAGTTGATAAAAATGTTCTAAAATTGTTTATGGTGGTAGTTGCGCAATTCTGTGAATGTACTAAAAACCACTGAGTTGTATATTTTAAATTTGTGAATTGTATAGTATGTGAAGTATTTGTCAATAAAACCATTATATAAAAAAATAGTGATTGAAAACTCACCAATGTATCATTCAACTCCGAAAGAGAGCTGAGGGTGATTATGTCTTATCTAGATTGAAGAGAATATTGAGCTCAAGAAATACTAGTTGAATGAGTGAATGGCTTATCATTCTTTCTTGACTGAAATGTCTGGCTGGCTAGTTCACCTCACAACTCGAACAATCACATAAGTGCTTTTCCTTGGGACAGTCGTCGTACTTTGGTATAGAACAGAGGGCTTTATGTAAATTTTGTCACATGAAATATTAAAAAAGAAGTAACTTAAGGATCGAGAGTTAAAAAAATTAATACTTTTGACAAATAAAAATGGCAAGCAATAGGATATATTGGAGAATATGAGAAAGCCATTTGGTATAAACCTAATTCAGCCTGACCTTGTCTTTCCAAAAGGTCTTGACCGTGGCTGTTGAGCATGCATTGTATGTCTGCTTTAGATTTTCCCTATGGCAAGAGCAAAAGGCCCTTGAGGTAAAGGTGCAACTTCCCTCCCCCTCCCAACGTTGGCATCTCCTTAAGGATTACGCATCTTTCCTTAGGCTAGAAACTGATTGCTGCGCTCACCTGTGACTGCCCAGCTCGAGACAATAGACTTGCCTCCTGCTACACCCACCAAGATAGCAGACCCACTACCTGCTGTGTCCATCGAGCCCTGTGCCTTCAGGGCAATCTTGTGACTATTGTGGGAGGGACATTTCAATCATATGTAAAGCACTCTCTTTGGGGGTATATAACCACTCTGTACACCTCATTTCTTTGGTGCCCTTTCTTCCTGTGGGAAGAAAGGCCCCGGGCCATGGTCCTCAGATTTCAGCTCAGAATAAACTCACCCAAATTTTCATTTACAGATTGGTTATGGATTATTTTCGTTGACACTTTTTACTGATTCATCAAAAACCCTCATAAATGAAACAGTGTCTCCCCACTATTAGATACAGAAGGATATGACTGATTTAGGCTGAGGTGCCAGTAGTTTTAGTCGCTCACTCACTATTGCTTTTGCACTGCAAGTGCAACATCAACCCAATGAAAAAGGCAAAGAGCTCTTCCTATTATTATGAAACTAGTTCTGACTGATGTTCCCCTGAAAGCATCTTGAGGACTCCTAGTGGGTCTGTAGACCACACTTTGAGAACTGTTGACCTCAGCGATATAAATCACAGAAGCCTTAATAACAAGGGTCCTGAATGTGTTCACAGATCTCCCTGATACTAGGTTGTGCCCCAGGGGTCTTTACTTCTAGGGTTGATAATCATCTCAATCAAGTTGGAAATTATTTGGTCAAGTTTCTCCTTAATGTGGTACCCTTCTAATTAAGGGGACAGCATTGCTAATTGCTAAATTAGCATTTCCTTGCTTTTTGCTGTTAGAGGATACATACCAGCAATCACTTCAAGCTTGTTTATCTTAGGTCTTAATTCTTTTTTTCTCTTCTCAGCTCCCTTATCTAGAATAGTGAGATAAGGCAGCTAAGGAGGTAGAGAGGGAGTCAGGCAACTTTGTGATAAGTACCCTTTTGTGGCTTGAGAAGTTCACAAAACTCTTTTCTGATTATCTTTTCTGGGAAGCTTTCTGGATGCTCTATGATAATTGATTGGAGATGGATTGAAACATATTCTGGCTGCCCTACATCTGGGAACTGAGAGGCCAGCCACCAAATTCTTATTGGAGTTTAAAAGATGGCATTCAGAGCTTACTTGTGGGCATAGTTAGATTCAGCACATGAATAATTCTCCCAGCAATGACAGAAGGGAGAAACTGCCAAACCATTCTGTAATTTGCACATAGGTTTTCTGATTAAGCCACCATAATTTGTGACAACTCTGAAGGATAATGTGTCATTGGCAGGTTAGAGTTTTGCATCGTGTTAACGTTGTCTTTGTTTAACTTTTTACTACCCCCTTCTTTGGGGAACACTGAAATTCTTCTTTGTGTTGCAGAAGATTTCTCAGCGTGGCCAGATGGTATTTAAAGAGCCTAATGAGAAAGATGCCTTGGCTCCAAGTGGCAATGTCAAAAGACACATCGCAGCTGCCCAGTCTCAGAGGTCTGGAATGAGACCGACACTCCCAATTACTGCCCAGTGTCGCGTTGTCACTACTGCCTTCTCAGCATCCTGCCTCCTCAAGCAGTATTCACGCCTCTCTTCATCTGTTCAAGTGGGTGCTTTGGCATGAAGGAAGCTGCGTGTTATCTCCCTCATGCATCTTGCTGTCCTTGGCACATTTGTTGTTTGTTGTTGGTGGTGCCAGGGCTCAGCTGTTACATGACAGGATTTGATAGAGTGAATCAATTGTTGCTGTTCTTTCTTCTTGAAATACCCATCAGACTTTGCACTTTCCCTTTAAAATGAAGGCTGCTTTGTAATAATTACTACCGGGAACAAGAAAAATAGGACACAAGACATTTATATCATTTTCACATTTGATCATGTTGGATGAATTGTCAGGAGAAAAAGAAGTCTTGATTTTTCACAGCGTTAATTTAGATGGGAACAGAGTTCCCAGAAATATCAGTTTATGGAAATTTAGGATTAAGGGTATACTGATTTGGCCTTAGCTTTTGAAACTGCTTAGAAAGACAGAAAGGGAGCGAGTTCATTACTTTCAGCTTTCTTCTCTCCCAGAAGGGCAGAGCCCACAAAGGAGTCCTTTCTGGGAGTCCAGGAGATTGCTTTTCACTTGAGTGTTATTGGAAATTTTCTGTAGATGGTGGATCTGAAAAATCTTGAGGTCAGGGTTGAGGATTTGTGATCTAAACATTCTTGACCCTGCTTCCTATAAAACCACAAATTAATATTGCCAGAATTCATCGCCACAGGAGAGCCATCCGGCTGTCCAGCAGATAAAATTGAGTAATAAATTCAGAAAGTTGAATGTTCCTTATTTTTGAACATTTGAGTTAAATCTTTTATGCCTGATAGTGTTATTCAAATCTAAACCCACTCTAGGTTTATAAACTATAATAAGAAAACTCCAACTTTGTAAAGTTTTTAGAATGATGTTTAAATTATGGCTGACTCTACTTAATGGCTTAAAAAAAAAAAAAAAAAGCAAGGGGAAAACTAGAACATACTCATGGCCTACCTTTGTCTGTGGTTCACCTTCTGTGAGGAGGCTTCCACAGCACCGTGCGAACAGGGATATGTTAAAAAACAGAAGCTGCTTTAGATCAGTGGGTCCTTTTATCTGGACTAAAGGTCAAAACTAGCAGTCAGCTAGTTTGACCAGTTCTACGACCTTGGACAAAGTCACCTCTCCATGCCTTAGTTTCCTCAACTGAAATGGGGATTATAATAGTGCTATCTCAGAAAATTGTGAAGGATTCGGTGAGTAAATATAATAAAGCATAGAACAGTGCCAGACACAGACTAAATACTGCCTAATTGTTAGTTTTTGTTGTATTGTAACAATAATTGTATAATTGTTGCAACCGAGGTGATGCGAGGTATCCAAGAAAAAAGGCAAGTAGAGAGGACCGAGAGAAAGAGGGAAGGTGAGAGAGACGGGATCTTTCCCATGATGGGCAAAGGGAGAGAGGTTGGTGGGTCCCAGTGCTGTGTCCTCTGGCACTGTTCTTTGGAAACAAACTCTCCGAGTGGGTAGAGAGATTTCTTGAAGGAGAGGACTGCACGGTGCACACAGGCAGGCTTCGCTTTGGGCACAGGACATCCCAGCCTTGCCAAAGACTCCCCTGTCCCAGTCATCGCAGCCAGGTCTCAGCAGTAATTAGTGAAGATGGAGGAGCCAGCCCCGGAGGGGGCAAGAGGGTTCCTCCCTACCCTTGGTTCTGTAACACACACCACCTCTGCGCATTCTGGACGGAGAGAAAACTCAGTAGGCTGCGTATGCAGAGTTGGATGTAGTTTACCTAAAGATAATAAAGAAATTCAATGTTTTCTGTGCACCTGGGTTGTGGACTGAGATTTCTACCCACTGCCTTAATTGGTCCTTGTGATGATATTATTCATAGAGATGTTCTTTCGATATTTCACCTAATGTCCTGTTTTCCAAAGTATATTATGTCTTTGATGGCAGAGACCATTTAAAAATTTCTGTACTCATCCTCCACTCTGCCTCGCATACCATTCTCTGCACAGTGAGTGTTTAGTAAATAGTGATGTGCGCCCCAGAGCCACCAGGACAGTGGTCCTCATCTACTGTGCTGGGTACAGAGGTGACCACATTCCTGCACCAAATTCCACGACACAACATTTCTATCAAAGTACAACATTTTTGTCTTTGCTATGACTGAATGCTGTCACTCAGAACTCGGTGAGATGTAATGTAGAGTGAATGGGCTGTGTGATGCAATTTAGTCAATACAAACTGGCTTTAAAGAAAGAGCATGTGTATGTTGGGACCCATGAGATCTTTTGCACCATGAGGCTATAAGAGGATAAGGTCAGGGCAAGAGGCAGCTCTATTTAAACAGCCCTGTAGAAAGCCTTCTAGAAAGACTAGAAGGGAATGAATGAAGCTTTTCCCAGCTACGAGGGAAGCTTTAATGGAACCTGTGAGATGTTGTTATATTGCAATAATGATTTCCGTGTTATTGTCTATGACTTTGACGATGATGATGTTGGTATTTAATCCCTTCAAGTATGCTGTCCAAATTCTAGAACTCAAGAGTGTGACAAATGCTACAGGTTGAGAACTACTGCTTTGGGACAATTATATCCTAAAAAATATAGTGTGAGGCACTTGAATGGTAGGTTCTTGATTCTTTCCATATCGTCCTGTTTGGCCAAAAAGAGGCATCTCAACTGGATTACCTAACACCTCCTGTCTACTGTCAAGTGGTCAAGCAGATCCTGAGTGGCTGCTAGGCTGACTTGCCACATTTCCACAGATGCCTTTGGTAAAGAGACAACAAGCCCAGATGTATTAGACAGTTTATGCGTGAGCTTAATATTTACATGGGTTTCCCTTGCTCCCAGGTCCCTTGGCTGGTGCATGGGCCCAGGTGGATATGGGGCACACACAAGGGTATGTGTCACAGCAGAGGAACCCTGAGCTCAGGAAACCCCTAAGCTTATAAGGGACTGCTGCCACACCTGCCCAATCTTTGTCCCCAAGGAAGACAGTGTTTTTATACCTTGAAATGCACGCAAATCTTCTCTGAGGAAAGCAGGGAGACTTTATCATCCTGGTGTGCGTAAATAAATCTGCTTCCTGACCAGGAGAGCGACCCTCTCTCTAGCTTCCACGACTGTTTGTGATGCAAACAGCTCTGAACAAAACCGTTATTGAGCAATCTTCCAGGTGCAATGCGCTGGCTTCTGCACCGTGGAAGAAGCAATAGAGAGCATCAGGTCAGGATCTGAGTTTGGGCGCTGCTACTGACTAGCTGGTCCATTTTAGGAAAGTTATTTAACTTCCCTGTAAAACGGGGAATGGTATTTGCCTCCTTGGAGAGCTATTGAAAAAATCAAATTAGATAGTGTATTTAAAGCACTTTGTATTGTATTTAGCACAGTAAGGGGGACACATCGTAAAAGTCAGGCCTACATTATGCCGAGAGTACAGAACGCTTGGTTAGCAGGAGCTTAAAAATCAGGGGTTTTATTTTCTTATGTAAGAACAAGGCCAGAGATAGACAGCCCAGAACTGGTCCAGCCGCCCCCAGTGCTGCCTGTGACAGGCTTGCTCTGCTTTCTCACTGCTCTGCTTAGCACGCTGCTCCTGTTACGGTGGCAATGATTGCTGTTCCCTAACCCTAAATCTGCATTCCAGGAAGGAAGAAGGTGGAAGGACCAAACACCTTCTACTTGCAGGCTTTGCATTTTTATTCTGGGGGCAATGCCCTCCTCAGGGACCTCGTCCATATGTAATTGGCAGATTTGGGGTTACATGACCACTCTTAGCTGGGAGCTTAGAGATTTTTAGTTAGACACACAGCTGTCCCAAACCAAACAGAAGTCCTGTTAGAAAGGAAGAAGGTGGAATGGATCTTGGTAGACAGCTGGCAGTGTCTGCCGCAGACGTAATCCCTATGTTCAAGCTGTTCGCCTTTCAATATGGAGCCTCAGTGAGCAAAACGAACTCTCATCCTGGCAGTCACAGACTCTAGCTGGTGTCTAGCTGCTTTCTATTAGGTGCTTATATTTAAATTTGAAAAGGTTAATTCTACTTGAGGCAGTGGTCAAAGGACAGCTATATTCCTAGCTTCTAGATTTTAGACACTGTGAATAGCGTTATTTGGTGATGTCTAAAATGGAACAGAATTAACATATTACGGTTAATTAGGCTTACTGGAAAGCCTTAATGCCCCTAACACAGGTAGCCTAATGACTTATATTTTAATTTCCTCTTCTTCATTAACAGGTACTAAGGGGCGTCTTCAATGAATTGGTTCTCAGCATTTTGGCTTTAACTTCTGTTTCCATGTTTATACTATCAAGAGTTGGTCAGCTGGGTATCAAGTCAATCTGTGTAGCCAAGTTTCTTGGATGTGAATTAACCTATTAAATTCAGGAACATTTATTTCAGCCATTTTCTCTGGTATACTGGTTACTAAAATGTATTTCTCGTTCCTTAACAAGAGGATACTGAAAACAACTTATCCTAATTTTGATGACTCAGAATCACCTTTCGAGCATCAGTCATGAAATTTTATAGCCATACACATTGATATAAAACTCCCATTGTCAACTTATTCTTTGCTTACTTGCTTCTTTCTCATGGAATGAAGCTTGTTTAATTGTGAGACCCTTTGGGCCAGGGTAATAGGCCCCCTTCAAGAGCCTGCATCATCCTCAAAGAAGTTATCAGTGTCTTCACTCTTGCTCCTTTTGTTCTTGACTTTTCATCGCCATTCAAGTTATTTTTCAGGTCTGTAACATCTATTGTTGGACCACAAGCACCAACCTATGAACTTGCACCCATCCCCCTTCTCACTTGTACTAATTTCATTAATGAAGTGAGAAGGGGAATCTCCCTCACCTTTCAAAGAATTTTGGAGGTGTTTTGAGTGGGCTTACTCCAGAGTAGAGGTTGGCAAGCGTTTTCTGGGAAGGGCAGTTAGTACAATTTTTAGTCTTTGTGGGCCACATACAGCCTCTGTCACAAACCTCCCCCTCCTCCTTCTTTCTTTCATTCTCAGCTTGGAGGGCCATACAAAAATAGACATGGGTCAGAGCGGGCCTGCAGCTGAATTTTGCTACTCCTTGCTCCAAAACATACAGTACTTTACCATTACAGCAGTCGTCTCCAAAATTTTTTGAAAGTAGACCCTTATTATTAAAAATGCTTTGATGGGGACTGGCTCTGTGGCATAGTGGTTAAGTTCGCATGCTCTGCTTCAGCAGCCCGGGGTTTGCAGGTTTGGATCCCACACCTTACTTAC
Organism: Equus przewalskii; assembly: GCF_037783145.1. Taxonomy (NCBI): domain Eukaryota; kingdom Metazoa; phylum Chordata; class Mammalia; order Perissodactyla; family Equidae; genus Equus; species Equus przewalskii. Next base: position 54,997,091 of record NC_091849.1, read on the forward strand.
ACACTGCTTATCAAGCCATGCTGTGGCGGCCTCCCATGTACAAAATGAAGGAAGATTGGCACGGAATGTACTCAGATTATTTTTATCTATAAAATATGTGCATGTTTTTATAAAACTAATCACAGACTTTGCAAAACAGGCAAAAAGATAGAAAAGCATGAGATGAAAAGTGGATATAAATAAAAGCTCTAGAATTTCTTCCTGTGCCTCAGGAGATCATCTTGCCCACTTCTGGGGGAAGCTGCATTTCATCCTTGACTTCTCTCTATTAGAGGAAAAAGATGACACTTGTCACATGACACCAGCCCTACAATTTTCCAGAAGATCTTAATACCATCTTTTGCCCTGAGTCTACTTAAACCCAAGGGAACTTGATTCATTGGGACCTGTCAAAATAAAGGTGGAAACACATTACAAGAATAGACAAAAAAAATCAGTTCTCTAACTATACAAAGAACAGACTATGATCAAAGAGAAGCTCCTCAAGACCATGGAATTCTCCTTCAGCAGCATGATTTATTGACTATTTTTCACCAGTGAATATGCGGTCTTCTAATGTGATACCGTGCTTGAAATGCCAAGGCCCCCTTTCAGGAAACAGCATACAACACATGTAAACGCATTTACTTAGAAAACTGGACTTTTTAGGAAGCCACAGCCTGGAACCCAGGTCACTTTCAAATTGTTTTCTAAGAATCATTATTGAACATGTCCTGTATCAGACCCCTAGATTCTTTTTTCTTTTTAAAAAGTCAAGTTTTTTTTTGTTTTTAAAGATTGGCCCTGAGCTAACGTCTGTTGCTAGTCCCTTTTTTTTTTCTTCATCTCCCCAAAACTCCCTAGTACATAGTTCTACATTCTAGTTGTGAGTGCCTCTGGTTGTGCTATGTGGAATGCTGCCTCAGCATGGCCTGAGGAGCAGTGATAGGTCAGTGCCCAGGATCCTAACCACCGAAACCCTCGGCTGCCAAAGCAGAGTGTGTGAACATAACCACTCAGCGACCAGGCTGGCCAGCCCCCAGCCCCCTAGATTCTTAATCTTGGGTTCATGGATTCCATAAGTGGCTGTGGATGAATTTTAGGGTATCAATGAACACATCAAAATTTTTATGCATGATGGAGCTTGTGGATGTAATATGTGCGCATTTCTGAGACTATGGCCATAACTATCTATTTAGAAGACAGAAATCACACCAGCTATTTTACTAGACAGAATTTAATATAAAGAACCGTTGGCGTAAAACTATTAAGGTAACTAAAAAGGCAAATTAGAGAATTTGAAGTTATCACAGAGGTAGCAATTGCAGGAAGCTGCGCCTACTCTCAGAGAAACAACAGAAAGGAGCAGAAATAATTAAAATTCGGAAACTTGGGGACGGCGTCCTACAAGACCTGAAACTAAGATCTCGCGAGAGCCGCTGCTCGTGCGGTGCACGACCCAGACCTCCTGGGAGAAACAGCGGGCAGCTGGCGCTGGGGCTCTAAGCGGGCCCCGTGGGCTGGTTCTGAGTTGGAACCTCTTCACTCTAGCCTCAACTGCAGCTTCCCAAACCAGCTGCCCGGGTTGGAGCGTGAAAGCGTTGCTGCGGTGGTGCTCAAAGAACTGCAAACCGGCTGGAGTAAGCAAGACCCTTCCTCCTCCTCCCATCTTGCAGTCTCCCTAAGGAGCCCCCTATTGGTGGACTCTAACCCGCTTTGGCTCGCCAGGAAAGTGGTCTGCAGCATCGCAAAACCGGGTGGATTTAAAGCTCGGCAGTAATAGCTTCATTGCCGGAGCAGCGGACCATAGATTTAACCAAATGCATTTTTTTTTTTTTTGAGGAAGATTAGCCCTCAGCTAACATCCGCCACCAATCCTCCTCTTTTTGCTGAGGAAGACTGGCCCTGAGCACACATCCGTGCCCATCTTCCTTTACTTTATAGGTGGGAGGCCTGCCACAGCATGGCTTGCCAAGCCGTGCTATGTCCTCACCCGGGATCCGAACCTGTGAACCCTGGGCCGCTGAAGCGGAACATGAGAACTTAACCAGGGCGTCCCTAACCAAATTCTTAAAGCGGACGTGAACTCCAAAGGTAAAACCTCTACTTTCTATTTCTTAATATTTGAGGAAGAGGTTTATTTTCTGTATGGAGGTGTTGCTTCGTAGGTGAAGATAAATGAGTCTGGATATTCTGAAGTATTTCGTTCTCTGGGTTCTGGTATCACAGAATGCAAACCAACCAGTAATTAATCTATTATGAACGTTCTGGAACTAAACTTTTAAAGTTATGTGGCGAAGTCCCACTTCTTTTCCATTAATGTTCTGCTGCGTCGCTTTGGCTTTGTCTGCAAAGTGATTTTGTTTCTTAGGACAGCGTAGTGCACACCATCTCTGGTGGGCTCCAGCACCGGGATCCCCAAGGGGCCTGTCTGTGCTGCTTTCCTGCCCTCCCGGCCATGGCTGCTGCAGAGCTTAGAGGCATCTGAAGGGCTGAACTAATCCCCCACCCCTGCCAGTTAAGTGGTCCAAATTTAGAAAGAGGGCATCTCTCTCAGGTGGTGAAGTTGGGAGATGTGAATGAGAAGCTGCTGGCAGCCCTGTTCTTCCCCATGAAGACAGAATTCGGCCAACACGGTGAGGGAAGCAGAGAGGTGCCAGTGCCAGAGTCTCGCAACTTTCCAGCCCTGGCCCAGTGCCCCTGAACCAGCTGCACCAACCCTTGAGAACACACTTTGCTTGTGTGAGTCAAGCTTCTTTTCTTCTTCCTCTTAGCTTGTTGAGGTTGGTTTTCTATCACTGGTGCCTGCCTCCAGCAGCTCTGTGGGGCTGCTTTTGTACACACCATTTAGACAATTAATCTCCCAGGGACTCTGCTGCCATAGCGGTCAAAGGCTGATGGAACTCACCTCCAAGGTTGTTTGAGGAGTAAATGAGGAAATGTGTGTCAAGCACTTAGCCTGTCATAAAGGACACATTAGAAAAACTTGTGGTGGACTCGGCTGTATCATCAAGAGCCTGGCTTGTCACTAGACTGTGCTCGTATGGCAGTTTGTCCCTGTGTCTCTTAAGCTGCTCTATCACACCATTTGGTTTGCCCTTTTCATGACACCCTGATGCTGTCAAGGACCAACAAAGTTTGCGGAGGTAGCTGTTAACCCAGCAGTGTATAATTTCTTCAAAGACATTCACCTAAGTTTAGTGCAGGTGTCTGTGGGGGCAGCCTCCCTTTAGGCTTTAAGGTTGTTTCTCTTTTTCTCCTGCTGGGCGTCACTGCTGTTCTTCTGTCTTCTCTGCTACCGCGGTCAGCGGAGGGATCCCTGTTGTTGTTTCTAATTGGTGATGTTAAGCCTGCCCATTTGAGTCTGTCTTCTCTCAATCTTTTCCTTTTGTTAGGTTTCTTCCTAATCTTACTACTTCTCTTTTGCTTCTTGGCTCCTTATATGAAAAGTCTGGTTATGTATGTAGATACGCATACATTGTATTTCGGAATATCGGTGTAATGATTTTCAGTGAGAATTATAACTCTCGTGCAGACCAGCATATTCTTGCTGGCATGAGATAGGAAGCTAAATTATAATCAGAAAGTTGCTTGGTGACCCAGGAATCAATGTAAGAGACATAATATGAGCCCCTCACGCTCCCCATGTAGCTGTTTCACTCAGCCTTCATTGCTGCAGGCTTGAGCGGGTAAAAGTACTTTGTTATTCAGAAATTATTTTTGCATTAATATCAAACTGGACAGCTAAAGATTATAGGATCACTGCTGCTTAAGATGAATACTTAAAAAATAAAACAAAGTTGTTTTATGTGTGTGAACAACTCTCTCTGCCTCATAAATACAGAGAAATAAGGATGTACTCAATTCCAAAACAAAACAAAAAAGAAAGAAAAAACCCTAACAAAGCAAGTGCAAGCGAGTGACATTTGGGAAAATTTCCTATAATAATCAATAAACAAGTTATTCTTAGGGAGGCAGATGGCTTTGTGTGAACTCTACCTAGCTTGGTCGGTGTAGCGTTGTCAGTTTGAGACTTTCAGCCTCGTAGTCTACTAATTTAAACGAGTTGATCCAAATGATCTTCCAGATGACTGAAATAACCAGCTGATTGTTTAGCTGTCCGAATCACATAGGCACCGTTTGAGACAGATTTCGAGCTGCATTGGTCCCATGAGGCAGTGTGGTGGAATAAGGATGAGTGCATGTTGCTCTCTTGTGCCCCAACTCTCCCCTGCTTTCTAGGCTCCTATTCCGACCACCCACTGGATAGTCCACGTGAATGACCAACAGACGCTTCAACCATAGCACATCCCAAACAGAATTCTCCACTTCTTCCGCAACACCTTTCTTGTTGCACCAAATGATACCCATCATCCACCCATTCCTCAGGCCAATATCCTGAGTCATTCTTGACTTTTCTCTTTTGCTCACATTGCACACTCACTCCATCAGCTGTCCCGTCAAAGTATACCCTGGTTCCAGACATCACATCTCAGCACCTGGTCCAAGCCAGGCTTCCTCCTGGTCCAGGACCCCCTCAGCTCTCTGCCAGGCCTGCAGCAGCCCCCCAACTGTTCTCTCTTCTGCTTCTCGGGCCCTCCAACCTCTCTCCACAGAGCAGCCACAGGGATAGGTTAAAACATAAATCACCTCACATCTTTCCCATCCTCAAAATGCACAACAAATATCCAGTCCACTCAAAATAGCATCCAAGTGATTTTTGTTTTCTTATATTTTCTATAATTATCGTGTGTAATTTTTTTTGTTTTTTGTGGGGAAGATTCTTCTTGAGCTAACATCCATTGCCGATCCTCCTCTTCTTTTGCTTGAGGAAGATTAGCCCTGAGCTAGCATTTGTGCCAATCTTCCTCTACTTTGTATGTGGGATGCCTCCACAGCATGGTTGATGAGTGGAGTAGGTCTGCGCCTGGGATCCAAACCCGTGAACCCTGGGTCGCTGAAGTGGAGCCTGTGGAACTCTACCCACTCAGCCACAGGGCCGCCGCCGTGTGTAATTTTTATGACTTGAAAAACAATTTGGTTTTACATTTTTGCTTTTATAAAGGATATAACATTTTAAATATAAAAGAAAGCATTTCTTGGTACAGCTTTGCTTTCTTTAATCATTTAGTTTGACACACAACATCCTCTGATGCTAACTTCAGAGGCTTCCTTTTATTTTGACTCCTCCTATTCCCAGTTAGATAAAAGATAATACTCAGTGACACTAGGAGACAGCATGGTATAGTGGGAAAGGCATGGATTTTAAACCACAAGACCTAAGATCTAGTTTATTTGACAATGAATTAGCCAAGTAGCTTTAGCCAATTGACTTAAATTGTCTGTTCTTCATCTTAAAAAAACAGGACTAATAATATCTGACTTATCTACCACACAGGATTTTTGTGAAGATCAAATAGATATTTGAAAGTGTTTGGTGAAGTGTAAAACACTCAGTGAATGTTAGTTTAAAATAATAGAATCGTACAATCGTCACAGTGAGTCGTAAAATCTACAGAGGGAGTGATGAATTCCATACGTTGAAACACTCACTAAGGGTTTGATTGAGTATCGTATTCATCATATGCTATCTTAACCCAATATCCACACGCATAGAAGAGGTTAGATCAGTGGATGTCAGATCCTAACTGAATAAGAATTAAAGTGACGGATGTGGAGTTGGAGCAGCCCTGCTCATCCAAGGAGACAGCTGTATATAGCTCGGAGAAAAACTCTGCCTTCTTAAGTAGATGGGCTTTCTTACATACCTTGAGAGAGCAGAGAAGACCATAGATGGGTGTAGGTGGACATAGTGCCCAGATCTGAAAAGGGAGACAGGTTGTTACCCCTGATAGCCTTGTTGGGACAGCCTGAGGCTGACCTTGAGAAAAGGGGCCTCTTGTTTAGAGGATCTGTGGGACACTCTTCGTTTTGCCAGTCCTGGAAGCACTACAGGTAGTGGTGATGGGGCCTAAGGGAGGGAAGCTCTCAGGCCCTAGGAAGATGTAGAGTTGGAACCTCAGAGGAAGGAAGAAGAGAAGTTTTGAGATCGGTCTTCAGTTTAAATAAAGCAAAGAAAAATTCTCTGAGTCCCAGGCTTATGGCTAGGTCCATTTATATATTGTCATATTTGATCCTTAGCGTGCATTTTGACGTAGGTATTATCGCTTTACAGATGGGAAAACTTTAGACTCAGAGGAGTTCAAGTTGTTCCAGATTAGCCTACTAGTAAGTGAACAATCTGGGAATGAAATCCAGTTGTGTTGGCCTCTTTACCTATATCCTCTTGAACGCCAATGAAGTTCTGTGTAGTAGAGGCCTTGCATCTGTTCATATTACTGATTTTCAGAGAGATACATGTGAAGTTTTCAGGGGTGTTGGCAGAGTCTTTGCTACCAGGGTGTAATGCTATTGGAAGCCGTGAATCCCGCTGATGTGTGGAGCTGCTTTCATTAACAAAGAAGGATGCCTAGATTTGTGGCTCAGCATCTCTGAAAGAGTATCATGATTTTTTTCAAGTCAGATATTTTCTTGATGAAGAAATATTTTGCTGTTTTGAAGATAGGATTTAACAACAGCCTAAAGAAGCTCACCAAATCAATGTGTATTAATGTAAAAAATGGAGATTTTGGCTGCACTAAGAGCTCAGGAGGGTTTCACTCAGGTGTAGGCAAGTGGCGTAGCTGCCTATAATTCATGACCTGCTTCATGGAGTCAGGGACATTATTTGACAAGGACACTGCCTCATTATCATTCTTCTGCTCCATGTCACAAAACAGAATACATGATTTCAATGAGATCTTTTCAGTCATGTGTGGCTGCTTTTCAAGACTTTTGTGTTGGGCCAAATCCAAGAGTTAGTAAAATCCCGGCCTTGTCAAGTCCAGGCTTCTTTTCACAAAGATTCACGTTGTCTAATGTATCATGGACAGACAGAAGGTACTCCTTTGAATTTTGTTGGCTTTGTATTTTTACTGGGAGAAAAGTTTTTAACACCTAAAGCACTGAGGTTTTTGCTTCTATGTTCAATTGTAGAAGAAAAATCTAAAAATACAGAAATTTTGTCATACTTTATTTCCTCTGGCATTTTATAGCTAAGTGCTATAAAACAAATTTGTAAAAATCATGTGTCCATAAATATAATGACAGCTTGGGGTCTCTTTAATTCTTTTCATAGAAAGATTATTCTGTATATCTTAGCAAGGAAGCAATGATGGTTATAAACTAACTGACCATGTCTAGTACAGATAGTATATTGCTATTCCATATTATCTGGAGTCAACAATGCTTTAATAACTTAATTTGTTATAAATGGAATATTTATCACAAAGTCGTGGTTCAAAGTATCTAGAAGAAATTAAAGACAAAAAAATTTGACATCTGTTTCATGTGGCCCCTGAAGTCAACCAATGGACTCCATGCACAGTTTAAGAAATGATATTTTAGAGGACAACCAAGCATTTGATTTAGTATAGGAATAGCTAATTTCTATGATCTGTAGGATGTACCCTTTCTGTTGTAAGAACCCTTAATTGTGTGATTCAACTGTGTAGGTCAATTGTCTTATCTGATTTAAATCAAGGATAGCAGAAACCGTATTGTATGATAAAATAAAAAATGCCATTGCTTCAGAAAATAGTTTATAGGTTGCATTGAGTTTTCAGGTAAATTATTTGTATGTGGTAAGGTTGTGTTTCAGTTATCTACTCTGTATAACAAAATATTTCCAAATTTGGTGGCTTTAAACGATGTTGATTCTTTCCCGTGTTTCTCTGGTGATTCTTTTGCTGCATGTGATGTTGTCTGGGACCACCCATGCAGTTGCATTCAGCTGAGAGCTTGGCTGGGACACCATGATTTTTCATATGGCCTCTCTCTCCAGCAGGATCACTGGGACTTCCTTACAGAATGGCAGCTAGGCCCTTATGAGGGAGTGAGCCAAAAGAATAAGTTCTAATATGTAAGCCTCTGCTTGCATCACGCTTGCTAATATTCCATTGGCCATGGCGAATCACATGGGAGGGAACTTTACATAGGTGTGAATCCTGGGAGGTGTGGTTCTTTGGGGGCTACCAATGCCAGAGTCTCCCACAGGCCACTGCTTATCTCCTAATAGCTCTCGACCTCTGCCCTTTTTCTTTCACAATTAAAGTCCTGATTTTTAACAGGATGAATGGCCACTTAGAATAAACACTACTTTTCCTACTCTAACACTCTTCAAATTGTGGCTGGGAAGCTACATTTTTGGGCAATGGGATTCAAACAGAAGTGCTGTGTGTGACTTCTGGGTAGTATCTTTATTATGTATCCACTGCTGTGACAAATTACCCGCAAAATTCAGCAGCTTAAAGCAGCAAACGTTTATTTTCTCACACGTTCTGAGAGTCAGGATTTGGGAGCAGCTAAGCTGGATGACTTCGGTTCGGAGTCTCTTATGTGGTTATAGTCAAGATATTGAGAAGGGCTGCCATCATCTGGAAGTTGTCTGGGGCCGGAGGATGCCTTCCATGGTGGCTCACTCTCATGGCTGTTGGCCAGAAGACTCAGTTCCTCACTGGCTCTTGGTAGGAGGCCTCAGTTCCTCACAGTGTGGGCCTGTCCAGAGGTCCTGCTTGAGAGGGAAGCTAGCTTCCCCTAGAAGGAGTGGGCTGAGAGAGAGAGAGAAAGAGACAGAGGAAGAAAGGGAGAGAGAGAGAGAGGAACCAAAATGTCTTTGATGACCTAGCCTTGGAAGTCACATTTACAACTTCTATATTCAGTTGGTCACACAGATCGACCCTGAGGGTGGGGGGAACTACACAAGGGTGTGAACACCAGGAGGGTGGGATCACTGGAGGCCACCTTGGAGGCTGCCTATGACAGTGTCATAAAGGGAAGGTGCATGTGTGTCTTCCTATTTTGAGTTTCTAGTATTCGTCAATATTCTAAGCAGTTATGTGAGACAAAGCTGAGCCTACCAAATTCTATACAATAGGTTCTCCACAAGTAGCCAAGCTCCAATTTATTTGTATTCTTCATTCAATCTCATTAGGGGGAAAAAAAAACAGAAGAGAAATCATTTCTTAAAACTAGAAACAGTTATGACAATATTTACTGAGAATTCTTTTCTATAACCTGCTAGAAGTGTTTTTGGATTGTTTGAAAACAATTTAGAGAACATGGCCTGAAACAGAAACATTGCTATCTTATTCATATTCATCGCAGAAATAATTATGGATTATTGTTGGCAAACTTGTCTGATTTTTTTTTTTTAACTAACTGTAATTGGGGCAGTGTAAACTGTGTGGTATGAAAATGAATTTTCATATTGACCAGTTCTGCTATTACTTCCCAGCTGTACTCATGGTGGAGCTGTTGGTTAAATCCTGTCTTTAACATGACCAGGAAAATACTCATACATACATAATACATAATTATTAAAGACAAATTCGCATCCTATATAACTGATTTGCCCAATGTGAATTGGACTCTAGCAGTGGATAAAAAGTATTGACTTTAGTCAGGAGTTCATGGTTTCAGATCCCAGTCTGACCTCTTCCCCGTGTGTGCTTACATGCTCTAGGAGGCAGCTCCCTCATCCGTAAAATGGGAATAATAATGGGTCACAGGGTGTTGTTAGTATAAGGTAAGACACATAAGGCTCATAGTAAACACTCAAGAAATGGAATTATTATTAGCTAAACATTCTTTAAATCTTTGTTAGGATTAATGGTTTTGGTGAATTCTTGGCATGTTTCCTATAACAAGACCTTCCTTTTAAGGCGATTTTGTGTGTGCGTGTGTGCATGTTTTCAAAAAGAAGAGATAATGGCACTAGAGGAGCTAAGATTAAGAAAATATAGCACCTTTTAGAAGGTCTCTTCTCCTGGAAAATTTCTTTGAACAATCTGAGTCGTGTTAATGCAGGTAAATAACTAGAAACCATCCATCTATCCATTTATCCAGCCATTAAATTATTACCCAACATTTATAAAGTATCCATTATGTGGTGAGTACTAAAAATGTAAAGAATAAGATATTGTGCCTGCCTTCCAGGGTTTCTCACAAGCTAGTGAAAATTTATATCGAAGAGAGAGAGAAAAAAATAAGTAATGTGTCAGTTGCTCTATTTGTAACATATCTGTTCTTAGCTGGGTAGGGCACTAGCGCTTGCACAGGAAGAAGCACTTAACTGCCCAGGAGAGACTTCCTGAGGGTTCATGCTTCATCTTGGTCTTGAAAGATGAAGAATAGTTTCCCAGATGGCTAAGGAAAGGACTGGGGATGTCAGGGGGAGAAACAGGACTTTCTGGGCAGAGTCTGTATGGTGTGAGAAGGCAAGAAGGAGTGGAAGAACATGGTGCATCCTGAGGAAGGCCCATAGTTTAGAATGTCAGGACTCTGGAGTGCTTAAAGGGTGGGCCTCCGCCCAAGGCTAGAAAGGTAGAATGGAACAAATCGTGAAAGGGCTCCCACGCCCTGATGAAGAATGGGAACTTTACTTTGTAGGGATCAATGAACCGCTAAAGGATCAGCACTTCCAGTCTGGTGGCAGTGTGGAAGAGAAACCGGAGGGACTGAGATGGTAGGCTGTGGCACCTGGTGGGAGACTACTGCAGGCATCCAGAGAGGCAGGACAAGAGGCTGAGCTGAGTGGTTGTAGATACAGCAGATAGAAAATAGGGCTGACTGGACTGTGTGTGGGGGTGAGGGGTGGGGAGAGAGGGGAACGGTGGGGAGGAAAATGCAGGAAGAACTCTAGAAAGGCCCCTGGGTTTTGATTTGTGATACAGGGGGATGGCAGTGCCAGTCCCTGAGAGGGAAATGTAGGAAGAGGAGTAGGTGTGTGGGGGAAGAAGGGATGATGTATATCATTTTGGAAATAATGAGTCTGATCTGCCAGGGGTGACCCAAGTGGAGATGTCCTGCACCAGCTGGATATATGAATGTAGGTCAGGGCTGGAGGGGGCTAGAGAGACTAAGTTCAAATCTCTTTTCAGCAAGCAGCAGCATACACACAGCCCTGAACCTGGCTCTTTGAGTGGAGACTGCTCTAGGCAGAACTCTGAAATAGGTCAGGTCTGTCTTTGATCTCCTGATCTTTTAGTGCGCATTATTGGCTGCTATTTTTATGTGACCCATGTCTACCTTTTTAGCCCTACCTTCTACTATTTTTTCACATTCATCTCTTATGCTAGCTACATCAAACGTTGTGCAGTTTTATGGGTAGTTTACACTATTTCATGAATACATAATGCTATTCCAAGTTAGCGTGTTCACATCTGTCTACTGCTTTGAATTCTCTTCTCACTTTTACATCTAATTGAAATTTCACTCAGTCATTACCTCCTCTAGGAAGTCTGCCTGAATTCCTTGTCCTTTTTAGGTAACTTGTTATTCATAGCCCTTAAGTGGAGGGTGTGACCAACTTTATATCATCCCAGGACATTTATGATGTGTTATAAATTTAATATTTTCTACAAATAAAATTACTTGTTGACTACTTACAATATCCCATGTAAATGATTTACCTGTAAATATTAATGGGAGTATACTATACATATTTTTTAGACCTACTTTCTTCAACAAAAATATACCATAAACATGTTCCATGTCAATAAATACATGGCTTCACTCTTCTTTACCGCTACATGGTGTCTTGTTTATGTATGCACTCATTATATTCAACGATTTTTTGAATAGTACTTATTTCCCTATCTTTCAGTGTTTACATGTACTTCTCTGTCTTTTCTTACAGATTGTAAGGTCCTTTGCCAGTACAGGCTGAGTTTTGTTGGGAGGCAATTCTCCATGGATTGCTTGTTTCCTGCACCCAATGACACCAGTGGCACTGATAGCCCTTGTCCTGGAGTATTTTCAAAGGATGTTTGTACAGCCAACAGCTTTGCAACATAGAGCGGCTCCCTCTGGAGCAGAGGGTAGTCCTGATTACTGCCCAGTATAACAAGGATAATGTTCAACAAATAGTAAATAAGTCCTAGAGATCTAAGGCACAGTACAGTGAATATAGACAAAAATATTGTATTATAATCATCAAACTTGCTAACAGACTAGATCTTAATTATTCCCACCACTAGAGAGAATTGATAATTATGTGAGGTGATAGAGGTGATAATTATGGCTATATTGTTAATCATATTACAATATACAAATGTATCAAATCAACATGTTGTACACCTACATTTAAACAATGTTATATGTCAAATATATTTCAATTTTTTTAAAAAAAGGATAATGTTCTCCAGAGCAAAGGTCAGGCAGGGTTGCTTGCAGCCTATTGTAAGAGATTTGAGTTTCCTAGGCTCAGACTTTGTCGACTGTGACCCAGACCTCATGCAAGCTGGGGAGTGAGTGAACTGATGTAAACAGGAAGCTCAGCTTGCTTCCTGTGCTGTGAGCAGCATTGTCTCTGACTCAGTTGTCTAGTGTCCTCTGCCAGCATCCATGAAACTGTGGCAGGGTCAGGTGTCAGCTTGCAAGTAGGGATAAATCTCAGACCCCTCACAGTTGATCTCTTAGCACTGACTGTTATTCTTGCTAACAAAGCTAATGCTTACTAAGTCCTTACTATGGGCTAAATAGTACATGTATTTTTTTTCTTTTAGTTGGCACACAATCATGAGTAGAACGTTATTTTCCCATTTTATAGATGAGCAAATCGCGTGGAGATGTAAATAACTTGCCAAGAGCCCATCATCAGGAAGTAATGGCGTTGGGAGTCAAACCCAGGTCTTTGAGTCCCAAGGAGTACCTTCTCGTCTCGTTACAGAATAGCTTAACATGTAAATCAGCCCAGGGGACTTTAGTTCTGTAACTGGGCCAATTTCTTAACCCAAATGAACGAATTCTTTGGTTTAAAGAAAATAAACACAGGGGAGGGGAGCTATTTTTGGGTAAGGAGGCCTTCCTCACACCCCTCACATCAGGTGTATCGCGTAGGTATACTCAGCCTGGCTGAGGGCAATAGAACGTATGTATCGGACATAATTCCTGCTCTCAGGGATCCTGTAGTTTTGTTTGCGAGGTGAAATTCCGCCACAGGAAGCAATCAGAGGGTAAGACAGAATTTAATTAGGCTCCATCTTGAATGGTTCAAGTAATAAGGAAATTACGAGTTGAGGGAGAGGCGAGATCAATGAGGGCTGGTCCGTTCATTCGGGAGGGATGCATGGAGGAGGCGAGGCTTGAGCAGAGTGGGGAGGAAGGGAAAGTCAGTTCCAGGTGGGGTCAAAACACTGAAGAAAAAATTCGAGGAGAAAGTGACACACTTGCTATGTGTTCTAGGAAAACGTACTTTCTGTGCCTGCTCTTCTCCATATATGAAAAGAACAGTTTACAGTTTTGTGTCTTTTAAAAAACCATAACATACAACCACTGGAAAAAAAAAAATCCAAAACATACTCACACAAAGAAACAAAGCCCACCGCGATATTTTCTCATTTGCACTTCACTCCGAGTTTGGGAGCCTGTTTCCCCTGGTGTGGATGTTCCCACAGGCTCCTGCATTCTGAACTTGATTGGATCCCTGCAGTGCAGTGTACCTCAGACTACCTTTTTTAGACCACTTGGAAGTTTTTCGATTTATTCAGCAGAATATATCAGTCTGTCAGCTTTGGAGAGCTGGTGCCTGCAGAAGATATATCTTTCCTCTGCAGGTGGCACTGGCTGCCAATTTTTCTTTGGGGTGAGCTCTTGTTGGGATGAAGCCCTCTCTGGTTTGAGCCACTAGTCACACGTGAGTTCATCTCCTTTTCTGTCTACTGTGCTATCTGGATAATGGCTATACCTGCTGTGTGTGAGTGGAGAGAGGAACCTATTGTGCTATTATTTCTTTGCTTTGTGATTAGCAAATCGCTTTTTGCTTAAACTGGGTCATCCCAGCTCTCTTTTCTGGCCTGAGCAATTTATCTGCCTCTGTCATTTCCTAGATGTTGATATCAATGTCACTTTGCTTCAGATGGTGTCCCTTGAGTCCTTGAAGTTCCTGCTATCTGTCTTCTCTTTGATTGTTCTCCAGCCTCTCTGCAGAATGGCCTCCCTCTCCTCCTGCTGTCTGTCCTCATCACACAAGCAATCTGGTTCAGCTGAACTGCCATGAGCCTTCCCTGCCAGGCTTCGGTGAGGAAGCAGAAAGATTTCCTCTGGGATTGTCAGAGACCTCTAGAAGGTGCCTCCATTGACTCCCGATAGCGCATGACAGAGCCTGAAGGCAAAACATACCCACTGCTGTCAGTTTTACTAAGTGGACTTTATAAGGTGACACTGACATCAAAAGTAATCATGGAGGAAGGAAAGGACTTCTCTTTCGTTTCTGGGTTTTCCTCTTCCACTCTTTCTCTGCTCTTTCTGAATGCCAATTTCCTTTTTCTCTTCTGCACAGCAAGTTACCAGGAGGTTAGTTAATGTTTTAAAAAATTCCACCAAATGAATTATAATTCCAGGCTGAGTTTTGAGACTTACTAAGTTCTAGTAATGGAAAAGTCCAGAAGAGGCTATTGAGCCCCTTTCCCCTATTTCTGGGTCAAGAATCCCAGACAGATGGGTTTTGAGGCTGTTTATAGGTATCTTGTAAAAGAAGCCGCAGGAGGAGAATCTGGCTTCTGGTGGATGGGTCTGTATTTAATAAGTAACAGTAATAATGAGGATTGTACACTATTAATAACACAGTGAAGAAAAGGATTGGAGAATTATGGTAGCTAATGGTCTGAAGAACATTTACTATAAACCTGATTTTATGATACATTTTAGAACAGCACTTTCATCATAAATATTCACTCTCTTGTGACATGTTGCACATAAAGTCTGATCCCAGGGACATTTTTAAAATACCTTTTAAAATTATAGGAGACAATAAGAGATAGCGTTCATGTGTGAGGGACGTTCTCTTAGGTTTTTGCCACCCTTGGAGGAGGAATCCTCAATCAAATTATTTCTACTCAAGATTTACCCTTAGGGAAACTCACAGTAAAGTGAAAAGGTCAACTCACTGAGAATATTTTTAACTTCTATAAAAGGACCAGACATTTGCTCAGGTGGGAAGTGGCTCACAGGTGTCTTGTTTTTAGATTTCATTATAATCATAAGGAGTTTTTGCTATTTCTAAGTTAAAGTGGTTGGTCTTTTAGTCGTACCATCTTGTCTCTTCTCGGCCTCTGCTCACAGGTGATGGCAACGCTTACCCCACTCTTCGTAGGGGGTTCTGATATTAGTGAAAACTCCTTAACCCCACCCCAGGCATGGTGGGCTGGGCTGTAATTTCAAGCACGGCTGCACCTTCCTTAGTTCCTAGGGCATGTTTTAATCTGGGATCGAATAACCATGGCTTCCCTGAAAGCAGAAACAGACAGGAGAACTTACTTGTATTGCAACTCAAAATTGAAAATTGATAAAGCTGAATTTTCTTTTTTTATGAAAAAAATAAATAGAAATTTTAATATTTTCTTCTCAACTCATACGGATTACCTTATATGGGGGGACACCATCTTGGAGACCACTATTTTTGATAATGTAATAGAGTTGATAATCTAAAAAAAACTGTCCCTCCATTTAAGGTGAGTCATTTTATTTTATGGTAGTGAATGTAGAGTAAAGATGAGCATCGTAGTCAAGAAATCCCAGTAGGTCCTCAATAAGGTAGTTATGACTCCTGACAACTATTTAGAATCACCTCATTTAACTCTGTTACTGTTGTGGATTCTGTTGTGGACAATTTTTTAAGGAATTAAGTTCTAATTAAGCTGTTAAAACTCAAATATTCATTTGCTGATGTGTAGTGTTAAACCCATTAAGTAACATTTTTGAGAAATGCTATCAGTCTTTTATGCATCTAATGTGTCCAGATAAAATAAAACGCCTGGGAACTGAGCTCGTGAGCTGCAAGATGGTTCTGATGAAGACACAGCTACGAATGCTCGGAGACTGTGGGAGAGCTGAAACGTTTACGAATGTAATTGATCTTTGAAGACTGGTTCAAGAAAAATGGGCAGAAAAAAGATTAAGGATGTTATTTTGGAGAGAGAAAACATCTAAAACAGAACGTCTGATTACTGCCCTTTGATTTTAGATTGCTAAAAAGACTTGTTTCTTACATAAATTTGTAAGTCACTATTTTATGTAATTATAGGACTAGAATTAATTTCTTTGTAAGCACTTTCTTAAAATCTTAGGGTATAATGTATTTCACTCTGGGAAAGAAAGTGATGGCTTCCTCTAATCCAGGGATATATGTGAGACACTCTGTTTTCTCTATTTCTTTCCTTTAAAGATTTTGCACTTGCCTTCTAACTTTTGAAGCGTAAGTCATAGAAGAAGCAGTGGCTTCTGTGTTATAGAGACACCAAAAGGACCTCCTGATGTTATTTGCAGGAATAATTGATGTTAAAACCATCTTCAAATATGATTTAAGAATTTTTGAGATGTATCTGAACTATTCAAGTTTATTTGTGTGAAAGAGGCTAGCATCAGGAGGTGTAACTTCTTAAGACAGAAGTCTGTTAAATTTTATCCTGTGTCTTTTTTCGTGGCATTGTGTAAAATCAGCAAGTGTATTTGGGAATAAGTACAATGAAGACTCTTTCTCATCCTCAAAAGCTTCTTGATAATGACATTCTCTTCTTTCTGACTTATGTTGTGAGGCTGAAGCATTAAAAACGTTGAATGTATTCCATTCACATACTATCTATCCCTCGGACATCAAGTGGATTTTGAATTCTCTTATAATGTGAGAATCACATCTTTTATTTGTCAAAGTGCTAGTCAGCTTTTGTTCCTTTAGCATTTTAAAAAACTTGTATCAAAATCTATTAATGCTTTCTATGACCTTCCTACAGATGAAAAGGCAATAAAAAATTTTTCCCTAATATCGATTGAAATTATTGCTATGAAAATACTGAGTGAACTACTGTACAATAGGAGCATGTGTTTGACTTTCCAAAAATTAAAGCTTAATTAATAGGCTTATATTGATTATTGATCAGTGGCAAATCTTTAGAAATGTCCCTGAGTTTTCATATTCTGGAAATTGTTTGTAGGGTATTTTATAGCCTCTGTAGAGACTTTTCAATTTTACTGGTAAAAAGCAGTGGTTGCCAAGCATGCTGACCATCAGAATCATGACGGGTGGAGAATAAGCTCTCCAGCCCACCCTCAGAAATTCTGATTCAACGATCTGCCGGTAGGGGTTGGGAGAGCAGGAGTGAGTGTTTTACAACTCTCCCCATGTGATTCTGGTAATAAGCCAGATTTGGATTTAAGTATAGAGGTGGTTAAATTTTCTACTGCAGCAATTAGAAAAGGGAAACAAAAACAGCCTCATGTTTTTAGAAGGGCAGAATTTCAGGCAATTACAGTATCAATACATATAATAGAGGATATTTGCTTCAGTAGGCCGGCTGCTTATTACAATATTCTTGGCAGAAACAGTGTGATTTTGTTCCCAGGTCACAAAGCCTGGCAGACTTAATGAGATGGTCTAAGAAGACAGGCAGGCCCCTCAGAAAGAGAGTCAGCAGAAAGCCCACCCTTTCTAATCCTGGTGGATTGTGGGCAGGAAGACAGAGGGAGAGGAAAGTCCATCAACACGGTGTCTAATTCCCTTTTCCCCATTAAACTTTGATGCGGAGGAGCTTTACTTTGTTTCAACCAAATAGTTGTGAGAAGCAGCCCAGGCATGTTAAAGTGTGTGGCCACCTTCTCTGGACTTTTTAGGGAGGCTGCAGGAATTTGGGAGAAAACCAGCCTGCAGCTCAGTGCCACAGCTTGGCATAACACAAGTGGGATGGCATAAGTCAAAGAGAAGACCAGTTAGATATGTAACAGGAAGTTAAAATTCAAGTTTTGGGACTCACACAAGTAGAAATTACTGTATGTAAAATTCCAAAGTGAGGCGCTAGATTACCATTTACTGAATTTACAAAAGAAATGGAAAATACCAAATTTTATACCTCATAGGCCTCTCATCTAGGGGTCCCTCATCTACTTCAAGACCATAAAAAGATGGAGAAAGTGGACAGAAGGAGATTGTTGAGAAGGGGAGAGGGGTGTGTGTGTGTGTGTGTGTGTGTGTGTGTCTGGTGGGGTTCTATCTCCTCCATTTCAAGCTCGTTTTGGGAGGGGGCTTCAATGGGACCACTCAGAGAGTTTGACATGCATTCCCTGAGCTGGGGTAACACAGAGAACTGTGCCTGTCTGTGACAGCAGGATGGAGGAGGCAGTGTGAGAAGTGGCTAGCACTCCTGGAGTTGGGACAAAGGATGTGAGTGTTTCCCATGGTGGACCATGTGGGAAGGAGATCTTGCCCAGAGTTGGGAGGATGAGGGTCTTTTGCCAGTGAGAGTCCAAATTGAGTGAGCCACGTAAAAGTTAGGGACTCAGGAAGGGCAGTAGTCCATGTGCCAACAGGACAGAAATGGGGGTTCTCAGTGAAGGCAATCTCCAAGGAGCCCATGAGATCACTGGAGGAAGTCAATATTAAACACCTTCCCCAGAAGGCTCCTCACAGACAACGATGGTACCTGCCACTGTCCGTGTCCTTTCCCTTCATTCTTTCTCCCTCTGGGCCCAACCCTGGAGAGTTCTAAATCTTGTTACTATGCTGGTGGAAGAAAAGGCGTAGGATTAAGCACAGAAAGAGAAGGAAGGGCAAAAAGTAGTGGTTGCCAAGCATGGCTGACCATCAGGATCACGGGGGGTGGAGAATAAGATCTCCACTGTTTACCCTCTTTTCCCACTGCAGGTGGCCAGCTCAGGCCCAGCAAGAGGGAGGAGTGGAGATGCTAAAGTCACGTTTTGAGTTTTGATGATCACATAGAATAGCTTAATTTACCAAATTAGAGTGTTTTATAAATTGTAATGACTGAAGGATTGCTTATAAGTGTGAAAGAGTCTTAAATGCAGGAGAAAAGTATTTTCTCTTTTTGGCGAGGAAGATTGGCCCTGAGCTAACATCTGTTGCCAAGCTTCCTCCTCCTTTTGCTTGAAGAAGAATGTTGCTGAGCTAACATCTGTGCCAATCTTCCTCTATTTTGTATGTGGGACACCACCACAGCATGGCTTGATGTGCAGTGTGTAGGTCCGTGCCTGGGATCTGAACCTGCAAACACCTGGGTTGCCAAAGTGGAGCATGGAAACTTAACCACTATGCCACTGGGCTGGCCCCCAAAATTATTTTCTTAATCTAAAAAATGTTTAAAGGAAGGAGGATTAAAAATAAAAGTTTTCATCCCATTGGGTTTGTTCAATATACCAGTTTCAGATAGGCTGGTTATTAAAGGGATCTGGAAATGTCTGTATGCCCTGGGGAGAGATGAGGAGGTCAGAGGGGGCTGACAGGAGGTGGAGTGTAGAGGTGGCAGTATTCTGATACTGTATGCCTGGAGGCAAATGGGTGAGTTCAAGGACTTCAGTGAGGAGAGCCAGCCAGTCATCCCTCCCACCAAAAAATAAAAATAAATGTGATCAAATATTGACCTGAGTAGTCTGAGAACAAGACTGGACCAGTTGCTCTGCAGACATTACCTTTTCCCAACCTCCGATGCCTTGTGTGTCACACCCCTCACCATTCACCTGATGTCATCTAGAAGAGGAGGAGCGGAGGGATGAATGGAATATTGAAGATTTATTGAAGTCATATAGACAGAGACTGAATTACATGAAGAGAGAGCTTAGATTATTAGGTTAAACTAAGGTTACTGCATTGGCCTAAATTTTAGTTTTCCATACTAAATAAATTGCTGGTAGTGGTGGTGTGAGTTACAATTGTGGTTAAGAGGGGTGGTTATGAAAAAGATCAGAACAACATAAAAGGGGAAGAAGTTAGCATAGTGTGCGTGAATTTTTGACTTTTCTCTATTTTTGGCCTATTTTTCTTTTACTGTTTCATTTGAGGAAGAAGATAAATCAGGCAGCTGCTGTGGTACAAGCTGAATGCTCATTTCTTTCACCGATTTTAGGACAGTGTTAGAAATCTTACATTATTGTGTTTCTTGAGGCCGAGGAGAAAGAATCTGATGTGAGGAAGAAGAAACACAGCACTCGATGAGAGTGGGGGAGATGTCACAGAGGGGTTTGTATTTTTATACTGAGCAGTCAAAAATGACCAGTGGGTTCCTTTGAATTAGCTCTGTTTTGACTGGGTCAAGGGCCAAGTGTGTTTAGTTTTTTCAAAGAGAGAGAGAAAGAGACACTGAGAAAAAGAGATTGATTAATTATTCTAGGGGAAATAGTTTTCCTTGATTTTACCTCCAGAAATGGAGGCAAATGTATTGGAGAATGCAAAAATACATGGTTATTGTTAAATCATTCTTAACACTGCCATTTTCAGAACTTTTTTTTTTTTTGAAGAGAAAAAAAGAAGACTGAAAACCTCACTCCACAACAAACAGGAGACTGCCCAACTTCCTGGATCTCCTGAGGGAACCAGGGCATTCAGGTCCTCAGTGACCTCAGAAGTGCTTGCTGCCTTGTACATGGCTGCAGGACGGCAGGCTGTCTGTAAGAGTCATGGGTATGGATTTTTTAGGAAATCAGTCACTTTGGGTGATCAGACTGTGTTACAACAGACAAGGCATGCCCTTTCTCCTGGTTAACCTATTTATTTTCTCCTCCTGTGTTTATTAAAGAGTCTGTTCTCAAGGTGGGGAGGGCAATAGAGGCATATTATTTAGACCTAACAAATGGTTGATCACATAACTCTTTTTCTCCAACACTTTGGTGGAATATTTTTGGTTTTAGCTTTGAGGCTTATTATTATTAAAAGAAAGAAAAGGGAAAAAACTTACCGTCTGAGCTTATTGGGCTCTCACGATCTTGCATCAGTATGTTTCTAAAAACCCATTAAGCATCCTGATTAGTTTGGGAGATGGTGTAAAGATTGTTGCATTACCAGTTACTGCAAGTGAACATTAGATGCAGAGTTTGTCACGGTAAAATGCACCTATCAGAAAATATGGGAAAATTATTATACGCCGCAATGGTTGATTCGGCCTAGGTATTGGACATAATGAGATATCTTTTAAAGGAAAGTATTCAAAAAGACAGATGCTGCAGAAGGGATGGCAGCTCAGCTGTGGTGGATGTGACCACAAAGTACAGTGCTGGATTTCTTAGGGTACACATAGAGAGATTATTTTCCTTACTGAATGGTCACACTTTGCATATGTTGGGAGAGCATCCTTAGTGAGTTAAGAAAAAAAAACAACAACAACATTCTTCTTCTGCATACTGATTGACATGGTATACATTTTTGGGGCTACTTTAATTGGAAGGTTTTATTAACATGTAACAGACAAAATTCATTATGCTCTGAAATAAGGATAATATGATGTGGCCTGAGTCAGGAATGCACGTGTATGTCTTGAAATCTTATTTAAAAAGCTAAAGTGGGTTTTCATTGCAAACTGATTTTTCTGGAGCCGGATCCTGTATGACATGCTCTGTTATGCAACAGCTGCTTATTTCAGCCTCATTTTCTTCTTGCTTGCTTTTCTCCATGGCATCCTTAGGAAGCCCGTTGAGAGGATTTCCGACCAAAAAAAAAAAAAGGACTCAGAAATCCAGCTTCAAAGCAACATTTGTGATCCAACATGCACTGGGATCAGCAGTGATTGGCCCCTAGAACGGGCTCCCAGGCTCTGCCCCCTCTCCCAGGAGCCATGGGTTTTGAATTGAGCAGGATTAAGCAGCGTTAGGAGAATAGAAGCTAGTCCTCCCCCCAGGAATGATGGCCTGGCTCCTCTACTCTGCTACCCTGAAAGGAACATGAGAGCTGTCGTGGTTTATATTTGAGGTTTTGTTTCATACATTTTGGGGGTGGAGGAAGGCCAGCATTGCCCTGAGTTCTGCATAGTTACAGCATGAACTGTGTGTTAGGGGCTCTTTAAATTTAAAATGGGGGTCTTTTCAAAGCAAAGGGCAGATAGGCATCAGTCCTCCCAGATGTTAACAGTGGCAATGTGTTTGTTTTTGAATATATTTGATTTAAGCATGCAGATATTTTAACAATATCTAAAAAATAAATATAGATAATATCTATAAATAATATATGACATTATTTATAAAGAATTTATATGACATATTTATAAAGAAGATGATTAAAAGCTTCTAAATTCTCACCTCATTACATATAAGAATTATGCCAAGTATATCAGGATGAGCATATACTATGATCTTTTTTTTCTTTTTTAAGATTGGCACCTGAGCTAACAACTGTTGCCAATCTTCTTTCTTTTTACTTCTTCTCAAAGTCCCCTAGTACATAGTTGAAGATTCTAATTGTGAGTGCCTCTGGTTGTGCTATGTGGGACACTGCCTGAGTGTGGCCTGATGAATGGTGCCATGTCTGTGCCCGGGATCTGAACCTGTGAAACCCTGGGCTGCCGAAGCAGAGCACGAGAACTTAACCACTCGACCATGAGGTTGGCCCCTACTGTGATCTTAATATTTGAATTGTGACATGATTCCAAAATTATGGACTAGCCATACAAGAATGTCTTGGTGGAATTTCAGCCATAGTGTTGGGAAATATAAGCCTGAAGGTGGATTGAGGTGTTCTCTGGGCCTGAAGATTAGGAGCAGAAATAATGGAGCCAATGGTCCCATTTATTCAATATTTGTTTTATTTTTCAAGGAAAATATGGCTTCTTTAAAATAGTGTTTTTAACTGACTCAAAAAATTTTTTAAGTTCTATAAAAAGTTGCATATCTCTCCCCTCCTCTTCCTTGGATCCCATCTCGCATGCTGTGTTTGCCTGCTCTCTCTGGTAACCGCTGCCATAGGTTTCTTGTGTATTCCCTCGGGGGCAGATTATGTTTCACTAGATGCCACAACAGCTCCCATCCTACCTGCTCGTTTGCAATGTGACTTTGCCACTCCCCCATTAAGAGAGAGAATCCATTTCCCTTCTTGAGTCTGATCTGCCCAGTGTTCTAAGCTTTTACAGGAATTAACTCATTTGAGCTTTACAAGAGCCATATGGGAAGGAACTATCATCACCCCCATTTTATAAATGAGACATCAGGGTTAAAAGCCAAAAGGTGACTTAGAAGAAACACGCATAAACTAGAAATCACAGTAGATACAGGAAGAAATGATAGAAACTTTAATCCACCCACAGCCCATGACAGATCAAGAGGAACACTAATAAACTGGAAGCACTTGAGAAATGTTGGTTATTATTAATATTTCAAATATTTTATTTCTCCTATTTTAATTGTTTTTCTTTTTTTGACTTACATTTTTTAAAATTCTCAAACATAGGATTTTCATTATTTCAAAAATACATTTCCCATTCTCCTTTTATCTTATAATTTTACCATTACTTACTTTCTAAGTCCTTAATTCTATTTCTAAATCTTTTTTTTTTTTTTAAAGATTGGCACCTGAGCTAACGTCTGTTGCTATCTTTCTTCTTTTTTTATTCTTCTCGAGGTGGATGCTTTGGAGTAAATATTAAAAGATAATATCCCTTGTTTTCATCTTTGGAAAAAAGAACAAACCAGAACTAATATTACCCATGGTTAGATTAAGGAGATTAGAGGGCAGAGAAGACTAGGATGAACAGAGGGGCCTTAAGATATATTGGTTACCTGCCGTTATCACAATTCATGATGGTAGCTTAAAGAGAACTTCTCTCATTTCCCGTCAACAGTTTGATAACTTAAAAATGATTTGATACACATGGTGTATTAGAAAATCTGGAAATCACCCTTTAGTGCTTCCTTTGACAAAGATTTCTAGGTAGTATATAAAACAAGACAACGTAAAACAAAATTAAGCAACAAAAAAAGAAACTAGTTAGTGCTTATATAAAACAAAAACGAGATGTGTCCACCTGCAATTTTATGATAATATTTAAATCCTAAAACCCTCTAAAAAAATCTAGTAAAATAAAACTATGTGAAAAGCACCATCAGACTGAGCAATAAGAATAGATTTTGAAATATAATTGCTTGAGGTAGAATTCTGGGGAGTGAGGCAGAGGACTGGTGGATGTGTGACACGTTTATATTTGCCAGCTTTGCAAAGGCAGATCACCTGCCTTGAATTTTGGACTGAACTGTTTCCCTGTGCCTCCTCACATGCTGCAGTTGATTTAAGAGTTTAAGATATTTGTGGAAGGTTTTATGCCTTTTGAATTGTTCAAAAACTTCACATGGTGTGTTCTAATCCTTTTCAATTTCTTTGTTTATTAATGCCAGAATTTACCTAAATATAGTCCACCCTTGTGTTTTTTAAAGGAAAAATGACAGACCTGTTTGTGCGTATTAAATTCCTTTAACAATACAGGCCATGTCCCTCTTGGTAAATTGCAAATTTGATTTCCTATGTTAATGTCCCTGCTAAGAAACAAGCAAGATGTAAGCATGGCCAGTCCGTTATTGACTTATCATCCTCTGCATCACCTTTAGAAACATGTCTTCACAATAATATAAGATTGTTTGCAATTTTGACATTGTGGACAACAATTAAGTGACCTTTAATTTGTGGGCAGACTTGATTATGAGCAAAACTAAATTGATATCTCCCCCAGTTATTCACGTTTATATTAAATTGTGCCTTAAATATTATGGTGAGAGTTGGAGTTATTAGTAATGATCTTTTGGTTAATCAGTTAACAATTGCTTTTGTGCAAAAAAGAGGGACGGAGTTCTGATTCTCCTTCTAAAAAATTTGTGCCATAGAATCTTTTTTTTTTTAAGGATTTTATGTTTTTCCTTTTTCTCCCCAAAGTCCCCTGGTACATAGTTGTATATTCTTCGTTGTGGGTCCTTCTAGTTGTGGCATAGTGGGATGCTGCCTCAGCTTGGTTTGATGAGCAGTACCATGTCCCCGCGCCCACGATTCAAACCAATGAAACACTGGGCTGCCTGCAGCGGAGCGCGCAAACTCAACCACTCGGCCACGGGGCCAGCCCCTGTACCATAGTATCTTGATAGCTGTTTTTGATTGGCTAGCAGCATAGCATCATATAAAACAATAAACATCTGATGATGACAGTGACGGTGAAAATCTTTTTGGCACTTAAAATTTTTATTGAAGGAAATGGATGAAATCATACTTTTGTACTTGCTCAACAAATTATTACCTAATCCAGAGTAGTAACAATATTTTTTAAAAGGCTTAAAACACTGTGACAATAATAACATAATAGGCTAGCACTTATTGAACACTTCACACGCACCAGGGACTTTTCCTAGGGCTTGACATATATTATCTCACTTAATTCTCACAACAAACCTTTTAGATAGATGACATCATTCTCACTTTTCAAATGAGGAAGCATGGTAGAGAAATTTGAACTTCTCAAATGTCTCAATAAGTGGCAGTGTTAGAATTCAAAACCCAGACATTTTGACACCAGAAAGCAAATATATACAATATTAGAAAGCTCAAGACTTGCTAAAAGCTTAGTGGAAGATTAATTTACTTTAAATGAAAATCTGTGAGAATATCATTAAGAAATTCTTGCACTCTTTTTTATGATGAGGCAGTGCAGGTCCTTGTTGGCACCAGCCTCCTGTAGTTGGAGGTGCTTGATATATTATCAATTTTCTTTTACAGGGCCAATGGAAATGGTGAGGCGCTCTCTCATTTCTTCCTCATCAAAAGGCTGGAATGCTGGTTTGTTTCAAAGTTGTATTTTAGATAAAATTTTGTTTTCTTTTTGCACACACCTTCCTTTGATGCTCCCTTCAGAGGCAACACATCTGCTACTGGCTTCTTCAAAGGGAATTTTCACAGAAAAATTAGAAACTTTCTTCCTTATATCAACATTATTAATAATAATTTCAAATGTGTTTGTGAGAGGATCAAGGCCAGTTTGAAAGATCAAAATAATATATCGTCCTTCCAGAATTGTTAACTTGTTTATTCCTTTGCAATTATTCCAAACTCTATCCTTATTCTTTGCAGGCCTATTCTCAGCCTTTGATAAACTGCTGGTACCATCTCTAGAAATACTACAGGTAGTTTTCAGACATGACACCATTCACATTTAGTTAGGCCAGCGGTGTTTAAAGTCATGCCTACAGGATCCTTTTCCAGTTCTTCTAGCTGTATCTTGATAAAATGTCAGCAAAATTTATAGGCTCTGTTTATAGCCAGAAGAGTGCTCCTATTGGTCTACTTCCGTAGTTTAGAATCACACCTTCAAAGGATCTTCTTGCAGCCTAAAGATATCAGCTCAACTGATACTTCCTGAGATACCGCTTTATGACATTGTAGAAGTGTGCTGGTAATAGAATTATCAAACTGGTAATTTCATTCTTGCTTTCCTCTGTAAGGTAACTGTGTCTTTCCTCTGAATCTCCTGGAATGCATCTTAGTTCGTGCTCTCCCCTGCAGGTCCCTTCATTTAGTGCGGCTTCTGCTTTTCCAGAGGGTGGCGCTTGGGAAGAACGTCTGAATCATCTACTTCAGGAGATAGGTTTTCTCTTCCGTTAGTCCTGTTGTCATCATCATCATCATCATCGCTGGACAAAATGGCTGGATCATTTAAGTCCAACAGACTTTTAAAGCAGGAGACAAAGGAGACTAATAGGTACCACAGGGGCATTTCTGTTGTACTTTCCTCTTGATTCAGGCTTCCGTCGTGATTCAGACTGTTTTCTTTCTTAAACATACAACCAATTGGGGCCAACTTAATCTTACAGGATTCATTTCAATTGTTTATAGACACGAGGTGAGTATTTTCTCCTTTGAGCTGCTGCTTTTTCTCGTATCTGTCCACTAGCATGAGGAAAACATCCTCCATGAACGTTGCAGAAAATAACGCTGCAATTTGTGTATTTTCACTTAATTTCTAATCATTGCCCAACGCGTGAAGCCTAATTAGGTGACCCTCCAAAGTTTTAAAACTGCCGGTCTCGTGTCGTCTTGCATATGTCTTCAAAATGCAATCACCAGAACTGCTAACAACAATTTTGGATGACAACTTGACTGCCAGACAAGTCGTTTCCTGGCGTGGCCCGGCTCGTGCTGGCCGCCATCCCTGCCTGCTGCTTCCCTCCTCGTGCGCGGCCCAGACCCCGTGGCCTCGCCCGGACCAGGGCCAGGACCAGGGCCCGCCGCAGACGGCAGCCCCGCGAGCTTGGGCCTCCTCCGGCCTCAGGCCTCCGCGACCCTCAGGCACGTTCGCTCCTGGCCGGCCTGCCGCAGAGGCCGCGCGCCCATCCCCCGGGGGGGACTGCATCAAGCGGGCCACGGGGACAGGTGCGGCTCCTCTGCCACCGCCTCCCGTGATCGCTGCAGCGGCTGTGTCCTTAATAGAAGCCCGAATCTGCCCTATAATTATTACCAAGAGGAAGCGATGTAGGTTTGTTATGCTCAAACTGAGGCTGTCCTTTGTGATCATTGCTCACTTTTAACCGGCTTATGTTTAACCTTCCTGCCCTTGTAGCCACTTAGTCCACTCGGTCAGGTTTGCACTTAGGGATCAGTTCATCTTGGAAGAAACAACAATAAATGGTGCTGCTCAACAAGGCCACTCCTAGACCCATTACTGAGAGGCCCCTGGCACGAGCCTTGTGCCTGAGGACCTATCACAAACTCATAAAAACACATTCATAAGCACACGAGCTCAGCCCTGGCACAGTGGATGTAACTCCAGCCAAGCACTTTTGTTACTCGCACTTTAAGCCCCAGGGAAATGCTTCTCTGTGACTCTTGTCCACCATCTTGGATTGAAAGGCAATTGAATCCCAGGGCCATGGGGGTTGTGGATTATGCTGCTGCCAGGACAGGAGATACACGCTGCTTTGGAGTGCAGGAGGATTTGTGTGGCAGTCACTTAGGAAAGAGAAAGACAAATTAATTAGTTTGTCTAAGCCACCATCTTTTCTTGACTACTTTGCAATAGTCTCATCTACTCCTTCCATTTTTGGCGCTTTTTAATCCATCCTCCAAATCTTTGTAAGTGTAACTCCAACCCTATCACTTATCTAATTAAAACTCTTGAATGGCTTCAGGTTCTTCTTTACACCCCTGGCCCATGTCTCCTTGTCGCGTGGTATGTCTGCGTCTTCAGGGACATTATGTTTCTGCAGATCAGCCTTCTCCTTGTGCCGGGAGAAACCCAAGCTCCTTCGCACTTTAGGACCTTGCACATACATCCTGTTCCTTCTTCCTTGAAATGCTTTCCACCCAACTCCTCCGCTTCACTGAACGAACTCCTTCCTATCTTTAGGTCTTACTTTAAAGCTCAGCTCCATAGGGAAGGCCACTCTGACATCCTAGTCCAGGTTAGGTTTCTTTAAAACACTTTCATAGACTCTTAATCACTCTTAAGACTGTTTCCTTCATAGGACTTATTACAATTTTAATTGTGTAACATTTTATCCCAATAGTTTTCTAGTGTATTTCTTCCCTATAAATTGATTCTTTCAAGTGTATCTACAGTCTGTAGACTGATGTCTGGCACAAAGAATGCACTTGGTTTTTCTTGGCCAGGACAACTTTAATTGTGTTGCTTAATAATGCCACTCTTAGGTCTATGGCCTAGAGAAATGAATGAACGAAGAATGCCACTAACCGATTGCGTGATCTCTGGCATGTCGATTGTGTGATCTCTGGCATGTCTGGGTCTCAGTCACTTCATATTTTAATTGAAGATGATAATTCCTATAAAATAGCTGCTTTATGGAATTGTTAGAAAAACATTTGAAGTTACACCACCCCCCAAATACAGATATTTTCATCAATGATAAATGTTTATGTCTGTACTGTCAAATATATAGGTATAGCTATAGTTTGGAATGAGTGTATATATATATGAGTATATATGTATATCAGTTAGGGTGAAGTATCAGTAAACTGGACTCAAGTGGGTTTAAAAAATACCAGGATGATTACCTCCCTTAGCAAGAAGTCCAGTGGCAGGGCAAGCTGGAGGTACAAGTAGTCATGACTTGGACTCTGCCTCTGTCATTCTCTCTGTTTCAGCTTCCTCTGTGGGTAAAGCTTGCTTTCAGACCCACAGCATGATGGCTATAGCAATTCTTGACATAATATTCAGAGACAACCACATCCAGAGAAAGAATATCTATTTCTGTAAGTCTTGGAAAGGGGAGAAGACTTTCCCAGATGTCCTACAGCCCAGGAGACTTTCTCTCCTGTTAGAATTGCATCAAATTCCTGTCTTAAACCAACCCTGGGCAAGGGAATAGGACTGTCATGCTTGGCATCATCCAAACAGGCTTCAACTTTTTGGTTGCTAGTGGTGCCACCCTCTCCTGAGTCATGTGGATCTGTAGAGAAGGGTGGATAATAGAACAACATTGTAATTGTTTCCAGAAGGAAGGAGGAGGGTTGAGGGCATGGATGTTGGGTAGGCAACCAACAGTGTCTGCTACATAATATGTCAGATATATACATTTAAAATTATTTTTCTTATTCATAGAGTTCAGAAGATTTTTAGGTCACGTAGGCAGTGTGGAAAGATGAAATATGGTAATGTCATGTAACATTTTAGAGTACAGAGTATTAGGATTACTAGCAAATGATATCATTAGCAAGCCAGCCCATGCTGGTATGCAGCAGTGAAGAAGGTTTCTCTGCTGTGTAGGTAAAAGTCATATCTGATTATAAGGTAGAGGGAAATATAAAATAAAGGGTGCCATAAGCAGTGACAACTGTCAGGGATGACATGCATATTCTCCATCCCCTCCCATGCTCATTGCAGACATAGCTAATTGATCACCGCGGACTCCTTGCTGAGTGTGGACATGGTTTGGAGTCCTTTTCAGACAGCTCCTGACTATCAACTGGAGTAGATTCTTCAAAGAAAGCCTATCCACCATCTATGACATAGACGTGTTACAGAACTAATTTTTTATACCAAGAGCAGAACAGGCATATATGAAGCAGAATGAAATCATTTCAAATTAAAATCAGTAAAGATATGGGCCGAAAGCAGAGGAAATAGAAATATGAGTAGTAGTTTTATGCAACCGTGGCTTTTGGTTGAGTGGCCTTTGAATCAGGCCCTGCAGGATGCAGAGATTTTGTTGATGAGTGGATGAAAAGGGAAGAAAAAGAAGAGACAGGCAGGGTATTAGCAAGGACAGGTAGGCAATAGCATCAATAAATATTTTGTTAAAATATTGAGATGAAAATGTGTGTCCCCAGCCTTCTCTTCTCTGTGCCCTTTTCCTTCATTCTTTGGCACTTTGTCCTCATTCTGTTTGCCCTCAGTCAAATCCCCATGTCAGCAAAAGATCTGACCAACTCATTCATACGAAACAGCACATGATTGATAAAGCTCCATGAGAAATCTTCCCCTGAACTGTTTGGAATATTTGTTAGACGCAAAGCCTCAAGCTGAAGGTGTGAACTTAATAAGGTGTAATCTCACAAGCTAGTGAGGTGGGAGTAGGGTAAGGGCAAGAGATATTGTGGGGACACAGAGGCTTCCCCTGAGTCTATGAAATCATACCATGTAGGGAAATATTGAATAATGACAACAATAGAAATATTTTGGGTAAAGACAATTTATTTTGCCTATAGTGCCCAATGCTTAACAAAATGGCTTTATTGAGATGTACTTCATATCCCACACTATTTAATGATTTAAAATGTACATGTCAGTGATTTTTAGGATATTCATAGAATTCTACAACCATCACCACTATCTAGTTTTAGACATCTTCCTTACCCCGGAAAGAAATCGTGTACCCATTAGCAGTCATTCCTCCAATCTCTGGTAACTGATAATCTACTTTGTCTCTATGGATTCTCCTCTTCTGACCATTTCATATAAATGGAATCATATGATATGTGATCTTTTGTGACTGGTTTATTTCTCTTAGCATAATGTTTTTAAGGTTCATCTATGTTGTAGCATCTGTTCCTACTTCATTCCTTTTCATTGTTAAATAATATTTCATTGTGTGGATATTCTATATTTTGTTTATCTATTCATTAGCTGATGGACATATGGGTTGTTTCCACCCTTTGTCTATTATGAATCAGGTTGCTATGAATATTTGTGTACAAGTTTTTGTGTGAACATATATTTTCCTTTCTCTTACATATATACCTAGGAGTGAAATTGCTGGGACCTATGGTAACTGCATGTTTATTAACCTTTTAAGGAGCTGCCAGACCATTTTCCAAAGCAGCTGCACCATTTTACATTCCCACCAGCAATGTGTGAGGGTCCCAATTACTCCTCATCATCACCAATGCTTGTTTTTATCTGTCTTTTTGAATGTAGCCATGTTGGTGGGTGTGAAGTGGTATCTCACTGTGGTTTGGTTTGCATTTCCCTGATGGCTCGCCCAATACTTTTTGCACCCTCCTCCTTCAGCCACAAAATAGACATGGTTCCATTGTTTTTATCAAGTGAGATTTCTACTTTTTTCCTTTTCCAGCTAACCACCAATAGAGATGAACACAATCGATAGCAGCTTCCCTTTAAACAATACCAATCTGTTCCTGATTTGGATGGTTGATGCTCAAGATCTATTCAGGTCAAGAACAGGAATACTGTCCAAAAATTAAAGTCTAACTTGGTGTGTGAGAACAGATAGCAATGAAGAGAAACCGAAAATCCCGGCTCTGCTCCACACGTCACTTCAACCTCAGTATATTGCTAAATGGCCCTTCACTGTAATTTGAAAGGGTGGGAGAGCCATGACTATCCTAAAACTCTTGTAGGAACTGAGAAAGGCGAGTAGTCTACTCCATTTCCTTAGATCTTCAGAACATGAGTAGCATTTCAACACTGCATAAAATCTTCGTATTGCTTTATCACCAGTCAGAAGGAGACTAATGCAAAATGCTACCAGAACCCCTGGTGCAGGAGAGTCTCTGTTTCCTGAAGTTTGCTTGACTGACTTCATTGTGCCATTCATGCCTGAGGTGTTTACTGAGGTCACCTGCTCTTAGGGACTTTAGGCAAGTCTTTGTCGCAGCAATTAACTTTGAGGAATTTCGTTTTTATTGTTATTGTTGGTGGTTTTGTATATTATGTGTATTACGCTTGTTAATTATATTGTAATCTTAATAGCTATCCAAAAAGTGTTAAGCTCCAGGCAGGAATCTTTGCTTTCTTCACTGATATGTGCTAATCCTCTAGAACAGTTCCTGGTATGTTGTAAGTACTCAGAAATATTCGTTGCATGGAGTGCTTCTTATATCTGGTACATAATAAATGCTCAGTAAATGTTAACTGCTATTTTAAAGTGCAAGTTTTAGGTTAAGCACATTACGACAGATACTTCACTTAATCCTCCTACCAACCAAGAAAGATAAATATTATTATTATTCTATTAATTTTACAGATGAGGAAAGGAGGAGCTCGGAGAGTTAACTAATGTGCTCAAGGTCACACACAAGAGCTGTGGTTGGAACCCAGCCATGCCCACCTCCTAAGCTTGTGCATCTCCTAAGCTTATGCATCTCTAAACCTGTGCCCTTATTCGCAGTGCTCCTCTGCCTTCACTACTGAAGAAGAGACAATCAAAGCCCCGTGCCCTTTTATCATTGCCTGGCAGCCCCAGACCTGCCGGATGTTATGATTTAAACAGAAGAGGAGTGCTGTTGTGTATGAGCCGTCTCTCCTTGCTCTGCAGCAGACAGTCCTTTGAAGTGGAGAGAACAGATATTCAGGGAATAGGAAAAGGAACTTCAGACTCTTGAATTTCACATGAAAAGCTGTCAGTTAGTGTTATTGATCCACCCCACATGTAGCAGCTGGTAAAGGGTTTGTTTTAACTTGCGTTTCTCCTGACGCTTGGAAGTTTTGCTACACTGTAATCACAGCATTGAGAGACTGCTTAAACTCAGCCTAATCCTTCTGATGTGTTACTTTAAGAATTTATACTAATGCTCCCTTCTAATAATAACAGCTATTCTCAAGAGTGAAAAGAGGAAATCTAATGTAGCTGCTTATTTCAGGAGGAAACAACAAACACTTTTCCTGAGAATCAAGAAAAGCATAAAAACAAAAATCAGTGCTGACTTGTAATTTAGTTTCTTGGAGCCACTCCTATGCGAATAAGTCTTAGTGACTAATTATAGCCAAGAAAAATATCTGATATGTACAGATTTGATGAAATTAGGCCAGACATTTAAAAAATACATGAGGCTACTGGCAAATGAGGTTTTTAATAAAAATTGAAAATAGTTTCTGCCACAAATGCTAACTTGTCTGGAAGCAGGATTGGAAATTTGTGGGTTATTACAAGGTTTGTTTGTTTGTTTGTTTGTTTGTTTGTTTGTCTGAGGAAGATTCGCCCTGAACTAACATCCACCAATTTTCCTCTATTTTGTATGTGGGTTGCCACCACAGCAGGGCCACCTGGGGAATCAAACCCAGGCCACGTGCCTGGAACGTGCAGAACGTGCCAAACTTAACCACTAGGCTACGGGGCTGGCCCCTACAAGGTCTTTTTTAAAAGCTGAAACTTTTAAGGACATTCTGCAGGCCAGATCTAGTCAGTATTCTTTGAGGAATGGTACATTTTCTGGTACCTGTGTTCCTCAGCATCACAGACACCTGTGGTGAAGTTATAGTGAATGCTGCATGGCTGAGGAAAAGCAGAGTATTTAGCAATTACCAAGAGAAAAAGAAGCAAAGCTGGGGTGATGTTTCCCTAAGCTCATTTCTTTATCTCAGTTCATTTCCTGGACGGTTTTTCAAATAGGAAATCTGACAGCAGAGGGCATTCTTGTGGGTCTGCCAGGCCTCCTTTCCTTTTATGATTATGATTATGATTGTTATTTTTAGTGCTGTCTGGATGTGGTTGAGTTTGACATGCAGCCTGAGCTAATCAGTAAAACTTATATCCTCCTGGACACAGGTGTTGATTTAGGAACAGGCACGTGACCCAATTTGGGCCAGTGGAATTGAGGTCTGGGACTTCTGTTCAGTCTGTTGGGTGAGAGGAACCCTTCTTTTCTGCTTTTCTTGAGAAGTCTGAGGCTGCTGGCAGCCATTTTATCCGCTCTATTGTCACTGTGAGCAGAGTGGCTTCCTAGGGGTGGCAGCAACACAGAGGGAAGCAGAGCCAGGTCTGGGGAGAGACCGGGTCCTGGTGACATGTTCCAGCCCTTAGATGCAGCTGTGTTCAAAATCGTCCTTGTCCTCTGACTCTTAAGCGCCATCAGCCAATAAATGCCCTCACTCTATTATTTTTTTTTTTTAACCGATTTGACTGGGATATTCTGTTCCTTGCAACTGAAAGCAACTGACTGATCTGGTGAGATAATTTTTAATTTAATTGACCCCTTTCCACCTCTCCCACCAAAGATTCACATACTTACACACTAAGGCTGCTTACAATGGACTTTATAGCACAATCCTGGTCATATGTAAAGGGTATATCTTCTACTGCTGAGCGTCTAATTAGATATATTATTTCCTCTGAGTATTTGGGGGTGTGTCTCTTGTTTGGAAAAATGGCAAAATGCCTTGGTAATAAGATCCTGATGTAGCTTTATTCTGTGTGAGTTTTCATTTAGTGGCAAATTGAGTAAGAGTATAGTCTTTATTTTCCGATCTCAGACAAAAACAGGATGTTCTTATGGTCTCTCTTAGGGCCTATCATAGCATTGTAGATAGTAAGTGTTATGGGTGAAATGTTTGTGTACTCCCTAAATTCGTATGTTGAAATCCCAAACCTAAATATGATGGTATTAGGAGGTGGGACCTTTGAGGGGTGTTTAAGTCATGAGGGTGGAGCCCTCATGGCTGGGATGAGTACCCTTATAAAAGAGACTCCAGAGAGCTCTCTTGCCCCTTCTGCCATGTGAGGACACAGAGAGAAGACAGCCATCAGTGAACCAGGAAGTGGGCTCTCACGAGACACCGAATCTGCTGGCAACTTGGTCTTGGACTCCCAGGCCTCCAGAACTGTGAGAAACAAATGATTGTTGTTTAAGCCACACAATCTATGGTGTTTCTGTTATGGCAACCCAAACAGACTAATACAGCAAGCAATCCATAAATATGTGAATAATTGTTCATTCGTTCCTGTTAATTAAAGTCTGACAGTTTCTTCTCACTGTCTGGGAAGAAACATTATTATTGAAAGAAAATTCAATGTCAGCGTCATTAGAATACTTTTTCTGTTTGTGCTTTGGTCTGAACAAAAGAAAGGATGATGTATCTTCCTTGACATTTTCTTATACCTTAGATCAAAGATTGTTTGTTAAGATTTATACCCTGTGTGCTTTATTTTGTCTTTGGAAAATATATTTAATTTAAAGTATTTTAATAGGTTTATATTTTATTTAAAAAGCTATACTTGTATTAGTTGGGTTTCAATCATGGAAGCGGAACCACTATGGGCTGTAGGTTAGGGATTTACTATAGGAGTTAGAACTTACACAGCTGTGGGAGGAGCTGCAAAAGAACAGGTCCAAGAAGGAATCTGAAGGATCAGAGAAAAAAAATCATCAAGCAGTTAATGCGAAAAGTCAAGGATGGCCAGCTCCCAAAACGAGACTGTGAAGGGAAGGTTCAGGGAAGAAACCGTGGAGAGCTGTAACTCTGGGTAGCTGATGTCTCTGTGCATCCACCACCAAGCATCTGGGGGTGGGCCTGGGGCTGCTGTGGAGAAGAAGTGGTAAATTCAGAGCAGAGGACACCAGGACAAACTGGAAGCTGCTGCCAACCCTACCTCGGTCTATCCCTGGGTTTAACCACAGTGACCCTCAGAGAATCATGGCTGGACTTCAGTTACGCTTCCTAAGTCTCATGAACATTCCTCTTTAGGCCAACTGCTATCTGGGAGCATACAGGGAAAGGGATTTTGGGAACATAATTCTAGCTTTACCACCGTATTTGCTCTTCACATTTTAATTTATGATTAATTTCAATTTGAATTAGAGTGCTATGCAAAAGATAGTCACAAGAAGGAAATGTTGATAAAAAACTAATTTCATATTCCAGTATAAATATCCATGGACACACAACTAATTATATAGCACAGCATGATGGTTGGAGGCAGTGGGTTAGAGTCAGGTGGACCTGAGCGTAAGCCCTGGCTTCACCATTTTCTACTTGGACAATAAAAAAAATTCCTGAAGCCTTAGTTGCCCATCTGTGAAAGAGAGATGCCAGTAATATGTACTATGTAGAGTTGATGAAAGAGTTAAGCAGATGTGTTGGACTTAACATAGTGAATGGCAAGTTGCAAGCATGCTTGAGTTACTATTGTTGTACTATTGCCTACATGGATGTCAACTCTCATAGGGGAGCCGAGGAAGGAGTGAGTTTTAAATGACAGCGGTCAGTTTGGATGTGGCTTCTTCCTCAGGCCAATTCCACTTTCCCACACACTTTTAATTTACTGGTGATTATTCTTATTCATTTTGGATTTCCCAAAAATGTAGTATATGTGTGCTCACCTCGCCGTAAGCCTCATGGGTTTTGTGTCTTCCAAGTAAGCCTTTATTTATTTTTGTCTTGTAAACTACTAATAAATCTTCTCCAAGGTATGATAGTTTAATACTTTAACAAGTTTCGACAAGTTTGGGTAGTTTTTTCCCTCTCATATATGTACAAACATCCTATAGTCCTCCAGTTTTACATTTTTTACAATAAATTATAATTGTCTTGGCCACAATCAGTAATAGTGGCTTGTACGATAGAAACATGTCTGCCAAACACTACAGTGGGATTTTGGTTTTAATAGATTCTCTGCTAAGCTGCTATTTATTTTTCTTCTTTATGATAACCAGCTAAAAGATTTACTCAAGTCAGTTCCTAGTTAGATACACTCAAGTGTGCCGTCAGCATTGCTGTAGTAGGGGGACATCCATTTAGTTCATCTGGTTGCTATTTTAAGTTATTAAAGTAAAATTTAAGAAAAGGAGCTGGAAAATGGCCATATTTCATATTTTGATGAGTTGAGATTTTATTCATCAGAAACTTTCTCAGTGTGTTTTATTTTAAAACACATTTTCTTGGTAATGAAATAGAAGTAAGTTGTAGAATGAAAGTCTGGAAACTACAGAAAAATATAAAGAACAAAATTAAAATCACTTGTAATCTACTCGGAGAAAACTGCTGTTAATATTTTGACGCTTTTGTTTCATTTCAGACTTTTTCTATGTTTTTGTATATAAAAGCTGAACATGCTATTTGTATGTACACATACAGATACACAAGTACTCAAATTACTGTTATTTAGTTTGGCACAAAATATATTATGTGATTTTTGCATGTCTGTAAAAATTCTTCAATCCCTATTTTTATTATTCATGCAATTTTTGCATATAAATATATGTAAAGCTTCTATCATAATGCCTGGGACATAGTAGCGCTCAACTCTTATTAATATCTGTGTACCTAGAATTACTTTTATTTATCTGTGTAAAGAGCCTTTGTACCTAGACTTAGAAACATTTTAAGATTCCTCACACAAATAGTCAACTTATTTACAAGAAGGCGTCTTTCTTTTTATACTGTAACCAGGAACAGATGGATATTCTTAGAGTTTAGTCTCTTTTTATAAGGAACAAATGTTCTCTTTCCCTCTATATATTATTTAAAATATCTGTTTTTCTATGTTAACAGTATTATGGTCTGCCATAACTTGAAGTTATGAGCTTCCCAAACAATTGTGTACCTATACTTAGTTTTTATTTCATATAGTTCACCAAAGGAAAGTATGTATCTTTTCTTGGTGGATTGGATTTTTAAAATTACCGTTGTTGTACACTTGATAATTTGAATCTTAAATGTGACTTTGTCTAAAATTAATGTGCTGCCCCTAGTGGTTTTTTTTTTTTTTTTTGGTTTGAGTTTCATATCTTTCCCATAAGGCTTTTATTTTTAACCCATTTTAATCATTCTGATTTCATTGTTTCCTTTGTAAGCAATATATAGTGTCTTTATCATTTAATTAGGAAATTTATACTATTCACATTTATGATCTAAATTGTTTGATCTGTTGTCATTTTATTTTGTGGTTTGCCTTTCCTTGCCATGGTTAGTATTTTCTTATTTTTATGACTTTTTCTATAGATATCTTATGTTTTTTTGCCTTTTTTCCTCCTCCAATGATTAAGAGGCATATGAGAGGTTCACTTTGTTTTTTAAAAACAAATTTCCAGCTACACTTCAAATCCTTATTTTAGCAAGAATTAAAAAGCATCTTTTTTGCTATCCCTATATATCACTTTTATTTTTGACCCATTATGGAATTCCTGAACTTTATTGGTTTTATCTTGGGTTGGAGGTCATATAAGTGGTAAAATTGATGCTTCTAGCATTATATTAACTTTATGTAATATTTTGAGACTTTTGTTCTATTTTGTAATCATGTTTATAATAATTTTGCACAGTCAACCATTGTTTGATTTCAATGCTCAGCACCAGTCCTTTTATACAACAACTTTGTTTAAAATGTTGGGTTTTTAATTTTGATGCCATTCTCAGTTGGCTGCCTTTGGAGGTTTAGGGGAACCTAATTTCCCATCCCTTCTCCTCTCCAAGTTGCAAAGAATTGATAACAGACCTGGGCAGCTGAGTGGGATCAATAAGGCCTCAAGGACATGACGCTCAATTTGTATTGGTCAGAGTTCACTTGTGGAGCATTCAGTGGCTGAGAAATGAATCCACTCCTGCTAGTTTAAGCAGGAAAGAAAAAAAGCTTATTAAACAGTTTATAAAATCATCAGAAAGGCTGAAGAAACAGACTCTAGCTTGAATTTATAAGAGCAACTCCCAAGCCACAGGCCAGAACCAGGACCCCTGGGGAGCTTTTCCCTCTGCGATGATAAGCAAGCGTCCAGCTCCAGAGTGATCTGGTTAAGGCCGTGATCAGGAAGCTGCTCCTACTGCTACTGGCTACACAACCGTGTCCCACTTGTTACAAAATGGGCCAGCAAAATGGATGGCATGTGGCCTGCCTTTTGACAGCCATGAAGCTAGGGACTGGGCTAATAATTCTGCCGCAGAAAAACCAAAGGCCTCCATGACTGCTTGTCAGCAGAAAGAGCAGCAGTAGCTGGAGAAAGCAGCTCCTGCAACACTTCTGCTTTCGCGAATCTCCTGCAAGTGTATTTGATTGGTTAAACCTAAATCATACGTGGAAACTCTAGCTGCAGAGGAGCCTATGGATTGAATTGTTTAGTTTTCCAGTCCCTGATCTACGAGAATATTCTCTAGAAGGAGGATGGAATGGATGTCCAGAGCCAAGTCTCTTATCCACCACAGTATTACAGCTGGGAAAACTGAGGATGCATCACCCAGGAATGGATTTATCCTCTCTTTTACAAGCAGAGATGTCCTGCAGGCCTCCTTTCCCCAAGCCTGGAGGCTCTGCCCTGGTCTTGAGGACAGGAAGAGAAGGAGAGCATGCTCCACCTGAGCAGGCAGTTACAGCCAAGTCAGAGGAGGATCCGAGAGAGTGGGTGGAGCCCATTTCTTGCTTTGAGGCACAGTGGCTGTCCCCACAGTAATGAGTACCAGTGACTGGCAGGCTCTTCCCACTTGGATCAGCAGGTTCTCCTTGCTTGCAGAAGAGTGAAGGATGTAAGGCAACCTCTCCCTCAGCCTCCCTGGGAAGGTATATGTCAGGCTGAAGCAGGGATAGGGTTTTTGCAGTTTGAGAATGTGAAAAGTGAGGGAAAAGGGCTCCACAATGTGACTGCCCTTGCTCTTTTGAAAAATAGTGGTCTAACAGTGGGAGGTTTTCTGAACATACAAATCCTCAAGCAAAAAGAGGAAGATGGGTAACCTATGTTAGCTCGGGGCAAATCTTCACATACACACAAAAAGAATAAGAAAAACATATAAGATTTTGTTTTACTTTTGTTCTTTTTTTTTCACGAATTTTCTTTTTTTATGTAGATCCTGATATATCATTTGCTTTGTGCCTGAATAACTTAGCATTTCTTGCAGGGCTGGTCTGCTGGTGGTGAATTTCCTCACTTTTTGTTTGTCTGAGAAAGTCTTTATGTCTTTTTCACTTTTGGAGGATAATTTCACTGTAGAATTTTAGGTTGGTGGTTTTCTTTCAATACTTTAAATATTTCATTCTACTCTTCTCTTACTTGTGTGGTTTCTGATAAGAAGTCGGTTGTAATTCTTGTCCTTTGTTGTTTTATAACAAGATCCTTCCTCGCTGCTCACTCCTAGCTTCTTTCAAGATTTTCTCTTTGTCTTTCATTTGCTGCAGTTGGAATATGGTTGGCCTAGGTGTGCTTTCTGTGGTATTTATCCTTCTTGGTGCTTTATAGGCTTCCAGTATCTGTGGTTTGATGTCTGTCATTAATTTTGGAACATTCTCAACCATTATTACTTCAAATATTTCTCCACTGTGTTCTCTTTCGTCTCCTTCTGGTATTTCCATTATGCATATATTATACCTTTGATATTGTCCTGTAGTTCTTGTGTGTCTTGTTGTTGTTTTTCTTTTTTTCTTTTTGCATTTCTGTTAACCTCTCTTCAAGTTCTATGATTCTTTCCTCAGTCGTGTCAAGTTTACTGATGGACCCATGGAAGGCATTTTTCATTTCTGTTGCTGTGTTTTTGATTTCTAGCATTTCCTTTTGATTCCTCCTTAGTTTCTATTTTCCTGCTTACATAGCCATCTGTTCTTGCATGCTGTCTACTTTTTCCATTAGAATCCTTATTATATTAATCACAGTTATTTAAAATTCCCTGACAATTCTAATATCTGTGTCATATCTGAATCTGGTTCTGATGATTACTTTGTTGCCACGGAGTATTTTCTTTCCTGGCTTTTGGCATACCTTGTAATTTTTTCTTGAAAACTAGACATGCTTATTGGGTAGTAGAAATTGAGGTAAATAGACCTCACTGTGAGGATTTATGTTAATTTGGCAGAGAGTTGGGCTATGTTTAGCATTTTTTGTAGCTGTAGATACTGGAAGCCCCAATTCCTCTAGTGTCCTTGTTTTTGTCTCCCCTGTTGTCTTTGGGTTTCCCTCAGAACTCCTCAGATAGAGTCTGTGTCTTACATCTCTTTCAGCTATCATCCAGTGTTATACTGGAGCCCTGCTGTGGTGGTAATAAGGTGTTGGGGAAGGGAGCATTCCATAATCTTAGTCTCTTTGAAGGCCTGTGTCCTAGGGCCCTCCAGTATTTCTCCAGTGTAAAGGAGAACTTGCCCACTGTTCCTTTCTCTGGCTGAGGTGTTCCTAATCTATATCCTTAAGACCTGACCTCTATTAACTATGTTTTATTTTTATTCCTTAAGTGAGACAGGAAGGCTGAGCTGGCTAGAAGGCCTGTAGCAAGAAAGCAGTTGCTTTGCCCAGCTGGGGTAAAGTTTCAGAATTGAGCAATGAAAAGCCCTTTCCCCTGGAAAGTAGTCCTATTTTTATGTAGAAAGCTCTGTGATTACCTTTCTCCTCCCATTGTCAGGGCGAGGAGAGGATCTTTCTTGAATCCTCACTGTAAGGGCCTGGTAGTATTCCTGGAGAGAAAGCTGATGAAAATGTGGGGGCCCCTAGAAGTTTCTACTCTCACACTAGTCCACACTTAATCTCCAGCAATTCATCAAAGTTACCATTTAAGTATTCCTACCAGTCTATAGCCCCAGTGGCTTCTGCTCCAGGTAAACAGATCTCAGTTGCCATATCTCTCTGGATGCTTCTGTCTTTCCAGATTTGGCAGTGGTGGTTTACTTTGCAACCTCAGTTCTCTGATTGGTCCAAGAAAAGCTATTGATTTTCAGTTTGTTCAGTTTTAAACTGTTAAAAGGATGGGAGTGACAGCTTCTATGCCGTTACATGTCAGAACTGAAACCGTAAGTCTGCTATTGAATTCCTTTTGAAGTCTTATCTTGCCAACTTTTCTAAGATACTTAAAATTTTCTTGTTATCTTTCTCAAGTAAATAGATAGGAGAGCCAATCTTTACCCAGTTATGATATGGTTAGTATTGTTTGTGTCCTATATATAATCTCTTTAGATATAATTAGAAGGTGAAACCACTCAGTAGAATCTGTGAGTGGTACTTTAAATTTTTTAGCATTCATTAATTGTGGATGTCTAGAAACCCTCATCTCTAGATTAATTATAGATTTCTAGAAACTCTCATCTTTCTTATCTTGACTTTACAATTCCATTTATTTGTATATATAGTGGACACATTATGTGATGTCCTTCCAGCTTATCAGCCCCTCACTCCATCTTAGGAGAACTTTCTCATCCCTATCCCTTACACACAAGGAAGGGCCCTATCAGCCTCATAACCCTGCCTTTGGGCCATCATTACTTTGGATGAACAAAGCTGAGCCAATTGGGTTCTTTCTCCTACAAATTAAGAATTGGGATTGAGAGACACCTAGACTCTGCAAGTTGGTCACTTGTCTTAAAGTACCCTTGAGGGATGTTTGGCAGCCATCATCTGCTGTGTATATGCTGAATCAGAGAAAGGTGTTCAGTGAAGAAGTGGACATTCTGAGAGAAGCAGATGTGTGAAACCGTTTAGCCTGAGACAGAGACAGAGGGGATGAGAGCATTCAGTGTCAATAACATTCCATGTCTGTCTCGGGCTCTGAGCAATACTCCTATTTTCTTAAAATAAATTTCCCTCTGTTGCCTAAGCTTGCTTAAAGCATATTTCTTACTTATAGCCAGAGGTTACTGAAGACACAGTGAAAAAGAGAAGCAGAATGAATTTCAGAGAAAGGAGGAGACTTGCATACTTGTTTCAACAGTAGCCTTTAGAAGTGCATAGGCATCCAGTCATGCTTGAATGTTTGTATTAATTATTAAATAACTCTGGTCCTTTGGAATAAAGACATAAGTAAAATTTTTATATTATTCCTTATGGCTTCTATTCAAAGTTTTAAGATTAAGTTCGCAAATTGATTTGATTCTATGGGATTTGACGGTTGACTCTACTTCCTATTTGTAAAGATTTGATACAATATTGTCAGCTAATGGATTGCTCAATTTTGACTTTTTGACTAAAAGTGTTGAATTATGAGTTCCTCTACCCAGAGGAACTTCCTTGCAGTTTGAGTTAATGGACTTTGTAGTCTAGCTGTCCTGTGGAAGGGAGAAAGTCGTTAGCCAGCTAGATATACCAAATGAGAATCTTTGGAAAAGAAGAGCAGAATT
This sequence comes from Equus przewalskii, assembly GCF_037783145.1. Classification (NCBI taxonomy): domain Eukaryota; kingdom Metazoa; phylum Chordata; class Mammalia; order Perissodactyla; family Equidae; genus Equus; species Equus przewalskii. Next base: position 55,040,114 of record NC_091849.1, read on the forward strand.
GGGTAAAAGATGGGCTGATGGATAGGCATTACTGAAGAGGTGTTTTTATAGAGGACACCGATTTCTGTTCACACCATTCCTAGGCTTTGCATGTGTGTGGAGTTTCAGCCTTCTTCAGAGGACAGTCATTTAGGCCCACAGGACCATCTGGGATTGGGAGTTTAGGGACACTGCCAGAGATTCTGTGGCACTAATTCAAAGTAGGGTTGGATAGTCAAAGTCTTCCTCCTTTTTTGGTATTTCTTATTTACTTAAATTTTTTGTCTTTTTGGAGTAAGATACTAATTACGTATAAGAGAAAACATAGGAGAAAATGTTAGTGACCTCGTATTTAGAAAATATTTCTTAAATGTAACACAAAAAGCATAAGCTAAAGAAGAAAAAAATTAATAAATTGGACTTTATCAAAGTAAGACATTTGCTTTTCAAAAGAAAATGTTAAAAAAATAAAATGAAAAGGCAAGCTACAGACTGGGAGAAAATATTTGCAAATCATGTGTGACAGTATATGACATTGTGTGATATTTTTCATAGAGCCATAAAAACACATACTACTCTTACAACTTAATGATAAGAAGACAAATAACCCCCAACTAAAAGATGCACAAAAGATTTGAATAGATACTTCCCTAAAGAAGATATGCAGATGGAAAATGAGCATGAGAAAAGATGCTGAGCCTCATTAGTCATAGGGAAATGCAAATTAAACCCCAACGAGATATTACAACACTCACAATAGCATGGCTAAAATTTAAAATTTGAAAGACTGACCACACCAAGTGTTGACAAAGATGTGAAGGAGCTGGAACTCTCATACATGCTGGTGTCATGTACAAGGGCAATAATGTACTGCTCCTCTGGAAAACAATTCGGCAGTTTTATAAAAAGTTAAACATACACCTACCATATGACCCAGCCATTCTACTCCTATTTACCCAAGAGACATTAAATCATATGTCCATTTAAAGACATGACTATCATAAAAGGTTTGTTGGTAATAGCCAAAACCTGGAAACAATCCAAATGTCCATCAACAAGTAAATGGATAAACAACATAAAATGGAATACTACTCAGGAGTAAAGAGGATTGAACTATTGCTACATGCGACAACATGGATGAATGTCAAAATAATTATGTGGAGTGAAGAGAGACAGACAAAATAGTACATAATCTATGATTCCATTTACATAAAATTCTAGAATATGCCAACTTATCTGTAGTGATAGAAAGTAGATCAGTGCTTGCCTGGGGATGGGATAAGGACAGAGGTGTAGGGGTTATAAAGAAACCAACAGAGGGTAAGGGGTTATAAAGGGACATGAGAAACTTTGAGGGGTGATGAATATGTTCATTGTCTTGATGTGTGGTGATCGTTTCAAAGGTGTATGCTTTTGTCAAAACTTACCAAATTGTATACTTTATGTGCACTTTATTGTATGTGAATTATTACTACAATAAAGCTCAAAAAGAAAAAAAATTAGATAAGTGCAATTAAAAGTAAATGAGTAAGATAGCCATAAATGTGATATATGAGATGCTCAGCATTAACATTAATCATTAGAGAAATGCAAATCAAAACCACAGTCAAATATTACTTCACATCCTTTAGGATGCCTATTATCAAAAAAAAAAAAAAAGAAAAAGAAAAGAAAAAAGACAATTATTAGTGAGGATGTAGATAAATGGGAACCCTTGTACACTGCTGGTGGGAATGTAAAAAGCAAGGACTTGAACAGATATTTGTACACCAGTGTTTACAGCAGCATTATTCACAATAGTCAAAAAGGAAACAACCCAAATATCAATCAAATCAAGGATGGATAAACAAAATGTGGTTTATGTACATACAATGGACTATTATTTAGCCTTAAAAAGGAATGAATTCTGATTCATGCTGAAAAATCGATAAACCTTGAGGACGCTAAGTGAAATAAGGCAGACAGAAAAGAACACGTATTGGGTGGTTCCACTTATTTTAGGTAGCTAGAATAGTCAAATTCATAGAGAAAGTAAGTAGAATGGTTAGCAGGGGCTGGGGGCAGGGGAATGAGGAGTTATTGTTTAATGGGTACATAGTTTCATTTTGGGAAGATGAAAAATTTCTGGAGACGGATAGTGATGATGATTGTACACCAATGTGAATACACCTGAGGCCACTCACTTCCACACTCAAAAATGAGAAATGGTAAATTTTATGTTATGTGTATTTTATCACAATAAAATTTTTAAAAATCTGATATATCAAATAGCATCCCTAAGGGGCAAGAAAATTTTTGTGTCTAAACTGAATGAGTTTTGTGATAATTAGAAGATGGCTTGGGAAAACAAGATGCATTCCTTTGAGGAGAGAATTTTCTGAAAGCTGGGTTATAGACTGACCATAGAAGGAAGAGGTGAGCACACACCACCGTAGGCATCATCTCAGGCAGAAGGCATTATATGCTGAAGAGGGAGAGGGTGATTCTTGTTGAAAGGAGGGCTCACCTAACAGTTCAGCCTTCCAGCCAGAGGTGCATCTTGAAGGAGCATTTTCTTCTGATCAGGTACATAACTGAGTTCCTGATCCCTTGGCCTCGAATGGCTTCATTCACTCTATTCTTCTGGAGCCTTTTTTTCTCTATTTGTCACACTATGATGACAATGTCTGTTCCCCAACAACTATAGTGTCATTTGAAGATGGGCTAAAATTAAATAAGCCTGTAAATTGCCTTTAGTTTGTCAAAAACTAAGTGGTGTTATTTCTGTCAGCTACTCAGCCATGTGAGTGCACTGTCAGTCATTGGAGGCCCACCGCTTTTTACTTCATGGTGTGTCAAGAAACAGTGACAGATGACCCAGATGATATTTATCAGTTTGGGCTGAAGGCTTTTTCATTTAGAGTAGCGCTTGTCTCTACGATCTTTTAAAAAAGCAACATCCTAAAAGCAACGTACATAATGGAAGGAAATACAGTAAAGATGCCACAGCTAAGACAGTCTTAAAACTGCTCATGATTTCCTTCTATTTCCTTGCATCATTTCATTCCTATAAAAGAAACATAGCAGTTTTCTGGAGCATTTTGCTAGTTGTTGCTGAAGGATAAAACGTATGATTGTAATTGTTGTTAATATCAGTGTAGGAGAGGAAAGAAACTTTTCCTAATACCCTAATTCAGTTAGTTGGGCCTGTGAATTAAACTGAAAAGAGGAAAATTAACAGGAGAAAAAGTTTGTTATGAACACACATAGAAGCTTCACAGAAAAGAAGTGAAAACTCCAAAGAAGTGGTTAGGCCCAGGAGCTTCTATACCATTTTAACACAGGGTGATAAATTGTAGAGGAGTGACAAGACAAAGGAAAAGGGATTTGGGATTTGAGGGGCAGTAAATTGCAGGAAGGCAAATATGTGGGGGAAACTAATGGGAGATGAGGGTTCTTTCAGTAAGATTTGTTTACGCAGACTCAAGTCAAGGCCATCTCCAGGATGAGAGTCATCTCTTCTTCCTCGTAAGGGGAAGGGAAGGCGAGAACCTTCACAAGGGGCTGTTGATGCCCTGTTTTTAGGCAGAAATGGGGAGGGCAGAGAGTTCCTCCCACGTCTTCTGTTTCTTAATTGCCTTCAGCTCAAAATAATCATGATGCCAAAGTGGCATATTTCAAGGGGCATATTCTGATTGCCTTCATAACAAAGAGAACGTGTTTTCTTCTTTCTAGGTTACTTTTTCTTATATTTTTAACAGAGACTAATTTTGGATTATGCGTAATTTAACGAATATCCCAGATAGCTGTATGTTCTTTGCTTGGATATTGGTCTCCACTTAGATCCTTCTTTGTCATCATTTGCTCAAGGGTTTTCAGATTTCTCCCTTTAATTGTGTTTTAGAGAACACACACTTAGTCCTTATAATCCCTTGGGTGGCAGGCAGCTTTTCTACCTCCTGTGGCTGGGTGGCTTCACAGCGGTGGCAGGGACAGTTCTCAGGGAAGTAAAGTGGAAGCCTTGGAAAGTCAGAGTCTGGAAATGTTACTCCTGCTGGTGGTCTTCTGGAAAGGCTGAGCTTTTCTTCTTTCCAGAACCTAGGGTTTCTGGAGAGAGAATCTGTTCCATCCTGCAGAGAATGAGAATTAGAAAGATGTGCTCAGTCAAATTCGTGGTTGGCTAGGTTGGATCCGTGGCCTGAAAGTCCCTTGCTGGGAAAATGGCCTTGGAATATGTGAGCTTGCTTCAGGAAGCAGTTAACAGTCAGGGACAGTGAAATATCATGGCAGCTGAGTTGAACAGCATGGGAACAGCTTAGAAGAAAAAGCAGTGGTGGCAAGAAAAGCAGCTGCCAGAAAACGAAATTGAGGAATGCGTACGCCAGTCACAGGAGAGAGGTGTTGCAGATGAGAAGAGGGAGCTTATAGGAGAAAAGGAAAGCTGTTGAGGAAGCAAAGGCCTGTATTGTAATGAAATAACCATTGCACATCTCTGAAGGAGCTTGTAAACCTTCTGTAATAATAGAAAAGAAGGCATAGAAGAGGAAGAAAGAGTTATTTGATAAAGACAGGGGATTGAACCAATGACTTTGTCATATCCAACTATAATGTATCCTTCCCTTTATTTGAGGAGATCTTAGGGGGTCAAAGGTAAATTCAAATTGTATAATATATTTGCTTCTAGATTAAAGTTTCTTGAATCATTTAGTAATCTCACTCAGTCATCCATGAAAATGTTATTCTCACGCAAATGGTTATTTATGTTACAAGTTGATGTTCAAAGGTCCTAACAAAGCAATGATTATACAGATTATACAGATTATATTTCTTTATTCCTGCAGCCCTTGTCACCCATTTGACCCAGGTCCTAATAGTCTATCTCTATTTGAGTTACTGGTTTAGTGGTTTGCAGAAGAGTGGAGGAATGGACATTTATCTGTTTTTATAGGGAAAATAACCATGATAAATAATTTCTTAAAGAAAATTTTTTTGATACTTCCTCTCCACTAAATTAGCAACTTTGAGAGTTGTCTCACGTGGACATGTGTTAGTGAAGGAGACAAAGGCACTGGAACTGAGATTCATGCTGACTGTATGTTTGCCTGTCCTTGAAGATCTTGTGGGTCTACTTTATACCATATGGTCTCTGAAAATGTGATGATATCCTGTGCACGGGAAGGATATTTCCAAAATGATTTGGTTCATAAAACTGTCAGTTGATTTTATACATCTGATTGAAACGTTTTCCATCTAAAATAGGGCAATTTACAAAAGTGTCTCTCTGGTTATTTACATTGCGTATTCCCATAAAGCAGCAGGTTTGCAATAAAGCATTTGACACCCCCATGGCATTTTGAAAAAACAATATACAATCTGGCACAAGTTAGCACCAGTGTGAAATGGCAGGCTGGGGGGATATCTTAAACAGCGGCAACTTTCAAGACTAAATGAAGTGTCATCTTAAGGAGTCTGCTGTTGATGCAATTTAAATTACTCACCTGAAATTAATATTCTGCTGAGGGAAATAAAGCAATTTAAGGGACCACATAATTTCCGATCACTTTAATGACATTACGTGGTCATGCACTGCTCCCTTATCTAATATAGTAACATTCCAGTTTCTTTTAACACTAAACACATTTTTCCATTTTAATTACTTGGCTTCTGAAAAAAAAAAAAGATGCTCTCATTCCCTGCAGATGGTTAACAACTTGAGATTTATGCTTTGCTTCATTAAAATTAGGTAAACATGACCTTGACATACTTATTATCATACCTAATATTCATTCCTATAGAGGAAAGTGGAAATGAAAGAACTGTGACCTATCGTGTGAATTCTCCAAGCCATTTAAGCCCATATGAAGCCAGTTTCATTTTTTTCCCTCTTTAGCTAGAGGCAGTTTGAAACTTGGACCATCTTACTCCTTCCCATTTTGGCATGTGAAAATGCTAAAGGGAAAAAGCAGTTTTTATAGCTAACTGCCTAGCTCTCTGGAGGAAAGAAGAAATGCTGGATTCTTGCTGGATGAGGGAGAGGTTTGAGGTTTCTAGGGTTGTTGGGTTGATCGGATGAGACGATGTGTTGACTGCTATTATATCCTGGAGTTAGTTTTGTATCTGAGCGAGGATTAAAAATAAAAAGAGCAGCTCTCATTTTAGAGTTGGTCTGAAAAGGAAAGGGTGGGACACAGCTAAACGTACTACGCTAGTGAATAGCCTCAGTTGTTACTTTTTCTTGAACATTCTTTGCTTTTAGTCCCAGGATCATGAAAGTCTGCGCCCTCAGGCAGGAAGAAAAGGCTACAAGGGCGTTCAGTCCTGGTCATGGTTCTTGACCTTGGCGGCACGTGGGCTGCTTCTAACCCCAAAGCCCAACTTGCCCCCAAGAACAAGAAAATCAGAATCTCTGAGGGTGGATCCAGGCATTTTATATATATTTTAGTGCTCCTCAAGTGATTACAATGCACAGCCAAGGTTGAGAACTTTTGTGGTATAGAAACTTTTCTGAGGGCAAAGGTGTTTGTGTTGGCAGCGCTATTTTATAAAGAATTCGATTATCTGTTTAATCTTATTATTGACTTCTAGTTTGAAGAGAAAAGCGGAAATTCCGTTAATGTTGATTTGGTCAAAATGGTGGTGAAGTTCTCTGGGGCAAGGACTGACTTCAATTGTTTTTAGTACATTTTCTAACACAGTCACTAGCATATAGTAGTTGCGTAATGAATATTTCCCAAATAAATGCTTAGTCTGCCCATTTAAGTTTATTTTGGTGGTAATTATTTATTGTCATTCAGAGACCTTATTAACAGAGCATATAAAAATATTTAGGAAGATTATCCTTCTCATCTAGTACACGACCCTCTGAGGTGAGTAAATAGGCTTCTTCAGTAAGACAATACGGAGATATATTTCCCTAAAGAATTTCACCATTGAGTAGAATAAATCTTCCTTAAATGACTTGAATAGAATTAAATTTTGCATTTGGAAACTGATTATGTTCAAAATTAATCAGTAATCTAAGCTTATAGCAGGCACTGGTCATGTATTTGAATGAGTGAAAGAGCGAACGAGTGACTGACGGAAAATACTGCAGAGAATTAATATTGTTTCTGAATACTATGATTTATAGTATCCAGGCTCTGTAGATTGACCCATCTAATAAGTGATTTCAGCCTATATTTCTCAGATAAAAATAATTTTTAGGCACCTGAAATTTACCCTTATAAGAGAACGATGCTTTTTTCTTAAAATCTATCTGTCTATCTATCTATCTATCTATCCATCCATCTACTCACCTACTTACCTACTTATTTATTGTTGCCAGGGATTTTTCCTTCCCCTTTTTCATCCACATTTCTGCTACATTCTACTTTTATTCTATTCATTAGACTGAGATCTTGGCATCATCTAGCCACAGATATCCCAGGTTCCTACCACAAAAAGATTTTTGTGAAAATGAAACACATAAGAAATAAATACAGTGCGTGTTTTGATAATTTTTATGATGCTGTTGACAGTAGATACTGGGTGTAACATTAGTGGGAACTATTAAATATTATCACTATATATGAATAGATCAAGCCATTAAAGATTTTCTTCTCTTAAAATTTAACAGAGGGATTAAAATTATATGATACTTTAAATTAAAATGAAAACTTTAAAGAGGAATGTTTAAATCAAAATAAAATGTAGAGACAATAATATCACGGAGATTTATGTATATACCACTGAAATTAAACACATGTTAACAATTCGCCTCTATTTGCTCCCTCATTCTCCCTCCTTCGCCCTTTTTCTCTCCCCCCTCCTCTCTCCTTCCCCTCACTGCTTCTTCATCACCCTTAGTAAAAATTTTCAACCATAGCTAAAGCTTCATCCATTCTCTCTTACTGCTTCTGTTTTCTCTGAACATCGGATGTTGATGCCTATCATTCCCATGCTTGTTTTCCGCTGTCTACATATGCCTGTATACACGAATGAAAGACCTGCTCTTGTTTGAGGTCTTAAAGATGCATAGAAATAAATTTGTTTTGCTTTACTCTTACCATTGGTTTTTGAAATTTATTCACAATATATAGAAAGAGCTATTTATTTAAATGGCTGTGTAATATTCCATTTTCTGTATAATTTACAATTTATTCATTCTTTAATGGGGAGTTCTTAGGATAAGAATTAGACATGGAAAGGTTACATGAAGGTGATATTTGTATTAAATCCTGAAAGAGTTGAGTAGGGATTTTCCAGAGAGACGCAAAGATTCCAGGAAGAAAGATAAACAAAGGTGTAGAGCTGAGTCTTGGAAAACTTTAAATAGCACGTGACAGATGTGGATGAATCTTAACATCACACGCTCCTAGTAAGAAAACAACTAGTAACATCGATATGCAGCTTCAAACGGATATTAAACATTTTGGAAGAATATCTTAATTGAAATATTCTTGGAATTATTTTTCAATAACCTCAGTCTTAATATGAGTAACAGCAAAGCTATGATACAGACCTGCTTGTGGATACCAACATGCCAGTCTTATCTTTTGTTTCCCCTCATTTTTAATGAGAAAAATGAACATGACCTCTTTACTTTCTGTTATCTCTTTGTGCAGTATTTTTAAGGCAAGGTTTTTATTTAAAGGAAATTTTATAATTTTGAATTATTAAAAATGTCAATTCTTAATTAATATTGGAGGTTACCGAGTGTTAAACATTCTGGTGGACGTGGAAGATAAAGAGATGAATAGTGGTTCCTGCTTTGAGGAGCTTGTGGTCTCAAATGAATACAAGAATAATACCTAAAAGAAGACCAAAAGGACTAGACTAGGAAGTCTTCAAAACTTTGCAAGTTCTTGTTGAATTTTAAATGACAGAAATTATTCTGACTCATCCAATATCATACTTCTCAACAGTGGGAGGCTGCAAGAGGTATACTGTGATCTATTCATAGGCACGCCTCCAAAAGTTGGTCAGTATGTAAGAATTATTTTTGCTACATCTGAGCTTAGATGCTGTTGGTGATACCCATTAGAAGGAAAATAGCTAATCAGGCCACATAATAGTATGTTGATGTAATGTATGATCCTTTTGCAATTTATCTTGACTTTCACTTAACATTGTTATTATTATTATTATTCTTTGCTGAGGAAGATTCGCCCTGAGCTAACATCTGTGCCAATCTTCCTCTACTTTTGGATGTGAGCCACTGCCACGGCATGGCCACCAATGAGTGTGGGTCCATGCCTGGGAACCAAACCAGGATCGCCAAAGTGGAGTGTCCTGAACTTAACCACCAGGCCACGGGGCTGGCCCCCAACATTATATTTTTAATATTTATCCAAGAAATATGTAGAGCTGGTTTTTATTTCAAATGCTATGTATATCCATTCTATAAATGGTAATACAGGAAATCAGTGGGTCAATCCAGGTGATATTATGTTGAGGGAAGTGTACAACTTGCTGTTAGTCAGAAGGAGGCAGGGGGCTTATTGTAATATCAAAGTGGTATGTTCTTTGATGGAATATGTATGAGATTTTATTGGGGCAATAACCATTTCTAACCAAATATCCATACAATAACAGCTGGTAATCAGTGAATGGTGTGGTGGACGTATTTAAATATATCAAGAGGGGCTGGCCCAGTGGGGTAGCAGTTAAGTTCCCACGCTCCACTTCTGCAGCCTGGGGTTTGTTGGTTTGCATGCCGGGCGCAGACCTATCACCGCTTATCAAGCCATGCTGTGGCAAGTCCCACATATAAAGTAGAGGAAGATGGACACACATGTTATCTCAGGGCCAATCTTCCTCAGCAAAAAGAGGATTGGCAGCAATGTCAGCTCGGGGTGAATCTTCTTCTTCAAAAAAAGAAAGTACCAAGACGTTCTTATACTGTAGAAGTGATTGTGTATGTTACTGTCTTGTATGACCCTATTTAGAGTATTTAATACCAGCCTTAATTCAACAGTAGTGTTGAATACTAGATTTTTGTGCTCAGATTTAAAGGTACCACAAACACAAATGATTCCGAACCACTGAGTGCTTGATTTCCTTGAGTAAGTTACATAAAATTAGATTAAAATCTTAATAAGTCTTTTTGATAGTTGCGTTCTAGTATAATAAGATTTCTGTTCAATAATACCTGTCTTTTAAGTTTAAAGAATATAACACTAGAGTTTGAAATATTGAATTTTGATCAGTGGCCAATTTTATGTCAGTCATAAGTATGGATTATCTGATTGATTATTTTATTGCACACACATGTAACAGATAGATTTGAATTTTTTTTCGCTACAGCAAAATTTTATATATTCTACAAAATAATTCCTTTTTGGATTTGGAATTTTTGATAGCTTATTCTTATTCATGGCACATTGATATACAGAAACGTTATTAAACTTATGTGCTTAGGTCACTGAAACCTTAAAATATGACAATAATTTTCATTTGTCGTTGTAACAATGACCATTTAAGTGAAAACTTAATTCTTTTAAAAATAATTTATACAGATGTACTGTTTTCTGATAAAAAATTAATTTGGTTTTTCTTAAACATATTTATCATTTGCTTTTAGAAACAACAGGACCAAATATGTGTTCTTTAGCAGAGCTCTTGTGGCGTGCCAAATCCAGGAACACAACTGATTTCACAAAGTACATTATATGCGATTTTTGCTTATTTTTGTATTGTAATGAATTTTAGCTTTTATGAATTAGTTTACTGTAAAGGATGAAATATGCCATTTAAAAATTTTTATTTGAAAGTGGTAAAGTTTCTTTCCTGCCCTTAAGTAGATAAGAGAGCACAAATAAGACTAAACTGATAACCTTTGAACTTTGTCCTTATACATATCATGAGCATATGTAGTTATGCATTTTAAAAAGCCATTGAGCTGATAATGGACAGTCCATAATCTTGAAAGATTAGTCCAAGTAATCCAAGGAAATGAGTTCAATTCATTGAAATGTTATTATAACAAGGGTTAATGATGAGCATGTTTTATACAGTACTAAAAAGAATTGTTATTGCTCAGTTTGTTGTAATAGTCATTTCCTATTGCTAAATTTTACTTTCTTCCTTTGAAAAAATGATTGCTGAAATCCTCCACACTAGTAATTATTCCGTGCTCAATCTTGTTTCTGAGAGGAATAAAATAAATCATTGACTTGATATCCAAAGGGAAAGCTTGGCTAACCTTCTTTAAGGCTGCTGTGGTTAGATACACATATATGTTGTCTCACCAGATAATTCAAGATTTAATAAGGGCACAACACATGTATAATGCATGATTAGGAATTTCTAAGAGCATTTAGGACAGGCATACAGGAGACAAAGACTAATTGTTTGCTAAATTTTCATTCTACTATCCTTAATTTAGGAATTTTAAAATGCTGAAATATTGTTCTAGATATTGACTTTTTAGGACTGAGCTTTGGGAATGAATTCCAATAGGTTCCAGATTTTCACTGAGTTTTATTCTTATGTTCACTCAGTGTTTCCAGTTAGATTTTATCCTGCTTTTCATTAAAGAATTATTCTTTTGAATTTTCCTACATTGTAATGCTGTTATGAACGCCTCACTAGATTCACTAAGAAATATCTGCAGACATTTCTGTATTCATTTTCTAGGGCTGATGTAACAAAGTACCAGAAACTGGGTGGCTAAGAACAACAGAAATTTATTGTCTCAGCTCTGGAGGCTAGAAGTCCTAAATCAAGGTATTGGCAAGACCATATTCCCTATGAAAACTGTAGGGGAATCCTTCCTTTCCTCTTCTGGCTTCTTGGGGTTTGCTGGCAATCTTTGTGTTCCTTGGCTTGTAGATGCAACCTCCAATTCTCTGTCTTCACACGGCATTCTTCCCACATCTCTGTCTCTTCACATGGTCCTCTTTTAAGAACCCCAGTCATATTAGATTAGGGGCCCACCCTACTATGACCTCATCCCAACTTAACTTATTGCATCTGCAGTGAGCCTATTCCAAATAAGGGCATATTCTGAGGTACTGGGGATTAGGATTTCAGCATATGAATTTTGGGGGATACAATTCAACCCATAACATCTCCTACTCAGGTAAAAACCTGAGTGTGTGTCTTATTTCCAAACGAACAGTCCAGGATGGTGCTGCCAGCGGGCATGGTTAATGCAGAAACCCGTCTTCTCTGGTGAGACATGGCAGTCACTACAAACATATCAAAACTTGAGCCATTTCTTCATGCTTTTAGGAAGCACAGCTCATCAGTTGTCTAATGTTGTTATTCTATATGTGGACAACTCATCATTCAGTTGTCCATCCAGAAGGGGTCAACATCAAAGTCTGGACTGGCTGACAGGACATCTGTTTCTCCCTAAGCATAACTTGAAATCATTTAAAAATCTTGAGTTTTTTCAGATATAAAATATTAACATCTACTAGAAAAGATAATATATGGGTCTGTACCTTTAGGATCCCATCTAATCGTATTGGAGGAGAGGATTTTAGTTATTGGGAGCATCCATTGGACTTAGAAAGTCGTAAACATTGGTCCTCTTATGCCACCTACAATCACCAAAATAGGCTCAATCGGTGTCTGGAAGACCAACTTTGTCTGGCCCATGGTCTAACTTTCCTGTTCATTATTAGTAATGCAAGATTTTGTAAGTTTTCTGCTTTATGTTATCTCTGGACTGGCTGTAGGTCAATAATATTGATCTAAGATAAATCACAAAAATCATGTGCACAGGATAAAACCTATTCTTTCAAGCATACATTGACCACACGTTAGCTCACAAGTAGTCTCAATGCACTTCTAAAAATAGACATCATGTGGAGTATTTTCCATTATCTTAAAACAGTCTGCTTAGAAATTAACAATAAAAGGAAAATGGGATAAAAAAATACATATGTTTGGAAACCGAAAAACATATTCCCAAATAACTCCTGGTTACCAACTTTTTAGAATGGAACTGTAATAAAAGTACACAGCAAAACTGGTGGGATGCAGATAAAGTGGTATTCAGAAAAAGAATTTATGACCTTAAATAAGTTTATGAAGAAATAATATTTTATAAGCTTCATGTTGGCTGCTTTCTACTTATTCACCTTTTGAAAGAGGTGCTGTCTATCCAGACTGTATTTTTCAACAGACAAGTTGTTGGACTGTCTGTTTTAGTCTCTTTGTCTATTTGAGTCACAACTGAATCCACTTCTCAAATTTATACTTGGAGGTCAAGTTGAGAAAAAAACATATTTGGGCTTCCATTTGAGGGCAAACTGACTTAATCTTTCCTGTGCTTTGTGGAGATTCTTTCCACATGTTGGCTTTAAGCTGCCTGTCAATCTTAATTTTCTGGTGGTAATGTGCTTTCACCTTTTCCTATGTCTTCATAAGTATTTTAGTGAAGAGAGAGGAGAAGCAGCATTAGGGGATGTTAACAAATGCCATTTTAAGTAAGAAATCCTGCTAACCAGGATTTGCTAATCCTTTGCTTTTGGAGAGATGAAGTTATGAGCAAGGTAAATTAGGAATACACTTATGCTATACTTTGATCCAATTCAGACAGAATTCAGGCAGATGTCAGGTTAGTTGAAGTCCGTAATTACTGCTTTACTTGCCTCTGTGCTGGTTTTGTAATTTGTTTATAGGAGGAGCCCTCCTTATTCTTTGTGTGCCTGAGTGATGTCTGCTCCAACAATATGATTTCCTTCTCCATTTTACTTTAAGCAAATATCCTTTATGTGCTTCCATTCCTGGGTTTGCAGATTTCTTAACAGGTTTACTCACTAATAGCCCCAGTAGACTCTAAGACAATTTCAAACAGCATACTAAATAAAAGCTGAAAGTTTAACTCAGGAGCTTCCAAATTAAAAATAAAAATAGATCTAGATTAACAAACTCTGTCTCAGACTTTTGAATCAGAGTTCTGGGATTGGGGTCTTGGCATCTATAGTTTTAAAAAGTGGTTCTAATCCATGCCTTGGTTGCAAAAATAAAGCCACTCTTTTAATTTGTTATATGCAAATGAAGTAATTAACGGATTAATATGGTGCATAGGTTCTAACTTACATTCTTTCTGGCCGGATTTCTTCAACACAAATCACTGCAGTGCAATTGAAACAACTTAGGGGTCCAGCAGGACTCGGAGCAGATCCTGCTCTGCCAGTCTGAGCCTTGGGCAAGTCACTTCCTCTCTCTGAGCAAAAGATTTGTTTAATGGACTAAGATCTTCTTGTCTACGAGTCTGGATGGGTACTCGGTGCTGAAGATAGTAGGTGACAAGATCCCCAACATTCTAAATGGGATGACTTGCTAAAAAGTGGCCAAAGCTGTCTTGAGACTTAAAGGTCTCATGTAAGAGCGGCTAGACTGATCAGAGAAGATTTGTGTGAAGAGATTTGTTAGCCCAGAAGGCATGACTCCTACTTCCTGTTTCGGTCTATCTCATAGAGCTTCTCTCTGATGCTGTGGCCTCACTCCAGCAGGCAGTCCTCAAAGGACAGGATCCTATTGGGATGGCTCTGTCTGTATCTCCTGCATGTTAGCCCCGGCCAATAGGAAACACTCTTATCCCACTGTTTGTAAAATGGGAGCTTGCCTCCACTGCAACCCACCAACATGGGAGATACAACAGAACAGATTAGAAAATAACAGTAAGGAGGGAAAAACGACTATTTTTAGGTTGTACCCTACCGAATAACTTATTTAATGTCATAATTACATATACTTAACTCATGTGACTTACTCTTTCAGCCCTGGGTACATTTATGATAATATCTCATGTGAGTACCCTTCTGTTCTATTAGCCAAAATCTAGCATCTTCTTCTTGAGGCTTTCCTATCCTAGAACTGCCAGAGAACCCTGAAATCTTGCTTAGTTCAAAGTGGAAGATGGGAAGAGTCAGTCTTCTACCTGCTAAACAGAGAGATTTTGAGTCTGACATCCCCTGCTGTCATTGTCTCTCGGCTGGAGTGCTGCTGCCTGGCACCAAGGAGATCATTTTTTAACTTTGCACTCTGGTTAGCCATTATTCTGCAAAGCTCAAGGACTTCTCCTAATGCGTGCCAATGAGCTAGTATAACGTCTGGTGCATGATAATTAATCAATAACTGGTAACTTCTTCTTGAACCATGCTTATTGGTCTGTGATGCATGAGGAGCTGTAAATGTATCTGTTGATAAAATGGGATATGCAACTGAAGGGTTTACAGTTTGTCCTACAATAGGGGCTCTCAATCTTCTCATCTGGTTGACTGCACTTGGCATTGTTCATTGATGTAAGTTCTTTGGGACTAGTTAGATAGAAGTGGCATTTGTCCACAGACTTCTAATGTTGGGGTCACCAAGGCTCCATCTTAGCCTTCTTTCCTTTTCTTTAGCTGCACACTCTCCTTTGGTAATCTCATGCATTTCCATGGCTTTCAGTGTGCCTTTTAGGCAAACGAGCCAAGTTCATATCTCAAGCTTAGTCCACAGTTCCTGAGCTCCTGTTGCTTATATTACACTGCCTACATTTTTCATATTTTTCACAAGCTCCTCACATATACTATGCTCAAGACTGAAGTCCTGAGTTCCATCCCTCAAACCTGCTCTATTTCCATTTAGTAGTTGGTACAACCTCCCTTCCCAGCTTCTCACACAAGGAAACACCTTTATAAAAACCACCATCCTCCCTTGTCTAGAATGCTCATCTTATTTCTTAGGTTGGCTACTCCCATCCATTTTCCACATAGCAATTGGAGTGATCTTTAAAAAAAGAAAAAGATTAACGGCCCAGGCTTAAAACCTTTTAATGACTTACAGTGGTACATAAAATAAAACCTAGTAGCTTGACAGTGGCCTTAAGGCCTTGCGTGACTTGATCTCTAAATGTTTATTCAAGATTCTCTCTCTTCATCCTTCCCCTTTGCACATTTTCTCCTACTACTCTGTTCATCTCACAGACACCAAGGGACTAAGCTCAATTCCACCTCAGGGCTTTTGCACTTGCTTTATTCTCTGCCTGCACCTCGCTTCCCCAACACCATGAGCCCCTGCCTCCACACTCCCTGCCTAGTTTACTACAATCCAGCGACTCTGTTTAAATATCGCTTCTTCACAGAGGCCTGCTCTTGCCACCTTCCCATTATTCTCTGTTATCATAGCCATTCCTTTCCTTTTAGAAGTTATTGCACCTTTTGAATTTTGTGTGTTTGCTTGTTTAGTGCTTATCTCCCCTACTAGATAAGTGAGTTCCATAACGAGAGTGACTTTGTCTGTTCTGTTCACTGTTGAAAAAGCAGAATGTGAAACTGTGTGTGGCATAACCTAATTAAATGGATGAATTAATGAAGAGAGTGTGCATGGAAGTAGGAGCAGGAGATGCAGTTTTCTCTGTGCTTGTGGAGGTGAAGGGGTTGCCTCTACTCTACAGTTTATAGATACAGTTTCTCTTTCTTCTTGTTGCTAACTTTCCTTTTTAGCGAGAAAGTCTGTAATTTGCTGTTTCTGTTTCTAATAGCTCTCTCCACCACCACCGCCATCATTTCTGCTATTTGTCTTTCTGTTCTTTTCTCTTCTTTCAAGTTGGATAAGGTGTTCTTGCTGAAGCTACAGAAATAGAAGGTATAATTGAAATTATGTGCTGTTGTTTTAGGCTGATGAAATGGGAAAGAGACAAGGGTAAAGCAATTAAACCCTAGACTGCTGGTTCTCAAACTTTAATATCTACGTGCTCCGTGGGAGCTTGTTAAAGGATGCCTATTCCTGGGCTCTGTCTGCAGTGTGTTGGATTCAGTAGATCTGGGTTGGGCTCCAGGAATTTGAAATTGTGACTAGGTCCCCTGGCATGGTATGTTATGGTGGGATTTAGTAGGAGATGAGAGTGGAAATCCTTCCAGAGATTAAATTTGCGTTAGTTTTATTTTCTTTGGTGACAAGAGTTGCCTTTGTGTCACAGTAAAGTTGGGAACTTGAAAACCCACTGGGTTCATGGAGCATGTCTCCTTTAAGAGGATAGGTGGAGGACCTCTTGCAGTCACATAAAGGGAGAAGCCCTGACTCTCCTGGGGGAAAGGAGTTCCCAGAGCTGGAGTGAAGTGTGGCTCACCTGGGAAGTTAGGGGAAGTGAAGTTTTGGAAATCTGAGGTGGAAGGTACCAGAGGGTGTCCGGACCCAGGGCTCTGGGAAATGGCTTGCGTCCCCAAATATATCTGGAAGTTGAACCGAAAGGCTAAGACAAGAGGTGTAACATTTCATGCTTCTGTCCAGTAGGGTGAGAGGGCTCCATTTCTGAGTGTGACATTGGGCCTTTGCCTCAAGTGCTGCTGATGGACACTGACTGAGTGTCCACAGTGGCTCCATAGCGGGGGACACAGCCTCTGCCACTGTGTGCTGGGCCCAGCCTTCAGGACCTGCTTTATAGGGTGGAAGGACCTCGCTTCCATGGAGCCTCTGTCTTTCACTGCCGTCCCTATTGCTGTCGGCTCACACCCGTCAGATGACGGATTGATGAACTGTAACAGAAGGGTCTTGGGAAGCCACCCTCAGAGATTGGCCACTGGGAGGCGAGCCAGTATCTCAGCGCCTATACGTGCCACGCGAGCGAGCTGAAGACTTTGCCCAGATTCCGTGCTTCAGGCAGGATTTGCTAGGCTCCTTCTTAACTCTCAGAATGTTCGGTCCGCAAGGAACTGGATTGAACTTGGAGGGGCCTGACTCCCACCCTCTCCCCAAGATGTTTATGAGCAGTCAGGACCCCTGGGCTGTAAGTGGGAGCCTTGGAGGAGCTAGATGGGCTTCGGGACCTCCTGCTGTTCCTAGCAGGGAGGCACCCTCTGGGGATGCGTCGGTTGCATTTTGTGCTACGTTGGGGCACCTCGTTACAGGACGGCAGGCTCAGCAGGTGTCTCCCTACTCTGACTGGATGTGAATCATGAAGGTCTCACTACAAACACTGTGTGTTTCAGAGATATCTGCTGTTCCACTGTTGTTAACACAGAGGCACAGAGTATTGGAGTTGAGAAGACTTAGAAATGAAGTCGAACAGCTCAAGGCCCAGTGAAGACATTCTCTTTATTAAACTCTTCCTACTACATCTCTCTTTTTTTTTCCTCTATTTTATTTTTTATTGGGGTTTTGATAGTTTACAACAGCGTCCTATTACATCTCTTAGTTGAACACCTCAAGCGATAGGAAAGTGAGAATCTGTTAGGCTGTTTCATTACTTCGCTTTTAATTTTTATTGGAATTTGTTAATATATTTTAATATCTGGAACTTAACCCTTCCCCTGATTATTTTTGTGTTCAAATTGTTCTTGGCTCTTTTTTTCAGAGTTGTTTAATCTTTCAGCTAAGCTTCAAATCACTTCTCTAAGTTCTAAGTTTACACATTAATTTAGGGAGACGAAATCTTTGTAATATTCACTTTTTCATTTAGGAACATCATTATGTTTGTCCATTTATTCAAGTCTTATCTATATTTCCCAATAAAGTTTTGCAGTTTTCTCTTTTAGGTGAAGGAGATTTCTTGTTAGTTTCATATTTCTTTCTGTTAGTAGGATCTTGTTCTATCTTGTTTTCTAATTGCTTATAGTAAGAATATACGGAAGCTATTGGATTTTGTGTACTTGTATTAATAATTTTAATTTAACTTTGTGGGTTCCAATAATCTTTCAGCTAATTCTCATGTATTATCCAGGTGGAACATCAAAATATCTTAAAATAGTGGTCATTTTGTCTTTTTCAAAAGTGAAGAGTTTCCAGCTTTGCTGCATTGGCCTGAACTTCCGAAACAATTAAAGTGAAAGTTTATCTTTCCAATAATTATACCACTCATTTCTATTTCCTCTATTGTTTCACTGGTTAAAACATTCTCAAACTGCACTGCATCCAATTTTATCTTCCTTGTTTTGAGGTAGGTGGATTTTGTTTGGGACTTTCTTTATCTGTGTTACTGAGGCCTCTGCCTGTTTTATCTCTCCTTACATTGTTCAAAATTACTTGAATTATTATTATTATTATCATTGTTATTGCTACTCACAAAACAGTAAGATGACAGCAAATTAAGTTTGGAAAAGAGCACAAACCAACTATAATTTCATTACAAGACGGTATTTCTTTTCCATTTTTAATCAAATGCATAATTATTTTATTTTTATATATTGTATTGTTGAAATCCAACTGTTCTTAACATTTAGTGATTGATTCAATTTTTATAACTGCAAAAAATGTCTCACAAATAGAAAACTTCTTGTGTTAGCTAAGAGTGTCTAATTTGGAAAACAGCTCATTTAGGGTACACAAAAAAAGGAAAATATATTACAGTGATATTAAATTTTTATCTAAAAATTAAATGACATATGGTTATGGAGAGTAACACAAGTTACACTTAATAAAATCACTTATTATTTTGCTTATCGTAAATAAAATAAAACTATTTTAAAGTATCTTGCATTTATTTTAAAATATGATTTTCATAAAGTTTATATTTTCATAAAAGGATCACAACTCATAATTTACAGTGTAGAAATGAGTACAAATATTCTCAATTTTTGTATGATGTGCACATGCAAATTGACATTTTGATTGTAATTTTAAAAATTTTGTGGTTATGTGTCATCAGCTCAGGTCAGAGGTTGTATGCTGGTGTAAGTGTTTATCTGTAAACATCTACACTACAAGATAAGGCAATATGTACAGTAATGATGTCTCAATTCTGGATGAGAGAAGAAATCCACTTGCTTTAAAGTTCAAGAGATGGGGAGAAACTGGGATTTTTATTTCTTTCTTGACAGACGCATTCATCCTGTCTGACATTCGCCCGGTTCCTGCAGTGTCTCCAGGCTCAGGGTACAGCATGTGCACACTTCAACCTTGGATGCAAGAGCACAGATTCTATCAGTCTTGATGTAATGGTATGAGCTCATGAATGAGGAAGATAATGGATGTTCTCATGGTACTGAGAGACCATTATCTGCTTATTTTAACCACATGTACCTATTTCCAGATATTTTTCCTTGATGGATATTCAGTTTCCCCTAATAATTTTTCCTTACTCTTCCTTTTCATTTGTCTTGTCTGCAAAGTGTAGATAAATCTGTCAAGGTGGTGGCTGATTTTATGTTTTGTGTTGTGTCTGATGTATGCTTGCTTTTGTGATCACTCTGATTGCTATTATTGCCACCATATAATTTTAGCACTACATCTTCCTTGCTCTGTAAAACTAATTATTTTTATACCAGTTCTGCCTAGGAAGTTGGATTACAACCCAAAGAACCCACATGAATAATAGAATTGCGGGTTTACCCTTAGAAAATAAATAGTTTCTCTACAGGGAAGAAATGGTCCCAGCACACGGAAAGCATGAGTTTTAAGGGTGTTCAGCTGCTCATGGAAAGCAGGGAAATTCTCCTCGCTCTGTCCTCTCCTAATCTCTGATTGATAGCTTCAAAAGTTCTTATAATAAAAGCTTCATCTCTTTTGGTTTAAGGTGATAATTTATGTAAAAATCAATTCCTGTGCCATCATATGGCTGTGATAAATTTAGTTCAGCAGATCAGTTCTGTTAAAATAACATTTATTAATCACCCCTATGTGTTATGAACCAGAGGTACTGTGCTATGCCCTGGAAATATCCTAATAAATGAGCTGGCATCCAGGTTCTTGAAAAACTCTAGAATGGTGGTTTCAAATACTGGGCATAACAACTCTCAGGTATAATGTAATAATTCTATGTTAGAAGAAAACGATTCTGAAATAATATTAGAACGTTTAATATAACAAGAAGATGCTCAGTAAATATTTATGGTAATATTAACTGTCTTCGTCTTTAGATTTGATGAGCTGCTTATTTATTTATTTACTTTTTTGAGGAAGATTAGCCCTGAGCTAACACCTGCCACCAATCCTCCTCTTTCTCTGGGGAGGACTGGCCCTGAGCTAACATCTGTGCCCATCTTCCTCTACTTTATATGGGGGATGCCTGCCACAGCACGGCTTGACAAGCAATGCATAGGTCCACATCCGGGATCCGAACCAGTGAACCCCAGGCCGCCAAAGTGGAACAGGTGAACTTAACCGCTGTGCCGCTGCACCAGCCCCTTTAGAGTTGATGAGCTGCTTTTAATTAAAGGGCTACAATTCATTGATTTCTTACTCCGTGCCCAGTACTTTGTATAAAATCTTTGCACTTTTTTCTATTACATCAGTTAATGCATACTTACTGTAATAATTCTGGGAATTTCATAAAAGTATAGAAAAGACCACAAAAATCACCAGTAACTCCATCACTCAAAGATAGTCATGATAAATATTTTGGCATAGATCTTTCAGTTACTTTTTCAATGTATATTCTATACATTGAAATTTAAATGACAATTTAAATGAAATTAGTAACATGATAAACTGTAGTCTGTTGTTTTTACTGAATCAATTTATCATTTACTCATTAATTTACTAAACATTTATTGAAAATCCCCATGGGTTTGGATATTCATTTTTAGTAGCTGCATGGCATTCCATTTTCTGGAAGCATGGTGATCTGTTCAAACAGTAAAGTACTGTTGGTCTTCTCTGGTCTTCACGTTCTGGGCCACTGTCAGCAATGCTGGGTGATTTTCTGAAACTGGAATTGCTCTGTTAAGGTGTGCACATATTCTAAAGATAATGGTGTCTGTTGCCAAAATCTCTCTAGGAAAGTTGTATCATACTACGTTGCATGAAATAGTATGTGAAAGTATCTGTTTCCCAGTACTCTGGTTAAGATTGTCAATCAAAAATAATTGCCATTAATCTTAATGCACATGTTTTTGCTTAAAAGTGGGATTGATCATTTTATTTTTTCATGTTTAATGCATTTTCAAATTTTCTTTTAGTGACTTACTTGATCGTATTTTTCACCCATTTTTAAAAGTGAGTTACTCTTCTTCACACTGCTGTGTGAAATCTCCTGATACGTTAAGGAGAATAGCCCTCTAAGCTGTCTTATACATAGGATTAATCTTTTTAGTTTATTTGTTTTTGGCTTTTGACTTTTATTTGTACAAGTTAATTTTTGAAAGTAAAATCTATCAACCTCTTTCATTATGTTTTCTGTCTTTATGTTTATGCTTAAAAAGTCTTCCTTATCATGAGATCAGAATAATAGTAGTGAAATTTCCTTCTAGTACTTTTTGATTTTATTGTACATTTTGCTTCTGAATACATTAGAATTGATTTTGGTATAATGTGGTGGAATATTTTCTGAGTCCACCCTAAGACTGAAGAATACATTTCTGTTGACTTCATATATAAATGCCAGCAGGATTAAGTATAGAGCTCTTGGGTTCAACTTTTTTCACTTAAAATTCTGTAAACGTGGCTCCGTTGTGTCTTACACAATGAAGCGGGCTTGATCTTCCTTTTTTCACATGAAATCTATTTTTTCCCTCACTGGGTACGTATGAGTCACTATTTACTCTTAAAATTGAAAAGTTTACCAAGATATGTCCAGATATTGGCCTATTTTCATTATTTTTACTTTAATTATGATGAATTCTTTTTAATGTGTAGGTTCATATGCATTTTTTTAAGTTCAGGAAAGTTTTCTTCTATTATAACTTTTTGTACTATTTTGTTCCATTTGTTCTTTCCCCCTCGTTAGTAGCTCCAATGATATGTAGTGGTGAATCACTTTCCTACATATCTGCTATTTTCTCTTGTGATTTTTATCTCAATTATTCTTTCTGTGTTATAGGTAAAACTCTAAAGCCTTTTTCCGGTTAGATTTTCTGTAGTTTTGATTCTCATCTTCAGTTTAAATTCAATGACTATGGTTTTGTGTCTTTAAAATCTTTATCTCCTCCAGCTGTTCTACCTCTCATCAAGATGACCTTTCAGTTCAGACTTTCTTATCAGCCCATTTTGATCTCCTCTCTTTTTATAGTCATTTACATTTTTTAAAAAATTGAGGACATGAAGAAGACACATACTTCTATTTCTTGTGACATGCTCAGTTTTTATTTTGTGTTACCAAATGTTTTTATTTGCTCCTCTTTTTTTCCTTGTCTTCAGAAAGGAGAGATATATCTAGAGCCAACAGATGCTCGAAATGGTCAATAGTGGAACAATGTGCATAACAGAGATATTTCAAGTTAAGACCAAGGAAGATATGCACTTAATGTAAGTCTCAGAGAGTATAGGGAAGCTGAGGTTTGTCTTTCTTTCACTGACCACACATCTTAGTGTATCCTGGCATGGAATCAATGCTGTTAGATTCTCCAAAGGCTGATGGGTCAGAGTGTACAGCTCCCGACACTGGATGAAGGATCAGATTAAACCAGTATTACAATGAGTCCATGAATCTAGTGTAAACTCAGCACCACCATGCAGTGTATTTTGGAAAAGAATATACTTGCACATGTGAGACCTAATTCCTAGATTTTAATGAGATTATATAGTACTTTCAATGACTTACTATTATTTGTCTTTAAATTTAATTATTAATATATTGTTATATTATATACAGGTTTTTTTCCTTCCTCCCTATTGTTTCCTCTGTTTTCATCTTCCTCTTTCTTGAAGTGTTTATTCTGATTTGGGCATGGTTTACTTTGTGTTGTAAGATGTTGTGTACTCTCTGCCTAGGAGATTGTAGGATTTTTTTTTTTCCTTTCCTTTTGAAAATTTGAATCATTCATTCAAAAAATTGGTAATTGTACCAGGATGTGCTTAAATGTGTTTCAAACATTTCTGGAATTTGGTGAGCCCTTTCAATTAGGGGACTGGAGTTTTTGTCCAGCTCAGAGAAATTTTATCTATTATCTGTGTCATTATCACGTTTCTTTTATCCTCCTCTAAATCACCCCTCCTTTGTGATCTGCACTTGAAGTCCCTTATCTTTTTCCCGAAGATTGTTGTTTTTAGTTATTTGTCCTTTTGGGACCTGAATCAGTGGCTCAGGAGATTAAAAAAAAAAAGTCCATCCTTTTCTTAAATTCATTTACTGAATTTTTAATTTGAAAACCATGTTTATTTTTAGAAAGTTTTTGTCGTGCTGAATTTCAATCTTCTATGTCTGCTTATTGTATTTTGGTTTAATAGTCGTCTTTTCCTTCGGCAGTTCTGTTTCAGAAGGTGGCATGTGACTGTTCTGCCTCTCTCTGTGCTGTGGGGGGGCAGGTGGGGGCAGCAGCTTCTCCACTGGGGGTTCTAATTAGTAGTGGCATCGGCCTCAGGAGGGGAGGGGGACAAGGGCTCCCCCCTTCCCAGAATTGCACACAGGCCTAGCACTGGACATTCCTTTTCATTATTGGTAATGTAAGTCTTGTAGGTTTTATGTTGGGAACCATAGATCACTTGTTAAAGAGAAAAATTCTGTATTTTTTTCTTAACAACAACAAAAAAAGTAGATCAATTTTACCCCTTGACATCTTTCTTCTCCTCTTTACTATGGCTGTTTTGCAGGATTTTGTCACCTAAAATTTATTTATAATAACGTCAGACCCTAATGACACTGCAAACACTGACAGGCGCCATTTTTGGCAGTGGAGGTTTATAGTATAATTCCATGTGAACTGCTGTTGTCCAGATTATTCATGATTTATAAAAACTAATGGGACATGAAGAAAAATACATATTTTACTTAAAAAAACTTTTTATCATCTTAATTTCTATATTTTATTTTGCTTTCTCTGCTCTTTGGCTGAGTGTCAGAGCAGTAACTATTCCCTAAGAGAGGAACAGCCTTCTTTCAAAGGCTTTTCCATGGCATCTCAATAAATCAGCAAAGAAAGCACTGAAGAGAGTTGTAAATCAGCACCCTGGGCTCTGTCTGCCTCTCATTATACCTTCCTTCCTGGGCATGATGAGGCTATATTTATTCCCTAAAGCAGGCCTTCCTGGTGAATGCTTGAAAAAATATATTTTTTTGGCTTTTTTGAAACTTTAGGAACATGTTTCACTTCTTGTACATGAAAATATATTTCTGTATGCCTATTTTGACTACTTGGTGCATGAGTGCATATAATTTACCAATATAGGTCTCTTTTTCTTCTCTCACTCTTTCCCTTCCTCCTACTTCCTGATGTGCATTTAATGTCAATTCAGTTTACACTCATCGAGTGACCTGAGACATCATAAACCTGGTAGGCGTTGGGAATACAGGAATAAATAAAGCATGATCCCACCGTGCGTATATAATGTATTTGTAAACACACAGCATAAAATTCTGGTTAAACTATTTAGTATGCTCATGAGGACACATTATTTTTAGACCATAAAAACCAAATAAAACTCTAATTTTCATCAAGCCTTCACAGAGGTAGCATGATTTTTACAGTTGGGTCAGGTGTAGGTAAATTATACAGAACTCGGATGGGGGGCAAGTAGTAACTATTCTCTTTTATTTTTATCCTGACTCAGCCACAAAAGTCAGCTGTTTATTTCCCTGGTAAATTAAAAAATATCCTAAGGCCCTAAAAGTATTCATTAGCCCTTTCTCTGTTTCATCTAATTGGCTAACTTTAAAAAGCATTTATAGCCTAATGGACAGCATATTATGATGGGAATCAAATACACTAACTTAGGATTTTGGTCTCTTGAATCCAGTAATAGCTCAAAATTTATTTATTTAAATATTTTGATGTAGAATACATCTCAAACTTTAATTCAATGGAATGGAAAATCTGTTTTTATAATTTATTTTAATCACATAAAAACTTTCAAGAAACTTATCTTTTGTAAGCTAGGTTTTTTAGAAATCAGTGCATAATGTGGGGACCTGGAATTGGCTACCCCAAGATATGTCTCTTTGGCATCAGGATTATTTGAGGCTGATTGCTTTTGATAAACTGGGACAGGGAAGGAGGCTCTGAGGAATGGAACTTGCCCTTCCTTAGGACACATTTACATTTGTAAGGTAAATCTCTATCTGTAAAAGCTGCCTCCCTCTCTGCACCAGGAAGAAGAAAGGAGATGACCTTCTCTCTAAAAACTCTTAATCAATACCAAAGGCAAGGACCTAAAATCTGCATTTTATTGTGCTAGTCTGGTAACCTCCTGTAACTGACTTCCCTCCCCCTCCCAACTTTGGCATTCCTTAAGGATTAAGCATCTTTCCTTAGGCTAGGAACCGATTGCTGAGGGGCTCACCTGTGACCACCCAGCTCCAGACATAGACTTGCCTCCTGCTACGCCCACCGAGATAGCAGACCATTACCTGCTGTGTCCATCAAGCGCTGTGCCGACAGGGCAATCTTGTGACTATTGTGGGAGGGACGTTTCAGTCACATGTGAAACACCCCGTTTGGGGGTATATAACCACTCTGTGCACCCCACTTCTTCGGTGCCCTTTCTTCCTTCGGGAAGAAAGGCCCCGGGCCATGGTTCCTCATAAAGCTTTGTTTAATTTTCTCTTGCTATTCTGTCTCATGTGAATTTAATTCGTTCTCCAGCCAGACGAACCCCCATTTGGGAAGAGGAAATGTCCTCCTCCCCTACAATAACCTATAATGCAATTGTAATTACCTAAGAAGATACAAAGTTACAGTACTCGACTTTAGCATATATGTTCATATGTTTATAGCAAAAGCTAAGTTTTAAATCACTAACCTGTGTAATACATTTTCTAGGCATAAACTAATTCGAAGGAGTCACCTGTAATCTGAAATAATATGTAACTACAGGACCTTATTAAATAATTTTAGGAACAGAATAATTTGAGTAATCTTTGTTAAATAGTGACATTGTTCAGCCTTGATGAAGCAAAGTAGATAAATGACCCCAAATAGAGTGATATTTAGAGATAAAATGTTTTTCAAGAGGATAGTTTATAAGCTACAGTAAATATTTTCAAAGATCTTGTACTGTCAAAATGAGAAAATATGGAAAGCTGGAGACCTTTCTCTTCAGATCTTCACAAGACAGTGGGCATGTCTGTGAACCTTTCTGCATGTAAGTGTCCAGTTAGAAACAAGCGTGTCAGGAAGTGTATTTTGAGGAAGGTCTGTGCCGATATGGGGTAGCAAGACAGGGCCAGACTCATCAGGGAGGCCCTGGCCTTCTGGGGTCTTGTATCTAAGTAAAGATATCTGGCCAGAAAACCCAAAATTCTTCATTCTAATGTGAAAAGCTCATAGCGGGAGAGGCAGGAAGTGTGCCTGAGGCTTTTACATGGATGTTTGTCTGTGTGTGTGTGTGTGTGTTGGAAATTTGTCATTTCCTAGTACTCTCAGCCGTCAGCCAACCTAGAAGCTGAAGGAACCTAGAGTAGTACAAGCCTTGAATCCCCAAGGAGGTGTTGGATTTGTAATTGGGATTGAGGCCAATGATGGAACAGTTTGCATAAGTCTGTCCATTTGAGTTAAAAACTGATTTGATTGGAAACTAGTAGTCATGTCATTTACAGAATATTTTACTTTCAATATTTATCTTAGAAATTTACTTTCAATTTAATCAGTATGATTTTTCCAGGCCTTGTATATAATGGCATGATCAGAGCCAAAATTGCTTCAGATTTGTAAAAAGGACTTCAAGTTTGTTAAGTAGGAAAAAAGAATGTGCAATAATGTATATTGTTAGAGTTCTTTAAAAGAAACCTCAGAAATCATCTGTAATAAAAATCTTTCCCAGGATTTGGGCATAAAGTTGTTCATCTAAAATCTTCCTTCATAAATAAATTATGTTTTGGCTTAAAGAATGAGATGATTTGTCTCTCCATAAAGCCAAATAACAGGGCTAAATTTGACTTAAACCAATTATATATTGTTCTTGTTAGGAGGAATCAAGGGTGATTAAAATATTTGAATCAGAAAAGCATAGATTTTGGGTTGTATTCATTTGATGAGTGGCAGCCAAGTACCCATCTCTATTTGCCTTTTCTTTTTTCTTCTTTTTTCCTCCCATGGTTCTTTAGTAATGGACCAAAGTATACCTTCCTCTTAGGCAGCGAGCTGTTTATCTTTGACCAAGAACATTCAGAAAAGACATCAGGCATTTCCTTTCTCAAGTTTTATAATAAAGAGCCCCAATGTTTCCAGAGTGAATTTCAAGGTTTATGGCTCTGAAAATTGCAAGTTAAGAAGCACATTAGCAATTATTTCTGAATTGCACCAGAAATTATGGGCCAGTTCAAAACAGATTGTTGGTGTTCTAATGTCACCATAGGTGCAACAAAAGACTTTTGCAATGGACATTTTGTTTATGACTGTATCCTTGCCCTAAATCCTTTTTCTGCAACATCATTGCTGTTTCCTTTTTAAGAATTTATTAAAAATAATTCCCTAGGCTATAATGAGGTCTGCTGCTTAGAACAAGTTAACAAAAACGGAAAATTTTATTTTCTATTTCTGAGTGTTGCTCATAGCAATTTAGTAGCAAGTTCAGTATCTGGGTCTCCCTGTTACAAAAAGTAAAAGTTTAATTATTATTTATCCTCAAACATACTTAATTACCAGTAGGAAAGACTTGATGCTATTTAGCAATCTTCAGATCAAAGCAATATAAACATATAGCATTTTCACAACAAGCAGGTGTAAAAGCTAAGAAATTATCTTTAGCGCGAGGTTAGTTTCCCTGCTCTCTCTTTATGATTTTGCTCAGACAGCATGGGTAACCTGGATATTGACGCTGAGATAGACATCCATCTGAAGGAGAGGAAATTATTTGCTTTGGCTTTTGTTGTTTTCTGTATAAAAGGAATTACAGATATTTTGTAGATGAAAGGTTTTATTTATCCAAGGATTCCTTTGAACTCATATCATTTTTTGGTCAAAGTTATTTAGAAGGTTGTGTTTGGGAAAAAAAAACAGTCACACAATGAATGTAGTCATTGTCAATAGCACTTACAGTAAAATGGACAAGGCATAGACCTTAAAATGGAAATAAAGTGCTTACTTTGATGAATAGTTATCAGTGGCTTAATTGGGTATTTCATCATGTGCTGTGATGGACTTCTGGTTATTTATCATGGTTGTGTGTTCTCTTACTTATTTGAGTCTTCACACAAATGAAAGACCTCTGAGTACATGAGTGTCCTTTAAAGCGGAATTTGTGTTGAACTTTGAACACTATAATCAATTGTTTAGCCCATAAATAAGTGAAAATGCAGGTATTGTAAATAATGCTTTTACCTCTCGTTTTGGATGTTCCATTTTCTTCATGCTGTAGCCCTTGGGAGCTGGAAGACGCCTGCAATTGCTTCTGCTTTCCAACATCTCCCAGTCGTTCTGCTCTATCTTCTTCTGTTAGTGATTATATTAGCCCAACAGTATTTAAGTACAGTTTTCACGGTCAATTATTAATGAATCTTTCATTTCATCTGTAGTACTACTTTGCCAGCAAAACTGCTGTGAAGTTAATTACCTGGTGGTTTTTTAAAGGATAAAATTGAAAGAAATGGCTTTTGCTGTTAAATTGTCATGCAGACTCACTTTTGTCATTACAGGATAACAACAGATCCCTTTGATAACTAAGCCAAGCAGGTCAGCCGCTCCCTGTTGTTCAAATGGTTGATAAAATATTCACAAAACGGAAATCTGGTGGGGTCTGGAACCTATGGCTTTGCAATTTGGATGGCATTTGATTATGTGCTTTGTAAATTGTTCACATTCTTTGAACCTGGTTGAAAAAAATGTTTATATATCCACCTGCTGAGCTCCTCACATTTAAAAGAGAATAAGTGGCTTCTACAAATCAAGGCACCCCGGGCAGCAGAGGTTGGCCTTGCAAACAGTGGCTGAGAGAGACCTGGCCGCGGGCACATTGAGAGACAGCGTTGTTAAGCCAGCTGAATGGTAGAAAATAGACTTGGGGAAATGGCAGTTCCTAAAAGGTTACTGTACTTATAGGCTAAAGACAACTCCGTGCCTTGACTCATTTAAAAAATCCTTCTCCAGGAAGATACTGAGGCAACAGTTTTGAGATGTTCAGTTAGGAACTTTCTGGGTGCTGCAAGGGAGAGCACACACCATCTCCAGCACAGGGTACCAGATTTACAAGTAAAAATGCACGACCCTCAGTTAGATTTGAATTTCAGAAAACAGGTTATTTGCCATGTGCCCTGTATTTTACCTGCAAACCCTACATTTGAGTTCTATTATTTTTTTTAATCTCACATAAAAGTTACATTTATTTTCCTATCACAGATAGTGAGTAAGGGGACAATTCATGAACATAGCACAGATGAAAGTCAAATTGGTATGATTATGCTATTTTGCCAACTTTCGATTTAATTTAGTTTGGGGCAGTTTTGAGAATTTTTGTAAATATTTCAGAGCAGTGGTTTCCAAGCTTGACTATTTACTAGAGTCTTACCTGGAGAACTAATAAAACTCATTGAGGTATGATCAAGACACCTTAACGCTTCCCCTCAGCTTGACTGAACTTGAGACAGGCTGCTTCTTGACTATAGGCCTCTGAGTTGCCTTTTCTGAGAGCATTTACTTTAGCGAACTTAGAATTTTAACGTCTTTCTCTGCCCCTTTGAGATGTAAAACTTCTCCCAGCCTCTTGCCATTTTTACAGCCCATTGAAGTCTTTCTCAAGGACCTGGAAGCCATCCTTTTGAAATGCAATGTGGGGACCTGCAAGATATGTAGGTCTTGCAAGACCACCCCAAGATATGTCTCTTTGGCATCAGGATTATTTGAGGCTGATTGCTTTTGATAAACTGGGACAGGGAAGGAGGAATGGAACTTGCCCTTTGTTAGGACACATTTACATTTGTAAGGTAAATCTCTATCTGTAAAATGTGCCTCCCTCTCTGTACCAGGAAGAAGAAAGGCGATGACCTACTCTCCAAAAACTCTTAATCAATACCAAAGGCAAGGACTTAAAATCTGCATTTTATTGTGCTAGTCTGGTAACCTCCTGTAACTGACTTCCCTCCCTCTCCCAACTTTGGCATTCCTTAAGGATTAAGCATCTTTCCTTAGGCTAGGAACCGATTGCTGAGGGGCTCACCTGTGACCACCCAGCTCCAGACATAGACTTGCCTCCTGCTACGCCCACCGAGATAGCAGACCATTACCTGCTGTGTCCATCAAGCGCTGTGCCGACAGGGCAATCTTGTGACTATTGTGGGAGGGACGTTTCAGTCACATGTGAAACACCCCGTTTGGGGGTATATAACCACTCTGTGCACCCCACTTCTTCGGTGCCCTTTCTTCCTTCGGGAAGAAAGGCCCCGGGCCATGGTTCCTCATAAAGCTTTGTTTAATTTTCTCTTGCTATTCTGTCTCATGTGAATTTAATTCGTTCTCCAGCCAGACGAACCCCCATTTGGGGAGAGGAAATGTCCCCCTCCCCTACAGCAATCAAGGAAGATGGTGCCCCTGTCTCCCAGTCTCTGTGGGGGTGTAGGAGCCTCTCTTCAATAACGGCCAGTTAGCAAACACAGATGCTCAAATCGCGTTGACCAGTTCCCCCTCTACTATCCCTCAGTACTTTTCTACTAGCTCATCTTAGTGCTTAAAACCCCTCCCTCCTTTTGTTTCAGCTGAGTTGAGCTCAGTACTGTGCTGCAATCTCTCTCCCTTACTTAGTAGCCTGAATCCAATTGTCTTGCTGTTTTTAACAAGCGTCCAGTGCGTTTTACTTTGACAGGCAGGACAAGGTCCGGGCCTTTGCACTTTTCCCAAGTCCCCTGGCTGATTCTGATACTGACTCAAGTTTGAGAACCACTTTATTTTCAGCAATATTTCACAAAACACCACAGTCATAAGTCTTGAAATCTATTTGTACTTAGAGTACAAATTTGTAACGCTCTGAGAGATGTTACTCCCTTACTTCGATGGCATCTTTTTAAATGGAAAAAAAAAAAAAGTTGGTCATTGCATACCTTGTTCTTTTCTCCAACTCAGTCTACTCATGGTTCTCAGCCTTTTAACCAACTGACATTCCTGGTTCCTGAGGACTATGGCCTCTGCCACTCAGTGAGTGGCTTAGTGTGGCAGTCACTCTATAGAGGCAGAAATTGGAGCTGGGGGAGGAGGAGAGGTGTGGAGTGCGTTCAAGCCTTTCAGGGGGTCCTGCTCCCTCCAGCCCACACCCTCACTGAGAAAACCTGCCCGTGGCGTTCTTGGGTTGTCCCGTGGTTTCCCTGCTTGGGTTGCTCAGAAAGGAGATATTATCCTACTCATTTTTTCCTTTTTTTTTCTCAGCATAGTGCCTGGCAATAAATAAAAACTTAATAAAATATTCTTTCCTTTTCTCTAGCCTTTTGCAGGATTCTTCTCACCTTCTCAGTGTGTATCCTAACCTGTTCTTGTTTTATGCCTGAGTTGATATAAAATTAACTTCGCATGTGAAATTTTTCTGTGGACTTTGTTTATTTATGGGGCAGAGAGAGTATTCCAAATTAGAATTGGAAGGAGATTAGTAAATGTGTCTTTTATTTTTCTAGCAAAAGAATGACCAATTCTAAATCACTTAATGCATTTTAAAAATATCATTCATTGAATCTAATTATTTTCAGTTGAGGAAACAAACTCAGGCAGAATATCTCCACTGCCCCAGGTCATACAGCCAATCGGTGCTAGAATTAGAACTCATAGTGTGCCTCCTGATCATTCAGTCCTAATTTATCTATTCATCAGTTACTTGGAATCTTCTATGTGCCATGTACCACATTAGGTACTAAGGATACAAGAACAAATATTATACAGTTCCTATACATTATGTTTATATGGGGAGACAGAAAAGAAAACAAACCAATGTGATAAATACTTTGACCAAGATATGAACAAATATTTCTTTCTATTCCCCCTTTACTGACTGTTCTTTCCAAGAGGCTTTGTATTAATATTTTACTGTTAAAAAACAAATGTTAAGGGGCTGGCCTGGTGGTGTAGTGGTTAAGTTTGCATGCTCCACTTTGGCGGTCTGGGGTTTGTTGGTTTGGATCCTGGGCATGGACCTACACATAACTTATCAAGCTAAGCTGAGGTGGTGTCCCACAAAAAGAACTAGAAGGACCTACAACTAAGATATACAATATGTACTGGGGCTTTGGGGAGAAAAAAAAAGAGGAAGATTGGCAATAGATATTAGCTCAGGGCCAATCTTCCTCACCAAAAAAAAAAAAGAAGCATACCTAAAAAAAAGTTAAAATTCCTAATTGTCACAATGTGGAAGTAGCCCAACCAAGATGTTCTTTAGCAGGTGAATGGATAAATAAGCTGTGGTACATCTAGAAAATAGAATATTACTCAGCACTGAAAAGAAATGAGCTATTGTGGGGGATCAGAATTGGCCACCCCAAAGTGTGTCTCCTTGGCATGAGGATTATTTTGGGCTGGTTACTTTTAAAAACTGCAGGCATGGGAGAAGCTCTGAAAAGTGAATTTTACCCTTTGCAAGAGACATTTACATTTGTAAGGGAAATCTCCATCTGTAAAGGTGTCTGCCTCTCTGTAACAGGAAGAAGGGGGGATGACCTTATCTCTAGAAACTCCATCAATATGGTAGGCAAGGCCTTAAATCTGCATAGTAACCTTACTCTTGCTGACTGTGCTTTTCTGGTAACCTCCCATAGCTGACTCCCCCACCCCCAACATCCTCCTTTGTCTGTAGCTGAAGATGGTATTTAAGATGAGAGCCTCTGCCATTTTGGTGAGTTGCTCAGTTTTCCTGAGTGTCTCCCATGTATACATGTTATAAAACTTTGTTTGATTTTCTCCTGTTATTCCATCTCATGTCAATTTAATTTATAGCCCAGCCAGAAGGACCCAGAGGGTAGAGGAAATGCTTTTTCTCCCCTACACTATCAAGCCATGGAAAGACAAGGAGGAAACTTAAGTACAAATTACTAAGTGGAAGAAGCCAACTTGAAAAGGCTACATACTATAGACATTCTGGAAAAGGCAGAACTATGGAGACAGTGAGAAGATTAGCGATTGCCAGGGGTTGGGTGGAGAGGGATGAATGTGTGGAGCATAGATTTTTAGGACAGTAAAAATACTCTGTGTGACACTATAATGTCATTAAAATTTCTCCAATCCCATAGAATTGTACAACCCAAGAGTGAAGACTAATGTAAACTACAGACTCGGGGCGATAGTACTGTGTCAGTGTAGGGTCATCAGTTGTAACAAATGTGCCACTCTGGTGGGTATGTTGATAATGGGGAGGCTATTTATTTGTAGGGGCAAGGGGTATCTGGAAAACCTCTGTACCGTCCTCTCATTTTGTTGTGAACCTAAAACTTCTTTAAACAATAAGACTATTAAGAAAACATCTTAATAAAGAATTTGCTTTTGGTTAACTTCTATTCCAATTTAATGTTTTAAAAAGAACTTCATTATTCCTTGAGTATGAGCTTTCTGGCAAGTTGAGTCTGGTCTCTTGGTAGCTCATGGTTTCTGTAGATGCTTTTTGCACAGATCCGTCCAGACACTCATTTGGCCTGAAGTAGATGGCCACAAGTATGAACACCAGCAGTGCTCTCTTTGCATGGTAATGTGGGACCATAAAAATAACCATGCTAGCTGAAACAGTACGAAGCAACCATGTAAAATCATGTAAACTATAACATTCTGAATGAAGACTACTGAGTGGGTTGAGATTAGGAGATGGAAATTGGGGACATAAAAGGGAAAGAAGATTCACAAATTAGTATCCATTCTTCATTGTACTAAAGGGGGGTTTCTCAAACTCAATGCTATTGACATTTTGGTCTGGCTAATTCTTTGTTGTAGGAGGTTGTCTTGTGCATTGCAGAATGTTTAGTAGCATCCCTGGCTACTACCTCTACATGCTAGTAGCATCCTCCTAGTTTGACAAACAAAATGTCCCCAGACATGCCCAAATGTCCCTTGTGGGGCAAAATGGTCCCATGTTGACAACCACTGTACTAGAAGAAATATTTAGATGGGCCTCACCGAGGTGAAATCATAAAGAATCATTATATTTAGAAGCATCATTTAGGTTTTATTGGAATATTGTAAATATGAAGACAGTACTTTTTACATGACGAATAAATAGTTGAGCTTTTCATATAAGATAAAAATTTTAAAGAATGTCATCTGCTCAGAAGGGTACATCTGTGTTCATTTAGTCACTATGAAATTTATGGATGGCTTATGTGATGGCAATTTGCCTCTCAGCCCCAATATGTCATTTTATCGTCATGTGGGTCTGTACATCACCTCCACCCCCATCCCCAAGTTTCAGGTTTATGGACATTGAGACTTGATTAAAAACAGCGTGTGTGTATATAAATATGGTGATATTCTGATGAACAGATTCTTTTAAAAACAAGCTTCCTTATAGCAAAACTTGTGTTTAAAAATAGCAAAAACAAATCTTCATGAATCATTCAAATAGAATAATATGCGTCTCCAGCCAAATGTAACAGGGCGCATCTTAACACAGCTTCTTTTACTCTGGAGAGATTTCAGGTAACGTGCAGTTTCCTAGACGGGGTTATGAGCCCTGCAAAGATTGTTTCCTGCCCTCCAATAACCCATTTTCTTTTCTTAAGGAAGATTAGCCCTGAGCTAACTGATGCCAATCCTCCTCTTTTTGCTGAGGAAGACTGGCCCTGAGCTAACATCTGTGCTCATCTTCCTCTACTTTATATGTGGGACGCCTGTCACAGCATGGCTTGATAAGCAGTGCATAGGTCTGTGCCCAGGATCCGAACCAGCGAACCCTGGGCCGCCAAAGTGGAGCACACAGACTTAACCACTACGGACCGGGCCAGCCCCTTAAAGGTATTTCGATGTACATTAGCAAGGTATGTTACCCTTTTCTTAGGAGACCGAGTAGAGATTGGCATACTTTTAATCAGTATTTGCTTTTTGGACATACCTTAATTAGTTTTTCCATGTGGAATGCGAAAGATTATTTGTGCCCTGTTCTAGAGTTATTGTTGTTAGAGGGACCAATGCCTATTTATCAACTCTGCCCTGATGCAGCCCATGATGTATCATTGCCTCTTTGTTCTGGGAGAGGACAGGTGGGACATCTCTGTCAGTTTCCCTAAACATTTTCTCTTTTACTTTTGGTTTAGGATTTTCAGGAGAATCAGTATTTTTTTAACCACATTTAAAATTGTTTTAATTTTTAATATTTTATTAACTACAGAATTTATATTCTCTGAAGTCTATTCTGATGCCTTAAACAGTGTATCAATTTCTACCTCTAATAATAAACTCCCTAATCAACTGTTTCATTGAAATACTCTCGTTTCATTTCTAGATACAGCATTTTAGTTAGTTTTGATGAGCGCATGACTGCAAGCTCCATTTCCTTTTGGTTCTAGAATTTTGGACTTGACAAGTCATATCATTTTTTTCCCTAGTTCCTTAAAACTCATCTCAAATAAAATAAGCCCATAGTCTGCTTTTGTTATATGATGAATATGTGAATCTTATTAATTTTTTATTTAAAAATAACCTTCTCTATTTTTTCTTAGAAGAATATTTTGTTACTTTCTATATACTCTCTTTTGCAACTGCTTTCATTTGGAAGATAGATTATTAAGCCTTTGTAGCAAATGTATATTTAAATACTTGAATGGACCCAATTAGTGAAAAATGCTGCATATTTGAATTTGTTGAAGCTGAGTCCATTAATCCAAATAAGAAAAACAAGCGACTAATTATCTTTAATTTTGGAATTGTATGTAAACACTACTGTTGAAAAACACACTTAGGAAGACCTACGTTTACCCCCGATGAATCTGAATATTAATTGATTCAGTATATACGAATGAATGCAGTATATATGTATACTCACATTCACTGGAGTTGAGAGAAGGTTTTCTCTCTGTATATAGAAAGGGAGAGCGAAAGAAAGGTGCCAACATTTTTTGAGAAGTTTATATTTTAGGCTTTTATTTGGTTGTTTCTGTCATGCGTATATGCATATTTATACTGCAACTCACTTTAATAATTTCATAATTTGCCTCATATTAAAATACCTCTTTCTATTTTAAACAAATTACCTTGGTCTTTTAAAAAAGGATATGAGAGAAATAATGACTTTTTTGTATCTTAGCCCCAAAGCACATTGAAAGCTGTAGGATTCTCAGACAAAGTAGCACGGGTTTACTCAGAAAGTAAATCCAGAGAAAAGAGGATTTCTGAGACCAACTAACCAAGCAGGTCGTGATTTCCAAATTCAGAGAATGAAAAAGGTTTATTAAAATAAGTTACCTCCTCACTTCCAGCCTGCTTTTGAAACAGCCAATGGCCCTCCTTCCAGTGATTTCAGACAGTGGTTCATTTTCTTTTAGTTAATAGGAATGGATAAATAGAGAAAGAAGTATTTCTGGCTAATATTTAATCCCTTGATGCTGGCAAGTCCCAGCGCGTTATATAACTATGTTTCTATTTTTGGTTCCAGTATTTGTTTTGTTACATTTAAATTATAAAAACAATTTCGGTCCCTGACCATTTAAAGTAGATCGTGGCTGAGCTCAGACTGAGAGCAAGTGCCTTACTGTTTGCTGAGCCGGTGTGCTGGTGACCCATAGGACGTCTATTGGCACACAATGATATGCCTAGGAGATTTTGTTTTAGGCTAAAGCAGAAGGATTTTTTTACGTTTAATTGCAAGAGCACCTGGGGACGAGGTGGGGGGAAATAGGAACAATGGAGGGAGCAGCATGGCTGCAGCCCATTTGGATTTGGAGGCCTGACAGAGGCAGGCAGAGGAAAAAGCTGCAGGAGCCACTTTCGGGAGGAACGCCGTGATACTTGCATGAGACTTGAGAGAGGCGTGGGGCTGCTCCAAGGGCGGTGACAGAGCACTGTACAGAGTGTGAGAGAGGGACCTCTTTCCAACCTCAGCAGTGGGCAAAGCTCGGCCTCTGCAAAGACTGACTCCTTTGGGAACACAGGGAGGTGGCATCTTGACTTGGGCACAGACATTTCACAGGGCACATGAAGCAATGGCAGGGACTAGCGGTTTTCAAGCAGGAAGGCAACACTCAAAAGGGAAGGTTGGGAGCAGATAACATAGCAGATTTATTCTTTCCCTTTCAGGGACTCCCAGAAACACCTGGACAGGGGACCCTTCCGCAGACTGGAGTCCTTCCTCCATGAGTGGGTAGGGACAGTGACCCAGTGAACTTTGGTTGTCTACTGTTAAATACGGCTTCGATTCTCTCCACAGGCTGGTGAGGTCTGGAGGCACCCGCGTCTTTATCTACGGAGTTTCAAAATTGCCGTGATGATCCTTTTAAAAAAGGGTGCATCTAATTACAAACAAAGAAATAAAAAAAAAAAACCTCACAACAACTGACTGATATTCACGAATATAGTTTTGTTTGCACAGTCTTGATTCATTATAAAACTTCTTAATTGTCTTGCATATTAATGAGTTTAATAATTAGACGAGGAATGGAGAACGTGCAGTTCTGAAAGTGTCAGTCAACCACATTAAAATAACATATAAATTGTATGCATATTTATTGAGAAAGATTGCATTCTCAGTTTGAGAAATTATGAATTACATTTAAATGATCAGATAACTTGTTTGATACTAAAATTAGGATTAAAATTCTGTTTTTATCTACTTAGTGCTAGAAAACAGCATTAGACTAAAGCACGTTTCTTTCAGAATGCTATGCTGAAAATTGGAGATGTGGTAGCTGGACAATGGCTGGGTTTCAACGTACCCTAAGCTGTGTTTCTCACTTCAGAACTTCAGAGAACTTCAGATTGGGGAACACTATTGGTGTTCTAGGGGGTATTGTGATTCAATATTAGCATATTTAATTTATTTAGGGTTTATGCTTTTGCTCTATTTTGCAGTGATTTGGGGCTGTGTAGCTGAGAAAAATTTCCACTGTTGTCCAAAAATGTATTTTGAAGAGCGATTTATTTCATTTGGATCCTTTCCCTACTAAAGCAACGGCATGCTCTTCCACGTATTGACTGAAAGGCCTGGAACAAGTCCTTTATTTCCTTTCAGTGTCAGTTTTATCATCTGTAAAGAGTGGATGAAGGAAGCCCTAACAGTGATACGTTAAGGAACTGACGTGTGCTGGCTCCCAGCATCTGGCTGTTGGGCATTCCTTCCTTCTTGCAAGGCAGTTCTTATAGACAGCAAAGTCTTGGCTTTAAATTCTAGTCTGTGGTCTTTTTTCTACCCCGTGTTCCAGGCTTATAATTATACTGTCTAAATATTTTAGTTCTATACTTAGACTTGCCACTCTCAATTATGTGGGATAAAATATATTTATTTTTTAACTCTG
The DNA here is from genome assembly GCF_037783145.1 of Equus przewalskii. NCBI lineage: Eukaryota > Metazoa > Chordata > Mammalia > Perissodactyla > Equidae > Equus > Equus przewalskii. The sequence continues at coordinate 55,079,196 of NC_091849.1, forward strand.
GTAAATCTCCAGCCCCATTATTTTCCTTTGAAATGTCTTTTATATTTTTCATTTTTCTGACCTTCCTAACATCGCAAGTCCAGTTTGGGTCCTAATCACCTCACACGAGAATTACTGAGCAACACCTAGCAGGCATCTCTGACAGGGAATTTCCCCCTTCCGTTTGATGTGCATTGTATTGCTAGGATTATTTTCCTTGAAAATCACATGATTCTGCTCATCAACAAAAAAAAATTTCAGCAGGTTGATAAATATTTAAATTACAGCATATCCTAATTTCCTTCCTACCTTTGATGGCTCTTAAAACAAGAACATTTCCCCCCATCCCCCTCTTTGCATATTCTCTTCACTCCAGCAAGGAGGACTTTTTTGTGGTTGTTTGTTCTGCCTCTCTGCCTGTGTGTACACTCTTCCCCTCATCCAGCATGCTTCTCCTTTTTCTCCACCTGTCCTTTAGGGCTCGTTCAGGTTTTTCTTTCCTTTGAAGCTTCCAATCCAAATTGTATGAAAATTTGCCAATAATTATGTCTCCAGTACTCCTTTACCAGTGATTTTTATACATACAACTAACTTACCCCTGACCTTTTTTGTATTGCGGTAAAATATACGTAGCATAAAACTTACAATTTACCTTCTATTTTTTTTGAGGAAGATTAGTCCTGAGCTAACATTCACTGTCAATCCTCCATGTTGGTTTTTTTTTTTTTTGGCTGAGGAAGATTGGCTGTGTGCTAACATCCATGCCCATCTTCCTCTATTTTATATGTAGGACGCCTGCCACAGTGTAGCTTGATAAGCAGTGGTAGGTTTGCACCCAGGATCCAAACCGACAAACCATGGGCCACCAAAGTGGAACATGTGAACTTAACTGCTGTGCCACTGGGCTGACCCCATAATTTACCATTTTTGAGTGTACAATTCAGTGGCATTAAGTGCATTCCCATTGTTTTGGAACCATCAGCACCATCCATCTCCAGAAAGTTTTCATCATCCCAAACTGAAACTCTGTTTCTATTAAACAATAACGTCCTATTCATCCATCCCTCAGCACCTGGTGGCTACCATTCTACTTTCTTTCTCTGTGAATTTGACTCTTCTGGGTACCTCACGTAAGTGGAATCGCACGTGTTTGTACTTTTGTGTCTGGCTTATTTCTCTTAGCATGAAGTTCTCAAGGTTCATCCATGTTGTGGTACGTATCAGAATTTCGTTCCTTTTTAAGGCTAATATTCCACTGTATGTATAGACCACATTTTGTTTGTCCATTCCTCTGTTGATAGACAACTGAGTCATTTTCACATTTTGGCAATTGTGAGTAATGCCGCTATGAACATTGGTGTTCAAATATCTGTTCAAGTCCCTGCTTTCAATTCTTTTATGTATGTCCTCAGAAGTGGAATTGTGGATCCTTCTATGCTTAGTTTATTGAGGAATTGTCATTCTGTCTTCCACAGTGGTTGCACCATTTTACATTTCCACCAGCAATATACAAGCGTTCCAGTTTCTTTGTATCCTTGTCAGCACTTGTTATTTTCTGCTTTTTTTGGGTAATAGCCATCCTAATGAGTTCGGAGTGGTATCTCATTGTGGTTTTGATTTGCATTTCCCTAATGATAGTGGTATTGAGTATCTTTTACTGTGCTAATTTGCCATTTTTATATCTTCTTTGGAGAAATGTCTGTTCAAGTACTTTGCCTGTTTTTGAATTGGATTGTTCATTTTCTCATTGGCGAGGACCTTTTAAACAGCAAGTACTCAAAACTGTTCAACAGGTTTTTGAAGACTTAAGTCATCGCAGGGAACACGATCCAGTGCACTGTGTGAATGATGCCCTGGGAACCATTGAGGAGGTTAGGGCTTTTCACTCGTCTCAGATGCCTTCCTTATTGAGTTGTTGGGCATGTTATTTATATGTTTTCTATCAATGCCTTTGTTTATATCAGCTCTTCTCTTTGGTGTCATCATGCCTGTCTGTAGGCAGTTTTCTTTCTTTGATGTCTTAATCTGATTTTTTTCTTGGAAACCAGATGATCTAATTTGTTAGAGCTATGCATAAATTTAGACTAATTAAGCTCTTGTGAGGCATAAGGGACTCACCTATGGGTAAAGAGAAGAAGCTTTATTGTATGTAGTTCAGATGTCAAACATATTACTTACTTTTGTTTCTTACTGATGGAACTAGGTAAGCTTTCTTGATGGTCTTTTTCTGTAGAAGTGATGTTTTTCAGTGTAAACCTCTCAAGTGTAGCTGCTGTATTTGATTGTTTACTTACTCTGTATTTATTACTAAATTTATCATGTTGAATATTCAGTGGGTATTTAATGAATATATTTTAGTTGCTTTGTGGTGGATTCATTGAAGCTGTATCATGAGGCAGTTTCCCTGGTGATTTTAACCGACTTTTTCATTAATTAATTGATTCTAAACTTATGGTTGTTAGTAAGGAGAGGCCTTAAGATTTATGTTGATGCTTTTAAAAAATATGAATTTATCAGTAGGTTTCGTTGTGTTTCAAGTAACACCCAAACTTAGTGGTTTAAAAAGACATCATCAACTCATTCAGTTACAAGTCTGTGGGTTGACAGTTTGGGCTAGGCTCAGCTAGGCAGTTCTGATGGTCTCACCTGAGTTCAATCCTGTGGTTGCAGTCAACTGGCAGTTAGGCTGGGATCTGGTTAGTTTCAGATGGATTTACTTACAAGTGTGGCAGTTGGATTCAGTGATCAAAGTTACTGGGTCACATATCTCTACCCTCTAGCAAGCTAACCCAGACTTCTTCATGGGCTTCCAAAAGCAACAGGAAAGGGCACACTCCAGTGTGTAAGCTTTCTGCGTGCCTGTTTGTCTCATGTTTGCTAAGGTCCTTTGGCCAAAGAAGTCACTCAGCTAAGTCCAGATTCAGGAGAAAGACAAATAGATTCTATCTCTACATGGAAGGAGCTGCAAACTAAAATGATGATTTTTTTTTTGTTTTCAATCTACTGCAACATCAGTATCAACTCATAGCCTTGATTTTGTTGATGTAGTCTAAGTCCCACATGAAAACAATTTTTCCAAAGTATAACATTAGCATTTTCTCTGAAATGGCCTGGGTCTTGGATATCTTCTTTATTTGGAATTATAGTTTAAAATATTTTTCAGCAGGTTTTTAAAAAATCAATTGTTTGCTTTTTTTTTGTTAAGATTATGATAGTTCACAACCTTGTGAGATTTCAGTTGTACATTATTGTTAGTCATGTTGTGGGTACACCACTTCACCCTTTGTTCCCTCCCCCCAGCCCCCCTTTCCCCTGGTAACCACCGATCCGTTCTCCTTGTCTATATGTTAACTTCCACCTATGAGTGGAGTCATATAGAGTTTGTCTTTCTCTGTCTGGCTTATTTCGCTTAACATAGTACTCTCAAGGTCCATCCATGTTGTTGCGAATGGGACGATTTTGTCCTTTTTTATGGCTGAGTAATATTCCATTGTGTATATATACCATATCTTCTTTATCCAGTCATCAGTTGCTGGGTACTTAGGTTGGTTCCATGCCTTGGCTATTGTAAATAATGCTGCGATGAACATAGGGGTGCATGGGACTCTTGGAATTGCTGATTTCAGGTTCTTAGGATAGATACCCAGTAGTGGGATGGCTGGGTCATAAGGTATTTCTATTTTTAACTTTTTGAGAAATCTCCATACTGTTTTCCATAGTGGCTGCACCAGTTTTCATTCCCATCAACAGTGTATGAGGGTTCCTTTTTCTCCACAACCTCTCCAACATTTGTCACTCTTGGTTTTGGATATTTTTGCCAATCTAACGGGTGTAAGGTGATATCTTAGTGTAGTTTTGATTTGTATTTCCCTGACGATTAATGATAATTAGCATCTTTTCATGTGTCTATTGGCAATCCTTATATCTTCTTTGGAGAAATGTCTATTCATGCCCCCTGCCCATTTTTTGATCGGGTTGTTTGATCTTTTGTTGTTGAGCTGTGTGAGTTCTTTATATATTATGGAGATTAACCCTTTGTCAGATAAGTAGCTTGTAAATATTTTTTCCCAATTAGTGGGCTGTTTTTTTGTTTCAATCCTGTTTTCCTTTGACTTGAAGAAGCTCTTTAGTCTGATGAAGTCCCATTTGTTTATTCTTTCTATTGTTTCCCTCATCTGAGGAGTTATGGTGTCCAAAAAGATTCTTTTGAAACTGATGTGTGGTACTGGTACCAAAACAGGTGCACAGATCAATGGAACAGAATTGAAAGCCCAGAAATAAAACCACACATCTATGGACAGCTAATCTTCGACAAAGGAGCTGAGGGCCTACAATGGAGAAAAGAATGTCTCTTTAACAAATGGTGCTGGGAAAACTGGACAGCCACATGTAAAAGATTGAAAATTGACCATTCTTTTTCACCATTCACAAAAATAAACTCAAAGTGGATCAAAGACCTAAAGATTAGGCCTGAAACAATAAGTCTTCTAGAAGAGAATATAGGCAATTGTTTGCTTTTTTATCAGTTTCCGAGGTAAGAAAATTACTAAAATACCAAAATTGCTAGGTATTAATCATATAAGAAAAATGAATGCCCCAAATTTTTAACACCAAATCACTTGCCAAAGTAGCTTTGTCCTTTTAAATTTTAACTTCTATAGAACATCAAAGAGAGAAGAAAGGGAATAAAAAAAGCAAATGTAGAGGAAAGTTATAGTCATAAATCTATTGAAGTTACCTAAGTTATTTGGAAGCTAATTATGACTGTGTGCAAAGCAAATGATGTGAAAACTGAATTAATGAAGACCAGCTACCTCCCACAAGCTAATGAGGCATACTTTATACCAATAGTGCCACAAATTGAAAAATTAAACCTCTTCATGGAGAGAAAAAAGGAGCAGCCTAAGAATAACATGCAAGGCCAAAGGAGATCTCAAAGGCATTGTCTGGGGTGAGCAGTTTTTGCTTACTTTTCTATGATATGGAATATAGAGTGCAGAATCCCTGAAATTTCCTCGTTTTTTGTTTTTTTCTCCCCCAACCCAAAGAAGAATTCATAGACACCATAGTGTGCTTCAGCCCCGCAAAGTCAGTGGAGGATAAAAGTGCTAGTGGTCAAATGTATTTTGATTTTTTAGGTGTTGGTGCTTAACTTCAGTGCAATAGTAGCCTTCCTTTTTCCTCTTCTTGACATGACCACATAGGTAATTTTCAACCAGCTTCTTTTTCACACCTTCTTTCCACTATTTAACATTGTTATATATATAAACTTTATATATATGAGTTTATTATATATATAGTCCAATGAAATGTATATGATATATATAAGTATATACTATATCTATAATGTGTATATTCCTTTTGGAATTTTAACTTCCACGTTTTTCTCTTATTTACCCTTACACATTCATAAATCAAGATCCCCAGTCTTGCAGTCTTACACTTACTACACTCAATATATCTCCCTTCCACCGTACATCTCAAATCACGTTTTTAATTTTTTTAGGAAGACACTATATTACACAAAATAAATACTATTTTTTCTTCATTATAAATACTTTTATTAAGGATGTACAAAGGCATGCACTATTTTGAAAATACTTTAATTTTAAACCTTTAAAAAAGATTTCATGTACAAATATAATTCAACTAGTAACACACACACACATACATATATACACATATATATGCATTTCTTAAGTGCCGACAATTTTGAATTTAGAGATGTGAGAATAAAGCCAATTGGCCAAGTCCTAGGAAACTTTGGGAACATTGGTAAAAATGTTGTGGCAGTAATTTATTTGCTTAGGTTTTACCCTTTTGATAGCAAACAAAATCATTTTATTGGTGTTTGAAAGCAGCAAAGCTTGTTGTATGAGTACTGAGTAAACAAGAAGAACTTATGTGAAAAGTTAGTTATTAACTATTTAAAAATCTCATCCTTTTTCAGAAAAGTAGAATTTAAAAATATTTTTTTCCTTCACCTAGTGGAGGAAAATGTTTTAATCATTTAGATTTATAATCTAATCATTTAGATTAATTTCCTTCCATGCATCTAAAAAAGTAGTAACAACTTTTAAATTTTCTGATGATAAAAGTAAGACATATTAATTTAGAAAATTATAAGCAGCAAACATCATGTATAATATCATCACATAGAAATTATCAGTTAACATTTTGGCATATTTCCTTCTAATCTTCCTATGTGTCTATATAATATTTAAATAAAATTTTATGTTGTATATAACATATTCTCTGTATAGATAGATTTATATGTTGTGCTTTTGCACTTAATGTTATCATGAGTAGTTTTTAATGACATGAAATATGCTTCAGATATACATTAAGTATACTCCAAAACCGTTATATTAATGCTGTATGATATTCCATCCTATGGGTTTATTACAACTTATTTAAATTGCCACTCTTCTGTCTGTATTTCAAATGAGTAGATATAATTAATTAATGGCTAAATATTAAATATACTAGTGTTAGAAAATAAAAGAGTCTGATATTTTCTTTCTCCTCCCTTCCTTACTCCCTTTTTCTCTCCCTTTCTCTCTCTCTCTCTTTCTTCTCTCTCCTTTTTCTTCTACAATGACAAATTCAGCCCTGATAGGAATACTCTGGCCACTTCACCATTTGTCGGTTTTTTCATGCCTTCTAAGTATCTATTATCTCTCTTTTACTATTTAATCCTGTACAGGCTATTCTGCTACAACCTGATAGTTATGTTTTTAGGAAAACTTGTGAAATCAAAGATTACATAACTAAATTAATAGGGCAGGTGTGTAGAGGGTTGCAGTTGTGAACAGCAGTTTCAGATTTCCAACAATATATTTCCATAACAAAGGGGTCACTATAACTGTGCACGTATACAACCTAAATACCACTCAGTCAATCCAATGTTTGCTTCCATCCATCCCTTGCTATCATTCACACGGCACTTGCGAAACATTCTATCTCCTTATCTCGTGTAGTTAAGAGAAACGAAGCACCAAGCCACTCAGAGGGGTTAGGCTTTTCATGTTTGATGCCACTTCTGAATCTTGATCATCCATAACAGCTGGCAGCATATAAATTGTTTACCCTAATTAATGGTTCACCAGTATCTCTGCAGTGAGTTATGAAAACTCCTGCTGTGACTGAGGAGAAATTTGAATACAGTGAATTTGAAATATTCACTATTTGAATTCAAATTTGAATTCAAATTTGAAATTTGAATATACTTTCAAATTGTCTGCATACTGCTGGTTACTCTAAATATAGTTTATCTTCAGAGAGTGTTGAGACTCCTCTCTGAAAGCTGAACTATTCATGATTTCATTAAACAGCAAGAAAAGAAGATGTGGACTGCTTCTCGAGGGTGAGCTCTCTCCCATCTACCACAGTACCTGACATGGTAGGTGGGCAATAAGCAATGGTTACATGTGGCATCTATGGTTGTTGCCTTCTAGCGTTTGTGCATAGATAGCTGGTGTGATGTGACTAATTTATCAGGGACTTTATATGTGCCAGAAACTATTCTAAGCCATTGATTTGTATTAACAACACTGTCAGATAGGTACTAAAATTATCCCCACTTATAGACAAGAAAACCAAGATATAAATAAGTTAAATTATTAAACCAGGACATGTGGCTTGTAAATGATGCCATCTGGTTCCAGAGGCAGCATTTTCTTTTTTTTTTTTTGGTGAGGAATATTGGCCCTGAGCTAAGTTCTGTTGCCATTCTTTCTCTTTTTTCTTGAGGAAGATTGCCACTGAGCTAACATCTATGCCCATATTCCTCTATTTTGTATATGGAATACCACCAGAACGTGGCTTGATGAGTGGTGTGTAGGTCCGAACCCATTAACCCTGGGCTGCTGAAGCGGAGCATGCAAACTTACCTGCTTACACTACTGCCAGAGCCATGCATTTTTAACTACTATGCACATTCTCTATATAAAACAGTCTGACTCATTTGGGAGAGATGGATTTAATACATACAAAAGAGAAACATTAATATATTGGGCCTAATTCAACCAAGGAAATAAAATACTTTCTGGAGTAATTGAACATTAGTCTTAAAATGAGGACCTACCAGCTTAGATCTTATCTCATCCACTTAATAGTTGTGTGAACTTGTTCAAGACACTTCGAATAAACATTTCAACTAATGCCGTAAGAATTGTGTATAGTTAATTGCGTGATAATCCATAGAGAAATATTAAGATTTTATTGCCATCTGTAAAATAGAGCACTGTGCTATAAATTGGGAGCCGAGTCTAATTCTTATCTAGCAAGAGTTCGTTATGATTAGATATATCACTTAAATTTCTATCTTATTTCCTCATTTATGAAATAAGAACAATTTTTTAAAACCTTATCTTCTAAAATTTTCACAGGAATGTTGGAAAGAAAAACGAGGGAGTAAATGAAAGTGCTTTGAAAAGGAGTGCTCTGGATCCAGACTGGTGACATTGCTGCAAACTCAGAAATGTCAGGTTAGTTCTCTGCGATATTTAGGTCCTTTTTAAGGTCTCGTGTTCTAATAGTTGTTGGTGTTGAGAAAAGTTTGTGGTTATTGAAATCATACAATTTTTGTTTCATATGGGAGACTATATGATTTGTCTTATATGTTTCCTTCCTTTATGATTTCACATTAAATTTTCTAAATCTTCCAAGTATGAGGGAGACAATCATAATAACGTTCTAATATATTTTATATAATAATTAGAATGTATATGTATATACACATGTATATAGCTATACACATACACACATACATATATTTTTCACCTTTAGAATCATAGTAATTATTAGATTTGGAGGCATTTCTGGAAGTTGATTTCATTCAAATCCCACATTTCTTGACTTATAGTAATGTAACTTGTTATCATTTAGCTACTGCTCCTGGGTTGGGAGTAGAACCAAGTCCGCTGAGACAGAATCCAGAGCGTTTTCCACTGCCCACGGTAGCAGTTACCTCTTCTACCAATGTTCTGAGATACTATTTTCTTTCTTTGATCTTATCCTTTCTTTTTACTTTTTCCCATTTCATTTGCTCCTTTTTTCATTTTCAGATTTCCCCTCTCTCCTATTCTCATAGTAGCTTCCGGGTCAGAAATTTTAAAAATATCAAAATTGATAAAAAAAACTGAAATAATTTCCATCCCATTCATATTTTAGGCAAAAGACACTTTTAATTTTTCTGTTTTTGCTTGAGTATGTCGCTGCCATGGAGATGTATTCAGGAACATCTCTGACCTTGAGCCAAGCAAGGTCATCCCTGCCTTCCCCGTGATAGACCTTGCAAGTGCTCTAGCTCAGGTTTGTATTGAGTTTGTATAGTCAGGAGAATCCACATGCCAGCTCCCAAGTAGGTGGACTGCCTGTGGACATAGATTTCCCTGGAGATATGGTCTTCACAAAGTCTGTATGCCTCCCCATGACCGTGAACAATGCGTCGCTTCCTGGAGTCCTATATCCAACTGTCGCTGGAGAGGTTGCTTCATTGCTTAACCCCACATGGCTCTCGGCTTTCTTGAAGCCAACTGGATGACCAGATTTATATCCTCTAACATATAGACCACTGATAGAGATGGTTTAGATCACTGTGTTTCTATAAGTATTATATATTTCTCTTAGGTTTTAAAGGGACTTCATATAGGAGTTATATGAAGACAGAGGGTACATCTTGTTCGAATTATTTTCCTTACATTCTTTAAAAAATAATTAGCATAGTGGCTTATTATATAAGTAATAGTTGATTTTAATTAATAGTTTATTTCTTATAATTTCACTTGAAAATATAATCATGATGGGCTGGGATGGGTGGAGGGTATGATTAAGGAATGGGATGGGCAAATACAGACTCGTTTGCCAAATTGCATGTTAGTACTATAGGCAATCCTTGAAACTCTAATGAGGAAAGTGTAAGACCAATAAAAGGGAATAAAAATGTACCCAGTGAGTGACTTGTTTGAGCTCATGCCTCTGGTAAGCATTTTTAGGGCAGCCAGGCCAGGCCTTCCTGAATCACCTACCATTTGGCTCCATTGTCAGTGATCAAATGTTAAATACGGTGCACCAAGGTCCTTACCTGGTAGATGATTCCTCTGTTACTTTGTATTTAGGTTCAGAAACAGACCTGGCTTCATGATGGACACTGATAGAAAATCTACTTTTGAACAGATCTTCTTGAGAAGAAAACTTGGCTTGTGGCTTAGGTACACTTTTGAAAGGGATGTGACATTAGCACTGCTGATGATTTTCTTATGAAAATTTAATGGAACTTATGATATAAAACAAAATATTGGATGAACTTACAACAAGTTGTCTTTAATGACAGTTCAAGATACCAGTAGCTCATTCCAGGGACCATTTACCTAAGGCTTTTAAATTAAATTTTCTAAGTGCCTTGCATGTTCGACTCTGCTTTTGAAGAAAGAGGCATTCCACTTCAGGGAAATGCAACCACTTACGGCCGTAAAATAATAGATTCAGATTGGCCTTTCAATAAGGGATGAGTGTGCCAAAAATCTGAAAGGTGTTACTGTAAATAAAAATCTTTATTAAGAGCTAAAGAGTGCAAATTGATTTTAAAAGTTTTCATCCTTACTGGCACATGAAAAAATGCAATAAAGATAATCGATATTGAAAAGCTCCCTAGGAAGGGGGATGTCCCGAAGCAGTACAGAAGTCTAGTCCTGCGCTGTCTGCCTTTCCTGAGGATGGCCTGGTGCATAGAAGTGATGGGTTATCTCAGTAGGAAGACTCTGAATGAGACCCAGGCATGGAGGCCGAGGGTCACCATTTCACCATGAGGTTCATTTGTTCCTTGGTCAGAAACATTGTCCTTAACTCCGGCAAGGACTCTATTCACAAAAAATTTGCACCCTAGTCAATCAGTGAATGTTTGTGGCCCACAGGGTGTTTCGGCAAATAGGGTAAGATCCAAGGAGAATCGCGTACGTTAGTAATAGATGAAACTAGCATTCCTTTTCCAATAGTTTCCTGTCTCTTTTTCTTCCCTTTTAATCGACCCCTTTTCTCATGTACCCATACACATCAGTACTCTCATCTTCCCTGTTCTCTCCTATAATGGAATTGATAGAAGACTAGAGGAAACCTAAGGAATTAATGACTCAAGGTGACATCCATGCCTCCCCATCCATCCCAGGAATACTGGCCTTTTAAAAGAGAACAGGTAGGGCCGGCCCGGTGGCGCAGCGGTTAAGTTCGCACGTTCCGCTTCTCGGCGGCCCGGGGTTCGCCAGTTTGGATCCTGGGTGCGGACATGGCACTGCTTGGCAAGCCATGCTGTGGTAGGCGTCCCACACATAAACTAGAGGAAGATGGGCATGGATGTTAGCTCAGGGCCAGTCTTCCTCAGCGAAAAGAGGAGGATTGGCAGCAGTTAGCTCAGGGCTAATCTTCCTCCACAAAAAAAGAGAACAGGCAAGGCCTTCCTTAAAAAAGTCAAGCAATAACTAATAGTATTATACCCATTTTGCATATTGGGGAATTGAGGGTGAAGGAGAATAAGCCACTTATTCAAGATGACACAGTTAGGAAGTTGCAGAATCAGAATTTGCACCAGATCCAGTTAGCTCCCAGGCTCTTAAGTACTGAGCTCTGTCATCTCCCAATCCCTGGCAGATAGGTTGCAGGAAATCCCTTGTGTAGGAAGATGAGGAGGCGTTCCTGGTCTCCCAAACCCACGTTCTGTACTCACCTCCTCTGCCTGCACGCGAGGGCCATCCACCTGGTCCCGGCCTCCTTCAGGAGCTGAATTTAATAACTTGAGGATCCATCTTTATCTGTTTTTTCTCTGGACCCCATGTCCAGATGAGTCTGAGGCTTTAGTTATCTTTGACAAGTCACAGTAACCTTTAGTGAAGCTTTCTTCCACTGTAGGTGGAAAGAAAAAGTTCTCCATTGAAGGAATAACATTCAAAATGACTTAAGACGTTATCTGCTTCTCTTGTATTTACTCACTTATGAGTAAATATAAGTAACATATTAGTCAGGATTCTCCAGAGAAACAGAATCAGTAGGACTTACATATACTTCTCTACATTTACACGTACAATCTCTTTATATACATATACAAGTCCCAAGATCTGCAGGGTGAGTTGGCAAGCCGGAAATCCAGGAGAGCTGATGGTTTAGTTGCAGCCTGAATCTGAAGGCCTGTGAACCAGGAGAGGCAATGATGCACATTCCAGCCCAAAGGCTGGCAGGCCTGGGACCCAGGAAGAACTGATGTCTCAGTTTGAATCCAAAGACAGGAAAAGACTGATGTCCAAGCTTAAGGCAGCCAGGCAGAAGGAATTCCGTTTTACTCATGGTAGGCTCAGACTTTTTGTTCTCTTCAGTGCTTCAACTGATTGAATGAGGCCCACCCACATCAGGGAGCACAATCTGCGTTACTCAGTCTACCAATTTGAATGTTAATCTCATCCAAAACACCTCACAGAAACAGCCAGAATAATGTTAGACCAAATGTCTGGGCACCTTGTGGCCCAGTCAAGTTGATATATAAAATTAACCATCACAAGTCTTATTTCTAACTTTAAGTGACGTTTCCTTGTTTCTGTGCTCAGCCGTTTCTCATGGCTGTACATAGATGAACATTCGCCCTAGTTACCCAGCATAGGAGGTTTGGTAATGCTTGTTGTCCTGTTAATAGTATTGTCCTATCAATGGTGTCTCCTTTTTCTTGCAAAGCCTGGATGATACGGACATCTTACTTATACAGGAGTTCACCAGGCTTAAGCTATTTTTTATAATATCTAGCTTAAAATAATTTTCTCATTTTCCTCTCCAGGTGAATCTACCAATATATCTTGTCACACTTGCAGTTTTGTCTCCACGCGTCTCTGAGTTTGTTGCTCCTGCTCCCTCTTCTGTTTGTGATTGTGGATTTTCTTTCCTTCTCCTTTCTTGTCCTGCATGTACCTATGCTATAATCCAAGGGATTGGTATCCTCCATGTGTGTTAATACTATTCATAACGTGTCACATTCAGTCTATACTAGAAAAGTTTGAGAAGGTGAGATTAGCAGGCACACGACTCTTAACCGGATTTTTTAAACGCGTAATGCTAATTTTATAGCTTTAGTTACTACAGAAAAGCACTCACACTTGTCTTTTGTGGTGATAGCTAAGCTGATTAGTGCACAGAGCTAATGAAACCACCGGCAGTGTCTCCCTTCTTCAGGCTGTCCATTGCCCTGGCTTATCTCTAGCCAAGGCCTGCATCTGTGGTCCTCCTTTTCATCCACCAATGAGGATGCTATTGTCGGTCACAGGGGGCTTGGGTGAGAAAGAGGATCAGTTTTCTTCTGCTACTAGCCAAACAACTCATGGTGTGCCTTCGGGGAGGCAAGCGGGCTCAGCAGGACAACTCCTTCTGCTAAGGTCAGCAAGTTATGAAATATTCTCCATAGGGAGGTGATTGGATTAAATAGTTAGTGAATGTAAAGTGCTTTAAATTGCTGATTGTTATGCTTTGTGGGTCTTCTTTGCAGATTATCTGCAGTCAGGGCAACTCTTACGAGGCACGGGGCTCAGGATAATGTTCTCACTCATCTCTGCGCCTCACGAGTGTTTATATCATGGGTGGGTTTCGGAATTTTACAAATGTAATCTACCATTGTGACTTCTCAAACTTTGGTACCTTGGAAAAACAGGGCAAGATAGCTCAGGAAACCTTTTCAGGAGAAAAGGAAGATTAGAAACACTGGATTAGCAAACAGCTCACACTATTAATCACGTATTGCCATACCAACGTAAGAACTATGAGCTTGTGCTGTATAGGGAAAACCCGCAGAAATAGGGCTCAGCTACTGATAGGTCTGTTATGGGCTACTTGTTCCAAAAATTCGATTTAATCTCCTGTTGTAGCATGGAGACTTGAAAGGTGGAAAAGCAATTACCTGTGCTTGGAAGATCAGGCTCTTCCCCATTAAGGAATTATAGCCAGCTCTAGAGATGATTTAAGAAGCTGTCTGACATAGACAGTATGTAAAACTGAATAGCCCATAGTCAATCACGTCGGTATGGTTTTCAATAGATTTTAAATAATGTATCTTTGTTAATGAGCTGGCTGTGTTTAGTAGCCCCACCTCTACTCTGCAAGCCACAAGGGAACATCATAAAATTTAAATATATAGCACTCACTCCAAAGTTGGTATGGAATTAATTAAACGCACTTGAAGCTATTCCTTTTAAGTAAAGATCTTTTGAGTGTTACAGGAGAGAGGAGTGTGAAATTAAAGCTGAGCATGAAAGAGAGCATAGAAACCCCATATGTTGTTACTGCCTTACATATATGGGGCTAGGATGAAGCGAATCATTAGAAATCAAGTATATTAAGATAACGGAGAATGAAATAGTTCAAAATATTTGTTTAAGGTAGCTAACTAATCACTAGAAGGGAAGAGAATTTCTGGAACAGCCTTCATCTACAGTCCCTTTGCCCTTCATTACTCTACCTCCGTCCCAAGTATGGTTTGAAAAGGAAAAATATGATGACTAAGCCAGGGATGGGAAAGCCAGGGAGAAATGGCTTTGTATGGCTGTGCTGGCCCAGGCCCGAGGAGGGCCCTGGTTCTGAGTGCAGCACTTGAACTGGAGACTTCTGTAGAGAAAGAGAGAGAAAAAGCAAGCCTACTTAACTTTCTGTACCTTAGCTGGAGAAAAGAGAGCAACAGGGCAATCTCCTTAGGCCGTTAGAGAAGGCAGGAGGGCGGGAACGGAGCTGGAAGTAACATCTAGGGGTGGCTCTGAGAGGCAGCATCTGCCGTGGTCGAAAGCATGCAGTCTGAATCCCGACTACCTCAGGTCATGAACCTGGCTCCCTCAGGTACCAGCTGTATGTCCTTAGGTAGATTATTTAATCTCCCTGGGCCTCAGTTTTTTGGTCTGTAAAATGGGGATAATATTAGATTGCTATGAAAATTAAAGTGCTTAGAGCAATACATGGGACATTATAAGCACTATATAAATGTTTATTATGCAAAGTAATATTAAAATCACTCTTAATAAAATGAAATCACTGTTATTAAATAAAAATGTAAAAATAACTGTTATTAAAGATCATAAAAGATATGCAAGGTTTAGTTTCTAATCCAAAGCTGAGAAGAAATTAATTGTGGTTAACTATTAGGCAATTATTTCCTAATTAATTCTTAGGAAAGACGTGTGATATAGGGGATAGAGAACCAGGCTTTACAGACCAAACATGTGAGTTCAGACAGAGACTCTGCCACCGGTGTATTCCGGGTTGAAGTCTTCCTCTTCTCCTGCACACCCACTTTTTCTCCCATGGCCCCTCTTTCAGTTAAGGGCCCCAACTGTGACTTCCTCCTCTCTCTTCTGAATTCAGACCTTGCCAGGTGGAGTTAGAGTGCCACATGAGGACCCTCATCATGCACTGTTATTTCCCCTGGGCTTTTGTAGTAACTTGCATTCCAGATCCTGTCTATCCAAACCATCCGATATTCTGGTGCTGGATTAATTCTTAAAGCACCATTCCTTATGGTTCTATTTCTCCCCTGCTTGGCAACTTCCATGGGTCCTTATTTTTTACCAAAGTCAAGTCAGTCTTTCTTTGCAGAGTGCTCTAGACTTTTCGAGATAGGATCTCAGCCTGTCTCCCGTCTGTATTACGTACCTATCTATGTACTTTATTATGTTTGCAGCCAAACGAAGCCAGCTTAATCTCCCGCTCTCCCCATTGTTCATGCTGCTTTTTCTCTTTCCCAGCCTTCCCAACCTCCATCACCCAATTACAAATTTGTCTTTTCTGAAGATTTTGCTCTTGTCTTTGATTTTCCGTAGCTCTAATCCCCTTTAAGACACTGCACACATTCTAGTTGGTCTTATGTAATAACAACTGTTACTATAGTTATGTGGGCAGATTTCTTATCTCTACTCCTTGTACCTAAGTCTTAGAAGGCTGGGCTGGGTCTTTATCACCTTGATATTTTCTGTGATCCTTAAGATATTGCCTTAAACTTAGTAGGCTCTCAAATATGTGATGAATAAATCAATTAAATTAATGAATAAATGTCATTAACTGTGTGACACAAGAAATCTCATGTTGGGCTCAAATTTCCTAATTTGCAAAATAATAAGATTGCAGGAGAATCTCCACCTTTTTATGTTTCCTCCTAGCTTATAAAATTAATGATTCGAAATCATTCCATGTCATCTATAAAGAGAAATTGCAGTATATTTGAAATAAGTACAAAAAACTCTTTGAATATAATTACAGTTTCAGTTTCCCCAGCTTCACATTTCTATTATTTTTAATTCCCTGCTAATGTTAGTATATTTAGCACAAACACTATTGTTGTTTAAAAAGTAATTAATCAAAAAACCTTTTCTCAAATAAAGGAATGCATAACAGGGTTTTCAGTGGCTGATAGAATCTGTTTATACCAAAGTTTTCATGCTCTGATAGATTTTTTCAAAGTTGTGGGCTGTTGCTATTTGGTAAGAAGCATGGAGTTTTTATATTTGTTTTTATTGTAATTTTAGGTAAGATAATTGTTGTTAGTCCTCCTTTTTAATCTTTGCTTTTTGCATTCCATATTTTCGCTATTTTATTATTGGCTATGTCCAGTCTCCTGCAGAGAGATGCACTAGTTCGCCCTTGCTGCTGTGGTCCAGGGCTGATGAGGAGGCCTGGCAGAGTTTTCCGTGTTTGTGGTAAGTGTGATGCAATCTGTATCCTTGAGTACACAGAGGATGTGCTGAGATCCGGAGAATAACTGAATCTGTGAAATGGCAAGACACTTCCTAATGGCGTTTTACTGTATTTTGGAAGACTGTTATGACAGAGGATGTCACTTTGAGTCATCGTTCAGTTAAGCAGATAGATTCATGCATTCGAATCCTTGACTTAGCATGAAAGTTATATTTCACTTGGCATTTCACTGACTATTTGAATTTAAAAGTTTTATTACCTAAGATACAAGCAAAATAATTCCAGTGCTTCTCTTGCTTCATCCTTGAGAGAGACAATAAGAATTTCTGTAACGTGTTTGCAGCAAGACTGGTGTTTTGAGGTCATTTTATCACATCACTTGATGTTTACGTATCTGTGATCTCCACGTGCAGGAAATTTCTGTGTCTTATCATGAAAGGATCGTCATGGACAATTCCTTCCCTTTGGAGGCTGGAATAATTCACCATTCAGCTTATAATTTCTTCTTTGCTTCGCTTTGCATTACAAGAATGATTCTTTTGTAATTATAATTTTAATGCTATTTTGCCATTCTTGCAATTTCTGAACACTCTTAAGCAGTGTTAAGATAGTTTTTAATATATAGGAGAGAGAATAAATATTTAACCACTGCTTAAACCTTAGTTCTGAGAACATTATGTTTATCCTGTATCAATTATTTAAAAAATTATTTATATAGTCAAGATCCTTTCGACCCCCAAGCTCATTGACTCCATCTAATATATTGAATAACACGAGGAACTTTGACTTTGCTGATGTTTGTCACTTTTCAAAATAGTCAGGCGAGCTCTCCTCGCTGGTGTCAAGACTCTACTCAATAGTGTGTGTTATGCAAATAATTTCATTTTCCCCACAGTCTTCAGATCCACATGGTTTGGTCTCCCTTTCAAGGCCCTAAATGAGATCCCTGGCAAATTTCCTAGTTTTTAAAATCACTTGGAAATACAGAATAGTCTCTTTTTTAAGTATGAAGTAGTCCTGTCTAATCCAAACAAAAGATTTCATTCTATATACAGTTTGCAACTTCTCCTCTTATGTTCACCTGGGAACCCAACCCCAGCTCAGGCATAACCCAGGTTCCATAGCCTGCGGTAGCGGGGGCTGGGGCCAAGGCACGGCCTATTTCATCACTGATTTTGTTCTACTTCTTCCCCTACTTGTTAGCTGTTGCTTCTGGCTCCTGCAGAACCCTGTAGGAAGGAGGAAGTAGAAGGAGAAGACAAGGTCTTACTTGATTGTTGCCATTGGAATCTGGCATTGAGGCCACCACTACAGCAGATGTTCAAATGCTGGTTCTTCTTCTCAAAGGATGCTTTGGTGGACTTTGTAGAATCCTTCTCACCACCCTTCCCCCACCCTATCCAGAGACGTCTAGCCCTATGCTTTTCTCTGAGGTGGAGGCCTACTATCTGGTTGGCCTGAGGTGGCATCCATCCCCTCAGTTCTTGCTCTTATGAGCGTTCCCTGTGCATCCTTGGCCTGGTGGGCACTCTTACTGAGCTTGGCAATGTTCAGATGTCTCAAGACTAGATACCTCCTTCTGGCCCCAAAGAGAACTCAGCCTCTTTGCCCTTGCCTGCTACCTTGGACATGCGGCATGTGCCTCTACGGCTCTCCCTTTGAGATTTGCCATCACAAATGGTTATTGCTGGCCTGCTTGTTCAGGTGAGTCTACACTCTAGGCAACACAGGTGAAAGTCCCAAGGGAACTCTCCTCTATATTCAGCTTCAGTACTGACATTAAATGAATCTATGAGTTTCTATAGCTGAATAAGCATGGGAGCTGGGGGCAGAGAGGGTGGAGAGAGAGGGTTTAAGATGTCATTGTCTCCTCTTCAACCCATAGCAGCTCAGGTTCAACTATGCTAGAATATAAAACTGTGTGTTTAGGTACTTGCACCTGTTTACAATGAATGTCTTGGTTTAAGGAAAGAACAGGTTTTCTTTCTATTTAACGTTTTGAAATAAACACTAAGTATCCATACACATGCACGTGGAATCATCATGAATGCTGTGGTAGTAAATGCAGACTGATGTCCAGGGTGCTGTATTGGTGACTACAGTACCACTGATGTTGTCGGTAACATGATTTTATGTTTTAATACATTTCCAAACAAAACAAAGTGTACTGATCCTCGATTTATGCAATAGTTGTATTCCTAGAAAATTTGATGCATTTTAACACCATGCCAGACTTTCACTTCCAGCTATACTGACTAAATTGTGGCAGTTGAAACCTCCTACCAAAAGCCAGATGAGGAGGAAAAAAACTGGGAGCATCTCAGAGTCACCCAGGCAACCAGGATTCAAGGAGCCAAGATCCTGGAGAGGAGGGAACTCACTCTGCACCACTTGCTCCCTCGAGACATTGGCTGATTCATAAGCAGTAAATAGCGAGAGGCTAACAGCTGAGCAGAAACTGGCTGCCAACGTGCTGAGAAACTGAGCTGGGCTTTTGGTAGTCTCGTGATGCTTGGGGGACAAAAATTAGAGTTCAGGGCCTCCCGAGGAGGAGGGGCTCAGGCTCGCAGTTGGGACACTGAAGGGCTATTGTCTAGAAATCACAGAAATACACCAGATCTTGCAAAGACTGAAACCCAGCTTTGGATGAACTCAATACCTCATTTAAATCCCAGCCAAATACTAAAATCAGTTCTCCTTGGAGAAAAATACCAACGTTCAGAGTCTCTACACATTTTCAACCTAATGTCCAACATTCAATAAAAAGTTATCAGGCATACTGACAAATGGGACCAGAAGAAAAATAGACAATGGGAGCAGACCCACAAGTGATACAGATATTAGATGCAGCTTTTAAAATAATGTGATCAAGTAGTAGTCCATCGTGTATAAATGCCACATCTTCTTTATCCATTTGTCCCTTGATGGGCTCCTAGGTTGCTTCCATGTCTTGGCTATTGTGTATAATACTGCAGTGAACATAGGGGTGCAAGTATCTTTATGCCTTTGTGTTTTCAAGTTGTTTGGATAAATACCCAGCAGTGGGATAGCTGGATCATATGGTAGATCTATCCTTAATTTTCTGAGGATACTCCATACTGCCTTCCATAGTGGCTGCACCAGTTTACACTCCCTCAGCCGTAAGAAATGATGAAATCCGGCCATTTGTGACAACATGGATGGACCTTGATGGTATTACGCTGAGTGAAATAAGTCAGAGGGAGAAAGTCAAATACCATATGATCTCACTCATAAGTAGAAGATAAAAACAATGACCAAAAAACACACAGCATTGGAGATTGGACTGATGGTTACTATAGGGAAGGGGGAAGGGACGAGGGCAAAAGGGGTGACTAGGCTCACATGTGAGGGGATGCACTATAATTAGTTTTCGGGTGGTGAACATGATGTCATCTACACAGAATTCAAAATATGATGTACATCCGAAAATTAAAAAGAAAAGAAAAATAATGTGATCAAGAAAAGAAAAGATGTAGAATTTTATCAGAGAACCATGCCCAGTACACACATATACAAACACACACATATACACACTCGTGTTTGTGTGTATTATTAGTGTTATATAAAACCGAGTTAGGTTCTAGGCTCAGACAAACCTAAAAATAAACAAACAGGTTTTGCCCCCACCTGAATGTCTGGTGGGACATTTGAAAACCTGGTGGGACATGGAAATACTGTTGATGGTGTGGAGCTGTTCTGGGTATCTAGTGCCCCTGCTCGTCCAGATGCCAATAGCACCTTACAATCAGCGTGTCACCTGGAAGACGCCCACAGGTTTCCCTGACGTCTTTTGGGGGCAATATTGCCCCTGTAGAGAACTATGGCTCAGCTGCTCAGTCGATCCCCACTTCATGGGAAAGCGTGCAGCCCAGAGAGCTGTGATAGTGCCACAATTCTGTGAAGACCATACAGCTGGTTGTTTGCAGAGATGACGTTGGAGCCCTGACCCCTAACTCTTAATGCAGTGCTCTTCTGCAACTCCTCTATTCCACTTAAGTTTTAAAGTTCTTGGGAGAACTGACTTAGATTTCTGGGTCAATCAGCAATTTGAGGATTTTTTTAATGTATACCTGCCCAGAGGAATGATACAGGATATCTAAAAACCATGAGCTGAAAACCATCAGTTGTTTTTAAAACTCCCTTTATTATAGTAATGCAAATTCCCTTCCAAAATTCTGAAGTAGGTTGAGACTTTTTGCTGAGAGTTTAAAGGTCTCAAAACACCTCACCCTGCATCAGCTTAGGGGAATCAAAGGAATACTTCAAAGATCTCAAGTTTGAAAGATATCAGAAAGTCCTACTTGTAGAATAGTTCAAAGCAATCACAGGTGAATCCTGGGGGATTTGTGTGGAAAGTTAGTATCCAAATATATTTTTCCTCTGAAATTCACCTAGGCTTCTAAATTCAGTTGTATTAGCATTTTTATAAATTCTCTCTCAACTCCACAGTTCTTCAGCATCACCTGAAATCATAGCCTCTCCTCCAACTTTAATGTTGAGACAGCTGTCATGTCTCACAGACTTCTGAGGGACCTGCTTCCCATCTATTTGCCCTCTGCTTCTCTCACATGTGGAAAATAGAGCTTGTCTAAAAGATTTGATTTTTATCCCCCTCTGTTTTTATAGGCAACTTCAGATTTGCATTTTTATCACTCCTCTCTCAAAACGTGTTGGCATTGCTGTTGAGTTTTAATGGCTATTTATTGGTCGTTCTCAAAATTAGTGCATCATTATTTATTGTTCTGGTTAGGTTTGCATGCAAGCTCCATCCTATTGCCTATTATTTTCTTCCTGGCCTAGTAGATTTCTGGTATCTACCAGTGAGACAGATGTATGTGCGTATGTGCAAGAGCCCAGTAATGAGCACCCTTACCTACAGAAAGTAATTACAAAGCCATTAATTCTGTTCATAAATGCACACAAAGTCAAACAATTCCACATCTATCACAGCCTCGGTGAATCCCCTCGGTGAGTCCTTGCACCCTACAGAGGGGTCAGTTTTCGTTTGCTTCCATTCTGGCCATGCCGGGAAGGCTTGGGAAAGTGGGAACACCGCTTATCACCCTTCGGCCCCTTGCCATTTAGCAATGGCCTCAGCAGTATTTTATCTCTAAGACTTAGTTTGTCTTGCTTCCTTCAGCCAACAAACAGGCTTGAGCACTTGCTTAACTGCGAGGCCCCTCTGCTGGTCTATATGACCATTAGGTTTGTATTCAAGTATTTCAGTCCTTGGCTTCTTATAGGCTTTTTGGAAGTCTGTGCAAATGTTATTTCAGTTTCAGTTCTTTGCCTGAGTCCATTTATGCAGCAGCACCATCTGAGTGAACCACAGGTGGCTCGCTGAAACTGTGAAGGTGGATTTTAGGAGTATCAGAAAGGCCTCTGCCTTCCCTCCCGCCCCACTTTCATTTTTCCCCCCACTCCCAAGCGCTTCTCTGACCAGCTCGTGAGTGTGATTATTCTGCTACGTTGAAATCATTTATTCGACTCGTGTTTTTTTTTTCAGTCAAAATTTAAGCCTATTATTTGATTGCATGTTAGTATGAGTTGGTCAGTACTTTCAGGAGAGCAAGTTTTGATGATGAGAAGGTGAAGGAAGCTTGAAAATTCTGGTTTCTTTGAGCAAGGAAGCCTCTTGCTTAGAGAAGGAAGCACTCTTGTGGGAGGAAGCCGGGGGACCCAAACTCTCTGGAATAGACCAGCTGATCACAACTAACCTGCTGCTGGTTCAGAGGACTGTTACTGGAGCTGTGGTCCTCACTTTGTGTTGGGAGTTATCTCAGAGAGGAGAGAAATACGTGGTGTCACTCCTCATGGGGTTTGCTGCTGACACTTCCAGTGTGCACTAACTAGTTCAGGCTCACGGGAATGGCTTAGAATATCAGATTCAACAAGCTTTTATTCTTTTCATAATCCAGGGTGAAGGCTGGGCATGGTCTGTGGAAAGAGAGGATTAATGCATTTTTCGCTCGCTTAACTATACCCTTATATTTTTCATTAATTATACTTCTCTATAGGATAGTGTTGAAAGTACAGACACGAGGTCAGGCAGCCTGGTTTCAAATCCTGATTGTGCTGCTTGCTCACAGTATGACCTTGAATAAGCTAGCCTCATTGTATTTATGTTTCCTCTAAATTGGGAAATAATAACAGAATTGACCTCATAGGGTGATTGTGAGGATTAAAGAGGAAAATATATGGACAGCATTTAGCACAGTTTGTGGAATGATGATAGGTAATTATATTCAACTTTAATTTAACCAGTTCCTTTATGATTTCCTTTAACTTCAAAATAGCATTGTTTAATATCCCCTTAGGTATTTTTCCAAACATTTTCAATAGATGTTTACTACAATGTTTTCTTTACCCTTTCACAATCCAATGTGTGCTGGCTGTTTTCTGAATTTGTTGGTTCCAGTGAATTATTTGCCTTTTCAGAGGATTTGCTATCAGCAGCATCTTAATTTGACAACATTGTACAGATGTTTTGTGTTTCAGCTGTTTTGTTTTATCACCTGTTAATACTATGCTCTTTTATTTAAAAGAGATGAAAACTGTGACAAAAGTACAGGCTGAGTTTACAATTGTCCAGCAAATCCTTTCTCTCAACTTCCAAACACCAAGTGTTCCAAACACTCTCATGAGTGCACTCATCTTTTATTTCTCTTTCTCTTTCTCTTTTTGGTGTGAGGAAGATTGGCCCTGAGCTAACATCTGTTGCCAATCTTCTCCTTTTTGCTTGAGGAGGATTGTTGCTGAGCTAACGTCTGTGCCAATCTTCCTCCATTTTGTATATGGGATGCTGCCACAGCATGGCTTGATGAGCGATATGCAGGCCTGCACCTGGGATCCAAACCTGCGAACCCTGGGCCACCGAAGTGGTGGGCACGAACTTAACCACTATGCCACTGGGCCAGCCCCACATCTTCTTTTATTTTCATTAAAGGAGCTTTACAAAAGACATCCTCCAAATGACTCTTTCTTGGAGGAGAGTTATTACTTTCTTTAAAGTTAATCAATACTTGCTATTCTTCCAAAGAGGTCTAAAATTACTTACTTAGACCTGACCTCTGAACCCTCATGTCGGGTCCCTATTTCTGAAATAAAGCTAATATTAAATGTGCTTGTAGTAGATACAACTTGGTCTGGTTGCCTTGGTTATGATAACTTCCCAGATGGTCGTGACTATGCTGCTCTGCTTGTTCACATGATGGACTCCACTCCTGGCTACAAATGAACTGTCTAGGCCAATCATAGTGCTTCCTCCTGGCCCACCAGTGATTTTAGTTTCCAAAAGGGGGTAATAATATCCAAACCAGATCAATCCTGCCTGAGAATTTTGTGAACATGAGAAAGAACTCATTTTTGTTTTTATATTTCTCTTATCAATAGTAGTGAGATGTTAGCTTGGAGCTGCCTCCAGTCTAATACAATGTCAATGTCTTTAAACTTCAACCTCAAAGTTGATAAAAGAGTCTTGATATCTTACATTTAAACCTTACCAGCAATTTAAGACTAAGAATCCTATGACAGAATCCAGCTAGTCTAGAGCACAGATAATTTACAACTCTTGTGAGACCCTTTTACTATTAACTATGTAAACTTAATATGGCGGTAATGTCACAAGATATGGAGAGCTTAAATGCAGCATGTGTCCTTGCTGGGGAGTCAAATGCAGTACCTCAGACCTAGGTTCAAATTCTGATGGCAATTTCTTGCCAAGGTGACCTTGAGCCTGTAAGGGAGACGAAATTTTCTTCTACACTTGTAGATTCTTCTGGCTGGTCTAAGAATTAAATTGACGTGAAACATAATGACAGGAGAAAATCAAACAAAGTTTAATAGCATGTATACATTGGAGAAGCTCAGGAAAACTGAGTGAAATGGCCAAAGCCACCACCTTGAATACTATCTGCAGCTAAAGACAAAAGAAGATGTTGGGGTAGTGATTTGGAACTTCAAAGGGAGGAAGGGAATTCACATGGAGATGGAAAAGCAAGTGTTTGGTAACCAGATGTTTGCCACGTCTTGCAGAGACAATGGGACATGGAGAGGACTTTGATTAAATGGGCCTTGCTAGGTTCCTGTTGACCACACTTATATCATATTATACTATAGCTATCTATGGTGATAGTTCCTTTCTGGAACAGACCTTCTATCTTAAATTCTTTTAGGCAGTGGGGGAAGGTCCAAGTTTCTTCCCGAGTCTTTGTTCTTAAATATAATCAAGCCAATGAGAAAATGTGTCTCATTGAGAAAATGTGTCACATTTTGGGGTAGCAAATTCTGCCCCCCCATAAGCCCGTCATTTACATTTTTCCTTTGTAGAATGAGGATTATAATGATCCTATAATGTGGTTGTGAGAAGTAAAAGTCAATGAATAAAGCAGAGCTTAATAGGCCTTTTTCCAGTATAAATATATTTCATGTCTTTCTTTCCTTTTGTTGGTATTTGAGCCTCTGTTCAGGCTTCTTATTGTACTGCAAAATATATACGCATGGGTGGGGAGAGTGGGTAGGGTAGGGTGAAGCTGATCTTGGCAGCAGACCATAAGAGTTTTTATACACCTGGTCTTCTGGCTTACTGGGACCTCTTTCACTGTTGTTCAAGCCTTATGCATCTGAACCGAAATAGTTGTCCTGATTCTTCCATTCTAGTATATTCCCCAAGACTTGCTTAGCACAGCACTGTATAGCCACTTTTTATGCAAGAATGTTTGATGCAGAGACAGAACTGCTGAAAATAGAGTTTTTCTCTTAGCTGAACCTCCTCCAAGGCAGTTTAGTTCTTTATCGTCACCTTAGTCCTTTTTCTAGTTTTCTTTTGTTGTTATTTGTCCCTAATACCAGCTCTAATTCAGAAGTGAATTTTAGCTTTTCTTGCCTTTTTCCACACCTAGAATTCCTCAGTCAATAGAAAGCTCCATTTTCCCTTATTTTCTGGTCATCAACTGCCCTAGATTTCCATACTTAGTAGATTATATTCAAGGGTGTGCTCCTCTCTGATGCTTTGGATCCACTAGGTCCTGACACATTAAACACTGAATAAATGGTAACTGTGATTATCAGCAGTATAACTGTGATGCTCACCATGTCTACAAGTGCTAAATCATTAGATGAACTGACATTTATCACCTTTCTGGGCACTAGAATTCCATTCTTTCTACTGACCTGATGGGTGGGATGGGTCTTTCCTTCCTCTCCATACCATGTATGTCTTATCTGAAACAGTTCACTTGGTCAAGAAGGATTACCTTTCTTCATAGGAGAGGACCTTCTTTAGACAAGAGTATATGAGTCAAGACTCTATCCTACTGAAATATCCAAACAAGGTCTTACAGTTCCACAGTTGTTATATCTATAACAATTAAAATAATTTCCTTGTTATGTCGCTAAACACGACTGTGGACCATAACAAACAGATGCTAGTAATGAAGGCCTATAAATAAATTCTCATGTGTTTTGTGTTCTTGATCAGAAAGATTAACAGCCAGCTACAATGTTTCTCCTTGGAAAAGTTTCTCGTGTTCAAGAATGGTTTTATTATTGCCTTTTGAAACAAGTGGAATATTTGGATGAACAGGCAACGCGTAAAATGTCCCTGCACTGCTGCTAACAAACTTAGGAGAAGCATTTTACTTTGAAGAGGATTTTTTTCCTTCTGATAGCTCGTAAGTAACTCAAGTAATTTCCACTAGTGCTATGGCCAAGCTCTCACTGTAGCATGAAGGAGAAAAAATGAAACTATTGATATGAGTCATCTGTCAGAAAAACTAGGTCCAATCCTTCAAAGGGGAAGCAGAAGAGATGAAGAAGTGATTTTGCTGTCAATTATACTGTTTTTTCTGAAGTAATGATGTATTAGGAAAAATTGTGTTGGGTGTTAGAGTCTCTGTTCTCCCACACACTGTCTCTGCCATTCCAAGCCTTTCTTTCAACTTACCCCTACTGCCGAAAAGTAGGTGTTGAATATGTGAATTACTTTAACACTCACTGTCTCTGCCTATTGCACTGAGGAATGTGTTAGTTACGGTGTGAATTTAGAAAAAATGCTTCATGGTAAATGTCACTTTGAGCAGTAGTTTGTCAAATTAAAATAATGAAGAGAAGGATGTGATAGTGGAGTCAGTCCTGGAGACAACCAAGATTAGGTGGTGAGCTATTTTGGTGTTACAGATTGGCCTCTGGATCAACTTATCACAGTCTTTCTTAGCCTACCGTTATGTTTAAATCAAACTGAGCAAGCTTTATCGCAGACACTTTAAAGAAGATTAGGCCTATTTGTCTTATAAAAATCAGCAAATAAGGAGGTGACACCAATTTACTGATTCCCCTCCTTCCAACTCCAGGTCCAGGGAAGATGCCTTTCAGTGTAGGTTTTATTTCCTCTGATGGGTCTAGCTTCCGGTGAACGTGATGTTGAAGACTTGATGGATCATCTCTTCTGTCCTGAGGATGGGGATGGGGTTGAATCTCAAGTCATTAACAGTAAGAGATATATATGATGCAAAACCCTCATTGGCACGTAAGGGAAAGAAGTTAGAGAAGTTCTAGTGATACAAGGCAGACATCCCGTATCTCAATCCTTGTGGACCAGAAAGTGATTAAGCAAAATTAAAGGTCTGATTAAGACTGCAAAGGGTATAGAGATTCCTGAGGTTCTTGGTAATTATGCAATAGAAATTTAATCCAAATTGGCAAGAAATTAGTCTTTGAAGGATAAGACCGTGATAACTAGGTCAGTTGACAATATGGTGTGAATATTTTGTCTGTGCTTAAGAAGAGGTCATTCTAACTCTTCATTAGGACTCAAATATTCTATTAAAATGAAGATATTCTAAATATGTCAGGCTTTAGAGAAAGAAATCCAGGAATTACAAAGAGATATTCTAAATTGCAAGTGCTGGATAGCCATCCAGGAATTGAATTAATAGTCACAAAAATGTGAAGTAAATATTTCTCCTTAAAATTCTCTCAGATTTACCCAAAAGTGTATAAAATGTTCTGAGTTAAAATAAAGCTGAGGCTTGGAAGCTTTGAGAATGCTCTCACTCGGCGGTATGAGTTGGGCTCAGTGAGATCTGGGCGCCTCAGTCAGTGTCCGTGGTCGGCTTCAACAGCGAGGACTAGCATTCCGCCTTCCTTTTTTTTTTTTTTTTAATTTTTGGAAATCAGATCCAGAGCCTGACAAGTTTGTTTACCTGGAGAAGTGGATTCCAGGTTCTAGAAGAAAAGATTGAAAACACAACCTTAAGGGAATGGATAATTTGATGACAGATTCTCGTTGATCAATGATGCACTTTACATCAGGTCTAGTATAAATTCTGTGCTTCGCAGTGGAATTATGCTTCTAACCTTATTGGGGAAGGCGATAACTTTGCAAAAAACACCCAGGTTATTATTTCTGGAATCCAGTTAACCTAAGGATAATTATTCATCTTACTAAAACCTATTTGGGGATCCACAACGTTACAATGTAGGCGATCAATACACAGGGTTTAGAATCCTCCACATGTGGGTCAGATCCTGGCTCCACCGATTATTAGACCTAAGACTTTGGTCATGGTACTTAACTTCTCTAAGCTGTGTTTTCTCATCTCTAAAATGGGAATAATTTACTTTACTATTTGCTTCATACAACTATTGGGAGAATGAAATGACTTCATAAATATGAAGAACTTAGCACAGTGAATGGCACAAAATAACCTCTGAACACTTGCAGCAACTGCTCTTAATAGAAGGCCTTTCAGATTGTTTATGATCTTTACCCAGTTCTCCTCACAGACAGAAACAAAAGGATAAAAAATTTCCATTGAGTATTATGCCAGTTATGCAAATATAATGAATATTCCATGAAACTAACATAGTTTCTCAGAGATAGTTATCCAATTTTAGGAGGAAACATTATTTTGAAATTCACCACTAAAGCATTGTTGTAAACTTCAGTAAAAAATGGTCTGATCTGTTAAAACATTTACAGTATTCTCCCCACTTTTCAGAGCCTTGGATGGAGAAGTGTTAATGGCTTATTGTATGAGTTTTTCTTATGTTCAGATATAGTTTATTCTTGGCAAAATATTAACTGTTTAAGTAAATTCTGCAAAAGTTAGTGACTCGAGGGAATAAACCTAATTCATACTTTGAATAGAATATCCTAGTGTTTTCTTGATTTGTTTAAATGGGATAAATCATGTGATTTTTTAAAAAAATGCAATTTATATGAAAATGTAATTTCTAGACATCCAGCAGCCCATTCACAGAGTAAAAAGCTGTTGTCATAAATCCAAAAAAGTACAATCTTACATTCTTATGACTATTTATCAAAATGAACTCTTTTTCTGCAGGCATGATAGACAACTTATTATTACACATTTGGGGTTTTTAAAGATTCATATTTTGCTTCTGAAACAGGCTATTATTTCTGATTGACTGCTTTGGGCTTTCAAATCAATATTGTCATTAGCAAAGAAGTGTACCAAATTGTATAAGGATAAAGAAAACCAGCACCTCAGAGGAAGTCTCTCAAGAAGTCATGTAGGTAATTTAAAATGTATTTTTTCTCTGATGTGCTGATATGCTACATATAGATACGAGAATTTAATTGCCGTTGGGTGATAATTTTTAAAGGAATCGCAAAGCTAAATCTTAATCCTGTAATTTCAAGTATCTCAAAATGTTTCCCTTGTGATCATCTAGTTTACCTTTGCTTGACTAATTAAACCTAGAGAATTTTTTCTAAGAATTCCTACCTACTCCAAATGCAGGTATTTCCTGTTCTTTTGAAAGAACAATTTTATAGATATTTGGGGATGTCTGCCTCACCTCGCAATTCTTTTCTTTGAAAAATCTTTCTCCTCTACGTGACTGAACATTTGCAGCCATTTTTATATCACGTTATCCCCACCCTCTGAACGGAGGCTTGGCTAATAAGATTCTCCTTCCTGTTACTTGAGTTTCTCAGCCAGTAGTCAGTTGCAGTCTTCATTGGCCAAGTATTTACTTTTGAGAAGTGTTTGAGTATTTAATTTTTCTTTGCAACCAAAGAACTCTACTAAGGAGGAAATTCAAGTCTCTGGCCTTGTGTAGGGGAAAAAAATGGTGGTCATGGCGGTGGAATTTCTCCCTATGACATTGTACAAGTCTGAATTTATACACCCCTTAAAAGCTTCTGCAATAGTTAGTGGCAAAAACTTTGGAAAGCATATGTGAGTAATTTTAGGAATTTCTGACCATTGACAAAGAGTGCAGCATGACCTTCTGTAGACCAGGAAAGCCTTGTCAACATCCTTGAGGAAGAAATTGTGGAAATAATTTATAAAGCATGAAAGAGAAAACTACACAAGGATTTTCAAGAGTAATTTTGACAATCAGAGATTTTTGCCTCTCATTTTAAAGATTTTATTTTTTATTTTTTCCTTTTTCTCCCCAAAGCCCCCCGGTACATAGTTGTATATTCTTTGTTGTGGGTCCTTCTAGTTGTGGCATGTGGGACGCTGCCTCAGCGTGGTTTGATGAGCAGTGCCATGTCCTCGCCCAGGATTCGAACCAACGAAACACTGGGCCACCTGCAGCGGAGCGGGAGAACTTAACCACTCGGCCACGGGGCCAGCCCCTGCCTCTCATTTTAGAATCTTACACTTTCATGTAAGGTGTAACTCTACTGTACATGTTATCAGGGAAAATTTAAGTAATTTTCCTAAAGTCACAGTAGATATATCCGAAAACTGAGATCAATTCCAACACACATGTTCTCAAGTACTTTGCTGTTCAGCCTCCTGAGGTGATCCTGAAATTTGGAAAGTTGCCAAGCTTAACCCTTCCAGGAAGTACATTCTTCAATTAGTGATATGTACAAAAGAAGAATGTGAGTAACATAAGCTTCTGCTATTTCTTATCTACATCCCTTGCTCCTTCTAGGTATTCATCTTCTACTCAAACCTGCCCCAGGCCCACTAGAGAGTAAAATGCTTGGGTATTACCATTATTTAGTAGCATGTAACTACCAACCACCCATCTTTACTACCCTTACTTGGACTTTTCCTGTGTTTCTGTAGGACTAGGACTCGTATTTGAGGTATTAGAAAGCAGGATAGTGGCACTGAGAATCTTCCAAAGAAAAGAGGCTTCTAATGTAGAGTATTTGCTTCTTTACATACTGTATAAGTTAATGGCTTTAAGCATTGCTGTGGATGAGTGATCCCTTTCTCAGCTATCACAATTTAAATTTGGGCCCTAAAGACCTAACGGTTCTTATTACTTTAAATAAAGCTGATACCATCAGGCGATTTCAGTATACTTTTATTTTACATGTATTTAGGTGGCTATCTATAGTTGTCAGTGACAAATGAGCACAGCTCAAGGCTCTTTTCTTATGCATTGATCCATGCTAAAAAGACCAATATAGCTCTTATTGCAATATGTTGTGAGTCTGAGAAACAACGGACAAATTTATGATAAGTCAGTTACCTGACTGTGGCAAAATACAATTGCCCTCTTTTTGGTAAATGTAAGAATAAACACTATCGCTACTATAATGACTAAAAACGCCTCTGATAGAACTACTCTCTTCACCTACAGAAATTCCATGCCACATGCTTTGGGAGTCATTCTTGCGGTGCCAGAGATTGGTTTAGATGGAGAGATAACAAGCAAGTTGCATAAGTTACTGTTGCTTCCATAAGTCTAGCAGGAAAAAGGAACAACGTTAGGAATAATTGATAGTAAAGGGATGAGGGAGATAAAAAGAGATGGACTGGGAAGCATTTAATGACTCTTTGTGGCTTTACATCTGTCACAGTTTTTGTGCTACATTAAAGTTTCATTATTTTCACATTTCGTGTTTTCATATTTTTCCATCCCCTTCTTTCTGCTAAATTTACCAAGTAATACAATGTAGATAATGGAGAGCTATTTCTGCAAATGTCATTGAATCTGTTACTGGAAATGAATAAAGTGTTTCACTGATGCATTTCCTTCAAAATACATTTTCAATTAGCAGCAAAGTATTTGTGTACAAAACATGCTCTTTAAAAAATTACATAAAAAATAGATCATGATATGAAAAACAAAACCCTAAAATCATGAATATTTGTATCTTTGTTCAATTTCGGTGGGTCAGATGATTGTGTCAACTTTTATCAACTTCCTCTTTCTTGTAATATTTTGTGTTTACCTAGAAATGTATTCTACCTCAGTTCCTTGACCTTTTGCTTGCCACGGGATACATTTTAATAGTAATTTCACCAATGAGTTAAAGATATTTAATGTGTGAATATCTGAGGGCATTGATTGAAGTCATTTTCATAACCCTGTATTAGCATAATTATTTTTTTGGAGTAATTCTTTGTTCAGAGTTAAGAAAGAAACCATGATTCTGTTCTGTCTCCATGACTGAATCATCATGCAACCTCTTGCAAGAACTTGTACTTTTGATGCTTTAGGTGACTGGAGTAGAAGTGAAAAGAGGTGAATAGCTTGCCAGAGGCGTATGCATTCTATGGGTGTGTGGAGGAGAGCTGTAACGGGAGATGCCTCTATTTCAACCAAACACTGCACTGCTGGATCAGTGCTGCAGAAAGACACAGCAAGGGCAAGGATCTGTGTCTTCACTCACCATATATTTCTTTCACTCCCTACATTGACATGTACATAACCATGCTTAGCTTCAGAAATCATGTAGGATTGAGTGTCTTCAGGTGAATATAGTCTGCCTTGTGCGTCATCATTCTCCTCTGTCAGGCATAGGTAGTATGCTCGTTCACTGCCTGTTAAATGTGTTTATGGATACCAACTGTTTTAAATTCAACTCTGTTTGCTTGTCTTCATGTAAAAAATATCTAAAACAGCACCAACCACATAGTGAGCATGTTGTTGTTGCTAGTAAAAGTGTAAGAAGTCCCTCGATTCCGCTGCCATTTGTGCTACTGAATTCGATCAACATCTCTTCCTTACTTGTCTGTGTGTTGTGGAGTGAGAGATGGAGATATAGTCTCATGAGCTAAACATTGGAAAAGACCATGAGACTGTGATTACGAAATGAACTTGTCCTCATCAGGAAATGCTGTTAAACTAACACCATCACTTTTTAGTATATTGCATTATTTTGGGGTGGTTTTTCATTTAGAGATCATTCTTTCATTTTTTGGACTGCAAACATGTTTTGTAATGAGAAATATTAATTGTTAGCACCCAGTCTGCCTCCCATGAGAAAAGTAATCTCATAAATTTTTTTACAAAAAATTTTACATAAATTGTAAATCCTGCATTTATGATTATAGCTGAGCAAGTTAAAGAACAATTAAGAATAGGAATGCTTACATTGACATCTAGTTGGAGTTTCATGTTGTATGATGTGAGGAAGAATATTACACGGCCTCAAGACAGTTTGCTGTATTCATATACTGTAGCTCATTCAGTAAACATTTATTACAATATTTCTTTGTGCCATTGAAGGTCTGTGCAAAATGCTAAAGCCTTGGTTAGAGCTGCCAGAATTACAGGGTGCCCTGTGGCTACTACCTTCACATACAAGGGTCACAATCTTGTGTTCCTGTGCTTGAACTTTCTAGGTAGCTCTTGCAAAAGGGAAAGAGATGTAGGCTTGGAGCTGGAAAATCTAGGTTCGAATCCAGGCTCTGACTCTTCAGATTTATGTTTGATTAAATTCATTTTCTTTCTTGAGCTTCAATTTCCTCATATCAAAACAGAAAACACACTTGTCTTAGGGTTGTATGAGATAATGTGTGAAAAACCTGTGTAAACTCCAGAGAGGTTCCCAGATCTAAAATAGTAGAATTATTATAAAATCTGTAGGCAGTTATTATTATGGAGCAAACAAAAAGCACTTTCAATGAAAATGTTGCGCCAGCAGAGACCTTGCCAGAATATTTTACCCAGGGCTCCTTTGAAAGCTGGATGCAGATCCTTGATTGGCAGTAGCATGCTTGGAGCACTACGTGGCCCTGCTTCAGTGCCCCCACTGTGTTTTCACACAGCTTGCTCATTGTTAATTAAACTGAGCCAAGAGCAGCAACGTTTATTAGGCTGGACTGTGGACCAGCGTGGAACCGTGAAAGCAAAAAAGAATTTAAAATTTGTGAAAGGTTATTGAAAATACGTAGGCTTTGAGGTTTACATACCTTGCTTTCTTGTATATTATAATTTAAAATAGGCATTGGTACCCAAACAAGGAAGATGCAAAAGAGGTGTTCAGCTTGGCTAATGCTGATGACCATGTGGGTGTTTCAGTGCCGTTGAAGCGTTTAGATTTTTATCCCCGAGAGGCCTGCAGTCTTCGCTCAACTGGAACAAGTGGAAAAGGATCTCAGAGATAACAATGTTATGGCCAGAATGTCTAGAGTCATTTTCATCTGGATGATGCGTTCTACTTTCTACACCTTTAAAATGGAAGGAAAAAAGAAAGGGCCTTCTTCCTTTTCTCCCCCTAATTGAGTAGCATAGCTCACATCTTGAAAAACTATTGACAGACTCCTATTTCTTTGATGTGTTTAACCAGAAGGGGCTCTTGACGATGAGCGATCATTTACAGATACTTTTAAAGGGGGAGTTAATGGAAGTGAGAATAAAAGGAGAAATTATTCCTATTCTCTACTGTGCCTTCCAGTTAAAAGATTCTTAGCTTTGTCTGAAGGAAACTTGCCTCGTTCACCTGCCCAGGGATTATCGACAAATAGTGACTTATATCTTCACCGCACCAGCATTAAAGTGTCCTGGTTTTTCTTTCTTTTCAAGAACACTTCCTTCTTTGAGTCATTAAAGTTAGATCTAAAAGGGTTTTCTCCTACTCTTCTTTAAATGAGAGGACAGTCAATTTTGAGTCTGTGTAGAAATGAATAGTACTTTGGTGGTTTTCTAATAATCGAAAGAAAGGAAAAGGACAATATCCTTGGAATTAGAGAGGGACGTGCTCACATTTACCAAATATTTATATGGAACTAAACGTTTCTTAAACAGATTAAGATGTGCCAGTGGCACACAAGCATGTCCCAGTGTGCCTGAAGTTGTGGCCAAGCACTCCTGTGTGTGTGTTACCATGTGCAGGTGTTACTGTCAGCTATACATTTTTGCCTGTCAGTAGCTCCAATTTGTATAAATTTTCATGATTATTTTTCAGAAATTTTGTTGAGTATATAAAGGATATTTTTAAAAATACTAGGTTGCAGTTTACTCTAAGTAAAATTATAATGAAAGAATTGGTACACCCTGAATGACATTAAAAATAATCTCTTTTAAACCATAAAAATAAACACTACATAATTCTGTTACATTTTTGATTAATTTTATCATAAGTTAATTTGAGACAATTCTCCTACACTTAGCGTCCAGTCTTATACAGGTCAGACATGAGTCAATGCTTTTCAATGTTTCTAATTTTCAGAGTAGTTAAAATTTCATTTTTCATTGTAATAATTTTTAGTTATTCAATCTATTTATAATGAGGAGAGAAATACAATGGATCTTATGAAGAGACATTCATTAATGGGCAAGTATAGAGGGGTTAGAAAAGTCTGTCTGAATCACAAGGCAGGGATGACATTTAGCATCCGAGTCCGCTTCCAGACAAAATTAGCAAAGGCTGCAGTGAAGTTAAAGCCTGCTGGTTGCAAAATTGGAAATTGGTTTCCTGGGGCTCTCTGTAAACTCTTCATTACTTTACTCAATCATGGTTCATTAGCAAGTTAACAGACAGAAGACCAGTGCACATTGGGAAATATGTGGAGCCAATCCTTCCATGTCTTTGAGCGTCACTTAAAACTTGAATGTCACAGCAGGTTAGACATTGCATCAAGCTGCATTTTCATAAAATGCTGTATATGGTCGGCTCACAGATCATATCCACTTATCCTCTAAATATTGTTTTGTATTTTTGTTTTATCACGTATTTTACAGGGCAGCAAAGTTTTAATTCAAAGTGACTCTAATGGAACAAATAAAAAATCTCAAAAGGCATCTGAAAAAGAAACAACTTGAAGAAACTCAGTTAAGAGATTCGACTAAAGTAGATTTAATGGTTCCCATTAACTTAGATCTAATTCACTGGAGGAGAAAAACCCATCGAGACATTAGGGCATTTAAATGTGCTTCTGAAAATGGTTGGACAAACTGTAGCCTTGGCTCACGAAATAGTTTTGCCCAACCTAAGCAAATGGCTTTGACTCTCAGACCAAAACCATTCATTTTATGCAGTTCATATTGCAAGAAAGTATTTTTGTAGTCTTCTGACTCATGAAAACACTAACTGGGGAATGTACGTATCTCCCTAGGACCCACTAGAAGTTAAGGTATTTTCTATTTTGGTCTGGTAGGTATTTGTTTGTATTACTCAGAGAATCTGTTACTGGTTGCTGTCTAGACTATCCATTACTCAAATCATATGTGTGTTTCATATTCTGAAAGTATTTCATATTCAGGGAGTAGGCCTAATTATTAGATGAAATAAAGTGGGATGTATGTTCAGTTTAAGAAGGATTGAGTTTACAAGACAAGGATGTCCACTCTGACCACTTTTCTTCAACATAATACTGAAAGTCCTAGCCAGAGCAGTTAGGCAAGAAAAAGAAATAAAAGGCATCTAAACTGGAAAGGAAGAAGTAAAACTGTCTCTATTTGCAGATAACATGATATTATATATAGAAAACCCTCAAGACACCACC
This sequence comes from Equus przewalskii, assembly GCF_037783145.1. NCBI lineage: Eukaryota > Metazoa > Chordata > Mammalia > Perissodactyla > Equidae > Equus > Equus przewalskii. Next base: position 55,115,573 of record NC_091849.1, read on the forward strand.
AAAAAGCTATTAGCACTATAAACGAATTCAGTAAAATTGCAGGATATAAATCAAAACCACACAAACCAGTTGCATTTCTATACACTAATAACAAACTATCAGAGAAATTAAGGAAACCATCCCATTTGTAATTGCATCAAAAAGAATGATATACATAAGAATAAATTTATCCAAGGATATGAAAGACCTGTACCCTGAAAACTCTTAAGACATTGATGAAAGAAATTGAAGCAGACAGATATGAATGGCAAGATATTCTATACTCACAGTTGAAAGAATTAATGTTATTAAAATGTTCATACTATCCAAAGGAATCTAAAGATTCAATGTAGTCCCTTTCAAAATTGCAATGCCATTTTTCACAGAAATAGAGCAAACAATCCTAAAATTTGTATGGAACCACAGAAGACCCAAAATAGCCAAAACAATCTTGAGAAAGAAGAACAAAGCTGGAGGCATCATGCTTCCACATTTCTGACTATATTACAAAGCTATGGTAATCAAAACTATATGATATTGTCATAAAAACAGACACACAGAGCAATGGAACAGAATAGAGAGCTCAGAAATAAAGCCATGTATATATAGTCAATTAATTTACAATAAAAAGCCAAGAATATACAAGGGGGAAAGAATAGTCTCTTCAACAAAGGATGTTGGGAAAACTTGACCCCTATCTTACATCATACACAAAAATCAACTCCAAATGGATTAAAGACTTGAATGCAAGACCTGAAACCATAAAACTCTTAGAAGAAAACATAGGTGGTAAACTCCTTGACATCAGTCTTGGCAATGATTTTTTGGTTTTGGCACCAAAAGCAAAGGCAACAAAAGCAAAAATAAACAAGTGGGACTGCATCAAACTAAAAAGCTTCTTCACAGCAAAAGAAACAGTCACCAAAATGAAAACGCAACCTACGTAATGGGAGAAAATGTTTGCAAATCATATACCTGATAAGGAGTTAATATCCAAAATATATAAAGAACTCATAAACTCAATAGCAAAAAACACCAAGCAATCTGATTAAAAAATGTGCAAAAGACCTGACTAGACATCTTTCCAAAGAAGTCATACAAAGGACCAACAGGTACATGAAAAGGTACTCGACATCACTATTCATCAGGGAAATGCGTATCACAAACAAAATGAAATATCTCTTAACACCTGTTAGAATGGCTATCATCAAAGAGACAAGAGGTAAGTTTCGGCAAGGATGTGGAGAAAAGAGAATGCTAGTGCACTGTTGGTGGGAATGTAAATTGGTGCAGCCACTGTGGAAGTTTCCTCCAGAATTAAAAATGGAACTACTGTATGATCCGGCAATCCTACTTCTGGGTATGTATCTAAAGGAAATGAAAACAGGATCTTGAAGAAATTCTGCCATCCCGTCTTCATTGCAGCATTATTCACAATAGCCAAAATAATGGATGAGTGGGTAAAGAAGATGTGTGTGGGATATGTGTGTTTATGTGTGTATTTATATATGTATATAAATGGAATATTATTCAACTGTGAGAATGAAGGAAATCCTGCCGTTTATGACAACAAAGATGGACCTTGAGGGCATTATGCTAAGTCAAATGAGTCAGATGAAGACAAATACAGCATGGTATGACTTCTATGTGAAATCTTAAAAAAAAAAAGTCAAACTCATGGAAACAGTAGAAAAGTGGTTGCCAGGTGCTGGTGGGTGGGGGAAATAGAGAGAGGTTTGTGAAAATGTACAAACTTTCAGTCATAGATGACAAGGTCTGAGGATCTAATGTAAAGCATGGTGACTAGTGGATAACACTGTGTTGTATAATTGAAATTGCTAAGAGAGTAGAACTGAAATGTTCTCACTATATATATATATGAGGTGATGGATGTGTTAATTAACTAGATGGGGGGTGAAAACTTTCCAAAATGTAAACGTACATTAAATCACTATGATGTACACTTTCAATATCTTACAATTTTATTTGTGGGAAGAAAAAAATAAAAGAAGGATTGGGTTTGCTAGAAAGAAAAAAAACCCTAAGAGTGGACTGTACATTTTTTAAAAGGTCAGTCTCCAACAATAAGTAACAAAACAAAAGTGGTATTTTGTTTAACACTTTATGTAGGAAGAGAAAACATGGCAATGATTTATCTTGGCTTCAATTCTGTCCTATGAGATAGAGGGGTTTCCATTTTTTTCCACTTTATTTTCAGTTCTTGGTTTCTTGCATTTATTTAACAGTTTTTAGGTCAGCCTTCCGTACATCATTTTCTCATTTGTTTTTACATAAAAGTAGACTTTTATGAAACACAGTCTGCGTGCTGACAGGTGAGGACCCAGCTGTCTGACCATCACACGAGTGCAGCCTGATGGATCCAAATGTATTGACCAGAATGAGGTTCAACCCTATTTTTAAAATCCCTAGTAATGCTTGATTCAGTGATGGGTAGTTGAACTATATGTCTACTTATAGTAAGGCTACAGAATTTCATTGTCCTTTATTGTTTCTTGGCACTGAAAAATGGACGAACAGTTCCCTTTGTAGAAGCTTACCCTACAGAGAAACCCCATTGTAAGGTAAAAATTGCTCCATCTTCAGCCTCCAGAAAATTAGACTGATTCTGGCTTAAATTACAGAGAACAGGTCTGGCCCAGAAGGAGTCCATATTTGGAAGACGTTTTGGACACTTGGGAGCCTGGACCTATCCGGGCTGTCAGACCTCTGCTGATGGATGCCTAGAGGGACACATGGGTCCTCTAGTTCTATACGGCCCTCAGATTAGCCCCGCTTCTAGGATAATGATACAGATTCAGGAGGGAGAGAGGTTTGCGCTGGCCTCAAGACCTGCATTGTTGGATGTATTTGCTTTATTTTGTTAGGCCTAAGTCTAAGAAATATGCCACATCATGTGTTCTTTCTGTCCTTTTCCTTTTTTGCATCCTTATTGGAGCATAACTTCTGATTCTCAACTGTCCTCCATTTTCCTTCACGCTCTCTTTCTCTGAGGGAGTTCAACAGTACTGTAATATGAGTTGAAAATATTCCCAAATAGTAAAATAAACAAAACTATTATAAAAAAAAATCTCCCTTGCACAAATAAGACTGATTTTTCAAAGTTTATGCCTTTGGCACTATTGTTTTAGATCATAAACTCTTAGCAAGTGAGGGTCATGTAAGCTTTGATTAACTTTTGTTCAATACCATGGAATTAAACCGTAATATATATTGACTATTTTTAGTCATTGACATAATCTTGTTTCCTCAAATGTATTATTTTCCTTCTTATTTCCTTAATATATTAAATTATGTACAATAGGAAATGAGTAAGAGTCAATAGGAAAACATTTTTTCTCGCACTTATTTTCTGGAGAATATCATTGTTATCAGTATTTGCCCTCTCCTTTTCCATTCTTAGGCAGAGGCAAATATTTTCTTCATGACTAAAGACATTCCTGTGTTATTTTCTGCAGTATTCTCTTTCCTACTGCCTTTTGGTTGTTAAGTCCTCTGTTTACAATCATCTCAAGAAATGTCATTCCTCTCTTGTTCAGAACTGCACAGTCCTTACCTTACAACTCAATGCCTGAGGGAGTCGAAGAGTGTGGATGTCATTGCTCTGAAGTTTCCTGACATAATAAATTTATCAGCTTGTGCATCCCCTGTTTGTGAGGCTGTGCCACACTTTGGTGGATTCTGACCTAATTTCTTCAGTGACACCTAACCTGCAGAGAAATATTTTTGTCTTGTTCCCTGAGAACAGCTGCCTAATGAAACAATTAATCACCTTCCAAATCAAATGCAAAATTTTCAATTAACAAGATTGAAGAAATGGAAATTGTAGGTGCTATATATTGAGTAGGAAAGTGAGTGAGGTATAGAGCTAGCCAAACCTGTTGCATAAACATTGGATAATAATATTCTGTTTCAAAGAGAAGAATCAAGTTGGTATTCAGAATAAAGGCTAGACTTGAATCATCAGGGTGGTATGCAGAATACGGGGAGAAATTCTTCATATTCAGTCTTCCCAGGTGGGATGCGGAATGGGATGAGACTGTCTACATATATATAGCGTCCTTTATTTTAAGACAGCCTGTATCTCAAGATGCCTACAATCTAAAACACTGTTTTATCGTAATTCCTGAATTTTCTGAGTCCCATGAGTGCTTTTTTCTCATCATTAGTAGAATGGGTATCTGTTAATTGCTATTTCAGCTACCTAATGACAGAGGAACAGTCGCCACAGGAGACTTGAGATGGCTTATTGTGCCTGTAGGGCGCTCTCAGAATCAGGGAGGGGAACCAAAGCCTAAGAAGCACAACCAGAACAAGGAGAGCAAGGCCTGGTGAGGAAGGCGTCTTGAGAAGGTAGTGGATAGGAAGTGGGTCATAGCTAAAAGGGCAGTTTCAGACAGAAGAGTAGAACTAAGAATCATAGACCACATAGAACCATAGACTTGGACTATGGGGAGGCAGTGAAGGATTGTGGAAAGGACGCCGGACTAAGACTTAAGGATTTTTCTGCGCTTGGTCCTATTACTAATTATTTGTATGATTTTAGGCATTTGGGCCTATTATGTGACTTTACTGGCTTTCAGTTTTGTCAACCGTGAAATAAATGGAAGCACCAAATAATTTCTAAGTTCCATCACAGTTTTAAAATCTATGATTGTATGGTGTGTCTTATTCTGAGCCTGCCTACTGTCAAAAACAATGACGTTGCTTAGAGAACATTAGAATTAAGTTGAAAATGAGCACACTAGATCAATCCATTTGACACTGATGGTTAGTTAGCAATTTAATGACTGTAGTTAGGAAATGAATTCATTGGAAAAATAAGGAGAACATTTAACAAATACACTCTATTAAGAAATGCTTTCTATTTTATGTTCTGACAGTAACAATAGATCAGAAAAGGTACTTAAACAAGTAACTTGTGTATTTAAAAAATTATTTAAAAGAGGAATTCACTCATTTTAGATTTCATTTGTTTACTATTATTAAAAAGATATACTTGCACATAAACAAAAATACAACAAAAGCATCAAACTTTTTACTTTTATTTGCAAGGGAAATTATATTGAAACCATACTGAAGTTCTATTGAGAGTGAATACGGTGCTTGTTTTCTCCCCTCTGAAGATACGTACGTGTTGGAATGCAGACTTTAGCTAGACACAGATCTCCCAGGTATTTTAACAAAATATCAATAGACAGAAAAACATGAATTTCTCAGAGGAAAAATTGAAAGCCAACTTGTACTATACAGCACCGAGGTGGCAGAAACAGCTGCACAACAGCTTAATCCTTGTGACAAGCCCAGAACTCTACAATAACGGGTGGCTCTGTCTGATGATATTGCCAAGGAGCCAGATGCCAGAGCTGGGAACATTATCCTTGTGTTTCAGATGAAATTGATACAGCAAATGGCACTCCATTGTTAACTCCTTGGTATCTGTATGAGCTTTCTGCAAAGAATTGAAACCTTCTGTTATAAAAGACAAGTTGCAAAGGGTAATGGCAAGGGATGAATGATAAGGACAACAATTTTATTAGAAAAAGAAAATAAAGGAGAGAGTGTAAATATTGTTCAAAGAAGGAAAAATGGAAAATAAGGAGTGGTTTTTAAATGACAAACTATAGAGAGATAGAGTAGTTGTGACAGCATCAGGTTGACACATGTTCTAAAAATTAACGGGCTATTTACATTTTCTCTAAAGTGGGTACTAGTATTTTTGCCAGAGACAATGAAGAAAATGACAGGGAGAATATTTGAACTAAAAAAATGAGAAAGAATGCTTTCATGATAAATTCTAAATAATCCATAAATGTTAACTGAACATATACAATGTGTATGACCCTGTGTTAGCAACTGCATGGATCTCAAAGAGTCTGTAGTATAGAAGGGTATGGTCTATAGTATAGTCTATATACAACATACAGTAATTTATTGTATCATTTATGTATAACTGTAATACAACGTGTAAAAGCCTGTGTAAAGTACTGGATGGGTTGAGTCTACAGTATAATCGTATCTATAAAAATAGTATAGTCTATGTAGTAGACAGAAAAGCACCCCTCATGCCCCAATGATATCCAAACTCTAATTCCCAGAACTTATGAATGTATTACCTTATATTGCAAAAGGGACTCTGCAGATGTGATTAAGGGTATGGAATTTGATGTGGGGAGTTATCCTGGATTAGTTGGGTGTGCCCAATCTAATTACATCAGTACCTAAAAGCTGAGACTTCTCTGGCAGTGTCAGAGAGATGAGATAGGAGAAGAGTTGGGAGCATGAGAGGGATTCAACTCATCATGGCTGGCTTTAAAGTTGGAGAGAGGGGGCCATGAGTTAAGGAATGTGGGTAGCCTCTAGAAGCCTGGAATTGCCCTCAGCCAACAGGGATCTCAGTCCTACAACCACAGGGAACTGAATTCTGTCAACCAAACAAATGAACAAAGAAATGGGTTCTACTCTATAGCTTCCAGAAAGGAATGCAGCCCTGATAACACCTTGATTTTTGCCTTCTGAGACCTGTGTAATACTTCTGACTGATAGGACTATAAGATAAGAAATTTGTATTGTTTTAAGCTGTCAAGTTTGTGATAATTTATCCTAGGAGCAATAGAAAACAAATACAATCTGCAAGTTATTAGGTGAATAATAAGTTAAAAATACAAGGGGAAAAATAGGAATATAAATAGTGCTATACTGAAATGATCAAGTCTGTGATTATCTGCCAAATTAGTAATTAAAGTGAAGGCAACTTATTTGAGATCGTGTAGGACTCATTTGGACTGAAAAGATTTTCTGGGAAATAGGTTAAAGACAGACTTGGAAGGATATGTAGACCTTGTTGAGAAGATGATGAAGTCTATGAAAGTTACGTGTGGGAGAATGACAAGAGGAAACTTTTATTTGTAGGAAAGGTATGAGATGTTTTGTGGGGGAAATGGGTGACAGCCTAAGTTTTTGATATACAGTCACGCATTGCATAATGACGTTTTGGTCAATGACAGACTGCGTATATGAAGGTGGTCCCATAAGATTAGTACCATGTAGCCTAGGTGTGTAGTAGGCTATACCATCTAGGTTTGTGTAAGTACACTCTATGATGTTTGCATAACGATGAAATCACCTAATGACATAATACTTAGAACGTGGCCCCATTGTTAAGTGATATGTGACTGTATAGGAATTATAGAACAATAAGGAAAAGTGGCTTTGGGGCTGATTGTAGAAAGTGTCTGGGCTTTCTTGTAATGCCAGGAAGAAGCTTTTTATTTTTGAAGATATGCATGTAAATGCATCTGAGCCTCAAAAATATAGAATTGTGCATTTTAATGGTACCATGGTGGTTTAGCATTACTATGAAATAGATGCGTAATGGCTTAGTTTTTGCTGGTATTAAAATATCATTCAGGTATCACTAAGACTACTACATTCTTTATCCTACCCTGCCTTTACACCTGTCATGTCCACTCCCTGGATTTCTGTTTCTTTCTCATGCTAATGGGAACTCCTTTGAAATGTGACTTCTTCTGTGAGGCTCTAGGCAGATCCAGCCCCTCCCAACATTGTGCTTCCAGTGTACGTTGTCTATGCCTGTATTATGCCTCTCACTATTGCCACATTTTAATTATTTGTGTATATGTCCATCTCCTTAAATCAACTCATCTCTATTTTCCTTAGAGTTCAACAAAAAGAACATAATAGCTATTATTATTTAAACAATTATTAGAGTAAGATATTTTACACATTGTTTTATCTAATCTTTACAACTCTATGAAGCAGAGTTTTTTTAAAAAGACTTTATTTTTTAGAGCAGTTTTAGGTTCATAACAAAATTAAGAGGAAAGTACCCTCCACCCCACACATACACAGCCTCCTCCTTAATCAACATCCCCCACCAGAGGGGGACATTTGTTATAACTGATGAACCTATACTGACACATCATAATCACCCAAAGTCCACAGTTTGCATTAGAGTTCATTCTCGGTATTGTACATTCTGTGGATTTGGACAAATGTATAATGACATGTAACCATCATTCTAGTATCACACAGAGTATTTTCACAGCCCTAAAGATCCTCCGTGTTGTGTCTCTTCATCCCTTCCTCCCTCCCACAACCCTTGGCAACCACTGATCTTTTTACTGTCTCCATGGTTTTGCCTTTTCCAGAATGTCATATAGTTGGCATCATATAGTACCTAGTATTTTCAGAAATTTTGCTCTTTATATTTACACAAAGAAGTTGAAAATTTACGTCCATATGAAAACCTGCATGCGGATATTTATAGCAGCTTTATTCATAATTGCTTAATCTTGGAAGTAACCAAAATGTCCTTCAGTAGGTGAATAAACTGTCGTACACCTAGATGATGGAACATTATTTAGTACTAAAAAGAAATGAACTATCAAGCCATGAAAAGACATGGAGGAATCTTAAATGTATATTACTAAGTGAAAGAATGAAGCAAAGTTTTAAATTTTTTCATTCAATTTTTTAATCAAAGTAATAAAGAATATTGGAATTTTTTTTTTTTTTTTGGTGAGGAAGGTTACCCCTGAGCTAACATCTGTTGCCAATCTTCCCCTTTTTGCTTAAGGAAGATTGTTCCTGGGCTAACATCTGTGCCGACCTTCTGCTATTTTTTGCGTGTGGGACAAGGGCTCAGCATGGCTGGCTTGATGAGTGGTGTATAGGTCCACGCCTGGGATCCAAACCTGCAAACCCCAGGCTGCCAAAGCAGAGCGCATGAACTTAACCACTACGCCACTGGGCCGGCCCCTGGAAAAAATTTTTGAATCCAATGTAAGTTATACTGAAATGCAACAGTCCCACAACATGCATCCTCACCCCACAATTCTATGCTCAGAAGGCATCTTTTTAACTATTTCTCCTTTTAGGTTCTTAGGTGGTTGCCTCCATATAGCTTAATAATGTGCCTTTAACTCCATTTATTGATTAATCAACTTTAGATCTTATTTATTGGTTCCATACTGTAAAAGATGCAGATTGTTAGCTTCCTAATTTTAAACCATTTGCTTATACTTCCATTTTCTGTTTCAATATGTGTAGCCAACATCTCCATACCCTTTAGAGGAGACAAGAAGATGAGGGTCGCACCCTTCCCTCTACCTTCTTTGGCCAACTTTCACCTTCCTGCCTGTTTTCTATACTTTGCTTTGTCAATGAGCTCTCCTCTCTTTTTCAGAAACTGGAAAAATATAATTGAGTAGAAACAATTCAGTTGAAGGGGTGGAAAATCAAGTTGAAGAATTCTCCTAGAAAGTAAAACAAAAAGAGACGGTAAAAGTGAAATAAAACAGGATCGCATAGTGGCTAATCCAGGCAGTCTTTTCTCCAACCAATGGGAATCCAGGAAGAGATAATGGAGAAAATGTCTATTACATTTACAACATTTTATTCACAGATTTATTCCTGAAAGCTAACAACCAATGAACAGTGACTACATTATTTAGACTGTAAATATTGTCCACTGGAGTACAGTTTCTTTCTTAAAGTGACTCATGTCCTAATTCTTGAAGAATAATACTGTGAGCATAGAGGTGAATGAGCCTCCATCATATTCTCCAGGTCTTTTCATTAATTTATTTTTATTTTTTAACTTTATTGAGGAATAATTGACAAATATAATGGTATATATTTAAAGTGTACAGAGTAGTGACTTGATATACATATAGATTGTAGAATGATTACCAAGATCATGGTGATTAATACATCCGTCAGCTCACATAGTTAACAGAGTTCACTCCCTTGTATTTTTGTCATGGTGAGAATGCTTAAGATCTACTTGCAGCAACTGTCAAGTACACAATATTGTATTAACTATAGTTCTTCTACTTTTTAACCGTTTCAATCATACTAGTAATTGCAAGGATTCCTCTTTTGTTTCCTGCAGAGACACTGCCAGAGCCTTTTCATCTCTTGCTCCCGTCTGTGTGGTTGCTCAGCTCCTCTTGGCTTCTGGTCTTCTAGAAGTTGCTCTCGCTGCTCCCAGGGTGGAGTCCACTCTTTCCTGAATCCCACTTCTTGCTCTTCTTTGGTTTAGTCCTTCCTTTTGCTTCTAAATGACTTCAGGTAACTTCCTAAGGGTGGGGGGTGAGGTGTGGGGTTGGAGTGGCGGGTCAACACTGAGTTCTTGCATACTTGAAATGTTTTTATTGTTCACTTAATTTCATGGATAGACTTGCATATTGAATTTTAGGCCCCAATTTATTTTTTCTCAGAACTTGAAAACTATTGCTTCATGGTTTTCTAGAATCCAGTTTACTAATAAGATATGTTATGTTCAAATGATACTTCTTTGTAGTAGCTTTTTTTTTCCTCTTTGAAACTGTATATGAATTCATCTTTATCTTTGACATTTTAAAATGTTATAAGGACATTTATAGGTGTGGGCCTTTTGTCATTCATTGCTCTGGAGATTTTTCAGTCTAAAGACTTGTATACAGCATTCCTTTAACTCTTTTATTATTCCTTCTTTTAGTCTTTTCCTTTCTTTTCTTTTATTCTCTCCATTTCCTATTTTTGGATACCTATTGGTTAAAAGTTAAACAATGCCTGGAGAAAAACTCAAAATAAAACAGAAAAAAAAATTTAAGTTTAAAAAATAAGGATGGGTAAAGATTTATTAGGGGAACAAACAAAAATAAAGCAAATGTGACATTATTAATTTCAAAGAAAATAGAATTATAATATTTATGAAGAGTATAATGCACAATAAAGTTATGGATTACATATTTAAATGCACAGAAAAAGATATATACATCTAAAAATCCAAACTACTAGATATAAAAGGAGAAATAAAAAACATAGTTATTGTGGAAAACAACATGTAGTTTAAGAGCTTAAATGATAGTCCAGGCTAAGAGTTTTATATGCATTAATATTTAATCCTCCAACAATGCTGAGGCAGATACTATTTTTCTCATTTTATAGGGTAGAAAACTTAGTGTTAGAAATTTTAAGCAAAGTGCCAAAGGGTTAAATAACTACGAAGTAGCAGAATTGGGTTTCAAACCCAAGTTTATCTGATTCTTGAGTCTGGGGTTCTAATTCTCTGCGTTTTGCCGTTTTCTCACTCCCTTCCCTTCCGCAGATGAAAACTCAATAACATAGATTGTGAATGATGACTGTTTGATTTACAAAATATATATGTCAAACTCTCTACTCAATGTGGTGCCAATACAGCGAGATTCTTTCGTCACAGTTGTTCTTTGTCCTGTAAGGTGTGAGGAGTTTTGACAAATGCGGTGTCATGTATCCATCACTACAGTCCCATACAGAAAAGTTTCACAGTCCTCAAAGTTCCCTGTGCTTCCCCTGGCTAACCCTCCCACCTCCTCAAGCCTCTGACAACCACCGGGATGTGTTTTCTGGGACCATACTTTTGTCTTTGTCAGAATTTCATACAAATGGTATCATACAATATATATTCTTCTGAAACGTTCTTTTTTCACTTGAGCAATGTATATTTAAGCAACAGCATATAACACTTACACATGTTGCGTAGATTAACAGCTCATTCTTTTTATTCACTGAATATTATTCCATAATATGCATGTACTGTCGTTTGTTTATTCATTTGCCCATTGATGTCCATCTTGGTTGCTTCCTGCTTTGTGTGTGTCCTGATTTTTAAAGGTTAACAGCGAATATTCACTATTATAGGTGCTAGGTGGAAGACATGACAGGACTTGTCATAATATACTGTCTATCACTGGTGTATTTAATTTTCCAATTACCAATGAAAAATGGCTCAGGTCATTCAATATGATTTTTAAAGATGCAATAAATCATACTTTGTTACTAAACAAGGAAGTATGAAAATAAATGAACTGAGCATTCGGTAAAGAGATTAGAAACAGAGAAACAAGCAAGCCAATGGAAAGGTGAAAGAAGGGGATGATAAAACAGACATTGATAAATTGGAAAATGCAAAACAGAAGAAATGGTAAATAATTTCAAGAAATTTTCACCTGGAATAAATCCTGTAACTTGTATAAACAACTTTAGCACGTTTGATCAAGAAAAAAGACAAAATCCTTCAAGTATATAAAATAATATACTTATGTAATAAGTATATATTATACTTACATAATATACTTGTATATAATATAAGTATATTAGAACAAAAAAGGAGATATAAGCCATGTAAATGGTTTTAGAGTATAGAAAACACTATGAATTTCATGAGTATATTTTATAAAGCCAAAAGAATACTAAAATCAATATTGGGCATAGACCTTCCCCCAACTATGAAATAATCTAATTTATTTTTGGAAAAAATCTTAAAAAATTTGCTAGCAAATTACTTCAACTGGCTATTAAAAGAAATGGACACACTTTGTATGTTTTGTCCCAGGAACGAAAGGACAGTACTAAATAATGCGTCATTTCAATAAAAGAGAAAAGCATAATTTTAAAAGGTACCCCAAAGGTATTAATAATAATTATTAACTTGATTAAGTTATAATAATTTCTAACTTTCATTGAATGCTTAAACTGTGTCGAGAACTGTTCCAATGCTCAGTATACACTAGCTCATTGAATTCTCACAAACCCATCAAAAAATAAGTACTGTTATCATCGCTTTACCAATTTTATAGAAAAGGAAACCAAGACACAGATAGTTTAAATAACTTACCCAAGGTCGCACAACTGAGAAGTAGCAAAGCCAGGACGTGAACCCAGGAAATATGACTCAGAACTGTGCTCTTGTCCACTGGCATACAGATTCACAGAACCTATTTCTGATTAAAAACAGCAAATATGAAAACCACGGGACAACAACCACTACCAACGAATCCGCCACCACTCACTGCTAGTACTGTTAGCGCCGCCTGAAATAGCTGAGATAAATGCAGTCAGTGGTTAAGGCAGGGTAGCATAAGGGAAGCCATCCTATAGAGGGAATCCCTGTTGGAACTGTAAATGACCCGGATCCACCAGACACCCCCCTTTACCTGTCAGCAATGCATGTAGCCCAGATAAGTAAGCACCTGCTTGCGAGAAATACGCATTCTCTGCTCTTTTCATAGCCCCGGCTTATACATAGACCTCCCTATTGCAGTGAGGTGATAACTTTATTCTTTAAGTTTTCTGAGAAATTCTTTAAGTTTCCTCTGGGAAAGAGCGCTATGCTGGTATCCATCACTGGAGGCAGGAGAGAGGGATGACCTGGCCACTCAAGCACTACCACACCAGATGGTCAACATGCCGAGACCTCCCTTTTCAGCCCGTTTGCCCTATATAACTGCCTCAAAATGTTGCAGTTTTAAGATGGTTCTTTGGGACATTAGTTCGCCATCTTCCCCCTTGCTGGCAAACTGTAATGAAAAACCCTTTCTCTGGCTGCCGGGTGACATGGTGGTTAAGTTGCATGTTCCACTTTGGCGGCCTGGTGTTCGCTGGCTCAGATTCCAGGTGTGGACCTATGCACTGCTTATCAAGCCATGCTGTGGCAGGTGTCCCACATATAAAAAAATAGAGGAAGACGGGCACAGATGTTAGCTCAGGGCTAATCTTCCTAAAAAAACCCAAAACCCAAAAAACAAAAAAAACCCCTTTCTCTCTTACCACCTTGCCTCTTGACTGCTGGCTTGTCTTTGCAGCGAGTAGAAGACTCCTTTTAGTGGCAATAGTATCACAACATAAAATTAGGAGTAGAAATATAGCATAATAAAGAGTATGTGTTTGAACCTAAAAGTGCACATCGTTAAACAATCAAACACCAAGAGCAAGAGCAGGGCAAGTATGCCGTCCGTTCATGTTATTTCACACGTTCCCAGAAATTCTAGGCCATTGAATGAGAAATGAAACAAATTACAAAGAAGTACATCTTTTGGAAACGAAAACATTTAGTTACCATAATTTGCATGTGATTTAGTAGTCTATCTAGGAAACCCAAGAGAATTATTGGGAAATCATTAGACGTAATAACAAGAGATCAGTAAAGTATTCAGATGGAAAAAAATGCAAAGAGGTCAATTTTTTTGTTATTTGCCAATTTTAAGGGAAGAAAAAGCCCATTACCAATAACCAATAAATTATAAACTGTCTAAGAATAATAATTAGGAACGAAATAAATCCAGCTACAAAACTTTGCTGAAAAATCCAAAAGAAGATCTGAAATACGTGATATTTGATGGAATGACTAAATATCATAAATTATTCCAACGTTGTACTGCTAAACTGACTTTCTGTGAGGTCAGGGTGGTAGAGCCATGATTTGTAGCATGTGCTGATTTTCGTGGTGTAAAAACTGCCATCATGGCTGATTTTAAGATACCAAGAGTTTGAAACCACCTAGCAAAATTCCTGAATTATTTAACAGTTGGCTTTCATGGGCTGGTAAGAGCTGGATCAGAACACAACTGAATTATTCCCAATTTAATTTGTATGTTTAATGTAATTGCATTCTAAGCCTCATTATTATGTTTTTTGAAGCTAGACAAAGTAATTTAAAATTCATCTGAAGTTCCTTTTGGAAAACAACATCGTGATACTAGCCAGCACAATTTTGCAAAAGCAGTAAGCAGGGCTTGCACTACTCTATAGGAAAGCATGTTCTAAACTATGCTGAAAAACAGTGTGTTGTAGCATAGAAATCAACAGATGTGTGGCTCACCATAGCTAAGGTTCATAATAGATTCTATATATGTAAAAAACCCATTGTGTGATAATATTTAACTTTACTTTTAGTTGTAGAAACAAAAACTTATACAGTGAGGTACCACTTTTTGCAACCTTCCTGGAAATCTATTTATTAATAGATATTAAGAACTTTAAAGAGTCTATACCATTTAATACACACAGTCTATTCTTTTTTTGTTGGTGAGGAAGATTGGCCCGGAGCTGCCATCTGCTGTCAACTCTCCTCCTTTTGCTTTGTTTTTAACACCCCTACCCTGTATGTCAGATGCTGCCACAGCATGGCTCAGCAAACCGGGTGTAGGTCTGTAACTGGGATCTGAACCTGTGAACCGCAGGCTACCAAAGCGGAGCGCATGAACCCAACCATTACACCACTGGGCCAGCCCCCCAGTCTATTCTCTTTTTAGATATATATTTTCAATATATTTTTCAGTTTAGTGAAAAATTGGAAACAATCTGGATATCTCTCCTCATGTGAGGTTATTTTGCCTCATGTGTCTGAAACCCACCGCAGCCAGCTGAAAGAATGGGGGAAGGAGATTTGTACGGACATTTGTAGATATTTCACAGAACTCAAGGGCAGGAAGTATAGGTGGTTCCACGAGAACCCAACAGAAAACTGAAAAAAGCCTTCTGTATCCAGGACAGCTGTGTTCTTCATATTGGTCTCTGATGCTCCATGTTCTCTTGTCTGTGCCTGGCTTTTGTGGGGCTCTAAAGAAAATATTTTTTGTGTTTCTGCACTTAGAGATTTTTTTGAGCAAATTTTACTGAGACCTGGGACCTGGTTAAAAAAGTAAGCTGTGGAAGGTAATTTAAAACTGTGAGAACTCCAGAGAGATTTACCTCACTCCAGAGGTGCGTATTTAGATTTCAAGAAGTGAGGGGAGATCTGGGATGTGGAGACATCCCCAGGTTGTAAAGCTGAACACATGGTTTTGTCTTTCAAACTCTAGATAAATGTATTTGCATTCCAAAAGGTTAGATTGGGAACTCAGGATCCTTCCCAAGGAGCAAAGGCTTTTCTCCCTCTATCTGGAGGAGAGGGGACAATGTGTATTTCAGCAGTTGGATTCATTGTTTTGACTTTCTTGCCTATAAAACAGGCTCCATGTTTGTGTAGGATAACACCCAGCTTTTGTAGCATTGCCCTAAGAAATTGAGGCACAGGGGAATCACAGGTTATTTGTTGTGAAGTAAACAATAATTGAATTGCTCTGCTCCAGAAACCTGTGTGTGCATTCAGGGTAAAATTAATAAATAGGGGTATTACGAATTTAGCAGCTTTTTTGTTCCATTCTCCAGCTTCTCCCTGCAGCTTTGCTCATCAGCACATACAGCCCTAAAATGGCTATTCCTCAGACCCCTGAAAGGCCCAGCACCCAAGGCCAAGTAATTCAGTTTTCTTAGTCTCTCAGTTACAAATTTCCCTGAGAGAGAAACAAATCAGAATTCACCTTACCACACCAGGAATAAGTGTACAGATTTTTGAGTGGAAAAGAAGAGGAAATGATTGGCTCCTTTAAGACAACCTCCAATAGTAGGAAAAATGATTAAGGTATATCTAATACCATGGATTATTATGCAGTTACTAAAACTGTGTTTTTGAAGAATATTTAATGATTCTGGATTATGTTCATGATATGTGTTTATGCCTTTGAGGATATTAGTCTGTATTTTTATTTCCTTGTAATGTGTCTGGTTTCTGTAGTAGGGTAATACTGGCCTCAGAAAATAAGTAGGGACGTGTTCTCTCCACTTCTGTTTTTCTGGAAAAGAATGGGTAGAATTGAAACCATTTCTTCCTTAAATATTTGGTAGAATTCACCCATGAAACCATCTGACCCTGGAGTTTTACTTGATGGAATATTTTTAACTCCGTGTTCAATTTTTTTAATAGGTATAGGACTATTCCTGTTATCTACTTCTTCTTGAATGAATTTTGGTAGTTTTGTCTTTCAAGGAATTGGTACTTTATGGACGTTTTTAAAGGGAAGCAACTTTAGATTCCAATTAGGTGTCGTTCTTACAAAGCCTTAACTTTTCTTTTAAAGGCTTATTGTAATCCTAAATTCAATAACACATTTTAGCAGAATTTTCTTTCCTCAACTCCTTGTGCCCAGACTTCTAGGATTCAGACAGTATGAAAGCAGCTGATTCTTTCTTATCTCTCAACCATGGCAATGGTGTTTCTGGCCTGAAGAATCCTTCTTGCAGTCGCCTTTTCCTCAGTTTATAAAGGTGTTGTCTATTTCAGTTCCTCTAACCAGGTGGACCCCTACTGTCTTCCCCACGAGAACAAGGAAGTGAATGGGCAGTGCGTGTCGCTTCTGTGAGAGTAAAAAGTCGACAAACCACCACCACCACCACCACCAATAAAACCATGTCTAATATTTCTCCTGATTGTGACACAATTTTTTCACTTTACTCTTGGATTGAAAATCTCTCCTAATCTTGTCTTTCAGTCTAGGAGCTTGTTTAAATTAATTGTATGCAATGCTTAATTAGTTAATAGGCTCTAGGGACCAAGTTTGCCTTAGTAACATTTAGCAACTGACAGTCATTATTCTAGTTAAACTTTAGTTTGACAGGGATGTACCCCACAATCCAAAACCGAACGTTTTGGCTAGAAAATTTGAACTTCAAAATTAAGGTTTAAAATTATTTTATCACACTTACTATGAATTTAATCTCAGTCAGTTGAACAACTAGAATATTCAAGAATTTGATGGATTCTTAACCAAATTTCTCCTGGATAATTGACTTCTTTTATAAGCCAGGTGTATTGAAGTGTAATTTACGTACTGTACATTTCACCTTTTTTAGTATATAATTCTCCGGATTTTGACAAACGTTAATTGGCTTCTTGAGTTTTCTTCTTCCTATTCTTTCATCCTCCTATTGCCTTCCTGTTACTGTTAGGCTGTTACATTAAGACCCCAAAGTGAAGAGAGTAGCAAAATAGAAAAAATGTGTTGACATTTGCATTTTAAGGTGGAATTATAATTGTACCATATAGTGAATATTTTGTGCATGCATGACCCCTCCTATTAAGCTAAACTTGTGAAATTGCTGGATCAAAGAGTATTAGGGTTTTTAATACAGAACCTCAAAATTGTTCTTCTGAAAGACTTTGCTGTTAAATCTCCGTCAGTATGCATGAGAAAAATGTTTCTCAACTTTATTGCATTTCTTTGTTTCATGTTTGAAACTTCCATGCTTAATACAGCTCTGATTTGAAGTAGCTACAGAATAAATGTTTGCTAAACTGAGTTGAACTAAAAATATCTTTGCCAAGTTTATGTAATTTAAGGTAAGGATGCTTATATTACTAAATTAAAAGAACAGAAACTTCAAAATGAAGTGGATATTATTTTTCAACTGGTTACTATACTATACTATAATGAAAAATACTTAAGGTGAAAATTTAGAATCCCATATTGTGCTGATATAGAGAATGTAATTTTGAATAAAATAATATCTATAAAATATTAAAGTGATGATTCTTACATAAGAAAAAGAGTCTGGCACCATTTTATGAAAATAATTGCTCAGACTCTGCCAGTCTACTTTGCTATTTATCACAGGTGTCAATTCTCATTCATTTCTCTTACATGATTTTTCTTTCTTTTTTTTTTTTTTAAAGATTTTATTCCTTTTTCTCCCCAAAGCTCCCTGGTACATAGTTGTATATTCTTCATTGTGGGTCCTTCTAGTTGTGGCATGTGGGACACTGCCTCAGCGTGGTTTGATGAGTAATGCCATGTCCACGCCCAGGATTCGAACCAACGAAACACTGGGCCGCCTGCAGCGGAGCGCGCGAACTCAACCACTCGGCCACAGGGCCAGCCCTTCTTACATGATTTTTCTAACAATTGATGCTAAGGCATTGATGCATAGTACTTCCTATTAACACGTAACAAAAAAGCTCTATCCTAAAAAAAAGGGATATCTTAGAAAAATCATAAGGACTATCTAGCGTGCTGAGAGTTTGCCGATTTTGTAAGCAGTAACTAAGGACAAATATATTTGGTTGCATTTTGACAAGTTACTCATCTTTGTTCTGGGTAGAAAGAAGTGACCTCTCCAGCCTGCTTAACCTTACCTGCTAATTGTACCAACTGAATGGCTAGATCCTTATTTATAATGAGATTTCTGTTAGGAAGGACTCTGAAGAAAATCCAAACCCATAGAGATGACTAAATTCTCTCTGATAAAATGAGACAATTTTGTCCAATGAGGAAAATCATTATAGATTTTAAAATTAAACTATGATTCTGACTTTAGTTGCATATATCACATAAAAGGATAAGTCGACTCAAATATCCTGAAAATGGAGACTCCAAATGCTTTTGTTTAAATTACTAAGGTAAATTCACGTGGATGTGGTGTTCAGTGTCAGTGTAGTAGATACTTACTTCAGTGCTTAAGTTGTGTATGTACACACAGAAAACCAGAGTATTATAATGTCTAATGGCTTTATCTAAAGAATCGTTTCATATGGACAGAAATGAAAAGGGGCTTTTGGGGAAAAAGTCTAATGTTTCAAAGAAAATCTGTGTGAAGTAACTAAGGTGAAACAGATTTTAAGCTTTTAAAGTCTCTTCGCTTCAGTAACTTAAGCCAAAAAGAAGAATAAAATCTTGAGGTGAAAAGCAATAAGACTCCATTTTTAATGCTCAAACAGTCTTCCGGATGGTTCTCTGTTCAGCTTGATAACAGAAATCATCTTTGCCTATGCCAGACACCAACCGGAATTTCCCTTTGGAGTCCCCTAATCTCACTTTTGTGCCTTCTTTTCTGTATATTGCTTATTTGGAACAGTTATCTTTCTTTTTTGTAACCAGGTAACTTCTCTTAGGTGCTTTTATAGACATAGCTATTCTGAGAGTCTGTTGCAGTGACAACTCATCAGAAAAAAGACTGATGTTGAGCCAAGACTAAACAGTAAAAAAAAAAAAAGAAAAAATCAAGAAACCATGAACCCCCTGAGACATAACCTCCTTACCTGAACTATGACTATTAAATTCATTTTATATTTTATTCAGATTTGAGACTCCCAGGGCAGAAACAATCACCCTTAAAAGAATGCTTTTCCAAACAAATTGGAAATACACAAAACATTGGCTTGTGTGTTTGTTGCTATTTTCAACAATATGAACAATTTTATAAATCATTTCAGTTTTATTACCAGGAAACATTGGCTTCATAGGGCAAATTTCAGTGTCTTCATTATTTATATCAATCCTTTTATCTAACTTATAAAAGTACAGAATAGAAAAGAAAGTAGCGCAGAAGGGCTGGTTACGAAAAACAGCATTTCCTGAGTGTACCCGTTGCCGCCCATCCCATTCAGGCTGCTCCCAGCAGCACAGATCCAAATGGTTTTCTGCATTCCCCACACAGGTTACTTATGCCACTCTTCCTTTTCTTATCCACTGAAGACGTTACTGTCAACTTCCTGTTCTACGTCAGATTTAACTCACTTTCCGATCTCCCCAATTTTATCTACCTTGCCTGATATTACTATTTCAGCTCTTCAGTTGTTTACGTATGCAATCAACAATATACACAATATGTGTACTATACTTAGCTTCCATCTCTGGTTCCCTTAACTAGAGTCAGTATCTCTTGACTCCTTGGTTTGTCAGTTGAAAAAATTAGTGGGGAAAACCCTCTCTCTCCCTCCTTCCTCTTCCCACTTTCGTCAATCCAGTTTTACTTTTAAATTGCTGTGTTTGAAAACATTTGCTATTTTGTAGCCACAATTAATATTTCCAAATTTTGTTATTGATTGATTGATCCTCAAAGTTGGAAGGTGGTAATTGACATTTATATTGTTATGACTATGGGAATATTCTCATCACAAAGCCAAGTGGTGTGCTCAGATTTCTTTTCTTTCTCTACAGTTCCATTATCATGACTTCTGTTTTGCTCAAAGATGATTGTTCACATGGGTTCTTTCCCAACTCCATCAATCATCCCACATTAGAGTTTGCCCTGTATTTGGATTGTGCCTACTTTTACAGTCCCTCCTGCCCCGGACCCCCATGCTGGTTTATCGTGCTCTTTTCCTATTGGGAAAAGAATTACAAGTCCTTTTCACCCAAACCCAATGCCTTCAGCTTCTTGCTCATTCTGACTCTTGCTTAAAATCCCTTGCATTTTTATTCTTGAAACTCACTGATCTCCTCTTAAATTTGGATTAGCTGTTGTTTCGTATTTCAAATATAATTTTATTTTACTGTTTGGTTTTCTCATAACTGAGTTTTTCCCTAGCATTTTGTGGGTTTTTTTTTCATATCCTTTGGTTTCCAGGTTATCATTTGTATCGCATAATCTATGTTGTCCCCCCTTTTTCCGAAAAATTATTTTATTGAAGGCCAGGCAAAAGAAGTGGTGCTACTAATTTTTGTATAAATAATTAATTTTATAGAATGACTTTCAGTAAACCAGATGGTGAACATTTGCTGAAAAAAAAATATTTTATCGAGGTCCTATTGGCTTATACCATTGTGTAAATTTTAGGTGTACGTTATTATGTTTCAGTTTCTGTACAGACTGTTGTCCACTCTGTGCACATCTTCCTCCAGGGTCTGCCACTTGCATGCTCTTGTCTAGACCTGTCACTGCCCGCTGTCGTCTTGGTTCTTTCCTTCACTGCTCTTCTAGTTCGCCTCCTGTGTTTCCTGAATACTGTATTTTTCTCTCATGTTTCACTTCTTTGTTTTCCTGGAGGGCATTCTCAAGTAGCTTCCTAAAAGGAAATTCTGGAGTCACGTGTGTCTGAAAATATCTTTAGCCTAAGCTTACACATAACTGGTGATTCAGTAGCTAAAGGGATTCGCGGGTCAGCAACATCCTCCTTTAGAACGTGGACGATATTCCCCCCTTGCCTACCTCCTGCTTGTCCCCCTCATTTCTTTCCTCTGAATCTAGATCCTCTCCAAGGATCCACCCTTGACCTTATCCTCTTCTGTGCGTATTTTAAATATTCTATCCTATGGTTACCTCTTCTCATCTTCTGTCAATCCTCTTCCATTTACTTCCTATTTTGAAATCTCAAATCTGATGACTCTGCTCTCATTCTATTTGCTCTTGGGGGTTTCAGGATTAAAAAAATCATTTAATATCATTTTTGGGAAGAAAAGAGGAAATAAATTTGTATTCTCAGTCATCCATCTTGAGCCAGAAATCTGTATCAAGACTTTTAAACACTTAAATTTTAAGATTTTAATATTTAATGACTGATGTATTCATTTATATTTTTGCCTTTAACTCTCACAACAGCTCTTTGAAGTATTTTCCTCAGATGTCAGATGTAGAAACAGGGAGTGGATAGTTTCTCTAATATGTCAGACTTCTCTCTGGTAGTGGGTGATGTTTACAAATCTAGAGGTATCTGATTTTAGATACCATGCTCATTCTGAGATCATTGAGAAATAGATGTTGTTGTGTAGAAGGGAGTGCATTCCAGTCTGAAGGGAGAGAAAAGCAGTAGTAAACCATGAACATACTCATGAAAGAGGAATATCCAGGTATCTTGATCATTTGGGAAATGCACAACATGAAAATTGAGGCCTTGCACAGAGTGGGAAATAATTTGATAAGAAATTATTGATTCCCTACTACGTACAAGAAATGGGGGATGCAACAGTGAACCAAGATGGGGTGGTGATTGCTCTTATTGAACTCACCATCACATGAAGTGGACCAAATAAAGGAGTAAACACAGAAAGAGTGCACGTTGCACCAAGCGCCATGAAGGAATAATGCTGATCTCATGGAGCTATTGTGTGGATTGCGTGTACCAATGTATGTAAAGCACCTGGAGCCCTACCATTATTATTTTCATGATTTAAAAAAAAAATATCGTTAGGAAGTAAGTAAACAGAATGTGTTACAAGAATAACAGGGACCACTGAGTTTGTATACACGGGTTAATGAAAGTCTTTCTGCTAAGGTGGTATTTATAGACTTGACATGTGAGAAGAAGCCAAGCCATGCAAATAATGAGGGAAAAGAGTGATTCATCAGAAAGAATGGAGGAGCAAACGCCACAAGGCAGAACGTTTTAAGGGAGGTTAAGGAAGTGAATACTGACCTGTTTGACTGGAGCAATTAGATAGGGGAGAGATTTATGAGATATAGTTGGAGAGGCAGGCAGAAGTATACTATGCGTATCTCTGTGGGCCATGGTAATGTTTCATAAATATTTGTTGAATGGATGAAGAAACAAAAAAATAAAGATCTACTGAACTGTGCAATGCCTGGCAAATGTAGAGAAACACGTGGAGGCCTTGTTGTGGGAGACCCTGAGTGCTGGTCTGGAACGAATATCATTGGTTTAATAGACATTGAAAATATGCTGTTCATCTTCCAAACAAGGGAGTACATGGGCAGGACTGTCCACATAATTTGTGGAGCCCAGTGAAAAATAAAAATGTGGGTCTCCTTGTTCATAACTAAAGAATTTCAAGAGGGTGACAGCAGAATATTAAACAAAGCATGACTCTTCTTAGCATAGGGTCCTGTGCAATTGTAGAGGTCACATGCCTGTCAAGCCTGCTCTGGACATAGCTAATAATCTTTTAGAAGATTTGTCTTTCGGGGCACAGTGTAGATACAGGGAGACTATCTAGTGAACAATTAAAATACTCTTTGTACAGAGTGATGAGGAGAAGCTGGGTGGTGGCAGTGAAAATGACAAGGAGGACCAATGGAAAAACTACGGCAGAGATAGACTATATAAATAGTAATAGTGGTTGGATAGGGGGGATAGAGTTAGAAAAGGAAAATACTAAGGTGATTAGATATTGTGGCAGAGTGACCATGAGGAAGGAGAGCTGCTTGTTAGACCGTCTACTGTGTGCCTCAATCTCGTAGGTACGTTACCAAAATTTAATGCTCAGAACAGCGCGTTTCTATCAATTGTAATTATTATGATTTTAAAGATAATGCAACCATGGTTTAAAGAGTCTAAGTAAGTTGCCTCAAGTCATAAATCTAACCAGTGTCTTTGCACCTGGATTTCAGGCTTAGGTCTGATTCTACCTGTGCTCTCTCCACTATAGTGCACGGCCTCCTTCTACTGAGAAGGTAAACGAGTGGCGTTCCTAGTTTGCGATACAGTAATTGAAGAAAGTATTCTCCAGATATGGCTTCTTCATCATTCATTTATTCAACATATGCTTACTGAGTGCCAATTGTATGCCCAGGATCTGTGCTCAGTGCTGCTGATAAAAAGATGAAAGAGATTATTTTAGCATTCCTGTGTAACGAAAAACTCAATAGTAGTGTTGCTGAAAAATAGAATTCATGCTAAAACTTCCTCTCTTTAGTATGATTTCACTTCTGGACCATATTGCTGACAGGTATATCCCACTGATTAGAACTGCTAATTCTAGTATATTGTATTACTTTACACATAGTACACATATACATATGGTGATAGCTTAGTATAGTAGTTACTATAAATGGCCAAACTCTTTGTCACCTGTTAGCAACATGATCATGGACTAATTGACTAACCTTTCCATTCCTCAGTTTCCTGAAAAAAGGGGATAGTAAAGGTGCCCATCTTGGGGAACTGTTAAGAGGACTAGTGAGTAAAAACATAAACTGCCTTGAACAATGCCCAGCACACAGTCAACACTCAATAAATGTTAAATCTTTACCATTTCTTCTGCCCACAACTTTTTTTTAGCTAAGTCCTAGATTTTTACGGACAATATAAAGAAAATAGTAGGTGGAAAGGCACAAGACAAAACAAGTTTGTGATTTTTATCCATTATTGGGACTAATACAGTGCTAGAAATTTTCAATGGAGCTGTGGTAAGAAAAAAATCAATTGTTATTTTTAGACCAGTAAATCTTAACAACCAGTGTCTAGCTTGTTAGTAATTATTCCACTAGGCATTAGCATACTTTACCAGTTAGTCAAATAATATTATACGTGTATATTTTATGTGCTCGTGAACACACACACACATAGAAGTGCAGGCGTAGCTTGGATGCTATGTCAGCAGTGTACTAAGTGGTGATAATGATTAACCTTGTAGTATTCTCAAGAGTTTTTCATATAAAATTAACTTTGTGAAATATTAGTAATTAAGCCATAAACCTGTACTGGTAAACTGTATTGGAGTCATATAATACGTACTTGATAGTTTTACATTTCTTCTGCATTACACTTTATCTTATCTGTCTAGTGAAAATCAGACTATTTTAGGAAGAGAAAATTAGTGGTAGCATTGTACGGCTCCCAAAGGTACCGCAGTTGTGTTTTCCTTTTTAGACTCTTTGAGTTGAAAAGGATAGTTCATTTGCATTATGACTTTGTTTCATTGATTTTATCACAAATAATAGAAATAACTGATTACAACTTGTAACAGGATTGCCAGAGATCATTATGAAAAAGACTGTTCAGGGTCTGTGGACTATTTCTTGACTGATTTTATTTTAGCTCTGATACTTTACTTTCTTTTTCTTTTTTTTTGAGCCTTTTTTTTTTTTTTTAAAGATTGGCACCTGAGCTAACAGCCGTTGCCAATCTTCTTTTTTTTTTTCCTGCTTTTTTTCCCCAAATCCCCCCAGTACCTAGTTGTATATTCTTAGTTGTGGGTCCTTCTAGTTGTGGCATGTGGGACTCCACCTCAACATGGCCTAATGAGCGGTGCCATGTCCGCGCCCAGGATCCGAACCAGCAAAACCCTGGGCTGCCGAAGTGGAGTGCGCGAACTTAACCACTTGGCCACGGGGCCAGCCCCCTGATACTTTATTTTCTGATCTCCAGTATTAATTCATGAATAAAGCCACCATTCCGAGCTC
This sequence comes from Equus przewalskii, assembly GCF_037783145.1. Classification (NCBI taxonomy): domain Eukaryota; kingdom Metazoa; phylum Chordata; class Mammalia; order Perissodactyla; family Equidae; genus Equus; species Equus przewalskii. The sequence goes on from NC_091849.1 coordinate 55,141,073, forward strand.
CCTTCCTCCGTTGTCCTGTTACAGTATTCTCTTTTCCTGGAGTGTCTTGCCCTTCCTTAAGTATTTTCTTAATTGCTTTATCCTGAAACAGTTTCTTCTTTTTTCTATATTCCAAAAATACTTTATTTTTATTTACCTGTGGCACTTATTGCTTTAAGAAGATTGAGACAAATTAAAATGAAAATATGACATGCCAAAATTTATAGGATACAGCAAAAGCAGTTTTAAACAAAAGGGAAGTTTATAGCAATATAGGCCTACCTCAACAAACAAGAAAAATCTCAAATAAACAGTCTAACGGTGCACCTAAAGGAACTGGAAAAGGAAGAACAAATGAAGCCCAAAAATCAGTAGAAAGAAGGAAATAATAAAAATCAGTGCAGAAATAAATGAAATAGAGTCTAAAAAAAAATAGAAAAAAAATCAATGAAACGAAGAGCTGGTTCTTTCTAAAGATAAACAAAGTTGACAAACCTTTAACCAGACTCACCAAGAAAAAAAGAGAGAAGGGTCAAATATATGAATCAGAAATGAAAGAAGAGAAGTTACAATGGACACCTCAGAAATAGCATCATCATCTTGGTGAGCCTTTGGCAAGGAGGAATAGGCAGAGTGTGCTTGAGATGGAAGTGGTAGGCCAGGGCACCAACGTGTGTGAGAGGAATGGGCCCTGACTACAGGATAATGAATGTGTCAACACCCAACTCCACCCCCTCGTATCTGTCTTTTATAAACAGGCATCTGGAAATTGGGGCCCAAAAGGAGATAAATTCTGGGTCAAGGGGAGTCACTAAAAGCAAACACATCATCTACTCAAATGAGAGAACACCCAGCCCTGGAGTCCTCGGAAAGAACAACCAGGATCACCACTTTCCCTTTTGTTCATTACACTCGGTGAAATGGAGCTGTCTTTATTCTCTGCTGAGTGCGTGATGTACCAAGAGGGCTTGTTAAGAGTAGCTTTATTCCTCATGGCTTAGTTAGAGAGAACTAGTGTAAGCTGTTTATCCTATTCCTTAAATCCTCTAACTCAAGGGACAAATTGAACAAGTAGGAAAAGTAGGGACAGTGGGCTATCAGGTAGAGAAAGTCTCTAGAAACTGAACCAGAAAAGAAATAGATGAAGAAACTGGTTGTTCAATCTGGAAGGATTTAGGGGGTGTTCTCATAACTTTTCAAATAATTATAGACTCTCCATGTAGGGCAGCTATATTTTTGTGTGTGTGTCAACAGAGCAGGCAGACCTAGCACTAATGAAAATCTGATATTGGGAGGTAGATTTTAGCTTAGTGGAAGGGAAAAAACAATCAATTGCCAACAAGCCAACCAACAAACACAAACTTTTACCATATGAGAAAAAAATGACTTTCTCTTGAAGTAATGAGTTCCGGGTCATTGGAGGTGTTCAAGGAGAGATTGAATGACCACTTTCAGGAACAGTGCAGAAAAGAGTCCAACATCTGATAATGGTTAGGTTAAATGACCTGTAAGTTTCCTCTGAGATCTAACATTTTATGTTTCTAAGAATGTACCAAATTTTATGCCTTAGATATAAGGTTCAGGAAGCCATATTATTTCTAAGCAATTTCTCATGTCCCATTTAGTAAAAAATAACGAAACAAACTAGTTCCTGAATGAGAAAGGAACAGAACTGGGGCTTTATATTTTTCTGGTCAAAAGAGTCCTTCAACATCTTTTGTCCTATGGAAACTAAGAAAATAATGTACTAAATTTTAACATTTTCTCTCCGTAATATTTTCTTTTGTGAAAGCTAGTTTCATTTTTCACCTTGTAAGGAAGGGGTCACTTCTGAGGCTTATTATCTTTTATGATTCCCTTTACCTCAGAGAGAAAGGCACCATTTAATTCTGACTAACCTGGGGTGCTTGTTTAAAATTTAGATTCCTGGCCCGACTCTGGCATAGTGAGTCAGGATCTTTGCGATGGTGTTCTTTGAATCCGAGTGTTTGACGAATGCCTTCAGGAGATTCCTGTGCCTCTTCCGGGTCAAGAATGTAGGCAGCAGATGTTCGTCGCTGGGCTTTCAGTATGGAAGCGTGGTTTCTTCTCTTATCGAATATCCAAAAACCTGCTCCTTCTTGTGCAATATCTGGGGCCAAAACCTTGACAAGAATTAAGAGTTTTCTTCCAAAAAGTACTTTTTTTGATGTAGTTTTTTCATTTGCTTGCTTTCATTCATTAACTTAATAAGAAAAGTCAATATATTTGTGTTTGCATATGAGCATATACTTTTAATATAATAGGAGAACTGTGTCAGAAAGTTTCAAAAAGAAGGAAAAAATTTTCATCTTTATTTGTTCCTGTAAAAATAGTTGGTGGTAGGGTAGCTTACTATTTACAACAGCATGCTACTGAATTCAAAGAGGTAACTAGGATACCTATTTGGTCAATAATAGTGTTGTTTCATTCCACGGTTTTAAAAATTCATGCTTTTGTTAGATGGAGTAACTATGTTTTTCCAGGCCTTTTTTTTTTTTACTGCCAGTGACAGAAATGACACTCAAACTAGCTTAAGAAAATCAAAAACCTCCTATAACTGGAAAGGATAGGAATGAACTCCAGGCATGTCTGCAGCTGAGGCTCAAATGGGATCAGAAGTTTGTCTTGAGCCATCACTTAGCTCTGGTTTTTTGTGGATTAATTTCATTCTGGTAAGTGCTCCCTATGTGCTGGCAAGGACGGCCATCATCAACTCCAGGCTTGCCTTGTTCTTACATCTTGTGGTCCAAGAGAAGAGATAGCTGGCATTTATATTATAATCAAAATAGAGTTTTTCCAAGCAAGCAGGTTGAAAAAAAATTCCTGACTCAGGGTGAAATTTGAGATTTTGTCCATTTTGGCTGGGAGCCAGTGCAACTTACCCTAAATAACTCAATTTCTATTAAACTGAACTGTTTCTACTTGTAAGAAAACCTTATAGTGGAAATAAAGATTTTTTTTAGATCAAGTTGTTAAGATAAAATGTTAGAAAGCTCTTAAAGGCAATTGCAGTGAAGTTTAACACTTTTACATCTTACTGAAGGAAAAAAATAATATGGCAGCAATTCAGGAAAGGCATGCTTAAAATTCAGTAAAATGCAGAAGCAGTAGAAGTTAAAATTGAAACAATCTTTTGTAGGTTTCAGTTGTTTTTAAAGTTAACAAGGACAGCTATCGATTCTATATGTCATTGGTGATATTCAAGTGCAGAATATTCTAAATACAATATTGGTTCAAAATGTAAAGATAAAAGTGATTTTAAATATTTTGAGGTGGGATGGAGGAAAAAGGAGCCAGAGAAGAGGCTGTGTGATAAGGTGGCACAATAACAAAATAACGTTTGGATCCAGCTTTTCACAGTGACTCTGGAGGCATTAGTTCAAAATGTAGTTTGCTTTAGCGAGACCAAACAATCATAGAGTGACGATGCAAGCAATGACAATAAGAGCATTCTTTTAAACCTATATCTACATTGTTGCATTTAATCCTCAGAATGACCCTTTAATGTAAGCTCAGTATCCTCTTCACTTTAGAGATGAAGGAACAAGGCACAGAGAGGTTGAGTAGCATGGCCAAGGTTAGGAGCTGATGTTAGACCCAGCATCCTGGCTCACGCAGAGTGATACTGGAGTCCAGCTTTGGATAATAATAGCTAATATTTATTTAGCATCTGTGATGAGCCCAGAATTACACTTGCTTCGTCTATTCCTCAGAGATGTCTTGTGAATAGGTACTATTTTAAACCCATTTCACAGATAAAGAATGACTTGAGATGCTGAGCAAATTGCCTGAGTAAAGTTAATAAATGCCCAAACTGGACTTAAAAATAGGTGTTCTGGACTTCACAGACTGTATTCCAATCACTACTATCTATGATCTTTTTCCTGTGTTAGATACAATGACCATCACGAACAAGGGGAATCCAGTTTTTTGTTATCTTTCTTGAATCCATAGCAAATGCTCATTTAATGACCAGATGCTACTGTGCTGTGACCTTAATAGGAAAGCATTACGAAAGAACATGAATATGCTAGTCACAAAAATAGTTGATTTTAAAGCAACCTATATCTGTGCTATGGACTATATGTAGTAGTTTAGGATTTAAATTTATTTATGAGGAATTGCATTTAAAATATGTCCCATAATTATTAGCAACCGTGGCCAGAGAGGAAATAGTTAATCCAGGATACAAAAGAGAAGGTTAAAACTGTTTCCATACCTAGTATCTTTATAGAGATATAACATTTATTAAAGAAGGACAATATGCTGTAAAAAACAGAACACATAAAAATGTAACTGACTCTCAACTAGAAGGACCCACAACTAAGATATACAACTATGTACGGGGGGCTTTGGGGAGATAAAGCAGAAAAAAAAATGTAACTGATGGAAAAATCAGTAGAAGAGTAAAGAAAAAAATTAAGCAAATCTCCTAGAAATAGAGTGAAAAGAACAGAAAGCAAGAAAGGGAAATATGAGAATAAAGATTAAAAACATAAGGATCAATCCAAGGTTTTCTACCTAAATAATGGAAGTTCCTGAAAGAGAAAACAGAGGGCAATAAGTTACCAAAGAAATAACGAAAGAGGCAACTCTGAGCTGAATTATGAGTCTTCGTGTTGGAAGGGCCTACCACGTGCCCAGCAAAGTGAAGCAAAAGATGTTTGCCTAGATGTGTTAGTGTGAAAATTCAGAATACCACAGATAAAGAGAAGATGCTAAAGTTTACAGAAAGAAAACAACAAAATTAAAAAAGAGGTCCCCTTACAACTAAATAATAAAAAGACAACCCAATTAAAAAATGGACAAAGGATTTGAACAAACAATTCTCTCAAGAAGATAAACAAATGACCAACAAAACACATGAAAAGATGTTCAGTATCATTAGCTGTCAGGGAAATGCAAACTAAAACCACGATGGGATACCATTTAACACACACTAAGATGTCTATGATCAAAAAGATCAAGTATTGGTGAGAATGTGGTTGAATTAAACCCTCATACTTTGCTAGTGGGACTGTAGAATGGTATATGGCTTGGGAAAACAATTGGATAGTTTCTCAAAAGGTTACGATATATATGACCCAACAATTCCATTCCTAGATATATAGGCAAGAGAAATGAAGACAAATATCCATGCAAAAAGTTGTGCCTAGATGTTCATAGTGGTGTTATTCATAATAGCCCCAAAGTGGAAACAACCCAGCTGATGAATGGATAAAGAAAATGTATTATAGTCATGCTTCACTTAACGATGGGGATATGTTTTGAGAAAAGCATCATTAGGTGGTTTTGTCATTGTGTGACTATCATAGGGAGTACTTAAATAAACCTAGAGAGTATAACCTACCACAGACCTAGGCTATATGGTACTAACCTTATGGGACCACTGTCATATATGCAGACCATCATTGACTAAAATGTCGTTATGCCGCACATGACTCTATATCCATTTAGTGGAATATTATCTGGCCATGAAAAGGAGTAAACTACTGATACATGTTACAACATGGGTGAACCTTGGAAATATGCTAAGTGAAAGAAGTCAGTCCCAAAAGACTGCATATTTAATATTTTCTCTATATGATATGACCAGAATAGGCAAATCTGTAGAGACAGAAAGTAGATTAGTAGTTGCCTAGGGATGTGGGGGTTGGGGGAAACAGAGAGTGACTTTTAATGGGGACAGCCTTCTTTTTGGGGGATGACAATATTCTAAAATTTTTATGGGGATGGTTTCACAGCTCTGTGACTATACTAAAAGCCATTGAATTGTACACATTAAATGGGTGAATTGTATGGTATGTGTGAAATATATTCCAACAAAGCTATTATTTTTTTTTAAAAACTCACACTGTTATCAGACTTATTAACAGCCTTGGATTCTAGAAATCTATGTATATGTATATAATGTGGAAATAAATGAAGACCACCCAGATGAGAATAAGCAAAGGCTATTTATTCAGAACTTTCTATAGCAAGGGAGTCAGCCACCATAAGTTGGTTTTGGCAGAAACTCAAAGGCTGACAGAGGAGTGGGAAAGCTTTATGGTGGAAAAAAGGAAGGGCTTCAGGTGTGCCCTAATTGGTGCCTGTTGGCGCAGGAAGCCATAGGCGGGTTAGCCAGAAGTGGGGCATCCTGTGTGATTGGGTAGGGGGCATATTGGCTTTCTCTGGTTGGTACTAAATTGAAAGTGGGAACAAAAATTAGAGAGGCTGTCAGTTTTTAATCAACTTCTGGCCATTTGGGGCCAATTTTTTCAGGTTTTTTTGTTGATCTTCCTGGATTGTTTGCTGGAGATAGTGATCTGACTTCTGCAAGTCTGACTTGTAGATTGTAGGCTGGCTTCCTGGCTCTTTCCGGGAGGTAAGGGGTTGGTTTCCTAGGCTGCTTGCTACAGATTGCTGTTCAGAGTTCTGCTTTTATACTTGATTTGGCCATTGTCCATTTGTATAATCAGTCTCTCAATAAAAATGCTTTCAAAGTTATGAAGAACTGAAAAAATATATTTAAATAATATATGCAAAGAATAAATAAAATATGAGATTTGAATTAAAAAATATAACATTCAAGGATTCGTAAACTTTACTTCCTAAGCACCTTCTTTTATGAAGTTAATTGAAGACATTCCAAAAAATAAGTAAGAAAGGGAAAGATGTGACATCCAGAAAGAGGTGATGCAATCCGGAAGAGCAGGGACCTGACGTTCCAGAAGAGCACGGTGTGGCACATGCAGAGCGCAGCCGTCCGGGATGGAGAGCAAGGACCGCAGATGCCAGCAGGGAGGTCTGTGTGGGCAGAGGATGGAGGGAGTCTCTACAGGAGCTGATGTAAAGGACTGTTTCCAAAGACACTGAGGACATGATAAGGGTGCAAGGAAAGAAAGAGGCAATTTAAAAAGCCATTAGACACTCCAGGAGAAACAATAATTTATTATAGCGTTTGCATTTTTATGATTCTGAATTATTGTTCACAGCAGAGCCTGTAATTACAAAAGCATAATAATACAAGCACTATTGTTTTTCAACAAAGACAAAAGGTAAAATAATTGGTTGTAATTACAAAACAGACCATAAATATTGTCATCCTTGATAAAGTAAAAACCAAAGTACAGGTGACAGAAGTGGGAAGGTGGAAAGTGGGGATAAGGGCAAGGAAAGGCATAGGTGAGATAGCATCATCATAAAATAGGAAGCCAAGAGATGCTGTCTATAGCTGATGGAACAATAAATGAAAGTGTTGGGTTTATTACTGAGAGAAATAATGGTACTCACATGCATTCACACACCAGCATAGGCATACAAATTCTAGCCCAAATTTTTCCATAACAATATGTTGTAGGACATCTCTCTATAGTAATAAATGATTTACATTATCGTTTGTAACTGCTCTGTTGTATAAAGTTTATCATATATAATCACTAGATTTGGGGGTTGTCACTAATTATTCATTATTGTAAACAGTGCTACAAAAATGTCCTAGTTTGTGTATATTTATGCAATTTACCTATTATTTCATTATAACAGTATCCTGAAAATGTAACGCTACATTTAAAGTTACCTATATTTGAAAATTTGAATCTGTGTTCATATTGGTCTCCAGAAATGTTTGATTTAAACTCTCAGCAATAATGTGTGGTATTTCCTGTTTCTAGACGTGCTTAACAACGCTCATGACTATCAAAGTTTTATGTCATTTGATTTCATTTTTATTTAAATGAGCATTGTTTGATTAGCAGTAAAGTTGTACATGATATTTTTATGTTTATTGCTTTGTATGTCAGCCTTTTCTTACCCTTTGCACACACTGGAATGTTTGTCTTCTTTTAATGTGTAATTGTGGTTCATATACAAGAAATTTTGAAAGTCGATCTGAAGCATTTGTTACAAATGTTTTTTTAATCATTTTATTTGGATTTTAACTTTGTTCATGCTGCTTAAAATTTTGAAGTAGGCAACTCTATAAATATTTTTATTTCGGGTGTTTGAATTTAGGTTCCATTCAGAAAGTCCTCCCTACTCCACTATTATAAAAATATGTACCCAGATATTATTATAGTATTGCTTTTCTTTTTTCATATTTAATTATTTTTTTCATTTGATATTTATTTTGATGTCAGATGATACATTTTCCAACCAACTTTTCTCCTAAATGGCTAGTTCTCCCAACACTGCTTGTATTTTTCCACTGGTTGAACATCAATGAATTCTACTATACGTGTGTGTCTTCCTAGTATATGTTCTATCTTCTTTGATCTGTATTCGCTGGTACGATAGTGTTTTAATTCCTAGTATTTTATTATCCCCTACCATATCTATTGAGAAAAATATCCTTTATTGCCCCTTTTTTGTATTATTTGTGTCTATTATTTCATAATTATCCTTCCAGATAAAATTGAAAATTATTTAGTCAAAATTTTGAAATGACTTAGAGTTTTGATTAAAATTGCATAAAATTTAAGGACAAATAATGACTTTGTAGTATTGAGTTTTCTCATTTAACAAGAATATAAAGCTCTCTTTTTATCAGGTCTTTGTATCACTCAGTGGTGATGGATAGTTTTGTCATAGGAGTCTTGCCTGTTTATTGGGTATGTATGGTATGAACACATATATGTGCATGTATGTACATGTGGCTTGTTAATGAAACATTAGTCCCTTGTCCTCCTACACTCTTTTCTCCTTTCAAGAGGCGTACTCCTTCAAATCGTCTATCTAATCCTTTTGGCATTTGCCCCATATCTGTAAATGCCTTGCTTATAATCCCATCAGAGCCAGCACCTGTGGTTGGCACGTTGTGCATGCACACTGTCCCGCCAGTTTGGGTTAGTCTTCCTCTCTCCAAGATGTATAGCTATCATCAGGCAATACACCTTCTGCGTCTTCCTGTACTCTTCCAATTTCCTTCTCTATTTTATCCCGTTGCCCATATCCCATGACTTTCTTTTTCTTGTCTTCATCCTCCTCTAGGTAAAGCTCATACTCCACTAGATTCCTGCCGCTTTCCAGAGGGTGGCAGGTCTCCAGAACACTTGGACTCCATTTACCATTTCCTGTCTTTATGTTATCTATGACTTGTGTTTTATTTCTCTATGTATATTAAACTCAAGAAAACCTAATAATTATTTTGTATATTCATATTATGTAATTAAATATTATATAAATATAATCTATTTCTATATAATCGATATAATGTATATAATTAGGGAGCATGAGGGCTCCCTAAATGTAAATGTTTTGCTACTGTATGGGCATAAATATGCCTATATATTCCAACATGGCATATGCTTGATAGTTTGGTTGGATATATAGAATTCCAGATTGCAGGTATTTTTCCCTCAGAATTTTAAGGGCTCCATTGTCGTTTATCTTTTATGGTTGTTGCTGAGATGTCTGAAATCATTCTGACTCCTGAACTTTTGTACATAACCTGTTTGGTCTTGCTGGAGGCTTCTAGAATGTTTTTTTTTTCATCTCAGGGTTCTGAAATTTTATAAGGAAGTGCCTTTGTGTGGATCTATTTTCATCCATTTTGAATTATTTCTCTGATTTTTTACCCCTCTGTTTTTCACTATTCTCTTCAGGGGAATTCCAGTTATTTTGAGATTATATTCTAAAAGAAACAAAATTAAATTTGTTCAATCTGCCATCTTTACTAGGAATTCTTGCATATTTCTTAAATTTCTTTCTATATATTTTGTTTTTTCTTTATTATTTATAGATATTTTAAATATAATTTATAGCTGTTTATTTTTAGTGTATAAGAAAGCTAATTAGTCCTGTTATTTTATTTCTACCTTTTTATATTTCTTCACTTTATTTCTACCCTTTCTTCAGTTGATTCTCTTGAATTTTCCTTGCATATAGTTTGTTCATCCTTCCCATTATTTACATTTGTTAAATTTTTTTGGTGACATGTTATTTACACTTTGAGTATGAGGTTAACTTCTAGTAATGATGGTAGGCATTTTTGTGATATTCCTATTAGTGGGAATAATTTAATGCTTTGTTATTAAATATAATTAATTGCATTTTCCAAGGAGCTTATTTTCAAGAATGAGTGTTAACTTATATAAATCTATTCTCAATATTTATGGAAATTATCTCTGTTCTTCCTTTAACCGTCATCATGGGGATTTAAAAATATATTTTCTAATATTGAAATATCCTAGAATTTACCATTTTTGGTTATATTGCTTTACTTTTTTGAAATAGTCTTTATTCTGTTGATGAATGCTTTAATATTTTTGCATGTGTAATTTTAAGCAGTTTGGTTCTGTAATGTTTATCTTTGGGGACTATCTATGCCAGGTTTGGGTAATTGGGTAATTTCCTCTTACAAATTGGCAAATTTTCTTTCTTTCTCTTTACTCTTAAAAAGTAGATCTCTGTTTCTTGATTAATCAACTTGAGATATTGTTCACTAGGTAAGATGAAGAAATTTTCACATTCTATTTGGCTTCATCTCTTCCCCTACACTCGATCTCTCAGCCTCTGTCATCTCTATTTCTATTGGGAAGGATAATATTTACATTCTGCTCTATAATTTTTTATGGCTTAAATTAAAAAATTGAAAACCGATAAGCAGCTTTTTATAGCTTTAAGATTATGTGAATATCATTCACTTCAGGACTAAGTAACGATTGTGCCAATTATTAAGAAATTATATCATCCTTGTCATTGAATCTATGATCCCTATTCTAATTACCAAGGTCAAATCTTTTTCCTCCAAAAATTTCTCAGAATCTTGTCGTATTCTGGCTTGGTTAATATGTGGATTTTCATCTTCTTGTAAGGATGCTTTTTCCAGTTTTTGAGACTCTACATATTATTTATAGTTAAATTTACTTTAATGTGTTTATTTATGTTTATGCTTATTTGTGGTTTTTTTGGTTTTGTTTATCGCAATTTTATTGGTATTGATAAACCTAGAAATAACCCAAATATTCGTCAGTTGGTGAAAGGATAAACAAATTGTGGTGCATCATATAGTGAAATACAACTCAAAATATAAAGGAATAAACTCTGAGACATGCAACAAAATGAATGAATCTCAGAAACATTACGACAACTGAAAAAAGCCAGTTGCAAAAAGCCTACATATTGTTTGATTCCATTTATGTGACGCTCTGGAAAAGGCAAAACTCTAGGGTCAGAAATCAGATTAGTGATTTCCAGGAACTAAGAATGTGGGAGTAGGAATGGAGGAATTTGGGGGATGATGGAAATATTTTATAGCGTGATTGTAGTGTTTGTTACATGACAGTGTGGGTTCCTCAAAACTCGCCAAACTGCATGTCTAAAAATGGTGAATTTGACTGTGTATAAATTAGACCTCAATAAAGCTGACTTAAAACAAAGATGATATCGGAAATGAAACATCTTTAGAAACACCACGGCATCTGACATGGTGTTTTGCAAAACTTTCAGAGGGAAAAGAGCCCTAAATGAAGTTAACTGCGTAATAGAGAAGCTGTGAATTCTGCGCTATTCAAGAGTCAATACTAGAAAAAAAAAAGATTGAAAAGTACTCAAAAATCAGATTTCTATTTCTTCCCCCAAATCTCACAGTTTTTCTCCTGTTATCCTATATATTTTAATTAATATTTGACATTCTTTGCATGTTAGAACAATAAATAAATTAAAATTTTTCTTATATTAAAGCAATTTTTGTCTTCTTAGCAAGTAAGGAATTGTGTTACATTTTAGTTATTAATTTATAGAAAACATTCAAACGTTCACAATGGGTACACAGTTTTCCTGTCTCTTCAAAAAGTATTCTTCTAGAATCTAGAATAATCTACATCAATTGATTCTTCACTGACTGTACTTTGTCACTACACATATTTGTTATGCCATGTTTCTGACAAAACCACCTATTCGATCGAGAGTAGTATCAATACCCATATAAAACGCGAGCACGATATTATAGATTATTAGGACAGAAATAGAACTTTAGAATGACGTAGTCTAGTTCCCTGTTTTATATGCACTGGTGTCCCAGATTGTCGGTTTAAACTATGTGCACATTAGGATGTCGGCAATTCAGGAGAGTCTGGGGATCCTATTCGTGTAATGGACTGTGGTAGTGAACACACGAGATACTGGACCTGGAGACTCACAGAAATCACTGGTGTTGATTTTGAAGATGAGTGTCCATATCAATGGGTGGGGCAGAGTCAGAGTGAAACTAACATGTTCTTTAACACCCTGGTTTTTACTTCCAAGCTCATCTGCCTTTAGATATGGTTATTATTTAAAGATAACAAAAACCTTTACGTAGGTAATTTTCTTGCCTAAAATCCTTTACCTGTTAACTCCTAGTCATCTTCAAGTCTTAGCTTAAATGCCTGAGGCCATTTTTCCTGCCTGGGATCAAGTTCCTTTCCTGTACTTGTCTTGTAGCACATAGCTTGATTTTAGTGAAGCAATTAGTTTGTGATTAGTGTTTTTTCATCTGTCTCTCAACTCAAATATAAGCTCCATAAGAAAAGGAAACAATGTCTTTCTTGGTCACCGCTATTCACTCAGCACCTGATGCTGTATCTTGTTCAGGATATGTCCTCAACAAATGTTTGATTTTCCACTGGAGGGTTGCTTGTCACACTACAGAAATAACTTGTGTTTATTTTTGTTTACATATATTACCCAGATCTATTACTCCGTGGAGTATCCCATATTGGATTCCTTCTCAGAAATCCTGATACGACCAGTGCCCTGGGGACAAGTGGGGAGAGGCCCTACCAGAAGCTGCCATCATATCCTTGTCATTGCCAGCAGCTAGACAAGCTCCCAAATCTCCATATGGAATATCCCACTCAGACCATCTCCTATATTTCTGAAACACGGGTTCTAGTGACCTCACTTCTATACTTCACAGACCTCATCATCCCTTCCCGTCCAGTGGTCCCTTCATGTTCTCAACGTCTATCAACCACACCTTTTTTATTTTGTTCTTTATTCCAGTTAGATTGCATGATCCATCATTATAATCACTCTTTGAAAATAGCTTCAACCTTTTTGCCCATCTTTCTCCATCACACTCACCTGATAAAATCTTGCACTGAGATGAGCTCAGACAGCCTCTATCTTCATGTCTGCTCCCTTCAGGCAAACGCTGCTTCAGAAAATTCACACAACTCTGCTGATTTGTTTCCCTTCGAATTCACGCAGACGTTAAATGGACTCTCTATAGCGCCCAGTAACCCTACTAAGTTGTCTCCAACTATGAATTATTGGTGAACCAGTAATTTTATCAGTTATATCACTCTGTTGATAAATTTTCAGAAATTCTGCTGATCATGAATTCAACTTCCTGCATATAATTTGTACTACTTAATACTTATAGTCCTCTTAAGATTATTTCTATCATGTTGCACACTTCTTTCTGCCCAGCATATTTTATTTCCAGTGCATCTTTTGTGTTTTCTTTAGTTTTCTTGAGACTGTAAAGGAATTGTTGTCTAAAGTGTTGTTTCATTTATAGAGGTGAATTTTCAAATGTATCATCTTCATTTTTTGTGTGTATGATTTTTTGTTGCTGTTTCTGTTATTCTATTTTCTTTTGAGTTTTAAAAATTTATATATCAGTTTGTTTGGAGTTGTTTTCATTTAATTATGGGGGGGGGGAATTTGCCCCAAAATGAAACAGAAGGATTTCCTTGCATCATTTCCCTTCCTGCCTCAGCACTCTTCACAGTGTTTCTTGGATCTAAAGAATGGAGGTTTATATTTTCAGCCAGGCAGGACTACTGCATATGGTTGAAGAGCTCGTGCATTGCACAAGGATACCCAGCTGAAGGCATGAGCGGGGATGGAAATGCAGCCTACATTCTGCTCAGCAAGCCCGGGGCCCCACTGTGGAGTGGTGTCTTCCTAGGGGAAGAGGCTCCCTCTTCATCTCACAAAGACATAGTCCACCCATCCAGCTATGTGTCTGCAGAGAGGAGACTTCCTTGTGCTCCCACAGACGCAAACCCCTCCTACCTGTCTACATCTCTGCATGTATCTGCCTTCCATCGGAGCTGCCCGTGCTGGTCTCCTTAGGACCAGGTCTTTGGATACCATCCAGCACCGCCCCCCATCATAATGTTGTAATTTCTTTCATCTAAATAAAAGATCCTCTTATTCCTAAATGCTGCTCCATCTACTGCCCCATTTCTCTGTTGCCCAGTCAGAGCGAAATTCCTCAGCAGGGCAGAACATTCTTCTCTTGTGTATCAGTTTGGAGGGCTCCCTCGTGTTCTTCAGATCTCTGTTCAAATTCACCTTCTCGTTGAGGACCCCTCCTTGGCACTCCCTATGTCCCTTCCCTAAATTAATTTTGTCCCCAGCACTGTAACCATCTGACATATTGTAAATATTGTTTCGTTTCAGCTCTCTAAGGCGTGGAGCTAGATCAAACTCTATATGTTGGCATTTTCTAGAGCATGCCCCCCAAACCATTATTTCAGCCAGATAAAAAGGGTTACCTTGTCACAGAGTTAAGTTTACTCTGAAAGCAATTAAGCTTAATCTTCAGGGCCCCTCTCTTGCACAGACCAGTGAAAATATCAGGAGTTGCTGAGAGTTATAGAGTGTTCTAGTTGGCAGGGGAAGAAAGGTTTACCGCCAGGAACATTTCTAAGGAAACATTTCCGGTGTGTTGCCCGCTGAGAGCTCAGAAGAAAAGAGACACAGATCTCTAAGAACTTTCAAATGGTTTCTAAATAAATATGTACTATATTCCTAACTTTATATTTTATTTTCTATATTTTTTCATAAAGAGGGTTTGCAAATTGTAAAAGTTTCAGGCTCCACAAGGGCTTGGTCAGATACATTTGGTAAACACAGAAGTAAACAAAATGAAACAGGTTTCCCTGATGCAGAGTCCTAGAGGCACTTACCATGCACATCGGCAATGGACATCTCTCCGAGAAAGTTGGGATATGCAGTATTTCCCAAATGTGCACAGCTATTGTTTCTAAAGCCTCTTAGGTGATCAGCATCCTGTGGAATACTCAGGGAAGCTCTGGTTTTCTTCCTATCTCATTTCCATCAGAATGGGTGAGCACTTCTGTAACAGCTTCAGGAAGCCACTTGAAATGACTGGAATGTTACTTTATATTCAAAGGAAATATGAACTAGATTCTTTCCGAGATTGATTGAACCTCCTATGTTTAGCATGACTCTGGATGAAATAAGAAGAAAAATAAAAAGCTTGAACACATCCACCTTTCCCACAATAGTCATTGTTTTAACCCTTCTGAGTCTCCCATTGATGAAAGAGATTAGAGTTGCTTCCCTGAAGAGTACCTGTGCCATGAGAATATTTTCCCATTTAATCTACATTTTCAAATTCTGCTGCCCCATGGGATTGAAACCTAAAAGGCATTTCAATGCACTTGCCAATTTGAAGCTATCACAATCCTCCAAGAATAGTTTTTAAATAGTTTAAAAATGTTTTAAGTTGCTAAATGTAAAAAAGAACTATGATTTTTCAAACAGAATTAAACTATGTGATACTCCCTCTAAATAGTAGATAATAGATTAACTTAAACAGTTCAAATCTGTGTTAGAAGAAAAAGGGTCTCAGATGCTGGAAGTGAAATTGTACCTTATCCACGCCAGGTGGATTTTAAATAATTTTAAATAATACTTTCCACAGGAAACTCTGTGATGAATGTGGATGTGTTTATTAGCGAGAATCACATCTGTCTTTGTATTTGGCTTTCTTCTAATGCGCTATCCATTTTTCTAACTTTTCATTTGAGTTCTATCACATTTACGGCATCTGCATTCACGAGATTGCTCACTTCCCCAGCTCAGATTTCATGGTATTTAACAACTATAATTATACTTTTCAAGTGCTGTACCAATCTTCAGTATTACATTCTCTGGCAGGAATATTAGCTTTTCAAAAATGCTGAAAAGCTCATAGAAGTTTCATTTGTAAAGATGGGCTGCGCTTAATTTTGATGACAGTTATCTTGTTCATAACCACACTAAAAAGATCAATCTCATTAAAAATGTATTACAATTGGCAAATCTAAATATGATGGACTAAGTTCTATCATCAAATTTGTAGTAATGATCTTAGATATGAGTTACCTGGAGTTTTAAGAGGAAAGGTGATAAAAATAAAATTTTCTTACTTTCCGGGTAAATATCATTCAAGATTCAAAGATAGGGTGGAAATATGTCCTGGTTTGCCCAGCACAGTCCCAGTTCATCCCTGTTGTTTTAGCTTATTACTATCACCCCCCTTCACTCTCAAAGGGGTCTTGGTACGGATGATAAATTATATAGTCAGCCTGTTTATAGATTGTCTACTAAATCTGGGATGATTTGATCTAAGTCATTCAGTTCTCTCTTTCTACCTCCTTCCTCCAATACCTAGTAAGTTACAAGGTTTGGATGGATTTGTAATAATAGTTAAAATTTTTATATGTACACAATAAGATATAAGAAGTCAATTTTAGACTACACATATGTGTGTATGTCTTTAAAACAGAATAAAGTATATAGAGCCCCAGGGCAGATGACTGAATGTGATTTTTACACACTATCTCACCCTCACACATCACATAGTATGTAACACATATTGTATCTTGCCTACTCTACTGTCATGGATTTTAGGGCAACTATAAAGACAAAATTTCTTGCTCCCTAAACCAAGAAAAACTTGAATTATGTAAAACTTGCAATCACATCTCAGAAAAGTATGGTTGTTTGGTAAGGACAACTGAAATTTAAATCGTGCAACTATTCCGTTTTTTGTTGTTGTTGTTGCAAATTTGACCTAATGATAATGTCTCAGCACTAAAAGAGATAGTGTGATAAAGACCAGTAAGTAGTTTAGAATTTTTCTTCTTGCAAAATAACTTCCTTGATTAATGATGATTGGATTCTTAGGACTGTATGTCAGGGATCATTTTTCCATTTTATTTATTACGTATTTTTAACACATAGAATTGGAAAGCACAGTATTTAAATGGCCCATATTCCTACCAATCAGATAACAAATACCTGTTAATATTTAAATACCTTCAACCTCCCCTCTCCCACACACATATAAAATTTAATTTTTATAAATGATGTGTTATCTAATATCGTATAACAAATTACTGTATAACATGTTAGCAGCTTGAAATACAGACTCATCATTTTCTAGTTTTTGTGGGTCTGGAATTCAGGAGTGGCTAAGCTGGTTGGTTCCAGCTCAGGATCTCTCATAAGCTTGGAGTCAAGCTGTTGGCCAGATCTGTAGTAATCTGAAGGCTTGACTGGGGCTGTAGGATCCATTTCCAAGGTGGCTCACTTGCATGGTTGTGGGCAGAAGCCCTCACTTCCTTGCTTGTTGCTGGCTGTAGGTCTGTGTTCCTCGCCCTGAAATCTCTTCATAGGTTGGTTTGGATGTCTTCAAGACATGTAGGCAGGCTTTCCCCAGAGCAAATGATGCATGAAGAAAGCTGCAAAATGCCTTTTGTTACCTGGTCTCAGAAGGTAAATGCCATCACTTCTGCCATATTCTATTCATTAGAAGCAACTCACTAAATCCAGCCCACACTCAAGGGGAGAGGAATTAATCTTGACCTCTGAAATGAGGAGTATCAAAGAATTTGTGGCCATATTTTGTGGGCAGATTTTACCACCATACGTGGTAAAAATATAGGAAGCTAGTGCAAAGTGGGAACGCTGGAAATTATAAAACATTGCTGAAAGAAATTAAAGAAGATCTAAAAATTGGAAATATATATTCAGAAAGTAGAATCTCACTACTCTTATGATATTAATTCAGTCCAAACTGATTTATGTATTCAATGCTATCACAATAAAAACCCAGCAGTCTTTCTTGTAGAAATTGACAAGATGACTCCTAAATTAATATGGAAATGCAAAGGGCCTAAAAAAGCAAGATGATCCTGAAGAAAATTGGAAAAAATACACTACCACATTTCAAGATTTACTATGAAGTTATAGTAATTAAGACAAGAGTGTTTTTGGCATTGTTAGTGCCATCAAGTCAATTTTGACTCCTAGTGCCCCTAGCTACAGCAGAGCGGAACCTTACCTGATCTTTTTATGCCATCCTCTCACCTTCTGTGCTACATCAGACAATGCTCTGTCTGCTATTCATAAGGTTTTCATGGCCCATTTTTTCAGAAGTGAGTGACCAGGTCCTTCTTCCTAGTCTGTGTTAGTCTGGAAGCTCTGCTGAAATCTGTCCACCGTGGGTGACCTGCTGGTATTTTAAATACTGGTGGTACAGCTTTCAGTATCACAGCAACACGCAGTCACCACAGTGTGACAGCCGACAGATGGGTGGTGTGGTTCCGTGACTGAGAAATGAACCCAGCCCACTGCAGTGAGAGTGCTAGATCTTAACCACTAGACCACTAGGGCTTTTTGTTTCTTGTCATAAAGGTAGATAAATAATTCAGTGAAACAGAACAGAAAGTCCAGAAAGAGACACATATAATGTCACTTGATTTTTAACCAAAGTACCAAGCAATTTGAAGGGCAAAGTCCTAAACTGGAAACAATCAAATGTCCACTGGTAGGAGAATGGATTAACGAATCATGCTATATTCATATTCTGGAATACTACTCAACAATAAAGGAACAAAATACTGATACAGGCAAAAACATGAATAAATCTTTAATACATTTTGCTGAGTAAAATAAGCCAGATGCAAATGGATACATATGTGTGTATCCATTTATATGAAGTTAAGAACAGGCAAAATGAATCTATGAGAATAGAAATCAGAATATTGGTTACCATTAGGGGACAGTATAGACAGGGAAATGGCAGGGGCAAACTTTCTGGGGTGATGGAAATGTTTTGTATCATGATCTACTTGGTGTATATATGAGTGGATGCATAGGTAAAATGCATTGACCTTTACACATAACAGTTACACATTTTTTTTCTGTGTGTAAGCTATTCCTCAATTAAAAAAAGACAAAACAAAAAACTCGCAATTTCTGTTAAGCTTCCAAAATACTATAAAATCTGCATGCTAAAAGATATGCCATCTCAAAGAGCAGAATTTACAAAAAAATGTTAAAACCAGTTTCACAACTTTTGGAATTCTCAGCAAAACAAGGCAAAATGTGTTCTACACTGGAGAAGAAAGTGCACTCTCTTCATTTGGTGGGTCATATGATGTGAGAATGTTTACCATAGGTCAGGTAGAGACCATGTTGGAGAGAGAACTGGCTTGCTGTGTTTTAATTCCCACCTGGGATGGCAAGAAGACCCCAAAGATGAGATTTTGTGTTAAAAAGACCGCCAGAAGACTAGAGATTGAGGGTGTGGCCAGCTGAAGATAAGTATGGTCCATGTTGTGGGGAGTCTATACAGAAGGTTGATGGAAATGCCTAGAAAAGGAAAAGCCTACTTTAAACAAATGTGAGAGTACAAATCATTCGTGCCATTTTTTTGCTTGTCCTCTACGTTCTTTGATGGGGAGCTGGTGAGTGGAAGAGGAGGTACAGAAGAAAAGGAGTAAGAAGGAAGGAGAAACATTCATGTTTTCTTCTCTGCAGCATGAGACACACCCACCGTCTGAGGAAGGGAAAGTCTTAGTTTTGAATAAAGGTTAATGTGTTGCTTAGTATCTTGGATTTGGCTCTTTGAATTTCTGAATTGAGACTGTGTTTTAAAATGACTCTAGGACTATTACCTAACAGCGGAAAAGTCAGAGAACCAACTGAGTTTTCATCCATAGCAGGCGAAAGCTTCCTCTGTGAATATAGTTTTCAGGGGAGAGGAAAATAAAAATAAAATTGTGTTTTCATTACATTACACATGTTGTGCTTGTTTAACTCCCAGTTAGATTAATATTCCATGGAATTGAGGTGTACTTTTTGAAGAATATGGTTACATTTTCCAAGTTTTCAAAATGGGGATAAAATACTGATTCTGGAAGCTATACTGCACTGAGTCTGGTGTTTAATTACCTGGTCTCCCTTTAAATCAGTGATATGGGGGAAACTAAAAAAGGAATGTTTATCAAATTTACAGAGGATAAAATATAGAGGAATAGCTCACAGAATGTGACTATTAATTCTAGTTTAAAAAAAATCAACAAAAAATCAAATCAAAGACCATGTCAGAGGTGATGATAGAATCTGCTTTATTTGCTTGTCTTGACTTCCACTCCAGCTCCTACAGGCATTTCTACTGAATGTTTAATGAATCATGAATCCAGTTTGCACCATCCTCTGTGGTTTTCAAAATCAAACTGTGGCACCAAGGATGGACCTTGGTTACATGACTAGTTTATGAATCATAGCATATTAATCCAGATCACAGGAGGTTACAGTATTGATCGGATCACGCCTGTATTATACATTGCTCTGTATTTGTTTCAGAAGAGTATTTCCCACTTGGAAAGTATCCCATTAAGCATGACTAGAATTAGGATGTATCTGAAAGGGTTGAGTTGAACTTGAGTATTTAGCCTGGAGAAGTCTAAAGAGATAAGCTAGTGCTGTTAATTTTGAAGTTAACATTAAATAGACTCCATCTTTGTCACTTCAGAAGCAAAAGAAGTTTCAAAAAAGGATATTTCAGCTTTCTAACAATTAGAGCAATCTAGCAGCAGATTGTTCTTCCCTGTGGTGGTTGAGATCTCTGTCACTGGCAATATTCAACGGTTAATTGCCACTTTTCAGAAAGTTTATAAATGGGATTGGGAGACTTATTGATTGAAATTCATCTGAATTTCCTCATAATGACTCCATGAGTTTATAAATTTCCTTCATGAATTTCCAACAGCAAAGTTATACAAAGTTTAGAAGATGTAAAAAATAGGAAGAAGAATTTTTTTCATATATTTTTACTATTCAAAACAATCCATGCCAGGAATTTATCGATGTATAGATTTTTCGTTACATAGTTTTAATATTTCTGTATCCCAATGTATATATTTTTGTTTCCTGGATCTTAACTACCATTTTAAGTATTTCCCATGCTGTTACTAATTATTTGAACATACAGTTTTTTATTGACAGTATATTTCATGTAGATGTTCTAAAATTTGTCAAACTCTTTTTTTGTCAAATTCCTGAAAATTTGGGTTGTTTCCAATTATCTCCTATTACAAATAATACTGTGCAAAGCAACTTTGTTTATAAAGGTTGTGTGTGTATGCATGCATGTGTGTATTCTTCCTCCTGTTTATCTCCCTGCCTTATGACAGAGATCCATAAATAACTATTGGGTTAAAAGGATTTAGTTTTGTGAGACTTAAAACACACTGACAAATTGTTTATAGATTTTTCTAATTTTCACTGCCACCAGCAATGTAAGAGGTAAGTTTCTCAGGTAACTCGTCGTAGCTTTCATCTGTCATATCAGCATGGTTTCATTGCATGTGCTTGAGCATTTCTCATATATATGGAATCTAGCTAGTTTTTAAGTCATGTATTCATGATTTTTGATCATTTGTTTGAGGTTTTAGGGTTTCAAAAAAATATATGATCATGTGCTATGAAGACGAGGTTCTTGCAAATTCAGTCCATGGACCTTTGGCAGCTTCGCATCCTCTAGGGTATTAGCATGATATCATGTGACATTTTTTTATTTAAGCGTTTTTTGTTTTTTGATTTTTTTAGTTGAGGGGTGGTAGCTTTCAACCAACATTCAAAGCTGCTCATGAAAGTGAAGTTTAAGAACCATTAATATAAAAATTGTTCCTGTTTATATTGTCTTCCATAAATGTATTCTAAAAGTAATTTTCCTAATTTTTTGTTTTTCAATTTCAACTCTGCTTATTTTGTTGGATTTTTTAAATGTAGTCACATCTTTCCATTTTTTCATTGCCCTTTTTCCCCAGATAGTTAGTAAGTATTTATTTTTATATTCTTCCGATTTAAAAATTAACTCTTGCATGTACATTATTTGAAGACATATGGAAAATGCATCTATAAGTTTTGTTACTAGTTTTCTATTTAATGTTTGTGCAATAATTCCTTAAATGGTTCACCTTCCAAAAGTGTTTGACTTGCACCTAGGATCTAGTGGAAGGCTCTTGCATATTTTATTTTCAACTAAAATATCAATGACTTTATCACTTGATAGTCCTGTTCTATCAGTCGGTACTTACTTTATCAAGGCCGTCATTCCTTTGATTTAACCTTTTTGCCAGATAGCATAGGTAATGCAATTTGATATCCTTAATTTAAGTAATGATACTTATAAAATCACTATTATGAACCTAAAGAAAATATGATTCTTTTCCTTGAAATTTCTTTTCTATAATTCCTGTCAAAGGGGTATGTTATTAAAAGAGATACAATGCACTCAAGTAAGTAATGTGCAATTATCAGTTTTGGAGACTTTCCAATGTGATAATGCAGTACATAATGAATATCCCTGAGAAGGACGTTTATTGGGTCTATATGCAAATATTGTTCTGGGAGTGTACACTGGGGGTGGATGTGTATCATGCAAGTATAGTCATATGTCTAACATCATCGATAGTAGATTATGAGGCCATGATTGGAAAATGAAATGCAGGGTAGCTCAGGATGGCAAAAGCAAACATTTTGAAACAAATGGTAGACCCAGTAAGTGCTACCAGTTTTGTACTTCATCTGTCAGCCACATTTTCATACGTGCTCAAATATTTTATTCAAAGCCCTGATGTGTAATTTCTTGTTCTGACCTGGAGCAGAGTCATCATCTTCTCTTTCAGGATCTGAACCCCTGGCAGGCAGGGAAGATGGCTCTTCAGTCTTACTTTGTCGTACCTACCCCACCATGCTGTAGTAGTCAAATGATGATTTCCTCAAGTTAGTGACAGCTCAGAGGGAGGGAGCAGATCTGTAGGGAAAACTACAGATTCCCTTGATATAACTGAGTACTGAGAGTCTGAGATTAGCAATGAAAGGAAATACCCAGGTGGGACTGGAGAGCTGGACCAATACCCCTGACTCCTACCATGGAGATTCTCAGCTCTCACTAAATCCTCCACCATCCTGGCCCCAGGGGACCAGAGTTGGGGATTCGTGGGCCGTGTGTGCTTTTCCAGGAGGATAGTGTCTCATTTTTGTCAACTCTGGAAGACTAGGGTTTAATTTATTGAGGGAATCCATGGGTTTTCATGTCAGAAGTCTTTTATTTCTTTCCCATTATGGCCCTGGATTCACCTTGTTTAGGTTTTTCGACTTTGACCTCTAGAGTCACTGCCCCCCAAATTACAATTTAGTATCTTAACTTTGCTTTACAAAGAAGGGAAAACTGAAACTCGGAGAGATTAAATGACTTGGCTGAGGTTAAAAAATGGGTTATCTTGAATGTGAGAGAGGTACCAATATTTTTTGATCATACTTTATGGGTTTTTCTCCGTGTAACTACACCATCTGTTCTGGACTTATTCAATCCTGCTTTTCTTCTCATATTCTCTAGCACTTGTTCTGTCGATCAGTGTTCGGTGACAAGAAATGCCATTTGTTCATACCAGGAGTGCTGTCTTTTACTTCAATATATCTTTCAATGTTTGGTGCTATTTTTGGCCACTCACTCCATTTTGTCTTTTACATGGCATTCTCAATTTTACATTAGTATGCTATTCTTACTAGTCTTTCTATTTTCTTTTTTTAATTTACCTGGCTATATAATTGACTCATCTCTTGCCTTTATTTACTTTTCTTATGAAATTTGATTCTTCTTTCAAAATGTCTTTTATATTTATTTTCTTGCCCTTTGCATCCTCATTAGTGCTTAAAGCACTACCGATCTCACCAATTCCTGTCCATCCTGCACACCACCAGACTAATCTGAAACACACGTTTTATCATTTTACTCTTCTGCTCAAAAGTCTATGACTCAGGGTGATAAGTGCTCAAGGATGAATAGAGACAGAAATATTTTCAAACCCAGTTCTGGCAACCTTTTTAGAAGAAATAATGATGATAATAAAAGAACTAAAGAACCTCCCACACAGACTTCTGGCATAGAATATGGTGCAGGTGGGTGAGACAGGAGATGAGAGGACTAGGAAGAAGCAGCAAATTGAAATGGAAACAACTCCACACAACTCCGAAGATCCCTCCCCAAGACAAACTTTGGGCATGAGAATACTGGTTCCAAAATGGCCAGCAGATCCTGATCAGTCTTTCTCAGTGTCCCATAATGTTTCTTGAATGACATACAATGAAGTGTTGCATCTCCAGTACTCCTAATACATGTATTCAGATACTAAAATCCTAAAAAACCACCTAAGGATGAAGTAAGTGAGAGACCTGGGAACACTGCATCTCAGTTTGTAAAGTTCTCATAAGCAGAGTGCTGCTGGATGGGCAGAGGCAGGTGATAGTACATTCTAGATCCTGCGGTGTATCTTCCTAGTATATTAGAGAGCAGGACACTGGGATTAGGAGGGAATCCGTCAGTGTATAGCATTGTTACACTGAAAGGAAGTCTACTGGTCACTGGGATTTGGGCTAATAGCTGAGAAGAGCATCCTAAGAGCAGCTTTAGATTTGAGAAGGTGTTTGAATAAGCACTCTGTATGAATACAAATTATCCCAGGATTGTAGGTTTGAAAAATATAAGATAAAGAGACCTCTTTCCCTCCATAAGGAAGTATAAATAGGAAACAAGCAACAAGGAGACTCCAAAGTTCTGTAAGACTCAGGAAAGGGAACAGTATCTTGAAGTCACAGAAGAAGATTGAATCTCAGCAATGAATTTATTTCAGAATTCAAAGCAACCTTGAAGAGAACTGTTTGCCGTTCTCTGTAGGATACAATAAGAATGTTTTCTATGAAACAGAGGAACATGTTGAGAAAAAAGGTAGTAGGATTAGGTAAAAATGTAGACTGATAAGATAAGAAATGATTTCAAGAAACTTAAAATGCAATAGCAGTGAAGTAATAAAAGGCAGAAATGACCCTGTGGAAAATTTAACCAATTATTAATTTGAAGGTTGAACTTAGGATCTCCCAAAGAAAGAGAATAAGACAAAAGCAAAATAAAGAAAGAGAAGGTAAATTGGATGAAGAGATGATACTGAAGATGTTACTTCACATTTCCATAAAAATAAGTGTAAGAAATAAAAACTGTCAAAATATAATGAAATAACTTCTACAGAATTTACCAAAGATATTATTGAATACTTACACGTGACAGACCCTGTTCAGAGTTTTGCAAGCATTATTTTATTTCCTCCTTGTGACTATGAGCATCTTGTAAGAGAGGATGACATCTTAGCAAGGCACACAGCTCAAGGTGACGCAGTTGTTGTTCACATGTGAGGGTTGATGTAGAATGTCCTTGGCATTGTCCGTGACTCCTCTCCAGTCCCTCAGCAAATCCTCTGGCTCTGCCTTCAAAATGTGTCTAGACTCTGTCTCCTTCTCCCCACCTCCACTGCTACTGGTCTGGTCCAAACTACCATTACTCTCACTTAGTTCATGGAAATAGTCTCTGACCAAGATGGCTTTAATGTTCTCCTCAGCTTGACTAAACTTTAGACAGGATTCTTCTTTATTTTAGGAATAATGAAATTCCCAACCTTCTGTTTCTTAGAGCAAATACTGTAGAAAACTTGTAATTGTAAATCCTCTCTCATTCCCTTTGAAATGTCTTTTTAAAAGCCTTGTGCCAGCTTTAAAACCCAGGAATGCCTTTCTCAAGGACCTGGGAGCTCTCTCTTTCCCATGTAACCATGCAGGAAGATGGCACCTTTAACTTCCTGTCTGTGTTCTTCAGTGGACTCCTTACTCCAGGTTGTAAAACTGCCTCCTATCAAGAAGATAATAGAAAGTTTACTATTCCTTTGGGGAAATTCAATTAGCAAACACAGATGACCTTAAAAGGCTCTTAAAAAGCCTCCTGCTTTTTGTTTCAGCGAGTTGAGCGCAGACTGATGTCTGATCTCTCTCACCTCCTGCAGGAGTTTGAACCAGACCTTCCCTGCCTGTTTACCTTTGGGACCATTTTTGTTTTGATGTCTCCTGACAGGTCTCCCTGCTTCTACCCTCTTTGCCTCATTGCATTCTGGTCTCAATTCAGCAGCCAGTGATAGGATCATGTCACTCTTCTAGTCAAAACTATCCAATGGCTCCCAGTTTCAAAGAGAGAAACCAAAGTCCTTACAAAAGTTACAAGGTATGACTCAAAATTACCCTTCATTATCTTTCCGACGTCATGTCCTATATTTCTGGAACTTACTTCACTTCAACCACACGGGTCTCTGTGCATTTCTTGAATACAGTAGATGTGTTCCTGCTGGAAGCCTTTACCGGAGGTGCCCCTCTGCCTAAAGAGCCTCTTGGCTAACTCCATCTGCTCCTTTACTTGTGGTGCAATTATTACTTCCTCAATGATGCTTCCTCTGACTTCTTTATTTAATGGATGTCGTAGGCCAAATAATGATCCCCCCAAAATGCCCATATTCTCATCCCTGGGACCTGTGAATATCTTACCTTACATGGCAAAGGGACTTTGCAGCTGTGATTCAATTATGGATCTTGAGATGGGGAGATTTCCCTGGATTATCTGGATAGATCCAATGTAATTACGAGGGTTCTTGTAAGAGCAAGGTGGGTGGGTCAGTGTGAGAGAAGATGTGACAACAGAGACAGAGATCTGAGTGATGCAGCCATGAATCAAAAAATGCGGTGGACTCTTGAAACTGGAAGAGGAAGCAGATTCTCTCCCTAGAGCCTCCAGAAAGAACAGCTCTGCTTACACCTTGATTTTAGACCAGTGAGAACCATTTGGGCTTCTGACCTCCAAACCGTAAGATAATAAATTTGCGTTGTCACTGTTTGCGGTAACATATTACAGCAGCAGTAGGTAACTAAACAATGTGCAACCTGCAACACTCTCTGACTTTATTCTGCTCTTTTTCTTTTTTCTATAGTAATTTTCACCTTTAACACATTGAATCATTTACTTATTTGTTCTATGTATTCTTTCTTATTTTGCTTCTCCCCCAAGAATGTAAGTGTCTTGAGTTTAGAGATCTCTTTTTGTTTTACTCCCTTAGCACTTAGAACAATGCATGGCCTAAGGTAAGCACTTAAAAATATGTGTTGAATTAAGAGAAAATCAGTCTCAGATATGTAAGGACCCAAACAGTGAATTACTTTTGATGCATATTTCATAATTTTGATTTAGGCACACTGAAGCTTACAAAGGGATTGCTCAAAATGATGAAGAATACTGTCAAAAGGCCTTTTGGCTCATCCCTTGCTTGGCTTGGTTCCTGGGGCCGAGATGATCAGGGTGCAGTGAGCTTTCCTCAAGCCCCTCTGCTTCGTTCCCCTTTCTCTCCTGCAGTTAGTCTTTGTCGATGGATTGAGCATGGCGGTGACATGTGTCACTTCAGGGAGGAGACATTTAAGAGCCAGTGTGCTCCCTCCATCTTTTTCTTCTCTTCTGTTGTGATCACAAGACCTCGTGTTCCAGATGGCAGAGCTAAAGATGGAGGAGAGCTGGCTGAACTGCACCAAGCTTTACAATAATGAGAAGTAAACTTTAATTGTGTTAAGTGACTGAGAGTCTGAGGCCTTTCTACTTGCAGCAGTTAGCCTTAATTAGAGAAGCAAATTCTGGAATGCAGTTTGATTGCAAGGTTTTTAGCTTCTACAAACTGCAAGTGAAAATTGCTCTTTGTGTATCTTTTTTAGCTATTGTACATTTGCTTCTGTTTCTTTCTCAGTATCTGAAGAGATGTTTCCTGAGACATATTTTTCATTGCATGGTTCAGATAAAAATCTTGTATCTTCATTGTTGTTAAAACAGTAGTACCGTTCTATTACTGTACTTGTTAACTATGGCTAAACAATTAACCCACGTGGGAAATTTCTGGAAGAAATATTTGTCTTTTTATTCTGCTTTTGTCATTGTACAAAATTTGAACTGCATAGTGCAACATAATGGCTATTTCCATTGCCAAAAAGTGTAGTACTGGTTTTACGTCTCTTCAAAAATAAGAAAAAATAACACAGAATCAATTGAACCATTTTTTAATTGAAAGATTAATAAACCATCTGATGACAGATATTTTTATTATCAAGTTCAGGACGTACCCACATATATTAGCCTTTTTATATGCTCTAATATTCTAGTGCAGGTGATAGCAATTTTTTTCTATAAAGGTCCAAATAGTAAATATTTTCAGCTTTTTGGACCACATAGTCACTCTTAAAACTACTCAAGTCTGCCACTGTAGCATGAAAGCAGCCACAGACAATGCATAAATGAGTGTATGTGTCTGTGTTCCAACAAAACTCTAAAAACAAATGGTGGCTGTAGTTTCTCAATCCCGATTCTAGAGGAAAACAGGTCACTCTTCTTTGTTACAGTACCTCATTTTTGGAAGTAGTTTTCAACTAAGGTCCCAGAACCTCTCAGGAGAAGGGTGATGAGTGTATTAGTCAGGGTTCTCTAAGAGAAACAGAACCATAGGATTATACACACACACACTCACGTACATATACATGAACATAACTACAGTGAGCAACAAGATATTTATAATATCGGTATAATATGTATAATTATATATACAATGTGTATTTGTATATATATATACATATTTTTGTTGCTTACTGTAGTTCTGTTCTATAAACTCTCTACAAACACTGAATCAGTGAATAGTGAACCATTGCTCCATTACTCTTAGGGGAAATACAGGGTAGTTCCTGCAGCCTCTCGTCACATTCTTATTAACCAATCAATCCTTCCTTGTTTTATGCATGTTTCTTTTAATGACATCTTATTTAACATATATTGTTGATTCATTGACATTGAACTCACCACCAACAACACTATAAGTCATGCCTGAATGAAGCTTGTCTAACACGTTTTCTCTGTAAGTCACTTCACAGCCCTGTGCTTAGGAACACTGGAAAGCACCTCAGCACTACACTTGGAGGCCATCTTAAACAGCGAAAGCACCAACCATATGCACCATAATGAAAAAAGAAAACTTGTGGCGCTAAGTAGATTGTGAGAAAGTTACTTGTTTGTAGTATCAGAGCTAAAACAAGTAGGCAGAACATTGCCTTGTTCCGTCTCAACTGGGAACCTATTTATAGATGAAAAAATAAAGATTCTAATGAACTATACTAAATATCAAGTATGATTATCTGGGTCCGATTCCCTTTCTAATGTTTATTATACTTTTCTGTATTTGCAAATTTTCTACATTTCTCTTTGTGCTTATTACACAATGAATTAATGGTACTTTTATATATACTATATATATATATATTAATTTTCTTTTTTTTTTAAAGATTTTTTATTTTTTCCTTTTTCTCCCCAAAGCCCCCCGGTACATAGTTGTGTATTCTGCGTTGTGGGTTTCTCTAGTTGTGGCATGTGGGACGCTGCCTCAGCGTGGTCTGACGAGCAGTGCCATGTCCGCGCCCAGGATTCGAACCGACGAAACACTGGGCCGCCTGCAGCGGAGTGCGCGAACTTAACCACTCGGCCACGGGGCCAGCCCCTATATATATTAATTTTCCAATGCTACATAGCAAATTACCACACATTTGGTAGCTTAAAACAACACATACTCGTTATCTCACAGTTTACATGGGTCAGGAGTCTGGGCACACATTGTCTGGGTCCTCTGCTCATGGTCTCAATAGACTGAAATCAAGGTGTTGCCTAGGACTTGAAGTTTCTTCCAAACTCACAGATTGTTAGCAGAATTCAGCTCCTTGCAGTTCTAGTTAAGTCCCTGCTTTCCTGTAGGCTGTTGGCCATGATTTTTTCTCAACTCCCAGAGGCCACCCTCAGGTGTTTGCCTTGTGGTCATCTCATAGCATGGTGTTTACTTCTTCAAAACCAGTAGGAGACTCTCTCCAGTCTACTAAGATGGAGTCTTATATAACATAGCCTAATCAAGGGAGCATCTATCCAATCCTATTCATGGGTCCTGCCCAAACTCAAGGTAATTATAAAGAGTGTGCACACCGGAGGATCAATAATTTTGGGGAGCATCTTGGGATTCTGCCTCCCGTATCTTGTGATCACAACTAATAAAAAGATGCATGGCAAAAAACAGACAGAAATAAGAAAAGAATATTAACCATTATCCCTGAGCATTGACATTATTAGGGTTGGTATATTTCCCCCTACAACTCTGTGGTTTTAAAATTTTTCTATAATGAGCACTTGTTAATTTTCTGTATTAATTCCATTTTAATTAATTTCTTTTATAGAGGTAGGTACTGGTTCATGAGGGGAAAAAACAAGCAATAGCGAAGAGTTTAAAGTTAAAATTATAATTAAGCACCATCCCTTCCTAGATGGCGCTTTGTAGCACTTCTCCTTAGATCCCCTCTATAGAGTAAATATCTCTTAAAATTTTGGAGTATCCTTCTGTAAGTGTTCTTCAACATCCCCTTTTCACTGAACAATATATGTTAGACATTTCGTGTATGAATACACCTTCTGTGGTCTTAATTTTGGTAATTATATTTTTCAATTCTAGGACGTCCAGGATTTTTTTCCTCATGATTTCAATTCCTTGGTAAATATTTTCATCTCATTGTACATTTAAAAACATCATATTCCATGAGTTGAACCTGTTTAACAGCAAAGTCCATGTTTGATAACTTCAATATATGGCTTAGCTACGGGTTTGTTTATACTTTCCTTCTCTTGGTTTTTGCTATTTGATTTTGTCTCCTGGGCCGCCTGGTAATTTTTAACTGAATGCCATACATTTTGTATGAAAAACTGCAGAGTTTCTGGGCGGTCTTTTTTTACTCCAGAGGAACTGAATTTTATTTTGGCAGTCAGCATAACGGCCAAGCAATTGACTCCAACAGAGATGAGAGGATTTGAGTTGATGTTGAGCTTTAGTCTTTGTTTCTAGTGCTGGTTTCTAAAGTGCAGCACCACAGGGTTACAGTTGAAGGCTCCATAAACCAGGGCGGCTTCTCCTTGCTGAGTCCTGAACTCTAATTTGTGTCTCTCCAGTATCATGAGACTGGCAAACCCTCTGCTTGATTCTGTCACCAGCAAACTGCCCCAAGTTGCTTAAAGGAAGTTTCAACAGCATTTAATAGTTCCTCAAAGTAGTCGGGAAGTCCTTAAAGTAATTTTTGTTGTGCTTGCTTGAGACAGAACATTGCTGAATAGTCAAACCACAAAAACAGCCCAGACCAGAAAGGTCCAAGATGGTGGTGGGGTGTCATGCACAAAAGAAGACGTTTGCAAAAGGCACCATATGCAAGAAGGGAAGATCTGTGCATGACCCAAGGCAAAATCATCCTCATGCATATTCATTTCCACTCCAAATAAAAGACACCCACTGTCCTTGTTTGGAGAGCCATAGCTTTGTGCAATTATTCCCTATAGTCTCCATTTTGTTGGCCACATGCTGTAAATAAAATTTGGCTTTGTGTGACTACTTCTGGTGCAGTTTGATTAACTCACCAGGAAGCAGACTCTCTTTGGTCTGGTAACAATTCTTGTCTACTTGACTGCCCCTTTCTGCTTGGCTTCCCATCATCTTGTCCTGTGCAGGTTAAGAATCAAAAAATGCCTCCAGGGGAAAAGCCAGTTGGAAAGTTAGGCATATTAGTCTCAGCTGGCTTTTCTCTGGGATCATAGTGCCTCATGTCTGGATGCTTTAGTATCACAGACCTTCAGTTTTTGTCTCCCCAACCTGCTGAGATTGCTGACACTTTGAGTCACTCCTTTTGCTTGGTCTCCTAGCCTCAGTCCACTTAGGAATTGGCAAATGCCTCCAGGGGAAAAGTAGCAGTCATGGCAATCTTACCACAAGGTAACAAGGTAGCCAGCTCCTCAACTTATTGTTACCCTCTGAACAGCTTTTTTGTGTTTTTCCCTCCAGATTTTCCTGTCTTTATTTTTTTAATAGAAATATATTTGATGAGAGGTGTGTTGCAAGTCCCTTTTCCATTTTCAAAAGCAGAAGTTCTCTACCTCTACTTTTGTCCTCCAATTTATGCATCATTATTTGTGTTTTAAATGGCCATTACTCAACTTTATCTACATGCTTTCTTTTCTCACCTTTCTTCTGTGATTGTTTTATTTCTTACTAAAGGACATTGTTTAACATTGTCTAGATTTCTTTAATGAGAGTATTTAAGTATTAAATTTCCCATTTTGATTTGTCTGGAAAAATCATTTTTTAAATCACAGCACTTTAATAAAAATTTAGTTAGTTGCTTAGTTCTTGGCTGACAATTATTTTGTCTCAACAGCTTGAAGATATCATTATACCACATGTTTAGCTTTCAGTCTTGCTGGAGAAATTAACCCTCAGTCTGAGCATTGTTCCTTTTAAATTATCAGTCTTATTTCTCTGGGTGCTTTTAGGAGTTTTTTTTGTGACTTAGTCAAACAATATTATGTTTCTAAGTGTTTATTTTTTATTTTATTATGAAAATTTTCAAGCATACACAAAATAAAAGAGAAGATTGTAATTAAACCATCATTGTCCCCGATACTCTTTCTAGCTTAACAACTAGGCTTCTGTCATTCGTGTTGTCTTTTTGTTTGTATTTTTACAGTTTGAGATTTTTGATACTTCCTACATCTGTGGATTTATTTCTTTATCTGTCCTGGACAAATCTCAGCAGTTGTCTCTTTGAATGGTGTTTTTCTTTCTCTATCTTTATTTTCTCCTTCTGAGATAGCTGCTAGATAATTGTATCTTAGTATCTTTTCTTCCATGTCTCTTTAACTTTGGGTTCCATTTCCTCTTCTTTCTTTGATGCAGTCTGATTCATGACTTTAACTCTGTATTGAAGGTCTAATTCTCTCTTCAGCTGTGTCTAATTTGCAGTTTAACTGACTATTGAGTTTTTACTTCCAATTATTATATTTTTGGCCTATTAGTTCTATCTTTTCATTTGTAAAATAGGCCAGTTAATTATGCCAAATGTAGAATTGTTTTACTGAGGTAACATTGGTTTGTAACATTATATGAATTTCAGGTGCACATCGTTATATTTCAGTTTCTGTGTGGACTGCATCATGTTCACTACCCAAAAATTAATTACCATCCATCACCGTACACATTTTCTCTAACACCTCTTTTACTCTTCCTCCTCCCCCTTTCCCTCTGGTAACCACAAATCTAATCTCTGTGCCTATGAGTTTGTTTGTTGTTGTTGTTTTTATCTTTCACTGATGAGTGAAATCATACAGTATTTGGTTTTCTCTGTCTGGCTTATTTTGCTTAGCACAATACCCTCAAGCTCCATCCATGTTATTGCAAATGGCAAGATTTCATCATTTTTTATAACTGAGTAGTATTCCATTGTGTATATCCACATTTTCTTTATTCATTCATCCATTGATGGTCACTTAAGTTGTTTCCAAGTCTTGGTTATTGTGAATAATGCTGCAATGAACCTAGGAGTGCAAATATCTTTATGCATTGGGTTCTTTGGATAAATGCCCAGAAATGGAATAGTTGGATCACATGGTAGTTCTATTCTTAATTTTTTGAGGGATCTCAATACTGTTTTCCATAGTGGCTTCACCAGTTTACATTCCCAGCAGTAGTCTATGGTCTATGAGAGTTCCCTTTTCTCCACATCTTGTCCAATAATTTTTATTTCTTGTCTTATTAATTACAACCATTTTGATAAGTGTGAGGTGATATTTCATTGTAGTTTTGATTTGCATTTCCCCAATAATTAGTGATGTTGAACATCTTTTCATATGCCTATTGGCCATCTGTAGATATTCTTTGGAAAACGTCTGTTCAGATACTTTGCCCATTTTTTAATTGGATTGTTTGTTCCTTTGCTGTTGTGTTGTATGAGTTTTTAAATATATTTTGAATATTAACCCCCTGTCAGATATATGGTTTGCAAATGTCTTTTCTCAATCGTTAGTTTCTTTTTTCATTTTGTTGATAGTTTCCTTTGCTGTGCAGAAGATTTTAGTTTGATGTAGCCACATTTGTTTATTTTTTCTTTTGTTTCCATTGCCTGGGGAGACATGGTATTGGAAAAGATGCTGCTGTCAAAGAGTGTACTGCCTGTGTTTTCTTCTACAAGTTTTGTGGTTTCAGGTCTTACATTCAAGTCTTTGATCCATTTGGGGTTAATTTTTGTGTATGGTTTAAGACAATGGTCTACTCGTTCTTTTGCCGTGGCTGTCCAGTTTTCCTAACACCATTTATTGAAGAGACTTTCCTTTCTCCATTGTATGTTCTTGACTCCCTTGTTGAAAATTAGCTGCCCATATATGTGTGGGTTTATTTCTGGGCTCTGTACTCTATTCTATTGCTCTGTGTGTCTTTTTTTACGCTAGTACCATGCTGTTTTGATTGCTATAGCTTTGTAGTATATTTTGAAATCAAGAAATGTAATACCTCCAGCTTTGTTCTTTTTTCTCAGGATTGCTTTGACTATTCGGGGTCTTTTGTTGTTCCATATAAATTTTAGGATTCTTTATTCTATTTCTGTGAAAAATGTTATTGAGACTTTGATAGGGATTGCATTGAATCTATAGATTGCTTGAGGAAGTATGGACATTTTAACTATGTTAATTCTTCTAATCAATGAACATGGACTATCTTTCCATTTCTTTGTGTCTTCTTTGATTTCTTTAAACAATGTTTTACAGTTTTAAGTGTACAGGTCTTTCATATCTTTTGGTAATTTTATTCCAAGGTATTTGTTCTTTTTTTTTTTTAATTAAGGTTATGAAAGTTAACATCCTTGTGAAATTACAGTTGTACATCATTATTAGTCATGTTGTAGGTACACCACTTTACCCCTAGTGCCCTCCCCCCACCCCCCTTTCCCCTGGCAACCACTGATCAGTTCTCTTTGTCCATATGTTAACTACCACCTATGAGTGGAGTCATACAGAGTTCGTCTTTCTCTGTCTGGCTTATTTCACTCAACATAATACCCTCAAGGTCTATTCATGTTGTTGTGAATGGGACAACTTTGTCCTTTTTTATGACTGAGTAGTATTCCATTGTATATATATACCACATCTTTATCCAATCATCAGTTGCTGGTCACTTAGGTTGGTTCCATGACTTGGCTATTGTGAATAATGCTGCGATGAACATAGGTTTGCATGGAACTTTTGGAATTGCTGATTTCAAGTTCTTAGGATAGATACCCAGTAGTGGGATGGCTGGGTCATAAGGTATTTCTATTCTTAACTTTTTGAGGAACCTCCATACTGTTTTCCATAGTGGCTGCACCAGTTTGCATTCCCACCAACAGTGTATGAGGGTTCCCTTTTCTCCACAGCCTCTCCAACATTTGTCACTCTTGGTTTTGGATATTTTTGCCATTCTAACAGGTGTAAGGTGATATCTTCGTGTAGTTTTGATTTGCATTTCCCTGATGATTAGTGATGATGAGCATCTTTTCGTGTGTCTATTGGCCATCCGTATATCTTCTTTGGAGAAATGGCTGTTCATGTCCCCTACCCATTTTGTAATTGGGTTGTTTGATTTTTTATTGTTGAGTTGTGTGAGTTCTTTGTATATTATGGAGATTAACCCTTCGTCAGATAAATAACTTGTGAATATTTTTTCCCAATTAGTGGGCTGTTTTTTTGTTTCAATCCTGTTTTCCTTTGACTTGAAGAAGCTCTTTAGTTTGATGAAGTCTCATTTGTTTATTCTTTCTATTGTTTCCCTCATGTGAGGGGTTATGGTGTCCGAAAAGATTCTTTTGAAGCTGATGTCAAAGAGTGTACTGCCGATATTCTCTTCTAGAAGACTTATTGTTTCAGGCCTAATCTTTAGGTCTTTGATCCATTTTGAGTTTATTTTAGTGAATGGTGAAAAAGAGTGGTTGATTTTCATTCTTTTACATGTGGCTGTCCAGTAAGGTATTTGTTCTTTTTGTTGTGATTGTAAATGGGAATGTATTCTTAATTTCTCTTGCTACTATTTCATTGTTAGTGTGTAGAAATGCAACTGATTTTTGTATGTTGATTTTGTATCCTATAACTGTACCATATTCATTTATTATTTCTAAAAGTTTTTTGGGGGGATTCTTTGGGCTTTTCTATATGTGAAATCATGTCATCTGCAAATAGTGACAGTTTTACTTTTTCCTTTCCAATTTGGATCTCTTTTATTTCGTTTTCTTGCCTGATGCCCTGGCTAGGGCTTCCAATACTATGTTAAATAAGAGTGGTGAAAGTGGGCACTTTGTTTGGTTCCTGTTCTTAAAGGGATAGCTTTCAGTTTTTCACCATTGAGTATAATATTAGCTGTGGGTTTGTCATATACGGACTGTATTATGTTGAGGTAATTTCCTTCTTTATCTGATTCAGAGTTTTTATCATAAATGGATGCTGTATCTTGTCAAATGCTTTCTCTGCATCTATTGAGATGACTGTGTGATTTTTATTCTGTATGTTGCTGATGTGGTGTATCACATTGATTGATTTGTGGATGTTGAATCATCCCTGCATCTGTGGAATAGATCCCACTTGATCACGGTATACAATCTTTTTAATATATTGTTGTATTTGATTTGCTAGAATTTTGTCGAGGATTTTTGCATTGAAGCTCATCAGCAATATTGGCCTATAATTTTCTTTTTTTGTGTTGTCCTTGTCTGGTTTTGGTATCAGAATCACGATGGCTTCACAGAATGAGTTAGGAAGTATCCTCTCCTCTTCACCTTTTTGGAAGCATTTGAGAAGGTTAGGTGTTAAGTCTTTTTTGAATGTTTGGTAGAACTCACTGGGGAAGCCATCTGGTCCTGGACTTTTGCTTTTTTTGGAGGTTTTTGATTACTCTTTCAATCTCCTTACTGGTGATTGATCTATTCAAATTCTCTATTTCTTCTTGATTTGGGTTTGTAAGGCTGTATGATTCTAAGCATTTATCCATTTCTTCTAATTTGTTGATGTATAGCTTTTTGTAGTATTCTCTTATAATCTTTTGTATTTCTGAGGTGTCCATTGTAATTTATCCTCTTTCATTTCTGCTTTATTTCTTTGAGACTTCTCTCATTTTTTCTTGGTGAATCTAACTAAAGGTCTTTCAATTTTGTTTATTTTTTCAAAAAACCAGCTCTTAGTTTCATTGATTTTTCTCTATTGTCTTTTTAGTGTCTATTTCATTTATTTCTCCTCTGATTTTTATTATTTCCTTCCTTCTGCTAATTTTAGGCTTTGTTTGTTCTTCTTTTTCTCATTCCTTTGGGTGCACTGTTAGATTTTTAATTTTGATTCCCAAGGTGCTGAAGTCACTTTCTCACTTCAAGTTACTGGTCTTGTTTGGGAAATCTAAGCCGATGAATTCCTCTGGACATTATTTTCCTAATGTATGAAGCTGAAACAGACATTTACTTGTATAATCCCTTTGCTGGCAGACATTTTCAATTCTAGCTTACTCTTTTACTAAAAGAGCAGGCGTTGAATGTCCTGGCTCCCTAAAGGGGTCTGGGAGCCCAGTCTCTCACCTTACATGAGCCCAAGGCCCCATCTTTTGCCTCTGACATGGACATTAGAACCCAGGTTCTACATTTCTTGTTTCCAGAAGTACCTAGGGCAGTCTTGGCTCCAGAGCTAGTTTAACTCTCTGGTTTTGGCTCCTTCTTTTGGGGCCATTGAGGTGTTCCCTTACTTATAAACTATTTATAAACTTATTTATAATTTAGAGTAAAATTTGTCACAATTATTTTTGGCATCTTTGAACATTTTATTGACTCTTTCAGAATGTCCATGCCACTAAATTGTTGGAAAGGAAAGTATCTCTCCTTTGTTTTTTAATGTCTTTTGATATATAGTCAGTATTTTCTTTGGTGTCTGTGTGTGGAAATACGCATGTATCTGTATCTTCCATTATTAAATTTGAAATGTTTATAAGGTATTCTTATTCTTTAACAACTTGGTCAAACTTTATTATTAAGTGCTTCCATTCTATGAAATTTATCAAAATCATAAGCTCGTACTTGTTTATCTCTTGTCCATCTTTCTTTACTTCTGAATTTTTGTCATGTTGTTTTTTTTTCATAGTAAGAGTTATTTTTATTATATTCAGCTTCTGTAATTCTCACAGTTTATCTTTCTTAGCTCTATATTTAAATATATTCAGTGTTCATTCTCAATTATTTTTTATAACATAGCTTCCAGTTTCTGAATTCTTTATTTGACCTTTTGATGGATTAGATTTTTATCACTGAGTAGATTTCTTTTTTTAAAAAGACTTTGTGAGTACTATAATTCACAACCTTTTGCTTATTTGAAATTGCTTCTGCTGCTTTTATAAATGAATGACAAATTGAGTGTTAAAAGTAAGGATCCCTCTTGACTTTCTCAGAACAAAGTAAATATTGATTCATTCTTTTCACACTTGTAAAATAAAATTCTCTGCAGAAGTTTTAAAGCAGTCTAATTTTTGCTTATTATAGGCAACTTGCTTTTATTTCCTAAATATGCATTAGATTTTTTTCCCTAAAGTTTAGTAACTTAACCAAGTATATCTTGACATTGCTCATTCTTACAGATTTTTAAGTGAAATATAGAATTTCTTTTTAGTCAGCAAATTCATCCTTTTAGAAAATATTTTTCTTTAAAAATATTTAAAATTTTTCTGTTGCATTTGCTGATTTCTTCTTTAGAAATGCCAATTATAATTTCTCAGTTGCTCATATTTATCATATTCTCTGTACTTTCTTTTATATCTTTGTTCTTTTCTACTTAACTTTCTGTAATTTTTTTCTAGCCTTGTGTCTTACTTTGTTTTCAGCAGCATTCAATCTATTTATTTCAGCTTCTAATGTGCCTTTCATTTCTGTATGGTTTTATCATCATCTTCTATTTCTTTCCTGAGTTCTGGCAGGTAACTTTGTGTCTCTTTGGAATGTTTCTTCATTTATTCTTTGATTGCTTATGTCTCTTCTACTTGTTCCACTTTTAAACATTCTAAATTACTTTTCTCAAGATTTCTTGTTTTCCAATTCTACTTTATGTAAAAGTTTCATCTGTTTTTTACTTGTCATACTTTTCTCCTGGTCCTGGTGGTTAATGTTGGTGGTGTAGGACTTGAGCACAGGTGCAATGGCAGATCCTTTAGAGTCTGCATGGGATTAGATTGTCCTTTGGAATAGAAAGAGGATCTGTATAGACTTGATCTCTGATTGTCAGCCCATTTCCATCTTGGCATTCTGAAACTCCAGTTAAGAACGGCTAATAGGACCTTCCAGGACAACCTAACTTACTTTTAGAGAAACCTTTACCTTATTCAAGATTTTTAGCAGCTTTCATGGTCTTCCCTAAATTTGGTACAAATTTCTCTATTCTATGTTCTTTATAGTTTGTGATTTGGAGTTAAAGATGTTTCTTGGTTTTATTGAATATAGAAGTTCTTTTTCTTTAATAAACTAGGATTAAGGGAGATAAGTAAAGTCATCTACTTTCCCATCTTTAGTTTTATAATAAAAACACCATGTTGTATTGTTTTAAACTCCTATCTACTTATCAAACCATATTCATTAGTTTCTGTTGGTGCCATGAAAATTATCACAAACATAACAGCTTAAAACAACACAAATTTATTATCTCACAGTTCTGTAGGCCAGAAACATGGATGGGTTTGAATAGGTTCTCTCGTTGCATCTTAGAAGGTCAACCTCAAGGTGTCTATGCTCTTAGACACCTTGGTTGTCATCTGAGGCTCTGGGGGAGAATCCATTTCCAAGCTCATTCAAGCTGTTGGCAGAAGTCAGTTCCTTGTGGTTGTAGGGCTGAAGTCCCTGTTTCTTTGCTGACTGCCAGCTGGGAGTCTTTCTCATCTTCTCAAGGCTACCTACATTTCTTATTGCATTGTTCCTTCATCTTCAAATCAGCAATAATAGTGTACTGAGTCCTTCTCATGCTTCAAATCTCTCTGACTTCCCCTTCTGCTGCATTTCTTCTGCCTCCAGCCCAGAAAGTTCCCTGCTTTTAAAGGCTCATGTGATTACACTGGGGCCACGTTGATAATCTAGGATAATATATGTTAAGGTCTTTAGCCTTAATTAAATCTGTGAAGTCTCTTTTGCTGTGTAACAGAATATATTCACAGGCTCCAGAGATTAGGGTGCAGACATCCTTGGGGGGCATTATTCAGCCTGCTCCACACATTAAAGAGGGTGGCCATATTTCCTAATACATTCCAAGTCTAAGCCTTTATGCTTACTAGACCCAGATTTTTACTCTTCTGGAAGAAGATACCTCACATTTAGAGTGGTCTTTTTGCCTTTTTTTGGACCCTATTTTAAATAGATTATTTCATGTTCTTGCTTAAAATACTGTAATAGCTTGCTCTTACACTTAGAATAAAATTTACACTCTTTCCCACGGCTCATGAACTGGGCCTAATTACCCCTGTCTAATCTCAACCCAGTATCCTCTGTGTCCAACAACATTGTTCACCTTTTGGTTTTTCAAATAATCTAAACTTAATCTCGCTTCAGGTTCTTTGAACTTGTTCTTCTCTCTGCATGTGACATACTTGCCATGATCTTGCTATACTTGACTCTGACTTATCATTTAGGCTCAAATTAAATATCATCTCCTCAAAGATGGCTTCTCTGACCATCCCATGAGATGTTGTCTGTCCATAACTCTCCTTGGTAATTATCAATGTAAGTGTTTCCATGGTGCCTATCCTTCTATCCCTTCATATATGGCTGATAGAGAATGATTTAAAGACTGTACTTCAGAGTCATTGCAGTCCTTACCAATAAATGGACATACAGAAGTGAATCTGGTAGGTTTATAGTCACATGTAACCAAATGGCTTTAGAAAGGCTTAGGTTCTTGAATAATTTTCTTTGTGGTGTTGGAGAGTTGTCCTCCCTGAGCTACAAAAATAAATATCACTTAGTGCAGTTGGTCACGCAGAGCAGGTTCTAATACTGCTTGGTGATGAGAAAGTAGTTTCATCTCTCTCTTGACTTTCCATTTCTTCTCATGTAAAAGAAGGGACCTGGATGATTTAACCTCTATTTGTCTTCTACTTGAAAGGTCAATGATTTTCAGTTCTGAAGTCAGTTTGATATTAAGAACTCCTAAAAGTTTCTGGATTGCCTGAGCCAGTGGTTTTCAAAGTGTGGTTAGCAAATCTCTGGAGGTCTTAACAACTCTTGCAAAGGCTCTGTGATGTCAAAAGGCACTTTTTAAAAATATTAAAATTTATTTGTCATTTTCATTATTTTGACATTATCATTATTTATGGTGCAAAAGCAAAAACTACCGTCACCTTAGCGCAAATCAAGGCAGTGGCACCAAAGTGTACAAATCGTTATTGCATTCCTCAAGACATGAAAAAATGTATTCACATTAAAAAAAGTCTTTTTCATCTAAGGATGCTCTTTGTGAAGCAGTAAAAATTATTAGGTTTGTTAAATCTTGACCCTTAAGTGTATATCTTTTTAATATTCTGCAGGACAAAATAGGAAACAGGTATAAAACGCTTCTGCTACATACAAAGTACCACAACACCACAGTATGGTGGTTGTTCAGAGGAAAAGAACTTGGATGATTCAGTTGCAAGCTGAACCAGCCGCTGTTTTATACAACCATTTTCTGCATGAAAGAATGACAGACAAACTATGGTTATTCAGAGTTGGGTATTTGGCAGACATTTCCTCAAATTTGAACAAAGTGAATCTGTCAATTCAGGGAACACCTCTGACAGTATTTGTTGCTAAAGATAAAATGATCTTTCAAGTGAGAATTAGAATTTTGTAAAATTTGTATCAGCTTTCCAAACACTTAAAGACTTTTTGATGAGATCAGTGGTGATATTAATGAATGTGATTTTTAATATTGAATAATGAAATGTGTCAACACTTGAAAGAGCTTAGTGATAACTCAGTGAACCAATATTTTCTAAATGAAAATGGATGATATTACAATGTGTGGGTAAAAGATATACTCAAAACACAAACTAGACCATAAACTTAATATAAAAGGATAAAAAGTTCACTGGTATGGTTTCAGATTTCACATTGCGACTAACCTTTAGGAAACTACTACTTGTTTAATTTGAGTGTAGTGTCAAAGCACAGTATCTAAACTTATCTCAAAGGACTTTTGAATTTTGCTTTCCAACTATATAACTGTATGAGGCTAGATTTTCTTCATATACTTCAACCAAAATAACATATTCCAACAAATTGAATGTTAAAGCAGATATGAAGTTGCAATTGTCTTCTAGTTCACTAGGTACTGAAAAGATTTTTTAAAATGTAAAACAACGACACTTTTCTCACTATACCTAAATATTTGAAAATATACTTAATTTTCATAAAATATGTTATGTCTGCATGTAATGGGTTTATTGTTATTTTAAGTGAATTTATAAATATTTTAAATTTTCTCAGTTTTAATCTCTAATATGGTAAGCATCAATAGAGATAGTCCATACAAGCAAAAGTTCTTTGGGATCTTCATTAATTTTTAGGTGGCTAAAGGGATCCTCAGACCAAAACGTTTGAGAGCTGTTGGTTTAAGCAGAACCAAAAAATGTTTTGTTCAGTGCGATTGACTATTTATAAAAAATTTTCATTGTGGTAAAATACACATGACGTAAAATTTCCTATCTTAATCATTTTAAATGTACAGTTTAGTGATAATAAGTACATTCAAATTGTTGTACAACCACCACCACCATCCATTTCCAGAACTCTTTGCATCTTGCATATAGAAACCCTGTGCCCATGGGGCCGCCCCGTGGCAGAGTGGTTAAGTTCGTGCGCTCAGCTTTGGCGGTCCAGGGTTTCACCAGTTTGGATCCTCGGCGTGGACATGGCACCACTCATCAGGCCATGCTGAGGCGGCGTCCCCCATGGCAAAAGCAGAAGGATTTGCAGCTATAATATACAACTATGTATTGTGGGGCTTTGGGGAGAAGAAAAAAAAGAAGATTGGTAACAGATGTTAGCTCAGGTGCCAATCTTTAAAACAAAACAAAAGAAAAGAAACCCTGTGCCCATTCAACAGTAACCCCCCATTACTTTTTTTCCCCAGACTCTGACAATCACTATTTGCATTAGGGTTCTCCAAAGAAACAGAACCAACAGAAAAGAGATTTATTATCAGGAATTGATTCACATGATTATGGAGACTGAGAAGTCCCAAGATCTGCAGTCAGCAAGCTGAAGACTCAGGAGAGCCAATGGTTAGTTCCGGTGTGAGTCCGAAGGCCTGAGAAGCAGGAGATCGGATGGTGTAAGTTCCAGCCCCAGTCTGAGTCCAAAGGCAGGAGAAAACCAATGGTCCAGCTTTGAGACAGTCAGGCAGAGAGAGGATGAATTCTCCTTTACTCAGCCTTTTTATTGTATTCAGGCTTTCGATGGGTTGAATAAAACCCACCCACAATGGAGATGGAAATCTGCTTTATTCAGTCTACTGATTCAAACGTTAAAATCATTGAGAAGCACTCTCACAGGCACGCTCAGAATAATGTTAACTAAATATCTGGGCAAGTTGTGGCCCAGTTAAGTTGACACATAAAAGTAACCATAATACTGTTCTACTCGCTGTCTATGAATTTGACTACTCTAGATTCCTCATATAAGTGGAATCATACAGTATTTATCTTTTTGTGACTGACTTATTTCACTTAGCATAATGTCCTCAAAGTTCAACCATGTTGTAGCATGTGTCAGAATTTTCTTCCTTTTTAAATCTGAATAATATTTCCTTGTCATATGTCCCATTTTGTTTACCCGTTCATCCATTGATGGACTCTTGGGTTGCTTCCACATTTTGGTTATAGTGAATAATGCTGCTACAAACCTGGATGTACAAATAAATACCTGTTTGGGATCCTGCTTTCAATTCCTTTGCATAAGGATTCCAATTTCTCCACATCCTTGCCAACCCTTGTTATCTTCTATCTTTTTGATAGTGGCCATCCTAATAGATAAGAGGTGGTATCTCCTTGTTGTTTTTATTTGCATTTCCTTAATAATTATGCTGTTGAGCACCTTTTCATGTGTTTATTGTCCTTTTATATTTCGCCTTTTGAGAAATGTTAATTCAA
The DNA here is from genome assembly GCF_037783145.1 of Equus przewalskii. Lineage (NCBI taxonomy): Eukaryota > Metazoa > Chordata > Mammalia > Perissodactyla > Equidae > Equus > Equus przewalskii. The sequence goes on from NC_091849.1 coordinate 55,185,040, forward strand.
ACCCTTTGCTCACTTTTAAATTGAGTTGTTTGCTTTTGGGTTTTTGAGTTGTAGGATTTCTTTATATGTTATGGATATTAATCCCTTATCAGATATGTGATTAGCAAATATTTTCTCCCATTCTGCAGGTTGCATTTTCACTCTGTTGATTTTGTCCTTTGAGGCACAGAAGTTTAAAATTTTGATGTAGTCCAATTTGTCTACTTTTTCTTTGGTTACATGTGTTTTTGGTGTCATATACAAGAGATCATTGACAAATCCAAATGTCATGAAGCTTTTCCCTTATGTTTTCTTCTAAGAGTCTTACAGTTTCAGCTCTTGCGTTTAAGCCTTTGATCCACTTTGAGTTAATTTTTGTCTGTGGTGCAAGGTAAGGCTCTAACTTTATTCTTTTGCATGTGGATATCTAATTTTCCCAACACCATTTAGCTGAAAAGATTGGACACCCTTGTCAAAAATCATTTGACCATTTGTGTGAAGATTTATTTCTGGATCTCAATTTTATTCCATTGGTCCATATGTCAGTCTCTATGCCATTACCATGCTGTTTCAACTAACGTAGCTTTTGAATAAGTTTTGTAATCAGAAAGTGTGAGACCTCCAACTTTGCTCCTCTCTGTCAAGATTATTTTGGCTACTTAGTGTCCCTTGAAATTCCATGCGAATTTTATGAAAGATTTTTCAGGCAAAAAACACCATTGGGATTTTGATGGGAATTGCATTGGATCAGTAGGTAGCTTTGGGTAGTATTGACATTTTAGCAATATTAAGTATTCCAATCCGTGAATAGGAGATATCTTTCCATTCTTTTCTGTCTTCTTTAATTTATTTCAGCAGTGTTTTGTAGTTCTCAGTGTACAAGTGTTTTGCTTCCTTAGTTAAGTTTATTTCTAAGTATTTTATTTCTAAGTATTTTATCCCTTTTTTTATTCAGTAGGTCTGATTACTGTTTGTAAGCAACACATTGAATGCAGGCACTGTTCTGGGGATTTGAAATAGTACATCACATGGATCATACCCTCAATTATTTTTTGTTAAGGATTGGTACAATACATTGTAATATGTACCATAAAGATGATTTTCCCTGGGTGCTATTGGAGAATATGGGACTGTCATTTTTACCACGAGATATGGTTACATTGCTATGGTTACCTTGGTTACATCTCCATGGAAACTTGAAGGAAAAGTTGGCTTGGGGAGGGAGAGTGGGAAGGGCTGGGAAGAACATTAAAAGTAGAGGGAAGAGCCTCTGAACAAGGAACTGGAGGCATGGAACAGCAGAGTGTGTACAGAGAACTGCAAACAGCTTGATATCGCCTGAGGACAGAGTGCGCTGAAAGGAGACAGAGGGGAGGAGGCTGGAAAAGCAGACAGGACCAAATCTTGATGGTTTTGGCCCAGACTGCCACTCCTCTTAAAATTCTGGTGTTTCCAAGTCCAAGAACACCTCCCTAACACCTCTTCCCCTTTCGAAGTTGGCTTAGGTCCCCACTGCTATGCTCCATTAATACTTTGAACAAGTGACTCTTATTTAAAACACTTAAAAGTTGTATTATAATTTATTTATATGCTTAACATAGTGCCTGGAACATACCACTGTTTATCAAACTTCTCTGAATTGGGTTCACATTTTTGAATAGATAAGCTATATAGCAACACTAATGCTTAAGGAAGATAATTTTGCTTGCTGTTTACCTGATAGTAGAGGCTAATTTAGATTGGAGACAGGGAGAGCAACTGAAAGGGTTTCAGGGAGAAACGGTGTGACCAGGACCTGGGTCAGCATAGCAGCTCTAGAAATGGATAAGAACAGGCCTAGAATGTGCTTCATTTCACATATTGTGAAAACACGGGCTCCCCGTGAAGCCTGGCAGTGGGTGGGCCACTAAGTAACAGCACGAGTAAGCTGAGCTCTGAAGAAGGGCCAGGGTACACAGAGATTTGGGGTTGAGCATGAAACAGTCAAATTTATCATCTCCTAGTAAAATGCAATCAAAACCAAGAGAGGGAAGGTAAAATAAGAATAGCTGTGTAAATTGTTGAGAGGTTTGAGAGGAATTTGAAGTGCCGAAAAACAAAAGTGTCCTCTCACGGAAAGCCCCCTGCTTAACTCAAGGCAGCACATGTTTCTTCGACAGGAAGCTTAACTCACCATCTGTCTTTCCGACCTCCCCTTGGAGGTGCCCACGCTCTGCCGCCGCCGAGGTCTCATGCCCCTTTCTTATGTCTATCCATCTGCACCAACCGTGCAGTGTGAAGATTTTTATTTTTTTCTTGGTTGTAACAAGGCAAAATCATTTTAGAAAATGGGTTTTCTCAAGAATTGCAGAGTACAGTATTAATCTTTAGTAGACTAGTGCAAAATAAAGTCACCGCTACTTCACATTTTTTTTGAAGAAAGAGAAATGTGCTAAATTATTCAAGGTGACAGCAGCCACCTTCAACTTTTTGTATGCCAGCAATGCAAATTTTTTATGGAGTGACCTTGAATCGCAACAGTGAAAAGCATTAGGTGTAATATGTTAGGGCCACTGTATGGCTGCCAGGAAAAAGGAAAAGTAAAAACAACCTTTATAATGTAAAATTCTTGTAATCCACCATTTTAAAAATGAGATGGTACATGGGAGCATATTGCTCTTTATTCTAGAGAGATTCCAACACTGAGATAGAAAATGTCCCTGTTTCATTACTAGGAATTCTAAAGTAATCTTAGTTACTGTGTGGAATATACTAAAACTAAAGTAATATATAAATTCAATACATGGGTATATTTATTTTTCTGCCTCGTAATCATCAATTTTTTTCTACTTCTCTTGAAAACCATGCCGTTTATTATTCAGAGACCTAAGGTGAAGAGAGAAGAAATATGTTAGGATCAAATTGGTGATATGGCACGATTTAAGTTTTTTATTTTCACTTAAGATGTTCCTTTGCTTTATTTTAATTTTTAAATAAAACACAGTTTTGGGACATAGTTAAAGTAATTAAAAGTAATTTGATTTTGATATGGTATAACATACGAAGAACTCAAATGTTTAGCGTATGACCTGAGAACTAGAAAGGAAATAATTTTAAAACAGCAAAATTATTGATAAATAACACTAAAGCCTGGATACTTTACTATTGGGAGGGTCTTACAAGTTTTGAATTGTCATTGCTACAAGCAGACATATAGATAGAGTGGGGAGATAATACAGCAGTAAGACAGCAGGTACCTCTCCTCCAACACACACACACACACACACACACACACATGCACATACATACGCAGAAACACACACACACAGAGAACAAAAACTGATTGTAGACCCCTTTCCTAAAAGACACAAGGACCTGATGATCTTATGTTTCCCAAGAGTACAAGTGCTTACAACACAGTACAATTGTTGATGCTTGCCATCCATCCTGAATCATCTAGAAAAGATTAAATAATGTGCAATAATAAATGCATTTTTAGAAAATATAGTATAAAAATATTTTAACTCTTACCTAAAGGGGCCAAACTCTTTGTTCTTTAGAGCACTTTCCTATGCAGACTTGTTTTTTAATGATTCTGAATAATTATGATTTTATAGTAGTTTGAGTTAAGCCAGAGTTAATTTGATAAACCAGGGTTTTCTATGACACAATGCATTCTTTTTCGTGACACCCATACTAAAAAATAAAAATATTATGCTTTCTCATTGGTCGTCACATATTTTTATGGGGCAAATAGCTAAGTAGGATCTCCTAGTGTGTAGACAAAAGTCAGTTCATAAATTGACTTTCATGTCAATATCATATAATTCATAAGAATGTTACTAGAGCTAGACTTGCCATATGCCACACAGTTAGTCATGGCAGAAATAAAACTCTGACCATAGTTCCTTATTACCAGTTCAACATTATTTTATCACATCTCGTTTTTTCACCATGTTTAATATAGATGAAAAATGATTCTATTTACATTTGTTTGTATATTATTGTTGTCAAAACAGCACATCTTTCAAAGCTAAGTTGAATGAAATAAAGACACTTATACAAGGCAAGTTACTGCTCCCTCAAGGAGTTTAAAATAAAGTTAGAAAGCAAGACTAAAGTAAAGTAAGAAGGAAAGGAGAAAAGAACTAATTTATCCAGTACTTCACGTGTGTCAGGCTTTGTGTTCAATGTAATTAACGAATTTGGTTCTCAAGAATTCCTGCGTTACAGATGAAGAACAGGAAGCTCAGTCTACATGTAAACAACTGGTAATCGGCAAAACCAGACTTCTCACTGAGGCTTGCCTGGCTGTAGAATTCCTGCTCTTTCTGCTGCACAGCCAGGAGCATGCACGGCAAGACTTAGCACCTGTGGAAAATGCATGATGCAAAACTAAGACCACGAACGTAGCCACAGGAGGAGATCTTTTGGGCTGGAAGGATGAGAAAAAGTAGAGTTTTGAAAAGAGAAGTTTTTATAGGCTTCACAAAAAGAGAATCTTGGTAAGAGTAGGAGGAAGGGAAGTTTGTCCAGATTTCAGTCACCAATTACTATTAAAAAAAAGATGATGACCCTTACGTGAAGCATTAGTATCCTCTGTTTTTTTTTTGTTGTTGTTGTTTGTTTGTTTTTTGAGGAAGATTAGCCCTGAGCTAACTACTGCTAATCCTCCTCTGTTTGCTGAGGAAGAGTGGCCCCATGCCCATCTTCCTCTACTTTATACGTGGGGTGCCTACCACAGCATGGTGTGCCAAGCGGTGCCATGTCTGCACCCGGGATAAGAACCGGTGAACCCCAGGCCGCTGAGAGGCGAAATTTGTGAACTTAACCGCTGCACCACTGGGCTGGCCCCTGGTATCCTCTGTTTTAAGAAGATGGCCAGAATGACAGAAAACTTTTTCATTTTTACCGAGTGTATACATTCAAATTGCATGTCCTAACTCATTTAGTGCTCAGAGTAACAATGTGAAGTATTACTGTCATCCCCACTTTACAGACAAGTAAACTGTGGTTTAGAATACTTAAGTAACCTAACCAAAGTAACACAGGGTGTGCTGGATGTCTTCATTTACCCTTCAGATTCCTCTGTATCTTTATGCATTGTTCTCTGTGTCCTGGGAACACACAGGTTTCATGAGCATGTGACTTAGGCAGTGCACAGGGCCCCATGCTCAGAAGGGCCCTACACTTGATTTAATGCTCTGCTGTCACTGTCTTAAAATTCTTAACAATTTTATCAAAAAAGGGGTCCTGCATTTTCATTTAGCACTGGACTCCTCAAATTATGTAGCCAGTCTTGTCTGGGCAGCTAACCCATCTGCTTTGCATCAATGGGTTTCCTTCTCCTTGGTTTCAGGTTGGTTTTAGCCAAAGGGAGGCACTGACAAGAGATAAAATGGTGGGAAGAAAGTGAGATGGGGGTATTAATTACTCCAAAAAAACCCACAGCCCATGTGGTTTCTAAACAGTTCCTTTATTAAACTCTCATCAAATTATCCAACTTGAATGTGCCATCTGTTTCCTGCAGGGACTAACTCATATATACAGTTACTTAAAAAAAGAAAAATCTATGCGTAGTAATTCGAAAAAATAAGTAGCTTGCAATTGGAAAAATCATAGCTTGATGGAAAGACTAACTGGACTCCACCTTCTTCCATTCTATTGCATTCTTCTAGTCCAGAGACACAGTAGAAAACAGCTCAGGACAGTGGGATAGGAGCCGGCTGAGGGAAAACAAGGAGCTGGAGGGACCAGAGGCAACCAGCTCCAAGACCTCACTGCCAGTTTTCTCTCTGCAAAGCTCAAATCAGCTTAATGCCTTCCAGCCATATACTTGCAAGCTTAGTTCATTGAATCTTTACTTTTACTGGGTTTTATAATTTACTCCAACCCTATCTCTGATCCTTAAAGGAAAAACGACCCAGAAGCGGTTTGGAGTGGTGCCTGGCCCTGGGAGGGTCAGTGTGGGGAGCATCGTGGTCTTGAAATCTATGTAACTATACTCTCTATATAAATTTAAATCCCTAAGGCTATTAGTTCAGTTTCTGACAAATACCTACATAACTACTTCTCAGGCAAGCTCTAGAGGTTTAGAATAAAGATCTTAGTTCTGTGAATTCTCTGACATTATAAATGAATATGGGAGAAAGTGCTTGTCAGGGAAAAAGTGAGATATTAGCATTTACTCTACATTTCACTTTCAATTTGCATGTTTAAAGGCTCTGGGTTTTTTATATTAAGATGTTTAAATCACCATTATTTTTTCTCCTTTACTAAAAAATAAAAGGATATTCTTTAAAGTTCAATTTTATTATGTTTCAATTTCTTATTATAGAATTTTTCTTTATAGGCAGAGAAGCTAAACTCCTAGAAATACTTCCACTGGGTATTAACAGCATCCATGAAATAGAGATCCAAATTTTGGAAACGGGCTTTTTGTATTTTTAGTATCACAGTGGTACCAATACAATAGCTCATTGGTGTTGACTTAAAGTGTCTGTGAGAGCTGGCCTTTTCAATTAGGGGGTGATATATTGTTGAACAAGGGTAACTGAAGACTTTTACTCCAAAGGAAAATTTGAAATAGTCACATATAGAACCCTGATCACTAAACTTTTATCTCATTCCACAAAAACAAAACAAAACTCTATCTTACTTTTAAATCTCCATCAAAAGGAGGTAAGATGCTTACTGCAAATACAATTACAGAGAAGTTTATTTCTCTTTTCTATTTTCACTTGTTTCATGATTTCACTGAGGCTCATGGTTTTAAATATCATCTAGATGCTAATAACTCACAAATTTCTACCTCCAGCCCAGATCTCTCTTCAGAACTCCTGCGTTATATATACAGCTCAATTTAATATCTCCTCTTACATGTTCAGTTTACCCCCTAAAACTGGGCTCCTGGTCTACACTCTAGAACTGGTCTGCATGCATCCTCACCCATCTCGGTTAATGGCATTCCATCCTTCCTACTGATCACCCTGGATTCCTCCTGTGTGTTTTTCTCACATTCCATATCCAACCCATCAGGAAATTCTGGTGACATTACTTCAAAATCCAAGTACTTTTGCCACCTCTATGGCTGCCCTCTGCTTCATGCCCCCATCACCTGTCTCCTGGACTGTTGGAATAGTCTCTTACCCATCATCCTATCTCTTCTCCCTGCGTTGCCTTTGCTTCCTCTCCATCGATTCTCAACACAACAGCAAGAATGATCATTAGAAATGTATATAAGTCAGATTATGTCATGTTTCTGCTCAAATCCCTGAAATGACTTCCCACTTCATTAACAGTCAAAGTCGAAGTCTAGGAGGCCTTATGCTGTCTGACTCCCTCCGTCTTCTCTGACCTCATCTGCTACTGCATCTCCTTTACTGCCCTGGACCCCAGGACACGGGATCATGCCCTTTCCGCACGACCTCCCCTTCCACTCACTGCCAGTCCTCCTTACCTTGCTCTATTTGCACTTATTCCGGAGCACCAGCCATCTTTTAACACATGATGTAATTTACTTATTTACTATGTTTATTACTTATTGTCTCTCACTGTTAGAAGGTAAGCCTCATGAGGGCAGAGATCTTCCTCTGTTTTGTTTACTGATCTAGCCTCTATGCCTAAAATAGTGCCTGACACTTAGTAGCCAATCAATATCTGTGAAATGACTGAAAGCTTTGTTTAGGTACCCACCCCCTCCTTTTGTAAACTATCTATTTGAAGGGCTGTGTAGGAGGTAATTTTGTGCCCTGTCTATTTGCAGATTAATAAAACAAGCTTCAGATTGGTACCAGGCCTTTTCTGAGTATAGAAAGATCTTGAGAATTATTATAAACCATCCAGAGTTAGTATTTCCTAGTAGAAACCTAGAAATGATTCTTTCTCGTTCTCCCTATGAGACATCTTCATGTGGAAGAAAGAAAATGAGTTTTAGAGTTAGTCAGACTTGAGTTCCACATGCACTCTGAGTGGCCTTGCACAAGAGTTTGACCTCCTTGAGCCTCGGTGTTGTCATCTGTGATGTGATTATGAGAATGTTAGCTACCTCCTAGCGTTAGTTTAGAGTCAGTGAGCTAATGTATGTAAAATACTTCGTCCACATGTGCCATGGAACCCAACAGAATTCCTATCCAGTGCGTTTAATTCAGAACCTGGCTGAACGGGCTTCTTTTCTATAAGGACAAAGATATGCTTGGTCTTTACTTCTGCTTCTATTTGAGGCATTTTTAAACACATTCTTTCCTCATGAGTAGCTAAAAACGAGATGAAAACTGTCATAAAATGGGGGAGATTCATCACTCAGACAGTGAAACTACTGTTACACTGGGTGAATACACTGGGTGAGGGATTGTGGAGATTTACAAGTAGTGGATAGCTCACTGAGTCAGTGGCGTAGCGGGACACTGAGAACATCAGGGTCATCACGAAGTGCTCGGTGAACGAAATCTAAGAGTATGTTTGTGTTTCAAAGGAATCTTACCTATGGAATGACTTTCCAAGGTGCAAAATGAATTAAAATGATGACAACAATAATAACCCTTTCAAGAAATTCACAAATATTTTTGGAATCATGTGTAACTAATTACTATTGATAATTTGGAGATTTGGTATTATTAGATTACTGATGTATTCAAGTAAGTTTACATGTACGATACCTTTGATTTATATGATATTTCCATTTATTATCTTAGGATTATCTCCAGAATCAGGACTCTATTCAACTTTCTTGCATAATACAGAGAAATGAACTTTTTTTCCATTTTAGAAATAAAAAAAATTTAAAGAAGAAAGGTTAAATGACTAATCCAGGATCAATCACTCAACAAGTAATAAGACTGTAATTAAAACACAGCTATTTTGATTTTCTTACCAGATGTTAGTGTGATAATCTTACCAAGTGCTATTGAAATTTTATTTCTTTTAGGAAAATGCCTACATGGGGTAGATTAAGTGAAAGAAACGTGGCAGCATCTTTCAGCTATGATAAACTGAATACGCATATTCCTAACCTGCTCCTAGACAACTAGGGGCAGCAGAAGTAAGTGCCTCTCTTTCCTACTGACCTCACTGAGGGATATTTTACCTTATTGCAGAATCTTAGAAGAAATATTCATGTTGGTTGGAGAAATGTGGATTATAGTATAACTCATCTGGGAAAACGCAGAGGTCTGTAAAACTTTATATTTCTCTGGATTTACCTAACTTGGGTGATTTCATCTGCAGGTCAGCAAAGAGTTCAGAGATGCAGCTGGAAGCATGAAGTGATAAGATGGTCCTTTAGTCCCATAACTCTGTGCAAACTGTTATTTTGTTGAGTCTTGCTGCTGGATGCCAACATCAAGGCAGAACGCACGGAATTTCTTCACAAAGATGTGATTGCAGCAAAAGCAAGGTAATCGATAAGTACTCACCACTACTTTCTACAATATAAATAATTGATTGATAAAACAGTGGGTCAAATCACTGTCCCCTATTTTGCCATAGGAGGCTTTTTCCCCCACTTGCCATTTTAATTGTTGTTCTATATCCTTTCATTAAGTCTAGCTTTGTATTTCAGCACTAAGGAAAATTCTATGCTTAAATTCCCTATAAAGTCATATTAGGCTGTCTATTAACGGCACGGGCTTTGAGCTTGACGTTCAAGGACTTTAATTGTCACCGTAATTGATTTTACCTTTGACTCGGCATCGTGATTTCTTTGTAATCTGTTGATGATTAATCACCCTTGTCTGGTTATTGCTGCTCAGTTAGCCAGAAACAAAGCAATCGGTTTGTTTTGGCTCTTAAGTTTTCTTAAAAGATTTTAAAAGTCAAGAGTATCTTTGTAAAAATGTTTTATGTCCTCTGTGGTTTAACTGTCTTGAATGAAAAGGATGGAGGTCAAAATTAAGGAAATGTGGGATAATTTTATCTTTATGTCTTTAAGATACATTAATATTCAAATCTTTCTACTTTATAGCATTTCGGTCAATATATCGGTTTTAGAAGAGTAGATGCTTTCCAAGATTGCTAGAGGTTAGGATAGTTGAATTACAAAATTTTGAAATTAGAAAAATTTTCCAAATAAAAGTTCTCAAAGATGTGATACCATTATTACTAATGATATTATTCCATTCTAAGAAATAGGAAGTGTTCAGCAGAACACCAGAAAAATAAAAAAAATGACACTAAGTGATCACAGGGACCTCACTGAACAAGGATTCTTTTGAAATGATCTATAACAGAATTTTAAACATAAAAATGCAGGATGAAAATAGAACAGGTGATTATTGATTCACTAATTGTTAGCAAATATGAATTGGTACTATGCAAAAGCATTTTACCAAGTATTGAAGAGACAAAGAAGTACATAGACATGACTTTTTGTCTACCTCTCCCCACTCCACACAATTACATAGATATTATAATCTACGAAGGAAAATTAAGAAGTGACATAAAAGAAGCAGGGAAAATGTATAGCATGTACAAAATGGTTAATGTAAAAATTTGAAGTGTGCACAGTATCTTTGTCTACAACTTTCTTTTTTTAAAAAAGAAAACACAGAGGCCAGCTCTGTGGCTGAGTAGTTGAGTTTGTGCACTCTGCTTTGATGGCCCAGGGTTTGCTGGTTTAGATCCCTGGCACAGACCTACACACTGCTCATCAGGCCATGCTGAGGCAGCATCCCACATAGAAGAACTAGAATGACCTACAATTAGGATACACAACTGTATACTGGGGCTTTGGGGAGAGAAAAAAAGAAAGCACAGATGAACTAAGATACTGTAGGGGAGGGAAACATTTCCTCTCCCCAAATGGGGGTTCGTCTGGCCGGAGAACGGATTAAATTCACATGAGACAGAATAGCAAGAGAAAATTAAACAAAGCTTTATGAGGAACCATGGCCTGGGGCCTTTCTTCCCGAAGGAAGAAAGGGCACCCAAGAAGTGGGGTGCACATAGTGGTTATATACCCCCAAACGGGGTGTTTCACATGTGACTGAAACGTCCCTCCCACAATAGTCACAAGATTGCCCTGTCAGCACAGTGCTTGATGGACACAGCAGGTAATGGTCTGCTATCTCGGTGGGCGTAGCAGGAGGCAAGTCTATGTCTGGAGCTGGGCGGTCACAGGTGAGCCCAGCAGCAGTCGGTTCCTAGCCTAAGGAAAGATGCTTAATTCTTAAGGAATGCCAATGTTGGGAGGGGGAGGGAAGTCAGTTACAGGAGGTTACCAGACTAGCACAATAAAATGCAGATTTTAAGTCCTTGCCTTTGGTGTTGATTAAGAGTTTTTGGAGAGAAGGTCATCTCCTTTCTTCTTCCTGGTACAGAGAGGGAGGCACATTTACAGATAGAGACTTACCTTACAAATGTAAATGTGTCCTAACAAAGGGCAAGTTCCATTCCTTGGAGCCTCCTTCCCTGTCCCAGTTTATCAAAAGCAATCAGCCTCAAATAATCCTGATGCCAAAGAAACATATCTTGGGGTGGCCAATTCTAGGTCCTCACAATACATAAATATTTTAAATCTCTTGGGAAAAGTTTTAGATACTCCATTGACAAGATTACATAGGTAGAATCCTTGGGAGTGAAAATGTCATTGATGATAGGGAAAAAAAAATCACTAAGAAATATAACATCTAATGAAAATTTGGTCTAATATATTTCTGTGTTGAACATAATCATAAGCTATTGAAACTTAAAGTATGTCAAGCTAATACACATACTCTAAAATAACTATTTTAGAACAAAAATCTTAAGAGCAACCATTTTTTTGCATGAGTATTTACGTTTGTCTTATTACGTTTAATGTTACTACCAGCTTGTAAATTTTTTAAAAAATTAAATTGATAAGAGAATAAATTGTAGGTTCAGGCATTTACATATATCTCTTGAATTTACAAAATAAGCTAGCAATTTCTGAGTTTTTTCCTAATAAGAAACAGAAAGGTTGTTCTAAGTAAGTGGGAGAGCTGTTGCCTCAACCAGAGATTCTGGCCCTGATTTTCAAATATTTTTAGACCATCAACACTTGTTGAAATTCCTAGTGGATTGTATTTCAAAATATTTTTTAATTAAGTAAATTATTTAAAATATTGACTCTATTTTTCAACAGATATAATATTTTACATGATAGTTACAATTTCAGGACAAGACAATAAAATCTTTTTAACTCAATATTCCATACCTGATGATCTTTCCAAATAGTATAAAACCTTAAGCACTGCGAAGAATAATATTTCAAAGGGAAAATGTGTTTGGAGATCTCCCTTGAGATAATAGGAATCCACATTTCCCCACTCTACACCTGCCAGGATCCAAGCTACTGTGGGTGACTTATAGAATGAGTCTCTAAGAAGGTGGGTGCAGGAAATGAAAGGTGGGAATTGGGTTTTGTGCAGCCTGTGATCATGTAAATCTTCCCTGATTTCTTCGTTGCCACTACCTGTTTCTCGAGGGGAGAATTTTATTTATTCTTTTCCTTAACCATAGTGCAGGGCACGATGTCTTAGCTCTTCCTCTGCCATTGCATCTTCTAGGCAAGGGGGTTGTTCTTCTGCAGTTTTGGGGAGACTCCAGAGGTTGTGTAACAGCAGTTCAGTGAAAAGTAGAGTCTTTGGACTTAAGGGAATTCATCTCTCATTAGCTGAATGTCTCTGTGCAGTTTAAAGCATCTGGCTTCTGTTTCCTCATAAAACAGTGACCATAATATATATCTTCTGGAGGTTTGAGAAGAAAATAGTTGGTGAAAAACAAACCCTGGAATTATGTTTCACTCACTTAAAACTTGTAGGAAAAGACAAAATGATGTAAGTGATTGTTCATTGTGTAGATGAAGAACTCAAGCAGTATTCACATATATTTAAGAGGATTTTAAATTATCGAGGACTTTTAAACAACAAATATGATGGGTTGTTGGATCAGAAGCTAAGAGAACTGAACCTCTGTGATGATTGTGGGTGGTGGAAAGGTGAGAAGATTTGGGAATGCTGATTATGAGAGCCAAGTTGAGCTCTACTTTGATCAAGAGGTCTTCTTTCCTCCTTTCTTTTTGTCACTTGCAATCTCTTGTCACCACAGACCACAACCAGGATCATGGATAATGTCTGGATAATTTCAGAATCAAGAATTAGGGTTCACTCATTCATTCAACCACTTTTTATTGTTTAACCATCAAGTACTAGGCATCGGTCAAAAAATATGACCCTCCCCGCCCCCAAAAGAGTCTATTTTCTTATTAAGCTTACAGTCCAACAAGCCTACACATACAGATCAGATATTCTCTAAGCACATGTGAAATGACACCTGTGACCTGTGCAGTAGTAAAAGCCCACACTGTGCATTGACTCACTATGGGGAATTGAACTAGTGCTGGGGATGAGGAAAGGCTTCCTTGAGAAGATGATGATTAAGTTAATAGCTGAAGGAGTTAACTCTTGAGTGAAAAGAAAAGAGAAGCACATTCTAAGCAGGGAAATAAAACCTGTTAACAAGCAAACCAACCAACAAATCAAACCTGTCTGCACAAAGTCTGATGAACAATTTGAAGAATTTTGTCTCTATCTGAAGGGTAATAAGAAACTTGACATGGGTTGGAGAGGGCTTATGGAAAAATCAGGGTAATATGATCTGATAATCAGATACCCAACTTGAAATGACTATTATGGCTGAAACATAAAATAATGCGTTGGAAGGGACTTTAGTGGCTTCAGACAGACCCATTAGAGGCCACTGAGACAGTCCAGGTGAGAAGTGGTACCTTGAAAATGGCTCTAGTTGATGTACGTGAGAAAAATGGACAGACTGAAAATTATTAAGCTGGTAAAATGGATGGGAATTGCTGTAATTTAGAAAAGGGTAGCAGGGGATCTGCAATCCCTATGGGGAATGGAAACAGCTCTTAGACCAATATAGCAGAAAGGGAAAAAGAGTGCTCATGACTAGCAGGGCTTTGAGGTGGTAGGGGATGAGAGCATGGTGGTGGAAATCTGCTAGACAGCTGCTCATTCGATCTGAGTAGAGAATTGCTGTAATTTACATTTCCTGCATGCTTATTTTATAAAATGCCGATTCATGTCTTCATTTCTTCTCCCTTTGTTCTCCTCACTGCTTCACTTTAAAAAAAAATTAAGAGAAATAGCTTTTTGCTTTTGGAGGTGATTAGTAGAAAGAATCAAATATTTTTCTTATGTCTTTGTTAATAGCCTGTATCAAGTTGGAACAATTAATACTCAAACAGTTATTTCTCAAAAAATTGCTACTTATACTGTATGCTTTCTAAAAGTATGAATTTTGAATTATTTATATAGTATACGTGATATATTTATTCACTGTAAACAATTTACCATTGTTTCTTGATTCAGTTTTCTATGATTAGTTGCACAACAAAGCCTGGATTGTTAAGGTAGGCTCAGATTATGAGAAAGCAACCTCAGAATCTCAGTTGCTTGACAACAAAAGGCGTATGTCTTCCTGTTTCACAGTGTAATCTAAATAAGCAGGAGGGCTCTGCTTCACTCACTTACGGAACTAGGCTACCCCCATTCAGTAGCCCCTTCATCTCTCTTTTGCAGCCTAGGGGGTCCTCATCTGATTCTTCTGCAGTGAAAGTTTAATAAGATAACAGCACTGGGGTTAGGAAAAATAAACAAAAACTAAATAAGGGCATGAACACTTAATGTCATATTAGAGGTTCTACACACAACTTTGCAAACTAAACCCACAATTGCCAATGACCACAATTGACTTAAGGAGAAGTTGGGCCAGCCTTGGTAGCCTAGTAGTTAAGTTTGGCATGCTCCACTTTAGCGGCCCAGGTTCAGTTCCCGAGAATAGACCTATACCACTTGTCTGTCAGTGGCCATGCTGTGGTGGCAGCTCACATGGAAAAAGAGGAAGAATGGCAGTGGATGTTAGCTCAGGGAGAATCTTCCTCAGTAAAAATGAAAAAAGAAGTAGAAAATTCAGATAAACAATAACCCTTGTAAAATCTGAGTTGATATTTAATAACTTCCTTCTTCCTCACCCTCCCGCGCCCCCCCCCCAAAAGATAGCCATGACTATCTATAGGAAAGTTGTGACATTTTTCAAGGTATAGGTAGTAACAATCTTGCACAAATTGCTTCAAAAACAGGAAAAGAGGTAAAACTACACAGTTTTGTGAGACTACAAGACCTTGATGTCCCAGCAGAAGGAAGCAATAAATGGAAGTAAATGCATAGATTTATGTCATCCAATTCAGTACATGTGTCTATTGAGCATTTGAAATGTGGCTAGTGCTATTGAGGAACTGAATTTTTACTTTTCTTTCATTTTGATTAATTTAAATTTAAAAACTGACATGATTCAATTATTGGACAACCTTAAATATGCTTTGAAGGACTTGGTTATGTGAATCTACCTTTTCAATCAAAAATTTTATGAAATCTAAACGTAGATAAGGATTTTTGATGAAATCTTAACATATGAATTGAGATGTGCTGTAGTGTAAAATACCTACAGATTTAGATGACATAGGACAAATAAAGAATAAAATATATCTCCAAGTTTTTTATTAATTACATGTTGGTATATTATTACATTTGCATATTTTAGTTTATTGGGTTAAATGCATTATTAAAATTAATTTTACTTGTTTATTTTTCTTAATCTGGTTACTAAAAAAATTTAAATTATGTATGTGGTTCATGTCATATTTCTATTGGACAGCACTGTTATAAACCAATCTCACAAAAAAAGAATTGGGAGAGTTGAGAGCTTCATCATCCTGAGTGTTTCTTTCCAGGAACATGGTATATCTTTCCATTTATTAAATAATACCTGAGATTTTAAAACTCGTTTGAGCCTCTTTGGGAGGATGAGATGGGGAGTGGCGGAGGCTTTGGCTGAGCAGAATCAGGTTCTCTTTCAAGCTATGGAAGTTTCTTTATAATTCATGCCACACAGAGATAAGCTCATAAAATGATAGGCAATTTCTATGTATGATAAGAACAGAGGGAGCACTTATCATCTGAAAACATCTTTAAGCCAAGAAATACATTTGTTAGATTTAGTTACTGACATTTTTCGATTGACTTTACCTAGGCTATGAAATATTTTTCCAACTATCAAAACTTTCTTGGAGAAGTTTGAGAAAATGTTGAAAAACGCATAAATTATTTGATTGCTCGTACTTTTAATAAAAGATATATGCGTATTGGTTAGGCTCCTCAATAATTTTAAAACATCAATTCAAGATTTATTTTTTTTATTGTTTTATTTTGTTTATCAAAGAGTATCCAGATGTCTTTTTATAAAACTTTTATTTAAAAAGCAATGTTAAAAATTAAATGCTTGTTAATATTCTTTCTTATGAAATTTGTTGCAAATGTTTTTTTCTATTTCAGACAGTTTGCTTGACATTGACTTACTTTATTTCTAATCTGAGAGTTTTGCTATTGCTTTATTCAGAAATTTGTAAAGTTATATATCGTCAAGGTCTCCAGAGAGTTATGCACTTCAACTTTAGGCATGAAGTTCATTCAGCTCTTACTTATCAAAAAAAATCATCATTTCATTTATCCTATTTTAAAAGTTCTCTATGAGTTGAGGTTGTGTTATGTCTTTAGGTCTTTCCAAATGTTGAATCATCTTTTCACTCAAGGAATACATTAATTTCTAAATGAATTTTCTTTTGCTATCCACACATTTGTGATTCTGTAAAAATCAATTGATTGAAAGGCCCAGCTAAAGTTATAAACTTCATTGTCACATAGACTAATTTGCTTTTTCTTGCTCAGTGCCCTAAACTCTATTTCTCTTATTGGTGTGCATTAGAAATACCTCACAAAGTGTGTGATCTGCATAAATCTGTTAATAACTGGTAAGTAAAATTAATTTTGGTTTAGGTGAAGGTTTTTCACCACTTCATCTTTTCAGGATCAATTTCGTTTAACTCCTTTCATTTTAATCTTGTGCTCAAGTTTTTAACCAAATTTTAATCTTTTTTGCTATTTTTCCTCCTTTTTACTTTTTGAGTTGAACTTTGGCCAAAACTGGGTATGATACCCTATGCATGTAATTCTTCTTGAATATTGGGGAAGATTTGTTTGTGAGTCCTTATTCTAGAACCCTTTTCCTATCCAATATCCAGCATCCCATCAGGAAATAATGATGCCTGTATAGTTGTGGGGGACTGGCATTGGCCACCCCAAGATATGTCTCTTTGGCATGAGGATTATTTGGGGCTGGTGACTTTTAATAAACTGGGACAGGGAAGGGGGCTCTGAGGAGTGGAACTTGCTTACCCTTTGTTAAGAAACATTTACATTTGTAAGGGAAATCTCCATCTGTAAAGTTGTCTCCCTCTCTGTACCAGGAAGAAAGGGGATGACCTTATCCCTAGAAACTCCTATCAATACAGAATGCAAGGACTTAAATCTGCATAATAATCTTATTCCTGTTTGTTGTGCTTGTCTGGTAGCCTCCTGTAACTGACTCCCCCCATCCCCAACATCCTCCTTTGTCTTTAGCTGGCTATGATATTTAAGGTGGTGGCTTCAGCCATTTTGGCGAGTTGCTCAGCTTGCCTGAGCCTCTCCCATGTATACATGTTATAAAGCTTTGTTTAATTTTCTCTTGTTATTCTGTCTTATGTGAATTTAATTCATTCTCCGTCCAGAAGAACTCAGAGAGGGTAGAGGAAATGTCTTCCTCCCCTACATAGTGAAGGATTAACTTTACCCAAGATCTGGCTTTTGCCTTTTGCTACTAGGGGGTGGCCTCTAGGGCCCTGGAATGTTCTGTCTGATAAGTGCCTTTGTTTGCCTGGAAACTTTTGCCACCAGACAGTTTAACAATGTGATTTATGATGGGTCTTTGGAACATGCCATACCAGTTCTGACATATCAGTTCTGACTTCCTGGTGACTGAAGATATTAGCCTGAGTCTCTAGGAGGGGCTGATAACTAAAGGTCAGCCACATGGGCAGTATGTGATCAATCCCCAATAAAAGCTGGACTCCAAAGGTTCAGGGGAGCTTCCCCAGTTGGCACTGCTCTGTATTATCATGCATTGTAGCCAGGAAGAGGTAATATCATCCAGGACTCCAGAGGAGATGCTGAGCAGAAGCTCTGTGTTTGGACCCCTGACCCCCACATTCTGCCTTGCTCCTCTTCCTTTTGGCTAATGCTAATTTGTGTCCTTGATATTGAACTTCTTAATCTCAAGTTCGTGTGCCCCATGTACAGTAAGCCAGTCACTGAGACACTGGTGCTTGGAGGTAGAGAAAGATTTATTTGACTTGACCAAAATAAAAAGGTAGGAGGATAACTTCTGGCAAATCCACCTTAATAAAAGAAGAAAGCAGGGGGTCTTTATAGAGCTGAGGAGCTTGGGAGGAGGAGTTTCAGAGAAACAAAGGGGAAGTCTGTGTTTCTTTCACTCCAGATAAGCCCTTGGGCAACTAGACATCAAGGGCAGCTGGGGGCTGGTTATCTGGTGATTGTAACTTCCTTAAAAGGCATTCTTTTTCTTGTGTAAAACAAGCTTATAAATCCTTGTGATATTGGGTCACACCTCAGGTTAAACAAGAAAATGGCAAGTTAACAAGCTTATAATGATGCATGGATTAACTTCAAATAAGAAAACAGCAAATTGACAAACTTGTAGTGATGTGTGGATTAACTTCTTTTCATCTATGTCTGTGTTGGGAACAGGTCAAAGGGTAACCATATTCTTACTGAATATTTACAGAAACCCTCAGGCATGTGGCTTCATCCTTTTACTATCATAAAACTGTAATCATAAGTACAGTGATTTCTTGAATTTTGTGAGTTGTTTTAGTGAATTATCAAACCTGAGGGTGATCATAAGAACCTCCAAATTTATAGCTAGCTGGTCTGAAGTGAGGGTGGCCCTGGAGACCTGCAAACTTGTGCAGTGAGGTGGTCTTGTGGAGATTGCTCCTTTAACTGTGTAGTTTGTCTAACCCATAATAATGTCCTAAAATTAATTAATGCAATATATAACTACATGGTAGCACCTCATGTGTTATTACCTAAATATCTCCATATTAAAAAGATCTATTTTAAGAAATCTCATTGAGTGACTACTATGTGACAAGCACTAGCAAAGGCAAGTATTTCAGCAACTCCTTTCTCTGCAAGCAATATTGTTTTTGAGCTCATGTATTGTTTCATCTTAAAAACATATGCCTACTATAGAGATAATTAGAATATGATGATCTTTTGGGAAAAACAAAGTCTGAAAGGAAACCATTGTATTAGTGAGCAGTTTGAAATGTCATTGAGCAAATTAATTATCCAACTAGAGCCATTTGCTCCTTCCGCCCATAAGGTCTTTCATGTGGTTGTTTATATAAGAGCAATCGGGATGCCAATTAAATATAAAACCTATTCAGACTAACTGGCTATAGTCTGAAATTCTCTTCTCTTGTCATTAGATGCTTTTGATTTGATAGTAAGAGAAGATGCGTTCTTGTTTTATAGAGATATCTTGAGGAAAGATGGGAAAGATCAATGGAACCACAACATCTGGCAATTTAAAAGTCTATTTTAAATTGAAATGAGGGGCCAGCCCCGTCGCTGAGTGGTTAAGTTTGTGCGCTTCGCTGTGGTGGCCCAGGGTTTTCGCCGGTTCAAATCCTGGGCGCGGACATGGCACCGCTCATCAGGCCATGCTGAGGTGGTGTCCCACATGCCACAACTAGAAGGACCCACAACTAAGAATATACAACTATGTACCAGGGGGCTTTGGGGAGAAAAAGGAAAAAAATAAAATTTTTAAAAATAAATAAATAAATAAATTGAGATGAACTACTCCTCTAGTTGAAGTTTTCTAGGTTTCATTGTGTTCAAAAGTTACTAGGGATTAAAAACTCCTATAAAAAGAATTGAAAGCCAACAAAGATTGCTGATAAATAACCCTCCATTGAGTTTGGAGGAAGTGGTTACTGTGAGACCAGATGACTGGCCTCCTAGAATGCCTTTATTAATGATCTGGGAGAGACTGTGAAAGCATTGTAATGAAATTTCAAAGATGCTAAATGAAGGTCTTTCAAACACCACGAAATTGGCCAAATTATGAAGCTGGGAATTAGGAACCTGGGATGCAGTTATTTCCAAGGATTCAAGCGGTAACATCAGGAAGAGGTAATGACAATCATGAGAACAATTTTTGATTTCCCATAAGAATATTTGTCTGCTCTTGTCCTACTAATTCATTATGTAGCTTATGTATACTTGTTGAGTGCTTGACTATATTCTGATAATCTTCAAAACTCCTGAGTGAGTGATCTGTGTCACTTGGAATCGAATGCCGTGGTCAATACTTTATTCATATTTAAAAGTGATAGAATAGGAATTGACAATTTTAGTTTGGAGACAAATGTCACTGAGCAAATTAATTATCCAACTGGAGCCATTTGCCCCTCCCGCCCATAAACTCTTTCATGTGGTTGTTTATATGAGAGCAAACGTGCCTATTTGCTACACAGCTTGCATAGAGCCAGTATCTGCTCTTACAGCTAACAGAAATTCTAAGTGTTATAATTTTTTCATACTCCTTCTCTTTGATTTCAAAACCTTTGAAATCCTTTAAGGCTTACCATCATTTTCCAAGAATAGTGCTGAGAATAATTCAAAACCATTTAGTAAATTGCTGCTTTTATGCTTTCTATTCAATGGCAGGAGTAGGGGGTGTAGCTCAAAGAGTTAATGTAGCTTCGATTGGTCTCTATTTACAACCACAGAGAGGCAAGCCCAGGGAGAATAGGACTAAGTGCATGTTTGTGGAGTCAGCTAGTAGCAGCGGGATTTCAGAAAATGACTTAATGCTTTGGTCATGTGCTTCAATTCCAGGGGTTGGGGCTATTAGAGTGAAGACAGTGTTCACAGTGTCTTACACCTTCTGAGTGTTCGACATTATGTTATCCTTCCAACTGTGAAATGAATTCTGGGCTGTCCTTAAATCCCAGTAAGTAACTAAAACTGCTCTAATGTAAAGTAGGTAGCAGAGCAGTAATTACTGCACGCACTTAAAAATGCACCAAGCTCATTTACTCTGTGTTTTTAAAGTGATACATAGAGTGACTAAACTGACACTAATTAGGCTCAGGGGTGATGCCATAGGACGGCATGGACAAGGACACTATTATTGCAATCATAGTAGCTTGAAAGACTAGGGGTAGTGGGTATGGTACTCAAATCCCAACTTTCAAACATGGATTGCAGGAATTTATGGCCTGACAATCTAGGGTGCTTTGGAGCAGCTCTGTGGGTACACCACACTGAGCTATTAGAAGATGTTGGCTGAGAGATGAACCAGGTCTCCTCAGATGGCAGGCTCAGAACCAGGCTCAGGCAGCTATTCCAAACACAGCAAAACAATAATGATGCTCAGTCTAACAAGTGCTGAGAATTCAAAATGTATTAACTTTGTCCGAAGTGTTTGACATGTGTGAACGCGTTGAGTAATAACAACTCATTTAGTCCTTGAAATAGGTTCTATTATTATTTCTGTTTTACAGATTAGGAGAATGAGAAACAGAGTAATAAGTTATCCAAGGTCATGTAGTGAGTACACTGGGATTCCATCTCCTGCTGTCTGACAGTAGCCTCTCCACTCTCAATCACCACTCCATGGTGGTTTAAGAATTTTGACATATTTGGCCCTTTCTTTCTATAGCTTTAAGTATGTTTAGGAAATCTACAGACTTTGCTCTGACAAGCAAACTCAAGACAGAAAAATAATTTTGTGCCTGGATTTTATGAGGAATAACACCTTGTGATATGCATGAGTTCAAGACATCTCAGAAATGCCATCAGGTTAAAGATATGTTTTATGGGATCATAGCTATTAGAGATGGAGGGGTCTCTGTGGATATCTGATGCAGAAGTCCTGGTTCCCTGCAGAGATGGCTGTAAGAAGGTGCTTGAAACTGAAATAACTTACAGGATATTTTTGTAGGTACATTTTTCCGAGTTGAATACTTATTGTTTTCATCAGATTCTTAAAGAGTTCTGTGATCCACACATATTAAGAATCCAATCTAACTGTCTTTAGATAACCCTTCTTTCCTTCACTCTCCTCAATGTCACAATTTTTCCCTCTGTGTTCATCCATTTTTGTCTTCACCCTCCTTTCTTCTTCTACCCCGGCCCATCACTGCATAAGACCAGGCTCTCTAGCCTCTTTCTCTTTTGCCCACAACCAGGAGAGCTGATAGTAAAGGCAGTTCAGTCGCCTTTGAAACAAACTCACCATTCTCTTAGTTTACCAAAGGACCCAAACGTCAACCACAGTAACAGCCTGCAGGAGCTGTGCTGTCTCAAGCCCACTTTCGACCAATTGTTCTTCACCCTGCTGAGTCTTCCTGGCGTGTCATGGTTGCTCTGTTTTCCAGAGTCTGAAACTCAGGTCGCCATTTTCAGAGGTTACACAGCAAATTCTGGTTATAAGGTCTTTGGCTTTTAATCCATATGCAAGTTATCTTTTCTCCCATGCGCGCTGTCCTGTCAGAAGTATTCTCCTCCCCTCCCCTTTCAAAAATACAAGTACAAAACAGAACCAAAAGTCAAAAATGTCCTGGGCAGGGAAAACCCAAACTAGAGAACGTGATCTCCTAGCTTCCTAGAGTCTTACTTAAAATTCTAATTGAATATGCTCACCGGGTTTCTGTGGGTCAGAAATCTCCACTTGTTATTGATTCATTGATTCATTCATTTTTTTATTTCATTCTATGACCTTACATGATGCTAGGTGCTAATGACATAGGCAGACCATGCTTTTGTTTCATGCAGTTTTAGTTCAAAACCAAACTGCTTTTAGGTTCTCTGAACCCCAATTTCAAAATCTTGGGTAATTAGTGAATTCCATGTTCCTAAAGTGAGCAAAATATTTTAGTTCTCCCCTGAACAGGGCCATTCATATCTTTGTGTTGTCTTGCTAAGTAGCCTCCAGCAAATTACATCATATTTCGGGTTCTTATTAACTGGGAAAGTGTGTAATAGAGATAATAGTAATGCTGTGTGATTTTAATGACCAGAAAGTGTCCTAAAAATATACAGTGCTGAGCGAGTTCCAGGTAGTAAGGGGACTATTTGAAATCTCATTTCCATCTGGCTGCTTATGCAAACGTTTAACTTGCGTTTTGTCCTCTTTATGTATATTTCCTTTGTGGTTGCAGGCATCCCTGATGCCGTTATCTGCTGTTTGACTTGAAAATTGAGCCTGTCTCTTTGAAATATGTTACATAGTTTAAAAAGTGTAAGCAAACTCTGACATTAAAATCAACTTAAGTAGAGACAAACAAATGAATATAGATAGGGTACTTTGCTGCTTTTCCCCTGGTGCCCTCCCCCCGCTGCCCTTTGGCTGGGATGTGCATCTTTGACAGAGCCATAATTCAGCATGTGTTCAAAGGCTACAGATTCAGCAGTGAGGACTTAAATGGTACTGTAAGTGATATCTTAACAACTTCTGTTAGGCTTAAAAATGAATCCTTGTAGAGACTAATATATCGTACAATTTTTTAAAAAGATGAATGGAGAAAATAGGCTGACTTTAATAGAGTGCTCTTCCCATAATAGCTAGAATTCGTGATTCAGCACAGTAGTAGCGCTGCAGTTTAAGGAAACCTCTTGTCTCTAGGCCTCAGTTAATTAGAATGTATGTTTAATTAACATAAAAATAGAAGTCCAGTAGGGAAATTACTTCTTGAGCCTTTCTTGAGGAGCTTTAGAATCTGTGCAGATATGTTTCTGGACATTGCTGCTCTTGTGACCTCTCTCATATGTTGAATACAGCTGTGCGTACTGATTTCTGCAAAGAGAGGGCCTGGGACAGACACTTGTAAGGGTTGGCAAGGAAGGCGAGGGTCCCAGGATACATGATTGTCTTTCCTTAGTCAAGTTAGGAAACCCCATTGACAGAATACAATGGTTTTTGTCTACTATGGTGACCTTAATTGCATTTGGGAAACTTGAAATGAGGCCATGAAGAATCTGCAAGAACTTGGCAGCTGTGGGTTTCTGAGAATAAGATAGATCATTACTCAGGGTTCTTAAGGTTACACTGTAAGACCTGATCATGTCGGCCATTGTCCTTTAACAGAGGGTTGGAATCAGCTTTGCCTAAGTGTAGATGCATGGGGAGATGCTAATAAAAGACTACTATTGTTTGCCATTGTCTTCATCTATCTCTTCAAGTTGTTTTCTGTTTGTCTCTAAGAAACTACTCTTCTAAGGGAAACTGAGGCAACAGCTGTATTCTGAAATTGTGTTAGTGTCCACTTGCAGCCTTGAGATCTCAGACAGGTCTAAGGAATTTTGTCCTAAGTGTATCAGACCTACCTGCTTGGATAAAGGAACAAACCAGTTCTGAGATTTCTGTGCATTCCAGCCATGTGTAGAGCAAATGCAGAAGCAGTGAGGGAGGAGACGTAGAGGAGGTGTGTGCAGGAAGAAGCCAGACCCAACGACTGGCACCTAATCTCCCTCCTTCCTGTGTGGAAATGGACACAAAGTAAGTAACTAGAGCAGTGGGTGGATAAGCAGCGGAAGTTAGAATTCTCTGAGCTCCCTGATTGATATGAAAACTAGAAAGACTAAAGCAGGATTAGAGAAAATCCAGAGCACACAAAGAAAAGAAGATCTCAGAAATATTAAGAAATCAATTGATTTCTATAAGCCGTTTAATTCAATGACTTCAAATTGGTGTCCTGCCAATTGGGTGCCAATTGGAAAGAATTTCAACTCTGGGAATTTCTACAACAGGAAAATATATTTTGCCTTCACATTTTTTAACTTCCCACAGGACTCACAAGAAACAATTTTTTGTTCAACCGACAAGTCACCGGCATTTCTGGAGCGTTCATTGTACACAGAACGACGTATCCTTCACTACATTTTGTCTGAGGAACTGAACATGAAGGTTTCTGAGAAGAGGCACAGGTTCAAGTTTAGTAACATCAGGGAGCTCATTAGGAAGCAGCCTCGCTGATTCTGTGGTTTGGCCTCAAGGTTCCAAAGATGGTGTCAGAATGAGGCTTCTTTATGTTTGTTTTTGTTCCTTGGGCTCCTTTTCTTGAAGTTAAGTGATAAATCATATCCGATTGCAGCAGCTGCATTTTAGCATCGGGTTCTTCTCTTCAACAAAGGCTCAATCTCCGCAGGAAATTTTCTTTAATATGGAAAAGCTGCATCAAATTCAGATCATGCTTATAATCAGATCTTGGGATTCAGAGCAGAACTGTTTCTGCAACAATTTGTATCTGTTGGGAAATACATGTGACCTTTTCTAAAAACCTTTCCTTGGTCAGTTCAGACTTCCCCCTCTCTCCCTGTCATGTCAGTGCTCCTTCGACCTCTCCCCACCCGGCGTTGCTTCCCACCTGCCCCTGTGCTGTGGGTTAGAACACAGATTCCCTGGGGATAGGGTGTTTCTCGCTTCTGCTGGGTATCTTGCACCACCAGAGGGTAGAGGAGAACAGTCACAACAAGAATGATAATGAAGGGTTTTCTAGCATGAAGGGAAAAAGACAACCCAGCACCATGCAATTTACTTGGGTCATGTACGACTCTGGCCATTTGATATTCACAAACCGCAGTAGACCTGCTTTTAATCTCTACACATGTAGGTTTAGCTGTGGTTCTTAGCAGAGCATGAGTTCAAAGAGATGTAATGCAATTCCCAACAACAACAACAACAAAATCCAACGCATGCTTACAGGGTTTTCTTAGCAGCCCAGAAATGCTAACAGATCGTTTTACAGGGAGATTCAGGCCGGGAGCAGCGCATTAAAAAGTGATCCAAGATAAGAACCATAGCTTAGGCAGCAACATGCTGTTTCCATGCAGCAAATTCATGATTTGAAATATTATGGAATGAAACATTATAGAACATTGTAGTCACCTTCACTGATTAACATGGCGAACCCACTGTGATGTGGTGAGTACAGACCTATGCATGTCTTCCAGTCTCAGCCATTCTGAATTCCAAAGGTAAACATGGTCGGTCATCCTGGAAGCGTGAGTGCCAGGCGTTTGCTTATATAGTGGTGTGAGGTGCTCCTTTTTTCCTACTATCCTGGATTTTGAACTTGAGCTTTATCTCTGTGGTATTCTCCACAGGTGTTCTCAGCTTCCCTGTGTCTCTCCTTCTATTCCAAATTGCCAAATCAGCAAGTTGGAAGTATTGATTAATTGTAGCAGCTGGTGCATTAATGGCTTTTGGGTTAATTTGTTTGGAAACAATTTATGAGAGGATGAGTTATTGTTCTCCATAATACACTTTCAAATATTCAAATGACATTGTCAGAACAGCTGCATTAGCTTGTCTTCAGGAATTAAGAAATAATTTCTTTTCAGGTACCAATTTCAGAATGGTTTTCCTCTAGTGTTAGGTGATGAGGTTTACCACTCAGTAAAAATTAAGCCTTTGGGAGTGATTTATTCTCCTATAGTATAAGTTTAACTATATTGCTGTTTTAGCAGTAATATGAATGCAAAATTAGGTCAGTATTTTGGATAGATCCAGAGGCATTTTTTTGTTTTTAAACAACTGGAGACCAGTTTTCAGTCATTTTTTCCGTTATTAAGTGACCACCATGTAGGTTTGAGAATAACTAGTCGTATAGTTGTGACTTGACCCTTGGCACAGCAGGTTATGCCCAGGCACCGCCTGTGTCACCGAGGAGATCTCTCTCTTATCCGGAGTTAGCCAATAATTCTGCAGTGAATGCAAGAGGCATCCATTGCCCAGACCCACGGATGGACAGAAGAAGAAAGCTGCTTTATTTACAAAACTGCCATTCACACAATTATAAATTTGAATATTTTACCTGGACAACTTACATGAAAAAAAAAACTCCTTTCTTTTTCCTTTTTTCCTTCAGTTATTTAGCTTCTCAGCCTAAATCAAGTTTATTTGACGGCCATTTTCAGAATTTTTCTTAGATCTAATAAATCAAGAAAGATAGCTCTAGTTTATGCAGAAACCCAGACTTCCTACCAGAAAATTGGACTTGAGGACGAATTGCATCACTTGTCAGCCCTAAGACCTTGGGCACGTTGCTGCATGTCTCTCTGAGCCTTAGTTTACTCATGGGCCAAAGGGAAATGAGAGCTTGTTTCCCATAGCATCACAATGAAAATTAAAAGCACAATATAAATGAATGGTATTTTTGTTGTATCCTCTGGGGTTTGCTGTCTTACATATGATGATCTAAAATAAAAGTTGCTAAAGCTATATAAATAATGTTTCATACTGATTGATCTCCTTCCAGTTTATCTTTTAATCCATGGGGTATGAATTTCAGATTAGGGCTTTGATAATTTGTTGCTATTGAATAAACGCAAGAGAAAGGACACTGAGGAAATCTAAATAACATTCATTTATTTATTCACTTATCAACTCATTCATTCACTGATATTTATTATGTTTCTATGATATAGAAGTACTTAAAGTGTAAAGATGAATATGATAAAGTTCTTGCCTTTGTGTAAAGAGATATCAAATTTAGTAGTTGTGATGTAATATGTGTTATAATGTAGGTATGTTTAAAACAATGGGGGGTCTTAATAGAGAAAGATGGCAACTCTGTCTGGGTCGAGGAATGAGACAGTGAGGATGGGAGTGAAAGACAGGCTTGCCTCAGAGTTCTTGTTTTCTAGCAGCTGTGGTCTGAAAGAGAAGCAGGTACACACAATTTTAACAAGGAAAATGCTTTGGTAAAGGTCTGTACATATGTGCAGATTTGTACTTTGAGAGCACAGATGAGTAAACGTCTGGGGAAGGTGGAAAGTCTTCACTGTGAGGGAAAAATAGCTCCAAGAATGCTTTATAGAGGGCCTGGTCTCTCCCAGGCTTGTGCCTAGCACTTTACCAAGACTAGCTCCCTCCGTTATCATGGACAGTATTGCCTGCTAGGTAAGAGCACATTTTTTGAAAACCCTACAAACCCAGATTTTTATCCTAGTTTCTCAGAACTTACTAGTTGCATTACTTAAGATACTTAGCCTCTAAACCTTTTTGTCTGTAAAGGAGGAATAAACATATTACCTCTTTAAAAAGTTGGCATTTGGATTAATGAGAGTGTAGACAGAGCAATTACTCTAGTGCCCAGCACGTGTAGCTTCTGTAGTTGCTCTTGTTGGAGCAGTAATGGCAGGAATAGGAATAAGAGCAGCGGAAGGAGTGGAAGCCGGTCAAATGGGTGAGGTCAGTGTCATTAGTCTCTTTTTAAGTGCAGGGAAATCAAGTCTTTGCGAGCTCAGCTGAGGAGCTTGCTCAGGGCTGGTAGTGACAGAGCCATGATTAGAACCTAGTGTGTTATCTTACTCCAAAATCTAAGCTCTTAAACACTGAAGGAAGTTAATGGTGAGCTGGTTTGAAGGAGCAGGAATATGTCAAAATAAATGAAGATGATTAGTTTTTGAAGGCCCGGGATGCCCTACCGTGCCAGTTGAAAAAGGAGCATCCATAGTTTAAAGATATTTGTTCATTTTACTGCAAACCAGATCCATGATAGGAGCTTAAAAATTAACAGTTTGATGTACACAAGGAGCCTTTGTGTTAACTGAGCAAATTCTTTCAATTTCTCCCTGCTCTGAGATATGAAAAATGTGTGAGTCAGCTCAGGCTGCTATAACAAAATGCCAGGACTGGGGGGCTTAAACAAGAGAAATTTATTTCTCACAGTTCTGGAGACTAAGAAGTCCAAGATCAAGGTGCTGCTAAGATGTTTCATTCTGAGGTCTCTTCTCTTGGCTTGTAAGTGACTGCCATCTTGCTGTGTACACATATGGCCTCTTCTTTGTGCACAGAGAGAGAGAGCAAGCTCTCTGGTCTCTCTTCTTCTAAGTACACTAATCTTATCACATCAGGGTCCCACCCTTATGACCTTGTTTAAGTTTAATTGCTTCCTTAGAGATGCTGTCTCCAAATACAGCCACACTGTGAGGTAGAGCTTCAACATATGAATTTTGAGGGGACAGGAACATTCAGTCCATTAAAAAAAAATGAGGTCACACATTTCTAGTTATATACCCAGAACTCGTCTAAAGCAGATGTAAAAAGTAGTTTGTATGTGTTATGCACATATGTGTTTTTCAGGAGTGAAAAACTCATGTTTCTCTTGGTGAAGCTGTTTTTCAAGTTCACAGTGTTCTAATTTTATCACTTCTTGCTTAAGTTTAAAGCCCATCCTTTTGGGCATGTACATCTTAACTTGTTATGGAGCAATATTTCATATTGATGTGAGTGTCGTCACCCAGGCTTAACAAAGCTTTGTCAGCAATAGTCTGTCTCCTCTTGCAGGCTTCCTCACTCCGACGCCTTGGACCCTGGTCTTGCAGAGCAACAGAAGTTCTCAGGGGGAGGGAGGTATTGTGGGATGAGTCTGGACCTTGTGTCAATAGACTATGTTCGAATCCTTGGGCAAGTAACTCCCTTTCTCATAACCTCAGTTTCCTTTCCTAGAAAAGGAGAGATTATCCACCCATTGGGTTAATATGATCATCAATAATAAGTGGTAATTATTATCATCACAAATTGTAATAGTCAAAAATAGTATTCTCGAGCGAGCCCTGTGGTTAAAGTTCGGCCTGCTCTACTTTGGTGGCCTGGATTTGGTTCCCAGGTGTGGAACCACATCATTCATCTGTCAATAGCCACATTGTGGTGGCGGCTCACGTAGAAGAACTAGATAGACTTACAACCAGAATATACAACTATGTACTGGGGTTTGGGTGAGGAAAAAAAAACAGAGAAGAAAATTGGCAACAGATGTTAGCTCAGGGCGACTCTTTCCCGGCAAAAAAAAAAAAATAGTATTCTTGTCTTTTGTGCCAAAAGGGCTGAGTGACCAGGAGTTTAATACAAAATCTTGCTTTTTGAAGATTTTCTTAAAAAGCTAGCTTGCTGAATTTTTGACCTCCTACTCCTTTCCCAAAGGAGACAGCAACCTGTCAAGTATGCCTTCACCTAGAGACCTTGTCATCTATGGAAGATCCGGGTCTGTGACCCAGGTGGCCAGCTTTGACCTGCCCTCACTTATGAGGATCCTGCCAGCTCTGGACCAGGGCTCAGCTTCTGCTTTCCACATCTTTCCCCTTACTTATTACTGACATACCCAATTAATGACACACTGCCTGGCTCTGAGCATCTCCTCTGACTACATTCCTGAAGCTCTGCCCCTGCTCTTTTTCTCTGACTCATCATTACTTACAGGTGCCGATAGTCAGACGGGAGTTGGGCTCTGTTCCCTGGAACTTTGTGCTGTATTTGTCTTTCTCACCCAC
This sequence comes from Equus przewalskii, assembly GCF_037783145.1. Taxonomy (NCBI): domain Eukaryota; kingdom Metazoa; phylum Chordata; class Mammalia; order Perissodactyla; family Equidae; genus Equus; species Equus przewalskii. Next base: position 55,215,282 of record NC_091849.1, read on the forward strand.
GTTTGCCCCATATTTTAGTTGCTTCCTTACCACTGTGTAGTCTCCATTTTATTTCCTCCATGCCACAGGGCCAGTGCCATGCTGTGGAAGGTACTACACCTCTCCTGGAGGCCAGTGTGAGCTGCTGCCGTCACTCTTGTGGATGCACATGTTGGAAGAAAAAAGTCTCCATTTCACTGTGAAATACTTGAAAATCCATGGGAAAATGATAATGCATGTGTAAAAAAGTGGAAAATGGATCTCAGGACAGTGATTTTACTTCAAAATATATCTGCAGGAAGGTAAACCAAAAATAAATGCATTCTAATGGTTGATTTTATCTCAATAATTCAAGCTGTTATGCAACAAACACCAATGCCATTAGGAATAGCTCAACACCACCTTGGGGTGAGCTGGTTGATGCAGTGGTATTTCAAGGTGCTAAAAAAGACATTGATTTCTTTGGGTGAGAAGGTAATTGTACCTATTTAACTGCATTATGTAGAACTCGTGTGTGATTGGCATGTATGAACATACACAATCACTCATGCTTAAATGTGTTTGTTGAGTCCTATACCAGAAAGTATTGTCCTGGCTAGGAAATACAGAGATAAATAATACACAGTAAATTCCTCTCAATGATATTACGTAGAGTTTAGTTTGAAGGACATTTTATTCTACTCGGTGTAGAAAGTGACATGCCACAAAAAATGTGAGAAATAAAATGCTACAGGACTTTGCAAAGGAGTAGAGTCTGGATCATTTTCATTTGAAAGTATCATTCACAAAACTTAGAGGCTGAAAAAAACAACCATTTATTTACAATTTGGACAAGCATCAGTAGGAATGACTAGATTCTGCTTTGAGTGATGCTGACCGGGGGACTGGAGGATCTGAGATGTTTTCATCCGCATGGCTGGCACCTTAGCTGTGGTGATTGGGGTGGACTGGCCTTTATCTCTTGCCCTTCATGGTCTCTCATCTCCAGAGCCTCTCCTCACCTTACAGCCATTGTCTCTAGCCAGGCAATTAGACTTTATGTGGTTGCTGGATTCAATGAAGGTGAAAGTGGAAGCTGCCAGGGCTAGTAAAGCCTAGGCCTAGATTGGCAAAGTTTTACTTCTGCCACATTCCATTGGTCAAAGCAAGTCACAAGAGTAGGGCTTATTCAGAAGGAGAAGAGCTAGCATGTGTGTACAGTTATGAGGAGAATTGCTGGTGGCCATCTTTGGAAACAATCTACTGTACTGGCCCTGATAACATTTGTAGAATTGGAGCATATGGAAATGTCAAGAAAGAATACTCTTTGTAGGAAACAAATAGGCTAAGCAAAGGCTTATCAGTGAGAAAGAATGTGAAAGACAATTGCTGAGTTTGTTTGGAGTCTAGACTGAAGGTTGATGGAGGTTGGACTCTGGAGACGGGTCCACAGCCAAGGAGTCTCTCAATGTCCTTCGTAGACCTTTATGTGCAGCCCCTCCTGCCCGTTCCTGGGATCCATTTGTTTTAGATCTGCTCTAAGTCCCAACTAAAGTAATGTAGCATGTCTTTTTATTCTTAACCAAATTTTTGTTAATTGAAAAATAATGTATGTACATTGTCAAAAACTCATGAGAATAAGGGGTACACAGTGAAAATGTTTTATTCCCAGATCTTTAAACCCTACTCAGAGGCAATCACCATCAACAATTTCTCCTGAATCCTTCAAAAGATAATCTCTGCATAGCCAAAGGATGGATAGATAGATATCTAAATATATATGTATATACATAATGCATATATATCCCTTTTGTACACATATAGGGAGCATAAACTCTAGGTTATTTGGCCTATTGCTTTTTTTTTCACTTAGTAACGTATTGTGGAGATGCATAATATCAGCACATATAGACATAACTGCTTTCTTAAACAGAAGGAAGTAACTCTTTATGATAATTTTTTAATGACCGTGAATTTGTTATGAATTAATAGGGATCAAACACATACTTGTAGAGAAGGAAGAAATATCACACTAATACCTTGATGCTCCTCGTATAGACAGTGGGAATGTAAAGAGATGACAGCGGCCAAGCAAAGATGGTAAGTAAATAGTGTTTTAGCTGTCAAGGCCAAATGTACCCAGGCGTCCATAGCTGTTTACTGGAGATAAAAAGTATTTATGGTACTACCATTAGAGAGAATGTTTGGAAATTCACAAAACCCACTAAAGTCACAAAGAGGGAGGGAAATGCTGCAGAGAGGGCAGGCACATTCCAGCGGTCTCCCTGGTTCACCTTCTCATGGAGCCCTCACCTCCATGGGCTACCTACTCTATTTCTTTCTCTCCTTTAACTTGGGCAAGTGAGAGTCGGTTACATGGGGAGAGTGCAGAGAAGAGATGCAAAGTCCTTTACAGGCATATATGGACCTTTCAAGTATTTGATTTTGCTAGAAACACTGGCTTCCAATAGATCTTGGATGAAGTTTGCTTTTAATGTCAAAATTTTTTTCAGAGGTCCTTGGTTATGTAATATTGCTATATTGGCCAGATGTTTAAAAAATTTTCCAAACCTGAGTCATTACTAAATTATGAAACCTACCAGGTTGTTTTAGCTGATTTCTTCTGCGCAGCTGGTCTGGCCCATGGAAACTTAAACCTACTAGGAGAAATAGAAGAGATTCATGAATAACAGTTCATATAGGAATAACAATGTAATGCAGATGTTGTAGGAATCATAGATAAAATAAGTAACTAAGGGTTCAGAGGAAGGGTCTTTTTCTTCAGAAGCATGAAAAGAAGCCTTTATGGAAGAAATTGGATTGGAGATGGATCTTAAGGTTGTGGTAGGATTTCCATAGGGGAAAAAGTTTGGGAGAGAAACACTACTTACTACATAGATGTAAAGACATAAGCAGAAGTGTGAAAGGAGGAAGTAAATAAAGCAATAATAATATTAATGTTAATACTTGTCGTTTATTGAGTACCTATGATGTGCCACAAATTAGTCAGGGTGTTATAACACTATTTTTAATACTTACTACATCCTACAGGAGAGATATGGTTGTCCCTGTTTTATAGAAATGTAGAAATTGAGATTCAGGTTTAATAATTTGGCCGAGGTCAAACAGCTACAGTGCAGAAAATCCAGAACTTGTGTTTATATCTGCCTGACGCTAAAGCTTTTGATATTTTTAGGATGTTCACACTGGACAGGCTAAGTAAAGAAAGTTCCAAGAGCAGGCAGTGGTCAGCCATGTTCAATCCTACTGAGAGGTCAAGTAAGAAGACCAAGAGCAGAACTTTGGAGATGACAACAGGGAGGTCGCTGTTGGCTTTAAGAGGATGGGTCTCAAAGTTTTGTTGAGGCTGAATTCTTGATAGAATGGATTCCAGAGAAAACGGGAGGTGAGAAAGTGGAGACGTTGATTATAGACAAATCTTTAGAGGAATTTGGCTACAAAGGGAAGCAGGGAAACAACGCAGTGACTGGACAATGATTTAGTGTCAAGGGAAGGATTTTTGGTTTTATGTTTTGTTTGTCGATAAGAACGATCCAGTAGAGAGGGGAGAAATGAGGATATGGGGAGGGGGATGTTTGGAGGATCAAAGTCCTTGAGTAGGTTGTGCTGGCTGGGATACAGAGCACTAGTGGAAGAGTTGTCTGTAGACAGGAGCGGTGAAAGCTTTTTGTAACAGCAGAGGGCAGAGGACCTGGACACAGGGGAAGGCTGATGGTTTTGGTGCTGGAAAGCCAGGAAGGTCTCCTCTGATTTTTCGTTCTCAGTGAAATAGGAAGCAAAGTTATCAACTGAGAGGAGGGGCAAGAGTATGGGAGTGAGTCGCACTGAATCTACTGCATTCTCTGTCCTCTTGTGAAAATCACAGTGTGAAGTCTGGGCTGCTTGCTTTGTGGAGGAAGCACAGCCCCAGGAAGAGAAGAAAAAGGCTGGAGTCAGCAATGCTGAAAGAAGAAAATCCTACAAAAGCCTGGAGAGCATCTCTACAGACACAGATCTGAGTAGCCCAAAGTGAAATGAAAAAGAGACTCCAAAGTATATAAATCATCTTAGATACTGACGGTTAAGCATCCATAGGGCATCAGGCAGGAGGAATGAAACCTGCTGGCTCTGAGAGAGTAAGAGCAGCATGATTCTCCAGCTTGTGTTTCCACACGTGAAACGTGGCTAACGTAGCATTTGTTGAGTTCGGTGACATGTTCTGTAGGGGCTTTGCAGGAGGGGGCGGAGCAGCAGGGGGGCTTCCAGCAATAAGTAAGAGAATGCACATTTATCCTAACTGTAGTGAGAAAACATGGAAATGTAGCTATGGAATGAGGATGAGATTTGAAAATTTGTGAATACAAGTTTGTATTTATAATCTGTTCCAGATGATATTCTAAAAATGTATCACTCATCAGAAATTTGCTTCTTTATTCAAACATTTGAAAAATTATATTATACAAATGTGTTGCCTAAGATTAGTTTACATATAACATTCACTTACATAGTGCCTACAATGTATCTGGTACAAAGGGCTTTATGTGTATTAACTCATTTAATAGGAACAACTCAATGAGTTACATACTGTTATGATACCCATTTTACAGATGAGGGAACTGAAGCATAGATGCCTGCTAGGATCACACAGTATGCAATGGGTGGAGTTAGGCTAGGTGGAGTTAGGCTATAAACCCAGACTAGCTCTGCCATACTGTATTATCTACTAATTAAGGACATTATGCACTAAGCATATTAAAATAAAAATCCTAGATCAAAAGGTAGACATAGGACATAGGGAGAAATAATTGCACCAGGAAACTAGTGCAAGGACCACTAACAGTATCTCTGAGTTTCTTAGAATTTAGGATGAAAACTGAAACATGATTTGCAAACCTGCAGATTGAGCATGCCTGCTGCCTGTGGATCAATTACAGTAGGAACCGGTTTGTAATGACACGTGATACATGTTCTGGGCTGAATTGTATCCTCTCAAAATTCATATATTGAAGTCCTAACTGCAAGTATCTCAGAATTTGACTGTATTTGGACATAGGGTCTTTAAAAGGGTGATTAAGTTAAAATGAGGCCCTTAGCAAGGGCCCTAATCCAAGCAGACTGGTATTCTTATAAGAAGAGGAAATTCGGGCACACAGAGAGACCCCAGACAGGCGCACACACACAGAGAAAAGGCCATGTGAAGACATAGCAAGAAAAGTGGCCATCTGCAAACAAAGGAGTGAGGCCTCAGGAGAAACCAACCCTGCTGACATCTTGATCTTGGACTTCCAGCCTCCAGAACAGTGAGAAAATAAATTTCTGTTGTTCAAGCCACCAGCCTGTGGCATTTTGTTATGACAGCCTGACTTGACTAATACAATGGGAGTTATAATTTTGGAACAAAACAGTTTAGCTGAACCTCAGGGCAGAAGTAGGAATTTCGATCAAGTTGTTCATCAGTGGATGTGTAGGGAGAGAGCTTTCAGCCACATCGTCACCTCTGTAGAACCAGACAACCCTGCAGCAATCCAGGCACAACCGTTGAAATCCAGTGGTGCTTATGTTAACTACAATTTATGTCCTGGCAATTTTCCCCTGTGCATTTCAAAGAAATGCAGGGGAAAAAGCAGAAGACACTTTGACATTAACTCGATGACCCTGCGTTATGTGTTTCTTTGCAAAAAAAAAAATGATTTTAATGATTTTTTTCCCCTGTCTCTGCTTTTATTTTAGCCACACACTTTTGTATAAGCAACTTGCAGAAACGCGTTCTGAAAACTGACATTTTCAGACAGGTCCAGGCACCGCGTGGGGCGCCGGAGCCACCCTCTCGGCCGTTGACCTCGGCCTTTCCCTGCTCCAAGTTCCGGTCGCAGTGGGAGATTTGAACTCATTATGAAATGGAATTTGGCTTTCAGAACTGGGTACCATATGTCTTCCTGGGTGATAAGGTTGACGTTTGCATCCATTGAAAATACATAAGTCAAGTCATTCTTGTGCTAATACTCCAGGGAAGAACCTGCAGCTGACTTAAATCCAAGCACTGACAGGTAGCCGCCCCGGCATCCTGCAGATTTTCACATCAGTGCATCTTCCAGAAGGTGTAATGCAAGGCAGTCATGCTTTGGAATTTTGAAAGAGACAGTAAACAAAGAGGTAAAAGGAAGTCAGGATTTTTGCTTTCTCTTCTTCTTTTGTCTCTCTTGCTCACACTGCTCACTGAGAGAGACTTTCCTCTCTATATAATTTTCATTTGCTTCTGTTTTACAGACAGTACATTTCTCTACAGCAAATTTAAAAAAAATCCACTTGTGCCCTGTGTTAATTGAAAAATGTGACTGTTACATTCTAGCAACATAGAGTTGAGAAAAATGCCTTGGCTGAGGTTTCTCATTGCTCACCACATTCAATCAGTGATCTGTTAGGAACGTAGAGTAACATTTTCTGGAGGTACCAGAATAAAAAGTGAGTAGAAATAACCATTTGTTTTATTTTATGACTAATATGACCCTGATACAGTTAAAGTACCCATATGCAATTATAAGGTATAATGATGCCTATTAACTTACACTTATTTTTTAATTATTTTAGATCTTAAATGTACTCGAGTTCTTGCTCTGTTATTTATTTGACTTTTATCAAACCATCTTACACCACCATCACAGTGACAATATATCCATTGTCCTGCAACAGTGGAAATAACATTCTTTAATGATTTAGCGATCAGTTATCCATCTTGGATCTTTGGACAAGAATGTGATCGCTTATCATTTTCACTCGAGGACAGGAAGTGGCGGGGGGGGGGGGGGGCGGAGATTTAATAACCCTCCAGTTCATCAACTTAGTGTTAATTGGGTATTTGAATGTCTAAGACTTCTCTTTTAAGCACTGAAAGCATAGGGAAAAATTTAGCCTTTATTTTGTTACATTCTTTCAATGCAACCAGGCTGAAGACTTTGCACAGTACAGAAACAAAACGGCGTGGGGCTGTGGGAAAGCAGTGGGCAAGGAGTCAAGAACCCTCTCATTTTGTTTCTGCTGCTGATCTTCTGCGTGGTCTTAAACAATTTACAAGGCCTACCTCATTTTCTCATTTTCTTCATCTATAAGTAGCAGCAGTAAGACTGCCTATCTACTGTTTCTGTGATTAAATTAGGTAATGCATGAGAAAGCTCTTAGAAAATATATTATATAAGCTTTCTAACTATTAATTCGAGGTTTATGCATTGCTTAACCTGAATGGTGAGTTAGCCTAAGCATAAAAAGATTCTTTCCTAAGTGGTAGTCCTTCCCCAGAACAAATGCTGGACTCTGCCTGATTACTTCCTTTTTATTTTAGTATTATCCTTTAGATTAGAAAACCGTATTCACAGAGTCTTGTTTAATTTTCTGTCATCTTTTACTGGGCAGGTGCCTTGGTGTGGTATGTTCTTGTAGGTGACTGAATGCATTTGAAATGAATGAATCACCCAGTAAATGCAGATATGTTCAAGGTATCTGATTCTCAAGAAAGGGAAAGGAAATTGGACAATAAAGTATTGTAAAATAGCTTCATGCTACATCATTTAAAATAAGCACTGATTGATTCTCAGTTATAGTGTAGACTGAGAAGACAAAAACTATCTCCCCCAATTATTTTGTTTTATTGATTATTTCAATTATTTATTATAATTTATTTAGCATTCTAAAAATTATTCTCTACTGCTGTTTCGCTTTGTCAAAGAGACCTGGAAGAAACAGGTGTAGCTGCTTTGTGAGACGCTTGGATGCACAGGTGGAGGATGCTGGGCGATGGGCAATTGTTAGGAGCTGAAGCCTTGGGAAATTCCACACGTTCTAGCTGCATTCAGGAGATCAGGAAAGACATTGGGATGAGTGTGTAAGGCAAAAACACCAACGTGAGACTGAATGGATGTGTCCTAATCAGCTTTAAAATGTGAAAATAGAGCTTTCCTTCACGTAATGGAAGATTCAGAAGATACTGCTTCCTTCCCGCTTCCACCCATCCCTCCTTCATTCTTTCCTTCCTTCAGTCCTTTGGCTCATTTTTACTCCTTCCTGGGTTTATAAACCATTACATTTTTCCACTAGTCCACAACCATTTCCTTTTGCTTTCAGGGAAGTAATTTCTCTCCTTTGGAGAAGAATCTGTGGAGACTGGTCTTGTCCACCATGTCCTTTGGCCATCTCCTTGCCATTGATATTACTGAGATTTATCAGTGCTTCACAGGATATGGCTTTTCATTCTTTTTGCTTTTTTGCTGATCCTTAGGTCATTGACTAAGGATAACCAGTATCATCACCCAGATAATATTGAATCACCTCAATAAAACATGAATGTCAGTAGCTGTCCATATCACAAAAATTGCTTCTCTCTTTTATCCATGATAAGTTGACCTGGAAGGTAGAGTTATGTGCCTACGAGTACACTCTGCCCGTGATAGATGTTTTACTTCAATGGAAAAGATAACTGGAGTTTTGAAAAATGAAATGCTTGATAGCTAAAAGTATTATAGATAATACTGTAAAGGTCTAATATTTTATGAGAAAATATATCAGAATCACGTCTGTTGGAGTTTTGAGCTCCAGTTTCCAAGACTCTATTCTCTTTTCACAGATTGGATGTTGCCCACCCACAATGGGGAGGGCTATTTGCTTTATTCAGTCCACCAATTCAACTGTTAGTCTCTTCCAGAAACACCCTCACAGACACACACAGAAATCATTTTTAACCAGATATCTGGGCATCCCTTGGCTCAGTAAAGTTGACACATAAAATTAACCTTCAGAGTTATGTAATTTGCATTTGAGATATCAGTGGTATAGCATTACCTTTACAAAAAATTTAATTTACTTATAAAACTTTATATAATGTCTATATAATGATATCTCACAATAATTGCATTTAAATTGAGAGTTGTCTGACATTAATTTTTCTGTCGCTGAAAAATAAAATGTAATAAACATCTTATCAAAAAATTGGCATTAGAATATTTTATGCACATCAGATTTTATTATTTCAATGATTTTTATTCTTGTTGCTCCATTCTACACTTGCTTATCTGAATTTATTATCCACTTCTCCCTCTATATATGTGTGAAACCGTTTCCTGGTCCATCAATGTGTTATAATCTCAGTGTAATGAAATTTTTAATTGGCCTCCGCTATCTGAAACCATGGCTCAATTTTCTTGCACTGTAAGATGAGTTTTTTCCCCAAATATAGATGTTTCTGGGGACTTAGCTATTTGAAATATGCCCATTTTTAAACCTATGACTAGAATATAAATTGTTTCCCAACTATTGCGGAATTGTGCCATTGCATACAAATCAAGGACATAGATTTCTGAAAGCATATGTAAACAGCTCATTAATATAAAATGTATAATATAACTATATATGCAAATTGATGTATTATGAGGGCTAATACTTTGCACAGGTATTAAAATTAAAATATTTGAGTCAATATATGTGTGCACCATCAAATACCATACACTGCAAACTGTTTTGCCCTGAGATTTGCCTGACTCACTTTTACTTTCTCACCCTAAGTTCCCCGTTTATTAATCAATAGTGAAATTTAGTTAATGTAAATAACAATTCACTAAGAGTTAGAAAAACTAAGAGTACTAACTCAGACTATACCTCTGTGGCTTTGTCCAATCGCTGAAGCTCTTTCACCATCCTTGGTTGTGCAATCTCTGTGTCTCCCTCTCCTAGAAGCCCTGCCTTATCCTCTTCGTAGAAAGTGATGTCTCTTTTCTCTGCATTTTTTTCACAGTCTAGTTTTTGACCATAACACATACCACGTTTTCCTCTTTGTATTTTAATTTAGGTCTGTCTCCCTCACTAGATTATAAAATCTTAGTGGTCAGAGACCAGGCCTTTTCCTTTAGTGCCCCTCATGACATTTTAGGTTAAATGTTTAATGACAAATTGCTGAGTTCGAAACGTGGAAGGGTCTGGAATGGTACCCTGCTAGCAAGCTAACCAGTTTGCATGACACAGAAACATCAGATCTCTGGATCAGAGGACAGAACCTTTACTCACAGAATGTCTTGGCTCAGTCTTATGTCCCAAATCTGTGCAGGCCATGTGGAGAGAGCCAGATTTGCACCCCAGGAGAGGAACGTTGAAATATGAGACTTGGAGCATGTCTGACCAGCCTCGCCTTGGAAGCAGAAAGACAGCCTTTGCCTGGAAGGTAAACAAATCCTCTCTGGGAAGAGGAGGAGAAGGTCCCTCCTTCACCACTCTGGGGCGTGAACACATGGCTCTGGGGAGACGTGGCTCTTCCTCTCCCCAGAGGTCTCTAGCTGTAGGGTTGCTACTCGATCATCCTGGAACCCAGGTGCTGGCTCTTCACTCAGAAAGCTCTGATCAAGCAGAAACATGAAAATACTCATGGAACATTTTCTCCAAACACTTGTAAGTAAGGTGACATATAACACATAGTCCAAACTGTTAACGAAAATGAGAGACTTGTCACCTAAATTCAATGTGTGATCTGGATTGGATCTTTAATCTTAACAACAAATGGAAAATATTTCAATAAAGGACATTGTTGGGGCAATAGGAACAATTTTAATATGTATTATATATTAAATAATATTATCATGTGAAGGTTGAATTTCTTGAATTTGATAATCTTACTGAGGTCACATAAGAAAATGTTCTTATTTTGAGGATATACATGCTGAAGAATTCAAAGTTGAGTTGTCATGATGTCTATAACTTACCTTCAAATGGTTCAGGAAAAAAAAATATGTATTTATATGTGTGTATATAGACAGCAAGAGAAAGAGAAGAGAGAAAATGAATGGGACTGAATTGGAGCACTTTGGTGAAGAGTATGTGTGTATTCAACGTACTATTCATGCAACTTTTCTGAAGATTTAAACTTTTTCAAAATTAAAAGAAATTGAAAAAAGTTTACACTGGGAAGATAAGAGTAAGCTGGGGCCATGCCAGGCAAACCAGAAAGTAAGATGACCTTGTTTATAAAGCATGTTACCATGTGCCAAGTACTGTACTAGGCTCTGGAGACACAAAGCTGAGGCATTTGTTTTTCTTTTAAGGATCTCATCACATAGAGAAAAAAAATAGATAGGTGAACAAATTTGAAATTTGTTGTAGAGAAAATATTTTTGTGTCCCTGTGCAGTTAGGGACGTTCTAAACAAATTTTGCTGGAACTTGAGACCTGTGCTAAAAGATGGAGCTATGGAAAGAAATTTACAACTGCACCTATATAGCTGAGAGTTCCGCAGAGATTTACATAAGTCCAGAGGTTTGTGTTTACATTTCAAGGAGGGATGAGGCCTGGCACCTTGGAGACGTGTCTGGGTTGTCAAGCGGGAGACACTTGGCTTGTCTGGTTAGTGGAGAGGTTTATTTACATACCAAAGGTTAGAGTTAGAATCCAGGATTCCTCCTCTTATCCCATTTTCAAGATTCTCTCACTAGGAGAGGGGGCAGCAAATCCACAAAAGGTAGACAAAATTGATTTTTAAGCGTCCTTTGCCTGTGATGCAGACTCTGTTTGTATGTGTAAGACATTTGCTCTGCCTTTCACAGCATCGCCCCAGGGAGAAGAATTGCAGCAGTGCTAGTCTCTGTGAGCAAAGAGAAATCCATCTGTGATCTAGTGATGGGGCTGAGAGCAGGCCGCTCCAAGGTGTGCCACTCTGGTATGCGGACTATTTCGAGCTGAAGACAGTGAAGCCTCAAAAGACCCAGAAAGAGCATCTGACCTTCCCCCAAGCTGCCTAAAGAAATTTAAAATGAAGGTTGTCTCCAGGACAGGCCATCACCATAGATAACTATCTAGTACACTTGGGGGGATCCTTGCTAAGTCCACTCTTATCAAAGTCCTGCTTATCAAACTTCTGCATTCCGTCTCTATGTAGATTGTCTTTCTCACCTTTGAAGCCCCAGATCATTATGTCCTCCTTGTCCGTAGCTGAGGGTACTTAAACGGGTGGACTCAGCCAGATGGCCGAGTTACTCAGTTTACCCTGGGTTTCTCCCATGTATACAAGCTATTAAATTTTGTTTGATTTTCTCTTGCTAACCTGCCTCTTTGATTATTTGACCAGCCATAAGAACCTTGAGGAAAAGCGGTGGGGGGAATTCTCCCACTTCCCCGACACTAGAAAATCTAGTGTGTTCATTCGGGACCAAATTGATGAAGATGAAAATTAAAAACCCAACAGATATACATTAGAAGTTCTATAAAGTGAGAGTTATGAGTGTTCTGTAAACACAGAGAAGGAACTGCTACCGACCTCCAGGTTTGGTTGGATCTAGAAGACTTATTAGTTCTACAGGGAAGGAAAAGCTCACCCACAACAGTTTTCAATAAATGTGCATATGAACTGGAGCATGTGGCATGTTTCCCTTTTTAAATTTAAGAAGTGATACCTGTTCTTGTCTCTTCTCAACCTGAAGGATTCTTTGACAAGAATGACATAAGAGTAATATTACTTAGCAGACACGTAGGGGACAGCATGTACCGGAGAGCGAGCATTCACTGGCTTCATTCAGAGCTGGTCAGACCCATGAGAGATCAGACCTGTTGAATCTCACCTGTGGGAGATCGAACTTGTTAATTAAAATCTGACTATCAGTTTCGATATCTTAAAAAATGGAATATTAATGTTTAGTTCGAAGAGTTAGTGTAAGAGCCAAATGAAATAACCCATGTTAAGTGCTTGATGCTGTGCTTAGAGATCAATTGGTGCTAAATGAGTATTTGTTCTCTTGCCTCCCTTTAGTCCTTCCTTATGCCGCTTGGTAAAAGGCCATCACAGTTACAAAATTGAGCACTTGAAAGACATTATTTTATTATTTACTTGTTTGTGCAAATATTTCATTCCTGAAATGGGGCTTTGTAAACATTATCTTATGTTGGGGATTGACTACATGTTGTGACCATGTAAAGAATAAGCTCGCTTACATGGGTGCCGTTAGACTTTTGAGAAATCTTGAAGGAACCACAGGACTCGGGAGCATATGTTATCAGTTATCTTTATTCAGAATTGCAAATAGTCTGACTGTACTAGCCACATTCTAAACTGTTTTTAGCTTAGAATAAATTAATGACAGAGAAAATGTCATTTTACTTTTCTTCATTCAGAGATGTGTACACTTTATTGAAATTATTTAAATATCCCAGTAGACACTTTTCTCGTTGAAGTTTCTATAGATATGCAATCTGAAAAACATAAGATATACAGATTTCTCCAAATATTTGCTATGAAGATATTCTTTTTCTTTTTTTCTGCTACCAGGATGATCAGAGTCTTTTTAGCAGTAGAGCATTGTTTGAGGACACCTCAGAGGAGCTGTGAAACACAGACTTCAAGCATTCCATATTTGCAAAGCTAAGAACTTGTGGGCTTTCAGAGTGATTTAGTTGAATCATGTTTGGCTTTAGGAATAGGAGCTGAAAGTCATCTATAATTTGCTGATTACATGGGCTGGTCTTTTTTCCTTCTCCCATCATTGTTTATGGTTTAACACCCATGGGCAGAAATAGTCCCACAGACAGAACAGAGAGTCATGTGCACATATTGATGGGAGAATGGAAGGAAGACCACAGAGGGCAATGATGTAACTGTTGTAAAGAATTTTTATATAAGACCAGGTAAAACAAAAATACATGCTATTATGAGTGGGCAAGAGTAGACTATTCATCAACTATTCTCTATGCTGTTAATTCAAAGTTTTCTGATGTAGTAAAACCACTCAATTTTCTATAAATGGATTGCATTAGCTGGATTCATTAACACCTTTTTCTATTTGATTTCATGGGCCAATCAAATGGAGCTTTATATGTGTTGTTTGAATTGCCTTGAATGCAAAACTATTTGAAAGAATGTTCAGTTCATGTTTTAGAACAGAAGACAACAAGTTAATTTAACGTTATGAATAGCAGTCAGTCATCATCAACCTAGTCACCCACGGTATTTTGCTTCTGCTCTCTTTCCTTGCTGTCTCCTTGTCAGAGCCCTCTCACTCAATGGCAACTTGAAGAAATTAAATAGGGGAGGAAGGCTGGAACATTCTGATTAGTCTTTCTAGCAACCCTGGATCTTTTTACTATGACACAGCCAAGAAATCTGTCTCTCCTTCTGTCACATCTCTAAAAATTTCTGGCTGGTAGAATTATTCTATCACGTAAATCATTTGACAGAAGGATCCTAAAATATCAGGAGCCAAAGGTTTTCCACTCTAAAGTTGGGACACGGACATAATCCATCCACTTGATCCCTCTCATAAAATATGTATGTCTGAATTCTCTTCCTTTAATTAGTTCTGAATTTATTTTCCTTGACAGTTACTTTAAAAGATTTCCCACTGAAAGATTTTTTTTCTGTTTCAGCATATCAGGAAATGTTCATCTTTGTGATGCTGACTAGCGCAGGTTAAGTTTTTTTTGATTTTATTAAGATTATGATAGTTTACAACCTTGTGAAATTTCAGTTGTACTAGCACAGGTTAAGTTTTTATCTTCATGATATTTATTTGTTCTTCCAGAAAATATTTATTGAGATTCTGCTATGTGATTAGCACAGTCTCTGCTCTCAGGGAACTTCTAGACTAGTGAAGTGACAAAGAAGAACACATGCTGTGCATTGAGTGCTGTGACAGAGGTAAGGGAGCACACAGAATGGACGTCTAATTCAGTCTTTATGGTGTCAGAGAGGAAAGTCTGTGGTCTCAGTTGATATCTGAAGGATGAAGAAAGTTATTCCCAGGAAGAGGTGGGAAGGGTATTTCAAGCAGAGGGTACAGAGTGTGCTGGAGTCCAAATGAAAAGATGAGAATGAAGACATGGCAATTTGGGGGATGGGAGCCTGGGTGGTGGAGGGAGAGAAAGAAGAAAAAGAAACTGGAGAAATCTGCTGGGTAGACATGTCAAGGGATTTTCGTCTCATTGATTTAGAGGCTCTGTCCCTGGTACTGAGTGGTTCGACATGTCTTGACCAACTCCTTGGAAGTCATAAAACTTAGTTAACATCACAATAGTTTTTGAGCTAACTTAAGCTAGTTAACTAAGAATGGTCTTAGTTAACTAAGAACTAAAATAAACTAGTTTTCACAAAGATTATTTTAGTAAGTTATCTCATATTTGTATTACTAATTTATTACTCATATCTGAACAAATATGAATTTCAACCAATCATTTTACATTAGACATTTCTCATAATTTAAGGTTCAAAATGGAGCAAATCATGAATCATCTTTGCTGTAATAGAATTCAATTTTTTAAAAACTTGTGCTGATATAAATTAATATAGCTGGCTCTGTATGCCAGAATATACACAGAGTACATATGATAAATAGGTTCCATCATATTGCTTTTCTTCCTAGAAAACTACTTAGCTTTATTTTATAAATTGAAACCATTAGGTAAGGCCTTCGAATGGCTGGACTGGATTTTTCTTCACTTAGTCTTGCATGCGTGCACACTTAATCAGATCATTCTATAGTAGTTTACATGAATTTGCATAGGCAATTGGTCTATGATTGCTTGCACACCTTATATGTCCGTAATTATAATGACTGTTCTGCCTATTACCAACCATATTAAAGAGTCCATATAATGAATTAAATAAGGTCTCCTATTGTGCAGTTCATTAGCTATAGTCCTGGTCTATCCAGCTATAAGAAAAAACAGTCTTGGGAAAGGAATTAACTAATGTATATGGACATGGTCATTAGTTATGGAACAGGCCTACTCTTTAAAATGCTTTGTCAAAGCAAATGTTTCAAGCCAGTGAATTCTGCTCTTTCAAGGGAATTTCCCCGTATAAAAAAGTAATATCTTGCTTCTACCAATGGTACCACATTTAGAGACCTATTCTGCCTCCTCTTAAACTAATTTATGTAAACAAACAACTCAATTTATTCAAATAGTAGACAAACTAGAACATTTAAAGACAAGCAACACTATAATCTCTGAGTTTGTTTCCCAAGGTCAAATTTGTCTAATGTAAATTTTGGATGGTGCGTCAATAGAATCTGAATTACTTTTGGGCAAAATTTAGTAGAAATCTTGTTTTTGTCACTTCCTCCCCTTGCTGTTCCCATCCACATCTAAGCTCTAAATGTCCAGTGCTGTATAGCAGACCCTAGACTCCCAGACACTCCCCGGGAGACTTCTCTTTATTCTCTTTCCTTAGTGGTCTCAAACTCTGGGATATTTCCCCCTAAGTTCTTATTGTGAAATTGGCATGATTATATTATAATCAAAGGACTAATTTCTGTGATGTTCCAAGAGTTCACACATATTGGTAACACAGACATTGTAGTTGAAAATCATCAAAATGTAAGAATAAGCAATTTGCAGAAAAATTAAAATCCTACTGAAAGAGAGTCAGTGTTATTTATAGTTAAATAAATGCAAATTAGGACAATGGTATACTTTTTTCACCTACCAGATTGGCAAACCTTCAAAAAGTTTAATAATATCTGCTATTGATGCGTGTGTGGAAATAACTATTCTCATAAACTATGAGAATAGTGAACATGTAAGCTAATGCAACATTGCTTTTGATAATTTGGCAGTATTATTCAGATTTCAAAAATGCTCACTGCTTTCTACTCAGCAATTCTACTTTTAGGATATTATCCCCAACATAAACTCACACAGCATCATTTGTAACAAAACAAACAAAAGAGACAAAAGAAAAAGCAGAAACAATATAAACTGTAGTACATCCATTTAATTGAATATGATGAAGTAATTAGAAAGAAGATCTGTATATATATATTTTTTTTTTCTGGAAATATTTATGACATATTATTTGGGAAGAAAAAACAAGTTCTAATGTATGTGGCAGGAATTGGCCCAAGATTTCTTGCTGTGATATATAAGAAATATATATTTGATCTTTGTCTGTGTCTCTGGCACAGAGCTACTAAAACTCCTGTAATTCCCTAAGCGATGGGAGAGATAAAGGTGTTTTTTGTTGTGGTAATGAGATGACTTTTGGACAGCACCTAGGGATGGGGGCTGGGTGCCAGGAGAACCAACAAGGTGATTAGAGGGTTGGAACTTTCAGTCCCACTCCCCATGACCTCCAGGGAGGGGAGAGAGGCTGGAGATTGGGTTCAATCATCAATGGCCAATGATTTAATCAATCACGTCTCTGTAATGAAACCTCCATAAAAATCCAAAAGGATGAGGTTCAGAGAGCTTCTGCGTTGGCGAACACGTGGAGATTTGGGGAGAGTGGTGTCTGGAGAGCATGGAACCTCTGCACCCTTTCCCCAAACCTTGCCTTGTGCAGCTCTTCCATCTGCCTATTCCTGAGTTATATCTCTCACAATAAACCAGTAATATGGTAAGTAAAATGTTTCTCTGAGTTCTGTTTGCTGCTCTAGCAAATTAATTGAACCTAAGGAGGTGGTGGTGGTGGAGGAGGGTCATTGGAATTTCTGATCTATAGCTGGTTGGTCAGAAGCACGGGCGACAACCTTGCAATTGATGTCTGAAGTTGGAGGAGGGGTCAGTCTCATAGGACTGAGTCCTTAACCTGTGGAATCTGATGCTATCTCCAGGTAGACAGTGTCAGAATTGAATTAAATTGTAGGACACCCAGCTGATGTCAGAGAATTTCTTGGTGGTGTGGTAAACCTCCGTACACACACACACACACACACACTGGAACTGGGTGGAGAATCTTACTTGGACTCAGAGAAGTGGACTGGACCTTCTCTAAGGGTGGATATGGACCAAATTCAGGCTAAGGATAAATTACAGGAAAAATAGGGAAGAATCTGGAAATGTTTCCACTTGTTGATAAAGGATGAGATCTGGCTGAGATAAAGGTCCCTATTGGCCCCATACTGTACCCTGCTTCCTGTTTTAACTATTAGAGCAAGGACTTGATAGCTGGAGCTACAGCCTATTTCTCAAGACTGTGAAACCACAAGGCGGATGACAAAAAGCCAAGCTGCAGAGGATGGCAGAACAGAAAGAGTGAGGTCTCTGGATCCTTGTTGAGCTAGTAAATCAGTCCTGGAACATGTATCTTCATACATCTGGTTCAGTAAACAATAACTGTCCTTGTGATTCATGCCACTGTTAGTCACATTCTTGGTTACCTGCAACCAAAACCGTTTTTCCTTGATAAAATGTAGATAGTATGATCACATTTGTGTAAACATATGTTTGTGGTAGTACTTGTTAATTCATGAATTTAGTGAGCATTTTTTGAGTTTATCCACCTAAGGGACTATGTGACAGATACTGTTTAAAAACAGACATTACTGTCCTCATGTAGACTAGATTTTAGTATCAGAGAAGGGAAATCATCAAACAAACTATTATAAATTAGAGATACTGTATAGAGTAGTGAAACAGCATTATTCTTTAGATTATGCCTGGCCGTGTACCTTGTTTTGGCCAATGGGATGTTAACAAATGTGACATGAGCAACAGCCTTGAGTGTGCTCATATGGTTTGATTTGGCTTTTGTACTCCTGCCATTCACTGGAAGAAGAGCATGCTTTGGGTAGCTGCTGGTCCTAAATAGATTCAAGGCATGTGGAGCGGACCCGAATCCATCCTGAGGCCTGGAGCCCGGAGCCTAGAGTCCAGCCTTGTCCAATTGAAGCCAACTCATAGGTCTATGAGTGAGAAATAAGTACTTGCCATTGTCAGCCTCTGAGTTTTGAGGTGGTTTGTTACAGGCGTCATTGTGGCAATAGCTTCCTGATAGATGAACAATTCTTTCATGTGTTCCGTTAAGGGCTTGTGTTGCTTCTAGCATTATTTCTATGCAGACAACTTCTAATTCTATATATCGAACCCTTAACCCTCTTACCTTTTAAGCAATCAACAATATTTGGCAATGAAAACGGTACTTAGAGTGGGATTACACATAACTTACCCTCAGAGAAAGTGGGGATTTGACTGTGGAGCCAAGCAGAGGTGGGGAGAGTGAGGATCTCCCTGTAGCAAGAAGGAAAGTCAGCAGTCCACGGCCAGTAGCAACAAGAGTCAATGAAAAGAACTGTGCCCTCAAAAGGTGAGTGTGGGGAACTTGGAGCGTGCTGCCACACAGCAATCCCCGCAGAATAAAGAGTTAAGGGAAGTGGGATTGGATGCGGCTCTCAGACCATCAGGTGATGTCCATAAGAGAAAGGATGAGTGCAGTTCCCAGTTTCCAGGCAGGAAGCAGACCACCGTATGATTCTGCTGAAGGGATATCGTTCCTCCTGTAGCCAGGGCTTTGAGATTGCTGAACATCGTGGGGTGAGCATGCGTGCGTGCGTGCGTGTGTGTGTGTGTGTGGAATTGAAATTTCTGCTGATTTCCAGACCATTTAATGTTTTGCCTTTGCTGTGAAAGTTAATGTCTTCATTATCAAAAGCAAGACGGAGATATCTGGGAGAAGCAGAGATTCTAAACATTCAGTCCAGCCAAAAACACTTTGCTCTGTGTGCCTCCCCAAAACATCTACCTCACTGTGAGATGTATTCAGTCATGCGGATTAAATACTTCAAGCCTTAGAGGGATTGAAACACCAGAGTAGAAAAGTAATAAAAAAAAAAGCTATGCTTTTGTCAATGATTATATAAATAAACGATTATATACAAAAGGCAATGATAGAAAACTGCATACACTGCTACTGTGTACAGCAGCTTCCCAGCCATGCTTTATCGTTACAATCACGTGCGGCTCTTACTAAGCACACAGAGTTCTGGTTCCAGCCCAGACTAACTGAATTTGATTTGCTACACGAGATGAATCAGTATGTTTAAAAGATACTCCAGGTGAATTACATGATCAGGTCAGTTTGAAAAATGATGGTTTCTTAGGTTTTTATCGCATAGCAATGATTTTCAACGTGTGACTCCTGGACCAGGAGCATCAGTATCTTCCGAGGACTTATTAGAAATGCCAAGTCTCGGGCCCATCCCAGACCTACTGTGAGAGAAATTCTGGGAGGGAGGCCCAGCAATCGGTGTTCATACAAGCCCTCCAGGTGATTCTGATTAAGGCGAAAGTTTGAGACCCACTGTTCCACAGATTTCAAATGGTGAAGAATAACACCTGGGTGTGCCTGCAACAAATCTGAAGTGAAAAGGGTCCATACTTGGAGATGTTAGACTCTATGACAGAGAAGCTGCTTTTAAAAATAGACCTTAACACTGCCTCTGTAAACAATATATGAACACACAACTTTGGGATTTTCTCCTGTTGGGAAGAGAATGCTATTCAGCCCATCAGTTGAATGGCTGCTGCGTGCCTGGCACTGACTGAGCGCTTTTCCTGCACGGCGTTATCATTGAACTCCAGGTACCGTGAGTACTTCATGGAGGAGTTGGCATTTTAGTGGGAACTTGGAAGGTAACTAGTGTTTCAACAGATAGAAAAGGGGGAAAAATTAATTCAGGGCAGAGGAAAGAACATTAGCAAAAGCAAGGACAAAGAAAAATAAGGTGAATTTGGATAATAGTAAGTGGAGTAGGGCAATGGGTCTCAAACTTTATCTGCATCAGACTCACGTGGAAGGCTTGTACTACCACCGATTACTGGGCTCCCTCCAGAATTTCTGTCACAGTACGTCTGGGATAGGCCTGAGACTCGGCATTTCTGACAAGTCCTCAGAAGATGCTGATGCTGCTGATCTGGGAACCACATTTTGAGAATTACTGGTATCGTGTGTGTGATGAAGGTTGATGGTGAACACTACCTAGAGATGTTAGTCTATGAGGCCAGATTGCCGAGGGCCTGAATTCATACCAAGAAGTAGAGACTTATGTATGTATGTATTTATTTATTTTGGTTTTCATTTAAAGGAGGACCAATGACATGGCCAGGGTCATTCTGGACTATTCTGATGTAATATGCTGAGTTGAATCAAGGAAGGAGAAGCTGAGACATGTTCTGAAATTACTTAACTCCAGTCTCCCTACTTCACCGCGACTACTCCCACCCTTCCCCCATGTCTCTGTGAAATTCTTTCTATTTTGACGTAAGGCAACAGATGAGATGACAGTGTGAATGACTGATATTATTTAACACTCCTTAATTAATTGCATTTTAAAAGTGGTGCACATTAATCTCAAGGGACCTGTATTCTGGAACTCCAGCTACTATTACGGCATCAAGAGAAAATATCTAGCAGTGGGAGGGCTTCCTCATAGGTTCCTTCAAAGGCTGGATCTCCCCAGCTGTCTCTGCTTTTGCAATATCCCCTGCTTCCGTTCCCCAGCCCACAGATCTCCAGTAGTGCCAAGTCTCGGTGTGGAGGATTGGTCTCTGACTGCAGCTGTATTCCGCTCCCTCGCTAGGCAGTCAGCTGTGCCAGCTCTGTGTGCTGACCTGACTTTAGATGTGCTTTCAGAATCTATTTAGTTGGAGTTTTCAGGTTTCTCTAGATGTTGAATATTAAGGATATAGCATTCCAATTTTTGTTACTTTGTCCATGAAAATATTCCCACATTTATGTGGTTTTTGGTCTATCTTTCATCTTTATTTTAAAAAGCCTGTGCCCATTCTGCTTTTATTATAAGTTTCATGAAATCCTTTTGGAAGTTGGTGGGCATATAAATAAAATATGGGACTATTATCATATTATTGTTGTCTTTTATATGCTCCAGTTCCAGTTACCACTTCAATTCCATATTAAAGTCATGTAAAAAAAAAAAAAGAGAATTCACTATATAAGAGAATGTTATCTTCTCAGCTAATGATTCAATAAATAACAGCCTCTCAACAAAATCGCCTCCCGGAGGCTTTGTGTAGCTCCCTAACGAGCAGCTTCTCCTTGTCTGCAGCCACGCTCCTCTCGCTGTTGCTACTTCAAGGAAGCCAGAGAGCACTTCAGTAGACAAAAGGGAGCCATAAATAGAGGGACAGTGGAACTTTATCCAGGAAAAAAGTATTGTCACAGACTTTAATGACCGCCAGTGAGAAGGGGACGGTTTGACAAAGAAACACCTGAGGTAACCAAGATTGGTAACAACAAGATGAAGGTCAAGAACTGATTGCTTGAAAGACGGAGATGACTAGAACAAGGCAGAAATGTGAGGCAACTTGAGTGACCCAGCGATTAAAACAATATGTATCCATTTGAATAATAGACTTAGGAATGCAGTAAGTAGGCAATTCAGCTATGTACAAGTTATGCCCAAATGAATTGAGACTGATAAATGTAAGACCACCCTTCTTGACTTGTGGTAATAAATACCAGGATCATGAAGGTTCTTATTTTCTCTTCTCAACAAAGTCAGTTGAAAACTGCTCAGAAATATAGGTATAAACACATAGAAAATACATCCAATATAGTATTTTACATTATGGAGAAACAACATCGAAATAAATAGGATCTATTTTCTGCGTGGTCACGTACTTTAAAATGAATCAGAAACAGTGCTGGTGATGGGTATTTTATTTCACTATCTCAGAAAATGATACATGGGCCTTCCAAAAACACCATCAGGCTGACTATGGCAGTGATAAATTAGATTTGATTGAGATTTGAGTGTTTCGAATGATATTTTACAAACATCATTTTTCCTGAAATAAAATGCCATTGATGATACTCCTCTTGTGTCCTTTCATCTCTCAATATGGAGCAAATATAGAAAAGAAAAGCACAAATAATAGTGGGGGCAAGGTCAGTGTTTAAATCAGGGTGTAAATCTCAGAGGATTTCATATCCAATATCATTTTTTGCTGTTGACATCGGGGGAAAAGGTTAAGATATCTACTTTCAGCTTACAGGAATCTGGTGCCCTTTTGTTTATGTATGCTGAAAACTCTGAGAATAGTGGTTCTGTGCTAACAGACTAATGAAAAAGATATTTTTAAAATAGGCCATTGAAATGGATATTGTGTATTCAAATACAACAGTGTGTATTTCTCTCTTCCATTTTAAATGGCATATTAAGAATATAGTGTCTTTTTTTTTTTTTTTTTTTTTTTTTTACCATTTATGCCTGTCATGGTACTAGTCATTGATGAGATTGGAAACATAATGCAAAGGTTAAAAAAATAGTGCATATGAATATGTATAGGTTCAGAGATTATTAGAACTGAAAAGAAACTCAGAGATCATCTGAAATGGTGAGCATCACAGCATAAGATCTGTATCATGGCAGACTGTTTGTCATTATGCTTCCATCATTTATTGGCTGTGTAACTTTGGACTGAGTCTCAGTTTTCTTAGATAAAATAAAATGCAATTCTTCGAGTATACTGTCTTTGGCGTGGGTTCCTCCAGAAGCAGAGCCTGAGTCAACTTGGGTGCAGGTAGCTTCTTTGAGACATGGTTCCAGGATGTCGGAGTAAAAAAGCGGGGAAAATGAGACTGAGAAGGAGGCAAAGTCAACAGCATGAGGGTTCGTTACCAAGTTTGTTACTCTATACAACAGGGTTTTTATTTCCTCAGGGCATCCGAGAAGAGCTCAGAATATCTCCTGGAAATGTTGTTCCAAAGGACAGGAAGCTGGGGCATTTGTCCTCCTGATTGAGGGTTGTTCCCAGGGACATTAACTCCTCCACCCTTTCAGGTTCCTCTTGCAAATGATCCAGGCTGGCTCCTGAAGCTTCGGAAGCAGAAGAGTAGATACGGGAAAAATCCCTTAGTGCGCATAAAACTGTCCCCAAAGCTACAGCAGAAATCACAGATAGGTCTTAGGGATGTGGAGCATCGAAAGCGTATAAAATTGTTTGAAATACCTAACATGATGATGTAATTGAGGTACCTGATACTTCATAAGCACTTAGGAAGTGTTTCTTTTTCTTTCATTTAAAAATGAGAGAAGACAGAGAAGTACTATTCAATTTCACCGCTATTTAACGCCAGAACTAGGGCTGGGTCCCATGTCACCTGACTCCCATTTACTTCATTCCTGTTTTTGGTATACCATCATAAACCTGGCTTTAAGGTACAAGAGTGTATTCTTATTATCTTTAATCAAGCTTAGAATAAATGCTGGACGTTTTATTTGTAACGGTCTGAAATTTCTACCTATATTCTTCCAAAGAAGGGACAAGAAGAAGAGTAGCATTAACATAAGTTTGATGTTGTGAAAGTGTGATTAGCTTATCACATGGCTGAAATCCTGAAGAAAACTGTTTTTAAGATAATTTTTGAAAACTCTTTTGTTATCTTTTATACATAAGGTAGCAGTCACCTTTTCCCCGGAATGGGTGGCTCATCAAGGCTGGTTTAGTAGTGGAAAAATTATGCCCCTTCACAAAGAAAGACATTATTTTTTGTTTGGTTGGCTTTGTTTTTGTTCTTTCCTTAGAGGGCTTATAGCTTTGACTATTTCTCACATTTCTGTTGGCTATTTTGAAGTCCTCTGCTTTCCTTCCACTCTCTCACTGGTCCTTTAAGCTACTTTCGTGTGTCTGATTTTCAAAAACGTGTTGCAATAGCTCTCTTCCATCCCACAGGCTGATTCACAGGCTCCCTCTACACTCCTTCCCTCCTACCCCACCACCAATGGAATCAAGCCACATGGCAGGCAGTTACCTCTTAGTTTTCAAACACTTTATTCCTATTAACTTGGTCCCCTTCTCTGAATTGACTTGAATGAAAATTCAATGATTGTATATAAAAGGCTATATCCAAGGTGGTCAGGGAACTAGAGAGCTTTAATATTGTGGTGCTAGTATATCAGCGAAATGGTTTCTCTTCTGCCTGGGCATGCAAGAAAACTACATTTCCCAGCCTCCCTTTCAGTTAGGTGTGTCCATGTGACTGAGTTCTAGCCAATAGAAATCAGTGGAAGTAATGTATGTCATTTCCAAACCCAGTGCATAAAATCCTCCCAAGTGATCCTCAATGCTTGGTCACCATTTGCCAGTGAAATGCCAATACCTTGGGGGAACTCAGGAAGCCGCTTCTTGATGGCAGAAACAGCAACAACCTGGGTCACTGAATAACTGAAGCAGACTCCCTCCCCTCGCCAATGGAACCCAGTCTAGTCTGTCTCAGAAATGAGAAATAAACTTACCGTTTTAAGTCAATGAAATCCTAGGGTTTGCTAATTATAGCAGTTATCCAACCTTAACTAATATAGAAATCTTACCTTATAACCGAAAACACTTCACAGAACATATTTACGTACTCATTTGATGGTTACAATTTGTATGAAGTATTTTTATATCCATTTCCAAATAAAGGAATTGAAGTAAGTAGTGTTATCAAGGGCTTTGGGTCAAGTTCAAGATAGGTTCACAGGACTTGAAAGATGAGCAAATATCAACTGTTGTGACAGGCAGAAGGTTGAGTGGAGGCAGTGAGGTGTGACATGGGAGTCCACAGTGTGTAAATACCCAGTCAGGCAGGAGACATCAGATACAAGGATGATCTTTGCCCAAGGATGGAGTTTGTTCTCCTGTGGACTGGAAATGCAAGGGTTTTCAACAATGTGTGGATGTACAGCTGAAGGGAATGAAGCATCCCCTGATTAAATTAGGTTAGAAAGCTAGGACTTCTGGGAGATGCTTGCATCAGACAGAAACTCTGCTAACACACACTGCATTCCAGCCACCGGACCTCCGCTTGCCATCATTATTTCCTTCCTAAGAGCCTCTGAGTAAGCCCTATGAAGTCTGCCCCGATGTGGTAATTGGGGTTCAAAAGCTTTAAAAGTATAAAATATAGGATCATGTTATTGTGAGAATAATGAAATCGCCAGGGGAGCCTGTGCAGCCCCCTGGCAGGAAGTTGGATGTCCTGCTGCGTGATCCAAAGGTGTCCTTTCCCAGTTATGGTTTAGCATCCTCTGGTGCTGTTGTTGTCCCCTCCACTTAAATTCTGTGGAAACAGTACTGAGTCCTGTGGCTCGCTGGGGCCCCTGCAACAGTGGCAGGTCTATTTGATGTACTGATTTGATGTATGTATGTATATATTGTGAAATGATTACCACAATAAGGCTAGTTAATGCATCCATCTCCTTACATAGTTACAATGTTTGTGTTTTTTTTGTGGTGAGAACTTTTAATCTACTCTCTTAGCAATTTTAAAACATGCAATACAGTATTGTTAACTATAGTCACATATATTCCCCCATTTCCCCCTGTGCCTGCCCCTGGAAACCACCAGTGTGCACTCTGCTCTCTGTTTTTATGAGTTCATTTTTTTTTAGATTTCCCATAGTGAGATCATACATTTTTTTGCCTTTTTGTGTTTGACTTATTTCACTTAGCATAATGCCCTTAAGGTTCAACCGTGTTGTCACAACTGGCAAGATTTCCTTCTTTTTTATGGCTAAATTATATATATATGTATGTAATTATATCTGTATATATCACATTTCTTTACCCATTCATCCATTGAAGGACACATAGGTCATTTCCATATCTTGGCTATTGTGAATAATGCTGCAGTAAACATGAGAGTACAGATATCTTTTCATTATCCTGTTTTCATTTCCTTTGGATACGTACCCAGAAGTGGAACAGCTGGATCATATGGTAGTTCTATTTTTAATTTTTTTTTTTTAAAGATTGGCACCTAAGCTAACAACTGTTGCCAATCTTTTTTTTTTCTGCTTTATTTCCCAACGCCCCCCCCACCCCCCCGTACATAGTTGTATATCTTAATTGCAGGTCCTTCTAGTTGTAGGATGTGGGATGCCGCCTCAATGTGGCCTGATGAGCGGTGCCATGTCCATGCCCAGGATCCGAACCCTGGGCCGCCGCAGCAGAGCGCACAAACTTAGCCACTCGGCCACGGAGCTGGCCCCTATTTTTAATTTTTGGAGGAACCTTCATACTGTTTTCCATAGTGGCAGAACCAATTTACATTCCCACCAACAGTGCACAAGGATTCCCTTTTCTTCCTGTCCTTGCCAGCATGTGTTATCTCTTGTCTTTTTGATAACAGCCATTCCAACAGTGTGAGGTGATAGCTCACTGTGATTTTGATTTGCATTTCGCTGATAAGTAGTGATGTTGAGAATCTTTTCATGTACCTGTTAGCCATCTGTATGTCTTCTTTGCAAAAAGGTCTGTTCAGGTTCTTTGCCCACTTTTAAATTGGCTTATTTGTTTTTTTGCTATTGAGTTATACGAGTTCCTTTTATATTTTGGATATTAACACTGTATTGTGTATGTGGTTTCCAAATATTTTCTAACATTCTGTAGGTTGCCTTTTCCTTTTGTTGATTGTTTCTTTTGCTGTGCAGACCTTTTATTTTGGTGTCGTCCCACTTGTTTATTCTTGCGTTTGTTGCTTGTGCTTTTGGTGTCATATCCATGAAATCATTGCCAAGACCAATGTCCAGGAGCTTTTACTCTGTTTTTTTTTCTAGGAGTTTTATGGTTTCAGGTCTTACATTTAAATCTTTAATCCATTTTGAGTTAATTTTTGTGAGTGGCCTAAGGTAGGGGTCCAGTTTCATTCTTTTGCACGTGTCCAGTTTTCCCAACACCAATTATTGAAGAGACTGTCTTTTCTCCATTGAAAATTCTTGGTTCCTTTATTAAATAGTAGTTGACTATGTATGCATGGGTTTATTTCTGGGCTCTCAACTCTATGCCATTGGTCTATATATCTGTTTTTGTGCCAGTACCATACTATTTTGATTACTGTAGCTTTGTAATATACTCTGAAATCAGGAAGTGTGGCTAGTGTGAATGAGGAATTAAATTTTTAATTTAATTTAATTTTAATCTATTTAAATTTAAGTTCAAGTTTGAAGGCACACGTGTAGGTTATGGCTACCCATGTTAGTGCAGCTCTGGTGGACTCTTTCTTTCCTCACTCAGTTTATATGATACATTTGAGAGTGAGGTTTTTGGTGGCAACATCCATTTTATCCTTGTCTACTTCTGGTACAGGGCCTCTTTCATGGTTCCAAAACATGATGCTTAGTTCCAGACATAGACACACTCACACTGTTTGTAGGCTCTCCCAATTCTGGAGAGCCGCTTGTAGAGTGAAATGGTAATGGTTTCAAGAATCTCAACCCTCTCTAGAGAGATTTCCTCCACTCATTTAAC
This sequence comes from Equus przewalskii, assembly GCF_037783145.1. Taxonomy (NCBI): domain Eukaryota; kingdom Metazoa; phylum Chordata; class Mammalia; order Perissodactyla; family Equidae; genus Equus; species Equus przewalskii. The sequence goes on from NC_091849.1 coordinate 55,243,224, forward strand.
ACTAAGTACTCTTATTTGCCTCTTGTTCACAATACTTTCTGAATCCTGTATTTATAAAAATGCAGTCCTCTCCTCTGGGGCAAGGAAACCGCGATCATTAAGATGCAAAGGGAAGCTCTAGCTCCTCATTTTGTGAGAATGAGGATGGGAAAACCTCTCACATATTCTTTTCATGCTGAGCTCACAATGGTGAAAACAAAGACACAGTTAATTTCTCAGTCAAGCTATCTTGCTACACGTAGATCAAGGTGACCCCGCCAAAATTAGCAAAAACCACAAATGAGGAAAATCATGTATATTCTGCATTGTATGCTCCTATTTGTATGCTAGTAGTGTTCTTCTTGCTTTGCCAAGCACATGGTAAATGAGAAAAAAATGCTTAGAAATATTCTTTGCTGGCAAGAGTTTTGCATTTCTGGGAACCAAATGAAAGGTAATAACTGTGTAATAATTTGTGAATTATTTTAGAAGTCTAGCAACGTTTCTATATGAGCAAATTTGAAACATAGATTGTAACATAAATGCTCATAAAGATTCAATGATGACTGCCTTAAAATGTCCTTGTTTCCATGGCAATTCTAGAGTAATTATCTCATCTCCTAGTAAACACATAAATTTGGGTTTAGTTACAGAATATTTTGATTATGTGTGTGTGTCTTGTTATAATAAAAACAGCCTATCTATTTTTTTATGTGGAAACACGGCCATGTGATTATTACAGCATACCTTGGATACTGGGCTAAACAGCTTTTGCAAATTAGCCAATTTATTTTCAATGTTGCATATGATTTATGAATTGTATTCAGAAATAAAGTGTAAACATAAACAACAGTAATTCTTGTTAAAAATATGTTGCATTCATGGTGTAAAAAATTTCTATGGAATAAGTACTATTATCATATCAGTCACAATTAACTTACAGAAATGGGGAAATTACAAAATCTACTTGGTTACCATCATAAAAAATAATATGACTTCATCTTTAGTAACCATTCAGAACGTAGATTAAGCTGAAGTATGTGATTTCTTTGCTGTTATAGAAACAGTACCTCACTGAATGTACATTAAAAACTTCAGTACTTATTTAAAATTAAATATGATATAGGGCAAATAAATAATATGAGATACTTAAAATAATGTAATTTGAAGGACTTGGAAATCATCATATTAAAATGCAAGGTTTTTTTTAATATTCCATATGGGTCTTTAGTTATGCGTAGATGCTTATTCTGATATATATATTAAACTGGTAGACAAATAGTAGGACAAAAGCTAGAAACCCTATTTTCTACCTGATTCTATAACTTGCCAGCCATGAGACTATGAGAAAATCATTTTGATATGTCTTAGTCATAGCTTATTTACTTATTAAATTGTAATAATTACCATCCTGTCCACCTTACAACCTGGTAGTAATGGTCAAATGATACTGTTAGAATATAGAGAATTTATGATGCATTTTGACTAAATAGAGAGCTACTGAATAGTCAGACACATCTGATTTCAAGGCAAAAGATAGGAGTTCTGTTTCAAAGAAGCCTTGGGATAGTGATTACATACAGTCAAGATAAACTTATTACCATCCATTGGGTTTAAAAATGTGTAAACTGCATAAATGCATGTAAAAGTTTTAGTGGCTGCTTAGTATGAATATCCAGAAGCCATATTTCAGAACATAATTTCTTCCTAGCAATTTTATGGAATAGTTCAACATGGAAAAGATGGATATGCAGTAAAACAAGATATCGCAGGATGTTATGGGAATGATAGCATGGGGGATGGGATATGAAAAGGCTTAGGTATCAGTTAAGAGGTTTATTTCTCTCCTACTGATAAGGAGCAGACAATACTCAGCTGGTTTGGCAGCTCCATAGTCATTCAGGACCCAGATTCCTTCAATCTTTTACTCCACTATCCTTAGTGACATCACTCCTCAAGGTTGACACATTGTCCAAAATAGCCTCAAGTCTTCGTTCCAAAGGAGTTGGGTGAAGGGTATTCAGAAATTCTTTGTACTATTTTTTTTTTACAATGTTTTGTAAACCTGAATTTATTTCTAAATTAGAAGTTAAAAAATCAAAACAAAAATAGAAAAGAATGGAGGAGGTTCTTAACTGGAGGAGTGGGGACCATTATAATTTGTGATATATTACACAAAGGCCCAGAGAATGTACAAAGTTTTAAAAATAATAAAGATCATTTAGAGTAGTAGTTCTCAATCTTAATATGAAGGAAAGGATTAAATGTTTATTTGTGCATAAAATAATTTTGAGTGGTAAGAGAATTCATTACTTTCATCAAAATTTCAGTAGAGAGTAACTTAGAGCAAATGGATATGTTTTGCATTTCATGCTTAAATGATCTTTTCTTATTCAGTAAATTCTGTTCTCAAATATGGGTCAAAACAAAACCCATGAGTTCACACTACACAAAAAGGAGAAAAACAAAAGCAATAAAAACAAAAACGCAAAATAAAACCCCACAACTCACTGGTCATAGGAAGGAAGTAGGACACAACTCCTAATTATGAAAATTGGCAATTTGTAGGAAACAGTTAAGCATTTTTTTCCGTGTACAGCTTCCGTTGTTGGGTAACAAAGTAGCTCATATTGAGAAGAAAAAGTTATTCTTTACAGAAGAATCCATGCTAATAAATGTAGAAGAAATGATAGAATTATAACATCATGATTGTGCGATTTCTAGTAATATATCCTCATCATTGCATGAAATGCTAATAAAAAGTTGATGGGTACCTTTACAATGAAGGGATTTGTTTCCTAACATTTGGATACAATTTGAGTTTCAAGCAGCACATATGAAGTATTTTTGCCAAAAATGTTGAACCTTAGTCCAGCTAAGCCTTCATATGTAGCTTCTACTTTATAAGAAATATAAGGGATAAAAACACATGTTAAAGAACACTACAAGTGGGTAAAATAGACAAATCCAGAATGTAGGATAGTCTTATAGGATCCTTGATCCAAATCTTTTGATAAGTCAATGGCATAAAAAAAGAGAGAGAAAGAGACTTAAAAGATACAACAGTGGCAGACGCAGAGATGTACTTCTCAGATCCCCCTTCAAGGAAGCGCTTGTGCCCAGCTGCTGAGCAGTGTGGCTAGCTGACAGCCTCCTGATGTGAGTTCCTGCAGGATCTCCTCAGCATTTCTCTGTTGTAGCTAACGTGTGAACAAGAATGTTGTGCAAGGACCTGGCCGTTTCTGCCTAAGGTGGGGTACCTCTACAGGGCAATCTTTGCTCCAGAGCTTCCTGTTGGGCTGACAGAAATTTTTTTACAATTGCTTTTTAATTGGGCTATTTATTTATTTATTATTATTTATATTGTGGTAACACTGGTTTATAACATTGTATAAATTTCAGGTGTATGTCATTATATTTTGATTTCTGTGTAGATTGCATCATGTTTGCCACCCAAAGACTAATTACACTATATAATCACACACATGTGCCTAATCACCCCTTTTGCCCTCCTCTCTCCTCCCTTCCCCTCTGGTAACCACAAATCCAATCTCTGTCTCTATGTGATTGTTTCTTGCTGTTTTTGTCTTCTATTTATGGGTGAGATCGTATGGTGTTTGACTCTCTCACTCTGACTTATTTCGCTTAGCATGACACCCTCAAGGTCTATCCAGGTTGTCACAAATGGTAAGATTTCATGCTCTTTTATGGCAGAGTAGTATTCCCTTGGGTATGTATACCACATCTTCTTCATCCATTCATCCCTTGATGGACACCTAGGTTGCCTCCAAGTTTTGGCTATTGTAAATAACACTGCAGTGAACATAGGGGTGCATGTATCTTTACACATTCTTGTTTCCATGTTCTTTGGATAAATACCCAGCAGTGGAATAGCTGGATCATATGGTACTTCTATTCTTAATTTTTTGAGGAGTTTCCATACTGTTTTCCACAGTATCTGCACCAGTCTGAACTCCCAACAGCAGTGTATGAGGGTTCCCTTCTCTCCACATCCTCTCCAACACTTGTGGTTTCCTGTCTTCTTAATTATAGCCATTCTGATGGGCATGAGGTGATATCTCATTATATCTTTGATTTGCATTTCCTGATAATTAGTGATATTGAACATCTTTTCATGTTCCTGTTGTCTATCTGTGTATCTCCATGGAAAAATCTCTGTTTGGATATTTGTCTGTTGTTTAATTGCGTTGTTAGTTTTTTTGTTGTTGAAATGTATCAATTCTTAATATATTTTGGATATTAACCCCTTATCAGATATATGGTTTGCAAATATCTTCTCCCAATTGTTAGGTTGTCTTTTTGTTTTGTTGATGATTTCCTTTACTATGCAGAAGCTTTTTAGTTTGGTGTAGTCCCATTTGCTTATTTTTTCTATTGTTTCCCTTGCTCGGTCAGACATGGTACTTGAAAATAGGCTGCTAAGACCAATATCGAAGAGCATACTGCCTATGTTTTCTTCTAGAAGTTTCATGGTTTCAGGTCTTACATTCAAGTCTTTAATCCATTTTGAGTTAATTTTTGTGTATGGTGTAAGATAATGGTCTACTTCCCTTCTTTTGCACGTGGCTGTCCAGTTTTCCCAACACTGTTTATTGAAGAAACTTCCCTTTCTCCATTGTATGTTCTTGGCTCCCTTGTCAAAAATTAGCTGTCCATAGATGTGTGTGTTTATTTCTGGGCTCTTGATTCTGTTCCATTGATCCGTGTGTCTGTTTTTGTGGCAGTACCATGCTGTTTTGGTTACTATAGCTTTGTAGTATATTTTGATATCAGGGAGTGTGATACCTCCAGCTTTGTTTTTTTTTCTCAGGGTTCCTTTGGCTATTTGGGGTCTTTTGCTGTTCCATATAAATTTTAGGATTCTTTGTTCTATTTCTGTGAAAACTGTCATTGGAACTTTGATGGGGATTGCATCGAATCTGTAGATTGCTTTAGGAAGTATGGACGTTTTGACTATGTTAATACTTCCAATCCCAGAACATGGAATATCTTTCCATTTCTTTGTGTCTTCTGCAATTTCTTTCAACAATGTTTTATTGTTTTCTGTGTACAGGTCTTTCACCTTTTTGGTTTACTTTATTCCTAGATATTTTGTTCTTTTTGTTGCAATTATAAATGGAATTTTATTCTTCGTTTGTCTTTCTGCTATTTCATTGTTATTGTATAGAAACACAAATGATTTTTGTGTGTTGACTTGTATCCTGCAAATTGATCGTATTCATTTATTATTTATAAATTTTTTTGTGGATTCTTTAGGGTTTTCTCCATATAAAATCATGTCATCTGCAAATAGTGACTGTTTCATTTCTTCCTTTCCAATTTGGATCCTTTTATTTCTTTTTCTCACCTGATTGCTCTGGTTAGGACTTCCAATACTATGTTAAATAGAGTGGTAAAAGTGGGCATCCTTGTCTAGTTCCTGTTCTTAGAAGGATAGCTTTTAGTTTTTCTCCATTGAAAATGATATTTACTGTGGGTTAGTCATACATGGCCTTTATTATGTTGAGGTACTTTCCTTCTATACCCATTTTATTTAGAGTTTTTATCATAAATGGATGCTGTATCTTGGCAAATGCTTTCTCTGCATCTATTGAGATAATCATGTGATTTTTATTCTTCACTTTGTTAATGTGGTGTATCATTTTGATTAATTTGCAGATGTTGGACCATCCTTGCATCCCTGAATAAATCCCACTTGATCATGGTGCATGATCTTTTTAATGTATTGTATTCTGTTTGCTAGTATCTTGTTGAGGACTTTTGCATCAGTGTTCATCAGTGATACTGGCTTATAATTTTCTTTTTTGTGTAGTCCTTGTCTGGTTTTGCCGTCAGGGTAATGTTGGCTTCATAGAATGAGTTAGGAAGCTTCCCTTCCTTTTCAAATTTTGATGAGTTTGAGAAGGATAGGTATTAAGTCTTTTTTGAGTGTTTTGTAGAACTCACCAGAGAAGCCATCTGGTCCTGGACTTTATTTTTTGGGAGGCTTTTGACTACTATTTTGGTCTGCTTACTGGTGATTGGTCTAGGCAAAGTCTCTATTTCTTCTTTTTTAAAAAAATTTTATTTTATTTAGGTCATAATAGTTTATAACCGTGAAATTTCAGTTGTACATTATTATTTGTCAGTCACCATATAGATGTGCCACTTCACCTCTTGTGCCCACTCCCCAACCCCCTTCCCCCTGGTAACCACTAAACTGTTCTTTTTGTCCATGTGTTAGTTTATCTTCCACATAGGAGTGAAATCATACAGTGTTTGTCTTTCTCTGTTTGGCTTATTTCCTTTGACATAATACCCTCATGGTCCATCAATGTTGTTGCAAATGGGACAATTTCACCTCTCTTATGGCTGAGCAACATTCCAGTGTATATATACCACATCTTCTTTATCCAATCATTGTTTGATGGGTACTTGGGTTGCTTCCACTACTTGGCTATGGTGACTAATGCTGCAATGAACATAGGAGTGCACTCTTCCCCTTCTAAGTTATTTTTGTCACAACTTATTCTATCTTGTGTTGTGAGTTTGTGGTTAAAATGATGAGATTATGTTTATTTTTGATGTCTTCCTTCCCTTTATCTTTAATGTTGTAATTAAGTTTGCTAACCTCTTCTGATAGAGAGCTGCAATTTTCTGATTTTGTCTACCTATTTATCTCCTTGCTCAAGGCTTGTAATCCCTCCCATTTTTTTTCAGGTATGACAGCCTTCTTGAGCATTTTTTGAGGGGAGGGTCTTGTGGTGGTGAACTCCCTTAGCTTTTGTTTATCGGGGAAATTTTATTTGTTTGCTTTAAAGATTGGCACCTGAGCTAACATCTGTTGCCAATCTTTTTTTTCTTTTTCTTCGTCTTCACCTCAAAGTCTCTCAGTTCGTAGTTGCATATCCTAGTTGTAGGTCCTTCTGGTTTTGCAGTGTGGGATACTGCTTCAGCATGGCCTAATGAGTGGTGCCGTGTCACACCCCAGATCTGAACCAGCAAAACCGTGGGCTGCTGAAGTGGAGCACATGAACTTAACCACTTGGCCACAGGACTGGTCCTTATCTGGGAAAATTTTTATTTCTCCATCATACCTGAAGAATATTTTTACTAAATGGAATATTCTTGGGTGAAAGTTTTTTGTCTTTCAGAATTTTGAATGTATCATTCTACTCTCTCCTAGCCTGTAATGTTTTTGCTGAGAAATTTGCTGAAAGCCTGATACAAATTCTTTTGTAAGTTATTTTCTTCTGCCTTGCTGCCCTTAAAATTTTTTCTCTGTCATTGACTTTTTCCAGCTTTACCACAATATGCCTTGGAGAAGGTCTTTCTACATTGATATAATTAGGAGTTATATTATCTTCCTTTACTTGTATTGATAGCTTCTTCCCCAGGTTTAGTAAGTTTGCAGCTATTATTTCTTTGAACAAACATTCTGTTCTGTTCTCCTTCTCTTCTCCCTCTAGAATACCTATAATCATTGTGTTGCATTTCCTAATTGAGTTCAATATTTCCTAGAGAATTTCTTCATTTCGTTTTAGTTTCAGTTCTCTCTCCTCCTCCATCTGATGCATGTCTATATTTCTGTCCTCCAGACTGCTAATTCTCTCCTCCATAATATCAGCTCTGTTATTCAGAGTCCAGATTTTTCTTTATCTGATCTATTGTTTGTCATCTCCAACATTTCTTATTGGTTTTTCTTTATAGTTTCAATCTCTTTTGCAAACAATTCCCTCTGTTCATTAATTTTGTTCATAATTTCACTGAACTGTTTGTCTGTATTTCCTTGTAACTCATTGAGGATTTATTTGATAGCTATTTTGAATTCTCTGTCATTTATATTATAAATTTCTGTGCCTTCAGGATTGATTTCTAGGTGCTTGTCATTTTCCTTCTGGTATGGAGAAGTAATATATTTCTTCATACTGTTTGATGGCGAGGATTTGTACCTCTGCATAGTGATGGTGTCTGGTTACAGCTTCCATCTGCTTCCACTGAGTGGGGGTCAAGAGCTGTGTATTCTGTGCCCACCATGACCCCAGCTTGCTAGCGCACAGCTGCTATTTTCTAATGTATTTGCAGGTTCTCTGGCCAACCAGCTGAGCTGGAGCATCAGGTGGGAGGGGGCACTTTCTTGCCCCTGTGTGATCCCAGGGGCATTCTTGCTCTTCCCTCGCTATCTGCTCTCCTGGTGTGCTGGCTTGATGAAGACACCCCCATAATAGCTTAGACTCCTCTGTGTGGGGATTTCCCATGGACTGTGAGGAAACTTGCAGAGTAAAGGTGTTCCTGTGAAAAGTCTTTTCTCAGAGCCACATATGGTCCTGTGTTCTGGGTCACTGCCATTGGAGGGGAAAGGAGATCCCCTTACCTCCTTCCACTTCCTCTTGTGGATCCAGAACCTCCATCTTCAGATGTATGTCTGCATGGGCCTCTTAGATGTCTTTTATGTTGTGTGAATGTCTTCTGTTGGTTTATGAATGTCCTTTTATTGTATCTTAGAGGAGAGAGTCTAAGGGAAGTATACACTGTGCCATGATGCTGATGTCATTCCCTCTATTTCTTCTTAATTCAGTTTTGGAAGATTGTATACTTCTAAGAATTTATACATTTCGTCTTGATTATCCAATTTGTTGGCATATAGATTTTGTAGTATTCCCTTATAGTCTTTTGTATTTCTGAGATAGCTGTTGTAATTTCTCTTCTTTCATTTCTTATTTATTTGAGCCTTCTTTCTTTTTTTCTTGGTGAGTCCAGCTAAAGGTTTGTCAATTTTGTTTATCTTTTCAAAGAACCAGCTCTTGGTTTCATTGTTTTTTTTCTATATTTTTTAGCCTGTATTTCATTTATTTCTGCTCTGATTATAATTATTTACCTGTTTTTACTGATTTGGGGCTTAGTTTTTTCTTCTTTTTCCAATTCTTTTAGGTGGACTGTTAGATTATTTACTTAAGATTTTCCTTGTTTATTGAGGTGGGCCTATATTGCCATAAACTTCCCTCTTAGAACCACTTTTGCTGTATCCCATACATTTTAGCATGTTGTATTTTGATTTTCATTTTTCTCCAGCTACTTTTTGATGTTTCCTCTCATTTCTTCATTGACCCAGTCATTGTTCAGTAGCATTTTGTTTATTCTCCACGTATTTTTGGCTTTTCTGATTTTCTTCCTGTTGTTGTTTTCCAATTTCATACCATTGTGCTCAGAAAAGATGCTTGGTATTATTTCAATCTTCTTAAATTTATTGAGCCTTGTTTTGTGGCCTAATATATGTTCTATCCTGGAGAATGTTCCATGTGCATTTTAAAAGAATGTATATTCTGTGGTTTTTGGATGGAATGTTTGGTATATATCTACTAAGTTCATCTGGTCTAATGTGTCATTTAAGGCCAATGTTTCCTGATTGATTTTCTATTTGGATGATCTATCCATTGGTGTAAGTGGAGTGTCAAAGTCCTGTACTATTATCGTGTTGCTATCTCTTTCTCCTTTTATGTCTGTTATTAACTGCTTTATATATTTAGGTGCTCCTATGTTGGGTGTGTAGATATTTACAAGTGTTATAGCCTCTTGTTGGATTGTTCCCTTTATCTTTACGTAATGCCCTTCTTTTTCTCTTGTTACAGTTTTTGTTTTAAAGTCATTTTTTGTGATATAAGTATTGCTACCCCAGTGTTCTTTGCATTGCCATTTGCATGGAGTATCTTTTTCCATCCCTTCACTTTCAGTTTGTGAGCACCTTTAGGTCTGATGTGTGTCTCTTGTTTCCAGCATATATGTGAGTCTTGTTTTTTTTATCCAATCAGTCACCCTATGCCTTTTGGTTGGAGTATTTAGTACATTGACATTTAAAGTAGCTATTGATAAGAATATACTTATTGCCATTTTGTTACTTTTTTGCTGGGTGTCTTAGTAGTTCTTCTCTGTTCCATTCTTCTTCTCTTGCTCTCTTCCCTTCTGGCTTGATGACTTTCTTTAGTATTATGTTTGGGTTCCTTTATCTACTTTTTGTTGCCTACTGTCTTTTTGCCTTTACTAGTGATTTTTTTTTTAAATTTTTATTTTTTTCGGATGTACATATTTCGAATTCTGTATACATTACATCATGTTCACCACCTGAACACTAATTATAGTCCATCCCCTCACATGTGACCCTAATCACCCCTTTTGCCCTCCTCCCTACACCCTTCCCCAAAGGTAACCACCAGTCCAATCTCCAATGCTATGTGTTTTTTTTTTTTTTGTAGTTTTTATCTTCTACTTATGAGTGAGATCATATGGTATTTGACTTTCTCCCTCTGACTTATTTCACTCAGCATAATACCCTCAAGGTCCATCCATGTTGTCACAAATGGCCGGATTTTGTCATTTCTTATGGCTGAGTAGTAATTGCTTCTCGGCCTTTTGGCTAAGATCAAGTGTAGTACCAGTGATTTTATTGGTAATAATTTTCTTATTCCTATTTGTAGTCTTCTCTTTTCCACTTAAATAAGTCCCTTTAGCATTTGTTTTAAGGCTGGTTTCTTGGTGATAAACTCGTTTAGTTTTTGCTTGTCTGGGAAGCTCTTTATTTCTCCTTCCATTCTGAATGATAACCTTGCTGGGTTGAGTATTCTTGGCTGTAGGTTTTTTCCTTTCAGAACTTTGAATATATCATGACACTCCCTTCTAGTCTGTAAAGTTTCCACTGGGAAGTCAGCTGATAGCCTTATGGGATTTCCTTTGTGTGTAGCTTGTTGCCTTTCTCTTGCAGCTTTTAGGATTCTCTCTTTATCTTTAATTCTTGACATTTTAATTATAATATGTCTTGTTGTGGGCTTCCTTGGGTTTATCATGTTTGGTGCTCTCTATGCATCCTGTACCAGGATATCTGTTTCCTTCCTTAAGTTAGGAAAATATTAAGCTACTATTTCTTCTAGTAGATTCTCTGCCCATTTGTCTCTCTCTTGTCATTCTGGGACACTTATCTAATGTGAATGTTAGTGCACTTGGTGTTGTCCCAGATGTCGCTTAGACTGTCCTTGTTCTTTTTAATTCTTTTTTCTCTTATCTGTTCAGTTTGGATAATTCCCTCTAGTCTTTTGTCCAGATCACTGATCTGTTCTTCTGTATCATCTACTATGCTATTGAGTCCCTCTAGAGAATTTTTCATTTCCAGTATGATATTCTTCATTTCTGATTGGTTCTTTTTTATATTTTCCAAGTTTTTGTTGAAGTTCTCACTGAGTTCATCCATTTTCCTCCTAAGATCAGTGAGCATCCAAATGACTATTAGTTTGTACTCTTCATCAGGTAGATTATTTATCTCTGTTGTGTTTAGTTCTATTACTGGAGTTTTGTCCTGTTCCCTTACTTGGAACGTACTCCTTTTCTTCTCATTTTGCCTCTTTCTCTGTGCTTATATCTATGAATTAGGTAGGTCAGCTATGTCTCCTGATCTTGGAGAGTTGGCCATATGTAAGAGATGCCTTTTGAGGCCCAGCAGTGTGCTTCCCTCTCATCACCAGTTCCAAATGTTCCAGGGGTGTCCTCTGTGTGGGCTACATGTGTCCTTCTGTTGTGGCGGCGTTGCTCTTGCTGCAGGTGCCTAGGGAGGCCAGGCTATCCCCCTGGCTGGGTGGTTGTAATACTCAGCTGTGTGTGGCTGCTATGGTCCCTTCAGAAAATTTATTGGGCAGGGGAGCCCAAGTACAGTTGGCTTCAAGGTCTAATATTACATTCTTGTTGCAGTTTTTCTGTTAAGTGAATAGGCCTCAAGTGTGACTGTTTGCTAGGCTCAGGGGCTGAAAATTGCTCTAGGCCTCTTGCCTACAAGGGTGTTGTTAGCTTTCTCAGGATTGCAGCTGAGTAGGGCCAACCCCAGGCTTGGGAGCACCAATTGTTTCAGGCTTTGGAAGGTGGGGCCAATTCCCTATGTGGCTGTTTGAGAAGTACAAATCTGCTGCAGCTGTCATGCCCCACCACCTGCAGGGCCACAGACCCCATCAACACAGTCTTGCCCCATGCACATGTCCGACCCACTGAAGTGCACCCAGGTGTCCCACTGCAGAGGCCCCACACACTCCACAAATGCAGTCCCACCCCTCATGCATGCTCTTCCCTGCAGAGGTGGATCCACTTGCTTCTGGCTGCAGAAGTTCCAGGCACCCTGCTTGCGTGGGCCCACTAGTTGCCCAAGGGCTTGCTGTTGGGTGAGGCCAGTCCCTAGGGTGGGCTGCCTGCCCTGGCTGAGTTGGATTAAATCAGTGCTCTATTGGGTGCGTCAGACCCCCCTGAGCTAACAGGCTAGGGGAAGACTCCAACAGCTTCTGCCAGCATTTGTGTCAGCATGCCTGTACTAGGTCACAATAATGGCTGCCGCCAATTTCTCAGTCCCTGGGAAAGTGGTCCCTGCCTGGGAAGGTCTTACCTCTCACTAAGATGCACCCAGAGCTTATCAAGTGAGTCTCTTCACCAAAGGACTGTGCACCTCTCTTTCTGGTGGTTTTAGGTTGCTTTCTGAAATGGGTGAATTTGTGCATGGGCCATTTTTGATCAGGCTTTTTTTCCCCTTATATCTGATATCTTTTCTGATGGTATTCCCTGTTGTTAATAGCCAACAAAGCCAGATGTTATGACACTCATCTCAGTTGTGCTGAGTCCAAATACTGCTTATTGTTGTAATGCTCCCTTGCTCAGATCCCCTACTGCTCCACGGAAGGCTTTGTACCTCAGGATTGCTCCCAGCTGGCCATGAAGTGCCAGGGCAAAAGGTGGATTTTTCTTTCCAGAGAGGAATTTCTTTCTCTTCCACCTCAGTCAGCACTGTCCCTTGTTGTGGAGGTTCTTTTTATCCAGTTTTCCATTCTATCTCAGGGGTAATTGTTCCAAGAGTAGCTATAAATTTGTTGTGTATGTGGGAGCAGGTGAGTTCAGAGTCTACCTGTGCTGCCATCTTGACACAGTCTCCTAATTGGGCTATTTAGATTATTGTATTTAATGTGATTAGTGTTACAGTGGTATTTAAATCTACTATCTTGCTATTGTCTATTTGTTCTATCTATTATCTGTCCTCTTTTCCCTCTTTTTCTGCCTTTTTTATGAATTCATTTTATCTCCTTGTTAGCTTATTAACTATAACCCTTCCTGTGGTTTCTTTAGGATTTATTTTGCACATCTTTATTTTAGCACAGTTAAGCTTCCTGTGAAATTACACCTCTTCACCTGTAGAATAAGAACGTCACAAGGTTTTCCCTCCTTGACATTTTTGCTATTGTTGCCCTGCATTTTACTTTTACTGCGTTATAATTTCCAAAATACATTACTTTAAAAAATACTCAGCTATCTTTTGAGATTTAATTAATAAGAAAAAAATCTTATAAATTTCCCTCTTTCAGTGCTTTTCATGCCTGTGTGTGCAATCATATTTACATTTGGAAGAATTTTTTCTTGTACCATAAGAGTTCCTTTAAGATTTGTTTTACTGCAGGTCTACTGTTGAAGAATTCATTCAGCTATTGTATGTGTGAAAAAGTGAAAAAGTATTTTACCTTTATTTGTGAAAGATATTTTTGTTGGGTATATAATTTTAGGTTGACAGACTTTTTTCTTCTTTACTTTAAAGATGTTGCTCTAATATCTTATTAGTTGTGTTATTTCCAACAAGAAATCTGCTGTCATCTTTATCTCTCTTCATAGGTAATGTGAGTTTTTACTTTGGTTGCTTTTAAGGTTTTCTCTTCATCATTGTTTTTGAGCAATTTGAGTAAGGTATGTGTTGGTGTAGTATTCTTCATATTTCTTGTGCTTGGGGTTCATTGAATTTCTTGGATCTGTGTATGTATAGTTTTTACCAAATTTAGGAAAATGGCTATTTTTTCAAATATTTTTCTGCATCGCTCATCTTTTGGGGATCCTCCTATTACAAGCATATTAGGCTTCTTGAAGTTATGCCATAGCTTATTCATACTTGTTTTACTTTTTTGATTATGTTTTCTCTACATGTTTCATTTTGGACCACTTTGCTGCTATGTTTTCAAGTCTGCTAGTCTTTTCTTCTACAATACCCATTCTGCTATTAATCCCATCCAGTGTATTCTTCATCTTACAAATTATAGTTTTCAACTCTACAAATGTGATTTGGGACTTTTTCATATCTTCTGTGTTTCTACTTAACTTCTTGCAAGTGTTGAATACCATGTTAATGATGTCCTTGACTGCTAATTCTAACATATGTTTCCATTGTGGTTCAGTTTTAAGGTTCATTTTTCTCCTCAATATGGACCATATTTTCTTACCTCATTAAATGCCTGGTAATTTTGGGTGGGATGCCAAAAATTGTAAATTATATCTTTTTGGGATTTGGATGCATTCGTTCTTTCCTAAATATTCTTGAGCTTTTTCCTAGACTGCAATTATTTGGAATCTATTTGCTCATTTTGTCTCTTGCTTTTAGGATTTTTTTGATGCTTTTGGAGCGGCGCTCGTCTGGGGCTAGTTATTCCCCACTACTGAGTCTAGCTCCTTCTGTGTATTCTACACAATGCTCCATGAATTATGTAGTTTTTCTCACCTAGCTATTAGAAACAAACACTATTATTTTCCTGTGTTAACATCAAGCATTGTTATCTCCAATTATTTTGCATGTTTCTGCCCTTGGTCTTAATTTTTTTACATATGTGTGATAATCAGTACAGCTGAATACATAAGGGGAACACTCTGAAGATCTCTGGAATTCTCTCTCTGTGCAGTGCACTTCTTTCTAAAACTCTGTCCTGAGAACTCCAGCTGCCTTGGTGTTCTTGGACTTTCAGCTCCATCTCTTCAATTGAACGAGTCCACTTTGCTCCACTTGGGTTCCTTCTCCTGGGACCATGACCTGGAAATTCTAAGGCAGTGAGCTTGGGCAATTCTAGGATTCATCTCATTTGTTTTATATCTCTAAGGAACTACCATCTTTGTTGCCTATAAATAATTTCTTCATATATTTTGTCCATTTTTGGGTGGCTTCATGTGTGAGGATATATCTGGTCCCTATTTTTCCTTCTTGTCTAGAAGCTTACTCTCTTTCATTTAACAATCCTATTTGACATCTTTCTGTAATTGCTTTCTTTATACTCCTCCTACCTATACCTACACATCCTTCTATAACCAATGCTCTGTAATCCAACCCACAGCCTAATGTGTTCATCTAATAAGGCCTTACCATGTATCTGTCTGAGATATATATATAGTGACTTAGTTGGAATGAGGAAATTAAGTTTTTATAGATATAGTCACATCCTCTGTCTACAAGTAGCTTAATCTACAGTTGTAAAGACAAGATACACCACTGAGAAGCAACTTTGGAATAGAGAGAAATCTAGTGATTATAACCGTTGCACAAAAATACGTTTAGAGCATGAAGTGTACAAATAATTTTCTGTAGGTTTATTTTTCTCTTGCATATAGTCCAATCCCTCAAATCAGGAAAAATCATTCTCCTGGACAATCTGGTACTCCTTTTTCAGAATGAAAAATCAAGTCATAAAATATCTTTTAATAACAACAATAAGCAACATTTTCTATGGCCTCAGAAGTAGCTGTGCACTGCCCCCTCTCCATAGGTTTTTGAGACTCTTCAAGGTCACTTATAGCCAATGCTAAGATCTATCGCTTTCCATTAAGAGTCTTCTCTACACTTGGTTTACTGCTACTTTTGATTTGACCAGTGCTACTGAAATGTTAATAATCACCGCAAGCACTATTTCTGGCTTTTTTTTTAATGTGTAAGCTGGTGTCTTAAGGATTATATATACGTGGTTTTATTTACTCCTCAGAAGCCTCATTTTAAATAAAGTTGAGAAAACAGACTCAGAGAAAATAAATGACTTGCCTAGGGTCACACACAGTTGGTAAGTATTCAAACTTATGCTTATTTGATTCCAGAGTGTGAGCATAGAGCAGCTGTAGGGTACTATCCTTAGTTGCTATAAGAAATGATAACAACAATTAACACTTATGTGGTTGTTACTATATGTCAGAGTTAATCTTAAATACACCACAGATGTCAAATCATTTAATTTTTACAACTACTTTATGAATATGAGATATGTTCTATTATTATCCTTATTTTACAGATGCTGAAATGGAGGAATGGATTAATTATACACCTAGGAAGTGGCAGAGTTTGGATCTGAACCCCACACTCTGTCGTAGGAGTTCTTGATCTTAACTTCTAATCTGTGCTGACCAGGTCACGTGCTACCACATGATGTGCTGGTGTCCATTTTAGCTTTCATTTGTTTTCTCTGGTTTCTGTGTGATTACCCTGCAACAAGTAACTGGCCAAGGAAAGGAAGTTTTCATATTTTTCTGTTCTTTTAATTTTATTTTGTGTTCTATTGACTTATTTGGGAAATGGCAGATAGCTATAAAATCATCTCAGTTAAGGTCATCTCTGACTCACTTTAGCTTTATGTTGTCAGAGAAATCAGGCTATTCTTTCCCATGTGTGCTGTTAACTGTTTTATTTGCCCTCAGTTCTTGCTAAGAGATACTGGGACATGTTTTCCAATTGAAGTACACACACACCACATACACACATTACAAGTCCCACCAACAGCCCACAATGAGGTGTATTAATAAAGAGTACAAATTATATTATGTGTGTAAAACATCACCTAAGAATGGTATAGCGTCAGAGAGTATTTTTTGAGAAACTAATTCTTTCAAAAAATTTATTATATTCCCCTTTAATCTAGTTTATCTTTCTTTCTGAAATGTATTCATGTCCTAGCACCTTCATGGAGCCTTTCTGGCCCTGTTTCCTCCTGTCAGATGAATGTAGTAGCTCTTTTGTCGTCATTACATTTATTTAGTCTTTCCTTATCCCTCTTATTATACTCAAAGCCTCTGAGGACAGGAAGCTTTTAAACTAGTGCAAAACTGTAAGTTAAAAGCAGTATTCAGTTCACTTGCTAAAAGTCTGGGGAACTTTAATGTTTGTGGGACCATGACTTTGATCTATTTGCAAATAAATTTCTGGCAATTCTTTCTCCCCCATACATCACCGCACCCCCATCTTGCCACAATTCTTTCCTGTAACTTTTCTCCTTGCCTGCTGCTCTGTTTCTCTTATTGATGTGTTGGACTTTGCAAACTATCTACTATTGTAAGTTAGACATTCTATCTGTGTCATAAGCCTTTCAACCTAAAAATGCTATTGAAACCCAGAAACCATTCTGAAAATCAAGTTTAAGAAGTAAAGATCCGTACACTCTCAGTATGGGGTCTCAATTAGTTCTTGGCCTGAAGACATGTGTTTAGGACCATTCATCGATTTCTTTGGAACACAGAGATTGCACTTACTCAGCTTCTATTAGCAAGGGAGAGTACAGGGAGAATGGGAGTTTTGAACTCTAGAATTGGAAGAGAATTTGAGACCTCTCTTAAATGTTGGCCTCCAGGCAGAAACAGTCCTCATCCTTACTAGAAAGCTGGGTGTGGCTTATTTTTCAAGAGAAGGAAACTCAGCTCTTGTAACACATACTAACACTTTTTAAAAATTCAACTACAGGCTTTACAGTGGCAAAAGATGACAAACGTTACCACAACCATGTAATCTAGGTCAACATTAACATGTTATGTGTACCCTGGATGTGTTGAGAATGTCACTTTACCTGTGTGACCTTCCTACTCCAAACCTATAACCCCACTCTAACTATGACAAAAACATTAGACACACCCAAATTGTGGGGCATCCTACAAAATATACAACCAGTACTCCCCCAAACTGCCAAGGTCATTAAAACCAAGGAAAGTCTGAGAAACTGTCACAGCTGAGAGAACTTAAGGAGACATGACAACTAAATGTAATCTGGTATCCTGAGTGGGATCCTGGAACAGAAAATGGTCATTAGGGAGAAGATAAAGAAATCCAAATAATGTGTAGATTTTAGTCAATAATACTGTATCAATATTGACTCACTAGTTGTGACAAATATACTATAGTAGTATAAGATGTTAATAATAGGAAAAACTGAGTACAGGGTATATAAGAACTCTCTGCAGCATCCTTGCAACTTTTTTGTCAAAAACTATTCTAAAATTAAAAATTTATTGAAATACAACAAAAAGCATCCAACTACAGGAAGTAGTTCATTCAGACTCAAGAATACCTAGATGCAAGCAGAGATGCATGTTTGTCCTGTTTTACTATAAGGACTAAGGCTGTTACAAAGTTTTGGTTTATGATGAATCTTAGTATTTGAGTTGGTTATTTTTCCTGACCTTTGAAAATCCAGAAGATTTAATCAGCATCCCAGCCTTTTAAAACTAAATCAATGGTTCCTTATCTTTCAGCAATTTCTATGCAAGTGGGAGTCCAGTTACAGTGAAAAATTTCTTGTTCATGCTCAATTTGTTGCAGAGGGAGTTAACATCAATGGGAAGGATAATTACTTTTAAAAATTTAGGGAAACAATATTGATTTGGTCATTTAACATAGGCCATGAGTCCTGACACTTCCTGAAGTGGTGTCCTAAAAATAGCACACTACTTCATTTTTGTATAACCAGAGCCTTAGTTGTATCTCATCGTATATTCTTAACTCCCTTTTTAGAACTTGTGCCCTTGTACTTGTGGAGTCTGGTATAGAGAAAACACTGCCTGCTTTGATCATATTTTATTCCTGGAATGTATATTGTTTATGTTGGTTGATTGAAGATTCTACTTAGAAAGCAAGACATCGTTCTTTCTCTGTGCAAATAATGTAAAGGATAGTAATTGTATATGTGATATTTTATGACTCTGTGCCTATTTCACTTAATTTTTTTGATTGTCCTTTAAATTTTGTATCTCTAACAAATGAATTAGTAGCACTTTTAGTACTTTGTATAAAATTTTCTGCTACTCTGAAATACTTAAATCCATTTATTTGACCTTCATAATGAGGTGGAGTTGATACTGCAAGGTTAATGAGGCAATTATTCTTATAGAGAATATCAGTCATGAAGGCACACTTTCTTCCTCCCTTTAATATGCACATTAATTAAAATATTTTTTTCTTTGCTATTTGCACTGATAAGTGATCATCAACGAAGGAAAGAATAATTAAGATTCTAAGTATCTCCATTGTAATTTGGGACCTTAAGTTCCACGGTATAAAACTTTTTCTGGTAAAATACTCTACTTTTGTATTTGCCCTCAATAGTTTTACATATTTTTCTTTTTTTCCATTTACTACAGAGGCAGCAGCAAGGGGTGTTGCTATGGCTGTCTGTCAATTACGTGGGCAAGAACATAGACTGGACGTGTTTCCAGAAGCTGCCCTTGACTACTACCTCAAACGCAATGCACTTGGTTAGTCATGACATTTAATCATAAACGAATAGTTCAAAATTATTTATTGAGTTTTCTTTCAGGTTGACACGTAGAAGCTATCATAGGGTACAGTAAAAATTGTTTTCTATTAATAGCAAAACATACATTTATGGGTACAACTATCAGTACACAGATCCCTAATAATGTTTCTGCTACTACAAGATGAATCTAGCATAGCAATGAACCAGCTGTATCTGTGGGTATGTAAATGTATAAATAAGTTTAATTAAACCTTGTTTGGCTTGTGCACATTAACTTCTTATATTAAACCTAAATGAAATTCAATTACTACACTTTAAATATACACATATGTCTCTATATATGTATTTAGAAATATATTTATATTCATATAATGAAGAGAAAATATAGATAATAAATTTGCTTCTGTAACTTAGAGGAATGGGATTATTTTTCTCAAGTTGAATTTTTTTGTTTGGCGAGATGCTTTGATGCGACATTTGCTTGTGAAAAATGGGCCTTAGACACAGCTGGGAGGGCCGAGGAGACAGTCAAGCAAACCTTAAATTGCTCTTCATAATAAAAGGAGACTTTCTGAATTTCCCGACAAACAGATTGAGAAGAGGGAAATGGAGGTGGGAGATTGTCACTGCAAGGAAGGATAAGGAAGGAGGCCAAGAATCCAAGGAAAGCCAGAACGCCCTGCAGTGTGATGGCAAATGAGCATGGCCGAAGGATGATTCATGAACAGGAATATCTGAGTTTCCATAATAAACTCTTGGTTGGTCCCCCCGACTGCTTTGTAACTCCTCAAGCTTCAGTGACACTCTGAGCAGGGGCACACCCACTTGGGGAATGATACATAAGGGTGCTTTTCAGGATCGGGGAGAGCCCCGAGAAGAGCAGTGGTCACCAGTTTTGGATAGAGACAGGATCCAGCTGGGCAGAGCAGAACTCAGAGCCAGCAGGGTTCAGAAGACAGTGTATAGATTCTTCCTTCCGGTTTACACTCATTTCATTTGAATGTTAAAGTATATTCGGTACTTTCAATATATCCAGTACATCAGCTATGTCCAGGTTACATATATAACCTATTTAATACTCTGTGTACATGATCTGCTAGACTTAGGTTACCAACAGCATCACCACATGGCCAGAGAATATTATCTAAGGATTCGTTAGTGAATACTCTGACCTCCAGAAAGGAAAGAAAATGACCCACATAGTAAAACCTCAAGCCATCTCCCTCATATGCAATAACAATGTCAGATTAAAGGGCCATGCTTCTCTAAGGTCACATAACCTACTCGACAGAAATCTGGGAAGGAGGGTGTGTTAGGATTCATAGCTTCCCAGACTGGATGGAGGGAAGCTGGGCTTAACTTTGATTTTTCCATTTAATGATGATATTATAAGTAGCCTTAAATTTTACTATTTCTTTTCTTAAGATATGGATGTAAGAAATTATCTGGGGTCATAACTGAAAATGAATCTCTGTTAAAATGATGTTTAATCCTTGTCCCATGTGGAAGGCAATCAACCAAAAAATCTGTTAATCAGGCTGATTGCCAATTGCTATCATTTAAAATGGATATATTTTCTTGTTTATATACTTTGAACAGTAAATAACTTTTGAGAAGCACGAATTATATATACTGATTATGGTTGGGTAATTTTTTCTCCTTATCAGATTAAGAAGAAAACTGCATTTGGAGTAAAATTTTAGTCTCTCTCATGCAGATTAAAATTTCACAATTTAGACACTCATTTGATTAATAAGTCACTTCTGTTAAAGTAGAAATGTATGGGGGACATTAGTCATTCATACTTTATTATGAACTGTTTACTAGATGACCTTTCTTCTAACATGTAGGTAAAATCAGTGACAATGAATAGTTGAGTGTATGAATAGAGCCTAAGAGATGGAGGTTAATTCTGGGTAAAGGCCAACAAGAATAGCGTCCTCAATAGTGACCTTGCAGGCGGGCATTTGGGACAATGACAAAGAAAGTGAAATAAAAATGTTTCAAGGTAAACTGTGTCTTTATGGTTTGCCTGTAATAATCCATATACCAATAATACTCAGGTATTAAGATGAACATATAGATTTAAGATAACTAGAGAGAATATGGGAAAAATGCATTCTTTTTTTCCAACTAAAAGTAATGGAACAAGAATTTTAGAATCTATTTCTGTCCAACACTCCTCCATTTAAAAAATTGCACTATTTCTGTGTATCTCCCCTCTAGACTCCTGCGTCTTCCAACAGTAAATCATTAGCCACCTTATGAAATGCCACAGAGAAGGGTCTTTTGTGGTAGAAAGATGCTCATAAAAGGAGAAGCTGAGAGCAATCAAACATCCACTTAGGAAGCAGTTTTACCCATGGGAATCTTCATTGGGTGCCTTTATTTCATTCTGATTACTGCCTTTACTGTTTCCTGGGGAACAAAGCCCTGATTTCTAGAAGGATGCTTTCTCTTCCAAGCACATAATTTCTGAGCCCTTGGGTATCTTATAGACACTAACTACACAGATTCAACAGACTCCGACAATTTCGCATTTCTGATTTTTTTTCTAGGTGGATTCCAAAGATTTATGATAGCTATTTTTTTGGTAAATACATGTAAAAATAAATTTGCATCACTATGACTTTCTCGTGGGACACCTTTCTTCCAAGAAGCTCAACGCACTTTTTGGTGTGAGTCAAATTCATCTGGGGCCTCAATTACAAAGCAGATACAGTATGTAAGTTGAGTTTCCTTCTGGTACCCCTCACCGGCAACTATTCTTCATAGGACTGTGGAAAGAATCATTAAAAAAAAAAGAATCACTTGAGTTTATGAGATATGTAAAAATACCATACACTATAAAGTACATGTAGTTACAATTATCCATGCAGTCTATTCTCATCACCTATATAACACACTTTGCCTTACACTATAATACCAGGATGGACTTAGGTATGGGAAACATATTAATATAAAGAAATAACATACATGTTGTGGTATACAAGGTAGTAACTATTTCTGACAGTAAATCAAGTAACCCATTTGTTTTATTATTAATTGTTAGGAATTAGATTTGAAGTCCTGGACTCAGGTGTATGCTGTCATTTAAGTTTTCCAAAATTTATTGTTCCTTTTTGCTGGACTATGACAAGAGTGGCAGGAAGAGCAATTAGACTAGAGAACCTGTGAGGCCCCTTCCAGCTCTAGTATTTTATCATTTGAGGACTAGCATGTGTTCCATAGTAAATAGTGAGCTTCCAAGCTAGAGTCTATTTAGGTTTTGGGGAAATTTCCCTTATTTTAAATATCTTGGCATTTCTGTTAAGTAGTATGGCAAACTACTGTTTAGTCCAAGACATGTCTATTTATAGAAACGAGGTGTGCACTTTGCTTGCAGTTACACAGGACTGAATCACAGATGAAATTTCTTGACTTTGAACTTTAACATCTTTGCATGTTCTATCAGGTCAGGATTCACCTCAGGAAAGAGAAACCACTGTAGGAATTTTAAGCAGAAAGATAATTAGGTGCTAGGAAAGCATCAGAAGGGCTGAAAGAAGCAGGGGTTTGCTGGGCCTTTAAGTGTGATTCCCAAAAACACTGTGGAACTGAGTGACCAGGGGCAACTACCACCACTGCCAAGTCACAAGTTGAGGACTCTGGAGGCCACTATGAGAATCTCAGTGCTGAATCTGTGCTCCAGGGAACAGGAAGCTGAAATTGGGCCATCTATGCTGTTGTTGCTGCTGGCACTGCCACCACAAAGACCTCTCACTCCCCATCTGCCACCTCTGCTGGAAGCTGGACACAGGAATGTTGTTGTAGAAAAATCCCAGTTCTCTATACATCTCGTTTGCCAGCAGAAAACAGTCAAAAGGAACATGAAATTAGCTTCTGTCTTTCGTTCATTCTCCAAATCACAGTAAATGGCATCTAATTGATGGAACCTGATTCCCATCCAGATCCTTAGCTGCAAGGGAATCTGGAAAACATAGTTTTTGCTTTCCAGTCTCTGCAGCACAACGAGACAGTGTTTCTGAAAGTGTGATCCTCAGAGCAGTAGCAACCGCATCCCCTTGGAACTTGTGAAAAATTCAAATTCTTGGCCTACCTTTCACCTACTGAATCAGAAGCTCTGGGGATGTGGTCCAGCAGCCTGTGTTTTAACAAGCCCTCCAGGTGATTCTAATGCATGCAGAAGTTTGAAAACCACTGTAATAAGGCAAGCTAGAAACAATGGAAACGGGTGCTGACTGTTATTCAACCATCTTCAAGAAATATGTCAAGAAACATGGACACAGGTTTTCCTTTCAAAGCAGGAAAAAGGAGCATAAATTAATTAAGAATGATGAAAATCATAGTCTTGTTTATATTGGCTAATTATATGCTTGTTAGAGGTATAGGGCATTAAATTCATACTAAAATAATTGGCTGTGTCTCCTGATTTTTATGGAAGTCTACTGTGTTCAATAAAGTGATTTTTATCTTTGTTTTCAATCTTTCTATTACATCAATACCTTCATTAATACACCACCAAGTGGCGCATGCTTGTGTGAAGTTTTGAGACATTAGCTCCCAAAAGCCTTATCAGGAAGAATCAACAAAGTTTATTAGCTTTTATGTGCTTTTACTGGAAAAAAATTTAGTTATAAAAATATTTGTATTTAATGTTTCTTTTCGAGCTAAATTAGTACACTTTCTTGAAAAGTGGACAGTTCTGTTCATATTGTGAAGGCATAAATTTGTTTGATAGAATATGGTATTTTAAAGAAAATGAACTTTCATTGTTGGAGACTCATATATTTATTTGTTCGCAGAATGTGAAAATTGGTAAAAAAGTGAAAATCTTCCCATAATCTTACCACTTAAAGACAATTTGGAGCCAAACCCCCTCCCTCATCCTTTCCTTCCAATCCCCTTTCAGAAGGAACTGCCAATAATGAGTCTAAAATTTTTCATGCTTGTACAGATACACACATAAATCTTAAAGTAATAGTTGAACAATTTATTCATTTGAAAAAGTACTTAGTTTTATGTATGGAGCTATGTTTTTCAATTACCAATGCTATCATGGGTTTCTTTATGCCTCAGTAGATCATTATTTGTGATATGAATCTAATCTAACCAATTTACTTAACTATTCGCCTATTACTGTATATTTTTTCAATTCTATTGGAAGAATAATGCATTGAATATCCTTATACGTACATCCTTGTCTATTGCTCTTTCTATTTTTTAGGCTAAATCTTAAAAGTGTATTTACTGAGCATCACATTTTAAAAATGTTAATAGACATTACTAAGTTATCTTCCAAAAGATTGCTCTGTTTCTAACTTTAAGTGCACCTTTTGAAATTTTATTAAGTGAACAGATTTAAAATGAACTTCATTTGGTATTTTAATTTTCACTTCCTGAATTAGACATAAGGATGAACAACTGTTTAAAAAGTCTATTGGTCATTACTATGTCTTCTGATGTGAATTATCTATTCTTCTCCATGACTCATTTTTTTCTATTGCACTGTTTTCCTTTTCTTCTTTGTAAATAGCAGTTTGGGATATTAACCAATTATTACGTGTATTGCAAATATGTTCTTTCAGCATATTGCTTAAACTATTATTTTTGTTTTATTTTTTACCATGAGTTAGCTTTAAATTTTCCAAAGTCAAATTTCTCAAAATATTTAATGGCTGTTGGGCCTCATGCCTTGCTTAGGAAATTGTCTTCACCTCAGATTATGTTTTAAAACTACATAGTATTTAATTAATTGTAACTATTTATACTTTGATAGTTTTGTACATTATATCTTTAAACTGCCAGTAGTACATTTTTATAGTGTACCCTTCCTTATATAAATGGATAGACAACATCCTTTATTGAGTAATCTATTTCTTTCCCATTAATTTGAAATGCCATCTTTATCATGTATTCAATTCTCATATACTGTTGGTCTTGTATCTTACTTTTCTAGTCTATTAAAACTCACCTTGTGTTCATTCCTGTCAGTAACTTTCTGTTTTAATGACAGTACTTTTTAAAATATTAAACTTTGTCCTCTTGCAATGACTTTTAAACTGGCATCTCATAGAGCCATCTCATTCCCTTTGTCTTACAACAATCCTTGAGAAAAATGTGTGTTTGGACATTTCTAATGCAACTGAATTGTCACTTTTTTCAATTATTTGATCACTGCTTTTTCAGGGTTCCATATAAAAATTAATTAACCTTTAGTCAGATATGGCATAAAAACCCTGCATAAATACTTGTTTATACATTCCTGGGAGTGCTTCTATTATAATGTTTCAATTTAACATTGCTTATATATAAAGAATATTTTCAGCAATGTATCTTTTCCAGGAAAACCTAAAAAATCAATAGCATTTCAACTACCTAACTAAGAAAATGAAGTTTTCCTTGTTAAATTCTAAATTGTTATTTAGTAGTGTTCAGTCATATTAAGAACAAGTCAATAATAGTAACTTCTAACAAATGTATATTGAGCACCCAAAGGATATTTGTACACTGCAGGAATTCTCTGGAGGACAAAGTCATTCTGTAAAGAATTCTCTGGCTTCTTAACTATTCAATAAGATCATCACTTTCCTCTGAAGAGCACAGACTAAAACTATATTACCGTAGATTTTTCAGGAAAGGAGATTCAAGGGGTGGGAGTAGGGAATGCTTGGACTAGAAATTCTTTTTTGAGGTGAAGATTCTCCTGCCTACTGAAATATGGGTCTTTCTTCTTGAATGTGATCCATACTGAAATTTATAAAGAAACAACATAAATCTTCTCATGAAATAGCTAACATTTCATAAGCTCCAATTCTGTGGACATACTCAGTGAGCCAGTGCTATGCGTTAGCAATTAATCTATTAGATTGCAATCACCTTTCCAAGTGATTTATATTAGAAACTTCTAATTTTCTAGCATTCATATATTTAGTGCTGCTGATTTTTGTATGATTGTTTTCATTTAATTATTTCTTTCTATACTTTATGTATATTATCACTTAGATTGACAGTGTCATCATTAGAAATGATGACACTAAGGAGATACTAATATTGCCTGCTTTTGAAAAAGCCCGAATATGAGATAAATTATTTCATTCAGTGGTTAAATGTAACTATCTCACTTTTAAGGAAGATAATGTAGTTTCTGTATAACAATATACCATAAAATAAAATCTTTCATTAACTTTGCATCTGGATAAAAATCTAAATAGTTAAGTTTTAATACATCAGATAAAAACTATTTTCGTTATTTGTTAATCAAAATGCCTGATTATAAACACTAATAGTTGAACAAGTTAATTGCAACCATGGTTTGTTCAGTATACATGAACTTTCTTTGATTTGCATGTCTAAACATGCTGGTTTGAATCACAATATTTTTTAACTTCTATTTTTATTCAGCTGGTGTTTTCAGTTATTTATTTTATATAATCACACTTTCTTGCCCCTTGTTTATATATGTCTTCCTCTATTCTTTCCACAAATAATAAAACCTTATTAAAATGCTGTTAAGCAAAATCAGATATACTGCAGCTCAAATCGTGTCTCCTAAAAATGACTGCATACAGTGAAACCTTGATATAAGACAGCTTAAACAGATGGGTGTTTTTACTGTCCTCTGACAGCATCATAAAGAATTTCTGTGAATACTCATGTGTAATCCAAGTGTGGGAGACAGGGTGGATGAATGTTTTGTAAATGACAAAAATACTTTAAGAATCAGTCCTTTCTTTGTTCACAAGCCTGAGTAACCTGGGTGGGGTCAGGACCTGGGGTAGGTGGTAACTGAAGGTCTGTTGTATTGAATTGTGTTTATTGAGCATCTTCTGTCTGCCTACCCAGGCACCATGTTGTTTCACTTGGGGAAATTTTGAACAGAGCTTAAGAGAGAATTCCTTTTCCTTTCCATACCAAAATCAACGGTTTTGTTCACTTTTCTAAGCCATGATTCAGAATTCAAAGAGACAAATTAAAACAGTGTTTCTCAGACTTTAATGGACAGAGTAATCACCTAGGGATCTTGTTAATGTGAAAATTTTGAGGCAGTAGGTCTGGGGCAGTCCTGAGATTCTGCATTTCTACCACTTAAGAATGGTAAGGAGCTAATGCATTTTCATCAACGCCCTTTTATTTCCTAGTCAGAATAATACTGAGTAATGACATGCTGCATTGCTTTCTGGTGTCTCAGCCCCCTCCGGGTGAGGTTACCAGCTTGTATAAAAAGTCATTCTAGTGGACACCACCTTTCTTCACTCTGCTGTTTTAGGAAGAGTGATTAAGAGGCCAAAGTTTTAGAAATGACTTGGTCAGTGTGTCCAAAGGGCAAGGTGAGCCAACTCTCTTTATAGCTAAGATGGTGAAAGCGTTAACAGGCTAATCTAATGTTTCTCTTCTCGTTTGGGAAAGTAATGGCTGGCTTCCTCTATTTCCTTATAGACGTATTACAAAGTAGAAGCCATACATACCTTTTCAGGACACAGAGAAAGATACAAGAATATTGCAGAACATGTCCTACTTTTACTTATGTCCTGTGTTGAAACTTGGAGTACATGTTTTTTGAAATTAAGCTTCAAAGGCCTCATGCTATCACACTAGGAATTTTAGTGACTTTATACACCCTAGTGCTTCACAGATGAAGGAAGGGAGGCCACGTGGCAAATGGTCACTGGCCTCCCCTTTGCCCATAAGTGTAGGATTTTCGAAGTTTTCCAGGATATAAGGGAAATACAAAAATACACAAAACAGAGCCAGTCCTGATGGCCTGGTGGTTAAAGATTGGCACGCTCCACTTCGGCAGCTTGGGTTCAGTTCCTGGGTGCGGAACCACACTTGACTTGTCTGTCAGTAGCCATGCTGTGGCAGTGGCTCACATAGAAGGACTAACAACTACAATACACAGCTATGAGCTGGGGCTTTGGTGAGAAAAAAGAGAGAGAGAGAGAAAGGAAGATTGGCAACAGATGTTAACTCAGAGGGAAACTTTCCATGCAGAAACAAACAAGCAAACAAAACCCCAAACCAAACAAAAGTAATTGTTCTGTTTGGGGCATGCACAATCTAGTTTTTCTTTTAATCTTAGCAATAAGGTGAATTATTATTTATATAAGCTATTAGAGTCTGAGTTAAAGGACAGAGCATTCCATATCTTTCATGTTTGAATGCACAGGAAATTTGTCTAATCATTTCCAAAATGAAGCTTTAAATTGATCTTATTTTAGTTCCTGCTTTGTGATTTGCTTGAAAATTGTCATTTTGTCAAATCTAACAAAGGCTAAGATTTCCCAGCCATTTGGTGAAAAAAGACCTGATAGTATATTTATTCCCCACAGGCCTGTCTCTCATTGATCTTAACTTTTCTCTGTTAATCACACAAGTAAACGTCTTTCCAAGGTCTCCTTCTCTGTGTCCTCATAATATTTAGCACTGGGTTCCTCTGAGCATCTCTTAGTCATGGTAATTAGCCTCCTCCACCTAGTATCCATCAGCCTTGTTCCCCTCCTCACAATCAGCCTAATTTTCCCTCCCTCCTGTGCGTCTCTCCTTTGCGTACAATTTTATTATCTCACCAATCAAATAACCTCCAAGTCCTTATGTTTTTCCTCAGGTATTCAGATTTTTTTTTCCAGAAAGTAATACAGCATTCTACTTTATATGTATTTCTGCCTGTATCTTTACTATATCTTTTTTACCTCTTAGATGTTTTTGTGGAGATTTCCTTTCATTCCTTTAATATCTCATTCCAGCATAAAATTATTGTTGTGACTATTACTATTATCTCTTGGTTTTTAGTAAATGGACCCCTTAGAAAATATGATACCCAGGGCTTTATCAGATTCATCTCAAGTGCGATAAAGAAATCTTTGTTTTTCAGCTAGAGATTTTCTTCTCCAGTTCTGTAGGTAACATCAAAATTCATAAAAATAGAGTCAGATTTAAAAAAAAAAAACTTGCACCAACTTCTCACTTGCAGATGAACTGAATTCTCCTCCTTGGTAAAATTATAAAATTGGCCTCATTATGTAAGAAGCATTTCTGGATTTCTCAGTCCTTCCATATGTGAAACTGCCTTGAGAATCAGCATTTATGTGTAATGTATAATTTATAACTCATTTTCTTTCTAAAATATTTTGAGTCCATTTTTCATAAAAGACACACCTAAACAAGATAACTAAAATCTTCTGTTAAAAGCCAGTGAAACAAACAGGTATAGGAAATATAAAGGAATTAAATCAAAGGTAGTATTTTATTCATTCATTCATCAAACCCTGTGTAATACCCATTGTTTAGTAGGTATTCATCAGGCACTGGATCAGAAAGCAAAACAAAAACAAAGTTTAGTTCTAGTTCCCAACGTTCAGAAGATCAAAATCTAGTAAAGTGAGACAGACAAATGAAAATTAATGTCACCATGTTGAACACCACGTCAGATAAATGTGAATATTGTAATGCATGTGGCCAGAGGACTTGATTTATGCTTTCTTTAACAATAAAAAGAAGGACACTTTTACTGCATCTTATGAAAAACTATCCTTAGTTATTCTTTTTGAGCCTCTTTGTTCCAGTCTATCAATACACCCATCCCATATATCAATTAAACAAAGAAAAGAAACGCCAGGTCCAGACTTCTGGTGCTCGTAAAGACTGATGAAAATTGCTGTGAGTCACAGTCAGAAACAGTCCATCACCATTGTACATTCTAAGGAAGTTAGTTTTTTGAAATTTCATCAGATTTGAAGGAAACTTGTGATAACCCTTATCCTGCTGTAGGATTGATGTATGAGTAGGCTGATGCTCTGTAAAGTGAGGTGTGGATTAATTTAAGAGCATAACAGCAATAATGTTAGAGGAAATTGCCAAATTGTTTCTATTTGAGGGAAGTGGGGGTCAAAGGATGTGATTATGAAAAATCAGGAGATTCTGAATCAGATGGATAATGTATGGCTATCGCGTTTCTTGAATTCTAGGAATGGTCCATAGTACCACTAGAGTTTTCTTCCTATCCAAGAAGGACAGAACTCCAGGAACATGCACAGAATTTACTAATTCAACTCCTCATTATTGTTCTGGCATCAACTTTTGCAAAAACTACCTAATTTGTGTTTGATTCTTGCCTCTCTTTTTTCCATTCTAATTCATACTTCCAACCTCTGCCATTATGGTCTCTAAGCCCAGCTGTATATATCAGCAGCCTGTTTGCCTTCTAAAAGCCTGAACTCTATAGGCAGTCCTTGATGACTCTTTATGTTCTAAAATTACTCTACCTTTCCAAATTTGACTCCAATTGCGCCTCATAACCCTCATAACTGGATGTTCTGTTCCAAATGTACCAATCACCTTTTGCCATTGACACCCAGCTTGTCCACACTTTCACATTTATGTCTTTGCTCACGTGATTTCCTTTGTACCTCTCTATGTATATCCAAACTACATCTCTTTCAAACTTTAGCCCAAATTTTGCCCTTTGTGCAGACTTCCGTGGTATTCCAAGTTGGAAACAAACTGTTCTCTAATCATTAACATGTAAGAATAGTGCTGCATCTGTATCTCTTTATGTACACTTACTACTTTCTGGGTGACATTAAAATTGAGTATAAGTCCTATTCACTTTAAAATTCTTAGGGAAAAGATCTATGTCTTATTTATCATTGAAATAGTAATAATAACAGTTAACATTTATTGAGGGCACACTATTATTTTAATATGTTTAATACAACTGGGCAGTAAAGATTGCTGAATAAAGAGTTCACTTAAGAAATGCAACTAAAGGATGATTAAATTAACTACTCTATTAAAAATGAGACATGAATTATCAAACTTAGGGCTTATAAAAACCCTATGAGGCAAATAATACCTTATTTTAAATGGAGGGAACTCAAGGCTCAAAGAGTTCAGAAACTTCCCCAGCATCACACAGTGAATAAATGGTGGGCTACACTTCTAACTCACATGTATCCAAATTCAGATCCAAACTCTTGAGCGTTATTCTGTATTGCTGCTCACGCATCCCCACCTGCATTTTCATTCCCTTTTTCCTTTTGAGTTACATATGTGCTTTGTTTCTCCCATAGTAAGTGCTCATAAAGATCCATTGGATAGACCAATGAGTGACTCAACCAAGAAAGACACATATTTAAGGGTCATAGATGTTTATTCATATCCAAGCTGCAAGACAGAAGAATTTTATTCTTTGTGTGTAGAAGATTATTGGTATAAAATTTTCTCCATGACACATAAACTCTAAGATTTATGCCAGAGTTCTGATGTGTGCTTTTCATCAAATAAAACAGGAGAATTACAGTTTTTTAAAATTAATTTACTCCTTTGAAATTTTTAAGGGCTTTGGGGAAAAATGTGAGTACTTCATTCATCAGAAGGAAGATACACAAATCCAAATTTTTATAAAAGATCTTTCACTTAATGTCCGATCCAAGCCTTGACCTATTTGCCCTCAGATCAATTTCTTCCTCTGTTTTTCTCTGTTCTAAACCGTGGAGCTGATCCCTGTAGACTGTGGTTCCCAGGTTGTCGTGTCACTGTCATGTTCCAGCTGTGTTTGGATAATGGGAGATACTTGAAGGAGCCAGGAGGGCAGGAGGAGGGGAGAAGCTAAGGTGTTTCTGGCCCTCTCTATCCATCTCAAGTGACATCTTCTGTTCTGGCTACATCTTTTCTTTGCCTCTACTTTCCTCAGACAGGCCTCTTAGGGTTTCAGCTTCTACCAGATTACCCTGGCCCCAGGGCTCTGGCAACACCACCCATCCTTGGCTTTTCCAATCTAGACATGGTTTCCTCTCCCTGCAATTGCTAATCTCTGGGTTGCCTCACTATCCGCAGTTGGCTTCTTAGCAATTCTGCCATCTGTGAACCAACTCCTAGTACTGAATCCCTTCTGTTTTAAACGCTAACAGCAGTTTCTCTTTTTCTGGTTGGGTCCTGATTGATAAAATGTCCTATGAAATTACTGGTGATACGACTGAAGTTGGAAAATTTTTAGATTTAATATTGGGAACATTTAAAAAATATTTATGTATGCTCTCTTCATGTATGAAGATAAATTATGTACATATAGGGCATGTTGTTTTCTTTCTTTGGACGAGAAACATTAAGTTAGATTCACATTGCTGCCTTGGAACCAACAGTACATGATCCTAGGGTAGCTGGCCACAGATAGTGATGTAGTCCACAGGCGTGAATGGACTGGAGTTAACTGGACTGCATGGGAATCAAAGACATTGCCTCAAACCCACTGACAACATGTTTCAATCAGCTGAACTAGTCAACTAAAAGCATCTGACAATACACACTGTAGTAACGTTTAGCAATGAATGGTTTAAAATCAGCTTACAGACTCTCACATATTTTTAAATTACAGTTAAAATCTAATTCAATTAGCAGAACTATCCATTGGACTGATTATGCAGTGCCGCACATTTGCCAAACTTTATTTTTCTCCTTGTTGTTTTAATTCAGCAAGACCTTAAACAGACAACCCAGAAAATACTCAACTAATATTGGATTTCCTGTACAAAGTACGCATCAGAAGTTGGGAAGTGTTTATATGCATGTAGTTCTTAATCTTGCCACTAAATAGCAGAAACAATGAAATGTGGTAACTTTGGTTAAAGGAGGGGATATCTGAGACTGTTTCTTGCATCTTTAGACTTTAACTTTTAAACTAGGGTGCAGAGCACTGTAAGGTGCTAAGGACCTATATTTACATATTATGTAAAATGTTTTTAATACAACTGGATAGGGAATATTAGCTAGTGGAAAGAAAAGACATCCATTAAGAAATAGTCATTACACGACTATTAAATTCGTAGCAGATGCCCAAATCCCCACTTTCAGATGAAGTGGTGGGAGGAATATTAAACCACAGTATTGG
Source organism: Equus przewalskii (assembly GCF_037783145.1). NCBI lineage: Eukaryota > Metazoa > Chordata > Mammalia > Perissodactyla > Equidae > Equus > Equus przewalskii. The sequence goes on from NC_091849.1 coordinate 55,276,416, forward strand.
GAGAGCTGGGCTTGCGTCTCAATTCTGCTCCCTTACCAGCTGTGTGACTTTGGGCAAGTCCTTCAGCATATCAATTCAGGTGTCTCATCAATAAAGCTGAAATAATACCAGCGCCACTAGACCAGCAGGGGTTCGAGAAACATAGAGAAACGATGTAAGTAAACATATTTTATAAACATAAAGAAAGATATATTATTCTACTAAACACATTCAGTGTCTCTAAGCGGATCCAAAGATTTGCCAAGTTTTAATGAGATGGAATGTGGATTACTTTAGCTTATTTTCTTTGTAATATGTCCAAAAGTAGATGTGTTTAAAGTTTAAGTCATTTTCTCTCATTTTCTTTTTTATGCTGAGGATCACTTTTTATGAGAATGAATGGAATCCATGAACATTTCTGCTTTTATTACCTTACTCTATTTATACTTTTTTTTCAGTCATGAAGGTGACTTTGCAAGAAAGGCATACGGAATTTCACATTTGGGAGATAATTCAGTGTCATGAAAAAACTATCAAAACCAGCAAACAATGTTCATTTTCTTCCTGAATCTGCAAAGTAAGTGCAAAGATTTCTTTTTTCATTCCTTTCTATTTGTTTCTATTCTTTAGCAAACATAACGATGGTGAGGAATTATACTAAAATAGCCTGTTTTGGCAATTTCTTAAGTATATCACTTCTTTCTTATTTTAGAAGCCCCAGAGTTGAATTCAAGCTTCTTTCAAAGACATATATATTTACTCTCATAACCATCTGATCTAATTCCAGAATGTTTCCCCCTTCTAAACAGATATTATAAATCTGAAATTATGACATCTTTCTTTCAGATACACTTTTAACAAAAATGTTAGATTTACTGCCTTGCTATGGAATGTATTTAAATATATTCATAAGTTTTCACAAGCACTCTTGAAAAATGTTTTACTTTTTTGTAATAATATGAATAACTTTATTAATATCTCTGGCATAGATCCTGAGTTATATTTTTATTAAAATAAAGCAGGCATAGTTGGCATTATGCTTATTTCTAAATAATATTTATTTTTTTAACAACATGACATGCACATTTTCTTTTAAAGTCCAACAAGCCTAAGAAGTTTACAACCAAAACCATTTCAATCTGATTCCCATCTCCTGGGGGGTGGAGGGTGGGTTCTTCCCAAGGGGGGCACTGTTAATATTCACATTTCTAAATAATATACTAGTGCTTTAATTTCTAAATCTCAATTGTGCACATTATTTGCTGTCTGTCTCTGTGATGCTTGAGGATTTTGTTCTTTAGACTGTAACTCCTTTGCCTCCTCCTCTAAGACTTCAATTTTGGTTTAATTGATTTTTTTGCAGTTTACTAGGGCTACGTATTAAATATCGTTAACTGCTGAGACACAGCATATTTTTTATTACATTTTCTTTCTTGTATAATTTTTTTCCCTAGGCATTTGCCTCTTTTTTATATTCACTAATTTTTTTGTGCCCACAACTTTAACTTTTGGGGCACTCTCCAAAAGCTTCTTAATTTAACTTTCTCCAGGGACAAGCCCATCAAATCATCTATCCATCAGAGTTCCTTGTTTTTCTAGAGGCCACACTCCTGGATTCTTCCTTCTTTCTGTGCTGGGCGACCCCAGCTGCTCTCTGGGCCTGTTTTATAATTTTGCTTTTCTTCCCATGGTTCTGGGAATTCCACTCACCTTTCTCTTGTATTGAATCCTAGCTTCCTAGATTCTAGCATTTCTCTTTCTCAGTTTCACACTCTAGATTTGATGTAGATGTTTTCCAGTAGCTTCCACTGAAAGGGTGCCTGAGAGGTAAATGTCTGGAGGCATTTCATATCTAAAAATATTTTTGTTGTCCTCATTCTTGATTAACAGTTGATCTGCAAAAATCGGGGCTAAATATCATTTCCTGTCAGGGTTTTCTTTATCTCTAGTGCTCTGAAATTCCAGGAGAATATGCCCTGATGTCGGTGTCTCTATGCTCACGTGGACTCACCACTGGCCTTTCAATTTGGAGATCTGTGTCCTTTAGCACAGGGTAATTTCTTATATAATTTTTTTGGATCATTTTCCTATATTTTTTTCCTGTGTTCTTTCAGGAACTTGTACTAGTCAGCAGTTAAATCTCCTAGAATAACTCTCTAATTTTTCTATGTTTTCCTTTCAGATTTCTTTCCATTTCTTTATTTTTATTCTGCTTTGTTGAGAGGTTTTCTCAAAATCTTCAAACCCTTTGTGTTCTAATCCTTGTGTTGAGTGTTAAACATATTTCATCTATGCTTTTAAAATGTTTTATTCTTAATAGCATTCCATTTTTGCTGTGTAGATGTAATATTTTATGTTTTGGGAGGTTAATTTTAATTTTTGAACAATTTCTCCTGATCGCTCAGTCCCTTGTTTTAGTTGCCTCGGATTTCCCCATTTTTTGTTAATTTTGGTCTCTGTCTTTCATCTTGGGGCTTCCGTCAAATGTCCGGTATCTCTGGATGTCTGTGAATGGGACCCTAAGGAGGTGGCAGAAGTTGTGTGCCTGGAAAGGGCTGCAAACCAGAGACTTCACAGGAGTGATGTTGGAGAATTTGCCAAATGTTGGCCTTTGAGAAATTCTCAAATGCCAGTATCTGTGTTTCATTCTGGGGTTTTTCAGTTACTCCAGAAAATGCTAGTCTATTCTGCGGTTTTAGGGGAAGGCCAACTCCAGCCCAGGGAAGGTGGCGGGGATCTCAGCATCAGGTACGTAGGTACCTCACGTTTTCAGTCCGGGGGTCTCCCGGCCCCTCCGCTGTTTCTGGTGTCTCTGAGTTCATCGCCCGTCTTATCCAGTTCATCCAGAGGGGACCCTCTGCGTCTCCTTTGGGGAAGAAGCAGCCACGAGTGGGTGGAGTCAAGGAGAGGAGTGGGGAGCCCTTGACATCGTCCCTGATCTTTCACCCCGCCTCCCTCTCTCCTTCCGTGGGATCTGACGTCGCCTCAGCTCTGTCTTTTTGGGGTCCTGAGCCCGCAAATGGGCCACTGGCTTGTCTCTCACTGGTGCGCCTCCTTCTTTGGGCACTTGATTTTCAGCTTCTTTTGCACTGTATGGCGGTTCTGTCTTAGTTTTCCATCTTCCAAAATTTTCTTGACGTCTCATGCTGACTCCTCTCCTGTTCTCTCATCCTTCAGGGTTTACATCTGTTTTAGTCCTTTACTTTCATTTTCGTAGAACTGTGGGGGCGAGAAAGAACGCTGTTTGCTGCATTTCAGGGGAAGTCTATTTTTATGCTTATAAAACTCCAATCTTACATTTTAAAGGCCAGAAAGGGAGATAAATAATCTACTCAAATACATTAGTATCTTTTAACGTTACATTTTTAGCTGTTCTCCTAGTTCAGAAATATTTTAAACAAAGCATAAATGAACCTTTTCATTTCACAAGGTGGCCTGCTAGTTTATGTTCAGGTATTCAAAAAAGCTATGAATCAAAGCATACGAATGGAAATCTGTGACCAGTGTCTACAGCCATAGCTTATAATTAAAAAAATATGGGTCAATGAGGCATTGATAAAAAAAAAAAAATCAAACCGTTTCTCAGCAAAGATTGTAGATTTAAAGGATAAAATATTTCTTGAACTTTAGTCTCCTGATGCCAAAATCAGTGTTAAATTGTGCCGTCAGTTCAGTCACAACATTTAGTCCAGGATATTTTTATCTCTCTCTCCCATGAACTGGCCTCTTGAGCTTTTTGACTATTTTTTTCCCCTCAGTTTTATCACGTAGTTTAGAAAATACAAAGACTTCATTCCGGTGTTGAAGTGTGAAAGAATGAGATAAAGATCAAATTACCTGGACAAGAAAGAGAAATGGATGACTTATCATGTTTTCACATTCCTAAGGTTTCTGGGTGAAATTTCCTACCATAAATGTCAGTTAAATAAATGTCTGAAACAGTGTGACTTTCTTTGACTAAGAATGGCATGAGAATTGCTATGAATTACTTTGCTTGTGGGACTAAATTACAGTCAGAGCCCCAGAATTCGTTCTGCTATCACTTTTATACTTTTAGGAGTGAGATTTATTTAATTAAAATGATTGGGAAAGACTCACAGAGGCATTAGCCATATAAATAGTGAGGAAGTTATAAATAGTCTCTTACAAAAATTTTATTTCCAGAACCAATCATTTAATTTTGTTTCATGACTTTCTCTCCCTGCCATGAAGAAATGGCTTATATAATTTTCTGTGATGAGTTTTAAGGCAATGTTAAAAGAAAAAAAAAGGAGATAATAGCAATATATTGTTGCTTCTCTGGGAAGTCATTCCCTAGCATCTGAAGGTAGGTATATCTGACCAGATCAGAAATACACATGTAAAAGAAAAAAACGCACGTCAAATAATTTTAAAACCAAATCATATATTTGTACTTTTAAAGATGAGTTCTCAGGGTACATACTTTGTACCTGTAGAAATGTGTATCTTTGCCTGCAAATGTTTTTGATTCCTGTCGGAGAAGTGAATACTGTGAATTTAATATAAAGAAAACACTTTCTGTCATTGAGGCTCAGAGTGTGTGCCCCGTTCTTCAACTGCATGTGCACCTGTGCCCCTTACACCAGGAGTGGCAGAAAGCCTGTCTAGGTGGACCCCACACCTTGCCCCACAACACCCAAAATTTCTGCCATGGGATGATCTTGAGAGCATGAATACGACATGGATGTTTAATGTTCTGCGGAAGAGAAGTTCCTGGATTTCTCACTGATGACTTAATCCTTCCTGAGGGGCTTATAGCAGGATGCCGTGTCCTTGATCTTAAACTACTTTTGGTAGTCTCAAGGTTTGTAAATCAGAGAGTGACCGGGCCACACGCTCTGATTGATAAGTTCAGAGCTTGTCATGGTGGGCTCTGCTGTCGCAGGTTTACCTGCATATTCAAACCGCTCATGAGAAGCCGACGTACTGACCCACATATCCAAGGCCTAAAATAAATTCGGACAGGCCCACAGAAGGGTGAGATAGCCAAAGTAATGAGGCCCAGGCAGGGATCCCACAGAAAAGGGGAACGGACCCTACTTCCCCTTTGTACTCTCTTTGGATTCATTTTTTATTGGGCTCCGAGCCGTGACCTCTGGAGTGTGTGTGCCAGGAAGGGGTGGTGGTTCTTTACAGCCCAGCATATGGGAGCAATAGCGGGGGATTGTGAATGTGGATGGGAATAATACAAACTTGGCAAGCTGTCTACAACTTCATGGGTCGGTAGAGTTTCAGAAACTGTCCAGTATCGTTACAGCAGGAATGCATCATTATAGCCTAGAAAGCTAAGTTAGATTAACCTCTGAGGCAAAGAGCAACATTTGGAATTTGTGGTTTGTTTTTTCTCAGCATCGATCTTAAAGATAATCCAGTTGGTATTTTTTGAACGGTTTTCTGTAAGTGGTAATTTCCCTATCTAATTGGTTAGTATAAACAAAGGTGCAAAGATTTTAGCTTTCTTAAAATTCCCAGCGATTTCAATTTTATGTCAAATCATACTAGTTTTGAATGAGAATAATGCGTCTGCAGATGGTGCTGAATTGCATAAAATTAATTACTACATGTGCAAGTTTTTAGTAATTAATTCCGGTGAGGCCTGTAAAAATCCATTGTGAGCAGAATTACATGCTTCTTAGCCTCTTCTTTTCCAACCTGATGATTGCTTTTTCACTTTTGAGAACAAGCTAAAGTGACAGGGAAGCAAAAAGGTCATTCAGAGAAAATGCATTGGATTCCTTAGGGTGGAAAAGAACCAGGCTCTTGGAGGGGGGGGGGTTCCCACAGTTCCCATAGCTTGTAGGTTTTCACTTAAAGAGTGCTTATCTCTCGGCGATGGGAAGGGAAAGTCAGTGCTGGCCGTGCCAGTGCTGCTGTTTGCATATGTTGTCCAGCCATGCCTGGACATAGATTCACAGAGGGAAATGTCCAGTGTCTCAGTCCTTGGCCTTAGCACTGCCATGGAGTGTCCATTTCTCCGTTGTTTTCTGTGGTCTTCGTGAATGAATGTTTACAGTACAAAAACTTAATTCATGCAGTTTAATGTTTTGAGTATAATATTAAGTGTATTTTGTCAGTAACAGGGAAGTGTCTTGGATCACTAAAGAGGCTACTAATACTGGATGATAAAGAAACGGGAGAATTTTAGACTTTGAGTTCAGACCAATAATATTTAAAAGTGAGAGTTTTTACTAGGCTTTTAGATTCTGTCTTGAATCATATGCTTTGAAGTCTTCATGAAGTTTGGGAATTGTGGAAACTTCTAAGCCATTCTCATCTCAGCTACATGGGATAAGGCTGTCTCTCTTATGAAATCTGGTCCCAGATTTGAATAATGTTTAAGTAGAGGCATTTGGTGTAGTCACCATTTATTCATGTGAATGAAATTAAGTACTATCTTAATAGGTGAAAATATCTTAACTGTAAGCTTGGAAGGCCCTTGAAGACTAACTGCTCTTCAGAAGATATGATGTATTACCTTTTAAGCACCAATATTATACTCCTTTACACACACAAACACCTATAGCTCTCTGTTTTAGCTATATATCAAATTAACTATGAGGGGAGTGACGTCAGCATCATGGCAGAGTGAGGTCTCTCAGAAATCTTTCCCCTCAAATATACAACAAAAAAAAAATCCACACTCCAACAGAGGACATCCAAACACAACACAAAAAACATCAGAGAGATCCACGCAGCCATACCACGGAGGGCAGAGAGGCTAGAACCCCCCTTGGAGGAGCTAGAATGGGGTAAGAGAAATCTTAGCTTCCTTCTCCAAAGACTGCAATCAGGACTGAGGGAGGCCTCCTAGAGGAAAGGAACAGGGGAGGGGACATTCTTCCATAGGAACATCAAGGAATTCCAAGGGCCCTTGCAGCCTAGAGGGAAGTCCCCTGCTAGGGTGAAAGCTTTTGTTGGGTGGGGGGGGGGGGGGCGCCTTACCAAGCCAATGCCCCAGGAGAGCAGATAGCAAGAGCAGAGGGAGAAAACCCAAGAGCACACAGGAGAAAGCACTTCTCCCCTCCACCAGTTCAGCATGGCTCCAGCCCCTAGGATTTTTGGCTGAAGGCAAAGGGCTCAAAATATGTGGCTCTTGACCCCCACCCAGTGGCGATAGGCAGTAACTGTGGCTAAATAATGCCAGGATGTGAAAGAGCAGAGCCACTCTCTCTAGCAATATCAAACATTACATTAGATCTTCAGACCATAAAGAAAATGACAGGTATGAAGAAATCAGCCCTGAGGATGCAGAAATATGTAATCTAAGTAAAGATTTCAAAACAGCTATCATCAAAAAACTCAATGAGGTAAAATAGAATGTAGAGAAACAATTCAGCACATTCAGGAGCTACTTCACAAAAGAGATTGAAACTATAAAGAAGAATCAATCTAATATTAGAGATGAAAGACACAATGGAAGAAATAAAACAAAATATGGATGTCCTGGACACTTGATGGGACACCATAGAGGTGCATATCAGCATAATTGAGGATAGATATATTGAAATGCTCCAGATAGAGGAGGAGAGAGAACTAAGACTAAAAAGAGATGAAGAAAGTCTCTGAGAAATATCCAACCCAATTAGGAAATGCAACATAAGAATTATAGGTATTCAAGAAGGAGAAGAGAAGGAGAATGGAGGAGAAAGCTTGTTCAAAGAAATAATAGCAGAGAACTTCCCAAACCTAGGGAAGGAAATCCATGTGGAAGAGGCTGCCAGACCGCCTAAATATGTCGATGTAAAAACACCTACTGCAAGGCATATAGTAGTGAAACTGGCAAAACTGAATGGCAAAGAAAGAATACTAAGGGCAGCAAGGCAGAAGAAAATAACCTACAAAGGAACCCCGGTCAAGCTTTCAGCAGATTTCTCTGCAGAAACTTTACAGGCTAGGAGAGACTGGAATGACATATTCACATCATTAAAGGACATAGACTTTCAGTCAAGAATACTCTATCTGGTGAAAATACCCTTCAGATATGTTGGAGAAATAAAAGCTTTCCCAAACAAACATAAGCTAAGGGAGTTCATAGTCATGAGATGCCCCCCCAAGAAATCCTCAACAAGGCCCTCATACCTGAAAGAAAAGGGGGAGAAGGCAGTTACAAAGCATGGAGTAAGGAGTTAAATAGGTATACAGAATCATAGCAGAATAGCAAATACTCAATTATAGCATTAAAGACAAAGGGAAGGAAACCACCAAAAACAAAGACAATGTTGTCATTTTAACTACAAACTCGTAACACAAGATGGAATAAGATGTGAGATAAACAACTTAGGAGGGGAAGAGGAAAGGAGCTGAATTGGTTTAGTCTAAGGAAATTAAAGGCCATCAGAAAAAAAACTATCTTATCCATGAGATCTTGAATACAAACTTCAGGGTAACCACTAAACAGAAAAGCATAGCAGAGATGCAACTAATAAACAAGGAGAAAACAAAGAAACACAACATAAAAAACTACATAACTTGATTGGTAGACCAAAATGCACGGGATGAGAAACAAAGGAAATGCAGGAGAACCAGAAAATGAGTGATAAAATGACAGCATTAAGCCTTCATATATCGATAACCACCTTAAATGTAAATGGATTGAATTCTCCAATAAAAAGACACAGAATGGCGAGATGAATTAAAGAACAACGTCCAACAATATGCGGCCTCCAGGAAACACATTTCAGCTCCAATGACAAATATAGGCTCAGAGTGAAGGGGTGAAAGATGATACTCCAAGCTAATGGCAAACAAAAGAAAGCAGGTGTTGCAATACTTGTATCAAAGTAGACTTCAAGATAAGACAGGTAAAGAGAGTCAAAGAGGGACAGTATATAATGGCCAAACGGACATTCCATCAAAAAGAAATAACACTTATAAATATCTATGCACCCAACACAGGAGCACCAGAGTACATAAAGCAACTATTAAAAAACCTAAAAGAAGATATTAATAGCACAATAATAGTAGGGGACCTCAACACTCCAGTCACATCAATGGATAGATCATCCAGACAGAAAATCAACAAGGAAACAGTGGAACTAAATGAAAAGCTAGACCAGATGGACTTAATAAACATATATAGAACACTCCATCCAAAAACAGCAGAATACACATTCTTCTCAAGTGCACATGGAACATTCTCAGGAATAGACCATACATTGGGAAACAAGGCAAGCCTCAAGAAAATTTAATAGGATTGAAATAATAACAAGCATCTTTTCCAATCACAATGCTATAAAGATAGAAATTAATTACAAGAAAAAAGCTGAGAAAAGGGCAAAGATGTGGAGACTAAACAACATGCTACTGAACAAGCAACGGATCATTGAAGAAATTAAAGAATAAATAAAAAATATCTGGAGACAAATGAAAATGAAAACATACCATACCAATTCATATGAGATGCAGCAAAAGCCATATTAAGTGGGAAATTCATCAGAATACAGGCTCACCTTAACAAACAAGAAAAACCCCAAATAAGCAATCTCAAACTACACCTAACTGAATTGGAAGAAGAAGAACAAACAAAGCCCAAAGTTAGCAGAAGGAGAGAAATGATAAAAATCAGAGCAGAAATTAATGCTATTGAAACAAAAAGGCAGTGGAAAGGATCAGTGAAACAAGAGTTGGTTCTTTGAGAAGATAAATAAAATTGACAAACCACTAGCCTGATTTACAAAGCAAAAAAGAAAGAAAGCTCAGATAAATAAAATTAGAGATGAAAGAGGAGAAATAACAACAGATATGACAGAAATACAATGGATTATAAGAGGATACTATGAAAAACTATATATCAACAAAATGGGCAATCTAGATGAAATAGATAAACTCCTAGACTCTTACAACCTACCAAAGCTGAGTTAAGAAGAAACAGACAATCTGAATAGACCAATCACAAGGAAAGAGATTGAAACAGTAATCAAAAGCATCCTAAAGAATAAAAGCCCAGGGCCTGATGGCTTCCCTAGGGAATTCTACCAAACTTTCAGAGAGGATTTAATACATACCCTTCTCAAGCTATTCCAAAAAATTAGGGAAGTTGGAATGCTTCCTAATACATTCTCTGAGGCCAACATCACTCTGATACCAAGGCCTGACAGGCACAACACAAAAAAGGAAAACTACAGACCAATATCACTGATGAACACAGATGCAAAAATCCTCAACAAAATATTGGCAACCCAAATACAGCAATACCTCGAAAAGATCACACATCATGATCAAGTGGGATTTCTACCAGGGACACAGGGATGGTTCAACATGTGCAAATCAAACAATGTGATATACCACATTAACAAAATGAGGAATAAAAACCACATGATCATCTCAATAGATGCAGAGAAAGCATTTGACAGGATCCAACAGCCATTTATGATAAAAACTCTTAACAAAATGGAGATAGAAGGAAATTACCTCAACATAATAAAGGCCATATGTGACAAACCCACAGCCAACATCATACTCAATGGGCAAAAACTGAAAGCCATCCTTCCAAGAAGAGGAACAAGACAAGAATGCCCAGTAGCACCACTCTTATTCAACATAGTACTTGAGGTTTTGGCCAGAGCAATTAGGCAAGAGAAAGGAATAAAAGGAATCCAAATAGGGAGTGAAAAAGTGAAACTCTCACTCTTTGCAGATGACATGATCTTATATATAGAAAACTCTGAAGAATACATTGGAAAACTATTAGAAATAATTAACAACTACAGTAAAGTTGCAGGGTACAAAGTCAACTTACAAAAATCAGTTGCCTTTCTGTACTTTAATAATGAATTTACAGAAAGAGAACTCAAGAATACAGTTCCATTTACAATCACACACACACAAAAAAAGTACCTAGGAATAAATTTAACTAAGGAGGTGAAGGACTTCTACAATGAAAACTATAAGACATTATTGAAAGAAGTAGACAATGACATAAAGATATGGAAAGAGATCCTTACACATGGATTGGAAAAATAAACATAGTTAAAATGTCCGTACTACCCAAAGCAATCTACAGATTCAATGCAATCCCAATCACATTCTTCATGGAAATAGAGCAGAGAATCCTGAAATTCACATGGGGCAAACAAAACCCCCAAATTGCTAAAGCAATACTGAGAAAAAAGAATGAAACTGGAGGCATCACAATCCCTGACTTCAAAATGTATTACAAAGCCATAGTGATCAAAACAGCATGGTACTGGTACAAAAACAGGCACACAGATCAATGGAACAGAACTGAAGGCCCAGAAATAAGAGCGCACATATAAGAACAGCTAAACTTTGACAAAGGTGCCAAGAACATACAATGGAGAAAAGACAGTCTCTTCAATAAGTGGTGTTGGTAAAACTGCACAGCCACATGCAAAAGGTTGAAAGTATACCATCATCTCAGGCCATACACAAAAACAAACTTGAAATGGATCAAAGACTTGAAGATAAATCCTGAAACCATAAAATTCCTGGAAGGCAATATAGGTAGTAGACTCATTGACATCGAAATTAAAAGGATCTCTTTGAATACCATGTCTTCTCAGACAAGGGAAACAAAAGAAAAAATAAATAAGTGGGAGTTCATCAGACTAAAGAGCTTCTTCATGGCAAAAGAAACTAGGATCAAAACCAAACGACAACCCACCAATTGGGAGAAAATTTTTGCAAATCATATATCTGATAAGAAGTTAATCTCCGTAATATGTAAGGAACTCACACAACAGAACAAGAAAAAAACAAACAACCCGATCAAAAAATAGGCAGAGGATATGAAAAGACATTTTTCCAAAGAAGATATACTGATGGCCAATAAACACATGAAAAGATGTTCAACATCCCTAATCATCAGGGAAATGCAAATCAAAACTACACTAAGATACCACCTTACGCCTGTTAAAATGGCTATAATCACTCAGACTAAAAGTAACAAATGTTAGAGAGGGTGTGGAGAGAAGGGAACCCTCACACACTGCTGGTGGGAATGAAAACTGGTGCAGCCACTATGGAAAACAGCATGGAGAATCCTCAAAAAACTAAAAATCACAATAGCCAAGGCATGGAAAGTATGCAAGTGCCCATAGACTGATGATTGGATAATGAAGATATGGTATATATATAATGGAATACTACTCAGCCATGAAAAAAGAAAAAGACAAATTCATCCCATTTGCAACAACATGGAAGGACCTAGCAGGAATTATGCTTAGTGAAATAAGCCAGACTGAGAAAGACAAACACCAGATGATTTCACTCATATGTGGAATATAAACAAGCACATGGACAAAGAAAACAGTTCAGTGGTTACCAGGGGAAGGGGGGTGGGGAGTGGGCACAGGAGGTGAAGGGGAGCACTTGTGTGGTGACAGACAAAAAGTAATGTACAATTGAAATTTCACAATGATGTAAACTATTACGAACTCAAATAAGAAAAATTTTAAAAAATTAACTATGGGGCTTTTTGAAATAAATTTAATGCTTGGGTACCACCCTAGGTAAAAGACAACACACACACACTCACATACATGCACACTCATTCACTCACACACATTACTAAGCTGTTCTTTGGGTGTCATGCTTGAAGAAACCTATACAAAATTTTGGAGGGGAAATTGCTTCTTTTTCTTTCTAAGTACATAACCTTCGTTCTAGACTCCATGAGGCATCCCTTGGCCTAGGGAAAGATTTGCTTAAACTACAGGAAGAGTTCAAAGATTAAAGTTAAGCAATATTCAGTTTCTGACATTCCAAAATATAACTTCTCAATAAAACAATAGATTCTATGCCAAACTCTTCTTTTGAGGAAGGATTGTCTAAATTTCTTTAACTCCCATTCAACTTATCAAGAGACCGGCTTGACAGATGATATCCTAAAGTTTTACATAAAATAGATACAGATCAGGAGAAGGAGGAAAAAAGTCTTCTCTTTCTGACTTCGAGGGAATTGTGAGCAGAAGAAGGAGAAAGAGAATTGGAAGTGCAAAATGAGCTGAGTTATTTTTTTCTTTTTCTTTTTTTTTTGGCTTCTCCAAGCTTTGTTCCTCAAAGGAAGCGAATTCTTGTCCTCCTGCTTGCTGGTTGGGACTCTGAAAAGAGGCCACTGTGCAATCAACAATTTGGACCACAAGTACATCAAATAAAATTGGCATCCTGGAAAGGTTGGAAAGATGAATGCCCTAACGTGGAGCTTTCCTGAGCTGCCCTTGGCTTCCAGGAGACATTGGACAGACCCAGAAGTAACTGAGGGTCTGGCTAGGAAACTTCCACAGAGGAGGAAACTGTGTTGGTGCAGAGTAACCCTGGAGGGTGGCACAGAGGAGACCCCTTGAGCTGAGAGTGAATGGGAGTCAAGACTAAAGGACGAAAAGCAAGGTGAAGTCAAGTTCAACAGGGAGCACCACCAGGAGCCTTGTCTGGACCAAGAGAAGAGCCATGAGTAATCAGCTGAGGACTTCAGCATAGGAGGCCCGCAGGGCAGACAGTCACTTGGCCGTCCATGGACACTGTTTCAGTGACCCTTGCATGCCAGCCAGCACACCCTCAGGAGCCACACAAGACTGCAGACCCCCTTCTACCATGCACCATGAGGACATGTGTGCCACACCCCTCTCCCATCGTGTACCTGAAGGATATCTTAGGAAGAGGAGTAGGGACAGAGAGAGGTGGTTATCAGAAAGACTCTGCTAAAATCATATCAGGCCAAGTAATTAAGTTTTAAGTCTATGAAGACTAACTGGGTTTGTTTATTTATTCTTTGTTTCCTCGTTTCAGTCAGCCAATGAGAAAGACCAGATTTTCCCAATAAAATTGAGTTGTAACATAAAATATATTTGATATAGGGGCTGGTCCCACGTGCAGAGGTTAAGTTCGCACGTTCTGCTTCAGCGGCCTGGGGTTCACTGGTTCAGATCCCAGGTATGGACATGGCACCGCTTGGCAAGCCATGCTGTGGTAGGTGTCCCACTTATAAAGTAGAGGAAGATGGGCACGGATGTTAGCTCAGGGCCAGTCTTCCTCAGCAAAAAGAGGAGGATTGGCCTCAGATGTTAGCTCAGGACTAATCTTCCTCCAAAAGAACCAAATAAACAAAAATATATTTGATATATATTCTTAGAAAAATTAGCTGATGAAAAAGAGACATCCATATATTTCTACTTATACCACATATTTGCTTGAAATTTAATCAAAAACATTCTTGGAAACTGAAATTTTTTAAAATTTGAGTTTTAGCCTCCTCAGATATCTAATGACCTATCCCAAATAAAAATTGGAACTTTCACTAGATGCAGTGAATAGTAAAATCTCACGATTTAGAATCTAATTAGCCATTGCATTAGTCTTCTTGGGCTGCCCTAGCAAAATACCATAGACCGGGTGGCTTAAATGATAGGAGTTTATTTTCTCACAGTTCTGGAGACTGAAAGTTCAAGATCAAGGTGCCAACATGGTTGGTTTCTGGTGAGAGCTCTCCTCTTGGGTAGTGGATGGCCGCCTTCTTACGGTGTGCTCACACGATCTCTTTGTGTACTCACGGATCTCTCTTCCTCTTCTTAGAAGGCAACTAAACCTATTGGATTAGGACCCCACCCTTATGACCTCATTTAATTTTAATTGCTTCCTAAAGGCCCTGTCTCCAAATACAGTCACCTTGGGGATTAGGGCTTAAACATGTGAATTTTGCGGGGACACAATTCAATCCATAGCAGCCACAAAACTCAAACATAGTATTTTTAACATAGTTCCGTATAATTATAATTTATGTGTATAAACATGACTTTTGGCAAGGTAAGATACTGAAGTAACTTTTCAAGCATAAGCAGTGAATTAAATTATGGCCAGTATACTTCTTGTGTTAAATTACTTTTTAAACTGGTTATTTGTGTACAGAGCATATGGTAATATTTGATAACCAGCATAATAAGTTGGCTGACCCATTCTACTCTATTAATTCTGAGAAAATGGAACTCATCATATTTTCAGTTTGGGAACTGATCTGACAAAGATGTTTGAATTGCTGCAATGCAAGTATCCATTTAAGCTAAAACTTTTCTAATATGAAGAATAGCTAGTAAGTAAGCAGCTCTTTACTTAGCCATACCCAGAATCATGACCAATAAGTTAATTAAGCATACGTAATTGGCATAATATTTTGAAACCACTATAGTTATACGGTTTTTACTTCTTGTCCTTATAAATCACATTCCCCAGCACTCTGCTGCCATTGCTGCCACAGCAACAGGAGGAAAGCAAGTGCTTTGTTTGGAGGCAATAGTCTAGCTCAGGGCTGCCATATTCAGTGATGGAAGTTGTATACTGCTCGAGGGTCCCACATCTAGAAACGCTTCATTCACATCACAGACAACAGAGTTTGCATATTTATTTCAACAAAAATTACCCAGCAGATGGCAGTAAAATGTCTTATTCTAAGCAATTCAACATAAAGCAACAATTTTCTGACAGATGGAAATAAAGTTTTTTGAGAAAGGACCACCTTTTTCTAATTTGCTAAGACTGCACTGAACAGGCTAGCTCCTGGGGGATATACCTTATGCGGGAATTATAAGGATTACATCAGTCATAATAGTTGCTGGTTCATAGAAATCTCTGAATAAATGTTAGCTACTAACACCGCTACGACAATCAACTACGACTGTCACCATTATCATTATCTCCATGAAGACAAGCAGAGTCCTCAAATGTGCAGGCACTATTGTTTGGGAGAAGAGAGATGGTACAGAATTTTCTTTCTCACCTAGAAAGACTGAATATTCCATAAGATATTATTTAAATAAACCCAACTGGGGACTTAACTTTAAATACAATGAATATTCAAAACAAAAGAGACTCATAAGTTTAAGTCATCTCCCACTCCCAGTTTGGTCGGAAGTGAGGGTCAAGGACTTGTAAGGAAGATTACACCAGTGCTAGGAAAGTTACTATTTCTTCCCACTTCTGAATGAGGTGTTGAGTCAGTTCACATCCTTGAGAAGAAAACTCTAAGACGTGATTCCAGTACAGGAGATATAGTGAGTGTAACACCTGTAAAGGACAGAGAGGGGGACCAGGAGAAGGGAGGGAAAGTCTTCAGATTGCAATGCAGGCCCAATACCTGTGAACGGAGTAATAGAAGAAGGGGAATTGGGTATGAATAGCTCCACATCATGGTGCATTTCTGAGTAAGCTTTGGCCAAGCTAATGGAAAGTCCCCAAGCAAAGGTTGCCCACTAAAGGAGTCCCACACTGGCCAGGAGTAGCTCAGCTCTAGAATTCTTGCCACGTTCAGTTATTGGCTGGGGACAGCCTAGAGGAAGATTGTTATCTGACGGAACACAATGGTGGTTCCAAAGTTATAGCGGCTGTGGGTGTCAGTCAACTACGTTCCTTAGGGCAGGTTCTCTTGAAGGGACAACTCAGTGAGACACCTACATCGCTGCCACATGGTTGTGTGAATACATTTTCTGACCCTACTTCATGTATTTAAAGGCATAAATACAACCCCCCCCCCCACGCTTTTAAAAATGCATCATAGTATGAGCTACCATTTACAGAGTTGAAGGGAGAAATAGGCAGCACTATAATAATAGCAGGAGACTTCCACTTCCCATTCTGAATAAAAGATAGAACAACCAGATGGAAGATCAATAAGGAAATAGAGGTCTTGAACAAGACTATACCAATTGGATCGAACAGATATATCCAGAATATTCCACCAAACAACAGCAGAATACACATTTTTCTCAAGTGCACATGGAATGTTCTCCATGATAGATCATACGTTAGGCTACAAAATAAGTCCTAATAAATTTTAAAAGATTGAAATCATGCAAAGTATCTTTTCTCATCACAAACGAATGAAACTAGAAATCAATTACAGAAGGAAAATTGGAAAATCCAGAATTCAAATATGTAGAAATTAAACCACACACTCTTATAAAACCAATGGTTCAAAGAAAAAGTCACATGGGAAATTAGAAAATATCTTGAGACAAATGAAAATGAAAACACTGCATGCTAAAACATATGAGATGTAGCAAAAGCAGTGCTAAGATGGAAATTTATGTCTGTAAATGCCTACACTAAAAAAAAGAAAGATCTCAAATCAACAACTTAACTTTACACCTTAAGGAACTACAAAAAGGAGAACGAACTAAACATAAAACTGGCAGAAGGAAGAAAATAATGAAGGTTAGAGCAGAGGTAAAATAGAGAATAGGAAAATAACAGAGAAAAATCAATGAAATCAAGAGTTGGTTCTTTGAAAATTCAACAAAATTGACAAATTTTTAGCTAGATGGATAAAGAAAAAAGAAAGAACTCAAATGACTAAAATCAGAAATGAAAGAGAGTACGTTAATACCAATATTACAAAAGAGAGTAGTTTCCTTTTTATTCCTAGTTTTTTGAGTTTTTATAATGAAAGGGTGTTGAATTTTGTCAAATGCATTTTCTGAATCAATTGAGGTAATCATGGAATTTTTTTCTTCAGTCTGTTAATGTATTGTATTACACTGATCAATTTTCATATGTTGAAACATTCTTGCATTCCAGGAATAAATTCCATGTTGTCATGGTGTATAATCCTTTTAACGTGCTTTTGAATTCTGTTTGGTAGTGTTTTGTTGAGAATTTTTGCATCAATATTCATCAGGGATATTGGTCTGTAGAGCAATAAAAGAGAGTATTATGAACAACTGTACACCATCAGGGATATTGGTCTGTAGAGCAATAAAAGAGAGTATTATGAACAACTGTACACCAACAAATTAGATAACCTAGATGAAATGGGTAAATTCCTGGATACACAAAACCTGTGAAAACTGAATCATGAAGAAATAGAAAATCTGAATAGATCTATAACTAGTAAGGAGATCGAATTAGTAATCAAAAATCTCCCAAAAAGAAAAGCCCAGGACCGGAAGCCTTCCCTAGTGACTTCTTCAAGAAGAAATAACACTATCCTCCTCAAACTCTTTAAAAAAAATTGAAGAGAAAGGAACAGTTCCAAACTCATTCCACAAGGCCAGTGGTGTTCTGATACCAAAACTAAAGACACTTTAAGAAAAGAAAACTACAGTGTAGTACTGGTATAAAGAGAAACATGTAGACTAATGGAATAGAATACAGAACCCAGAAGTAAACTTTTGCATGTATGGTCAAATGATTTTTGACAAGGGCACTAAAACTATTGGATGAAGGAAAGAACAATCTTTTCAACAAATGGTGCTGGGAAAACTGGCTATCTATACGTGCAAAACAATGAAGTTGGACACTTACCTTACAACATATACAAAAATTAATTCAAAATGGATCAGAGACCTAAATGTAAGAGCTAAAATTATAAAACTCTTAGAAGAAAACAGAGGAAAATCTTCATGACATTGGATTTGACAATGATTTCTTGGATATGATATCAAAAGCACAGACAACAAAGGGAAAAATAGACAAATTGGACTATATCAAAATTAAAACCTTTTGTGCATCAAAGGACACTATAAGGAGAATGAAAAGACAAGCCATGGAATGGGAGAAAATGTTTGCAAATAACATATCAGGCAAGGGGTAAATATCCAGCCTATATAAAGAACTCCTATTAACTTAACAACAACAAAAACCCAAACAACTTGATTAAAAAATGGGCAAAGAACTTGAATAGGCATTTCTCCAAAGACTTATAACGGACTAATAAGCTCATGAGAAGATGCTCAATATCAATAATCATTAGGGAAATGTAAATAAAAATCATAATGAGGTACCACTTCACACCCCCATCACACATGGCATGAGGATGCTATTATCAAAAAAGCAGAAAATAAAAAAGTGTTGGCAAGGATGTAAAGAAATTGGAATCCTTGTGTACTGTTGGTGGGAATGTAAAATGGTACCGTCACTATGAAAAATAGTATGATAGTTCCTAAAAGAATTAAAAATTAAATTACCATATGATCCAATAATTCCATTTCTGGTTATATAGCCAAAAGAATTGAAAGCAGGGCCTCTACCAGATATCTGCACATTTTCATTTCAGCATTATTCCCAATAGCCAGAAGGTGGAATCAACTCTTTTGTGTCTCTGTACCTTTCTATTTCCCTCTCTTTTTCTGTTTCTTTCTTTCTTTCTTCCTTCCTTCCTTTTTTTTTTTTTTTTTGTTGAGGAAGATTAGCTCTGAGCTAACATCTGCCGCCAATCCTCCTCTTTTGGCTGAGGAGGACTGGCCCTGAGCTAACATCCATGCCCATCTTCCTCTGCTTTATATGTGGGACGCCTACCAAGCATGGCTTGCTAAATAGCGCCATGTCCACACCTGGGATCTGAACCAGTGAACCCTGAGCCACCTAAGCAGAACGTGCACTTAACCGCTGCGCCACCAGGCCAGCCCCTCTTTTTCTTTCTCCTTCCTTCCTTCTTTCCTCCTTCCCTCCCTCCCTGCCTTCTTTCCTTCCTTCCTTTCTCTCTCTCTCTTTCTTTCTTTTTCTGTCCCTATTTTTATCTTTCTTTTTCTACTTCTCCCTTCCTCTTCCCTATTCTTCCTTCCTTTCCCTTTCCTCTGTCTCTCTCTCTCAACTTTCTATTGACATTTCATTGACATTGCTATTTCTGTCTTGCCCACCAATGGATGAATGAATAAGCAAAATATGATCTATATATATAACGGAAAATTATTCATCCTTAAAAAGGAAAGAAATTCTGACCTGTGCTATAATATGGATGAGCCTTGAAAAATATAATGCTAAGTGAAATAAGCCAGTCACAAAAGGAAAATACTATGTGACTCCACTTACATGAGGTACGTAGAGTAGTCAAATTCACAGAGATAATGAAGAAAAATGGCAGTTGCTGGGGCCTGGTGGGAGGGGGAGATGGGGAATTATTGTTTAAAGGGTGTGGAATTTTGGTTCAAAAGATGAAAATTTGTGGCGAGAGATGGTGGTGATGGATGCACAACAAGGTGAATGTACTTAATGTCATTGAGCTGGTTAAGATGGTAAATTTTATGTTATCTATATTTTACCACAATTTAAAAAAAGAATTTATGCAAAAACATACTAAAATTCATAGAATAAACCAACTCACTTCAGAGAAAAAAAATGCATAATAGTTTAACAATGTGTAATTTCAGCCATGATGATTTGGTCAGGAGAGGTGAGTTGGATTAAAAAATATCAATTTCGTCATTAAGTTGTCAAGGGAAGGAAGAGTCTAAACATTCAGATTCTTTAAAGTCTCTTGGATGTATTTATATTCCAAGAATGAGAGAAATTTTTAGAAACAAACAAAAACACAAAACCCTCCAAACTCAATATATGGAAGTATTATTTGGGTTAACTGGTCTCGACTTTCTAAGGCATTTTGATGAAAGAATTGAAGCCCTAGTGTTTAGGCTCTTTTCTAGACTAAAACCTTGTTACTATTTCAGGACACTTCCTCTTAAGTACATAACAGATATAATATTAAAATTTTATGGCTAGGATTTATTCAAACACTTCAGTAAACTGGGAAAAAATAGTATCATTATTAGGTGATTATCTATTTCACTCTTTGAGGAGAACTTCCTTATATCCCAGAATATTTGAAATCAATGTGTGGCTAAAGGAAGCACAACATTATTGAAGAACCACTCACCTCAACAGTTGTCATTATTTAACGACCCCAACTGTATCTGATATCAATCTTCACTGTATAATCATATTTTGAGAAAATCTATTAGACATGATTATTTTCTAATAACCTATATTTTCAGAGCACTGGCTAAATGATGAATTTAGGTACTTCTATCACTTCTCCAAACTTTCACATCTATAAAGAGGAAATAATTACCCAAATTTCTTCTTTTTCAAGAAATAATAATTTGTTTTTTGATGAAAAGACAGTGGAAAAAATATATGTATCAACATACACACACATGCACATACATACAAAAATAATATGCAAATACCTCTTTTAAAGGACAGCTATATAAATAATAATGACATTTTAAATAGTCTATATAATAACAATGAACGACTGCTGAGTTCATTTGAATACATTAGAGAGTCAAAATGAAATTTAGCTCTTGGGTCTCTAAACTGCCTAAATCTACACATCATCTCCCAGAAAGTTAAGAACGAAGTGTTGGAGAGGGGTGTTGGATCTTAAAAGAGAATTGTTTTCTCTTCTGATTGAAAGCATATTGAACACGAACATATCCTTGTGAATCAACTGTATTCATACTACTTGAATGAAAATTATGCAATTGAATGAGCTTGGTATATGTACCCATGCCCAGGATCACATAAAAAAATCAAGTAAAAGCATTAATAAGCACACATTTTCTACCAATACTGTAAATCCCACTTTCTTTTAGGCAGCTGCATCTCTCTAGCCATGACCTGACCACAACTCATATCCCTCTACTTGCCTCTTCGCTTAACAAGTTCTAGCTGAACTGACCCTTCCTCAGTGCTCTCCAGTGCTCAAATTCTTCTCCTCATAATCAGAAGAACGAGGAGAGAGCTGGTGCTCCCTAGCTACTTTCAACTGAGGAGGAAAACTGGATTGACAAGGATTGACAGCAACATGTACAGACAGAAATGGTGGGATCTAGTGGGACCCATTCCCACCCAAAGGTAAAGCTCCCTTCAGCCAGCACACTCTATTGCATTTACTCTCTCTATTAATTTTACAGAATACTTCCCCTGATTTTAGTAGCTATTTATTGATTTATTTTCATGGAAACACTTTCCTTGCTATGTTCTAAACCAAATCACCATGAATCCAATCACCCATGGTGTACAACATCTGTGGTTGGAAATCTCCATCATCCTGGAGTTGTGATGTAACTGTGGGAGGCAGCAAGTTTCTTAATATAATACTAAACAATATAGTAAGAGATATTAAAAGCAAGAACCAAAGACATTTTCTGTGCCTAGGGTGCTCAGGCTGTGACTCAGTGGCCGTTGCTGTGTTTACAAGGCCTAGATGTATGTTTGCCCTGTGGGTGCTTTTGGTAGCCTTGTATGCCAGACTTCACTGAATAAATAGCCAATAAGTCATTATCTGGTTTCTAATTGAGAGACATGCAGTGAGCCAGAAAGCAAAGCCAATGTACACTACTCTTATCCTGTAGTTGTGCTTTTACTCTAACCAACCAACTATTGGTTTGATTTTGAAGTTTTCTTATGTTACAGGGTGGAAAATTGTGTTTTCCAGAAATCCAGGTGTATGCACCCCGTAAGAAGAGTGGGAAGAGCAGAAAACCATGCAAAGGAGGAGGGGCTGGGCTTTGAGCAGGCGGTAGATGGTGAGGAGAGAAGAGGGGGTCGTGGAGGAGAGATCAGGTGTCCAGTGTGAAGGAAGAGGGCGAAAGAGAAGGAAGGAAAGAAAAGAGAGAAAGAAGGAGGAGAGGAAGGGAGAGAGAGATGGACGGAGAGAAGGGAGAGAGAGCTAAAAATAGGGACAGTGAAAGAAAGAAGGAAAGAGAGGTGGAAAGAGATACAGGAAAACAGAAAGATACAGAGAGACTTAGAGAGAAAGAGGCAGAAAGCAGACACAACGTCAGAAACAGAGGCATTTGTGTGGCAGCCCTAAGGGTTGGGAAACCTCAGGAAAAGAGTGAAAGCGAACAAGACAAGGAGGAAATGTGAGGCGTCAGGTGCTCTGTAACTGCCGCCTTCTGTTTCTCTAAGATTTTTCTGAGTCTTTGGTATCTCTAAGATTTCTTCAAAGAAATACTTTTGGAGTTTGATTTATTTTTAATGTGGTAATGTATGTAACTGGCCCCAGAAGTGGTAGAAAGATCCAAATTATATTTCAGTTACACTTACATACCCCTAATTTAACAGGGTATAAAAAACTCGGAGCCATTTTTGAAGAGTAATAAGTAATGTGCCTTTTAGCATTATTATTTCTACTTGCCTCCATCCAATATTTGAAGACCATTTAAAAGCAGTCTTACAATGCTGAATGCCCATTTCCATGTTCCATACAGTTCAATTTATACTTCAGTGTCACCATTAAACCAACTTTATCCTTCTCATAATTTTATGCTCTTTCAGCAAAGAACGGGCATATTTAAAGAAAGAATTTCACAGTCCATTTCCCTTAAATTATTAATAAACAAATTCTTACAGATTTCTACAATTACATAAACCAATAAGTAAGCCAGCTTCACAAAACACAGTTGTTTTTATGGTTCGAATATGGGCCATCTATAAGAGACATAAAAAATTTAAAGTATAATGGAGTGTGAGAGCAGGGGTCTAGGAACTAAGACACGGGGGTCCCAGCCACAGCTCTGCCTCAAATTAGTCGTGGGACCTTGGCCACCCCATTTAAACTCTCTTGACTTCTGTTTTCTTATCTCTTACTTGAGAAATTTTATCTAGATGACCTTTTAAATCTCTTCCAATTTTAAACCTTCATGTGCGTTCTAAGGGTCGATCGCTTGGAAAATCAAGAGTCAAAGGGTACAACCCCAGTATGTGAAGCGAGGAGTGGTGTTTATGGTTTGCTGTAATTTTGATACTCAGCTGTAAAGTAGTTAATATTATGTAGTGTAGCCTGTTTAATGAATTATTTTTAAAACCAGTATGAATTATCACTCTCTTCATACACTACAAAATATATTTTCTCATACATTTTCTAAAATTTTTGTGTTTATATAAGTTTATGGCTTAATGGAAAGAGAGGAGACTCTTCCATATATTTTTTCAGATTATATTTTGTATTTTGAGATAATTGTAGATTCACGTACAGTTGTAAGAAATGGTATAGAGAGATCCCGTGTACCCTTCACTCAGTTTCCCCCAATGGTAACATCCTCCAAAACTACAGAACAACATCACAACAGGATTTTGACGTTGATACACTCAAGATGCAGGACATCTGCATTTTCATCACCACAGGGATCCCTCTCGTTGGCTTTAATAAACACTCATATTTCCCTCCCACCCTCACATCCACGTTGACCCCTGGCAACGACCAATCTGTTCTCTATTTCTATAATTTTTAATTTCAAGAATGTTGTATAAGTGGAATCGCAATATTTCACCCTTTGGAGTTGCATTTATCATTCAGCAAAATTTTCTGGAGAGTTATCCAGGTTGGTGCAGGTGTCAACAGTCCATGTCTTTTTATTGCTGAGTAGCATTCCATGGTGGGGACATGCCGCAACTTCTCTAACAAGTCACCCACTGAAGGATGTGGGGTTGTTCCCAGTGTTTGGCTATGGGGAATAAAGATGATATGGATCTTTGTGTACGGGCTTTTGTGTGAGCCCAGGTTCTCATTATTCTGTGTTAAATGCCTAAAGGTGCAACTGCTGAGTCGTATGGTGGTTGCTTGTTTCATTTTTTAAGAAACTGCCAGACTGTTTTCCAGAGTGGCAGTACCCTATTACATTCACATCAGCAAGGTATGAGTGACCCAATTTCTCTACAACTTCTCCAGCATTTGGTGTTGTCACTATTTTTTTTTTGATAATAGACATTTTTTAGAACAATTTTAGATTTACATAAAAACTGAGCAGATAATACAGAGAGTTTCTATATATTCCCACACACAGTTCCCCTGTTGTTATTTTACATTTGTATGCTACATTTGTTATGATTAATGAACCATGTTGGCGCATTATGTAGCCGCCCCTGATGCAGGAAGGGTTAATAATTACTGGTAAAGGCTTGCCAACAAACTGTGACCCGGAAGTGAGAAGGCCAGTTAGCCAATGACGGGTAAGACCTCCAGGGGGAGGCAACCTAAGCCAGGCATCGGTCGCCCGGGGCCACAGATGGAGACACGATATCGATATCGGGAGCAGGAGGAGCCGTTGCCTAGGAGGCCTTGCCTGCTCTGAGATAAAATATATGAGCACAGCAATGACATGATAATATCAAAACAGAAGCCGAGGTGGGGGGCTCCTTGAGAAATCACTAAGAATTCTTGGCATTCGCTAATTACTTCATCCAGAACACCTGTGTATGTTTAACAGCTGTAAGCTATGTATATATTGAAATACTGGTTATAATAAACTCAGAGTGGCCATCAGCCCTCTCTGCATCTATCCTGATGTGTACATTGGATTGCGACACCGACACATTATAATTAACTAAAGTCAACAGTTTATTTAGATATCCTTAGTTTTTACCTAATGACCTTTTTCTATTCCAGACCATCCAAGATACCACGTTACATTTAGTTGGCATCTCCTTAGGCATCTCTTAGCTCTGACAGTTTCTCAGACTTTCCTTGTTTTCGATGGCCTTAACCTCAATGAACTGGTGTTGTCATTTTACCAGTTCACGTGAAGTGCAGAAACCCCCCTTTCCATCCTCTTACCTTTCCCCATTTATAATATAATTCCGTAAAGATTTCCTCCATGTGCATTTAGGATCACTTCAGTGTTAGAACTTTTGCTCTAACTCTCCAACATAATTAACAGCAGCAAAAAGATAATTCTCAAGAGGAGAAGGAAAGTCTGTTTAATCTGCCCATATTTTTACTTACTCTGTTTTTCCTTCCTGATGCTCCAACACTCCTTTTTTTATATGTCCTTTCTGTTTAAAGAATTTCTTTTAGCCATTCTTATAGTGTAAGTCGACTGATGACAAATTCTTTCAGTTTTCGTTCATCTGAGAATATCTTGATTTTCCCTTCATTCCTGAAGGATATTCTAGCTGGTTATAGGATTCTTTTCTTTTTTTTTATTTCAGACTTAAAACACCTTGCTCCACTTTTCCTGACCTCCATGGTTTCTGGTGAGAGCTCCCTTGTCATTCAGACTGTTTCCCACTAGAGGTCAGGTACTCTCTCATTGCTTCCAAATGTTTGTCTTTGTCTTTAGTTGTCAGAAGTTTAACTAGGATTTATCTTAAGGTGAATTTCTTTGTTTTTTCCTGTTTGTTATTTGCTCAGCTTCTTGAATCTCTAGGTTTATGTCTTTTGCCAAATTTGAAGTGTTTTTAGTAATTATTTATTTAATAATTTTTTGGCTCTGCCACCTTTCTTCTCTCCTTCTGGAATTTTGATAACCCAGACCCCTGAGGTTCTATTCTTTTTTTTTTCGGTCTATTTTCTCTTTGTTGTCCTGATTGGCTAATTTCTCCATCTCCAAGTTTAGAATTCTCTTCTCTGTGCCCTCCATTCTGCTGCAAGCTTGTCCATTGAATTTGTATTGAGTTATATACGTTTCAAGTCTGAAATTTCCGTTGAGTTCTTTGTTATGTCTTCTGTTTGCTGAGACTTTCTATTTCGTTGGTGAGACTTTGAATTTTTTTACTTACTTCAAGCATATTCATCGTTGCTATTGAAGCATTTTTATGATGGATGCTTTTAATTCTTTGCCAAATAATTCTGACATCTCAGTCATTTGTGTTGGCAGCTGTGATTGTATTTTCCCATTCATCTTGAGATCTTCCTGATTTGGGATATGAGCAGAGACTTTGATTTTGACTGGACATTTCTTTTTTTGTTATGAGATGCTGGTTCCTATTTGGCCTTCCGTTTTAGCTGCCTTTCTCTAACTGTGTCTGCCAGGGGAAGAGAGTATACACTACTGCAGTTATTGCCAGGCGGGCACAGAAGTCCATGTTCCCCGCTTGTCCTCTGCTGGGGGGAGTCCTCATTATTGCTGAGTAGTGGTGGGGGTCCTGACTCTCCACTGGCCTCCACTGATACCTCCCTGGCTTGGAGACATAGGAGTGCCTCATTGCTGCTCCCCCAAGGGCCTCTGCTGACACAGCATTGCAGGGAGGGGAGGAGGATGAAGGGTGGCCTTGTTTCCCCTGGGTGATGGTGAAAATCCTGATTCTCCCCTAGGCCTCCTCAGGGATGTTGGCCTGCCATTTTCTTTTCTTGAAGTGCCCTTGGTTTTGGTATCAGAGTAACACTGGCCTCATGGAATGGGTTTGGAACTGTTCCTTTCTCTTCAATTTTTAGAAAGAGTTTGAGGAGGATTGGTGTTATTTCTTCTTGAAGAAGTCACTAGAGAAGGCTTCTGGTCCCAGGCTTTTCTTTGTTGGGAGAATTTTGATTACTGGTTTAATCTCCTTACTAGATATAGGTCTATTCAGATTTTCTATTTGTACATGATTCAGCTTTGATAGGTGGTATGTGTTTAGGAATTTATCCATTTTATCTAGATTATCTGATTTGTTGGTGTGCAATTGTTCATAAAGCTCTTTTATTGTTCTAGAGCAATATCCCTGATGAATATTGACAAATGACAGAGAAGAAAAGAGAAAGATAGAGCAAGCCATAGTTCCTTTTCCTTTCAGTCCTTCCTTGCTCACCAGTAAGCCAAATGTAGAATGTTGATAGAATGTCAGTTGTTATGTAATTGGTTAGCTAATACAGGTAAATAACATGAGTAGGAAGGGATCTGATTGTGTTCCCTTGTCATTTGTGCTCTTAGAACTCCATCGCTTTCTTTCTGCATTTGAAGCAAGTTCTGGTTAAGATGGAATACCTGGTCCCTCGGGGCTGTCCGTGCCCCTGCTTATTCAGTTGTAGATGGAACACGCTTACCTTATACTTGCTTTGAGTCTCGCTGAACTCTCACACATAGTGAGGCCACGTGAATTCTGTGTGCATGGAGGCATCAGGGACATTGTCTGCAAACAAATCAACAACAAACCGTGGATAAGCATATTGCACGTATGCATCTTCCCTCTTCACATGCATGTTCCATTGTCCCATTGGACTTCCCTTACAAAATACAAGTTCACATGTAAGATTATTGAGATTTTCAAGACACTGACAGCAGAGCATTGAACCAAGCATAGTTCTGAGCACAGCGCCCTGGGCAGCTGTAACGGTCGCGTATCTTGAAATCTGCCCTTATAGGTCAGAAGCCAATTTTCCTGTACTTTTAGTACCATACACCTAAATTCCCCTTTGCCCACCTAAATACCTAGCTTTTCTACAAGCTATGAAATCTGGCATCTCAGTTTCCTATTATGTGAAGGATTTATTAGTTGAGCTTAATTTTGCTTAAGCATTTTTTGTCTGACTGTTTACTTGGTTCCTAACCCACCACATACATTGGCCCTGTCATCCATGTGAGTGCAGCTGTCTTCTTTTCTCCTGTTTCAAACTTTCTCCTCGAGTTCTGGCACATGTGAACCTCAGTCTCTCTGCTGGAAAAATCATTGTCTAGGTTAGAACTCAGGCTTTCTGACTGTGCTGCAACTCATCTGGCTCCTATTCCTTGATTTTTATCTGCAACATAGTAGTATCTATGACTTGGTGCTGATGTGGTCTAGAGCAGCATTTTTTTCAAACTGTGGTACACATATATAGATAGATACTACTTTTCAACATGCTAACATACAAAGCTGTATATTGGTTCACAGGTTTAAATATTTTTTTTTTTTTTGGTGAGGAAGAATGGCCCTGAGCTAACATCTGTTGCCAATCTTCCTCTTTTTTGTTTTTTCTCCCCAAAGCCCCAGTACATATTTGTATATCCTAGTTGTAGGTCATTCCAGTTTTCCTGTGTGGGATGCTGCCACAGTGTGGCTTGATGAGCCATGTGTAGGTCTGCGCCCAGAATCCGAACCGGTGAACCCAGGGCCGCTGAAGCGGAGCGCACAAACTTAACCACTCAGCCACGGGGCCGGCCCCTCACAGTTTTAAATGTATTTCTCAATTTGGGCTGTGGGTCATGGTCAAAATGTTTGAAAGTCTGGTCTGCTGAGCAAAAGTTGTTTTCACATTGGAAATAAGTCAAAATCATTGCATAAATTGCAATATATGACAAATTGGGTGCAGAAATGCTGCCATGCCAAAGGGACACTGGGTAGAGTAGTGATTGTTGTGCCATGAGGTTCGTTAGGGATGCTTCCTGCTACCATATACTTCAATGTGCGTTACCAACACCTTTGAAGAGAACGAGGAAGGGCCAACACTGAGAGGAAAGGCACATATAAGGGTTGGGATGGGATGTGCAGATGAGTTTGACTGGAGGATCCAGGGCTTTAAAGAAGCAGACAGCAATGAGATTTGAGTTCAGGAAATACAAGGACACTCTTTGCTAGACTATGCTGAACGCTTGGATTCTGAATTTGATAGAGTAATTTGATTAGAAAGCCACTGGAGATTATTTAGTAGAGAAATGATGCTATGAGTCAAGCATAGTGCCTGACCCATGGGCTTTCACTATTATTATTATTTCCTTTAGAAAAACTCTTTGCTATCCAGTAAATTTAGCACTTTTTAATTTTAATCTCATTACAAGAATTTTCAAGTCATGGCCATAAAATTTGAAAGACAGACTATTCAATTTTCCTTTTCATTTTCTCCTTTTATCATTTAAGGCTGAATTATTATAAACAACCTATGACTATGAGTCTTTTAACCTCTCCACTAGCTTATAAAACTGTTAATTGGTTATGGAAAACAGACATCTGCTAAGTCTATTTTTTAGCTCAATACTCCTATTTTAATTCTTTCCTGTTATGAACATCTTGTGATTTATGCATATTTAACATGTCTTCTCTAGGTATATAATCTGCTTTCTGAACTCTGTTTCTGTGGACTTGACTGTGATGACCCTGCATTTGGGGGTTTGGGGAAAAGTAATTTAATAAGAATCATTATTAATAAAAAATGATTTAGGATTTGTAGTTCCTTTATATAGCAATACACATTTCTTTCTAAACAAAGGTCAACTCTCTAGGAAAAGGGGCTTTTTAGATTGCCTCTCAAATGAACAATCATTTTCCAGGTGTAAGCAAGAGGAGTTATTCTGTAAGAAACGCTTATTCTCTTACTGATTAAATAGCTGTTCCTATCTGTGCAATTATAGCGTCAGATTCTACAGGACATGCTTCGGGAACCTAGTTCTCTCACGAGCATCCTCAGATGCTGACCAGCACAAAGGTAGGGAGCTTGAAACATTGTTAGAATATTATTCTTGGTAGAAGGCCTTATAAAGCCTCTATCAAAGTGGGTTAAATTATTTGATTTACCTAGTGACAGATTTTACCTTTATTTATCAAGTGATCTTTCCTACATATGATCTAAATGGGACCACAAATTAATTCTAAGATTTATTTCTCTCTTCAGTGTTATTCACGGTGTTTGCTTGATAGGTCCGTGTGTCTGTGTATTTGTCTACATGGGTTTGGACCTGAGGATGAGGACTGGCTTTGGGAGCAGAGAGCATATGCTCTGTTCATGTGTTATGATATGTGTCTTAATTGGAAGAGCTCTTAATTTATCTGTCTCCTCATTTTAGACTAAAAAATCCCCATTCTTCCAACTGGGGTTAGCTTGAGAATTCTCAGTTGCAAGATTAAGTTACTGGTGGGTCCTCAAGTGTAATATATTTACGATCCTAATAGAGCTTGGGAGGCAATAAAGGTTGCCAGGAGACAAGCGGAAACGTAAGAACCAGAGCCAGAAATCAGAAAATTTTGTAAGGTTAGAAAAAAAAGTCATTATCTAATTATAGGAATAGGGCCAAAGATAAACTCATGAATGTGTGTGAATGGAAGAACTGTTAAACTAGGAGGTCAGTTGGATGAAAAGCTGGAAGTTTCCTCATGTCTAAAGTGGAGCTAGGAGGTAGTAATATCTTGTTAGATTTTGAGCATTCTAGCATATTTATGTTAATGCTCTTAATAGTGCCTGGTACCTAGTAAATGCTCAATCGATGACAGCTGTTATTATTATCATCATTATTTTTATTTGAATTGATGAATCTCCTCCTGGTAATATTTGCCAAATAGAGAATTCAGAAATGGTTTCTCATACCCCTTTTCAAATGTGAGTGGGCATTTGGTGCATGGTATTCAACCCAAAGGCCATTGGAGTTCGTGTCACATGTTCCTTCTTTATTTTTATCACAGAGAGATGCAGGCTCTCCTGTCTACTCATGATGAGTTCAGTGATTTAGAAATCAAGGCCTGTAGCTGTATTACCTATTCAGCTGCTGAACTGTGACACACTGTTTCATTAGTCATACCGGGTTGTTTTGGAAATATGTCTCATCAACCTATAAATTATGGAGCTGCTGTTATAAATTCATAACACAACTATATGGGAAGTTTTAGATTAGGTTCATATTCTCTTTAGCTGAATTAAAATATGAATGAGCTACTTTGCATCCGAGACTTCGGTTCACTGAAAGTCTGAAGTGGGAGGATGATGTTAGAAAAAAAGATGAGAACACAGTATTATTTGAAGTCCATATCCAACCTGTCATTTTGACAGATGCATGTTCTTGGCTTATTTTAATATTTGGATTGAAAAAAAGTTAAGAATTCTAGTTCAGTTTTCTCTGGCTTTTCAAATCTATAAAGATTTTCACTCCCATGGGAAAAGAAGCTCATGAGAGACTCTAAATAATAGGAGGAAGTTTTATGTCTGATGATGATTATTAACTCAGAATGTTGTTTATGGCTGTACTAGCTTATTGCATTATTTTTCCCAGTCCCTAATTCAATCAAGCAACAAGAATATACTGAGAGCTAGATTAT
Organism: Equus przewalskii; assembly: GCF_037783145.1. NCBI lineage: Eukaryota > Metazoa > Chordata > Mammalia > Perissodactyla > Equidae > Equus > Equus przewalskii. The sequence goes on from NC_091849.1 coordinate 55,307,844, forward strand.
ATATTTACTCTGCTTGCCACCTGCTCTCCAAAAGCATGCAGTATAATGGGATACAACACAGATACATAAAAAGACAACGGTGGCAGAGGGGCTACTGTGTTGTTAAAGAAATGATACTGATGACAAGTGCTGTCAACCTTCAGAGCACTGCCTTTTGGTCTAAAACTGTTGCAGGGAAATAACTTCCAGGCTGGAAGTCGCCTCTTTACAGAAGACTCCAGCCTGGCCTCCAGCTTTGACCTTTTTACCACACTCTACTCACCTCTCAACACTTGTGGGGATAGAGTAGAGCAGTATTCAACCAGGCTAGGAGAAGAGTTATAAAAGTAAGGCCATATATAGACTCTTTACATTGTTCTAGGTAGCCTTCAAATTACTAAATATCAACCCAAATTTGTTGTCAGATGATGTCAGGTTCCCTGATTATAGTGATAGTGTTTAATTTAACATTGGTGCTTGACACAAAGAACAAACTTAACAGATGTTTATGTAATCAGTGGTCTCTAAAGTTGTTTTAATCTACACTTGGATATCACTCTTTATAAATTTTTTTGTTTTTTCTGAGGAAGATTTGCCCTGAGCTAACGTCTGTGCCAATCTTCCTCTACTTTTTAGTATGTGGGCCACCAGCACAACATGGACGTTAACAGAGTGCTGTAGGTCCACGCCTGAGAACCAAACCCAGGCTGCCAAAGCAGAGTGCACTGAACTTAACCACTAAGCCACCAGGGCTGGCCCCTATAAATTTAAAAAATATAATTCCAACGTTACTGAATTGCATTTTCAGAGAAGAAGCCCATGACCACAGCTCATGTTTGCAGAAGTCATAGCCAGCTTTGTACACTATTCACGTATGTCACAGACTATTCATGCCCCTCAGAAAGTAGTGGACTTTCTGCATTTATCCATTCAGGTTTTCCTTCATACTGCATGTACCGAGTATCTACGATTCTAAGATGCTAGGCACTGGGGATACAGTAGTGAACGAGACCTGTGAAGCCTCTGCCTTGCATTCTGTTGGAAAAATGGACAATAAGCAGTTGCAGACAAAATATGTAAGTAATCATACAGGCTAAGAAGATAAACAAATCAGGGTAGGAGGATGCAGATGGACTGGTGGTAAGAGAGGGGGAGTTGGTCAAAGTAGTTCTCTCTGAAATGATGATGTTTGAACTGCGATCTGACTGAAGTGAGAGAGTAAGCCGAGATCATTCAAGCAGAGAGAGCAGCAAGTGATTAGGTACTGAGACTGGAGCTTTCCTGGCAATGTCAGAGGAACAGCAAGGAGGCCCTGGGGCTGGTTGGGATTGAGGGGGCCACACAATGATATGGTGTGAAGTTGCAAAGCTGGTAAGGCCTTTACTGGGGAAGGACTTTAGACTATCATAAGGACTTTGCATTTACTCTGTGTGAGATAGGAAAGAGGAATGACAAGATACAGCTTGTGCTGTAAGAGGAAATCTCTGATGTGATGAGATTAGAATTAAGGAACCCGGGCTAGAAGCAGGGAGAACATATAGAGAGCTCTGGCAATAGACCTGGTGGGAAATACTAGTAGCTTGAGCAGGAGTGGTAGCTGTTAAGTGGAAGAAGTGATGAGGTTTCCTTATAAATTTCAAAAGTAGATCTGACAGGACTGGGGTTGGATGTAGGTTGTGAACAAGAGGAGTCAAGGATAGCTCCAAGATTTTTGTAAGCATGGAGTTTACACTTACAGAGATAAGGAAGACTAGGACGAGAGCAGGTATGTGTGTGTAGGGGTAAAAAAGTTTGACTTTGGCTGTGTTAATTTTGAGACAACTATCAGACATAAAGGAGAGAGGTTGAATTGGCAATTGAGTATATAAGCTCAGATTCAGGGGAGCAGTGATGGCTAAAAATATAATATTGGGAGTCTTCTGCATGTTGATGGCATTTAGAGCATGAAGGTAGATGAGCTCCCCCTAGAGAGTAAATACTGATAGAGAAGGGAGTAGATCAGATGACTAAGACCTTAGGGCACTCCAAAATGTCATGGTACAGGAGAGGAGGAGAAATTAGTTATGGCAGCAGAAGAAGCAACAAGTGAGGAAGGAAGAGGCCCGAGACAGAGCATCATAAAAATGAAGAAGGTGTTTCAGAAAGAGGGAAATTGTAAGATGCATTCAATGCTGCTGGAAGAGTGTGCAATGAGAACTGAGAATTGACCACAAAGTTTTACAATAAGGAGATCATTGGTAAACCCTTTCCTGAAATGCCTTTTTCTCACCTTTTCACCCAGCTGATTACTACCCAACCTTCAAGTCCCAATGGTGCAAAAATAGTTAGCCAAAACAAAACAAAGAAAAACAAATTGAGAGAGAGGGGAGAGAATTGAGAGAAAGAGAGAGAATGAATATACCTGATTGTTATACAAATATATAAAAATGTTCAAACAATAAAATAGGGATGAGTTCTAGACGCTGTCCAGGCTAAAATGCTAGCAGCGACAGACACTATTGTGCTGTGGGGGTGAGCCACAGGCTAAACATGCCCATTAACAAGCACGGGAGAGAAGACATCAATGATGTTCTGAGAGCTTGCTATGATAGAGCATGAACTAACATGTAGAAAAGTGTAAAAACAAAAGCAAACAATCCGATTAAAAATGGACAGATGATCTGAATAGACACTTTTCCAAAGAAAACATACTAATGACCAACAGGTACAAGAAAAAGATGCTCAACATCACTAATGATCAGGAAAATGCAAATCAAAGCCACAATGGGATATCACCTCACACGTGTTAGAATGGTTATTATAAAAAAGATGAGAAATAACAAATATTGGTGAGGATGTAGAGAAAAGGGAACCTGTTTACACTGTTGGTGGAATGTAAATAGGTGCAGCTACTATGGAAAACAGTATGGAGGTTCCTCAAAAAATTAAAAATAGAACTACCATATGATCCAGCTATCCCACCTCTGGGTATTTATCTGAAGAAAATGAAAGCACTAACTCAAAAACGTATATGCCCCCTCATTTCATACAGCATTATTTACAATAGCCAAGATATGGAAACAACCTAGATTACCATGGATGGATGAATGGATAAAGAAAATATGGTATATATACACAGTAGAATGTTACTCAGCCATAAAAAGAATGAAACCTTGCCATTTGCAAAAACATGGATGGATCTTGAGGGCATTATGCTAAGTGAAATAACTCAGCCAGAGAAAGAAAAATACCAGATGATCTCACTTCTATGTGGAATCTGGAAAAAAAAAAAACCCTCATAGATATAGAGAACGGATCGGTGGTTGCCAGAGGCAGGGAGTGGAGGGAGGGCTAAATGGGTGAAGGGAGTTAAAAGGTAGAAACTTCTGGTTATAAAATAGGTAAGTCCCGGGGATGTAATGTACAGCAAGATGAGCATAGTTAATAATACTATATTCCGTATTTGAAAGTTGCTAGGAGAGTAGATTTTAAAAGTTCTCACCACGAGAAAAAAAATTCTGTAACTATGCATGGCAACACGTTAACTTGACTTATTGTGGTGATCATTTAGCAATATATACAAATATCAAATCATTATGTTGTTCTCATGAAATAGATATAGTGTTGTATGTTAATTATGTCTCAATTAAAACAAAGTGTAAAAACAGAGCTCTTCTCTTTTTGCATCATCATCTAATCTGATGGCACAAGAGTTAATCAATTTTCAAAAATCTTGTCATTGCTGGCCCTGGGAAAGAAGCTGTTGATATCACTCTGTAAGGTGTTATTTTAGTTTTTTACATGAGTATGCCAGAAAGTAGTTTCTGAAAGTACAATATATAATCCTTTTTGAAGTAGGAAATAAAATATTGGAGATACAGTGTCTTTTTAAAAAAAGATTTAATAAGAAAACTAGTATGAATGAAGGAAAAAGGAAGCAATTGGGGCCTCTTCAGTTAAGGCAAATCACACAGATGTCTTACTAGATAACTCTGTGTATGAAGTGAAATATAGTTATCACTGGAGTGGCTCTACAATCTGTCTAGATACTGAGGGAATTAAGTAATAGATTAAACTAAGCCATTTGACAATTGTTTTCCTAAGTCTTGTGGTATTAACAGAAAACAGAATTGAGATTAAAAAAATTCTTTGCCTTCAACATAGAGCCAAAGGAAGGCAGATGCTAAATAACGATTGGAACACACATCCACGGTGCAAGAGATGGGGCTAGCGGAAGGAGGATAATGAGTAAAAAAATAGTAATCCATTTTTAATTTTATTAATTTTTCATAGAACGTATCATACTCTTATCTAGTGAGGAATGTTGACTGTGTTGTTCTAGGAAGATATTTATTTTCTGTTGTTAAAGCAATATAATGGTTTTGGAGATGATGTTATAGATATTAGAGTTGCTGCAAATTTATGGGTCTAGCCCACTGCTTCTTAAACTTTAATGTGTGTGCAAATCACCAGGGGTTCCTGCTAAAGTCGGATTCTGGCTCAGTAAGTCTGGAATGGGATCTGAGATTCTGCATTTCTAACCAATTTCTGGGTGAAGTCAATGCTGCTGATTGGAACATGATGCTTTGGGTAGGAAGGTACAGAGGAATTGAACTTCTAAGTACCTGGGCTGACTTAGAGACTATTTGTACTTGATCCTTTCTCAGAATGAATCTCTTTGGAGCTGACTCCACCTTATCTGATTAGCATCTGTTCAGTTTGCATTGTTCCTCATAGATGAACATCATGTTCCTGACCCATAAGAGAGCATGCTTTCAGGAAAAGTTGATGGATTTGCAGTTGTCTGTTCCTGGTCATTACCCAGAATTCTTTATGGCCAAGCGGAAATGTTTTGAGTATTGGGGAAAATTCTGTGGCCATGGGATGGAATGAAGTCAATGGTCCTGTGTAAACTTTGTGACCATGGGCTCATTAGCACTGTGTTATAAAGCTAGGCTTTATTCAGCTTTGTTAATCAGTCAAATTTTTTTTTTTGATCAAAGGCGGAGCCAGTGATCTTTATCCTGTTCCACGGCTGTGGATTGCACTTTTAAATCACGCTAGCTGTTTCAGAAATGTGGGCCATTTTTGTTTGAAGAAGAGGGGTATTTAAAGAAAAGTAGCACAAATACCAACAGTGATAAAAGCTACCCCAAATTAATCACATGCACGGACTAAAACACTTCCCCTTCCTCCTGTCTCTATCCTTTAAGACCGTAACTCTCAACCCTGGTTTCCTATTAGTATTATCTTGGGAGACTTTATAAAACATCCAAACCTGGACCACCACCCTTGAACGTTCTCATTTAACTGGTAGAGAGGGGTCCTATGCATCAGCATTTTGTTTTAAGATTCCTGGTTGTTCTCATGGTTGTTCTAAGGTTAAGAACCACTGTTTTAAGAGCTGGAAGAGGAGAAAGTTTGCAAATTTCTCTTTTTGAGGAAAAATATAAGCTACATAGCAAGTTACTTAAAAACCGTAAGTGTTAAATAAATATTTATTTAATGAATAAATGCTATTTCAAATTGATGGTAACTGCTTAATTGGTCAGTTTCCTCCTCGGAAAGAGATACAGAAAAAGAGTGACTGATGACAGCTCTGAAATTCACAATGATTTCCTTTTTTCATCTCTAAGCTAAAAAACACATCTCAAACTTTGTAACAGTTTTCTCAGTACCCAATAATATATTTACACCCCCTCTAACTGACGGTTGTTCAATCAAATAAGACTTGGACAAATCGGTATTCTCCTACAATATAAATGAAGGCATCTTTTCCGAAGGTATCTTGGTCTGAACTACCACGAGTAACACTTTCAAAAGGGCTTTGTCTCTAACAGGTTATGTCTACTTATAGCTGCTACTCAAGAATTCCAATCATCTTATATTTTCTCACCTCTTAGCCTTTGCTCATTCTTGGCATTCCTATTCTCACAGCCTCAAAAACCATAAATTTGGGCATTCCACTTATTTTCAAGATAATATTGAAATGCTACGTACTCCGTGAAGCTTTCTTTCTTCCTCTGGTCAGAATAATTCTCTCCTACATAAAATATTAATTAATAATTAATTAAAAGATAATTAAGAATTATCTTTAATAGCGTATCATGGCTTGTCTAGTAGTTATTTTTGTATATTATTATTACTCCTCCTTAAAATATAAACAACTTGAAAGGTGGGACTATGTCTTATGGAAATTTTGTTTTCCATTAACTCATATATATACGCATTAACAAATTTTACTTTGATTGAATTAAACAACTAATCTTCAATATTATGAATTTATTTTTATTAATTTTCAATTCAGAAGGTATGGTTTTCTGACTTCATCATCAAATTCTTGGACATTATACTTTTTCTTTTATGGCCCAACCACATTATTTAAATTAAGAAACATAAATTGACTGACAGAAGGAATATGACAGTAGTGACAGTCAAAAAAAATTAATCCTTTTATAGAAACTAGTCAAATTAACTAGGTTGGTAAAGGTGAAAACTGATGCATGGTGTTTTCAACAAAGCTGGATGATGGGAATTCCAGCAAACCTCAGAATATAGTGAGTGTAGCTAACACTCCACACAGGAAGCCGGGCAGAGAAAGAAGAACCAATGAAACACGGAAATTTTACATGGACTCTAAACTGCAGACAAGGGGAAAGCTGTAAGGAATCACTGGGCGCTGTCTTATAATCTCATATAGAAGTGACACAGCCTAAGCCCTGAAGAATCTCAAAAGTATTCAACAAATGCTCCCTTTTAGAAGGGTACGGAAGAAACTGAAGAAAAGATATTGAGAACAGGATTCAAACTGAGCAAGTTGTAACCTTGGGGAAGGGACCAGAAGAGAAAGACCTTGGGATATACCGTAACCACCAAATAGAAGTTTTGAATGTGAGAACACTGATGTGGAAGGCCATAAAGCTCTGGACCTCTCAGAGATAGAGTCAGGACAGTTTTCTGAAACCAGCTTAGCCTCCAAACACACAAATGGAAGCAAAAAGGAGCGATATTTCTGACTATATCATGGGAACAACAGGGAAAGGAGCTCTTGAGCCATGAATTTGTGAAAGCTACTCAGGCTTTGGTCTGCTCCCTATGGAGGAACATTCTCCTAATTGTTAAAAACACCGACTTCTTTTAAGCACAGAAAAAAAATTATTTACAATCAAACCCATATAAATAAATTGCAGGACAATATACAGATAAACTAATGTCCCAACAGATAATGAGAACCGCTAGAAACATGTAGCCACAAAGAAGACAAAACTCTAATCTCAGATTTTTAAAGAGTCTAGAAAATTAAGAAAATGATCAAAGCTTTGCAAGAAAAGCATAAATCAGTAATATTACAGCTTTGAAGTGAGGTAGCTAGACAATAATAGAATCTGAAAAGAGAGCAGATAGGAATTAGTAATGAACTAGAAAAATGTAAAAGAAAGACATTTTAGAAATGGACATAAAAATAGAAGAAATATAGAACATACAGTTGAACACAAAAAAGAGTAGTATAGAAAATATGATATAGAATAGAAAAATGTAAATTTAATGAACAATAATAAAAAGAACAAAATGAGATAAAAACATTTTAAAAGAAAACTATACATATAGAAGATAGAATATATATATGTATATGTATCTTATCGATAAATTCAAATTGATGAACTCACTTATTGAAAACAGAATTTTAGATTGGCCAGCAAAGTAACATGCAATTTTATTGCTTTAACAAGAGACAAACAAACAAATGATTAATAAATATTAACGATGAAAAGGGATGGATAGAAATATACATCAAAATGAATAATGTCTGCAAGCTATTTAAAATATATTGAGTATATAAAAAGTCCCAATTAATAATGATACTAAAACAAACCAACAAAAACCAGAGAGATAAAAATCATTGTCCCTTATTGGAAGTGGCCAGAACACCCACTTTCTATCCTGAAAATTGATCATTAAAAAAAAAGTAAGCAGTTATCCTACCTTTACTGTAAAACCTATATTTCAGAGTAGCTAAATAGCCTTAGTAGATAAATTCTTGAATGCATAAGCTTTCCAGCTAATCTGTGCAGAAAGAATAATAGAATTAGAACAATAACAATTTTGTGATCTCTAATGAAATAAATGATTCAAACAGTGGTCATTAATAGATGATAAAGCTATCAGGTGAAAGTTGATGGGGAACTTTTCAATGAAGATATCAAGCCGTCACCACTGATGAATTTTATTTTCACTAAAAGTGAAATGCTAGACATCATGTGCCTCCTTGTATGATGGAATATGAAGAACACAGCACCACGTATGAAGTTTTCTTATTACACACACATACACACACACACACAGAACTTAAATCTAATCTTGAGATCTACTTTTCAGTCTAATAGAAGCATAAGGGAAGGAGGAACAAGTTAAATGACATCAACAGGAAGCAATCAACCAAATCCAGGATGGGAAAATTCTGTAAAAAAATAAGTTATGCGATATAATAGAATAAAAATAACTGGCCCAATTTTTCCAGTGACACTAAAAAATAGATGGTTGTGGGGGCTGGCCCAGTGGCATAGCGGTTAAGTTTGTGCATTCTGCTTCAGTAGTCCAGGGTTGACGGGTTTGGATCCCAGGTGTGAACCTATGCACTGCTCGCCAAGCCATGCTGTGGCAGCGTCCCACATACAAAATGGAGAAAGATTGGCACAGATGTTAGCTTAGGGACAATCTTCCTCAAGGAAAAAGTAGAAGATTGGCAACAGATGTTAGCTCAGGGACAATCTTCCTCACCAGAAGAAAATGTGGTATAGCTCTGGATTAAAAAGAACTTTGAAAAGACTCAAGAGCAGGGTGAGCATATGTTCTAGTTGGCTGGGACAGTCATGGTTTACTCCTGTTATCCCAGTGTAATTATTATTAATACCTCTCTTTACTTTTACTCCCAGAAGTATTTGGGGTAGGATTATAGATTACATGACCACCTTACTTGTATGAAATAAAACCAAATACATTGAGAAGATCTAGTTTGGATCCTGATTCACATACATGCATGCACACAAAAAGCCCTCCCTCCCAAAAAAAGCCCCCAAACCAACATATATATGTATGTGTGTGTATATATGTTATCATAATTATAATGAAATATATTATACATGATATTTATATATATAAATGCAAATCTGTGGGTTTTTTGTTTATACATGCATGTATTTTTTTTAACAATTAGGGAAATTTGAGTATGAATTGGGATTTAGGCGACATTATGGAATTTCTGTTAGAGAATTCTGAGTGACAAAAATATTGAAGTTATACAAGAATATATCCTCCACTGTGAAGTATACCTCAGTATTTTGGTGTGAAACAACATGATGTTTTGGATTTGCTTTAAAATACTCAAGAAAAAGAAAAGAGATGGCACTTGGGGTATTGCAACAAATAGGAGAAATGCTGAGAGTTATGGAAGCTGAGAGATGGGTATACAAGTGTTCATTTTCTCTCCACTTTTGGGTATGCTCAAAAATTTTCAAAATGAAAAGTTGAAACAGAATAATTGTTTTTATGAAAGAAAAATTATATTGATCAAGCTTGGCATCAGCTTATTATCAATATGAATTCTAAATATTTATGCACTTAATAACAGAAAAAACTGGTAGAATTGAAAAACTAACAGAAATACAATAATTCACAATATTAGTTAGAGATTTCGATACTAAACCCTCTAAAAATCGATAGAACAAGTAAACAGAAAATCAGTAAGAATATAGAATATTTGAATTACACCAGCAACCAACTTGACTTATTTGACATTGTGAAATACTCCAGCTAACAAAAGTAGAATATACATTCTTTTCAAGTGCACATAGAACATTTGCAAAGATAGATCATATTTTGGGCCATGAAATGTCTTAATAAATTTAAAATAATTCAAGCCATAAATTCTCTAAGCAAAATGAAGTTAAATAAGAAATAAATAAAGGAAAGATCTCTAGAAAATTCCCCAAATATTTGCAAATGAAATAACACACTTCTGAATAATCCATGGGTCAAAGAAGAAATCAAAAGGTAAATTTGGAACTATTTTGAGCTGAATGAAAATGAAAACACGGAGCTGGCCCCGTGGCTGAGTGGTTAAATTCACGCGCTCCGCTGCAGGCGGCCCAGTGTTTCGTTGGTTTGAATCCTGGGCACGGACGTGGCACTGCTCTTCAAACCACGCTGAGGCAGTGTCCCACATAGCACAACTAGAAGGACCCGCAACGAAGAATATACAACTATGTACTGGGGGGGCTTTGGGGAGGAAAAGGAAAAAATAAAATCTTAAAAAAAAAAAAATTCATTCAACAGTGTTTCAGTTATCTACCGCTGCATAATAAACCTCTCCAAGAAACAAATTAAAAAAAAAAAAAGAAAATGAAAACACAGCATATTGAAATTTGTGGCATGCTGCTAAAGAAGTGCTTGGGGAAATTTAAAGCACTCAATACCTGTGTTTGAAAAGAAGAAAAGTCTCAAGTCAATGACCTCAGCTTCTACCTAAAGAACCTGGAAAATCAGGGCAAATTATATCTGAAATATGTAAAAAAAGCAAATGATAAAGCTTTGAGTGGAAATTAGTGAAACAGAAAACAGAAAAATCATAGAGAAAATCAATGGAACCAGTATCTGTTTTTTTGATAAAGTCAATAAAACTGATAAACTTTTAGCCAGATTAATCAAGCGAAAAAGGGAGAAGTTACAAATTGCTGATTACAGCAGTGAGAGAGGTAACATTCTTACAGATTCTACATATATTAAAGGGATAATAACAGAAATAATATGGAAAGCTTTTTGGCAGTAAACTTAACAATTCAGATGAAATAGAAAAATTTTTTGAAAGACAAAAACTACCAAAGCTCACTCAAGAAGAAATAGCTAATGTGAATAGCCCTACATCTATTTTAAACATTTAATTTTTCATTAAAAATCTTTCCACAGAGAAAATGCAAAGCCTGGATGCCTTCACTAGTAAATTCTACCAAACATTTGGGGAAAAAATAATATCAATTCTATATACACTCTTTCAGATATTAAAACGAAGGAATACTTCAAACTCGTTCTATGAAGCCAGCATTACCCTGATTCTAAAACCAAAGTGAGCACAAGAAAACCACAGACCAATATCCCTTATAAACACAGATGCAAAAATGCTGAATGAAATTTTAGCAAAGTGAATTCAACAGGACAGGAAAAGGGTAATACATCATGATCAAGTGAGCTTTATCCCAGGAATAAAAAGCTTGGTTTAACATTTGAAAATCAATCAATGCATTGCACCATTGGGGAAAAAAAGACAAGCAGATGGAGGAAAAAACACTTTTGATAAATTCAGTATTTATTCCTGATTAAAAAAAACACTCAGCAAAGTAGGTGTGAAAGGTGTGCTAGTTTCCTGTGACTGCTGTAACAAATCGTCACAAACTGAACCACTTAAAGCAAGAGAATTTTACCATCTCCCCGCTCTGGAGGTCAGAAGTCTACAATCAAGGTGTCAGCAGGGCTGCACTCTCTGTGGAGGCTCCCGGGGAGAATGCTTCCCTGCCTCTTTCAACATCCCTTCATTTGGTTCATGACTTCAGTCTCTGCCTCCATCTTCACATCACCTTCTCCTCGGTGTCTCTGTCTTTCCTCTTCTGTCTCTTATAAAACACTCGTCGTGGAATTTAGGTCCCACTTGGGTATTCAATAATGCTTTTATCTCAAGAGCCTTAACTTCGTTACATCAGCAAAGACCTTTTTTTCCAAATAGGTTAGCATTCACAGGTTCTGAGGACTGGAACATGAGCAATATGTTTTAGGGGGCCACCATTCAACCCACTGTGGATGGGAAATTCCACATCCTGAAAAACAGTGTCTGCAGCAAAACTACAGCTAACATCATACCTAATGGTGAAAGACTGAATGCTTTGCCCCTAGGAGCTAGGACAAGACAAGGATGTGTGTTCTCAACACTTGTGTTCAACATTGTAATGAAAGGTCTAGTCAGTGCAATAACATAAGAAAAAGAAATAAAAATCATCCAATTTGAGAAGGAATAACCAAAACTGTTTTTATTCAAAGATAAAATGATTATCTATGTAAAAAGTATGATGGAGTTTACCAAAAAAACCTATTGGAACTAAGGAGTGAGTTTAGAGTGGTTGCAGGATGAAAGATCAATATACAAAACCCAATTATTATTTTATCTATGAGCAACAATTAGAAACTGAGATTACAAAAAAAAATCCCACTGGATTGGATTATTCACCACAATTATTAGTATTAGTATTTGCTCTAAAGGACAGTTTTGAAGCAAGTGGCAAAAGAGTAAGGTCAGTTGATTATATAATACTAGTATGTCAATATTGATTTTCTGATTTTGGTAATTGGACTGTGGTTATACAAGAGGTTAACCGTAATTTTAGGAAATACACACTGAAACATTTAGGTGTTAAAGGACATTTCAAATAGTCCTGAAAGTTACATGATATGTATATATGAGAGTAAGAGAGAGAAGCGAGAGTTCTCCAAACAGGAATGAGGCAGTCAGTCACCATCAAGATGTATTGTAACAGCATCTGCAGAAACAGAAAGAGAGAGAAGATGAAAATGCTTTTTTGAAACTGAATGACTCCTCGTGAAGATGCTTCCTCTATTTCCTGTCCTCCAGTAAAGGACCGGGTACTTCATCAGGTTGTGAGAAGCTGCTTTAAGGCTTCCAGACCATGCTGGGAGATGTGGCCCACAGCATCTCGCTTCTAGTGTTCTTTCCCACTGCTGTGCAAGAAAGGCAATCAGAGAGACTGGAGAAAGGGTGACGAGAAGCCTTGTAGTATGAACACTACAGTCGAAATTTCAAGTAAAGTTATATATTCAGAGAGAAAAATACTCATTATATGGCACTTTGCCTAGATTTAGCCAGATATCAGCCTTTGGTGACCAACACAAATTTATCTTTGACACTTTCCAATGTTATTTACTAGGTGACAGATGTTTCAAAAGGGTCCCCTCTCTTCTTACTAAGATTCTGGAGAAAACGTGGTTCCATCAACTGCATATAACAAACTTTCTCTTGGGGTAGTTTTTTTTCCTGCAGTAGATGAGTCTTTTTCACTAGTTTTTTTTTTTTTCTATTTCAATTTTAGAGGATGAGTGAAATCTAGGAATACTTTATTATATCCCTTATTTATAGTGCCCAAAGTTCAAGTTTAGTCTCCTATAAATGATATTTAGTATATTATTAGTAGGTGAGATATAGTGAAAAGAACACTTTATTTGTTGCCAGGAGTGTCTGTGTGTATTTGTATGTGTGTGTGAATGCCAACATGGCTGCTTACCAACTCTTGGGGCTCAAAGAAATCTTGGCAATCAATCACATAGTTAAGATCCAGGTTAACTAAGGTAATAGATGTGAAAGGGTAGACATTAAAACATGTTATATAAATTCTTGATATATTTATTACCAAAAAAAAGAGAAAACAGTATTTAGCACTAAGAAATTTTGAGATTAGTGATATTTATTTTAGGGTATATTTTTGTTCTTTGCAACCTGTGTACACCACAAAATTAGGCTAAGTTGTATATTTATTTGGTGTTTATTAGTAAACTGTGACCTATTAAAATGTATGCAGGGACACAAAACAATCATAAAATGCAAGACAAAAACTGTATAAGAGAAATCAATATAATTGAGGGGAAGACAATTTGAATAATGTCAACTTTATAACCTATATGTAGATGAAAAAGATGTAGATAGTGGGCTGTCTGGTTAAAAATAAATTGGAATAGTAATATACAGCCAACATGATGTTAAGTGAATTTTTGCATTCAAAATAAGAAGGCAATACTATTTCCCATGCTTGTCTGCTCAGACCATCCATAGTAAATGGTAGTCTTTTGACTATCTGGGTAACAGCCTGCAGCAAGGGAATTTGCAGAATATCAAGCAAGTAAACCAGAAACTAGCAAGTTTGACTTCCAGTAGAAACAAAGAACAAAAACAATTCAATTTATAAAGCTTGGCCAAATTGAAATGGTCCTAGACAAGAATCTGTAGGGTATAAACAAGAAAGAAAAATAGTTTAGAATGTAGTAATGGGATGCAATTAGGGAAAAGAAAATGTAGGCTGAACATCAAAACAATTTCCTAACAGTCTATTAGACTGTACATTAGTTTCCCAGGAGAAGAAATGGAAGCCTCATTGCCTGAGTCATTTAGAGCTAGACTGATTCCCAGAGGGTGTGGCAACCCAGAAGGAAATGAAGAATGTAGAGCCATGAAAGTCAGTCTCAGTGGATGTTGTAGCACAGCGAAATGCTGTTGTAGGTGTTGGATGGGGTCTAAAACCCCTGCAGTGGACCTATTCTGTCACTTTAAAATGAATGGTTTACCCTGCCACATAGCATCGCCAGCGTCAGATGCAATCTGCCCTCACGTCAATCCGGTACTCTTCCTGGGCTGAGGGCTAGGACAGAATGGCTACAGGCCCCATTAAAATGTGAGAAGAATCGCAATATGGCTACTTCTACCACTGCAAGGGGCAATAGGGCTGATTTAGATAATCCAGCTGCCTAGGTGTGCGCTCACTTCTGTCCTCTTTGCCTCCTGTGTCTCCAAGCTCCACTGAAGAGGACGGCCTCTAGAATAGACTGGCTCTTCAGTCAAGAGTAAACACCTCCAAGATTCCACTCCAGACTTGGAAGTGCTCTGGGGACCAGCTTGTACTGTTTATTTAACCATACTAATGACGGTAGTTTTGTTGTTTTTAGGTCACATGGAAAATTTCTTTTCAATGTCTTTTAGTCTTGTCTAATTCCTCCATCCTTTTTCTTCTTACCACCAAGGTTAGATTCTGTATTTCTAATGAACACTTATCTCTCCCACCCCACTGCCAAGATTTTCCAGACAGTTCAGGATCTGGCCAGCATTAATATAAAATAGAACGTAAGTTTATTAATGTAAGACAACATTATGACTCATAAAGAAGGAAAAGCATACTTTTCCCATTAAACTGTGACATGCTACTTTATCTTTTAGGATTGAAATAGCTTTTTAAACATTTTTTTCTTATAGCTATTTTACCATTCATCATATTTGTGCATATTTTAAAATTGGTGAAACAAACTTCTTAACGTATTCCTAAAACAATTTCAGGAATTGAAATTACATCCCTTTTAAATGCAGAGTTGTCTCTGTGTTTTGTCACTCAGTATGGTCCTCAATGCCATCCAGAGCACTGGGGATGCAGCATTTCTTTAGAAAGTGCTCCTCTGTAGTCTCTGGAATTTTCTGAAAAGCTCCTGACACCTGTTGTGCAAAACTTGTTGCTGGCACTTTCTTGCTTGGCATGGAATAGTCAACAGAAGAAAAACACAACACATCTTTATCTTCTTGTATGTTCTTTCTTCTTTAGCTCCAATAAATCACTTTGTTATTTCTGCCCAGGAAAATAAATAATTGCATTCACTCCTTTTAGGATGGAAATTTGCTTCTGGACTTTTAAATCTGTGCCCTGCTGCATGGTTTCTGTACATTTCTGAACAGAGAACTTTTCATTTCAGTGCAGAATCATGATGTAATTCTTAAAGACATTTTAAATGGTAATTAAATGTAACACCTGTGGTACTAACATAACTCAATTAAAATGACAACATGAACAGCCATGACCAAATTTGCTTATGTGCAGGCAATGACGTCTGCGGTTACTGCCACCTGATTGAGAATGACAGTGTGGTGTGAAAAACCGTATTTTCCTGATATATCTTGAATTCCCTGATCTTGTAACACTTTCCCCAATCCTTCTTTGCCCCAACTGGAAAATTCCACCTATCCCTGAGTTAAAAAGTTACTGAGAAAAATGACTGGTGTCTTTCCCAAGGAAAACTGCAGGGCTCCTTTGTTCTTGCTCATGGCAAACATCTGCTTGATGAAAACTCACAAGTTAGAATGCTTGAAACTGCTTGTCATTCTCAGAATTTTTGTTACTTTTTGTCAGAGGGGCTCTGCCCCCCTTAAAAAAAACCCTGGAAAATTACTTCCCTGCACACTGGCTTTGAAGCAATTTCTTCGAAGACTTTCTTCCTTGCCATACTCAGCTAATAAGGACCAATGTTGCATTCCTTCACATCTTGTGGGTTTCAACAAATATCATTAATTTTAAAATGATTTCTTACTTTGGAGATGTTAAATTATAGAAACGTATGTACCTTGGAATTGATGCAATAAAGTATCTGTCACCAGTTGGTTTTTCATTCCTAGTTATTTTAGGTGCCATGTCTGTACTAGGATTCTGTTGTCATATAGTGAATGTTATTTGGATCTCACTTACTTCCTGTGGATAAATCCTTAACTACTCCAGGATTAGCGCAAACACAGTTTTTGTTTTGTTTGTTTGTGACTAAGTACCATAACCTTTGTTCTTCAAAGTATCTTTGAGACTTACTAATATTACTAGGGAGTATGTACACTCCCAGCACTACAAATCCATTCTCCCTTTTCCCAGTGAACAAATGTTTATTGAGCACCTACTTAGTGCCAGGTGCTAGAGAGAACAATGAACAAGATAGTAATTCCTAAGCTCACGGAGTCTACAGACTTGTTCTACACAGTCTCTGTGGATGTTGAGGAGCTGTTGGGTGATCTGCTCAGTTCCAGTATCCCAAGAGATGTCCCTAAACATATTAGGAAAGTGGACCTGGAACCATCCCAAAGCAAATGCACTTGAATAAGTGATCTGCATCACAGCAGCTTTGGAACGTGTGTGTGTGTGTGTGTGTGTGTGTGTAACCATGTTAGGGGGTATAGAATACATCCAGAATTCTGGTTGAAAAGCAGAGGACCCAAAGCCTCCTGAAAGAAAGCACTGTAGATTGTGTGTGGCTCCTCTAAATACTGTGCAAAGCCTCCTCTCAAAGTGAAAGAGCCAGACTTTGAGGTCAATAGAACAATTTTGTTGGCCTCTGTACACTTTAAAGAAATTAATGGAGAGAAAAAAATACCTATTTAAATTTACAAGGAAAGTGCTTTTAAGAGACCCAAATAATCCCCTTCAAACCATTCTAAGTTTCAAAAGGACAAGCAAATTGTTAATTGAATGTTTAATTAACATTTATTGCTAGCATATTAGTGTTACACGACTCACATTGAGTAATACAGTAGAGTTGCGTTCTTGCTACCATATGTGCACTTTATAGCATATTCAGTCTCCATATATAATCAACACATATGGTTCATTTATACCCACTTTGTAACACTTGGAATATAATTCCCCTATTTTAAATGATTATAGGGGTTTATAGTTCTATCACTACTTCCACTGAATTCAGCAAGAATTTATTGAGGGAACTGAGTATAAAGTACTTTGCTAATGATGCTATGAGAGGCGTAAAGATGAAATAGATATGGTTCTCAATGCAGCTTAAGGAATTTGGACACTGAAGGATGGGTGTTATTATGTGCCTGTATGTTCCTTGTGCTGAGCCAGGCACCAGAGATACAGAGAGAAGAGATGGTTTCTGTCTGTAAGCAGTTTAACGTTAGTGGGGCATTGGAATAGCCAGAAAGAAATACAAGGATATTCAGAGGACCAGAGGCAAAAGAGACAAGGTATATTTGCAGAAACGGAAGTGGGTTCAATATGTAGTAAGAATAGAATGCAAAAGGTGAGAGAAATGGCTGTAAATTAAGCCATGTAAGTAGGCAAGGGTCTGACAGCCATAGGCTTCAAATGTCATGAAGTTTGGGAGAGAATTATGCATTAGTCATTGATGGGTTTTAACCTGAGGAATGACATGGGGGCCCTTTTATTTTAGAAGAATTATTCCGGTAGTGGCAGAGGGGATAGAGTCACAGAGATTTGAGGGAGATTAGGTTCCATTCATTGAGCTAATGAATACTAGGGGGGTGGGAAAGGAGGTGAGGATTATGAAGTCTTCCTGATAGCTCCTCATTCCTGTTCTTTCCTTGTGCACTTCACTGCAGATCCCCAGCCCTGAAAATGTTGTCCCTGCTTCTGTCTGTAGGTTGCTCCAATATTCCCTCAGTGTAACATAATTATCTTTTCCATATTCCATATTAGGAAGTCCAAATCTTGAAGGAAGCTGGTCTGACTAAATTAACATCTTAGTACGAGCTCCAGAGATGTATTTCCAATGGCATATTATTGCCTGACTATCTCAAAGGCTACCTTGAATTTAAAATGGCCAACTACTGATCCATATTTTTGTGGATTTACTAAATTCCAGGCAATGTGCTAAGCAATTCATTGTTCATTGTTTCATTGAAAGACCTTGTTGACTCTGAAAAGGAACTAGGTGTAGTAGGACCAGCATAGCTGTCCCAATTCCAGGGCTAGCATATCATTATCACAAACCATAAAACTTCTTTCTCCTAAGTTGGCTTGATGGTTAATTTTGTGTGTCAACTTGGCTCGGCTATAGTCCTCAGTAAGTTAATCAAACATGAATCTGGCTGTTGCCGTGAAGATGTTTTGTAGATGTGGTTAACATCTGTGATCAGTTGACTTTAAGTAGAGCAGATCACCTTCGATGATGTGTGTGAGCCCCCTCCAATCAGTTGAAGTCCTTAAGAGCAAAAACGAATTTTTTTTTTATAAAAAAGGAATTATGCTTCAAGACCATAGTATAGAAACCTTCCTCAGTTTCCAGCCTGTTGACCTGCCCCACAAATTTTGGACTCAAGATGGCAACATGAATTCTTGCCTGAGTTTCTAGCCTGCTGGTCTGTCCTACAGATTTTGAACTTGCCAGCCCCTACTATTGAGTGAGCCAATTCCTTAAAGTAAACCATGTGTTCTCCTATTGGTTCTGTTTCTCTGGGGAACCTGATTGCACAGTTGGCTTTTCACTTCCCTTTTGCTGTTTAGTCCCAAGGATTTTGTCCCTGAGTGGGAGGGTGAGGAGTGAACATGGGAGAGATGCACCACCTATTCCAAACCAAGTGTGGCCATGGGACCCAGAGATTGAAAATTTTGGGAATTAATTTTTCCTTGTGGTGGTTCCTGTTATTTTTGATTCCTGGATCTTATCATTACTTTTATTATGTGGCCTATCTCCTGTCTTCTCACTGGATCTTCATGGGAAATACAAATCCATTTTCATGTGCTAATCCATTTTCATAAACTAACATTATAAATTTTCATATGCTATTTGTAATGGTTGTCATTAAACATAGAATAAAATGAGTTTAGATATGCTTAGATATTAATATGGAAAACAAGTAGTTTTTATCTTTTTTACATCATATACTGCTTATATCCACAGGGTCCTAAATGACAGTATTCCAATTTCTACAAGGGACCTTTTTCTTTTGTTTTAAAGATTGTCACCTGAGCTAACATCTGTTGCCAATCTTTTTTTCTTCTTCTTCTTCTCCCCAAAGCCCCCCAGTACATAGTTGTATATTCTAGTTGTGAGTGCCTCTGGTTGTGCTATGTGGGATGCTGCCTCAACATGGCCTGATGAGTGGGGCCAGGTCGGCACCCAGGATCAGAACCCACGAAACCCCGGACCTCCGAAGCAGAGTGTGTGAATTAACCAGTAGGCCACAGGGCTGGCTCCCCTCTTTTTTTCTTTTAGAGTTTGATTTGTAAGGTAAAAGATTCACAGCCACTCCTAAATGAAAACCATCGAGGCATTTTTTTCCACCTCTGACTTCCGTCTATTGCTACTTTCAGAAGCAGGGAAAACCTTGTATATTCACTGAAACACTGTGGGTAATGATCCTTAAAAGTTTTAGCCATTCTCTCTAATTAGTGCCTCCCCAGGGAGGAAGTGGTGATGGTGGAGGAAAAATTGGCTGTATGGGTATGCTATTGATTGATGCTGCTGCAATCGGAACAGACAACAGCAAGATAATTTTTAAATTACTGAATTAGTTAAATAGAAACCAATCAATGGACTCAGATTCTGTTCAAAGGCAGCCTAACCGCTGCTCTTTGTAAATGATTCAGAATGCCTTTATCATTATTGGCATAGTTGTAGATTTATACAGCATATTTCAGTGGCAAGAGGCATAAAGGAAAGTAGGGTTTTGAGTTCTAATCCTGATTTTTCCATGAGCTTTGGACACCAGTTCCATATGCATTTCAGAAAATCATTATGGTAAATGACACATTTAAAGATCATAAAAACACGATGATAGGGATGATATTGAAAAGTAGAATTGAAGAAGTAGAAAGTCTTAATATTAGAAGATGATAGGGTATAAGGTGCGACTCTGAACGCTAGACCCTGCCCCTACTCACCATTTTATGGAAATAATAACTCTTCCTGAGAACTTAAACGTAAAGCTGCCTGCAGTGGAGCGGAGAAGAGCTTTGTGAAGTCACTTTAAGGAAAAAAATGGCCTCTATTTAAGGCCTCCAGTTAAGAAACCTTGACTGTTAACATTCCTAAGGTATTAAAATTTTTTAAATAAAATATTATAATCCAAAGAGGTTTAAGTTTTTTCTATCTTGTTTCTTGTGCTAAACACTATGAAAAGAAAGTTCCTTAAGCTAAAATGTCATCAAAGCTGGCTTCATGGGCGTGTGACCTGTGCCGCTGGACGGGCTCATTCTGATGCTCAGAAAATCCCCACACTCTTGGTTTATTGCTATGCTGAGAATGCCTTGAAATTCTTAATAACTTTAGCTTTCAATGTGTGTTTTGTAAGTAGAGTCTGATAAAACAATGGAGCATGTGCATCAACAGAGAAGATACATTTCAGCAAAATGTGTGTCTGCCCTTCCTTGTTGCCCCATTCACACAGTGTTTGCAATGGCTCAGGAGCACAGAATTCTTGTGGACTTAGGGTGCATAGAAGTTCAGAGATACTCAAAGCAAGTACAAGGTAAGTGTGTTACACCAACAACTGAGTAAGTGGGGCCACTGAAAGACCTAGGAGACCACGCTTTCTGTTTGAACCAGACCTTGCTTCAAATGCGAAAAGAAGGCAACAGCATTCTAAGACACACTAATGACCACGAAACACTGCCATATCCTTTCTTACTCTTGTTACTTTCCTGTATTAGCCAACCACCTATGATAAAAATAATATAAAGAAAAGAGAAAGTGCTTCCTTACTCATCAGTAAGCCTAGGGAAGAGAGTCTTGTTAGAATATGTGCATATCAAGAACTGAAATAAGAGCAGTTGTTAGTTCTGTGCAGTGTTTCCATTGTCTGATAAGAACAAAATGCATATGTATGTAGGAACTGCAATACAAGTTGTATAATTTTGTTGATTGTGCATATGAGTTCAATGGTTTTATATTTACATTTAAAACTGGCATTGCACAATTAAAGATGGGTGGTAAAATTCATGCTAATAATAAAAATTTCTAATGTGCCTTTACTTATTACAGCATTAAAGAACAAATTAAAAAAAAAAAACATGAAAATTCATGACAGAGACACAGAAGAAAGAAAAAAACTCTAGTTTTTGATACCTTTTATGTCACTTTTTCCTGACTTTTTGAACAAGGAGTATCCAATTTTCATTTTGCACTGAGTCCCACAAATTGTACAACCCGCCCTGGCTGCCATCAGCTTTTCTCACAGCACTTCATTCTTTGGGCTAATACAGAGCTGATCGTGAAAGTTCTTCTTGGCTTTTGTATGAATTGCCCTCCTATCGGTCTCAGTCAAATCTCCTATTTTGATCCTACATGCTCAAGATTTTGTGGGTTGCTTTGTTTGATTTTTCTTTCTACTTAAGTATGGGATGTTGCATTTAATTCTTTTAAATTTAATCATTACATTTCCCATTGGTGAAATTGATTTTCTGTTAATTAACTCTGCTATCAAAATAGAACTGAACACCAAGCTAGCCTCCTCATTTTGGCAAGATATCTTCACTTCAAAAAGATCTTTTACGCCAATTCAGTGTTCTCCACTGCAAGAGACATTTGTTTCTTTCTCTTGCATTTATCTTTTTTTTCCCTAAGATTCAGAAGAATTTTCTTCGTATCGTTTTGGATTACTCCAATGACACACATGGTGGCAACTTGTCTCATATACAATCACCAACTAATTCTATGCATGAAGTATAATTCAGCAGTTTTCCAGCTGGGTGCTAATCTTTAGGGATCACTAACATAGTTTTTCCTGCTTTAGTCTATTTAATAAAAAATCTCCAAAATTATTTCCAAATGATGTTAATAAAATATGAGTGTGCCTTTACATTGTAACTGGGTATAATCTGTTGTCTGCTTACATATATTCTTCACATCTCTTTTTCTAGTATATACATTTATTTTTACTTATTAAAAAAAGCAGACAATGTTGCTGCTTATATAAACGTTAAGTAGCAGTTTATTAAGTTAAGTAACAAGTGAGCAGTTTGTTAGTGATGAAGCACCAAAGCTAGTTCTTCGTAACAGTAACCTTTGTTTAACAGACACAGAGAATTCTAAACTGCCCGGTTATACAGCCTTGGGCAGACTAAGCTGCTCAACTAAGGGCTCTGCCTTCCTTATGTGTAGAACGAAGGTAATAACAGAACCTAATTTAAACTTTTGTTAGAGGAATGCCTGTCACACCATAAACACTCAATAAATACCTTTCAATAGTACAGTTATTATTATTCTTGGTGTTGCTGTTGTTGTTATTATTGTTATTGATTATTATTATCATGTGTAGTTAACTGTTACAAATTTTCCCTCTTCTTCCTGGCTAACAGAAATTGGATTTGGAATCAAAATGGTGATGTCTTTGCCTCAGGTTTTGGGCCGTAATTGGTCTTGGGCAGTAATAATGATCCTGTTTCTCACTCTTCCTTCATTTCCCAGCATCCCTTGCAGCTAGTGCAGCCAAAGGACCCAAGTTAGGCCAGTAAGATCTAAGCAGAAGTTTTCTGATGACATTTCTGAAAAGGCATTTAATTACCTGTAGGAGGGGACAGATACTGCTGGAATAGCGCCACAGCCCCTGACCTCTTCCCTCCTTCTGCCTTCTTTGAATGTGGACCTGATATAACAGCCATCTTCTGACAAGGCGTGAGGATAAAAGCCAGCACAGTCACCACGGCCAGTAGAGAAACAGAAAGGGCCTGTGTGTCTAATGACATCAGTGAGCAGAGAGGCACTGTTTGGGTACATCCTGTGACTGCTAAGGAATACAGAACGGCATCATATTTAATAGTTTGGCTACTTCTAAAAACTTATTATTCATGATTTTTCAGATAAATAATTTTGTTCTCAATGTATAATTGCAACAGCATACAGTGCATTGGAAATAAAAATCTTAAAAATGATTTCAAGGGGAAAACCTGAATTATGTCTAGTCTAGCTTCTGGCTGAATTTAAATGATTTTCCTGAAAAAGTGGCTGAATATAACCTTTTAGAAATTTCAAAATTATCTGGCTACTGTCTACTCATTGCTGGATCTGCAAAAGTCATTTAATTTAGATGATTACACATTAAAGAATGGTCTTCAAACATATAGAGCAGTGGTTCCCAACCGAGAACAACTCTTCAATTGACAATGCCGAAGGCATTTTTAGATGTCACGCTGGAGGGTATGCTGCAGACATCTAGTGTGTAGAGGCCAGGGATGCTGTCAAGCACAAGCATTGTATAATGTACAGGACTGTGCAATGCACAGGATTCCCCCTCCACGACCACCCACGAAGAATTATCCTGCCCACTGCCAATAGTGCCAAAGTATTCACAAAGAATTTTGAATGTATCCACTGAGAACATTAAGGGTCAGCTTAGAAAATAGACTATTTCTTTATTATTAGTCATACTTAATGGCCAGATTCTACTTGTGACAAAGTTAGTGCCAAATTTCAGGTATCTTGACAGTTTCTTTAGTTGAAATGATATGTATTTAATAAGTTTTGATTCCACGGCTGTGGAAGACAGCAAATATTAACCTATAACTACACATAGTAAAAATCTGAGATAATACACACAGTGAGACCATCCTGATGTTATAAAGGACCTCCACTCTACTGACTAATGAAGAACTAAGTTGGGGGGCCAGCCCCATGGCCTAGTGGTTAAGTTTGGCATGCTCAGCTTTGGTGACCCAGGTTTGGTTTCTTGGCGTGGACCTATACCACTCATCAGTGGCCATGCTGTGGAGGTGATCCTCATACAAAATAGAGGAAGACTGGCACAGATGTTAGCTCAGGGTGACTCTTCTTCAGCAAAAAAAAAAAACCCATTATTTTGCAATTTTATTCCTTAGAAATCTCATACCCTTATGGTTCAATAATAAAAGTTTTAAAAAAAATTCACATACTTTGACTGTATTTATTGCCATAAATATTTTATATTAAGTAGATGATTAGTAATAACTTACTTTGCAGCCAAAAAATTCAAGGAGCTATCATAATCCAGATCCAGAAAGAACCCCAAGCATGGGGAGTCAAGTTTGCTAATTAATATTTAGTGCCAACTAAGACACACATGTTTGGGCATGTGCTTTTCGTGATTAATGTCTTCAATATGTTCCATCCCATTTCTGTACTTTTGTCTGTTCTGGAACAACAAAATATTCTATTTTAGTCTTCCTAAAATAGTTATGGTACTGTACAAAGTATAACTGCTTTTCAACAAGGAGCTGGGCCACATTCACTATTGATTATTTTAGGACCCTGGAGCCACTCTCTCAGAATTCTGTGTAATGGAGATTGCAATAAGGACTAAATGAGATTTTGCAGGCAAAAAACTGCTTCACCCTCTGCCTGGCACGGAACGAGGTTCCCAAGAATGCAAAGTTACTCTCCCCTTTCTCTGCTTTGGTGCTCTTGTTCCAGCAGAAGTGCTTGTGATGACTCATGGCTCGTGGTCATACCTTAAAACTTACCTTGTTTTGACTGAGCAGCACCGGTGTTTCAAAAGAGGGAAGAAATCCCTGGAATCCTCTTTTTAATCTATCAATTTTTATGTTGTTGATTTTGAATATTCTGATCATTAGATACAATTAATTTTCTGGACATGCTTTGGATTAAGCAATGGATTAAGACAAACAGACTTACTTGAGCAATAAATTGGAATCCAACAACTTGAACTGACATTTAAAACAATGGGTGAATTAAATCCTTCTTTAAACTCTCAATGTCTTTTCTTTACCATCAATTTGAAGCGTAATTGTTCCCCTGCTTTATATTCATAAGAAAAGATGAACTTTAGTATCATGAAGTCCGTTGCAACCCATTCAGAAAAGATTTCTCTGTGTTGTTGGCTTCAGGGATAATTCGTCCTTCAAACAGAGTCAAATAGGAAACTTAGGAAAACGTCCGCCACTTTAGATCGCAACCGATCGCTTTGCTTTTCTTCAGAAGCCGTGCAAAGCCATATGTGGTAGAGAGAATTGAGAGAAGCCCAGCCAGTGTTCACTTGCTTCATGGAGATCTAATGATACACCTGCCTCTCTGCTGAGGATGCCTTTGTTACCAAGAATGAACACAATCGAGAGATGTAGGTGCCTAATGTCTGCCTGACAGCACATATGAGTCTTTCCTAACAGGTACAGAGCAACAAACCTTTAAATAGAATCCAGCAGCTCTTAAATTAAGAACAAGACTGCTTCTGTTACTTTTTTCTTTAGTCCGTTATTCAAACGTTAACGCACCTTAGGTTTTTTTTTTTTTAAAGATTTTATTTTTTTCCTTTTTCTCCCCAAAGCCCCCCGGTACATAGTTGTATATTCTTCGTTGTGGGTCCTTCTAGTTGTGGTATGTGGGACGCTGCCTCAGCGTGGTTTGATGAGCAGTGCCATGTCCTCGACCAGGATTCGAACCAAGGAAACACTGGGCCGCCTGCAGTGGAGCATGCGAACTTAACCATTCACCACGGGGCCAGCCCCGCATCTTAGATTATTTTTAAGCTATAGCTGATAAAGAGTAAAATTCCTTACCATCCATAGGGCTCTGAAAGGTTCTCAACTCATGTCACAGATGAAGCTCAGGCAGTTTATTCCGATTCCTTCTTAGGACTAGAAACTGTTTTTGCCCCTTTAAGGTGAACAGTTTTAAAGTCATATGTGTGTATTTCAGGTGTAAATAGGCACAATCTCTGAACGGAACAAAGTTGGAAATTAGCTTAGAGATTTGTCTAGATTAAATTCGAATCTGCTTTCAGATCCAAAATGACACCATACCTTCAATTTCAGAATCACCTCCTTTGTTTGCTGTGATGTGGATTAGAGCCTGCCTGCCCTGAGATTTTCTGTTTCCTTTTTGAGTATGCAAGTGACATTTTCCTGTTCATCCAAAGAATGAGGTAAACTCGATTAGATTTGTTCTCCATCTGGGAGCAGGAAATTAACTTTGAAAATGATTTAAATCTCTTGCCTGGGGAGGGACTTTTACTGCCCTGAGTTCAATAGTTCAATTTGACAGAAGCCTCTGCCAGAGTTCTAATACATAGTTGTGTTCTTTAAAAAAGGATGAAATGAGGCTGCTTTAAATTTCATTAACTGAATTCTTATAGCAGGCCAAATTTGGAGACCTGTCAGGTTGAAAAAGTTGGCCCAGTAAACCTTTTAAGTAGACATATATTATTAGTTTCAGAGGAGAAGAAATACAGGGTTTTGTATATTGAGAGGAAATCTTCAGGTCTGACGATTATTCCTTCTAATTTTTTTCTTCTGTTGTAGCCATAAGAACAGGCAGTACAAGCCAGAAACCATGAAAACTGTTTGTACATGTTCAGAGTTTATACTGGTAATCAAATAAAACAACAAAGTTATTCTGACATATTTTTAATGATATACATAATAATTGTGCTGAAGAGTAAGTACTCAAAGATGGCAAGACGTTCACATAAATAACTTTATCTTGAATTTGCACATGCAAACTGATGCCAATTTTAAGATTTTTAAATTCTCACTTTATTTGTACATATCCGTAATTAACATTGGTCACACTTTCTCATACACATCTGCATTTATATATAACTTACTCCCTATGACTGGATTTTGTTTGTATGGGACTCTTTGTCCCATGTCTTGGAAATAAGGTTCCCACTTCTTCCTCTACACAGTCACACTCCTACTGTTTTCCTCTCAAACCAAGGAGTCCTTGTTCAGTGTCTGTCCAGCAGGTAATAGTTCATTTAGGCTACGTTAGGTTGTGGTAGCAAAGCCTTTCAAGCTTTTGTCTTTTCAGAAAAAAGCTTTGTTTTGTGCTCTAATTATATGTTTATTTGGGGTTGACTACAGTTCTGCTCCGTGCCATTTTCGTTCCAAGACCTAGGCTGATTGATCAGTTTCTATCAGGATATTATCAAATTTATGGCAGAGGAAAAAGAGCAGGGGTGGAACCATAAGGTATCTTTTAAATCTTCTGCTTGGAAGATAACACATCACTTCCCTTCATATTTAATTGGCCAAATCAAGTCATCTCGCCAAATCTAATGTCAGTGGGGGCAGGTAATATAATTCTCCCATAAGAAGTGGCTTGACAGGAAGAGATCTCTGATATTTGAAATAAATGTGACTGAAGCTATAAATAAAATACATTTTACATGACCCAGTATATACGTGCACACATAAACCAGTGTGGGGAGCATAGTGGGTGCTCAGTTAATATCCGTTGAATGGATAATGAATGAATACATTCAATGACAAAACATTACTATATGATATACTCTGATATTCTATTCTATGGTATTCTTTCGTATTCAGATCTATTTTATTTTGTAAAGTGCTAATCAAGGCCCACTAAATTGATTTCATGACCTATAATTCAGAAACACTGATTAGCAAATGTAAGACTGTGAAAGCAATATTATTTTTAATCCTTGATTCTGCTCTTTTTTCTGTGAAAACATAATACATATTTCTTAAACATCTTCTGTGTGCTAGGTATGTGTTAGTAATGGTGCTATGAAATAATTGTAGGTTTAATTAGATACCTAAGAAGCCCAAGATTGATACCTACACACCTAATATTAAAAAAATGTGGAGATAGCTCCTATAAGAAAGGTGTAAAAACTGAGGGAGAAATGGAAATGTCCCCAAGGAAGTGATGCTTAAAATAAGTCATGGTGATGAATAATAGGATTTTGAAACATAAGAAAGACCAGTATAAGAAAATTCTCAGTGGCACAAAAGTTTGTGGTGAGTTTGAAGACGGCCAAATGGTCTGAGAGTGGTCAGAAGTACTGGTGGGTGATTGGGACCCATGTATGACCAACCAGCTATTCTTCATCTACTAGAAATGTCAGGAATCTCTGGTCTGTAATTTTACCTTTTTAAAAAAGCCAGTGAAAGGAGACCAGGAAAGTTGTGAAATTAGAGTTTTGTTTCATAAACAGATCAGATTTAAGGTTAACAAATTCCCTATCTCACATATTTATTGGATGATCTTTTAATGCCTGCCAAGTATACTCGGCTGATTTTTCCTCTTTTTAAAATTTCTCCCATTTGAGATTTGCCATGTACCAATTATACAGCTGTAAAACAAGTTGGTTTCAATTTCCTTATCTCTACAAATAAATTCATAATACTTACCTTCTATGTCCTTTAGGAAATATATTCAGCAGCATGTAAGAAAAAATGGGTGTAATGTTTTAATCAAATAAGAACTAAATGAATAAGCCAGAGCAGATAAGATTGGCCAATAATGTTGACGCCAAGATCACTGTGTTCCTGTGGTTTTCTTGTGTTTGCAAGATAACTGCTGGACCCTTAGTTAAAACATCCCTGTATCAGGCAGGAAGAAGGAGAAAGAGACAACAAAAGACAGGCAAACCTACGTCAGAATCCAGACTTCTCCAGAAATCTCCAGCACACTTCAGCTGACATCTTAATGCCACAGGCCATATTCATATCAACTGGCCACTTCTAGCCACAAAGGAGGCTGGGAAATAAAATTTTTAAAGCGCGATATTGCTACCTTGAATAAAATTAGAGTTCCTGATAAGAAAGAAGAGGAGAGTGATAACTGCCACATCCTCCTATGTCACAGGCTGTTGAGGAAATCAAATGAGAGCAAAGGTGTATAGGGACTTAAGAAATTTCAAGTCACGAGCAAGTAAACTGTTATTTAGAAAAAAGTAAGAAACATACAAAATTAAGCTTAGCTAACTACCTGTTTCTGACGTAAAAATGCTTGGAAATTCCAGCAGGCAACACAAACACACACTGTCATTCATACACATAGGTGCTGCATTCACATATATATAAACACTTATTAATCATCTGTGCATATATGCCTACAAATATTATTTATAGATACTTTATAGTTGTTTCACACATATGCAGATGTACCCATATATAATAATATATACCCAGTAAAATAACTGTGAAAAACCAAAGATACTGTATTTCTTTTAATTTTATGCAACTAAGGACTAAAATTTTCCACAATGTGATATAATGAATTTATTTCAGGATCTCCCACCAAAGTGCTTATCGCTTAACGTGGCAATTTTATCTTTTGCAAGGAGAATTGCTAACTGACAACTTAGGATATACAGATTAATGAGAGAGAGCAGACATATACATTCACCACCAAATGCACCGGCAATTTTCAAAGCTCACGGAGTTCTGGAACTTTGAGGAGAATTTAGGGAGCTGGCTCTGATCAACAGGGAAAACAGCATGGAAGGAAGGCATGAGAACTCTCGGGTATATAAAGGTAACTTATACAGTTAAATAGCAATCATTCTGCTAATTGATAAAGACAGAACATGGTATGATGGGTTGAGGCTGCAGCAAAGAGTGTTTTATTAAATGACAAGGCCAATGGAAGCTTCCAGAAAGCTGTCTTGCTACACCCACTGGAGATATTCGAGCACAACGTCCCTGATATTTCAGAGTCTGTCTTTCTGACACAGCATAAGAGCTACTTTATCTATAGCCTATCTGTACTTTTGGACATTTTATTTCAGTTTCTGCACTATTGTTGTTATTTACTGGAACAATTGGCTGGGAACTTTATATCACACTGTAATTAAAGCAAGATAATATGTGTGAAGACCCTCTGTAAACTACAAAATACCATAACAATAGTGTAAGCAAATGCAATGCAGTATTATTACGACTGTAAATAAGACAAAATCCTGGGCTGAGGCAATACCGTAAAGCCGCGGTCCTCTAAGCGTAGCTGCGTGTTCCTTCAGGTGGCATGTAAGGTCAAAAGATTTTTGCAATAATATGAAGATGTTATTTGCCCTTTTGTACCGTGTTGGCACTTGCACTGATGGTGCAAAACAGTATAGTGGAGAAAACTACTGGCACCTCAGTTCGATCAAGGCAGTGGCACCAAACTGTACCATTAGCCATTGTGTTTCCACCACCATGCACTCGCACAAGAAAAAAAAACATGCTGGCTTCACTTACGGATATCCTTGATAAAGCAGTAAATCTTGTAAACTTTGTTAAATATGGACCCTTGAGTACATGTCTTTTTATATTCCTTGTGATAAAATGGGGTGGGGGGGACTCTTACAGCACTTCTACTGCGCACCAATGCAGGGTTGTGTTGAGGGAAAACACTGTGTTGTGAGCTAAACTGGCTTCTTTTTTAATTGAACTACATCTTTTCCTGAAAAAAAAAACCTGACAAACTATTCTTTTGAGACTTAGGGGAGACGTTTTCTCAAAAATGAATGAGGGGAGCCTACCAATTCTAGGAAAATAACTCATGATATGTTTGCCAAGGAATGTATTTGAGCTTCAACATGAGAATTAGAATTTTTAAAAATTTTGCATTCGCCACCATGAACTTGCCTGCTTTCCAATTCTTGCTGACTTTTCCTCTGAGATCAGGAATGATATCAATGAATGTCGAATTCATTTTTCAGAATGATTTTTTTCATATTGCATAATGAAACGTCAATATTTGGAAGCTCTGCATAACTCAGTGAAACGATGTTTTCCAAATGACCAATGCAATGAGTAAAGGATCCATTTAACCTATAAAATAGACCAGTGGGTTTTAATGTACAAAAAGGTCATTGACACTTTTTGTAAAGATTAGTTGCAAGGTTGGATCTGAACCTATCACTTGTCACATTTTTGTGAAGAATCAAAGAAAAATATCCACAATCATCTAAAAACATTGCTAAAATACTTCTTCCAACAACTTATCTGTGTAAGGCCAGATTTCCTTCACATGCTTCAACCAAAACACTGTATAGGAACAGAATGGATGCAGAAACAAACGGGGGATCCACTCTCTCTACTAAGGCAGACATTAGATTTGCAAAAACAATGCAACTCTTCTTGTTACACTTGTTTGTTTTGGGAAATATCATTATTGGTCATAAATAATATGTGTTAAGGTGAACATGTCATGGGTTTATTACTGTTTATTTGTAAGTGATGTAATACATAAAAAGTTACAAATTTCACTATTTTAACTTCAAAGATGGTAAATAACCATTGATGTAGTCACGTCAATAAATTCTCCTTGCCGTATTCAACAATTTTTAAGACTATGAAGGAGTCCTGAGACTAAATGTTTGTGAACCACTGCTACAAAGAAACCATTAAAACACATCGTTTAGGGGCTGGCCTGCTGATGTAGTGGTTAAGTTCACTTCCTCTGGATTGGTGGCCTGGGGTTCATGGGTTTGGACCCCAGGCATGGACCTATGCACCGCTCATCAAGCCATGCTGCGGTGGCATCTCATATACAAAAAATAGAGGAAGATTGGCACAGGTGTTACCTCAGTGACAATCTTCCTCAAGCAAAAAGAGGAAGATTGGCAACAGATGTTAGCTCAGGGCCAATCTTCCTCACCAAAAACCCCACCATCATTTAACATTAAATGATTATTTAATACAATTTAGACTTTGATCCATTTGTTACTTTTGCACTCTTCCTTATGTCCCACACTTTGGTTTTATTCTCTAATATTTATTTTCACTGTTCAGATAAGAAGACAATCTCCCTAAGCTCCCTGTGCTTTTTAAGTCATGACGATTCCCAAGGCCATTGCATTTCTTCACATTGTGTTTATATTTCTTTTCTTCTAGAATTGTGTGGTAAACCAGAAGCCACATGCCACAGTGTGCTGGTAAACCCACTCTGGGGGAACAAAAGGCTCTGATTCAGTGTTTGCTGATGCCTTTAAGCTACCACATTGGCGTTGCTCTATGTGGAGCTGGAGTTGGGAAGAGAGGCACACAGTTGCCTCTCCTGAATGCTCAGAACTGGCTCCAGCACCACAGGCCCGTGTCAGCGTTAGTGGCAAGTGATTTCTACCATTCACTTTTAAGAAAAGATAATTCCACATTTTCCTATTTTCACCCAGAACTTATCTGCAGCGATGGCACTGACTTCTCTGTCAAAAATTAGGGTCAGTTTGGTTTGTTTTACCTCTGTTTATCCAGCAGCCAGCTGTGTAGACCCCCAGTGTGGTGTGAAGACACCTGGCATTGCACAGAACTGTAAAGGTATCAAATGTTGTCTGCTCAGGAAGAGCCAGACTCACAGAATGCACTTTGCATGTTAAACCTGACTATTATCTGGATAACTCTGTCAGTCGGAACTTTAAAGATGAATGGTTTATCTTACTACTCAAAGTGTCGTTCTTGGGCTGCAACTTCCACATCCCCTGGGCTTGTTAGAAATGCAGAAGCTCAGGCCTCACCCCAGACTTCATCAAAATTGGAATTTTAACAAGATCCTCAGGTGATTCTTGCGGACATAAGGTTTGTGACCACCGGTTTGGGGTAATCTGAGTCCCAGTCACCTCTGCTTACTGCCTGTCATTGGCACATGATTACTATATAAACACGACCCTCATAAAATGTGCTATGTTTCAGGATGTGAGCCGAAATATTCCACCCACCTGTTTCTTAGTTTGTCCTTAATGTTATTTTCCCGAAGCTAATTGAAGTCGTTTCTTTTCAAATGCTGGAATGTTTCTGGGTATTTTCATAATCCATTTTCTTTCAAACATAGAATTTCTATTCTCTTTTGAAGCATCAGATTCATCACTTCAGCTTCTATTAGATTTTTGTCTCCCTGAAAATATTGATGTATAAATTCTTCACTCTGTGGAATGATCAGTCAGAGCTGGGACATATTTTTTCTTCTCTGTTGATTTGGAGATTCACTTTTATGTGTTACTAAATTAGTAAAATGCTAAAATTGCTGTGCCTCTGAATTCTGTGAATCATCGCCAGCCCCTTGGCTATAAAGGCTAGCATAATTTACTACGATAAAGTTCAAGAGCTTGAGAGAGAACTTGGACATTTTTTGGAGGAAGAATACATATGAAATGTATTAACATATTTATAGGAGTTTCAACAAGACCCCCTAAGACATTGCTGTCACCCTGGCTGCACTTGAGAATTATCCAGGAAGCTTTTAAGAAACTCTAGGACTGGGCTCCCTCCCCAGAGACTCTGGTTTAACTGACCCAGTGTTGCTTCCATGTGTCAGTGTTTTTAAAAACTCCCCAAGTGGCGCACACCAGGGGTTGAGCATTGGTGCTCTACAAAATGGCAAAGCCAGGAAGAAACATGCTTTGGCCGGCACCCTGCTGACCATGCTCTCCTTCCTTAAGGGGTCTACTGCTCTTGTGCTCTAGTATGGGGATTAAATTTGTCAGGTGGGTCCATCAAGTCTGATTACACATCTTTAAGAATTACTGAAATGTTTGTTTTTAACCTACCAAGCTACCTTTCTGAAGACAGCCAAGAGATTGAACAAAGATCAGGAGGTTACGCTGTGAGATAAATCATATAAAGTTTAATAAACAGCTAATTTAAAGTTAAATCTACATGCATCAAACTAAAATAATGTAGAGATGAATATATATGGCAATTTCCTCAAACCTTTTCTCCAGTAATATAGATACATTATCTCAGGCGAGCCTGAAGATATGAAGGCAAACTAGCCTAGTATAGTAACCTGCAGTTATCTGAAGTTTTATTTTTTTCTTAAAGTTTCATGTCAATTTTTTCATTCTATTTCATAAATATATTTCATAATAATATATTTAATGTATGATGAAATTATATATTCTACTTATTAATAGATAATTCAAAAAGTACAATAGATATTTTAATATTAATACATTTAAAACTTCATCAGAAAACTTTTCTTCATCAACTTCTTGATGTTAAGTCAGTGGGATAATAGATTAAGCTTTTCAGTTCAATGTCATATATCATCATGTGTTTGTTAAAGGTACAAACATTTAGAGAGTGTATTAGTCAGCTTGGGCTGTCATAACAAAATACCACAGACTAGATGATTTAAACAATAAAATCTATGTTCTCACAGTTCTGGAGGCTGGAAGTTCAGATCAGGGTGCCAGCCTGGTTGGTTTCTGGTGAAAATTCTCCCCTTGGGTTGCAGAAAGCTTCCATCTTCTCTCTGTGTGCTCCCATGGCCTTTCCTCAGTGAGCGTGCACAGAGAGAGAGGGAGCTCTCTGCTGTCTCTCTTCTAAGGTCCCTAATCCATCAGATCAGGGCCCTATCCTTTTATGTAACCTTAATTACTTTCTTAGAAGCCCCATCTCCAAATACAGCCACACTCAGGGTTAGGGCTGCAACACAGGAATTTTAGGGAGGACCCAAACTTTCAGTTCATAGCAGAGTGGTTCTCAACTTATCACATCCCCCTCCTTTCTCACAAAACATTTACAATATGCTAGAAATACTGTTTTTAATGTGGATTGATGTATGTGTGTGGAAATTAACAAGAAATTTATACTAGAAGAGGGAGAGAGGCATTAACTAAAAATGGTACACGTTACCCATGAGCTGACATAATCCCTTCTATCCCCCCGTTCTCAAAGACCTGAAACGCTACCTCAAAACACATGTTGAAGCAGGGGATCCACAATAGCAAGAATGAGGTTTGGGAGGCTCCTTTAAGAAAATTGAGACGAGTAAACCTACCTTGATATAGACAAACACAAATTAAAAATAAAAGGCTTAATTCTGGCTGTTGAAAATAAGAGATTTCCCTTCCCTCCTTTTTCTTAGAGCCTTTACTTTAGAAAAACTTTGTAAGTACTATTTCTTCTCTTTAAAATGTACACAAATCCTTTAGGAAACTGGATAGACCTTTTGTCAGCTTTAAGGCTTTAAGACCCAGGAGAGTCTTTTTCAAGGAACTAGGAGATATCTCTTTGAAATGTAAGCATCATAGGTTTCCTAGTCTCTGTGGGAGGATAGGAGCCTAATTTTAGAGGGTGCCTTGCTCCACGCTGCAAAACTACCTTCTGTCTTAAAAGACATGAGAAGTTTTATTTTCTTCTGAATGAAGCCAATTAACATAGATGGTCACCCCAATTACCAGGTAAAGTTAGGATGAACTGTATATGACACATGGTTCTGTCATGTCTTCTTACTTGATGAATGGTTATTTTTAAACCTGCTTAATTTTAGGTAGAAAAAAAATAACTCCTAAAGTTCTCTGATTTTGGTTTTAAGGGGTAAATGTTAATTGCTAATCTTGGATTGAATTTTAACTAAGTTTGCTGACCTTTACTCTATTCATATCAACACCGATAGGATCAATTTAACTTATTAACAAATGGGAGGAAGATATAGGCGTTCCGAATAAGAGTCATAGTCAATAGAATATGGATTTATGGGAATCAAGGGTAACCTAAGCCACAGACCTTTTACCTCCAAAAGAACCTTCCTACTTGCAGTTGTACTTTTCAGACAAAATTGTACATAAAAATGTCTATTAAAACAGATTGTAAAGCTATTATTACTGAGGCCCGGTCATAGAAAATACATTACAGAGAATCTATTAGAGCCTGGGAGAGGATGGGAGAGTTAACTTGAACCAGAGGAGCTCAGTGCAGAGCATGAAACAGCATTTTGAAGGTCATTTGCACATAAATGAAGAGCTTGCTTCTGCACCACTGCCTGTTGAAGTTTGAAAGATGCAGCAATCGAGGACTGGGAGTCTGATTATGTCCTTGGATGGTCTGGTAGAGCCAGTAGTCCATCTTATTTTCATGTGGTGGTCATTAAAGTCAGGCCAAGTAAGAGAATTTTCTCTACTGCTGTGATTACTGCTATGAAATCATCAGCTTGGAGAAAACAAGTACTTGTCTGCGTTAAATACCTCAGCCAAGCACAAAACAAATCTTTGTCAAAATGGTAAAAAGCACTAGTCAGCCTCTTCAACTGTCTGACTTTAATAAACATGAATTCACAAATTCAATTTAATGGGCATTTTATCAGGTACCTACTGTATGCCTTTGCCAAGCACTCTGAAAACTGTAAAAGAAGTAGAAGATATAGTTCCTGTCACTAAAAGAGTCCAATTTTCAAACAGAATTGGAATAAATGGAGCAAAAGTCCAGAAATAATTTTCCAACCTTTCTTGGTGTACAAAGTAATGATTTACCTTATCTCCTCGGGGTGGGACCAACTTTAAACGGCTTACATTGCGTAATGGCTTTCCTTTTGTTCCTTCTGTTGTCCCAAGTAGTTGCTTGCCTACAGCATTTTATGGCTCTCTGTTGAGTATCTCCCTCCTTTATGAAAAATATAGGTGATGTGGTTTCTTCCAAAGCATAAAGATGAAGTTGATTCCTGAAAGCTGAGGATAGTATTACAACCCTGGGATACCTGAGAAAAGAAAAGTTCAAG
The DNA here is from genome assembly GCF_037783145.1 of Equus przewalskii. NCBI lineage: Eukaryota > Metazoa > Chordata > Mammalia > Perissodactyla > Equidae > Equus > Equus przewalskii. The sequence goes on from NC_091849.1 coordinate 55,344,342, forward strand.
ACAGAAGCAAGAAATGTCCACTCCTGTCTCTTTTGTTCTGTTTATTAAGGAACAAGGAGGCTGTGGAGATGGCGATGAACCCTGCAAGTTTAGGAGATCACCATAGAAAATGTTTTAACATTGAATTAGGGCTCAATTAGCCAGGACATTTTCCCTTTCTAGGTTAGGCTTACCTCTGGTGGATACCACACAGTCAAAAAAATGTTCCAAATCTTTGAGCCAATTAAACCATGTCTTCAGTAGGCTATTCAGGGATCTAAGGAGCCACAGTTTGAGGGAGAATAAATGAATCCTGACACTTGTTAGAGTCTTCATTAAGAACGTGCTAAAAAAAGTTAGCGTAATGGCAAATGTAAAAGAAAAATTGTACCAGATCAGTTAAATAGGCAAGGAAGACTTTATTCAGGACCGTTGCAATATAGGAGAGAGACGGAACTCAAGTCCTCTGAAACAAAGGATGGGAGGACTTTTAAAGGGGGGAAGGTTGTTGAATGTGATTAAACCATCTGTGTTTGTTAATTGTCACTTATTGAAGTAGACTCCTACGCTCCCACAGAAACTGGGGGAGAGGGGCTCTATCTCCTTCCATGATTACATTTCAAAGGGATGACTCCCAGGTCCTTGAGAAAGACATTTCTAGGCTGTAGAAGATTTACCTCTCAAAGGGGCAGAGAAAGAATTTACAATTGCAAGTTTTCTAAGGTAAATGCTCTAAGAAAAGGAAGGTCAGGGGCCCATAGGAACGAAGAAATCTGTCTAAAGTTAAGTCAAGCTGAGGGGATTGTTAAGGCCACTTTGATAATAAAGAGAAATGTGAAATATGGCTAAGATTTTTTTCTCTCTCTCTTTCCGTCCATTCCTGTCTCTCACTCCTTCCCTCCCTGTCTTCTTTTCTCCTTCTCTTCTCCATCTCACACATCATGCACACATTCTCTCTCTCTCTCTTTCTTTGTTATTTCTTTCCAGTCTATGAAGCCACGCTAATGTACATTAACCTTTTTTTTTTACCTGTGTGATCTGATAATGAGGATTCAGACCAAGAGCAATTACCGTATTAATCATAGATTCAGCAATAGTCAATTAGAGTGTGATGAAATATGGCAATACTCAATTAGAGTGTGATAAAATGTATTTATCACAATCATACAGAATATAAATGAACTTATCATTCGTGAGACACTTGAGGTGTTTTTTGGGATATAGATAAAATCACCATTATGTGGACAATTTTTAAAGCTCTAAACTAATTTTGGTTATTTTATAGCATTAATGGTTTGAAATAGAATGTGCAAAATAATTTTTTACTTTGGTAACATATAATTTGTTAAAGCCAATGTTGTAAAAACAGGCCTATTTTCCTAAATGTTATACAGAATATTTGACATTTTCTTTGCTAGTGTTAATATAAAAGTTTAAAATATTTTTAAAGTATAAAAATTTGATTGAAATTCCAAAAAAGATTTAATGTCAAAACAATATTTCAATAAAGTATATTCCAAGATATCCATCATATACCCTGACTTCAGTTCATTTTATTATTTAATTTGCTTATTCAAATCCAGGTACATATTCTGAAAGAACATAACTTTTCCATTTTAGAATAGTTTGTAGCTTCTACTGATCTTCATAATCAGAAAATGTCATAATCCACAGTTGGCCAACACCTTCATGATTATTAACCCACTTTACTTTCTAGGGCTGGCAAAGATAAGCTGATTACATATGATTCTCAATCCTTGCAGGACCTTTGGGCCTATCCAAAATGTCCATAAGACATTTGGTCCACGCCAAAAGGTCCTTGACATTTGGTCCTGTCCAAAACATCCATGAGCATATTTGGTCTATGCCAAATGGTTTTGGATAGGATCAAATATCAAGGACATTTTGGCGTGGACCAAATGTCTTATGGACATTTTGGACAGGACCACTTGTCTACTAATCTTCTCTACTGGTTCTTACAGGGCCAGTACCAGCTTACTGCCTAGTAAGTGCTGCCTATTACTTAAGTTTTAACCAGGAGGAATCAAAACAGAGAAATGTTATGGTCAAAACTAGGTAAAGAATTTTACTTATAAAAGCTGAGCAAAACAAGAAAGAATAAATCAACAGGTGCAGAAGGAAACAAAAAGTCAAGGCTAGGGAGTGAGTAGGACTGCTAGTGTAATGGCGCTTAAGTTTAGCGAGTCAGAATTCACTTCCGTAATCTATTAGCTGACAGAAGTAGGTGTGGGCCTGTCTTCGGGATCTCAACCAATTCCTTCTTAAAACAGTCAGTGTCTTAGGCCAATGCTGAGAGTGACGTAGTACAGATTTTTGTTTTTCAAAAGTGACATCAGGGAAGACTGATACTTTCATGTCCCAATTTTGTCTTTCAGTCGGATATTCAGGAGACAAAATGATACGCTGTATAAGAACACAGGCTTTGGGGACAGACTCTTCCTGAGTTTGAATTTTAGCCCTATTATTTACTAACGTCATGACCTGGGAATGTTACTTAACCTCAGTTTCCTGAGCTCTCAAAATGGGGATAAAAGTACCCACAGGACAGGGTTTGTGTGATGGCTAAATGAAGTAATAACTCTAATAGGATATCACATTGGAAATCTCAACTTAAGCACCAAGAGAGAAAAGAGAGGATGCTAAAGTGATTTTGTAAGATAGAGCGTTCTGTATAAATTCCAAAGTAGGTTAGATAATGGCATAGCATAAGTATAAAAGAAGCAGATGATTGGAGATTAGAATATTTGTGAGCAGAATTTCCTTCTGGGGAGCAGCTGCTGGCTTTCCCCACTGTATCAAGGTGTAAGAGTGTGGATGCTTCTGCATTTCCCTCTGGTCAGGAGAGAGGGCTTCAATCATAGCAATTAGAGAGCTTAATGTGTCGTCTACCTTGGGGCATGCAGTAGACTGATTTATTCTTACCCTAGAAATCTGGTGAACGTAGCTGGCAGAGTCAAGTCAGCTTGAACTCCTTGATTTTGCTCTGCAGTCCTGCGCTCCTGACACTTGTTATACAAATAAATACATTAATGTGTCCTGGGGACCAGATGTGGACTAGGTATGTTTTAAGAGATGTGTCCAAAGGGGCTGTTTGGAGAAACATCAGGCCTCAACATGGAAGAAGCTGAATATGGACCATAGGATTTCTAGGAGCTAAGGAGAGAGGAAGAGATCTTAGAGAGTCCATTGTTCTGGAGCCTGGGGAACTTGGAGGCAGTAAACGCTAGTAGCTGTGTGAGAGAAGGGTCAAGTGTGGGACCCTGATAGGCACAGAGAGCAGGACATCATTTTATGAGACTTCACTTCACGTTAAGAACTTTCCTGTCCTCCTTTTCTTTCTGCACTGTCTCCCTCCCCTATCAAGTTGGGAAATTTGATTATTCCATATAAGGGGGGAATTTTTAGATTTGCTAAACTGAGAATGTGTCTATAATGTAAAGAGATAGCAGGGCTTTATATTGTCAGTGACAGAAAACTCATAGGGCCTACCCAAGTTTTCTTCTAGAGGAGAGGAAGAAATTCCCCAATTGAGTACATTTCATGGAGAGAAGGAACAAAAAATAAAGTCGCATTCCAATTATACACCAAGTCAAGCCCATTCAGTAGACATAGTACAAATGTAAAGCAGAACTGTGGCTGGCACATAAGAAGCACTCAATAAATGTGAGGGCTTCTTTTTTGAGTTGATTTTGTTTTAATGATTCTACTTACAGATTTCTCCCTGAACCCCTAAGGTTAACCATGCCTGGGAATTTGTTTCAACTTTTGCATGCAGGGCATAAAAGCTCCTTTGACAATTTCGAGTGTTGCCCCTAGTTTAAATGTCTTCACATTTGATTTTCTTACTTCTCTGCCTTGTCTTTTTGGGTCTTGTAAATATCCTGGCCGTTGATTATCTATCTGAAGTTTTGAAATCTCACTTTGCCTAATTTTTTTGTGTCATCACGGTTTCTGTCTGCCAGACTAGTTTGTGATTCCTGGTTGGCTCCAAAGGCTGAATGTTGGTGTATTTCTGGAGTTCTTACTGATTTACTCTCATCTTTCATCAGCTCCTGCATGTGTTGGGCATCTAGCCTCTGGACCGGATCCTGCCTTCTTGGGCTCCCACACTGTGTCACAGCTGCAGCCATTGTCAGTAACCACATTAATCATACAATTGTGTGGAATTCCTCCTCCCTTCAGAACTTTTTAGTTGCTTAATAAAATAACGTCTTTTGAGACACTTTTCCTGTTATAGTGATCCAATTCTGGCACCGGGGAATAAAAAAGTATTATATTCTTTTGTCTCTGTTTGTTAATTTTTATTAAACTTATTTAAAGAGGGGCTTTCTCTGTTAAAGAATCATATTAAAACAAAAAATTAAACATAACTACCATATAGGAACATAATTTTTTTGTTTTATTTTTTTGAGGAAGACTGGCCCTGAGCTAACATCTGTTGCCAGTCTTCCTCTATTTTGCATGTGGGGTGCCACCACAGCATGGCTTGATGAGAAGTGTGTAGGTGCACACCCAGGATCTGAGCCCACGAAACCCAGGCCACCAAAGTGAAGTGTGCAAACTTAACCACTATGCCATCAGGCTGGCCCCAGAACGTAATATTTGTAAGATCTTTGTAAAAAAGTTTAATATAAAGAAACAAGACTTTGTATTGCAAAGTGAAGGAAATATTTAAAATAAACTCCTATTTTTAAAAGGTGGTATAAATACGAGATAAATCATATAGTCATTTATTCAGTTATTACATGCACTTATAGAAGTATTTTTGCAAGTTATACAGATTTCATATTATCTATGGGTGTACTATTTGGCATTTTACATTTTGGATATCAGCATATATCATCCACAGAATGATATGTTACTAGACCCAGCATTCTCTCTATTCTTGGTTCCATTTCCCATAAGAGGTTTGCACTGTTGGCCCTGGAGCTCACTGTGATTCTGTGTAGACACCTAATGGATGCACTGGGAATTTGACACCGCATATTTTTCAGAGAGCTGTCTGGCATACTGTTTCAGTTCCTGATGTTCTTGGAATTATTGTTTGAGTTTACTAATTTTCTTTTTTTTCATTGTGGTAAAGTTGGTATGTAACATTATATAAGTTTGAGGTGTACAACATTATAATTAACATCTGTAAATACTACAAAGTGATCACCACCAAAAGTCTAGTTAGCATCCATCACCACACAATTTACCCTTCTCACTCATTTCACCCACCACCAACGTCCTTCCTCTCTGGTAACCATCAATCTCTTTTCTGTATCTACTAGTTTCTTTTTGTTTTTGTTTTTTTTTGTTCATTTGATTTGTTTTTCTAGATTCCACATATGGGTGAAATCATGTGGTATTATTCTCTTTTCATCTGACTTACTTTACTTAGCATAATACCCTCAAGGGCCATCCATGTTGTTGCAAATGACAAGACTTCATTCTTTTTTATGGCTGAGTGGTGTTCCATTGTATGTAGATACCACATTTTCTTTATCCATTCATCCCTCAATGGGCACTAGGTTGTTTCCATATCTTGGCTATTGCAAATAATGCTGCAACGAACATAGGGGTGCATATATCTTTTTGAATGTTTTGTATTCTTCAGATAAATAGCCAGAAATGGAATAGCTGGTTCATCTGGTAGTTCTATTCTTAATTTTTGGAAGAACCTCCATACTGTTTTCCATGGTGGCTGCCCCTATTTATATTCCCACTAACAGTGTATAAGTGTTCCCTATCCTCCACATCCTCTCTAACACTTGTTATTTTTTGTCTTTTTGGTAAAAACCATTGTAACAAGTGTGAGATGATGTCTACTAGTGGTTTTGATTTACATTTCCCTAATAATTGGTGATGTTAAACATATTTTCATGTGCCTATTGGCCATCTGTATGTCTTCTTTGGAAAAATGCATATTCAGATTCTCTACCCATCTTTTAGTTAGGCTGTTTGTTTGTTTGTTTGTTGAGTTGTATGAGTTTTTTAAATATATTTTGGATATTAACCCCTTTTGGATATATGATTTTTTAATAACTTCTCCCATTCAGTAGATTGCTTTCCTTTTTTTTTTTGGTGATGGTTTCCTTCACTGTGCAGAAGCTTTTTACTTCAATATAATCTCATTTTAAAATTTTTATTTTGTTTCCCTTGCCTTTGGAGTCAAATTTGCAAAGATATCACTAAGACCTATGTCAAGGAGCTTAGCGCTTATATTTTCTTCTAGGAATTTTATGGTTTCAGGTCTTACATTCAAATCTTTAATCCATTTTGAGTTAACTTTTGTGTATGGTGTAAGATAGTGGTCTAGTTTCATTCTTTTGCATGTAGCTGTCTGATTTTCCCAACACCATCTATTGAATAGAGTATCCTTTCTCTATTGTATATTCTTGGCTTTTTTGTTGTAAATTAATCATCCATATATGTGTGGGTTTAGTTCTGGGTTCTCAATTCTGTTCCATTGATTTGTGTGTCTGTTTTTATGCCAATACCTTATTGTTTTGATTACTGTAGCTCTGTAGCATAGTTTGAAATCAGAGAGCATGATACTTTCAGATTTGTTCTTCTTTCTCAAGATTGGTTTGGTACTCAGAATCTTTTGTGGTTCCATACAAATTTTAGAATTATTTGTTCTATTTCTGTGAAAAATGGCATTGGGATTTTGATAGAAATTATATTGAATCTGTAAATTGCTTTGTAGTATGGACATTTTAACAGAATAAATTCTTCCAATCCATGAACATGGATTATCTTTCCACTTATTTATGTCTTCTTCAATTTTTTCATCAATGTCTTGAAGTTTTCAGTGTACAGATCTCTCACCTCCTTGGTTAACTTTATTCTTAGATATTTTACTCTTTTTGATACAACTGTAAATGGGATTCTTTTCTTAATTTTCTTTCTGATAGTTTTTTATTAGTGTATAGAAATGCCACAGATTTCTGCATATTGATTTTGTATCCTTCGACTTTGTTGAATTCATTTTTTAGTTCTAACAGTTTTTTGGTAGTCTTTAGGGTTTTCTGTATACAGTATCATGTCATCTGCAAATAGTCACAGTTTTACTTCTTCCTTTTTAATTCGGGTGCCTTTTCTTTTTCTTGCCTAATTGCTGTGGCTAGGACTTCCTATACTATGTTGAATAAAAGTGGTGGGAGTGGGTTTTCTTGTCTTATTCCTAATATTAGGGGGAAAATTTTCAACTTTTCACCATTGAGTATGATGTTAACTGTGGGTTTGTTATATGTGGCCTTATTGTGTTTAGGTACATTCCCTCTTTACCTGCATGTTGAAAGTTTTTTCATAAATGGATACTGACTTTTGTTAAATGCTCTTTCTGCATCTATTGAGGTGATTTTACAATTTTTATCCTTCACTTTGTTAATGTAGTGTGTCACTTGATTGATTTGTGGATGTCAGACCATATTTGCATCCCTGGAATAAATCCTACTTGATCATGGTACATGATCCTTTTAACGTATTGTTGAATTTGGTTTGCTAACATTTTGTTGAGGATTTTTGCGTCTATGTTCATCAATGATATTGGTGTGTAATTTTCTTTTTTTGTGTTTTCCCTGTCTGGTTTTGGTCTCTGGCTAATGCTGGACTCATAAAATGAGTTTGCAAGTGTTACTTCCTCTTCAGTGTTTTGGAAGAGTTTGAGAAGGATAGGTATTACATCTTTAAATGTTTAGTAGAGTTTAGTAGGGTTCAACAGTGAAACTGTCTGATTCTGGGCTTTTCTTTTCTATGAGGTTTTTGATTACTGATTCAATTTCCTTACTAGTAATTTGTCTATTCAGATTTCCTATTTCTTCATGATTCCATCTTGGAAGATGAATATTCCTATGAATTTTACCTGTTTCTTCTAGGTTGTCCAATTTGTTGCGGTATAATTGTTTGTAGTAATCTCTTATGATCCTTTGTATTTCTGTGATATATATGTTATATATATCAGTTATAACTTCTCTTTCATTCCTGACTTTGTTTATGAGAACCCTCTCCTTTTCTTTCTTGGATAGTTTAGCTAAAGTTTTCCCAATTTTATCCTTTCAAAGAACCAGCTCTTAGTTTTGTTTTTCTTTTCTATTGTCTTTTTAGTTTCTATTTTGTTTATGTCTGCTCTGATCTTTATTATTTCTTACCTTCTACTGCCTTTGCAGTTCATTTGTTCTTCTTTTTTTTTTTAGCTACTTGAGGTGAAAAGTTTGATTTTTCATTTGAGATTTTTCTTGTTTCTCATGGTGGGCCTATATTGCCATCAACTTCCCTCTTAGAATCACTTTTGCTGCATCTCAAAGATTATAGTATGTTGAATTTTTGTTTTCATTTGTCTCTAGGTATTTTTTGATTTTTCCTTTGATTTCTTTGATGACCTGTTAGTTGTTCAGTAGCTTATTGTTTAATCTTCACATTTTTTTGTGGTTTTTCCAGTTTTCTTCTTGTTATTGATTTCTAGTTTTATATAATTGTTGTTGGAGAAGATACTTGGTATGATTTCAGTCTTCCTGAATTTATTGAGACTTGTTTTGTCCATGGCCTAATGTGAGGTCTATCCTGGAGAATGTTCCATGTGCACTTAACAAAAATGCATATTCTGTTGCTTTTGGATGGAATGGTCTGTATTTATTAAGTCCATCTGGTCTAATATGTCATTTAAGGCCAATATTTCCTTAATTTTCTGTATGGGTGATCTATCCATTGCTGTAAGTAGAGCATTAAAGTCCCCTACAATTATTGTGTTGCTGTCACTTTCTCCCTTTAGGCTTGTTAATTTTTGCTTTATATATCTTGGTGCTCCTATGTTGGGTGCATATATGTTTATAAATGTTATATCTTTTTACTGAATTTATCCCTTTATCACTATGTAATGTCCTTCTTTGTCTTTTATTATAGTCTTTGTTTTAAAGTCTATTTTGTCCATTATAAGTATAGCTACACCAGTTTTCTTTTCATTTCCACGTGCATGAAATATCTTTCTCTATCCCTTCACTTTCAGTCTTCATGTTTCCTTACTTCTAAAGTGAGTCTTTTGTAGGCAGCATATAGATAGGTCTTATTTTTTAATCTATTCAGCCACTCTGTCTTTTGATTGGAGAGTTTAGCCCATTTACATTTAAAGTAATTATTGATAGGTAGGTACTTACTGCCATTTTGTTATTTGTTTTCTGGCTGTTTTCATAGTTCCTTTCTGTTCCTTTCTTCTTCTCTTTCTTTCTTCTCTTGTGGTTTAGTGGCTTTCTTTAGTGTTATGTTTAGATTCCTTTCTCATTTTCTTTTGTGTATATGTTATAAGTTTTTTCTTTATGGTTACCATGAGGTTTATATATAACTTCCTATATCTGTAAGTCTGTTTTAAGTTGATAAGACCTTAAACTTGAAAACATTCCAAACCTTTACATTTTTTTCTCCTCCTCCCACATTTTATGTTTTTGACATCATATTTTACATCTTTTTATTTTATTCATCCCTTAACTTTTAACACTCATATGTGCTTTATAAGTGATTGATCCACTACTTTTACCGTATATTTACCTTTTCCAGTGAGAATTTTTACTTTCATGTGTTTTCTTGTTATTAATTACTGCCATTTCTTTTCAGTTTAGAAAAGTCCCTTTAACACTCCTTTTTTTTTTTTTTCTGGTGAGGAAGATTGCCCCTGAGCTAAGATCTGTGCCCATCTTCCTCTATTTTGTATGTGGGTTGCCATGACAGCGTGGGGTAATGAGTGGTGCATAGGTCCCTGCCCAGGATCTGAACGTGTGAACCCCAGGCTGCTGAAGTGGAGCACACAGACTTAACCACTATGCCACCAGGCTGACCCTAATATTTCTTGTAAGGTAGGTTTAGTGGTGTTGAACTCCTTTAACTTTTGCCTATCTGGAAAACATTTAATCTCTCCTTCAATTCTGAATGATAACATTGCCAGGTAGAGAATTTTTGGTTGGAAGTTTTTTCTTTCAGCACTTGTTGTTCCACTCTCTTCTGGCTCACAAAACTTCTGCTGAAAAATCTGCTGATAGCCTTATGGAAGAACCCTTGTACGTAACTAGTCATTTTTCTCTTTTTAAGATACTTTATCTTTAACTTTTACCATTTTAATTATAATGTGTCTTCATATAATCTCTTTGGGTTCATCTTATATGAAACTCTCTGGACTTCTTGGATGTGAATGTCTGTTTCCTTTCCCAGATTAGGAAAGTTTTCAGGCATTATTTCTTCAAATAAGTTTTCTGGCCCTTTCTCTCTTCTTCTAGGGCCCCTATAATGTGAGTGTTATTCTGCTTGATGTTGTCCTAAAGGTCCCTTAAATTATCTTCATTTTTTTAAATTCGTTTTTCTTTTTGCTGCTCCATGTGGGTGTGTTTTATTGCTTTGTCTTCCAGCTCACTGATCTGATCTTCATCTCCACTCAGTCTGCTTTTGGACCTTTCTAATGTGTTTTTCAGTTCCATTATTGTATTCTTCAGCTCTGTAACTTCTGTTTGGCACCGTCTCATATTTTCTGTCTCTTTTTTGGCGATCTCACTGTGTTCATCCATTCCTCTCTCAAGTTTGGTGAGCATCTTTATGACCATTACTTTGAACTCTTTATCAGGTAGATTTCTTACCTTGTGCTAATGTTTTTTCCTGATGTTTTGTCTTGTTCTTTTGTTTGGAACATATTCCTGTCTCCTTGTATGCCTGACTGTGTTTGTTTATATGTATTATGCTAATCAACTACCTCTCCCAGTCTTGAAGGGATGGCGTTGTGTAGGAGATGTCACTTGGGGCCAAGAAATGCAATCCTCTCTGATCACCAGAGCTAGGTGCTCAAGGGGTATCCCCTTTGTGGGCCCATTAACTCTGACAGGGTTGAGCAAGTGGTGTGTGGGGGTGGGACTGCTCACCTGCCGTGATTGTTAGGACCATGTGCAAGTTGCACAGGGCTGGGGACCTGCTGTTTGCCCTGTGCATCTATTACTGGCACACGCAAGCAAGTGGGAGCCTGGGAGTAGGGCTGCTTGCCCAGCTCAGGGCTGGCGAGGTGGGGCTGCTCAACCATTACCGTTAGCAGGTTTGACTACGAGTACAAAAATGGTGCCCAAGAGTGCCAGCACCAATAAGTTAGAGCCCATAAAAATGGTGTCTGCCAGCATTCCATTCTTGGAGACAATCCTAGCAGACCTCTGCCCCTTTGGTAGATACTTTAACATTAGCTAGTGAATCTCCTTCACATGTGATCTAGGCTCTTTTTAAACTGATGCTTTTCACACTGAGTCCTGGGGAAAGTGGGTCTGTGTGCAAGCATTTTAAGAGAGGAATCTTCATTCTCTACAGCCCTGCGTTTCTCCTGAACATAAGCCTTGTTAGTTTTCAGAGCCAGACCCTTTGGGGGCTTGTTTCTCTCGTGCAGGACCTAAGGGTTGGGTGACTGGTGTGGGGTACAAACCCCTTATTCCTCAGGGAGAAGCTCTGTTTATTTATTTACTTTTTGAGGCAGGAGTGTCTCTGCCTGTCTTACCCATCTCTATGTGGCCCTTTTATCCTTTGATGTGGAGCAGGTGTTCAGCTAGTCCTCATGTTGTTTTCAGAGGGATTTGTTCCATACATAGCTCTATATCTGCTGCATCTGTGGGAGGAGGTGAGTTCAGGATCTACCTATACTGCCATCTTGGGCAACCTTTATACTTTTCTATATGTGAACATCTCTATCGTTCCACACTGTAGCTGTGCTTATCTTGCCATATACATACCCCCAAAACCTGGAAGTAAAGGAAATTCCTTGTGCTAATAGAAATTCAGCTGTAACTTACATTTTTTTCCCCATCTTTGAGAATTTAACGTGCCAAGAGGGAGAGAGAAGGGCACAAGATTTGGAGGCACAAACCATATAAATTGTAGTCTTGACTTTCAGTGGAAACATAGAGCATAATAAAACTCTTCTTCTTTCTTCAGAAAGAAGAGAAGATGGATGTTCTTTCCCCTTGTGTGAATTGCTATACAGCAATTGCACTGGAAACAGAATTTGGAGCACACACACTGATGATCAAAGTGTACATGTCTCTCACTCAAAGGAGCTGCTTTAATGAAAAGAAATAGGGAAGGCACAGAACTGAGGGTGTGATAGAAGATGATGTAATTACTGCTGACTGGAGTCCTACATATTTATAATGTGACTGGTAGTGATCACTTTGGGTCAGTTGTTTTCTGAGCCTATTTATTTTATTCATGCTGACAGGAGCACTGCTGACAAACTACGTGTGGATCATCAAATATTTAGTCATTATTGAATTGATATTACACCTCTCCTCTTAAGAGCTCACTGTGCTCCACATGAAACTTATAAATTATACAACTAACTTTTAGATAAGTACTTTTGTATGGAAACTGTAAAGAACAATTATGGAACCTGGGGAGGGGGGGAAAGGATGGGTAATAAAAAGACAAGACTAGAACTTGATTAGCTGTGACCCTGGCCTAGCAGTGTTCTAAAAGAAATAACAAAAGGGATATTTAGGCCAAATGCACAGTCTAATTGCATGAACAGGACCACTGCCCAGAATTCTGCTTAAGTTACTCAGGCAACGGAGCTAGGCAGTTAGAAGGAAATCTTTTTTCTAACCATCCCCCCCTCACCTCCCTCCTCTCAATGCAATCCCAAAGCAAACTTTGAGGAGCCCGTTCTTAATTGTTTCTCCATTGATCCCTTTTAATAGCTCAGATTTGAAGCTAGTGCCCAAATTTCTAGCCCCGAAAAGTACTTTCTTCAGTTTCATCATAAACTTCTCATTCTGTAGAGGGGAAGTGGAGAAAGAGTGGTGGATACAAGTTGTTGTAATTCTCCATAAACTCCATAAACAAGATAGTCCACCCTCCGCTCCCTGATAGCATGAGGATGCAGGCTTAGGAAGATGTAATTTCCTTCTGTGCCCCTAGGAAATGGATGTTGCTCTCTCACTTCCAATTTTGTTCACTGGCTCTTGAATTCTCATCTTGTAGAGGGTGGCAGTCCTCCAAGTCTAGATGGGTTCAGCAGCTGTCAGGCTAATGGAGGAGGGCAGCTTCAGATGTAGTGGTGACAGCAGCACATGTGGCAGTATAAAAGAATCATCTCAACATAGGGACATTGCTGAAATCTTCTCAGTTCCTAGCATGGTGTCTGGCATGTAATAGATGCTTAATAAGTATTTGTTGAATGAATGAATGGATAGATAATGCATTTATACATACACAAATACTAAATTATTCTTTTTGAGTATGTTTCTTTCACAGGAGACTCAGTTCTAAAATGTTTTATGTCAACTTTTTATTTTGTATAATAACTAAACGTTGTGAAGAAGAAAATCCAGGACCCCATCTGGATCTGATATCTGCCCCCCTATTGATCACTAGAGTTTCTTTTGCTGAACATATTGGCCATATGTGTTCCACCTACTTTTCTAGTACAACCTGTCTTTAGCTGCATTTTGTCAAGATAACTGCTACAACAAAATAAAGATGTTTTGCTCTTGGCCTACAGATGTTAAATGAGGCTGCTAGCAATTCTAAGCCACTCAAATATGCAATTTGGTCTTCAGAGAATTGAGGGAAAGTTGGGACATTGGTCTCAGTACTCCATATCCTTATTTCAATTTATATTTCATGATGTTTTGGTCCAACTGAAGGACAATGGCTCTCTATTGCCTGTAGGACAGCATCTACACTCCTAAACCTGGCACTTAGCTTCTCCCCTTTCAATTCCCAGAAAATGTATCATGATTATTTTTAAGAACTCATTAAACAATGAGTGTTGCAAGTTATATTTTATTGATGAATATGTGAATATTACAGTAATAAAAACGATTTTATTCACTTGTCATGTTTTATTAAACAGTGTAAAGAATTATTAATATTTATAACTATTAAAAACTCATACTTATGATCCCATATTTTGGGGGAAAAGGCTGGAAATATTAAAAATACATGGTAGCTATTATCACCCTAACAATGATCCCATGGCTGTAAATTGCTGAGTGAATGCCTCCTTCAAGAGGAAGGGAAAAAGTAAGTACTTAAAGGTGATCCCCTTGCAGGTGGATAGGAGTCAGACAGGTCAATGAAAGTGAGGAAGGCATTTCAGGAGATCTATGCAATGGCACAGAAGCTGGAATATGCCCAACTTCCAGTGTTAGAGTAATGGAAGAGTTGGTGGAAAGATGTAGTTTAAGTTAAAAAAAAAAAAAACTTCAGAAGCTAATAGTGGCTTACTGTACTTAGGAAAGAAAAATTGACCCTGGCTCTATAAACTACATGAAAGTTTCTTTCATGCATTCTTACTAAATTGGTCCTAGAACAAAAATCTCTTACCATATTTCTGTCACTTTTAGCTGGTAGTTAAGCCATCAAGAAAAAGGAGCTCAAGCTGGTACTGATGAAATTTTTAGAATTTTTATTTTCTGTGTCACTCATAATATCTTTGATTATAAATAAGTTTAAGGCACAATTTTATACAAATTCCTCTTTCTGTCCACTTGTGAAGCATCTTCATAAATCATTTTCTTTATTTCCAATCGTATTTGTCGACACTTGTGGTTACAGTCATTTCAACAGAACAAGAGAATTACTTTTCTTTGTGAAATAAAATGACTTTCTTTTTTCCAGTATTAATATGAGTTGAGGCCAATGATTGTTAAAACTGCATTTGATACTAGTCCATTGTTCTTATTTTTAACATTGCAACTTTACTGATATTTGGGATGTTGTGTAATTTGGTGATATACAGAATAAAATATTAATTGCTATGTAAACTAAAAAATTGCTCCAACATAGTTTAAATTTACTTAAAAAATCCCCCAAAGGATTCCAAAAACAATTCTTTAACATGCTTTTTGAATAAGTATACATGCAAACTGTAAAAAAATTCAAGTTTTCAGTAGCTTACAGCCCTGTCCCTTAGCAATCCATAGATTATCATCACAGCTATATTCTAGGCATATAGGGTTTATATACCATATGCACCATATATATATACACACATATGTATATATCCCATGACAAAATTTAAAATTGGACTATTGTTAAATTGCTCTCCAAAGAGTCATATCAATTACACTTTCACAATAAAACATTGATATATGAAGATCCCTGTTCTCTTACATTCTCATCAACACAATGTACTATCAAATTTTCTGACTGGTATTGTTTGCAGTCTTAATTTGTATTTTTCTATTGTGAAGGAAGTTGAGCATGTTTTCATGTGTTTAACACCCATATTTATTTATTGTTCTTTGCTCCATCACTTCATATATTTTTGTCATTTTCCATTTTTTCTTATTAATTTATAGTAGCTCTTTATATATTAAGGAAATTAGACTATGATTGTGATATGAGTTGCATACATTTTTTTGAAACTTGGAGTTTCTCTGTTTTTATGGTAAGTTTTTCTAAAGTCTTTACTTTTTATCTTTATATAATAAAAATTGTGTTTTTCCCACAGCTCTAGTGAGGTATAATTGACATACAATAAACTGCACATATTTAAAGTGTAAAATTTGATAAGTTTTAATATATGGTTATATCACTAACACCATCACTTCAGCCAAGATGGTGAACATATTCATCACCTCGAAGTTTCCTCATGTTCTTTTGTAATCACGTGAAGTACTTCTTTAGCAGCCTCACACAAAATCTGATAGGTTGTATCTTAATTTTCATTCACTTAAAAATACTTTCTAACTTTACCTTTGAAACTAAGTCTTGCCCAGTTTATTTCCCATTTCTTAGGCATCGTTGTATTTTGTTGCTTGATTCTAGTGTCCAGAAAATTGTCGTTTCATATAGCATTTCTAGTTTTTCAGATGAAAGAGTAAATTTAGTCCCTGCTATTCTGTCTTGGGTAGAATCCTATGTAATCAAATTTAACAATTTTTTTCCATGTGGCATCTGGTATTTGTGTTCCACTTAGAATGGCCTGCCACTCTTGGATTTTTTAAAAATCATCACGAGTTTTTTCTAATGTTTTTGTTTGTTTTTCCGGAATTTATTTTGGAGAAAAACATGAACTGTAGAGCCTGCATCCTTACATCACTCACCCCACATGAACATTTGCCGCTCCCTAATTGTCCTAACATCATTTATTGAATAACATAGCTGTTTGTCGCATCCTAAATTCCAGTATGCATTTGGGTGTATTTTGTGA
The DNA here is from genome assembly GCF_037783145.1 of Equus przewalskii. Taxonomy (NCBI): domain Eukaryota; kingdom Metazoa; phylum Chordata; class Mammalia; order Perissodactyla; family Equidae; genus Equus; species Equus przewalskii. The sequence continues at coordinate 55,360,492 of NC_091849.1, forward strand.
CTCCCTGTTATTCAACTGCTGTCTATTCATGTGTCAGTGGCACACTGTTTTAATGTTTATGGAGCCTATAAGATATAGTAATATTGGATAGAATTACTCCTGCTTTGTCCTTAATTTTTCGGCCATTCTTTATTTAATTTTGCTTATTTATTTTTCTATGTAGAATTTAGAAGTAGTTTGCCAATTGCCAAAAAACAATCTGGTTAGAATCATGTTAGATTTATAGATTATTTTTGAAAGAATTGGTATCTGTAAGATGTTGGGTCATTCTATCCAAACCATAGTAAACCTTTTCAATTTGATCAAGCGTTCCTTTATGTTCTTTGGTAGTGTTTAAAATTTTTTTAATTAGTTTTTGCATATTTTTCTTATGTTCATTCCTAGATGTTTATTGTTGCATTACTTTTATAAATATGGCGTTTTTCTTCCATTACGTCTTCTGACTAGTTTTTGTTTAAAGTAGTGATCTTGTTTATTACAAGGGTAAACACCACAGGTTGGTACACCCAGCAACAGCTACTCCATCCGAACCATCTTCTTCCTTGCTTGCCTGGAATATAAAGGTTGAACAAAGTAAGTACTTGAGTTCTCAACCTCAACTGGAGGAATCAACATCGACCTGTAGCAGCCATCTTTAGGCCATGAGGGAAAGGCCTAGTGAATGTCAGAGTCATTAGCAATGCCACTGTAGAGTCACTGATGTAACACCTGCCAACTGCATTCCCCCTGCCTGACTTCAGACTTTTGATTTTGAGGAAAAACAAAAACAAAAAACTTCTTACAGGACTTTGAAAGATTATATATGATTGACCTGAGCTTTTTTTCAGAAAATATATATTTAAAGACATTTTCCAAAATAACTTTTAACCAGTACTTTTAGCCAGACTATACCATACAGATTAATAATACTAAAATCAGAATTATACTGATAACTGAAATGTTCTTTTTACAATAGATGTTTTTCATAGAATTAAGAATAAAGCATAGAAATAGTATTCTTATAGTAAAATATCTATTAACATTTTAGAGTAACTGTTCTGGGGCAGCTGAAATGCTACATTCTTTTTGTTTATATAATCTCAATAGGACAAACATGGGAGCTGTAAAAATCCTAGTCAGGGAATGAGAATATTTCCCCCAGAATTTTTAATTCAAAGATTATTTCACAGAAGTTAAACTTGACACCAAAATTAATACCATCAAACATAATAGGCAGACATTCGGGAGCTGCTTATAAAGAAAAGTCTGTCTTCTCTCATAAAACTTCACTCTCACTATTTTACTCAACAAATACGTATTTTTGATGTTTGAATCATAAAGAAGCCTCAAGTCATGAGGGTAGAAGACACTGGACTCCTGGAAAAAAAGGCTGAAGTAAAGTGTCCTCAGCTGGGTTGAAGCAATGAGAGCAGAGGAAGATGGCGGGAGGTGGGCTGGTGGGTGGGGAGGGGAGAGATCAGGTCACAAGGTGAAAACCAGTTTATCTTTAGAGTTCTTTAATGGCTCATTGCATCAATGTTTTGTCAAGTGTTTGTGGTATTAGTTGCTTATTTTCACTTAAGAATTCAGAATGATCATTCCGAAAAACAATACAGTAGTCAAAAATATGTGTGTGAGCGATTAGAGTGACAATGACATGCTATGATTGCATTTGGAATTGAAAAGGCAGTGTGGCTTAGCCCCGACTTTTATGGAATGAGTTCTGGAAGTCTCTGGTTTATTAGGTCAGCTGCTTGTATCTCCAGAGCAGTAAAGCTTTCAGTCCCATAAACCATTCCAGATTCCACTGCCCTGGCCTTCTACAATTCATCTGAAAGTCCTTTTATCTGCCAGTAAAAATTTGCCTTATAAAAACCAAATTGGACTCATCAAATAAGAAGTGTGGCTGCTCCGTTGCGTCTGTATCATAGTTGTAGTGATAAGATATTTTTAATGTGATAAAATTACCTTTTTACAGATTCGTGGGTAGTAAAGCTATTACAATCAGACACTTGGACAATGAGACTCTCCTTTCCAATTAAATAAAGAAGATTCCAATTTACTGAGGGCAATGAGAAGATTTTGTTTTTCTTTCCTTTTCATCCTCTTTAATATTGAGCCAGCAGTTTGTATTTGCATCCAACACCTTGTGCTTTCTGTGGGATTTACACGTTACTGGTAATTTCCTCTCTCAGCCCAGGAGGAAGGTCGGTAATAGTTTTATCCCTGGTTAAACAAGCACGGAGTGTGACAGCATGTCACGAAATATTAGCTTTAGTCGGTCCCTGAAGCAGGGAGAGAGCGGGGTGGGCTGCCAGCGCTAAGTTTAAATGTGGAATAAGGATGAGGGTGGGAATGAGGCTGGAAAAGAACAAGCGCAGGCTTAGGATTGGCAGCAGGAAAGAGAACTGTGTCCACCATTGCCAGGAAACTCAGTGCTCCTCTTTACCTTCTCGCAACTTTCTCTTTGGCCTCCTAATTCGGTGCCCAGCTCCGTTCTGCTCATGGAACTCGGACCTCAGCCCAACCGCTCCTTGGTAGTGAAGGGTAGGCTATTCGGACCCAAGGTGTGGAAATGTTGGTCTTTCTTCTGAGACAAACTGTGAATCCCAGATCAAGACTGTTAGTAAATGCGTGCGGTTGAAGTACAGAAATACTGGGGAACCGAAGCAAACCTGCTCTTGTGCAGGGCCCGCAGGCCTGAGACGCCGCCTCCGGCGAGACCCAGAGGCCGACCTCACAATCCGCATTTTCCACCCATCCCACCACAGAGTCTCTGCCTCAGGAAAGCCGTTGAGCCTGCTCTTTCCAAATCGTATGCCGTATTCGCATCCTGTATTCGCATCCCTAGGCCTGTCGTTCTTCTCAAAGTGGGATGTTTGCCTTCCCCGACTTTCTGTGGTTTAAAGGTTCAATTCTTCTATGAGAAATCTCAATATCACCTACCAAACTGTTCCTTTTTTATTTTTCTTGTTTAATCTGTGTTTCTGAGACTAGGAACTATAATTTTTAAATAATATATATAGCTCAATATATAAAAGATAGCAAAAATGGCAAAATTAATGTCAAATTTGAATTAAAGGCCAAAGCATTCAGAAGGGCAGGTAGTGAAGACATAAAGTCTATGAAACTTAATAGATGAAATAAAACATTATAAAAAATGTATAAACCAAACTTAGAATAATGAGGAAACATTAACAGAAATATAAATGACTTTGGAAATCTGAAAACATCATTCTCTTTTTATGACAGCTCAACTAAACCAAAATATATTGAAATGGAGAAACTGAAAAACATTTAAAAAGTTGATTAAAGAGTATATGGAAAGCTTTACATTTAAGAATCAAAAAGAATATATGCTATTTTCAAATGTCCATGCAATGTCTTCAAATATTTATCCTTTACAAACTCAAAATGATAGGAAAATTATAAATTGTAGCCACCACATTCTCCAATTCTAAATCTAGATGCGAATAACAAAGGGACAGGGGGAAAATGTCCCAAAACTCAGACATTTAAAGAAAAAAGGAATCTTGATTTTTTAAAAAAGATAATCAATATTATGACTTATATAAGTAAAAACTAAATGAAACATTGAGTCAGTAGTAAATTCACTACCTAGAAGCTTTTATATTAAAAGAGAAAAAGTGAAAATGAATGAGCTAGGCATTCAGCTTAAAGAGTGAGACAAAAAAAAGCAAACATAAGCACAGTACTTAGGAGGAAATGAAAAGCAGAAAAGCAGAAAATAATGATTTTTGCGTGGACTGTGTAATAGGATAGACAAATTCAAGAGTGTCTTCGTTTTATTTTATTATTTATTTTAGATAATAATACATTAAAAAAATATCTAGAAGGCCAACGCAGGAAAAGAAAGAAAAAACAATGATATACAAATAGATACAGCAGATATTGCAAATAAATTATATACTCTGGGAAAATATAAATGACTTAAATTTACTCAGAATAAAATATAACGCCTGAAGAGACCATTAAGCCAACGATGAGCTAAAATAGTGTTTGCAGTACCACTAATAAAATAATTCACAAAAGAGGTCGTTTAATAGGCAGTTTCTTCAAACATTAAAGAACAAAATCCCTATACCATATAAAATGTTCCAGAACTTAGAAAAGGAGGGAAAACAGCTTCTTTTACAATTTTTTTTTCTGGTAAGGAAGATTGGCCCTGAGCTAACATCTGTTGCCAATCTTCCTCTTTTTAGCTTGAGGAAGATTGTTGCTGAGCTAACATCTGTGCCCACCTTCCTCTATTTTGTATATTGGATGCTGCCACAGTATGGCTTGATGAGCAGTGCGTAGGTCTGCCCCTGGGATCCAAACCAACGAATCCTGGGCTGTTGAAGCAGAGCATGTGAACTTAACCCCTATGCCACTGGGCCGGCCCCATTCTTTTTACAATTTTTTAAGGGCAGCATAATGTTCGCAATCTGACTAAGACAAATTCTTCATATTCCTTATGACAATTATGTAATTTGGCATTTTACTGGGCTTTTTAGAAGCATAACGATAAATGTAAAGTTCAAATATAGCTATGGTTGCATATTTGTATTCATCTTTTCTTGGTCCTGTTTCTCTCTAGACCTCATTTTACATTTTAATTTGTAGTGTATTGCACGCATTCTTTCTGTATAATTATAATTTTGCACTTATTCTTGCTGTAAGTCTTTTCAAATCCTTTGTAGAATGAGAATTGGATAACATTAATCACTTTCTTTAAAAAATCTTTTTTGCTTAAAACAAATTTCAAGCCTACAGCAAAGTTGTAGGACTAGTGACATGAACTTCTTAAGACTTTCATCTAGATTCGCTCATTGTTAATATTTAGCCACATTTGAATACTTCTTGCTCTCATATGAGACAGATTACGTATCAAGAATCAGAAATTTTCCATCATCTCACAAAATTTCTTCATGCCCTTTTCCAGTGAACCCCTGATTTCTATCACCATTGGTTAGTTTTACCTATTCTGGAATTTCATGGTGCCAAACAGTGTGTACTTTTTTGTATCTGGCATCTTTCATTCAGCAAAATATTTTTGCGATTCATCTATGTGGTTACATGTATAAATTGTTTATTCATTTTTTATTGCTGAGTAGTATTCCATTAAGTGACAATAACACAATTTATTCATTCACTCTTACTTTGATGGACATTTGGGCTTTTTCCAGTTTTTGGCTACTATGAAAAAAATATGAATATTATGAATGAAATTAAATTATTTTTAATGGATATCTAATTGTTTCAGTATCATTTATTTAAGAGATTTTCATTGACCCATTGACTTACTTTGACGCTATTGTTGAAAATCATTTGACCATATTTGTGTAATTCTATTTCTTTATTCTCTATTTTGTTTCACTGGCTTATTTTGTCTGTCCTCTGGCCACATTTACTTGATTACTGTAGGTATATAGTAGGTCTGGATTCAGGTAGAATAAATCTTTCAATTTTGTCCTTCTTTTTCTAATTGTTCTGACTATTCTCGTTGCTTTGTCTTTCAAAATAAATTTTAAGATCAGCTTTTAAATTTCTAGAGAGAATCTTGCTAATATTTTGAAGTTGTACTGAATAGTTGAATCAATTTAGGGGTAATTACTATCTTAACAATATTGAGTCTTCCTATCCATAATACAAGGTATTTCTCATTTACCTAAGTCCTCTTTAATTTAACTCAGAAATGCTTTATAATTTTCAGTGTAGATGTCTTATACATCTTTTGTAAATTTATGAAAATCCTTTAATGTTTTAAGTGCTATTGTCAATGGTATTTTTTATTTCATCTTCAAAGTTTTCATTGCTACTCTATATAAGTAAGATTGATTTGTGTATATTGATTTCGTGTCTCGTGACATTACCAAATTTACTTATTAGTTTTAGTACTTTTCTGGTAGGTTCCTTAGAACTTTCTAAATAACACAGTAATGTCATCTGCATGACAAAGATAAAGACAATTTTACTACATCTTTTCCAATCTTTATGTCTCTTATTATTTTTCCTTATTCTCTTACACTGCCCAGTACTCCAGCATAATGTTGAATAGATGTGATGAGAGAAGACATCCTTATCTTGTTACTGATTTTAGGGAGAAAGTATTCAATATTTCACTCTTAAGTATCATGTTACCTCTAAGTATTTTATGGATACCCTTTATAGTTTTCTTCTATTTGTAGTTTGCTGAGCATTTTTACTATGAATAAGTATTTATCAAAAGCATGACTGAAATAATTATATAATAATTCTATGACTTTTTTGTCTCAATCTGCTAATGTGATGAAGTGTATTGACTCATTTACATATGTTGAACGAATTCTGAATTTGTGGAATAAACCCCATTTGGTATAAAGTTTACCATTTTTGTATATTACTGGATTTTACTTGCTAACAAAGAATTTTTGCATGTATAATTTCAGGGATATTTGGAAGAGTGGGTGGTTTAACAAGCATGCTATCTAACCAGACACTTATGATCATTAGAATAGGAATATGGGATCAGTGTGAGTGTATGCTTTTTGTTTGGCCATCTTGAATAAGAGAAAACCTCCTCCGGGCTTGCTTGATGACTCTTTGGGAAGAAAGCCCAAAAGAGAGTATTGAGAATATGCATTGGTACCAGAGACCACAATATAAAAGTTTGCTCTGAGCTGTAGTTTCTTTTTATGAAAGCTTTAAAGTAAATTTTATAATTCTGTTGAAAATTTTCGCTTCATATTTACTTTTATGTTTGGGATTTTTCTTCTATTGCTGTGTAAATTTATACCAAAATTATAAATTTTCTTTAAAACTATTCTTGCACTCTTTTCAGGGGAAAATAAGTAATATAATGTGGAAATGATAATTCATGTGATTTTATGGAGCATACAGAAGAGCTGCAGCAAAGCAACTGTAATGCAGTGTTATTCTACACATAACTGGCCATTTTTACTTAAAAGCTATGTGGATTTGTTCCTGGGACCATCTTTCATGCAGTGCATAAAAGAGTGATGAAAAAATGGTCCATCAAAACTAGAGAAACCATCAGACAGAGCCGTGGTTTTTAAAAAGGCTTCTAAAAAAACATAAAACAGAGAAAAATGGTACTCCATTTATAAGCCTTTATCCAGTGATGAAAGCATTTCATAGTGTCACAAAATTCATGCAATAATAATTCAGTGGTGCTGGCTACCTTCATGATGATGGGAAGGAAATGCAAGGAAACTTGGACTAAAATTACAATTCTACGGCACATTAACGATAGCTTTGGAGAAGTCATTTCATCTTTCTGAATCTTTTTCCTGTTCTCTAAGATAAGAGGCTTAGAAAATATGGTTTGCAAGATCTTTTCCAGACCGCAGATACACTACCACACCTGATAATAATTAATAGTCATCATGATGACTCTGAAGCATTATAAAGTCTTGAAATGTTCTTGCGTCATCAAAGGAATTACGTTCAAATTTTTGTTGTGGACATTTACTGCTTTTGCCCTCCAGCATCTGTTCCTTCTCTTGGGAATAGCACTCAAATATTTGCTTGGATATTCTTTCCATCCCTCATTGCTCCATCCCTCAAGCTTCATTTCAAGCTTAAAATGATTGATATGATTCCATTTCTCTGATTTCAGTGGTTCTTTAGGTATGGAAAAATTCTAATTGATTCAATCAGACTCCACCCCAGATCTCTTATTTAGAAATTAGAGAAAGATTTATTTCTGTGCTTATCATGAATGAGAAAGCATGACACCCTGGGAGCTATCTGCAGCCATCTTGGGGCCACAAAGTGAAGCTTGTTAATAACCGAGCCAGCACTAAGAAAGAGCTGAAAAATGAACCAGAATCGAGGTCATAGTCACCTTGTTTAAGCTTTCAAATCAAGCCTTGCCAGAAGACACCAAAACCTTTGGATTTTTTAGTTATTTAAATTCTTTTATTCTCGAAGCTAGTTTGGTTTTGGCATTTGTTACTTATAAACAAAAAATCCTGCTAATATTAACTGGAGAAAGGCTTCATTTTAAACATAGCTAGACAGGCTTTAAGGAACATGTGCCTCCTCATACGTGCGTTTGTCCCAACATCAGTATATTGTCCCTTTAGTAGTGATTTCTCTTCCTGTTCAGTACATTTTCCATCTCCCTTCTTTAGGAAACAGATCTATTTCCTTTGGGAACATCTTCCATGTTTTCCACCTCATTTCTTCTGGGACCAGCTCGTACTTTTCTTATGGGAACTCCCTAACTCTCTCGGTGTGGTTCTGATGGTGCCTGTAATGACAACATCCAAGCCATTTGTGCTAGCTTGGGCCAATCAAACAATCCAGCATTCTCGGCAGAGTGACTAATAGAGGGCTGGGCATATGGCTCCAAAGAGAAATGAGAAGTTTTCTTGATTATCAATCTATGACATTTAGAAAGAGGAGCCTTTTTTCTGCTTGGGGTTCTAGGCTGGGAGGATTTGAGTTTGGGGCTCCCAGTAGCCATGTCCCCAGTCACTCAAAGTTAATGCATATGCAGTAAGAAAGAATGAAGCCAGCCCAGAAAAAGGTAGAAATGGGGAGAGAGGAGTCCAGAAGATTGCATTCAAGACCAATACTCCTGACGTGCCTGAAGCTAGCTTCATCCTTGAACTTCTCTGTTTTTTTGGTCAACAAATTCCTTCTTGTGGCTGATATAATATAAGTAGGGTTTCTGTACTTCTCAAGACCTAGCTAATAATACGTAAGAAAACCTGTTCAAATTTCTGTGTACATAAACCTACCTCCTGACTAATTTAGCTGCACACCTGCTCACTGCACTTTCTCCTTGACATTTATATTCTCTTTTCTCAGCATATGATGCAATCATGGTGTTGGGGAAACTGATGGCACTTCCAACCCCCCCACATACACTCTGTGCTGCCCACCCCTCTCCTGACAGTAAGCCTCCTAATGAGGCAGCAGCCACAGCTGGCTTTTTGAATCATTGCTTGGGGCCTTAGATCAACTAGATTTAGCGGACACTTCTTTTGGAGCTGCCAAATCAAACATACTGGCCTGCATATGAATTGATTAACTGAAATCTCACCATCGTTTTGCTGACCGTGTGCCCAGTGACAGTCAGCTGGTGCTAGGGAGACTATGAAGAGACAGCATTTTTCTCTCTCTCTGCAAATGGGTTTGAGGCAGAGCCAGCTATCAGAACACGTCCCCAGGCCAGTGGAAACACCCCGTCTCAATCATCACTTTGCATTTTCTAGCTTGATACTGCATTTTATCCTCATTTTTTTTAATGGAAAACTTACATTGTCTTTTCATTTTTAGATATTCAGAAATGACCTTACAGTTGGCATGGATGCCCCTACCTTCCTCATGCTGGGGTCAGGTTAATACAGTACTAGTACTTAGTGAGCTGCAGTTGAGACCAAATGGATGGGATATTTTGACAGACGGTTCTTTAACTCTATCAGGAAAATGGGCTGGTTAACTCTCAAATGTCACTGGTTACAGTACATATCTTTATACTAAACTGTCCCTGTCCTTTTCCCATGACTGTGTCTCTCTTCCAACTGCCCTTCCAGTGTCCTTTGCACACACATCATTTTAAATGACCAATCTCTCCTGTCTAGAGATTGGTGTTATCATATAGTTACAGGTGCCTAGAAAACTAATTGTAGACATCTTTCTCATTCTTGCATTCAAATCTATACTTAAGAAACTATTTCAGACAATGGACTGCTTTATTCTTTGTCATCAATTTCTAGTTCAATTAATCTACAGATATTTGTTAAGCGCACGTTCTGAGCCGGACACCATGGGAAACAAGAATAGGCTGCACTCTGTCGTCATCAAGCTGCTGATAAATGATGAGTTGGGGAGCTCTTACTTCCATTCCCGTTTAGTCGAGTCTCCATTTATTAGGATTTTTAATGCTTCATTCAATTATAATTCATATAACTACTGTTTGAGCATGCTTTATAAATTATAAAGCCTTATGCAAATATAGGTAATTAATTGTGTCAATAACTCTAAAAATGACAAGAAGATAGAGAGGCCATTCATTGCAGCTGCTGCTGTTTGTTTTGTATTCTATTCTCTCTCTTTTTCTCCACTTTCTCTTCTTTTGAGGTTTCACAAAATTAGGAAAAACGAAAACTTCTTTAACAACCACTAAAGTGACTGTGATTATTGTTGTGTTGCCTAAGGATGTGATAATGACCATTTATGGATCACTGTGATTTAAGATTGCAAATCTCTCAATTATACTTGCACATAATATTTTTAAAAAATAGATAATAGAATTTACAGGTATCTGGTTAATTTCATTATTCTAGTTAAATGATTAAGGTAATTCTAGACTCGAACTTCCAGACTCTCAAAGAGAATGAAAGTCACTGGGGAGACGTGTTTGGAGACAGCTTGCCTATCTCGGGACACCTGAATATCCTCCTACAGTTGAGGATGAACGTGTATTCCAGCAACTAAGTTCTGGTAAGTTTTTTTCTTAATTTTATCATGAATAATAAAATTTTATTTTCTTAGTTAACAAGTTTCTTAGGATAGTTAACCTAAAAAGCCCTCTTAACTAGCTACATTACTCAAATTTATTCAAAAGTGCCCTTTTGTTTACCGTTTAGATATAATCTGACAACAAACTAAGAGCTGGATAGGAAAGAGTTAAGGAAGCGAGGTCTCCCAACCCCGGAGGAGGATGATGCGCTGACCCTGTGTCTGTCTTGCAGCAGGAATTTGGCAGTAGAAGAGAAGATATTTGCTTACCAAATAGAAAGGTTTGTGGATGTTGGGAAATAATCTTTTTAGTTACCCTTTGCCTGGAGTCTTATTTTCTCCACAGAGGACTATCAATAACCCCGCCTACTTTCCATACCATGGTCATAGGCAGTCTCAACCATAAACAGAGGAAGGGGAAAGCTTATGGTATCCTTGGAAGTTCCCAAATGTTCAACTGCTCAAAAATAGCCCCATTGTGGTAACAGAAAAACCTAACACTGGATGTGCCTCCTTCTGGGTTTGGGCGAGACACTGTGTATCCAAGAAGCATCTGCTGAAAACCAGAATAGCAGCCACCGCAGAAATAAATACTCCCTGATGAAACCCAACAGTTCCATCTACTAATATTTTTATTATCCAATTTTTTATGTTCCTGGATTAGTTGTCTAGTCACAAGGCCTGGGGGATTGGGATCTTAAAAAATAAATCATGATGGTGGAAAAAGTCAGAGACTATTAAAACTATGAAGCACTTGTGCTACGCAGAATTTCTTGGTATGGAGTATGTAGTCCAGAAAGCTACTCCTACTGAAAACTCATCGTTACCAGACGCGTGGAGATGTCTCCGTATTTTCTCTTGGACACATTACAGGCCTATGGTCGCCTAAGAAACTATCAGGGTGACATTTACCTTGGCGTGCCTTTCCCCAAAGTATTGTCTGAGGAAATAAATTCTGTGAGCTACTCTGAAATACAAGAATTTTGGAGTCACGTAAGTTTATTTCTATATTGTATCCCATTATTAAAAGCTCAAACATGTTGCCCATAACACATTAAGGGATCTGAGAAGCCAGGAATTAGTATACATTTTTCACTTTGTTTCACATAGTAGGACTCTCTTCTGTGAAACAAGTACTATTCTATGGGTTTACTTTGGGTAATAGGGTCTTATGTGAATTTTCTTTCTGATGTTTTTTTCTCCAACACTTATAACACTTGTCTATATGCCAAGGTATTTTCTTATAGCTGTAAAGTGCTCTCTGTATGCCAGGGTACTTTCTTAGATGAGGAAACTGAGATAACAAGATGTTATGGTTGTTAAGTGGTGGAGCCGGAATTCCAACTCAGGTAGCTTGATTCCGAAGCCCAGATATTTGATTGCTGCACATCCAAAGTTTGACCTGCAGCCTTGGATCTTTGGGAACTTGATTCAGCCCACAAGTTGTGGGACACTCCATCTGTAGGGCTGGAGGAACATTAGACAAAATCCAGAGACTGATGTTTCAAACCGGAATGCCTCCTTCATAATTTACAATAAGAAATTGCCACCATAGAGATTAGAACATTCAAAGAGCATCGTTTATGCATTCTTCCCCTCTGGGAAGACCTGTGTGGGAAGGCAGATCACATGGAAAATGTTGCTGGATGAGACTGGAATCAGAATGAGTAATTAGTTCACTCTTTCTCATTCTGTTGCTCAGGGACTTACAATTATGGGGCAATATTATGAGTTGAAAGTCCTTCGTCATTGGTATAGTAAAGTCCAACTTTTCCCACAAAAGCTATCGGGAGTAGGGAGAGGGCACCAAAATGAAAAATGAAAACGTGTACCTACTCACCTTCCCCTCAAAAAGCAAATGAAAAGAAAGAGAAGATTCATTTATTCAAGGAGCAAATCCATGAGTAGGGAAGAGCTATACAGAATGTTACTAGAAAACCAGAACTAGCATGAAATTTCTGAAATGTGAAAAGATATTACTAACAGGTAATTAAAGAGTAAAACACAGGAAAAAAATGTAAAACATGATCAGAACACTCCCGAGGTAGTGGTGGTACTTCCAGCTCAACCCAAGCCCGGTGCAAAGAACACAAGCTGTTGGGTGGAAGTTGGGATGCAGGTCAGCACGGTGTCATTACTGAGCTACATCTTCTGCATCTAGAGCAGCTAAATCTCCCTTCTGCCCTACTTGACCAACAGGGGATTGGGTGCTCTTTGATCACAGGATAAAGCAGGAAGCCAGCCAGATTTATAAAATCAAGGTAAAATACCAGGGAGCTATTGATCTTCAAGAAAGACAGGGTTGCCTCTCTCATAAGCTAATTTAACTTACATCCCAAGTTCACCCAGCCCTGCTCGCTGCTCTCCCATAAGCATCAAGGGCAAGATGGGGTCATCCAGGCAGTGAAGGGTTGTCTAATTTAAATACCATCAAAGAGCCAAGAATCACCAAACATATGAAGGAAATTAACACCATGAAAGAGAGTCATCACACATAACCACAAATAACACCTGACAAAATAGAGTAATAGAGAAAATAGGAGAAAACCTTAGCATAAGTGTAATTAATATACTTGTGGGTCATAAAAAAGAATAAAGTTGAGATTTTGGACATTAAAAGTTTGTTTGGGTTAAAAGAAAAACAATAAAGGGACTGAATGTAAAATGGGCACAACTAGAGAGCATATTTGTGAGCTGGGAGATTAGCTTAGGATTTTTCCCAAAATTTTAACAAAAATTAAAAAAGGGATGGAACATTTAGCACAATAAAATAAACTCATAAAAACAAGAGAGGAAAAATGAATTCAAATAAAGAATAATAAAATGTAAAAACCAAGAGAAAAAAAGCTGGTTTTTGAAAAATTAATAAAACATACAAACCTCTGGAATAATTCATCAAGAAAAAAAGTGTATACAGAAATAAATTATATTTACATGAGGAAGAGGACATAAATATAGATTAAGGGGAGATTAAAATGGGTAGGAAATTCTGTACAACTTTACACCAACTAATTTGAAAATCTAGACAAAATGATGACTTTCTAGAAGAATTAAAACTTGCTGAAATTAATTCAAGAAGATGCAGAAATTGTGAATGGACAAATGAGCACTGAAGAACTTAAAAAATCCAGCTAATTATTTACTCTAAAATTGATCTTTAAACTCAACGCCATCCATACCTAAATCTTAATATAGTGTTTTAATACAATTTGATACACTGAGTCTAAAGACTATATTGGAAAGAAAAGAATTTCAAGAATTGCCTGGACACTTTGCATAAAGAACAATGAGGAAGGAAGCATTTCATTATGAGTTATAAAGCACATTATAGCTATAACAGCTATTATCAGTGTCGACAAATTTACATTAGTGAGAATACAGAGTTAAAAAAAGTTCTATGGATATATGAGAATTTTGTGTAAGATGGCATTTATATTTGGAAGGGAAATAAACTAGTCAGTAAATGATGTTGGAACAGCAAAGAAGTAGGGTTATATGCATATTCATGTAATAAATTTAGATAGATTAAAGAGCCAAAAGAAATGTACAAAAAAGCCTCTAAAAAGCATTGGAAATACTAGGAGTTTTCTTCTAATAATGCTCTTATAATGAGGAAGACTTTCTTAGGTAAGACACAAAATTTAGAACTTACAAAGTGTTAGAACTCATAAAGTCATAAAGCTTTAAAAAATTTAATGATGTTGAACTCCATAAACATGGTTTAAAAAAACCTGACAGACTGAGAAAAAATATTGGTCCCTTTACTAATAGCCAAATATTTGCCATGATGATATTCAAATACTACCAAAAATGTATCAGAAGAAAAGCAGCCCACTAGAAGATCAGGCCCTGCCGGCCCCCTTTCCTACGTGATTGTTCTCCATAGTGCCTGCCATAATTACCTGTGTTGCTTTTTGCCTTTTAGTGTCTCTCATCTCCCTATCAGAATGTAAATTCTAAGAATGTAATAATTTTTTTTTCTATTTTGGTCAATTCTGTATCTCCAGTTCCTAGGATATCATAAGGGTTCACAGGCAGTTCCCAGGACCCAAATACAAATAGCCAATAACCATAGCTGGCAGTCTTCCAGAATCAGGGGAGAGCAAATTAGAACAAGTGCTAAATGGTTGTCAAGCATATGGACAAATAAGGGAAATAATTTTAATATGTGATATTTTAAAGGACATAGGGAAATGAGTATTCTTTTTCGGGATTTTAAATGAAAGAGCAAGTTTGGAAAGCAATTTGAAATTACTTATTAATGTTTAAAATGCATAAACCCTTTGACCATGAAATTTTGCCTCTATGAACAAGTTCTGAGAAATACTTGCATATGCACACAGGGTATCTGAGCAAGTGTGTTACCATAGCATTGTTTTTAATAGCGAAAGGCTGGAAATAAATCTGCCAGTTCATATGAAATAGACATATATGTATTAATCCAGCAAGATCTGAAAGATATATAGTGAAATTTTAAATAGTTATAGTATTATCTCTTTTATGTAAATATAAAATTAAAAAGCATGTAATTGCAGGAAGAGGGGAACAACAGGGTAGACACATACCAAGCTTTTATTAGCGGTTACCTCTGGGTAGAGAATTGGAGTTGAAAGAGGATTTTAAAACTCTTTTCTGTATACTTCTGGACTTTAAAACAAGAATGATTTCATGTATTACTAGTGTAGTTAAATATACATTTATATATTAGTAATGATATACTCTAAGAGCTAATTCCAGAATTTTCTCAGAGCTTATTGAGAAATATCTTTTTACTTCCAAAACTAAAATTATTTTTAAAGCATAAAATTCTTATAGACACGTTAGAGCCATTTTGAAAAGCAGAACGGAAATAAAATATATAATCTCTCTATCTACCACTTTTGTGTAGCTATTTATAGTGTTTGCAAATACCTTTCCAAGATTGTTTCTAATGCATATAATTTTCACATTGTTGCAATGACAATATATTCGATTTCAAGTCCTAAAAATTTACATTATGTAGAATGAAGGCATCACAGTTATTCTTTGTGAAAGTTGTGTGCTATTCTAATATTCTCTAAAACCAGCTAGTCACTGGTTTTAGGTGGGTTTTGGAACTTCAATCAACTTCTAATCAGTGGAACTAGAAAACGGTTAATGAATTTGTTCTTGAGTTAGCCTTGGCTATTCTAGGCAGAGATATACACATAAATAACCCTTGACAGCCAGGTGAAAGCTTGTGAATCCAGAGCAGTCAGTTCTAATAGTAGAGGAGAGTAAATATGCTGATCTGCCAGTATGTTCCAGTTCGAAATTTAGAAAAACATTTCTTAAAAAATAATAGCTACTATATTTTCCTATTAGTAGTTTATAAACTATATTAAATTTCTAAGAAAAAAATGATGCATATTTGGAGGGACTTTAAACAGGTTTTCCTTGATGTATTTTAACAGTTTTATTAGTTTTCTATTAGTGTAACAAACTAACCCAACATTTATCAGCTTGAAAGAACAAACATGTATTCTCTCCGTTTCTCTGGGTCCGGAACTTGGGAGCTGCGTAGTTGGGTGTTTCTGAGTCAGAGTCTCATGAGTCTGCAGTCAAGACGTTGGCTTAGGCTGCCATCACCTACAGGCTTAGCTGGACCTGGAGGAACTCCTTCCAAGATGGCTCACCCACTTACTTGCCAGAGGTCTCAGTTCCCCACCATGTGGACCTCTCAGGAGGGCTATTTGAATGTCCTCATGACATGGCAGCTGGCTCCCCCGAGCAAGTGATCCAAGAGGGAGAGAACAAGGAGGAAACACAATACCACTCCCTCCTTTTTTTTCCTCCTAATGCCTTTTATGATCTTGTATCGGAAGTTGTATGTTGTTAAAAACAAGTCACCAAGTACAACCAGCACTCAAGGGAAGGAGACTTAGGCCCCACAGTTTGAAGAGAAATTTGTGGACATGTTTTGAAACCATCACAATAGCAGAATCCATTCTTATCCCTTAATGATACCTGTTAACATTCTGAGGATCACTCTGGGAACACTTGGCCATCAGGTCTTAACCCCGAAGAAGGGGCGTTATGTTATCTCTGGAGGAATGGGCTGGGTCTGTGTTCAGTGTTTACATGGTAACACATTTTGCATCTCCTTAGGAAAATATGTTCTAAATAATGTATAAATGGGTTGCCTATGATACCCTTTTCAAACAAAGTAGAGTAAGTGCAAATCAAAGCAATCAATGACATGTAAATCCCAGATAAAAATCAAACCTCTGGGGACAGGGCATGTGTTATTGTATCTTGAACTTCTCTCTCATGTTCACTGGGTCTTCTATCCATCTATCTATTTATCAACCTATTTTTGAGAGCTTAGTGTTCCCCAGAACTATTCTATATGCTGGTACAGAAAGGCCAGTAAAGAGAAACTTCCACCGACCTTTTGAAAAAAATCACAGTCTCGTGGAAGGAGACACTCATGGAACCATTTGCCAAGAAGAGGGCTAAAAGAAATACCCTCACAAACATAAGCCCAAGGGTTTGAGAGCAAAGCGATGGGATCACTAATTATGCCCGGGCAATATCTAGAATGAAACCTTAAATTAGATTTTTCTCTCCATTGTTACTTTTCTTTCAATTTGTTGTGAATCCTAATATTGTAAACCTTTATTGGAAGTAGCAATTCAATGCGTGAATCATCCACATACCTGGTAGAACTTATGCAGCCAGTGAGTCCTATACATACTCATTGGATTCCATTTTTGAAAGCGTTTTTGGTATCATTCTTCATTCAGAAACAATTTGCCACATCAGCCATATAGGAAAGTGCTAGGAGAAGCAGATCATATCAAATGTGTGCATATACGTGTGTGTATGTGTATATGAATTAGATACATGGACATATATAACACCTATCTTGTGACGGTCATATGCAAAAGTAAAGGACTAGAAAAAAGCTGAAAGAAAATCTTGAAGATTTTCTGTGTTTTGTTTTTCAAAATTTGCTAGAGGGGACAGCCTGGTGGCGCAGCAGTTAAGTTCGCACACTCTGCTTCGGTGGCCCCAGGTTCGCTGGTTCAGATCCCGGGTGGGACATGGCAAGCTATGCTGTGGTAGGCATCCCACATGTAAAGTAGAGGAAGATGGGCACGGATCTTAGCTCAGAGCCAGTCTTCCTCAGCAAAATGAGGAGTCTGGCAGGCTAAAACGGTTTTGACTCATGCACATTCCTTCCTGCTTTTCTTACATCCATTCCGTACCATTATCTTTGCACAGTCACTGTAATCTTGCTCTCTTCAGCTATAAGAAACCTCTTTGAGAGCATATAACTCTGAATAAAGCTGTTCTTTGACTCTGGTCAATGAATTCTACTGGATAATGCAAATTTGTGTCTTAAAGAACTAGAGGAAACTATTCCCATGCATAACAAATGAGCAGCACCAGAAAGTGTTTGGCATTCCAGAGAGACCTGTGGTATAAACTCTTTCCTTGAACTTCCAAACAAACAGCAATATTTGGGCTTTTTCTACTCAACCAGTTTACCACATGATGTTTTGGGTCATCTCTCTGCTTCCTGGATTAACTGGCCTATATCATGGCTAATTCATCATCTTGACCAAAAATAATAAAGGTAATTTGTACTCCAATTTATTTTGATTCAAGTCAGGAGGATTTTAACCCAGAAATGGTGCTTGACACTCTTAAGATACATTATTTCATTCACCTCCTCAGCAATACCATTCACCCCGTTTTAACCATGAGAGACTCCTAAATGATGATGTGCCCGCAATCACGTATTGCGAGTAATGTCAGGATTTGAAGCCAGTTTTCTGTGTTTATTTGCTGAACGTATTGTAGCCTCTCTTTCTTGTAGTCTCCCATGGTTGTTGGGATGGTGGGCGGGAAGCAGACAGACATCACTATTGATTCTGGTGATAGCATAAATAATCAGGCTGACTCAGCATTTAATTTGCCTGCCATGATGACTATCAGAATAGATCTGCAATCTACTATTTTTCTCAACTTCATTGTTAGGGGTAACAATGCTTCCAAAGATTTCCTAGTGTGACAGTCTCAATTCACTACAAGATAAAGGGATTTTATCTTTATTTCCTCTAATTAAATATGATAATCTGTGGAATGATAATAGTTTCATTTTTCAGTGCCTTCCTGTTCAGTCTTTCAGGGTACGACTTAAATTATCTTTTTCTATTACTTTTTCTTTCTTTCTTTCTTTCTTTCTTTCTTTTTTCCAGTGAGGAAGATTGGCCCTGAGCTAACATCTGAGCCATTCTTCCTCCATTTTGTATGTGAGATGCTGCCACAGCATGGCTTGATGAGCAGTATGTAGGTCTGCACTGGGACCTAAACATGTGAACCATGGGCCACCAAAGTGGAGTATGTGAACTTAACTGCTATGCCACCAGGCCAGCCCTGGGACTTAAACTATCTTGGTCATTAATGACATTCTGGGGTCCACTTAGTCCACTAACATTGTCGTTCTAGATAGAGGCACCATCATGGGCATCAGACTGTTTTATTGTCTTCAAAGAGTACAATGAAGTTTTTGCTTTGTTTTGTTTTAAAATCGTGAACTCTGGATTTGGCATCAGTGTTAAGATCTCAGGCTCCAGAGGTGGGATGACATTGGTTTGGATCTTAGCCCTGTGACCTGTGAAATCTGTGAACTTGAACAAGTTAGCCTGGAGGAACCTCAGTTTTTTCTCAACATCAAAATGGGAATAACAACAGGAACAATAATAATAATATTTTTCGTATACTTAATATCAAGATTAAACGAGTTATTGCAGATAAGAGTACACGACTCATAGTAAGCATTAAGTATATATTATTATTTGGCCAACTTGACCTAATAAAGGCTCTGCTGAACCTCCTCTGCTCATATAATTTGAGATTTTGTGGGCAAAAAGCATTCAAAATTTTAAAAAATGAACAATCATAATTAAAAATAAATGAAGAACCAAGCAACAGCACCGCGGCCTTGTCATACTCTGTCCACACCCATCCCTAAAGTCAGATCCCCTCTTCCTTTTCTCTGGGAATCACTGGATCCTGAGATGTTATTGATTGATAATCTCCTACATGCGTTACCTACCAAAGAAAGAAATCAGAGAAACACTCCAAATCCGTTCGGCTTTGTTGTTCCGTCTTTATAAGCATTTATCATGTCAGTTGGATAAGTTCAAAGTTGACCAATTCATAAAAGTCTGTGAAAAGGACATTGAGGGCTGTTCCAGGTATATTATAAGGATAACAGTCATTTTTTCCTCCAAATGTCACTTTTTATATCTGTTAAGAGACAGACTCCTGAGTTGGATAGATTATGGTTCTGTCTTAAAATGGCATTTCCTTCCTGAAAGGAGTTGACTATAGACAAATGTTTGTGTTCCTGTCTTCCCTGAACTAGCAGCAGAAACATCGAGTGTCAATGGATAGCATGAGGGTGAGAGTTTCGGGTGAAAAAATTTATGACTTAAAAATGTGACCCAGTTTACTGTTTACTTTAAAATACACTAAAGCCTCCCCCAGTTGGATGCCTTTCTGGAAGATTAGGACATATGATTACATAGAACACTATTGTACTGTTTCGTCTTGAACTCAATGACCATGTGTGTGGGATGGAGGGAAGGATTACTGGGGAGTAGTTAGCTAGAAAAATGGAATGTGATGATCCTATAGTAAGACTGTTACAACAACATTTTAGTTATGAGATGAAAGAATATATATAAAATGCTGGTGCATTCTCAACCATCTATAACCTATTTTTGCAATATTTGTAGTAGAGCAAATGATTTAATCAATTTGACTGATAGAATGGATCCTTGGCGTGTGCTAAGGCCAAATGTGACTGATGAACGTACATACATTGAACACGTAGAGTGTCACCTGCTATCTATTTTCCTGCACTTGATCCTGGCAATCCTGCTGAGAGACATTTTTTTTTTTTTTTTTAAAGATTTTATTTTTTCCTTTTTCTCCCCAAAGCCCCCCCGGTACATAGTTGTATATTCTTCGTTGTGGGTCCTTCTAGTTGTGGTATGTGGGACGCCACCCCAGCGTGGCTCGATGAGCAGTGCCATGTCCGCGCCCAGGATTCGAACCAACGAAACACTGGGCCGCCTGCAGCGGAGCGCACGAACTCAACCACTCGGCCACGGGGCCAGCCCCCTGAGAGACATTTTAATGAAGAGACTGAGGCTCACAGGAATCCTGTGTTGCGGAGTCCCCTTAGCTCGTTAATACCAGGCATGGAATAGACCAGCACCCTGCATTTTCCACGGAGCTTTCCTCTCTGCCCTCTCAACTTAATTGGAGAAAATTGTAAAACATTTAAGAAAAATGCCTTTTGTTGGGCTAGATCTGAACCTACTAAAGCCATCGATGGCATGATGACTATTTTAATTCTCAGGGACAAGTTAGTTTACTGAGTAGCTGTTTGTTTTTCTTTTTTCTGTATGTGGAAAATAAGAAAGAGATCACAATCAAAATTTAGTGCCAGTTGAGGCCGATTTCAAAACAAGAGAAATGAGAATGTAAACGCAGACGTGACGCATGCAGTATTTACACTAGAAATAATTGGGTTTAAAACTACGTTTAAAAATATAACATCTATTTAGATATACATAATTGTTGGGTTTTGTCTTAAATTTAGAAACATTAAAACTGGTTCCATACCACTATTTAAACTGTAGTATCTCTACAGGTCTGTGCACCTGGAGTTTAAAGACTGATGCATGAGAAATCCATTCATTTCAGCCTTCTCGATGATCACTGTGGCTGTCTGCTCGTATTCTGGGTATCGATTTTGAAGGATAGCTTTGCTTTCATACAGATTATCTATTTCATTGTCTCAGCCATCATCTTATTTTGATGATCTTCTTTCTGAAATACTACCTATTATTAAAGTAATTACCACTGAATATTTTGTTGCAGCAATGTTTTCTAGCATTCCAATAGGTTACAAACCACATTTATTTTGATATGTTAGGCAGCCAGAGTACATGATTAGAATTAAGTATTAAAAATACAAATTAAGAAGAATGTTAATTTATTTTGTTCTGAAAACTTATTAATTGAAGAAGACTCCAATTTTTTATCTATTTTGAGTATCTAGTGTCAGCAATATCATGTTCATAGCACACCTCATTAAGTAAAGTAATTTAACAAAAAGCTGTGTCCAAATGAATGTTAATAACTTATAAAAGCACAAATAAAATTGAATTTGTATGAAGAAGTGTTTGCCTATGTCTAGACACTAGGTAATCATTAATTTCCACATTCTCTAGAAATAGAGAATTTCATCAAGTTTTGCTTAACCTTTGGATTTTAAAGAATACCATATAACATTAAAGTTAGAAAAATAAGCAATAAATCCTATTTTTCCCCAAATTGTCATCTTTTCCAAGAAAATTTAGAAGTATTTTAAATCAAGTTGCCACTTATTTCCTTATTCTTTCAATGACTCTCGTAAAGTTTCATGACAAAGTGTTCTTCACATGGATACACATGAGTTTTTGAAATTAGGAAGGAATTTGAACCTGAGCAGAAAGTCACAATGAAAAGTAATGACGTTCTTTAAGCAATTATAACATTTTTGAAGGCAAATCTTTCCTGTAGATGCTCCGGAATCAATGGATCAACAAACGTTGACTCTACCATTTGTGAGACACTATTTTGAAGCCAGGTGCACCGGAGGCTGTGTCTTTGGGAAACAGCTTTCTCTAACATGGCAGTCTTCTAGTTACCTAGAAGATCTAGAATTCATTCTACCATTATACATGGAAAGTTCTTTAGGCCACATGCATAACATGGCCACTTTTCAAGGAGGAGGATGGTCTTTAAAGGAATTTTGGAAATAATTTTCACATGACATTTCTGTTAGACAATTGCTGATCTTAATGTGGATAAGCCTTCTGAGGTCTGCCTGGCCACTCAGGAAGTACAGCTCCTTTCGTGAGCATCTGCTGCCATCTATATAACTGATCCTGATTCTTCTCGCATGTATAGCTCTTTCTCTAATGCCTTACCTTGTTTGTTTCTTTATCTATTTCTTTGTTGATTGTTTGTTTCTCCTACAGGAACAGAAGCCCCACGAGGGCAGAGGTTTTTTGTCTGTTTTGTTTTATGCTGATTTGTTTTCGGCAGCACATTGAACAAAACACATTCTCTGTCCTTAAGGAACTCAGTCATTTTTCTTTTGTAATGCTGAAGAGTAGGTGAGCGAAATTTTGTCAATTTGGGAGTTAAAAAATATTGAAATCTTAAAGTCAGTCAATTTGCATTAAGACCTTCAATCTCTTTATTATGAGATTACTTGCAGAAGGTTTACTATAAGGATCAAAAATATAGTAATTATGAATCACTTGGAAAAATGCTTGCCACGTGATAGTCATTGCATTGCTGTTGGCTATTTCCCCTCCAAACTCTATTTGGAGTTTTTCTTATTTGTCTGAGTTATTTTCAGTTTAAAAAAAACTTACTTATGTTTTTAAAATACACAATATGGTTATATGATTCAAAAGTCAAAACTGTGTGGAAATTTATATCTTGAGAAACTTACATCTACTCCTGCCCCTTTCATTCATTCTCATCTACTTTGATAATCATTTTTTAAATTTCTCATTTATTCTATCAGTGACTCTTTATGCAAACAGACTCAAAGGACCTCTATCATTAGTAATATTATTAGTGAATCTTTTAATTTTAATTTTTCATATTTATATCTTATATATTTAAGACAGTATCTACTCTTTCCAAAGTTCCTTTTCTGAACCAGAGGAGACACAGTCAGTGACTATCCTCTGTTATTGGAGAGGCAACATGGCCTCTGGAGCCAGACTGGTTTGTGTTAAAGTTCCAGCTCTGCCACTTACAAGAGACATAGTTCTGTGAAGCTAGTCACTGTCTTTGAGCTAAATGTCTCCATTGCAAGGTGGAAACCATAACATTTACCTCTTAAATGGAATGCGGTAGCCCTGGAGTTGTGATGCTTGGATCTCTCAAGAGAGACTGCCCCCTCCATTAAGGGACAGCATGCCCCCTATCGGTAAAGACAGTGTAAAATCTCTCCCCTGCAAGGCAGCAGATGCCTCTTCAGGAGTTGCTCCACATTCTCTCCTGGCTGCAGGCCAATAGCTAGAATTAAATCTCAGTATAACCTGGCTGGTGATGAACTGAACCTAATAGAGGAGAGATTATATCCAAAGTAACTGCAAAAACTAGTTAGCATGTACTAGCTAGATTTAAGGGAATGTGCCTAAGGTTGAATTTTGAGGTTGCTTGATCAAGTAGGCCAAAACATAAGTCTGAATTTGCAAGAATTTATTTACTTCAGTGCCTTTTCTTAGAACATAGGATTTAACACTATAGCAAGGACCCTAGGGGATATGGCAAACTCGGTGTTAGAGTGGCTCCTAGAAGCCTGGGGAAAGTGAGGACCCCTGTCAAACAAAGTGGATCTGCCCAAATTTCCCAGGTAGATAGCAGAGAAAAGATGAAAAATCTCAGAGGAGTGGGCATGTTGGAGTGGATATATTTTGTAAGACCAGAAAACCAACCAGAGGATTATGTTGCCTGGAACAGCCTAGAGGACACATCATTCATTAAGGTGATCAAGAATACATCCATGGCAGGTGATTATGATGTATCCATGTAGGTTTGTTCCTGGTAACAAAGGTACCATTCTGGTGAGTGATATTGATAATGGGGGAGGCTATGAATGTGGGGGGGTAGGAGGTATATGGAAAATCTCTGTACCTTCCTCTCACTTTTCTTGTGAACCTAAAACTACTCTAAAGAGATAATCTTTTTTTTTTTTTAACAAAGAATGTGCCAATGCTCGAGGCATCAGCATCACTAAGAACTTCAATGGCGGCTCTCTTCTACAGGCCAGGGATGATGGGTGGAGAAGTGCTCACAGAGCTAGGTTCAGTAATAGCAAAGGGAATAGAGGGACCCAAAGTAATAGAGCCCATTTGGAGGGGCTTAATTGCCTGAAACCAGGGGATCACGGTTACCATAATGACTGGCAAGGATGGAGGGGCAGCCGAGGGGACTTGACTTGCAGGGGTTTTTGGAGATGGTTAGTTGTATCTCTAGGAGCAAAATAGATGGACAGTAAGGGAGCCCCTTCACATTTACATACAGTAAAGGGTAAAAATAAGGAAGCATGAGTCTGAAGGCAGTCACTCCTATAAAAAGTCACCATCCTTTGCTCAGCTCAGGGACCTGAACAAATTTTCTGATATGAAACCCATTGACTAAAGAGATGACAGTTCGAGGAGGAAGGATGCTGCAACAATGCAGCAAGTATAGACTATAGAGATTCTTCCGGTCTTTGTGGCAGATTCTATGGTATGGGAGATGTTAGTGGTGAGTATTGATGCAGAGTGGCATTTATAAGCCCTAGAGGGAAAATTAAAACACAGGCCCATGGGTTCTGGAGCAAGGCTATGCTGTGTGCAGCAGAGGAGTACATGCCTTCTGAGAAACCACTCCTGCTATGTTGCTGAGCTCTGGTAGAGACAGAACTCTTGTCCATGGGGAAACAAATGACCATGCTTCAGAACTACCCACTATAAATTGGGTTCTGTTGGACCTGCCAAGTCATAAATTTAAACAGGCCCACCAGCATTCCATTGTAAGATGGATATGATACATCCTGGATGAGCCTGAGCAGGACCAGAGAGCACAAGTATGACACACAAGCAGGTAGTCCAAACTACCATGTCACCCACCACAGTTGCATCAGTGTCTCTCCCCCAGCCTGCAACTATGGCCTGATAGGGTTGTTCCATATAACCAGCTGAAAAGGGAAACAAAGCCTGAGTTTGCTTTATGGAAACATCAGTTTGATATGTGAGTGTAAGTTGAAAATTGACGTTGACTGCATTACAATAACTTTCACGGGTGGCTCAGAAATTGAGTGGAGAGGGAAGTCCTTCCCAATAGGTAGAGCTGAAACAATGCACCTGGTTATCTACTTTGTGGGGAAAGAAGAATGGCCTGAGGTGAAAACATAAAAATTCTTGGGCAGAGGCCAATGGCCTAGGACTGGAAAAGAAAAAGATTAGAGTAGTGAAGTAAGGAGGTTAGGAGTAGAAGTTTGTGGAAGATTTTTGTATCATAAGTCAATGCCAACAAGAAATCATCATTCATTGCAGAAGTACTGAATAAGCAAGTAGACAAAATAATTTGGCCAATGTCTTTAGCCAGCCTTTGTCATCACCATCCCAGAACTGGCATGATGG
Source organism: Equus przewalskii (assembly GCF_037783145.1). Lineage (NCBI taxonomy): Eukaryota > Metazoa > Chordata > Mammalia > Perissodactyla > Equidae > Equus > Equus przewalskii. The sequence goes on from NC_091849.1 coordinate 55,386,186, forward strand.
GCAAGTAGACAAAGCAGTCGCAGTGGCAGAGATGCAGGCTACGCATTGGCCCTATGGCGTGAATTCCCATTTACCAAGGCTGATCCAGCTATTGCCGCCTCTGAAGGCTCAACCTTCCAGTAACAGATGCCAAATGAACATTGATTAACAGTTCAGTTACACTGGGGTTGCTTCATTCTAGCAGGGCCAGGAGTTCATCCTCACAGTGATAGATACCTATTATGAGTCTAGGTATGCTTATGCATTTGGCTTTCCTTCCCAGAGAGCTTTAGTCAGCACCACTATCTGGAGGTTTACTAAAAGGCTGATCGACAGGCATGGAATCCCTCATAACAGCATCCAACAGGGGAACCACTTCACCACAAATGCGGTATAGGAAGGGGCCGAGGACCACAGGATCCACTGACTGAATCACATGCCACACCATCCAGAGGCAATGGATGTCAGAGAATGCTGGAATGGCCTTCTAATTGCACATTTGGCAGCTTGATGGCAAACTGTGCAAAGATGGCTTGCTATACTTAAGCACATAATATACACACTAAGTCATAGGTCTAAATAGGAAGAATATATGTGCCCAAGAACCAGGGGGTAGAAAAGGAGTGGTGCCACTTACCATCTGCTATTACTTCTGATGATCCACTGTGGGACCTCGTGCTTTCCATTAGAGGTCCTACTCTGCAAAGGGGCAAACTCTTGCCAAAGGAAGCAGCAGAGGTCCCATTAAGCTACAGGCTATAGCTGCCACCTTGGTAGTTTAGATTCTTTGTGTCCAGAAATCAGCAGGTAAAGAGAGGAGTCACCATCTTTGCAGGAGTAATTGAATCTGATTTCCAGAATGAGGTAAGGCTGCTTTTGCTATGAGGGAGGCAGACAGGAATTCATGTGGAATCCAGATGATCCACTTTGATGCCTTGTGAAATTCACTTGTTCAGTTTTAATAGTAATGGACATACGCAGCAGTCCTAGTTTGAGAAAGGTCTGATTACCTAGGGCTCAGACCAATCAGGAATGAGTTTTTGGGTTATAGCACCAGGTAAAGTAGCAAGACCTACAATTATCGCTCAAAGACTAACTGTAGTGACAGGGCTATAATTTGCTCTCCTAACAGGGCACTTTTAAGGAAGAGAGATCCATAGGAATGAAGGGATCATTCCTGAACAATTCTGGAGAGACTTCATGAGACATACAAGGGATGGACTGTGGTGGTCATGGAAATGTGTCACTCAGATTTCCTTGAGTGATACACTCAGAAGAGTAGTGGCAAACAGCCTCTAGTTGCTACACTTTTAGGCTCCATCACAGTGTTCATGAAAAGCCTGTACTCTCCCTGGGGTGCCTGGAGTCCATAACTGAGATAACAGAGCTATGCAAGCCAGGTAATTCTTGCCCGTCACCACTCCACTTGCGGGCAATCTTTGCTTTGGCACTGTACTGCTCCCCTGCCCAAGGTTTCCTCCCTCCTTTGCTCCTCTCATAGATGTCAGACCTGCATTGGAATCTGAAGGCTCTTCCTGCTCCTGCTTCTCCTCTTTATCCTCTGCAGGCATTTCTCCCAGCAAATTGCTTGCATATCTAATTCTGTCTTGTCATCTCCTTCTCACATGATTAAGACTGAGACAGCAGATAATGCCTATGGAAGTTCTAATCATTGTGATTTGAATTAAGCACTCGAAAAGGTTTTTTTAAAAGTCCTTATCAGTCAGTGTATGTTTTCCTATGTTGCAGAGATTGCTTACATCTTTTCTTTTTTTTGGTGAGGAATATTGGCCCCGAGCTAACATCTGTTGCCAATCTTCCTCGTTTTGGTTGAGGAAGATTGTCACTGAGCCAACATCCATGCCAATCTTCCTCTACTTTATATGTGGGACGTTGCCACAGCATGGCTTGATGAGTGATGTGCAGGTCTGCGCCCAGGATCCAAATCTGTGAACCCCAGGCCACTGCAGAGGAGTGTCTAAACTTAACCACTACACCACTGGGCCAGCCCCAGAAACTGCTTATTTCTTAAGCCACTTTCTGATACCTCCTAACCATTGGAGCTATAAACATTTTGCATCTATATAAGGTTTGATTATGTAAAAAAACATATTACTGTACTGTATTTATTAATTTGAAAATAGAATATTCATCTATAATATTTGCCCTGTGTCCATAATCTATTATAGAAGTATAAAGAAGCAAAATTCAAATACACTATATTTTATAATATAATATATCCATTTTCTGCCTATAGATATCATACTATAAATTAAGGCACTTTCTTTCCAAAATTCATCTCTCATCATTCAGAAGTTGGGTAACAAATAGTCTAAATAGAAAAAATATTTTATGTAGTTTTCAGTTGTGCCATTGTCATGGAACAAGAGAAAAAAGACACTGTTTTTCATGTGGATAAAATGATCCCCAAAGGCAAATACAAGTAGGTATTGTCACAGGTGTACAGCGTGGGTGAGGGGTTGGTCTTCCACTACTTCTTAGCTGACAACTGCATAATCCGTGACAATGAATTGAAATGAGAACATGTCAAAATAGAGTAATTACAGTTAAGAGTACCTGATATTCAGTGCAGAAAATAAAGAGAACATTAATCATGCTGACCTTGTCACTTTTGCATTTGTCTAACATGAATGAAGTATTTAAGTCACTGCTGTGTCAACTACGGATTTACATATCTTGTAGATCACATTTTCTTTAGGAATTGTTTTAGACACTTGCAAAGGATATATATTTTAGACATCTGCTTAAGAAAGAAAATGCAGAAAGAATTGTTTCTCTTCAAGCTAATGTTAGCATCAGACTAAGCATTGATTTCTTTAGAAACATATGCTGTTTTCATTTGTGTTGCTTTTCTCATGCTTATGCTCTTGTCAAGGACTCTGCCCCCAACTGTAGCCCTTGCTGAGGAGCTGTGAGCACTGAACTATACCATGTGACCTTTCACTTTGTAGCCAGTCACATCTCTAATCCTCGTTTTCCTCTCTCTTCAGCCTGCTTTGGAGTTTCAACTGTCTGCTGGAGATTCCACCTAAAAGAGCCTCGAGTTACTTCAAATTCATTCTGTTGTGTAATAAAGAATGTGGCTGAACTTTGTCCATGGTTCTTAAGATCCTCTAAAGCCTTGGATTTCCCAAGTGATAGGAGTGTCCTTGTTATTTATAGGGAGCCCCTGGGTTTATGCAAATGAGATGACTCATGCATTGCCTCTAAATAGTTTATGCCAACACAATGAGTGAGGACGAGGACGGGTGCTGGCCACGTGAGAAAGACCAATCATGTGATCAGGGGTTGGGGCTTTGAGTCCTGTGATATCAGTCTGACCGCTGGGGAGAAGTAGGGGGCAGCAGATCGAGTTCAATTTCTTAGCCAATGATTCAATCAATCCTGCCTATGTAAGGAAACTCCAGTAAAAATTCTGTACAGTAATGCTCAGTTCAGCTTCCTGGTTGATGACACATGTCGATATGCTGAAAGGGTGATACATTTTGAAGACACAGAAGCTCATGTTTAGGAAGTTCCCAGATCTTTCCCTATAGGTATGTTTCTTCATTTGGCTGGTTCTAATTTTTATCCTTTATAATAAAACCTTAGCGTTTTCCTGAATTCTGTGTCATTCTCATGAATTATCAAACCTGAGGGGTTAGTGGGAACCCCCAAATTTGTAATCAGTTGATCCCCAGTGTGAGTGGCCTAGGAACCTACAGCTTGTGGCTGGAGTCTGAAGTGAGGGCAGCCTCATAGGGGACCGTGCCCTTAACCTGTGAAGTTTGACCTAACTTGGTTTATTAGCATCAGAACCACATTGCGTGTTCTTTAAATCCTAAAGCATAATTTTCTCCAATAGCCAACCAATTTATCTGCTGAACTTTCTATTTCTCTTCCCACATTATTAGCCATTCAGCCCAATTTCTTCTTCCTTCATAACATTTCTCATATGCATCTCTCTTAGTTCATGTCCCACGTCACGTGTATCCCTTTTTGCCTGGGCTGTTTCAATACAGTGTACACTGGTCTACCCTCATTGCAATCTCTTCCGTATTGTTCAAACTTCTCTCTCTTACCTTCCCCTGAGGCTCAAACACCTTTTTGAGAGATGTCTGTTTAGTGTCCACTGCACACCTCTCAAGAAGCAAGCGCTCACTTGTTTGTTGAATAAATCTCTCCCTGCTGTCCAAACTCCATAGCTCCAAGTTGGTCCCCAAAGTTGGTCCCACCACATCTCTTGTGTGTACTCTTTTACTTCCATAAATGAATCGTTTGTTGCAACTCAATTAGTTTACTTATTACTTTGGTTGCAAACAATAGGGTCCATCTCCATTCCATTGAACAAACTGCATGTCTGAAATGCTCCCTGCTCCCTCTCCATTTGTGTAGGCTCCATCTCCTCTGTGAGCCTTCTTGGGCTTCCCCATTCCTCAGGGATTGCTCTCATCTCTAAATTCTCTTAGAGCATATTGTATGCATATTATATGTATTGTATGCAGTTCTCATTTGGCTCTTACTCTGGCCCGCCCAGGATTTTCAGTTATTTTTTTATTATTCCATGTTCTTTTGAAAACTATAGCATGGTCTTGTGAAAATAAGCAAATGTGATATAAATTTTTTGTGATCTCAAGGACTAACATATGTAAAAGATACATAAACTTTTCAGTTTTGCTGTAGATTTTCTTTTCTTCTGTCTAAATAGCACAAGCAGTCAAGTTGATCTGTAAAAACCACGAAGATGGGGAAAATACCTTGGCTTTTAATTCTGAAGCTATTCTAATCAACCCTATCATTTAAATGTCCTTGAAACTTTAAAGGGAATACTATCCATACTGGCATGCTTGTAGCCAGAATTACAGAGAAACTGATATTCGTTTGCTGTCCTTAAATAGGGCATTTGTGATATTCCGCTTATTTGTCTAATCCAAACTTTTCTCACCTGAATCTCCAAAGTCAACAAAGTCTCACATTGCCCACCAAGTAACCCAACAAAAAACACACTTGCAAGCATAATAGGGTGGCCCTCCTGTTTCCAAACAGGGAAGGAACCATGCCCCTAGCATTATTTAGGGACTACAATGTTTGCAGGCAGATTTGCAATCCTGAATCTGGCGTATCTTCTTACACTGCCGTATGCCTGTATATAACTGAAGACTAAATATTGGCATTCTTTAAGTTTCTTATTTTGTGGCACAGACAGAAAAAGCAGGACTCCAGTCTCAGTAATCAAGAAAGATAAACAATTCAGCATTCATTTAATAGAGACATGCCTTGGGGAGAAATGGTCTTTTTGTGAGAAAACACAACCTTTAAAAAAAATCAAATCCTAGAAGTGACCGCAGGGGGTTTACTAAGCCTTTTGGGCAAATGGGTTCTGGGGCATGAGGTCTATGTTTGCTTGAAAGAGGTTTATATGTTCTGAGACTGACTGATCAGTAATAATACTGAAAAACTAGGATGTTATAAAACAGAATTTTAAAGTACAGCACATCTAATCTGTGAGTAACGATGAACGTGTTTGATAATAAAGATAAAGGGAATTGTGAAAACTTACTTCTCTGAAAAGTCTTCTCTAATAAATTTCAAATTTCCTTGTAAGATTCCACATTATTTTTACTTACTGTCAATGGAAATACATTTTTCCAGATCTTGCTTTGTCAAATATAATCTTGTAGCGGTTCCATATTCCTACACCTGAGTTAATGGTTTCTATCAAATAGCACTTTCAACCATTTACAGTCTGTGGGTCAATACACATTTAAAAACACTCAGTAGGAAATTTTAAAATCAACTCCTAGCAACTCAAAGGGATAATAAAACTGTGTACTGATATAACGGTCTATAAACTGAGATGGTGACTGAAAAGTTCAGTTATTTTTACTTTCTTATTCCTGCCTCTTGAATTAGTTGTTAAGCATTATATTGAACTGGTGAGAAAGACTGGTCGAAAAGAATGTAGACATGTACGTATTTTAAACACTTGTTTATTTTCAACTTTTACAGATGCATGATTGGGTCTGGTAACTGAAGATCACACTTGGACCAAAGTTGATTTCAGGAGTGAAAAGTAGAGCAAAAACATAGGAGAATGGCTGATTTCTGGTGAAGGCCCCCAGCTCTAACTACTGGAGGTTCCAGTGTCTTCCATGATGAACAGGATTGTCTTTGGAGGAATGTGCCTGGAACCAAATCAGAGGTACATGATTGAGAAAAGGTTCTTGGGAAATTTCTCAACAATAAAGGGTTGAATTATGGCGACAGTGAGGTGTATGCTTACAGAGCAGAGTAAATTCTGGAATGATGCCTGAAATGAGGAAGTGTAGAATAGGAACAGTGGAGAGGGTTGTGTGTCTTCCGGGTCCTCAGACATTGGGCCAGAGAAGAGAGTGGCCAGGAGACAGTGGCAAGAGTGGTGAGCAGGGAACAAATTTCATCATATCACCAAGAGGGAAGAGCTGGACTCTATGTATGGGGGATATAAACTGTCCCAAAGAATGACATCTTAGAGTTTGGTGCATGTTTCCAGGGCTGAGGTGAGTGATGGAGTCTTATGTCAGGATTCTGCAGATACTGCCTATTTGTCTATTTTGATTCTGTGGCTTTTTAGACTCCTTGGTGAGAGGCCGTATTGCTTTAGAAACAAATTATTTTAAGTTTCATGTTGGGAGCCCCAAGTCACATCTCTTCCTTTCTTAGATGAACATCTGACTGTTTCCAAGGAAGTGACATCTGATCCCAGTTTAGGAGGTGGGAAGAAAGAGAAAGAAAGAGAAAGAGGGAAAGGCAGCATTTTAAGCAGAAGATACACATCAGTAAGTTTTCAGTATCAGAAACACAATACCTAATTCAGGAAATGTCCTTCATTCATCAATCTTTTCTGAGCACATCCTGTCTGCCAATAACTTGGTAGGTTTACAGCTATAAAGATCAATAAGATATCTTTATGCTCACAAGAAATTCACATCCTAATGGGGGAAATAGACAAATAAGCAACAAATGATAAAGTATATTCCATTCTCTGATGGATTTGCTGGAGGTACTCTGGGAAGAGAGGGGTACCTAACCCACATTAGGGACAAGGGGGAAGGGTCAGAAAATATTTTTTAAAAAATAGTGGCTAAACCAGGTTTAAATATCAAATATATGTGCTTGTGACTTTGTGTAGAGGTCTGTCTGTTGAGTTGTGACAAGTAATCATATCAGTGGTACTCAAAGATGAGATGGTATTGGGCCATTGAATGTCAAACAAGAGAATTTTGATTTAATAGAAATGGGAGGTCATTTAAATTTTTAAGCTGGGAGCAACAATATGGCGGAAATGCTTCTAAGGCTTTCTGTCAGGAGGGCAATCAGGTGAGAGGGGATTGGAGGCAGGGAAGAAACCTAGCAATTTGTTTTATCAACAACTTAAGTGTGAGGCAATGAAGACCTGAATCTAGGATGGTGGTTATGGAGAAAGCACAAATTGTGGGAATGTAAGTCTGAACTCTGAGTTTGTCTCAAATGTTTTTTCCTCAGGAATGGCCATTTGATTGAAACTAGGGAAGAGAAGATAACCATAAGTCAATGAAGAAAAGAACCCAACCAACTAGTTCAACGACTGCAAAACTCTCTGAGCTATAAATACAGGATTTGAAAGAGATGTGCAAATGGATGTACACAGAGGAGGAGGTAAAAGTTGGTTCCCAGATGCAGGCATTAGTGTCCACTTGCATGCCCATTGATTCTTTTAACAGTGCTGCTGCCACTGCTTTTTCAGCATTATGAAAATGTTCTATAAGGAAACAGGAATGACGATGTTTGTGAAAAGACTGGCACCAAATAATGTAAGCATGGCCAAGAGAAATTTGTTAGTTAAAATAGATTTTAATATACCTAGTAGTAATATACTAAAAATTATTTTAATACCAAATCATCTTTAGAGAAATAAGTGCTCTGTGACACTCAGGATAGTCATGGTATTAGAATGAAGCCAACACAAAATAATCTGTCATGATAAATATCGCAGAGAAAAGGAAGAAGAAAATACTTAATGAGCACTCATGGTGTTCCAGACATTGTGCTAGACACTTTACTAGAACAAAAATATTTCTTGAATTAGAATGTGTGCATATCACATTTTATCATTTTAGTTGGGAAGTTTAATGGAAGGTTCATCCTAACAAATAAAGTTATAGCATAAACAATCTTGAAAAATAGAGTAAATGTAAATATTCAGATCAAATTAAAAAACATTTAGGCAATTGATTGTGAATGTCATGCTCTTGATTATGTGTGTTTTCTACCTATGTTTATACCTAATTATATTTGTTCGTGCCTATGCTCTAGGTTCAGCCCCATGAAGATGGTAAATTTTGATCTCCCTGTTGGTAGAAGCTACTTTCTGACGGTCATTTTTCTCAGGCATGGATCACTTCAAATTCATCACTGCCACAAGAAAATTAACAAAGCAGACATCTTACAGATCTCAGTTCTCAATAATCATCTCCACGTATGAAGGTCAGTGTGCAATTGCGCAAATATAAATGAAAATCAATATTCTCCTTTCTTAAACATTCTAATTTATCTCTGAGTTATCTCTTTTGAAGTATTCATAATTTGAGGTAAAAAAAATGAACTCAGTAAAAGCCTATTTGGAACAAAATAAATTACCCTTTTGATATCCAGTGCAGCAACCTAGTATTTGAGTAAAACAGAACTTCACAAAAGCTTAATATATTCAGAATTTGACAAAGTGTGACCCATTTACTGAAGCAGAAAATGCACCATAGGTACTTCAGTGTTTACTTTTTTTCTTCCAAAAGCAGATAAATCATATTTACCAGCCAAAGAAAAGAACTGCTTTTAGACTTACTTATTTAGGGTGAAAAAAACAAGAATTTTGACTAAGAAAGATACTCCCAAAATAACATGTGGTGGGTTTTAAGGGATTTTCACAAGAATGTCAAAATACGGGAAATATTTGAAGAATTTATGTAAAGTAAGCTAGTAGTTACCTTAGCTCCCTTCAGTCCCTTTAGATACCAGGAGGATATGGAACACTTAATAGAAGCCACATGTGCATGTTGCATTTTTCATAGGACACTTCTAAGACTTCTGTCAGGATTTTAAATATACTGGAAAAAGAGTAAACAACATCACAATACAAAACCCTTACTCTGGCTTGTTCTCCTAAGTACTCCTCTCTATGGCAGCACTTTTTATATTTTTCCACATGTACCAGTTTAATCGTCTCTCTTCTCCTAGACTGTCAACTCCTTGAAATTGGGGAGCTCTGTCTTCGACACCTTCACGTGCCCGGTCCCTTGTACTGTGCTTAACACATCATTGATGCATCAACAAATGTTTGCTGAATGTAGGAATGAAGAAGTCAAACCGGAGCCCACGGACAATTCTTTATAAAAAGAGTATATATTAACATACAGATAGACATACTTTTATATTAATCAGGTGTTTAAAATAGATGAATATGATCACTGATTATGTTTAAATACCTTATTCTTCCAAAAAAAACTTATATAAAAACTCATTTATATCACTTAACAGTTTTATAAAATACCAAAAAAAGCATGCAATTGTAATTAATGTTACTTCAAAAATTCCAAGTGGTGAACATTGTGTTCATGAGCTAAGAGAATGACTGAAAGATTTTATGTCTCGACTGCATTTGTAGATTTCTTGATCTTTCAGACTTTTTAGATCTATGCTTTAAGCCAAAGTCAGAAGTGGGACTAAAATTGAGTTTTGTAACAATCTAGATATTTTGTCTTTTTATTCAATTCAACATAAATTCAAAATTATACGGAAGGATTAGAACAGGTTTTCGAAGGCAGCTCCTTCATTCATTAACAGTCACTCCCAGTGGCCTGATGGAAGAGACCACATGTGGCCAGAATGAGTTGTGTACACAACGCTACAGATCAAATTAAGAGAAAAAAAATAGAAATAGCTTTTGGGACCCTAGAAAACCACTTCCAGTCTAAAGCCACAAGGGCAGAAATGATCAATAATGGTAGCTATTTGGTTCATTCATTTCTTTTAATGAACACACTCACAACTCACTAAAAGCACTCTCACAGGACTGAGATGGATTTCAATTCTCTGGTGACAGAAATAGAACCTTTGATAAAACCTGCAGGGAGTTGCATTGCTCCCCACCGCCTTCCTCCCCTCATCTTTACAACTTGATGCTAACTCAGAAGAGTATGTCATCTTGGTACAGACTGACAAGCAGTTCGTTCATCTGCAACTATTAGGAAAATTCTCTCCATGATTCTTAATGCAATTTATTTTAGGAAAGCATCCCAAAACTGTGGATCCGTTTCAAATATGTAGAGTCTGGCAAATGCAGGAATAAAGCCCTCAAGAAAAAATGGGCACTGAGCTGGTTTAATCAATTTATTAATATTCAATGAGATCATTTCCATTTCTGTAGTCACTGCCCTAGTTCAAGTAAGCATTAATTTGTATCTAATAAAGTGCCATTAATACTGTGGATATATATAAATTGCTTTTGATAAATGAACAACATCTGGATTATTGCAGCAGCCTCTTAACTTGCCTCACTTATTCAAGTTTCTTCCAATTATTATCTATTTTATATCTAACTGCCAGAAAAAAATCTCTCTTGAATTTTCACCATATTTAATTCTCTGCTTATGAAACTAGATTTTGCTTATTTAATAAAATCAAAGTTCTTGTGCCTGAGATGAAATTTTCTCCATCAGTTTCCCTAGGTTCTCATTTCTTATTATCCAGTTGATTTCTTATTACTTCACTGCATCTGTATTTTTTCAAAAAGTGCATTTTAATTTTTTGGTATCTACCAAATATAGTTGTAACCTCAAAAACGTAAGTTTAAGAACTTCTAAAGTAAATATACTAGTCTGTTGGCAAACAAAGAATAAAAGGTCTCTGTGATTTCAGAAAATGCCCCTTTCTTGGATCCAAGTCAGGGATGACTTGGGCAAGAATGAAAGAAGATGTGGGGTGAAGAGGGAAGGATGATTTGCAAGGTCTTTCTCTCTCTGACACTTGCTTCCCTTTCTCCCCATGTTTAATAACATATTGTCTGTACATGAGAGGTTTTCACGTTCAAAGAGTAAACCTTTTCAGAGCAAATGAATAGTATAGTTACTGATCAAGCGTAAATTTACTAAGTACACATTTTAACCCTTTAGATGGAGTTTTTGGGGGTTTTAGTACTGTATTTGCCTATCACATGCAACTGAATTATGTCTTGTTCTAACATTTCATATTGTAAATGGGGATAAACTTAGACAGAAACTCTCAAAAGGTGTGGGAGAGAAGAGAAGACATAAAAATCTGTTAGTATGGTAAGAACCGCAATGTGGATAAAAATTAATTTTAGAGATCTTCATTCAGCAGACAAATGGTGACTACATTTTCTGTGTCAGCCCTTGGAATTTAAATGGAATGCTTTTCTTCAAAAGGATTATTTAAACATCTAGATTCATAGTTTCTAGGTCACTAGAGAGTTATTGTTGAGAATATCATCTTTGTCTTCACCACTCTGCAACATCGTTACAACTTTCCACTTCAGGGAGCCCCAGAGAATCAGGGCTCACCTGCCAATCAGCTCTATCAGGAAGCGTCAGCTCTACTATGAGAAACAGTTTCAACAACAATTCATGAGATCAAAATAGGAGCAAGTTATAGTTTACTTCTTCACTTGTTTTTCCTCTCTCATACCATGTTGGCAAACACACGTATCACAAATATATCCTCTAATTTCTGCCAAATTATGCCCTTAACTGAGTCACAGACCTAAAATGGACTTTCTCATTCGACCAAATCATTCGGCCCAGAAGTGTCATACTAACATTTCCAAAATGATGCTTCATTAATTTCACTTATCTGTTCAGATGGCCTCCCTACAAAATGAAAAACATTCTCTTTATTTTATATTCAAGGACCTCTGTAATTTGATTGCTTTTTACTTTATCGGTTTTTTCTCTACTAACCACCTCCTGAAGACCGAATGCTACATGACCCTTGAACATAATTTATACTTGTCCACTTGGTTTCTCATCTCCATTTTAGTCACTTTCTCATTATCGTCTCTAATCCTGAAATGCTCTCCTCTTCCCCACCTACTCATATCAACCCCCCGCCCCTCTGTGGACCTCTCTTGATTTCCCCAACCAGAAGTTAGCTTTATTAGCAAAATGCACACAGGACTTGCCATCTAATACAATGGTTCAAAACTGCAGGCTATTTCTCACTCAGTCCTCAGTAGACATTTGGCAATATCTGGAGATATTTTTGATTGTCACAACTGCGGACGTGCTATTGGCATCCAGTGGGTGGAGGTCAGGGGTGCTGCTAAACGTCCCACAGTATGCAGGACAGCTCCCCACAACTAAGAAAGATCTGAGCCAAAATGTGAACAGTGATGCTGCTGAAAAACTCTAACTTGATCCATTTTGACACCTCTATTCCAATCCTGACTATAATTTTACTTCCGCATGCATGTTAATCATCCATGCTAGAATCTAAACCTCTGGAATACCAGGACCACACTTATGCACAATTTTATTCCCTCAAAAGTCTGGCACAAAGTCTGGTATATGTGGGCGCTCAAAAGTATTTCAAAGTCTATATGATATGGAATAATTGGATCACCATTTATTAAAGAATAAGTATGCAAGAAGAAAATACTTACCAATCAAGCTATAGAAGTTCAATGTCTACTTTCTTTGAAGGCTTTGGTAATTCAGCTGTCATTTGAGGATCTTTTAATGATGAAAATCAATTAGCATTACGCTGGTAAAGAGAGAATTTATGGGTCAACATATATATGTTGTTGATAGGCAAAAACCCCCCAAAACAACCCCAGACATATTACAAACTTCATTGAATTTCCAGAGTAGATGAAAAGTGTAGAGTCTGAGGTTTGTAGGTCTGGAATATAGGTCTTTAAAAGAATCATCTTCTATCTCTCCTACGGTAGATTTTTTGAGTTGTTGTTGTTGTTTTATACTATGCCATGAACAATTAATCCTTGCTGTATAAATATCTCTCAGCTGCTGGCTACTGTGCATTGGTTATATCAGTTCCAATTTGTTTGCGTTTCTCTAAGTGGAGCATCTAGCTGTTGGGCAAAACAAAACATTAAATTATCTTGCCAACTTTCTATAAATATTTGAAAGTGATTGTTATTTGAATACACAAACAATTTTTTAAGTTTCCTTATGAAAAGAGCTGATGTACTATTAATGGAATATCTGTTTCCACCATGTCCAATAATCTCCAATAAGCGGAAAAATGAATGGAGCTAACAGCTCCCTGCTCTAGAGGACAGTGTTCGAGCTTTTCAGCTGTTTAGCCATTCAAGATCCTCTCAAATCTGCCCCCTGCTTACCTGTATCTCTCTCACAAATATCCTGCTTCAGCTGAATTATTTCACTTATAATCCCTTGAATGTATCTCTTACTTCCCTCATCTCCAGGGTTTATGGTTTTGTTTTTGGTGTTTTTTTGTATGTTTTTCAATTATAGAATGTATTCTCTCTTTTCACTCCTTTCCCAGCCCAACTTCCTCTTGAATTGCTGGTCACTCTAAACCATCCATCTCACATGCCAACTTCTCCAAAAAGACTCCCTTCATCTTCCAAGCTCTGCCCCTGCCTTTAAAACTACAGCATCTTCTCCCACTTAACTTCTACTGCCATGTTTTTGTCATTATATTTGTACATTGTTATTTTTCCTTTTCCTCCAGGTTGTAAAGTCCTAGTGGTAGGGACCATGATTTACAGACATCTTTGAATGACACTCAGCACCAGTTCACTGTCCTGTACATAGGAGTAGCTGTTTATTATACAGGAGTGGAACAAATGTTGAATGAATTACGGTTTTGCTTTAGAAGTAGAAGAGAGTGTGGCAATCTGGTTTTAAAATATGAAATGAAGCTTGTTTTTCCAATAAATAAATGTCAAGAAAAATTGGAGTGAGGATGGTTATAGACATAATAAGCAAAAGTGATGTGAGGACCTTGTTTGGATACTGATTTGAACAAACTAACCATAAAGGAACATCTTTGACATAATTCGAGAAATGTGTATATGGAATGGGTAACAGACGATATTAAGGATGTTTGGTATGACAAAAGCACGCTGATTATGTGAAAAATAGTTCTTAACAGTTAGAAATGCACACTGAATCATTTACAAATGACATGTTTGATATTTGATTTAAAATATCCCAATAAAAAGTATGAGATATAACTAAAAAAATGCAACAGTTTGCAAAATACTGATCATTATTAAAGCACAGTGAGGATATATAGTCTTCATTATACTATATCTCTCTAATTCAGTGTAAGCGTAAATATTTCCATAAAAGAGTTCAAATATATATAAAGTAAGTGCTGTCGGAGAATAACCTTACAGTCATTCTTACAGGAGGGAAGTATTCTTTCAGTCATTTAAGACATTAACTACAAGAGACTCTAGTAATTTGAATGACTTTTAATTCTACAATGTTTACCCTAACACTTAGAATCACTTCAACATGTGAAAACATTACTTCGGTTGCACAATGTCTTACTCCCTTGTATGTCACAGAAGACTACTGGGTGCTTAGTGAGTCTTGCTTTTCACCCTTCTCTAAGAACCCCATTTTTATTATTTATAACTGTCTAGCTTGAAGGAGGTTAGAGTCAACACAACAGCCAACCATTGATCCAAAATGTCTTACTCTCATATCCTGAGAATGACCAGCAGCCCTTTAAATATTTTTTTTTTTCTTTCCTAGCTGAACTAGATCCACTCATTGTCATCAGTGTCATGGAAGAGAAATGACATGAAGAAAACTTTCCTTTAATAGACATACCAGGATTAGGTAAGTTGATAGAGAAATTGTGGACATGACCAAGTAGCAAATGCTAAAGAAAGATGACAAAGTCAGAAAAACAGATGAATTGTTGACTTGAACACTAGACTTTACTATTGTCAAGCCTTTCTCTCAGACTCATTCCTTTCTTCCCATCTTTGTTGCCACTTTCCTAGAAAAGCTCATCTTTATGACTCCTTCAGGTGATGACTCAAAACCTCTAAAAACCCTTGGCTACCTTCATTAGCATGCTCCAAACCATCCCCCAAAAGCATAAAATCTAAGTTATATTCTTGAGTTTGAGAAAGAAACACAAACTCTAAAGAGGTCCTCTACCCTCCCGGCTCTCAACCACCGTTATGCCCTTCCTTCCATTGCCAGAGGTGCACCTTCATTTTCTTATAAGTTACTTCAAGAGTTTTCCAATAGGTCTTTTTGCTTCTAATTTTTTCTCTCTCCAACACACACTAACAGATGCTTCCAGAATCGGCTTCCTAAAATATGGCACTTATGACATCATGTTCAAAAGCTTTCAATGGCTCACCACTATCTATCAAATAAAAGTCCATTCTTGTTCCCTCAGCATTTCAGGCCTCACAAACCTGTCTGGAGTCTACATTCTAATTGTGACTTCTTTCAAGCATTTGAAACTGTAAACCAACGGAAATAATTGCACTTCCCTGAAAATAAATACCCTACACTTTTGGGTCTCCATTCTTTAGCTTGTTAGTGTTATTATTACTTAACACATCTATTTCCATACATTTCTGCTTGAGACTCCTCCAATTCTTCTTTCATCATGCTTTAGCATAAAGTCTTTTCTGGTCCATGTCAGAATCAGCCTCTCTCTCTGTAAGTTTCTACACCTCTTCATGGGTATCTTTCTTGGGATATTTCCTCTCACTGATTTAAAAACATGGTATGAGCTTCATTTCTCCAATCAACCAGAAGCTTTCGAGAACAGAACTTACTGTTTCATCTTTGTGTCCCTAGCCTTTGGCACAGTGGTCTGTGCTTAGGATATGTTTAGTGAATACTGGTTAAATTGCTGGTAGAAAGAATACTAAAAGTTCTATGCAACAATCATTAGAGATAAAGGCAAAGCAATGTTTTCACAGATTTAAAATATTATGATGTTTAAATTCTAGTTATTAAGAAAATTATCACCAATTAATTGGGGCTGTGCTGGGCTTTAGGCTAAGTGCATTCTTTGCATTGTCACATTTAATCCTCTCAATTCAATAACTTCTTAGATGAGGAAATTGAGACTTGGGCAGATGAGGTAATTTGTCGGTACATGGTCTATCTGACTTGAATTCAGGTCTGCTTGAAGTCAAACCTAGTCACTTGTCTATTCTTAACTGTGCCTGGGAAGCCCTAGGGTTTGGAAGACATAACTCAAAGGCCATCTCAAGAGACTGAACAAAAGACGCAGACAGATGGTGTTCCTGTTCCTCATCCCCTACTTCAATGACAGAAGCTTCTCTTCGGTTTTTTTTTTTTTAAAGATTTTTTATTTTTTCCCCTTTTTCTCCCCAAAGCCCCCCGGTACAGCGTTGTATATTCTTCGTTGTGGGTCCTTCTAGTTGTGGCATGTGGGACGCTGCCTCAGCGTGGTCTGATGAGCAGTGCCATGTCCGCGCCCAGGATTCGAACCAACAAAACACTGGGCCGCCTGCAGCGGAGCGCACGAACTTAACCACTCGGCCACGGGGCCAGCCTCTCTCTTCGGTTTTTTGCAGTGAAATTTTTATTTTTTATTTTTACCTGAAAGGTGGGACACTGACTTTCTTATTTTCATTATTTCCTTTATTACTTCTTGTCTTATACCCAAGGATTTCACATATTAATTTGCTCGTAGGCATTTAAACATAAAAGCCCTGACAACATTAACAAGTTGCATTTACTTCCCCAAAGTAGGCTGTCATGAGCCTGTGTGCCTATTTAAACAATGCCGTCATCTTCTAACACATATGTTCTGATCCACTTTTATAATTTCTAAGTCTCACAAGAAAATCAATTTCATTACTTGATAGTTTCTATTTCAATTTGTTCCAAAGTGTTTTGGTTTTTTCCAGAAATTCTTCAACCCTGAAAGGATGAGATTATTGTGAGGATACTTAAGATATAGTTCTTTATTATTTATTTTTAACTGAGATATAATTGACATATAACATTATTAGTTTCAGGTGTACAACATAATGATTTGATATCTGTAAATATTGCAAAATGATCACAGCATGGTGACTATGGTTAATAATCTATATTGCTCATTTGAAGGTTGCTAAGAGAATAGATCTTAAAAGTTCTCATCACAAGAAAAAAGATTTTAAAAAGCAATTTAAAAGATTATTTGGGTGATGCATGGCTCCCCACTGGTGGCCACTTAAAAGAGAGCTCATTTGAATTGTATAAATTCTGGTGTGTGTATGTGTATTCTGATATGTATACATATGCACATACATATATATGTACATATATATTTTGAAAAAATATATATTTAAAAAATTCATATTTCCCTGGTTACAGCTTATCTCATAAGTATCAGTTAACTAATGTATATCAGAAATTTGAAAAAAGATTTGAAAAAATAAATTTCTTCTGGGGATGAGGGAAACAGGAAATTTCATTAAGGAAATGTGGTATTTGGGTGCTCTGTGGAGCTTTGCCATGGGCGGATGGATAACCTTAGGATATTCCAAATTTAATATTTTCCCAAGCATTTTCTGGAATGCTAGCCCCACAAGCCACTATTGTATGTGGAAGGGGGAAAAGTGGAGATGGGTGCTCAGATGTGTTGGGAAGACTGCATCCCCTCCTGGAGACTTAGGAGCATAATAGTACATTAAAGGTTCAGAGACGTCTGTCAGGAGAAAAATGTTTAACTCTATGTTTCCAATTTATTTAATAATGGATTACCGTTATTTTCTTTAGATTAACTTGGATAACACCCCCAATTTCCCACGTAAGTAGAACTGTGCTATTTAGGCTGATGATTGTGATGGTCGTAGCATCTCTCATATTCCTTCCAATAAACACACATTTTTGTGTCTTGAACAGTTTCCTGTGTTTTTATTCAGTTTAATATTTACAAGTTGTATGATTATGGAAAGTTATTGAGTGTCTCTGAGCCTCAACCTCCTTGTTTGTAAAATAGGGACAGCCTAATACCTATTCATACGGTCTTGAGCGGACTAAAGGAGTCGGTCCATGGAAAGTGTGCAGAACTGGGTTCAGTTACTCAATAGAGGCATGATCCTGTAGACCAGCCAGAAAACATTCCTATTTCCACACAGTGGCAATCCTTCCTTTTGCTAGTCTCCAATTACAGGACTGTTATGTAAATGAACACATAATGCTGTAAATAGAGGTATTTATTCCTACAAGGAACACTAAGTAACAAGTTCCTTAACATGGCTTATGTGAGCCCTTCCAGATTCTGTGTGAGCCCTTCCAGATCTCGAGGAGCAGGCAGAGGCCTTCAGGGCCAGACACACACCATGTCTGCGCCTCAGAGGACAGCTGCCTTTTTTCTTCTGTTTTGCTTTTTGTTGGTTAAAAAAATACATGAACTTCTTTTCACCTATAGAGGATTATTTATTACATAAGAAAACAAAAATTTTACACGGGCATTATTCTGGGTATGCAAAAAGTACAGCATTTGGGAATTATAGAGAGATAATTCAATACATGCTGATGATTTATCCGTTTAAGAAGATAATTATTCTGGTTTCTTGAATTTACAAAGTGGTAAAGAATATGGCCTTTGTAATTTGGCTTTTGCTTGTGTTCAGAAAAGTCCCTGAGGTTCAATGGCAACCGGAATACCTTCACCTTCCAGAAAAACACACTTCGTTCACCTGTGCTACCAGAAAGATTTATTAGATATTTGGACTCACGTGTCTCTCATTTTTATCAGGCAAGAACAAATAGAAATTGAGTAAATATGGAGTATATTTATATGTGCAACTTCTGTCGTCTTTATAACCTCTAATGTTATGGATCTAAGGATAAAATACCTAGAATGTTGAGAAATGATTGTGAAAGTATTCTGTAAATGGTAAATCACTATGAAAATATGTTTACTAATAGCAAAAATAATACATTGGTGTGTGGGGATTTTCAATCTTAGGTCTATAATTTTATTTGTTTTATATCTCAAAGGCAGGACCAACCTCAGTCAGTGTTTTCACAAACAGATATCAATAAGTCAATAAAATGTAATGTTTATGTAAGTTAATATGTAATTATCTACATTTATGTATAATCATAGATAATTACATAACACAAATACAGAATTCCAAAACATTTGTTAACTATTCCTCCTTTCCATAGAGATTAATTCAGTTCAATTATTAGTGTGACACACAAGGTTTTTAAAAATCAATTCTAAGACACATTAAATTTTGAAACCAGGGTGCTTCTCATAATCAATATCCAAAACATTGCTGAGTATCTATCTTTTATACTGAAAAGTTTTTATTAATTGTATCTTACAACCAATTTTGTTTCGTAGTCAAGGAAGTAGAGGATGTTGTACCATCATGAGTCTAGAGACTTTTTGTGGATTATGTTTATGTTACTCAATTAGCCTCCATGATCTTTTATGCTTCATTTATTTATTTTTCTCTACAAAGTCTTTATGAATGCTTATTCTATCTCAGTCATCAAATGCTGTGATGTGGAGGTCACAGACTTCTCTAATATTAGTTTTTGTTTTCAAAGGCCAGATTGTGAATGTTGACCATGCATCTTAGTAAAAGACATATGGAAGCAATGATCTAACACATCCATTCATTTGTGGACCAGCCTTGCTCCCTTAAATGAAAATCAAAAGATAACTGCACAGAAATCACAAAAAGTAGTTCTAATGAAGAATGGATAATTGTCTCCCAGGTGACTCAGATCTTATACTACTGGACAAAAGTGCCATTTTTTATTTTAAATTTCCTCTAAAAAAGGAAAATGAAATGAGTATAATAATACGTACTTTAAACTGGCCCACAGTATTATGCCATCTCGAGTTTTTTATGGCACTAACTGCCTTTTCTAAACACTTGACATATTTTCATGTTATTCCATTATCTCTACATATAGTTCCTGTGGTACAATACATGTTAGCCCAACCTCCCAATGTCTTGACGTAGGGTAAGAGAAAAAGCTAACTTCAGAGTGAGAAAGAACAATGGATGCTATACCATCATGATGAAAACAAAACACATCCTAACCTTCTCCAGCCACTTGACGTCCTCCATCACATCATCAGCCCTACCATTTTCTATGCCCTGCCGAATACAGTCAGATTGTGTTATTTATTTGTTCAGTCAGTCATTTAGGAAATCCATATTTAGCACTTTATGTCAGGTTCTATGGTAGATCCCTGGAATTTATAGATGAACACATGTTCTGCCTTCAAGGGCAGCCTCACGTGGAGACAGACAAATAATAACCAGATACTTTCAGTAACATGTGCTATAGCAATAATATAGAAAAACCACAGGAACAGAAAGAAGGTAGTCATTCTCACACAGCTTGGCTTGGTAGGGGAGGAGACAGGGCTTTGTCCTAAAGGAGCCAGGGTCTGGCCTGAGTGATAGAATATGAGCAGGACTTGACCAAGTGGTTATATGTATTTGCGTGTTTTTCCTCTTCAGCAGATCTCACATTTTGTAACTTCAGATTTAATCCTGGGTGCTCCTGCCTTTCAATACACTCCTCCTGAGGTAGTATCATTGATTCTCGTGACCTTAATGCCACCTCTGTGCTAATCATTTCCAGGTAGACATCTGAGGGCAGATCTTCCCTTTGAGTTTCTGTAGGGGGTTCAAGGGATTTTGCTGCTGATCAAGGAAAAAGATAAGACCACAAGGTGGCAGTAGCGCACACAAACTTCATTGGGAGCGACTTTGATAGGTTCACACGTGAGGCAGTCCCTCACAGCAGGAGTCGGTGCAGAGATGAAGGCACAGGGCAGCTGCTCAGAAGGGGTGAAGGTGCAGGAACTCCTGGGAGAGGTGGCTTGTGTGGAGGCAATGTCTGTCAGCAGCATGGCAGGCGGTCTCTGGGTCCAAAAGCTCAGAAAGAAAGCAGAGGCTTGGGGTCTTTCTGGCTCAGGGCTAGCAGATGTAGGGTGAGATTTTGCAAGAGTATGCAAAACAGGCAGGCTCTAAATGGCTAAAAAATCTGCTTGTTTGGCCTATTTTAAAAATAAATGGATGTGTAAAAATTTGGTTTTGTCCCTGGCGGGCTTTTGAGCTAATGAGTCTCAGCCTGCAGTGAAGAAATAAATGACCTAGGGGCCAATATGCAGAGGCCATCTTTGGCTCATTTATATAACAGCTTCACATCAGTATAATCAAATGCTTATTAACATCTCAATTGGGGTGCCACATAAGTATCATGAAATTAACCTGATCAAGACAGAACTCCTGGTCCTTCTCCAGTTTTTCCTTCTCAGTAACTGGAACTACCATCTAATATTTGAGGCAGAAACTCAAGAGTCATACATGGTTCCTCCCTTCTCAATGTAACCCATCATCAAATTCTGACATTGCTACCTCCTAAGGATCTCTCATGTCTCGTTCTCTACACGTTGACCGCCAGCACTCTAGTCTAAGCTACAAATCTCTCTCGCTTGATTAGTCTAATATTCTACTAGCTTGTCTTATTTTACTCATAAATCTTTTCCGTAAATTCTCCAGACAGCAACGAAGGTTACCTTTTGAAACATGCATCCACTAATGCTAGCTCCTTGTTTAGATCCCTTTTAACCATGTCCGGTTCCACATTGGGAATATCCAAATCAGAAAATCCTGAATGATGCCACCTATACTCGTCCCTCCAAGCCCTTCTCCCACTGTTCCCCCCATGGCTCACCAGTGCCCAGCCACAGACCCAGTGACCTGTGCACGTTCTTTTCTGCACCACGACCTCTCACTGCTGTTCTCTCTTCCTGGAATGTGCTCCTCTCCCTGCAGTTCGAATGGCTAATTCCTTTTCTTCCTTCAGGAGAGGAATGTCACTTCCTCAGAGAGGCCTTCTGTGCCTGGCCTCACACAGCCCTCTCCGGCCCCACCACCCACTTTCATTGTTCTCTCTCAAGTTCTCCATTTATTTCTTGCATAACAACGATCTCAATTCATAACTGAGATATTCTGTGTTTTGTTTATCCCTCCAAACCCTCTCTAGACTCCAGGCTTCATGAAAACAGAGACTTTGCCTGTCTTGCTGACTGCTTTTTGGGCACATAATAGAAACTAAATAAATATTTGTTAGACGAAATACATACATACATTCAAAAAGAGCAAATAGCGGGAAGGGTGCAGCCAGGTGGGGAACGTTTTCTTCTCTCTTTTTTTAAGGGCTAAAGATATTATTGTATGATGTTACATAGTGAACAACACGGAAAATTTAACAGTGGCTTTCTTGATGACATAAAGGATCTCAAACAATATGGGGAATATGAACAGCCTTTGAGTGAACAGGTGGAAAATCATTGAGTTACATCACTTGTGATTCCTCAGCAAGGCTGTGGGTTATTAAAAAGTCGATTTTAATCAGCTGTTCTCCAAATTTTTTAGACCAAAGAAGATGAAATAAGAGTAATCTTCGTCATTTAAAAGATATATGAAGGAACATTTTCTAATAGGGGTAAGAATTAAAGAAAAAATTTATCAAGAAGACATAACACAGTCTTAGAATTCTGACTTTCTACTGTGCCTTTTTACATTTCTCATGCATCTCTGACTATATTCCTTTTTCAGACTTACAACTATTTATGTGTGCATCTCTTGTTCTTTTCCTTGATCAGTCTTAACGGAAATTTGTCCGTCCTGTGTCAGCAGTAAACCTGCCTTCATTTGGAGATGGTGGCAAAAATAACAATGCAAAGAGTACAATCAGTGAACATTTATGGAGTGTTAATATGTGCCAGATTTTATTCCAGAGGCTTTACATGTTCTAACTTATTCAATCCTAATAAGAAGCTCTGTGATTTAGATACTATTATTATTGCCAGTTTACAAATGAGGAAACAACCAGAGCAAGGTCACACAACCTGCCTACAATCCCACAGCCAGAAAACAGTGGAGCCAGGACCTGAAACAGGCAGTCTGGCTCACGGCCTTTGTTATCAACCAGTGCTCTCCGCTGCCCCCTCCTGTGATCATCTCCCACTCTTTCTTTTTAGTCATCAGAATTGTTTTTAGGAGAAAAGGCGTGCACATACCATAGATATATTCTAAAGATATCAGGATTGTGCTCATAGAGAAAAGATAGAAGTTTGGAACAGATAATGTAGGAATGTCCCATTCATTTTGTGCCACATTACTTGGAAATTATTAGCTTTTGCTAAAATGTCAGTAGGTTTTCTTAGTGGGTAGCACACACAGAGGACCACAGAGTCTGTCTTGTCTCCTCTTTCCCCTCTCCAGGTGAAAACAAACTGAGAGGTCTGGGAGCCTCTTTCTGGGAGGAGTTAGATTATAAATCTATGCAGTTTTGGGGCAGAGGGAGAAACATTGACTCCTTTCTTTTTATGCTTCTAGTTCTCTCCTCATTTCACTCTTTGATCAGTAAACATAACACCTGATGTGACTAAGACTGGAAAGAATTCTTTGCTCTCATAGTTTCATTCATTCATATATTATTTATTCAACAAATATTTATGAGTACCTACAATGTGCCAGGCTCTGTATTAGGCCTGAGTGTTAAGTGGTGAAGAAAATCTGTGTGGGGGGGAAGAGAAAATGAAAACATAAAATACACATATATGTACAATCGCACCTATGGGTGTCTTTTGTATACATTACTTACACACATACATGCATATACTTTATATCTCCTACATATTTTACATATTTATATAAATTTAACTTCTTTATTTACTTCATGTGGCTATTTTACACATACTCTATATAGGTATATGGTTACAAATTATCATATTAAGGAACTGAACAGGTTCAGTGACATCAAGGGTAGGAACCACTAGAAGGGCCATATTGAGTTCCTGGGGACAGGCAGCGTAGGGATATTCCTGGCTTTAAAGAAAAGTGGCAAAGTGGTCTTGAAGTCCCTGTACTGCCCAGCCTAGCCCACAGACCTTCTGAGAGGAATCAAGGAGCTGCGTCCTGTCTGGGTGCCCAAACGCCCATGAGTCCAGCCCCAGAGTGAGCACTCCAACGTGTTCATTTGACAAGGAACTAAAAATACTAGCATGGATACTGGTGAAATCTAGAAGACATTTAGTTCACAAACCTATGTTGTGAACATGCTGTGAGGAGACATAAAAGAAAAAGTACCTCTGACCGCCAAGCTCTGAGTCTAATTGGGTAGAAAAAACAGATGCATGAGAAATGACACCGGAGGCAATGGACCAAAATGTGCAAAGAGAGCCATTATAAATGGAATAAACAGAGCACGGTTGAGCTCATCCTTTTCAAAGGAAATGAGTGAGAGACATGGCATTTACTTAATTGATGGTGGAGGCAGTGAGAATATATTTAGATGGATGCTGAAAATAAGGGCTTAAATTTAGGAAGACAAGCACGGAGACAGGATGCAACTTCTAGTGAAGGAGAACAAAAACAAGGCAAAGATTTGAGATGCTTTGTCCTAAACTTGTTTAAGTGCTACTGTTCCTCTTGTGTGCCTATTTCCCTATTTATCAATGTTGTTCAACAAAACTAAGTACTTCTACATGCGGGCACAAGCCTAGGCATTTTGTGAAATACCTGTGTCTGTTACTAAAATGTTCCTAGTACAAAGAAACCAAACCAAACCTTCCATTCCAAGATCCTAATGCTAATTTTTGTCCAGCATGGGAGGCCTTGGAACTTTCAGGGTGTTCAAAAACAGTTCAACAAATATATCTTGAATAATTCCTAAGTGCCGAGGAAGTTATGGAGCACTAGGACTACAAAGATGCAACACAGTCCTTCCATTATAGAGCCAAAGTCTAACTCGAGACAGAGACATAAATATATTTCACACAATGAAATACTGGGACACGAACAGGGCATGAAGCGATATTGACCCAAAAATGAGTAGAAAAGTTCAGAGGACACTCCTGGAGAGGTGGTTATTTGATGGAGAATTCGTAGCTGAACAAAAGAAAACAGAAGGAAAAAGATCATTTCAGGAAGGGGTAGCACGGTGGGCAATGCAACAGGATGGGCTATAGGGGAAAATGTGCAAACCTTTATAAAATGGTATTTTCAGAAACAGCATTAATGTATGTTTCAGTGTTCAAAGTTCAAAATAGGTTTAATAAGTGCATGGGATGTCCAACCCTAGGTTGGTACTTTTGGGTTGAGGGTACATTTATAGATCTAATTTAAACTCTCTAAAACAATTTTAAGATATGGAGGTGTTTTGTGGCCCAAAATTTACCTCTTTGGAAAGAAAGTAGAAGGGATATAATTGCAGAATGGTAACAGCTCACGGATCCATATTCCAATCCTATTATTCACAATGTGGAAATAATCTGGAGACTCTCTCATCCCTTGCGACTTTCTAGGAAGGGACCTAACATTTCACAGAAAAATTACCTGTAACTGAATTTGAGGGGAGTGGCCTGAAGAAGGGAGACAGGCTAGGCTAACAGTGTAATGGCTGAGAGTCTTTTGAATACTTTTTCTCTGCTTCCATCTCAGGGACCTGGCCCAGAGCAGGCTCAAGGTAGAGTCGTCATGCAACTAAGGGAGAAGAGGAGCAAAGGGAACAGTGATGGCAGGAGTTCATGCTCCAGGAGGGCCCCTGAGATCTTTGTGCTGGGTACAGAGGACTGCACTTCCAACAGTGTTACCTGCCCAAGAATTCTATAAGCAGTCAGGGTCCAATCAAGGAAAACAGGATTCACCTGGGATATTTGAATGACAGACTCTCATGCAGGGAATTGATTAAAGCATGAACAAGTGATGAAAGAGACAAACGAGGCCAACTAGAGAAAAGGGAGGTAACCCAGAAACTGGCAAAAGGAGCAAGCCAGAACCAATCCCAGGCAGCAGGGACACAAGGATGAGGAAGTGTTGTTACAACACAGGAGCCTTGGGTTACCTGGTGAGAACGGGGACCGTGGCAGGCTGCAGTGGTTGGAAGTGGAGCAAGGAAGAGACATAGCTGCTGCCTGAGAAGGTGCAGGAGACAAACTGATGTCAGGAGAAATACCCTGGCTCCTTCCTTCTTCCTAGCCTCCTGTCTCCCACCATTGTCCTCACCCGCAAGCCCCGCTGCCAGAAGCCAGCTGTAAGTCAGCTCAGACAGGTTCCTGGAAAAGGAGGCTGCAGGCCTCAGATTTCCCTCCCCAGCATGGAGGGCAAGGAACGGACCCAAGGCCGCCGGCCCCAGACTCAATTAAGAGAGTTAAGTTACCGAAATCTCAGGATGACCTTGCTGAAAAGAGGATGCCTGCACTCCAAAGACTGAGTTCTTAGAAAGTTTGAGTGTAAAAAAAATATCTTTGGAATGCGTTTCCCTTTTCTCTGCTTTGCTTGGCTAGAAGGTCAACGTAAAATGGGAACATCTGCATGCACACCCCAAAAATTAGCTTTCATTTGGCTACAAACACTCCTCGAAAAGACAGGCTGATTTTTTTCTCTAAAAGAAACTGCATTTTAATATCCTATTTTGTAAAACTTAGCCGACATGTAAGATTTTCTGTTTGTTGTGCTAGTGCATTCTATGAATCAGAAAATCCTTGAATCATCAAACAAAGGCTTATTTGCCTAAATTACCATGCTGGCCTGACACTGAGATGTGCCGTTGGTTTTGAGTCTGTGCATTTAGTGACCTGCAGTATTTTGATAAATGCCATTGCCTAAAACTATTCAGTAGGAGGTTTGGGCACCATCTGTGTTTGTTTCTGTGGGAGCAGTAACTGCCTAGAGAAAAATCTGATGCTCATTTCAAAGATGCAGTATAAACAAAATTCAAGATGATGTGTTTAACATAATTATCCCACCTTTCATTTACACAGTGCTTCATGCATTTCAAAGTGATTTGATGTGCTTTCATTCAACGGATCTTCACAAAACTTGTGGAAGTTGGGTATGAGCTTCTAAAATACATAAAAGCTCAACAAGGAAAATAACACTGAAATTAGGCAGTTTTTTAGGAGAAGAGTAAAAGACCATCTAGTCTCCTCTCCTGTTGATACTAATAGAAATACTTATCGAGTACCTTCTTTGTGCCTGGCACTTTTAAAGTACATCACATATATTGCACCATTTCATCATCAGAACCATCCTATGAAGTAGGTATGTTCTTATTTTAAGAACGTAGAGACTAAGACACAGGGAGGCTCATTGATAGCTAATAAAAGATAAGGGCCTTGGCAGTCTAACAAAACACTGTCTCTCTTAAGCAATGTTTTCTTAATATTTACCCAGCAAGCAAAATTCTTAATTACAGAGATATATATTTATATGGTGTCTCTTCCTCTACAACGTGCATGTAACTCAGTGGTGTGCTGGTAAACTGGCTCACTGGCTCTCTGCAAAAGAAAGAAAGAAAAAAGCCCTGATTTGTAGTGTGCTATGGTCTGAATGTTTTCTATGGTCCTCCTTGACCCCCAAATTTACGTATTGGAATTCTAACACCCAATACAATAGTGTTGGAAGGTGGGGCCTTTGGGAGGTGATTTGGTCATGAACATGGTACCCTCTTGAATGGGATTGGTGCTCTTACAGAAGAGATCCCACAGAGCTCCCTAGTGACTTTTACCACGTGAGGATCCAAGAAGTCTATGACGTGGAAGAGGGCCCTCACCTGGCCACAGCCTGATCTCAGACTTCCAGCCTCCAGAACTGTGAGAAATAAATTTCTGTTGTTTATGAGCCACTCAATCTGCAGGATTTTATGACAGCTTGAACAGACTAAGACACAGCATTTGCCAATTTCAGTGGTATAAGCAGTCCCACCACGGTCCACTTTAAGCTACAAAAGTGAAGTCACTGAAGCCTAGTTGAGAAGGGATGCATATACTCGCATCTCATGAGCTTGTGGCTCCAGCACACCACTGGCTGATTAAAATTACTAATGGTGCTCAAGATGACATGCATGCCATGGATGTGATGATCCACTCTTGAAATATTCTTAAAACATGAATTCATTTTATTTTCAGCTGTTTTATGCAACTCACTGTGAATTAAACTGTTTTAGATATGTTCTTGTTCAATCACTGCTTACAAAGAATAATGTAATCATGTTTATTTTTGGTGCCTTTTTCAATGATGATAATTAGGCTTGCCTGGGATGAGGCAATCATGTAGCAGCTGGAAAAGGCAGAGGGGAGGCCGAGAAAGTGCAACCACTCATACGATGGCCAGTAGATATATGCCTTGAGCCAGGTACTAGACATTTTCCAAGCCACAGTTCCTTAGGTTATTTTGCAGCCAGTATGGTTATGAAGACTCCAATTAGCAATGTGGAAGTCTTGGGTTTGGTCCAACCAAGAATTCCATGTGTCTCTTACAGAATATAGTCACCTCAAGAGTTCATTCAATGGTCTTTTAGAGAAGAATGGCCATTTGTTTAAGCTCCTCTAGCCTAGAGCCATGTGAACTGAAGAGTAAGCAATAAATGGGAGGGCAACCAGGACTTCTCTTGAGTGGCACCAAGGCTGAGCTCACAGCAAGCTGTACTGTGACAGTTGCTTCTGCCCAGGCTCCTTCTTCTGGTTCCTACTCGTCCCTTCTCTGACACCAACCTAAGTGTCTGTCTTTACTATCAAAGCTGTCTCCCCCGAAAAATGTTTTAGAAATACATGTCTAAAACTGAACACTATATGATGCCTTCCACTTTCCCCTTTATGCTGCAAAACACATAGATGAAAAATAAGATCAAAGCTCTCTGTCGTTGGCTCACTGTACTCTTTCACATCTGTGTTTTGTTCTCTGCTCCTTCTTTCTTCTTCCCATTATTTGTACCCCCTACAAAACTGTTTCCAAAAGTAGTATAAAATTCCACTGGGGAGCTATGAATATCTCCTGACATTTTTTTTCACAACAGTAACAACAAAATGCTAAGAAAGCTTGGCTTGACTGGCACCAGGGGGATACAATGCAGTAAGATGAAGAATTTGAGTGATCTTGGTGGTTGTCTAGTAACTCTAAACTCTAAAACTCTATTAACAACCGAAACCAAAACAATGACACGACAATCCTGTTCTACAAAAAAGCAGGTCAGTGGAAGGGGCTAGGACAGCCATGCTCCTCCCCATGGAGGGGTCTGGTGACTCTGCCTGCTCCTCCCTCTGGAGAGGCTGGTCTGAGAAGGGGTTTGCCAGCTGTTCTGGGCATCAACATGGATGGAGAATTCCCTGCTGCTAAGATGATTGCAACTTCTTTGCCTTTTCCACTCTTCTTCTTTCCCTTCAGTCTTTTCATTGGGAAGGAAAAAGCCTAAAAGCTTACTCTTACAAGCTAATGATTGTTGACAGTCTGACCGCTCGTTGGTTCTGGACAAGAAACAAACAAACAAACCAAAACCTCCATGTGTAAAATACTGGATCCTCCAAATGGAGACCACTGAAATCCACCCAACAAACAAGATGGAATGAATAAACCAAGAAAATCCAAATGTCTCGTTCATTCAACAAACAAACGTGTTATGCATATTCTAGATACCAATCCCTATGCTAAAGATCTAAGAACCCAAATTTGAATAAAATACAGATCCTGTCCATGGCAGTTTGCAATCTTAATTACATTTACTAATTGTGATAAAATTTCTTTATTACCAATATTAATGTTCATCTATAATAATATACAAACTTTCAAGCAAGACTTTAAACCTGAGTTTTATGTAGCCATGTCATAGATATATTATAAGATACTTGAACATTTCCAGGTATTTATTGTTATAACTTTTATTATCTATTCTAGATCAATTCAGTTAGCAATCTGAAATGCAGGAAAAAAGTCTCTAAAGGCAAGATTTTATTTTGAGCTAAAATGTAAAAGAAAAAGTTC
Organism: Equus przewalskii; assembly: GCF_037783145.1. Lineage (NCBI taxonomy): Eukaryota > Metazoa > Chordata > Mammalia > Perissodactyla > Equidae > Equus > Equus przewalskii. The sequence continues at coordinate 55,415,992 of NC_091849.1, forward strand.
TGTTTCACCTACCTTCTGTCCATTTTGACCTTTCATTCAAATCTCATTTCTTCTATGAAGTCATCTTTTTAAATCCCAACCCAAATTAACCTCTTCTTTTTCAGTCTGCATAATTAACATATTAATATATTCCACATATATTTTTATCCAGTGGTGGTTATTCATAAGGCACTTCAGAATCACCTGTGGAGTTTAAAAAATACACATTTCCAGGCTCCAACCTTAGAAACTTATTCAGTCAATGCAATTATAGTCCTAGCATCTACATTTTAAAAATACTCCATATGTAATGCACTCCAGGTTAAGCATTGTTCAAATTACACTGTAAGATTTGGCATTTTATGATAGCACATAATCTATATTTGTGCACTGATATTCTTACATCCTCTAATGAACTGTAATCATCTTTCGGGTGTAGGCACAGACATATTTACTTTGTTCTCTGCAGGGCACAGAACTTACTCTGCTCTAGTAAGAATTTCCACACTTCTTGTATGAAAAAATGCCAAGAAATCCTTTCGACAACTTATATATAATACTATGATATCTGTTTTTCTATTCCCATTCTTTATACAGTGATGGAACAAATGTGGTCATGAGCAAATATTTATTAATTTCTATTTAATATTGCTTTTCAGAAAGGTTGCTAAATTAGGGCAGTCCCTAGAGAGTTCCAGAGAGGATACTATCTTTAGCATAGTGGGGTTAAACTTACGCTGTTGGTTTGGATCCAAATTCTCTTCTTAGTTGGCCTATGGTGAGGAGAATAACAATAGAAAAGATCAAAGTTAGTAAAGCACATGCCCTTGGTAAGCACTCAGTGCATGACAGCTAATACAAATATGAGATGTTAGGGAAGCCTCTTTGTCCCTGTGTATTTTTGGCAGCATCCAGATTTTATGCCTTACATCCTGATAATCACTTACCCCCAGAGGCATCTATTCTAGTCACAGAGTGTCAGCATTGGCAGGGCCTGCTGAAATGAGTTAATCCTCTAGTTTTCATTTCTAACCTCTGAACCAGTTGAGGGCTTATAGCTAAAGCCATTCAGATACATTAGTGGGCTTCAAATGTTCTGCCTCGCAGAGCTGTTTTCAGGGTCAGTGAGAGAACACAGGAAAAACCCTAAATATGGTGCCTGCCATAAACTAATCACTTTACAAGTCATTGTTGCTATCATTAATATAATAATGGTAATAACCTGAACTGCAACCCAGCTGACTTTGAGATCAGATTAGTGCTCCTTTCCTGCCTCTTAAAACGCACAGTCCTTATAAAAATATAGTCATAACAGCTAGGAAGAATAACAAATTAGAACTATTGATAATCTTCAAATGTATTAAGTAAAACCAAGCTAATCATATCGATCAGCAGAAAGGAACATAGTGTATCATCTTCTGGCCTATGTTGTCTGGTTGTGTCTGGTTGCAGGTTGTCAACTGTGAGAAGAGGTCGTGCTAATCAACCTCTCTATCTCTGTTTCCTCAACTGTGAAAGGGGGGGCAATAAAATACCCCCCTCATTGGGTGATTGTGAAGAATTCATTATACATGAAAGCATTTCAAAGTCTCTGACAAATAGCAAGCTTGCAATAAAGCTTATTTTATTATTTTTAACATTTTGTTATTATTCATAGATAAGGGTGCCATAATTTGTCATCCATCCTGGGACATGTCTGAGATTGAAAGGTGGTGCTATAATAATAATCACACTGGGACAACAGGTGTAACCTGGGGCGTATGGTCGCCTTTTCTGCAATACATTTTTAGCTGAAGGCAGATTCCTTGGGGAGAGGTGTCCTGTGCAGAAGAATTTACTTGTTGTGTATGGGTCAGATTCAAGATGAGCACAAAAGTATGGTACTGCCTTCTTCCAGACTCCTCTGAGACAAAATAGAAGGAGGCGTGGTCTTTCTATTGTATTTATAAGTTAGCTAAAGTCTTTCCTAAGGTCTCTCTGAAAGTCATGTCATGAGAGATGCACTTTCATTTTTTAAAAAAATTTTATTCTAAATACTTGCAAAAGAAACTTTCTGAAACCTCTTATAAAATTTCCTGTTTCATTAAACAAATATATACACTGCAATTTATACTCTCTAAATAAGTTCTTTTCCAATAAAAGTGTGTATAAAGAAGAAAACAGAAACTTCTCTTTTGAATCATCTGTGTCACTGATCCCCCATCCAGCCATACATTTACTTCTCCTTTTGGTTAGGACAAATTAGAATTTTAGGAGAGAACAAATAATCATGGTCCTAGTCTATTGTGTTCTGCTCCACTCTGGTCCGTTCTGCCCCACTTCATTCTACATTTAGTGGAAGCCCTCTCTATATTGACCCTCTCGCCAATAAAATTGAACTTTCTCTCTATACGAAAAGGTGATACTGGGAAGGATGACTACTGTAACTTTTTGGACAAAGGCTCCATGAAGATCCATTATATACAGTGGGTGACATTTCCTCTCCTCCAGAACTTTCTGTCCCACTCATCTTACTATCAGAAACAGTGTGAATATTTATCACATTCTCTTAAATATATTTCCTTATTATTTGATTTCTGTTTTGGTTTTTACTCTGTGATAGAAATGCGTAACCTCAAGGTCTGGTGATAGAAGATGTGAAAATCGTGTGCATATGAGAGTCAATACATTACTGCCAGGCTGCTACAACGTAGAATAAAACTCTCACTTTCCTGACATTAATTTAATGTTGCACTTAACTTCTATTAGATGCAAAGAGCTGCTCCATCCACTTAAGCATTTCTTTTTGGCCCCATAATGTAGTATTCTGTATCTGTCTTGTAAGCAGAGTGCATAAGTGAAATCACAAGTCGATGAGGGGACTCACCTTCATTGTTAAAAACATCGAACCTCCACACAGTCTTTGTCAGATTTATTCCAGCTTTTGGTGTTTCTATCATACATCTTCACCTACAGTCCCAGATGAGCAGAACAAATGTAAAGCATTATGCAGCCATACATATAGGTATCTATAAGGCACTCGTATATGGGGATCAATTCGGTTCATGCCAAATTTAACAACAGTAATAGTCATCAAACATACTCAAAACAAAATAAATTATCCATCCAACCTCTTGTACTTAAGTGCTTTTTATATTCTGTGTTTTAGAGAAACAGTTTAAGTTTAAGTAGCATTCAACCTATGATCAGTTCTCTCCTGAGGAAGTTTTTTATGAGATTGAATGAAGATAATGACAACCATTAGTCATTTCCATTAGCATAAGGCGCAAGGCACACTACAATATTTATAAGCAGCTAAGCCACGACAGTAAAAATATGACTTCCTGTAACTCGGACAGGCTTCTGACTACAGCTGGCTGTGATTTTGTAAAGCATAACCGGTCTAAGTCTGGTAGTAGGATACTTAATGGCATGTTCCTCATCAGACCTAATTGTTTTCCACCACAGGGTACAAAGCTTTACGTCCTCCATCAGCCAAAACCAAACAGGCATCCTGCTTAATGGTTGTTCAATTAATGTTTATGTGCTACTTTTACACCCTGAATTATTTGATGAATGAACTCTAAGAAGCTACTTGAGAACTAAGTTTAATGGGACCTCAACTATTATTAAAAATTCCCAGGATCCTTACAGTAGCTGAAACCATCAACTAAGGGATATAGAACATACACTGATATCCAAACATCTTCTACTTTCCTGTAAGGAAGACAGAAAAACCAAATACTTGGAAGGAAATGATCTTTGTAGCTGGAGCCTTGCTGCCTTGAAATTGAAGATCAAGATAGGGTCAGAATAGATACGACCAGTCAGACCAAGTCAAAAGGGCAGACTTGGTTTATTACACTAGAAAGGCTCAGGTTCTGTTTCAAATGCTTCCTTAACTTCTAACTCCACACCTACCGATATTTCCACTTTCCTTATATAGGACGCAGCAGAAAGCACTAGTTGCCTGAATGTATTAATTCAACACCCTTCCTTTGGTAGAAACTTTGTAAAATTACTGAAAAAATATTTTCATTGCAATCACCATTTTTGAATTTATGACAAAAAATGATTTTTGGCTTTTGTAGTTATTTAGATACTGCAGTCTTGTATTCATTCACTGTTTTTCATTCTAATATAAGAGCCCTGATGTCTCCAACCCTGGGACAATTAACTAATAGGATCCCTTATTGTTCCAAATTAGTTGGGCACCATTAGACACAGGAAACAGAAAGAAAAAAACCAAGCACTAAGGAAATGAGAGAGAGTACACATTTCCTTCTGGAATTAAGGATCCTTTTACACCATGTATGGTATTTACGAATGCTGAAGTATGTTTGTGTGTGTGTGTGTGAGGAAGATTGGCTCTGAGCTAACATCTGTTGCCAATCTTCCTCTTTTCATTTTTTTGCATGAGGAAGATTGTCCCTGAGCTAACATCCATGCCAATCTTCCTCCATTTTATATGTGGGATGCTGCCACAGCATGGCTTGACCAGTGGTATATGGGTCTGCGCCTGGGATCTGAACCAGTGAACTCTGGGCTACTGAAGTGGAGCATGCGAATTTAGCCACCACGCCACTGGGCCAGCCCTAGAAGTACGCATTTTAATAGAACTGTGGCTGTCCTCTTCTTTCTGTCCTACAGTTTAACATATTAACATAAGGGGACAAATGAGACAGCAAGTTTAAGAGATGTCAAACGTCCTTGGCAACTTTCCACTGAGAACACAACTGGGAAATGACAAACGTCGCCTGGTTGGTTGAAATTTAAAGCTCACTGCTTTTGATTAAGGCAATGAACTTTTCATTTTTTAGTTTATTTTGCATTTCTTAAACACTATTTCACTGAAATGTATGTAGTTGAATTGATTTGAATTTGATTAGTTTAGCACTAATCAAGTTTTATTATTTGTAATAAATAAAGGTGGCTCTGGTGTTACAGCACATTAAGAAACATTTTAGCAGAGAGTTTTATTATAATTTTTAAATGTATCATTATTTCATATTAAAATCAAATTCTTTGCAACTAAACTGGATATATTCTTTCTAATTCGACACATTGTTGGGTACTAATTAATATTCTAATTTATGTCTAGTCGATTTTTGAAGCTACTGAGCAAGTAACATGTGACATAAAACTCTGAATGTGGTGGGTGGGCATTTGGTAGATAAACTGATTAGGCATGAAATAATAGGTCCTTAATTTTACTTCCAATTAAAAATCCATATAGTATGTTTCCCCAGTTATTTTATACCTGACTTTTATATGTCAAAAATTAGAGTAGAGAAAAATATTTTAGCAAATAGAATATTGGGAATAGCCTTGGGTGTTATGTTAATATAAGACATAAAACATTGGTGTTTAATGCAATCAAAACTATTGGATGATACTTGTGTTTCATGTTATACATTTTTTCTACTAACTCCATTATAAGGGCGTATTTTGAAATGTGAGAGGAATTGCATCACTTATAAGTAATGCTTATATTCTTTACAAATGCAAAGTGGATGAGACAGTTGACAATTTGTGGGCTAATTTTCACAAATATCCTATTTTGGACTGATTATCAGTTCAATAGATAATACTTATTTCTAAACTTCTTTAAAGTAGGAAAAAAATAAACTTTCATAACTGCCTAATCAATAAAATTGAAGGCTTGGTAAGTATACAATACAGAAGATAGAAAATTTTACACAAATTCCATTAAAGCCTGAAATAAAAATCTTATTCATTCACTTAAGTTCTGGTAAGACCTGATCATCTTTTCAAGGAACAAGTATGCCCAGTATTAACAATATTATGAAATCCATGTTCTATACAACATAAGCAAGACCTTACTTTGTTTTTATTTTTTAATCATAAAGATCATTGATAGTTTATTTTGTACTCCAATAATTTTATTTTGAAATTTAATTCCATCACAATTCATAATCACTGACAAATTAACAGACTGTGTCTTGTCCTGAAATTTCTGTTCTCAAATTCTGTTTTCTTGTGTATTTTTACATAGAAGGCAATTAAAAACAAATAAAACAGCTACTATATTTAGAAACCAATAGTTTGATTAGTTAAATAATTATATTTTGATGTTGTCCATGGTTCTATTAAGAACAAAAATATCAGTTATATATACATGATTCACTTGAGAACTGAGGTATGTGTCATTTCTACAACTTGACAAGTCTATAAAATTGACTGAACACAGCTGCAATATATTAATATGAACAATCAGGGTTACTTTGAGAAATAAAGTATATTTCTACTGCAGTAATAATGAACTCTAATGAGAAAATAAATGAAAGCATTTTTAAAATATTTTAACACTGCTAAAAACAAATCTAGCCTCAGAAGAGAAGGAAATAATGCCCAGTTAGATATTTATCAACTATCCTTATCAAATAATTTATCTTTATAAATAAATACATAATCTAGAAACACTATGTAGCATATCAAAATCTTCTTTTTTGATGTGGATATCACAAACATAACTAAAGTCATCTCTCATTTTTACAGCATTTCTAGACCCTTCCTTCCCCCACACTGGGGGAGGGAGGCAGAGGATCATCTTGTCACTAAATATATGTATTTGTTTTAAGTTTTACAAGTTAGAAGCAAGTATTATTTATATAATGAGCCCTAATATTCTAATTAGTCACCCATGCTTAATAAAAAAGTGAATTTCCTGATCTCAGCAGCTCACCAGAAATGTGTGAGGTTCTGAGCACACCAGAATGTGGAGGGTATAACACAGGTCGCCTATCTGACCACAGGAGCAGGAATTGAGGAACTCATGTCGAATGCAGGAATGGTTTCACCTGGAAACTGAGTAAGCTTCGGACACTCAAGTAAGCTTCTTTTATATTGGAAAAGGAGCTAGCGTATTTTCAGTACAGTAGATTACACAGCAGATTAATTGTAAAACAGTAAAATCTGTATTGATTTGTCATGTCCTGCTTCAACAGAGGGCTTGTGACAAATAGGTATTTCTGGGTCCTTGCAATGCACTTTTAACGGTAGAGGTGGACAGAGATAAATTGGATCAAATAGCAGAATCCTTCCAGGTGACCACATTCTTACAGAAGTAGCACAAGTCTCTGCACTGCTAAGTGAAACTGTTTAATAAATTAAGTGAAGATCAACTGCTGATCTGTTTAATTTAGACTCAAACCTCCTGGGATCTCGTCCTCAAATCAGGATGCTTGGTTTAAAATTAGGAAACTGAATGACTTTTTTTGGTCTTTGCAAACTGAGCCAAAATTAGATTTTGGAACTCATAGGGCATTTAAAAATCTCAATTATCCAAAAGCCATAAACTTTTTTTTTTAAGATGGAAGGACTAGTGTAAGTATGGAAAAGAGATGGCCAACATTACGCTAATTGTTATCCCGTGGAGGAATGATTACCCAGTTTTTTTTCTTTTGAAGTTTTTATCATCATAGATGCTAAAGAAAGTCATAATTTTGACATGTTATAAATCAAATTAGAATGTTTCCATTAATTTCTTAGTGTTTTGCACTTTTAATTAATTTCAGTTCTATTCTCTTCCTGCTAAAATCAGAAAAATTATTACTTCATTTAGATATTACAAATTCAGCGTACACTTTTGTAATCATTAGGCTGTTGATTTTGAGCAATTTCATATGTTTCTGACACCAATATGCTGTTTTTTCTAAAGTAGTCAATATTATGGCATGCCTTTAGGAGGCATCTAAATGGTAATTATTAAGGTTATGAGTAAATGTTTATATATAGGTAAAAGCAAATCTCACGACTTTTGGTTAACTTAGAATGTTTTATTAAAAGATGTTTAATAATTACTGCACTTGAACAGTGTTCCCTCTCATACAACCGTGATCTCTCTTCCACCATGGGACATTATCTTTTACAAATACAAGATAGGTAGTTATTTTGAAGAGGTTAATGTTTCAGACCAAGTCTCACCATTTAGAATTTATATAGATTTTGGGAAAACCTCTTAACTGTGAAATTTCTTTCTTTATCTTTAAAATGAAGATAAGAAAATTTGCCCTGCTTTCTTCTTAGAGCTGTTGTGATAATTACATCAATATTATCTTAAAAGTTTTTTAAAGTATCAATGCATAGATAGATAGGTAGATAGACAGATACACACACATAGATATATATTTTTTGTCAATGATGTGGAGCCAATTCCGACTCCTAGCACGCCTGTGTATAGCAGAGCGGGACCCTGCTCAGTCTTTTTGTGCCATCCTCTCACCTTCCATTGCTCTATCAGGCAATGCTCTGCTGCCATTCATAGAGTTTTCATGACCAATGCTTTTGGAAGTGGGTGGCCAGGTCCTTTTTCTGAGTCAGTCTGGAAGCTCCACTAAAACCTGTCCACCATGAGTGACCCAGCTGGTATTTGATATCCTGGTGGTATAGCTTTCAGCATCACAGCAACGTGCAGCTGCCACAGTAAGACATTCGATAGATGGGTGGTGTGGTTCCCTGATTGGAAATGAGCCTCGACTGCAGCAGTGAGAGCACTGAATCTTAATCAGCGGACCACCATGGCTGGCTATACATACACATACATGTTTATACATACATATAATGTCATATACAATATTAGCATTTTACATATAAATAGACATAATTTACATATATCACATATAGTACGTAAATATCAGATTAGAAAACAATAGAAGCAAGTTGATATTGATTCATTTAGTTACATTTGATAAACACCTTCCATCAATTTGGATCAATATACTAGCTAAGATTTTAAAAAGTTAAGCCTTTTCCCAAGAGGGCTCCAATTTTTGTTATCAGAGAGGTAAAGCCTGGCTGTTCTTTCCCAAAATATTTCTTGAACATCTTTAAACCAAGATGCTTTGCTTGATGACATTTTTCCTTATGTGACTAGCTCAGCAGACTATTTGGCATCCACTGAATATCTTTTAGCTGTAAATTGTCATACGGCCACTTTCTTTTGAACCTGTTTCACTTAGTCCCAGCCTATCATTTCTAGTCTCATTTGCAGGTTAAAGTGTTTCCTCGAGTGATGTAAGGAACTGGTAAATTAGGGATGGAAAACTACGTGGGTTCAGTAAATCATCTGAATGTTACTTAAAATACACAAAACACCTTGGACTTAAATCCTGAGAGAATTAATTAATGGTCTCCTACTTCTGAACAAGCAAATCAACTCATCATTAAGTTTTACTTATTAGTAATTAACCTTTTATAATATCCTATGTTAGACATCATCCTAATAATCTAAATATTATAAATAAGCATCTTTTATTATTGAGAGTCTTATAGAGTTAATGCTTCCGACAGGGTCTATTTTTTACTCACAGTATATGGTTTTCCAAACTACAGGCTTCTTAAAGTGTAGGTTGGAGCACAGTATCTCTCAAACATCAATATCATTGTAAAGCAATGTGATAAAATTACTTTGGCATATGCTTGGAATTCATAGAGTTAGTACTCTTATATTTTAATATCCCTGAACAATTCTGAAGGTGCATGATATGCAGCATTTTTCTAAAAGTACAAATTTCAACTAATGTACACTGTGAGAGGTTGGTGCAAATTTTTGTTCCTTACTCACCAAAGAAATTTTCTGAAATGGGAAAAAAAATCTGCTGGTGGAAGTGAAGGGAAAACGGAATGATCTATGAAAGCAATTGCTCTGGAACAGACAAGTGAAGCTCCAGCTGCAGTCAATAGCAGAATGTCCTGTGTTTGCCATAAAGGGGAGGCGTATTTTTAATTTCTAAAGTTACTGCCTTATGTGATAAGTTGCACATGACGGTAATTTATGGGAACTTTTAGATCTCAGGACATTACATTCCTTGAAGTTTGCAAGGGGTGGTCCAGCTTCTCTTTCTCATATTGATGTTTCATCTTACCACTTCTAATGCATCTTTCTCAGCCTTCTGGCTACATTCCTTTTCTTTCTAAATCTATGTCTTTTCTTATTTTCATGGTCACTTTTGTTCTGGTGTCCTATTATTAAGTATAATAAAGTATAAAATACATTTCAATAATGTGTATTATTATTGTATCTATATAGGACATATATCTATATGTTGTACCTATATATGTATCTATATAGAGACAAGAGATAGTAAAGGAAAACTGCATTTTATTTTTGCAATCACATGGATTGGGACAAGTCAGTACAATAGAGCATGCCACTAGTAAACAAATAAGAGAAAGTAACCATGACTATTTTTCTAGAAATATATCTTTCTAGTTTATTTTTACTCTTTGATGTTTTTGTTATTTTGTTACTTAGTATATCCCAACCTCCATGAAGGCTAAGTTCTATACTTAGATACACACGGCTTCCATTTAATCAGTGGTCAGGTGGTCATATCAATAGAGCCAGGCACAACCTATACAGAATTTAGAATTATTATACAAGGCACTTTCTAGGTAATTCAGGGTGAAAAGATATTCTGAATATTTTGGCTTATGCGTGTAGAGGTGTTTAGAAATTTAGTATCAGTCTTTAAAGTTTGTACTACTGATCTTGGCAATATTCATAGTAAGAGAATTTCCTCAAATTTCTTTTTCCTAGCTTGAAGAATGAATTACATATTTACATTTTGGTTCCCTCTCAAACTTAGTTTACCACCAAACTTTGTCATCAGTCAGAGGGGATGGTAGACTGCAGGGGTTAAGGATGAGGTCTCTGATTGTGACAGCCTGGGCTTAGAGTCCACCCCACTGCCAGATGTGACCTTGGGAAGGTTACTTCTCCTTTCTCAGACTCAGTTTTCTCATTTAGGAAGTGAGGATGCCCTAGAACTTTTATTGTAGGATTGCCAAGAAAATATATAAAGTAATTCATAAAAACACTTAATAGAGTCCGTCACATGGATTATGCATTCTATTACTGCACATGCATTTTCTGCACCTTCTTCTTCTTATTGAAACAGTTTTACCAAATTATTGTTAGTCTCACTTTCATCTTTAGTCCTATTTCAATGTGAACAATATATGTACAACATTATTATAAGGTTCTTGTGTATAAACATGTCTTATAATACCTGTTATGAAGATACCCAAGATGTTTGCTTATGAATATAATGACGAGCATTTCTGCAACTGTTTTCTAAAGCCTACATTAGCTGAATATTTTAGTAAAGAATATTTTAAAAATGTGTAGGCTGCAAAGTGGTTTGGATAATATGAATATTTTGTGGATTAAACTAGCTTTCATTTACACTTTTGATACACACCGTGAAGGTATCTTAAAATTTTTTGTCAAGGAAAAATAATTTGGGTGAGAATATTAACTAAATTTGGGGAGGATATACACACTCCTGTATGATGTTACTTTACACACCTCACAATTCTGTGAGTAGGTGTGATCATTATCCCCATTTTACCTATAAGAAAACGGAAGCTTGAAAACTTCAAGTGGCTTTGCTCACACTCCAGAGCGCGTCCTGAGGGTTACAGTTTTACAGGGAAATGATCACACCGCGATTTAATCCTCCACACACAGATCACCCGGTGTAAGTGGGTATTAGCTCATTTTGTCACAAAGAAACAAAATTCACCTCATTTCCGAAAATTAAAATTGCATATGCGTGTACAGCAGAATCCCATTTCAAATGAATAAATAAGTAACAAGCAGCTGAGGAACGGAGGAAGGAAAGAGGGAAAGGAAGAGAAACAAAATCAGAAAGAACATCCTCTGAGGGGTCGGATTACAGACTTTGGGTTTTTACATTGCATATTTACATTATACATTGTCATTCTTTAAATCCTGAGCATGGATTACTTTTGTAATTAACAAAAAAGGAGACAGGCTATAAAAAAAGAATTCCTCCTCCCAAAATACCAATTCACTGACAATTCTGCCATATTTTAAGACAACCATTATTTGTGCCTGAATGATTTACTCACTAGAAATGAAATAAAGGTCTTTAAGAAGTTAAAAGATTACCAATGATAAAAGGCTTCCAGAGAAGTTTCTCTGATGGAAAGTGGTATTACTTGTTTTAAAGATTGCTGCCTTATAAGAAAGCACAAAGCAGCATATCTAATATTACTTCTAAATAATTATCTACTGGTCAATAAATTTATATTCTTAAACCACTAAAAGGAAAGTTGAAAGAAATAGTTTAAAAATTCAATGTTAATTCCATTAGGAAGATTGTCTTTATGCAAAATGTAACTATAATCTTCCCTGTTTGAAGACATTTAAAATTGGCTTTATTCTGCTCACAGATTTTATGCATTGATCTTAGTGAATTCCATAAGCTTAGTTATTTCTAATTTTAAGCTTTATACTTTGAGACTGGAGAACTTAGATTAATTGGAGACATTTTCTCACCTACTGCCGCCTCTTATACTTTATAGCTGAGAAATCACGATTTTGTAACGAGGAGGTTATATATAAATGTTAACAGTTATCATTTATTCATTTTAATTAAATGCAATTTTTCTCTTTTCATACTTTTTGGTTTACAATAGACATGTATTGGTTTCATAACTAACACAACAAGCGTTTCTTAACGCAGGGGCTCCGTCGAATAGATTGGACAGTGCTCGCTCCCCTACAGTCATCAGCTGCCTTTCTCTTTGTCTTCTGTTATCCCCTTGTGCAGTTGGGAAAATGACAGAAGACACTGTGAAAGGAGGGGCAAGACGGTATCAGACAAGCTGAAAAATGTCCTGGTGTCAGAAAAGGCAGCCTATGAGTTTAGAATATAGGAAACACAGTCCACCTGTGTTAGCGCAAAGAACGAGACAGAGGGGAGGGGACATTCTCCTAGTGATGGAAGTCACCCTGAGATGCATCAGGGTGACGGGAAATGTGCATCTAGTGGTGACATTTGCTTCCAGAGAGGGTCTAAGAAGAGGATCCAAGACTGTCCAAATTTCTCTTGAAAATAGGTCCTTCGCTATATCCCCCTGTGAAGTATGAAACACGGTGGAACAGAAACTTGAACAAAACTAGCATTCAGGAACTCATTACCAATTTTTAAGATGTCTTATTTTGCACTTTTTTGGTAAAGGAAGACAAGTTGGCTGTTGTTAAGGCATCCAGTGGTGTTTGAATCAGGCAGCTTCCTCTCAGTTCCTTTCACAATAAAATGTGGGTGACTGATATATATATATAAAACAGCATATCAAGTAGAGTGACCTTTTCCCTCTACTGTAAATAATCTTTTGAGTACCAATTAATAAATTCCATGTAAAGAGACTATGAAATTAAACTTTATGATGAATATGGAAGACTGGTGCCTGGCAGCCAACAAGAAGAGCTGTCTTACTGCTAACTCAGATGTTTTAATGGGCAACTAGAATATCCAGACAAATGTTACACATTACATTGGCAACAGGAAATACTTTGTTTTAAAATATTTAACATTGAGCGACACCCTCACATTGTGCTCTTAACACACAACTGCATGGCTTATACAAAGATATTTCTGGTTTGAAATTGACTCTCCTACTTTAAAGCAGAGTTCTGATTTATCGATGGAAGAATAAAAGCCTGAAATTGCTTTCATGCTTATTTAATCATGCGAGTGTTTTTTTTTAAAGTCAAATGGCATTTAGATTATAAATGAATTCATTTGTTCTACGAAAGGCTGTAGTCATGCTTTATGACAAATGTGGGATACCTTCATTTACATTTTTCAATGATGGAATCAGAACTTTTGAAAGAATGACAAATTTGAGGGAAGATCAAAGCAAAGATGCATGTCAAGTTAAAATATTTTACCAATCATATTTTTAGTCAATATTCGTCATATTGCTGCAGAACAGAAATTATGTTAAGGCTATCTGAGATTTTGGATTCTCTTTTCAATCAAATTCATGCAAAGTTGGTAATCACTATAGCATTTTGGAAAATGTGTAGATTATCAAACTTTGTTTTAAATACTGGCTTTGCTATGTATTAGCAGTGTGACATTAGTTAAAGCTCTGGACTTCAACTTCCTCTTCTGTAAAATGCAGTTCATTGTACTTCCTTTGCAAGCTTGTTATAAGGATTACAGATGTTTCATGTAGGTTTTTATGTGAAAACTATGGTACTTTGCCTGGCAGTATGTTCAGAAAACAGATGGCCCCACTGTTAGCATTGTTATTACTATTAATACTATACCCTCACACTAAACAGAAATCACGTAATCACTTTTGTAAATTACCCTACAATTGGGCATTTTCAGTCATGTGCTACATAACGTTTTGTAGTGAAAACTGGAACCTTCCCATGAACCCCGCAATGGATGGGATTTTCAGTAACAGGAGGCTCCTTGATACAGAGACTCACTCTTGATATTTGGCGAACTCAGATTACTGATCACTGATCACTCTTCTCTGTTCCCTTAAAAAAAAAATCCTACAAACTGCTATTATTATGTTAACCAAGAGACATAGAGATAAAGAGAGAGAGAATGCTATATATTAAAAGGGATACATTTTAAGGGGGCATTTGTGGTTTTCAAAAAACCAGTCTATATATTTTTAAGTGAAGAACTAAATGCCCAAGAATAATATTTTACCAATATACTTTAAAAAACTATTTCCTTTAGAAGAATTCATGAGAACCTTTAATATGTCATTCTGTGCCAAATTTATTTAAAAACTGTTAGTGCTTCAATTGTCATTAAGGGAAATAGCCTTAGTTCCATTAACATACTGAAAGTGAAAATTATCTAAGTATTACAAATAAGACCTTCAAGCATTATTTGGTTTCTTAAATGGCATCAAACTGATTCTGATTGAATCATACTTGAGTGTAGTAAAACTTTTTGTTGGACAAATGTTAGCAGGCACAAAGACTTTCTTACTTATTAATGTTATTACTACTATTTAAAATGCTTTGTTTAGTGCCCAAGCTAGCTACCTTCGGTGTTTTGGTGAGTTCTCCGCTGACATAGGCTCAGTAGTGTATCAAGAGTTACAATATTATCTGAACAAGTGTACGGAGCATGTGCACGGATGACTTCAAACTACACTTAGATGGAATGTACTGTAATTTAAAAATCCTAATTTGCCATTCAAGTTTATGTGACTTGCATGAGGTGGATGTCAGACATGACAATGTTTGTACAGACAATGCCGAAGTGGCAAGTTACCTCTTCTGCTATCTTTGGGAGCCAGAACTTTGAAATTTGTGAGAACAGACATCATGTCATGAGGGGATCCAAATGGGACCCAGCATCACTCTCTGAAACTGTCAAGAGAAGAAGGCATCTGTGACAGGGCAGATGTTCATTAGTTAGGACCACTCTCTGAACAGTTTTCATTCCATCAAACGTTTCTGCCAAGAGGTCGCTAACTTACGGAAATTCTCATTCCCTGTTGCCAGAGAAACCTACTGTATTCATTTCTGATGAAGAGTCAAGCAAGTTATGCAATAAGTGACTACAATGAGTATATGGTTATATTTTTCTATACCTCAGCTTGATTTCAGTCTCAAGTCCCCATTCTCCCAGGTGGAGAAAAATAATCTCAGTCAATTCAGATTAATTTTCATCAGGTGTTCCTCTATCAATTCGGGGATTTATTTTCCCCCTCTCTTTCCTGGGTGTTGGTGGCAGGGAGCAGATATCTTCTCACCTTTCCACGTTGTGTCCACTGATCCATCAGGATCCTGGTCAGTGTTGGTCCATGCCAATGCTACGGCACCATGCCCTGCCTTCCTGCAGAGGCGAATGTGTGTGGCTGTCTCTGCCACACCCGCTCCACACTTGCCAGGATGGAGAAACATTCTAAAGAAACATTGTTCTACAGGACTGCACATGGATCACACTGGTGGGGGGACTTGGTGAAGCTCGCTGCCTTCCCGGGTGCCGCTGAGACAAAGGTCCCCTCTGTGTTCCAAGCCTAGCTGAGGCTTCTGTTGGGTAACTGATAACGGTGCACAGACCCCATACTCAAGGCCACACTAACATCTTACACCACTATATCAGATATTGCTGCCTCTGGAGCTCTCTTCTTATGCTGGACAATCTTATCTTGTAGATGCACGGAGGCAGGTGGATGGGAGACTTTTATTAAGTAATTAATTTTTGAATGAGAGTCTTTTAAATCTACTGTTAACACACACACTTTATGTCCAAAGTCCATCAGAGTCATGTTACTCAAAATGCAGGCTTTTGAAGCTCAAAATCCCCTTTCTCACAAATCATTGTTTTTGAACTTTAAGAACTCTGACTTTTAAACACAAAAGTCAAGAAGGTTCTCGTCTCATGTTCAGCACTGGGGTTTCGGCTGTGATAGCCCCGCCCTGAGTTAATGCAATCAAAGATCTCGTCTGAATGGTAAGAGATCCACAGGATTATAAAACAATAAAAACAGTAACAATAAAATAAGTACAATGGATCCAAAAATATTGATTATTATATCAAAATAGTAACAAACTGTGACCGCTTTCTCTTTCATTACAAGCTCAAGCTTATTGTTTGCAAAGGATCAAAGGAGAAAAATATGCAAGATATCTGGATTAGAGATTCTCCCTTTCCTTGCCTTATAAAAACTGTAACATTTTTAAGACTCAAATCAGATAAGGAATGTTACTGATAAATAAAATTTGAGAATTGCATTCTCTATAACTTTCAATCTTTGATTCTGCGGCTTAACAAAGGGACTTGATGAGTTGAAGCACACGTGGTATTAAATAACTATTTTAACAGTTTGAATTTTAGAAAAGCTATCTTGGATGAAGAGGCAGTTGGTAATTGTAAAAATGACTAAATGTGAGGTTTTCCCTGGTTGCTTGTGATGGTTTCCTTAGGAATAGCTCTCATTCTTTACTTCAAACCTACAGCGGCTTCATTTTATTGTTCCCATAAAATCTGAATGCTTTAACACAGTACTCAGGGCCAACTGGAAGCTGATGTGGCTCACCTCTCCAGGCTCTGCTTTCGCTCTGCACCTTTCTGAATCTGGCCCTCAGGACTCACTGACCTTCTCCTTTCTCTCAAACACTTCCTGAGTTGACGCAGCCTATTCCCCTCACCAGGCGGTGCTCCCTTCCTCCTCAAGGACAGGCTACCCCCTGCATTCCAGTCCACCCGCAAAGGTCCCCCAGTCTCTGTCCTACCTCCAGTCATCAGGAATCTCCAGGCTCTCTCAGACCTCTCCTGTGGCACTTCTCTAAGGCTATATTTGTGTAGGAAAAAGAAAGCCAGATCCAAAAGGAGAAAACTTGGGTTTTTAGCCCTGTTTCAAACGTCGTGGCAAGGCCATTTCAATTGTGAGTGTCAGGTCAGTCTGTGGACTTCGTAACTGCCCTGGCACTGTTTTCAGTCTGAGGTTTACTGGCTAAGGTTTTCAACTCCCTGTGTGCGAATGGCAGATGAGGAAAAAGTTAGTGATAAATATGGTGAGATCAATGGGGAGAATAATGGTAATGTTTATTTTATTTGACCAAATAAATGTTAATACGTTATCTCATTGACAAAGGGTAGGCAAGGGGTTGGTTATGGGGTTCCCTTTCCCGTCCCTCCATCTCACCTGACAAATGTGATTTTCTTCTCTTGATCGCAGAGTAGAAGTTTTAATATTCTTTCTTTGTACAAGTAAGGAGAGGTAATATATCGTAGTTCATAGCAAAGAAAAGGGCTGAAGATTAACCACTAATTCACATTTGCTTTGACAAGCTTCTGAATAAGCTCAGAAAGCCTTGCCAGGTAAATAGCAAGTTAGATCACTTTATTTCAAAGAAGATAAAAATAACTCAGTTCTTTGACAACAATCTCAACCGTTTCAGTATTTCAACAGGGTCATTTGGTGTTTAGCTCACTGCCATAGCTTCTGGTTGGTAACGAGTATCTATTTCAGAGTAGATCAAAAATAAGCTTACCTCTATCTTTCTTAGCCCATCGCATCTGCCATTCAATTATGTGCTCTTTGCTTGTGTGTACCTGAAATAGTGAGAAAGAATAAAAAAAGAAAATTAAATATAACTCGACAGCATTTTGCGAAAGGCAAATATTTACAATTTTAATTAACGACAGACACATACTTCATAAAACTATTAGCATGCAACTCCAGCTGCAAGAACTGAACAGCAATATGCCTAAGCTGGTTAGCAGCAAAAAAGTAAACCAATCACATCGACAAAAGCCACCAGAAACAAAAAAACTGTATTTACAAGATTAACAGTTTTGGCATTCATCCCTACCATCAAGTCTTTCACTTTCTTTTTTCCATCAAAATTTAGCTTACGTTTGATGTTAGCAAGAGTTGCATTACTATTATTGTTAATTTTAGTTCTGTTTATTACCTTGAGGGTTATATATTGTAAAATAATTTTGGTGCCTCTAGTTAATGTTAATTAGTTGTTTTAATAACCTATAGACCTATTTGTTATGTTTTTGTAGGTTTACTTTTTTAACTATCAGGAACTTAATAACGGAGAATATTTAACATTACTGTTGCAAAATTACAGAGTTACTGTTAGTGTTACCTGTTTAACGTTTAGTCATCCTTTGAGTCCTGCGACATATTTCCTTAATAATCATCAGCCATCAAGTCTGATAGTCTCAAAAGAAATATCAGCCCTCTAAACTGCCTTCAAGGGCGGTGATATTTAGCACTGAAAATTACAAATAAAGTTTTTGAGGTTGAATAGCAACAACTGGCCAGTGACACTGATGATTTGTTTGTCAAAACAAATTGTCATCAACTACGCAAATGAAGTCCACGCACTCCTTTGAGTGAAAACAATAAGGTGAATCTACGCGATGCTTACATGTTGGATGGGATATTTAATGTGCGGGGAAACTCAAAGGTTGAAGAACTAGGCATTTAGACAGTGGTAAGTGGTAATCTTACCTCTTTATACTCCATTACTCTTTCTCACGAGAGACATGCTAATGCAAACAAGTCAATCAGAATTTGTGTTTAGCAAGATAAAGCTTAGAGGATAGTTTAAAATCCATTTATTAGTCTAAATCCATTTTTTTCCATTAACATGTTATACATTAGTGTTTACTAACCATGATTCATGTAACAGTTTAGTTTGTTAACTTTTAAATTATTTAACAACCATAAGTTATTAATACATTTTTTAAGTATTACACAAATATCTTAAAACAGGCTTGGGTTCATTTTTGTAATTTTTAAATAGAAAACATTTTAGGCATCTCTTGAAGAAGAAATAAAGCAGGCATTTAAAGCTAGAAAACAAGTAATTCCAAATTTAGTTTTTACAAAAGTTTTCAGCTTTATTGACAAATTATGGCAAACATATTTGACAAATTGTGGTTTCCTATTTAGAGAAGCTTACACATGGAACTTTATGTGTGTTTTTTTTCTTTTTTAACAAATACAGGTTAAAACACTGAACAAATTCAGTTAGCTACATACATACAGTAGCTGCTTGTTTTCAACCCCATTAAAACAGCATTTAAAATTAAATTTACAAACTTAATATCGAACATCTTCATCTAACTAACAGATATTAAAAGACAGGTTAAAACATCTTATCTACAACTTTATTATCAGCTAGTTCAAAAATCATATTACAGTATTTTAGCAACCCTAAACAAAGTTTTTACTAGTTGATTGAGACTCAAAATCTGCTAACAGATTCATGCTCTTTCTCAAAGAAAAAAAAAGAAAAATAAAGATTACACACAACAATGAAAAACAACCATGAGAATATCATCCTACTGAGTGGTTTATAGACAACGCTTGCCAATGTCTTTGTTTTAGTCCGTTGTAAAATAATACTAGTGTCAATGTCACGCCAACAGTATAGGGGGAAATACAAGAAATATATGGGAGTAATCATGAGCAGTTACCCCTAGAATAGAAAAAAAAAAGGACTATTACTTGTCTCGTTGCTGTTTATGTGGAGACCACAGGCTATGAATTGTCTTTGAGGTGAGGTCACGGTGAGGAGACCTTCAATATCTACCATAGGGGTGCTCCCTGTATCCCCCTCTGGCTGACCTTGGCGGCGGTGCCTTCAGGCTGGAGCGGCTTGTGGCCCATTCTTCTGGTGCTATGAACAAGAGAAAGACGGTAACAATGATGTGGCTTCACAGTTATCAAAAACAGTCATTTAAGAAGCAATAGTCGACTGAGGAGAAGAGAATGAAAAATCTCAACTCTGATGGCTAACGCCGTACTACATTTCCACACGGTGAAATCATCCAAAAAAGTATATATTTCGAAATGCAGCCACTTGGGATTAAACTTGCAGGGCACTTTTCAAAGAAGAGCAAGTTAAAGTCCTTGGACTTTACCCACATATATCATGTGTTAAATTTCTATGTGTTAAATTTCAAAATAGAAAGAGGAGTCTCAGTGTAAACCACTCCTCATTTGATCCCTTACACAGACCAGCGATTCTTAGCCCTTGATTAACTTGAGAATCTTAAAATGAAACAAAACAAAACCAAAAATGACTAATGCCTGTTCTCTGTCTCCCAAAGCAAATGCTTAGAACACTCCACAGGGTGGAGACCTAGGGTTTGGCATCTTCCCAATGCTCCCCTAGATGACTCTTATATGGTCTGGGCTTGAGATCCATTGTGCTAAATTGACCAAGACAAAGTTAGCGAGAGGTAAGCAGAATATGGAGTAGGGTAAATTTTAAGCAGCAAAATCAATAAAGAAAGGAAAATTCTCATATCAGTTTTTCCAAATAAACAACTTGGGAAACAGAGGTATTAGTACACTAGGTAAACTCCCCATTGACCTGTTAACCAGATTTCTAGTAACTTCAATGCTTTGGAACCTAGCCAAAAAACAAGAAACAAGCAACCAAGCTTCTGAGTATTGTGGAAAATAGCCTATGTAAAGTCTCTGTCCCCAGAAGAGGAATGCAGCCCTCCTTCAAAGGGCTGGACATTTAATATTGGGTTTATTGTGACTTCTTATGTGACTCCAGAAACCAGGTTTTCTGGATCTTTCAATCAGAACTTAGTTCTTCAGTAGAGAGCAGATTTCATGCATGGGGCTATGGTGGCAGGAAGTATGGACACAGGAAAAGAGAACGGTGACACTGACAGCTGATCTAGAAGGTAGTGGTAACAGACATAGCAGCTGGAGAATCACTGCTGACATACACCCCTGGATACTTCAAGTGCCCCTGAGAACATCTCAGCTCAGAAAGACTATGCAAAAACAATAAGAAAAATTTAAATTGCACTTACTATTCTATAAGGCAATGGGTAATGATGTATGATGTACAGAGTGATTGAAAGTTTATCAACATAGGAAAAAATAGCATTTATTTGGGTATATATTATGTTTCTGAGGCTATCCTTCATCAGGACATCTTTATCACAAATGATCTCTGATGAAAATGAAGACCATCTCTTTCACTATTTAAGGTATATGCCTATGTTTATTTTAATATGTGATAGGACATAAAATAGAAATAAGAACCTAAATAAATGAGACATGTTACCTTTGCTCAAAATACAGATCTACCTAGATCGGGGGTAGCAAACTATGGCTTGTGAGCCAAATTTGGCCAGCTGCCTGTTTTCGTAAATAACATTTTACTAGAACACAGTCATGATTATTTATTAATATGTTGTCTGTGGCTGCTGTCACTCCTCAAAGGCAGAGTTGAGTAACTGTGACAGAGGCCATACCATACCGCCTACAAAGCCTAAGATATTTACATGCTGGGCTTTCACAGAAAAGGTTTACAGACCCCTGTTCTAGATCCTATTGTCTCTTTTGATGGGAAATTTTGGATGTTGGTCCTTCTGCTGTGCTTTCTTGAGGACAGGAATTTATCCTCGAGCTGCCAGAATTTCTCAACATTGTTTGCTGAAGAATTCAGTGTATCTACTTGATTGGAATTAAATAAAACTTTCTTTGATGTAGTAGAAGGAAAAATGGATTCTGCTTGAGAGTGCCTTCTCAGGTTTACGTAATATGAATTTTACACTTTGTCTATGAATAATCAAGACTATGTTGGGGGCTGGCCCAGAGGCGTAGCAGTTTAGTTCGTGCACTCTGCTTCGGCGGCCTGGGGTTCACCGGTTTGGATTCTGAATGCGGACCTACGCTCTACTTACTAAGCCATGCTGAGGCAGGTGTCCCACATACAAGGTAGAGGAAGACTGGTGCAGATGCTAGCTCAGGTCAATCTTCCTCAGCAAAAAGAGGAGGATTGGCGGCAGATGTTAACTCAGGGCTAATCTTCCTCCACAAAAACAAACCAAGGAATGTGTTAATGTTCTTGTCCTCTGGTGGTAAAATCTACCCCACTTTATTATTGTTTTTAACAAAGGGAAGGTACCCTTTTGTTTTAGAGTGTTAGACATCCCTGAGTTGCAGGCTATTGCGTTTAGAGGTTGAGATAACTGAGATAATGTAAGTTTTGAGTTTTCCCAGGGAATGGAAGTCTTGGATCTATTCTCAGATGTTGGATGTTTCCGGGAGGTTCTGTAAAATAGTGAAACAACCACATGCAGAGTGACAGCAATGCCTGCCACATTTAGCCCCAGATTTGTCAGAACTTTTAAACTGGCTAACCTTGGGGACTTGGTACAGAGCACATATGTGTTTAACAAGAACTTGTTGACTTGGTTTTACTTGACTTTAAAGCTCAGGGCAGCTAGTTCATGGATGAAAACCTTTCATTTCCCAACTGCTGGCAAACATTAAAATGGGGAGTATCATCCTTCACTGCTGTATCCCCGTGTCTGGGAAACTACATTGCCTAGAGGGGCTGGATGCCACGAATGATTCCACAAGTGAAAGGATGAATGAACGAAAAAATGTATGAACTATGAGGCAGAAAGAGCTTCCAATGACAACCTTAAAAACAGTAACAATTGAGCCGAAGAAACTTGACATTAAGGCAAAACTCTATAACTAGAGATCTTATATATTTGCTATAGAATTAAAGTCAGACTTCTTACTCAAGAGAGTTAGTTAGCGAAACATCAAAAGTATTTCACTACTGGATTCATTGGAACAATCATACTGGAATCCCATTACAAAAATGTGGAAAAACATTATGTTTCATTGCATAAAAATGTGCTCTTTTATAATTCTCTGTGTGTATGTGAATTAATACTATGTTTTTCGTCCTTGCTGAAGGCTAGGAAAATGAGAAATAGTGTTAGTCTACAATAATTATAACCAAAAAGGCAGCCAAAATGAATTCCTACCCAGGGGAAAGTGAGTTTTAGGCTTTCTAAGACTCCTTACCATTAACAGAGGAAATCAAAGATTTATCTCACTTAGTTCATGTTTTCAGTAATAAAAATAAATCAAAATCAGGAAAAGTATTATTTCTATTTGTGCCAAATTTCCTTGGTCTATATTTTTCCTAATATTAGAATGTTACATATAGCCACATGTCTACAATCACCATATGATGATACAAGCCAGCTTCTCTTAGTAAAGTCATTTTCTTGATGGGCTGGACAGCACTGACAATGACTGTTTTCCTTTGTCAGCATATAGTGTGTCACTGAGCCTTCTATGGTCAGCCAATCCCCTCATTGCTCACCAGAAGCTCTTGAATTTCTTCATCGTAAGTATCAGAGATAGAAGTGATTCTTAGGGATCCAAAGGGATTCTAACTTGAGTCCACCATGGAAACTTGCACATGGAAAAGACCCAAACATATGAATATAAATCATTATAAGGTCCACATGATGGGAATTCTCTAAAATTTGAAGTCATAAATGCCCAGGAATGGATTTCAAATTTATCTGTCTTCCTAGGGTTCTACTATTCAGCAGACAAGGTGGATTTAAAATATTTTGGTTCTTCATACAAATTTTGGAGTCCTGACCAATTGTTTCCACTCCCAAGATGTGGTCTAGGATGTCATTTAAAAAATCATTGCAGACAATGAAATTTAGAGATAATCTTTCTTTGTTCCTTTGGAAACATGAAAAAAAGGAAGTAAGATGCTCTCAATATCAGGATCATTGTCACATGAAGAGCACTAGCTAGACTATGAATGAGCAAATAAATAACAAATTATTCCTCAGAGAAGGTGCAAAATAACTGTCTGCCAAGTTGAAATAACCAGAATGGCTTACAGAATTGGGAATCTGGAAATAGCAAATGAGGATATGAGAAACATAGCTTAAGTGACTTGATCAAATTCTCACAATTTCTAGGCTTCCCAACGCAGATTTTAATGTACCATATAGTATATGCAATAAGAGGGAAAGGGGGCAAATAAAGCATTCACTAAAGACATTTTTCTTTACTGAAGATCTCTTATGTGCTAGTCATTGTACTAAGCCCTACATATGAGGATAGTTTAAGGAGTCTCAAGGAGATCATAGGACAAAACTAACATGAAATTTCATGGATTACAACACAGTTATAATTGATATTTGAAGAAAATGCTGGAGAAAGCCTGCAAGAGGGAGCTACTAACCCTGATCATTCAACTGAACTTGGACTGAGCTCTAACATTTAATCATCTTAAAAGAACTAATTTTCTGAGCAAAAATAACTGTCACGTAACTAAGAATTCAGGTACTATTTAACCTATTTAAGAGAACTCACATTCTTTAAGGACTTTCCTATATTAATTATTTTGTCTCAACTGGCCTCATTTCTTAAACTGGAAGCTAAGATCTCTGAGAAGAGAGACCTTGGCAGACCGTGGCAGACACGTAGTCAGAACACCATAAATATTTGTAAGCTATGTATAAATAAATGATGCTACTAATTAAAAAAAGAATTTTAAGGGCTGGCCTGGTGGAATAGTGGTTAAGTTTGGTACACTCTGCTTTGGTGGCCTGAGTTCGTGGGTTCACCTCCTGGGTATGGACCTACACCACTCATCAAGCCATGCTGTGGTGGCATCCCATGTACAAAATAGAGGAAGATTGGCATAGATGTTAGCTCAGGGCCAATCTTCCTCAGCTCCCCCAAAAAAGAATTTTAAAATCAATTATGCAAATGAATAAAAACAGGACTCATTCTGAAACACATTGTTAGCAATTAGGTTATAGTGTTGCATATACTTGAAATACATCAATATTTCTTTTAAAAATTATTCTATGTCTGGTTTTTCAACTCAGGCTGATTTTTTTACCCCGTTGAGTCAAGTTTTACAGAATTCCATAGAGTGTAGCTCCATTACACGCTAATAAGCATCATTGTGGAATATTTTACTTTGATCAAGGGGTGTAAATTAGCCAGGTAACTCTTCTTGTGCATTAAATGTTACCCTAATGACTTCAAAAGCTTCTGCATCTCAAATACTCTGGTCTCAGCGGAATCAGGCCTATTAAGTCGTGTGCATTTCTCACTGTGCTCTCAGTCCTGCCGTGGGACCAGGTACTTTGGGGAGCATTCAGAGTGGGAAAGAAAAATCTGGATGATTTTTAAAGTTACAAAACTGTGTTCTCTGATTGTTCCAGAGATACCATGAGCATGGAGGCTCTTGCGGGGAAAAGGTGAAGTGTGAGAACAAAGCACAAATTTAGGAAAAGTCAGCATTATTTAAGTACCTGGAAAGTAAACTTGTAATGCTTATCTTTCTGGAAATAGGTTTAAAATACCACCTTCGGAGTAGATTAATTTTAGAGATCAGTTTGGAAAGGATATAGGATATCATGGAGATTACTGAGGGTGCAGCTCTTAGGTTCACACTTTGCTGAACCTACATGGCTAGTTGTTTATATTTCTGAAATCTGAAAAAGAATCTAAAAAAAATTTCTTTTTTTAAATACACTACAACAAAAACACATACACTGTAAACCAATATGGGAGAGCTACAACTGAAGTAGGAAACCTAAACTAATCTCTATTATTACAAGCCACTACTGTCTTTGGTTTGTCAGTTATATAAGAGCATTACAACAAGGTGGATTCAAATTCACCCTGGCTCTGAGTGACTCAGTTTGTTGGTTCACTTAATTTCTGATCTTTCAGAGGAATATCCTTGTATGTAAAAGCACCTTTCAAATATATACTTATATGTTGTTTTATGGCTGTTTATTCCCAAAGATAATTTGTTTTGTTGTTGTTGTTGCAACTCACTATAATAATAACATCCTGTTTCTTTATTTAATTTTTAAGGGTCAAGCACCATGCTAGGCATTTTATGTATATAATTTTCACAGTTTTCCTGCACAATAGGTGCTAATGTTGCCATCTTTTAAAAGGTGAGAAAACTATAGCTCAGAAAGTTTAGTTGTTAGGAAGGCTTAGAATTTTTATCTATAACTGTTTCAGCATCTTTCCACCACCCCTTTCATCTGAAAGAAGTTCTAGCTCCCACTTCTTTTTCTTTCCTTTCTTGTCTAGAAAATCAGACTTAATTTATTTTACTTCCCTCAGGTTATAAAATAATTGGTGATTCCAACAACAAACAAATTAAAAAATTAATTAGCCAAATGAGTGAGATTGCAGCTTTAATTTTGTTAACAAGAATGTGGGCTCCTTGAACTGAATATGTTAATGTGCAAATCTAGGTGTTCATTCAGCCAAAGTGGGAGGCAGGGTTATTGGCTCTGCTCTGAGCATTTAAAAATATTAATGGAATTTTGGGACCGAATGGCTCAACCACCTCATCCACACACTTTGTATTGCCACTGTTTGTAACTGCAGAGTTTATTGTTTTAAGATGCAGAGGGTAGAATGGAGTAACACTGAAGGAGAAATATGGATGACCAGCCTTTGTTTTCACAGATGAGCATAGTGAGTTATGTTCCAAGAAGAATTAACTTTCAGTTCGCCATCAGTTATGCTGTCAGGAAATTCAGGCAGCTTCTGGAAACCATTGACAGCTTTTCTCACTGTTCCCAATTTTTAATTAGCTATTTCCTGTTAGAGAAAAGTAACACAGGATAATCCAGGGCTGGCCTTTCTAAGCACTCAATTCTCAACTCTAGAATCTCAGGATGCACATGGCAGGCACTCGGTAATTATTTATTGAATAAATTAATTATATTTAAATATTTTGCATCTTCCTTTTCTACTCATAAAAGAAGCCACAGGCTTCCCTCAGATGGATCCGTCCACTTTGAGTGGAGTCCCAGGAGTCTTGCAGACAGGCCTGCCTGTGAATTCTGGTTCTGCCTCTTTCTTGTTGAAAGACCCCTTCGGCAAGTCTCTTCATCTACATACTGATGACACATTTTAATTGTCACAAACCATTCTGAGCTTCTGACATGCATATCTAACTGCCGTGGGACATCTCCTCAGACATTTCAAAGTCAACTTTTCCAAAACTAAATTCATCTTTTTCTCCATACTACTTAACACTCTTCCCAAGTTTCCTACTTCGGTGAATGACACTAGTACATACAACCTAATTACCCACCAAAACCCTTGGCCTCTTCATGATCTCCCCTCAACTTTACCCAATGGATCCATGCTATCACCAAGCTTTGTCTTTTCTTCTTTTACATGTATTTAACCTATCCATTTCTTTCCATCTCCACTAATCCTATTCCACTGCAGGCTATTATCATATTGGTTGAGAATACTCATTTCTCAGTTCCCGAGTTATCTTTTGTATCTTTCCATGATTTTAAATAAATATATATCCATGTTATAATGCAGGTATGTTATATTATACATATGTATGTGTGTATATATTTGTATTTCCTACTGAGTGCGTGTGTGTGTGTGTGTCTGTGTATTCACGGTCTACTTCTCTCCACCCTCTGGCCAGAGGGATTCTTCCAAATACCACTGATGGGGCCTGTTCTATTGCTCTTTAGCACACTCAAGATCAACCTCCTGAGTCAATCAAAAGCCTGCAGAATTCAGCCATAGACCTTTTTTAAAATATACATAAGGATGTTATGAGAAATAATGGAAGAAAGAATAAGAATACTGATATAATATTTTATAATTCTCCTCTCAAAGAATTCCACTAACATCTTGAATTCAGTGAAGAAGGTGGGTTCGGTGGCACAGCATCTGTAGACGAAGAGACTGAATTTGTAGTTATTTCAATGGCTTACTCACCTACATCCCTCATTTCTAGACTTGAGAACAGAAATGACCCAGAGTGTATTCTCAGACCAACACTAAGCCATGGGAGTCAGAAAACTTCAGGCTTTAAGCTCAGCAAAATGTCTACCCTGCTGTTTGACCAGCTCTAACTCTCCGTGTTTTGCCCCAACGTGCCTCTGCCTGCTTTCCCAAGTTGGTGCTCTCATCTCATCACCTGTGTAACAAAAACTTTAGCTAGTTTTTGTCCCTGGTTACTGTGAGGTAACCTCTAAACCCTGGGGTTTCTTGGAGTGTTGAAGCGTCTTTGTTGTTCATGAGGGGCCCCTCTAACCATACCTGAGAGTTTATGCTAATGAGATGACTCAGAACGAGGCCAGAAAGATCAACTAGGAGATTAGAGGGTTTGGGTTTGACCACTGATATCAGCCCAACCTGGGGAGGGGAGGAGGCTGGAGATTGGGACGATTCAATCCATCATGCCTACATGATGCAACCATAATACAAACTCTGGATACTGAGTTTGCATGAGATTCCCTGGTTGTTAATACTTTTCGTGTTGTTACACATCATGTGTCCGGAGGATAACACGGCCCTGAAGATTTCAAAGGCTTTACATTTGGGACTCTCCCAGACCTTGCCGTACGTGCTTCTCCCTTTGCCCGGTTCTGATGTCTATCCTTTTGCTATAATAAAACTGTAATGTTAGTATAGCACTTTCCTTAGTTCTGTGAGTCATTCTGGCAAATTATCAAACCTGAGGGGTTAATTTGTAGCCAGCTGGTCAGGTAAGGGTGGCCTGGGGGTCTCCCAAACTTGTGACTGGTGTGTGAAGGGAGGGCAGTTTTGTGGGGACTGGTGCCCTTAACTTGTGAAATTTGGCCTGACTCTGGGCACCCACTCCAGTCTCTTTGTTGGCTCTCCCCAGTCTTCTCAGCAGCTTGAATCTTAGCTCTTTACCCATGACTGGCCCTCTCTCTGCTGGAACTTCCAAATGCCAAAAGGCTCCTGGGCTATCTGTCTATTGCCTGCTGCTATACTCCCTTGAGCATGAGGGACCTTCTCCTGAGATCTTCTGGACAATGCCAGGCTCTAGATGGACTGACCTAACTACTCTAGTTTTTTTTTGTTTTTTCTGGCACATCTTGTTGCCAACTGAACTAAAGGTTTGACAAGGTACCAATATGGCTAAGTAATTTTTTCAATACAAAAAGTCATCGATTATAAGTCATCAATAATTATAATTACATTTTCAACTTGCATAGTTTTTCAGCAATCTGTATATATCAGTTCCCACTGAGTCATTCAGTAAATTATGACATATTTGATAAATGAAGTGTAGCATATTTATTTCAGAACAATTTATCTTAGTCTATTTTTTTTTAATCCATGTGCTCTTTTAATAAACATAAAAATCTCCCCAACCTCCGGAAATTCTGTAAAGATCCCCTAAGGTGCATGTCTCCTTGGATATATATTTTCTTAGCTGGTGTAGTTCCACGTGGGGAAGAAAATGTTTTCCCAGCTTTGTATTTTATTTTCTGTACTTTGCGTGTTAAAACAGTTAATTTTTTCTACATTCTAAATATAAATCTATATCATATTGAATATACTTTTTTGTACATGATCGGTTCACCCCAAGATTCTGACAATAACTTGCTCAACTCTCCCCTCCCCCTCAGTTAAAATGATTGCATCATCAACTCAGCAGAAAAGAAAGCGATAAAAAACCTCTCCTATGGCTCATTTTTATTGTCTCAACAAAAGAGTTGTTAGATGCCATGGACTCTAATTTTTTGTGGGCTCCATATCTATTGGGTAAAGTTTAGACAAAGTCAAGTTTGAGATTTAACTATTCAACACACAATTGTTCAAAAAGGGACTAAATTCTATTTTCCACTACTTAAACTTACAATTTTTCTCTGAAGTGAATTTAAAATGCCAGGTTCTGTAACACAATGTTTGCTTATAAAATACGCAGCGTTATCAAAGTGGCCTGAACACAAATTGTGTGTTATCTTCAAGAATGCAAATGCCTGGCATGTTTTGACCATTCATACTAAGATCATAGGAGACTTTTCATTGTGCTCCCATGTATGTATCTATCTAAAACTTATTCTCAACTTTAGCTTCCAGTGGGACCACTAGGAAGCTTTTAAACTGATGCCCAGTTCTCATCTCCAAAGACTGTGATAGAGGTAATCCGGGTGGTAACTGGACATTGGTAGTTTTTCAAAATTCACCAGGTGATTCTAAACTGCATAATTAAGGTCAAGAATCTCTGATCTAAAATATTGAAAAGCAGGTTTCAGTTTGGCCTAAAGCTGTTGAATCCAGGGGTGCATAATTCAAAACAAAATTGAAATTGTGACTACATCTAATTTAAAATTAACAACGCAAGTGATGAAGTAGTGAGCCACTCCTCTGTTTGCATGTTTTTTGCCCCAGGGAACACAATCTGTGTTTACTATCAAGACTAGTTGGATTAGATATCCATGTCATTGCAACATCTGAAATAGTAAGGAACAGAATATCAGGGACTTCTTAAGGTGATTTCACAATTGAATTTTAAAATACTTTAGAAGCACAATTTCTTCTCTCAGTTAAAAATAAAGTTTAAGAATCTACATTAAAAGTTAAATCGAATAAATCAGCGATATTTTCTCAATAGCCTATCACATAACAACTTCAATATTAATAAATCCTAGGAAAAATAAAATTTGTACATTAGTTTTTTAAATTACTGACAAATTCTTGCCCATGCTAGGAAAACTCATCTTCATTTGTAAAACCAATTTCCTCAAATTTATACTTCTATTTACTATTAAAGATGGACAGTCTTTGTTCTTGAATCACATGGCTGGCACGATTGCTGTTAGCTTCATTTTCCTTTGCTATTTTCAAAGATTAATCAATGCAGGGCTTATTTTCCACTGGGATGATAATCATTCCAGCTCCTCAACACAAAATGAATATGTTTGTGTTCTGCAATAGACTTGAAGTGAGGCACTCAAATACCCTAGAATATGGCACAAAAATTCTTTTTGCTTTCATTCATTTCGAGACTGTATATTAATATTATTCTCCTTGCGTCCACACAGCTGTCATCTAAAATGCCAGTAAAGAATGGGTGCATAATTAGCTCTTCAGTTCGTACAGTAAATACATTTTAATAAACAGCTCTTTTCTCCAAGAAGAGGATATTGCTGTCCATTCTCAGCTGTCAGTCTGAGAGAGAATTTAGGGGGTGTTTCTTATATGAAGCACTGCTCAGCCAAGCTGATCTACGCACTGTATTTAAAACGCACCCCTATTGAATTCTGAGCTACTCAGACTTATCCAAAACCATTATAATAATGACTCTGATAAGGTAGGAAGTATTTTTAAAATGCAGAAACTGATTTAGAATTCCTGTAAGTCAAATATTCATGTGCCAAAAATAAATTCAAGATATCAGTCATTTAATATGTAAATATTAATTTGATAATAATTAATTTAACACCAATTAAATAATAAATATTAATGCATTAAATATTAAATAATGTAATAAATAATATAATTATATTTATTTTAGTACCACTATTTATTTAAAAGATTTAATATTTAAAATTTTATATTTACATTGCTGCAAGAAAAATAGTTTAATATTTAATATTAAATTTTCTGCAAATATCTTGAATAATTTAATTGCTGCAAAGCCCAAAGGATACATGATTTTCTCTGAAGTCAACAGGAATTATGGGTCCAAAAGAGACAAACACAATTTCAATCAGGTGATACACAAAACACAATGTATGAAGATTCAGCATGAAGGGTAACACTGAATGGTTGGCTATTTCCTTCTAGTGATTTATTTAAACCATGACTGAAAGAAGCCTGAATGACAGTTTCCATCTTGAGTCTTTTGAATGCAGGACCTAACTATTCTGGAGAGCATTCCTTCTTCCCCTCCCAGTGCCTCTGTTTACCCCACGATTCTTTCTGCCCACCTGAGCAGGAGAGGAGGGGTCCACAGCAACGGACTGTGAGCCTCCTCACAGACTGTCCAAGTCTGGGCATTGCCAAAAAACTGAGAATTGGGATTATTTATTTTATAAAAATACAGACATTCCATTGAAATTGAGTATGTGTACCCATGATCCAACCAAAATGTACCAGAGAGGAATTACTAATTCAGAATGGAAGTAAACGAGTAAGTGGAGATGCAAGATTTACATTTTGGAAGAAATGTTACTGATTTAAAAGCTGGTGCACAGTTCATTAAAGATAAGCTATAAATGGATACTAGTTGATACACTAGTTAATATGTGAGTAGGGAAAATTAATGAAAAACATCAATCTACTTTTGACATGAGTGGGTCCTCAAATAACTGCTCCACAGGCATATTTAAATTTTATCATCTGCCCATTTGGATATGATAGGATGAGCAACCTATCAGCAAGAAGCCTGTGCTTAAAGCTCCTTCTACTTGATAACCTAATACCAAATCGGAGGGCAGATAATGCATATGAATTTAGTTAGGGTTCAAGGTTATGAGGCTGAACTCTCACTATATCTTGTCATTTGACTTGGTCCTTTTTCTATTGCCTATATAGGATATGAGGGCCTGAGAATTTTCAAAATTTAAGTCTCATGACCATATGGATTGAAATGCAAGTATTTTCTTTATTTTCTGGTTATACAAAAGGAGTATCCTGTTTCAGCAGAATATATTAATGGTTAATTCTGATAGCACATGTGAAAATAGATTAAATTCTGCATTTTGTCAAGGTATAATCCTAATGATTAATAATTGAAAAAAAAACCCCTTTATTTTATGATAGGAAAATCTTAATGGAATTTTCATAAGGCAGTCTATGTTGTGTTCTCTGTTTAAATAAAATGTGTATCATGATGGATTAAGAACTTGGTAAAATATATAACAAAAAGTAAAGAATGAATAAACATGGTAGTGTAATTCAGAGTGATTTAAATTTCCTTCTTTTTTTAACCTAATTTTTCCATACTATATGTGTATTATTTTTAGAGTAAGAAAAGAAATGACTTATTTTTTAGGTTAATCAGAGCTATGCATATGCTTAGATTTCTAAACATCTGTCACAAAAAAGAAATCTTAAAAAAGAAATGTATTTCACGTGTGCATCATTTAAAACAGAGGTGCTTTGGGGCTGGCCCCGTGGCCGAGTGGTTAAGTTCGCGCGCTCCGCTGCAGGTGGCCCAGTGTTTCGTTAGTTCGAATCCTGGGTGCGGACATGGCACTGCTCATCAGACCACGCTGAGGCAGCGTCCCACATGCCACAACTAGAAGAACCCACAACGAAGAATACACAACTATGTACCGGGGGGCTTTGGGGAGAAAAAGGAAAAAATAAAAAAAAATCTTTAAAAAAAACAAAAAAACAAAAAAACAAAAAAAAAACAGAGGTGCTTTTGTTCGGTAGTTCTCTGGCCCCTATACTGTGGCCCAATGTGTACTACAGATGGGCCACGGTGAGCCCAGAGGATTATGGGGCAGTGGGAAGGGCCCTGAGCTGCTGGAATCCTGGCTTGTGAGCAGGCTCCTTCCTCATCTCCACTCTTCCACACATGTCGTTTTCTATGAGAGCTGCACCATGGCAAAAGGTTGCAACTCATTAGATTTCTTTGCCTCAGCTCCTGGAATATCATCTCCTGACCCCAACGAAATAAGTAAATAAATTCTATCCTGAATAATTTTCCTTCTGACATGAAAATCAAGAAGCACTTCCCAAATTAGAATGCATAGAGATCTGACATAGCCACACTTCCAAACAAAGAGTAAAAACGCCTTGAATGTGAAGTGTATTCTTGAACCAATGCTTGCTAAATAATGTCAGAAAATGGCAACAGATCCTAGTGGCCAAAGAAAAGATCATGGCCTAAAGCACAGTCTTTGTTTAGGCATATATGCGTCTAATCTTTCAACATTAAGAATATGGCCAATTTGGCTGAAATTTTAGTTGATAAAATAGGTAAAGAAAAGTTATTAAGTAAAACTTCCGGCCTAATACCTTTCTTACTGTGTCCAGTCAAACCTCTTTCTGCATTTCCCTCATTTTTTACTAGGAAGAATTTATCAACTGCTTTCTGTGTGCAGAGAATTGCTTGTTGGTAAATCATAATTTGACCCAGAATGAAATCTAGTGCTTATGGGCAGGTGTAGCTTCCAAAGTAAATGGGTTGTTTCTCTCTAGATTTTGCTGCAGGAGAAGAACCAACCAACCAAGAAAGAACAATGCAAGCCCCACAGGTTAGAGAGGCGAGCTTGGCTCTCCTGACCACGGCTCCTGAATCTCCCCTGGAAAGTCTGAGAAACAATAGCTTGTATTCACACACTTCTCCCTATTGCCTTACATGGTATTAACATTTTAAAATGTAAAGAATTCAGATGTAGAAATCTCATCTTTTATTACCAACTACCCAGTCAAACACTATCAAATTCATCCTTGCCATTGATTTCAGTGCATGTAATTCTGTAAAGTAAAGCTCACAGGTGTGATTTCTCTCAAGTTGATGTGGCAAGTGTAAAAGGTAATGATTATATGTTGCAAATACAAATTCAATTTTTTAAAAAAGGATTTATAAATAATAATATGTCTTTTCACTACAATGTAAGCTTCAAGAGATTGTTGACTGCAATATCTCCAGGACTGAGAACAATGGCTTACATGTGCTAGCCATTAAATAAATATCTGTTACATGAGTAATATTCTCTGACCTTCCATAAAACTATTGCATTGCATGGTTTATAACCTGGCACAATTTGTTTATATGTAGCTATAAGTTTCTCAGCAGTAGACAGTAGAAACCAGGAAGGGACAATGTCTATCTTGTACACCATCATTTTCTAAGAGCCTGGCACCACTTACATGCACTAAACTAAAGTTGAACTCAACTAAAGTGCATTCAACTAAAGTTGAATGAATTAAAGACCCAGATTGCGTCTCATTCATCTATCATCCTCAGTAACTAATCACACAAAACATGTGGCTTGATTCCTATTTGGTTGAAAATGTGTTTGGAACAGTGGAGGTGTACTCATTGCTGTGCTGAACTCAGAGGATGCCGCAGTGTTAGGTGTGGCTGCTCTGGGATGCTAGGCAACCTCTCAGCTCAGCCTGGCTGGCCCACTGATGTCGTTCTAGAAAAGGCCTGGGTTTTGGATGCCATCGTTCTTATTAAACACCATATGACGCCTTTGACCCCCTCCTTCCAAGGAGGGAAAAATATAGAGAGAACAAAATTAAAGCTGTGCTTTTTGTGGCAGCTCACCAACTGAACCAGACCTGCACAAACCTGCCCATCACCCAGTATTTCTGTGAGATAATTGCTGGAAACGTGTTGAAGTTATCTTGGGGAATATTCCTAACTCTCATAGCAGTGAAAGACTAGGTCAATTTGACTGATGCTGGAGTCTAGGAGGGAGCGAGCCTAGTGCTCATTTTGTTTTAATTCTTTATTTTTTTCCTATAAAATACTACAGGAGACCTTCCTCACCTTAGATTAGTGGGACAGTAGCTGGCAGGACTTAGAGAAGTCTCACTAAGCTCAACATCCTTCCTTTAAAACAAACTCAAGTTTAAAGTACCAGATCCTGTTTCACTCAAGGTCCACTGGGTTCTGCCCCCCACTCCCAACAACAGCAAAGTCAGACTCATCTGAATTCGCATTCTTGTTCTGTGGTTTGCTAACTTTTTTAACTGAGACAGGTTACTTAATGCTCTAAGCCTTAGTCTTTCATTTGTAAAATGCAATGACAATATGAGTCTGTACCCTGCAGGATTCTCGTGGGGATCAGATTCTATAGATATTTATATAATGGCTAATGAGGATTAGTTCCCAGATCTCTAATCCTCTTTATAAACTGCTTAGTATAGAGCCATAATAGGTCCTCCATGTGTGGTCCCAACAATTAGTAGCATTCCAATCACTGATGAGAAGATAAAAACAGAAGGTGAGTCTCACAGCTATACTCTCATATTGACTTCTGCTGTTCAGTTTCCTCATTATTAAATTGAGATAAAAACACTTATTATTTCTATTATTATAAATAAATACATGAGAAAATATAAGTAATCAGCTAATGAATGGCAATTGTTGTGGCATTTATTTTTCTACTCCTACTTCTGAGCTCCATCTCGTTGATATTCCACCAAGACAAGTGAGTTGATTTGGCAACTCAGGTTCCCAGAAGGGTGTACTTCCTCCTTTCTTCTCAATGTCTGCATCTTCCCTTCTCCATCCTGAGGAAGCCCTACAACTTTGTCACGAGGAGCCCCAAACACACAGGCAACGTGCACCATCTCCTTTACTGCTCCCCTTAAAGAGGAACAGAGTGGCCTTGGCATTATTTTAATAAAAATCCAGAGCTGGAAACACTTAAATGAGTCTTATTTTTCAGGGTGGTCAATGGTGACACTGCATATGTATTTTAAGGAATCAGAAGCTATGCTTCAAAAGGGATGCACTATATTTATATATGATAGGCACTCAATATTTCTTACTGAATTGAATTACAATTTTAAGTGGACTTTTAATTAAACAATGTATTTTTGAAACTAATTAATTTTATAGACTGACATGCTTATTGACTATTAATTCTTATGAGCCAAGCACTATTTGGCACTTTTAAGAACTATGCACATATAAAGCATAACTTGGGAGCCACAATTTCTGCCCTTAGAAGTTCTAAAATATTTCAACTATATATTACTCTGATGATTTTTGTGACAGCAGGAAAGACACAGCATTGTTGTCAAATCAATGAATCAGACAAAGGACACAGTGAAACATATAAGACACTCTTCAGAATGCTCACTATTACTGTTGAAAATGATCTATGATTGTGATTAATTGCTTTTGAAATTTTGATCAAAATTGATCTGTCCAATTTTCTGGCACTGGCTTTGTATGTCAAATCTCACCCTGGAATTACATAAATCAATTTAGTCTGGACTTCTGTAGAAACTGGGGGGAGAAAGATAGAAGTAATTTCTGAGTTGTCAGTAACTGATGGATGTTCTGATTTCACAGTGTTAGTAAAGAAAAGGTCTTACCGTAGCTGTCATAGGCATCCTCACTTACTCCATGACCGTAGTCATAGTACTCAGGCATGCTGCAACAGATTTAGACAGCAATCAATGTTACTGTAATCAGGAGGAACTAACCCAGAAACTCATATGGAATTTGAAAGCAAAATGCATCCTAAGGTAATATCCCAAGAACCAATGGGCATAAAACACAGTCCTAAAGAAATATTCAGTAAGAAAATATAGATTATTTATAAGGAGTGCTATGATGTTCTTATGCCACCTCAGTACTTATTTATCTATATCCTCCAATGTTATAAATCAAATTTCCCCTAAAACACAAGTATAATACTTCAAAATTTGTCAAGAAGAGAGTTATAAAAGGCCTGTTTCCAAGAAAAAGTGCTAGATAAGATGACAATCTGGTCAATTGTGTATGGCTTTTAATGCTGTTACCTTAAGAAATATGCATCAATTTCATCTTCACTTCCGAACTGAAATTATATTTATGCTCTCTTCTAGTCCTTCCACAGCATGTCCATGCACTTCTCAAATATATAAGCTATTTATTTTCACTTGATATTTTGCTAGATGCTTCCACATTTCAATAACTGCCAAAAAGACGTTCTTCCTCCATTCTTACTCAAGTTACTTAAAGTCTTTCCCCACTATAGCTGTCATTACTTTGTCCTACAGCAAGTTTCCCCCTTTAAGGCACCATTCCCATCAGCAGCCAGACATATATCTCCCACCATAAAAGAGCCCTCCCTCACCCCCATATCTCCTTCTAGCGATTATGCCTTTCCCTGCCCTTTTTACCACAAAATTTCTTGAAAAGAGGTGACTCTGTTCACTCTTTCCACTGCCTCTCTCTTTCCATATGCTTTTGGAGACATTTCACTCAAGCTGTTGTCTCCACTGAAACAGTTCTTGTCAACATCTTGATATTTTTAAAACTAGTGGTCAAGACTTGGTTCTCGTTTTAGCACCACTGAACACAGCTGACCATTTCCTGCTCCTTCAAACACTTCCTTTGCTTCGGAGATGTCCTTTCTCTTGGATTTCTTTAGCTCACTTCATGTCCTCATTCTTCTCTACTGGTACCTCCATATTTTTCCACTCACTTAATCCTGGAGACCACTGGGGCTCAGTTATTACATTTTTTCTCTTTCCTATTCATACTCACTCCCTAGGCAATCTCATCTGATGCTATGGCTTTAATACCACCTCTACTCTGATGACTTCCAAATTATATGGCCAGCTTTGGCACCTCCCTCCTATTCTGGTCTCATCTGTCTGGTTGCCTACTGCACATTTCTATTTGGATGTCAAATTTAACATACGCAAATATAAAAATTTGATTTTCTTTCCAACTCAGACCTGTTTCTTTCAAATTCTTCCCATCTTTATAAATGACAACATCTTAATTAGTCTTACTCATGCCAAAAACCATGGAGTCCTCTCCTTTCTCTCACATCCGATGTTTAATCCGACAGCAAATTCTTTCACTTCTACTTGCAAAATATATCCAGAATTTGAACATTTCTAAACATCTCCACAGCTATGACTGTAGTTAAAGTTCTCGCCATCTCTCACTTAAATGAATACAATGTCCTTCTAACTGGGCTCTGTGTCTTGCTTCCTGTTTCTATTTTCCACATGGCAAAGTAATTTTTATAGAAGAAACTTAGATCAGATTAGGTCTCTATTCAAAATTCATCAATAGCTTCCCATATCCTTTAGAAAAAAAAATAAAAAATTCTTATTTTACCTGGACAATTTGGTCCCCTATTATTTCTTAGACCTCACCCCCTATGACTGTCCCGTTTGCTCACTCTGCTCAGGACGCACTGGCCTCCTAGCTATTCCCTGAACATAACAAACACATTATTGTCTCACAGGCTTTTCATCTGCTATTCCTACTACTTGGAACACGCTTTTCCTAAATATGCAAATGTCCCTTCTCTCATTCTTTCAGAACTCATTCAAATGTCACTTATGAGAAGTTTCTCTCACTAGTCTATTAAACTAGCATTTACTCATCCTTACCTTGCTTTGTTCGTCTTAGTGTTTATCAATCACCCCTGTGCATATTATACAACCAAATACACAAATACACCTTTGTTTATTTACTTATTGGCTGTTTCCCACTTCTAGAAAAGCTCCCTGGTATAGGACTTGGTCTCTCTTCTGTTCACTTGCTCTCATTGTTCCAGGCTGACTGTTCTAGAACAATGCTTGGCACATGATAGCTGCTCAATAAATATTTATGGAATAAAAGAGTGAATAGCTCATAGGAAGATTAGACACCATTTACATGAGTAGCCTAATGTAACTGAATCATAATTCTTTAAAACACTATACAAAAGTAGAAAATATTTTCGTTTAGCTCAGGATTTGGATAATGAATGCATAATTTTACTCTTACTTAGTGATCTATAAATATTTATGATTCATTATTTTTTACCTCAAATGAGCTCCTTCATTTAAAGTCCTCTGCCTGAATCTTAACTTATAAATTTATATATTACTAGATTACTAATTCCTTTTAAGTATATAAAAGTGTGGCAAGAAAATGGCTTAATATCAAATTCCAAATTGTATAAGGGCTGAGAGTGGCAACAGATGACAAAGTGTTAGGTTGGAAGGAAAGACAGAAAAGCCTAAAATTTTGTGGCTGTCATTCTCCATCAAGGGAATCTCACAGCTCTCATTATATTAAATACTTGAGATTTCATTGATAGTAAGGAAAGAGAAGCAAAAAAGAAAATAAAAGTCTATATATTATAGACAAAAAGAGAGACAGAGAGAAGTTTGGCCATCTTTATCTTTCTGGAAGGCAATTGATATGCACGAATTCACTTTTAGTGTAAAGTAGCTGGGAAAAAATTAAAAAAAGATTACCTATTCCACCTTTCATTGCCCAGGATATTTATACACAAACTGTCTAAAAAAACATGGATGATAGCATGCTCTTCTCCCCATATTTCTAATGACTTGAGATTATAGAAGTCTAGGGCCATTGGCTGGTGGCTGGATGTTTATTTCTTCTTTCACATATTTATCACAATACGAATGATGCGACTCAACTGAGAATCCTCATATTGTGTAACAAATTCTTGAGAGTTGCTACATTGATTCCCTAGATGATCAAGAAGTGGTTATGAGAATATGATTTAACAAGCAACATTCTCATTTACAGAGAAGAGAAAAAAGAGCAGTGACAGCAGCTTCTGCCTGCTTTCATCACAATCAATGATTTTTCCAGGAGTAAGCCTATGTGTACCAAAGTATGCTGTGTGAAGACCAGTAGCACCAAACACTATTGAGTGGCATTACTATATTTCTCACTCAATTTCAATTTTAATTTTAATTGATGAAGAAAGAAGTGGGAAAAAGAACAGTATTGAGAAAATCATGACGAAGAAGCTGCATTGTCATCTACCATAAATGATACATACACACCAAGGGGAAATGTTAACTTTCAGAATTCTCAAAAGGGGAAAGTAGAACATATAGGACATTTTAAAAATAATGGATACTGCAAAATAATGGAAAAGTAATGGATAATAATCATAATGGACTCTGCCAGAGTCTATACTTTTGCTTATCCAAATATTACTTCTCATTCTTCCGTAGGGAAATAGCCTATGTGGACAAATGGCTGCACAGTGAGTGAATGCACTCCCCAGCCACCCTTGCAGCTAGGTGCACCCTTGTGACTGAGCCAGGAAACATGGGACGTGTTTCCATGCACAGATGTGAGGGTGGCAACCTTGAGGTCACCATCAATTTAAGAATAAGCTCCTCGTCTTGGATTTGCCCACCGTCATCTTCTCTTCAGTTGGTAGAATGCAGTTACAGTAGTGATCTAGCATCTAGCAAATAAAGTCAATGTCCTAAGAAGTCATGGATGGCAACATGGGAGAAACTTCTGTCTCGAAACGATCACACTGGAGCAGGCTTACTCTAAACCACTGCCCACCTCAGGGATGGTGATGAGAAAAAAAATCTCTTTATCTTGTTTGAGCCAGTGAATTTTGAATCTCCCTGTTACAACAGCTTAGTTGAATATAGAAATCAGTATGTAGAAGTGTAGAACAGCCATTAAAATCCCAAAATATGGGGCATTAGCTTAGTGGGAGAATGGAAAGTGCAAGGAAAAAAATACTGTAGGGTAGAAAGCTGGTGACACTTGTTATGGTATTGACAGTGAGGACATGGACAGCAGGCTATAGGCCTGTGTATACTTTGGCACTACAGGAAAAAGCTGGGCCAAGCCCAACTGTTAGTAATCTTTCCTGCTTTCAGAAAAATTTACAAAAGATATGAGCTCAGATAAGAATGAGGCATTTTTCCAGAATAAACAAGAATGAATAGAACTTTGCTAAGGAAAGTTTTCTCTGCTTGATCTATGTGTTAGCTCTATAATTTAAAATAAGAGAGGGTTCAGAAATTTGAGCCTTAGCAAGATTAGAGAAGTCAACTGCTCCTGTATTCCAACAGCAAGAGATAATGAGCGTTGCTCAAAGATGCCCTTACATCTTTCCATTAGACTTTGCTGCCATATATGACCCCGAGAACCATCCTCAGGTCCCCAAACATGCACTAGCAGGAAGCATGCTGCAAAGCTTGTGAAGTCCCCTGTGAGGGCCTGCTCTACTTTACTCAATTCAGATAAGGCCATTCATCCATTAGGACAAGGAAGAACCTTCCAGTAAATCTGGCATAATTTCCATAAAAGAGAACCGAGGTTGCCAAATGTATTGACTAAAAAACTTATTTTGATGCTGTTGCTTAGGTGTCTTTTAATCTCTGCTTGGCAGGATTTTGTAATTATTATTGCCAACAGAGCCTTCAGTAGCCAGTAACATTCAGTAGAAACTAATGGGAGTTTCTATTGTAATTTTTCTGCTCCTTCTCCACCACTTATATGGGTATTTTGAATGGGAAAGAAGGTTGAGAGCAGGAAAGATAATCTGTCTATTATTTCACAGGTTGCTGGACTTCAAGGAACCAAGTCAAGACCTAATGTAGAGGTCTGCCTATTTCCCAGAGATTCTAAGCTGGTTGCAGTAATTGTAATTGAACCTTGATTTTCTCTGTTGGGCAGAAGGTAGGAATCTTTTTATTATTTGTTTGTTTGGTTTTGTTTTTAATGCGAAGAAGGGTATTCACTCATCTTTAGATGACTAGAGGGTTGGGCCATAGAGGACTTCACTTGTTCCCCTCCAAAATCCATTTGTCTCTTCTTCCAAAGGAGAGATTGACCATCTCAAGACCACATTTCCTACTCTCCCTCACATTTGTGCGTAGCCATGTGTAGAGTGATGTGTACAAATTCTTCATGATTTGCATAATAGTAAATTCCTTGTGCTCTGCTTCTTTTCAACCTTCATGTAACTGGACGGAAATGTCAATGATCAGAGCCACTTTAGAAGATTCATGTTAATGATGGTGCAATGGACTGAATCTTCGTGTCTTCCAAAATTCATGTTGAAATCTCAACCCTCAATGTGATGGTATTAGGAGGTGGGGTCTTTTCGGGGGATAATTAGATCACAAGGGTGGTGGCCTCATGAATGGGATTAGTGTCTTTAAAAAGGGGACCTCAGAGGGGCTGGCCCCGTGGCCGAGTGGTTAAGTTCGCGTGCTCCGCTGCAGGCGGCCCAGTGTTTCGTTGGTTCGAATCCTGGGCGCGGACATGGCACTGCTCACCAAACCACGCTGAGGCAGCGTCCCACATACCACAACTAGAAGGACCCACAGCAAAGAATATACAACTATGTACCAGGGGGCTTTGGGGAGAAAAAGGAAAAAAATAAAATCTTTAAAAAAAAAAAAATAAGGGGACCTCAGAGACCTCTCTTGCTCTCATTCTACCATGTGAGGATTCAACAAGCAGACAGCAGTCTGCAACCCAGAATAGGGCTCTCTCTAGAACCCAACCATGCTGGCACCCTGATTTGGGACTTCCAGTCTTCATTACTCTAGCAAATAAATTTCTGCTGTTTATATGCCATCCAGCCTATGGTATTCTGTTATAGTAGCCTGAACTGACTAAGACAGATGGCACCCACCAGCCTGTAACCCTGAATGATGTCATGGAGCAGAGCCCACCTACTTGCCCTAGTTTATTATGTGTGAGGGAGATAAACTTTTCTCTTGTTTGGGCCACTGCGTTGTGGGTCTCCTTATTATCAAAGTTTAGCCCATAACCCAAATAATGCAGCTGGCAATTAAAAAAATCCCTTGAAGATGAACAGGCACTCAGTAAATATTTGTTGAATGAATAAATGATTGAATAAAAGAATTCAAAGAAAAGATGATTGTATTTGAACATGAATACTCTTAGAACATTTTGCTATAAATATTTTTGCAAGACTTTATGTATACTTCCCAAAGTATGTCCACTTATATTAACAGCAATTGGAACAGTAGAAAAGAAAAACAATCATTCATTTATTTTCTGACATGAATAAAATTCAGGTTATAAGTTTAAAGATAATGTAACTGACCAATGTATGTGTCAATTTTATATTGTTTTATTATTTTTCAATTTTAAAAACATATGACTTGGCTAGAAAAAGTAAATTATGTATGTATGCTTTTCATTTCATTATTTATGAAATAAATTATTGAATGAAATGAAATTATTTCATTTTATTATTTCAGAAAGCTACTATTCCATTACATATGCTTCATTTATCATGTTGTTTAATTATGTTGAAATACGAGCTAAAAGTGGACACATAAACTCAGTATAAACACAACCTGGTTATTTAATTTTCAATTCACTATTATTCCATCTTATATGTTAGAAAATACGGCAGTCAAGGTTTCTAAATGTATTGTTACA
Source organism: Equus przewalskii (assembly GCF_037783145.1). Classification (NCBI taxonomy): domain Eukaryota; kingdom Metazoa; phylum Chordata; class Mammalia; order Perissodactyla; family Equidae; genus Equus; species Equus przewalskii. The sequence goes on from NC_091849.1 coordinate 55,459,730, forward strand.
ATTATAGAGGTGTCAATTAAAATTATGACAATTACTGGTGATTTGGAACTTAATTACTCTGGTGGTTATAGCAGATATAATTTTTCTTGGAACTGACACATATATAAAACTAGGATATAACATGTTAGCTGCATTGATTTATTAAAGAATATCTAATTATTAGTAACATTCTACACAATATTTTGACTTTTTGACATCAAGACCTTAGACACTAACAAATATTTGGAAAAAAATTAATAAATAAGTGGAGTAAAGGAGATAGGAAAAATATCAGATTAATTAATTAATGGTCAATTGGAAAACCAGGAAAAAACCAGAGATGGAAATTTTCAGTTCTTTTTCGGTGAATGGAGCATATTTTACCCTAAATAGACTATGTTAGCAGTTTATCAAGCCAACTAATTAAAGGAAATGAATATAATAGAAAAAATTAGGATGAAATTTGGTTCCTGGGAAACCAAATAATATCTTCACCAGAGTCAAGCTGTTTTTCCAAGCAACTTCTTAGTCAGCCTACCTGGGGAATAATAACACTTGCATTTCTCTACTGCTTCACAATCTAGCACTTGGTGTTAATATTCATGTGGCAGGAGAAATCACACTGATGGTAGAAGAGCGCTGTTCACAAATCAATGAGACTAACTATGCTTGTAAAGGAATATTGTGTGTGTGTGAGGAAGATTGTCCCTGAGCTAACATCTGTTGCCAATCTTCCTCTTTTTGCTTGAGGAAGATTGTTGCTGTGCTAACATATGTGCCAGTCTTCCTCTATTTTGTATGTGGGACACCACCACAGCATGGCTTGATGAGCTGTGTGTAGATCCATGCGTGGGATCTGAACCTGTGAACTCTGGGCTGCTGCCGAAGCAGAGTCAAGCGTGTGAACTTAACCACTATGCCATTAGACCAGCTCTCTGTAACAAATGGAGATACTGGCAGTAATATAAATGAGAACTCTCTTCTATCGAATGTGTTCATATAATCAAACCAGTTAGACTGGTATAAATGGGAAAAAAATAGAAGGTGCAATTTGTTAAAAATACACACTTTGCTTAATTTTTCAACTGTTTACTTCAGTAAGATAAAAAAATTACCAGAGATAATTAAACACTTTACAAATACATCACAGCTTGTCATGGCCCTCATAAAATTAAAGCTCCCACATTCATAGCTTTCAGTTCACTTGTTTTATGCCATGGTGTCTTTCATTTCAACCTTTCTCTAATTCTCGTCCAGCTGCAGATTTTTTGTGTATGAAAGTAGGACAGATAGATGAGCATGAGTTTCAACTAAAGCTTCATTGATTATTTTCTGGATTTAATAAAAGTAAAAAATGCAAAATAATATTTTAGAAGAAGGGATGAAGGGACTTCATTAATATACTAATACAAAAGATTTATAACTACTCAACTATTCTTAGCATTTAAGTGGGCGCTCTTAAAACTTGTTCTCCTAAGCATTTACACTTAAACCTTGTTATATTGTGCATTTACACTATATTTCCAGAGATATTTGTCCAATAAAGATAAATTTTCAGCTCAGCTCCCACACTCCAATTGCAAATTGGTAGTTCCTTTATTCTTGTACCCATTTACATAATGATCAAATCCTTCTGTTTAATTTCATAAAGCTCCAAGAAAGTGTTATTCACAAAGCTGTAAATCTAGTGTGTAGATTAATATGTGCAACACACACATACATGTGTCAATTCTCACCACCAACCACAACCCTCCCTGACACCGTCATTCAGGGCATCAATCAAACATTGTTGGGATGGAGAAAGGAAAGACTCTTCACCAAGCAGCTCAAGATTCTACAGCTCCCTTCCACATCATATTACTGCCATGTTACCTGCTAATTCTCATAGTTATTCCCTTGGGGGACATTTCCAATTATTTCCAGCACTGAGAGTGACGTTTACCAACATAGGATCAACTTTATGCTTATGATGGAAAATGTGAGCTATGTGCAAATAGGTTTTTAAAATGATCTTCATTTGTCTATCCTTTCTAGAACAAATCCTGTCTTCCCACAGAAACTAGCTGCATGCATCACTCCTGCCTCACCTCTCCCAATATATTCTTTCACTTTCATTATTCCTGGCTGTATAAAGTAATAGTATAATAACCATTTAAAAAATCTAGCAACTACATATAGTTATAATCGGGCTATTTTTTAAAACACTAAAAAACAAACAGGTGGGACTAAGAAAGCCCTTGGGGAAATTATAGTCCAGCAGAACAGCCATTGAAAAGGGATAAGGAGTGATTCTTTCCTTTCTTCTTTTTCTTCATTCATCAAATGATGGACCCTTGAAAAGAAGGAGGAATTAACTACTCAGGTAAAATGGAGTGAAGAAGATTAATAGGCAGGGGGTCAGCACCAGCCAAGGCTCAGAGGCAGGAAAAAGTGTGGTACCAGCCACCACTCCTGCAGAGTGGCCAGGGGGTTAGTAAAAGTGAGAGAGGAGGTCAACATTGGATCTAGAGAAAGACGCAGGGGCCACACCTCGAAGGATCTGCCTTAGCCATGGTAAGGAATTTCGTTTTTATCTCAGGGGGGCACTAAAGACAATGTATGATTCAAGAAGGGGACAGACATGATTATATTTTGTCTTAAACAAATTCTTCTGCTGGTGGGGCTTTGTTTTTGTTGCTGTATCATCAGCATCTGGCACACTATCAAGCACACAGTAGGTACTCAACAAATACTTATTAGAGAAACAAATGGATAAGTGAATGCCTGTGGAATTAATATTTCCTCTCACAATTGCTGTTTTCCTTTTTTTTTTTATAGTTTTATTCCCTTTATATCCATGAGCTTGGGCTTTTTCGTTAAATTAAAATGTGAGAAAATTTGCATATTAGGATAAATTATTTGTGAGCATAACTCATAATTATTTCATTTCATTAGATGCTACGTTCAGTATCTGCAGTTTAAACTGCTCAATGTCTTCTTTTTCCGCAACTTTGCAGAGATTGAAAGGCAAGAAGAAAAGAGGATAATTCTGGGTTAACTTTAGTCAATAGTTCAAAAAACTATTTTGGAAGATTTGGTGGATATTGAGAGCAATACATAAATTAAGTCTGATGTTTTGGAGGCCCAAACTCAAATGTGTGAATTATAAAGAAGGATGATTTGCTTAATTCTTTTCGCTAATGTTTTAATAACATCTGTAGTGAAAGAGAAACCACATCTATTAAATGCTATTTCTTTATTGACTTAAACCTTCTTTCCTACTCCCTCACGGCTTGTGCCACCTGATTTTTGGAACTGAGAAATCTAAAATGAGAAGGGGCCTTAAACAAGAAATTAAGTCATTTGTCTCTGAAATTCTCCTCCTTCCCTTCTCTTCCCAGAAGCAATAATAGTAGTAACAACCATAAAAACACACAACTAATACTTTTCCAACACCTAATACATGCTGAACATCACTAAGAGCTTTACAAACCTTGTCTTATTTCATCATCACAACAACTTTTGAGTCGGTATTAGGCAAAGTACAGAAGCAGCTGATTGAATTACTTGTCCTAAACCACCCAGCCCTTCAGAGATGAATCTGTGATTTGAACCTTGGTGTATCCGATAGAACTCACGCGGGCAACTTGTAATTCATCTAGTCCATTAGATGTATTCAAACACTCATTCTCAATTTTATCTGCATAATACCAGAAGAAAAGATGGGAAACAATTTACTTAAAGTCGGTGTGATCTTGGGCTAATCGTGATTAGGAAGATCAGATGAGCTGTGAGCTGCCCTGTATATTTGCCTGTCCTCCTCCTCCTCCTGAGTAAAATTTCAGCTCCCATCAAGAACAGGGGCCTGACCCAAGCACACAGAGTTCTCAACACCCTCTCATCCCCTCCTCAATTATTTCCTTCTCCAGGAAGACTTCTCAGATCTCTAATAACCCCACAATGTGTTCCCACAATGCTATGTAACTCCCACATATAGAACCATCATTGCTGCAATGTCACCTTTATATGTGCTAGTATTCACTTGTCTGCCTTCCCAATTAAAATATGATTTCCCCGAGGTCAGGGCTATTTGGATCACCCTTGTATTCACAGGGAGCAATCCAGTGCCTGACACATGGTAGATGCTCAAGAAATATTGGCGAAATGAAGGAACTGGAGTCTTGGAACTGATGGGCTTTATATTCATTCCAATTCTCAACAGTAATCTTCTAACCTGCAGGCATTACCCAACAACCCATTGCGTCAATGACCACCCATCACTGTTGCTGTACTCTCTCCTTGACTCCCCTTCCTATTTGAGGAACCCAGTGTGATCTTATGCCATTGAGTCTTTAGCATTCAGTTCTATCTGGAACAAGCTCTCCAGTTCCTTTACCAATTTCCTTGATCCATCTTGACTTAACTTTGATAAGAGGCAACCTTCTAACTACATATAAGAAGAATATGGGAGACCTATAGGGTTTGAGATGTTTGTAACAGGAAGAGTAGATTTGATGGTTACTTAGAAAGCTTCTAGGTGACAGAGTAAAGGATGCTACTCACCTACAAAGGAATAGGATGTAGACTAGGGGAATTCGACAAGATGCTTTTAAGCTATGCCAGGTAATCTAAGACTTGGGTTTTAGAGTATGGGGACATTGAGTTTATTATTCTCCTTTTCAACTTCTCATGGGACCAAGGACCAAAACCTTTGCTTCTTATATACTTAGAAAATTCTAACTATGTGAAATCACCCAATAAATATTTATTGAGTACCAGTACTATAAAAGATACCTTAACATATCACTTAGATATGTTGGAACAATAAGTATTCATGCTGCCTACTTCACAGGAAGAATGAATAGATTAATATTGTGAATGTCTTCAACCTACTTTCTTTATATTTATTCAACAGAATTTATTGAGAACCTGGTTTGTGCCAGACACTATTCTAAGTGCTAGGGAATACAGCAGTGAGAATAGACAAAGATGCCTTCTCTCATAGAGTTCAGAAGTAAAAGAAATAACAAGTAAAATAAGCAAGCAATATGTAAGCTAAGTTAAATAGCTATAAGCGCCAAGGAGAAAAGACTAAAAATGGGAAGGGAGACATCAAGCGTTGTGATAATGGGTAAAATTATAGTTAAAGTAGTTAAAACGGCTTTACTGATAAGGTGATGTTGAACAAAGACTGAAGCAGATAAAGAAACAAGCCTTGGAAATTGGAGGACAAGCATTCCAGGCAAAAGAAGAGAAAACATACAGATCTTGAAGTAGGAGTTGGCTTAGCATATTCAAGGAATGGCCAGACAGCCAGCGAGTAGTACAGAGTGCGCTGCAGGAGATGCAGCTGGGGAGGGGGCAGGTGGCACAGATTGTTTTCCACACCTTCTCCTAAGTGCTGTCTTTCTCAAGTCTGTATCTTGAGCTCATTCCTTCTTTCCTCAGATCCTTCAGTTTTACTATCAGACCCATCCCCAAGACTTCACTGATCACAAACTAACTTCTGTCAAGAAACTTCCAATATAAAAATAACACTTGTTAGAATCTCCATGTTAACGTCAAGGAGCACAACAGTCTCCAAGTATTCGTTATAATATTGTGAAGGTGAGAAATGTACATTTTTCATCCAAATATTAAAAGCTAATTATTTTAGTCAAATGTGAAGTAACAGCAATTTAGAGAAAGCACCAATTTATTTGAAAGCAAAAAAATGTGCTTGAATTTTGCTAACTAAATGTACAGATGAGAGGTGGTCTCTGAACTTACTGCCATGATTAATTCCATAAGTAGAGAGAAGTGAAGACTCATAATATTTACAGGCTGTCACCAATTAATTTCAAGGGTTTATTAAGGAAATGCTCTGAATTATTAAAACAGATGGATATAAAACACAATTATGATACATTCAGTCATAAGGAGAAAGAAAAAGGGAAAAATATATACTATACATAAATGCTAATTATGAATGAATCCACATATATACATAGTTTAAAATTTTTAATCTTATATTATTAGATTAAAATCACAGGTACCAATACCTAAGAGATTTAAATATGAAAAATATATAGCTTAAATTATTTAGCCACCATTATGTATATGTATTTTATGTTTCACTCTCCGTTCAAGAATTTTTCCACTTAAAGATTGGCCTTTATTCTGAGGACAACTGCAGAATTAAAACATACAAGTCCACCTTTCTGACTAGAAATTAGTGTCCACATATATAATCATTTGCTTTGTTGAGAATTCACTATCATTGCATTCATATTGTTAGTAAATAAAAACCTATATAAAGTTTATGGTATGCTATAAAATAAATAAATAAGAATATATATATAGTATAAAAATAAACCATGTCAAACTCAAACTCTTAGGCGTAACTTATTTTATACATTTCTACCACAGGAATAATCAAAATAGATTTTAAAGAAATGAAACTCCCTTAAAATAGTTTTATTCAAAAATTGAAATACATTGATTACTTTGTGTACGTGTGCTCAAAAATATTAAATCAAATATGTTCCTTTTTGTGTGTATGTGTTTCAACTAAAATGCAAATACCACTTTCCATGCTCTCAAATCAGCAGTTTTCAGCAAGTTCTAACAAGGGAAAAGATCAATCCTTTAGATACCATATTTCTAAAGTATCTTTGGAGTTCCATCAGAATCACATAAATAGTTTTAAAATATCTTTAACATTTTAGTATTGTACTATTTATTTATTCATTGCATTCAACCAACAACGTTACACAGAAAGCACTGTGGTATCAAGGAGACATGTTTGTGTATAAATACAAAGTAAATCTTCATCTTCCAAAATTAACTAGTAAACTAAATACATTAAACATAGATGGAGGGGTAGATGGATAACAATAACCCTTTGCAGTTATTTTCTGGCCTGTTTGCTTTGAGAAAGTCAAAGATGTAAATCTCCCTCTCAGAAGTAGCTCTTCATGAGACAGAAAAAGTTCAGTCTCAAGAGTGTGGAACAGTGAGGTCTCCATTCTCTGATCCATTTGGAGAAAAATCAGTATTTCTTCTAAAAATGATACAAAGAATACAGAAAAAAGGTATCTGAACTTACAAATGGGAGCTGCTATGTTCTGTTTTTACTGAGTGTGCCATTTTGGATAAATCATTTAATCTCTCTGAACTCCAGTTTCTTCACCTTTAACATGGCAATAATGCTATCTACCTCAAGTATTAATGAGATAACCTGTGACAGCCTATGATAAGTGCCTGGTCCATAGCAGGTACTCAATAAATATTAATAATGGGGGATTGTCCAATCAATGAAGGCACAGACATAAAGCTCTTCTTCTTCATATTCATAAAGGTCGCAGTGCTGATAGAGATTTCATCTTCTTGAACTATTCTGAAACAAGAAATACCCGTACATGCCCTCTTAAGTTTCAGTTGATGGTATTTAATGTTCTCAGGATGAAATATAGGCTGATTATTCATGAGGGAAGTGACATATTTGTTCTGCTCATAGATTAAGGATCAAGACAGATGATCTATATGAGGCATCTCGTGTAGAATTATGATCAGCCTTGCAATGATCCCCTTTATAGAAAATGGATGTTTTGAGAGTGCAACCTCACGCCCTAAATGAGAGAGAAATACATTTAGATATGTTTTTATTTTCGGGATTCAACACTGTGCCTACATTTCTGCAAATGGTGTCTTTTATAGACAATATTTAATCATTTTTTTCCAGTTCGGCTTGTATTTTTTGCTTACTTTGACCCTTTATTACGGAAATGAGAGGTGAGCAATTTTATAACAAAAACATTAATTTTTCTGTTTCATTGTGTAGAATTATCATTAGAACATAGTGATTATTTTCTACAAATAAGACCTTCAACTGACTGATTAATTAGGCTCAGTGGTACATGACATTGTTAAATGAACTGTTATACACTTTTGGTACAAATATACAGAAGCTATTGAACCCTAGTTTGAAATGGACATAATTTTAACTGTGTACACATATTTCCTTGGCTGAGTCATAATTCATGAATATCAGTAAGATTTCAGTGTGGTAAACATGAATATAATTTCTAATTATTTCAATACTTTAATCTAGTTGACTTTGAGACTGAATTCATTGGTGCAAGCTGCACCAGGGCTATGTGTTAATGATGATTTATATTCTTCCCCATTCAAATCACAAAGAAATCTCACCTGCGTCGTGGAATGTTTCAGAACTACTTGTTACTTATTAAAGGGTTATTTTCACATACCAGGCTTTGGAAATTTAAATAAATAAAACAGAGTCTGGGGAAAGAATATATGAATTGATAACCATGATTCTATTTTGACAAGGCTTTTGTTATCTGAAAGAAAGAAGGCCTCATTCATCCAGAAACTTTCAGTATGCAACATAAGTCAGATGAGGCTCTGTCTGTGCACCACCATTGTGGCAGGCTTGGAAGTAAATTGTAATTATGTTATTTTCATGTCACCCTTTTCTTTAATCCTCAAACTGTGAGTGATAATTCCTTAGCACGGCACATCAGTCCCTTTTCTATCTTCATTCTAATGAGCTATTCATCCTCTTCCGTATCATCCCCTATTACCAGTGTTTCCAAAAGTCACAAATGCTTTCATACCTCCATGCCCCCGAACATGGTTATCCTTCTATCTAGATGGAACTTGCTTAACTTCGTCACCGAGGAAAGTATTCATCATCCTCCTGGGATCCAGCTCAATGGTCAGCTTCTTAGTAAAGCTCTACCCAACCTCCCAGACAAGTCAGCCCTTCCACTTGCCTTCTGGAAGACCTTGCTCAATCTTCATGTAGAACAGCTCTCATTGTACCTGAACTCTTTTTTTTTTTTTTAAAAAAAAAAAACAAAACTTTATCTCTTCTTCTAGCACAATAGTTCTCAATATCTAGTGGGCATAAGCATCACAGGGATACTGTCCTAAAAATGCAGATTCCTGAGACCTATTTGCAGATTCTGGATCAGCTGGCCTCAGCAGGGGCCCAGAAATCTGCAATTTCATTTGCAGGTGTTTATGATGCAGAAGTCCAAGATCATACTTTGTAAAAAAACTACACTAATTGTGAATAAATCAAAGTCTTAGCTATGCCTTATTTGAATATATAGGTTCAGAATAGTGACAGTCAATGAATGTTTGCTGAATAAATGAATGAGTAGTTCTAAAACACTACATAATTCCGGTGTGAATAATTTGTAAGCTGCCTGACAGCACATGTAGATTCGTGGCTAGGTTCTCATGGAATTTTAATTAGTGGGCAATATCAATTTAAAGGTTGCTACTGAACTTTATCCTTGGTACTCTCTGTTTTTCCAAAAATTTTTTGAAAGGTACTTGAAAAAGAAACATAAGATTTGCTAGGAAGTATAACTAATATGCTGGTTTTAAGAATTAGTATTAAAAAGGAGCTCAAAATCAACAATAAAATGCCCAAACAACAAGGTGAAATGTCACAGAGATAAATGTACATTTCTGTGTTTGGGTGAAAAAAATCAATTGCAAAATGCAGGATGGTGTGAGAAGTGGCTTGACAGCAGTTTATTTAGGAAGAACCTAGGTTTTCAGTTGAAAACAAATTCAATAAAACCCCATAATGTGACACAACCACTTAGGAAAACCACATGGTCAGATCATATTGAAGGGCTTTAAAGCAAGAAGCAAAGGATGCAATAACACCATTTCTTTGCACCAGTCAACTCTCATTGATATAACGTACCACAAGATCACTGTGCCACACTTGAAGATGGACATTGGACAACTGGAATGTTTTGTAAGACAACAGCTAGGGTCTCTGGTGAAATGAGGCTCATGATACACCAAGAAGACTAGAGGAAAACCATGTCCATGGGGGCGTTTACCCTGGATCCAGGCTTGTTAACAGTACAATAACGTTGTTTAACAAACAATCACAAAATATTAGCATCATACAACAATAAGCAATTATTTAGCTTGTGTGTTTTGGTTTGGCTGGAGGTTCATTGATCTAGGCTAGGTTTGCTGGGGACTCTGTTCCAAGCAGTGTATGGAGCTGAGCTGGGCCTCCCTGAGGTCTGAGCTCCACATGTGTTCCTTCAGGAGCCCTGACCAAGGGCGCAGTAGCTGCCTGGGGAAGCTCTTCTCATGGCAATGGCAGGAAACAAATGGGAGACAACAGACCTCTTCAAGTCAAGGCTTAGAAGTGGCACTGTTCTATTAATTAGTCAAAGCAAGATAGGTGATGGTGCGGTGAGGAGTCAGGAAAACAGATGCTCCCACTTTTTTGAGAGGGACTGAAAAATTACAAAGCAAAGGGTGTGAACACAGGGAGAGTGAAGAATTATAGCCGTGAACATTGATAGAGGGACATCATCTTCATAAAGAAAGCTAGATTTATTACATGTAGCTTCACAAAACTGATTAGCGACCAATGTATGTAGATGGAGATTATAGGAAAGGACATGTCACTTCAGTTTGAGAGCTTCCTAATAGGCTGAAGTGTTACCAAATGGAATAAAGGGAAGCAATATGGCATTAGGACAAAGGGCCCAGTCTTTGAAATAGGACAGAAGTCAGTGCAAAGCTTGGACCTTTTACTTATTAAGCTACAAAGCCCTGGGCAAGGTAAATATTCTGAGTCCCAGTTTCTTTATTTGTAACATGAGGATACAACTATCCACCTCATTCAATAATGTTTATAAAATAATGAACACAGGCATCTGTGCATAGCAACTACTCTGTATTGGGTTATTATTGTTAGAATCTTACTGCCTTTACAAAGGGTCAAGTGCTCCCTGACTGGCCTGTCAACTGCCCTCTGGCCTCTTTCACACATCTCCTGTAACTCCATCTGACTGAATATTATGCAAGACAAGTCCATCTTACTTATACGTGAATTCCAAATCCAAAAACTCTGAAACCAATTTTTTTCTTTAATGAGATGTCTGAAATCATTAGGCCACAAAATTCTGATCTAAAGTGATAAGAAGCTATTTATATTCTGCTTAGTGTATTCATATACTTCAACACAATAATATGAACATACATTTTTGGCCCAGTTGCCACTTGGGGTTGATATGTAATATATAGAATATGCATTGCATTGCCTTTCTAAAATACAAACAATTCCGAATATGAAACATCTGGTCCACGGTATTGCAACTATGATTGTGAACCTGTACAAAAGCATACCATACTGTTCACTATACCACTTCCAACACCTAGAAAAGGTGCTATTCCCTTCCTGTCATTTCAGCTAAATGTCCTGCCACTCCCAACTATTTTATTTTTATATTTTATTTATTTATTTATTTTTTGGTGAGGAAGATTAGCCTTGAGCTAACATCTGTTGCCAATCTTCCTCTTTTTTCTGCTTGAGGAAGATTAGCCCTGAGCTAACATCTGTGCCAGTCTTCCTCCATTTTGTATGCCTCCACAGCATGGCTGATGAGTGGAGTAGGTCCACATCCAGGATCCAAACCCTCGAACCTGGGTCAACGAAGCAGAGTGCATGGAACTCTAACCACTCGGCCTCAGGCTGCTCCCTGCCAACTATTTTATAATCTGATTCACCTGAAGGACCTCGAATTCTTTAGGAAAGAATTTCTTTGCTTATTTCTCTGTCTTTGTGCACAAATACATCTTTGCCTGGCTAAATTTTATTTACCCAGTCAAATCACAGCTTGGCATCAGTTCTTCTGAGAAGCCTTCTGGTACTTTCTCTTAACCCTCTACTCAGATGGCCACCTATGATCTCTCATATCCTCTGGCATATCCCACTAGCACAGTACTCATCACATGCCAGGTGTTTATTTGGATGTCTGTCTTCCTCCCTAATTGCCTCCAAATGGTCCACCCCTGGATTTTAGGACATCCTTCACAGACCACATAGTGCCCTCGAATAGCCGTTCTGAAGGGCTCCTGTTACCAGGCCTTTGGAAGCACTCTCTGGATACTGACTTCTTTTCTATCTTGATTATTTTGCATAAAGCAGAATTTAACCACGTTTCATATTCAGAAAACAATAGCTGTGGCTACCTACAGATATGTTTGGTTTAACCTTTAAAGTGTTTAATTTTTAAAAATTAGTTGCCAGCATCTAAAAATCAGTGCATTTCACTGAAAAACTGATGTGGCAAGGTATATTTTCCAAAAATGGCCACAACAAAATTTTTCACCTTTGAACCATGCCAGTTCCCCATTGTGTGGTGAGGTCTAACACCTCTTGTCTTCAATCTGGCTGGGCTGTGACTCGCTTGTAACTAACAGAATGAGGCTAGGTCATAAAGGGCAACGCAGCTTCTGCTTTGTTCTTTGGGATACTCATATCTGGTGCTCTGAGCTGCCATGCTGTGAGGAAGCCTCGGTGACATGGAGAGTACTACAGGAGCATCCAAACAGCAGCCTTGGTTAAGATTAAGCATCAGGTGGGGCTGTCCACATGGCCGAGTGGTTAAGTTTGTGCACTCTGCTTTGGTGACCCAGGGTTTTGCGGGTTCAGATCCTGGGCATGGATGTGGCACAGCTCATCAAGCCACGCTGAGGTGGTGTCCCACATAGCACAATCAGAAGAACCTACAACTAGAATATACAACCATGCACTGGGGGACTTTGGGGAGAAGAAGAAGAAGAAAAAAAGAAGATTAGCAACAGATGTTAGCCCAGGTACCAATTTTGAAAAAACAAAAAGCATCAACTGATAGACATATGAGAGAAGAATCTCCAGATGCTTCCAGCTCCAGTCATTCAGTTACCCTTACCTTTTGGGCCTCCCCAGCTGAGGCTCCAGAAATAGGGATGCAGAAACAAGCTACCCCTCGTGGCCCTTGTTAAAATTCCTGATGCACAAAATCCTCAAGCATAACAAACCTGGTTATTTTATATCACATTGTTTGGGGGTATTTTCTTACACAGGGATAGTAAGTGGAGGAGCTAGATTTCCAGATTTTCTTAAAAAAAAAATGATCTAGCACTACTGGGCCCTCACCCTAAGTGGACTCCATGGCCACAATATGCTGAAGTTGAACAGAAGATAGTGCTTTAGACAGAGCACACACTTTTCAGTTTGCCATAGTCTCTACCACTTCTTATTGTCATACCTTGACAATTACAAACATTCATGAACATTTGTGACCCCTTAAGTATGCTGATTAACTAAATGCTAAATATTTTTCTTTCTTTTGGAGGAACTAAGCTTCTTTATCTACTGTGGAGGCCAGAATTTCACCTTAGGTTCTTTTATTTTTTTTTTGAGGAAGATTAGCCCTGAGCTAACTGCTGCCAATCCTCCTCTTTTCGCTGAGGAAGACTGGCCCTGAGCTAACATCCATGCCCATCTTCCTCTACTTTTTTATATGTGGGACGTCTACTGCAGCATGGTGTGCCAAGTGGTGCCATGTCTGCACCCAGGATGTGAACCGGCAAATCCCGGGATATAGATATAGATATCTATATCTATCTATCTATCTATCTATACCACTTTAATGGTATATTTTCAAGTAAAAATCGACTATTTAGGCAGGCAGTTTAGTTATCACTGAAATTAATCATAATTTAAAAAGCCAATTAATACAACTAATAAAGAATAATTTGAGAAAGCACATCATTTCTTTCCTAAAACTTGTTGTTCTGGACACTTAAAGATGTCAGATGAGAACAACAACAAAACAGTGTGTATCGAGAGCTGATTCTCGCTCTGTTGAGATAAATTCAAACAATCCCGAATCTACTGGTTATGCATGCAGAGGTCTCTAGATGGCATGAAAATACAACTAACTTGCAGACTAATCTGGGAAAAGATCTCAAATCCAATAACCGTCTGTTAATTCAATCTCATCGTTGACTATAGTTGGAGCCATAAGAGAACTAAATTACAAAATGAGGGTGAGACACTTTATAGGGAATAACGCCACTTAAATGAATAAGCCAAGCTGTTATACAGTTAATACTATAACTTTTATTAAATTACTGGGTAAATTCAGCGTCTTACACTTAAGTTTTCATTAGAAGGGTTTCTGTAGACTTCATATCAAATACAAGGGCCCACATTAAACCTCAGTAAAAACAAAGTTAATAGTTAAATAATTTCAGTTTTTTTCTTGTGGAGATGTAACCTTTGTCAGAGCCTTTTGAAAAGCATGCAAATAACTCGCTACATTTTTATTATATTAGATTTATATTCTCTCTGGCCTCTTCAGGTACATAACGGAAGGCTGTTGAATCAATGAATCAATTTAGATTTTCAGACAGTATTTATTAGTCTTTATGTCTGAAGCCTCTGGAGTTAGCAGATGTGATTTTGAATTCAACATTTACTACCTGAATGAACTTGGGAAAGTCATTTAACATCTTTAAGCTTCAATATTTCTCTGCCTCAGAAGTCGTTGTTGCAAAGATTAAATGAGATAAAGGTCCTCAACAATTAGCATAGCAGAGAGCACAAAGCCAAGGCTAGTTGTTATGAATCATTAGTTCTAAGTAGCCTCTGAACAAGAGTGGTAGTTCCCATGGTGTGGGCTCTGAGCCTTGAGGAGCTAAGAAGTTGTGCAAGGGGCTCCAAGAACCCATTTATTCACCAAATATATATTTGTATGTTTACTGTATATTCTGACAGTTGTTTTAATATATAGATGCTTTCTCATTAATAAAGTACAATTCCTTCATTAATCCAGAGAAAACATGATTCTTTTCCTAGGTCGTATGAGTTCCTCACCTGATTCAAGCTTCAAGGAAAGCAAAGTCTTTCATTTTGATGTTTCACCTGTTACACAAATCTGCAGCTACAAATTTACACTGGAAAATTGTAAGTTCTTAACATTTCACATCCAAATTAAATTATTGTTAGAGTCAAATATCAGCATTGGTCTTTTGACTTTCATTTGCAATATTACTATTTGTATCTAAGTCCATGAAAGTTTCCCTACATCTATGATTTGGCTTGGTATAGATTCTTGATTAAAATCTGGGCACTGAAAAACACCAGTTGGTTGGTAAAACCTTGCGAATTTACCGATGTCAGAAGATTGATCTCCAAAAATGTTAATGACTCTAAGGAGGATATAAAATTTAAGGTATCAGAACATGAACAGAATTTAATATTTGGTCCAATTAAAGGTGTTAATCACAGGATGTAACTTGTCTTAAGCCAAAGACTTCAAATAATTGAGTTCCCCTGGAAACTGCAATACTAATCCTGAAATTTGAAGCTTGCATAATAAACTCATCAGTCTGTCTTTTTACTTTTTTTCCTCATAGACACAGGTCAAGAGGAAAAGATGGTCAGAGACCCTCCATATCATTGTCTTTATCAGTCCTTAATATGTCATTTTATTGAGCTGCCTCCTAAGGAATCTTTAGTGAAGTCCCTTTTATGATCCATTTGAAATTTTCCACAACTAACGACACCTTACAAGACGACTGGGGATTAATTAAAGCTGTTATAGCTTCTGAACTCCGGGTGAACCTTTGTAGGGTTGTTACCTTGTGAACTTCCCTTAGACTCTCTATTGAAGACGATATAATTATTCCATTTAGACACCTGCCAGATTCTACTTTATAATCTCCACAAATTCCGTAATCACCTGTGCTGACTAACTAGTCAATTAAAGACCATTGTCTCTGAAGACGTTTTTATCTCAGTTCTACTAAGGCACACATAATCTATTGTTTTACCTGCAGTATTCTAAATCAGCAAGTCTCCTGATTTCGACCAGGACAATGCCAAATAATATTTATATTGTTTGTAAAATGATGGAGAAGTGTTATGCTCATGTATTTCTCTTTATTCCCCTTCTTTACAAACTTTCTCCATTTCCCTCCATAAATCCAAATCATACTTTCAAAAGCCCAATTAAGGAGCCACCACTTGAAAAAGAACAAATCTAGTCTGATTCTTGTAGAAAATGAACTTTCTTTCACTTCTAATTTCTAATACTTGATTACCTTATAGTTGTTTCACTTATACTTATTTAAATATATACACAGCTTGCAAATAACTCCTCAAATTATTATGAGAAAATATTAAAATATATTTAAAAATTGAAAAGTATTGTCACTGTATGATGAGTATACTCTGGCACACATAATCATTTAATAAGTGCTTATTTAACCAAATTGTTAATTTTACCTTCTGCTGGCATAGTTGGATCAATAGAAATAATCTAAAGGTAGGGATTTAATACATTATGTAATAAATTTTCTCAGTGCTGATCCATTTCTATTACAAATTGGTATTTAAAAATTCTTCCTCACAGTTTTCTGAAATAATAGTGTTGATTTCACTCATTCATTAATGCATCCATTTATTTTTCATTCATTTACTCAACAAATCTTTATTGACAACCTCTAGTGTGCCAGACAGTATACTAATATTGAGGATACACTTTGCATAAGTAGATATTTTATAATTATTGTAATATAGAATATTAGAATCATTGTATCTAATTTCATAACCTGCTTTCTTTATCCCTCTGGTTTAGTACTAAGATGGCTCAGAAACACGTAAATATCTTGTCTGTAAATGTGATGCATATGATTATGAATATTGTACTCTCTTTGAGGGATGAGGGTCTTGTTTTTATCCCCATAGCGTAGCTACATACTAGACCTGACATTCATGTGTTCAACAATCATCTGTTCAGCTTATACCCTATGAAAGACTCAATGCCAGGTGCTGTGAAGGACCAGAGTGTGTATCAGACAAGGGCTCTGGGCAAGTAGTAAGAGTGATAAGGGATGTACACAAATGGTCCCAATGTGAGGCAGAGAGAGAAAGTGCCATAGAGAAATAAAGATATGGTGCTATTGGAATTCAGGGTAGAAACAGATTATTCACAAATAAAGGGTAAGAAAGGACTTTGGAAGCTTTGGCTTTTGAGCCAGGCAGAAGAGGACCAGAAGAATTTAACCATAGAAAAGTGAATGGATAGGAAAGGGAAAAGAGAAGGTATCAGAAGTCCATGGAAAATGGCTTTTTACATATAAATTATACTTCATTGAAACAAGATAAAATGTTTTTTCCAAAATTATTCTATGTTGCCATTACTTTTTATACATAATTATGTTCAATTAACTTAGCATTCGCTTTTCAAATATTCAAAGATAAATTATCCTAATCCTTAATTTTTTTCTTCTTCCTTGTCTCTTAGAATGAGTTAAGCCAATTTAAATCTCAAGAGAATAAAGATGCAGAAAGTTTCTCTCTTTCAGAAAATTATTCCCAAATCTCTACCAGCTGAATGGAGTAGCTCTTTAGAGCTACAAGAAATTATTTTATCCTATTCTAGGTGTGTTTGTAGTGTGTGGTAATTGTGTTTTCTACCAAATAGTTTCTGAAACAAGTTATAGAACTTTATTATCACTATTTTCTATGCACTAATATACAATGATGAACAAGCAATTGATTGAAAATATTAGCAGATATTTTAAATATGTAGCCAATTTGTATATAATACTCTATTCAGGGTCTCTCATGTGATGCGAAACTTGGCCCCAACCTAAACAACTGTGCTGTGTTCCAATATGTAATTCAGACAATTAGGCTATTTCCCGCAGTAGAAGCTCTTGGCTCCCAATGGCTTTTTTATTCAACCTACTATAAATTAACCGATTCCTCAAAATTGAAGATGGCCATTTCCATAATTATATCTTGTTATGCTTAGCTTTAAAGGTATCAGTTCATACTAATTTTTTTCCTATATTATTTCCTACAGTATTCTCTCTAAATAGAATCTCCCTTCACCCCTTTCTCTATGCTGTCCCTCAGGCCATGAAAAACCCAGACTCATACAGTACATGTAGCTTTCCTCCATTCCATAATGACCTAAAAGTTGTTTCTTTCCTTGCCACTTCCTCTCCTCCACATATTACTTGATGATGCATCCAAATCTCTTTGGGTGCCAATAAAGTTGATGAATAAATGGTCAATGCTATAATGATTTTGTGACAATTAGTCCTATTGATTTCTGTCAATCACATAGAGGGGAGAATCACTTAACTAACTCACATAGACTCCTTCTTTCCCATGAAATTTGTAACTTTTTTTTCAGGAAAAAAAACTTAGGTGATAAATTTTTCTAAAAATGCGTTTATGTCAATTTTATTCATAACTGCAGGAAAATAGAAACAACCCAAATATCCTTCAACTGGTGAATGAAGAAACTGTGGTGCATCTACACAATGAAACACTACACAGTAATAAAAAGGAACAAAATACTGATTCAGACAACAGCATGAATTAATATCAAATGCATTATGCTAAGCAAAGAAGCCAAATTCTAACGGCCACACATTGTATTGCTTCTACTTATATGACATTCTAGAAAAGGCAAAACTGTAGTGATGAAAACAGATCATGGTTTCCAGGGCCGAGGGTGAGGGGAAAGTTGACTAGTGAGCTATATGGAAATATTTTGGGCTGATGAAATTGCCCTATATCTTAATTTTTGTGGTGGTTACATGATAGTTTGGATGGGCCAAACTCATACAATTGTATCCTAAATGGGCAAAATTTACCGTACGTAAATAACACAGTACTTCAATAAATCTGATTTTAAAAAGTCAAAATTCATTGATATCACAAATTCTGAGTCAATCTAAAGACATATATGCAACAATCATTAAGAGATTCATCAAGAAAGGAAAGGAATTCTTGATTCCAGGAGACATTTTAAACATTCCCCTCTTTTCAGAATACCAATAATATTTCCTTATGTTTTGTTTTACAAATGAAAATTACATTTTAGAGGGGAAAAAAAAGCCACATTGAGAACGTGCCTTGTTTTCATTGTTGTCATAATTACAAATTCACTAAAATAATTTCTAAAAATAATAGCATTTCGTTAAATACAAGCTTGTTTAATGAGTTGATTGGTTATGATAATCGTCTAGTCTTAAAATAATGCAGTACTATTTCATTATTAGCAGTTTCAAGATTATTATCTCTTACCTCTCACAGTCTAGTAAACAACTTCATAATTCAGAAAGACAATGGAGGAAAACGACTGCTAGAAACTCTCACATAATATATCTGATATTTAGATACAAGAAACAAAATGGCAGGCTTAGAAATGATCCTGAGAAGGATGCTTTAGATAAAAAAATGCCTTACCTTTGCGTTTGGGTGGGATAGCTGTTATCATAAGTCTCATATGTCTGGTCATCATATTCACCCCCGTAGCCATCATCATACCCCTGAGGCAGAAAATGGCAGAAAGACCCATTAGCAATCAGTTTTATTAACTATGATCTGTTTTTGCTTAAAGAGATATTATATAATGCGATCTTGATTTATGTTTGGGTAGTTACTCTGCATCACATTTTACTGGATTAACAACTTCCACACAACCTCAAGCAATATATTTCATGGATCAGATATTAATGTTCAGTAATTAAACTCGGCATATCATTGATGTGGCAATACCTACCCTAGGATTTACTTAAAATTTCGATCAATACTAATCAAGACAATTAAAGAAATTTAGAATAAATTTTTCTTTTGAAAATATTATAAGTAGATAAGGACAGTTATGATAAACTAATGGTGGTGCCAATATATCTGTTCCCACCCCACTGAGAGTTTTTCTTCCCCTAATAATAATCATAATTAAGATTAAAACTATAAAATTCACGATCCCTAACCTGTAGTCAACTTTCAGTAAAAAAGATGTAGCTATCATTGCAACAAAAAAAGAGCAAGGAAAAAAGGAAAGAACGAAAGAAAGGAAGGAAGAAAAGGAGGGAGGAAGGAAGGAAGAGAAAAAGAAAAAAGGTAAAATAGAGATCTTTTATTTTTTGTGCATTCTACGGTTTTCAAGTCTCATAAACAATGCTGTGTGGTGAGTTTAGTTATCTGACTAAATTAACGCTAACAAAGCTAATGAAGATTTGTCACTGCAAAATGTGCAAGCAAGCTAGCAATTATGCACTCCAGTCACCAATCATTCTGCAAGTGATTTAGTTTGTTTCCCTTTGTGGTCACTGACTTTATTCCAAACCCCAGTCAGCCATCTCGACTACTTCTGAAAAACCTATAGCTTTTCTGCCTCCGCTGGTACATCTCTTTCCCTGGAATGTACGTCCGTCCCACTCCACCAGTTCATAATTTCATTTCCATCTGGAGGCTTATAAATCTCTCTCTTTATCATGCTCAGAAATTTAAACAAAAAATGTGCAGATGTGAAAGTTTCCACATTAATTTTGACTAAGACTTTTGAGTCCATTTAATCTGAAGACTAATATTTTTCATCACCTTAAGAAAATTTTAAAAATATTATTTATTACTTTTTTATCTGGTGTACCCTTTATATAATGGTATTTATACGTGAGGTTTCTGAGTCTGACCTCAATTTCTTCTGTTTTCCCATTCATGATTTCTATTTTGTCATATCTTTGCCCTTCAGTATGGGACAGTTTCTCCATTTGATTTTTCAATATTCTAAATAGGTTCTTATAAATTTTTTTTAAATTAAATATTCAAAAGTTAACTTTAGTATATAAAAATATTACATCCCGATTACTTAAAAATAGTATTCAAGAGTTTATGTCCAAAATGCAGCACCTCCTTATCTTGTCTTCAACCTCCAGTTCTCATTTAGCTTTTTCATCTATTATTTTAGCATTTATTTTTCATTGCTAAGTAATAAGGTTAAATTAATGTTGCTTGATTTATAAATCTTAGTGGTTTTTTACTGACTACGCATTCAGATTGTTAAGGATTTATTTCTATCATAGATTCTTCCCCATATTCCTCCCTATAACTGTCTTCCTAATATAGTTTCATCATAATTTTTTCTAAATAGTAAATGTCTACGTTATTATTGAGTAATTATAAATAATTATTATGCATTATTGAGCCAAACAGATTAATATAATTCTAGTTTTTATTTTCCTCTTTTTGCTGAGGAAGACTGGCCCTGAGGTAACATCGTGCCCGTCTTCCTCTACTTTATATGTGGGATGCCTACCACAGCATGGCTTGCCAAGCGGTGCCATGTCCGCACCCGGGATCCGAACCAGTGAACCCCGGCTGCCGAAGCGGAACGTGAGCACTTAACCACTGTGCCACAGGGCCGGCCCCAAGTGAAGAATTTTAATTAAAGAGAAAAATTAAAATACTAGTTCAATGAGCACTTATCTACTCTTTATCTAGATATGTCAATTGTTGATATTTTCTCCCATTTGCATTATCTCACTTTATATACACATTTTTTCCTAAACAATTTGCAAGTCTGTTCCAGAAATATATTTTATCCTAAATACTCCTGAGTATAAGGATATTCTCCTACATAAATACAATATTATTACTCCCTCCCAAAAGCTCACAATAATTCTTTAATATGATTTACTGTGAAGTCCATAGTCAAAATTCTGCAATTGTCAAAAACGTATCTTTTATAGCTATTTAAAAACATCAGAATCCAATCAAGATCCATGAATTGCATTTAGTCACTGTATCTGTTTATAACTGTTTAGTATTTTTAGAACCAGGACATTCCTCCAGCCTTTTCTGCTTTCCATAACACTGACTTCTTGAGTCGTCTACACTCGTTGCTTTGTAGGCTGCCGCACATTCTGAATTTGTCTGATTCGCATAGTTATATTCTGATTCAATATTTTTTGAAGAATGCTACGTATGATATTGTGTTGAACATTTACCTGACTGCAAAGTTTTGAATTCTGGCCCCATGCTTGATTGATAGGCTGCATATAGAAGTTTAGGCTGAAAAATGATTTTCAATCAGAAATTTGAGTGCTTTGATTCAATGTTTCCTATTGTACAATGTTTTCTACGTTGATGTTGAGAATTCCTACAACTTATACGTGACCTAGTTTTGCTTTGTTTCATTTCATTCTTTTCCCTCTCTGGATGCTTTTACAATTTTTATCTCTGATGTTCTGAAATTTCACAAGGCTGTGCTTACGTGTGTGTTTCCTTTCATTCCTTGTGCTGGGCACTCAATGAGCTCTCTCAGTGTGGAAGCTTATATTCTCCAGCTCTGGGAGATGTTGCTCCACTTTTCCTCTCTCTTTCTAGAACTCTTACTAGTGAGGTACTAGATCTTCTGTATTGGTACATTAATTTTATCTTTTTGTCCTATGTGACAGCCCTTAATCTTTTTATTTTACTTAATGGGAGAACTCTATAAATTCATCTTCCAGCCATTCTGTGAAATATTTAACTTAAGTTCCACACACACACACACACACACACACACACATACATTAATAACTATTAGGAGGTGAAGAGGAGGTTTCCATGTTCTCAGTGAAATTTAAGCATCCCCTTCTCATCCCGAGGCCTCATCTCCCCTCTGAGGGAACAAGAGTTAACATCCCTGTTGGAATTTTCAGTGCCGCAACAAGCAGGGCCTGCTCCCAGCTCTCCGTCCTGGAGATCCACCTGGGTCAGTAACTGGGGCATTAATGATATTTGCCACAGGGGCCTCAGAGGATGAAGCCTCTTTTCAAGCATCCAGGCTATTGTTCCTGCACCAAGGTTATAAAAGTACGGCTTCATTCATCTTCACTCTGATCTCAAGAGTTGAGTTGTTGCTTCCAACAAAAGGCAAGCCAGTTTTGTTTTGTCTTGTTCCACTTGTGTGTGTGTGTTTGTTTCCCATAGCAAGGAGCTAGAAGAGCCAAGGAGGGGGGCAGGCAGATGTCTTCCGGGCCACAACACCCCTGAATTCCCTTCCTTTCCCCTATTTCCAACAGTTGAAATGCTACTGATTTCTAAAGGCCTTTTTCTCTTACATGTTCTTCAGGAAGTTTTTCCCACTCCTACCAAGCATATGGGGACCCTCTATGCTCTGAATTCTAATAGCTTGTTGCTTTTTTCTCCCTGGTACTTAGAATGTCTAAACATGTACTGTATTTTATTTTTCCACATTTTTCTCTCTTCTTTAGAATATAAGCTCCTGAAAAGCAAGGACTATATCACAGTTAATCCCTTTTTTTGGATGCCTTGTGGTGCTTAACATAATGTATTCCATAGAGTATTCACTCAATAAATATGTACTGAATTGTTAAATTAGCACGAAGACTGTTCTCAACCAGTGTGGATAAGGATGGACGTATCAATCACTAGAACAGGAATCTTTCAAATGATGAATAGAGAGCAGTGTCGCCTCTATTTATGAAGAATAGCTTCACCAGTTGGTCTGCAGAAGACAATTACATTTTCCTTCTTCACTTAAACTTCTATGTTTTTTAAAGTCTTACATAGAAAATCCACAGAATAGATAGAAATCCTTCCCGGCAACCTGCAATTTCATAAAGCAATAGTGCAGTGGTCCCCAAACAATTGTATACTTACTATAAAAAAGAAAGTACCTGTGGATACTTGTACATAATCTATTTTTATTTTCTAATATGATGTAAATATTTATCTAGTTTTCTTAAGACGAATAAAAATATGGATCATGCTAGTGGTGTTCTAAGATAAGTCACTAAAATAGACATGCTCCCTAAAAAGCCAGTCAGTATCTGCAAGAGATTTAAATTAAATATGAATATTCAACTAAGAAATCAAAACATAAAAGATCAAAAATTCTAAAAATATTTTTTTTCCCATTTTTGCTCCATTGTTTCTGCTGTTTACTTTGAAAAAAATTGCCATCTTATGTCCCGGCCTATTAGCACATTTCTACTACAAGATTAAGACTGTTTCCAATGCTACTTAAGTTATCATGATCTCAAAGTAGAATTTCTTAAAATATAAAGGGTATATCTGATGTGTCAGTAAAAGGAAAACCTTTTACAATCAAACATTTTAAGTTTATTTCCTTCTAGCCAGAGAGAGACGATTTGACATCTCTCACAACAAGGGAGATAAGATTCATTTTTTTCTGGAATATGGTCACGAAGAATCTCTCTTCTATCTTGAATCTCTTCATATTTGTGAAGTTATAAATTCTTTAGCTTTCTATTCTTTGAGCCACATAAAAGCAGCTCCTTAGGGAACACAATCTTGGCTATTTTCCAGGTCTTCACAAGGCCTCTACAATTTACTGAAGGTACAATCTGAAGTGTAGGGCTGACACGAAGACCTGAGCAATAAAGAAACAAGAGGACTTTTTTTTTTGGTAGTTTCGTATGAATTACAGATCACCTTATACACCTGAGTATTGGGCAAAGCAGCATACAAGATAGACGCATATAACTATAAACACATAGTTACAAAAAGCCAGTCCTTTTTAAATCTCCTTTGCAGAATGTATTTTTCTGCCCTAATAAGCCTACTAATTTTTCAATTTAAGGAGGTCATTTTGATTTAAAAACCCTTCTTGAACTATGATTTCTGCACCAATTTTGGGTTTTTAAATCTAAATAATGTTGGCCCTACACATAAGCTTATAATAATAGTAATTTATCAGACGTTATATTAACCACTGAATTACCTATTATCCAGGCATTAGACATAAAAGAAGAATAAGATAGAATTCCTGTCTTTGAGAGGTTCTCAGACAGTGGTGTTCTGGTAAATGTTCAACAAATGCTTCTCCAAAAATATTATATGCACATGCATGTATGTGTGTTTGTACACATAATTTCATTATAAATTTTACTGACATAAAGCATACAATTTACAAATAAAAATCAAATGTTCTATTTACTTTATACTTAAAATTAAACTTTATATTTAATTTATATTAAAAACAAAATTTATAGCATGCAATTTACAGATAAAATATAGAATTTATTGTAAGTTTTATACATAGACTTCAGTGACTTGCTATCTTTTGCCAAATCTACTATCAATTTTTATAATTCTGTTGTTACAATGATACAACCATAAATCACAAGACAGATAACTACTCATTACTATCCAATTCAGCAAAGAAGAAATCCCTGAATTGATGAACATGTATAATTCTGAACTATGAAAGTCATTCGAAATTTTCATGTGTTTTGGCAAATAAAATGAAAGGTACAACTCACATCTGCATGTTGGAACTTAACTCATTTGTCAGTGTTGTGAGCAAATTTGGTCTGCATTGGATAATGGTTTTCACAAAATAGAAGAATGTTTCCTCAGTTTTATGTTTTATTCATAATGTAAAGGCTATAGAGATAATATAAAGTTAAATCTGTATTATTAAGATTTTCTCCTTAGTTTTCTTAAATCTACGTGATTAACATAACAAAACATCAAGTCCTGGCATTTAGCATTTGTCAATATCTGTGGTAAATATTCTCTCACCGTGGCTGATTCCAAGCTATCAACGTGATGTCTTTAAAAACAGATTTGGGAAGAGATAAACAGTAGCACACCATTATGTATTTCCCACCATACAGATACAGTAGACATAAATAACCTAGGGTTATTATAGGTTGTAACAAAAGAATTAGATATTGATGAGTTTTAAATATTAACTATCTTCGTCTTTAATGCAATTTATTTAATTTTAAGTTTATACAATTTAATTTTTAATAATGACTGTGTTTAACAACCAATTTGCAAAATTCCTAAAAATTTGACAAGGAATTTCATTAGCCAGCACAAATCAGCTCTCGCATATCATTGCTCTTGGCCTACTAGGGGAGGCCAACAGATGTATAAAAAATTGAAATACCATGGGGCCAGCCTGGTGGTGTAGTGGTTAGGTTCGCACAGGTCAGGCCACCATGCTTTACATGAACACAATGTTATAAGCCCCACTTCCTCCCTTGAATTCGTCCTGATCTCACTAGGAAACGAAGGTACAAGCATCAGCTGTAATAAAAATAATCAGGTTTTCTACAAGCAGACCCCATTCTATAAAGAGTATCAGTCTTGAATTTATAAAAAGATGTTAGTTTTTGAAAGGCCTTGCTGTAAAATCCCCATACCAATACATGTTCTTAACATTGATCTGACAACTAGAAGGACCTGCAACTAAGATATACAACTATGTACGGGGCGGGTTTGGAGAGATAAAGCAGGAAAAGAAAAAAAAAAAGATTGGCATCAGTTGTTAGCCCAGGTGCCAATCTTTAAAAAAACAAAACAAAACAAAACATTGAATGTGACAATCTCTGGTGTGTGCCCATGTGTATATTACATTACCCTACAGACACCAAATCAAAAATTCTGACAAAAATGGAAACATAAATAGAATATATTAAATTTCCTCTAAATATAGAGTTTTTCTAATCAGCACGAATTTCTGGAGGTTTTAAAGATTTCTTGTAAGTCAGAAAAGGGAATCATCACATAAATTTTTTAGAACATCTCTCACCACATATTTTGGAAAACACATATGTTTCCAAAATATCATATCATGTTACTGACAGTTTGGCTAGTGGTTATTGTATTTAGTTTTACCTATTTAAAAAGTTAAGTTGGACCCTATGAAGTTGCTTTTTTATAAGTCAAAATATATATTTATATATATATGTAATATATATATGTGAAATATAGTTCAACCTAATGCTAATATACAAAACTATAAAACTGGAATGTTTTTATCAACTAAAGAAAAGCAAAAATGTCATATGATCCCGGTAAGTTATTGTGGCTTCCAGAAAAAATCATTTGGAAATTTAAATGATATGAAATATCATTCTGGCTCTGTTATATACCTACACTTTCTTCAAAGACTTTTAAATTTAACAGTCTTGGTGACAGATTTAGCATTTCGTCATTATTCTCATTTTGGGTTTTAATTTCTGTTAAAGGTCAGTGGGTATTAAAAGAAAATAAAAGGAAATAATGTGAAATTTTCTAATACAATCGAGAGAAAAAGAAAATAAAGTCAAATATGCAATCAAGAACCATAAAATATTCTAGAATGAGGTAATTTAATTATGAGGGTCAAGATCATAAATCTGTCACCAAACACTAAAATACTAGGCACAGAAGCAATTTGTAAATGCTGCCCTTTAATGTTATTGAATATAATTAACAGGTCAGATAGGAACTTGACATTTAACTTTCTTTATGAAGTGTGGTTATTTCTTACAAACATATGGTCCTTTCTTAACTTAATGAGCTAAACTGTAAAATGCACAGCATGTCCACTCTGTATATGATCTCTTGTTACT
Organism: Equus przewalskii; assembly: GCF_037783145.1. Classification (NCBI taxonomy): domain Eukaryota; kingdom Metazoa; phylum Chordata; class Mammalia; order Perissodactyla; family Equidae; genus Equus; species Equus przewalskii. The sequence continues at coordinate 55,486,697 of NC_091849.1, forward strand.
GCAAAAGCACTTCATGCTAATTCAAATTAAAAAACATATCATGAAATATTAAAACAAAAACAACATGGAATGCTAATGTTTTAATAGTCAATATTCCCTTAGGATGTAAATGATCAATGCTTATGACAAGTATTTGCTTGACCATGGTTTATTTATACTTTCTCATGTTTCTTTTCTTAAAAGTTTTATTTTTATGTGAATATCTCCCTAAATTTTTATCATACATTCTCTGCTTGATGTTGTATAGATGAGTTTCTTATAAAATAGAAAGGATTTGAATAGTATCGTCTATCTCTTTTTTCCCAGGGAAAGAATGTGCCTATTACAGATTACTGACTGGTTTAGAATAGCATGGTGATGGCTACCCCTCAATGTGTAGCTTTTGTTACTGATGCAGTAGGTCAGCTCACTCACTCACTGTGTGAAGTCATTATCTGTTCAAAACCATCCTACAGCATAATGGTCCACACAGTCCATGAGGAGTCACTATACCTAACAATCTAGCTCTGCAATCAAGTAATACTTGAATTTTCTGAAAGTTTTCTATGGAAATCAGTGAATAAGTCCCTAATCAGCGGATGGCACTCTATTATATCTTCATCTTCTTTATAGGTTGGAGCCATCAAACAATTTTCCCATATATATAGATACACTCAACATGAAGGTTGGAAATAACATATTTCTGACATCTAACTTCTTTGAAATTAAAAGCTCCCCAAAAACTACAAGACCATCTCTGACAGCCATGCATATGCATATTCTATACTACAAAAGTAATCTCTGGGGAGGCTAACTCTAACTTTTAAATCAACTCAGCAAAATCAAATAACAAACCTGAGCAGATACACCTGGAGGTTATGTATATTTAAAGATGAAATTAATAATATTTCATTCAAGTGAACAACATTCGGATTCATACACAAAAAGCATGTGCTTGGAGACCACTACGTGCCAGTATGTGAAGTATTTCCTTAAAAACCTAAATCAATTCTATAAGGTGTGTTTTATATCTTTACACCCACTTTACAGGTTAGGAAACAGAAATAATTTTATGAGTTCATAGCCTGTTAGCAAGTGGTCCAGCTAGAATTCAAATCCAATCTCCGGCACTGTCTAATGCTTAATCTTTAGTTGTTTTACTAAAGGCCTAATATCATTAATAGTAAAATATGTCTCATGACTATTTTAAAATCATTTTGAGTATGTAAGTTTTTCATAACAATGAAAACACAGTTTGAAGTTTTAGCCGTTAAAACACATATGGGAGAAATAATTTTAAAACATTTTGGGTTAATAATTTTTTAAATATTTTTTTAAAAGCCATGTTCTACCTTTAAATGTCAAGAACTCTGCAGGGTCTGAGATTTTAATCTATTTATAAGTTAACAAGCTAGCCTGTTACTCTTTCACGATGCCGGCAGAAAACACGAGACTCCTGGGTCAGAAACAAGGGGCTTCATTACTTATAGCAAAGCAATAGCCAGAGCTTCATACACTCATTGGGTCGCATTTCAAGAAAGGGAGAGTGAGTTTAGGAAATCTTAAAGTAAGCAGAAGCAAACCTACTCTTTTTCTGGGGGAGATGGTTTCTCATCCCTCAGTGTTTCTTCCTGAAAATATAGTCCTGAGAAGTCGCGTGGGTAAAGAGTGGTCAAGCCTTGTATTCTTGGCTTACCCAGGCAGAAAGCGCAGGGGCACTCAGCGTCTGTGGTGGATTGCAACTCCCAAGAAGAAATGAGCAAAATGCATGAAATCTAGGAGTCCTTTAAAAGTGACTTACAGTCTTGAGAAAGGAAGGAGAGATTATTATAGTGTTTCCCTGATTATTGAATATCTGAAGGCTAGGTCAGCAGAGGATAATATGTCTTTAATTTTATCTTGTTTTATCTTTTCAACAGAATTGAATGTGCTTTCTCCTTTTTTACTCTGCATTCCTTTTGTCTCCTAGACATCTATAATGTTTTACCCAAAGGCAGTGCCAGCCAGCAACCCTTTTCTATTAGTAGCAATAGACATTGTCAATTTGTGACATACTATCTCCTGAAACATAGATACATATTTTTAGTGAGGCTCCATGGTTCCTGCAGAATATTAACATTTTCTACCAGAATGATTTCAAATCTGCTTCCCTTTATTGGAAAGAGTGACTAAAAATTAATTTCCAAAGTTTTCTAAGTTTCAAAGCTCATCTAACTATATTTTTGGTGAAAAATACTAGGTAATGTAGTTTAAACTTCCAAGTAGGTGATTCTTAACCATGAACACCTGTATTCATTTTTTGTTAAAAAACTATACAATAAACCAAAGTATATCATAAACTCTAGATTAATAAGAATAATAAACCTTAGTGCTTGGTGAGGACAGAGGGAAGCAGTAGCTATTTATAGAATGCTTCTAGGCTATAATTCAAAAGAGGTCTCCCGTAATATCATAGTTTTATTTTTCCCTAGTACGCCATGAGAGGTTGCTAACTTTGTGTTTCTTGAAGAGACTCATTTGTCAGTAGGGTTCCCCCATCCCCATTTTTATAAATTCCTTTTAACACTTAGAAATCAGACAGCAATATGCTAAATCTAGTTAATGAACAGACTTAGGACTAATGAAACTGGAAGTTTACAGTAATGTACTAATGAGAACCAGTTTGCTAATGGATCCACTTTAAATGTGTTAATGCTTTATGTACTTCACATGGCAGGCATCATTACTGCTTCAGAATAGAGCCCAAAGCAAACGCTTTACAGTCAGTGGTAGGAGTCTCTAAGGCCTTCTAAGCCACTCAACAATAAAAAAGACAGATAAAACTGGTAAAGGCTGTCATGTCCAAGAACAAGATCAAGTTTTAGAAGGCAACTCATGTTTTTCACCCATAAGTACCAAAAGGTTAAAGATGAATAGAAGGGCATTGTCATATCTTAATATATTTCTAATCATATGAAGCCAATGGGCTGGCCACACAAGGGGAAAGTTTTTCTTTTAAGGCCTTTTTATCTCTAATAATCTAGATGGAGCCTTGAGGTTGCTGCTGTGTTTTATTTGCTATTTTAAGCTAGAAGAAACCAAAGCCTAAAGAGTTGTTAACATCATCATAGCTGACCTGATTCTAGTGATCTAATTCAACCTATATATGGCAAGGGATAAATTAGAAGAAAACAAAACAGAATCCTCAAATTCAGCCTCCCATAGTGACTCCTGCCACTCTTCTTGGTAATATGATTTTGGTTGTTGAAACAGGGATTTCACAGCTTGTAAAACAAGAGTGTGAGAGCATGATGCATCTATTTAACATTTTTCAATATTTCTTCTTCAAAAGTATTTGAGTTCTGATCTTTAGAAACATTTTTTCAATTAGAAAGCAATTTAAGAACCTATCATTTACATTCATAAATAAAGCAATTTTGATAGTTTGTTTTACATAACTATCACTTTCTAATAAGTTATGCACGAGGCAAATGAATATCAAAATTACATAATAATGTCATATAAAGCAGTTAGGTAATTTTCATTTTTATGGTGATTTTTTTCTGTCACAGGGTACCATATATAATAAAACTTCTTTTATTATCCTGCGAGGAAGGCATTTCTACTCTTTTTTCACTTTCTATGATTAGAAATATATTAAGATATGACAACACCCTCCTCTGCATCTCCAACCTTTTGGTACTTATGAGTGAAAAACATGACTTGTCTTCTATAACTTGATCCTGTTCTTAGTCATGACAGCCTTACCAATTTTATGCTTCTGGAAAGTCTGTTTCGGCAGTGCTTATTTTCATGGGAAAATATAAATATTCATATGAACTTATTAAAACTAAAGGATTTATTTTGACATTGTTCAAAAGGGAGGGGTCTCACTGCTGAATTAGGCTTAGTTCTGGTCTTTAATATTCTATTTTTTAAATTACTCTGACTTTGGTCAGGGCCGACATTTTTTTTTTTTTTAAGCTACCTCAGGCTCTCCGGGTGCTGGTGATTCAGGCCACCTTTGAAAGCAGCAGCCCTGGAGGCGGCATGTGTGAGTAAACCAGGGCTCTCCACCTCTATTGCAATCCCACTCGCTCTAGGTCAAGCTTCACATGAGATTTCTTAAAAAAATTCAGTCTAAAATGTTTCAAATATGTTGGTGTAGAGCATTCTGCTTTATTAAACATTTTTACATGTTCTATTGTAACCACCAAATGTAAGCTATTTGTTCTGAAAATATCAGTTTGCTGTACAGAAACTCAAATTTCTATCAAAGGATCATTCGAATTGCTACACTATTCTATAAACTATTCATTTTCTCTGTGGTGATTCATTGCTTTCCAAATTTGACATTGTGTTGGCTCATAATGTTAAAACTCCTGTTGCATTTCACACTTGGAGACTTCTTATATATTAGTGCAGTGCTGGCCAATGGATCTTTCTGTATTGATGGAAATTTTCTGTGCTCTGTGCTGTCCAACGTGGCAGTCACCAGTCAGATGTAGCTATTGGGCACATAAATGTGGGTAGTGTGACTGAGGAACTGAATTTTCAATTTTCATTAATTTAACTTTAAATTTGAGCGGCCACATGTGGCTACTGGCTACCATATTGGACACGGAAGCACTAGTGAATAGATATATATGAAATATTCAGCTGCCCAGAAAGTTTTTAATGTCTGTTTTCCTTTTCAGTTCAAACTTAACCATAGAGGGAGAAGAAGCCAAAGAAGTTAGATTTTATCAATGATGTCATTTTGATAGCAAAAAAGAATGTCTTTTGAATATGCCATCCACTCCCCCGTCCTCTTTTCCTGCCTCATTTTAGAAATACCCTTGATTTTCTCTTTTGTGATTTTGAGTGATTTTGCTTCCTAATGAAAGAGATGGACTGGGAGCTTGGGTGGCATTTTCGATAGACTTACTCCTTTGAGAGTATTCCAAGGTAAAATGAAGAAACTGTTAATGACATAATAATCTCTAGTAGTTCTGAGAAAATTTCAATATGCAAACATCCAAACAGGAGCAAAGAGCAATGAGCTTAGGGAAAATGACAAACACTTCTTGACTCTGCACTCATCCTTCTTACAATCATTTTAAAGAATCAACAAAAGAGGGGAAAAAATAGACCCATATGTCTGCATCTTTGGTGATTTAAAGACTGCTATCTTACAGCAGAATCTTATGTTGTCGGTTCTGCTATATTCCTTAGCTTTTCTTTATAAACTAGTGGAATGACCTCTGGGTTTTACACTTAACAAGGATTTCAACATTCACGAAATGGATGATGAAGAGTTATTTTAAGAACATGTAAGATTATCGTGTGGAAAAGGGTAGAAGACACCAGAAGAACTTTTATGTGTGCTATCACGCTTTGTTTTAAAGAACAACAACAAAACAACATTCTTGACAAAAGGATCTTAAATATAGGAAGAAGAAAATAGGGATGGAGAAGAGCATCACAAGAGATGAAAAGTCATCTTCTAAAAGTCTGTGACATGCTTAAATCTGAGGCCCATGAATAACAGACAACTTTGATTCCAGTGACAACTGGTAACAGAAAGAAAAGCAGCTTAATGATGAGGTGAGGCCAGTGCAAGGATTGGTAAATACACAGAACAACAAGGGAACAAGCCGGTCTACGGGGTTCAGGATCTTTCTGCCTGGATTTCTCTTAAACCTCCTTGATTAAGACTCTTCTGGCCACACAGCACATAGTGGGCTTTGTCTTTCTGAACCTGCGCTGTTCTTTTCACATGTTCTAGACTTGTAGCTGCAGGCACTGTCAGTCATGCCCACTCACCCCGTCATCCAGACAGGCGCTCTGCTCACCATCTCTACCCTACTTCTTTGAAAAGCAGTCAAGCATTCCCAGACAAATCTATCTTCTCATTCTGTGCCTCTAGCTCTCCTTTCTAAGCTTTTAAGGTTTATTTCCCTCTTTCATATTTTCCTTTTTTACCAGGGAGTTACCGCCTCTCTTCTCATTTATGCCCAAACAAGGAAAAAAAAACCCAAGAACTAGGAGGGAATAAATCATCACAGAGATGGTCAAATTTGACATATATTCTAGTTCTTGCCAAGAAATCCTATGTCGAATTCCTATGTTTCTTTTTTTATCTTGAGTAGCCTTGCATATAAATGGGGTTATAATATGTCTTTATCAGGAATAAGGCAAATGATGATGGTAATTATGTTATTATGATCATATATACCTTCAAATACACAAATACATAATTTTACATTACATTATGTCATAGTAGTATAGTAAAAGAATTTCGAGTGACATATTCTGGGACCTGTGCTAAACACTTTAGCTAGATTATCTCATTTATTGTTAGGAGGCTGCTACTGTTATCATCCCCATTTTACAACTGAAGAAACCCTCATACGATTTCTAAAGTGAAATCATAACCACCTAAAGGACCAGTGTCTCAACTTCCGGAATTTTCGAATAACCCTTCATTTTCGATTACATATTTTTCAAAATTTATACTCAGCTTTATAACTGCTGCAACTAATAACAGCTTCTCTATATTGATTCCTTCATAGGGGATTATGTGTGTGCATTTTTAATCATCTGAGTTCTAGGGAACTAGGAACGGCCAGCCAGTCTGGCTGTGGGGTCTATCCATGAAAGAAATAGTAAGAATTGGGTATGAAATAAACTTCTCAGGGGTCATACCCAGTGGGATGTGTCCTATTGCAGAAGCCCAAACTTTATAAGGTCACACATAGAAGGGAAAGACGCTCAGAGAAAAGAAGACAGGACCATCGGCTAAATGACACAGGCTGAACTGTCCAAGATGCCATCCATCACATTTTTGCTAAATAGATACAACACCTAAATGCCGAATAGGACAGCATTTCACCTGGAAAAGCAGGAAGGAGCTACTAACCCAATTCTGGGGATTAGCCAAATTGGCACACTCTGATGGAGGGGCCTGTTAGCGCAAAGAAGCTTGAGGAAGTGTATTAGTTTGTTAGAGCTGCCATAACAAAACACCACAGCCTTGGTGGTTTAAACAAAAGAAATTAATTTTCTCAGTTCTGGAGGATAACTCCAAGTCCAAGATCAAGGTGTCAGCAGGTTTAGTTTCTGAAGCCTCCCTCCTTGGCTTGCACAGGGCTGCCTTCTCACTGTGTCCTCACGCAGTCTTTCCTCTGTGAATGCACATTCCTGTTATCTCTCTGTGTCTTAATCTCTTTAAAGGCCCTATCTCCAGCTACAGTCAGTCTAGGTGTTAGGGCTCCAACATACGATGGGGTGGGGGGCACAATTCACGCCATGACAGGAAGTAAGGCACCAAAAACACAGGAAAGGGGGGAAGGCCCTGAGACATCACAGGTCTAGGGATGGGATTTGGGCCAAGTCTAGTCAGACTGCCATGGGCCAGAGAGTCCCATTCAGCATTCTGGATGATACTTATATTATTCTGCAAGATAAGGATTACTTTTCCCATTTTGCAGGTGAGAAGAGTAAGGTTCACAGGGTTTAAGCAATTTTTTCAAGCTCTCACAGATTAATAAACAGCAGATAGGATTCAGCCTAACTTTTATCTGATTCTAAATCCTAGCCTTTCGTCCATTAAATCATATCGCTAAATCTGCTTTTCTGTAAGCCCAAACATCCAACATAATTGTGACTAAAATACAAAAGAGTATGTTACTCCATTGCATTACTTTAAAACTTGCATTCCATTATCTTTCTCTAATATTTTTAATTTTGATTATAGACTTTAACAAGCTGAAAACCTAATTATCTCACTTGACAAACATATTTGAGTGCCTGCCAGGTGCCAGGCGCTAGTCCAGTGATTGTGGTACAGGAGTAAAGAGAAAAAAACCTCTCCACAAATGGAGCTGATGTTCTGGTTGGTGGCTTAAAGTGCAGACAGAGAATAAACAAAATGATTAAACTGAGCGTATGTTATGCTTTATGGAGATGGATATTATGGAAAAAATAGAGCCAAGTTTTCGGGGCAGGGGTAGTGGGTACGTAAATTTTAATAAGGTGGTCAAGGCAGGCTTTCCTGAGAGGCTGAGATTTTTAGAGCAGTGTTTCTATGAGAAGATGTTCTGGATTAAAATAATAACAATAATAGTAACAAAAAGAGGACTTGCAGAATTCCACTGGATCCTAAGCACTTGCTAACTTTTATCAGGTGTTTTATTCATGACCAGCTGTGTGTCAGAAAACCAACCAGAACTACACAGGACTTGGTAGTTCACAGAATGGAAGGAAAGGCATCTCTAGGGATCCAATCAACACAACATTCATGTCATTCTTCCTCACTCTCTCCCCGCTCTCTCTTCTACTCTTTCAATTTATCATTTCTCTTTGTTTTCCAGGCATCACCACTTGGCAGGGAACATAGCCTCCAGCTGCTCCAGTCACATTATTTAGCAGCTAGCCAAAGAAAGGAGAAAGTTTCTCTTTCAGCTTCAGTTTTCAAACTCCTGAAGAACTCTGATCTGCTTCGGACACATGCTTTTCTCTGTACCTATCACTATGGCTGGGGGTAAGGGATCATGACTTGAATGGTTTGGCACCCCCTAAACTATATGAGCACTTCTCAGAAAGAAGGTGATACTTTGGACAGGTAAAAGTAACTGTCCAGTGGAATGGAGCTAAACCTCTTTCTTTAAGCAGAGAAAAAATTGCAACTCATGGTCAGCCCAACTGAGTTAGTCAATCACGGTTACGCTAAACAAATTGTGGATCTTTTGCTCATCTATGTGTAGTGTTGGGATTTCAATTTTCTTCCCCAGGCTTATACGAAAGAGAACAAAATACGGAGATGGGAGGGAGGGTGGGGATATGGCAGACATGCAGAAACACTTCGATTCTGTTGCTCCCCTCTACAATTAATGTGTGTTATGAAGTGGTGCAGTAGACTGACAATGGCTCCCGAAGAGAAGCCCACGTCCTAATCTCAGGGATCTGCAAATTTTACTTTATTTGGAAAAAGGGTTTTTTGCACATGTAATTTAGTTACAGATTTTGAGATAAGGAGATTATGCTGTATTATCTGGGTGGGCTCTAAATAGCCTCCCAAGTGTCCTTACTAGAGACAGGCAGAGGGAGATAACACACACAGACAAAGGAGAAGATGATGTGACCAAGGAGGCAGAGACTGGAGTGACGCGGTCACAAGCCAAGGAATGCTAACAGCCACCAGAAGCTGGGAGAAGCAAGGAAAGATTCTCTGCCAGAGCCAGTGGAGGGAATGCAGCCCTGTTGACACCTTGATTGTGGACTTCTGGCCTCTAGAACTTGAGAGAATAAAGTTCTGTTTTTCACCAAATGTGTGGTAGCGATTTGTTACAGGAGCCATAAGCAACTAATACAGATGTGGAGGAGTAAAAAGGCAGAGATTTAACTAGAAATCTCAGCAAGTGGAGAAGCTGGAAGCTGTCTTAATGAAAACAAAACACCTGATTCAGGGATTCTGGTGGGGGCTGCAGAAAACAAGTGATGACCCGTCGCCGTTATTCATGAGTGAGGCCAGAGAACGTCACAGGCTTGAGAGCTCATCCACCCCCAGTCCTAGGTGCACTGCAGACTTTATGTTCAATAGGTGAGAAGGTGAGCCTATTACTACTTCCCAGAACTTCTGTGTCTCTCTAAACTGAGGTACATGTTTGAGAATCAAGGGTTAAAAACCCACATCACATTTAGAGCCACACAAGGGGAGGGTTTTATGAACTCACAGCAGTAATGTCCTTCTTGGATGTACTGTGTCTTACATGCTTCTTTATATCAGACATCCCGCTTGATGCAGAACCTTACACAGGACTTTGCTCATGGATTTTACAAACCTTTGCAATTGATTATTGGAAGTAAATGCAGTATTCAGTGTGGAAGCTACTTACTGACCATGGAAGAGATGTAAGCCAAGAAATAATAGAAGCAAGAAAAAGTTAGGAGAGCATAGAGAAATCAGCAACAAATAAGTATGAATTTAGGAAAATGTTTCTTAAACTGCAATTTTGAAGGCCAGTATAAGGTGTTGCTCTGGTAAAACGGAAATAGTAGCAGTGTTTTTTCAACCCATAGAGTTAATGGATAGTACATTTCAATGTTGTTTTTCCTCCAGAAATTTTCATTACAATTTTGATGTCAACACCAAATTTACAATAGAACCCAGTACAACAATATCTGTTTGAGCTCAAATTATATGAGTTAATATTCATGGAATTGCAAAGGTTACTTTCAGGTACTCTCTTCTCTGAATAGTTTGAGACGTATTGGCTTATGTTAACCTATGTGCAAGATATTATTTTTATGTTCAAAAGTGTGTGAAAATAGAACATCAATAGGGATTAGCTCTACAGTATTTTTTAAAGAAATGCTTTAGAAATTAGATATCAAAATAAATTATTTAGGGGCTGGCCCCGTGGCCAAGTGGTAAAGTTAACGTTCTCTGCGTTGGTGGCCTGGGATTCGCCGGGTTCGGATCCCAGGCGTGGACCTGCGCACCACTCATCAGACCACGCTGTGGTGGCATCTCACATGGAGGAACTGGAATGACTTGCAACTAGAATACACAACTATGTACTGGGGGTTTGGGGAGAGGGAAAAAAAAGAGGAAGATTAGCAATAGACATTAGCTCAGGGCCAATCTCCCTCCCAAAAGTAAATAAATAAATAAACAATTTAATAAAATCTTGATATTTCTCCTAGGCCCCATCCTGAGGTTCTGATTTAATTGGTCTGTACTGAGGACTGAGCATTGGTAAATTGTCAAAGTTTCCCAGATTTTGGTAATGAACAGCCAGGTTTGGGACAACTGACTTGGAGCCTTATTAGGCCTAGACTACGGAGGAAAGTTCCTAGTGGGGCTAAATGTCCACCAGAACTAGTCTACAAAACCCAGAGCCTATAAGAAAATTTAAATGCCAGGAGAACCTAGGCAGCTCCTGAGGTCAGGTCATCAACTCGAATACATGCATAAACATCAGGAGACGATCTTTTAAAAATTTACTATTCTACTCAAATAAGTGGATAGGGAGAGGGCTTGGTAAAGACTTGCTGGACCAGTAGGAGGAGTTAGGGCCCCTCAATGCTTTGATTTGGAAACTGTGCTTGTTTTTCACTTTGAGTTGCTTAAGCAACCTCCGGTTAACATACTGCTTGCAGGAAGAGTATTGGTAAGAGTGACATGTTAATACAATCATAGTCCTAACACATTAGAATCATTATTGACTAGCATACTACAGTGGCTTTGGGCTGGGAAATTTTATGCGATGACCCATTTTCTTAACGAGGTACATAGTTTTGACAAGTATAACAGATTTACAGATATACTAATTGAATTAGGGACTAATTTTCATTTGTTAAATATTTACAGAGTGCTTACTATATGTCAAGTACATTATGACTTCTGTACATTTCAGAGTTGACATATGACTAGCCCTGGACACCATTCATTAGGAAATTATTCACATCTGGAAATGCTGATCAGGAAATAAACAGCAATCCATTTTACTGAAATGTGAGACTCTAAAATAATAGTAAAAAATTCTCTCTCCTCCCTGTCACTTCTATATTTTGTTGTTTGAATTTTTAACAGCTTTATTCAACTCTAACTAACACACAGTAAACTGCACGAATAGTTTCCAAGTGCACAGTCTGACATAGGTATGCACCACCGTTCTGACACACGAATGCACAGTGAAACCATCACCACAATCAAATGATGAACTTATCCATCATCCCCAAAAGTTGCCTCATGCCACTTGCACTTCCTCTCTCCCTTCTCCCTACCCCGGCCCCAGTCCCCAGGCAATCACTGATCTGTCTTTGTCACTATAGATTCGTTTGCATTTTCTAGAGTTTTATATAAATGGAATCATACAGTATGTACTCTTTTCCATTTACCTTCTTTCACTCCGCGTAATTACTTTGAGATTCATCCATGTTTTGGCTTTCATCAAAGTTCATTCTTTTCTATTGCTGAGTAGTAGTCTGTGGGATAAGTTTGGTTATCCATTAATCTGCTCCATGTGCACTTGAGAAGAATGTGTGTGTTTTGCTGTGGTTGGGCAGTGTTCTACAAACATCAAGTAGGCTGAGTTGGTAGCGTTTTCAAGTCCTTGATATCCTTGTTGATTTTCTGTTTACCTGTTCTGTCAATTATTGAGAGAGGTATTGAAACTCTCACTGTAATTGTTGATTTATCCATTTCTCATTGCAATTCTGTCATTTTTTGCTGAAAGTATTTGAAGTTCTGCTATTAGGGGATTAAACATTTAGGATTATGTTTTGTGATGTTATGTTATTGTTAATTGGCTCCTTTATCATAATGAAATGATTTTCTTTATCCCAATTGACATGCTTTTCTCTGAAACTTACTTTGTCTGATACTAATGTAGCCACTTCAACTTTCTTTTTTTAATAGTTTTAGATATTATTTACATACCATAAAGTTCACATGTTTAACATATACAATTCATTGGGTTTTAGTATACTTTTAGAGTTTTGCAACAATCACCATAATCTAATTTTTGAAAATTTTCATCATCCCCCTGAAAAGCTTGTACCTATTAGCAGTTACTCTCCACCTCCCCCCTACCGACCCGCAAATCTCTTACTTGGCCTAGGTAACAGCTAACTCTAACGTGTCAATTCTGGGTAAGTTTTGATTGATTATTCTCTTTATTGTGTGTCATGTTGTCCTACTTCATTGCATGCCTGGTACTTTTGATTGGATGTCATCCATTGTGAAATAGACCTTTTTGGATGTTGGGTATATTTGTTTTCATATAAAAATATTCTGGAGCTTTTTTCTGGGATGCAGTTTAATTACATGGAAACCATTTTTTCTTTCCAGTCTTGATTCTACTATTTTTTAGGTGGGACAGAGCAGTGCTCAGCTTAGGCCTCATTATTCCCTATAACTAAGACCTTTGTGTGTACTCTACTCAATGTCCCATTAATAAAAAATGATGTTTCCCAGGATGAAAATTGGGAAAGGCACTATTCCGAGTGCCGTGTGAATGCTGGGCACTGTTAGTGCTGATCCTTGTAGCAAGTAATCTTTTTCTCAAATTCAGATATTTATTCACAGATATGTGCTGATCAAAATCCTGCAGATTCTAGAATTCTCTCTATGTGCATCTCTCTATTATCCAGTACTCTGACAATCTCTAGCTGCCTTGGCCTCCCTGGACTCTCAGCTCTGCCTCCTCAGTTCAGGGAGTTTGCCAGCTCTCTGAGTCCTTCCTCACTGTGTCACAGCCTGGAAACTCTCTCAAGGCTGTAAGCTCGGGCAGTTGCAGGGCTCCTCTCATTTGTTTTCCATCTCTCAGAGATCACTGTCCTTCACTGCCTGATGTGTAGTGTCATGAAACTGTTGTTTCATACATTTTGTGTATTTTTTGTTGTTTTTGATGAAAAAGTAAATCCAGTTCATGTTTATTCCATTTTGCCAGAAGCACTTGCTATCTGAATTTATGTTCTGTTTCTAAGTACAGCCTTGTATCTCTCTCCTCCACTAGATCACGACTTTTTGATGATAGATTCCATGTGGGTTTCCATCTTAACATCTACCCCCATTGCTAGCACAGTGTTTTGTATATATATTATTTGACAAACATTTGCTGATTTTGAATAGTTAAACCAACTTCCAAGTTGGGATTTGTTGAATGTTGTACATGGTACTTTTCATAACTCAGATGCATGGAAAGTTAGCTCCCCCATCCCCTTGCATTGTTTTATAACTGCATCAAATATGGCCCACAAGGGTTAATGTTTTTTCCAAAGCTAGTTAGAATCCAACATAAAAGTGCAGTCCTGTTGTAAGACTTTCAGCAAGTTACTTAATCAACCTGTTCTGGATGGTTTCTATCCACCTATAAAATGGATATAACAATACTGGCTCTAAATAAATGATCATCATGTGGCTAAAATGAAAGCTCAGCTTGTGTGTAACAGATAGAGTTTCTTCGGCAGCTATCTAAAATATTAATGAAAACAATGATTTTGCATATAGATAGTTTGATGTTCAAAGGACTCCAATCCTTTCAAAAAATTCAATGGAAAAAGCGTAAGAGAATAGTCACTATTTCTTTGTTCGAGACACTATTTCTTTGTTCAAAAACACAACATTCTCATCTAGATATCTGCTTGTACATGCAGGTTAGCAATGTTGATAACTATGATGGATACCAATCTATGACTTTCCTAACCCTGCTACACCCAAAGTACTTAGGCTCTCACATTGCTTTGTCCATTTTTTTTGTGTGACTCCATCCTTTATGTGCTTCTTAAAAACATAAAAGTTAAAATGCTATGCCCATTCCTCTCATATAGTACTTTTCTAAATGCATCACAAATAGGCAGTTTTAATAGGAATTCTGAACTTTCTTGCATCTCATAATTTAAAATATTATGAAAGTGTTATTAAAATGGACTTGTTCTTATTTCTCTCTTTTCAGAATTTTTTTGAGATTTAAGAATTTTCTGTAGTCTACTAAGTTTTAGGAGTACCTGAAAAGTTAACCAGCTTTCCTTCTAAGTACATGAAGTCAAGCTCAGTACGCTACTTGCTCCCAGTAGGTAACTCATTTCTTAATATTTGTAGAACACCAAACGATTTCAGAAAATGTAAGAGCCCTTTCATTTCCCCTGGTAGCACATTTCAGCCTCAAGTTATGGTGAACAGGAGAGCTGCCTGATACAACTGATGGGCATCATAATGGTAGCATTTGGCTAATCAAGAAAAATTAAATGAATACCAGCCGCCTAAAGGAATCAGAATGTGTGCAAAAGATTGTCGTTTCAGCTTTAATTAACTTTTGTCTTCACCCAGAACATGCTGTCTTTTAAGCCTGGCCAAACTTTTTTAAAGGTCTGAGCCTTTGGGCAGGCGCTAAATGGCAAACTTGATTTACTGGGGAAGAATTCGGTTCGCTTGTGCTTGTTTACTTATTCAGAAAATAACCTGAAAAAATAACATGCACTTAAATTAAAACAAAATGTCCTAATGTTGAACTTCATCTAAAAAAAGATGAGCTATTTAAAATACATGCTGTATTATTTTTAATTGGAAAAGTCAATTACACATGATCTGCCTAAATATTCTGAAGTGATTATAGGTGAGAGGATTCAATAAATTTATAACTGTTTTTCTAAAAGCACTTGCATTGTTCCCTTAGAGGAGGTTTGCAAACAAGTGTGGGAACAAGAAAGAACAAGGCCGCAAACTATTCTTGATACGCGTAAACCAGGAACGCTCTGGAGAGGATGATTTCCAAAAGAAAAGCCATTACCAACAGAATAGAAGATCATAAATTTTAAGAATGTTTTATGACTTCCTGGTTTTAACTTATTTGAAATGGAAGTAAGGGATCATGGAAATTTGTAGATATCCAATAATTTGGCAGAGCACCTTCCTTAAGTATAAAATCTAAATATGTTGACAGATGTAGACTTATTAAGTGACACTTTGGGAAATGCCATGGAGAAATGCTTGAGTAGTTTTGAAACTTTCTTCAATGATTGAGTGGCAAAAATTATTGTTTTTTTTAATCACATGTGGTTTATTATTAATATTAAAGATATATTCAGTGGTGAGATCCAGGCAAACAGAAAGGTTGAAACATATTGGAAATGAAATTTGCAGTAGCTTAGCTTTCAGAATATTTTCTCTAACTGTATTTTTTAGTGGACCAGTTTCATATGCTATAGGGAACAGGTATTTTTGTTGCCTTTAGGTAAGGCTTCTCAGAGGAACTGTTTTTAAGCTTTAAAATGTGTAATCAGTGAAGATGTCATGCCTGCATGATGCAAATAAGGATGCAGATTAGAGAAGGATGTTGTCAATCACAGGGGCTGGCCTCCTTTGGAATTAATCAAGGTGGCTGGGTTTGAACTTAACTGACACTTTGACTGTTACATATTTTAGAAAACAAGTACATGTCTACTTAGCAATTCCTATAAACACCTATATGATTTTGTGCCAGTGACACACAGTATTTACGTTTTCTATTATAATAATAATATGCTGGTGATATCAGCTTATAAAATTCGACTGGTTCATTTTAATCTGGAAGATTTTGTACACAGCAAATAATACACCCCTGAATACACCCCTGTTATTTATAAAACAGAATTGCAGATCATTACACTAAGGTATTTGGTACTATTTGTCTGGAGACTAACATCATAAATGCCAAATAAAAATGGCCTAGCATGGGTTCTTTAAAACTGCTGATGAAAATTCTATGAAATAAATCCATATGTGTTAAATGGAACTGTCATTACATATCTGCAGGTTACAAAAAGTTTGGGAGATTAGTGTGATGTGGTAGAAAACTATAAAATTTGAAACCAGATTAACCATTATTTGAATTTTGGCGTTAGCACTTCTCCATTTTGTAAAATGGTGATACTAATCTATACATTATATTGGGAGGGCGATTTAAATTAATCTGGACAACTAAACATGGATGCCTAGGTACCACAAAATTACATAAGACCTGATTTTTCCTCTGTTTCTTTTGTCCCATTATACTTAAAAAAATATTTTTCTGTAATTCTGTTATTACTAACAGAAATATAAAATCAGTTATAATATCAAATAATGTAAATACAATATCAAAAAATACCATGGCCTAAGGGGAGAAAAGTAGGAAAGAAAGCTGTGGGTATTCTTCATTGCAAAGGAGTAATTTGTAGACACCAATACAAAATGATTCAAACTGGCCAACAGTAACTTTCACTGGTTACTTCCATACACTTCAGTGACCAGTCTAGCGCAAATTGAGGGCATAATCCAGAAGAATAAAGAAACTGAGCAATTTGAGGAAGTGCCCTTGAAAAACGAAATCCTGCACAACCTCTCCAGAACCATTTCTCAGGATTAGCTGTGGAGCAACTGCTGACTTCTTCTCACCAGTTTTTTGTCCTGGGAAGAATCCTGTGTATCCCAAACAAAACAGGGCGGCCCCTTGGCCAGACTCAGTGTGATGTCACAGAGAAGGAAGCTCAGATCCACTGCCAATAGCCCTGCACACAAGAGGCATTTAAATTCTCTCAAACAGGGAGCAGTAGGGCTCTAACATAGAGCAGATGGTCCCCCCAAATCTTGCCTACCCGCCTCTCTTCTCCAAGTCCTCACACAGTAAGCCAGCCTGACCCCTCTTCTCTTCCCCAAACTCCTCAAACTCTCAAACTCCTCAAACCCTGGAGCAGGGCAGGGGGAGGCAGTCTTTCTGCCTCCTCTTCCTCAGCTTTCATTCTCACCTCCTCACTCCACGGTCTGCCTTTGGGAATCTTTCTATCAACTCTTCTGTGAATAGCTCCAAGTTCTTCCTAATATATATCAGCAAAACCTCCTCCCAGTTGCCCTCCTCACCTGTGACCTCACTCAGAACAAGAGAAAACCCAGGAATTGAGCAGAGAAATCAAAGGAACTCCTAGAAGTGGGGGTGGAAATTGAGAACAGAGACCCCACAAGAGCAGGCGTGTTTGTCTTGTTCACCTGTGTATATTCCCACCCCGGCACATAGAAAGGGCTTGATAACTATTTGTTGGATAAATAAAACATTGCACGAATAAACGAGTATTTAACCATTACTGTTTTGATTCCTAACACTCTTGTCTCTGTAAATGCCAGGCTGTGGAGGCAGCGTAGGTAGGTCTCTCAGAGTTTATTGTGGAGAATTTGGAGCATTGTCTGAACAGAGATGGAAGAGGATAGCTAATGGGAGGCCAACAGCTCCTGGAGAGTTTGTGCTGGACGGCAGTAAACATGAATTTCTAACCAGATTCAAACACGAGGGCATTAAGAGCCCTTTCAGAGTTGAAAATGGGCAAGTTTCTAAAATAAAAAATTTAAGGGGAATCGTTTTATCCAATGAAAGCACACATAAGTCATATAGCATTGAAATTAAACCAATAACAACAGAGCATTACAATTGTTAAAATGTATGTGGGGGACCTCACTCACCACTTTTTAGACTTGCGTGGACATCTTAAGTCATTCTATGATTCCCCTTCAAAGACAAGTGCGGATTGTGAATTTCTATGTACAACTGTGTGGATACGGACTTTCTTTTGGTTCATATTTCTAGGTGTGCCTTGATTTACTTTAAAAAAAAAAGTCAAAAACTTAATACCTCCATTAAATCAAATTTTCAAAAAAACTAGATTAAATATAGCTTAAGAAAATAGAGCTGTTAGAGGTAATCGTTTAAATTACAAAAGTTATTTCTCAGCTGTTGATAAAAGAGGACAAAGAATTTAAAATGGCAAATTCACTGGTTTTAAAATTTCATTTAGAGGGAATTTAGAAGGAACTTTCTTTTTAATTCTAAGTGGATCTATATCCATTTTCCTCTGAAAGTGGAAGAATCATATTGCTGACCCTCTCCGGTTTCTAGCCTTTCTTTGATGTCTTTGGTGATTTTTATTTATAACAAAGATCAATATTCATATGAAAGGCATGCTGTATGTAACCACTTTTACAGTTTATGTTGCATTTTACGCTGATGTTAAGTGGAGGTCACCTAAAATTATTTCTGATTAAAGAATTACACTGGGTTTGACAAAATATAAATTTCCAGTTTTATTTTTAGAAGAGGACCTGAATAAAGGAGGGAAAAAGTTCATTTTGCCATGCTGTGCTGTTAACCCATTGACAAAGAGGCAGCAATGCTAGAAGCTGTTGCCAACACACAAAAAGAATAATGAAATGATTTTGCTTCTCATTTGCAAATAAACATTGAAGCAGAAAATGCTAAGAAACCATGAGAAAACATTAAAAAACTCTTTCTAACTATTACTATTTGGGAAAGAAAAGAGTGGAATTATAAAGGGACACAACAATGAAAGTATTCAGGGAGATCCATGTGTAGAGGAAAAAAAATTACCTAGTA
The DNA here is from genome assembly GCF_037783145.1 of Equus przewalskii. Taxonomy (NCBI): domain Eukaryota; kingdom Metazoa; phylum Chordata; class Mammalia; order Perissodactyla; family Equidae; genus Equus; species Equus przewalskii. Next base: position 55,505,542 of record NC_091849.1, read on the forward strand.
TGTCCATGTTCTCCTGTGATGGAAACCTCAAAGGAAAGACCCTGTTCAACTTGAGAAAGAGCATCACAACCTAAGCTTGATATCTTCCCAGGATTTCAGCACTCTTATATTAAGGGTGTGAAATACAATATCATATAGCTGTAAAAAGAATGATTTTAAGATTTTAATTTTTATCAGTCACCATACGGTTTAATAAAAACCATTTACCAGAGTATGTCTTTGAGGCAACGAGCAAGTACTAAAATATATTGATACCAGCTCCAAAAGTCACACTCTGAGGGATTTATTAAACTCCATGGACTAACACAGTATTTGGCACTAAAGGCCTTTGGGTCAAGTTGGCACTGCCTATTATGCCCAGGACTGTGTGAGGTGCCGTCTCGTCCTTAATCTCCTGTGTAACCCCCCATCATAACTTGATGAAACAAGTATTTCTTCCCTTAGATTACAGCTGAAGAAATTTAGAAAGGTGATGATTATTTACCAAAGACCACACAGCTGAGTAATCTGACAGCAAATTCAGGTACCATGTGTCTCTCCAAACAGAGGGTAAGGTACACATGACTCACAGAGGAGAATATCATAAAATAAAATGGGCAGCTAAAAATGAAAGATAAAAAGACAGAGTCTATGGGTAGAGGTATCATATGATAGCACAAAGGACAGTTTTCTAAAGTCAGACCCAGCACAGACAACTCCTCTTCACTGGGACCTGATGCCACCATGCCATGCTTTGCTCTTTTGTGTCTTCCTTCTTTCCTTCCTTCACTCCACTGTCAGTTGTCAATGATGTACTCCACCCTCTGATCACAAGAGGCATTACATTATGTTTTTCATTTCTTTGTTCAGTCAATTTAAAGGACAAGATGGGAGAAAGAACAGATTGACTGTTGACTGGAGGCCACACCCTTCTGCCCTGATTTCAGACCCTCAGCAATTTGGTTCCACTTACTTTTGTAACCTTATTTCCCAGCACTGTACTCACCCACAATGCACCACTCATTTCCTGCCTGAGCCCTGGTAGTGTCAGACTCATTTCCACGCTGACATTTCCCTTCCCACTATTAAGCTTGTTGCCCAAATGTGCTCCAGTTTGTAACCTCATTAAGGAGGAGAAAGGGGGCATTTAGCTTACTTGACAATTTGGGATATTGGTAGAAATTTTCTCAATCATAACCCCAGCTTCTAAACTAGGCATCCTTCCATCATGCCATCCATCAACAAGAGTAGAACAAATTCCGCTATTTAATAACACTAATTTAAATATGTAAATGTCATATAGTAGAAGAATTTCTATTTTATTTTAGTGACACTAAAACTATTTATATAATCTTCCTTTGGTTCACTTCTTAGCACTCCACTAATATCTGAAATTCCCCATCTCAGAACTCTCCTCCCATGGGGACCATAAGAAATACATCTGCTGGAGCTGCTATGGTGTAGGATAATATGATAGTAAAAGCTAGACGTTTGTCTTAATAAATGTAGCAGTAATATAAGGATGAAGACAGTATGGGAACACTTGAATTAAAAGTGCTGATTTTTAGATGAGTGTGTGGTTCAAGAAAATTTTAATTAGCATCACAAGAAGGAAAAAGCAAGGTAATCTTTAGATGGTGGCAAATAATACAATTCTCTTGAATGGATTAAATCGGAAAATAAAAAGTAACTGAGAATAATATTTGACCAGAAAGTGTATAAAATGCTTTATTTTTTTTTAAACCTCTCAATCAGAAGACAACCTAGTTAGAAAATATGGCAGTGCAAAATGATGTTAGACTTAAAATTTATATTAATATTAATAATAACTAAGTCAGTGGATATGATGTTCCAGGCACATTTTTTAAAATTAACTATTGTAATTTGTTCTGATTATAACCCCGAGATGTAGGTACTATCCATCCCCACTTTACTTATCATAAAACTGAGGTGCCAAGTCCAAAATCACACAGATAGAATTCCAAGCTGGGAATCAAACCCACATCTGTCTGACTCTGAAACTGATTGCTTAGCATTCACAGACAGAACCTAGTTATAAAATACTGTAAAAATAGAGGAAACTCACCAAACTGTAGCAGTTTATTTATTCTTTTGGGTTACATTTCAGTACACTAACTCTCTGTGCATCTTATAAAAACAGGCCACATGTTACAGGTGTTTTGAAATACATGATGTGGTCTCAGCACATTTTTATCCATGAAATAGAGAACTTTATTTAATCAATAACTTAAGAGTAGTGGTCTGAGAAATTAAATTCAGTTAAATTTAGGACACCTTTTTTTCAGTGCAAAATTGGAAAAAATATATCTTTTTTTTTTTTTTTTTTTTTTTAAAGATTTTATTTTTTCCTTTTTCTCCCCAAAGCCCCCCAGTACATAGTTGTGTATTCTTCGTTGTGGGTTCTTCTAGTTGTGGCATGTGGGATGCCGCCCCAGCGTGGTCTGACGAGCAGGGCCATGTCCGCGCCCAGGATTCGAACCAACGAAACACTGGGCCGCCTGCAGCGGAGCGCACGAACGTAACCACTCGGCCACGGGGCCAGCCCCCGGAAAAAATATATCTTTAATACCAAAATGAAAATATGTAACACTATCTTCTACCACGTGTGACTAATATTTCTCTTCTTGAATTCACTGAATCTATCCAGGATCATTTCCATTCCCCCCAAAAATCCAGCTATGTGCTCTCTAGCAATTTCCTTCTGACAAACGACACACATTTAAATCTAATTATGGATCTACTTTCTGAAATCTATATTTCAGTTGTTTGGGAAAAGAATAAATCATTTATGATAAATACACACCCGTTGCTACCTACTCTTGTCCATATGAGAAGCAACCTGCCTACAGTCAGAGGGTCTGCCCTTGTGTATTTCACTTGAGGGCTCCTATTTGAACCATTTGTGTTGTCTCAGGGGCATCTTCATGCATATGAGGCATCTGTTCTGTTTTGCAGGCATATGAGCATCTCCCTGTACCTTAGATGAATCTATTACAGAAAATGATGGCCTGTGGCTTTGAGGTGCCTGGAAAAGTTCCTAAAGTGACAATCATGTAAGCCACTAGGCAATATTTATAAAGAAACTCCCAAATATATGTCCCAAGTTTGAGAAAAATACAACCAATCATTTCCATATGATGCAATAACACAAGACAAGAATTTAATTTTATTTATATGGGTTATAAATAATTTTATCTCTAGACCCCAGAATGATAGTAAGAATTTTAAGACAGATGTGTTTATAATATATTCATACAGTAGCTCTCAAGGCCATGTTTATAAGAAATGATTTTCCAAAACAAAAGATGAAGTAAAAACTGATCAAATACGGATACTACTCCCAATATAAACTGAATCTCCCCTTCAAAAAAATCAATTTTAAGAATTCAAGCTTCTAAACTCAGGCTAATATTTTTTGACAAATTTCTTTTTCAGAATTACATTAAGTGTAATATCACAATGCCATCAATAAGACCTATTATTCAAAGCAAGAAAATAAATTAAATAGGCAAAACTAGCATTTTGCAGATTAGAAATTTCCGAACTTTTCACTTCCCCAAGCCTTTAAAACCAGAGGGGAGATGCAGCTCCACGGAAGGAGAGAAGGACCCCTCTATGAACTGACCTGAAATCCCCTTCAGAATCTCACTTTGAGAACCTTTGCACAACAGGAAGAGAATGAACTTCATCCAGGGAATACAAACATGATACTGAGTGCTGATGATTTCTGTGTGCCAAATTAACTCTTTTGGACAAATATTGGGAGAGGGCACACTGAAGGATGTATCTTCAGGAAGGAAAACTGGGAAGTGTTTTTTGGTTGGTTGGTTGTTTCTGTTTTTGCTTCATTTTGTTTTTAGAGTTAAAAATCCAGAGTCTCTATCACACGTTAGGGAATCTAAGTCTCTGGCTGCTATTGACTGCGTGGACTGCTTAGGGGCTGTGCAGGCAATGAGCTGTCTTTGCTTGTTTCTTCCAGGGAGTGGTCTTGCTATATAAACACAGCATCAGTAATTTTAATCATTGTTTTGGCAGGATTTAGATTTGTGCCCCTGTCATCAGGTTGGCTGGCCATGCCAGGATTTGTCACCTCATGAGTTTAATATGAGTCAATTGATTTTAGTTGCTAGTTTGATGCTCCTGTTACAGACTATGAAATGCCATTTCTGAAGGGCCCAAATATAACCTTCCTGCACTAGAATCTTGGTTTGTTTTTATGTGACAGTTTAATATGATTTATAAACTTTTAGATAATTCCAATTCTCAAAAAACCTGTACAGATAAATTAAGTTCTTTCCTCAATTCAGAAAATTTGTATTGACCACCAATCTCACAGTATTTGTGCTCAGAAGTGTGTATTAGTTATCTATCACTACATAACAAACACCACAAAATTTCAGTAGCATACAACCATAAGCACATATTTCTCACTCATGTATAAATTGTCTGCAGTTGGGCTGATGGAGGCTGGGCATGGCTGAACTTACCCCAAGCTAAAGGTTTTGTCCACATGCCTCTCATACTTCTTGGACTACAGGGTTGCTGAGGCCATATTCACCACATGGAAATGGCAGAAACAGAAAAGGACTCAAGCAGATTTCATGCCTTATCTTATTTTATATTCATTATATCACATTGGCCAAAGCAAGTCACATGGCCAGGGTCATACTCAAAGGGTGGAGAAGTACACTCTCTCCACCATCAGGCTATGGCAAAAGTATGGATGTAAAAGCTACTACAGGGGTTGAAGAATTGAGTACAGTACTTGAAACAACCATAACTTTTGAGAGAAAATGAAATTTTTACAAAATGAAAATCACTTTGTTGGAGAGAATAAAGACGCTCAGCTGTCATCATCATATAACTTACTTGTAATCAGCTGCTTCCTGTCATTCATTTCCCCTTCATTCCCACACCTGGCACCTTCTCCTAGAATGTCTTGCTCTCCCTTCTCAACCTGACACATTTTTACACACCCTTTAAGCTCAACACATGCATTATCCTTTATAGAAAGTATATTCTGATCATTCTGGCTTATTTAGGTCAGGAACACATGCATGCCCCCAGCCCCGCACTCTCCACGTTGCATTGCAATGATCCAGATGTCAGTCTCCCCAGAAGGCTGAGCACTCCTTTGAGTCTTTTTCTCCTAACATCACATCTAGCATGTAGCAAATGCTCATTATACATTTACTGAAGGAAGACAAAAAATGAAAACAAAAGAAGAAAGACAAAAAGACACAGTTCCTGCCCTCAAATTCATGTCCTATGCTCTAAAAAAACGCATATTTTCTCAATGGTTTTATACAAATGAATTTGAATTATAAAATCAAACTTATTTTCTTGCTGAAATGAAGTCACATAACTAAGCAGACTATTCATGTAAAAAATTTAGTACACTGTTATCTCCTTTAAAACACTGGAATGTATTTATTCTCTAAAACTAATTGCATTTTATTTTACCTAGAACTGTAATATGTGTAGGAGATTAGTAAGAGTAGCCATTACCTATAAAAGCTTGAGCTTGGGTGTTAAGCGTATGTAAACTACTGAACTGCTACATTAGAAGGAAAATAAAACATTTAATTATTATGAATGCTTGTTAAGAATTACTTAATAACATCAGGCATTAACCCTTTAAATTATAAAATGTGAATCCTTGAAGCAATTAAATCACAGCACTCAAATCTCACTGAAGAAGTATGCAAACAGACCTTAGAATGACTCTCCCAAGTAAGTTTCTTTTATTCAGTTAAAAAAAAAATCCTGTAATGAAATCTAGCAATGAATATAGACTTCTCAGCTAGGAATAATTTTTTTTTTTTGAGGAAGATTAGCCCTGAGCTAACATCTGCTGCCAGTCCTCCTCTTTTTGCTGAGGAAGACTAGCCCTGAGCTAACATCCATGCCCACCTTCCTCTACTTTATATGTGGGATGCCTACCACAGCATGGTGTGCCAAGCGGTGCCATGTCCACACCCGGGATCCAAACTGGCAAACTCCCGTCACCGAAGCAGAACGTGCGAACTTAACTGCTGCGCCACCGGGCAGGCCCCAGGAATAATTTTTGAAAACATTATCCAAACCAGAATTATTTTAATATTTAATCTCTGAGATTTATTAAAATATGAATTACTTAATTTGAAAACACATACATATCCCTTAAGATTTAGTGTTTTAGCAATCTTAGACTCATCTTCTTGGATCTACTTCCCATTAAGAATCTGAAAAGTCTTTATTACTTTAGTCATTATAGTAATCAAATGATAGCTTTTAAAAATGATCTATTTCATTTAATGACTTTGTCAAGAAATGCACTTTGTCATTCAGTAATTTTATGAAAATTATTCCTTTTCAATTATTCTGAAGCAGCAAATCAAAAAAAACCTATATCAAGAGTACAATAAGTATTAGAAATAACTCAAAATATGAGTAAGAGTAGCTTTTTTTTTTTTAAAAGATATTACTTTTTTCCTTTTTTCTCCCCAAAGCCCCCAGGTACATAGTTGTATATTCTTCGTGGTGGGTCCTTCTAGTTGTGGCACCTGGGACGCTGCCTCAGTGTGGTTTGATGAGCAGTGCCATGTCCGCGCCCAGGATTTGAACCAACGAAACACTGGGTCGCCTGCAGCGGAGCACGCGAGCTTAACCACTCGGCCACGGGGCCCGCCCAGAGTAAGGGTAGCTTTTACAGAATACAATTCCTTTCATCACATGCCAGTTTTGTTTTATAAATTGATTTAATCTAGAAATTAGCATGGCATTCCGTACATCCTTCAAGTAACAAATGGTGTAAATATTTAATACAATAACACTGCTCATAAAAATTCTGGTGAATTTGTAGGTTAAACCATATGAAGCTGAAATATCTATGGATTTTTTAACCTACAAAATTGGTAATTTCACATGGTTCAACCTAATAAAAAAGACATTAACAGAACACAACACATACATGCGTATCCCCCCAGGAACGTTAGGGTTTCATTTCTTAATTATGACAAATATTAGGATTTTTAAGTTAGCATAAATTTTATGTTTCTAAAATTCTATGTATAAATAGGCAAAGAAAATTTAAAAAATGGAAAAAGAGTGTAAAACATGCTCCTCAGAATCTAATATTCAAAGAAAGGCAAATTTTTGAAAATAGAAAAACTATCTTTTTTTTGCCTCTCACCTCAACAAATGTTGCGAACAGTTATTATTATTCACAATGTGGGAAAAGTAATATTCCTGTTCTTTGATTGTGGGAATGCAAATTTGTATAACCATTTTGAAGAACAACTGGACATTTATCAAAATTTAATTTTGTGCATTCTCTAGAATCGAGCAATATGTTTATGGAACTCTATCCCACACATACACTAGGGCAAAAGTGCAATTGGATCCATTTTTGAAAAATAGTGTGTGTTTATGTGTATACATACAAAAATCAGAAAGACTTAAAAACTATTAAGATAATTTTCTACGGGATTGATATTGGGGGAGATTTTCTTTTTTAAATTATATATTCCAACCAAAAAAGAAAGTAAGTATTGGGGTCATTTAGCTTCCTACTTTTTGGGTATGTTTAAAAAACATTGTCTATATTGAAATTGCTTTAAAATATATAAAAAAAAAATGTTACCCACCCCCATCTATACAATCAAAAAAGGAAAAACAAGTGTATACATTTTGTGACTATGTAATAATAGTAAGAGTATGGAATGAGCTTACATTGTCCAATATGATGAACATCTGTTACTTTTTTTTCCTCCCATTTTATTCAGTTGAACTTATTTGGGCAAATACAAGAACTTGCATCTGTTCTCCTGCTGACTAGATCTTTGGCTAAAATAAAACCAAAGCACACACATACACACACAGACACAGACTCTGTCCCTCTCTCACACACACAGCCCCCTGATCTGTCATGTAACAGTTACCAGTGGTCCTTTAAGACAGTTTGAAAAGAGTGAACACTGCTAGCTTTTAAATTAGTTTATTTAGTTGCTATAATCAAATGATGAAAGGAAGAAGGAGAGAAAGAGAGAGAGAGGGAGTGAGGGAGGAAATGGAAGAGAGGAAGAAAGAAAGATGGAAAATTTGCTATTAAATTTGCGAGTAGAAAAATTTGCTATTAAAACATAAGTGTTGAAAAATATTCCATCCCTCCCAAACATATACGTTTAAGTGAATCCTCTATAAGAGAGTCTTTTCGATGATTAGGGGTCATATTAAAATACAAAATATAATATATTATTTGCTTAATTGACATTTTTGAGAATAAAGATAACATATCACTGGAGAAGTTTGTAAAATATTTTGAAAATTAAAATCATTCATGATTCTATTAAGAGACTGCTAGAAGAGAAAAGATCAAAGAAACCGACAGATAAGCAAAGGTAAATTTTTTAGCACCTTTAAATGGGAGATTAGAACAGAGTGTGTATAGACTCTAAGAACACAGGCTGAGTGAATTTGAGGTGGGTCTTGCAAGTAAGGGAATGAATTGGGATCAGGCAGAGTTTATGACAGCAAAGCTCTGGATTGGTGCGTGGGAACAACAAGGCAGAGGTTCTGAGTTCTGTCTTTATGAGTAAGAAGTTAGTTTTGGTAAGCCAACTGTTTAGTTGGTTCAGTCTTAATTTCCAGCAGTAGGCACAGTAGCCTCAATATTTTTGCTTATTCTCAGTATTGTTTAACACACACACACATACACCAAGAATACACGCTTTATCACAGACTTGTTTAGCATGGGAGTAGGAAATTATTTTGGTTTGTCTTAATTCCCTTATCCCCAAATAATCCCAAAATAATTCCAATAAAAAATTTAAAACGTTTCATTACACGCATTCTTTTGCATAAGTCTGTATACATTTTTATGCAATTGGCCATGTTTTATATACAAAAATATATATAATAGATATATATAATACATACATAAACTATTATATCAAGCACGTGATTTTCCTTATTCTTAGATATGCCCCAAAGCATACTATTTTGGTGCATAGAGTGATGGTGTAGTGAGCAATGTACAATGATTTATTTTACCAGGTCCCTTATATTAGAGATTTAGGTTGTTTTCAACATTTGGCTATTATAAATAATGCTGTAATGAACATCTGTGCATATAAATCTTTGACCTCATCTTCTCATTTTCTCAAGGACAGATTTCTAGAAGTAAAATTAATTGTCAAGAGTGTCCATCTTCTTTTAGTTTAAATAATGAGTGAAATTATATATGACTTTACCATGATCACAATTTCAATCTCCTTGTAATTTGTGAGAATATTACACAACAGATGTTATTACAGACAATGAATAATTTACACACTTTAACTCATGATTTTTCATTACAGATGCAAACCATAGATTTTCTTTAGAAAGTGATTACTCAGCTTCATCATGCTTATCGTTTAAAAAAATGTCAAAGACATCACATTAAGCACTTCATCCTTCCTCTTATTAAGTTTTTTTGTTTGTTTTGTTTACTTTGTAAATTGGTCTGACCTATTATCAACCCCCAAAGCCCTGGTATTTTTCACTAATGTCAAGGTCTTAACCTGTATTGTGGCCTAATGCCAATTTGAGTAATTGCATATTTCTGGCTTTCTTCCAATCGGGTTCATTTGGGAAAGTTATTCTCTTCTTCCCTGGAAATGACAGAGTAATGTTACTTCTATCGTAAAAGTATGAGCTTTTAAAAGCAGACTGGATTTTAAGCAGTAAAGGTTTACCATCATCTTAGCTCAGTTCAAGAAACCTGCAAAATCAGTATGCTCCCTAAAACTGCATACCTCAGAAAAGGTGCTTTATGCATCTTTCTGAAAACACGTTAGTGTGCACACTGCATCATAACATGGCATTGTTAGAGCCACTCTAACCTACTGTCTAAGTACTATAGTTTAGTGAAATTGCATTGACATATTTGTGGGAAATAATTCTTTTCTATATGTGTTCCAAATCAACGTTGGCCAAAACTTTAAGTAGTTTTCTATTTACAGAAATAGGCAAAAGAGTGATCTCATAAGTTATTAAAAACCAAAATCCTCTATTAAATGTTGTTGGGAAAGAAAACCTTACTCAGCCACTTTTATGCTCTGAAATATTGTTTGTTTGTGACCGTGGCCTGTGTCATGTATGAGCAAAGAAAGGAGTATTAGGGAACACAAATTCCTGAAAACTCCTCCTACTTATAGCTGTTAGATGAGATTTCAGAAGTGATTATTTCTAGGCTTATTGTTATTTCAAACAAATTATTTACTTAACACCACTGTATTTGAATGAAAGTGGGAGAATAGTTTTTTCCAGCTAGAGGTCAAATGTCGCTTTATTTTATCATGCAAAATATCAATGTGAGAACAATTTATTGGTATACATTTGACATCTAATTGTGAGTCATTTATGTAGCACCTCACCCATATTCCTGTTTGGCTTGGTAAAAGAGCCTTGCATATTTTATGCAAATATAATATTCTCTTCTTCTCAAAGACAGCACATATCTAATTAGGTAAAAGTTTATTATAGACTAAATTCAGATAGGCTAATTTTATTTAAACCTAAAACTCTCAATTTTTTTTTCCTCTCTTAAGCTAGCATGCCGGTTCTAGAATAATTTTCAATTAGAAGTTTTACTAAAACCAAACTGACCTAGTTTACACAAAGTATGCCATTCCTAAGAAATGACATGTTCATAGACTACATTTATTAGAAATCATATATCATGATGTTTGAAAAGATGTACACAAAATTTCCCTTATATATTCTTTTTACATATTAAACCCAAGACACACGTAAAAATGACGAAGATAAATTATAGATGCAGTGGGGTTTCTAAACTCAAAAGTCTTGGATTTGAATCATGGACTTACCACTTAGTTATCTGGGCAAGTTCCTAACCTCTCTGTGCCTCAGTTTTCTCATCTGCAAAATGGTTTTGGTATGAGTAGTTATCTTGTAATTTATGTAAACAGAATAGTGCTGGGCATCTAATGATTTTCAATAAATATTAATACCATATTAGTAATAACATATTGAAAAGTTACATATTCAGTCATTACTTAATATTTGTTGAAAACAAAGTATGCAAAGTATGTGTAGATATTAGCAATTTGCAAAGATAAATTGAAAGGCAAATCTTGATTATTTAAGATGGAAAATGCTTTCTTTTCTATCACTGCTCCTACTACTAGCAGGAGAAAAGCATGGGGACACTGGGAAAGTAGATAAAAGTTACTAGAGCAATTGGCAGTGAAGGCAGGAGTCGAAATTATATAACACAAGTTTATTATTAAATATGAAAGAATAAGGAAACAAATTTGAAAAGTTGTTTTAATGCTAAGCATTTAAAATAAAAATTGCTAAGCATACAAGAATGAAAAGAGAGAAAATACAGTGTTAGTAATTTGAAAGGAATTACCTGTATAGACAGGTAACATATGCTTTGAAGATCTAAATATGGTGTTTAGCCAAAGAATACTCAAAAGAATCAAATAAATAACAGACCCTGTACATTATGTTTCTGACATTTTAACACACAAAGGCCAGGCTTTTGGGCTGCTCTTATAGGAATGGTGCTGGTTTGCCATTACTTCTTTACTCCTTAGCATCTTGTGACCAGGAGAATAATTTTCAAGATATTTCTTTCAGAGTTTAGTTACCAAATGGAGTACCTTTAATGGATGCATGATCACATTCACGGTGGAAACCAGTGAAGACCTACCTAAGAACACTACCTCACAAGTATCAGGAAAGGCACCATTGCGCTTACTTTATTGTCAAAGAAACAAACTTATTTTCTTCATGTGCTCAAAGTCCTACAGCTCATAAATGGCAAAAGAAATGATCTGAAGTCCTGCCTAACTTCTAAGTTGATCCTTTTCTCTGGAATTCACACTGTCTTGATAAAACTCAGGGGGACACATTGATAGCCTAGAAATCATAGGGAATTAAAAAGGAATGGGAAAAGGACAACACTGAACATCTTAAAGACACTGTTCATTTGAAACAAAAGCATAAATTAAAAAAGCAGGCTATAGAGGCATGTTTGTTTTCAAATTCTGGAGAGAGGAGAATGCTAACACAATGAAAAAATGCAGCCAACAAAATACTTTCGTAATCATCCACTTTGACAAAATAAAAGGGTAGGTCCTATTGTTAATTAAGAATTGTAAACTTCCATGAGATTCTTATGGTAAAGTTAATTGAAATTCTTGGGAAATGATATTTTAGAAAGAGGGAGTATAAATAATGACCTATTATTCCTGTCAGTTTGGGTACTGAATTGATTCAAGCATATAACCCCATGTAAAATCAATGGCATTTTATATCCAGAACAAGACTATAGATTGTACTGACTGAAATGAGTCATGCACTTTCCACATTAAGGGTGCTTTTCAAAAGATGTCTTTATTAAGAAATAAAATAGAAGTCCTTGTACAAGTAAAATATTACCTGGATTTCATCATTAGGTGCTCTTCTGCCTTTCCCTCTTCTTATTTTGAAGTATTTGCCTTTTAGTTTCATCCAGATTTCTAATCCATTAGATTTGATAGATGCTTAAGTGAGTGCAACGCAAAGCAGCAATCGCTAAAGAAATTAATCAAAGCTCTCACAATACACCTGACTTGCGATTTTATTTTTAAACAAAAGCAGAGGCAGATAACAGCAGCCTGAACCAGCAAGAATAATACTTTAACAGCAGTTCAACTTAAAAAAACTCTTCACCTGCACTGTTTCACCTGGTTCTCAAAATAACTCCAAATTAATCATTTGAATTTTCTCCTTTAATCTGTTCTTCTGATGAGTTCATTCAATGATTTTTAAATGAAACTACTTTGTGTTCTTAGGATAAACCTAATTTTTCCACGGTACTTTTTTTCGTTATTAAATTATCATTATCATTCCTGGATACAGTTTAGTAATATTTAGGATTTTTTTGTATCTGTGCTTATCATGAATGACAGTGTTCTGTAATTTACCTTTCATGCACCACCTTTGTCAGGTTTTGGTGTCCAAGTTATCTTGCTTCAAAAAATGACATCTTGAATGTTTTCTGAATTTCTATATTCTGGAATAGTTTGTGTAAACGTTGGCATTTGTTCCTTGAATAGTTCATATAATGCACCAGTGAAGCCATTAGGGTAGAGAATTTCTCAGTAGAAGAGATTGGTGATGATTTGCAATGTTTCTAACGGTTTAGGGTCACTTTCATTTTTCAGTTCTTTTTGAGCCAATTTTGCCACGTTTTATTTTTCTGAGACTTTGTCAATTTAATCTAAAATTTCAAATTTATTGGCATGAAGTTGTTTGTAATACATTTTTAGTATTTGAATGTCCATAGCTTGGTCTCCTTTGTGAGTTCTGGTAATTTGTGAATTTTCCCTTTTTTCTTGATTATTTAAAATATAGGTTTGCAAAATTTATTACTTAAAAAAAATCAAATTCTGGCTTTGTTTTTACTTTTTGAGCCTTTCTCCCAAATGTTTCTATTTCATCAATTTCTCTTCTTCTTCTTCTTCTACTTTTTTCTTTGAGACTATTTTCTTTTTCTTTCCCTTTGCCTCTTAAAATGTTTGCTTGTTCCATTAAAGTTTAGCCTATATTCTTTCTTATATTTTTAAGGCTCTCAATATTCCTAAATACTGCTTTAATTACATTTCCAAGCTGAAATTTGTAGCCATTTTATTATCACTGAATTACAAATATTTTCTAATATCAATTATGACTTCTGTAAAGCATTAGTTATATGAAATATGTTTCTTACTGCTTTGTAGATCAAATGAATTGATGTCAGAGACAATTCTCTGTATGCTCAGAGTTCTCTGAAGTACGATGGATTTGCTGGAATCCTTTTATGATGAATTTTCCTAGCTTATCTCATGTGCCTGGAAAGAATGTGATTCTGCAGTTGTTGAGCACAATGCAAAAAATCTAAAATCATTACAACTTGACAGGTGTATTGAAGCTTTTAGCACCATGAAGTTAGCCTCTGTCTCTAGCTTTGTTTTGCCTTACTGTCATTTTGCTCAGATATTAACATAACTAGATGTGTTTTGTTTTTAAAAAATTATCTCATATATATTTCCATCCTTTTACTTTACAATGTTTGTCTTTTAATTTAGTCCATTTATAATTATTGTTATTAGTGATGTCTTTGGATTTAATTCCCACCATCCTATCTTGTTTCTTGATTTGTCCTTCATGTTCTGTATTTTTTCTTCTTCTATCTTAAATCTGTCAAAAACTTTTTTCTCATTCCATGTTTTCCTCACTACTAGTTTGGAAATTGACCCCTCTGTTTCTATTCTTTATTTGTCTCTCTAATTTATTAAAGTCTTTAACTTGTCATAGCATACTTAATTTATCAAAGTGTAAAGTCTAAAGTTAATTAATATCTGTATGACCTTCTTGTAAAATAGGACATTAGAACAATTTAATTCTATGCACTGGTTCCCTGTCCTGATGCATATGCTACTCATTTATATATAAATTTACTTTATTTTTAAACTCCATATTATTTTTAATCACATAAGATACTATCATTTTGTCTTACATAAGTTGATATTTATTTTTCCACTTTTAAAGCCTATTTTAATCTTTTTATTCATTCTTGAAATTCATAATTTCCATCTGTAATCATTTTTTTCTCTATCATTTCAAAGTTTTCTTTAATGAGGATCGGCTGGTGGATCTATTGATTAGCTTTCGTTTGTCTGATAATTTGGCTGTCATATACAGAAGACTGAGTTTGAAATTTTACATGGCATATGTAGGGCAGATTGATAATTATTCACTTTTGGCACTTTGAAAGTATCATTCCTGTCACCTTACTTCCATTGTTGCTGATGAAAAGTCAGAATTACAACTAATTAGAAAATGTAATAAAATTTTTAAAATGCTCTCCCCAAAGCTACAAGTTAGCTAGGAGTAAGTGTGAATTTAGTATATAATATTACGAACAGAGAAATATGTCCTATTCTTGAATAGAAAGACTCAATATCATAAAGATGTCAGCTCTCCCTAAGTTAATCTAAAAATATGCAATGTCAATCAAAATTCTAAAAGGTTTGTGTGTATGTGTGTGTACACCCTGAAATTCATATGGAGGTATAAGCAGCCAAGAGCCAAGTGTAGGGGGATAAAGTATGAGGAAGACAAAGAAGAGTAGCTTGGGGTTTCTCTACTTAATTTCAAAAATCATTACAAAGCTTTGATGATTGATATCTTTGAATATATATAAGGATAAAAACAAAAGAAGAGAAAACTGAGAAACAGATGCCTATATGGGAACTTAGTATATGACAGTGTAGAGATTACAAATCAGTGTTGAAACAACAGTGTATTTAAGAAATGTGTTGTGACACTAAGTTTAATACAGGAAAAAAATAAACTATGGACTCTACCTCACCACATTTACAAAGCAGATTTCAGATAAAGCTCTAAATCTACAAAGTGAAATGTTAAAAATTGAAGAAGTAAATATAGGGTAGTATATTTATGTCATGGTGTAGGGACAGGTTTTTTAAAGTATGACACAGCATGCACAAATCATTAAAGAGTACCGTATTTATGGATGCATATAAATGTAGTAAAAGCATAGAAATATAAACAGGAAATCATCAACTTAGGTAAACTAATTACCTCTAAGGGGGAGGTCAGGATAAAGACACGTGGAAAGGAAGCTTCAACAAAACCTTAATATTTTATTTCTTTAAACCAAATTGATTAAATCAGATACTGCAAAATGTTAATATTAGTTGGTGAATCCATGGAGGTGTGCTACGTTATTGTCAAATTTTTCAATATGTTAAAAATATTTCACAATTTTAAAAAGTTGATTTGGAAATATAAACTTTCGTTGCAAATTGTACCAGATGCCAGAAAACAAATCAAACAATTATTTTTTAATGGTTATATGCCTACAATATTTTTGTGTCTAGTGCACTCACATTGATTTTTCCAGATGTTGCCTCATAAAGAGATGATAATCATCAACAACTGTAGCGTTACCTTTGAATTATGAGGGTGTTAATGTCATATATTATAATAAGAACAGTTCACATGGCAATGGGCAATGGCAATTTACCTAAATGATGATGATTTCAGTACAGCTTTATAATTCAAATTTGGCATGCTACCAAGATGGTAACACATATTTAGTATGCCTTTGGTCAAAAAGGTGTTAAATGTATAAAACAAGCTTACAAAACAAGAATAGTCAAGGTCTAGAGCATTCCAGTAGTACTAAGACAAACTGAAATCTTTATATACTACATTAATAGCTCAATTTACTGAGCCCTCACTATGTGCTGAGCAGAGTGTCAAAAATTTTATGTCTAGGGGGCTGGCCCCGTGGCCGAGTGATTAAGTTCCCGCGCTCTGCTGCAGGCGGCCCAGTGCTACGTTGGTTCGAATCCTGGGCGCAGACATGGCACTGCTCATCAAACCATGCTGAGGCAGCATCCCACATGCCACAACTAGAAGGACCCACAACGAAGAATACACAACTATGTACCGGGGGGCTTTGGGGAGAAAAAGGAAAAATAAAATCTTTAAAAAAAAAAAAATTTATGTCTATTATTTCATTTGCTGATCACAATAACCCTGGGAGGCACAATTATTACCCATCTCAGTGATGGGGAAACTGAGGCTTAGTGATTCAACAATATGCCTGAGATTACAAAGTAAGTGGGAGAGTCCAGCAAATGCAGCCCAGATGGGCTCCAAAGCCCTGGCCATTAATAAGAACTTTTTTTTTCCATTTTATTTATTTATTTATTTAGAGAAAGATTAGCCCTAAGCTAATATCTGCTGCCAATCCTCCTCTTTTTGCTGAGGAAGATTGGCCCTGAGCTAACATCCGTGCCCATCTTCCTCTACTTTATACGTGGGACGCCTACCACAGTGTGGCTTGCCAAGCGGTGCCATGTCCGCACCTGAGATCCGAACTGGTGAACCCCGGGCCGCTGAAGTGGAAAGTGTGCACTTAACCACTGTGCCACCAGGCCGGCCCCTAATAATAACTTTATAATTACCAAATAAATTGTCTTCTCCAGAAAAGAAAATGAAGCTTTCATTGGCATGTTAATTAGCTGTATTCTAAGCTATTGAAGCATCTGTACCTTTTAGTGTTGGGCACTTTTTATCTAGCATCAAATTTAAAATGAATTGGTTAAATGTAATACTTTTTCACTTGACTGGATGGGAATTAACTAACAAATCCAACATGTTTTAGAAATAGTGTTTTTATCTCAGAAAATATTTGAAACTTTATCAAACGATATAAAAAGAACATGGAATCAGAATGGTGGAAACTTAGAAATTATGAAACCGCTGGGAGTTTGAAATATAGTGAAGATTTGCTCATAAAGCACCAAGCAAAATAGTTCTTTACAAGTTTTAGAAAGTTGTTCTAGGCACAAATACATGAACTTTTAAAAGTGTGTCCCGAAAGACTATTTAATCAGAATTTTGGTGAATCTGACAAATTCTGTCAGGAATGACAAAAAAATTTATGTTTTTGTTTGCATACTTTCTATAAATCTTCTAATTACGTACATAAGTCTTCTTATCTATACAGTAGAAATGCTATACTCAAAGTACAAAGGGCACACTATTAAGAAATGCCAGAGAAAGAAAATGAATGACTGGGTATGGCTTGCAATCCATCAGAAACTCAACATAAAAAAACACCTGAAGGGGGGCGTGTCAACTCACACACAAGATTAAACCTCCTGCTGCAAAACATTTTGCAGATAATAACTTGACGGGGACCTCATACACTCAGAGCTATACCTGTCACACACAAGTACTTGCACATCTTTAGAAAATGCTTTAGTTGAAGCAGGTATACTGAATCCACTGATATAAGTTATTTTTTGACAAAATCACTGTTCACTAATGTAAGAAGAAAAAGATGGTTTGGATGCCACTTTGATTCCAATTTTATTTCTCTTCCTTTAGTTTCATGGAAGGCTTTACTTGCAACAATTTTCTTATATGTGTATGCCCTCTCCAGATCAATGCAACTTATAATTTGTTCTCCCTCTGAAGATCCTTTTTACATTTTACCTCTTTCTTCTTACTGTAGAGTATGTATTTGAACAAAGGATAATATACTATACTCTTTGGTTTGTTTATTTGGTCTGCTTCACTTCAATCCTCTTATTTTTCAGTAGGCCTGAGTACATTCTTTTTCTGAAATAGTGAGGGTTGTCATCATTCTACTATCACAGAAACCTTAAAAGTTAGGAGGTTCAAAGGGAAGTGAAGGAAAAAGAGCAGATGACATAGTCCAGAGGTTAAGAACACGGGATGTGAAGTAAGATGGAATGAGTGAGAGGCTCAATGTTGTCACTTTTAGCTGTGTGACCTCAGATAATTTTGTTTCCTCATTTGGAAAATGAAAATATTAATAAGGTAGCTCTAAGATTAAATTAGATTTAAAATTCCACTTTCTGGAACATAGAAAATACTACTCTTTCATAATTTTACTTACTGACTAAGATCTTCGTAAGTTGTCTTTTTATTATTTTAGAAGTGATGTAAGACAAATAAATAAGGTTGAGATACGTTATCAACTCTTTTCCACTAGTATAAACAGAGAGTTGGCTTTCTTTGGGAGGCTGAAGAAGTTTCAAATTATGTAACAATCTTTGATAGGTAACCTATAGGATTCAACATATATCTTTCAGTGTTTTATTGATTCAACAAGTATTAATTGAACGCCTATAATCAGCCAAGCATTATTCAAATTATGAGAGTTTGGTATTAAACAAAGCAATGATAATTTTACACTCATAAAACTTACTTTTGACTCTATGCTTCTTAAAGTTTACATTAAAAGCTATTAGCGAATACTTTCATATAAGTAAATAAAATCGTTATATAATTGGAAAAATAATATAGTGCATAATGACCAAAGAATCTACATAAATTGCTAAGGAATTTGATAAATATTTAATACCCAGCATGGCTGTAATTTTGGTTATGTACAAGATTCCCTTTATACTTAAAAAGTATATTAGCTGTATTTTAAGAGGGCCATATACTTGACTTTCATAGACTTTCAAAGGATGTAATTTAACCTTATGTAGTGTATGCTACAGCAATAGTTTATAAGAACAGATGGTCAAACTAGGAAACACACCATGGAGCATGAGGACTGCCCATTATTTAATGAGAATTCTTAATTACTCTATAAAATGCTGATAATGAACTTAGTTTCCAAGCTAACTGTATTTTATGTTTCCATATAAATATATATGCAAAGCAAAATATGCAGAACAATTATCACTCCAGTTTTCTACATTATGTGATAATAGAGAATAAAACTAAGAAGTCTGGTCTTTTACAGAAAAGAAGCTTCTGCTTTAATACAGCATCTCTAGATGTTATTCTTAATTTCTTTGTAAACTAAGAGAGTTTTTTTAAAAAAGCAACTAAATAGCAATGAAGATACCTAGCTGAACATGTATTTTTGACTAGAAAAAGAATGAAAAATGAGGGTCCTGTTTCACTTTGCAGTTAAGGGAAGTAAGAATGAAACTGAGGGAAGAGGGCACACGTTTGTTGAGCATGTGATGACATACTGTGCCCAACACAGTGCTACGTGATTTCCCATCCATGTATAATAGCTTTCTAATAGCTCATTAGGTGTTTCTGATACATCTTATTTCAATAATTTTGAGATAGTAACACATACTCATAGACTCTTTAGCTTGAAAGAGAGGAGAAAAGCATGAGCATATCTGATTAAAGAGAAAAATCATGACTGATTTTCAACACAATCACGTTCACAGCACAAACGTGTTTATAAGCACTTAGCAAGTACTAGGCACATTCCCAAATATATCTGTGCTCTTTCCTTTCCACCGACAACCTGTGGGCTGTCAAGTCCTTTCTAGGAAATGCCTCATGGGTTAAATCTCATATGCATTATCTAACATTGCCCCATTGTAATATAATAGTCTCCTAAGCAAGAACAACTCATTGACCTCACAAAATAGCCTAATGATAGTGTGTCAGTAATGGTACACACACACACACACACACACGTAACTACTTCAGATAATAATACATGCATTGGTTAGTACAGGGGATTTCAGTTTTTTGACTGAAAGGAGAAATATCTCATGTCTTAATTAGTGAAACTATCTCCAGGCAGAATGGCCATTATTTTTAACTGAGATATAAATGACATATAACATTGTGTAAGTTTAAGGTGTACATGTTGATTTGATACATTTATATACTGCAATATGATTACCACTTTGGCATTAGCTAACACCCCTATATCATTTCTTGTTTTGTGGTGGGAAGAATTAAGATCTAGTCCCTCAGCAACTTTGAAGTTTGCAATACAGTATTATTGAGTACAATCACTATGCTGTGCATTGGCTCTCCAGGGCTTATTTCTCTACTAGTTGCCAGTTTGTACCCATAAACAACATATCCCCATTTCTCCCACCACCCCTGCCCCAGCCTCTGGTAACCACCATTCTACTCTCTGTTTTTACAAGTTTGGGTTTTTAGATTCCAAAAATATAAGTGATATCATATAGTATATGTCTTTCTCTGTCTGACTTATCTCACTCAGCAAAATGCCCTCAAGGTCCATTGACGTTGTTGCAAATGGCAGGACTTCTTTCTCATGGCTGAATAATATTCAATTGTGTATATATACCATGACTCTTCTATCCATTCATCTGTTGATGGACACTTAGGTTGTTTTCATATCTTGACTATTGTAAACAATCTGCAATAAACAAGGAAGTGTATATATCTCTTTAAACTCCTGTTTTCATTTCCTTTGGATACATAGCTAGACGTGTTATTCCTAGATCACATGGTAGTTCTATTTTTAATTTTTTGAGCAACCTCCATGCTGTTTTCCATGGTGGCCTAACCAATTTACCTTCCCACCAAAAGTGCACAAGGGTTCCCTTTTCTCACAGCCTCGCCAACACTTGTCATCTCTTGTCTTCCTGATGATAGCCATTTTAACAGATGTGAGGTAATATCTCGTGGTTTTGATTTGCATTTCCCTGATGATTAGTGATGTTGAGCATCTTTTCAAGTACTTGTTGGCCATTTGGATGTCTTCTTTGGAAAAAGGTCTATGTAGGTCTTCTGCCCTTTTTTTTTTATTGGATTGTTTTTTGGCTACTGAGTTGTATGAGTTCTTCATATATTTTAGATATCAACCCCTTATCCGATGTATATTTTGCAAATATTTTCTCCCATTCTGTAGGCTGCCTTTTCATTTTGTTAACTGTGTTTTTGCTGTGCAGAAGCCTTTTAGTTTGATGTAGTCCCAGTTGGTTTTTCCTTTTGTTGCTTTCGGCTTCTGGTGTCACATCCAAAAAATCACGACCCAGTCCAATGTCAAGGTTTTCTTCCCTATGCTTTCTTCTGGGAGTTTAATAGTATTAGGTCTTATGTTTCAGTCTTCAATCCATTTTGAGTTAATTTTTGTGAGTGGTATAAGATAGGGGTCCAATTTCATTTTTAGGTGTGTGGTTATCCAGTTTTCCCAACACCATTTGTTAAAGAGATTATCCTTTCCCCATTGAGTGTTCTTGGCTCCCTTGTAAATTATTAGTTGACCATATATGTGGGGGTTTAATTCTGGGCTTTCTATTCTATTCCACTGGTCTATGGGTCTATTTTTATCCCGTACCATACTGTTTTAATTACTTTGGCTTTGTTGTATAGTTTGAAATCAGGAAATGTGACAACTCCAGGCTTGTTTTTTCTCGAAATTTCTTTGGCTATTTGGGGTCTTTTGTGTTTCCATACAAATTTTAGTATTATGTTTTTTATAACTGTGAAAAATTCATTGGAATTTTGACAGGGATTGCATTGAATCAATAGATGGCTTTGGGTAGTACAGACATTTTAAAAATATTAATTCTTCTCATCCATGAACATTTCTGATCCATTAATCTTTCCATTTGTTTGTGTCTTCTTCAATTTCTTAACTCAAGGTTTTGTAGTTTTCATTGTACAGACCTTTCACATCCTTGGTTAAATTTATTCCCGAGGTTTTTTTTTTTTTCCGCTAAGGAAGATTGCCACTGAGCTAACATCTGCACCAATCTTCCTCTATTTTGTAAGTGGGATGCTGCCACAGTGTGGCTTTTGCAAGTGGGGCGTAGGTCCGCGTCTGGGATCCGAACCTGCAAATGCCAGGCCACCAAAGCAGAGCACACAAACTCTACCACTGTGCCACTGGGCCAGCCCATATTCCTGAGGACTTTATTGGTTTTGATGCTATTTTGAATGAGATTCTTTATTTCTTTTCAGATGTTTCCTTGTTAGTATATAGAAATACCATTCATTTCTGCATGTTGGATTTGTATCTGGCAACTTTACTGAGTTTATTGATTAATTCCAAGGTTTTTAGTTGACTCTTAAAGATTTTTCACATATAAGATAATATCATCTGTAAATAATGACAATTTTACTTCCCCTGTTCCAAATTGGATACCCTCTTTCCCTGCCTCCCTCCTTTCTCTCTTTCTCTCTCACTCTTTATCCCTCTCATTGTCTCTCTTTCTTTCTTGCCTAATTGCTCTAGGTAGGACTTCCAGTACTATGTTGAATAAGAGTGGTAAGAATGAGCACCCTAGTCTTGTTCCTGATCTTACAGAAAAACATTTCAATTTTTCACCATTGAGCACAATGTTAGCCATGGGTTTGTCGTATATGGCCTTTATCATGTCGAGGTGTGCTCCTTCTATATCTAATTTGTTGAGAATCTTAATCATGAAAGGATATTGGATTTTGTCAAATGCTTTTGTGGCATCTATTGAGATGGTCGTATGATCTTTATCCTTCATTTTGTTATTGTGGTTTTTATCACATTTATTGATTTGCATGTCAAAGCATCCTTGCATCCCAGGGATACGTCCCATTGGTCATGACGTATAATCCTTTAATGTATTGTTGAATTCAGTCTGCTAATATTTTGTTGAGAATTTTTGCATACATATTCATCATGGATATTGGTCTATAGTTTTCTTTTTGTGTCATGTCCTTATCTGGCTTTGATATTAGGGTAATTAGGCCTCATAAAATGAGTTGGTAAGTGTTCCTTCCAATTTTTTGGAAGGGACTGAAAAAGATAACCGTCAATTGTCCTTTAGAGGTTTGGTAGAATTCACCGGTTAATACATCTGGTCCTGACGTTTTCTCTGTTGTGAGGTTTTTGATTACTGATTTAATCTTCTTATTTGTTATTAGGCTATGCTGATTTTTTATTTCTTCCTGATTCAGTCTTGGTAGGTTGTATATTTCTAGGAATTTACCTATTTCTTCTAGGTTATCCAATTTTTTGGCATATAAATATTTACAGCAGTCTCTTATGATCCTATGTATCTCTGTAGTATCAATGGTAATGCCTTCTCTTGCATTTCTGCTTTTATTTGAGTCTTCTCTTTTTTCTTAGTTAGTTTAGCTAAAGGTTTGTCAGTTTTGTTTATCTTTTCAAACGACCAGTTCTTAGTTTTTGTTGACTTTTTAAATTGTTTTTGCTGACCTCTATTTCATTTATTTCTGCTCTTATCTTTGTTATTTCCTCCCTTCTGCTAACATTGCGTTCATTTTGTTCTTCTTTTTCTAGTTCTTTGAAGTGTAAAGTTGAGTTGTTTGAGATCTTTCTATTTTCTAATGTATGTATTTATTGATATAAACTTCCCTCTCAAAACTACTTTTGCAGCATCCCATAGGTTTTGGAATGTTGTCTTTCCATTTTCATTTATTTTCAGATATTTTTTATATTGCTTTTCATTTTTTCCTTGATCCATTCAGTTGTTTAAGAGAGTGTTGTTTAATTTCCACACATTTGTAGACTTTCCAGCTTTCCTTTTGTTGTTAATTTCTAGTTTCATATCATTGTGATTAGAAAAGAAACGTGGTATGATTTCAGTCTTTGTAAATTTGGTAAGACTTGCTTTGTGTCCTATCCTATGGTCTAACCTGGAGAATGTTCCATGTGCACTTGAGAAGAACCTGTACTCTGCTTCTATTGGATGGAATGTTCTAAAAATATCTGCTGGATCCATTTGGTCCAGTGTATGGTTCAAATGCACCATTTCCTTGTTGATTTTCTATCTGGAAAATTATCTATCCATTGGTCTAAGCCGGGTATTGAATCCCCCTACTATTATTGTATTGCAGTCTATTTCTCCCTCAGATCTGTTAGTATTTGCTTAATGTATTTGGGTGCTGCAATGTTGGGTTCATATATATTTACGACTGTTATATCTTCCTGGTAGATTGACCCCTTTATCATTATATAATGACCTTCTTTATCTCTTGTTACTGTTTTTGGCTTAAAGTCTAGTTTGTCTGATATAAGTATAGCTATCCTTGCTTTCTTTTGATTTCCACTTGCATGGAATATCTTCTTCCATCTATTTTCTTTGAGCCTATGTGTGTCTTTAAAGCTGAAGTGAGTCTTTTGTAGGCAGCATATAGTTGGGTCTTCTATTTTTATCTGTTCAGCCACTCTGCCTTTCAATTGGTGAATTCAATCCATTTACATTTACAGTTATTATTGATATGTGAGGACTTACTTATGCCATCTTATTAACTGTTTTGTATTTCCATTGCCTCCTTTTCTCTCTGTTTCTGCCTACCTTTTAAATTGGTGGTTTTCTGTGGTGGTATGTTCTGCTTCCGCTTTCTTTATCTTCTGTGCATCTGTTCTGGATTGTTACCTTGTCATTACCATGAGACTTACATAAGACATCTCAGATAAAACAATCTATTTTAAGCTGATAGCATTGTAACTTCAATTTTCTATAAAAGCTTCACCTTTTTATCCCCTCACTTTTATATTCTTTATGTCATTATTTACCTCTTTTATACTGTATATTTGTTAATACATTATAGTAGCTATAAATGCTTGTAATAGTGTTTTCCTTTGATCTTTATACCACGGTTAAGTGGTTAACACACCATCCTATTACAGATTTAGAGTTTTCTGAGTGGATATTTATCTTTACCAGTGTGTTGCAACCTTTCATATGTTTTCATATTGCTGACGGGCATCTTTTGATTTCAGTTTGAAGAACTCCCTTCAGCGTTTCTTGCACGCAGGTCTAGAATCAAGTCCCTTATCTACTTCTTTCCCAATTTCCTTCCTCCCCCCATTCATGGAAGTCTCTCCTCAGTACTCTGGGTACTACTAGAGAGAAACAGGTTCTCCAGCTGTATCCTACAGAACTGGATAGCCAGGCAACGACTACCACTCTCCTCTTCCCCTGCAGGAGATGTCACTGCTACCAGATAGACCAGCCCCATGCAGTGTTTCCTTTGGGAGAGGGCACCACTGGGAAAGTTTCTCTTACTGCTGCCTACCATAACCAAACTTGTATTTTTTTCTCCAACAGCATGCAGGAATCTTCCATAGGGAAGGATGGACTTCTGCAAATTCTCTCTCATGTGTGACTATCTGCCCAGGTCAGTGTTCTCCAAGTTTTCTTCAAACTGGGGCAAGACGGGTCTGGGCATATTCAGTCTCCCCTGCTTCCACAGCTTACACCAAGGTCTGTCTGCCTATTATTGGATGTACTGGTGGATGTGACTCCTGCCAGGTCCTTTGGCACATGGTGCTAGATCCCACAATACTCACAAAAGCAATTTTGTTTCTGGATGGATATCTATTTTGCTGTTAAAAAAGGGTGTTAAAAAGGAGGAACGTCTTACACCACCATGATGTTGACGTCACTCTCCAGAATAGTCATTTTGGTGCATCCATATCACACTACTATCAGCCTGTGAGCATAGCTCATTCTGCATGTGAGTAGAAACATACAAATGCAGAAACAAAGAACCTTATGCAATGTGAATTATCTCATCGTAGTGTTCTTGAGCACGAAGGTGCTTAATCTGCGCTCTTATCACCAAAACAGCAAAGACTATACAAGACCATATTTTGTACCAACAAAATTTGTTGAAAGCCATGTAACATCATTAGCAAAGAGTAATTAGTTATGGTTGGTTTGGTTAAAGAAGAATATAGTTAGTTTATAAGTTTAAAACATAAATATTTTTTAGTACAAATTCATGTTATACTGTCTGTTAAAGTAATCCAAAAAACCTACAGAATTTTATGATATTAGAATGAGTTCTTAATTGTAAACTTTATAGTTATTCTACTTGGCCACCACAATCATTATAAAAGCAAATAATTATCTTTTCTTTCTTATTACATTAACGTCTTGGGTAATGAGGCATTTTAGCTTATTCAATATTTAAAAGACAAAATTGGAAACCACACTTTTTATGTTTGTCAGTTATTATTCTGTAGTTTTCTCTTAAACAAAAAACTCTACACTTTTTATAGTAGTATATACATATTGTATATATAGACATATACTGATGTATGTATAATACCAAAAAAAGCTATTCAATGTGTTTAATTCTTTAAGTAAATAGTTATATAGTTATAATGTTAAGTTGTTAAATTTCACTGAAAATGAATAAAAAATTAAAGAATTGAGGATGAAGACTGAGACCTTACACTCAATTTTTGTGGAATATTTGACAGCTATCAAAAGCAGAGTCAAAGGAAGAAATGAAAAGCTCATCTATATTTGAAGCATCTTCCGTGAAGCTCCGTATTCTTTCACTAGACTTTGCAGCATCAATCATGAATTACAGTAACAGTGTGTTTTTGGTGCTGCAGTTTTTTGTCCCCAAGGTATCTGTTCCAACATATTATACTTTTTTTAAAAGCATTGAATAGGAAGTCAGAGACATAAGCAGGCACAGATATAAGCTATATGTGTCTTTTTTTTTCCCTTCTTTTCATCATTTTGAATATCTTGAGGGCTTTTCATTGCAGATTCCTACTGCTCTAACCTAAAAAACGTATTCTTATTTTTAAGCTTACTAAGTCTTTTTCTTTTACAAAGTGCTGGGTTTTGTGAATAATGTATATCCTCAATAAAATAATCAAGAGCTATTACCATCATTATGACACCTTAATGAAACAGTCAAGTTTTGCTTAAGGATTGGGATACGTTCTGAGAAATGTTCGTCAGGTGATTTTGTCACTATGTGAACATCACAGAGTGCACTTACAGAAACCTAGCTGGTACAGCCTACTGCATGCCTAGGCTAGATGGTACTAACCTTATGGGACCACCTCATCACTGTGGTCTGTTGTTGACTAAAACATTGTTATGTGATGTATGACTGTAACGACTTATAATTTCTAATATAAAATCAAACATTTTTTAAGGCCTATAATCACAAATCCTCTTTTGGTAGATTATTTTTCAGTTAGTTCCCTTCCAATTAGAGTTTCTCAAATAAAATCTCTAGACATAGAAACCCATAACCTTCATGAACACTACTTTTCTCTGAATTTCTCCATATCGTTTTATCCATTTCAGCATGGAATGTACTAATATAATATTTGGAAGAAAGAAAAAAAATAGCTGGATAGGTAGTAAAGAGGGGTTTGAGGAACAATCCTTACTTTATTCGTCCCTCTACATCCACCTCCTTCTACTTTCAACACTTTATAATTCCACCGTGGTTCAATAGTGCTATGAAAATGTTATTTATCAGTATTGATTATTGCATATGAAAGTTATAAAGTAGTAAGTTATGTGTATTAATCAAAACATGAGTATCTAAGTTACGTGTGGGCTAGCATATACAAATTCACGTCTAAGAAATAAGATTTCCTCTATAACGTGCCTAGAAGAATGACTGCAAAAGGCATTTTTTTACATCTTAAGCCCAAGTTTGGAACTGTAATAATGCGGCTTGGACTTCTTTAGCCTTTGAACTAAGAATCAGAGTTTCTGGTCCCCAATTAATCTTGGTGCAAAACTTTTAGCAAAGGAATGATTAAGAAGTTAATTTCATGTTTTTGTGATTCAAATCCTGTATAGACGAATTGCACGCTGCTACATATGGCATTGTTGGAATAGAAAGTCAGGCGGTCCCAGCTAAAAACACGTTTTACAGGCAGTTTCTTTCACCATTAACATTCAGTGAGGTGATCACAACTGCTCCTTTCTGTTGTGCCTCCGCTCCCCTGATTTCCCGCTCCATGAGCAGCAAAGCAAATGCCCCGTGTGTCTCAGAATCTTTATGTTCAACATTAACCTGGTTCTACACTGCAGAGCAGTTATGCAGTAGTATAGGCAGTCATACGCTTACCTCCTTTAAGATAAACATTGGAAAAATATTCCACTCCGATCTGTTGTCTTCAGGATCCTCCTGATTCTGGGCTTTTCTCAACTTAACAGCTGGATCCTCTTCTTTCCATGGGGCCCCCCCAGGCTGTAGGGAGGGGACACAGCCTTCATGTGTCCCCCCTTACTTCTGACCTAGGGACCTCCATCCCATACCCTGGGGTGGAAGTTCATTTTTTTAACTTGTTCACCTTCGCCCAAGTCCCTCTTGTAGTTTCGTACCAATAACATCTCCCTCTTAGGACTGGGACACCATCTTGTTCTTGCCCGTCCCTCACACATGGACAGCACTCCTGCTCCTAAACACCCGTGACTGTGGCCATAGTCCTGATGCAGACTGCTTTCGTGGATATCTAAACATCATCAGTTCCAGATACTGTGTTGCCTCAGAATAGCCCACTCACCTGTCTTTTAGGATATTCGGGGTACACATGCTGGACTTCCTTCATGTCAGCTACCTGTCTGGATGCAACACTTGTGTAATGATGATAACAGGAGCAATAACAACAGTTATTCCCATTTGTATCATAATTCTAATTCATTTATAAATTCTGTATGTTATACTTCATCAAGAGTTTTTTTCTTTACCTTAACTTTAGTAGTAGGTAGTATATGAAAGGAAATGTTTTCTCAAATTTCCATTGGTTATTTTTTATTAAACAAATAATTTCATAGAATCCTTGTTGTGCTAGGACATTTCCTGGGGATAACAGGCATTCAGTTTTATCCTTAAGGAGTCTAAATACTACTTGAAGAACAGAATATGGTAAAAACAGATGGTTCTAAAAGATCACAAGAAGGGTTTCCTGATTAAGCTTGGATGGAAGAAAGGAGGAAACGGTGTGAGTCAGAGCTTTCTAGAGAAGAATATAGTACTTAAGCTGACCATTAATGATTGAGTATTCTTTAAGACAATGGCCAGTGGAATTATACCTGCCTCCATATTTCTCTACTTAAATTGATAATTCATAGAGATTATACTTGATAAAGAAAGAGCACTAATGAGCAGCTCTTTGGTCTTATTCAATTTGGCTGCATTTCAGTCAAAATTGATCGAAGGGGTCACTGCTGTCCCACTTCTCTTGCTGATGATAATTATGAAGACAACAATAGTGATGATGATGATAACAAACATCACTTGAGTGTCCATATATTTCAGGCAGTTTGCTGATGGCTTTATATGCTTGATCCCATTCGATCCTTGTAGCAGGTAGAATTTTAAGATGGCCC
Organism: Equus przewalskii; assembly: GCF_037783145.1. Taxonomy (NCBI): domain Eukaryota; kingdom Metazoa; phylum Chordata; class Mammalia; order Perissodactyla; family Equidae; genus Equus; species Equus przewalskii. The sequence goes on from NC_091849.1 coordinate 55,534,977, forward strand.
CCAAGATTCCTGCCCACTGGTATACATACAGCTTCTCTCAATATTCAATCAAACACTAATGTAGGTACTGTCATGAAAGGATTTTGCAGATATAATTAAGGTCTCAAATCAGCTGACTTGAAGATAGAGGTATTATCCATGTGTGCCTGAACTAATCATATGATCTTTTCATTACGGGTCTTGAAGTCAGAAACCAAGGAAGTCAGAGAGATCTAAAGTTTGAGGAGGATTCCCTGTGTCATTGCTGGCTTTGAGGGGGCCACGTGATAAGGCCTCTGCGTTCTGAGAGTGACCCCTGGCAGACAACCAGAAAGAAAACAAGGGCCTCAGAGTCTATTCAACTGAGAAGCAGAATTCTTCCCTGACCGGAGGGCTTGACATAAGACCCAAGCTCCAGATGAATTCACAGCCTGGCTGATACCATGGTTTGAAGTTTGGGGGACCCTGAACAAAAAACCTAGTTGAGCCCACCCAGACTTCTGATCTAAGAACTAGGAGATCATAAATGGGGATTGTTTTGAGCTACTAAATTTGTCACGCAAAAAGAGAAAACTGATACAATTCCCGTAGCTGATAAATTGGTAGCATCATTATACTCATGTTAAGATGAGGAAAGTGAAACTTAAGGACTTTACCTGTTTTGCTCATATTTACTCTGTATCAGTATGGTTGATAATGCAAAACAGAACTTCTTCAATATTGTGAAGATACTGCTTTCATATTACACTTGTTTTACTTTTGATGTTATGATTGACTTTTGCCTACTAAATCGGTGCACGAGAAATTATAATATTTCCACCCTAAGTCTAGTTCCAAATATAGACAAAGAAGTGTGAAATGACTCTCATGTCCCTGAGTGCAAAAGCCAACATTTAGAAAATGCTCCAAATTTTATTTGCAGTGAGGTATGGAGTTATAAATGTCTTTTCTTCAGTATTTTATCTAGTTTTATACATTTCTCTAGGTACAATTTGTAGCCTTGGACTTCAGAAATGCCTTTTTCTTATCTACTTATTGACAGAGCTTTCTCCTCAACTAAGGCCTGGATGGGTCACGGAAGAGAAGCTTAAGGAGAGCTGCATTCATGCCTCCACCCTCCCCATCTTGAGATGGCAGATGGATGAGCAGCAGATGGCAAGATGAATTAAATGTGTGTGTGTGTGTGTGTGTGTGTGTGTGTGTGTGTGAGACAGAAAGACAGAGAGAGACAGAGACAGAGAGAGACAGGGACAGAAAGAGAAGGCAAAGAGACAGAAAGTGATGGCTCTCCACAACCCGATAAAGAGCAGATGTAAAAATTTAAGGCAAACTATCTCAAAAACTTAGAGGTAAAGGAAGGGAAATTAGAGAGGTTTCTTGGCCTGAGCTTTTTTGACTACAACACTGACTTAATTTAAATCTTGACTTGTTTTCACAGATTCAAAATATATTTTCTGAATCATGGTCTGAGTCGCACTGCCCTGCTTCCTCTTCCTCGGCCTCCTCATCGTCAATTCTTCAGTTGTTTGGTTTGAGTGGGGATTGGGAACAACATGATTTGTCAATTGTTTGCAGACATAAAGACAGAATTCTTTTACAGGAAGCCCTCTTGCCTGTGGAAACACTGTTTACTAAGAAGCGTAAGGATCAAGGTCTTTCCCAGCACCCCTTCCAGAGAGGGGCTGAATGCCCACAGGCACCTTTGCAAGGAAAAATATGAAAAGCATATTGACCCTGGAGCAATAGTGATGATTTAGACAAACCTGCTGTTATCAAGAGTCCCATAGACTCATATATGTTCTTATACTTTCAAGCCTACTTGGATAAATACACTTGAAGGATTATAATAGCACACACTCATAGTTACTATATGCCAGGCACTGCTCATGGTGCTTTTACATGCATCATCTCATTTAATCTTCATAACAACACTATAAGGTAGGCACAACTATTATCCCCATTTTAGAGATAAGAACACAGAGGCAGAGTGGCTCAACAATTTGTGCACCATCACACAAGTTGTTAGTGGTGGAGCTGGGACATGAACCCAAGAAGTCAGGCTTCTAAGACTATGCTCTAACCACTGATGCTGTGGCAGAATTTGTTTTCCAAAGATGTCTGCAACAATACTTCATATCCAACTTGTTTTTCTTACAATGTAATATTGACACATGTCCCCTTAAGAGGTGAGATCTATGCTACTTTTTCTTAAATTGGAGCAGCGTTTGGGACTAAGTTAGAAATGACACTATGTAACTTTCATGACAGGTGGCAAAAGGTGATGCAGTTTTCATATCATTGTTGGGCTCCTCACCTTTGGAGCACTGAGCTGCCATGAAAACAGTCTGACATCCCTAGGGCCACCGTCGTGTGAGGGAGTCAAATTTAACCCATAAGAAGAGAGGCCACATGGAGAAGCCCTGAGTCTGCATGTAGATGCAGAGATGCATCCCCACTACTCCAGCTGCAGCCACCATCTGACTTCCACCACAGGAGAGACCTGAGTCAGAACTGCCTAGCCAAGCCATTCCCAAATTCCTGACCCAAAACCCCCCAAGAGACAATAAAACCATTGTTGTTTTAACTCACAACGTTTGGGGTAACTTGTTATGTAGCAACAGATGATTGGAACATCCTTTCTACAGAAGATAAGTGGATTCAGTTAAAAATTAAGCACATACAATTACTATATGTACTAAAAATGTGTTTTAATCCTAAATTTAGATCTTGGTATATGTAGTGGTTTCCTAAATAGAAATATTCTTACTATGATATCATTGTTTCAGTCTCAAAATTTGGTTTAATCCAGTTTCTAGTTTTGTTTTGTATTCTATTATTTCAAAGGATGGGTTAATTTCTATACAAACTATAGTAATTAGATTCTAACAGTTCCAACTTTTTAAATTAATATAATTTACTTACTGTATTTCCTGTGTCAAATCATTTCTTTAGGATGAAACTACTCTATGTACCTGAAAAGAATCCCTTTTTTGTGAAACACATTCTACTTTGCGAATAAGATACCAGAGATCACTATGAATAATCTAGCCAGAAGACCCCTACTGGATAACAATATGAAATCGACTGTCATGTTAGGAGGAGATTGGAAGAACAAATTAAATTCCCATTCAGTCATTCAAACAAAGCAACTGCTCGAATGCTCACCCAGTAGGCATTGTCTCATCACTCGATGGGCATCTTATTTGAGAAGGAATATTCCCACTGGCAAACTTATTGACTTCACAGTTTTAAACATATACGTCAAGAAAAATAGGAGAGTGTGAGCTCAACTACCATCATTATTTAAAGCTATAAAATTGATTCACCTTATATATTTAAGGGTAGAATTCTTTTTAGGGGACAATCACATTAAGCACCTAGTTTCTAAGTATGTCTGCTAGGGAGATATGGAAATTGATATTAATCCATTAATATGAACTTGGAGTGTTCAAAGAGGCCCTAAAACAAAAAACAAAATTGAGACTTTACATGATGTTAGGTTATAAACATGGAACTATATCCAGAATTGTCGTTCTAGTCCCATTAAACAAGTTTTTTACTAGAAGTCAGTGTAATTACAGTGAAATTGAGCTTCAGCATTAGATTTCTGAAGAAGTATTGACCAAAGGGCACATGTGATTTCTCTCAGTGACATGATCTATTTTCTCCCAAATGTAACTCTGTAAAATGGCACCAAAGGAGTCACTGCCAGAGTCGTATCTTTGGAGTGTGTGCTCATTAAGGATAAAACACTGAAAATAGATAAATGAGAAATGCATTCTTTGCAGGATTTTTTAGGTTGGATATGAATTAAAGTCTAAATTTCTCTATTTCAATTACTATAATTGTAACTAAAGTGAAAATAGTACATTGTAGGATTTGAAGTGAGGTAAGAGGTGAAAGGAGCAAGAAAAAAATATTCACATTGCCATTTCATACGTTTTTAGCTGTTTTTCTAAATTAAATTCTAATTCTATTTTTTCCTCTTTTGGTGATATCTATATAGATTGAAGCAACATACAAATTCCTCTTTTCTAAAAGGAATGAAGGGAAGAAAAAAATAGAAAATTAAATGAAATTTAATTAAATGTGGCATAAACCTGTGTTTAAAGAAATTTGTTAAATGCAACATCTATTTCTTCATTTCAGGAACTGAAATAAAAATAACCTGAAATCATGATTTCCTGAATACAAGTTTCCTATCTAAGTTGTAGCCAGTGCACTCTACTGGAAAAAAAGATAAACTATCAAGCAGGGGTATCACATTTAAGCACTAGCCTCCTTTTACTATATTTGCAGAAGTCAAAATGTACTAATATCAGACTAATGTTTTGTAGTCCCTTCAGGTAGATGGAGGAAGAGCACGCATGATAAATCAATAGAACAAATTGTCAGACCAGTAATGTGGCTTTTCTTGTTCTGCTTCTCATTAGAGGCAGTGGCAACTGAAGAAAAGCTATTACTGCCTCCAGAATTCTTAACGAGGTTTGCTACCAATTAGTTTACTGCCCAAGTACATGCTTTGACATTTGGTTTGCTAGAAACTTGGGCAACTTTTCACGCAAAAGGATATTACTACACCTAAGCCTGAAATGCTTAGCTATTCTAATGTCTGAGCCAGTTAACAGAACAGGTACCTGCAAACTATCTTAAGAAAAAATTGACCTTCAACCTCCTGCTTTCTTCTGAGCTGATGTCAAATCAATAAACAAACCTAAAGTCAATGTTTTACTGATATCTAAACTAATGTGGGTTGCAAAATTTTTTTATTAAGCTTTGCAAACCAATGTCAGGTTAAACTATTGTTCCCAGAAAATGTCAGCCTCAAAAAATTGTCTGACAAATGTCATCGAGCTTTTTTGACACATTCTCATCAAGACCCTACTCTGATACCCTCTTCTTTTCAATCACTTCAAGGCTATCAATAAATATTGTAGCAATTTTTATCCTGTAACTAGGACTTTAGCTGTATAAATCATGGGTGAAAATCCTGGTGCATCACCGATTGAATATTTTTAGTTTTACCATTGTAAAGAAAGATTTATAATGTAAAGAAAATTTTGCAAACTCATAGGAGAAAAAACTATAGCTTGTGTCACAGGATTTCAAGAAAATTCATGTTGAAAAGACTACCAATACTCATATACATAAGAGGTTTTAGATAGATTATTAAATAGATACCGCTTATTATAGATTCAAAAAGAATATAAAACAGGGCAAAATATACTGACTTTGGAACAAAAACCTAAAATATTTCGTGTCTGAGAATTAAATAAAATAAGCTACCTCTTATAAATCGGAATAGAGTAAAACAATGCACTATAATCTAAAGAGCAAAGAATGAAGGTTCTTTGGGTACAGAGAGAAAGGCATCCAGAGACAACATGTTTCCTGATACCTCAGCTTCAATATCATTTCCTCAACCTAGTTCTTCTCTACTTGGCTGTCTCATTTATTTCCAGTCTTAAATGCATTTAACATTTTTCTCATTGTCTTTCATATTTCTATGAATTCAGATACCTAATTTTCACAAAACTCTACTTTTCACTACTTTGAGAGTCTATACTCAGCCCATGACCAAATCTGAAGTTTCGTCATGTACACTTGGGTTCCAATTCTGACTCCAGTTCTGACACATTGAATTAACAGCCTTCTCTCTTCTGGATTAAAATGCCTATTTCACAGCCTCCAGGTCTTTGATATAGAGAAAAAAAATGTTATCTCCCTTAAGTAATATTCTAAAAAGTCACTAAAGTTCATATCTTCCTGTTTTAGAGTATGGAAAGGAATTTTTGTATTTTTCATGATTCTGTATGAATTAGCTTTGCATTCAACAGTCATGTACCACATAACGAAGTTTAGGTCCATGACAGACTTCATATATAATGGTGGTCCCACAAGATTAGTACCATATGGCCTAGCTGTGTAGTAGGCTACCCCATCTAGGTTTCTGTAAGTGCATTCTATGATGTTTGTACAGTGACGAAATCACCTAATGACACATTTCTCAGAATGTATCCCTGTCGTTAAGCGACACATGACTGGTCCTTTGATACTGCTGGATAGCATGCTAAAGCTAGAGACTTTACCTTCCTTTATAGCCACAATGACTAATTTCACTTGCCTTGCTTTAACCAAATTTTTATGCCATATTTAATTAAATTTCATTTAATTTTCTACTTTTTCTTCCTTTTTTTCTTTTAAAGGAGAGGAATTTGTATGTTGCTCTAATCCACACGTATATCACCAAGAGAGGAAAAAAATAAAATTTTAACTTAATTAAAAAAACTGAAAATGTATGAAATGGCAATCGGAGTATTTTTTTCACATCTTTGTAATCTCTCTCATTTCAAATCCTAAAGTGTCTCATTTTTCCTTAAGTTACAATTACAGTAATTGAAATACATAAATTTATAATTCATGTCCAGCCTAAAGAATCCTGCAAAGGAAAGATTTGCTCTCTTATATCTTTCCAACCATTAAGATAAGTCAGCCTTTCAGCACTCTCTAAAATAACACATGTGATTTTGTGTCCTTCAGATTGTTAGGCCATGAACTGCTCATTAATTCAGAGTGTCCTATACTTCTCTGACTTCCCAGTAGTGGACACGGCTTTGCACACAGTAGGTGCTCAAAAATGAATGATAAATACTAACTCCAAAGACAATACTTACCAAATGCCAGACCCTTCACGAGGAGTTTTACATAAGTCATCTAATTTAATCATTTTAACAACCCTTGGGAAAAACAAAGTCCGTAAATATTAAGTAACTTACCCAAAGTCAACAGTACGTGGTAGAATTAGAATAAAAGCATTATAACAATGCAAAATACTGCCTATCAATCAGCTAGTTTATAACTTAAAGACTAATTTACTTGAATATTTTTATTAAGGAAACTGTTAGCACCACAAAGATCTATAATATATTTTATATAATCAACCTTATCAATAAAAAAACAATAAAAAGAGGTAAGATATAAACTAAATCACTTGTAATGCGGTAAGATCTCCTTACAAAGAAACAAAAATAAAAAATGTTATTAATAAACCACAGCTTGAATGTTAAGACAGACCATTTACATGTTTTTCTAATATGCTTGCTTACCATATTTTCACATTCTATACATATATTCCTATATCTTTCTCACATGTATATTATGATCATCATACTTTAAATTACCTGAAGACATTATTGTTTGATTTTGAGAATGCCTCAAAATCTAACATAGTTTGCAGTCAACAGGATTTATATCCCCAATAAAAGAATTTGAGCCTACCATCAAATATCACATGTGCATGTAAATGCTGTTGGGCGAATTATGTTTAAAATCAAAAGTTAATGAAATGTAAATGAGAGCTATGTAAAGATTGCCAGAAAATAAAATCTAACACCAAATGCAGGACTTCAAATGGAAAAGGCATTGTGCTATTTTGAGAATGACATAAAGGAAGAAAGGAAAGATGATCCACAATGAGAAGTTAATGAGGCAGATACTATTCAGGTGGACTTTCGCTGTGTGACAGTATTGTGCTTATAATTATTCTTGCCATTATATTATTAAAGCCCATCGAACACCAGGAATCCAACTATAGTCAAACACAATTGGGTTTGTTGGCTTATTGTTGCAAGGGAGACCACAAAACCGGGCAAACCATTGAACTGGCAGAGATTAGTCAGAATTTGTAAACTAAGGAATTGCTGGAACCACATGGGTCTGCGAGGAGTTACTGTTTTCTGTAGTTTTTGGATCTGATAGGTCTGACAGAGCTGATATTAAAAGAGTTTGAGCTTATTTTGTCTTGCATGTCATTATTTGGGACAGTTTATCTGTTTTGCAAATCATAGTACAATCTTGCAACGTGTGCTTTCTATTTGAATCCTCAGTTTCCTGCGCATCACTGGGCTACTAGCAGATCTACTCTTGCTTTATGAATATCAGTGTAGTCCAATCCCATAAGGGTTAAATGAAATTAACTCATGCCCTGGAATGAACTAGACAGTAACTAACTATAACGAAGAAAGATTTCTTTCCTCCTTGGTGACTTCCCAGTTCAGACAGGTGGTACTATTGCACACACTCTGCGCTACCCCTCCAGTGTTGTTTCCTGCTTTTCCTCCCCTGCCACTACTGTCCAGAGTCTGCAGGAGCACCCTACCCCACTCCTACCCTCATGCAAGTTACAAAGGGTTCAGTCCTGGGTTTAGTTTGGTTGAACTTCAGCAAGATTAATGAAAGAAAGCACTGAATTTATTCATTCTTTTGTGGAGATTTGGCTGAAAATTCACACCAGCTGACCTCCAAGTTCCATTCAAATGAGAGTTTCTATGATTCTTTGAGGCCTGTAGCAAAAATATGTCAAATGGATTCTTCAAGATGAAACAGTTATTTATTATTCAGCAAAAATCATAACTTTGAGCTGCTGTTGCCTTCTATAATAGTATAACAATCCACCATGATTGAAATTAAAATAAATGACTCTACTCCAGTCCATGGGCTAAAGTAAATGAGTGTTATTGAAAATTCTATGCATAATGCGAATATGATTTAGCCTTACTTAAAATTTGGAAACATATGGCTTTTTTAAGTTCAAGAGACTGTGGTGGGGAGTGAGCATAAATAACATGATGAAGATAACAATGCTCCATCCCTCCGAAAGCCATTACTTGCTCATAAGTAGCTAAGTATATACTTTCACTTGGAGTTGGAGCAAGGGTTATGGGTTCTTACTGATCTATCCATATATTTACAGTGGCCTGGTGACTTACTCTGCATTTGCAAGAGGTTGGCTGGGATTATCCCTAGGGTCAATGGGCAAGGACATGAGAGAAAGCAGCTGGTCCCCAGGCTGTTCAATTCCATGACCTTGGTATTATTAGAGGACTGGCATGGACTTGATCTCCATGAACATTTCTAGCTCTGTAATAATCATAGAGGAACAAACTTTTTGCTCCTGCTTTTAATGAAAAAATGTGGAATTAATTTACTCAAGCAAGTAAACGAGTTCTGGACTCTACTTTCACGTTGGGGTCCTTCTTCATCCTTGGCCACGTTATATAAATTCTAGGCTTTGTATAACTTGTCCTTGGATACCCACCGTAAAACCCTATGTTGATGATAACCAGTGCACTGGAAAACCCTGCTAAATGCGTTTTTTTAAATATGTTCTACAAGAATATTTGTTAATATTAAAGCAGAATCAATAAACAAAACACAGATTTTATTACAGGAAGGATTTTTCAACCATGCTCTTCAACTAAAAAGAGCTCTCATAAATATCAGAACTTCCTCAGTGAACCAAATCTTACACCCATACATACCAAAATCCAAGATGATGGATTAACGCATCTCTCAGACTTCTAATCACTTGCCAAAACAATAAATGGATTTGGGTTAAATAACTACACATAATGCCACTGATTTAGAAAATACTTCCATAAAACGGAAGTTTTGGGTTGAATTGTGTTTCCTCAAAAGATATGTTGAAATGCTGACTCCTGGAACCTGTAAATGTGACCTTATGTAGAAATAGGATTTTTGCAAATGTAATCAAGGTGAGATGAGGTCATTAGGATGGGTCCTAATCCAATACGGTGGTGTCCTTGTAAGAGAAGAAAACGCCGGCTAAAGAGAGAAACACACAGCGAGAATTCCCTGTGTTCACAGAGGAAGAGACTGAGTGATGCAGCTGCAAGCCAAGGAATGCCAAAGATTGACAGCTATCGCCAGAAGCTAGGGAGAAGCAAGGAAGGATTCTACCCCATTTCTCAGAGGGAGCACAGCCTGCTGACGTCTTCACTTCCGACTGCTAGCATCCAGAACCATGAGACAATAAATTTCTACTGTTTTAAGCCACAGTACCAGTTGTTGGTACTTTGTTACCACAGCCCTAGGAAACTAACACAAGAGCGTTAGCTATTTTTACAATCAGATTTGACAAGGAAAGACTAGTTTACTCTTAAAGAATAAATCTATTAAAATGTAGAATGTCATGATGTTATGCAATGAAACAAAATTAACTCACCATATTCATATGAGGTGACATTTAGAATCCTCCCACATGAATTTTCTTTATACTAATATTTTTCTGTGCAAAACGTTCCTCTTCAATCTATGGGAGTTGTCCTAATTTAAATCATATATTTTCTACAGTTGATATCATAGCTAGAATTTAGTAGATTTCAATTTTGGTGCTTATATTTAAGACAATTAACCTGATGATATTTCTGTCATGGTCTCCAGAAATAAGGAACACAGAGGTTACTGGAACACTAAGTTGAGGCACAGAGTTTATTCCTGTAGATAAATTCAGCTTTTCTGAAAAATTTTGCCAAATGTAACCTGAGTTCTCTTGTTTCCCCACAAAAAATGTAAATGCTGCCCCTAAATGATGAGTCTACTGCAAAGTGATGGTGATATTTGTTAACAATTACATTTAACAGTAATGACAACCAGCATTACTGATTATGGTGTTCAAGTTAAAAATGAAAACACATTTCAGAAAGTAAGGTGAAAATCACTGCTTTATAATTTTCTTGTGTCCATGTAGAAGTCCACAACTACCCCAATACACATTAGCTGTCTTTGTTTAGTCCTCCACTTGTCACTTATGCTGCTAAAATATCACATTAAATGCATTGCTGTATCATAGAAGAATGGAAATTACAGAAGTCCTAAGCACTATATAAGAAAAACTCATAGTATGCTAAATACCCACTGGCACATAGGCTGGTTTTGTTTCTTTTCTCTTTTTTCCTGCAGGAAAAATCTAAATACCTCTTCTGGAAGAAAAATAAAATACATTAGACTTGAAAAATAAAATGCTACGTTTTTAGATAGTCTGTTTAATAAATACATTTGGTTTGGGTTGATAAAACCACTGACTATTTTTACCAGCAACTGTGACTTTCAATACTTAGTTATTAGCCGTATTAGTACCAAGTCAAAGCTGCGGTTTTGTGCACAACTCCTTGAAAGCTCGCCCTGCTAACCTTTGCATAGACTTACAAGTCACTGGTGCATAATAAGTATAGCCTCCACTTAATGAAGCTAGATCTCTATATTTTTAACACTCATTTGGAAAACCAATTAACTCTGGCTCTATTGAACAAATTGAACAGGAAATAAATCAAGTGTTAAAACATTGGTGACGAGCCAGACTTTCTGTAATTAGGGTGCTGATATGCCCTAGGCTGTCTGTGTGGAGTTCTATATTTTGATTGACAACTTCCACAGATTAAAGGTGTTAAATTTTTTTAATACACTGGCCCTCTCCCCCATCTCAAAACCCAGAGACTTGAATCACAGGGAAAATCCCCAGAAAATGCCACACAATTTACAACAGGAATTTGACTTACTTTTTCATATTTATCTTGCCAAGATAAAATCTACTGTGATACATAAGATGCAACTCTATTGTTCTTCATGTCAGTTCCAATTCAGAAAGGACACTGTGCTACCTGGTTTTTAAAAAAGACCTTCCCATTGTTAAAATCAGAATATTAGGCAGGGAAAGCATGATGAAGTAAAAGAAAAGGGACAGAAGGATCAGGGAAGAAAAAAGGATGAAAGAAAGGATGTTAGGGACACTTAACAGGTTATTGAAAGTTGTTTTAATAGTATGAGAAGAGGGAGTGGCTAAAAAGAGAACTGGAAACTTCAATCATAAGAAACTTGGAATGTGAACTCTGCCCTGCTCTTGAGAGACCCAGGAATCAGCATCCAGTGGACGGAGGACCACATCCTCTGGATAGGTGTGTTTGGTTTGGGTGAGAGTGAATTCAGAGGATTTTATGAGAGTCTAAGCTTCAAGATTATAAACCTTATTCTGTTGTTGCTCCATGTTCACCAGAGAATTTTAACACTGGACAACGGAAATGACATGAAGGCCATATGGAAATGTGTGCCTCCTTTTGTAAATTGCTGATATTTTTACTATACTCATCTATTTCTTGTGGGTTTGGTTAGTGTACGCCATTCCTCCAGAACCAGTTAAGTACAGAAGGATAGTAAAGCTGGGTTTCTAGATCCAAAAGTGAACAAAATAAACATAAAAGATTATACCACCTAGTCGTGTCTCCCTCTAACAATGATTTTATTGTTTCCTTTAACAAGTGTTATCAAGGATAATGTCCCAGTAGTCTGATTAATAGTTCAAAGAAAATATACATCCTTATATATCTTACAATGAATTGCTTTACTGAACCCCAAAAGGTTTGGGAAAATCTACAATATTCTCAATAGTTAATTTAGTGCATAATTGAATTAACTACTTCTTCTAAATTTCTCTCTTCTCTCTCAATTTTTCCCAATATCTTTTTCTTTTAAAGATGTTTATTTTAGCTGTAGTTGTTCAATGCATTTTAACAACTGAGAAAACTCTAGCTCTTTTGTAAAGCAGGCAGCATTTAATTTGGAAAATATAAAATAATTACTTCATTCATACAAGTGATCTTAGGGAAATGGATGTGATCGATGAAGCCAAGAGGGCATAAGGTAATAAGGCATTGAGCACGGATGAGGGGAGAGGTTTTTTCCATCCAGTTTTAATGGAAAATTTAAATGAAGACTTTTTCATATTAATTTCTTCAAAATATATCTAATATAATGTAATTTGAGGAAATAAAACAAAATTCTGAAGCTCACTTTGTCCCTACTGTGATTTTCTTCTGCTTTCTCTCTTTCCTCCTGAGAGACATCCAAAATTCTGGGTTTGATGTGTTTCTTCTCTGCCTATGTCTTTATAATGGATACAGAAATATCCAAGAATAATACCAACATTGTATTTTCACCATTTTGTTTCTTGTTTTATTGATTAGTAAGTGAAGGCACTGATTTTCCTGAGATTAAATGAGATTCACAAACACTCTTCTTTATTCCAAATAGGACTTTACAGTAAATTTGATTCCTATTTATAGACATTGTTTTCAGGAATAGGGAAAGCAAAGTGTCCACTCTCCCAGAATTTAGGTGAAGAAATACAGGAAAATAAACAAACAAATAGGACAATTGTTGAAGTCAAGAGATATGAGGGAAATAAGCTGGCTGATGAGGGAAGATATCTCTGAGGAGCTCACTTCCACCTGAGACCAACTGATAAGGAGGAGATGGTCAGGCCAAGGCCTAGGAATGCACAGTCCTGGTAAAGGAAACAGCAGGTGCCCAAGTCTTGAAGAATGAATGAATGTGAGCTTTTCAACAAACAGAAAGCCTTTCTAGACATTCTCTGAAATACATTCCATTTTATCATTTATTTTCAAGTGAGGCACATGAAGGGTCATTAATTTGCCCAAATACGAAGTAGAAAGTCTAGATGCAACTTAGATAATCTGTTTCCAGCAAGCCAGAGAATTAATGAAGATATGCCAGAAAAGGCAGCAAGTGACCTTGGTTTCCTGTGAAAGGAGATTGCATTTTGTGTGTGTGTGTGTTTTGTCAAACCGCAATGGGAAAACATTAAAGAACTGTAAGAAGATGAGTGACATCTGATTTATATTTGAGAAGGATAAATCCTGCTGCTGGGAAAAGAAGGATTATTGGAGGAGGTTAGGAGTGAAAGCCGTTAGAAGACCTGCACGGAATTCTAGGCAAAAGATGATGATGGCTCAGATCTGGCCACACTGTGGATGGGGAGGTTCTGGATATGTTTTGTAAGTGTAATCTACATAACTTTCTGATGGATTCGACATGGGAAATGAAAAAAATGGGAAATACAGGATCACACTACATTTTTTGCTTGATCAATGGGTAAATGGCGGTACTATAGATCAAGGCATAGGTTTGACATGACCTGAGGTTATAGAACAGAAATTCTACTTTAGCTATTTTAAGCAGGAAGTTAGGTTAACAAATCTGGATCTTGGGGAGAGTTTAATTCTGGAAAATCAATTTAGGTTTGATGAAAGATGAACTATTTAGAGGGTCAAAGCAATCCACGATTCCTGTCAGGAATAATTTTTGCCCTTAGGGACTCTCTCGCGGTCAGATTTATATCAATAACTGTTTTAATGGAAATCTGTGTATTACAAACTTTTACAACCCATTTATGCAGAAGGGATCTCATTTCTTGCAGCCTTTTCTGTGCGTGTGCAACACATTTAATAAAACTATTTACTAGGGCTGTGGTTTTTGATAAGAGTTTTTTGGAGATAAGTAAAATGCCCGTAAACACCAGATAACTGAGGGGAGGAAAGTTTGCTCCCTGGACAGCCAGATTTGTCTGCCTTGTCCTCCTTCTTTCTAGTCTGTAATCAGCCATGATGAGGCTGAACAGATGCCTAAGGATTGTAAAGGGAGAATTTACTCAGAAGTGGGATATCTAGATGGACTGACTACTTAAACTGATTGAATCTGGATTTAAACCTGTTAAGATAGATTATTTTTCCCCCCTCGGTTTCCCAAGATTAAGCACTATTAGACACCTTTATATTTCCTTATCAGATAAACAAGTTCACCCCTCAGAAACTTGAATCACTTCTGTCTTGGAATATCTGACTTCCAATCTTCCCCTACTACAGAGGCTTTCAAAATGTAGTTTTGGACCATCTCTGCCAGAATCGACTGGGGCGCTATTTAAACAATATAAAACCTCAGGCCCTGACAAGACTTCTTAAATCAGAAAGTCTAGATTTAGGGCTTGGGAAGCTGCATTTTTAATAAATTCCCAAGATGACTCTTAGGTTTGCTAAAATTTGAGATTCACTGCTTTATTTAATCAGTAGAATGTGTGTAATTGTATTGTCTCATTAATGGATGTGGTATGTGAGGAGGACTCAGCCCACCCATCTGGAACATTTTCAATGCTAATGGACAGATATCCGTGACCTAAAATGCTGACAGCATTCAAAAGGTAAGATGACACTCCTAAGATCACCTATCTCTGAATCAAAGGTGAGCGTCCTATTGGCAAGCTTACTCTTTCCATCTCTCCTTAATTAGGCTCCTATTATCCTTCTGCAGGTTGCTACTGTGATGGGAGGTAGAAGCTCATTTTACAACCACAGTGCATTTTTTCCTCCACTTAAAAGGCTTGGAGGAAATGAATTCCTTTTAGCTGGGTTTTAGACGTCCTGTGGACTGCTTTCATTCTTGGCAGGTATCATATCACTAAGATTTTATTTTTTCCTTCTATCAGAGCAGTCTCTTCATCTTTATAGAACTCCAGACCACCCAGTGCCACACCTAAGGACGAAGGAAGGAGATTCCTGGTAGAATAAGAATTCAGTTCAACAAAGTCTAGACTTTACAGGTGCCTCAAGCAGTCTAAGGCTTGAGCCTCCTGAGATGCTCACTCTGGGTAAAACTTTGTTCATTTATGAAGTCAGAAGATAGATATGGCCTATTGTGTGAAACTTCCCAAAGAATTTTCATGAATTCCCTTCAATGCTCTTATTATTTGAGGTTTTCCCTTGTTTTCTCTTTTCCTAAAATATTCTCAAACCCAAAATGATATTAATTTAACTTAATTTAAATGACTTCAGTAACCATCTCTATGGATAAATCCCAGCTATATGGCCCCGAATCAGATTTTCTGATGAACGTTAGACCTGTATTTCCAATGTCAATTAGTTGTCTTCTTGGCTAACCTACAGGCTCCTCCACATCAGTCTAAATCTGAGATCAACTTCTTTCCCCATATTTGTGCTTCATTCTGTATAGCCTATGCGAATGAATGATACCAACGTTTACCCAGTGTCCCAAGTCAGAAAGCTGGGCATCATCCTTGAACCCTCTGTCCTCCTCCCTTCCCACATCCAGTTGACCACTGAGTCCTGTCAAATTTATCCTAAATGTCTCAGGAATCTCTTCACTTCTTTTTGTCCCCAGTACCATGGGCCTTATATTAGATCACAGTTTTCTCTCACTCTGATCAGTGCTTCGGCCTCCTAATGTGGTTCCCCATGAGCAGTGTGGTCTCACAGAGGAGCTCTCTCCCTCTCGGGCTGTATCTTCATCCTCCAAACTATGACATGGGCTTAATCTCAGCCTATAATATTCTCCTACCTTTCTCCTTATGCAGAGATCAGTGTCTCTGTTCTCTGTACCCATGAAAGCCTGTATTATTTCCACCACAGCCCTAGAAACACTCTAGGACAATTAGCTGTATGTGTAACTCTGTATTCTATCAGCTGGTCAGCTCCATGAGGACAGGCACCATTCTCAGTTATTTTTTTCACTGTAGTAGTGCCTGACATGATGCCTAGGGTAATATATATGTACTGAATAATGAACGAGGTGGTCATTCTAACTGATAGGTGTCATTTGCCAGCTTTACTGAGTTGAGGCAGATTCTAAGCCTCTGATGACCCAGCAGCAAAGGCACAATAAGGATGGATTAGCCACATCAGCCACAGTCAAGAAGGCAGGATTGGAGAGACACACGCCACATTGTTGCCATCCCATAGCTCTCACCAAAGATTCTCTCCAGCTCTTTAGGGAGGAGAAATTAGAGTTTATTCTGGAATCTTTCACAAGAGCTGTATATAATTTTTTATGTTAAGCTAAAAATATTTTAAATACATTTTGTTCTGCTAAATCATGTGGGTTCAGTCTTTTGCAACACATCATTCCTATTTTTCATAAAATTTTCACTCAGAGAAGGCTTTTCTAGATGTAGAGATTGGGTAGAAGTTATCTGATGGTTACAGATAACAGTCCATTGCCCTAAGTGAGCAAACTCAGAAACAGACTATCTCTTCCAGAATGTTGTCCTAACATGAGTTATTTCTCTCAGACTGTGATGCACATTATAAGCAAACTAGTTTAATGATGCTCTTCATCAACGGGGTAATTGCTTCTGTAGGGGAGAGGAGGAAGACATTTCCTCTGCCCTCTCTGGCCAGAGAACGAATTAAATTCACATGAGACAGAATAGCAGGAGAAAATTAAACAAAGCTTTATAACACGTATACATGGGAGAGGCTCAGGCAAGCTGAGCAACTTGCCAAAATGGCTGAAGCCCCCACCTTAAATATTATCTTCAGCTAACGACAAAGGAGGATGTTGGAGGTGGAGGGGGAGCGGATCATGGGTGATTACCACACAAGTAGAGTAAACAAATGCAGATTTAAGTCCTTGCCTTTGGCATTGATTAAGAGTTTCTAGAGATAAGGTCATGCCCCCTTCTTCCTGGTACAGCGAGGAAGACACCTCTACAGACAAAGATTTCCTTTACAATGTAAACATCTCCTAACAAAAGGCAAGCAAGTTCCACTCCCCAGATCCTCCTTCCCGTTGGCAGTCTACCAAAAGTAACCAGCCCCAAATAATCCTCATGCCAAACCTCAAGCCTCTTGGGGTGGCCAATGCCCGTCCCCCACACTTCAAAATGATTCTCCATTATTTCTTTCCCCAACCATTGTGAGGTATCTATGAAGAGTCACCTCCTCAGAACATGTGTGTTTGGGATGACTTTGTGTTGAAAGTAAAGGTTGCTCAAATTTACAGTTTTCAAAAATGTGTGGCTGCTAAAAAATCTGGAGATTACAAAATCAAAACCGCAAAACCAGGGGCCAGTAAAACATGTATATGGGTCACTTGATGAAAAGACTAGTGCCTGAAATAACATGCATCAAAATATCAGATCTGCAATCCAAGTTAAATCACGTAGAAATGTTTATTATCGATCTTTTCTTAATTTGGTGACATGAAAAAGCATTTAGTTTTATCTTTCAGGTTTTCCCAGAAGACAATTTTTTTCCTCGTTTTAATAATACAAGAGATGCATGACTTTAAGAGTTCAAAGAATATTTTAAAAGCATTAAGCATCTGGGTTAACAATCAAGAAAGCTCTGAATCAAGTAAAGCTTGTACTCCTATTTTTATCCATGGTGTCCAGTCAACATCTATTGAAAGGACAGGACTCTTCTTTGTATTAGAATCTGAGAACTGGAAGACACGCATTTTAGAACTTCTGCTTTCAAATACTTCAGGAAAATTAGGGTACCCTGCAAATCCATCCCACACACATAAGTAGGAAGAAGGCTTGATTTTAAGTTTTAATAATAAGACATCAAATCATTTCTGTGTTTTATTTGATACTATAATGTGGTCCAAATTCAGTTGTTAGATTGTCTGCAAATGACTGCTTATGTAAAACTGCCAGACCTTTACTGGAAACCTAAACTTCCTAAAACTAAAATTTATTACATATTTTTAAAATGAGAGTAATGCAGTAATCACAGTCATGTCATTCAAATGGCTGATCGTCCTCTTGCCCATATTAAAACTGGACAGATTTATTGTGCTAGGGAGTTTAAATCTGTAATTTCACAGTTCTTATCTGGAAAATTTTCATAGAGACTCATCTTTTTATTACAAATTTAATTCAGTATTCACTTTAACATTCATTTTATTTTAGTTGAAATCAAGGGACAAATTATTTCATTAGCCAAAAGCATTTGGAAATGACTATAATTTAGGTTCTGAAAATGGAATTCATTTGTGTTAAAAGAGTATTTTTATAAAATGTCATTAAGGTCTTTAAAAATTGTATTTGTCAAAGAATTCTCATTTGACAATGCAAATATATTTTAAATTTCATATTTTCTTATGCAAGTAAGTGAATTATCAACTTAACTTAGTGTTTCCATATTGGGAAATGCATTCTGAGTCTTTGAGATTGATGCTATACATGCTGGATTTGGTCACATTAATAGCTGCCATCATTCTGCATCTAGTTTCACTTAATCCTGTAACATACCTCTAAATCTCTAGCTCTGACATACAACAACCCAATGTGTGTGCACTTACATCAAAGTTATCTTAAATAGTTTTATAGTAGGTTTAACTGTGAGTAGAAAATACATCTTTTCTAGTGTCTTAGAAACAAGTTAATACAGCTGAGAGAGTTACGAAAATTCATGGGCAAAATATCACCATCTCTGATCTGTTGACATGGTCACCATTTAAAGTTTACTTGTACTGGGAGTTTGGTCATTCAATAAGTTCCCCATAAAAGAAGTGGCACATTGTAGTGGCTAAGAGTATGACACTGGAGCCCAAGAGCCTGGGTTCAGATGGGGACTCCACCACCTTTGGGTCTTAGTGTCCTCAGACACTGAATGAGCATGATGAGACTAAAGTGTAATTCACATCACTGTATGAGGACTAAATTAAATGTCAGTATTTGTAAAAAAATTTTAGAGTGGCACCTGTTGCATACTAAGCACTGTACAATCAATTGTTAAATAACCTTTTTAAGATACAGTGTTAGATTAGGACCTCATCACTTGGAAGATATCTCTTCCTTGCAAAAATAGGAGATAGAACATCCTTAAACTGACAAAATAGATGTAAGAAGACTTCTGGGATGCAAATGATGAAAGAAGGGGTTTTTCCACATGTTCTGCTTGTCTCCAAACTCATTTTCCAATGTTGGCCCTGATATTCATATAAAGAACTGTGGCCTTTTTAGGGGTTTCCGAAGGTTATTTTCTGTCTGCTTTGCCTTATCCACGCTGCTCTGTGTCCCAGGAGGCCGACCTCTACAGGCTGCACCACTCAGGCTCGCTTGCCACCTGGCTTTTTCTTGGGTTAGCCCAAGAGGAAGCGCTGGCAAGAAATCAGAGGACAGGAAGAGACAGGTGAGGACATTCATCCCCCATCACCATCCCTGCTCTCTTTTGCTGGACCAAGGTCTGACAGTGGCTCCTGTGGGACAGCTGTTTCCCCACTGCCTGGCAGCTTCCACAGATTCCACAACAGGGCCTCTGCTTGCCCTTCAGGGCACAGCTTTAAAGGTGTCCTGCTGTGACTAGCCCCAGGCTGCTTTGCCATCCCTTGAAAGGGTCCCTTCATTGTGCTCCCTCGAATTACCTCTATGAGTGTACCATCTGGTGAGTGCTGGCAACCTGGCTCGCACAGGTAGTATTCATTAGTTAGTTATAAATTCGACCTTTCTCACCTGGAAAGAAACTCCTGTTGAATTTTCAAAATAATTGGACACTTCATTGTTTCCTATCTGCCATGGAAATGTTTATTTGCATAAAATTCAGTGGTTCTTTGGGGAGGTACTTTCCACTTTTTTTCAAACCCTCAACATAAAATTTGGCAAGTTTTCTGAAAGCAGAATACTTTCCTAATCTTTCTAGTGTGAGTCATAGAACCCAAGGTAACATTAAAAGTGAGCCCATCGTAACATGATTTAGGAAAACTGACTGCAGCTAGAAGGCACCAAAGCCTGTGTTCTTGTCTTTGTCACCATAAATCTACAAGAAAATAATTTCAGCACGGAAATAGTTTGGACTACACAAAATTAAGCCAGTTGTTTACTTCATTAGAAAATACAGGACAGCCAGTTCAACGATAAACTAACTCACCAAGTACTGGAAGTACAGGATACTTCTTGGGACTCCACAGAAGCATATTTACAACAAACAAATCTAAGTTATTTATTTTACCCAGCAGTTAATAAGCATCATTCATTCACTCGTTCTTTCAAAAGTCTGTGCTGGCCAAGGTGCAAAGTGCTAGATAAACGGTGGTGAACAAAACGGACAGAGTCCCTGTGCTCCTCAGGCTCATAGTTAGGAGGAAAGTGTTAAGGCAGCCTGCCAATGACCCTGCACTCCCTTTGTGGGTGTGGGAGTGTGGGTACTGCTCCCTGGGGAAAGAGAAGAAGACAGAAAACCCACTTTATTTCTTGGTCCACTGGACTTCCAAGAAAGCAGACGCATAACACTTGCTGGGAGGAAGGGATCCTCTCTATTGAAAGTGCTAGGCAGGATGTCCCTGGGTCAAAGATTCCAGAGAGTCAATAAATGCAGAATCTATGGGTTGATGATGGTGCCCTGGAGAATGCGGCTAACTTGGACAACTCTCTGGGATATTATATTAGTTTTCTCTAGCTGCCACAACAAAATACCATTAACAGGGTGTCTTGAACAACACAAATTTATTTTCTCGTAGTTCTGGAGGCTGGAAGTCCAAGATTAGGGTGCCAGCACAGTTGGGTTCTGGTGCAAGCTTTCTTCCTGGATTGCAGATGACGCCTTCTCACCGCATCCTCACACGGCAGAGAGAAAGACAAGTTCTCTGTATCTTTTCTTATAAGGGCACTAATCCCAGCATGAGGGACCCCCCTCATGACTTCACAAACGTAATTATCTCCCAAAGGCCCCATCCAAATACCATCACATTGGGGGTTAGGGCTTCAATATACAAATTATGAGGGAATACCAGTCAGACCATAGCTGATACAAAATGGAGATATTGTATAATTGATATGCTCCTTGTTCTGTAAGGTAATCCTAAGGACTTCACCTTGAGACATCCCTGATTATTCTGGGACATGTCTGACACAAGATGGAAGGACTTGGGAGATGTTTTTGATGCCACAGAAGTCTCTGTCCTTTGCCAGCCTCTGGATTGCCTCTATTCTTCACACTAGGTACAATCTTTGATCAATGGATTCAATTTGACAGTCTGATCCTGGATCTAGTGAGGATGTAGTGCACAAATAAGCACATGGACACATCTAATTACAAATTTTGATAAAAGCTAAAAAGGAAAGGTACAGAGTATCTTAAGGAGAGTGTAAAGAGAGGACCAAATTTAGATTTGGGGGTCAAGGAAGGTTTTTCTGAGGAGGTGACTTCAGGATTAAGACCTGAATGTTAGGTCCATGTTAGCAAAGAGGGCTATAAATTGGGTGTGGTAGTAGGGTTGGGATGGATTACAAATTCTCTTTAATTATTATTTGTATGGTTAATTCTTATCAATTTTCTTTCATTTCATTATTAACCTAGCATTTGATAAAACACCAAAAGCTCATCATAACTGATGACTAAGTCACTAAAAGTATTATTCATTCTCCAAGTCTTAGCTCAAAGCTTCTCTTGTCTGTGTATCTTGTATGTATCCCCTAGGCAGCTGGGAGGTAACCATTTCCACATTTTAGTACACCCCTCCAGTCTGCTCTGCCCTTTGCCTGCCCTGTAATGTTCCTCTGTTACAGCATTCATCACACAGAACCCCCATGCCCAGCTATGAGACTCCTGATACCAGATGCGATCTTTTATTTATCTTTGTATGTTTTTGCTATCTTTCATTTGTCCTTATTTTTATAAATATTTTTTAAAGTATTTTATAAATATTTTTATAAGTATTTTTATTTATATTTGTATATTGTTGTATACCTGGCACTTAGGTCATGCTGCAGAAATGTGTGGGAAATAAATAAATGAGGTTATAAGTACAACTTAGGTTGTAAGTATTGAAAGTATTTATATTCATTAGTATGCAATGGGTTAGGATTATTAATTTATTCTGGAAACCATTAAGTACAAGTAAAATGATTGCTGAAAAATTTATTTAGTCTTTGACTCCAGAGAGGTCTATAGGATTATTCTCTATTTACATTAATTTGGTAATATCTGTTAATATAACACCGATGGTGTGTGCGTCTGTGTGTATTGTTAAGACTGAGGATTTTAAGTAGTTCTCTTTATTATTGACTTTACTTCAAATAATAAACTGAATCTGGGAAAGCTAAACCCAAGAAGCTTAGAAATCAAAAGGATCTAATAAAGATAAAATATTGTAATCATATTTATTAACACTATGTATCTACATGTTTATTAAGCACTGTGGAAACATAGTTACATTGCAGGTAAGGCCAGAAGTAAAGGAGAAAGTGGTCTCTATAAACTCATGTACCAAATCATTTTCCTAAGAGTCAATAGCAATGCATCAATTTAAAACTGGAGTCATACATGATATTCAATCTTTAGTGCAGTAAAAATGGTCACAGCAAACAGTGGACCCTTAGTCTGGGACCTTAGACAGAGTCAGCCAGAGTGAGAGAGCAAAGGTGCTGTGACTGGATGAGCTCAACCAGAAAGCAACATGGAGATTAGGAGACAAATTTTAAAATCTGCTTTTACCCTTTATTTCCTATGCCCACTCATAAATGTTCCAGAATAACTGCAAAGGAATTTCTTATAATCCCTACTCAAAGTTGACTACTACTCTGAATCTATTCCGGAATAGGTTGAAAAAAGCAGTCAAGTTTATGCTGCATATAGATGACATCTTGAGAAGCTTAAAGGAAAAAAAATATGGAATATTTGCAATGTGAAACCACCGTTTCCATGTCCTAATTAAATTCTTGAAGCAGATACCACAAGAAGCTGAAGGATATATTGATGTGAGCAGAGCCGATTCTCAGAACAGAGGAATGGGGACTCACCCTCAGCCTCGTCAGGTTTCGAGTGGTTAGTTTTTAATGTCTTTTCTAGTTTAGGGTAAGTCCAGAGTGCAGCAAAGGCATGACACACTGGGAGTTACACATTTAGGAGCAGTTGTTGGAGATCTTCTTGGTATCCAAGTCTCCTCCAAATTTATCTTTCCCTAACTCACTAAGAAAGAAAATTGGAAGAAATAATTGGTGAGCAATGGAAAATTCTGGCAGCCTATCTGCAATTTTCCCTAAAGTGATGGAGAGAGATGAATTTTGAAATTTCCATTTATTCTTGAATTCTGCATTTCTGCATCCTGTACAGAATTTATTTTTTGAAGCTTTTATTTCCCTTTCCTTTCTCTTCTCATTGACAAAGAGGCTGGCAGTCCAACCTTTCCTCATTAGTCTGTCTGCTTTAACTTGGCACTTGTATCCTGGCTGCTCATTTGTAGGTCTAACGTGATGGCCGAGGTCCTAGTGAAAGTTAGCTTGCCATTCTACCTCTGAGCCAAACGATAAAGTAGAAATTGAAATAAATGCTTGCTTACTAGTGACAATAAGCTCTAAAGGCTGATTATTAGTCATGATACTAAAATAAAAGTAATATTAAAGATGTAGATAATTTGGGTTTGATAGCATTGTATTTCATCAAATCTTGAGATAGTTATAACATAGGGCATTATCATCTGTACAGTTAAGGAAGGAAAAAAAATGCTCCCAACTAAATTCTCCACTCTCAGGTGCACCTCTCTTTCAGAAATGTTAGCATGTGAAAAACATACATCTGAGAACTCGAGAAAAATTGTAGTTAGATCACTTTTTTTTCACTTAACATACTTAAAAACGTACTGAACACCATGACAAGTCAGAGTCTCCGCAATTTCTCTCTTTTTAAAGTTAGTAAATTTCTGTTATTGGCATTAAGCCTCCTTAAGTCTTTGTATGACATGTTCAGTAGTTTCTATACCAAAGGGATTCTTAGCCTTAAAGAACATCTAGCAATATTCTGAAAGATTATCAAATGACTGGCTTGTTACTAATATCTCATCATATTACAGACTAAAAAAACACAAATAATTTAAAAAGTAACCTGTTATACTTAACATATAACCAATTGTACAATTCCTGAAGGCAACAACAGCAAAAAAGTGTGTGAGTTTGTGTGTACATTAGAGTTTATAATTTACTCTTTATTTTAATTTATAAAATATAGGTTTCTAGCAAATATTATTATTTCTGTGTTTCCTTCATCTATACTGTGATTTAAAGGGACTTTTGAAGGGTATCCTGAGATCCCAGTCAATATTTATAACACTATTTTCCGGAGAAAAACTGAATTCCAAGCAACTGATTAAAACAACTTCATAATGTAACTCAAAAAAAAGTTGGGAGCTTCCTGTATTTTTATGAATGTGATTAATATGCTCAGTGTACATTAAATGCATATAATATGGTCAATAGATTTATCCGTAATTTCTCAAATGTCTTCTTAAATCTTACCATGATAATATAATTATATTAAAAAATTCCTTATTGGCAAACACAAATGAAATCATCTAGCTATTCAAAATACACCAATATAGAATAACTTAAGGGATAATTTAACTGCAAAATAATCCTCCATAAAATTTCTAAGGACAATCTTAGTCATAATAAACTGTGAACATATTCTAAAGCATAATTAGGGATAATAAGTCATTATATGAAGTGAATATATTTGTACATTAATAAAATGGGAAAGTATTGAACATTCTAAATTATTTCTAAATATTATAATGAATAGATATTTCACTCAGGGCTGGCTAGAAACGGTGCCACTTAAATCTGATTTGGAGTGTGGCCTGCATACCTTCTGATTTAAAATTCTCTTCCCTCTTGTCTTCTTCGTATGTTTCAAATCCTCAAATAGCTTCACGTCATTAATAATACGATAAAGTAAATAAAGGCTGCAATTTGACATCAGGAAATCTGAATTCAGTGCCATTTCTGGCTTGGGGAAGTCCTGGTTTTGTTTTCCTCATGCCAGGTGATGAGAATACTTACCTCAAAGAATTGTTGGGAGGAGCACAGGAGAAAATGATTATAAGAGCCTATTTTAAACTGTGAGGAGTCAGATCTGTCAACTAGCACTTCGTGAGGGATTAGGAACAGCTGATGATCACCAAACTCCTTAAGAATGGTCCAAATGGAGAAAGAGAAATGATTGAGCCTTAGTCATGATCTGGCTGCTGCTGAACTTTGCTGTATTTGGAACCCAAAAGACCCGTAGGATGGGAGTCTTAGAGCTTTTTGTGTCTAAATGGGTTTGTACGATTGAACTATTGCTTTTTTGGTTTAAGTCTATAACAAAGAATATAATTCCTAAATGCTTTTGAAGCTCAGATTTAGGTTCCATATTTTTATCTTTAAAATAGTAAATTGAAATTAATGTAAAATTAGTACATAGTAAATTGAAATTAAATTTTGTAAATATCTTAATAAATTATAAGTATCTAGATCAGACATAAGCAATTTATGCTGATCCTCATTTATACACACTAGTCACAATTTGACAATTTCTTTTTGTTACAACTTTCCCATAAAGCACTATCTCTTTTTAATATTTCAATGGATTTACCAGAACAGATGCTTAAAGGACAAACCAGGCAGGCTGTTTACCTTAGATATCTCAGTGTATCTATGAAATTACAGTTTGTGGAGCTATTATTGACACTGGTATGAATAATGCCCGTAGCACAGAGTCATGACAATTTGTTAGCAATGCTTTCTGGCCTGAGTGACATTTTTCACATTACCTACATTCTTTGTCCTGGAGTCTTTTCAAAGCTCTTGCTGTTGATTAAATTCTAGCCCAGGCAATTGCTAACATCTCCAAAATGTAATATTTTTGAAATAGCTTTGAAAATGCTATTTCATTCACACATTCTGGATGAGTTTCTTTTCCTATACAGTACCATATGTTCAGCTTCTATCATATATTCCCAGTTCAAAAAACCTTCTGTCTTACGATGCGTCACATCCATCAACAAGGTGTTTATTTGGAAGACGTTTGGTCGTGAGCTATAACATTCCTTCCAGATACAAATTAAATGAAACCTCGGCATATAGTTCTCCATCATTCATCATTTCAGATAGTTGGACAAGACAGGTTTTAGTGACTTGAAAAGCTCTTCCAAGGGCAAGTGCAGCTCCAGAGATTTTGGTGTGAAAAATACTATGGTTACACTGAATGTGTGCCCAGTCTCTCCAACAAAATATATTTCTGGGACTTCTTGAGAAAACCTATTGAAGGAACATAACATCCCTGAGCAACTGTCAATTTCTTTAAAATTAAAAAAAAAAAATCCTCTGTCTCTCTCTGCCCCGCCCCACTTCTTCTCTCCATTTTTCTCCCTCTCCCCTCTTTCTCTTTTCCTCTATCCTTCATTTGAACCTTTTTCAAATGACTCTTGGATGTATTTCTACACAGCAACCAGAGCTTGGCTGAAGATCATAAAATGAAGACATAAAATAGAAATGGACAAACATCTGACGGTGTGAGAATCCTGTGAATAAAAGCAAAACGTTGTCTGACATAGCCCTGTAAGGTGAGAGGATGGCGCAGAAAGACCAGGAAGGGTTGGCTCTGCTGTGGACAGGGGCACTAGGAGTTGAAATTGACTCCAGGGCACTAACAGCAACAACACGTCTGATGAACACTGATGACTTGAT
The DNA here is from genome assembly GCF_037783145.1 of Equus przewalskii. Classification (NCBI taxonomy): domain Eukaryota; kingdom Metazoa; phylum Chordata; class Mammalia; order Perissodactyla; family Equidae; genus Equus; species Equus przewalskii. The sequence goes on from NC_091849.1 coordinate 55,561,846, forward strand.
CTATATCTGTTGGAAGATTTTCTAAATTGAAATGATTTTCCTTTCATTTTCTGTGTAAACAAGCCTTCATCTATACTTTCATTAACCTCAGGAGTATTACTGTTTTGCTTTCTTTTAAAATTCGTATTATTTCTGTACATATTACTAAACAATAATAGATTTGAAAAAAGAAATGTTCCTAAGGTAGAGTTAATCAAAAAGAAAACTATTTTGGAACCCCCAAGTTTTTTCAATATTGTTATTTAAAAACAAAAATATGTTTAATCAGCATATGAAATATAAGATCCAGTGAAACTACGTAATGAAGTGAACATGTAAATGTAATCACTTAACATCATAAAACTAATTAACAGCAGAGAGGATGAGTTTTTTCACCTTTGGTAGTTCTGATTCTGTTTTAACTTTATCATAATTGCAGTAAAGAATACTCTCAAAAGTTAATTCCTTTTGGTCAAAGGGCATCTATTCTATTTGCATTTTTTTACGTTTGTTACTCTAGAAGCAAATGCAAAGATGTCACTGGGCCAACATCCTTAGCAGACGAGAATCATACGGTAGCGATTTGGTTGCCTTCTCAGTATTGTTACGAGGGTTTACCATTCAATTCTCCTCATTAGGAAGAGAATACTGAAAATATGTCAAGCTGATTAAACCTTAATGTATACGCGCTTTTTTTGTAAAAAGGATAATTTAATAGAAAAAGTTCAATTCTGTTTTATGTGTACTTACAAATTTGAGTCATATTTACTTATCATAAGCTTTACCAAAACTTGGTGTTGCAAAATTTTTAAATAATAAATATGTGATTTGTTGATAGAAAATTTACATACTATTTAATTCATTTCCTCCCTCCCTACCTTCCTCCAACTCTCATTCTCTCTCCCTCTTTCTTTCTATCTTCCTTCCTTTCTTTCAAGTGCCGACAACGAACAAAGCAAAGGGATGCAAAGTGCATTTATCAGGGTCTCAACTGGAATCCTTTCTGCCAGAATGATGCCTCCACTATCACAGTTTCCTCTCATCAGACTTTTAAACTTGCCAATTGATTAGGAAAATGAGAAAAGCTTGAGATTCATCATTTGAATTTTGGAGCTTTTAAGTCTGTAGAGATATAGCCAAAATCTACTGCTGGCATTTTGACTAACGCAGCTGGAGACGACGACTTGATACTGTATCAGTTGCAGAAGGTTCCTTAAAAACACTCTTCTCCTGCTTACATAGTGATTCTATATTAAATGTTTCTTATTAACGTGTTTTAATTGCAATAGCAGCAGGTACAAGAAGAGTCATTGAGTAGGTGTCAGGGATCTTTCACTAGTCAGTTCTCATGTGTGAACCTTGGACACGGCTCATGAATCATATCTTGTCTTTCTGTCTTCCATGGCACAGAGATATTGCCATGAGCTAGGGACATTTTGCAGAGCTGTTGCCAGGATATACAGAGATAACGAATATGAAAAAACTGTATAACGACAAGGACTTATTATTTCAACATCGAATGTACATGATGTTTTCCCAAACCCTTGAGAGGATTTGGGTTACTCCCCTAGAATATACCAATATTGAATTGACATCATTTCCAGATTCCAAACACACAGATATAAATGTACTGTGTCACTCACTGCACGTAGTATATACAACAATTTTAAGACAAACTCTGATAGGAACAGTTAAGGTACTAAGAAAATTAAGAATATGCTTCAGCCTTATCAATGAATTAATTAGGTTTGCAAATCTAAGCATTCATTTATTTCCTCAGTCTTTCATGCACATGTTGAGAAATTTTTGTTTATTTCATTATTTTTAATCTTGGGGAAGTTTCCCAGGATGACAAACATTGATTGTGAGAAACCTAATAAACCATTCATGCCAAACTGCGTTCCTTAGTTTTTAAAGTGATAATCCTGAGGTTCATGAAGGATAAAGTGCGACACACAGGTCACCTGACTCAGGAGGAATAGAGCTAGAATGATAACATCTTCTGATTCTCAAGCAAGGTCTCCTCTTCACTATCTACCACATGTAATTGGATTGTTTAGGAGATGTATGTGTCTGCCCAATAATATCAGCTAGCATTGTCTCTTCTTTGCCACCATTTTGACACAAAGCTATTCAAACTACTCCGGAACCCTCTTCTCTCTATGTGGCTATCTTGGTAGTCAGTGCAGGAACCTTAGTTCATGTCTTCCATATATATTCCCAGATTTCTCTTATACATAGACTCCGTATAAGGCAAGTTTCATGTTTTTTCCATGTGAAAGATACATACATCCTTGCTTAGATCTGAAAAGCTGACAAAAGGACAGACAGATGAGGCAGCCTGCCTTTTTTAACGTTATGAAATTTTTCATGTTTTATTATCTAGCTACTCTGATAAAATTAGGTGGGACACATTTTTAACGTTTCCAATAAATAAGAAAAATGTGCCCGCAGCATGAAAAATCCTGTGACTGCCTTGTGTTATTTGCAACAGACGAATCTAATTTGCATTCAGACATCAGTGCTATAACTAACTAGAGAAATAAACTGGATGTCTATGACCTCTGTCCAATTATTTAGTAAGGATGAAGTGTCAATTGGCTAAAAGTAATGACGTTGGGGCTATATTTAGTGTTACACCTATTAAATAGAAATTCAAGATGGAATATGCACATATACATACATGCATACAATAGATTAATAGCACTGAAGGTTAAGCAATCCATAATCACCATATTACTTTTAGGAGAGCAAAGTATTTATACTTCAATTAGTTGGTGTTGACAAGAGGCTTAAAATTCTTCTGTCATATTATGGAGATAGAATGCCATTTTTCATTTAAACATTTATATATCAGAAAATAAATTAGTTGAAGTCTATTGAGCAGTAGTAGCAGAATTCATTTATCCGTGACACAGTCCTAGACCAGGGATACAACAGGTCTTAAAAAGATCTTAATGTACAGTAAGGTGTACCTAAGAAATTTTAGATGTAGAAACTCCATTCTGGGTTTATCCCTAAAGGCAGGAACTTTTGTTCAGTATTCCATACACATTCCCAGATTTTCCTTATGCACAGACTCCAGGTAAGGCAAGTTTCATATTTTTGAAATGTGCATATTTTTGGATGTGCTAATACTAATCGTAACTTTTAAAAAGCAACAAGAAAATGTAATTCACAAGTTAGAATATGCTTTATTCTATCACTAACTGAAGACAAAGCATTAGTATTTGTCACATAACTATTCACAGTGTACATTATTGTTTCAAGTTTTAGTACCTACTGAAATAACAGGGAATATGTGGGATATAATTTTAACACAGGAGTCTGCATGCTTTCTGCATCTGTTGTCACCAAACTTGTTTACTCTGGAGACCATCCCTTCCTTAAGCACCAAGAGCTAGACATGAGTCATCCACTGTTTTGGTGGAGGAGGGGGTCAAAATAAAACCAAAATTCGAAAGCAATGGGTTCATGACTATGAAGTAAAAAAGCCTCCAGCCTTAGAATAAGAAACATGCAAACATTTACTTAAGGAGCGAATAACCCTGCCCTGTTTCCTCTTTCCTTCAATGTTATGATTATATGATTGGCGGGCACAGGCAAGGAGTGACCGCATGGGCAGAGATGGCTCTTGACTCAAAGATTACAAGGGTCAAAAGACCACTGCCATTTTTTGCCCACACTAGGGACCATATGGAAACTGAGTTAGTGACTAGTCACCGCTCCTATTTTTAGCAGCCCTTTGTCTGATGTACAGGAACACCCATTCTGACCAATTTCTGTGAACAACTCTCATTTAACAACTGAGGAAACCTGTAGTACCTGCCTCCATCCAAACCAGAAATGGAAGCAAAGAACCTGGACACCTACAGGAATAGCATGAAGCAAATGCTCCTTTAGCTGACCTAGGAGAGAAATATATCACCGAGAGCTCCCAGGAAGTCTAGACATGCCGAGACGAGAAGATCCTCATCTAGGACAGGCATAAACGTCAGGAAGAATTTAAACATGGTACACTTTTCTTTAAAACTAGGAAAAAGGAAGGAGAACGATTTGGAAAAGGCACAACAGAAGCAAACTGGTTTGATCAAATTCTTCTACCCGCATATGAATTATTCCATAAGGATGAGTGAGAGAGGGTCTCAGTTCAGTGTTGACATGGAATAGTTCTTACATAAATAGTTTGCAAGTGTTGTGAGGGTATGCATCCCCAACTTTGTTCAAAAAAGCTTACGTTATCAAACGTACTAGTAAATCTTAATTTCCGAGATGTTCAAACTAAAAAAATTTTTAAATTAACTCACATTTATATTTGAGTAATGCCTAAGCCAAAGATACAAAAAATTCAAGGAAGAATATCATCGTAACACTAAACTTTTCATAAGCAAAGGGCATGAGAAAGTTTTTATTCTTCTTATTATCTCATGTATCTTGGAAATATTTCTTCTGTATATAATTTAACTCAAAAATACTTATATAAACCATTGTCATAATATGATAAAAACACTGTTGTTTCTTCTAAGAAGTCAAAGCTCTCTAACCTGTGTTTCCTTCTTCAATCTGTATATAGTGTGGAATCCAGGAAAGATATGAAGAAGACATTAATGCCCAGAATGCTTTGTGATTTATCCAGGCTTCTGCGATTGCTTGTAATTAGAAATATACCTGAACCCATCTACTTTTCTCCATCCCCATCATCACCACAGCAAGCCAAACTACTACCATCTTTCACCTGGACTAATACAATGGATTCAGAACTGGTCCCTATTTCTTCACATGCTTATCTCCAATTCATTTTCTATGCTGCAATTTGGGTAATCTTTTAAAAACCCAAATGTGTTCATATATTCTTTTGCTTAAAAGTTCAAAGATTTCTTATTGCATGAGGTCAAGAAAAGAGAAATACTCAACATGAGTAAAAGTTGCTGAATAATCCAGGCCTGCCAGTCTCTCCAAGGTCGTTTCTCACCACTCTCCTCCAGGGTGACAGTGCTCCAGTCACTCTAGATTTCTTTTAATAGGCCAATCCTTTCTCCACCTCAGGGATTTTGCAGATGCCTTTCCTTTGGCTGGAATGGTGTTCCCCTTGCTATAATTGGGTAATTATTCACATTCTCCAGATTGCATCTTAAAGCCCTTTCCTTAAGAAAAAAAGAGCTTCTCTGAGCCCCAATCTAAAATAGTGGCTCATGTTATACTGTCTCATGGCAGTATCTACTTCTCTGACACAGCAATTGGATTATAATTTGTAGTTACGTATTCATTTCTGTGATTATCTTTGTAATTTCTCCACCACCTCTTCCTACTTCATGACTATTTTTAATTGCTTTACATTGAATACCCTGTGCCTAGAAAACCAGTAAATCATAAATATTTGTGAGAGTGAATAATGACTGAAGAGATGGATAAGAGGATGAATGGATAGAGTCCAGGGCTAACATCCAAGACGCAAATTGGTTTACTAGTCAAATGTACAGAGTCCATGGTTGGCTGGGTTTAAATTCCAGTTTGTTATTTATTTTCTCTGTGACATTGGACAAGTTAATAAACTTTCTAAGTCTTTCATTTTTTACCTTATGTTTTTGGTTTTACTATAATAGTAAAATGGAAATGATTTGTAGAATAAGAGATGTTGGCAAAGAGGTAAAAAGTGAAGAGACTGTAGGGGAAACTGATATGTTACTAAGCTATTGAAAGTCAGTGAAAGATCAAGAACATGGGTGTTTAGATAGCTTAGAGAGAATCACAAAGACCGCCCGAAATGAACGAGGAGAGGGTATAAGGTGTGGATATTGAAAAAAGGAAGTAAGGATGGATGATAAAGAACATGGGGGAGAAAATAAGTGTAGAAGTTCATAGCTGATGGCTTCTAGGTTTGCCGTTTCTTCCCGCACTGGAATGAATATTTATTTTAGAATGAAAATATCTACATATTGTTTGTGCATTAATTTTTCTTTTGGAGGAAGATTAGCCCTGAGCTAACCTCTGCTGCCAATGCTCCTCTTTTTACTGAGGAAGACTGGCCCTGAGCTAACATCCACGCCCATCTTCCTCCACTTCATATGTGGGACGCCTGCCACAGCATGGCTTGACAAGCAGTGCATAGGTCCACACCCAGGATTGGAACTGGTGAACCCAGAGCCACCAAAGTGGAACGTGCAAACTTAACCGCTGTGCCACTGGGCCAATCCCATGTTTGTGCATTAATTTTAAGCAAAATGTTTTCAGTGAAACAATCTATCCAGTTATTTTTGTTATCTGTATATAATGATATTTGTCTCAATTATTGCTAGGGCAAGAAGATAAAACCAAAACCCCAAACAAAAACTTGCCTGAGTAAAAAGAAAGAGCCATTTTCAAAGAACTTTCAAATGAGTTGTACAATATCATTTTCATTCGAACGGGTAGAGACTTGAACAAAAAAAATAGGATTAACATTGAAAAACAATATTAAAGTTGTATATATTTAAAATAATGTTTGTCTATGTCAAACTAGTAGCAAGAGATTTTTCTTTTACATCATTAAAATAATGAATTTTGACATTATAAAAGTAGAGAATATGAATATGATTTTGTTTGGTTCCTTGAAACATCTCAGTTCATATATTCCAAGATTCAACTGTAACTCATAATCTAGGACCATTAAATGACAGCAATTTCTCTTAATAACTGATGTAACAAATAATAGTTAAAGCTACTTTCAGTTCTTTGGACAGGGGCTTCCTAAAAACAAACAAAAGTCAAAAAAAAAAAAACGGGAAAAGGGGGAATAATTTGAAGCTTATAATACTCTGCTCTGCAACAAGAATAAGATGCTAATATGCGATAATAAATAATACTAGCAGATTCTCACTAGCTTATGCTAAGCTGGCTTTCTCTTAGAAATCCTGGGCAGTAAAAGAAACAAAAACAACTCTGGGTGCCCATTGAGACAGAGGGAGAAGTCACCTTCTCATCCAAGTGGCATGTGTGATGGCACATGGTAACACCAGGCGTGACTGTGGCTTCTGCTCCAGCTTCACTCCAGAGCAAATCCTCAATGTTGGCATCCCAACTGAGCTCATCAAGCTCAGAGGTTTGAACCAAGGAGAAGTGAAATTCTTAGCCTGTTTCTCTGTGGGAGGAGAGAAATAGCTCTTGAACTCTAAGCTCCCATCTTCCGTTCCCTGATCACATAGAGAATGATCGTTATAAACTGAAATGTAGACACGCAGCCCAAATGGCAGGTCCCAGTGATCACTGGGGACCATCTGTTTCATATGTGTTTATTATATTCTGGAATTAAAGTTGAGGGTTAAAATTTTTATTAAGATAAATCTTAATCTGTAGCCTTATAGTAGCCCTTAAAACAACTTAATGCCCTAAACTCTCAGGGCATCTGAGCTCTGCTATAACTAACAGAAAGAAATAGTAGTTTCCTTACTTTTAGGTAAACAAAGCATCTAACAAGCTCTAATTGGAACCAACCAGTCTCTGTGTAAGCATTCTTTTCCTGCTTACTCTCACTTAGTTCTGTTACATACTCTGAAAATAGGTGTTAAAATAAATGTACTAGGCATTGTTTTGCATGGTTACTAGATTGTAAGCCCTATCAAGGGTAGGCTCTATGTCTCTAAAGCTACCTCCTCTCACATAATGGTGCTTTGCATGCAGAAAATATTCAGTAAATACTTCTTGAATACATTAATAACATAAAAGAATTCAACTTTTAAAAATTTCATCATGTTTAAAATAGAGCAACAAAGTAGATATAGAAAGTACACAAGATCCAGCAGATCAATTTGGCTTTACAAAGATTAATGTTACTCTCTGATTTTACAAGCAACCTCATTAATAAATATTTATTGGGTCCTTCCTGATGACATGGCCCTGGTCTCGGTACTATGGATTAAACACTTGTTATTTCCATGCATTCTGCTGAGACAGGATTGACGGCATCTCTCGAAATGAGCCCCACACTTGCATCTTCCTGGGAACAATATGAATCATTGACAACCGTTAGCATTGAGAAGCACAGTTGATGTGGTAGCATTTATTATAAAACATACTCATTTGAAGGAGTAATTGCTCTGCTACCAGGGCACAACCCTTTATAACATCCCTTAAACAGTTTTTTTATGAAGATGGAACTTTAATTTTTTCAGTAGCTACCGAGAGCGATGCTCGAGTACCTTTCCTCATCTGTTTTCCATCACGCATCACTACCCAGAGGCAATCATTAGCTAATTTGCTGATTTATGGCTGCAGTTTATGAGGTTTAAACAATGCTGAACCATTTTTGTTCCTTCCTTAGTGCACTGGCAGATGAAGAATGTCTGTCCTTTATATTCTTAGCTGGGTAAAGAAAATGCACGTCACCCCGTGTGTTCTTGGCTTCTATGACATCTGAAATTGCTGCCTTATTACTTTCCTGCAGGATCTTAACTGAAAGCAATGTTTACCTAGCTACCCAATCTGAAAGCCGCGAAGGTTCTTTGTGCTGCCACCTATGACAAAACAAGGTCAGAACACCAGTTTAGCACGGGAATCTAATAGCTATTACTTATGCAGTATTCTAGTGGCATACATACTGAAGAGCAAAATTGGTTACTGCTGTGTAGGCTGACAGGGCCTGGCATCCTGACTGTGTGAGACAAGTTTTCATTCTTCAATGAGACACAAACGTTCACATTCAAAACTTGTCTTGAATAATGACAGTCTATATTCGCTTCACATGTGTGACCCAAATTTCGCAGTAAAGAGGGGAAAGATTTTGAACGCTTCCTAGTACTGACCCGGTAGCTGTGTCTTACAGGTCTAACGGGCTGAACAGGCCACAGTGGGAAACAACATAAGCATGCTTCTAAATTGGCTGACAAAATACACATATCAAACGGACAATAACAAGTGCTGACGAGGATGTGGAGTAATTGGAACACTCACACATGGCTGGTGGGCATATAAAATGGTGCAGCTGCTTTGGAAAACAGTTTGGCAGCTCCTCAAAGAACTAAACACAGCTTTAATATGACCCAGCAATTCCACTCCTAGATATATATCCATGTCCACATGTCCACACAAAAATTTGTACACAAATGTTCATAGCAGCCTTATTTATAACAGCTGAAAAGTGGAAACAATCCAAATCCCAATCAATTCATAACTGGATAAACAAAATGTGGTTTATTGGTAAATGGAATATTGTTCAGCCATATAAAGGAATAAAGTACTGATACTTGCTACAACATGGATGCACCTTGAAAACATTATGCTAAGTGAAAGAAGTCAGATACAAAAGGCCACAGATTATACGATTCCATTTTTATGAAATGTCCAGAATAAGCAAATTCATAGAGGCAGAAAGTAGATAGCGTTGAATAAGGGCTGGAAGCAGAGAGGAATGGGGACTGAGTGACTGACAATGAGCAGAGTATCTTTCTGGAGTGATAAAAATGTTCTCGAATTAGATTGTGGTGTTGGTTGCCCAACTTTGCAAATATACTAAAAACCACTGAATTTATGCTTTAAAAGGATGAATGGTATGGCATGTGTATTATATCTTAAAAAACTGATATTTTATTATTGATGTCTTCATGTGATATGCACCTTTATATTAGACATTGTTAGGCCATTAGATATTCCACATGCACACAGAAAGCTTATTTGGATTAATTTCTTTTAAGAAGAATTTAAATTATAGTAACTATTCTACATTTTTATCAAAAATCCCAGGATTTAGTTTTCAAGATATAATTGTTAATGTATCTAATTATTATTTGATTGATCACATTTGATATTTTTCACCTATCTTTTTATTGAATGAACCCCTAATTCTCTACTTTTGAATTTCTTTAGTGTGCTTAATGTGGCAATCTTTTCTATTCAAGATAATGAGAATTAAGTCATTGTTCACATTCACAGCAGTTTAAAATCTGACCTGTTTTTTAATTTTTCCTATAGCCTTTAGGATAGGGGCATAAAGGAAGAGGATAATGCTCTTTCTACTTTATGATTCTGTTTCTAAAAGTCTACTGGAAATAGAGTTCTATCTCTCAGACAAAAATAAATACATTTTAAAGGCCTCAAATTACCATATTTCTTGAAATCTATTCCATGATTTCAGATACTTTATTATCTTGCACTGGTACTATAAAAACGATCTCTTAACCGGCATCACCCAATCACTGGCCCCACCCCTCTAATTTATCCCGCAGATTTAATCTTCACCAGAGCACATTCTGTTAAAGGGTTACTCTCCTCAAAATCCTTCAATAAATACCACCTTCCTATTAATCTTAGTACAATTTTCAGTATGGTATTTTGGCTTCTCTTCTCACCTCACATCCCATAATTCCTATATGTACCTTATACTCCAGCCAAATAGGTTCCTTCCTATCACCTGTTCTCATATTCTGGCCATGATCCTTGTGATCTCCCATGGCCTGGAATGATTTCACTTCACTCACCTCTGTTGATATTCCATTCATTTCTTCAGGCTCATGTCAATCACAAGTAATGTGGAAATCTCGTGAAAACAGGAATCTTGTCTGATTCTCTAGTTTAACTCCACTGACCAGAACAGTGCTTGGCACAAAGCAGGAATTCAAGCAATAAATAAGCAAATAAGTAAAAATTAATTTGTAATTAAATAAAGGAACTAATAGCTTCCAAATATCCTTCTTGATACCCCAATTCTCTTTCCTTTTGAAATCATGTAAAACTACTTCTTCATTGTACTTAAGATCCCGCTGTACATCTGAGTTATTTGAGTTTTTATCTTTACTTCCTTGTCTCTTATTCATTTCTTATTTCCTGCATTTTATTTTACCTTGCCTTGAACTTGATCTCTGTTCAGTCAGCAATGGCTAAGTTAAACCAACCAACAGAGCTCAGTATCCCCACTTTGGAAATTGCATCTGCTTTGCATTTTTTTCCCCTGCAGGCTGGTTTACATAAGTATTACATGCTTAGAAGGAAAAAAAAAACTTCACTTAACAATGAACGAGGTAAACTCTAAGAAGTTAATTATTTAGTTCTCATTTTAAATGGTATATGTCTTGATGTATTTTCTTTGGGAATTTTGGATTTTTCTAGAACGTGTCTTTTTAAAAGAAGTAGGATTGACATACAGAAATAATCATTCAAAAAACTTGTGACTTTTGAAGGCAGACATGTATTATAAGCATTTTCCTACTTTGCCAGTGGTCTGTGATGGCCGATGCTATCGCTTCCTGGTTCTGATTCACCTTTGGGATTAGAGTTGATGCCAATGGAATTTTAGAACACCTCTCAGTAACTGCTGCTGGTGGTGGACGTGGGGAGACTAAATCTGAGAAAACTTCTTTCAGAGGAACAATGATGTTTCATTGAAGCTGTGTAGCCCTTATTTCCTCAATAGTACTGTAACTACCATGTCTAGCCAGGGGTAATATAGGTCAAATTATAGGCTTCTGCTCAAACTACATTCTGCACGGAGAATACTTTATATGTCAATTTGTAAGTGAATTTCTCATCTAATATACTAGAAAATCTAAACCACAGTTGATACTCTTATTTACCTCTAAGTGGCTATAATTTACATTATTGCCATTATAACACGTTACTGCCTTCTTGATTGGTTACATGGTGCATGGTTAGTGTCTACCTGCTGGCAATGAGGTCAGAAAAGTCTGGCCTGAGCTGAGTTTTGCTCTGTCTGTTAGAAATATTTTTCTATTTGAGTACTTTTCCATCTGAGAAACTAGAGTTAAACTTAAAAACACTAATAATAAATTATTTGCAAATACAATCTTCTCTATCCACTAAGAAGTCCTGTAATAATTACAGAGATTTACAATTCAATTCTCAAAACTAGAAGACATTTCTTGTAGGCTTTAAATAGTTGCATAAGGTAAGGACTCCAAAAATAAACACCAAGAAATCTGGTAGTTGTAAGAATATAAGATTAAGCCCTTGCAAAAAAATATACCTGGTAAGCATAAGCCATTATTGAGTAACTGGTTGCATAAAAACGGTAAAACATTTTAAAAATTGTATTTACAATAATTTTTCCTTCAACGCCCTTTAAAAATAGAAAAAAAAAATGTTATTTTGTTCCAGTAAAAGTGTAGCCATGGCAATTCATGTATGATGGTTTTCAGCATCGTACAGAGAGTAAATAATTTATAACTATCATAGTTTTTCCTGAGAAATGTATCTTAATTTAAAAAATTTACAGAGTAAAAATTTCATTGTATATAAAATGTATTATGGTCATTTAATACAAACCACAAAAATTTACCTAGATGAAGAAAGTGGTTCTAATTTTATCTTCTGTTTTATGAGGTTAAACAATGTTTCTCCTAGCGTCTACCTTCTATAGTGTAAGGACAAATACAAATTAAAAATAAGAGGATATATTCTACCTGTTGAAAATAAGGGAAGAAATTCCCCTCCTCTCCTTTTTCTCAGAGGTATACTTTAGAAAACTTGTGATTCTAAGTACTTTCTCCTCCCTTTGAAAAGCATATAAATCCTTTTGAAGACCAGATGGGTCTTTTGTCAGCTTTATGACCTAGGAATGTCTTTCTCAAGGACCTGGGAGTCATGCCTTTGAAAGGTAAACATCAAGGGAGATAACCTCCTGTCTCTCAGTGTCTGTGGGAGGGTAGGAGCCTAACTTTGGTGAGCGCAAAACTGCCTCTGGTCACATAGAGATGAGAAGTTTGTTTTTTCCTTTGGATAAAGCCAATCAGCTAACACAGGTGGTTACCCCGATTATCAGATAAAGTTAGGATGAACTGTGTGTAACAGTGCTGTAAAGTCTTCCTACTTGAGGACTAGTTTATTGTTTATCTCAAAAACATATGTGAATAGGTTGTATCTGCTCGGCTATATAAAAGCCTAAGATTTCTTTCTGTATTTGCAATCTGTTAGTGGATTGCCTGTGATGTCCATCACATTCTGGCTTAATGCTTACTCAATAAGAAAACTGTTTTCTTTCTCTATTACATTTGTAGAGAGGATTTCTGGATTGGGAAAAGATTTTGCTTTTAATTATATTTCCCCAACAATCTGTAAGTTATTAACATATATAGGTATGTTATTTCAGAGCAATGAATGTAATCAATAATTGTATTTTACAGGTTAGAATATATTTGATAAAGTCTTTAAAAATGACTGTTTCTGCTTAATGTTATAAACTGATTTTACTGTTGTTAAACTGAGAAATCACTGCCCTTTCAGAATTGGTATTTGTTAGATATTTTTGCATTCCTCTTCTTGGTTTACCGACTGGCACACTTTTGGTAATCTCTAACCTCCCTAGCCAACCATCTGTTACTGTACTAGCTCTTCAAGTTCAGTCTCCTAAGCAATTCCTTGAGCATTATTATGTTTCAGGCTATGCTTTATGTGCCCAGGGGCTGCGGGTACCAGACAAGGCAAGATAGTCATGGAGAAGAGGGTTCAGGAACCTGTCTTTTTAACAAGCCTCCTAATTCTGATACAGGTGGTATGTAGCCTACATTTTATGAAATTCCATTTATGAAATTGACTACCCTGCCTCTACTTCCTTCTACATCTAAACTCCTAAAGCTTAACATATCTATAGAAAATTGCTTAACGTACCTGGAAGTGAACAAGCTGGTGGCAATGAGGTGTATACAATGCTAACATGTTTAAAACTCCCCATCTAGAAACGAAGATAGAAGGAAATGCACCAAAAATTATATTTTGAGAGACATGGAGGTATATTTTCCTTTTACTGGATTCCAGGTATTTCACATATCCTATCTGTTCTTCAGTGCTCTGTAGCTCATATTATCTCTTTAAGGAATTTCCCCGATCATGGAAACCTGAAATCCTTGGCCCACGTCAGAATCCTACCATCACTCATTCATATTTCTTTTATTGTGTTTATCATAATACATTGTATTTTTATACTGTAAACTATTTGAAGGCAGGGTAAATTCTTATTTATACTTTCAACCTACGTTGAGTTGAAAAGCAGACACATGATGTATAATTAGGAGTAGTTAAATAAATGTATCTCCACACAAATTTGAATTTAAGCATTTCGTTGCCAGAAAAATTATTCAAAACTTTAAAAGAAAGCAAGAAGATGGACAGCACAATCTTTAAACATCCCACAGAAGCAGCAGCTGCCCTAAGATAGTCTAGGGATGAATTTGGTTCATCTCACGGTTTACTCTTCATCAAAGGTCCCAGCCTTTGCTTGCGAACTTATAGATTTTCTCCAGAGATAACCATAAAGATTGATGGCCTGTTAGATACTAATTAGTTTGTATCTAATTAACCAGTTAGTATGCTATCTTAACATTTCTTTATTAAATTGCCTATAAGACACGAATTTCTTAAATAATCCTTGAACTGATCACAGTATCACTACTTCCCTCATTAACTGAGTTAAACAGAATCTTTGACACAGTAATATTTGCTCGAGCGTAATGATTTTACCCCTTTGAAAGTTAAACTTTAACAGTAATACTTTTCTTATTAACAGAACTATTTCTGTTTTCAAACAGCCCTTAGAAGTTGGTTACATGTTAATAAAAGTTATGCTATTTTGAAACAGTTCCCTTATAAAAAAATCACAAAGTACACAAACAGTTTGATTTTAACTAGTCTGAATATTAGTTTTATTCAAACTAAAAATATCTTTAATGAGTTCTAAAATAGAGAATTTAGCATACTTCTTTGGATTCTCAATAATGGACTTATTTTAACAATTAACTTGCTAAGTCTAAGAAAATGTATCTGTCCTTAGCATTGACTTTGGATATTAATGGCCTGACAAATAATGTCCCTCAGAGAAATGAGTATTTTCTTTTTAACTAAGTCTTTCCCAAAGACACAGAAGGAGTTTTCAATGAGATTCATAAAATGCTATTAATAGGAATCATAGACCATGATCAACTCTCTTTAGAATTTTAAGGTGGATAAAGATCTCTGGAGAGCTCCTTTGTGCTTAAAAGTTTATTAGAATAATCTTAACCTTACGGTGGAAACGGGACAGCATGCTGCACAGCTGCCTGGGATGGAAGTATGGCTCAATGGCTCAGTGACTGGGATGGAAGTACTAATTTCCATGGACTGTCTTAATGTAAACGAACTTAGTAGCATCTCATTAAGTTAGTCTGTCTGAACTTTGAAAAACAAAAGAATTTTCAGATATGCATGCTTTCTAAATTCAACTCCTCAGCACAGTAGGAGAGCAGGCTTTGTCACCAGAGACATGGGGCAAATCCAGGCCTTGACACTTAACTCTCCATCCTTGGTAACCTTTCAGAACCTCAACGTCCTACCACATAGAATGGAGATACAAACCTGCATTTTAATGGATCCCCTGGGAGGATAAAATGAGAAAACTAATATAAATACCTAGTCCAAAATCTGATATACACAGGTCAGATTTACAACATAGCTCAGCTATTATTTTAACAAACTCCTTTGGCACCTGCTTTTTGACCAGCCCTAAGTCATTATTACTATATCTTAACGAAGTATGGATATCTAATATTTGAGAAAAAAATAGTCATTTTTTATTGTACCATTGGGAAATAAATTTATATTTATTATTGATAAGTCATTAACGAGAAGAAAATTACTCCTGAAAAATTAGTCTATCCCAGCTTAAAGACTTCTGTTGGTATTTCCAGCTTTATCTAGACATGTGATGTTGATTTAGTATCCAAAGAGGCTATTTAAAATAATTTACTTATAATTTATACCAATCACACTTCCAAAAAGGATTTTAGCCATCTGTTCTCTGAAAAGTTCAGAGTCAATCATTAGGGTCATTTGACACAAAATTTATTTAAAACACATAGAGTTTTTTTCTATTAAAATTGAATTACTATAATTTCAAGCAGTAGTTTGATTTCAAATTGTCAGCTACGTAACAGAGCTCTCGCCAATCTAGCTCAGACAATTGCTGAGGGAAGGCTGAGGCGATGCTTCTGAAGGAAGTGGTAGTGGGTGTCATGGGGGTAGGCCCGAGAGAACCCAGGGCAACATGGATGCTTTAGAACATGGAACACTCCCCCCAATGTCATTGTTGTCACAAGCCACCATAACCAAAGGGATTTTGTTATATACTCCAGGCCTGTTCTTGTTGGAGAAGGTTGTAAATAACTTGTCTAAAAAACAGACAATGCCTCCTGAATGGTCCTCTTACCCAGTACACTGGCCACAACATGGTTGAGGACCTCAGGGCTTCCCTCCTAAACTGTTCCAGCAGACTTCCAGCTGGTCACTCATTTCCATTTATCCTCTAATCCAATCTACTCTCTACAATGTTGTTAGCATTAACTACCACCAAACAAATATGATTATTTCACTTCCTTGCCTAAAAATCTATTCTGGAAAACTGAGCAAAAAATACACCCTATTTGCTTTAATACAATGTCAATCCTGCCTTTTGTCATTGGATATTGTTATGGGCTGAACTGTGTCTCCACAAAATTCACATGTTGAAGTTCTAACCTGGCCCAGTATCTCAGAATGTGACTGTATTTGGACATAGGGCCTTTAAAGAAGGGATGAAGGTGAAATGATGTCATACGTGTGGCCCTAATCCAACATGACTGGTGTTCTTATAAGAAGAAGAGAGTAGGACACAGAGAACACCCAGGCTGAGGGGCGAACAAGCGAAGACACAGTGAGAAGGTAGCCATCGGCAAGCCACCGAGAGAGGTTTCAAAAGAAACTACATCTGCTGATGTCTCAAACTTGGACTTCCAGACTCCAGAAGTGTGGTAAAATACATTTCTGTGGTTTAAGCTGCTCAGCCTGTGGTATTTTGCTAGGGCAATCTTTGCAAACTGACATACATGTCTTAAACAAAGAAACATTCACTAAGTTTTATTCCTTATGTATTACTGCATCAGTGAATTAGAATGCTGTATGTGTTTGATAAAGACCTTAATATACATTTTATTTAAGAAGAACTGAAATTAATATAAAATTGTAAGTAAATTTCCACTTTCTTTATCAATCAAAGAAATGCATACCAGAATAACATTGATTTTTACCACCTATGAAGATTTTTTTCCTTTTAATTATTTCTAATAATACCCAGTGTGATTAAAGAAGAGGTCAAATTCATTACTGGTGGCAGTCCTAATTGCTAGAACCTTTATGGAAAATGACTAAGAAAATTTTATAAAGAGATTTAACAAAAATGTAAAATAGACTGTGGCCCATCAATTCCAATGATTTATGGAAGTAATCTCAAAAATTGAGTCTCTGTGTGTGTATGTGTATATGAGGTTATGTTTCCTTTTCTTTACTGAAGTATTATTTATAATGAAAAATTAAAAGCCACCTACAAATGTGACCATGGTATATTAAGGATCACTTTAATCTTAACTCCGCCTGCCACACCTAATCATTTAAGCAATAACAACCTGCTGAAATGCCAAGGTCCTGTTCCCTCTATCCTTGTACACATGTATACACACACACACACACTTTTTTTTTTTTTGAGGAAGATTAGCCCTGAGCTAACTACTGCCAATCCTCCTCCTTTTTGCCGAGGAAGCCTGGACCTGAGCCAACATCTGTGCCCATCTTCCTCCACTTTATACATGGGACGCCCACCACAGCATGGTGTGCCAGTTGGTGCCATGTCTGCACCCGGGATCTGAACTGGTGAACCCTGGGCCGCTGAGAAGCGGAACGTGCGAACTCAACCGCTGCGCCACCGGGCCGGCCCCCACACACACATTTTTGGGATACTGATCTGTTAGGATCTTGCTCTTGAACTTGGCTGTGACCACAGATTGCCCTGCTTTGGGCCTTTCCAGAGTTGGTATTTGATATCTGTACTTTCCTTCGCCTTGGAATCAGCCTTCCTCTATGGACTCAGCTTTAGTATCTTGTGCTCCTTGGGCCTTGGGTTGTTTCAGTGAGTTCTTGCCTAAGCTATAGCTCTCTAGAAGCTATCCCCAAATCTATTCACTGAGTTTGTTGCCCAGCAAAGCTATTCTTATTTACAGCTTCACACTTTATAACCGTTACCATACCATATACTTTAACAACTTATAGCCATTAAAAATTATGTATTAAGACTATGTAATACTGTAGAAAAATAATTTAAAAGTTGCATAAACATAACTACATTTATATAATCAAAAGCCTAGGTGTTGGAAAAAAGACCAGAAGGAAATGAACTAAAATGTTAACAAGGTCCTTTGTCTCCTCCCTTCTTTCATCCTCCTGACAATTTGGAATCTCCTGAACGGAAAAGAGTATTGAAAAGCATAGGTGACCTAGGCAATTTGATATTCACCAAATATATATATCTCAAATCTACATCATTATATACATCATATACATATATCAAATACATCAAATGTACATGTCAAATATATACTAAATGTAAAGTGTGTGTGTGTGTATATATATATGAAATGCTAATTGATAGATATCTGCAGCAAGAGTAGTAATATTTTATACCTGCTGAATTTTGTCTCTGTATCCTGTAGGATTAGTTTCAGGGCAGGAAACACAAAGCCTCAAATTGAGGTAGTTTAGACAACATGAAATTTCACTGTTCCTTTGCCTAAAAATCAAGGTGGATGGTTTAGGGTTGATGTGTTTTTCTAAACGTCAGCTGCTTCTCTTGTTGCTCTATTCTGCACACCTTTGACCTCAAGGTCCATGGGAGTGGCATCTGCTTTTCCGACAGCTGGTTAGTGAATGGAGAATAAGAGAAAAAGGACCTTTTATACTGTCTTAAGAAGGATTTCTAGAAAACTCTATAGAACATTTTACATCGGCCAGAGCCTAGTCACACGTCTCTGTCTAGCTGTGAGGAAGCCTGGGCAATCTGGTCTCTATTCAGGATTGCCATGATCACAGCTAAATGTCTGTGCCTATAAAAGATACAGAGAAGAGTTATTGCAGAGAAAACTCACCATTTCTGGCATAGTCTCAAGAACTCTCCAAATGTTTAAATGTGGTTGTCAAATTGAAGTTGTGGAATTTTATTTTCTTCATGACAATTTTACCATACACTCTAAATTTTTCTTCTGCCTCCTGATTCTATTAACGTCTCCTTTGGCTTATGTCATCTTGATTTGAACTTATTATTTTAGAATTTTTTTCATTTTCTTCTCTCCTTCTTTAATGTATGCCTTATATAACTTGAATATTTGCTCAGAACCAGGAGTCTACGCCTGGGGTTTTGCTGTTGTTTCCTGAAGCCTGGAAAAGCACCCAGTCCACACAGGCACGCCCCGAGGTTCCAGGGCACTCAGTGCTCTGGGGCACGGCAGTACATAGATAAATGCCCCACCTCTCTTTCCTTTGGTGGGACAACTATGAGGGGCTCTTTAGAGGGTCCTCAGTGAGAATGAGCCCCTATTTCCCATAGTAGGAATCAGCTCACTAGCACACGTTTTATTGGCTTTTTTCCCTTTTTCTTTCACTCAGCCTACTTCTTAAATTTTGGTTCTTGGATAAACTATCTGCATCTAAATCCTCTTAAATAAACTATCTGTACCTAAATCCACACTTCAGGGTCTGCCATTGTCAGAACAAACACTAAGAGAGAGATTATCATTCTCATGTTTGGCTCGAGTTACCCCTGTGATTTCTGTCCACCACCTGCTGGTCTCACCACCGTTTCTTCTCTCCTGTAGTGAGTTGTTACCCAGTTTATTTTTCCCATCTCTCTGATGTTAAATTTTCACTTTGTGCTTTCATTCTCCTTGTCTGTGCCTCCTCTTCCCCGCCCCTTGTATTACACTCAGTATCAACATTGGGATTCCTGCCCTGTGTCTTCACACTTTGGTGCCTAATCTGCATGTGGTGTGGTGGAGAACAAATAACACTGATTAGCCTGAAACCTGCTGGCTATTGTATTACCTTACTAATAAGAGACACAAAACTTTGGGAGGAGGTGGTGAAGACAGGGCCACCAGCCAACTTGCAAGCTGGACCAGGCAATTGGAGGGTCCCCACCTTCTGCCTTGTCTTGGAATGTGTGCCCCGCTTGCCTTCTCCACTCCCAGAAACTGCTTCCAGGATACAGCCTTGAGATAGATGTGGTGATGAGACTCTCTGGACTGAGTACGTGACTGAACCCAATTAGAGCCTCCATAAACTTTAGGATTTGGTGAGTGGGTGTGGAGATCCACTCATCTTAAGTAAGTTCCTTTGCTTATTAAACCTGCCATCACCAATCTGGAGCGGTTTGCCTTTTTTTCAGTCTCTCCCTGCCCTCCGTGAAAAGGGGCCAGTTTCAGATTGCACCCAGGACGCTTCCAAGAAGTTTGCGACCCAACAATTGGTGAGCCAGCTAGAAGACCAAAGAAATGGGCCTTGGGAAAGAGGAATCCGAGAGGGAAATCCCACGTTGGCCGTCCTCCTCTGTGTGGGGAGGGGTGGCCCGGAGTTAGATGCTTGTGGACCACCATCTGAGGACAGAAACACCCTGAAAATACTGCTGCTTCAATGTGCTTGGTTGGGGAACTGTGCATAGCACACTGTGCAGAGAAATGAAACCAAGGGCTGCTGCAGAGGCTGGCCTCTACTGTGGGCCAATACCGACGCCCAACTAGAGGCCAAAGCTCAGGTTAGGGAGTTGGAAGAAGAGCTGAGATTAGAGAAGGACACGTGGTGTCCACTACTCTGGAAGCCCCAGGCCTGGCAGACAAGGTGGGAGCGCAGGACGATAAACTGGAAACCTTAGTGTGTTGCTTTGCAAAGTTAGGAAGACACAAGCTGCCTCCGATTAAGGTCCAAGCTCTTGTGACAAAGCCTGAGTGGGATGCTCAGAAGTGGAATCCCTGGGAAAGTGATGAAAATGAAGAGGAGGATGTGTGGTGATGATGAGGAAATGGACAAAACATCCAACCCCCAATACAACGGAAAATTTTAAATAGCAACTCCCCCAAGACTCCTAGGAGAAACTTGCATTTTTTCTCTGTTCCTTGATCTTGGGAATTTTATCAAGTCTTTGAAATGTAAACACCCCAGGAAATAATGTAAACATTGCCCACAAAGAATAAAGGAAAAAAAGAGGTTTTGGTTTTTTTAAACTACTTAAACAGTAAGAATGAAAGAAAATGTTTGTATAGGAGAATAAGATGTATGTTTTCAGTAGAAGAAAGTATGAGAAATGGAGAAGTACTTTTGTTGAGGGAAAGGCAAATAGAAATGTGTTTTTTGGATAAGGAAAGATATAAAGGACCTGTTTTTTTTTATATATAAAGGAATAAAGAAATTAATTTTGTCCTAGAGTAAAATGATTGTTCCAGAATACGAAAGGAAAAAGATAGGGCAAAACCTAGCTGGATATAGAAAGTTACAGAAGGTTTGTGAAAGTTGCAGAAGGTTTGTGGAGGGGAAATCTTGAGTGAGAAATTTTAGGTGTAGTCAAGCTGACTAAGATCAGAATGCATTTATTTAAGTAAAAGAGAAAAAAAAGAGAATTGTAATATCTTTAACCATGGCCATTTTTAAGTCCTGCCATTTTCAGACAGTTATTGTTTTACTCTGATGCTTTTGCAAAAGTGTTTCACCTTCAAGGTGCTTCATCTTCAAGGAGATTCATGGAAAGACTCTGACAAGTGCAAGTTTCTGATAACTAAGATCAATTTGCCTTCACATGGGAGGGACAATAATGGACTTTCCAAATGTTTCCCCAGTCTAACTGCACAGCCCCACAATATGTCATGGGATGGGAGCCCGAGACCTGTCTCTGCTCTATTTCTTGACATCGGTAATATGGGCCCGTTATACTGATGATATAACGTTAACATGTGAAGATTTCCCTCTGCTGCAGGACACACTGCAGGCTTTGCTGGAACATCTGAGAGGGAAAAGACGGTGGTGAACAGCCCCAGGCAGGGCCACAAAGTTTTGGGAGTCATCTGATCAGGTTAAGATGCGCATTCTCCCAGAAGCTGTGTTTGACAAGATGAAAGCCCGTCCAACCCCTAAGAATGCAAAGGATATAAAAACTTTTGTAGGGATTTGGGGGTTTGGGAAGACTTTTATTTCCCACTGGGCACAGTGCGTCTGACTGACTCTTATGCCACCTGATAACGAAAGGGCATATGTGGGACTGGAGGTCAGAACGGCAAGCTGCCTTGGAGAAGGCAAAATTACTAGTGAAGCAGCTTAGAGCTCTGGGCATCTCCCAAGCAGGGCTACCATTTGAGTTAGATGTGTCTGTGACTCTGGAAGGTATGGATTAGGGACTGCGGCAGAGACAAGAGGAGAGGAGAGTACTCTCCTTCTGGAAGGGGGTAGAAGCCCGACATACCACCATAGAGCAACAGTTCCTAGCAGTGTGCACTGCGCTCCTCCAGGTGGAGCCTCTCAGGAAGCAATGAACTTGAAAGGCAGCAGCCAGTGGGCTGAGCTCAGAAGGGTGTGGCTGGTGATCACTTATGAACCCTGGCCATTATCCTTTTACAATGACAGTCGGGCTGTTCTAAAGGGATTAACCCTAGGGCTTAGACAATGGAAAACTGAGGGGTGGATGCTCATAAATAAGCCCTTGTGGGTTTAGGATATGTGGAAAGACATTTGGTTCTTCTGGAAGAGCCTGAGGCAATCCTTACTGTCTTCCACATCCTGGCTCATAAGGCAATGACACCTCCTGGCGATCAGGAAGCTGACGCCTTAGCCCAGGTATGAGCTGGAGCAATTGACCCTTCAGTTGGTAGAGCAGACTGGGTGCACAGGAAGAGTGGCTACCATTGCACCAGGTGAGATGGCGCGTTGCTAGAGATGCCGGATTGCCCTTGAAATTCAGAGACTTGGTTAATGCGGTAATACGTGTCATGTGTGTTCTAAACAATACCTGAGGCAACTGCCAAAGGAGTCTGAGGCCACCCATCAGAGTTTCCAAATGGTGAGGGATTGGCAAATTGATTATATTGGCCCCCAATATGCCCTGGTTTGTGTGGACACTGTATTTGGCTTAACCCAAGCCATCCCTAGTCGCTGCACAAACCAGGCTGCCACTATTAGGGGATTAGAGAAGCAGAGTACCATGTACAGATACCCTCACCAAATAGACAGTGATCAAGGGTCACATTTCAAAGGTCAGGATGTGCAAGACTGGGTAAAAGAACATGACAGTAAATGGAAGGTCCATCTCCCCTATAACCTGCAAGCAATAGGATTGGACAAAAGGAAAAGTGGAATAGTAAAGGAGCAGATTAAATTACTAACAGGTAAAACCACCTTGGGTGGGTGGGCTAAAGTACTTTCCAGGCTTTAATACATTTGAATGATCAATCAGCAGGGCCTGTTGGCCCACATGCCAGCCTGGGGACCCCTGCCGAGACACCCAGTGCTGTAAAGGTATGGAAGTTGACGGAAACAGGCACTGTTCTGACTCATCCTAGAGCAACATGCTGTGCTGCTGAGAACATCAAGCCCCATCACATTTGGGGACAGAATATCTACTGGAATTTGCAATAGGACATCCCACCAGGATGGGTGAGTTACTTCACATCCCCTGGTGAGGGGGAACTATTCAATCTCCACTGGGATCCCACTGTCCTGCCACAAGCTGAATCTACTGAAACACACTATGCCTAGAATGGAACATGCAGAGAAGGTGGGGGTCCTGGTCTGGTACATCCGATACCTAGTCCATCTCTTGACACCTGATAGTGCTGCCTCCCCTGGCCAACATATGTGGTATGTACGACCAGATCAAATTCTAAAGCTGCCAACCACCCTCTCTGCAAGGCCAGGTGGGCACATTCTGTTTCCTACTGGTACTATCATTTGGCTGTCATGTTTGTTCCCTCCATTGGCCTGGAGGTCATTATAGCACATATAGTAGCCCTTACTAAATTCACCCAGCAAGCCTTAAATCATAGCCAACAAAGCCTGTCCTTACTGAGCACAGAAAGGTCTCTAAGGAGAAAAGCCATCCTCTAAAATAGAATAGGCTTGGACATTATTACTGCCTTGCAAAGAGGCACCTGTGCTATTATCCAAACAGAATGTTTTGTGTTCATACTTGATGAGTCTGTTAATGTGTCATCTTTACTAAATCACATGAGGACATGAGTGAACAACCTGAGGGATCCAACCACCAACGTAGGGCACTTAGTAAATCAATGGTTCAGATCACAGGGCTCTTGGCAGAAAAAGCTGTCACTGATTTTGAGAATTATTGTCTTAACCTTTCTCTGCATGTGCCTGTATTGTTGCTGTGGCATCTGCCTCCAATGTGGCTAGACAGCCACCAAATGAGCCACCTCCATGCCAGTGAACCCCTCGCTGACCGCCTAGGACATGTTGTGGAAGAGGGGGGCACGAGAAATTGTAAGAGTTGGTCAAGAGGGTGGAGTGTTGGAGGAGGTCTTCAACAACATGTGACCAAAGTTGACCTGTGAGCTGGACCAGGGCAATTGGAGGCTCCCCACTCCTGCTGCTGTCTTTGGAATGTGTGTCCCACTTGCCTTCCCTCATCCCAGAAGCTGCTCCAAGGATACAGTCTTGAGGTAGTAATATGGTGATGAGACTATCTGGACTGAGTACGTGACTGAACCCCGTTAAAACCTCAATATCAACTTTTAAGATTCTGGTGGGTGGGGGCAGAGATCTGCTCATCTGTGGCCACCCAAGACGAGCCTTGTATGTAAGTTCCCTTCCATATTAAACCTGCCCAACTACCCGTCTGGAGTGTGCTGCCTCTTTCTTTGGTGTCTCCCTACCCTCCGCATACGGGGGCTGGTTTCACATTCACCCAAGAAGCTCCTGGGGAGGTGGTGTCGCAACAAAAGCCTCCTGCATTTTTACCTTTTTTTTTTTTTTTTGCCATAATCACTTACTTATCTTTACCCAGGGCAGATGACTGAGTTCGAAAGAAGTTCCCCAAATCTTTATGAACCTGTTTAAATGCCTCATGGTTTTAATTTACCTGAAAATAGAAGAATATTGTTGGATATGATGAAAAGCTTGTATTACAGTTGCTTTATTTTGAAAGACAATTGTGAAGCATTTCTTGTTTTAGAGGTCAATTTTATTTTGGAGAGTTTCCTTTGCTTCTTAGGCTTTTGGAAGAAGATAGATTTGGCAGGTTTCTTCCCAGATTACTGAGTTGCTGTGTAGTTTTGTAAAACCATCATATTTTTTTCTTCTGCTTTTCCCTAGGTGTACAGGTGTATTTTCTGCAAAGACTTCAATAGCAGTGACTTTTAAGACTTGCAGGTACTTAAAGAGGTCAAGGCACACTCCTGGGATTGCCGGAGGTGGAGTGCGGCCAGCACTACAATGCAGCAATTTTGTCAATCCTTCTGTGCTTTCACACTTAGTGCTGCCAGAACATCTTGGGAAGAAACAGTTTTCCTGTCCAGAATATGAGAACAACTATAAGAGGCAAGTCCCTGGCTGTCTTCAAATGTTGTGCTGATGAGCATGACTCCAGTCTTGCTTTGGGACATGTTTAATAATATAATATAGTAATTCCAGTAATGATAATAGTGCCAAATAGACTTTCATTAAGTGACAGGCCTTCCTGGGGGTACCCACCTCCTATTTTCTTTTTATGACTCACGGATTCCAGTAATTTTCTAAATTCTATCTTTCAGAAACTCATGGAAAAAAATTTATGCTGGACAAGTATTGGATATAAAGCATACTCATTCTTTCAACTTACGTAGTGAAATGACTACATCAATTGACTAAAAATAATTTCAAAATACAGCTTTCACTATATA
This sequence comes from Equus przewalskii, assembly GCF_037783145.1. Classification (NCBI taxonomy): domain Eukaryota; kingdom Metazoa; phylum Chordata; class Mammalia; order Perissodactyla; family Equidae; genus Equus; species Equus przewalskii. Next base: position 55,587,507 of record NC_091849.1, read on the forward strand.
GGTTAAAAGACTGATTAAACCTTTCTCTTAAATTTCCACATCTTTTTAATGATGCTCCTTTTTATATGTCATCAACTTAACTACAACGATAGCTTAAAAATTGTCACAAATGATCAGCTAGCATTCATGATAAGGAATAGGCATGGATAGTCAAGGAATAAAAAACAAATCAAGGCTGGCCTCACAGCGTTATTTTCTTTCCATGTCTCTTCAAAATAATCTTCTGTGGATTCTGATAGAATCTATCATGAACCTTTCCATGGATAATGGAAAATATAACTATTTATTACATATTTTAAAGATAACAATGGAAATTATCACAACACTTTTAAGAAAAAGCCATGTGAGTAACATACTGACCTTGCTGCCAGAGTGAACCTAGTGCCTTCTATACACAGAGCTTCCTTTTGTAGCTTCTGGAATTGATCGAACAGTAAGATCTCATAAACCTCAAGCAGGGCAATGCTGATGTGATTATAAATCATTTGTGGCAACTCCTGCCCTCTGCAATACTCTACAATTCTTGGTATCCAATAACCTCCTCATTAAACGATAGAATACAACATGATGTGAATTTTTCACTGACAGTAAATGGGGCACTTCTATGTATATGACAAATCCATTCAACTTGCTAAATGTGTTATTTAAACTTTATAGTATGTTATGCCATAGTATGATAAAGTATGTCATAATACATCATCATATCATGTTATATTTTAATTGCGTAACATCTGAAAAATTCTAGAGTCAACAAATACTCGTAAGTCAAGTAAGTCATGGACTTACCATGAAGAATTAAATGCATTCAAAACTGGCACCATAGCATGGGTTTAAATTAACCATATTGTCAAATGACCGGACTTATTTGGTTGATTTTCCTATCTTTGACACCACCAAATGAGCACCTCCGAAGCACTTGTTCCTACTCCCTATTCTACATTCCCTTTGATAGCCATTTATATTTAAAAGAGTTAATAATTTACTTCTAAGAGTCTGCTGCAATTAAAAAAACAAAAATCAATATAATATAATCCAACACTTTTTTTCTTGATGATCTAAAAGGGCTAAATTTACTCAAAAGAGAATATATTACTCAATATTGAATTTTATTACTTCATTCTCTATTTTTATCAACTGAGCAATTTAGAATCTTGTATAATATTGTTTGCTATTTTTCAATATTAGTTTTTTCTATATACTACCTTCAACACCTACCCTATAACTTTGAATTTTAGCTAAAATTTTTATTTTTGACCCTCATAAAAAATGTAAGCATTTGAAATTTTATGGAAAGGCATGCATTTACACTATTTTATTGTAATAGATGGTATCAAGATCATCTCTTATCTTACAAAAAAAATAGTTTCCTGGGAAAAAATATTTGCAAACAATATATCTGATAAAGGGCAATATTCTAAATATATAAAGAACTCATACAACTCAACAGCAAAAAAACAAATAACCCAAATTAAAAAAATGGGCAAAGGATGCGAATAGACATTTTCCCAAAGAAGATACATGAGAGGCCAACAGGTACATGAAAAGATGCTCAACATCACTAGTCATTAGGGAAATACAATGAGACCCTGTTAGATCCTGTTAGATCCTGTTAGAATGGCCATCATCAAAAAGATAAGAGATAACAAATGCTGGCATGGACGTGGAGAAAAGGGAACACTTGTGTGCTGTTGGTGGGATTGTTAATTTGTACAGCCACTACGGAAAACAGTATTAAGGATCCTCAAAATATAAAAAATATTCCACTTCTGGGTATTTATCCAAAGGATACAAAAATACTAACTCAAAAAGCATCTGCATCTCCATGTTCATAGTTGTATTATTTGAAATAGCCAAGACATGGAAACAATGTAAGTGTCCATAGACAGATGAATGGATAAAGATGTTGTGCTCTCTCTCTCTCTCTCTCTGTGTATATATACACACAGTGGAATATTATTCAGCCACAAAAAATGAGAAAATTCCACCATTTGCAACAACATGGATGGACCTTGAAGGCATTATGCTAAGTGAAATTAGACAGAGAAAGACAAATACTGTATGATCTCACTTACATGTGGAATCTAAAAACAACAAAAACCAAACTCATAGAAAAAGAGATCAGACTTACGATTACCAGAAGTGGAGGCTGGGGGAAGGGAGACAGGAGCAAGGTGGTTAAAAGGTACAAACTTCCAGTTAGAAGGTGCATAAGTACTAGGGATGCAGTGTACACATGATGACTACAGTTAGCACTGCTGAACGATAGAAAGTTGTTAGGAGAGTTAATCCTAAGAGTTCTCACCACAAGAAGAACTTTTTCTTTTTTTTCTTTTTATTGTATGTATATGAGATGATGGATGTTAGTCGACCCTATTGGGGTAATCATTCCATAATATATATAAATTCAGCCATCATACCATATGCCTTAAACTTATACAGTGATGTATGTCAATTATTGCTCAATAAAACTAGAAAATAAACACAATTTCTTCCTACTTTACTGTATCTATTTTACAACACGCTGGCCATATGAACTTCCTAAAGGCCAAAGTTTTGCTTCCCTTTTACTGAAGTCTGCAAAGAAATAAAATTTACCCCAATTATTTTTTGTCTGTAACTAAGGAAATCATTACACATAAATATTTGAGATTAAGTTTTCATATTCAAATACATCGTCTCTAAATTACTAACTTTATAATGTTATAGATAATAGCTAGTTTCTACATAAGAGTTGTTATCGGCCAGATTCTCTAGGAATTCCTATTTTCTAGGAATATATACAAGTGACATAATTTATTTGATCAATATTCAACTCACTGAATAGTTGCAAATATACTGTAATGTATAAATTTAAAATTATGTCTAGATGTAGATAAAGCCTAAAACAGAGAAAAAAATAAAAGTTATTCCCAGAAATACCATGGATGAGAAATTCAGTGAAAGCCTTTGTATATATTAGACCTAAACATGAGAGATAAAATATATTTTAAAATAAGTATATAGGTGAGCAGATATAGAAATAAAAGAATTCCTCAGGAGCCTCAAATGATTAGAAAGTGTGATTCCAGAAAAGTTAAAAAGCTTTGTGGTCAAATTTTTCCTCGGAATATCTACTTACCCATGCTGCCTAATGCTTGATTTTTAATAGGCTGCAGACAAGCCTGGGGCAGGAGATATAGTATCTTTAGCACTAAAAAGGTAAAAATCAGGTTAAAAACGACCATAAAATGGTGGAACTCCTTTTAGGATGTCACATTAGTGGGTAAGTAGGAAAGAATTCATCTAACAGAGCAAACGAATGGAAATATTGCTGAGTAAAGCTGAAAAGAAAAGGTGTCCCATTCATACAAGGTTTGAGCCTAGATTCATCATATCGAACGGCCCCAAGCCCCTCAAGCCAAAAATTTGGTTAAAAGTCATCCCATTTGGTGGTGCTCCCATAAGCCTGGAAGGTTTGAACGTACATAACTTTGGACTTTAAAAAGAGGACTCAATGTTGTTCCAAGGATTCTCAGCTCACAATTCATTAAACACATGCAAGAATAAGCCATCAGGACTATGAATCACCATAAACATCAAAGTAGAGAGTAATATTCAGAAAGACTGCATATATCAGAATTACGGAGAGGATGCGTGTGTGTGCTTAATATGTTCACATACAGAAGAGGGTCATTGAGAAGAAGGAGCAAGGGGCAACAGAATTTGACTGAACTGAAATACAGAATTTTTATAAATTTAAGACATCTTAATTAAAAGAAATCAAATACCAGATTAAATAAAGTAAACTGAAACAAGGACCTGAGGAATTACACACATTCTTGCAAATGAGAGGAACAAGGGTCAGTGTTTCAGAGACAAAGAGAATAAGCAAGTTCAGTGTATTATAATCAACGTTTGAGAATGACATAGCAGACGGAAGGAGAAAATGAAATTTTTGAAATTATAAGAGCTTCTAGAATTTATGAAAAATGTTATCCCACAAGTTTACTAAATATTAAACATCCAAAATTAGAGCAAATAACAACAAATCCCACTTAGACACTTCATAGTGAAAACAGTAGTAAGTCAAAGATGAAGAGAAAGTCTTAAAAGCAACCAGAAAGAAACAGATTGCTACAAGCAGAAATTCCAGTCAGGCTGATTTCTCAGTAACAATAATAGAAACAAGTTACTCAAGATAATCATCTTCAACATGAGAGAAAACATTTGGTGACATAGAATTCTATACCCAGTGAAAATATCATTCAGTGATTCAGTGAACAAGGGCAAAATAAAAACGTTTAGACAGATAAAAACTGAGAGAATTACTATTAACAGACTGACAAAATGAGCTTTAAAAAATTTATTTTAGACGGGAGAAAATTTATACAAACAAGAGGGTTTAAGAGCAAGAAAACACGATGAAGTCAGGAAAAAGGAAACAAATGGATAAATCTAAAGAAAAACTGGTATATGAAACGATAGATTCAATCTCTACATTCAGGAGTAAACTGAAAAATTACTGGATAATAGCATACAATTTGAGAGGAAGATTGGAATTAATTCATTTTGCGTTCATTGTGTTATGCAGGATCAGGATTAAAATATTGATAGATTGCTTGTTTCGTTAAGTTACATGTAATGAACATAAGTCCAAATTTATGGGCCCAAAGAGTCTTCGGACCAATTATTAGAATTAGTAAGAAATTTCATGATATTGCTGGAGATGGTACTAATACACCAAATTTAATTAAACTGCTATACAAAATTAAACATTTAGAATAACTAAATTAATAATTTAAAAAAATTAAATGTATTAAAGCAACAAAAAATATAAGATGCCTAAGCCAAAAAGATGTGAAAGACATATAGAAAAACATGAAACTTTTTGAAGGGAATTAAGGAAGAGCTAAATGAATAGGGAGATATGCCGTGTACCGGGACAGGACACTCAATCTCATAAAGATGTTAATTCCTTCCCAAATAATATATCAATTCAATTTATATGAAGGAAAACAGGACTAGGGAAATCTAAGATGGTCCTGAGGAGAGAGAGGAAACAAGAGGCCTTGCATGACTAGATTATCAGGATTTAATTAACAAGCTATGAAAATTAAGTTGGTGTTATATAGGTTTGTAGAAAGAGAAATAGAGAGCGGAGAGCATGGAAATTGATCTGCACATATATAAAAGCCTGATATATAAAAGAGCTGGTATCACACACTTGTGGGGAAAGAACAGACTACTCAATATATTGCACTGATTGAATTGGTAATCCATGAGGAGAAAAAAACGAAGCCTAAATCTCTTCAGATACCATACATAAAACATGTTCCTGGTCAATTAACGTGGAAGGAAAAACAATACCTTTGTAAAAGAAAAGTTATGGGAAGATTTTTATTACCTCAGAATAAGAAAGGATTCCCTATATAAAACACAAAAATCACATTCTGTTAAAGGAAAACTGATCAATTCTACCACATCTAAAGAATAAGCTATATTCACCAAACATCATAAGAGAGACTGAAAAGATGAACCAAAGACCAGGGCATGATTTAAAAAACAAAGATATGTGACAAAAGGTTAATATCTAGAATATATTAAGGACTCTTATAAATAAACAAACTGCAAAAGACAACCCAGGAGAACAACAGAAAATTCATGCAAGCATTTCCCAAAAGAGAAAAGAGCAATGGCCAATAAATATATGAAAATCTAACAAATCTCATTAGTCACCATAAAAATGCAAATTAAAACCACAATAAAATTTGATTTCATATTTGATTAGCTGGCAAGAATGTGGAGTAATAAGGACTATAATAATACACTAGGTAATTTAGTAAATCTGCTTCGAAGAACAATTTATCTCAAAAAGTTGAACATTCTTATCCCCATGGCCCAGCACCAGGAAGCAAGCACATCAATGCTCATGGCAGCATTGTTCAGAAAAGCAAAAAATGAGAAACAATCCAAATGTTTACACACAACAAAACGGATTTTTAAAATGCTCATGTATTTATTAGTGAAAATGAACAAGCTACAACTACCTGCATCAGTATGAATAAACCTTAAAATTAAGAATTATGCATAATTCTGAGTCCCTTTTTATTGTTTAAAAAGAAAACTAAACAATACATTGTTTTGAGATATGCACATCAATGATAAAAAAAGCAAAGTGATGATTATCATTTAGTTCAGAATATTATATCTGAAGGGGAGTTTGGGGGGATATGATGGAAAGGGGAATCTTCAGACTAGCAATGTTTTTGTTTTTAATCTGTATGTGTTATGTGTGTTTATTTCATGAATATTATTATTCTTTAAATTGTACATAGTGATATAAACTCACATATACATGAAACTTTTCACAGCAATAATGAATAATGAAAGCAACTGTTAGGATAATGGGATTATCACGTTTTTAATTTTTGAAAATTGCCTTTGATTATATAATATTGTTTTTATATTAAATGCCAGAGGAATTGATTCATTTGTAGGACAATTTTCAGATAAGAAATAGTAACTAACATTCATCACATATATACACAAAAATGACTTTAACAATAAATGTCTTCACCAAAAGTAAACGCTGAGAAGTAATTTTTTTCCAAGAAATCAATATTTGACACCTTTTTTCACAACTTGCCTCATTTGCAACGTTTGTCAATATTGTATAAGAATTCATCCTGATTAAATGGAATAGCTGGCAGATCACACACAGAAGTAAACTCTAATTTAGGTCAGGAATTAATTGATGTTATTTAGCTCCCTTCTACCTAAATGTGTATACTTTTTTCCTCCTTCTAGACCAAAACTAGTAATTACTACTAAGCAAATACTTTATTTATCTAATCAGTGACAAGTCAATATTTGGTTAGGTGCCTCTTTATTCTTTGTGTCTCCACCACAATGTTGACCCTGGTAGAGAAAGTTGTCACACAAGAATACACAGCTCAACACAGATGCCAAGATGAGCACCTCATCTAGATGCGTCTGAAAGATCTCAGTGATGAGAGTGGAACAGATCTGAAGGAGCACATGTGAACCACTGAGGGAACTAGGTGCAGGTTGACCTAGATGTGTGTGGCACAGCCTCCCCAACAACACCGCAACCCCGTGTCGGCCAGGAGTCTAGTCAGAACCCCTGATGCCCTGATTTAAAAGCCTCCTGGGATTTCTTATCTATTTCTATCCCTTAGCAGGAATTCCACATCTCTTTTCAATTGTTTGGCTAGACTGATGCAAGTTACACTTACCTGATTTTTTATTGACCACTTATTATTTGCAAAATAATGTAGTAAATAAATAAGAAAAGCCCTAGACTGTCCTCAGTGGGGCTTGCAATCTAGCAGAAGAGACAGGCAAGCATGTAATTAACTACCTTAAAGGCACACTGAACCAACCAACACTTTTTAAGGTGTTGGTTAAGGAACAGAGGTGTGAATTCTGAGTTGGGGACCTGAAAAGTTGAGTAGATCACTTCATGTGTAAATGTATGTGTGTGTGTGTGTGCTTGAAAGGTAGAAAGGATTACATTCAGAATAAAGGCAGGGAGGTGTGAAAATGCACATAATGTTCTGGGACAGTAAACAGATCAGGCTGAATCTAGGGTTTACAAAGTCAGGGTGTGGGGGAAAATGATGCAGGAAGTCAAGCTCACCCATAAACAGCCAGTCTCAGGGTGAACAAAAACACCTTACCATATAACACGCACGTGTAGGTGCCAATCAGTGAAGTCCTTTCCATCTGTTTCACTCAGACGGCACTCTTGCCTGAAGGTGATGCGATTCAGAAATTGACAATCCACACTGTCAGAACTGATTCAGGCTTAACTCTGAGAAATTGGTTGCAATTACATTTCTATATCTTGCCTGTCCTTCACAGACCAGAGGCAGCCTGGAACAAGGAACTTCCCACATTCCCATGAAGGGTTAGATCTGTCCTTCCACTGAATTGTGTCATGACTCTAACATGTCATTAAAATCAAGTTGCTAACAGGCATCAAGCACAAACAGGACTTTCCATCCTCTCTTGTCAACCTGATAATTATTTTCCTCTCCAGGCCCATAATAGTTAATTTTACATTACTTTATTTCTGAAGTCAAATTAGCATATTTGGTTATAACTTTCCAAATCCAAATTTAATTCTAATCACCTTATTATATTTATTAGATTATATTCTTTTTTTTGTCACATGCTGCACAGTTCTCATTTTTCCTGCTGATCCTCTGTGCAGTCAGGATAATCATCAAAGACTCAGGTCTATTCTCAGATGTAGAAAAAAAATGCCAGAGAGGAAGACATTGTTTATTTATTTGTTTGTATACGTGGAGTATCCTAGAGCTGGAGTAGTTGACAAATAAATGACCACCTTGAAAGATTAGGTTTTGTAACCTGTTCCAATTTCTCACTTTATGGCCTTCGAACCATTACCTTGAAATTCAGTTGTTCCCTCTCTGCCTAACTGATTGCTGAAGTCTCTAAGTGGCCTTAATGTCAAATCTACGGTGCTAAATTTTATAACAAGATCAATTTCCACAACATTTTTACTGCCAAATACATTTTTTAAAGGACACATTAAATTTGAGTCTGTCTGAAGCACTTGTTTCCAGAAGAAAACAAGCAGCACCCTTATGTGAATATTTATCTGACAGCAGCTTACAATACCAGATTATTACAAATGGCAGGGACACAGCACGACCAGTGAGGTGACACAGGAGAATTTATCATCAGGAGTAGGTAGCTTTATAGAAGATTGGTATTACTGTACCTACATTCTCCTAAAAAAAAAAAATGAGGATCCAAGCTCATTCATCATTTAGCAAGACACTCACCTGCACAGTGTGCCTCTGCTACCCAGTCTTCAGAAGCTCTGCTGAAATGAGATTTTTTTTACTTTAACGTATTTAGCTGTTGGTGAGCAATTTGGCAGTGTGCTGTAGCAAACATGTATCTTCAAATTAAAAGGGCAGGAGGGGCTTGAAATGAATGTAATTCGACGCAAACTGCCATCTCTGAGGACTGATGGAGTAAATTCGATATGGTTCTATGTAATGTTTTATCCCTTCTCTTTGATATGGCAGCTCCTATAAGAAAAGACGTGGCCTCAGGGAATTCACACAAGCTGAAATTCCAGGGTCTTCTTTTTGTCACCATTGCAGAACTATGTTTCTTGTAAATTTTATTCTGATACCTGTCATGGGATAAATATAAAATACAGTGGATGCTGCACAGCAGGCCAGGAGGTAGCAAGCTACGGCCTATGGCCCAAATATGGCCCTGCCACCTGTTTTGGAAGTAAAGTTTTATTGGAACATAGTCACTAGCATTCATTTGCATATTGTGTATGGCTGCTTTTGTGCTACAATGGCCAAGTTGAGCGGTCTTGACAGAGACTATATCTCTTGCAAAGCCAAAAATGTTTACTGTCTGGCTGTCCACAGACAAAGTTTTCTGAACTCTGCATTGGACCACGAGTCTTGAATATTCTCTAGATGTCCTGGTTCTGGTCTGCCTGAAGGACCCAAAGGGACAGGAAGAAAGGTAGGGAGCCAGAAGCGATGGAAATACCTAGAAAATACATTGAGATAAAGACAATTCCACAATTCCTATAGAGTATCTTTTAAATGCTTTCCTGGGAGTGCAAATAGAAAATTCAATGGAGGATATATGAAAGAGAACCTTTTTAGTAATCAGAAAGTTCTGGCTTTACCCCCTCTGCCTTCCCTGCATTGCACGTGGGCCGTGTGCTTTTCCCCTTTGAGTCAGCCCCTGTTCAGCCCCTCAGGGTTCCAGCTCCCCCAGACCCACCCTACTCTCCTGAGGGGCTGCAAGAGGTCCTGCAAGCAGAGAAGTAACTTCTGACACATAAGAAAGTTTAAACTACTACACAAAACAAAACAAAAAACTTGTTCCTCACTATTATGCAACTGGAGCAAGGGCTAAAATTGCCTTTGACAGATGGGTGCCACCAAAAAAATTGTGTAAAAACTACTGTGTTATAGACATATTATGTTTAAAACATAGAAAGTGGTTCAAGTATTTGGCTGAAGAGAAATCTGTAGTCATTACATGACTATGTCATATTATTTTGCTTATAGTAAAAAAACGAATGCCATTGTTCGCTTCTAAATCTTCTTTTAATCTCATTTAAAAATGGTGGTTTTCATAAATAATGTTTAAAATGTTTCCTAACTGAAGCTTTTATCATGATGTAGAAAAACTGAAAAACAAGATTTATAGTAAAAAGAAGTATGATAAAGAAATAAAATTGAGGGTCTGGAGATGTTGGTCTAAGGGTACAAACTCCCACCCATAAGACAAATAAGTTCTGGGGACTTAAAGCACAGCATGATGATTATAATTAACAATAGTGTATTATATGTTTAAAAGTTAAGAGAGTAGATCTTAAATGTTATCATCACACACGTCAGAAAACCATAATTATTCGAGGGGATGGAGGTGTTAACTAACCTTATCGTGGTACTAATTGTTTTGCAACATATACATGCATCTAATCAACATAGTGAACATCATATACCTACATATATTATATATCATAAGTATCTCAATAAAGCTAGTAAAAGAGAAACTAATTCCATTTTTATAAATTTGTTAAAAAGACATGTTTTTTAGAATAAATGATTTTCAAGGTAGAAATAAATAATATTGAATAATATTCTATTTTTAGATTACCTAAAATGTTTTGCATAATGACCAGAATTCTGGAATTCGCTCCAGAGTTTGGTCTAATTAATTTACTATATCTTCCATAATGTTTCCCATTGTCCCTCTTTTCTCTTCCACTCCTATGGAAGATTTACATAAGCTTTCAATGGCACTTCTGCCTCTGGTGTCTACCTGCCGCAGTCGCTGCTGACACGCACAGCCACGTTAATCCTCAGGTCTCAGAAACGTTCAACCAGTTTCCACTAACAATCAACTGAATGATTACATTCTCTTCCAGGCTTTTTTGTCCACAGCTCCTTATTATGCTGCCCCAATTCATCTTTCAAGCCTCCCCACAAGTCCTTAGTTTTATTTGTTCATTAAAGACTGGTAGATTTACTAGGTGTTTCCTTTGACTATTTTACTCATTTCTTTTCTATTCATATCACTTGCAACTAACAGACCAGATGACATTTTTGCTAGTTACCCCAGAGATAGCAGGGCAGGGTGGATGGGAGCCAGACTGCTTGGTTTGAAATCCCAGGTCTGCTGCTTGTTACCTACCTGGATGATGTTGGCTCAGCAACTGGATCTCCCCCTGCATGTAAGTTTTCCTGCCTAAGCAAGTAATAGTACCTAACTCATAGAGGTACCAAGAGGATAACTAGAGTCCATGTGTGTAAAGCACATAGGCAAGCACCTGCCATGTGTGAAGTACTCTACCGTTGTAGCTTGGAGCCTGTGAGCACCGCCCTTGGACTCTTACTTGTGAACACCAGCCCTGCTGCTAATTGATTAGGTAACTTTGGGCATACCACTTACCCGCTTTAAGCCTCAGTTTCCTCTATTGCAAAATGGGAATAATATCAACATGATAAGGTTGTTGTAAAAATTAAATGTTGAAGGTAAAGAACTTTGCATAGTGTCTGGCTCATAATAAATACTTAATTGCATTAGTTGCTTCTATTATCAGTATCATTATTATTATTACCATTGTAGGGATTTTTTTTTTTTACTACTTTTAATATTCTAGACTTCAAAAGAACTTGAGTATGTGTCTAACTGCCCCAGTCTTTTCTACCTCAAGTACTATAAAGTTGAAGATTATTGGTTGCTTTTCCCCTAAATTTCTATATTTTCACTATATCAAATAGCATTAGAACTAATTAGTTCTTTGACTTTTCTGAGTGGAAGCAAAGCAAATAAAAATATTACAGATATGTTTAGATTAATGGGATTTCCAGCAGGTGTCACAACTACTTTATACTCAGTTATGAGGTACATCAGGAAAACATCAGCTTATGTAGAATAATGAAGTCTTGAGTCCACCCTCACAGTTTATACTTTGCCCTGAACCTGTGAGTTTTGTTCTTTTGTCCAGATGTGTTACCGGTTGCCCTTTTAAAGCCAGGAGCTTTGTCTGTTATGTCTTTATATCCAACAAGGTGTTAGTTTGTTTTTTGTTTTTTTTAAGATTTTATTTTTCCTTTTTCTCACAAAGCCCTCACGTTCATAGTTGTGTATTTTTAGTTGTGGATCCTTCTAGTTGTGGCATGTGGGATGCCACTTCAGCATGGCTTGACGAGCAGTGCCATGTCTGCGCCCAGGATTCAAACCAGTGAAACCCTGGGCTGCTGAAGCAGAGCGCACAAACTTAACCACTTGGCCACGGGACAACCCCAAGGTGTTAGTTTTGAAGACAAATCTCTCTGGCTCTGCTATCAGACAGGTGACTGATAGATTTTCTAATTCTTTCACTCCAAAATTCCTTAATGGAAAATCAAGGACTGTACCTCTCAACTTTTATTATTGTTGTGAGATTATGTATGTAAAAATCCTAACATATAACAGACACCTAATGAAGGTGGCCACCTTTTTTATGACTCATTGCATCTCTCTGTGGAAATCAGCATGATATAGAATGGACATTTGCTAAACGTTGAATTGAACTGAATCAAACAGCAGAATATATTTTAATATACTATGAATTATAAAGTTTCTGCTAACTGTATTGGCTGTATAAATTTAGGATTTTTCTCCCTTGCCTGTTTGTTTACTTTATTTTTATTCTTGGTCAAAATCTCATTTGAAAATGAAACACAGTTAACAGTAAGTAAGCTCATAAAACTAAAGTACTTATCTTCTTCTCATAATATTACATATGTAAAATTAAGAAGTTGGCATTCATTAGGCAACAGGGAGAGATTGATGCATTTAACAAAGGAGTGACATGATGAAGTTAGCGTTTTGGGAAAACCAATCTGAATTGAGCATTTGAAACAAAGCAAAGAAAGAACCAAAAGATGACTTTTAGATTTTCTGAGGTTTAACTGAACAGAAGACAAACCAGGAGAAATCCTAACTTGGGAGATGTTGAGAATGGTTTTGATGCATGGGTGTAGGAAGAGAAGTTTGAATGGAAAGGTCCAGAAATAATTGGAGACTCTCGAACAAATAAGTCAATAGGGAGAATCAAGTTTTGAGACAGTTTTGGAGATGACAGTTGAAAATGTGGAGTTATGATAGGAGCTTATAAGGAGCTTAGAGTAGGAAAAAAGGGAATATAGCTGGATTAAACTTGTTAGTTATGGAAGAAATTTTAATGGAGATTGCTTTTTCGGAGGAAGGGCATTTGGTAGATTTATTTTGGAATATTTGCTTCATAAGTTACATATGAAAACTATCATATCCTGTTGTCTAAATTTTAAAAGTATAGTTTCTTATGTAAAAGCAAATCTTAACCGAGATCTAGATATGAAGTGAAATATATTTTTGTTTCATTATATTTAGAGCTTTATGTGTATAACGCTGTTCTATAGTTTATTGCTTAAAATGCTTCAACTTATATTTGGCACGTAAAACAGAATAGACTCTTTTGCTAAAAATCTGGTTTCAAACACAGAAGTCAGTTCCTGCTTAATGAGTAAGTACTTTTTTACCTACTAAATCCCCAGAGATAACTCCTAAAACCTTTTCCTACCTCCAGAGGATGTTTGCTACGTTACAGTAAACTAGACTCCTGTCTTCACAACTGCAACTCCTTCCTGCTGAGGACAGTCCTGGGACTCAAGAGAGAACACGGGACAGGATATTCTTCCATGATTTCCTGTTTCCAAGAAGGAACGACTCTGATAAATAAAGGAAAACTAGCCCCTCCTTTTTGTTTATATTTTGCTCTTGCAAATATTTGGTGCTTTTTTTGCTGTGTCAGTAATTAAAAAATTGAATTAGAGAGGGAGGGTATATGTGTGTGTATGAACGTGTCTCTTCTAGAGGGCCTTCAGCTTTCTGATTAGGGAAGATAGGACAACAAGAGAAATTTGGGCCCCATAAACCTCAGTGCTAGAGCTGCTCAGGGTGAGGGCTCACACATTTTCATATGCCATCCTGTCAGCCTACTCCCTGTAAATTTTAGGAAAGCTTGAAACTCAGCTCAACGCGGATGCCAGATGCTGAGAAGACACATAAGCGAGTGTATCCGTGCCTTTTCCCCTCTCCTTGGAATATCTGTTAGAAAAAGCAGTGCAAGGAAAGTCAGGAAACCTATGACTGGCATTACCAGCTGTGTGACTTTAGTCCAGTCACTTCTTCTCTGAACCTTAATTTCTCCAACATTAAAATAAAGGAGTGTATTGGACAAAGATAAGACACTTTACCACATCCCAAATTGCATGACTATCTTTTGCATTCAGGAGACTCTACATAAATCAATGATGGAGTTAGGCAGGTGAGGTACATTAGATTATGTTCAACTCTCTACAGATGTGGGATTCATTGGGCGACCAGGAAAGAGACTGTGATGTTCAGCATGATGACAGGCAGAGTACTGGGAATTCTGAACTCACAGTGCCATCAACTCTAACTGTAACCCACAGAGGTTTTGGGGCAGTGTAACCATCTGGTTTGGACAACTGCCCCAATGGCTTGGCTAAGGAGTCTTCCTAATCTGTAAGCTTGGTTGACTTAATTTGCCCATTTGGGAGAATCGGTTACACTGTATTTCTAGTAGAATTTCACCAGTATGGAAGTGGTACAACAGTTAACAGCCAGAATAGCTCAGGCACCAACCAACGAGATCTGAAGTCTGACCAAGCAGAATGGACACCAACTGATGCTCTGTACTGTGCAGAGCAGCTGACTATATCAGCTGTGGATGCCAGTTTCTGTTTTGGCTGGATATTTTTTTTTCTGCAAAGGAATAAATTCTAGCTCTATTATTCAATAAAAAATATTGCAATATAAGTAACCACCAGAAATTACAACATGGGCTGAAATTATAGCAAAGGGCATTGACTTTTATTTTTCAGTAGTTATAGCTAGTACTGCTGTGTAGAGGGAGAACAGGAAGAATATTAAAGGCAAAATCTCTCGCATTCTCTGTGACACACAGTCCCTGTGATTCATATTATGTGAATTTGTTGTTTTAAATTTTTATTTAAACCAAGAATAGAAAAAAACAGGGAAGATTTTGAGCTTATTCATAGAGGTTGAAAAGAAGGAAAAGATCACCCGAAAGAACAAATTGCTCATCCTCCAGCATCCTAAGCCTCTATGTAGCACTCAAACCCATCGCATCTGCAGCTCTCCAACTCTGTTAATATCCATGACAGTGTAAAATAGAGGACAACTCACTTACATGGATGTGTAGAAGTCAGAGGTTCTGCAGATGAATTAATGTAAAGACATGAAGAAATTTGAAAAAATAAAAAGCCTACCAGTGGCAAATTCTCTACTTTTTTTCTAAGAAATGCAAAGCAGAAGGGTTAAAAGAGGGTCCTTTCGAGTCCCTCTTCTGCCAGATTGGTCCATAATATGGTTTCATATAAAGAGAAAGTACAGTTTCCATCTTTAATAATGAAGAGAAATTGTCTTAACACAAAAATTGGGATTATTAAAAGTTATTTCAAAGATCATCTGTAGTTTCCCGAGTAAAAGCCTTTGGCTCATAAAATATCACAGAAAATAACCACAAAGAATTGTGTCTGAATAAATGATTTAGAGGCCACTATTTTCCGCTGAATGGGGAATCCACAGCATGGACAAGGACTCAATGCTATTTTATCATTTCTATTTGACTTTCTCCAAAAACCATGGACAAGCTAACAAGTTAGGCAAGTTGTATTTAAGTTTTCTTTGTCAGAAAATTATAAGGGTGGTGTTTGCAAAACACGGAGAGCAGTGCTTTTCAACCAGCGAAAGAAAAAGTGAATTTTAGGATTATTAGATATGTTATGTCATCCTATACAGGGTCTCAATTTTTCAGGGGGCTACAACTGTCAAAATAATAATCAACTCTGAAGAAAAAAATGATATAAAAACTATTAATTTGTACCCAGCACAGCTTTTTAAGAATATACCTACAGAAATAAATTAAGGCTCAACTCACCTTCAGTATTAATCCTCAGGCCCTAAGTAAGAACCAAAGGCAGAAAATAATATAACCTAAAAATATACTTATAACGTTAAAAACGAAAGAATGGTAGTATTTGTTAAGGCTGAGGTGGCAATTTTTGGCATTTTTACTACCGTTTTCCTCCCCACATCTACAGCAGATGCTGCAAAAAGATCATGGCATTATTTTTCCCCAGTAGAGCCAAGAGGAAACTTTAAAATAGTTTATGACATAATATTTTCCATCAGCTAACACTCATCTGCAAAAGGTACAGAGAGTAAACCCACCTTCACCCTTGTAAGTGTTGCAAAAGACATTTGTCATGGTAATTACAAGGCACAGGTTCGGCTACAATCCTGAGTGTTGTGGCCAATAGAAGAATCTGCATCTGTTCTAAAATGACTTAAAAATCTAAGACATAATGCTAGAAGAAGGATGGTTGATTCCAGCTCCAGCAAATTCACACAATTTTTAAAGATGGAATCTTACATTATTTTGGGAAGTAATTTAATATTTAGTAGTGCTTAAATACCACTAACTTTCTATAGAGATTTGAACCACAGTAGTATCGATGTCCATCCTATAGTTTCAAAAGATATTTCATTACCCTCACATGTTTCGCTTATTTTAAATATTAGTTACATTTCAAAAAAACAAAATCCTACAATGTATTCTGATAAATTAGTTTCTACTAAGGGGAGACTAGAGCATGAAACTCAAGCAAGAATGTTTAATGGAATACAAATATCTGAACTAGAAGCTCTAATAAAAGTCTCCCTTCGTTGGGTGAAGGCTCTTGGCTATTACACAGAAAACCACCCCACCTTGCTCCCCTCGAAATGCATTATAGATCAGGCCCATAATCTTTCCTTCCACAAAAATGGCACAAGAATTGATTTCAATTATCATTTAATACTTATTTCCCTCTCCTGTCAAAAAATGTTCCATACACATGAAATTGAAGGTTGGCAGCCTGAACTCATTTATGGAACTTTTAAGGATTATTGATTTACCAGTGAATTTTCTAGTTCTCTCATTGTTACTGGAAGGATGCCTCAGAGTCTGAATTAGATGACAGGATGGGCTGGCATGCCGATAGGCTTAGTTAAGACTGATGGAAAGAAAAGCTACTCAAAAATTTGTCAAGATGAATTGTATGAATTAGGCTAACATGATTGATTATACATGGCCAAAATCTCTCATGTAGCATTGAACTGACATCTCTCTTGCTTTATTGTGTGCCAAATACCTCCTTGATGTCCAGGTATTAACTGCTGGAAAAAATATGAGGTAATTTAAAAATAAATGGGTCTATGTCTTTGAAAACCAGAAACTATTTTGTGTACCTGAGGGTTTTTTTGTTTTCATGCTACACTAACGTATAAGCTACAAGAGAGTGTTTCTTTAAGCATATATTTACGTTGTCAATATGTTTTTATAGTGTGATGTTCTGATGGACACTTCCGAAGTTACATGCCTTTATCTGCACTTTTAATTCTCTCTCACAACCTTTGTTAAAAGGACACCATCTCCACAAGGAACGGCATACTTACCAAAGCACCACATGATTATAGCCAAGCATAGCAAAACAGACTTTCAGAACTGGAAAGAAACTAAGGTGATACAGTGAGTTTTTTCCTTGAAGGATACCCCTCCCCACTCCTCCGGCCCTTCATACACATTTTCCTATAAATGTTGCCATTGTTTTCCTCTACAGGAGATCCAGAGTTTGTGGGTCCTGAAGATGATATGACTTCGAATTCTATCTTTAAGAAAAAGGTTACAAAATTGTGAATACAAATCAGGTGTAAAAGTGAATATTTATTTTGAATGACAAAAGCAATCATGACCAATTGCAAAATTTTAAAATCTGAAAATACAAAAACATCAAAAATCCAGAAAACAATATAGTATTTTTATTAAGTATTCTTGATACACCCCTATACTATTTTTTCCTACTTTTTGAGGGCATAATTTGTTATCACCATTATTACGACCAGTGATTTTATAATATTTTCTACAGAGAGGAGAGCAAATTCTGTTTTTTCCTCTAGCACAGTTGATAGGAAAAGTTTTGTTATTATCAGTAGTTTGGGAAAGTTTTCTTTAGTTTCATAATTCATCACTGGTTATGTCATAGGCTGTTAAGATTATTGTCAAATTTGGGGAAGCTTCTATCAAGTTACTTTCATAGCTGAGCTGAATGACATGGAAGACCATCACCAACCACATACTTCCAGCACCAGTGCCGGAGTTCATAATCAAACAGCAGTCAGACCTCCGTCGGCGAATACTTGTACAATGCCACTAGCTGAGATGGGAAGAGTATTCCTGCAATCATTTCTACAGCAGAATGTTAGCAATATGTAAATTATACAAATAAAAATATTCCACTACACTCAAACTACATGAATCTCCAACACAAACTCCACTTAGCATGATCTCACAAATAGCCTTGCCCAGTCTAACACCACCTGATCCAACGCGAGTGTGACAGGTGGGGAAGTGACCTCCACCCATTGTAGGTAAAATTCCTTACTTTTGCAACAAAGAGACATGACTCTATGAGCATGTTTAATGCTTCTCCCAGAGCCTCGGAAAGGAGCTTCATTAGTATCTATGTCAATCCTTCACTACCCACCCTTCCCACAGCCCTTGGTCCTGTCCCCCAACCCTCCCTATCTACAAACATATCTTTGAATCAGGCTTGATTGCATTCTCTTATTCTTCCCACACCTACTTGTCATCAAATCCCATTGCTTCCATCTTCAGCGTTCTCTTTGGCCTTGAACCTTTCAATCCCATCCTATGCTCACAGCCAAGGCCACATCTCAGCGAGCCTCACTATTGTTGATCCCCTAAATCTTCTCTCCTTTCTTCACTTTGTTCTCCAATCCACCCAAAACAACTGAGAACTATAAAATCTCCCAAAACCTTAGTTCCTCTTCTGCTCAAAAACCTCCAGGTGGCATTTTATCACAATCAGTGAAGTTATAAGCTCAGCCTTTGGGATCATCTGCTATCCCATATTATCCCCACTGCTCTCTTAAGTGAACTCTGTTTCCCCAAATAGTTCTCCTGGATTCTTCAGATTTGCTATGAAAGCTCCCTCTTCTTGCCTTCCCTCTTATCATCTCTTCTGCGTGGAGCTTCCTCCCTCTTCTCGCTATTTCTTGAAGTTGTTCTTAGTCATCTTGGTCTGCTCTTGTTTTGCTCAGCCTCTTAGAGACTTTCTAAAACACCCACAGCCATAATGGAATTCCTTTTACTCATGCAGATATAGTTTCTATTTGACACTTAATATATGCTCTGTCGTAACGTCATTCACTTAATATTTATATAAAATATGTATGAGTGTGCATATATATAACGTCTTTCCAACAATATCATAAGTAGGTTCAATTCAATTGCTATTACCAAGCACTTTACTTAGAACTGCAAAGATAAACTTAAGAAACACCCAAGTTTTCTTTTAGTTCTGCTTGTAGGACGTTAAATCTTGTAAGTGGGAGAAGATAAGAGCAAAAATTACTTCTAATAGAGGGTAGAGAAGACAAGAGCCCTATATAGCAATTACAGTACTGTAGGTTAATTGTTCAACTCTTCGTCTCTCTTGCTAGATGGCATGGTTTTGAGAGTAGAGCAGTGTCTCTTTAACCACAGATTTTATATTTCCAGCACCTACTTTCTGGAGCTATTGAGGTCTCTGTTGTGAGAGGTGTTCAGGCAGGCGCTGGGAGATGTCCTAAATATTGCTAAGGGAAGTCAAACACTGACTTGTAGTCTGGGTGGCAGGTACAACATATAATAATCTGTATATATGTGTGTGAGTTCTCTGTGAGACAAATGCTATGTAGGATATTTTATGGTGACAAACAGAGAGGCTTTGGAGACAGAAAACTGGGTGCAGGTCTCGATTCCTAGCTTCAGTGTACTCATCTACTAAAACACGTCATCAATAACTGGTTGGTGGTGTTATCATGAGACTAGGTGAAGTAATATCCAGTGACTGGAACCTGGTAGGTATTCAAAAGTTTAAGTTCAATCTCTTTTAATGTATTATCCACTGACAGAGCTGATCAGCTTCATATTTTGTTGTGTGGGAGGTTTTTAAAATCTACTTTTCAATTCCCCAAACCTACTTCAATCATGATGATGGATCTGTAAAATGTACATGTATTCTCTTAGCAGAAGGTCAGTGAAAAGAAGCTTTAAAATATTTAAAGTCTGGATTAAGATGTGGAACAATTAAACTAAAATTCACATTTTTTTTAAGACTCTGCTAACACTAATGATGGTTTTAAACAGCAATCTCATTTACAGTAAGCTGTTTCTTGTCAGGCAAGCAGCGAGGAGTGAATTTGATTACCTATATACATTCTCTGTGGTCAGAAACTTAATGCTGAGACTCAGCAGGGGAGAAAGACAAGTCTGAAGAGCGAATTGGCTTGGAGTGTCCTTTGTAATAAAGGGAACCTTTTC
This sequence comes from Equus przewalskii, assembly GCF_037783145.1. Lineage (NCBI taxonomy): Eukaryota > Metazoa > Chordata > Mammalia > Perissodactyla > Equidae > Equus > Equus przewalskii. Next base: position 55,608,028 of record NC_091849.1, read on the forward strand.
CAAGAAATTTTATCTGAAAGTTAAGAACTCCTCTGAGAGTTTTGCCATCAACTCAGCCTGGTGCTATTATTTTGTTACTGAGACACTTAAACTTCTGTTTTTCTTATCCCTTACGGAAGAATCAATAGTTTAAAATTAGAGCAGAGGGTAGCGGCTCTTGAGTGTTAATCTGAGTTTGGTATTGAGACTTCAAAGATGCTGTCAGCAGCTTCTCAGCCATGTATTAAACTTTTTATGGACTCACTGGATTGCTTTTAGGAAAAAAAGTTAAAATATGCCATAGGACAGGTTTTAATAAAATATGACACAAAAGAGTTTTTTAAAAACAGTATCTACTTTTTCCCGTAATCAGCAGTATGTTATTGTAGATATATTTTGAGATATGTGCCAAGTTCCTAATATTTTCTCCATCTCTGGAAATGAGTGTCTCCCCATATTATCCTAGGGGTTGGGTCCCTAGTAACCATATTTATACTGTGTGAACTTCACTCCTACACTCCTCTCACCACTGGTGGCTGATGAGTGGTAGATCTCACACCGGGTTTTCAGAAACCTGCCCTGTAGGCATAGCTGACTGACTGGTGTTAGACACCTGACAACTTGGATGAGCATGATTCTCCCACCTGGGGATCCAGCTTAGGACTCAGAGCCAGACAGCCAGTCAGCATCGGTAGGTGATGAGAACTGGACATGTAAACGTGGCAGCCCTAGGATGGACATATTTTACCAAGATCTGATGGCATTCCTATTACTGGACATCATGACTCTATATTCAAACAACAACCCTCCCCCCAAGTTTGTTTGTTTACTTATTTATTTATTACTAAAAGAAGATAAAATTGCTTCTGCTATTTGTAATCAATGATGCCCAGTTAATTCACCAAACGTAGGTAAATGTCTATGACTTCCACGGGTTCATAGCTTATTCCAGGCAGAAATTAAAGAATATCATACATGATGGAATTTTCTATAATAGTTACTTTTTGTTGAGTGCCTATAATGTTCTAGGTACTTATGCACGTTTATAAGTGCCTATGAATATTTATTTCTAGTATTCAGGGCAGTCTTGTGAAGCTGAATTGATTACTCCATTATACAGAAGGGAAATCCAAGCCTCAGAATGTTTATAAGTTACCAGCTGGTGACAAACCTAGAATTCATACCTCGGGATGCTGCTGTGTGTTTCAAAAGTCAGGTCCTGCCCACCCAGAAACGCAACAGAGGTTCCTAAAGGCCAGACACCTTTAATGGGATCTCGGGCTAAATTTCCAACTCCCCCTGTGGTACACCTCCTTTCAATAAACGATGCTTCGATTTAACCCAGTTGTTCAGTTCAAGGATCAGTTTACCCTTCACGTCACAAAAGTCACACAAATTATCTTTTACTCCTTTTTCTTTTTCACCCATCTTACATCTATTCCGTCAAATCATTTTCAGAGAACACTCAGAGTCTGATCTCCTCTCAGCCCCTCCAAGCCATCGTTTTGTCAGTGGAAAATATTGCAATGAGTTACTCACCGGTCTCCCTGTTTCCACTCTGGTGGCCACCCCCTTCCCATATTCTGTTCTCAGTGATGTATGCAGAATAAATCTTTTAAAACATAAATCTGATCACGTCACTTTCCTGCTCGAAACTTTCCAATAGCAGCAGGAATTGGCCTGTCCATCCCTGGACCTTATCTACGCCCTCCCCTCACACAGGCTGCTCCAGCTTCCGTGTCCTCCTGCTGATCCCCAAGCATTTCAAGCAGGTTCTGTTTCAGGGCATTTATGCTTGCTGTTTCCTTCAGCTGGGATGCTCTTTGCAGAGGCAGTCCATTGGCCTGGACCCTCACTTAATTTAGGCGCTTGCTGAAGTCTCCACTTTAGAGAGAACTTCCCTGACTGCCCTTTTTTGTTTCTGGGAAAGAGTCACCCTGTGCTAACACCTGTTGCCAATCTTCTTCTTCTTCTTTGTTTCCCCCTTCCCAAAGCCCCAGTATATAGTTGTATATCCTAGTTATAAGTCCTTCTAGTTCTTCTATGTGAGCGCCATCACAGCATGGCTACTGACAGATGGGTGGTGTGGTTCCGCGACTGGGAACCTGACCTGGGCCAATGAAGTGGAGCACACCGGACTTGAACCACTAAGCCGTCAGGGCTGCTCCCTAACTGCCCATTTTAAAGCAGTGCCCTCCGCCCGTCTCTCTCCAGAGCACTTAGCTCCATCTGGCATTACTTTATTCATTTACTGATATATGCTTGTTTTCTGTCTCCTCCCATTAAAATGTCAGCTTTAGGAAAGCAGGTATTTGGTCTGTCCTGTTCACAGCTATGTCTCCAGAACCTTCACAACAGTGCCTGAAATAATATGGAGGCTCAGTAAATGACTGAGTGAATGAATCAAAGGGATTTGACAAAATCTAGGTAAAAGATTCAGATTACATGGCTTTAAGTATTTTCTTTTACTCATTCTAGGAAGTACTTCCCCTCCTGGATTTCCCACTCAGGATATAACCCTTCTCACCCATGTTCCTATAAATTCTTTAGACTTTTGCCTCTGACTCTTACTTGCCTGGTACTCCAGGAATTTCTTCATTGTAAATCGGAGTGCATGTGAAAGGCTGCACTGTTTTCGCTGCTACATGAAAGGCTATGATGTTCCGCCAACCTTGCTCTCTTTTATCAGTGTGCTAGATGCCCTGAAAATTCTTTGATTAATAACAATCTTGACCACTATTATGCGAAAAGTTTTTCTCTCTCTTTTAATTTTTGAAATAAGATTTGACTCTTTACACCCCTGTCTGGAAGACAAAAACACCATAGTGGCAAGGTATACAAAGATAGCAGAGCTAAAAGATTCCTCAGAGATAAAAAAGAATGATCCCATCATCCGTGTTGGGGATTTTTAACTCATTCATTGAACAAGTACTTATTTTTTACATACTATGTCTCCGGAAGAGATGGCAGAAACAGGACTAGGCTCTGTGTTTCCTGACGTGTGGGCTTGTTTACAGGGTAGAATATGTTTTCTGCTTCTGATTTCTCAATTTTCAGATGCTGAAGATTTTAAATATTGGTACTTAATGTATAATAGATACTTTAGATGAACACATTTCATCTTTTCCAGTAGAAAAGGATTTCCAAAAATTTTTCTTTACCCTTGCAGATATTAGTCAATGTTTCACATTTAAGGAGCAACATTATTCCTAAAAGCTAACATACTCTAAGCATTATTACATTCTTAATGACACCTTACCGACTATGTTCACTTTATTTTAGGATCAAGTTTTGCTTGGTTATTAACCAGTCCATAAAACATTTCTGTTTTGAGTGCCCAGCATGTGACAGTAACTGTCCTTGAAGAGTTTATATTTAATTAGTAATCATTCACAGAGGATGTTTAAGAGGACAGCATGTCTGTGGGTGGTTGAAGGAAACAAACACCTGGATCTGGGGATGAGCATGCTGAGGAGGTTAAAGGCAAAATGAACCTCTTCCTAGGACAATGATCCGGCTGGCATCAGTTCAGTTTAACATTTACAGCGACTTACTATGGTTACACAAATGAATAGGAAACTGTCCCTTTTCACAATTTTTGTAATATAGTAGAAGAAATGGATACAGGGACTAGCATACATGTGACTAGTGGACTAAAGACGTAGACGAAAGGTCAAAGGGTGTATCAAGCGATACAGTGATGGGAAAGGAGGGCAATGCTTAGAGACACTGAATTTCTTCTGTTCATTCTATATTTGTTTGAGTTCTTCATACCTGCCAATTTCAGACCTTTCATACAGTGAAAGAGAGAGTAACGATGTTTAAGTGAAAGACCAGCCACACTGTCTTACATTATTACCAAAGTTTATAATACAATCACATTATATTTAAGTATTTCCGAGTGAGTTTTATGCTAATCTTTATCACGTCGCAGAAGAATCTTGTAAACATATGATGATGCACATTATCCTCATAATTATTTCCATTTTGAAATTGACCATGTCTTCTAAAGGTAAGAAAACCTCAGGACAGTTTGATTCTTAAAATGCAAGCTCTGTAACTGGTACTAACAACAATGATGGCACCTGTAAAATGAAAGCTTTTCCAAAATGCTCTCATTTAAATGTACTGCTTAAACTCTGTTGCAAATGACATTTGTTTTCTGCAATGAACATCATCTGCTATGTTCATGGTATATGAACGTATTTGAGGCTTAGCTTGTTATTCAGTCCGTTTAGTCTTCCTAACAATGGATTTCTTGAGGGTACTTACATATTCCTCATAAGTCTCGTGGGCTGGAGGAGGGGGTGCCCTGTATCCTGGCACTGTTGGTGCCCCCCTGGCTCGTGGGGTAGGGACACCTCTTGCTACAGGGGGCACTGGAAGAGCTCCACGGGTCACAGTGGTCCCTCGAGGGGTGAGCACACCTCGTCCAGGTGGCGGGGGAGGAGGAATGGCACCCCCACGGCCCCTAGGACAAACAGGTCATGTACAAATCAGAGACAAGCAATGAGAGAAAGAGACTAAAACAGATAAAACTCCCAAACTATAGCCTCCATATCATGGGGAAAAAAAGCAGTGATCTCTGCATGCATGTATGTGTAAGTGTGTGTATGAGACAGTAGGTGTGTGTGTTTGTGAATGTGTGTGTGAGACAGTATGTGTGTGTGTGTGTTTAACTGAGATTCTTTAGGATGTAAAGCAATTTGACTTCCATAGAATAAATTTTGTAAATACTGGTTTTGAATTAGTTATCATGAAAACCATGTAAAATAGTGTCATATATTCTTTCATAAAACACAAAAACAAAACTAAACCAAGCAAACAAACAAAAACCAACTCCCTCTCGTTTTATTCCAAATTTTCCAAGAAGACCCAAATTAGAGCATCGTCTAATATACGAGTCACTGGACCATCTATGAAAGTGAGCTGCTAAAGGTCTGTCTCCTCCCTGCAGGAGGTTATTGACATTGATATGCAATGCTGTCATCTACAAAAAAAAAAAAAAGATCTGCCTGCACTTCAATACTTTAATAAAATGAGGAACTCTAACCACGGTGATATCATTGTGTTTATTATAGTAGCTTAAGCTTGAGGTCACTTGAAATCACAACTCATTGTCATTGATTTAGCATCATGCATGTAACCCCCCGAACCGGTACCGTCTCTGATATAATTTATTTTCCTGTGGTAACTATGGTGCTAGTGAAAGACATTAGGATTCTGCAAAAAAGGACAGACTGAATACTCGGTACTACAGTGCTTGACACAAAAGCAACTTGTACTAAAAGCCTAAGATCAAATGGGTGCAGCCAACTTTTATGGTATTCGGAGGTCTCTGGAAAGGTTGAGTGTTTGTCTGAAGTCTTTGGGCAAAAGCATGGTTATTTCATTTTTTATGATGTCTGAAAGGCTGGCCTCCAGAAAGCACTGCTTTGAGCAGGAACACTAAAGCTTTGGGGAAAATGATGATCACTGGGATGTCAACAGTCCCACAGTTTGGCTGTGCCCACAGGTGGGGATGTCTGTGACGCTTTCTGTGTGAATAGCAGTCGGCTGGCTCTTTCTTGCTTGTGGAGAACGAGGTTGTATGAGTGAACAGTAAGAATGCTGGTAAAGCTTTTAACAGTTTTAAATAGATTACAGCGCTGATGAATAGAGAAATTATCAGAGAACTTATTGTGAGGCTAATGTAAAGAGGACCCTCTCCTGGATTGAGGAAAGGTGAAATACAAAAGAGCCAGAAGGCCCAGTGCCGCTTCAAGCACAACATAGCCGAGAATACAATATTCTTTATTATCATGATAATATAAAAACACATGTATAAAAAAGGATGGGACGACCAATTTTACCTTCCCTGGGCCTCTAAGCACCTATCTGTTTCCCAGTAAGGAGAGTGAGCGTAAGTCCCGGTTTGCCCAGAATAGTTCTGATTTACAACTGCTGTCCCAGCCGCCTGTTCAGTTTGGCATTTTAACACTCTCAGAAGTGTCCACGTGTGGATAGTAAGTTATATGTCACCCTACTTTAAACTATATCTGCATGTCCTGGCTATACCACTGAATAATCACAGGTAAGGATTATAACTCTCTGGGTCTGAAGGGAATGTTTCCGTAATGGGGTAAAATCAGATTTCTGAATCTGTAACAATTCTTCCTGCTTTTAAATTATGTGATGCTCACATGAAATCTAATTTCTCATTCCATCCCTTCATCAACTGTCTGCCAGACACAGCCCCAGAAAACCTGCCTCCTGTCTGTCTGTCTGTCTCATTGCTCTAATTCTTCCCTATCACTCACAGGGATGAATGAGTAGTCTTTCCCAGAAACAAATATAATTACGACCTCTTTAACAAACTCCATTAGTGCTATGTATTAGTCCTCATTGTAGTAAACAAAAGCCTTCAAAATCTGCCGCTAACATTTTATTTTCCACTGTTTGCTCTCACTCCACATGTAGTGGTGATGTGTTAGAGATGTCACACATCTCACTTCTTCAATCATGTAATATACATTATTATAATGTAAGATGTAATGCTTTGTTCTCTGGTATGCATTTTTATTGGAAGATTAGATAGTTTTCATAGATATGTTTAATGAAATGTAAATTCCTTTAATTAAATACATTTTCAACAAATTATTATAGAAGTTTTAAAATATCCCAGGCATAATTCCTTTTGAATATAAGTAACTGAATAGTCATAATTTCGTAAGAATTCACAAATTAGCATCAATTAGCTCATGTTTTCAAGAGCTTTCTGATCAATATGATTTTCTGTTGTGTGAAGTTTTTTCCTTATTCCTTTTTTTTTTTCTTTGCTGAGGAAGACAAGCCCTGAGCTAACATCTGTTGCCAATCTTCCTCTATTTTATATGTGGGTCACCACCACAGCATGGCTGATGGGTGGTGTAGGTCTGTGCCCAGGATCTGAACGTGTGCACTCAGGCCACTGAAGTGGTGTGTGCCAAACTTAACCACTAGGCCATGGGACTGGCCCCTCCTTATTCCTTTTTAACTGCAGATACATTTCATCATGTGGTTTGAAATAGAAGACAACAGAGTTCTGTTCCATTTACTTTCATTAATGTTAATATATTGATGGTATCAATATAGCATTGGAAGTGAAGTTTAAGTTCCAATATTAATTTTCTTGTCTTTTTAATATGCAGTATCAGATCAGTATGATTTATGGGATATTAAAAATCAAGGGCTTTCAATGAAATTTTTCTTCTAAGATAGTGAAAACCCCAGATCACAATGCACTATTCTTTACTAGATCATTAAAGAGATTACTATTTTAGAATAAAATATTTACTAAATTGAAATCCTATATGGTCCACTCAAATATGGCAAATGTAGTGTTACACTGAGGAACATCAACACCAAAACAAAATCTATTAATACGATGATTTTATAATCTTGAAAGCAGGTTAGTGCAGTATTTTTAAAAAATGGTTCCAATTTCAAGGACTATGGAATACAAACAAGCTGTCTCCTCTGTAGACATGCTAAATATATACTTAGGTTACATCACATAAACTGACAAAAGTGGCATTTTTTTGAACTATAAAAGTGATAATTTCATGATTCAAACCATACGATTTCATCAATTTAAGATTACCCGCAATGATGTCGTTTCACAACCCATCATGAAATTAGAAATGTACAAGGTTTTATAAAAGGCTGATTCCATAAAAAAGTATGACCACAAAATAAAGTTATGTCACATTAATTTTTAGCAATAAATAAATGTTCCTGGATAGCACTAGAAAGCTATGTTTTTTATTTTTTTAAGATAAAAATGTAAAAAATAAGCTCTAGAACATTTTCAGAAGCTTTTCCTTTAATCAAATGTAATTTCCAGAATTGGCATGTTTTACCTTTAGACCTTTATTGCCCGGGTTATACATTCATCATTCTTAACTTTTTTTTTTTCTGATAAGTGTGAAATCGAGATGTTTATGATTTAAATATTAAAACAGCTGTCTTTTGACAGTGATGGTTAAAAATATTTGGGGCATAATTTAATAAATAAATTGAACCAGCAAAGTGTCTTAGAATCTCTTAAGATGATTTCTCTGCAACGTAAGAAATAATATTCTAGATTGATGTCCTTTAGAGAGTTGAAGGCCAACTACAAGAGGGTGAAGGCAATGACTGAATCACATTGTGTGTGTGTGAAGGCTATGAGTACTTTCTGCTTTAATTCTTGTCAAAGCAAGGCTTCCTGTTGAAAGCTTGACAAATTCAGAATTCTACAAAGCAAATCCCAATGCAGAAAGATTCCAATTTCTTTGCAAAGTGACCGACGTCAAATAAAATTCTCTGATGACCAAGGACATTGCAAAGTCAAATGTAACTGAACTTAAATACTCTTAGCATAGGCCATGCAAGAATTGTGCTTCTGGCTTTCTGGACTGGTGGTATATATATATTATCTACCTATCTATCTAAATATCTTCTATCTATCTATCTATCTTTCTGTCATCATCACCTATCTCTCTACCTATCTGGCAAGACTACTTCAATTCAAGGGCCACTTAAGACACAAACAAAATTTGTAACTTTCTTCGTGTGCAAGGCCATCCTGGTTCAACAAGGCAAATGACTGTATCATCTGATGTCCTAATCATGGGGACAGGCACAAGAGTAGGAAGTCTCAGGTGTGCTCTTATTTTCTTAGGATAGTCATTAAGAGCTCAAACCATGAATTCTGGAGTCAGACTGTCTGTGTGACCTTTGGGCAAATTCCTTACACCTTTCTGTACCTCAATTTCTCAGCTGTAAATAATACTTAACCCTGGTATGGAGGATTTGACGAGTTGATTTACGAAAGTTCTTGTGTGCTCTATAAACATTTGCTGTATTGCTTTTGTGGTGGTGGTGGTTACTGTTGCTGATGCTGCTGTTGTTTACTCCTAACTGGGATCATGACACAGAGCAAGCCAGCAAAGGACTGCCATCCTCATTTGTTGTTAATTTATTCCAAGTATGAACTAATGTACCTTGAAGGAGTTGTGGGAGCTATTCTGATCCCTCTGCCTCTAATACCTCTGCCACGACCAGAGTCCTCTGAGCCATTTAAGTAAGACAATTCACGTAGTTGTTCCTGACGAATTTCATCATTGTAGTCCTAGAAGAAAAAACATGACCTGATGAGTTAAAATGGGGCATTGGATTCTTAGAGCTGAACAAACACAGTTAGAAAGGAAATTTTCCATTTATTTTCTGGAGCCTAGTATATGAAAATCCAAAATGACGAAAAAGTGAATATACTTTAAATTCCTATTTTTATAAAGAGAAATTGAAGTTGCTTGTTTTATCAAGGAAGTATTCAGCAGGAAATCAGATGAGATTTGTTGGGATATCACTTGATGTGTTACCCAGAAAAAGAAAGATGGCACTATAGAACAAGATCTTGGAATGTACCAAGGTTATGACTGTCAACATGAGGATTACTAAAAAAAGCAACTTTACTGGGATGAATATGTGTAGATTATGAATGACTGCATGATACTCAAATATCTCCTGATGCATAAACTGAAAAGGGGCAATCTCAAGTCCCTAAGTAGGTACCGTGTGAAAACCATAAAGAAGTGCAAATAAAGATAGCACAGTTTCAGATGATTGGTAAGCTGTGAGTTCCAACCAAACAATTTGATGGGCAATGTTTAAGAATAAGGAACTTTCCATGTGTTCTACCGTTGGGCTGATGGAAAGTGGTAGCCATAGCATAAGGCAAATTACACACAGTAATAACCAGAGATTCAGTCAAAGAGACAATCTCTATCCTTCATCAGTGTGAAAAGGTAACAGTCATTTCAGTGGGACAAGAGAGTGGATCTGAGTCACTAAAGATGAATGCTATCTTCAAAAAACAAACGACAGTCTCACCTGTCTCTCATTTTACTAACATAGACACATACACACCCCACCCTGGTTGAACAGTACAAAACTGAGTAATTGGTTACTTTTGCCAAATGGCCAATCTGATGAAGTTCTTTTCCAGTACACATATGTTTAAGTGAAATCACTCTAGTGGATTTTCTAGTGCTGGAGAGGAGTCTAGGAGTTGAGACTAGAAATATTTGTAGAGGGCAGGCTAACAGACATGACATTTGAGGCCTAGTTGTGGGCGCAGAAAACAAGTCTATCATTTCACCAAATGATGCCAGTTTAGCTCTGCATGTGTGCGTCATAGTAATATTAAGTGAAAACTGTGTCCACTCACCCATGTACCTCTGTCTAGAAAATGGTAGGGATGCATTGAGCCTACAAGGATTTCTAATGCAGCTTTACCTCATGCTCCAAATACTGCCTTGATTACAAGCAAAGGTACTAGTCACTCCAAAGCATTTATTTTCTTATTTTTAACACGCTGCTTTCATGTTTATCCTCTTCAGCACCTGATTATAGTGATAACGGGCTCAAACTGGTTGGCTAAGAGAAGAGCTATACAGCAGAAAATTACAGTTTCTAACAAGTCATATATTATTCCATTTCTACCTGTTAATTTTCACATTTAAACAACAACCAAACTGAAGAATAAACACATCTATTATTTTATTAGGAACAGGAAATGTGATGAATTGCTACTTCTGAGTGAATTGACTAGCCACCATCAAAATAAAAATTAATTCCATAACTTTCCCATGTAATATTCCTAATTTGAAAGGAAGTCTTTGTAGCTTCTTATCTGAAAACCCATGTACTCTCAGAATCCTTATAAACTGTAAAAAGAGATAGATTTTCATTGTTGGCAATACTGAGGGTTGAGACAAAAATTAATAAATTGCAGCTGAATTCAGTATATGTAAAAGTTTACTTTAGAGTATAAATATTTTTATGCCAGAATCAGAAAATGGAACAATGTGGATGTAGTCTGAGTCATTATGTAGTCATAAAGAAGGGGAGGACGAGGAGGCGGAGGTGAAGGAGGACGAAGAGGGAAAGAGAGAGGAGGAGAAACATACTAATCAGATGGTATGATAGAACAATTCTCAATTTTACTATTACTGAACAGTTACTATTTACTGAAATTACTGAACAATTTACTGAAAATTTGTTCAGGCATCTGTGCATTCATACTCATTCATACTCTTCAATAGGGCCCATCACACCGACTCTGGAATTGGCCACATGATTTGCCTTAGTCCATGGGACAAGAAAAAAATATGACAAAAGCAGAAACTTGGAAAGTGCTTGCATATCAGAGCCTGTCTTTTCTTGACACTGGAAACTCTTATGCCCCCAGGGGAAGAAGCCTGGACTAGCTTTCTGGAGGATGAGAGAGCATGTGGCGAAGAGGCTCCCATCATTCCTTCCCTCCCGGTCATCGCATCTGAGGCCACAGACATGAGTGAAACCATGCTAGCACATCCAGTCCCAGTCAAGCTGATGAAGACCAGAAAAATCACCTACCCAAGCCCAGAACTGGTGGATAATAATAATAAATATAATAAATAATAATAATAACAAATTGGTGTGTTAAGCCAGTATTGTGGTGTTTTTTTCTGTGTAAAAGCTAACACATACAGAAGGGCTGGTCAGCATGGAACACGAGAGACCAGAGTCAGAGAGGCACACCTCAGCAGGCTGTTTCCTGTCCCGTCCAAAGGGAGGGTGCTCAGGCCCAGGTGTGATCTGCATGTTTCTTGGGGCAGGTGTAGCTTTGGTATGTAGGGAAATATGACTGAATGTCATAACCTAGTGTCATCAAAGTTTGAACTGTCCATTTAAATCTCTTTATTCAGAGTCTATGCTCACCAATCCAACTGCAGAATGGAATTCAGCTCCTAGATAGAAATCCGCTATTATGGGGAGAATCTGTTAGTCTTACTAAGATGAATAGTTGACACTGCAGGTTAATTCTTGGTGTCAGCTAAACAACTATTGTTGATATATAATCAAGTTTCTCATGAATTTAGTTAGATACACTCTGTTTTAAGAAATGGATCATCTTCCAGGGCTTTGGGGGCCAAGACAATGCTGACTTCTAACTACATGTGCAATTGACTGAGAATCCCAATTGCTGTGTTCTGAAATCCTATTGTTCCCAAGGCCGACGCTACCCAAGAGCTCCTCCCAGCCAATGACCAACTGTGGTCAAGATGCTAAAATAGGCCCATTTCTTGGAGTCACAGGACGCCTCCAACCATGCCTCAGGGATTCCTGGACAGCATTGCTGGACTTTCCTTTAATATCACTGCACCAGGGACGTCTAGGAGCTTTCATCTCTCTTTCCTCTGGGTCGGATATTATACTGCAAGTGCTCTCCTCTCTTCCTTGGCTCCCTCCTTATTTTTTGGCACAAGAGCATTTCCGTAATAAAATCCTTATATGTTCAATACCATTTTAGCATCTGCTTGTTGAAGGATCCAAGCTAACATGCAGAGTGTTGACAAAATCAAGTTCCTAAGATTACAAAGCTGACAGCTTTGGTAAATCCATTAATGTTAATGCTGGTGGAGCCTATTCCATTCAATACACCTTATGCTGATTAAATTGGACTACTGCTTGCCATACTCTTAAAGATGGTTATATATACACAAATTAAACATGCAACTGATTACTGATAACCAAAAAGGGTAGGAATCACTATCTTTTAAGAGAATAAATTGTATGTTAATTTTTTTAACACTTCACTTAATAAGAAAATATGAAAGAGTCATGGAGTGGACAAACACAATCCATATTTTGGGCTGGAGATTAGAACATTCTCGTTGGCACCGATGAACAGCGGCAACAATGAAAAGGCTAGTGTGTGCAGGTGTGTGGTGAAGTAAGAGAGAGAGAATGTGGACAACCACAATAAATCTGAGAGCACTCTAATGGGAAGTCTGCGGTATGATTGGGAAAAGTAGGAACAAAGTAAGTTTCTAGATGTAGAAATGGCTGGAAGCATAATAACCCCATTAACCAGAGAAAGAAAGGAATGAAGAAATAAAGATCTGGAGGAAGGTGAGCAATTAGTTAGTGTGTTTGGCTGTTAATCAAGATAATTTACATATGGTCTTGATTACTTTAAGTCTAAAATGACAAAGAGGCATCAAGTGTTATCTTAGAAATTCAGATCTGGGTTGGGGGAGTAAAGTTACAGAAATTTTCTTTTTTTTCTTTTTTTCTTTTTGAGGAAGACTAGCCCTGAGCTAACTACTGCCAATCCTCCTCTTTTTGCTGAGGAAGACTGGCCCTGAGCTAACATCCATGCCCATATTCCTCTACTTTATACGTGGGACTCCTACTACAGCATGGCTTTTGCCAAGTGGTGCCATGTCTGCACCCAGGATCTGAACCGGCGAACCCTGGGCCACTGAGAAATGGAATGTGCAAACTTAACTGCTGCGCCATGGGGTCGGCCCCGAAATTTTCTAATTACACTTTTAATGCAAATGCATATCAATAAAGATAATCAGTTGACTTATTAATTGCAATATTTGGATCATTAAATGTTAAATGATGAGGTATTTTAATAAACTCAGGTTTTTCTAATTAGACAATCAAAATATACAAACCACTGTCTTTACAGAAATGAAGCATCTAAATGTTTCAAATAAATACAGAAGAGAAGTTCCTCAAATGCCCAATGGTAAGGATAGTTGAAACTGTAAATATTCTTTAGACTGAATACATTCTGTGTATTACTTTTATAATATAAATATAATTTTCTAAACTCCAAAGTCTATAATTTTATATCATAGTGCTTATTTCCAGTGCTTCCTTAAGCACAGATCTAACTGTGAATTAACCTTTCATCACTAGTACCTGAGTCTACCTGAAGCCAGAACATCCTGCTGAACATTTAATTGTTGCATGTGTTATTGATGCTTCATATATAAAATTTTATACGAGTAAACAAAATATTCCAAGTTTCCCTTGCAAACGTTCTCTTGTCAGAAATCTACTACATATTAGTTCACTTGAGTAGTACTGAGTTCTAAGATTCTGGAGCCATAAAATCATTATACATATGATGGGTGGTGGTAGTTTTATGGCCTTTGTAATTTTTGTGCTCAATTTGCTAACACAGATATTCATTGAAAAGGAAAAGCTCATAAGTAGCAATGATGATAATTTGTATTTTCATGATATTATTTTAGTATTATTTCATATTACTTTAATATTAAAAGACCCTTGAGAGATAAAGAGATAGAGATAGACAAATAATCAACTAGGTACGTGAAAAAGTTGATAAGACACAAAGAAAAGTAAAAAGTTATGACAACTCAGAAGGAACAAAAATAAAAAATTAATTTCCAGTCATTTAAATAAATAAATAATAAAATCCAACTTAATATATGTATTTAATTTGTATGCAAAACTGCAATGTTCCAAAACTTAAAAAATAAGGTCTACGCATATTATGAAGACAAGGTTCTTGTTGAAAAAAATGAAAGCCATGCTTATGGATGAACTTTAATATTACTTTAGAGAGCATGCCAAATTACTGAGATTCCACACTTCGGAAAATAAAGAATGCTTTACCACTTTGGGGAGTACCTGCAGTAAATGAAACAGACACACACTAAAAGTGCTGTGCCTTGCAAGCTGAGTTACAAGGTGGCTTTAAAAAGGACGATTGGTCTGATGTGCAGCTTTGGTTTCAGACGGAAGGGATTCAAATAAGTAATAGTGAACCTTTAAACGAAACTATCAAGGCTTGAATAATTCCTGCACATCATACAATGACATTTTGGAATGGATCCAAATTTTAGTTTTATTTTTCCTGTAATGTCCAAAAATCTTGCTATATGGCTACCAAAATCAAATCTTAAAATTTGCTATCTTGAAATCATAACAGAGATATTCACAATACTTGCTATATGTTTCTTTTGCCCGTGGTGAGGTAAATGCACCCTAGAAAACAATTTTCATGAAATTCATGAGTGCTTCTTTTAGTACCTCTGACAAGGCCCTCCCACTGTGACGGCATATGGTGTAAACAGTGTACACAAAAGCTCAGAGCAGGCAGATGTTTGGATGTTCCTCGAAAGGACTCATGCTCGTAGTCCACATATCTAATGTATATGCACAATTTCTCAGTTATGTACACTCATGTCCATCTGTTATGATGGCATTTTGCCCAGCTACAAATTGAGAAGATTATTTCACCTGCGTCTAGATGCCAGGTAATGACAGGTGTAGAGAGGCTACCTGGGGGCACAGCAAGCGACCACTTTCCTGCCAGATTCCCTCCTCTGAGACTCCGAAGGCACTGGGGCTGCACATTTAAAACTGTGTTTATTACCACTGGTAGCATGCGAACGTATATCTGGCTCTACCAATGCCAAGACTGTCAGCCGACATCAGGGGAGAAGGAAATGCAGACGGTAACCCGTCTGAGCCATGACAAAGAGACCTGGGATTTCCTCAGCCCCTACAAACAGGTCAGGACACTTTCACCGGAGTAATAAACAAGAAAACGCAGGAAGTAATGGGTCCTGTGCCAAGATCAGATGTGTAGTTGAACTGGAATGGGCAGGAAGCTATTTCAGAAAACAAATAGTGTTGTGCTGGATATTATTTAGCAAAACATCATAGAATATTAGATAACATCTCTTAGCCAACACAGGGTGAGTTTTAATCAGCCCACGCTTGGGACCAGAAAAACCCATTAAGAAAATGTGGTCAAGGAACAGTCAATTAAGATTCATTAAGAATCTGTTCGGTGAATGACTCTGCATAAGGTCTATATAAAGGCTTTATGAAGCTTATTCATCAAAGGAGATTGAATGTCACAAAGTAAAAATATTGTAGACTTTGTATCTTGAACTGCTGGTGATGGTAATTTCTGTTACTCAAGAACATTTTCTCTTTTTTTCTCATTATTAAAGTCATATGGCACACTATATAAAAATCATCAATGAATAAGATGATAACTATAGAGATTCTTTGGAGATATTTTGCAGGATTACTGGAAAGGCTTATTTTCTATCTTGTTTTATTTTACCTTAGTAAACACTGGCCACTGACATATGTGCTCTAAGACACAGGATCTTTTGAATAAGCAACAAAGTAACAAAGGACTCAGTATTTGGTGAACAACTTCACCCACCCTAGTTTATAAAATCAGCCACGACCTCAGGTTAGATTTAGGGCAGTAGATAAATATTTAAATAATACTATATGAGAGATTGGGGCTGCTATTCTAAAAATACTAAGTTCCATTTGTTTAGGTAGAGTCAAAATGACTACATTTTCTTCAGCAAATTTTCTTGGCAACTCACTATACACATCATACAGGAGCTCAATATGCATTTTAAGTTGAATTAGGCATTAATTTCATACTTTCACATATTATATCTACCTTAATTTATGAGTATAAAAAATGAACTCTTGGTTAACAGAAAATTGATGGTAGTTATTGGTACAGTGAAACAATGGGCTCAAATTCTTGACAACAAAGAAATCATCACAATAAGGATACATTTGGAGGAGAACGCAAATTCTGTGCATGAACAAGGTTGATAGGCTATGGCCCAGGTGAAATTCTAGGCCTTCCCCTAGACAGGGAAAATTTATATATTCAAGATAGTAATGCAGCTAACCAGCTAGATTTTTTTAAGTGCCTAAAGGAATTTTGCTAAAATAAATCATCCTTATTTATTCAGTGTATTTTTAAGGGGCAAGTGAGTACCAGGCACTGATGCAGGTGCTGGGGACGCAGCTGAGGAAAGTCCCTGAAAGGGGGGAGCTAAAGTTGAATACAGACGACTAGATCCCCACACTTGCTCATGAAATGTAACAGCCAGCATCATTTCAATAAAATAACTGGGCAAGTACAGAGCCTTCTTAATGCCCTCTGAATCAGTGTGTGCTCAATTCAGCTTTGATTCTTTTTGTTGGTTTAAAAGACAATTTATTCCCATTATTATACTAATGTTTTTAGTAGTTGCTACTTTTTTGTTCTGTTTGATTAAAGGAATGTTTAATTTTACATTTCTGTTTTAGAAAGAAAAGTATCATCTGAGGAGAGCTATGCAGACGGCTCATGAGAAAATTCCTCCTGGAGTTGTCGTTTGTCTTCTCCCAAACGAAAATGCTGTGACAATTCCTTCAGACTGTACCTTTTAATCGGGAAAACAACAAACTACTTGGTCATGGGACTTTTCGCAGCTCTTTGAGAAGAGTATAAAATTTTCTGTGCATGTCTTTTTTTGTTTTTTAAGTTCTCCTTCTTTTTTTTTTTTTTTTTTAAAGATTTTATTTTTTCCTTTTTCTCCCCAAAGCCCCCCGGTACATAGTTGTGTATTCTTCGTTGTGGGTTCTTCTAGTTGTGGCATGTGGGACGCTGCCTCAGCGTGGTCTGATGAGCAGTGCCATGTCCGCGCCCAGGATTCGAACCAACGAAACACTGGGCCGCCTGCAGCGGAGCGCGTGAACTTAACCACTCGGCCACGGGGCCAGCCCTTAAGTTCTCCTTTTATCTGGGTTGCAGCTCCTAGTCTCCTCCAAATTTAACCTTAAAAAAATATCTTCGGGGGCCGGCCCAGTGGCATAGTGGTTATGTTCATGTGCTCTCCTTTGGAGGCCTAGGGTTTGTGGGTTTGGATCCTGGGCGCAGACCTACACATCACTCATCAAGCTATGCGGTGGAGGCATCCTATATACAAAGTAGAAGAAGATTGGCCCAGGTGTAAGGTCAGGGACAATCTTCCTCAAGGAAAAATAGGAAGACTGGCAACAGGTATTAGTTCAGGGCCAATTTTCCTCACCAAAGAAAAGAAAAAAATCTTTATATTATAGTATTCTTCCTGAATTTTAATCAGGATACAGTCGTCCTTAAAAATAATTAAAATGCCACCTTTTCAAACAGCGTTCTAGAGGAGAATAGAATCACTTGGCAGATGGGAAAGGAGACTCTAGCACAGCAGACGAGCAAAGGCAAGAAGAAATGAGAGTATCCAGCTCGGGTGCAGGATGTTAAGTGAAGAGTTCCAGTTTCTGGATATCAGGAAAGGAGAGAAGAAACAGTTGATGAAAAACTTTACTTCCACTGTCAGGAACTGAAGAAACGGACTTGTTGAGAGACATGAGTGGAATACAGTGAAACAAATATTTGAAAACAAAGGGGAAAAAAATGTCAACATATGATATGGTGGTTTACAAGAAAAATATACATTTGGTCCTCAGATGATGACCAGATGGGGGCTGGTGATTGGGAGAAACAACCACGTGATTAGAGGGATGGAACTTTCAGTGTCCTACACCCTAAACTCCACTCCCAGGAGGGAAGAGGGCCTAAGGTTGAATAAATCACCAATGGCCAGTGATTTAATCAGTCATGACTATGTAATGAAGCTCCAGAAAACCCCTCGAGAACAGGGTTGGGAAAGCTTCCAGCCTGGGGACCACATGGAGGTGCTGGGGGAGTGGCCGGCCTGGAGAGAGGGCGGGAGCTCCTCACCTTGCCCTATGCACCTCTGCCATCCGGCTGTTACTGAGTTACACCTTTTTATAATAAACTGGTGATCTAGTGAGTAAGACGTTTCTGTGCAGTCCCCCTTTACTTCCTCTACACAAGAACATACATAGCAGGTAGTCAGGCCCAATCCTATTCGGCATGTTATCAAAGAGGTACACTGCAGACCACCAGATCCTCTCAGCAACCATGGGATTAAGGGTCCTTTTCTAAGGCTCCTTTCAGGCTTTGGATTTGCTCCCCCTCTAACCTGCATCTCCCAGAGTAAAGGTAACACCTGCTTTCTTGGAATCACATCCAATATCAGGTACTTGAAGACCATTCAGCCTCCCTACCAAGAAGTTTGTGTCTGCCAAGTCCTTTCACCAAAGACATGGGAGAAGTGGCATCAGGAATTAGCATTTGGGTCACAATCCTTCTCTAACCCTCTTCTCCACTCATTTTTAAAATTTATTCTGCAAACTCTGATTGGAATAAGGTAATCATTTAATCGTTCTATAAAGACCATGCCCTGGGATTCATCAACATTATTTCTATGCTCTGTCATTATGGCTATACTTTGATGCTTTTTCATCCCAATGAGAGACATCACAGACTCTCAGAAGGTGGAGATCAGCTGAAGGAGCTTCAGTTTTCCTTTATTTCCTACAAAACGCAGCATCGAGCAACATCTAGATACTGGCCACAATGCTCCTGCCCTTTGCCTGAAGGTGGGCTTCTTATTCTGTTCTAAAGGTCTAGCATATCAGCACAAGCTCATACCCCCCAGTGCTGGGGGCAGAAAGCCAAGTTTTCATTGAATCTGTACACACATAATGTGGCAAGAATTCCAAGAGCTGAGAAGGGAGCATTTGGGACTCTTTTCTTGCTTTTTTCAGTAAAGAAATATATTATTATTAAATATATTAAAACCATATATATTACATATAACAAATATGCTTATTTGTTTATATATTTGTTCTAGGTATTTAGGATACAGTAAACATAAGAGCCCTTATTGTGCTTACATTCTAATGTGGCAAACAGACCACAAAAAAGCAAACAAAGGAATAAGCAAGGTCATTTCAGACAGTCCTATGCTACGGAAAAAGGGTACAGGGCATGATGACGGAGGGACTGTGGAGCTGGTTTAGATGGGAAGACAGTCACAGTCTCTGAAGCAGGAATATTGGAACTGAGACCTGAAGGAAAAGGAGCCTGTGATGCGAGGATCTCGATCACTCGCCTGCCAGGGGGCTGGAATGCAAAGGCAGAGAACCAGGACGGAGCTGAGCCTCTTTTCAGGAACACAAACAATGCTGGCGCATATATATCAAGAATTTAGTGAGCAAGGGAGAGAGTGACAGTAGGTCAGATGCGCAGGCAGGGGCTAGACCATGGTGGTTCTTCTTGGCTTTATTCTAAATATAATAGAAGGGCTGGGTAATATTTAACTAGACACTGAAATAACAAGTTTTATATCTTAAAAGGAAGACTCTGGCTGCTGTGAGGAGAGTGGATTAAAATGGAAGTAGAGTGGAAACGGGGAGAAGGGTTAAGACACTACTGTAGCAGCGTCTACCTCTACTACCAGCACGGAGGGTGGTGGAGCGGAAGAGCCTCTGGGCGTCTGTGGATATATCTGGAGACAGAAGTGGTGGAGATGCTGATGGATTAGATATGGGGAGTTATGAAAAAAGCAGACTCAAATGTCGCTCCTAGATTTTTGCTCTGCACAGCTGATTGGCTTGTGATGTCGCCACGGAGATGGGAAAGCTAGTGAGTGTGCGTGTCCCTCTTGTCCCTCTCTATTCCTAAAAAGGAAACCTAATATTATTTGTCAACAGGGGGCATGTTTAAATCGGGATTTTGTTAAGGTGAGATGTGATTCTTCTGTGTGGGTAGCCTGGCTTCCGGGCAGACATGCAGATCTTTAAGAAACCCGCTTAAGAAAAAAGACAAAAGACAAAAGACACAGTCTGTTAATGATAAAAGGGAAAATAAATACCTTTACATGAAGCCATCTAGGGATCAAAAAGAGAGAGGTGGACATTTGTTAGTTAGAGGTGAAAAAGAACAAGCCAGGCAGATTTCCATGTCTAAAGGCATGAAGCCATGCCAGAAAAGTGATAGAGTTAGGAAACAGTCAATAATCCCATTTTCCTAAGATTCATGTCTGAGGAAGACAGGAGAAGAGTATCTGGAAGAAATGCAGGCTAGGAGGTTGGAGCCTTGTGTTCTCAAGACTATGAATGCTCACAGAATGGCATCGCCATGGGCTCTGGAAGGAGGACTCAGAAACCTGGATGAGGGATTGGAGTTGGAGAGACGTCACTCAGTTCTTCTACTGAAACCCCGTTACTGTAGGGGATTTTTGTAGCAGTCCAGACATGAAACAATGAAGGTTGGAATGAGGCCAGAATTCAAGGTTTGCTCGTAAACCAGTTGCGTGCCTTGGAACAAGTCATTTCTGGCTGTGTTTCCATATCTGGAAAATGAGGAAGTGGTTGTCATGATGCAACTAAATAATCTCCACGGTGTCTCCACAAGACTTTCTCATGAAGAAGGTTGCTGTGGATATAAAGAGGAGGGCAGGCTACCGAAGTTTTACTTTCCTACTGTCAAATCCAAGTGCAAATGATTAGGGTGCCATGTGCACACGGAAATGTGGCTGCATCCTTGACTATTCGTATAATAATTTCTTCACAAAACACATACTCAAATGTGGGTTTTTTTTTTGCGCTTTGCAAGCTATCTTATTTTATGTATTTCTTTACTGTAAAGTCACTGAGAGAAACAAAAAGAAATTTAAAAAAAGCAGATTTAAAAGATAGTATCAATAAACCCTCTTGAGGAGAAAGAATGTTTTAAAAAGAGATTTATGCTTTGGTTTGTTGTACCAGGTTTAATGCTGGTAGAGAATATGAATTGCAATTGGAGTCTTAGGACTCTAGCGGCAGTAAAGGGCTTTTGTGGTTATTAAACACCTCAACTTTACTCAGGCATTTAGCAAACCACAAAAGCCATTAATTGGCTGTCTTCTGCACTATCACGGATATTGCTTCCAAGGCATCAGTAAGTACAGAGCAGATCTATGGCTCTCTTCCCTCTATCACCCTCTAGATAATTTATAGATTAGAAATACGTACCCAGAGCTTGCTTCTATAATGAACAAAAACATTCTTCCAGGAGGTTTGATTTCCATCGGTTTCTGAAACACATTTAATTCTAAACTTTAATTAGCCTGATGCTTGCAAATCAGCCACGTTGAGGCTTAGAACTCAATTTGAGTGATTCTCATATGGGCTTGTTCTGAAAACCTAAAAAGATATTTATAAAATCGTGTTTCCTTAGAGACCTATATTGTTCTAAGTTGTTGATGTTTATACAGGTGAAGGTAGAGAATCCAAATTTCACTCAATTACTCTTGCTCTCCCTCTAAATGATTTCCAACACCACTAGAGTTTTGAGACTCCACTCAAACTTTCTAGATATCTCAGCCTCTGTTTTATCCCTATTTAGAATATAGTTGTAGTATATTTACATGTACAAATCAATGTTGGAAGAATTTTCAAGTCCTGCTCAGCTAAGCATTACAAAGAAACGTTTATGTTCAGAATCAAATGCAAATACTGATTTGAAAACTAATAAACAATGTGAAAAATAATGCAGAATAACTTAAAAACTCAATCAGGATTTTAAGGGAATGAGAAGACAAGCCAGACTGGGAAAAAATATTTGCAAAAGACATATCTGATAAAGGACTGTTATCCAAAATATATAATGAACACTTAAAACTCAACCATAAGAAAACGAACAACTTGATTAAAAAATAGACAAAAGATATGAACAGACTGCAAATAAGCATATGAAAAGAAACTCAATATCATATGCTATTAGGCATTTGCAAATTAAAGCAGCAACGGGATACAACCACACACATATTAGAATGGCAGAGATTCAAAACACTGACAACACTAAATGCTGGTGAGGATGTGGAGCAGAAAGAACTCTCATTTATTGCTGGTGGGAATACAAAATGGTACAGCCACTTTGGAAAATAGTTTGGAAGTTTCTTACAAAACAATATACTGTTTCCATATAATCTGCAATCAGGCTCCTTGGTATTTACTCAAAGGAGCTGAAAACTTAGGTCCACAGAAAAACCAGCACACAAATGTTTATAGCAGTTTTATCTGTAATTACCAAAACTTGGAAGCAACTAAGACGTCCTTTAGTAGGTGAATGGATAAACAAACCGTGATACATTCAGACAACGGAATATCATTCAGGGCTAAAAAGAAATGAGCTAGCAAG
The DNA here is from genome assembly GCF_037783145.1 of Equus przewalskii. Classification (NCBI taxonomy): domain Eukaryota; kingdom Metazoa; phylum Chordata; class Mammalia; order Perissodactyla; family Equidae; genus Equus; species Equus przewalskii. The sequence goes on from NC_091849.1 coordinate 55,630,724, forward strand.
CCGTGAAAAGACATGGAAGAAACAAATACATATAACCAAGTGAAAGAAGCCAATCAGAGAAGGCTACATACTATATGATTTCAACTATACGACATTCTGGAAAAGTCAAAACCATGGAGACAGTAAAAGGATCAGCGGTTGCCATGGGGGAGAAGGGAGGGAGGGACAAATAGGTGGAGGACAGAATTTTTAGGGCAGTGAGACTATTCTGTATAACACTACAATGGTGGGTACATCTCTAAGTCTGTTTAGCTGCTATAAGAGAATACCATAGACTGGGGTGGTTATAAGGAACAGAAACTTATTTCTCACAGTTCTGAGGATGGGAAGCCCAAGATCAAGGAGCTGGCAGATCCAGTGTCTGGTGAAGGCCTAGTTCCAAGTACACAGATGACCTTCTTTTTCACTGTGTCTTCACAGGCAGACGGGTGAGGGATCTCTCTGGGGTCTCTTTTTTTTTTTTAAAAGATTTTATTTTTTCCTTTTTCTCCTCAAAGCCCCCCAGTACATAGTTGTGTATTCTTCGTTGTGGGTTCTTCTAGTTGTGGCATGTGGGACGCTGCCGCAGCGTGGTCTGATGAGCAGTGCCATGTCCGCGCCCAGGACTGGAACCAACGAAACACTGGGCCGCCTGCAGCGGAGCGCGCGAACTTAACCACTCGGCCACGGGGCCAGCCCCTTTCTGGGGTCTCTTTTATAAGGGCACTAATCCCATTCACTAGGGCCCCACCCTCATGATCTAATCATCTCCTAAAGGCCCCCACCTCCTAATACCATTACCTTGGTGATTAGGATTTCAACATATGAATTCTGGGGGGATAAACATTCAATTTATTGTAATACATGCCATTATACATTTATTAAAGCCCACAGAATGTGCAACACTAAGAGTCAACCCTAATGTAAACTATGGGCTTTAGGAGACAATGATGTGTCAAGGTTGGTCTATCAATAGTGACAAATGTACCACTCTGGTAGGGGATGTTGATAATAGGGGAAGCTATGTATATGTGGGGCTTTATGTACATTCTGCTCAATTTTGCTGTGAAAGTAAAATTGCTCTAAAAAATAAAGTTTATTAAAAAAATCAATCAGGAAATGATTTTGATAGCATGATGCTATGAAATAAAGGCCATTTTCATCAAGTTGAAACAATTTCTGCAAGGTTAAAACAATCCTGGTGTTAGAAAAGTATTTCTTTGCTCATCATCAGAGGTAGGAGGCTACCGCAACCTCCTCCATATGCACTGCCTATCTCCAAGGAGCCCTAAGTGCATCACAAACAGACCGAATTCATCTTTATGGCACCTCGGTGAATGATGAAGGGTTGGAGGATTATTACCCCTATTTACAGACTCAGAGGTTAAATGATGAATGTGAGGCAAATCACAAGCAGGGATTTAGTGGTAGAAAACATTTTAAATGCTTTACATTTCTCATCTTTATCCTAGTTAAATTATTCCTTTTTATTTTTCTCTTGTTCTGAGATGCTGTCAGCCTAGACCTATTCAGAAATGGAGCAAGTTGAAATCAAAAGAGCATTGATTTCTGAATCAGAGCTTCACTCCTTACTCTACACACATTATAAATGGGCTGTAGGGGGGCTTTGCTTCCAAATCGTTGTGTTCTTTTTGAAAACAGAAAAGGAAATCACAGAATATCATGTTATCTTGTTGCTAAGCTGGTACTACTGTTGCTGGTGGTGGTGGTGGTGTGTGTGTGTGTGTTTGATGTGTGTAAAACGTGTGCACGTTAACTGTTGGACTAATGAATTGATACTATGTGAGCAAATGATATAAATAAATGTATAAATTGGATAGGCTGCTTTCTAGGCCTGGAGATAGGAATTCTGAGCTCTCGTTTGGATTTTGTCTGTAGGACATTACAAAAATCATCTTTCTTCTCTCTGTTACCTACTTTCTTATCTTTAAATGGAGTTAAATAAAACCTGGCTCCACTTCTGGAGATTTGAAGATGACTCCAACTGTACTGTGAGCCTCTAGGTAACCACACATTATTCTCACACATGCACATTTACACGCATGTGTGTCTGTAGAGTACAAATTTATGGGTATAAAACTATAAAAAGGAATGAAACCTGAGGGCAACGATCAGGTAAATAGAAAAGCAGAACACCCAGCAGCCTGGGGTTTATATGAACTATGTGATTATGCAAAAATTAAAAGAAATACAAAAGACAGCCACAGGAGTGAGGAACGGGCTAGCAAGAGGGGCAGTGTGACTCGGGGCACAGAGCAATGGGGCTGAGCAGCTCCCATTATAACCGAATGGGCAATAAATGACAATGTGGTCACGTGTCGGCACGCTGGAAATCGACTGTACAGAGCTTGATGAGCTCTAAATTCACACTGTGATTAGATGAAACTGTTATGTCAAAATTATTCATGTAAACCAGCTAGCTCATAACACCTTTTTTTTTTTAGCTCTTATGTACCGGCTAGTCTTTGCATAACTTCTATTTGTAGAAACATGATGACAAGACAATCTTTCATTTAGCGTCTCCCTTCCAAGAAGTAGTCTTTTGTCTAATTTCTTCATTTTGAATTAGTTCTGCCCATATTCAGTCTAACTTAAAATCTAAAAAGAATAACCACTAAAACCATCAGGCTTTCCAAATTCTGAAAACCACTGGCTTACTTAAGAAATAAGAGAAGACGTGCCCTCTCTGTGGGAGCTGTAAGTCTGTATTCTCCATGTGGGGCCCCATCACTGGGACGTGGGGGGGGATATCACTTCAGAACCCTTCTCTCTCTTTTTACAATTCTAAGAGTGGTGTGAAAAAATCTATTTTTATGTATTTTGAGTTGGAACAAAAATCAATTTCTACTTTAAAAAAAAATGATACAAGACCCCAAGAGTCTTAAGGAGAGAAAAACATGATTGTAGTAGTACTGTACAGTGATAGCATTTAGGTTGTTTAATTTCACGATAATAATTTTTTAGGTGTCAGGCTGGAAGAGTTTTTTCAGAAGAGTTAAGTTTTAAAACTGTGAGCCAAAAATAAAATTACCTGTATTGGACTCTGGGGAGATGACGTCATGTAGCAATTATGAATGTGACTGTGAGGTCCCATTGCCTGAGGCAGGGTCAGGCTTTGACGTTTATTATCGGTGTGGCTTAATGTAAACTTTGCTAAGCCTTCTGGGCCTAAATTTTCTTATCTATAAAATGAGATTAATAACAGTAATAAACAAAATAGTATGGCTATTGGAAGATTGAAGAAATAAACACATGTAAGATTATAGGATCTCCTATTCTGATACGCCACCTATTTGAAATGACAAGGCAATCCATTATATCTATCTTATTTTATTTATAAAATCAGAATAATTTTAGCTAAAAAGGGAATCCTCAAGTGTTAAATACATGTGAATACATTTTATCCTGTACTTTTCTAAAGTGGTGGAGAATCTTAGGGCTAAAGTAAATTATGAAATACGAAAAATTTGTTTTAGGCTATTTATCCTTGAAAGGTTAAGGCCTTGGGTGAGAACCTGTTACAGGTAAACCCTGATTTGATGAATTCAGGAAGATTCATAGCCATGAATCAGTGTAAGGCTGCTTCTCTCGGCAGTACTTTTAACCAACAGTCAAAACTGAGGCTATTCTTGAGTGAGTATCTGGAGAAGATCCAGTCCTAAAAATGTCTGCAGCCAGAGAATATTTAGACTCACTGATCATAATTTCATTAGTAGGAAATGAAGGTCCAGGGAAGTCCAACAACACAAAAATGCTAACTTTTAAAAGGAGATTTTGTATAAATGCAGCTGGAAAGAAAGTAAAGTGAAACACTTATGATGAAATGGGATACTCATGCAAATCACTCCATAAAAGCAAAAATTTTTAATAAAATGTCAACATAAGCAAAAACAGTCTTTCAGAGGAGGGGAGGGATGGCATGGGCATTACCCATTTCAAAATCAGACTTTTTATGATAAAGAAGAAAGTTAAAAAGGCAAAGCAAAGTTTAAAAGAAAAGGCATACTCAAGACAAAAATTTTAAATTCAGTTCATCTAGGAAAGATGTATAAACAAAGAAAACATAAAATATCAGTTTATTAGTTGAAATCAGTCATCTCACTTTAAATTGCAAGGTACTATCCTCGGGCAATGAGCAACACAGGTCAAAGCTACAGGAGATGTTAAAGTATTGTGAAATGTTCCTTCATTTCCAGTGACTTGTTTTCATAATAAATGTGAAATTGCACCTATCAGCAAGTGTTCTTCTATCATTCATCTACTAAGTAACTTCTCTTGCAATTCTAGATAAACAGTACATTCTATTAACTTCCTGAGTTTCATTACATACACATTAAAGCAGGCTTCTTTGATGAGTTTCTTTCAATATGTATGTGCATACTTATGCAAGTTATATTGGACACTGGTTGGCAACATTCCTGGGATTTTTAAATTGTTATTCAATTTTTTTTTAAATTTGGAAAGCAATACTAGCTTAGTATAGCAAGTAATGTGATATAAAGATAAATAATAAAAAAAAAGGTAATAATCTTTCCCTGACACCTCTTCAACACATCCTCCTGAAGGTTAAAACCACATGATGGTATTTATCATTTCACTTTTTCTATTGTTCTTTTCTTTTTTCTATTTTTCAAAACATTTGACTATATGATTCATGCTACTTGGCAAGTGTCTCTTTGAACTGAACAATATGTCATAGCCATTCCTCAAGGTCAATGAGACAGAACTCACTTTTCAGTAGCTAATCGGTTTTCCATAGCATATGTGCAGTTTACTAACACATTTGATCATTCTTCTATTTATGGATGCTTGAGTTTTCCATTGCTTTGCCACCAAAATGCTACGATTATCATTCTATTACCCAGTTCCTTTTTATCCTGAGGTTAGATTCTCTTAAAAGGAATTATTGTGTCAAATGATGTGTTACTTTTAAAAAATTTTAATACACACTGGCAGATTTTCCAAAATGGTTTGTATTATTCACACTATTATCAACAGGATATTAAAGTGCTAATTTCCTGCAAATTTACTAACAATAGTAAGTCATCTTTTTTTATTTGTCATCCACACGGGTAAAAAATGGTATCTAATGGTGAATCTTTTTATTAGCCATTGGGATCTCCTCCTTTCTGAATAGACTATTCATTTTTCTGTTGGGTTATTTGTCATTTTTAAGAATCTATTTGTAAGGACTTCTGTTTCAAAGCAAGACAGGGTAATTGAAAAGAGATTTACCTTCACATCTGAAAAAATACAAAAAAGCAGAAAAATATATTTTAAAAAACTTGAACAATTTCAAAGCATTGGACTTCAGACAACTAAGGACAGTGATCGCTGAGTGACGGGAAACAATGGGGTACGCCCTACAATTTACTGCCTTGAGAAAGCCTTCCAGCCTTGACCCAGAAAGAAATAATCCAGGCAGAACCCAGAAAACTTCCTGGGTAGCAGAGACATGTTGAGAGTTCAGGGAGATTAAGGTAGCCAGAGTTCCCAGGAAAGAGTAAAGAAGAACTAGAAAAATAGACAACTCTGAAAATCTGAAGAGGACCCCTTTTGAGTTTTCAGGAGTTTTCTTCAGTGTCTATGTCAATGGAAACTACCCAGGACAAAGAAAACAGCCACTGGAAAAGACTACAGGGAACAATCTACATTCCTCACACAGGACCACGAGTAGAGGCTGACCAACTACACTAGAAAACTTAATCCATGGGACATCGGGTAGGGTGCTAGGAGGGTGCTGTGTCAGCGGCAGGGAATAATTAGCCCTACGGTAGACAGCTCTCTGGTCTTCCCAAATATATCTGAAAAGTAAGACACAACAGGATCAAATATTTTATACGTCACTTAATGGTGTTCCAGAATAAAATTCAAGAATATTTACAGTAATAAAAAAGTATCCGGCACTTAATAAGGTAAGATTCGCCATGCCCAGCAATCGGTCTAAAATTACCAGCCAAGCAAAGAAGCAGTAAAATATGATCAGAAATCAGGAGAAAAGTCAATGAATTGAAACTAATCTAGAACTGATACAAATGTTAGAATTAGCTGTCAACGACATTAAAATAGTTATTATAAACTGTATTCCACTTAACAAAACAGTTAAGTAGACATGGGGGAAATAAAGGCCTAAATGGAATTTTTAGAGATGGAAATTACAATGTGTGAAATGAAAAATATACTAGATAGGAGCATAACAGATAAGATACTGCGGAACAAAAGATAAATGAACTTGAAGACATAACAACGGAAACCATCCAAAATGAACAACAGAGATACATAAGAACTAGAGAAAAGTGAACAGAAAAGAAGACATGTTACTAAGATCAGAAACAAGAGAGGGAATATCACTATAGATTCTATAGATATTAAAAGTATAATAAGGGAACATTAGGACCAACTTATGCCAATAAATTCGACAACTTATTTGAAGTGGACAAATTCTTTGAAAGACAAAAGCCACCAAAGTTCACTTAAGATGATATAGATAATAGACAGCTTGAAGCATTTTGTCTATTAAAGACATTGAGTTTATAGCGAAAACCTTCTCACAAAGAAAAATCTAAGCTCAGATGTTTTCATTGATGAAGTTTGCCATCTACAAATGAAATGCTACTAATTCTTCACAAAGTCCTTCAGAAAGTTGAAGAGTATGAGATATTTGTCTGATCAAAAAATAAAATAAAACCTCAGTAAAACAGGAATAGAAGCAAACCTGCTTACTCTGATAAAAAGGATATGTGAAAAACCTACAACTAATATCATGTTAATGATGAAAGACTGAATTCTCCCAAGATCAGAGAAAAGGCAAGTCTGCTTACATCACTTCGTTGAACACTATATCGGAGTTTCTGGATAATGGAATAAGTCAAGGAAAACATAAAAGGTGTCCACATTGGAATGAAAGAAGTTAAACTGTCTTTGTTTAACTTAGATGAAATATTTATTTACATAAGGAATCTAATGGAATTTACTACAACTTAATAGAAATAGTTAATGAGTGAATTCAGCAATGTGGAATTAAAATATAAAATTTAAGATATAAAATACAGATAGAAAAAGATGTATTTTTATGTACTAGCAATGAACAATTAGAAATTGAAAATAGAAAAGCCTATCTTTTATAATATGAAATAGAGGAAATTTTGCAAGAAAGTTGAGAGACTTGTACACTGAAATTTACAAAACTTTGCTGAGAGAAATTAAAGAAAACCTAAATAGACGGAGAGATATGCCATGTCATGGGTTGGAAAACTCAATATGGTTAAGCAGTCAATTTCCCTCAAATTTGTTCATTCATTTAATGCAATCTAATCTGTCGTGTCATCCTGGGGACAGTAAGCGGGCTATGGGGATAGCCTGGAGGAAGGGATTTTTACAAAGGGCCAAAGGAAACTTTTAGGGGTGATGGACATATTCATTATTTTGAGTGTAGTGATTGTTCCAAAGACATACATATGCCAAAACATCAAATTGTCCACTTTAAATAGGTGCAAGGTTCATCAATTATATTATAATAAATCTGATTAAAAATCTAGGCTCTTTTTATATCATGAAATTAATCAAACTATGATGAGCATTATAAGTTTTTGAAGTCTAACATTGGTCTTCAGATTTTATTTATGGCATATTTTACTGTATTTTTATTATTATATAAATAAATGTCTCTTCAGATAAACATATCTAGTCTTTTACTTATAAGATCTGGGACACTTGGATTGCATTAAAATATTGGCAAAAACTAAGGCTATGTGAATATTCTCTCATATTCTATTTAATATTATTTATATTAATTTAGATTTTATTCAATTTAGAATTCATTAGTTCATTAATTCATTACTTGCAAGTAGATATAGATATGTTAATTACTGGACATCAATTATTATTACTAGTGGTTGCACAGAAATACATGATAACTTAAAACTTGAACATGATAGTTAAACTTAATTATCCTTGCATTTCCTTTTTTACTTATCAATTAAATAATTCATTCAGTATTTACTGAGAGCCTACACTGTATCACCACAGGAGTTCAAGAGTGAACCAAATTGACAAAAATCCTGGCCTGAAGTGAGCTAAAATCATAGTGGTCGGGGAGTGATAGGCAATAAAAAAGTAAAATAAATAATATGTGGTGAACGTGCTATACTAGTTACTAAATATGTGATGCTCTGTACTATATTAAATAATACGTGATGATAAGTGCTGTGCTAAAAAATATAACAGGGAAGAGAAATAGGAAATGCTGGAAGTAGTGATTGCAATTTTTAAACAGGGTAAACTCAGCAAAGGCCCCATGAAGTTAATTGTGAGCTAAGACAAGTGGTGCATGGAGAGACGGGGGTGAAGAGCTTTATGAGAAGTGGAAACAGCAAAGGCAGAGGTTTTGCGTGGGAGGATGCCTGCCATGTTTAATGAAACATAAGTAAGGCCAGTGGGGCTGGAGCAGCCTTTGTCCTTTACCCCCAGTAAACCAGCATTGCAAAGTGTTAAACCGAGGAGTACCATGATATGATGTATGTTTTAAAAGGATCACTAGGTCAGCTGTGCTGAGAACAGGCCGTGGGCAGGGCGGAGGACCATGGCGGAAGTAGGCAGAGCAGTTATGAGGCAACAACCCGTTTATTACAGCCTAGCAACAGGGCACCAGACAAAGAAGGCACAGGGAAATAAAGCCAAACCGGAGGAGGAGAGCCTATGCATTCAATGACCACTCATGGTTTTTCTGTCTGATTGCAAGCAGACCACTCTCCTCAGCTCCATACTGGTTATTGGGTAGGGTGGTCAGACATCAAAGAGATGGGTTAATTAAGCCAAGGGCATAATTTGGGTTTGGGTTTAAATCTGTTAACACTAATGTTAAGCCATTTAATTCTGTCACTTATATAGCATGTTTTCTACAATGTGGTGCCTCAAACAACATGTAGGCTTATAATTTAATTAGGTGATAGTACTTGAAAATTAGCTTGCTTAAGAGTAAGCACTAAGATTTCAAAAGAAAAAATTCAGAGCAGTTGAGTGGATGCATTCTTTCACAGGTACACACATGTGCAGTGGTTTGCAAAGCGTTTTAAATCATTACTTAGTGATTATCTTAGCCAATTTACATCGGTATCTGTATAGTACAGAGTTTCTGGAAAGAAAAGGCAAGATTCAAAATTAAGGCTACAGAAGCATTAAAGAATAATAATTCATCACACACTTATTGAGCACACACTATGCACCAGTAGTGATACAAGATTTCTTGCAGTTACAAAGATACATATCATTTCTTCAAGAAATTCCTAGTTTTGTGGAGTAACAACCTTACTAATAGAGAGAAGCCCATTAGATTACTGGAACACTTACTGATCTCTGAGCTGGGCATCTTGTTCTGCATTATATCCCCAATCTTCACATACCTATAGAGTAGCTAGTATTATTATTGTCATTTTAAGAACGAGAAAACTGAACTTAGATTAAATGACGTCTATAATTACACAGGGAGTATAAATAATTACTAAAACCTAGCTATTTATATAGAAATAAATATAGAGAGGGTTTTGTTGTTATATAAAATTACTGTGGGTTTACAGCTGGAGGTCCAAGGGTACGTAGGAAGTGTAGTAGAAGGAAGACCATGTGCGCCTGATTCTGGGTGACAGAAAAGAGGCAAACAGCATGATGGGAGGAACCATGATGGGACAATAGATCTTTTTTTAAAGAACTGAGTAGGCAGTATTCACCATCCTGGACGGGGGGGTGGGAGTGGGTGAGTTCAGACAGAGCAGGCAATGAGCCTGGTAAGGCAGGTTGGAAGCTGATTGTGAAAGCGCCATTCTTAGGAGTTTGAAATTGACCCTGCAGGCAAGGGAGTTACTGAGGTTTTTTAAGTGGAGTATAAGTGCTTTAGAAAGGTGTAGAATTCCCTCCTGAGCTAGTAACTGTATAACACGCTGGGAGATGGAAAGCAAGCAAGGGCGAGTTTGGACTACAAATTTAGAAACATTAAGCCAGGGAAGAGCCATGCTGCCAGGCAGGTGCACAAGCCCAGATCGCCGCCCTCGGAGCTGCAGCAAGGGGCGACCTTTGTGGGGTTTCCTGAGGCAGCAGGGATTTGAGATTATCAGCCATGGAAATTCTTGGTATCAGGCAGCATTAGGATGGGCACGGAGCCTGTGGGGTTGAAACTCAGGAGAGAATTTGAAGCAAGATTTTTTTGGTGCCATCAGCAAACTGGAGCGTGTCAAAGCCAGGAGTGTGGAGGGTCATCCAGAAACAAAAGGTTGAGCGAGAGACCACCCAATGGGCCACAGACTAACCACCTGTGATTCCTGGATTCTTATCTCATTATTATTCTTTTTAAAGTGTTCTCAGGTGTGTATAATAAAAAATTGTGGGAAAGAGTTTCAAACAAGTGTCTGGCTTCCTAACTTCATTCACCACTTCCATCATCCTCAGCAACCATCACCTAGTGTTTTCCAGGACCAGGATCTGGCTACACAATGTAGCTCAGGAGAGGCTGCCTAAGATGTGGAGTAAGACAGACTTTAGATTACTGACTTTGTCAATGAATGGCTGGATGAACAGGAAAATGTGCTTAAACTTTCAGAGACAATAAAAACAACAACAATTACAAAAATATAGTCTACCTTATAGAGTTGATGGCGGGATGAGTGATAATAAATGTAAATTACTAGGTTGGCACATAATAGGTTTGAACAATTATTTTACAAAAAACTATGGAATAACTACTATATGCTAAATATTGGGGTTATTGCTATGAGCAAGTCACTGTTTTCACCCTTAAGAAACATAAAAATCTCCATTATGAGCTGCTCTACAAAACATAAAGATAGTCATACCAATGTTACTCATTAAAATTTGAGAAGTACTCTCAACTGGTACTGACAACTTCAAAAGAGCATTGCTTGTTATAGAGAGCATTATAGAGAATAAAAAACATCTTCTTCTACTAAGCCTCCAAGCCAACTATCCTAGGACTCTCACATCTTTTTAAATAAATAGAATTACATTCTCTTACCTCAAAAGTAAGATTTCCTTAAGTGCCTTGCGTTAAGAATTGATTGCCCAAACTCCCCAATCTGTCTCTTGAACACCCTAACAATTTGGTAGCCCAAGGGAGTCCTGTGAGCACTTTCATAATCCATCACTTTGAAGACAAGGGTTAATTCAATTCACAATAAATAGATGGAAATATGTTGTGATGCATAATATCATATAATGTACTTGTGTTGCACAGAAGTAGGAAAAACATAAGGATGAGATATTTATTTTAAATCTTATAACTGAGGGTTTTAGTAAGCTATAAAATTGTATGTCATAGATCTATATTTACAAATAACATAGGCTATGAGAGCAGAAAATTATTGAGGTTTGTTTCACAGACATAGAGATGGACACTGTCGACATTTCTTCACTGCATTCTGCCAAACCTAGGTACCCCCTATACTTGCAGGGCTTTCTGGTGTCAGAGGAAATGCCAGCTCGGTTCTGCTCATTGTTTGTATTAGTCAGCAAATTGTGTCCTTGTGCTTACCTCATTATATAAAATGTTAAAACTTACAGAGAAAAAGGAAAGTTTCCCAAAGAAAGCAACGTGCTTGTTATCAATTCAAATTTTGATTGCCTGTTCAAATTCAGTATATAATACAACAATTCATTTCAGCTTCTACATTCAAATTTATACTTTCTTAGTGACTGTAGTCCCTGGAAATTATTTAGTGTAAAATGCTAAGCAAAGGTGAATGAATTCTAGAGGAAATCATTTCTTTTTCTTCCTAATCCTCAGAGGAGAAAAACATTATTTTCAGGATAAAATTATAAAATTGCTATATGGAAACAGGTTGGTGAAGAGAAATTATGAGTCTGTTATTGGTATGATTCATATTCTGTTGAGGAATAAGTATTTTAAATTTTGAATTACTCATACTGTTATTCACAATGATCAGATATCTCATACAATTACTGCTTTCATTTTATTTCATCTGACTCTACTCCCAATACACTTCCCAGTATATTTCAAGATCATATATTTAGAGTTTTAATCATAAATGGATGCTGTATCTTGTCAAATGCTTTCTCTGCATCTATTGAGATGATCACGTGATTTTTATTCTTCATTTTGTTAATGTGGTATATCACGTTGATGGATTTGCGGATGTTGAACCATCCCTGCATTCCTGGAATGAAACCCACTTGATCATGATGTATGATCTTTTTAATGGATTGTCGTATTAGATTTGCTAGTATTTTGCTGAGGATTTTTGCATTGATATTCATCAGTGATATTGGCCTGTCAACAAAACGAAAAGACAACCTAATTGGGAGAAGATATTTGCAAACCATATATCAGATAAGTGGTTAATATCCAAGATATATAAAGAACTCATACAGCCCAACAACAAAAAAGCCAACAATCCAATTAGAAAATGGGCAAAAGATCTGAACAGAGATTTCTCCAAAGAAGATATATGGATGGCCAACAGGCATATGAAAAGATGCTCAACGTCATTAGCTATCAGGGAAATGCAAATCAAAACTGCAATGAGGTATCACCTCACTCTGGTCAGAATGGCTATAATTAACAAGACAGGAAACAACAAATGTTGGAGAGGATGTGGAGAGAAGGGAAATCTTGTTCACTGCTGGTGGGAGTGCAAACTAATGCAACCACTATGGAAAGCAGTATGGAATGTCCTCAGAAAATTAAGGATAGATCTACCATATGATCCAGCTATTCCACTGCTGGGTATTTATCCAAAGAACTTGAAAACACAAACGCATAAAGATACTTGCAGCCCTATGTTCATTGCAGCATTATAAACAATAGCCAAGACTTGGAAGCAACCTAGGTGCCCATCAAGGGACGAATGGATAAAGAAGATGTGGTATTTATACACAATGGACTACTACTCAGCCATAAGAAATGAAATCCGGCCATATGTGACAACATGGATGGACCTTGAGGGTATTATGCTGAGTGAAATAAGTCAGAGGGAGAAAGTCAAATACCATATGATCTCACTCATAAGTAGAAGATAAAAACAATGACAAACAAGCACATAGCACTGGAGATTGGATTGGTGGTTACCAGAGGGGAAGGGGTGAGGGGGGAGAGCAAAAGGGGTGATTACACTCACATGTGAGGGCATGGACTATAATTAGTTTTCTGGTGGTGAACATGATGTAATCTACACAGAATTCAAAATATACTATGATTTACATCCAAAAATAAACAAATAAATGAAAAAAGAAAACAGATCATATAAACATAACAAATATGCATTTTAGTGGTGTGCTAATATATGACGCGGATTTACAATGACTTGTAATGCAGGTCATTACATTTTTGCACTATAGGAAGAACAATTATTCATACAGGGCATATGTGTTTTCTTAGGTTTTATCATGTGTGGTATTCCTGACTATATGTTTAAGGCAAAAATAATTTATGATCTATACCATATTTTTATCCAAAAAACAGATTTCATGATGCTTTGGAAAGATTATAAAACTAGGATCGTTTGTTGGGCCCTAAAATTTGTTTTCTTTCTGATTCTCTTTTCCATTGTTACCACTATTTTTAAAGACTACTGGCAGCTCTTTGGTAGAGAAAGCTGAAAGTGAAATATTACTACTTATTACAAAATAGCGTATTTTAACAATTGCATAAAAATTACAAGTCTGTTGCAAGCAAATTTTTGTCCTCTAAAGATGGCTGACAAAGGATCCAAATTAGGCAAAGTAGTACAATACCAATCTATAGGAAGGTTGAATACAATGTAGTTTTGCTCCTGTGTGGTCGTCAACACCACCAGAAAACAGAGTGGGGAGAAGTGCTAACGTGGGAAGCTGTAAGGAAAACAGTCATGGGGGATTAGAAATTTGAACACAGGAGTTTATCATTTTATTAGAATAACACATGCCAGTTCTGTGCTTGAGTGTGTAACAACTTTCCCATCTGTCATCAAATTTACCTTAGTGGATGGTAATGCTTTATGGTACATAGTTGTAATTGTCCTACTTAAACACTCAGTCCTAAAGTACTGGCCAACGTTATTCTCTTTGTTTGTTTATTTCTAGGAGGTATTTATTTTCAAATTATTCTAGAATAATACAGGCATACCTCGGAAATATTACAGATTCGGTTCCAGACCACTCCAATAAAGTGTGGCACAGAAATTTTTTGGTTTCCTAGTGCATACAAAAATTATGTTTACACTATACTGTAGTCTATTAAGTGCGCAATGGTATTAGGTCTAAAAAATAATGTACATACCTTAATTTAAGAATACTTTATTGCTAAAAGATGCTAACCGTAATCTGAGACTTCAGCGAGTCATAGTCTTTTTGCTGGTGGAGGGTCTTGTAAAAAAAGCAATATCTGTGAAGTGCAATAAAATGAACTACAATAAACTGAGGTATGCTTGTAGTCTTTTAGCCATCTTCACCAAATCAAACCTTCATAAATTGATGCAAATTCTTAGTGGCAGTGACATTTATTTTCCGTTGTTGTTTGGATGCCTTAAACATCATTTAGAAATATACAATTGTGCTTGCTATTTTGAAAAAGGGTAATAACTAAGTTTTAAAAGTGATCAAATGTTAAAAGGAATGTACCCAATTGATGTCATATTCCATCTGAAAAAGATGCTTGCAAAGTCTTTTTCTTTCAAGTAATTACTTGAAAAACCTCTTTGGAAGAAGATTCTAATTTCACTGATAGTTACACCTTAAAAGCAAAATCTTTGGATTGATTTTTCATAGCCATCTATAACGTGTAGGTGTAGGCCAAAATCAAAAGGTAACATCAGTTTTTCTACCTGCAAGAATTTGGCTAAGGGAACATTTTATTACAGTACCTAATTTCCATCACTTAGTCATCTTAATAGCAACATAATATGAGTCTGCCCCAAGGCCATTTTCTACCATCTGGATACCTAGGGGTTATTAACACCTTCTCGATCATTCACATTCACCTTACCAGGAAGTAGGGGAAAAAATCCAGAGATACAGGGAAGATTTTAGCAATTTGGAATGTATCACAGGGAGGAATAAAATTGCCGACTCAAAATGGATTAATTTAGCAGGACTCCTTGATGTTATTAAGTTCCTGAACATTATCATGAAATATAACAAAAGCACACTGTGAATCCAAATTTGAAGACAAACAGAAAACTAACGAGCTAAAAAGGATATAACTTTCCTTAGACAAATGTTTAAATAGAGAAAATTTAATCTAGATTTACTATAAATAGATATATAATATCTTCCAAACTGTTAGATGAGCTACTGTTTTTAAATGTTTGCATGAACTTAAACATGTCACCACTCTGGGTTTCCTTGGTCTTCTCATCCATTAAATAACAGATCAGGATTATTTGATTTCTTAACCCTCTCCTCCCCAAGTTGAACATCCAGTTCTATTTGTAAAGCCAGTGAAAAGAGAAGTATTGAGAAATGGGCAAGTTCTTGTAATTGGCACTTCTTATAGGAAGTCCCCTAGGAGAGTAACTTCGGCCATTGTGTGCCAATGGTGGACCTTCTGAATGAATTGGTAGGTGAGAAGGGGCTCCACAAATTCCGTAAAGAGAGATGACTATAAATTCAAGGAGAATACATAGAGAAAAAAATGCAGAATCAACTCTTTTACATATTTGAAACAAACATGCCCCAGTTTGACAATAATGTGAATCAACAAAGAATTCAATCATATGACACATGAACGATAAAACAATAAAATATTTTTCTATCTATCTTTATAATGGCAAAAAGATATTTTAATAAAAATATAAAATGTTATGCCTAAAATACCACCTCTATGCCTCTTCATTGAAAATCACTATAAGAAAACATGTTTTCATTCCTTTATATAGTATCATATAATCAAGGGCAAATAAATTTAATTTAGCGTATATGATCACAGATCCATAAACCTCTGATAGTCATTTACTGAAACTTTCAGGTAACTGAATTTTTATAAAGGTTGAAAGTTTTATGTAAAGGCTGAAAGAATACTACTATCGAAAAGAAACAAAATCTGAATAGTGGACTTAAAAACTGCTATTTGAAATTTTAAGGATATATATAGAGAGAAATGTAGATATACATAAAGTCAAAGACGCTATTTTAAATACTTTTATAATGCTTACTTTTTTTTAGTAATGAAGAATTTTAAATATTACAATTTCATGCTTTTGAGAGAGTATTGCAGACTAGCCAATTCTTGAATCTAACAGAAAACTGAGATATCACAATGGCACAGACCATCACAGAGTATATACTGGTCATATAATCTCTTCTCCAGGACATACAGGGACATACCCAACAAGTATCATCTAATTAAAGACGCAGGTTCTCTTTTCTCTATAGATTGTGCAATCCTGCATAGCATGGATCTGCTTACTGAAATTTAGTGCTACTTTAGAAGGTTAATCTTCTTGATTGACAGAAAACAAGTTAAGAATGCCAGAATTTGTTGTATTAGAAACCAAAAAAAAAAAAAAAAAATAGAGAGAGAGAACTTCAAGTTGCCAAAGGGTTATAATTATTTTTTAATGAATGGGAAAATGCACTCAGAATTCTAAATTGGGTGACAGAATCTTGGAAGTCAGGAATTCTCTCAGATTTACGTGGGCAGAGATTCAGGAAATTGAGAAAAACTTACAAGTCTGAGTAGACTCATGAGCATATCGTACGTCTCCTTCTCTTGTTTCCTAAAACCCTATGTTTTCACTAAAGCAATTTAGGCAGACTCTTGAGCTTTGAGGGTGATGAACAGATCTCTAAAGGGAGGGGTATGAGACAGTAAACGTTGCCTGAGGGTCACCATCCCTGAAATTTAGCCAAAGTCAGTGGATTTTGAATGAGAGATGTTAATAAAGTTTACTTATCGTTCTCTCCCTTTTCCACTGCCAGTCTCACCTCTGTCATTTCTGTCCAGGACTAACAATAGGACAAGGTGGGAAGGGAGATAATGGCCAAGAAGTATCCAGATAGCCAAGGGGTCACTCAGTGGGGATCAGCAAAGAGGAAGTGAGAGCAAGTACAGGGGCGACTTGAGAAAGGAGATGACACGCCCAACCAGAGACTTCTTCAGAGGTCATTCCTGCATAACATATGGTGTTGGAGACTGTCAGAATAGGTATGAATGCTTAATATTTTATTACCCAGAAAATGGCAGTCTTAGAGTGTATTATCTGAGGTTTTACAGTAGTATAATAGAAATCACGCACATTATCCTGCAAATGGGGAGTAGATTCCCCTGAGTGACAGTTTGGCTCGATACCACTAAATCCTCAATATTATTTATATTCTGCACAACATATTAAGACTGAATAAGTCTTGTGAGACAATATAGTGTAACTTATTCATTTTAAAGTTAATGAAATTTGAGGACCAGTAGGGTAAAAAGCCATTTACTTGAGGCCAAAGACAGAACTAGAATGCGTGGCTCCTCACTCCCATCTTTATTTTCAGAAATAAAATTTTACTACAGAAAACTTCAGAGAATAATAATCCTGTCATATTGATTTCAGTATAGGTTATCCAATAATAATGTAAAAATGAAAATTTCCTGTTTCACAATTCCGTTTTATGTCTTCCTTTTTCTGGATGTACATTCTTTCAAATTATATTTTTAAATATTTAATATACCTCTATTTTCTAATCTATCTATACACTAATACACAAGAAATGACGTCTACTCAGCTAATCTTCTTTAGCAACTTGCTGTTTTCAGTCAACATTTTATTTAAATATCTATATTGACATATAATTACAGCATGTACATTCATTTTACCTTTTAGTCTTTGCTTCCCACCTACCCACCCCCATTTTTTGCCTTCTAATATATTATTCACAATTTCTTTCTCTCCTCCTTGTAATATTTTGGAAACTATATGTTCTATTATAGACTTTAAACATGCAAAATGACATCAAAATATTCCAACAAATTATAACATTCATTAACATCTTTAGCTTGCCCCATAGGGACTGCTCCAGAGTTTTCTCTTCTCCTAAATATGCTTGTACTTTACTCTGATATTTCAACCATCCCCCCATATATTCTTATTTTTATGTTTTCAAGTCAATAGTTACATTTGGCCACCAAATAGATTTGGCCATCACGCTTTCTCAATGTTGGACTCATTGTGTGTCTTGCATTTCATTATTTTCTGTTATCTTAATTTTCCTTTGGGCTGAAGAATATCATTGGTAGTTTTTATAATGAAAGTCTGCAGCTGGTAAACTTGCTGTTTATAGGTGTGAAAAATATCATTATTGTTCTCTAACTCTTGAATCACAATTTAGCCTGGAATTGAACTGAAAGTTGATAATAATTATTTTCTGTCAGCACTTTGAAAATATTATTCCTTTATGTTCTGTATCTAGCTTTGCTAATGAGAAGTTTGTCAGCCTAATTTTTACTTCTTTTTGAATCTTTTTTTCCCAGAAAACTAAAAAATTTTTCATTTGTATTTGATATTCTATAGTATGACAAACATGTCTAATTTACCCTTTCCAGGACTTTCAATTATTTTTTTTGGACTTAATTTTGTTTTCAGTTTTGAAAAATTCTTAGAAAATATGTTTTCAGGGCCGGCTTGGTGGTGCAGCGGTTAAGTTCGCACGTTCTGCTTCTTGGCGGCCCGGGATTCGCTGGTTTGGATCCGGGTGCAGACGTGGCACCACTTGGCAAGCCATGCTGTGATAGGTGTCTCACATAAAAAGTACAGGAAGATGGGCACCGATGTTAACTCAGGGCCAGGCTTCCTCAGCAAAAAGAGGAGGATTGGCAGTAGTTGGCTCAGGGCTAATCTTCTTCAAAAAAAGAAAAAAAGAAGAAAAAAAAGAAAATATGAAAATGTGTTTTCAGACAGTGCATCTCTCCATTTTCTTGATTCTCTTTTTGAACTCTTGTTAGACATGTGTAGGGACTGCTTATTCCTTCCTCCATGATTTTCTCTTCATCTCATAACGCTGTATTCTTGGTAAGCACCTCAGATCCATCTTCATGTATATTAATATTTTCCTCAGTTGTATATAAACCACCTTTTTTTACCCATAGCATTGAGTTATTTTTTATTTCAATTTGTTTAGTTTATTGTCTAGAATTTATACGTGGGTCTTTTGCAAAGCATTCTCTGTTTTTAATCATGTCTTTCCTTGCCTTGTCAACCATAATTCTTCTTTTATTTATTGGACCATTTTAAAATTCCTATTTTAAAGTATCTTTCAGATTCCTCTAATATCAATGTCCCTTAGCTGTTATTACTTCTGACTGCTGCATGATGTTATTGGACATATTGCATGTGTTTTGTAATATTTTATTGTTGACTTATTTTTGGGTCTGATGTGCTTTATGTCCCTTGAACTTATAGGGAGCTTTTATTAATTTGTTTTTTGGGAATTTCTGCTGTATGTGTATAGGGAAGGAATTTAGGTCACACACCTATTTGTGTTATAAGGCTAGAAATCATGAATTTTCCATTTGATTTTGTACTCACAGGCGTGGGCCAACAAGCTGAAGTTTTCCATTGGGACTTCTTGTCCTGCAACTATATTTATAAAGAAGCTCAGGTTCAGTAACTTCTAAATACAACAGGCCTATTGTCTTTATTCCAAGCTCCAAACAGAAATAAACTCCATTCTTTAAGGGTTATATAGAGACAGCTTTATACTCATGAGCTACCTGAGTCAACTCCTAGGGAGAGTTGTAAATCTCCTCTTAACTTCTCACATCTGAAGATTTCATTTTCTTAGTTTCAATTTTTATTATCTCCGATTTTTCAATCTAGCGTTTGTATATGAGTGGGGTAGTAGAGGTTGTTTTCCCATGTCAGCTAATCTCACCATCTTGACCAGAAGCTCCCAGTGCACAGTCTACAACTCCAAGCAATCAATTCAAGTCATTAATAATTTATTGCATGTTTTCTATGTTTACAGCACTGGGGTCTGGGCAAAATGTAAGTATAAGTCTCACTATCTCTCTTCAATGATTTATAATCTACTGGTGATTTAAATAAGATAAAACAATGGGGCTGGCCCAGTGGTGCAGTGGTTAAGTTTGCATGTTCTGCTTCTCGGCAGCGTGGGGTTCACCAGTTTGGATCCCGGATGCGGACATGGCACCGCTTGGCAAAAGCCATGATGTGGTAGGTGTCCCACGTGTAAGTAGAAGAAGATGGGCACGGATGTTAGCTCAGGGCCAGTCTTCCTCAGCAAAAAGAGGAGGATCGGCAGCAGTTAGCTCAGGGCTAATCTTCCTCAAATAAATAAATAAATAAGATAAAACATTTACAATTTTAACAAAATTAAAATACAAAAATGTACTGTCATAAGATCAGTGTGTATTCAAGAGGGGTGCATCACTTTGAGTGAATGACATGTAAAGGTTTTGTGAAGAGTCAAACTTCAACTTGCCATAAAAACAGATCCAGCAGGCATAAAATCAGTAATGATATAGTTGGACTCAACAACAACATCAATCAATTGGATATAATTGACATCTAAAACCACATCACCTAACAACATCAGAATACACATTTTTTTCAAGCTCACATGGAACAATCATCAAGACAGATGACATTCTGGACTATAAAATACACTGTAACAAATTTAAAAGAATAAAAATTATACAATTTTTGCTCTTAGGCCTCAATGGAATTAAGTTAGAAATCAATAATAGAAAAGTAACTGGAAAATCACACATTAGTCAAAGAAGAAATCTCAAGAGAAATTAAAAAATATTTTGAACTAAATGAAATGAATACACAACTTATCAAAATCTGTGAGATGCTGGAAAGACGGCAATTTACAGCATTTAATGCATATATTAGGAAAGAGGAAAGATCTAAACTCAATAATCTAAATTTCCATACTAGGAAACTAGAAAAAGAAAAGAAAATTAAATCTAAAGTAAGCAGAGACATAGAAAGAATGAGAATTAGAGCAGAAATCATGAAATTAAAAAGCTGGTTCTTTGAAAAGATGAATAAAATCAATAAGCCTCTAGCCAGGGTAACTAAGATAAAAAGAGAGAAGACAAATCACTCATATCAGAAATGAAAGAGGGCACATCACTACAGATCTCATGGACATTAAAAGGATTATAAAGGAATAGCGTGAACAACTCTATGCCTACAAATTGGATAACTTAGATGAAATGGACTAATTCCCTCAAAGACACAATCTGTCAAAACTCACACAAGAAGAAACAGACAATATGAAAAGGCCTCTATCTATTAAAGAAATTGAATCAATTATTAATAACCTTCCAAAACAGAAAGCGCCAGGCCTTGATAGGTTCACTGATGAATTCCACCACACATTTAAGGAAGAAATTACATGAATTCTCTTAAATTTCTTTCAGAAGACAGAAGCAGAAAGAATACTCCACAGTTATTCTGTGAAGCCATGTGACTCTAACACCAAACCAGACAAAGAGATGGCAAGATAAAAACTGCAGACCAGTATCTCTCACGAACATAGATGCAAAAATACTCAACAAAATATTAGCAAATCAAATCCAACAATATAAAAAAAGAATTATGGGGCCAGTCCCAATGGGCTCGTGGTGAAAGTTCAGCACGCTCTGCCTTGGTGGCTGGGTCTGGTTCCCAGACATGGAACCACACCACTCATCTGCCAGTGGCCATGCTGTGGCAGAGGCTCACACGAAAAAAAAAAACGGGGGGAAGATTGGCAAGAGATATTAGTTCAGGGTGGATCTTCCTCACCAAAAAAATAAAATTTAAAAAATAACTATACACCATTATCAACTTGGATTAATCCCAGGAATGCAAGACTGGTTCATTATTTGAAAATCAATTAAAGTAACCCATCATATAAACAGACTAACAAAGAAAAAACATGTAAACATATCAATAGATGAAGAAAAAGCATTCGACAAAATCCAACACTCATTCATGACAAAAAAAAAAAATCTCAGGAAACTAATATCTCCAAAAAAACACACAGTTAATGTCATACTTAATGGTGAGAAACTCAAAGCTTTCCCAGTAAGATCAGGTACAAGGCAAGGACTTGGAAGAGACCACAAGATAATATTTGCAAAAGACAAAGATGATAAAAGAGTCTCACTCAAAATATACAAAGAACTCATAAAACAAGAATAAGAAAATAACGTGAATAAAAAACGGGCCAACGATCTTAACAGACACCACACCAAAGCAGATACACGAATGGAAAATTAGCATCTGAAAAGATGCTCCATATCATAGTTCATCAAGGAAATGCAAATTAAAACAGCAACAGATACTACTAAACACTTATTAGAATGGCCAAAATCTAGAACACTGACAATACCAAATACTGGCAATGATGAGGAGCAGTAGGAACTCTCATGCATTGTTGGTGGGAATGCAAGATGGTACAGTCACTTTGGAAGAGAATTGGCAGTTTTTTACAAAGCTAAACACACACTAACCATACTATCCAGCAATTGCACTCCTTGGTATTTACCCAAAGGAGATGAAAACTTACATCCACACAAAAGCCTGCACACAGATGTTTATCACAGCTTTATTCATAATCGCCAAAACTTAGAAGTAACCAAAACATGCATTAGTAGGTGAACGGATAAATAACTGTACACGCAGTCAATGGAATATCACTCAGTGCTGAAAAGAAATGAGCTATCTGGGGCCAGCCCTGTGGCACAGAGTTTAAGTTCACACATTCTGCTTTGGCTGCCTGGGGTTCCCTGGTTCAGATCCCGGGTGCAAACCTATGCACTGCTTGCCAAGCCATGCTGTGGCAGGTGTCCTACATATAAAATAGAGGAAGATAGGCATGGATGTTAGCTCAGGGCCAGTCTTCCTCAGCAAAAAGAAAAAGATTTGTGGCAGATGTTAGCTCAGGGCTAATCTTCCTCCAAAAAAAAAAAAAAAGAAACGAGTTATCAAGTCATGAAAAGACATGGAAGAACCTTAAATGCACATTACTAAGTGAAGAAACCAATCTGAAAAGACTGCATACTCTACGATTCTAACTATATGACATTCTGGAAAAGGCAAAACTGTGGAGACAATAAGAAGATCAGTGGTTGCCAGGTGTTAGGGGGAAGGGATGAACAGGCAGAGCTCAGAGGATAGTGAAAATACTCTGTATGATATTACAATGATGGATATATGTCATTATACTTTTGTCCAAACCCGCAGAATGTACACCACCAAGAGTGAACCCTAAGAACAAGGTAAACTATGGACTTAGGTGATTATGATGTGTCAACGTATGTTCATCCTTCGTAACGAATGTACCACTCTGGTGAATGATGTTGATAATGGAGAGGCTATGCACGTGGGCAAGGGGTATATGAGAAACCTCTGAACCTTCCTCTCAATTTTGTGGTGAACCTAGAACTTCTCTAAATAAATAACATTTAAAAAAAAAAAAACAGGTAGATGTAGGAAAGCCATTGAGTTAGAAGTGTTTCTAGTCAAAAGAAACAGGATATGCTACAGATGTAACAATGAACAAAGTATATTGTGGGATAATGATTATTACTGCCTCACGTTGCTCAGAACAACTATATCAGAGAGCAAAAGACCTGGAACAGATTCTGAAGTATTTTATTTTTAAGAGTTAGAACTTTCTTTGCTGAGGATATTTTTTTTTTTATTTTTTTTTTATTTTTTCCTTTTTCTCCCCAAAGCCCCCCGTACATAGTTGTGTATTCTTCGTTGTGGGTTCTTCTAGCTGTGGCATGTGGGACGCTGCCTCAGCGTGGTCTGATGAGCAGTGCCATGTCCGCGCCCAGGATTCGAACCAACGAAACACTGGGCCGCCTGCAGCGGAGCGCGCGAACTTAACCACTCGGCCACGGGGCCAGCCCCTTTGCTGAGGATATTTTAAGTAAGAATATTATGTTGTGAAATCGTTCTGAGAAGGTTAATTTGTCAGTGCTCTACATCATGGCATGGGAGAAGAGAGGCAGGAAGGTATTGCAATAACTCAATCATAAAAGGATAAACACTCAGACTAGTAGATTGGTGATGAAAGTGAAAGAGAAAGGAAAAACTGACACAGGCAGCTTAATGTATTTACACCCACTACTTTCTGCAAAGGATCTAGTGTCTGTTTGAGAAAACACCAACAGATGTACTAGAAATATAAGAGAGAATTTTATAAAGAGGAAAAAGGAAAATTGTTGATCTTATGGCACTATGGTTTCTGGCTGGCAGTGCACACAGGAAGATGCTGTAGGAAGTATGCTCTTCAAGAGAGGTAAAAGCTTTTTCTAGATAAAACTTCTGAAAAGAACTCTCTTATTCATCAGTGGTTTTCATCTGGTTACTATTTTGCCCCCTAGGGGACGTGTATCATCGTCCAGAGACATTTTTGATTGTCACACTGAGTGAGGAGGAGGCTGTGCCACCAGCATCTAGCGGGCAGAGGTGAAGGATGCTGCCTAATAGCTTCCAATGCACAGGATGGCCCCACAACAAAGCATTATCTGGTTCAAAATGTCAATAGTGCTGAGATTATGAAAACTTAATGGACATTAATGTAATGGACTCTGCCCTTGCAACTGTTTCCAAAGGAAATAAAAAGTAGGATTGATCTAGGCATTATGCATACTTACATTCATGTATTCAATGAATCTGAAGCATTAAACATCGTTCCATCAGCAGCATATGCAATCCACCACAACCTGCTCTATTTTTTCCATTGTACTTATCCAAATCAAAATTTCTTACTCATGCCATATTCTAAATTACTTATTTTTATTTCCTATCTCCCTCCTGCCCACCCCTGCAATTGCCTGAACATAAGCTCCACCGTTCAGGGATCTTTTAAGTTTGTGCACTGACATTTCCCATCCCCACTGCGTGATGCAGAGTATAATCTTAATGAGTACTTTTTGTATGAATGAATGAATGAGGTTCAAAAATGTACAGATTTCTAGTGGTCTAACTAATGCCTCTGGAGTTTATAAATTAAGATATTTTTAGAAGGAAGAGTAGGTATGACTATAAATTATCCTCCTCAAGTCTTATTTTGTTCTTTTACACTTTTAAATGAAGCTGGATTTTAAACTCCAAGAATATCCTTTCTTTGAAGAACCAGCATGGTGGATGAAATTCCTTAATGCTGATTAGAAAACTTTGGGAAGAAACCAAAGGATATATTGGTTCATTAGATATGAGAAGGAAGACAATAGCTGTCAAAGACTATGTAGCTGAAAAATTATAGATTTTCTATCAATGCAGAAGTATTCTAGTACTTTCCTAGAAAAAAAAAATGGTAGCAGAAGGTTTTGTTCCTCTGATATTCAACCCAGAATGGAGTCGGCTCCTTTTTCCCTTGGTACTTTCTCTGAGGCCATATTCTTAATCATAAGTGACACTATTCATGACGATATTAAGTCAAAAAACAAAGAAAAAATTCATAGCCAAATTATTGGCAAAAATCTCTATTCATATATTCACATTTATAAGCACCGAGGTAAATAATATCAACTCCATCATTTATCAAAGGTAATGATAATAACTATCAATTAAAATGTGTTTAAGGGAGCAATAAAAATATTTAATATTAAAAATCTAAGAAATAGAAAGGTCTTTGACAATCATGTATTGATAAATGAATGCTCTAAAAAAAAGAAAGTATTACCCATATCAAACAACCTATATGCAATAATATAGATCATAAAAATGTACACAAGAAGACTTATCTTGCTCAAGTTTATTTTTAATAGTAATATTTTATTAATTTTAAAAAACTGTCACTAAACATTTCAATACCTTAAAGCCATATTTTTAAGATGAGCAAATTTCATGAAAATAAAGCAAGATTGCCTTATTTGGAAAAGTTTTTGTTAAAATTTTTACAAACTTAATATTTGCACAAGGAAATAATTACTTTCAAATATCTATTGTACTAAAAAATGTGCTAAGCATAGTCAGAAGGCAGAATGAATTACCAATTCTCCATCACTATCAGCTTCTCCATTCCTACAAGCGTTAGTTACATTTCATAGCAGGATACAAAAGACACACTTGAACTACATCTTTACTTTTGACTGAATTTAATACCCAAGTGCATGTAGAAATATCTGCATGTGAAATTTTATTTATTTAGAAGCACATTTTTTGCAATGTGTTTCTCTTTGTTCCCTGGAAACTGAATTTCCACGGATTTAATTTTAAATTTATTTCCTTGATTTTAATTTTCTTTCTATCATTTCCATATGAAACTAAGCCAAATAACACCTTTCAAAATAAATAGAAATGTGTTAGGTGTACTAGGTACTAGGAAATAAACTGAGTGGTTAAAAGGACCAGGCATAGATGCTATATGCAATTCAGAAATCCACCTACAGACCACAGAAACAAGTCTCTACTACATTTGAAACAACCAGACATTATCAGCATGTTTATACATCACCTCTGCACTTCTTATTCTAACTTAGGTCCACACTGATGTCTACTAGATTAATGACTTAGGTTAGATTCCTTTAGCAAAATCATAATGAAAAACCATCAAATATAATAATGCACCAAACCCACCTTTTAAGAATTACCTCCTCTCCCCGTCCTTTCACATTTTAGGATAGAACGGTAAAGAGAAAAATGGGTTCTTTAAAGCAAAATGAGTGAAAGCCTCAAATCATCCGTCCTGCCATGGTACTTGATACCAGACCTGAGTATAGGACAAGGGCTTTCTCAGCTGCTTTCAATTAGTGCAGAGGCCAATACTAAAGTCAAGCCTATCCTAAAATGCTTTAAACCTATTTTTTTTTAAGTTAAAGAGAAAAAGAAAACTGTGTCAGTCAAATCCTAGCAAGAATAAAACATTCACCCAGATGGTGCATCTGAACAGATTTTATTTGGAGACATGTGGGCTGGAGAAGATAATCCATCCTGAATCTAGCAACATGGCCAGACATGCGCATCACTGGTACTGAAAGAACAAGGGGAGGAAATAGCTAGAGGAGTGCTGGGACCATGCAGGAGGCACTCCCCAGTGGATGTTCAGTCCCAAGGCAATGTAGCTCCTGCTAGACACATGGGTCTGAAGCAAGGAGGGCAGATGGGTAAAATATCCAGCCCTCTCACTCTCTCTTCCCCCCTCGGCATCGCTTCTATTGCCTCTCATTGGCTACATTCAGGCACCCCACCTAAGCCCAAGGGCTAGGTAGGTACGGAATTCAGGGGTCAGCCATGCTGGTATGAGAAAAGAGAATAAAAGAGAGGCAAGTACATCTGGGGTGTGCAAATGGGTAAAAATCCAACAAAGATATGCAATCTTTTAAAATTGTATTCTTTTTCTTACTTTAGAATTATGTACTAAGCCAAATTAAAAAGATCAAGAATCAAGAAGGAAGATGTGACCAAAGCTTCTGGCTAAAACTGTATGTCGATCTTGTCTATTACAACTTACCCATTGACATTAGACAGCTGACAATCATCCATTTCCTATGCCTGTCTATTATAAGACATCTGCAAATTTGAGGTAGGTGCTCATGTGTCAGTTCACATGGATTGGCAAACAAGATCTCAACAGAGAACAACAGCCCTGAAACAATAATTTGGAAAAGACTGCACAAGGTGATCCAATTTCACTACTAACGACACTGCACAAATCATTGCTCAGTTCTAGGGCAGGGACACCGACATTCTGAGAGATCCAGTTCCTGGCACGGTCCCAACAAAAATGAGAAGCTCAGTAAATATTTGTTGACTTGAGTTCTGTAGTATGAGGTAGAAATATTGTGAATGAACAAATGCATGTTTTAGGCAAGGGGAGCAAAGCAGGAGTGGAAAGGTCAAGGGAAAAGGTGCCATCTGGGTTTGTGGCCAAAAGTCCCTGACAGAGGAATTAAAAATTGTAGTCTAGGACATTGTGGGTCACACCTCACTAGTGGATCAAAAGTTCAATGTAGTATGTCTTGACAAGCATTTTAAATTAAGAATGAAAAGGGAAAAAAATGAATTTTCAGTGTAAAATGCAAGCAGTAAGGATATGTATCATGAAACTTTTATTTCACATTTGTACATGAGTACTGTGAATCACAATATGAAATGCCTAGCTTATTGTAACTCTCAGTTAAAAAATTTTGAAAACAACTGACATACGGTAACGAGACAGGTGCACCCTTGATTTCAGTTAGAGACAAAAAACACTTTACACAGGCATGACACACTCTGAGAAAATGAGGTCTAGGGCAGCTGGAGAAAGTAAGCATAGATATTTTAACAGGACATAAAGGAAAATAATTTTCTAACAATTCACCTAAGAACAATATTTAAGAAACCAAACCTGTGAAGGCTGGCATTTTAGTTAAATTTTATACGGCAAAGATACTTGGGAAGAAACTATACCGGGAAGGCAAATGACTGCAAGATATGCAAATTATATAAAAGTCAAGCAAGTATCAGGACATTTGTACAGATAAACGATATATGTAGCTAACTAGATGGTCTTTGAGCCTAACTTTGCTTTAATATTTATTCATTATTTCATCTGTGTGATTTATCTCGTGGCATTTTTATAACCAATAATGGTTGCACCAGAAGGGTGATTTAAAATCCAGAGTTCTCTTTTTTAGCTGAAGAAAAACTTAGTCGATGTTAAAAACATGCTTTTGCCATTTCATTGCCATTTCTTTAAGTCAGAGAAGCGTCACCCTGGTAATTAAGGAACAGAAGGGATGAGTCTGGCACATGCAGCCATCTATGTATCTCTGAGCAAGTTTCCTGAATTCTGTCATCCAACTTCTTCTTCTTTTTTTTTTTTTTTTTTTGTAAAGTGGAGACTCTAATTCTGGTCAAAGGTGTCATTGTGAAGATTAAGTTAGAAATACTGATGTAAGCAGTTCATACATCACAAACCCTTACAAATCAGTGGTTGTGGTGTTAGTGTTAGTGGTGGTGAGAAGAACAATGTGGCAAAGCCCTGACACCCCACTTTTCAGGTTTCTGTGTGGAAATCCTACAGCAAGAGAAAAACTCCTTGTCTCTCTTCATCCAATCACGGCAGGCACAGTGACTTAGCCAATTTGTGAGAAGGAACTAGACCATTTGGCTCAGCCCTTTCTTCCTTGCCCCTTTTGAGAGCCAACCTTCCTCCAGCAGGATACTCTCATCTCTCCAAAACTATAAATGTCCAGGAGCAGACTCCTTGGAGGCAGTAAGTGATGGTCCCTCTGCCCTTGGAAATACATGGTAATTCTGTTTAATGAGGGGTATTATCAAGCCCTTTTGGCTAAACATTTAAAACCACTCAATTTACCTCACATTAAGCTGGTGGTATTTTGACCTGTGATTTGATTCTCAACCTGTTTTCAACTCAGGAGGAGGAGAAAGGGAGGTTTACTAGTCCCCTATTTTCCTAACAAGTCACAGTGATTAATATTTCTGTGTTGTTTCCCTATATATGTCATCCTTTTTAAGGCAGACACATAGAATAACTTCCCTTAGCAAAAGACATCATCTCAAATAGGAAAGTTGAGATCAGTCTGTTAGCAAGCTATAGGTCATATTTCACAATTATGCAGTTCTATGTATGTTCCATAACTGAAATGGCACCCATTTCCATTTACACTAACATTGTAATTCTATTTATAGATTTCTCTTTACAGGCAAGATTGTCGGATAGTTTTTGTGTATTTATATAAAATCATTTAGACTAAGTTTTAAAAGAATAGTTCATCCTCCCAACGATGTATTTATATTCTCAGCTGTAAATGTTTCCCAGTTTAAAGATATCTTCCTAAAGGCAAAAACACCTATAAAGTGTTTTACCTACCATGCTTTTACTTCATGTTTTAAGCGTGAAATAGAAATAGGTAATATTACCTTTAGTTAGTTTAATTGTTACAAATGAAATGCTTTTCCTGAGTTAGCAGAAAGCTTATCAGCACATTATTAAAAACCAAAATATGGTGTTCTATCACAGCTGAAAGTTCTGAAAGGAATCAAATACACTGGTTGTTTTTAATGTTGTTATTCCTCTCTCTCTCAAAAAGAAAAAAAAAAGCCTAATAACAGAATCAACAGGAAAGTGGGCTGCTGTATGACTGAAAATTCCTATATCTTGGAGAATAGCTGTCTTTGGCAAGCTTATTGGATAACAGCTGATATACTGTCGGAAAATACTCTATGTGTGAAAATTTTATTTTGTTGAATCTTAATTCTCTTCCCTTGGATACAGTACAGCTCCAAGAGTTGAATGGCTTGCTATTTAACAGTAAGTGCTGATGCTGAAGATTCAATATATTACTCTGGTGTAAATGATCGTATAGTAATGACTACTGATATCACCAACTTCCTTCTGAAACAGATGCTAGGAAATGAATTTCCTGAATTAAGATAGTAGAGTGTTGAAATGCTCACTAAAAGTTAACATTCCAGATGTTCCAAGACTCTTTTAATCCTAAACTTTTTTTTTCCCCATATAGATAGAGCTACCATCTGTTTCTCTGATCAATCAATGATGTGGACGTGATTCTGGATTCTGTGTTAATATACTTCACATTGAGTGTTTGGAAAGCATATATTTTCTATGAAATTCTCTTATCTTTATTTATTCCAACTATGCTAACTTTTGGTTTATAGCACTCCCTGGAGTAGGATTATTTGTCTTTACAAGACTTAGAATGTGTAAGACAAGATAGCCCTTGAGGATATTAAGCAATATTTCCTTTAAGTTGAATTTCCTTGAGATGAGACTGAATGTCAAACTCCCCTTCATGGAAGGGGAGGAATCTGAGCTCCACTGTCATTTTTGTGGGTGATTGTAGGTCTCTGTTTATGGATATGCAATAAGCTTAAACATGCTATGTATTCAAATTATTTCTAGTGATGTTTACAGTGAGGAAATCTAATGTTACTTTCTTGATTAGGGAATATTTACCAGGCACAAACTTGGGGTGACTGAAATAACAATTATCATAGGCATACACAAATGCTGAGAGGTAAGCTGTCCATGTCCTTTGCAATTTTTCTCCCTAGAGAACCAGGAGGCATGAGGTGGCAGGGAGATTGGTTGCAAATTCATGCTATTTCTACTTTGTTCCATGGTTCTTTTATATGAAAGTACAAAACAGTAAGCATCATGCAAAAATAGGCAAGAATGAGTAAGAGAGAAAGTTCGTTTGATGTCAATGCCCCTGTATTGGGGGTAGATTTTTCATTCTAAGACAATTACAATTCCTGTAAACAAAGTGTCTTTGATACTCTACAAAGGTAGACTTGAAATTGACAAATGGCTCCATGTGGAAACAGAGAATTAATCCCTTTAGAGAAGAGTGCTTTGGAATGACTTTAAACAGGCTCTCAAAAATATTGGGAGTCAGATTGTTCATTTTTTTCTTGGTGAGTTGTATGAGCTCTTTATATATTTTGGAAATTAACCCCTTGTCAGATATATGATGTGCAAATACTTTCTCCCAGTTGGTGGGTTGTCTTTTTGTTCTGTTGATGGTTTCCTCTGCCTTGTAGAAGCTTTTTAGTCTGATATAGTTCCATCTGTTTAGTTTTTCTTTTGTTTCCCTTGCCCCAGTAGAC
Source organism: Equus przewalskii (assembly GCF_037783145.1). Taxonomy (NCBI): domain Eukaryota; kingdom Metazoa; phylum Chordata; class Mammalia; order Perissodactyla; family Equidae; genus Equus; species Equus przewalskii. The sequence continues at coordinate 55,662,262 of NC_091849.1, forward strand.
ATGGTATTTGAAAAGATGCTGCTACGACTGATGTTAAAAAGTGCACTGGGGCCGGCCCCGTGGCCAAGGGGTTAAGTTTGCATGCTTCACTTTGGTGGCCCAGAGTTTCACTAGTTTGGATCCTGGGCGTGGACCTGGCACTGCTCATCGGGCCATGCTGAGGTGGTATCCCACATAGCACAACCAGAAGGACCTGCAACTAGAATATACAACTATGTACTGTGGGGCTTTGGGGAGAAAAAGAAGAAGAAGAAAAAAAGAAAGTGCTGGAAACTATTAAATGTTATTTGCACTAAAAAAAAAAAAGAAGTGCAATGCCTACATTTCCTTCCAGGAGTTTTATGGTTTCAGGTCTTACATTCAAGTCTTTAATCCATTTTGAGTTAATTTTTGTTTCTGTTGTAAGATAATGGTCTACTTTCATTATTTTGCATGTGGCTCTCCAGTTTTCCCAATACCATTTATTGAAGAGATTTTCCTTTCTCCATTGTATGCTCTTAGCTCCTTTGTCAAATATTAGTTGTCCACAAATGTGTGGTTTTATTTATGAGTTTTCAATACTGTTCCATTGATCTGTGTGTCTGTTTTTCTGTCAGTACCATGCTGCTTTGATTACTATAGCTTTGTAGTGTATTTTGAAGTCAGAGAATGTGATAGTGTGATCTCCAGATTTGTTCTTTTTTTCTCAGGATTGTTTTGGCTATTTGGGGTCTCTCATTGTTCCATATAAATTTTAGGATTCTTTGCTCTATTTCCATGAAGAATGTCATTGGGATTTTGATTTGGATTGCATTGAATCTATGGATGGCTTTAGGTAATATAGACATTTTAAAAAATGGGCAGAGGATGTGTACTGACATTTTTCCAAAGAAGATATACAGATGGCCAACAGGCACACAAAAAGATGTTCAACATCACTAATTATTAGGAAAATGCAAATCAAAACAACAATGAGATACCATCTTATACTTGTTAGAATGGCTATAAATAACAAGACAAGAAATAACAAGTGCTGGGGAAGATATGGAGAAAGGAAACCCTCATACACTGCTGGTGGGAATGAAAACTGGTACAGCCATTGTGGCAAACAGTATGAGATTTCTCAAAAAGTTAAATAGGAATATCATATGATCCAGCTATCCCACTACTTGTATTTATCCAAATACAAGTTTATCATGAAATCAACAACTCAAAAAGATATATGCACCCCTATGTTCACTGATGCATTATTCACAATAACCAAGTCATGAGAGCAAACCAAGTGCCCATCAACAGATGAGTGGATAAAGAAGATGTGGTATAAATACAATGGAATACTACCCAGCCATGAAAAAGACAAAACTGTGCCATTTGCAACAACATGGATGGACCTTGAGTGTATCATGTTGAGCGAAATAAGTCAGATGGAGAGAGACAAATACTGTATGATTTCCCTCATATATGGAAGATAAACAAACACATAGATAAGGAGAATAGATTAGCACTTCCCATTGGAGAAGTGGGTGGTCGGTGGGCATAAGGGGTAAACGGGTACATATGTATGGTGATGGATCAAAACTGGACTGTTGGTGGTGAACATGATGCAGTCAATACAGAAACTGAAATATAGTGTTGAACACCTGAAATTTACACAATGTTATAACCCAATAAGACCCCAATAAAAAAAATACTGGGGGTGAGGGAATGACGGGATAATATATAGTTATCAATCTACCAATCAATTTTAATTGACAGGAAAAATAGCACATTATAGTTTTTAAAAAATTAACTTTTTTTCTATATTAGCATTGTACTCGAAATAGTCTAGTATTTCTGCTACATTTTTTTTTTTTTTTTTTTATCACAAGCATATCTTAAGAAGAGGCTTGAAAACTTGTCTCCCGACATAATGGTCAAGAATATAAGGCATCTGTACAACATCCTGCCATGCTAATATGTCTTGATTGCTCATTCATCCAGTCCTTTAAATGTATTAGCCTGACAGGAAGGTATTTTAAGACATTCAAAGGCAGGATTAGAAAATCAGCATACAGTGTAAATTACCGAACACTTTTACAGGATGTACCAGTCTTGGGTTAGTAACCATAAAGTGACCTTGACAGAGCTATTTACAGCCATGTTTAAAATGCACAATTTAACCTGAAGTGAATAAAAGGTGTTTATCACATCAGTGTCTGCATAAGTAATCCCTCACTCTCTTGCTGAGGAATATTCTTTTTTTGGGCATACTATCAGAGAGAGGTTCAAAAAACACATTAGAGAAGTTTTATAATTATAGTGTTTGCAGTTCAAATAGCCTTGCTAAAATGAAGTAAAACATTATCTGTACAATCAAAGAAAACCACTCCTTAGAACAATTCTGTTTAGCAGGATTCTGTAATTATACCCAATACCATGCACTGGAGAATAATGATGTAACTGCCATAAATGATACCATATGTTTTTCATGATTATGACTAAGGCAAAATTCATAAGACTCCACAAAAATTTTCCAGTTCATTTTTATTAACAATTAATCATAAGAATACACAGCAGAGCACTTCATCCCATTGTTCACTTTTGAGTGATGACTTAAACCAATTATTATTATTATTAGTTGTTGTTGTTGTTGAGGAAGATTAGCCCTGAGCTAACTGCTGCCAATCCTCCTCCTTTTGCTAAGGAAGACTGGCCCTGAGCTAACATCCGTGCCCATCTTCCTCCACTTTATATGTGGGACGCCTACCACAGCATGGCTTTTGCCAAGCGGTGCCATGTCTGCACCCAGGATCCGAACCGACGAACCCCCTAGGCTGCTGAAGCGGAATGTGCGCACTTAACCACTGCACCACTGGGCCAGCCCCATTAAACCAATTATTTTTAGAGCGTTGATTAGGAGAGCTTTTCAGTCGAAAACTCTACTTGGAAAAGGCAAACTTGGAGGCACACAAATCAGAAGCACAGTGAGGTAACAACTAGGGACAATGGCTTTGGTGTTAATATACTGAAGACCAGAATCACAAAGCATTTCTGGATCTTCCACCTCATCTTTTTCCTATCCTCTTGCCATGATAATCTTTTTATTTTCTCAGTTTGGACTTTAAGACTATTCATTGAGTGGACTAAAGATATCAAAAGTAATAATTACCATTTAAACATGTTTTTTATAAGTTCATAGATGATCTATGACTCACATCCATCTCCCTTACTCTACACACCATTGCCTCAAACCAAACACAGTTTCCACCTGGATACCAATAAATTCTTGAAACAGAACTATGAATTTTGTATAATGATTATCACAGCCTAATATGTTAAGTGTGTTACACATGTTCCCAATCTATGGCCATGACTTGCAACTGTCATTAATAAATCTAAACAAAACAAATCCATCAAACAGCCTCCCTACTATCACTTTGCCACATTTCAACTCACAGCACCTGTGTGGTCATCCTGCTGTCTTATCCATCCACATACTGTTCAGGGGAGCTGTATTACAGCAGCATGGTTATCATGTCTACTCTGAAACATATACTTTAGAAATTACTCTTTTTGTTGTGCTTGTAAAAAACATGAATACAATAATGGCACTGACTCAAAGTTAAAAAAAAACTGTTCACATCTGGTCCAACTTAGAAAATTCCCAAAATGTGTTATATATTTCATTAAACATGAAATCTTATATTTACCTAGGGTTTTCATATGTACTAGTTAGCTGGAGGTTCACAATGGCCCAGGGAAAGGCAGGGAAGCTATTATCACTTCTGTTTTAAAGATGAAGAGATCATGACTTAAGTGAAAACACTCAGACTCTAAATATTCTGACTCTGACCTGTCCAGTGTGACTTTTCAAAGAATTCTGTGGGTTTTATAAATTATAGTAAGTCCTTGGTAGACACAGTGATAAGCATTAGAAAAACAAAGACTGGAATGGCAATATTTGCACAAATGCCCCCATCCCTCCTCCGTACATGCACTAATATATGCCAACTTAGCACCATCTAAACTGACAAAGGTAAAAGGAAATTTGGGAACATTATTACAATTCTTAAAGTTGTCAGAGGAAAGCCCTTGTTATGCCAGCTCAGTTTTGACAGAAAGTGCAGAATTTCACTTAATATTGCTAGCATTCTGACATAGCTGCTTTCGTGTCTGATGACAATGATGCCCTTCAGCCACCAACTGGAAAAGCAGGCTACTACAATGATTTAGTACTGCCCTCAGCCATAAAGTTGTAAAAAATGGAGCTCTCTTTGTGCCCGTGAAATTCATTTTTCGATAGGAAAACAAAAATCATCTGACCCACTCATGCTCCAGAACTCAAAACAATTTTGCTGATAGTTCGGAGAGAAGCATGCCACGACCTCTCTGCCTTCTTAGAAGATACAAGTGCAGCTTCAGACTGAATGAATTGAGAGGCTGACTCGGAAGGAGTGAGGGAAGGGCATGGGCCAGAAGCAAAGAAAACCCAAGCAAGAGGCCACAGGGAAGTCTGCAGCTAACAGAGGGGAAGGAAAGCTGTGAACATCCAACTTCAAGAAGACCTATGGCAAGTTTCCAGACAGAGGAAAAACGGGCCAGGAAAGGAAACAGATGGCGACGGAAACACCACAATGAATAAACAAGACATCAGGACAAAGTTGCCACAAAATCAAGGTCTGTCAAATAGCAACAGAAATATTTTGGCAGAGGGAGACTCCGCAGGCATCTCAGAGCGCCATCAGGCATAATACTGAGAAACACGCTTCAGTGGTATGTCATTGTTTCCAGAAGCACCTGCCGAGTTCTGGCACTGTCTTCAGTGCTTACTTTTTATTTTAGTCTGAGAACTCAGCCCATAGGAGTGTGTGTGTGTGCGTGCATGTGTGTGTATGGATATGTGTATACTCGCATATATGTGTGTCTGTGTGTGGATGGATGGATGGACAGATAGATAGATGATAGATAGATAGAGATATAATAATGTAAATAATAATCAACAGCATTTACTGAGTGCTTTTAAGTGCCAATCTCCTATCTAAATACTCAGAAGCTCAGGACTATAATTATCCTCAATTTACCAATGATGAAAGTGTTAACTTTGCCCATAGGTAGAAATAGCAGCAAAGGAGAAAGGATTTGAATGCAGGCAGTCTGGCTCTAGAATTCATACTCTTAACACACTCTTATCATATGTTCAAAGCATAGCATACCAGTATATGTAATTTTTTTCATGTATATGGAATTCTGATTTTCATGAATCTCTGTTAATGACTTACTGTGTAACATCAACTAGCATGTTTAGACAACATCATAGGATGTAAACTGCTAAACATCATAAGATTCAATGATGCAAATGGAATCAAAACAGCTTGTCTCTTCTGTCTCCTTGATCTCATGGGTCACAGTCGTGGTGCTGTTACTTAGTCATCTCATACACCTTCCACCAGTACGTCCTCTATTTCTTCTCCAGGCTGATAACCACTACAGCCACTCTCGGAGCCACAGTGAGCACTCAGGAAAGAGACCACAGAACTCCACCAATCCCTTCCCATTCTCTTCAAAAATACACAGAGAAAGGTCCTCCAGGGGTTAATAAGGCTTTAAAAAGCAAACAAACACGGGACCAGGGAAATTCACCATTCTCCACACATCCCTACATTCTTGATTGCAAACAAAGGTCCGCTCCACCAATCTTCCTGGCTTCTTCACATATTAGCTGTGTGACCAAAGTTTCCAAAACTCTCTGTGCCTTAGTTCAACTACATTTTAAAGTTCAAAACATTAATACATCCTCTGATTGTTTTGAGGTCTGAATTAGAACAGCACCTTACAAACTGAAAGCATTCAACAGTTGTTAGCTTTTTTCGTCATTGTCATTACTATAATCTACCTTTATCTTCCACTCTCATGAAGAAATTTCTCATGGTTCTAGGCCCTAATAATGTCTCTGACTTCCCTATTTACATATAAACCATTTCACTCCATTCTCTGTACTCAACTTCTATAGTATCACAAAAGATACAAGAGAACAAAATATCCTATATTCTCAGTCTCTTGGTGGACATAATTCACATTTTCTTAACTAGAGCCTGGCTCTGCCTCCTCTGCAATCCAGTTAGTGTAGGCTGTTTCTGTATATCTTGCATCTGTCAGGGTCACAAAAAGGAGAAGTTTTCCTTCATCCTCATCAACGTTGTTTCCAATGATTAAATTCCTGTTTGGTGGGTAAAAAAAACACCTGCACTCTCTTAATGATTTGGCCATTTGGCCACCCTTCATCATATGCTGTTGTCCGTAAGCTGTTTAGATGTAACCTCATTCATTTGTGACTTTAAAGTTTGGCTGATTCTACCAAACCATTCATTAACAGAAAAGATTTCAAATAGCCATGTGGAGATCTCATCCCTTTTCCTAGGTCTCACTATAGTGTATTTACTTCTATCCCACTTCAATGACCCATACTAATGGTCGTACTCTTGAGTTTGCCTTAACTGGAATTGCTTCACCTCTTAAATATTCCATGTAAGCCTCACTATCCTTATTTCCAACTGTGCTCCTATTCCACCTTAGGAGTTTTACTTCTACAGCACTTATTCTTTTTTTAATATAATACCCTATCCTACCTAATTTCTTGTCTTTATTGTAGCTCTTCCTGTTGTCTGTCTTTACTCCCTCCTCTGTTGAGATCTGACCCCATGTTCTATACTTCAAACCATGCCCTTGGCAATGCCTTCAATTTTCTTGGCTCTTGTCCCCACATCAAACCCGCCCAACACAAACGTACCTCTAGGTCAACCAGAATCTCTGCTTTTTAGAATCCAAACTCAGGTTGCTGTGGACAGCTAGAGGGAAAGACAGTGCCACAGAAAGATGCAGTCCAACATCAATGGGCCTACGATTAACCCAACTGATGCCACTCCAACAGCATCTGCTTCTTCAAACTTTTAAGGGTTTGTCTAGTCTCTCGTATTGTCCACAAGAATTTAAAAGTTTTTTATGTCTCACCAGTCTTCTGACCCAGCATTCTCTACCCTTACACTTGGCAGATAACACTGCCCCCTACTTCACAGGGAGTTATTGTATGAGACCTTGATGAATGGAAATGTTGATTTGGGTTAAAAATATAATGGAGTACTCTTAGTTACCACATCACTCCCAATGTTCCAACTACCTGCATTTAAAGACTGCCTATTGAAGAGAATATTTAAGCCATATTTAAAGCTATCAGCAGTTTCTTTAAAGACTGAATCTTAGATGTCATGAAATTTCAGTTAATGCAAATGGGAAACATTGACTCGTGAAACTTCTTGAATTTAAATTTTATGGCTACATCAGACACAAGTAAATCAAGTCTGGTAGCTCTTAATAAACTCAGAGAATAAATTAAATGGAAAAACACACACATTTCAGCCAGATTTCTTTTGGCATTAACAGGCAGTAAAATGATCCACCACACATTGGCAAGCTGCAGAGTTTTGTAGACCAATTCTGAAATGTAGTATGTAGTTTGTGGCAACCATCTGCTGAAATCTCTTTACTTCCTGTCATTTGACTCACATGAAATTAAAACATCGATAGAAACAATTTCTGTGGGGAAATTGGAAAAGTTAATAGGAAAGTCAATTAAGGGTTTCATGAGATAATACAATTTAGTTTCTTGATACTTCTACTAGTCTTAATTATATAATAGGACTAGGAATAAAAGATAAAATATAATAGAAAGTAGACCCTGCCAAGTGCAGGCAAAAATATGAAGACAGTTATGAGTTGAGTAAAATGCAATAAGATTTGCCACAAAACTCGAGTCTGCATTCAACGCTGCCATATTAGTAGAAAAATTCTAAGAAAAAAGTAAATCTTAGCTCTATAAAAAATATTAAATATGTTTAATGCCACTGTCAGGAATTTCTTAACTCCCTGCCTCTGTGCTCCTTTATTCCAGCTAGGTCTATATTTTCCATTTTCAATTGATAAAAGACTTGGTTCTAATTTCATTTAAAAAGAACAAACATAATGATCCCTTGGCTCAGAAAACGCCATGTCACTATCAAGTCTGGTCAATGAAATATAGAGACTAGAATTAGTGTTTAATTTCTCAATCTGTGTTGCCAAGTATTTCCTCTGCATTCTTCAAGCACCTGGCTTGGCTTCATAGCTCTCTTCTTCCTCTGGGTACCCTACCTTAGACCCTCTGTTAATGTATATTTTGTCTGTGCTGATCTCCCATACTCTGAAATCTGCTCCCTGCCTGGGTTCAGCACACCTACTCTCTTTCCTTTAATCTAGTAATCTTCCCTGGCTACAGGTGGCCCTTACTTCTATAAACCCTGAATATCTTCCATTCCCTCTACTCCTGGTCTCTTTAGACCTGTGTCTTTCTATTAATATGAAACAGCTCACAAAGAACTACCCAGTTCCAAAAAGGATTGATGGTGCCTCCATCCAAAAACTTTTGCAATAGCCCAGAATAATCAGCAGATACCAACTAAATTCTATATCAGGTTTAAGATAAAAAATCTGTAATTTAGAATCACACTTTCAGTTCATTTACAAGGCTAATTTAATCCATTTCTTGGTATTAAGTCATTAAATTTCCAAAATAATAAAAATACATTTTATTTCCTTTTTGAATCACACAGATAGAATCTAATCTCAATCAACATTTTAATATCTTTTAATGTTTTAGGAAAATGATGGATATATTCACACTAATATTATTAATAGTAACTGGTTACATTAATTTGCTAGCTGTTATTTCATGCTACAAATATTAATTTACAGAGGAAGAATCTGTTAATATATACATTGGACATACAACATTGGACAACATTCTTGGAGACAAGCTTTATAACTCTGAAAACAGTTTAACTGTTTATTATAAGTCAAATTTAGAGTCAAAATAATCTGGATAAACTTCCAGTGAATATGTGTTTTTAAAAAGAAACACTAAATACATATTTACTAAAAAAGTTGAGATCTTTATGACCTGATGTTTCCTGAAAAAAGCACCAGAATAATTTTCATGCTCTGAAAGAATACAATACAAAAAGAACAGTAGAACCTTTGGAAAATGGTTGTGGTTCACTATTATAAAAAATATTAAAGCATACATGTTTACGGGATATTAAAAAGATCATAAGCACTGATCCCCTCTACCGGTTTTTGGAACAGTTACAAATAAGAATATTAAAATGCTTTTGTCATTCATTTGTAAAGCAACACAGGGAAAAACTGCATTCAAGCGGGCAAGGGCTTTTATACTCAACTAACCGATTATTAATAATCACAATTATGTGCGGTTTGATGTTTTCCACAATGCTGTGGTCAAACAAAGTGGGATAATTCAGAAGCAATAGATACATTGAACCTCAGATCAATGAAAACATGACTAGCAAACACTGACGGGTTTTATAAAATAAATATGAAAGGTCAGATCTGCAGCATTTCAACAAGAAGCAGTGTCTCCATAAAAAACAAAACAAAACAAAATTCAGCTATAGACAAACTATTCTAAGCATTTTAACAAAGTTGCTCTATGAAAACAACGAATTTTCTTCCCTCTACATACGACAAGAGTTATATACATTTGAGAGCAATTTCGAGCCAAAAGGCTTACTCTTAATGAAGCATAGAGTAGAAGAAACACATTAAGAGATTCCAGTTCAGGGTAAGATGGCGTAAGCACTCTGCACACTGTTTCTCCCCATGAACGCGTGAAGCAGTTACTGGAGGTAGCCTGCAGATTGAGGGGGAAGACCAGAATCTGAAATAACACTACACTGGTAGCGAGTTAACTACGTTTTTCTCTTCTTTCTCCCCTGGCCTGGACTCAAGTCAATCCATGACCTGGAAGTGGGCATTGTCATGGATAAAGCGAAACTGGAGAGGAATTCTCCCCGTGAGTTCCCAAGAAGGTGACATTATATTATGCTGGGACAACAGCCCTACAATAAACCTTCATTCATTTATTCATCTGACACCTATTGACTGAGCGCTTACCATGAGCCAGACATTTTTCTTAGCTCAGGTGATAGTCAGTAAACAAAACAGACAGGGATCACTGGATCATACATTTTAGCAGAGGGAAACAAACAGTAAAAAATGGACCTAATAATTAAGCAGATTATATGGTGGTTTAGACGGTGATGAGTGTTGTCTAAAAAGCTAAGACAATACAGCAGGGTAAGGAATCAGGAGTGCTGGCAGGGGAAGCAAGATGAAGTTCCCAGTAGGGTTCTGGGAAGGACTCACTGGGGAAAATGACGTCTGAACAAAGATTTGCAAAAGGTGACAAAATCTATAACGCTGAATCAAGGGGAGTGGGCTTCATACGCAGGAACAGCCTGTTCGGAGGTCCTAAACTGGCAGCAAGCCTGAGCTTAGAGCAGCTGCAGCAGAGGGAGCAGAGAGAAGTTACAGAACACAAGGTCAAAGGGAAACTGCAGGGTGGGCCTCTCATGTAGGGTCTTGAAAGTAAGTGTGAGTTCTTTAACTTTTACTTAGGATGAAGCAGAGAGCCGCTGCTGGACTTTGAGCATATGATTAATATTATCTGGCGTTTACAACGGATCATGCTGGCTGCTGTGTTGAAAATAGACTATGTGGAGGCCATAGAATAAATATGATAGCACGTTTTACAGGGCTATCTTATAAAATATTATTCTACAGGACAATATGATCATACACATATACGTGTGTGTATGTACATATGTACATACATACATGTGTGCGTGTGTGTGTGTTCTTCTTTGCAGAGAGCTTCCTAGGACCTCTAATCCATGGAAAACACTCTAGGAAATGTAATTCATGATTTATTTATGATCTAAAGGCAAGCATATCTCATAGAAAATCTTCAATAAACATTATGTCTCACAACTAAGCTTTGATAGGAATCGGGCAGCTGAGGCTTTGAGTTTATAATCTCTGGCAGGATCTGAAGGGCAGGTCTATTGTGTTGCCAATCAAAGGTATAACCATATGCTTTGAAAGTTTACAGTTAAATTCAAAAAAGCTGGTCTTTGGATTGATGGACACAAGGCTAGTTTGGGTTATCACTGATGTACTGAAGAGCTGGCAGGGAAGGTAAATGGCAGTAAAAATAAATAAGGGGTCTCTGTAGGACGCGTGTCTTGGTAGAAAGAAACATGACCTTGCATCTCCATCAGCTTGTGACGAGGCAGAAACTGGGGCCTACTCAAGACTATTTTCAGGAAATTGTCATTCTAACATAGTCAAAATGATGTGTGTGGCCCCATTCTGTGCTCCATTGCAATGGTTCCCAGTCTATGGACTGCAAGCCTGAGGAGGTCAGATTTTTTGTGGGAGGTGTCAAGGTTTTGGGAAGGTGTCCGTTTACCTACACTTGCACATGAATTTTCTCTTTCAATTAAGTAAAAGTACAACTACTACATTATGAAGGATCCATTAATTTTCCCAACATTAAACAAGTTCAAAATTTGGGGGGCTCTTTTTTTTAATAGTTAGAGGATGATCAATAAATTAATTATGATAAATAAATTTGGAGGATAGATGCCAAAAATGATGGTTTTCATTAGAAATTTTCATCTGTGCTTTTTGATAAAAATTAGATAGCAATGACAGTTATTTAAGCCAGGTAACTCCTAGGTTGTGACCATAAAATAATACGCCAATTTTATACAAACTACATGTACCACCTACATCCCCCCTGTTCTCAGTGTAGAATATTGACTCTGGAAGCCCAGATTTTTAGCTTATCAAAAGGGAAACTAATTTACATTTTAAATGTCATATCAAATGTGTGAATAAGTCTGTTCTTTTGGAGGCAAGTATGATTAAAGAGAAATGACTTTCAATGCTGAGCATGTTTGTTAATCATTCTGCTCTTATTTCTCACAAAGGTAACAGGAGACTTGAGCTGGTTACTATTTAGTAGTGAAATGAAACATGGCAGTACACATGCTCCAAGGGGCCATTGGTGCAGTGAAATATAGGCAAAAGCAGAGAATATCTCATGCTAATTTGGTTACCTAAGACTATGTTCGGAGCATGAGATAAAGCCAGGCTTTAAGGTAATTATAAATTATGGCATTTAGTATTATATAATATGTTATGAAAACATGAACAATGGCATTTTAGTAATCTAAGAGAATACTCAAAAATACAGACATTTCGGGATGAGGTGAATATCATTGTTTAAAGAACTCACTTTCCATAAGGTAACATCTAGATTTAATACAACACTTTCAAAAGTGTGTTGAGAATGAGTAAGATAATTTTCTGAACAAAGGGATACTCGGCCAAATAAACATGATAATTCCTGGGCTAAAAAGTTAGTTCAGCTTCTTTGCTTCAAGACCTCTCAGAGCCTTTAAAATGAGAATTTGGGCTGTGACTCTCTAAGAAGGAAACACTGAAGGCAGCATTCTGCAAACTCAATTGACCACAGGGAACCTTCACCTTTTTCTTTTCCCACAGACCACCGCGGAATGAATGTTTCATAGAATATTCTGGCAAATGATGTTCTAACCCAATCTAAATTAGGAAAGTTCCCTATTGCAGTCTGATTGGGGCACACAGCCCACAGAATCTTACAGGTTCCCCCCTACCTCCACATTTTGATGTGAAAGCCTGTATATGGGCCCTGATAAATCCAAGTGAAAGGCTTCTTCTGGACAACCACATGTATGATCTATAAATTATAACGATTTCTTAGCAATACATTAAAAAGTAAGCCTGAGGAAATTTTGTTTCTTCCTTTATACCTAACTACATGGGTTTTTCCACAAATAAAGACAGCTTTTAGGAATCTCCTACTGTACCCTATGGTATGGCCAATTTGAATTCTGTCTTCCAGTTGACTTTATGAAATGTAATGATATCTAAAGATAGACCATATACCCATAAATGTACTCATTTTCTTCCAAATATCCTGCAATAAAAAATATTGAACCTCCTTGTACTGCATTTCATTATCACATGGATTCACTTATTGAAAAATCAAGAGAAACCGGGCTGGCCCCGTGGCTGAATGGTTAAGTTCGCGCGTTCCGCTGCAGGCGGCCCAGTGTTTCGTTGGTTCGAATCCTGGGCACGGACATGGCACTGCTCATCACACCAAGCTGAGGCAGCATCCCACATGCCACAACTAGAAGGACCCACAACGAAGAATATACAACTATGTACCGGGGGAGCTTTGGGGAGAAAAAGGAAAAAATAAAATCTTTAAAAAAAAAAAATCAAGAGAAACCTATAACATCTATCAATTATGATTCATTGCATCAATATTGGTGCTATAGAGGGATAATGCTGCTCTTTAGAAACCTATACATATCATCTATACATTACACACGCTGTTGTTGCAGAATAATTTCTCACAACGCACAAGTTCAGTTAAACATTTTTAACCTTTTCACGTTGGAGGAGGCCACTTCCATCAATCAATACTTATTGAGGCTCACAGTGTATGAGCAGTATCCGCCAGCGGGGGGCTCGGCAAGGACAATCTAGCTCTGATTTCTGACTTCAGGGAGCTGGGTGTCAAGGAGAAAAGAAGATAAATACATGTGCAAATAGCACATCCACTGTCAGTTCATACTTTTCTCCAGCATATGAGATCTGCACTAGCATACTGATCAATCAAATTTTAATTTCTGCAAGTAAATCTACTATTTCTGAAAGATAAGCTTTTTTTCCTCCTTGAAATTAACAGCCTATTATTACATGTTGTGATTGGACTTTTGAATTTTTTAAAAGTAACTTCTGAGAAATTTAATTAGCTAATGTAATTTACAGACATTGAGTCATCTAAAAAAATAAATTAAGCAATCATTGTCTTAGTCTAGCTTTCAAGTGATTCTGACATTCCAGTTGTAACATAAATAACAGATGAATGAGTCCAACAGCGGTGGCAGAAATGTGCTTCAAAAAAAAACTACTTAAAGCAGATTTCCACACAGGTGTTTAGGCAAAAATAGAGTCTGTCAACAGGATAAAAAAATCTTTAGTCAAATATGTGTTCACTTTGTGCTACACATGGGTGAACATCTGGATACCTCGCAATATTTAGATATTTTAATATTTCACTTCATATTGCATTATACATGTGATTCATGAATATCAAGGTATATCGTGGAGAATTTGTTAATCCTAGCACTTGGATGAGGAGGGTAAGGTACGTTTTGCTACTGTTTGGAAAAGAGGAGTTCAATATTGGCTTCCTACAGTTGAGATGGAAAAAATAAAAGGAAAATGCTGAAATCCAGTGACAGGAGCTCAGAGGGTTTTTCCATTCCCCTCTGTGAGGGCTTAGGGTTTGCCCTGTGCCAACAGGCAGTTACAGGGCACTTGAAGCATCTGCCCCCAATCAATCATAGTCTTAATGGGTGTGGAAGCCTGAAGGCCGTGAAAAGAGGCAAGAGGGCCCAGATTCCAGATGGTGGCAGGTGTGGCCCAGAGCCCGGCCTGGGAGGAGGACAGGAGACATTAGGTTCCCTGTTGTTTCCCTCTCTCTGAGTATTTACACTCATGATAAAAGTCAAGTGGGATTGGAGAGATGCTTAGTTTTCAGGGCCATATTACTTCCTGCAGTTACTTTTTACCCCTGTACCCCCAGGTTTGATGCATACAGATGGGGCGTACTAAACAAGGGAGGGTTGATATTCTCCAATTGGTTGCACGTGGGGTAGTGGAAAATCTGACATGATAAAAACAGTCACTCTGGTCACCAATACATGGAAGCATTTCTTCCATTATAATATTATGCAATTATTTTTGATTCCCAAAGAATCAGAAATAAATAATTGGTACAATTTATAGACATGGATATTCTGAACTGGGGTAAGGCTTTTCTATTTCAGAAGATGTTAAGGCATTTTGATGGATAACGTTTTGAGAATCACTTCAATTGGAAGTGGAAGTTTGAGCGACTGCAACAAATTAATCTAAAATGTAATAGACAAACCTTAGTCAAGTTTTTTCATCCTTGTGTACACTTTTTATAATGAGCTACATTTCCTGATTTTCTTACTTGGATAATAAGTTTAGGGTCAGTTGGCAATAGACAGTAAAGCTTCATATTTATTCAGCATGTATAGAATCTTATTCCTGCTCAATCAGACAAAGTCTTATGATTGCTATTGGTGGAAAAGAAATCTCTGGATGAAATACATTCTAAATGTACTATAATTGAAATAGCATTTGTATCCTGCTTAAAAATGAAATCTGGAAATGAGAATTATGTGGAAAGGTAATGAATTACAGTTTGGTGGTGAAATTACCTCATCGTAAGATAAAATATTCGTTCATTTAAGAAGATAACTGTAAGAAAACCTACTTTTCTACTATAATTATCTTCAGGTAGTTTGAGGTAAAATAATCTGTGCTTTTCAATATAGTTCATTTAATTTTATAATATAGACTAAATTCAGCATTTTAATGCATTTTTAGTCATGCATTTTTGTATTTCCTTTTCCCATGCTAAGAGTTTCACACTTCTATTGTGAGGCCCCCAATCCTGGATCTATGAATAAGAATCTCCTGGGCTTTTGTGTATTTTTCTGGGCAGAGTATCTGGTGGTTTCATCTGATTCTAAAGTGACCTTAAAGTGATCAGTGATCTACTTGGTAACAGAAAATACCAATGACACAGCATCTTAAGAAGCCAAAGTCCCTGTGATGTCATATGATGTGACAGTCCAATTCTTTTTTCTCTTATAAATAACATAGTTTATTTTTTTCCAGCTTTATTGAGATATATTTGACAAATAAAATTTTAAGATATTTAAAGTGTACATCACGGTGATTTGATTTATGTGTATATTGTGAAATGATTCCCCCCATCGAGTTAATTAACACTTCCATCACGTCACATATTTATCTTTTTTCCTCTGAAATCTTAATATTGTCTCTGGCTGCATGAGTATCTCATCGCCATTCTAACCCTGACTTCATCTTTTTGGAAGCTGGATCCTGAGAAACCTAAGAGTCCATGAAACCATTAAAATGAGGTGAGTATTCTTGGTTCAGACATTTCATTTCTTTCTATCTCTCTCTATTCTGTATTTAAAGAAAATATTTCCCTAAATAGTAGCATAATCAGACATTTCTTCATTCATATAGTTATATTTTCTAAAAATCAAGCTCATTTAAGAAAGATTAAGAATATATTTGGGCAATTTATCAAACAATTCCTGATACATACTTATTAAATGGTTGGGATAGGGTTACGAAGTAAGAGCTGTAAAAATTAGGTATTTTTAACTGGACTCCATTTTAAAGGAAAATAGGATTTGTGCTATTTTCTTTTAAAATTTAAAAATTATCCTGTTCAAGGATAAAGGTTGCCGTACAAATATAGCACCACATATGAAGTTATAATTATAATATTGTGCTATGTTTAAATTATCAGACTAGAGTAGAATTTCTTTCCCCTATATTTACAAGAAATAAATAGATAAATGCCTCCATGGAAATTTAAGAAAGAAAAGAAAAGAAAGAGGGAAGGAAAAATAGTGAAGAAAGAAATACTTTGTGATACAAGTATATCACTGAAATTTGAGGCAGAAAATGGTTAGATTTATGTGAACGTGCTTTGATACTTAAGCCAATTTTCCAAGCTGTAAGCCTTGAGTCAGCAATCACAGAGATACACACGAATGAGAACAGGGGGCAGAGTGAGAGCTGCAGCTGAAAGGAGGGATCTAAAGGGCCAGGAGGGAGAGGGAGCAAGAGCTCTTGTGGTAAAGCAGCGTTCCAAGGAGTCACAAAGCATGAGTGAATAGAAGCTGTGAAGGAGAGGAAGACAGGAAGAGTGATCGCTAAAGACGGAGGTGGGGCAGAAGTTGAGAAGTGAACAGGGACACAGAGAGACGTGGGTCATTTAACGTTGAAGATACTTCTCAGATTCCCTGCTGTCCCTGGGGACCCAGGAGGCAGCTCTCTGTGAGGCCCTCTATCACTATCTGTCCTGCTCTTAAGATTTCCATGGGAATCTGCCTCCAGTCTCTCTATTTATTTATAAAATATACATAATGCTCCTTCCCTCCACACATGCTTTTATGATCTAATCTAATCTGAATGAATCACTTTTCACTGTAACTGAAAGGGTCTAACTAAAACAGAACAACCTTCTCCACAGTGTGTGGAATATTGGTTAAATTTATAACTTCGTTACCCAGCTAAAAGGACTCTGAAGCTTCAGAATGGTAATGTCAAATAGCATTTTGTTTTAATTCCTGAGAATGACTAGTGACATATATTCATTATTGTGTCAGTGGCTTTTTTCCTTCTACAATCTACTTTCTAAATATATTTTAATACGTTGCACTATTAACCATTACTACCAACTGTGAGAATGAACATTCTATAATGTAAGGAGGCATCAGCTTGCTGTTAGAGATGACAGAGTACTCCTTAGAGTGCCTGGCAATGGATAATTTCAACGTGAGTTATTTTAATGCTTCTATTCCTACTGTAAAAGTTCTGTCACGCATTCCTTACCTATGTTTAAAACAACTGCAAAACACTTTCACCAGCAGTGGAATGCATTTGTGCCATGAAAATAAGAAAGTAAAATCAAGGAAGAAGTCCCCAAGTAAAATAGACTTACGAAGATATTATTGAATTAACGACTAACTAAGAATGAGCAGGAAAAACCACACCTGCTTTACCACTAATAAGAATATTGGCAAATGCTTACTGAATGATAATAAGTCCAGAGTTGTCCATGTGACAAGAAATAGGCTTATAAGATGCTCTAAATATGGAGGAGCCTCATGCTAACCACACAACCATTGCCACCTGCTAGTGACTTGTTTAGTCCTCTCCAATAGAGTAGGAGACATCTTATAGCAGTTGGGTCTTCACATTTTGATAATTTCCTTGATGAGGAGGCATCTGACTAATCCCTCTTTTTCCTGCCTGACCTTGGCAGTTCAGGTAACCATGCTGGCCTTTGGTACACTCATTGGTAAAACAAGGCGTGGATGCCAGCAGTGGTTTTCAAACTACCTTCTTTGGAATTCCATGGCTCTGAAAATCCTTAAGGGGATTGGCAAAAATGAAGTATTTTGAAGTCTTTTCTTCTCAACCATTAATATTTAAATTGCCTTGGAAATGTGTTAATTGTTCTGAGCTTAAAATTCCTCCAGTTCTACAATTATATGAGTGTGTCTATGTAGGTGTGGGAATAAAAGCATTAACATAGAAAATGTTTTCTTTGACGAAGTGGCTGGATTTAATTCTAGGATAGCACAGCATCTAAATAAAACATTTTTGGAAACAAGACTATCTTTGCTCATAGAGGCTAAGGTTGATATTGTCATTCTTATAGGTATGATCTGTGGTTTGCCATATTTTGGTTAAAACATCTAAGTTTTAGAGAAAGGGTTATTCTTCTTTTATCACAAACTTGTGCACTTACTAGCTAATTGTTAATCCTAATAATTCAGTACACTTCTTTAAATAAAGAGTATTTCTTACAAAGTGGGTCTTTCATTCATTTCTTACGCATTAGGTCTGTTTCACATTTAAAAATGTATCTGGGATAAGATGATGTCTGTATTTTGCCTGAGGACTAATTTTAGCTGACATCTTGTCCCAGCTGTAGCTTGTCTGTTTGTGGGTTTAAGAAGGAGAGTAGGTATCCACCTTCTCCCTGTAGGAGGTCCTCCTTTCACTTTTAAAAGAATCTCACTCTGATTCTGATATCCATTCTTGCTCATAACATGTCTTTCTAAAGCTCTCAAACTTCTCAAATAAGAAGTTAGTACAAAGAAGGGAAGGGCAGAAAATGATGAAATATAACTCATCCTGGGGAACTGTGCTAATACCAGATGGTGTTTCGTATCCTTTCAGTGTGCCCTGGCTAACAGACAGGACCAATAAGGTAGGATGAAATTATTACAAGAATCTGTGGGCTCAAAATATATTTTGACCTAAACAAAGGTAAATACTAGCGGAGAACGTGGACTCTTAGATGAGAGATGTGCTTGAAACAACATAGAGTCTCTTAAAATTCTAAGATTCTATTATTCTTGTTGTAATAGAGTAACTTAAATTTCCATATTATAAGCCCTAAAATTCTAATCTTCAGAACAGAGAAAATGAAGAAAGGGAAGAAACAAAGGACATCAGAGAAATGGCAGCGATCTAAAAGTAAACAGGTTTTCAAGAATCACAAAAGAAGCTTATACAGAAAAGGAACCAGTTCCATCAGTTATTTAGTACTGATATCAACTGACTATGTAAATAGATATACCATAAGGGATGATTTTCCTTACATAGATCTAGTGCCTTAGTCCTGGTGATTGATTAATCAAAAATGGTACTATTACCACCATCATGCATCGATAATTCAACATTTCAATTCATGTGACTTGATTTGGAGAATTGGAGAAAAGTGTCTTGTTTGCATGAACACAGTGAAGAGGTAAGTAGTTAAAATGACTGCATATTTTCACTCTCTTCCAAACACATTTTAAACAACCTCATAATTCTCATAGGAACCTAAATACTCATTCTTCTTAATGTTAGAAGTAACAACAACAAAAAATTACAAAACACCCCGGATTTCCCTTAAGCTAATTAAAATTTTATATTTTTACACTGTGCATCTCAGAGTATAATCTCAAACACCAGATATTTTAATTAATTAAATTATAATAGCTTGGATCCCCTCTGCTCTTGTTTTTGCCATTTCATGTAAAAAACTAAGAGAAACTAAAAACAAAACAGGGAAGGAGATGATTATTAAGAGGAATCTCTGCCTAACATCAGGATTTGCAGATAGACTTTAAAAAAATCACTCTGTAATATCAGTATTCTTACAACAGCAAATTATTATCTTCTGGTAACTATTTATCATATTTATCTCCAAACAGAATTAGAAACTCAAACATCCAATGGTAAATACCAAATGAAATTATGCGAGGGTAGTATTTTCTATGTTTTATTCAAATCTAGCTTATGTCACCTATCAATAGCTTGGTAGTTAAATGCAGATGTCTGGCTGGACCAAATCTTAGACACTCTATTCTTCTTTTGTTACCTACCATCAAAACAATGAGCCATTGTGAGAAAACGACGGGCTTGAATGTAGGCTTCACTATGTGATGCTACTTATGCTACTTCTGTAGCTACACAAACTTGCTCAGCCTCAATCTCCTCATCTATAAAATAAGCGTTATACATCCTTCTCAGACTTGTTCTGAGGATAATAGAGGTAATGTCTATACACCACCCACCAGAATACCTTGCCGGTCAGATTCTAAACAAATGTCACTGTCCCTTCCTTAAAAAAAAATCTACAGGTAAAGGTAAACAAAGAGAGTAGAAAGAAGCCATTAGCATTTTAATTTTCCTATTTAAAAATATACTAAAATGACTATTACCCTCAGAATTAGCTATTAATGGCAAATAGGAATTGTCATTGAGATTTATAATGTACATGAATGTTCCAAATTCCCAAATAGGTTTATCATAATATTTCTACCATTAGGGAAAGGACTTCATTAGTATTTGTGCATATTAACTTGACAACATCTGTATAAAACATATGGAGGGGCGGGCCCAGTGGCGCAGTGGTTAAGTGCGCACGTTCTGCTTCGGCGGCCTGGGTTTCGCCGGTTCAGATCCCGGGTGCAGACATGGCACCGACTGTCAAGCCATGCTGTGGCAGGCCTCCCACATATAAAGGAGAGGAAGATGAGCACGTATGTCAGCTCAGGGCAGTCTTCCTCAGCAAAAAGAGGAGTATTGGCAGCAGATGTTAGCTCAGGGCTAATCTTCCTCAAAAACAAACAAACAAACAAAAAAAACATATGGAAACAACTGTGTATCTAGTCTTTATAGAGGGAGATGTTCATGGAATACTGTGCCTTTTCTCTTGTGGAATATTTTATTTTAAATATGTAATTTCCGATTTATTACAAAACAAAATACTTGTCTTAGAAGCATGACATGATATATAGAGCTCAAACGCAAAACCTCTGGTGCCTATAAAGTACTTTGGATGCTTTCTTCCACATGTTAAATAGAAAGAGAACACATTAACTCTGTAAGATCTTAGTAATTCTTGGAAGATGGTGACCTAAATTCAGCTTCTTTCTCTTTGTTTGACAACTCTAACATACCAGCATATTTTGGGCGAAATAAAGGCTGGGGTCCTCAGAAGCTTATGTGCATGTCAGGCCTTGAGTTCTCTGAGAGGCCTGGGTAAAACAGTTGACTGTTATAGGCCTTTATCACCTGTGGGTTAAGTACACAAAACCCAGTGTTGGAAAGCCCCAGAATAGTAACGGAGGACTGGCTATTGGGAAAGAGTTTGGCTTGCAAAGATCTATATTTCATCCAAATGGAAAGCTGCCACAGACCCTCCTGAGTATGCCTATTGTCCCTGGGCAGCAAGAGGCTAAGACGGACCAGAGGGGTGAGCCCTCAAGTGTGGGAAAGCAAAAGGAGACAGGAGAACAGGAAGAGATTTTTCAGGTTCTCACCAAGTCTCTGGTGGGCTGCCTAGTTCTACCTTTTTGATCAATTTTACTTTCTAACATTTCAGAGGACTGATGTCACTAAAGGTATCTAAAAAACAGACCTAAACCAAGATAAAAAGAAAAAAAGAAAAGAGTATCTAGAGAGTGGAAGAGCAATCAGAAAATGTGCCCAGTGAAATAAAGGTGCTGGAGAGGATAGAAATAAACTGGAACCAAAAAAACAGAAGAAATATCTAATGTGATTATAGTACTTTCTGAAGAAATGAAACAAAAAAGAAAGCACAATGTCTACATGATTTCCACCTAAACAATTTAAAGGAATGGGCAAGAACATCGTCAGTGCTAAATCCTGAACCTGTGGCTTAGAAGACCTTGGAGAAGATGTCTCTGGAAGGCAGGAGCAAAATGATAAGGAGATGGAAATCGTTAGAAAAACACAATTGGAAGAAAGACCCAGGAGCCTTGCCATACGTAATAGGAGTTACAAAAGGAGAAAAAGGAAAAATACAGAGCAAAGAAAATATACAAATAACAGGTAGAGAATTTCCATGAAAGGAAGGCCCACTGCTGCCAATTGAAACAGTTCACCCATTTCCAGGCTGGGCTGATCAGAAAAAAGCCAAATCTGAGCATATCCTGGTGAAATTCTTGAGCTCTAAGGACAAGGTAAAGCAATCTTACAAGCTCTCAGACAGAAAGAACAAGTTAGGTACACAGGACAAAGCTCCCTGCAAAACTGAGAGCAGGGAGATGGTGGAATAGCATCCAGAGATGAATGAGAGGAAGGACTGCATTGTGAGAACCCCGAGCCCCTCCCAGAGATCACTCAGCTGAAAGGGAGGAAAGTTATTTGAGGACTGGCAACAACTCCACTAGTCTATCATGCATATATCCCATCAGAGGAAAATGTCTGAAATAAGACTTCAACCAACCAAACTCACCAGATTATTACAGTACCAGGTTTATAGCCCATCTTTCTTCAATGTCCTATCACCTCTTACCCCACCTGTGAACCATCCACAGAGCCCTGGGAACACTGGAAGCTGGAGGGTGGAGATGAATGAGTAGAACATGACTCTTTCCCCACTACTACTTCCTAAGCCATAAATTAGGGGAGGAGGGGAGCTTTGAAATGGATTGGAAATTGAAATCATAAATTGGAACTAACTGAGTTTAAAAGCTAAATTACCTAAATTAAGATTCTTCTTATAGGAGAATGAGTGGAAGCTACGTGATTTGCTCAAGCTGTTCGTAATGAATAAGAAAGGGAGAATGACAATGGTTACAGAAAAATAAAACCAATTTCTGTTTGTACCATACTGAGTACAGACCATCCAGTACACCATTTGTAGTTGTATTTTAAGGAACTGTTTAATATGCATTCCTTTATACACTATGTGGAGAGGCTGGGCGGAACAGAGAAGTGGACCAAAAAAACAAGGATTAGAGATGAGATAGAAGATAGATTTCTTGGAGGAATAGGGATTCTCCCAAGTTCCCTGGATATCTAGTATAAATACTGTCTGGAGGAATCAATACATTTTCCACTGTAGCTTGATGAAAGGAGCTTCAGAGTCGCAAAATGAGATCAGTTAATCAAGGAAGGGGAATTCAAAATAAGCTTATGTTGTATCTTATGTAGCTGCAAAATTAGCTGTTTAAAAAGTAAGAACTAACTCCTAGAACAGAAGTTGAAGATACGTTTCAGGAATACAAAGTTTTGCAAAAATAACCCGTTTTAAAAAGGCTATTCTCTGTAAGTTTTTCTTGTTGCATTTATTTTTTTAAAAAAATTTCAGTATGAAATAGAATCTTTGACTGTGGGTCATCAACGCCTTCAAGAAACTAATCAAAAGTAACTCTCTCACTCTTCTCACCCATGCGCTCCCCTCCCCCCAATCCCATCACTCTTTCTTTCTCCCTACCTTTCCTATGTGGTGGTGGTCTTTCAGTCAGACATTAGTTTTTCTTGACTCTAGAAATAACACTTTTTTTGATCAGTGTTGTCTGGTCTATCACCACTATTGTCCATATCATCCTTATTATCCAATCCGGTCTTTCATTTCCAATTATCTCTCAAATATTTCTCCATAACTCTTATCTTTTAAATCTTGAAAATAGTTTTCTGGTTCTTAAATTCTACAAGGGGAGTGGCTGATGTAATACAAATTCTTAGAACTGTGGCCGGCATATATTTGATGCTCAGAAATATTTGTTGAATTGAATTGAAATAAAACTTTCCCTTTGCATTAATTAGTACCATTTATTTTACGTACTTAAATGATTTACTCAGCTAAAAATTATACACTTTATTTAACAGATTCTGATTATTGAGCTATTTTTCTTTCTTGATTCCTTGGTACCAAATTCTTTTCAATAATCATGACTCTTTTTGAGTTGCTTGCATCTATAAGAATATTTGCAGGTCAGTGTTGGCATGTATTTATTATGTACAAGCAGAGGACTAGCATTTACTAAACGTTTTCAATGTAAAGTAAAATTTCTATTAAATCCTCTAAGACTTTCCTTTTACTAGAATCCAATAAAGTTAACAGGTGAGATTCTTGCCTTGAAGATCAAACCTGTATCCTTAGGGACTACAGATCTTTGACAACACTGATAACTTCTCAGAAACGCTGCTAAGCCTTCATGTTAAGGACTATATATGGAACTGCAAAAGCAGTTCTTTTGATTATAATGCCAGCTAATGGGGAAGAAGTAACTCATCAAGATGAAATCGAGGTGCTGATATCAAGGAAGAATGATGCTGGGCATCTAAAAAGCAATAAAAGTTCACGAAAAGAGTGGCCTCGGAGAATTCACAATTCTGGCATCAAATAAGACCAGAGATAATTAGTGATAAATTGTTTCTTAAGATAGAAAGCAGACAATCACTTCCTGACCCGAGACTCATATAGTGAACATGTGATTATCTGTACAGAGGAGGAGTAAGAAGATACTTGTCTTAGGGTTTGTAGAAAAATTACACTCAAATAGTTATCTGCTGCTTCTTTTTTCAGTCTTCCAGGTTATGTCAATCAATTAGCAAGGCTAAAGTGGCTTTAAGTTCCAATAATAATAACATTATTGTAACTAATTATATAATAATTATTATATAGAATAATTATCATCTTATTCTAAGAACTAGTAATAATTTTAGTTCTGTTCTAAGTCATACACCTCTACTATCTATTACAACTTGCCAGATAAAAAGTCCTTAATATTAGATGATTATAAATTCACCCCAAAACAATCAGCATATGATCATAGTGCTATAGCAATATAGGAAACATTTCTGGGCAAGCAATACTTATGTAAATACATGTGGCTTTGTGCTTCATGCTATTAGCTACCACACTGTTAGAACATGGTTAATTACAAGAAAGAAAAGGGAATTAATTGATTTTGAAGACAGCGGTCCAAGGAAACTCTTGACAACAATTTGACAACAACCACAACAATGAAGGAATGATATCCAGGTTATGGATTCTGTTTCTCTCTCTGTATTGAAGTTTATTTTTTAATTCTGTACCTCATCATTCTCTTGCCTGTAGGATGCTGTTGCTGTAAATGCTGAACTCCTGCCATCAGCCAGCCAAACTGTAGCTGCCACTCCCCACTTGTCAGTCTTACCATTTATCAATGTTGCTTTGCTGTCTGGTGGGATTTTGTCTAATACATTGTTTTCCCTACACATTCACCTGCATAAATGACTCTGACCTAATTTTCATTTTTTATCAAATTATAGCATGAATTTCAGGTACACATTTTTATGTTTATCGTCATCCAAAACTTCATAGACAATTTTTCAGTGCCTGAAAGTCTGGATCTTCTTCCATCTCCTAGACTGAAATTACCCAGCTTTCTTCTCTATTTTCTTTATATCTACTTACTTTCCTGTATGATTGCAATTAGCAATCAGTGTCATTTTCCCATTTCAGAGCTAGGATTATAGTCTTTGAAGAACAGAAGGCAAAAATGTCCTCTATTTGCTTTTACCACAAAGAGGAAAAGGGTTTAACTTTTCCTCCACAGTCAGACTCATGGTAGGTTTCCTATATAGGTTTCCAATATCTCAAACTGGAAATGATATAACACTGTAATTGCCCCATTTCAAGAACCATGGCTTTCACCAAGGCATAGATCCAGTCTAATGCAGAAAAGAAGTAAAAACCTAGCATGATGCATTTTTTTCTCTGTTGAATTGATTTAAAGTCTTATATATGAGATGGGTGAGAGGATACAGACACACAGCACCCCCCCCAAACACAAATATATGTGCCTTTTCTTTAAATGACACAAATCTCTAAAGATAATCATTGGAGACTTAAGCCAGACATGAAAAATACTTTTCAAGTTCCGTCCGCTCTGAAAATACGATAGTGTTGTGTAGCATACTGTGCTGGCAAAGATTCTGAGGCCATGACAGGGCTTGGCAGAAAGGAGTATTGGGATCTCTTAATTCTGTCAATAACTAACTCCTGAGGAGGTAACGTAGTAATCTATTTGTTATCTCTGACCTAAATCTAATTTCCTGTTTGTGTGGAAATCCCTTCTTCCATCTTTTTTATGAAAGGATGAATAAACTTGCTCTTGCTGAGAATCTTGCCAAATGCTTTCTAAGTTCTAATTATGAGACGTATTCTGTTTTGATCATGAGTTAATTATTAAGCATTAGTAAAACTTACCAATTCAACTTAATGGAAGGTGAAAGTCAGCCAATTTAGGAAAATGAAATAGTGTAATTATCTTAAAGTAATCTGCTAACTAGGGTTGGAAAAACCCTAGGGATACCAGAGGGTTCCATTCACAAACTACAATGTAAATGCCGCCCTCTAGCAACGTGCAAAGAATACCCTGCACTACCATAGGTGGCAGTCCTGGTCTATGAGGAAGTCTATAAGGATGTCTATAAGGAAACGAGTATCATAAACATCATACTGACCATATCTGTTTACCCCTTTGCAGCTTATAAAGGGAAGAGAAGGGCACTAACATTATAGAAACATACATTAGTTTAGGATTTTATATCCCTTTTGTCATTATTTGT
Source organism: Equus przewalskii (assembly GCF_037783145.1). NCBI lineage: Eukaryota > Metazoa > Chordata > Mammalia > Perissodactyla > Equidae > Equus > Equus przewalskii. Next base: position 55,688,743 of record NC_091849.1, read on the forward strand.
CAAATAATTTATTTAACACTCCTCATCTGTATTTGTAAGAAAAATTAGCAAATACAAGGAAAATAATATAGCACCTGCTCAAAACATTAGAGATTTAAAATTAGCAAAGTTCCATTTATTGATCTTCTATTGACTTGCCACTGTACTTGTCCTGACAAAAAACTGTAGTGACCGAATGGAGACCAGCAGGATGAAAATTTTGCCCAGGGCAATAGTAATTCTTTTGTCTTGAATAATTCTGTTAAAGTACTGAAACTGTGTTGTTTTCCAACTTCTTACAGCATTCAGACATTTCATGAGGAGTTGTATGTTCTAAAGTTGGCAGTCTTATAGGATTACAGCTCCTGGCCATAGGGCAAGTTGGGTAAATGTCAGATGAATATAGAAAGGGGAGGAAAGTACAAGTGCTAACCACGGAAAGACACTCCATTCTGTAGAGGAATTAGATGCAGTGGAACCCAAGAGTCCTAGTCTACATCAGCTTTCTATGTTGTTCTAACATGTCTCTTAATGGCTGTAATTCTTCACTTACGTTGTTTGTAAATGTTCATGTCCCAACATGTTAGCATTTCGGTGGACTTTAATATCAAACGTCCAAAGAAACCTGGATCACCAAGTAATTTCATATAATAAAAAAAGAATTGGAGTTCATTTTTGTCCCTTATGGTTCTCATGACGGATGAAGTAGACAGATTCCATCTTTTGCTTGGTGCTGACGCAAGTGTGGGAAATGGGAAAAATTTATCAAGTAGAAGGAATTTCATTGACCACAAAATTTGCTAATACAACATTCAGAGATATCAGAAGAGTTATTTACTTTTTAAATATTCATTCCATCACTTATTCACTCATAGAAAAAAATATTTATTAAGTGCTTCCTATGTGCCTGGCCTAGTCCAAAATGGGGGAATAAAGCAGAGAAACTAGACAATAGTCTCTGCCCTCATGACATTTATATTTTAGCAGGGAAATCAACAACAAACACATAAGTGAAAAAAATACAGAGTACATCTGAAGGTGACAAAAGCTTTGAGGGAAATAAACAAGTGGAGTGGGCAACAGCACGATGGCACGGTGAACTGCAATGTTCCATACGGTGGCCAGTGACACGGCGAGCAAAGTGTAACAGGACCGCACAAACGTAGCGAAGCTACTTCAGACTATGTGGTCAGGGAAGAATTTCCAGCAATGCTGACATTTAAGCCAAGACCTAAATGACAAGGAGATAGCCCTGCCAATATTTTGGAGAAGAATCTTCACAGACCTTTAGTGAGGGGTGAGCCTGGGGTGTTGGATGAACAGAAGGTAGCATGTCTGGAGCTCAGTGAGTGAGCAGTTGGACCCACAGAGATAAAATCTCAGAGATAGGCAGGAATAGGTCACACTGGCCAAGGTAAGATTTTCGGTCTTCATCTGGATCCTTATATATAGCGCATGTTTATTGTAGGATATTATTCCCCAAACCTGATGCAGAGAGCTATTTTATCTCTCTGTATCACTCCTGGTACCTCCTAATCAGCCATTCCATCAGTCAGACTGTCAAATAAATACTTCTTGTGCCAGGCACAATGCTAAATGATGGAAATACAAGAGAGAGACTGCTAGCCCTTGCCCTTATAAAGGATATACTTCAGTGGAGAAGATATAAATGAAATGATTACAAGTATTATGAGGTCTAAGAAGTTAAGCGAGATGTATGATTGGCATTTATAGAAAAAGAGGGTTAACCTAACCTACAGCCAAGCTGCAACATACATACAGCAACAAAATAGTGTTTCATCTTACATATTTCACCTCAAAACGTCATTCCAAGATTCGATGTATCTACAATATAAAATGGATTAAAAGCAACCATTTACATGGCACTTTATAATTTTCTACATCCTTTCATACGCATCATCCCATTTAATATTCACAATAACTGTGACAGAGGTCAGTCAGTTATAGCTATCTTCTTTTTAAAGATGAATAAGCTGAAGCTATGAGAATTTAAATGTCTTGTCTACAGTCATGAAACAGTTAGTAACACAAGCAGTCGTAGCTTTTCTCTATACTGTCTATATCACCAGAGGTCTGGTCTGAGCTAAATATAGCGAAACTGTTTACCCAATAGCACTAGGCGCCTAAGTCAGAGGCAAAAGAAGAGAGAATGTAGCATCTTCATTCTTAAGACATATGGGATCTATTTAGGGAGGTGTTCAGATAAGCAGCACATAATAAATTGTGCTGAAATTCTATGTGCATACGAAGTTAGGGAAGAACCAGAGTGGTACGGGATTATTCTCTAACCTTGCCTGGACAGAAAATTTTAAACTGGGCCTATAAATAGACTATGTGGCTAGATTTTAATGCTTTTACATTCTGAAATTCTCTGGTTTTGTTTTTCTTTTCCCATTCTCAAAATCACTGCCAATCAATGAATCTTATCCATCATTTCCTCTGAGGTTATTGCTCAGTTCAGAAATCTACAGTGTTTCTTCACTGCACAGATTAATCTTAGCTACTCTCTCTCTCCCTGCTGAAGACTTCTGGCCAGGCACTCCAGAAAACTTTACTCAGCATTCTCTTCTAATTATTTTATTCCCAGCTCTAAGCCTGATGGCAAGAATTCCATTTGAATGACCTATCCTCGAATACGAAATTGTTAACCTTTAGGAAAGCTTCATTCATTTAACCTTCCTCTATTTCTTAGAAAATAGGTAGGGAATTCTACTCAGTATGTAACCCTGAATTTGTTGCTTTACTAAATGAACATTCTCTGTTGCTCTCATATAGTGCAATGAGTTTATTTTTCCAATTTTTGCTTGATAATCAACAAATGTCTGGTTCTATTAATATTGATTATTTTACATTATGTTTTATAATGAGCCAGCACCTGGAATACTATTACATAAAAATACATTTGATATTTTCAAATAATATCACCATCTTATTACAAACATTACATATCTAATCTCTTTCTTCTCCCACTATACCTGCAAATGCTCTCTCTATTAATTAAAATTTGCCAATAATGCATGTCAACCACCAAGTGATTAAGACACAAGAGAAGGATATTCTCTTCAATTATGGATTTGTGTTTATGTGTTAATTGTCTTCTTCTTCATGGCTATGACCTGATGCATGGCATGTAATGTACTGAAGACAAACACTGCTGTCAACCATCACTATGTGGCAATGTGCCAGCTCCCATGCTAAGTGTTTTTGGTATCCTATTTTATGTCACTTTCACATCAACTCTACAGATAATTAGTTGGCAATATGAGTTTCCTTCTAAAAAGTCAGTGAAGATCAAAAGCACATTTTTTTTAAGAGAAACTGATGAGGAACATCTTTGTAAAAAATGAAAAACACTTACAGGAACCAAGAATTTTTTAATCTCTTCCAATGCATGACTCATACGTGAATAAGCTTCCCCAGGTGGCGCAAACACTTCAATTAATACATGAAGTTCATCACTCAAGTGGGCATATTTGGCTTCCCCACTCTTCCTTAGTTCTTCTTCCTGTGAAAGAGGTTATTTTTAGAAATACAAATCCACTCATTTTGCATTGATTTAACACTTACCAAGAATATGACAAAAGGACATAATCTAAGCAGATTTTCCGTAAGTAGAAACCCTCTGAGAAATAAAAATCTGGTACAAGCCATTTAAAGATTTTAAAAATCATTTTTGAGTGTTTGAATGATTTACAAAAAAAACCCTGGCATAATTAGTATCTACAATAGATTTTAATCAGCTAAATGAAAATGCTAAGCCCTTGGAAAGAAGTTACAGAAATGCCATTAACTCTTTAGTCTACACCACTACATTTTAGAACTGCAGATAATAAACCAAAGATTATCACTGTTCTTTAAGAAAACCAGGACTTTCTAGCTACTTTTGAGAAGTGGAGGAAAGGTTACTTGTTGGCCATGAAAGGCTTGAGCTAAGTACGCAAAACCAAGGCTTATCTCCCAGCCTATGTTCTCCCTGGCTCAGATTATTATAGAGCTTCATACCCACACCTTCTCTATCATTTGCTGCCTTGTTTTGGTCAAGAGAAGTATAGAAAGGGATGTTGGCTAACTATTATGTTGGTATTGATTCTGTATGAGCTACTTATCTTCTGTTTAACCAACAACAGATTTCTATTAGATCAAATTTTCCATTGTACTGTGCCCAAGCAATTATTGAAGCTTGAATAATTCAGTACAGGAACAGAGCAAACCAGCATATGATACATATACTTTGCTAATGTGTGCTAGGTATTTTACACATATCGTCTCTAATCTCACAATAACCTTGCACATCACTCACATATTTCAGATTAGGAAATTGGTTAAAAGACTTTAAGTAGCTTCAGCAAAATGGTATTCACACCCAGCTTATTTAGCAACCAGGTTTGCATTGTTTTAGGATTTCAAGGAAGCAAAATTTGGTTAAAATTAACATAAATAACATTAATTACGCTTTACCTTTTTTACCTGTCTTGACATCCCTCCCCAACAAACTAGCAGTTGTTTCACTAAATTTCAAAGGATAAAAATTAAAAAGTATTTTTTGCTTTTATGTAGGGCTTAAGTTAGGAAAGTGACATGAAAGACCTAAACCAGATAAATGAAAGCAAATTTGCTATTGACTTCATATGAGTTACCTATATGATCCATGCTAATGCGCATGTTTATCTGCTAAGAAAAGTCCGTCATTTCAACATATGAAGGATCCATGAAAGAGATGGGAAGCTGTTTCTGCTTCCTGTACATCCCACACCTACTCAAATCTCTTGAATAGCAAAACCTCTCAGCCCGAGGAACCTCTCTCCACTTCCCTAAGCATAGTTTCTATCTCTAACTCGGAGCTTTTACCCAAGATGGTTTTTCTTAGCGCCCATTCTCAGTCTGGGGAGGAGAAGGAGTGCATGGCTAAACAAATGTACCCATAGGATGTGGTAAACGTTTCTTTCCTCTTTGGGTTCTGCTGGGATGCAAGCTGTCTGTGAACTCTGAGGTCAGAGTCACTTGCACATAACTGCTCAGGTAGTTAAACCAGAAGCTTCCTCATATTGCCTGCTTCTCAATACTTCCTAACCTGATTTCCAGCTGAAAATTAAGGGCCACTTGCTAGCCAGATTTTATAAGGTCTGTGTACTATGAGGTGTGGCATTCAAATAAGAATTGTAACGCTTATTTTAAAGGTTCTCAAACAAAATGAGCCTGATTATATACCTCCGCAGTTGAGCCAATGGGCTGACGTTCATGAATAACTGTAGCTTGCTATTTAAAAACACATTTGCTTCTTTGCACCCCTACCCTCATCATCCTTTATATAAGGAGATGAGGAAACCAAGGTCCTTAGAGATAAAGCAACTTCCTAGAGGCCAAGAGTTAGTCAGGATTCAAGCCAGGACTCAGCAAGGTAGGTGACAGTACTGATGAGACTTCAAACAAGAAAAGTTAACACAGCAGAACCTATCGTGAACTAATTCTGGTTAAATTTCAAAACTAGACTTTCTATCTTCAAAGATGTGTTATAGTTGAACTCACTCATTGGGCTGACTTTTGACAAAGCAAAATTTCCCACGCTTTGCTTTTTTCATCTGTGAAATCAAGATAATAATACTTACCTCACAGGATTTGCGAGTTTTGAGAAAACTGAAGAACATTTTATATACTAAAAAATGTGATACATATGTACTATAATAATAATAAATATTATTCCCTATATTCTCAAGTAGTAGTTTAAAATCATGTTTGACTTTTTCAACAGAGGCAAAAATAAATGTGGCTCAAACAAGTAGAAGAGTTATCTTCCTCTCAAGTGAAAGTCTACGCTGTAGGTGGCGGAGCAGGGGGTCCTTCTCCACACTGCAGGGACTCTGGTTCCTCCTCTCTGAACTCAAGCCCTTAGGGATGCTGTTCTCATGTGTGTTATAAAGGAGGCTGTCCACCATCACTTCCGAATTCCATCACATGGAAAAGAGAGAGAAGATGTGGACAGCAAAAAGCTTCTTTTTGAGGAAATACACCAGAGGTTTTATACATCATTTCTGCTCACATCTCTTTGGCAAGAGTATAGCCATCCGGTGGCCTTGGATGCAATGGATGCTGTGAATGTGGTCTCAGACTGAGTGGCCATGAGACTATCTAAAATGTGAGGGCTTCATTTATGAGACAAAAAAGTGAGAATGGATCCTGGGTGACAATGAGCTGTCTTTGCCATTCAGTCCTCATTCAGGGCTAGTTAAAATGACTCTTGATTATTGAGTCTAATTTTGGTGAATAGCTAGCCAGTATCTGCCAGAATGTCCAAACTTTATTTCCAAAAACAATACTATATCCCCTCCCCAGTTGTATTTATAACATAAACCTCCAAGTTCCATTTGAATATAGGCAGACATCACAGCCATCCTGAACAACACAAGTGCCTGGACACCAGTAAGTGTATTTATAGTAATTTAATACAATCTCTTGAGGTATTTCTTAAACAAGTGTTCCAAATATATTTGGGGAAAATATTTATCTTTGCAATAAATGCATCATCTAATAAATTGATTATGAATGGAGCAGTAGTGTTTTCGCATTTCTCCCCAATTACCTTTTGGATGTTTTATAACAAAGATCACAGCACCCTGGAAGGTTACACTCAATAGAACCGAGGACAAAATAGCAACAACATTAAAGAAAAAGATCAAGAAAATTAGAAATGCTGGAAAAATCTTGAGTGTAAATAGAAATGAATAGTTGCAAAGTTAACACTACAGAAGATTGGATCTCCAGTTAATAAAGGGGCAGAAAAAGGCACAAAGGTTAAATCAAAAGACTTTAAGATCACACGCTAGAAGGTGAATCTGCTTGACTTGATTCAAAATTCTTCTTAAAGTCCTGCACACTCAGTTGATATTATTTAATCTTCCATGAAGACGGTACATTTATTCCATTGAGGGTATTTACCTTAACCACTGACCTTCAGAAAATGATTTGTGTGTTCAGCTCTTACAAAGGAATCATACGTTAATTATTTTAAATAAAATTACTAGCCGCTAAACCTAAGAGATTCTAAAAAAATCATTAGGGAATATCAAACCGAGTTTTACATATCCCCAAACACTCTACCATTGTTATACTTGAAGGTAAAATATAAGTAAAAACATTGTTTTTTATTGGTTACTTTATAGAGAATAGCATGGCAGTAAATACAGTCTAATTTGAATTGCATTCATGTATTGTTAAAAGGATTTTTAAAGAAACTTTCTCTTAGGAATTATCATTTCCATTTTATCTTCTACAAAAGAATGTTTCTGATTTGGAATTAAGTTGACAACTAGGAAATTTTTCTCATAATTCAAAACAGCATGTTCACTGAAGAAAACTTGAAAAAATCCCCAAAAAGTACAAATACTTTTTAAAAAAATTAACAACCATACAGTTCAAAATATACTGTTAGCACTTTCAGCGTATTTCCTTCAAGTCTCTTTTTAGAATAACAATGCTTATGAAATAGAAGTCCTAATTTTGGTATTTCCTCTTAAGTCACAGGTATGCAAAGTGCTTTCCATGGATTATCTGATTTTATCAGCACGACTATACCTTAAGCTAGATAATGTTATTTCCCTCATTTTATTGATGTGAGGACTGTGGCACAGAGAGAGAAACTTGTCTAGAGTTACACAGATGATAAATCATGGAGCTGGATTAGAATCCACATAAGCTCTTATCAAAGGTCAAGTTCTTAATCATGATTGGTATGTTGCTGGTACAGGTACTTATGTGTAAGTAAACGTTTTATACATGCAGATTTCCCCATGGATGTCTCTAGTTTCTAGAAGACCTTGCCAGCAGTCTCCCAGTAATTTCCTGGTATTTAGTTCCCTGTAGCCCTGTGCTCTCCAGTGGAGGCTACAGTAGATTACAGGTCCTTATACACAAGAACAACTGCCATGAATTTTCTTCCTCCTCCCCAAAAGGTTCTGATTCCTTAGTAGCTGTGTGCCCATCGGTACTGGTATTTTGAAGGTTCTCACTCATCTTGTACTTTATGATAGACTCCCCCCAAAATACTAGTGATGTCACATCACACTGTTTATCCCTAACTCTCTTTTTGCAACCATCAGTTCCAAACAAGGCATTCATCCGAAGTTTTCCAGGTTGAGCTCAGATTCATTTGCACAATTTCTCATGGATATCCAAGCTGTATTCCTAAAACAAGTGTGTCTCACGAAGGGCCATTCTCCATGCCCCTGCACAGTTCATCCAACAGCAGGGGCAGGAGGGCGAGGACCCTCTGCACCTGTTTCTATTCTGGCGTAGGGACAAAAGTCAGCTCACAGCTGGGCATTTCATCTTAGTTCAGATGATTCAAGACAAATTCCCCAAAATAGGACACAGAAGCAGATGTCCCCTTGTGCTCTGGTCTTGAGCCCAGTATTTGGTCCCTGGATTTGCCAAATGCCAATTTTAATATAAAATTCAAATTTTCTTAAAATACTGTAAAAGATCCACTCTCAAAATCATTTATGGGTGACACAGATTTCATTTACAATATCAAGGGGGCACAAAGCAAAGAGGTCACATTGATAATCTCATTACAGACAACTCAAAAAACCCTCATTCACTTGTCCCAGGTCCTTCCCCACTTCATTACGCAATTTTAATTTTTTCTCTCCTGTCTATAATTTTTGTATTACTCTCATCCACCTGGAATTTCTTAGGAAATTTCAAATTATGTTCACCTCTATTAAACAGAGTAATTTAGCTATCAATGCTAATTCCCAAGCTTACATGTCTAGCTTATTATGGAGCTCAATGAAATAAAGGGGACACCAGTTAATTAACCCTACTATCCTTAGAAGTCACAATGGTGGTCATCATTTGCCACTTGCAATGACCCTTTGGAATCACACCTACACACCCACATACACACACACAAACACACACAAATACAGTGCTCTCTAATGTGGGATTCTAGTGAAAGAGAATGTTTCCATTTTGTCAAATTAAGAAGAGTAGTCATCTACTTTGGGCAATCTTTTTTTATAATATGTTATAAATTCTTCATAATATGATGTAATCATGTATTCCTCTTTTGTGCTACTCCAGATTTTGGTATTTTTTTCCTTCAGAATCTCCTGAAAGGCATCCCACCATTAGCCCTACCAGCAGAGAGAACACCTGAGTAACTGAGTTCATGTCTTACTCATCATTTTCTAAACACCTATGTGTTCATTTAAGTGGATACATAAAATGTCATGTACACGTCATGTTTTCTTTTCTTAAATATCTAATTACAGGAGAAGTAGTCTTTACTCTCATCCACTTCACTGATTCACTAGATTTACCAAATATTTATTCCCCCATAAAATACTGAGTTAATGTTCAAGATAATCTACCTGTTTGAGCTCTCACCACCTACATTTTATAAACCAGGAGTCAGTGGTATTTGTTCCCAAACTTGTTTATATCTGTTGTAGTTGTTATTGTTATTGTATTTTATTATATTTCATAATTCACTTTACAACTTTTTTTCCATTATCAAAAAACTTCCAGAGAAAGCCATGTAGGTTACGAGAGATTTTACTGGATCATAAAGTGCTTCTGTAGTTACATTAACTCTGTTACGGTTTTTTTCCAAAAAATGTTGTTCCTAGATCAATTACAGCATCATCATTCTATTTCGTGATTTACCTTTATACATATGTTTCATCATTTTCTCATCCCTCAAATTATTCTGCACATACAAGCGTATCTTATACCACATGGGGAAGGTATTCAATAAGTTCTTGCTGAATAAATTACTTACAGGTGGAAACCATGCTGCATTTCTCTTCTGTCATCAAACCATATCCTTACTCTACTGGTCGCGCTAAAGTTTTCGTTAAATGCTCAACCATTTATTGTCCTGAGACCTTGGAATGGAGTGAACTATATTTACTAATACGATTTTCTTTTTAGCTTAAGAAAAATGTCTCCAAATTATTACTACATTCAGTATGTCTCCCATTAAATGAATAACAATGCATAGATCATATATATATATATACCCATGTTGGGTGATAATTTACTTTGTAATCAAAAAATTATGCAATTGCAGTTTGCACTACATCACGTACCTCTTCTGTGATTATGAGCACAAACACATCCTGTGTAAGTAACAAAACAACAGAAGCTTGTAACCCAAAAGAGCATTGTGTATTGTGTGTAATCCAATTTCAGGAGAACCAGTTGCTGTATAAATACAGTGCTTACTCTTTGCATTGAGGAATCAGCCTTAGCAACCTTTAAAGTAGAGTCCAGAGAAAAGATTCCAATGATTGAAAACTTTATAGTAATATTTTAGGAGCAACTGCCACCATCTTAGAGACTGAAATAATATTTTGTATTATCCTTTATGTATAGGATCAAATATTTCAAAAATCCTATGAACAAATACCAACCAGTGCTTTCCTGTAGAGACTGTTATGCAGCCTTGGGTCCAGAAAGTGCCTTGGACTAGGACTTAGAAGATGCCAAGTGTAATGGCTCTCCTGGTCAGGGCTCCACTACCAACTGCAAACCCTGGCAGATATTGCTTTTGTGGCCCTCAGTTTCTCCATATGCAAAAGGAGAGGAGGTTGCGAGAGGTAATTTTCAAATGGTGCTATATTGAGCCACTAGGGTTCCAGAAAAGTGCTCATGGACCACCTTGGAGCAAAATGAGGATTCTCCCCAACATTCAGCCATGTCAGCCCAACTTAGATCTGTTTATGCATAAAAACTCCAGGGAAGAGGATATTATTCTACAAACTCACTAAAGTAAAAACAATAGACACCATTAGAAATGACAACACCTAAAGTTTCTCATAGGTTTAAAATTTCATGACTTACCATGTGACTTTACTTCATAGGCATCCTCACCCTCCTACCTAGAAATTTAGTTTTAGAAAATGCTACTTTCCAAATAGAATATTGTCTAAGATATATTGCTAGGAAATTCAAAACGGCAACTATTCAAGTTAATCTTTAAGCATCTACAATGAGGCTGCTACTGTGTATTTTATACACATTATGTCATTTAATCTTCATAGAACCCTTAGGTGGGCGTTGGAAACAGCAGAGTGTAGTGAAAAATATCTTTTTGAGTCAGAGAGATCTAGACTTGAATTATTACTCTGATTTTTATTATCTATAGTATTTTAAAAAGCTTACTAAGTATTTTGAAATTTAGTTTCTCAATCTACAAAACAAGGAAGAGATGAAATGAGATAATGTATGTAAATCACAAGTACAGTGCCTAGCACATTATAAAATCCCAGAAAAAGTTACAGGTTTCCTCTCCGAGGAGCTAAATAGCTTGGGTTCATCCTTCCAGTATGTAAGAGATTCAAATTTGGTCTGCTCAACTCCAAAGCCACACTCTTATGTTAGTAGATGTTTATTACGAACATTGAATTCACTTGAAAGAATACAATTAAAAAAGTTTCAGATTAAGTGTTGCTTTGATGTAACCAAGAGTGTATAAGTTTGATGCTATTTATTATTAAGTTAATTTAAATGTAGAACGTTACTCTAAGAGAAAGTATATTTGAAAATTACTATAAGCCAAAGGGCTCAAGTGTTTTAGAAAGATAAGGAAAAATTAACATTGCCACTTGTACTTTCCTGAATTTTAACTTTCAAATGAATCATAAATTTATTGTCTACAGTATGTCACACGGACCATATAACATTGAAAGCCACATATCACGGTAGTTAACAGCCCAGGTTCTGTTGATGATGGCCAGGGTTAAAATCTCAGTTCTTCCCCTTAATAGTGGGGAAACTTGGGCAAGTGACCTCACTGTTTCGGGCTTCTAATACCTCAACTGTAACATGATGATAGCAATAACACTGTAAGCACCAATCAAATATGACTATTGCTAACTGTTATTGTGTTAAATATCTACGATTCATAACAATATACAAAACAATATATGAAACAAAAGAGTTAATGTATTCAAAGAGCCCAATTATTTTCCCAGGAGCAGCTCTTTCCGTGACAGGAATAAACTAAATAATTTTTTAAAAAGTTAAGAACATGATACAAAGTGCACACAAGTTTTATACTTTGGTTTTCACTTTAGCAATCATTGTTGTCATATTTTATCCTCAGAGTTATAATTTGCTAGAGTGCTTTTTGCAGGCTTTGTCTTCTTAATGCCCCAGGGAACTTTCATTTAACATAAAACCTCTTCAGAAATAAATACATCTATTGTCTGCACAGCTTTCTCCATCAAGAAATTCAAATAAACACATATTTATTATTTATACCTTGGTCTGAATGGGATCTGTCTGAATCACCAATTTAAAAGCATTTTTAAATACACATATGTGAAAACTCTTTTATGTCAGTACAAATTAGTTTTCCAAAGTTTATCCACACAAAGCATTTTTATACAAATGGATGTACATAAATACATGATAGAGAAGCGATGGCTTGACCCTAAAGAGCACCTGTCTTTAGGTTCTGTTGCCTTCACTTACAAATCCCTGCTCTCTTGCATTGAATGTGGCAGGAACTCTTCCAGGTTGGAACCAAGCCTACTCCAAATGGTGGGCCATGGGAGGGGGATCTTTTCACTGCTGCACACCCAATCCAACACATCTAGATTCAAAGGGTGAAGTACCAGAAGCATCAATGAATCCAAGGAAGATATTTTACAAAGGAGGTCAGGATTTTGAAAGCAGAGAAGTGGATAATGCCAAATAAGATTCCTTAAGCTTGAGTTTGGAAGCTGAAGATTTACTAAAAGGTATAAACCTCAATTCAGGACAATCAAGTCAAACACTCTCGGTTACACCAAAGATGGTCTAACTTCTCAAACTATGAAAGGGTGTTGTCTGAAACACGAAAAGAGAGTCTCAATCCAATAAAAGGGCTATTTCACTATTCAGGGAAAAGAAGGTAATTCATCTTGACCAAACGCTACCTTCAGGAAGATTTAATTCATCCTCCTGAATTAACATATGGAAGACTTGTGTCATTACATTTTATTTAAAAAGTTGTTTGCTTAGTAACTAAGACACCCCCAAATATTTACTTTGTGGGAAGAGAACAATCTGGGAACAAAATTATCTAAATATGCCTCTCTTGCCTCTTTTTTTCCAAATACAAGTGGATGTAAATGGGCTTTGCTGGGGTTCAGCAGAGGGAACTGTTATGGGAATGTGAAAGCACTTGTACAATAGTCTTGGAGCTCAATGGCGAGACACAGAAAGAGGGGAGTGGACCCCGGGAAGAACCTGGCACTCAGAGATCTGTGGACTTGGTGGGGGAAGGACACGTGAGTGTATGCTTCTCCCTGACCTCAAAAGCTGAGAAACCAAGAAGTGGGTTGAGCACGCCTTGCCTTTGAGGCTGGGAGAAATCAGGGCAACCAGGAACCAGAGGCCCAAAGGGTAGGAATCCTCTGTCTTCCACTCACTATTGAAAGGACTTCATCACTATTTGATTTCAACAACCGTATCTAAACCAACAAATAAAAATAACACACAAAACTAACAGCCATAGACAGGAAAATCAGGCGGAACATCTGAACACATGCCATTTGAACACAGGCCAATTGAATTGCAGGAAGAGAAAGATGAACAATTGAATAAACACATTTTAGGAAGCAGTTGAGGAGATAAAATGCAATCACAAAAATTTTATGATTTTAAAAGACATGACTTCCAAAGTAAGAACAAATATCAATTAAAAATAAGAGGCTTAATTCTCCCTGTTGAAAATAAGGAAAGAGATTTCCCTCCCTCCTTTGTCTCAAAGCACTTACCTTAGAAAACTTGTGATTATAAGTTCTCTTCTCTTTGAAATGCTTATAAATCCTTCTGAAGACTAGTCAGACTTTTTCTCAGCTTTATAACCTGTGGACATGGAAGCTATCTCTTTGAGGTGTAAACATCAAGATAGATTGCTCCGCTGGGTCCCAGTCTCAGTGGGAGCATAGCAGCCTAACTTTGGTGGGTGCTTTGCTCCAAGCTGCAAATATCTGCTATCACAAAGATATGAGACATCTGTCTTCCCTTGGATGAAGCCAATTAGCTAACACAGATGGTCACCCCAATAATCAGGTAAAGTTAGGATGAACTCTGTGACAAATGGTGCTGTCAAGACCTGTTACTTGAGGACAGGTTATTGTTTACATTGAGAACAAGTATCTAATGCATTGTTTCTGCTTGGCTATATCAGAGAGTGAGATTTCTTTCTGCCTTTTCTATCTCTTAGTGGATTGCTAGTGACGTCCATCACGTTCTGGTTGAATGCTTATTCAATAATAAAGTGTCTTCTTTCTCTACTACCTTTGTGGGAAGGATTTCTGGGCTGGGAAAAGATTTTGCTTTTAATTATATTTCCCCAATACCCATTGAAACATATAGTAACATGCTGTTGATATCCTACTCATATGCTCTTGCCTTACTATCTTCATGCAACTAACATTTATTTGTCTTTGTGCCAGAGGGCTTGGTCTGGCCATGAGGGACTGACCTAATCCTGTACATGCCAGGAAGGAAATGCCAGGGAATGGACTCCCTCTAGGATCAGCTCTCAACTAGTGATAGGGGAGAGATGGCTTATAAACACCCCAGCCTGCTCAGTCCTTAGACGGGGTAACTTGCATATATCTCCTTTCTCATAGTACCCCAGTGCAATAAGCTTCAGTTGCTCACAGGTTGAACGTGTTAGAGAATGCACATTGTACAGGTTTCCTGCATTTTCTTACCTTTCTCCCTCACTTCTTTACCAGAGTTCCCAGAGATCTCCTTCCAAACAAACTTCACATAACTAAATCTTGCTGCACTGTCTTTTCTAGGGAAACTCAAGCCAAGACAATTCAGTAGATTAAATTAAGAAGAGGACGACTGAAATCAGAATTTTTGTCTAGAAAGGTTATATGCAAAGAAAAGTACATGCATAGATAAAGATCAGGAAAGAAATATCAGAGACATGGAGGATAGATCCAGGGAAGCTAATACAATGTTTAGACTATCCGGAATTAAGCCTGTTGAAAATTTTTCACAAATGCAAAAAAACACAAGGCTTATTTCCAAGAAGACTAGAATTAATGAGGACTTAAAATGTTCAGAATACATGCTGACTAAAGCAATAAGCAAAACACAAGATGTTTGGCAAGAACATGGGTAAAGACGGAAAGCATTTTATAAATCACTCTACTTAGCATGCTCATTCCCACAGTACCTGTTATCTTGTTTTCCATTTCCAGAAGAGGCGACCTCGAGGACGAAAAGACTTATGAAGCCTGAGATAGACATCTTTTGAATTTGGAATAGGGCCCAGGAAGAAAGGTGTGCTGAAAAGGAGCCTCTGAACCAACTAGGAAGTGAAGACAACCAGTGAGCCGGGTAAGGGGACCTCAGTTAAGTCACCTTTAACCCAATGAATATTGCCAGAATTGCTTCTGAGCCTCATGATGATGAGAGGGCAAGTCATCACTGCCAGCCAATAATGGGAAAGCAAACACGAGTGAATCCCAGGCTCAGGGAGCCACAGCCATGTGCCTGGTTCTGAAGGAAAATGCAGAGGTGGAGTATCCATCCTGGGGAGGACATCTTGTGCAACCAGACACATGTGCAGAGGAGACAGTAATAGGATCCCAAACCAGCCCTGACCCAGGGTGCTGAAATGGAGAGACTACAGCCAGAGAGAGGGGACGACAACAACAACAAGGTCTCAAAAGCCACTGCAGAAGTTCCCATGGACGTGTAGAGACGCTGCCCGCTGTGTGCGCCATGGCAGCAGACAGGTCAATTTGGCCCATGAAGATATGATGTGGAAGGCTTTCCTTTGAACAAATGCATTATGCTGTTCATCAAGCAAACAGACAGAGAAGCAAACACCATTAGGACCTATAAAGTGGCTAACCACTGCCCAGAATCCACCTGGCATCAGTGTGAGAGGGCATCCAGATTTACAGCAGGGACTCAAGGTCAACAAATGTCATGAGTAGAAGAACATATATGTTGCCACTTTTAGCTTTCTGAAAAAAGATCATATTAGTTCCTGCTGACAAGCCTCCACTGACATCCTATTTACCTAAAATTCAACAATTTCAACATGGTATTGCAGACCTTTTTAATCTGTCACTGGCTTAGCTGACCAGTTTCATCTTCTGACATCCCTTTGGCAGACACTATTTCCCAATCACTAGAAAATCCTCACCTTTCTCTGAAATTATCACCCTGTTTCAAACCCCTGTGGCCCTTTGTTCTTCTTGCAAGGTTCAGGTCAAATATATTAATCTAGACTCCACACAGGGAGCAATGCAGAAGTGATTGCTCCATAGACTCCTAAATGTAATATCTTCTGAATAACAACATATTATAAATGTTTGGTATTATATTACTAATATGGATAGTATCCTCCATCAGAATATTTGGTCCCATGGGCCCTCTCAAATGTGGAGGATGTTTTTCTGTAGGTATCGTGTGTGTGTGATGAGGGGGTGGATTAGGGCGGAGTATACTTAAATGATGCTTCTTAGATAATATCTACATCTTAATAAGATGTATAATCTCTTCATACTTTTATATTAATTGTTTTAATCAAACTGATTTCTTTCTGTTGCTTGGATAATAAATACTTTCTGGGGGAGTGGGGCATAGGAATTTGATCATTTAGATACTGTAATGTCTTACCACATGATTTTTTCCCTTCCATCCTTGACTCTGTTTTAGCAAAAATATATTTGATCATGTCTAAGAGGAAAGTTTTTCTTATACATTTGACAAAAGGATGGGGGGAGTGAGAATATGCTTCTGTTTTCAAAGAAATCAATTACACTGGAAAGACTAGGGTCGTAATAAGTGAATGCTAATTTTATAAGCACATTTTTTTCTGACAAGTTCATCTCTACTTTGTTTTTATAGACTTACTGAATGTCCTATCAGTGTTGGAAAACACAAACCCAGCACCAGAGATGCCTGAAACATGTGAGAGGTAGAGCACACTGGAGGGAGGGTGCCCTTGTGCCCTTCAGTAATGAGGTTTCAAGATCACTGTTTACCAGGAATCTGAACTTGGGCATATGACACTAAAGCTAGGAAAAATGTCTCTTGGGTGTGGAAAGCCCGTTTGCAAAATTTTTTTTTAAAGTCTGTGAAACTAACTTTTTTGGAAAAAGTGTAAGGAAGAGGATGGAGAGAGGAGTTAAGGATTCCTCACGACACTTCATATTTGTTGGTGCACATCTTGCCTCATATCAACCAGAAAGTATCTTTGCCAGGAGAGAAACTTCTCCCTAAGTAGCTCTGACAAGTGTAATTTTCATGGTATCATCTGAAAATCTTTCATCACCACTCACCTATATTCAAATGGGGTCAAGACTCACTCTTTACCCCAGGGCAACAAGCATCTTTGCATGCTGTATAAACAGAAGGGAAAAGTGGAATCACAATAGTTTAAAGAACTAATGTTTGTTCTTTATAACTTATAGTTAGAGGATGGCTATAAACATATTAATCTTCTGCAAGATTTTAATCCAATCTCTTCTCAGCATAGCCTGCTCCCTTCCACAGCTAGCCCAACAGCAAGCATGCCTGTGGTGGTGGCAGTCAGCAATGGTGAATGTATCCAGAGAACACAGGTCAAGGACAGGGGGGCTGCGACTGCCCTCCACAGCTCCAACTACAGAAAAATATAAATATGGTTTTTTGAAGTGAGCATATGTACTCATTTCTCTTGCCCCGGTGCTAATATTGTTAAATTAAGTCTTTGTGGGGGGAAAAAAAAAACCCAAAAAACGAATGTATATTGACTATCCACATGTGCTGGAACTCTGCTAGGGATTTTTCTCACTTATAATATATTTAAATTTCATAATATGTTAATATTACCTGCATTACAACTTTTAAGGAAATGAAGAATTCTTTGAATAAGCCAGACAAAATTTTAGAAGATGGACTGACTCAAATATTTGGTTCAATGACAACTGTCAAGCCCACAATTGATAATCATATCTTATCCCATATCATAAAAATAAGTAAAGTCAAGCCCGAGGCTGGATTCTGACCCACAGGGTATTTTGCTGTTTACATCACTGTCAGCTGTTAGAGGAACCAGCTGGAAGGAATGCAATGGCTTTTCCGGCACAAGCAACTCTCTTTAGTGAGCTAAATCAAAGGGACCAGATAAGTTACAAGTTCTCTGCTCTCAACAGTCACAGGAATTCTAATAAGGCCTTTAATTCTCAAGGGAGGATTTCTGCAAAGAGGAGCAATCCAAGCGTATGGCCACCCCAGTCTTAAAGACCCCATGTGGGATGAAAGTAGGCATTGGGAGAGAATTCATCTTTAAAAGAACAACTCTCAGGGCCAGCATGGATCAAGAGTCGATTACTTTTATTCCAGAGGCTGACTGGTAAGAGGAAATCTAAACACTCATTTAAGAATCCTCTAACATTTGTCTTTTGAAACAACTGGATTTTTCTAAAAAATAAGTGTCTGGAAAGATTACATGGGTGGTTCTGCTCTAAATAGTCACTAACATATATGTTAATTTAAGTAATAAATATTTAAAATGCACCTTCTTGTGAAGACTCTGTGCTGAGTTTTGGGGGTAGATCCTGACCTCAGAGAGCTCTTTGTTTACATGGAGGCATAAGGCATCTAAACATAATAAATTTTGGTAAGTGACAGAGATCAGAAGAACAGTTATGAGAATTAATTCCTAGGCATATGTATTCACTCAGCAATGTTTACTGAGGCCCTCCACCTTAGGAGCATTGGTCCAATGCAGAGACACAGCAGTAACCAAGGTCAGCCTACCCACTGAGCTTACAATATGGTGGAAGGAGGCAAATAATAAGATGTAAAATTTATAGATAGAGATATATGTCACACCATAAGTGCAATAAAAGAAACAAAAGAGAAGTGGAGGAGGACCCAGGAGAGATAGAGTACTACTCAGATAGGGTGGTCAGGAGGGCTCCTCTGATCTCAGTGCTGAGTAATGAGAAGGTGCTTGACTGCACAGAGACAGAGGGAGAGTAGGAAGGTGGGAGCAGGGCAGGCAGGAGGGAGTAGCATTGCAGACAAAGTAAAGAAATAGAGAAGACGTCTTCAGGGAGAAACATTTTTGAGGAACAGAAAGAAAGCCAACGTGGCTTGAGCATAAAGAATAAAGTATAAAGTGGAAGCAAATGAGGTCTGAACTAGAAAATGCAGACAACTAATACAGGGCTTTCTAGACGATGGTAAAGATTTAAAAATAAAAGAGATGGGAGAGTGACATCCGCATCATGGTAGAATGAGCTCTTCCTTTAGACTCTCCCCCTTAAGATACAATGAAAAGAACATTCGTATACCAACAGTGGACATTCACACAACACTTACTGACATCTGAGAGACCCATGCAGCCATACATCTGATGGTGGAGGTGCTGGACCTCGCAGGAAGTGGAAGGAAGTAAGAGGATCTCCTCTCCCTCCTGAATGGCTGTAACCCCAGAACTGCACATGGCTCTGAGAGGAGAGAGGGGAGGGGTGGTCCCCTGAAGGAACACCTTCAATCTCCAAGTTCTCTCATAGCCTGGGGGAAAGCCCCACACAGAGGTGCCTAAGCTATTGTGGAGGTGTCTTCATCAAGCAAGCACCCCAGAAGAGCATATAGCGAGGGCAGAGTGAGAACACCCCAAGGACTGCAAAGGTGAAAGAAAGTGCCCCTGCCCCTACCGGCACTCCATCTCAGTCAGTTGGCCAGAGCACCTGAGCATATAATAGAAAAGCAGCAGCAGTAAGCAAGCGAGGCAGGGTCATGGTGGGTTCAGAATACACAGCTCTTGAACCCACTCAGTGGCAGCAGGTGGAAGCTATGACCAAAGATTATCATTATGTGGAGGCACAAATCCACACCATCAAACAATATGAAAAAATATTTTAATACTTCATACCAGAAAGAAAATGAAAAACACACAGAAATAAATCCTGAAGGCACAAAAATTTATAATCTAAATCACAGAGAACTCAAAAGAGCTATCATAAAAAACTCAACAAGTTACCAAAAAATAAAGATAGACAGTTCAATAAAACTAGGAAATTCTTCAAAAAAGAGACTGAAACTGTAAAGAAAAACCAATCAGAAGTGTTGGAGAGGAAAAACATAATGGGTAAGATAAAGAAAAATCTGGAATTCCTGCATAACAGAGCTGATATTATGGAGGAGAGAATTATCAGCTTGGAGGATGGAAATATAGAAATGCTTCATATGAGGAGAGAGAACTAAGACAAAAAAAAAAAATGAAATTCTCCAAGAAATATTCAACTTAATTAGGAAAAGCAACATAAGGATTATATGTATTCTAGGGGGAGAAGGAAAATGGAGCAGAAAGCTTGTTCAAAGAAATAATAGCTAAGAACTTTCCAAAGCTGGTGAAAGAGCTAGAAATACAAGTGAAAGGAGCTACTAGATCTCCTAACTATATCAATGTTAAAAGACGTTCTCCAAGGCATATACTAGAAAGCTGGAAAAAGTCAATGAAAATCTTAAGGGCAGTAAGGCAGAAGAAAATCACTTACAAATGAACCCCTATCAGGCTTTCAGTGGATTTCTCAGCAGAAATCTTACAGGCTAGGAGAGGGTCGAATAATATATTCAAAAATCTGAAAGGCAGAACCATTCAGCCAAGAATACTCTATCCAGGGAAAATATCCTTCAGATATGATGGACAAATAAAAACCTTCCCAGATAAACAAAAGCTAAGGGAGTTCATTGCCACAAGACTGTGCCCCCAACAAGAAATGTTCAAGAAGGCCCTCATACCTGAAAAAAAAAAAAAAAAAACGGAGTTACAAAGCCTTGAGTAAGGAGATAGATAGGTAGACAAACATCAGAAATTTGTAGCTATCAGAACAGGTTAGAGAACAATTATAACATTAAAGATAAAGGTGAGGAAACCACAAAAGTAAATATAATCTAGCCATTTTAACCACAAAGTCACAACAAAAGACAGAAAAAGTTATGACAAAAATAACTATGAAGGGGAAGAGGAAATGGATGGAATTGGTTAGGCTCAGGAAATATGAGGCTATCAGAAAATGGACTATTGCATCTACGATATTTTTTTAATACACATCTCATGGTAACAACTAGACAAATAACCAGAACAGAGACACAAATGATAAATAAAGAGAAAACTAAAAAAAAAATTACAGAGAACTACCAAACTGAGTTGGTAGTCTGAAATACATGGGACAAGAAACAAGGCAAAGGCAGAAGAACCAGAAAATGAGTGATAAAATAACAGCATTAAGCCCTCATATATCAATAATCACTCTAAAAGTAAATGGATTGAATCCAATCAAAAGACACAGAGTCGTTGGATGGATTAAAAAATAAGACTCAACAACATGCTGCCTCCAGAAAACACATCTCAGCTCTAAAGGTAAACACAGACTTAGAGTGAAGGGATGGAAGATGATACTTCAACCCAATGGCAAACAAAATAAGGCAGGTGTTACCATACTTATATCAAACAAAGTAGGTTTCAAGATAAAAGAAGCAATTAGAGACAAAGAAGGACAGTATACAATGATAAAAGGGACACTCAACCAAGAAGATATGACACATAAACATCTATGCACCCAACACAGGAGACCAAAGTACATAAAGCAACTATTAACAAACCTAAAAGGGAATACTAACAACAACACAATAATAGTAAGGGACTTTAACACCTCTTACATCAATGGACAGATCATCTAGATAGAAAGCCAACAAGGAAACAGTGGATTTAATGAAAAGCTAGACCAGATGGACTTAATGGATATATATAGAACACTCCATCCACAAACAGCAGAATACACATTCTTCTCAAATGCACATGGAATATTCTCAAGGATAGACCACATGTTGGGGAACAAGGCAAGCCTCAATAAATTTAAGAAGATTGAAATCATATCAAGCACCATAATCGTATGAAGCTAGAAATCAACTGCAAGAAAAAAGCTGTGAAAATGACAAACACGTGGAGACTAAACAAAATGCTACTGAACAACCAATGGATCATTGAAGAAATCAAAGGAGAAATCAAAAAATATCTGGAGACAAAAGAGAATGAAAATACACCATATTAACTCATATGGGATGCAGCAAAAGTGCTCCTACGAGGGAAATTCATAGCAATACAGGCCCACCTTAACAAACAAGAAAAATCTCAAATAAGCAACCTTAAACTACACCCAACAGAATTAGGAAAATCAGAAAAAACAAAGCCCAAATTCAGCAGAAGGAGGGAAATAATAAAAATTAGAGCAAAAATAAATGAAATTGAAACAAACAAAAAAAAGTAGAAAGTATCAATGAAACAAAGAGGTAAGTTCTTTGAGAAGATAAACAAAATTGACAAACTCTTAGCCAGACTCACTAAGAAAAAAGAGAGAAAGCTCAAAAAAATAAAATTAGAAATGAAAGAGGAGAAATTACAATGGATACCACAGAAATACAAAGCATTATAAGAGAATACTATGAAAAATTAAATACCAACAAATTGGACAATCTAGAAAAAATGGATAAATTGTTAGACTCATACAACCTCACAAAACTGAATCAAGTAGAAATAGAGACTCTGAATAGAACAATCACAAGTGAAGATATTGAAAGAGTAATCAAAAACCTACCAAACAACTAAAATCCAGGACCAGATGGCTTCTCTGGAGAATTCTAACAGACATCCTAAGAAGACTTAATACCTATCTTTTTCAAACTATTCCAAAATATTGAAAGAGACACAACAATTCCTAACGCATTATATGAGGCCAACGTCACCCTGATACCAAAGCCAGACAAGGACAACACAAAGAAGGAAAATTACAGGCCAATACCACTGATGAACATAGATGAAAATTCTCAACAAAACACTGGCAAATTGAATACAGCAATACATTAAAAAGATCATACACCATGATCAAGTGGGATTTATACCAGGGACAGAGGGATGGTTCAATACCTGCAAATCAATAAATGTGATATACCACATTAACAAAATGAGTAATAAAAACCACATGATCATCTCAATAGACAAAGAGAAAGCACTTGGCAAGATCCTACATCCATTTACGATAAAAACTCTCAATAAAATGGATACAGAAGGAAAGCACCTCAACAGATTAAAGGCCATATATGACAAACTCACAGCCAACATCATAGTCAAAGGGGAAAAACTGAAAGCCATCTCTCTGAGAACAGGAACAGAACAAGGGTGTCCACTCTTGCCACTCCTATTCAACATATAGTAGTGGAGGTCTTGCCCAGAGAAATTAGGCAAGAAAAACAAGAGAGATGTTTTGAAGTGGATAAGTTTATGGTGTCTCTTTGGGGGAGGGGAGGCTTTGTCCCTCATTCTGTGAAAGTAGCTGGATATACTGCAAAAGGTGAATAAACTTGAAGGTTAGAATAGCAATAATTTTTCAGTTTTCAAGTGATAAAATTGGTAATATAACATTTCAAAACAGAAAAAAAACAGTACTTCAGACTAGAAGTGACTATTTTTGCTTCACTTTTCAACACATTTAATGTCTACTTTCATAACCTACAAAGCCTTATAGATGAGGTGTTGGTTCAGCTGGGCTTTGAAGGATGGCTGGGAGTTGAAAATAAGAAGGAAGTGGGTCAAGAAGAAAGAATATCATGAATGTTATCTCACTAATCTCTTTGCTTCAGGAGTCCGGTTTACACCCTTGTCTTCACTCAATAATTAATAGTACCTTCTTTCACTCTCAAAAGTGTTCAGGGTTGGAGAATAAATGAGATGGTCAGCCTTAATCACCAGCAAAGACCCAGAGGCAGGAAATCATCCTTTTGTGTCAGGAACAGTGAAAGCTTCTTCCGAGATTCATTAGGCAGATGTTCAAGGAATGCACATGGTCTAAGATAGAAGAGTTACGAGGAATCTGATTGGGGGCCCTGTAGTCGTCACTGAGGAATTGACTGTAATTCTGTAATCTAGCGAGGGATATGTGGGGAGGGTAATGTTAATTAGTACCATGTCTCAGAGAAAAAAAGTCAGCAGGCAGTTTATGAAATGCTGCATCTGTCTGCTTTTAAGTTGACTCACCACCCTTCTCCCCACCAGTTATCTATCTGTACCTATATTCCTAACTGTCTTTATAATCATTTGTTAAAAACTTTTCTTTTTTCTAAGGCTTCTTATTAGGAAACTAGGTGTTAATTTTATACTTTGAATTTTATTATATCAAAGAATGGTTAGTAGACAGAAAAATAAAAATGGTTTCCCTGCGAAAAACCAACTTATTCCAATTCAGGGCACCAATTTAGTTCTCTAAATCGAGTTGAAATCTAGAACTTTAAGCTTCCATCTGCTGCTATTTTTGCTCTCTTGAGTCACACAGACCTTTAGCATTTCCTCATTACGATAGTCTTTTAATCATTACATAAATAAACACACACATGTATATTTTTAAGCTAAAATATTTCTATGAGTTAGACAATGTTTTTGCACTTGTCACTATCCCGGGACTCTCATTCTCATGAATTCTAGTTTGCTAACATTCCTCCTAAAGTGTAGCTTTTAAAACTATCTACATTTTTTTTCAGTATTATTTTATCACAGCAGAGAGAAAATAATCATCTTATTGGTTCTGGGCAAAAAGGTACAAAAATGCCAGCTAAGATAGGTGTCCCACCCTTGACCCCTCTCTAACTTCTAATCAACGGAGACCTCTAGAACTATCTCACATGCATTGCTGAATGCTTGTAAGTAACATCATTGACATTTTGAAATTAGCTGTTAAAATTCTTAATCAGGGCCAGCCCTGGCTGCCCAGTGGTAAACTTCAGTGTGCCCTGCTTCGGCGGCCCGGGTTCAGTTCCCTGGTGCAGACCTACGTCACTTGTCTCTCAGTGGCTATGCTGTTATGGCGACTCACATAGAAAAATAGGAATATTGGTAACAGAAGCTAGCTTAGGGCGAATCTTCCTCAGCAAAAAACAAAACAAAACAAATTTTAACTGAAGGAATCAGTCAAATGCAGCCCATTTTATTCAAGTTTATCTATACATTTTTGTCCCAAACATTTCTCTCCAAGTTCTCTCTCTTGCAAATTTGGTGAACATGATATTCACATTCCCATCTAAATCTACAAACAAAATTATCTTCCTTCATTTAGGACCTTCTTCCAATTTAACACCAATCCATTAAATCAGCACTTTGAAGGTTAAACTGGCTATGGATCCTCCTAATCTTCAGTAAAGCTCTTTGGGGTGTAATGAGAAGCGTCATAGATTAGCGAGTAGAGAATGTGCTCTCAAGGACTCCAAGTACCCCCCAGCCCAGCTTACACGTTTTTTTCCTAAGCTCCAACGACATTCAGTTGCCATACTGCAAAGAAGAAGAACATCCTTCCACAAGACACTCACAGTATTACAGAGGAGACACATGACTATAGCACATTCAGAAAGTCCGAGGTATTCCAAAAATCTCCAAGAAAAATGCTTTGGACACACAGGTTGGGGCCTAAAATCCACCAGAATCAATATATTTGGTTTACAATGTTTGGCAAAGTAACTCAAACAGTTTGGAGATACAGTAACCATAATTAATTTTAAAACTGAATTATAGGTATAAATTAACATCAAACAGTTTAATTATTGTGCACACAGTGGTCCCAGAAACAAAACATATTTTTTCTTCAATATATTTAGTGAAATTCAAAACCTAAATGGGTTAGCGTCATTGAAAACTTTGAAGCATTGTGAAAGACCGTGAGTGAAATTAAAAGTCATTAAGGTGGTTTAATTAAGGCAATTTTAGAGTGAAAAGTAATAGAATTAATTCAGTGAATAAGTATTTCAATCGACTATTTTGTAATCATACTTCATTGAAAAAGTTTTACCCATAATATATTGTTACTATTTCTTATACTTCTGAAAGATTCTAGTCAAAGTTTCTGGAAGACATCCAATTCCCTCTAGCAAAAATATATATATTTTTTGTTACAGGATGTTTATTTTTGTTTTAAATAATATTTAGTTTATTCTTCATCCTACGAAAAGAAAACTAAGTGGGCGAAATATAAGAAATTTGACAGGGGGGTTTCTCTCCCAGAATGGAAAACTAGTTTCTTCATTGACCTTTCTTTTTTGAGGTCATGATATTAAACCAAATTTCACCTACAGAACTTTCAGGAAACACTGTTTTGGTCTTCTTTCTGGCATATTTTTTAAAATATATTTTGTTTGTGTGTCTTTTCTTTTTTCTTGTGCTTTCAAAAGCCATGCAAAGAATTAGACAGGCCACCTTGTTTCTAAAAGAAATAAAAATTAGGTCCATTTGAAATTGATCTATAGACTACAGGATATAACAGACACTTTTAGCCTCCTCTTGACCTTTCCTACTGCAAATTCAACTGAAATTCATTACTTTATGTTCATCTAAGTATAACTATATTATATAGAGAGATATAAACATACATGAGTACATATTTATTTTTTAACTGTTCTTACCAGCTTTAGGCCCAGTCTTATTTCCAAAATCTATGTTTCTTTGACTACATCTTCTCATTTTGTTTTGTTTCTGAACTTCTTACATTTATGCATTTACACTGCTAAAATTCTTTCTTGCAATAAGGTAAATTACAGAAGAGTTTGAAAGTATTCATTAATTTAAAAAAAAACAAACTAAAATAAACAAGACCAAAAAAGTGACCTGATTCATTTACATTAGGATAGATGTCTTGCCACCAATTTCCAGTGAACTTTTCCATTACATCAAAATCAACTCTCTCTCAGCCAAATAGAAACAGTCTTAAGTGACTTTGTTCAAGTGCTTTCAGAAATGCACTATTTTCTTTCTGTATTAGCAAACAAGCAATCTCATAAAGAAAGATCCCAATTAAATTTGCATAGTTACTGAAAGTGACATTTGTTATGTTAATACGTATGTGTGGAACCTCTTTTATAAATTAAAATACGGCCAAGCAACATTCTTATGAGCAACAGTGTTGATATAACTTAAAGATGCTTTCACTATACCTCTTTCCTTTATATACTATAGGCACACGTTGCATTTATAAATCCAAAGGAACCACCCCTATTAAATCTCACAATTGGTCTCTCACGTGCTTAAAATTACAATTTATTTTTGAGGAAGATTAGCCCTGAGCTAACATCTGCTGCTAATCCTCCTCTTTTTGCTGAGCAAGACTGGCCCTGAGCTAACATCCGTGCCCACATTCCTCTATGTTATATGTGGGATACCTGCCACAGCATGGCTTGACAAGCTGTGCCTAGCTCCGCACCCAGAATGTGAACCAGCAAAACCGGGGCCACCAAAGCAGAATGTGCGAACTTAACCCCAACCCCTATAAATACTTTTTATTATCCCTTATATTGCATCAACTTCAGTTAACCAACTCAAATCAGATAATAAATCATCAGCCCAAGAAGGTTTTGGTAATACTAGAACAAACTGAATTTTAAAGTCAGTTAAAAATAATATACCTATTAAATCATGAAAAGCTATATTTTCTTTTTAGAGTTTTTTTCTGCCCATCAGCTCACTGTGGTGTCTATTTGACAAAAACGCTATACTAATAAAATAGAAAACATTAGATCTTCATTATTAAAACCTAAAACAAGATTAAAGATTAGATATTCTTTATGTTATGCTGGAAACCAAAGGACATTGAATAAGTTATTTTCCCATTAATAAAAGACAAGAACAAGAAAAGCATCAATAAAATTATTGCTAAGCCTAAGTGAACAGCTGATGTAAATCTAAGTTGTAACAGAGGTAAAATGGAAACAAAAGCTAGAAAGAACTAAAACACCCAGAAAGGAAGTAGTTTTTAATTCCGATTAAAATATCTGGCCTGTGATTATAAGGCTCATGATAATTTGTTCAACACTAGTCATTGTATAGGATTGCTTCTGTGCAAATTAATACTTTAAACTATTTTTAATAAGTAAATGCATCATTTAGACCTAATGACCCAATTCAGAATATGTACGTTTACAGCAGATGTGTTTGCAAATGAGAAATGCAACTTTGAAAGTCCACTTTTATAGGCAGAAATACTGAATGCTAAGAATTACAAATCGGGGGGGAAAACGTGCTATTTTTAAAAGAGCTTATGGATCTACGATTAAATGTTTACAGCAAATCTTAAAATTCAGTAAGATTTATAACAAAAAGTAAAAATGAGAAAACAAATTTAGACATGCTCTGCTTTGGTGGCTCAGGGTTTGCAGGTTCAGATCCTACACACTGCTCCTCAATCCATTCTATGGTGGTGCCCCACATACAAAACAGAATAAGACTGGAACAGATGTTAGCTCAGGGACAATCTCCCTCAAGGAAAAAGAGGAAGAATGGCAACAGATGTTAGCTCAGGGCCAATCTTCCTCAGACACACACACACACACACACACAAATTACAAGGAAGGCAATATAAATGTCTATTATAAAAGTGTCACTTAATTTATGTTATTTTTCTATAATTATACTTTAGTCGAATATGTCATAACAGAGAAAACATAATATAGGTAAAATTTTTTACAATTTAATTTTCTGTTGGTTACTTGTATACCATACATATTAATTAAAAGATGAGATTCTATAAAATAATTCTAAGATAACTCATGTAAGTTGTAAAATTTAGACAATTAAGCTTTCATAATTCCTCCATTTTAACAGAAATATTTTGAGAATTTAGTATATTTGCTACTTCTTATCTACTCACATGTAAAAATTTTCATAGATAAACCTAACAAATATAAATTGTATCCTTTTTCATTTTGGCTAAATTACACATATTTCTCAACTGATTTCCAACGCATTTTCATTTGTGTATAATCATACTTTCAAACAAGAGTCCTTGTCTATCTTAATAACACTGTTTCGAAGTGGTAAGTTCCTCCAAATATTTGTGAAATTATTTTTTTCTAATTTACCAATATATTAGAATATAAAGACAACAACAAAACTACATCACAAAAGAAATTCTCCAATTCAGAAGGAATAAAGTAATTAAGAAAATTGATGTGACACAACACTTGACAGTTTTATTAGGTCACTAGTCTTCTTATCCATCATATGACCTTATTTTAAACAGATTTGGATGTTATAGCTTTGCTTACTTTGATGATATGAAGGATAAAATATTATAATACATACAAAATATAACATATATAAAATTTTCAGGTAATTATGGCAATAGATGCATGTAACTAAGGCAACAGATGCAATGAAGAGCAGTGATTTAACATCAACAATAAGAAAAACACAACTTAGTAAATGTTTGTTGAATTGTTGATTGTTGAAGTTCTTCAGTTTATAACAATCTATCAATCAGTTGTTAAATGTAGCATGTGTCATTAGCAGAACATATTACTATTAGTTCCTAAAATACCACCCTATTATATTTTTTTGAGTTAAATTAACATTACCAAAGATTTATTAGGAACTCTAGACAAAATAGAGCTACTCCCAACTCAGTTAATAAAATTTATACTCATATAAATGAATTTAATGTAGTGGAAAAAGGAAAAAATGATTTATTCAATTAAAACATAATTCTTATTAGCTAAACCAAAATAACTCAAGTAGAAAATCATTTACCTCCATGGTTGAGAATTGTGTCTGTCTTTTTCTTTAATTTAGACAAAAGTAAAACACTCCATTGTCAAAATTCATCTAAAGAAGTTGAAGTTCTGACTACAATTTCTTAATATTCTTGCTGCATAAATCAGACATTAATGAGCATTAATCAGTAGGTGTATGTCTGCAAATATGGTAAATTCTTCTTAAATCCACTCTTCTTCCTAATCAACAAAATAACATTTGCAATAGGGCTACTTTAAGGGAGACAATCAGTTAAATATGCAAATATAACTGCCATACATTGACATTATTGTTATCATTAACCTTGACATTTGTATTACTATTTCTACTACTACTATCATCATTTTGAAGCCCTACAATATTCTCCAATTTTTAAAAGAAGAAAACGTCAAAATTTACTTCTACTATAAGAAAAGAAAAGTATCCCATTATGCTTTGGCAGTATGAAGGAAGGATTAGATATATATATATATATTTGAGGAAGATTAGCTCTGAGCTAACATCTGCTGCCAATCCCCCACGTTTTTGCTGTGGAAGACTGGCCCTGAGCTAAGATCTGTGCCCATCTTCCTCTACTTTGTATGTGGGACGCCTACCACAGCATGGCTTTTGCCAAGTGGTGCCATGTCTGCATACTGGATCTGAACTGGCGAATCCTGGGCCACTGAAGCAGAACATGCACACTTAACCGCTGTGCCACCGGGCCAGCCCCCAAGGGTCTGGCTTCTAATCAACCTGAATCTAGGTGCTGACTGAGGACTTCTCCTCTGGGACATTGACTGGTCTTTGCACACTCTCAAATACTGTATGCTATTAAAAATAAAATAGACTGCTTAGACAATCACAAAGGTTTGAGAGACAACCAAGAGCTAGGGCTAGGTTGAATGACAAGGCCAGTCCTTCAAGACTGGCAGAGATGGCTGTTTCATCTAATGCATAGAAAGCAACCAACAGACAAAATCAAGTAAAATGAAGAAACAAAGTAATATGTTCCAAACAAAAGAACAAGAAAAACCTCATGAAAAAGATTTAATGAAACAGAGATTAGTAACTTACCTCATGAACAGTTCAAAGTAATGGTCAAAAAGATGCTCATTGAAATCAAGAGAAAATTGGATGAACACAGCAACAAAGAGAGATAAAATATAAGATAGTACCAAAGAGAAGTCACAGAGCTGAAGAATATAATAACTGAACTGAAAAATACACTAGAGAGGTTCAACAGCACATTAGATAAAGCAGAAGAAAGAATCAGTCAACTCAAAGGCAGGGCAGAGACCCTCAGGCAATTAGAGCAGCAAAAAAATAAAAGGATGAAAAAAGTGAAGACAGCTTAAGAGACTTATGGGACCACATCAAGGAAACTGACATTTGTATTATGGGAGTATTAGAACAAGAAGAAAGAGAAAAAGGGGTAAAAAACCTATTTGAAGAAATAATGGCTGAAAACTTCGCTAACCTGGTGAAGGAAAGACACATTCAGATTCAGGAAGCCAACACGGTCCCAAAGAAGATGAATCCAAAGACACCCACACAACGACACATTATAAATAAAACGTCAAAAGTTAAAAAAGTAGAGAATCTTAAAAGCACCAAGAGACAAATATCTTGTTACATACAAGGGAACCCCATAAGACTATCAGGATATTTTTCAGCAGAAATTCTTCAGGTCAGAAGGGATTGGCACAATGTATTCAAATTACTGACAGAAAAGAACTTCCAACCAAAAATACTCTCCCTGGCAAAGTTATTCAGAATTCAGAAATGAAGGAGAGATAGTTTTCCAGAGAAGCAAAAGCCAAAGAAGTTCATCACCAATTAACCAGCCTTGTAAGAAGTGTTAAAGAGACTTATTTAAGCTGAGAAGAAAAGGGGCTAATCAGTAACAAGAAAATATATGAAAGTATAGATCTCATTGGCAAAAGTAAATATATAGTAGAGGTAGTGGTTACTCACTTATAAAGCTAGTATGAAGGTTAAAAGACAAAAGTAGTAAAGAATAATTGTAACTACAATAATTAATTAATGGATAAGCAAGATTAAAAGATGTAAAATGTGACTTCAAAAACATAAAACAAGGGTAGGGAGAGTAAAAATGTAGAGCTTTAGACAGTGTCCAAACTTAAGTTGTTATCAACTTAAAATAGACTGTTATAAATGTGAGCTGTTGTATGAAAGCCTCATTGTAATCACAAAGCAAAAACCAACAGTAGATACACAAAAGATAATCAGAAAGAAATCTAAGGATACTGCTAAAGAAAGTTACCAAACCACCAAAGAAGAGAGCAAAAGAAGAAAGGAACAGAGGCACTACAAAATAGGCAGAAAATAACCAAGAAAATGGCAATAAGTACACACCTATATATAATTAATGTAAATGTAAATGGACTAAATTCTCCAATCAAAAGACATAGAGTGACTGAATGAATTAAAAAACATGAACTCATCCTTATGATGCCTACAAGACTCACTTCAGAGATAAGGACACACACAGAGTGAAAGTGAAGTGATGTAAAAAGATATTCCATGCAAACAGAAACCAAAAGGAAGCTGGGGTGGCTATAATTACATCAGACAAGTCAGACCTTGAAACAAAGACTCTATTAGGAGATAAAGAGGGACATTACATAATTATAAAGGGGTCAATCAATCAAGAAGATATAACATTTGTAAATATTTGTGCACCCAATATAGGAGCACCTAAATATATAAAGTAAACATTAACAAACCTGAAGGGAGAAATAGACAGCAATATGGTAATAGTAGGGGACTTTACTACTCACATTTGCATCAATGGACAGATTATCTAGACAGAAAACATCAGCCTTAAATGACATGTTAGACCAGATGGATTTAACAGATATACATGGAACATTCCATCCAAAAGCAACAGAAAGCACATTCGTCTCAAATGCATACTGAACATTCTCCACGATGTGAGCTGTTGTATGAAAGCCTCATTGTAATCACAAAGCAAAAACCAACAGTAGATACACAAAAGATAATCAGAAAGAAATCTAAGGATACTGCTAAAGAAAGTTACCAAACCACAAAAGAAGAGAGCAAAAGAAGAAAGGAACAGAGGCACTACAAAATAGGCATCCCACATACAAAAGACAGAAGAAGATTGGCACAGATGTTAGCTCAGCAACAATCTTCCTCAAGCAAGGAGAGGAAGACTAGCCACAAATGTTAGCTCAGGGCCAAACTTTTTCACAGAAAATTAAAAGCTAATAAAAATAAAAATTTAAAAAGATTGAAATCATATCAAGATTATTTTCCAACAGCAAGTATATAAACTAGAAATTGATTACAAGAAGAAAAATGAAAAATTCACAAATACGTCAAGAGTAAACAACATACTATTGACAAACCAATGGGTCAATGAAGAAATCAAAAGAGAAATCGAAAAATACCTTGAGACAAATGAAAATGGACATACAACATACCAAAACTTAAGGTATGCAGCAAAAGTAGTTCTAAGAGGAAAGTGCATAGACATAAATGCCTACCTCAAGAAACAACAAAAATCTCAAATAAACAACCCAACCTTATACCTCAAGGAACTAGATAAAGAAGAACAAACAAACTCCAAAGTTAGCAGAAGGAAGGAAATAACGAACATCAGAGCAGAAATAAAAGAAGTAAAAACTAAAAGGACAATAGAAAAAAATCAATGAAACCAAGAGCTGGTTCTTTGAAAAGATAAACAAAATTGACAAACCTTTAGCTAAACTCACCAAAAAAAAAAGAGAGTGGACTAATATAAACAAAATCAGAAATAAAACAGTAAATGATACAACCAATAGCATAGAAATACAAAGGATCATAAAAGACTACTAGGAACAATTACGCATCAACAAATTGGACAACCTATAAGAAATGAATAAATTCCTAGAAACATGCAACCTCCCAAGACGGAATCATGAAGTAGAAAAGGAAGAAAGTGGCAGGAGGTATTCACAAATTATAAGCAAATGGAAAACGGCCCCTCATAAAGATTTCTCTACTTGAACCTGGGAACTGACTTCTCCTCAGATGTTCAGACTCATGTAACAACTTCTTTCTTGGCACGTCCATGTGAATTTTTGCAAGTCACCTGAAACTAAACTTGATCAGCACAGCCCTATCAGATAGCAGCTGTTCACAAGAGGACAGGAGTTATCTTGATGACTCGCTCTTCCTTGCTGTCTGCATCCTCTGTATCAGAAAGCCCTCAGATTCTGTGCTCAACACACACTTAAAAGCTGTACTGCTCGCTCTTCTAGTCTCCTATCCCAACTCACCATCATATATTGCTTGACCACTGGAGCAGTTTCCTAACTAGTTACCGTGTTTCCACTCTTGTTAACCCACAACATTATCACCAGAGAGAGTATGTTTTTAAACACAAATCAGATTTATTTCAATTTCTTCCCATTTCACTTAGAGTAAAATTCAAACTCTTCTTCCTGGCTTAATTTTCCTGTTTGATCTCAATCCTTGTTCATGTACTTGACCTTACAACATTTCCCTCTTTACCCACTACATTCAAGGGAAACTTATCAAAGCATCTCAACACACCAAGCAAGCATCTTCCTTCTAGTGTTTACATTAGCTGTCCCCTCTACCTGGAACACTCCTCTCCTGACCCTCACGTGGCTGCCTCCTTCTTGTTCAAGGCCAGACCTCAGAGAGGACTTTCTTGAGTACCCCAACTACAGCATTCCTCTCACATCACCCTATTTCAGTTATCTACACAGCACTTCTCACAACCTCAGATGCTTTCTCGTCTATTTGCTTGCTTCTCTGTTTTTCTTTTTTGCATCCACTGTACCCCTAAATAGAATTTAAGTTCAGTGAAAGCAGGGAAGTTGTTTGTCTTGTTCAGACAATATCTCCAGCATCTACATTCCAGAATCTTAGTGAAACACAGTAAGACCTCAACAAATATTGACTGAAGAAATGAATGGGTGGTGTTGCAGAAGACAGATCAAAGAACAATGCATTTAGTATAATTTAAAATCATAGTAAAGCCCATTTATCTATATCATTAATATTTTATCACTATTATTATTAAAATTAGACAGTATAGGATAAAAATTCTAGAGTATACTACCTAGGTTCACATACTTGTTCTACCCTTTACTAGCTGGTGGCCATGGATACCTTTCTTAACCTTTCTAAGTCTCAGTTTCACATGTACAGAATGGGAACCTTGCACATAAGATTGTGAGGGTTAAACTAGATTATTCACACAAGTTTATTATCATCATCTCTGACATATAATAAGCACATAATAAATGTTAATTACTATTACTATTACATTATTTAATAAATAGCCTTAAATATTAATGTAATAAACTTTTCTTTGTAAATATAATTTCAGAAGGAATTGATTAAAAGGTGCAAATGGAACATTTGCTGAACATTACTAGACTAGAAAACAGATATTTGCATAGATGTAGAAACAACCAAAGCAGAATGTAGTAATGATGGAATAGGAATGGGGTTTAGGATGGGAGCATATTAGGGAAGAAACAAGAGAAAGAAAAACTGGGGGGGCCAGGAAAATTCTATCTTAAAAATGAATTATTTTTATTGAAAGATATATTGGTTAGTTTTCAAGTCAAAATAGTTATTTAAATAATATGGATAATTCAAGTTAAAACTATTCATTTCATAACAGAACTATTTAAAGGAGAAATAAAAACATGATGCAAACATTCATTAATTGAAATTAGTTTTCTCAAGATATCACGTTCAGCTTAGGGGAGAATTTTAGCTTTGGATTTAAGCAAAAAGCTATAGCCACATATAGTGAATATTAAAATTACATTCAAATAATTGAAACGCTATAAGAATCAGGAGTTCACTTTGGATGAAAATTACTTTTATCACACAAGTATCTCAATTTTAAATTCTAAGCACAACCATATCTATACATATACAGAAAAGAAAAATGATAGACGACAAATTTCACCAGACTTCATTATCAGAGTTCCAGGTGGTTTATTGACAAAGGGATTCATACTCAGTTGTTAGCCACAACAATCATTCTCTAAAAGGGCCAGGAACCAGGAAGGAGCAAGTAGCCAGGAATAAGGTCCCCCCACACTGCAGGACAGCCCTGGTGAACCTGCCATGGCCAACCACCACTTAGTCCTGATCACACTCACAAGGGGTTGCCAGAAGCTCTTCCACAGCCAACCCCCCAAATCAGATCCATCACCACCAGCCTTGCCAGGACATCCAGCCCCAATGCCCACCTTCACTCAGAGGTCCCGCGGTCTGTCTGTTTGGAGGAACCAGGCCCATGTGCTCCAAGGGGGTCTGTAAAAGTCACCTTAGCTCTTCAGCCTCCAGACAGAAAGGGCTTGAAATGGGTGTGGAGCCAGTCACTATACGCTGTCTGCCTGTCTGTATTTTAAAAAATCTCAACACTAACAGCAAGAAGCCAAAATCTCTGGTTTGCCTACACTTCACACCTACCTTCACAAGGCACCTGAGGCTCCTCCAGTAAAATCTGTTTTCCTCCTTCCACACCAAAATATTTCTGAGAGATTCAAGAGCCATGTCCCATTTCTAACAAGTCCTTTCTCTCTGTTCACAGTTGCCACCCAAGAAGCTGCTTCAAGTCATTTGTACCTGGTCCCCGACAACAGGCGCCACGTGTGCTGCCTCTGCTGCTTCCAATCTCCCAAGTTCTCAGGATTATCATAACACCAACAAGAATGACGCAGCTTTTACCATGAGCTGACCCTCCGACAGACACTGTTCTATGCACTTTTACAAATGTCATCTTGTCTACACCGTACAATTATCCGGTGAGTCTGGCACTATCTGTTGGCAGTGTGCTGCCCAATACTGGGGCACCTCACACAGTATCATCATGCTATTAATATCTCCTTTTTTTTTTTTTTTTGTGAGGACGATCAGCCAAGAGCTAACACCTGTTGCCAATCTTCCTCTATTTTGTACAAAGAACACTGCCACAGCATGGCTTGATGAGTGGTGTGTACCTCTGCTCCTGGGATCTGAAGCTGACAACCCTGGGCCACCGAAGGGGAGTGTGTGAACTTAAGCATCACACCACTGGGCCAGCCCCAGTATCTCCATTTCTATAAGCACACAAATACTAAAGACTTCAGCAAAGATCACTGATGCAGCAAGTGGCAGAGCAAAGTTGCAAAACCGGGAGCAGGCCAGAGAGAGCCAGCAACCACACAAAGGAGAAAAGTATTTCCCGCTCCCCAGCCCTGCAGCCCGCTCGTTTCCTAGGTCACAAAGCTGCCATGTGTGCGGAGCTCACGACAGAGTTTTGATTGAAAGATCTGAAAAAGCAAGTGGATTGTAGCAGCAAGATATACATGACACTAATGACTGATATTTTTAAGAAAATGTAAAAACATGGTATTAAATGCATGGTGTGTGTACTAATGGCAAATGTACTTTAATAAAATAAGTATTACTTATTCCTCCATACAATTCTTAGGTGATATCTCTACTCTCATGAGTTCTGTATATTTTTTCCAGTCTTCCATATGTTTAGTAAGAATCAATTATACATAGTTTTCTTTCTTATAATTTCTCACAAATAAACAATAAATGTACTGGCAGATCTTGCATCATGTCCTCCTAGGCATAGAAAGAGGTTTTCTTTCTGGATTGATTATTTTATTCAATCTTTCGATTGGGGTTTTAGTTTTATCAAGGGAGTCCTACAATTTGTCAAAATGCAAGCTCCACATTCTTCTGTGAATAACTAAATGACAGTTAAGGTACCTGAAAGTCTAGACATACCAAATTGCTGTACCTGTTTCCTTTGGAACATTTTATAACATTATTGACTAGATAGAGTATGAGTGACAGGAAAAAAAGGGGAAAAAAGATAATTTAATTCATATGGTAATGAAAGAGCTAAAATTGTAATTTAAGTAACATGAAATCTAACTAATTTTACCAGCATAACAAAGATTAACTGAGTAATCTCTCTTAACTCATGTTCAACACTTATTTGGATTCTAAAATTACTTCTTTCCTGAACTGAAAAATCTTAGATTTTACTTCTGTCTAGTCACACAATACATGAAATATTTTCATTTGAATGTAATTATTTTTGATAGCTGATCATAAAACTGTCATATATTTAATGAATTGTATAAATCACATTCTACAGGAACAGTAAGAATCTGATTTCATTTAGGAAAAGTCTTAATAATATACAAAGATACAGCTGCAATCCATTTTCCTTTAGTTTCCCAACCTTGGTTTTCTTATTGTAGGTTTTTCCCCTTGGCAAAACACACCTAGAACATATTCAAGGAAGACTAGAAAAATTTATGATGACAAATCTTAATCACAAAATGTGCTCAAGGTTGGACATGTTTGACACTAATGCAACCAAAGGCACATTTAAAAGCAATTCTTTCCTCTTTTTTGCATCTTTCAAACATACATAATTAAATAATTATTACATCAGTAGTCCAATGATATTAAAGCTGTTATAATTATAGATTAATACACACATAGAGTGCATACGACAACATTACACAGTTAGAAGAATTCCCTCTTTATGCAATTTGACTTTTACAGATAAAGACACTGAGACATAGTGGGGTAAAAAAAATCGTGTAAGGTCACACAGTTTGAAATAGCTAGAGCTCAGCCTAGAACCCACGTCCAGGTCCACTCAGGTTTGCAAGATGTAAAGGAAAAGTGGGGAGACATCGGTGCATGTATTATGTCTGCTGCTGTATTTTTACACTCTGCCACTCTTACCTTAATTGGTACTACATGGTCTACGTTCTACTCAAAACTTCTCATCAAAATGAGTCTAGTTCATGATCAGCCTTTAATTCAAAGGTCCTGTGATCCTCCTTCTAGAGCACAGACAATTTCCAGAGCTCCAGACAAAACTCCGAAAAGCTTTGTGTCCCCACTCACCTACTCCGCCTCCAATATCATGGTCGGGTACTGAGAGATACACAGAGGAGCCCACACAGATGGCAAAAATAGCAGTTCCATCTAGGCGTAAAATGTTTGAAAACATGGAGAGCCTTTGTATTTTCCAGTCTTACTGATGATGGCCAGAACTATTATTGACAGATCAGAAAATTAAATAGAATTAGTCCTCACTGAGTTTCTCTTAGGGTAAGGACAATTAGCATTCCCTTTCGAATCACAAAGGCTAAACTCTCTGAGGATTTTCCTTCTTGCTCTGATGATTTCAATAATTTCATTCCAGTTTCAGCAAAGATAGGTGGTGCCATTTATGCTTAGACTCATTAGCCTTTCTTGCGAACTCCCCCAAGTTGGTCATCCCTCACTCAGGTTTAGACTTTCAAATATGTTTTTAAATCACGCATTAACCTAAATAGCCAGACCCAGAAAGAAAGAACACAAATGGCGACAACAAAGGAGCCCTTCTCAAAAAGGGTCTTTTCTTTTGCTTTCTCTTTTTTTCCCCCGTAGGTCTTTTAGTTTCCAGTGGTTCTTATAGCTTATATTTGCAAATTTCAACTTTCAATTCAGGGATATTTTTAATGGTAGAATAAGGTGGATGATCAA
Organism: Equus przewalskii; assembly: GCF_037783145.1. Taxonomy (NCBI): domain Eukaryota; kingdom Metazoa; phylum Chordata; class Mammalia; order Perissodactyla; family Equidae; genus Equus; species Equus przewalskii. Next base: position 55,727,876 of record NC_091849.1, read on the forward strand.
ATTTAACCATTCTAAAAAGCTTTCTCACATCAATAAATTCTGGAAATAATTTGGGAGGCTCAATTATTTGCACCCATGTGCTAGTGTAGAAAATTTAGTCCTGGTCAAACTAGCAGAAATGCAAGAGTGCTGAACATACTGTTGACCATATAATAAGTGTCCAGAAAATATTAGATTACTGATATATATATAAAATAGTATATATATGCTATAAATTTAAATTATATATATAGTATGTATATAATTATAAATATTATCTAATAGAGAATGTCTGATCAAGAGGGACATTTAAAATACAAGAGCAAGTAAAGCATGGGTAATGATCAATCAGTGACGTGTACTGGCCAAAGATTCCTGGACACCAAGCAATCCAATGAGATGCTGGCCATAAACAGCAGCCATATTTATGTTCCCACTAAATGTCAGCCTTGGTATAATAACATTACCACTTCTAAGGCAGTGTCTTCCATGCCAACATAATGTGAAGTCAGAATAGAGCCTGTGTTTCTCTTACCCAAAGTTTACCACTAGAAAGCATATGTCCAAATACGAAATATTCAACAACTCACAACAAAACAATCAAGGGAAAACAACTATATGTTGGTGGAACCACAAGTTACCTGATTTTTTTCTATCAAATATTTTTCATTCTCCAATCTCTTCTCATTTTCCATCACTGATTTCTATTTTGTAAGGTACAGCAAATGAACTAAACTAACACAAAAAAGCAAAGCCAACAATATAGATTATGCCCCCTCTCCCTAACCTTCCAGATGATGAACCACACCTATAAGAAACTGTGCCTAAAGTCACACAACAATGGTGATTTTCAGTAGCATCCTAGAATTCTTAGAGGAAGATAAAACATGTTTTAGATAGGAATTGATTAAATGACAAAGTAGAATAATCAAACTTGCCACCAAAACATGATAAAATTCTATAAAAGGAACAGGTGTCATAAAATTTGAACTATGAACACAAAATTTCATAGCTGAAATGTGAATCTGGAATGAAATATTTTTTATCTTTTTCATAAATTCTCAAAATTCAAAGAAATAAGAGTGTTAGATGAGAGATGAGAAAAACTACCCATTTATTGTCTCTGAACTATCTCTTCAAAAATTCTGAAGTAGAAACTTATCTTATGAAAGGAAATGTACAAAAATATTATATTTTGGTAAGATGATATCTACATCTATCAACATGAGTGGCACAAATTGAAAAACCAGTCCCAAACGGGATTATCCTTTTTTTTTTCATTTTACCAAAAGGAAAATCCACAGAAATCAGTATTGAAATTGCTTTATATAGTTTTGTGTTCAGAGATCTTGAGCTTAACAGCTCTACACTCAATTTAGAACAGTAATTTTGAATATCATTTTAAATTATAACTTTTTTCCTTCTACAAGGTAAATAAGTGGCGAAATAACCACTTCCCAAGTGTAAGCATGTTCACAACATTAACTTGATTTGAGTTACATCATTATAGAGGGCAAAGTCATAGCTATTTTTAATACATCAATTTGCTTCTTATAAATTTAATATTAAAACTTTGTTCCCTACTGTGAGTTATGAAAAGGAGTGACTTTATTCTAGTACTTATTAATCCTAAAAATGAACCTATCTAAAATTCTCGTGCTCAGTTCCACTGGAAACATCAGTTATAACAACTGAAAATAAATGCCATCGTGGATCAGCATCATCAATTACCAAAATGTGCTTTATATGAAAACGGATTACCTTTCACTGTCTATTTAAAATAAATTAGCTTCTTGTGTCCTTATCCTTAAACTTCAGTAGTGCCAGGGATAAAAATTCTTTTCAATTTTATGAAAGAACTTACATATAGTTGACAGAAAAGTAACATACACATGGTCAAAAAATTATAACTCAGTAGCCACACAAACTATATTATTTAAATAATCATTAGAGCATAACAATTCAAATGAATTTCAACATATGACTTTTAATCTGTACTGTTTAATAAGTAAATTAGTGAATAATGTGAAAATATTTTTAAAATGAGAAAGTTTTTAAGTAATCTTTAATAAGTTAATAATTGATTCTTTTCCTGTCTACTTAATCCTGTGTCCATCAGTCTCTTGGTATCCTGGGAAAGTCTGACTTCCTTCTTCCTGAATAGTAAAGTAATAGTAATTATAATAGAAATAGTGATAAAATAACAGTAATAGCTAACACTTACATAAAGCTTACATTGTGCCAAGTACTTTTCCAAATACTTTACATATATTAGCCCACTTTATATTTTCAATAGCCCTATGAGGTTAGTTCTAACATTACTACTCTCATTTTACAAATGAGGATACTGACGCACTGAGAGCTTTGGTGACCTGCCCACATTAACACGGCAGTCAGTGAAGGGTCTGGAATAAGAGGTCAGATAGTTTAGTTCCAGAGGGTGTGCAAACATAACTCTATTAGTGATCCAGAGTTTAGCTAATTTTTTTTATTTTTGAAATTAAGTCTAAAATTCAGGGTTAGGTCTTCTTGGTATTGCATAGCAAATCTGTTAAATCTTAACACCAAAACCCTGCAGTCTTTACGACTGTTATTTATACATATTGAAGTCAGATAGCATGAGCCCTCCAACTTTATACTTTCTAAACATGTTTTGCCTGTTTCAGGTCCTTTGCATTTCCATATGAATTTCAGAATCAGCTTATCTTTTTCTTCAATGAAACAATTCTGGTGCATTGATTGGGATTGTGTTGAATCTATAGATCAATTTGAGGACATCAGCATTTTAACAATATTGAGTCTTTCTACCCACAGAGTATATTTCTTATGTTTTCCTTAATTTCTGTTAGCAATGTCATCTTCAATACACAGCTCATTCAAATTTTTAGTCAGATTTAGTCCTATTTCTCATTTGCGATGCTATTGTAAATAGTAGGTTCTCCTAATTTGAATATCTAAGTTGCTTTTTTCAAGAACATACAAAATGACTTTTTTGTTTTTCTGTGAGGAAGACTGGCTCTGAGCTAAAATCTATTGCCAATCTTCCTCTCTTTTTGCTTGAGAAAGACTGTTGCTGAGCTAACATCTGTGCCAATCTTCCTCTGCTTTGTATGTGGGATGCTGCCACACCGTGGCTTGATAAAGGGCACTAGGTCTGTCTGCGCCCGTGATCTGAACCCACGAACCCCGGGCTGCTGAAGCAGAGCGCACGAAATTAACCACTACACCACTGGGCTGGCCCCAGAAAACGACTTTTGTAAATTGATTATCTTGCAATCTTGCTAACTCTTTTATTAGTTTTATTTGATTATTTTTTCAATATTCCGATAGATTTTCTCAATAGTCACTCATGTTGTCTATGAATAAAGACAGTTTAACTTCTTCCTTTCCAATCTAGATGCCTTCAATTCAATAGTCTTGCCTTATTGCACTGGTCAAAACCTCCTGTATAATGTCAAATAGAAATAGCGTGAGCAGACATCCTACCTTGTTCCCAAACTTGGGAGAAGGAATTCAATCTCTAAACATTAAGTATCATGCTAACTCCAGGGTTTTCAGACACCCTTTATAAGGTCGAAAAGGTCTGCTTCTATTCCAAATTTACTGAGTATTTTTTATCAGGAATGGTGTCAAATACTTTTTACGCCTCTATTGAGATTATCATATGTTTTTTTCATCCTCTTTATATGTCCCATTAATGTCTTTTTATGGTTTTGGTATGAGGGTAATGCTGGCCTCATAAAATGAATTGGAAAATAATCCCTCATATTCAATATTCTGGTAGATTTTGTTATAGAATTGATATTATATTTTCCATATTTGATTGATAGAATTTATCAGTGAAGCCATTTGGGCACAGACTTTGGGGAGAAGGCTTTTCAGTAAAAAGTCAATTCTTTAATTGATAAAGACTTATCAGGCTATTTTTTCTTGAACAAACTTTAGGAGCTTGTATATTTTTTAAGAATTTTTCTATTTCTTCAAAGTCATAGAACATACTCATGTAAAGTTGTTCACAATATCTTCTGGTCCTTGTAATATCTGTGGATCCATAATAATGTCACCTCTCTCATTATTGATATTGATAATTTTTTTCTGCTATCTTTTTCTTGAGTAGCCTGGCTAGAAGTTATTATATTGAATTTTCTTAAAGAATAAGTACTTTTCATTTTCTATTATTTTTCTGTTTTGTATTTCATTCATGTTCTCCCTGATCTTTATTATCTCCTTTCTTTATTTTGATTTAATTTGCTTTCATTTTTCTAGTTTTTAAGGTGGAAGCTGAGGTCATTGACTTGACATTTCTTCTTTTTGGATATAAAGTGTTTAATGCTATAAAGTTCTACCTAATTATTGATTTAGTGGCATCCCTTGTACTATGATAATGTTGTGTGTTTATTTTCTTTCAGTTTATATTTTCTAAAGTCCCTTCTCTTCCTTCTTCCATCCATGGGTTATTTAGACGTACGTTATTCATTTGATAATTGGAGCTTTTTCCAGAGATTTTTCATTATTGATTTCTACCTTAATTCCATTGTGGTCAAAGAACATCGCTTTAATACTTAAATCTTTATAAATTTATTGAGACTTGTTTTATGACCCCAGAATATGGTGTTTTGTTATTTTTTGGTAAATGTCCTGTGTGCATTTCAGAGAATAATGTATATTCTGCTGTTGGTGAAGGGGAAATTTCTATAAATGTTAATTAGGTCAGTTTGGTTGATAATGTTGTTCAACTCTTCTATATCCTTACTGATTGTCTGCATACTCTATAAATTATTATCAACTATAACTGGATTTGTCTATTTCATTTTTTTTTACTATTGGCTCTTCTCTTCATTAAATCATGTAGATTATAATTTTTTGAAAAAATAAATTTAATTATAAAATGATTTGTTGAAAATGGAGCAGATATATGTCACTGAGAATATTATATCAAAATAGGTAGTGTTAAGGTATAGGTCTTCCTAACAAACATGACATTTCCTGAACATACAAAACATATAGTAAATGTTCAAAAGATCTTTAAGTATTATCATTAGGTATTGCATATAATAAAGAACATATATGTATACATATTATCTTATCTGTTATACCAAATTACTATAAATTTATTTCTCTGTATAAAAAATCTTAAAGAATTATACACTAGTATTTCTACTGCAAATACACTGAAAACAGATAAATCTTTCTGATACAAATTCTATCAGAAATTGACTTTAGTTATCATATATTTAATTTAATTAATAATGTGTGGTTCATTGATTGGTAATCAATCAACTCACTGATTATAACAAATGTACTACACTAATGTAAGATACTAATAATATCTTATTATTAATTAGAGGAAATCTCAGTACTATTTTTGTAAGTTTTATATACCAGAAATTACTCAGATAAAAGTTTATTACAGTAACAGGATACAAGATGATATTTTAAAAAATCATTGGCATTTCTCCTGTTACAATAATTCCTAAAAGAATGAGAAAAAAATACTCCTGTCATTATAGTTCCCACTTCTTTCTTTCCATTCTCTCCTGAATACTCTCCAGTCTCTAGTATCCACTGAAACTGCCCTCTTCCTGGTTCCCGGTGATCTTCATAATGCCTGAACTCAGAGGCAACTTTAATCTTCAATTTACTCGACATATCAGCAACATTTGAAAATTATGAACATTTCCAACTACTTTTATTGTTTTCTGTCTTCATGTCTGAGTCTTTCTATTTTCTCCTGTTTCTTCTTCGGTTTCATTAGCTTCTCCTTATTTTCTCCTTTTCTGGGTCCTCTGTTTCTTTCCCTTTTCTAAATCTTGGATTATCCCAATACTCAGATTTCAGCTCTCTTCTCTTCTCTCTCTAATTTTACTCCCTAGATAACCTGAAACAGTGTGTGCGTTTTAAATAGCATTTATTCACTCATGATTTCTAAATTTAACCTCCAGATTCATACATCAAAGTGCCTTTTTTTTCCACTTTTTTTAAACTTTTTATTTCTGTTAGGTGTACATTGTAATATATTTCGAATTCTGTGTAGATTACTTCATGTTCACCACCCAAAAACTAACTCTAGTCCATCACCAGACATGTGAGCCTAAGCACCCCTTCTGCCCTCCCCGCTCCCCTCATCCCCTATGGTAACCACCAATCCATTCTCTGTTGCTATGCATTTGTTTGTCGGTGTTTATTTCTCATAGCACTTCTAACAGTTTTTGCTTTACGTATTTTGAAGCTGTCTTATTATTATGTGCATAAACTTTAGAATTATTATGTCCTCTCAATGAATTTACCACTTTATTATTAAAAAATGACCACCTTATCTTGGCTAATATTCTTTTATAAGAAATCCAAGTTATCTGTTATTAATATAGCCACTCCAGGTTCCTTTTCATTAATGTTAGCCTATCTTTCCCTATTCTTTTACTTTCAACTATTTGTGCTTTATATTTAAAGTGTGTTTCTTGTAAGTATCATATAGTTGGGATTTGTATTTTCATCCAATTTTTCAATCTCTGCCTTTTAACTGAAGTGTTTAAAACATTTACATTTAGAGTGAATATTCACATGATTAGGTTTAAATCTATCATATTAACTGTTTTCTATTTGTCCTATCTGTTATTTGTTCCCTTTTACCTCTTTTCCTTCCTACATGTGGATTAATAGAATTTTTTTTGAGTCTATCTTATTTCCTTGGCCCTAACTCTATTTTGTTATTTTTGAGAGGTTGCTTTTAGAGCATACAGTATACATCTTTAAGTATACATCTTTAATTTATCAGAGTCTACTCTCAAGTTACACTATACCACTCCAAGACTTGTTGAGCATGTTACATCAGTATATCCTACTATCTATAATGCTGTTTGTTAATCAAATCATTTCATATATGATTTCAATGAAACAATTTGTAAAGTTTTTAAAATTTTTTCACTCATTCCAGACCTTGTTATATGGACCAAAGTAGACTGAAGACAAGTAAATGTATACAGTCAGAGGAAAAATTCCTAAAAGACAAAATATCATATGAAATTGCTGTAGTGTTATATTAAGGGTCACATGATTATATTTTGCCTTGGCAAAACTTGTTTTCATTAATTCCAATATTGGACTGAAAAATTTCAGTGATAAATCTACCAGTAAAGGGATATATCTATCTTTAGCTTTATATATTTATTCCATTTTTTAGTCATGGTCTCAGTAGTGTATATAAATATTACTACATGACTGTACTATCACTTCAGATAAAGATACAGCTGCTCAGTTACATTAGAGCTGACTGAACGTACAGAGTATGATCTAAAAATTTGGATAATTCTGATTATAGAGATGAATTCATTTTTGCTTAAATCAAATTTAATGGCTATTCACTGCACAAGACTAAGGGGTCACACGTATCATTGTCCTTCCTTAATTCCTCTTTTTAGACTTAACAGTTATTTTGGTTAAAGTGCCAGAAGCTATGTCCAAGAGACTCATTAGAATTTACTTTACCTCTTTCCTGGAAGGTAATAAAGCCTTTGGGCCAGTGATTATTTTACTGCCTAATTTAGAACACTGCTTATAGTCATCAAGACAATGATTGGCTTATGCTGTCTTCTGGCCATTCTGGATGAAATTCGTCCCCTCCAATTTTCCTAGGAAAATCAAACATATTTTGAAAGCTGATAGCTTTGGCAGATTTGGATTTATGAATAAAGTGATGTGAATACTGAAGGATAATTTTCCATTTTTGCAAACTCCCTCTTTAGAAAAGAAAAACTTTACATCCTATATTTTCCCACTGACTTCTGAGACAAATTAATTTAAAATGAAATTTAATGCGTTTTGTCCAAATTAAAAGGGAATGTAAGCATTAAGGAGAACAAGAATACTAGAAAAATATACAATTCACCCAAATATTACCAACTACTTTAAAATAATCGAATTTGAGAAATAATAATGCACCTTGCCAACACTTGAATAAGAACTATGAAGTGACATTTGTATAACTCATACTTTAGCTATGAATAACCGCGTCTTGCAACTTGTAAGAAAATAAAATGGAGCACTGAAGAATTTATGATTTGCATTGTATATATAGAAGGTGTGGGGTTCTCAATCTATTCAAAAAGCATGTCTGTGACAGGATAATGAGCCATGACCAATAGCAATCATCTACTTGCCAACCAAAGGCACATTCATACTTTTATAATGTCACCAAAATGATGTCAACCTAAAGGCATTAATATACTACACTTACATTTTGAAGGTTAAAATATAGACATAAACAAGTGAAATTCTAAAATGGATTAACACAGCACATCATATAATGACTTCAAGAGTCATTTCAGTCCTATTGGTAGTACAGAAACAAAATTAGATTCTATGGAAGGAAAAGGAACATTTTCAAATGGATAAAAGGGAAATAGGAACAAAATTTTCTTCTGATGGAGGGAGGGTCCTTAAAGGAAACAGTTAAATGATATGTGGAAAAGAGTTAGATATATACCCTATGAGGAAAAACAAAATTTGTTTAGGTGCTAGATCAAGTATTAGAAAAGCTCTCAATCAATTGTTAGGGTTTCACGTTGAAAACAGATTGTCCATTGGGGTTGGAAAAGAAATTTTTCTTTATGAAGTGAAAATGTTTAATTAGCCAACTGCAGTTGGAATTTATCACATCCTAAAGCATCCTCAGGATGCAAAAGGCTGTGGGCCTGTTTGAGTTAACCAGCTCTCTGTCCGTATCAAAATAGTAAATCTAGAGAATATGTTTATCTTCCCATGTTTCAATATCTAGGTAATCACAAATTAACACATTATGTGGATCATCTTACTAGGTGAAGAAATTCTGGGTGAATTATTTCTGTGCTATATCAAAAAGAGACAATTAAAATTACAAAGACAATTACGATTTTTGTTCATATGTGGTTTTATTTTCAGTTATGATTTTTCATTAGCATTTTTTTGCTATTGTCTATTTCATCTTGACTAAATTTATCTCCTTTTTGGGTTACTACCTCAGCTACTAATTTCTGATTCACCATAAGCAACAAACTTCAACAGAAAGTCTGCTTCAAGAAATTTCTGGATCCTCATTTCATCAAGGTAATCTTTCTATAGTGTGTGTATGGTATAAAAATTTCTCCTATCAGATAATATTTGCTTTATTGCAGAAGTCAAATTCTTTTTTTTGTTGTTGTTATCTGTTATCTTGTTATAACATATGGCAGACAAGAAAATAAGTAAGTTGATAGCTCTCAGAAAGCTAGCAGCAGCTTTTGAAATGAAGGAGCATAAAGCCATCATCAAAATTAAGTTCCAAGGGGGGCTGGCCTGGTGGCATAGTGGTTCCGTTTGTGTGCTCTACTCTGGTGGCCCAGGGTTTGTGGGTTCAGATCCTGGGCACGGACCTACATGCCACGCATCAAGCCAAGCTGTGGCAGTGTCCAACATACAAAAAGGAAGAAGATTGGCACAGATGTTAGCTGAGGACCAATCTTCCTCACCAAAAAAATAAATTAAGTTCCAAGAAAGACATTAAACCTTTAAAAGCCTGGATTCAAAAAAGAGCATGCTTGTATCACCTTGGAAATATTGGAGAATGTTTTGCTTGGAACATGGGAAAGAAAAAAATGCAATACTTTCAAAAGCAAAGTTGTTTATTTCATCTTAACCTAAGGGGTCTGAGTAAGATTAGGAGAACTTAGTTTTAAAATTATTTACTAATCTATGTATAAGAAAGATTCATAAAAACTGAGTTTATTGAAATGTGTGTCAGATTGTCAAAGAATATTAATTTACCAAGCAATTTCTGTCTACCTCAAGAAACAATCTGGACATATGCTTATAGATCTTTGTGCAACTGGAACAAAACAACAGGCCTAACAGTAAGAACACTAACAGCAGGTTCCAGAGTCAAATGGCCTTCAGCTAATGCTGGTTCTTGTCACAGATGCTCTCTATAGAATCTTAACTGATCATAAAGACAACTTTGCTTCCCAGTCTTCATATTTTATACTTAGTTGACATTCTTCACACTTCTGTTTCTTGTTTCACTGCAAAAACGTGACCCAAAAACAACATTTTATTTGGAAAAAATATTTTTATTCAAAAATTATTAATTTTGTGGCTATTCTTTTTAAAATGCATAAATAAGCAATGACCTGATGTTTTTTGAGATTAAACGAAATTATGTTTATTATAATTTACTTAATTAAACTTAAAGTAAATTACAATTTACTGTAGTGGTAAATAATGAAAAAGTTATCACTGAAGTACAATAACAACAAAAGCTGTCAAAGGAAATCAATTTGTGGTTTCCACAACATTTGGCACCATTATGTAGACTAAATTTTCAGTCAGCAATATATTTACAACGTGAATGAATTTGGAGTAAGACTATAATCATAATAAACTTCAGAATAGTTGGTATAATCAATATTGTTTGTATATCTAAGTAATTCTCAAAATTACTTAGGTATGTGAAGAATTTACTCCATAAAATATAAATATTGCTAAAAAACAAACAAGAATTTTTCAACTTATATTCCATTGTTCTTCAAAATTATCCCATTGCTTTTTTAGCATCTGTGTAGTTATTTGCATCTTCCAGTCAATAGACGATTATTTATAAAGTTTATTGATCACATACCTCTATCAAAATGATTTGTTGAACACGTGCTCCTTATTTAAGAACATATATAGATAAGCTATAAATGTAGACAATTTCAAGTAACATTATATTAGTAAATATTAATATCAGTCTCATAAAAATTAAAAACAGAATTTATAATATAATTTTCCACTCACCCACTGATCGTCTCACAGCTCTTAAAGTCTGCACACCTACATTGACCATTACTGAATAAATAAGCAATGAATGTGGCTGCAATGCACGAAAGAACTAAATCTTAATGTAGAGATAAAAGTAGGACAACAAAATGAATGTTATTAACAATTTACTAACTCTATTCTTAAACATTAACTCTGAAAATATGTATTTTATTTTTTTGTAACATCATTTTCTATTCTCTTTCCAAGTACATGAAAGGTAGCTTAAGCACAGACTGTGAAAATTCTTCTAAATAATTTTTTAAGGAAACCATAAATTACTGCAGTTTTGTCATATCTGAACCTATTTAAAGTCATAACTTTAAAATTAAAATGATTCAACATAGATACATGGTGAAGGCTGAATATATTACAATAGCAATTTATCAACATAAAATAACTTATATACATCAATCTTTCTAAAAGAAAGATCATTAATCTTTAATGGTGATATTACAGAGAAAATGATTTTGTTTAGTTATATAAATTCTGTTCATCATCTTCTTCAATTGTTTATCAAAGAATCTAATTTCTCTGGGCTCTAAAGAATTGCTGCTTTGAGCTTTTATTTTTTTATCATCCTATTTAATTGTAGCCCTGTAATGCAATTTAATGTAAATGCATTACATTTAATGTAAATGCTGTCTCTATTGAGGCAACGCAAAATTTCCTGTAATAGTAACCCATTAAAGTATATTAAAAGTATTTATCATGATCCTTATGAGTACCAAGAACACAACAAATAGAAACCTGGGACACATAATTGGTACAAATAATTCAGAAAAATCTCTTTCCATCTGTCTACATGCAAAAAGGCCAGAACAATAACAAACTAAAGAATGAAATAAAAATTTATTTTACAAAAATCAATGAAGGACTAAAAATTAATCATTTCCATATCTAAAAATCAGAAGAAAATCATTCTAATGATGAGCAAATTTCTCTAAATTTGCCAATACTGTCCAATCCATGTACTTAATGAAACTGTAATTGAATTTTGATGGGTTCTTGTCCCAGTTTCAAACTCTAGGAGACAGTCTGGCAATGGTTTACAATTCTTCTAAAATTCTATTCTAATGATGATTTAAATTTTATGGTCTCAGACATTATTTTTCAATTTTGCACGCTGCCCTCAATCACTATTTTCTGACATTAAATATTATCAACTGCTTACAAGTTTCCTCTTCCTAACTTTTAATATTTCACGCAAGTACTTTTAAAGATATGAGTGTCTTTCCATCTCTGGGAGGAGTATTTTATAATCACTATTTTTTAATTTAGAAATTGCTTTATAACTTTATTTTTGGATAAAAATTGCTCTTCCATATATCTACAATTTTTTCTCTATTTCAGAATATCTCTATTGTATCTCTATTTCAGTATGCATTTCTAAAGGACAGAGACTTTTTAAAATAACATAACCCCAATACCATTATCACTTATAAAAGTCAACAATAAAACTCTAATTTCAACATGTACCAAGTTAGTGTTCATTTATCCAATTATAAGTTTTTAGACTTTGTTTCTTGGTTTGAGGATTGAAATTAGATGCATGCATTGTAATTGGCTCAAATGTTTCCCAAATCTCTTTTAATCTCTAGTTTGTCCCTCAAACTCTTATTTCCTCACACTTTTTTTCTTGTAGAAGATGCCGAGACATTTTTCCCTGCAGTGTTGTGACAGTCCAGGTTTTGCTTATTACATCACTGTTGTGTTGCTTAACATGTCCTTCCCTCTCCTGTACTTTCTATAAATTTTTAATGATATCTAAAACATTGATAAAACCTCAGATTCAACCTTTCAGAAAATATTTTTCATCATTGGCACTGTATGCGTCTATCACGGAATGAAAAATATTTGATGTATTTCAATTCACTGGAATTACTGTCCTTACTGATGTTCAAATTGTCCCATCTTTGAACAAAGGGAGCGATTTCATGTTGGCTCCCGAGACCTAGGGATCTAACCCTGAATTAAATAGATTGCCTACCTCGTATTATGACAAGTTGTTTCAAGCTCAAAGTTTGCATTTGCTTATTTATATTTATACTTCCCTTTTCTTATAAAAATGATAGAACTGTAGAAGTTCTTTTCTCAACTATGCTTTGGTCACTTAGCAGTATGCCATAGAGATATCTCAATAAACCCATTACTTTTGGACTTTGTAGTAAACTACTCAGAACGGACTTATGGGAACAACCATCCTTTAGTTCCTGCATGTTGCTGCCGATCTAAGGTTTTTATGTATAAAGGTTAGTACGGCTGAATAAAAATTCCTGGTTCACATTATCTTCTTTAAATATCTTATATGTTACTTGACTAAATCTGGCAAAAACCACTGCTGAGAGAGTTTGATTTTTTTCTTTGCCCCCTGATAAGTGATTTGGTATTTCTGCCTTCATGCACAAAGACTTTTTTTTGTCTAACTGTTTTTCTTAGGATATGTCTAATATTTTATGTTCAATTTTCCTAAGTATATGGTAAGCACTTTCTATATGTAGTTTCAAATCTTGCTTTTACTTCCAGGAAAAATTTTATTCCGTTATGGCTTTTTATTTTGCTCCTGTTGTACATATGCTGGATTTCTTTGCATGTGTTCTATATACATCCTCCCCTCAAATTCTCCTCATCTCTTTCTCCCCTGATATGTGAATTTAAAACATTACAATTTGTGTTTAGCTGTTCTTCTGTTTCTCTTAATTTACTCCTTATTTCTGAAACTCATTTTACTTTTATTTAGAATTCTATCATCAGTCCTATCACCTCTCTTTATGAATCTCTTTTACCCAATAAATCATTTTGAGGTTTTTCTATTTCTGAGTTATTTCAGTACTTCTTTCTTTTTTCAGCTTGTCATTAAAGACGACATTACTGTTTTATTTGTTTTGTATCATGTCTTTCATTTTCATTTTCAGGCTTCATCATCTTTTTCTTAAAATAACTTCCTTTGAATTTTAGCCCAAATCTTTTTCTGTTGCTCATTTTTAAGTGACGTGAGATTTTCTTTACTTTTTATTATATGGAGTACGCATTACCACTCCCTCTGTCAGTTTTCCAAAGGGTAAAAAAATACAGCCTCTTGCTTTCTGAGATCTGCCTTATCTGATCAATGGCCTGATTAATTTCAATATTCCATCTGTTTTGCAACTGTTTTTTTCTCCCTTGCTTACTTTGGGGCTATTGTCAGCAGTTCCTCTCATTATGTGGCTCTGTCTTAGAATTTCAGGAGTTCATAGGAGGAAGATATTTCCAGGATCTTGAGATCTTGCAGTGGACCCAATGACTTCACCCATGAACTGAGCTATAAAAACGCCTCTCAGTTTTGTTTCTGTTCTTAGATTTGCCTCACAAAATATCGTTTTTTGGGGATTTTCCTGTTCTTGTGCCATCAGACACCCCACTACCTTTTTTTCCACTTTTCCCCTACAAATGCTGACAGCACAAGGATCTAGCCGCTTTCCCTGGTTTTCCCCACCCACTTGCATTTCCGAGCTGGTGGAGGATGACTGTCACTTAGTTTTGGTATAGATATTGATTTATTTGTGAGTATTTTGGCTTTTCTGTATTATTTTTACTGTTTTTATTTATTTTATTCTTATCTCCTTTATTATCCACATATCTCAAGGAGAATTTAAACTCTAGGTATGGATTTTTGTCTTCTTTTAAAATTAACTGCTCTGTGACCAGTACATATGAAAAATCTCTCCACATCAGAAGCACTCATATATGTATGTTTAAAATGAAAATAAAATAGTGAATAGTCTAGGATGCCAGATACCACAGAAAGGTCTAGAAAATTTCGAGCTTAAGAAATAACAACGCACTTTGGAAATAAGTAGCCCACTGAATACTTTTTCTCTTGCTGTATGAATGGAGTGAGGGATCAAAGCTGGGTTGCAGTGGTTTGTGCAGGGACTTTATGACACTATAAAGTTAATAAAATCATAGGAAAAATGCCGCCCGCATTTTTTAGTGTCCATTGTATTCAATAAGTACTTATCTAAAAATTAAGTAATAAATATAAATGTAAATGCAATGTATATTTTATTTTTTTAATGCATTACACAAAGCTGCAAATTTCTAAGACTACTGATCTGAGCATGGCAAAACCTGAATAAGACTTAAGGCTTTTATAATCCTTTGAGGACTGGGTATTTCAATGAAAATATCTGAGAACCTGATATCTTAAAATGTCATCTGTATGTATGCGGAGAGATTTGACCCTTTGTTGATTGTCTGGTTAATCTCACAATGAACTACTTGTTTTATGTGGACTTACATACTCACATACTCACATAGTGTAATTGTAATATTCTTCTAGTTAGTCTATGATTAGTTACGCAATGTAAAATCCAGATTTACTCTAAAGCCACTAGCGTCCACATATGCTTACATTCACCATATATCTTTGGTCGTATATTTTTATAACACCATTTTTTTAATATCAGAGCCTGTTTATATGCATGTGGGTATGGATTTGCAATATGAAACTAGTAACACTCATTGGCAACTTGTTTTCTTAAAGACATTAGCAAATAACCTGCTTAAATAAATTAATGTTCAACTCTCAATTAATCAGTTTGGCAGAATGTGAAAATTTGCTTGTCAACGCATGAGATAATTCACAAGACCCTTTGCCTTTGGGTAGTAACAGCATGTCTTCAAAATAACTAAGATTGAGAAGTGATACTTTTTTATTTTCCTCTTGTGTCTTGAAGTTACTTCCTCTGGCATACAACTAGAATTCTGTTAAATTATTAAGACAAACAATAAAAATGGTAACATTTTTATGTGCAGATGGATCAGGAAAATTATATCCTTAAACAAATGAGTTAGACAATCCTCAAAATAGTTAACCGTGGTCACAAATTATAGTATAATTCCACTAAGTATGGGTAATAGTCCCTTATATTTTAGAAATTTTATATAATAATTATCCAAACATAATTTTTGATAGAACTACTTTAATAACGTTAAAAATATTAGAACTTCATAACCAAATTTTAGTAACAGGTGCAATAAAATATTAGAGGTAGCAATAATACTTATTTGTCAACATTAATATGACCAACTAGCATGTATTACTTGATATTTGGAGGAGGGAGTTTTTTTGCTTTTTTTAACATGGATGACACAACAACGAAGAAAACCTTCAAATAACTTTTAAGATATGCCCAATTTATCTAACATCCTTCTTATGAAACTGTTTCACAAAATGTATCAAGTATTTTCTACCTGAATAAACCATGGCTATCATCTACTATAACGTCCAAAAAATTGTGAATAGGTAACATTATGAGGAAGTAGAACTAGGTTTAGGAATTAACTTGTAACGCCCACGCAATAGGCCCTGAGAGACAAACATTCTCCAGATTAATCATCTAAGGAAGTCTAGCCTCCGTTACACAAAAGAGCTGAGCGGTTCACCTGCATTCAGTACCCACTAACACAGCACAGAGGAGAAAAGATCAGAAATCTAAGCAGCAAAGATAGAACAGAAGTGAGTACGGCATATTAGCAGACTTGTGGATTTTCATAATCAATCTCCAGGATTTCTCCTAGTAACGCAATTATATGAGAGATGAAACTCATGGATTACAATGACATAGGTAAAATTCTATTAATATCATAGATATTTGCAATTTTTAATTTTTAAGTGTGTATTCATTTGTAGATATAAAATACTTTACTAATAAATAAAATTCCTCAAACAAGAAAAAAACATATTATCTTTTCAAATAAGTCTTCTACCTTCCATTAGAGGAAAAGATTCCTCAGAATTCCAACAAAAAGATACACATTAAACTTAACGTCTGGGGTTTAATTTTACAATAGAGGAGAAGGGAAAAAAGAAGGCAAAATATTTTTGGAATAGTCACAAGAGATTCACCACTAAACTGTCAGAGCTGAGAGATGGGAGACCTGCTTTAACATCACATGCGAGGGAGGAAGTGAAGATTTTTAATATCGCCACTCTGGTGCAACAGCAATAAAACACGGATCTTGCAGCATCTGTGCAAAGTCAGATGTAATTCTTTGGTGAGTATTCCCTTAGAACAATATAATTTTCTAAAGTATCAACCCTAGAGTGTGCAATTCTTCAGAGAAGGTTAAATTTTCCTCTCAGTTATAGAGTCTTGAAAATGCCACTGCTAATTACATGAAAATATTAGACACTTCATGAATCAATTTGGTAGAACTATTTAAATTGATGCAGATGGCTTCATTTATCTAACAGATCTAATCTCTCTGACTAGGGAATCGTATCCTCCAGTTTGCTTCTGAACACTGGGATCTTAATTTAGGGCATTGCTAGAAAGACATTCTCCCAAATCTCAATTTAGAAGTGATTATTTGCAGAATGAAAAATGAATAACTAACAAAAGAGTCTTTCATAGAACTAGTAGATGTTACTAATGTCAAGCAAACCATACCAAAAATCAGAGAATAAACATACAATCAATATATTCGGAGTACTTCTTTCTAACTTTCTAAAAAGTGCAAAATCTTGTGATAAATATATAATGAAAAAGATAATACACATGTTTTTGTGCTTTAACTTTTGATGAATACTTCCCAAATTCTCTATTCTGAAATCATATATCCATACGAAGAGTCATATCCATCCATATGAGTCTTGATAGTTTTATAGATAATATCCAAAACTGGAAACAATCTAAATTATCACGGAAAGAAGAATGGATAAACAAATTGCGAGCAGTCACACAACGGAAAACTTCTCAGTCATGTAAAAGAACAAACCACTGATAGATGAGATTACACAGATGAGCCTCCAAAGCATTACGTTAAGTGAAAGAATGAAGGAGCAGGGCTACATACTGTATAAATCAAGTCATTAAATTCTAGACAAAAACTGACTGATGGCAACAGAAAGCAGATCAGTGGTCCCTAGTGGCCAGGGGTGGAGTGAGACCCAAAGGAAATTTGGGGGGGAGACAGAAATACCCTTTATCTTGATTGTGTGATACTAACATGGCTGTATGCATCTGTACACTTAGACATGGTAAATGTTCATATATGCAAGCTATACCCTAATAAAAGTGAGGAAAAAGAATCTAGTGATCTGGCCATGGTGGTTTTAATAAAACCAATGGTTAGAGGAAAAATATCTGCACTAAAATGACATTTTTGGCTTATAATTTTAGCAATAATGTATAGCAATATGGAAGAAATTCTCTATTACAGGTGCAGTTAAATGTACTGTGATTGATTTTCTATCCTATAAAACTATATAACAAGGAAGAAGTAAGGAAACCTCTCTCCTCCTAAACAGGAAACTCTGGGCTCTAGAGATAGGAAGAGCCCATGTTGCTCCTAGTCTTCCCCTGAGGATGGGGCTGGAGCTATGAGTGGTTATCCCACTCCTCTGCCCCGCTATCACTAAATGCAGACGCTATCAAACCCCAGCGGGCAACCGCTGACTCAGGCGTCCGGAGCACAGGCTGCTCCTTTCCCTTTTTCCACCCAGGGTGCACACCACCTGGGATAAACAGGACAGAGGATGGGTCATGATGTTTTCATAAATAAATTCTATCTAAACTACTCAGTTTTATAGAGGCCAGATCATGATGAAGAACCATGGTCAACTCAATCTCGTATATCCTATAGATAATTTTATGTATACTTAAAGTAATTAGGATCTATTTTCTACTTATTTATCTTTGGTGTAATCGTTTAAGAAACATGAAGAGAAAACTTAGTAAAGTCTATGTTTTCCAATATTATGGCTGCTTGATACTAATATGCTAGTTAAAGCAAGATATATTCATGAAGCTGGTCTTTCTCTTCACTTTTTGCTTTCTACATCTAATAATTAAATATTTCCTAGTATTTCCCAATAACCTCAGGCAAATTACTGTCTGTTGGGCAACAACATATTTGGGCTATAAAAAGGAATAAATTAAACTTATATCTTTACCTGCCCTGCCAACTTGAAGATTGTATAAGCTAATGTATTATGTGCGTGTGTATGTGTATCACATGGAAGCACATGTTATACTTGCGATCGATTGAATGAAAACTATAACAACCTCTATCACCCTCATAATATTAAGGGTTGCTCAAGTTTAGTTACCATGTCCCAGATGATTATTTTAAAGTTACAGAATTGCCAACAAAACATAGTTTTGTTCATTATGAAATCTTCCTTAAGACAAATAATAATTATAATAAAATGTCCACATACTTTCTTTCAGATTATTATTACTATTATTATTAAATAAAGTATGGATAAAAAATTTTAATCTAAAATGTACAGAATTGGAATCTTAAAACTATTAAGTCAGCACAAGGTAGGATATGTCTGTTCAGTTGACACCTTACTCTCTTTTTCTTCATTGTTCATGCTCCTAGGTTGGTGGGTTGACTGTTGACTTAGGCAAGTTTTATTCAAGTAAATATAATACTGGTGATGCTGCTGAGGAAACAGACGTCTCTCACACATTCTACCAATATTCAAGAAAATAGAAAAGAGAGTTATTCAGGATTCAAACCCTGGAAAATTATTCTGATTTTGAATTATTTTAGCTTTAGAATTTCTTAAAGGTAGATAGGTGAATGGAAGAAAATTAAGAAAGACTCAAAAACATTCCACAAAAGCGCCAAATGAGAGAAATAAAATATATTTCAAAACATGCAAAACATACAAAAGAAAAAGGAAGCAGTAAGCCTACTACTGAGAAAGAGGAAGCAGCAAATAGCGGCATTATAAGCTTAGAAATGTGAACATTCAAGCTTTTGAAGACATTCCAATTTCTCTAAATCAAGGGTCACATTTTATTCGCCTTTTCTTTTTTTTTAACCTCAGATTGATGCTAGACTTGCAGATGTTAGCAAACTATGTACCTCTGGAGTCCAAGTGATTTCTGATATTTAGACATTAAGGAAAAGTACACCGAAGTGTATTCTGTATTGACATTTGGTATGCTTGCTTCTGTGACCAGCTTCAGTGCTGGTAACAAGCAGTAATGGACAACTGGGGACACAGTCCCCAGAGAACGCCTTGTGAATGGTATCTCTGGAAGTGTACAAAACATCGTCCTGGCTACAAAAAGTCAAGTGTTGCAATCAGTTGTGTGCATAGCAAAATATGTAAAACTTCATCTGTGGCCTGAGCATTCCAGGCTTTTTGACTTCACTCTGGGTGAACCAACACACAGGAAGCAAAAGTGAACTCAGGAATGTTGCTATGCATTAGACTGAGGAGCTGGCGTCTTCTTTGTCTTTCTCTGGGCTCTCTGTAGCATCATTCACTATAACCAGAAAACAGAGTTCTCCACTTTTTAACAAGGGTTTCAAGAGCTCAAACAAATTTTCCAGTATTCATACCAACTCTACTCAGCTAAGAAATGACTCAGATATATATGTCTGATAAAACTACTATTCAACTTTGGAATGACTTGTGAAGTTAAATACCTAATAAAGAGAAAACACAATACTAAGTCAAATAAATATCACTGCAACTAATAAAATTCAGAATCGAAATTAGTGCTAATAATGCACTTGAATTAAGTGCAGGATTTTTCTCTTTAGCACTCCTACTCTGGGCCCATTATCCTCCTAACTGTATCTCCAAATTCCCCGAGCTGTGCTGGAACAAGGTGTCCAAGTTTCTCTTCAGAGAACATGGCTTATATTGAGGTCAAATTTCAACAACATAAAACAAGCATTTAACCACATCTTTCTAAAAATATAAAAATAATATTAACCTTTTCATTAAAGGCTCTTCTAGAAGATTAAATATCATTATTATTTGATTTTTTAGGTAATCATTCTCACTTTGGTCTGACACTAAAATTACCCACAAAATTAAAAATGTGTTATTTCTTACAAGGAGCAAATTAGAGTTATTTAAGAAATTTTGCTTTCTAATATACAATAATTTATTCATGTGTCTACTGAACCCATCTATTCATTTGACCTATTATATAAATCCAATATATTCAGTTGGTCTATTCACATGGGTCTATTGCTTTGCATTGGTTATTCGTATGAGTCTACTGGAATTTGGAATGTGTGGGCAAAGCAAAGATAGGCTCCAACTTAAAAAAATAAAGCAAATATTAATATCTAAATTATATATAATGAGGGGTCAGCCTGGTGGCATAGTGGTTAAGTTCCCATGCTCCACTTCAGCAGCCCGGGGTTCACTTGTTCAGATCCCAGGCGAGGGCCTACACACCACTCATCAAGCCATGCTGTGGCGGCAACCCACATACAAAATAGAGGAAGGTTGGAACAGCTGTTAGCTCAGGACTAATCCTCCTCAAGAAAAAAAATAAAGAGGAGGGAAGATTAGAAACACATGTTAAGCTCAGAGCAAATCTTCTTTATCAAAAAAAAAGAGGGACTGAGAAAGAAAACCATCCCCATCTTGATCTGGGCAGCACCTTCTGTCTGGTACATTCTACGTCCCCTTCTGGGATCCATCTCGCATCCCCTATAAATGCTGCAGCACTTGCTTTGTCAGATTGTAATAAAACTAAGAAGCCTCACAGAGAAATTAGAATTACCTACCCAATCAACCTTGAGTCTCGTGACATTAAACCAGACAGTCAAAGGTGTAAAGACCTTAAACCAGCTTTATGACTGGCATAATACTTTTTAAGTAGAACATTCTATTTTTGGTGTTTGGTCTCTCATACCAAGAAGAAATCTTTGAACTGCCTTTCTTGGAAGCCTTTTCCTTACTGGCAACTTGGAAGTGAAACTTTGACATGTGCTTCAAAAGGAGTTGCAAGTGAAAAAGCAAACAATCAAACACACAAAACCCCAGAAATTATCAAAGTCTATAGTCATTGCCATGACAGAGCAGTAGAAACACAAGAAGAGAACAAATCCAGTATTTGGAAAATTTCTAACAATGTTGAGAATCTTTTAATTTTATAAATAAAGTAGTAGGAATGTGTTTCCAGTTATCTAGTGTTGTATAACTAACCATATTGCTACCAACTAACTTAGTTGCCCAAAATAACAACCATTTTATTATTATTACTATATCTCTGGAGTCTGCAGGGGAAGGATGTAGAGCACACTGGATATAACTTGTTCTGAGATCTGAGTCTGGGGCAACAGATAGGAAAATTCAAGCAGCCTGTGATCACTCAAATGCTAGAGGCTGATAGCAACCTGGAGAGCCTTGCCTGAGTAGTGCCTGGACTGGGATGATTCAAAGGCTGGGCTCAGGTGGGACTTTCCACTGGTACCCCTACAAGCCCTCTCCATATAACTTTGGCTTCTTCCCAGAGGGCAGCCTCAGGCTTGTCAGAATCCTTGCAAGGCAGCTCAGAGCTCCAAGAGACAGCGTTCTTGCAAATGAGACAGCAGGTGCACTGCCTGTTCCAGCCTATCTCCTGGAATCACGAAGCCTCACCTCCTTTGTAGTCTCTGTTACAAGCAAGTCACCAAAACTATCCAGATTCAAGGGAAAGAGAATGATATCCTATTCGTTTCTCCGTAAAAGAAATGCCAAAGAATTTGCAGCCATCTTTAGAACTGCCACAGGAGGCAGAATTTAAAATATTACCAAGACATACCTGGCCCCTTTCTATAATGGTTATATCTCATTTGAATTTTCTGTGTAGTATTTTGAGGTGGACAGTACACCTCAAGACAAAAAAAGATAGGCCTTCCTCAGTAGTAGAAAAAAACACACCATATAATTTTGGTTTATAAAATGTGAAATGTCTAGAAATTTTTATGTCTTCATACATTGTATTTTTTTAATAGCTTAATAAAAATTTCCTGCACCACTGTGTGAGAGATCTAGATTCTGTGATTTCCTAATTTCACTCCTTGTGGGAAACAGGTTCAGTTCAAATAATGAGTGACAAGTGACAAAATAGAAAAACTACTATACTCGTAACATTAAAAAAATCTCTTTTGAGTACAGTCCTTGATTTATGGCTGAGACAGAAGCTTATGAAGCACTGAGCCTAGATAGGCTTTTATTTTTTTCATTTCATTTATGGATTTTATTTTTTTTCATTCTAAGGTCAAAGCACACTACAGTGAATGACAAATTATTTACACATAAAAGGGTTGAAAATGCTAAAGTGAAAAATTATTTCTCACTAATATCATGATATATTTCACTCTTCAAATCAAACCTATTTTAATTGTTTGGTCACCCGAAGTCCAAATATATCATAGGTTGAAATACCCTTGTTTTGGTTCACCATTGAAACACGGGTTTCATCGTGTCCCCACAAGACATATATTTCTAATGCAGTGTCCCTTATTACAGGTGATGCTGTTCAGGTGGGACCTTTTAGCCTGTTACTCTAACTTCTCAGAGTTCAGATCACAGAAACAGGAGAGAAAGTAAAAAATAAAATCCCGTCTATCTGTAATTTTTGAGATGCTCCTTGTCTTTCAGGGACTCAAGTGATATTTAAGCAAAGCGTTATGCTTACTCCTTTGTCTCTGGAAGTCAAGATGGGCCACGCATTCTTTTCTGCACACGGGAAGCTGAGAAAGAAATATTGATCTACTGTCCAGTTTATTAGGGGCACAGCTAAAATTAAAATCAGAGTGGCTGGGTCTGGACTCTTGATTTTACGGGACTACAAGTTGCTTTTGTTGTTGGAGATATTAAAAAATTGAAACAAGAGTCTATATAACTAGTCCCAGCCTGACTGACAGGCAGTGAGCCTGACCTCGCGCCTTCAGGACTGGAGAGGCTACTGCGTTGTTTGAAGTGAGGCAGAGCCCCAAAGCCAAAGGAGAGAAGGAGGACTGGCGCGGGTTCATGCCCACATTGCCCACCAGGCGGCCGCATCACTTTGAAGGGTGTTAGTTGATTTCATTGTTGATGAAAATCAACCTTGCCATGAAATCAGAAAGGATTTACTAAAGTAGCCATAACCAAATACAGAAGATACAGGCTAAAGAGAAACTGCACTTGATATTAGCACATCAAAGAGAGAAGGCTTGCTTTGAGATTTATCACACATTTTCAAATAAAACTCCACCAAACAGCACTTTACTTGTAACCTATAATCACTTGCATGTTTTAAGACCACGTTCCATAATCCCAACCAAGCTTACTAATATAAATGCCAAAATGCCTTTCAATGCAACACAATTTATTTGCAATATAGCCATTTGTGGTTTCCATGTAAGCACAACAGATCGGTAGGCAAGAAATGTGCCTTCATACTTTCCAGCTGTTTCCTCTCTGATCTGGTTGTGCTCACCCCCTGTCTGATTTTCTCTAAACTCTCTAACCTTTCTTCTTGGAGATAATATGTTTATTCCTCACTCTTTTCAAAGATAGGTCCATAGAACCACTGCTTGCCTTGTATAATCTCTGCCATCAGCTTCTCTAAAAATAGCAACACTCCCTCTGAAGCTACAGTAAGTTACCCCTGAAGATTGCTCAGACCCAAGTGCTGGGGAAGCTGGCAGCTGTGTGGTTATTTAGAACCAACTGGCCATATGGTGTACAAAGGACTTAGACTTTAAAGAAATTTCTGAACTGCCAGTTAATTTCCTGATGTATTTTGAAACATTGAAAACATATCGTATATTTTACCTTCCAGATTTCTCTACGTATACCTTTTACCATCACAGCTGAAGATAGCTTCTGTTCAAGCGTTCCTGGATGGTTTTAGGTAGAACGTAGTTTACATATTTTGGGATCTGACCAATATAGGCATGAAATCATGAAGATAAGGTAGGATTTTGCTACTGGTGTTACCTTGGATTACTACACTTTATTTGGTTTTGGCTTTGATTTTCTTTGTTTACAGAGTTATTGGCTAGTTATAACTAAACAGAAAGGGATGTTTCCCTACCACCATCAAAAACAAAATAACACAAATAAAAACATTAAACTTGTTAGAATCTTCTTCCTATGCTAGACCACTAGAACTATTTTCTCTATTACGTAGTAAATTTTATAATGATCTTACAAAAAATTAATACTTTTATAAGGATTAGAAGTCTTATCATATCTATAAAAACAAAACTAAATGAGTTTATCATTCTTTCCACCTCCTAATTCAAATCATTGGTCATTTCGTAGACTTTTTTTAAAAAAAGTGTTAAACAGATCAGGACATTTAATTAAACTACAAGCTTTGTGAGGGCTTGAATCATGCCTAATTCTTATTTCCTAAACAGCATAATATTTAATCTACTGTTGAGCACATAGCAGATGTGTAAGAAATAATTTTCATATTTTATCCTGACTTAAACAACTATCTAGGTATCTCCTTTCAGCATGAGGTAAAGATCAAGGTTAAGGCGTCCATTGTGAAGCACCTTAGCAGCATCCCTAAAACAGAAAAACAATCTGTTATTTCTTAGAAAGGGGAGGCAAGCCGGTAATTGCAAACCAGGCTATTAAACAAGTTTGTCTGCAAAGGTGGCTGACTACGGGACCGCAGAGCAGGCTGCTGACCCAGGCTTTGCCTGCAGGTGCACAAGGAGTGCTAAGTAATGCTTCAGTCGTTTATTTATTTTTTCATTGAATAGAATGTGCAAAACAGACTTGCCGTTGTGCACTGATCTCCTTAATGCCTGCTGATATCAACCTTAAATCAACACAACTAACCTTTGTAGGCTTGAGCTACCAAGCACCCTTCAATGGAATACGGGCTGTTTTCCATTTCTTCTTTCAATGAGATTTGCTTCTGAGCAAACATAAGGCAAAAAGAGAAGCTATCCCTACATCTTGAGACTGCACAGCTCATATTGTAGTCACCGAAGCCCTAAAAGTCAGCAAAGGAATCTCGCTCAATCTTTCAGCCTCTCTGTCTTACTCTTTCAATCTTTGGGTTTATTCTCTCTCTCTCTCTGTTTGTATATGTGTTAATATGTCCTTCATATATAGATAAGTATATACCTATATATGTAGGTACATACATACCATACACACATACCATATGTAGGTAATACCTTTTATGTATGTAAATATATAATATATGTATTTCATTCATATATATACATATACATATATGAGTGTGTATATACACATACATACATACAAATATACATATATTTATATGTTTCTATGTGTGTTTGGACATATTAAGTTTCAATGTCTATTAGACATCCACATGGACATGTTGATTAGGTAGTTAAATATGTAACTCTAGAACCTAAGGGAGAGATTGGGGGCTAGACATACACATTTTGGGTTCTGAAGCACATAGATGGTATGAGTTCACGAAGGAAAGAAAGAAGTCTGAAGACTCTGGAACAGGAAGGATCCAATCACAAGGACTGAGCAGGAGGAGAACAGAGAATGGATGAGAATGACTGATCCCAAATACACAAATAACATTTTCAGCAGGTCTTGCTATAAAGGTGAGCAAAGAAATCAGGTCACAGCTAAACGGGAATAAATATAAACAAAGCTATGGCTACAGCACCACAATAGTTAGAGATACAGATATGGTTACAGAGAATGATACAGATCCTCCCTCAGAGTCATCACACCTGGCATTCTCTCTTGATTCTGGCTTTTCTATGGTTGGTTCCTTTTTATTATCCAGCGTTCTACATGATCATTGTATTAAATTATTGTTCCCACCACCATTAACCTCTTTTCCCTTCCTCTGTTTTATTTTAATCCATAATAGTTATCCATGCCTGAAAGCACAAAATCTATTTATTCACCTTTTTATTGTCTGTCTTTATCATTGGAATGTAAACTCCAGAAGAGGAAAAATTTTTGTCCTATTCATTACTGTGAACTAGAACTATGAATGACATATAGTGTGTCCAATAAATAATGCCACAATTGTGCATGAGTATGTGCTTGCGTGGCTGTATATACACATACACACATATATACTTCCATTGAAGAATCAGATGAGTTTTATTTATTTGTTATAATAAAATCTTGCTTCCTATTCAGGTCACGTTACAGAAAGGCAAAATAGCCGCTTAGTAGTAAATAACACAGCAGGAATTTATTTTGACTTTAATCAACTGTTCACCAAGGTAAATTTTTTCATATCCATGTCTGTGGTTTTATTTCAGCTGTGTGTCTTAACTCAGCAGTTAAGGTCTTATCTAGATCCTAAAAAATGTATTTTGTAGTGCAATACATTATTATCACTGTTGTTATTAAACATTTTCATTTTCTTCCATTTTATAAAGGAACAATGAAAATGCTCAAAGCATAGACAAACATGATGGCTCACTCAAAAAGTAATCAATGAGAAACAGGGTTTTAAGTAACAGGTAATATCAGTAAATTAAACCAAATGAAAACTTAACAGAAGCAAATTTGCTTCCCAGTAGATTTCAAATACTTATGCTGATACCTAACATGCTCACAGGGAAAAAGGAATCCAATTTAAAACTTTATGAACAGGAAAAAAATGCCCAAATATATGAGAATGAAAAATACCCATCTGCTTTAAAGACATGGAGAGACTACAGAGAGGCTCTGGGTGTGCAAAGCTGACGAGGACATTTCTCTGGTCTGTGGAAGCTTACAGTTTAATGAGACAAACAGCAAACTTCAATAAAATATGTTAAGAGATAAGAGAGAGTTTAGCCTATTACGGAAGTTCAGAAAAGCCCTGCGAGGGAGATGATACCTGATATAAATCTTAAAGAATGTGTAAAAGTATAAAAGCACACAATAAGAAGCTTACATTATAAGACTATAAGACATTAAAGAACATATGAAAGCATGGACACAGATTATTATATATCAATTTCTCCTCCTATATACAGAAAATCAAAACTGGTTTGTGACAGAGGGGAAAAAGCTTATCTCATGACTAGATATTGGTGTTACCACCTCTTAAATACTTTTATTCTTTGTCCTAAATGTTCTCAGAAAAACTGGAGGCAGGAGATTAGCAAGAAGGTAGTCATTTCTGAAATTATACACAGTATAGAGTAACCAAAAGTTACCCAAAATAGAAGAGTAGTAAAAATCATACCGTTTGCAATTTATAGAATTGACTGTCGAATCCATTCTAAAACAGCACTCATATATAGATTTACTACAATTAAGACAAAATATTTAGTGGATTAAACACTCACCAGTTCAGTGACATTTCTCTCTAACTGTATCCATTTAAGACGTCATATTAATAGTTCAAATACAGAACTCCTAAGCAATTTTGTAAGTAATTCCTATAGTCAGAAACACATGTTTGAGTATTTTATTTTCCATGGCAACATATGAAATCAGAAAAGAATGGCCTGGTCAAATGATACCAGCATAACATATCCACCCTTCCCAATGAATTTGAAAAGATCCTTCTTGAATAAATCTCGACAGTTATTATTTTTCCAAAACATTGAATTCTAACACATATAAAATTGCTATGACTTTACAAAATGGGAAAATGATATCATTCAGATGTGAAATAAATCATTTCAGACATCCAAGTTGATGTATTTCTTAGCTTATTGTTCTTCTAGGGTCAGGTGAGTTGCCTAATAGCACTGAAACATTTCAAAAATAAGTGAAATCCTCCTAGATTTGCAGATAAGTATTTGAAATTGCTTCACATAAGAGGCTCAAAGTGAAATAAGAGCAGAGAGAGAAAATGAAAGAATGACACAATGGATGTGATTAGATGATATAGTTGAAGGAGGAAAAGGGATCCAGCCAGGGAATTACAGAAAATGAACACGGACATAAAGAAACATCCTACAGAGGACACAGAAAAGGTGGGAAGAGTTGACAACAATCTACAGAAAGGACTAAAGAAAAAAAATAAAGAATGTTCTGGAGAAAAA
Source organism: Equus przewalskii (assembly GCF_037783145.1). NCBI lineage: Eukaryota > Metazoa > Chordata > Mammalia > Perissodactyla > Equidae > Equus > Equus przewalskii. The sequence goes on from NC_091849.1 coordinate 55,756,397, forward strand.
AAGACCAATAATTGATTTCTATGAAAATAAAGGAGACATCAGAAAGTGTAAGAGTGGTCCCAGAAGATGACAATCAAAGGAAATAACGGGAGAACAGTTCAGATGGGCGTGTAAACTTGGCCCTCAGTGCTCCAGGTAACCTCCTGGATGTGTTAAACAACAAATTCAGAGTTCAGTACCTTCGCTTTATCTCTCATTGATCCTTTGCCCAGGATAGACATTTTAGCACCTGTTTCTTCCTGTAGCCTCTTCAAGGAGTTTCCTCTTGGTCCAAGCAATTTCCCCACAAAATTGAACTAGGAAACAAAATCAATAGAATGTCTGTTTTAAAGCAGAGAAAAGGAATAATTTACACCAAGAGTAACTGATGGGTCATGAGTTTTTCAAACTTTACCATGGAGAAGAGAGTCACACCATTCACATACACAGACATGCACACATGCGATGCCATTTCAGACCTCTAACCTAGGATCCATTATAAAAAGGATGCCTCTTCCTAAGGAAATGCCCAAATCAGTAATATGTTGAACATATCATTTACCTATATAATCAAATAAATAAATCACTTATTTAGGAAAGAATTAGGGATAAGCACTATGGTTTACACAATTTCTAAAGGCTTTTCCTCACAATCAAAATATTGAAATAAAATATGATTTTAACATGTCTATTCACCTTCAAAACTGCAAAAGTTAATATTTTAAGTTGATTTTTAAAATAAAATTTAATACTCATACTTGTTAAGCATGGTCTGTGCCCATAACATTCTATCCCAAATTTCATGTTAGGAATAAAGAGATTCAATTATTCTCCAATCTTACATTGTCTATGTTAAAAGAGCTGTTCTTAGGATCAGCAAATAAAACACGCCAACACATACAAAAAAGTTTCAAACACTACAGATAGAGAATATATACCAAACAATGTGTCTAAATGAGAAATTCTGGGGCGAGGGGTGTCTATCCAATTTATTCATTCTGAAACATGGTTAAAAGCAGGTGAACTAAGAGCAGTTATCAGAGTATGTTGTCAGCTACCAAAAGGAACACTATCAAACCAAACGATTCAGATAATCATTCACTGATTAACTTAAAAATACAAAGGGCTTAGAATGCACCAAAAACTATGTTGGACACATGAAGGACAAAGGTAAATAAATTAACTGCCTTAGAAATCAGAGTTTTTCTTTTTTTAATCCATGGTCCCACAGTAAGAAATACACCATACGCAATGGTAAAAGACTAAATGCTTTTCCCCTAAATCCGGACAAAGTCAAGGATGTCTGATCTCATCATCTATTCAATATTGTACTGGAGTCTGGATAGTTGCACTTTTAGACAAATAGATAAATGGAACACTATAAAGTTCAGAAAGACTACAATTAGATGGTCAATTGATTTTCAACAAAAGTACTAAGGTGATAACTTTTTTCTTTTTATTTTACTGCAGCAAGATTAGTTTATAACATATACATTTCAGGCGAAAGGTGATAAAATTAGAAAAGTAAAGTCTTCAACAAATCATGTGGGAAAAATTAGATATTCATATGCAAAAAAACAAAATGAACACCAAAAACACCCCGTTTACATCCTATCTCACATTTAGGCAAACCTTATTTGGAGATCTATCACAGATATAAACACATAAGAGAGTAAAATTATGAAGATTCGAGGAAGGAAACTACAAGAATGCCTTTGCAAACTTAAGCTGGGAATGGTTACTTAACTACAAAGCCAAGAACACTCACTGAAACTTTTTCTGATCCAAAAACCATTAAGAAATGGAACAGACAAGTCACAGACTGAGAGGAAAAACTCCCCATGCATATGAGTGGAAAATGACCAGTATCTAGAATCTATGAAGAAATCCATCAAGTCAATATTTAAACATACAAATGCACATCAGATTGGTAAAACTGAAAAAAAGACTAAATGTTGACAAGGATGTGGCACTACTGGGGCAATCACCATTGTCAATTTGAAAGGATACAACTACTTTGGAAAGAAGATGGGCAATTATTTATGAAGTTAAACATGGGGATCCACTATGACTCAGCAATTCTACACATAAGTATTTAACCAAGAGAAATAAAAGCATATGTTCACAAAGTGACTTACACAAGAATGTCCAATAATTTACACAATAAATGTTCATGACATTTTATTCATAATCATTAAACTAGAAATGAACCAATGCCCATCCAAGGAGAAGAGATTAACAAGTTTATACATAAATAGAAAATAATTAGTCACTGATTGACATAACAGCATGGATGTATCTTACACACAATTATGTTAAGTGAAAATAGCCGGATATGAAAGAGTACAGCATGTTAGAGTGTATTAATACAAAATTCTAGAGGCAAAAACAATATATGGTGTTAGCATTCATAAGAGTGATTGCCTGTTGAGAACAGAAGGCTGAGGTTGGACTGGCTGGAAAATGACATGAAGAAATCACCTGGGATGATAGAACTGTCTTGTATTTTGCTGACAGTACAGGTTTATTTTGTCAAAACTCATCAAGCTGCACACTAGCTCATACAAATATTTAACAAATAATAGCATAATGAAATGTCCTATAAAAAAATACTACTCCTTGGAGGTTTATGAAGGACTCCCACTAGACTTTTAAAAAAGTATATCATTGCAAGCTATGCAGATGTTGGAGGAGGTCACTGAGAGGATGTGACTGCTGGCTGACCTGCAAACTGGACCTGGGCAATCAGAGGCTCCTCACACCCTCCGCAGTCCTTGGAACTTACATTCTACCCACTGTTCCAGCACTAGGAGTCACTTCAAGGATGCAGCCTTGAGAGAATAAGGTTTTGTTGAGACCATCTGGACTGTATGCATGACTGAACACCGGTAAGGCCTTGATAGAAACTTTTAAGATTTTGGCAGTCAGGTGCAGAGATTACTCATCTCGCAGCGCCCAAGACAAGCCTCATATATAAGTTCCTTTGCTTCTTAAACCTGCCATCTACCCATCTGGGGTGGTCTGCCTCCTTCTTCGGTTTTTCCCTGCCCTCCTTCTTCAGGGACCAGTTTCAAATTTCACCCAAGGAACTCCCAACAGCAAACTATTCAGAGAAAGAAATGTGGAAATATCCCCCAACTCACTTAGCAGGCTAGTATAACCTTGACAGCAAAACCGAATCAGAAAAGGAAATTCACAGACCAAATCCACTCATGAAACAAAACCCACTCAGCAAAATAGTCGCATCACCAAGGCCTGCTGTCTATACAGAAAACACACGATTGAGTTGTGATTATCATAGGCACATGGGTAGTTTAAGATTTATAACCCCTAACTGTAATTCACCTATTAACAATGGAGGAAAAAAGCCTACTATTTTATTTGAACAGAAAGATAATTTGATACAATTCAAATTCAATCATTATGAAAACTCACATCATGCAAAAAATGAAGGAAACTTCCTTAACCCAATAGTTTGTACTCAAAACTAATAAGAATACAATACTAAAGTGAAATAATACCCAAAAACAAGGTAAAGATGCACATTCTGGATCTTTTACTAAACACTGAAAATTCAAACCACTGAGTAACATAAATGTTATAAATATCAGAAAGTAAGAAACAAAATATCATTCATAGTTTATATAATTATACACATAAAAACCTTAAAATAATTTCAGAAAAATTCTTGGAATTAGTGAAAGAGTTTAGTAAAGATGTTTTATACAAAATCAATATAAAAAATCAATTGTGCTTTTGCATAACCAGCAACATATAATTAGTAAATGTTTTCTTAAAAAGAGAGAGCATTTTTGACAGCAGTAAAAAAAAAAAAACAGATTTTCTAAGAATAAATTTAATTCTGTACTGTCAAAACCTTTACAGAGAACATATAAAATGCATTAATGAAACCATAAAATAGATATAAAGAGACAGATGTTCATGAACAGAGAGACTCAATGCTCTACAGATATCTGGTATTTTCAGTTACATCTATGGATTCTATGCAATTCTAATTACAATCACAACAGGATTTGGATCAATTTACCAACTGGTCCTAAAATTTGTATGAAAAGGTGAAAGTCTAAGAATAGCCAAAACATCCAAAAGCAGAAGAATAAGTTGAGGGCCATTCCTATCACGTACAAAGATCTATTATAAAGCTATATTAATTATGATAGTGGGAAACATGGAGGCCTGGGGCACAGAAAATATACTAGTGGAATCCAGAACCCAGAAACAGACTCATGCTTATGTTAAAACGATATAGGATACAGGGGGCATTACAGATCACTGAGACAGAATGATGGTCCCCTAAAGACGTCCATGTCCTAATACCCAGGATCTGTAAATATATCACCCTGGAAAAGGGACTTTGCACATGTGATTATATTAGGAATCTCATATAAGGATATTATCCTGGATTATCCAGATGTGCTGAATGTTCTTATAAGTGAAAGAAGGAGCAGCAGAGGCAGAGGTTGGAGTGACGCAATTGCTGGCTTTGAAGATGGAAGGAGGCCATGAGCCAAAGAACAAGGGCAGCTTCTAGAGGCTGGAAAAGTCAAGGAACAGATTCTCCTCTAGAGCCTCTGGAAGGAATGCAGGCTTACCAACATCTTCACTTTAGCCCATAAGAACCATTTCAGAATTCTGACCACCATAACTGTAAGATAACAAATTTGTCGCTTTAAGCCACCAAGTTTGTGGTAACTGTTACAGCAACAGTAGGAAACTAATAAACTAAGGAAAGAAGGAACTACCTAATACAGGGCATAATTGGCTCTCCATAGTAAGACAAATGAAACTGCTTCCTACACCATAACAATAAATAAATAAATATATATAGACTTAAGTATGAAAGGAAGAATTTTAGAATTTCTAAGAGAAAAACAGAGGGAGATAATACCTCAGAATTCTAAAACAAGACAAAAATATGCTAACAGCAAAATAAAAGTTGGATTCAAATTAGAAATATCTGTTACTAAAATACACCACAAAGAAAGTGAAAACATAAGTCACAAGTTTGGAGGCTATTTATGTCACACATTACCGATAGAGCATTAGTTTATAAAAATAAGTATAAATCTGTAAGGCAAAGACGAGAAATTTAATAGATAAATAAAATTATGAATATGTCACTGAAGAAGGAACAGAATGGCAAAAGAAAAAAGCATGAAAATTTCAACATCATTAGAATTTAAACAAAAGTCAAATTAAGAGCACAATGAGATATCATTTTACACATGCTATGATGGTAGGAATGAAGAAGTCAGAAACCACACATTGGCTAGAATGTGGAGCCACAGAGACTCATATACTCTGCTTGTAGGAATGCAGATAGATACAATCATTTGGGCATTGTCTTGTAAATCTGTAAATGCATTTAACCTATGTCTCAGGAATCCCATCCTAGGCATATTCTCAGAGAAATCTCAGCACATGTACAAGAATATTCAAAGTCTCAATGCTTGTAAAAAGCAAAAGCAATAGGGGAGAAACCATCAATTCAAAAATGGTGTGCTATCAACTGATACCATACCAACACTTGTCATATGTCTCAGACATGCTTCCCAGATCCCTTTCCACATATGCTTCTTTTAATTTTGGATATTCTCAATGACAGGAAGTTGCATGAGATTTGGAATGTGGGCCTGATTGGAGTCATTATTCTTGGCAGCTCATGGTGGTCAGACATGGCTGCTTTACTGACCTCTACGTGAGCTCCCACTCCGCAGATAAGGAAGTTCCACAGACCTCTCCACAACCTCCCAATTCTAGGTCCTGGCAGGCTTCAGGCTCAGATATTGACTGCTCATGGGTGGCAGCTTTCCTAAGGTTCCTTCCCCATCTCTTCCAATAGTCATTTTAGTCCCAAACTATCGATTATAACTATTATAAGGGAAATGGATTCTATTTTCCTGTCAGAACCATCACTGGTACAACTGAATAAGTAAATTGTGACATAGCCATAATGGAATATTATACAACAGTGAACATAACTTACCCAAATATATATGAAGTCTCATGAACAAATGGTAGAAATAAAATTTTGAGAAATTCAAGCTCTAGACATATGACACTCTCTTATAAAACTCAACAGGAAAAATTAGATAATATTTTACTTCTGAATATATGCATAAGTAGCAAATCTAATCCTCAAATAATGTGTAATAATAAACACAAAATTCAAGGTCTTGGTAACCTCTGGGAATAAATAGTATGTAATGTTATCAAAGGGAAACACACAGGTAATGTCAAAGTAATAGGTAATATTTCAGACTTTAATTTAACTTAGGGGTTCATGAGTATTCATTCTATCTTATTTTACATTCTACATGAAAACTAGATATATTCTGCAAATGCACTAAATATTACATAACGTTTAAAAAAAATCAAATAGAACAATTCCGGTTGAGTAAAATTTGACTGAACTTCTCTTTAATGCTCTGGTATAGACCCTCCTGCCCCATTACTGGTATTAGTGAAACAGCGAATACACAAACACCAAAGCACTCAAAATGAGGTCTTCACTGGGAATGCTTATGATTCTGAAAGGAAGAGATGGCATTTTATGCATTCCTGGCTGAGAACAGGTTATTGACAAAATATATACATGGTCTCTACTCTCAGAAGATTCTGCTCTCTGCCTTGATTATGGTGACTTTTTCCAACACTTCTATTTCAACACACTAGCTTTATTTCTAGCCAATGACCAGCTTGAAAGCAAATTGTCTTGAAGCTGTAAGAGAGACAGCCACTTGATTCTTTCACAAACTCTGTCTTTTGAAAAAGAACACAAAAGTCCAACAGAATGATGTTGTATAATCAGAGAAATCACAAAATGATGGAAAGTATCTTTTAAGAGTACCATTAATTATATAACATTATTTTAAGCAAAGAGTCCTTCTTTTAATGTGTTTTTGAAATTTATAAATGTCCAATCTACCATTTGTTTTTGGTAAGAAGTATTTATTTATCATAGTTAAGAATGCTTCTGCGATTTTCTCTCTTCTCTAATAGTTTTTGGACCCAGCACTGAGGAATGGCTCAGAGGACTTTTTTTCCAACTATTATTTGGATGGGTAAAATGCCCCAACATCAGTGAATAAGTAGACCATAATGCTCAAGACCAAGGTTCTGTAGCCAGATTGCACAGGTCTGTAAATTCACTAGCTGTATAAATTTGCCTCTATTACTTAACTTCCCCTAAGCTTCATTTTTCTTATCCGTAAAATGGAAAGGATAGAGATAATAATACACGCATAACAAGTTCTCAATAAATGTGAGTTCTTATTATTACATGATTATTATTGTTTCAGTAGATTGTAATAGTACCTGACATGTATAGTGAAGTCTGACATTGGTAACCCTTCTTTTTTTGTTTTTATGCTGTTAATTTTTTTGTATTTATTACACATTATTATTATTATTGGCTACTATTACTTGCTAAAATAAACATTTTTTGAAGGCTCACCGTGTGCCAGGCACTGTACTATGTTCTCTGTCTGGATGATCTCACAGCAAGTGTGTGTGTGGTGGTGAGAAGTGTTTACCAAGCCCGTTCCCCGATGGCTGCCTCCACTGTAAAGGATGGCGCTTCCATTCAAATGCCCACAAGGAACACTGCCAGCCTTTCTTTCTCCCCCTTCCTGGCTCCTCAAGAGGACTTTCTTTCATGAAGGACTGGACATCGTTTCTGTTTGAGGTTTTGAATCATCATACATAATCATGAAGCTGGTTACACACTTTTGATGTCATGCTTAGTTTCTGGAAATTTACTTTGAAATAAATTCTGAAAACAGCCAATACAAAAGCTGTTCTAACAAGACAGTTTTTTCCTCTGCTTTCATCCCATATTCAGTGCCACTATGAACAAAGCCGATTGACAGTCATGACAGGTGAATTATCAGTTCACTGACAACAGTTGGTTCTCAACTTTTCTTTAAAGCAAATCTCTTTTAACATAGAAAATAATTCAAACACCACATAGCCATGTCTTCAATATTTAACCATAATTTAGTAACTTGGGAGTCTCTAAGATTCTTAAGGCTTAATAGAGTGAACACAGCTGTGTTTTCAGTATGTTAAATACCTTCAAATAATTTTGAAAGTATTTTATCCACATATGTTTTAAGAAAATTAAATTTGTATATGTCAAGTTCATTTACGTTTGACAGTCATCGTGTAATAACTTTTATATTCAAAAAGTCTTTTGAGCAACTTTAACCAGATTTTAATTTTTATTCTAAAAGCAAATATCTAAATCATGTCAAGTAAAATGAACCAAAAGAACACATTTCAACAGATCTGTAAAGCAACAAAATGTAATCTGTGACAAAGCAAGCACTTATCATAAAACTGGGGACATTTTAAGAAAAATTTTTCAGGACATTTTTAACATAGTAAACTCAAGAACAGTTTAAATTAGGTCAAAATAAACTTCAATAATATTGGGAATATATATTTCAAAACTTATCAATTCATCCTCTAAGCACAGGACACCAGAGAATGTCTTATCTACAGTCTCTCATTTTACCTTTTCCTCATGATTAACAGATCTCCTTATTGCATCATTACTTGTATGAAATAAACCTTTTATTTTTACAAGTGGTATTTTTCTGGTCGCGTGTTTATAGACTACTTTCAGCAGCTCCGTTTCTTCTCAAAGAGAAGAGGCAATTCACCTGGTCTCCGTCCTCTTCTTGTGGGCACTAAGATTACACCTGCTTTGTGATGAAAGGATGGTGTTGACACTAGGGCCACTTGGTCTCAACTGCTGGTCTCAACTGAGGGCACACTCAACTGCTGGTCTCTGCTCCTGGCCTCCTCTCATTCTTCTTCCATTTGAAACAACTGGACTTGAACTCTCTCATTTCCTGATCATCAAATTCCTCTTGTCCTCATATCTGTTAATATCTGAACATTATTTTCATCTCCATCCTATTCCTGATTTGGGGATGAATCTCCTTTTTGATCAGTAGGAATTCATAGAGCTGCTATTCTGTGCTTTGGGAACTCAACATTAAATCGACCTTTAATATTTGACTCTCGTGTTTGTTGCTATTAAAATAAAGTAAAGCAATTTGGGGCAGATTGCACAGAGACCACAGTTGCAGATCAAAAAATATTCTTCTTGTATAAACAGATAGGAAAAGACAACACTTCAGGCACTCATCTCGGTAATCATCAAAGAACACTGGTGAGCAAGGGAACAGAGTTTTATTCTATTGCAAAAGAACCAAGCTACGTCTGTAGAATTAAATAATACCATTTGGAATTTACAGAGGACTTTATCAAAGAAAACCACTTTCTCTCTAACAAAATAGACAATGATGAGTATTTAAGAAAATAGGAAAGAAAAAACAAGAATGTTTTAGATTAACCATTAAAGATAATATCAATAGGTTGTCATAAACTAAATTTTATTCAAAACATATATTTATAGGGGCCAGCCCGGTGGGGCAGTGGTTAAGTTCGCATGTTCTGCTTTGGAGGCCGGGGGTTTGCCAGTTCAGATCCCTGATGTGGACCTACGCACCACTTGTCAAGCCATGCTGAGGCAGGCATCCCATACATAAAGTAGAGGAAGATGGGCACGGATGTTAGCTCAGGGCCAGTCTTCTTCACCAATAAAAGAGGAGGATTGGCAGCAGATGTTAGCTCAGGGCTAATCTTCCTCAAAAAAAAAATATACATATATATTTATATAAAATCAAGGATGGACTCAATTCAGTTACTCACTAAACACATTGGTTTAGCATCTAAAACTTGTGAAATGTATAGAGGATATAAAGTGACCCAGATATAAATACTTCGTTCAGGAAACTTACACTCCCGTGGGAAAAAAGGGAACATACATAAACTGTTAAAATTTTAAAAAGAAACTGATAAGTATGATAACAGAAGTACACATTAAGTGCTATGAGAATTCAAAGGAAGAAGAAATGGCTTCCACATGGGAAAGTTAGGAAGCTTGAGATTTTTGCAGAACCTTGAACAGGGAGGCATGGAGAAAGGCAGGGACATAAAAGGTCTCCAAAATAGGATACTGGGAAAGATGCAGTTGAATGGGGAGAAACTAAAGACGGGGGAGCCCATTGGACATTTTTTGGTATAACCTCCATAAATGATGACAGGAGCATAAAGTAGAATGGTGGTCACAGAAAGTAGAAGAAGAGATGAGATGAGTGAGAGATTGGGTGGTACCCTCAACAAGACTTCACAATTTATTGAATTGGAGGGATATGGAGAGGGTAAAGTAAATTAGTAATCAAAACATATTCTATACCCAGAGGATTGAAAATCTATTGTATTATTAATAAAATTATGGAAGACAGCAACAAAAATTTTACAGGGAAATTTGAGATATACTCAACTTCAGGTGTCCTCCAAATGGAGAAATCTAGTGGTCATGTATGGATAGACTCTGAGAGAGAAATTTGAGATGAAAATATAGGCTTAGCAATTTTCCACATGGGAGTGCTACTGAAAGTCATGAAACTGCTAGGGGAGAGGGATAAGAAAGGAAAGCCCAGGAGTGAAACTTGAGGAACGCTGACATTTAGAAGAGAAAATAAGGAAAAGGGGCAAAGAACTAGTTTCTGGACGAACAGGAAAGAATGAGGAAAACAGAAGAAAGGGAGATTTTTTATTAATCACTTAATCCACAAATACATATCCAGAGACAATAATGTACCATGTACTGTGCTAGAAGGAGTGTAGGATTTTATGGGAATGTAAACTGGAGTCATTAGAAAACTTTTCCTGGTGGGGCCGGCCCCGTGGTCAAGCGGTTAAGTCCTTGCGTTCAGCTTCGGTGGCCCAGGGTTTCACTGGTTCGGATCCTGGGCGCAGACATGGCACTGCTATCGGGCCATGCTGAGGCAGCGTCCCACGCAGCACAACCAGTAGGACCTACAACTAGAATATATAACTATGCACTGGGAGGCCTTGGGGAGAAGAAGAAGAAGAAGAAAAAGAAGATTGGCAACAGATGTTAGCTCAGGTGCCAACCTTCAAAAAAAGAAGAAAGCAAACTTTTCCTGGGAAATAGCCTTCAAGCTGAGAGATGATTGTGGGAAGGTGGGGTCGGGGCAGAGGAGGAGAGTTCTGATGGAGACTTTCCAGGCAGAAGGAGTAACACATGAGAAAACTCCAAGAGCATGACAAGTCTGATAAACTGAAAGAAATTCACTTTGAAGCCCTGAGAAATGGGGCTGGAAGAGAGACATAGGGAGAATATTCAGGTATTTATTGACCGTGTTGAGAATTTTGGTCTTCAGGTAGAAGCGATGTAAAGAAACTGAATGTCTGAACTGGAGACGGGTGCGGGATGGGTGGGAAGCAAATTGTGGCACGATTAACCTTTATCTGAAAGCATCTTGCCAATTGCAGTGTGAGCAATGGAAGGAGTCAGCAAAGGGGTGGAGAAACCTGGAAGCAATGATTTTAACAGAGGCTACAGACGGAGTTAGCCTAAAGTTTGAGAAAAACAAATTGCTCATTGGATTTGGCAATCAGGAAGAATTTTGATGCTGTGCTAAAATAGCAATTATGACAATATATTTAATCTCAGAATTTACATAACATTTCAAAATAAAACATTAAATATCAATACATATATGAACTAAGAGGTTAAATAGAAAGCCCTACCAAAAATATAAAAAGCAATTACTCTTGGTTGCCGTAATAGCCAAGATTCCCATTTGAGATTGCTCTCTTCAGAGGGAGATGCCTGAATTGGAAGGAAGCATACACAGTTGGAGAAGAAGAAGCCATTTATACCAAGTATAAAAATGCAGGTTCTTTAAAATGCGCTGATTGGTTATATCTTGTGCTTAATCAATACTTGTCTCTGAAGTTTCAAAATAACATGGTCTATGTTAAAATCACACTATATTTTACAGAACGGTCCATGTTTTACAGAAATGGCAAAGAAACTTGAGAACATATTGATAAAAACAATTGGACATGAATTTTAATAATGTAAACAAACAATCCTGCCCCACTTGTTGTGCTATGAATAAGCGTTGCTATGTTTCAGCACTTGCATGTGCAAATCATATCTTTCTTTCAGAGACAACTCAAGAGCTTTGGTCATGTTTTAAAGGTTTTTTCATCCTGTGTGGAGCATCCTTAAATGTCTTCTGAGCTACAGCTTTGCAGTATTTATACAACTCTAAGGGCATCTTCTCCAAGCTCAAGTTACTTTTATTTGCAGAGATTCATTTAAAACACCATTATTAAGTGAAAAGAATCACCATTAGTAAACAGCCCTAACCTTAATTATAACCACAGCTCAAACCCCAACCCTAATTTGTTCAGGATGTACAACTGTCTGAATAAAAATGTTTCTAGAACACTATACAGAGGAGATTGCCAGAGTCCTTTGATGATTAAATGTTTACTCAGAACAGTGAAATGTAGTGCATAATTCTTATTTTATCTGCATCTTTGCACGTTTCATACTTAACAGATGTGTCTTGGGTCTTTCAAATAGTCACAAAAATAACACCTTAATGTCAGCTATACTCTATATTTTAGAATTTTTTAAATCTTTAAATAAATGACAATGGTGTCATCAGATAGAAACCTAAATTTCTAAAGTAAATCTTTTACTTAAATGTCACATAACATAAGCCTCTTGTAAACTGTTTACTCGTCCAAATTAGAGATGTCTGTTCTTTACACGACTTTCCCCTCTCGATGTCAGGAAATCAATGTCGGAGTTTATGTTTGATAAAGACATAATCATTCAAGAAGTGCATATTGAGCATCCGCTATGTGCCACGTACTGTTCTAGACACTAGAGATATAGAAGCGGATGAAATAAAGTTCCTTGACCCTATGGGGCTTACATCCTAAATATACATTTATTTCCAACTTAAATATACTTAAATAGCCAAATGTTTTTCTGTTTCCTGGATGGTATCTGACTTTTTCAAGGTTTAGGCTGCTTAAAGATCAACTATCGTACTGTTTAGTATTTTATGGTATACCTTACAGATAGTTCCAACTATGTTAAAAAGATATGCCTTAATTTCCTAAGGCTAGATATTAATTCAGTAGTAGAGTGAGGAAAAAAGTTAATTCTGTTTATGATCTCATTAAATGCCATCAATTTCATCAACATCGATTAAAGGACTGGGGGCTCTGAACAGACTCCTCAGTTGCTTTTTATGCAACTACAGGTAGTATTCCTATCTGGTTTTCTGAAATCCTTAACTGAAACAGATATGGATGTGTTAGAAGAGAGAACAGGAAATCCAAATTTTAAATCCTTCTTCATACCCATTTAGTAATATTAGAAAATATTAAAGGTACTACATACTTGAAAGGGAACTTATACCAGAAACAGAAACACAATATATTAAACTCGATGACTCTTCTTCTTGAACATGATTCCTTTAAGGCAATGGAGCCTATCCAAACTAAAGACTGTCTGAAGTGTCCCGCTGGCAATTTAAAAACTGCTACGGCTGCCCAGTCCCCGTTATATGACATATCTCCTTCAGAAAGTGCCAGCTATTGATTTTAGTATTTTAAACATATTTATTAAGATATAATTCACATGCTATAAAATTCACCTATTAAAAGTGTACAATTTACTGTGTTTTTTAGTATATTCACTGGGTTGTGCCGCCACTGCCAAAATCTTATTCTAGAACGTTAAATCCTCCATAAGACAAATGCTATCCCCATTAGCAATTACTTCCCATTCCACTCTTAGACCTAGACAACCACGAATTTACCTTCCATCTCTACAGAGTTGCCTCGTCTGCACATTTCATATAAAGGGGGTTGTACAATACCTGGTCTTCAGTGCCTGACTTCTTTCTCTTAGCTTTGAACTTTCAGGTTCATCCATGTTTTGACTCTTTATTTCTTTTTACTGTTGATTAATATTCCATTGTATTGAGTATGACATTAGTCTTGAGTTTTTCACAGATGCCCTCTCTCAAGTTGAGAAAGTTCCTTTTAATCCTAGTTTGTTGAGTTTTTTTTTCTTTTTATCATGAAAGAGTGTTGGATTTTGTCAAATACTTTTTGCTGCATCCATTGAGATGATCATATGGTTTTTGTCCTTCACTGAATAACTATGTTGTATTACATAAATTGATTTATAGACGTTAAACCAACTTGCATGCCTAGAATAAGCCCTACTTTTTCATGGTGTACAATCCTTTGTATCTATTGCTGGGTTTAGTTTGTAGTATTTTATTGAAGATTGTTGCATCTATATTCATAATGAATATTGATTTGTAGTTTTCTTTTCTTCTGCTGCCTTTGTATGGTTTCAGCATCAAAATAATACTAGCTTTGTAAAATGAGCTGGGAAGTGTTCTCTCCTCTTCTAATCTTTGGAAGAGTTTAGGAAAATGGGAATTAGTTCTTTTCTGAATGTGTGGTAGAATTCACCAGTGAAGAATCTGAACCTTGGATATTCTTTGTGAGAAGTTTTTTCATTACTAATTTTATCTTACTTGTCATAGTTTTATTCAGATTTTCTATTTCTTATTCAGTCCTTGTTAAGAATTTGCACCTTTCTAAGAATTTTTCCACGTCACCTTTTATTTAATTTGTTGGCTACAGTTGTTTATAACATTCCTTCATGATTTTTTTTACCACTCTTAAGGTCAGTAGTGATGTCCTCACCTTCACTCCTGATTTTAGTAGTTTTGACTCTTCTCTCTTTTTATTCTTGGTCATTTTAGCTAAATGTTTGCCAATTTTGCTGATCTTTACAAAGAAACAACTTTTGATTTTGGTGATTTTTCTCTACTGTTTTTTTCTTTTATTCTCCATTTCCTTTATTTCTGCTCTAACCTTTATGATTTCCTTCATTTTGCTTGCCTTGGTTTAGTGTTTGTTTTTTTAATCTAGTTTCTTAAGTTGGAAGGTTAGTTTATTGACTTGAGATGTTTCCTCCTTTTTAATACAGGCATTTATTGGGATCTCAGAAGGGTTCCTTGTGGCTGTGTCTTTCCTTGTCTCTCTGTATTAAACTTCTGGTTGCTATGCCATTTTATTTCATCATACAGCTATCAGTCTCCTCTTAATTGCTCTCCATTGTTCATCAGCACTCTTTGTCATGTATTTCTCCATTTTTTTTTTTCAAATAACATCTGTCCTCACAGGGAGAGTTGCAGATCACTTTGTCCTTAAGGCCTGTTTTCCCTCTCAGCAGAACTCTTGCACCAGGTATGGGATCCGGTTTTCCTGGAATAACACGCCTACTGTATGGGTGTAGATTAGAATCAACTCTGAGGGTCAGAAAGGCTGTGAATAGGCTGCACCCTTTTAGGTGCAATCAGAGCAGGACATGGCGCAGATTCGAAAGCATTACCCAAACCACACACAGACCCATGAGCCCAAGGCTGAGTCCTAACTGACACAATGGGCTTAAACACAAACTCTGACCCAACGACACCCATTGAATAAACAGCCAGGATTCATTTAAGCCATGCCTGGACTTCTGACTCATAGAAACTGCGAGATAATAAATGTGTGTTGTTTAACCTACTATTCTTATGACAATTTGTTACACATTAATAGAAAACTAATTAAACCCATATATACTCATTTGCTTGACCCCAAATTACACACCCAATAATCTTAGAACAACAATTTTAACAGTACCCCACCTGTATGATTGCTGCAAACAGTTTAAAACTATCACATACTCTCTCCCCCTTATCCTCACATTTTGGGATCCTTCAGCTCAGTTACCCTCCTGTAATGCACCCACTGCATTTGCAGGCATCCAACACAGTCTCATCCATGTCACTTCTTGGGACTTGGGGAAAAGGGGAATTGATGAAATGAGCCAATGTTGATGCTGTTTGCTGTGCTATGAGTAATAAAGTTCTTCATCTCTGACTCAAGAGTCATGTATTTTCTGCCAGCTCCATGAAATGGTACATAAAATTGTAACTTGTTAGCCTGGAAATAGAGTAAAAGACAGACCCTTCACAGTTCTCGACACTATTCTATCTATATCTATGCATCATTTCCATTCATAATCTTGTTCACCAGTGCCTCATATTTATTGATCTGTGTTACTAGGAAAGCGTTTTTTGTTCTGACAATTTTTCTCCAAAAACTTTCTTTTTGGTATTATTGATATTCTCTATTGCTTCTTTCATTTTATTAGGTTCCTTTCTGGTCATATATTTATTTTTCACCATCTATTTATTTTTACTAACTTTATTTTTCTATCTTGTGGAAATGAATATCTAGCTAAATAATTTTCAGTTTTTTGTTTTTTAATATATGTACCCATGGCTAAGAATGTCCGGCTGTAGCTGTATCCCACATTTTTAGTCATTATGTAATCCAATATGCTCTCTGACGTTAGTCAAGGGTACAGACTGTCCACTATGAGATGAGTAAGTCTGAGGAGGATTTAACGTAAAACACGGTGACTATAGTTCATAACACTGTATTATGTAATTGAAATGTGCAAAGAAAGTAGACCTTAAATGTTTTCCCTTAAATGTTCTCATCAAAAAAAAGAAAAAAGATAAATATGTGAGGTGATGGACGTGTTTATCAACTAGATGAGGGGAATGCTTTCACAATAAGAAAAAATATGTTCTTTTCCTTCTAGAACTGCTATTAGAAATAAGCTAAGTGCTACCATTGTATCCTCCAGGACTCTAAACACTCTGTCATAGTTTCAACATTTTCAGTTTTCTGAGCTACACCATAGAAGACTCTCTCAGATTATTCAGTTAATTGTTTATATTCAGCTTTGTCAATTTTGCTGTTTAACATTCCCCACTAATTTTTGAATTTAATTTTTAGAATCACTTTTCCATACTTATTTTAAATTATGGTTTTGATTGCATATTTTCATTCTTCAATTATTTAAAATGAGCTTGTGTGTGTGTATGTGAGAGAGAGAAAGAGAAAGAGAGAGAGACACCAAAGTAAAAGTCAGACTTAGATTTTATAAATATTTTACAAAGTAATTTAATATTTGCTTACGTTGGAACTCTTGGGATATCAATGGTCCTGGTTAAATTTTATGCTAATTTTAATGGCTTGAGGTTCATATGCCACATGGGAATATATATCTTGATCCTTACTTGCGTTTGGCACAGGATTAGGGTTTCAATATCATATAGGTGACTTTTCCTCTACCATATCTCCCGCAAAGATTAAAATCTTTCCTGGTATTTTTCATGATTGCCATAATTTTTCTGATCCAATTTTCATAGTGGGTAACTCTTCATGGTCCCAGGCTTTACGCAGTGAGCACAATTCCAGATCAGCACTTGAACATATTAAGATAACCTTAACGTAGGTAATCTACCACCCTTCTGTGGGTAATAGAGTTCCTGTTTTCAGTCTCCAGATCCAAAAGATAATCTGATTTCCGTGCAACACCATGCCAATGGCCTGGCAATAATCAGTCAATCAATAAATCAGTTTCTCTCTCAATCTAATAGCAACACAGGATTTCTTCTTTATTTTTGGTTAATTGTCTATATATATTTTTGTTGTTATTGTTATACTTTAGTTCTCATTTCTACGTGTATGTAGTCCATGTGTGCATGGTCTTGTCTACACATCTCACTATGGCTTATTAATGAAATTTATCCACAATATCTATGTTTACCCACGCCCTCCCATATTTTTGTTAGCCCTCATGTAGTCTAAAATAAATTTTTGATTCAATGAGTTTTCTTTATCCACTCAAAAAACTATATTGAATTACATTACACAGATATACACTCTGTTCCTTACTGTATGCATAGCCCTGACAAACATGCTATTCAAGACTCCAAAAAGGAGAACTAGTCT
This sequence comes from Equus przewalskii, assembly GCF_037783145.1. Taxonomy (NCBI): domain Eukaryota; kingdom Metazoa; phylum Chordata; class Mammalia; order Perissodactyla; family Equidae; genus Equus; species Equus przewalskii. The sequence goes on from NC_091849.1 coordinate 55,774,187, forward strand.
CCTCTTAAGAGAGCCATGACTATATATGGTGTTAAAGTTAAAGCATAATTGATACAAAGCACATTATAAGTACTAACAGGGGCTGTGTAAAGATGAAGAGATGCTACTAGATGGTGAGGTTGAGAGTTAAGTAGATGTTCATGAAAGGAAGTCAAGGTACATGAAATGGATCATTAATTTGTGTTGAAAAATCAGTAGGTCATATTGGTTGTTGTGGAGTGTGAGGGAAGGGTTCTATTCCAGGTGTTCAGTGAGCAGTCTTTTTGGTAGAGCATTAGTTTGGGATCATACAATGAAGTGACTCAAATGTCAGATTAAAGGATCTTGATATCATTCAGTGAACACTAGGAGCATTAAAGACATGTTCCTAGCCAGCAAGTCTATTATGCTCGGCAGCACCCCACACCTCCAGGTCCTGCCATCATGACTAGAACAGAGCAGTGCTCAACAGGATTTGTGGAATGGAAAAACAAAGAAGCAAATGAAGATTCACTTCAAGATCTTGTAGAACATGTAGTATCAGTTACAGAATTACCAGGAAAGAATGTATTTTTGGTTTTGAAAAAAACAAAAAGTATCGTATTTGACCACATTTAATGTCCTGAAGAGCAAGGACTATATTAAGCACGTCCTTTTATTCCTTCCAGCGCACATCACAGAGCAAGAAGTCCAGCTCCAGGCCAAAGTCCTATGTACGATCTTTTGGGCCAGACCATAGGTAATTATATGGCTTTGCCTGGCAGGCTTCACATGCTAAAGCTGCCCTTCCCACATCAGATGGGTGCACAGCTAGTGCATAGCAGTTTACTGGAAGGAGTTGTAGTCCAGGACTCAGGCCCACCAGGTCAGCCATGCTCATATGCATATCTGCATTCCTAGTCCTGGGCACCTCCATGGAGAACTTCTTATCTAGGGTCTTGAATGAGGCAAGTTTCTCAGTTCTAATTCAGTAATTTCTACTCCTAGCCCTTCCACTTCTCCCCTCCATCCCAGACCTCCCGGTCCACAAAATGGCAGGAGTCTTCTGTTGGGGTTCCTTGGCAGTGAGACAACTCCCCCATCTGTGTTGCATGCATTTGACCTTCGTCTGGTGTCATTCCATGGAGGAAAATGGCTGGCACCATTTTTTGCCTCTTGATTGCACTGTCACAGTATGTGAATAAAGACCTGATTCCTACCTTCAGTTTGACTCATTGTGCTAAGTGGCCACCTTGACACCTGGCATCTCAACACATAGTAGGTGCTCTATTAATTAAATTGATGAAAGGAATGCACCGATCAATGAATGAATAAGTGATGATCTAATAAGAGAGATAGTATGTCACAAGGCAATATGAGAATGGAGCACAAATGGAATACATTAGAAACGCACAATATCAATAAGCATAGTATGTCCCCAATTTAAAAAAAATACATTTATATTTCTAAGTGCATTTGCAACATAAAGGAAAAGGTATTTTACCATACCTTTGAAAATGCGCACATAACATAATTAAAATGGTATTTTTTGTTGTTTTCAGCAAAGTGTTCTAATAAATGCTGCTGACTAAGAATATTTGCATGATACCTTGTCTGCAAAATCACCTAAAGTCATCTTCAGCAGTTTTGTAATTTACTCTGACCACATAAAACCTTGACATATTTTACGAACACACAACAGTGTAAATGTGAGTTCCAAGTGACTGAGAAATTTAGAAATTTCTGACAGTGCTTTAGAATCCTATGATCAATATCATAAAATAGTATACAAGTAATGAAAAATAATATAAAATAATGTTATTTTGGGGATGTGTGTGTGGTTTCTTTTATTTTATTGAGATTCTTAACATATTTATCAGAAGTATACATCTTCATCAGAAATTTAGAATAGATTTATATTATTAAACCTGTAAAATAGTTTTGATTATTTAAACTATCAAGTTGTAAAACCCACAAATATGATTTCATCTCTAGATAGCTAGAGAATTTTTAACAATTTTCCCCAAAAGAAGATGAAACTGCTATTTGAGTTAATATCAAAGCCTCTTAATTTATAATTTCCTCTTTGTCAGAGGAAGAATGACAAGCACAACTTTGTGATTATTTATACGATAAAGTCATGACAGGAATTGAAGAAAAACTTAGTGAATTGATGAAAGTGTACATGAAATGTAATAATTATTCTATACTTAAGATCTAATATTCTGAAGAAAATTATACCACAGAAGGTACATTTAATGTACTTTAGTTTCTACTTCCGTGGTGTTAAAAGGTTTTAAAGTGCTTTGATGCAAAATGGCAATGACATACTTTAGAGACAATCAATATCTTTTGCATTTGCTACTAAAAGGGAACATTTTTGTATGTCATTGTTGAGAGACTTGTTCACAGATAAGAAGCCAGCTATATTTTTAACCAATTTCTTCTCAAAATCTTCTTCACAATATCTTACTTCTCCATAGGCAAACTGCATTCCCAAATGACTTGCAAAGGGATGATAATAACGAATGTGGCAAAGTCTACCAGTAAAATTCTGTGCTGCATATCTGAAAACAAGGGCTTTAAATCATGAACTAAGCACAAACTATAATTCACCATGATCCATAACTGTCTGTCCACTGTGAATAAAGTAGGTCTGGGGTTTCTCTGTATCAGGAAATATGTTTCACTCTGCTTTTACTTAGTTGACTGTTTTTAGTTCTCTCTTATTTTAAATGAATTGTTTTTTCTATGAATTTGATATACAATTATTTATAGATTAACACATTAACCATTCTTGTAAAACATGACCATTAAAAGAGGATGGCTTTATTTAAATTAATAATCACCAGAATACGAGCTAGAAATCCTGTAGGCAGCTACTGCATATCCAGCCCTATTGAACAGCCTAGAATCATGTATCAGCATTTATCAAGAATTTAAAAAATTTAAACTTTTACATTTGTCACTGCAGAAAATTCAAAGAAAAATGTAATGCTGCATGCATAGTTTTAGAAAAACAGCTACAACATTTGAGAATCTTCTTAATGGTACCAGATTCGGTTGTTCAATTTCAAACAAAAGAAAAGGAATTTCACTGACAAAGCAGCAGTGAAAATTTAATCCAACCTGCTTCAAATATCCATTTCCACTAATTCACCCCACAGAACTTCGAAGAGACGGAAATAGTGTCATTAACAGAATGATATTGAATTCAATTTGACAAATACTAATTGTACCTCTACTGTCTATGCTAAGAGTAATGCAGATAAGATACCTTCCCAAGTTTGCACATAACTGAAATCCAAGTCTCAGGACGATGTATTCATGTTTATGTTTATAACTCCTTTAATTTTGCAAAGGAAGTCATATTTTACAAGTAAAATACAATAAAATAGTATAGAAAATACCAAAAAATAGCGTAAAAATTAGTGCCTATAAGGTTTCTGAGATAGGAGCACATTTGACTATGAGCTCTCTTGTGGCCAAAGCTTAATGAAAAATGATGCATTAAAAAAATTTCATAACATTCCTGATGGGAAAAATGTACATTTATAAATAAATAAATATTTTAAATGTACTTATAAAATATATAAACATATGAAATTAATTTTTATGGCTCTATAAATAGAGATTCTCAGCTACAGCAATAATATACTCAGAGACATGTTTCCTAATGCAGTTTATTGTAGCATTCCTCAAGGTAACCCCAAAACACAATAAACAATACTTGCTGAAATGTTTGTGATGTGCCAAGAACTATGCTAAATGTTTCATATGCATTACCTTATTTAATTCTTAAGTCAAACCCATGAGGAAGCACTATTTCACAGACAGAGTGCTGATGTGGGGTTGTTGAGTAATACACTGAAGCTTTGATGGAATAATATCAAAGAACATTTAAAGGACAATTATTCTATTAGGCTTGAGGATTCAACAACATAGGGTCACTCAAATTACGGGAAGAGATAACATATATATTTTATAGATGTCTAAACGAGCCAAAAGTCCTACAATGCAGCACCCGAGATATTGCTTTCTTTAATCCAGTATGTGATAAAACTTGAGCAGTTGATGTTTCTGGTTATATTTTGTGGCAACAAACTGAACTGAGATGCTGTATATTGACTACTGTTGTAGATAATCTCCATTTGTCCAATGAGATCCACTGACTATCCTTTCCTATCCCTGCTCAGTACCCCTGAGCTTCTCTGGAAGTCTGTGGAACTTGATGTCTACATGCTCCTTCTCTTTGGTTTCTGGATGGATTTGGTGAAGAAGAAACAACTCAAGTAATTGGAGAGTAGGACAGAGAAATTGGAATGCTTATTTTCCTGGTTCCCTCCTTCTGCACATTAGCTTGGCATGACTACATTCTTCCATTATAGGTCACAGCTCCTGTCCGGCAGCCCTCTTCAACAGCTTAAAGTCTCTTTCTCTTCCTTTGGCCCTTTAGGCTTAGGAGTAGTGAGCCTCCTCACTGTTACTATCCCTGGACACTTCACCATGGCTTGTTAGTTTCCCATAACACTGACCATACTTTGTAAATAGTCTCTTCAATAAAATCTTTTCAATCACCACCTTTGAGTGTGTTCTGTTTCCTGTTGGGAATCTCAGCAATACTGTCATGAAGAACAAATGTAAAGCTGATGCATTTTTTAAACTTAAGATGTCTAAACAAAGTGTTCACCTAATAGACGGCCATGTCACATTTCTCCAGAGGTGTGCTGAGGAATACAGCAAAATAATTGCAAAAGGAATGTAAAAATAGGTTCCCTAGGGCTAAAGAAGAACTTAAATGAGATCACAGCTAGTTGAAGAGGCTTAGAAAAGCTTCTAGAGAAAAGTGAGGCTTCCTTCTTGAAGAATAGAGAGGATTAAAATGTTTTCCTAATATTACCCAATGGGCAAGAAAACTTTTCTTGTATATTGAAGTTGTAGCTAAGCAGTAAAGTTGAAAATTGTGAAAAACATATGCTGTTAAAGAGAGAAATTTGGAGGGACGATAATTTACTAAAGCTTCTTAAATGGAACTGAGTAAGACAGAAGAATGAAAGCAAGAGAGGAAAGGAAGAGAGGGACCTTCCAAAATCAGCTAAATGTATCAAATGGTAAAGTGTTTCATCAAGTCACTCAAGCTGGAATATATTTTTATATCAATAACTTCATTACTAATAGGGTAAAACTATACAATTAAATTGTTCCTTTTTTCACTTATCTCTTATTTATGCCTACTATCAGGGATTTTTATAGCTAAGATTTAGATGTTCATAAATTATTTTACAATTTTGGGGATATATAAAGAAAAAATTATATATATATTTAAAGTTACTTATCCTTTTTTCCTTTTATCTATGGAGAGTCAAATTTAAATATCTAGTATAAGCATAATTTCAATAATAAATAGAAACTGCTATTACCATTGTTGGAAAGAAGTTAAAAAATTAAATTGCAATCTTGCAATAAATCGCAAACATCAGAGGGTATTCATCCGAGAATTTAGAATGAAGACAACAGTTGTACAACCAAAGGGAACTGGTAATTTGTCATTAAAACAGCTATTTTAGGAGGCGACTGACTCAAAATTGGACTCATCTCCTAAGAGAGAGCTAATGGAATTCCAGGACTGGGTCTGGATTATTGCCCAATCAATCTGACTTACACTCTAAGAAAAGTTACTAAACAAATCATTAAAGATTATTAAAATCAATCTTCAGACAAGGAACAAAGCCAAAATAAAACCTTAGTTTGTTGAGGAAGTTAATGCACAGTACGTGTTGTGTGTGTCTGGAGAGTGTATATGTTAACAACCCAACTTCATTGCATATTAGAAACATTGCTAGGAAGATTTTGTTTACTTATTTTTAAGAAGTGTGTTTTGTCCTGGTCTGGGTTGAAAAACAGGGAAGATAAAAGATAAACACTAAGAATGTCTAGTGAATACACTTCTCCCTCTTTATTCTATGTTCGACTTCTCCTTTGGGGGCAAAGATAAAAATAGACATCATCAAGCAAGATGTAGAAATACTAAATGTAATCCTGGACCAAATTCTGTGATAAACAGAATGCATTCCTAATTTTCATATGTTAGAGAAGGATATAAACCAAATATTTTGTTCTTCCTTTGTTGCACCTCTCCAATTAGTACAGATTTCTGTGTGGCCATGTGGTCCTATAAGGTGCAAATCCAGAGAGATTTTAGATAACGGGGTTTGCAAAGTCATCCTATCTACGTCTGGTATCTATTTGCATAATGTTTGGCTGAAGGAGGAGGAGGAACCAATGCGAAAAAGAGGAGGAAAATGAAGATGGTTCAAAGCCTGAGCCTGTCCACCCTCACAGACCGGGTTTTAGTTTCTGAAGAACAAGAGACAACATACACAAGCCAAAGAGATTTTTGGAGACGCAACATTATTCAATAATACTGGAGAGTTTGGGTGGAATAAAGCAGAGCCCCTACAATGGAGTCAGGAAAGAGAAAAAGTTATGACACTTTGCTGTGTGTCTCCAGGAGAGGAAACCCGCTGGAGATTAGCATTTTTCCCAAAGGACCAGTAGATAGCCAGGAGAATCTGCAGATCTGAACTCAGAGTAGAATTCTGGAAATACGAAAGATGTTTATGTGATAGCTCCAAGGGATGATTAAAATGACAAGAAGCAGAAGAGGTAATATTCGCCTAAAGCTTTCTCTGGAATCAATACAATTATTATTCTGAAATAATAACAAACATTAAAGAAAAAATAATGAAATTATTCATGTTACATCATTAAAGATGAAAAATGTGTTTTCTGTAAATAGTCTTAATGAAGTATTGTGTGGATTTATAATCATGGTTTCCCACATTTCTCAAAATATGCTTCAGCTGAGAAAAGCATTCCCATTAAATAGTTCATTAAATTTATTTCACCCATTACAGAAATATGATTTTCATGACAAATTAAATTACAACTATTTTCTTTTTCCTTCAAGAAAGATAAATGAATATGAATTCTTAATTCTTATATCACATATAAATTAACACTAGTACCTATACAAATCACTACAACAGAACAGTTACATGAATACAGGTGAAACTCAAACATCAAACAATAAAATGGCATCAGAAAATTATCTGCATATTATTAACTTTCTAGAAATTAAAATTTAAATATAATGCTATTCTTTAGGATTCTAAAGGAGTACTTTTCAGTACCTACTAACTGTTATATTAGGACCCATTGTGTTTGAGATACTAAGAATATTAAGGTGTCTAAGAAATACCCATGTTATTTGAGACGCAAAAAGTCATGAGGCTTGCTGAGGAAAACTGCGTTAGCCAGATAAGATGAAGCTCTGAATTAAGACAATGGAGAATGTAAGATGGAAAAAAAGGCATAAGTTAAATGGATGAACTAGGAAGAATATGTAGAATGAGAACAGAAAAAGCATAACAAAGAAGGCTGAGGCTCACCAAAGCATGGCGGTGGGGTGGGGGTTTGTGGGGAGTGAAAAAGTGGAAGCAAAGGGGCATCAGAAGGAAGTGAGAAGAGAGGCACTGGGAAGATTAATTCGTGTTAAGGAAGCAGAGTTTCAAAAAAAAAAGAAAAAGGAAAAGTTAACAGGAAAACATGCTACAGAAAAATCCCAGTTCCTCTACATTTAATACACAATTAAAATTACTGCATTTACAGAAGTAAAGAATTTAATGGGATAAGTGAAATAAAATCGTGTATTAAACACAAACAAAATGCTGTAAAGGAACCAAGTCCACGAGCTTAGCTCCTAGGAAACTAGGGGAGACACTCAGGACTGCATTTTCAGGAGAATGAGGACAGGGAAAGGCCTAATGGCAACGTGTTGAGAAAGAGAGAAAACGAGGAGAGGGTTAGGATTAACTTACCTAACTAGGTCAGGTAAAGATGCATGGTCACTGATTGTTATTAAATACTGAAAATGTATGCAAGGAGGGCATTGAAAGGGAGGGATGGGAAGGAAAAAAGAATGAACTTGAATGAAGTCAGGGTTAGAAATAAGGAAAAGAAGAACTGATGGAGTCTACTTTCCTTGGGAATAGTGAGAAATGTGATCTGCCAATAATTGAACAGAGTAGCTAGAGGGCCTCTGAAGACTGGTGATGATTTAAAATTTGCTGTGGATAATCTAAAACAGTGCTAAATGGAGATAAATAAAACAATTACCAATGCACATTAAAAATTCAACCCTTGATGTTTGAAAGAGTTTGGAAACTAAGTCTCTAACTGTGTCTATCGCCTGCATTTGTCAATTTTTAGTGATACTTGATATACATATATGAATAAAAATATACGCAAGAATAAAGAAGACTAAAAGTTAGCTTGAAATACAAATGGGACATTGACAGGAATTGTTCAGAAAAAAAAACAACAGACTAGAGAAATGACTGGACTACTGAGTATTTCAAAGTGATTGACTAATCGTAGGATTCTGACTGCATAGGAAAGGATTTAGAGGTATGAAAAACAGAAAGGAGTGGACAGACTTGAAGATTTGGTGCAGCTGAAGAAAATATTTAATTGAGTAAAACAGTGGGAGATTTAAAGTTATAGAGAATACGAAGGAGAAAAAGAGAAATTTGGGCTTTAGATATAAGAGAGCAGAGAATTTCTGAAAGGTGGAGGCAGTGGTGGCATAGTATTGAAATCTCCTTGCATGCTCTGATAAATACCAACTGGGCAACTAGAGAGCAAATCTAAAACCACTAGGAAACATTTACAACAAAACTAGGTGACAAAGATTATCTAAAGATCACAAAACGTAAGATGTGGTGACCTGTCTGGTGTCAGCAACTGTTCAGGATGAAGAGGAGAGAAGCAATGGGGTGTCTAATAAATGTAAAAACAGCAGAACCCCAAAATAGTCAAATAGTATCCAATGGAAACCAATTTGAGACCAACCAGTTGAAAATGAGAGTTTTCCTGATCCAGCAGCAGGTGGGTCCAGAGCATCCACAGAAGGTTCTGAAGAGCAACGCAGCCCTATAACCTCTCAGAACTAACTGGTCAGGGTTTCCTTTCAAGGCAGAGTATCAGACTGAAGAAAAACTACCAAGACTGGAATCAAAATTAGAACTGAAAAGTAAAAATAAAAACAAGGAAAGAAAAGTAAAAATGAAAATCAGAGAAAGGATGAAAGCCAGGAAATCACAAAAGCAATATACCATATTGCTCTACTTGATTAAAAAATAGAATAAGGAGGGGCCGGCCCAGTGGTGCAGCAGTTAAGTGCACCTGTTCTGCTTCGGTGGCCCAGGGTTCACTGGTTCAGATCCCAGGTGCGGACATGGCACTGCTTGGCAAGCCATGCTGTGGCAGGCATCCCACATACAAGGTAGAGGAAGATGGGCTTGGGTCTTAGTGCAGGGCTAATCTTCCTCAAAAAAAGAAGAAAAAAGGGAATAAATAGAATAGAGAACGATGTGAATTTAGAAAACATGCATGAACCATGTCTCCTTCTAAAACTTCAGAAAAATATGAATTCATATATAAATGAGCAACAAAAAAGGATTAAAGTCAAATCTCATTCAGTTATTATAACTCAAAAAAAGAATACATACACAGGAGGTGAAGGCAAGCACTTACGTGGTGACAGTCAAGAAATAATGTACAACTGAAATCTCACATTGATGTAAACTATTATGAACTCAATTTATGAACTCAATTAAAAAAAAAAGAATACATATTCATATAAGGCTCCTACAAACAATAAAACCATGCCAGAAACATATGGCCACAAAACATATCAAAATTGTATTTTACTACCCCAAATAACCTAAAAGATAGTGATAAAATTATATTAGAGTTGCAGATAAATCAGAATTAGAAAAATTCAGAAATAAGGTTTTTAAAACTAAGGAAAGAATTAAAAATTTAAAAAATCATTTCATAAATTTAGACTAATCTAGAAAAAAATTAAAAAGACAAATTAGTACAATAGATAGTGCCTGAAGAAAACTAGAAGGTAAAAATGAAACCTTTAAAACAGGTCAGAAACAATTGAAAAAAATGAAATGAAATACAATTTAATAGAAGTAATAAATAATGAAGCTATGTAAAGAAGATCCAAATGGAATGATTAGGTTCCCTGAAGAAGAAAACCAAAAGCAACAGAATAGAATAAATATTAAAAATTATAATTCCAGAAAATTTTCTTGAAATTTTAAAAAGAAAGCAACTGAACCTGATACATATTGAAAGTGCAAACTATGTACCTGAGAATAGCAACCCCAAAGTCAACATTAAAAATATGTCTAATAACATTACAGAACTTTAAATTAAGGAAAAAAGTCCCTTGGACATCTTGTCAAGAGTTTCTTAGGAGGGAAAGAAAATGACATTATCATCAGGCTTTTCAACAGCAACACTTTATACCAGAAGAAAATGTAGTAATCTATTTCAGATACTGAAGAAAGGAAAATGTGAGCCAAGGATTTCATATCCAGCAAAATTTTCAAGCATAAAGGCCATTAATCAAACTGTTATTAACACATAAGAACTCAACATATAAGCACTTCCAGAAGAATCCCTTGGGAGAAGTAGTGTGGGATGACCAAAATGAGTAATGAGTCATTGAGATAAGAACTGGTAGTTACGTGCAGAGCTTGGTCTCCACAAAAGTTAAAAAGTAGAAAATATACTGTATAATGCCTGCAAGCTCTGACAACATAGGTAAAATACAACTTTTAAAAATAATGTGCGGATAAGGGAAGAGTACAAGACTTCTTTTTACTTATTTTTTTTCCTGTCTGCAATAGTCATACTACTGAGTAGTATTAGAATTGTTATTCTAAGACTATTGCATATGTAATTTGGGATAAAGCAAGTAAGTAAGTATAAGGATGTACTCATTTTCTAATGCTGCATAACAAATTGCCACAAAAGTAGAGTAGCTTAAAACAATGCACATTATCTCAGTTTCTATGGATCAGAAGTCCAGGCAGGGCTTAATGGGATCCTCTGCTTAGGGTCTCATAACACTGCAATAAGATGTTGGCCATAGCTGGGTTCTGATTTTGAAGGCTCGATTAGGAAAGGATCCTCTTATACAGTCATGTGGTTGTAGCAGCATTCATTTCTTTGCAGCCACAAAACCGGTAGCTTCAAGGATATTTTTCCTGTCAGCCAGAGACGACCTTCAGCTTCTAGAGGCCAAGTGAAGTTCCCAGAAGCCATCCAGTGTTCCATGTCATGTGGATTCCCCAACATGGTCATTTATGTAATCAAGCCAGTAAGAGAGTCTCTAAAGTCAGTCAGTTAACAAGATGGTATTTTATGTTACATCATACAATCACAGAAGTGACATCCCATCACCTTGGCCACATTCTACTGATAAGAAGCAAGTCTCACAATCAAGGAAAAGGGATTATAAGAGGATGAATAACAGAAGGCAAGGTCATCGGGGATCATGCTAAAATCTGTTTACCATATGGGATAGTATTGGAGAACCAGGGTTTGTGGTGTGGATGTTATATGAATGTAATATAGAGCAAGTAAAGGAAAAATCTCACGGTCCTCATTTGAATTGAGGGTATCAGTGGGAACGCATGAGATGTTTATGCCTCAGTACTCTGTACTCTGTCCAGTGTGCTTGTCCACTAAAAAGTCCCAGAAACAACGACCACACATGGGGATCCCTGGGACCAAGACTGTAGTACTGTACACTTCTTCCATTAAAATAACTCAGAGCTTATTGGACAAGTGGCACATTTTGGGGTAGAAAATCAACAAGATAACTATGGAACACTGGAATTCTTGCCACAGCAGATAATGAGGAAGTTATCAAAGACTACTAAGGCGATGTCAAAAGAACTCAAGAACCAACATACAAACTGAACAAACTCTCACTGGCTTAAGATAGAATAATTTGTGCTCAAGAAGGGCGAAAATTGTAATGTAGTAAATCCCTCGAATATATTTTAATCCAAGAGTTCATAGAGATACTTTAAAATAAACAAATTTGCCAACTTTGACAAATGATAGGGAGTAAATGCACTTTCTTGAAAACTGTTATATAAAGTGAAAGAATCAAGCGTGTATTCTGCCAAATAGTAGATAAGTAGAAGCGTTTATTTATAATACAATTTCAGCTAATAAACAAAAAGCATTGATAGATTTGGGAAATTACCCATTTGCATCTGCCAGTGAATTAATAGATTCAGACACTGGGTATTGACAATTGCTGACATCATAAAAACAAGGACCACATCACTACACGGTAGGTATGTGCAAAATAAAGGGGTCAGAGGAACATGTTGGACTCTACCAGAAGCACACAAGCAGCAAAATTAGAAACTCTACTGGTCAAACAGTCCTCCTCAACAATGAAATTCTAAGGAAAAGATAGGGATGGAAAGGGAACGAAAAATGGACAAGGTTTGCAGAATTAACATTTAAGTGATAACACCATGAAGAACTGCCAAGAAGCGGTAAGTGTAAAATAAATAAAAATTACTACAAAAGTCAGAACAGCAGCTAATTTTGGTGGGAGGCAGGTGGTTTTGATTGGAATGGGGTACATGGAGAGACTCTAGCAAAATTCTGTTTCGGATGCTGAGTGGTAAGTACAGGGTTCCAGTCTTATAATAATTCATTCAGCTATATATTTGTTTTGCATAGTTTTCTATATCTGTTTTATTTCACTCTTTGCAGTGATTATGTGTGTGTGATGTGTAGGTAAAAGTTTTAATAAAAAGAGGGGGGGTAGTTCTGGGTTTAGGGAAAATCTACACCGAGGCTGCTGATGAGTTCTGCGGTAGAGTAAACGACGACGGGCAAGGAACTGTGAAGCCTTCATGTGGACTGGGGCATCCACATGGAGGAAAATGTCTCCCAGAACCATGGCGGACTTCAAAGTGCAGAACGAAACTCCTCTAGGTACAAAAGGCCTCAGCAACTGTACGGAAGATGCCTAGCGTTGGCAGATGACGGTGGGAGAGGTGAAGAAATGACAGTAGAGCAAAGACAACAACAAAAACAAGAGTAAAATGGAGGAATCAGAAAATTCTTTTAAAAATAACTTGGGACTTGAGTAGATATCAACAAGAACTATTTCAGGAAATAGCTCCTTAACTGTCTTCAAGAAATTAATTCCTGAAAAGGTTAGGAATTTTTAATAGGATCATAAACTTCTTCTCATAGCTTCTAGTCTTGAGGCCCTAAGAGTACTTGGTTCTAAAGACAGATATTCTTTATTTAGCTCAAGAAAGCAAAAGAAATTAACAATCATTATCAACCAATATATATTAGTCAACAACTCTGTGCTTGGCATTATATTGGCAGATAATTCAATGGCAAAGCAAATCTCCTTTTGCTGCATAAACTGCATAATGGAGCAGTGCTATATCAGCCAGTAACAATGCAATGCTGTATCCACTAGTAACCCCCAGTGGCTACAGGAAAGCTATTGTTTAACATTTACTGAGTACCAGTCATGCATGATGCTCCGAAGAGACCTAATGTGTTTGTGCGCCAGAGAGAACAGAGGTACCATTTTTATTATCCAAGAGTCTGATTTTAAAAGAAATAGAAGCTACTAAACTCAAATTCACACTGCAAATGTTAGGCTGCATTTAAATAGAAATTTTCTCCAAGGAACTCAAAGTTCTATGTTACAGACTTCAATTTTACTTCAAACTCACGTAAATGAAGGGGCAAACATCATTATATTGTTGAGGTATATTTAGGTACATGATTTTGGCAAGTGTCACAAGGAAGACTGACCAATAAGCACTTTAAATACTACTCAGTGGGGTTAGAATGGCAGGTCCTCCTGTGAGAAATAAAGTTACCACAGGCATAATACCATTCCCACAACGTATGGGTGACACAGTGATTGGGAATGGCGGAACATGTCACATCCTTCATTGAAAGTCAGCTGCTGCTCCGCCATGGAGAACACAGCTGCAATTCCATCTAGGGGCCTATTTGGATGACTGGGGAGCACAGCATCCTTCTAAAAGGACGAGCACTGTCACAGCCCCCATCTCACTCATTTAAGTTATGCCACCACGGTGGGGACCTTAAGAATATGTTCATAAAACCTTAGAGCTAGAACTGGCCTCAAAGGTCACTGAGTTCATACATATAGCTGCTAATAATATAATTGTATGAGAGTACTCTACATTTTTTCAGTTAGGTTGTATAACATACATAATTATAATTTTCTAATAATTTTAGCATGAAATTATCAATATTTAATTATCTTGCTGCTACTCATGAGAAAAATAAAAGTAATAGTAATTTAAAAGTCTAATTCCCTTGACATTTAGAAGAAAGTTATCCAATTAATTTACTTAAATAAGTCACTCATTCCACAGTAATGGAAGTTGTTGACATTTTTCAATTTCTTTTCAGTAAACTATAATTTTCTACAATTACTTCATAGTCCATATGATTGCAATTCATGGTTGTAAGCGAGCAGTCAGAATTACCAATTAATAATAGATACTAATTTCTCACCAGAAAAAGAATCAAGATTTACACATCATCTCATGATCATCAGGAGGCAGAACACAAGGTGAAAATTACAGATGTTGAAGCCAGATGACTTGGGCCCAATCCTTTCTCTGCTTCATGAGTCCTTGAACAAATTACTTAACTTCCCTATACTCCCGTTTCTTCACCTACACAGGGAGGTTGATAATAACACTCTGGTTTGCTATGAGGATTATACATAAAATATTAAGGACAGTTCTTAACAATGCTCACTACATATTAATTATCAATTATAATTATTATCCAGGTTCTGGATTCATAAAACCTCAGTAAATCAAGAAGTGTCTGGGTAAATGCACAGGGTAGGATTTTGCAGGCAGCACGCTGCAAAGACAGTATACGATTACCCTGCTGAATCGCTAGGCCTGGTGGGGCTGTTCTCTAGTCACATCCAGTGACACACTTCCTGAAGTCCTGCTTCATGTGTTCTCCAGGGGGTGGTGGCTGTTTTTGTTGTTGTCTGCTGCTCTGTTTCTAGTCAACCTTTACAGTTCCCAGCAACCTGAGACTCCCGTGATCTCTCCCCACAGGTCAGACACAGCGTATTTGGGGTGTGGCCCCTGACACCCCACTGTATAACTCACTCAAATGGCATTCACTGTGCTACAGTAACCACAAAGAGGCCTGCGAAATCATATCCTTGAGAATGATTTGATGGACACAACCTGGAAACAGATAATAACTTTGAGGAATAAAACATCTTCAAATAGGTAATCAGCTTCAAAGGTGTCCTCTCAGCTCCCATTGACATCAGAAAGTATCAGCACAACTGTGTCAAACGCTACACAGAGCAGCGTTACTAGATTCTAAAAAAGTTTCCTATGAAGCTGGAATGGTAAGAACTAATGCATGTTATTTTATTTTATTTTCCCTCTGGCTTCTGCTTGTGGGAAGAATAGATATTTCATGCTAATCAAAATTGTCTACCTGATAGGCGGTAAACAGGAACTCTTCATACTATCTGCTCAATTTCCCTGTGAACCTAAAACTGCTCTAAGAAATGAAATTTATTAATTAAAAAAATCACTTACTTGGTTCAAGGGAGCATAATATTTCATTGTAATTGTAATTCTGCCTCTCCTATTATGTGTTTTCCTAAAACTTTCTTTCTCTGGAATAAATATGAATTTATAAATGACCTTTATCTTAATCACTCTTTTCTGACTCTGATTTATAGGCAAAAGTGAAAAATGCACTGAACAATGAAAGGGCAAAGTAATCATTTAATTTCCATTGCTGAAAAGGAATTCTACTTTTACCAACAATTAGCAGTTAATTTGTAAGATATATGAATGCTAGATAAGGATAGAAAAAAGAATGTCCAGTGTCCTCTCTCTAGCTTTCATTCAGGTGTTAATTTAGATAAAACCACTATGGACCATCAGGTTAATTTTTAAAGGGCTGATGACAAGATTCAGAGAGTTTTATACTACCAGTTTATTTAATATTGAGAAATCAGTGGAAGGATAAGCCATTTTATAGCATTTATCTTTGGGTAAGTAGATGTTTAAATATTTGTATATATCATTCAACTGTGAACAGCTGACAAATTAAGGTCCTCCATCTTTCATTCAGTTACTTAGGCATAAACTACTCAAAAAGCCATAAAGTAACTTTTAACAATATATATCATAAAATATAAGTAAGTGGAGAAACTGCCCTGACCTTAGGTAAAGTAAGATAAAGTCAAGAGAAAGAATAATGTGCAAAACATGAGTCTCAGACAGCTTTACCAAATCCAAGAGTAAAACTTAGAGTTTCTACAGGAATGGATAAGTTTTAGGAAATTCTCTATAAATGCCACTTCCCCCAACTAAGCTTTCGATAAATGTCAAATATGAGTAAGTTTGAGGTTATATCATCTGACAAAAACTTGGAATGCAGATAATCTAGGTTGCTGATTAAGGTCAGATCTACATTTTTTAAACACAGTTAAGAGCTGAGAGTAAGATTGATTCTCTTATTAAAAAAGAAAAATGAACACCCTGATAAGGATCCAAGTCTGAAACAACGACCAGATAACTTCTGTATAGAAGTGGATGGAGAAAGGAATTATCCACAGTTATTGCAAAGATTCTAAAGCCATTCAACAGACTGACAGTCTTCAGTTCTACGCCATAGAGCTCTGGTTTTCTCCAAGATACCCCAGCTATTGCTGAGGATGAAAAGGAGACATAAATGAAACAATTGTATTCACATAGCTCTTTCTGCCAAGAGAGAATTGGGCCAATCATACAATTGTCTATTAAGGCCCCTACTAACTTTATATAAAAAAATAACAAAGATGTTAATATGAATACAAGAAAATGCATGTGTATCTGGTACTATAGTGAACATGGGTAATGGGGGGGGGGGGATAAGGTACTTGCTCAGTTCATCAGAAGGCAGAGTCAAGTCATTAAGGTTCAAATTCAAAAGACATGCTAAAACACACTTTTGTTTTGCCTCTCTGATGTTATCCACACCACACTCACTACTTCCCCCACACCAAAACCAAACCAAACCAAACTGTTCATACAGACCATGATGCTTAAAGAGGATTATTTAACATTTTAGGAAAGCAGATGCTTATATCAAGTTTACACATTTTCTAACACATCAAGTAGAATTCTTGTTCATACTTTAAAAGCCTAGGAAAAGTCAATGAACATCACAAATGAGCGTATGCTTTCCTTGAAAGATTTCTCCTTAGGGTTATAAAGAGTATGACACTGACCAGTAACAGAATAGACACACCCAGTGCTTTCTGTTCCTCACATGGGATATTATCTTGAAAGGCCAGATTTACAAACAATTGAAAAAGAGTTCACGTTCTTAAAATGGAATATAAATAAATATAATAAGGCCCTAATTTGGGGCCAGGGCATTTTAGAGAGTTTTCATATTTAAAACAGAATAAACTGCAGTACAGACGTTCTCTTCTTTCACTCAATAGTAGGTCATGTCACCTATCCCAATGACTCTAACTACTGTCTATGTGCTGTGACTCCACATTTACACCTTTAACAGAAGCTTCTGTTCTGAACTCCACATATGAATTTTCATTTGCCAATGGCCATCTCCAAATTTCATCTTCAAGTATCTAAAATCAACATATCTAAACCAGAACTCACAATCAGCTGAAAATGAGTCTTTCCCAATATTCCCTAATGTAGTAAAAGCTTCTACACTCCACACTCCACGTAGTTATGAAAGTCCAAACTTACAAGTCCTTCTTGAAACATCTCTATTTTGCAGCAATATTCAATCCTGCTGATTTTATCTGTTACATACTTCTAACCTCCTCTCACTTTTATCCATCTCCACCGTCACCATCCTAACCCAGGAACCACCATCTCTTTCCTGATGCACTGGACTGGCCTCCT
This sequence comes from Equus przewalskii, assembly GCF_037783145.1. Classification (NCBI taxonomy): domain Eukaryota; kingdom Metazoa; phylum Chordata; class Mammalia; order Perissodactyla; family Equidae; genus Equus; species Equus przewalskii. Next base: position 55,792,018 of record NC_091849.1, read on the forward strand.
AACCTGTTATGTCACATTCATTCTCTCCTCTTTTAAATCACATGGCTTTCAGTGTAACTACTCTTTAAATAATAAATAATATAGTACTCCCTCACTAAAAATCTTCAGGAGAGTGAAGACTTCAATCTTTAATATAATCCATGAGCTCTGCAATCTCCATCATCTATCTATCTCTAACTTCTCCTTGCACCACACCCTTTATTGCTCTTTGCTCTCCAGCCACACCAGCCTTTGTCCAGTTCCTATCCATTTTCTTGCTTTAGGACCTACACTGCTGTATCTATCAGTCTACCTCATCGTTCCTAGGCTTTGAGAACTTACATCCTTCTCACATTCCAGATGTCAGTTCAAATCTCACTTCCTCAGGGAAGTTACATCTGACTTTCTAGATGAGCCTAGGTCCCTATGAAAATACCCATCAAAACCACTAAAGTTAAATATTTCTATAATAATTTGACTGGGGGCATGATTTTTTGTTTATTTTTCATACTCAGTCTCTAGCTCAGTGCCTGTCATGTAATAGGCACAAAATAAATACTTGTGGACTAAAGAAACAGATGAAGGCTGTTGTGTCACAGCTGTAGATTTTTACACAGACTAAGAAATTGATGAGGATGGAAACTTAGCATTCAGAGCAGTTCCATAGGTTCACAGGCAGAAAATCTCCCTCTAGTGCCTGAAAGAGCATGGAGTTTTTAAAATCATTTTTACAGCAAGAAGAGAACCAGAGCTCATTCATAATGTGGTCTTGGGCGTAAAAGGTTCAGGTAGTTGATAAGGTAGTTGATTTTTACTTATAATGTAGGGAAAATAAAATGTAGGGTATGAAAACCTAGGCATCCACAATCAAAATCATCAACGTATACCTAAGAAAACCCTGTCCTATAAGGTATCATTCTACCTAGATGCAATGAGCAAACTCAGGTTATACCACAAAATACCCATAAGCACATTTGTGAAGTAATGGACTCAAAGGAGGGGAGTGAGCTTGAAACAGACTACATAGGGCATTCTAGGCAACTGCGAGGCCTTGGACTTTTACTGAGTGAATTCGGGGCCTCTGCAGGTTTTGAGCAGAGGAAAGAAACTCTGCACTTGAAAAGATCACTTTGACTGTTTTGTTGTGAATAGATGTAGGCATTCAAGGAAAGAAGCAAGAGGATGAGTTAGGAGGTCACAGCAATAATCCTGGCAAGAGGTGGCAGAGACTCAGACAAGAGTGGCAGCCATAGTCAAATGGCAGGGTTCTTGATCTGCAGTAAAGGCAGAGCAAGCAGGATCTCCTGACTGATGAAAATGGGGTGTGAGAGAAAGAATGATCAACGTTGTTTTCATCTAGCAAATGGAAGAATAAGAAGTAAGGGAAATTTTGGGGGTGGGCAGAAGATCAGGAATTCAGTTTTGAACATATTAACTGAGGGGATGTTCATTTTCATACATGAAAGTTCATCATTAAGGACCTAAACTTCCATGCAAGGACCACCCGACTTTTCCTCTATGTTGCTGCATTATTCTTTATTCCACACATCTTCTAAAAGTCAAAGAAACAGTTATATTAACATCATCTTCTTACTCTCCTCAAACGGCACATACACGGATTACAACTGTACTATGAAATTTACTCATATTAATAGAACTTTTCCCCTGAGTCTGTAAGACTTGAAATGTAAGCAAATGCACTAGTTATGTCATTGTTTCAGGTACTCAGCAACATTCTTTAATTAGAATAACTAAATCAAATTTTTTGCCTATGTTTATTTTTCCAACTACGTTTATAAAATAATAGCAAAGCATTATATTCTAACAGTAATTATTTAATAGGTCCTTAAAATGCAGGCTCCTTTAACCTTGTCAATTAATAAATCTACGAACTTTGAATATAATTAGAGGGATTCTCAAAAACCCATTGCAATATTTAAATATTTATAATTAAGTGATTAATGTATATGTTCCTATTTAATTTACTTTAGAAATATCATCAAAGAATAGATAACAAAAATAAATATATAAAAATACAATTTTTTTCCAAATTTGTCAAATTTTTCCAAAATAATCAGTAACCATTAGAAATAATAATTGAAACAAATAATATTCTAAAGATGTCAGTTAATAGAATAATAACCAAACAAAAAGGCAAAGATAACACAAGTACAAAATAATACTTGACCATTTAAGCTAAATTCATTCACTCAATATTTTTAACCTTTTCCAGTATAATTTAATGAGGTTGTGCACAGAGAAAGACTAGTAATAATATTTTCCATTTTTCTACAAGTAAAAATGAAACTTCTCACTTCCTATAGTTGAAACAATGCAATTTTCAGATATGCCATTTAAGGCCAACTCAAATCAGTAATATTGGGCAAACGTTCAGCTGTTGCATAGCATAAGGAATACCAAAAATAGGTATGAAAATGAAAACATGAAAGGATATACATATTTAGTGGCTCAAATATGGGTTTTCTTACATACTGAACAAAATTGTTTTAGAGGGAAAAGCCCAGTGGAAAATCAGAGTAAAGATGGATGGCTTTTCAAGTTCCAGGCAAGATAGAGAAATCAGGATTGAATTTACCGTCCTGACTGAAACAAGCAAAAATATATCAGAAAAAAAAAATACATGAAGAGAAAAAAAAAATCACTTTTCAAGACATTCCTAATTAGGTAATGAAGGAAAGCTCCCTAAGAAATAGAAAGTAAATGAGGCGAAGCCTAAGTTTTCCCCAGTTTACTGCTGGAACGTGTTTCTAGGGAGTAGGGTAGGGAGGGGAACCCAAGGCAGAAGGCAGTGCATTTCCTGAGTTTAAGAGACAAAGCTCAGAGTCCAGGGAGACCAAGGAAGCTAGAATTCACGTGAGAGCACTGGAGAAGAGGAGGCTGTAGCAAAAGAGAAGACCAGAGATCTGCAGAGGCCTCCCCTCAAGGATTCAGCACAACACTGACTAGCAGATGAATGTGAGGAAGCTATCTGAGGTCAGGAAAAGAACCACCTGAAAGGATTAGGGGAAACAGTGCCTAGCACTCACACAGGGCTGAGAATAGTGCTTGTTCTCATGAATCAGCTTGGAATAACTAAGAACTCACACGTACGGGATACAATACTCAGGAAAGTCGTGCCTCAGTAGTGGAGAATAATTAGACTGAGCACTGCTCCAAGACTGGTTAACACACCATTAAACCAAGATCTGAAAGAATCAAACTGTCTCCAAATGGCTCAACTGCAGTTCAGAAAAAAAGCTCCAGGATACTTACAGCACTACAAAACTATCCAACACCCAACAAGGTTAAATTTATAATCCATCCAAAAATTACCAGGCATGCAAAAAAGCAAGAAGGCATCATCCATTATGAGGATAACTGCCAATCAAAGGAAACGGACTCAAAACTAACACAGATACACTCAACAGACAAGGACATGAAAACAGTTATCACACTGTATTCCATATGTTCAAAAAGTTAGCGACATAGAAGATTTTAAAAAGACCCAAATATCTTCGAGAGCTGAAAACTAAAATATCTGAGATGAAAAATACACTGAATGGTTTGAGCGACAGATTAAATATTGCAGAGCAAAAAATTAGTGAACTTGAAGACATAGCAATAGAAACTACCTAAAATGAAATATAGCAAGAAAAAAATTAAAAATAAATTAAAAGAGTATCAGAACTGTGGACAACTTCAAGAGCCCAAATATTCATGTAATTGAAGTACCCATGGTGGAAAAAAAAACTTGAAAGATGTTATTTTTCCAAATCTGTCAAAACTATAAACCCAAAATGCTTGGTCATTGCTCACCAAGCACCAAAACGTGAAGAAAACCACACCAAAGTACAGCATAACTGAATTGCTGAAACCAACAATACAGAGAAAAATTTTTAAACTGCCATAGAATAAAGACGTGCTGGAACAAACAATAAGGATAACAGCACATTTCTTATCAGAAATAATTCAAGTGAGAAGAGAGTGAAGTAAGATTTTCAAAAGTATTGAAAGAAACAAAACTGTCAACCCATAATTATATACAGTGAAACATCTATTAAAAATGCAAATGAAATAAAGTCATTTGAGACATAGTGAAAATATTCATCAACAGTAGATCTTTGTTATCAGAAATGTAAAAGATGCATTTCAGGCAAAAGAAAACTGATACTAAAGGGAAAGAGAGATCTACATAAAGGAACAAAGAATGCTGGAAATAGTAGCCATATAGGAGAATACATAAGACTTTTATTATTTATATCACTTTAAAAAACAATTGATTGCTTAAACAAAATATTCTAAGTGCAGAAAATTAGTAAAATAACAAAAGACAAACAAAACTATCAACCACTTTGACATAATTGAAGTCTTCAGAACATTCTATCCAACAACAGCACATACATATTCTTCCCAAGTATACATGGAAAATCTACCAAGATGGAACACAGTCTATTTTTCAAGTCTCATTAAATTTAAAAATGATTCAAGTCATTCAAAGTATGTTCTGTAACTAAAGTGGCATTAAACTGGGTATCAGTAACAGATATCTTGATTATCCCCAAGTATCTGAAAAGTAAATAGCACACTTCTATGTAACATATGGGCCAAAATACAATCCAAAGAGAAATAAGAAAGCATTCAAAACTGAATGAAAATAAAACTCAATAAAACAAGATCTGTGGGGTCTCAAGAAAGCAATCCTAAAGGGGAACTGACATCAGCATGTGCCTTTATTAGAAAAGAAAGGTGTCAGTTCAATGACCTGAGGTTCCAACTTGAGAAATTGGAAAAAGAAGAGCAAATTAAATCCACAGTAAGCAGAAAAAAAAGTCAGAGTGGAAATAAATGAAAAGGCAAGGAAAAAATCATAATACAGCAAAATCAATGAAACAAATAGGTTGTTCTTGTTGAAGATAAAACAAGTGATAAGCCTATAGACCGAATGGTCAGGGAAAAAGAGAAAAGATGTACACTGTGAATAACAGGGATAAAAAAAGTGACATTGTTACAGAATCTAGAGATATTTGAAGGAAAATAAGAGACTATCATAAACAATGCTGTGCCTATAAATTTGACAACATAGAAGAAATGGACAAATTCCTTGGAAAACAAACTACCAAATTTTATCAAGAAGAAAACGATAATTTGTATAGTCCTATAACGATTAAAAATTGATTTGGGGTTAAAATTTTTCTCATAAATAAAACCCTAAGTCAAGATGACTTTACTAGTGAATTCTATCAAACAGTTACGGAAGAAATAATGCTAATTACACACAAACTCTTCCAGAAAATTGAAGAGGAATAAATAATTCCCAACTCATTCAATCAGGCCAGCTTTACCCTGATACCATCAACAAACAAAAATATTATAGAAAACTATAAATCAATATGCCTCATGAACATAAACTCAAAAATTCTAAACAATATTTTAGTTAATAGGAACCAAAATTATATAGAAAGAATAACCAAAGGTCATTTATTCCAGTAATGCAAGGTTGTTCTAACATGTGAAAATTAATCAATGTAATTCATTATATTAATAATCTAAAAAGAGAGAGACTACGTAACCATTCCAGTCATCTCATCAAGATAAATGAAAAAACATTTGATAAATCCAATATCCATTCCAGGTAAAAAATGATCACACAACCAGGAAGAGGAAGAAAATTCCCTAGTTTTATAAAAGGCATCTTCCAAAATCCTACAGCTAATATTACACTCAATGGAGTAAGATATGGTACAAGGATGTCTGGTTTTATGACTTCCACTCAGTCTTGTACTGGAGGTTCTAGTCACTGAGATCAGGCAAGAAAAAGAAACAAAAGGCATCCAAAATTGAAAACAGAAGTAAAACCCTCTTTATTCACAGATGACCAATTATATAGAAAATCCAATGGAATCTACAAAGCAGTGGCTAGTAGGTGAGATTAGCAAGGTTACAGGATGTAAGATCAAGATACCAAAAGAATCATATTTGTATAGTGGTAAGGAACAATAGGAAATTCAAATTTAAAATAGCATCCAAAAATATGAAGCAGATGTAACTTTGACAAAATACTCAGAGAACTAAAAGTACTGCTGAGGAAAATTAAAGAAGGATTAAATAAATGAAGAGATATACTGTGTTCAGGAATCAGAAGACTCAGTACTGTTAAGATGTCAATTTTTCCCAAATCCTACACTATCTACATTCGTCTACAGATTCAATGTAATCCCAATTAAAACTCCAACAGTCTTTTTTAAAAAGAAATTAACAACTGGATTTTAAAATTCATATGGAAATTCAAAGGAAAAAAAAAGTTGGAGGAGTAAGACGACTTATTTTAGGCTTATTATAAATACAGACAAGTAAATCAATAGAACAAAACAGAGAATCCAGGAATAAATCTACGCATACATAGACAAGCACTTTTTCAACAAAGGTTTAAAGTTAATTTAGTGGAGCAAAGATAGTCTTTTCAATAAATGGTGATGGAAACATTTGATGTCTAGACTCAAGAAAATGGAGATGAAGGAAGAAGACAGAAGGAGGAAGAGGGAGCGGAAGAGAAAAAGGAAGGAAGAAAGGGACAAAGGAAACAAAATGAAAAAAATAATTTCCATCGAAACTTCACATCACATTTAGAAAGTAACTAAAAATGGATCACAAACTGTACTATAAAATCTAAAACTTTAAAATTTCTAGAAGAAAACATATCAGAAAACCTTTGTGACCTTGAGTTAGGAAGATTTCTGAGATATGAAACCAAAAGCAAGTTCCATAAAAGGAAGCATTGAGACATTGATAAATTGGATTTCATCAAAATTAATTTTCTGCTCTTCAGAAGACACTAATGTAAGAGGAGTAAAAAGATAAGTCACGGACCAGGAGAACATATGTTCAAAGCATATATCTAATAAGAGACTTCACTCCAGAATAACAAAGAAAATTCAAAATTCAATAATGAGAAAGCAATACAATTTAAGAAACAGGCAAAACATCTGAACAGATGGTCATCACAAAACAAGCATAGGAAAAGATGTTCTATATCAATAGTCACAAGGGAATTGCAAATTAAAACCACAATGTGACACTACTGCCTACTGAGTAGAATGGTTAAAATGTAAAAGAAGGACCATAACAATCGTTGCTGATGACATGGAGGAACTTCACGACACTGCTGATAGAAATATAAAATGATACAACCATGCTGGAAAATTATTTGCCGATTTCAAAAATGTCAACGTACACCTACCATATGATCCCGCCGCTGAAATCTTTCCTAATTATCCAAGAGAAGTCAATGCCTGTGCCCATCCAAAGACTTGCACACTAATCTCCACAGTAGCTTTAGTTGTAACAGCCAAATCTAGACAACCCAAATGTTCACCAGTAAGTCAATGAATGAACAATCTGTGATATATCCATACAACAAAGTGCTACCCCACAATAAGGAATGATTTATTTACACACAATAGAAGACAAATGAATCTCAAAATAATTATCTTGAGTGAAAGAAGCCCTCCTCCCCCGCAAAAAAACCCCATAGAGTGTATGATTTTATTTATAAAGTTTCAAGGATACGCAAACTCTAGTAACTGAAAGCAGTACAGTAGCTGCCTAGTGATGAAGGGAAGTAGTGAGAGGTAGGAGTGAGGGACCACAATGGAAACTTATGGACAGGAAAACTGGGGGGTTGAAGGTCATTATCTTGATTTTAGTGATGATTTCACTGGTGTACACATACGTAAAAACTTAAGTTGTACATGTTATATAGGTACAGTTTGTTGTATGTATGTCAGTTTTGCCTCAATAAAACAGTTTAAAAGAAAAAATGTAAAGCACATTTTTTAACAGCCCACTGCACTAAAGTTTGAGTGTTAAAACTTAGGACTTGCTTTTAAGTATAGTGGATCTTTGTAATAACTTCATTAAATATATGAAGTATTCTATTTTGCTAAGCTAAGCTATTTTTCTGCGGCTACAGAACTATAGCAATTGCTCACAATTTGCGACAACCAAATTGAGAACCAGACCAGTTACTGCCATTTAATTCTATTTTTCAGACAATATACTTTGCAGATATTTTATGCTTCTTTAGAAGTTAAAGTATCCACATGTACACCTAGAATCCACAGCTAGATCTATGTTTATTACCATTAGGAAAAAATGTGCAATGTATTAACACTTCCCCTAAATAATCATCTGATGGTCCAACAAGTATTCTGTGAAACTAGATAGTATGTTTAGGCAATTCAGAAACTTGAGATCCTACACCTAATTTATCTTTAGTAAGTCAGATGATTTATTACAGTGGTTCTCAAACTTCAGCTGCATCAGATTCAACTGGAGAGTTTGATAAAAAACAGATTGCCAGATGACAACCACAGAGTTTCTGTGCAGGAGGTCTGACCTGGGTCCAGAGAATTTGCTTTTCTAAAATGTTTCCAGGTAAAACTCATGCTACTGACTCAGGAATGATACTTTGAGAATGAATGATTTATTATAAATCATTTTGTAAATGCTATGTGAATAATTAAGAATATATATTAAATCTGGGAAGTAATAAAGACAGGTTCCTCAAGAGAAAAAAAAAATACTCCTCAGGAAACACCTATTATTCACTTTAAATCTCACAATTTAAAATGTGAAAGTGTGTAGGTAAACTGAGCTAGCACTCCCAAACTTGGCATAGACACTTGCAATATTTCTTCACAAAACTGGAAAAAATAATTCTATAAACCCCAAATCTGATGGATTTCCCTAATTAATGAAAGAGACATATTATAGCAACTTTGATTGGGCAAATGATTACTGTGTGTTTGAGCATTCCTGTGGCCTGAGTTGTCTATAGCTCTACCCTAAGAATATTAAAATATCACAGTGGAGCAACAGAACCAGAAGAAACCCTTTGGGCACACAAGATTCAGGCAACAGTGAATAAATAGGGCATCTCCACTGGGATTTACACACCAGCAAATCTGTGCACTGAGTTTCCATGAGGAAGAGAGTAAAATAGAAGACGGAAACTTAAATAGAAAAAGGTAAGAAAATCAACCCCATATCTTATACAATGATGCTTTCCAAAAATGAAGAGTTACATAACGAAAGCGTGGTAGCAAAACCTAATAAAGATGCTAAATTACTCTGTAAGCTTCCCGGATATTTTTATCTCACTAACATAGACTACTTTGCGGTCACAAGAATGACTGCCCACCAAAAAGTTCAGCAGATTTGCCTTTAGCAAAATGGTGCAATACAAATATTTTTAGAATAACAGAGCAGCCAGCACATCAAAATTATCTTTCACGAGAGAATGTCCCTGGAATTCTCATATAAGTTGAAATATTTCACAGAAAAACTAAAACATGAGCCAAAGTTGTGATGGTTATTTCTATATCCATCCATTTATCCATCTATCCACCCACGCACCCACCTACCTATCTATATAGTTAGCTATCATTTCTTCTTAAATACCATTTATTTCTAATATATGGCATCCAAAATGCTTTGAGGTTATTTGATTGAAGCAAATGAAGCTGTCCAGTGGATGGATTGCCTCAAATATCTCATTTGGGCTTTAATCCAAGGGAACTGTACCCCTACAAGAGTGGTACATTACATACTAAACCTAGAAGAATCCTATAAAAAGGAATGGACATTCCTTACACACACATTATTTCATTCTGTTTCTGGTTCTATTTGAGCAAATATTTCATGGAATATACTGACTTCTATATAAACTCAGGGTAACCAAGATCTAAAATTAAAGAGAAAAGGGCAAACTGTTACAGTCAGATTTGAATTGCGACTGAGAGGTGAGAATATAATTTTTAATGTGGTTAAATATATACATTTATATTTATGAATCCCTGAGAGGACCTGAATTATAAAATGTTAATTTGACTTATTTCACTTAGCATAATACCCTCAAGGTCCATCCATGTTGTCACATATGGCCGGATTTCATCATTTCTTATGGCTGAGTAGTATTCCATTGTGTATAAATATCACATCTTCTTTATCCATTCGTCCCTTGATGGGCACCTAGGTTGCTTCCAAGTCTTGGCTATTGTGTATAATGCTGCAATGAACATAGGGGTGCATGTACCTTTATGCCTTTGTGTTTTCAAGTTCTTTGGATAAATACCCAGCAGTGGGATAGCTGGATCATATGGTAGATCTATCCTTAATTTTCTGAGGATACTCCATCCTGCTTTCCATAGTGGCTGCACCAGTTTGCACTCTCACCAGCAGTGTACAAGGGTTCCCTTCTCTCCACATCCTCTCCAACACTCATTGTTTCCTGTCTTGTTAATCATAGCCATTCTGACCGGAGTGAGGTGATATCTCATTGTAGTTTTGAGGGAGAAAGTCAAATAGCATATGATCTTACTCATAAGTAGAAGATAAAAACAACAACAAACAAACACATAACAACAGAGATTGGATTGGTGGTTACCATAGGGGAAGGGGGAAGAGGGGAGGGCAAAAGGAAGGATTAGGCACACGTGTGGTGATGGACTGTAATTAGTTTCTGGGTGGTGAACATTATATAATCTACACAGAATTTGAAATGTATTATGATGTACATCTGAAAGCTATATAACGTTATTATCCAATTTTAGTGCAATAAAAAATAAAAATTTAAAACTTTAAAAAAATGTTAATTTGGAATGACAGTTTTAGAGACATATTTAGGTTTAATATTAAAAAAAGAATAATATAATAAAATACTGCTTTGCTTTGTTCCAAACTCTTTCAGAGAATCACAGCAGGTCATTTTTAGTGGAGATAACAAACCTCATCCTTTCATATTTCTCCAAATACTATTTTTAAAAAAATTACACAGCTTCTGTGTTCATAACTAGGGAATACTGCAGACACTTGACTCTCTCTAGGGACTTTTAAAAATGCGTGAAATACCTTAGATATTTGGTGTTTATCAGTTGAGAAAAGCTACCTGACAAGTTAGCAGGAAGAAAGCAGAGAATTGACAAGATATATTCACTAACAGGGAATTTGCAAATCCCAAACTCTAACACGATCACAATTTATACATCTAGTAATGACTCTCAGGAGCTGGCAAGATTCTCACTCTGTGGAGCATCATGGTTAAATAAGACATCCTTCATCGTATCTCCTCTTAAGAACAACAATCTGGTACCCATCCATGAACAAAAGTGTCTTTGTGGGAGCTGTGTGATCCAGTGCCATATGCCAAGGGACCCAGAAAGAATCTTGCCCACCACTGTACAGGCATACAGACAAAGCTTCCAGCTGTGGATTCTGCAACGGCCCTTGAACTTGCTCCAACCCCTCTCAGCTGTGGTCCTCTGGAAAATCTTTGACAATCACCCACACATGAGAGAGCCTTTGTGGAAGTCTAGGTTTTTCAGGGGAGAAGTTCCAGCACACCATTGAAGCAAAAACTACAATTCTGTTGAATTAGAGTGGGTAGGAGGAACAGTTTGACTTCACCTGCATCACCCCTCCAAGCGTGCACAGCTCACAACCAAGAAAAAACTTCTTACCCCGTGATTTCTCCCATGGGGGAAAAAGACAGCATGTGATCACTGGGCTTCTCCAGCCATACAGGATGCTGCCAAAGAAGCCCATTTCTCTCTTGCCCCATCCAGATTACTCAATCAATGAGCTACATAACTGGCAGGGACTGGGAGAGTGACAGATAGGACTCTAGGAGGACATTAAAGAGACATGGATCCTTCTAACTGCATGACAGATCTCATCAAGAGCCCACCCACGGCCTCTTGGGGATGCCTTGCTCACAGATCCCCCCAACTGGCCTTCTACACACCTTACCCACACACACCACTACCCCATGGCTGGCTCCCTGTACCCACTCCCAATTTTGGTGGTGAGAGAGCTTTGGCAGATGGCTAGTGAACACAGGCAGAAAGACGGCCTGAATCAGCAGGACAGGGAGAGATCACAAATTTGAGCTTTGGCATTACCTGTGAGAAAACAAAAGGGAGGTTGTCAGCACCCGGTGCGGTGTGTTGCAGGATCAAGAGAAGGAATACAAGCTAAAGAATTCACCACAAAGGGAACAAGAAGAGTGGAAGAGATCTTTCTATAGAAGGACTAAGAGAGGCTTAGAATCCCTAGCAAGACTGATGGAAGATATTTCTCTGCCAAGGGCAGTTAGTAAAGGTTAGAGGATGACTGCTGCTTCAATGCAAAGGCAACACTGTAAAACTTCAAGCATCACGGAAAAATCAAGGAAACATGACACCACCAAAGGTGACACCAATTCTCCAGGAACCAATCTGAAAGACATGAAGATTTGCAATTTACCCAATAAAGAATTCAAAACAGCTGTTTAAGGAAATCCAGTGAGCTACAACAAAGCACAGAAAGAAAATTCAACAATATCAGGAAAACAATACATGAACAAAATGAGAAGTTTAAAGAGATAGAAAGCATAAAAAAGAACCAAACAGAACTGAACAATACAATGATTAAAACAAAAAATGCAGTAGAGAGCATCAACAGAAAATGAATCAAGCAGAAAAAGAGAATCCATGACTTACAAGATAAGAACTTTGAAATTATCCAGTCAGAGGAGAACAACGAGTAAGAATGAGAAAAGAGTAAAGAAAGCCTACATGCACTATGGTATACCAACAATTTATAAATTGTTGGACTTCCATAAGGAGAAGAGAGAGACGGACAGAAAGATTATTTAAAGAAATAATGGCTGAGAACTTCCCAAATCTGGGGAGAAATGTAGATATCCAAATTCATGAAGCTCATAGGTCACCAAACAAAATCAACTTACAGAGATCCTCTCTAAGAAACATTAAAATAAAATTGTTAAAAATCAAAGAAAGAATTCTAAAAGCAGCAAGAGAAAAGAAGCTTGTAACTTACAAAGGAACCCACAGAAGGCTATCAGTGGGTTTCTCAGCAGGAACTTACAAAAGCAAGAGAATGTGGGATAATATATTTGAAGTGCTGAAAGAAAAAAACTGCCAACTAAGAATACTTTATCTGGTAAAGTTATCCTTCAGAAACGAAAGAGAGATAAAGACTTCCCCAGACAAAGAAAAGCTGAAAGATTTCATCACCACTAGATGTGCATTACAAGAAATGCTGACAGGAGTTCTTCAAGCTGGAATGAAACGATGCTAATTAGTAACATGAAAACATAGGAATGCAGTTCCTATGGTAAGATAAAGGTAAGTAAGTAGTTAAATTTAGATTACTCTATACCATAATATGGTGGTGTTAACCACTTGAATATAGTGTAAAGTTTAAAGGAAAAGAAAATTAAAAATAACTATAACTATAATAATTTGTTGATGAATACCCAATATTAAAAAAAGTAAATTGTGACATTAAAAACATAAAGGGGGAGTAAAAGACTAGAGTTTTTGTATGCAATCTAAGTTAAGTTGTTATTAGCAAAAAAACAGGCTGTTATATCTATGAGATGTTTTATATACGCCTCATGGTAACCACAAAGCAAAAATATACAGTAGATACACAAATGACAAAGCAAAAGTAACCAAGCACACCACTATGGAAAATCATCAATTCACAAATAAAGGCAGAAAGAGAGGAAAGAGGGAACAAGGGAGGCACAAAACAGCCAGAAAACAATAGGATGGCATTAATAAGTCCTTACATATCAATAATTACCCTAAATGTAAATAGATTGAATTCTCCAATCAAAACGCACAGATTAGAATGAATGATTAAAAAAACAAGACACAACCATATGCTTCCTACAAAAGACTCATTTCAACTTTAATTAATACATGGGACTAAAGTGAAGGGATGGAAAAAGATATTCCATGCAAGTGGAAACCAAAAGACAGCGAGGGTAGCTATACTTACACAAAATAGACTTTAAGCCAAAAACAGTAACAAGAGACAAGGAAGGTCATTATCTAATGAACATGGGGTCAATCATCAAGAATCTATAACAACCACAAATATATGTGTACCCAACATTGAAGCACCTAAATTCATTAATCCAATACTAACAGATTAGAAGGGATAAATAGATAACAATACAATAATATTAAAGGACTTCAATACCCCACTTTGAACAACAGATAAATCATCCAGACAGTAACTCAATAAGGAAAGTGTAGACTTTAGACCAAAGGGACCTAACAGATATGTACAGAAAATTCCATCCAACAGCAGTAGAATACACCTCTTTTCAAGTCCACATGGAACATTCTCCAGAACAGATCACATGATAGGTCACAAAACAAGTTTTAGCAAATTTAAGAAAACTGAAATCTGGGGCTGGCCCACTGGTGCAGCAGTTAAGTTCACACGTTCTGCTTCTTGGCAGCCCGGGATTTGCCAGTTCGGATCCCAGGTGCAGACGTGGCACCGCCTGGCATGCCATGCTGTGGTAGGCATCCCTCATATAAAGTAGAGGAAGATGGGCATGGAAGTTAGCTCAGGGCCAGGCTTCCTCAGCAAAAAGAGGAGGATTGGCAGTAGTTAGCTTAGGGCTAATCTTCCTCAAAAAAAAAAAAAAAAAGAGAGAGAGAGAAAAAAAAACTGAAATCGTATTATCTTTTCTGACCACAAGGTTATGAACCAATGACAGAATCAATGAATCAATGACAGAAGGAAAGCTAGAAAATTCAGAAATATGTGGAAATTAACAACACAATCCTGAGCAAACAATGTGTAAAAGAAGAAATCGAAAGGAAATAAAAAATATCGTGAAACAAATGACAATGGAAACACAACATACCAAAACGTATGGGATGTAGCAAAAGCAGTTCTGAGAGGGAATTTTATACCAATAAACACCTACATTAAAGAAAAAGAAAAATCTCAAAAAAAAAAACCTAACTTTATTCCTCAAGAAACTAGAAAAAGAAGCAAAAAAAGGCCCAATTTAGCAGAAGAAAGGAAATAGCAAAGAACAGAGAAGAAATAAATGAATTAGAGACCAGAAAAATAACAGAAAAGATCAATGAAATTAAGAACTGTTTTTTTGAAAAGATAAACAAAATTGACAAAACTTTAGCTGGACTAAGGGAAAAAAAGGGAGAAAACAAAAATAAATAAAAACAGATATGAAGGAAGAGACATTACAACTGATGCCACAGAAATGCAAAGGATCATAAGAGACTACTATGGGCAACGATACACAAACAAAAGGGATAACCTAGAAGAAATGAATAAATTCCTAGAAACTTACAAGCTACTAAGATTGAATCATGAAAAAAAGAAAATCCGAACAGATCAACTACTAGTAAGGAGATTGAATCGGTAATCTAAAACCTCCTAACGAAGAAAATCTCAGGACAAAATGGTATCTCTAGTGAATTTTACCACACATTTAAAGAAGAATTAATGGCAATTCTTCTCAAACTCGTCCAAAACCTTGAAGAGGAGGGGACAATTCCAAACTCATTTTATGAGGCCAGAATCACCCTAATATCAAAGACAGATAAGATCATTACAGGAAAAGAAAATTACAGCACAATACCTCCAGTGAATATAGAATCAAAAATTCTCACAAATATTAGCAAACTAATTTCAGCACTAATGTTAAAAAGATCATGATCAAGTGGGATTTATCCCTGGTATGCAAGAGTGTTTCAACATAGGAAAATCAATCAATGTGATACACCATATTAACAAAATGAAGGATAAAAATCATATGATCATCTCAATAGATGCAGAAAAGCATTTGACAAAATTCAACATTATTCATAATAAAAATTCTCAACAAAATAGGCATAGAGGAAATGTACCTCAACATAATAAACGCCATATATGACAGGACCATAGCTAACATCATACTCAACAGTGAAAGGGGAAAGCTTTTCCTCTAAGATCAGGAATAAGAAAAGGGTTTCCACTCTCACTACTCCTATTCAACATAGCACTGGAGTCCTAGCCAGAGTAATTAGGCAAGAAAATGAAATAAAAGCCTCAGAACTGGAAAGGAAGAATTAAAGCTATCTTTCTTTGTAGTTGATATGATCTTACATATAGAAAATCCTAAAGACTCCACCAAAAAAACTGTTAGACCTAATCAAATTCAGTAAAGCTGGAGAACACAAAATTATCATACAATCAGTTGCATTTTCTATACTAACAATGAATTATCTGAAAAAGAAATAAAGAAAATGATCCATTTATAGTAACTCAAAAACAATAAAATATTGAGGAATAAATTTAACCAAGGAGATGAAAAATCTTTATATGAAAAACTACAAGACTTTGATGAAAGAAATTGAAGACATAAATGACAGGAAAGATATCCTATGTTCATGGATTGGAAGAATTAATATTGTTAAAATGTAAAGCAATCTACAGATTCAATATAATCCCTATCAAAATTCCATGGCATTTTGGGGCTGGCCCCGTGGCCGAGTGGTTAAGTTCGCGCGCTCCGCTGCAGGTGGCCCAGTGTTTCATTGGTTCAAATCCTGGGCGCGGACATGGCACTGCTCATCAGACCACACTGAGGCAGCGTCCCACATGCCACAACTAGAAGAACCCACAATGAAGAATACACAACTATGTACCGGGGGGCTTTGGGGAGAAAAAGGAAAAAATAAAATCTTAAAAAAAACAAAAAAAAAAATTCCATGGCATTTTTCACAGAAAGAGAAAACTAACCCTAAAATCTGTACAGAAGCACAAAAGACCCCAAATAGCCAAAGCGATCCCGAGAAAGAAGAACGTAGCTGGAGGCATCACAACCCCTGATTTCAAACTATACTACAAAGCGACAATAATGAAAAGAGTGCAGTACTGGCAAAAAAAAAGGCATACATAGACCAAGGGAACAGAACTGAAAGCTCAGAAATAAGCCCTTACATATACTGCCCACTAATATTTGACAAAGGGGCCAAAAATATGCAAGGAGGCAAGGATAGTCTGTTGAATAAATGGTGCCGGGAAACTGGATAATCACATGCAAAAGAATGAAACTAGACCCCTATCTTGCACCACTCACAAAAGTTAACTCAAAACGGATTAAGCTTAAACAAGACCTGAAACAATAAAACTTCCTGAAGAAAACATAGCAGATAAGCAGGTTGATTTCAGTCTTGGCAATGACTTTTTTGGATTTAACACCAAAAGCAAAGGCAACAAAAGCAAAAATACACAAGTGGGACTATATCAAACTAAAAAGCTTCTGTGCAGCCAAAGAAAGATCCACAAAATGAAAAGGGAACCTATAGAATGGAAGTAAATATTTTCAAATCATATATCTGATAAGGGGTTAATATCCAAAATAAATAAAGAACTCATACAACTCAATATCAAAAAAAGCCTCCAAAAAAGTTTAAAAAATGTGCAAAGGACCTAAAAAGACAAACAAATGATCAACATATACATGAAAAGATGCTCAACATCACGAATCATCAGAGAAATGCAAATCAAAACTACAGTGAGATATCATCTCTCACCTGTTACAGTGGCTATCATGAAAAAGACAAGAGATAACAAGTGTTGGTGAGGATGTGGACAAAAGGGAACCTTTGTGCACTGTTGGTGGGAACCTAAATTGGTTCAGGGACTATGGAAACCAGTGTGGAGCTTCCTCAAAAAATTAAAAATAGAACTACCATATGATCCAGCAATCCCACACTGGGCATATATCAAAGGAAATGAACCAGAATATTGAAGAGACGTCTGCACTCCCATGTTCATTGCAGCACTGTTCACAACAGCCAAGATAGGAAAACAACTGGTGTCCATCAATGAATGAATGGATAAAGAAGATGTGATACACACACACACATACACACACACTCTCTAATATTATTCAGCCATGAGAAAGAAGGAAATCCTGCCATCTATGACAGCATGGATGGACCCTGACAGCATTATGCTCAGTGAAGTAAGTGAGACAGAGAAAGGTAAGTACTGTATGACATCACTTATATGTGAAATCTAAAAAGAGCTGAACTCATAAAAACAGAGAGTAGAATGGTGGTTGCAAGAGACTGAGGTCACGGGGATGGGGAGATGTCAAAGGATACAAACTTACAGTTAAAGACAAGTAAGTTCTGGGGATTTAATATACAGCTTGGTGATTACAGTTAACAGTACTGTATCATAGACTTGAAATTGCTAGAGTGTAGATCTTTACATGAGGTGATGGAGGTGTTAACTAAGGACATGGTGGTAATCATTCCGCAATCTGTAAGTGCACACATCAACACGTCGCTCACCTTAAACTTACACATGTGATATGTCAATAATATCTCAATAAAGCTGGAAAAAACACATGCAAAAATTAAAGAAAAAAAGTATTCCCATTCTGTGGAATTAATGAAGGCCCATAAAATGCTTCAGGGACCAAATCAAAGGTCACTTGCAAGAAACTTTTACTTTTCATAAAGGAAAATAAATAATAAGTGTTTGTAGGGCTTTTTCTTCAAGTGTGAGTTGACTAAAAGGAAAACAGCATGTTTCAGTGACCTCCTTCTACAATGCAATAATTTTGAGATGCTGAGCAGGTCACTAAACCTTTCTGAGCCTATTTTTTCCTTCTTTGGGAAATGGGATGGCAATAACACCAATAATGAAGCATATTAAATAGAATTATATATGAAAGATTTTTAAAGCTTATAATTCTATATAAATATTTATCACCTAATTACATTATGATGTAAGTGACAGAAGTTGTAAATTTTGGTATTATCAACAATGACAATGATAGCTTACCTTTAATATGCATTTTCATAGACTAGGCATTGTTCTAAGCATTTTAGCTATATTGACTCATTAAAGGTCTTATTATGCCCATTTTACAGATAAGGAATGAGATGAATCAAACCAGTACATGTTAGTTCCAGAGTCTGAATTCTCAACCACTTCAGTCTTATTAATCCTAATTAAGCAAACAAAAGAACCTACAATAAGTGCATGTTGATTGCAATATGTAATTATACTAATTTTTTGAAAAATTATGTTAAAATTTGAAGAAAATATTGAGGAAACATCACATTCAATACTTAGTAATTTCCAGATCTGTGAATTTTTTACTGGCATAAATATTTAATAGAAGAAATTAATATCTGCCTTTTCAAACTATTTTTCAGTTGTCAATCTATTTGCAATCATTTAAATTAGGAGTGGTTCAGTTGGAGTATTAAAATAATTCTGAATTACTACAATTTCTCTCTTCTTTTAAAAATCCCCATAAATAAGTGTAAATTTTCCATCTCAAAAGTAATGTTGTGAATCTTGTCTGACTTATTTCGAAAGTCTGTTCTACTGCAAGAAAGAATGAGTTTCAACAAAAGGCACAGCTAATTTTTATATTAATGGTATTCACTACATGAGGCTATGGAGAAGAGTCAAAAGATAACACATTTAAACTCTACTGAGCACCTTACGCTAACAGTTGAGCTTACCCAGGCTTACTACTCCTGAAGTCAGAATTAGAATGTGCTTATGGATGTAGGTGCTACCATTATCTCCATTTCACAGATAAAGATTTACTGAGGCTTAGAGAGGGCAAGCAACTTTTCAAAGGTCAGAAAACCAAATGTAAGATGAAAGCTAGACCCCAAAGTCTTAAGCACCTCAATAAACTTAATCTCACAGTTATGAAATGATCTTTCTCTAAAAATAGAATAATGGCACAATTTGAGAGAAAAAAATATCTGTGGGCGCTGGCCCAGTGGCAAAGTGGTTAAGTTCACATGCTCTGCTTTGATGTCCCAGGGTTTGTGGATTCGGATCCCAGGCATGGACCTATACACTGCTCATTAAGCCATGCTGTGGTCACATCCCACATACAAAATAGAGGAAGTCTGGCACAGATATCAGTTCAGCGACAATCTTCCTCAAGCACAAAGAGGAAGATTGGCAACAGATGTTAGCTCAGGGCCAATCTCCCTCGTCAAAAAAAATAATAATAATCCATTTATGTATGCATTGACTTGCTTTCTGCAAGCGATTGGTAAAGGTACACCAACTTGGAAAACTTGAGAGAAATTATTTTTTTTCTAATTAGCAGATTTCTTATTTTGTGATGCTATTTTCACGCTCTAATGATACAATCAATCTGTCCTTACTCTCTATTCTCTTAAACACAAGTATCCATGGCTGGAGAATGGCATGCATTTTAAACAAGGTCAGCTTCAAACTACTTAAGGATAAACTCTAATCATATTTTTTTTAAATTTTCTAAAACATGCTAGAAATCTATCCTGAACCCTTCAATTCTGCCTTCTGTTTTATAAAAGTATAGCCAGACTCCTAATGTCTTAGAATTATTGATGCCATGATTATTTTATATTGCACACCACTCAATAAATTACACTTGCTCAAAGTTATGTTTAATTTTTTAAGGAGCATTAGGCTACAAAAGAGAGGATTTGGACTTTATCACTGATAGCACCTTGCAAAGTGATGCCCTTATAAGTCTGTGTCCGGAGGCACGCAGATCCTGTGTGCTATTTGACATCAGATAGTCTCCATCCCATGGACGTTTGTGAACACTGTTCCTTTTGCTATTCTTGTTATGTTTTGTTTTGTTGGCAGATTTACATTTTTCAATCAAAATACAACTGACATATCTTCTTTGTAAAACAATTGCCCTTTTGAGTGTTAAGATGTGGGGTAGACAAAACAATATCACACAGATTCATTGATTTTTTTCCCCCTTGTATGTGCCCTTTTCAGCATGTGTGTTTACTCTGGCAAAGGTTACGAGTGACTTCCAAATTTATAATTTGGCAGACACTTTTCTGTTCTCATCTTATTTAACTTTAAGGAATTGGAGAGTCTGAATATCGGTATCCCCAGGGATCTGAGCGTGGCCTCTGACTCCTACCTGAGTGACCCTGTTCACCTCCTTGGCTTCAAGTGTCACACAGTCAATGTTTACTTGGAACCTCAATCCTGAGCACTAATCTCAAACAATTTGCAACTTCCCAGAAGACAGAAGTTGTCCATGACTCTGTGTTACCTGGAACATAAAGTCCAAGCTATTGAGAGATGACTACACGGTTCTTGTGTGACTTGGTGGCCACCCACCACTCTCTCAAGTGCTCCTCTCAACTTACACCACTTTGAACTCTGTGCTGTGGGCCACAGAAACACTTGGAGTTTATTAAGCCAATCTTTTTCATGCCTTACTCAGATCTCTCCTTTGTCCTGTAATGTCCTCTTCTTAATTAAACGGAAACTTGCTTAATTTAAGAATCAGGGAAGGTCCACCATGTTGTCACGAATGGCAGGATTTCCTTCTTTCTCACAGCTGAATGATATTCTATTGTGTATACACACACACTCTCACACACACACATACACACACACACACAGACATATATATATATATATATATATATATATATATATATATATACAACATTTTCTTTATCCACTCATCCTTATCCAGACACTTAGGTTGTTTCCATATCTTGGCTGTTGTGAATAATATTGCAATGAGCATGGGAGTGCAGATATCTCTTCGATATTGCGATTTCCCTTCCTTTAGATTTATGTCTAGAGTGGGACTGCTGGATCATATGGTAGTTCTATGTTTAGCTTCTTGAAGAAGCTCCATACTGTTTTGCATAGCAGCTGAACCAATTTGCGTTCCCACTAACAGTGCACAAGCGTTCTGCTTTCTGCATATTCTCTCCACCACTTGTTACTTTTTGTCTTCTAGATGACAGCCATTCTAACAGGTGTGAGATGATATCTCACTGTAGTTTGATTTGCATTTCTCTGATGATTAGTGATGTTGAACACCTTTTCCTGTACCTGTTGGTCATCTGTATGTCTTCTTTGGAAAAATGTCTATTCAGATCCTCTGCGCAGTTTTTTATTCAGTTTCATTTCTCATTGCTGTGCAGAAGCTTTATAGCTTGATACAGTCCCTTCTTATTTTTGCTTTTGTTGCCTTTGCTTTTGGTGCCAAATCCAAAAGTCATTGCCAAGACAGGAGTCAACTTTCTTACCTTCTATGTCTTTTTCTAGGAATTCTATGCTTTCAGGTCTTATGTTCAAGTCTTTAACCCTATTTCAGCTGATTTTTGTGTATGGTATGAGATAGGGGTCCAGTTTCATTCTTTTGCATGTGATTATCCAGTTTCCCAGCACCATTTCCTTCTTTTTTTTTCCCTGAGGAAGATTTGCCCTGAACTAACATTCACTACCAATCCTCCTCTCTTTTTTGCTTGAGGAAGATTAGCCCTGAGCTAACATCTGTGCCAATCCTTCTTTATTTTTTTGTATATGTGACACCTCCACAGTGTGGCTGGTGAGTAGAGTAGGGCCACAACTGTGAGCCAAACCGAGAAACCAGGGCCACCAAAGCAGAGCACATGGAACTTTAACCACTCAGCCACAGGGCTGGGCTCCCAACACCATTTCTTGAAGGCACTATTCTTTACCCATTATAAATTATTGCCTTCTTTGTTTTAAATTAATTGATCATATATTCATGGGTTTATTCCTGGGATCTTTATTCTGTTCCATTGAACTATGTGTCAGTTTTTAGGCCAAAACCATACGATTTTGATTACCAGAGTTTTGTAATCCAGTTTGAAATCAAGGAAATATGATGCCTCCAGCTTTGTTCTTCTTTCCCAAGATTGCTTTGGCTATTTGAGGTCTTGTACATTCTATGGGTTTGGACAAATGACATGTATCCATCATTACAGCATCACACAGAGTATTTTCACTGCCCTAAAAATCCCCCGTGCTTTACCTGTTCATCCCTCTCTCTCCTCCAAATCACCAGAAACACTGATCTTTTTGCTGTCTCCATAGTTTCACTTTTTCCGGAAAGTCACATAGTTGGAATTGTACAGATTTCAGATTAGCTTCTTTCACTTATCAATGTGTATTTAAGTTTCTTCCATGCCTTTTCATGGCTTGATAGCTCCTTTCTTTCTAGCACTGAATAACATTCCATTGTGTGAATATACTACAGTTAATTATCCATTCACCTACTGAGGGACATCTAGGTTGCTTCAAAGTTTTGGCGATTATGAATAAGGCTGCTGTAAACATCCATGTGCAGGTTTTTGTTGTGGACATAGGTTTTCTATCCCTTCAAGGAAAAACCAAGAAGCATGATTGCTGGATTGTATGGTAAGACTTTGCTTAGTTTTGTAAGAAACTGCCACTGTTTTCCAAAGTGACTGCATTCTCCAACATTATTAAACTCCCTTTTATGCATAAAAATATTTAAGCATTTGAGAGACAGATTAAGCACTTAAAACTGGCCAATTTTATCTCTGAATTGGTCAAATAAAAAATCCTTACTCTCAAACCTCACTAATATATTAATAGGTTACAAACTGATAGTCTAAAATATATGTAATTTGGAAAGAACTGAAGTTTTTATTACAGTAAAGTTTCTTATATTTCAAAAATTAAGTTACAAATTTGTCCTACTTTTGCCCTCTGGAGCCATACAGGACAATTCTATCCTGTCTTCAATTATCTGAAAGATTTTTACTATTAAGAAGGCTATCTTTATCTCTCAAGCCTATTTCTAGTTTCCTTATAACATTTCAAGATCCCTTGAACACCCCAGTTAAGATTTTCCGTAAAGTCTCTCATTCACTAATTAATCCATTCATTGACTGTTTGATTAATTCATTTATTCGGTCATGCAGTTACTGAATTATTACATGCCCAGAATCTGCCAGGCACCAGGGGTTGTCGTGAGATGCCACTGAAAATAGCTAATCATTAACATTAAAAAAAGTTTCTGTCGTATCCTTCCCATTGTAGAATTAGCAACTTTTTCTTTTATTTTTTTATATCAACTTAGATGAGTCTAACCTATGAGAAGTAACTTTCCTGCATTTAAATGCTTAGACATCTATGCCCTCCATTAGTCTAGAGTTTCTCCCAGGGCAGGGAAAGTTAAGTATTTAAACAGAGGTGTGGTTGGGAGCATGGTCTCATGAACTAGACCAGGTTCAAATCATGGCTATGCCCCTTTCTCCCTGTAGGACCTTGGGCAAAGTGCTCCGTGCTCCCATTTCCCCAGTTGTTAAACGGGGATATTATCAGCGGCTACCTCATAGGCTTGCTATGATGATACCTCTTACTGAATTGTTCGGTCTACTTCCTTTGGCCTTGCAGTTGGTGAAAATCTCTCTGAGATTCTGTGTATAGATGGATTGTAAGTCCAAACATTCACTGGGTAAGATTTTCTCTTTAAGGATGTGTTTTAATAACCATTCTGGTAGAAACGTAGAAGAGATGATTTTTAGGAGCTAAACACTACTTAAGTGGAAGACTCCGAATTTCTCTTAAATATCATCTTTTATGGAGAAGGTGAAAGTATCACAGTCTCTTAAAATAATAATTGCATTTCAAATCTTCTCAGTGAATGCTCTGCATTAATTTTGTTTTTCATTCAGTGAGATAGAATTAAGATTTACATCTTTCTAAATATATCTTTAACATAGGTATTTATAAGCATGACAAAATTAATAACTTCCTCCATATTAAAATAATTATAAGGGCATATTAAAAACATCAACATTTTAAAACATACCCCAGCCAACAGACAAATTAATATAAAATTAAAGACTAATTCAAAGTAGTCATATTCTCTTATATACCTAACAAGATGATAATTACTTTATGTTATATAATTACTATGTAGTAAGATGACAGAGTTTCAGGAAATAACATTCCCTTATAGACATGATAAATATGTGTGTGACTATCACTGCACAATAAACAGGATCTTTTTTATTCATGAAGTTGGATGTCAGACTCAACTGAAAAATGTGTATCATATTCAATGCATTTATTACAAGGCTTGTTAAAATTACTCTATTTTGCTGCCGATGGATAAAATAACAACCACTTTCTATGTTTTATGGATTAAAACAGGGTAAAATGATGGCTTTAAATTTCCTATGTTTACAACTTTATTAAAACCCCACAAGTTATATGTTTGATTAAAGATTTATGGAAGACACATCGGACTGCATTCTTACAGGTAACTGTCTTGATTTCATGGGGGCCTGCTCAAACACTGGAGTCCTGTGACAACACCCATCACAGCTACAGAAAGGAAAGTTCCAAAATTGAAAAAAAATGCAGTCATAAAAAACATAACACAGGAACAAAAAAGAATGTCATTAGACACAGAATACATAAACCAATGTTATTTTTGATACACTGGGTTAGATTTAAAAAGCAATACAAAGACAGCGATTCATGAAGAAGATCTAAATCTTTTTAATGACTTACATATCATAGCCACTTCCAAGTTTAAAAAGAACCAAACTAGATTTACAATATTCTTTAAATATGTCAACTAAAGAAGCAGAGACTAAAGAATGCTGTTTAATGCACTTTCTAGAACTCTGCTATCCAATGTGATGGCCATTAGTCACATGTGACTATTTAAATTGAAATGAAGTACAATTAAAAATTTAGTTCCTCAGTCACACTAGCCATATTTCAAGTGCTCAGAAGCCACATGTGGCTGGTGACTAATCCATTAGACAGTGCAGACAGAACATTTCTACATCACCCTGAAGTTCTATTGGAGAATGGTATTCCAGAGTTTTAGCATAACACTACTCTGGAGAATAAGGAATACAGAACTAAATTGTTATTAGCACCTGAAGTCAATGTTCTAGATGTTTAATATGATATTTTAAAATGGGAAAATTAGCTAGGATTCTTTTCATGATTAGTTGAAAGAACACCTATATATTTTAAGATTGGACACTTATCTATACATAACTGCAAAACTCACATATATAGAAAGTAGTTTCATTGCTTACGGTCATTTTTTTTAAAGTCCAAAATGCTCAGAAGAGATACAATTTTGTCTATTAAAATTAACAAACAAACAAATACAGGTGGTACTTTCCTTTCACAGCCCGTGGCATGAGGAGGTAAATTAGAAATACAAGGGCCATAATCGGGGTAGAATTCTCCCCTTTAAAGAGTAACTAAGACATGCGATAAAGGGAGAAAACGGAGAGGCAGGGAAGTCAGAGACGCACTGGCAGTTTGCTGCAATTCACTAAGACGTGTCGAGGGTCAGCTGCAAGTGGGTATTCAAGAGCACAGGCTTGTCATCAGATACCTGAGACACTGAGGTGAGGTGTAAAATCTTAGTCAAGTTACTTAAATTCTCTATATCAGTTCCTTTATCTGTAAAAAGATGATAGGAATGGTATATGCTTCATTAGGATAGTTACGAAGATACTAGTTAATAGGAACCATAACAAATGTTAATTAGTAGTGGTATTTATAAAGGTAATGAAATTAATATTATTAACATTATTTCCAGAAAACCCTGTGCTTGTTGCTGGAATGCAGATTTCTAAAATTTATCCCATGTACTAGAATCAGACGGAGCTAACTAATCAGCATGTTTTACAAAATCCCCATGTAATCCTCATATGTACCAACATTTGACACCTTTGGTAGCAGAAAGACTGTACACTTGGGAGTTAGGACTGAGTTTGAATCTAGACGCTGCCATTTGCTGGAGCGCTGGTTTCCTTATCTGTAAAATGGTAGAATAATATTTATCTCATAAGACCACCGTGAGGGGGTTACTATTAGTTAGGATCTCCACGAGATCCACTGAAGTGCCAATAATTCGAAGAGGGCTTATTTACAAAATGGCTATTTAAAAAGATAAAAGTAGAAGATAGAAGTGGCACAGGTGGGTCTGCAGGTGGAGCATCAAGCTGTCCCTCTATCAGGTCTGAAGGGCGAAGGCAGCAGAGGTTAGCAGGAGACGGAGAACTCCAGAGCAGGCGTCCACCAGGAGGAACAAGGACTCGGACGGAACAAAGCCAACTTAAGGAAATATCACAGAGAAACCCAGGGGAAAACATCTCCTCCCCTCATTCTCCATTCTCCTCCTCTCTCTGATTTCCTGCTGAGGTCCTAATTGGTGGAACCCAAAGGAAGCCAGAGGCCTTAGAAGCCTGTTGATGTAGTCCATGTATATCAGTCTCCCATAGTAGAAAACGGAGAGGACCAGTAGAGAGTGGAAATGGAGAAGTAAATGGAAGACACATGTCATACATATAAGGTGTCTAGGACATCGTCTCATTTTCAATGAATGGTTTGTTATTGTTACGGTGGATTATGTTCTGAATGGGTACATGAAAGGTTCTAATGATGTAAATAACACTTGTTCCTTAACAGCATATTGAGGATAAGCTGAAGTAGACAGTTCTAGATAGAAATCTCATTTTCAATGAATGGTTTGTTATTGTTACGGTGGATTATGTTCTGAATGGGTACATGAAAGGTTCTAATGATGTAAATAACACTTGTTCCTTAACAGCATATTGAGGATAAGCTGAAGTAGACAGTTCTAGATAGAAATCAATGAAATGATCCAGTTTATTTTGATGAATGACATCTCTAAAACCCAGCTAATACTCTAGAAATGTTTTTAGCAGGTATTTTTCAGATTACTAAGTAATCAATAATACTTCAAATAACCCTGTAAGGGAGGTAGAAATTCATCTCCACTATTTAATTATGAGAAAACTGACATTTTAATTGGCTGATGACAATATGAAAGAGCCAGGACTCAGATTTGAGTCTTTATTGTTGTTTTAAAGTTTCTTTCCTTTGCTTAAATAATTAATCTATTTATCATCTAAAATCACTCCTATAACAAAATGTACAAGTGAATATGTCAAGTAGAACACCCCTTACTTTTCTTATCACTGAGTAAATACCTTAACATTATGATTCTCAAAGTGTGGTCCCTCGACCAAGCTGCTGAATCAGCATCACCTGGGAACTTGTTAGAAATGCAAATTATTGCCCCTCCCCCAGCCCTATGGAATCAGAAACTCTTGAGGGTGGAGCCCAGGAGTCTGTCTCTTCACAAGCCCTCCAGTTGATCCTGTTGCAACTAAAGTTTGAGAACCACTCCTTTAACGGATTACCTTTAATCAACTGCTGGCAAACACTACAGTTGAAACCAGAGTATCTGGAAGAAATCAAAATGTACTGATGGGAATCTTTCTACAGTTTTAGCCTGATTTAAAATGATGAATCTACCACCATGTTAACCTACTGAAAATTACCTAGTAGAAACATACAAGATGGTAGTATTATTTTCATTATGCCCTCAATTATGATGTGTTTAAAAGGATCACGACTCATTCTCTTTCATTTTAATGGATTTTAGAGAATTCCCATAAATTTCCCCATCAAGAGCAGAAATCATGCATCTTAACATAAAATGCAAACAGTTTTGAACTAGATTAACATGGCCTGCTATGGGCTAATGTGTTCATGAAAATTAGGTATCTAAGGCATGGATTAACAATTTTTTTTTCCTGTAAAGGGCCAGACAGTAAATATTTTGGGCTTTTTAAACCATATAGTCTCTTGGAACTACTTAACTATGTCATAACACAAATTAGCTACAGAGGATACATAAACAAACGGATGTGGTTATGTTCTAAAAAAACTTTACCAGAAGATGTCATGGATTTGGTCCATAGGCCACATTTTGTCAACTCTTGTGTCTTAAGGAATCTGGTGACATTTTACACATGAAAAATGGA
Organism: Equus przewalskii; assembly: GCF_037783145.1. Taxonomy (NCBI): domain Eukaryota; kingdom Metazoa; phylum Chordata; class Mammalia; order Perissodactyla; family Equidae; genus Equus; species Equus przewalskii. Next base: position 55,820,505 of record NC_091849.1, read on the forward strand.
ACTAAGGCAGGTGAAGGATCTTATTCAAATCATATAGCTTAATAAGAGGAAGTTTCACTAAATGATTCTCAATTAGGAGATGTACTCCTTTAAATATGAGGAACTCATTATAACTAAAGATTCAGCACCATTCCATTACTATATAAATATGTTTTTATCCATTATAGTTTATTCAAGCTTACCTTAATTTTGTGTTACTATTGTATAAGGAATAGTATTTGCTTTTGCTTAGATGATAGATTTGATTTCTTGAAATTATGTTTTATAAGGTTAAGGGTTTGATTTTTTTTTCTCCCTTATGAAAAAGCATGGAAAACCAATTACAATGTAAGACCATCACTAATGTTTAAACGTCAGAGAGGGGTTAACTGGCGCTGCCACCACAGTCAACATGAGATTCTTGGCTTCTGCCTGGCCTGTGCTTGCTGAGCACTTTATAAGCACAGCAATTTAGACACACATTCTTTTAGCCTGTTCCCCGAGGCAAAGCTCGTAGCTCTTTGGTGACACATGTAAGAACTCACTAACGGCACCTGCAAAGTTGGCCTGGTCTCCCTATTCGAAATCTGTTCTTCCCCATTCCTTACTGTTGAGTCTGAGATCCTGGACACTAAACCTCATTTGATTAACTTTCAGCTCTTTCTTAAATCAATGTAAGTCTCAAATTCTGTAACTTATTTTCTTCATCCTCTAGATTTCTGGCATCTAAAGTAGGCAGTCTTCTGGGTACAACTCATGTTTGGCATATAATTTCAAAGTCAGTTTTATTCAGAGCAGAATTGTAAACTCAAGTTCTTCAGAGGCCATTCAGGTAACAATAATGAATGTAAATGCCAGGTACACATCAAAAAACACTGCAAGATTTATACTAAATGACAACTGATATTTGGCCTCAGTGTCAGTAAACAATAGGGCGGGGTGGAGACTTGGGCAACCAGAAAGGGAATATCCTATCTAAAGGGAAGAATCATTACTTCTCACCAACTGATTACTGACGTTAGGCTAAAAAAGCCCAGTGTTACTCTCATTTCCAATTTTTTCATAAAACAGTTTTTTGAAAAAGATAGATTTTGTGTGTGAAATATCCAAGGTTTAAGTGCTGTCCCCTAATTCCTATTTCTCAAACACCGTGAGGACTGAAAACACACTTCACAGGCTGCCACTTTAGAAACTCTGACTTAAGGTTGAATAAATTATTTTAAATGTCTGGGTTCACATCCTGATGTTCCCCAAGTTCCATGAACAAAGTTTCCTCAAGGTGGTTCATTATTGTTCAACAAGATTGATTTAGCTGGGATCTTCAAATCACATCAAAATGTTCACAATGTGTTGTCTTTCTGAGTTTGCTGCTCTGCATGCTTGCTTTGGCTACCGTGTTCGCTTGCATATTTCCTCTTCCCTCATTGCCCAGGCCCACAGGTGACAGATGTTAATACAGACTTAGGGCTGACTCTTCTATGGTCTAGGAGCACAACCATGATTGATCATTCTGTCCTAAATAAGACTCAGAGTCAAAGCGATAGCACGCAAAGGCACTCAATAACCTTCTGTCTTCTTGCTTCCCAATATTGTATGCATAAACGTTATCATATGCTCCTCTCCAGCCATCGAGGTGATCTTGACAAGCTTCAATGATTCTGTAATTGCATCCGATTTTCAACAGTTGTGCCCCTGGAATGCATTTGCTCTTTTTACTAATCCGGTAACCTGAAGATGCAGTGCCACTTCTGCAATAAAACCAATACTGATAAGAGTCATTTGGTATTTTACAGGATCCATATCTCAGGAGAAAATTATACTATCAGCTGTGATTTATGTGAAATTCTTGTTATTTGTAAAGCAAGTGGGCCTCTAAATTTCTACTTATGCAAAATTTAACCAAAAAATGTTCTTTCTTATTACTGTGACCAGTTCAAAGGCTAATAAACAAAAAAGTGATTCTATAGTGAGTTGTTCATATTGCATTTCCACTTAATCCTAAAACAGCAGTCTGTTGCCCAACAAAAGGAATAAAAGAATAACTGGAGCCTGTCTAGACCATCCAGGAGGTTGATTAAACTTAGAAATGGTTACGTGTGAAATTGACTGTGAACCAGAATTTACAAACCCATTATCCTTTGCAGATATAAATTATACAGATTACTCCCTCAATAAAAATTTAAGGAAAATAAAGACATGTCACCAAAAGCTATATGTGTTGCCATTACAACAAAGTATAAGGTTAAACATAAATGAACCTGCATCTTTAATGTTTTATCCTATCAAACTGCCAGCATGTTTTTACAGGAAGAGTGTCCACTTGCATACTTTAAATTATTCCAAGGCAGTGTATCGAATGGCCACTGGCAAGTCATAAGTAATTATTTGCTTGCATTTTTCCCTTAGCAAATACAATCCTGCTCTCTTTATCCTGAAATAAGCAGAGCTGAAAACAAATTGCTTGACTTTTTTTTTAAGATGGAAAACAATTTGAAAACATAGTATCTTTAAACCTTTTGTTTAAGATTTTACTACTTTTCAAAGAACCATTGACAAAAATTTTCAGAAAAAAAATGTTTCACTAGATGCCAGTGGAAAGACAAGACAAGAAATACATACTACTTTATAAAAATGACATTGTTGGGGGCCAGCCCAGTGGCGTAGTGGTTAAGTTCACACGCTCCACTTCAGCGGCCCAGGGTTCGCAGGTTTGGATCCCGGGCACGGACCTATGCACTGCTCATCACGCCATGCTCTGGCGGCATCCCACATACAAAATAGAGGAAGACTGCCACAAATGTTAGCTCAGCGACAATCGTCCTCAAGCAAAAAGAGGAAGATTAGCAACAGATGTTAGCTCAGGGCCAGTCTTCCTCATCAAAAAAAAAAACACACACACACACACACAAGACGTTTACTTTGAGTTAAAAAGTTTTTATTATTTATATACAATAACAAATCTAGAAGAAATACAATTATATTCTGAGACTACCATTTATTGCCCATCTCCTAAATATAGATTCAGTCTACTTAGTTCTCATTATACAGCACCTTCATCAGTACAATATAGACTTAATCAGAGCTATTTGATACTGATGAGAAGAATGAGAAGGTCATTGACTTTTAAGCCATTAGAGTAACATGACATAAGTCAAACCATTCATTAAATGACAATCAACCATAAGAGCTGCTTTAGCAGTAACTAACCCAGCTCCTCTGCAGATGGTTTATGCTCCGCTACTGCCCCCTACTGCCAGTTCCACCTTTCGACTTGACTGCACCATTGCAGCTGCTATCCTTTCATCTTACTTACTTCCAAATATTTATTAGAATATTTAAATGATAAATATTAAATGTCTGGATATAAATAAAAAGGAACCCAAACACTATGGTCTATTCATTTTATTCTATATTACAAAGAAACAAATTTTCCAGACATCTTTTCCTTCAATATTACTTTTCTTCTATATTTCTCTTAAGCTCCTAGCTTTCTGTAGTTTCCATAAGGAATTCCAAATCTCTTAGTAATACTTAAAAAATGATACAAATTTTTGAGATAAACAAGGTGAAATAATTGATACAGTTTCTGGCTCATAGCAAGCACAACACGGAGAGGAGGCAGGCGAGGTTGGTAGTGTACAAATGATGGAAACATCCTACACGATACTAAGGACCTTAGACTTTACAAACAGATTTCCATTTTAGATAAATAATTCTGACACCTGAATGGAGGGTGCATTTGTGGGGGCAAGACTAGAGGCTGGGACAGTTGGGAGACTTCTGTTATAAACGTGGAGAGAAATTATATAAATTTCTGGGTTATAAGTGGATAGTTAAAGAGAGTAGATGATCAGGGTTTTTTAATAGAAAGTCCATTAATAGGCTTCAAAGAATTCATAAGTCCTCTGAGATATATAAATATAAATCCTGGTGTTTCCGTGATATACATGGCATTAAGGACCATCAGTATAGAGTGCTATATGCAATGTATTAAGGATGAAACTCTGAGGAACACTGACATTTAAGGGACAGATAGAGGGAAAAAAGGCAAGGAGGAAAACCGGAGAAATAATGAGAAACTGGTAAATGCACTGCTTTAGAATTGAAGGAGGGGGCGGCCCCAGGGCCAAGCGGTCCAGTTCGTGCACTCTGCTTCAGTAGCCCAGGGTTCCACCAGTTCGAATCCTGGGCATGGACATGGCACCACTCATCAGGCCATGCTGAGGTGGCGTCCCACATAGCACAACCAGAGGCACTCACAACTAGAATCTACAACTATGTACTCGGGGGCTTTGGAGAGAAGAATAAGAAGGAAAAAAAAAAAAAAAGATTGGTAACAGTTGTTAGCTCAGGTGCCAATCTTTAAAAAAACAAAAAAGAATTGAAGGAAATACGAAGTTGTAAAAAGGAGAATGACCTTAATTGCGTACAGCGTAGCATAGAAGTCTTGCATAGAAAGAAATTCGATTGGTGTTTACAATCAGAATGCCACTGAGGACCGTAAAGAGAACAGTTTGAAAGAAGAGTGATTTACAATCAGATAAGATATCAATACATCAGGGAACATTTGAAAATATATGGAGTGTTTCTGATTATCAGAACTACTTAAATTTAATTCCCAGGATCAAGGGATGCTAAACATTTTCAAAAGTGTGGGACGGTCTTAAATACTGAAGAAATAAGCAAGAAAGCCAGAATGAAGTGAACTTGGAAATTAACAGCAGTGTAAAAGGAAACACGGTAAGAACAGAATTATTTTGTAAACCTAAAATGAGAAAGGGAAGAGATAATTAGACAGCAGTAGATGTATACTTCCTTTTTAGAATGAGAAAGATTTAGATATCTATATTGACGAAGAAAAAAGCATGTAGAAAAGGTAATATTGACAAACAATATTAATAAGACAAGGCACTAGAGAAGATTGGTGGGTGACGTCAGAATTTGCCAAAAAAAAAAAGTTGATTTGAAATTAGGCAGGACAGAAGATCCTCATCCTATGTGACCGAGGAGGGAGTTGTCCTTAGGTTTTAGAGAGGAGCCAGATGAGGGAGATCCTGCTTGATGGCCTCAATTTTCTCAAGAAAACAGAAATGAAGTTCAGTGTAGCAGATGCTTCTAATTTTTCTTCTGTTTACAGCAGCAAATCTTTCTTTTCAAAATATCCTTTTCATGTGCATAACGACTACAACGCTCCATTTGTAGTTTTTTAAAGAATTGTATCATAGGCTTCATGATAATATTTTTATATGGCCAGCTGATATACTTACAAATCAATCTATAAATTTTTATTTACTTGTTTATTTGTTTATTTTGAACACTTGCTCTATACCACCCACTACTCTGGCAGACCATAACACACAGGCTGTGTGAATCTCTTTTGGTGCCTTTCACTTACATGGATACTAAAATAATTCTACCCTTAGACCTTAAGTTAGAAGGAAAAATGATCTGCAGAGCTCTTACTTAAATTTATTGCACCTAAAACACGTTTTCTAGCCGATTTCCCTGGGCTAAAAATTTTGCCTTCCTTAATGCTGTATCAAACAATACATAGAGTGGAAAATATCCCTGAGTAATTTTAATTAGTGCATACATCTTAACTGACCAAAAGCAGAGAAAGACAAATGACAACCACCAGTCCTAGGGCTCTTTGTAATTACACCATCTCCCCTTCTGTAGAACTTCTACACTTTTCTCCTGATTATACTCAATTTGTGAGAATTATAGAGAAAAGAGTACTGATGAAGGCAGGCAAGCAGGGTTGATCTGTCAAACTACTATAAAATAGCAGTGGGTAAACTGTCCTGGGTTTCCGGTTGTCAAAAGCCAAGGTCTAAGCAAAGAGGATACAAAATTGGAATAGGCTGAAGAATTGCTGCCTTTTCCCTATCTAATTGTTGTTTTGTTTTAGGTTTCTATTGGTGTTTTGATGGGTAGAAACTTATCTTGGAGCCTGAAAGACTGCTGATCAATATTCCCTGAGGGTTCCATTTTGCAACCTTTCATCCATGTCTTTCGGGATAGCCACATGGATGGCAATGGGAACATTTGGGAGGGTCAATAAGCAGTTGTCTTAGGTTGGATTTCCCTAAAAGCAGACTCTGAGATTAAAGTTTCAGTGTGAGTGGTTTATCTGGGAGGGGATTCCAGGGAGAAACAGAGAAGTGAGGAAGTAAGAAAAAGAAGAGAAGAAAGTCAAGCAAAGGCTACCATCATCGGGTTATTGCTGTGAGCCAGTGAGGCCCAATCTCACTGGAGACCTCTGTGAGACAGCGCAGACCACCCCTCAGGGTTATCCACCCACGAAGTGAAGAAATTAGGTAATTACTGGCAATTGCCATCTGTCACTGGCCAAGGGCTGCTACCAAAGTCATCAATTCCTTGGCATATCTAACATGATCTGTTTGGAATGAGAAAAGGCCCTCAAATAGCAATTTGAAGGTACTTCAAGTAGCACAGCATGGGCACACACTGGATGGAGTACAATCTATGTCTCCACAGCTGCTTTTGACGAGCTGCTGTTTTACTCACATACACTCGGATGGTCATATATCAGAAATACGTGGTGTTGTATGTCAGCTATGATGACCTGATTCTTACATTTTGTTATTCTATCTACATAGTCATGTAGTTTTAGGTCATCAAAAGTTTATGCTGCCATTTATTTGGTGTAGTTTTCGCTCCAGATAAGCTTTCTTTTTTAAAAAATTGTAAACGTTATGCAGGTTGTTTTCAAAACAAGAAAACATATTCCATCCAGGAACAGAGGCAGTGAAAACTCACTTTTTACAGAGTAGGTAGTGATCCTATTTTATCACCCCTACTACTATGGTATATGTAAGCTAAGTTGTGCTTGAAACGTATATTTCCAATTGTAGACCTCAGCATTTAGCCCCAATTGCGAAGTCAATTCCATTTGTATTTTAAAACATCCAAAAAAATATGTCTCAACATATCTGTTCCTAATGACCTGAAATTATGATTTGATTTAAGTTCCAATAAACTAAACCTACACCCAGAAATACATATGCTCCACAAGAACACAGATTATTTTAAAGGACACAAGTCTCATGATGTAGCCTCATTCCAAAGAAATACTTGGTAAAGTGAACTCTTTAATATTAGTGTCCATAAACACAATTAGCTCTTCTAAGTACCTAGCCATTGTATTTGTTTCATATGTAAATATGGGTTTATTTTCCATCAAAAAATGTAATCCATGTAGTTATTCTTAAGTAAACATCAGTAGCACCGTAAACTTAAGTAAACATCTAGAAAACCACAATAGAATACGCAACATGAATATTTCAAGAAATTTCATGTTAGAGGAAATAGAACTATCATGTCAGGATAAATTATGTCCATGAATTTAGGAAAGACTAGATGAATGCTAATGCTTCTATCAGCTATATGCTTTACTTTTCGAAAGAATTGTATTCTGAAGTCAAGTAATTAAAGAGGTACATATTGCAAACAAGCAGGTGATGAAATGTATCTAGAAAAAGATTACACATTATATATATTAGCAAGAGACAGAGACAGAAAGAGAAAAAGATGAACATAATATGTATGCTTCCAATAAATATGGTACTCTTTTGATTCAAATGTTGAAGTGAAATCAGTCCTTATTACCAATCATTGAAACATAAATCAAATCAATTCAATCATTTGAACATTGAAGGGCAAATTACATTATGGATATATATACATAAAAACACACATATATATACACATACTCTGTATTTCTCTCTTTATAGAGAGAAAGAAAGAGAAAGAGAGAGAAAGAGAACAAAGAATTGATTTTACTTCATCAAAATCCAAATCACAGGGTATCCTATTTACTGGAAAATCTAAGTATTAAATTTGTATAAATCACGGAGTTTTAAAATCACTTCTCTTTTAGCATCTAGAAAATCTTAAGCTCAAAAATATGGTTACCTTAAAGCTAATTACCACATAATTGACTTCTTCTGGCTTAAAAACTACAGAAAAATACATCAAAAACTTCAGCAAAGTTCCTGTATACACTTGATGGTGCATTCTTCCGATAATAAAATTTATGACACCACTGTAACACAAATTTATTAGGATTAAGCTAATGGGTGCAATTCCTAACTCATCTATACACCTCCCACAAAAGCTTTTCTTTTCTGAAAGATTATTCAGATTTTTTTTTATTACATTGAACTCATAAATACATATGGCCTGTTATTTTTATATTTTAAGAGACACGCTATTTTAACTTGATGAAAATTATTTTAATGCATATTAAAGACCAGGGTTAATATCAGTCACATTATTTGCATTGGGTTGAAATGCCTGTCTGTATTTACCACCCATTAGTCTTAGATATACCACATGGACTTTATAGAACACATTATTCCATGCTCAGGAATCAACCTCAAACGTTTAAAGATAGCTACACTTTTTTTTTCCCGGAGTCTTCGCTTTTCCAAGGTAAATTTCCACTTCCACGCACACCTCTTCATAGGAGGTGCTTTTCAGCAACTCTCGATCATATAACGGTAATTCTCTTCTGGTAAGCCTCACGATGTTATTTTTTCTTCTCTATTTTAGAATGTCAAGCTTAGAATAGAACATAATATTCTAAGAGAATGAGTAATGTCGAATCAGATTACTGACTCACCTATGTGATTTATCAAATTGTCTTCTGGCTGCCCTGGTGATCATGGAATTGTGGGTCACATGGAACCCCTGTAGTGTGAGTTCCTGAGTGACCATAATAAGCAGATTCCCCTGGCCTACCAATATTAGACGAGGAATAAAAATAAGCTTTTACTGTGTTACTCGGATTAGTGAGCTGTTTATTCTTGCAGCATAATCTAATTTGCATTAATTTATATTTCTTTCTGTTTTCAACTATGGATTTTATTTTTTACTTCTGATTTCTAAGAGTTCCTGATATAGACTGAAACTATTTTTATTTCCATTTTGTTGATTATAATTATTTTAATGCAGAAATTCTCAAATCATTCTTTTTCTCAGATGTGACCTTGAGATTGTTTAAAAAGTCTTCATTCTACTAGAATTTTTAATCTAGAACTATATAATATCCAATTTTTCTACTAAAATTTTCCATACACTAAGTTATATTGGGATAAGCTTCGAGACAAAATAACTAATTTTACGGCAGCTACATCAATTATTAAATAAAATATCCCTTAAAAATGATTCAACATGCCAAAATTTCACATCATAAATTGTCACACACACTTTGGCCTATTTCTCCACTTTCTACACTGATCCAGCAGTGTTTGAAATAAGCACCACAGGTTTTGTTTTTTAAGCTATTTTTTAGAGCAGTATTACGTTTACAATAAAATTGAGGGGAAGGTACAGAGACTCCCCACACAGCCCTGCTCTCACTCTCACAGCCTCCCCCGTTGTCAATATTATTCACCAGAATGGTACATTTTTTTACGAAGCATGAACCTACATTGACACATCATGATCCCCAAAGTCCTTAGTTCTCTTAGGGTTCACTACTGGTGTTGTACATTCTACGGGTTCGGACAAATGCATAATGATATACACCCATCATTACAATATCATACAGACTATTTTCACTGCCACAGAACTCAGCCACGTGGCCCCACTAATAATAGGGAGAATAGCATGACCAAGAGAAAAATAAAATAATATTGGTGAGCACATATGAGTGTCTCTGCCAGACACCTACTAATGCACACTTAAGATGTTTTCAATATTTAATTAATATAAACAGGGTAAGTTATGTCATTTTTCATGTATATGAACACATCTGTAAGATAATGTCCTACAAGCAAAGCATAGGTATTTAAAATATTGAGAGATATTTCCAAATTAGGCTCCACTCCTTTTCTTTTAAATAAAGACATTATTATTATTTTTTTTTTGGAGGAAGATTAGTCCTGAGCTAACTGCTGCCAATCCTCCTCTTTTTGCTGAGGAAGACTGACCCCCTGATCTAACATCCATGCCCATCTTCCTCTGCTTTATATGTGGGACACCTACCACAGCATGGCTTGCCAAGCAGTGCCACGTCCACATCCAGGATCCGAACCAGGGAACCCCGGGTCACCGAAGCGGAACGTGTGCACTTAACCACTGCGCCACCAGGCCAGCCCCAAGACATTATTTTTTTGAGCAAAGTTTTCGGTTCACAGTAAAATTGATAGCTCATTTCCTTTTAGTGCTGAGTAATATTCTATTATCTAGATGGCCCACGGTTTATCCATTTACTACTGAAGAACATCTTGGTTACTTCCAAGTTTTGGCAATTATGAACAAATGTATACTATACACATGTGCTATGTGTAGCATATGAATAAACATATGCTACATACATCTGTGTGCAGCTTTTTGTGTGGACAAGTCTTCAGGTCTTTTGGGTAAATATCAAGGAGGATGACTGCTGGATCATATGGTAAGGGTATATTTAGCTTTGTAAGAAACCGCCAAACTATCTTCCAAAGTGGCTGTACCATTTTGCATTCCCATCAGCAACGCATGAGAGTTCCTGTTGCTCCACATCCTTTCTAGCATTGGGTGTTGTCAGTGTTCCTGATTTTGGCCACTCTAATAGGTGTTGAGTGGTATCTCACAGTTGTTTTAATTTCTATTTCCCTGATGACATATGACATGGAGCATCTTCTCATATGTTTATTTGTCATTTGTATTTCTTCTCTGGTGAGGTGTCTGCTAAGGTCTTGCTCAATCCTTTAACTGGGTTGTTTGTTTCTTATTGTTTAGTTTTAAGCGTTCTTTTTATATTTCGAGTAAGTCCTTTATCAGCTGTGTCTTTTACAATACTTTTTCCCAGTCTGTGACTTGTCTTCTAATTCTCTTGATATTGTCTTTTGCAGAGCACAACCTTTTTATTTTAATGAAGGCCAGCTTATCAATTTTATCTTTCATAGATCATGCCTTTGGCATCTTTTCCAAAAAGTCACTACGATACCCAAGGCCATCTAGGTTTTCTCCCATGTTGTCTTCTAGGAATTTTATAGTTCTATGTTTTATATTTAGGTTTATGATCCATTTTGGATTAACTTTTGTGAAGAGTGTAAGGTTTGCATCTAGATTCATTTTTTTGGATGTGGATGTCCTGTTGTACCAACACCACTTGTTGAAAAGACTATCTTTCCCATTGTATTGCCTTTGCTCCTTTGTCAAAGATCAGTTGATTATATTTATGGGGGTCTATTTCTGGATTCTCTATTCTGTTCCATTGATCTATTTGTCTATTCTTTCATCAATACCACACTGTCTTGATTACTGTAGTTTAATAGTAAGTCTTGAATTCAGGTAGTATCAGTCCTTTAACTTGGTCATTCTCCTTCAATATTATGTTGGCTATTCTGAGTCTTTTGCCTCTCCATATAAACTCTAGAAAAAGTTTGTCACTATCCATAAAATAACTTGCTGGAATTTTGATTGAGATTGCATTGAACCTATAGATCAAGTTGGAAAGAACTGCTATTTTGACAATATTGAGTCTTCCTATCCATGAACATAGAACATCCCTTAATTTACTTAGTTAGTCTTTGATTTTATTTGTCAAAGTTTTGGATTTTTCCTCATAGAGATCTTGTATGTGTTTTGTTAGATGTATACCTAAGTATTTCATTTGAGGGAGTGGTAATATAAGTGGTATTGAATTTTCAATTTTAAATTCCACTTATTCATTGTTGGTAGATAGGAAAGCAATTGACTTTTGTAAATTGACCTCGTATCCTGCAATCTTCATATAATTGTTTATTAGTTCCAGAAAATTTTTTTGTCTATTCTTTTGGATTTTCTACATAGATGATCATGTCACCTGCAAATAAAGACAATTCTATGTCTTCCTTCCCAATCTGTATACCTTCTATTTCCTTTTCTTGCCTTAACGCATTAGCAAAGACTTTCAGGACACTGTTGAAAAGGAGTGATGGTGGGGACATCAATGCCCTGTACCTAATCTTCGTGGGACAGCTTCAAGTTTCCCACCATTAAGTATGATGTTAGCTATACATTTTTGTAGGTAGTCTTCATCAAGTTGAGAAAATTCCCCTCTATTTCTAGTTTACTGAGAGGTTTTATCATGAATGGTTATTGGGTTTTGTCAAAAGCTTTTTCTATATCTACAGATATGATCACATAATTTTTCATTTTTAGTCTATTAATGTAACAGCTTACATGAACCAGCCTTGCATGCCTAGGATAAATCTCACATGGTCATAGTGCCTAATTCTTTTTATACTTTTTGGATTTGATTTGTCAAGAATTTGTTGAGGATTTTTGAATTTATATTCATAACAGATATTGGTCTGTAGTTTTCTTTTCTTGTAATGTCTTTGTCTGGTTTTGGTATTAGGGTCATGCTAGCCTCGCAGAATGAGTTAGGAAGTATTCTCTCTGCTTCTATCCTCTGAAAGAGATTGTGGCCTTAGTTATAATTTTTTTCAAGTGGGTTTATTGAGGTATATTTATATACCATAGAATTCACCCAATTTATATGTACAATTCAATAATTTCTAGTACATTTATAGACTTGGACAACCATCACCATCATCCTCGTCTTTTATCCCTTCACTCCACTCTGCACTCTTGTAACAAGTATTTAGTTCCCCTCAAATGCAATTGTTTTGTGGAGGACAGATGTATTAGTTTGCTAGGGATTCTACAACAAAATACCACAGGCTGAGTGGCATAAACAACAGAAATTTATTTTCTCACAATTCTGGAGGCTGCAAGTCCAAGATCAAGGTGTCATCAGGGTTGGTGCCTTCTGATACCTCTCTCCTTGGCTTGCTGACGGCCACCTTCTTGTTGTGTCCTCACGTGGCTTATCTTTTATGCACATACACCCCCAGTTATTGTGTATCCAAATTTCCTCTTCTTATAAGGACACAAGTCAGATTGGATTAAGACCCATCCTAATGGCCACATTTTAACTTAATCACCTCTTTAAGGTCCTTGTCTCCAAATACAGTCACATCTGAGATAATGAGGGTTAGGGCTTCAATATGCAAATTTAAGGGGATGAAATTCAGCCCATAGAAACAGACATTTCCTTTGAGTGAAGAACCTCCTGCTTACCATGCAGCATCTATGGTGTAGTATTACTTCTATTTCCCCTTCCTAACCAAGTCTTTCCCTCTCCAGTCTTTCACATCTGGGAATGAAACCTTCTTTCCACTGTACTGCTTTTGGTTCTTGGAGTCAATTTTGTTTATTTCTTCCATTCTATTCAGAAAACCATCTTCCTTTCAGTTTCCATACTTGTAAGTGAGCAAAGGATCCTCAAATGGGTTTTGGTAATTATGTTGAAATAATGAAACCATTGCTTGTTTTTTTCTGGGTCTCTGCCACATCTCTGTCCTCAGGATTCCATACGCATAAGTCTCCCCTTGAGAATTATCATGTAATTTCTCCCTTATTCTGCGCACAAGGCAAAACTGCTGGGCTACTACTCTCAGAGTATCATAGATTATTATGAATTAATATCCCCAGAAACAGAATAAAGTCATCTTAATAGTGAACCTCTTTATTTCTAGTTCTTGTGTGCTCAATGCACAGTAAGCCTAACACTGAGACACTGGTGCTTGGAGATGGAGAAAGGTTTATTTGAATTGGCCAAAATGAGAAGGTGGGAGGATAGGTTCTCTCAAATCCACCTTAACAAGAGAAGAAAGCAGCAGGTTTTACAGAGCTAAGGGCCTTGGCAGGAGGAGTTTTAGAGAAACAAAGGGTTTCTTTCACTCCTGATAAACCTCTGGGCAATGTGACTTCTGGCTATCAATGGCAGCTGGGCACTGTTTATCTGCTGATCCCTGAAGGCACTCTTTTTCTTCTGTAAACAAGCTCATAAATCCTTGTGACCCTTGAGTCACCCCTCAGGTTAAACAAAAAAACAGCAAATTGACAAGATTAACTTCTTTTCATAACAAGGTCAAAAGGTAATCTTATTGAATATCTACAGTAACCCTCAGGTACCTGGCTTCACTCTAAAGTTTTTAACTTTCCTCACTATTTCCCTGTTTCCATAATCTCTCCACAAGCTGGTCTGTCATCCAAGGTGGTATCTTGGATGACCAGCATCCCAAATCACCTAACCAAAAGAAAATATTTAAGAAATCACTGGTCACTGCCTCTTTTCTCAGCTATCCCTTACTTCATTACATCTTACTGTTAAGTAACTACTGTATAAACGGATTTTAAAAGAAGAAAATAAAAAGGTTTAAAATTCCTTTACACACTTTTCAACTTGGAAGTATGGCTTTTACACGAGTCTCTACAGACTTGATTCTCATTTCTATAAAATACACTCCTAGTACAATGCTTCCATTTTACTGCCGAGGTCTCTTATCCACAGAGCAATAAATAATTTTGCTTAAAAGAAAAATAAAAGGGGAACACGCACAAAAACTCAATTTATGTGCCAACATGTGTAAAGTGACCAAAAGAAAAGTGTCTCCCAAATCATAATTATATCTTTCATAAGTACTTCCAAAGTGATTACCGTAATTAAGCACAGGACTAATGGCAGGAATGTGCCCCAGTAGTAGAGAGGCAAGATTTATCTCCTCTGTGCCAGCCGCAATTCAAGGGTTAAGAAAAAAATGACAAGTCTACACATCTATGACAATGCTAACTTTTTGAAATATTGGCAGATACACTCACATGCAGATACAAAAAATATTTTTTGCATAACAAGGTAAGTACAGGCTCTTTCATTGATAGAGGGGCCCTAACCTCTGACCTAGTGAATCTAAGGATGAGCAGCTCCCACTGTCAGAGGCTACATTTATATGCCAGGTCTACACCCCCAATAGTTTTATGTACACTCAGTTATTTAGAACTGTTACTATTAAAAATCCTTACAACATAAGATCTACAAAGAGACATTCACATGGCCATACACACACTTATTTATCCCTCAGACTGGCTCCTCTTTAGAAATTACATTCTGGGTGTTTCTCAGTTATTCTCACTTACCGAGTTGCTTAATCCCATGAGTTTAGAAGTTTGCACTGCTGCCTCATTTTCCCCAGGACAATCAATCTTAGGGATTCAAAGACTTTGGAGAAAGCCCAAACTGAAGTAAGGAAGTTTTTTTTTTTTTCCTACCTCTTCCCAGAAACGCTCTCATAAGCAGGAGATATTCCTTAAATCTGCCAAACAATAGCAATATGTTTAGTAAGCAAGTATTTCCTTATTTTATAAATTATATTATCAATATATCTTTTAAAGAGGGAGAAAAAGAGAAAATATCCCACTCCCTATAGATCACTGGTCATTGGATGCTGCTTAATTTCACAGTGTTCAGTTGCACTAGGGTTTCTTCCTTGTTTTATCAAGTTAGGCTGCAGTGGCGACTCTTCCGAGACACCACAAAAGAAGCTGCTTCTCAAAGGTCTTTTACAGTAATAATCTGCTAGAGGAGAGATGTGTCATAACAAAGAACTCAAATAATTCTTACACCCTAGGAATTTCCAACATTTCTGAGAGGGTTTCCTCGCATGATAGGGAAAGTGCAGTGGCTGGAGGGGATGATAAATATAATCATTAAACCACATCCAGTGTCTTGTTAAGAAGGGGTATGTATATGTGTGATAATGCTGATAACATCTTTTTTCTTTACACCAAAGGTTCTTTACTTTTCCCTATACCTGGTGTCAGAGGAGGTCAAATAGCCAGTGACTAAGTAATTCATTTCAGCACTAAAAGTCTGCACATGAAAGGGTAACACAAAACTCCTCTAAGTGTTATTTGGAACTAGGAGCAAATAAACAAGGACAGACATGTTCCACAGGATATAGGAAAAACGTTACTTATTCTGAAGCAAGGAAACTAGAATTATAAGTACTATTCATGGCAAATGGGTTAAGATACATTTTCATGTTAACATTTACAGAACAAATTGACGTCATGAATTAACTTTGGAAATTAATAAAAAGTTGTTTGTAACTGGATTATGTTTGGTCATTTTTTTTAATTGATTATAGCCAATATGCAAATAAAATCAAAGTACTGGTATCCTCTTTTTAAACAGTCTATTCTCCGACCATAGACCAAACCTCTAGTTGTTATTATTTACCAATATAAAGAACAAAGCCCACTATATGGACATAAATTAGTTAATCTACCAAGGCACTTGAAGACTGCCCTCTATGAGCTTGGCACTCTGCTCGGCACTAAGAATAAGAAGATGAAAGACAGTCCTTAGCCTCAAGAAGCCCATGAGTCTTGGAGACGAGATACTGTACATGAACAGAGATTTGCAGTGCAATGCGATGAACATGATGATGTAGGCAAGCAAAAGTCCGTCCTAAGAACTAAAACAGGAGGAAAAGGAAGTAGTAAACACCCAGAATTCTCTCATTTGCACTCAAAGTAGTTTACAACATCACAACAACAACAGAAAGACCTAGAGATACTCCCTTGTGACACTTACAAGAATTCTGCCCCCATCACTGCCCTTTTCCTGTCCCTCTCCGTTTATAAGTAAATTCCTGAATGTCTTAAAGTTCTTTCAGATCTTGTGAGGAGACTTTCCTCATTTCGGAGACTTGGAAAGGGGCTATCTCATATGCCTCCAACCCACTTGCAGATCACCTCTCAGGGTCCGTCCACACCGTATTGTAGTGGTCTGCCTACTCATTCATTTCCCAAGCTAAAAGCTCTTCCAAGGAAAAGTGAGCATTCAAAAAACTAGTATTACAGGGCCTGCCTGGTGGGTAGTGGTTAAGTCCATGTGCTCCATTTCAGCAGCCTTGGGGCTTCACGGGTTTGGATCCCAGGTGGGGACCTACAAACTGCTCATCAGGACATGCTGTGGCAGCATCTCACATCCAAAATGGAGGAAGACTGGCATGGACGTTAGGTCAGCAACAATCTTCCTGAAGCAAAAAGAGGAAGATTGGCAATGGATGTTACCTTAGGGCCACTCTTCCTCACAAAAAAAAAAAGTAAGTATTACTACTGGTGTTTGCAGTTCCACTGCCTAGCATATTGCAGGACCAAAGCAATTTGCTCAACAAATATTTATTAAATCAATTAACTCACGGAGAAGATACGCAATGATTAACTGATATAATACAAATAAAGCACTTTATAAGATTTGACAAACATTAGTTTTTTTTAAAGCCAAGTATAATACGGTGTAACATATAAGAACTTATGGAATAAGTCACATTAAAAAAAAAATAACCCCAGTTAAAGGTATACCAGAAACATGGAGATACAAGCATACCTATCGCCAGCATTTTCATCCATATGAGGCTGTGCATTTAGACAAAGCTGTGTTCTAATCTTGTACATCTCATATGTACAGTTGGCCCTCCGTATTTGCAGGTTCCACAGCCGCAGATTCAACCATAACTGCAGATTGAAAGGTCTATGATGGTTGCATGGGCACTGAAGGCGTACAGAACTTTTTTTCTTGTCATTATTTCCTAAACAACTCAGTTTAACAACTATTTACACAGCATTTTCATTGTATTAAGTGTTATAAGTAATCTAGAGATGATTTAAAGTATACAGGAGGATGTGTGTAGGTCATACACAAATACCACATCTTATATAAGGGACTTGAGCATCCAAAAATCCATGGGGGGTCCTGGAACCAATTCCCTGTGGACACTGAGGGAAGACTATACTAGCACTGGTGATAAGTGATCTATGTAACCCAAATGAACTGAAGGTTTCCTTTTCACATGCGAAGTTACAGCGTCCAAATCATAAATTGTTAAAAGGATTAAATGAGATAAGAGATGGGGAGCATTTAGCTCTGTGGCTGGCAGGTAGCATACATCCTGAATTCATACTGACCTTCCTTTCTCCACTTTACAGCCATGGTAAAAGTACACCAGCATGGGGGAAGGAGGTGTCTTAGGAAGTCACCCAGCCAACGGCAAATACTACCTTCAGTCCAGCTATGTTGCGTTGGTCCATTTATTGCCACATTCCAGTCTCATCACTTGAGGGAGTAAATGTCTCTTTTCAATGATGGCCCTGATAATATTTTTGCTGCCACCAAGTGGTTGGTGGTAGTCGATACATGGATCATGCTTTAAGAGATCACTAAAAAAAACAAATCTTTAGAAACTACACGTTGGAAATTTGCTTATCATGGTCTAGAGGGTATGTTAAGTGTTTGATATACATTATCTCATTTAATTTTAAAGTGCTTGATATGCATTATCTCATTTAATTTTTAAAAAAGAAAGAAAAGAAATGAAAACCTTGTGATGTTCATACTATTTGTATCCCTGTTTTAGAGATGGCACCGATGACTGACATGGCAAGGACTGTGCCTTACCTGCATCCACACAACTGTAGGTGGTAGAGCGATATTTGAATTCAGAACAATCCCATTTCAGGGCCTAAATACCACACGATACTGTTGTCCTTTCTCTCTAAATGGTGTTCCATTAAAGACTGAAATGTGATTTAGAAAAGTACTTGACCTAAACAGACAACTTTCAAAGCACCCAAATAAAAAATGCTGGTTCCTCTCTCTTCACTTATTTGAACATTTCACTTCAACATATAAGTCTTTTCCCACAAGGAGTTTGTTAGTCCTTTAGGGTCTAGGGCTGTGTCATAAAGTCTTTATATTCCCAGAACCCAGTGAACATGTATAAAGGAGACATGAAATCAATGTGTTAATAATTTTAATGTATAGTTCTGTAAGCAACTGACAGATCTCTATCTTGTTCTTACATGAGTTTAAAAGCCAAAGGTAATGCTTCTTTACAATTCACACTTGATCTTAATTTGATCTCAATTATCCCAGGACAATCCTTCCTTCAGCTCCACTTCATAACTTTCATTTTCCCCCAGGGATTTTTCCTGCACCTTTTGTTTACAAGGCAGCAGGGTGGGAGAGGGAGCATTTGTGGACTCTAGACTCAGACCCTCAAATTCTGGCTTAGCCACATACTATTGATGTAATCCCGAGATGGGTAATTAACTTCCTTTGTCTTAGTTTCCTCATCTCTAAACTGGATATAAGAACTTCCTGTGTCAGAACTTGCCTCTTAATATGCAGTCAACAGATATTCCTCCCCCTTCCTCCTTCTAGCACGGAAAACAAATTGGAGTCTCATACTGTGACATAAGACCCATTTGTTTCTATGCTTCACAGTCCCAGAATTAATCTTTTTCTCTCTGGAATATTCCTGAAATGCTGCTTTTTTCAAAATTAAACAATAGAGTTGCTTCTAGATGTAACATTTTCCTCTTCAGTGATGAATAGGGCTTTCTTTAAAATTTGTCTTAAGTGAGAAGAAAAAGATTTCTAAGGTTATAGAAAAGAAAAATGTTAGTCAGCCTTCTCTGGGCCTGCATACTCTAAGATAGACAATGACACACATCTTGGAGACACATTAACTAAATAAACACTGAAGGAAGAGGCAGCAGGATAGTCAAGCTGTTGGGTGGTGAACTGAAGTCTTCATTAGCACGAGAAGAAGAAAGATGGCTCACACATGCACACATACACTCTTTCAAGTATTGTGCATAAATAAAAAATGTCAGTAGACTATTCTAACCAAGAAGCAGCAGTGGTGTATAAGTTAGAATAAAGATGGCACGTACACATGAAGGAAAAAGGTAGTATCTGCAAAAAGACATATTTCATGCAGCAAATATTAATCATTTAAATAAAAAATGTGAAGAAGACAGGAAAAATATATACAACAGTAGAGAGCAGCAGATACAAGTATGTGTCTGGAGTCAATTGCCTGGGTTTGAGACCTACATCCATATCTTGATAGCTGTAATTAGGCAATATACTTTTCTACTCTATGCCTTAGTGTCCTCATCTGTTAAATGGGAATAATAATAATATTTATCACATGGGGTTTATGTGAGGCTTACTTGAGAGAACACAAGAAAAGCAGTTAGCACAGTGCCTGTCACTCAATAAGAATTCATCAAATGTTAATTCTTACGCATATTAAGACAAATGTGGTTCAGTATCTTGCTTTAGAAAAGGCGTTACTTTATTTACTTAATAATCCATTGACTCTCAAGAAAATATATAATTGACATAAAAAAACTCTTCTTAGCATGACATACGATTACTCACTTAATCAGGTTTATCAAAAAAGTGAAGATGTAGAATTTTCACAGGAGACTAAAATATAAATAGAGATGATGATGGAAAATACATATTCAAATCTTGACCTGACTAAATTCCTCTCTGCAGCTCATTTATCCCTTTGTCACCTGCTTGCTCCATGGAGACAGCTGGCATAAAGCGGCGAAGGCTGCTCTGTGGCTGTCATTCACACACACACATTACTCCATAGGAATGGCTGGGAAGTAACTTGTGCATGACAAGGAACCCCAGGGAACATTACTCAGATCTGAAATAAACAAATTAATAACTTCGGCCTGTTACATGCTCCTTAAATTGCATATTTAGATTCGATGAACACAGCAGGGTAAAGATGCACAGCCCTGGGTCCACCTGACAGCATTAGGGGTTGGGCCCACATGAGGCTCGCTGGCGATTATGTATGTGATGGAGAGCTTGGAGGGGAAACTCTGGATTTTGAAACATTATTTCACAGTTTATAGCTTGCTCGATGGGATAAACATTAAACTTCGCATTTTAAGGTCACATCTCAAGGATTAGTTTCACTCTCTTCTAAGACTTAAAATTCATTACCATAAACTATGAATGAATGGAACATTGGGGAATAACCTGCTTAGTGTTTTTAAATAGAACATGCTGCACAAATTCCAAATCCAAATTTGCTTGTACAATTCTAATGCCGTGCAAATGAGGAAAGTCTTTAATGTCTGGTTATTGTAAAACAAAACCTGGTGAACAATAAAAGAAAAAATATGAATACAAAGTCACATTTCTGGAGTCCATGCATATTTCATTTCAAATAGCAAAAGGGCACTTTCTTTTTGCATTGGGCTATGATTGGTGTTATGATAAAAAGTGTCATGCATGGCCCCTGAAAAGATAAGAGGTGTCAGCCTTTATACTGTTAAAAAAAAAAGCACAGAATAATAACTAAGCACAATGGTTCCTCTTTTTAAATGAGCATTTAAAGAGAAATGATATAAATATTCATCCTAATTATTTATTTCTGTTGATATTATTTTAACATGGGGAGAAACTAATAAAAGATGGTGAGTGCTTTCTTCTAGGGCCACACTTACACTATGATGTGTTGGGCAACATGGCAAGGATCTGAGAGTAGCTACTGTCAAATCCACTCAACCCTCCTTGGTGCCACATTTTTCTTGCTCACTAAACCTGACGAAGAACACTCTTGTACCTTTTTGTAAATGCCTGGCATAATTACACTCAGTTCTCTTGAACCATAAGTACAGGCTAAGGGAGATTCTTTTGCAATCACCAGAAGTCCTTGACCCAGACTTTGCCTAAAGTATTGACAGTATGACTTTAAAGGCAACAATCTCAAACATTTCTCACAGGCATCCTATTATATCATCCCCCTGCCTCCCTGGTCCAAAGTCATAAAACGGACCTTTCTTAAGGAATCTGGGGTACTAGAGCGCTGGGTATTTGGTTTCTTTCTTCACAAGCAGAAGCTCTTTTATAACTGGGTTAATCATCTTGGTAGTAAAATCACCACAGTACTTCCTGGACTAGACAAAATGGAGGAAGTCAAGCAGGAACTGATGGTACATAGTGAGAGGATGCATGATGAGTTATCAGAGAAGGATTTGGTATAAGCGAGTGCTGGGTCAGGAAAGGTAGGCATAGAGCAAAACATACATGCCTGGGCTCCAGGGACACACCACCACCCAGGTGTCACTGGGATTCTGTCTGTGTTCTCTCTTGATATCTCCCTATTCTATTTCTATTTTCTTTTGCCTTATTTCATCTGTTGCTAGATTTAAATAGAAGGGAATGAAAACGCCTGAAATTATTTCACCAAAGTGATTTTATAAGACTTCTAGCCAGAATACTTCAAGAATGTATCAAATTTTAATCAAAAATAGCAAATAATATAAGCCCTGGTTTTTTAGGCTGTATACTGAAAAGAAGCAGGGTTCTGACTTCACGTTCTCTCAATTTCTGCTAATTTTCTGTTTGCAGAAGGATTTATTTATTAGAATCCCCTCAGTTTCTCCTTTCTGACTTAAGAAGTGGAAGGGAAAAAAAATAGAAAAAATAATTAAGCTTTCATGGATAAAGGGGTAAGAAAAAGACCATGGGAACAAAAACGATAAAACAGTAAGAGTATCACAAATGATGCTGAGGAGAAAAACGTCAACCGAAGGGTCACATTTTTACACGTACAAGACCACATACCTTTATTTCATTTCGACTTTGGTTATACAACCACACAAAGCTTTGAGCTTCGAGAATTAGTCATGCCACAAATATACCAAAAGATGGAAGAAACTGATGGCAGGATTCAAGGGAAAGTAGAACTATTCAAATCATACAAGAGGTATCGTGGAGCCTGGATTTAGGCAATGGAGAAACATTGAAGGGTCTAATGCAGGAGAATGATGTTATCAAAAAATACTCAAGAACCTTTATGAAGACTGTATCAGAAGGATAAAGACTGAATTCTGCAATACACATCAGAACGTGATTGCAGAAATGTATGTCAAGAATGATGCAAGCCTGGACTAGTGATGTCAGCATCATGGCGGAGTAAGTTCTCCCAGTAATCTCTCCCCTCCAACATACAACAAAAAGGACATTCATACTCCAACAGAGCACAACCAAACACAAAAAAACTTCAGAGAGACCCACGCAGCCATAGGACAGAGGGCAGAGAGGCTAGAGCCCCCCTCAGAGGAGGTGGAACGTAGTAAGAGAAAACTTTGCTCCCTCTCCTAAAGACTATGATCTGAGCCCATGGGAGGCCTCCAAGAGGGAAGGAATTGGGGAGCGGACACTTGTTGACAGGAACATCAAGGATCCCCAAGGGCCCTTGCAGCCTAGACAGAAGCCCTCCACTGGGGCAAAAGCTTTCGCCAAGGGTGACCTTATCAAGCCAACACCCCAAGAGAGCCAACAGTGAGAGCAGAGTGAGAAAACTCCAAGAGCATGCAGGAGAAACCACCCCTCCCCCCACCCGCCAACCACCTGGGATCTCTGCTGAAGGCAGAGGGCTCAGAATACATGGCTTTTCACCCCCACCCAGTGGCGATAGGCCATAACTGTGACCAAATAACACCAGGATATGAAAAAACAGAGCTACTCACTATAGCAGTATCAAACATTATATTAGATCTCCAGACCAGAGAGAATTATGAGAAGTACCCAGAAATTAGTCCTGAGGACACAGAAATATGTAAGCTAAATGACAAAGAATTCAAAATAGCCATCATCAAAAAACTCAACGAATTAAAAGAGAATGTGGAGAAACAATTCAATGAGTTCAGGAGCTATACCACAAAAGAGATTAAACCTATAAAGAAGAATCAATCAGAAATATTAGATATGAAGACACATGGAAGAAATAAAACAAAATTAGATGTCCTGGACTCTCAAGTGGACACCACAGAGGAGCACATCAGCATAAGCAAAGATAGAAATGTTGAAATGCTCTAGATAAATCAGCAGAGAGAACTAAGAGTAAAAAGAAATGAAGAAAGTCTCCAAGAAATAGTTGACTCAATTAGGAAATGCAACGTAAGAATTATAGGTATTCTAGAAGGAGAAGAGAAGGAGAATGGAGCAGAAGGTTGTTCAAAGGAATAATAGCAGAGAACTTCCCAAACCTAGGGAAGAAGATGGAAATCCATGTGGAATAGGCTATCAGGTCTACTAAATATGTCAATGTAAAAAGACCTACTGCAAGGCATATAGTAGTGAAAATGGCAAAAGTGAATGACAAAGAAAGAACACTAAGGGCAGCAGGGCAGAAGAAAATAACCTACAAAGGAACCCCAATCAGGCTTTAGTGGATTTCTGTACAGAAACCTTACAGGCTAGGAGAGACTAGAATGACATATTCAAATCTTTGAAGGAAAAAAAAACTTTCAGCCAAGAATACTCTATCCATCAAAAATATCCTTCAAATATGATGGAGAAATAAAAACTTTCCCAGACAAACATAAGCTATGGGAGTTCATAGACACGAGACCACACCCGCACCCCCCCCGCCCCGGCCATACACAAGAAATCCTCAAGAAGGCTCTCATACCTAAAAAAAAAAGAGAGAGAGAGAGAGAAAGGGGTTACAAAACACAGAGTAAGGAGACAAATAGGCAGACAGAATCAGAGCAGGATAGCAAATACTCAATTATAACATTGAAGACAAAGGGAAGGAAGACACCAAAAACAAAGGTGCTTGTGACCACAAACTCATAACACCAGAACGAATAAGATGTGAGAAAAACCACTTAGGAGGGGAAGAAGAAAGGGACTGAATCGGTTTAGTCTAAGGAAATAAGAAGCCATCGGAAAAGTGACTATCTTATCCATGAGATTGTGAATACAAACCTCATGGTAACCACTAAACAAAAAAGCAGAACAGAGACACAAGTCATAAATAAGGAGAAAACAAAGAAACATAACATAAAAAACTACATAACTCAGCTGGTAGACCAAAATACACAGGACGAGAAACAAAGGAAATGCAGGGGAACCGGAAAACGAGTGATAAAATGGCAACATTAAGCCCTCATATACCGATAATCACCCTAAATGTAAATGGATTAAATTCTCTAATAAAAAGACACAGAGCAGTGAGATGGATTAAAGAACAAGATCCAACAATATGTGGCCTCCAGGAAACATCTCAGCTCCAACGACAAACACAGACTCAGAGTGAAGGGATGGAAGATGATACTCCAAGCTAATAGCAAACAAAAGAAAGCGGGTGTTGCAATACTTATATCAGACAAAGTAGACTTCAGGATAAGACAAGTAAAGAGAGACAAACAGGGGGCAGTATATAATGATCAAAAGGACATTCCATCATAAGAAATTACACTTATAAATATCTATGCACCCAACACAGGAGCACCAAAGTACATAAAGCAACAATAACAAACCTAAAAGAAGATATTAATAATCACATAATAATAGTAGGGGACTTCAACACTCCACTCACATCAAAGCATAGCTCATCCAGACAGAAAATCAACAAGGAAAGACTGGAATTAAATGAAAAGCTAGCCTTGTTGGACTTAATAGACACATATAGAATGCTCCATCCAAAACCAGAAGAATACACATTCTTCTCAAGTGCACACAGAACGTTCTCAAGGAAAGACCATATGTTAGGAAACAAGGCAAGCCTCAATAAATTTAAATTGAAATAATAACATGCCTCTTTTCTGATCACAATGCTATAAAGTTAGAAATTAATTACAAGAAAAAAGCTGAGAAAAGGACAAAGATGTGGAGACTAAACAACAGGTCATTGAACAAGCAATGGATCACAGAAGAAATTAAAGGAGAAATCAAAAAAAATATCTGGAGGCAAATGAAAATGAAAATATACCATACCAACTCATATGGGATGCAGCAAAAGCCATATTAAGAAGGAAATATCGCAATACATGCAAACTTTAACAAATAAGAAAAATCCCAAATAAGCAATCTCAAACTATACCTAATTGAATTAGAAAAAGAAGAACAAACAGAGCCCAAAGTCAGCATAAGGAGACAAATAATAAAAATCAGAGCAGAAATAAAGGCTATTGAAACAAAAATGGCAGTAGAAAGGATCAATGAAACAAAGAACTGGTTCTTTGAGAAGATAAATAAAATTGACAAACCCCTAGCCAGACTTACAAAGAAGAAAAGAGAGAAAGCTCAGATAAATAAAATTAGAAATGAAAGAGGATAAATAACAACGAATACCACAGAAATACAATGGATTATAAGAGAATACTATGAAAAATTATATGCCAACAAAATGGACAATCTAGAGGAAATGGATAAATTCTTCTACTCTTACAACCTCCCAAAGTTGAATCAAGAAGAAACAGATAATATGAATAAACCAATCACAAGCAAAGAGATTGAAACAGCAATCAAAAGCATCCCAAAGAATAAAAGTCCAGGACCAGATGGCTTCCCTGTGGAATTCTACCAAACTTTCAGAGAGGAATTAATACCTATCCTTCTCAAGCTATTCCAAAAAATTAGGGAAGTTGGAATGCTTCCTAACACATTCTACAAGGCCAACATCACTCTAATACCAAAGCCTGACAAGGATGACAGAAAAAAGGAAAACTATAGGCCAATATTGCTGATGAATACAGATGTAAAAATCCTCAACAAAATATTGGCAAACCAAATACAGCAATACATCAAAAAGATCACACATCATGATCAAGTGGGATTTATACCAGGGACACAGGGATGGTTCAACATCTGCAAATCAATCAAGATGATACAGACCACATTAACAAAATGAGGAATAAAAACCACATGATCATCTCAATAGATGCAGAGAAAGCATTTGACAAGACCCAACAGCCATTTATGATAAAAACTCTTAACAAAATGGGGATAGAAGGAAATTACCTCAACATAATCAAGGCCACATACGACAAACCCACAGCCAACATCATACTCAATGGGCAAAAACTGAAAGCCATCCCTCTGAAACAGGAACAAGACAAGGATGCCCACTGTCACCACTCTTATTCAACATAGTACTAGAGGGTTTGGCCAGAGCAATTAGGCAAGAGAAAGGAATAAAAGAAATTCAAATAGGGAGTGAAGAAGTGAAACTCTCATTATTTGCAGACGACATCATCTTATATATAGAAAACCCTAAAGAATCCATGCTAAAACTAGTAGAAATAACTAACAACTACAGTAAAGTTGCGGGGTACAAAATCAATTTACAAAAATTAGTTGCATTTCTGTACTCTAATAACGAACTTACAGAAAGACTACTCAAGAATGCAATTCCATTTACAATTGCAACCAAAAGAATATAAAGCACCTAGAGGTAAATTTAAATAAGGAGCTGGGGCCAGCCTGGTGGCACAGCGGTTAAGTTCACATGTTCTACTTCTCGGTGGCCCGGGGTTTGCCAGTTTGGATCCCGGGTGCGGACATGGTACCGCTTGGCAAAAGCCACGCTGTGGTAGGCGTCCCACATATAAAGTAGAGGAAGATGGGCATGGATGTTACCTCAGGGCCAGGCTTCCTCAGCAAAAAAGAGGAGGACTGGCAGTAGTTAGCTGAGGGCTAATCTGCCTCAAAAAAAAAAAAAAAAAAAACAACTAAGGAGCTGAAGGACTTGTACAATGAAAACTATAAGACATTATTAAAAGAAATAGATAATGGCATAAAGAGATGGAAAGAGATTCCATGCACATGGATTGGAAGAAAAAACACAGGTAAAATGTTCATCCTATCCAAAGCAATCTACAGATTCAGTGCAATCTCAATCAGAATCCTAATGACATTCTTCATGGAAAGAGAGCAAAGAATCCTAAAATTCACATGGGGCAACCAAAGACCCTGAATTGCTAAAGCAAGACTGAGAAAAAAGAACAAAGCTGGAGGCATCACAATCCCTGACTTCAAAATGTACTACAAAGCCATAGTGATCAAAACAGCATGGCACGGATACAAAAACAGACACATAGACCAAGGGAACAGAAGTGAAAGCCCAGAAATAAAACCACACATATACGGAGAGCTAATTTTTGACAAAGGAGCCAAGACATACAATGTAGAAAAGACATTCACTTCAATAAATGGTGTTGGGAAAACTGGACAGCCACGTGCAAAAGAATGAAAGTAGACCATTATCTCAGGCCATACACAAAAATAAACTTAAAATGGATCAAAGACTTGAAGATAAGGCCTGAATCCATAAAACTCCAGGAAGATAATATAGGTAGTACACTCTTTGACATTGAACTTAAAAGGATCTTTTTGAATACCATGTCTTCTCAGACAAGGGAAACAAAAGAAAAAATAAGCAAGTGGGAGTTTATCAGACTAAAGAGCTTCTGCAAGGCAAAAGAAACTAGGATCAAAACAAAAAGACAACCTACCAATTGAGAGGAAATATTTGCAAATCATATATCCGATAAGGGGTTAATCTCCTTTATATATAAGGAGCTCGCACAACTGAAAAACAAAAAACAAACAGCCCTATCAAAAAATGGGCAGAGGAGATGAATGGACATTTTTCCAAAGAAGATATACAGATGGCCAAAAAACACTTGAAAAGATGTTCAATATCACTAATCATCACAGAAATGCAAATCCAAACTACACTAAGATACCACCTTACATCTTTTAAATTGGCTATAATCACTAAGACTAAAAATAACAAATGTTGGAGAGAGTGTGGAGAAAAGGGAACCCTCATACACTGCTGGTGGGAATGCAAACTGGTGCAGCCACTATGGAAAACAGTATGGAGACTCCTCATCAAACTAAAAACAAAACTACCATATGACCCACCTATCCCACTACTGGGTATCTACCCAAACAACCTGAAATCAACAATCCAAAGTAACATATGTACCCCTACGTTCGTTGCAGCACTATTCACAATAGCCAAGACATGGAAACAATCCAAGTGCCCATTGTCTGATGACTGGATAAATAAGATGCCATATATATATATACAATGGAATACTACTCAGCCATAAAAAAGACAAAATCATCCCATTTGCAACAACATGGATGGACCTGGAGGGAATTACACTAAGCAAAATAAACCAGACTGAGAAACACAAACACCAGACGATTTCACTCATATATGGAATATGAACAAACATGGACAAAGGAAACAGTTCAGTGGTTACCAGGGGAAGAGGGGGCGAGGGGTGGGTACAGGGGGTGAAGGGGAGCAGTTATGTCGTGACAGACAAGAAATAATGTACAAGTGAAATTTCACAATGATGTAAGCTATTATGAACTCAAATTAAAAAAAAAAAGTAATGATGGAAGCCTAGAAGAGGGGGTGGCAGTGGGGCCGGAGAAATATGAATGGATGTGAGCTGTGTTTAGGAGATAAGAATGTACAGGATTTGGAGATTATTAAGTCAAAGCAAGAGTCAAAGATGATACTCAAATTTCTGTCTTTGCAACAAGGATGATGCACCATTCACTGAAATAGGAGCAAAAGAGTAAGAGCAGCTTCTAATAAAAAGAGAATTAATTTGGTTTTGATCTTGCTGAGTCAGTGCTGTCTCAGGAAGATTCAGGTGAAGATGTCAACTAAGTTACTGGATACAGAAATCTGGAGATCAAGAAAAGATATCAGGTGAAGACACAGATTTGGGAGTCACCAGCAAATACATCGTTCTGAAGATCATGGCAGGAGATGAAATTACCAGGAATTGGTATACAGCCATATAGGGTACCTGGGCCAAGACCATAAGGCATACATCTTTTGCCTTGTTTGCAGACTTTAAGGCCACTAGGGTTGTCTCTGTTCTCAACACTGCCCAGAGTAGCAAAACGCACATGCATCATTTTATTCAACTTCATTGTATTATTTTTCTTTAATGCATGAATACTACTCATAGAATCTAAAACAATTTTCCTCATACGGTTGTTTTTAGAACATACAGAACAAGCTATTCCCAGATCTGTCTTCCACACTTCACAAAAATACAAGTTCACATAAGTCATTTGCAAGAAGGATGGAAATGGAGAAAAACAAACAGTTTCCGCATAATCTTTCCATTTTTGTGAAGATTGGAGTGCTCTATCCCACAGGTGTGTGTTGGGGGAAAAAAAACCCCATCATAACTTCAGAGGGACATAACAGGCTCACTCTTTCTCACACATGTGAAACACAGTTGCAGCCATTTGTCTGTCTACTTAGACAGCATAGTTTGGAAGCAGAATTTTGTATCTTAATTTAATGCATTTCCCCATACATTTCCCAGTGTAGTCAGAAACAATTCTATACAAACTGAAAAACTAAAAGGTTCTTAGTAATGCCATTGAGCCAATGATATCTGATAGCTTAGGAACAGAATTGCTGTGTGTAACGAAGCTTTTAATAATTTCAAACCATCTGTGATGCAAATATAAAAATGACAAACGTGAAAAATGTTTCCCAAGTTCCACTAAACTATGTGCTCTTTTGTGTGTTTTGTACCATATATTTTTTATCATCCAAGAAATTACATTTTAATAGTCAATTTCAGAGAATATTTTTAAAGACTACATTAAATCTTATAGTATAACATCTCTTTGACTAGCTCAGTAGACTTAGATTGACCTAAAGCAAGATGGAATAATGAGATACATGATCAAATGTCAGTAATAAATTCAACTTCATGATTAGCATGAAACTATAAAATCAAAAACTATTTCATGGGGTTGGTCCTGTCACCTAGTGGTCAAATTCAGTGCATTCAACTTTGGTGGCCCAGGATTGGATCCCACATGCAGATCTACACCACCTGTCAGCAGCCATGCTGTGGTAGCGACTTACATACAAGAGAGAGGAAAGTTGGGACAGATGTTATCTTAAGGTAAATCTTCCTCAGGGAAAAAAAAAAAAGAAAACTACTTCAAGACTTTGAAATTAGACCCCAAAAGATAACCAAAACTATCAAAAGTCTTTATAAATTTGAAGGTTTTTTAATTTGATGAAAATTCAGATGGGTACTGGCTACCTCAGAAATTAAATTTTCCTCATTAAAACTTTAAAATATAAATTCCATTTTTGACCTAACATAGTATTCTATTTGAATTGCAATAAGTCAGAGTGTAGAAAAAGAAATACTCTTCTAAGCATTTTACTAAATTCTATTGCTGAAGTCATAAAACAAAATTTATGTTATTAGATTTTTCTGGCAACGAGAGTTACTCTTCTAAAAAGTTAATTTTTCAGCTTTTTATGAGACTGTGAAATTAATGATTTTTCCATTAGACTAAAAATATACTACCTTACTCTAAAGGAAAAAATAAAAATGACGTAAGCTAAGCCCAAAATGGGTTATGATTTCTAATTTCATATTACACAGCCTATCATGAAATGAAGCAGGGGCTGGCCCCATGGCCAAGTGGTTAAGTTCGTGCACTCGGCTTTGGCATCCTAGGGTTTCACCGGTTAAGATCCTGGGTGCGGACACGGCACCGCTAAATCAGGCCACGTTGAGGCATGGTCCCACATGCCACAACTAGAAGGACGCACAACTAAAAAAATATACAACTATATACTAGGGGGATTTGGGGAGGAAAAAAAAAAGCAGAAAAAAATTTATAATGAGAGATAATGAAGAATTTTGTGAAGTTTCAATAGTTCCAACTACCCAACAAATATCCAACTGAAACATACATTTCATTCTCATGTAGTTAGTACATGTAATTAAAAGTAAACTAGCAGCAGCATCAGTTTCTGCCTCTAAGAGATGTGTTTTCAGATGGGAACATAGCAAGTCAACAAAATACATTGTCAGGATATGCATTCACATGTTTTAATACAAAGTGGTGTATACATAACTATGAGCCAAAGATCTTATATGTAAAATTACAATAATAACAACATAGATTATAGAAACATTCATTTCATAATTTAACATTATATGCAGAATATTCATTTTTCAATTTATGACATTTCACAAATTTCAATCTCAAATTCCAAACATTTAAAAAAGGATGTGGAGTACATGTGAACAATGTTTTAGAATTGTATTGAAGTAAACAAGGAAGAAATTTAGTTTGCAAATAAACATAGTAAATATTGATGATAACATCTATCCCTAAGCCTTCCCCTTTTCTTCAATCTTGATTCGCTATTAAATGTCTACATGACTTTGAACAATTTAATTATCTGTACCGAAATTTCCTCCTCTATATGGTACATGTTCCACAGAGATACTAAGTGCATGAAATCAGGTAATAATATAAATCACAGAAAAAAATTGCTTGATACATAGTAAGTAGTCAACAAATAAAAACTTTCACTACCACCAACATAATTGTTAGCCCTTTCATTCATTTTACCCCTATTTTTATTAACATCTTAACGGTTCTCCCTTTCAGGAAGGGGGTTGTAGAACTCTTAGGGAAATAATTGCAACTATCTGTTTCACGACACATCACAGAGCCTGGCATAGAGTAGTTGCCTCCCCAACAGAAAGAGTGTTTTAAGTAAGGAAAAAAAGAAACTAATATTTACTCAGTGGTTATACTTGTGCAAGCTTTCATCGGGTATGTACACAAAGGCCAAGTACGTACCTATATTCTCATGTATTCCTGATGAAACCTCATGGCATGTCATTATGCTCACGCTGCAGCTGAAAAACTCTGAGGATAAAGGTGTTTTTCGGAACTTGCCACTTTCACAGTTGAATGAAAGTGGAGCTGACTCACACTTAGGTGTGTCTGGTTCAAAATTCTATTATCTTCCCATCGTATTATACAGTCTCTTCACAGCTCTCGTTAGCATCTCAAGAAATTCTACATCTTAATATATTCTTACAAATTTCTTTCCAGAAACATAGAAACCCTACAGAAGAGGCCAGACCTAAAAATTACCAGGTTACAAAAACATCCATATGAATTAAAGTTGCCCCATTGAGAGGACTTGACAGTAAGATAAACATTCCCCTGATCTTACTCCTCTGCTCCTCTCAACCCTACATCCCAAATTAGACGATTTCTCTCTTCTCTGCCTTGTTTTTCAAATTCTGGTCTATTTTTTCTATATCCTCGCCTCCTTTTCATGCCTCAGGCTCTAAAGTTTAAGGGAAATTCTTAAAGAGAATCTGCCTTCAGGCTTTTACATAAACAAACACAATCCCAAAGCTTCTGGATCCATCATAGTATGAAGCCATAGTTGGACAAATGTTTAAATATACTACAGGATTTTCTGAGACCACTGAAAGTATCTTTTTAATTTTCACATTTACAAGTTGAATACCAAGTGACTGCCACATAGATCCAATGAATATCACCTGAATGACTGAATGAATTAAGTGAAATTAATATTCAGAATGATGATGTGGAGGCCTCATAGGCTCTTTTGTAAAAGGTCAAATAATGTTGAATATACTGCACTTACTAAAAATGGATAATTAAATAATAAAATCATAACATGATATTCAGAAATGAGTTGAAAGTAATTTCTGAGTTAACCTTTTAACTTCATTCTAATTAGAAAATTTGGGTAAGCAAAGTAACCGACTATCTAGGCATTAGAATTGAGTAAAATTTGCACTGTAATTGCTTTCTTCTTGTACTTGGACTCTCTCTTCCCAAATTAGAGCAGCACTGAGGTTTCGGTGAGGACAGTGACACTGGGGTCTCTGTTAGAGGACCTGTGATGTCACTGCTGCCACTGTGATAGGTCCCCTGGGAATTCTGCAAGAAAAGGCAAAAGGGGAGAGCAGAGAGATGCTTCTTCTGGATCTGTAACAGCAACTGTATTTCCTCCAGCAAGGGTGTCTTAGAGGAGGGGTGTATAATTATTCTATATCTATTCAGTGAATATTTATTAACTGCCAAACAATGTGTTAGGCTTTGTTCTAGGTGGCTGGGGTACATGAATGATCGAGAAAGACAAGGAGACTTGGCATTTTGCAGTTCACATTCTAGTGTGGAGAAATTGTAAAAACAACACATAAGTAAATTACCAAGTATGTCAGAAGGTGATACATGCTATAGAAAACAGGAAAACTAGAGAAGGGTAAAGGGATTATAAATACTTGGCCAGGAATAGATGAAGGCACGTGCGAAGCAGAAATCAGCAAAGAGGTTCTCACAGTAATCAAGGTAAGAAAAGATGATGGCTTAGATCAGGGTCATAGCAGTGGAGGTGGTGAGAGCTGCTTGATTCTCAATTTATTTTGAAGATATGACTACCAGATTAGCTGGCAGGTTGGACAAGACGTGGGGGAGAAGGAGAGGATCAAGGAGGAGTCCACAGTTTCTGACCTGACCAAGTAAAAGGATGCTATCGCCAACAACCAAGACATGTAGACTGCAGGTGAAGGACGCGTGGGGTGAGGAGAACACAGGTTAAATCTGAGATGTCTAGACATCCATGTGGTGATGTCAAGGAAGCAGCTTCACATCTAAGTCTTGGAGAGATGTCTTGGCTGGATCACCAGCTTCTACGGTATGTAAAGCCATACCATGAGTGAGATGACCAAGGGAGTGTGAGTATAAACAGAGAACGGCACCATGGATCATCTCTGGGGAACTCTAACATTAAGAAGTTGTGTGCGATAGGAGAAACCAGCAGAGGAAGCTGAGAAATGGAACCAGTTCTCGAACAGGAGGTAAAAATAAATTCTGGTGTCCAGAAGCCAAATGAAGACAATGTATCAATGACAGTTCAAGTAAGATCATGGTTCAAGTGTTTCAAGTGAGTTCTTTAGTGGTACAGAAGGCAGAACCAAGACCAATGGAAACTTACAGGGATAAAGATCGTATCTCAATGAGAAAAAAAAATTAAACAGCAATGTCTACTCATTATTAGATCCAGGTGTTTTATAATGCAGTGAACTTTTTTAATCACTAGAGATATTAGTAGACAGGCTGATGAGTATCACAGATATTGTAGAAATGACTCCTGAATTGGGTAGAAGATTAGACCATATGACCTATGAGATACACTCCAACTAATGAGTCTATTATCCCTGCCTCACTTAACACCAGAGGAGAAATACATCTGCTTTTCCATCTGTGGCCCTTTGCAATCTTAGCAGACTGTGTCCAGAATTATCTTGATGCCTCTTCATATAAAAGAAAGTGAATCATAACAGTGGTTTAATGCAAAGAGAAGCTTTGATGCAAACAGACCTGAATTCCAATGTTAACACTATCACTGACAAATTTCATGGCTTTAGAAACGGTCCTTAGATATTTTTAAACCTTAGTCTCTTCTTAAGAACTCTCACAGTGTTCTTGAAGGAAGAAAATAGTAGTCCACTGTGTTTTGCTCATGGTTTGATATAGAGTGAGTACTCACAAACACCTTAGTTCTCTAAGTGTGAGGTCCCCGATTTAAAGAATTTTTTTTTTTAAAAGGAAGATTAGCCCTGAGCTAACTACTGCCAATCCTCCTCTTTTTGCTGAGGAAGACTGGCCCTGAGCTAACATCCGTGCCCATCTTCCTCTACTTTATATGTGCGACGCCTACCACAGCATGGCTTTTACCAAGCGGTGCCATGTCCACACCCGACATCCAAACCAGCGAACCCCTGGCCGTGGAAGTGGAACAAGCACACTTAACCGCTGCATCACCGGGCCGGCCACCTAAATACTATTTTAGGATGTTTTAAAGTTAGTTATTCCTCTAAACTTGAGTTTTAGACTATACTGTTCATTTCAGCACTATATTTACTCATAAACCAGAAATAGAAGTGTATGATTTTTTCATAAAAACAAAATTTTCAACTAGTTTTTAAGTTCATAATAGAAACTGATGAGTCATATTTGGGGTCCAATTTTGTACTGTATGTTTTAAGATGTCATTTGCTCACATTATAATAACAGAACCACACAGTGTGATGAGGTAAAGACAACAGGCTGCAAAACCAGAGTGGCTGGATATGAGTCCTGACTTGGTCATTTCCTAATAATGTGATTTTGGCAAGTCAACTCCTCTGAGATTCAGTTTCTTTATCTATAGAATGGGAAGAATAGAATTATTAGGACTTGGGGGACAAATAAATGTGTGAATACATGTAAAATATATGAAGTGTCTGTATATAAAAAACACTCAATAATCCTTAGGTTTTACTATTTGTTTCTCTAATCTAGAAAAAAGCTCCAAATAGAAGCAATTTTTTCTATTTTAAATGTCTTCAATTAGCCCAAACTATTTTTAAAATATCTTTATTATCAGGAAAATAATGTTATTAGTAACTAATTCAAACAGCACAAAAAAGCCTGTAATAAAAAAGAATCCCTTCCCTTTTACTTATATCTATCAATCATATGCACACACACAAATATATTTCTTTTATACTCAAGAGGAACAAACTATAATACTTTATACTTTCACTGAACAATACATATTTGGGCAAACATATAATTCTAAAATAAATCAACTGCTTCCCAAAGTCTGTGCCTTTGTGATTTTCACTGATTTTGCAAAACTGCTCCAAAACATAGTTGAATCTCTATGCTCTGACCCACAGGTTATGGGGGTGTACGTTTCCCCATACCCTAACCACGTTATTGGTTATTATCAAACTTTTTTGTCAGTCTGATAGAGACCAGAAATTTCCAATTCACCTGAACTTACATTTTTTTAATAAACGTGGTTCAGGTTTTTCCTCTTTTCTTTAACCAGTACATGTGTGATAACCGTCTGCTGATAGCACTGGCTTCTTGTTCAATTAGAGGAACTGGGTCCGTCACATATAAAGAAAATGAACTTTCTGTCATGTGTTTCAATTATTTCTCAAATAGTCACACCAGTTTATCATTTTGATTGCGCCTTTCAATTTTGGTAAACATCACCATTTTCACTTGTACGGAAGTTTTAGTGTTAGGTTGCAAAATATTTTAATCACTTACTATGACTTCAATGTTTTCCACCTTTCTCAGAAATGCTTTCCCTCAATTACATATTATGAAATAAATTTCCCATAATTTATTTTACCACTTTTTTTTCTGCATTTAATCTTAGGCCCAGGTGAGAAGTGTGTTGGTCTAAAGATGAGTTAAGAGCTTAGCCTTCCTTTTCTTTTGCCCCAAATGCCTCACTAGTTCTCTCTCTGACACTTATTAAATAAATGAATTACTCACACTGATTATAAATATGGACATATTACATATGTTCATGTTTATTTCATGAGGAAAGGAATATTGATTTTATCAAATGCCTTATTTGATCTAAAACTTCAGTGAAGTTTTAAAAATATAGTTAAGTACTAAACCAGTTTTGCATCCCTGAAATAAACAACATTTGAATGTAATTTATGTTGCTGGTAATGTACTATTGAAATACATTTGGTAATATTTTTGTAGCATTATTTTTATTGTGGTGAAATTACATAACATAAAATTTACCTTTTAACTATTTTTGAATGTGCAATTCAGTGGCATTAAGTACATTCACAATGTTATGCAACCATCACCACATCCATTTCCAGAACTTCTTCATCATCCCAAACAGAAACTCTACACCCATTAAACACTAACTCTTCATTCCTTCCTCTCCGCAGCCCCTGGTAAGCTCTACTACACTTTCTGTGTCTATGAATCTGCCTGTTTTAAGTACTTCATATAAGCAGAACCATATAATATTCATTCTGTTGTGTCTGGCTTATTTTACTTGGCATGATGTTTTCAATGTTCATCCATGTTGCAGCATGTATCCGAACTTCACAGCTCATTAATGCCGAATGATATTCCACTGTACCTATACCACATTTTGCTTATCCATTCATCTGTTGAGGATATGTGGGGTGTTTCCACCTTTTGGCTGTTGTGAATAATGGTGCTATGAACACTGGTATACAACATTTGGTAATATAAAGTTTTCGCACTGATATTCATAACTAAGATTGTTGTAGTGCTTTGTTTTTGTGGTATCCTTGTGAAATTCATATATTTTTAGGGAAATTTTTTATAAAATAATAGAAATCTAAATATGTTACACAAATTTCTTCTAAAAATGAACAAATTTGAGAAAGCAAAAAGCTGGCTGCGGTCATGTCCTAACATAGTAATACAAGTAACAATAACCCCTTACCTACATGTTTCACAAGGAGGAATGTATTAATTTTTATTTCCTGTATCCTTTCTAGAGAAAGTTTGTTTTTCTGCTAATCTCAAGGTATATATTTCTTGAATGTATAGAGAATTCACTTGCTTCCACACATCAGTAAGTCCTTCCAAGTCAATAATATGGAAATCCACTCAATCGGTCATGTAGTGATTCTGGATTTTAGCTGTGATCTATCTCCCTTCTCTAGTCTTTTATAGATCTATCTATATTAAAAGCCACGTCTACTGCAACGACAAAAGAAATGACAGAAGGCCATCTGTGCTCAACAGGTGTAGAGAAACTTACCGAAGGCTCAGGGAATCAAAACAAACAAACAATGAGAAAACAGGCAGATGAAGAATGGTGAGATCACAGAGAGGGACGTGAGGGGTAAGCTTTCGTGGCTCCCACGGGACCTTTGAGTAAAGATACAGGTTTGGATTCCATAAAAAGGCACTTGCATTTTAATGATACTTTTGAAGTAGTTATCAGTTTTCCAGTTGAGAGTAAATGTGAAACAACCTGCCAGAATGGAAACAACAGGTTAAAACAGACTGAAGATCCTCAAAGAGGTCTAGACACAGAAAAGGAAAGATAATTTCAGGAAGTATGAGGACATATTTTGTGAGAGTGTGCTGAGCCCATAAAAAAAGGATGTGGAGAGAAGCACATATAATTCAGGATTAGGAACACGTGCGTCAATGTGAGATGAAGACAAAAAAAATTTTAAGTACCAATTGGAAAAGTATTTAAATACATGAGACAGGCATCAATTAAAGGAAGGAGTCATCAGAAAATACAAGTGCTAGACATAATACCCCTGCAAATTTCTAAGTTTTGCTAGAAAATAGGGTTATTTCAGGTGCCATTCTACTAGAGAGAAAGCATTTTAGATTTTGTTCTCACAGGAAATGTGAATCTGAGTGTCATATTATTTTCTCAGTTGAGATTTAAATTCACAGGTGAGAGACTTGGGAAACTGATATGAATGAAACTGAAATCATAAAGCCCATCTAATCCTCTCTTCTATTTCCTGTAGGAAAATAAAAAGTGATGCTCTACAGTGGTCTCTGTCTGGTAAAGATAAAACGGGTTTAAGATTTAAGGATAGCTTTTGGAAAACCACATCGCTCAGAAAATAGAGAGGTATTTCCAAGATTGTAAGCAGTTATGTTTGGCTTTGAAATGTGGTCAGTTTCCATAGTTAGTAACCCTGGGTCCCTATTAACTATTTTTAAATGATCTGCTAATTACTTAAAATGTTAGAAAAATAACACTCGTCAAGGATTTGGCTTTGGGTATTTCATCTTTCGAAGTCTCAGGAAGGAAACGTGCTCTGTGGGAGGACAGTCCAGGCTGTGGAGACCACCTCCAACCAGGCACGGAAGGCAGCCCGTCTCTCTGGGACCGAGCCCAGTGGAAATCCTATAGAGCAAGTGTAGTGCTTTTGAACATATTTTGGAACTTTAATTTTCTGCATTAATCTACATAAGAAATTGATTTCAAAGCAGCACAGGGGAATGCGGCTGCGTTTGATCTTAAAAGGGGCCAAATTGGGGTCTGATTTACACTCCTGGCGATCTCTTGCTTTAAAGAGTTGGCAGTAACTCAAGTCGAGAAATAAAAAGTGGGCCTTGGGGCAAATTTAATTGAAGAAGAGGTCTGATGTATTTCAGAGGATTCTGAAGGCAACATCAAAACAGTATTTTTAAAAGGCGTTAAGAGGTTGAATTGCCCAGATGGACAAATGGGCACAGTGGCAAGCAACCAGTAGATCTCCTGGTGCGAGGGCAGGCGGCTCCCTCCGTCCTCCCGTGGCTCTCAATTTGCCCAGGCTTGTGACAGGTACTCCTTTTGCATTTCTAGCCGTGACACAACATAATACAGTTGGAGCCACTTACGTCTATCTTTGTTTCTTAGGTCCCGTAAGGCACTTGTTTGTTGAGGACCAAGAAATGTTGGCATTTTTCAAACACTTCCAAAGATGAATATTGTTTTCATTAATATCAAATTTATATCCCTATCTATGGCTCAATTCTTTTTTTTTGTATAATAAATAGTTTTAGATGTCAACACTAAATCATAATGCATTCTTTGCAGGCATTTCAGACAGCAACTAAACTCAATACACATATTTCCAACCCTACAAACTACTCAATAGAAGAAATCATGAGCAAGATCACATGGGCAAAGTTTACAGGAAAAAACAATGAGTTATGACCACTGCTTGCCTGATAGAGGCTATAAAATGATTCTGATTATAATATGCATACCAGTTGTAGATGTTAAAATTTGAAAACATAAATGTGTTTTAGACTATGATATATAGCATGCATGGATTTAGGGAGAAAGAGCTAATGTTAGGGATGGTGAGATTTCTGCCTGAATCTCTCCAGGGTCCTCTGTATGAGTCTCTTAGGACTATAGAGGAACATATTGCCACATGTTGTCTCCTTGGAGATCCGACTATCAAGAAATAATTGCTCTGATTCTAAAACATTTGCAAATGCAGACAATACATGTTCAAAGTCTATTTCTGTACTAATCTTGCTATAAACAAAAATATTAAAAACAACTAAGAAAACTGTTTATTAAAATAATTTAATAATATGGCATATTTCCCCCAAATTAAGTGATTAAACATAAAGCACTAGAACTACATAAATCATTCTTCATGTATTTGAACAGCATTCTTACATTTTCTATAATTTAAAATTTTAAACTTCTTTCAATTCCTCGTGTTACTCAATTAAATCAGCAAATTAACTTGAAATTGGAGACTAATTAAAACAAAATCCATCCAAAAAAGGTGATAGAGTAAAGTCAGGATAAGGTCATTTCCTCAAGAATTCCCAGAGTTAGTTATTGCCCTTTGTTGGAGAGAACTGTCATCCCCACGTTAATTACCAGCTCAAACAGACAGCAGGAATCAATGGGAGAGAGGGCTCAGAGAGAAGTTGTGAAAAGCAGGTCCTTCTCCAGTGTTCCCTGAGAAGAATGAATCACTTTTTATTATAAAAGATTAAACTTGAAATCCATAAATAAGGTTGTGCTCTGCTCAACGGTTCACAGTACCACATCACACGACCTACTTGACAGCTCACAACTGCACACCAGACACGGCTCACGTTTAGTGATCACGGTCTTAACCGAACCCCACCAATATTTTTGTGAGAAGCAGGCAATAACCACTCAGCAGAAGAGAATTACCACTTTGGAAATAAAATATGGTTTTCAAAAGGTTGATTTTAATTTTATGGTTATAGCGTAAAAAACAAAAACAAATATAGGTCAGCCTGACAGATGATTCTGTTCTGTTTCTCAGTACGTTTTTTCTGTAAAACGACTCTGAGAGTTCTCTTATGTGTGATAAAGATGTATGAAATGCACATCCCTTGAAAAAATAAATTAAAGCAGTTTGGCATTCTATGTATCAATTAAAAAATGGTAAATTTTCCAAGGTATAAATTATTTCATAATATTCCATAAAACTATTAATCATTAGGAGCTATCATTTTTCACATGATTCCACATTTTACACAGAAAAGGAATACAAATATGTGAGGATTATCACTCAAGTTACAAATGTAATGGCTCACAAAAAAATGAAAACTCTAAAATAACAACAACCTCTCTAAGCACCTCCATCTGTAACAAAGATATGTCTTTGAGCAATTCATAATCTCCCAGTTATCTCATCTGTAAAATAAAAGTTTTATATATTCTGTGATTTCCAAAATTAGTCCTAGCTTAAGCATTCTGTGATTCTAAAAATTCCAAGAGGTACAACAATTTGCTAGTGAGACATGGTTTATTTCAATATGAATAGGCAGTTCTGTTATTTGATCATATTCCTATAAATTATGAAATTAAATCTCATAAAAATTAGACACCATAAAATATTCTTGTTTCAATATTCATCACCACAAATCAAATATAGACTATTGCAATATTCAGCATAAAATCACTCACACTGTCACTTGAAGAGCCATCAGAATCTATATGCCTTCCACACCTTGCCAACCTAATTTGGTCAGACATAGAGCTGCATGTTATTGAGAAGCAGGTATTGAGTCTGTCATTGGCTTTCCCACATCGAGAGAATAGACAGGTGTTACTCCCAGAAATAGCATCAAGTTATATAATATTTAAATATATGGTTTAAAGAAAGAACCTTGTAACCTAGACTATAATGCGTTAATTAACAAAGTTCCTGAAAAAAAAGACACATTTTTCTTAATACACCATCACAGTTCTACCACATTTCATTACCATGTAAAAATTGTCATGTACATTTATTTCCATGACTGCCTAATCTAATATTCATAAAAACATGATTGTAAAGTAAATCTAATAAAATTTAATTTAAAAATATAACTATTGAATGCACCTTTCTTGCAACAGAGTAAATCTAGCTCAAAAAAAAAAAAAAAGCACAAAAAGCAAAAGCTTGCATGCCAAAAAACCTCATCTAGAGTTAAATTCTATGGTTTGGTGGACTGCAACAGTTTATCCCTGTTTGAAATAAAAACAGCAATTCTACTTAATTATATTTACTAAAAGATCGTACTAGAAGACAATTGGTAAACTACAGCATTTATTTCTGTGATCTTTATTATTAGGATAATTACATGGTCCTTGCTTCAGATTTATTCTTCAGAAAGTAAATTACTAGCTTGAATCTTTAGGTTTCCATTTTTAGCTTACTTAATTTATTTGGGAAGAAAAAAGAAAAAGAAACTTCTTTTACCCATTGGGATTTATGAATGTTTCTGACGAAATCATGCCACTGAATGCCATGTTTTATAATCATGATTCTGGTGATACAAATCTCACATGATAACAAGATATCTATTGAAAAAGTACG
Organism: Equus przewalskii; assembly: GCF_037783145.1. Taxonomy (NCBI): domain Eukaryota; kingdom Metazoa; phylum Chordata; class Mammalia; order Perissodactyla; family Equidae; genus Equus; species Equus przewalskii. Next base: position 55,862,973 of record NC_091849.1, read on the forward strand.
TCCAAGGCAACAATATCATAATTATTTTTATAAATTAACTCTGAATGCAGAAGACTAGTGGTTACAATCCAATGATCTAATAAAGACTATATTGCTTTCCCAGACATAATAATTCCCCACTAAGTGGCTAATGCTGTATCTTTCGTGTCATTAATTCTACTCCCTTTCATAATAAGAATACACATTTTAACATGAACCAAAACGTAATCAAGTGAGTGTACATGTTTGGACAAATTGTTGAATGATTTACATGTTAAATAAATGGTTAAAGTATCTAATTATGCTTCCCACATTCACAGAATAAAACTGCTAGAGCCTTCAGGAGAAAATTATGCAACATAGTACTTTCAAAGAATTCTCCTTCCACTATGTCAGTCTCACATATTTGTGTATACTAATATCATGAAGCTTTAAGTACTTACTTCATGAAAGGCAATGAATAAAACACCAAATCTTATTTTTACCAGTTTTTCTTAATTCTTCGAGAACAAAGCATATACTGCAGTACCTTTGGATACTGTTTGACAGGAATCAGTACCCTTTCTGAGAGCTTGATGTTTTTGTTGCTGATGACATCAAGATACTTCTTTTCTTCATCTTCCTTTTTTCCATCAGAACCTTGAAATTTTTCAATTTCTGAAAAAAATTTCACAGAAAAAACAATAAGTGAAATGAGAAGTCATCATTAGTATGCTGACATTATTACTCCCCTTCTTAAATGAGATTTTGAAGAATCTTGATCAAAGGGCTGAAACGGCACCTTGTTAACAGCTACATGAATGCTGCTACCAGAGGTAAGATGACCTCTGTCAACTAAAACTAAGAAAGGACCATTGAAAATGTAACCGTCTTCTGGGAAACAAACGATGCATATAATTAATTTTTAACATCCTCAAACAAAACACGAGGAAGAATATGTCCTTTGACTATTTACTATATCTAAGCAAACATAATTTTCCCAGGAGCAATGAATAAAACAAAATATATTTTAAGGTTATATGTTTTATTTTTACTCAGAATTATTCCTAAGAAAAAAATAAGTGAAAACAGTATTCATCCATTATCTAAAATAGGGTAGCAATGATAAATAGCATTTTATGTTCTAACCAATCTGAAAGGCAATTAAAAAGGGAGGAATCATAGAAAAGCCACATAAAAGACTAAATCTATAAATGCTATCATTCATACTCGTCAACACGAAATTATCTTTCTAGATGTTTAAGAGGAATTACTAGTTTTGCCCTATGAGAATGTTCTCAAAGTAGATATTTTTGAGCAAATGTACACTATTTTATCCACTCTTTGTTTTCAAAATTAATTTATTCCACAAAGATTTTTGAACTTCTACTATGGATATCACAGATAGAAAACAAGAAAATGTCTCTGCTTTTATAGAATCTATGTTTTGCTGGGGAAAATGAACACTTAGAAAATGAATATATGTGCACATGCATATTTATATGTGGGGATAAAGAACAAACACAATAAAGCTATTAAGAATATAAAGGAGAGTAGAGTCAAGGAGTGGGGCTATTACTTTAGATTTATAGGGTGATATTTGAGCAGAGCCCTGAATAATGAGAAAGAGTAAGCCATGAGAAGATCGAGATATCAGATCTTACAATCTGATGGAGAAACAGCTTGACGTCCTCTTGAAATAGTAAGAAACAAGAAAGCCTGTGTGTTTGAAGAATGTGAATACAGAGAAGAGGTTTGATAGGTGGTTATAGGGCAGATCATGTAAGGCCTTGTTAAGGCATGTGACGTTCTCTGCTTTTTATTGTGACTATAATGGGAAGCCACCGGGTGGTTTTGGTGGGGGAGGGAGACAGCCATATTTGATTGTTATTTGTAAAGATAACAGCAGATACAATATGCAAAACCAGTCATAGCAGCAAGCAAGCAAACAAGGAAACCAACTTGCATTTGGCTAGCTGAGAAATAATGCTTACTTGGTGTAACAAGGTAGGAATGAAATGGTGAGAAGAATATATGTAACTAGAGTCACTGAATGGAGTTCACTATGTAAAATCAATGTTCTGGGGGCCGGCCCAGTGGTGTAGGGGTTAAGTTCACATGCTCAGCTTCAGTGGCCTGGGGTTTGTGAGTTAGGATCTCAGGGGCAGACCTACAAACCGCTCATCAAGCCATGCTGTGGCAGCATCCCACATACAAAATAGAGGCAGACTGGCACAGACGTTAGCTCAGGGCCAATCTTCCTCACCAAAAAAAAACCCATATATCAATGTTTTAGAGAAATCTTGAAAAATTCATTTCCCTTGTTTCTTTTATGTTTATTTGACAGTTATTATTACCATAAAATCACCTGTAAATATTTCTTGCCTCCTTGTTCTTGGCCAATTGTACTATTCCAAAGCACTACCTAAATTAAGACATGAACATGAGTGGTTTTTAGTTTTATTAGAGAGGAACAAGAACATTCTGCTATTTTTGAGGACAGGAGAGCTGATGATAGTTATTATGTATGGACATTCTTAATTCATACAATTTATATTGCATTTTGAAACAATTATTTTTTAAAAGGTCTGACTACTTCTGGAGATAAGAGGAATACTACACTGCATCTAACAGCTTTTTCTTTATTTTATTTTTAATTAGCATCCTTCCCAAAATGATTCACATAGCTTATGTGAAATCCCTGTAGCATTCCAGGTATTAATCTCTTAGTGGATTGTTTATTTGACCCATGTGCAATTTTTAAAAAATCTTTCTGAAGTAATAGTACATGGCTCACCCAGATAACGCCAGAACGAATGAGACACTGCCTGGTTTGTACAGTCATTTACAATCGTTTTTCCAGTTACGTGCTATAATTTCCCTAAAGACAACTATCTGAAAATGAACTGAGCTGTTTTTGAAAAGAACGTATGTGTAATATGTCTATAATTTCTACTCAGTATGACAGCATCAGATTCTGACTTTTCTATCCCAGAGTATTAACAAGTCATTTCTTATAGCTTTTTTTTTTTTTTAAAGATTTTATTTTTTCCTTTTTCTCCCCAAAGCCCCCCGGTACATAGTTGTGTATTCTTCGTTGTGGGTTCCTCTAGTTGTGGCATGTGGGACGCTGCCTCAGCGTGGTCTGACGAGCAGTGCCATGTCCGCGCCCAGGATTCGAACCGATGAAACACTGGGCCGCCTGCAGCAGAGCGCGCGAACTTAACCACTCGGCCACGGGGCCAGCCCCAACAAGTCATTTCAACTGGCTGTCTTTTTAAACCAGAAGCACCCTCTAGTCAGGCCTTTCTTTCGATTCCTTACATAATTCTTACATACAGAACTCTGACAACTGCAAAGAAAGAATATTCATTATATCCTCTGATACTGACAATAAACTTTTCATCACTGCCCTTTGGGTACATGCACCTACTTAATATCTACGTCCCAGCATGCTGAGGCAATTGTAATGTGGGACACACTGAAAACGCCGACTCAGTTTCCAATCTATTAAATGTACAGTTTCTCCCTTGTCACTCTCCCATAAAAATAAATTGAATTTGTCTGACATTATTTGCTCTCAACAAAACTACTACCTTAGGCATTTTTAGATGCTTGCAATTTGATGAATCAATGATTAATTCCAATAACTTTTCCACTGAGAAACAGAAGGGAATAAAATACCATTTCCACTGCTTCTTCTGTTCCTTCCTACACTTTCTTTTTAGAAGTTTTGACATTTCTTTTGCCCTTCTGATACTTGCAGGGAGTTATCTGGTCTTCCCTGACATATCTACGTGACTAATAGCTCAGTAATTACATTTGTCAACTGCACAGTCACAGAATGGTGTATGCCAAAATTGCCTGGTTTTTAAAACCACAGAAAGCAATGGATACAGCACATTTCCTTTTCTAATTTTTAGTTTAAAGTAATTCTTTTCTTATTTCATAATTAATGCATACTCATTGTAAAACATTTAGACAATATAGACAATTTAAAAAATGTCCAGATGGCAGAGCCAGTCTTCTTATTTTGGTTTTAATTTCTTTATTAAAATTGGACTTTTGTATTATTTCTATATTTTAGAATTCAATGAGGGATTTCTTAGTGGGTAAATTTTGGGTCAGGACTCATGAATATTACATGAAAAGGGTGTGTATTCTATCTTATTGAGTTAAAAGTTAGATCTAAATCAATCTGATCTTTTTCCATACTGGATCCATCTTGGAATGAAAGAGGCGTATGAGAATTTCTTTGGAGTATGTATACAAGAGTGGAATTTTGGTTCATAAATTATGCACATACTTAATTTGACTAAACTCTGCTATTTTTCTCTAAAAAATATACCAGGCACATTGCCACAAACAGTAGAAATGTTTCTATGACTTCCATGTTCCTCCACTTACTTTTCTAACCCTACCTCCTTCTCTTATAGAAACAAGACAGAGCACCTAGGATCATAAAAGAAAAAAAAAACTCTGAAGATATCCCCCAAATCCAGGTGATCTGCAAGAACCTATAGTAACAAGTGGGTTTGTCAAAACACTGAAAATATCAGCAACTGCACAGGGTCCTACGTGATGGAGTAATTAAGGGGAGATTGTGGAAGAATGAAAACGAAAAGTTCTGATGGTTCCAATAGTCCTAGAACATAGACATTTCAAGCAAGTATTCATCCTCAAAGGCAGAGATGACCTCCATAGTAGAATGCTCAACATGATCTGAAAAAAAAACCTGTGAAACTGGGACAAGACCACCCAAGGTCCAATTTATGAGTGAGTTTGAAGTAGACAATGGAGACCACATAATGCATGAGGAAAAAGCTGAAGGTACTAAGGTAGCACAAGTACTCCAGGACCTCAGCAAACAACAAAGTTGCCTTCTTTAAGGATGAAGTCCCTTCCTGAGGCAGAAAAATTGCTTCAAGAAAAATCCTACTGGAGCATGAAGCAAGGATGCTACTCGAGCTGAACAGTCTGTTCTGACAGACACCTCCTAAGGGCACAGGCAAAACTTTCTCATTTAAACATTAACAAGAGAAACAGATTGTGTTGAACCTCGTACAAGTATACCATAAGAAAACAAAAAAAAAGGAAAATGAACCCAATAATATATTAGCAGAAAATGAAAACAGGAGAGAAACATATGATAACAAAGCAGAAAACCACTAAAATATAATATTAAAAATGAAGGAAAATAAAGTAAGAAAACTATAAAAACAATGAAAGAAGAATATATATCAGAAACAGAAAAGGGTTGTAAAGAAGCAATTAAATTAGAGAAGTGTCTAAAAAGATCTGTAAGAGCTCAGGAATAAAACAGAATTTATTTCATAAATGAAGAATAAACTAGAAGTAAAACAAGATTAAATAGATCAAAGAACAGAAATAGAAATAGAGGAGAGAATTAAGAATCATTATAAAATCAGAAAGTTGAAAAGTTTGAGAGAAAATGACAGATGTGGAAGACAGGCAAAGAAGGGTCAAGGCAAGTTTAACTGGAGTTCCTAGAAGATGAAAACTAAAGCAGTAAAACTGAAGAAACACTAAAAGCTATCATTCAAGAAACTGTTTCATGAAAGAATCATAAGAAATGTGACATGAACTGAGAAACATAATTAGCTCAATGTTCTGATCTGAAGGAGAGAGAGAGGCAGAAGGAGGAGGAGTGAGGGGAGAAGAGTCGAAAAGAGACAGAGAGAGTGATTTTGAGACTGAGAGGTGCAAACAATAACGCAAGATTCAATAGATTAGAAGTAACTGGTACAAAATAATTAGTTCCAGACAGTGGTTAAAACTCATGCTGTAGCATATGAGCTGCATACGTCTGTCTCAGTTTCACACCTGGAAGTTAGGAAAGAACTCTTGGGGCATTGTGAGGATTAAATTAGTTAATATAAGCAAAGTGCTTAGAAAAATACCTGGCAAAAGCATTGCTGTTTTTATTATTATTCTCATTAGTACTCTGTTTAACTTAAAGGACCAAGTAACCTTTGAACTAGAGTCATAGGCAAAATTTCACTAAGAGGAGGCCAGAAACTGATCCTTTGGTTAAGAAAGCCTTATGGAGAAAGAGGGAATGCAACTGGCTGGACTGAGCAATCATACTAGACGATTCTTACATATGAACAATGGCTCTTCATTTTGCTAATAATTTTTTAAAATATTTTTAATATCTGTGCTATATTTGTAGTTTAATACATAACCTCAAGATAGATTAGTGTCAAATAGTTTAAAGTTTAGATTAAACTCATTCTGAAAATATCAGTAAAATTTCAGTGAAAGGGATTCTATTTGAATATCTGAATTTATACCTTAATATTCAAGTCACTTTCTTAACACGGGATCTTCTCTGCACTCATAATTCATACTTGTAAACCAGGTGTGTTGGGTACTTCACAGTGGCCTCCACACACTTCTACCTAGTATTCTTCTGACCTCCAAGACACAGCTGGCATAAGATGTTAGAATCATTAATAGTTATAAAACTGATGTGTTAGGCTCTGTCTGCATATTAATGCTTTACATAAGTTATTTTATTGTGGTTATATTCATTTTTGCAAGTGGTGCATTACAGAGGCTCTTATTTTTAAATCTAAATAACACATAATTACACACATGCAAACAGAGAATTACCTGGTTCTATGGGAAAGTCATGAGTTTTTCTCTTAAAATCAAATTTAAAATTAGGCACTGACATATTTTAAGTAATCTTTCTAAAATAAACTACTTATTTTCTAGTCATTTCAAAGAGAACATACTTTGCATGATCCAGGGACCTTATGATGTACGTCAGTTATTTTATCATGCTAATCAATGAGAGTAATGACATTATGTTGTCATTAATTCAATAAATACTACTGAATTAGTCTACCTCATGTGAGGCGGATTAAATATAGAAGGAAAAGAGGAAAAGCCAGGGGATAATGAGGGATCCTTAGCATACATGACTGAGGTTAAAGAGTTACCAGTAACCAGACTTGAGATAAACCTTGACGGTAAGACATCCTATCCTAACTATGGATAGAGAGTGAAGTGGGAGGGAGAGAGGAATAGAGGATAGCCCTAGATAAGTGGTCCTAGCAAAAAGGTTGATCATGTCTGTGTGTGGGTGTGGGTGTGGGTGTATGTTTAGAATATTCATCTGATCATGTTTTTTACTTTTGCATTTAAATGCTCCTCGTTTGTCTAATTTTTGGTTTGTTTAGTTACCTTTACTTAGCATTTTTTACCCTCGTGGCACTATATCACCTGTATGCATACATTTATTTAACCAAGAAATCACATAGCCAATCTTCTTAGAACTATATACTAAGTGCCAGTCCGGCAGCACAGAGGTTAAGTTCCCACATTCTGCTTTGGCGGCCTGGGGTTCGCCAGTCCAGATCCTGGGTGTAGACCTATGCACCATTTGTCAAGCCATGCTGTGGCAGGCATCCCACATATAAAGTAGAGGAAGATGGGCACAGATGTTACAGTGGGCCAGTCTTCCCCGGCAAAAAGAGGAGGGTTGGTGGCAGATGTCAGCTGAGGGCTAATCTTCCTCAAAAAAAAAAGAACTATATACTAAATAATACTAAATATATTCTCAGTCAAGCAAATTATACAAAGCTTTTCATGCCAAAATTTCTTCACAGAGAGTGAAATACATGCTCTTCCAGGGACCCATAATTCCAAAATTCTAAAAAAAGAGGGACAAATTTAAAATATTTGCAAATATAACCTCTAGCTCTAAGGAAATTTTAAAGAATCAAGATACATTTAATTACCAAGTAGACTTTGGAAATGAAACATTTATATGAAAGGTGTAACTGTAAAACACATTAAAGCAAAGAACATGGAATTGGTCTAGGAAGAAAACGAGTTATTGTCAATAAAACGTAAATGAACTTTAAACATAATAACAGGGATGCTGACAGTATTGAGTTGTTTTGAAACTTATGCTCAGCTAAAACCAAAAGTCAATAGGAGGTTGTAAAAAATCCTTTTATTTATGGACATTTTCAGAAGGGACTTTATAATATACCTGATGCTCAGCTGCCCAGTGATTAGAACTCCTCATTATAAATGAAGCATGAAGAACTCATATTTACACACTATAACTGAGCAAAGGTTATCCTACTTGTTCCACCTTCAAATTATACTCTTAGTTTCTAAGTAAAAATGTTTTCTGCTCTTTGTATTTGCTTTCTTTTATTTTTTCTGGTAAAGATTAGCCCTGAGCTAACATCTGTTGCCAATCTTCTGCTTTGTATGTGAGCTGCCACCACAGCATGGCTACTGACAGGTGGGTGGTGTGGTTCCATGCCCGGGAACTGAACACAGGCTGCCAAAGTGGAGTGCATCAGACTTTAACCACTAGGCCATCAGGGCTGGACCATTTGCTCTTCATATTTGAATAAAGAAGCAAAGCTTTAATGATTAGTGTTAACAGAATAAAAGAGTACAATATAGAAAACTTCCAACTTCTTTTTAGAATTCTCCATGGTGAAATGTTAGAGATCTGTATACCATAATACAACAGGATACTAGCATTTCAAATTCTAAGTCTAAAGTCAAATTCTAACAGCAGGCTTGGCAGGGAAAATTATGAGTTGTATTGTGTTATATTTAGATGATATCTAAGTGGAGATGTACGATAGGGCATTAGGTACCTAATTCTGGAATGCAGGGAAAAGGCCAGGGGTTGACATACGAATTTTTGAGTCATTAGCCTGTGATTGACGCTCAAATTCATAGCTGTGGATTGGGATGGAGGAAGGAAGGTTACCAAGGCCTGAGCCTGGTGAATGAAGACAGGAAGAGGCAGATTCAGCAAATGAAGAAAGAAGGGGCAAACAGTGAAACGGGAGGAAAACCAGAAGAATGATGATCACAAAATTCAAATACAGAAAGTACCCTAAGAATGGGAAGAAATCAATGGAATCATCCCACTAAGTTTAATTAATGAACACTGAGTCTTGACCACTGGACTTGGCAAGGTGAAGGATGCTGGTGGTCTTTGTAAGACCGATTTCAGTCACTCACTGGAGCAGATTTATGAGAGGCTGGGTAGAGAGGACGTGAACACAGTGAGTGTAAGCCTTCTCTAAACGGCTGCCCTGGTTTATTGCTTTCCTGAGCCCTGTTCTAAGCTCCTTGACACCTTCCTGTACTGCGGATCCTTCAGCCTGATAACATTTTCCCCTTTCTTTCCATCCTTGGAACTAAATCATGTTCTTTGAAGTGACCTGAGGTGAGCACACTTCCAGAGGATCTCCACCACTCTCACAATCCCCATCTACCATCTTTCATTTTTTCAGACGTCAAGCCCAAACCACCTTCCTGAGTTTTAAATCTCTTCCTCAACTTCCTACTCTACATTTCCACTCTAAAAGTTCCAAAACACGTGAAGCTCAGCATACCTCAAGTTAAATTCACCTTAACTCTAAAGCCGACTCTCTCCCTGTGTTCCCTTCCACCACAATTTTCCTGGTCACCCAAGAACACAAATCTTAGGTACTGAAACATTAGTTACTCCCTGGTCCTCACCATTCCACATGCAGTAGCCATCAAGTCCAGTTGATTCCATCTGTGAAGCCCCTCTCATATCCAGCTTCCCCACTGCAGGGGCTCTGTCATCACTACTCCAATCCCCGTCACCATCCATCTTACCATGGCAGAAGCCTCTCAACTACTTCCCCTGAAGATCCATGTATAACTTACCTTTCACATCCAAGTCATCTTTTTAAAACACAGTTATGAGCGTTACACATTTCCCTTTTCTATTGGAATGAGGTATTTCTATTGTGTTTATTCCCTGGCTATACTGAGCATCCAAATTTTCTTTGTTGAATGAATGAGTCACCACTCTGACGTGTACCTGCTTCTCACTGCCTGAAGGTTAAGTTCTTAATCTTTTTTCCTGTCACTAAACATTGATCGACCACGCCTTTCCTGTCTCTTGCCATCCTGAGGCAAACACTGCATTCTCTGCTCACATGTCCCTAAGCAAACCAGGTGCTTTCAAAGTCCTTAGGCCTCTGCTTGGGGTCTTTCCTCCTTCCTCTGATCAACTAAGGATTACTCTTTCTTCAATGCAGGCCCAGCTGGAACACTTACTTCATGTGATTACCCCTTCCCAGGCCTCCTTGGTGCTCTGTACTTTTTAAATACAGCACCTTTATCACCTTGTGGTTTTTCCCCATTAAACTGTGACTTCCTTGAGGTCAGGGAAACATCAAATTCATTATGTTTTTACTGCAAGCACTCATTACAATGGACAATTTCAAGTATAAACTCAAAATCAGGGTTACTCACCAGACTGTCTGTCCAAACAAGATTTTCTAGAAGAATGTCTTTGTTTTTTAATACAAAAACTTCATAGAATATGTGACTTTCAATACAATAATTTTTAGATTATTGTTTACATGGGAAAACATATTTCCACAAAACACAATACCATATTTTAAAATTCACATTTATTTCCACAAAACACAATATAACATTTTAATAATCCTGAATGGTTTTAATCTCATATACATGTTTTGAAAAGCCCAACGAAAGGGGAGTGACATCTAAAAGAGGTGATAAGCATTTAAAGTAACTTTTTGTTTTACAACCTTATTGTTTAGTGGTCATTAAGTGAAATTTTAAACATTTTACAACCAAACATTATTTCTTGTTACTTATATGCTGCTGTTTAACTGTAATTTTTTTGCTATATTATAGGAAATTGGTTGAAGCTTTTGACTTGACACGTAATGTATTATAATTTTTTCATGTAAAATACTAGAAAATAAGCTCTCAGTATTTTTATTGAATATATTTGATTTTTAAAAACAAATCACTAATGTTAAGTAGGAGCAGTCTGTAGTCACACTAAGTTATTTCTGATTTTCTCATATTCATATTCAACTATGTTTATTTCCAAAGCACAAGTAGAACACACATCCTATGCTTATGGAAAAAACGAGAGACTTTCGTTTTGTCAAAGATATCTTGAGATAGACTATCTTAATAAAAAGAAAACAACACATTGAGAATCAGCATCAGCTCAAGCTGCCGTGGTGAGGGTCAAATTAAAAGCCTTTTTTCAAGACTGCTTTCACTGTGATAATTATCTAAATCCAAATTTATTCACCATTTAGACTAATTTTACAGAAACACTGCATGCAGTTGTGCTTGAATTTGTATTTATTCTCAAGATGTTTAAAAGTCTAATTGCATTAGGCATTCTTTGTGTTTAAAAATCAACTTTCTTGAATTGAATAAAGGTGAGCTATTATTCACTGGAGTTAAAAATTCCTAATATGTCAATAGCAGAAAGTATTTAAACAGAACTGACCATGACCCGCTTCACATTCATCATGCTCCAAGGCACCATTTCCTCATCCAGTACTTCCACTCACTCAGCAAATGTTAGGGAGCATGTCTTATTGCGTGTGAGTCATTGGGACGTAGAAGAAGTAACACTCTGTCTTCAATTGCTAATTATGTAGTGACTAATAATTACAAGTATCACAGGAAAATAGTCCTTATTTTATTGTTGTTCACACCATTCCTAATTTCTTATCTGTATATTTCAATAAGCCAAACTCTCAAAGGTAAAGTGAGGTTATTAAATATTTTTGCAGTATTTATGAATGGCATAAATATAAATTGGAAGTCTATCTTCCTTAGCATCAATGTTCTTGATGAATACAATATATGCAAATAATATCCAATTATGACACTAGTATATGGAAGGGACTGATTCCACATATGTGAGTGCGTGTGTGTCACCTCCTAACTTGTTGGGTTATTTTGAAAATTAGACAGGATCTAATTTACGCTCTTGGTGTTTGTGGTGAATTCTAATCTCTGGGAAAAGTTTACCAACCTTTTCTCCCTATCCCAACCACCTTTACCCAGCTCTAAGAGGAAAGCTCCTCTACGGAATCAAAGTCAAACAATCAGGGTCCCTAGGAGAAAACAAAGTCTCTATAGTGCTTAAAGGTGATGTTCCTCTTTTCATTTCTTCTTTCTCTTCCTCGTTTTAGTTATTCCCATGCAGCTGATGTAATAAAACAGACTGGCCTCATCCTATGAATGGGCCTCTTACCACCGTGGTGTGGTCCCGGACAAAACGCAGGCTAAGGGCCTATCTTCAATTGCTCTTCCTTAGACGTAGTGAGAAATGTTTTATTTTCTTTGAGTCCGTCTACCTCTGCCTCTCCTCCCCAGTGAAGCTGTAAATCCTTGAGGAACGAGTCCCAGCCTTGGTCCTAAGGGGAAGGGGCCAGTGTCTGGTTGCCACCCAGTTTGAAGTTAATCTCAAGTTAGGCTTGGGGACAAAAAGATTCCACAGGCCTCACAAATGGCATAGCTTATCAAGATAAACTAGAAAGCGTTTTGTGGTAAAGGCCCAGGAGACAATCCCTCTACATCCCTCAGAAATCAGGAACACGCAGTGGGAATGGGTACTTGATTGTAGGCTTGGAAATTTGGGTCTTGAGATATTTCTTCTCAACAAAGACACAACTGTACCAGCCACTCAGGAGGAATCCTGTATGGTGCAACTGTTCATTATTTTCTTTCCACTTTATAACTTAATTTGCACTCCCCTTGTCACATTTCAGACAGACATTTTGCTTTTTTTAAAGATAGGAAGACATAAACAACAGTGGATAAGCTTCTAATTTCTCTTTGTCATATGTTATAATTTTGACAGTTTCCTAGAACATGAAGTTCATGTTTCATTACTATTCCCATGCTGAACGTAGGCAGCTAAAACATACCCATTTGATCAAATCCATATGATTATAAACTAGGAACTACAAGATGTACCACTACCTTATTACTTGACCTTGTGTAAGTCCACTTACACTTTTAGTTCTAAGTTTCATTACCTATAAACAACAATTTTTTTCCTTAATGCTTAACATTTTGAGGAACCACTAAACTGCTTTCCAAAGTTACTGTACCATTTTAAAATCCCATGAGCAATGCATGAGGGTTCCAGTTTCCCCACATCTTCATCAACACTTGTTATTGTCTGTCTTTATTTTAGCCATCCTAGTGTGTGTGAAGTTGCATCTCATTGTGAATGTGATTTGCATTTTAATAGTTAATTATATCGGGACTGGCCCGGTGGCACAGCAGTTCAGTTTGCATGTTCTGCTTCGGTGGCCTAGGGTTTGCGGGTTCGGATTCCAGGTGCAGACCTACACACCGCTTGGCAAGCCATGCCATGGCAAGTGTCCCACATATAAAGTAGAGGAAGATGGACACAGATGTTAGCTCAGGACCAGTCTTCCTCAGCAAAAAAAGAGGAGGATTGGTGACAGATGTTAGCTCAGGGTTAATCTTACTCAAAACAAAAAAATTATATTGAGTATCTTTTAATGTGATTACTGGTAATTTGCATATATTCTATGGAGAAATGGCTGCTCTAATCCATTGCCCATTTTTAATTGCATTAATTGGCTTTTTATAAGTGAGTTGTCTAAGTTCTTTACCTTCTTGGCTACAACTCCCTTATCAGACAAGTAATTTGCAAATATTTTCTGCTATTCTGTGTGTTTTCTTTTCACTACCACGACGGGATCATTCACACCACAAAAGTTTTAATTTTGATGTAGTCCAATTTATCTGTTTGTTTTTATCGCTTAACTTTTGTGTTATATCTAAGAAACCATTGCCTAACCCATGGTCACAAAGATTTACTCTCATAAGAGTTTTACAATTTCAGTTCTTACATTTCGGTCTTTGATTCATGTTGAATTAATCTTTTGTGTATGGTGTGAGGTAGCGGTCCAACTTCATTCTCTTGAATGTGGATATCCCATCACCATTTGTGAAAAAGACTATTTCTTCCACACTGAATGTTCTTGGCACCCTCGTCAAAAATCAATTGCCTATAACATGAAGGTCTATTTCTGCACTTTCAAATCTGTTCATTGATCTGTCTGTCTATCCTTACATCAATACCTCATTGTCTTGATTACTGTAGCTTTGCAGTAAGTTCTGAAATCAGGAAGTGTGAGTTCTCCAAATTTGTTCATGATTTTCATGATTATTTTGGCTAATTAGGTCCCTTGGATTCCCATATGAGTTTTTGGACTAGTTTGCCAGTTTGCGCAAGAAAGCAGCTAGAATTTTGATAGGGATTGCATTGAATTTGTAGGTTGATAAGGGAATTTTGTTATCATAATAACATTTAGTCTTTCAAATCATAAACATGGGAAGCATTCCCATTTATTTACATCTTTAATGTCTTTTAACAACGTTTTGTAATTTTCAGCATACAAGCCTTGCAGTTCTTTTGTTAAACTCATTCGTATTTTATTCTTTTTGGAACTATTGTAAATGGAATTATTTTCTTAATTTCACTTTTGGATCCTTCATCTCTGATATAGAAATACAATTTACTTTTGTATAATCTTGTATCCTGCAACCTTGCTGTACTTTTTTATTAGTTCTAATACTTTTGTGTGGATTCCTCAGGATTTTCTATATCAATTACATTTTGACATTTACATTCTCTTAACAATCTACCTTGTTTCCCACCATAAATTCTTTAGAAGAAAGCATATTATTCCATCATTCTTCCAAATCCACAAAATTTTTAATAAAATAAATTTAATGAAGAAGCAACGCCTGAAAGAGAAATTTCTTAATCATCAAACAAAAGTTGTCCTCTGGAAAAATAAACACATTTGTTACAAAGTATAGCTTAATTTTTTTATTCTAGTAAGACTGAAATTAATACCATGAAATAATAACAGCACTCTGAGAATCTTTTCTCAGCTAAGAAATGAAAAAAAGCCCTTGGGCATTGGACACTCGATAAATTTTCATTGAATGGATGTAAAAATGAATGACATGTATAAAAGTACATAAAGTGTACACAGCAAAACTAAGAAAAATCAGTGAATTCTCATTCCCAGAGGGAAGTCTCAGCACAGAGAAGATGGCCCCATTACTGACTCCTGGCTTAGGCTGGACAGTAGCGACACTGAGCCCTATTTCATATGAACAAATGGAGAAAAAAAAAAGAACAAGACTAAACATTAGAAATCATTTCTTAAAAATTTAAATTAACGAAGTAATCGGAAGCACTGCTTTGTAAGTTGTTAAGCTGTCTGTGTCTAAAAATATTAAAACAGAGTCAGAACAAGCATCTGTCATGGATTCTGCAAAGTGATTTTCCATTCTAGGTGGGCAAGTGGACAAAATGATCTCAAAGTTCCCTGTAGGATCTTTAATTCTATAAATAAAAAGGATCCAAGTCTCTAACAAAAAGTGAATATTGCACTTTTAGAAAACAGAATTTGGAACCTCTGTCTAGACCAATTTCTGCCATTTGCAGAGCCTGATGTAGTAGTACAAATAGAAATCCGTTAAATATTTAAAAGTTATAAACCAAGCCAAGAACAGTTAAATAACAGAATGGTATGGAAAGGGCCAGATTCACTCTCAGCTCTGTCTAATACTATAAGAGGCCATGCCCACATTTGTGTGAACATCCATCCCACATCCAAACTCCATCCTTGCACACAGCCAAGTCTTAGAATTCTTTAGGACTGAGGTAGACACATCTGTGGTGTGAATCTGTCCATGGGTAGATGGACACCCAGCCCATACCGCCAAGCTTCACTCATACATCCCTTGCACAAAGCCACGCCTTGGAAACCTTCAGGCTAGATATTCATACACTAGCAGTGAGGTCTGCCCTCAGGAAGACGGACTGGAGGAATATATTTAAATAAGCCCTGGAAGTGGGCATAGGAACAAATGGGTAGGGATTTGGGGGCTTCAGCATCTAGAGAATGGGAGTGGGGGCGCTGACTCTACATGGGCACAACAGCTTTGCCGTATAAGACCCTTTCTCCCACAGGAAAGGCAGAGCCAGAGGGGAACCATAAGGAGCTTCTGTAAAGTGCAGAGCTCAGAGGAGGGGCCCTACTGGCCCAGGTCTAATAAGGATAGTACCATGCTATTCATTCTATAATCTACTTTGTCCTCTCACATTTTCCCATACAAGATGAAAATCACAATGACAAAAGAATTTATACAATAATTAAAGCAACTATTTAAGCTTTTAATCTTAGGGAAGAAATTCAGAAGAAGGATTCAGAAAACGAAAATTTCCCTCAAAAAATGGGATATTGGATTACAAAAAATGAATTTGTCATATATAGGTAATTTCAAGGTCCCTTGGATATGTAAGCAAATTTAGCAGTCTTATGTTTTCCCTAAAATTCCATCACAACTGAGGCAAATGTGATAAAGATATGCCTCAGAATATCAAGTTTAAACTTTCAAATTCAATTGTGAACACAGATCAAACAGTATTTCTGAAAACCTGTATTTTACTGAGGAAAAACTGTGGTACAATCAAATCAGCATGTATTCTAACTGGTATCATATATAATACATCACCAATCATTTACAGAAACTGTTCCTTAAGATTACTCTAAGAATCCTGCTTCGAAGAATAATGGGTCCTGAAGGAGCTTACTCTTCTGGTAAGACACGCTTTTGCCGATTCAAGTATTTATCACACTAAGCATTAAAAATGAGCTTTCTTGAGCCCAGTCTTTAAGACCAATAAACATGAAAGCCCCCTAGTGTGTCTAGTGGAGACAAAGTCCATGAATTTATAAACACAGATTTTAGAACAGGGATAAGAATTCTAATGCTTATATAAACAGATGAAAGAAGCTTACATAAAAATAGAACAGAAAAGGTATAATTAAAATGTGGGAGATGTGGCAGACATTTGAAAGACATTTTGAAAGTTGTAAAGAAAGGGTTGTGAATTTTTAAAGATGCTTAGAACAATAGTGTGCAGTTCATATTAAAATGTCCAAGATACTTTAAGACATCACATAAATGACACCTAGCTAGCATAAATAAGACAATGAGCTACACATGGGAGAATACATGCTTCTAACAAAATGAAATTAATTGACAAATCAAATTTTTCACTTTTGCTTTGGACAAATGGATTAGAAGAATAAAATATTCTGTCCTGTGACCTTAAAACACTAGTCATTATTAAAGTCATTTGTGCATAATGCCTTCAGCTAGTAAGGGAGGAGACTATTTTTTAAAAGACAGCTAAAGCTCAGTCATTCAGTCATGTCAATGTATAGACATTTCAAAGTCATGCAATTTCATAAAATTAAAGTCATAAACGTTTTGGGGATGTGTAACTTATTCCCTTGATTTCAGAAATACTTTTTCTTATGGGTACCCAAAAAGTCATCTTTAAATAACCCATAGGGTCAAAAACTCTATACTGTTATTTAAATGCACATGCAATAAACATTTTTTTTTAAGATGTACTATGTTAAAGTAACCTTATTTAAAAAGAAATCAGCACTAGGTATAGGGCTTGTGTTCATTCAATTATACATTCCAAACTAGTATACACATTATATTATACTTGGAAATAGTATTTTATAACACAGTTATACCCTTTCCCAAGTTTTATAATCAGCGAACAGAAATTTTTGCCATTGAATTTTCAGAAACTGTGCTCTTCAATTCCCATATCAATTCTGACTACTAACTGACATCCCAATTCAACTTTATAATCTGTCGATACCTCAAAAACAGAAACTGGAAACTCTCTTTGTCTCTCTTACCTCTTTATCCTTATATATCTAAGATATTACTCACTCTTCCCAGGTTCCTTTTAAAATATTTTGAAGATACAAATATGCATATATATGCATATTTACATGCTATATCCATATTCAAGAATGAGATAAGAAGAGTTATGCTATATAATACATACATAGATGCAAAGAAATAGATAGATGGTTGATAGATAACTAGATACACAGAGATGGATGGATGCAGGGATGTTGGTGAATGGATGGATGAATGGATGGACAGATGGGACTCTTCCCCTACTGACTTTCTGAATGCAGGTGTTCTTACTTCATATATAGACACACTGCTATTGGTCTATCTTCTCCATGTCCAGCCATCCCAGGCAGGGCATAGGTAGTATACATCATTTAATAAATCAAGTCTACAAGCTGCCACCTAATCATATTTATCTCTCTATTTATCTACCCACAGACATAAGCATTTATATTATAGATCTAACAAACATGTTATGGGCATAAAAAGAATTATCTATTTCAGAAAATTAGAAGAAAAAGAAGAACCTATTTTATCCACAAACTCAGAGCAACTGGGTTTATATGATTAGCAAGACAGCTGTCCCTACCAGCTCCAGCTCAGGAACTGTGAAAGAAATGGCAGCCAGTAGGCTTACATTGCACCTGGTACCTAATTTAGACCTGAAGGTGAGTGGATACAAACTATACCAATTTATCCCACAAAATCCCTGAAAGTAAGAATCCACATGAAAGTCCATTTTAAATGCAGAGTAAGTTTTGCAGCAAATAAAAGATGCATATAATAAAAATCTCCCACTTTTAAAAGGAATCCACAAACCTCTTTATTGCTATCTAAACATTGTTATATGAAGATAAGCTGTTTTTGGCATCTGTCACGCCCATTGACTGTCATATAGCTAAACAGAATGTCATCTCTATATTTTGAGAAGCATTCCATGCAAAGATTCTTTTAAAAGGTACTGGATTTTTGACAAGAGGAAGTAGTAGTGATTTCTCAGGAAAGCCAGGATAGGAAGAACAAAAAGTGCTTTTGAACATTGCTCACCTCTACCGCTCTCCTTTCTCTCATGCGGGAAATATAAGTCAAGAGAGAAGGAGCTTTGAAGAGAGGAATCAAAGACATAGTAAGAAGAGGCAGATTGTGTTATTTTGTGAAAGTGGATGAGCTTCATTTTTGATGATTTACAGACCATTCCTCAAAGTATGTATAAAGTCTTACATACCCCATATGTATATAAATGTGGTTGTGCACATGCACGCACACACACTCTCACACATTCACTACCACACTGCCATTAGACACTGAGAATATTACACAAAGCACCACTTAGAACTAACATCTTGAGAGCAAGAAATATTTAAAGACAGTTTGTCTTTTATTTATCTGGTAAGAAAAATCGTTATCAAGGAATTTCAGACCATCTGCTTTTATTGGGTAGAATAGTAGAAAATAGAGATGATGTTCCGAAGAAGTCTCTGGTTGAATAATAAATTCCTGATAAACACTTAACACCTGCTAGTCACTATGGAAAAATTAAAAGTCTATCATTTTAGTATTCTTAAAGTCATCAGCAAATACATTCTCTCTTTTCTAGAAATGTTATATTTCTTTATGTGTTCCCAATTAAGAGTCATTCATAGGACAAATGAATGAAAAGCAGGACAAATTCATTTATCATAGAAATGTGAACAAAAAAAGTTAACACTCTGAGTCAATAAACAATAAGAACATAATCACTGATTTTATCTCAGTGATTTTAACGATGAGGTTAAGAGAGTCTCCCAGAGTTTTTCTCTAAAATAAAGATAGAGAAGAAAGTCAAGCCCAGGCATAGACCACCAAGCCAGTGAACATTTTTTAATAATACTCTAATGTACTACGAGGTTCCATCTATAATGAACACTCAGGAAAAAAAAAAAAACTGTGCAAACTTCAAACCCAACGTAAAGTCTTTTTCTTCATCTAAATGCATATATGTGCAAACACATACAGTTCTAAAGGATCCCCTTCAGTTTCTCTCCGACACTGGGATATCTCTAAAAATCAAACTTATGTCATAAACTAAGCATCTGAATTCTTATAAACATCAGTTAGTCTTTATCAAAACAGACAATGTGTACTCCTTGTCAAATAACATCATCTTGGAACATCAAATTCTTTTAAAAGCAAAACACTATGTAAATAAAATTAGCAAGGGAAGAACTGACCCTTGATGGAACAGATTTAGTAGAATCATAAGGGAAAAAGAAGCCAGATTGCAGTCATAAGATTTCAGAGATGAAACAAGTCTAGGAAATAACACCCTTTTCTTAACAGAAATGAATACCTTAAACTTCTTATTCTAATATATATGTGTTTGTTTTCTCAAATAGGTTTTACAGCCAGAGACACACCTGATGATAAAACACTTCAGCATTTAATTTAAGTATAAAATGTATTGAGAAAATAACTATCAAACTGCAAGGTTTTGTCCATGGCAAATTGGACAGCCTTGTCTTCCATCCTTTGCATATCTTTCTCTCTATGCTCAAATCCTGCTTTATGCCTTTTGATGCTTTACTTGTTTACTTTTGAGATTTGATTTATATTGCAGAAAATGCATCCATGGCAAAATTTTCTTGTGCAAAATATATTATTGTTGTCACTGCTGATCTCCTTTATTTTTTGAACTCCACTATAACATTTTATACCATTCCACCATATGCAGAAAAGGATTATATATCATATTAGAACCATTGTTTTTGATTATATAAATGCAGGTATACAATTTGAACAAATTACAGACTTCTTTTAGTACTAAATAGAATGGTGATCCTAGAAAGTTGTATTAATATAAAATTTCAGAGACAAAAGTTTCCTAGAAATAGTAACATACATGAACTATAAACCCATTTAAAAGTTGACTGGTGGTAATGGCTGAGTAAGATCTTACCAGACCGATCTTCACTCAGATAACAAAAAATAAACCCTGGACAGAATAAAGAATAGCAGATAAGTGAAGGCATTGAAAAGGAAAAGAAGCATGCCTGAAAACAGTTGACAGCATTTTCACTGACATTCCTTTAACCAGAACTCAATCACATGATTGTAGTTTATCTGAAAGGGAGACTTAGAAAGGTATTTTTTTCTTTTTTCTGGGTGCCCAGAAAGAGGAAATTGGCTGAGCAACATCTAGAAACTCTCTGTCAAATACAGATTTCACCCAAAGTACCAAAATTTAGCCAGACAATAGGTACTTCTCACCTGTACTTTCCGCCTCTCCCTAACAGATCACGATAATCAATTTCCTCTTATTTCTACTCAGTTCCATCTCTTCCAAACTTGAATGGCTGAAAGCTTTTATCACTTTCATCAACAACCCCTAACTACGTTCTTTTTCCTTTGTCACTCACAATGTTTATTTCTTCTGTTAATTTAAGGAAACAGATATACAAACAAATCAAGACACAAGTTAAAGAAAATAAATTTTAAAAATACAAAAATCTTAACAACTTAGCAGAATTCTTCACTGTTCTCTTAGAAAGCTAAGAGGGTTCCAACAGATAGCACCCTTTCTCCTTATGGAAATTTAGAATCAGTTGAGAAATAAAACTGAGATAGTAGAAAGACCAAAACATCATGTTATTACTGATAAAGTAGGAACTCAAAAATATAACTTATTTATACAAGCAAGTGAATTTTCCAATTGTGAACCCTAGAATTCAACATACCTTACCTCCAAACCAAGTAACACACAGTGCTACAACATCTCCTCACTTTGGTGGGGAGCATTGCCCATTAAATTCTAGGGCATGGAGGAGCAGAGAAAAATATACCTCTCCTATGGGAGTGTAGCTTTCTGCAGAAGGAAGGAGAGAGAGACTGGGTTATGATTGCTCAGTTCCTTCCTCAGCCATCAGTCACTCCTCCCAGAGGACAGCCTGGTGTGGTCAATGGTTGGGGATTCTTCCATATGAAAAGAGATAGGTAATGGGAAGAAGCCATCTCTGAACAGAGCAAAAAGGAAATATCCTTTTAAAAAATAATAAATATAATATATCAATTAGAAAATAAAGTTTTCTTAGGTTATTTAAATCATTTGGAGTTTAGAGATTTCAGCATAATCTTCCTAACTCACTAGAATAAACATTCAACGTTCTGAAAGTTTTAGTTTCATGTTAACTAAATTGGGATCTTCTTCAAAACATAGGTAGTATCTAAATCAACGTGAATCACTCAGGCTTTTTACCTTCTAAATTAATACAGGACATTTGAAGATAAATTTAAGATTCTATGATCATTTATATGCCATGAACTATCTCTTCATGAAGTTTTTATCTCATTTAGAAATAACACTAAAAAAGAAGAATTTCACATTGTATAATCAGAAAAAGGGGAAGCATTTCCCTTAATTATTTATGTCTTCTTTAATGTCTTTCAACAATGTTTTGTTCTCAATTTTTTTATAATTTTAAACAGTTTGGACATCATAAATATTTCCATGCATGTTGAGTTGACCACATGCTGGATAGACTTAACATTTTAATCTTTATCTAGCCATAAGCTATAAGAGTTGTTCATGATTTATAAAAATTTTTATTTATGACTCCTTTTGGATTTCATGTTTAAATCTCAAAAAAAGTCAATACAGCTGACTTTCAAGTACTAGAATCACTGTATATAAAAATGTTTACACCGCTACATAAAATATTCAATGACAATTTGGAATCATTCAGCAAAAGGTTGAATACTATTATCAGGAACAAGATTGAGTGATACTTCTAAATAAAACTAGTGACACAATGATTTATTCTGTGGACCTTTAAAATCTCTCAGCAGAGAGCATATCTGATCGGTTTGTTTTAAACATGGAACCTAAAATTTCTTATGAAATACACAGAAATGTTTACATGCCATAAAAGCAACAGACTATTTAAAGTTTAGGGCACAAAAAGGACTACAGAAGACAACCTCAGCATTCAAAATATATTTATTCTAAAGGTCTGTTGGAGACTGAAGTTCCACAGGATTTATCATAATGATGAGTGGCGATGCTCTTGGTCTTGGGAAGTAAAGCAAAAAAGTCACAAGACTAAGGTTGGATCCACTTTCTTCAAAGAATTTTAACATATATCTTTTTATTTTCTCTTTCTTTTTTCTTAGTTAGAGATTATAGTTTTTCCCCAAAACACCCAGCAAGTTTCAAGCAGAACAGAGTAGACTAGAGTAGACTTAAAGCCTGGATCCCTAAACCTTGGCTGGATATAAGGAGCCAAGGTTTGCTCCAGAACAAATTCTTCCAGATATCTTTAATTTTCAATCTCTGGAGAGCCAAGTACAATGATTGAAATCAGAGACCCAAAATCCGTAACAGTGGTTATAGGAGTTGGTATCAAGAGCGGTAGACTAACAAAATACAGAAACTGTATGGCCTGAAGGTCTTCAAATCTTCTCAAAAAGAGATGATCTGATTAAAAACTAAGGTGTCAGGGGCTGGCCCAGTGGCAGAGTGGATAAGTTCGCATGCTCCACTTTGGCAGCCTGGGGTTTGCAAAGTTCAGATCCCAGGCGTGGACCTACACACAGCTCATCAAGCCATGCTGTGGCAGCAGCCCACATACAAAATAGAGGAAGACTGGTACAGATGTTAGCTCAGTGACAATCTTCCTCAAGCAAAAAGAGGAAGACTGGCAACAGATGTTAGCTTACAGCCGATCTTCCTCACCGAAGAAAAACAAAACAAAACTATGACATCAAAGAACAACATTTGAAACTATGTTCTTGTTATCTTCAACATCTCTACTACATTATTATTTATTCAGAACACTAAATCAATTCAAAGTGAATAATACATATACTTATATAATACAGAAGGAGAAATGTCTCTATGCCTTTTTCAAAAAGAAGCTGAGTATCCCTCATAAGCCTAAAATCACATAAACCTAAAATCACAAGATTCTTTCTGATCGATCAACTATATATTCAAAGGAGCAGAAAAAAAGAAAGCTCAAAAAAGAAAGGAGCCTTTAACAACTGGTTTGTGGTTTTTGTATTCAAGGAGTATGTATTCAGTGTCACATCATTGAGATTATTCTCCATTAATATTTCTGACTTAGAAGTAAAAGTTATATTTTTAATTTATTTAAACATTTATTGTGGACTTACTAAATTCCAGATGCTGTAGTAGCCTTTGTGGATACAAATATTAATATTAGTCAATCTTTAATACTGAAGAGCTGTCTCCAAATACATAATTGGTAATACAATGTGGTAAATGTGATAAAAAGAATTAGCAAACTACCAAGGGAGCAGAGAATGAAAACTTAGCTAGAGTATTTGGAGATAGGCTCATAAGTAAAATGCCATTTAGGCTACATTTTCTAGAAGAGTGACTAACTGATGTCTGGATTAGAACAGTTTGATTCTAAAAGAATGTGTCAAATTGTCTTAAATACGTAACATGGAAACATAATTTTCTTTTCATAAGCATGAGAATTATTTTTTAAAAGCCAAAGGAAAAAAATATAGTAACATGGAACCATAAAGCATCAAAATGTAGAATCCTGAAAGTTTAAGTAAATGACGTTTTAAAATTAATTACTGATTGGCATTGGGAGAGGGACTCTGCTTTCATAAATGACAGACTGGGTAATTTGACTCAGTCCTCCTATTGGATTTAATACATATAAAATCTTAAAGGCAGCAAAGGACTAATGAGAGAATGAAGAATTACTGGGCCAACACCCAAGAGAAGAGTAAAATCTGGAGAGGGAAATCTAGCATTTGGGTTTGCTTTTGCCCTTGGAGCATCTGCCAACATAGAAGAAACAGCCAGGGGACCATGCAGCATGGTGAATGTTTCTCGAACTACAGGGACAAAATGTGGAGTCAAGGGTGGGTAAAGGGTGAAAGGAACAAGGGTATCCCAAGAGAAAGCAGCCCTCAATGCATGGCAGCCAGGCTGCTAGTCATCTGAGTAGCCTGTAATCATCTGTAATATGACTAATGCGATTCTTGAATCTCTAGCATGCTGGGCACCTGACAGATGGAAGGAGTATCCGCTTTGGAATAAGATATCATCATCCTAGAAAAATAATTACTTCTTCAAGTAATTTTTTAATAACAGTGTCCAGCAAGAAAGAAACTCATGTACACAGATAAAGATAACAATATGAACAGAACACAGACAACAGAAAACAGGCACAGACTCATGAGAAGTACGCAAGTGAAAATTATCAGAAATAGACTGATATCCAACATCTATGGAGATAAAATTTGAAACTGAAAAATTCAGACAGGAATTGGTAACATTTAAAGATTTGCAAAAGACTACTCAGAATATAAATATTCAATAAGGAAATAGAAACTAAACAGGCAGACTTAGCAGATAAAACATAGCTAAATTAACAATTCATGAACTTGGAGGCTCTACAGAAGAAAATATGAAGAAAAAAAGAAAAAATATATGAATGTATAAGAGAGAGAGAACGCAGAAGGAAAGGTCTAATATTAACTTAATTGGAGCATCAGAAGGAGAGAATAGAGGAAATGGAGTAAAAGCAAAATATGAAGAAACAATAGATACGAGGTTCCCAAAACTGAGGGAAGACATCGATCTATACATTCAATATTCCAATCAATCTTAAGAAAGATGACTAAAAACAAATTCACGTCTGATGACGTCGACATGAAATAGCAAAAATTAAAGAGAATATAATTAGAGGAAAGAAGAAATTTACTGAAGGGGAGCATGAGGCAGACTGGTAGGTAAGTTCTCAACAACAGTAACGCAAGACAGAAAACAGTTGAATAACATCTTCAAATATGTCAACCTAGAATTCTATACCAAATAAAAATATCTTTGAAAGATGAAAATGAAATATAGACCAACGGGTCAAAACCAAACTGAAAGAATTTGCTACCAACAAACTCAAGCAACTAAAATATGAAAGAGTTCTCTCAGATGAAAGCGCAAACACGAAAAGAGAAAGCAGAGCAATAGAAATAATAGCTACATGGGGAAATCTGGATGACTTATCACCTTTATAAAATGACAAGATTTTATTGGAGCTTTTATGTATGTATAAATATAAATATATACAGACATACATACACATATATAGCCAGCCCCAGGGGTCTAGCAGTTAAGATCCAGCACTCTCACCACCACAGCCCGGGCTCATTTCCCGGTAAGGGAACCACACCACCTATCTGTTGGGTGTCACACTGGTGGCTGCGTATTGCTGCAATGCTGAAAGCTGTGCTAGTGGTATTTCAAACACCAGCAAGGTCACCCAGGGTGGACAGGTTTCCGGGGAGCTTCCAGACTAGGACAGACCAGAAAGAACGACCTGGGCATCCACTCCCGAAAAATTGCCCATGAAAACCCTATACGTAGCAGGGGAGCATTGTCTGATACAGCTAGGTGGAGGATGGTGCAAAAAGATGGGGCAGGGTTCTGCTCCGCTGTCCACAGGGTTGCTAGGAGTGTGAATCAACTCAATGGCACTAACAACAAATATACACATATATAAACACATAAAATATATACACAGTTACACAAACACACATGTACACGTATACATACACATATTTATATATATGTATATGTATATGTATATATATATGTATACAAACATGTGCACACACATACATGAATAAGTCATGCAATAAAAGTGGCATATAAGCCCAGAAGGATAAATGGAATTAAAGTGTTCTAAAGTAGTTGGGTTCATCAGGAGAAGAGTGGAATTAGCAATTAACATTAGACTATCATCATCCAACACTGGAAATGATATATTGTAATTTCTAGGGCAACGGATGAAGGCATAGCATGAGAATACACAGCTTCACAACACAGTAAAAATGGAACAATAAAATAATCAATAAAAAAGAATGCAAGAAAAAATGCAGTGATGTCAAACAAATAAGACACGGAAAGCACTTAGACTACGACAGATGTAAAAGCAAATATAGCAGGGATTATTGTGAATAGAAATGAAATTAAAGCTCCAATTTAAATAAAAAGATTGTTGGATTAGAAAGAAATATTTAATTGCCGTTTATAAAAAACAAATTAAGGAGACAGAACAGTGGAAATAAAGGCTGTATAAACATACCATGCATACACTTAGAGAAAAGACAGCTGAAATGGCCATACTGATGTCAGAAAGGTACAGCAGAAAAACTAGATTAAAAGAGCATCACTTCATTGTGATGACTTTATCAGGAAGATATAAAACTTCTAAATTAATAAACACTTCCACAGTCTCAACATATACAAAGCCAAAACTGACAGTGCTATACATAAGAGAACATAGACAAATCCACCATCACAGTTGGAGTTAAACGCGATTCTCCCAATAACAACAAATCAACCAGAAAAAAAAAAGAGAATCAGTACTTGGAGCAAAATAATTAAAAACTTAAACTTCTGGATGTATAGACTATTAATTTTTATTGATATTGTTAATAGAATAGTCTATTCAAGCACAAACTGAAAGCTCCCAAATTTCCAAAATTGACCCTGTACTGGGCCAAAAACTCATTTTTAAAAATTTTAACAAATAGAAATAATATCTGGTTTGCAGTTTATTACTATAATATAAATAAGTTCGAAACAAGCAACAAAATACTAAAATAACTAGAAACCCCTGGATATTTGGAAATTAAGAAACAATTTATAATAAGCCATTGACCAAAGATATCACAGTGGAAATTAGAAAATGTTTTAAACTGAATAATAAAAAATGAACAATCTGAAATTGCGCTAGAGGTAGTAGGAATGGATTGGGTGCGCTTCTCATAGCGTGAGTATTTTGCAAATCTGCATGGGATGTGGTGTGTGCGTGTGCTCTTGCATGTGTATGTGTGTGAAGGGTGTGGGTATGCGTGTGAATATGACTCCCTAAACATAACTCTTCCATCTGGTACTCAGATGAAGAAATGGCTAAACTTTGCTAATGTTGCTTGAAACATTAGTTACGTAGGACTTACCAAGAGATGGAATATCATTTTTCAGCCTGGCACCAGCCTATAGATTTCAGTAATTGGTTGGACACATACAATTTCCTCCTTACATGCTGACTTT
The DNA here is from genome assembly GCF_037783145.1 of Equus przewalskii. Classification (NCBI taxonomy): domain Eukaryota; kingdom Metazoa; phylum Chordata; class Mammalia; order Perissodactyla; family Equidae; genus Equus; species Equus przewalskii. The sequence continues at coordinate 55,890,622 of NC_091849.1, forward strand.
AGAATTTATCCCCATGTAATGTTTAAAGAGGTGTCAGTCCAATTCAACTCTGAAAGTTTATATAGAGTAGTTAAGAGTGCAACATTTAGGAAGGGAAGCATGGCTTAAGTTTCCACTACTACTGTCTAAAAATTAGCTAAGCAAAAGTCTTTTATACGCCACTTTGTGACGGACTGAGTTATACTGCCATGGAATGAAATGACTCACTTTCCAAATAGCAACAGAAAGAAAAGCTGCATGCTCAAAGATACCCATATCTGATATACCAGTATGAAAAACAACACAGGGGCCTACCCAGTGGCGCAGCGGTTAAGTGTGCACATTCCGCTTCACCGGCCCAGAGTTCGTCAGTTCGGATCCTGGGTGCGGACACAGTACCACTTGTCAAGCCATGCTGTGGCAGGCATCCCACATATAAAGTAGAAGAAGATGGGCATGGATGTTAGCTCAGGGCCAGTCTTCCTCAGCAAAAAGAGGAGGATTGGCAGCAGACGTTAGCTCAGGGCTAATCTTCCTCAAAAAAAAAAAATACAATTCCTGAATTGGGCTATTCTTGGTTTTGATATTCCTTCTAAAGCTGGCTAATTCAGTAATTCTTCACTGAGGGTGATTTTACACCCAGGGGACATTTGGCACTGTCCAGAGGTTTTGTTTCTTCATAACTGAGGGAAATGTTACCACAATCTAGAGAGTAGAAGCTGGGGAAACTGCTAACCATCCTACAACACACACAACAGTCCCTCCAAGAATGAATTCTCCAGCCCAAAATGTCAACAGTGCCACACTGAGAACCCTTGGTCTCAGCTGATCCACCCAGGAGGGTTTTCTTATCCCTTCGATCTTTGTGTGACAGTAACCTTGTAGGGTTTTCTAGATTGGACAGAGACCATCCTTAGACCAAGAATCAAAATTAGTCAAAACTCTAAGGTATAAAGATTAGGATATACTCATTCTCAACATGTGTAGTCTCAATATAATTTTAGTGAACTATTCACACTTCCATGAATGAATCTTTTAATCATATATCTAATACTAAGAAGAAATACAATTACGGTATCAATTTGAGATGTGTTCATTTAAACAGGGATTAAAATATTTAAATTATTTCATATTGACACATTAGCATTAGAATCATAATGATATTCATGAAATCTGGCGATTCCTTTATGTATGTCTAGGGACCCTGATTCTGAAACTGGCATGTTGGTGGAGGGCAAACACATTCCTTGCTAAAGATCTGAATGCATCAGGTCCTTCGATATGCCACACACAGGCCTGAAAGACGCGAGTTTGCTCTATCTACACATATTACATTGATTTCAACTCTTTTTTTGTTTATTTTTTGCAAGTCTATAAACTACTGAAGCAAAAAACACTTCATAAAATGGCACAAAATAGTTTTTGGTTAATTTTGAAGCAAATTTAGCAAGAAATTAAATAAGCACAATGACAGTTAGAAGAAGCCCCAAAATGAAATATCTGCACGGTTCTTTCACAATTAAGTGAATCACAGACTTTCTACAATGACAGAAAGTTGTTAGAATTAAAATATACATAAATTGTTAAAAACAAATAAAACTCCAAGATCCAGCTGGGATTTCCAGTTTGCAATGGGTCAATTATCTGTCCTTTTGTGAAAAACTGTTTTGAACAGACCATGGAATACGACACAGTGGTGGCTATCACTGAACCTAGAGCCAGCCTCCTAGGGATGAAATCCCAGCTCCACTACTTCAGAGCAAGTTAAGAGGATTTAATATGTGGAAAGTGTTTAGAATAGTTCCCAGCACTTAGAATACATTTCTAATCATTAATATATTTTAATTAATGTTTAAGTATTATTATGTATTTACCCAATTCACTACCCTCCAAAATCTTTCAAAAGTAAGGGGAAAGAAAGATCAGTTCAGAATTCAGAGGTCAATGAAAAACCCAGTCTAGATATTTCAGCTTGATTAAATCAGACGATACTGCTACTATCAGGAGATTAACATCTATACATGTTAACGGCCTGATGGGTTCGATTATTTTGTTTTTCCTCAATAGCCTAAGACCCTAATCACCATATGATCAGCAGTTCATATAAATGTGTGATGACCATAATTGACCAGGATTTGTATCAAACAAATGTAAAATGCTATTTTAGGTCACAGAACAGCCCATGCCTCATAAACACACGCCATAGTCCAATCATCCTTTGAGAGGTCCAAACGTAAACACAAATGTAAAATTTCCCCAGCAATATCAATCATGCCAAGAATGTTCAACAGTAGGAAAATAAAATCACCAACATACTTTGTATCAAGCTGAATAAATGACGCATATCTAGGTGCAGCTGAAAACTAATGGCAAAAATTATAAAATATTGTTTGTAGTACATTTTAATTTCCAAAGAACATCTTTAATATCTTTCATTTTTCCTTTTGTTTTTGATTTCCAAAGAATGTGCTTCCTCTGGAAGCATTTACTCACAGTGTTTCTGTGAGATAAGGTGGAATAAATGGTCTACCTAGTTATGACAGACCGCTCAAGACACCTGTCTGTCCTGATGAATTCTTACAAATTCATCCTGATGAATTTATATAAATTGCCTCTTGATGAATTCTTATAAAGCACCATTAAAATATTTCTTATAAACATTAACTTATCATACTTTAAAGTAATGAATTGATACAGGGTTTCCTAGATTAAGATGTTTTTAAATAATTTGTCTTACTAATGTGTTCAATTGCTGTATTCTATGAGGGCAGTTACGCTGTTGAACCTGGGTTACACTATCATTCTTAGTTATGAAAAAAGTTATTGGGACAAATGATTATTCTTAGAAGAGAGAGAAAATTTTGATTTTTACTTCAGTTTCAAACTGACCTGAACAGTACACAACTATAACATCATAATATCAGAGAATTTGTGTGTATCCTGACTATAAGCTCCATGAAGAAAAGAGCTGTGCTGATCTTGCTAAGACCTCTAATTTCAGCGCTCAAAATAGTGCCTGGTAAATACTGTCATTTAATAAATAGCTGTTGAATAAATACATAAGTCTAACTGTGTAAGACTACTCTCTCTGTGTAACTGAGAATGACTTTCATCCTACCCAATCTCAATATAGAATGAAATTATGAAATTATGTTCTTCTGATCAAGCCGTTGCCCAATTACGAAAATTACTCAGAGGAAAGTAAGTCCTAAACAGGAAAAGGTACCAGTCACTTTTCCACTGAAACAAAACACACACCTGATATACACACCCACACACGTGGGCAGGCATATGAAACTTACACATACTTATTTGAAACACACACACATACCTGAAACACATACCTGAAATCCAATGACCATACTCTGCTTAATACCTTACTTAAGCACACCTCCATAGACTGAGCCAGGTTAAAACATTCCTATTTTCCTTTGCTCACTATTTTCTATTTTGAAACTTTTTCTTTCAAAATGTCTTATAAGAATCAGTTAGGTCGGTTTTAGCTGCTAGCGACAGAAAACAAACTCAAATAGGTTTCAATGAGGAAAATGATTATTTGACATATTAAAAAGCCTGGAACTAAAGCAAGCCACCAGAAAACTAGAGTCCACCAGCAACAGAGAACTAGGCCACAGAGAACCTGATTCTCTCTGCTCCGCGCCCCAACCAAAGAGAAGCACTTGGCTCCTTGTCATATCTTACGTGAAGAGAAAGAAACCCCTCCTGGAACCATGATCATAGTCCCTCCTTTCAGTTTTATTGGACTACATGAAATTGCCCACAGTTTCTAGGAAATGTCACATGATGATTGATTTAGATTAACTGGGATCCACCCTTGAAGCTACTGAGAGGGGTAGCTTTCTCAAAAGCACAGAGCTGTGCAGAGGAGGCTCAAGTTCCAGAGCAAAATCTGCCTTCTTTTGGAAAGAAAGGAGGCATAAAGGGTAAGTAGGCAGTATACACATCCAAGGGTCTCCTTCCCCGGCCCTCCTCTCCATTATCGTCTCAATGCTTCTAGATTCCTGGAAGTACAAAATGGAAATTTAATGGCGTTTTCTCCAAAAGCTATCAATATCACAGAAACTGAAGATTTAATTTTTCATATCCAAGCAATATGGTTAGTTGTTGAGCTTTAACATTTAAAAGGAATTTAATATATGGTATATCTTTAAGAACAGCACAGTTTTCAAAAACGTAGCCAATAAAAGTGAGATATGACCTGAAAACTAGGTTCCAGGTTGATAATCACCTGCAATAATCATGAAATCAAGTCCTGTTGGGATCTCTATGAGATCCTCAAAAAACAGCACATTTCTGCCATGCTCAGTTACGATCAAAATGAAAACTAAAATAGGGGCTGGCCCCGTGGCCGAGCGGTTGGGTTCGCGCACTCCGCTGCAGGCGGCCCAGTGTTTCGTTGGTTCGAATCCTGGGCGCGGACATGACACCGCTCGTCGGGCCACGCTGAGGCAGCATCCGGCATGCCACAACTAGAGGGACCCACAATGAAGAATATACAACTATGTACCGGGGGGCTTTGGGGAGAAAAAGGAAAAAATAAAATCTTTAAAAAAAAAAAATGAGAACTAAAATAAAAACTATAGATGACGGTCAAAATACCACCTTTGTTGCTGATAGGGGCAAGGTTGAAGAATGTGGTTTGAGTCTGTTGGCTAACGTGCTTGCTAACCCACATGGAGCCTCACAAAGATGTGCCCCCTAGGGAAGCAGATCTGGATGCAGGCTCTCTGCTGATGCTCTTGTCTCCCAGGGTGAAGCAGGTGGGGCCAAACTGAGCATTCACACACTTGTGAACCAGATATTTCAGTCTACTTCCAGGGGCGGGATCCACAAGAGCTCCAGGGTAATACCAACAGCCTACCATGACAGGAAGCAAACTACAGGAGTGCAGAAAAGTTGTTCTCTACTGTTGGTACGCTTTGTTATGCAAAAATGTGCCAGGATAAAAAGGTAAGTTGGAGATAAGTGTCTTAGATATAAGGAACTCATCATGGATTTAGAGCATGTATTAATGAACTAAACAGATTTTATCATGACTCAGAAAATACATGTGTAAGCACTGTAGAATAAGCAAAGATGAGTTTATCTGTTACATAATGATATAATTTTTGAAGGCAGATAAAGTTTTTTTTAGAAATTACATATGCATTCCAAATTTCCAATTTTATGAATATGAAATAATGCACAAAATGTACTTAAATGCCTGGCTCAAAATAGTTTGATACAAAGCAACATTAAGACTAGGGCCCCAGGCCACCAATCTCCTAAACCAGCACTTATGGCTTGGAGAAGAACTCCAGTTTGAGTCCCGGTTTGCTCTATATCAGTCGGGTGACCTTGAGCAAGTCATCTGACCTCCCACGCACCCTCTCTCATCCTATGTAAAATGTAGGTCCTACAACACAGTTTTGTTGTGAAGATTAAGTAACTTGCATATGTAAAGGTCAATACAAGTGAATCAAATAATTTACTAATTCAGTCAACAAATATTTAGTGAGCACTTTTTCTATGACAGGTACTGGGGACACAACGAAAAAGACAAGCATCATTATCATTACACTATATCCAATGTTCCTCATCATATCTCAGTCTGAAACTTAAAAAATAAAATACTGTTTTAAAGATACTGTGTCAAAATGAGAAGTGCTAGTTTAAGAAAGTCTAATTCAATAGCCACAGAGTAGTGGGAACAAGTTCAAGAGAAAGAATAGGCATTAATGTCATCAAAATCCTTAACGCTTCTTTGGCGCTGACTGCCTCACTCCCTAACTCCGGGCAGTGAGAGGTGACCGGCTCACAGGAGTCCTTGAAAACAAATCATCCAGCAGAGCTTGACACCGCCACAAAATCATTATCTATTTCCATCTCTAATGGCGAAAGAGATCTGATAAAGATTAAAGCAGAGCTTCTGGGTCAGAGCACAGCCCCAGGAGGCTCTCCTGCACCAAAATCCGACTAAAATAAAACCTTTCAACCACAAAATGGTTGTTTTTTAAATGTTAGAATATCTCACTTTTAAGTGGTTTGACTGGTAACAATGAAAACCTAATAAGAGATTTAACACAAATTGTTCTATGAAATTATAAAACGCTTATTATAATGTTATATACCAGGGGTGTTTCCATTGACATTAGGTTTTCTGAGCCACCTCAAAATAATAAAACATTGGAGTAATGCTCACATAATCTGTTTGTATTTTAAGTTCTCAGTTTAAAGACGACCACATACTTGATACCTTGGGTGGTAAATTGTCAAAGAAATGCTGCTGTTTTTCTACCTCCCAACTCGCACCCTGCTCCTATCTCTGTTTTATATTTACGTCTCCATTGCTTCCCGATATTCTTATACTGTTTGGAACTTGATGTTCAGTCAATTGGTACCACAACCTGCCACTTGCCCCTAACCCTCCTACTTACCAGCCTACATTGTGCCTCTGTTTTAGCAATCTTGAACCTGGAAGTCACATTATCTTCTTAAATCTTTCTGAGGATAATTATTACAGATAATTTTGTTTGTTTTTTAATTTTGTCTTCTGGCCTGAGAATTATATTTATTTCCTCTGGGATCAGATATTACATACACTTATCTTGTGTTTTCTCACTGAACATTCCCAATGACTTTCCCAGGAAGGCAGTGGATATGCAAAATTTCCCCTGAGAATGTGATGGAATGATACAACTTTTCCAGTGACACTCATTTAAAAAATTAAAAGAGGAAAACATTCTGAACCCATCTAAAATTTAACAAAATAAATGGCAAGATCAGTGAGGTATTTCCCTCCCTCACCACCATCTCCCCCAAAACAAACAACAGACCGCAACTCTTCCATGGTGTAACTTAGAGGTTTATAAAACGTGAAAACCACATAAATTACTCTGAAAATAATTTGTGAACCTACCAAAATGACAGATCAAACGTTTTGATTTTCCTAGCACTTTTTAAAACAGCATTATAACCTCAGGTAAATCATATTACCTATCTCAACTACCATGTTTTATTCCAGAGGAAGAATATTAGCTCATTTTTAAGGCTTTCCCATAGGCTCTTTTTGTTTATAGAATTGTCTTACTGTAAGTAATCATCAAAATTGTTCATTATCTTGGCACATGCCACTAACTCATTTTCAAAAGAATTCTTGATTACTAATTATTTTTGACATACCATAAAAATACCCCATAATATATGCATTAGAGTCCCTTATGAATTGCTTATCTTATTGTATAGCACTCTCTACAATAAAGGAGAAGACCATAAAAATATTTCACTCATAATATGCACAGGGTGATGAAAGGGAGCGAGAAAATGTCAGAAAATATACCAGCTGTTTCCACTAGCAGGAAAATGTTCGCCCTATCTGGTGAGCCTATTGTTCCATCATTGCTCTGTCTTACACCAAGAAAAGTCTTGGTACAGTATCTTGGTAAGAGCAAAGAGATCTAAACCAGAGCTCCAGAAAGACCAGAAACATAACTGGGAATGATACTAAAAAGATGGAAACTCAGAGGTTCCTAAAGACTTGACTTACAAATATGGTACCCATAAAATCTATGAGGAAGAAAAGAAAACAGTAGCAATAGAACCTGAAGAGAAATATTTAAATTTTCTTTAACTATTAAGAAGCTTAAATATTACCTGAGATTTAAAAATTATGAGAAGAGCAAAGTATGTATATAAATTTTGGCTTACATTTTACAATATCAATTTGCTTCTTATTTTGCTTGACACTATTTTTTTCCTGAAACAAGTAAGCGTTGCTTTTGGTACTCAAGAAAAATAAATGAACAAATAAGTAAATTGTTGATACTTTCCACTATAACACCCCTGAGACTTTAGGCTGACAAACAGTTGAGGTCCCATATCTTTACACTATCACCGAGATCACAGCCTAGTCTAATGTAACGAGTAGTGTCATGGGTGTCAAGAGAAGTGAGTTCTATTTTTGTCCTACCAAAATCTGACAGTATGGCCTTGGACAAATCATTAAAATTCTCTGAACCTCAGTTTCATCACGATTAAAATTTAAGAGTATGATTAAAGGACCTAATGCTCTTGTCAAAAAATAAATTAAAAGAGCTTTATGATCATGCATTTCCAGTAAAATATCCTTTTGTAAGGGAATGACACACTTTTGTAGAAGGGGGAGGCACAAAGGAGAGTCACAAATCATATCTTCAGCTCAATTGAAGCTGACTTCCAAAGAATATATGAACAAATAGCCAGTGGTATTTGATTTTAGATTTGTCATATAAATACTCAAGTCACTTGTCACTATTGACACATATTTATGCAGTTTCAAAATGTTCAGGATTTTTATAACATGTAAATGCCAGCCCTATAAAATTTCTCAGTAATATAAAAATACATATAAAGTTTATATATGTTAACTCTTACATTTTGAAATAAGATATAATCTGATTTAAGTAGCGAGATCTAGTACCTAAGGGGGAAAATGTTCTCCTTTGTTAAAAAAAAATTTTTTTTTCAGTTAGACCATTCTATTAACATATTGGTGCAGTCAACCCTTGAGTGAATTACACAAAACTTACATTACCCTAAGTTACTTGTGCTTCCAACACAGTTTCAAAACATCATTATATCATAGGATAAACTATGCAAAGAAGTGCCAAATTTTTTCTGATTAAAGCAAAAAAAATACCCAAGTACTAAATTTACCCTCAAAATCTAGGAAATATTGTATACTAATCATAAGCTGATTAAATACAATAATTATACATTTTATACACATTGATCATTAATACTTCAATTTGAGAAAATAATAGACTCAAGATATGGTAGGTTAGATTCAAATCAACATACATACAAGATGAAAATATCATTAAAATGATGTAAGTTTCTTAAACGTAAGTTTCACTTGGTAAAAGTTAATTCATGCACCTATATATTCTAGTATACATTATTTTGTATAATGGCTTAGCAATACCCATGAATGAAAAATATGCATCTTTATGTACCAGGATCTCATTTAGTACTGTCAGTTACTCATTCTACAAGAGGTGTTAGGCGCACAGACAAGACTGAGCTGACTCACAGCTCATCTATTCAGTTTACCCTGGATTAATGCTCATCGTGCTGTTTACATTTGTGTTGGTTTGGCTATTGTTGTCCTCTATCCCAACCACTGTGGGGACATTTATATTTGCATTTATGATGAACTGTCATTGTACTTTTATGCAATGATCCCAAAAGTAAATCTCTTTTTAGAAGTGAGACAAAAATAAGAAAATGAAGTGCAGTAAATTAAAACATTTTCAGGCTGAAACTGCTTGTGTATGAGGTTAGCAAGGTAAGAAAGTCTTACCCAAACAAGCATGGATATTCCCCATGAAGGCAAACACCTATCAAATTTGACTCTTTTTCCATGCAACCCAATTCTCCCACCACTCTCTAACATGGCATCTAATGCAACAACTTCATTTAGAAATGCTAGAATTTCCTATTATCCGAATGGCATCTTTTCTTTCTCTAATTTTGTTTTATCCTTTTTTTTTTTTTGGTAATTTCTCACTTATAAAAAAGTCATAGATTTGTATTTAGAAAAACGAGAACAAATCTTTTTTAGGTTATAAATCCCAACTGAATATATTGGTCGAGTTATTTTAGACCTACTCCCAAAAAAGTGAGTCATTTCTTCCACCTTAATTTTAGTTCTTATATATTTTCTCAGAAAATACAGTTTCATTTTGTAAAAAGAAAAGCATTTTATTAAACATAATGTTTTTAGGTCATCACCTAAGAAAGGAACAAAATGAATAAGGTCATTAAATTACAAAAAACCTGTATGGACACAGTTTGGGAGTTTCTTATACAGTTAAATATACTTGCCACACAACACAGCAGTCACACTCCATCATACTTACGCAAGTAAAATGTCCACACAAACACCGATTGGAAAATATCCACGGTGATGTATTCATAATCACCAAAACCTGGAAACAACCTGATTGCCCTTAACCAGGTGAATGAATAAACAAGCTGTGGGGCATCCATGTGTAGAGCACAACTCAGCAATAAAAAGGAAAAGACTACCAATTCATGCCCAAACATGGATGAAACTTAAATGCACTTTTCTAAGTGAAAGAAGTCAGAACCAAAAGCCATACGTTGTATGATTCAATCTAGATGATATGCTGGAAGAGGCAGAACTATAGGGAGTAGTGTTTTACATAGGTCAAAATAACTTTAAAAAGAAAACTAAAATCACATCTAAAGAGAAACAAATATGCCTAATTAGATATTAAATTAATAACATAAACATAACCACATACACAAAAATAACTCAATCTGCTTTAGACAGAGTATTCTGAACATATGCCTTTCTTAGATATAGTGTAGGAATAAAAAGTACTGTCAAGTAGCCTTAACTTTAATTAGTAGGGCTTGTTAAATTAGTTGACAGTGACATCAGTGTAGAAATTCTGCTTCTAGTTCATATATATTCAAGTGTAGAGCAAATGAGTAAATATACTGACCTTGTGGGGAAGCAGAATTTTCACTACTGGAGAAGGCAGATACAGATATGCAAGGGGGGAAGGTGGGAAAGAACTTTGAATTGTTGTATTTGAATACAAGTATGAAAATAATCTCCTGATTATTTAAATACACACACATATGTGTGTCTATGCATCCATGCACGTATGTATACATACATGCATGTCTCTGCATATCTGTCTGTTTCACAGCTGCGTATCTTAAAAGTCCAGAAGAAACAACATCCCAGTAACAACAAACACAACCATAACTTTGAATGTTATTTCTAAAATAAATTAGAGAAAATTTAAAAATTTATAGAGAAATGATTGATTTCAGAGTTCTAGTAGAAAAAAGTACAAAGAGAGCCTGAAATGTCGTGTTGTGCATGTGGCTCCTACTGGCCAAACTTGGGACAACTTGAACATAAGGAGAATAATGAAAGTAAGAAATGGAGCATAAAACATTGAAATAAAAATTACTCATGAAATCACATTAATGCTCTGAAAAAGTTTAAAAGGGAAAAAACTCCTATTTACAGAAGAAAGCAAGTTACCAAATGTAGAATAAAGCGACAGAATTATAAAACCGCCATAAACAACCCTCAAAGTAATAAATGATTCAGGCAATGATCATCAAAGGATGCTGAGACCATTGGGTGAAAGATTTATAGGAATAGTATGTAAATATATAGATATGCGTGTGTGTGTGTGTGTGCGTGTGTATATATATACACACGCACACACACACTATTTATATATTTATAAATTATATTTGTAATTAAATTTATATAAAATTTATTATATATAATATATAAATTAAATTTATATAATTAAAATTATATTTATATAATATATAAAAAGATATATATACTATTTATAACTACAGCCTCATAGATTACTTATTAATTACGGTAGGAAAAGTTATTTTAAATTAACATATCTGCAACACCTTAATCAAGTGAAGAAATTTAGCAGAAACAATAATGGAACAAAATGAAATCACATGCCTTCTAATGTAATGCCATGGAAATTCACATCTCCTATGTAGTATTTTTGCCAAAAAATTCGACATGAATCTAATCATAAGCAAATAATCCAAACAATGTATCCATACAATAAGATAACTGGACTTTTGAAAAATTCAATGTCATGAAAGACAAAGGTAAGGAACTCCTATAGAATAAAGGAGACAAAGAGACAATTCAGCCACAAATAATACATGGGTCTTGATTCGATCCTGATGTTTTTAAGATAGACTATATAAATTAAGAGTTGTTGAATCACTGTTGAATTTCCCCGGTGTGATGGTGTATTGTTATGTACTGTTATGTAGAATGTCCAGCAGTACATGCTCAAGTGTTCAGGGTAGGGGAGAAGTGTCTTGAGGTCAATAACTTACTTTCAAGTAGTTCACAAAAATGTTTATACACAAACCACACACCCACACACTCTAATACACACATTTAAAGCACAAATGTGGCAAACCACCAATCCAGATGCTGGGTGCATAGGGGTTGGCTTTTTTCACCTGTTTAAGTATTTTATTTTAGGATAGACAGCACAGAAAAGTTGTGAAGGTGTTAAGATAGGTCCCATATGCCACACACCCAGTTTCTCCGATTAACATCTTACGTTAGTAGAGTATGTTTGTCACAATTAATGAACCCAAACTGATAGATTATTATTAACTAAAATCCATGCTGTATTCAAATTTCCTTAGTTTTGCCTGATGTCCTTTTCCTGTTTCATGATTCCATCCAGGATAGTACATTACATTTCATTGTCCATCTCCTTAGGCTTCTCTTGGCTATGATATTTTCTCGAGTTTTCTTTGTTTCTGATGATTTTGACAGTTTTGAGGAATACTGGTCAGGTATTTTGTAGAATATGCCTGATGTTTTTCTCATGATTAGGCTGAAGTTTTATGTGTTTGGGGGAGGAAGACCACAGAGTTAAAAGCCATTTTCATCACACTGTAACAAGGACATGCACTGCCAACACCACTTTATCACAATTGAAGTTGACCTTGATCACCTAGCTGAGGTAGCATCTGTCAGGTTTCCTACCGTAAAGTCACTCTTTTCCCCTTTTCCATACTGCATTCTATGGAAGGAAGTTATTATGCACTGAAGGAGAGGGGAGTTATGCTTCAACTCATTCCTCCTTGAGGGAGAAATATCTACATAAATTATTTGGAATTCTCCTGCACAAGACATTTGTGTACTTTCCCCATTTATTTATTTATAAATTATTTATTTAGATCAGTGTGGATTCATGGATATTTATTTTACATTTTGGGTTATAATCCAATACTGCTTTATTTATTTTTTACTCAAATTGCTCCAGATTTGTCATTGGGAGTTCTCTCAGTGGGCTCCCGCGTCCTTTTGATATATTTCTGCGCGTCCTTTTGATATATTTCTGTCATTGTGGGCTTTTTTTTCTCTTTTAAGAATTTCCTTACTTTCTAGCACTACAAGAAGCTCAGGCTCATCTTGTACATATCCTGCTCCAGGCCTACTATCAGTGATTTCTCCAAGGGCCCTGGTTTCTTTTATAATAAGGAGAAGTTTACTAAAAAACAAGATCTGGGTGCTGAGAATGCTTGTTGCTCCTGGGGTGTCATTGCTTCCAGACTCTTTGGGCAGACAGAGCAAGAAAATATATGTGGGCAGATTAATCGTGTATAATCGTGCATATATAGGTATCTAATACCTATAAATCTCAATATAATATAATGTAATATGCTAAACATGAGTTTATCCTTATGTTTTCGACCTGAATCCATGACAACAGGGATCCTGCCAGCCTTCTCCCAGGCTTGTCTGTAGCCGCTCATTCCAACAATGAGAAACGTGGCTCCTACTGCCCCCCGTACATCTGCCTCATTGCTCAATTCCAGTATCCGTATCCAGTGGTTTCAGAACTATTAACCCTTATCGCCAAAGGACACAACTTAATCAACAGAATACAGTGCTTATGTGCAGTTCTTTTTCCTTTGATCTTATAGCCTACGCTCATTTCCAAAGTCACTCAGATCAGCACCTTTTCCCCCATATAGGTATTTTTCTTGTTGTGTCCTTTCTGCAGGTTTGAAGTATTTCAAAATAAAAAATTGTTGAAAGAACAAAGTAAAATCATCTTATTTTGGCAAATTTACAAAATCATAAAACTATGGGAACAGATTTCTAGGGGCCCACCTAGTGCCTTTGAAGAGGGCATATAAAAGAGAGACCCCAAAGTTTAAGCTTTATTAACTTCTTAGCATCTTCATGGTAACATTATGAGGGAAAACTAAAGATGATAAGATTAGACATCATATACGGATGCAGAAGAAGGTACACATCAAGAATTAATAGAAAACCCCAACGATTGTCTTTTTGTTCTCCATGTTTTTTTCTATGACAATATATAAGGTCATATATTTGAAGTATAAAGTTCTGGATAAACTTTAGGAAAGTACTGAAGGGACTAAATAGTTCATCTGAAAACAGAAGGCGACAATAAAATACATTGATTACTAAGTAAACCAGCTTAGGATCGAAAATATATTTACACCTGTATGAGTGTTCATAGTTCTGTGATTTTTTTTTTTCCCCAACAGTGCTCAGTTCTCCTGAATAAGGGTATTGAAGGCAGATATTTGCAATGAACCAGAGAGGCAACACGCCATCATGGTCAGGAGCACAAGTTCTGGAACCAGATGGTTGAATCTCACTTCCACCATTAAATGTGAGAGCAACTTTAGATAAATCACAGAAATACCATATGCCTAATTTTTATTTGCAAATGGGGATGATAAAACACTTGTTACAGTCCTAGCACACAGTTATTCCTTAAAAAATGTCAGCAATCATTGTCATGATTATGCAGGATCTCAGATTTGTGAGCCAAGTATGACAGAAGAACAAATGGTGGGATATATAGATATAGCGTGGCCCTGAAAAAAATGCTTTGCTGTCTTGGTCTTCTGTTCTCCAGGAGTGGAGTCATTTTGTTGGAAGAGTTTCAGGAAGGATCTCCCAAACATCAGCTTGTAGTATTTCAATGTCACGGAGTTCAGACTGTCCTAACGTACAGATCTGACATGACAATTGAAAACATCTACTTTGTAGCCTTTATTAAATGAGTTTATACTCTTTTCACTTCAAACCCCAAATACACATATTTAACATTCCATTACTAATATTCAAGCAGAAGCTGGTGCTCCAAGAGAAAGACCATCATGGACAGAGAGAACGAAACAACGTTGATTGACTACAACCAGTTCAAACCTATCAGCCATTCTCCACCATGGGCATGAGCTTTAACTTTCTGAATATTTTAGCCATATCTACATAAAACGGTCCTGACCATCAAAATCTTAAAGTCAGCTTATTCATTTTACTTGATGACCCCTTTTCTTCCACTTACTTGAAAACAAAATAAGGATACAATTTTTGATCAGGGTTTCTGAACTCCTGACACTTTGGGACAGGTAAATCTTTGTTGCAGTGGTTGTACTGTGCATTGAAGGATACGTTGCAGCATGCTGGGCCTCTACCCACTGATGCCAGTAGCATTCTGCCTGCTGTGACCAGCAAAGAGTCTACAGACATTGCCAATGTCCCCTGAGGAGAATATCACCCCGGTTGAGAACCAAAACATGAAAGGGATGGTATTTACTGGAGAACCTTTGATAATACAGCAAAGAAGTCTTAGTTAAAAAGAGCTTTTATTCGAGGAGTTAACTGACTAAATTTTATTCCAAAACAGAGTCAACCTCAACAGCACTGAAGAAAACAGAAAAATACATCTCTTTTAAAAATTACATCCTCACAAGTAGAGAACTGAACAATGTACTCTCTCTCAGAACCAACGCTTTTCTTGTTTCTTTAAAGACATCTGCCCTTATGGCATCAACACAATTTAAAATCCAATCCAAAGCTGGCTTGCGTGTTCCGCCTGCAGCACATGCCTCTTTGCTTTTATACGCTTTGTCAGGTGCCACAACCATAACCCTCACAGAATGACAAAAGGTATGGAAAAAACAGTGTATGTACTCAGATCATTTTTTCAGAAAGGCCTTCCCACCCTGTGAGCTTTGCATCAATTTAGCCTCTGAGTCTAAAATTAAAGGGAAGTGACACAGTGGCCTAAATATAACATGCAGTGCTATCTATTTGGGCATGGCACAAGTTGCTCTAGCAACACACAACAGATACACAAAATATCCTCAATGGGATATTTGTTGTAAAAATTTAAGTGCTTTATAAGGCAGGAAATATTCAGTTTCTACGTGCTTCTACAATGGTCCCAGAACCTCTTGAAAAGGCCTGACATGATACAGTTATATGTGCTTATGGGTCAATCTCAAATTCATAATGCAAACATTACTGCAACAGAGCAGATGCACAAAGATGCAGTTGCCTCAACATAGAAATCTGAAATGAAAACCATCACCCTGCTAGTCAGGCTTGTGAACCAACTGCAGACATGTGATTATACTGAGATGCCCACTCTCTGGGGTGGGTTTCTTACACTTCACCTTTACATTGAAGTATGAACAAAAAGCACAATGTTAGCAGACTTGAAAATACGACATAATAACTACCTGGAAAATAAAATTTAAAAAAACTCTTTCTAATGAGATAGAAAAAAATTTAACTACAAGAAAACAGAAGTGCTGTCATAAGGGACCAATGGGAAAGCCTGGACTTTGGAGTCAGACTCAGAGGGTTCAAATCCCAGCTCTCAGTTCATAATCCTTTAGGTCTTCATATACAAATCAAAGATAGCACCGCTCTCCTTGCCAAACTGCAGGGTAGACGGAGTCACAAGGTATGTAACATGGCAAACCATGAGCTTGACACAACAGATGTTCTCTGTTGCTTATAGATACCTTAAAAAGGAAATTCTACGTCAATGTTTTAACCCTCCGCCATTTACACAAAGAAAATCTTAGCTTCACTACTCTAAAAGAGACTTTGTGGAATATTACTTTAAATGTAGTTCCACTAAATTCAAAATTGTGGCTAAAACATTTTGAAGACTCGGCATCAAATAATTACAAAAAATTACCTAAATATATGTGATTATTGAAATAACCATAGGCAAGGAGCAGCTCAAACAATGTCTATTTATATCTTTAAAAGAATCAATCTATATTTTAAATACAAAATAGAGGGAAATTATATGCCCATAACTATCTGTTGAGGCAAATTTCTAGAAATATGATAGCCATAACGTTCACATACACATATACACATATATGGACTCATGCCAAATAACATGCAACAATTACCCCCATGAGCTAACATTAACCTTGTTGCATCTATGGAAGAGTTTCATCAAAGTGAAGGAATGTATATTAAAACAAGAGGTTCTTGTTAAGGCAAACTGTGTCCAATAGAAGACAAGGATATGACAGCCCAAGAACCAGGACAAAGAATTCCAGCCAGGCTGAGGAGTTCCATGCAATGCACAAGATCTTTTCTGATTATTCAGCAAGTTATATAAGCTAGCTGGAGTTACATGATTTTGCACCTTAGAAAACATATTTTTTCAGCTAAAATAAACCTGAGATACCTCTACAGGAGAAACCTCCACTCCTCTCTCTTTTCTACTGCTAATAGTTCATTTTTCAAGCGTGGTTTTCCAGATTTTCTTATCAGCTGGCCTGGAAGGATATATAACAGGAATTCTGTTCTTGTTCTTTGCAATCTACAGCATACAACTTTAAATATCCTGCTTTATAGACTAAAAGGAGTAAGAAACTTTTCAGTCCATAGTATATAGGGCATTTAATCAAAGTCAGCTTTCAGAAAAAAGATATAGAGCCATTTTCAAATGCTGACAAAGTAGAAAAAGAAAAATGAACCCTCATGTATCTTTAATGAAGCTTTCTTGGAAATATATCTATACATATCTTAGTGATTTCAAATCTTTAAAATATCTTCCTTAATTTGGTAAAGCAAAATATTACACTGTCATGCCCCCCTCAATTGATTACAATTTCAATCAAATATACTCATCAAATATAAAGTATTTTTCTTTTGTTTTAATAAAAGAAACTGAATTTATTAGGCAAGCCATGAAAAGCTTCAACACTGAATAATTACCTGGCGGTGAATTATTTTAAGTTATTCTGAGGAAATATGTAGACCACTGAGCGCTAGGCCAAAAGATTTGGTTGAAAGAATGTTATCAACAACTCATTATAAAGACCAACGCTGTCTCATAAACTCCCAAAACCAATGATATACACAAACTATCCCCTAGGAGAGAAGCGAGAGAGATTTTTCTCTAAAAGCTTGAGGAAATAGCAACTCTCTCTGCTCTGACTCCTCTGATAAGCAGCAGTACTGTGGTCAACATTTCTGCTAGATTTTTAAATCTACCCAGTAGCACCACAACTATACTGCGAAGTTAATGTTCTACTTACAGAGATATTATAGTACGAATTACACCAAAAAGAGCATTATGCTTACACATGCAGTCATTTCATACAAACAAGAAATTTCTAGCTTTGTATGAAAGAGGAGATTTTGTAGAGCTATACTAAAATAATATGGAACATTTTAATTAGAGAAACCAACTGCACTAAATATCTTACAAATACTACATTATGCATAACCAAACTCATTTAGCATGTAGCCTTTTTAGCCTGGCAAACCTGCATTCTAGACGCTGCTGTTCCACTCACTAACTCTTTCCCTTAGGTTCTCTAAGCCTCAGGTCCCTCATTTGTAACAGAAAGCAAATGAGAATTCCTACTTCATAAAGCAATTGTCGGTAGGAAAGAGACAAAAGGTATAAACATTTGCCCAGTAAATAGTACAATCAGTGCTTAAAAAATTTCGGACAACTAGAATGACCCACAACTAAAATATACAACTATATACTGGGGGGATTTGGGGAAGAAAAAGCAGAAAGAAAAAGAAATTTCAGCTAATACTAATAAATAATTGTAGGGAATTAGAATACCAAGGTACTGATACTCTCATTCCTCTTGTCAATAAAGAGGCTGTAGGTGGGTATTAATTTCCTGTTTGAAGGACTCCATAGAGAATAGCTCCATTTTTCAAATCCAGTAAAGTTTCAGTGGGGATGAAGAAGAGTTTCCTAATGTTACAAAAGGAGTCTACCTTTTTATTTTCTTTAGTGGAATATTATCCTGAAACAAATAGACCACTTCAAATCTCAGTCTCTACATTACTTCCAGATAGAATTGCTGACCGGCAAGTACATGACACATAAATTAATAATTGTCAGTTATTGGTCTACATTAGAGCTGTTAGCTCCACTGGAAAGCTGGTTTGTAGTCACAAGATAAATTTAATCAAATTACCATAAATTATGGCTGCATCTACGCTAGTTTCCATTATTTCTATGATTCAAAAAAAAGGAGTTTTTAGCAATGATGGAATTAGAGAAAATTATTAATACAAAGAGGGGAGTTTTTTTTTTTTAAACTTGGACCCAGCACGACGTTTGACCAAGTCTCATTTTTATTGATGGCATCATGTCCCCAACTTAAAAGACGTGCAGAGCTCAATTGAATTGCCTGATTTTACTTTAAGGAAAACCCCAACGGGAAAAAGACATATGACAAAATAATTACAAGGGAAACATGCTGTACCGATGCAACTTCAAACAGGAGGACAGCCAAGGGACAACTGACATCTACTAGATCCACAAAGACTGTGTCCAAGAGAGACGCAGACATGGACACTGAAGGACTTGGGATAGGGAGACAGGACAGAACAAAACAGCACAAATGCTATCATTCTTAAATAGAGTATTTTTGTATAATTAATCCTTTACATTTGACCATGTACATTTAGCAAAAATGTTTGTAGATAATGAGTCTCATCAATCTTTTACAACTCAGGGCTGAAAATCTGTTTTAAAAGATACTTTAAACATGTCTATCCAGCCATTTCTATATAAATTTTCTAAAGTAATTGATAGGTTAAATGTGCAAAATTTCTCAGTGAAAGTGTTCCACTGTTGCTTAACTGCCATAATTATTTATATATGTATATGTCATTACACATTTATTTGTACTCACAATGATCAAAAATACAGAAAATTCACATAGCAGGAAGGTCTGAACCTGCATGCCTCCCCCAGCAGATTTGTAAAGTATACCAAAAAGAACATTTTACAAAGTACCAAGAGCATACCTTAACCTGAAAGTTATTTTTAAATGTCAGTTTCTAAGGAAATGGATTGAACACTACAAGATACTTATCATAAATCACACATATTAATGTACCAAAATCTTATTTAGATAATTATATAGTTAACGGCTACTCTCACTTTTCAAAAAAACCCACGCAATATTGAGAAAATATTAATTGGTCTATTTTTCTCTTCCCTCAACTCATAAATAAACATATCATAGAATAAGAGTATATATTATAGAATAACAGTATATGAAAATTACTAATGTAGGAGGCATATGCTATAATAAATGAAATAAAACCAAAAAAATGTTTAATTTTCACTTCACACTCCATGGAGTTTGTGAGATACATGCTGCTACTTAACCCAAATTGAAAACTACCATCTTGCTTCCATATGCAAACCCATGCATTACATATGTTCTATTTCTCTATAAAGGGCTTATTTTCCATGCAGGATAATTCAGAAAAGTGGCTTTGAGACTTATGAAAAGTACATGCTCTTCCAGTCTCTACTAATGATTAAGTCCATGCTGCACATTTCCATAAAAAAGACTCATCTCAAATAACTAATACGCTAAATTTGTTTAATGAAGGTTCACATTTAAAGAGGCAGCTTCTTCTGATGTTCTGAAGTTCCACTGAGGCACCAACTTTACCCATGTGTTGCCTCTTAATTATGTTTCTATTAACTGTAGCACTCTGTTCTTGCACTGAGGACCAGAATTAAATTAGAAGAAAATACTTTTCTTATCGTTTAAGATGATAAATGGAAATAGTTCCAGGGGCAATGGCAAGCCATCCAGAAAACCTTCAAAAGTCAACCCCAGGGAATGCAAAATGCACATTGACTCTCCTGTCAGATGAATAAATGTTTAATTATAAAAAGGGACAAAGCCTTTCCTCTAGATTAGTCATTGTTGATGAAATATCACAATTATAAAGCATGTTTACACTTGTTTGTCCATATACATAACATCCTCTCTTGACGATATTCACCATAAATAATACCATAAAAGGCAAACTTCAAAATACAACTAGCCTTGATTTATCTAAATGTAATTAGGCAAGTGTCTTGTAATTCTATTTAAATAGATAACTTCTAATAAGGAATTCTAGAACCTAATTTACAAAATATATACATACTTTGATTTCAAGTGGAAAAATAGAGCTGACATAAAAAGGAATAAAGGAAGGGAGGAAAGGAGGGAAGGAGGGAAGCAGGGAGGAAAAAAGAGGCCTCTGGCTTTCAGGAGAACGCTAAAGGCTAGTGGTGTATGTGGAGGGAGTGCTGGAGATGGAAAATGATCACTTTTCATTATGGTAAAGATTTATCAGGCAAGAATTATCAATGGATGCTAAATCTAGAGAGATCCTGATGTGTCTCACCACAGACTGCTTCTTGGTTGCAAGTGAGAAAAACTATCAATTATACAATAAGTAAGGAAGGTTCTGTTTTTCTTTTTTTTTAAAGGGGGACAGTGGTACTGTATTCTTCAAAAATGTCAGTCCTCAAAGACAAAGGCTATGGAAATGTTCTAGATAAAGGAGGCTAAAGAGACATAATTTTTCAACAGAATACCTGATCCTAAGCTGGATCCCATAGTGGAGAAGGAAATGCTATACAGGATGTTATTGTGTCAGCTGATACAGGTGTATCCAGAACGGTAGATTACCTAAAAGTATTGCATCAAAGTTAAATTCTTGAGGTTGACAACTGAACTGTAGTTATGAATAGAATATCCCTAATCTTAGATAACACCCAGTTAAGCTACTTAGGGGTGAAGAGACATGATGCATATTAAAAACGTGAATTTGGATAAAAGGTATACTGGTATTCTTTGTACTATTTTCATTTTTACAACTTCCCTGTAAGTTTGAAATGATTTTAAAATAAAATGTTAAAAGAATGCCATAGCAGGCGGATTGGCACTTTCAGTATCTTTGTGATTTTTTTTCCATTTAACAAACACACAAAGCATTTACCATGTGCTCTATGAGTAGCTTATAACTACTCGTTCATTTAATTTTTAAGACACACCTTTGAGACATGTACCTGCTTTTTACAAATAAACTAATGCACAGAGAGCTTTACAACTGGCCCAAAATCATATAGCTTATAATTCACAGGGCCAAGACTTAAACCTACAGACTCTGAGTCCAAAGTTCCTACTCTTAGGACAATTCTACGTTTCATTAAATAAACAGAATATTAGGTTGGTAGAAATTGCTAAGGAAGCTGTGGAATTTTAATGAGTGAAGCTGACACTGAAGTAGTACAATTATCCCCATAGATGGGTTAGAGAATGCCTACTTAATAACAATTCCACGTACTAAAACTCTTACCTACGTATATACCTAACACTTTACATTTGACGTAATCGCACATTATGGAAATCATTTTCAAAACCAACAAAACTAGATGTTTTCTGCACACATGTATCGCATCACGTATTTTTGGTTTGTTTTTTTTTTTTTTTTTTTTTGAGGAAGACTGGCCCTGAGCTAAGATCTGTGCCCATCTTCCCCTACTTTATGTGTGGGACGCCTGCCACAGCATGGCCTGACAAGTGGTGCATAGGTCTGCACCTGGGATCCGAACCAGTGAACCCCAGGCCCCCGAAGCAGAATGTGCAAACTTAACTGCTGTGCCACCGGGCCGGCCCCATTGCACCACCTTTTTACTTCAAACTCACAATTATTAAGAAAGAAAACAGTAAACGTAGTTTTAAAGATAAGAGAATAAATATTTAAAGTTGTGAGAATAATAAGAATCCCATGGAAAACTAAACGTTCAAAGTAATTTAAACTTCAATTCATTACCATTTATAATATCTCAAAGTGGGACATTTGTGAGCATGAATGAATAGCTTACCTATTACCAAGGAGGAGAACACTCTTGGCATAGCACTTCACATAATAATATTTATTGACTGAATTTATAAGAGGAGAGGTGTAATAAATTTCTTAGAAATGTGTTCTTTCCCTTAGGTTTTCATATTTTTAATGAGCTTTGACAAACAATAAAGATAATATTCATTGCTTGATGACACCACTCAATATCATGAGTGCTGAAGTTACTCTAGGAGAACATTCCACGGTCAATGGGTTTGCAGCAAGGCTTCCTACTTCCAGGGTCCCTCTGCTTTCACTCCACCATGCCGGCCAGAATAACACTACTGTTCTTCTCTATCCATCCATTAAAAACAATTTTATCTCACCTCTGTGAATAAAACTTTTCCTGACTATTTCAGAATGTTTTCATTAATGAATGTTAAATGAATGTTTTCATTCATTTAGCAATAAATACCGACTTCTAGGATGCCTTCTCATTACTTTGAACAGCTTATTTAAATCTTAGTGTAAAAACTGGATTTTTTTCCCCAGTTCTATCACTTCCAACCAAACTGATGATAACCTCTTTAAGACCAGGGACTATGTAAGATATCTTTGCATTAATCATAATGCCTAACGGCCTCTGGAAGAATCAATTCAATATTTATTTTTAATTTATCCCAAAGTTACATTAAAAAAGTTACAGTGACTTTGAAGCATGTTTCACAGTACTTTTGATGACTTAAAAGAAAACAAATAGCATGAATGCTCTTCCTCCTCTCTAGTTAAAATATTCAATTTCTTAAAAATCCAGTTCAGAAGAAGGCTTCATAAAATTTCCAAGTTACCCTTTGCTGTCTCCTTATTGGTCTCTTGATAGTTTGAATCTGAATCAAAGATTTGCACTTAAAATGTCAAGTAAAAATATCGAACTAAAAAGCATATATAAAATATGATCATAACTAGGAAAAAAATTATACTACGGCACAACTAGAATGGCATGTGTGAACATAATATGAGTAATAGCCTCAGAGTGGAACATTGGGTAGTTTTCATCTTGTTTGAATTCTTCCATGGTTCTCCCTCCCACATACAAGCACGCGCATGCGCGCGCGCACGACACACACACACACACACACACACACATACACACGCACCATAAAGAGCATATATAACAACACATTCCTTTTAAAAAAAACTGCTTTATAGTTATCTGTTTCAAGTATCCCAAATTTCAGTATGAGATTTTTGAGGCCAGTGAGTATCTTCTACTTTTATTTCCCTAATGCTATTTCTAGGATTGTGTTTGGCACACAAAAGTGCTCTCAGGTATCAAGATTGTCTTCACATGTTTTTGGCTTTATGTATGTTTACATATGAATTATACATAATTTATGTACAGTCACACAAAATTATGGACACCCATGGGATATTTACCTTGTTCTCCTCTTGCCCCTCCCCTGGAAAGAGTTGGTTGAACCAAAGCTGGGTCAATGAGACCCTTCTCTGGGATTTTTTTGCTTTGGAAATCAGAAAAATCATTAAGGTGACTCTCTCTCTCTCTCCCTCTTTCTCTTTCTCCGTTTCTTGAATAACACTGCAAGATGTACAACTTGAAAGCTGTTTGACATTCACGTTCCATTTCCTCCAAAAAAATTATCTATAATATGAATAAATGAACTTGACACACACAAGAAGGGAAGGAAGAGGAGAAGAAGAAAAGAAAAACAATCCTATTACCATTGTAGTAATTACTACAAATAAAAATATTTTATAATAATCTGTAATTATGCTAATAGTGATTCCAATAACAGTTTGTGTCCCTGGAGTCCATATTTTCACCCGATCCTGAGACTCGAATGCCTTCCTACCTTTCCTCAAATGATTTTAAAGGGCTTGAATATTGGACTTAGAAACTACTGCAATTAGCATTATTCTTCTGAAATAATAAAACTTTCTTATTTCTGGTATAACTATGGGGATTTTTTCCCTCCTTACACATAGCCCTGAGACCAGATGTCAGAATTATTCTTTTATTTGGGGAATTCTCCCATTAGTCAGCAGCCATGCAGAAGAGCACAGGCAAGAATTATAACTTTTAATAGAGACTGAAATGACTGACCCAGAATATCACTGTTGGCAGAAACTGATACACATGGGAAGTAAAAGTGGGCTAGGAAGTAAAACATGGCATTTCTTCCTTGGAAAAGTGTTGACAAAAGAAAACAAATATCAAAAAGCTATTACATCGTAACATTTATAGTTTTGTTTCAGTTGTTGCTCATGCATTTTACACGTCCTACTACCTAAGACAGCAGCAGGCTTAGATTCAAGAATACTGAGTTCTGCTACTTCCCCAGCTCTAAAATGATGGAGACATTCCGTAACCTTTATAAACTGCATCCAATCATTCATTCAACAAATATTTGAATGCTTAATATATGCCAAGTACTTGTCTAGGTACAGTGAACCAGAGGGACAAAGGATTCCGCAGTCATGGAATTTACGATGCATAAAAGGAGGCGGGCAACAAGGATATACATAAGTTAATAAATTTAAGTTAGTGACAAATGTTTTCAATAAAAAAAAAAGGTGATAATGGGACAAAGGAGAGTGAGGAAGAAGACCACTTGACTTAAACTGGCCACAAAAGGCCACCCCAAGCTGACTCAAGAGTGATGAGATGGCATCAGCCATGTGAAGCTATGAAAGTGATGCTTTCCCAGAGAAGCAAACAGTAAGAACGAAGCCCCTAATACAGGCAAGAGCTGACAATGGTCAAGGGAGAGAAAGGAAACCAGTGCTGGAAAAAAAGGAGCAGCGGAATGAAAGTGGCGTCATGAGACCAGAGAAGGGAGAACAGAGCAGGCCAGGATTGAGACACGGCATTCCACTCTAACTGCAATGGGCAGTTAGGGTTTGGGGAAGGTTGACAATATGCTCTGAAACCTCTGAAAGCCGCTGGAGGAATGGATTATGGAGGGATTATAAAAGGATAGTAATAATACTATCATAAAGTTACTGTTAAATTGATAATGCATGTAAAGTGTTAACAGAGTCCATGGTATATTGTAAGTCCTAAATAAATATTAGTGATAAAAATTTATTGTTCTTAAAACAATAGGGGAAACCTATTTTCCCTGTTACATGGGGAAACCATGAATTCGAAAATCTGGATAGTGAGTCATGATCTAATCCTGAGACTCAAGCTAAGACACACTCCACTCCAGGCCATGCAAATGCAATCATTGCATAAGACGGCACTTTATAACATGAGAAAAATAGGGAGTTTCCGGTTCGCAAATGGATCATCTTCCAAAAGTCTTCTCATACACTGTAATTGGAAACCTAGAGCGCACATTCTCATAGAAACAATGAATGTTAGTTATTTTCCCAGGTAGCCCAGAGAGTTCGAGTTAATCTATAAAGTGTGAATAATACTAACCTATGGTTTTGGTTTGGGAGTCAGAGGTCCATTTGACAAACAAGAGGAAAATAAACAACTGCCACCATTGACTGGATGCTGAAGGAGTACCAACATTATTCTAAGCACTGATCAATACAAGCCTGTTGCAACATCATGGAGTAGGTACTACTGGTATCTCCATCTTATAGATGAGACACTAACAAATGCAGGTTAATAACCAGCCCGTGCAGTCAGTAATTGCAGGGCAGGGAGTCAAACCCAGGCAGTTCAAATCAAGCTTGCTTTCTTTTAAACCCTCTTAAGAACCATGTAATACTATATTTAGTCTTATTCCTCGTGCTTTAAAAAGAATTCTGTAGAAATAGTCATTGTTTGCCTGTGAATCCTTATCAAGCCATTTTTGGAATTTATTCCTGTATCCTGATGCTCCATCTCAGAATACAGGGTATCCTACTGTGCTGTCCCAGACAAAACCATGCTACATACTTGTACATGACACGGTAAGTTGGTAAACTGAGTCTTTAACTAACAAAATTCTGCAGTGACACAAACTGAAAAAACAAAAATCTTCATTTGAGGGCTAAGGAAGAATTTTAGACTTTAAGCAGCAGCTACACAGGTACCTCTGCCCAGATACCTGACTCCAGGCTGGGTAATCCCAGGGAACCTGTCACCTGTTCCTATTTTGTGCAGTATCTTACTGTGTCTACTTTTGAAGAATTTAAGCATTTTTCTCTCAAAACCTGCCAGAAGGGCAGCAATGACAATCCAAGAGTCAAGTGAAGGGGATCAAAGGAGTCATTTCTGTGGATTCAGGATGCACAAGAGGAGAAACAATATGGACTATGGGGACAGAAAATCCTGGATTCATAAAAGCTGTGCAGCTTTGGGCTAGTTATCCATGTTCTTTAGTCCTCAGTCTCCTCAACTGGGGCTAAAATACTATCTACCCCACGAGGTTGCTGTGCAGATGAGCAATAATAAGGTAGTGGGGGAGGAGACACAGCGGCAGCTATTTCATAAGCCCTTCCCATACGTCATGCACTTTATCACGGATTCATATGGATCTATCCTCATAACTACCATAAATGCTGGGCCAAGGTAATTTCCACTTTACAGAAGAGAAAAGGAGATGTGCAGAATGACAAGGACTGTCTCCAAGGTAACCGAGTGTAAGTACTGTCACCGGGATTTGAACACTGGCAGTCTAAATCCTCAGTCCCAATCTCAGCCACTCAGTTTAGCAATCTCCTGGACATACAGTAAGCCATAAATTGCCACTGTTATGATTATTACTGCCATCTCCATTATCAACCCTAATATTGGGTTGTTAGATGGATATAAGTAAACGTAGAGCACAAGAACATTGACTAGCACATAACCAATGCTTCACGTGCTAATTGCCTTTTCTGTTCTGCAAGTGGTGTATTATCTATTTGGATTGATTAAAACTATTAAAGATGAGAATATCTGAAATAAATATGAAGGAAGATTAATTTTATATTAACATGAGGCAATTAACCCTCCTACAACAGACATTTGAATCATTTATTACTAATACTTATTTGTCCTTTAATAAAACATTTACTCTGAAAACTCACTGCGAATATTAAGTTAGCGCCAGAATGCACTCAGGCAGTTTCTCTCCCTCAACCTTTGGCTTATTTCCTCCACTAAACAAGAGTAGGCCCACATTTGGCTTTCTTACTAGTCGAAGAGCTACCTTCAGCTGCTTACTTCCCTCTTTTCCTGACCTACTTTAAGAGTTTCAAACCTCTTACCCAACCTGGTCTCTAACGAGTTGTTTTTTTGTTTTTGGAACACAAAAGCCACGGAGCAAGCATGTTGCTTTTTTCCCAGAAGCATAAACTCACATCTGTCTCCTAGTCTTTACCTAATTACAAGAAACTCTTTCTACCCTGTAATCCCTGGGATCACCTGGCTTGGCCTCAAGCCCAAAGCAGGTTTACCTAGTTGGCAATTCATGGAAATGAGTAGTGTTCCTACTGGTGCCCTGTGGTAGGTGGCTCCAGCTCTGCCCATGTTCCCATCAGGGTGACCTCTCACACAAGACAGCCATCTGCAGCGTGCCCAGTGTTAGCACAGAAACTGATCTCAGGTGACCAGGTGCACGCCTGCATTCCACAGAGGAGAAAATGGGGACTGGGGAAAGGAGTCCTTTCTCAAGGTCCAGTTACCAAAGTACAGCCTAGGAGAGAAACCAGTCTTGTGCTCTAATAAATTATGAAGGGAAAATGGATGTGTTTCAATAGACAAAGAATTATGCCTATGAGAAGGACCAACTGAAAGCATGATGGAGTTTTCTTTTGAATATTTTTCTGATTCTAAAAGAAAGAAATGGTCAATGTAAAAAATTGGAGAAGTTCTAAAAGTATAATGAAAATAATCATGGATCATTCCAGAATTCAGAAAGAACTTCTAGTGTACATATTCCAATATTTACATGATGATCATATTGCATATGAAGCCTAATTTTCGAGGGAGCTCCAATGGTCAACATTATACAGGATATACTTTGTCACCTGTGGGTGGGGTACATGACGAGGCAGCTTGGCCTCTCCCTAGCCGCCTGGACTTAGGCCCCATTATCAATAAGATGCAAATACTACTGTGTAGCTTATAAAAGCTCTGTTTGAGGCTCAGATGAAGTAATATGAACCCTATTCTTATTAAAACTCAGATTTACGCTCATTGTGCTTCTAGATGAAAGAAAAGAATGACCTTCTCATCAAATACAATTCTCGGTTGCATTACCAAAACCTGATGTCAGAGAATTCTGAGTTAAGCTACATGTTTAGATTGAATAGAACACAGTGGCAGCCACTTTTTGACTCTTCCTAAACCACACCACTTGTGTGTCACACCTCAGTGCTTCAAAGAAGAGAAAAATTCCACATTACTCTCAAGTAGATATCCACCCCGTCCTTGATCTCTGCTTCTCTTCTCCTGTCCAAAGAACAGCCATCTGGCCTTTTTACCTAAAATTCCCAGTGACCTCTTTTAGACTGATGCTTGTAGATAAACGTATCAAACTTTGAAGCTATATTCTATGCGAAAATGGCATTAACATCAGTTTCAATCTCTCTGTGGCAGGTTTAACCAAAACTGATCGTGGGAATTGCTTTCCTCAATTTTTAGGTCTGAGCATTTCCATTTTTATTGCTTTATCGCCTTTATTTTAATTATAATAAGGAAGCATAATACCTAAATAAATTTTTAAGAACCATGCAAAATTAAGAAATACTTTTTTTATGAGAAAAAAAGTAACAGTAATAATTCATAACAGAGCTAGCATAGCCTTTGTTTTCCAGTATCCTATTTCAAGGACTTTCTTTTCTTTACTCACAGCCAGAATTCTCTCCTCCTGAAATCCAGTCACTGGCGATACATCTAATTCTAGGCTACTAAACAGATACACTTGTTTTTATTAACCCATAATGATAGCTTTTAATGTGAAAAATAGAAGAGATTTCAAATGAATGTGCTAAAGTTGTTTATTTAAGTAGCAGTGTTTAAATAGATTTAAGCAAATATAACAATTTTACTCTTTATTTAAGATCTAAAATTGCTCCTTTTGCCAAAAGGATAAAAACTCAACTCAAATGTTGTCCTTGTCAACTTCTCTAGTCTCCACTGCTCCACATGAGCCTATATGCTCTAGCTTCATGGAACTACTTACCACTTCCGGGCCAGAAGAGCAGAATTAGCAGCATCATTGGCAGCGTTTTCATTTTGACAGAAGCCCACCTGTCTCAATGAGTTGCAACTAATTAGATAGCCCCCATTTTACAATATGAGAAATGTGTTACTACTCACTAAAATGATACCAAAAATCATATGCACAATGACCTATAACTAAAGAGAGATAGGTTTGTTCTTCACAATCCTACTGATGCAGCTTGAAAGTGAGGAGACCTCTGAATATGAGAGACGAATGAACTGTTCCTCATTAGTGGCCGAGATAACCAGCAAGTGTTCTTGAAGCAGAAAGCAAACAAGGTCTTTTGTTACCATTTTAAGTAAACCAAATTAGACCGTAAGAAATAACTTTTTAAAATAATATATTTCTCATCTGTTCCACAGCAATTGGCTGATTAGATATGGAATTTGGGGAATTTATTCATTTTAATCCATTAAATGTTAATTCTAAGCTCATTAGCACTATTTTGTATTTGGGATACTAATGAGCCCATCAATTGGATGATAATTCTGAAAACAATGAAATTTTTCTCCATCCAAAGTCCCCATAAATATCAGTTGTTGAAAGGCATGGGTACACACTAGTATTTTCCACCTTAGGCTTTGATGTATTAATTTTAAAACTGAAAAATTTGAACTTCTCTACATTTATTTTGTTTATTCTATCAAGAAGTGGCAGGAGTCATACCCCAATATTTAGATTCAAATATCTGAATAACTCTGGAAATACAACACTGTTTTAGTACAACACCTCAGAAATGGGGACTGAGGGACCACTGCACATTTCCAGCACTTAATCCTTATCAATCACCGTGTAAAAAGAATTCCAATTTTGTATATAATCACATGAAATTGTCTTCAAGTGGAATTACATGAAAACACATCTGTCAACCATACCATTTGAGCTTGTCACTGTGTTAATCATTTCTATCACTGTCAGCAAAATCAAGTACTTTTACATTAATCTACATATTTAAATAATAAAAGTAGAAATAAAGTTAAAAACTAAAAAAGATATCTCAAGAATTTGAAACACAGGTTTGACAAAGATTCATTAAAATGTGTGCAACCTCAACTGGAATCTAACCTAATACTATGTGAAATTCTGATTTCAAGGGGGCAGAGGGGTTTATTTTTAGCAAGTATTACTTTATGATCGTTGTTTATCATCATCTAGCACAGTGCTTGAATCATAGTTATACTTTATACATATCTGCTAAGTTGAACTATTAGAATATGTTTAATATACAAAAGTATAAATAATAATGCACAGCCCTATTAAAACAAACTAAGCTTAGTAAAACATAAGCTATAAATATACAGAAAATATATTCTAAAACTTTCTCTAGAGAGAAAATCTAGCTAAAATCCAACATACATAAAACAGATGCCTTGGTCAGCTTCATCTGTGTCACACTGACATTCCATCACGCCTGCATTTCACACTTGCAGGCAAGCAAACAAAAAGCAAGAGATCAAAGTTTGACTATGAGTGCAAACATAAAAATTATATGAAACAAACCTGATATTCACATACTGCCATACACTGTATTTGCCGAGAAAATTCAAAGAAAGGGCTCATTAGTAACTTAGAAGTTTATATTTACATTTTCTACACCACTTGTAGTAAGCATACTTTTGTTCAACCTAATTTTAAAAAGCACATTCAGTGCTATGAAATTTCCATACAACAAAATTCCATTTACTTTCTAGAGCAATTTTATAAATTATTTCTTATAAATGTATAATTTGGCACAAGATGTGGAATGTTTTTCATGTTTAAAAACCCAGCATCTCTCTTAGGTATTTTTAGGATCTAGCAGGCTACTGTAATATCAACTCATTTTTTTCCATTACACAGATTATCAATTATATTTCCTGAAAATATTTTTAAAAAGAGTTGCCACATATTGTCTTGATCAAATATTACTCTGCATGATTAAGATCCACTGCAATGAAAACAACACGGTGTTATTTTTGTTTAACAGACTGATAATATCTTAACTCCAGCTAGACTAATACCAGTTGTTTTCATATTTTACCATTTTAAAATATTACTGCATCTCTCAAACCACTCCAAGTACGCATTTTCCTCTGCTACATTCTATAACACAAAAATCTGAGAATCTGTTTACAAGCGTATATAACTAATGGTTTCTTTTACATATGAAATAGGGTTTCTTTAAATAATAATATCTATCTATTCAGTTCTCTTAATTACTACTCCATATCCAATAATTTACAAAAATGTGCATCAAGCCTTGAGGTCAAATGGCCTTTACTCATTGGTTTTATATCTGTGCCTGCAGGGTAACATTTATCATTCATTAATGCACTAAGACAAGTTCACAACTGTAGAAGTTGAAAATTGCTTTAATTTTAGAGAGATAATCTAACCCTCAGGATGAAAACCGTAAGACACCACTGTCCTTCCGATTGCCAGATAAAAGTACCAGGGAAAGCTTTGTTCTCAAAAAGTACAGTCAGATACATAATTACATATGTAATGCAATCAGATAACTTCAACAGGTATTATTTCTCATTTAAAGTAAATGTGATTAATATGACGACTAAATTGGGTAGCCAGCCAAAGAAATGGAAAGATGTTAACAATACATATCCTTTAGAATCACCTAAAGTCAGGTAGTAAAAAATAACTGAATATAAAAAGTGATGGAGTCCTATCATTTTTTGAAAAAATACTAGCTGGTAACTTTACTGTTTCCTTTATGCCCCATATTTTAATGCCAATTTTAAAACTAATAATTATCAGTGTTTCAGGGACGTGCCAAAGGGCTCTTTTTGTAGGGACATGTCATACCAAATTGCTTATTACTCATTCCCTTCATCAAAAACTCTTAAGACCCAAAGAAATAAATCCATAACTCTTTTTAATTCTATGCACTCTAATATAGCTGTTACATTCATTTCAGTAGGAAGACTGTTTGCATAGTGATTTTCAAATTCAATTTCGTGGCTTTTTGAAGCTACACTTCCAGGGCTGATACTCAAAAGAGCATAGGTTGGCTGTCCTCTCTTCCTGGAGGATAGCCTCCATCCTCTCCCACTCCTATCACCCTCTCTTTCTGCAAGAACCCACGCAGAACTGTTAACACTTTCAAGTTATCTTATTCTCATTGTGAAACGTCACAGTGGTTTGGCTTTGCAATTACTGAGAGTTATCTTAGAGGTTTTTAATTACATAAGTCCAACTTCACTGATTTGTCATTTAGCCTTTTCCTTTTTTTTCCCCTAAAATCTACCTTTTTAATTCATGATTTCCTTTATCATCCAATTTATTGAGCCTATCTTTTTTACTAGTCCTTATTAGAATTATTGAATCTAAAAGTTGAAAAGGAGCCCTAAGCGGCATTCAAGATGGCACTCTCATCCCAGAAATCCCACACGTATAATTTCTCATGACTAATAATTAAAAAGCAAGTGTGTCAGGTCCCCACCCCTACCCACTAAGACTCAGCAGATCAACAATTCCAACTATCTAACATGAAATTAAAGTCTAAAACACAATCGATCCAGAGGAATAATAACAGGAAACTGGTACTTTGGCTAATATTCACAAAGAAAAGGATAATTTTTTAATAAGCTGAGCTTCACAAACTATCAGAGAACTAGTAAGCTGAAAGGTGTACCTTAAACCTTGTTAAGTAAACTAAGAGATACAATAGGGATTCCTCAGAGTATCTGTGAGGCATTACACCCTAAAACATTATTTAGACGGAAAATGAACTTACTTGATCTTGCCCGTACGATAAGACACTAAATGATAAGAGGTAAGGACAAAACAGACCACTGAACGAACTGCCACCTGTATGCCACCCTTGCTCGAGGAGTAGCTATCTCCTCTTAACTACAAACCAATTTTGCTAATTAATTATCTTCCACTTTGACAGGCAGAAATAACAGGATTACTGTAACTAGTGTGTGTGTGTGTATGTGTGTATGTATTTCCCCTATATGCCATGTATGTATATGCGTTTGTGTGCGTGTATTTTTTGAGACAAATCATTAGTAGTTAAATTAAACAGACTCTTCCAGACTTAACACAAAAAAAGTATTAAAAACTACAGGCTATGTTTTTTCAAATAAGAAAGACAATTGAAGAAGGATTAAGAAAATGAATTAGCTAAATGTTGTATTTTCAATTATATTTAGTTTAACCAACCCGAAAGTCTATAAATATTATAATAGTAAAAAGAAAGACTTTGTGACCATTTTGCAAAAATTCTTTTCTTATTTTCTTTCTCAATTAGAAATATCTTCTATTCACCTGCTCTCTGCAGGCTTTCAGCTCCCAGCGCAAATGGAAAGGCAGAGCATAGCAATGGGCCTTTTGAAATCAAAAGAAAAGGCTGTCACTCCCAAACTACCAGCTATTTCCCTTTTGAATACAAACATACTATTTGAGTAATTCATTTAGCTTTTTCTAAAGGCACCTTGTGTGACCTTGAAAGTGGTGATTTGTAACGTGGCAGGCTGTTATCAGGCAGCTACAATATTTTGCCTCAGTTCAATAAAGAGCATCATTATTCCAAAGTTCGTTCAGAGAAACATTTCAGGGGAGGGACCCTCCAGACCCAGTTTCTGTTTCTCCATTTGTTGTTTGAGGGGCCGGAGGAGGTTGGGTAGACAACCCAATCTTCCTCCCTATTTAGTTGACTCTTTTCTGATTCACAGGGGACTCTCACCTGTTTTGTCTGTCCTACACACCCAAAAAGTGGATGAAAGTAATCTTACATGATAGCATCTTACGCATTGTTGCAGTCCATGTCTGTGCTTGCCTATCTTTCTTCATCCTTTCAACTTCGGGCACACATCTGCCCAACTTACAGCAGCCAGGCCCTAGACATTTCTTGCCTAAGGGCTGTCAGTGACTGTCACAGCCTGCTTCTTTGCCCCCAAAAGATGAGCATGACATGTCAGTGAATTAATGCTGGCTAGGGCCTGCTCTCAACCAATTGCTGACAGGATTTGGTATAAATACCCTAGCTCCCTCAGCTTGTATGTATTTTATACTGGCTCCCAAAATTGCCCAATGTGATAAGCATCAATTGCCTATACTAGTAACTTGCTTGATTTAAAAAAAAAAACAAAACCTTTGTTGGCTGTCTTTCCTTCATGGGCAACCCCCATTTCTTGAGGTCACCTCCAAAATAAATTTCTTGCACTCCAATATTTGTTTCAAGGTCTACTTCTGGAGAAAACTGTGAGACATTATGCACCTCTTGCTGAATAAATCTGGACTCAACTTCACCCAAAATGAATAGAGGGCAAATCTGAAATACATATCTATCCTAACATACCATCAGCAAGGAAGATGTCGACAGAGACTAGGACAACCTAATGGCTGTATTCTTTGTCCTTCTTACTTCCATCTGTCAGGATTAATAGAAGTTTGAAAACGCAATGTGTTAAATAATTCTCTATATTATATAGGCATTTTTAATTTATGCATAATTATAATTAGCATTCAAACAAAGAAAAATGCCAACTCTTAAGAGATTAATAAAGTTGCTTTGGCATTTTTGTTCGATTCAGTGCTGGCAATTAGTACAAGTGCGTTTCCACATTCAAATCGTCCTCTCAGGGTCTGCTTTTAGGGGAACCCAAACTAAAACATTACAAGAGACTGCTGTTATCCTAGGCCCAGTTCTGTTTTCTCAAAGTTATTTTGGTTGCAAACAACATAAACCACATGGAGCAACCTTAAATAATTATCAGAAAAGTGCCTAGCTTGGAAAAATCCTGGGATTTCTCAAGGAACCAGGGTCCATTGGGCCCCTTGAAAGACTTCATCGGAAGGCCACAGGCAACTCAGGAAATTCTCTCTCATATCAGCCTCGCTCTGCCTACACTCAGCCTACCACCCCAGAGTTCACATTTCCTCTGAATTAGGAACCAGTCCACATTGGTTGGCTTCTCCTCATTTTTAATGCCAGTTGTGCACCTGAAAGAGCTGGTGGCCGCTCTGACCCATCTGGCGGCAGCCAGGCGAACAAGGGTCAGTAACACAGTGCTCTAGGAAGATGACTGGGGGTGGAGAGAATAGAGGTCAAAACAAACTTAGAGAACCCTCTAAAACATCAATTATAGACTATGAGTTATTAGGGACTACAAGTGAACTGCCTCTGAGAAAAGCTGTACTGATTTTTTCATTTCTAGTTGGGAATGGTCAAAATGAGGTACCAAAGGTGAACACTAGATGCATCAGAGACTATTGTCTCCTCTGCACCCAATGTGGATCTTAGACTGACCAATATTGTACAAGCTGGACACATATCTAAAAAGAATTTTCTTTCAGAAATTTAAATATCTCTATGGACTACTGCTTAATATAAATCATATATTCTAACATTTCATCTTCAGATAAATTTCAAAAGTGGTTTTCCTTTATAGTAACATAAGGAATTACTGTCCAATACTGTAGAATTTTAAAAATATAAGATAAAATGGACATTCATAGGTCATCTAATCAAAACTTTCATTTCCAAGGAAGTATCAATATATATCTTTTGAGGAAAACAAATAGTTACATTTCCTTTTCTCATAGCTTTCTATAAGAGGCTCTAAATGCCAGCACTGATGTATTCTGTCAGTCTGGATCACTGTTACACCTTCTTTTTGGTGATTAGTGTTGACATGATGAATACCTATGTGTTTACTAAATGATAGTGGTTTGGTACCTGTGCTTTAGGGATTAACATACAGTCACCAGTCACTTATGCCCTTGGGCAATTTTAAAAACTGTATATCACATTTCATGGTAATAGCAATGCTGGCAATTGATATGCAATTGTAGATCAAGAGATATAAATGGGCTACCACGGTGGTAGGTCTCAGTTGTTAGTCTACAGATATATCTGTTTTACCCAGGATAGGGTTGCCAATGGTGTACAATATATTGCTTCTGTAAGATATATTTTTTCTTGCAAAAATAGAAAAAGCATATAACCTACTAACTAAAATTATATGGTCTTTGTTAATGAAATGTTTAATAAGCATACTATTCCCTACTATATAGTAAGAACCTACTTTGCTACTCAGGAAAGTGCAATGGTTCAGGTTTTACTAGCTATCACTACTGCTCATTAGCAGCAACTACCTTACTTCTCTATCGGTAGAAAGCTATATTTGTCAGATTCAGCAAACACCAAGGCCTCTAGGAGGGCTAGCCTTCTCCCCAGTTATAATAAGAAAAGTATACTCAGGGGTCGGCCTGGTAGCATAGTGGTTGGGTGCGCATGCTCCAAACCCAGGTTCAGATCCCGGGCGTAGACCCAGCACGGCTCATCAAGCCATACTGTGGCAGCATTCCACATAAAATAAAGGGAGACTGGCACAGATGCTAGCTCAGAAACAATCTTCCTCACAAAAAGGAAAAGTGTATTTCTTACCTAATGATTCTAAGCAGTCACTCTTTCCTTTTCTATTGGAACAGACATTCGGAGGGTCAACATTTTAAAGGAGTTCACATACATTTAAACACTATAATCTTTATTTTTCTATATTTTATTGTTTAAACACTAGACATTCATCATGGTTACACTCTATCTTCGAACACTTTACACATGACAGTGAGAAAACAAAGTCTTTTCAGCAAATGATGCTGGAATACCTGAATACGCAAATCTAAAAAAAAAAATAAACTTTAACCCCATCTTGACACCACCCACAAAAATTACTTCTAGATGGGTCATTAACCTAACCTTAAAAGCTAAAACCATAAAGCCTTTAGAAGAAAATATTGAGAAGACCTTTGTGACCTTGAAGTAGGCAAAAATTTTCCAGAGAGATCACAAACAATACTAAGTATAAAGAAGAAAATGTAAATTAGACTTCTGAAAAAATTAATAAATTGTGCTCTTCAAAAGACACTTAAGAAGGGCTGGGTTGGTGGTGTAGTGGTCAAGTTTGCATGCTCCACTTCAGTGGCCCAGGTTCACAGGTTCGGGTCCCAGGTGCAGAACTACACACCACTCATCAAGCCATGCTGCGGCAGCATCCCACATACAAAACAGAGGAAGACTGGCATAGATATTAGCTCAGCAGCAATCTTCCTCAAGCAAAAAAGAGGAAGATTGGCAATAGGTATTAGATCAGGGCCAATCTTCCTCACCAAAATAAAACAAACCAAAACGAAAAAACACAAAAAAACTAAAAGCTAAGGTACATATTGGGAGAAAATATTTTCAGTACATATATTCAACAAATGATGCAAATCCAGAAAGTGCAAATAACTCCTACAACAATAAAAAGACAAAAATCCAATTAAAAATTTGTCAACATTCTAACCAATCATTTTAAATAATAGAAGAGATACAAATAGCCACAAAGCACATGAAAACATGCTCAACATCATTAATCATCAAAGAAACGCAAATTAAAACCACGGTAAGTTACCACTTAAAACCACCAGAATAGCTGTTGTTAAAAAGAGTGAGAACTTCACTGTTGGCATGGAAGTGGAACAACCAGAGTTTTCATCCATCACTGGTGGGAGAGTACAACCACTTGAGAAAAGTATTTGACAATTCCATATAATATAAGGTTAACCATATACACACTCTAAGACCCAGCAATTACACTCCAAATAAAGAGAACATATGTCCACAAAAATCTCATACATGAACATTCATAGCAGCTAATTCATAATAAACTAACACCAAAAACAGCCCAGATGTCTATCCAGAGGAGATTGGATAAACAAATTGTGACATATTTATACAATGGAACACTACTCAGCAAGTGTAAAAAATAAACAACTGAAAATATCATGCAACAACATCAGTGACTTGCAAAAGTACATTGCACTCAGGAAGAAGGAAGAGTACATACTCTGTTATTCCATTTTATATAAAGTTGAAGAACAGTCAAAGTGATCTATGACGGCAAATCAGAATAGAAGTTACCAAAAGAAAAGCAGATTAATGGGAAAAGGGTGTAAGGAAACTCTAGGCTGAAAGAAATGTTCTCTATCTTGCCAAGAGTACTGATTACACCAGATAATGCAATTTTCAAAACTCATCAAATTGTATACCTAAAAACTGCATTTCACTGTTCATAAAATTTGCCTCAATTTTTTTAAAGTAAGAAAACCAGACAAAGTGGAGTAAAGAAAAGAATCTTCACTGATTCCTGCCACTGGATAAATTCTGCACATACACTTGCACAGGATTCACGAGATGATTGGTTGATCTATCCATACAGCTGACAAGAGTCCATCTCACAGACGAGGAAACAAAGACTCAAAGAGATTTAGAAATTTGCCCACAGTCACAAAGCAACCAAGGAGCAGATCTGAGATTCAAACACTAGTATTTTGACTTTACCTACCACATTGTTTCTACTATAATAGTAGCTATCAAACATTTTTTACCACTTTCCAGATTAAGATATACCACACACACATAAACACACTAATAAATGTTTCCTAAAGTAATGATTAACCTTAAAATATATAATTAAAATTTTACATAAGCATGTCTTCTTTCAAGTCCAACACAGTCAATGTTTTCTCCAGTCCTGAAACAAACCTATGAAAGATAATACATACAGTATATCTTTTCACACTATGTCACTTGGCATAGAGAAATGCTTATACTACAAGCTTTAAGCTTCTAGGAGTATAACAGATTCAGGTAGCCATCTCATGCTCACTGTGGATACAGCTTCACTGATTAGAAAGGAGGCAGTAAATTTCTATATCGACTGTAGAACCACAAATCCAAGGGGAAAATGTATCAAGAAGGCAGCAGTGGTCAATGAAGTCACATGTCCCAGCAAGTCAGCAAGACCTACCAAAGAAAAAGTAGGTGCACGAAATGGATTTGGAACAAGGAAAGACTCAAGTTCAAAGATAGTCTTAGAAAAGGAGTAGGAATTAGTTTTATAATTTTATGATAGGAGATGCAGTTTTGTATAAGGATATTCCATGTGACACTAAGAGAGTTAGCAAGGTAGAAGCAGAGGGAATGGACAGCAGAGATGATGGCGCAGTCTAGGAACTGCATTGTAATTTGAAGTGAGAAAAAGAAACAGTAATACACAGCTGTTATCACCTTGTTAGTTTAGAACTAATAATGCCCTCATTTTACATGTGAGGAAAAGAGGAATATAGAGGTTAAAGTAACTCCCCCAAAATAATACAGATCTTTAATTATAAGCACAAAATTGGAACCTAGGGAGTCCAGTCCCCGCATCTATGCTCTTAATCACTACGCTTAAACGCCTCTGTTATTTCTGCTGTTCCCTACTATGGGAGAAACCATACAAAAGCACTGTTTTTATAGGTCAAAATGATTAAATATGATCGGTTTCATATGGTTCAACAAATCAATGACGCCCAACTCTCCTCCTCTATGAAGTGGAGTTTCTTGGGGTTCTTTTTCAACCTCATTCTCTCATGGTCTCCCTCAACCTGAAGAAATATGAGATTTTCTCCAACTCCTCTCAATGTGTTCTTTGTTGCCAAATCCAATCGAAATTTTGAATCTTTGTCTTACTTGGCCTATCTGCAGCACTTGAAAATATTAACCAAATCTTTCATTTTTCAAGTCCTCTATTTACCGACATTGAACGTACTTGATCTTTCCTGCCTACATTCTAGGAAACTCCTTTCAGTTAACTTTGCAGATTATTTTTCTTCCGTCTTTCCCTTAAATGCTATCCCTGAAATTCCTGTCCTAGTAACTGACACCACCGTTAAACCAATCATTAAGAAGCAACCTTGATGGGCCAGCCCAGTGGCACAGCGGTTAAGTTCACATGTTCCACTTCTCAGCGGCCCCGGGGTTCGCTGGTTTGGATCCCGGGTGCAGACATGGCACCGCTTGGCACACCATGCTGTGGTAGGCGTCCCACATATAAAGTAGAGGAAGATGGGCACGATGTTAGCTCAGGGCCAGGCTTCCTCAGCAAAAAGAGGAGGACTGGCAGTAGTTAGCTCAGGGCTAATCTTCCTCAAAAAAAAAAAAAAAAAAAGAAGCAACCTTGACAACAGCCTTGACTATCCTTTACTTTTCATCTCCTCTATCCAATCTAATCCTTTCTATTTTACTTACTAAACTTCTATTCGCTCTGTCCACTCCTTCCTGCCTGGATTCTCATTACATTATTTGAGTTCAGGTTACCATAACTTCTCTCCTGGATTGCTGCTCTAGCTATCTGATGACCTGCCCATGTCTTATATCTGTCGAATCCATTCTCCAACAGTGCAGCCACACTATGCCTTACATGAAACTCTGATATCACACCTGCCCCTTTTAAAACCCTTAAATGATTTACCTCTGCTTTTGGCATAAAGTCCAAACTTCTTAGAGTTTACAAGATATGTGTGAGAAGCCTCTATCACTCTCTTTAGAGACACTTTTCTTGCTTTCTCTTACTGTATTTGCCAAGCATACGTACATAATCTTTCGGATTCCAGGGTCCAATCTCAACCTTACAGGGCGGGGAGGGGTTTCCTACACAACACTATGCAATTCTCAGACACCAGCAGAGTACACAAGAATCCAGCTCAGTTCTGACACTATCTACCCAGAGATAATGTCAGATTCCACAGGTTAAGGGTTCAGTCCTACAAGACGGCCCTCCCCACTTCAGATGCCAGTTGCAAGCTCAGGTCATTACCTGTACTTCTAACAGAGTGGCAATAAATCAGAGGTTCCCACGATCTCTTGGGGTTCAATTAACCGCTACAGCAGCTCACAGAACTCACAGAAATATCTTACTCATTAGATTATCAATTTATTACAAAGGATATAAGTCAAGAACAGCCAGATGGAAGAGATGCACGGGGCAAGGTATGGGGAAAGGACATGGAACTTCCAGGCTTTCTCTGAGCTCATCATTCTCCCTGAATCTCCACGTGTTCACCAACCCAAAGCTCTCCAAACCCAGTCCTTTGGGGTTTTTATGCAGGTTTCATTACATAGGCACGACTGATGAAATCAGCCGTTGGTAACTGATTCAACCACCAGCCCCTCCCCTCTTCCAAAAGGTCAGGGGCAGGGGACTGAAAGTTCCAACCCTCTGACCACATGGCTGGTTCTATGGGCAACCAGCCCCATCCGTAGATGGGGTCCAAAAGTCACATAATTAACATAACAAAAGACACTTTTATTGCTCTCATTGCTTAAGAAGTTCCAACAGTTTTAGGAGCTCTGTGCCAGAAACAGAGATGAAGACCAAATATACATTTCTTATTATGAATCACTACATCACACTTAACTTCTACTGATTCAATTAAATGTTCTGTTTCTTTTCGAGTTTTGCGGATGTTGTTTGCTGCATCTGTGTATAAATTTCCCACATGACAGCCTCTTCCTCCCTGAACCTGGCCATATCCTATTTATTTGTTAGATCTCAACTAACATGCCCCTTGCTTTTGAAGTCTTCCATGATCTCTGTAGCCTTCTTTAAGTGCCCTACCCTGGACTTCTAAAGCATCATTATTTCCCTTATCATTGCATTTTGCAGATCCTGAGAAAACTGCTTATTTAAGTGCCTGTAACTCTTGTCCACTCCTCAACCTACATGTCAGTCTCAGTAATACAGAGCACAGATAACAAGAACCAACTGGACTAAGTCTGTACTGTTTCTCACTGATTACCTATGTCTAGTATCTGCTTAACACACTCACACATACACACATATATTTTCCAGTCATTTTACTCAAAGAAACCATTTGGCTTATCGCAACTCATTCCAAATACTTATCACTTCATCTAATTCCATTACATGGCTTTTAATTATCTTACCACTTTATTCTAGTAGATTTTCCCTATATGGATATGCTATAATTGCCAGTCTCTCACCAGTTTCAGAATACTGGTTTAATGCATAGCCATCTATCACCTTGAAGTCCCTTCGCAAACAATATCATACAGTAAAATGCCATCTGCCTCGGCACACCAAATGTTCTTTCATCTTCACACAATGCCTTAAAGGCCCCCTCTTCCACCAGATCTTCAATGGATAAAAAGGCAGATTCTAGTTTTTGCCTTCCAGAAGGAAAAACTTAGACTATCTGGAGACATGGATGATCCTTAATTCAATTTCACATTCACTTATATCTCCCCATTTATAACATTTACATTCCTAAACATAGAATAAGAAATGTATTCTATTATGTATTCATTTATCTATTTGCATTTTATAGTCTTATATAAGACTATATGTTGCATGTAAATCAAATTTCTAAAAAGTCAAATTCTTTAAATTTCCTCGAGAAAATTATTTTAAAGGAAACAATAAATTCTATAGTAACAGGTATTTAACTCTTCTAAAAGTATTTCCTTAAACAAGAAATATTCCTCAATATTGTTCAATGTTTAATGGTTGCTTTTTGACACTCTTTCACATTATAATTGGATATTTACCTAACTTCTGTTATATTGCCTAAAAATCCCAAATTGAGGGGCCAGCCTGGTGGTGTAGTGATTAAGTTCACACGCTATGCTTTGGCAGCCTGGGGTTCACAGGTTTGGATCCTGGGCACAGACCTGCATACTGTTCATCAAGCCATCAAGCCATGCTGTGGAGGCATCCCACATACATAATAGAGGAATTAGAGGAAGATGGTCAGAAATGTTAGCTCAGGGACAATCTTCCTCAAGCAAAAAGAGGAAGATTGGCAACAGGTGTTAGCTCAGAGCCAATCTTCCTCACCAAAAAAAATTTAAAAAAGAAAAGAAAAGAAAATCCACATTGCTAATGCTACCCTCTAATCTGCCTCTTTATCTTCTCCCACAAAATAGGGACAATATGACCTGCCTTTTTGGATATAACGTAAGGAGTGAAGCCGGAGTGTATGGTCAATAAAAGTAGTTATTACTTTGGTCATCCCTTTCTTCTCAAAATTACCACATTTCTTCCCCTTCAGCCTCTTTGCTAGTTTCTGTCACAGAGGCTCCTTCTCCTGAGCTGTAGTCAGGACCCATCATTTTCTGACATACAATTCTATGAACCTGCTAAAAATATCTACACTCTAGAGAAAACACATTTATTCTGCTTTTCTATTAGCCGGGCAAAATCTAACCTTTAATGTTTTAAAGGAAATGGGCATCCATTGTGCCATTTCTGATAACAGTGTAGTAATACCGACCAATCTGTTTCAAAGTCATTAAGCCCTAAAACCTCGGAACCTATAGATAACACTCAGATCAAGCCATATGGCTGAGTTAGCTGTTTCTGACCACATGTGAAAGCTGCTTGTTTCCAAATTCTACACAAAACCAACAATGCCTCCAGAGAGGACCTATAGTTAGTCGTTCTCCCTTCCTAGAAGAATTCAGCAAATG
This sequence comes from Equus przewalskii, assembly GCF_037783145.1. Taxonomy (NCBI): domain Eukaryota; kingdom Metazoa; phylum Chordata; class Mammalia; order Perissodactyla; family Equidae; genus Equus; species Equus przewalskii. The sequence goes on from NC_091849.1 coordinate 55,934,579, forward strand.
TAAGCAATTCTCTAAAGAACATGGGAAAAAATGCCTCAGCAAATCACACAATGTTCTCCAATCCCTTTTTGGATCCCCAAAAAAAGCCTGGAATGTTCTCCTGTTCCTTGCCACCTCATCACCGAGTTCCCTCAGAAACAACAGTCAACATAAGACATTCAGAAAATTTAGGCTGTCTCGACAATCCTTAACCCAATTCTGTACTTAGGTAAATTTCCCCATTTATAAATGTACTTGCCTATTATATACTGTACTTATTTAACAATATTGTGGAATAATTCATCCAATGCTTGCATTCAGGAACATATTTCAGAAGTTAATGACAACACCACGTTGCTCTTCTAGACATGATTTGTATATCTGAACTTCCTTCAAGCTTGACCAGGGGCTGGGTCCATGGCTAAGTGGTTGTTCTCCTTCCGTGGCCCAGGGTTCACTAGTTCAGGTCCTGGACATGGACCTACACACCGCTCATCAAGCCATGCTGATGTGGGTGGCATCCCAAACAGAAGAGCTAGAATGACCTACAACTAAGATATACAACTGTGTACTGAGGCTTTGAGGAGAAAGAAAAAAAAAAAGAGGAAGACTGGGATAGATGTTAGCTCAAGGCCAATCTTCCTAACTAAAAAAAAAAGCTTGACCAAAGTTGTGTCTCTTTCACAAGAGGCAGTATGGTGTAATGGTTACACATGGCCTATGGATGAGAAAGGCTGAGTTTCAGCTTTACAATTTATTTGCTATGTAACCTGAGATAAACTAACTTCTCCAATTCTTAATTTTTCTCATTTTTAAAATAAGGACGATGCTAATAACTATCTTATACGTTTGATGGGTGGATTAATTGTGGTAATGCATGCAAAGCATCTAGTACCTGACAAAGATTAATCTCCCAATAAATGTTGACAGCAATGACATTGGTGATGATGACGATGATGACAATGAAGAAGCATCTATGATTACTATGACCAACAAGAGTCATGACCTCCTCTGAATTCCTATGAAATCATTGGTCTATAAAACCCAGCAGATCTTGCCTGGGTTTTTTTTAACTTATATCTTATGTATACTGTTGGATCGCCCACAGATTATTTAGAAGTAATAAACATCTGATACCTCTTCATATACCAATAGCACACACCACAGACAGGTTTACCAACACACATTCAAGGGCATGTGTGATTGCAGTCAAATGTGGTAGAGTTCTAGCCCAAGAGGATTTATCCCCAAACTGTAGCAACTATAAAGGTGTCTATAGTAAACGGCCTAGAAATCTGTCATCCAGGTGTTCCTGAATGTTGACTCTCTCTCTACTGCAACACCTTTTTGGAAGAAGTGTTCATGAGGCAAAATGAAGTAATAGAGAATACGCTACAAATAACTTATTTTCCAAAACAGTGAATAAGGACTGGGCCACAGGATGCTTGGCTGTGACTGCTCAAGTTTTTAACAAACAAAACATGCAATCATTTCAGAACTTTGTGCTTGAGAAAAGGAAGAAGTCATGTAACATGGGTGTTTGCTAGCATTAATCTGGGAGATCAGCTATTAACTAGTACACTATTAGTTTTTTTAAAAAAATCTATTTACATGTCATGCTTATTTTATTGAAATTCACCATTTTTGTGAGAAAAGGGATCATATTTCAATCTGTGGATATATCAAATGTTACACTGTTTCTAGCTTTAAAACAGTGTCAGAATATAATTCCAATTAAGATTTATTTCTTTTATATATTCAGATGAAAAAAGGAGACCAAATCATGTGTTCACACAAACAAGGACACAAGAAAAGCTGGTGACATTACAGAATTATTTCCAAGATTTCTAAAAACTACTTATGAAACTTCTTTCCCTTCTACAGCTGCCGTGGGAACAACGAGCTTCAATCTACACTGTATACTTAAACAGACACTAAGAATAATGACCAACCTCACTTTGCTCCCACTCTTATGTACCATGTCCCAAGTCTCTTTGAAATGACATAATAAAGAGGAAAATATTGTGCCCATTATCCAGATGGATTTATCCTGGTCATGCTTATTGTTATATAACTAGTTAAAGAAATATTAATGTACAACTGACATGAATTCATAAGAAAATTTCACACAAATGAATGGCGACTGGATATTATTTATAAATGAATATAGAAGACTTCGTGAAAGGTGGCCAGGAGAAGGCAGGCTGGCTGGGTACCACAGGACCCAGGAATGACATGGCAGTGGTTTCCCTAGTTCTTACTGTGCCTTACATACGCCAAAGCGGGCACTGGAAAAGCTGACAATCCAGAAGCTTCAACAGAAACAGACAAAAAGAAATAAAAAGCCTCAAGAAAAGCCTACTCTCTCTAGCCAGAGGACTAGAAACAGGGCAATCTAGCAAGGCAAGAAAACTTAGACAAAGACATCCTTCTCCAGCAAAACAACACAGAACAGTGTCTCATGCTCACCCCTGTCAAGAAAGGTTAAGCAGGGAGCCTACATTTCCAGCCTCACCCAGCTGTAAAGAAACACCCTGTCCCCTCCAGGTGGAATCAGAGAATACAGAATGCGGAATAGAGACTTCGCTTTCCACCCACAGGAAGGAGGCCTCCGGCAGTGGCAATGGAGGCCACGTGGACTTCCACCCCCGTGAAGAGTAACGAGGCGCACTTCTCCCTACCAAGCCAGGGTGGTGTCAGAGGAAGTCTCATTCCTGCTGGAACTTCCACCAGGCTCCAGCAAGCCTGAGGCTCCCGCCCCTCCTGGTTCACTAGAGGCCACACAGGGAGTAGTAATATAGCATTCCTCTCCCTTCTGGCCAGAGTAGTGTCAATGGATGTCTGGGGGGGGGGGGGTCTGAACTTTTACCTCCACTTGGAAGTATCAGGGTGGCGCCCCCTCTCCCTCTGCCAGCATGGTATCAGAACAGGCTTGCTAAAATAGAGGATTCCAGTCAAGTATCGCTTAATGATGGGGATACTTTCTGAGAAATGCATCTTTAGGTAATTTCATTGCTGTTCGAACACCATAGAGTGTACTTTCACAACCTAGATGGTAAAGCCTACTACACACCTACGCTGTATTGTACTAATCTTATGGGACCACTGTCATATATGCGGTCCATCATTGACCAAAACATTGTTACGTAGCACATGACTGTATTAAAAAGTATGACATGGTCAGACTTTGATTTTGGATGCATCACTCCGACAGCACAGTGTGTTGGGGTAGGGAGGAGAGGGATGGAGGATGCTGAGGCTAAGAAATAGAGAAGAAGAGTCAAACCAATAGAGTGCAGTGCTTGGAAGCCAACAAAGAAGCCGAAAAACTGGAATAAGATCAACAGTGGAAAGTGCAGCCAAGAATCCTGATGAGAGGCCAGAAAATGTTGACTGGATTTGGCAATGAGGAGACGATTCTGTGAGTAGGGTCACTGGTTTTAGGATGATGATGAGGACAGATGCCAGGCTGAAGAATTCTGTAGAGTTCTGTAGAGGTAAACTGAGAAAGCGAGGCAGCTGGAAGTGACTAATATTATTTAAACTTGAAGGAAACAAGGGAGGATAAATGGCAAGAGAGATTATTTTTATCACTTTTGGCAAGTAAAACAACTAGTGTATTTTTTTTAAGTTACTCAGATTGGATCATGTTTACAGACTGCTACAAGGAAAGAGCGGAAAGGGTGGACGAAGTTGGAGATACTGAGGAAAAGATAAAACCATAGAAGAAGTCTGGAGGAGATGACGAGCATTAGGGTTAAGGATATTAGTGGAGAAGTCAGCCTCATAGAAAAAGGAAAGATTTCATCTTCTGGGAACGAAAGACTATAAGGAGAAGCCTGGAAGTTTTTAGGTGGCAAGAGGTTGAAAAATGTCAGAAGAGACACATCCATTTCTCCCACTAAAACAGAGGATGAAATCAGCTGCCAAGAGCAAAGGACATGTAGGCTTATGAGGAGGCCTGAGGAGGTCTGGAATGACCATTAAAAGACACAGCACCAGCGCTAACCAAGCCCAGGTGAAACACCGACACCCGACCGTGGAGTAAGGGAGCACGATATTTTAAAAACCCTCACTGGAATCATTTTTCATAAGATAATTTATTTCATAATTTGGGTTATGAGCTCAAATTTCTCTCAGCAGTGATTTAAAGAGTAAGGCAGCGCTTATTTTCTAACAAGTTGAGGTCAAGTTCACAATGCCATTAAAATGTGAAGGAAAATCTTAAAAGCATCATCTTATATTTGTATAATTTCTGCTCACGTTTTTGTTAGATTTATATTAGGGATCTATTTATATTTGTATAAAATACTGCTTATATTGTCACAAACAGCATTTTTTTTAACCTTAAAAGAACCATGCCTGGTAGACATTACTTTTTCTGTTTTACAGATGAAGAAACTGGGAATCAGAGAGGAAATAAATGACATATCATCTATTTCAGAGTAGGCAGAAATGTCAACATTCTAACCCAAATGTTTTGTTTACTAAAGCAGAATTTTTACACTACATCATACTATGTCATAAATGTGTTTTAATTGCAGGTGAAAAATACCTTGAATTTAGTTTTTTAGCCAATTTTTGTTTTTTATTTCATAAACATAAATAATACTATTCTAAAATTATTAGGAGAAAAAAGAGACTACATGAATCAAAGGAAAAGTCACATTAATACTATTTTTAATCAGAAGCTGGTTTTAGACATTAAACCACTATCTTTCCTTAACTTAAGAACTCACCATGATTTACAAAAAATGTTTTAAGGAACATGATCTAAATTAAAAAATGATCCTTCTCGAGAATTTAAATGTAGTTAAGTGACTACAAACCGGCATTTGTGATAAATGCTAATCCCTGTTTCTCTCGTGGTTTTAGAAGCTCACCTATATCTGCAAACATGAAGGCCGATCCTGGACGGAAGGCCAGGCTTTCCACAAAATTTGAAAATAGCATCTAGAGTTTTTAAACCATTTTAAAAAATCATCAGAGTTTTTGAAAAACCCAAACCTGTTGGGATATTTGGCAATATTTGACTTCATCATGAGTCAACCAAAACAAGGGTGAATCTACCAATATTTGTGAAGAATTCAGGTTAAGATGTCTTGCCAACCAGATGACCCAAAACACTCCTAAATGGACAAGATTTATTAATCCTCCTAAACCTCTGGAATCACCATAATTGAGTCTATAAATCTGAACAGATCTATGTCTGTCAGCAGACAGGCATGCTTGACTGCAAACAAGAATATTTCCAAGTATATACATTTTTAGCCCCAAGCCTTGATAATAGTTCAATAGATTTAAGAACATAAATCCGTGCTCAATGCCCAAAATAATGTATATGCCTCAAATTATATTATAGTGCAATAAATGCATTATTAATCATTAAACTAGGAAGGAATGAAAAATTTCAAAAATGTTCGACCATTGATTTTGGTGTTCTGAATACGCAAACAGCACTCATTTGCCTCAGCAGTACTGCCAGACTTAATTAGAATTACTAAGAAACATATAGATCATCCGGTCCAACTCCTTAATTTGAGAGACAAGGAAATTGGGTCTGGAGAAGGGAAGTTTACCAAGATTCAGTTTAGCCAAAAGTGGAATAAAAATCCAAGTCTTTGGATTCACAGGTTAATGCACTTCCCAGAAGTAGCATAGATATAAATAACCTCATCTAATTTCATCTGGCAAGCAAGTTCAGGGCCTGAGTGGAACTTTAGAATCATGCTGAGTTTGCTGTTTTATCATATTCAAGAGAACCTTCCATAACAAATGGATAATTAAACAATATTATAATCACAAGAGAAAAATTATTTTAATTAATAAAATATATTATAAACACTTAAAATCATATTATTCAAGATCTTTTCTAAGCAACAATCAAACACATAAAATGTTTGGCTCTCCCATTAGCTTTCTTAGAATCCTTCCAACTGAAAACACAGAGCAGAAACAAGTGAAATAAAACAAATGACAACAAAATAACAAACTAGTACTTTTAATCCCACAGGCCTTCATTTCTAAATTAAGTAGTAGTTGCAATTGAGCACTGATTTGCATCTATCACCAATCAAAAAAGCAAAATAAATCATTGTGAAAGCTCATTGGTTTACATCACTGCCCTTATATATATTAGCTTCTGGAAAATCATTCCGAAGAACTGAATCATCTGGATCATTTTTATTACTCACTCAGTCTTGAGACTGTCTGCCCAGTACTGACTAAAATGTACTTCAGTGTGCACCTTCCTTCCAAATGAATATCTATGTCAGGTTTATTTATAGCCACTGCCTTCAATCACTGCATTTCCAGGTATGAGAAATAAAATCATCTCAACAATACTCTCCTATACACAACCTGAAACCAAACCTGGAAATCTGGGCAAATGGCCCTTGAAAAGATAATGAAAGATCTATAATGTAAAACATACATTAAGATTTACTAGAGATGCCAAAGGACACTCACCTTATACTCTTTAATAAGCACATACAAAGAGTCTCAGGTACAATTAGAGAATTGATTTAAACCCTATACATCTTTCTGCATTTCTCCTTATACACTCAAAGATTATCACCATCAACTCCTCCATTCTCTTTTCCTGATTATAATTTCTCTGAAATTTGGACATCTCTTTGTTTCTTACTTAGATGCTTTTCTCTCCATCTAGGAGCTTATTCCTGCTAATTCCTTACAAAAGCAGGACATGCTTCCCCCTACTGGGAAAAAACTAAATTGCAAGGTACATCAGAACATATTTCCTGAGTCCCAAGAAATCAAGTTCCTGGGAAAGATAAAATGTTAAGGAACCAGAAGCAGAGCCTTCTCTGACCATTGTACCTGCAGCAGAAGCACTTATGATTCTATGAAGAGTTTCTCACACACATTTCTTTAGTCTGGCAGCTTTCAAAAGTACACCAACTCTCATTAATGACTGATGAATTAATCACTGAGCCTCTAGTCGCACAGAGAACTCCAATTAGCAGGTCAGAGAAATGATCAATTTATAACTTTTTTTTTCATTTTAAAGACATCAGCTAAATGAAGAACTCCTGAAAAATATATGGAAGTAAGTGATTTGACAAGGCTTAACTGCATTTTTAATCATTTTGAAAGATTTAATCATTTATTAACTCAGTTTTCAATATTCTTATTATTTTTTACATAGTTATCTTTATTTTTTAATAAAGTAGAGGGAGAGTTTAATCTTCTTAATTGACTTTACTTTTCAACTTTAATTTCTAGTTTTTTCATTCAGTAACCAAGAAGTGGCAAGCATAATTGCATTTTACCTTCCCAAATCCTCTACAAGACCAACTTGTTCCTTGAAAAACAGTTCAGTTGTTTCATAGTTCGATATTTTAACTACAAATCTTATCCTAATTTAGTATGCAAAAATGAAAAAATCTTACACTTCATTGTTGTTATAAATAATAATCTATCAATAAAATATTTAAATAAACCTAATGCCTATTTGTATCATACACGGAGGATTAGAATTCTTCCTTCCACATACAACTAAGTCTCAAAAAACATTTCTCTTCTGCTGAAGGGCTGAGGGAGGGGAAGTTGTCACTCTGAGTTTTGCTCCAGGTGAGTCCAAAACAACCTAAGCTATGAAACTGCACTGTAGTCAGTCTGATGATGAAGCAGTTCATTATCAACGAAGCAATCATCAAAAAAGATCTGGACTTGTTCGTAAAGCGGCATGTGTAGCTTACTACCGATATCGTATCTTTAGCAGTTAGACGGCATTATTTCCAGATAAAGGGAGTAATTCGGTTAATATTTCTGTCATACACAAGTTCATGTTTGTGTGTTTAAAAACATCTTTCAAAGCAATGCAAAAGACAAGATATACATGTTCCTCCGGGAATAAAATCTCCTTTAGCATTACAGGTACACAAAAGAAAATGCACACTTGGTAAAAACAGTTGATCAATTGTGAAGTGTTCCCAGGGACCAGTATCTCGCCGAGTACCCAACCATCACACTTCAAATAAATTGATAAGCACTTTAGCCTCTGCCACATTCACACAGACGAACATGTATAGTTTAATCTAGGTTAATTCTAAGACTTTCCATGAGAGAGACTGTAATGAGACTAAAGAGTATCAAAATCACTTCCTAAATGCAGCAAAAAATAAATAAATAAATAAATGTTGATTTGTAGCTAAGAAGCTCTTAGAACACTACAGTGATCATCATTTACTTCCAAACTGATTCTCCTTCCCTCAGCGAAGTGAAAAAATCCCCCGGAGACCGCGTTAGACTTGATGGTTTCGCTATCAACGATCTTAACAGGTCACATCACCACTGCCATTAGATCTCGTAGCTTTGGTCTTCCCCAAATTAAGACGTAGAGGAGAAGGAGCATTGCTGCCCGCCCCCAGCACGGTCCGCCCGGGCTCTGAAGCGAGCATCTTCAGGGGGACAGTTTCTGCGAAGGAGGAGACAGGCATCCCTCCCCAACTTCACTCCCCTAACCCAACCGCGGGGAAGCCGGGCGGCCGACCGTTTGTGCTCATCCGTGGGGGCAAGTCCTACCTTCCGCCAAAAGGCGCGATGCATGCACAAAAGATGGATCCAGGCTATCTTTCTCTGCCATCAGCTCAGGCAAATATTTCTCCTCTTCCATAGCGCGGACTTCGGACCGTCCCCGGGCAAAGCGCAGGGTTCCGCTCGCTCGGACGCAGGGTCGCGGGCAGCGCCTGGCTCCCGCGCCGCTCCGCCTCCGCCGCGGCCGGGGGATCTCCGCGCGCCCTCACTGGCCCATGCACCGAGCGCCCGCCACTCCCGCCGGCCCGCCGCGCGGCCCCGCGCCCACACCTGCCCGTCCCCGCCGTCGTCCCCGGCTCGCGCCGAGCCCGGGCTCACACCAGCGGCCTTAACTGAAGGGGCGGGAACAGGACGCGTCCCACCTCTGCCAACCAGTCATTGGTGATGCTGCCATGAGAGGCGGGGCCTCCGCGAAGGCCGCGGGCCCTCATTGGGCGGGGCCGCACGTCGGATCGTCTGACTGGCAGGAGGCAGCTGCAGAGGGGAGGGGAGCGCAGAAGGTGCAAACGCTTTCTTCCTGCAGCCCAAGCCTTCCCTGGTTATTAGGCATGCCCAGTTGTGTGGAGCCCTCGGCACCTTCAGCTGAGGTGCGGAGCGGGGACAGAGCGGGAAAAGCACCCGTCGAACAGAGAAGCTTGGGTCCAAGACGTCAGGGGAGATGCGGATGAAGAGCGAGCGGCTAAAGGGGTGGGAAAGCACCAGGGAAAGTCTCAGGAAGGTAGATGGGACTTCACCTGCGTCCCAAAGGCACAGGTGTCTCCTCTCCTTCCTGCAGCTCCGACGCACTCCAGTGTGCAGGAATCAGCAGCGCACCCGGTCTGGAAATACAATGAAGACTGCATGTGGTCGGCGGCTGCTATTTCCAAGGAGCCTGACCTACATCTCGGGGACGCAGTAGGATGTTCATTGATAAACAAATAAAGCGGCTCCGGGGCTATATTGTTCTACGGCAACGGGCTTCAAGTGTACAATCATTGGGGTGTTGACTGAGTTCTGGTTTCCCTCTCATCTATCCCTCCTCCCCCAGTCCCTATGTATGAGAGGGGTTCGGGGAGGGGCTGAATTTTAAAACTAAAAAGCAACACGGTCAATTCGCCACAGTTTGTGAAAGAATTGGGAAGACGTGGAAGAAGGAAGAGACTAGAAAATAGGTAACCACGGTTGCTCTAATTTCCCCCTTTCTCCTTATTTTAGATGTGACAGTCTCTTTCACCAGGTGCTGTTATTACTGAGCTACTTTTCACCTATCCCACCTCTATTTAAAGGAGAGTTAAACCCGCCAGGTATCACCGACACTGGAGACTGTGCCCATCCTTCTCTTGCCTGCTTCAAATGTTACAAAACAATCTTTCCATCGTCTCTTTTCATAAACAATCATTTTCCAATTCACCTCTTCCCCACCATTTTTGGGGGCTAACTTTCCGACAAATAAAGCATGCTGAAACTTTTCCAAATTCTCTTACTGCATTCAAATCTTTTCCTTATTTATTCTTCAAAATAAGGTTGGGGGATTATCTTTTACTTATATAATGTTTTAAAATTGTAATGGGCCTTCACATCCATTATCTCACTTTGTCCTCACAGAAGCACTCTGGAAAACAAGGCGGAAGTATTGCTTTCTGTGTTCCCTAGGTGTGGAAACGAAGGCAGAGACGGAGGAGTTGCGTCACCGGAAGTGACAAATATGACCTCGTTTGGCACCAGCCATGTTCATCCCACCCAGAAGCTGAGCATATGCCGCCATGGGGCCAATGATAAGGGGACGTGAGGCTAACAGATGTCATAGGACTGTTAAAAGTTCATGAAATAAGCTGTGAGAACTATGACTCATCGATAATTTTGGTTTTTGACAGAGGAAAAAAATCATTTCTTCAGGAATTTTTTTTTAATCAAGAGCATTTCTATGTAAAAATCTAACACTTTAAAATGATCTATGTTCCCCAAAATGTTGTTACTCTAGGCCTATGAAAGTATCTCATGATGGAGTGGGGGACAAAATGGGTGAATGAGGTCGAAAGGTACAAACTTCCAGTTATAAAGTAAATAAGTCCTGGGGATGTAACGTACAGCATGGTGACTATAGTTAATAATACTCTATTGTATATTTAAAAGTTACTAAGAGAGTAGATCTTAGAGTTTCTCATCATAAGAAAGAGTATTTTTTAAGTCTCATAGCTGGTTAATGCTAAAGTTGAGATTAAAATTCGTCTATTTATTACCATTTAGCTCCAGATTGTACTACTGTAGCCTGCCTTTTTGAACATTAAATATTTCATTTATTTATGTATACATTCTATAAATGTTTATTGAATGTTGAAAATAGCCTATAGACACTGTGCTAGAAATTGGAGAAACATTGGTGACTGAGACGCATGCATTCATTCCCTCTCATCAGACAGGTGATTTTCTAAGGGGGAAAGACAAATAAAACCAAATACACAAGAGAACTGGTGATTGCTGGCTGCAATAAAGGCCAAGAGGAGACCAAGCAAGGAGTTAAGAAAGCGAATATAAGGGAAGACCTGTTTTTTTGCTAGAGTAGACATGCAGTCTTGCTAAAGAGTTGACATTTAAAGCAAACCCTAATGCAAAGAAGATACTCTGTGTAAAACGAACAGAGAAAGGCATTCCAGACAGGTGAACTTGCCTATGCAAAAGCCATTTGACCAGAAAGGATTTGGCCTATTCCTGGAGCTGATTGGGGTCAATGTGACTGCAGTAATCTGGGAGAGACAGGCCAAATAAAGGTGGCGGATGGATGGGGACAAACTACCTAAGGTTTGGTAGGTGAAAAATAATTCGAATTTTATTCCCAGCATTAAGGACACTATAAAGGATTGTCATCACTCTAGATGTGCTTCTCAAATGATCTCTTCTGGCTCTTATCTTACTTTCAAAGAAGAAGTTATAATTTAGAATTGAAGCTATGTGCAAAGAGTGCTTGCTGTTTTAGTTGAGTGTGGATGGGAGGTTTAGCAGTTGAAATGTCATCCATTCTGCGTCTGGTTTGCAACAGAGGTATAATGGGAAAGCACACTGCCGATCTTCAGAGAGGTGGTCAGGAGCTGCTCTAGCAGTGGAGGGTGGATAAGATGCAAACCACAGCTAATAAATTGTAAATGTTTGGAACGAATATAAATTAGAAAAATTATTGCATAATAATTGCAACCACATTTTGCTTTGCAGCATACCAAGAGATTAAACGCATATGGTGCTAATGAGTGTATGCACAAACCCAGTTTCATGAATCAAAAAGATGCAGTAACTTTTGTTAGGTCCAGCATCAGAATTGCATCACTCATTCACAGTCCTCTTTTCCATGATTAAAGGTGCACTAAGAAGATACCGTGGAGAGCTGTCCAAGGGCTGACTTTGTTATACCATGCCTCTGGATATCCAGGTCATTATAAATATGGTAAGCTAGCTAACCGTCACTTTTCCATGTTACTATCAAAAAAATTTATAATTTTATTTTCTCTGGTAAACTCTCGGCAAGTGCCCAACATGCATTCTAACAGAAAAAAATCTATTTATGCAGCTTTAAAAAATTAAAAGAAAATGAATGTTAACCTAACCTTTAGGATAGTTTGTGTATTTAGCACATGATGGACATTACAAAATAAAAATACATAAGCTACACTGATCTTTAATAATCAACATGCTTCGGAACTAACTCACAAAATATTGCCTGTTTCCAAACAGGATGTGGCTGAATAAAGGCAATCTCTGCAAGTGCCCTCCGTTTACACTTAGCCAGCATCAGATCCATGTGTTTTCAATATATGACTCTGTCACTGTGTGTTCTCCATTTATTTCAGCCTTCTTTAGCTGATTTTGACTAGAGAAGATTCTGTGCCTATACATGAATAAATCATAACTACTGGTAAGCCCACCTCTTCTAATGGTGTAAAAAACTTGACCCAAATCACTACTGAATTGATTTGTATATCTTAGATAAAGATTTCTCTCATTTTAACATGAGTTCTAGTCCTGCAAGTTCCTTTAAAAAAATAATATTCCATTTACTGCACTATTATTTTACTAATGGGATATTATGGAAAATGTGGTTTTGAAGGATTAATAAGGCAGGCACTGTAGAATATGTTCTGTAGTTAATCCACAAACCGTGTATTCAATACTTTCACAAACGCTTATGAGAAAGGCCAGGATGCAGGGCATTTAATCAGGCTTATCCTTGCACACTAATAAAAAATACCCAACCTGTGTTATTAAATAAACCACACAGTTTCTATTTCAGAGTTCTCATCAGCTTTAGGAACACCTCACTAGCCTGACTACTTACTCCAAGGATTCAGCAGAACCCACTCACAATAAGAACCGTGGGTTAATAAAATGATAGCGGCTCAATCATTTGTGTAATCATAGTGGAGACTTTCAGTGCTAATATTTACTAAGCTTTCTAATGCCTTAGGAGAGAGTATAATAAAGGACCGAAATAGTGACTGACTCATTTTCATCTATTGAAGAGCCTGGCACAGCCCATTACATAAGAGGTCCTGTTTTAATATTTCTATTTATTTTAGTTTCACTAACTAGACGAGTGAAATCAGTCCACTTTCTCTTATAACTACCGTGATGTATTTTACAGTTTCAAGAAGGAAGAAGGGAATAGGAACTTGGCTCTGCTGATAACCAATAGCAGTCGTAGCACTTGCAGTGAGAAATCTCTCACATTCAACATGGTCAGAGTCAACATTTATGCTAAGAGCTAATATGTCACAGCACAAAATGAATACTCACCATTCAAAAGCTGGCATATATATTATATATATGTGTATAAATGTATATATCCGAGAAAAAAGTGTTTTCTGCTTAGAAACCTTTAAAATTAGCATATTGTATTTAAGCGGATACAAACATATAATGATTAAAGGGCCGCAGAAGAGAGACAGAGAGAAAGGAAGGGATATTTGTTGCAAGCCTGCTATTGTGTTTGGAATACCGCTGTTGTAAATCCTCACAATGTCAGGAGGGAAGGCCAAGAAAGAAGCTGTTCTTAATTCTAAGTGGCCTAACAACTCAAACAAACCATTTCTGATGTTGAAATGATCTCTTTGGAAAACTGACAAGTTCATCTTGTTATACCTCTGAGGATGATCCCTGCACTGACACGTGCTGGTTGTCATTGGTAGCAGCTGAGGAGCAGTTACTGCATTATGGGAAAGAGAAATGAAGCTATTGTTCCAAGGTGAAAGTTACTGACTGTCTTCTTAAAATTAAATCCTTCAATAGTTGAATTATATCTCACAGATTGATTATTTCTGGAGATCAATATATTAAGGTAAAACGTCACAATTGTAAAATATAATATTTTTTATACACAGCAAATGAAGGTCTGATCTCGATTGTATTCAGTATAAAATAAATAGATGAAAGCTAAGAGATAATTTAATAAAAACCATCTTCAAGCACACTAAAACATTTGCCAGAGAGCAAGAACTATAGCAATTGTTTTATATCATGACTAAAACCAGGGAAGAAAGAGTGGATTAAATTTCAGCTGGAGGGATTCTTTTTTTAAAAACACTCATGGGAAAGACTATTTAATATTGACATAGTATTTTAAGAGAATACCAACCCATTCAAGGTTGTAAAATATAGCAGATACTTGTTTGATATAATTTTTGTTATCATTCTTGTCTCTTTAAATGATATCGTCATGCAGGAGACAATTATTATGAAATCCTACTGTATAAAATATTTCTTACAAAACAGGCACAAGCCATTTGAAGAGAATGATAATGAAATTGAAAAACACTTCCAGAGCCAGGATTTTACCGGCCAACGAAAGAGAACAAAATAAAAGTCAAAGACATGGACATTGTATAAGATGTTGGATGAGAGACTATCGTGACCATCCAACCAACAAAGAGCTAATAAGTATCAAGAAAATTATCTCAGTACATGACATTTAAACATAAGTTTCATACTAGATTGGATCTTGGATCAGATCTTGTTTTTATTTCATTTTTATTTATTTATTTTAATTTTATTTATTTTTTATTTTTTTAATTGCAGTAACATTGGATTATAACCTTATATAGCTTTCGGATATACATCATAATATATTTCGAATTCTGTATAGATTACATCGTGTTCACCACCCAAAAACTAAATTGTAGTCCATCCCCTCACATGTGAGCCTAATCACCTCTTTTGCCCTCCCCTCCTTCCCCTCTGCTAACCACCAATCCAATCTCCATTGCTATGTGTCTGTCATTGTTTTTATCTTCTACTTATGAGTGAGATCATACTGTATTTTACTTTCTCCCTCAGACTTATTTCACTCAGCATAATACCCTCAAGGACCATCCATGTTGTCTCAAATGGCCAGATTTCATCATTTCTTATGGCTGAGTAGTATTCCATTGTGTATAAATACCACATCTTCATATCCATTCATCTCTTGATGGGCATCTAGGTTGCTTCCAAGTCTTGGCTATTGTGTATAATGCTGCAATGAACATAGGGGTGTAAGTATCTTTATGCCTTTGCGTTTTCAAGTTCTTTGGATAAATACCCAGCAGTGGGATAGCTGGATCATATGGTAGATCTATTCTTAATTTTCTGAGGATACTCCGTGTTGCTTTCCATAGTGGCTGCACCAGTTTGCACTCTCCCCAGCAGTGAACAAGAGTTCCCTTTTCTCCATATCCTCTCCAACATTTGTCATTTCCTGTCTTGTTAATTATAGCCATTCTGATGGGAGTGAGGTGATACCTCATTGTAGTTTTGATTTGCATTTCTCTGATAGCTAATGATCTTGAGCATCTTTTCATATGCCTGTTGGCCATCCCTATACTTTATTTGGAGAAATCTCTGTTCAGATCTTTTGCCCATTTTTTAATTGGGTTGTTGGGTTTTTTTGTCGTTGAGCTATATGAGTTCTTTGTATATTTTGGATATTAACCCCTTATCTGATAAATGGTTTGCAAATATCTTCTCCCAATTGTTAGATTGCCTTTCATTTTGTTGATGGTTTCCTTTGCTGTGCAGAAGCTTTTTAGTTTGATGTAGTCCCATTTGTTCATTTTTTCTTTTGTTTCCCTTGCCTGGTCAGACATGGTGCTTGAAAATATGCTGCTAAGACCAATGTCAAAGAGCATACTGCCTATGTTTTCTTCTAGAAGTTTCATGGTTTTGGGTCTTACATCCAAGTCTTTAATCCATTTTGAGTTGATTTTTGTGCATGGTGTAAGGGAATGGTCTACTTTCATTCTTTTGCATGTGGCTGTCCAGTTTTCCCAACACCATTTATTGAAGACACTCTCCTTTCTCCATTGTATGCTCTTGGCTCCCCTGTCAAATATTAGCTGTCCATAAACGTGTGGGTTTACTTCTGGGCTCTCAATTTTGTTCCATTGATCTGTGTGTCTGTTTTTGTGCCAGTACCATGCTGTTTTGGTTACTATGGCTTTGTAGTATATTTTGAAATCAGGGAGTGTGATACCTCCAACTTTGTTCTTTTTTCTCAGGAATCCTTTGGCTATCCGGTGTCTTTTGTTGTTCCATATAAATTTTACGATCCTTTGTTCTATTTCTGTGAAAAATGTCACTGGAACTTTGATCGGGATTGCGTTGAATCTATAGATTGCTTTAGGAAGTATGGACATTTTAACAATATTAATTCTTGCAATCCAAGAGCACGGAATATCTTTCCATTTCTTTGTGTCTTCTTCGATTTCTTTCAATGTTTTATAGTTTTCGGTGTACAGATCTTTCACCTCTTTGGTTAAGTTTATTCCTAGGTATTTTATTCTTTTTGTTGGAATTGTAAATGGGATTGTATTCTTAATTTCTCTTTCTGCTACTTCCTTGTTAGGGTATAGACACTCAACCAATTTTTGTACATTGATTTTGTATCCCGTGACTTGACTGTATACCTTTATTGTTTCTAAAAGTTTTTTAGTGGATTCTTTAGGGTTTTCTAGATATAAAATCATGTCATCTGGAAAGAGTGACAGTTTCACTTCTTTCTTTCCAATGTGGATCCCTTTTATTTCTTTTTCTTGCCTGATTGATCTGGCTCAGACTTCCAATACTATGTTAAATAAGAGTGGTGACAGTGGGCATCCTTGTCTGGTTTCTGTTCTTAGAGGGATAGATTTCACTTTTTCTCCTTTGAGAATGATATTTGCTGTGGGTTTGTCACATATGGCCATTATTATGTTGATGTATTTTCCTTCTATACCCATTTTATTTAGAGTTTTTATCATAAATGGATGCTGTATCTTGTCAAATGCTATCTCTGCATCTATTAAGATGACCATGTGATTTTTATTCTTCGTTTTGTTAATGGGGTGCATCACTTGATAGATTTGCGGATGTTGAACCATCCCTGCATCCCTGGAATGAAACCCACTTGATCATGATGTATGATCTTTTTAATATATTATGTACTCAATTTGCTAGTATTTTGTTGAGGATTTTTGCATCGATGTTCATCAGTAATATTGGCCTGTAATTTTCTTTTTTTGTGTTGTCCTTGTCTGGTTTTGGTATCAGGATAATGTTGGCTTCATAGAAGGAGTTAGGAAGCCTCCCTTCCTCTTCAATTTTTTGGAAGAGTTTGAGAAGGATAGGTATTAAGTCTTCTTTGAATGTTTGGTAGAATTCACCAGGGAAGCCATCTGGTCCTCGACTTTTATTTTTAGGGAGGTTTTTGATTGCTGTTTCGATCTCCTTACTGGTGATTGGTCTATTCAAGTTCTCTACTTCTTCTTGTTCCAGTTTTGGAAGGTTGTATGTTTCTAAGAATTTACCTATTTCTTCCAGATCATCCAATTTGTTGGCATATAGCTTTTCATAGTATTCTCTGATGATCTTTTGTATTTCTGAGGTGTCTGTTGTAATCTCTCCTCTTTCATTTCTGATTTTATTTATTTGAGCCTTCTCTCTTTTTTTCTTGGTGAGTCTAGCTAAGGGTTTGTCAATTTTGTTTATCTTCTCAAAGAGCCAGCTCTTGGTTTCATTAATTTTTTCTATTGTTCTTGTAGTCTCTATATCATTTATTTCTGCTCTGGTTTTTATTATTTCCTTCCTTCTGCTGATTTTGGGCTTTGTTGTTCTTTTTCCAGTACATTTAGATGCGCTTTTAGATTGTCTATTTGGGATTTTTCTTCTTTGTTGAGGTAGGCCTGAATTGCTATAAACTTGCCCCTTAGAACTGCTTTTGCTGTATCCCACAGATTTTGGCATGTCATATTTTCAATTTCATTTGTCTCCGGGAATTTTTTGATTTCTCCTTTGATTTCTTCATTGACCCAATTGTTGTTCATTTTGTTTAATCTCCACATTTGTGTGGCTTTTCTGATTTTCTTCCTGTAGTTGATTTCTAGTTTCATACCTTTGTGGTCAGAAAAGATGCATGGTATTATTTCGATCTTCTTAAATTTATTGAGACTTGTTTTGTGGCCTAAAATGTGATCAATACTGGAGAATGTTCCATGTGCACTTGAAAAGAATGTGTATTCTGTGATTTTTGGATGGAATGTTCTATATATACCTAGTAAGTCCATCTGGTCTAATGTGTCCTTTAAGGCCAGTGTTTCCTTATTGATCTTCTGTTTGGATGATCCATCCATTGGTGTAAGTGGAGTGTTAAAGTCCCCTACTATTATTGTGTTACTGTCTATTTCTCCTTTTATATCTGTTAATAATTACTTTATATATTTAGGTGCTCCTATGTTGGATGCATAGATATTTACAAGTGTTATATTTTCTTGTTGGATTGTTCCCTTTATCATTATGTAGTGCCTGTCTTTGTCTCTTGTTACAGTTTTTGTTTTAAAGTCTATTTTGTCTGATATAAGTATTGCTACCCCTGCTTTCTTTTCTTTTCTTTTCTTTGCCATTTGCATGGAATATCTTTTTCTATCCTTTCACTTTGTTTGTGATTGTCTTTAGGTCTAAAGTGTGTCTCTTGTATGCAGCATATACATTGGTCTTGTTTTTTTATCCAATTGGCCACCCTATGGCATTTGATTGGAGCATTTAGTCCATTGATGTTTAAAGTAGCTTTTGAAAAATATGTATTTATTGTCATTTTGTTACCTTTTTTTTCTGGGTGTTTTAGTACTTCTTCTCTCTTCCTTTCTTTTGCTCTCTTTCCTTGTGGTTTGAGGCTACCTTCAGTAATATGTTTGATTTCTTTTGTCTTACTTTTTTGCTTACTTATTATAGGTTTCTGATTTGTGATTACCATGAGGATACTATTTAATATTCTATGTATATAACAGTCTATATCGAGTTGATAGACTCTTTATCTTGACCTCTTTCTAAAAGCTCTACTTTTTCACTCCCCTCCTCCCACATTTTGTGTTTCTCAAATCATATGTAGTCTCTTCTTTAGCGTGTGTCTATCCATTACCCTCTTATCATTGAAATAGGTGATTTTAGTACATTTGTCTTTTAACCATCATATTGTCTTCACAGGTAGTTGATCTGCTACCTTTACTATATTTTTACCTTTACAAGTGATTTTATTGCCTGGTGGGGTTTGTTTTTTTGATAATTTTTTCTTATCTATTGTGGTCATCTCTTTCCTGCTTAAATAAGTCCCTTCAGCATTTCTTGTAGAATTGATTTCTTCATGATAAACTCCTTTAATTTTTGCTTGTCTGGGAAGCTCTTTATCTCTCCTTTCATTTTGAGTGACAACCTTGATGGATAGAGTATTCTCGGCTGTAGGTTTTTTCCTTTTAGCACTTTAAATACCTCATGCCATTCTCTTCTTGCCTGTAGGGTCTCAGCTGAGAAGTCGGCTGATAGCCTTATGGACTTTCCTTTGTATGTCACGTGTGGTGTTTCTCTTGCTGCTTTTAGGATTCTCTATTTGTCTTTAATTTTGGACATTTTAATTATAATATGTCTTGGTGTGGGCCTCTTTGGGCTTATCTTGTTTGGAGCTCTCTGTGCTTCCTGTACTTAGATGTCTGTTTCCTTCCTCAGGTTAGGAAAATTTTCATCTATTATTTCTTCAAATAAATTTTCTGCCCCTTTGTCTCTCTTTTCTCCTTCTGGGACACCTATAATCTGAATGTTATGACGCTTGATATTGTCCCAGAGTTCCCTTACACTGTTCTCATTCTGTCTAATTCTTTTTTCTTTTTTCTGTTAAGCTTGGGTGATTTCCTCTAGTCTTTCATCTCCTTGCTGATCCGTTCTTCTGCATCCTCTACTCTTCTATTGAGTCCTTCTAGTGAATTTTTCATTTCCAGTATTGTAGTCTTCATTTCTGATTGGTCCTATTTTATATCTTCCAGTTCTTTGCTGATGAGCTCACTGTGTTGATCCAGTCTTCTCCCAATATCTGTGAGCATCCTTATGATATTTTGTTTGAACTCTTTGTCAAAGAGGTCACTTGTTTCTGTCTCATTTTGTCCTTTTTCTGGGGTTTTGTCCTATTCCTTTTCTTGGAAAGTATTCCTTTGTCTTCTCAATATGCCTCTTTCTCTGTGCTTATTTCTATGCATTAGATGAGTTGGCTATGTCTCTTGATCTTGGAGAAGTGGCCTTATGTATGAGATGCTTTATGAGGCCCAGCAATGTGCTTCCCTCTCATCACCAGTCTAAATGATCCAGGAGTGACCCCTTTGTGGGCTACTTGTGTCTTTCTGCTGTGGCAGGGTTACTTTTAAGACAGGTACCCAGGGAGACTGATCTTTCCTTCCCTGGCCAGCTGTTTGTAAATCTGGTTTGGGGAGCCTCAGCACCATTGGCTACAAAGTCTATCAGCATACTCCTACTGCAGTTTTTCTCTTAATTGGGTTGGTACCCAGTGTAGCTGGTTGCTAGGCTCAGGTGCTTACAGTTGCTATAGGCCTCAATCCTACAAGGCTGTTTTCAGTTCTCTTAGGAGTACAGCTGAGTGGGGCTGGCCTTAGGCATGGGAGCACTCAATTGTTTCAGGCTTTGGAAGGTGGGGCTGATCCTTTTTATGGCTATTTGTGAAGCACAGGTCTTCTGCCACTGATAAGCCTCACCCCCCACAGGACCACATACACTGTCAACACAGTCCTGGTCCGTGCACACTTCTCACCCCCCTGGAGCATATCCTGATGCCACACTGCAGAGGGCCCCACCTCTCCACCAATGGCCCCCACAGTTCACCCGGTCCTGCCTCAGGCCCTGCCCCACAGAGGCAGACACACTCACCTGCCTGTAGAGGATCAAGGCACCCAGTCAATGCAGGCTGAAAAGTAGCCTGAGGGCTTGCTGTTAGGTGGGGCTGGTCCCTAGGGCCAGCTGCCTGACCTGCCTGAACTGGATTAAATCTGTGCTCTAGTGGGTGTGGCAGACCCCTGGGCTAACGGGCCAAGGGAACAGCCTCAATGGTGCCCACCAGGGTCTGTGTCAGCACGCCTGGACAAGGTCAGAACAATGGCCTTCACCAATGTCTCAGTCTCCGGAGAGGTCCTTCCTCTCACCAAGATGCCCCCAGAGCCCACCAGGTGAGTCTCATTTCACCACAGGACTGTCAGCTGTGATTTTAGGACTGTGATTTTAGGTTACTGCAATGAGTGCGTTTGTGCATGGGCCCTTTAAGACCCGGGTCTTTTTGGCTTTCAGTGATAGCTTTTCTGGGGGTATCCTCACTGCAGTTAATAGCCAACGAAGCCAGACAGTAAGACCCTCATCTCAGCTGGGCTGAGTCTGAAGGATGCTTATAGCAGTATCGCCCTTGCTCCAGACCTGACTCTTCCAGGGAGGGCTGCGTACCTTAGGGTGGCTCCTGCCTGGCCAGCTGAGAAGCTCCACTGCTCCCAAAGGTGGCTTTTTTCCTCTCCAGCAGGAATTTCTGCCTCTTCTGCCTTCGTCAGCACTCTCCCTTGTTGTGGGGGTTCTTTTTTTATCCAGTTTTCAGTTTTCTATCCGGGGTTATTTTTCCAAAAATAGTTGTAACCTGGTTGTGTTCGTGGGAGGAGATGAGTTCAGAGTCTGCTTACGCTGCCATCTTGATGAGGTCCCTCATTTTTAGTTTTTACTATAAAAGACAGTGATAGGATAATTGATGAAATGTAAATAAGGTCTATAGTTTTAGTTTACCGATTTTGCTAACAGTATTGTGATTATATAAGAGCATGTCTGTGTTTTTGAAAATACACAATAAATTATTTAAATGGTAAAGGGGCATCATGTAGCAACTTTGTTTCAAATAATAAAGAAAAAATATATGTACATACATGTATATACAGAGAAGGAGGGAGAGACTGAGACAGAGAAAATGATAAAGAAATTGGATGAAAGATAAATTGAAATTTTCTCTATTATTTTTGCAACTTTTCTGTAAATCTGAAATTATTTCAAAATAAAAAAAAATCTAGATATTACCAAAAATAACCTGCAAGTATCGTATCCAAACCTCCGTTTACTAGCGGGCCACAGAGAGCATCAGCCCATACTTTCATCATGTAGGTTTTGTTACAGCATGCATTGAATTCATGAATTTGGCCACAAATTACCAAATATTTTTTAGTAGCTTTATAAATCTCACTAGAAATACCAAACACATGTATGTGAATTACCTACTTATCTCTTCTTTCCAAACAAAAAATAATACAAATAATTATGTTGACTCAATTATTCCTTTTAAAAATAACAATTGCGGTAATTTACTACACAATTAGCCATTTTTAAAGGATCACTTTATTTATTTTTTTTACTTTTATTGAGGTCACATTGCATTATGTAAATTTCAGGTGTACATTATTATATTTCAGCTTCTGTGTAGACTGCATCGTGTTCACCACCAGAAGTCTAGTTTCCGTCCATCACATTATATTTGTGCCCCTTTACCCCTTTCACCCCCTCCCCACCCACTTTCCCTCCATTAACCACCAATCTGTTGTCTGTATCTGTGTGTTTGTTATGTTCCACATATGAGTGAAATCATAGATATTTGTCTTTCTCTGCCTGATTTATTTCACTTAGCATAATACCCTTAAGGTATTGCAAATGGCACAATTTTGTCTCTTTTTATGGCTGAGTACTCCATTGTATATATATACTACATCTTCTTTATCCATTCATTGCTTGATGGGCACTTAGGTTACTTCCAAGTCTTGGCTATTGTGAATAATGCTGCAATGAACATAGGGATGCATTTATCTTTTTGCATTAATGTTTTCATGTTCTTTGGATAAATACCCAGAAGTGGAATGGCTGGATCATATGGTATTTCCATTTTTAATTTTTTGAGGAATCTCCATACGGTTTTCTATAGTGGCTGCACCAGTTTGCATTCCCACCCAGCAATGTATGAGGGTTCCTAAAGGATTGCTTTAAATGAACTACTGGAATAATAATACTTTTGTTTTGAATATGTACTAGAAATAACTGTAGTTCTATTTTAATTATAGGTATAAAAATGATAAGAAACTGTTAGTTTTCATGCTTCTCATGTCTCAGGTTTTAAGTATGTCAAAATATCCCAAAGCTAACATGTCTTCTAAATACTTTCATCCAGTTTATTGGACACCATGGGTAAAGCACATGTTTCTTTATATCATAATGTGCTTTGTGTCCTGATGAATGAATGTGGTTGGCTGGTTCAAAAGCTAAGGGGAGGGATGGAAGTAATAGGACACAGGGACAAAAGTTACTATTGTATTATTGTGATAAAAGTTTTCCATTGTGGCAAAAGTTTAGGAGCAGTAACCTCTTCATCACAAAACATTCAAAAAGCTAGGAATAGAAGGGAACTTTCTCAGCATGATAAAAGGCATTCATGAAAAAACCACAGCCAACATCATATTCAAGGGTAAAAGATTGAAAACCTCCCCACCAAGATCAGGAACAAGACAAGGCTGTTAGCTTTTACCACTTAGATTCAATCTACTATTGGAAGTTCTGCCCAGAGCAACTAGGCAAGTAAAAGAAATAAAAGTCACCCAAATTTGGAAGGAAGAAGTAAATCTATATTTATTCATGGATAACATGATCCTACATGTAGAAAAATCCCAAAGAATACACAAAAAACAACTAACACTAATTTAAAAATTCTTCAATTTTGCAATTTTAAGATCAATGCACAAAAATCAGTTGTGTTTCCATACAAAAGAAATCAAAATTCTTAAAAGGAAATTAAGAAAAAACCTCCATTTACATTAGCAGCCAAAAGAATAAAATACCTAGGAATCAATTATCTGAGAAGATGAAAGACTCGTACATGGAAGACTACAAAATATTACTGACTGAAATGATAGATGACCTAAATACGTGGAAAGACATCCAACATCCACAGATTGGAAGACTTATTGTTAAGATGGCAATCCTACCCAAAGCAAACTACAGAGTCAGTGTAATTTCTGTCAACATTCCAATAGCATTTTTGTAGAATGTAAAAGTCAACTCTTAAATTCATATGGAATTTCAAAGGACACCCAAATATCCAAAACAATATTGAAAAAGAAGAACAGATTTGGAGGACTCACACTTCTTGATTTCAAAACTTCCTACAAAGCTACAGTAATGAAAAAAACGGTGGTACTGGGATAAACATAGATGTGTAGATAGTGGAATAGAATTGAGAGTCTAGAAGGAAGCCTATATATCTATGATGAATTGATTTTTGAAAAGCCTATCAAGACCATTCAAAAGGGAAAGAATAGTCTCGTCAACAAATGATGGTGAGATGACTGGATATCTAAATGCAAAACAATGAAGTTGGACCCCTGTCTCACACTACATGCAAACTTACCTCAGATTGGATCAACAGCCTAAGTATAAGATCTAAAGCTATAAAACTCTTAGAAGAAAACATAGGGGTAAATCTTCATAACATTGGATTGGCAATGAATTCTTAGATATGACACCAAAAGAATATGCAACAAAAGAAAAAATAGATGAATTAGACTTCATCCAAATTAAAAATTTTGTGCATCAAAGGAAATTTTCAAGAAAATGAAAAGATAACTTATAGAATGGGAGGAAATATTTGCAAAGCAAATATCTGATACAGGCCTTGCATCCAGAAAATATAAAGAGCTTTCACAACTTAACAAGAAAAAGACAACCCAATTTTAAAAATTGGTAAAGGACTTGAATAGACATTTGTCCAAAGAAGATACAGGAATGGCCAACAAGCACATGGAAAGATGCTCAATTTCATTAATCATTAGTAAAATGAAAATCAAAATCACAATGAGGTACAACTTCACACCCGCTATGTTGGCTATATTTTTAAGAAAGGAAAATAACAAATTTTGGCAATGATGTGAAGAAATTGGAATCATCAAGCATTGCTGACGGCAGTGTAAAATGATGCAGTAACTGTGGGAAACAGTTTGACAGGTTCTCAAAAATTAAGCATAAAATTGCCATATAACTCAGCAATTCCACTCTAAGTATATATGCAAAAGAATAGAAAACAGGTACTTAAGCAAATATATGTACTCATATATTCATTACAGCACTATTTATAGCAGCCAAAAGGTGGGGACAGCCCAAAGGTTCATCATCCATTGGGTGGATAAACAAAATGTGATATATTCACACAAAGGAATATTATTCAGTCATGAAAAGGAATAAGGTACTGCTACATGCTACAATTCAGATGAACCGTGAAAACAATATGCTGAGTAAAAAAAGACAGACGCAAAAATCCACATATTGTATAAATCCATTTATATGAAATAACTAGAACAGATACATCCAGAGAGTCAGGTAATGCAGACTTTGGGGAGGTGCCAGGACTTGGGGGGAAGTGGGAATGGGGAGTGTCTGTTTAAGAGGAGTGGGTTTTTTCTCACTTGGAGTGAGAAAAATGTTTTGAAACTACATAGAAGTGGTGGTTACACAACATTTTGAATCTACTAATGGTCACTGAATTGTTCACTTTAGAATAGTTAATTTTATAGTGTGTGAATTTCACCTAAATGAAATTTAAAAAATAGAATGAAATTTTTTTTAAGTTTACGAACAGAAAATGCTGCCGTAGGACTTCAAGGTTGAAAATCTGTAGAATGCATTATTTTTTTTAAAATATTGGCACCTGAGCTAACAACTGTTGCCAATCTTTTTTTTTTCTTTCTTTTTTTCCTCCCCAAGTCCCCCCATTATATAATTGTATATTATAGTTGTGGGTCCTTCCAGTTGTAGTACATGGGACACTGCCTCAATGTGGCCTGACGAGCGGTGCCATGTCTGCGCCCAGGATCCAAACCAGAGAAACCCTGGGCCGCCGAAACAGAACACGCGAACTTAACCACTCAGCCATGGGGCCGGCCCCCTGTAGAGGGCATTTTTATCCCACTTAATGAGATAGATTCCAGGGCTAACAAGCCCCCCACATTTTTCAGATTTTATCTGGCTAAGCCACTGTTCTCTATCTTTCACTAAGTTCTTTTCTCAAAGTCACTCAGTAATAGTATAGCAAAATTGGAGTTCTACTTAGCTGAAAGGGATTTATGCTTGTGTGTGTACACACACACTCATTTATACACACACACAGGGAATGAAGAGCTTAACTTATCCACTCATGGTATCAAGCTATGCTTGCTAATTACATGAGAGGGCTTGGAAAATGTCAGGTATTTCTTAAGTAATATGATAGAAACAGTAACAGAATGGAAGCATAAGATGGTCAAACTAACCAAGGAGTTGTGAATTTTAAAGGGATGAAATCAGTCTTGTGTTCATCCTAGATAATCTAAGACTTTAGGAGCTGCATTATTTAAATGAAGAAGAGATAAAACAAGTAAGGCCATCAGCGCTTTCAAATTTAATCCTGGTTTGCCCTAAATTGAGAATAGACAAATACTTTAGGCCCATAATATTTATTGACTATGGGTTCTTTAGAAACCTAGCTCAAAGCTACTTATTCAGCAAATCAACAACCAAGAATTTTTCAAGTAGTTTTCACCACAATTAGACACTCTATAAGTTTTGTTTGGACCTAAACTTGTTACCCTGTTTAATTAATAGATTCTCAAATTCTTTGCCCTGCATGTCAGTTAAGTAATGCAATTCTTCACAAAATGTTGAATCCTTAATGCATTCACTCACCATATTCACATACACACACAGACACGCACTTTATCCTTCTCCCTTATTAATCCTTAGTTTCCTCATGCAGCCTTCTGTTGACCTCATCTGTCCACTTTCTAGCAGGCTAAACCTGGACGCTCATCATCTAACTCTGCAGGCAGAGGTGTGGTCTTGACTCCTCTAAGAAGCAGACAGGAGCAGAGCCCTAAGGTAATAGCAGAGACACTAACTAGCCCATGCAAGCAAGTAGGCTCCCATACAGAGGAACTAGGTTTGACTATTCATCTCTTCTGATTTTAGGACTTCCCTTTGGGATGAGTAGATGAGATAAGACACGTATATATTCATTTGTCCTCAAGAGAATATCAATACCAGTCATTTATATAAATTCTGACTATTTGCCAGTCTTTTATCAATTGTTGTATTGGTTATCTATTGTGTGACCAATCGCTGCAGAATTTAGCAGCTTATAAGAATAAACAGTTATTATATTACAACATTTCTAAGGTTCAGGAATCTGGGATCAACTTAGCAGGGTGGTTCTGGCTTAAGATCTCTCATGAGGTTGCAGTCAAAGTTTTGGCTAATGCTGTAGTCATCTGAAGGTTTGACTAAGATGTGAGACTCACCCAACGTAGCTGTTGGCCAGAGGCCTCAGTTGGTCATGATATCGAGCTCTCCACAGAGTTCACAACATGGCAGCTATTTCCGGGACTACACAAGGGTGAAATTACCAGGAGGTGGAGGTCGATCATAGAGTGCCACCTTGGAGGTTGGCTGCCCCAACTCACTTAATTCACTTTGAATTAGGTGCTATTACCATCCTTCCCTTTTTACAATAAGAAAAATTGAGGCATGAAAAGTTTGTTACCCAAAGTCTCAAAGCTAACAAATAGCAGAATTAATATTCAAACACAGGTAGTTGGGCCCAAGAGTCTATGCACCTGAGAACCACATGATGTTAAAAATTACATAATTGAATGTGGCTTGTGATAATATCATATACAGAATTCCCAATACTTGTAGAAAATGCAAACAGTTCTTGTATTACATATAGCCAATGCTGCTTTAAAGGCCATCTCTTCATGGATAACCTATCTTCAACATAAAACGTGTCATCCATCTTCACAGGACTTCTTGTAAAGTGCTAGTATTAGTCAAATACCATATAAACTATGCAACATAAGGAGAATATTCAAAATGTAGCATATAAAATCAAGATATGTACCTTTATGACTCACAGACTATTGCTTTAACTAAATTTAACTATTTCAGGATATCACTGAATTACAGAAGCAGAAATTTTCTCTGATTGCCTGGGATTGTTGATACTAATTCAAAGATTATGAACTTCTAGTTAAATATGTCTGAAAAATATCAAATGCATTGAATCTCACAGTAGCTATATTCTCCTTGAATGTTATTCAAAGGAAGACAAAGATTATTAACACAAACCTATCAACTCAGGAAAAAATGAACACCTGTTTTGGTTTTCCATTGCTGTTGTAACAGATTATCACAATTTAGTGGTTAAGACAATAAAAAGTTGTTATCCTACAGTTCTGTAGGTCCAGAGTTTCACACAGGTCTCACTGGGTTAAGATCGAGGTGTCATCAGAGCTGTTTTTGTATTGCTTTATGGGACATCTTCCTTTTCCAGCTTCTAGAAGCTCCTTGCATCTTTTGGCTCATGAACCCCTTTCTTCATCTTCAAAGACAGCAATAGTAGATTGTGTCCTCACATTGCATCACTCTGACCTACTCGTCTGCCCTCCTCTCTGCTCTCAATGACCCTTGTTATTTCGTTGAGCCTACTTGTATGATCCAGAATAATCTCCCTATTTTAAAGTCAGCTGATTAGCAACCTTAATTCCATCTGCAACTGTGGTAGCCTAAACAATGCCCTCCCCAAATGTCCTCATCCTCTTCCCCAGAAGTTGTGAATATGTTACCTTACATGGCAAAGGGGACTTTGCAGATATGATTAAGTGAAGGACCTTGAAAGGGGAAGATTATTCTGGATTATTCAAGTGGGGGCCCAATGTCATCACAAGGGTTTTTATAAAATGGAGGCAGGAGAGTAAGAGAGAGAGACAGACAGAAAGAGAGACAGATGTAGAGAGAGTAAGGGGGAGGAGAGGGAAGGAAATGATTGGAGAGAAAGGTAAAGGGAGGGAGAAAAAGAGAGAGAGAGAATGAGAGAGAGATTTGAAGCTGTTATTCTGCTGCCTTTGAAGATGGAGGAAGGAGACAGCAGCTGAGGAATGAGTGTGGGCTCTAGAAGCTAAAAAAGACAAGGAAACCAACTTTTCCCCAGAGCCTTCAGAAGGCATGCAGCCCCGCAGACCCCATTTTAGACCTCTGAACTCCAGAACTATAAAATGATAAAATTGTATTGCTTCAAGCTACTAAATTTGTGGTGTTTTGTTACAACAACCATAGGAAACTAATGCAATGCAATCCTAATGTATTCATAGGGTCCTGGGAATAAGATGTGGATGTCTGTGGGGAGCCATTACTGTGCCTGCTACGGCATCCATATTTTTAGGTAAATGAATTACTAAATATGCATTCTTGTAATTATACTAGTCAATGAAGAATTGTCTTCTATTTAGGTGAAAATAATTTTCATGTATGATGATGACCATTACATCAAAAATGCATTCACTTGCTGATGGCAGGGTAATGGCTTTCAAAAGCTTTTTCCTTTCTTAAAATTCTCTGATAAATCCTCCATAAAAAGAAAAATTATTTCTACAAAGCAGCCAAATGGAAATGTGACTGAGCTCAAAATATATAATATCCTCCCATGAATACTAACACATCCTTTCATTAAAAATAAAATACAGCTCAGCTGAAAGTATTGGCAGTGCACTGTTTCACCAATGTTTATGAAGTATTCTTTGGCATAAGTTAAAAAAAATGTACTAGAGTCTCAAAGATGGCTTGTGGGAAGTAAAATGAGAGGAAATTTAAATTTCCTACATGACAAACCCAAAGAACAAGTGAAACCGGATCAATGATGAAAAAAAAAATAGAGAAAAATCCAAATGGTACACCAACATCATGTGACAGAAAAATCTTTAAATAAAACTAATCAAAGTACAGACTGGAATAGCTAAGAGCACTGAGAATAATCTAATGTAACTCAAGATGAATATTGGTTTCAATTAGTATTTTATATTCATTACTGAAGGTAAAAATGTCATTCAGGGAAAGGCAAAGCAGATATTGCTATTGACAGTTTGACACTTGAACACAAAGCAACTTTAAGAGAGATGTTTAGCACTGGATACACTTCCATAAGGTATTCAGGGGTGCTTAATCCAATTGGATTGATTTCTAGGGTAAATAAATAATTTTACATTTGGGTAGAATGCTTTTATACTCATTACTGTACTGTACTTTTAATGTATTTTTACTTCCTTGCAAACAATTACAACACCAGACAGGGCACTTTGTAAGGCATTCATGAATTTCATCCCTATATTTTTGTGCCTGGACTTGCATAGAATCATATAAACATGATTCCAAAAGCTATTCAGAGTATTTTCTTGGGAGGCAGTGTCTAAACATCACATAAAACGTTTGGATTCACCCTGTTCCATTTTCACCTGGAGAGCTGAATTCAGTGGATGTGGATTTCAAAACATTATTTCAAAACAGAACATTTTAAGATCAATCCTGATTATTTTCACATTTAAGATCAAATTATTCACTCAATGAATATTTGTTGACTTAAATGTATTTTTTCTGAGCTATAACTGTGAGACAAGAAAAATGGAAAAATGACTAATAGGAAGATGAAAGCTAAACCATCAATCATTCCATAAAGATACTAGCATCCCTGGGTTTTCAAAAGAATTTGCATTTTCTATCTTCTTTCCTTAATCTCTCCCGTCCTCCCTTCTTTCCTTTCTAACATTTATTGAATATCTCCTATGTACCAGACATTGTGCACTGACAATAAAGAAACATAGCCCCTACTCTCATAGACCCTTTAGACTAGTGGATAAGGGAGACAAACAGAAATCAAGCAAGAAAAAGAACAAACATAAATAGATGTCATTGGTAATGAATGTTATGAAGGCAAAAAGTTGGGTCCTCTGAGAGGAAGAAACAGGGGGTTGATGGAAGGAGGCAGTTTTGATTGGATTACCAGGGAAGACCTACCTGAAGAAGTGATATTTTAAAGTAAAACCTGAAAGATAAGGAGTTATCTTGGGGAGGATTGGAATCAGCACCCTCCAGGCAGAGAACATAGTCCATGCTAAGACGGTGAAGTGGAAGAGCATTCAGTATATACTTAGATAACTGGAGGCACAATGGAGCATACTGCAACGTTATGCAGAAAGACACACAAGAACCAGGTAGAGACAGACCCTAACTGTTCGCTGGTCACACTGACTTAAAGGTATTTTCCAGGCCCCTTGTAACTAGTGGGCCATGGGATTAATTTCTGGCCAATGTCATGCAAATTGAAATGTCATGTGTACTTTGAGGTAGTCCCTCTAAAGGGAGGGAACACACATTCCTCCATACTGCTACTCATGATGGCTGGAGCTCTTGCAGTCATCATGGACCATGAGCTTGAGAATCACACCCACATGGGGAGCAGGAAGGAATTTGGTTCTCCAACAGCTCTGTAGAACTATCACTCCAGCTCCAGATTACTTAACTGTATGTTTCGTTTATCCTACAGAGGAAACAGCTAACTTTTGAAAGCAAGGGTTATTTCGAGTGCTTCTGTTATTCCAGCCAATACCCAATACAGGAGACTGATGTAATAGTTCAAATGAGAGATGATAGCGCCTTGTACTATAATGGCAGTGGATATGGAGGGCAAAGGATATGTTCAAGAGATATTTTGGAGGTAGAGAACAAAGGACTTAACAAAAAGATTGGATATGGCAGGGTGAGGGAAATAGAAATATCAAAAATTAATCCATGATGAGTGGCTCGAGCAACCATTTGGTGGATGGTGTCATCGCTACTGAATGGGGAGGAATTGAGACACAGATTTGAGGGGGAAATAAAGACTTCACTTTGGATATATTTCAGAAATACCAAGTTCTTCCTTCATATTTGTTTTAAATCTGTGCTAAATCCATCAATCAATGTATGTATACCTTCAGAAATGAATATATTTGCTAAATCTATTATAAAATTCATAGTCAATTCTAATTTTACCAGAAGACCCATAACCAGTTTAGGAATTCTCACTGTGCCTGAGTTTCATGGGTTTTTTCTTTCTGTTACTCATAAGTAGATTAAGTTGCTGTGCAAACATGCCATTCTCTTTTGGTTGCTATGTATTCCAGAAAGGAAAAAAAGGAAACCCCAAATAGGACCTATATTTAGACCAGTAGCTTCTCTCATGTCTCTCTGAGGGGAATGCTAATGTTTTTGAAGGCTAGTGATTTACAATGATATCTGATTCAGACCTTAGTCTTAGGGCTTGTCATCATCATTTTCCAGATGGGTAACTCATAGAAGTTAAGTAATGTCACAAAGGTTACAGAGCCAGAAAAAGGCAGAACAAGAATTCAAAACTAGATCTGCAAAATCCTAAGACATGTGTTCTCACTGCTAAAAATTCCTTCTTTCTTGTATGTTCATCCTATAAATAAAGCCAAACAAATTCCAAGATACGATCTTAGTGCTAATTAGTTATAATGATAAAAATTATTTTCACAAATATATCTAGATATTTATCCACACATATTCATGTGTATAGACTCTGAAAATTTTCCAGTACAGAACAATATATAAAGACTTCAACTAGAGTAGAACTTTTCCTGAGAAACCCTATATCTGTAGGTAGCCTCTGGCATTGATTAAATTGAAGTTTAAAAAAATTATAATTTAGTTCCATCTTCAGACAGTCCATTATCAAAGCATAATGCCTTTTAAATGAGTTGAAAAAAAGCCCATAGGCAGTAAAAAGTAGTAAAATCAGAAGTCATAGTCTAGCGCGTGATATTTAAATAAGAAATAAGAGGAGTAAATAAAAGGGCATTGCCAGTTCTCGCCAGGAGAAATTACAATGCATCCACTCGGGAGACGGCAGGAATACATTTTTACAGGAAAAATAATAATTTGGCGATATAGAGTTCTTTCCCCTAGATTCCTTCTTGTTAAAATGCCCTGCTCTTCTTTAGCATGTCAACTGTTCAGTGTCCTAGAGTTATTTCACTCTCTTTGTAGTGTAAACCATCATGCAAATCGCTTGTCCTAAGTGTTAGATTCAAATGTAAAGCGGTTATATAAAAACACAAACTATATTGTGCTTGCAGTCACTGGGAGCTCATTATATGAAAGGATTTGCACTCAGTGATGAGTGGTTACAAAGGAGGAATTAAGAGTTTCTTACCTCAAGGATTTCACCACCCAGTGAAAGTAACGCACACACACATATATATACAAATAACTGTGTTCAAGGGAAGCCTGTCATTATGTGTGGGCTATGTTTCTAAGTCAACAGAAACAAGCTTACCTGCTCATGAGCTTACTTGGTACACAGTTCACTGCTAATGGCTGTGTGAGAGGAATAAACAATAATTTAGTATACAAATAAATTATGTATCTTTATAAGTGGTCTTCAATTTGCACCCAGTTGGCATATTTGAGCATTGTCCTGTGAAAACCCAATCATTTTTTACTCTAAATGAAGACTTTTCAGCTGACGACTGTACAATTCGAGCAACAATCTACCCCCTCTCTCCATTCTGCACTTCCCTTCTTAGTGATGCTTTTTAACTCATTTTGGACTTCCATCAGGCCTCTCTCCTCCTACTCTAGGCTCTCTTTTGAATCAGGAAACTGAACACTTTCAGTGACGGACAGACACTTTTTTCAGCTGCAACATTCCTTGCTGTGTCCATATCACTGGAAAGGCAAATTCCTGGCCTGGCTCCCTCTGGCACTGAGAGACTCCATGAGGCAGGCCAGGGGAGACTGAGACATCTCCTACCCGAAGAAAGGTTAGCACCCCTTGCCCTCTCCCAAATTTACCCCCTGGTTTGTCCAATCTTGGCCTGAAACTTCTAGATGGACATTTTTGTGTGTGGATATTTTAAGTTACATTACTGTTTAATGATACTTTTACAATAAAAATGTGTAGTTATCATATTATCTTTTCCTTAAAACAGACTTTTCTCCATGTTTCTGGTTTTTCTATTAATTTCTCTTATTAATAGTTTTTTTTTTTTTAACAGCAAACATTTATTTCTCGCAATTCTGGAGGCTGGAAGCCTAAGATCAAGGTGCTGGCAGATCTAGTGTCTGGGGAGGTACTTTTTCTTAAAATAAGTGTATCTTATAGGAACTTGTTAGTTTGATCAAAACAGAAATTACGATATTTTTTCAAGTATACAGAATTAAGAGTTCACTGCTATCTTTTAGTATATATTAATGCATTGGGAAAAGAAACAAACTCTGAGAGACATTTGTAAAAGTGAGGTTAATGTACATAATTCCTTTTGAGTATGATGGCTATTTAATCTTATGGGGGACTGGAATTGGCCACCCCATGATATGTCTCTTTGGCATGAGGATTATTTGGGGCTGGTTACTGCAAACAGGAAAGCAACTGAAAAGTAGAATTTACTTACCTTTTGTTAAGAGACATTTACATTTGTAAGGGAAATCTCCATCTATAAAGTTGTCTCCTCTCTGGGGATGACCTTATCTCTAGAAACTCCTATCAATACAGAATACAAGGACTCAAATCTGCATAATAATCTTATTCCTGTTCACTGTGCTTCTCTGGTAACCTCCTGTAACTGACTCCCCCCACCCACAGCATCCTCCTTTGTCTTTAGCTGAAGATGATATTTAAGGTGGTGGCTTCAGCCATTTTGGCGAGCTGCTCAGCTTGCCTGAGCCTCTCCCATGTATACATGTTATAAAGCTTTGTTTAATTTTCTCCTGATATTCTGTCTCATGTGAATTTAATTTGTTCTCAGGCCAGACGAACCCAGAGAGGGTAGAGGAAATGTCTTCCCCTCCCACAATCTCAATAGATGTTTTAAAAAGAAAATTTTCTAATTGTCTGACATTTGGATGTATTTTCTTTCTAGTGCTAAGAAAATATGCCTAATTGGAAATATAGAAATGCATTTTAAAAACTCAGTTACAAGTAATTTTAAATTTAAAATTAAATCTTGTTTTCATATAACATAGTTTTAAAGTTAAAATTTTAATACAATGGACTGATAGTGATATTTCCTTATGTGTCAATATGGAACATAAAGAGCAAATATTCTGGGAGCCTTAAGTATATAAACTAATTGTTTTTACTCTATGAAGGTGGTTGAAAACTTTCTTAAAGCAGAATGTTCTAGTCTTACACTGGATACCCATTCAAATAAGTAAAGGTCAAGTTACAGATGAGATAAAATATTATCATTTTACAGAGAAAGCTTCTAGAATATCAGCAAACAAATTCTACTTTTTCTAGTTACGAGAATATAAGTTCAGAATAATTCTATGGAAAAATATATTTTACCAAATGTGGTATAAGAAAATTTCACAGTCCAAACAGGCGATAATCAGGTAAGAGAATGGAAATGATTGAAAGAGTTACCTGCTGAAATCGCCAGTCCCAGTGTGTCGTCAAGGTGAATTGAATCCAACTCTCTTACAGCAGCCTGATTCCTATTCTGTACCATAGATTTCAGAGTGACAAAGAGGCATTGCCATCATTTTAAGGAGTTAATTTAAGTGAACCGAAACTTTATTTTTAACATTCCAATTCCTATTATAGGCAAAAATGTAAAAATCCTAATATAAGCAAATATGCTCATCAGTATGTTAAAATTGTTTCCAGTCATCAAGTGAGATTAA
The DNA here is from genome assembly GCF_037783145.1 of Equus przewalskii. Lineage (NCBI taxonomy): Eukaryota > Metazoa > Chordata > Mammalia > Perissodactyla > Equidae > Equus > Equus przewalskii. Next base: position 55,969,973 of record NC_091849.1, read on the forward strand.
TTCTCAGGAATGCAAAGGTAATTTAATAAGATAGAATCTAAATCTGCATTTAAGGGAGGGTTTGAAGACTAGCTCAACTGCTTACTGGATGTCTCACTCTGCCAGGTTAATGAAACTTGTCAGGCCTCAGTTTCCCTCTCCGTAATATAGGGTCAATGTTAAGTATCTGAGACAAGGGATGAGAAGATTTAAGTTGATTAGTACTGTTAAACATTGCATAGTGTCTGTAATACTGTGAGAGTTCAATATTTGTTGGCTAGCAATAGCAGTAGTGATTACTAAAGTTATATTTATTAGAAAAAGGATTAATGGTAATTCAATGAAATATATCACTGGAAAATAATAAACATAAATATAAGCTGGAAAGGCATTACATACAACACAAGACCTATTACTGAAAACTTAAAAGACAACAGGAAGATAAGTTAATTTACTTAAACTGAGAGAAAATATGAAGCTTAAAGTATGGTTTATATAATATTATTGGTGTAGTATTATAGTTATTCTTATTAATTCCAGGACCCTCATTCTCCCAATTCCTCTGCGCAGACGGCACTATGTTTTAAATAGCTGCGAGCAGATGGAGGAGGGGAGTGTTTTGAGGGAAGGTTTAGGAATCAGGCACATCACTTCTGCCCACGTTCCTTTGACCCACAGGACTCAGCCACATGGTCCCACCTAATAACACGGAGAGTAATAAGTGTAGTGTCACCAAGAGAAAAATAAAATAACGTTGGTGAGCACAGATGAGTGTCTCTGCCACACACCAACTGATGCACATTTAGGATGTTTTCAGTATTTTATTAATATAAACAGGGTAAATTATGCCATTTTTCATGTATATGGACACATCTTAATTTCCTACAAGTAGAACATAGATTTTTCAAATATTGAGAGATATTTCCAAATTAGCCTCTATTCCTCTTTTTAAATAAAGATTTTATTGTTTTAAGACAAGTTTTAGGTTCACGGCAAAATTGAGAGAAGGGTACAGAGATTTTCCATATACCCCGAGCTCCCACACATACATAACCTCCCCCATTATCCACATCCCCCAACAGAGTGGTACATTTGCTACAATCGATAAACCTACATTGACACATCATAATCATCCAAAGTCCATAGTTTCCAGGAGGGTTTACTCTTGGTGTTGAACATTCTATGGGTTTGGACGAGTGAATAATGACATGTATCCACTATTATGGTATCAGACAGTGTTTTCTGTCCTAAAAACCCTCTATGCTTTGCCTATTTATCCCTCCCCACCCAACTCCTGGCAACCATTGATCTTTTTACTATCTTCTAAATTTTGCCTTTTCCAGAACATCATATAGTTGGAATCATACAGTATGTAGCTTTTTCAGATTGGCTTCTTTCACTCAGTAATATGCATTTAAGTTTCCTCCATGTCTTTTCATAGCTTGAGAGCTCATTTCTTTGTGGTACTGAATAATGTTCCATTGTCTGGATGTACCACAGTTTATTTATCCACTCAACCCACTGAAAGACATCCTCCAAGTTTTGGCATTTATGAATAAGGCTGCTATAAATTTCCGTGCCTAGGTTTTTGTGTGAACATAAGTTTTCAGCACTTGTGGGTAAATATTAAGGAGCATGATTGCTGGATAATATGGTAAGAATGTGTTTAGTTTTGTAAGAAATCACCACTGTCTTGCAAAGTAGGTGTACCATTTTGTATTCAAACCAGCAATGAATGAGAGTTCGTATTACTCCACATTCTTTCCAACATATGGTGTTGTCAGTATTCTGGATTTGGACCATTCTAATAAGTGTCTTCCATTCCTTTTTCACTCATTTATGCTCCTACCAGTAACATATCAAATTCTTGTTTCTTCATATTTTGGTAAAGACAGTGTGTTGTCAAGCTTCTGGATATTTGCTAATTTGATCATATATGAAACATACTACACCAGTGTTATTTGAATTTGCATTTATTTTATTATGAAAGAGATTTAGCATCTCACTATTTATGAAACATTTTCACTTCCTTCTCTATGAACTCTGTTCATGTCAACTGGTGATGATAAAAAGATGCTGATGGTGTTTTTTACATATTCATAGGTATACTTTATATATTAAGGAAAATGCCCACTATGTCAGGAGATGCAAATACTTTCCAAGTTGTTAATGGTTGTTTTATATTTTAACTTTTTATTCATGTACAATCTACATAGAAAAAAATTTATAAATTTTAGTGTACAGGTAAATAGATTTTCACAAACTGAACATGCATGTACAACCAACACCTAGTCAAGAAACAGAACTGTAGTGGAATCTCAGAAGAATCCCTTCTTATTCACCTTCCTGTCTCTACTCAGTTTCCAGGGATAACCATTATTCTGTTTTCTGATATTATAGGGTAGTATGCAAGTTTTAAACATTTGTAAAATTTAAATCAGATAATATGTAATTTTTGTATCTTGTTTCTTATGTTTGTAATATTATATTTGCAATATTGTGTTTGTAAATTTCCTCTATGTTATTTCGTGTAGCAATTGATTAGTCATTATTATTGCTGTATAATGTTGTGCTATTTAAATTACCATGTTTATTTATCCATTCTATTCTTGAGGACATTTGCAGAGTTCCACTTGGGCCTGTTAAAAATAGTTCTTCTGTGACCATTCTTTGGCTTGTCTTTTGGTGAATGTATGTACATATTTCTGACAAGTCCCTGTAACTGGGCTCCAGCCCATTGCAGCCACTGTCTACAAACAGTCCTATTGGCACAGGGACCGGGCAGGAGACACCCCAGTCTGCACCCCTGGAGATCCTGAAAGGGCCATAAGCTTGCCGCCAGCCCCCTCCCAGCTGAAGTCTGCAGCAGTCCTGCAGGTCCAGGCACCCAGTGGGAGACACTCCCATTTGCACCCGCAGAGATGCTGAGAGGGCCCTATCCTAGGCTCCAGCCCCTCCCAGCTGCGGTCCTTGACAGTCCTGCTGATGCAGGGGCATGGCAGGAGACACTCTGGACTGTGCCCCAGAGATCCTGAAAGGCCCCTATACGTGGTTCTCACTTCCTCACCTTCTAAGTCCATGAGCAGTACGGCTGACAAAGAGACCCAGCGCAAGACGCATTTGGGCCTCAGGAGATCCTGAAAAGCTCTATACTCTATACTGGGCTCCAGTCCTCCAGCCATGGTTGGTGCAGCCCAGCTCACCCAGGGACCTGGCAGGAGACATGTCCACCCATACCTTCAGAGCCAGGTCTACAGACCTCAGTCTTGGCTATGGAAATGAAAACAGCCCTAGGGCTCGGTTCCAGCCCCTCTCACCCAAGGCCAGGGCCAGTCCTACCCACCCAGGGACCAAAATGACTCAATAGCAAAAACAAACTGTCTGATTAAACAAATGGGAAGAGGACCTGAACAGACTGTTTTCCAAAGAAAACATACACATGGCCAATAGGTGCATGAAAAGATGCTCAGCATCGGCCAATAGGTGCATGAAAAGATGCTCAGCATCACTAATCATCAGGGTAATACAAATCAAAACCACAGTGAGTTATCACTGCGCACCTGTTAGAATGGCTATTATCAAAAAGACAAGAGATGATAAGTGTTGGAAAGGATGTGGAGAACTGGTGGTGGGAATGTAAATTGGTATTGCTACTATGGAAAACAACATGAAGTTTCCTCAACAAGTTAAAAAGAGAACTACCACATGATCCAGCAATCTCATGTCCGGTCTATCGATCCAAAGGAAATAAAATCTCTATCTTGAAGACATATCTGCACCCCCCCATGTTCATTGCAGCGTTATTCACATTAGCCAAGACTTGGAAACAATGTCTTATTAAATATGAAATATATTTAAAATATATATTAAAATAAATATATTGGAATATTATTCAGCCATAAATAAGAAGGAAATCCTGCCGTTTGGGACAACATGAGTACATCTTGAGGGCATTATGCTAAGTGAAATAAGTCAGACAGAGAAAAACAAACACTGTATGATATCACTTATATGTGGAACCTAAAAAAAGCCAAACTCGTAGAAAAGAAGACTAGAGTGGTGGTTGCCAGGGGCTGTGGGTGAGGGAAATGAGGAGATGTTGGTCAAAGCACAACTTCCAGTTGTAAGATAAATAAGTTCTGGGGATCCAATGTACAGCATGTGACTGTAGTCACAATACTGTATTATACACTTGAAAGTTGCTAAGAGAGCAAGTCAAATCTTGACACCACAAAAAAAATTGTAGTTATGTAACTTAATTGCATATGTTAACTAATGCTATTGTGGTAATCATTTTGCAATATATGTGTATATCAAATCATCACATTGTACAACTTAAACTTACACAATATTGCATGTCATTTATATCTCAATAAAGCCAGAAAAAAATAAAATGCGAAAAAATGAAAGCACACTCTGAATTAATCCGATCCTCTAGAATTTATTTAGGCCTTCCCTATCAACTAACTTACGGTTTTTTGGCAAGATTGCTTGGATTCTTACAGAGTTTGTGCATTCTCATTTTTGGTTTCAGGGTTCTGAAGACATTAATTATGCCAAATTTGTTCAACTCATTTGTATTCTTACTATTTTTCTTATCAGTTTGTTCTATCAGCTTTTGAGAGTTATATTAAAATTCTCACTGATTGTGAATAACTACAATTATATTTCTAGTTCTGTCTGTCCTTTCTTTATATGTTCTGAATCTTATTAAATTTATTGTAGGAATATAAGTTAAGGATTATTGTATGTTCCTGATTGATACTATTATATCACACATTTTCAATGTTTCAGTGTGAATAGTCTTTTTCTCTAGCTGAAAAACTCTACCAGTATTTCTTTTAATGCAAATCTTCTGTATTTTTTTTGAAACTATTTATTGCCTGTGTTTTTAAAAGATATTTCAGTGAATATGGTACTCAACAGCGGCAGTCTTCCCCTCCCCCCCACCGCCAACACTTCAAATATGTCATCTCAATGTTTTTGTTGTTGTTGTTTTAAATCAACTTTATTGAAGTAAAATTTACATGCAAGAAAATTCACTCATTTTGAATGTAAAGTTTGGTGAGTTTATTGCCTTTTCTAAAATTTCATATACATTGAATTATACATTATATAATCCATTGCATTTGGTTTCTCCTCATCAACATAGAACTTTTCTCCACTTTTTTTTTTTTTTTTTTTTTTTGCTGAGGAAGATTCACCCTGAGCTAACATCTGTGCCAATCTTCCTCTCTTTTGTAGATGGGTCACTGCCACAGTGTGGCTGATGAAATGTTGTAGGTCTGTGCCGAGGATGCAAACCTGCGAACCTGCACTGCCAAACAGAGCATGCCAAACTTAACCACTACACCATGGACTTGGCCCCTCAACACAGCATTTTTGAGGTTCATTCATATGGTGGGTATATCAGTAGTTTATTTCTTTTTTGCTCTTATTGCATTATAACACAAACTAGCTACCCATTCACCTGTCGGATGCTTGGGTTATTTCTAGGATTACATTATTATGAATAAAACTAATATGAAATCCATGTACAGGTCTTTATGTGGACATATATTTTCATCTATTGGTATATTCCTGTGAGTAGAATTTCTAAGTACAATGATAAGTAAATATTTAACTTTGTAGGAAGATGGCAAAGCATTTTATAAAGTGGTTTTGTTCCTGCCAGCTGTATGTAAGAGTCCTAGCTGCTCCAAATCCTTGCCAGCACTTGCTGTCTTCATTCTTCTTAATCTTAGTCATTTTAGTGAAAAAGTGAGTGGTATCTTATGTATTTAAATTTACATTTCCTGGTGACAAATGAGGTTGATTATTTTTGTATTTTTACTGGCTATTTGTGTCCCTTCATTTGTGAAGTATATGTTCAAAGTTTTTGTTCATTTTATTGATGTTAAAGCTTTATTTTTTCTAATATAAGCATGACAAATTATAAATCCCACCAAACAGTACTTTAACTTAATCTTACTGAATATTATCATTGTAAATTGTACGTTGAGTTGTCATTTTCATTTAATTCCAATTATTTGTAATTTATTTCAAAATTCTCCTTCTACTCATGAATTATACAGAAGTGTGTTGTTTACATTCCAAATATTTGAGAATTATTGGATATATTTCTGTTATTGATTTCTAATTTAATGTTGCTGTGATAGAGGACATACTATGATGTAAATCATATTAAATTTGTTGAGACACGTTTTATTTCCATGTATAAGGTCTATCTCTGTTAGTATTCCTTAGATTGTTTTTTGGGGGACTGTGAAGTGAAATATATGTGATATTGGATATATATATGACATATGGATATATATATTAGATAGATGTGATAAATGGATACATATATGATAAATAGATAAATGTGATTGACATATACATATATTTCTAAGATACTTAACTGATATTCTTTCTATTTCTTCTATAAATTGTTAATAGAAGAAAGTTGAAATTATGGAATTTTCTATTTATTCTTTAAGTTCTATAAATTTTTCTTCAGGTACTTTGAAGCTTGGTTAAATGCATACACATTTAGGATTTTCAGAGTCTGTTGATAAGGTGATTCCTTTATTACGATGAAATGCTTCTCTTTATCTTTGCAATATTTTTTTCTCCATCTTATATAATATTGGCACTATAGATTTCTTATGATTAATGTTTTCATAGTTTATCTTTTTTTCCAACCTTTTACTTTTAGCATTTTTTTAAATTTAAAGCTGGGTTACCTACAGAGAGCATAATGTTGGGTCTTATGATTTTATTCTCTCTGACAAGCTCTATCTTTCAATTAGAATGATTACTCCATCTATAGTTAATGTAATTGTCAATATATATGGGCTTTTATCTAACTTCTTGCTAGTTCTTTTCTGGTTTTCCATATTTTTTTTCCCTTTCTCTGTTTATCTGTTTTTCTTCTATGATTTGTTAGGTGGATCTGGAGCATTGCTGGGACAAGGACTACTTATTCTCCACTACTGGGGAAAGATTTCATGAATATTCTACCTAATATCCTATAAATTATGAGGATTTTTTTTCAGTCTGGTTGGTTGGAACAGGCACTATTCCTGGCCTTCCTGGATGGTGGCACTGTTCCCTTTAATACTTCCAGATGGTTCTTTCTCCAGGCTCTGGGTAGTTTCCTCCAACCCATGGGCTAATCAGTCTTTTGTTGAATACTTGCGGGGCCCCTCTGCAGATCTCTGGAGTTCTCTCTGTGTGCAGCTCCCTCCCCTTTGGTACTTTGTCTTGTGAACTCTAGTTGTTTTGATCTCTCTGCACTGTCACCTCCTTCTCCAGCTGGGTGCTCTCCCTGTACCTTGGCTTAGAAGCTCCCTCACAGCAGTCAAAGTGATAGAGCTCACCTTTTTTGCTTCCTAACTCTCAGGAATCGTTGTCCCTTACTACTTGACGTCCACTAATTTTTATTTTTTCAGCAGAAGGATAATTCTAGTCCCTGTTTCTCCATCTTGGTGAAAAGCAGAATTCGACAATTAAAATTTTAAAATAAAACAACTAAACATACCCATTTCAATCAAGGTCTCAATGGAAGTGGATGGCAACCAAATTAGAAAAATTTAAAGAATGTTTATTCAAAAGGATTATTTGCAGAGGTTTGGGGGCATATGCGGAGGCCACAATAAACAGCATGGCAAGCCTAGGCTAACAGCAGAAGAGCTATTACTAGCCCTAGTCCCTTTGGGCCCAGGACAAAAGGTGTTTATTAGAACCCGAAGGAGAGGATCAAGTTGAGAAGGATTCCTTGAGAGGACACATGACCTGAAGTGACTCTGAGGGGAGGGACCAAGGAAATATACTGACCTCGCTCTCTTCCATCCCTCCTTTCTTCTGCCTGTTGGCTGAATCTAAACCAGCAGCTGAAGGGCAAAGGAGAGTATGGAACAGTTTATATAGGTCAGCTTCTTAGAGCACAGAGCAAGGTGAAGTTGCAAAGGAAATGGAAGCTATTCAGCACAAGATACTTTTTGGCATTCCTCCATCCATGCAGTTTTATAAACCCTGATAATCATATTTGATTCTCTCCTGTCTCTCACCTCCCCATTTCAACTGGCCACTGATTCTGTAGATGATTCTTTTTTATCTTTTTCTTTTTTTTTTGGTGAGGAAGATTGGCCTTGAGCTAACAGCTGTGCCAATCTTCCTACATTTTGCATGTGGGATGCTGCCACATCATGCCTTGATGGCCAGTGTGTAGCTCTGCATCCAGGATCTGAACCAGTGAACCCCAGGCCGCTGAAGTGGAGCACACGAACTTTACCACTATGCCACTGGACTGGCCCCTAGATTCTATTTTTTAATATGCTACATATTTACTGCTTCCTCTCAACGTGCTACTGCCACTGTTTTAATTAATGTTGTCATCATGTTTCCTTGACCTTTGCCATAACTTGTAAATACTTTCCTGGCCTCCCAGTTTTAGTCCCTTCTCTTCAGTCCATCCGTTCTTTAGAGATAATGGGATTGCTATTTTCTTTTTAATTCAAATCTGATCACACCACTTCCCACCTTTATATTTTGTAATTGCTCAATCTTTTCAATGTAGATTTCAAGATGATCCATTTTCTGGCTTCTACCATTGTCACCATCTTAGGCCAGAGGAAGTAGTGATAAAATACAAAGTGTAAAGCTGGCTGTCTTTCATAAGTTTCTCCTGACAACTCTTGATTTCCTAATCATTAAATATCATGAGTCTTTTGTTACAGTTACTACTACATTATTTTTTCTCCACAGTGCTAAACTAGCTTCCTATCTCAACCAACTGATGCCTCTTTAACACTCATTAAATAAAGAATTACTGCTATTAATCTTTATATTATTTCTCTTAATAAAAGCCTGCTTTTTATGTAGGGCATACCTCGTATCAAATTCATACGTGAGCTAGTTTCTCCTTCTTAAAGTATTCAGGATCAATACTTAATTCACTTTATTGCCTGGTGAACCATCAATTAATTCAGTTTCTAATCCAAGTTTTATTTTATGTGCACAATGAAACACTTTATAGTATTTTAACATTTTAAAATCTTGGTTTCAGAGAATACATTGAGCCATTTTTTGTATCTCAAATAAATACACAGAAATGTTGTTCAAATGACATTTCATTTATCTAAATCAGTCTACAACCGTAGAAGTCTTTTGCTGTGTTGAGAAGGGAGCAGATAACTTGGTGAACAGTAATATAAAATTTGATGTGCACTTACAAGGCCCAGCTTCTTGTCATCGCTTCCAATTGTAGTTCCTCCTTCACTAAAATTTCATCCCTCATAATGTTACTCTCATCTTTATCTTACACTCCCTCAAAAGTTTCATCATTTCTAGACTGTCTGGGTCTTCACCTGATTCTACCACTTACTAACTCTTGACCTTGGACGGGTTCCTCTTTGGACCTCAGTTTCTCATCTGTAAAATTGAATAATAACTCTATATTTGGAAATTTTGTGAGGAATAACTGAGTCAACGTATTAAAAAGCTTAGAGCAGTGTTTGGAATATAGGAAGAATTCTACAAGTGTTATTATTGTTATGAAATCAAGTATAAAGGCTTAGTCTCTCCTCCTCTCTCAGGCCAGTTAACCTGATTTGTGCTATTGCTCCGCATTCGTTTACATCTTGTTGAGAACCTCACTCTCTCAATTGTCTTACTTTTCCTGGATCTTCCATTTCTCCATTGGTACCAGCTCTTTCTCATCAGCACTTAGACATCTTTGAATATTTGTTTGGCTGTAAACACACTTCCTTTAAGTCTTTACTTAAAAGTCCCTTTATCAGTGAGGTCTTCCCTGACCACCCCATTGAAAATTGCACCACCGCTCCTTGCTTCCTATCTCCCTTTCGTACTTCATTTTGCTCCATGACACTGAAAAGTATCCTATGTTTTGTTTACTTATTTGTTCATTTTCTCTCTCCTTCCACTCAAAATAAGTTCCATGGGGGCAAGTCCTTATGTCCATTTCTTTTTCATCACAATAGCTCAGTGCCTGATATGTAGTAGGCACTCAATAAATATTAATTGAATTAAGGAAGGGGAAAATCATAAACTAATCATTTGAAGACCTGATTGCTTTAACTATTGACCTATCTCTTGCCTATGCTTCACAGACCAACAGCTGCAAAGAGTCATCCATACTGAATTCTTTTCATTTCCCACTCATTTCTCATTCCCCAGCAAGCTGACCTCCACTTTCTCCATTTTATTTGAGTGACTGTTATCAATTAAGTTAAAATACATGTTAGCTCTAACCCATGACATGGAAACATTGGTTATGCATTTTGCTATTAACTTCAATTTCAAGTAAGGCAAGTTCAACCTATCTTGGAAGTTAGTTCTAAGATATCAAAAAGTTTTCACTGTAAGACAGATATCAAAGAAAGCACTTAATTAATAATGTGTTTCAGAGATTCAGATCTGATGCTTAGACGGAATGGGGAATGATAATGTGAGAAGAACAGAACAATAGAAAAAGTAGAGATCAACACAAGACATATATTTACAGGGGAAAAAATTGTAGATAATGTGCAGTATCAGTGGGTCTGGCAACAGGCAATCGACAGTGATTCAGACATTTAGTATTAGGAAGAGGCTGCCTCAGTACCTGGTATGGGCTTTAGGAGCAAAATCTTTGTGGGGAATGGGATAAATGAGCAGATATAACCCTAGAAAAAATGTGGAAACACTTCCATTTATACTCATGACAGGTTAGATGGTATTGAAACCCTCCAATGCTAAATAACTATTCAAACTACCTATTTTACATTATATATATTAATAACTCTTTAAAAGAGTTATCCAGCAACTGATGGAAGGTTCTGATCCTGAGAGTAAAGAAGAACACAAGTTTAACAGTGCATAATTCCCAGATTTATTTGTGAGAATTTTTTACAAACTGCAGCTACAGGAAATAGAACCCAAGAAAATAGCAAGGTTCTCTGGATGGAGAAGACAGAAATGTGGTTCAGAGATGCCAAGAGAGTTGGGGGCAGGTATCAGAGGCCTCAATTTTAGCCCTAAAAATCTATGTAAAATTTCCTCAGAGCTTTTGCTTTTGGATGGCATCCAAGCTGTGAACATACAGGTGGGTCTCTGGAAAAACTAGTAAAGAACAACTACCAAAGGCTAGAATGCAGAGATTCAAAGGCTGCACAATGGTGAAGAGATACAGATTGCAGTGTAGAACCTTCTGGAAGGCGCAGACCTTGACAAACACCCCAGGTTTTCAGTTGAAATGGAAGAAAGTTCACACTGTACAAATAAGGACTATAGCATAAAAGTAGGGACCATGCGGGGCTGGCCCCGTGGCCGAGTGGTTAAATTCGCGCGCTCTGGTGCAGGAGTCCCAGTGTTTCGTTGGTTCGAATCCTGGGCGTGGACATGGCACTGCTCATCAAGCCACGCTGAGGCAGTGTCCCACATGCCACAACTAGAAGGACCCACAACGAAGAATATACAACTATGTACTGGGGGGCTTTGGGGGAGAAAAAGGAAAAACATAAAATCTTAAAAAAAAAAAAAGTAGGGACCATGCTCTGAAGTATGTGAAAACCAAAAGTGCCTCTCCCTAATGAAGCTTGAAACTAACTCTGGACTTAATTAGTCTGATCTGATGATAATATAACCACATCCCAGAACAAAACTTAATACTATTTAATGGATATCAAAATAACAAAAACTCTTCAAGGTATTTTCCAAAATATCCAGCATATGATAAAAATCACTAGGGATATGAAGAAGTAGGGAAAAAAATGTCCAATTATGAAGAGGCAAAATAGACCCCAAAATGATCCAGATTTGGATTTAGCAGACAACATTTTCAAAGTAACCATGTATGTTGTAAATAGAAGAAACAAAGGGACAATTAAGGAAAATATGGACAAAACATATGGGATAGAAAAGTTCAACAGAGTTGAATAATAAAAATAAAATAGAAATTCTGGAACTAAAAATACAGTATCAGACATAAAGAATTCATAGGGTGGGATAAACTTCAGACTTGATACAGCAGAAGACAGGATTAATGAACTTGAAGATAGGGCAATAGAAAAACACTATAATGAAGCACAGAGAAAAAAATGTATGGAAAATAAAAATAGAACAAAGTATAAAAGACATGGGGATATAGTCATAAGAGACCTGGGGTATGCTCATAGGATCTAGGATTTAAGTAATTGAAATCCCAAAAGGAAAAGTGGAAAGGAATGGAATGGAAGCCATATTTGAAGAAACAATGCCAAAAGTGTCCAAGTCTGAAGGAAGAAATATATCAACTCACTGTTTCAAGATGTTCTACAAATCCATATCAAGTTAAAAGACACACACCCTCACACACAAGCAGCACATGTTCACATTGCTGAAAACCAACGATGAGAGCAAAATCTCAAAAGCGGCTAGAGGAAAAAGACTCAGTACTTCAAATAAGAGACAAAAGAAATTATGGATGCTGAAATTTACAGCATGACATCTTTAAAGTACTGGAGAAAAAAAGAAAAACTTTCAATCAAGTATTATATTATTTAGCAAAAATAGTCAACATAAATGAAGGTAAAATTCAGATATTTTCAGACCAAAACAAACAGGCAAACAAACAAAAAAGTTTAAAAATTTTATCATCAGCAGACCTAAAGATTACAGAGAATTGTAGATAGGATAGAAAGTCAATAAAAACATCATAACAGACAGGTTTTAATGAAATATTTCTCATTATATGAACTCAAGAATAAGTGTTATAATCAGATTCTACTTGTAGGCAAAATAATTTGGAAAATCTAGATAATAAATACTTTAAAAGAAGTTCTAGAAGAATTATGATGGTCTATATGGTTTCTTTGGTTATGACATAACATAATGGGAAAATTATTATTTACATAATGAACTCTTCTTCTTGGAGACCCAAAGTCTTTAGAGCCTGAAGAAGAATAACAAGAGACAAGGTGAACAGCAATGAGGCAATGTTTCAGGAATCCACAAGAAGCTCCTTGTTTATTTCCTCTGCATATTATGCTTCTGAATGTGTTTGTTATTGACAATAATAAAATATTTGAAAATCATTTTTCTATACTTGAAATAAATATTAGAATATGGGACCTGATAAATGTTTGTTAATATAATGAACTTTATAAATATGTTTGTACTCTCTTTTATTTTTTCAACTTCTTTAAAAGACATTAAGACTGTACAAAATAATCATTGAAATCATGTATGGTTGCATTTGTAACATATATAGACCATTCGTATAAAAGCAATAACAAAATGGTGGGGAAGAAATGGAGTTATCTAGGAGTAAAGTTTCTGTAACTTACTGCAACTAAATATAAATCTGAAAAACATTCTAAGTTAAGGTGCAGTTTGGAAGCCTTAGAGCAACCACTAAGAAAAATAACACAAAAGTATAACTAAAAAGTCGTAAAAAGAATTAAAATGTTCCACTAAAAAATACCCACGTCATACATAAGAAAGCAAAAAGGGAAGATTAGAGGAACAAAAGTTAGGAGACACATAGTAAATATAACACAAAATGGCAGACGTAAATCCAAACATAACAACATATGTTTTCATTAATAATAACGCTATAGGTTATTATTATAATAATAACGTTAAAGGTTAATAGATTAAGCATTCTGATCAAAAGGCAGAGAATGTCAAACTGGATAAAAGTAAAAAACAAAGACAAAAGAAGAACCAACTATATGCTTTGTACAAATAACACACTCACATTCAAAGAACGAAATAGGTTAAAAGTAAAAGAATAGAAAGGATATGCCAGCAAATCAGACCTGGAGCAACGGGTCTACAAAAATTTCTAGGATTATTGTATATTTTTGGAGAATATTTGAAAAAGTGCTGGGTTCTGACCCAGTGTGGACAGAGAGAGCAAGACAATGACATCAGCTGGCGGTCAAGGATACAGACTCCAGCGAGGGCTATCAGAGTACTCTGTGTAAGCACATCGAGGCCAACCAGGGGAGAGGTTATGCGATGGAAGGATTGTAGAACCTCAGCTGTGAACTTTAGAACTATCAAGATTCCAGTATCTGGGCTGAGGAGGAAGTGGGGCCAGCAAGTTTATAACATGAAAGCAGGAATTAGGCCCTCCTTGAAAAAGCTGGAAGATGGTCTCTCCTATTTGGTCGTCAGGGCAGGGAATCTAACATATCTTTGTTTCCTGAGGGCTTAGCTGAGTGATTGTCAAAGGGTATGGACCAGTAAATGTGAATGAACGATTGAAAAAATTAATAAAAGGAAAGGAATTAGTCACAAGCAATAGGACAGATATTTAGCTAATAGAATTTTGGTCCAAGTCAGGGTAGGATTAACATATGGATGATTTTAAGCTGGTCTACTGAGCTTCAAAATGAAAACACTTATTTTGGCTACTTAAAAATAGGATGATCAAGGCAGTGCTATCCTGGATTAGAGCGATAATAAAGAATAGGGCAAGGGCCCAGAGCCTGGAAGTTCATTTTAAATATAAACGGCCTTTCATAAATATTATACTATAAAGATCTTGTTTATTTGGTGGTGGGGAGAAGTGCTCAAGGGCACCTACTGATCAGTGTTCGTTGTATGCACGGGTGAGTATTATTTAGGAGGAAAAGATGTCACCATGTAATATAGAAAAATAGTCTTATGAAAAGTAAAGTACGTATAAATGTCGCATGTTAAATTGAAAGAGGGGAAAAACTTCAAAAGATAGAAAATGAGCAAATGATCCATATTCTGATGGAAGTTGTCATCATTAAGTAAGAGGATAGCTTTTTATTCTAGAAAAATTATAACATTTTGAACTATTTGAATCCTTACCTTCCTAGTCAAATATACTTGTTTTCATTACAACCAGCTGCATTTGAAGATTAACGTAATACTTTTTTAGAAAAAGTGTCATTCTATTAGTTTCTGCTATCATTTGTAATTTGCATTTAATTAATATATGTATAGTCATATATGCTTAATTAAAATATATAATTTAATTATTTCCATTGAATTAACATATCTACACATATATATACTTTACCTCTATAAAATACAATATTTCATAGAATTAACAACTATACAATGTCAAAATGGACCCTGTATGTGTGTACACACACAAAAACCACATTATTTATTAAAAATCTGTATTCAACTTTGTTTCTATGCAATTTTTTGTTGTGTTATATGCTAACTTAATGTTTCCTAATTGTTCTTAGATGTGAGCATTGTGGATAAAAGTAAGAAAATCATACTCACAAGGGTCTATTTCCCTTCCTTCAGCTGGCCCTCATGGCTGCAGGTCAATCTTTTCATCCATTTTTTGTTGGCTTCTTATCTCCTTCCCCATAGGAGATGCTGTAAACTTGATCCCTTCTCTTCCAGGCATCAGCTCACTGTTTCTTCTTTAATCCCAGAAGACGGCTTTCTTGGCAATTTATTTATAAAATTGAGCCATCCAGTGTGTCTCACATTTTTCTGTTTTTCCCTCAAAACATCTGTGTCCTCACACTCTTTGTACTGCCACGGAACATCCTGGTAGCTTTGCCCATTAATTCCACTCATCGTCCAGGCCACAGTTGACATTGCCCATGACTCTCCCAGGATAGGGCTGCATCCCTGAACCACCCTTCCTGCTTGGGAGTTATTTCCCACAGTGAATACCTTTCCTTTACGCTTCTGTCAGCTCCATTCAATTCAGTACACAATTAATTAGACAATTAAATAACCAACGTGTAAAATAAAAATGGAAATGACTAGTGAGGTCAAGTTCCAATGTTAGGGAATTTACTCTCTGATAAACTGAATAGTACCCATGCACAATGATTACCATGGAAGTAAGGTAAGGATTTTAGTGGCATACAGACCGAGTATAACGGGGGGCCCAAGGGACATAATGCCCCCAAACAAAGGTTTTCCCAGGTACATATTAATCACCAAAACTTTATTTCAAAATATCTTTAAAGACTGAGTAGGAAATCAATATCGGTGCCAATCAAGGTAGAAGGAACTGCAGGCACTGAGCTGTGATATCAGAAAAATTGCAGAGATTGCTTAGGAATAGTCGTGCAGGAAAAATAGAACGTAATGAAGTAAAAACTGTAGATGATGGCTAAAACATAACAGTTCCGGAATTGCAAAGAGGAGAGTTTTACCTAATTGAGAAGACAATGGACAGCCATTGAAGGTTTTATGCGAGGCTGACATAATTGGAGTATCACAGTATCACACACTCCCTCAAAGAGCGATGTTGAGGGTAGATTCGTGCTGAGAGCGACGGTGTGGGGCACAGGGCGCAGGCAGGACTCTATTTAGATTGTTCTTTAAAAGTGACCCTTCTCCGTGGAAGGCGGATGGGCACATGTGTAAGACTTTGGGATCTGGAACTGGTCTGTTGTTGCTCAACTCCTGACTCCGTTGTTTATTAGTTTGGTGACTTTAAGCAAATAATTAAATCTCCTCGAGGATCATTTTCCTCATCCGCAAAACAAAAACTAGAATAGTACCTGCTTTTTGGGTTTGTTGTGAGGAGTCCATAAGCTAAGTCATGAAAGGACCTTAGTGCACTGTTGGCACCTAGGAGTAAGTGAGCGCTCACTAAATAGAGCTATTATCATCACTAGTATTACCCAAAAGATGGAAGTAGAAGTGAGAATAGAAAGCTGAATGTGGACGTTAGAGCCCTTGTGGAGGTAAGTGAGGATTTTCCAACTTACCAAGCGGGTGTAGGGAACAGTCCGAGATGTCTCAGAGGGTGCGCTCTGGGTGAGTCGGAGACTGCATGAGCTATTAATCAACACATGCGAGTCACCCGGAGTTGCTGCTTTTGGAGCCGAAGTAATAAATTTGGGTTTGCTCATGCTGATTTCAAGGTACAAGTAGGTCACACAGGTAGAGCAGTTATTATGCAGCTGAAAATGCATTTTACAAATCAGGGATAGAAATATAAATCCTAGAATTGTGCAGACAGGCTGAAGTCTTGGAAAGGAAGAAAACCCCTAGCAGAATAAGTGATAGTTTCAGGAACGAGGGAATCACCCGAGCTCACCCGCCCCTGAGGCTGCCTTCTGAACTGGACTTGTCCCACAGGCTTCATCAGCCAAGCCTCTTGGATTCCCGGGGGTGGTGCCACCCTTGTCTGCCACAGCTGCTTTACTTTCTTCACTCATAATTCATTTTTCTCTTAGAAACTCAGCCTCCTGCATCTGTATGAGTGTGTCTCCATAAAGAAATGGAAGGAACTGAGGACACCTTTCTACTCTGTGCCTGATGATGCTGTGTCTGTGAGACAACTCGTTTGGGATTCGCTTACCCTCACCCTGACACTCAGACCCAATCCTAAAGAGTTAGACTGGAAAATCATTCACATGACAGTCACTATGATGTAGTCAGAACCTCTATTTTTTTTAAGATTGGCACCTGAGCTAACATCTGTTGCCAATCTTCTCTTTTCTTCTTCTTCTCCCCAGAGACCCCCAGTACACAGTTGTATATTCCAGTTGTGAGTGCTTCTGGTTGTGCTATGTGGGACGCCGCCTCAGCATGGCCTGATGAGCGGTGCCACGTCAGTGCTCAGGATCCGAACCAGGGAAACCTGTGGTTGCCGAAGCAGAGTGCACGAACTTAACCACTTGGCCCTGGGGTCAGCCCCTAGAACCTCTTTTTTTATGCTGGCTCTTTTCCAAGGGGAGTCTTTAGTCCATATTATAATTCTTAATCTATCAATTCAAATGGACCCCTGGGCACAGTGGAATTTTCTGTCTTTTTCTGTTTCCTATTCTTCACTCTTCTTTTTAGGAATGAGCTCCCAGATCCCTTCCTCACTCTCTGTAAAGGATGTATTTCTACATTTTAGCTGCCCCAAACTAAGGATTGTTGTTTTTCTATTCCCAAAGGTGCTTCCTCAGGA
This sequence comes from Equus przewalskii, assembly GCF_037783145.1. Lineage (NCBI taxonomy): Eukaryota > Metazoa > Chordata > Mammalia > Perissodactyla > Equidae > Equus > Equus przewalskii. The sequence continues at coordinate 55,987,836 of NC_091849.1, forward strand.
CAGGAAAGTCCTGTGCAGTGTGTGCAGCTCCTCTCTCCATCTAGTCCACTACCCTGGAAGTAGCCACTGGAACCATGTAGTTCCTTAAATTAGATATTGAACAAAATTACTCTAGAAGCTATACTTGAGACACTTTGTAATTGAGAAATTAGCAACATGGAGACCAGCGGCGAACTATCCTAGTGACTCTGCTGAGAGGCAAGGCAGTAATATGAGGCTAAAAGCCTTAAAATCAAAAAAGACACGAAAATTAAGAACATTTTGAGCTCTTGTATTTCTAAGAGATTTACATACCTATTTTTAAGTCAAATTTACCAAAAACAGAGATTTTACAAGTCCTATTGCTATCTTCTTGGAACAGTCACGGTTATCGCTTCTCGGCCTTTTGGCCAAGATCAAGTGTAAACAGTCATGGTTAAGAATTTTCCATATAGTCCATAAATTTGTTACTTTTGTTCTGTACAATTCCACTGAGCATTTTTGTGATATGTTGGTGTATTGTCAATCGCAATGTTCTTTTTATTTTTCAAAATATCAATTTGATTCATTGCCTTTCTAGCCCTAAAGTGAGGTATTTAATCCAAGGGTAGCACAGGGTCGTCTCTTTCCTTGGACATTATTGTTGTGCCTGAGGTGGGGGTCATCAACAACATAATGACTCCTCATGGGTTTACAAAGACCTGAAGCTCCACTCAAACTTCAACCTCAGACTGGAAACTCACGAGGGGAGACATGGCTAACCATTGTCAGTCTATCGCTTAGTTCACTTTGAAAAAGTGAAACTCTGTGCCTTTCCCGTGAGTACTGTTTGCTTGTCTTGAGATTTGAAGGAAAAAAGGAATAAAAAGAACAAGGAGAAGTGTGTCCAGATTCTGACTAAAGAACGCCCCAGGAGTAATGGAGTGAGTCACAGCATGTGACTGAGCATAAACACAGATACAGCCCTGGAATCCAAAAATGATTGATTTGGGTCTCTTTAAATTTTTCCTAGCCAGTCTGTTGAAATTGGGTAAAAGAACAATTATCTATTTATACTATGTATAGAAAATGCCAAAACATCTCGTTAAATAAGACTTTTAAGTAATTCCGTATGCTTTATTTTACCTTCATTGTAAAATGTTTCTTTTGTCTCCAAGGACATGATTAAATATTCTATACAGAAAGATGGCTTAATAAATGTTATAATACAGTGATTTACCTCTGATACCTACCATTATAGGAGATAATACAAATTTCAAAATTTTCTGTATTAATATTTTTATAATTTTGATATTCTACAAATATTTATTGAGTACCCATTCTATGCCCGCTACATACAAGGTGGGATGTACAATAGTGATGAACAAATCTCGATCCCTGCCTTCCCGGAGCTGTAGTCTAATGTGCTCTCCGTATGTGCATTTACTCTGCAGAGAGGGATCCGCGGAGGGAAGGCAGTTGGCTGTAGCAGTTAGTCCAGAGAAGCGTAATTGCACCCACAGATCAATCACAGTCTTCAGTATCAAGAAACACACTGTCCACCAGGGAAAACAATACATAATGGAAGTTGAATGAAACAACTTTTCAACAGGATTTTGCCATTTGCAAGGTGATTTTCAAATTATGACTTGAAAGGAAAGGAAAAGATTTGCACAGATGTATAGCTATGTATTGCTAACCATTAATGATTACTTATTCTCTGGTTTTGCTTCTGGATTTATTTTTAGTTATACTATTTTAATGTTTATAATCTAAAATTGTACCTCCAACCTCCTGAATGTGGTAATTAATTGCCTTCAATTCAATTTACTAAACATTTATTCAATGCTTCCCACGTGCCAGGCATGTGTATGGTGCTGAGACTACAGATATATCAGAAACAAGCATTCCACTTTTATGGAACTAACAATCTGATAGACACATGGCTTTTTATTTTTTTATTTTTATTTTTTTTTCAGAGGAAGATTAGCCCTGAGCTAACTACTGCCAGTCCTCCTCTTTTTTGCTGAGGAAGCCTGGCCCTGAGCTAACATCCATGCCCATCTTCCTCTACTTTATATGTGGGACGCCTACCACAGCATGGCGTGCCAAGTGGTGCCATGTCCACACCTGGGATCCAAACTGGCAAACCCTGGGCCGCGAGAAGCGGAACGTGCGCACTTAACCGCTGCGCCACAGGGCTGGCACCGTACATGGCTTTTTAAATGTCTCTAAGAGTTCTTGGTTTCAGTAATAAATATTTAGCCAATCCTAAAACCTAATGCTAAAATAAAATTTTAATTTATATTATTTAATGACCCAGTGAAAACAATAAATTCATACTGTTTGTTACAATTAGATTTGTAGGTAAAGAAAAAAGACCTATAGTGATAAATTATGGAAATCTAATTAATTTAGTCTACTTATTTCAGTAACAGATTTAGAAATTACTACAGCACCTATAAATTGTCATCTACTGATTGATTATAAGCTAATTATTAATGAAGCTTATAGTTGAGTGCTGAAATTTTCACTTACTTATACTCAACTGTGAAAGAGCAACAAAGGTTAAAAAACACATCCACGCTAATTGACTGATTACCTGAAGCGACCTTCTGAGGCTACCCCTAAACTTCAGTATGTCGTTGACAGTTCCGTAATCTCAGTTAGTTTTTTTAAGTTGCAGAAAGCCTGATATCAAGGCTGGATTTTGGCATTAGGACTCTATTTTCATGGTTTAAAGGTGACTATAACTGTGAGCTTTAAAAAAATTAAACAAAGCCTTAGGGAATTCCATTGTCTTGATAAGATTTTGATTATTTAATTGGCGCCTCTGAGCGTTGCCCTAGGGCACTTTTCCTTAGGTGATTGTCTAAATAGAATCCTAAGATATGAGAACAGAAAATGCCAGTTGCAGTGAAGGTATGGGGCTCTTGCCAGCCCAGTAGTGGATATGACACACATCTTCCTCTATTCCTGGTGTTCCTGCCACAGGGAATGGCTGTGCTTTGATGGACAGAGCACTGGATGTGTACTCAATAAGTTCTTGCTTATTTACTTAGTAAATTTTGACACATGAATTATCTTGACTTGCAACAATGTTAAAATAGTGTAATAGCGATTTTGCCTAGATTCCAGGGCTGTTGGAAAGACTAAGTGAACTCAGCTATGTAACTGCATGCGGTAATCTATCACGTGTAATACAAATGTAAGGCATTATTACTATTTCTTTTCTTGTGGAAACCCCATCATCACTTTGTAGCTAATGTTCACTTCATATTACATCATCTATATTCTCAGTACATTCCCCACAAAAATTAATGCAAATCTTTTACCAACAAAAGTTTCCATTACATTTATTCCCGTTCCTAACACCATGTATGATATATGTCAACAATAGGAGACTGGCAATGCAGTAAAATCTGTCAAGCCATAAGCTGGACCCTCTTCTGCATCTGAGATGGGTGCCAGAATCCCCAGCGCTGGGGCAGGGAGGTAACAAATGTACCTCTAAAGCCCCATCCCTGTCCCCATCACCACACCCCCTCCCCAGGGCCAGCCACTGCCCACTTGACTGTGATGATTTGCCTTTGGACCCCTTCTAGTCTCCTGGTATGACCAATATTGGTCCACAAATATATGGCAGAAGAAGATTCACTCCACATATGCCTGTGTATCATCTCTCTTTTGGAATTAGGAGCTGAGGAGTTAAATTACAAGGTAATTTTCTCTGATTCTAGTTAGCTCCTGTATTACATTACGCAAATTTCAGCCTTTCCAAACTCTTTAGATCCTGTTGAGATTACCTCTCTTTCCTAACTTGGGAAAGAGAAAGGCTATCTCACAATCCTTTCCACTCATCCACCAGGCAGTTGCTCCTTGACAGCTTATGCTCTGTCCTCCACCCCAAGTTGAGCCAAGGTGTCAGTGCTCATCGTCTGGTTCTCTCTCTCTCTCTCGTCTTCTTTTTTTCTTTGTTAATAGTCCACTTCTCCCTCTCAATGAAAGCTTGTGGTGCATCTTCAACCCTTTATTCTCCATATTGACAAACACCAAAGGAGTCTGTCACATTTTACCCAAGACACAAAGTTACTACAGAAAATTTCGTTGGAAAAGGGGATGAAGCAATTTCAAACACTGCTCTAAACATGACTTCTCCAGGGTACAAGAGAAAAGCACCTGAAGTTAAACTCCATAAAGATATCCCATTTCCTTGGGCAGAGGAGAGGAACAGACACTTTTCCAAAGAAGATATACAGATGGCCAATAGGTGTATGAAAACATGTTCAACATCACTAATCATCAGGGAAACACAAATCAAAACTATATTCAGATACACCCATCAGAATGGCTATAATCACCAAGACAAAAAATAGCAAATGTTGGAGAGGATGTGGAGACAAAGGAACATTCATACACTGCTGGTAGGAATGCAAACTGGTGCAGTCGCTATGGAAAACAGTATGGAGAGTTCTCAAAAAATTAAAAATAGAAATACCTTATGACACAGCTATCCCACTACTGGGTATTTATCCAAAGAACTTGAAATCAACAATTCGAAGAGACTTATGCACCCCTATGTTCATTGCAGCATTATTTGCGATAGCCAAACCATGGAAGCAACCCAAGTGCCCATCGACTGATGAATGGATAAAGAAGATGTGGTAAATATATACAATGGAATACTTCTCAGTCATGAAAAAAGACAAAATAATCCCATTTGCAACAACATGGATGAAACTTGAGGGTATTATGTTAAGCAAGATAAGCCAGACAGGGAAAGACAAACACTGCATAATTTCACTCACATGTGAAGATAAAAAAATACATGGACAAAGAGATCAGACTAGTGGTTACCAGAGGGAAAGGAGGTTGGAGCGTGGGCAGAAGGGGTAAAAGGATACATATATATAGTGACTGACAAATAATAATGTGCAACTGAAATTTCACAATGTTATAAACTATTATTACCTCAATAAAAATAAAAAAATATCCCGTTTCCTGTTCTTGCTACCTGTTCTCAATATGCAACTCTCCAACACTTCTTTTATCTGATCACTTTGGGAGGAAATTTTCTCTATTATCATAAGGGTAAACTTGCTGCGAAATCCATCCCTCTTTCTTTTTACTATGTGTCTTACTCAGTTTGGGCCACCATGACAAAAGACCATAGAATGGGTGGTTTAAACAACAAAAATTTATTTTCTCACAGTTCTGGAGTCTCAAAGTCCAAGATCAAGGTGCTGGGATGGTTGGATTCTAGTGAGGGCCCTTTCCTGGCTTGCAGACAGCTGCCTTCTTGCTGGGTCCTCACATGGCCTCTTCTCAGTGTGTGTACATGGAGAGATCTCTCTCTCTCCCTCTCTTATCTGATAAGCCCACCAATCCTATCAGATTAGTACCTCTATTTTATGACCTCATTTAGTCTCAATTATCTCCTAAATGTGCTATTTCCAGATGCAGTCACATTGGGGTTAGGGCTTCAATATATGAATCTGGGGACACGCTCAGTCCATAGCAGTATATTTCTTGTGATGTGTCCCATTCAGTTTTCATGTGGGTCCCAGTCTCCCAGAGGTTCCTGGGAGAGAGTGGGTAGTCTATCTCAAGGCTACTGTGAGGTTTCCACATCAGTGGATGCTACAGCTAATCGTTGCACAGATTTCTCTGTTTTTTTTTGTGCTCCGTGCCTGCCTTCTGACATGGTCTCCCTGTCTCTATCACCCTGTGTCTTTCTGTGTCTCTTTCTATGTCTGCCTCTGTCTTTACCTTTTTCAAACTCTCTCTGTATTTCTTACACACACACACACACACACACACACACAAATTCACATCTCTCAAGAACAAATATTAATTCCCAGAGCCAACAGATAAGCCAGGGGGCACAAATTCAAATGCTGCCAGGGCCAGGTAGGTAAGTAAATATAGAATAAAAGAGATAACATGTGAAATTTTAGGATATGGCAAACTGGAGAATGTATGCCTATCTAACTACATCAAATTCAAATGCTCTGTACACAGAAACAGTGTCATCTGGCTGAATTCAGTATGTTAATTGCTGCTTTGGGACCCTTGGTCTAAACACATTAAAAGGAGGAGAAATATCTTCTTAACTAGCATACAATTGATGAGGCTTCCTTATTCACAGCGGGTTTTGCACCTGCTATTATAATGGAGAAGAGTGTTCTTTCCCTATCTCACCTCCCCCTGCACTCCTTTCAGTTGCACCCTTCTGGCCTATGGAAATACTACACGAGACTCTTGCTTCCTTGGGTTCATCCTGACGCCGTCAAAGTGGAAATGTGCACTTATAAGTGTTCTGGTATATTTCCACCCAAGGACCATTCTCTATCCAGTCTCAGTCCGGAGTAGGGCTGGGTTGGTTTTCTTATTTCCACAGGAATCCCTATCTACTTAAAAAAACACAAAGGAAGTCAACCAATAGTCTTGGTCTATTGAAAATTATTTTTCAGAAGGAAAGGACTGAGATGACACTGTGGCGTCCCTTCTGGTCAGCAGCAAACACCATATCAATCGCTCCCCTGGCTCCCAGCCAGACATAGCTTACCTACAGGCTCTTTGGATTGGAGAGCAAATCTATTCCTTCTTCCTTTCTAGAGAGGAACTTGGAGGAGCACCCTCCATAGAGCAGAATAATTTCTCCTGGACTCTGTGCCTAAGACTTCAACTTCTGGTTTTCATGTACCGTGTTCTATAAACATGATTTCAGTTCGCTAAGCGACCCCCCTCATGCCTCCACTGCAACCCCTGCACACTCACACACACAGGCACGAGCCTGCCCCTAGCACTGGAGGGTCTGGAGCAAGAGGACAAAGGGAGGTTACATACCAAATGTTTAAATATGTATTTATAAGTGAAATTAAAAATGTTAAATAAATGTGTCATATCCTCCTGCTTTCATAACAACTTGCAAGTCCATGTTCAAATTTAAAATTCCTGAACATTTCAAAATTTGCTGTTGGCACTGTGGGGAGCATTACTCCCCTCTACACTGCACCCTAATTCATGTTTTTGTCACCTCCTAGCTCTATCCTGAATATGAGAGACCCCACATACGTATGTGTGGCCATTTTGATAGGTAACAATACATTTTAGCCTCAGTTTCTTTAGGTATAAAATTGGACCTGTAATACTGATGGGATAGGATTGTTCAGAAGCTTAAATTAGACAGAGTGTTTTAAGTATTGGGTCTTGTACATAATAGGCTCTCAATCAATGGTCATTTCCCCTTGTAAACAATGTAGTCACTATGGCCTATAAACTTGTGGTTGTGTAATTTTCATTTCTCATTCATTACTGTTTCATGTCACAATGGAAGAGATGGAAACATGGATGATGAATGGGTTTCAGCCCACATGGGGGTCCTGCCCTTTTTGCATTAGACATGTTATAATGAAAATGCTTCATGTCCAAGTACAAAGAGACTTTTTACACTAATTAAAAACTACAACTGCAGACCCATATGGGAACCTATACCTTTTTTTCCTAATCCCCCAGACACTAATCTGCTTTCCCCTGAAAAGTAGAAAGAGAGGAAGAGGGAGGAGATTGAAACGGGAGCAGGGATGATAAAGACCGGGGCCCAGGGGTGTACGCGGAGAACTTTTTAAGTTATAAGAAGGAAACAGCCACATCAAGCCCAAGATGTGGGACTCTTGTCTTTACCCTTCGTTTCCCTAGGAAAGCTGAGGTTTGGTATTGCCAATAGAGAAAGTCACATGTCATGGGATGGCTGGGAAGGTAAATTCCAACAGCTCTTCAGAACCTGCTGATAATCCCAGCTGTCAGGCAGGCAGCTACTGAGGTGAGAGTCAGAAGGAAGGGAGGGGAAGCCTGCAGGTTAGCTTCCAGAGGGCCTACTGGATCTTCTGAGATCCGGCCTTGCCTCCCCCTCCAACTGCAGTTTATATCACTCTAATCCAGCCGGCAGGCTTTCCTTCTGTTTCTTCCCAAGGGCTTTTTATTTCTTTAAAAAAAAAACAACAGCTTTGTTGAGATATAATTCACATGCCACATAATTCACTCATTTAAAGTGTATAGTTCCATGGTTTTTAGTATATTCACAGATATGTGAAATCATAACCACAGTCAATTTTAGATATTTTTATCACTTCAAAAAAAAACCCTGTCCCCTTTTGCTATCACTCCACTAGCCTCCCGTCCCACACCCCCAGCCTGAAGCAACCACTAATCCACTTTCCATCTCCGTATATTTTCTTATTCCGGATTTCCACATGAATGAAATCATATGTTCTCTTTTGTGACTGGCTTCTTTCACCACAGTGTTTTCAAGTTTCATCTATGTGACAGCATGTGTCAGTACTTCATCCCTTTTTATGGCCAAGTAATATTCTATTGTATGGATATACCACGTTTGGTTTATATATTTGTCGGTTCATGGATATTTGGGTTGTTTCTACCTTTTGGCTATTATGAATAATGCTGCTATGAATATTTGTGGACAAGTTTTTGTGTGGACATGTTTTCATTTCTCTTGGGTACATGCCTAGGAGTGGAATTGCTGTATCATATGGTAACTACATGTTTAATTGTTTGAGGAACTGTCAATCTGTTTTCCAAAGTAGCTGCACCATTTTGCATTCCTGTGAGCAGTGTGTGAGGGTTCCAACCTCTCCACATCCTTGCCAACAATTGTTATTATCTGGTTTTTTGATTATGGCCATCCTACTGTATGTAAAGTGGCATCTCATTGTGGTTTTGATTTACATTTCCTTGATGACTAATGGTGTCAAGCATCTTTGCATGTGCTTGTTGACTGTTTGTAGATCATCTTTGGAGAAATGCCTATTGAAATCCTTTGTCCATTTTTAATTGTTTTGCTTGTCTTTTCATTACTGAGTCGTTAGAGTTCTTTGTATATTCCACATGCAAGTCCCTTACCAGATATATGGTTTGCAAATATTTTCTCCCATTCTGTATGTTGTGTTTTGACATTCTTGATGGTGCCCTTTGAAGCACAAAAGTTTTAATTTTGAAGAAGTCCAATCTATCTATTTTTTCTCATTTATTGTTTATACTTGTGATGTTATGTCTAGGAATCCTTTGCTGAATCCAAAGTCAAGCAAATTTATCCCTATGTTTTCTTCTAAGAGCTTTATAATTTAGTTTTTAATTATTTGTTAAATAATTATTTCTGCCTAGGATACTCTTCACTTGGCTCTTAGAGTGGCGAGCTCTTTCATTTTTCAATAATAAAAGTCTTGTCTCAAAAGTCATGTCTTCAGAAAGGTCTGTGCTGACCACTCTATCTAATATTGACTTTCCTCTCCACATATTTCTCTATCACAGTACCACAATTATTTCCTTCATAGTGGCTTCCACAATCAGAAATGATACCATTTTATTTACTTATTCATTTGTTTATTTGCTTACTTACTGTCTGTTTCTACCCACTAGAATATAGTCTCCCATAGTGCTGTGTTAATAGTGCTGGTGCTTGTTAGGTGATCGATAAATAATACACTAATGATGGCGAGCGATAAGAAGGAAAATCCCTACAGGGTCGCAGATCAGAGACAGGAGGAAATTCCCAGTGAGTCTGCTAGTGAGTGAGTCTGTGGCTTATTTTGAGGTATTCATCTACTAACCAGATATTTAAATGATGGATTCTATCTGTATTCACGGGTCAAGGTGAGACGTCGGGGTCAGTATCCAAACACAAGGTCAGGAAAAAAGAAATACGTAAGTAGCAGAGATCAAGATACAACAGGTCTACATTTCCTTAGATTAATTTTCTAAGAGTTGAAAAAAAATTAAGCTGATTGGAAAGCTAAAAGTTGATACCGGAAAATGAGGCTGATATTTAAAGATCACCTTGAGACTATTGATCTAGTCACAAAAGGTCAGCTATTTGAATACACAAGTGATTTACACAAATTAAGCTCATTTAAATGCATCACAACCTGAAATAATTTCTACATTTTAATGTGTATGTCACTAGAATTTTAATTTAAAAAATAAACTATAATGAAACTGATCTTTGAATACCAAATCTTTTATTTTTTCTGAGAACTTAGGAAATTTTATAGCTTTCAGGAAGGTGACTTTAAGTACTTTACTTTGATCTTCTGCCACAAAATTATACCATTCCATAAAGACTGTCAATCTCTGGGTCCATCATCCTTGAAATTTGGAATTATTCTTTATTATATTTTATTGCATCCTACCTGTACATCTGTCCAGCCAGTATCAATTTAGATATGATGCTTTCCTGATGTTTCCACCCAAACATTTTCAGAATCATTTTTCGCTGTACTGCAACAATGACCAGCCTAGGCTGTAATATCACTTGAATTACTGTATATTTCAGCCAGTATTTCTGTCTCTGGATTTTCTTCACTGCAGTCTCTTCTTCTCACTCTCTCCTGAAACATCTTTCAGAAACGTCATTTCATTTCTTTATCCCCTCATCAAAGACCTAGCCCAGCTCTTCTAGGTGTTGGAATTTAAATCCACCCCCTTGGATAGCATCTGAAGCTCTCTCATGAACTAAGTCCGGTTTCTCTCTCTGCTAATAAAGATAATGACTTTACTATCTGTAGGACTTGCCAGCACCAGTCCCCTTTGCCCATTCTATTTCCTCAATCTGGAATACTCCTCTCCTTTCCTCTATTAATCTAAAACCCACTTTGTCTTTGTTGGGTTTTGCCAGTTCAGGCCTTCCCCGGCCTCAGCCCTTATCAGTTCTGCACAGCTGGGACCAGGGGTATCTTAATCTAAAGGCTCAGCCTGAAGAGTCAATCCTAGAAAGAATTAAAAGGTTTTTAAAGGAATATCATCAGTTTCAAAATAGCATAAAAAAAAAGAATAGGAGACATTTAACCATGTTTCTACATGGAAGAGAAGGAACTAGAAAAGAAAGCAATTAAGCTTATAGGCAAGAAAGAGGAGGATTCAGAACAAAGTGTATTAGATGAGACAGAAGCCATGAGGAACTGGCGAGGTGGTGGTGGTGGTGGTAGTATTTAACAGTGATAGGAAGGCAAGACACATTTTGCCACTGTGGTAAAAGGAAAGAAGACTGTGTGTGTTTAAATTAAGAGAGGCATTGAGGTTGTGAGAAAGTTACACAAACTCTTGTCAAAGTTGTACAGTTTAGAAGCCCTGATGTGAGAAATACGCAAAGAATTAAAGTGGAGAAGATGATGAGTATCAGGCTGAAATGAAAAATATTGTTAGGGTGGTGTCAGCTCCTGGAGGATCTCTGAAATTAAGTTTGTTGCATTGATTATGGAGACAGACAAACCTGTATTTTACTCTGATTATTGACTCTGTGGTCTTACACAAGCTAAGTCACTGTCCAAGCCTCAGTGTCCTCATCTGTTGATTGAGTCTTCGTGAGGACTAAGTCAAGTAATGTATGAGACGTACTTGGCACAATGTTTGGCATGTGGTAAATACACAATGGATTTTGCTGTTATTATAAATCAGACAATTATCTGAAATGCTAACAATTCTCTGGCACATTCGCAGAGTCATTTTGATGAGATCTGGAGGAACCCAGAGAACATAATTAAAAACATATCAAAGAAAAAATTTCCAACTTGGCAAGATATGGACAAATAAGAAAGGTACATTCTTCAGTTTATACTCTTGCAGTAATATCTAAAACTGACTCAAGGCTCTTCATTCTAATTACCATTTCCTCATAATTATATGTATAGGATCCTTCCAGTTATAATATTGTTTGTCAGAGACAGTCTTTGTTGAAATTCAGAGAAATTGTTTGTGGAAATGTTTGGTGAAATTCTAAATTTCTTGAATTAAAAAGGAAAAATGTGTGCAAGATATATTCATGACCAATGGCTCTTGGATACTATATCAAACCAAGAAACAGGATGAATTTTTAAAGTAAATGGCTTGGAAATTTTATCATATTGAGGTACTGTGAATCAATATAGAGCATGGGAATTGCCAACAAGACTATCAGTAAAATGAAATTAATAGTTTATGTCTCAGAGAGAGGAACACTACAAGTTGACAAATCAGTTCTGGGAATTATCTAAATGCTGAAAGCAGTGCACTAAGGCTCAAAATTAGTTCTAATGTTACCAAAATCTCTGCAGTAAGATGCATCCATTTGTTCAACAGGAATGGAGTAAACAGATGTGTCTGACAGCAGCATGCAGTAGGAATTGGGTGGGAGAGACTCTACAGTCAGGAGCCTCAATCAGGAAGCCGTACTCTAGGCTGAAATAATGAAGCCTCAGATGTCTAGGAGAAAATTACTTCATTTTTTTAACATTTGGAAAATCTCTCTCTCCAGCTGTTCAGTGTTGATTCTGGCCCTGAGAGTCTACCAAAGCTAATAAGGAAACCGGTGTGTTTGCTTGTGAGAAATTAAAGTGAATATTTTTTAATGATACAGGTTTTCTTTTGACAAGGAAGTAGATTGACAGTGAGGATGATGTATTGAACACGGTCACACAACCTAGGAGCGTGTCTGCACATCTCTTGTGCACCTGTTTGTAACTTGTCCACCCCACTTGTTTGTTTGTCCAAAAAGGCAAATAATAGGAAATACAGTTGATTTAAGTTTACTTTAGAAGGAAAAAACAAAAAAACTAGCACCAGTGTCTTCCTTCCTGTGAACACAAATTTAACCCACAGTCTGTGTGTGATAGTTAGTTTTATGTGTCATCTTGGTATAGTATCCAATTACACAGCTGAACACTAGTCTATGCATTGCTAGGAAGGTACTTTGTAATAGTGGCTAACATCTAAAGTCAGCTGACGTCAAGTAAAGGTTATCCTTGATAATGTGGGTGGGCCTCGTCCAATCAGTTGAAAAGGTTTAAAAGCAACTACTAAGGTTTTTCCAAAGACGAAATTCTACCTCGAGATGGTAGCATCAACTCCTGCCCAAGACTTTCTAGCCTTCTGGCCTGCCCTAGTTAAGACTTGCCAGCCCTCATAAACACATGAGCCAATTCCTTGAACTAACACTCTCTCTCATTAAGTATATGTATATGTATGTGAATGTGTATATATATATATATGTATATGTAAATGTATATCCTACTAGTTCTGTTTCCCTTGGGAGTCCTGCGTGACACATCACGTAATATTCTAAAGTTATCATACTGTACAATACATATCATGAAGAAAAAATTTCGCCATCAAGAAAATATTTACAATGAATAAACAAATGGAAGAAAATGTAAATCTTCCTTACAGAAGAATTCTAAATCATATGTAGAAATACACGCCCCTCCAGGAGGGTGGGCTGGACTCAATGATTTGTTTTCAAAGAGCTAACTAGGGAAAGGGAGAAACAGTAGTTTACTGGGGAGAAGCCTAGCAAACACAACCTTAGCCAAGTGATGAACTGAGCATCATCTGTGATGTCGTGTGGACAGCGTGATGTGACAAGAAAAGCACCATTTCTGTGTTATTCTTCCCCTAAAGCCTATAACCCCGGGCTGAGCATAAGAAAAACATCCAATAAACCCAGACTGGGGGACAATCTACGGAATATGTGGACAGGACTCCTCAACACTGCCAAAGCTTTGCAAAACAAGGTAAGACTGAGACAACGTCACAGACAGAGGAGGGTGGGGAGATGCAACAATTAAATGCAGTGTGGTACTCTGAATTGAATGCTGAAAAAGAAAGAGGACATCAATGGAAAAACTGGTGAAATCCAAATAAAGTCTGATGTTTATTTAATGGTAATGTACCAATATCGTTTCGTAGTTCTGAAAACTGTACCATAGTAATGTCAGATGTTAAAATGTGGAGTCCTGGGGGGCTGGCCCCGTGGCTGAGTGGTTGGGTTTGCGCGCTCCGCTGCAGGCGGCCCAGTGTTTCATTGGTTCGAATCCTGGGCGCGGACATGGCACTGCTCATCAAACCACGCTGAGGCAGCGTCCCACATGCCACAACTAGAAGGACCCACAACGAAGAATATACAACTATGTACCGGAGGGCTTTGGGGAGAAAAAGGAAAAAATAAAATCTTAAAAAAAAAAAAAAATGTGGAGTCCTGGATGCTAGGTATGAGGGAATTGTATATATACCAAGAAAAATCATATATTTTTACCATTTTGCAACTTTTCTGCAAGTCAAAAATTATCCTCAAATAAAAATTTACTTTAAAAAGAGAAAATACTTAAGTTCACTATTTACTAAGTCATGACAATATATAATACATTTGAGAAGCGTTTCTGACATAAATGTTTTGAAAAAATTTCAGTGGTTAAAATATTTTTATTCAGTAAGAAAAACACAACACTAGTAATTTAATAATCACAAAAGTTACATTATGTGTACAGAGAGAAAGACCTTCATATAAAAGCCAGATTTGACGTTAGCTGAATCATAATTCCTCAAATTTTAGAAGAAAAATTCTACAGACACTAAAATCAGGGAGAAGAATACAATATGATATATATTATGACTTTTCCCCTCTCATTTCAGCTCAATTCACTCTAGAAAAGAAGTTCTAAATTGAAGTTTTATGGCTGATCATGTAAATTCTGTTATATTATTCCACAATAATACAAAAATGATATATAAACAAACCTGATATTTTTGACATATTTGTGCTAAATTTTGGTTACGAAATATTAGAAATAAATATCTTTCTTGATATCAAAAGCAGGTTATTTGAAATAAAGCAAGAAAAACATAAAATTTAATAAAATATTCTGTACATTTACATCACTGATATTTCAACATGCATTGGGGAAACATTATGTTCAACAAAGGAACTAAAAATTTGAAATCTTTTCATTTTTCTCATATCTTTATAAGACAGTAACAAAAATAAATTTTTCTTAAAAATAATATTTACCTAGCTCAGTTCACTTTACATTTGACTCATAATATTACGAAAAATGTCTAGAAATAGTATGGAAACAAATAACACCATGACAAATCATTTCTATTTGTCTCCTAAATTCACTAAGACCAGATTTCACTGCCTGTCCTTTCTTGTGACAGACTTTACTTGTTCTCTAATTAATATCTTATGTCTGCTGGTTTTGTTCAGGGCGATATGCCTAATGAGAATGCTTACATCTCTAGACTCCCTGGCAGTTAGGGGTGGATATGAGACTTAGCTATGTGCAACAAGATGTAAACAGACGTCTACTGAGAAGGGGCTTCTAAGAACACACAGCTTCTCTAATAAAGAGGAAAGTCTTCGTTAGCATGTATCTTTGGCTGTTTGCACTTTTCCCTTTTCATCCTGCCTGGGACTTAGAACCAAGTCCTGGAAGCAGACCAGTCATCCTGAAAACACTGGAACAAAGTGCACATGTCTAGGAAAGCAGAAGCAGCAGATTGAATAAATCAGAATCCTTGCTTATTTACTTAAGCAGTTAAATTGGCTTTGCAAAATCTGCTTGCAGATTTCTTATAATTGATAAATATAAACCACTATTTTGTCAAGACACTATTGTTAAGTTCTGTTGCATGCAAATTCCATCATCCTGTATACTATCTTCTGTGCCAGAAATTTATTATAGATCACTATTAGATTGAAGAGTTTGCTCGCTCCTAGATTGAAACTATAGCCCATATGGCTATTGAATCTCTTGATCGTCCAGAAGGCGGGGAAAAGTGTAGCATCTTTCAATGTAGTTGATTAGAGAACTATAGTGACAATCCTCTTCCAACGCCCATCCCCACCACCAGCACCATTTCAATGCTCTCTCTTGGTTAAAGGATGATTTGATTTCACATGGAGAAATTTTTCAAAATTATCACCTACATCTTAACAGTGTGTATTTGTTGGTATATGTGGGTGCATTTTATGTCTCCATTCTATAATGTTGTCATTATCCATTCTTTATTTAGTTTTTTCTTTACGTAACATTCTTACATTTGGATAGCTTTCCTATACCTATATAATTTTATGCAGTGACAACCTTTGCATATCTTCTGATAAAACATAGATTTTTATTTATTAGTCATTCTTTCTTCTTAAGTATTTTATATATTGTTAGGAAGAAGTTATAGAGTGTATTCTATTCTCCTTTTTACCTAATGTTACATATTTCCATGTTGGTTGTTTAGGATGATGTTTTCTTGAATATAGCAAAAAGTGGCATAAATGAGATGAAAATCTTTCGTGTTAAGAAAGCCTAGATTTAAGCAGCTCAAGTATGTTATTATGGCTTCATGTTGTCATCAGAGACTGTAGTAAATTCTGTGTAGTTGACAGTCTCCGTAAGAAGAGAATTTAACCCTACCCACAGAGAAGTCTGACCTATTCCTTTGGCTCCTGGCAGGTAATTTCTAAGCCCCTAGAATACTCTATCTGATAAAAATGTCTTTGTTTACTTCAGGGCCTTGGACCAGTCATATGCAACAACGAGATTTGGGGTGAGAGCTTTGTGCCACAGCAAAAATGTGATTTCGATTGGGGCACTTGGGCCGGATCAGATAGTGGCAAAGTGATTTAGGATGGAGGCTTTGGGTCACATGGTATCAGTGGACTTATAGGGGAGCTGGCGACTAAAGTCAGCCACGTGGGTGTTCAACAAGGTTTACGTCATTGAGTCCCTATAGACTCTGGACACCAAGGCTCCGGTGAACTTCCTGGTTGACAATACTCTGTGCATACTGTCACACATCGTTGCTGGGAAATTACCATTGTCTACCATTCCATCAGGAGAGGATAAAAAACTGGAAGCTGGAAGCTACATGCTCTGTATTTGGAACTCTCCTGGACTCTGTCCTGTGTGCATCTTCCCTTGGCTGACTTTAATCTGTATCCTTTAACTATGAGCTTTCGGTAAGGTCTGTGAGTCTTTCTAGCAAATTATCAAACCTAAATATGGTCTTGGAGACTCCTGAATTTGCAATGGGTGTCAGAAGGAAGGGTGTTCTTGTGGAATGTTTCCCCTAACTTGGCACTCACCCAACTTCTGTTTTTTGCTCTATCCAAGTGTAATTGCTTTTATTTTCTAGGTTTCTTAATAGCCCAAGATGGTTGCTGGAATTGCAGATACTATATCATCATTGAAGACTGAAAGAAGCATAAAAGGTAAAATTGCAAGTAGCTGCCCCTCCTAGCTTAGTAAACTTGCTCTAAGCAGCCTTCCCAGAAGTTTGAAACGCATCTCTGGTTACAACATTTTGGCTGGGACTTAATCACATGGCCACATTTAACTTCAGTGGAATTTGGGAAGTCTTTTGATTCTGTGACAGTTTACCCAGTAAAAAATCAAAATTATGCTACTTAAAGAGAGAGCATGAAATTTGGATTAGACAACTACTGGTATCTGGCACATGATTCATAAGTTGTATACTTGATATCAAATAAGCAATACATGTAAATAAACTTTTCGGGAAATAAAAATTCTTTTTAATATCATTTTGATTATGGAAATAAAATATTTGAATATTGGACAGCTGGTTTTAAAAATCAATTATGTGAAAGTACCCCCCCAAAATAAAAACATAATATCCACATGGACTCATCCATAAATCATCACAGCATTATTCGTAATAGCCAAAACCTTGAAACATTTCAAATGTCTGCCTACTGGTAAATAGATGTTTTTAAAATATGGTAAATCCACACAATGGAATATTACTCGTCAATTGTAAAGATAGGTACTGTAACATAGACAGATCTCAAATCACTATGCTAAGTGAAAGAAGCTAGACTAAAAAGACCACATAGCGAATGATTTCATTGATATAAAATGCCCAAAAAGGCAAAAATTTAGAGACAGAAAGCAAAAAGCAGACTGCGAAAGGGAATAAGGAGACTTTTTGGGATAATGGACATATCCAAAAATTGGATTGTGATAATGACTAAACAACTAAATAAATTTACTAAAAATCTTTGAATTGTATTCTTACAATGAATGCACTTACAGTATGTGAATGTTTACCTCAATAAAACTAAAAATAAATGTCACATGAATTTCCAGGGAAGATGTGTGAAGGAGCTGCCCTGGCCAAATTCTAGCTCTGTAAAAGCAAGGGTTTTGCCGTAGTCTTATGCAGTGATTCCTAAGTGCAGCCTGAGGACCCTTCACTACTGGAATTATATAACGAAGTTTTGTTAAAGGTTCTTGCACCCCACCCCAGCATCCTAGGTTGGAGCCAGATAATTTTCATTTTAATGAGTTCTTTGAGTGATTATTTTTCACACTAACATTTGAGAGCCCCAGGTCAAAAGGAATAGGGAATTCAGGTTAACGATATAGTACATTAAGATTTGGGTCAGAGATAGACGGAGAGTGGCATATTTTTATGCAACACTAAGATTTCATTTTTACAGCATGATGCCATGATTTGCTTCAAACATTTCAAGAAAATCATACATTTGTTCAATGTAATAGAAATAAATTTCTTTCAAGTTTCAAAACCAAAATACCCTATGAAATAATACAAACCTACAGCGTTTGGTAAAGGTCTCAGAGATAACATATATATATATATTTTTTTTTGCTGAGGAGGATTTGCCTTGAGCTAACATCCATTGCCAATCTTCCCCTATTTTTTGTATATGAGGTGCCACCCCAGCATGGCCACTGACAAGTCAGTGGTGTGGGTCCGTGCCTGGGAACCAAACCTGGGCCGCCAATGCAGACTGTGCAGAACTTAACCACTATACAAGCGGGGTTGGCTCATAATAAATATTTTTGATTCATCAAAGAAAGGATCGAGAAAAGGAAGGAAGAAATTTTGGGTGGGACTGGGTAGGATTTAATTATAATAAATCAAAGGCAAATTGCTTAAGTTGTTGACATAGTTCTCTAAGTGTTAGAAATATAATTTGAAGATTCTCAAGGTAGAAAAACAAGGTAAGGACAATACAAATTAATACTAATTTTGTCTGAGCTCAAGGGAGAAATATGACATAGGGTAGTTTCAGAATAGAAAGTTAATTTAATGGAGGTTAAGAAGTCATAGGATTGACGTTGTCTTCGTACTAAGTACATCAGCTCCTTCAGAAAGCAGAAAAGGTACATCCATTTTCAGAGAGAAAATTGCTAGTTCAAAGAAGGAAGGGAGAACAGATTAAAAAATATAATAACCATAATCTATCCTGAATGACTGAATTGACAATGGTAATTTAGAAAGTGATAAAAATTAGGGTAGAGAGTTAAAGAGCTTTGGGGAGCAAAAATAATTATTTCTCAAAGAAAATCAGAGACAGGTCGGGTTATTTTTTTCCATAGAAAACTCCACATCATTCTGGAGAGTGGAGCAAATGACCAGCAATTCCTTAGAATTGAAAACTCATCACTTAAAAAGTTCTTTGCTTGAAAATGCAAGTAGTGAAAGGTTAATTATTACCCCAAAATGATACAGAGAAACTTCAAGTGTTCAGCCAACGCACCTAAAATTATATAGATTCTGATACTTGGTAACAATAAGAACTTGGACAAGTAAGTTTCTTTATTTTTATTTCTTCGTTCTTTAAAATGGGGCTGGTAATGCTATCTAATTCAAATGATTTTGGGGGGATAAATTGGATGACAGATGGAAAGTACTTGGCACAATGTCTGGGACATAAGAAATGTTACTATATATTACATTCATATCATAATATATTTTAATATAATATAATTAATATATAAATATTATATATAATATATAATTTTATACATGTTTATTATATATTATACATCATATATAATGTAATAATTATATGTTATATATTATATTATAGTCTAGATACTATATTATATGATATGTCATTATCATTATACTTACTATAAACATTGTTCTAAAAGGTCAGATTTGTCTTTTAAGATGTCTAACTCAAAAGAAAAAGCAACCCATAGTTTTATTCATCAAATTCTAAGGCATTAGAAATACTGTTCATTCCTTTGATGCCAGTTTGAGAATGGTTTATCCTTCAGCAGCCCTGAGCTGTCAGCAGTTTCCAGCACTGCTGATTTCCATGTCTCTCTGCTTGTAATCACACTTTCTCCTCTGCTTGGAATTTCCGTTTCTTCCTCCCTCTTCCCTCTCCTCTAACTGCCTGGCTTTACCTCAGGTTTTTTTTACAACTTTCAGTTCTGCCTGAAAGCCTTGCTAGCACAGGCTAAGTGCTCCTCTTCAGGGCTCCTATAAAAAATTTTTGTGTAAAATACCACTGTTTCATTGCGCTTTTTTATAACACTGTTTATGTTAGCCAGTCTTTTTAAAACAGAGGCTGCTGTCACGTCTTCAGGTAACATTGCTCAGAATAGAGGCTGGTTTATCATCGGCTCTTGGTAAATATTACTTGGATTTGATTGAGTTAAATCAGTATGTGGAGTCTGTTAAAGCCGTGATACAAGTTGACAATATTAATAGGTTCAATGAATATTTGAAAAATACATGGATGAATGACTCATAATGACATAAGAAATGAATAAAGTAACATAGATATATGTAAATATTATTTTCATGGAGAACATTGCCCTCCAGCCAGATGTCCTTGCCATCGAGTGTGTTCGGAACACTTAATTAGATAAACCATCGTCTTTCTCATTCTGATATTTTTTAAGTCTGGTGTACATTTGTGCTCCTTTATTTTCTCTCTGCTAATTTCTCATTCCTTAGCCAGAACCAGTAATATTTACACAAAAGTACCTGGGATTAAATAATCCCTTGAATCTTTGTAAAATAAACACTTGCTTTGGTAATGTTTTATTGTATCAGAAATTACTCCTCCTCTTATAGCTTTCAATCCCTCCATAATTTGAAACACAAATTGTGTCCAACAAAACGTAAACTTACAAAATGACTTATTACTCAAAGAGTTTTACTTTTAGTACTAATTTGCATAGCAAACTTCAGGTTTCCTTCTTTCTTTATAAATGTTCCTTCTGAGGCATTTTCCGTTTAATTGGTGCTGAAAACAATTCAGTTACACTACCTTCAATTCTATTAGTATATATATATTGACTAAGGTAAAGGTTATTACGATGTGGTCCTGCCTTAGTGTAATGAAGAACTAACTAAAGGGAAAGACCTCTATTCATTGACATAATATTTTTATCCCTGAAAAAAAGGATTTTAAGTGGTCCTCAATGGAAGACATCTGTACCAACAAAAAACCTAATAAATAACAATTGAAACAGTTTCAAGGCAATGGGGGGACAAGTAAGCAATTAAATATGATGCAAGAGAAGAATGAAATAATACCATAACTCACGAGGCAGTATTGGAACACGGAACAGAAAATATTTCCGTCAAGACAGAAAGAGGTGAGAGAAGACTTCTTGGAAGAGGTAGAATTTGAATTTGAATTTGATGGATAAGAAGACACTTATAAATGGATAAAGGCATGTCAGGTCAAGGGAATGGCTACAAAATCACAAAATTCTTGTAGAATGAGTGTTTTGGTGATGTGGGTGTGTAGCGTACATGGGAGAGATGTTGGTAAAGGTAAAGCTGGAGAAGCCACCTGGAATCACATATTGAAAATCTTGGACTGTGTGTTAAGACGCTTAGGGCAAGGAGGACACAGAAAAATTTTAAGCACAGTGCGATTTGAGAACTCAGGTGACTTTAAAGGAGAAAGAGCTGGATGAAGAAAGTACAGTTAGACAATTATTCTAACAGTCAAGGTCAGAAAAGAGGGGAATCAGAACGAAGTCATTGGTAATATTCTTTAATAGTAGGAGCTGCATTTTTTATATTTCATAGAACTTAACAAACCGCCTGGCACAAAATCAGTGCTTAAAGATTATTTGTTGATAGAAGGATATAATTTTACAGAATTTCATCTCCCGTCCCAGCTCTTTGTTCTGTTATTAGTGCGTGATAGAACTTACTTCACAATGTCATGAATTAACTTCCAATCTCTTCATATTTTCAGGAATAGGATTAATTCCTGGGAGAATATGAACATATTAGCTTGTATACATTATTGAAGGAATGTGGGTTTCCAGTATGAATTTGAATACAAAATTTATGCTAACTCAAAAAGCTGGAAGAATCATAGAGAAGTAATTTAGCCTAGTTGCCAGATTTTTAGAAATATAAACTATACAAGGGAATAGGTAGAAAATATTTCAATAAGTGAAGATTATTAGCTTCATTTGTTTCTAAATATAAGAAATTATATGAAAAAGAATCACATTACTGAATAATTCATTGCAAGGATTTTTTTCTGAGTATATCATATAATCCTATTTCCTTTTATCTTTCTTTTCCCTATTCTATCCATTATTAAAAAAAACAGTCTGTAGTCCAGAAAATCCAAATATTTATTTGAAGCTCTGTTCTCAAGGCTGAGTTAATCTTAGTGTTAGATGTTTGAATTGAAAGATAATTCTCTGGAATTCCAAAAACTGCCTTGGAGGAGCCATCCAGATGTCACCTCACCGTTTGGATGGCTTCCTTTGTCTTCTTACTGCCTGTATCTCCCTTTTGCCCAGTAGATAAGAGCATCTGGGATTTTTGTTTGGATATTGGTGAATAGGAGCTGTCAGAAAGGATTTGAACAGTTCAGCACTCCTGAAATGTAGGATTTCCCCCTCTTTCTATCCCTCACTATCTGTACTTCCCACATCCACACATCGGCATCAGTGGCCCAATTCTGAAGCAGGCTGTCTCTGCTTCCTGTGAAATTTATAAGCTGCAGGCATATCATCTACAATTCTCCTAATACTCCCAGCATAATCTCTTCAACCAACAACTCCTGAGAGCTTATTATTTAAGAAGGGTATATAACTCTACATTTACTTATTTTCACCTTATTATCTCCTCTTCTAATGTTATTTTCCTTCCTGATTTTTGTCAAGGTTGTGGCTCTAAATTATTAAGCTTCTGCTACAAGGAGCTCTTTAAGATAAAGATCAAAGGCAACTATGGAAAAGCCCTCCATTGAACTGTCTCTTCAGTATGAAACACAAAATGTCGTAATATTAACATCATGTATATGGAAATAATTAATTACATTTAAAACGACAAGTGGGAAATCCCTCATCAATGAAAACCTGAACTTGCATATTAAGTTCCTAGGGGGCCCATGGAGATTATTAATCAGAGCAACGTGTTTTCAGCACTTAAAAAATAAACAGAACTCTCGTAAGCCTCTAAAAAATAGGGTTCAATCGCTTTGTCATCATTATCTGAAAGCCTCCATTAATGTCTGAGTTTGCTTTGCATAAAAGATAAATGCTGCATTATTTTGAGAAACATAGGTCCTCAATGGCAGAGTTCTTGGGAACTCCAGAGGTCAAGGCTGACTCTAGTAGGTCTCAACATAACCTGTCTGTTCTCACGAAAGCTGCAGCCTCCAGAGAGGGGTGGACATCCTATTACATCTTAAAACCCCAACATCCTGAAAATTATAAAAGACCAAAAATAGAGTTATTTTACATTCAAGAATTTGATAAAAAGACACACGAATACACGCAGTACGTTTTATTTTCAATTGTAAAATTGTAAACGGATGGAGTTCATACCCTGGATATGTCAATGTCTTCTGTTTTCTCATGGTCTCTTTTGAGGGGTTCATAAACTATAATGAGACCGAGTGGTCTCCCCAAATGGAGAATTTACATTGATCTATGGAGAATCGAAAGCAATGGCAATTTTCATTTAGGAAACGGCTTAAATTTATGGCAAGTATTGTCAAATGTAAGAGATAATGCTACCAAGTTCCTCATTGTCTGGTTTTCTTCTTTATCTAATTAAATACCGGTCAGATTTCAGGAAAAATAATTCTTAAAATACAGTGACCCTTTGTCTGGCTACATTTCTCTTTTAGATTGAATTTTCCTTTGTATTTAAGTACGAATAGAGTTGCTTAAATTATTACAGCTCAGGGAAAGACTAACAAGATATGTTTGTTCAGTTAAACTCTGAAAATTACTCTGAAATGGTCAGGAAATAGAGCAATCAAATAGGTTTTCAATCCAGCCAAAGTAAAATAAATATCACCTAATACGGAATACAGGGAAATTTAAACTATGTATCCAAAAATTGCAAAGAAGAGAGGAAGCATTAGTTTAAAGTTGCTTTGGTACGATTTCCTGAAAGCCACCATTAATGATTAAGTTTACTCTGGATAAAAGATGAATGCAGTATTGTTTTGGAAACTGCATTTAGCAGAAGACCTTTATGGGACATATTCATGATGGATTTTTATTTGTTGATATATATATAATATGTATATATGAAAGATATGTATATATATATCTATATGGAAGAAGTAAAGTTCATTAGTGCCTACAAAGAATACAAAAATGGCCTGACAGGTGTAGGTACCTGAATATACTTACTGATAAAATGATATGATTTGTCAGCCTATGAAAGTATGGCAGGTACCTAACAGATAACAAACTCAATGCTCCTAATCTTTATAATTTGGTGTTTTAAAAATTTGATTTCTGAGGAAGAATTTCATATGCACAAGTTTAGGTTACTTGAGACTGACTCTCTGTGTTACTATGGCATTCATAGGTTTAAATTTTGCCCTTAATTTTGCATAAATCCCCATTAGCAATACTTAAAATATTTTTCTCTTAACTTTGTGTTATTTTTCCCACGAAGATCATGGATATTTGCTAGGTAGTATTGCTATTTTTGGGGCTTTGTTAGAATGTTTACATTCATACTTCAGTCAGTTAAGACGTCATTCAGCTAATTTTCACATCAGTTGTTTCAGCGTCTCCGCGTGCCAAGCCTCACCCTGCGGACGAAGAGAAGATAATTTAGTTTGGCATTCTGTCCTTAGCTGGCTCCTATTTTCCTCAAAATCATAGCTATACCATGGCTTTGACTCCTTCCTGATTTCTCGAGGACTGTCTGTCACTCTTCCCTTGCTCTCAGACTTTCTCATTCAACCACTGCTCCTCCTCTGGCTTCTATTTTGCCTTTAAAATTGCACAAGTCTCCATCCAGATTTAAAACATCTTTGCTTAACTCAAAGATGGTTTGCAATATTTTCTCTCTTTCCCTTTCATCTCAAACTTCTAGAAAGAATAACCTACAAACTCAGACACTCTTTACTCATACCATTCCTTCCATGATCTTCTCTGATAATTTTGTGCATGTAACTGAATTCAAATTGCCTTTCTTGCCAGTTTTAGTGTTTTTGTCTCAATTTCCACTTCCTCAAGTTCTCTGACTTATGCGACAGTATGCTCTCATGGTTCCTTCCTACCCCTATGAGAGAAACTTCTACCTTGTTTTTCGTACCTTGTTCAATATTAAATGTAAACTGATACTTGGTATTCTTGAAAGGTTAATCTTTAGACCTATACCTTTTATAAATTTTATCCTCTAGAGAATTCAATCATTATCATGGAATTAATACAATTTTTAAATTTTTATTCTCAAGCTTCTTTTTCTATACTGTCAGTGTTTCATCTGCCAAAATTACCATTATTTGTGATATATTTGTTTACTCAGAAAACCCAAGATTATCAAGTTAAAAAAAGTCTGTGTAAAACAATGAGAGAATTTGGTGAGGTGTGTGCTAACAAGAAGGATGGGTCATTTACAGTAGTGACAATAGATCTTTTGGAAAGAAATATAAAGCTGATTGCCAGCTTCACCTCTATATCAAAATAAATTCTTGCTGGATCAAAGATTTGAACGTAAAAATGAACCCAAGTTTTCTAAAAGCAAGTCTGGATAAATTTGTGATTTCAGAGTGGTTGAAAACAAAATCAGAAAAATTATAGATGTATGAGAAATAAGGCACCAATTGCCTTACAAGGGGTTTACAATCAGTTATGAAAATCAATGTTGTACAAATCAGTAAGTTAAAAGGAGTAAAGTATATGAATAAGCAATAAACTAAAAGAGAAATAGAAACACAAATGATAAGTGAATACACATGAAAAAATGTTCAAGCTCACTCATAACTAAAGAAATGAGATGCTAATATTTATCAATTGTGAGCAATACCTGGTTCTGGCAAAGGTGTGCGTGTGTGCAATGGGGGAAGCATTTTTGTGAGTTTGTGGTAGTATAAAGTACTACAACAATTTTGAGGAGTAATTTAAGTGTATCTATAAAAATCTAAAATGTGTATCATTTTTAAGTAGCTGTTTTTTTTGTTTTTGTTTGTTTTTAAGGAAGATTGGCCCTGAGCTAACATCTGTTGCCAATCCTCCTCTTTTTTTTTTTCTCCCCAAAGCCCAAGTACAAAGTTGTATATCCTAGTCGTGGGTCATTCTAGTTCTTTTATGTGGGTTGTCACCACAGCATAGCTTGATGAGTGGTATGTAGATACGCGCTGAAGATCTGAACCGGTGAACCCCAGGCCACCAAAGCGGAGTGTGTGAACTTAACCACTCAGCCATGAGGCTGGCCCCCAAAATGTGCATCATTTTGATACAACAGTTTCACTATTAGGTGTTTAACTATATATGTCATTTATGTATGTTATATGCATATGTTATATATGTACGTATGTATGTTATATATGAATATATATTATATACATATATATGTATAGCTGTATATGTATAACTATATATGTATACATACATAAAGATACATCTATAAAGGTTGCAGTAGCAAAAAGAACCATAAATTTTCATGAAAAGAGCATCAGTCAAATTAAATCTATTATATCTGTATAATAATTTTTAATATAAATACAATATTCTATTTTCTAATATGGAAAGAACTCTAAAGTATATTTTCAAATAAAAAAACAAGATATAGGATCACGTGTATTAGTCTGAGTCACATAAAATTGCTGGTCAACAATTAGCAATCTCATATGGTTCAAATTAATGTACTGCTACGTATAATAAAATGTAAGAACATAAATTCGTAAGCTGGCTGTGACTGAAAGAGAAAATGGGTGCAGGTTTGGGATAGGGAGGGTTTTACTTGTTCTTTGTTAAATTTTCTAATTATATGGACTTGATAGTTTCATTTTAACAAATCAATATGGATTGCCTGAGTAATGGGCTTATGGATAATTCTCTTGTTTCCCTTTATGGACTTTGTGCGTATATATGTTTATTGTATTAAACATTGTTTTAAAAATAATTTTTGCTACTAGGAAACTGCTATGGCCACTGAAATTACAAACCAGATATTCTGTAAAATGTTCACTTTGAATATTGAATTTTCCACAAAAAGATTGGTTAGCAAGCTCTACTAGTACATTTAAATATCATTTTATTGTTGTTAAACATGTTTAAAAGATGTACACATGTAAATGAAATGCCATTTAAATAAATATTTTCTAGTTTCTTTATTTTTAAGCTCTTTAATCATCTGTTTTTTGGGGAATAAATAGATTTATTAGAAAGTAAATGTTGAAATATCTATTAAAAATTACAGATGAATTTGAATAGACATATTAATATCGAAGAACTTTCCCATGCATGATGTTTTAGAGGGAATACTGTCGACACTAATCTTTAATGTGGGGAAGATGCATTATTTATATGCATGACTCCACATCATGGACTTTTCTTATCTGATGCTGGTATAGCTAGAGACTCAATTATAAATAATTGAAAGTTCACCACCACTATCCCTACTTAACACATAATTACTACTTAAGTATATACCATCTATCATTGCTGTTGTCTACTGCCGTGTGTGTCAGAATTAATACAAATCAATAATTTTCTAAGTTTTGACTAAAGATGAATTAGGACATGGTGATGGTCTGCCTAAGGCAATAGAATATTTTTATAAATATATTACAATTGGTACTTAGCCTTTCTTTTATCCAGAGTTTTAGTTAACAGGTCAGATATAAGAGAGTTTATTAATCTTTGAAATTTCCCATTTTTGTCAGAAAGAAGTTCTATATCAGATGGATCCCTTCTGTTATGGAGTGCATTGTGTCCTCCAAAATTCTAGATAGAAACCTTAACCTGCAATGCAACTGTGTTTGGAGATAGGGTCTTTAAGGAGGTAATTAGGGTTAAATGAGGTCAAAAGGATGGGGCCCTGATCCCATAGGACAATGTCCTTAAAAGAAGAGGACAAGATACCAGAGATCTCGCTGTCCCTGGGTGAGGACCCAGTGAGAAGCGAGCTGTCTGCAGCCAGGAAGAGAGATCTCACCAGAAGCTAACCCTGCTGACACCTGGATCTTGGACTTTTAGATTTTCAGAATTGCCAGAAAATAAGTGTCTGTCATTTAAGTCAAGCAGTATGTGGTATTTTGCTATGGCGGCCCTAGCAGACTGAGACAATTCCACAATTTTTGGTTTTCATAGTTAGAAGTGGATATTGTTACTTAAAATATAAGCACAATTTTTACAACTTTGTCTTTGATTTTAGGATTTTTTGGAAAGTTTTTAGTAGAGAAATTGGGCCTACAAAAGTTCATTATTTTCTAAGAACTAGTAAATTCTCACTTCAGAAGTGATTAGCCCCAAAGCCACCTAATCAATTGTTTCTTAAGACACAAACTAAAGTGCAGATCGAGCCTAAAATAGAGCCTGAAATATGGTTTGTTCGAGGTCATCATTGTCCCACATAATGTGACAAGGACTGAAGATGATCTGAGTTCCAGTCTGCTCTGTGCTGATTATATAACAGCTGGCGTTTGTTTCCTAAAACTCTCAAGGTTGCATTGAATCTGCAGGTAGGATTCCAGAATAATCTTGCATGCCATATATTTCTAAAAGTCCAGGACTTTGTCAGCTCTTCACCCTTAAGGCACCTGCCCATTACTCTTCTTTATACCCAAGGCACTACCATCTTCTCTCTATGCCCAATAGTGTCTGATATTTTGCCAAGCTTACTTTCTGAACTTTTATCATAATTGGCTATTTTGGAAAAAGAAGAGCCCAAAAGGAATATAGCAATTGTGTTTGTGTGTATATATTGCACATATTATTAAATATTCTTATGTTTCTTAATAAGTAGAAAAATTTCCAGTAAAATTTCTTATACCATAATAATTTGGCATCAATTTTGGTTAAAATAAGTGATCAATTCACATTTTCCGTACTCATGGCAAATAGATTAGACATATGTAAAATATTCACAGGGCCATAGTATTCTCAAACAAAACATTAGCAATCGGGAGGGTCAGCCCGGTGGTGTAGTGGTTAAGTTCGTGTGCTCCACTTCGGTGGCCTGGAGTTTGCAGTTTTGGATTCCAGGTGCGGACCTACACACCGCTCATCAAGCCATGCCGTGGTGGCATCCCACATATAAAAAATAGAGGAAGACTGGCACAGATGTTACCTCAGGGACAATTTTCCTCAAGCAAAAGGAGAAAGATTGGCAACAGATGTTAGCTCAATCTTCCTCACCAAAACAAACAAGAAACATTAGCAATCTGAAGGATTATTTCAGTTTCTTGAAGAAACGTAGTTTTGAAATGTGTCTAATGTTATCTAGGGCATGAATTATTCAGAGTATCCCAAAGGCAACAATAAAGGCTGATATAAGTGGGATATATAAAAATTGAGACATTTAAAAATTTCATACACTTTGGTTTATGTCTCTACTGAACTTCTTTGCAGAGTTTGGGTTACTGATTTCAAAGATCTTTTATTAATCTTCATTTTATATCTTTCAGTATTTTATATCACTTCATTTTTTCTCACTTCTGGCTTGAAACTCTCTTCTTTCTTGTCTTGCAAAACAGTGCTTCCTCCTGATGCCTCTTGGACCTCTCTGTCAACTGTTTTCCTGTTTCCAGTTTCTCTTCTTTATCACCTAAATTTGTCACAGGCATATCTCTGCTTGGCTTATCTTTTGTTTCTTTTGTATTTATTTTTCCTATATTTCATGCACATTTGTGGCTTCAACTCTCATGCCTGCCAAATCTATTTCCTGGCCCCTATCTCTGCCCCAGATCTAGGCCTTGCACTTCTCTTCCCAGAAATTCTTTCAGCACTCCAAACTCAGGGAGGGCAAAATTAGTGCATTTCCATTCCTCCCAAATTTGTTAATGCTCCTTTCTTCTCTATTTTCTTAAAAGCCCTGCAAGTGAGAGGCACACTCAGACAGCAGCAAACAATCCTACTGAATCCTCCTTTCCATTGTTTCCCAAATAAAGTCATCTCCAAATCCTGTTGAATTTCCTCCTACTTTTCAGAGATGTGCCTACTTCTCCAATTCATTTCTTTTGTTTAGGCCTTACTAATTCTCACTTGAAATATTGTTGCAGCTTCTTAACTGATATCTTCACTTCCATTCTCTTTTCCTCATTAGTCTCTCATGTGTAACATTGTCATGATTAAAAATATGATGCTATATTTTCTGATACAATCTTGGAATATGTAAACTGGTAAATTATCTTTGTATTTCCTCAACACTTGAAATCCTCTCTCAAGGAGGAATTACACATTCTGAAATGTTAGAAAATTTGAAATATATCAATATTTTTATACAGACAGCAACAGAATAACTGATATGAGGACTGCCTTTAAATATTTGAGAAGCATGGCTAACTTTTAGTGAGCACTTACTCAGTGCCACACGTCTGTTCAGAGCAAGGGCTTCATGGGCTTGATTGCTGTCCCCGTTTATACCTGAGGAAACTTCAGCCCTCGTTCTGTTAAGCTGTGAAACAAGAACTGTAAACAAATCACTCTATTTTCAAGGCTCTGTCTCACATCTGATACTCTTTAATCATGTTACTTAACAGATTGCTATCGGAGGAATTGAGATGCCACACTGAGGAAGATTGTAGGAGAGACAGGCTTATTAGGAAAGATCAGAAGTTCAGATTCAGATTCATTAAGTTTATGAATAAATGTGCTTTACAGTCATTAGGAAAAAAATTCTATCAATAAAAGCAGACACTCTGATATTATTACACTTGCAATATTACCATTTTACTTAATTTTTCACGTAATAAAACCTCTAGACATTGGAAAAAGCAGAAAAAAATTAAGTATGGACTACAGCAAACTGTGAAATGATAGAATGCAGAATATAAACAAAGAAGAAGTAAGAAGGGGCCATGGTACCCATGAGTGAGATGAGAAATTAAACACAGAGCTGGAGTCAATGTGTACGCCAGGGGACGCTCCCTAGAAGTAGAAGAGTTGTTGGGAAAGTAAAGGAGCTTAAAAAATCTAATGAGTCCTCATGAAAACATGCTTAACATGACCAATACTTAGGGAAATACAAATCAAAAACACAATGAGATACCACCTCACACCCGTTAGGATGGCTACTATCAAAAAGACAAAAAATAACAAGTGTTGACAAGGATGTCAAGAAATTAGAACCCCTGTGCCCTGTTAGTGGGAATGTAAAACTGTGTAGCTGCTGTGGAAAACAGTATGGCAGTTCCAAAAAAAGTTAAAAAATAGAATTACCATATGATCCAGCAATTCCACTTCTGGGTATATATCCAGATAATTGAAAGCGGGGTCAAAGAGATATTTGATACCATGTTTATAGCATCATTATAGCTAAATGTGGAAGCCACGCAAATGTCCATCAATGAATGGATATACAAAATGTACATACTCATATTATTCAGCCATAAATGTTATTCAGCCTCAAAAATGAAGGAAATTCTGACACATGCTACAACATGGATGAACCTTGAAGATATTATGGTAAGTGAAATAAGCCAGTCACAAAAATACCAATACTATACAACTAGGATATACAATTATGTACTGGGGCTTTGGGGAGAAAAGAAAAAAAGAGGAAGATTGGCAACAGATGTTAGGCTCAGGGCCAAACCTAAAAAAAGAAACAAAAACAAATACTATATGATGTCGCTTATATGAGGTACAAGAGTAGTACTAGGTTATATTTAAATTTCCTATAAAATAAAACATGGATGCACTAAAATATACCTAGTAGATTTTTTTCCAGTTTTAAGTTAATCAAGCAAAATGGTCACTTTAAAGTTAAAAAGACATTATTACGTAAAGATATAAATAACCTTATCTAACCCCTTTTATAACCAATTGTAATTATATTTATAGAAAATCCTTATAAGACTCCCATAAGTACTAACTATAGTCCCCCTCATGTGATCCAGTATATTTTTTCTGAGCTTTTTTGAAGTGTAGCTGTGGGGGAGGATTAAGATATGTGTGCATGTACTTCTGGAAAAAAAAAATAACAGTTATATGAAAAGGCAGAAAATTAGAGATACTCTAATTATCTTCCTATTCCTTTCCAGGAACACTGTATCTGATGGCTCATCACTTCTGAGAGACCCAGGGGTAAAGACACCAGACAGTTTAAAAAGGCTGTGGTCTATTCTCCAGCCACCAGAGGATTTATTACATGCAAATTTCCATTAGTGCTAATGGGAGTTATTATAGGGGATTCACATACTTTAAAGATAGTAAACCAAAAGCTGAGTTTTGTTTTGTCCACTTTGAATGAGTCTCTCTTTTTGTTTTGCAAAATTCATAGGAAAAGATGAGGAATAAATATCAGCAATTCGAATATATCGAATATAACTTTATATGAAATGGTACTCTTTGTGGCTGATGAATTTTCAAATGTTAATTTTTGAATTCTCAGCCATACGCCCCTGACACTCCTTTCTAGCTTCTCCCAGTGTGTAGTTAGGCAGGGAAGACCAGTTTTAAAATTAGGTTGATATGCCGCTATTATTAGTCATATTATACACGACAAAGCCATACAAAAAGGAATGTTTTGTTGTTGTTACCTGAATTTCATGTATCATTAAAAGCAGTAATCCTCTAGCAATCTTATTATTATTTATTGGCCACTGTCAAGGTACTGAACTAGACTGGGATAAAAGCTTTCATCTCCTCTTTGAGAAGCACGTGTTTTGGTACAAAAACAATGTAAGTTGATATATGAACACAGCTCTCCCTGTGGCCTTCCTCCTCTGAGTCAGATAGGACCTCTAAGATTCATGTTAATGCTGGTGTTTCATGGTTTTTGATAATATAACCTTGAAAAATGAGGTTGAAATGTTAGAAAACCTATTGCATGTAGATTTTCATTTAAAGCCAATTTAAATACATGTCTTTTGGGGTACGCTTACTGATTTTGAAGACTCATTCCCATTCTAATTTTTTAAAATTTTTCTCGTATATACTAGGCTACATTCTTCCATGATTTTATTACTTTAGCTCACAAAACGAAACTCATTCCCATTTACATTGTTTCAGTGAATATTTCAATCTCAAGAATCAACAGATCTCTAGGATTTTTGCTCCTATCATGGCAAGATGCCAAGTTCATAGATTTGTTGTGGGGCTTACCCATGGCCTTTGTCTACATGCAAATGAGCCGAGAAGCTTCTCAGAAAACCAGTCATTCTCACAGACTGCAGCTCCAACATTTTACAAGAAAATCTTAAGTAATGGTTCAAAATGCACGATCTTGATGATACATGCAAGGTGAGTCAAATCAATTTTAGCTCTCCAGGTGCAGGTCACAGTTTCAGATCAGTAGCTGGTGAGCCAGTAGACAGGACTTTTTGCAAATTTTCTGCTCTGAGTTCAGCATTTGTGATTTAACTGTGTCATTTCAAGAGATGTTCATAAAAAGTCAAAGAAATAAGTTTAGAGATAAACAAAAAAGAAACAATGTGTATTTGACAAAAAAAGTTATACTTGATTTTCAGGTGTGAAGATTAAAATGTCCAGTAAGCATTGAAATATACTCTTGCCTTTGGCTTGAATATGCAAGGTGCACTTACATGTTTCATCAATATTCATATTTGTATCTTGATGGTGGCTGAGATGAAGTTATTAGTAGAAATAATACGATAAAATTCAACAAATATTTCTGAGTATTTTCTATGTTCGAGATGCTGGGCAGGGCATAAAAAGATGAATGGTGGAGTACCTGCCATTAATGAATTCATGATTAAGAATGAAGTAGAGCGCAACCAGAAGGACCTACAACTAGAATATACAACTACTAATTGGGGAGCTTTGGGGAGAAGAAGAAGAAGGAAAAAAACAAAGGAAGATTGGCAACAGATGTTAGCTCAGGTGCCAACTTTTAAAAAAAAAAAGAATGAAGTAAACTGTAGACATAATCACACACATACACACTGTGTGTGTATATATGCATGTATGTATTCACTTATTTATAAAACAAAGCACAGAAAGTTCGAGTAATAACATGAAGTGGAAACCTCAAAAAAAAAAGAAAGGAAGTGAAGATCAAATGGGATGGCATGGATAAAACTTTCTTTTAATTTATAAGACACACTTCACAACTCTACCCTTCATGAAAAACTCTTATTTTTAGCAGCAGCACATCGCACTGGCTGCTCCTTTCTCAACTATATTACTTCTACACACGATCTAAATGTTGGAGAACCTCAGAGGTGAATCCGAGTGCCTCTATCTACATCTCCCAACCTTGGTTTTCATTGCCGTCCATGTTCTAATGACTCTTAAATTTTATCTCCATGCGAATCCTCTCCTGTTAGATTCAGCCTGGTGTATCCTACTGTCTACTTCACATCTTCACATGCTTATTATACTAGCATCCTAAGGATATAAAAATTATCAGTTTGGAAATATTTCTTCCCCTTGCCAGTGAACATGGCTCTGCCCCCAGTTTCCCTATCTCAATGAATAGTGCTAGCACTCACGATGTCTTCAAACTCCAAACTATAGAAGTAACCATCGATCTTTTCTTTCCTCTAATCTTTCAAATGCAGCCCAGGATCAAATCTTGTCATCTCTCCAACCAAAGTATTATATCTACTCCCCTCAATTTACTTTGCCGCTATTAGAGTTCAAGCCAAATAATCAATTTACCAAAATGTTATTTTTTAATAAATAAATTAGCATAAAATCAATTGTCTAAAAGCTAATTCATAAAAATCCAATGACAAAAATGCAAATTCACTCAAATACATTTATATTAAATATTTATATAGTTTCCAGTGTCTTGTAATACATGATTGGTTTCAAAAGATTTTGAGGATTCTTAAATTATCTCTTAGATGAATTGATTCACAGTAGTTTTAATACTGCCAAATCTTACTTCAATTGTGTTGTAGTAAATTCGTTGGTGAAGCTTATTTAAATGTCTATTTTAAGGGTGATTCATATGTCAGTCCTTAAGATATTCTCAAATATTAACTTGACTGAACTTATTGATGGATTTGTGACTGGCACTTTTCAGAAGGTAGAAACTAAGTCTTTCAGTAAAGTCCCAATATTGAACACATGCCCAAGATTTGGCATTAAAAATGCAGAAGGTATTCTCATTCCCAGACAAGAGGAGAGTAAAACAATCAGGAATACACTAGATGTTGGCTTGTCAGAGTGAAATGGCTCATAATAAATAAAAAATAAACTGTGTACAAAAATAAATTAAAAGAAATTGCTTGACTAAAACATCTCAGAAATCTTCAAGGTTTATTAAAACCATCCATTTCAATCAAAATATCTCTAAACTTTATGAATAAATCACTTTTTCCAGTAAATTGGTAAATTTGGCAAACTGACCATTCAGCGTATTGATCCTTCAGCATATTTAAGAATTATTTTTAAAGATTCGGTCATTTTGTAATTGATGCATGTTTTCTTATGGGCAAATTGAACTAAAATCGTTCATTCCTTATATCTTCATTGGAATATTCCAAATGTTCCTAACTAGTCTGTCTTCTTCTCTTGTTCTTGTGCATTCTACCAATCCTGTCTGTTCACAACAGCCAGAATAGTCACTTTGAAAAACTCTGTTGATCCTGTCACTGCCCATTTAGAGTCTATTAATGGAGTCCCACTTTACACAGTAAAATCTAATCTTGTCAGAGGGCTTCCAACCCCTTGGAGATCTGACTCCTGACTACATCTCCAACTTCATCTCATGCTGCTCTTCCCCTCTTTACCACACTTTAGTCACCCGGATCTCTATTGCACTCCAGAAAAGATAAAATATTTTCTGTCCAGAGTCTTTGCACTGTTTTCTCTGCCTGAAATTTTCTTTTTCTGGTTCTTCACTTAGCTGGCCCCTTTTAATCTAAAATATTTCTCCCTTAGATAGTCATTGCCTAACCACTTATCTATGCAAAACTACCCCTATTATCATTTCTCATAGCAATCTGTTCTTTTCCTTTCTAATTCTACTTCCTTCTAGATTTCCTTTATTTGTGTATAAAGGTGATACATTTATTGCCTATCTAATTCCCTGTAATATAAATTTCATGAGGAAAAGGAACTTGTCTATCCAGTTCAACACTGCATCATCCTTGGACTTCGCACATTTTTATAAAATAAAAACAATAATATGATATTTGGGGAAATAAAAATAAAAGTAAAAATGAATTCCTTAATAGAAAAAGTAATTGAATCTAGAATCTATCATAGCAACCCAATATCTTTGATATCAAGATAAAAATTCCACACCAAATTATTAAATAAGTGATTTGTTAAGGAATACAACAGTAATATTAACTACCATCCTTGCTGAAAGACATCATGTAAAAATTAAGTTGACTTGCTACATCCTGATTGGGTCTTTAGAACAATGGATGAAGTGACTGCTCTATAAATGGCATGTTTTTATTTTAGTTCACATTCTCAGTATTATGGATAAGGCAGGGAAATGGACTCTGGATTATATTATAAGCATGTGGATTGAGGGCTATTTGAGCAACTCTCTCAAAAAATGGCATTTATTAAGCAAATAATGCCAACCTGAAGAAATTGCTCTAGAAGTATGTCATAGAATTATATTTGAGCTTTATTCTATTTAACTTTTTTTAGAGTCAAGTATTTCTAAAGATATATAAAGCATTCAGTCAATGTTACAAAGCAGGAAGGATTGTTAAAATATTCAATGACGGGATAAGAATAAAAGTATATAAAATTAGGCTAGAACAATGAGCTAAAACAAGGCAAAGTTTATTAAGAATAAATATAATGTTTTGTATTTATATTTGAAATTTAAAAACATAGATATTAGGTGAGAGAAGACCGACAGCTCTTTGAGGGGTGGCAGGTAGGGTGCTTCCGTGAATTCAGGCTTAACCGGAAGTCAGTCTCCTGTGGTTTTTAGGATGAAAATGGAAGTTGGAAAAAAAGTTCTGTCAATACAAATACGTTATCTAGACAAAAAGAGAGATTAATTCCATTTCAATATTCACGAGTTCAACCACTTAAGGTATAGTATATCTAACTCTGGGTTCTACATTTTGGATATGAAATTAAGAAACAAAAGCTTACCTAGGGAGCTGACCTAGTGGTGTAGTAGTTAGGTCGCACTCTCCACTTCAGCAGCCCAGGATTCCCAGGTTTGGGATCTACGCACCTCTTGTCAAGCCAGGCCATGGCGGCTTCCCACATGGAAGAACTGGAAGGACTTACAACTGGGATATCCAACTGTATACTGGTGCTTTGCGGAGAAAAAAAAGCATACCTAGAAGGCAAAACAAAAATGCCTGGGAAGAGTTATTTAAGAAAAAGTTATATGAAAATGTGAACTAGAAGACTAAGCAGGCATGTAATAAAGAAAGAAAGTTTGGAGGATTGATAACTTTTAAGTGTTTTTCAAAAGTTTAATTTTCTGATTTTATTATAGCTAAAAAAGCACTTTTAAAATGTTAAGCAAAGAAATAAAAATATTAACAATAGCTCCATGGAAATGGGAATCTTGCGATGATAAAAGCTGTCTTTTATTAAGTACTTATGTGCCATGCATTATGGAAGATGGTTTACATGTATTATCTCATATTATCCACACAGAATATCTTGGAAAAATGGATATTATTGTCCTTATCACATAATTAGCAAATCAAGGCACAAAATAATTTAATAAGTTTTCCCAAAGTTCAGGATAAGAATATAGAAGTATTGCAATTTGAACTCAAAGCTGTTGGACTCTTTAGTCCATATTCTTTCCAATGTAATAGGTTGTTTTTCAGTTTATTTACATTTATTTATATTTTATGCCATTACAATGACTATGGATTGCTCTGATGAAGAGAAATGTGGTTAAGCTGAAACAATAAAAATTCCAAAAGCAGTGAGTTATGTTGAGAGCCTGGAAGCAGAAGCAGAAAATGGCTTACAAATAGACAAAGGAAAATTTTTGGAGAAAACAATGTATTTTTCTCTTAAAATGGTTATATTCATTCATCTAAATTTCTACATTTTTTGTGGTGACAAAGATAATTTTTTCATATCTAGAGTATAATAAGTATGGTCTTGTTTTCTTGCAGAAAACAGTTTCAACTTTGGAATACATGCCATCCTCAGAAAACCATGAGATAATACTCCACAGCTGTTAAATTAGCAATTAACACTTGTGTTTTTACTTTACAGTTTAAAGTTGTTGTCAAAATTTACCCCTGTTTGAGTCTCACAAAATGCTGCTTCATTTTACAGGTAACAGAGAATCAGAAAATTGAAGCGACGTATTTGAGGCCACAGAGGAAGCGAAGGGTAGAATGAGGCTACAGTCCAGTACTTCTGTCTCTAAGTTTCGTGTTATACACCACAGAGACACAAATAGCAAAGGCAGGAAAGTGCGTATGAAATAATGCAAAATTCTGTACATCGTAAAAGCAGCTTGATTGACAGAACTTCATCAACAGCGGTGGTACCAGCGCTGAGATAGTGAGTCTGGGAGAGAGCTCTCTGTTAGTGCCCTTGCCCAGGTGAATCTTCTCAAAACCCTACGAGATCCCAAATTGAGAATCTGAATCACTTTCAACGCCATCTTTATTTTACTAGTAGTTACATTCTAGGAGGAGAAATATAACTTTAGCCACGTTCCTCCCTGAAAGAAATTCTGTACTGTCTTTTTATACAGATTGGTTTTGTTACAGCTCAATTGAGCTAATTTGTCACCACGGTCGTGGTGAAAATGTACCCTTAATAGAGACATGGTTTAAAACGTTAAGTGAGTAAACATGGTTTTACATAACAAATATCCTAATAAATGTGATTTCTTCTAACTGACATTCTTTAGAGGTTAAAACACAGAGGTTACAAATTAATAATCCTTGATGATATTAATACCAATTTTTTCAACATTCCAAGAAAACTCTTTTCCCTGATTAACAAATGAACTTAGAGAGAAACTCAAATTTATGATTCCAAGATACAGAATACATTTAAATTTAACCTAAATGTTGAGGTAATATGTAAATATTTGATAACTTCTTTCTTAACTGTTCTTCAACAGAGTATATGCCCTAGCTCGTGGGTTGTCCTCTCAAATTACCTATGTCAAAGTCTACCATTCTTTTAAGGTTTTTTATTAACCAATAATGAAGTTATACTTCCTAGTCATAGCCAAATTAAAAAACATGGGGGTTGTAATTTTTTCTCTCCACATCTAAAACTAGTCTTGTAAATTTAATTCTAAGACACTCCTAGGGAGTGACTGAGCGTGCACTGGAGATAGATATATTTGAGAGCAAGAGAAATGTCTTGACAGATCATTTTTAAGGCTTTAATATGAATGTATATGTACAAAGTATGTGAGTGTATAGCTTCATATAATATTGATGTGTCCTAATCCGACTAATCATACCACTGTTTAGCCTGCATTTATTTCCCCCGTCTTCACAGTTTTTTCTCTTTATTCTCTACCATTACCAAGAGTATCATATAAAAATTAATTTTGGCTACAAAAAAAATCCAAAAAAATTAAATAATCTGATTCAAAAAATCAACATCAAGATTCTCCTCTTTCCTTTGATTCTGCACTTCTCTTTAAAAGGATTTTACTTTATGAATGTTTAGTAATTGTTATTCAATAATGTTAATAATGATAATGAGTCTGACGTCCATCAAAGTGGGAGACTGCATCATGGCATTAAGAGCATAAGACCTTTATTGGAGATGGAAAAATAAAAATTGATTATTGAATTTTACTATTTTGGCAAAATCTCATTAAACAGCATGACATTCAGGAAATGGAGAACAAAATAAAGAAAGCCAGCATGTTCCCAGAAAGACTAGCTGACAAAATATGACACCAGCAGAGCAAAACGCTTCTGCCCAAGCTAATAGCCCATAGAATGGTGGTGGTATATAATTTGTAATTTGACTGTGAGGCCTAGATTTTCACAGATGCTGCTAAATGTCGGCACTTCCACCATGTCACAATGAACAAAAGGTAAGCTTTTAGAAGAAACCAACAGCTGTGTCACCTTTGAATCTCATCTTAGGTAAATAGCATGTTGCAGATTCATGAGGGCGTTAAAGCAGATTCAGGGATCAGGCCATATGTTTGACTCCATGAGCAGTAGGAATATTACAAGTCCAGGGCCTGCCATTAGCAAGACAGCCTCCCCAAAGCCTGAGCCAACCAACTCTTTGAGACATTCAATTCTGCTGCAGTCAAATAAACTCAGTGTAAAAATGGATTACTGCTCTACGCAAAACTGAGAACTACCAAAATCACAGAGAAAGATGAAATTCTATGAGGACATGCCTAAGCATAATTTCAAACAACAGGGCATAGCCAATGACTGCTGGGAAACCATAGCAACAGGCAGACCAAGCTGGCATGTTAGTAATCTGAGATGGCATGATTCTTATAAAGGAAGGAAGTTGAGCTGTAAGGGGGATGAAGCCTGTAAACATCAACAACCATATTTCCTCTCTTACAGGAAGGAATGCAGCATTATCCGTTACCATATTCTAACAGACGTCAGTAGCAATAGCACTGTCATTAAAGGAGAATCACACTGGAGCCTCCTATACCTTTAGAGTCCATGCATCAAGACTACCTTATAATGAAATTATTTTGGTAATTTGATAATTAATCCCTCTTGAATTCTATTTGAGAAAAATATGTTTATGTCAAAAATAATAATAAAGCCTGCTAGGACAAGGCTATAATACATACCATCTAAGTTAAACGGCAAAGAATTTTGTTTGGTAATCTACATTTAGAAATTGAGGATGTACAAAAAAGGCTATGAATGATAGCTTTTTTCAGATGGAACTTGGAGATTCAAAATATTTAAATAAGTCCTGCATGTCAAAAAAGGAACATATCATTTTCTCAATATAAATCCTGAGAACACAGGGAACATATAAATATGTAGAAATGGAAACACTAGGATTCATTTTATGTTTCTGCAATGGAAAATACTTTCTTCTTTTCCATGCCTACTATAAGCTAGTTAATCTATAGCATAATGTAAAAAGAACCGCTGACCACTAATAAGATATAGGGTATTCTCTATGTTCTCTATATTTCTTCCCATTATTACTGTCTTGAATATTTATAAAGCTGGACTACACATTTTCCTGCATGAGTTAACTGTAAATCTCAAGTCATATTTTAGCCAAGTAAATACGTCTTCAAGGAAAGACCTTTAAAGAAGAAAAAAATGGGATTTTGAAGCCAAACTTTAAGTACAACTCCCTAGATAGTATTTTATTTGAGACACTTTGCTGTACTATCAGTAAGATAGAAAATCGCACTGAAGATGAGCATTTTTACAAATTGAGATTGAAAGCAGTGAGATCCATAACTATTTCCAACAGGATAAAAGAAATTTTGTAAAAGCCTAAATATTGTATACAGTTATAATCATATTAGCTTAAGAGATTCTGTACTATAAAAATGATTCTTAATCACTGGTACTAACAAGAAATTATAAATGCAGGTCTAAACTTGACAGCATGAGGATATTTTAACTTTCTTTACTTCCATTGACTCCTATCAAGTAAAATGAACAACATATAGACAAATAAATCTTTCTTTAATGAAGCAGAAATGAGATCATAATTTCAATGCATAAATTACATTCAGGTACTCTGAAATTTGAACCAAAATATGGAGAGACATGAAGAGCTTACATATTCCTCTTTAGATATGAGGGGGCAAGGGAAGCTTAAGATGTCCCTAAAGGTATGAATCAGGTTCCTAAAATATGTATCCGGTGATCTCTAAAATATAGAGATGGGTGGTCATAGAAGAAATATGGGTTTTGCCTCAGGTTAGCACATTATAAATGCAAGGAAAATTAGAACTAAAGAAGAGAGACTATAATCACCACCAGTTTTTTCAATTTGAGACAGGTTTTTACCA
The DNA here is from genome assembly GCF_037783145.1 of Equus przewalskii. Lineage (NCBI taxonomy): Eukaryota > Metazoa > Chordata > Mammalia > Perissodactyla > Equidae > Equus > Equus przewalskii. The sequence continues at coordinate 56,029,671 of NC_091849.1, forward strand.
AAGGAGATTGCCAAAATGAATTGCAGCAAAAGAGGGAAGAAAAACAGTTACCATAACATAAAGGCCCCAAGAATTAGGAGACTTTATTACGTATCATGTGAACCAGCTGAATGTAAACAGCCTCAGGAAGCCGTGTCTTGAAGGATAATGGACATAAGAGACTTAGTGTTTCAGACAACGATCCTGAACTAAAGCTGTGCCTGTCCCCAGATGTCCTCCCTCCACACCACCCCCACACTATTATCCGGTCGGTGGCTGGCTCGAGTTACGGATGGGTAATGATAAGGAAGGAACGACCACAGTATTTGTGTATGGATATGAGCAAAATTAAAGGGACGGAGAATGGGAAATCAACACAACTAAGGTGAAGAATATAGCAAATCTGAGGAGAAAGAGGAATAATTTAGAAAATATAGTTCTCCTTAGTTTTTATGCAACAATGCAACATGTTTCCCGTATAGAATGGATTCTACAACTACTACAACAATAACAGCAAATAAATTTAACAACAACGAAGGAGAGGAGAGCAGCTTGAGATAAAAGATAATGGATTAAAGTTAAGGAATGGCAAGAGCTGATGGTGGCTAAGACTAATAGATTAACGGTGGATAGAGCGAGAAGAAGTATTTAGATTAGAGATAGATATTGGAGGAGAAGTGGGTAGAATTTTAATGGGTTCAAAATATAGGGGAAAAGAGTAAGGTGAGTCCTGTGGATAGTTCATGCCATCCGTTTCACCAGCCCTCCTGTTGCTATAATGCTGCTTTGACTTATATGTTTAGCTCTTCCCCAACTAGTCCAGCTGACTCCCTGGATGCTGGCTTCATTTTCACTTTTAGGAGTGATACTAATTAGTCATAATCAATCATGTTAATGCTTTCCTCCTTGCCAGGTACAAGACTCCACTTTTAAGCAAATCAGTACTTGACATTTTCCTAATTCATGGTATTGGCCCGGAGATGAACACATGACAAAATTTGGTCCAATCATACTAAATAAAAAGACTTAACTCCAGATGAGCAAAGAAATTTATCTTCCACAAGATATGAGTATCTTGTATGTACTGGTTAGGTAGTTGACTAAATGAGTCTGTTTTAATATCAAGAGTAAACATATTAAGTTGAGAATCAATTGATTATAGGTAACTGGAATGTGGAGTAACAAGAACTCATAGGATTGATTTTTAAAAGGAATTTTGTTTTACTTCTCAGTATCTTTTTACTTGGATACTGTGACTTTTCTAATCAATGTTAGGCAATAGAAAACTCGATAGTTATTTAAGACTCAACACAGTCTATAAGCAATTATTGAAAATGTACAGTCTCAATTATAATCAAGCCTCTGATTTAGATTTCATGATAAATTTGCTCTTTCCTCCTTACACCTCTGCTGGCCACTTGATGTGGGAGAGAGAGGTGACATCCTACTTTTCTTTCTTTCTCTAAACCTGCTAACTGTGGTTTCAAACCAGGTCTAATCAGGAAGAGGGTGTTAAGTGAAAAGGAACATTCTTACACAGATGGATAAATTTCTAAGATGGATTTGTGTTTTCTAGGGCTGGAATATATTTAAAGATGATTTTTTTCTCTCTTGAATACTTTCAAAGGTTCTTCAGGGACTCACACTGGTGATATTTGACTGCACTTAAAGGAACATGGGGCACACATTTTCCTGGGAACCTCCTTTTTAACAATTTCACTCCACTCCTTCTTAGGTTTCCATTCCTCCTTTGGCAACCTTCTTAGAGGATTTAAACTGGCCTCATTTTGTCTTTCCCTCCTGCACCACTCACTCTGATCCATGGAAAACCCTCAGGTATTTTGCCAGGACAATGTCCAGAAGTCAGGCCAATTCCAGTGCAGAAATAACTCTCCTTTTCTGCCTTACTCAAGTGGTCAACCAAATCATCTTGTCCTTACCATCAGTCCCTGGATGTGAATCAAGCACTTACACATGTGGCCCCACTAACTTCACCAAATACATATTAAACCCCTAAACAGAACTGATAAAAGGTACCACTTCTCTGATTCAGGAAACCCAACAAATATCAATCAGTAAAAATAAAAGGAAATACATAGTTAGATACCTCGTGGTGAAACTATTGATTATCTCTTTCCTTTGTTTGCCCCTTTGTCTCAATATCCTGTGTTCTGTATAATTTCTGCAGATGTAACTTCCAAATAATTAATTCTCTTTCAAAGGTATTTAATGAATAGGGTGAGAGTCAAAGATACTCCTCTGGGGTCAGAATGGCTGAGAGGAATCCTAAATCTTCTATTTGCCAATCATATAATCTAGAAACAAATACTTACCTTTTCTGGTTTTACCCTTTCTTGTTGTTTCTGGCTTCATAAATGTTTTCCTTCTTTTTCTGCCAGCTCAGCTTTACATATAGATAGATAGATAGATAGATGATAGATAGATAGATAGATAGATAGATATAGACAAATAGATAGGTAAGATAGGTAGAGAGATGGATGATAGAAAGATAGAGTTGGAGATTGACATTTAAATTTAGGCAGTGGGAAGACCTAAAGATATATAAACAAATGAATAATATGATTAGAATCACATAGAAGAAACATTAACAAGCAGAAGAAACAAGCAGTGTGCTGGCTGCATTGATGGGTTGGACATTGTAGCTAGTGACCTCAATTAGGATATAGTCCATGCTTAGGAATATTTATAAATCTAGACAAGAGATATTAGGACCTTATTCTTGATCAGAAATGATGAGATTGGAAATGAGATGAGTCATTACAAGAATATTATTAAAATAATTGCATATAAAGAGTGAGGGACCAAATATGTACTAAGATTTGGGACAAAAGACCCTAAGAAAGAAAATGTGCTTAGTTTGGGCACATTATGTTTGAAGACCCAAGGTGATACCTAAGATGGTGTGTTCAGCATGGCATTATTTATGTAAATCTGTAGCTCAGAATCATATAAAAGACACATAGAAATAATAGCTAGCACTGCTGAGGGAGAGAGTGTCAAGAGAGAAAAGTAGTGAACAGAGTACCCACATATGCCAAGAAGTTAATGATGCTTAAGCTTCTGGCCCATCACTTACACGGGTCCTTCCAAGGCGATGGGCGTGTCCCTAGGAATATCTTCACATGGTCAAATGTTTTTGTAAAATTTTTTAGACAAATTTTTTTAATTATTTTATTTAAAGAGAGCCCCCCTTCCTAATTCTGTAAGTGCCAGGCCTCCTAAAACATGTATCTGTCTATCTTAGTTTGCATTCTCCTAAAGCAGAACCTGAGACAGAGACTAATGCAAGCCATTTGTTTGGAAGATGACCCCAGGAAGCTGGAGAGAGAGATCAGGGAAAGCTGGACGGGGAAGAAGGAAAAGCTAACATAAAGATGCGTTATCAAGGTCGCTGCTGTAAACGACAGGGCTCAGTTCCACCAGGACTGCAAGAAGCATAAACATTATCTCCTAGAATTGTCCACCTCAAAGCCAGAGGCCAGACCATTTAGCCACCAGTTCCCATAACTTCTTGGTAGAGAATTGCCCCCAGAGGTTAATTCTTGCTGAATTTCTGGGTTGCTCCCTGAGTTAACTACCCAGTTCAGAGGATGTCCTGTGGCAGAATGCAGGAAGACTTTATGCATTTGAAGGGGACAGTGATGACTAAGATGAGTCTGAGGTTGCTCTGAACTGTCTACCAGGATGCATGCTTGAGTCAGAGGTGAGCTTAGGGCATTTGTGACAGACATCTGCTTCAATCCCTTGGGTCAAAGCATAAACTTTAGGATTCCCTTATTTAGGATACAAGAGAAGGAGAATCTTAGGAAAATGGGAAGAGCTTAAATAGTAGGAAGGTAAGAAAAGAACTAAATCAAAGTAATGCTAGAGAATAAAAAAAGGTAAAGAATGTCAGAAGGAAATCTGGTTACAGGGTGCTCAGGAATGATATGCTTAAAACTTACATTGAATTGGGTTAATGGGAGAAGATAATTGACTTTGTGGAAGAATCTCATTGAAAAAGTGGGTCAGAAAGTCACATTAAAAGCCATAATTACTTTCTTTTGCTGCATTTGTAATGGCTAATCCTTTTCCTGAAAATTCTCCCACCCAGGCCCCTTTATATTTCTAGGAGGATTAAATGAGTTACATGTAAAGTGCTCAGAACTATGTCTGGCACATTGTGGGCACTATGGATCAGTTCTCTGTTATTATTTTTATAATTTAGAAGATTGTAAAGACAGTGTGAACAATTGTAATAAGAAGTCAAGTTGAAATCAATCTAAAGATTGTTAAGAAAATGGCAAGTTCTGTGCAAGTCAGAGATCATCGCACGGTGATCTCAAGAGTGCTGGGAGCTCAAGATCAATGGAAGAAGAAGCTGATGGTGGGGGAAATCCAGGTTCTAGGGATGGGAGAAGTCAGGAAGAGGCCCAAGGATTAGAACCACAGGGATGGGTAAGCTGCTTACAGCTGGTCAAAGAATGGACAGCCAATTAGTTAAGAAGCAGAAGTATGGAGAATGTTTTTGGGGAATTTGAGAATTGGAGATATTAGAGGTAGAACAATTCCAACATCCATAGGCACAGGTGTAGCTAGACTTGATATCCAAGTGGAGTAAACACTTCAGAATTGATGTAATAATAACATAAAATTACACTTTGCAGCTTACAGAGCCTCACATTTCCCACAGTAATGCATATACACACACATATACACACGTACATATGTATTTATATATGCACTCTCCTTCTCTCCATATATAGTATATGCATGCAAAATGCACTATATCTATGAGGATATTTATTGTCCTAAATTAGTAGGAAGCTAAAATTTTGGAAAGATAATAAAATAGATTTTTAGCTTATATTTCTGCCAGCAATTTCACTAATGTTTGTTCCTTCAATCCTTTATTCTAATTAATAAAACAGGGTAATGATTTACAGATATTTTTCTATTAAAAGCATTTTATTGAAATGTTTTTCATATCCTTTTATAAAACAAAAAAGTACAAAGTATCTCAATGTCCATGATTATAGGCTCTAATGGACACTTACGTTTAAATTAGCTTGTAAATGTTCTGCTTTTTCTGTTTATATGTATTACTTCATTTTTCTGTTTTTAGATTTTTCAAAGAGATCTTTCACAAGTTTCTCTTTCATACACACACGTTACTTTGCACTTTCAAATAATGAATTCTCCTTTTCGATCGACACAGCACTTATCTCCATACACTCCCAGTGTCTGCATAAGAAATATATGCTATTTTTTTTCCATAAGCAAATATCAGAATATTGAAGATGTTTCTAATTTTACTACACAGAATATTTTTGAAACTGTAAGCATCGGTCACTTACTTTTTTCATTAGCACAGAACATTACAGTCAAAGATACATCCACCTCAATGCCTTCCAGTTTTCTAAAAGATTATTTCAAAGTATAATTGTTTTATACAAAAGAGCAAACACTCATATGTTACCATGATATTGACTGTTGCAAATCAATATGAATATACTCTTATTATCCAAGCAGGAATATGGAGAAAAGGCACATAATGCTCCCACATGGGTAACAATTTCAGGATGAATCTTCACTATGGAAGATTAATTTCATACAATGAGCAGCTCTCTTTGAATTAGTATATGAATCAACTAGTTCTTATCTTCTACTAATGATGAATATTTCATGGAAATATCTCTTCCATGAACTTTGAGCATAAATTACCAAAGTGAAGAATAAAAAGACATCCATTTTATTTCACTAGAAAAAGAAGAAAATGAATCTTCTTATCATTTAGAGAAATTTTTAACAAAATGTTTTAAAGGCCTTTCTGGAAATTTATTGAGTTTACTCTATTTGCCTTATCAAAATAGAGGCAAAATAAGAAATCATACTGATGAGAAAATACCTTTCAACTTAGAGATGCAATGAGATGATCATTGTTTAATAGCTTTCTAAGACAGGAAGTCAACATTCACTTTATAATAGGGCTGTAATTTGAATTCAGCAAAATTACTATTGGTAAAGGTCCTCGTCTAATTAAACACAAACAAATGTATCTTAATTCATGTCCCCAACACAGGTAATCCCTTCATATCACAGCCAAGTTCAATGCTTCCAAAAGATTTAAATAACTGAGAAAGGTGCTTAGTCAAAAACAGCTAGTTATCTCAATTAACTTTCTGTTAAACATGAATGATGCTTTATTTCCAATGTTCTGTGTTATAAATGGTGACGGTTGCTTTATTCATTCATTAGTTGATCAGCCAATAAATATTGAAAAACACTACATGCATAGAACTGCTCAAAACTTTGGGAGTTAAAAAACTTTCCTGTAATCAGAGAATATGAAATCTAATAGGAAATAATAGGCATAGACACAAGTGACTATAATAAAAGATAGTAAATTTTAAATTGATGGTTATATTCTAAAATAAAAAATATCCCAATTTTATGCCTTTCTTCTCTCAATAATCATCACTATAACACACTTTAATAGAACTTCAATTTTTGAAATTTTATTTGACCTGTTCTTGACAATATCATATTCCTAATGATGATGATGGAGGTGATGATGATGATGGTGATGATATTAGCTAATAGTTATTGGACATTATGTACCAGTCATTGCTCTAAGTAGCTAATATATATTTACTCAGTAAATCTTCACATCTCTAAGAGTTAGGTGTTTGCTTACAATTTATAAGAAATATAAACATTTGGTCATTCCGATGACCAACATATATTTCTCAGATATTTTGGGGTTTTGTCCACAATTCTTGACTCACAGCTCCCAAAACCTTTGGTATTTTTTGTTTATGTTAATGAAGGTAACTTTTGGACCCCCCTCAAGGGTGGAGGCTGGTTGCCAGGAGAACTAGCCACATGATCAGAGGATTGGAACTTTCAGTGCCACCCCCAGATTGGTGGAGAGGAGAGGGGCGGCTTGAGATTGAATCAATGACCAATGGCCAATGACGTAATCAATCATCACTAAGTAATAAATCTTCCATAAAAACCCAAAAGGTAACTCATTGGCCCCTTTTTCAGAGAGTTTCCACAGTGAGGAACCAGACTGCTTCCACATGCTACTGTGCCAGGCCCCAAGCTCCAGGAGGACAGAAGCTAATTTGTTAGGGACCCCATCCTATGTATCTCTTCATCTGGCTGTGATTCATATCCACTAATATCCCTTGTAATAAATCAGTAATCTAGTGAGTAAATGGGTTTTCTTGAGTTCTGTGAGCTTTTCTAGCAAATTAATCAAACCCAAGGAAGGGCTCATGGGAACCTCTGATTTATAGCCAGTCAGTCAGAAGTGCAGGCAACAAGTCTGAAGTGTAGGGCGGTCTTGTGGGACTGAGCCCTTTACTTGTAGAACCTGAGTCTATGGCAGGGTAGACAGTGTCAGAATTAAGTTGAATTCGTGGACACCCTGCCGGCGGCCAAGAACTGCTTGTTGGTGTGGGGATGCCTCTACACACACTTGTTGGAATTGGGTCCAGGAACCCTTTTGCAGTGATATTACATTACCTATATATAGAGAAGGAAACTGAAATACATAGAGGTTAAGTAATCTGCAAATTCACGTAGCTAGTATGGGCAAAGCTGGCATGGAAAATTATGCTGTCTTGTTCCAGAGGTTACCTTGGCAATCATCACACAATACTGTCTCTTAAACAATGACTACATATATTATAAAATATCACAAATATCATAAAATATTCTCTATAAGAGAGAAGTCATATATAGAACTATTCCTCTGTAGTTGAAGTTGACAAAATTTTCCTGTAAAGAGCTAGACAATAAATACTTTATGTTTTGTAGATCACATAATCTCTGTGGCAAATATTCAATTCTACTGTTGTAATGCACAGTAGACATCAACACTATATAAATGAATGACTGTGCCTGTGTTCCAATAAATATTTATAAAACAGGCAATAGGCTGGATCTGGTCATGAGCTATAGTTTGCTCACAAGATATCAATGAACATATTAGATATGGTAGTGTTTTGATTAAATTAAATACTTTTATTTCTTTCAAGATTCAATTCTTGTTGAAATGTTTTCTTAGATTTAGGTGATTAATAAGACTTTAAAAATAGCAAGAAATTAATTGAGCTAGATATCCCCAAATAACTAAACAAAATTGTAAAAAACTCTTTCACATCTTCAATTGGTTCCTTATAAGTGTTTCTAGTAACCTCTATGTTCTTGATTAATTGCTTAGGCTCCACCTGCTGTGTGACCTTAGAGAAATTAAGGTTAAAGAATTTAGGAACTTGTCCAATCTGTAAAATGGAGTTAATAGTATAATTGTCCTATTTAAGCACATATTTCCACAGGATTCCCAGGTTTCCATAACCTTCATTCTCAGATCAACCTACTCCCTTAAACTCAATTCTTCCCAAATTGGCATCCTTTTCTATAATCAATTTTATGAAGCACAATTTAAAGACAATGTAATGCATTGTATGAGGTATACTTCTTGATGAGTTTTAACAAGTTTCACACCAATGTAAGTAGCATGGCAGTCAAGATAGGGAACATTTCCATCACCATATAATGTTTTTTTTGTGCTGCTTCCCAAATAATCATCATCTCATCCCTAGCAGAAGAAATTATTGATCTTCTTTCACTATAGATTAAGTTTTTTTTTAACCTATAGTTTCATGTATATGAGTAGATACCATATGAATTCTTATGTCTCGTTTCTTTTATCCTGCATAACAATTTTGGACTTCATTAAGGCATACATCAATATTCATTCCTTTTGTTTTGAGTAATATTCCATTGTACAAATATACTAGCACTTTTTTAGCCATTTATTTATTGGTGAACATTTGGGTTGTTTCCAGTTTTTGGCTTTTGTGAATAAACCTGGTATGAATACTTACGTACAAATCTTTGTGTACGCATATGTTTTCATTTCCCTAGAGTAAAATTTGGGGTTATGTGGACAGTGTGATTTTAACTTTATAAGAAATGTGCAAATGTTTTTAAAGAGGAAAACCTTTCCATCAGCTATATTTGAGAGTTCCAAATATTGGAACTTTCTCTACTTCCTTGTCAACACTTGATATTGTCAGTCTTTTTAATTTTAGTGATTTTAATTAGTGCATAGTGATATCTCATTGTGGTTTTAATTATTTTCCATTATCCTAATGACTAGTGAATCTTGAACAACTTTTCATATACTTATCTGCGACCTGTTTTTCTGAATGTCTGTTCAAACCTTTTGTCTATTATTTAAATTAGGTTTAAAAAGTCGTATTATTGAGTTGCAACAGGTCTTTCTGCTGGATCATCTCCATAGATGTTCATTTATGCAGATTCAGTTTCCGTCTCATATATTTCTTCCGCCTGCACTCCTTCGTTTAACATTTCTTTCAATGCGTGTCTGCTGGTAACGAATTCTCTGTTTTCCATTTTTTGAAAAAGTTTTTCTCTCTTTTACTTTTGAAAAATATTGTCCCTGGAATACATTTCTATATTGAAAATTGTCTTTCTTTCTGTACTTTCAAAGATGCCACTCTTTTGTCTTTCCACATATACAGTTTCTGACACAATGTTTGCCACATTTTCATCTTTGTTTCTCTGTATGTAAATGTGTCTTTTTTCCTCCGGGTGCATTCAAGATTTTGTCTGCACCTTTGGTTTTCTGTTGTGTGTGCGCGTGTCTCTCTGTGTATGTGTGTACTCATCCTATTTGACATTCTCTTAGGTTAGATCTGTAGTCTTGGTGTCTTCCATTATTTTTGTATAATTCTTGGCCTTTATTACTTCAACTACTGTCCTTTATCACTTCAAATATTTCTTCTTCTCTGCTTTCTCTCTTTTCCTTCTGGGATTCAAAATATACATATGTTAGACCACTTGATATTGTCTTACTGTCTTTGTATACTCTTTTCCTTCTGACTCTCTCTCTCTCTTTCTTTTCCTTTTGTGCTTCAGGTTAGGCAATTTCTATTGAGCTTCCTGCAAGTTCACTGTTTCTGTCCAAGTCTGTGTCATGTATACTGATGAGTCTATTGATGGTATTGTTCATTTTTGTTGCCGTATTTTTTCCTAGCATTTCAAATGGACTTTTCCTAGTAGCTTCCATCTCTCCTTACTTTGCCCATCTTCTCTTGCATGTTTACTTTTTCTACCAGAGACTTTAACACATTAATCATAGTTCTTTCAAATCTTTTGTTTGTTGGTTCCAACATCTTGGATGATCTCTCAATCTGATTTCATTCATTACTTTGTATTTTTACTGTGAGTTTATTTTTGTGTTTTGTGTGTCATATTTTTTGTTGAATTTCAGTGATTGTGTATATGACAACAGTGACAGATGTAAATTATTTTCTGATCCGGAAACAGTCCTACGTCTTTCTCAGATTGGCTCTAAGTATGAGGGATAGAGTCAATCTAGTCACATGTTGAGAAAGTTTGGGATTTTGCTGTTGCTATAGTTACTCTCAGTGCACTTACAGCTTCAAATTCCTCCACCCTTACCTTGGAGTTAGAGTGAGGACTTGGTTGCCAGAGAATTTTGCACTGTCTTCCTATTCCATCTTCACTGCCTCATGACCTCTCTCCAGGCTTTTTCTCCTCCCCAGCATTAGACAGCTGATGCTAATTTCTTGGTTCTTGCCAGCCTGGTGGTGCAAAGCAGGGGAACTGTTCTGTTGTCTTGATCCAGTCTTGGTCTTAAGCACACCCTGTGTCCATGTGTCTTTGTGGTGGGATTTTTGAAATAATACTGTCCATTATCCAACTGTAGAAAACTTCTAATACTCTGGACTCAGGACTACTTTCTGTCCCTCTCCTAAGGATGTAGGGATTTTTCCTATTCCCCGCCTTTGGCCACAACTTGTCGTCATGTGTGTCTTGGGGAGCCAACAGTGTTTGCCACCCTTTTCAAAAAGATGAAGGCATTTGTTCTATAGGAAATAAGGATCCAAGTAGGATTTCCTTACTTTCCCATAGTGGCAAGCGCCCTTCTCTTCTAAACCTGCAAAATCGAGGTGATTTCCTGGTCAACCTCTTTACTCTCATTTTTTTATGCTCATTCAGTGAAGGTTTGTTAGAACAATCATTGAATGAGTACAAACTTCCCCTGTGTCTGCAGCTCCTAGAGCTTCTAAACTTTCACACTGGCCCACACAGAGCCTTTAATATTCATTAAAAGTTTTAGCTGAATTTTTTTCCCCACTTCTATGACAGCTTCGTCTTCCTCCTATGGTCTGCCCTGCGTAAGTCAGCACTTGCACCCCACTCCTCCTTGGAAGTGCCTGCCTTTCTTTGGATTACAGACTGATTAGTTTCCCTATAATATGACCTCTCTGATGGTTTGAAGAAAAGTTGAGATTTTTGTAGATTATCTGTTTTCTGTATGCTAAGCAGAAACCAGAAGTCTTATACTTTGATATACATGGTTACTTAATCTTTACTAAAGCACTGAACCTTGTGTACTATTATCATCTCCATTTTATACATAAGCAAACTGAGAGTAGATCATTTAAATCATTGCCCAATATCATTCAGCTATTAAATGATAAAAACTAAACGAAATTGACTTCAAGATCAGCCCATTGTATACAGTTGGCTATGCCATAGGTAAAAAATGTTACAAAAATGAAAAGTAAATGCAATAATATTCTGCTGTAATCCAGGGAATCACCTGGGTGGTTTGTAACTCTATGGAATTTCAAAAAGTGAATATGTCAACTTCCCTCCCACATTTTGCTAGTAATAATGAGAAATTATGCTGAGCAAAAGAAGCCTGGCATAAATGAGTATATGCTGTATAATTGAATTTATAGCAAGTTCTAGAATAAGAAAACTAAGCTCTTGTAATAAAGAAAATCAACAGCCTCTGAAAGAGGGAGGTGGGTGGAGATAGTCTGAAAATAGGCACAAGGGAACTTTTATCACATGATGAGCACTTCCTTTACATTGATTTTGATGGTGGTTAAATTATATACATTTTTAAAACTCATAGTACTGTGCATTTAAAATCTGCATATTTTATTGAATGCAAATTATATTATAATACATTTCAGCTATAACCAGACAAAAAAGCAGATGAAGTTAAATTCAGGGCTTACTGACCTTAGAAATATTGTGAGGTCAAAGAGAGTTTTACTTCTAAAGGTAATACTTACAACTTTAAAATGTTTTAATGTGTTATTTACTCTTTACTGTACTTTAAGGTGTGTATTATTATGATCTCCATTTTATACATGAGGTCTTCTGACTGCAAATTTGGTTTTGTTGAAAACAGTTCACTATATCATGAATTAGAAATGTTACTACAAGTAAAATAAATGCAACAATATTTTACTGTAGCCCACAGCATCACTTGGGACGTTTGCAACTAAATCTACATGGTAAAAAAAGAGAATGTATTCATTTTTTTCCCATATTACACAGGTGAAAATGAAGCTTCCTACCTTCATTATAGAGACCTCCACACCCTAAATAGATATGGGAATGTTATTCTTGAGTAAACATCTGCAATCAAAAGTCATTATTATCACTTATCTCTTCAAGTTACTTGACAAAACATTTTTGGCCAATCCAATTGATTGTTTCCTCAAACACCTACCACCTTATGGGCCCATTCTGCTACTAGGCTAATTAAATACATTTGATTGTTGCTTTGTTCATTTGAATACAAACTATTGCCAGAGTGTTTGGAATACTTTGATAGGACTATTTTCACACAAATTACAATGAGAAGAACTAAACTTATAATTATCCAAATAAAACATAACATCAACAAAATAGGGAGCATTATTAAATAAATGTGGCTATCACATGGGTCAGGCAATGTGTGACAAAAAATGAGTGTATTCAGTGTGTGCTATAATTACAGTATATCACGTTGCTCTTGGTCCTGACCTTCCATTAAGACAGGGTGTTACTGCTGATTTTGTGCCCTCTGATTCAATGTTCACACAAAGCCTTAGCCCTTAAAAATGACCTTAAGTTCAAATATGGTAATGGCAGTCCATTTGTAATTTTAAAGGTTCAGGACCACATCCAAATAGCTCCTTACTGACTGGAATACACATTTAATAATCCAATGACCATCACTATCACTAAGTATTTTACAAGCCCTACACTCTTCCCTGTCTACTCAGCGGTGTACCTGTGCACAGAGATGACGTCTAATGATGGAAATGACTAACATGGTTTGAACTTCACAGGTTGACTCATAATAGTCCTCATGAATGGTCATATAATTTAGCTCAAATTGAGCTTTCTCATCTCCAGTTGCTACACACACTAGTCCTGGCTTCCTACTGTTGTTATTTCCTAGTTATCGTTTACTCAAAATGCACTTCCTTTTGCCATTGGCTCTTGTCTCCGCCTGCTGAGCTTGTGATTGGCTCATGTCAAGCAGAGTCAACTGGATGCATCTGTTTCCTGTCAGAATATTGATTACCTCCTAGGACATCGTTATTGCAGGATTTCACTAGCATTTGGTGCTGATTATACTATCCAGAGCCACTGGTGAATTATTTCCAGAAGGACCACATGGCTTTGTTGTCAAAGTGAGGTTTTAGACCATAATTGGAAAATATCCTTAAAAAAAAAGCAGGGCTGAAAGAAAATGGTTAAGTAGCTGCCAATGTTCTCTCTGACATTATTGGTTACATTTTATTGACTTAAAAAAAAAGATCTGTCTTCTATTCTGGTCACACAGTATGATAAGAGAGAGAGCATGTTAAGGGGCAGCTGTGACACTTGAGATCACAAACTTGGTCTCCACCGTCCTTGGGCAGACAGCAGATAGGCAATGCCTACTGACACCGATGCCACTCTCTCAGTTTGATATTTGGTGACCGTGCTCTAGACCAGAATCATCTTGCTCTGTCTTGAGTTTCTTGATTCCTATTTTTAGCTCCCCATTAATTAGCGCAGTGCCATGAGCGCCAGTAAGATAGGAAATCAAATGTTAGCACCCTTTTCTCATTTGCCAGCTTAGGCTGTTTGTTACTGCTAAGAGCCTGGTTTCTGGTGTTCTATATATAATTTGAATTACTTATTAAATAAGAAAAACTTAAGACTGCAAGCAGAATGTATTTTCTCTTGCCTTTTTTCCCGAGACATTGTAATCTGATACTATAAGCTGTAAGTAGTAATGATAAGACAGTAATCAGGATTTGTCCTGAAAGACATGATCACACATCTGAAACCTGACTTTAGACAGTGGTTCAGTCTCAGCTCCTGCTCCACGCAATGACTTGTAAAAGTATATGTAGCATTTACATTCCTGCCTTTGTGTTTCTGATGGTAAGCAGTTCATATAGGCGCTTCTGTAATGAAATCAGCATGTGATTTTTCAATGATCTCAAAAACATTTGTTCAAAAGCCTGCCGATATATTACATGTTTTCCAAAATCTGAGCTTATATTTGAGCTTAGTTGAAACTTTGAGAGATATGTCCTCTCACCACTTTACCCCTTGTCCCGTCCCTGCTGTAGAGAAAACTGTGGTAAATAAGAAAAAGTATTAGTCTTGAAGTGGACCTAATTTTAAGTTCCATGCCTATCAGTTACTAGCTATGTAAGCTGAAATAAGGTGAATAACCTTTGTGTGTCTCAGTTCCTTCTTTATAGAAAAGGAAAACCATTTGCCTCACAAGGTTACTTGGGGGATGGAATGGTGGTGGGACAATGTGCTCTGTAGTTAGCTATAGGTTAGACAAAGATAAGGTTTGCTACAGTAGAATTCAACTTATAAATAAAATCATCTCACTGCAAAGGAATTAGCTACCTGTTCTTCATAATCATAGGGATGTGACTGATAGTAATATAGCATATATTATGATTACAGATTTTCCTTCCTAAGAAAAGAAACATAAAATTTCTTTAATGCTCAAATGTCTCTACTATTTTTTTTTGCATATAATGATAATCAGAATTGTTGAAAACTCCCAGCATTCCAAGTGTTGACAAAGATTCCATGCGGTCATCAGGAGAGAATTTCATCTTTAGCTTTGTCTATCTCAGCAGTGAGCCATCAGTTCAGGGAATAGAGCTGACAGTAATTTAAGATGGTTTCACATCTCTGGTGCTACTTTTTGGAAAATTATAGGATGTTGTGTTCCATTTGGGTCAAATTTGGTCTTGAGAAACTCAAGTGTTGCTACCGGAAATACTCTTCTGCTCTGTGACAATGAGAAATCAGCCATGTTCCTTAGAGGCAGAGGTGTGGTGATGACAATCTATCATTCTGAGAAGTTCAGCAAGCAGTAAAACCAAAAAATGGTATATTTGCCTTCATTTTGATTTAAACTTTTGAATACTTTTCCTTTGCTTAACTTCTGGTGTGACTTATTCAAGAGTTACAGTAAATGAAAGAAACTTTTTAATTTACTATACCTAAGTATTTCTAATTAGATAGTTACAACTACCAAAATATTCACACGGAGAGCAATCATTTTAAGAGCCATCACAGGAAGTGATTCTAAGATGCCTATATTTTGTGCAATTATATAGCTCACTCTTTGTCTTTCTCAAGAGAATTTTGTATAATAACCTCAGATAATGATATTAATATATCTGATTCCAGAGCTATTACCAATCCTAATTTACCCCTTTCGTGCTACTTTGAATATTTTATTTATGCTGAAATGCCAACTGTGCAACTGAAAGTGGCCCAAAAGGAGCACTAGTCATCCATTTCTTTGGGTAGAATGTCCCCATATCGTTCCTTGTAATATAAAAAGCTCTAAGATACAGGTTTGTGTACATTTTATGTTTATAGATGATCGCAGAGGATCAAAAATCCTGTCGACAACTTACCCCTGTTTTCGTAGATCTCCAACCCCGGGGTACACTTATACGAGTGGTTGTGAGGCACTGATTGAGATCTATATTTTCAGTGGGTGCAGGGGGGTGGCTAGCACGCATGC
This sequence comes from Equus przewalskii, assembly GCF_037783145.1. Taxonomy (NCBI): domain Eukaryota; kingdom Metazoa; phylum Chordata; class Mammalia; order Perissodactyla; family Equidae; genus Equus; species Equus przewalskii. The sequence continues at coordinate 56,045,566 of NC_091849.1, forward strand.
AGTGATTAAAGTGGAGATATAGAAAAGCTGCTAACTGCTCCCAAGTCAGAAGAATATCTGGATCTTCATATAAAATTCCTGTGCTCCCTGGTATAAGAAGGAAGGTTTAACTCTTTTGGTGAGCTATCAAGAGATATAATAAGTAAACCAGGAGTGAGACAATGTGGTCCTTCTAAGAATGTAGTTCTGCAGTAACAACCATCCTGTCTCTTTCCTTCCAACTTCTTCACTAGAAAGTACCTGAAACATACTTTTCCTAAGCTCCAGTAAATGATGACCTCTTCTCAGGAAATTGCTGAGTCACTAAGACAGTTCAGTTTCTTCTGCCACTAGGGCACAGAAGGGCAGAAGAGAGGAGGCAGTGCTGAAATTAGAGCCCAGATCCCCTCCACTTAACATAGCAAAGGTAAATGTCTTCCTACGGGTCCAATGGACACTGTGGATGCTTGTAGCAGCTTAAGTATTCTTGCCAATACCTCCAAGAGGGCTACCTCCTGAGAGAGGACCCCAACTTCACAAGGGTATAAGGTAGATGGCCTGTGGCAAGGCTTGACATGGGAGAGAAAAGAAGAGGCTGCACATTGAGTGGCTTTCCCATGTCAGGAGGTCATTTGGGGTAGGATCCAGTCCTTTGGTGAACGAGCAAATGCATCTCCAGGAGTGAGATGGGATTAGGACACACAAAATTAAGAAGGAACAAAGAGCCAGTCAGTGTTAGTCTCTATTAAAAGAAACAATTACAGAAACTAGCAGTACCACAGTCCCCTCACCATCCTTGATACATGAGGTATGGGGCTACACACGTCATCCCGTCCATCAAGGACAAGCACCTAAAGAAATGCCTTTGTCCGCTCATCTGTCCCTAGAGAAGACGAAGAGGACTGAGAAGACGGTGTATGAACAGACACACCACTGTCCTCTCCAACCCCTACAACTGGAGCTCTCAGGCTAACATGACCGGGAATGGGGACAAGGAGTGTTTTGACTCCTTTTTTAAAAAAATACAATTCAATTTATTTACTGTTCTACAACTTATAATTCCAAAGCTTTACAATGTAACATTTTCTAACTTACTTCAGTATAATAATAGCTTTATTAGTTCAAATCAGGAGAGAGATCACATGTTCTAACCCATTATGATGATGCAACATTTAGCTCTTCTTTGTAGGTGGAGCACTGCAATTTGTTTCCTCTATATCTGCTGGGTATTTCCAAAATTTTACAGCATCTGCCTTGCATCTCTGTGTTTACTTGTTAATTTGTAAGGTGCTTTGGCTCTCCATCTCTCACAGTTACATAGTTACGTTCCAGTGATTTGTGAGACACTCTCCTGGACTCTGGTCCCTCCAGCTTGGCCGTGGTAGTCTGTTCCCTTCAGAGGCTGCCCTTCAGTGATTTCACAGCCAGCCTGTCCCTTCACCTTGTAAACCAGAGGGATGCTCTCATAGTCATAGGTTTTAACTTGTACTTATTTCTGGTGGGCTTTGCAGCCAATGTGCAATTGAAGTATTTAAATGAACAAGGTCAAGTTTTAATAGCTTAAATGAGACTCTTTTAGTAACTAAAATAACTAAAATTATATGGCCTCAGGCTAAGATATTGTTGAGGGACACACCTGAGAAAGGGGCAGTCATAGGGAGCTCAGCAGTAGCAGTTCACAGCAAAATCAAATGTAACTTTTTCCATTGAGTTGAGATTCCTAATTTAAACTGGTAATAGATTTTTAACATTCCAGTTAGAAATTTTGAAAGATTTTTACAAAATCAAAATCATCACTATGTCTTTGTACATAAACCTAGAATTTTTTTGCAAATGTCTTTATTTTTAAACAATTTATCTATAATAAGACATTTTTGGAGAGCTCAGTTCATGTAAAATTCATATTAATGTAGTGCAAAATATAATAAAATCTTTGGTATTTGAAGCCATGAAGTTTAGAGGTAGTTTGCAACACAGCAATATTTTGGAATAATATTTTTATTTTCCAAATAATCAGAGCTCTTTCCTCCGTCAGGTACTTAGGGTAACAGCTGATCACCTGGTTCTTCCTTTATTCAAATTGAGCTGAGGTCGGAGTGAGCTCACCTGTGCCTAAGCCCAAACTTCCCTCACCTGGTCAGGACACCGTGCGGGTCTTACTGACAGTTCAGCTGGACTGTGCTGGGGCAGCAGTTTGAGATATTTTTGTTCATGTTACATTTCAATTCTCTCAGAGCCCTGGAATCAAGCCCCATGAGAATGTGTGGGACTCTGCAGTTTCTCTTTGCTTTCCAGCCTCTCCTCCATGCCACTTGCCTGGGAAAATCTGAGCATGTGTGTAGGGGAGGAATAGCCTAGCTATTTGATTTGCTTTTGCATTTGAGCTCTTCCTCATTTTATTCCATTCCACCTGTCCACGCCTCATCTAAGGCTCAGCTGATTTCTTTTTGTCCCTGCAAAAATTCTCTGTGTCTACTGCTCAATTTACTCATCCCAGCCCAAATGCCCGCGCCAGGTATGGGAGTTGTAGCCCCTGTTATTCATGTAAGAAAGAATTGTTTTTCTCTGGAATTAAGTTCTTCAAGGTTTTCTTGTGTCTACTGCTCTTTGCTAGCCACGTAAAAGAGCACAGTTATTTGCTCGTATTTTTCTTGTTATCTTTCACACTCTTCTATATCCTAACTGGAAGGAGAAGTCTAAATAGTTATAGTTAGGGGTATTTTTAGCTATTTCATGTTTTAATTCCTGTTGCAAAAATAATCAGTTTTTCATTATAACTTCTAATTGATAATAATTTTCTTCATTCTTTAAGTCCAAAATTTAAACCACTTAATTCTATATGTCTATTGCATTAGATAGAACTTCTAAAATGGAACAAAACATCTACAAATAAAATACCATGCAAAGTTTCACCATAAAATATAATGTTGACTATTAGTTTATGACAGAAAATTTTTATCATATTAAGGAAAGTTCCTGCCATTACTAATTTTAAGAGACCTTTACCAGGAATATTTGTTAAATTTACACCATCATTTGAGAGACTTATATGTTTTCCTTTTGGGAGCTATTGATATGATAATTCATATTAATAGATTTCCCAAGATCATACCATTTTTTGCTTCCTGGGGTGAACACATCTTAATCATAGTAGCTGATTTTTTTCTACTGTAGTCTGGAAATTGATTCTGATGATGTTATATGGGAATTTATATCTATCTTATTTCAAAATAGCTTTTTATAGTAAGAATGGGAAATGCTGTCACCTGTGGAGCCACAGGTGTCTATGGCAAATACCATAACTGGTGAAAGGAAATGAGGATAATGGTTCATCATGTACATAATACTTGTCAGCAGCTATTACTACTGAATCAGAGTTGTAATGACACCTGAAACTTGCTGTCATTAATCTATGATTTTCATTTTTTATGTTCTCATTGCCAGCTTTAGCGCCAAATTGCACAACAGTTCCTCTTTTTGCGTTTTACCACAAGTATGATAACATCCAAGTTTTCTATTTCTAGAAAGTTTCAAATAATTTAAGCTTAAAACTGTCTGCCCCAGAGCCGTTTTAGGAGGAAATTCTTTAATAATGTTTTAAATATCTTCTATGGCTGTTGATTTATCCAGAATTTTACAAATTCCTGGTTGGTTCACTATTGGTAAGCTTCACGTTCTCAGAAGATAGTTTGTCATACTCTTCACTCTTGAGATGGACACAATCAATGAGAGATATTAATTTTTTCATGCCATAAAAACTGAGATTACACTACCATACATTTTAGAGTTATATGCATATACTTTTGAATTCTGGCTAAATATTGTCTTTTATACTTATTTTAAATAGTCATATTTTGTAATTTAAAAAAATTCGTTTCCTTAATGTTTTGTATGCTCTTGAAAATGCTTTGTGAAAAAAACTTCTTGACTGGAATTTTACATTATGTTCATTAGATCAAGCTTTTATTGTGTTGTAAAATTCTAAGTTCTTACTAATTTTTCTTCATTTCATCTGCCCCTCACCGAGAAAGGATGTTAGTCTCACACTGTGTCGGTCAGTTAGCTATCACTCCCCATAATTCTATCAATTTTTTCTTTAGGTGATACATAATAGCATGCTATGTTAATGAGTCATACATGTTTTGATTTGTTATAACTTTCTGCTAAATTGAAATTTTTAAAAAAAATATTTGGTGGTCACTTTATCTCTAATAATGATTTTAGTTTAAAGTCTGTCATTTTGGTATATTGTAGCTACACAATTTTTTTTGGTTGGTATTTAGCTATTAAAATTTCGAATGTTTTTAATGTTAATATTTTAGTACATTTATGTTTTGTGTGTATCTTTTTAAATAGCATATAGGTGGGCTGAAAATCTTTGCTTTTAGCTGGAATACTTAGTCCTTTAAATATAGTCTAATTCTGTCTCATGCTTTCTATTTGGATCTCTCTTCTTCCTTTTCTTGACACTTTGAGATCAATTGATTAGATTTTCACATTCTGTTTCTCTTCCTCCACTTATTTGAAAATGCTCCTCTGACTATTCTTTATTGATTAGACCCTAAATAAGCATATCTGTTGATATCTAATATTAAATATCTTTCTCTTCTCTAGAAAAGTATAATCAGCTTGGCATAGTTTAATTCTAAGTACCCTGTCCCAAATCACATACTAATATTTTCCAGTATTTATATCTATCTTGTTTGTTTTGTTGTTTGAATCATACTGTAAGACGTTATCATGGTCTTAATGCTTGTTTGATTCCACAACAAACTTATCAATCTTTTGCTCATCTTTCTTACTGATATCACAGCACTGTCACCTGCGATTACTTTCTTTCTGGCCAAAGTATTTATTTTAAATTTCTTTTTCTGAGGATCTGCCGTTATATATTCTCTCAGTTTTTGTTTTTGAAAAAATATCTTTATTTTAACATCATTTAAAACATAATTTGACATTTTATTAATTACAGGTGAACACATTTTCTTGATATCACATCGAATATTTTATTATGGTCTCAAAAACAGGCACCCAGTGAATGACGCCTTCTAGTATTTATACTCCTGTGCAGAGGATTCCCATTTAACTAGAATTGGCAATATGACTAAATTTTCACCAAAATCAATGCAGAAGAATTGATGCTGTGTGGCTCTCAATGCAATGTCATAAGAAGCCTTGCAGCATCTGCTGAGGTCTTAGAACACTTGCTTGGGGAGATGTCAACCATTGTCAGTAGTCTGACTAACTTGAGCCCACCATGCTGAAAGTAAGCCCAAGCTACTCTCATGGAGAGAGAGAGATTCCTAGCTGAGCTCAACCAACCCACAAAACTGTGAGAGACAATAAAATGTTTTAAGCTACAAAATTTTGAGCTGATTTGTTGTGCAGCAATAGATAACTAGTGTAAAATTAGTTCACTTCCTTTTGGTTTTTAACTTATTTTTTTTTTTTTTTTGGAGGAAGATTAGCCCTCAGCTAACTACTGCCAGTCCTCCTCTTTTTGCTGAGGAAGCCTGGCTCTGAGCTAACATCCGTGCCCATCTTCCTCTAGTTTATACGTGGGACGCCTACCACAGCATGGCTGCCAAGCAGTGCCATGTCCGCACCCCGGATCTGAACCAGCGAACCCCGGGCCGCCGAGAAGCGGAACGTGCGAACTTAACCGCTGCGCCACCGGGCCGGCCCCTGGTTTTTAACTTATTTTTGAAAGGTTTTTGACTAATCTAATCGATCTAACTTTAGAGGTAAAACAGAATTGAGGGGTGTGAGAGTTAGCAAACTGTGAAGATGGGGGATATAGACCACGTAAGACCATCCTTAATTACAGATTCCAGGGGCATTCTCAAAACCACCCTCAGTTTTGATATTTTTCTGGAAGGACTCACAAAACTCACTGAAATACATTATACTCATGGTTACAGTATATTACAGGGAAAGGATACAGATTAAAGTTACTTAAGGGAAAAAATGCATAAGGTAGAGTCCAGAAAGCTTCCAGACATGGGGTTTTCAGGTGTCCTTTCTCCGTGGAGTCATAGACAGTGGTAATGCCTGTTAGAAACAATGTGTGACAACACGCATGGAGTACTTCCAGCTAGAGAAGCTCACCAGAGTCTTAGTGTCCAGAGTTTTTATTGGTGTTCCATCACATTAGCCTGGTTGGCTCCCAACGTGGCTTACTTCAGTCTCCAGCCCCTGAAGAGGTTGAGCAGACACTTCATGACACAAAACCCCCACCCTACATGACATTGTTGACCTGCCTCAAAGTCCCCACCCTAAATTACATTGTTACTATCTGACTGGCCCTAGACCCCCAGGAAAACAAAGACACTCCTATCAGGCACAACATCCTAAGAGCTTAGAGGTTATCTCCCAGAAGACAAGGACAAAAGCCAGAACTCTTTTGGGGCAAGTTAGTTTCTTTACTATACTAAGGGTGTTCTAGCTTTGGCATTTTGGTAGACTTTTCCAACATACTCCATTAAATTGCTGCATCACAGCAAAACAAACTGTACTATCTCTACATAACCCTAACCATCAATTCATTTCTTTCTCTTCTCCTCCTGCCTAATAGTAAGACTCAAGAATTTCCAAATATTGTGAAGGCCATAGGACGCTTCTCACGCACTGAATTTTAGGCATCAGTAAAAGTATTATGGTGCTTGATGCTCATGGTTTTAAGAGAGTATGATTAGTTTTACGAGAGCACAACTAGTTTTAAGAGAGTATGACTCTCTAAAGGGAGTAAAATATCTAGTAAATATCTACTTATTTTAATTATAATCCACTCTAAGAGAACTCTTATAGTTGGTCTTGCCAGATTTAGCAATTAAAAATAGAAGATTCCCATTTAAATTTGGATTTCAGGTAAATGACCAATGAATGTCTCAAATATCATGTACATACTTATCCTTAAAAAATCACTCATTGTTCATCTGAGAATTAAATTTAAATGAGTGTCTTCTATTTCATCTGGAAACTCTACTTTCAGCAATCCTTTCAACCCAGTGATTATGAACTAAGAAAATATATGATCATTACTTTTAGCTGTAAAAATTTCTAGGAGATATATAAAAACGCTAAATCAAATATATCTTTTACAAGGTGTTATCATTTATTACAGCAAATGTGAAAAGAGTAAACTAACTGAGAATTGGTTATTCCCTCAAAGATTTTGATCGACTATTTGATAAGGCTAATTTCAACACTGATTCATGGTTTTCTATTATGATTTATAATGCCTAAATAAATCAGAAAATTTCAACATGTGTTGAGTTCAAAAGTTGCTTGTATGTTGAACATCTCACAACTGTTCTTATTTTTTCTGAAATCTCCTAAAAATACCCAAGAAACAAGGCTTTAGAAATTTACCTGATGATTTAGTGCTTTAGTATCAACCATATTCATGGCTATGTCTACGAACTAAATTCTAGCCACTCTCAGTGTTTGATTTAAAATAATGCATAATTAACCTTCGCTTACTTAATAACATTATGCTGTGTTTTGACAAGCAAATAGTGAAACTTCACTGTGTTCAATTTCAATTTTATTGGAATCAGCAGACAGAAACCAAAAATAATTGTTACATGCACTCTGATAGTACCAGTTAGTTAACATCATAAAGAAATAGCTATAAACAAGAACAGTGTTCTAGCCTGTCATGAATTATAAATTTACAAATTGATTTTCTTACACTTCTCAATTGACTTAAACCTTAAAAACACATCATTGATTAAACTGGTCCTATATTGTGTATGATGATGAGAAAGTAACCTGAAAAGACTGAAACAACAAAAAATATAACAATGCATTTATCTTAACAAGAACTATTGGTAAGGAAATCTACTTATTCACCATTTTTCTAAACAATCCAATTATTGGAACTCTTCCATTAGACTTTTCTAAGCCGTAATATATGGTATGTTCCAAGAGATTTTGTGAAGGCAGGAAAAATCTTAAGAGGTAAGAGTGAACCATAAATTAGTCTATTTTTGTCTGTACAAAAATCACAGACTCCAGAAGTACTTAAAAATTCTCTTCCTAAATACTTCCTGGGAGAAATGTGGATTTCCATTATTTTCACCCTTTATACTCATGTCATTACTCACTCATTCATTTATTCATTATTTCAAATATAGATTGAATTCTTAATACAATACCTCACAAAATGCTATGTGCTGACTATTCCGAGATGAATCAGGAACAATAACTTCTTTCAATGAAGTTATAGACTAGTGGAGAAAAGTAGATGAGAAAATCAATTATTGTAACAAAATGTAAAAAGTGCTGAAAGCATAGAAATGCATAGTGTGAACAGAGGACGATCATTTTTCTCAGACTGTCTGTGTGTTGGTGAAAGGAAGGTATGTTAGAAAGCATTTCTACAAGGGCATCCATAAGCTAAGTAACTACCCTACATTCTTATTGAAAACCATTTTCCTAAACATCTACCATGGAGAGAATATTGGTGTGTGGAGCTCAAGCACAGGATGGGATAAAGGTGAGGGAAAGGAAAAAGGGTGTTAGAAATTCCACTCTAGGTTTCAAAACATATCATGTTGTGGGGGTGAGGGAGACCCTTAAAGGTAGGCAAATATGTAGGTCATGAGTGAAACAAGCAAAGCTATATTTTGCATGTGAGTTCTCAAGTACTCAGTCCGGAGATAAAAATATTTAAAATCCATACTTCTTAAATTCTTCTTTCATTGGCTTACATCCATAATATTTTCTCATTTAAAAATCCAAATCAAAGCAAAAAACAAAAACTTTTGTCTCTAAATCCATCCAAATCTCTTCCAATTGTTAACTGATTCTTGCAAACTCTTCTTCAAATTAACTCCAAAATACAATCTCAATTGATAGACTCAAATATATAGGCAATTCCATCTGAAGGATCCATTGAGTGTTTCTGTTGTGTTATTTTGTAGTACCATTTAGTTAGTCATCTTTATTTTATGTCATTAACAAATTACAAGTCTGAGCCTTCCAGCCCAATATCATGCATGGAGAACAAACGGACGTTAAGCATGTTTATCACTTTCTTATCCTATGCCTCAGTATTTTTTATTATTTGAAGAAGAACAAAGATTATTGGCAGAAGATTGGCCTCTTCAAGCTTTAGGAGATGGATAAGTGTGGTTGTGGGTTAGATGCAGAAAATATGGACGTCAGTCTGGATGGTCTTCTGCAAACTGCATTTAAACAGCAATGTAAAGTTAGAACAGCAAGAGCGAGAGAGAGAAAATTTGATGTTCGTCCTTCTTTTGAAGTTATACTCAATTGTTTGAATTCAGTTTTGTAAATTCTGGAAAGAATCTTAATATTTCAGAGCAAGAGTAGTCTCAACTTTTTTTCAGGTATCTAACTATTTTTATACAAAATATTTTATGTCAAATATTCCAAAACAAAATGTGTGTTTCTAATAAATATCTTCAAAATTAAATTGATATATATAGCCAAAAACTACACGTAAAAATTCAATTTTCTCTCTTTATTTGGGGTTTATTAAAACTACTTATTTCTGTAGGTTCACAAAGTTCTAAAATAAAGATAGTGTCTGAAAATAAGACTGAAGCTTTCAGTGGCTATAACGGCTGGTAATGCCATTCAGTAGAGGTTGATATTATCTTCTTGGAAAATTTGAAAGGTCAAAATATTTTTGGGCATAATATTTGCTAATCACTTCTCCATGTATTAGAGTAGATGTGGAATTGTTTCCTATTTTGGCCAAAAAAAGTCGTTTTTAATACATAAAATTTGTAACTTGATTGGAACACCAAGGATTCATATTTATCCCTTCTCTGTGTTGTAATATTAATAATAACATAGTCTTCGAGCACTTACCTTGTTCTAGTTGCTCTGCTAAGCATTTTACAAGCTATCCATTTAACATTACGATGGAAGTGGGTACCATCACTTTCTCCATATTACATATGATGAAAGTGAGGTTTGGATTGGCTAAGTAGTTTATTCAAGGTCACATGGTTAATACATGGTAGAATTGAAATCACTATCTGGTAGTCTGACTCCAGAGCCCATGCTCTGAACTCTAATGCAATAGTGTCTTCCTTTTCAACTGCTAGGTTCCAAGACTTTATGCCCAGAGAGGGAATGGAAAAACTGAGATAGACATTCTGAGAAAGAGTATTGAAAGATTAGTGAGTGCTTCTTATATTTCTTTTCTGTCTGTTTTTCTTGGTGTTTCTGTTTTTTGTTACTCTATTTCACTGAGTCTATACCTTTTCCTATTGGTATCTTTTCCTTCCTTCCCCTTCCACTCTTCCTCTCCTCCTCCTCTCCCTCATCCTGTTCCTCCTCTCCCTGCTTCCTTCCCTCTCCCCACCTCCTCCTCATCCACTTTCTTCTTCTTCTGCTCCTCCTCCTTTTATCACACACGTACTTCATGATGTTTGGATCATGCAGCTGGAGATGTAACAAGATCACATAAAGGAAACTAAATGAAGGAAAAACGTGTCATTCCATCCTCTGGCCTTTCAAATTAAACAGGTCCTAGAAATGGATGATGGCAAAGAATATTTGTTTAATCATATTCTTCTCTTTCCTTGTCAAAAGAAATTTAGATGATATCACCAATAGCTAAAGTCAACTTAAAATACAAAAGAAGAGTAAAATTTTAAGATCAAATTAATTCACTTCCAATAAAGCTTCAAATAAATGTAATTTCTGTTTAAGTAAATTTGTTACTATTTGGAATCTACAAGTCTGGTAACTGCTAGTTTGATTAAAATGAGGTATTAATAATCTATACATAAAAAGGGGTTTGCAAGCACATCGATCTTTAGAAGGAAATAAATCTCAAGCAATGTTAATAGGGATTATTCCAAGGTTAAAATATAATTCATTTTGAGAATGAGTATATATATCCATATGTGTATGTACATGTATATTTTATACATGAAAAAAATGCATGGTGAATGTGAATTAAAGGGTCTTGAATATATGTTGTAGAAAAATTCAAAGAATTTTGAATAATAGTTGGAAGTGTGAAGGTGCATAGTTCAAGTTCTGGTGTCAGAAATACTATTTTAAACTGTTAAACACAATTTTAAGTGACTGCTGGTAAGAAGAGCCTTGTCAATAGGAGCACATGTCCATTTTCTTCTCTTTGTTCGCATGGAGAACTGGATATTTCAGAAAGGTTGAGTGATTACTTTGGATGGAACCATAACATAGCGGCTTCAATAAGGATTTTTAGTAAATCAAAGTTCTGCTTAGTTCTTTCTCATTATAAAATATCCAGTTCTGCTTTTAATCAGAATGTGTCAGAACACACAATTTTGACTTGCTACCATATATAACTGTATCTTATATGAGCCAATTAAAAAGCATTTGGGATAAGTAATTACTTAATACAGAAAAATATTTATAAAAATAAAAATTTAGACTCCCCCAAAAAGGACAAAAAGATGGCTCAAATAAATCAAAATGGTTAAAATGCTCATTCATTTCTCATTTTGTTAACCTATTTGTAAATTTTTTACAAAAATATTTTCAAATTTAAGAGGTTCAACTTCAAAAATTTATAGGAAGCAAAGCACAAGATAATTACCAAAACTACGTATTTTAGGAGGTTTAGAACTCATCCCCTGGAAGTAGAATTAGGACAATTACATGTATGTTTCTCAGGGCTATTCTAGTCTATGGACTATCTATTCTTTTTGGCAGTGAAAATATGACCGTGGAGAAAGAAATAAAATTACAGTAATTTATGCACATTGTTCTTATTTCTTCACTTAACAAGCAGTTGTAGATAAGATACCAGCTCAACACAAGGTTGGCATAAGGGAAGCCACACTGGGGGAGGGAAGCCCATACAGCAACTGCGGATGACTTCTAAGTAACTAACCCAGAGGGACATACTCTGGCTTGCACGTATGCTAGATAAAAAATAACTGAAACAGGGGCCGGCTCCATGGCTGAGTGGTTAACTTTGCGCGCTCCGCTGCGGCGGCCCAGGGTTGGGATCCTGGGCGTGGACATGGCACTGCTCGTCAGGCCACATTGAGGCGGCGTCCCACATCCCACAACTAGAAGGACCTGCAACTAAGATATACAACTATGTACTGGGGGGTTTGGGAAATAAAGCAGAAAAAAAAAAAATAACTGAAACATAAAGAAAACTGCATGCATTGTGATTTATGACCCCTCCTTAGCTATATATCTCCCAGTTGCAATGAGGTGATAATTTTGTTCTTTTGAGTTCCTTAGGAATATGTTGACCCCTGGACAGAAATTCTATACTGGCATCCATCACCAATGATAACTGAAAGGTGTGGTGTGGCATCCCCCAGTCTACAGCATCAGATGGTCAGCATTCCTGACTCCCTCCTTTATAGCCCACTGACCCTGTATAACTGCTTCAAGATTCTGTATCCCCCTTAAGATGGCTCTTTGGGATGTTAGTTCCCCATCTTCTGATTAGCTAGCTCATCACTTAATAAAAGTCTTATCTCTACTACTGTCTTGCCTCTTGACAGATCGTTTTTTTTCTTGTGGCAAGCAGGTCATGCCCTTTGCGCAGTAACAGAAATAGTGATGTGGTGAGATTTGAGCTTATTTTCCCTGTCTGAACGCAAAGTTTGTAATTATTCACAGTTTTTATAACTGGCAAAAAGGTTTACAACTAAACAAGATTTAAGTTAAGTTAATAAATGAAATTAATAAAAAGGAATTCTAAATATTTGCTGCCATGATTCACAAAAGAATTTGTGTCCTATCTGTATGTAGGGGAGGAAAAATAATTTTTCCTCTTACACTTCTAGGTTCCTGGCTGAGACCCCTCTGTGATGAAAGGCAGATTAACAGGAGAAAGAGAAACAGAAGTTTAATAACATGTAAACCTTCTGTGTACAGGGGAGCGACCCAGGAAAACTGAGTAGCTCCATAATATGACCCAAGTAATCACGTTAAATACCATTCTCAGCTAAAGACAAAAAGAAAGATGCTGGGGGATATAGAAGGAAGCCAGTAATGGGAGGTGACCAGGAAAAGCATAGTAAACAAGGGTAAGATTGTTATGCAGACTTAAGTCATTGCCTTCTCCATTGACAAGTGTTTCTAGAGATTTCATTCCTCCTACAGAGAGGGAGATGTCCTTACAAATGAAGAGTTTCCTCATAAATGTAAGTGTCTCTTACAAAAGGGTAACTTTTACTCAGTTTTGAGAGCTTCTCCTATATCTGCTCTTTCTTAAAAATAACCAGCTCAAGATATTCTTTATGTCAAAGAGATGTATTTTGGGGTGGTATATTCTGCTCCCCTTCGTGTACATCCTCAAAATTTTCCTTTTATAAAAATTTATTTATTGTCAAGTGAATTATTAATTCATTTAAATGGCTTATTATTAGTAAAACCAAAAAAGAAGAAGAAGAAAAGGTGGAAAATCTCTTAACATTTGAGATATTGACTTTTAAAAATTTCACGTCTGTATGGTTAAACTGAAACACATCTTGAAAAGACCCGTAACTTAATAAGTTTGGTATAGATGTTCTTTCTGTGTCAGTCCCCCAATCTCTAAATATGACAGCAAAGAGTCCATTAACGTGATGTCCATGGACTGGTATTTCCACTTGTAGCCCAGCTGCATCTGCCTCTGATTAGTGACTTAGATCACAGACTGGGAATATGTACCCCTTCCAGATCCTTCCCAGAACATGCTAGTGACTTACAATATTATTTCTCCTGCCCTCAGGGCAGCTCCACCCTACTCTTTTCTCTTACCTTCTTTCCTGCCTCTGCTACTGGTACTCCAAGCATGTAGGATGTTTATTCCCTTAGTAATTATACCTGTTGTTAATGTTCACAGAGAGAAGCCTGGCACTTCCTGAACTTAGAATGTTTCCTAGGGGCCAGATCCAAGTTCACTACTCTTATTGCACTGAGATTTATTTCTTCATGCTCATTGTGAACTACTGTCCCAAGTTAAGCTTTATGTATTTTGGATCCATCTCACTTGAGGTAAATTCCCTACCTGTCTGGAATCTCTATGTTCCAGAAGTTGGGACAGATTTCATCAACCTTGTTTCTCTGAGTTCTTATGCTTGTATGTGGGAACCTAAGGATTAGTCCAAAGACTTCTTTACCAGTACATAAGATGTATATTTTTTCGACCACTGGGATCCTGTCTCAGTTGCTCACTTTATCTCTACACAATACCCCCTTCCCCCAACTGAACTCAACTTCTTCATATACTTTATGACAGCTTTCTGGCTGAAAGAGTCTCTCCCATCTTCCTGTCATGAACTGCATCCTAGGAAACATCACCTTACTAGAAAGTGAATTGCATCCCTTTCATTGAAGGAGACAGAATCTGTGTTGAGAGTCGTAGATTATAGTCTAGGTTCTGCTACTCATCGCTATGTGAGTTTACAAATTAGTTATGATTTCTGGTCCTCAGTGAAATTTATAAATGTTGAAGAAATTTTGTTCCAAAATTTTATCAAATGTATTTATTATGTGACACTCTGCTCAATTTTATCCTCATCATACTGTGAGAGGCCCAGTTTAGAAAGTGATGTAATAACTGATATCTTGGACTTACTAGAAAGAGGAAAATCAGGAAGTCCAGAGAGCAGACACACAAAGTTCCTCTGAGGGAGCTGAGGGAATCAGGAGGCTTCTGATCTCAGCTCATATTTCCATTTGGTTCCATTAATTTGAAACCGCATGCTAAACTCCACTTCTACCAAGCAATTACTTGGTAATCCTAGAATTTTGGGAGGAGAGTTCTCTGATTTGAGTTAATAAGGCTCTTAAGGCTACTTTCCAAGTCTTCAAATGTATCACAGTTTTGATGACATTCTTACTGTAACCTTGAAATAGACTTCCTATAAATTTATTTTTTAACCATCAAATACAACATAGAAAAAAATAATGCCATTTGTCTCTCCACCTCCTTCCTATCACTTGTAGGTTTACTCATTGCGGTATCTGTGAGAACCTCCTTCCCTCTTCTCAAGATGAAAAAATATATTTCTTCCCTTTGTCGACCAATTATGGGGGAGACTCTGATAGACTTCAACAAAAAGAAGTTTATTCAGGGTTTGTTAGGCCTGCAGTCCAGGAATACAAGCAGCTCTTGAATTGTGTTCTGGCTTTTGAAGGGGGACAGAAGGTTTTCTAGCCCTTGCTAACAAAGACAAAATAAAAAAAAGGGGAAGGAATGTCTTTTAACAAACTGCAGACACAAGGCAGTCATGGGGTGAGGGTCATTTGAAACAAGCCATTAAAATTTAGGAATGTAGAAGATGGTCCTGATAGGAATGAGGTTTCTGTCCTATAATCTTATCTTCCTTGAGAAGACTTCCAGATGCATTTTAGGCATCTAATGAGTTCAAGAGTTTGTTTTGAAGGAAGAATTCTTTCCTCTCCTCTCCATTTCCACCTGGCTCCATTTTAGTGCCTTAACATGAGAGACTCCAGCTTTTTTCACTTCCACACCTTGCACAGCCCAACCTGCATCCCTGCCCTCCTTTCTTTCTTCTTTGTTTCCTACCACCTTCTTTTTTTTCCTTAATCCATTTATTTACTCAATGAACATTGAGTAGCTCGATTTTTCAGATACGTTAATTGGGCACATAATACCCTAACCCACTAAAATTTCACTATTTGATAAGTGCATCACACACTTTAAAACTGCTTTCTTTTACCCACACTATTCCCTTTACTTTTTATTAACCTTCCCCTTTTCTACCTGGAAAATGCCTGCTATTTTTCAAAACTAAATATGGTAGCTCCTGCTCCATGAAACTACTTGTGATACCGACCCTGATATCAGTTTCCCTACATTAAACCCAGCATATATGGGGTTAAAACCCAAACACTCTTTCCCTGCTTACTCTCTGGCTTCCTGGCTCCAGAATCCACTATCCTCCATGGAGACAGACACAGCCAAGGACAAGCACTTGGATTCGTCATCTCATCCTTGCAAAGAGAAACAGGCTGGTGGGAAAGCTCTGACCATCAAGGCCATATGCTCCCCCCCCAACCTAAAACCCCAAATAAAAACCCTTCCTTTTAGCTTTTTGGGGAGTTTGGGATTTCAGCGTTAGCTGCCCTCTCTCTTTGCTCAGCACTGTGTGAAAACAAAATTCCTACTTTCTTCCACCACACCTGGTGTCAGAGATTGGCTTGCTGTGAGTGAACTCACTTCAGGTTGGGTATCACTTGTAGCTCCTCTCTGAAAACTACTCTTTCCTCTGTCTTTACCTTGTTCCAAAGAGCAGTTGTCACATGATTTTCATTGTTTAGTTCATTATTTATTGAGACTTTTCAAAATGTGACAGTTACAGCTCTCACCCTAAAATTCAAAATGGTGCTCTTAGGGTTACTCTCTTTAAAACTGGCAAATAGCAACAATATTTTTCAAATGAGAAGGAAATCTTCCCAAATAAGGAATTTTTAAATAAGAGAAGTGCGTGAAACCTCGAAGACTATCACAACCACATATTTGTGAAATTCAGAGCATGTGTAATAAGACTTCAGAGTTGAGAATACTGATATTCTCACACAGCTGACACTAGCAAAGTCCCAGGGGTAAGTGATGTATGTGAATTTTTGTCTCCTTAGGAGGTAAACGCAAAGCAATAAGAAAAATGGAAAGTATAGTCATGTCATTGATTCATATCCATATACATCCAAGAAACTCTAATATGAATGACACATTTCTAAAATAAAAGCTAATTGAGATGAACTGTGATGATCTAGAACAAATCTATATTTGATGCTCTGAGATAGATGAAGGTAGGAATATTCTGAAAGCTTGGGCCCTGAGATTAATGATGACATTAGAGAACAATAGCTAGGAGTAAAATGAACCACCTGGAACATAAATTGTTGAAATTTTAGTGCAAAGAGCAAAAGGAAGCGTATTAGAAACAGGATATTTTTTAAAAAATGGATAGAAGTCTTATGAATGAAAAAATGTAAATTTTGGTTTAATGCTTTAAGAGAGTTTTCTTGAATACGAACGTATGATTTTCATAAGAAGCGTATCATAACAATAGTAACTGTACTTACTAATAAAAACAATAACCATGATTTTTTGTGTGTTTACCGATAGGCACTTTAGGCATTTTATGTATATTTTTCTAACATTCACAGTAATACTATAATGCATATATTCTTTATTTTACAAAAATAGACTCATTAAAGCTAAATATGAATCTCAAGATTACGAAAGGAATTAGTGGCTAAAATAAATCAAAGCATGAGTCTAAATTTCGTTATTTTCAATATGCCTACGAATTGTAACAGCCTTCCCTCCTCCCCTCAAAAACCCAGCTACAATATAGTGACCAGCTTCGATGTGTCAGGTTCTTTGCCTCTGTTATCTCCCTGACTTAAAACACAATTCTAAAGCCACTTTGCCTTCATTTTACAAATGAGAAAACTATACATCAGAGAGTTTAAATAACTTTATCACATTTAGAAAGTTAATAAGAGGCAGAGCTAGCATTCTAACCCAGTTTTGGTTCAAAAGCGTGTAGTTTTGTTCCAGAAGCGTGTACTTTCCTCACTTATCCTATTTTGCTTACTACAGGAAAATTATTTACTTTAGGTCTTGAATGGGTAGAAAATTCATATCCTTGACGAAAAATGACCTGAGACGCACACCTCCACATCTACACCCACACCCACAGTCACACCCACACCCACACATACAGTCACACTCGCACCCACTTGCGTGTGCATATCAGGAATTTATATTTTCTAACTTTAACATCTTTTTCTGTGCTTAGTTTTTGCTGTTTTATATATTTTTGGCATTATTATCAGTGCAAAATCAAAACCATTTTATTGATTTTTACTTATCTTTCTTTTATTCAGAATATCAGTATTGTATAGTTTATTCATTCATTTCTTAATTCATTTATATACTCACTGATATATTTAAATCACATTTTCAATAATTCTTCAAATAATTCTTCAAATATTCTTTCATAAGTCTCATAAGAGCTGTATTCTGTGTGATTAATATGTTAAGAGATCTACTGGAAAGGTGAACAACATAAATTAACATATGGGAAACTATAAAAAGTCAAATGGAAACACTAGGTAATTCTTTATCTCTGATATGTTTTACATTTCCAGTTGTTTTGAAAATTACCTAAAATGAAGCACAAATGGGAAAATAAGTGAGGTAAAAAACCAAACAGAACAGAACAACAAAAGCTGTGGAAACAGCATCAAATAGTCTATAGATGCAACTGCAGTTCCGGAGAATAGACAGAAGAAATAAAGAGATTACAGCCAAGAATTCTGAAAATTATCGAAACATAGCAAACCAAAGTTCCAAGAAACTTAGAGAACTCTGAGCAGGATATATACAACAACAAAAAAATCACACCAAGGAAGATCATCATTAATCTGATGAAAATAGAGGAGAAAAATCTTGATATAAAGCAGAGAAAAAAGTAAGAAACGTAACCATGATAGCAGACGTATCACCAGAAACTATGCAGAGCAACAATAAAGAAGCAACATCTTTAAAACAATGGGGGGGGGGGCTTTCAACCCAGAAGTGTTTATTCAGGAAAGCAATCTTTCAAAATGAAGGTATAACACAAATTTATTTCCGGCAAACAAAAATTGTAAGAAGTTGTTACCATAAGACTTGTACTAAAAGAAATGTTAAAAAAAAGGTCTGCAGGCAAAAGAAATACGCTACCAAATGAAAATTTTAATCTTCAGGAAGAAATAACTACAGGATATAGTAAAAACAGGTGAAATACCAAAACTCAAAATTTTTTTATAGTTTTAAGCCCTTTACAATGTAATTGAATGTTTAGATGAGAATAGTAATTTATTATGGGGATTATAACATATGTAGACATAAAATGTTTGACAACGTATGCAAAAGAACGGAAGGAAAAAAATGTAAGTATTCTGTTCTAAGACTCTTACACTATACGTACAATGGTAAAATTTTTCTTGAAGTTAGGTTACAATAAGTTATAGATATATGTTGTGAACCCAAGATCAACCTCTAAAAGTTGCAGAAAAGTATTACCAATAAACCAATATTTGAGAAAAAATGTAATAATAAAAAAAAAGTCAATTAAAAAGAAGGAGGAAAAGAGAAAAACTAGAAAGAAAAAGAACTGTTTGGACTAATACAAAGGAAAATAAGATATTATTTGATAATTACTTTAAATATGAGTGCTTTAAACGACTGAATGAAAGGCACGGATTGTTAGATTTAATAAGCAAGACGCAACTGCTTGCTGTCTGCATGAATCTCACTTTACATCGACGAGCATAGATGTGCTGAAAGTCAGCAGCGGGGATGATGGAACAAAGTGTGGACTTCCGTTCACCATCTACTGATCCTTTATTCTCTATTCACACTTAAGAATAAGCAACAAGAAATCTCTTTTTATCCAGTAAACTGTCTTTAAATATTTATCTTTTCAATTCCTACAGGAAATTTATTCCCTTGCAAAACAAACCTGAAGAACTCTCTGCTTGGAGACATCAAGTACAGAGAAGCATAAAGATGAAATACTGGGTGAAATATAACAGATAAGGGAAATATATACACACATTAACTGTGAGACACACAAGGCCCTTCTTTCTTCTTCTGTAACACGGGCCACTAGGCAAACATCACTATTCGAACCACACCCATCCTACCAAAAAGAGTACAAGTTTCTCTCTGGGGGAAAACAATATATTCCAGAAGGAAAAATGTTTTCCGCAAGGAAAAGCTCTAATTACTATGTAACTAAGGTACAATAACTGAGACATCTATGAGTCAAGAAGCATTCCTTGTATTTCTACATGTCCTATAGAGCTAAGAACATTTCAAAGATACTATTACAAATACTACTTCCTTAAAAAAGAAAGACATACTACAAAATGAGAATTATAAGAGGGCAAGGATGCAATTTTGAAATTTGAATTTGAATTCTTAAAATATTAAAAGTTAAATATTCAATAGAAGAGTTTGAAGACAAATTCCAAGAAGTCTCCCCAAAATTCACCCCCAAAGGAAAGATACTGAATGTAAAAATAAAAAGAATCAAAACTAAGGATCAATAAAAAGAAGTTCGATACAGAAAAGAAAATTAAGAAAATAATGAGAAGGAAAATATCCAAAAAATAAGAAATCATACAAGAACATTTTTCAGAATTGAAAGTGTCCATGAAATATACAGAGTAATAATGAAAAACAATATGCATCAAAGACACATCATCATGAAATTTTACAACACTAGCAATAAAGGAAATCTCAAAGCTCCCAACAAAAAACAGTTTGGGTCATATGAAAAGAAATGATACTAAGAATGGTATTTATACTGTCAACAGATACTCCAGGTGAAAAATTGGGAGATAATGACTTCAAATTTCTGGAAGAAAAGAATTTTCAGTCTAGAAATCTATAGTCTGATCCAGCTCAAAGGACTCAACCTTTCGGGCCCGCCAGGTGGCGCAGCAGTTAAGTTCGCACTTTCTGCGTCAGTGACCTGAGGTTTGCTCGTTTGGATCTGGGTGCAGACATGGCACCTCTTGGCAAGCCATGCTGTGGTAGGTGTCCCACATATAAAGTAGAGGAAGATGGGCACGGATGTTAGCTCAGGGCCAGTCTTCCTCAGCAAAAAGAGGAGGATTGACAGCAGATGTTAGCTCAGGGCTAATCTTCCTCAAAGAAAAAAAAAAGAAATCTATAGTCTGACAGAACATCTTCAAATATGCCTGTAGAATTAAGATATTTTTCAGATTCAAGGACTCAAAAAATATTCCTTCCATCTACCATTTATGAGGGACGGAGAAAACTATAAATGATAAACAAAGGAAAACAATAAACTAGTTAAAAAAGGTAAAGAGACAAAATTTTGTGATATTATTCAGTTCAGTATTAAAAGATGTTCATGAAGTAAAAATAAAATAAACACTATTTAAACAAAAATATACAATAACTTTTGGGAGTATTGGGAAGTAGAGTAGAGAGTACAGGGTGGTTTAGAGTCCAGGGTAGCTGAATTTTCTGTAATTACTGAATAAAAAAATAAATACATTGCAACTAAAATTGAAGAATAAGAAATATTGATATCCATATTATTTGGACACAAAGCTTTTAGTAGTATTTGGTTTTGAAGATATTTGTACCATTCTGATAAAAATGAAAACAATTAAAAACAAAAGATTAAGGAAATTAGTACCTTTGTGCGTTTGTATTGAGCTTGTCAAGTCTCAGCATTTGCTGAGGGTGAGCCGCCAGGAAGCCACTTTTACCACTGGAAGAGATCTCAGTGAGGAACAAGGCACAGCGGGTTGAGAAAACCCTGGCTGGAACTGCAGGGGGGTGAGTGAGGCATTTGCTTCTGGCACAGAATTGAGGGTGGTGACAAAAACTCAGTAATTAAGATAATTTTAATGCAATAATTAAAAAAAATCAAAATTAATGCAAAAAAAATCCATGGTGGAAAAATGTCAATATTTCTAAAAAGACAGGATCAAACCTCTACTTGCCTCCCTTGGCCACACACATTCTCACTCAACTTACCCTAATTCCTGCCCTGGATAGACCTAAACGTAACTGTCTTATTTCTTCTCTAAGGATTGGTTCCATTTCCAAAGAGAGTCGTGCTTCATTTTTCCTTCCAGGACGTAGACTGCAGATGAGGGTGTCTGGGAGGGGATGTCACAAGGGTGGAGTGAGGGGAACAATTTTGCTATTTAAAAGTTTCAAAGTAATTCTCTACTTTCAGCCCAGTTTCTCATTATCATTCTTAGTTGTCGTCATCTTCTTGTGGTCAGGAGCCTCTCTGGGATTTTGTCAGGTAAACTGGTCTATAGGTTAGGGTAAAAGCTAACCTGCTTCAACAAAGACACTCCAGAATACACTCCTTTAAATAAACAGAAGTTAATTTCTTTCTAACATAGACCAGAGGTTGTGGGTCATTCATGACGGACAGCCGACTCCGCTCTATGACGTTATCCACAGACACGAGCTAGCAGATTGACTTTGTTATACTTGGCATATGAATTCGTTCTCTATGACCTACACAACTCCTTTGCTTGTTGCTATTTTCCTGCCAATCTAAAAGGGAAAGAGGAAAAAGAACATAATCATCTTTATTTTCAAAATTTTGATCCAGAAGTTTTGCACATCAAATTCTGCTCACCTCTCACTGGTATAAAGTTAGCCACATGGTGGTATTTAGCTACAAAGGAAGCTAGTTATGTAATCTCTAGCTGAGCCATATTCCTTGCCAAGAATGAGAGACTGGATATCAGCATGCTTTATTTACCAGAAAGGAAGAAAGGCAGGTTATATAGTGGGGGAAATTATCAGCCTCTGCTACAAATTGTCCCTTTTTATATGGATCACCTTCTGCATATTCTGCATAAGATTTATTTCCTTCTGCTTCATCAGTCAACACTCTAACATCAGCTTTTCTTTGTCCAGAAGTCTGATAGAAATCTCATCTAATAATATCTCTTTCATTCACTTTTTGTCATGTTTATAACTTATAAAATTATAACTTTCTGTCATTATATTGAATTCTCATTATGGAAAAGAAAGAAACACATATTCCAAGTGTTTAAGCTTGAATTGGAAACTCTTATCATTTTTAATAGCATCTGTAATTCTTCCTTAAAATTCATTTTCTGAAAAAAACATTTAGGGAGCCGGCCAGCTGGCGTAGTGGTTAAGTTCATGTGTGCTGCTTTGGCAGCCCAGGGTTTGCAGGTTCAAGTCCCGGGAACAGACCTACACATGCCTCATCAAGCAATGCTGTGGCAGGTGTCCCAGATAGAGAATAGAGGAAGATTGGCAACAGATGTTAGTTCAGGGCCAATGTTCCTCACCAAATAAATGAAATAAAATAAAAAGATATTTACAATGGACTATTCAACTAAGGTGGTTCCACTATAAGAAACAATGAATGGCACTAAAAGTATTGTGTTAATAATAACACCTTCATAAGTTCATTGTAGTAAAATGAAACACTGTGTGTGTGTGTACCTGTTGCATACGTGCCTTGGCATACATGAATGGCAAGAGTTGGGGAGGGATGGTGGGAGTTATAAAATCCAGGAAGGTGATTTTGATTGAATG
The DNA here is from genome assembly GCF_037783145.1 of Equus przewalskii. Lineage (NCBI taxonomy): Eukaryota > Metazoa > Chordata > Mammalia > Perissodactyla > Equidae > Equus > Equus przewalskii. Next base: position 56,068,631 of record NC_091849.1, read on the forward strand.
ATGTGGTATTGTTGAAATTATCCCTCGTCTAAAAATTATCTTACCTACACTTGAATCTGGAATCCTGAAACAGAGAAAGTAGAAAATTAAAATATTTTAGCACTTGGAATTTTGTACACTAAGGGTACTGTTATATAATGGTTATGAACGGCAGTCTGTTTTTCTCTGCTGAACTAAGATGAGTCATTAGGGAGTTTTACCTATAGGATTTTTCTAGAGAGATGTAAATTTCTCCTGGCTCTTTCATTTACCCTCTCATCACAATCAGAAGTATTAATCACAGTACTTAACATTAATATGCTTCATTATGCTAATAAAGTGTTTTGTATAGCTTGATTCAGTATTCTTATCAAATAAATTACAAGATAGTTTAGTGCCATTACCGTTTTATTTTTTGAAGAGATGAGGAAAAGGGCACAGAGATGTTAAATACATTACAGGAGATTACAAAGGTCAGCAAAAGGAATTACACCAAGGTTTTCCCACAGGGAATGTTGCCTCAAGCAGAGAAATGGTAGATTTGCTTCTTAGAAAGAATAGAACCTTATATTTCATCCATCCATCCATCCATCTGTCCGTGTCTCACTGACCTTGGAGTCCTGTGTGCAACTGCTTGAAAACTGCACATTGTAAATGAGATATAACAGTGTCTCTGAATTTTGTGCTGTTCTTCCAAGGGATTTTATTTTTGTTAGCTTGCCTTGACTTGACTGTAGGACTATCTCCTTTACAGTATACAATCATTCATATGTGTGTGTGTGTGTGTGCGTGCTTGTGTGTGTTCGTGCGTGTGTGTGTGTATATCCTCTCACTTTATATATATCCCCTGAGGGGTCTGCTCTGTGGAGTTTAGTTTACCGGTCAGCCAATGACTTGGACATAGGGAAAGAGGCTAGGATCATACCTGCAGAGCCTGGAAGACTTCCACCCTCTGCCACTTGAGCTGTGTGTGGGTTGCACAATGCGTTGCGTAATGCAGCATCAAAGATGCTGCAAGGTCCGCAGTCTCCGTTGGCTTTCCCTTTTTTCCTGGCACTTTCAGATCTCCTCTTTGCAGGTGCAGGTTAGCAGTCAGCCAGGGCTTAGCGGAGGGTTTCTGGTGTCAGAGCTTCTATGTCTCTCTCACTTCCAGCACCTCTCTGTGAAATTTTTCCTTGGTCTTCCATTTGCCTAAACTGAGACTAAAACTTTGTGCCTGTAAGTCTGCTTTTCTTATTTGTTTAATTTCCCTGTGCCTGTTTGGAATCTACCACTTTTATCCAGTAAAGCTGAAATTTTACCCCTCACTTAGAACCAAAACAACCACCTAGTATTGCAAAGCCGCTGGTTTTCACAGACAGCCTCAAACCCACTCTGACACCACATGACTCTGAGAAAGCTGGGGCTTTGCATGCTGAGTTAGAGCAGAATAGAAAGGAAGAAGGCCAGAAACTCGCAACCATTCTTATCTAATACTCTACCAGTTTTAAGTGAATACACTCTTCTCAGTTTGTCGACTGTCATTGTTTCATGCCCTGAAATGGTTGTTTTTGACAATGTTGTCCAGTTTTTGACTTTTTTTCTACAAAAGGAAATTGCCCAACTTCGTAGGCCCTCCATTGCTAGAAATATATTTCTCTGATGGCATTTATATGTAATTCTACAAAGCTAATCTAATGTGAAAAAAAAACCTCCTAAAACTCTGATAGCCAAGATGGAGATGGAGTAGAATGGGAAGGAAATTAAAGAAATTTCCAGGAGAAATGTGAATTTTATTTATTTTGGTATGTGTGTGGCTTATGCAGGTGTCTAACTATTTTTCCAAATTGCATAGATAAGATTTGTACATTACAGCCTGTGTAGTAAAGAATTTGGTCTTGCCCATAGAGGTCTGACCTTTGTCCCTTGCTCCTGGGAGGTCGCTTCTAAACCCTTAGAATTTTCCACATAATAGAAATGTTTTCTTATTCATGGTGGGCCCCTTGGACCACACCTGCCGGTTATGCTAAAGGTGACTCATGGTGAGTTCCTCAGGACACTTGCTATTAGCCAGACCTTCAGGGAAGGGAGTGGAGGCTGGAGTTCAGTCCTGTGGGCAATTAATCAATCAATCATGCCTACCTGATGGAGCCCAAATAAAATCTCTAGACACTGAAACTCAGACTATCTTTCCAAATTGGCAATACTCTATCGTCCCACGTTGAGATCAACGGAAGTTTTGCATCTGGACTCCTCCCACTCTTCCCTTGGCTGATTTTAATGTATCGGTTCCCTGTAATAAATTGTAACTGTGAGTATAATCACTCTGTGAATGCTGGCACTCCTTCTAGCAAATTATTGAGCCTGAGGGTGGTTTTTGGAACCCCCAAACTTGTACAATGTATCTAAATTTTACCTAAAACATAACATAAAATTATACTAATAATCCAGTGAAAGGGTGGGGTATGGAGGGGACTATAGGTAACGCAGGAACGGCAGAACCTTGATCATTCTTGAAGCTGAGTAATGGAAACGGGGATGGGTACCATTCTTTTTTTTGTAGTTTTACCTTATAAAAGAATTTTTAAAACTCATTCTTCGTACATTTCCCATTTGGACTAGGAAGATCCAAATGAACACAAAACTTAATTGCACTGTAATTTACTTACTCATTCTACTACTTCAAATATACTAATCAGCATTTTGATAGTTGATGATGGTAAAGGAAATAATATGAAATTGTCACTAGTTGTTTTTCAGTCAGTTTTTATAAGCTTTCTTTTATTTCCCTAGATAATATTTATTTAATGTTAGATTTTTTGGTCAATTTATTTTATTTCCTCACTATATCAGTATTTGTCTGAGCGTCTCTAATCGATGAATTCTATTTAAACTTCTTTGGAGCGATCAGATTACTCTGAATGAACACAAAGGAGTAACTAGATTATCTGAAATGCAGAATATGAAGATAAGGAAAAATTCATTCAATAGAAAAATCTTCTGGCTTTGTGAATAGACATGAGTCCTATATCACTCACCCTCTGCAGAGGTGGCTGTAAAGACACCAGCATTCATCAAGTGACCAACAATGAGTGAATGGTGTCTGAAATCTCTCCTCTGCTCAGTGGATCAACACAGCTTATCATGAACATTGCATTTAGGGACCGAATCCTGACACCTGGGGAACATTTTCAAGTGGGCCTTCTAGGACTTCACTGCAGAGACACTTTGAGGCTGTAGAACTAGAGTGGGGGGCAGGCATATGTGCTTTAAAAACCTTCCCAGTGCTTTTGACGTGCATCACAATTTATGAACACCTGACTTAAGGACACTATCCACATTTGCTGTCTGAAAACTACCTACCTTCCCCTTTTTAAAAATATGACAATAGGTGTTTCGTTTCTTTCTAGTTGTTACATGTGCTTTAAAATAACATGACTTTTCGACTTATTGTTTATATATTCATGTGTAGTGATCGACATTATGGTTAAAATGCCTGTTGCTCTTAGCATAAATTTCCTTTCATTTATTATCTTGAATAAATCCTCACATATAGATAATAGCCTTGAATCGAGAAATTGTTCTGCTCTGTCATCAAAAAAAAAAAAATCTTTGTGCTTCATCTCTAGAAAACCTACAGTTTCAATTATATCTTTCAAATCTTTCTTTCTACTATCTGTCAAATTTCACTATCCGTGGGCTTTACCAACCTAATTATCTCTCTAATCTGAAAAGAATAGGAGCTGTAATCTCTGGGATCAAAACTGGACTTGGCCATGTTTCTCAATAGCTATTCAATTCATCCTTCAAGGAAAGCTTATCTCTTTGTACCTGAGTGAGAAAATATTCTACCCTAAAATAAAATAAAATAAAATAAAACACTCTGGTGTATTCACAAGCAGAGAAATATTTTCTTTTTGGTCTTAGAGACAACACAGTAGAAAGCATTTTGGACCACTATTTCTGAGATATGCATTCTAATTCTGGCTTTGTCACCAGCTCTGTGGCCATAGGACAAAGATGTGAGGGGTAAGATAGGAAGGAATGTGAAGTCAGTAATAGAAGATTATTTTGCTCCATAATTTGATTTTCACGATTTTGAAACCTTGAAAATTTAATAGGTGAATAAATTTACTGAGAGCATATTTCTGTGGAAGCAAACAAAGGAACGAACCTCCCAAATAGAATGATCTTAGTTAAACCAGAGAATCCTGTGTACATGCAGAAATACAGAAAGTGAGGGTATAAAATCAAGAAAATTGTGTAAACTAATAAAAAGTGTGAGCAGAACTTTATAGTCTCTTGTGCTATGAAATTGGAGTTTGGCCCATTTTAATCAGGTCTCTAAAAGACAGAATTACTAATGTGTGGTTTATACAAAGTAAATGTTTTAATGGTCTCTACTTCCAGATTTGACATCATGGCACCCTCAGACTTCAACTTATGAGCACAGACCAACTGTGATAAAGGAAGAAAGACCCATCAATTTTTGAATCTTGAGTCATGGGATCTATTCCAACCAGAAATTTGTGCAGATGCTAATTTATTGCTCTCTTCCAGCCCCTCTGATCTCTGACCTTGTAGATTCTGTCAGAGTACCCTCTTCTAACCTCCCTCCTTTCCTGTCATGTTTATGAGCGAAATTTCAAGAAAGTTTGACAGAAACTTCAAGAAAGTTTGACAGAAATTTCAAGGAAACAAAACTCCAAGAAAACCACTGAAGGTGCATAAGGCAGAGGATAGAGTGGTGACTTTGTTCTGTTTTCCAAGAAGGGAAACATCTTTATAAGCAAAGGAAGGTGAGTAAAAAATGGGTAACTGTGCACACGTTTTTATAATGAACTTCAAACATCCAGAAAATTAGGGAGAATAGTGTAAAGAACTTCAATGTACCATTACCCAACTCTGACAATTACACCATGGCCCACCATGTTTCATCTATACTCCCATTCTCTTCTCCTAGCTGAGATTACTCTGCAGGAAATTTGAGATATGTCATCATTTTGTCTGAATATATTTCAGAATCTATCTCTAAAGGAAAGATTTTTCAATTCTATATCAACCTAAAATATTAAAATACTTTCTAAATATCATTTGTGTTCACATTTCCCCAACTGTCTTAAAATTTTTTAGAGTTTGTTAAGCAAGTCTACACAAAAGTCTATAAGTTATGATGGTTGATATACGTGAATATGCCTATTGTCTTTTTTATCTATAACTTTATAATTTAAAAATCTGCAATCTATAATTGCTTCTTCATATTTAATTGCATTGGCCAAGATCTTCAATTGAATGTTAAATAGTAGGACAGAGAATTGATATTTTTATCTTTTTCTTGACTGTAGTATGAAAGTCTGTTACTTCCCCACTAAGTAACGTGTTAACAAGTGCATTGAGTTATGCAAATTTTATAACGTTAAAGGGGTATCCATGAATTTCTATTTTATGATTTAACATAAATGGGTATTGAATATTAGCAAATGCTTTTGTTAGTATCTATGAAGATAATCATATGATTTGGTCCCACTGAGTTGTTCCATAAAATTCAAAACAATACCCATCAAAGCACCAAGAAGATTATTGTGGAACTTGACCAATAATAGCAATTTATCTGAAAAAATTAACTTGTAAAAAGGGACATGTAGATGCTGGAAAAGAACAATCAAGTGAGAAAATTAAGCTCTAGAAAATGTTGAAATAGCTTTAAAAACAGAATAATTAGAGAGATTTCTTACTAATGGGACTAGATCAGTCCTGGATAGGAAGTGAATTGGAAAGAACAAAAACAAATTCAAGTCATTTTTGGAATTTACCTTATGATAAGGTTAGTATTCTAACAGTTGACACAAGATGACTTTTTTTTAAAGAAATGCATATTTATCACCTTGATTTTAATTTTATTCTATTCTACTTTTTTGGTAAGGAAGGTTGGTCCTGAGCTAACATTGTGCCAGTCTTCCTCTATTTTGTGTGTGGGATGCTGCCACAGCATGGCTTGATGAGCAGTGTGTGGGTCTACGCCCAGGATCTAAACTGGCGAACTCCAGGCCACTGAAGAAGAGCACACAAATTTAACTACTATACCACTGGGCCAGCCCTGTAAAGTGAATTTTAACAAAAAAATTGGTGTCAAAACAACTGGTTTGATGTTTTGAAAAGAGTATGATTATTGGGTTTTGTATGTTTAATAATCTTTTTCATAGTAATTTTTGTTAATGATATTATGCAAAAACTAATATTTTGCATACTAATGCATTGAAAATAATGTGATTTTCCAGTAAATTCAGAGAATGATTGGGAAGAAAACCTAACAACATAAAGAACTGGTGATTAAAGAATGCCTTTATTTTTTTGAAGCATGAGAAGTAAAATGAGGCAAGGTAAAACAAAAAGTCTGCCATGATATTCAAGTTAATATGAAACTATACAAATACCCCTTGTAGGGGAGGAAGACAATTCCTCTATCCTCTAGGTCCTTCTGGCTGGGCTATGAATTAAATTGACATGAGACAGAATAGCAGGAGAAAAATCAAACAAGTTTAATAACACGTATACATGCGATAAACCCAGGAATACTGAGCAACCTGGCCATGTGGCCAAAGCTGCCACCTTAAATATTATCTTCAGCTAAAGGCAAAGGAGGATGTTAAGGGTAGTGATTTGTGATTTCAGAGGGGAGGAAGACAATTTACATGGAGATGGAAATGCAAATGTTTGTTAAGTTTTGCTGGGCCAAAAATGGCCTTGTTGGTGCCTTTCTATCACACCTATTTTATAGTATAGCTATCTTATGGTATTAGCTCCTTCCTGGAACAGGCCTTCTGTGTTAAATTCTTTTAGGCAGTTTGGGGGAAGCTCAAATGTTCTTCCTGAGTCTTCTGAGCCTTTATTGTCTTCAACTCAAAATAATCTGCACACCAGAGTGGCGAATCTTGGGGCCACCTGCCCTGAACCTATCACCTTTTAAGAATGTGTGAGTGATTAGGCTGTGGTCCTCGTGAGATTAATAATATAATGAGAAAAGTAATGAGTTGAGAATCACTTGGAGGAAGAAACAAGATGGAGGCAGAATTGAGGTGGAGTTTGGAAAAAATTGTGCAGTGGTCTATAGATGAGGTGATGGAGAAATGCAATCTGGGTCTAAACCAATGGATCAAAACCCTGAAGTGAGCATAAAAACTTTAAACTTGTTGGTTAAGGCAGATCTGTTTGATTGCTCCCTGAGTTAGCTGGATTCAATGTAAATAACATTCCCGTGTCCATATCTTCTCTCCTGCTCTGCTTGGGAATGTGGATGGAAAGAAAGAGGGGAATCTGCTGTGTGTCACAGTTTTCCTTAGCCATGTACCAAGCCACTCCAAAAACTTAGTTGCTTAAAGCAACAACCGTTTATTTAGCTCATGTTTCTGTGGGTGGCAATTTGGGATGGAACCACCTGGATAGTTCTTCTGCTTATCTCAGCTAGGGGAATTTGCACTTCTGCATCAATTGCCAGTCTGTTATGTTGACAGTCTTAAAACATCTTTGAGAGAATGTGAGGAGCAGTGTCTACCAATCTGTCAGGCCGTCATTAATATGTTCTCCTCTTTCTCCTTCCCCTTCAATTTTCTTCCTCCAGAGACATCTTCCTTTGTCTGGTTGTTTTGTGGGTTTGAGTCGGTTAATTTTTGTTTTCATGTGTTTATTTATTTATTGGGAAAGAGAATGCACTTAGTCAGTGTGTTATATTTACAGATAAGCTTGAGGAAATAAAATCTGAATGGGTTTCTCTAACATTCCAGATATCTCTTTGATAAAATGATTTAATCAGTGTAACATGGGATAAATATAGCTTTAAATAGACATTTAACTTCTGATATACTGCACTTTAGTTATTTTTTGATATTAAAAAATATGAAATTCTATCATTGCAAATACTGACTTTATTTGGTGAGAACAGGATAGGACCTTCAAAACTATCTTATCAGACTTCATTAAATGAGAAAGTCAGATGACCGTCAGGGAGCAGAGCTTTTCCAAGGAACTCAATAGGCAATAAGATTGATATTAGGGCACTGTTTCTCTTTATTCTAAACCACAATGCCTCAAAAATTGACTAACTTTATAAATAATGAGGCCACCACTTTCACAAAATTTGACCAGTCATGTGGAGAGAATTCTAGTGGTGGCACCTAGGAATTTTCAGAAATGTCAGGGAATTCTTCTTCTTAATAGGTCATCATTAGCCAATCAATTATTATAGATTTATTCTGATTACTCATGTTTCATTTTAATATATATATATATATTTTAATCTCTTGTAGCTATAGCCTATGAATCATTCTAATTCCTCCCAAAATTCATATGATGGCATGGAAATTTTAATAAACAAACGCAGACATTGTAACATAGTAAAAGGGAAAGTAATTTTGGTTGGGGCATTTAGTCACGGGATGTGCTAGGGTGAGGAACACCACAGATCTTTGACAGCCAGAAGCCTGCATCAAATATAACAGAGGCACTGTGAGAATGCAAGAAGTGTACATAACTTCTAAAAAAAAGCTAACAACATGTCCTAGACAACTTTGCCTGCATTAAAATTATGCTCTGGGTCCCAATGTTGGCAAGTATTTGGTGGTACTATTGATATTTATCATGTACACTAGCTTTGGAATAATTATCATAATTGATGCCTCTTGTAATGCAACAGAAAATTTCAATTAAGGTGACTATGTGGCTAAACCCCTTCATTCAATACACGCACAAAAAATGGAATAGTGGTAGACTCTCATTGTGGTGTCAGCTGTGCACCCAGGACGTATGCAATCTTTAACTTGGCAAAAGTTATACAGTTCCTCCTGGGAAGCAGAGACTCCATTAGCAATGCAATTACTAAGAGAGGAAGATTACTCACTCAATTCTGGGCTTAAGTGTTTTCTTTTATTTTATAAATTCAGCTACTTAGAGTCTACTAGACTGCTGTGCAAAGAAATTATTGAGAGATGCCCCTGTGATAGAAAAGAAAAGAAGCCAAAATTAGTGCGTTTATTTAACCTCATATTGTTTTAAAAGGAGAAATTCAGTTTATTTCATTATAAGATTCTTGTGAATTCCAATAGAAATTTCTTCATCTGACTCTGTCCTCAAAGAAATGAACAAAATCAAAATTAGGTATTTCAGACAAGTGGGGTATTTTGGATTTTAAGAAACACAGTAAATTCTTTGTAAATTCTTTAAGTAAAATGATCAAATGTAACTTAAGCTAGACATGTTCACACTCATAATACATCACGTGCTTTTGTAATATTCAGGAAGAGCTTGAACACATTAGCAATTAGTACGTTTCGTTTGTTTAATTAAAATCAGTAAGATTCAGTATTTTAAATATTAACTCTTGCCTGTGTCAGATAATCAAAATTATTAAATCTGTGCTGGGTTTATACACTGTTCCAGCTCAGTCATTCTCAGCATAAAAATTGCTCCATGCTTCTCCCATTCCTACACTGAACTGATGATCTACATATTTGTGTTTGAATGTATTTTAAAATATATGTACATTTTAATCCCTTGCAGGTGAAGTCTACACATCATTGCTCTACGTGGAATTAAAAAATTCCAATTCTGTAGAATATGGGATTGCATTATTGAAAGGTTAGAGAAAGACTAGAAAAGTCTGCTGTGAATGAAGTTTGCAAATATTATTATATTCAATTTGCTTTACCAATATTTGTTTTGCTGTTCTTTTATGACGAGAGTCACCAAATTTTTTCTATAAAGGTCCAGACAGTAAATATTTTTGGCTCTGTGAGCCATACATGTTGCAACTACTCAACTTTGTTGTTGTAACATGAAAGCAGCCATAGACAACATCTAAACAAACAAGTGCAGCTGTTAGCCAAGAAAAATTTATCTATGAACACTGAAATTTTAATTTCATGTGGCTTCAAGTATTCTTCTTTTGAGCACTTTTCAACTTTTTAAAAACATAAAAACCATTCTTGGCTTGTGGGCAATGCAAAAATAGGCAATGGGCTGGATTAGGCTTCCAGAGAATATTTTGTCTAACCCTGCTTAATACTAATTTCCCTATGGCTCACAACTTTGGGGTAAAGTCACTACACATTTATAGCTAATTTATAAGATAGATGTAAATATCTATTTATAATATACCCTTACCTACATATACTTATTCACTCATTCAAGGCATATTTATTATGTTCTATATACAAAGCATGTACTGGGTGAAATGAATGATACAAAGAGAGTGTGACACGGTTTCTCACTTCAAGAGGCTTAAGATCTATTAGAAGTTTTGAGTGATCTACTCTACACAAATAATTATAATACGAGGCCACTTGGGATAACTGCCAAAGTTGAGAGGAACATGCTAAGTACAATAGGATTTGCCAAGAGGAAATGATTGCTGACATCTTAAGAAGTATTTTCATGATGTAGAGTGTCTTTGTGCTAAGACTCAATGGATGGCAATATATTTAGAAGAAGATAGTAAAGAGGTAAAAGGATGAGATAATTTTAGGTGAAGAAAGGCAGAATTATCAGTCACTATCTTATAGACAGGTAACTTTTTTTCTTGAGAATAGAGACAGTGGGACTACAGAGGGAAAATTCTTTAGTTCCAAAGGAAATGCTGTCCTATTTAAGGTGAAATTAATCTAATACTAATTTTGTATCTACCATGTGCCTCTCACTGGGTTCAGTTCAAGGCGCACAAAAATTAATAGCACATGGTTTCTGTCTGAATGTTCTGCAATCCAGTGGAGGGTTGTAAACTCTCAACCAATAATTATATCACAGCACAAGGAGTAGTAGAACATAACGTCTATAAAATGATAAAAGAACATTCTGAATATTGATATCTGATTAATTCTCATGGGAGAATGGAGAGGAGAGAGAAGACTTCACAGTGGATGTAATGTTTTTTTCTGAAATTAATGATAATAGGAATTTTCAAATGAGAAGAGGTAAAGGGAGAAGAGGGTAGAAAGGGCAATATGGAAACTCACAGAGATAATAAAGAAATAAGTTATGTTTTCCAGGGTATAGAGGCTACAGGGGAGGAAGACATTTCCTCTACCCACTCTGGGTCCTTTTTGCCAGACAATGAGACAGAATAACAGGAGAAAATTAAACAAAGCTTTATAACATGTATACATGGGAAAGACCCTGAAAACCACCAAAATGGTGGAAGCTCTCACCTTAAATACCACCCTCAGCTAAAGACAAAGGAGGATGTTGGCAGTGGGGGGAGTCAGTTATGGGAGATTACCAGAAAAGCACAGTAAACAAGGGTAAGGTTATTATGCAGAAGTCCTTGCCTTCCGTATTGATAAGAGTTTCTAGAGATAAGGTCATCCCACCTTCTTCCTGGTACAGAGAGGGAGACACCTTTATAGATGGAGATTTCCCTTACAAATGTAGATATCTCTTAACAAGGGGTAATGTCTACTTTTCAGAGTTTCTCTCATATCTGCGGTTTTTAAAAGTAACCAACCCAAAATAATCCTCATGCCAAAGAGGCATATCTTGTGGTGGCCAATTCCAGTCCCCCACAATGCCAAACAAGGGAAGCAAAGAGAATGTTAGTAGGAAGTTAGAAATTTATCCCCAAACTCATAATTAATTGGCAACATTAACTTTTCAGGGCATATACTGAAAGTAAATGCATTAAAAGGCAAGATTATCTTTTTCAATTTATCATTTTCTGGTAAAGTTATCCCAGGACTCTGGAGCACATTAAGTGTGCTGCTACCTCTGGAGATCACATCAGAGAAGTAAATGAAGACATTGCTTCAGTTCATATTTACGATGATCCATATTTTCTACTCACATATGTAATATAGGTGGGAGATCATGTCCGCGCAGGACATCAGCTATTAACAGAAGATTCTTCTACTTCAAAGATAATAATAGACCAGTTCTAGCTAGATGGGCAGCAATTGTATTGTCTTCCAGATTTGGGGAAAACCATTCCTCTTAACGATCCTGATTTTTCCTATCCATTAAAAATAGAAGAGCATGACTATGGCTATTTTTTTAATCTCAAAATATTTTTAATCAGTGACATAAACTGAACAGAAAAATAGGATGTTTGCTGACAGGCAGTTTACATCCTTTGAATTAATTTTTTTCAGTTGTCTTAAGAATGGAAATGGAAAGAGTTAAGCTCAGAATTTAAAGCAGATCAAGTTGAAAGGAAGAAATTGGAGTCCAGATGAATGAGCCCACTTTTCTCTTGATGGAGGGCAAGAGCTTTGTTCTTCAGAGCAAAGAAAGCCTCTGCTGGAGCTGATTTTCAGTGAAGACAGATGCTAGGTTCTCTAAGGAGTTTAACTGTTAAAATAAGTCAACAACTTTGTCTAATTTGGGGGTATTAATACGTTCTAGAAGGTTTATTTTAGGAGAAAAGTTCTGTTCAACTATTAATCCTAAATATACAATTTTTCCTATGAGAATTTACCTTTTTAACTTATCTTTTTCTTTCTTAACAGATTATCGTAATTTTAGGTTTGCAACTGGAAAGTGAAAACATCGATGAAGCAAGGACACCAAGCCTCAGGCTGTGCAATCTGCTCAAGGTCATTAAACAAAGAAGGGGATGAAATTCAATTCAAACCCAGATTTTGCTCACCCCAAAATCACTATATTGCCATTGAGTGTCACTCTGTGTAAAACCCTGCCCACTAAATGCAATATGAGATACAGAAACCAAGGGAAGATAAGGCATGGTGATAAGATATCATTGCCCCTCTCTCAACTTGTCTCCTTTCAAGCCCTGCTGCTAACCTCTTGCCAAGTTCACATTCTCCCCTAGGCTTAGCTGTTTTCTCTGGATCCCTCCTTCCCCAACAGTGGCTTGGCTTGCCCCTCTCCTCTGGACTGTCAGATCTCTGCTCACCCCTGTCTCCTCCACAGAGGCCATTTACATAGCTCACCATCACTCTTTATGCTTATAGCCTGCTTTACATTTTTGATATCATGTATCTCCTCCAATTATACTACATATTCATACATTTGTATTTATTTATTATCTGCCTAAACTACATCCTAGTAAACTCCATGAAGGCAGGGATTTTGTCTATTTTATTCTCAGGTCCTAGAGCAATTCTGAGCTCTTAGTTGGTACTCATCAAACACTTGTGGATTGAATGAATAAATAACTCAATTAAGCAATTTTCTGAGAGAATACATTAGGAAAAAATGCCTAACTGTAAAACAGAGAGAAATACATACCATAATATTATAATTAGATCTGTAAACAAAACCCTGTGAGATTCCAAGTCAGAAAGCATCTATTTCCAAATCTGGGATTTAAGAAAGACATCTCAAATGAGCTGGAATCTGAGCTGTCTTGAAAAAGGGCTATTTCGGAATAAGAGAGCTGATTAATACAGAGGCAGGCAGAAACAAATTCTGGGAGTACCATTTATGGAAGATTCTTATGGAAAATGAGACTGGAATTATAGATTTGCCCTGAGTTTCATGGAAAACCGATTGGATACCTGCAAGCAACAGAAAGCCAGGGAGTTTTGTTGAGGAGATGAATGCCTATCCTACCAAATGGCTCTGTCTGGCAACAATGGGCAATCCGTTAATCTCAGAGACAAATGAACTGAAGCAGGATCTTAATGACTCTACTTTCTTGTTTATTCATTCAATTGTGGTGAAAATACTTTTTCTTGGTCTTATTTGAAATGTTTAAATAATTTGAAGCTAACTGATTCTATTTAGTTGGTCCGTAGGGGTATACTTGTAGTTAAAGTAGATCACATGTTGTTGAAATATGAACTGATTGAACATAGAGATTTTGACTAGTTCAAGACTAAATCACAGGGAAGACCATTAAAATAGTTCTCTTCTCAATCAGGAGATATGAATCCCAGTGTAATGTGTATCAACAATTAATAAATGAAGTAAACTCTGTGCCTTGACTTCTTTATATTTAAAATGAAAAATCACTTCTCTAATACTTCTAATCCTAACAAAGGGAATAAGGTATCTTTTTGGTATTCTTGGATCAATTCCACTGTGAGGGGATTCCCCCACCCCCCAACACCAAGCAATTCTCAGACATCAGTAGGGTGCAGGAGAATTCAACTCAATTTTGACGTATCTACCCACAGTGAACATCAGAGTCCTCAGGTTAAGGGTTTGATCCTATAAAACTGCTCCCTTTCGATTCCAGATGCCAGTCCCAAGTCCAGGGATTTGTACTTCTGATCAAAAGGCTACAAATCAGAGGTTCCCACAGCCCCCTCCTTGGATTTGATTAATTTGCTAGAGCAGCTCACAGAGCTCAGGAAACTCATTTACTCACTATATTACCACTTTGTTATACAAGGATATAACTCGGGAGCAGCCAGATAAGGAGATGCATGGGGAAAGTATGGGGGAAAGGGGAGGAGCTTCCACGTCCTCTCCAGGAGCCCCAGTCTCCACGCGTTCACCAACCCAGAAGCTCTCTGAAGCTGGTCCTTGTGGGGTTTTGTGAAAACTTCATTACACTACATGTCCTGTCCCCTCCCCAGAGGTCAGGGAGTGGGACCGAAAGTTACAACCCTCTAATCACATGGTTGGTTCCTTTAGTAACCAGGCCCCATTCTTCGGTAACCTAGGGGCTTTCCAAAAGTCACCTCATTGATATAACAAAAGACACCTTTATCACTCTCATTACTTAAGAAATTCCAAGAGTTTTAGGAGCTCTGTGCCAGAAATAAAGATGAAGACCAAATATGTATTTCTTATTATAAATCACAATATCATAAGGTATCTCATTTAAAGTATTATTCAAGTCTAAATATCAGTAAATAATACAGACAATAAAATATATAGATGCTAGGGCAGGTACTTTTCTTGATGTTTGCTAAGAAATGCATCTTATTCTTCTATCTGTTTTTAAACGATCACTACTCATATTTATTTTTTAAGCTATGTAGTAGACATAGGGCTGAAGATGAATAGAATAGTACCTGATCTTCAAGAACTCATTTCTAAGTACAAAAAATGCATTGAAATGGTAAGGTGAAGTTTAAAATTCAAACTAGTAAAACATGCTAAAAAGAAGGAATTTTTTTCAAAAATTCATTCATTCATATATTGAATGTATATAGAAACTAGATAGCATATCTAAAAAAGAGAAAATTAACTAAATTTCATCTATAGCATGACTTGCATTCTTAATAAATAGAAATTTAAAAATGCTATGTAAAGGATTATGTATGTAAATCTATGTAAAATGTAAATGTATGTAAAATCTATGTAAAAATGCTATGTAAAGCATATATATATATGCTCAAATAAATATATAAATATGCGCAAATATACATAAAATAATACCTATGCTCAAATAAGCCTATTTATTAAAAGAAATAACTAAATTGTGAAAGTGCTGATGGCAAGATAGTATAATGGAAACTAATTTTTATTAACTGAGACATTGACTTTATTTCAATTATTTCTGTACCTTCTGAGTCTAATGCATGAATAGAAAAAGAATTATCAGCATAAATGTACAAGAGATAGCTAGGCATGGTTTAAATGATTCTCGGTGTTTCTTTACTGACTGTAGCCATAAGTGCCAGACGTGTCGCCTCCTCGGTTCAGCACTGATAGAGCATCTGTACAGAGCAGGGGCTGGGACTTGAGTGGAGGCCGGCAGCACTCTAGTGGCCATTCTTCCTAAGTGCAAAGACAGCTGGCAGTAGCATAAGTCACTGTAGTGGACACAGATGTTCTTGAAAAGACAGTCTACACTCATGAACCAGCACTGAAATTAAATCTGTTACTCTTACAATGCACATCATCGAATTTAAATTAGTATATTTATCCCCTTAATTTCCCTCTTTTCTCAATGCTGCACATTTTGGAGGACAGCACTTGGGGAGTACGGAAGTGCAGAGTGGTGAAGGAGGGGAGGAAATAAAAGGCTGAGGAGCTCATTATAGTCAAAGTCCACAGAGGGGTAAGATTTCTTTGAGGCCAATATTAATTAGAGTTATAAGTGAAGGTGGATTAATAACTTTTTGTACCTGCAGCAAATAATTTTGTTTGGCTCAAACATAGAAGAAAAAAATGAATTGGAGGGAACACCATCTATGGAACACCTCAAACTATTTACCAACGTTTTTATTTCACAGGAGCTCTGATTATTACAAGAATGAAGAAGGACAAGTGGAGATTCTTGGGAGTAGCATAAATTGTGTAAGGAATCGATTAGAGAGAAGGGATATTAAACATGAAAATAAATGGAATAGGAAGAATTCAGAATTAGAGACATGCAAATGAGAGTCCAGCTGTAAAATAAACTGCTAATGAAAATCGACACGTATCTATCAGATCAGACATTTATCTACCAAAGGATGATCTTGCTTAACTTGTAATTTTCCTTCATTTTATCAATGACTGACATTAAAATTTCTGAAAGACAGTAATTCTAGAAAAATATGTTTTAAGTAATTCATCAACTGAAAGTTAAAATGCCACTCTTGTCACCTGATAAAAATTTGGTAATAAAATGTAAGCTGACAATTGGGTAAATAAAATAATGTTTAGGTAAGCTTATCTGTTTCTCAGCAGAAGTAAATGCATAAAGTTGTCTTTACCTCATAAATGACATACACATCTTTTAAAAATTCACTTAGCTGGAAAAGAGCATCATAGATGTTAGAAAAAATAAACATAGCATTTTATTTTAAATAGCTTTGTTTTCAATCCATTGATTCAATTTTTTTAACTTTAAAAATTGTTTTTAACCTTAAGAATTTCTTTCATTGGTGTCTACAGGTGTACACATGCACAAGTCAAATATTAAAACAATAATTCAAATGCCAAAACATTTAAACACTTGAATCAAAGGTCTTCATCTGACTTATGCAAGCATAGTTCAGAGGAGATAATACCAAAATAATCTCATACCTACCCAGTGTCTGAGCTGTCTTTTTATACAATGAGAAAAATGTGTAATGTTAAAATCTTCCCATATAGTTTCCAATATATATATAAATAAATGGTTAAGGAAGTAAAAAGTTGAAATGAATTTGACCATATTCAATTCAGTAATAATGTTCATTTTTGATATTTATTTAAGCCCGTCTATATATGATCAGATTAATAGAAAACTAGTCATGATATGTTTTAGAAAATAAATAATTTCTGAATTTGGTTTCAGCATTCCTGTATATATGGAATTGGTTAGATTCAGTGGTTCATACTTTGCTACAAATTGTTAAATTCAGATTAAATAGGTACACACAAATCACACAATATATTTCAAAATCATCTATTTTAGGTATTAACCTCATGTTGATGTGGGCTAGGTGAGCCCAGTCATCGAAAGAAAGATTTCTTGGACTCTCAAGGTCTGGTAGTAGTGCTCTTTTATTCAGAGAATAGCATGGGGACAGGACACATGCACAACGAAGAGCTGCAGGCATGGGGACAGGACCCACGGGCAGTGAAGAGCTACAATGTGTTGAGGGTTAGGGCTAAATTTATAAGGCATGGGTACACGACTTACTTTTATTAGACAAAGGAAAGATGATGTAAAAAGTCATTAAAATGGTATGAGTGCAGGTGAGGTCTGGTTATTGTGTGGTCGTATAACTTTAGATATGACAAATAGAAATGGCAAGCAACAGGGTGTATTGGAGTATATGAGGAAGCCATTTGGTGTAAACCTAACTTGGCCTGACTTTGTTTTTCTAAAAGGGCCCGACATGGCCATCGAGCACGCATTGTATATCTGCTTTAAACATTTACTACGGCAAGAACAAAGTCCCTTAAGATAAAGGTGCAACTTCCACCCACATTGGCATTTCCTTAAGGATAAGCATCTTTCCTTAGACTAGGAACTGATTGCTGTGCTCACCTGTGACCACCCAGCTCACCTGTGACCACCCAGCTCAAGACAACAGACCTGCCACCCTGCTATGTCCACCAAGACAGCAGACCTACTGGCTGTGCTGACAAAGCAGTCTCACGAGTATTGTAAAAGGGACATTTCAATCATATGTGAAACATCCTCTCTGGGGGTATATAACCATTCTGTACACCTCACTTCTTTGCTGCCCTTTCTTCCTTTGGGGAGAAAGGTCCCAGGCCATGGTCGTCACGTTTTAGCTTAGAATAAACTCACCCAAATTTTCATTTATAGATTGGTTATGGATTGTTTTCATCTACAGATATGAATTGGATCATACAAATCGGCATGTAGGCCAGGACGCCTTGGGCTTCTCTCCCTGAGGCAGCCCTGATCCACATCAATGTGAGTAAATAAAAACTATGCTATTTAAAACAAAGGAACATATTTTATAGTTGTAAATCTCAAGATTTGGATTATTAATACTCATTTTTGAGAGAAGGAGTGGAAACGTAGCAATGGGTGAAAGAGTTGCAAAAGGCAATTGACCATGTTAAAGAAAAAATTATTCTGACACTTATTAAAATGGTAAGGAAGACTTTATTCAGAACTATTGCAATAGGTGTCAAGACTGTTGCAACAGGGGAGAAAGATTAGACTCCACTTCAAACACAGCAAAGACAGTTGGGGATTTATAGTTAAAGAGCAGAGTAAGGGGGTCAGTGGATGGAAAATTACTAAGACGAGAGATCAAAGGTAGGGAGATTCTTGATAAAGCTACTTCACAGGATTCTTGCTGAAGGCTGGTGGGGTGATTGAACGTCGAGGGTGAGAGATGAGGAATTTGATCAGACACGGAGCATGTTCAGATATCAAGAGTGGGGGATTCTTGCTAAACTGATGTAGGAGAGGAAGACAATTCCTCTACCCCCTGGGTCCTTCTGGCTATTCTAAGAATCAAATTGACGTGAGACAGAGTAACAGGAGAAAATCAAACAAAGTTTAATAACATGTATACGTGGGAGAAACCCAGGAAAAACGAGTAACTCACCAAAATGGCCAAAGCTGCTGCCTTAAATACAATCTTGAGCTAAAGACAAAGGAGGATGTTGGGGGCAGGGGTTTGGGACTTCAAAGGGGAGAAAGACAATTTACACAGATGTGGAAATGCAAATGTTAAACAAGTATTTCCTGGGTCCTCTATAGGCAGTGTGACTGGAGAGACAGAAGGTTGATAAAAATGGGCTTGTTGGTGCCTTTCTATAACAGCTATTTTACATTATACTGCAGTTATCTTATGGCATTAGCTCCTTCCTGGCACAGGCCTTCCATCCTAAACTCTTTTAGGCAGTTAGGGGGGAAGGTCAAAGCTTCTTTCAGTATTTTGTTCTTAAAAATAATCAAAGCAAAAAGACACATTTTGGGGTGGCCAATTCTGATCCTCCACACTGACTTAGCAGGAGAGTTGCTACAACTGAGCTAGGCAGGCTGAAGACAGGGCCCAAGGAAGAGGCCTAGCCGAAAAGAGAGCTGAGAGGAGCCTGCCTAAAGTTTGGTCAAGGAGACAGTGTTTGTCACTCACAAAATCATTTCGAAGGAGATTTAATTGCTGTCATTCATTTCTACACACCAAGTACTCAAAGCACAAGAATGCAACAGGCCCGCCTTTTCCATATTTACTTTCTTAAGATATATGAAATATATAACACACTTGGACATTTGTTATTGTATTTAACAGTTTACGTTTATCATGTTCTCTATTGATGAATTTATCTTTATGTGTGATACACTTGATTAGCACTTGCCTTGGCTTTGAATCTCTAAGCACTTTGTGATCACGGATTCGTTATTTCACCCAATGCTCCATATGAGATAAGCTAATTCCTAGTCATCATATAATACTTCCAATTTCAGGACTTTTACTAAACATCAACTACCTGTTCTTGACATCACTCTTGAGGGCTGAGTATTATCCCCACTTTATTTTATGAGGAAAATAGAAATGGGATGGTTAAACTACTTTCCTGAACAGATAGCAGAATAACTGTGAGGAAAAGGAAAACTGCATCTCAAAACAAACAACCAAACAAAGATAACAAGGGGGAGACCATCATGAATCTATAAATCTTTTATTATTGAGATCTTTTGGATTAGTTTTCACACATTAATCCTCGAAGTAATCTAATGAAAAAAATTAGGAATCATATACCATGTCAGCCAACTTCCACAAAAATTTAGGCAAGTCGCTTAAACTTACTTTGCTACATCTTACTTGTGCACAACAGTAGTTATATCTTGCTGACCTTTTGGGGGAAGATTGTAAAGAAACATCAACTCATGCACATGAAAAAAACATTTAAAAGGACAGCATCATTAACAGTGTTACAGTTTCAGAACCAAAAGGTGTATCTGCACGGTGCTATTGAATAAATCTGTCGATTCAGAATCCTAAATAGATTCTTAAATTCTACCTACAAGACAACGTCTCACCTCTTTTGCTTGGCTGGCCAGGCCTTCCCTGTGCCTGCAAACCCCTCACGATCTGTTCCCTGCTTACCTTTTAAAGCCCGTTTCTTGCCAGTCTCTGCTCTTCTCTTTATGCCGCAGGCACTCTGACTCGCTGGCCCTGCAATAAGCCCCCTTCAGATCCTTCACATGGACACTTTCTTCTTTCTGGATGTCTCTTTCCAATTGCCTTTCCCTGGTTACTCCTACTCATTCTTCAGCATTAAAAACCATCCATTCAGCAAAGCTTTCTTACCTCCCAGATTAGGCCAATCCCTTCTGCTGTACAATCACAGATTAGCGTGTGCTTTCCTTTTTATGTCATTTATCAGAGTTGTAGTCATAGAGTCATTTATATAATGATTTATTTAACATCTGCTTTCCCCCACTAAGCTGTGACCTTCATGAGGGCTGATGTTATGTCTATGATGTTGTGGACACTGCTGTAATCTCTAGTCACTAGCACTGTGCCTAGTGCCTGAAAGGTGTTACCTGAATATTTGTCAAATTTATAAAGTTATATTGCACCGGTCAATCACTTTCATCTTCTAGAACATAAACTTTCTGTTCCAGGACACAGAAAGAACAAGTGGGCTTTGGAGCAATAATCTGGCTAACACTGGAAAGAAAATTGCTAATTTTAGGCCCTACCTATCTCAAAAAGATGAATTCCTGAACTGGTGATGTCCCTTTACCTTAGCCACCTAAATTTCTTAAGGTATGAAAAGAGGATCCTAAAAGCATGCAGGGGGGCAGTCTTAGAATTCAAGGAAATCCCAGTATGATAGTCAGGGCTGAGGTGTGAGGGAGGAGTCCATTCAAGGCGTGGACAACAGGAAGGAGAGGTCATTAGGGAAAAAATCACCAACAAAAATAACATTTGAAATACAAGACAAGCACAGTTTGAATAAGACTGAATAAAAGAAGAAATCAATTTCAAGTATTATCTGCTATGTGACCTCTGCCAAATTCACAAACATAGGGATTTTATGAAGAATGCAATGAAAGATAGGTTAATAAAATCTTTTACTGAGATAAAACGCCATTTAAAAAGAAAACAGAATAAGATAAGAAAAATTGTAAGGAAACACAAATTATAATGGTACAATGCAAAACTTCTTTTGTAGTAATAAAGGCAGAATTGACACTGTAAAAACATCAGATAATTTATGTGGGAATAAAATTGGGCGAAGGATTGAAAACAAACGACAGATGAAAACAGTTAAAGGTGATAGTTATGAAGAAGAGAAAAAGACCTAATAGAGTGTTAACAGGTATTTTTGAGGAAGATATGAGAATAAATGGGATAGAAATAAAAAATATGGGTAACTAGGCTGGCCCAGTGGAGCAGCAGTTAAGTTTGCACATTCTGCTTTGGCGGCCCAGGAATCACTGGTTCGGATCCCTGGTGCAGACCTGCGCACCACTAGTCAAGCCATGGTGTGGCAGGCGTCCCACATGTAAAGTAGAGGAAGATGGGCATGGATGTTAGCTTAGGGCCAGTCTTCCTCAGCCAAAAGAAGAGGATTGGTGGTAGATGTTAGCTCAAGGCTAATCGTCCTCAAAAAAAAAAAAAAAAGTTTGCGTAACTTGAAAAAATTTTTCTGTGCTAAAGACTCAATTCTATACATCTGAAGAAGTCTTTCAAATATTACAAAATTCAGAAAAGAAAATAAATTTTTTTTTAAAGACTTTATTTTTTCCTTTTTCTCCCCAAAGCCCCCCAGTACATAGTTGTGTATTCTTCGTTGTGGGTTCTTCTAGTTGTGGCACGTGGGACGCTGCCTCAGCGTGGTCTGATGAGCAGTGCCATGTCCGCGCCCAGGATTCGAACTACTGAAACACTGGGCCGCCTGCCGTGGAGCGCGCGAACTTAACCACTCGGCCACGGGGCCAGCCCCAAAGAAAATAAATTTTTAATTAAAGCCTGGTGAAATTATTTAATTATAAGGTAAAAGAAAATATTCTGATAGGCATATAGACAGAACTTTTCATTAAAGGAAAATGTTACCTGAGCTTAGTTTTCCTTTCTATTTTGTCAAACAACAGAAGATAAGGGAGAGATTAGTGGAAGAAACAACAAATTCACCCTTCCCTACACACCTTGTAACACTAAAGGAGAGACAGTCTTCATATCCATGGGCTTAGGATGTGTGGTATCCATTTAGTCTATCAATTAAAAAATGAGTAAAGAAAATATTCAAGAATGCAAATTTGCAGTCTAAAAGGATGGGGAATGTAGCCATTATCTAAATGTTGAGAATATGATTACATATCAAATGATGTTAATTCTGTTTAAAAATAGAAATATACAAGAAAAAAGGGAAAGTAATGGAAACAAAGACTGGTTCTAAAATATCAAATTGTACAAACATAAATCCAACAATTTTAATTCTAATTATTACTCTTTAGAAGATAATCAGATTCATATGCAAAAGTATGTTTACAAAAAATTTATTGCAAATTTATCATAAAAAAAGAAAATCAAATGAAAGTTTCCATTATACAATATTGGTTAAATAAATTGTGATATATACTTAAAAGTGAAAGCCTCTTCACTCACTAATAAGGTTTTATTAAAATATTTAATAAAATGTGAGTATATTCATAATACTTGTTTAACGACAAAGGCAGGTTACAATAGTGTGTGTGCTATAATTATTTAAATTAATTCTACAATACACCACACTTCAATAGGAAAAGTCAACAAATGTTTTTCAGAAATAACTTGTTTTAGCCATTTTGATGTGCTGAAAGTACGTTTGGGATCTGAAATGGATTAGGACAAATCTGAATATGTTGGAAAATTTGGGGGCCACAAAGCTATTATCCATCCATTTCAAGTATGTTTTTTACTGAAAAAAGAAAAAACCCCAGGGAACTATATCTATGAATTTAAGGCAAAATTATGGAAATCTAAGCCATAAAAAGATCCTCATTTACTTGCGTTTAAAGATAGAATCAGGCAGAAATCTATGGTATCTCAGTTTTCAGTAACTCACAAACTTTATACAGAATCCATAAGTGTGTTTTCATGGATAGACTAGGGAAAATTTGACAATTGGTAAATATGATTTTCTTGAAGACTTTAAACATATTTGGTTTTCCCCCACAGGGGTTAAAAAGGTAATGATGAAAAATATGAGTGCAAGTATATATAGAAAGAGTCAGAAAGCAAGCATATATAATCCAACTTTGGTTTTCATATTGCAAATCATTATTTGAATTTCCCCTTTAGATTTCAGTTAACTGCTGTTGATGAATAACTGAAATTATTGTTAATATTTATAATATTATACCAGAATTCTATTTTAATGATTAATAAGGAATATTACAAATCCATCAATTAGGTAATGAGCTCACTAAAATATTTTTAACTGAATAAGAAGTTTAAGAATTTATAGGATTATGTATTAGCTCTAATAGTTGCTGTTTGCTGTTACATGCATTTTATGCTAAGGAGGAAGATTAATCTTCTAAATGAATAAATATTTAGCATCGAATTTCACCTTTCTCCATGTAAATTAATATTTTCAGCCTTCCAGCAAATTTCTTTTTTGATAATGACTTTTCAGTTTATTCATTTGTTTTATTTTTGTTTTTTTAAGCCATGGAAAA
The DNA here is from genome assembly GCF_037783145.1 of Equus przewalskii. NCBI lineage: Eukaryota > Metazoa > Chordata > Mammalia > Perissodactyla > Equidae > Equus > Equus przewalskii. The sequence continues at coordinate 56,092,566 of NC_091849.1, forward strand.
TGATTTCTATAGGGAACTACTGACGTGCTCCTCTTTCTTCTAATGGAATCATAACACTTAAATTAACTAGAATGGCTACAAATGGGAAGCAATATCTACTCCAGTCATAAAGGCAGATGTTTTGCCATCATGTAATCTTCAATTATCTCTTAGCTATACCTATGCCCTAAGTAGGTAATGTTGAAGTGTTGAGTGCCTTTTATTCACTTCATATAAGTTTAATAGTGTTGTAATTGCTTCACCTCTTTTGATTCATATCATTTTAGTTTTAATGATGTTAGTACTCTATGGAATGAGAAACCTTCTTTTGTTTATGCAACAGTTTCTTTAGGAAGAACGAAAACTGCTGACGCAGTCTGTCAGCTCTCCTTGCTGTCTTGGGCCTTTCATTGTGAGTTCATGTGTATCTACCTATCTAAATCAAACTAAATTATAGTTCTCAACAAATCTGAAAAATCCCACCTAGCAAAAAAGACAGGAGGGCCTTAGGGTTTTCCAAAATGCTAACTAAATTGAGTACCTCACCGCCATGCTCAGTCCCAATCTTTCCTTAGTCCTATTTATCTCAGTTTGCAGCTAATTCATTTTTGTGATTATTTGGTAAATATCGGCCTTCATCACTCTACTTTAAGCACAATGAGAACAAAGACCTCACCTGTTTTGTTCACCATTTAATCCCCCCCACCTAGGGTAGGACTTGGCTGAAGAAAATGCAGAGACTAGAGATGCAATAGGAACATGTAGGCTGCGGAATTAATGGGTTGGCTCTGTCAGCTCCTGTTGCAGGGACAAATCAGCCCTAACTAATCTGTTTTTATGTCCTATGACTCAAGATTGAATTGTTCTGATTTGGGTCCCTTGTCCACTTCTTGGTGAAAAGAACACAGGTCACCTTGATTGACAGACGCTGATGCTGTGTGGAAAGGAAGAGTAGAAACTCCGCACAGAAAATCCAGTGCTCTTACCAGACCGCAGTAGGGATAAATACAATGAAAGCAAAACTGAGAGACTTTCAGCATAGGGAATGCACAGATAGTTCTCGACTTTAGACAAGTTCTTGACAACAGCAACACCAGAATATCTGCAAAGAAGTTACTAAATTCCCTTTAATACCAATCTCTCCTTAGAACAACCAAAGCAAATTAACTGATCTTCCATTAAGATTTATTTTACCAGCACTTATTTCAGAAGGATTATCTTGGACAATATATCAAGATGGCACACGTCTGTAAAGTAGTTTTTCAAACATTAGTTGTGAAGTGTTTTTTCCCTTAGATTGCTACTCCATGAAGGCAGGAATCATGTCCATTTGTGCATTTCTGTATTCCTAGAACATGTCAGAGCTTGGTACAAGATAGACACTCAAAAAGTATTGGATAATAAGCCAAGGAAGGACTGTGAGGCTCTCCACGTACAGACCTTTTTGACCTCTTTCCCTTATGAAAACTAAAAAGTGGTTTAAGGCTGAAATTATTTTAAGAAATATTTATATACAAATATGGAATATAAGACATCCAAAATTAGAGTTTCAAAAATGAAATATCTCTATCAGTTTTGGACTAGGTTTAATTTAGGACTCTCACAACACGTTTTAGGAATGTAGAAAATGATGTAAGTTGATCTTGTGTTAGTTTATCCATGCTCTGAAGCAGACAGGTTTGAGGACTGGGATTCCTACAAAATAATTCTAAAAGTATGAGGACTAGGTCTTGACACTAATACATCCATTACCATATTATTTTCCTGAAATAATCCTCCCCAGCAACTTGTCATGAAATCTACCGGATGGACATATATGCTCATCTATTAAATCTTTCCCACTGACATCTCCATTAGGTGATATTATTCGTTCTGTTCAAAAGTGTAATTCTTTCTCAGGTATCCTATCTACTGAAGGCTGAGATATTCATACTTGCTCACATTTTATTTTTTGTGAACTATAGAATACAATTTTCTTGAAAACAAATAAGCTTTCTCGCCCTAATTGCTTGGTGCACTGGTTCACTACTCTGTAGACACTTACTTCCTCAGCAAGGAATTGTTTGACTGTGTGTGTCCTTGGTCAGATGAAAACCTGTTCAACCTTAGTGTTGTTAATCATATGGCAGCCAGGTAATAAAAAGAGTACTGCCCTGAATTAAAATTCTGGCCTGATTTTTATTGGATGTGTGCCCTTCCAAAAAAACATTATCTTTTCTGAGTATTTTAATCTTTGTCTGTAAAATGAGTGTAAGAATAGAAATAGCAAGTCTGCAATATGAAATGGGATAACATGAGGATGGCTAGCACACTGATTCATAACAGTGTTTGAAAATGGGTATTTTCTTCCTTTATTTCTAAACAGGAGATAGCTATACTTTTTCTGACCTAGTATATCTACTAAGAACTGAAAAGTTTCCTTCTGCTATAAGGTGGATATATATTTTTTAACAAAGACCCTGATCAGCTAACCATTCATATAGAGATTAAATGGAAGCTTATAGAAAAATCTAATGGCAGTTTTATTTCCAGCTGCAATCAAGTGTTGACACCAGTTAGCATGCCTTTGTCTGTCATATATCTGTAAATGGTTATCTTAGCTCAGACGTGTTTACTTTCTCCTTGTATGGCATATATTGTTATCACTGTATTTGTAACTAGAATGACAAGATTAAGGACTATAAGTGTCACAAAGCCATAAACATAACTATTTCGTATAACTGTCAACTCACACAATGCCTAGCACCTATTGGATGTTGAATAAACATATATTGAAGGAATGAATAAACAAATGAGCAAGAATAAGATAAATGGTGAGGATTTTTCTGTGCCTATGATGATATATCTAAACATACTTTCAAATCATCTTTTAGACAGGCTTTCACTGCTAACCACATATCAACAGATTGTAGACATTTCAATCTAGGCCCTTACGACCAAGACTGGATTTCTAGCACTAGGTACTTTGCTCAATAATGCCTACTCCTTAATAAAATACACCAATCATGCAAAGTAAACGTGACATTATAGCATGTGCTATAAAAATGATGTTGTTCATTTTGCCCAATGTCTTAAAGACATAGAGGAAGACAACTTTAGCATTATCTTATATGAGATGTCTTAAAAACACAGGCAAAAGTAGAATCAATTTATGGTTATCAATAAACTAATTTGTGGAGGAAGCTTTGTATGTAATTTTAGTGTGACTGAGGGTAAATGGAGTCATGTCTCCCCCCACTCCCCCACCACACAGACAAAGACACAGGGCAGAAGGTAAGCACAATGCTACAGAGCACAAAGAAAGGTGTGAGACCCAAAATACGGAGAGGAGAGTTGGAAGAGGGATTGTCCAGGCAAATGTTATAGATCAGGCCAACTTTGAATTACATACAGGAACTTTTCCATGGAGAAAACATTTCAGGCAGAAGACACAACATGTACACAGGCAGAAATGAAACAAAAGCATAAACACAAGAGAATGTAAGAAGTATCAGAAATGCAAGGGGTTCCATGTGGCTGGAGGGTAGTTGAGTCATAAGCCAGACTTTGATAGGTCTGATCAGTGAGGCCAAGACATTTGGATTGTGAACAGAGTTAAAGACAAGACTTTGAGAATTTTAAGCAAAGAATGACACATCAGATCTACATTTTAGAAATGTTATTCTGGCAGTGATGTGGAGAATGAATTGGTTGGTAGTTGGGGAAACTAGGTACAAGAAACACGCTTAGAAGGCTAAAAATAATGAACTCAAGTAGTAGAAGAGAAGACGGGGCGGATGAGAGGGATTAGAGTGAAATTAAGAAACTGTTACCTGGAGAAGAATCAGTCCAACTGAAGAGGAGGAGTGTCTTTTTCTCAGAGACTAAATTAAATGAAGGAATATCATAGCAAATTTGTTAACTTTGTTATCATGATTTTGAACCTGAAGGAGTTCATGGCTAGTGAATTCAATTTAACCCATTCATTTAGAGCCAGAGAAAAAAGCCAGAAGTCTACTGAAAGTGAGTGTGGTGGGTGTTGTGAAAGAGTCTTAAGAAAAGGGCAAAGCTTGGGAATATGTGTCGTAGGAAAGACACAAGAGAATTTTCAAAGAACACTGAGGATCCAGCTGAGGTTGAAGTCTCAATTTGCAATGGCACTGATCAACATGGTTATGCACTTTTCCCCTAGCTTTAACCTTTTAGGTCTAATATATTGAAGAAAGATTATAGTGTTAATCCTGGCAGATTTTCAGGTGAGTGCAGCAAGCTAATGTGAGAGGTATGCAGGGTTTGAGGCAGGAAAGTGATCCAGGCAATGAGGATAGGAAATGAAGCAGGCAAAGTGGACAAAACACGGGGAGAACAAAGAGGTTCTGGAAGTCTAGATGACGTCAAAGGTCAGAGTCAGAGCTAGCCATGGTGTAGACTAGGTAAAACACGGCAAATGGAAAATGGTGATGAGAGTGCAAAATCTTTGGGTGTACTCTTTCAGATCTGGAGAAGCCTGAAGCCATAAGGAGTATTAAAGCAGCAGCACACTATTAGTTCGTAAATAAGTGATTAAAATGGTAAAAATAAGTGTTCGGAAGGGGAAGAGAGATTCACGTGGGCTGAAATGATCTTGGAAGTCTTTGTGGAGAAAGAGAAACCGGAGCTGAAAGGAAAGACTTAAAATTAATTTATGCAGAAAAATAAACTGAGAGAATATCTCGTGTAGAATATCTCCCTCTCTCCTCTTTCCCCATAGAACTGCCATAAAGAGTGGTAACATAGCACATTTGCAAGACTAGGAGAAGTTTGTGTTAAAGCAAAGAAATTCTTGACGGACGAATAGAAGAAAATGGAACAGGAGGCACTGTTAAAGACAGAATTCAAGAATCTGATTGACGGGGCAGGAGTTTGCTCTTTGTTGCTCAGGCAGTGCTCTTAAGTTAAAAACATTTCGATTGATTAATAAAATATGTGACATAAGCTGCTCAAATATTTCTATCTGCCCTTTACTCCAACCCAATTAATTTCTAAAAATATACAACAGAATTATCATTCAAAAGATGAAATTTTCCCGAGTTTCTCAGGAGCCAAATTTCACTGTCAGTTGGATTACTTCGTGCTTTGTTTTATAATAGACTCAGCATCAGTGTGGCTTACTGGCCAATTGATTGTTAGTAAATAGAGAATAAATTTGTGTTCATTATGACATTTCAATTGGGAAATTTTCCTTAGAACACATTATCAATCTCATCTATTTAATTCTCTGGAAAAATGAGCAACTAACATGGTAATAAACTACAGGAATATCACATTATCTGATAGTTTTAGTATCTAATATAACTTTGTTACTTGTTTTAAAGTTAACTATTTTTGATTCTCTTATTATATAGGTTATACTGATATGTTGTAGTATTTTAACAAGACGACATCCTACTAAAATTTGCTTAAAAATATAATATATTTTTAAATGATGTTTTATGAAGTTAAATATTACAAAGATTTCATTTCTTTTGGTAAAAATTGTGGTAGAAAAGCATTGGATTATATTTATTATTTTGTCCTTTTGTTTATCTTTCTAAAAAAAAAAATCCCCACATATTTGATAATGTTTGTCAACCAAAGAACTAAAAAGTAAAGATACCAAATCTGTAAAATTAAAAGACAGTTTGAAACTAGAATAAATATTTTCAGGGTAACAGAGAAATAATTCAATAAAACAAAGAAACCAATATTTTCTCACATCCAGTGTAAATATGTAATCAGCACTGAGTAACCAAAGACTAATTGTTACCCTATCACCCTGAATCTGACCACACAAACAGTGAGAATAATTAGATTATTCTTGCATCTTAATAAATGCTCCTGAGCTCTTATTATTTGTGAAGAATTTAAATATCCCCTCTGTCCTCAGTTAGTTTGCACACTAATTGGAGAATTTAATCAACTTGATTTATAACTAAAATGCAAGATAGAGAGCCAAATATAGTATGAGAAGTACATAGTAATTTCTATGAGCACTGACTCTAGTACTTTTCTCTAGAAGAAAGTAGGTCAACATATGAAAAAGGGTAGAGGTGAGTTTTGCCAAGAAGAATTTGAAAATATGCCCTTTCTTTGGAAAATTTAATATCAAGTAAATAGATGCACATAGAATTAAATTCTCTTTGCTTGAGAAAGGGAATATTGACTATCTGCTGTCAGTGACTCCTTAATTAGCTAGAGTGATTAAGATAAGGGGGAAGGAGCTAATAAAAAAATTCTCTCTAACTCATCCGAATAATCTTATGTTAATTTCAGGTATTAATGGCGGAAATACTGGTATACTAATATTCTGGATGGGATAAGATTCAATGGCAAACAGTAAGGTGACCCCAAATGTCCATCCTGGTTAATCATTCTTTCCTGATCCCAGAGAAAACCAACTTCATAATCGGAGCAGTGTCCTTAGGGATTGCTGCAGAGTTAGTGGATTCTTCTGAGCCTGAGATTGTCTTCATCCCAGCCCGGGGTTTCTGTTTGGGAGTGTTTGCTGGAAGCAGGGTGCAGTAGCTGATCAGAGAAGGATTAGAACGAAAGATGTCACAGAAGATGGTCAGTTAGCAGCAAATCTCTGGTTTTGTGGATCTTGAAGCTCATACAATCCCCCATACCCTACTTAAGCAAAAGAACACAAGATTAGGCATAAAACTGACAAAAAATATAAATTTTAAATTTGACAAGCATCAAAATCATCACAAAATCTAGAAAAACAGTGCAACATTTTTATTATTTAACTGTCTAGCCCGTCATCTTAATAATACATTAATTTTTCTATATTTTGTTGGCTGCAGACTCTGATGGCTTATTTTTAAGGTAACAGAAGGTTGAGAGAATAAGAAATAATTTTTCTCTATTATAACTCATCAAAATTTGTTTCTTATCCTTGATCGTTTAGAAAGTTACTTTCAGCTCTACAGCCCATTATTGGTACTATTGCGGAAGTATTTAGAATTGTCAACAACTTACTTTCACATATGATGTGGAAGTCTTGATGATCAGTCTGACTCCAAGTGCCTCCAGCACTATTTCTCCTTCACTACCTCCTAGCTGAAAATCAATGAGATATCCTTCTCTTGTAAAGAACATAGATCATAATCAGGTTGTTAGAAAAGAAAAATTTTTAGCTGCTATATAGTAGGATATTAAATTGAATATTTTTTCAAAATAATATCCTTTTTGAAAACAATATCACAGGATTGAGTTTTTAAATTAATAAAGAATAAATAAAATTAATTTTTTCCTATTTGTTTTTCATGGAAAATAATTTAGAAAAATGGAAGGCAATATACATTAATCTTTGATTTAATTGAGGGAAAGCATCTATGGACCAAGCTATATATTCTTGATAAATATCTTAGGCTTCAGAGTATTTCACACACTGCTACTGCTAAAATAGAGTGAGTGTAAATTCAGCTCAGACACCCATCTAACATTGAAATGTATCCAACAGTACCCTAAGCCATATTCCTTTCAATTGTATTTGACAGGTACTCAATGAACTAGATGGATTTCCTCTTTCTATAGCAAGCAAAACTAAATAAAGAAAGTGTTTTTCTACATGTTGTGTATACTATTTTACAATATCAGATGAAAAATGGTTTGACTCTATTGGATTATTATGTTAAAAAAGAGGACCTTTCGCTAACCTTACCAAAATTAAATTATTACCTGCTTGATGGCAAAGCTTTCTCTAACATATAAATCACCTCAAGACACACTTCAGTTCATCCTCTGCCTAGGAGCACATTTTGTAGCTAGCTTATCCTTGGGTATAATCAAAATAGATACTTCACAAGAGACAGGTCATGCCAATGTAGAGAAAGAAAGACCTGGGGCCTCTTCAGCAGGCTGGGTAGGGACTGTTAGGGCCAGAAGCTAAAAGTAGGACAACAAGTGTTACTAAGCACAAGTGGTAAAAAGTTTAAATAATCATATGTAAAGCTATCTGACAATCTCAGTCTGAGTGCATAGTAGCAAAAATGCCTGAAGGAGTCAGGTGTAATGGTGGACACAGAGTCCCAGGCAGTGGTAACCTTTGTTATCAAGCAGATTTTAAAGTCATTAGGTCTGTGGTTGGACTTGTCATCCAAATCCATTCTCTCCCTTTTCTTGCATTGTTCTACGCAAGAGATAACTTCTATAAATTATATCACTCAGGCTACTTTTCCTTCCATCTTTCTATTGGGATTACCCAGTAGAAAACACCAACAGGAGATGGAAATGTGGAAGGAGAGAGTTTGGAGTCTCTTTGTGTCTTCTTCCCTGTGTCTGAGTTGTGTTGGTTGACGGGAAGGGACCAGTGGAGGTTCAGTGATTAGAGACTCACGAGAAAGAGAGGAAATAACTAATAGAGTTGAATCTACAGATACGGCCCATTGGATGGCCCCATTTCCAAGGCTTTTAGCTCCCTACAGGCTCCATTAAAACAATTTCTTCTCTTGCCCCTTCAGGTCTCATGTAGCAATGGCTTCTCAACATTCCCATTCCCAGGGCCCCTTCATTAAAACTGGTTGTTTCTTACAACTTTTCACTCTTTCATTAAACTCTCATGAATATACAAACAATAATATACAAAGCATTATCATTTGGCAATAAGAAGGAATAAAATTCTAATGCATGCTACAACATGGATCAATCTTAAAAACATTATTTTAATTAAATAAATCCGATAAAAGGGTAAATATTTTATGATTCCACTTATATGAAATGTATTTAATAGGGAAATCTATAGACAATAATCTATGTAGATTAGTGGTTTCCTAGGACTAGGGTGGGAAGGAATGGAGAATAACTGCTAATGGGCAGATGGCGTATTTTTGGAGTGATGAAAATGTTCTAAATTTAGATTCTGGTGATGGTTACACAATTCTGTGGATATAATAAAATCATCAAATTGTATACTTTCAATAAGCGAATTTTACAGTATGTAAATTAAATCTCAGTAAAGATGTTTAAAAAAGAGTAATAGAGTAGATTCTTGCCACTGAGAAGAGAAATCTAGTAAGGTTTCTGGAGACTGTCAGTATCCCAGTCATCTAAATACTAGCTTTCATAGGAAACTATAGCGTTAAACGGGAATGAAGACAGAAAATCAATTTGCATGGTGGCCAAAGGAGGATTTGTGAAGAAGTTGTGGTTTGTTGGCCCTTCATAGGCACTGGACTTACTCCAATTCTATCAATCAGTTGTGCTGGCCTGCTACTTCAGGAACACCCAGTAAACTAACTCTCCCAGTATACACACACTTGTGTAGTTCCCTTCTCTTAAATCTGTGCTAGCCATGTGACCTGCTTTAATCAGTTCAATATGGGGAGTAAGTAATGCTCAGCCAATTCTGAGCCTGAAGCTTACCACGTCCAGGAAGCTTTTACTTCCATGCTCTTGGAAACTACTGCTAAGATGTGGGGTGGGAATAGAACCAGGCAGCCTCAGCTGATCTCCCGGGGAAGAGGCAACATCAAATGCCAGTGATGTGAACGAGCTACCTTGGACGTTTGGGCTCAAGAGCTTCCACATGACTGCAACTCCAGCTCACAAGTGTGGAGCAGAACTTCCCAACTAAGCCCAGTCAATTCGTAGAGCCATGAAATTTAATAAGGCGGTTGCTGCCTTAACTTACTAAGTTTTGGGGATGTGTGTCACATAGATAATTGAAATACAGAGCATGGTATATCAAGTATAAGACCTACTTGCTGGCAGAGTTGAGGAAGCTCCTCACCTACTCCATATTCTGGTGTTCTGGTCAAATAGAAAACAAACAAGTGTGCAGTTGATAGAGAAGTTAGTTAATAGTTATCTATTCATAACATGTGGCATGTAACTTTGGATTGTAAATAAAACATTCAGGTAATTATTGAAAAGATTCAAAATCCATGTGAAAACAAAAAAAAAAAGAAAAAATACTGAGTTTACCTTTATTCACTTAGGTAACAAATATTTATGAAATTCTTATTTTGTCCCGGGCAATGTGCTAAGAACAGAACACAACCTTGAACGAAAAAGGACAATTTCACTGACCACGTGGAGCTGCTGGTTTTGGAAGCTGCGATAATTCATATGAAATGTGGGATGCACTGAATTTGGTAGAAAATAGCATAGGAGATGCAGAGAAGTGACTAGGTTCAAGAGATGAATAATTTGGAGATGATGTGAAAGTGTCTGGTTAACTAAATCTGGCATGAGAGAGAAGGGGAAATCAAGGTTAGCTCGTGAGTTTTCAGCTTGGGAAAACAGAACTGGAAGCAAGTTGACCTTTTTCTGTTTGGCTGACTTTAAGATTTTTCTTGGGAGAGTTAAGGGAGATATTTAGAATGGAGTTGGAAGTATGAGCTTAAACCTTTGAAGAGGCGCATGGGCTGGAAATTATATTTGCAATCATCAGAATATGGATGTGCATAAATCTATGGGAAAGACTAAGGTTACCCAGAGAATATTTCAAGTGGAAAGACAAGAGGATTTGAAAGAGAAACATGGACATTTAAAGACCTAGCAGAGGAAGAAGAGACCACCAAAGAGGATAAGGAGTAGACAGGAGTAACAGAAGAACTGGAGATGCATGACAGCACAGACTCTGCCAAACGCGTCTGAGAGAATATAGCACCAGATCAGGACTATTGACCACCAATTGGATTTACAAATAATCCCACCATTAGTGACTGAAAAAAGAAGATTCAGTGAGATAGCGTGATTTCTACAAGGAAGCAAATACATTGAACATAGGAAGTACTTTCAAAATCTTTGGTTAGGAGAGGAAAGCAACAAATGGGAGAGTAGAGTCTGGAGAAGGGACAGTGGGTAGAGAAGATGGGTGTTTCCTGTCCACCATGCAGGCAATAAGGCTTTGTATTATCTGGAAAGAATTATAAAAGGATAATACAATTGACTAATAAAAGTCTGCCTGTTTTTATTATCACCATGCGTAGGCAATTCCATGATAGACCACTTCTCTCTGTCAGAGCATACCAGTTTTCTCCACCATTTCCTGCCAACACCACTGCAAAGGAAAAGGAGGGTGAGGAGTGAAGAAAGACTTGTGATTTGTTTTATTTGTTTGTTGTTACAAGAAAGGAAATACTTGTGCACATTTAGACAGCCAGCATTCCCCTCAGCTTGACTAAACTTTATACAGGTTTCTTCCTGCCTATAGGTCTCCCTTTTCTTAGGACATTGACTTTAGAAAATTTGTAATTGCAAATTCTCTCTGCCCCTTGGAGATGTAAATCTTTTTAAAAGCGTCTTGCTAGTTTATAACCCAGGACTGTCTTGCTCAAGGACCTGGGAACAATCCCTTTGAAATGTAATCAACACAGAAGATAGCACCCTATCTCCCAGGCTCTGTGGGAGGGCGGGATGCTAACTGATGGTCCTGCTTTACATTCTAAAACTACCTCCTGTCATTGATGATAGCAGGAAATTTACTTTTCCTTTGGGTAAGGTCAGTGAGCAGACACCGATGGCCACCTAAATTCCTAGAAACCGTCATGTCCTCTGTTTCTGGAGAGTTAACAGTGTGCTCTGGTCTCTTTCGTCCATTGCTATGGCCTTGAATAAAGTTTTCCTTACCTGTGTAACTTTGTGGGTGCAATTTTTACTTTAACAGGAAGGAGTTTGTAGATTCAGCTGAGTGAAGAGATAATCAATAGAACAGAATTTCTAATAAAAGAGAGGATGAAAGATGTGTAGAGAGATCTGCTTTGGCCTAGATCACAGCCACCCCAGGGTTTATAATCTACTGACATTCTTCCAAATGACACCAGACTGGAGTATGTTGACTTTCTGTTTGGGAGTAGGTAATGACACTCTTTGTTCTAGGACAAGAGAGTGACAACTTTGACATCTTTATGTAGGATATCTAAAATTAACCAACATATGGCCATTTGTTAAATTTTTAGTCACAATTTTTACTGTCATCCTAAATCTCCTCAAAGTTTAAGTTAGACAATAATTGAGAGGAAAGAGTAGCTGATGGTTTCTGTTCCTGCCGTTCACTCTTAGCTCAGTTATTTTTGCATGTTTCACAGCACTTAGTACATAGACATGGTTAGTGCTTATTTCATTGAATTGAATCCTTACTTTTAGTTGAAGTACCAATACCATTATATCCCTGAATAGAAAAGAAACTCATTTTTGAATTCAGGTTTAATGTTATGCTCTTTATTCTTTAACAATAGACAATAAAAGACTTGCTTGTTTATACAAGATTTCTGTTCAATAAAAGGAAGAATTTTTTAATAATTAGACTTTGCAACAATGGAATTCTTTGCTTTTCAAAGGAAGGAAATCTCTGTCCCTATAAGTGCCACGCCTCTAGAGAAAGATCAAGATGGGATGGACCTTTATATTGGTTCTGGTGGTTTTTTCCCCTTGGCCATGCCGTTCCCTGCCCCGTCCAGTGGAGGCAGTGGGAGCTCGGAACAACCCTCCCAAGGAAGCTGGCAAGACCCCTCCTGTCAGCTTCACTGAACCCTGTGAGTACCTGGTTCTGGTACTTTCTAAGTGTGTGAATTGAACATATTATCTAATTTTATTGGAGTTTAGTTTGCTCATGGGTAATTTACTAATATGCTGTAAAGTTCAAAGAAGCTAACATATGGCTCATTTTGAAAATTATAAATGAATATATGGGCAGTGTTTTATCAACAGTTATCACTATAAACTTATTTATGCAAATAGTCTACTTTATTTGATGACATTAAGTAATACCCTAACCACGATATCCACCTTTTAAAAGATGCACCATGCATATTTCTAACCACCATTGATGTCAGATTCCAAGTGTGGAAATTGGAGAGGTGTTATCAAGCACTTCTCCTCAGCTTCTTTTTCCAGTGTTTTCTGAAAGTGCAGTGAAAGTGGAGTTCTCAGAGTTTCTGGGTTCTGTCATCCATTGGTGTTGTTTCTACCATCTTACATGTATCTCAGGTTGAGTAGAAGCAAGAGAGACCATATAGATGGTCAAATTGCTTCTAGGAGCAAGTTCCCATTGTTGAGAGTAGAAGAGCTTACTAAAGGCAATAAAAGCTTACAAAAACAATAATGGATTCATGCACTCTAATAAATATTCTTGGTTTTTACTTTGAAAGCACACCAACTAATGTTTAATTAAGTGAATTTCCCAGTCATACCTTTGAATTAGAAATATGCAAGTCTTGCAGGAGAACATGAGTGGTGTAGGGGAGAATTTGCTGTTCCAAAATATATCTCTTTAGCTTGATTATTTTTGAGAACAAAAAACTTTTACCTTCCCCCTAATTGCCTAAAAGAATTTAATATAGAAGGCTCATTCCAGGAAGGAGCTACCATCATACATAACGATAGCATAACATGAATTCGGTGTTTAGACAGGGAGGAACCCAGCAAGGCCCATTTGACCAAGCCCTTTCCATGTTCCATTGTCTTTGCAAGGCATGGAAAACATTTGTTTACCAAATATGCATTACTTTCCTCTCCTGTGAAGTCCCAAACCACTACGCCCAACATTCTCTTTTGTCTTTAGCTGAAGATGGCAGTTAAGATGGTGACTTCAGCCATTTTGATGAGTTACTCAGTTTTCCTGGGTTTCTCCCTTGTGTACATGTTATTAAACTTTGTTTGATTTTCTCCTGTTATTCTGTCTCATGACAATTAATTCTTGGACCAACCAGAAGAACCTAGAGGGGTACAGGAAAATGTCTTCCTCCCCTACAGTGACGATTTACCTTCTATTAGTGTTGAAAGCATATCTTAGATTGTTGCTACTGAAACTGTACACTATTTCCACAATAGACACAAAACATATTAAGACATTCAATTAAAAATAGGAGTCGAGGGATCCTAGCTCATGAAAACCCAGGTGTTTTGTTTTAGATATGAAATAGTATTGAAAGAAATAATCTAGTACAGTAAAGGATGAGAAAAATAACTTGCTGAGGGAGAAAATATCCATTGACCAATTTGTCCTTCAAGAGGAAGGTAACCACAAGAATTAATTACACTTTAGAGATCCAGGTGCATTGGAAAACATATTTGAAAGCAGGAGCTTGCAACTATATCTGAAACCTCATAATGAAAGACCAATTGTCTCACTTTTCCCCGTCTCTTAGCGCTATAATTTGTCTAAGGCGTGCTCAGCTGGTTTGGGTACTAAAACCATTGGAACTCAAAAATGAAGTTTGACAAAATACCTGTGTCAGGGTAAACGCATATAAATCTCTAACGTAGCCATTTGTGGATCATGTATGGCTATAAGCTCTTATGGATACTGTGCTCTTCCTTGCAAAGTAGTCACCAGGTATGAACACACACTGACATTGTCCTCAACTTTCCCTCATATACATTGGTGGTATTGGTAGGAGGGGTGTAATGTCCTGTGGTAAATGTTAGTATTAACTTGGTAAAATAACAAATTCTGAGGTGAGTTTTCAAAAGAAAAAAGTAAGAACCTTAATATTGATGGATTTTATGAAGAAAACTTAAATAAACATTACAGAAGATTAAATTTGGGTTACTAGATCTTGCATTTGGCACTACTTTTTTTTATCATATTTTTCTCTTTCTCTTTCTGTATAGATGGCGTATATCCTACATATGCCTTGAATTTTGTGAGTAATATAGAATTGCATATTCAGCTAGTATCATTTCAGAATTTGCAACAAACCATTCATTCAGCATTAACTATTCTTAATTCTCATTTATTTGAAAAACCAAGTAACCTCAAAATCAGAGTCTGTTAAAGTTTAGAAAAATTAATATTGATATCAAGTAAATAATAACTTTTCTTTTATTCCAACTATGCAACTATTTTAATCCTATTTCTGCTATTTTATTAATCTACTCTGGTAGATATTTCCTTATGATCTATTTGCAAATATATATTCTAGGCTTGCTTTCAGCTGTACTTAAACGCATGATTGAATCATTTTATGAGTATACAATCACTCCCAAAACTTTTTATTATGCTAATTTAAGACATTACTTTCTATTTAAATTCTGTAATTTGATCCCGAATAGTCCTTGTCTTCTGTTTGTTAGGAAGGGAAACTAGTAAGGGATATAAGACACAATTCAAACTGGGATGTGGTGCTCAAGAAAAATTTGAAACATTTTTAAAGAAGGCACAAATTTCAATCCAGTTCACTGTTTAAATAGCCTCATGAGCTTTGGAGGAGTCATCTCATATTAGCTAAGAGAGAAAGGGTACTATGGGAAGACTCTTGAATATGCAAATTAAGTAGTATTAATTAGCTCCAGCAGCCATATATTTTAAGTTTAAGTGTTAGAACTTAGCTAAGGCAATAAGACCAAATCAGGTCTCAGTAATTTACATTTTTATAGTTCTTCCTAAAGCAATCTAGGATTGACTGTTATTGCCAAGAGAGGGCATCAACCAGTTCGTAAAATGCACTGCTCTCTAGGCAATGCATTTAAGTACCATCCTCTGTGGATTCTCAAGATTTCTGCTTAAACTGGTAATATTTTAATAAAGCATACTCGTTTCTATGTCATTAAATGATAGTAAATAGGATCGCTGAAATCAAGGGAAATTTACAAGTGACAAGAGTATTTCATCTTCTTTGGAACCTGTCCCTTTTCTCTGGCTGTTTTCATTTTCACCCTTGCTGTCCCCTTAAGGCACACTCCAAAGTCTCCTTTACAAGCATTTTAAACTGGGCCCCAACATCAAAGCAAACGAGGAGCCAGGGCTGAAACCAGCTTTAAACGTGTCCCTATGTTTATTTTTTAGCCGTGTTGCTCAGAGGTTCTTAGTAAGTCACACTCCATCATCTCTGATGTAATGTTATTCTATACGGAGAGAGTTTGAAGCCACTGAAAACAGTATTTCACTCTTCACTTGGGCTATTTCAAGGATTTAGAGAAAACTTACTTGAAGAGATTCATTTCACGAAGGTAGAAAATTCTGCCTCATTCAGTCCAGCTGCATGATTGTAGAATGCTCATTTCCTCCTAGGGAATTCTGGTGATTATACAGGGGCAATAAGCAGCAATTACCTCTATCAAGAGGATAGTCTTAAGAGGCTACACTGCTCTGTTCCAGACAGGCAATTTTCAGGAGCTGAAGTCCCTCGTAGAGATTTCAAAGGAGGGTGTTTCTTAAGCAGTGTCTTGAAAAGGCTTCTTTCATCTCACATTATTTTCACCATACTTTAAAGCAGACTCCTTACCCCTATAAGTGTGGCCTCATTTCCCACACATTCAGTGCAATTTCCTGCTGATGGGATAAGGTTAAGCCAACCAGATTTCATAGCGGTGGACCACCCAGGATAAATACCAGTCGTCAAAAAAGTAATAGGGTCGCTAGCACCACAATTCTAAAAGTGACATGGAAGAGGAATTAGCAATGAGCCATGGCTTCAATGCATTGCATTATGCAGATTGAGGGTTCTGCTATTCTGGGTAATTTCTTTTCAATAAGCACATTTGAAGCCATAAGATAAAGACTTTGCTACTCTTCAAGACACACTGGAGTTTTCATCATATTATTCTTATTTTCCCAGAAGAGATTTTTTTCCATGGCTCAGATTACCCTTGCATCTGGTTCTTTCCTAATGAATACTGCTATCCTCCATCTTACTGAGGTAGGGCAGGCTGCTGCAAAGCTCCTAAGGGGCATTGCAAAACTGGCAGAGCATGGAGGGAACGTGAACCGGGAGGTCCGTCAGGACGGTCAACTGCAGAGAGTGAAGCTTGGCTTCTGCTTTGGCGATAGGCAGTCAAAGGCGTGATTATATAAATCCAACCACAGTAAAAATCGTCCTCTACTGGCTCCTCCAAAACCAGTTGCAGTATTCCATTCTCAATTATTAAATTTAAATTAAAATGACCTAAGGTTTTTTGCTTAATCATACAAAAAGCACACCTGATTCTTCACCGTAATGACAGTTAAATTAATAATCCAACCATATCTCTTAGGAATTTGGTGCAAATATTACATCTCAACATCAGCAACTTATTGAATTAAGAAAGAAGCATTGACCAGTTTTTAGTAAAAGTGACTTGTCTCAAAATTCAGTAACAGCATTAAGTCCTAAATACACATTCTTTTTTGGAGCAAACGTGCATGTTGTGCTCCAAACACCAGAGGTTTCTGTATAGGAGCAATCATTTTTTCTGTAAACTCAGAAAGCCTTGAGGATATTAATTATTAAACTTCTTTTAAGATAGTTTGCCTGCAAATAGGACAGCATTGTTTATAAAGCAAGTGGAGATCTTCTGAAATAATTAAAATCAAGAGGAAGATAAGCCATCTGTCAGAATCCAGTTACTTCACTCATTTACGAATACAGTGAGCCAATTCCCATATATTTCCCCTTCGCTAGTCTAAGAGTCTAAGACATAGGTGTGTCTTTTTACAAAAAGCTCTTCCAATTTTGAGTAGCAAACCGTTCCTACCACAGGACCTAGTGTATCGGTTTAAATCAAAAAGGTGAGCTGCTTCTCTTCAAACTTTCTGTAGCTACCATCTCAACCAAACTGGAGTGTGACTTACCTGCATCTTCTCTGGCTTAGAAAATAATTTGTTGCAAAAGCCTCTGTTAACATAACACTTTAAAATTGACCCACCAATTCTAACACCAACACTCGAATCTGAGGCTTTGAGAAGGATTTCGTATATTCTCCCAGCGCTCTGTCCACATTTTCTCCCCATCCCCCTCCTTTCACTGGCTTCTGGTACTAGTGTCAGAATACAAGTCCCGCTCAGTCACCAACTGTAGATTTAGTCAGAAGCCAGATAGACTTTCCTATTTACATACCGCACAAAGGAGGGACAAGTGGTCTGATCTGCGGAGGTTAGCAAGGGCTGTGACAGTCAACAGAGTAAGGGTTCCTAATATTTTTCCTCTTTTCACTTAGAGATTTTTTAAAGCCTCCCCTCTGCTGTGTTTCTACCACTTCCTGCCCACTTACTCACTTGACCACTTTACAGTTCAACACCAGACTGAAAATCTGACACCTGAAAAAAGCTCTCTTCTGGCTAGTGAAGACCTCAAATTGCAAACTTCCGTACCTCTCCTAAGTCAGTCCTCACTGTTTATCTGCACACTTTCTGCCGTTTTGGTTTGGATTCTCCCAGAGGCAGACCTTCAGACCAGGACTCAGTGCAAGTGATTTGTGTGGGGAGTGAAGGAAACAATGGCAGAGGAACGGGGAACTGATGGAGAGGAGGGAAGTCAGTCAATGGAGGAGACACGATTAAACCAGCGAACACTGGTCACAAGAACTCAAAAACGTGGGGAAACTCTTGGAAGCAGTGTAGAACACATGTCTTGGAATTATTCACCCAGAGGTGAGAGAACTGGGGTATTTATACACTAGCCTTCCGATAGTCATTGACGGCGGCCTCACTGGGGAACCAGGACAGATAATTCTCCAAAACTCCAGCCTGTCATGAACACTTGTCTAGTGGCTTAGGTGAAGGCCTATGGCATTGGAAATTCTCCAGCGCACACTGAAGTGAGTATGGCTCGACGATATGGGCAGAGCCCCGTAAAGTTTGTTACGTCTGCAGCTGACAGCACTCCCTGTTAAATGGCATGTTTTCCTTCCAGAAAAGAGTATTTTACTAATGTTCTCTATATAACTTCTTTAGATCTTCTTAATGTTGAGAGTATCTAGGTTTCCATGCTTAGTTATCTTCCTCCTGTTCTCTTCCTCGGCAGGATCCTAAAGCGTCAATTATCCATTCCTCACAGGTGATTCCTCAAATTATACGAGTGCCCCAGCTGAAATGCTACTTCTTGCATGACAGTTCCTCTGATGTCACTCTCCCCTCATCAGGGAACTCATGTTTTTTTGGCTTACAGAGGACTTTGTTATATTCCTTCTATGTATGTCACTCTCTGTTGTGTTTTCTGAAATAGATCAACTTTAAAGTAAGACAAGTAGCATTAGCTCATTTTCTTAGGGACAAATTTATTTTCAGAATGAAGTATATTGCACTGCTTGTCATAAACAACCATTTAGCCACATTAATTATTTTAGTTTTTAAAAAAATCACTGTAATGTGATGATAAATATATTTTCATAGTACCTTGTATGGTTTTGAGGTTTTTTTTTAAATTCTACTTTTCCTTTTTCTCCCCAAAGCCCCCTGATACATAGTTGTGCATTTTTAGTGTGGGTCCTTCTAGTTGTGGCATGTGGGATGCCACCTCAGCATGGCCTGATGAGC
Organism: Equus przewalskii; assembly: GCF_037783145.1. Taxonomy (NCBI): domain Eukaryota; kingdom Metazoa; phylum Chordata; class Mammalia; order Perissodactyla; family Equidae; genus Equus; species Equus przewalskii. The sequence continues at coordinate 56,111,725 of NC_091849.1, forward strand.
AGTGCCATGTCCACGCCTAGGATTTGAACAGGTGACACCCTCGGCCACCTAAGTGGAATGTGTGAACTTAACCACTTGGCCATGGGGCTGGCCTCCCAGGTTTTGAGTTTTTTTAACAGTGATATTATACCTATTTTATAGTTCTTAATTATGTAAATAGTAAAAGTAAATTTATGAGAAAATTGAATACATAGTAGTAAAAGAAAGAAAGTGAAAATCACCTGAAGTATTAGCAACCAGCGATAACTGCTGCTAACTTGCTGAGTCACCACAATCTTATATAGATATTTATGCATCCAATCATATACGTTTAAATAACTGACATCAGTGGTACCATAACACCTGCTTTCTTTGATGATATCTTTTGAACAGTCCCTCAAAATATTACAAGAATGTAATTACGCTTATGCAGAATCTAGACTTCCTCTCAGATACTCTATTATAAATGACATGCCATTACAATTATATTTTCTGTTTGATTCTGGTAAACAAAATCACTTCTAGTTTTGTATACTTGTTTTTTTTTCTCTGCAGTAAACTTACTGAACTATTAATTGCTCACCTATTAATTTCAATAATTTGTTTTTGAGTTTATTAGTATTTTATATGCAAAAACCAAAAACATCTGCAAATAATGACAGCCTTGGCTTTCAACCCTTTTTTTCTCCTTGTTTTGCTGCACTGGCTAAGACTTCCCAGGTTGAATAAAAGTGGAGATAGTAGGCTTTTGCTGTTAAACTGATAATATTTCCAAAATTTTTTAGTATGATCAAGTGATTATATTTATCATATTGTATCACACATATTCCCATTAGAGTGAGAATGACATTTCCTAATTTCCTACTAATAAACTACTGAATTCCTGGGTTAATTGAACTTTATCATGGTACACTATCTCTCTTAGACATGGGGGGGGGTTTTCTGTATGTGAATATTTTAAGATTTTTGCATTTATGTTCATGAGTCATATTTTTCTGTAATTTTTCATTTCTGATCATTTTATCTGGTTTGGAATCAAGGTTAGATGAGTTGCATACAGTAAATTGTGAGGATACTCGCTATTTGGTCCTAAGTAGTACCAAGCTCCTGTGGTTTGGAACCCCTCTGAGAGTCTGATGACACCTGTCTAGAGCTTCCAGTTTGGTGAATAGGGGCAGGTGATGCGAGAGTGACCACCCAGAGAGTCGTCAAAGTGCCACACCCCTTCCCACACTCCTTGCCCTGTGTATCTCTTCCATCGGCTGTTCCTGAGTTGTATCCTTTTATAATGAACCTATAATCTAGTAAAAAAAAAGAAAAAGAAAAGAAATTTATCTATGCTCTCACCAGTGAAAAAGTCAGCACATGAACAAACACAGATATTTTCATACATATGGGGAGTTTATTGCCCTGCTGGAGATCATCTATTGGCCCTTAAGTGTGCCTATCAAGTCCTGGAGAAGTGTCTGGGCATGGGGATATAAAAGGAAACTCCTGACCTGAATTTTCCAGAGTTCACCATTATCATTAGTGTCTGACAATAAACAAATAGGAAGCTTTTATTTTTTATTCGTCATCAAATGTCATGAGCTCCACCAATAGTTTAGAAAATAAATTCTAACTGAAGACTACACTAAAACTAAAGACAATTCTTAAAAATCAATAAGAACAAAGTTAACAGTATTGTAGAAAAATGTCCTAAAAATAAAAACAAAAAAATTTAGGAAAGAAAAAATGGCTAATAAAAATAATCACAGAAAAATGCAAATTAATACAACATAATATTATTCTTTTGACTTTTTAGGATACGGAACAGTTCTATAATATTTAGTATTGTGAAGAGAATGGAAAATGGTACTTTCGATGCTAATGATGGAATAATAAATCAGTAATCTTTTTGAAGTCAGTTTTTCAATATCCATCAAAGCCTTGGACCCAGCAATTCACCTGTACTGAAAAATATATGAACAAGGAGATTTACAGCATCCAAGTTGGTAATAGTAAAAATTGTATATAACTTAAATTTCCCTCAATTGGGAATGATATAAATGCTACATCTGTAAAATGGAACACTGAGTACAATGAGCAATAATTTTAAAGGAAACCATATTGACATGGAATTATTCCATGGATGTTAGGATATGTATGGAATGGGTATATTATTAAGTAAAAAGGCAAACTTCATGAAAATATTTAGTAGTTTTCATTAGGGGAAAATATGTGAACATAGATACAGATATATTCATGAACAGAAGTTCAGAATAATTCAGAAGGTCTGGAAAAACAAAAAGACCATATTAACAATGTTTATGTCTGGAGAAGAAAATAAAGCAGAGGTAGGCCTAGAGTGAGGGCAGGCCTTCTGTTCTATATTTTCTGTACAATTTGACTTTTTTTTTTTTTTAAAGATTTTTTATTTTTTCCTTTTTCTCCCCAAAGCCCCCGGTACATAGTTGTATACTCTTCGCTGTGGGTTCCTCCAGCCGTGGTATGTGGGACTCTGCCCCAGCGCGGCTCGATGAGCAGCGCCATGTCTGCGCACAGAACTCGAACCAATGAAACACTGGGCCGCCTGCAGTGGAGCGCGCGAACTCAACCGCTCGGCCACGGGGCCAGCCCCTACAATTTGACATTTTTAACAAGCACATATTTAGCTATAATTTGTATAATTCAAAGCATATTAAAAAGTGGAAAAACTAGATAAACCTCACTTTATTAAATATAAAGTATTTTCCGTATTGTTCACTTTTACTCTTGTTTAGACTATTTCTTTGACTTATATATAATCAGACATACAAATAAATTTAAGCTATGAATCTATTAACGTTAATGCTGTACAGTATTACTACTATAGTTTTCATGCTACTATCTTAAACTTACAAGTAACATAATTTTAAACGTATTTTATATATTGATAAGAAGATATTCTCTTGAAAACATGGCTGCCTAAATCAGAGGAAGCTATTATTTTTTAACACTCAAAGGTTTTCACATTCCATAATAAGCTCTCAGAGAAAATAAATCTGCTAACTTTAGGAAAGTCATTTTTCTGTATCAGAACAATTTAACCTTTCTGTTCAATTGCTCTGAAGTTGTGTGTACGTGTGTGTGTATGTACAAGAGGCTATGACTTTGTGCAGAAATTTAAAAATTCAAGGAAAGCAAAGGCTCTGCTGTGAGGAATCTGACCCAAATTCAGACTCTCAATTCTCTTTAAAATTAGCCAAACTTTCAGAAGCAGGTTGGTCTAAATCTGGAAAAATAAAGGCTTTAGGCCATTGACACACTGAAAGCGTATTTATTTAATATTGTTCAATAGAACAGCTTTCTGCATTACAAATTAATTAGCAAATGCAGTTAATTTTTCAGAATCTATTTTTAAGACTTAATTAAGCCTTTGTCTTTGTTTTCAATATTACTCTGTCTTTGGAAATAAAGCTATGGAAGGATTAGTCTCTCTCTAAGATTGTTAGGAATGTGAGTAATTTGCACTGCCACTATGCATTATATACGTGTTAGACTTTTCCTTAATTGAATTTTTAACCATTACTGTAAATACTCTAATTTAATTTGCTCTAAAGCATCTTATTAAATAGCCCAAAGGTGTTGACTTACTAGAGAGGTGAATCAAAGGTTTAAACCGAGTTTTGGTTTAAAAGAAGGAAATAAAAGGAGCATGAAAAGAATTTTTTTTGCTTTTGTTGCTTTTTCTTTTTTATGTAATTTTGAATGTATGGAAAAGGTGGAAGAACAGAATAGGAAAATCGTTAACAAGAACCACACGAGGTGAGTAGGATTTTTTATGACAAATAATTAAACTTCAGGAGTTGGATATCTCGTACAAAGTCACAAGATTGCTAGACTCTACCCAAAAATGATTAATTCAGAATTCCAGAATAACCTAAACACGCTAAAACTTTGATTAGCAAAATAAAAAACATAGCTCATTTTAAAATATAGCTCTATTCATTTTAATGAAACTTGAAATCCCTTAGAAATTTCAAACAAAAAGTTATTATTGACTAATAAATAAAGAAGTGATATAGTCTTTTAAAAAATATTAGAATATTTTTTATATGGTAGGAGCCATATGAAATATCGTTTGGCATTAAAATGAATGAGCAAAAATAAGCTATTCTTCTAAATTCAGAGTAAAACAGCCCACACTTTATGTCACCTTTTTTAAAGCTCATAATAATGGCATCAGAATGACGAAATTAATCTGCTGACTCATCGTCAACCAGTTCTTAGGCTAATTCTTATCAAAGTTTGCAGAATTAATTGTGACTTTTTGAGAAAGAGTTTTGTTGGACTTTTGGGCTGAATCCCTCTATATCAGCAAATGTAGGATCTGGTTAAAACACGCTGCTTTTCACGGGGTAATTTCCAACCTAGTCATTATCACAGTCCCAAACGCAATGATAGGCTGTCAGAAGATCAGGTTATTACCTACCTCATCTAACTGTTTGAGCAGACAAAATTGTTCCCAAGTTGAGAAAGTTTAAATTTGAGTATGTCCAGCCTCAGTTCAATATCTTTTATTGTGTTGAGACAAAGGCTCAATGGCGTGATCATTTATTAATTTTCTTCTCTTTCTCCCTCTCTTTCTCTTTCCCTCCCCTTAGTCTTCTTCCTTCACACTGGACACCTGATCTCTCCTCCACGACCTCCTCTTCTCTCCTCACCATCTATTGCCTTCCTGAAGCCACGTGTACACACACACACACACACATACACACTCTACAGAGTATCATATAAGATATATGGATTTAATTCTAGTGTTATCAAAGAAATCAGAGTAGTGATTAATTTTACCTGTAAATATCACTAAGGTAACATTTAAATGAACTTTTAAAAATGAGGGGGGTTGATAGTCAATAAAGGAAAGGACATTATTCTATGCAGAAGGAACATCATGAAAAAGGCATGGAGTTATCAACGAATTACGAGAATTTGTAGCCATGAACTTTTGCCTAAATGTAGGGTGTAGGAGGTGGATAAGGCAGCATCTAATGCTGGGAATACAAAACAAGATGGCATCGTGAAGGGCCTTGAATGCTATATTAGAGTGTTTGTAAAATTTTTCCCAGAGGCCATGGGACACCCATCTCAATATAGTCTTGTTATTTTCTCCAAAATGGAGAAAGGTTTATGGTTGGTCTTTTTGATTGTGAGTGTGATAGATACTTTTGTTTAAAAATTCAACTACTGGGGCTGGGCTGGTGGTACAGTGGTAAAGTTTGTGCACTCCGCTTCGGTTGCTCAGGGTTTCTGGGTTCAGATCCCGGGCACAGACCTACACACCACTCATCAAACCATGCTGTGGTGGCATTCCACATAACATAGACTGGCACAAATGTTAGCTTATCAACAACCTTCCTCAAGGTAAAAAAGAGGAAGATTGGAAACAGATGTTCTAATCTTCCTCAGCAAAAAGTAAATAACTAAAAGTACCATAAAATACAAATGGTAAATAAATGTCATCTAAAACCCCACTTGACAGATGACAACAGTCAACACTTACTGTGTGCCTTATAGGTATGTTTGCACTTATAGATGGTATCTATATACCGTAAAACAGTTTTACAAAATATTTTTAGAACTCATTACATATGTAATAGGTTTTATAGGAATATGGCAAAAAATTCAAGAGAAAGGTAAGTCTTATCCTACTATTTCCCCATTTCTCCAAGTTCAAAACTTACAAATCTGGGGGCCAGACTGGCAGCACAGCGGTTAAGTTCACAGGTTACACTTTGGCAGCCTGGGGTTTGCTGGTTCGGATCCTGGGTGCAGACCTACACACTGCTTGTCAAGCCATGCTGTGGCAGACATCCCACATATAAAGTAGAGGAAGATGGGCCTGGATGTTAGCTCAGGGCAAGTCTTCCTCAGCAAAAAGAGGAGGATTGGCAGCAGATGTTAGCTCAGGGCTAATCTTCCTCAAAAAAAAGGAAAAATTACAAATCTGATGCATAATTTCAGAAATAGCTATGCATATATAAGAATATGTATATGATTATGTTCCCCTTTTAAAACATATTGTAGCATATTATAAACGTGTAAAATGAAATACTACACTACACCTTGCTGTTTCACATAACAATTTATCCTGGAAAGCATTGAATATTAAAACACGTTTTGAAGTAGAGGTAGAGAGAAGGTGAGAAGTAATATAAGCGTATGAATTATTCATTTTTGCTTGTTTTATTGATTTTCTGACTAATTTGTTGTTTTATTACGTTACAAACAAAGCATAATGTTTCTAGTATTTTTACCTGTTTTGATTTAGTGAGCATTTTTGTCAAATGCTGTGACTGCTTTATGGGCACTTGGAAAGTGTAGTCTATGCTCAGTTGAGTTGTATCAATAAGGTCAATATCAGCAATAAGGTTACTTAGATCTTATTTTTTTTCTATCAATCTATTATAAACTGAGAGCAGCCCGTACTAATGAATTTTTGCTTTATGATTTTTGAGGCAATTATTTTGTAGATAGATAGATCATGATTATAAAATTTCTAGTGTGGATCAAATCTTTGTTTTATGAAACCTTTTTATTTGATTCAGGGGTTTTTTTACTAGAATTATGTGTTATCTGAGATTAATATGCTGAGATATTTTTAATCTTCAGTTTCCTGCTCCGTCTTTGTCTACTCTTTTACTTTCAACCATTCTGAGTTACTTTGTTTTACATCTCCTGTGCATCACACGTAGTTGAGTTTTGCTTGATTATCTAATGTGAGCATCGTTTTTTCTTTTAATAGTTAAATCTAATTTATATACATAGAACGAAATTAATGCTTGGGTTAGTTTTGCCATCTTAATTTGTGTTTATTTTTCAGCATTAATATTTTATTTATTTTCTTTCTCAGTATGGTCTGTGATTCCTTGATTGTGTATGTTTACTTCTAGTAATTTTAAAAGTTTATACTCTTTTAAAGTTATTGTGGTCCTTTAAAACTGCAAGTGAAGTTGAAATTTCTATACATCAACTTTCTTCCACCTCCATAATCTCCATTGCTCCACACTATGCTTTCGATTATATAACCCTTGGCTCTGTGTGTGTGTGTGTGTGTGTGTGTGTGTGTGAGGAAGATTGGCCGTTAGCTAATATCCGTTGCCGATCTTCCTCTTTTTCGCTTGGGGAAAATTGTCGCTGAGCTACATCTGTGCCAGTCTTCCTTTATTTTATATGTGATGCTGCCACAGCATGGATTGACGAGCCATGCTGGGTCTGTGCCCGGGATCTGAACCTGCAAAGCCTGGGCCACTGAAGCCAAGCACACGAACTTTACCACCATGCCGCCAGACTGGCCCCAATCCCTGGCTTTTCTAGAGGTTAGCTTCATACATTTAAACATACATTTACCTCTTACTTAATTTTCCGGATGTACATAATCCATCTTTTCCCCCCTGATGCACACTTTTCTTTGGCTGAAAACTGCTCCCCGTCCACAAATTTTCTTCCATTCTGCCAGGCAGCTGCACAGATGCTGGATTTCTTTAGTCACCACAGCTTCCCTTGCAGTATTCTACTATGAAATAAATGTGAGGGAAGTTTCCACAGCAGTTCTCATCACTGAAACAAATCAGCTTTTCCAAGTAAGGAATCACTGACCTTGCCACTCAGGTTGCCCTCTACCATTGAGAATCCGTATCCCAAGAGCTTTGCCTGAAATCGGCACCAGCAGGCATGCTTTCTAGGCGTCCATCCTCATCCCTGTGTTATTCTTACTACAATAGGAGGCATATATATATATATATATATATATATATATATATATATATATACACACACACACATATATGTATGCTTTTTTTTCTATATCTCCTTTTCCTTGTCATCGAGACAGATTTCCATTTCTCTTTCTCATTCCTCTTGTTATCTGTTAGAGTCAGACAGGAAAAGAGGGGGTATCTTTATTCCATCTAAAGCCAGAAGTCCATTTAAAGATTTCAGGTGGAGGGTTGTCATTCGCATGATTGCATTTTAGAAAGATAACCACAAGAATATAAAATCATTGCCACTTATATTGATTCAGTTGTATTTTTTTTAACATCTACAAACATTGCAGCTATCTGAGTTTATCTAAAGACCCTTCTCTTACGACACCTAATAATAACACAACGTAATTTCTGTATTTCACACAAGAAGTGATTTAAGAAACCCAAGTACGGCAGGAGAGTCCAAAAGACATGAACTCACTTTTCTTTTTTGTTAATACCTGAACTTCCACTTTTAGAATTTAAAAACATATGCTTATTATTTTTGATCATTTTTAATCTAAAAACACCACTCTTACTAATAACACTACAAGTGAGCATCAGCTACTCACACCTTAGTATTAATAAAAATTTTGAGAAGCATCTTCGAGAGGGAATTGAGTAGAAGTAGGATATGGATCCTGAGGAGTGGGAGGCATTAAGATGTACAATGAAGCACATATTCTGCAAGTCGTGTGAATGAAATCGCCAGCTATGAGAGCATGGAGAAGTTAGTTTGTAACTACAAGATCAGGAAAACTTCATTTATCATTTAAGAAATGATAGAAATGATATTTTGGAGGCTAGCCTAGTGGTATAGCAATTAAGTTCATGTGCTCCGCTTCAGTGGCTCAGGGTTTGCCAGTTCAGATCCCAGGTGTAGACTTATGAACCGCTTGTCAAGCCATGCTGTGGCAGGCGTCCCACATATAACATAGAGGAAGATGGGCACAGATGTTAGCTCAAGGGCAGTCTTCCTCAGCAAGGAGAGGAGGATTTGTGGCAGATGTTAGCTAATCTTCTTCAGAAAAAAAAAAGAAATGATATTTTGCTATTAAATTTATTAGATTGTATCTTAAGATATTTGGATATTTTAAGGAAAATGGGACATATCTGAAAATAGTGAATTTTAGGTTGAGGGAATGAAATGTTTTAAGTCTCAGAAATATTCAAAATATGAAGTGATTAATCCGAATAGGCTTAAAAGCAATATAAAAATGGGTGAATAGAAGACACAAGTGTAGGTGTGTTTTATCTGTGAGAAACTTTGGACGCCAATGACAGAAATTCAACTTAAATGAGGTTAAAGAATTGTACCAATTCCTAGATTACTAGAAATTCTAGTTTACTAGAGTACTAGAATTGATTAGATTACTAGAAATGAAATCAAATCAGGAATCAAAAAACTCCCAACTAACAAAAGTCCAGGATCAGACACCTTCACAGGTGAATTCTACCAAATATTTATGGAAGTGTTAATACCTATATTTATCAAACTATTACAAAAATTGAAGAGAAGGAATGCTTCCAAACTCATTTTGTGAGGCCAGCCTTACCCTAATACCAAAACCAGACAAATACTATACAAAAAATATAAAATTACAAGCCAATATCCCTCAATATCCTTGATGAACATAGACACAAAAATCCTTAACAAAATACTAGCAAATCAAAATCAACAATACCTGAAAAGGATCATGCACCAGGATCAAGTGACATTTATTCCAGGGATGCAAGGATGGTTCAGTATCTGCAAATCAGTCAATGTGATACACCCCCTCACAAAATGAAGGATAAAAATCATATGATCACTTCATCAGATGCAGAAAAAGCATTTGATAAATTCAACATCCTTTTATGATAAAATTTCTCAACAAAGTGGGTATGGGGTAACATACCTTAACATAATAAAGGCCGTATATAACAAACCCACGGCATATTCAACATCATATTCAATGGTAAAAAGCTGAAAGCTTTTCCTCTAAGATCAGGAAAAAACACTGGTGCCCACTCTCACCACTCCTATTCAACATAGTACTGGATTTCCTAGCCACAGTGATCACACATGAAAAAGAAATAACAGGCATCCAAATTGCAAAAGAAGATGTAAAACTGTCATTATTTGCAGATGACATGATACTATATATAGATAATCCTAAAGGCTCCACCAAAAAACTGTAAGAACTAATAAGTGAATTCAGTAAAGTAGCAGAATACAAAGTTAATATACAAAATCTATTGCATTTCTATACACTAATAATGAACCAACAGAAAGAGAAATTAAGAAAACGATCTCATATACAACAGCACCAAAAAGAATAAAATACTTAGGAAAAAATTTAACCAAGGAGGTGAAAGATCTGTATTCTGAAACCTATAAGACACTGAAGAAAGAAATTGAAAACTACACAAGTAAATGGAAAGATATATCACCTTCATGGATTGGAAGAATTAATACTGTTAAAATGTCCACACTACCCGAAGTAACCTACAGAGTCAACGAAATCTCTATCAAAATACCGATGACATTTTTACAGAACCAGAACAAATGCTCCTCAAATTTGCATGGAACCACAAAAGACCCGGAATAGCCAAAGCAAACTTGAGAAAGGAGAACAAAGCTGGAGGTGTCATGCTCCCTGATTTCAAACTATAGTAACCAAAACAGTATGGTACTGGCAGAAAAACCAACAAATATATCAATGGAACAGAATAGAGAGCCCAGAAACAAACCCACACTTACATGGTCAGTTTATCTATGACAAAGGAGGCAAAAATATACAACGGGGAAAAGATAGTCTCTTCGATAAATGGTTTTGGGAAAACTGGACAGCTGCTTGCAAAAGAATGAAACTGGACCGCTTTCTTATACCATACACAAGAATAAACTCAAAATGGATTAAAGACTTAAATGCAAGACCTCAAACCATAAAGATCCTCTTCTGGGATTTTTCTTTTCTTCTAAAACATAGGCAGTAAACTCTTTGACATCAGTCTTAGCAATATTTTTCTAGATTTGTCTCCTTAAGGAAGTGCGACAAAAGAAAAAGTTAACAAATGGGACTATATCAAAGTAAAAAGCCTTTGCATAGTGAAGAAAACCATCCTCAAAATGAAAAGGCAACCTACTGAATAAGAGAAGATACTTCCAAGTGATTTATCTGACAAGGTGTCAATATCCAAAATATATAAGGAATTCATATAACTCAATATCAAAAAAACAAAGAGTCCAATTAAAAAATGGGCAGAGGAACTATTAGACATTTTTTCAAAGAAGATATACAGATGACCAAGAGACACGTGAAAAGATGCTCAGCATCACTTTTCATCAGGGAAATGCAAACCAAAACCACAATGAGATATCACCTCACACCTGTTAGAATGATTATTATCAAAAAGACAAGAAATATCTAAAGAAAATGAAAACGCTAATCAGAAAAAGATATATGCACCACTACATTCATTGCAGCATTATTTACAATAACCAAGACATGGAAACAAACTAAGTATCCATTGATGGATGAATGGATAAAGAAGATATATATATATATAATGAATAAATCTGGGGATGTAATGCACAAGATGGTAACTAGAGTTAGCAATACTGAATTCTATATTTGAGAGTTGCTTGATCCTAAAAGTTCTCACTAAAAATAAAAAAATGTAACTATGAAGGGTGATGGATGTGTTAAGTAACTTTATAGTGATAATCATTTTGAGATGTATACATATATCAAATCATTACAGTGTACATCTTAAACTTATACAATGTTATATGTCAGTTATATCTCAATAAACCTGGGGGGAAAAAGAGACAACTATAATTGCAAACAATTTGCAACAACAAAAAGATAGAAATCTGCTTCACCAGATTTAATGTGTAAACCCCTGGGATAGACTGACCTACCGGCTAAACCCTCAATTTTATATAATCACCATGCCTGGTGGATGGGCAGAGACTAAAATTCATAGTGGTGGTCTGACTCTATGTCCAGGGTGGGAGGGTCAGTTACTAGGGAGTTACAAAGAGGCTTGTGGACCAGAGATTATAACTGATGTGAATTACTTTGGGGAACATGTTCATTTTTACAGAATGTGTCATGCTTAACAAAACTGGTAGAACTGAGAAATACTTGCAGAAGGGAATACGGGATAAGATTCGTTGGTAAGAGTTTCTCTTCTCCAAGTTTGAGTTGTTGGAAATGGTTCTGACTTATTATTTTTGTCTTATATGTGTGTCTCGTGACACCTTGATCTTTACAAATTCAAAAAAGTTACTAAAAGTTAAATACACAGGTGAAAAACGATCTAAGAGAAAATAGTAAGTATTCAGGATGGTTCGCTTGCTTTATCAGTTTATATCCTGATGGTATGGGCTCAATGGCCACTCTTACCCCATTAACAGATTCTCTTTCTGTCAAAAACATTCCTAAAAATCCAAAGCTTCTCATCCAAGCACATTTTTAATACCTCTTCGGTTTCACAATCTGTCATTTGAATTAGCTTTATGAAACCATCACAACAAAAAGAATCAGACTTTCTTCAGATATGAGTTGTCATAATAGAAACAACTGGAAAATATCTAATGTTTCCATTTTCTCCAGTGAAATAAGGATTTTCAATCTTATTTATGACCTAAAATAAACTCAAATACTGGAGTTTTAACAAAAGTAAAGTGAAATGATAAAAACAACGTAAGGAATGTTATTCTTTTTCATATACTCGTAAAATGCAGGGGTAAGTCTACTAATAAAGATATAACTAAAGTATCCTTTAGACAAAAGAAACCTTTAAAAATTCTAATGTGGTAAAATATTCTAAAACTACGTTATGAATTAGTGTACCCAGTGAACTACAGAAAGCTCACAGCAAGGTCAGTGCTAAATGTGTTTGCATTTAAGCTACCTCCATTTCACTGATGGTGGCAGGGTGTACTTTTGTAGTTAAAATTTGCCCTTGCTCATTTGGTCTGGAATTATGTGACAGAAAGGCATGATTTGAGGGTTATTTATAGCACATTTCAGAAAACTTCCAGGATAACTTTCAAAGTTAAATTCAATGAAAAAGCAAACAATTTGACAATTTCTGATAAAGAAAGTACATCGACCACACTAATTTCAGTTGTGGTATTTCTCTTTGAAATAACTGTTGGCACAAACGATTCACATATATAATGAGCAAGGGTTCAACTGAGTTGTGTTTAACACATTCAAGATGCATTAGCTAAATTGTTTTAAATATATTTATTTTGAGACTAAGAATATAATACTTACAATAAGAAAATATCTTCAGAATCTATAACTGGGGTGAAAGAGACTATTTCCTGAATATGTATATTGTCTCAGATACCTAAGCGCTCTGAGAACTGGGAAGGTGGGGCTGAAAAATGGTGGTGGGATCCTCATTAGAGAAAAGTTCTTCTGTTCAGCCCTTATGTGACTAGCACTATACCGGTTGGTTTTCTCATAATGTTATGTTTCTACTCATTGCTATTCCCTTTTCTGACTCTCAAGTACTACAGCTTTGTTCAATGAACATGTAGGGCTAATTTCCATTCTGTGTCTTTGCTAGGGCCACCCTAGTGATTCAACTGTGTCACACAGATTTTCTGTCCCACAGCACTCATTTTTGTCTGAAACATTCGAATACAATAAAACAATTTTCACCTAGTGTGTTAGTTTCCTAGTGTGGCTATAACAAATTACCGCAAAGTTAGTGGCTTAAAACAACACAGATTTAGTATCTGACAGTTAGGGAATAAGCAGCCTGAAGTGGGTTTCAGGGGGCCAGAAGTACGGTGTCAGCCTGGCCATCCTCCCTCCCCATGGAGGTCCTAGGGGAGAATCAGCTTCTTTGTCTTTTCTGGCTTGCAGAGCTGCGTTTCTTGCACTCCTTGGCCCGTCGTGCCTTCCTCCATCTTCAAAGTTGAAGTGTAGCATCTCAAATCTCTGCTTCTGTCATAACAGCCCCTCTGTTCCTCTGAGATCACTTGCCTTCTTCTTATAAAGACCCTGTGACTATATCAGCTCTACCTGGATAATCCAGCATCATCTCCCCCTCGAGATCTTCTTCTTCACCATATCTGCCAAGTTCCCGTTGCCATCTGAGGTAGCACTCGCAGGTTCCAGGAATTAGGACATGGGCATTTGGGGGGCAGTTATTCAGCCTGTCACACAGTTAATGCTTTTAAGCCATATAAACTACTATTACAGAGTAAAGTTTCAGTAACCTTACTTCAAATAGATACATTGTTTTAATGAGACGGCATAGAAAAGCTAAATACAGCTTTGCAATTGCCAAATATATGACACATTAATGAGTAGATTTCCTCAGAAACCAATTCATCAGGTAATCAATGTGATGTAAATATCAATATATTAATTTGCCATTAATATTTCTCAGTTACTAAAGAGCTTATTGACTATCTTGTAGAGTAGTTGGCATTCCAATATAGGGGCTGGCCTGGTGGCATAGTGGTTAAGTTCACATGCTCTGCTTTGGTGGCCTAGGGTTTGTGGGTTCAGATCCCAGGCGCAGACCTCCATGCGGTGCGTTAAACCATGATGTGGTGGCATCCCACATACAAAATAAAGGAAGATTGGCACAGATGTTAGCTCAGGGTCAGTCTTCCTCACCAAAAAAGAAAAATATATTTTAAATATAGCATTTAAAAATATTAAGCAAATTAGTCCTTAGAATTGTTTTCAGAAAATTATCCAGTTCAAATTGCAGTTAATTGGCCGTGCTTCGTTCATGATTTCGTATACTTCTTCTCTCAATATACAGCAGGAAGCAAAGACCATAAAACTGGAAAAATGTGCCAATGCCTAGAAGGAATTACCTTTTGCTAAAACATGGATGCAAAATTTATCAGCAACCAAGTCATGACTAGAAAACAACTGCGTGAAGCTTCCCAAGAGAAGGAATGTCGGGTTTTAAGTAGCATCTCCTGAGACAGCCTATCTTGAATTCCCATCAAAATTGTGAGATGACACTGAAAATGGTGACGGACAAAAAGTCACACTACCAGCCCCGTGACTCATGGCCTACTCCCAGAATCCGGGAAGAATCTGCACTGCTTATAAAACCAAAGATATTGGATTGAGAAAATTACCAGAGATCATGTATTTTTTCCTTCGTGTCAAAAAGCTGTGCTAACTCTCTGAAAAAAAGTAGGAAGATGCCCTATAAATTTCCCGTTCTCTGATCCCTGACCAAATATTGCATCTGGGATGTGGGTAATGGTTTTTGAAGAACTTGAGGTATGTTAGTAAGTCCATCAACTTTCTATACTTTGCACCATCCTGGAAAATAACCAGCAGATAGTTGGGACAGTAGTGTGGTAAATCAGTGCTTCCCAAAGATAAAGTCAGTGCCCAAAATGATTGCTGAATGATTGATTGTGTTTATTATCATAAGTAAAGTACTCTTGGTATAGAAAGAGAAAGAAATAGTCTCCAAGCAGCATGTAGCCAGTAGGACAACAATCAGCTTAAAATATATGAAAATCCAATTACAGTGGTCTCACTGAATAGGAGTTATTTTTCTTGAAAAGGAAAAAATTCAGGAGTCAGTCTCCAGCACCTCTGACACCAGAGGCCCAGCTTCAGGTAGCTTTCCAATCTGCCCTCTCAGTTTGTGGCTTTCATTCCTAATGCTTGTAGTGGTAACACTCATCACAAGATGGCTGTTGTGGCTCCATACATTGCATCTACATTCAAGAATAGGCAGAAGGCAGGACTAGTCCTATTGATCCTTTTATTAGGAGAGCAAAAGCTTTCCCAGAAATCCTTGCAATAATCTTTCTATTAGATTACATTGGCCAGAACTGGATGGGGGGTTGCATCAGATTTTGCAAATAAAAATATAAATCACCCAGTTCAATTTGAATTTTAGATAAGCTATGAATAAATTATACTGTGTGTCCAGTGCAATATTTGGACATAAAAATTATTCATTGTTTATTTGAGATTCAAATTTAACTGGATATCCCAGTTAAATTGCCAGTACTTCATCTGGCAATCTGAATTGGGTCACACAGCTACCCTACTGCAATGGATGTTGGGAAATCAATTAAGACAGTCATGAGTATTGTAAACCAGGCGTGATTCATCATTTAGGCCTGAGCACGTTACCTGACTGGGGACAAAAAAACAACACAGAAGTGTTCTTTTTGTGGGAGGGAGGAATCTATGCATGAGTTAAAGCTCACAGAACAGTACAGCAAAAGAAGAAGAAGAAATAAAAGGAGCAGGAGGCAGAGGAAGAGGAGGAGAATTATTTTATTGTTTTTTGAAATTTAAAATGTCGTTTCCACTATGTTGGAAAATAACTGGAAAAAAATCTTGAAAATAAATTTAAAAAATCACTCACTTCTTAGTACTCCCTCCCCAAGAAGCTGGTAACAGCTAGAAAAATTCCTTTATAGTCTTTACGTTACTGCATCTATATCTATCAATGAAGTATATATTTGGATCATTTGTATTTAGTATCTTGCTTTATCACTTATAAGCATTTGTCTATATAATTACATATTTTATATACATGCTATGTAATGATTGAACATCTATCATTTAATCTAGTGAATCATTTTTATATCATGAGTAAGTATGATCTCTCTCTATATGATGTATTTGTATATATGCAGTAAATAGATATATACATATATAATTATTTTAATCAGAAAGAGATACACATTTCTTTTAACAAAATGTGTGACAATGCTTTTGGAGAAGAGTTGCTATGGTGATTTTGCGTTAGCTATAAACAGGCTTTTGCTATATTCCTTCTTCAGACCTGTCAAGGTGCTGCCAGGACAGCCTGTCTGGCATGAGATGCTGCCCTTTCTCTTCTTTTGCTACAAACTATAGATGTCGTGATTGCACTGAAATGGTTGTGTTTAATACTTCTTTTTCACATTCAGTAGACTTAGAAAGGACAATGAAATATTCATTACAGAAGATTTGTTGGTCTTTGAACCTTATAAAAATACAGAATCTGAAAGCTCTAATATTTGCATATATGATATACTTTTAGATAATTTAGACCCGGTGACATATTTATAAATTTCCCATGCTGCAACAATTATAAAGATGTGTAAGAACTACTATGCTGTTAGAAGGGGCAGGTCTGTGAAATTTATGGTGTATTTTATTATGATACCAAAGTAAGAGAGATTAGGGCCTCAATGGATTATATGTACACAAATTCAATTGCAAAGTTTGTTCAATTCAAGATAGAGCTCAGTTTGGAAAACAGATAATTCATCTCCACGCACATGTGCAAGATGTCTCAGGCAGCAACTCAGATGTCTGGGAAAGGTTAGTTTTCCACAACACATTGTCCTACTCTCCTCCAAGGTGCGACTCAAGATCAGAGGGCCATCTTGTAGTGTCCAGGTGGGAAGGGGGTGGATCAGAGGTCGATATCGTTTGTTGGAGCATCCAGTTTAAGTTCCATGACATTCAAAACATCTACAGCCCGGCCACCAGGTCCAAGCAGGCAGAAGAAGGGGTGGAGCCAGGGTAACTCTCTTGCTAAGTACAAAATGTCAAGTGATGAAGCAGTCCCCAGGTGGCAACATGGTGGCTGCCAGGACCACAAGAACCACTACTGCAGCTACTAGGGTGCCTTGCCACACTTCAATGGATCTGGCCAGGAAGGGGACAATGGCCCAAATGAATTCAGACGGTTTGTTATTTATACAGACAGCAACAGCAAGATCAGCATGGTATCAGCTCGCTGCATCACAAGTCCCACAGAAAGACACCAAACTGGAGGAACCAGATGACAGACAACATGGGCAGTGAGTCACTCTGCCACTGAAGAGTTGACTCAACTCTACGCCAAGTGGTGTTTAAGCCTGCACACGTACCCCAAAGGAGGATAAGGTGGAAAATCCTGTGCTGCTCTATGGAGATGGAAAGAAACAGCCTGTGGCAATTTCCCCAAGACAGGAAAGTGGGTGAGAAGTGGCCTTGTGGTAACTGCTCACCAAGCTCCTCATCTTTCTTTGCTCTAGAGAAATCTCAGGGTACTTGGCAAAGGTTTGGGGTAGAATGCAGTCAATATTTGCCTATATGGTCTATGTGGACATGTGAAAAGTTACAGGATACCACGGTGGAGCTGTTCCCCTAACATCACTCACGAGATGTTAGGCATTAAAAATACAACTAGCAGGGGCCAGCCAGTGGCATAGTGGCTAAGTTCATAGGCTCTGCTTCTGTGGCCCGTGTGGATGTAGCACCGCTTGTCAAGCCATGCTGTCGTGGTATCCCACATAAAATAGTGGAAGATTGTCACAGATGTAAGCTCAGGGCCTATCTTCCTCACACACCCACAAAAAATATATACAACTAGCAAAGAGCGACAAGGGCCGTGGTTATGGTTTTTTAAGCCAAAGACATGAGCATGTGCTAAGCTAGTGAGTTTTTAATCGTGACACTGGCATGTCTTCACATATCAGTAAGCAACATGTAGAGACAATGGACATGCAAAAAACAACGTACGGTTTTTAATCAAATTAATTTAGACTCTAAGCAGCTACATGTTAACTAGGTCCTGTTGGCCCTAAGCCACAATTAATTTGCAAATAGATTAACAGACTAACCTATTTTTGTCATTCACCCCCCACTAGTGAACACACTACACCTCAGGAGCAGCCCAGCCTCTCAGACGGTATAAAAGTCCCTGTCTACATCCGCAACGTCTGACCTCTGCTTGAACGGTCATGGACCATGACTTCACAGAAGACGTCCTTACATTGTCAAACATTCCAATGATCAGGAAGGTTTTGCCCCCTAGTTTACAACCAATCCTGCAACTTTCAACTTATCTCTAGTTTATCTTTTACTTTTTACTAAACTCTAGTTGAAAAGTCTATTTTTTTGTTTTTCTTCTTGTTTTTCCCCTACTGTGAGCACAGGATAAACATGCTACCTCTTCTACATGGTTGTTCTCAAAAAACTAGGACGCACATTTACACTCTGATTATTAGTTCCCTAAAGTGTGAGGACCAGAGAAAAGAGTGTTCCAGGGTGGATAGCTTCCTCCAGCACAGAAATATAATTCAGTGCTCCAAATTTCAAGAATTAAGTCCTGGACAACATCAGAGAATCTAAATAAGTATCAAGGAAATGGGCATCTTTCCCATCCATGCTATTGCAGCTCTGTGAGGCAGCCAACACCATAATGTGTTAGTGATGAGTACCTGCCAGGGGACGTGACATCTTCCCTTTCTATACTGAGTTCTGACCTTGCCTCTTTTCTCTTCTTACAATTGTCTATATAAATTTACATCACAGACCTCTGAATTCATCTATTTAATCAACACATATTTATTAAGCAAGGCTGAGCACTCTTGTAAATTTCTGCCTTCATTAATTGTGCATTATATAGGTGACATTTCAAAGAGCAAGAACTGTAAGGAAGAAAATGAAATAGGTGATCTGACAGAGAATGGATGGAGAGTTTCTATAGGCGCCTTCTGTGTCTGGAGTATCAAGCTCTTGGCCATCAGCAATTAAATCCCTTCATGGGGAAGATCAATCAAAATGAAGATACTTTTATATAAAAAGAACTTTATATGCTACAATTTTCTATTTAAAATTGCTACGTCAATTTATCCAAGATTCACTTTAGGAAATATTGTGGGCCTATTGCATTTAAGAAAACTTATGGAGGGGCTGGCCCTGTGGCCAAGAGCTCAAGTTTGCGCGCTCTGCTGCAGGCAGCCCAGTGTTTTGTTGGTTCGAATCCTGGGTGCGGACATGGCACTGCTCATCAAACCACGCCGAGGCAGCGTCCCACATGCCACAACTAGAAGGACCCACAATGAAGAATACGCAACTATGTACTGGAGGCCTTGGGGAGAAAAAGGAAAAAAATAAAATCTTTAAAAAAAAAAAAGAAAACTTATCGAAAAGACTAATTCTACCTATTGGATCAAAACATAAACTTATCTGAATTTGTATTGAAAGCCATCATTTTATAATCTTACAGAGTGACAATGACCTTTCTCTTTTCTTTAACCTTTTAAATTTGTACTAATTCTTCCAGATTTAGTTCAAATCCCATCTTGCAAGCAAAAATGTTCCTGTTCTTCCAGTTCTGCAAACACTCTAAGCTCTCTGTATGTTTCTCTCTTGCTTTACTCATGTCTGGGGACTCTGTGTCCCTGACTAGACCATGAGCTCTGTGAAGGTGGCAGTGGCTAGTCGTCTGCCAGGGGTAAACAAAACATGAATCAATGACTGACTGAGCAATTTGGGAGGTAACAGGCCACGTCATGGCTACAGTTGGAACAACAAACTTTTAAACTAATATTGGAGGCAATTGCATGTGTGGCAAAAGACTTTTATTCCTAGTTACAAATTTAAGTTGTGACTCAAAAAATACTCAAAGAAAGGGCCAGCCTGGTGGCAGGCAGGGGTCCCACATATAAAGTAGAGGGAGATGGGCATGGATGTTAGCTCAGGGCCAGTCTTCCTCAGCAAAAAGAGGAGGATTGGTGGCAGATGTTAGCTCAGGCCTAATCTTCCTCAAAAAAAAAAAAAAAACCCAAAATTTATGCTTACCTCCGTAAGGAATATGTTTTCAAATGTAGTCTAGAAATAGCTTTGCTTCTCCTAAAGATCTGGTATGTTTTCTCTTTCCGGATAATGAAAACTATGTAACTAACAACATCTCCCTTTTTGCTTTGACTTTTGGGGATCAAACATATATTTATGTCTCAATTACAGCAACCATGTTGAGCCTCAGGTCTGCTGGTCTGGGTGCTCTTTTCCCTTTCGTCTCTTCCTCCTATTCTAATTTGTATTTTCCCAGGTCCTGATATTTTATTTATGTTTTACTATTTTGTTGGTTGTGTTTTTATAAGCCATCCTACATCCTTTGTGGGTTAACTCAGGATATAAATAAGCTACTAGTTTAAAACTGTTCTGAGTGCATTACCTGTACCATCTCTAAGCTGCATGAATTCTCAGAAAAAATTGTTTTTCTTTCAGTTTTTAAAGTTCTATTTTTTCTCCTAAATGTCTCTCCAAGAAATAGTAACCTTTAAAAAAAAAAAGAGTAGGTAATTATGAAAAATGAACTTAAATTTTAGACACTAGTAAATTTCATTCTCATTTTTAAATCACTTTTAAAAAATCAAGGCTGTTTTAAATGTTGGTATGACTCATTCTTGCCAGGGCTTACTAGTGTCATCTCATTTTCCTTGTAATTTGCATCTTCACATTTCTGACTTTTATTCCCGGACATGATTATGGATTTGTTTATTATATATGTATATCATTCTTATCTAATAACTTCAAGATCTGGTTTGACCCCAATGAAATAATTTAAAACAAAACACTTATAGAAAATGTATAACAGCTTCAAAGTTATTGATATGTTTGCCTACATAAATTTTAAACACCTGTATGGGAAAATATCATAGAGGAATTTTCCAATGCAAAAGAAAAATCTAGAAAAATTAATTGGTTCACATGGTTAACTAAGGGAGGATTTCTTTAATGCATGAACAGCTCTTGCAAATTACCAAGAAAAAGACTAATAACTCAAAAGATAAATTAATCAAAGTATATGAGCACAGAGGTCACAAAAAAATAAAAATGTGGAAAGATGTGCAACTTTATCATAACAAATGCAAGGTAAATATAAAGAACCAGGAGATATCATTTTTTTATCTATCAGATAGGCAAAGATTAAGTCATTTGATAACAATGAGTTTTATCTAAGGTTCCAAGAAATAATCCCTTTCACAAGAGTACATATTGGTGTGAATTTCAGAAGGTGCTGTTTATCAACATTTTTAAATGTACATATTTTTCAATTCAGTCCACTGACTCCTGGGGACTTTTGACATATATATTTGAATTATAAGAATATTAAAAACATGTCAATTCCAGTATTACTTGTAATCCTGAGATAACTAGGAAAATATTTACTAACAGGTGACTACATTTGGTCATTTACTGAATAATTGTTGTCCACTATAAGCCAGGTTTAGTTCTAGGCTTTGTAGGTTAAAGTGAACAAGATAAAAGTTTGTATTCCAGTGGGGGTCACGGAAAATGAATAACAAGTATACACATTTATACATATATTCACAGACATATTCAGATTATAAACATGCTATGAAGAAAAAATTAAGAAGCATGATAGGGGTGACAGAGTGGTCAAGGAAGGACTCTACCTTTCTTGAGAAGGTGACATTTGAAGTGTGACTAGAAGGACAAGGAACAAGCCGTATGAGAACAAGGGGAAGAGTGTGGTGGCACATTCAACAATGTTGCCACTAAAAAATAAGGAGACAAATCTAAATGGACTGTTAGAGAATGCAATCTAAGACCCCTCTTGTTAAGAAATTGCTAATTGTTAACAAGTATTCCAGCATTGTATGTACTATATAATCCTATTGGTTTAGATGAATTTGTGCAACTGTTTCTGTGGTGTGTCTGTATGTGTGTACATGTGCACGTATAGCCATAGAAAATTTCTTAAAACTACAAGAAATAATAAGAAAGTAAAAACATTGAGAGTAATGTAATTTGCAAAGAGTAGGACTTGGATCAAGGGACTTTCAAATTTCATCTTATACCCATAAATTTCTTAGCATTTTTACCATAAGCATGCTTTTTTGGTGAGGAAGATTGGCTGTGAACTAACATCTGTTGTCAATCTTCCTCTTTTGTTTTTTTCTCCCCATAGCCCCAGTACATAACTGTGTATCCTAGATGCAAGCCATTCTAGTTCTTCTGCGTGGGATGCCACCACAGCATGGTTTGATGAGCAGTACATAGGTCTGCACCCAGGATGCGAACTGGTGAACCCTGGGCTGCGCAAACTTAATTACTCAGCCACAAGGCTGGCCCCAGCATGTGTTACTTTTAAATAACAATTTCACAGTTAGTCTATGAGATATGTATACATATATCTATATGAACTGAATAATAGGACTCGGAAAGAAAATCTTAAACATTTGCTTCTGAATACCATTGCAGGTTTTTGGGTCTTTCTTAATTCTCATTTTATTACTTAATGAAATTATTATCAGCTTATTTGTCTGTCAGTTTACACTTGGATGAATGTATTTCTAAAATCAAACATAAATTTCACCACTTAATTTACTGAAGTAATATTATATTCTGTGTTCCAAATAGCATATCATTATTGCTTAAGAATTCAATCTTGCATTTAAATATCATATTAGTGTGGGTGTGGCATATGGATTGCTTTAATGAACTGTAGCACGAAACTTGAATAAGAATTAGTTATTTTAATCACCTATTAATTATTTGTGCTTGTTCAAGAGAGGACAACCAGAAAGATCTTTCTTTAGAACTTAATATATTAAATACTTTGTTAATATAAACACATTATCTTTTGCAAAGCACTTTACATTTATTTCAATTCGGACATCACTCCCTGGGCGAGTGCATTTCTGACCCCCTCAGCGAGAGTTAATTATTCTCTCCTCTGGAACAGCACATTATCTTGACTCTGTCATTGCCCTTGCTCTGTTATTATAATCTATATTGATTGTCTTATTTGTCAGCCCCGCTATAGTATTAGGAGCTCCCAGAGGAACATTGATATGCCTCTTTTTTTTTAATTTTTATTTTTTCGGATGTACATCATATTTCGAATTCTGTATACATTACATCACGTTCACCACCTGAACACTAATTATAGTGCATCCCCTCACATGTGACCCTAATCACCCCTTTTGCCCTCCCCCCTCCCCCCTTCCCCAAAGGTAACCACCAGTCCAATCTCCAATGCTATGTGTTTGGGTTTTTTTTTGTCTTTTTTTGATATGCCTCTTAAGGCAAAAACAAGTCATAAAAGGGTTTATTTTCTTAAACTAAAAATTCTTTGAATCTAAAGAAGCAAAAAAGACACAAAAACAGATATAATCCCACAGTAAAAAAAAAATTACTGCTATTTTTTCTGTACTTTCTTTTTATCTTTTTACACAATTACATTATATATATATATATATACATAAAAATATTTTCTGTACTATTACATCGTATTTACTCTTAACCTGCATTTTTTGACTAAAGAATATGTCACGAATATGTTTTTATCATTAAATATTATTCTACAAAGTCACTTAGCTATAGAATTCCATTGCATATCCTTGAGTATTATTTTAATCAATCTTCTAACATTAGAATTTTGGGTTGTTTTCAATGTTTTTTTTTTCCTGAAGAGAATGGTTATATTAGATAAAATTAAAAAGATAAATGTTGAGAATAAAGTGAAAACATATTTGTGGCAATAACTAAGACTGGTCTTCCCTCCATTCAATATTTTGCACCTTTTGCACCCACCTGGATCTACTCCATCTAACCCAGTGGCTCCCCAGCTTCGGCCAGCTCTGGGGTCTCCTCTGATGTGCAGAAGCTGAGATCTACTTCACTTTCGTTCCTTCACAAGGATTGTAAGGCCCCAGCTGTCTTCTTTCCGGGACATGATTAGGGTGGGGCTTCTCAAAATTATGCTATTTAAGCCACACACCAAACAGAATTTGACGTCAGTATTCTGTAGCTTGAGCAAAATCCTGGGAAAATCTCTCTTGTCTTTGGCTTTTCCTGATATTGAAGTAGTAGGCAATATTGCCCCTTTTAGATGAGCACCAGACTCCAGTCTAATTAGTAAAACTCCGTGGCCAAGAATCAGTTTTGTTTCAATGAGGAGAGTTGGATTAAATGAGAAAGTTTTAAGGTAATTGGGTGTTGAGGTAGCACGCTCAAACACCTGGGCTCTAGTAAGAAGAGCCTGGACCATTTTGCCCTAATTAGAAGGCCCTCAGCCCCCTCCTCAGAGAGCCAATGTAGCATGGACAGGTGCATTGTCTTTGCTGATCCCAAACACTCACTGAGACCTGATGACTTAGGAGATCAGAGGAGGAAGGTCCCACACCCGGGGACCTGCCGGCTGTCAAGGTTCACTTCATACCTCTCCAGAGTTAGCTGTACCATCGTACTGTGCCCTTCTGGTAGAGGCAATAAAGTAATCTTGAATGTATGTTTGTTTCTTGTCATTAGATAAAATCTAAAAGCAAAGAAACCTGTAAATGGCTCCTGCTTACAGACAATTTATGCAAGTGCCAACCTCTGATTTAGAATAGTGGCTTGAGTGCCTCTTCATGCAGAAATTTGCAATTAGAGGGGACATACACAGCATCAAATAATGGAACAACGTATTCTTATTGCACCTCGTCATCAGAGGTGATGAACAGATCTGAAAAGTGGCAAGGGAGCAGGGCAATATACGGTGCCACCTGGAATGTTCAGGGAGAGAGAAGAGAACAGGTGTTCTGGACAGGTCAGTTTGCCTTAACGCAGGGTCCTGATAAAAGCATAAAATACCCTCATATCCTTGACACGTGGGCACCAACTATTTTATCTTTATGCTCAAAACTACTGAAACTGATACCTGGGCTACAAAAGATGCTTCTAATCAGAACGGTTAAAAGATCAAATGTTGACATTTGATCAAGCTGCAGGGTAAGGGGTCACAAAGAGGGGCTAAATCATTGTGAGTGTGTATGTTGTGGTTAAAGCACACATTTTCTCAAACGAGGAGCTCCACTATACACCGCACTGCTAAATAATGACAGAGCTGTTTTTGTTGTTGTTTTCAATTGGGCCATACTATCTTGGAAACATGAACTTTTGTTGAAATAGCTACTTATTTATCCTCTTTCTCTTGCTTTGAATCTATTGATCTTCGTTAAAAATAAATATTCAAAGCAGATGTTTTGGCATCATCCTCACTGATTGTCAAGAACAGTAATAAATTATTTTCCAGGTAAAGCTTACTATTATGTATTGTTAAAAAGTGCATACATATAATCAGTATTTGCCACCTCCCATTGGCTAGTACCCAAACTATGTCATTCACATATATTTACTTACATAGACCTCACAGTGACCTTATAGAGCAGACAGTCCAACCTAAACTTATGGATTAATAAGGTCCTCTTTTTGGAATATTATATCATTTGCTGCTTCTCAAAATTTCAGAAGTAGGACATGCTACCCGAAATTCTTCTGTTGGTGTTAGGGAGAGTCTTGTCTCACCAACTTGGCTAGTACGAGTCTCAGCTTCTTCTTGGATGCCACTGCATTGCTTTTACATGCTGCCATACTGCTCTTACAGATTGAAAAGGCACAGGGACAAGTTCATGTGCAATAAGGAGATGTGTTTCAATGAGCCTGGCAATGTTATAGTAAACAGGGGAATGACCTTCATCTCTGAAATCCTGTTCCGATGAGGTGTTACTTCACAAATACTGTAAAAGCAGAAGACTCAAATGGTGAGGAAAATGCTTCAAGTGTAGACATTTTGTGTTTCTATTTTTACTGTTTTTCATCGTTCCACAAATATTTACATACTTTATTCCCTCTTAAAATATGTCTTTCCTTTAGATAAAATAGAGTTTTTAAATTTTAAAGTTGATACATTTTAGTTTAACTAATATTTCTAAATATCACATATTCAAGTAATATTTTCAGAACGCAATCTGGCTTCTAGTTAACTCAATTGTAGAACAACCCAAAATTAAATGACAGTGAAGAAAACTTTCTCTACCTCAAGTAGAATTGCTCTCTGCTGAATGGGGACATCCTGGGCAAATTTATGATAGATGTCCTAAATGTCCTCCATGGTCTTTTTAACATATTATTCCCTTTTTAGACATTTTTTTCTCCTTTGGAGGCATGACATTCTCATTCTGTCCTCTTTGAGGAAATGGTCCACCCAGGAACCACTCCCTGTTGGGAGGAATGCATCCACTGAACTCCTTGCTTATGCAGAGAATGTTCCTTTTTTCCAGAAGAGCTGCCAAGGATAAGGCAAAGTTTAACCCAACGTAGAAAATATATCATTTTGAAATAGCAGAACTAAAACTTGATATATTAATATTTATTGACAGGAAATCCTTTCATTTATCCTGCAAATCCATACTAGGCCAACAAATTAGGCTAACCTAATTTGAATGCTACATGTTTGTTAAAGCACATGTATTTCCTAAATATTAAGATTTGCTTAAGATTATGTAGCCAGCTAATGAGAGAGCTGACTTTTTCCTTTGATTAGACCATACTACCTCCCAAATATGAAATTTTATTGAAATCGTTACTCTTTTATATCTAATTTTAATCATTTTGTTCTTCCTCTCTGCCTATTTATCTACAGATCTTCATTCAAAATTCATATCCAAGGTGGGTGATTTGACATCGTGTGTTTTTATTATTATATATCATTTGCTATGCTATGTGTATATTTTCTTATTGCGTCTGCCTATTAGCAATGCTTGATGGACGGGTAGATCTAGACCGAGGGTCAAAACATCTGAAGAATAATAAAGATTTGCATTTCAGTGTTAAGATTTTCACTATAAAATTATTTTAACAGTTTTAAAGAAGAATTCTAACCTTGCCCAGAAAGGATACTTATTTACGACTACAACGACAATTTTAATATGACATTCTTAGAGAAGATTAACATTCACGAATGCCTCATGCACTGATTGTTTTGAGTCAGGTTTTATTGTATGTTTATGTTAATCTATGAATATAATTTGAACTAGGTGAAATGTTTCTGTATGGTAATAAGTTATGTCATAACGGAAGTCTAACTATAATAAGTTTTTCTAACAATACCTTTTAAAAATCAATTCATTATTTTATGGTATTTATTTCAATGGTTTTTGGTTTTACATAAAAAGATGTTTCTCATTTGAATGCTAGTAAAATACAAAGCTGTTTTGCCCTCCCCGTTAGTTCTCTAAGTTTGGGTTTATTCTTGTTTTCTGTTTTCAGATGTATCACATCTCTACTCTTTGTTGAACTCATCTAGCGGGTTATTTGCTAGAGTATCATTATTTTCCGGGGTATTTAGTAGTGTGAGACTTAAAGTATTCTCGAAATGAGGACTGTGCCTCAATAAACTCAGAAGTTCAGAGTACGATGTCAAAGTTCAGAAGAAAAAAATCTCAATGAGCCAGCGGAAATGAGCAAGGAGGGGTATGGTAAGACCTTGCTCTTCTCATTAGTACTGCAAGTCAGTAAATATTTCCGGGGACGAAAATAAAACCTGCTGATGAGAGTGCTTTTTACTCAGGATCTTCCTGCGAAATTAGCAGGTGGCGTTTTTTACTATTTTTCTGAGGATCAGATCAGACCAGAATACAAGTGGCCTACGCTTTCGTCTTTACTATTTGCAAGTAAACAATGTGGCTCATGTGGTTTTAAGAAATGTTTAACCCAGAAAACCACCATCCTGGGAATTAGAAAACGGGGTTGAATTCTTAACCAAGCTTTGCCACTACCAAGTTTGTCACCTTTGACAAATCGTCGATTACTCTGATCTTCAACATATTTTTCTGTAAAATAAAGGGAATAGACCAGCTGGAATCTCAACTTAAAGTTTTTCTTTTAGAAAGAAGCTGGATTTGTATACATGTAAAGAGATACTGATTTGGACTAATTAATGTCAAAAATACCACCATGAGGGCCTCGGACCTGTGTGGGCATCTTCACGTTTGCTAAGGCAGTGGCATGGCTGCTGGCAGGAACCATATATTGCGGGAGGAGCAAAATCTTTGCATTACAGGAGCAGCTACAGCGGCTCTAGTGAAAAGAACCAGACTTCCCTGAATGAAGGTCAGCACAGGCTCAGTCTGCATTTACTAGAGAAGTCCATCTCTGGCTTTTCCAGGATAGGGATTAGCATCGCTCAGGGAGTTCTAAAACATGGTGATGCCCAGGCCACACCTAGAACAAGGAATCAGAAGCTCCCAGGGTGGGGTGCAGGCAGAAGTGGTTCTTAGGTGATCGTCAGGGGCTTCCAGCTTGCAGACAAGGCCGAGAACCACTGATCTCAAGCATGATTGGCAGATTCACTTTCATTTTAATTATTTACTCAATCCACCTGTTAGTGGGAAACTTTAATAGAGGTGGCTTTATTAAGAATGATTCTGAGTTCACAACTCGACTCAGCAAGAAGGGTGGCATTGTGTAGGTGATGGTTGTCACTGGCACTAGAGCTGAGGGAGGGTGGCTGCCACATAGCTGCCATCCCCACATTAGGGTTGTTAAATTTTTTTGTTGTTGTTTCATTCATGGGTTTTTTTCCTATATAAAATTCTTCAAGACAACAAGTAGTGTCCGCTTATAGTTTTTTGGAATATTTGTGAGTTCTTCAGAACCTGTTTTCTTTCACAGATCACTTCTAAATGGTTAAGTCCGGGTTGCACAGGTTTGACCCCTGGAAACCTCCCAGAAACAGCCAATAGTTGAGAATGCACAGAAAGAACAGAAACACAGTAAACAATAAAAAAAACTCCTCAGTTTTATGGTGGCTTTGCAGACACTGGTGCATTGATTCTCACGAAATGCTTTAAAAATAAGAGGTGCACTCGTGAAACGCCAGAAGTCAATGCCCACAAGATAAGTGACTGTTAAGTTACGTTAAAAATTGCCTTCTCTTTGTCTTCAAACAGCATGCAAATCTCTCTCCAATGTGAAAACAAACGAAAAGCAATTTGATCTTTCTACTTTCTTTGCTTCAATTTTTACTTCTTCTTTATACTTTAAAAATTATTTTTAAGAAAAGTAGCCTAACCTATTGCCTCCATATTTTATTACTGAGTCCTTCAGACCCTTGCAGCTGACTTCCGGCTACGACATTATGTAAACTAGCAATGTAGGTCTTCCAAATACAGATGGTAGAGTGACACCAGATCACAAAATCTCCCTTCTCCAGTGCCTAATAACATGCAAAATTAAAAATATTTTAAGGCAAAAATTCACTAGTATCAAACAAACAAGAAAAGGATTTTAACTTTATGCCGTAAACCTCAAAAGGTGACAGCAAAGAAAACAAGTGGTAACTTCTGGAGTAACACTATTCCAAAATACTCCTAACCCAACCTCAGAACCTGGACTCTGGGTAAACAAAATCGGCACAACTCTCATTTAGATTATCAAATTTGTAAGTAACTCGTCTTAAGGGTATCATTTTGTTTTCTTCTTGACGCAGGAATGGGGATTATGAAATAAAGGGCATAAGATGGTGGAGTGAAAGTAGAAAGAGCTGCCAGAGAGTCTGGCCAAGTGGTGGAAATGAAAAACAGTATCTGACTCTCATTGACAGAAATAGTACCTCTAGGGCCTGTTGGTAAACTAGGGGAGCCATCAGAACTCATGAATCTCCTCACGTTAACCGGCTGCTTTCTCTACCAGGTCAAGTATAGTCCGGCACAGGACAGTAAAAAAAATCTCAGAATACAGAAGTACAGAAGGATATGTAATTCCAGCTGAACTCTCCTTATCTGCACAAAACTGCTTAAGTTCATCATGAATGAGATGTAAAGAAGAGGCATGGTGGCTACTGCAAAAATCGACTAATGTAAGAAGGAAATAAGTTAAAATAAAGGGCCATAACCCATGAACGAAAGATTAAGTACTGATCTAAGGAAAGAACTTCAAAGAGGAAAATTTCTTCTGAATATTTTACTTTTTAGCAAACAAAACAAGAGCTCAAAGACCAATGATAAAACAGCATACCAAGTTAATTCCGTGTTAGATTTTATCCCAGAATTTCAGATTAATAGCCAATAGTCAAATTTGCACGCCAAATGCAATCTCAAAGTTGCCGTGATCAGAGCTGAATTCTTTAGTCCTCAGATTGCTCCTCTGAGGAAAAGGAGACTCATTGAAAGAAAGGGCACCACCAACCACATATTTGTTCAAGCCAAAAATATACTTCTATTCATCACCAAATGTTGCTCAGAGTTACCACAGAAAAAATTAGGAAATGAGCTCCAACAGACCTCAACTTTTGAAAAGTTTTCCTATAACACAACCGCAAAGCAGAAGAAACTGTAAAGCAACACTCCAAACTGAATAAACAGATCTCAACAAGCATTGGCTAACAGGAGAAACCACGCTGAATGAGAAATTCAAAAACTAGAAACAGAAATAGACAAAAAATAAGAAATAAAAACTATTAAATGTAAGGATATAGATGTAAAAGAAAAAAAATGATGTCCAAAAAAATTAAATTACAAAGTGCACCCATGAAAGACTAAACTCCAATGGTAATTTAGTAAGGATCATTGAGAAAGGTGCAGAATCAACTAAGAGAATTAAAAAGAGATTAAAGAAGAGCCGTTGAAACAGAAGAAATTTAAAAAATCATAAGAGACTACTCATGTTTACGTCTACGTGAATACATTCGGGAACCTAATATAAGTAAATAATGTTCTGTGGAAATACAGATTATCAAAATTGATCCCACCATATAGAGAAAGCCTAAACAGACAATTTTCACAGAAGAAATAGAGAAAATAAGTAACTGCAACCCATCTTCCTCGTCAAGAGCAACTGGCCCAGATATTTTTATAGGAAAATTCTACTAAATCTTCAAAAACCAGATAGATCCAACAATCTATTAATGGTTCCAGAGCACTGTACTCCCTAATTCAACTTGTCAATTCAATATAATTAAACCTGGTAAATACAGAAACACATTTGTGAGTATTAATAAAAATATACTGGGTAAAATATCAGAAATCTGAATCCAACAGCACACTAAGAAAAGAATACACGTGATCAGGAGGAATTTATTTCAGTGATGAAAATTTGGTTGACTATTAGGAAATCATTTAATATCAGAAACCATGATATATTTCAAAGAAAAAAATCACATATTTCCATCGATGCTGAAAACTCTGACAAAATTTAATACCTCCTCCTGATTAAAAAAAAACACAATTTAAGAAGATAGACAATATCTTAGTTTTCACAGAGTGAGAAAACACTAAGGGTGTTTACTAACCCAAGGAACAAGGCAAAGATGCCTTTATCTCCGCTCCCATTCAACATTCTACTATATCTGTTTGTCAAAGAAATTAGACAAGATAAACTAATTAGAGGCAAAATATTTGGTAAACAAGAAGAATAATATCTTTATTTGCAGATGATATGATAATGAACTTTGGAAACCCAAGAGAATCATTGATAAAACTAACAATTAACCACTAATAACACAGTCATAAAAAACCAATAAAATAATTCACTTAGGTAGTAGACTAAAAAAATTACCATGTAGAAATCAATAACCTTCATACCTGTAGAAAACCAGCTAGAGGACAAATATTAGAGAAAATCCATTGAAAATAGCAACGAAGATTAAATACTCAAAAAAGTTCAACAAGAATTATCTAGAACATAGATGAGGAAAACTTTAAAACATTCCTAAAAGGTATTGGAGTAGACTTTTACAAGTGGGATGTCATCTGTTCATTCATAGGATGACTCAACATCATAATCATGACAATTCTCCCTAAAGTAACTTAAAAAGTCAGTGTACTCTTAACAAAAATACAAGAAAGCTTTTAAATAAAGTTAACAAGTCAATATTAATATTCATATGGTAAAACTAAATATGCAAGAATAGCCAGGCAAACACTAAAGAAGAAAATGACTCGGTACCAGCCCTACTAGATTTTAAGACTTATTTAAAACATTTTAATTATAATAATGTTGTACTGGCACATGACAAATAAAACAGTGGAATAGAATGGAAAGCCCAGATTTCGACCCAAATGCACATGGAATATTAGTATATGATAAAGGTGGCATCTCAAATCATGGGAGCAAAGATGGAAAGGAATAAATGGTGCTGTGACAACTTGACAGTCATTTGAAAAAAGGTGAAATTAGATCCATACTTCACACCTTACACAAACATAATATTCAAGTGGATAAGTATGTAAATATTAAAAAGAAAATAATACAAATATTAGAAGAAAATATTTTAACTTCTGTATAGGAAAAGTATGTACAACTGATATGGATATAACCGAATAAAGTGAATTACAGAAGACTACCTGTACTATGGTATCTTGCGTGTAAGAAAGACGGAGATAGAAGAAGAAAATATGTATCTATGCCAAAAGAAATACTAGAAGGATAAACCAGAAATAGATGAGGTTGCTTATTCACTATATTATAGATTGCTATCTGGGAATAAGGTGAAAAGAATGGGGAACCGAGATCCAGCAATATCACTTCTGTGAGTATGACACATACACACATCTGTGCATATATATATTTGATTTATATATACACAGACATGTATGTATACAGATATATCTAGAAATAGATAGAGAGGTGTGTGTGTATATGTATGTATACATACAAGTATTTCCTAGCCAATATTTGCTAAGCATGCAAGCTTAGCATACAAGCTTGGAGGGTAATGCCACTCCAGTAGCAATGAGTATACATCCAGAATCTGGTTTCTTAATAAGATTTTTCACTAAAAGTAATCCAAGGGTCTTTGGAGAAAGGGCTGGTTCCAGAGTTCAGGTGGGGAATATACAAAATGACTCCAAAACATCTTGTGGTGTTAGACAACAAGAAAAGATAAGGGAAGCGTGTCAAAAGGAAACAGGAGGTTTCTTGCAGGAGCTCCCAGTAGCTAAATCTGGGAAAATTTGAGCAGCAAAATAGATAAGGATAATAATATGTTATAACTCATATAATTAAATAATTATCCCAGTCCATATTCATATAAACAAACCAATAAACAAACAAATAGGGGAGAATGACAGATTTCCATACAAGAAAATTCTAAATAATAAATACAGAAAATATTATGGGAATAGTATATCAACATTTGGAAAAAAACACAGTACTAAATTATTCAGGCAAGAATCACTAATAGATGCTAAAATTTTTAGGTACATATTTGTATAATCTCAACATATCTCTCCACAAGGTGTTTATTAATAACAAAGAGAAAACTAACAACTTTATAGTGAAGAAACCTGGCAGACAAAACCTCTTCCGGTTACCTATTTATTACTTCTGAGCTCCAAATCTACCCTTCATCTGCTCAGACAGCCCAGGCTGTATGTCGTATATATTTCTCCTTGGTCGGCTGGATGATGATAGGCTTGCTCTTCCTAGTTCTGGTTCTTGGGTGCTGCTTCCTTTGGCGGGTTCCTGCAGAGTGCATGGCTTCTGCAGTGCGTAGTCCATGCAGCATTCAGAGGCCAATGTCATCTCTACCTGCTCAAGTGGTTTCTCAATAAGTGCCACTGGCCTGGCATCATCTCATGTACAGAGTCCCCAAAACCCTCTCAAGAGGCTTTGCAGCAGGTTCCACCATGTGATACCGCCCCATGGACAGCTGCCCCTGGAACTCCAAAAGGCATATTTCTAGAGTCCACCAGTGCAAAGCTCAGTAAACTTCACTATCCAGCAGGCCATGACCGCACCCTCTCCAAATAGGCTTGATCTCACTCCTGGAG
This sequence comes from Equus przewalskii, assembly GCF_037783145.1. Classification (NCBI taxonomy): domain Eukaryota; kingdom Metazoa; phylum Chordata; class Mammalia; order Perissodactyla; family Equidae; genus Equus; species Equus przewalskii. The sequence goes on from NC_091849.1 coordinate 56,145,811, forward strand.
AGGACCCTCTTCCAGATTTGCTCTTCATTTGGGTAGTCTAGATCAGCACTGAACTCTGAGCACTTGGTGGAGCTAAAAGTAGTGGCTGCCCCTATATCTGCTGCTCCTGTGTTCTTTAGCATTCTCTTGTACTAGCAATCTCCAATTCGTCTAATCCCCATCTTATAGTTAATAATTCTCTACGATAAACTTACCCTAATCAGATTATTTTGTATTTTATGTCTCCTGATTGGGTTACACTGACACATCTCCCTAACAAGCAATCAAAATCAACATCTTGAGCAATAAGACACAACAACCTCACCTATACACTCTCCCTTAGCAAGCTCAGAAACAGGCCCAGTTTCAAATATTCTCCATGTTCTCATGACATGCAAATTCATGTCTAGAGTTTCTTTAGCTTTATAATACTATTTACAGCTGTTTCTGATTGTCCTTAGATATTGTGTTTGTAGTCAAAGATTTAAGTTATGAAGCAAAACAGATCCTGGATCCCTCGTCATTTAATAGCTGTGTGACCTTAGGGAATTTACTTAACCCCTCACAGCTTCAGAGTCCTCATCTGAAAAAAATGAGATATGATGGAAACTGTTGTTGTTAACATCATCCAGTCATAATAAAACTTGTAGATGACATTTTCTTTCTGTATTTCTTATTCTAATTAAGAGACATGAGTACCCATTAAATTGCCCAAGTGAGAAATCTGTCAGCCTGAATACCTTCCTTGTCACACTTTTCCACATCTAATTAGTTGTCAAAATCTAATAATTTTACCCTTGCAACAGAGACTGCAGGCCGTTCAAGAAAACTGATCCCTCTTCTTTCTGGGCACCTGGCTAGACTCCATTTCCAAGACCCCCTTATGGTTAAGTGTGGTCCTAAGCTGCCCTCTAACCAGGGAAACATGGATGGAAGCGACATGTGTCACTTCCAGGCAGGGCTCATAAAGAATTGCAGGTTTAATTTACCATAGTCCTTCCATTCTGCCTGCTGAGTTTGGACTTCCAGGGTGACCTTGGATATCACCTGTTGAAGACATTGAGCTTATGTCACTCTGGGTCTGTGAGTGAGAGCACTGCCCCACTGACATCTTTCAAACCCCGGTTGATTTAGAGCTGCTTTGAAACTTTTGGACTTTTTAATTGAGCAAGAAATACACTTGTGTTTGAACTGTCAAATATTTGGAGATCTATTTGTTATAGTGTTTTGATCAATTTTAAAATCCTTTAAAAACTCTCTGCTACCTACAGAATACGATTTATGGCCCACAAAGCCCTTCATAATTATCACATTTTCTCTTCCTTCAGACTCAGCTCCCACTGTCTCCCTGCGCACATGGGGGTATGTATCTCTACTAAGCCATCTCTCCGGCACAACGGAGCATGTTTCATTTTCCCTTTCTAAGTTATTCCCTGTACCTAAAATGTCTCTGGCCCCTTTATCTATCCATTATCCACTACTATACAAGGACTCAATTTGGATGTCTCTTTCTTTATGATTCTTCACTTCATCCCACCACCCACTTAGAGCAAGATGTGTTTTCATCTCTTCTCCTGTAACACACTGTACACTTCTCTAATATAGCTCTTAGAAAATCTTTGTGAAACCGTTTGTTTTCCTGCTTGTATTGTCAGTACTAGGGTGTGTTTTCGTTGGAGATTAGAAATTTTTCTGTTTTAACATGGTTATTTTAGTATTACCCAACGCCAAGTAATTTTTTAAAGATATTTATTGAATGAATGAATGTGTTATTCCTCTCTTGTAGCATAACATCCCATCCCAACATTTAGTGGCTTAAAATAACTACTTTATTTTGCTTACCATTGCAGAGGTGAGAAGTTTGTGAAGGAATTGGCTGCACTGTTTATCTTTGATCCTTGAGGAATCAGCTGGGGCAATGGGATGCTTCAGGATCCCCTTCCAAGATGGCTGCCTCATTAGCATTTCTGGGCCCTGAGCTCTTTGGCCTCTTTCTCTCCCCTCTCCTCTCTCCACATGGTGTCTCATCCTCCAGAGAACCTACACGTGGCTTGTGCTTCTCACATCATGTTAGTTTCAGTGTTGTTGCACTTCTTCATGGCAATTGCTTCCAAGAAGGCATACACAAAAATAAATGTTTCAAAAAGTCTGGGTAGAATCTGCAAAGCTGGCTATGATCTTGCCCCAGGTTCCTAGGACATTACTTCCTCTGCATTCTATCAGACAGGTAAGTCAGAAAGCAAGGCTGCTTTCAAGGGAAAGAGAATCATAGTCTATCTGTCAATGGGAGGAGTTGCATCTCTATCTACCACAATAAATAAATGGATATACTAAGTCTACTCTAAGAAAGCATCAAGATCTGGGTACTTAATATTTCAATAATTAAAAATAAAATCTCAAAACCATCCCATTATTAAGTTAAAATATTAAACACTCGATTGTACCAGATACCACATTAATTTAGGAAAACTAAAGGATCCGTGGATTTTGAAAGTCAAAATCTGAAAGTGTATATGCATGTAAGCAAATCATAGTCCCATTCAATGTGCAAAGAGAGTACGTTATTTTATATGAAATAAATTCAGTAAAAGACCAAAGTGAAAACATTTATAGAAACAAAAATTGACTTTAACATTAGCTAATATGTTGAGGTCTTTAAGAAAATAAGTAGTCTATTTAATCATGGAAAACACATAAGAATAAGTGTATATATAAGAAATGCCCACTTTTGTTGTATTAGTAAGAACTAAAGTTTATGTGGCTTGGGATTTTGCCAACAGGTATAAGATCATAATCACAGCTTGCTCTTCTATGATAATTATGAGTATTATAAAGCAAACAGAGACAAAATAGAATGGACACTTTTTTACTAGGAAGTGTGTACATCTCAGTTTCTATCCGAATTCTCTTGCGGACGTAGGAGAACTTGTGAGTAGGGAGTTGAGTTTTGAGTGAAGGGAATTAATGCTGCCGCTGACAACTATCCAGGGGGAGGTAATTTCTAGTTAGTGAGGTAGGTTTTGGGAACAGTGGTAGGGTGAAGTAGGGGACTTCCTTCTCTCTCTCTGTAAGCTGGAGCAAACAGGTCCCTGATTATAAGGCATTACATGTTCCAGAACTGTTTCATGAATGATATTCAACTCTTCCGCACCATGTGGAAGCAGTTTGGGAATAAGGGCACTAAGACGAGTGTACTGCTCATCAACGATGGCAACGGCTGCCAATGTAGCGGAATGAAGCAGAACAAGTCTCTGAAGTAGCCAGGTTTGGGCAGCCATGACTGAGACTCATAATGAATGTCTGCCATAGTTCAGCTGCAGGAAACAGCAACCCTTCTAGTTATTTTAGGGAGAAAGGGACTTAAAACAGGAAGTTGTCATGAGTACCGTAGTCTGAGTGTTGAGGAATGAACCCCCAAAACATGCTTCTTAGCTGACCTACCAGAAGAACTGCAACTTGTGTCACCGTGAGGGTGGAGGGGCGTCTGAAGGCTGTTCCTTACACTGTTGCCTCCTGCAGTGATCCGGCACACCCACCTCTTAGTAACCCCAAAGCTAACGACCGGAACACTGCTGCAGGAACATTCCACATTTCCATGACCTTTTGCCAGCAGCAATGGCAGCTGTCTACAGACTCACTTCTGCCAGTCAAGTCTCTCAGGATGCATTTAATTGGCAGACACTAACTTGCATCCATAACTCTGGCTGCAAGGGAGTCTGTGAAAAGTAGTTTTTAGCTTTCCAGACTCTTGAAATTAAGACAGTTAGAAGGAGGTTGAATTGGCTGATGATTGCCATGTCGCCTCATCCACCACGGGGGGCTCCTGAGCTCCCATCCTGTTGAGCAATAAGAGCAGCCAGTAGTGAGGCTTTGCATGGAAGAAGGGGCTGTCCTCTTCCCAAGGCTGTGTTGGGGCTACCAGCATTCCTCCCACAGGAATCAGCTCTCTCCACAGGGCCTGGCAGCTATAACAGCAGCAGCAGCACCACGGTAAGACGCAAATGCTGGAGAGTGGAAGGCCGGAGGCGATCGTCCTCTGATACAGCTGGAGAGCAGATCTGGGACCACTGCCTTCAGCTAGGTTATTGCAAGGCTCTTGCTCCAATAACTTGTTTATGTGAAGGAAATGCAGCTTGATTTGGTTGTTATAGATCAATGAGGCCAGGGATGCAGGGGCTAGAGAGAAGTTCCGATTCTTACGACAAAATCCAAAAAGCAAACTTGGAGCCCAAACTTGAATGTCGCCCAAATAAAACTGCAATAGCATGTATTCTAGAACTCTATATAAAGCCCTGGCCAACGCAGCACTAAAAGATGAAAGCGCAGAAGTATTTTAAAACTCATTCTCAAATATTAAGGAAATTATATGTGTGTATTACAAGGATTAAAAACATTTTAGTGTTTTTATATAAAGAAATTGTTACGTCAAGCCAGTATTGAAACTAACTGGTACAATTTTGCTAACTTAGGAGAACATGCAACATGTAAATTGTAAATGAGGCGACATTGGATCAGCTTTTAAGTTGAGCACTTGGGGTAAATGAACATGGATGACAAAGCTGCACTGGGGCTGATCTTGCCGGTGTTGCTGGAATGAATCACGTCTCCAGCTGAAAGTATGTGCCTGCACATGGTGCTGCTTTGTGGGTAAGATTCAAAACAAATTGGTAAATACATCTGCTCTTGAAATAAGAATATACTCCTATTGCAGCTATATTATTAGTTTTTACTTTCATGAGAAAACGAATACCTAAAAGCTCTCTAACTATGTTGCTGCATTTAGTATAAATATGGCTTTAAAAATGAGTAAATTATTCTTTCATGTTGGTAAAAAATGTACGTGAATGAGACTTACTACCAAAGGACTAGGGATTCTTTCACATGAATACAGGCAATTGTATAAAATCTCTACTGAATTGAAGTTCCGACTCCAGCCCCATGTCGTCTGTCAAGTTCTCACTAACTCCGCCCTTCACACGATCTCCCTCTTTTCCTACGGCATCTTGTGTTTTCCTCGACCATGGCACTAACTGCCTTGAATTTTAACATCTGGTACGATTTCCTGTCTACATCAATAGAGTGTGGTCCAAGAGGTCCATGTTTTTGTTTTATTTTGCTTTGAATCCCCAACATCAAAAGCACAGTGTCTCACATTGAGCAGGTGCTCCGTAAATATGGGTTGAACAAATATCTACAATCTCTTATGCCTTTGGCTTAATCCTTCAATTCAATCCTTTATGTCTCCTTCAGTAAGAAAATATGTTCTAGTTGCTATAGGAGGTTACTGAAGAATCCAGCTAACATTCCTGCCTATAATTGAGTTGGAGAAAAAAAGGTTAACATATCAAAAAGAAATGTGTGTAAGACATTAACAATAGTGTACAATCTAATCTATGTGACAGGTTCAGAGCTTCGGTATAACAACTAAGATAACTCAAAGAAAGGAGAGACAGTAACACATATGTGTGCAGATAAATGATAAAATTATTCCTGCATGGAGAGGTCAGACTGAGGTTACTGATCAAACTGGAGAGTTCTTAAATTTTTACATTGGTAAATATTTGTTGGGCACCCACTGGGGATGGTGTCATTTTTTTTTTTTTTTTGAGGAATATTAGCCCTGAGCTAACTACTGCCAGTCCTCCTCTTTTTGCTAGCCTATCACAGCATGGTGTGCCCAGCGGTGCCATATCTGCACCTGGGATCCGAACCAGCAAAACCTGGGACGCCAAGAAGGGGAACTTGCGAATTTAACCACTGCATCACCGGGCCGGCCCCAGGGATGGTGTCATTTTTGATTCCATAACTAATGCCAAAATATAGAAATAACAGTTCTCAACTTCAGGAGATAAACTTCTGGATTCTCAGGGAAAAAAGTAGCAAATAAAAATGGGAACGTAAGCGCCCTGAAATACAGCTGCAGTGTTTCAGTAAAGCCCTGCCTCCTGAATTATGTATTGTGCCTGAGTAATATCGAGAAGAGTACTGAAGTTATTACCAGACACACAACTCCTGTCCTGACACCTGAGAAAACATTAGTCCCTGGCTGAAGGCAGATACTTGAAAAGCAAATAATAGGCATCACACATGAGGTAGGACCCACAGCGGAAAAAGACTGAACATTAACAATGACAAAATTATCAAACTGGGTTTATAAGAAATTAATTTCATTATCTGAATTAGATATTTTTCTTATTTGAATTTTAGGTGTTAGACTAAAGATACAATTGTTATAAATCTACGTAAACTAAATTTTAGTTTTCTTATTCTTCACTCTGTCTTCCTTTCTCCCTCCTGAAATAACTTGAAAACAGTATTGAGAAAAATAAATACAATTAACTTATTCAAGATTGCACATTAAATAAAATAAATAGTGTACAATTCTTTTTTTCCTTGAGTACTTGCTTTCAGGTAGTTACTTCCCTCTAGTAACGGACTATTCTTATGTAGCGTCAATATCACCACCAATCAGTTGAGTTGCATACAGTATTTATAAATTTGAACAAATTCAATCCCTATTTGATGACTAAAGGAGCATAGTTGAAAAAACACTGGCAAGATACATAGCTAGCCACAAAATCTGAGAAAAGTGGCAATATTAAAAAGAAAATTCCTCCAGAAAAAATGCTTGATCTGCATTTTCAAAGACAATTGAAAGTACACCTCTACACATATCAGATATTAATCATTAAAATGTTATTATACAAAAGAGAATGATTTTTTATTCTTCCCACACCAGAGGTCCCATGTGTTTGCTAGTTTGTAATACGAAAGGGTTTCCCAAATGACCCAGTTTGAAAATAAAATAAACAATATACAATGGCTTTATGGAAGGTTTTTGAGTTAATATAACTAATTTTGAGGGACTAATTTGAGTTTAGTTTTATGCTATTTAAGAAGTAAAATTCGCAATGTTACAGAGATGACGTAGCATTCATGAACAGAATCCTATGTCCTCTGAACTTGCTCAAAACAAGTGACTGTCTATTCATGTTTTTAATAATCTGGTTTTGACATTATGTAGCTGTTTTAAACTTACAAATATTATTTTCATCTCCTAGAAATACAGAAAATTTCCCTATTATCAAGTAAGCTGCCCTTCCTTTTCTTCTTAAGAGCATCTTACTTAGTTTTCTCTTATTAGAAAAATGCTAAGTGATCATTGTAGAAAATGTATAGTGGGTCGATGGACTTCGGAGGGTCACTGGCTCTCAAACCGCTGATTAGGAAATCTCTTAATGTTTAAGCTTTTCTGCTTTCTAGTCTTCATCTTTGTATCCATCTCCATTTCTGTCTGTCTCTTCTCTGTACCTCCCTATCTATATAGTTATTAGTATCAAGTATGGCTAAGCAACCATTTGTGGAAAAGAGGATAGTAGCATCCATTTACATTTTATTTCTTGCATATCATTTATGTATTTGTAATTGTAATGTGTATTACATGTATGCATTCATGTATATTCATTAACTGCTTTATTTCTTATTTCACTTTATCCTTTTTACCTACTCTTTCATGTAAGGAGTGTTAGTAGTATTTGACAGTACAATTTAGGCTTTGGTTTACTGAATACAGAGGATGGATACTGAGTGAACTGGAAAAGAAACTAACGTCCCACAGAGATGGACATGAAGACTTCTGGGTTGTTGTATTTCCCCTTGTTCTGAGAGCAACTTAATTTGTACAAAGAATACTTGCATTATTAACTGAAAGCACCAACTGGTTTTGTATACTGTGTCTGGAAGATTAGTAGGGTACCGTGGTAAGAATAGATGCTCAAGAGCCATCAAGGTAAACCATCGGGTACTTGTTTGTTGGCTCTCAGATTCGTTCCCATCCTTCTATGATTTTTGCTGAAACACACAGGGCTGGAACCAGCAAACTACGTATCCCAGATTCCCTTGGCAACTGACTTCCGAGCTAAGTCCTGCTAATGGGAAGTCCTGATCTGAATATAAAAGGTATGAAGGAAAAGGGATTTTTTTCCTCCTTCTGGGGTGCCTCCAGCAGCAGCAGCAGCAGCAGCAGCAGCAACAGCAGCAGCAGCAGCAGCAGCAGTAATGGGCAAATCTGGATTTCTGGGTCATTCTCAAGCACTGGAGGCCCATTTACAGCTGTGGCAGGAGTGCCAGACAGCCCCATGCTCATGGGCTCTGGTTGTCAATTGTGGGCAATGCTAGATCTCCAGGCTTTAGCTGTGAGTGTGTGGGCACATCAATGGCCTTTTTTTTTTTTTAAACTGAGCTAACATCTATTGCCAATCTTCTTCTTCTTTTTTTTTCCTTCTTCTCCCCCAAACCCCCCAGTACATAGTTGTATATTCTAGTTGTAGGTCCTTCTGGCTCTGCTCTGTGGGATGCTGCCTCAGCATGGCTTGGAGCGGTGCTTGGTCGGTGCCTAGGACCCGAACTGGAGAAATCCTGGGCTGCTGGAGAGGGAGAGGGGCGCGTGAACTTAACCACTCGGCCATGGGGCTACCCATCAAGGGCTTTTATGTAAGTATAGGTGGGAACACGTCCCTCGGAAAACCATGACAAAAAGACGTAGAGAAACATACTAAGGACAGCCAGCTTTAACTTAAATTTACAACCCTGCAATGTTTGTTAAAATTGTTTTGCTAGCTTTTATGTATGATTTAGACACAAAAAACTAACTAAATGGTTTTAACAAACATCTCAGGGGGATAAATTTCTGAAAGAAAGCTTCCATGAATGATACAGTAACATAAAGTGAGATTAATGGATCTTATAATTGTGGAAATCAGAAAAAACTTCAGCACTGTTGTGCCCTAATTGAGAATTTACTTCAGAAGAATGCTTCAAGAGGCAGAAACAGGCCATAATTTGCCAGCAAAGCCACTTCTCAAGAACAGAATCATATAATGAATCAGTTTCCTGAATGAAAATACTTTAGAAATCATCAAATACCCTTTCTTTCCAAGTGAACGAAAGGATTGTTCTGATGGTGATTTGCTAAAATTTACAAGACTAGTTGGTGACAAACCTAGAAGAAGCACCCAGATTTCTTTCTGGGTAATTGGGCACGTTGCTGTACTTAGAATGGTCAGGATGCAAGGTCTCTGAACTTATGGGTTTGCTATAATTCTCAGCCACATGGACCTTGAAACCTTGCAAGATCACCAGGTCAGTAAAGAGAAAATGTCAATGCTTTGGGAAATCTGTTTTTGACATTTTGCAGAGTCCATGTGAATTCACACAGATTATAGGTGTTTGGTGATTGTCTTTATTTTATAAATGGCATTAGGTAATTTCACATGTACGTGAAGTCTCTCATGCTCAGCAGATGATCTTAGGTGATTTTGTTTCAGCTTTTAGGAACCTATTTTGTTGAACTTTATGAAATTGCTATTTTTCAGGTCCAAAATGGTCAAATAGAAATTTCATGCAGTTCAACCTAATAAAAAGGGGTTAGTATTCCCATTAGACTTTTTTGATTTAAGTAGAATTCAAAAGGCTCCAAATGCATCCTACATCAGGGAGATTTTGCTAATATTATTTCAGTGGTAGAAATTCTGTGAGATCTTCAAAGACCTCTTGGTTTTCATGCTCGCCCTCTTACTCGAGCATTAGGTGACAGCCAATCAGTTCACTGAGTGTATAAAGCACTTCTGTGTTGGATCAATTATGGTAGCGAATTTATTAAAGATATGAGTGTGAAAAACATCCCACTAGATTGCCGTTAGGACATACACTTTCTAAAATACACTGGGGGACTTGAATGATGAGTTCCTGGTATGGGTTCAGACCTGGCCAAAAATGATGGTGAGGTAGTCCCTGAGGTGGATGCCAGTGTCCAGGAGACAAGACCACAGAGTTGAGGTAACTAGCAAAGTCAACAATTTATATAACTTTTTCTCTTATGTCTCAAATAAGTAAGTTTATAAATTAAAACTGAAAAGAAAATCTCCATTTCCACTAACATCTACTTTCTTTTTCTTCTTCTCCTCCCTCCTTTGTGTCATGCTGTTGATGAAAGAAGAACTCTTTATCATAGATGATGGCAGATTGTGCAAGTCCTGCTAACTGACAATGCTTGAAATGCAGACTGATCAGAAACATTGAGAAAGGTTACTTGTCTAGTCAAACGTATCAGTAGAGATCAAGATACAGATAAATGTGTTCATTATACTTCAGTCTAAATCGTGAACATGAATCTATCTGGTAGATAAATCTGTATTTGGACAGTCCATTAAAAAAGGCATTAACAATTTTAAATGCATCATTGAGCATTTTATTACCCCTACCTATTGGCTTGAAAACTCAATAAGTAGGGAAGAAAAATATCCAAATTAATACACATTTCTATTTTGCAATGTATGTGTATTGATTTTGTTTTAAACTAATTAATAAATTTTTTTTAATGTCAGGCTCAGCAGTATAGCATTAGAATTATATGTCTCTAAGTATAAATACTGTATATCTTTAACAGTTAAACATGTTTTATGGAATGTAATTTCTTATTCATTCTTAACTCATTTTTGCTGTGATTTTAAGAACACGTTAATTAGAAATACAACTTAGAAAAGAATATCCCTAAAATTGATATTAATTTTAATATATTAATTGAGGAGAGTGTTATAAGAAAATTGTAATATTCATATTTTCTACAAGCTAGATATAAAGAAAAAAGATATTATTTTATAAAAGTGATATGGATATTTACATTATTTATCCAAATTCTATCACTTAGGGTTCAGACGGGCAAAGAGAAAGCACTTTAACTCTTCAAATCGTAAGAAATTGAATAGAAGAAATTGATCATTTAGAGGATGGACAAACTGTGGAGCCAAAGAGAGAGCCGTGACTGAATCCAGAGATTAATACAGCAGGAAACTGCACGAACTCCTAGAGCTGAGGGGACAAGGAGAGAAGCCCACTGAGAGCACAGACGCCAGAGTCCCCTTGTGCAAAATGGAACCACAGCAGAGGCTGCCCAGACATCACTGGGACCATAGACAGAGGGGCTGTCTCATGGGACGTGAAACCACAAAAGAGCTGCAGTTGCTGTTGGATAGTCAACCACAAGTAAGAGAGAGGTAGAGTAACTTCCAGCATCTCCCTGTCTCCTACCAATATCCCAGTGGTCCTTTCCATAGGCTGAATAGGTAGCTAGTTGAAAAGGGAGCCTGGATAATGTGTTTGCAGTGGCCTTGCAAATGTGCAACTCAATCTATTGATGGAGGGAGAGTAAGACTGATGGCCTCAGCTGTTTCCCTTCTGCATCTACCTCTGTGTTTGCATCACGTTTCTGGAGGGTTGCACTCAGTCAATTAACACAGCAGAGGTGCTAACACAGGCCCATTCCCACAAGATGTGGGACTTTTTAAAAACGACTGCAGTTTGAGGGTCTCCCCATATGCCTGAGTGGACTTTCTGGGTACTGCACTGTGGTTTCACGTTCTTCTGCTTAAAAGGGATCAGACACGCATTAACATCTCAAGGTGCTCTCCACCTTCTCTTGCTCTCTCCTTTTCTTCCTTCATGGTCACTCCTCCAATAAATCTCTTTTATGTGTCTTTGGTAGCTTACAAAAAGGCCTTTATCTCCTGAAGCGGAAGAGCTGATGCAACCAAGCAGGACTGAGGTTCTGATAATTAGTCACAGAGCTCCAATGACATTTAAACTCTCATCCAAGGCAGATGTCTTGTGCAATAGTCAGGGTCCTGTCTGAGAAAACCTGGGACTGTAAAAAAGGATGGAGACCTTGATGTGGATACCCCTGAGCATGTTGGTTCTGCAGATCCCTTGATGCCCTGAGCTTGCAGCACTTCCACCAGACTGGAAGACCGCGGAGGTCTCTTTCCTGCAAGCTAACAGGTATCTCCATTTAGGAGTAGCCCCTACCCCTTCTCCTTGCTAAAACACCTATAGCTACTATAAAATCCCTGCATAACTTTGCTGAGGAGTTGCTGTACCTACTAAGGAAGGAATGAGAGTATATACTGAAGGGGCTATAAGAATTACCCGGCATATACTGACAGGAACCAGGGGAATACTGGGGATGCTTCATCAAGGAGGCTGGGACACAAGCCTGGATAAGTGAGAATTCATTAACTTGGGGGCATATTCTCAGGACATAGGACTTATACTCTGAAAAATACCCTAGGGGATGGGGGCAAATTGGCTGTTAGTAGGCTCTAAGAAGCCTAGAGAAGTCAAGAGCCTGAGCTGCTCTTGTAGATAGCAGAGGAAAGGATGAAGGGGCCGAGGGAAATGGGCCTGCTAGAATTGGCGTGTTATGTAAGGGCACAAGACTCAGCAGTGATTACTCTCCATTGGAGGGCTCAGAGTGCATACCTTTCACCAAGGCCCTGAGGAATGTGTGTGAGAACAGCATGGGTATCGCTTAGTTCAGTGGTGAGTCAGGCAAGGGATGATAGTAGGAGAGATGATCACACAGCTGGACTCATAACATCCAGGGAAATGATGCTCACTGTCCTCCTCCAACTCCCAGTAATAGAGGGCAGTGGTGCCGATTAACCTCACTGCTGGACACAAGCGGTCTGGAAGTACTATAACAACTGGCAAGATCAGAGGAGCAGCCGAGGGGCTCGACCAGCGTGGAGTTGTGCAGATGGTTGAGAGAGCACGACGTGCCTAGGGGTGAAGCAGACAGGTAGCACCCTTGGTTGCTGCTTAATGTTTACAGCCAAGAGGAGCAGGAGGCTGAGGAATGTCTCCCCAGTAGAAAGTCATGCTGTCTTTCTCCCTTTCATTTGCCAGGGCTGAGCCAATTTCTAAATCCAAATCACATTTGTAGACCTACCAGTTGTCATTTATAATTGGGATTGCCATACTTAGCAGTTAATCCCCACATTGGACCCTTGGCCAATGGGTTAATATTTATCATGATAAGGAAGCTCAAGCGGAAACTTCTGAAACTACCCTAATCCCCTTGGCTAAGAAAGAACTCAAAAACAATATTGCACCCCATCTCCTAATGGGCCTAAAGCCCTGGTGCCCTCAGGACTGCACTTAGGACCAAAAATTTTCCTTTGAACCATAATTTCTGGATGTCCCACAGTGATTTGGATTTCTTGTACCCAGAGATCAGCAGAAGAAAAGAAGAATCAGTATCTTGGAAAGGGTAGTTGGCCCTGATCAGCAGAGAAGCTAGGGCTGCTGTTACACAGTGGGGTCAGGGAGGAGTATGTGTGGATCACAGGGGCTCCACTAAAGAACCTTCTGGTAAATCTTTGCCACACTGTAACTGTGAATCAATACATAAAGAAACCCTAGACTGCAAAGTTTATTATTGCTGAGTTCTCAGACTCTGTAGCAGCGACAGTTTGGGCCACGTTCCCAGGTGAGCCATCACGACCTGCCAAGGTGACAGCAGAGTTTGGGGGATTTAGAATAGATAGTGGAGGAGGGGAGGATGAGGACCACGTGTGCTCTGAGACCAGCTCCAGCGATGAGAGCTGTAGTTCATCTCAGTAACTTCTCTCTTCTAAGTCTGTCTTCAGGAAGAGAAGCCAACAGGAAGCGTGAGGAAGCTCTTCTTGAAGGAACTGTTTGTGGAAGTAGATGTGTGTACTTCTAGGGATGGGCTGCGGCAGCCAAGAAAATGCTTCATTCAGCTGTGCTGCTGTGGGAGCATAACTGACTGACAGCCCCAGCTGCTGCCCTTCTGGATCCACCCCTGCCCCCACTGGCACTACATTTCGTGTGGGCCGCTCCCAGTCAAAGACAAGGAGACCAAAGCTGGCCCATTCCTACAAATGTGGAATTCCTGGCACGGACAGCTTTGGCTCGAGGACCCCGCCTCATCTTGGCTGAAGCCGTCTTGCACTGTGAGACTCTTCGCAGTCAGCTCTCTTTCCTGCTCCCTCTTATTCTCAGGGGTCATATGTGCACTTTGGTCTCAGGCTCACCCTACCTTCTCGGGATCCTTCCCCTTTTACACTCACGGGTGTCTGCTCCAACAGATCTCTTGCATGTCTAATCTTTTCTTCACAACTGCTTCCCAAAGGACTTGAACTAAAACACTGTGTTTCTACCATGCAGATCAGAGATGCGGAAGGGCAGGCGAATAGAGAGCAGAGCAAACACAAGAGAGTTTCTAAAAAAAATACTGAGAAAGCTTTTAGAAATTTTTTGAAACCTAACATTATTTATAAACCATATAATTAAAGGTTTTATTTCCCCATTTTCTGCAAGAAATACCATTAAGAGATATCTATCATAACTACATATGAATCACCACAAAGTAAAATTAGATGTTTGATTTGAACACTGTTAATTAAATGCCTGTCTCTTGATGTATAAATTTTGTCTCCACTCATATTTCGAACTCTTTTATCAATAAGAAATTCCCTAATTTTCTATGTTTTTCTAGTGTTCTTGGAAGATTGTGACATTGTTGTTAAATTAGGCCATTAATAATTCATTTTGTTTATGTATTGTGGCTTAATTGTAAAAAAAAGTTCACAAATGAAGCTGCTATACTAGAATAATGGCCCGAACTGTTGTACTCTGTCCTTAACTGTACAGAAAAGACACAAATTTCCATTGAGTAGAAGCTATAAATTGGTAAATATTCACACAATGGAAAAAAATAATGAAAATGAAGAAACAACTGTTGCGTGCAGTCACGTGGAGGAATCATGAAGATAACGTTGAGTGAAAGAAGGCAGATACGAAAGGGTACGGGGTAACTCCACTTACATAAATTCAAACAAACGAAAGTTAGACTTCAAGACAGCAGCCAAGATGCAGCTGTCTTTTGGGAGGAGGGAAGACGCAGTGGGCAGGCAGGGGCGTGAGAGGGGCTCCTGGGATACTCTTGATGCACTAATTCTTCACCTGGGTGGTGGCTAAAAGGGAGTCATCACTTCATGAAAATTTGGGCTATTCTTTTATGATTTGCATACGTATTTGTGATGTATTTGGATAAAAATGTTTAAAAAATGAATGTGCAAATAAAGGTCAGCATTGAAATTTTGAGCTGTACCTGGATGCTATGAGAAGTCCTTATTTGCCCGAATTGATGAAAGATGGTTGTACCATGCCGACATGTTCACTTCCCGAGTAAAAGAGAATACATGTATTTCCCTAAGGTTAACTAAGTGTCATGTAATACACAGAGCATCTTAGAGGCTTTCAGAAGCATCTCATTGCTATTGGAACAAAGTTAAAATTGTGTATCATACCCTACAAGTCCTGCACTATCCTGTGCCCTAGCCATGTCTAGCATCCTTCCCCACTTTGCTGTGTACTCTGGATGAATGGGACTTCTCTAAGGCCCACATGCTGCACTTGCCAAGATCTCTCATACCACAGAGTCATGGCATATACTGTTCCATCTGCCTGTATGCTGTTCCCTCGTCTTCACTTAGTGTTAATTCTCAATCAGCATTTTGACTTCCATAAGGAGGTGTTCCCTGCTTATCTAACTCGTGTAAATCTTGGTGAGGTTCTTATGTTTTGGTGTCCTACTTCATAGCACTTGTTACGCTTGCGATTGTTGCGATTGTTTGCTTAACTCTCATCTCATTTTGTATACCGTAACATCTGTGAAGACAGTCACCATGTCTGTCTGTTTTTGTTTGTTTGCTGTTATTCCTTTTTTATTTTGAAATAGTTTGTCTTATAAGCAGTTGCAAAAATGGTACAGAGTTCCCCTGTACCCTCCCTGCAGCTTCGCCCAATAATAACATCTTAGATAACCATAACACATTGTCAAAAGTAGGAAATTAACATTGATACAATACTATTAACTTAAATGTATGACTATTTTTTTATTATCACTGTACATTACCTTCTAGTACAGTACCTGACACATAATTAGCTCTACATAAATATTTTTAAGTGAACATTGATTGGATGAAGATAAGGAGAAATCATAATTGAACCTAAATTTCCTCATCTATGAGAGCATAAACCTGTTCTAAAAATTGCCTCCTCTTCCAAAGTCCATGAGTTATAAGACATTTCTACTGTCTTCCCTGAAAAGAATGTATATTTAGATTATTTTTTCTGAAGTTGTGATAATTTTTCTCGATTTCTCTACTCAATTCATCCTAATCAATGCAACTAGCTGATGTCGAAGTTGAAGTCTTGGATTCTAGAAACTTGTCTCTTAGAGGAGGGAATCAGCATTCATTAACATTCTAGTTTATAAAGCAGAGTTATACAATTCTATTCAACTATTCTCAGACAAAGGAGATTTTTGAGAAACTTCATTATATGAAAAAAAGAGAACATATTGGAAGGCTATTTAATCCTAAGTTTGTTTGAGAAACAGAGTAGGCCTGAGCATCACCAGACATTGGTATATCAATGTGGAGAAGACTCTTTCATCTCTTGCCTTCCTCCTCTAATATTTTCTTCTCCACATCCTTGTAACAACATCCAATGATGCCCAGACCTTCTCTGTGTCCAAATTCAACTCAGAATTAAACAACCCAGATTAAATGTTTGAGATCTGGTTTGTTTAGTCATGACCACTAAGTGATATCCACTAAGTGGAGTGGTATCCTGTATATTTTTACTACTAACAAGACACTGGACCCAAATGCTCAATGAACACACCTTCGACTTGGTGTTATTCCATAGTCATAAAACGCCCTCCCCCCAGTATCCATCCCTTAAACCTCCTGTTACCCAGTCCTGTCTCTGAATATACACCCTCCATTGGCTTAGTTTAAAGAACCAAAGGACCAGGCATTTTCTTACTTCCTCTTCTATATTTTCACTCACCTCTTACCTAGATGTATCTAAATGCCAATTTGTTGGTTCAGGATCTTTTCCCAAACCTTGATTTTATCATCTTTCAGGGAACGGAAGCTAGCCTGTGCCTTGACCCAAGGTTGAAGGCTAAACGTAAGATCTAGTTCTACTTAATGAGCCCCTGTGAAATGAATCCCTATTGTAGGGATTCCCTAGTACTATGCTCTGCTTATAATATTAGACTTTCCTTATCTCGAACTATCCTCAAATTAAGACTGAGATAATGCTGCCTCTTTAGAGATGGGGTCCAGCCTATGAAGCTGCCCTGAAGTAGTCTTCGAAGTGAGTCCTTTCCCCAGACCTCATACCTCCCCCATGTCTGCTTACTGCTCCCTCATGTTATCATAAATGACAAAAATTAAAAGCTTGAATAAATTTATTTTTCCTGAAATAAAAAAGGTGCTATTAATCATATTCCATTAAGAAAATACCATTTTCTCACAAGTACTAAATTTAAATAACAACTTCAATAGATGGCAGGGAGAAAAATATATTCAATGCTAAATTCTATTTAATCACCTTTTTATATCTCACAGCATGAATATGTTCATCATTGACTCTTTAAGGTAATTATCAGGAAGAATTATTTCATTTTGATTACCAGAAAAGCATCTTTTAAATTATTAAAATCTTCAGGCAAATGCAAAACCTATAATTATGCATTTAGACACAAGGCAGCATTTCACAGCCATTAAAACACCTTCCCCGAAGGAAATAAGCAGAGTTGCTGTTATTCAGGCTATAAAGCACAGTACAGAGATGGGACCCAGAGAGCTTTAAGGACTGAACACACGCCAAAGGATTGTAGCGTGTTCAAATGGAGTGTGGTCTAAATGGTTGATCCAGAGTCCCCCACGGCTAATTGAATTGACAGACACTCAATTATTAAAATGGTAAGACCGTCCAAATTATCCAGGCCAAAGAGATATAGAATCTGAATAATTCAAGCGGAATCAATTCTTTCTGAAGTTAAGCGAAGAAACCAGAAGGCCCCCTACATGTGGAATATTCTAAGAATTACATATTATATTTACTTTCAACACTTTTTCATTTTTATATCATGCACAGAAAATTGTTTTTAACAGAGGCAAATGACGTGGCATCCTGAGTGTACCATTTTCTAGAGGGGCATTTTAACAATGTTTGCATAAAGTGAGTGTCGTAGAGAAGTATTGTGACTGATTGAATGTATATATTTACAAATTAGAAAGAAAGACACTAAAATATGTAACATCTAGAAAATTTTTCAATAGCAAATGCAATATATGTAGAAATGTTCTTTTAAATGCAGTATAGGTAGAAATGTTACTTCTTTTAATCAGAGAATTTGAAATATAGTGAATAAAAATATATTTGCTGTAGCAGAATGAAAAGAACGAGGGAAGTATAAATAAAGCTTAGGCATATATAACTTAATTTTAGTTGAAAAAATTCTCTATAGTCTTCTTGGTCTTTCTTATATTATTATCTAAGTGAAAAACAATATAGAATATTTTTTTATGTCCTGATTTCGTCATAACCTAATCCAACCATCAATATGAGTATAATTCTACTACATTTTACTATTTCTTATTGACATGTTAGCAGCTAAAAAAGAAAAGAAAAAATATTTCCTCTTTTAGCCAATGTAACATACAAAACACTACTCGAATTTTAATTTATTTCATAAACCATTTTGACCACAGATTATGTTTTCAGCCTTTTTCTACATATGCCTGGGATCTGTTTGGTTTGTCTGATCTATACTGGTCCATTTACTTATGTTTTCTTTTCTTCTTAATAAAAACCCTTTTGGAAGAATCAGATATAGTGTAGGAGTAGGACACCAAACAAATGGAATTGAGAGCAAGTAATGGGTGATGGGGACTAGGGTAGAGGACACATTTGCTGGTTCACAGTTGTGCAAGGGGATGCTACTTAGAGCTTTCCAGGACTGACAGAAGAGGCCGAGGACAATCGGCCAGGGAAAGTAGAGTCTATAAAGTGGTTGTAACAAACAATCTAATTCTATGAAGAAGATGTAAATAGATATGAGAAGACACCTAAACCATATGGACTGAAGGAAAAATACTTCATATTTTCCAAATCAAAACTATTCAAATTTTGCTCATTGCAATGGCACTATATTGAGAGAGATAATGACTTCCTATTTTATAATAAGAATTGAGGTGTTGGTAATTTTCAGACTGTGAGAGAGAAAGGTCTCCTTTTTATTAGAAAGTCTTATTGAATAAGTTTCAATTGTGTGTGAGAAATAATAAGAAGAATTGCTCTTATTCCTTCTCCACAGGGTATTTTACTGAGTCATGATCTGGAAGAACAAGTTAACAGTCAGTTAACATCATTTTCACGTGCGCTAATTTAGAATCTCATTTAAAATAGTGTGGGTAAAAGAACAAATTGGTTGTGGAATCTAAGAACACAGAATAACCAAAAGTAGTCAAATGGAAAGAAATTGTGACACATTAAAACCACATGCTAGAGTTTGTGGACACACGTGTTACTCTGAGTTAAAAAGACAGCCTGAGAGAGTTGGTACATCACAGTAGAATACTTTTGCTAAAATAAACCCACATCTCAATCCCATTTTATGTTACATGAGAAGATACATAAAGTCACAATCTCTAGGACTGTATAAGGTGAACACTAGATTCAATTTTTCAGAAATTGCTATTAGCTAAGTCCTCCTTGAATATATAATCATAGATTAGCAAAGGGAAGGTCAACTCCTGGATTCATGAAGTTGAAAGTTCATGGACTTTGAGTCAGATACATTTATATTTAAATCTTAACTCTCCTGCTACCTTGTGTGATCTTGGGAAGAATACTTTAACTCCGTGTGCTTGTATCGCCTTATCCACAAAAAAGGGGTAATATCACTTATGTCAAGAGCTGTCATGAGCCTTAAGTAAAATAATGTTTGAAAAGATTCATTACTCGGATCTCCGTTACCTCCTGTATTGTGTATAACTATATACAAAGTTAAATTACATGTGCTTTTGAGAGCATATTTGAGGATTCAAAAATAAAAGCACTGCATTGTTTATAACAAAGCTGAGGGAAAGGATTACTTCCACAGCCCAGACACGCTGAGAATGGAGTGAAAGGACGGTTACTGCTCACTTCCCGGACTGAATTTTATTCGCCAACTCTGCTCTTTCTTTGGCACATATATGCTTGCTCTGATTTCCATGAGGGACCTACAGTTGTGCTTGAGGTAGCCCTTGAGGGAAAAGGTTGGGGGTTGGTTTTTCAGCATGTTGATTCTCAGGCAACTTGGAGACATTAAAGCAAAGATGTCAGATGGAGATTTGTGTGTGTGTGTATCCACATTTCAGAAAAGGGATTTGGGCTGATGAACCAAAATTGGAAATCATTAGCATATGGTTGCGATTGCACCCACAATTACAGATAAGTTGCCTATGAAGAGAGTACAGATTGAGGGGAGAAGACGGCTGAAGAGTCACTCTTGTCAAACCCACCACTTAAAGTGCAAGCAGAGGAGAATGGGCGTGCAGTAGAATCTGCACTGAGAGAGAATAACCAGAAAAGTGGAGGAAATCAGGAGAACTCAGAGTCAAAGAAGACCGCGTTCTGCATCAACGACATCTGAAATGAATGTTACTGTGGAGCTGAGGCAGCACCTTTCATACTTCGATACAAACACATCTCCTACAAAATCCTTGATTTCATTCCCAGGTGCTGCAGTGCACAGGCCAAGCTTCTTCCTCGGGGTAACCTCTGTTCTTCACTCAAGGCCTAACAACTGATTAGATGAGGCCCACCCAGATTATTAAGAGTAGTCTCCTTTATTTAAAGTCAACTGATTATAGATGTTAATCATATCCATAAAATACCTTCACAGCAACACACAGGTTAGTGTTTGATGAATAACTGGGTCTTGTAGCCTAGCCATGTTGACACGTAAAAGTGACCATGCTACCTGGCCTCTAGCCATTCCCAAAAGCAATAGATTTGATTAGCTAAGCCCATTTCTCCTGCTTAAGAAAAGAAAAGAGCTAGATTTTTTACAGATAGGGGTAAAAATTCAGCATTTTATTAAGCATACCTTAGATGTCATATAGGTGTACACATGTAAAACTTCATTGAGTGGTACACTTAAGGTTTGTACACTCTATGTATGTTATACCTCAATAAAACATTTTTAAAATGCACCTACAGACTCTCTGAATGGTTTTTAATTTAAAATAGTTTTCAGTACACACATATATGACATTGAATATTTTAATGAAAGTATTTTTTTTCAGATATCCTGAAAAATGCTTCTCATAGGTTACAAGTGTAATTATTTTCCACCTATACGTTCATAAAAATCCATGTTAGTAATTAGTTGCAAAACACTAGAAATAAATCATCACTCTCCATCCTAGGCCCCTGAAACCTCAATATAAACGTATACACCAGACTAAATGTTGTTTGGCTATGGATTCAGCATACAGTAATTTTTAATAATATAATTATATCATGTAGAATAATATAATAATTGTTTGTAAGATTTAAAATAACAAATGCCTATTTATAGTATCTCTCTTTTTCTCTAATACAGAGGGAACATAGACTAGTGGTTACAAGGGCAAGATTATCAATGATTCCTCTCGAGTATCATGGTATGGAAAATAATGGGATATTGAATTCTGCAATGTTATTTTTCGCAATAAGATATTGTGAAAAACAAAGTGAGAATCAAAACAGAATCCAAGAGATGCAATTACAATGCTGTAAACACACCAACATCCTATCATAACCTTAACAGTCAGGCCATTGGCAATGGAATGAATTTACTGGTTTCTTTCTCAATGTTTACCTTGTTTTCCAAAAATTTTGATCTTCAACCTCAGCAAAAATATTCACTTTGAGGATTTACTGTTATTCTACAATTGTACATAAAGGACACCATAAGCATTTGGCCTTTGCTTTCCAACCACAAAACACATCTTGCCTTTATGACTCTAGGACAGTATCGTGAGTCCCAAAGAGTCCAGTGTGATAGTAGGTGATTAAGTGGAAACCAAGCAATATTTTCCCAAATATTTTTTTATAGGTCATTTGATGGAATAGGGAAATATTTTATGTAATGGGTAAAAACGATACCTTTTGTCATGGAAGTTTAGCATAATTGACAGCAAGTATATTTCAACCTTCCAGAATCTCCTAGAAAGAATTTTAATAAAATTAAAAGGACTCAAATGTAGAAATATATAATCAACACAATAGACTGTAACACCTTTGCTTTGTTTGGAGGGGATCAACACTTGTAAGAATCAGTGACAATGCTGGGGCTGGCCCCGTGGCCGAGTGGTTAAGTTCGCGCGCTCCGCTGCAGGCGGCCCAGTGTTCCGTTGGTTCGAATCCTGGGCGCGAACATGGCACTGCTCGTCAGACCACGCTGAGGCGGCGTCCCACATGCCACAACTAGAAGGACCCACAACGAAGAATATACAACTATGTACTGGGGGGCTTTGGGGAGAAAAAGGAAAAAAATAAAATCTTTAAAAAAAAAAAAGAATCAATGACAATGCAACAAGATTCTGTGTCGACTGCATCAGAGGCATCAATGCACAAAGCAATGAAACTCTGTCAGCGTTTTAAGAAGAGCAAAATCCTAGTCTGCAACCTAGGAAAACAAGAGTTATGTGCCTGAACTTGGGTGCTATGAGCCATTCTGCCAAATGTCAAGACATATCTTTATATACTAATTATGAAAAATATATTTACAAAAGTATTTTCTCTAAGATTTATGGGACAGATAAATCAAAGTAATAGTTAATAGATTTAAAAAAAAAAAAAAAAAACACTGTAGAAACAACTTTTTACCCATATTCCAGGCTTTAGATGATCATTGTCATAATTTTTGGCATGCTCTGAAGTCTTCATAATCATTATCTTTAAAGGAAGAGGATTCATAGAAAAAACAGGAAATGCTCCAACTCCCAATTTTTAAATGTAGACGTTTGACATTTTCTTTGTCCATAAATTATGTGCCATTTATCATATGTAAAAAGATATGAATAGCAGTTAGAAAATATGTGAATAGCAATATGCTGCTCTGGTAATTTAAGACCCCGAAATCCACATAGAATTGTTCTATGTACGATTTGTCCAGATTTTTTGGGTACTTGTAAAACTTGTAAAGACTAGTAATCTTTATCTTATACGATGTGCCTCCCATCACAAGCTTATTTAGTGGTTGCCACAATCTCCAAGAAGTGAGCTGTACTTTCCTTTTTTCAGGGCCTAATATGATTAAAAATACAATATACATACTAAAAAATAAAAAATCTCAAATATAATGTTTATACGTTAACTTCTGAAAATATTATAGCTTCTGAGAAACCCAGAGCAATCCCTTATTTTTCTTATGACACACTAAATTAAATTCTGAGGTTGTTCACCAGGAAAAAAAATCCAACTTCAAGATTGTTTCCCAGGATGGAAAGGTGGTCATGAGCACCAAGTTCAGAATTCACAATGGATATCACAGGGGGGCAATTATGCCTGGGATATGTTCTTATTTAGAGACTCTCTACACTGCATGTCCTTACCTTTATAACTCTTGAAAGTATCAGAGTTAAAAACAACTTAGCTGTTAATCCATCAAGAGAAGCAGCCTGGTACAGTGTACAATGCTCTGGCTCATGAATTAGAGGTTTGCTTTCTCAGTTGAACTCAGTCACGGTGTAATTTGAGCATGGTGCTGAACAGGCACAATGTGCATCTTTATAGTGACTGTAAAACAAAGCAGTTGCTAAGATAATGTCTCTTTTAACTCAGATATTCTATGATTTAAGAATTTAATGTGCATTTAGCCACTGATGATGTCTAGCATTGTACTAGTTGTTGTGTGGAGGTTAAATAATGACACTACCAAAAAAACTATACTGTTATTGCCTTCAAGAAATTTAAGTTAGCGAAGACTCACTTGGAATAACCATGGAATGTTAGAGAAACGCTTTAGAACTAGAATGAACAGAAATTAGTCATTAAGACGATGGTTGCAGAAATAGATAAGGAAGAGAGGGAGAGAGCATCAGCTACCCTCCAGAAAGGGTAAAATCGAAATGACTGACAGTATCAAAGTCTGGCAAGGTTGTGGAGCCACTGGAATTCTCATGCTTTGCTGGGAGGAGAAGAATAAAAGTAGAGACATTTTGAATAACTTTTTGGCTTTGCTTTAGAATTATGACACAGTAATTCTCCTTGTAGATATTTACTCAAAATAAAGATGTCTACAAAAAAGACCCATACAGGAATATTCATAGTTGCCTTATCCATAATAACCTCAAACTGGAAACACACCAAATGTCCATTAATAAGTAAAGAAATAGATAAATTGTGATATATTCATACAATTGAATACTACTCAGCAGTAAAAATGAATTACAAAAACATGAAACATGATTAATCTCACAAGAATTTGGTTAATAAAAGCCAGACTCGTAAAAGTACATATTAAATGATTATATTTAGATGAATTCCAAGAAGAGGTAAAACTAATCTCTCTTAATAAATATTGTAAATATCTCTTTATAAATATTTATAAATATTGTTGCTCATAGAATTGAGGAAATTGCCTAGCAGGGGATACAAGGGAACTTTATGAGGAGTGGAAATACTTTCTCTCTTGCTTATGGGTACTGGTTACCTGGGTGAATAAAATTGTCACAACTCTTCAAAACAAAACACGTAAGATCTAAGTATCTTATATGTATAGATTATATTTCAATATAAAATTTAAAAGATGATCAGATGAGCTAATACAGGAATTTAGAACAGATTATTCACTTTAAAGATTATATGGCAGCAAAATAAGAGATTAATTAACAAAAGTGTTGAAAAAAAATATATGTAGCTACTCTCCAAATGTGTCTGAGACTTCTACTTTCCAATACAGTACGTAAGAAGCTGGAAGTCACCACATCATGCTAACTACAAGTAAAAAGCTGGACAAACTGAAAAAATCAACAACTCATTAAATCTATCAGACAAGTGCAGTCACAGAGCAAACCAAATGCTCCCCAAATTAGAGACTGATAGGCAAATGCAGAGAATCGTGACTTCCTGGAACAGAAACCCAGGAGCACATCCCTCCGCAGGAACGAGTACCCAGATAGGGAGACCTGAACTATGAATGACAAATGGCTGGGAGCTCAGCATGGACAAGTCTAAGAAATAAAAACTCCAGGAGGACCCAGTCATTAGGGGCTTCCACCCTTTTGTGAATTTTACCTCCAGGAGCTTGGCCAGGTTCTCACAGTGAATACTGGCTAAAACCCATGCTGTGCTTCTGCCAAGGGAGGGGAAAAGGAACCATTTTGAAATAAACCAGAGCACTTTGTTCTTCTTAACAAAGTCTGCCCTCAGGAGAAACTATTTAACCAGAGCCTAACCTGCTGGTTTTTATCACAGCCTAACTGAACCAGGGGAAGGAAAATATCCCATTCCAGCCCCCTCTAGCCTTCCACATGGAGGAAGGGAAATACCCACTCCAGCTCAGTCTAGCCATCCAGTCCCACCAGAGGGGGGCAAAAAGCAAAAACCAACAAAGAAAAATGAGAAGCACATGTGACATTCACAGTCCGTAGGTACCATCTCCCTAAAAGACTGAGACCTATTCACACAGCTATAGAACCCTTCCCCCCGACACCTTATCATCACATCACTAAAGGCCTGTTTACAGCAGCAAATTTTACTGGTGCATCATGTCTGGTTATCAAGAAAAAATGACAAGACATACTTAAGGACAAAAAACACAATTTGAAGAGACAAAGTAAGCATCATAAGAAGACTCAGAAATGGCAGCGATGCTGGAATTATCAGACCAGGAATTTAAAACAACTATGATTAAAATGCTAAGAGTTCTAATGGATAAAGTAGACATCAAGTAAGAACAGATGGACAATGTAAGTGGGGAGAAGGAAATCCTGAGAAAGAACCAAAAAGAAATGCTAGAGATCAAAAACACTGTAACAGAAATGAAGAATGTCTTTCACGGTTTTATTGGTAGACTGGACGAGGCTGAGAAGGGAATCTCTGTGCTTGAAGATATAAGGAAACCACCAAAACTGAAAAGCAAAGAGAAAAAAAGACTGGGAAAAAAAACCCAAGAATATCCAAGATCACTGAGACAACTACAAAAGTGTAACATGTGTGTAATGGGAATTCCAGAAGGAGAAGAAAGAGAGAAAGGAATAGAAGAAATATTTGAAACAATAATGACTGAGGATTTCCTCAGATTAACGTCAGACACCAAATCATAGATCTATGAAGCTCAGACAACACTGAGCAGGATATACGTTCTTCTCAAGCTCACACAGAACATTCACCAAGGTATACAACATTGTGGTCCATAAGACACACTTTAACAGATTTGAAAGAGTGGAAATCATATTGTGGTCTGCTCTCAGACCACAGTAGAATTAAACTAGAAATCAATACCAAAAGGATAGTGGGAAAATGCCAAAATATGTGGAGATTAATTAACATACTTTTAATAACACATGGGTCAAAGAACAAATCTGAAGAGAAATTCAAAAGTACTCTGAACTAAATGAAAATAAAGACAACCATTTGAAATTTGTGGGATGAAGCGAGAGCAGTACTTAGAGGGAAATTTATAGCACTGGATGCATATATTAGAAAAGAAGAAAGATCTAAAACCAATCACCTAATCTTCACCTTGGGAAAATGGAAAAAGCAGAGCAAATTAAATCCAAAGTAAGTAGAAGAAAAGAATAACAAAAATTAGAGTAGAAATCAATGAAATTGAAAACAGGAAATAAACAGAAAAAATCAATGAAACCAAAAGCTGTTTCTTTGATAAGATCAATAAAATCCATAAGCCCCTAGCCAGGCTAACTAAGAAGAAAAAAAGACAGAAGACACACATTACTCATACCAGAAATGAATGAGGGGACATCATTACAGATTCCACAGACATTAAAATGATAATAAAGGAATACTAGGAACAACTCTATGCCCACAAATTTGATAACCTACGTGAAATGGACCAATTTCTTGAAAGACATAGCATACCAAACTCACACAAGAAGAAATACATGATCCGAATAGGCCTATATCTACCAAAGAAATTATATCTTAATCAATAATTATAACCTTCCAAAACAGAAAGCATCAGAGCCTGATGGGTTTATTGGTGAATTCTACCAGACATTTTAAGAAGAAATAATATTAGTTCTCTTCAACAATTTCCAAAAAATAGAACCAGAATGACTCCTTCCTAATTTATTCTATCAGAACAGTATTACTATAACATAAAAACTAGACACAACCAGAAAACAGCAGACAAATATCTCTTATGAACACAGATGCAAAAATCTTCAACAAAATATTAGCAAATTGAATTGAACAATGTATAAAAGGAATTATGCACCAAGACCAAGTGGGATTTATTCCAGGTATGCGAGGCTGGTTCAACATTGGAAAATCAATTAATGTAATAATGCATCACAATAATAGTCTAAAGGAAAAAAATCACATCAATAGATGCAGAGAAAGCATTTGACAAAATCCAACACCCATTCATGATAAAAACTTACACTAAACTAGGAATAGAGGGGAGTTTTCTCAACTTGATAAAAGAATATATACAAAAAACCTATAGGCTAACAACATATTTAATAGTGAGAAACTCAAACCTTCCCCACTAAGATCAAGAAAAAGTATAAATGTCTCCCCACTAAGATCAAGAAAAAGCATAAATGTCTCCTCTTACTGCTGCTTTTCATCATCCTACTGGAAATCCTATCTAATGCAATAAAAACAAAAAGGAAATAAAAGAGTGGGAAGAAAGAAATAAAATTGTCTTTGTTTGTAGATGACATGATTATCTATGCAGAAAATCTGAAAGCATTGGCAAAAATAACTCCTGGAACTAATAAGTGATTTTAGCTGGGTTGTGGGATGCAAGAATAATACAAAAAAGTAAATTGCTTTCCTATACGCCATCAATGAACAAGTGGAATTTGAAGTTAAAAACACAATGCCATTTATATTAGCACTCCAAAAATGAAATATTTAGGTATAAATCTAACAACATCTGCAGAAGATCTCTATGAGGAAAAGTATAAAATGCTGATGAAGGAAATCAAAGAAGAGCTTAATAAATAGAGATATAGTCCATGTTCATGGATAGGAAGACTCAGTATCATCAAGATCTCAGTTCTTCCCAACTTGGTTTATAGTTTCAACGCAATCTCGATCAAAATCCCAGCAAGTTACTTTGTAGAGATTGACAAACTGATTCTAAAGTGTGTATGGAGAAGCAAAAGACCCAGAGTAGCCAAAATAATATTGAAGGAGAAGAACAAAGTTGATGGACTGACACTACTCAACTTTTATCCTTACCATAAAGTTACAGTAATCAAGACAGTGTGGTGTTGGTGGAAGAATAGACAAATAGATCAATGTAACAGAACAAAGAGCCCAGAAAAAGATCTCCATAAATATAGTCAACTGATCTTTGATAAAACAGCTAAGGCAATACAATGGGAAAAAGATAGTCTTTTCAACAACTGGGGCTGGGAAAACTGGACATCTACATTCAAAAAAATGAATCTAGACACAGACCTGACACCCTTCACAAAAACTAACTCGAAATGGATCACAGACCTAATCGTAGAATGCAAAAGTGTAAAACTCATAAGATATAGCATAGGAGAAGACCTGGATGACCTTTGGTATGGTGATAACTTTTTAGACACAACACCAAAGGCACAATCCATGAAAAAAAATTGATAAGCTGGACCTCATTAAAAATAAAAACTTCTGCTCTGTGAAAGACAATGTAGAGAATGAGAATACAAGCCACAGACTGGGAGAAAATTTTGCAAAAGACACATCTGATAGAAGACATCCAAAATATACAAAGAACTATTAAAACTCAACAATAAAAATACAAACGACCTGGGGCTGGCCCAGTGGCACAGCGATTAAGTTCACACATTCCACTTTGGCCACCAGGGGTTTGCCGGTTTGGATCCCGGGTGGGGACCTACACACCACTTGTCAAACCATGCTGTGGCAGACATCCCTCATATAAAGTAGAGGAAGATGGGCATGGATGTTAGCTCAGGGCCAGTCTTCCTCAGCAAAAAGAGGAATATTGACAGCAGATGTTAGCTCAAGGCTAATCTTCCTCAAAAAAACAAAACAAAAAATACAAACAAGCCAATTAAAAAATGGGGCAAAGACCTTAACAGACACCTCACAAAAGAGGATATACAGATGCAAAGAGGCACACGAAAAGATGATCCACATCACATGTCATCAGGGAAATACAAATAAAAACAACAAGGTACTACCACACGGCTATTAAAATGGCCAAAATCTGGAACACTAACAACACCAAATGCTGACAAAGATATGGAGCAACAGGAACTCTCATTCATTGCTGGTGGGAATGCAAAATGGTTCAGCCACTTAGGAAGACGGTTTGCCAGTTTCTTACAAAATTAAACATATCCTTACCATACAATCCGGCAATCATACTCCTTCGCATTTACCCAAAGGAGTTGAAAATATAGGTCCACACAAAAACTGGCACACAGATGTTTATAGCAGCTCAGAAACAACCCAGATGTCCTTCAGTAGGTGAATGGATAAATAAACTTTGCTACATTCGGACAATGGAATATTATTCATCACTAAAAAGAAATGAGATATCAAGCCACAAAAAGACACAGAGGAACCTTAAATGCATATTACTAAGAGAAAGAAGCTGATCTGAAAAGGCCACATACTGTATGATTCCCACTACATGACATTCTGGAGAAGGCAAAAATATAGAGAGAGTAAAAGGTGGTTTGCTAGGGCTTGCTAGGGGTTCAGGGAGCAGGGAGAAGGATGAATAAAATTTTAGAGCAATGAAAATTCTCTGTATGATACCCTAACAATGGATACCTGTCATTATACATTTGTCAAAACCCACAGAATGCTCAACACTAAGTGAATTGTAATGTAAACTGTGGACTCCAGGTGATGATGATGTGTCAGGGTAAGTTCATCAGTTGTAACAAATGTACCGCCATGGTGGGGGATGTTGATAATGGGAGGCTATGCTTGTGTGAGGGCAGGGGGCATATGGGAAATCTCTGTACCTTCTCCTCAATTTTGCTGTGAATTTAAAACCGCTCTAAAAAGTGAAGTCTATTAAAAATAATAAAAAATGGGTCCAAATTACATTTGTAAGAGAACTAGGCAGGAATGTGACAAGAGAAAAAGTAGTTTATTGGTCAAATTAGAAAAGGAATGTATTAAAATTTAAGAAGAGAGAAGAGAAGTCCGTAGCCAGGCCTGAGTGCATGGTTTTACAATCTCAGAGAAAGGGAGCATAGAGAATATATGAACCCACGAAATAGGGGCCCCTGCGTCTGTCACAGGGCTAACAAAGCAGGAGAGGGTTCTTACCACGTTCGTGTACATTCTACTATAAAGCTACACTGACCTAGAAGGCGTTCGGATAATATAAGTCAGACAGAATAAAGCTAAGTGGGCTAATAATAGTTCATCTAATCTTATCTCAAACACCAAAGATTGTTTACATATCTAGAACTATATTAGAAAAAATTTGAGATTTCTATCTGGGCTTCTCTGCTTTTAATTGAACTTCTGATTTCTGCTAACATCACAAAATATTTCAAAACAAGTCAGTTTAAGAATGATTTCCCCTTACTACTTACGTATGAGGCAAATACGAATGTTCAATTTAATCTGCATAGTATAATCAGTCATCAGTGTCAGCATTTGTGCTTCTCAGGTTGTGTAGAATAAATTCTCAAATCGAGTCCATTCAACCATAGTAACTGACACCAATTAGAGTTGAAGAAAAACGTGGACCTTGTTTGCTGTAAACATTGAACCAGTGATAAACCCCATGAAAACAATGAGATTGAGCCATTCTGCTCTAGAAGCATTGCGGCTGTGAGCCATTTCTTGTGCAGTTTGCGCAAGCATTAATTATGGCTTTCCTATTTAATATCTCTTAAAGTCATTTGCAAAAAACCTAAGTTAAAAGATGTCAACATAAATTAACTGTTCAAAAATATTATATATAGCTATATGTAAGATCTATGAGGGGAGCTCTCAGCATTCACAAGGGGGCCAATAGTTTTTATATGTCATAGTCAGTGGTACTAAGGGTTTGGTAATGATGAGTACCTAGTCCTACTGCAAGTGGCTATATTACTGCCAGCTTGCTCTCTTTTCTCCTTTTTCTTTCCTTCCATTTCCATCCCAGTGGCCTAATTCAGTCAGGCCTCCCTATGCTAACATGCCAAAATAAAATTTTGACTTTCTGCATTCATGCAACTAAAAACTATGCATAAAACCAGACATATCAGCATACAATATTTTGTGTTAATAATATGTGTACACTAATGCAAACCATTACCACATAATATATTCTTGGACATCTAAAAGTTTATCTCCCCTTACGTTGTATATCGTAGGGCAGAGACCCCAGCACATTGGCTATAGGTAATGATGTTTTATTTCTGTAGTATATCCTTTTTCCTTATCTTCTGAAAATAGTAAACTGTCTCTCTTACAGATCTAGTTTGCTGTAAACCAAACATCATTTGCTCTTACCAACTTCTTTCTATACTAATAAATGCTTACATAAGCCCTCTTGACACGTATACACATTCTGCTTATTATAGCAAGCCCAGCTAATCCCCACCATTTTCCCTTCTGCTCTTCATCCCAGGAATCTGGTAAGCAGTTTTATTTGTAGCCTTATCTTTCAGTCAAGCTTTCAGAGTCATCTCGCCTTGCTCTTTCTCAAATGTGTGAGTGTGACACAAATGTCAAGTATAATTTCAATGTCCTCCATCTAGGATTCTTTGTTCGTTCTTTTTGAATACCGGGTTCAGCCCACTCATTAGTCATTCTTTTTCTGCAACTAGAAACAAAATTGTTGGCACTCTGTGTAATGACAGCCCTGTGATATTCTCCAGTACAAGTTTAGGAAGAATTTTTTTGAAATGGTCTATGACTAATGATAATGCAGTCATGCACTGCATAATGACATTTTGGTCAGCGACGGACCACATATACCATGTTGGTCCCATAAGACTAGTACCATAGAGCCTAGGTGTATAGTAGGCTATACCATCTAGGTTTGTGTAAGTGCACTCTATGATGTTCGCACAATGATGCAATCGCCTCAGAACGTGTCCCTGCCGTTAAGCGACACACGACTGTAGTTTAAACTACTGAACAGAAAGAGAGTCCTAACTCGCACCAAGATTCTCTGGGACACTTATGGCCCCAGTTATTGAACATTTTGTATCTTCAAGTGTCACTCTTACTACCTTAGAGGGAATTAATCCCATAAAAAAATGACCTACTTGTCTGGTCCAAGAGTGGGACACAGGAGCCTCCTAAACTCACCTCTTCAGGGACACAGTGAATCTACGTCTACACTCAGAGCAATTCCGTCTGAAAGAAATCCAGAAACAAGCTAACTGACTCTTACCCATTGCGTGAATGAGAAAATACCACGTCACCCACATTGAAACGGGGAGGCAAGGCTGAGACACACTCTCCCTAAACCCCACCACCAGCACAGTGCCATACAATCAGGAGGGAACTCCCAACTCCCAGCTTCTCCCCAGGAGTGAAGGGTTGGAACCCCACATCTAGTGCCCCAAAGTTGGAGACTCCCACCTGAGAGAAAGGCACCCAAAACACCTAGCTCTGAAAGCCAAAGGGGCGTGTGTCCATGAGACCACAGGAATATAGCAAAGAAACCGTTCTTAATGGGCTCACAGGGACTCACCGTGGCTCTTCGTCCAGGGCTTAGTGCAGAGCGAGTTCAACTCCCAGTCTTTGCCTCAGAGGGGCTCATCTGCATGCTTTAAAAGCTGCTGCCCTAGGGCCAGGCTTCTCAGTTAGCACACGTCGAGGGGCAGGCTGCAATCTTCCCCAGAGTCTCAGGAAACCAGCAGAATCCACCTGGGCTTCTCAAGCAAGCCTGCTCCAAACAGCCGATACCTCTCTGGAAGGAGCTTCAACAACACTCATACAACTCAAGAACAATAAAACCAACCCAATTTAAAAATGGGCAAGGACCCGAATAGGCATTTTTCCCAGGAAGACAAATGGAAGACCAAGTAGTACAGGAAAGTGCTCAACATCACTAATTCTCGGGAAATGGAAATCAAAACCACCATGAGATATCACCTCACACCTGTTAGGATGTCTATCATCAAAAAGCTAAGAGGGTCTGGCCCAGTGGCCCAGTGGTTAAGTTCGCACATTCCGCTTCGGCAGCCAGGGTTCACAGTTCAGATCCCAGGAGTGGACATGGCACAGCTTGGGAAGCCATGCTGTGGTAGGAGTCCCATATATAAAGTGGAGGAAGATGGGCATGGATGTTAGCTCAGGGTCAGTCTTCCTTAGCAAAAAGAGGAGGATTGGCAGCAGATGTTAGCTCAGGGCTAATCTTCCTCAAAAAAAGAAAAAAAAAGCTAAGAGATGAGGCAGCTGGTGGCAGAGTGGTTACATTCGCGTGCTGTGCTTTGGTGGCCCAAGGTTTGCTGGTTCTGTTCCTGGCAAGGACATATGCACTATTTATCAAGCCATGCTGAGGCAGCTTCCCAAGTATAGAGTAGAGGAAGACAGACACAGATGTTAGCTCCAGGCCACTCTTCCTCAAAAAAAAAAAAAAAAATAACAGTAGTAAGAGATAAGTGTCGGTGAGGATATGAAGAAAAGGGAATGCTTGGATGCTGTTTGTGGGAATGTAAACTCGCACAACCACTATGGAAAACATTGCATTGTATAGCTGCAATTTGCTAAGAGAGTAGAACTTACTGTTCCCACCTAAAAGAAAAAAAAGATAAATACATGAAATGATGGATGTGTTAATTCAATTGCATGAATCCTTTCACAACGTACATGTATATTAAAACAGCACTTTGACATTTCAAATTTTATTTATCAATTATAGCTGAATAAAGCTGAAAAAAAATTGAATGGCACATGAATCCAAGCCACAGAGATACGTTCTTATTAGGGTCCTTTTCCCTCTATTATAAAGGACAAAGCAGCATTTTTCAACAGAGTTATTTATGATTTTTAGGTTTGCTCCAATATTTTAAAATCAAATATTTATACAGAGCTTCATGGCAAATTCATTGCCAGATTTATTTATCTTTTTGTTGACAATATAATTTAAAACTGCAATGTAATAAGTATGTATTTTGTACTAAGCATGCTCAGATTAACCTACTTTACAGGTAAGAAATCGAGCTCAAAGCAGTTAAGGAAGCTAGTGGGCAGTATATAAGAACACTAGTGGGTTCTAGTCTCCATCTGATTTCAGGTTTGTTTGAGTCTTAACGTAAGTTTTCTTAATGACTATAATACATTAGGAGCAGAATAAATGGTGATGGTAGTTTAAAATGTCTAAGAAAAAAACCCGGAAATACTGTTTCTACACTGCAATCCTCGGAGCAATAAAGTGTAAAAAATGCATGATGTGAGAGAAGAGCCTACAGCATCACGCTAGGCTTTACTCTGTTGTAGCATGGAGTTATCTGGGGTACAGGAGGAGCTCTCCACAAAACTCTGCCCTGGATAGAAAGGAATGCCTCTAGTCTAACTCAACTGTGTTTTATTATTAAATTATGCCAAACTATGAATGCATTACTAAAAGGATTACTTAATGCTTTACCTTTAAGGAGAACCCTTATACCCATCTAATAACTTCAGGGATGCTGTAAATAGCTTGAGAAGGGTTTGAGGTACTAAGGTTCTCCTAATGTCAATACCAGATATGAAAAAAATTAAAGGTTATGCAGAAGGCACATTAGGTTTAGACAATTATACTAAAGAGAGAATACCTTTAAAAAGTGAACATATTATTTTGAAAGAGTAGGCAGTTTTTTCCAAACATCTCTCAAATCATTGAATATTCAGTTCAATTCAGTTACCAATTTGGAAGGCGGAAAGGGCTCTGATACTCACCTTCTAACTGACACACTAATCCTGTGATTGTCCTCATTGCTTTCATGTAGACAGTGATAAGGAATTTTAAAGGTGTCAAAGATAGAAATCTTCTTTCCATTTCCTTAAGAAAGTGATGTAATTCACTCAAGCCAACAATCACAGCATATCGGCTATCTGCAGTGGTGGCTATTGCAAGGGCTACAAAGCTGAGCATGAATAGCTAATGCTTTAGTAAGAGATATTTGAAAGGTACCTGCATAACCAAAGCACAGGATTGCCGTAAAAGAAGAAATCGAATCCTGGGAAGGAAGAGAGCAGGTCCAGTTTTATAGCGGTAAGATAGGATTTTAGAAAGTGAAATGACATTTGATGAGGGCATAGTGCCTTTAGTAATATTTCAACAGAGAACAAAGTGTCAGGAAGAGGGATGGCATCTAGGAAGCAAACAAGAAGGTAGGACTTGGGGATGTCTGAGCTCTCAAGTTCAGTTCAAAGAAGACTTTACAATTGTGTGTTTCTTTATAGCCTTCTGGTACGGTTTAATGAGCAATATAAACATATTTATTCAAATAAATTATTACACTCATCCTGATAAGAGTGAAGTCACATATCCACTATGAACTGAACAAGAGGAAAAAGATGGTACTAATCACTTATCATTTGGGAGCTTAAAATAAAAGTTAAAAGGTTTAAAGAAAAAATAATTGATTAGCTCATATTACTGGAGCTCGGTAATGGCTGGATGCAAAAGCTCAAGCAATATCATTGGACTCTTTCCCCTCTCTGTTTCTCAAACAGTCTTTCTTTATATGGTGGGCTTAATTAGGCCATATCCTCCAGCTTGTCGAGCACAAGAAAAGAGAGTACTTTCCCCAACAACTCAGGAAAAATCTCCCACAAAAGTCTCTGATTGATCAGTTTGCATCACATGCACACCTTGGCCAATGTGATTGTAATTGGTTAGCCATAAAGCAACATATCTTTATAAATGGTTAAAATTTATGACAATTTCACCCATACTATCCCGTTTGAGTCCAACAATTCATTGTCTAAAGCCAGCTATTATTATTACATTTATTCTACTGTGGGAAAAGTTGAGGCTGAAAATGATGATGGACATCATGGATGATAGAATTTGTCTGAGATTTTCAAATTCCAGCAGTGAGCAGAACTGATTATTTTGGAGTACCTATGTGAGAAGACTGGAAGATGCTGAGGAACTAGTGAGATAGACCAGTGAGGTAAAAAGAACATTCTAGAGCCATTCTAGAAGCACAGGGGCAAACAACTTCAAGACAGGAAAAGTGATAAAATGCTGCACAATAACTGAAGAATAAAGCTGAAGAAAAGGACACCAGATTTTGAACATTTATGTGAGGGAAGGAAATTGTCCTGCACTGAAGACCTGGTAAGGAAGATCTGACATCTTGGAAACTGACTTTTTGTAGCCTAAGAACGACACCAAGAAAAGCACGAGAACTATAGCTAAAAAGAGTAGCCGGAACGAGGAACACGGGAAATTTTGTTTTGCTTTTAAGGGAGCAGAGATCAATTTTCATAATATGTGAGCAATGAAAATAAAGATGAAATGTATTGAAAATATTTTTAGAAATTAAAGTGTTGTTAGAAAAAATATATATTAATTCAAGCTCATTTGAATACTACGTTCAATTCAGTGTAAAAATTCTGACAAGCTTGTTAAAAATCTATCTCATTACTGGATATTTGACTTTCCCCATCCTGTGACAAACCACTAACCAGAAACGGATTCAGTCTCCTATGCTCTGAGGTCTGAAGAGCAGTGACCATGTCTCCATCTAGTATCATTTTCTGATCGTAATGGAACAAATAGCTGTTAGAGGTTATCAAGGGTACTTTCGTTACCTTTACTAAACTGTCACAAGCTTGGCTATCTTAGCGGCTTTGGTCAATAGTCTGTCTTCTCTTGAATTGCCCAGCAGTATTTCTGGTGTCAGTCTGAGGCATTCGCCTAAGATTTCTAGACTCCAACGCTTTAACTAGACCTTTGACTCTTTTTTTAAGTCTCTGACAGGTGCTGAGCACTCTTAATTAGTTCGAGTCTTTGGGAAGAATAAACGCACAGTGAAATAAGTTGATGGCTGCATTTAGCTAACTGTCTTTTTTGCTTTCCTTAGTTATGGCTTTGGGTTCATAATAGAAGTATATTTGACTTCATATTGCTTTTTTATAAATGTTTTTTCCTTGCATAGTCAATGAGATTTTGCCAATAAAATGCTTATTGGAAGCATTTTATTCTTGTGTAATTCTGAGAGATGGCACAAGCTTAAAAATATTAACCTCTCAAGAAACGGGAACCCAATTCCGGATACAACTTTTGTATTTCCTGCTTGTACTATTTTTGGATGTGTCATTTTTTAAAGGCACTGACTACAAGCACCCACTTAGGGGGGCCCACTGAAAAATTAATGAGATAGTGGAAAGAGCAACCACTGGTGCTACAGGCCACAGAATCTTCATTGAGTTCCTTAATTTGTTAAACAAATAGTGATATAATGAAGTAAATCAATGATTTCATACATTTATAGAACCCAGAACTTATTTTTTCTCAACAAAATCTTACAGACATCACCAGTCAGATGTTAACCACACATGAAGTCCTTTTTTAAAGAGACAGAAGAAGCCCGCAGTCCTGCCTGACTATCCCTCATAGTTCAAAAACCACTGAACTGGGCAGATGATATCTATGATAAGTCTTATCTCTGAACTCGTGCAATATGCTAACAATGCTGATCTTGGGTTTTAAGGAGGTGTTGAGGCAGAAGGAAGGAATATATGGTTTGAGCGGGTCTAATATATTCAAGGCTTTATTCTGTTCAGCAAAGTAGCA
Source organism: Equus przewalskii (assembly GCF_037783145.1). Taxonomy (NCBI): domain Eukaryota; kingdom Metazoa; phylum Chordata; class Mammalia; order Perissodactyla; family Equidae; genus Equus; species Equus przewalskii. The sequence goes on from NC_091849.1 coordinate 56,183,399, forward strand.
ATTGATATATTATTGATAATCTTAAAAATTTAGAGGGTGCTCATTTGGAGAAATATTCTTCACTCTCTTTTTAGAAGTATAGGAATAACATCTGGGCTGGGCGGAGGCAAAGATTACTCTGTGAGTGTAGAGACAGCGATACTACAACCTCAGGGATGTACAAAGATGCATCTCTAGATGAGATGAAAATTTGTTGGAATTTCAGATGGCCGTCTGAAAGCTTTTTTCTCTTGAGGAATTCTCGTTGGCCCTGGGGTGGCCTAAGAGCTAAAAAAGAGAAGCAGCTAGCATGGCAACTGGAGTAATAAGTGGGGCAGCCTTTGAAATTGAAATGTCCTCAGATAGCATTTAGAGAAAACATGTTTGTATTCTGATGAAAATAGCTACTTTTAAGCTGTTAACAGGGGCATTTCTAGACTTATGTCAGATAGACACTTTTCCAAATCAGACTTATGTTAGATAGACACTTTTCCAAATCAGCCAATCTAAACATCACGCCTTTTACCATTCTTTCTCCTATTACCCTGGGTTTTCATTCAAAGAACTTATCACAATTTTCAGTATGTATTTTTTGAGCTTATATATTCAATGTCTCTTTACCCCACTCTTTGGTTCCCCCAGTACAGAACAGTGAGAAGTGTTTGATAATTTCTTTTGAGTAAATGAATAAATGAGTGAATAATGGTGAGTGTCTAGGAAAAGCTACAGAGCTGTAGAAAGTGTGAAGGAGAAAGAAAGAGGGGTGGAGGGGGTTACGAATAGACCTACCAGCAGAGAACAAAGGTCAATATGTCCACCTACTTTCCACTTACAAATTGACAACCTTGTTTAATTCAACCTTTCCTCTGGAGCAGGAATTTTTTCATGTGAGCATATTACAACAGACTTGAAGATCCATGGCATGTAATTAACTATCACTTCTGCTCGGTCACAAATTTGAGACACACATGGAAGGGTTGGAGAGAAGGAACAAGATTTTTCTTTTAACTTTCATGAGTAGACTAGGCAAGTGCTCTGTCTACACTATATGAAGGCTTGTTTTTCTCCACTTGTTGGTAGACAAGCATTTCAACTTTCATACTATTTTTGTCCATTTTATAAAGATAAGCCCAATGAAAACATAACTCTCTAGAAATATGACTCAAGAGAAATCCATTTAAATATGTTTATAAGTGACTTTTTCTGTATAGGATTATTAAAGATTTAATGGGAATCCACAAACTCTTTTCAATTATAGTTTACTTCGCGAGGAAAAATACCCACTAGAGTGCTATTCAGGAATTTGAGAATTCCCAGTTAATACACCTGCTTCATAAATGTTGATGATCTACTGAACAATTTCAGAATTCAAGTTTCTCAAGATACACTGAAATAATGTGCAAGTAAATATCATTAGGGGCTATGTGTACATGTGTATAGGAGACATACAGCATGCATGTATAGGAGAGAGAGGTATTTCTTTACAATGGAATCCCAGATTTCTTTCTTTGTTTCAAAACCTGAACTTTCTAGTTGCCTTTACAACTTCTGTGGTTCATACTCAGTTTCCAAAGCAATTTAGGAAATGTTCATGCTGGAAAAATATTCAATAGGGAAAGAAAATTTTGAGGACAGAAAAATACATCTAACAATGTGCCCTGCAGCCTGCTGTATAATTGCTTTAAAAACCAGGGAATGGAAAACAGTTAAAGTGTTCAACCGCCATACATCTTAAAAGGATTAAAAGTTATCATCTTTCAGCCCCGCACAGGGCGGTTTGTTTCAGCATGGCACTCTGCCACATGGTGATGTATCTGCCTGCAGAGATCATGCTGAGGTGGTATGAGACCCAGTTCTGCTCTGGATTTTCCCTAAAGGCAGACACAATGGCTACAACAATTGTGATAAATTGTGTGGCACTCTGTTCAACAGCAAGAGATTCCCTCCAATTTTGTAACAGTTTGAAGCGGGTTGTCCATGCTGGGTTTTTCTTACTTGTTTGATTTTTTTAGTTTTTCAATTATGTTATAAAAAGAAAATACTGGTACCAAGATTTAACATTGTAAATGCTGATAACAAACATTTGTCCAGTGACCTTTAAAAATTTTTACCAAAACATTTGAAGCTTTAAATCACTGATCAGTTAAGGCAATAGATAACTATTTTCCTATTTAAGTAGAAATTGAACTTCGAATATGTCTATTTCTTAGTGAGACATAAGATGTTTGACTACCTCAGTTCATTTTAGATCACCAAAAATATTGAGTGTCTTCTGTGTGCCAGATAATGTACTAATTATCGAAGAAACAAAAATGAATATGACACATTCCTAGTTGTGAAGGAGTTCCAAATCTAGATGGTCTTCCTGTGAATTCAACATGATCACATGATGTGCTGCTGTTTTTAGGCAATGCTCATGAGTGAACCCAGACTTCATCAATTTTTTCCACCCTCTATTCTAACACTCTCTGCTATATTTATGCAATAGAAGACCGTCACAACGTCATGACATCCAAGGACAATTTTTGCATCTGAATATGGATCAAAGTGGAAAAAATATGAGAATGATCAGTGTACACATTCAAGTGAGGATAACATGTATTTCAATAATCCAGATTTATTAGACTGAATATGTGTTTCTAAAACTCAGAAGAATTATGCAAAATGAACATATCTGTATATAACCATTATAGCTAAACACATAAAGACAAAATAATCTGATACCACAGAGTAGGAATTCTCTTCCCATACAGGCAACGAGGGAAACAGGATAATTAACATTCTGAAAACTGCAGTCAAAGGAGATTTGCAAGGCTATTGAGGTCAGAAGTGATAGAAGGAGTTCTCTATAAAATGGCCAGTACCAGACTTTATGACAAACTGGGCAGTGTGACTTTTCACCTGCATATCCAAGGAAGCCAAAGCGTCACAAAGAAAAATTCTCAGAAAGAAATATTCTCATAAAGGTGATTTTTTTTCTGTCTTAATACTCCCTTTGTTGGCACTTTCATCCTATACTGAGGGTCGAGTTCTCAAATTTAGGATGCACATCTAGCACCACTCTTCCAGATAAGCTTTGGAAATCTGACATAGACTTTCAGAAGTTTAAACTTACTCTGTCAAAAACTCAATTCATTATCTCTCCTTTCTTTTCATAGCACCAATATTTTTCCAATGACTCAAATTCACAATTAGTCATTCTTCTCCTTTGTTTCGTAATATAATACTTTGCAAAATTAATTTTCAGACTCTCCTCCTTTTCTCTGTTACTCTTGCCTCCATCTTCTTTCAGATTCTGTCGAGAATTGAAAACATAATGTTGTGGAAAAACCATAGGTTTGCAGACAGATAAACTTTGTTTTGAATCTAATTCCTTTTCTGTTATATGATTATGTAAAATAATTTAATCTCTCCAGGCATCAATTTTATCACCTTTAATATGTACAAAGTGCAGCATAGTAGTAAAGAAAGGATCTTCTTGGATAGATGTGTCATCATCTCATTAGTCCATGAGTTAATTTACTTATTCTCACCAAACTGTATCAAGGGCCTACTTAAACTAGAAACAATGTTAGGCACTGGAATTGTCCCACCTGGGGGCATATTGATGCCATTAACTGGAATGGGGATCATTGGAAGATGCCTAGATTGGTGGTGGCATAAATCAGGGGAGCAAAGAGGAGAAATGTATTTATATAAGGCATTTGCCTACAAGAGGTAGAATACAGTGGACAAAAAAGAATGATATAGCATCAGTCGTAATGAACCCTAGCATTTCATAGATAGAAAAAAGTAAATCTGCAAAGAAAATATTTCAAGGAAGGTATAAATAAACTGAGCCAATTATTGCTGAGAGGTGCTATAAGAGGGATATGGAAGAAAGGTCCATTGGATTTAGACTCATGTACATGATTACCAACGTTAGTGAAAGTTATTTTGGGAGATGAAATATAAAATTAGAGTATTTGGCAGATTCTGCTATGTGTTCCCCAATATCCATTCTCGTTTTTTCCAGCAAGTAATAGAATCTCCAATTTTTAGCTGTGCACGTGGCCTCCAAAATTAAGCCAACATTTCTCAGCTACCATCACAGCTAAATGTGGTCCTGTTGTTAATTTATAGATTTTGTAACACAACTTCCTAGGAAGGCTCTTCCTTTTTCCTTTTCCTTTGCCCAGTGACTGGAATGTTGACATGATGGTAAGTCATCTTTGACTTCACAGATAAGGGCAAGTCTTTATGGCTATCAGAGCAACAAGAAAGAAGGAACGTGGATTTAGAAAACTTAGAAGGGTGCTGCCACAACAACTCCAACTTTTATAAGAGAAAGATTATTCACCTTTGTTTAGTCTTTTGTTAATTTGCGGTCTCTGTTGTAGCAGCTTGACTTATAGCCATACTAGCACACAGCAAATAATGTAATGAGAGCGAGTTGCAAAAATAGAGACAGCATGCATAGAAAACTGTTTTTCACAACATTGGCTAAGAAGGGGAAGAGAAAGCTACAAAGCAGCCGGAGAAGAATGAAGAGAAGAATGACCATAGTGTGTTTGTTTCTAACAGTAAAGATTTGAATACATCTAAAATCCAATGGGAAGAATCCAAGTGACAGGTAGAGGTGGAATATAAAACGGGAAAGGGGTCTCCAATAATGTTAGACTATTGAAGAAGAAGGGGTACATTGGGTTTTCAGTACATTCCATAGTAAATATTTTTCCTGTAACAGGAAGAAAGGAGAACAGGGTGTTTAAAGATAGAGATAATTTTGTGTGCTTGCACTGGAAAGCTCGTGAGCCGTTTGTTATATATCTTCTATAAAGCAAGACTTGAGGATTTCATGGAAAGAGGGAAGGCTTGAGATTTAAGAAGATGATAGAATTTTTAGGGGTGTGTGTATGTACACACGTGCCAATTATGAGGATGAGTTAAAGGAAAAGGATAGAATAGAATTGGCAATTTGATCCCCTTTGAAATTATGGGTCCTGAATTTATAATTGAACTTATTTGACTTTCTCCAGCAGTGCTTGCCTGCAAGCAGAGGGAAACTGGATAGAGGGGTTAGGCTTCAATGAATGTTGCCTTATCAGTGTGATGAAAAGACGGCAGAGAAAGTAAATTTACTACTTTGATTATCAGATGTACTACTTTGCTATTCTGATGGTACCCGTGTTCAGGCTCAGACATGATGACCTTCCTGCTCTAGGTAGAGGCCCTGGAAAACCTGTCTGATCCTGGAATGGCGAAAATGCAGATATTTAAGAGACTGATCAAGAGCCCCGTATCTCCTCCATTCTTTGCACATCTTCCTTTCCTTTTCTCCACATAGGATACATGGTACGATTGTTTTTTTTACTGTAATGATGAATTCAAGAAAATCAGATAGAAGGTGGCAAGAGTTCAATGTCCGTTTTTTGAATGATGAATGAATGTAAACCCACTTCACCTAATCTCCACTGCTTTGACTTTGTTTACCTAGATTTGAGCGCTACGTGCCACAAAACATAACTGTAATGGAAACAGGCAGATTTGCTTGCTTCTCTCTCTTTTTTTTTTCTTTTTTTTTTTCTGTCAGGAAGATTGTCACTGAGCTAACTTCCTTTCTTTTCTGTGGGATGCCACCACAGCGTCACTTGACAAGCAGTGCTAGGTCTGTGCCCCAGATCGGGACTTGCAAACCCCAGGCCACTGAAGCAGAGTCAACACATTTAACCACTACACCACTGGGCAGGCCCTGGAAACACGTAGATTTAAATAAGCAATAAAAGATTTTGGCATTATGATTTCTCTAGAGAAAACACACATGTGTTCCTGATCTATTTCATTATAGTGTCCCTCAGAATCGTCACTGAGGTTTTTCACCCATCTGTATTCAGTATAACTGATCAAACTGTATTTGGTGAATGTATTTTCTATGCTTCACTCAATATATTTGTATTCAGATAGTCTGAATCCACCAGTGTTTGTTCCTACCTCGTAATTAAAGTAAGGATTCCACTTGATCGTGATCAGTTAGAAGTTAAGCCTGCAGATCTTTGTCAACTTGCATTTAAGTGCCAGCTCTGTTCTTTCCTTTGGGAGTCGCCTACTCCCTGGCATTTCCATCAGCGGTGGCATTTCCTTTGCAATGAGTCTCTGGTGTAACTTGGCTGCATATGTTTCTTTATGTTGTCCCAGCAACTGACACCAAAAAAAAATATCTTGAATGTAACCTCTAATTGCCATTCAATCTATCTTCCTTTTTTTTTGTATTCCTAGACGTTTTCTCCCAAAGGAAATATGTTTTCTCTGAGCTACCTGAATGTGTTTTTTAGGATTCCAAGGGATTACAACATTTGTACAAAAATAAAATGAAACATAGAAGAATGCCAATTGAAATTTCATATTTCAAAAATGTATACACAGGGCTCTAAAAACATCCATGGGTGTAAGCACTCAACAGGATAATAAAATTAATTATAAATCCTCTGTGAGCACCAGGAGCCCTGTTAACTCTTTCAAAACCAGTATGCAGGATTCCCGACTTTTAAGTGCCAAAGCCATTGCAGAATTTGATCCCCACCCCCAGAGATTTTAGATCATGAAAAACAATTTTGAGAAGCAATAATCAGAAAACAATGCTTACAACACATTTTGCGTGCTTGTGGGCAGAGGGAGACCAAAGAGATGGGAGGTGCGGAACGAGGGCCGGGAAGCCCTAAGCCAGCTTCCCCTCGTAGAGGGAGCTCTCCTGGTTGTGTTGACTCTGGCCTCTGGATTTCAGTTGCTTTGATTGCCTCTCAGGATCTCATCTACATGAACATCTATTTTATGTGATGATTATCACCCTGGAAGTTGCAAACTACTATAAAATCATTGTCTCCTCAATGTTCTGTATTACTTTCAAGAGGTTGTATTATTTTAATAAACACAATCCAAACTCTGACATTGGAAGTTCCTGTCTTACTCTAATGTTGTACACACAAGAGGACCAAGAGTAAGTCAGGAAAATTGGAGGGATAGGAGAAAAGAAAGAAGGAAAAAGTCAGAAGAAGTGACCGAGAGTGGACTGCAGAAAAATCAAAGGGAATAAATGGAAAGAAATGTGTAGAAAAATATGGGAAATAACAATCACTAGCAGCTAATAGAGTGAACGAATGAACGAGCACCATTCTCCCATGCCTAATTGGTCTTCACTTATGAATGCTTACTGAAATCAGATTTCTTACCTCGGGGCTATTCTTTCCTGAGCTTATAGCTACAGCAACGGTCCAAGAAGTGTTTAAGTGTTGCAATGTCATCAGATATGCCTATTTATGTGGACTCTGTAGTTACAGGAATTGGGGGCACTGAGTTTACACTATTTAGACAATTAGAATATATCACCCTTATGATTACCAAATATTCTCCCTTAAACCCCATGCCCATTTTTCAGCTGTGCCAGTTTGGGATAAAGTGTAATCATGGGTAAAACCAGAAGTACTTGGTCTGAGGAGCTGGGAAATGAAAAGTTTACCTTTTGGTATATATATATATATATATATTGGATAAAGATAAATTGGATATGTATAAATGCATATTCATATATAAACAAATATATATATATGAATTGAGGTGTGAGAATTAAATACACAAGCAAATTCAATTTGGGGCCCCTTTTTATAGTGTTTAGTCTAGATTCCCCCTTCATTCCAGCTGGCTTATCTTTACTAACATGTGAAAATCTCCCGCCAGATTCCATTGTAATAAAATGTTAGCACAATCACTGCTAATGTCCATGCTTATTTCTTTTATTTCTCCGGAATCTCAGAAAACACATCAGGTCTCAAAAACTATTTTATTGCTCATTGATTAGAATTTTAAGAATTCAATAGCAGTTTATACTATTATTATATGCTTTATATGATTAGCATTATATGTGTAACCTATTCTCTGTCGAAAAGAGAATCTTGAAGAATAAGGAGAAAAGATCTTTAAAAATAAATATAAATAAAAACTAAAATTTTTTATTGATTCACAACTACTTTTCTTTTTTACTATAAATGTCAATGCAAGCAGTCCTTGTTTTGCACAGCAGTGTATCACATTAAAAATGATTGTGCAGGGGCCAGCCCGGTGGCACAGCAGTTAAGTTCGCCAGTCCGGATCCCGGGTGTGGACATGGCACCGCTTGGCACGCCATGCTGTGGAAGGCATCCCACATATGAAGTAGAGGAAGATGGGCAGGGATATTAGCTTAGGGCTAATCTTCCCCCAAAAGTAAATAAATAAAAAATAATTGTGCAGATGAAGGAGTCCAAAGTAATCTTAATAGCAAATGGGAAATTTGTGATTCTTCCGTTACCTTTAAGGATTTTTGGCAAAAAATTAAAACATGTTAGTTATAAACGTTTACAGAAATGAAAAGAATAGTAAAATTACTTTTTATTTCATAGGCTGTAATTTGAAACATTAAGAATATTGAGAATTAAGGTGTTTTATATCTTTGTAAAAGATATGTAAATAGTAGTTTGAACAGTGTTTGGATCCTTCTTTTATATAACTTACAAAATGGAGTGAGCATCCTTTCTATGTCTTGAGAAAGGCCATGTCCTTTCTGTGACTGGATCCACTTCCAACACTTCATCCTCTGTTCTTTCAATGCTGTGAAATACCTCTGAGAACTGACTCAATGTCAAGTTTTTGTCCACATAACTTCTGGAGTATCTTCATGTTTTTCATCACAACCATTTTCTGCCATCATTTGTGCCAATAATTTCACCTTCACTAAGTTCCTCTGGATGCGTGTCTAGCATGTCTCAAACAGCTGCAGTGTCAACACTTCTATGATCAGCTATTTCTTCAAGTCTGTTTATGTCTGGTTTGAATTCTGCAAAGTTATTTGCAAAGTGTAGTGAAAGTTTCTGCCATACTGTAGGCATATTACACTGTTACTTCCTGCCATCATGCTCAAATGTTTTCCATTGCCTGCTTTCAGTCATATTTTTTCAAAAACTTATCTAAAGAAATTGCATGATCTTTCATTGTAGCATCAATAGCCCTGTTATAATAATAGTATTCATAAGTTTAAATAACTCCTTGGTTCATTAGCTGGATTGATAAAGTTGCATTTGGGGGTGAAAATGAAATATTCACATTTTCATTCAAGTCCCAAAGAGAATCAGGGTGACCTGGAGCATTATCCAACAGAAGCGGTACTTGAAAAGTTAAATTATTTGCCTATAGAATCTCTCCACCTCTAGAAGATGAGCAATGCAACTACATGCTTTGCTGTCTGTGTATGAGCTGAATAACAGATGCATAGTGATCTATCACCGACAGTCTCTGAGAGAAACCATGGGATTGGTCACTGATCATAATGCACATTTGTATTTAGGTAGTGATTTGTAGACTGAAGAACTAGAAGCAAAATCTATACATTTTCTAATTACTCACAGTTAATATACTGTGTCAACAGAAATTTGAATTGTGTTGTTGGGGGTGCATATTGAACCACCATTGGCATATATGAATGTGCATATTGCACCATCCAAAGTGAGGATTGTCATCTTATTTCTAAAATTAAATAACTACTTCTAAAGTTAAATAACTCACTAAGTGTTGAAGCTATTTTCCTAATAATATTGTTGAAACAAGTATGGTTTGACATTTTTTTCCAAGCTGAAGGACCTGGAATAACAAATAGTTTGCTGAGCAATAAATAGTGAGCTCCTGGAGGTCAGTAACCATAAGTCACTCAGCAATTCTCACATAACCTAATTGCCCATGTGTGGTAGATTCTTATTATGAATTAAAGGACGAATGAATGAATAAACAAATGAATGAATGAATGAATGGGGAGACTCCCTTCCTATATGTATAATATATCCAATAAAAATATGTTTGATTTGCTAAAATTAAGAAATATAATCTTTCATCTTTATGTCAAATTATAGACATAAAATCTGTAATCACATTCATGTTATGGAACTTACAAGATTTGATAGAATCACAATAAATATAGTGAAATTCATTCTTTTCCTTTGAATATTTCCGAGAAAAAAAACAGAAGACATGTTCATGTTCTTTCCTTATTTCTTAGAATGTGAGCAGAACAGCTCTTCTCATACTCTGTCTTTCTGAGGAGTTTTTCTAGGAAATAAATGTCCTCTATGTCTGAGAAAAGCCACTTGTATCTGTACCTCCATTTTTGATTCCTGCAAGCTCAGTTAAGCTTTTATGATTCTTTTCTCTAGTCAATTGTATAAATCAATAGCAGTCTGCATGTGTTTATTCTAACACTACACATTTTTGGTTTAGTGGTTGAAATTCATTTCTTGCTTCTCTAAAAATAAAAAACCTATATTGAGATTTCATTGTCCTTATGCATCTCACTTTGAAAATGACAAATGACAATATCTAATCAACAAAATCAGACAAATGAAAAGTAATGAAATAGAAATCCAGGAAATCAGAACAACATGGTGGATGGAATCTGTCTCCTAAGGAGAATGTGAGTTATACTTGATTGTGTATACTATAGACGGGTGTGTGAAGATAGCATTTCACGTTAAATAAGCAGCAATCTGCTTAATTCTGCATCAGTGAGGAAAACTCTGTCTTCACTGTCTATGGATCATTAGCAGGCAGTCATGCTTTTAAAAGTGAGCATTGCTCTGTTGGTACTACCTAATGTCAGTTGATATCTTATTCATCATAACTTCTTTGAAGTGTATATATTTTTAAAGCAGGTGTCTAAATAACTAATCAGAAATGCGTCCAAAATATTTTTTTCAAATCAAATATCCAATATTGCTCAAATAAAGGGAATTAATCCTTGTTCAACTTAAAAGATAAGAACTTCTTTAAAAACCCTGTATTTACCCCTGTCTACTTTTTTATTTATCAATCTGAACTTGTTAGACAACAAAACTAGTGCAAATGGGGTCATTAGCCCCTTCTTGTTTTCTGTCACCTGGTTTCCTTCAGATCCTGAAAAGAAATCAAAACAAAACACAAAACAAACAAAAAATGTTATGCTTCCTCAAGCAATTGATACATTAGAGGAAATTAGAAAACCACTAAAACTTTAATAATGAAATGTTTTTAATCATGTCACATTGACTTTTTTCTGAATTAATTTTGACTAACTCTTAACATTCCTAATGGTGAAAATATTTTTATGTTCAGGGATTACCTTTTTTTTTTTTTTTAAGATTTTTTTTTATTTTTTCCTTTTTCTCCCCCAAGCCCCCCGGTACATAGTTGTGTATTCTTCGTTGTGGGTTCTTCTAGTTGTGGCATGTGGGACGCTGCCCCAGGGTGGTCTGATGAGCAGTGCCATGTCCGCGCCCAGGATTCGAACCAACAAAACACTGGGCCGCCTGCAGCGCAGCGTGCGAACCTAACCACTCGGCCACGGGGCCAGCCCCCGTTCAGGGCCTGCTTTTAAGACAAATTCTTAAGTTAATTCTTATTGAGTTAGGAATTTCCCATTTATTGCTGAAATTCAATATCTCTGAATTCTCTTGCTTGAACTAAATTGTGGATAAATCTCTTGAGGTTGAAGTGACAGAGAGGAGAGAAGTGAAAGCACTGGTTGAAATTATAGCAGCTAACGCAAGTCCCTGACCACCACATTTCCGATATCCAAGGTGAACATGTAATTTATCTTTCCAATAGGGAAACTTACGAAAGTCAGAGGATGTGCTGCTATAATTACATTGGGGAAGCAAGAATAAACTAGTGTGGTCCTGGCAAACCTGAATGTAAGGTCCCTCCTCTGCATGGTGAGTTCACATGGGTTATGGGCGGGGATCACAAATTCGCCCATCTATGATTCATCCAACTTTGAATTCTTGACTCCTAGTGCCTTGTAAGTATTCTCTGCATTGAAAGAAAGCGAAATACAAAGAAAATCGGAGTAAAGCAGGGCAGAGCAAAAAGAAAGAAAGGAAGAGAAATGAGAGGAGAAGAGAAAGAAAGGGAAAATGGAAAGTTTAATAGAAGAATCCATGTACCATTGACTCAAAAGATGAGATCTGGGGTATACGTATTTGAAGAAGAGAGAAAGGGAATTTAAAGAAACTTTTATTCCTATATAATTCTGTTTCCATTAAGAAACATATTGACATATTTTAAATATGTGCGTAATGGGAGGAGGGGAACAGATGAAAACCTCAACTCCCAGAACATGTAATCTGCTGGCACAGTGTACAATTAGTCAACCTGTTTGTTGTTAGCCTCCGTCCTAATTCTGCCCTCATCAAAAATTCTTTACGACTAGACTTCCGTTTTGCAAAATCACATGCGTACCCTCCATCCTGGAGTCCCTTGAAAACTGCTTTTCCTAGAAGTCTAGTGTGGATCAAAATTAAATTTGTTTAATTATTTTCTTCATGAACTGCTAACATATTGTATCAGAACTCATGCAAATACTCTTAAGTCACATAGATGGAAATAAAGAGACACAGGTTCATTTCATAGAAAAACTAAGAACTTGTCGTAGATATATTTAGGTTTTGCAGCTAAGTATGTTTCATTCATTGATATTTCATTTTCAGTTACAGTGACACTCAAGTTTCACCACAGGCTTTTAAAATGACAGCAGTCATGAAATTGCATCCTACTCCAAGCAGATACAATGTTCCCCCATTAAGGGAACTTGTTAAGTGTCATTTCCATAGCTTACAAAGCCCATAATTCTCATTGCATAGCCAGCAGTCTTCTTCCATTTCTGAGCGGCAAATCGTTAGCTGAGAACTGGAGTGAGACCTCATTATCGCTCACACTAAACTATTTCCACAAAATGTGTTAGGAGAAATTGACTAGTCTATCCTGAAGCATTATCAAAGAGTTGGCACTGAACTACATTTGTCGAAATAAAGGAAAAAAGCACATTTTGAGATACAGTCTTCATTTTTATCCAGGTTTGTAGGCTTTTTCACTAATTCGCAAAACTCAGTAATTGGCAGTCGGTTTCTCTCATTTGTGTAAACTTGCCTGGCCTTCTGTAACTTTAATGTACTAATAAGCCTACAATTTTTGTAGCTATTTTTAATATTTAAAATGTAAATATAAACAATTATCTGTTTGTTAAATTGTCTTTTGTTATCTTTGACATGACAATGTATCAGCAGAGGAAATGTTTTTATTATAGCTTCAAGCTATACTATAGCTTGTAAGGGGAAACAAGCCATTTCTAAAAATGAATTACTGTCTTCCAAATTTGATTATGTAAAATTAAAATTTTCTAAGTAAAATAATTAACAAAAAAGTCAAAGACAAACGAGAACCTGAGAAAAATAGGAAAGCCAATTGGCTAAATTTGTTAACATGCAAAGAATGCTTATAAGTCAAGAAGATAAGAACTGAAAACTCAGTACACAAAGGACAAAGAAAAAGCAAAATATAAATGGATAAAGAAGTTGAAAAATGTTGAATCTCACTATAATTAAATAATGCAAAGTAAAATAACAATGAGGTACTATTATTCACCTAAGCAAAATCTTAAATATACTCATATTTGGTGGGAATGAGAAGAAACAGGCCACCAGACATTGTTAAGAGAAGCATAAAATCATATACTTTTTAAAAGTAAATATTTGAGAGAAAACAAATGAAAGAACACCTAAATTTGCTTTCTCATTAACCAATCAAGTTTACCTCAGGCAGATGGAGATGCAGATATATTTAAATATATTCTGTGAATAAATATGCCTAGACAAATGTGCAAGCCTATAGTATAAAAATGTTACCAAGTAGCTCTTTGCTATAAGGAAAAAGACCTAGGAATAATCAGTGCTCATCAGTAACAAATTTCAAATTTAGCAAATTATGGTAGTTTTATTAAATAAAATAGGATGGAGCTTTCAAAATCAGATCATGCTATGTGTACTCCTATATGCAGTTTTGTAAAAGTTGGAAATATGTACGTGTAATACGTGTAATATGAAAGTATGCTTATGATTTTTGCATGTTTTCATGTGTGGAAACTCAATACATGCTAATAGCGACCCACTTTGAAGAGTTGGATTCATATGGAATCCTATTTTTTGAAGGAGAAGTCAAGACTGGAAATTTTAGTTTTACTTTAAATTTTTTGTTTCTTTATTACAATCTAAATATATTACTTATTGGACAAAAATTAAAAGATACTAAAGGTAATGAGATTTTTTTAATTGTCTTCCTATCTGATGTTCAGTTCTTGGTCCTCTAATAACATTTGTACTTAATAAGGTAAATATATTTTAATCTGTGTTGTTCAATGGTAACCTTTTCATCTATAATGCCAATAATGATCTCATGTTTACACGATCTCTATTTTGATGTATCAAAAATGTATAACATGAACATACAAAAGCATTTGCTCAAAACTCAAAGTTGTATTAGCTACTAGCCACAGGGAGAGAAAAATACTATGAAACACTCTGTAGTCAAATGAGGCAATCCTTTGCAGCCACGTCCTTACTGCGTGGAATGAATAATGGGTAAACCATATCCTCATGACCTCAAATAATGTATGTAAAATCACTGCCGGATGATCAGGCTTACGATCAGGGAATGTAATTAGATCTAATTACATCCCAGACTTATTTTCTCTAATTTTTCATCCTCCCGGTACACATACATATTGATTTACCACATAATCATGGGCTTACTGATTTGTTGCCTTTTAATTGGTCTCTAGTGTTTCACTGATGTCTATTTCTCTTCCCAATATCACTGTGGGGCTTTTTTTAATGCCTTCCCTGTATCCCTTAGTGCAATTGACAATCAGGAAATGTTTCTTTAATGAAAACATGGTGAAGCAGAAGCTTTTCAGTGTGGACTATTAAATGGTTTAATTAAACAGGAGAAACCCAATAAGGAAGGTGAGGTTCTGGTCGTCAATTGGATAATATAAAAGAAAATTAAGTGATAGCTGTAGAGGTACGAATGAACCAAGGAATCTAGGTTCAATAAGTTAACTGGGAAGTGAGAGATGAACACACAAAAATAATTTTGAATAAATTTCATAGGTCTAGTCATGGTAAGTGAGCAAAATAATGCTAGGGGACATGGCTCATTTTTAAGCACTAAATATATATATTTTTCATGACATAGTAAAATACAAAAATATTATGGGATCCTCTTATTGAAAGGGCAACTTAAATTCAACATCTCTACGTTGTTCCTATATCTGTTTTTTTCCTAATCATTTTCCTTTATCTCAAAAACTAATAGGGATAAATTTTCTAAATCACTTCTTTATATTTTGATCACTGGGATAGAGAATATACTAATAAATCTCATACTTTGGTATTGATCAAGAATAAAAATATTAGTGAAATTAAGTTCCAAATAAAATCATACGAGTATCTAAAGCCTTGTAAAATGCATTAGAAAATCTTGCTTCATAGACAATATGTGTGAGTCTCAAATATCCGGAAAAAATGAATTATTTTTAAATCTAATTTTTTCAATCTTGCTAAAGGCATTTGTCCATATAGTGGGCTAATTCCATGACAAGATTAAAATTTTAACAGATACGATATGCATTGGCCAAAATATCTTATGAAAAATCTTCCAGGACTTCAATGAGAAGCCATATTTTATGTAAATATTTCACCTAGTCACTTCTAGTTATTGGACATCATATTTCCTTCTATGTGTAATCAATAACAAAAACAATGCTTTTCTGAAGTTATTTGATTTGTAAATATCTTCCTCTTTCTTTATGGAAGTCGAGTGTGATTCTTTTGAAACACAGAAAAGTGTTGATGTAATAAACGTGAGTCAAGATTGTTCGCTTTGTGAGGACAAGGATTCAGCTCTGTGTCTCATACCTGATTCACAAATATTCATACAGCACTTACTGTGTGTCAGGCACTGTTATTGGCACATAATAAATATTAACTCATTTAGTCTTTCTACAACTTGATGATATAGGTATTATAATAATCCCTACTGTGCAGGTGAGGAAACTGAGGCAGAGAGGTAATGTGCCCAAGGTTCCACGGGCCAGTCAGTGGAGGCTTAAATGCCAATGGTTGTACTCCAGATTTTGTATTCTTAACCAGCATAAGATGTTTCCTCTGTATAAACTCTGGAAATATGTTTAAGTGAATATAACTAAATAGATCTTTTCAAAGGAGTTAGCCCACCATGTATATAAACTCAAGTTGAATCCCAAATTTGGTAGTTTTGCTACATATGCTATATATGATTTGCTTATTCATAAACTGTGTCACTTCCTAACTTAGGACTAGAGTTCAGTAAAATTACTCTTGAGAAATCCACTTTGACTAACTCTAAATTTAATATTGTGGTAAATATATCACAATATTTCACAACATATTTTTCACAAAATATGTTAAAATAATAAATCTAGAGTTAGAGATATATACATACATATATACCTATACACATGTATGTAAAACAAGTCAATTGCCCATTACTCCCACAGTTTTTTATCATAAGAAAGGAGTTAGAATTATCTGATCAGTGACAGATCACTTTTTTCCTGATGAGAATATTATCTGATGAAAACATTCACTGTGCTTAGATGCACCCTCAGAATCCTTCTCAACACAAAATTTCTGTCACCATTACCAATATTGAAGGTGCTACTCTAAGAGAAATCTGTTTGCTATCCCTGCAATCCCAAAGTAATAATTGCTTCCAATATTTAAAAGGTTCTAATATCAACTGTTATACTCATTTCCTAGAAATCACTTGTCAATTTTCTTTCTTTCTTTGTTTTTGAACATTTTAATTAGCATGGAGGTCTTTTACTCTTTAAAGGTTATGTGTTATTTGGTGCTTATATATGCAAGGCCACTAGAACCATCGTGAATTGTGATGGATAATTGGTAGTTCATTTCATTCCATGTTTTGCAAGCAATCTAGCTTGTCTGATAACAGAAAATCCCACCTCTCTTTTTTGTTGTTTTTTTTTTTTTTTTTTTGAGGAGGATTAGCTATGAGCTAACTGCTGCCAATCCTCCTCTTTTTGCTGAGGAAGACTGGCCCTGAGCTAACATCCTGTGTCCATCCTCCTCTACTTTATATGTGGGATGTCTACCACAGCATGGCTTGCCAAGCAGTGCCATATCTGCACCAGGGATCCGAACCCGTGAACCCCAGGCTGCTGAAGCAGAACGTGCGAACTCAACTGCTGTGCCACCGGGCCGGCCCCCCGACCTCTCTTTTGTTAGCACTTCTCCATGTGCTTTGCTCATTTGTTTATTTTTTCCCTTTTTTAATCAACTCACTGAGGTGTATGTCTATAGCGTAGAATTCATTTTTACCTTGAAAGACAATCTGGAATTCCTTTTAACAGGTGACCCATTCTTATTTCCATTGCTGATATAATCAGTATATATGTAAATACTACTTTCACTTTATCTGAACTTTTAAATAATATACATTTGTTTTTCATGATGATGTAGTTCTAATACTAAATAAGATTCATATTTTTATTCTGGAGATTACATATAATTTATTTTGTCTCTCTTTTTTGGATACTGTCCATTGATTTCCTAATGTGAGCAAAACAAAATGTCTCATTACCTCCTTATCTCTATCTCTCTCCTTTCTCCTTGCACCACCCAATTGTGTTCAGTGAGATTGTCTTACTTGATGTTTACCTTTTATATACTTAAGATTCCATTGTTTGATTTACTAGATTTAAATGATACATGTTATCTCCCACCTATTACCACAGAGGTGATAGCTTGGATTATTCTATTTTCTATCATTTTTCTTCCGATTAAAAAGAAATAGTTTTATTATTTCTTCTTTGTCAAATTATATGCCATATATATAGCAACATTTCATCTTTATCCCTTCCTTTGTTTAGTTTTATTTCCAAATATAAATAATATTTTCAGTGTTGAATACAAAGTGTTCCACCTATCAAATATACTCAAGTCTCACCAGCATCGCTGAGGTTTCCTACTCACCCTTGTCTGACGAAGCTCCTCCTCTAGGACAGTGCTGTTCAGCAGAACTTTCTGCAGTAATGGAAGTATTCTATTTGCATGCTGTGCAATAGGTAGTACTAGTGAATGTACCTTGAAATCTGGCTACCATGATTGAGACACTGAATTTTTAATTTAATTTAATTTAAATTTAGATTTTTACAGATATATGTGGCTAGTGGCTCTAATATATTCTACAGAAAGAGCTCATGGGAATAATACTTCCTATTTTCTAACATGTTCAGGTATTGTTAGTCTTTAAATTTTACTTGCTAGAGTGCTTGGCTGAATGTAAAATCCTTGACTTACACTTTGTTTTACTAAGAATATTGCCAAACCACCAAGAAAAGGTAAAGGATCCAGGTTGTGGAGCTAGTAAATGTGTTCTCAACATCCACTCACAAGAAAAATCGAGTGCAGTTTTGAATCACATGGAAGGACAGTGGCGTGTATTCACTGCAGCGCCCCAGAGCTGTAATATCTCCTGATTTTTTGTATAGTCCAGAAGGACCTTGGCCATCTTACCATTGCTTAGAACATCACAGTTTCCCTGTACATTGCTCATACTATGCAAAGTTGACATGGTAAGGAGTAAGTGGCAGGCTTCTTAAACTTCCTAATGAGATTCATGCATGTTGGAGGTTAGAAATTACACTTGAGAAACTAAGGACTTGTCGGCTCTGTGAAGTGCTTTGGGATCGAATTGCCTGGAGCATGCTGGTGGTTGTTAACTCTTGCACCATTTCCCACTAAGAAAGAAGCACAGAGCTTGGCGGGAGTCTTTGGATGTGGAGGCAGCACATACTACAGTTGGGAATGCTGGTGCTGTTCCCATTCATCAGGGACTAAGAAGATATCACTCCATTTTCAGTGAGCCCAGAGCAAAAGAGTAAGTCAAGTCTGTAGGGTAAGCTGTGTGAACCCTCTGGCTATATGACGCAGGAGGTCTAGTGGAGTTAAGAGTTATCTGGATAGGATAATCGCAATGCAGACCCTTAGGATTCTATAGATATTCCAGACTATCCATCTGAAAAAAAGATCCTGGAGGGACTCAAAGATCTGGGATAAGGAAGTCTGGGGAAGAGATATGTGGATGGACCTGTGGGACTGCCCACAAAGCCAGTAGATTGTTGTGTCCCTCCAGAAGGTGTCCACCACAGAGGAAGCTCTCCAACTAGGTAGGCACTGTGACTTGTCCTGTTAATATCAGCCTTGACATCCTCTACAATATTGTCTTAGATCAATGGGCCCATTTTTTTTTTTTTAAAGATTTTATTTTTTTTCCTTTTTTTCCCCAAAGCCCCCCAGTACATAGTTGTATATTCTTCGTTGTGGGTCCTTCTAGTTGTGGCATATGGGACGCTGCCTCAGCGTGGTTTGATGAGCAGTGCCATGTCCGTGCCCAGGATTCGAACCAACGAAACACTGGGCCGCCTGCAGCGGAGCGCGCGAACTTAACCACTCGGCCATGGGGCCAGCCCCTCAATGGGCCCATTTTTAGGGGAGAAAAGTGAAAAGGGGAACGCAAGACCATGATGATCCATTCTCTTATGATGTACACTATTACCCAAAACAGCTAGCTGAATCTTAATGGAACGATTGAATGGACAGTATGATGCAGTAGATGTGCTGAACTAACAATCAAAATATGATGGGTGCTGTGTTCCTAATAGACAGAATGCACAGGTCCAGGAAGAAAGGATCAGTTATTCTTATAGACCCACTTATAATAGTGCTCCTATCGCCACAAAATTAGTCTTCCAGATTAGACATCCTGGTTCCTAGTTCCTGTGAGGATAAACAAATAATCTTCCACTGAATTTAAAGCTGTGATTACCACTTGGTCGTTGGGGGTTACTCACGCCCATGGACCAAAAGAAAGGAATTGCTACATGGGGGAGGGACAATAATCCACTTAGATCACCATGAGGAACTGGCAATGCTTTTACACATTGGGGTCAGGAAGGAGTACATAAGGAACCCACAGGATTTAGTGGGTGCCTCTGTGCCCAGTGATAATGGTGACGGGCAGTTGCAGGAACCACAGCCCAACAAACTCAAGGCAGCTAATGGCTCAAGCCAGTAGAAATACTGGCTGAGGATGAGGGAAACTTAGAATAAAAAGTAGTGACGTGAGATTTTGGATATCATTTGTGCCCCTGGGACATGCTGAAGCAGTGAGAATTGTAGCTTCTTTCAATAACCATAATACATTAAGTCTTTGCAGAGATTGGAGCTAGCCATCTCCCTGAAAGAGACTCTAGAATTACATGAGAAATTCTGAGAGGCGCAAATGACAGACATTATTGAACATCTCTTATGCACATTTCAGATTCTGTTGCTTTAACTTACCATTTTTTCCCACTTCTGTGAAAATGAGTTTCATGTGGACTCTTACTAGGATCACACAATTACAACCTGACCTGACCATGTCTTACTTCAGTCCTGTTTCTGCACTCTCCTGCCTTGCAACTCCAGAGATTTACCATTGACACCATGGTAGTGTAAATCTTGGGAATTAGTTCAAAATTCATGCATGTGCAACCCAGCAGTTTGGGGGCCTCAGTGCTCTGTGGAGCGAATCTTTGATCAATAAGCAAGAGGAACTCATGGATATATGCTTTCTCCTTTCTTCCCTGGATAGAGAATCACACAGTTCCTCAGATGGTCTCAAAGGATTAAGCAAGCAGGTACTTACCAGTGGCCAACTCAATAGCTTACCCTTATAGTGGCTCTCAGTACTTCCTGCTTTGTTCTCCTCTCTCGCTCCTGCTCCTTAAAAGATAAGCCATAGAAAACTCTTGCACTTTACCATTTGTTTTAGGCTCTGATTTCTGGGGAATCCAGGTAGAGACATATATGACCAAAGATATTAATTGTGTCAGCATCCTTACTGGTATAAGAACTGGAAACAATTAGCAAAAGAGGAATGATTGAATGAAATTTGGAATTTCTTCATCATGGAATGCTATTTAACTATGAAAAAGACTAAGTTAAATCTACATAAATCAGAAGGCATATATAAGTCATGGAGAGAGGTACACAGTATGATTTCATTTTTAAAACCAAACCAGACTGTATATATGTGTACATATTATTGTGTAAGATTGCATGATAAGGGAGAAACATGAAGAAGGTTAGACAGCAGATTTTTAATGTTGATTATTTTGAAAGATGAAATGGATGGGGGGATCATTAACTCTATCTTTGAATTTACTTTTTTAGTGTAAAAATAAGCAAACAAACAAATAAAGTTATAATTTAGAACTAAAAAAAAACAGAGGAAATAATTGTGACAAGCTGCTAATAATTTTTATAAGATCAGAGCTAACCTTCTGTCAATGCAGTAATTTGAAGGAATGTCTCAGATGGGGCAAAGGACAATTAGAATGGTCTGAAGAGAAAATGAGAGGTGAGAAATTGAAAAGAGTGAGTGTGGTCTGCTCTTTTGAGTGATTTCGCTATATAGTTGAAATGTAATGAGTTAGAGAGAGAGAGAGGACTCAAGAAAGGGAGTTAATAAATTCTTAAAGCAAGAATTTATTTTGTATTCTCATAAGAAGAATCTTGGCGTGGTGGAATACTAATAACATGAGAGTGAGGAGAGAATTGCAGAGCAAATTCCCTCAGAAAGTCGTTGGATATGGGATCGGGTGCATGAGAGGAGGTACTGGCCTTCAACAGGAGTATTGTCAGGAGGGAAAGGAAAGAATGGAAGCACACATGCAAATGGCTGGGTACAGCTGGCAATTGCTTATATTCTATTTCCTCAGAGAAATAGAAAGTAAGGTTGTCAGTCATGAATTAGGAGAATGGAAAGGGAATGGAATTTTGAGGAGACAGGGAAATACAGAATCTAGAAGAGAGTGAGAAAATTGATTATTGGAATAAGAAAGGATTGCTGAGCAGTGTTCAGCTTGAAGACTTTTTTTTTTCTGCTTTGTCTCCCCAAACCCCCCCTGTACACAGTTGTATATCTTAGTTGCAGGTCCTTCTAGTTGTGGGATGTGGGACGCCACCTCAACGTGGCCTGATGAGCGGTGCCGTGTCCACGCCCAGGATCCGAACCCTGGGCCGCCGCAGCGGAGCACGTGAACTTAACCATTCGGCCATGGAGCCGGCCCCTGAAGACTTTTGATTTATGATTTAACACAAGTCTTTAGAATCAACATGGGTTTGTTTTTCCAGCCATAGTCATCTGCTTGGGTCTAGGCAGAGGTAGGGTTAGGTTATTCTAATACCATAAAAATGAGCTAAAATATTGGCATTTGCATTCAGAGTTCAGCAACTGCATTTCTATTGCCTTGTTATTGCTTGTTTCCCCTAGTTTCTACCATAATCTACATGTATCAGAAATGATGAGAGGTGGCACTCTCTAGAGTAATGGCTTCCAAGTGTCTGTGTGTTCCCTTTGCGCAGGAATGCCTTCTAGGATGCAGGGCATGTTTCATGGTCTTTTGTAGCTTTGGGCTAAAGATAAATGATTTCAAGGCTGAGTGCTGCCTGAAAGACAGCCTCATAATGTAAGAACCCCAACGTGGTTTTTCATCTCTCATTTATACTTCCCTGTTGTAAATGTACCCTTTGTCTTTAAGCTTTTGTAGCTCAGGGAGGTGGAAGAAAGCAGTTTATTCCATCCTAACTACCTGTATTTTTCATTAATAAGTAACACATTTAATTAAAGCAATGCTTTGGGAATTCACCATGGCATTAGTAGAAACAAATGCTTATAATACAAAATGGCGTCCTGCCCAATGTACAGTCTTTCTTATAAATTGCTTGACTCCAGAGAAAAATCACTTTCTTCATAACCAGTGGGGTACGGCTCTAGCACAATGGTTAGAATTTTCCCATCCAACTTAAATTTTGATGGAATATGTGTTACATCCAACAAATTAGAGTTATTTGAGATATACATTCATAATGGTTTCCATTTTTGTCTGTTTATATAACATAGTATGTGTATATACTAAATAAGTTTTAATGAGTACATAATATTTAAAAAAACAAGTTTTTTGATTTCTCAAATATCATCATGTTACACATAATCATTTACGATAAAGAAAATTTGAGGGAAATTGGTATGTAGACTTTTTGTTGTTAAGTTTCAGGAAGTAAGGACTTTTGTTTTAATAAGATACAGTTTGAGAGATTTTAAAATAATCAACACAAGCAAAGCAACAAAAATCACGTTCTGAATTTCTCTATTTGAGAATTCCATAGTAAACAAGGAGTCTCTTTGTCTCTTTCTATCACATACGGGACACACATCACCACAACAGTTAATAACACCACATTTCTCTTTTTCTTTTTTAAGATTGTGGTAAAAATATATATTACAAAATTTACCATTTTAACCATTTTTTACGCATATAGTTCAGTAGCATTAAATACATCCACATTATTATACAATCATCACCACCATTCATCTCCAGAACTTTTTTCATCTTCCCAAACTGACACTGTGCTCCCAATACACAGTAGCTCCTTATTCCCTTATTCTCCCAGCTGCGACAATCACCATTTTGCTTTCTGCCTCTGTGAATTTGACTACTTTAGGTACCTCATACAAGTGGAATTATACAATATTTATCCTTTTGAGACTGGCTTATTTTACTTAGCATGATGTCTTCAAGGTTCATTCATATTGTGGCATGTGTGTGAATTTCCTCCCTTTTAAGGCTGAATAATTTCCCACTGTATGTATATAGCACATTTTGTTTATCTATTCATCTGTCAATGGACACTTGGGTTGCTTCCACCTTTTGGCTATTGTGAATAATGCCACTATGAACAAGGGTATACAAATATCTGTTCAATTCCGTTTCAAATTCTTTTCGTTATATACTCAGAAGTAGAATTGCTGGATCATACAGTAAGTCTGTTTTTAATTTTTTGAGGAACTACCATACCATTTTCTATAGCGGCTGCACCAGTTCACATTCCCACCAGCAATGCACAAGAATTCCAGTGTCTCCACATCCTCACCAACGCTTGTTATTTTCAGTACTTTTATTGTTATTTTTTATTACGGTAGCCATCCTAGTGGTTGTGAAGTGGTATCTCACTGTGGTTTTGATTTGCATTTCCCTAATGATCAGTGACGTTCAGCATCTTTTCCTGTGCTTATTGGCCATTTGTATATTTTCTTTGCATAAATGTCTACTCAAGTCCTTTGCCCATTTTTAAATCAAATTTCTTGGTTTTTTTGTTGCTGTTGAGTGGTAGGAGTTCTTTGTATATCCTGGATATTAACCCCTTATTATATTTATGATTTGAAAATATTTCCTCACATTATGTGGGTTGCACTTTCACTCTGTTGATAGTATCTTTTAATGTACATATTTCTTTTTTTAAAACAATATGTTTATGAAATATGAAACTCATAAACAACATGTTTATGAAAGTGGAAAAAATAATTTAAAAGTCAAATTTAAGGTGGCTATAGCCCTGGTATTTCTCTGCACTACTGGAATTAGGAAATTACATTGGATTAAGTGAGTTTAAGCAAGAATGATACAAGTAAAATCTGTGTTTTGTCACTAATAGTCTTCTCAAGACAATGGCATCAATTTTGTCATTGAAATGAAAATATTTGCAATCTTAAGTACATTTATGTCATATTAATTATTGTTTCTTTAAGTGGAATTGTACTGAAATAAGAATAGAGAAATAAATGACTTAAGAGTATAGTAGAGGAAAGAATCTGAATTTACACACCTGTAATATTAATTTTGTGCCTTTTCTTCAGCAGGAGCACTAACAATAGCCAAAGTTTGCAACCAAAATATCAAATAACATTTATAGAATCTAAATATTTTTTTACCTCAGGACCCTTATACTCAGTCCTCAGCTAGGAACACAGTTCTTCCATAGCCTTACATATTTGATTCCTACTCAACATTGAGAACTCAGCTCCAACATCATCTTTTAGAGAGGTCTTTGCTTATCTACCTGAATAAAAATGCCCCACTCCTACCCTATATTATTCTTTACCCCAATCAGATCCCAATGGCTTTTTTTATAGCCCTACAGTTACAATTGCCTGAAATTATCTTCTTAGGTGTTTGCTTGGGCATTGTTTCTTCTCCACACTCCTACTAAACGTGTGCCCCATAAAGGACCTTCAGCTGGAGTATATTAGGCGATGAATAAAATATTTACAGAATAAATGAAATGAAATGACATTTATGATAAGACTTGTCATAAAATCATACCCTTTCCAAAAATGGTTGAAGTCATATGAGTTTTTTCTTAATTACACAATCAAATATAAAACTCAATTATACATGGACCATTTTTCAGTTATTTTATGAGAGCCATTTATGGGCTTTCCCATTGGTCATTATGGAAAATCCATGGCCCACATCTTATCTTTCATGGTGAATGCATATCTTGTAATTAGGTGTCTCAGACTCTAGGCCTGATATTTACTTTCTTGACTTTCTTTTAGACTTCTTGTCCGCAGAAAATGTATCTTTCCCTCTGATATTGAGAAAAAATATTTTGTATTTCCTAAGTTTTTGACAGTCCTTTCTTTTCTCCATCCTTAGTTCCTTAAGTCACAAACCCCCAGTAGTTAATCAGTCTCTATTTCTAAGAAATGTGTTTGAAACATAAATGAGACATTTAATGGCACAGTAGCATTTTTCAAAATCTATGCAACGCTATTTTTAACATTACTAGGAAATCTCATGATTTAGGAAATTAGATATTAATTTGAATTCTATTTTTTCCAAGTCTTTTAAAAGAGCTACACATATATTAAGTAATTAGCTTTTTTGAATACCATAATTATAGGAAGCTGCTGATTGTAACACATCTCACAGCATATCAGTTTAAGGGAAAACTCTGGCTGCTGTTGCTTCATCTGCTTAGACAATATTAAGATCTTTTTTCAATTTCTTGTTAAGAAACACCCTAGGTCTTCTTTTTTTATAAGCACTTTTTCATTTTAGCAGAAAGATACATTGGAAACAATCTCCCCATCTCGAAACGCTAAATACCAGAGTGATTATTGAACGATGGCGTGTTTCCATTACTTTTTGTCTTGCAGACGGTTTTTTGTTTCATTAATTTTTTAGTGCCAACAGAGTATTGCAATATTCTAAAGTGCAGCCCCTTTCCCAATGAATCTCATAAATCTCATGGCCACTGTGGTTGGAAAGCAATGGGCTTTTATTTTTTTAAATTTTTTGTGTGTGAGAATGATTCGCCCTAAGCTGAGGTCCATTGCCAATCATCCCCCTTTTTTTTTTTTTTGCTAGAGGAAGATTAGCCCTGAGCTAACATCTGTGCCAGTCTTCCTCTACTTTGTATGTGGGATGCCTCCACAGCATGGCTAGTGAGTGGGGTAGGTCCACACCCAGGATCCGAACCTGCGAACCTGGTCTAGCAAAGCAGAGCACCTGGATCTTTAACCACTCCGTCACTGGCTGGCTCTGTGAGGGGCTTTTATAATTGCAGATATTTCTGGGCCAAAGACAAATACCTTTCATAGGATTTATTTTTGTCATTGTGACTATATAAAGGAGACACTTAGGAACAATTGTATGGTATAGCATGATGGGCTGTGGGGAAGCAGTCTGCAGACCTTTGTTCTGGTTGAAGCTGAGTCACCACCTTCCCACATGAACTTAGAAATATCAATTTCTTCCAGTAGAGATTCATATTTAAAAGTAGAAATTCTGCTAATAATACTTTCTAACTTGTGTGATGAAATTAAATACATTGATATACAATGACGGTTTTCAAAAAGGATGAGCAAAATGTTTTTTATAAAAGAAAACTATGACTTTCTAGTAAAACATCTTGAACAAGTTTGATATTTCTGACTTGAGTTACAACAACCCTGTCTGTCTTCTTAGGAAATCATTTTTGAGAATTTAGAATAATTACTTTTTGAGAATTTAGAATAATTAATTTTGAGAATTTAGAGTAATTACCAATGTGGCACTCTAATTTGGGGTCCTCGAAAAGGTGTTCTGAGTGGGTAATACTTTGGGCATTCAACCTGGGAAACAGCGGTTTGACGCACCCCAAATACAGATACCTAAAGATTGAAAAACCACTTTCAACCCCAAACAAAACTTCTACAAATGAAATCAGTGGCCCTAAAAGTATCCTGAGAAAGTGGCTTCAGGAAGATCTACCCCAAACGGTTAATAATAGCTATTAATATCACTAGCTTACTGTGTGCCGATTTCCGAGTGTAGGAGTTGAAGGCTACTGGCAGCGCCACTGGCAGCATAGATATGCGTCCACCACCATTTTTGTAGGACCTGAAAATATTCAGGTAGGTATTATGTAAGCAGATTATAAGGTCTTGAAATAATTTGTGAAAGCAGACAAGCAGCAAAAAATATACCAGGTAATCTTTTTAGGATAAATAACAAATATTGCATATTTAACTCACAAATCACATTTAGTTCTGCATCCTCTTAATTCAGAATGGAAGATACATATTTAATAAATGTATTAAATTGAAGTAAAGAGCATTTGATCACTGCTTTGATAAAAATAGACTAAGATCTTTTGGATAGTATTTATTTTTAAAAGCTCACAATTGTGTTAAAAAGAATTACCATGCTAGCAATTATTTGAGACATATTTTTAAAAATATTGATGAATTGAGTTAAATTAGATATTTGCATTTTAAGTACTACACATTAGTGTACTTTTGCTAATTATTTTATTTCAGAATTACTTTTATCATCAACATAATTTAATTTACTATATAAATTATATTATTATATTAGTGGTGATGTCTAAATGCTTTATCCTTTCTTATTCCTTTCAGGCAGCCATAGCATTTGTAGCCATTTGCAGTGAAAATGGGGAAGTTATTTTAAGAACTCCAAAATATAAACATATTAAATACTTTTCACAACGATTTAAATTTTTGCTACTAGAAAGACCTATCAGAAAGGTGAGTACAGCAGGCTGTTATAGAGGTACAGGTTTTTAATAATGAAATAATATAAAATGTTCATGGATAAATAGAACAATGCTTGAACACCAAGAAAAAAACCCATAAAATTGCCCCCAAAAAGTATAACAGCACCAACAACCTATATTTGTACACTGATTATTAAACTTTGTCATTTTTATCACTACTTTTATTAATAGCACATTGACACTATTCACCTTAGGTAGGCATTATGCCAACTGCTAATTTTCTCTTTTAAAACTAGTTTCAAACTACTAAATGAATTAAATCCTTAAAATACTGTCATTACACTAAACACATATAATTGCTCAAGTTAAACTGAATCCTTGTACTTTTTGAGTTATATTCTTTTGCCTACAAATGAAATATTTGTCATCTAAACTGCACCAATGTGTAGAAAGAAAAATGATCTATGGTATAGTTTCTGATAACTTTTTAAATAATGATTGTTTTTTAGAATCTCTTACTCAAACTTATCTTTTCACATAGATTTATTGTTATAAATATTTGCAGCTATGAAAGGATAACTAACTTTATTTTACAACTTTTGTGTGTGTATGAGGAAGACTGGCCCTGAGCTAACATTTGTGTCAATCTTCCTCTATTTCATGTGGGATCCCGCCAGAGCATAGCTTGCTGAGTGGTGCTAGGACCGTGCCCAGGATGCAAACCCACCAACCACAGGCCACTGAAGTGGAGCATGCGAACGCAACCACTACACCACTGGGTTGGCCACAGAACGTTTTAAACTCAAAATAAACAACAGAAATGCAGTGGTTGATGACATTCTAAGGTTACTTTATCTTATTTTATTAGTGTATATAAAGCTTTTACAGTTGCTTTACCATGTACATATATGCTTACACATACATCTATTAAATAGGTAATCTTTCTTGTTACTTGCTCTGTATTCAAGATGTTTTATAAACATTGAAAATTTATAAAGAGCTTTGAGGAGATTTACCTTTCTTTATACTCAAAACCAAAAGGATATCCTCTATATTCTATCTTCCCTATGAATTGTTAAGGATGACAAATAAAATAATAATTGATTACTTCCTTATTTTCCCACAAAATAAAATTTGAAGTTAGAATATGCATAGCTTCAAACTACATGCTTAGAGCTAGTCATATATAGTGTGTTATATTGTGCTGAATTTTAGCATCAATAGATATTAAAGAGTAACTGAGAATTCTTTCCAATATTTAACATAACTCTCCCACCAAAGAATATACTAGTGTAACTGATGATAAAATTTTAAAATTACTTATAGTCTAACTCTGTCATTTGTTCCTTATTTTTTGTTTTTGAAAATAGGAGTGAAAAATAAAATCTTCAAGGAAGGTCATAGTGCGGGAAGGCAGATTAGAAAAGAAACCCTGATAACTGACTAAGATAACATTGTGCAACCCCCTTCTATCAGATCTATTCTTAAAAATGTGCGTTCAACCCCATCAGCAGCCTTCATGCAGCCAAACTCAATGGTCACTACTTTGCCCGTATATTATCAGCCTCTCAACACACTTGGCCATTCCTTTCTTGAAAGGAATCCACTCTTGGATTCCACAAAATACGTCCCTGATTCTCCTTGAATGTCACTGGTACTTTCTCAGTATTGCTTTTCCTGAATCCTTCTGTTGCGACTGGCCTGTAAATGTTAGGTCAAGCCACAGTCTGGTTTTTAACTTTTTCTTTACCTATATCATTTCCTTGTGATCATGGCTTTAAATATTATCTATACTCAGCTGACTCATAATTGTCTACATCCATCTCTATGCCTCCCTTGAGGTCCAGACTCAAATATCCAGCTGCCATCTACACATCTCATTTGGCTGAATAATAGTCACCTCAAATTTAACATATTGAAAATAGGACACTCGATTCACTCTATTCAATGTATCAAACCTGTAAGTATGCCCTGTTCCCGGTCTTTCCCATTATGGTAAATGGAACTACCTAAAAGATTAGGTAAAAGATCCAGGTATGGTCCTTTGATTAAACTCTTCCTTCTTCTCTTAATCCAATTAATTAGTGAACTCTGTTGACTTAATTTCCAAAATATATCTTAAATATAAATGTTTCTTTCCATCTCCACTGTCAACCCCATTCCATCTCAAATAAATAAATCTGAAATCACCACCTTGCACTTATGTGTCTCCATACTGGCCCCCTACATTCCATTCCTCCAAGAACAGACAGAATAATCTTTAAAAATATAAGTTGAATGAAATCACTCTCTTGCTTAAAAACTTCCTCTTATATTTAGAATCAAATCCAGACTCCTTACCATAGCTCGCAGTGCCCTCCATACCTAGTTCTTGTGTATCTATTTAATATTATCGTCCACACTTTTCCCTCTTCATGCCATCTTCCAGCCACACTGCTTTCTTTCTGCTCCATGAATATGCTAAGCTTGTTTCTATCTTAGTATCTTTGTAATTATTGTTCCTTCCACCTGGAATTCTCTTATTTAGATTTCTCAACATTCAATTTGCAGTGCAGTTTCTCTGCCCCAGGGAGGCTCTGCCTGACCTACTTATGTCAGCCACAGTCTCGGTCTACATCCCCCCATGAGTGAAGGAACCTTGCCTGTGTAGCTCATTGCTTAGGATGGTGTCTGGCATCTAGTTTCTACTCAATAAACGTTAGTTGATTGATTCAATAAAGATATTGTCAAATGAAAGCTCTTGGAAAGTATTAGGAAAGTATTCACATTGAAGTATAAATAACTGATTAAAGAACTATTTCTAACCTATTATTAAATTCTAAAAACTTAACCAAAAAAGCTTACTAAAATCATTACTAGTAAGAGGAATTTGAGGCACCCTTCATCAGGTGGTGGCAGGATTTGAGGGGAATGTCATAGGGCATGCTGGGTACCTCAAGTAATATCCATAACTTATTCTATTTAAACTTTTCTACAAAAGTACTTAAGGAAATTGCACTTGCATTTTCCACCGTTTTCATTGTCCAATTTGCTTCACTTTTAATTCGTTAAATTGGAGTTAAAAAAAACCATATCAAGGAAAAAAGCCTATGATACCAATACAAAAATTAATTTGGAAATGTTGGCATCTCTATGCTTTGTAAATATACTTTAAATATGTACTATTCAAGTATGGAAATTACAAACAGTTAACCATGAATTATAGAGTTATAATTCCGCTGATGAAATCTCAAGACACAAAACCATGGGTCATATCCTACTACAGATTTTAATATGAAACTCTTTTCACGGTTAGGGGAGTTCTACTTGAAAACTGAGAAGACAGGCTGTGAATTAATAGTCATAAAATTCATTGTTCTATGAACCCCATATTGAATTAATAAAAGAAATATGAGTCAAGCTAGTGAGAGAAGAAGGTATATTTTCTTGTTTAGAGAAAGAGTATACCAGCATCGTTTTTTAGATTTAGAAATGAATGCTGTAATTTTCTTCAGGCTATAATAACTGTTTGCAAAATTTGTTTTTTACTCAAATGAGTAAAACCAGTGCAGATAAAATATTTTGATTCAGGGATTCTAGGAATGGGATGCTGACACAGAGCCAGGTGGGCAATCTGTTTTACTCATTGTGCTGTCACATACACCTGCTTTTAAACTAGACTATCGATTTTCCCTTTGTAGAGTTTGGAGAGTGATACGGTTTAAAGGATTATCTGATCTAGTCTCCTTACTTTACATATGAGACTATCGAGTCTGAAATAAGTTCAATGACAAACAAGAGAACTCAGATTTGGAATCAGACAACCTAACCCTCATGTCAGCCATAGCGCTCACTAGCTGTGGGGCCTTTAACAAATTACTTAACCTCCCTAATCTCGTTTCCTTATCTGTAAAGGGGAGAATCATATCTACCTTGCAGCTAATTTTGTAAACACATGAAGTAATGTATATAAAATGTATACAAAAAGCATAGTACATTGGTTTAATATCTATTTACCAAATAGTATCTATTTTGGAGGGCAGAGCTCAAGATACAACGCAGGTCACTTAATTCCTTGCTCAGGTTCTTTCTACATTAAATGGGCCTTTCTGTCCATTTAATTATGAAATCTTCATTTGTTACTTTGTTGGCAGGTTTAGTTTTCTGCTGCACCCTTTTCCTTTAATTCTCTATCTTTAGAAAACACAAACTAAATTTTATCCAGAAAAAAATTGATATCAAGTATTCAAACTAGAACCAAAACAATAACTTGAAAAGTTGCAAAGAATTAAGCTAAATATGTGTATTTTCAATTTTCTTTTACTTGTATTTAATTCCTGTTTTATAATTTATTACTGCAGAGTTAATTTCACCAAGAAAAAATATTTTGGATATTTTTCAAATAATAAAATTCAATATTTGTTATTATCTTTCCAACTTTACCCCTAAGAAGCTACATGAACCAAAGAGTGTGCAGCAACTTTCTGAGACTCAGGTTAGTAAATTAATTGACATATTGGTATGCTATTACATAAACACTAACTTTTACGATATCAAACCTTGAGATAATCATTTGTTTTTTGTTAGATGACAGTGTGACATGTTTAAGATTTAGGTTTACAATCTAATGGATGTTAAAAATGGAAACATTTTAAAAAGTAAATCCATAAGCAATACAATTGTCACAGCTAATAGACTCAGCAGAGTGGTGAGTAGAGCTAACTTTCCGGAGAAACCAGGCAAGAAAGTAGTCGATATAATATACAGTCATTTCCTTTGAAGCCAGACTGTTGCTGATTTTCACTTATTATCAGAAGATCAAACCATTTTATTTCTGCTATTTTTCTATCACTTTACATACAAAGACTTAATTAACTCAGCCAACCCTATAATTTCACACTCAAAAGCACTGTTTACTTTGCTCATGTGACTGGATCATTATCTATAAACAAATACAGACTCAGCAGCTCCCAAGAACAGAACTCATTTAGGCACTGGAGTGGGATCCAACCAACTGTAAAACATGGTCTCTGGCCTCAAGGACCTCATGATCAATGCAGAGAATGTCACAGCTATGTCTATTGAAAGAAAATGAGATTATTTTGTGCTTCCTTATGGACAAAGGATTTGAGTTGTGGCTTGGATTTCTGTATCTACAGCATATAAAGATAAAATCCATTTCCTTCTTAGGACTAAAAGGCAAATGTGATTTCCTATATATCATGTAAGTAAATGTAAGAGGTAACTCTTTGAACTATTAAACCAATATCTACAAGCTCATGTCTGTTCCATTATTAACTGTTTAGTTATCAGTTCATGCACCAATGCTCCCAGGACCCTCAATTGAAGAAGTTTAAGGAGTAGAATGAAAGACCAAGAAGTAATTTGATAAATAAAAATAAATGGTCAAGAGTTTTAAAAGCACAAGAGAGAACAGGGTTTCAGAAAGATCAAAAATTGGGAAAAGGTAGGAATACATAAAATTTGGAAGCAAAAGTATGTAACCTTGTTAGAAAATAATTATTAGGCTACATGCTTCAGAAAGACTGAGAATAACAAATTTATCTGTTTTTGTTCATTTTTCTGAAACAGCCTTATTTGTTTATTCAAAGATGCTTTATTAATCAGATCTCGGAATTGATCGACACAGAATGGATCATAATTTGCTTATAGAATAATACCTTAGTGATATATTTGCACTTTCTATCTTACTGAGAAGTTTTAATGTAACACTTTTGCTCTAACATTTTTCTTGTCATAAATGGTCTTTTCTCTATAAATTTCATGTAAAATTTAGAATTCGAGGTTTCCACATTCAGTGGAAAGCAGGGTTGTATCTGCAACAGAACATCAAATGTAAGACATCCACATCCTCATTTTAATGATTGTTGAGTAGTTTGCATTTTTCTTCTTATTCTTTTTTCTCTTTTCCTCTATTGTTTTTCTCTCATGAATCACTTACTGTAAACTTAAAAGTCATTCACTTTAGAACTCTTATTTCAGTTACCCTTCTCAAAATATGGCTTCCGTGTCATTTTCTTGAAGTGGAGCTCCAGATCACTGAGGGGAGCTGAGGGCTGTTATACATTAAAGCTATCATCTTTCATAGGCTATTCCCTTGACTTTGTTCTCAGAGAACGTGTTCACAAACAGGAAATCTGACGTAATCTACAAGATTTGGTACAAGACATAAAATCAGTAGACAAACATGAATTGTATTTCTTTATGGTAATAACAAAATTGGAAGTTAAAATAATTTTTTAAAAAAGTGCTATTTACAATAGCAGCAAAAAATAGAAACTAATTAGGCACAAATACAACAAAATATGTGCAAGACTCTTACTCTGAAATCTCCAAAATATTGATGAGGAAAATTAAAGATGTAAAAGCATGGAGAGATATAATGTTTTCATGAGTTGAAAGGCTCAATAGTGTAAGGTGACAATTTTCCCCAAATCGATCTCTAGAGTCAATACAATTCCACTCAAAATCCCATTAGGAATTTTAGTAAAAATTGACAAACTGATTCTGAAATTCATATGAAAGAGTAAAAGGCATAGAACAGTCAAAACTACTTTGAACAAGAAAGGTAATATTGGAATTCTAACACTAAATGGTTTGAACACTTACTACAAAGATTCTTATAATTATGGTGTGGTACTGGCATAAAGACAGACAAATAGATCAATGTAACAGAATACAAGGACAACCGATTTCCTACAAGGCAAAGATGTAGCGGCATTCCAGTGGAGAAGGGATAGTCCTTTCAATAAATGATGCTGAAACAATAACTCATCCATATGTGGAAAACAATGGATGTGGATCCATACTGTACCATATATAAAAAATTAGTCATAATGAGTCATATGCCTAAATGTAAAATCTAAAAGTGTAAGATTTCTAAAATAAAAATTGTGAGAAAATCTTTACGACTATTTAGTGAAATAAACACCTCTGAGCATGATCGCTAAAAAGGTATAATCCACAAAATAAATTGATCAATTGACTTCATTAAAATTAAAAACTCTATTCTTTGAGAAACATTAAGAGAATGAAAAGACAAGCCACAGAAGGGGAAAAAATATTTGCACATCATATGCGTGATAGAGAACTTTTGTCCAGAATGTGAAATAATAGGAAACCAAATAAACTAAGTCTTACAAATGCTCAAGGACCTGACACTTCAAAGAAGACAAATGGGTGGTAAATAAGGCCATGAATGCTTAACAACACTAGTAATTAGGAAAACGCAAGCTAAAACCACAATGTGATACCACTACACACCCATTTGAGTGTCTAAAGGTGAACAGATTGACCAGTTGTGGAGTTACTGGAATCCTCATGCACTTCGGGTGGAAATGTATAATGGTATAACCCTTTTGGAATAAGTTTTGTCATTTCTGGAAATATTAAACATATACCTACAATATAGTCCAGCCATTTTACTCCTAGATAGTTATATAAAAGACAGGAAAGCACATGTCTATACCAAAATTAATAGTGCCAAACTGCAAGCAACCCAAATGTCCACTAGGTGAATGGATGAACAAATTATGGAACATCTATATAGTGGACTACTACTAGCAATAAAATGATTGAACTATTGATACACAATTAACATAAACCACAAAATAATCCTGAGAGAAAGAAGCTAGAAAAAAGAAGAGCACAGACTGTATGATTACATTCATATAAAATTCTTCAAAATGCAAGCAAATTAATAGTGGCAGAAATTAGATTAGCTTTTGCCTAGGAACAAAGGTGGTTGAAGAGAGCAAAGCCTTGGAAGGGAGGGATCACCAAGCGGCATGAGAAAACTTTCAGGGGTGATGGATGAGTCCACCTCATTGACAGACAAACACAAATGTCAACCACCAAATTACATACTTTATGTGAAGTTTATTGCATGTGAATTATAGCTCAGCAAAACTGTTAAAAATCAAATTGAAAAAAACAGATATAAGGACATCATGAAGTAAAATTGCAGAAGGCAAATGAAATTTAGAATATAATTGATGTCTAGTTTTTAAATGATATTTTTGTAGTGTTTTCGCAGGGACCAGTGTCTAGGACTTCCTACTGTTATTCATATCCCTACTTATTTTTTTGCTCTCTCATTCCACTATGCTCATTTATAGCTTAATACCTCCTATGAAAGACACACTACTTTGAGAGGCAGTCACGTCACAGTTAGAAATGTCATCCTCCTAGCCAGAATTCATTTCATTTTGACTTCTATCAATTGGTGTAGCTGCATCCTTCTAGACCTCAGAATTAATTATCTTCCTTTTCCATAGATACAGCTGAACATAGTTGAAGGAGGCTATTGTATACCCCTGAAGCCATGCCTTCTATGATAAAAATATACCCAGTTTATTCTGTCATTCTTGAGATGCTATTATTCTATCCTATTCATCTCACTCAGGACTCGCTTGAGTTTGTAAGTGTCACTCTCCAAGTATAGAATCCCAAACTGGAAGCAATAATCTGGATTTAATATGATCAGCACAGAGAACTAGGAGACGATAATCTCCTTTGTTCTGAACCATACAACAGCCAAGATTGGATTACCTTTTTTAGCAACAGTGTCACGCTGTCACTTCCTATTGAGCTTGAAGCTAAATAAAACTACACGTTTTTCTTTTTCAGTAGAAGTGCTATAAATCTTGTTTTTCCACTTTTTATTTATATAAAACCAACTGTTTGAACCTAAATGAAGGAACATATATTTGCTCCTGTGAAATTACACCTTGTCTTATGCTGCTCATTTCTGCCTGTTGAGATCATTTTGAATCCAATCTTTCCATCTACTATATTTATACTTTCCCTTAGCTTTAGTTAATTCACAAATCTTACACATAAAATTTTATTTTTTGTGCTCTCCTTCAGCCTTATATTCCCTCCAGCTACCAACTTACCTTTCACTTCGCTTCACAGCTATAGTCGACATATATTGTTTCTGCCTCATGTACCTTTCTTTAAGGAATCATTTCTCCTCTTCCATAGAACAGGAAATTTTAGCAAACCAGCCCTACTCCACTAGAGAAGATGTGATCAGTACTGGTCAATTTGAATACTATATGTCCAAAACTAGGGTGATCGGTTCATGAATGGGCACCTTACCCACTCTGGGCCAATCAGACTCCTCTACAAGACTTTTACATTAAGTAAAGTGTAAAATACACTTCCTTGCCATTGAGGTCACAATCACTAGGAGAATGTGTAATCCTATTTAGCATAAAGATGGAAACCTCTTGGGATTAAGATAGCATAAAATCAATTTATAGTCAGTAGGAGGGAGAAACAGAGCTGTGACAATGTGTGTTCGTCTTCAGATACAACTATAACTAAGTCACAATCATGCCTTAGCCTTGTAATGTTAGCTAATTAATTGTTTCTATATGAACTACTTTGAGTTGGATTTTATATAGCTTTACCCTCTGATGTTAATAATTAATAATGAGTAATGTATTTTTATTGCAGAAAAATTATAAAGAAGGGAAAAGCCAAATTTATATATACAGATATATAATATTACATTATAGAATAGATATATCTTGAAAATATTAATTTTAATCCCAATAGGCCCTACCCATACAAGTACTTTTTATTCATTAACTCTATGGAGAGTCAAACGGATGTCAGATGTAGAAGACACTGTCAGTAGGTTAGTATACCTAAAATTCTAGGTAAGCTTTGCATACAACACACATGGAATATACATATATATTTTTTTAATTCATTACTCAAGTAATCCCTTTTTCTTTCTCTCTTCCTTCCTTCCTTTCTTTCTTTCCAAAAACAAAATAATGAATACTCAAAACTCATACTTTCCTAATTATTTTACTATTTTCTATGCCCTTCAAGTTATTGGTATTTGTATGATGGAAATACTACATAGTGTTATGCTATTGCACATTTCTTCTCAACTCTCATTTAGTGACTTCACGATAGATGGGATCAGCCACGATAGGAGTGTTTACACCATAGACACTGGCAAACACTACAAATCAAGCCTCCTTCCCTGCCTCGACTCAGTTTTGAACAGTTTATCAGCACCCCCAGGAGTAGAGTAATAGTAATGGAAAGTATATGTGTCATTTGGTCCTCATGCTTTAAATATGTCAATCTAGTTACATCTCACAATAACACCGGGAGCCAGGGACTATTTTTATCCCTATTTTAAAGATGAGACAACTAAGATACAAAGAAGTCAAATAACTTCTCTGAGGTAGCACAATTAGTAAGCTGCAAACTGGCATTGTAAAAAAGTTCCACCTCTGTCACCTCAACATTACATAAGAACATTTACAACCCATGTGCTAAGAGAGAGAGCTTACATTTTTAAAGAGTTGGGTAAAGATTTCTCCAGTTCAGATATTTGAAAGGACTCACACACTCCACAGGGCATACTCACAAAAAGCTTTTATCTCCTCCATTTTCTAGCTTGAACATTCTTAAAGGAACAAGCAACAAACAAAAGACTCTAGCTTCTAAAAACATGATCCTATGACAATTTAAGGTTTTCATATCACTGTAATTTTTGATATACTGTCATGCCATTTGTTTGTCAGCATTGTCTTTGTTATTTGATGCCAATTTCAAATTTATATTTTGTTTCCTTTTTTGCAATCTGAGTTCTTCATAGAGCTAACTATTCAAACACCATTTTTTGGATATTTTCCACTTTTCTTTCTCACTCAGCTTATTCCGGATTGTATACTCAAATTTGAGGGGTTTTTTTGTGAAATTTGTATGACTCTTGGTCATAGTCCTCACACCCGCATTAGATCATGGCTTCATCTCTTGAGATATTCAAACACTCTTTCCTCATGTCTTTGGCCCTTATGGGACTACAGCCCAATATTCTTTTTCTTTGATTTTGCAAATATTAAGATGGTATTCTTCTTTTCCCTGTGGGTAGCTGTTATCTCTATAAACCCATGTTTTCATTCTTAGTAAAAATGAATACCAAACTAATGCTTTTCATTATTGGTTCTTATTTGCTCTAAAATTATCAGCAAATTAATTCAAATTATTTTGTCTTTCTTACAAATTTTACTTTTTGCCTATGTTTTTATTTCATATAGATACCACCACATAAGTGCTTAAATATAAGGTTTGTTCAGAAAATGATGAAAGGGTAAATCAACCTTGAATCTGAGTACTGGATCTATCTTTTACTAGGTTTTAAACCTTTAACAAATTAACTTGAGTTTTATAACATTAAAAAACATATATATAATAAGATTGCATTAGCTACCATATAATTTTATAGCAACATTACTCCTAAATAGCATAGTAAGCATGGAGCTCTTGACGTGATGCCTGATACCTAGTAAGTATTCAAATATATTGGTTTACATAGCTACTTATAAGAAAACATTTTTTATGCATAAATTTGGATCATTCTTTGGATTCAATAAAGAAGATAATTTAAGGTAAATGAGAACATAGCTCGATTCTTCCTCCCATGACAGTAGAAGTGAGAAATCCAGTCTTAACAGATGATAATCATGATTGTGATGATTTAACATGATGGCAACATACATAAAGTGCCTAAGTTATATGACAGATTCTATAAATATACCCTTGCTACACAAATCTGCAAATCTAGAGTGTATGAACTAATTCTCTCATTTTATACCTGGGCAAAACAGGGCTCAGAAAAGGTAAGTGACTTGTCTAAGACCATCACATTGGTGGCAGATCAAGAATTCGCATTTAAGTTTGTCTGATGCTAAAGTCTCTTTCCACTATATTGTGCTAACTATTTCTGTCTATATCTGGGAGCCCAAATGTCTCGAACTCAAGACTTAACTTCTAACTAGCAAAATCCATAAAAAGAGGTATATTCTCTAAATCCAAGTCTGTGTCATGTTCATACAATGGCCTATTGGAAATTTCATATTAAATCACACACATGTATGTATGTATATATGGATGGATGGAGGGATGGATAGATAGATAGACAGACAAACAGACAGATACATAGATAAACAGATAGATAGATGGATGGATACTTCCAATCTTTGGTACTTAATCAAATGAAGAAAGTATGCCTTACCACCCAGGCTATAACAACATATCATGCAAACCATTTTCAACTCATCTGCTGAGAAAATAGGAAAGAAAACATAGCCCCCAAAGAGAAAAAGTGTCGTCTCTTTCATGTGTAAATTCAATTTAAATTGATGTGATATAAGTCAAAGCTTATTTATTAATGGTTAGCACACTGCACTAGATTTCAGTTGAATTAGTTAGTTCACTCTCCTTTTACAAGTACACTTTCTCATAGTACTTTTAATGACATTTTTAGGTTGTTAAATTGCCAGGGAATTCAGAACTTGAAATATCAACATTCTTTCAAAATGTTAATTTTGCTGATTATGAAGGAAAATATTATAGTGTGAAAAGAACATGGGGCCTGGGGTCTAAAGACCATGGATCAAATCCCGAATCTGACATTTACTCAGTGTATTAGGAAATTATTTTATTTCTGTGACTTAGTTTTCTCTTTATTAAAATTGTGGGAAATGATATTTGTAAAATGAGATAATGCAAATGAAAGTACTTTAGAAGCTATAAAGTATCCTGAAATGAAAAAAATAATCATCATTGTGATTATTTATTACCTAAAAGTAGTTGAGCTGATGTTTAGCTTGGATGCTATGAAATATGCCCCAAAAAGGACTTTCTGAAATCCTTTTATAGCTAATATGATTTAGGTTCATGTGTCTATATATAAGTAATTTGAAGCCAGTGGGATAATCGGTAACTCGAAATTTATAAAAATTAGTAAAACAGCCAGTATGAAACAAAAGGAATTTTTTAGTAGGATGGATTTTTAAGAGAGTAAAGCATAAAATAAAATATTATTATGTTCTCTTTAAACACCTCTAAGAATCATTGATACTTTAATTATGAATTTATATACTAAACTACTGATTGCCAACATTTATTGGATTCTTACTTTTTCAGTAACTGCTCTAACCATTTTATACACATTTGTTTCTTTAAATCCTAGAACAACCCTATGTCTAAATATAAATTATTATAATTTTCATTTTTTAAATTAAGAAAAAGATTAATTTATATAGCGATGTACAATAGTAATAAGATCCAACAGCTATTGAGAATTTATATGCTGGAGACTCTTTCAAGCACTTTACACATATTAGTTCAGTCACCACCACAACACTATG
Organism: Equus przewalskii; assembly: GCF_037783145.1. Lineage (NCBI taxonomy): Eukaryota > Metazoa > Chordata > Mammalia > Perissodactyla > Equidae > Equus > Equus przewalskii. The sequence continues at coordinate 56,224,377 of NC_091849.1, forward strand.
AGGTAGGTACTATTAGTATTTCCAATTCAGAGATATGGCCCAGAAGAGGGTATAACTTACTCGAAATCACATATTTGGTAAGTGACAGAACAGCTGGCCCCAGAGGCCTCACTCAAGCAATACAACAAGAGTTCCTCATCTACGTCTTATTGCTGGAAACTGATATCAGGATAAAAAGCAAGGCGGGCTACTCTGGGTCCAGCATCCCTAACGACTACCCGACGTGTATTTATGAATGCCTGCCGGACACCAGGCTCCCAGCAGAGATGAGTCTGCGCTCTTGGAAATCACACTAAGTGAGAGAGACTGATCTGCTACCAACATTTACTCTGCCAAGACGTTTGAAGATTTTTGTTTGTTTGTTTGTTTGTTTTGGAGGAAGATTAGCCCTCAGCTAACTACTGCCAGTCCTCCTCTTTTTGCTGAGGAAGCCTGGCTCTGAGCTAACATCCGTGCCCATCTTCCTCTAGTTTATACGTGGGACGCCTACCACAGCATGGCTGCCAAGCAGTGCCATGTCCGCACCCCGGATCCGAACCAGCGAACCCCGGGCCGCCGAGAAGCGGAACGTGCGAACTTAACCGCTGCGCCACCGGGCCGGCCCCAAGACGTTTTAAGATTTTTGCACCAGACATTTTAAGTCCTGTGGTCCTTTGCTATCTGGGATTTTACTTTCAGTGATTCCCAAATTCCTACAAATATTCGTCTTTGCTGTCTTCATCGTCATAATCATGACAAGCATGTATTCACTCAGGCTATATGGGAAGTACTATTTGTGCATGATGTACTCACATTATTTCATTTGGTTCCCTCCATAACACAGTGAAGTACAGGAGTGTACAGAAGAGGGACAGAGAGGACCTAGGTTCCCAGTTGTCCCTCCTTGGGGCATGACAAACATTACAGTCTTTGTAGATTCTAAGAAAGTGGCAGCAGACTGCAGGCAGAGAGGTTGCAGACCCAGTACGTTGATGCTGGGAGTTATTTACCTATCTCGTCCACTGATGAAGCTGGTCGTTTTATAGATAAGAGGACTGGGGCTCAGGGAAGTTGAGTAATTTGGCCAAGTTGAGCAGAGGCATGATAAACCCAGGAATTGAATAGTTGGACTCCCTGTGATCTACCAGGGCACCCCCACTCTCTCTCACTTCCCGTGAGAACAATTTAGGTTTAACAGTTTACTAGAGAAGAGATCTGTAACTTCTGTGGCTAGGTATACACGGAAAGTTAAGTTGGAACATACCTGAAGTGTAACTTTTGTGGGTTGTATTTTCTTCAGGGAAAGTCATGATAACACTTTTAAGTTTTTTAAATCTTTATTTTTTTTATTTTTTTTTTTTTAAAGATTTTATTTTTTCCTTTTTCTCCCCAAAGCCCCCCGGTACATAGTTGTATATTCTTCGTTGTGGGTTCCTCTAGTTGTGGCATGTGGGACGCTGCCTCAGCGTGGTCTGACGAGCAGTGCCATGTCCGCGCCCAGGATTCGAACCGACGAAACACTGGGCCGCCTGCAGCGGAGCGCGCGAACTTAACCACTCGGCCACGGGGCCAGCCCCTTTAAATCTTTATTAAGGTATAATTAATGTAAAAAACATTGCACATATTTAACATATACTTTTTATGAGTTTGGAGAGATATATATATATGTATACACACCCACATCCATGATATCATCACCACAACCAAAATCCTAGACATAACCATCACCTCCAAAAATTTCCTTGTGCTCTTTTGTGTAGACTTGTTGGCATGCAAAACAGTCACTCTTGAGGAGGTCAGTAAATTTGTGTAGGGATAAAAGAGCCTGCTGGGATCAGTGAGTCCCAGGCCTTAACTTCTTCCTTTTTGTAGTTCAATATTAGCAAAACTTCTTTGATGAATTACTGTCCACTGGCATGACAGGAAAATTCAACATGAAGAAAGATAGTATCAGTCTGGATTGGGGTCCCGAACTCCACAGAATTGTTCTAAAGGTTTACGGGGATGAGTAGTATGTTGATTAGCTTTCTGTATAACCAACCTTCCCAAACTTAGAGGCTTAACACAACAATCATTTGCTGTTGCTCATCAATCTATGGTTTAACTGTGTGGCTTTGCTGATCCCGGCCAGGCTTGGCTGATCTCAGCCTGGGCTTGCTTATGTTTCTCTGGTGGGCTGGCTGGAGACTAGCTCATCTTAGAGCCCTCACTCACTACAGGGTTTGGTGACAAGGGAGTGACATATCTCTCTTCATTCAGCTTGCTAGCCTGGGCTTATTCAAATTGTGGCAGCAGGGTTCTAAGAGAATGAGAAGAAGGGAGCAAGGCCTTCTGAGGTCTAGGTTTGGAACCATATTCTATTGATCAAAGCAAGAGATAAGACCTTCCCAGATTCAAGGGTAGAAGAATAAACTCATTTCCTGATGCGAAGAGCTGCAGAAGTACCTAGCAAATGGGGATGGATTAAGGAAGGGTAGAAAATAGTGCATCTTTTGATCAACTTTTTTACAATGTGTGTGACTTAGCAAAACTGGGCAGGTGACTTGATTAAAAAGCTATAACGTTAGGAACGAAAAAGTGTGAAACACACTGAAATCCATGAAAAATGACTGTGCAGGGAGTTTTCAGCAGTGCCCCATAAAGCTTTGGTAGGGACACAAACAGTGAAACTGACCCTCCAGTTACCTATTCACTCGATATTTGGAAGCACGACCAACCCTTTTTGACTGAAGAGTTCTGAGTTCTTTGGATAATTCAAGCCCAAGACAGCCTTCATGAGAGAGATCTGGACGTCTTCATATAATTTGAGAGATAGATGCTGGAGCAATTAATTTGGACAATCCAGGGGTTTGACAATATGCACACCCACAGTTGTTACAGCTGCTTATACAAGAGACAAAGGTGTTTTACGTGTTTGATTTTTTGACATTTTGTGTCAATGATTTCCCCTTGAGATTATAGGGGAGCTCCATTCTCCCACTCTCCCCAGAACATCCTCTCCCCTACCGTACAAACTTTATTATCTTTTGATTCCTAATAGCTTGTTTTTATAGTTTTAGCATACACTTAAAATATTATGCTCCAGGGGCTGGCCCCGTGGCCGAGTGGTTAAGTTCACGCGCTCGGCTGCAGGCGGCCCAGTGTTTCGTTAGTTCGAATCCTGGGCGCGGACATGGCACTGCTCATCAGACCACGCTGAGGCAGCGTCCCACATGCCACAACTAGAAGAACCCACAACGAAGAATACACAACTATGTACCGGGGGGCTTTGGGGAGAAAAAGGAAAAAATAAAATCTTTAAAAAAAAAAAAATATTATGCTCCAAATTTAACAGAACATATTTAACTGTATTTAAGTTGTTCAATCTTAAAGTCTAATTAAATATCTATGTTTTCACATTTCATCTTTTACCCAGCCACAAGGTGAATGCTAGCAGAATACAGTTATTTTTGACTGAGGCCCATAGTGATCAAAAAAATAGACAAATTAACAGTTTCTAAAAATAATAAAAAGCTAAAGTAAGATGGCATGGAGTCAATGGCTACTTTGTAGTTTTAATACTTTTAAATCATTTTATGAAAGCAGTACATATTATGGTGTATTGGGGAAAGTGGAGAAAAGCATGATGAAGAGAATTAAAATTTACAGTTCAATTACTCAGAAAGCTGCTATTAAGATTTCTCTATGTCTGCTTTATGAAGGACATTTTATTTTCTAAATAAAATACATTTGTGGCAGGGAAGAGCTAGAGCTAGTGCTCACCACGTGTGCCATCACCCTTGACATTTCCTGAGACCTCTGGCATGTATGTGTGGGCTGTGGCTCTAATTCTGGATAATGGGCTGGGCAACATGTCGTACCTTCTGGCCAAGCCAGCTAACACCTGGTGCAGCTCCCTCATCTCTCCCTTCTCAGCTACAATGTTCTTGGAGACCATGTGTGCCAGTGAGTGTAGCTTCCAGACGAAGGAGTGTTCCCTGACCTGCACCAGCCTTATGTGTATGAGTAATCCAAGATTTCAGGCTCCATCTGTGACCGCAACATAGCCAACTCTATCCTAATAAATGTTACTTCACAAAAGAGGGATGATTCTAGACATCAACCTTGTATTTTGGCTTTTCTCACTGCACATTATATATTAACTAATGCATATATGTGATATATATTATACAACATATTATGTAGTATATAATATATAAATGCCATGTTAGAAAACATACTTAAAATACTTACTTGCTCAAAATACTTAAAATAAATGGCTATAAATAGAATAGAATATGTATGTGTATGTATATATATTTATATATAAACCTATTTTATTCCAGGCATATAAATGTAACATGTATTCTATTACTGAGCATATAAACGGATGCATTTTAAGTGCCACATAGCCTATATATTGTCATAATATGGAATCACATCCTCTGAAGCTATGAAATCATGCTTAGGTTTTCCTGTTCTACAGAATGACTATATTTTTGAAAGTCCCTTAATGCTGGTGCAAGTGAGTTTCACATGAAAAGCTAAACTATCCCAAGGATGTTCTTCAAATTTAGTTGAAAACTCTTTATCATTTTTGAGTAACGCTATAATAGACGGATAAAACTGTCACTTTAATTTTGAGGATAATTAGACTAAGTGATAACCTTTAGATTCAGAGTGTAAAACACTGCATTTTAATTTGCACACTATTCTAATTGAAAACATTTTAATATTTTATTTATTAATAATAATTTTCAGGTACAACACTTCTTTCATCAACAAGGAACTATGGAGGAAAGGAGTATGAATAGTCAATAGGAAAGTTGTATGTTTAAAAAAAAGATGCCTGACTCCATGGTCATCATGCTGCCAGGCAAAGTTACTGTGACATGAAGAGTTAGACGACATTTCACGATAAGCTGTAAGAGTTTGAGCTAGCAAGATGTTCCCTCAGACCTTGAATATTTTAGCAATTCTAGTCAAATAAAGTTTCCATTGCTTTGATATCCATCTCAATCACCAAAGGATATCTTGTACTACCATTCTGAAGTGTAATTGTTATGACATTTCACCCGGATGGTGGTCCTGTGATATTTCACTTAGCCTAAAACAAGCCAAGAGGACACACAGTGAAAGGGATTGGTGGGGATCAGTGAAGTAACATCTGGACAGGAAGAAAGAAAATCAAACAGGGCAAATTCGAAGAGCTCAGTCAACAATTTTAAGGGGGTGGTTATCAGGCTGACTCTGGTTTAACTGATAATTTGCAGTAGCTCACCAGCCAGGAGGAACGGTTTGGAGAAATGGGTCATTTTTAAGTTCTTTCTGAGTTTTTGCTTTATTATTTAATTTTAACATGTGATTAATTCATGTAGTATTAGTTATCCAAAATACTATCAAATATTAAAGAGGTTAAACCACTTGTTATTCTGCTTTGATCCTTGACAGGAGTGGGAGAACAAATTTAAGATGCAAATAAATCTCTCATTCTCCATTGGCCCCCAGTTAAGTTCACCAAATATTCTTGTTTTCATCTAGTATATGTCACACTTATGTTACGTCTTCAGAAAATGAGTAAGGAGATTGTAGGGATTCTGTTCATGAGGATCTAAAAGTTATTTGTATCAGAAATCCCAACCTGGTAAATTTCCCACCCACATTTCCCACCGTTGCACTTAGCTCATGACTGAAATATTGTTTTGAGTGATCTCAAAAATATTTTGGAAGTAAGTAGAGTAATAGACCATTAACAGACGGATAAATACTTAGGTAAACAGACATACAGATATGCAGATAGATAAAGCAATCAAGAATAAAGTGTATAATACCTTGGAAGAGTCAAAATAAAAAAGAAATCAAATTTATATCCATTATTACTGATGCTTTTAGAAGAAGTCACTTTTATTTGAAAATTATGTTTTCTAAAAACATACAAAACTCCCTGTAAGTCAGGTTTCTAAATATACTTTTCCTTAAGTGTAATTAATCAAGAGTAGATTTTCATTTGTTATTTATGTCCTCTGAGGCACTTAATCAATGGATCCATCCCCAAAGGCAGTGGCCCTCGAAGTGTGTCCAATGCAAACGCATTTGAGAGACTCATTCTTTGGCTCAAAAAATAAATGTTACTATTGAAAAGTAGACATTTCCTTCCGTAAATATTTTACTCTAAATATGAAATATTTGCATGCTTTGGCATGCTCTGAGGTAATAGTTTTATGTGCTTTATCCAAAAAATTTTATGTTTTCAACAGTTTTACAGTTCTCTGGTCATTGCAATAAAGGGATAATTTCTAGGAAAATAGCCCCCAGCAGGCCTAAGCACTTTATCCATAAAGAATGCTCAAGAAATATGTTAGTGCTGATACTTTTCTAATTGAGCAAACACAACTTTGATTAACTATTATCAAAGTGATGAATTTATCAATAGGCTATACTTCTTTTAAAGAAAAGCAATTATTCAGTTCTATTGTAATTCTTTTAAAAAACACATCATTTAATTTTGTTTACATTAGCTTTTTTGTGCATAAAAGCAAGATAAATTAGCCTCACTGAAATTCTATTGAGAATTAACATTGATTGTATATACTATCTCCTTTTTCACCTGCACACTTGAAACTGTCATGCCAGAAAAAAATTTTACTTTTTAAATTTTAGCCACTTAAGCTTAACAAAATTTATTAGGTTTTGAAAACTGCTTCCCTTCAAGATGATATATTAACCATTAAAACAGGCAAAGAAAGAAAAAGAAGCCAATCATCGTCACTGAAAAGCGATATTTATAATGTTACATTCATATAACTTATGCGAAATTTCATAAAAATATATCTTCGCTGATTTTCAAAATTAGTCAAGCATACTTTGGGTTAAAAAACAGATAAAATGAGCCAAAATATTTTTTAAGGAAAAGGTATTTTTGCAAGTTTAAATTCACAAAAATGGCTCCTAAAAATTCTATTCATTACTACAATATTAGCTTTATAATTTCATTAAAAATTTGCATTCCAAAGTGATTTACTGTAGTGACACCAGCAAGATGGTGGAATAGGAAGCCCCAGGTCCGTGTCCCCCCATAGAAATTCTGACTCTACAAATTACCTTTCTGAGAACTCCAGAAGCGAGTTATGAGGGTACAGCACCCCAGGTGAATGCAAAGCCAGAAAGAGCTGGATGGAAGTCAGGAAGAAAGTTTCTTCCAATTGCCCACCAAAGCCCATCTTGGCAGCATGCAGCAAGATCTGGAACAAACTCCCAGCTCCCAGGCTCCTCTCTCCACTCAGGAGAGAAAGAAGAATGTACTGTGATTCTAACGTTCTGGTTTTTCAGAGGGCTGCCCAGGGGCCTGGTTTCTGTCTTGCCTGACTCAGAGCTCTCATGGGATTGGCAGTTTGGTGCCATGGCACATTGAGGGCCTCTGAGACAAAGAGAAGCACCACTACCAGTGACACCACCAGAGAGACTGTCTTACTGCAATAGACACCAGGGGGAGCAAGAGATTACAGCATCCAGAGAAGAAGGGGGCAATGTTCTTTAACTGGGAAATGACGTGCACGAGCCCAGAAAAGATGCAGCTTCAGAAGAGGTTTTAGACACTCCCCTACTCTCCACCCAGGCTTATCAGTCAAGGTCTTCCCCTGTATGAAGACAGTTAGTAAAGAATGAGAGATGTGGCTGTTCTTTTTTTAATTTAAAAAGATTTTTTTTAAGACAATATTTTTAGAGCAGTTTTTGGTTCATAGAAAAATTGAAAGGAAGGTACAGAGATTTCCCATATATCCCCTGCCCCCACACATGCACAGCCTCCCCCATTGTCCACATCCCCAACTAGAGTGGGACATTCGTTACAGCTGATGAACCTACACACCGTAATCACCCAAAGTCCATAGTTTACATTGTAGTTCACTCTTGGCGTTGTACATTCTATGGGTTTGGAAAAATGTATAAGGACAAATATCAATCACTACAGTCTGATACAGATTATTTTCACTGGCCTAAGAGTCTTCTGTGCTCCATCTATTCATCCCCCTTCCCCAAACCCCTGGCAACCACTAATCTTTTTACTGTCTCCATTATTTGCCTTTTCCAAAAAGCATACAGTTGGAAACTTATAGTATGTAGCCTTTTCAGAATGGCTTCTTTCACTTAGTATTATGCATTTAAAGTTCCTCCATGTCTTTTCATGGCTTTATAAGCTTTATAACTTATTTCTTTTTAGTGCTCAATAATATTCCATTGTCGGGACGTACCACATTTCATCTATCCATTCCCTTACTGAAGAACATCTTGATGGCTTCCAAGTTTTGGCATTTATGAATAAATCTGCTATAAACATCTGTGTGCAGGTTTTCCTAGGTAAGTAAGTTTCCAATTTCTTTGGGTAAATACCCAGGATTGTGATTGCTGGGTCACATGATAAGAATATGGTTATCTTTGTAAGAAACTATCAAACTGTCTTCCAAAGAGGCTGTACCATTTTGCATTCCCACCAAGAATAAATGAGAGTCTCTGTTGCCCCACTTTCTCACCAGCATTTTGTGTTGTCAGTGTGTCAGGTTTTGGCCCTTGTACTAAGTGTGTGGTGGCATCTCATTGTTGTTTTAATATGCATTTCCGTGATGAAATATTATGTGGAGCATCTTCGCATATTCTTATATTCTGTCTGTTTATCTTCTTTGGTGAAGTGTCTGTTAAGGTCTTTGCCCCATTTTTTAATTGAGTTGTTTGTGTTTTTATTGTTTACTTTTAGGAGTTCTTTGTATATTTTAGATAACAATCCTTTATCAGATATGTCTTTTGCAAATATTTTCTCCCAGTCTGTGGCTTGTATTCTCATTCTCTTGACACTGTCTTTCATGGAGCAGAAGTTTTTAATTTTAATGAAATTGAGTTTATCAGTAATTTCTTTCATGGATTGTGCCTTGGCTATTGTCATTGCAACAGCCAAGGTCATTTAGATTTTCTCTTATGTTATATTTTAGGAGTTTTATGGTCTTTCATTTTACATTTAGGCTTGTGATTCATGTTCAGTTAATTTTTGTGAAGACTATAAGGACTGTGTATAGATTCAATTTTTAAAATATGGATGTCCAGTTTTTCCAGCACCATGTGTTGAAAAGTCTACCTTTTTCCATTGTATTGCCTTAGCACATTTATTGAAGATCAGTTAAGTCAACTTATGTGCACTTATTTCTGGGCTCTCTATCGTGAACCATTGATCTATTTGTCTATTATTTTACCAATATCACACTGCTTTGATTACCATAGCTTTACAGTAAGTCTTGAAGTCAGGTAGTCTCAGTCCTCCAACTTTCTTCTTTTCCTTCAACATTGTGTTGGCTATTCTGGGTCTTTCACTTCCATGTAAGCTTTAGAATCAGTTGTATATACCCACTAAATAACCTGCTGAGATTTTGACGGCGACTGTAGATCACGTTAGGAAGAACTGACATCTCAACAATATTGAGTCTTCCTATCCATGAATGTGTAATATCTCTTCATTTATTTATGTCATCTTTGATTTCTTTCATCAGTATTATACAGTTTTCCTCATATAGATCTTGTACGTATTTTATTAGGTTTATACCTAAGCATTTCATTTTTCTGGATGCCAGTGTAAGTGGTATTGTGATTTTAATTTCAAATTCCACTATTCACTGCAGGAATATAGGAAAGTGGTTGACTTTTGTATATTAACCTTACATTCCTACAACTGTGCTATAATCATACCTGTTTTTTCAAATGCCCAAATATCAACAAAAGATTACAAGGTATAAAAAGAAACTGAGGAAAGTGGCCCAATCAAATTAACAAAATAAATCTCCAGAAACTGACCGTAAAGAAATAGAGATTTATGAATACTTCACAACAAATTCAAAATAATGGTCTTAAAGATACTCAATAAGCTAAATAAAACATAGACAACTAAATGAAATCAGGATAATGATACATGAATAAATGGGAACATCAAAAGAGAGAAAGAAACCATAAAAAAGAACCAAATATAAATTCTGGATCTAAGGAATATAGCAACTGAATTGACATTTACTAGAGGGCTTCAATGGAAGAATTTTATCAAGTAGAAGAGAGGGTCAGAGAACTTAGAGACAGGTCACTTGAAAATATTGAATCAGAGAAGCTAAAAGAAAAAGGAATAAAGAAAGTCAGAGAGTTTAAGAGTCTTAGGAGAAACCATCAAGGAAACATATATGCGTTATGCAAGTCCCAGATGGAGAAGAGAACAAACCAGGGGTACAGAGCCCGTTTGAAGAAATAATAACCGAAAACTTCCCAAACTTGAGTAGGGAAATGGACATACAAATTCAAGAAAATCAACGAATTCCAACCAATATAAATCAAAAGAGACTCGCACTGAGACTCATTATAACCAAACTGCCAAATCACAGACAAATAAAGAATCTTGAAAGCACCAAGAGCAAAGTGATTCATTACACACAAGAGAGCTTCTGTAAGATTACCAGTGGATTTCTCAGCAAAAACCTTGCAGACCAGAGGATGTGGGCTCATATATTCAAAATGCTGAAATAAAAAACCTGCCAACTAAGAATACTATATCCAGCAAACTCTCCCTCGAAAATGAAGGAGATTTGCATTTCCCATATGATTAGTGATGTTGAGCACCTTTTCATATACCTGTTGCCCATTTGTATGTCTTCTTTGGAGAAATCTCTATTCAGGTCCTTTGTGAATTTTTAAATCAGGTTATTTGATTTTTTGCTTTTGAGTTGTAAGAGTTCCTTACATATTTGGATATTAACACCTTATCAGGTACATGATTTGCAAATGTTTTCTCCTATTCCATAAGTTGACTTTTCATGCTATTGATTGTTTCCTTTACTGTGCAGCTTTTTAATCTGATGCAATCTCACTTATTTTTGCTTGTGTTCTATGTGCATTTGGGGTCCTATCCAAAAAACTCATTGCCCAGACCAATGTCAAGAAGGTTTTAGCCAATGTTTTCTTCTGATAGTTTTGCAGTTTCACATTTTACATTTAAGTCTTTAATCTATTTTGATTTGATTTTTGTAAATGGTGTGAGATAAGGGTCCAATTTAATTCTTCTGCATGTGGCTATCCAGTTTTGCCAACATCATTCATTGAAAAGACTAACCTTTCCCCATTGTATATTCTTGGCAACCTTGTCAATGGCTATTATCAAAGAGACAAAAGATAGCAAGTCTCAGTGAGAATACAGAGAAAAGGGAATTCTTGAACCCTGTTGGTGGTAAGGTAAATCGGTACAGTCATTCTGAAACAGTATGGAGGTTCTTCAAAAAATTAAAAATAGAAATACTTATGATCTGGCAATTCACTTCTGAGTATATATCCAAAGGGAATGAAATCAGTATTATGAAGAGATATCTACACTTCCACGTTCACTGTAGCATTATTCACAATATCTAAGATATGGAAATAGCCTAAATATGTCAATGGATAAATATGTGTCAGACAAACAACCTAGCTATATGTTCATGGCTATATATAATCACATTTTTATATAATATATATATATATATATATCTTATATATCTATGCAAATCACATATATACACACATACACATAAATGAATGTTATTCAGTCTTAAAAATGAAGGAAATCTTGACATTTGTGACAACATGAATGAACCCAGATGACATAATGCTAAGTGAAATAAGCTAGACACAGAAAGATAAATACTACATGATCTCACTTATATGTGGAAACTAAAATAGTCAAACACGTAGAAGCAGAGAGCAGAATGGTGGTTTCCAGGGGAAGGAGGGAGGGGAAAATGGGGAGATGCTGATCAAAGGATATAAAGTTTCAGTTATGCAGGATGAGTAAGTTCTAGAGATCTAATGTACAGCAATGTGACTATAGTTAACAATACTTCATTGTTACTTGAAATTTTGTGAAGGAGTAAGTCTTAAGAATTCTCAGCACACACAAAAAAATTATAACTATGTGAGGTGATGGATATGTTCATTAAATGAGAGTGGTGGTGATCTCACAATGTATGTGTATATCAAACATCAAGTCATGCACCCAAAATATATACAATTTTTATTTGTCAATTACACCTTAATAAAGCTGGAAAAAAAATGAAGGAGACATTAAGACTTTACTAGATAAACAAACGCTGTGTGTTCAACACCATCATACCTGACCTAAAAGAAACGCTAAAGGGATTCCTTCAAGAAGGAACAAGAGAATGCTAGACAGCAACATGAAAGCGTATGAAAATATAAAGCTATCCGATAAAGGTAAATATAGACAGATAAATAATCTGTAGTATTATAATGTTGGTGGTTAAATCACTTTTTATTCTGATATAGAATTTAAAATATAATAGCATAAAAATAGCTATATATCTATGTTAATGATATAGAATATAAAAAGATGTAATTTGTGAAATCAGTAACGTAAATTGGGGAGGGCAGAGAGGTAAATAGAGATTTTTATGCAATTGAAGTTAAGCTGTTATCAATTTAAAATAGATTACTTAACTTTAAGATATTCTATGTAATCTTCATGGTAATTAGAAAGAAAATATCTGTAGAAGATATCTGTAGAAATGAGGAAGGAATCAAAGTATATCACTACAAAAAGTCAACGAAAAACTAAGAAATGCAGTAAAAGAGGAAAAAGAAGGACAAAATAGCTGCAAGGCATACAGAAAACAAAAACAAAATAGTAATAGTCCTTTTCTTTTAGCAATTACTTTAAACATAAATGGATCAAATCCTCCTATCAAAAGACATAGATTGAGTAAATGGATAAAAAAAAAAATCAAGATCCAACTTTACCCTGTTAAAAGAGACTCAATTTAGATGTAAGGGCACATAAATGAAGCAAACATTGACAGAATTGAAGAGGGAAATAGATGGCAACACAATAATAGCAGGAGTCTTCAGTCCACCACTTTCAGTAAGGAATAAAACAAGACACATCAATAAAAAAAACCAGAGGACTTGAACAACAAACACTATAGGTCAATTGTACCTAACAGACAAAGAGCAATCAACCCAATGACTGCTCAATACGCATTCTTCTTAAATGGCACAGAATATTTTCCAGGATAGACCACATGTTAGCCAATAAAAGAAGTCTTAATAAATTCAAGAAGATTGAAATCATACAAAGTATCTTTCTAACCACAATGGACTGAAGCTAGAATCAACAGCAGAAGAAAAACTGGAAAAAATGATGACATAAAATTTAGCGGCTTAACTGTTTTTAAGTGGACGGTTCAGCAGTGTTAACTATATCTACATTCTTATGCAAAAGATCTCTAGAACTTTTTCATCTTGTAAAACTGAAACTCTCTACCCACTGAACAACAACTCCCCGTTTCCCCCTCCTCCAGCCCCTGGCAACCACCATTCTACTTTCTACTACTTTAGATGCCTCATCTAAGTGGAATCATACAGTATTTGTCATTTTGTGCCTGGCTTATTTCACTTAACATAATATACCCAAGGTTCATCCATGTTGTAGCGTGTGACAGGATTTCCTTCTTTTCTTAAGACTCAATAATATTATACTGTATGTCTACACCACATTTCATCTATCGACTCACCTATTGATGGATGTTTGGATTACTTCCACCTCTTGACTATTGTAAATGATGCTGCAACAAACATGAGTGTGTGCAGGTATTTTTTTATTTTTTGAGGAAAATCAGCCCTGAGCTAACATCTGCTGCCAATTCTCCTCTTTTTTTTGCTGAGGAAGACTGGCCCTGAGCTAACATCCATGCCCATCTTCCTCCACTTTATATGTGGGATGCCTGTCACAGCAAGGCTTGCCAAGTGACGCCATGTCCGCACTCGGGATCTGAACCAGTGGATGCCAGTCTGCCAAAGCAGAACATGCGAACCACCGGGCTGGCCCCTGTGCAGGTATTTCTTACAGATCCTGCTTTCAATTCTTTGGGATGTATATCTAGAAGTGGGATTACTGGATCATAAGGTATTTCCATTTTTAAGTTTTTGGGGAACCTCCGTACTGTTTTCCAAAGTGGCTGTGCCATTTTACATTCCCACCTAGAGTCCAAAAGGGGTTTAATTTCCCCATATCCTTCTAAGTCTTGTTATTTTTTGGGTTTGTTTGTTTGTTTTTTTGGTGGGGAATATTGGTCCTGAGCTAATATCTGTGCCAATCTTCCTCTATTTTGTATGTGGGATGCTGCCTCAGAATGGCTTGATGGGCAGTGTGTGGGTCTGCACCGAGGATCCAAACTAGCAAATCTTGGGCCACCAAAGCAGAGGGCACAGACTTAACCATTATGCCACTGGTATTTGTGTATTTTTGATAGTAGCCATCCTAATGAATGTGAAGTGATATTTCATTATGGTTTTAACTGGCATTTCTCTAATAATTGGCAATGTCAAGCATCTTTTCAAATGCTTGTTGGAAAATTGTATATCTTCTTTTGAGAAATGGCTATTCAAGTCCTTGGCCCATTTTTAAGTAGGTTTATTTGTTTTTTGGTTGTTAAATGTAGGAGTTATTTTTATACTCCGGATATTAACCCTTTATTAGATATATGATTAGCAAATATTTTCTCCCACTCTGTAGGTTGCCTTTTCATTTTCACTCTTTTGATTATTTTCTTTGATCCCTAGAAATTTTTGTTTCATGTAGTCCTGTTTGCCTATTTTTGCTTTCCTTGCCTGTGCCTTCTGTGTCATATCCAGGAAATCGTTACCAAATCCAATGTTTCAAAGGTTTTCTTCGCCTACATTTTCTTCTAGGAGTTTATAGTTTCAGGCCTTATGTTTATGTTTTTAATCCATTTGGAGTTAATTTTTTACACAGTATAAGGTCAGTGTTCAAATTCATTCTTTTTCTTGTAGATATCAAGCTTTCCCAGGATCAGTTTTGCAAGACAAAAATGTTCTAGAGATCTATTGCACAACAATGTGCATTTAGTTTTCACTATTGAACTGTACACTTACTAATGGTTATGATGGCAAATTTTGTTTGTATTTTTTACCACAATTTTTTAAAAAATTACATATGTTATTATCTAATAACTACAGTGTTTGATGTTAACCTTCGCCTCTAAGTAATCATATCATAATTTGCACAATGCTGTACCCTAGATCAGGGATTCTAAAAGTATTATCTGAAGACCCATGGTGATCCTCTTCAGGGGATCTGTGAGGTAAAAATTATTTTCAAGCATACTAAGACATTATTTGCCTTTTTTACTCTTTTTCTGTTTCATATGCACAGTTTAAGCTACATGACAGATCCACAATTATCTGTAAAGGCTATTAAAATATTCTTCTTTTTTTCAACTACATATTTATACAAAGCCAGAATTTCTTCATATACTTCTACCAAACAACACATTCTGCTATAACACAGTGCAGAAAAAGTATGAGAAACTGACATCTCCTATTGAGGCAGACATTAAAGAAGTTTACGAAAATGTAAAACAATGCCACTTTCACCTTTATAGAATTTCAGAAAAAATCTATTTTTAAAATAAATAAATAGTTATTTTATATTAAACATATATTATTTATGTCACCATGTATAGTATTTATTATTGTCATGTAAAAGTGAATTAATGATACAAAATGTGAATATGCTTAATACTGAACTGTACACACAAAAATGGTTAAGATTGTAAATTTTATGTGAAATGTATTTTATCACAATTAGAAATTAAAAGTGAATTAATAAATATTTTTAAGGTTAGTTTCAATTTCTAATACTATAAACATCAATGATAAATACAATCCACATGAACAAAAAAGCTCCTTGATGTACTCGCTAATTTTTGAGTGTGAAAGTGTTTTGAAACCAAAAAGTTTGAGAAATGCTGCTCTAAATATCCTTGCAATGTTAGCCTATTATTAAATTAGAATTGAAATCAATTGCAAAAACAGATTCCTTCAGAAAAACTTGACAATAATTGTCTTGAAACAAATGAAAATTGACTTTTTTATTGTTTATCAATTCAGTTTGCAACAAAGGCTGCAACAGCTGTGACAGCAGCCACGAAAATAGCTGGCACGATTAGCAACTGAAGCTAGGGTTTCCATCACGCCATTGAACAATTCAAGTTTTTCTCGTGTGCTCATAAAGTGCGTTGTCCACCGAATTTTCATGGATAAGATAGAAGAGATATAAAGCTCTTCTCCAAAAGAGAGAAAACAGATGCTCCCTTCAATAGACACAACAAATTTCAGTCTTTAAATAAATAGTAGTACATGTGCCATGTAATAGATCTGATTTTCTCATCCATTTTTGCCTTTACATTGTAACCTCAGCAAGTAGCAATTTTCTTTCACATCGCTTCAAAACACTGTGCCATTATAATAAAAGGGCTGAGAATGAGAAAGTGGCAACAGCCTGTCCTCAGTGTCTTGGTAAAGAAACGTAATTGTTAATGCTTGTTATAGTGTATACTAGCTGTATTTGTAGTATTTTGGTACATAAAAATGCATACGTCTGCCTAAGGCAACAAAAAATTAGTATTTTAGAATTTGGAAAAAACCTTATTTCTTACAGGCATACCTCATTTTATTGCTCTTTGCTTTACCGTGTTTGGCAGATACTGTGTTTTTTTATAAGACTCCCCACTAACTAAAATATTACAACTTGCTGAAGCCTCAGGTGATGGTTAGCATTTTTTAGCAAGAAGGTATTTTTAATTAAGGTATGTACATTATCTTTTTAGACAGAATGCTATTGCCCACTTAATAGGCTACAGTATAGTGTACACCTAACTTTTATATGCACTGGGAAACCAATTGCAATATTCACTTTACTGCAGTGGTCTGGAACCGAACCCACGATATCACCAAAGTGTATGCCTGTATTTTAACAAATAAATAAAACGTTGGATGACGTGGTGCTCACATAAGCTGTCCATTGACAGTAGCACTCAAAAGACGTTTCCTGAAGCCTAGGAGTTCTTTTACCACTTCATCTCTGCCACTCACTTCTTCCCCAGTTTCCTTCGGCCTCTATAACAATGTTTCTCATCTTCCAATGCTGTGATTCTCATAGGTGGTGTTTCTCTTAGAACAGAAATGACGAACTTTTTCTATAAAAGGCCACATATCAAATATGTTCGGCTTTGGGGGCCAGGCAATCTCTATAGCAACTACTTAACTCTACCATTGTATGAAAAATAGCCACAGGCAATGCATAAATGAATGCATATGGCTGTGTTTCAATAAAATTTTATTTACAAAAAGAGGCTCTGAGTGCGTGGGGGGGGGGGCACAAACTTGACCCATGGGCCATAGTTTGAAAACTCCTCTTAGAACATTGCTTCTTGTTCCCTCCCCAGCAGTAATTCAATGTGTAAGGTAATTAGGCCATTGTATTTTTCCTTACCAGGGTTGTCTCATTTAAGACAATAAGAACAACAAACAAGTATTGACACGAATAGATTCACTAGAAATTTGTTAACAGATTTGAAATGCTGTTTCTCTGTATCATTGTTCACAAAACTCTCCCCTCCCGCTTTTTGATTTTGGTTCAGAAACATGAAACCTTTCCAGCTCACATATTTAGGCAGATTTGATTTCAGTTAGTTTAACTATACGCCGACAGTGACAACCCAATTAATGGAGATCATTTTGTGAACCACTCAAGGTTGAAAAGAAATTTTCTCCCATCTTCTATAGTTGCTAAAGGTCACATATAGAAAATAGAACTTCACAAATTTCCAACCCACCTAAAAGTATAGCCATAGTGAGCAAATCCCCCACAGTTATAAATACGGTTCTAGTGCTGCCATTTAGAAATTTACTGCTTTTCGCAGTCCAGTAGCTCAGAAAAAGCAATTTTTATTTTTACCTCCTGTATCAACCTGTGTGAAATCTTTCCATGTCAGAGAGGCAGTAGGAGGCAAACATTAAAGTACTTTTTTACTTTAAAAAAATAAGAAAAATGGGCTTCGAAACACTGTTTATCTCAAAATGTTGACAGCTGAAGAAGCAGTGGGAGCTGACCTAAAGAGCAGGTTACTGTACTGCAATAAATGTTAACTCATTAAAACATTCTTAATATCAAATTCATAGAAATTCTTAATCAAACTCCAGTTTTTCTAGCTTACTCAATTTTTTTTAATTTTTGTTCCTATTTCTACCTCTCCTTTTAAACTTCTTCACTTCCTGCTCTCTTCTACCATCTCAAACTCCATCTCTTATATTATCATTATCAATGGTTCTGTTCATAAGTGGATACAAGGTCACACACATTTACGAATCATGAGAGGAAATTCAAAGTCCAACAAAGGTTAGGAATAGGAATTTGAAAGTTTAAACTGCTACGGAAGTCAATTTTCTTTTTCTCTCTGTTTTTCATTTATCTCTTGTCCTTCTCCGGATTTTTCTCCAGCTTATTTGATGGTCCACAACTTCCAAGATTTCCTATCTTTCTACTTTGTCATATATGAGATTGCTTTCACATCTTTTGAGGTCATTAGTAATTTATTTCCACCATAATTAGCAGTCCCAGAACATTTCCTCTACTCAAGGCACCCTAGGCATCTTATCCTCAAGGACTCTAAAGTAATTCCTGGTATGTCTTTGCTCCAATTGAGTTATTCATCAATAATGATACACCAATTCAAAGTCTAGCTACCCATCAAAACACAGTTCAAGTCTCAAATCCTGAAGATATCCTTTCTCTCTAACTATTTCTTGGTTTATGGTCCTTCTCATCTCAAAATTCTCACTCCACGTTAAAGCCAAAGTTCTTATAATGACCTATATTTAATGATCTTGCTTCCTATTGCCTCTTGTTCTTCATTACCCAATGCTCTGACTTCATTCACACTACTCCCACTATTCTGCCCCCTTGAACAGACTCCTACAATGGGTCCTTTGTACCTGACCTCCCCTCTGCCCAAATATGCTTTCCTAGTCATCTACATGGCCACTTCAGCATCTTCACTTCCTTCGGATTTCTATGCAGTGAACCCTTCACTAGAAACCTTATCAAAAGTCCTCACCCCATCCTCTTGGCATTTTATGTACTCCTTTCCTCCTCATTATTTCTATTGAGCATTCTTTACTCTTTGATGTATTTATTTATCTTGCTTATGGTCTGCTCCACTACACTGTGAGCCATGCAAGAGCAGGAATTTTCATCCATTTTGTTCAACACTGTATGCTCAGCACCTGGATGGGCACATGAAACAAGGTGCTGCCCAGATGTCTGCTGAGTGAGTGAATGTCAGGACCATGATATAGCGCTTCATACTGCACCGTGTTTTCCTGGCCCTTATTATTCCCTGCATGATAATTATCTGCCCCAATTAGATTGTCAGAACTGAGGTCTTGGCTTAGGTTTCATCTTTTTGTGTTCCAAAAAAACATCTAGAACAATGCTGAGCATATGGACAAAATTCAGTAAATATAGGCTTCAATGTTTAAAGTCTGATAATTGAAAAAGAATTCAAGTGAAAGAGAACGTGAATTTAACAAAAGTAGAGTAAACTGGCTATGAGAGTTTCTGGGAAATATATTTCTGGGTAGAATGAAGAATTAAAAACGAGGTTCTATTTACTCCCATCTCTCCTCAGTAATGCTCCATCCGTGTTTAAACACGGAGTCTGGATCACACAGGATAACTTAAAATGCAAGGAAGACAAATGTAAGGAGGCCAACAGAAAACTGAGGGATGCTGAGGGGAGCTTTCCACACCCTTTAGCAAAAGCTGTGCCAATATTCCACCCAGAATTAAAACAAGGCCGTGCAATGTTAAATTCAAATACCCTCTTTCTGGTTTCAGAGACTATATGTGTTACACTTTAATTGTATGCAAACTTCGATTTTGTTTGTGTTAAATATTTTGCTCCACTTAGGAGCATGATCACCTAAGAAAGCCCTGAAATTGTACACAGTGACCTCAGGCTGGCAGTCAGAAGAGCCTATGGTTTCAAGCATGTGCAGTAGCTGCTGCAATCATGAATCAACTCCAATTAGTGCAGCAGTGACGAGCAACCAGCCTCCAGAGGTTAGAAATCTGTGGGCCCAAACTTAGCTCACCTGCTGAGGATGTCGAATTGTCCATGATTCAGCTGTTAAGCTCATTTTGTCTTCATCGAGCTGCCTTGTGTATGAGAGCCAGCCCTTACCACCTGAGCTGAATCAGCTACCCAAGGAAACTGCTGTTTGCCAAGCAGGCCTCCCAAATCAGTTCTGTGATGGGGGCATTGCTGTTGTGATATGAATTTTTTAAAGGAATTTCTGAATCCATGAGTTAAACACAAAATAACAAATATGTAGTTTGATAATAATTAGAATTATTACACAAAGAACTGAAATTCAGAACTGAGCAAAAGGAACCCTGAAAAGGGAAGATAATTGTGTGCGTATGCATGTGCGCGCACACACACACACACACTCGCCCTTTTCATCACTTTGAATTGCTCTAAATCGGAAATCTCAGTTTCATCTCATTATCTAACTACAGTCTCCAGTCCTTCCACCTCATGGACATCACTTCCTATGTAATTCCTTTCCAATTCATATCTTTAGTCCCTCCATGCCTTCATTTTCACCTACTATGCAAAATGGTTCTGATCTACCCTTCTTTTGTGCTCAGCCTACCCTTCGGAAATAGTGCTCACCAACACTTTCAACAGTCTGGTACTCCTGTCTTTTCCTGCCTGCCTGGCAGAATTGCAATTGCGACACGATCCCACCATCCCTTTCCTCATACCTAGGCAGTTTCCTAAGCTCAGCTAAATAAAACCAAGCAATCGTATGAAGCAATGACACCAAAAAACAATGATTTTCAGACAGAGATGGACCCTCAAATCTACTTAATAATACATTTATTTGTTCTTAGTTCCATCTTTCATTCCCCTCACTGATGGTTCTACTTTTCAAGCCTTATCCTGTCTCATAATCTTGGTAACTTTACTTCAGGTAGAAAACTGAAGTAACTAGGAGTGGTTACTTTCAATTCCCAGTCATTTTTACTTAGTAATATATCCTTATCCACGTTTTCCTTATTTCTTCAAGTCTCAGCTGAAGCAGAGTCCCTCCTTCGAGAGATCCAGTCTCCTCCAAGGCAAAGTCCACTGGGTATTTCTTCTCCTCTTCCAGTCCTCCCTACCGGCTCTTTCTCCTCAGCCTACAAACTCGTTCTTAAAGATTCTTTGCTGCCCACCTAGCATCTCCATCCTATAACAGCTAAATTTCATAAAGAAATACTACCCACCCACTCCACCACCCGTTGTCACTCTTCTATCTTCCATTCATTCTTCAATCCATGGAGGTTATCTTCTTCTTCCACTGCTTTCCACTCCCTGGGATGTGATTGGAAACGAATCCATAATCTCTATGCGCCAAAGCCAATGGACACTTTAAAGACCTGAATTCATTTAAAGACTGTTTCTCTCTCATCTCCCTTGGCTTCTGTGTTACCACTGTGTCTTCAGATCTCCAGGTCTTGGTCTTCTTGGCGGGATCCTTCTATACTGATGTCATCATCCCATCCCAGATGGCCTCAAAGCCTGTCTTTCCACAGGTTACTCTTTCCACTGCTTTGCCAACTGTCCATTCCCGATCTTAGCTCTATACTACCTCTTCCACGTCTTTTTCCCCGTGAAACTGTTCTTTCTTTCTCTTAGTTTCTCACCGTGTTGTTACCTCTTCTATAGTATTTACTGCAATATTATACTAAAGATATTTGTGTCTCTCTTCCCCAAATAAATTATAACTACTTAGATGGCAGATATCTGGTTGTATTCATTGCTGTTTATCCTATAACACTTTGGAAATAAACAATGCTCAATAAATTAAACTAAATATAAGTTTCATATACTCTTTGTAGCTTAGCTTACATTTTTCAAAAGTCAGACTACCAAAACCCCAAAATAATGACATTACATAACACTGATATTCTTGGATATCCTCAAGGAAATTCCCCTGCCATTACGAGGTGGTAAATTTTCCTTCTCACAGAAAGATTTCTTCCTCTGTACTGCGACATTATCTAGCATACCAGCACTGAGAGAAGGAAGTTTAACACCTATAACGTCACTTGCTCAATGATTTTTGCTTTGAAACCTGCTTGCCTTCTACTTTCCTGTGAAGAACTTGGGAAGAAAACTATCAGATTTTTCTTTCTATTTCAAAAGAGAGGAAGAGAATTTGAGATTGAATATCAATAAGGGGTCACATTTTCTGCCCTGGTGCCCTTGGGGATACACTGAATGGGCTGGAACACCCCACCACCTCCATCACCAAGCTATGCAGGAAATTACCCAGTGATCTGAGGTACATTTTCTGTGTCCACTCCCATAATCAAGTGATTCACCTCAGTTTTAGCTGAAGGAATTCTCTTAAAAAGCATCTCATATTATCAGGAATCTAGAATTTGGTGTTTGAATATTACTGATCAAACTTCAGTTCTAGCTGTTTTTAGCCTTGTGACTTCAAGCAAGTTAAATAAGATTTCTGAACTTCATATCCAGAATGCTAATAAAAATAATTCATTTTTGACAGAGTATTTGTTAAGCTTAAATGAGAGAGTGCTCCTGAAAGTACTTTGAAAATATAATGCATTATTCAGCTACTGGTAGTTATTTCCACCTTCAAATTTGCTCCTCTTTTGGATAACCTTCCCTTTTAGCCCTGTAAGCTGTCCCATTGGATCCAATTAGCATTTCCTCACCATTACACAAGGCTCAAGATTACTATGTTAATTTTCTGCATATCAGCCCTGGTAATGTTTTGCCATACAGTCAGTTCCATGGATGTTAATTTTTCCTGTTTGGACTAGATCATTCTCTGACAGATTTATTTTTCAGAACGATTCTTTATATCTTTTCTATGCTTTATACCTTACTACTGGAAAATTACTTTGGGGAACAGTCTTGCAAATTTACTAATGACACCTCAGCGACTAATGCTCAACACCAACCAATTGATGAAAATAAGCATTAAGCGATGAAACATAATTTGAAGCCCTCACCTTATTACAATGACTCTGGGGGCCTAACAAGCACCACGTTCATATTTAGTCAAACTGAATGGACTCAAATTTGGACAAATAACATTTTATTCTTTAGAACTCAGACTTTGGGGTTATTTCTCAGACTTCAGTACTCATTGTCCGATGGGCTGAAATGGAGTTTATTACTGCCACTGCTAATGACGTCTTCACGTAAAACCTATAGTTATGAGGTTCTATTATTAATTACTTTTCTCGCAAAGATAGTAAGAGTACTTCTGGGAATCTTCAAAAAGCGTCTACTGCAATCCAGACATGCCCTGTGCATTCAAGCATTTAAATTCATTTTTGGCAATATTTTAAAGAATTTATCATTTTTTCAACTAAGGTCTTATAAATCTCTCTTATATGGCAAGTGTAAAATATATTTTCTTTGATATATACAGAAATATAATTTAAGCAAGTATACCTATGGATATAAATATCAGAACCCTTCAAAATAAAATCTACATTGAAAATGTTGCTTTTCTTCCCATTACATGCACCTACGCTTGCATAGTCTAAGAACAAACCAAATTCTCTTTGACAATGTGGTCATACCAAATGCCATATCATGCTGGATGTATAGCTAGATCCAAGGAGAATAGAGGTCTGTTGTAGACTAGATGCAAAGATGTTTTTGTTCTGATACATTTAGAAATCTTAAATATATACTCTTAAATTTAGGATTTTAGGCGTCGGGAACCATTTCTTTGTTTCTGATTTAATAGATAGTATATGTTCTAGTACCTACATTCCAAGAAGTTTTGTTCAGAAGTTAGGTGCTACCTCCTCTAGGAGTCCACTCTGAACTTGTTATCCTGTTACAGGTTCTCTTCTTTGGTGTTCCTACAATATCCCCCGCACATCTCCATATTTGCATTTAATACCTAATCTCTGTTCATGTGATTTTTCCTATACATATGAGCTCTGAGTGCAACGCCTTTCTGATTCATCTTCAGAACACTTGCACCTAGCCATAGTGTTTGACACATAGTATATACAGAGACAAACAAGGAATGATTAAGAGAACGAATTAATAATCCATAGTCTACCATCTAAAGTAAAACTGGTATTATTACTATTGACTTTGACTCATTCTTCTTATTTCCTTACGCATTCCACTTATAACTGTATCTAAGTGAGAACATCACTGTAATATTTTATAAACCAAAAGAAAATATATTTGAATCTTTATCAGAAACTGCTCTACCATGATTTGTATCCAGTGGTGTGCTCACAAATCTTTAAGAGTTGGCTCTCCAGAGGGGAAAAAAGAAAGGAAGAAAGAAAGGCTAGTTTTGCAGCATTTTCTGATTTCCGTAGTGTAATACTGCTATCGTGGCCAATTTCAAGCTACCAATATGATGTCAGTGACAGAGCTGGGAAGAGATAAGCACATTTGGCTCTCTGGAGTGGGTGACAGCAGCCCCCAGGACATCACTGGCTGCTCCTACAGCCTGTCCTGTACTACTCACTTCAACTGGCTTTACTGAATTGCCTTCTGCTACAGGTTTTCGGTTCCTCCTTTCAAGGACTGACCTCTACAGGGGGAGGTAATAAATCAAGGACGTTAGAGCTGTAGGCTGTCAGGTTCCTGAAAAATGTTATCTTTAAACACAATCCTTAAGCTCACCAATAAACCACAAGTAAAATTACATCTACAATTTTTCAGGAAGCATATTTTAAAACTCATATAAAAGCATAAAGAGTACAAGATGGATACTTTTGGAATCTATTTTGATTTGTATTGAGGAAGGCTATATTATAGTTAATAATTTTATCCTTTGAGGGGGAAAAAGTAGACCATTATCTCTAAAAATGATCTTGTATTGTTTTATGTTAACTACTTCCTTCCTCATTTTTCAATTAATTTAAGCTTAAATTGTCTCTGCTAGTAAAACAGCAGAACTTTCAACATTTGTGGTAAACCACATGTTTACATATTTATGATTTTAGGTATCTTGGTTTCTGGCTTACAGTTATTAGAATCAAATGAGAAAAGAGCAGCTCAGCAATTCTTTGAACATCCTACCAACTGAGGCTTTCAAAGAAATCATTTGAAAAATCAATGAGAGCTATTTAATCTATACCCTGACTTCTGGTGATTCATTGGACTTTATTTTTACCATCTGGGTTAGAGATGGACAAATTCTAAAATATTTTATTAGTGATAAAGTCCTGTTATTACTTTAAATCACAATAGCTATTAATATACGAGGGAGAAAAGAGATTTCCGATAGACATTTGTGGCTGTCTTCACTACTCATTTTGTCAAAAATTATTCTGTAAAATCTTGAAATATGTAAAATTTTCAATAGTCAAAATTAAGCACGTTGATGGCACTGTGTTTCTAATTTTGTTGTCTACAAATAACCTTGAAGTTCCATGAACAGTAACATTTTCTTCCAAAAGTTCAAACGTGGTATATTTTTAGGAGAAACAGGATAATTCACTGAATTCTGGGTGTACATGGTAAGTTCAGAAGTCATATCTCTCTAAAAAAAGAGTAAACAGAAATAAACTTCTTGAGCATGGCATATTGCAAAGCTCTAAATTCCAAGGACAGGCTGCTATTACATTCAAATTTTATGTAAATTAAAAATGAAACCATATGATTTTAATCAATTTGTATCAGATCACAAAGGTAAGAAGTTGTCAATATCAGATGAATTGAAACCAATAATCAAAATACCCTGGGGCCCTTAAAAGCAAGCCCAGAAGCCATGCTCACTTTTGTAGGATGATGAAGCATCAGAAGAAGGTTAATTATGGTCAACACATCTGTTTATTAAACCTTTTTAAGGCAGAAAATCACGCAATCTATTTAAGCAACTATATAGCTTATATACACTTATATGAATATGTTTGTATAAATGATGTAAGGAAAAAATTCACAACAAGGTATTTTTATAACTCATGATAAATGTTGATCATATTTTTATTGTATGAAGTCCACATCTTGCTAACTTTGCACCAGTTGAAATATCAAAGGCATATATATTTCATCTGCCTTACTTTCAAGACCCAAATTATTTCTTTATAATGTTGTTGTCCCACTTGTATTTAACTTGTATTTAACATGTGAAAACATTTTGAATCACTTGTTTTAATGCGAATATAGCTCTTAATTAGATGTAACAGATTATCTAGCTTTCTTTAATCCAAATGAGTCCAGACTTCAGCATTTCTTATTATTCTTATTCCCAAACTTATACATAGAACAGATTAAATGAAAGTGTATTCAATTAAAAGAATACAGAGCTATTTTAAACATTTTAAGTAACACATACAAAACTAAGGGAGGAAAATCACCAAAAGTAATTCAGCAACAAAAATTTCAAAATCACGATTGTTTCTAAATAAATAATATCTGTTAGGTTGTATTGCATAAATGATATACCTTATGAATTATGTAATAGATAATCTTAGTGAGAGAAAAGTGATACAGTTGCTAAGGTTTATTGACTGCTTTTCATGTGCCAACGTGCACCCTGCTCATCAGTTTACATGAACTATCTAGGGCAATTATCTCAATTATTTTTACAAAATAGGTATTAGTATTACTTCCATTTGCAACTTAAGAATTTGAAGCACAGAGAAGTGAAGTAACTTCCAAAAGTCATAGAGCTGGGAAAGGGTTGAGCTGGGAATCAAACTCAGGTTGAGACCCCAAAGCTCTGAGTTGCAGAACAATGTTGCTACCTCAGTGACATTTTAGTCACAATTTAAGCATACATCTCTTAATGCTAAAGTTCAGAGGTCAGTAAACTATGGCCATGAGTCAAACCCAGCCTCTTGCTTGTTCTGTAAGTTTTACTGGAACACAGCCGCGCCTATTGGTCCACATATTGTCTATGGCTGTTTCACCGCAACAGAGGCAAGTAGTTGCGACAGAGACCATACGGCCTGCAAATCCTAAAATATTCACTTCCTGGCCCTTCACTGGAAAAGTTCACTGACCTCTGCTTTAGACTTCTAATTTGAAATTTGAAATCAGTGTTCTATGTTTCTAGATGCTTACTGCATTTTCTATTTATCTAACTTTGTAAGCAGTTAATATGGTTGAAATAATCATTATATATTTAATAAATATATCAACAATATATGATTAAAACTGAAATTCTGACAGTTTCTCTAAAGAGAAACAAACAAGAAAGAATGTAAGTTGTCACCACTTATCACAAAATTAGGATCTTTCCTAAATGGCCCATAATAAAAATTGCTATTTTATATGAATGTATTATTTATTGCTATTATGGCTCCACCTAAGAACTTTTCTGGTTTATAAGCATGCATACTGGGGCTGAAACAAAGCTAGTATATATCATAAAATAACTGATATAACTCTAAAGAAATCAAAATAAAAATGAGATCTTGGCTTCGTTAAAAGTATAAAATAAACTATCAACACTGACAAATTTTGTTAGTTACTTAAACAATTATTAGAAATAACGTTAGTTACTTAGCAAATAATGAACAAACCACTTTGTTTATTACAAAGGACGTAGCACTGTAGCCATTTTTGCAGATTTACATATTCAAAATTAAATTTAAATTTTTCAGCAGATCCTTTCAGTAGAAGTTAGAAAAAACTTGAGCACAATAGAACCTAAAGTAACATCTCACAGAAAAAGCTAGCGGGGCCCCTGGACCAGTTGCACACAGTGGCATTCTCTTGGTAAACTGACTCCAATCTAAACATCTAAGCTTTTAATTTGCTAGTCCACCAAGTATGTTCCTCTCTTGTGAGTCGGCACACATTAAGTTCACAGAAATGGTTACATAAAACTAAATTGATATTTTATTTATATTCAATCAAAAAATATAACTACTGAGCAGATGAGGCTCTGATTCATCTCTAATAGTTTAGGAAACCCTGCTGTGACATCATGATCTCCTGCAGCAGATTCTCCCACAAGTGTAGACCATACCACTTGCAATGCCTGTTGGGCCTGTAGTATCCCTTTATTCATTTCTTCAGGGCCTGACACACATATTCAAGTTACTTAAGAGGACATTTGGGGTGGTCTGATTCCTGATTCTTCTAACCAGGTATATTAGAAGAATAGATCTTAAACAGATCTTCTCAACAAAATCCCACATAATCCCTCACACGATGTAAGAGAAAGGGGAAAAATAATTGTTGTCATGCTGACTCAAAGAATGTATTTAAAAGATTAGTTACTATTTAAATATTTAGAATAATAGAGTCTGCCTTGGTTCTTATGTACTGTGCTAAGAATACCAGACTTGACCCTGTGAGTAGAGGGTGATCTTGAAGCGATAAGCAACGAGACACAGATCTTCCCTTTGGCCAGATGCATCGAGTTGTTATCACTTGAGGATATCCCCCTCTCCACATGGTGAGAAAGGATGGCTAAAGAGGGCGCAGACCAAGAGACCATTCTAGCTTTGGAAGAGTACATTTCATAGAAAAGAGGCCAACTTTCCTTTGGACAAGTTGAGTTTTAGATCCCTTCATCATTTAACCTAAACATTTCTGAAGTAAAATCCCGTGATTTGTACATTCAGGGCCTATGCTGCATTCTACTGATACCAAGTGCCCTCATCAAATTGAAAACTGTTTCTCAGTCATCATTCCACTTGATGTGAACAGCATTTAATATTTTAAATTGCCTTCAGGAAACTGATTTTTCCTGGTTTCTATGGCACTCTGCTTTCATAATTCTGCTATCTAATTCTTATCTCTTTTTTTCATTCTTATTTCTCTGTATTTCTATCCTCTAAGTGAAATTTAAATATTTAATTCCAAGTTTCTCTTCAATTCTCATCCTCTATGTTATGCCTATGACCAGAGAATTGAGTTTATTTGTCGCCTGGCACGTTGTGTTGTTGTGTTTGTATATTCGGCTGGTGGAATGTAGGAATCAGATGTGGAACACATGGCATGTCACTCATCTCCTTCTTGCTGGCAATTAACAGGTGAGGCGCTGGAGGCTGACAAGGTAAAATCCTCTGGATTTAATGAATTTAATGTTGTACATCAACATTATAGCACCTTGGCATAAACAATAAACCAGTTTTGCTCCCCTGAATGGTGAAGTGGTTGACATAATATGACAACTCCAAAGACTTCCTAGTCACTCTGGTGATCCTTCACTATATCTGCTCCCCTAGGTGTCTTAAGAGAGTGGAGTCTTCTCCAATGTGGCCCAACTTCTTAAGATTGACTGGTTTCTTATCTCCCTAGTCATCCTCAGATGACATCTCCTGATTTCTTCCGGTACTCAGAGATACAAACTCCCCTTTCTATAAAGACAGAGAACACTTAACTTGTCCTCTTAGGATTGCGTTCTATGCTTTGTGAATAGCAAGAAGAAGGAAAAAAAAGAAAAGAAAAGGAAATTGTTTCCATATCTAAATGGTCTAAATATTTATACTTACGATATCACATTTACTTTTTATAACAATCTCATGAATTAGGTATTGTTTCTCTGTTTTATAGCACAGAATATTTAAACAACTTGTTCAATATTACTTACCTAGTAAGGATTGAGCGGAGAAACAAATTCAGATGTGACGGGTTGTTAATCATATACTTATAATCATTACTGTTTTTGCATATATTTCCTAGAAATGAACAGTGTGGAGGGGTAGGACATGAAAGATTGCAGGATAGCCTGTTTTGTTTTTAGGTCTGAAATTTACTTCTTTAGCATGATGAAACCATATCTGTGTTCCTGATGAGGAGAATCAAAAACAGGCACAGTGGTCTGGTCCATGGACAGTCACTTACGTGTTTGGATATAAATGACTCTGAGTCAAGGTTGACTCACACCGCTAAAGAATTTTTATCAAAATATGTAATTGTTTTAATCTGATTCTTTAAAGTAACTTCAAGGATTTTGTTTCCATACAGGGAAATTCACTTTGCAACTGACAATAAGTATGAATCATTTTTTTTCACTAGTTAGTTTGGTTACAAGCTACTGAAAATAGAGGCTTTGCAGTGGAAGTGGCTTTCAATCATACCTGTTTGAGTAGATGTATTCCACAGAGACTGGAAATCACAAAGCCTGGTGTGAACTGCTGCAAAATGAACCGACGGAACAACAAATGCAGATTCTTTTCTCTGTAAAGTTCTTTTCAGCAAGAAAGTGGATCAAGAATCTGCCTGCTTAAAAAATCAGCAGAACTACCTAAGTAAGTAGAAATTTTCCTCCTTTAACCTAATCACTAGGATTTTTGTTTGTAGTCTGCAAGCAATGGTGCCAAATGCGTGGTCTTTGTAGTACAGTTTTAAAAAGTTATCTGGTAGCCTTTTATCCAATTATGATACAGTTATATCCATCTTTTTTCTTTAAGGCTGAAGTTATTTACAAAACATTTTCTCCAGTTCCTCTGGCGGATGTCAGAAACAGCTTCACAGGAGAGATGACAGCAAAGCAGGATTTTGAAAGACGAATTGCAGCCAAATACAATTTTTACTATAAGGTGGATATAACTCAGGAAATGGGTGTTTTCACAAATAACCTGATCAGCACACTCACTATCCTCCACAAACCATCATCCAAAAGGACTCGCTGAGCACTGTGCATGCCTGCTACCGCATCAACCCCAAACCAGAGGCGATTGGCATGCTATGAACCTCTAATTATTTACAGAGACAGTGAGCGGTCAATAGGCTTTGGAGAAAGAAGAGGGAACATGACTTGAGAAGAAACCCAGCGTTCTTTTGAGGTGTCAAAGCACAGTAAAAGCTGATTTTAAATGCCATTTTTCTCAGCTGAGAATCTCTATTAAATATTCTCCAAAGCATCCATTTATGTTCCTATTGACCTGGGAGCACTTTAAATACTTAAGTGTAGTCAGAGTTATCAAAAACACGCTACGTAGTGTTCAGTAGAGTTTTAACATTAATATGTTTTATTATTTTTCTGATTTTCTAGTAACACTGAATCCAGTTTTGATAAAGATGCTCTAGCGTGCACAGAGAGCTGCACTTCAGTTTGAGTCTTCAGACTGTTCCACACATCCTGTGACACACCAAGCAAGTCACAGATTTCTGAGCCTCCACTTCCTCATTTGTAACATATGGGCTAATTTCACATGATTGCTATGTTACTCCTCTATCCTTAAAAAAACCCCTCACATTTCTAAAATTACTTTATAGTCATGAGATTTGCAAAGCTTCTCCGTAAAATATTGTCTACTGAGATTAGCATTACATTAGTTTCTATCACAATTGAGCATTAGGAATTAATGCTGCTCAGACAAAGGTGATTCACTGAATCAGTTAGAGAACATAAATTACTCTACAAATCCAGTGATATTTTAATAAAAAATATGGATAGGGTTTATGAAGCTATTTGAAATGGTGACCCAAAAATTCACAATGAACAGTAAAAGACCAAGAAAAGTCAATACAATTTTGAACAATAATTATTGAGTACTTTATGATTTGTTAGGAATAATTATAATGCTTTACATAAATAAGCACGTTTAATTTTTGAAAGAACACTGTGATGTAGGAACCATTAACACCTTTATTTTGCAGATGAAAAAACTGAGACACAGAGGCTAAATAATTTGCCAATATCATACTGTTAAAAGAGGATGGAATTGAGATTTGAACCCTAGTAGGCTAGCTCTAAATGTTACATGATATTATACTGCCAATATAGAAAAGTAAACGGGGACAACTTGACTTGATAAATAGAAAAATAGCTTGAAATTAAGATATTATAATTTTTGCACAGGGATAGACAAATAGAGAAATGGAACAGAAGAGGTGGCCCAGAAACAGAACCATACAGATGCGTCCATTCAGAATATACCAGAGAGAGCGGCTTCGCAACCGGTTCACTAGAGAGATGCTGGATTATTCAATACATGGTGTTGGAAACATTGGCTGTTCAAGTGGAAAAACAAAATACAAAATAGCATTTACCTTACATCATGAAAAAATATAATCCAGATGGAATAAACATGTAATTTAAAAGAACAGCTGCATGACCTCAGAGTAAGAAGAATTTGTTAAATAATACGCATGCACACACACAAAACAACCAATGAACAGCATGATTCATTTCACTGCATTGAAACTTAAAATCTTTGTATGACAAAAAAGATACAGTTGAAATATAAGCTTTAAACCACAAAATTGTATTTGTATTGCTTACAACTAATCATGCTTTAGTTTCTGAATGCATTAGAAGTTTCTAAAAATAATAACAAAAAATAAACAAAATAAGCCAAGGATTTGAGCAGGCAAATCACAGAAAGAAAAGCTGAATTGCCAATAAACATATTTGAAAACCTCAATATTACTAAATATTAAAGAAATGTTTTTAAAGCAATGAGATACAATTTCACATTTATTGATTTGGCAAAAGTAAAAATATATGTGCGATATATACATACATATATGAGAGACAACATCAAATAGGCATAGACTTGGAGAGGCAGAACCGTGTCTACATTGCTAATAGGCACATGGAGAAGAAGAACGACTTTGCAGGACAATTTAGCAATGCCCACTAGAGCTAGGCATCCACATACACTAAGACTCAGCAACTCTTTGTGTATAAATATCTATGGAAGAATTATTTTAATACTGAGAAAGGAAACAATCTAAATTTTGAGTAATACAGAAATGAATTAATAGTGAATTATTCTATATTATCTAATATCCAGAAAATTGTATAATATGTAATTATTGAAATACACTAAATCTAGGGGCCAGCCCGGTGGTGCAGTGGTCAAGTTAGCATGTTCCACTTTGGCAGCCCGGGTCTCGCTGGTTCAGATCCCCGGTGCTTTGTCAAGCCATGCTGTGGTAGGCGTCCTACACATAAAGTAAAGGAAGATGGGCACAGATATTAGCTCAGGGCCAGTCTTCTTCAGCAAAAAAGAGGAGGATTGGTGTCAGATGTTAACTCAGGACTAATCTTCCTCAAAAAAAGAAATGCACTAAATCTACATGTATCAATATAGACAAATCTTGAGGAGTTAGAATAAAAGAAAATTAAAAAGAAATATCATTTACATAAATGTCATTTACATAAATATGAAAACACATAAAGTAATGATATATTTGTAGGTATATGTTTATTATGGATATGAATTTGAATATGCATGATAAAAAGGGAGTCTTCAATTTTATACTAGCATTTTAAGGTTTTTTTTAGAATAATTTACTTTGTTTTTAAAAATTCATTTTGCAAAAACGACCAAACCATGTGTTAAATTTGTGGGTAGTGGATACATTATGCTTGCTACAGTGTACCTTTGCTGTATCTTTTTAATATTTCACAATTTAAACGTTAAAATTTAAATTACTTTAAGCTAAATGGAAGCAATATACATTTTATGGTTTTTGCATTCCTCTTGTCATTTGAAAGACTGAAAATAAACTTTTTTCTTTCCTTTTTCTCCCCAAAGCCCCCTGGTACATAGTTGTATATTCTTCCTTGTGGGTCCTTCTAGTTGTGGCATGTGGGACGCTGCCGCAGCATGGTTTGATGAGCAGTGCTATGTCCGGGCCCAGGATTCGAACCAATGAAACACTGGGCCGCCTGCAGCGGAGCACGCGAACTTAACCACTTGGCCACAGGGCCAGCCCCTGAAAATAAACTTTTTTAACAGCATCATTATCACCTAGAACATAAGATTTGATTTCTACAAAGACATTTTGAAATTTACATGCTGAAAATTCAGAGATTAAATGTATCTTTGACAGTGTATCTAAGGAAATTTCTTGACTTGGAAATACAATGTAAAGCGAAGAGGTAAAGCAATGCAATTATCAAGTAGGATGTGGCATCTTCCAAAATATCACATTTTTGTTTATATATGTAATATATAAACACACGCACAACAATTGTTCATTCTAAAATGCAGCGCCCAGGTCTTGGTTTCTAAACAGTGTAGTGAGTTAAAGAATGTCCCCCCAAAACCCACGTCCACCCGGAACCTCAGAATATGACTTTATTTGCAAAAAGGGTCTTTGCAGAGGTCATTATTTAAGATGAAGTAACAGTGGATTAGAGTGGGCCATAAATCCAATGACTGGTGTCTTTCTAAGAACAGGAGAGGACACAGAGGGACACCAGCAAGGAAGAAAGCCCATGTGATGACACAAGCAGAGCCTGGAGTGATGTGGCTACAAACCAAGGAATGCCAAGGGTTGCCAGCAACCACCGGAAGCTGAGAGAGAATAGAACACAAGCTTCTTCAGAACCTGCTAAAGGAATCAACCCTGCTTTCATCTGGATTTCGGACTTCTGGCCTCCTGAACTGTGAAAGAATAAATTTCTATTGTTCTCAAGCCACCTAGTTTGTGGTAACTTGTTATGGAAAGTAATGTAAATATCAGTGCCCAATAAAAGGAATCAGGGCTCCACGGAGAAATGACTAACTCTAGAGCTGAGGCAGGGAAAATATAAGAAAAGCCTGGGCACTGACTTGTAGTGACACAAAGTAAGGAAGTAACACACACACAAAGCAAAAAGCCATGATGGGTCATGTCAAAGGGACTGAGAAACCAATCTGAGAGAGCTCCCAATGGCAAAAATTGGAACAACTTAAACAATATAATAAATAACGATAATAGCAGATTATAATGCAAAAGATAAAGTTAACCTCCATAAGGCCATACTAATATAAGTAAATGATTGAATAAATAGAAGAATGGGAGAGAAGGGACAAACCTTTCTTACAGAAGAATTCCAATTAATTGATGAGGCAGGAATTGCAGAAGGCACGATCCACTGATGAATGCCACAACTAGTAGGTGAAACTTTAAGGAGAAATAGGATCTGCATAGCCCCACAGTTCCTCCCACAAATTTATTAAATATGGTGTGGTTTTAGCATATGACCACAAGTTGTTTGATACACTCCCCTCTGGGAGTGTACCTTCATTCCTCTTCCCTTTAGTGTGGGCTGAACTTAGTGACTTGCTTTTAACGAATGGAATATGGGAAGAGAAAAACAGCCACTTTAGAGCAGAGAAACCTGTACTATCTTAACCAGTGACCAAGGTAAACATCACCAGTGAAAAGTTATATTGATATCGTGTTTGTTCTGATATGATGCAATGGAAAGAGTATATAACATCTGTGATATTCTTCCCCCAAATCCAAAAGCTCTGTCTATTCATGAGGAAACAACAGACACATCCATATGGAGGGCCATTTGACAAAATACCTTCAAAAGTGTGAAGGTCAAGAAGGCAAGGAAAGACTGAGAAATTGTCACAGTTTGAAAGAGACTAAGGAGACATAAAAACTAAATGCAATGTGAGATGTGAGATTAGATCCTGAAACGAAAAACAGACAATAGAAAAGCTGGTGAAATCCAATCAAAGCCAAAGATTTAATTAATAATATTGTACTGATGTTAATTGCTTAGTTTTGACAAACATATCATAGCAACATAAGATGTTAACTGGAAAAGAAGTCATATGAAGAGTACATAGAAACACTCTGCTATGTTCGCCACTCTTCCAAAGATCCAGAATTATTTCAAAATCAAAAGCTAAAAAAAGTCTGGTGTCAAAATTTTGATATATAATTAATTTCAGACTCTTTATAAAGCTTAAGCACTCATCATCCTAATTTATATATGGGGTTAACCAAAAGCCTAGCCAAGTAAATTATTTGTTTAAGGTCACACAACATACAAGCAATGGAGGAAAAATTTTACCATAGATTAAAGGTCTATTTCTGAAAGAATAAAGAATATTTCCTTAAAACTAAAATACTTAGAGTGACTAATAATATCTATGTAGCAACACATCAGAAAGTCTCATCCAAAATTTCCCTGCAAGAGTTTTAGTAGCTCCCCAAAGGATTGTGGACGTCATACTCAACCGAGGGTTCCATTAAAAATTCAGCATAGTTTAATTTCAAGACTTTAAAAAATGTTGTTAAATTTTACATTTCTCTACCATAGGACATAGAAGATTTATGGATAATTTCAGAAGAAATGGTGCTTAGAATTGAGTGAATGAATTCATGCTGAAATGTTTGATTAAAGTGAGAAAAAGGACAAGCCATTCAGTTACTGAGGTTCTCAAAAGGTTTGGAATGGTGTGTAAATATTCAAAATGGATTAAGGCAGCCAGAGTCTTCATGAAACGCTTGGAAAAAGTATTTTATTTAGAAACATTAATGTATGCCATAATATTTTATTCATCTTTTCATATTTTTATTATAGATTCCCTGATAGCCTTAATGTCTAGCACTGTATTTTGGGTGAAAGAAACCATCAAAATAAAAATTTAGTGATTGTTTTTCAATAAGGAAAATTGAGTTCCGACCAGATTAATATGTCAAGTTGTAGCTGTGATTCTCAGAGCTTAATCTACATACAGAAATGATTGAAAACGTTTCTCTGCAATTTATCTTTTCTGCAATGTATTTGGGAAAAGTTATTATTAGTCAAAGGTAACACTAATTCTTTTTTAGTGAACACAAATTAATTCTAGGCTGTGAATGCTTTAGCTTCAGACTCATTCACAAGATTTCATGATTTCTTTTAGCTTTGGACTCATAAATGTTTGATAGGTGACTTCTTTTGTCATTTGTAACTGAGAGTGACTGATTATGATGTAGATTACGCTGCTAAATTCTCCGCTCTTCATTGTCCCTTCTTATACACCTCCAAATACTCCCAATCAAGTGCCTTTAGGTTGGTGTCATCAAGGGGTTTCCAGCCCACGTGATCTGACTCATTAGAGATGTGTAAAAAGGCCTGATAATGAAGAAAGAATGAGCATACGTTTTCATCCTATTCTCTGAAAAACTTATGCTGCCTTAGAATATTTTTTTACTTTGTAATGCTGCTAATTTTTCTCCTTACAATGCTGTGATATTCTCTTCCTACCTCTCAGACGTTTGATTGACTGAAGTAGGCTTCTTCATTTGAATATGACACATTTCTAATACTGTTCATTGTCTAGAAAGATGAAAGTTTCTGTTATTATTTCTGTTATTATTGACTTCTTATCTCCACAGAGGCTGGGAGCTTTGGTTTTATGTCTTTTCTGTTCTGAATCTTTCCCGTTTATTGAGCAGAGAGAAATCAGGGCCTGTAGACTCCCATGGCTGCAGCAGCCAGGCAGGATGCCTATGTGAAGGGGACCAGCAGGGCCTCCATCCAGGGCAGCTCCTTCCACAGGAGGTAGCACTGCTCGGCTATGGCTGACCGTTGCCAGGAGGGAAGGCAATCTCAACATTGATTGATGTTCCAGTTTATCAGGCTTTGCCAGAAATGAGTATTGTTGTTTATAATCTCCTGATTTTTCAAAGCTCACTCAATGTATCTTATAGGCTGCTTAAGCCAAACTGTAACATGTCTGCAGGTTGGAATTGACCAATCACCAATTTGAGCCCACTGATAATTCATAATTACCTTTTATAGAAATGTTATGCTAATACATTGGAAGTTAAAGCTGAAATTCCCCCCAAAGCCTTTTGTATGTATGTGTGAGGAAGATTGACCCTGAGCTAACATCCGTGCCAGTCTTCCTCTATTTTGTATGTGGGATGCTACCACAGCATGGCCTGATGAGCAGTGTGTAGGTCTGTGCCGAAGATCCGAACCCACAAACCCCAGGCCACCAAGCTGAGCACACAAACCCAACCGCCACACCACCAGGCCAGCCCCGCCCAAAGCCTTTTTTAAAAAAAATTTTAAATAAAAGAAAGCTTGTTAAGGGCTAACCCCTGTCAAAGGAAACATTTTTGAAAATCTGAGGATGGTTGAATCCTACTGTAGTATTTTTCAAATTATTTTTGAGAACCTTAGAGTTCAGAGAGATGTTCACAGGTGTTATAGAACGTAGATTCTGCAGAATACGCTTGTGCAGACTGCTTAGTCAAGTATAAATTTTTCATTGCACAGCCTCTTAGAATCTTCAGTATGCCAATATTAAACTGATTTTTCCTGAATTCTAAGGGTCCTTTGAATTAAGATACCATTCAAAGAATGTTTCCTTTCACTTTACATAAGCTGAGTCATTGAGACTGAGAATTAGAGATAGAGAAGAAAGACAAAGATTTTCTCATACATCCATCAGCATATAACATTCTAAAAACAAGATCAGTAATATTACAAACAATTACAAGAGCTCTCTCTCACTAATTTCATTTTTCTATAAAATCAATTCTCAGGGCCAGCCGGGTGAAATAGTGGTTAAGTTTGCATACTCTGCTTCGATGGCCCAGAGTTTGCAGCTTTAGATCCCAAGCACAGACCTACACACTGCTTGTCAACCCATACTGTGGCAGCATTCCACATATAAAACAGAGGAAGACTAGCACAGATGTTAGCTCAGGGCCAATCTTCCTCAGCAAAAAAAATTAAAAAGTAAATAAAAATCATAAAAATAAATTTAAATAAATAATTAAATAAAAATTCTTGTCCAGTTGATTTGGGATTAGCTAGTAGTCTACTTTTGTGAAGACATCTGTTTCTGAACAAAAAGTTCTGGAAATCCTGACTCATTTCCTTAGACTCAGCTGACAGGTGTGTGCTCATGGCAGGGCCTGATTCCGCTGGGAAGCCTGTACCCATGAGGCTGCTATGCAGAGTTACTGATCAAGAGTATATGGCACAGTCCTTATTGAGGCTATCATTCTTCAAGACTAAATGGTTTTGATTAATTTATTCTAGTAACAAACAATGTAAGAATAGAGGGTTATAGAATCCTTTTATGGGGTATTATAATACTAAACTATGGAATAAATCTTTAGATTATCCTGAGGGTAAAAACACATTATGGACAATGAGGATATCGACAAATTTCTAGAGAATTCCAACTCATCCAATAAACTGTGTGTCACAAAGGCCATCAATCAACAAAGATATTTTTAACCATGAAACAATATATTCTATAACATCAAACTAGTGACAGCCGTTATGCCAGTCTTTGCACATGAATGTGAGCACGCATCTGTCCATCTGAAAAGTATAGAATTGTTGAAACGTGTCCATTTAAATAACACTTTACATTTACATAACAGACCTAGGGAAAGTTTAGCTCCTTTATTTGATTTGACTGACTTTCCCACATCGAGGCTTAATAAAAAGACAGCTCATAATAGTAGCAAACTAATTAAAAATACAGGAACTATTAAACATATCTGCCACATTGAGCCCCCCTCCTTTTATAAGGTGAAAGAGTAAAACTTGGTGCTATCCAATGGCCAAATGGTGATCTCCAAAAATAGTTTGCATGCAAAAATAACAAATAGCTGTATTATTATGAATTTGAGGCCTGGAAGTCATTGTGATGTAAGCTATGAACATGTCATAGATACCTACCTGAAAACAAGAATAACTCGTCTTTGTTTAGCATTAGAATATTCCAAAAGAGCACAGTGGCAAGTAATAATTACTGAGAATTCTAGATCTTTTCAGAAGTGGGGAAATTTTGTTAAAAACAGCAAAAACAAAGAAGTCAATAGGCCATTGGGAAGTAACAGTCCTGGTGACAGACAGAATCAGTGCTCTCTGGGCAAGCGAGCAGCCCAGGATGCTGTGCTGCTGCTGCTTGTTAACACCAGACCAAGCGCGGCTTTCTTCCAAACTCTCGAATTTCCCTTTTTATCCTTCATAAACTTTGCTGAATAATAATAGCCTACATTTACATGTTTGTGTTTAAATACACACAAAGTCACACGCAAACACAAATATACTAATTTTGTCACCATGAGATAATACATCTGCCACATTACAGCTACTACTATCTTAATTGGAGTTTACAAACAGCAAAAATATTTTATATAAACATGAATATATGAGTTAAAACTATGCTTGGTGATCCAAATCTTTTTCTTCATAATTTTAATTCTTTTACTCCTCATTCATCAGCTCAATTTCATATTTGTCTAAGGTCTTAAAGTCGATTAGTTATATTGAAACTACAATTTAAGTTGAAACTATGAAATGAGGAAACAATTGTTTAGATCAAACATTTGTCAAGGAAATGACATTTGAATTTTATTCAAAGAGTGAAAGCAGAGAAACACTCAAGGTGAACATTGAGGTTCACAAGACACAAGAATAAATCGTTTTTTAAAAAAGTTATTATAATTCAATATATTTAATCAAATGTTTATATTCCATGAATTAAGTACTTTGATCATTTGTCTGACCCATAAAAGCAGTGAGAGAAATTTAGGAAGTTCAAAGAAATGGAAAAAAAAAGAAATCTAAATCAAACATAAAAGAAAATGTTGCATTTGCATAATATTTCACACTGTGGCAGGATCAAAGATCACAGAGAAAACGCACAGCTATTTTTACAAGAAATTAGTAAGCTGGTGGATATCGTTCAAGGATTTGCCTTAATTTGCAGCAGCATGTGAACTTGGATTCTTTCTGTAATTATTCTACAATATATTAAAATGTTCACTACTTTTATTTGTGCCATTTTATGACTACTAGTTATTCCCATTTCATATTTTTTGTTTGTTCCTTGAGTATCAATCAATTGTTACTTTTGTTACACAGTAACAATTGTGATACAGCTCAATTTTCCTGAGCTGGCAGTTTCTGTGATAGAAATCTTTCTTTTTAAAAGGCAAATCTTTTTCTTCTGTCTCTAAGAAATTCTTGATTTCCCTTATCTTACATATGAGCATCAGTTTCATAATAATAACTCTCTTACATATGAATGATTACATTATTTAATATATTAATCTCTTTCAGAGATAGGCGACTGTGTACAAATCATCTTTTGCTCAGAAAATACTTCATATTCTATAGCAGAGGAAGCCTGTCAAACGCTGGCAGCCTAGGTGTATTCTTTAAGTCTTTTTCTCAAGGGCTGTGTGTTGGGCAGGAATCTTCGTCCACATAAGCGTCCAGAAGAAAGAGTCCATGGTCCAGGCATGTTTACCTTTGTTTCATATGTGTTGCTTTCTGTAGCCCTTATCTGTTCATATTGTAGATCAAGCTAGGGGCTCAAATTTAAAATTTAACATTTTGTTATCAAAACACAAAACTTTTTCTCACATCTTGACTTCATCCATTGTGTTCTTTTATGGAACTTACCTACTTTGTATGAAAGAAAACGAGGAAAAAGCACTCACACACAGTGTTTCATATATTTAAGCCTCATTAATAGGAGGTTGTGAAGTTGCTGGAGAAGGTGGATGTTGTTGTCCACAATCTGAGTGTTCAGGATTGAAATTAAACATTAACACCCATTCATGCAATTGTTACATAAGCTAGACATT
Source organism: Equus przewalskii (assembly GCF_037783145.1). Classification (NCBI taxonomy): domain Eukaryota; kingdom Metazoa; phylum Chordata; class Mammalia; order Perissodactyla; family Equidae; genus Equus; species Equus przewalskii. The sequence goes on from NC_091849.1 coordinate 56,265,530, forward strand.
GATTGCTTTAATATCAAAAATTTCTCATCTTCAAGCCGTGTAAACCTGGTTTTCAATCTGTAAGTATTTGCATGTATTTCTTTCTTTTTGATAGTGCATCTGTCTGTTTTTTAATTACTTAGTTTGAATTACATATCCCTATAGCATATTAGACAAATTTGTATGTAAATCCCTAAGAAAGACTCTCCAGAAAAATTGTGCATAGATTCAAAGGGACAATGATTACAAATAAGTCATTCACTGTCATTAATGATGTTTCTATTATAAAGGGAAAGGAGGGGCTGCTTTTCTCACACAATGGCACCCAGAGATCACGTGTCATCCAGCAATTCGGCCATGAGGCAAAAGTTAATACAGTCACAGATACATACGCAAACAACTTCTACAGAGAAGGCAGGCAGACATGTTGAGAATTACTTCCACAGCCAAAGAAAAACAACGTCAGTGATGTTGTCCACATCAGTGATGTTGGACACGACACTGGGCGACTTCTTCACTCGTGCAGCTGAGACTGGTCCATGATTTTTATAAAAGGACTGTCCCCATGATGCACTTTGAAGAGATGAGTGTTCCAATTCCAGGAGATATCCAGGAATCTTATAAACTCCCAACATGGAACAGAGGCAGGCACCAGCTTCTCTGCTCTTGCCATTATTGGAGAGGACTAGGCAGCCATTAAGACAGAAATAATCCAGATTGGTCTTAAAACAGATCTATCCCAGACAACAAGATGACCAGGAATCAGGCTCATGGGGAGCAAAAATTTTGCTGCTCCGTGGTGACAATAACCCTCACCACACTTGGAACCAAAGAAGGCAAGACTGACACAAGAGATCAGTGAAATATACTTATTGGGCAACACAATTCACTTAACTATGTTGAGGGTTTTCTGTGGATATTGCCCCAGGATCTCCCGTGTAAACTGTCAAAAAATACATAAAATATCTCACAGAAAATATTTTAAAAACTGATTAGAGTATTACTCACAATAATAAAATATAGTGCAAAGGAGTTCAGCCTTCAGAATAATGGAGATTCTAGAATAAAGAAAGAGGGTTTCATCTATTGTTCAAATTATTATAAGACAGTAGAAAATTCTGATGGGACAAAGTGTGGACCAATCCAGATAAAAAGCAGAAGTTTTGGTTTTAAATAATGAGAAAAAAAGGACCCTGGATTATTTTAAAACGTAAAGCTTTTCAGATGGCACTGAAATTCATGTTATCTTTTGGAATGCAGAATTTTTCTGAACTGGAAATCTTTTTCCAGGCTATGATAATTGAATTGTTCCAGATCAGCGAGAAGGAAAGTTCAAAGAAAATTCCAGTTCACTATTTCAACTTGAAAATTTATTTAAGGTTTAAGAATTTGGAGCTTGTGAAACTGCTAAGTCTCATCCCTTAGGTTAATTTAACAACACAATATATGCACACTCATGGTCACAGCAGCATTGTTCACAGCAGTCAAAAGGTGGGAGCAACTGAAGTGTCTATTGACAGAAGAATGGACAAAAAAAATGCGGAATAGATACATAATGGAATATTATGCAGCCTTTAAAAAGGAATGATATTCTGACCCATGCAACAACATGTCCTGGAGGACATCATGCTATGTTAAATAAACCAATCATAAAAAGACAGACTGTGTGATTCCACTTATATGAGGAATCCAGAGTAGTCAAATTTATAGAGACAGAAAAAGGAACCGAAGTTGCCAGGGGCTGCAGGAAGTAGAAGTGGGGAACTGGTTAAGGGGCACAGACTTTCAGTTTTGCAAGATAATAAAGTTCTGGAGATTGTTTGCATAAGAATGCGAATACACTTAACACCACTGGTTAAAATAGTAAATTTTATGTTGTGTATTTTACCAGAATTAAGAAAAAATAGACATTCTCACAACAAAATAGAGGGGTTTGGGTTATTGTTTTTAATATTATAATACACTATATACAGTGAGTTAATTATATCTTCTTTTCTAATTTGAACAAAAGTTTAAACATTTTTAAATTGGGGAAGTAATTTTCCAAGTGCAACACTGTTAGACAGGGAGATGGACATTTTTTGACAAGGGTTCTTTAAACCAAAGATTAATTCACACTGCGTGGCTTATCACAAGAGTGCAACAATGGGAGACAGCAGTTCTGTCCTGTGCACAGTAAGCCTTCAATAGCAGTTCTTTCTGGAATTAATAAGAAAAGCAAAATTGTGTTTTGAATATTTATTTATGGTTACTGTGAACTAAATTAGATGCTGCTGAATCAGTTTGGAAATTAAAGCATGAGAAAGCCTACTAATTGAAAATTAAGATGTGGCTTTTGGTCTTTCCTTTCTACCCTCTTTTCTTGTTTAGTCGTTTCAATATCTAATACCAAAATTGGGGAATAAAATGAAGAGGATAATTTTTTGTCATTGGGTTAAGAGTGGGAAGTCAAAGGGAGATTTACCGAGCTTTTACAAGGCTCCCAATCCATTTTCATGTATAGAGTAATGATCAGTTTTATCAATGTTTCTGGACTTAACCATTTTTACTATGTCCCACCATAGCCCTTGTTAACATCTCCTCCACATGTAACACATAATCACTTCATGAATTCAACTATTTTTTGGAAAGGTAGCAAATGAATTTTATTTAAAGAAAGAGAAATAATTGTCATTACAGCAATTGGCCCACATTTCCCTCTCACCCACCCAACCTTTAAGAAATGAAATGAAAGACCTACAAGCTGTGTGCACACACACATGCACACTCACACAGACACACATACACACACACACCGTTACCTTTTGAACTACCAAGAGAGATCAAAGGAAGCAAAACCCCTTTGATGGATGCTAGCGATCTCCCTTGTACATTTTCAGGATAACAATTTTTTTCACAGCTTTGAGCTATAGTTGACATATAACATTGTGTAAGTTTAATATTAACATGTCAATTTGATACACTTAATTATTGCAAGATAATTACCAGCATAACATAAGCTAACACCTGCATTGTCACATGATTACCATCGCTTTTTGTGGTGAGAACATTTAAGATCTATTCTCTTAGCAACTTTCAAGTATATAATACAGTATTATTAACTGTAATCATTACACTGTACGTTAGATCCTCAGAATTTATTCATTTTATCACTGGAAGTTTGTACTCTTTGACCATCTCCCCATTTCCCTTAGCTTCTCCTGTCCCCTGGAAACCACCATCTGTTTCTATGAGTTTGGGTTTTTTTAGATTCCACTTATAAGTGAGACCATACAGTGTTTGTCTTTCTGTCTGACTTATTTCACTTAGCATTAATGCCCTCAAGTGCCACTCATGTTGTTGTAAATGGCAGGATGTCCTTTTTCCTTACGGATGAATAACATTCATGATAAACATCACGTTTATCCGTTCACTCATTCATTGAGTGACACTTAGATTGTTTCCGTATATTGGCTGTTGTGACTAATGCTGCAATGAACATGGCAGTGCAGATATCTCTTTGAGATCTTGATTTCATTCCTTTGTATATATACCCAGAAGTGGGATTACTGGATCGTCTGATAGGTCTATTTTTAACTTTCTGAGGAACCCTTCATACTATTTCTATCGTGGCAATACTCACCAACAATGCACAAGAGTTCCCTTTTTTCCATATCCTCATCAACATTTGTTAACTCTTGTCTTGTTGATAATAGCCATTCTAAGAGATGTGAGGTGATAGCTCATCGTGGTTTTGATTTGCATTTCCCTGAAGATTAGTAATGTTGAGCATTTTTTCATGTACATGTTGACCATTTGTATGTCTTTGGAAAAATATCTATTCAGTTCCTCTGCCCATTTTTTGAGCTGATTGTTGTTGTTTTGCCATTGGGTTGTATGAGTTCCTTATATATTTTGGATATTGAGCCCTTATAAGACATACGACTTGCAAATATTTTCACCAATTCATAGGTTGCTTTTCATTTCGTTGATTGTTTCTTTTGCTGTGCAGAAAGTTTTTAGTTTGATGCAGTCCTATTTAATTTTTTTTGTTGTTGATTGTGCTTTTGGTGTCAAACCCAAAAAATCATTGCCAAGATCAATATCAAGGAGCTCGCTGTGTTTTCTTCTAGGAAGTTTATGGTTTCATGTCTTATATTTAAGTCTTTAATCCATTTTTAGTTAACTTTTGTGTATAGTATAAGATAGGGGTCTGATTTTATTTTTTGCATATTTTTAGATAACTTTATAAAAACACTATAAATTTTTGAAATGTAATTAGTCTTAAACTTCTTCCTGAACACTATTTCCTGAAGTAGTGGAATGTTTTCCAATGGCATTTCATATACTTTCTTTGCATTCCTAATGCCCAAATACTGAAATAGTAACTTTTAAATATATAACATAAGGTTCTTGTCCTGATCACAACCTTATGTAGAGTTCTCAGATTTATTTTTTAAAAACAACTTATGTCTTATTAGTACCCCTTTGCTCTTGCTACATTTAATTATTTATTTGTGTATCCTTTCCTTTATCGTTTTCTTTTTCTTCCTTGTTTAAAATAACTTAGGTCTTGCTCTCGCTCAGGTATTTTATTGATAGTAGATGAGTTTTGATATCCCCCCACAGTGTTTACTTCCTATCTAAAATTCTAATAGTCATGAATGATGCATTTTCTAGCAACTCAGAAAAACACCATCACATGTCAAAGCTCTCTTTTTCCAGAAAGATTAGTAAAGAGAGTGAATAATAATAAGAATTCAATATAAATGAAAATGTTTAAGACCAAACCTTTCCCATTAACTGCCAGTTTATCTCCAAGTTTGTCATCTTAATCATTTGCTTAGTGCTAACACATACCTCTGTAAGCTGTCACATTCTTAAACTTCTCGGCCTGGGTGTCTGAAATTTTTAATTCCCTCATCTCATATTCTCATGTATCTGAATTCACAGTTTCTTACTATAATGCAAAGGAATTTCATTACAAATAAAGTAGATATTAAATCACCTAATTAAATTGATATATTGAAAATTACATGTTCCAATAACATCCCAGGCTAAAGAACTGACCACTGATGAATAAACTGTGGTATATCCACACTACGCAATCTGACTCAGCAATTAAAAAGAATAAACTACTGATAAATACAGCAAGAATCAATCTCAAAAGCTTTATGCTAAGTGAAAGAAGCCAACCACAGAAGACTACATGCTGTATGGCTCCTTTATGACATTCTATAAAAGGCAAAAGTATATTGACAGAAAACAGATCAATGGTTGATAAAGGCTGGTGGGTATTTGTGTGTATGTTTACAGGGGTAAGGAGGAGACTGCAAATCGACATTAGGAAACTTCTTGGGATGGTGGAAATTTACTGTCACAGTGGTAATGGTTACATGACTGTTTACACAAAACTCATAAAATTACACTTAAAATTGGTGGATTTTATTATATATCAATTATATTTCAATAGAGCTAATATTTTAAAAGGATTTCAACAGCAAAACTTATACAAATATTTTAATATAATTAAAACAATTGAAAATCTTTTTTTTTAACCTGGTAAGGTAAATTTTATAAGGTGACTAGCATCATGCTTAACAGAAAATAAGAACTCTGAAAAGGTAAGTTTACCTTTTCAATCCTCTTAAGCAAAAGTTGCATACTGATGGTTTCAAGCCAAATGTAGCCTTTTAGATTGGCTGGCTCAATGTTTTAAAAAATAACTTAATACTTTCATGACCAATTATTTTTTAACAAAGCAAAAAAATAATCAAATGGGAGAAAAGACAGTTTTATCAGAAAATAGTAATAGTAAAATGGGAAGACATGGAAAAAGAAAATGAACTTTGACTACTAGCACCGCATACAATTAAAAACAAAATAATTGAGATAGGACACAATTCTAAACACAGAAAGTTAAAACTCTGAAGTTTTTAAAACAAAGTGTAAAAGAATATCTAAACAAACTTGGAAAATATACTTCAGGCAGAAGAATAAAAGCACTAACTAAAAAAAGAAAGAAACTGATAAATTAGACTTCATCAAAATTAAAAAAGAAAAAACCCCATAGAATATACATCCTCAAAAGTGAACCCTAGTGTAAACTGTGGACTTTGCTTGAGTCACTAGGATGTGCCCATGCAGGTCCATCCGTTGTAACAAATGCATTGCTCTAACAGGGTATGTGTGCAGGCAGGGGCAAATGGGAAACCTATTTTGCTGTGAATCTTTAACTGCTCCAAAAAAAGTATTTAAAAAATAATAATAAATTTAAGTACATACTTAAACTTTTTTTCTGGAAAAAAAGCTCACACAAAAAAGTAAATTAAAAAAAAAACTTCTACTCTTCAAAACACATCATTGAAGAAGTAAACGGAGAAACCAAAGTCTGGGAGAAAATATTTGCAATGCATATATCTGTCAAACTCCCTACATCCAGAATACATAAAGAACTCCTAACTCAATAATAAGCAAAGAAACAACCCAATTCAAAATGAGCAAAAAATTGTGTAAGAGGCCAATGAGAACATGAAAAAGTATTCAATGCAATTAATTATCATAAAATGCAATTTAAATTATACTTCAATCAGAATGGCTAAAATTGAGCTGCCTGACAGTACAAATACCAGCAAGAACGTGCCTCTGAACATAAAATCTTTCAACCATTTTGGAAAACAGATTGATAGTTTTCCTCTGATCTAGCAATTTACCCATATTTATTCAAGAGAAATGAAACTATACATCCACAAGAAAAAAATGTTTATAGCAGTTGTACTCATAATGATAAAAGACTGGAAACAAATGCCCATTAAAAAAAGAGAGAAAATGGATAATTCATGGCATATTCATACAACGGAATACTACTCAGCAATAAAAAGGAACAAATTATTGATGTACACAACTCCATAGACAATCTAAAGCACGTGTGGATGGACAAAGCCAGCCATAAGAAAGGCACATACTGTATGATTCTATTTATACTAATTTCAACAACAAATAAAACTACTCTATAGAGATAGAAATCAGAACAGTGTTATCTCCAACTGGGAGGAACTGACTTGGAAGGTTAAGTTAACAAGACAGGCTCGGTAATAGAAGATAGTCCATATCTAGACAGAACTATGAGTTCAATGGGTATATATGTTTGTTAAAACTGCACATTTAAGTTCTGTGCATTTTTACACTTTTACCTCAATTTTAACAATAGGAACAAACATAAAAAGTAGAATAACTACACAGCTGTTGAGCTTAGTTACATGGCAAAAGGAACTTTCTAGATATGTTTGATTGAGGATTTTGAGATGGAGAAATTATCTGGATTATCCTGGTGGGCCCAATGTAATCATAGGATTCTTATAAGAGGGAGGCGGGAGGGTCAGAGTCACATGAAGATGTGACAATAGAAGCAGAGGTTAAAAAGAGGGAGAGATTTGAAAGTACCACACTGTTGGCTTTGATGATGGAGGAATGAGCCATGAGCTAAAGAACGCAGGAAACCTTTAGAAGCTGGAAAAGCCAAGGAAACGAATTGTCCCCTAGATTTCCCAGAAGAAATAAAGCCTCGCCAACTCTTTGATTTTTGCCCAGTGAAAGCCATTTCAGACTTCTGACCCCCAGAACTGTACTGCTTTAAATCACTAGCTTGTGGTAATGTGTGAAAGTTTGGATGCGGGATATAGAGAGACAGTGAGAGAGAAGGAGACAAGTTTGAACAAATTATTATCATCAATTGAAACGGGGACGATTACAGAGCTAGTTTTGGAGGGAAAAACAGTAGCTCAGTTTTGGACATGGTAGTTTGCGATGTTTCTAATTTATCAAAGTAGAGGCATCCAAATGTAGTTGGATAAACAAGTCTAGATGGTTCAGGAGAGAGCTTTGGGCTGGATCCACAATTCAGGAGTTTAGAGCATGTAGATAATATTTAGGAGTATGACACTGGGCAGGAACGCCAAAGGTCAGAGCAGAGGTCAAGAACTGAGTCCCGGAGCACCACTCAAAGCACTAGCGTTTTACTGAGGGTGGTATTGCTACCTCTAGAAAAAATCTAAAAGCAACTGGCACCCAATGACAATCTTCAGAAATAGCAAAGAAGATTTGGGGGCAAGGGAAAATATAATGAATATATTGTATTTGCTGGAGAAGAGAGGGGGCAGGTGAGATAACAAACTGGATTTTTTGGAATTACAAAGTCAAGCTGCCATGAATTTACAGTTAATATAAATCCATAAAGGGAATATGACTTGATTGAAAGACTGCTCAAAAGTTTTAAACACTTGAGAAGCTGCTGAAGATGGAAAATCATGAACAAAATGACAGCTGAAGAAGGGCTAATTCTATTTACTCGTGCTCTAGATAAGAGATTAATATGCACACACCATAGTCGGTATTTGCCATTCAGTGATGTCCATCAGTAAGTAGGAAATTGGTGTTACAAAGCTCTGATAATATGTTCTTAAGTCAAAGCTTGACGGTTTAAGCAAGCCCTGAAAGCTTTACCATACTGATCATTTCTTTTGCGTCTGGGCTCAGCAGGGGAAGGGACTCTGTGGAGACAGGGAACTGGGAATAAGATAAGCACAACTGGTTATTTTGACAGACACTACAAATACTATTTTGATGTGTCAATATACACAACAGATGAGTAAAGGGCTTAATTAAGTGAGCAAATAAACACAGAACACAATGGACACTTCTAATCAAGTCTGAAAAATACATTAAGACAAAGATTATAATGCTAGACATTTTAAGCTTTAAGCATAAATTTTTGGAAAATTAAATTGCTTACAAAATAATTTGGAATGTATTGATACATAATAAAATTGAACTTGTATTTTGAGTATAATTTCTATGGTTTTATTAACATACTGAATTATGTATCAGTCTTTAGAAAACATATTTAGATAAATGCAATTTGTTCCTTACTTCTTGGATTGCTTTAACAGTAAATGCAAAGGAAATTCTTTCATTAGACCAATATTCATTAAGCACAGTCTGTGTTCCAAGCATATTTATATGCTGTTTCCCATAAGAGAGAGAAAGAATGAAAATATATAAAGATAACATAAAGGAAGTCAATTGGTGAGAAATGCCACAAAGGTGGGAGCAGATATCAGGGTAAGGTTGACAGGGAAAGAAGAGAGTGAGGATGGGATGAGGGTGATTCTCTTACCTAAGGGATCAGGGCAGGCCTCACTATTAAGATGACCCCTGAGGCCAAAAGAAATGAGTGATCAACCTTTTTGGGTGGATGTCTAAAAGAAAAGTCTCCCAAGAAGGAAGAGCAATTCCCAAGGCATTGAGCTGTGCTTGTATTCGCCACGTGAAAAGAACAAGACACAGTGAGCCTGGGCAGCGGGTAAGGGGGAGAGTAGTGGAAGGACAAATCATATAGAGTTTGCTTTTACTATGAAAGAGAAGGAAAAAATTAAAGAATTTTGAAAAGAAGAATAAAATAATCTGACTTACAGTTTTAAAAGGATGACTCACTAGTCACTGGGCCACAAGGACAGATCAAACTCTGGAGAGTCGAAGACAAGCAGTTAAATGGTCCAGCCTGGGAGTTGCACATGTCACTTACACTCAGCGGCAGAATAGCAACCTGGTGTCCATCACCCTAACTGTGTAATTAAAGTTAATATCATCAGCGGACAAATTAACATTGTATATACCTCTTGATAAGATACATTGAGAAGAACACAGTATTATTACATCTGTAGGCTCCTGACAAAAGTGTGTAACCTGGCTCTATAATCATGAAGAAACATCATATGTAGACAAATTGTGAGAAAATCTACAAATTAGCTGGTATATACTCACCAAAAATGTGAAGGTCACAAAAGACAAAGAAAACCTGTTTAGCTTTGTTGCTATAAAGGACATTGTTGAATTTCAATATTCGAGTGAGATCTCTGGGTTGTGGTGGTATGGTAGTAATGTTTAAATTCCTAAAAGTGATGATTGTTGCAGTGGCCTACTGAGTACACTCACTCCCCTGAGGTGGTGGCGAGAAGCCCAGATGTGTAACATTAACTGATTTCCATGTTGTAAATACTCACATAGTGGCTGATTTCAAGCTACTAATGTGAAATCACTGAGAGGAGTTGGAAAGAGATGTGCACACTCAGCTCTTGCAAGCCAATTCAACCTGGAGTGGTGCACCGCTATTTGGACTAAGGTTGTACGCAAAAGGGTACTTAGCTTGTAGTTATAATGAGCATCATATCTGCAACTTATTCTCAATTGGATAAAAAAATAATTATATTTATAAAACATAAATACAGGATATTTATATAAAATATATGTTTATATAAATATTAAGCAAATATATATCTAAATACATATATACATATATTGAGAGAGAGAGAACAATAAATCAAACAAGATACAATGGGTAACAGCATAGAGGAATATTTTCTAATACTTTCAATTTTATTTAAGTTTGAATTATTTCAAAATAAAAAATTAGCCAAAAAAGAGATAACAGTAATAGAGTAATTGGAGAAGAATATAGTTGATAAAACAATTCACTATTTTATATAATAAAGTAGATAAAAACAAATGCAATTATATATACCAGGTACAATGCCAAAAAATCATTTAAACAAATAATATCTCCAGTAGATAAAATCACTTCGTGTCATAGAAAAGTAAATGAGTTCTAAGACATTGTGCTCTAATAACAACTAGAAGTGATATTTTTGTCAGTTGGAAACATTTTAATACTGCTATAGTCCATGAGCACTTCAAAATAATGAATAATCAGTCAATATCATATTCTTAAATTATGTATTAAATGCACAAGGATAGATTAGAGATTAGATAATACCAGAAACTCAGCAGTGGGTAAAATTGATTGAATGTACTTTGTGCGTGAATAAAGGAGTTTTTGATTTATTGACACTCTGCAGATTAACCTGAGCCCACATGGAGTAGTGAAGAGAATAGCAAACCTGATTTGTGGGAATTTGAAAGAACAACCTGAGGAGAAGTTAAAAAATTGATCATTCTTTTAAACTTTTTTCCAGTGGGGAAACAAAAAAAATAAGAAAATGTGACTAGTAATTTTCAAATTTGCTTAAGTAATAATGACTTTAAAAAATATTTTTTAGAAAAACAAATATTCCATAACGTAGATTAACATTTTAGAAGCACAATTTTGTGCCTATATAAGTAAGGAAAAAAACTGATTAATATTTTTAGTGAGGTCGATTTTTATAATTTGTACTACTCCATGAGCATCTATAATGAAAGAAATGATCCATTTGAACATAGATCCTTATTTCATGAGTTTTTTGTGACCATGTGATCTTTAGGGGATAAGGAAGGTGCAACAAAGTACAAAAGGAAAATGGTTTCCATGCTTAAATATCAACTCTCCAAATGACTTTCTCTTATGAGTAAGACAGGGTTTTAAAATCTGTTTTATGTAATGTGTTTTTCTGCTTGTTAAAGATACTCCTTACTCCTCATTCATTTTCTCCTTCTATCATTATCTCCTTCTATCCTTCTCCTTCCATCACTTCTGTGTCAAAGTGACATAGTCAAGACGTTTCTCCATAGTAGCTAGAAAACTATCAAGCCTTCTTTTTATGCTAAGGTTCAAGACCACCAAACATTGTTCATTTTTTTCTTCATACAATACTATTTAAAAAAAAATTGACCATAATAAAAAAATACACTATATCCATGAACAAAAGTATAATAGAGAATCATCAACTAACCAGAATCACTTTCTCATTTTTTTTCCCCATGTTCAGATTTTGAGGTAAGAATTAAATCACAAGACCAAAACCCAAATGCGTTTCTAGGTTTTGTCCCGTAATTTGAATAGATACATTCAATGTTCCATTCCATGATATGAAATACTGTCCAGGATTCACTGATACTCAGAAGGATGGTCCTGAGACTGAACATTTCTCTTAATCACCAACAAAATATTTAAGATAAGTACACTGCATTTTCTACAAAATATAATCAAATTTCCTGACTAAGAAATATTTCTAAAGTTTTGTCGACAATATTAACTAGAATACCCACTTACTGACTAATCTAGTTAAATAACACTTTACTACCAAATGTAATGATAGTAGAGCACTCTTTGCATGTAGTTGATGCGTCAAACCAAACGCTAAATTGTAATTCCTAAAAAGTTAGGGTCTCTAACATCAACACTAACAAAAACAGACAAAAGTATTCAAAGAAACTCACAAAATGCACCAAAAAAATAAACATTGTTAAAATCCTTGGTGTATAGAAAAATTTGCAAATATTAAATAGTATGAAGATAGAAGCAATCAAAAGAAAGTGATTTGAATTATAAATAAGATATTTGAATTCAAATTCAAGCACTATAATTTTTACACCTGGTACCAGCATGAAAAATACTCAAATAGAAAATCTTAGTTTCCTCTCTCACCTTTCTAATTTTATTAGTGTAATTGTGTCATTAACATTACTTTGAAAAGCATTTAATGAATGGCACAGTTGACAAAGCAGAAAGATATGCTATTGCGTAATCTTTTGTCATTTTAGTTTAGATGAGGCTTCTGGGTTAATAAAAGAAAAGAAATGTTACAGCTTAAGTATCTAACAAAGACATGTTTTCAAAGGCAATTCCTTTGGAATGAGTGTCATAGAAGCATATTTCTTTGTGATTTTCAAAAAATTTACTATGGACATATTTTCCAATATATACTACTTAAATATACTCAAAACAACAACAAAAAATCAGTCAAATATGCTTGGGAAGTATTGAACACCAAATTACCTCCTGGAAAAGTGCACATTTAAGGTTCTGAGAAGTCTTGAGATAAGGAAACAGTCTTATCTGAAGAATATTTAGGTATGCTTCAGCTTTTTTTTGAATATTATTTTAAAAATTCAAAACAAATAGTCTGGGCAGGATGTACAGTGTGCAAAAAACCATGAGGTTCCCAAATATTCAAACTGCTATCAAGAATGCATTAAATGGAAGAACACGTGGAATGGCCAAACTGAAGATCTGAATTGTTGTAAAGTCTTAATATTTTTCAAGTTCATAAAGCTTTCAAGAAAAATGACTCTGCTGAAAGAATGATCTTACTTCTAGCTCTACACTATAAAGAAGCACATGAAATATTTCCATTCTGGTTAATAAAAAAGAGATAAGAGGAAAAAGTGATGTAGTGTTTTATGAAAGAAAGGAAAGCAGAAGATATGAGGTCAGGATGACTCAGTGAGGCTTATTGCATCCAAACTATCAAAATGTATATAAAACAACCATAAGTTTCCAGCCAAGACGTGGTAACAGAACTAGATTCACACACCTGAGTGGAAAAACTAAAAAAATGAAAAAACTAAAAGAAACATATGCAACAATGTCTCAAGACATTGGACAGCAGGCAATAAAGAACAGCGCTCCCTGAGAGATGGGTAATAAATTAAGGGAGCCCTAAGATTACCCAGATTACTCCCTGGATAAAGTTCCCAGGCAGGAGTGCAGAAAGGAAGAGCTAGGTGGTCTTCCTGAGTTGAACAGACTGACCTGGGGAGTCCAGGAAGGCCAAACCATTAGCCAGGTGGAAAACATCGTAATTCAGGAGGCAAAGGGAAGAGTACTTGGAAGAGTTTTGCCTCATAGTGGGGAATAATTAGCTCTAGACTGAGACCTGCTCCTGAACTGCCTAATTTATCATGAAAGAAAGACAATAAAGAAGCAAATTATCCCCAAGTAACTTAACCATGTCCTGGAATAACATTCAAAAAAATTTATTGAGGGGCTGGTCCAGTGGCATAATGGTTAAGTTTGTGGCTCCGCTTTGGCAGCCCAGGGTTTGTAGGTTCGGACCCTGGGTGTGGACCTACACACTGCTCATCAAGCCATGCTGTGGAGGCATACTACATACCAAAAAAAAAAAAAAAAGAATGTAAGAAGATTGGCACGGATGTTGGCTCAGGGACAACCTTCCTCAAGCAAAAAGAAAGGAAGATTGGCAAGAGATGTTAGCTCAGGGCCAATCTTCCTCAGCAAAACAAAGCAAAACAAAATCTTATAGAAATACCAATTATCCAGCACCAACAGCTAAGGTATGTAATGTTTGGCATCCAATTAAAAGTTCTAGTTCTTCAAAGAAGAAGAAAAATACTACCCAAAATTCAGAAAAAGTGTCAATCAGTCAAATCATGCCAGAAATGACATATGTAATTGCTTTACTAGATAAGGACATTAAAAAATTATTAAACTATATCCCATGTGCTTGAGAAGCCAGAGGATATTTGAATATGTTAAAAGTGACATGGAAGATATACAGGAGATCTAAATTGTGCTTCTAGAGATGAAAACTACAATGTCTGATATTAAAGATACAGTAGATGGAGTAAATGGCAGATTAGACATTGCAGAAGACATTGCTGTAGGCATAGCAATGGAAACCTTCCAAAATGAAACACAGAAAAATGACTGAGAAAAATTGAACAGAGAGAAGAGCATCAGTGAACTGTGGACCAACTTCAAGCGCCTGCTATACGTATAATTAGAGTATTAGAAAGAAAGGAGAAAGGAGGAATCACTTTAAATGCAAAAGTATTTACAGAATTAATGGTCAAATTTTTCAAAATTTGATGAAAATTAGAAATTTGAAAATCCAAGAAGTTGAACAAACTCCAACCACAAAAAATGAAGAAAACCTACAGCAAAGTAAATCACAATCAAATTGCTCAAACCAGTAATAAAGAGAAAATTGTAAAAGCAGCCAGAGGAAAAAAAGACACAGAACATACAAAGGAACAAAGAGAGCAGATTTCTTGTCATAAACAATGCAAGCTCAAGTAGTGGAGTAATACCTCTAAAGTACAAAAAAAGTAATTTTCTTAACCTTCAATTCCTTATCCAGGTAAAATGTCTTTCAAAACAAAAGGTGAAATAAAGACTCTTTAGTCATAATGAAGTTGAAAAATATCAATAGATCTGAATACAAAAAATATCAAAAGAAGATCTTCAGAATGAAGGAAAATGATACCAGATGGAAATATAGATCTACACAAGGAATGATGAGACTGGAAATAACTGTGTGGATAAACATATCTTATTTTAATATTAAAATTCTTTAAATGAAAATCAACTGTTTTAAATAAAAATAATAAAAAACATATGTGAGGTTCATAACATATACCAAAATAAAATATATGACTTTAGCACGAAGACCAGAAGGAGAGAAATGGAAGTATACTACTACAAGATTCTTATACCATACATGCAGTATGAGTAATATCACTTAAAGGTAGGCAGTGATATCAGAGATATATACTATAAAACGTAAATCAACCATTAAAGTAACAAAAAAAGAATTATAGCTAATAAGCCAACAATAAAATTAAAAGAAATTATAAAATACTATCCAATTAATCCCCAAAAAAAGAAGAAAAAGAGGAGAAACAAGAACACAAAAATATGAAACAAATGGAAAAAAGAGCATGATGGTAGAATAAATATTGAACACATCCATAATCACATTAAATGTAAATGCTTAAATACCCCAATTAAAAGACAGAGACTGTCAGACTGGATGAATAAACAGTATTCAATTGTATGCTGTCTACAAAAAACCCATTTTAAATATAACTACCAAATAGTTTTATAATAAAAGGACAGAAAAAAATACCACGTTAATATTAGTCAAAAGAAAGCTATAGCAGCTATATTAATATCAGACAAAATAAGTTTTAGAGAAAAGAATTTTGTCTGGGATAAAGAGGGTCATTTAACAATGATAAAGGGCTCAATTCATCAAGAAGACATAATAACCCTAAATGTTTATGTATCTAATAAAAGAGATTCAAGATATATGAAGCAGTAACTGATAGAACTGGAAAAAAATAGACAAATACATAATTATAATTGAAGATTTCAACACTTCTTTCTTAGTAATGGATAAAGCAAGCAGACAGGAAATCAGTAAGGATATAAAAGTTAGCCCAGAC
Source organism: Equus przewalskii (assembly GCF_037783145.1). Lineage (NCBI taxonomy): Eukaryota > Metazoa > Chordata > Mammalia > Perissodactyla > Equidae > Equus > Equus przewalskii. The sequence goes on from NC_091849.1 coordinate 56,281,451, forward strand.
CGCCATGGTAGAAATCATTGCTGCACTTTTCTTAAGTTGTGTAGTTGAGATTTAAGAATGCTATAAAGAGGCTATAGGAAGAAAATTATTTTATGGGCTGAAGTTCAAATAGGGGAGAGCTAGTGACTTTTTTTCCTTAAAAACTTAACTATAACTTGGTGTTACATATGCTCATATTATCTATTTTAGTTTTTCCTAATTTAGCTAAGATTATTTAACCAGCATTGTTTTGAAGAATTCAGTAATATCTGTTGATAAGAAGTTTCCATAAAGTGATTCTTATATACCTGCTATAAAGAAAATAAAATGCAATATAAACATTGCACATTTTATAGTGAGAAAAGGTACTAAGTCTGCTTTCTAGTACCCAAAATCCCCCCAATTTTTTAAATTAAAAAGGGCTTAAATACTGATTACTCCCAGATAGAATTTCTGTTAATCATTAATATTATGTTTAGAATAGAAATCCTGACTTCAATCAGAGTTTTATGGACTAAAAAAATGATGGTGAAATACAATTAGAAAAAAATTCTTTTAGGGTATTCAGTGCTAATTCTTTATAATGAGAGTCTGACTTTGGGCTTAGTAATTTCTAAGTGAAGTGCTCTTAACATAAGCTTTCAGTCTAATGCATTTGTGTCTGGTGGTCAAGTAAGTAATTCCTCCATTAGACCACGCTTCCTTCATGACGGCTAGACTCATAAAGATGGTGTGAAATAACTTTATCATACTTATTACACGGAAGCCCATTTACCCAGGTAACAATTTTCAAGGTATCAGACATAAGCCAATCCTAGCTCAACTAAAGCAGTAAAGTAGATACATTTGTCTTTCATACCTCATGACTACTTTTGACATGGGTCCTGTGTATGCATAATTTTTCTAGAGTCATTCTGGGCCACTGACCTGATTACTCCTACTGTCTTTCAACCTCCACACTAAGCAGTTTTTTTTAAGATGTGAAGAAAAAGCCTCTATACAGAAATTCACATATATTTATTTAATTCCTCAAACTTAATTTGAACTTGAATCTCCAGGAATCTGAAAGCTGTCAACTTTCCCTGTGAATACCACCAATTAGGAAGGGGAAGTTGGGTTTGTAGTTGAAGATCTATAAGCAAGAACTGATTCAACCTTTTAGGACACTGGTTATAGCTTCTTTATACCAACATTTTTATGCTGTGAAAGAGAAATGCTAAGGCAATTATAAAATAAAATATAAAATTAATTTTTATTAAAGTAAAATATAGTGTGGATGCAGATTAACTCTGACATCATAGAATGAGATATGCATCAACAGGTGTTACATGTAGTAAGTTGATGCTCTAGGTAAACTTCAAGTGATTACGTAGAATTTTAAAGCTAGCACAGGCTACAAAAACTACTTGAAAAAAATTCCAGGTGGCCTAAAAAGTTGGGAGATACTCCTGCTCAAAATCATGGCAATGGTAGAGAAAATATCTTGAGCTAACTAAAAGGTATTACTGGGGTTTAAAAAAAGATGGCTATCACAAAAGATTATAAGCTGAGCCGGAAGCACAAAACTGTGAATGGACAAAAGTTGTGGAGTGGCTGTACTAACTTGGGAGCAGGGAGTGGAGGCCAGGGAATCAAATTTTGTAGAGTGACCCAAACTCAAAATGCTACAAAGCAGAAAGCCAGTGTCACTATTAGAAACCAAGGTTAAAGTTTCCACTCAAGATAGAATACTTAAACAATATTTACTAAATCACAGCAAGGGACTGCAAGAAATACCATCTATAATGGAGGTTGAGAACTCTGGTTTGCACTGGGAGGTAGATCAGTGAGTGATATGATGAAGGAAATCATAAACTTGTTAAAATATGAGACAGGGAGCATCAGAAATAGAAAAACTATAATTACAAGTACAATATAAACATATAGGCAAAATAAGTCTCATTCAAATTGCAAATGCAAAACAAAATTCTAAAGCACATGAAAATATTTAATACTAAGAAAGACTGCCACCAAAATGTAGGCCAATTAGGAATTTATTCCACATGTAATTTAAAAGACAGTTTTAAAATAAGCATGTTTATGTTGCTCAAGGATAACGTATGACATCATAACATTATTTTTAAAGTATACTTAGAGAACATGAAAAGTGTTCAACATCAATAGTTATGAGGAAAATGTAAATGAAAACCGTGTATCACTGTACATCTATTATAATGGAAAAAATTAAAAGTACTGACAGTATACACATATACTGACATACACACACATATTAAACTCTCATAAATTGCTGATAGCAAAGCAAGATAGTGTAGGCTCTTTGGAAAACTATTTTGGCAGTTTCTTATAAAGTTAAACATATATTACCCTATGACTTAGCAATCCCATTCCTGAGTGTATACCCTAGAGAGACAAAACTTATGTTTATACAAAAACCCATACCCAATAACTTATAGAACCTCTATTAAAATCTCCAAAACTGTAAACAGTCCAAACGTCCTTTAATAAATGAATATATTTAAAACAAAACAAAAACTCTGCCACATACATATAAAGAAATACTACTGGGCAATAAAAAGGAACAAACTATTGATACATGCAGCAGCTCGGTTGAATCACCATAGTATTATTTTGCATCAAAGTAGCTAGTCCTAAACAATTTAATACTGTATGATTCTACACATACTAACCTGCATTTGTGAAGATAAAACAAAAGATAGGGCAAAGAACAACTGCTGGGGAACCATAAACTGGTGAATTCCCAGACTCAAACAGGGGTAGAAAACATTTAGAGCTCATGGATAGGACATGGTCAAAAAGATCAAAGCTCAGTGATAGAGAACAGACTAGTTGCTACCAGGAGTTGAGGATAAGGGATGAGTATGTATACAGATGTACATCATGGGGGAAGTTTGTGGAGTGATAAAGATGTCTCTATCTTGATTGTAATGGTAATTACAAGAATCTAAACAGGGAATAACATTCATGGAACCATGAACATCAAAATAGCCAATTTTACTATGTGAAAATTTAAAAACTAACACATATATACACATATATTTCTGTATAAAGTACTTGGAATTTTTGCTTCCATTCATGAAGGAGTACCTGGAATAGGTCTTTATTTCCAACTGCAAAAAAAATAGAAACTGGGTAAAATATGCAAAACAACTGTTGTCAGAAATTGGAAAAGAGGCAGTGAAGGACTGTGATACACAGGAAAGGGAAACGAATGAGGAGAGTCCAACAGTCCCCTAGATGGACTTCACATAGGATTAGACACTGTGGGAGAAAAGATTAGTAACCCTGACATAACATAGAAGATATCCAAACTGGACTCATGGAGAAGAAATACTGCTAAATAAGGAGAATAAGGAGGAGGGAGACTCAGGAACAAAGGACACGATATTAGGTAGTCTAGAATATCATAGGTGTAATTGAAATCCTATGAGAAGAAAGAGAAAGAAGAAGGTGGAAAAATATTTAAATAAGTATTGGTGAAAATTTTCAAATTTGATGAATATTATAAAATCACACATCCAAGAAACTCAATAAAACCTCAACAAAATACACCAAAACACACCACAGCACATCATTATCAACTTTCTGAAAACCAGTAGTAGAAGGAGAATTTTAAAAGCCACTAGAAAACAAAGACACAAGTCACACAGGAGAACAAAATATTAACTATTACAGACTTTTCATCAGAAACAATGCAAGTCAAAAGATAATGGAATGATGTTAAAGCACTGAAAAGAGTCAACTGAGAATTTCATTCATAACAAAAGAAGAAAGAAACTTTCAAAAATGAAAGTGAAAAAAAAAGAGAGAGAAAATCCATTTTAAGCAAGTTTCCATGAAAAGAACTATTAAAAGAAGTTTCTCAGGTGGAAGAAAGCGATGCAATTTGAAAAAATGTTACTGCAAAGAGGAATCTCACCAGACATGGCAAATTTGTGGATAAATACAACAGATATTTTTCTCACGTGTAAATTACTTTAAAAGAGAATTGACTGCTTAAAGTAAAAATAATGACAATGAGGAGCAAGGTCAGCAAGATGGTGGAATAGGAGGTTCCTATCCCATGGTTCCCAATAAAACTGAATATTTGGCAGCCATCCATGGGGAAAAAAGTGCCAATTAGGAGGTTACAAAACCCCAGTGGAGCCCAAGACTGAACAGGGCTGCTTTGACAAGGCAGGCCCATGCACCACTGGCAGACCTGTCAACCATGGTACTGGTTGTGGACCAGAAGCAGCTCCATCCTTCTGTGGACTTGGCTTCAGCCCTCCTTGTCCACATTGTTCCAGCAGCCCCTTCTGCCAAGGGACCAGGAAGAGTTACACCCATCAGTAACCCCAGTAACAGGCCTGCCAATCTCAGACCCAACTGTGGTCCCTGAAATAGTCCCATGACCATGCTCCAGCCCCACTCTACTGAGATCCTGCAGCAGTCCTGTGTGACCATCCAGAAACCTGCCTGGAGACCCCACAGGCACCCCCAGTAACAATCCTGCTGAATTGAGACCCAACTATAATTCCTGAAACACTGTCATGACTCGGATTCAGCCCCACTCTGTCACAATTCAGAGGCAATCCTGCCACCCAGGGATCCACTCAAGGACCCAGGAGAGGCCATGCCCAAAGGCCAATATCACAGATAAACATAGATGCAAAAATCCTCAACAAAATACCAACAAACCATTTCAAAAGTATATTAAAAGGAACATACAGTATGATCAACTGGTATTTATCCCTGAGATACAACCATGGTTCAACATATGCAAACAAATAAACATGATATAGCATATTAACATATTGAAGGATAAAAATCATTATCTCAATAGATAGAGAAAAAGCCTTTGACAAAATTCAACATTTTTTCATGACAGAAACTCTCAACAAATTAGGTACAGAAGGAATGTATCTCTACATAATAAAGGCCATATATGCCAAGCCCACAACTAACATCATGTTCAACAATCATGAGAGCTTACCCTCTAAGATGAGCAACAAGTTAAGGATGCACACTCTCACCACTTTTAATTAACATAATACAGAAAGTCCTGGCAAGAGCAATTAGGCAAGGAAAAGAAATAAAAGGCATCCAAATTGGAAAGTAAGAAGTTAAATCATCTCTGTTTGTAGAGGACATGACCCTAACATGCAGAACACATTGAAGACTCCACCAAAGATCTAGACTGTTAGGACTAACACGTGAATTCGGGAAATTTGCAGAACACAAAATCAATCGTGTTTCTGTATGCTAACAACAAACTATCCAAAAATGAAATTGAGAAAATAATTCCATTTACATCAGCATCAAAAAAAAAAATTTTAGGAATAATTTGACCAGGGAAGTGTAAGAAATCTGTATACTGGAAACTATAAAACATTGAAGAAAAACTTGAAAAAAAGACATAAATAAATGGAAAGATATCCCATGTTCATAGATTGGAAGAACTAATATTGTTAAAATGTGCATACTATCCAAAGTGATCTACAGATTCAGTGTAATCCCTATCAGAATTCCAATGGAATTTTTCACAGAAATAGAAAAAACAATCCTGAAATTCATATGGAACTGCAAAAGATCCCAAATAGCCAAACAATCTTGAACAAGCAAAACAGAGCTGGAGACATTAGTTTTCTTGATTTCAAAATACATTATAAAGCTACAGTAATCAAAACACTATGGTACTGGCATTAAGACAGAGATTTAGCCCAAAGGAACAGAATAGAGAGTTCAAAAATAACTCTACACATTTATGGCCAACTGATTTTCAACACGGAGACCAAGAACACACAACAATGAGAAAAGGACAATCTCTTTAGCAAATGGTGTTGGGAAAACTGCATATCCACATGCATAAGAATGAAACTGGACCCTTAACTTACACCATATACGAAAATCAACTCAAAATGGATTAAAGATTTAAACTTAAGACCTAAAACTGTAATACTAGTAGAAGAACACTTAGGGAAAAATCTTCTTGACGCTGCTCTGGGCAATGAAGTTTTGGACATGAACTCAAAAGCACAGGCAATAAAAGCAAAAATAGCTAAGTGGAATTATATCAAACTAACAAGCTTCTGCACAGCAAAGGAAACAATCAACAGAGTGAAGAGAAAATGTGTGCCACTGGGAGAAATTATTTTCAAACAACACATCTGATAAGGAGTTAATATCCAAAATATATATGGAACTCCCAGAACTCAGCAAAAAACCAACCCAATTAAAAAATGGGCAAAAGAGGGCCAGGCCTGGTGGTGTAGTAGTTATGTTTGCATACTCCACTTCAGTGGCTCGGGTTTGTGGGTTCTGATCTCGGGGACAGACCCACACGCTGCTAGTCAGGCCATGCTGTGGCAGCGTCCCACATACAAAATAGAGGAAGATGGGCACAGATGCTCACTCAGGGACAATCTTCCTCAAGCAAAAAGAAGAAGACTGGCAATGAATATTAGCTTAGAGCTAATCTTCCTCACCAAAAAGAAAAAAGGGCAAAAGAACTAAATAGATATTCCTTTAAGAAAATGCATACAAATGTCAAATAGATGTATTTCATTATCACTTGTTATCAGGGAAATCAAAGCACAATCAAATCACAAATCGAAGTCACAATGAGATATCAGCCATACCTGGTAAAATGGCTATTATCAAAAAGACAAAAGATAAGTGTTGGTGAGTATGCGGAGGGAAGGAAATTCTTACTACTGTTGGTGGAAATGTAAATTGTTATAGTCATGATGGAAAACAGTATAGAGGCTCCTCAAAAAATTAAAAATAGAACTGCCATATGATGCAGCAATGCTACTTCTGGGTACAATCCAAAGGAATGAAACCAGGATCTTGAAGAGATACCTGCACTTCCATGTTCATTGCAGCTATATTCACAATAGCCAAGATATGGAAACCTAAGTGTCCATCTACCAATAAATGGATAAAGAAGATGCGGTATATAGATGCAATGGAATATTATTCAGCCTTAAAAAAGAAGTCCTGACATTTGTGATAACACGGATGAGCCTGGAGGGCATTATGTTAAGTTAAACAAGTCAGAGGCAGACAGACAAATACTACATTGTCAGACAAGACAGATACTGCACTTACATGTGGAATCTAAAAAGGTCGATCTCATAGAAACAGAGAGTAAATTGATGGTTGCAAGGGTTTGAGGGAGAGGGAAATGGAGAGAAGTTGGTCAAAAGGTGTGGAGTTTCAGTTACGCAGGCGAGTAAGTTCTGGAGATCTAACGTACAGCATGGTGACTATAGTCAATAATACTGGATCGTATATCTGAAATTTGCTAAGAAAGTGAATCATAAGTATTCTTACCGCCAAAATGTATTATGTGAGGTGGTATGTTAATTACGCTGATTGTGTAACCATTTCACAATGTATATATATACAGCAAAACACCAAGTTGTCCTATTTAATGTACATCTTTTATTTGTCAATTATACTTCAATAAAGCTTGAAAAAAAAATGACAGCAATGAGTTTGTAAATAAATAAATAAATTTACAAACAAATTTGTAAAATAACGACTAAGTTTGTAACATGCGTAGATGTATAAGGAATGGTACAATAGCACAAAGGAGGTATGCATGTATAAGGTCCCTCTATGTGATTGAGTGCAATGTTATTTGAAGGGAAATTGTTACAAGTTAAAAATATACATAGTAAACTTTTAAGAAACAATTAAACCCATAAAATAAAGATGTATAACTAATAAACCAATAGTAGAGATGAAATAGAATTGTAAAAACGCTCAATTGAAAAGAAGGCAAGAACAGAGGACAGAGGAAATAAAGCAGAATTGGTACTAATTACAAAAACACAGGGGCAGGCCCGGTGGCCCAGGGGTTAAGTGCACACATTCTGCTTCGGTGGCCTGGGGTTCGCTGGTTGGGATCCCCGGTGCAGACATGGCATCACTTGTCAAGCCATGCTGGGGTAGGCATCCCACATATAAAGTAGAGGAAGACGGGCAGGGATGTGAGCTCAGGGTCACTCTTCCTCAGCAAAAAGAGGATTGGCAGCAGTTAGCTCAGGGCTAATATTTCTCACACAAAAAAACACAAAAAACACAAGCACTAAGCATACTAGAGTGGCTATATTAATATCATACCACATAGGCTTCAGGGCAAGGGCTATTATTAAGTCTAAAGGGGAACATCAGTCAATCAACATTAAGGCCTAGCAATCCTACATGTCTAGATACTCAACAATCAAGCTTCAAATATATGAGAAAAAAGTTGATAGAACTTAAAGGAGAAATAGACAAATGTCCCTGCTCTGTCATTAAATGATAGACAGTTAGACAAGAAATCTTTAAAATAAGAAGACTAACACAACGCTATCAACTAACTTGACTTACTGTATAAAATTCTAAGGCATCTACAAAATAATTCTCAGAACTGGAAAACTAGTGAATCATAATAAATTATAGTGTTATAAACTAGCAATGACAAAATGAAAAATAAAATTTTGAGAGATAGCATTTATAATAGAATCTGGAAAGATAAAACACTTAGAAATCAATTCAACAAAATACGTGCAAGGTGCTGAAAATTATAAAACATCGCAGAGACAAATTAAAGACAACATAAAGTATTGAAAATTTATACCAGATTCATAGATTGAAAGATTCACTATTGTTATGATGTCACTTATCACAGATTGGTAGATTCGGGGCAATCTCAGTCAAATGTAGAAATGTCAAGCTAATTCTAAAATTTATAGAAAAATCCAATGGAAGTATAATAGACAAAATAATTTTGAAAGTGAAAAACAAATTTACTGGACTGACACTACTTGATCCTAAAAAATCCAGCAAGTCTAGAGACAGCACAATTTTCAAAATGTAGAGAAAGATTTATCCTTTCAATAAATTTTGAAATAACAACTAGATAGTCATTTAGAAAAATTAAATTTGACCCTTACACTATAAAGGAAAATTAATTCAAAATGAATCATAGAGTAAGCAAAAAAACTAAAATTATATAATTTATAGAAGAAAATACATGTGAAAATATTTGCAACTCAAAAAGTGACTAGGTAAGCAAATTGTGGCATATCCATATAATGGAATACAACTCTACAATAAAAAGATTGAATTACTGATATACATTCAATTGTATGAACTTCAAAAGAATGATGCTGAGGGTAATCAGTCAGACACAAAAGATTACATACTGTATGATTCAATTTACATGAAATTCTGTAAATAAAAATGGATTCTTTAGTGATTGAGAGCAGAAGAGTCGTTTCCCGAGGCTGGGGAAAGGAGAAAGAATTAACTGCAATGAGGCATAAAAAAACTCTTTGGAATGATGGAAATGTTCTATATTCTAATTATGGCATTGGTTACACTGATAAATTTGTCAAAATTTAATGAACTGTATGCTGAAAATGGTGTGTTTTATTTTACATAATTTGTACCTTTATAAAGTTGATTCAAAAGGCTAGTGATAAAAATATGCTAAAAAAAAGCAGATAAAAATAAAATAAGTCTAGATTTGTAAGACTTTTTTAATTGAAAATGAAAAATTGATAAATTCTAGAAAACTATGAATTATCAAAATCGATTAAATAAGAATATCTGAATAAACCAACAATCTCTAATTTAATTGAATTGATAATTAAAATTTCCTCCCCCTCCCTAGTCCAAAGGCACCACGTCCAATTGGCTATATCAATCCTTCAAGTAACATGTTATCTTTATTTACACAAACATTCAAAGTAAAGCTAAGAAACAAAGCAAACACACTTAGTCTGTGAGGCTAGTAAAACTTGATACCACACTTGACACTGGACCAGGCCAGTAAAGAAAATAAGATTATAGGTTGTATTGATCTAAATAGTCTAAACCTGAGCTGTTCAATATGGTAGCCACAAGCCACATGTAGCTATTGAGTACTTGAAATGTGGTTTGTCTAAATTAAGATGTGCTGTAAGGATACAGTACTTAGTGCAAAAAAAGGCATGTAAATATCTCAACAAGAATTTTTATAAAATAATTATCATATTGAAATGATGATAGTTTGGATATATTGGGTTAAAAAACATACTATTAAAATTAATTTCACCTATTTCTTCTTTGATTATTTTAATACATTAAATTTTAATTATATAGATTGCTCACATTAGTGACATAGATATTATTTCTGTTGAACAGTTCAGATTATTCTGCAGTGTGGCAGTTATAATAGCCCCCAAAGATGCCCATGCCCTAATCCATGGAACATGGGAATATATTATGTTACACTGCAAAAGAGACTTTGCAGATATTATGAAGTTTACAGAACATAAAATGGGCAATTATCTGATATTATACAGGTAGGCGTATCATATAAGCCCTTAAAACCAGAGTACTTTCTCTAGTTGCACTCAGTGTGAGATGTGGCTGAAGGAGAAGCTGGAGTCAGAACTTTCACCACCACCCATAACAGAGCTATGCCTCCTGGGGGTCAGTAACAGCCATGTGGATAATAACAAAGCACTCCTACCCTCCCAGATAGGGTGGTTTCGGCAGAGGTCTAACAGGGAGTCAGAACTCCCACCCCAGCCAGCAATAACTAAGAGCCCCTCCTCTTCCCCTGGATCAATGCAGCTTACATGAGGAAGCTGGATTCCATCTCCACATGGCACAAGAAAGTAGCATTCTGCTCCATCCCCCCACTAGAATGGTTTCAGAGGAAATTAGTTAAAACAGAATTTTTTTTAAAAGATCCACACACTTACAATATAATACCCAAAATGTCTAGGTTCCAATCAAAAGTCCCTTATTATACAAAGAAATAGAAAAATTTTACTTGAATGAGAAAAGACAATCAACAAATGTCAACAGCAAAATGATGTAGATATTAGGAGTCCTCAGAAAGAGAAGAGAAAGAGGGTGGACCTGAAAAAGTATTTGAATATCCAATAGCCAAAATTATCCTAAATTGGTAAAAGACATCAACCTGCAGATTTCAGAAGTTGAGCAAGCCCCCAAAGAGGATAGACCCAAAGAAATCCAAGCCAAGACACATCATAGTCAAACTGCTGAGAACTGAAGACAAAGGACAGAATCTTGAAAGCAGACAGAAAGGAACAATCTGTAGGGGAAAACAATTCAAAGGAAGTAAATTTCACATCAGAAACTGTGGAGACCAGAAGGAAGTGGTGCAACACTTTTCAAGTGCTGGAAAAAAAGAACTGTGAACTCTGAATTCTGTATCTAGCAAAAATACCGTTCAGAAATGAAGCAGAAATCAAAACTAAGAGCATTTGTCACCAGCAAACCTACCCAAAAAGAACGGCTAAATTAAGCGTTTTATGAAGAAAGGAAATGATAAAAGAAATCTTGGAACATCAGGAAGGAAGAAAGAACAAAGAAAGAAGCAAAAATGTGGGTAAATTCTATAGACTTTTCTGTAGTGTTCTAAATTATGTTTGAATCTCGAAACAAACAAAAAAACAAATAAATAAATTCCACACAGATTAAGGACAAATGTAAAAAAGCAAACATTAAAGCTTTTGAGGAGAAAACACAGAATATCAAAGCAGGTATTGATTTCCTAAATAAGACCCCAAAAGCAAAAACATAAAAGGAAGGAAATGATAAATGTGAGTACATTTAAATATTTTCATCATGTGGCAATATAACAAAAATTAAAAGCTAAACTTCTGATTTGCATAATCGACTTGCAAATGTTTAAGCAACAATTAATATCTAGATATTATAAAGACCTCCTAGACATCAAGATTTCAAAAAATGAATAACCAAATGAAAAATGGCATAAGCCAGGAACAGGCAATTTCTGGAAATGGGGTGCAAGGATAACAGTAACCAAAATTTGCTCAGTCTAACTAGTAATCAGCAAAATTAAAATTAAAGCCTCATTGAAATTGTTCCCTCCCTTAAGATTGGAAAACATTACAGAGTATTATAATATCAAGTGTTGATGATGATGTAAAATGAAATAACAACTCTAATACACTTCTATAAATATAAACTGGTACATTTTGGAAAGCATTTGGTAATACCTAGTAAAATTGAAGTTGCACCTAACCCATGACCCAGCAATCGTAACCTGAATAGATGGAGGAACATTTACCTAGCAGAGGAACTCTCACACAAATGCCTCAAAAAGATATCTGTGAGAAAGTTTATTGCCGTGTGGATATAATGGTGAAGACAAAAAAAAAAAAGGAGAAACTAACAAAATGATTCTGAACAGAGAAATGACAAGTCTAGGTGAAGTGTTGAGGCACATTAATTAGTAAGAAATGCAAGAACATTTGGTTGGATTGGCACTGGCCCCTTGTGGCACACCAGAGAAACTATGTTTAATGTAATCTAATTTTACAAAGAACTGAATTGCAGGATGTAGGGAGCATGCAAAGGACTCCTAATCAAGAAGAGAATTTATAAGAGCAAACTGTGTAGCTAAAACTCAGTCTCAGACATAGGAAGATTAAATAGCATACACTGTGTCTTTTTTGTCTTCTATTCTGTGCTGTCAACTCATAAATTCAACACATATTTATTGAATTCCTTGAACACATTCAAATATGCCCAGTTCTCTGGTATCTGTTCCATTTTCTTTAGTAAAGAATTAAACTATTTGTTGTTTTGCAACCTTGGGAACTTCCCAAGTGAAATCTGAAACTGGCACCAGTACACGGAGGGTGAGGAGAGACCCAAGAAAGAGGCAGCCCACGCCAGGTGCGTAGGTGGCAGGTTTAATAAGCAAGGGCACTTACATACAAGGCCTGTCTTGGGCGGCCGCAAGACGAGTACATCTCTGCGCTCGCCCCGCCACATCTTCAAAGTTTATATAGAGGCCTTGACGGGGTTCAGTCACGGGTATTGTCCAGATGTTGTCAACACCACCCTCTCTCAAGGCTGTGGCCTTGAAGGAGCTCCCATGTGGGAACGGTGGGTAGAACGTATTCCAAGGATGGGGGTGGTTGAGGAGCCTCCGATTGTGCCAGTCCAGCTCTTCGGTCAACCAGTGGTCACGTCCCCTCCATGAGCTCCTCCAACGTGATGTGTTTCTTCTCAGAAGCAACATAGTGTATGCAACCTCTAGTGATACCAATGGTGGTACTTCCTGATATCACATCAGGTGAGTTGGTGTAAGTACTAGTGGCTAGGTGAGATATTTTGGTCTGGGGAAGCTGTTATCGTTTCTTAGATTATACTTCTGAAGGCACATTCAGTCTAATTTTATATCGCATTTGCCTGTCGTAAGTGTTTGTGCATGAATTTTTCTGTTGGCTCGTATTCTTTTCTATGGAAAACAAGGACCCTATAGCAGGACTCTGATCCAGTTGGTGTAATACAATTTTCTTCTGACGTGGCCTTGGCCAGAGCTTCTGTCTTATACATATTAATTCATTTTATGCATACTCTATTTGGGAATACCTACTCAAAAATTACTCATCTATTAATTTAAAAGTAATGACTGAACTTTTCACACTTTTCACTGTTTCTTTCCAATCATATCTGTAGTCAAGAATGGATCAAGAGGTCTTCTACATCTCAATTTATTTCCCCATGTAGGAAGAAAAAGAATCCTCTTTGCCTCTTTGAAATTCTTTAAGTGCCTAGCTATTTTAGAAATATCAAATCTGAGAAGGATTTTTCCTTTGTTTAAATAGGAGTTAACAACTTCATGCATCTCAGCCCCATGTTACAATACCATTTTAATCTAGAAACAGATGACCATTATTTCATTGTAAGGCATTTTCCAGATTTATAGCATCATAAAGCTGATGGCATTTTAGAGATGTTCACAATGGAGAGCAATAATGAGATCAGTACAATTATAACAAAAAGAAATGTTATCTTGCTTGGCAATTGTTTTATGTTTTAGCATTTCTGATTTTTTTCTCTCAGTGAATTCATTGAAAAGATATTATATTATGGATATTCTGCACTTAAATGCTAAGTAACCCTTGATTAGATGAGGTCAAAAATCTTGAACTTCCTAACTCTCAATCAAAAGGTAAAATAGCAATTTCTTCTTAATTAAAAGTGATTCTTGAAAGTCCTACAATGCGTTAATAAGTTCAATTGATTAAAAATGATATTATGAATGATAAGTTGTGATCCTCTTCACATTCAAATATCTTTCTTCTCCTCCCTGCTTAAATATTGGTTCCTAAATTCAATAAGCAATCTTTCCACTGAACGCCATTGATTACCAAGGGGTAAATTACTGTAAATGCATACCCTCCTACAGGAAAAAATCTTACTGAAGATGAATCAGTGATATGATCTCTTTTAAAAACAAGAGATTATTCTTATGCTATTATTATTATTGCTATTATTATTTTAAACTAAAAAGAAATATTTTTACTCCTGCCAACATTTTCATATTTAAATCCTAAGGACCTATATGAGTATATCAATATATCAATGCACATCAGTCCTTTTTGATTTGAAATATAGTCATTGTTCCATTATTCATGAAAATAGAAGAGGAGAGTAGTGTGGATAATTCAATAGCAGGTCAATAGAATAGCTCTCTGTATTGGGATTGTCTTTTATAATAACTTGCGTAGCAGATTTTCTTTTCTAGCTCTTTTGATTAAGCTAAAATAGATGGATTATTTTATTCCCCCAGCACACACATGCTCACTAGATTTGGCAAATTGAAAAAGAAAAAACAGGAAAAGAGTGCTGTAAAGGCACACTGGACAGTTATACACAAGTCCTGTTGGAAGTTTTACTTTGCATATAACCAACAAAGAATTAATCTGGACCTAGACTTTATAGATTATAATTTTCAGAGTATTCCTTTTCAAAAAATATTCCCTAAACACTTTTATGTGTAGCCCTCTGCTGGTTTGGGGGAATACGGAAAGAGGTACAAGTCTCAAAATTGAACATAGCCTAGAGAAAGAGCTAAGATGTCTTTCCATTTTAACCTTCTCTCTACAGAAGCTCTACATAATCATTCACACATACTCTCCCATGTTAAGGACAAATCCTTCCTTGAACCCATATCTCTTTTTATCTACAGCCCTATCTTGCTCCCCACTTGACAACCAACCTTTGTGAGAAACTATTTACCCAATCCATCTCCATGTCTCTATTTGGCTTTTAAGCCAATGTCCCATCCATATTATTAAATCTAATGGATCGTTTTCACTTGCTTGGATGCTCAGAAGATGTTTACGCAAACGTTCTTTTATTTATTTAAAAGTCAGCCCTTAGCTTCCTAATTCCACACCAGGGACCTTTTGTTCTCCTTATCCACTCTGTTCTCTTTAAAATGTGCTAGCTTTCTTCTGGCGGTCTTTCTAATTGATCTCTTTAGACAGATCCATCCATTCCCATGGCCTCGATGAATACTTTTATGCCAGTGACTCCCATCTCTCCAGCCCAGGGCTTTCTTCTGAGTTCCTGACCCATTTATCCAATTGCCTACGGGAAATCTTCCCTTTTACATTTCCCAACCACCTCAAACTTGACATATCTAAATTTGACCATATTTTTGACTGCCACTTCTCTTCTAATGTTTACTTATCTCAGCTGATGGCCCCATCATCCAAATATAGGAGAGTCTTAACTGTTTACTTTCTTTCATTCCTATGTTTGATTAATCTCCCATGGATTCTGTCTCATAAACAGCTCTTGCATCTGCCTTTTTCTCTTGGACACCACTGTGGGATACCCTAGTCCAAGCCACGTTCACCATTGCAAAAGCTTGCAACTGGTCTCCCCGACTATAATTTTCTCCTTCTTCAAACTATTCTCCATATTTTACCATAGTCTACATGTCAGGCTTAAAGTCTTTTAATCCTTTGTCACTGTTTTCATGATAATGTGTAAATTCTATAATGTATTTTGTAGATAGAAAGTAAAGAATTAACAGCAGGCCTATGATACATTCTCACTGTACCATGGAATGTCCTGGAAGTAGAAAGAAAGATGACCTGGTCAAGTCCCCTTGTAAACAGGTTATTGACAGATCTGCTGTCAAGCATGTTATTGATATTTACTAGTGGGAGAGTCATTAACTATAGAATGCCTTTAGCAGAATATACCAGGTTTGTGTAGAGTTGTTTATGACAAACAAACTTGAACTCTGGATTTATGGGGCATGGCTCCAGGGGAAATGTTATATAAGCTATGTAATGACCAAAGTAATTCCTTTTTGTGTAAATGATAACCCCATGCATCATTAGATAGTTCATCTTTAAATGTCAGCCAAAGAACACATTCTAATGTGTCAAGAAGGACCCGTGGAGTTGTATTGATTGTCCCCAAATTCTCCCTGTTTCACCTCGTTCTTGATATTACTTATATCCTTAATATTCTTAGTAAAGCTTGATAGTAGATAAGATTGCTGATTCTTATGAGTCTGATTTGACAATATGATCCTTTGAGTTAATTCAGTAACTCCTAATGCCAGTTAGTCTATTTTATGTCCTGAGCCTCATCTTTTCTCCATCATAAACCCTATGCTCCAGCCTTACTCGACTTCTCGGACTTATTTTGGTTTCTTGAGTGCACTCTTGTTTCTGTCTCACTCTGAGTTTTTGAGTAAGCTGCGGCCTTACCTGGAATGCTCTTCTCCTCACTCACCTCTGCCCCTTTATTCTCTTTAGCAACCACAGTCACTTGTTCCTTTTGTCTGTTAATCCCTAGTTACCCTTTAATTTTCAGTTTAATACAATTTCCTTAGTGAGGACTTTCAGACTTTATCTGTATGCTACAATAACATCCTTTACTACTTCTTTAGTAGTATTGACTACACTTATAATTACCTGTAAGACTTTGAACTCCATAAAGGAAAGAATCTTGTCTTTCTTAGTCCCATTCTGTTCCGTAGCTTAACAAAGTTTCTTATACAACATGGACAGAAATATATGTTGAACAAAGCTGACTACTTTGGAACATATCATAATTGTTGGCTAAAATAGCTCCTAGCAGCTGAGTGGATTTCAGAAAGCTCTATATTATATTTACAGCAGTACAAAAACTTAAACATGTCTAGAGAAAAAGTTTGAGAATAATCATTCTATTTTCTTTTCTTTTCTTGTTTCCTGCTATCTGAGAGCAAATTTTTTCCTATCTAGTATGTGACCTCAGGAAAGTCACATAATCCTTTAAATTTCTCACTACAAAATGAGAGTAGTAATAATGCTCTTTTAAAATAATGTTTATGTGAATTGATTAATTTCCAGAAAGATTATGAAATCGATACATTATGATATTCTCTTTAAATGTAAATAATTTTAAAGTTGAACCGATGCCATTTTCTTGAATTTTTTTCTTTGTGACTTTATTTTCTTAAAAGAACACATACAATGCATTCCAACCATCAGTTCCTGATAGGAACTGCACCTGACTTTCTATAAGCTTCTGTCTGCTTTGTATTTACTACTCTTCTTCTTTCAAAACAGTATTCTAGAGATATGACAACAAGTTTGGTAATTTGTATATGTGTTTCTTTCTGTTAATGCTGAAGGACCTCTAAGCATATTCTTGTTAATAAACAAAAAGGCTAAGAAGTGTATTAGAAATGCAAAATGTTACAGCCAAAGAGTAATAACAATTTTTCCACACTCCAAAAGGCACGTTGCTTCCACTGTAAAAGAGCCTTCATGTATTATAAATTCCTTCCTGCATTACCAAAGTTACTCCATCATCATCTATACCCTTATCTGATTACCTAAATGTATAGGATGGACATCAGTCAATACTCCTGGAAAAATGCAATGCCTCGTGGGCTTTATGATTTTAGAAACAAGATAAAAGCCTTACAACTCAAAGAAAGCAATCAAATGCATTTTTGTAGCCACAAGCATCGTATTTACTTAAAGGATTGTGACTATAAAAGCAAATCTCTCTTACTGGAAGCCGGGACAAAAGCTGTCAGACAACAGGGTAGTAAATAGCTCTGAAATTGTTTTCTCTGCTTCATTTCAAAAGCTTAGGGCTACCAATGTTTGACCTTTTACAAATGGAATGGTTTCCTGCAGGTCTTGGTGCTGCTCTGAATGCTGATGCGGGCGGGCTTGATGTGGTCATCAGGAACGGTAAATATGCTCATCACTGGCACATTCTTTTGCATCGAGGACATTTCTCACTTAGTGATATTGCTGGTTCCCTCTAAGAAACGGTAGAATGATTCTATTTTTTCCCCAAACATTTTCCCTCTAGTGTCTCTCGACCAGGCAGAGCAAAGAAAATTGTGTAATTGTCCAAAATGACTCTGTATAGCTTAGTTGGGGGAAAATAAAGTCAGGTTGAACAGGAAGGCGTTTTACCGAGAACATCTGGAGTCAACCTGTTATCTTTGCTATTTGGTAATGGAGAGCGTAAAAATATATTTGAGGATTATTGACATTCGCTGCCTTTTTGTAGATTGTATATTAACATTAATCTCAGTGTCTGGTGTTAGGATATTTGCCTTACAGTTTCAAAGGCACAAATACTGAAATATCAATGTAGGATGATCTGTGGACAGTTTTTAATTATCCATGTAATATAATTCTTTTTAACATAAAAAAGAAAACACTCAGAGTGACAAGATAAAGGTCTGTATTACACCTATTTATGCAGTATAGTGCGTAATAACGTATTTAGCTTCTCTAGTGAAATGAAAGCATAACGTGGCTAACTTCTGAGTGCTTATTATGTGTTAGACACTGTTCTTTTTTGATACACATCGGCAAGGTAGTGGTTATTATTCCCTTATTTTTGTATTGAAAAAACTTTGGCTTATATAAAATACACAAGTTCCCAGGTCACATGAAATGCTTAGTAAAGAAATTAGAGATGAGATTGGAACCTGGGTCTTTCTGAATCCAAATCTCGTGGCAGGAATGTTTGCAACTGTCTGAACTATGTGTGTATATCCATCCTGAAAATGGAAGACACATTCTTGAATTCTATTCTCTCTGTTTCGAAATAAGTGACTAATTAGAAAGGAATTGTTTTCACAAGTTAAGGTCCCTCTGATCAGAGCCTTGGGCAACTTTCAGAGGATACTTAACAGATACTAACAATGCACTAAGCTTCGTGCTAAAAGCTTTGCATTCACTATCTCATTCAACCCTCATATTTGAGAAGGAGATGATTATAATCCCCAATTTACAGGAAGGGAAATTGATGACTAGGGGATATCTTTATTCTCTGTTTCCCTCCAGATCTGTTCTCTGTGTTTTCCTGCCATGTTCTGCACCTTGAAAGCCTGACTCCTAAAGACTTCTTTTCTTAGGCTTCATGGCCATGTGGCTTCCAGTTGAGTTTGGAAGTTGGAAGAACTAAGAGGGGATGCAATGTGAGAGGGGAGATCAGGATATTTACTCATCTTGCTAGGGTTCTGGCAGAGACTGCCTTTCTCTGTGACCACTGCTCAAATCAGTGGTCCAGCTTCTGCATCTCCAGCTGCCTCTGTGATGTGGTAACACCCTTCTTTCCCTTGCCTTTCTTTTTCAGGTGTCAGGGGGGAACATCTTGCTGCTGATGCTAGTTCTGGCTCCTGCTTACCCTCTGTTATTTCCTTAGCTCTGCACACCCTTGTTATATTCTCTGCAATTACACCCTTTGGAGTATGCCAGGTGTTGACTGCTGGGACCTTGACTGACATAAAAAGGTTAAATAAATTGCCTTAGGGTTACTTGATTAAGATTCCGCAGAGTTGGAGTTCGACTCAGGTTTGTTTGATGCCAATGCCATTAAATAGTGTGTCATTGCGCCTCACAGATTAATCACTACAGGAAAGAGAATGAATTGTGTTTCAGCCTCTAAGGACATTTGCATTCTTTTTCAGGGTTTATTCTTTATCTGGAAAAGGTGCCCCTAACACTGAAGATACTGCTGTGAGGGAACCTGGCCACAGGTCCTCAAAAGCAGTTCAAATCCTGAAGATCCAGCCAAGCAGAAGGCTGTGGAGCAAGTCACAAAACTTCTCAGCATTAAAAGGTAGCAATATTACTCTGGCAGTAGTTAGAGTGATTCTTGCCAGGAAGCTCTCCTGCTTGCCGTACCACAAATCCAGGGGGCTCTGGACAATTACTCCTTGACCTCAGTCCCAGATGCTGTCCTATTAATTCAGAAAGATCTATACTACAAAATTTCTGTCATTCTTTACTTCTTCAGAAATTATGTATTAAATTCCTACGATGGGGTAGGTACGTGCTAAGTGCAAGGCGTATAAAGATGAATAAGACAGGCTTTCTGCCCACAGAGAAATCACAGACTAGATATGCAAACTCATAGTCTAGAGTCCGTTAAGGAGTTACAGTAGCCATAATTGAAGCTTGTGTGGGTTGCCGTGGAAGAGCGAAAGAACGAGTATTTCTTTACCCTTACCCTTTTTCCTGGCATCTACCAATTGTGTCACCTGGCCACACATTACTTTTCCCCTAATGACTAAAATTCATGACCCAAATCCTAAGCCACAGAACTTTAGTTGGTCACATTAGCTGGGGACTCGTACAGAATAATCAGCACACATAACATGCTGAGCTGCTCCTCTAGAAACCCTCAGCTCTTACACATTCCAGCATCTCTCAAAAGGACTAGATTTGGGTCATAATTAACAGACAAATTGTCTTTTTTTCTATCTCTAAGTCTACACAGCAATTGTTTGGACAATATTTTAAATAATAAATGTCTTATTTGCAGTTCAGTCAGATGTAAACCCAAGAGAAGTATTTTACAGTCAACATGATTTTACTTTCTTTTAAAGTGAGATAGAAACTGTTCAAAAACAATACTCTGCCTTCTCTTCCCATCTTCCCTTCTCTTCCTGTCTTCACTTTCGTCCATCATCTTATAACTTGCCATCTTCTTTTCCCTGCCTCTCTGTTCTTCCCAAGTCATCTTTCCTCCGACTCATCTCCCTTTTCCTTCTCTTCCTCTCCCAGTCAACTATTACATGTAGTGTTATTTTACATGAGATTCAACAGTGGATAAAATTGAAGGATATAAGTTTGATAAGTAACTAGGAAACACTTCCCACAAAATACTAAAAAGGAAAAAAGTAGTGAAAATATGATGGGAAAACCTGGCAGATATCACATAACAAGTGAACAAGGTTAATATCGCTAGGGATTGGATGATAATGTGCTGTAAATAGTGCACAGAGACATTCATAGCACCATTTCAGTGATATTATTACTAAAACTTCATGAAATGAATCTGGTCATGAGAAAACTGATGGGTGCAGGCTGAGGGTCGTCCAGCCTCATATAGAGTATAGGGGTTGTACTCATGGACATGAAACACAGGAAAAGACTGGGAAACGATTTCAGATTAAAGGACTCTGAAGAGAAATAACTAAATGTAACACATACAACTGGATCAGATCCCAGACAAGAAATTAAAAGGAAACATCGCTGGTACAGTTGGAGTAATTTGCATGGGGTCTGTGTATGGAATGGTAGTGATGTATCAATGTTGATTTCCTGACTTGGAGGATGTATACTATTCACATAGAAGAGAAGTATGTATGATGAAATACACTCTGGAGTGTTTGTGGTAAAGCAACTTCATGTCTTCAAGTTGCTTTCAAAAGATTCAGAAACAAACTAATAATAATGTGTGTGTGAGAGTGTGTGTGTGGAGAGAGAGCATAAATGCTACACATTTCTAACAAATTCCCTTTCCAGGGTGAAGAGAATATTTTGGGGTCCTATGTACTAATATAGCAACTTCTCGGTAAGTTTGAAATAGTTTCAATATAAATTATCTAAAACAATACTGCTGAGCTCAATGTCTATATACAGCCAAGTAGGAATAACAGGGACCAATCTTGCACTCTGAACTAAACAACTAAAAAACCAGATAAAGGACATTAAATAATAAATTTGAGACATTGGGCAACACGCATCAGTTATAACTGTTGATCTTTGAGAATAGGAGAAATAAAAAATGCAAATTCTCTATATTTGATGAAAACTGTACATTCAGAAATTCTGGAAGCACAACAAATGTTAAGTACATGGTGATCAAGATGCTTGAAACCAGCGACAAAGAGAAAAAAAATAAAACAACCAGAGAAAAATAGAAAAAAAGACACGTTACATATTGAAGAAAAAAATTAAAATGACAACAGATTAACATTAAGCAAAGAGCAACATTAAGTCCTGAAAGAATAAAGCTGTAAACTATAATTCTACATCTAGCAAAAATCTGTTTCAAGGGTGAAATAAAGACTTTTCAAACTTACAGAAGCTGAAATTGTTCTTCATCAGAACCTGTAATTCAAGAAATTTTAAAAAAGATCTTCAGGCCAAAGCAAAATGGTATCAAATGGAAATCTGGATCTACGTAATGGAATAAAAAGCACCAAAAATGTAAATATGTGAGTAAAGATAAATTGTAATATTTTTAAATACCCCAAATGATAATCAACTGTTAAAAGCAAAAAAAAAAAAAAAAAAAAACCTAGCTATTATGACACTATTAACAACGTATGACAACAATAGCCCAAAGACTAGGAAGAGGGGAAAAATGGAGGAACAGTGTTAGAAATTTGCCATCATAGGCATGAAGTGTTTTAATTTTACTTCAAGTCAGGCTGTGATAAGTTAAATGTGTATATAACACACAGTATTGTAAGTCAACCACCAAAAAAAAAAACAAAACCCAAAGAGTTATTGAAGCTAATAAGCCAAAAAAGCAGATAAATAGAATCATAAAAAGATGCTCAATACAAAAGAAGACAGAAAATGAGGAAAAGGGAAACAACAGATTGGAAAAGCAGAAAGTAAACAATAGTATGGTAGTTTTAAACCCACCGATATCAATAATCACATTAAAAATAAATTAGCTAAACATCTGATTAAAAGACTGTTGTTAGAATAGACGAAAAAAGCAAAACCCAACAGTATGCTACCTAACTCGAATGCAGCTAAAAACACTAACTAACAACTTGGTGAATATATATCTGATTGGGGAATAATTCAAATTGTTCAATTATTGATATGTTCACTGATATTTTAAGGATTTTCTCAAAGATGTGTGTGTGTGTGTGTGTGTGTGTGTGTGTGTGGTGTGTGTATACATCCCTAGGGACAAGATCCCAAAACCTAGGAGGAAGATTTGAATGGAGTTTTCCCCTTCATTTTATTTTATTGTTATCCATCAAAATCCTACCCTTCCTCAAGAGGCATTTCAATTGATACAATTCTGTGAAGAGCATCCCGTTGGAGTGGGGAACACAATTCAATCCATGCCGCTTAGTTCCCTGCAGCTGCACCGAAAGCCTGCCCTCTAAAATTTCATAGTTTGCATTTTTTTGGTGGGGAGTGGGAAGGTTGCTTTAAAATCCTTCCAAAAATTGTCTTATTCTGCATGAGAAGCCAGGCCGTTTCTGGTGCTCGTTACCATAGTACTTGGAACTACGGTGTCCTGCTTGCCTACGCGAAGGCTGTAATATGGATGGGAAATGCTCGTTTGGTCAGATATTTCTCTTTTACAATTATTGAAGCAACTACTTCATTTAGAAGTGAGAAAAACCAAAGAATTTCTTGAAGTAAAAGCAGGAAAATAAGCTACGTGGTTTTCCAAAAATTTAGTTTAAACATACATAAACTACAAATACCATAAATATATATATATATATATATATATATACACCGATTTCCGCATGTTTCCTGCTGTGAAATATCAGTCTCTCCTAACAGGAGAAGACCTAGTTCAGGAATCTCAAATAGAAAGTTCTCAGTCCCGATTTTCCCTCTTTTTGTTGTCTTTATTGAGTGATCAACCTCCCCTCCTCTCCTGGGCACTGTGCCAATTCACACCCACATTTGCTCCTGGGATCTGACCAGCCAGGTCAACTGCCAAGAAATACATTTAGCTTTGTTGTCTGTAATTACTAGAAGTTAAGAATTTAAAGTCACCTTAGAGTTATATTTTAAGTTATAATTTTTATAGTTCCAGTCTTTTCTATTCCTACCCTCAGTGCAAAAATCTATAGAAATTTGAGAAATCAAGAGATTTATATTCAAGTCTCTAATATTTTCCTTTAAAATCACCTGCTACTGTAGCACACTAAAAGCAATTTCTCTCTGCTATGGCTGTAACGGACGTGCTGATATAGAATTCCCTACTTCCAGTGAGGAAAAACAAAGTTCTGGGCTAGTTGTTGCTTTAACAAGTTGACCCACAGCTATTTTCTTTATCATAGAAAAGAAAGACTGAATAGTCTCCTCTATGGAGCAGTAGCTGTGGGTAAAATAATCCGCTTCTCTGCTGCCTGATTTTATTCTTTTTAAAATTCTCTCTATAAGATTTTTATCCCAGCTATATGTGTAATTTACATTATCGAATTAAAACAAGAGAAAGTGTGTCTTTAAGAGAGTAATAAAAGTCACCGTATTTAATTCAAAGCTCCCTCCTTCGCTCCAGCTTTTCTTCATCTTGGACTAGAGAAGGGGACTGCTGTGCTGTCTTCTGTCCACTGTCCACTGTGCTGCATTTGACTTTCTGTACTTCTTGTCTTACCCTCCGGTGTTGAGGCCACCAGAAGGCAGAGGAGAAAGCACTCCCTCGTGACTTCCTCCTGCAAGGTTGCTGCCCTCTTTCTGTTGGTCTTCCCCACTGTTCCGGCTCATTGTCTGTGACTTACTGTGCATGGTGAAAGCCACAAAGGCCCTGCCGATGGAGACTCCATCGCAAGCAGATTCCCCAGGCATCAATGATCCTTTGGAAAACAATTTCCTCTTCCCACTGTCCTCTGAGGGCAATTAAACTGCTTACGTCTGGTCCACACATCTTGACTCCCTGTCCAGCTTGAGGCCTCCAATCTAAGGCTGGTAGAAATGGGCAGATTCCACCTTCTGTACCGCTCCAGAACTGGAACATCACTGGATCATTCTTTTTCATTCTCTGCCTGATAATATCATTAAGCATCTCTCTCCCCGGTACTCTCCTTCCCCCTGCCTCCAGTAACATTGGGGGGCTCAATAACCTCAGTGGCTAAACAGATGTCCACTCAGGAATAACATTTCAGTCTCTGGTTTATGCACAAATGCTCCTTTTCTTAGCTTCAAGGAGGGACAATCCATTAAATACAATTTCCCTCACCTTCAGCAATAATCCCTCCTTGCCCTTCGTGCTCCATTTTTTTAATCTCTTAAAAGAAAGTAGACACATAGTTCAGCCTCTCTTACCACTGCTAAGAGCATGGTAATTTCACACCAAGACCTATGCCATCTTTGAAATTGTCCCTGGAGACTGTATTAACTTTCTCACTGGAATCCATTTCTATAGTAATTCCTTCCACAGTTAGTAATCGCTTGGGGCAGAAAAAGATCTCAGTCATTGTTTCTCACTGTGCTACTGAGTAAGGCAAGAGAATTGCAAGAGCTCGTATAGCAAAACAGAGACAACAGGGACATCTCCCAACAGACCCTGCTGTGTGGATGAGGACTATGAGAGGTTTCCTAAGGGAGAAAGTGACTCCTGAGCAGAGTCTTAAAGGATGAATAGACGTTATAAGGACCAGAAATATCGATATGAGCAAATGAGGGCAATGGGAATCAGCATGGGCTGTGCAAGGAACTGAAAGTGGTTCACCCTCTATGTAGACAACATGAATGTTTTCTAAGCAACTGGACCTGACCTGTTCGAAAGCACATGTATGTGTATATCATCAGGCAAGAAGGAATCAGTTTATGATCAGGTCTGAGAGGTCGCTCCAAATCACTTGTTGAGATTTTTATTTTGATGAGATTTTACAATCAAGTAAAGTAGTCTTTTCTTTTGAGTTGAGGACACAAACTTCGGTCAATCACAGCTTTTACCTTAAAAGATGAAGTCATATGTATTTAAAATATTGCCACTATATTGATAGTTTTTAGACTCTGAGATTAAAAACTTACATCCTCAAATGTTTCATACATGCTTTGTAGGTTCATTGTTAGAGTTAGCTAGTCTATGTTTCTTTTAACCACAAAACTAAACTTTCTGTAGTGAAAAGTTCAACCATCTATAGAGAACTCTTGGGATTTTTCTCCATATATAAAGTGAGAGTCCAACATCAGTAGGCCTTAAACCCAGAAGTCCTATGATACAATTAAATTTGGAAAATAAGCTGACCACTGAATTCACAAGAGGCACCCTTGATCTTACTAAGTAACTTTCTCCCCCTCTTAAGAAATAGCCACCATAACAGCACTATCTGAAAAATTTCTTTAGTTTTTTTTACTTAGTCCTAGTATGTTATTTAGCTTATTCTGTGTTACAGTTTTCCTTTTGTGTTAGGGCCAGCATCTGAAAATGCAGTGCCACAGGGGTGAAAGAAAGAAAATCAAACAGCAGGACACAAAAGCATAGTCAATTCCAGAAGATCCTCAAAGTTCCCTGAAATTGGTAAAATTAAAAATAGTTAAACTGTTAATTGAAACAAGATTGAAATTCTCTGTGATTTCCTGTATTATTAGTCTTAAATTTAAGGCCAACTTTACTTTCCCTGAAATTAGCCAAAATATAGATTTTAATCCTCAAAATACAAATGTTTAGGTCTAGAAAGCAGGCAGTTTTGAAGATATTGTTATGGCGTTTTTCGCATGATCTTTCATTTAGCCAAAGACCATGTGGTGGTTAATTTTATACATCCCCTTGACTGGGCGGCAGAGTGCCCAGATAGTCGGTCAAATATTGTTCTAGGTGTGTTTGTGAGGGGGTTTTGGATGAGATTAACATTTGAACTGGTAGACTGAGGAAAGCAGATTGCCCTCTTAATGTGGGTGGAAGGCCTGAATAGAACAAAAAGGCTGATCCTCTCACAAGGAAAGGGAACTCCTCCTGGCTGACTGCTGGAGCAGAGACATCACTTTTTTCCTACCTTGAGACTCAAAATGAAATTCCGCTTCTTGGGTTTCGAGCCTGTCAGTTTTCAGACTGGAACTACACCATCACTTTCCTGGTCTCTAGCTGGCTGACTGCAGATCCTGGAACTTCTCAGCCTCCATAATGGTGTGAGCCAATTCCTTATAATAGATCTCTTGATAGAGAAATAGATAGATAGATAGAGATCACTATCCTATTGGTTCTGTTTTTCTGGAGAACCTAATACAGAACATAATGAAATCTTCACCCACTGCAAAGCATACTTTAATTCAATTCCTCATTCTCTAGACCACCTGATAGAAAAGACGAGAGAAATAATGACAGTCTATCCAGTTGACATTGAGAGAGCTATTATTAAATGAAATGAAGAAAATACAACATGGACATATGTTCTTTCTACTCACTATTTAAACTTAAGGTTAATAATAATTCTTGTCAGAAAACTGTGAAATGAGTATTCTTACTTTACCTTTTAGCATTGGGAAAATAATGTATAACTTTTCGGTGATACAATTCCCCATTATATGTATAAATGTATATATATGTGACGTATATATATGTGATACATATACACATGCATATATACATATATGTGTATACATATATACATATACACACATATATGCAATACATACACACATATACATGTGTATGTGTGTATGTAAATTCAGTTAGAAAACAATAGGAGTATGATTTTTTAAAAAGGCTATTAAAAATCTGAAATTCGTCATAACTCTGTAATGTATTGTTCTCAGAGGGAATTCATCAGTACAAGAGTTATTGTTTGAAAGCTATACAAAGGGCAAGCAAGATATATTACCCACAGTAGTTAAAATTTGTAACAAAAAATAATCCTGACAAATGAAGATAAACAGCTATATATCTTATATACCAAATTAGTCAAGAAAATTGTCAAGTTGGTTTTTGAGGCTATATCTCCTTAAAGGAGGGTTTCAGTATATGATTTAGTCAGATTACATTTGTCAATGTCAACAGCACATACAGTATTCTATAGATTGTCATTGGGGAAACATGATCAGTCTTAAAATAAACACAGATTTTATTTTTGTTATATTCTTAAATCACTCTCTAATTTTACCTATTTGCAGTTTGTCCTAAGCATCATATTTCTCAAGAAGTTTTGAAGATCATAAATATTTTCAACAGTAAAATAGTAAACCCTCAAATTGAACCATATTGTGATACTAATAATATATGTGAGTATTTGAATTAAAAGCAATAAGTCATCAGTGTAGAAAATGAAAAGTCTTTCCCTGTTAATTAATTGTCTGAGAAACAGAGAAAAGAGAACAGGAGCTCAGGATGAGTAGTGTGTGTATATGCAGTATATGCAGAGCACATGTGCTCAGTGGTCCATAGGAAAAGCAGCTCGTCCCCGCCTGAGCAAGCCGCCCCACCTGCTGGGACTAACAGTAACATGACTGATATGCTATCTGCCTTACATAAAAATCCCATCAGCTTTTCATCAATTATGTGGTCATTATTCATTTTTCCTTACTCACTTCAAGTTAATTTAACCTACCTTGCACAGGTGAAAATAGATAACATTAATATGTGACTATTTTAAAGTTTCACTTCCATTTGAGCTGACAATTATTTTCTGAGATAAAATGATTCAACCTTTATAAAATGTTATTTCCCTCAAATGTCATAATATCTAAAAAAATTTAAAATGTGCCTTATAGCTTTAAGGATTAGGCAGTTTTTTTAAAAAATAAATACAGTTTTTAACATAGTTTTTACAGTCAATCCGTCAACTTTATAGTCTGTGTGCAGACTAGCCAAAACGTTTTTACCTCACATATTTGTTCATTTTGCCTTGCAGAGATTAGGACTTACATTTCATATTACACTGTGGAAAGTCTTGGCTTCATAGCACTCCACGTATTTGTACAATTCACAGGTATTTTGTTTAAGCAAAGAAATATAAAAATTATTCTTTTTCCATAAAGTACTCTTAAATTTGTGTCGTAGTCAGATAAAATATTAGATTTATTGTAGATTCTGTTGTTCTTGACTTGCATAGATTTTTCTTTTATTATATTAAAAAAATTGTGAGAAATCCCAAATAAAATTTCTCTTCTTCCACATTTCTTTCAAGGTTTTTTTTTAAGTATATAAAACTTATTTTACTTGACTGTAAGCATAGCGGAGACACACTTTTTAAATTTGTTGTTTCTTCTCAACACCATAAAAAAGTATGTTTCCACAATACCAACATTTTTCATACTTATCCTTTTAGTGGCTTGGAACTATTAAATATTAAGTGTTTTGCAAATATTCCATTAAATTTGGCAGCATAATTCACCAAATCAATTTCTTTATAAATGAAAACTTCAATGGTTTGAAATTCATTATTATGAGCAATATGTCCATGAAGATCTACATGTATATAGACTTATAGATATTTAAATTTTTTTGGAATATTAAAAAAAAAATTTCTACAAGACAGATTACTTGGATAAAGTGGCAAACATGTTTGGTGTTTTGATATCAATTAGTGTATTGCTACCATTCAAAATATTGTGGCAATTTACCTTGTCACCCATACTGTGTATCAATTTTATAATAACCATATCAGAATTGGGAACTATAGTGATTTTTAAATTTTATATGGAATAATACTTTATTTCTTTTTAAATAATTTTGATATGCATGAGAATTGAAAATTTTCCATATATGTTTACTTCTTATTTCACATGAATTGTATTTACCTAGTACTATTTTTTCCTATAATTTTAAAAATAACTCCTTATATAATATATTTACATTTTTCCTACCATATGTTCAGCAAATACACTCCAAAACTTTCTTATTTAATTTTATCTGTGATATTTTCTCCTACAGTTTTCAGTATTTATCATCATAATTTTTAATATTTTCTATAAGATTTCCTTTATGGACTAACTTAGACATTTATACATCTATCCAAAAAGCATAAGTTCTTTTCTTTCTTTTTTTTTTGTTGAGGAAGACTGACCCTGAGCTAACATCTGTGCCAACATTCCTCTATTTTTTGTATGTGGGATGCCACCACAGCATGGCTTGATGAACGATGTGTGTGTCCATGCCAGGGATCTGAACTCGTGAACCCTGGGCTGCTGAAGCAGAACTCAGCAACTTAACCACTACACCACCGGGCCAGCCACATAAGTTCTTTTTTTAATTTATCCAAAGATAAATTCTGATTCAATGTTAAATTCTATTTTCTCAATTATTTTGTTCAATGTATTATACTAGCAATGAGGACAGTAGCTTTAAGATAGCAAATTGTACAAAAGAAAATTGAACTTTTGAATGAGAACACTGTTTTATCAAAATGTTTTACCAAATGTTTTCCAGAGTGCATAAATACTAAAATGATGCAAACTTTTCCTTGAGATTACGTTTTTAGAAGTTTAAAAAGTACTCAAGTTTCCTCTCACTTTCCAGACATCAGAAGTGTTACTTTTAAGGGGTTTGTGGAGTGGGCAAAAGGGGCACCTTTATGTATGTATGGTGACGGATAAAAATTAGACTGTTGGTGGTGAGCATTATGCAGTCTATACAGAAACTGATAAATAGTAATGTACACCTGAAATTACACAATGTTGTAAACTATTATGACCTCAATAAAATAAGTGAAAAAACAAAAGAATAAATTGAAATCATAAAAGAACAGTGTTGAAATTGAAGTTGCAATTCCAATCTCATGTATTTGGTCCTCTCTTTTCTGCCCAAAAAACCCCCAGTACAATTGGGAAATTTCAATATCACTGTGAATATTAGGCAGAAAATCCCTCTGCAGCTCTGGTAGGAAATGTGTGTGAGATGAGAGAAAAGGAAGTTGTAGCATCAGCTAGTTTTCATCCATCACTCTCTGCCTGAAACCCTTGAAGAGACAGTGAACAAAGAAAATTCTCTTTCTTCTTTGCCTTTCCCTAGCTTTGCAGAACTCAGTCAGCATCCTCTGTTCAGGAGAAATGCTGGAGACTGCCCTACTAAACATCTGACTGCGTTTAGAGTCAATGGTGCTTGAATAAGCTACTTGCAATCCATATACACTGCCAGTACCCTGAGTGGTTAACCCATGGAGAGAAAGAAGAACACAAAGATTAGTTCTTATTGGGGTTGGCCAGTGAAGAATGGCTCTAATTGTGTCCAAAAAGACATGAAAGGGAGACTGTTTCTGGATAAAGAATTTTATTAAGACCTACAATCTCTGGTATATCACTCCTCAATTACTAATAAATATCTTCTTTTGTAAAAGTATGAAAATAGAGGAGATCATAAGAAATACAAGATGATTCATTTGGTTAAAAGAGATGAACTTAAATGAAACATAAATTTTGCCATTATTTGTTAAACAATAAATCTAAAAGACTCATAGGTTTTCATTTTTCTACTATGCCTATGGGAGATGATGAAAGTGCCAATGATCCCCTTCTCATTTGACAGAGAAAACTGAGTATTTAAACAATTTGGTCATTTGAGATGTCAATTTCCATGTTGTTAATAGGTAGAAAAACATAGCCAGATAAGAACCAATCTTCCCAACATTTTTTCACAGATTGTGGCAAGAATTTCTAAAGTCTTGGCGAGACTCATAAGACCATAACACCTCTTTGTTTTAAGTGTATTATCATGGGCACATGTATTTAACAGAGAACAGATCATGTTAATAATAGTTATGAATATTCACATATGTATCCATTTTACGTAAAAGAATAAAATTGATATTCTTGGGAAAATTTTCATTTTAACGCCTTACCATATGAGATTCTTTAAGCAAGTTTCATGGCGCGAAAAGAGTCTCTCTCCTCCAAATCTGCAGGGAGAGATGACATCTCCTTCCTTTATTTCTTAGACTCCTTTGTTAGTTATGCAAACTTGAATTTGTGAAAGAAGGGTCTGGAATTTCATTATTTAGCATTATAAGAAAAAAATATCTCTGTAGAACAATTTTTTACTGGAGGAAACAGAGAAAAGGCTGAATAAGATTTTAAGGATTTTATTTAATGAGGAGTTTACTTAATAAAGAGCCTGTAGCAATTTTCTCCCACAAGAACCAATGTAAATATTCAGACAACTGGTGAGACAAAGTTTCTAAAGAAGAATGCTGCATTATAAAAGAATTCAAATAGTATTTACTAGGCAACTGAGAAGTATATTGCTTTGGTGTATGATGACCATGCTTTCACAGAAAAGGAACAATTTGAGAAAGGAAAGAGTTATTGGAGATGTAAAATATAATTATTAAACTAATAACCTAAATACAGCAGTAAGGAGCCAATTGGACATGGCAAAAAGCCAGACTTCAAAATTGGAAACCAAGAAGAGAAATTTTCCCAGGGAAAAAAGATAAAAAGATAGACTGGAAAGATATGTGAAATAGGCAGACATGGAAATAGACATGGAAAGCAAATCCAATCTATCCACTCTGTAAAGAGTAACATTAACAAAATAAAAAAAAAAATAAGGCAGAGAAAAAAAATTATCAAATAAAAAGTGGTATACACTTGAATTTGAGAGAAAAAGGAAAGCAATGTTAGTTTTCATATTTGAAATTGTTCTGCTGTTCTGTTGTTGCTGACAAACTGCCTTAAAACTAAGTTGCATAAAATAAAAACTATTTTCTCATGCTCACAATTTTGTGGGTTTGAGATTCAGGCAGGAGAAGCTAATTTTTGCTCATGATCATGGGGTCCTCAGCAATGGCAGTTTGAATGACTAGAGATAGTTTTGAAGGCTTGACTGGGGACACCTGTCTGAGGCCTTCAAACGGATGTTGTCAGGGTCCCTCTCTTCTTAACGGTGCATCTGGTGGGGCTGGTATGTGCAAAATAGCTTCTTCATGCACAGGTGTAGTCTTGGGCTGGAATGGCTGCAAGGTGTGGGGAGTTGCTGGAACATCCTCATCTCTCTCCACGTGACCTTTCCTTGTGGCTATCTTGGCTTCCTCACAGCATGGTGGTTCAGAGTAGTTGGACTTCTTATATGGCAGCTTGGCCTTACCTAGAATGAGATTTTAGAAGAGGCTTTGATGGAAGCTGCAAGGTTTCTTAAGACCTAGCCTCAGTGGGTCCATCATTTCTGCATATTCTATTCATCAAACAAGTCACAAGGCCACGATAGATTCAGGAATAATTAGACAACAATTCCTAATAGAAGCAGCAGCAAAAGAATGTGTCCATCTTTATCACAGAAGCTTTCATTTTCTCATAGCAAGATGAGTGAGTTTATTCCAGAAGAAAATCTGAATTTGAGAGATAAACAGATAATCCTAGAAGGATCTGATAGAGAAAAATCTAAACATTCAAGGAAAAGAAAATAATTCTTGCTACAGACTTCTCTTCCACAACAAAAAATGGTAGAATATAGTTAATCATAACAGCAGGGTTTTGAAGAAACAATATTAGGAAGCAAAGTTTCTATACACAGCTAAGTGACTTTTCAAATGTAAGATCAAAAGAAAGACATTTTTTTATATTCAAAGATCTACAAAAAATGCCAACAAAATAACTTTTCTGAGGGGCCGGCCCGGTGGCACAGTGGTTAAGTTCCCATATTCCACTTCAGTGGCACGGGGTTCACCAGTTCGGATCCCCGGTGTGAACATGGCACGCTTGACAAGCCATGCTGTGGTAGGCATCTCACATATAAAGTAGAGGAAGATGGGCACGATGTTAGCTCAGGGTCAGTCTTCCTCAGCAAAAAGAGGAGGGTTGGTAGCAGATGTTAGCTGAGGGCTAATCTTCCTCAAAAAAATAAAATAAAAATATCTTTTCTTAAAATTGTGATCAATGAAAGGTTTACTTCGAACTTAAATCTAAGTGATTATTAACGTGGATGTGAGGATTGATATATATATGGAGAGAGCAGTATTTAAAAAGAAAGTCATGTTGCAAATAATGGTAACAATCTGGATATAAAATTTTAGATTGTTTTAACAGAGTCTGGGCAGTTGGGAGGAGGGCAAGGCAAGGTAACTACAATTGCATTTCTGAGACGTACTTCAATATCTATACATTATTTCATTTCATTTCATTTCATTTATTTATTTATTTTTTTGATGAGGAAGGTTTGCCCTGAGCTAACACCTGTGCCAGTCTTCCTCTATTTTCCCTGGGAGGCTGCCACAGTGTGGCGTGATGAGTGATGCTGGGTCTCTGCCCAGGATCTGAGCCTGTGAACCCCTGGCCACCAAAGCAAAGCAAGCAAACTTAACCACTGTCCCACTGGGCCAGCCCCTACATTATTTCATTTTGAATCTTAATGGTATATAGGTATACAGGGTCAAATTTTTCTAGTTTTCCATTTTTATTGAAGGAATCACTATTAGAACAAAAATATAAATCAGCTCTAAAAGAACTGGAGAAAAGAACCAGAAACAATTTGATTAATGTTTCAAATAACATAAAATACAAAGATAGCTTGAGGATAAGTAAACGCACACAAATTATAAAACCTTTTCACTGGAATAAAGAAACCAAAACTTTTGGTTATCTTGATAAATAATAATGGGTTAAATTGCCCTGATTACCAGGTGTAAACTAGTTACATGAGGGAAACAAAACAAAATGACTCATAAAATCCAAAAATAAGGAATTAAACAAAGCAAGGATAGTGATAATAGTATCAGAAGAACACAAATGAAAACAAAAAATCACAAGAAGAAAGTTATTTTAAATTGATGACAGAATACAAATGAAAGTATGAAATCATAAATCTATATAGTGAAATATATAGAGAGGAATCTCTTAAAAACTCAAGAAATTGACTATGTAATTTATCCTGTAGGTTTTAACATGTAATTTTTAGAATATTTTCAACTATATCAAAGATAGAAAATTACACAATAAATCTAAATAATATGATTTATGAAGAAGGTTCAATGACTAACTTCTTAACAATATATGGCTATGTACCATATACTTAATATCTATACTTAAATATACTGAACAATTTATGTCTCTTTCCAAATAACCACTAATTAATATAATCCCCAAGAAGAAATTTACAGTCCAAACCCTGTAACGAAATTGGATAAATGTGAATGATAAAAGAAGAACCAAATAAATTGTAAGTATGTAGAAAGTCTTAAAAGCTATTTTAATTGTGAGTTCCTAATTGGTGGTTCAGATTTCAGGTGATCCATAGGCATCCTGACGTTATTTGTGAAATTGTGAGTGATTGTGCATATGTGTGTGTAGTTTTCGGAGAAGAGTCAATGGCTTTCACAAGCTAGTGATAATGATCCTTATACATGTGCAAACGTTACTCCTTCAAGGAACCCTCAGTTCAAAAAGATTAAAAACTACTACTACAAGTGGCTTGTATGTTAACAAAAACTCTGGTTCCTATCAAAACTTATCAAATATAGCCGAAGCTGTGTTTCTGGAAATTTATAGTGTAAAATGTTTAACATTTATTAAATCAAAAGATTGATTTTATATAGCTTTGTGAGTTGGTGGCAAAGTATATTGATTTTTAAAGAAAAGTAGGCAGAAGTTATTGATAAAAGCTCTGTTTACTAAATTAGACACCAAAAGATGACTGTGGAATTAATAAATAAAAACTATGAGTTGTTTTTTGAAAACCCTAATAAATTAAGCAAACTTTTGGCAATTCTAATCAAAGGGGAAAAAATGGATGAAAGGAAAAATGTATGCATAAGCTAAGAAATTAAGAGATTATAATTGCTGATGCAAAAGAGATTTTTAAACTTAGCATGCTCTGTATAACTCTAGTTTTAAATTTTGCCCTTTCAATCAAATAGACACATTCAAAAAATAATAATAAACTGTGAAGTCTTATTTAAAAAGAGATAAATGTCCATAGATGAATAACTATGAATCAAGATTAGAAGTCTTCAGGGCCTGCCCTGTGGCCAAGTGGTTACGCTCGTGTGCTCCCCTTCAGTGGCCTAGTGCCTCACCAGCTCAGATCCTGGGGGTGGACCCGGTACTGCTCATCAGGCCGTGCTGAGGCGGTGTCTCACATAGTAGAGCCAGAAGGACCTACAACTAGAATAGACAACTGCGAACTGGGGGGCGGTTTGGGGAGGAGAAGAAGAAAAGAAGAAGATTTGCAACTGATGTTAGCTCAGGTGCCAATCTTAATAAAATAAATATACATATATATAATAAAAATAAATAAAATTTCCCAAAGAACTAAACTTCATTAAGTATTCAACAAATATGTTTTAAGAAATGAGTGTTAAATAAGTAATGTCTATGTTATTTAATTTTTTCCAGAGTGTAAATAAAAATGCATACTTCTTAAAAAGAAACTAACACTAATTCCAAGATCTGAAAAAAGTAAAAATAGAGACAAATATCTTTTATTAGTTATAGATATGAATATCTTAAATAAATTGTTAGTAAGTTGTATCCAGCTATGGATTATTAGTATATCTTGCTCAAAGTTTATTTGAAAAATGTAATTATGATTAAATATGAGATAATTTATTAATGGACTTCATCACATTAATGCAATAAAGGTGAAAATGTGTACAATAATTTTATGGATAGTGAAAAGGCATTGTACCAGAAGCTTATTGGAGCCTCCTCTCTGCTTATCTTTGCATTACAAAGCTGCCAACTGGCTGTGTGTGTGGATAAAACTCCACAGGTCCTGCCTCAACTGCACCATCTGTCTCTGACTTTCTGCCCAGAGCTCTCTACGGTCAGAATGGGAAGCCTGCTCTGACACACACACAGAGATGGAAGTGCAATGGAGTGAACTGTCCATACTTCAAAACTTGACAAATTTGGGGTTCATAGGAACCATTGGATAAATACTTCCCTCTTGTCTTTCTCAGAGAGGGAGTTCTAATGGAAATTCTACTGATGGTCTCCAGCAGGCGTGAACTTCAGTTGCTCAAGATGCGGGACCAGCTCAATAACAAACTCATTCCTTTTCTCCTTGTTTTGGACATTCTGGGGACCCACTCCTGTGTCTTAGGATCACATGTCTTTAAGGATCTTGCTGTTGAAGGGGGATTTGACACTTTTGAAAAATTAATTGGTGACTATCTTTTGCAGGGTTTAGAGAAGTAAAAAATTATGACCCAAAGAACGTGACAATTAAAAAAAAATGGACTAAGTTTATTATTGAGGAGAAAAAAAAGATAAACAGAATGCATGAAGGTAGCTCATGATGGCTCCAAAGCTATAGTGAATTTTCAATTCTATTTTATGAAATTAAAGCTATAGCTGTTATACATCATCCCACCGCTAGTAAAAAGTCAGTAACTGTTCAATTGGCATCAGCAGTTACATTAAGTTTACTCTGACATCCTGATTTTCGTAATTCTTTATCAGTACCTGCCAGGTTACCCCTGATAGTGTATCTCCTTGACAGTACATATGGTTAGGCACAGTCTTCAACATTCCTCAGGAAGATTAAATTCCTTCAATTTCCCACAAGCATTCCAACTTTGGATGCTATTTATAGCATCAGATTTTCTGTGTAACTTGCATTGCAGTGTTGACTTCTTTTTTGAGCTGCTCTTAATTTTCTATACATCAAACAAATCCAAAGTAGTATACATAAGAGAGCAGTGATTAAGGTTACAGTAGGATGAATTACAAAATTAAGAAGCATAGTAGCTTTAGGTTAATAGCTTTTGAAAATATACCTGTGATATATAGTTGAAGAAGATTCTTGGTTAACTATGTGTAAGGATTCTCCTTCATCCTATAAGAGCTTTACAAATTGTTGATAAGTTCTAATAAAGCACTTTTGCCAAGTGCTTTACGATTTGATAGTTATTCTTTAGCACTTTTCATTTTTCTCACTTGATGCCTAATGCGTAATTGACGTGAGGGACTTGGTAGTCTGAGGCTTTGAGCTGAATTTTTTCTTCACAGCTCAGTATATATCTTGTGAATATCCATTATTATATGTTGGATTATTCTTATTGGTTAAACCAGGGCCAATAGAAGTAGTACCATTTTGTCACATAATGGTTTTAATATGAGACATACATATCACACCAAGCCCATTAACTATTATTAAAGTTTAATCATTGGGTGCTCATTGTAAGGTACGTGTAGAACTGTTAAATTATAAGGAATAGGGTTAAACTTGTCCCCAGTCTTGGAGAAAAACCTGTCTAATTGGCCATTCCTCATATTTTTCAATGTCAATAATATATGAATTAAAATTAATTAAATCTCCTTGAATGAGAGGCACTCATCTAACATATTTGTTCCATATCAGTACAGGAGAAAACTTACGCCCTTTAGTCAATATTGGTTTGTTGTTTTAGCAATTTCAACCTGCATGTGCCAACTGTCAGCTTTTCTATTTATAATATGAGCAACCATTTTACACCATCCTTTAATCTCTCCATAAATAGCACCATGCCTGATATCTAATTGCTCCTATAAGTAGATAAAATTCTTACTAGTTCAGTACTAGTAAATATATCTTTCGGTTGTTGAATAGCTGTTGTTACATGGTTATACAGGTGAAGGATTGTGACAATCCTTTAGCTAGATTTTGTGGCAACAAAATTTAATTCAATGCTGTTCAATTCCAAATGTTTCCCCAATCTCATTCTAATTGTGCAGTTGCCAGGTCTTGCATCAGGTTATGATTCCAACCAGCTTGCCTCTGAATACAAGATTGTTAACTGTCGGCTCTGTGCTGTCCAGTAGGCAGATCTCTAGGCCTAATTAATCTTACACAACCGAGACTTTGTACCTTTGACTACGACCTCCCTGTTTCTCCCTCCCTCTATGCCTTGGCAACCATCATTCTACTCTTTGCTTCTTTGAGTTTGACTATTTTAGACTCCTCATATAAGTGGGATCAAGTAGTATTTGTCCTTCTATGTCTAGCTTATTTCATTTTGCATAATGTCCTCTAGGCCCATTCACGTTGTCACAAATGGCAGAATTTCCTTCTTTTTAAAGGCTAAATAATATTCCGTTGTATGTATATACCACATTTTCTTTATCCATTCATCCATTGGTGGACATTTAGTTTATTTCCATTTCTTGGCTGTTGTGAATAATGTTGCAGTGAACACGGGAGTGCAGATATCTCTGCAAGATGGCGATTTTGTTTCCTTCAAATAAATAGCCAGAGGTGAAATTGCTGGATCGTATAGTAATTCTATTTTTAATTTTTGGGGGAAACTCAGTTTTCTATAGTGGTTGTACAAACTTACATTCCCTCCAAAAGCACACAAGGATTTCCTTTTCTCCCCATCCTCATCAACACATCTTTTTTTGATAACAGCCACCCTAAGACGATATCTCGTTGTGGTTTCAATCTGCATTTCCCTGATGATTAGTGAGGGTGAGCACCTTTTCAAATACCTGTTTGCTGTTTATACATCTTCTCGAGAGAA
Source organism: Equus przewalskii (assembly GCF_037783145.1). Taxonomy (NCBI): domain Eukaryota; kingdom Metazoa; phylum Chordata; class Mammalia; order Perissodactyla; family Equidae; genus Equus; species Equus przewalskii. The sequence goes on from NC_091849.1 coordinate 56,320,611, forward strand.
GTGTCTGTACAGTTCCTTTGCCTGTTGGCTTGTAGGCATGCCTAGTTTTATGGTACTTCCCTTTATTGTGCTTTGCAGATATTACGATATTACTTTTTTTACAAGACCGTCCACCAGAAAAAGATTATGACTCACTGAAGGCTCAGCTAATGGTTAGCATTTTTCAGAAATAAAGCATTTTTTAATTAAAATATATACATTTTTAAAAGATATAATGCTATTGCGGACTTAATAGACTATAGTATAGTGTGAACATAACTTCTCTATGCACTGGGAGATCCAGAAAGTTGTTTGACTCGCTTTATTGTGCTATTTGTTTTTTTTGCGGTGGTGTGGAACCGAATCTGCATATCTCCGAGGCAGATGCCTGTCTTTGCTTTTTTGCCTTTGAGTTGTAGGACATTCTTGTATATGACGGATATTAACCCTTTACCAGATAAATGATTTGCAAACATTTTCCCCATCACATAGATTGGCTTTTCATTTCATTGATTCTCTCTGCTGTGCAGAAGCGGTTTTATCTCCTCCCACTTGTCTATTTTTCTTTTGTTGCCATAGCGAAGAAATCAATTCCAAGGCCAATGTCAAGAAGCTTTTTCTCTATGTTTTCTTCTAGGAGTTTTACAGTTTCAGGTCTTTTGTTTGTTTTAATACATTTTGAATTGAGTTTTATGTATGGTCCAAGATAAATATATCGTAAAAATCTAACAAAATTATTCTATTTCTGTTTCCCAGTCTTCGTGTCGTAGTTCTACAACTAAAAATACCACAAAATATGTTTACTAATGTGCTTTAAAGAAATTGAAAATATGAAAAATATCTTTTGTTTTTACCATTTTGGGCACTTTTCAAACCTTTTTGTATACCCAAAGTTTCATTTGTTATCTTCTTCATTCTTCCTGAAAAACTTTCTTTAACATGCAATTTAGTGCAGTCTTTCTGGCAGTGAATTCTGTTTTTCAACGTTGAAAAATATTTATTTCACCCTCATTCTGAAAGACATTTTCATTGGGTCTAGAAATTTGCAAACGGTTCTTTTTTTATCTTTTAGCACTTTAAAAATGTGTCTTCATTGTCCTCTGGCCTCTGTAATTTCTCAACATAAGTCTCTCGTTATTCTTATCTTTTTTCTTCTGTGTACAATATTTCTTTTTTGTTCTGACAATCTTCAAAGTAGTCTCTTTATTTGATTTTCAGTTTAACTAAAATGTGCCTAAGAGTGTTTTTCTGTGTATTATTCTTACTTGGAGGTTCTCTGACCATCTTGGATTTGTAAGATTTTTGGTCTTTTATTAATTTGGGGGAAATTGTAACTATTAGATATTCAAATACTTCTTCCTCGTTCTCTTTTTTTTCTACTTCGGGGACTCCGATTACACATATACTAGACAACATGGCATTGTTCCATGGTCTTGAATGCTCGTTTTTGTTTTTGCCACTCTTTCTTCTTCTTTGTGTTTCAGTTTAGATGGTTCTATTGCTCTAAGTTCAAGTTCATTGATTCTTTCCTCTGCTGGATCAAGTCTGCTGTGAAATCTCATAGTGGGAGTTCTTCATCTCTGATGTTGTATTTTTATTTTGAGCATTTAAATAAGGTTTTGGTTGGGGTTTTCTTGGTTTCCATACCTCTATATAAGCTTATTCCTGCATGTCACCACATTTTATACTAGATGCTTTAATGTATTAATCGTAGTTATTTAGATATTCCTGTCTGATGGTTCTAATATGTAGACAGTCTCTGGGTATGGTCCTGGTTACTGATCATCTTTTTTTCTTGCTTTTTTGTTGGTCTCTTAAGTTTTGCTTGATTGCTGAGTATTGTGTATAAAAGAAGAGTGGAAACTTGGATCAATGATATTGATGCTCGTAAATGTATATATCACTGTTTCCGTTAGACCATAGAGTGGGTGGTCGAGGCCATCCGGGCAGCACGTGCATCAGGGTTGGCTGTATTGTTGTTATAGTTGCCTTCAGTGGACAACAGACTTCAAATTTCTCCAGACATAGAGCGCAAGGTGCTTCCTTGTGCTTGGTGTGAGGCCTCAGGTGCTGGAAGGTTTTTCTAAATGGTCAATTCCACCATCAAAAGATTTCCAGTTGTTCTGGATGCTTGTGTGATAGATGCACTCTCTCTCCATACTCTTGCCTCTCCCGCGGCAACACATCTCTGCTGCTTGTTGTCCAGTTCAAGGCTTGTGGTGGAGTTCAAAGGAGATTTTAATTTCTCCTAAGCCTAAATTGAATGCAGAACCTGTGCACCTGAGCATCAGGGGTAGATTTTCGCAGCATTACTGCTCCTCCCTAAATTGGTAGCCAAACTGCCTTCTATCAGTGGGGCCATAGAGAGGGTCTTGTGCCCTTGGGAATTTTCTGTCCCTCTCCCAGCACGACAAACTTCTGCATTGTGTCATTGCAAAATGCTGTATATGAGGAAGTTTCCCACTTTTCTTCACTGTCAGACAGCTTTGCCTTTTTGCTGTGTAAAATGACTTTTGTTCTGTGTAACAGAAAGGTCCGGTATGAAGAACGTTTTTATCCTCTCCCCAGTGACAGTGGATTGCCACCTACATGCTTACCTTTCATTAGGTCGATCAAATATTCTTCTCTTGGTTTGAGAGTTATATATTTTTAGCTGTGTATAATTATGCTTAAATTGTTAAAACCCACATTTATATTTATGTTTACCTTAAATTGTTGCAAATTTAACCATTTATCCCCCTTCCATCTTCCCCACCCCCATCTGCAATCAGGACAAATATCTTACTCTGATTTCATCTCCCTCTCATCTCTAGACTCCACCCTCATTCACATTCACACCACTACTCCCATCATGTTGCTATTACGTAAAATTTTATTTGTAGATTGTTTAGTATAAAATTTTTAAAAGTCCTTGATAACTTAAACTACATAAAATTCGACTGCCTTTTTATTCATCCTCGATTCCCTTACATTTTTAGTGGTCCTCCGTTTTAACTCTCTTCTTCATGGAACATTTACTCCATGTATTTTTTTTGTTGTTGTTCAAAGTATTTTGTATAATAATCTTTCAAGATTTTTGTGTGCCTGAAATTCTATAACCACTTATTTAAATAATATTTTAGGATTTTTTTAAATGAATTTTTAGGAATTTTACATATAAAATTCCAAGTTTGGGGTTCAAGTTCTCTCTCTTCAATTCTAAAGTGAAAAGTTCATGTCTTCTTACATCCAGCATTGCTGCTGGAAAGCCTGATGTCTTATTTACTGCCTCATTCTTTTTGAGTGATCTGTTTCCTCTACCTGGGAACTTTGAGAATTTTCCTTTTACTTTGATGTGCTGAGTTTTTATGAAATATGTATAAGCTTGTTGGGCTTTTCTGTCCTCTCTCTCCTGTTTGGCGCTATTCAACTTGACGCTGTTCAATTTATCCTCAACTTGGAAAATTCTTGATCATTATTTTTTTAATTATGATTACTTTCTCCAGATTGTTTTCTCCTCTTCAGTGCTTTTATTATACAGAAATATACTTCTACTTTGATCACTCATATCCCTGAAAATATTCCTCATTCTTCACATTTCTTTATCCATGCTACTTTTTGGGGCAGAGTTCATTAGTATGATATTGCAGCTTCTTGCTCTAAAGTGGCAATAGGGAAGGCAGTGATCCTTAGAGCGTCATATGTGAAACCCCCATCGATGCCTATCCTCTAGCAATGGCACTCAGGTTCTGTATTTGCCACTTCCCTCCCTTTTTTCTGATCATTTTTGTCTCCACTAGCGTATCTCATAGTTTTGTTTTACATATTGGAATACATAAAATGCCTCCTGATTCTATGGTATCTTTGGGTTGTGTTCAGTGAAGGAAGTCAGAAGCACTTCTTGCTTTGCTATCTTCTAACTAAGAACTCTCCAAGCATTTATTTTCTTATTCATCAGTTTGGGGCCATGCAGTTTTTCTTGGGTGAACAAAAAAGTAAAATGAAATATACGTAGCATATTTAAAACTATTTAACTTGCAACTGCCATATATCTTGTTTCGACTGCCGACTTCAATTTCAAACTATTTGATTCTAATTTTGGAAATATATTTCTTCTCTAAAAGTGCATGCAAATTTTTATTAATTTATCTTAATACTGAATAATTGGAACCACTATGTTTTTAACATAGGATGGAGATACTAAATGTCTATCCAAATCTTTTTTGACATAATTTGCTTTCCACTCTACTTATAAAATGTGTCAAGATATATTTTTTGTCTGCTACTAGTACCTTGGGAAATATTAATCTCAGAATAATTGAGAAACACTGGCTAAGCTGTTAATTTTAAATGACAGATTAGTAACTGTCATTTAAATTGATAGTTAGAGCTATAACTGAGAGTAATAGTAAAAAGATAACTTCCTTATCATTGACTATTTAGTGATTATTAAATTACTTATGTAGTGCAACCTTGAGCCTTGTAGTTGCTTATAATAAGAAGATATCAGAATCTTATAATAATAAAGGCAGATGATTTGTTTAAATGGATTTATACTTTTTTTAGAGTAATACTTTGTCTTTTGTGTAAAATATTGGCATCCAAATTTGGAGACAAAGTATCTTTCCCAGAAAACCCTTAAAGCAATGTGAATTGTCCTGAAATCTACAGCTAGTGAATCATATATTCTGGGAAATCTGAAGAGAAAAAATAAGTAACAAATATAAGTAACAGTAAGTGACAAAACTAAGTAACAAGGATGTTAAAATATCCACTGCTTTAGGTGCATTAAATAGGTTCTGTGTTTCTCTGCAAAAGCAATTGTTTGAGTAATTTAAGTACTGTGGGAAGAAGTGTAGTTAGCTTTTATTCGTTTCATCGACATTACAATGTAATTCTTTTACGTAAAATGATAAATGTGTGCTTATGTTTGTGTGTAGAAGAGAAAGCATGATATTGAGAAAGAATTTTTAGTTAACTGAAAAAAAAACTATGTTCCTTCAGGTTTTCTTACAGAATGACAGCAAGTTTATTTCCAAAAGAGAAAGTGTTCATTTGGTTGTAATGAAAGGACTCTAATGATAATATTTCTAATATTCAAAAGGAAATTTTTGGTGAACAATGGTTACTCCCCCAAAGTGAAACACTTTGAATATTATGTGGACCATAGCTTCAAATATATTCCTGAAATCATCTCTCTGATGCAAAATATCTAAAGTTTCTGTCCACTTTTATAAAATTAAAGAGAGATATTGTAAATTACTACTTCGTTTTGCCCTGTTTAATAAGAACATCTCCCTCTTTTTAGAGGAGAAAGCAGTAATAATAATCACACAAGAATGTCTTTGTGATTTCAGTAGACCTTACATATTAACAACTTTTTAAACTGTGAGTTTTTAACAATATTCAATCATTTATCAGATTGCAATATTTTCTTTATGCAAGAAATATAATATCAACTTTAAAGCTGTTCACCATGGTGGTCTCCATGCAAGTGTGCTGGAGGAGGTATCCTTCGTCCATTTTACACTGACCATATGAGACTCAAACAGACAAGTAAATAAAATTCTCATGCAGCAAATAAAATATTTTGTCACTTTTACCACACTGTGATGAAAGGAGTACCCAGTGTAATACAAGCTTAGGCAGTTAATTAATAAATGCTTCTTGGTGAAATCATAAAGGTCTTCACTATTTGGTTTTTCCTTAATGTCTAACTATATATTACAATATTTCAAATTTTGAGCGATATGAACAGTTTGAAATATAAATAATGCTCTGATCAATATACGTTTTGGATGGCACGGTCCTCTTTACAATGGAAAGTAAGTATTTGGCTTCAAAAAGATGCCTATGATAAAAAAAGATAAAGCTGAGAATATCGGAGACTAAGTCTGAATTCATATATTTGATGTGAGTGTCTCATTCACTTCTGCTAAGTAGGAGAAACAGCTAGTAGTCTAACAAAGATTCATGCTCCTTTTCTGTAGTGTTGTTAATTGCTGCTAAGAGCAATTAACAGACAGAGCTACAGTTCCCAGATTCCTTTGCAGCTGGATGGAGCCATGTGACTAGTCTTCACCAATGAAATAGGAGAAGGGACATAGCCCACGTCCAAGTCAAAATGAACAAGAAGCAGGTGTGCTTTCTCCACCATCTCTTCCTCTGTGTGTTCACTGGCAGAAAGTGACAGTGTCTCCTGGACTGATCCCTAAATGATAGGTTAGGACCAAAACCTTCCCCAATCCCTAATAAGGAACGCTTTCTTTGTGCAGTTGTATGAACAAGAAATACATTTTATTGTAAAAAGTCCACTGACATTTTCAAATATGTTAGTTATAAGAGCTATTGCTGACTTACCTAATGCAGGTTGCTTCCACTGCAAGCCCTGTTGTCACTTTTGACCTTCAGTGTAAGTGACTGGCTTATTAGTTCATTATTATTGGTTCTTACTGTTTAGACTTAAACTAAGAGTAACTGGGAATTATTCAATATAATAGAAGAGGAAAAGGAAAATTAATCCCAGAAAAATCAAAACAAATCAGAAGAAGAAAGTTAGGAATTTCATAGAACAATTCTAATGAGCCACTGAGAAACGCACACAGACAAAGAACAGAGACTTCTAAATGACACACCCACTTGATACTAGTCAATTTAACACTCTCAAAATGAAAATTTATAAATTCACAGTCAAATGAGAAAAAAATAGACCCCGTGTAAATTGAAGAAAAGCTATCAAATTACAAATAGATATTAGGCACTATTTTTTTTTTCCTGGCACACTGGAGTAAGGCCGAAATCCAATAAAAGAAAACGAATGCAGAAATACAGGCCTCAGAGATGTGAGTGGAATATTTCCAAAGCTCTACAAAGACTATTTGGAAAATCGTATACCTGAAGCAACACATTGGAATTCAGAAGAAGCTCATACAAGACTGAAAGTGGAAATCTAATTTCATCACGTAAAGGAAAACAGCAGAAATGGCAGGAAGTGCTGTTGGTCTCCAGCGAATAGTGAAGGAAGACTTCCAGAGGCCTCTTTCTGGAAAGGTAGGAAAAATCAATGACTGAATGATCTAGCATCTCTACGATGTAGGCCAGAGAAACTGTTTCAGTAAAGCCTTGTTCCTTGTTCCTCCTGGTGTAAAGTTCAACAAGCTGCTGAAACCAAAGGAGAGATCTGAGCTATCATAGATCTCAGCTGTAGAAGGAATCGAATCTTTCACAACAGGTACAGAACAACATTTGATTACAAACTATTTTAATGTAAGGGCCATTCTGGTCATTTGGTACCTGGACCATACCAGTTGTTTGCTGTATTTGAGAGATCCAACTCATCCTGTTTACAGCATGTGATGAATGGTAAGTGGATATTTTAATGTACATTTCTTTTTCATGTATTTGGACTAAAAATTAATCCAGTGTTCTCAGATCCAGTGTTTTTAGTTTCTCTCCAGTTTCCGTGGAGAAAAAGAGCCCCTGACAAGCTGTGCTCCTGAACAAAGAACTTTCACCATCTCTTAGTGACTACTCCACAGTTCAGATGCCATATTTCTGGAAAAGCAACCAGACTCCAGAACTGTATTTCAAACTTTTTCTAGATGCAGCAGAATTGAAAGCTCTGATCTAATTAATGACAGTGCTACTTATCTTAATATATCTTTACATATGTCTTCTTTCTAATTTCTATGCATTTTAAAGCACAGTGAATTTTAACTTGCATTGAGGATAGGAATCGAATATGTCCACATGTGTAGTGGAATTTTGACATGTCTTGAGCCTGGCATACAGACAAGCTCAGATGATTCTTTACACTGGATTTTAATAGAATGGTAAAACCAAAAGACTCAATAGAAGTCCTTTAGCTTAATCCCATATTCTATAGTTGAGGAAACTAAAGCCTACAAAAGGGAGGTGATTTACCCAAAGTCATGCAATAAATTAGTGACAGAGCAGGAATAAAAACTTCCATTGCATTCTCTTTGTATTATAAGGCACTGACTTTCATGATTTGATAACTAACTGCATGTAAAGGTCCCTTAAAGCAATGGAAGCATTTCAAAATATTTTTCTTATGGCCATTATTCTCGAATATAATGGTGTATAACAATCACCAGGAAAGTTTGTTTGAAATGCAGTTTCCCTGGGCACGATGGCCAAATATTCTGAGTCAGAAAGTCCAGTGTGGGGCCAAGGCACTCGCTCTGATGCAGACAACCTGTACACTGCTCTTTACAGAACAGCCCACGTTGAGTAAATAACAACTTGCTATGATGCCTTCTATATCCTGCTTCAACAAAGATTAAGAAACTCAGGCTTAACATGTGAGTCACAGATTTGTTAACAGTAAATAATGTACTTAGAGTACATTATACTTTTTATCATTCAGTTGAAGATTTCTATGATTTTGAATATTTCTCAAATGACATATCACCATCATCAGATTTGCCATGGCTTACCTAGTTGTACTTGTGAATTGGTTAAGATTCTCTATAATTCATGTTTTTTATTGATATTTTTGTATTTGTAAATTATATAAGTAACCGTATACTGCCCTTGATAATTTGCTCTGAGAAAGGCAACTTCTTCACTAATAAACAATTATCTTTTCCATAGAAAATAAACATTTCATTTAATTTGCCCAATAAGAAATGGAAGTATTTCATAGAGTCACTCAAAGAGATAACTCAATCCTGTTAAAGATCCCTTTTTTAGTGGTAGAAACTATAAATACTTATTTCAAAGGCTGTATAGTGACTAGTTAGAATTGAAATATTGATGCAATCATTCGAGAGTCTCTCACATGAAAAATCATTATAATTCTCATTAGAATCTGGAATTTACAGGCCTTATCTGGAAATACAAATGCCAGCATCCAGCTGTTATTTTCAGTTAGATCTCCTGCCCTGTTAAGCTCGTATTTGTTCTCTGGATAATGGTGGTGAAGATTATTTTACTGAGTATATGCTGATACTACATTATTTTAAATCATTAACACCCAACAATTTTTACAGAATCAAGAAATAAGTTTGTTTGTGGAGAATAATAAAAATAATTTGGTTTTACTCAATGTTCCTTAAGAAATACTTTCAGTTTATTTCCACTGGCTTTCAATAAATAAAAGTACAAAAATAAATATAAAATAAAAACCCCAACCCAAAGTCAAATCGAAAATGCAACGCATGATAATGCAGAGTAGATTTCCAGAGAGCATTTTTTAACCAGAACTATTAAGTCATAAAAGAGAAAAAGTGCTAATTAAGTTCCATGAGACAACTGATATTATATGAGAAGAGCAAATGCTCTTATCTGAGATTTTTCTCTTTGTTCTGGTTCTTTAGTTTAGAAGGATAAATGTTTGAATATCTGATGTAGTAAATAATTCTGGGAATATAATCTTATGCATTATTTGACATTCTTGCCAACTTTCTCACAAAGGGTGGCATTATTTGAGATAATTTTTCACTTTCTCTCATAAATTTTATGGCTTAGTGTGATAACTTTATTGGTCAGTGGTCAACTCTGCACACTAAAGACCTTATCCAGCTTTGTGACCAAATCAAGAGGCTGTCCTTTTAAAATCTTCTTTGTCAAAATATTAAACTTAAACTTCTCTCCTAAACTTTTCACTGTATTTTAGCCTCTGAATTGAAATGCAATTGATGTTTTGTACATTGACCTTATATGCAGCCAACTTACTATGCCTTGTTTTATTTCTAACAGATTCTCTGGGGATTACTTAGAGTCTTGCTCATGCTGATAATTGTATTGTCTACAGATGTGACTCCTGTTTTTCCTCCCTTTACTGGAAATTTCAAACATCTACTTTCTTCAAAGAGAGAAAACAGAATAATAAACCCCCATGTATCTATCAATTATATTCAACAATAATAAACCTGTAGCTGGTCTTGTTTTAAAGTATACCACAATACCATTATCACACCTAAAAAATTTAAAAATGATTCTTTAATGTCACCGACTATTTCACCAGTGTTCAGACTTCTTCAACTGTCTCATATACATTTGTATTTTTATAACAGCTTTATCAGATACAATTCACATGCAATAAAATCCATCATTTCAAAGTGTACAATTCAGTCACTTTTAGTATTTCATGAAGTTGTGCAACTATAACCACTACCTAATTTTGGAATATTTTCATCAACCTTCAAACAAACATTACATCCACTCCCCTCAGCCTCTAGCAACTGTTAATCTTCTTTCTGTCTATATGGATTTGCCTTTTTCTGGACATTCATATAAATCGAATAATAAGATATGTGGCTTTTGTGTCTGGCTTCTTTAACTTAGCATATATTCTCAAAGTGCATCCATATTCTAGCATGTATCAATGCTTCATTTCATTTTTCTTTTTACAAGATTTTGTGTGAACATATTTCAACTCAAGAGTGGAATGTGTGGGTCATAAGAGTATTTAACATTTTGAGAAACTACCACACTGTTTTCCAAAGTGGCTGCACAGTTTTAAAACTCCACTACCAATGGATGAGGGTTTCAATTTCTGTACATCCATGTCAACACTTGTTATTGTCTGTCTTTTTGATTCTAGCCAATCTAATGAGTATGAAGTGATAGCTCATTGTGGTTTTGATTTGTATTTCCCTAAGGACTAGTGATTTTGAGCAATTTTTCATGTGCTTATTGGATAGTTTTATATCTTCATTGGAGAAATGTTTATTCTAAACCTTTCATAATTTTTTAATTGGGTTATTTGTCTTTTTATTGTTGAGTTGTAAGAGTTCTTTATATATTTTGGATCTAAGTCTCACATCAGACATGTGATTTACAAATATTTTTTCTCATTCTATGGGTTGTCTTCTCACTCTCTTCATGGTGTGCTTTGAAGCACAAAATTTTTATTTTGATAACATCCAATTTATCTGGGTTTTTTTATTTCATTGCTTGTGCTTTTTCACATCATAACTAGAAAACCACCATATAATCCAAGGTTATAAAATTTTACTTCTAGATTTTATTCTACTAGTTTTGTTGTCTTTATTTTTACTTTTAGGTCTTTAATCCATTTTGAGTTAATTTTTGTGCATAATTTGAAGTGCTGGTCCAACTTCATTCTTCTGTACGTGGATATCCAGGTGTTTTGCTATCATTTGTTGAAAAGACTATTTTTTCTTAATTTTCTTGGTACCCTAATCAAAAATTGGTTGGCCATAAATGTGAGGGTTTATTTCTGGATTCTCAATTCTATTCCATTATCTACACATCTATTCTTTTTTTTTTTTTTTGAGGAAGATTAGCCCTCAGCTAACTACTGCCAGTCCTCCTCTTTTTGAGGAGGAAACCTGGCTCTGAGCTAACATCCGTGCCCATCTTCCTCTAGTTTATACATGGGACACCTACCACAGCATGGCTGCCAAGCAGTGCCATGTCTGCACCCGGGATCCGAACCAGCGAACCCCGGGCCACCAAAAAGCGGAACGTGAGAACTTAACTGCTGTGCCACCGGGCCAGCCCCCTACATGTCTATTCTTATGCCAATATTATCCTGTTTTGAATGCTGAAATTGTAGTAAGTTTTGAAATTGGGAAGTGTGAGTCTTCCAACTCGGACTTTTAAAAGATTGTTTTGGTTATTCTGGTTCTTTTGGATTTCGTAATGAATTTTAGGATCAGCTTTTAGGATCAGCTTGTCCATTGCTGCAAAAAGAAGAGTCATCTGGGATGCCAGTAGGGGTTGCCTTGAATTTGTAGATCAGTTTTGGGAAGTACTGTATTTCTGTGCACTAGCAATGAACAAACAGAAAATGAAAATAAGAAAACTTCATTCATAATAGCATCAAAAAGAATAATATACTCAGGGATAAATTTTAAAAACTTATACTCTGAAAATCACAAAAAAATTTTAAAAGAAATTAAAGAAGACTTAAATAGGAAAGCCATTTCATAATCATGGATCAGACCATTTAATATTGTGAAAATGTCATTACTTCCCAAACTGATTGAAAAGGCATATTTTTTAGGTACAGAATTCTAGGTTGACATTTATTTTCTCTCAGGAATTTGAAGATAGTTCCTTCTTTTCAAATATCTTTGTTGCTTTGTTGCTTCTGTCAATTTAATACTCATTCTTCTGTAGGTGAACTGTTTTGTCTTTTACTTTTTTGTCTCAAATCACTTTTTTGTTTTTATAGTTTTGTTACAGTGTTTCCATTTCTTTTTGCTTTAGTTTATCTTGCTTGGCAAATTATGGTTTAATACCTCTGAATTCTTATCTTTCTTCAGTTCTGGAAAATTCTTAGTGTTATAATTAGAAATGTAACTTCACCTTCATTCTCTCTATCTTATCCTCCGAAGACACTCATTACACAAATGCTTTTTATTTTCTGTTTTTCTCCCCAGATTTAGACCTTTAAAACAATATTTCCCATCTCCTCTCTAAACGACATATTATGGATAATTTTTTTCGGATCTTTCATTCACTAATTTTCTTTATGCTGTGTCTTCTTAACTGCTATTTAATCCATCCTTTTTTTTTTTTTTTAGCTATCTCATTTTTTTATTTATAAAGGTTTCATTTGTTTCTCTTTTAAATCTGCCTAGTCTTTTTTGATAGCTTCTTATTGCTCATTTTTGTGATCCCAACAGTCTTTCCTTTAAACATTCGTATGCAGTTATTTTATATTCCTCTTCTGATATTTCTAATATCTGAAGTCTTCCGAGGGATTGAAATCTCTGTGTTTTTCCTGATGATTCTCACTCATGGTGGGAGTTTTCTTCTGTGCTTGGTGATCTTTGACTCTAAGCTCAGATGTCATTAGTTGTCATCAGTGGCCATCCTGAGGCCTTCACTTCATAGACACTATGCAACTGACTTTGTCAGAAACCTGGAGACGTAAGCAACCTTGGGCACTCTGATCCTTTCATAGGATTTGGAACTTAAAGCAGTAGTATTAGGTTCAGCTCTGACAGTCTGCCCCTGGCCCCACCCAGGAACCCAGTGATAGTGCAGATATCGGCATGTGCTCTCAGATCAAGCTGTTACTAGCATCTTCTTAGTGCTCAAGACTTTGGCTTCCAGCTTTGTTTATTTGTTTATTTATTTATTTCTTTGTTTGGGCAGGAGGGGCCTTGTAGCTTCTTTTACTTCTGCCAGCCCAGAAATGTTTTTAAAATATCTTTTACCTAAAAACTAGCTGTTTTGCATAGCAGGCCTTTCACGGTGTCTCATTTGTCAAACTGACAAAAGCAACGGTGTTGTTATACTTTTATTTATTTATGTTTTAGTGAGGGAACATTGGTCTATATAAATTTATAAATTATATAAATTTCAGCTGTACATCGTTATAGTAAGATTTCTATGTAGACAGAAATGTATATGTACGTGTATATGTACACCATGTTCACCACTCAAAGACTAATTACCATCCATCACCGTACACATGCGCCCTGTTACTCCTTTCATCCTCCTCCCTCCCACAGGCTTCCCCTCTGGTAACCACAAGTCTAATCCCTATATCTATGTCTTTGTTGTTGTTGTTGCTTTTATCTTCGACTGATGAGTGAAATCTTACTGTATTTCACTTTGTCCATCTGACTTATTTCACTTAGCATAATGCCCTCGAGGTCCATCCATGTTGTTGCAAATGGCAAGATTTCATCGTTTTTTAATGGCTGAGCAGTATTCCGTTGTGTATCTATACCACATCTTCTTTACCCATTCATCCATTGATGGGCCGTTAAGTTGTCTCCAAGTCTTGGCTATTTTGAAAAAACTGCAATGAATATAGGATGCTAATATCTTTTTGCATTGGTGTTTTTGTGCCTTTGGATAAATAACCAGGAGTGGAATAGCTGGATCTTGTGGTGTTCTTGATCTTTTGAGGAATCTCCATGCCGTTTTCCATAGTGGACGCACCAGGTTGCAGTCCCACCAGCAGTGTAGGAGGGTGCCCTTTTCTCCACATCCTCTCCAACACTTGTTATTTCTTATCTTCTTAGTAAAAGCCATTCTGAAGGGTGTGAGGTAATATCTCATTATAGTTTTGATTTGCCTTTCCCTAATAATTAGTGATGTTGAACATCTTTTCATGTGTGTTTTGGCCATCTGTATATCTTCTTTGGAAAAACGTCTGTTCAGATCTTTGCCCATTTTTCACTTTGGTTGTTTGTGTTTTCGTTGTTGAGATGTATGAGTTCTTTATATATTTTGGATATTAACCACTTACCAGATATATGATTCACAATTATCTTCTCCAAATTGTTAGATTGTCCTTCGTTTTGTTGATGGTTTCCTTCACTGTGCAGAGGCTTTTTAGTTTATGTCCCCCATTTGTTTATTTTTGCTTTTGTTTCCCTTGCCTGGTGAGTCATGGTATTCAAAAACATACTGCTAAGACCACTGTCCAAGAGTGTACTGCTTATGATTTCTTCTATAAGTTTCATGGCTCCAGGTCTTACATTCAAGTTTTTAATCCATTTTGAGTTAAATTTTGTGTATGGTGTAAGATAATGGTCTACTTTCATTCTTTTGCATGTGGCTGTCCAGTTGTCTCAACATCATTTATTGAAGAGACTTTCCTTTCTCCATTGTATGTTCTTGGCTCCCTTGTTGAAAATTAGCTGTCCATATATGTGTGGGTTTATTTCTGGGCTCTTGATTCTGTTCCATTGATCTGTGTGTCTGTTTTTCTGTGAGTACTATGCTGCTTTGATTATTATCTTTGTAGTATATTTTGGAATGAGGGAGTGTCATACCTCCAACTTTGTTCTTTTTTCTCAGGATTGCTTTGGCTATTTGGGGTCTTTTGTTGTTCAATATAAATTTTAGATTCTTTGTTCTATTTCTGTGACAATGTCATTGGAAACTTTCATAGGGATTGCATCGAATCTGTAAATTGCTTTAGGAAGTATGGACATTTTAACTATGTTAATTCTTCCAATCCATGAGCACAGAATATCTTTCCCTTTCTTTGTGTCTTCTTCAATCTCTTTCAACAATGTTTCATAGTTTTCAGCCTACTAGTCTTTCATCTCTTTGGTTAAATTTGTTTCTAGATACTTAATTCTTTTTGTTGCAATGGTAAATGGAATTCCATTCTTAATTTCTCTTTCTGCCATTTCATTGTTAGTGTACGGAAATGAAACTGTTCTCATTGTGTTCATCTATTCTTCTCCCCAGATCAGTGAGCATCCTCATGACTATTAGTTTGTATTCTTTTTCAGGTAGGTGGTTTATCTCTGTTTTATTTAGTTTTTTTTTCTGAGGATTTGTCCTCTTCTCTTATTTGGAACATGTTCCTTTGTCTCCTCATTTTGCCTATTTCTCTGCGCTTATATCTATGTATTAGGTAGATCAGCTACATCTCTTGATCTTGGAAATGTTGGCTTATGTAAGAGATACCTTATGGGGTCAAGCAATGTACTCTACTCTCATCACCCATTTCAGGAGTGTCCCTGTGTGGGCGGCATGTGCCCTTCTGTTGCCATGAGGCTGCCATTGCTGCAGGTGCATGGGTAGGCAAGGCTGGCTCCTGGCTAACTGGTTGTAAGACTCAGCCATGTGCAGCTGCTCAAGCACTTTATTGGTCAGGACAAGCCTCAGCATGGCTGACTGTGAAACCTAATAACACACAATGACTGCTGTTTAGCTCTTAAGCAAGTTAGGCCCCCAGTGTAGCTGGTTGCTAGGCTCAGGGGCTCACAAACATTGCAGGCCTCCCATGTGGCTCTCTGCAACACATGTTGTTGTCAGCTCTCTCCATAGTGCAGATGGATGGGGCCAGCCCTAGTCACAGCAGTGCACAACCCTTTCAGATGTTGGCACACCCCACCACCCATGGACCCACATACCCCATCAACAGTCTTGCCCCCCTACACACCTCACCCTGCCAAGGTGGAGCCACTCACCCTGCTGCAGAGATCCCACCCACACCACCTACCTGGGTCCCACAAGTTTGCTGGTAGGTGGGGCCAGTCCCTGGGACAGGTTGCCTGCCCTGGCTGCACTCGATTAAATTCATGCTCCACTGGATGAGGTTAACCCCTGCACTAACAGGCTAGAGGAAGGCATCCACTGGCAGCTGCCAGCATCCGTGTTAGCACGACTGTACTGGGTCACAGTAATGGCTGCTGCCAGTGTCTCTCTCCTGAGGGAAGTTAGAGCAGCCATCCCCTGCCTCTCTGAGACGCATTCAGAGCTTAGCAAATGAGTCTCTTTTACCAAAGGACTATGAACCTTTCTTTCTGGTGCTTTTGTGTTGGTTTCTGGAACTGGTGAATCTGGGTGTGGGCACTTTAAGAGCAGGTGTTTCTTTCTCTGAAGTTGATAGTTTTTCTGGGAGTATTCCCTGTTGGTTTCCAAAGCCAAGAAAGCTAAGTATTATGAGATCTTGTCTCAGTTGTGCTGAATGCAAAGGCTGGGATACTTATTGTGGCTTAGATCCCTCGCTCAGAACTCCCCACTCCTCAGGGAAAAGCTTCATACCTTTGAGATTACTCCTGGCCGTGGAGCACTGTGGGGAGGATGTGGGTTTGTTCTCAGCAGAGGTGTAGTTCTGCTCTTCCACGTTGTCCCTTGCTGTGGGGTTCTTTTTATTCTGTTTCCAGATCTCTCTCAGAGGAAGTTGTTCCACAGGTAGGTGCAGATTTGTTATGTCCATGGGAGAAGGTAAGTTCAGAGTCTTCCTATGCCATCATCTTCCTGTATTTTTAAGATTATTAATTTTATGTTTTTTAGTGAATTTAAGATAGATTTATCCATCTGTAAAATAAAGGAACAGCTCACATGAATGTTATCTGAATTAGTGTCTGCCAGATAAAAAGTATTTAATAGAAGCTAATTATCATTACTGGTATCAATATTAATATTACACATTATTTATATTGTATGACACCTAAAATTAAAACTCAGAACTTCCCTGATGATATCCAGCGTTTTCAAGAGTTTATGCTATTTTGGTTGATCGAATGCAGTATAGGCGTTTTGTTTGTATCCTACTAGAATGCTATGACATATTTTATTATATGTAAAAGCTAAGAAATACTAAAAGCATTTTAAAAATACAAGGCTCTCACAAATTATTAGTTAAGCTAGTTTAATAAAGTAGTTTATATGATATAAAGAGACATTTTATTGAATTATTAATTGGGAAGAGATCAGAAAAGTTTTGCCTAACAAATCTTTGGTTGAGTAATTAATTTATTCAATAAATATTTCTTGAGTCACAATTTGTAAAAGAATGCACTCCATGGTATGCAGAATCACTTACATGCCTTGAGTCAAGAATAGTTACAATACGATTCAGGAGACCAGCACATCAGTGGCTGAGGTTTTTCTTGGAATGATAATAATTGTAAAGAAATAAAAACGGGTCTATATGCCAGGCACTACGCCAGATAGTTTTTATGCATGATCTAATTTAATACTCAGAATAAACCAACAAAATGGGTCTTATTATTATCCTTGATCTTTCTGATTAGAAAATTTAAGCCTAGAGATTAAGTAAATTCCCCAAGGTTATCTTCTTAGAAGCAGACATGAATTAATCCTAATTCTCTCAGACTTCAGAGTTCATGCTTCTAGTGACTCATCGTTCCACTCTGTGACTAAATCAGATACAATAATTAAAGTACATGACACATGCTCTCCAGTACTCCATATGGAAAGGATTATCCCACCTTGGAGAGAAGAGGGAGGTGTCAGGGTGGAAGCACATTTGAGTTGGACCTACGAGGATGAGTTGAGTTAGAGCTGGCAAAGGTTGGGCAAAGGCGTTCCACACTGAGGGAACTGCGCAATTAAAGGCACTGAGGCCTAAGAGCATGATGACTGGTTAAGGAAAGCAGAGTCTGATGTGGTTGACACTTAATTGAAAACCTCAGCAGGTGAATAGACAGATTGGGACCAGATAGTGGAAGGCTCTGAAGCCAAGCTAAGAAACGAAACTTTCATGATATGGGCATTTGAGAGCCACTGAATCTTCTGTGAGAAATGGAAATGAGACACGGCTTGCGTTTTAGTGGCTGAAGATAGAGAGCTAAGATCTTATATGCAGGTAGAGTAGGTAAAAGATTATTGAAATGATATAAACATCAAAGGGAGAGGTCAGAGCTGTGGAAATGGAATTTTTCAAGCCATAGAAGTATTGTAAATTTTTAAGCTTATAACTCATCTCTAAAACTAAAACTAAAGTGCTCCCCTTTATATCTAACTAAAGTGGAACTTCATATAATTGGATGATATTTCATATTTACTTCTGTGGCATTTTTATTTTTTAATAGTCTAAATATCTGAAGCAAATATATTAAATTTTCATTATTTTTATAACCCTATTATAAATTTTAGTTATTTTTTAAAGTAACCTACATTATCCAGGCTTTAAATCTGGTCTATTGATGGTGTAAATAAATGATTCTTAACTTAATATCAATAGGATGCAGAAACAGAAGGTTCGCCTGGTGCTCAGCCACCCAGGCCTCTACAAGGAATGAAATGACTTATGAGCAATCATCAGACCCTCATCTGAATAAATACAAAATAATATTTCTACCCTGCCATCAAACCTACCAGTGATGCATAAAAACTATTGAAGTATTTCATATTCATACATATATAGGTACTTAGAATTTGTATTTTTATTTTAAACACAGAAAAATTATAACTTTAAATTGGAAACCAAAAGATTTACACTTTAATTGGTACTTAGTGTTTGGTAGTCTTTTCTAAGGTCTTTGTAAGATAATGTTGCAATTATTGTAGTCTCAACATTTCATGAAAATATTGACTGTTATAATTGCATGCCTTAGCAAAGCTAAGAGAATGATTAAAGAAAACATCTGTTAATCACTTTCATAATTGATAATCTTCATATTAAGTTACAGGATGCCTCATTTGGTCTCCGTGTCTGTATCCTGCAATACAAAATAAATACGTAAGTTTAGAAAAATGGCAAAACCATATAATAGCATACAAATACAGCCAAGCAACAAATTCAATAGAGCGCCAATGTAACAGGTCATGTTTTCTTTTTTCGTTCTTCTCATTGTCATTCTGCTCTATCTCAGGAGGGATATGAAAATATTCTGGAGACACAGAGCAAAGCCATAAAGCATACAAAGAAAAATCCGCATTTCCCAGAAGATCAATTTATTACATTACCAAATTTCTTATTCATGAAGTTTGATCTAATTGCCTCAGTATAGAAGTATATTATTTTTATGGATCATAATGATGCATGAATGTAATTACATTAGTGATTTTCACATATTAGCCAAATAATGCCTATCTTTAACAATGGAAGTGTTTGATTACTTTGAAATAAGGCCTACAAATTGTACACATATTAAAATTATCATGTTCATTTCAATAGCTCATGATACTGACAAATTATAAGTATTTTTATATACAGTTTCCATCTCAAATATATGGATTCAATGAATATAGGTGAATTTATAGCTCACATAGTTTACTGTCAACATCAATCCTGTTTCTAAATAGTTTTCTAGGTTACTATGTTTAGTTTATTAAGCCTTTAAAATTTTCCATCCTTCTGTCCTAGGTCCAGGCATGCAAATTAACCAAAAATCATACCATATTGTCAGTCAACTAAACTGGAAAATGTCAATCCTTCCGAAATAGACTTTCAGATTACTACTACCACCAATTACATTTGGGTGACATTTTCTTAAAAATAATGTCTTATTCTTTTGAATTATTTGACTAGTCTCTGCAAGTTTTAAGTATCATTAATTTTCTTGGCCACTGGGCACCAACTGATCAAAGCTCAAGCCATCAGGATCAGCTGAATTTTCAGCCAACCTATGGAGAAACTCGTTGTTCATGATATCCTTTCTTAGTTGTTGTTGTTTTGGTAGTTTAATAAAAAAATTTCTGAACACAGTTCAGTTAGGAAAAGTTTCAAACCAGCTTCACCCTGCTATGTTAGGGAAGAAGAAACTAATCAAACTTATTGGCCCTATAAAAAATGAATCTAGCTACAGTATTTTTAACTTTTAGGACAAATACGTTTCTAACATCTTTACTGAGGTATGCTTGTAAAAAACAAAACCACACATATTTAATGTATACAATTGGATGAGTTGGGCCACACGCGAAACCATCACCACAATTAAGATGACAGACAGATCTGTCACTGCCAAAGTTTCCTTGTGTTCCTTTGGCTTTTGTTTGTGTTTCTTTTGATGTGTGTATGTGTCTGTGTTTGTATGCGTGTGTAAGAAGACTGAACATGAGATTTTAAGCAGTTTAAGATGTGAACAAGTTAAGCAAAAAGAACCTCCAGATTTATTAAGTACTTCTCAAGCAAGCCTTTATTTTCACACTTTTTGATTGATCCCCTCCCATCTCTTGAATCCGAATTTTCCCTTTAATAAAATCAAACTACTGTATTATGCATAAATAGTCTTAGTAGTGAAATAAGAGTGCAGGAACTTGTTTTTAAACTGATACCTTGAGATCAGTCTCATTAAGAAAATTCACATGTGGGGCTGGCCAGGTAACATAGTGGGTAAGTTCGTGCACTCTGCTTTCGTGGTTTGGGGTTTTTGGGTTTGGATCCCAGATGAAGACCTACATGCCGTTCATCAAGCCATGCTGTGGTGGCATCCCACATATATAAAATAGAGGAAGAGTTGGCACAGATGTTAGCTCAGGGACAATCTTCCTCACCAAAAAAAGAAAAAAGAAAATTCACATGCGTAGTTGAAAGTTATCTCAAGCTGTGACTCAAAGGTTGCCTCATCAGGTATAATAGATGCTGGGTCATCTATCACTTCAGTGTCAGCCTCCTTGCACAGCCTAGAGGGGTTGGGATACTACATTTGAAGACTCTAATCCCTTTGTGTTAAGAATGACATCTGGTGCCTTTTATTTTAATGGATAAGTTAGCATTCCTTCAGTACAGCTTTGAAAAACGTGACTAGGATGCTCTGGGATTATTAAATGAGATGAAAGCCAGTTAGATACAAGAGTGGCTATGAACTGAACCAATAATACAACATTCAGAATGTACTTCTTTCTTTTTTCCTGTTTTTTGGCGGTTTTGAAGTTAAACAATAAAATAATACTGTGAAATCAGGAACCAGTGTTCAGTCCTGTAGGTCACAAATTATGAATGCTGTATTTATCATAAACTGATAAAGATTTTTTAAAAACACTTTATTATTATAGCATCTGTACTTATGTTAAGATATTACATTTCCCTGCCTAAAGTCAGTTTTTAAATGACAATTAAATCTTTGACCCAGTTATAAACCACCAGAAGAGAATCCCCTCTGGATTTGAAGAGATGAGAGAATTTACCTTCATTTCCTCACAGAGTGGCAGAGAGAGGGTTTCTTCCTTCCTTCCTTCCTTTCTTTCTTTCTGTTTTTCTTTCTTTCCCTCTCTCTCTTCCCCTTTTCCTCACTCTTTTCCTCCTCTCTTTTATCTCCCATCACTATTCCATTTTTCTTGTAAATCTACTGACATTAGAATAAAATTAATTTTATAATGGAATCAGTACAGAAGGCATATTGCCAAAATACCCACTTTTTTCCCCAAATGCAACTATAAAATTATGATTGACCCTACATACTTGATATAGTGAAGTGAGAGTCTATGATTCCTGTATTAAAATGTAACTATGAAGTTTGAGTATTTTCAGAAAATATAGCTATCTCTAGGAGTTGCTTTTAATATTAATCAAGTTGTAATAAGGGATTACAGAGAAAGCTGGACAGAGTAAAACCATCCTGGCTGAGCAGGAAGAGGGCTGGGGGCTAATCAGATGGTTCTGAGTGTGTAGATGGCTATAACTCATGGTCTGTCAGCTGGGTAAGGTTACAGCTACATGGCAGAAATCAGAAAGAACGGCAGAGACTGAGACCCCGGGGAACGCTTTGTAAGATCTTTGTAAGATGTTTCCTGGCTTTTGGAAATAAAATATGAAATCTCTGTACCATAAAATCCAATTCTCCCCGTATATGTACATCCTTCCTGGTAAAGGAATATTCATTCATTACTTCGAATTTTAACAATCAAGACACTGTCAGCTGCTAAATCCATGAGGCCATCCTCTTAGTCGTAATAAGGCATGAGGTTAGAATTGAAATACTAAGTAAATCTTAAAGGTTTTCATCATAAGAAAAAAAGTTCTATAACTACGCATGGTGACGGATGTTAACTAGACCGACTGTTGTGATCATTTTGCAATATGTACAAGTATCGAATCCTTATGTTATACACCTGAAACTAATATAATGTTGTGTGTCAATTTTACCTCAAAAAAAAGAATCAAAATACTAAATTCTCACACATAATGTTGTGGTCAAATAACCACTGCCGCTGACTCCTTTGTTCTCCAAAAGAAAATTTTAAGAGCCAACATATTTACAAAATAAGAGGGGTGTTAAAAGACAATCTTCAAAAATAGGCAAATCATAATTGTACACATAAAAGTCAACTGTGCTAAAAATCTTTAACTCGGTAACGACTAAACTGATAATGTGTTACAACCAATTCAAAGGAGAGTCCAAACAGACACATTATAAATCCAGAATATTGAGTGAATGTGTGATTGCCCACAGCTGGAGAGGGAAGTCAGCTTTACCTCCACTGGACAGAATTACATGTCTACAGAAAAGAATTATTTTGCATTGTTACCAGTATCTCAAACTTAGAGAGTTACAAAATAACTCCCATAGAAACAGAAACAGATAACCTCGAGGGCTATGCCCCAGACAGTGTATAATTTTCCAATCAAACACAATTTTTTAACACTTTTTTAAAGTACAGTTCTTTAATAATATAAGAGATAGGTAAAAACATTATTGAAAAATGATGGGTAAAGACATAAAGGGATGAATGAACGAACTCATAAAAAGCTCTGTACAGGAAGTGTTTTCCATAACTTCTAATCACTCCCTCATTTTTGTTAAATAGAAGCAAATTTTCATGTCGATTTTCCTCCAAATTCTGTCTCCTTCACATAACTTCACTTTTGTACATTTTTTCTGTCAGCCAGTCACCTGATTTCTCTTGCTTCTATTTCTTATTTTCTCTCAACCTTTTTATTTCCCCAGCCATACTTTTTCCTTGTGCTCCTTTATAACAATCACATTTCTTCCTGAACAATGATTCAATGGCTAAAAGTAAAAAGAGTAAAACCATCTAAAACTTCAGAATATATAGTAAATATTAAGGCTTAAAGGAGAAAGAGTTCCCATATATTTTTTTCCCTATGCAAGTTTCTTTTTTTTAAATGAATATATTTTTGACTATCTAAATACTTTTAAGATCTTCTTTTTGTCTATTGTATGCCAGATCAAGAAATCTAAAGTAAAAATAATTTAATGTTCAAACAACAAAACAAAGTTGAATTTCATTTGAATGCCTGGTGTTGGGTTGTTGAAGGAAATGAGGACAGAAGTGTGGGAGAGAATTGCAGTTGATGACAAAAGAGCAAAGACTATAAACAGATGTCAAATGTTTATTTTGACCTTTTAAAGGGGTACAACATGATGGTTTAATATATGTATACACTGTGAAATGATTACCGCCATCAAGCTAATTATATCATCCATCACCTCATATATTTACCCTTCTATTTTGTGGTGAGAACATTTAAGATTTACCTCTTAGCAAATTTCGGATACACAATCCAGTATTATTAACAAAATCGCCATGCTGTACTTACATCTCCAGAATTTATTCATCTCATAAGTGAAAGTTTGCATCCTTTTACCAACATCTTCCCATTCCTCCCACTCTCCAGCCCCTGGCAAACACTTTCTACTCTTACGTTCTGAGTTCAACGTTTTTAGAGTTCACATATAAGTGAGATCATTCAGTATTTTTCTGTCTGTGTCTGGCTTATTTCACTTAGCATAATATCATCCAGGTTCATCCATGCTGTCACAAATGGCAGGGTTTTCTTCTTTTTATGGTTGAATAACATTCCATTGTATACCACATTTTCTTTATCCATTCATCCAGCAATAGATACGTAGGTTGCTTTCATACCTGGCTGTTGTGAACAAATGTTACAATGAACATGGGAGTGCCGATATCTTTTTGGGATGATGATTTAATTTCCTTTGGATGTATACCCAGAAGTAGGATTACTGGATCACAGGGTAGTTCTCTTTTTAATTTTCTGAGGAACCTCCACAGTGCTTCTCATAGTGGCTGTACCAGTTTACATTCCCACCAACAGTGTGCAGGTTCCCTTTCCTAACCCTCCTCCATTTTTAAAATAGCTATCCTAACAGATGTGAGTGATAGCTCGTTATATGTTTGTTTTTTCTTTCTGTTGTTCTTCTCTGACTCCCTATCCTGAATTGTAGGCTGATATAGAGCAGGGCCACATCTTATTTTTCTTTTTCTTTGTTTTTGAAAATGAGCATATTATTTTTGTTAAGATTTCTCTTAGACATACACTAATGAAATAACATCCTCTTAGAACTTACCAGAAATTGTTTTATTCTATGATGAAATCAAGTTAAATACTTACAAAAATATAAATCTCTTATGAAGCAAGCAGAATACAACCATCCTTTCACAATTCATCTTTCAACTATAGAGATATTATGAAATTTTCAAGAATATTTTATTTGTCATGATTCCTCATCATTTATTTTTGCTTATACTTGGTTAATAAGAACAGGCAGAGGAGGAATTATGGCTACCAAATGTTTGTCTTTATTTTTATTATGTACAATTTTAAAAAGTAAGAAAGATTAAAATGAGAGTTACCGTTAAATTAGCATTGATAAATATCCTTGCCTTTACCATGCTATGTCCTTTTTCATTTAGAAAGTACTATATAGTAGTTAGAAAATTATACTGCTTCTGTCGCCAGAATGTGAGCAGGTGTGGGGGAAAATCCATGGCCCCTCTCTGTTTCTTAATCTTTTCATTTTTATTTTACATTATTTTTCCAGTTTTATTGAGATATAACTGACATATAACATTGTATTAGTTTAAGGTATACAACATAATGATTTTATATATGTATGCATTGCAAATGATTACCACAATATGTTTAGTTAACATCCATCACCTCACATAGTTACAACTTTTTTCTTGCGATGAGAACTTTTGAGCTCCACTCTCTTAGCAACTTTCAAATATACTATACTGTATTGTTAACTATAATCACCATGGTGTACATTACAACTCCAGAAATTGTTTATCTTATAACTGGAAGTTGTACCTTTTGACCGTCTGATACACCCGTTGTCCATTTGTATGTTTTCTAGGAAAAATGTATATTCGGGTTCTTTGGCCATTTTTAATTAGGTTATTTGATTGTTTTCTTTGCTATTGAGTTACTGGAGTTCATTATATATTTTGGACATTAACCGCTTATCAGATATGTGGTTTGGAAATATTTCCTCCCATTCTGTAGGTTGACTTTTCATTTTTTGATTGTTTCCTTTGCTGTGCAGAAGCTTTTTTGTTTCAAGTAGTCCCACTTGTTGATTTTGCTTTGTTCGCCTGTGCTTTAGGTGTCATATCTGAAACATTTCCCTGTGTTTTTTTCTAAGAGTTTAATAGTTTCAGATCTTACATGTATGTCTTTAATCCCTCTTGAGTTGATTTTTGTGTGTGGGGTAAGGTAGGGGCCAGGTTCATTTTTTTGTGTATAGAGATCCAGTTTCCCAACACCATTTTCCTTTCCCTGTGTGTGTTCTTAGTGCCCTTGTCAATGAGTTGTTGATCATATGTGTGTGAGTTTATTTCTGGGCTCTCTGGTCTGCTCCCTTGGTTCGTGTTGACTTATACTGCTACCCTCCATTTGGGATGAGACAATAATAAATAAAACACAGACATTTAATAGATGGTTCATTCTGCTCAGTTGGATCATATATTAAGTTACAAAATAAGTCTTAACAAATTTGAGAAGATTGAAATCATACTAAGTATCTTTTCCAATTACAAAAGAATGAAACTAGAGACCAATAACAGGAGGAAAATTGGAAAATTCATAAATATGTGAAAATTAAATAGCACACTCCTGCACAACCAATGGGTCAGAGAAGAAACCGAAAAGTATCTTGAGAAATGAAAATGAAACTATAACATAGTAACAAAGTTAATTGAGCTAATGGAGCAATGTTGAATTCTGAGATATGTTTTTGTACCGTATGTGCCCTGACTGAGCAAACACTGAAATTGTGGTTCCACAATTGAACCTAGCAAGTGACTGCAGAGTTGAACACCCTGGTTCAAATCCTTACCTCCACTGCTTGTTAAACGAGAAAAATAGAAATCGTTGGAATAATCACTTAATCCATTCAAGTTCCATAAAAATATAAAATTCATGAGCTAAGAGTTGATATAGTTTGTTGAAAAAGAAAGCAGTATAAGCCCAAAGAAATAGAAAAAAGGAAATAATAAAGATAGGAATTGATAATTGTTAGACACCAGGGCAATCAACCTAGATTCCAGGAAAGCCAAGGCTTAGAGTAGGGATATGATAGGTCCAGAGTAAATGACTTTTCTAGAAACACAAAAAAACAAATAACCACCATAGCATTAGCTAACACCTCCATTACATAACGTGATTACCATGGTGGTAATTATTTTGCAAAATATATGTACATCAAATCAACACCCTGTACACCTTTAACTGACACAATCTTTTATGTTTATTATATCTCTGTAAAGGTGGGAAAAATAAAGGGGAAACAAAAACTACACAAACAAAAAAACAAAATGAGTCTTGAAAGGATCTAGTTGATCTGCATGTAAATTAACTGTCATCTAAAGAAAATTTGAACTCTAATAAGGAAAACAATAAAGTCCAGACAATCCACAATATACTATCTATAGTGTCTAGCATAATATCAATGTGAAGAACCAGACAAAGGTGACCCAGAAATCACATAGATGATATAGTTGAGACATAGACTTAAAATAAAATTGGAATACAACGTACCAAACCTTATGGGGTGCAGCAAAGCAATTCTAAGAGATAAGTTTATAATGATAAATGCTTATGTTAAGGAAAAAGAAAGATCTGAAATACATAACCTAACTTGACACCTCAAAGAACTAGAGTAAAGAAGAACAAACTCAACACAAGGTTAGCAGAAGAAAAGAAAGAAATATTGGAGGAAAAATAAATGAAAAAGAGACCAGAAAAACACCACAATCGATCAACAAAACTGAGTTGGTTTTTTGTAAAGATAAACAAAATTGACAAAACTTTAGCTAGACTAACCAAGAGAAAAAGAAAGAAATTCAAGTGAATGAAATCAGAAATGAAAGAGGAGACATCACAATTGATACCACAGAACTACAAAGGATCATAAGAGACTACTATCAATGATTATGTGCCAACAAATTGGATAACCTAGAAGAAGTGGAAAAGTTCCTAGAAACATGCAACCTTCCAAGAACAAATTATGAAGAAATAGAAAATCTGAACAGACCAATAACAAGTAAGGAGATTGAATCAGTAATCAGTCTTCCCATCCAAGAAAATCCCCAGACCAGATGGTTTCACCTGTGAATTCTTCCAAAGCATGTATGCACTCCCATGTTTACCGCAGGGTTATTCGAAATAGCCAAGATATGGAAACAACCTACTTGTTTGTCCATAGGTGAATGGATAAAGAAAATGTGCCATATATACAATGGATATTGTTTAGCTTTTAAAAAGGAGGAAATTCTACCATTAGTAACAACATGGATGAGACTGAATGACTTTAAGTGAAATAAGCCAGGCAGAGAAAGACAAAAACTGCACGCTCTCACTTATGAATGGAATCTTAAAAATTCAAATGCATGAAAGCAGAGAGTGGAAAGGTGTGTGCCAGGGCCTGGGGGACGGGATGAATGGGGAGATGTTAGCCAGAGGGCACAAAGTTTCAATTATGCAGGATGAATAAGTTTTAGAGGCCTAATGTAGAGCCTAGTGACTGCAGTTAATAATACACTATTCTATACTTGAAATTTACTAACAGAGCATATCTCTTATTTTTTTAAAGCTTGGCACTTTAAGGCTTGACAACTGCTGCCAATCTTTTTTTTTTTTTTTCTGCTTTTCCTCCCTACATCCCCCCAATACATAGTTGTATATTTTAGTTGTGGGTCCTTCTGGTTTAGCACGTGGGACGCTGCCTCAACATGGCCTGATGAGCGGTGCCATGTCCGCGCCCAGGATCCAAATTGGCGAACCGCTGGGCCGCTGAAGCAGAGCGAGCGAACTTAACTACTCGGCCACGGGGCCGGCCTCTAACAGAGCACGTCTTAAGTGTTCTAACCACCACAAAAATTAGTCAACTATGTGAGATGATCGATGTATTAATTAGCTTTATTGTGGCAATCATTTCACAATGTAAGAGAATATCAAAACAGCACATTTTACACTTAAATAAATACCATTTTTATTTGTCAATTACACTTAAAGTTGGGGGAAAAAAGAGTACAATGAAACTTGTATTAACAGTATGTAACACTTGAGCAATGTAGTCCAATAAGTTGATTTATTTAACCAAAAAAAATACACTCAGTCGCATATGCACTTCAGTTCTCACTTGACTTCTTAGAGTAAACAAAACTTGTACACGGCTCTACTTATTTTAAGAAAAAGACACTGGCTTTCTTGTTATGAATGTGAGTGGCATTTTATTTTTGCTCGAGTCTCAGCTGATTATTCATGAATCATACTGAAGGATGATCTTCTGCTTGAAAGACTTTATAAGATGTAATTTTGTGATTCGCATGTAACTAGAGACTTAAGTAATCAGTATAGCTTGTAATTTTAATAAGCAATTAAACTTGTGCATTTAGTCTAACAAAATACATTGGGATTAAACAATCTTCTACCCCCTTTCAAATGGTATTATTACAATTATTTTTTCTCCTTTGTTGTCTTAACATTGCAAAAATAATTTTTAAATTATGTATTTCCTTTTAGTGAGATAATACATTCCTGGCATGGTTATATTAAATTTTCCCTCAATTGTAATAACATAATTTCAAAAGTTAATTTTTCAGGATGTCTTGCAAATCTATTTCTGGTTAAAACATAGCATTTATTTTGATGAAATGAAAGTTTATATTCATGTGTGAAATTATCCCAGGTTATCGTCCCTCCTTTGTAGTGATACCTCCAACTTGCTTACAACTTCAGAGTTTGAGTTTCCTGGTCTGTAAAGTCAGCATAATGATACTACCAACATTGTAGCGTTGTTTTGTGGATTACGTGACTTGAGATTAAAGTGCTTAGAACAAGAAATTGAAGCATGAGAAATCCACACTAAGTATTCATATGAGAAATGGAGACATAGGAATAAAATAAGTCATCAAGGGCACAGAGCGAAATAAGTGGCAAAGCTGGGCCTTGAACAAAAGGATTCTGGCTCTAGAATGTGAAGCTGAACTATTGCTCAATGGCTCTTCTTAGCAGAACCAATGATCATTTTGGAGTCTCTCTGCCTTAATTAAACATGAATAATTTTTATCGTTTTATTTTCTTTCGCTGAAGAAATAGTTCACTCATTTTCAGAATGGCTGGAATAAATCTGAGTTGAAGCTACAGATTCTAGAAGTGCTTCAGAGTAGCGGCAAGTTTTAAACAAATGTCCACACTAATTTTTAACATCTCTGGCTAGGCTTAGTAACGCCTTGATCAGCCCACAGCTGCTGGGACTTGAGAAATGCAATGAACGGAAAGAAAACTCAGATAATTACTTAAGACTTGTTTTTTGTCTAGAAAAACAAGTGTATTTTTTAATGAAAAAAATGCCTCTTCCTGCTTCTGTTAGTCTCCAGATCATTATTATGAATTAATCTCCATTACCCTCTCTCTTTCCAGTATCTCATCAATAGGGAATGGCTGCATGTTTTCAAGGTGGAGGCACAGAGGCACTTGCAGGCAGATTCTGAGGCTTATAGACTTTAGGCAAATATTGCAAAATGTATGGCAAGCTCATTTTTGTAGCTGTAAAGTTAAACTTCAGTATGGTCTGGAGAGATTTGAAGATTTAGGAAATGGAATCCTTGAATTTACAAAAAAAAATAGATTTCTTCCAATGCATAAGAAACATTATAGACGTAACTCTGTAACTCTGCTATTTTCTTTGAAGAAAGGGTTTTAAAAGATGCTGTGAAAGAACCTCATCTCCGTTTCCTTGTCTTTCCTGTCTTTAACACGGAGAACAGTGAAATGGTAGAAAAAGGATGTAGCCCAATGTAGAATGCAGGACTGTCTTCTCACATCGATGCCTTATGAAGGGGGAATTTAAATTTAGACAATCTGCGTCTGGGATAAAAGTGTTTAAGAAGAATTCGTATTTTATGATCCAAAGAATAATTTAAAAACTATAAGACTACCTTGGTGTCTTTGAGGTAGTGTTGCAATGATTATAAACGTGTTCTAATTAAATATTTCCTGATGGAAACCTGACTCATTAAGCCACCCGTCGACAGTTATCTGAGAGTTCATCAACTTACGTGACTAATTCAGTTCAATATGATGCAAAGAAGTAGGAATATCCACAATTTTTTATTGAAGAAGAAATTTTTTTTTTAGCTTTTTCCACAAATGTTTAAAGAAATGATCAACTCATGGAAACATCTGCATCAGTTCTGTGCACACAAATAATACTCTCATTCTAAGCATCCCTTGTTGTAGTATAATATTAATAACACAGTACTAGGACTTCTGTGTTCGGCCCATGTTTTCGAAAGTAAATATGTCAAAGCCAAAGCAAATCTTAAATCCTCATATTACAAATGTCCTTGTGTTAAAATGTCCTTTTATAGCTTTTCCTATTCTTATTTTACTTTTTTATTTGAGACACAGAAACAAGGACCATATTTTCATATCAATATGTATATTTACTCTACAGGGGCAGAGAAAATACACAGTTCTAAAAAAGATTAGTTCTTATTTGATTTAATCAAATATATAAGAGAAGGGAAGTAATTTCTAGACGGTGAAAGCTCTTGTACAAGGCTAAATAAGTAATTTAGTTCTGCCACCTATTCAGTATTATTTACTCTGAATTTATCCATGTTTGATTTATGTATATATTATAACAGCATAATTTTATACTCCAACCCCCAGGCTCCTAATAAAGCTCTAAAGACTTACTACATGTTACATAGAGTAAATCTTCCATAACAGAAAAAATTAGAGGAGAGCGCTGAGAAGACTAGTCATCGGCGGGATGGTAGTGCCTACAGCATAAGGACCCTATGTGTTGGGTGACATGGCTTACCCTGGCTTAGACAAGGCCAAAGCTTGCTATAGACTGGATGTTTGTGTCCCCCAAAATTCATTTGTTGAAATCTAAACCTCAATGTGATGATATTTGGATGTGGGACCTTCGGGAGGTGATTAGCTCACGAGGACAGAGCCCACGTGATCGGGGTTAGTGCTCTTATAAAGGAAGCTGCCTTCCCACTTCTGCCACGTGAGGACCCAGTGAAAAGACAGCTGTCTGTGACGTCGGGTCTGCCAGCACCTTGATCTTGGAATTCCCATCCTCCAGAACTATGAGAAATAAATTTCTGTTGTCCGTAAGCCACTCAATCTACGATGTTTTGTACAGCACCCCAACAGACCAACACAGGCCTGCATTTGAGTCTCTCCCCCTAAAATTACTGTTCAACTCTGGTGAGTCACTTTATCTTTTTGAGAATAGATACTTTACAATCTTTCTGAGAATAGTTACTTTATCTATTTGACACAGCTTCCTTATCATTAAAATGGGGTTAATGATGTCCATTTCATGTGGGATGGCAAATGGGGTAAAATCTCTAAAATGCAGAGCCCCATATCTGTAATCAGAAAAATCTCATAAATGGCTCTTGTGACTCCTAAGGTTCACACAATTCTGTATCTCCTGTGGTGCCGGTTTTACTCTAATTTCACTAAACATTTCTCTGACGGCCTGTCTCATGTCCTGTGTTTTCTCTGGCCTGAGAATACACAGGGAAAGGGATGTGCACCTGGTTCTTGAGAGCTACACAGCGAACGCGGTAAGTGTACTGTAAATTGTGTATTTATAATTTGATTTAATTTTATTGATTTTCATTAAATGAATTTTTCCTAGTATTTTGAATTAGCCATTGAGATTATTAATGATTAGGAAAAAATCAACAAAATTCATCACTCCTTTGAGTACATTTATACATACTTGCAAAACAGAACCCTCTTGGCAGAGATCCTTGGTCAAGTCTTATAAAAGCTGAGACCATTTCTTCCTTGGAAAACATTTGCTTTATATTAACCAATTTTATAAAGCCTTTTCTGGAATATAGCATGGATATCTTGTTCAAATTTGTCTTTGATATATATCAGTTTTTCCTCTAATAAACAATTCTTTTTCCAACCTCCCACTGACAAAGTTTTACCTAAAATTTGATTTGATATCAAAAAGAAACCTACAGTATTTTTATTTTCACTTTATTTGAGATTTAATGTCTCATTTCTTTAATTTGTACTCTGAGTTCATCAAAGAAATAGATCAGCTAAGTTAAATCTACGTAATCATACAAAAATTATTTGAGGAAAAAAACACCCTCTTACAGAATCATCTTATATTTGAATTGTTCTCAAAAACATCAAAGATTGATATCTTACTCTTACTCCACTTACCCTTCCTAATGTGTTGATCAACACTTTCAAATTAAATTCCAAAACCTAAAATGTCCAGGAGTAAGAGAGATTTTAAGTAAATCCAGCACCTGAAATTATTGGATTACCATTAAAACATTAAAAAATCAATCTAGAAGAAGTGGATAAATTCTTAGAATCATACAACCTTCCAAAACTGAATCAAGAAGAAATAGAAAATTTGAATAGACCAGTCACCAGTAACGAGATCGAAACAGTTATCAAAAACCTCCCAGGGGCCAGCCCTATGGTGGCCAAGTAGTTAAGTTTGTGTGCTTTGCTTTGATGGCCAGAGGTTCTCCACTTCAGATCCTGGCAGCATACCTACACACTGCTCATCAAGCCATACTGTGGTGGTGTCCCACATAGAGGAAGTAGAATGCAATACACCTGGGATATACAACTATGTACTGGGGCTTTGGGGAATTAAAAAAATAAAAAAAAAAAGAGGAAGATTGGCAACAGATGTTAGCTCAGGGCCAATTTTCCTTACCAAAACAAACAAACAAACCTCCCCAAGAAATAAAAGTCAAGGACCAGATGGCTTCCCTGTTTCAACCAAACATTCAAAGAAGACTTAATACTTATCCTTCTCAAACTCTTCCAAAAAATTGAAGAGGAGGGGAAGCGTCCTAACTCATTCTATGAAGTCAACATTACCCTGATACCAAAACCAGACAACGACAACACAAAAAAAGAAAATTACAGGCCAACATAACTGATGAACATTGATGCAAAAATCATCAACAAAATACCAGCAAATCGAATATAACAATACATTCAAAAGATCATACACCATGATCAGGCGGGATTTATGCCAGGGATGCAGCGATGGTTTAATATCTGCAATTCAATCAATGTGATACACCACATTAACAAAATGAAGAATAAAAATCACATGATCATCTCAAGAGATACAGAGAAAGCATTTGACAAGATACAGCATCTATTTATCATAAAAACTCTGAATAAAATGGGTATAGAAGGAAAGTACCTCAACATAATAAAGGCCATACATGACAAAACCCAGCCAGCATCATACTCAATGGTAGAAAACTGAAAGCTATGCCCCTAAGAACAGGAAACAGACAAGGATGCCCACTTTCACCTTTCTTATTTAACATGATATTGAAAGTCCTAGCTAGAGCAATCAGGCAAGAAAAAGAAATAAAGGGAATCCAAATTGGAAAGGAAGAAGTGAAATTGTCACTATTTGCAGATGACATGATTTTATGTACAGAAAATGCTAAAGAATCCACCAAAAAACTTTTAGAAATAATACATGAATACAGTAAAGTTGCAGGATATAAAATCAACATACAAAAATAGATTGTGTTTCTATACACTAACAACGAAGTAGCAGAAAGAGAAATTAAGAATACAATCCCATTTACAATTGCAACAAAAAGAATAAAATACCTAGGAATAAACTTAACCAAAGAGGTGAAAGA
Organism: Equus przewalskii; assembly: GCF_037783145.1. Lineage (NCBI taxonomy): Eukaryota > Metazoa > Chordata > Mammalia > Perissodactyla > Equidae > Equus > Equus przewalskii. The sequence goes on from NC_091849.1 coordinate 56,354,631, forward strand.
TCTGTACACTGAAAACTATAAAACATTGTTGAACGAAATTGAAGAAAACACAAACAAATGGAAAGATATTCCATGCTCTTCAATTGGAAGAATGAACATAGTCAAAATGTCCATACTTCCTAAAGCAATTAACAGATTCAGTGCAATCCCTATCAAAGTTCCAACAACATTTTTCACAGAAATAGAAAAAAGAATCCTAAAATTTACATGGAAAAACAAAACACCCAAATAGCCAAAGGATCCTGAGAGAAAAGAACAAAGCTGGAGGTATCACACACCCTCATTTCAAAATATACTACAAAGCTATAGTAACCAAGCATAGTAATGACACATAAATAGACACAGAGATCAATGGAACAGAATTGAGAGCCAATAAATAAACCCACACATTTATGGGCAGCTAATTTTTGACAAGGGAGTCAAGAACATACAATGGAGAAAGGAAAGTCTCTTCAATAAATCATGTTGGGAAAACTGGACAGCTACGTGAAAAAGAATGAAAGTAGACCATTATCTTACACCATACACAAAAATTAACATAAAATGGATTAAAGACTTGAATCTAAGACCTGAATCCATGAAATTCCCAGAACGAAATATAGGCAGTGCTCTTTTTGACGTTGGTCTTAGCAGCATATATTCAAGTGCCGTGTGTGACCGGGCAAGGGAAACAATAGAAAAAATAAACAAATGGGACTACATCAAACTAAAAAGGTTTTGCACAGCAAAGGAAACCATCAACAAAATGAAAAGACAACATAAAAATTGGGAGAAGATATTTGCAAACCATATATCCAATAAGTGGTTAATATCTAAAATACATAAAGAATTCATACATCTGAACAACAACAAAACTAAAAATCCAACTAAAAAATGGGAAAGAGATCTGAACAGATATTTCTCCAAAGGAGAAAATACAGATGGCCAAGAAGCACATGAAAGAATGTTTAACATCATCAGCTATCAAGGAAATGAAAATCAAAATTACAATGAGATATCATCTCACTCCTGTCATAATGGCTATAATTAAGATGACAGGAAACAACAAGTGTTGAAGAGGATGTGGAGAGAAGGGAACACTCATACTCTGCTGGTGGGAGTGCCAACTGGTGCAGCCACTAAGGAAAATAGTTTGGAGATTCCTCAAAAAAGTAAGAATACAACTACCGTACTATCCAGCTATTGCACTGCTGGGTTTTATCCAAAGAACATGAAAACACAAATAAGCAAAGATACGTGCACCCCTATGTTCATTGCAGCGTTAGTCACAATAGCCAAGATTTGGAAGCAACCTAGGTGCCCATCAAAGGACGAATGGATAAAGAAGATGTGGTATATATGCACAATGGAATGCTACTCAGCTATAAGAAATGATGAAATCTGGCCATATGTGACAACATTGATGGTCCTTGAGGGTCTTATGCTAAGTGAAATAAGTCAGATGGAGAAAGTCAAATACTGTATGATCTCACTCATAAGTAGAAGATAAAAACAACAATCACATAGAGACGGAGATTTGGTTGGTGGTTACCAGAGAGGAAGGAGGGAGGAGGGTGAAAGGGTTGATTAGGCACATGTGTGTGATGATGGATTGTAATTAGTCTTTGGCTGGTGAACTTAATGTAATCTACACAGGAATCGAAATATAATGATGTACATCTGAAATTTATATAATGTTATAAACCAGTGTTACTGCAATAAAAAAATTGCAATTGTAATTATGTGGAAAAATATTTATGATATGTAAGTAAAAATCTTGGAACACAACATAATGTTATATGCACTCTAATTCCCAGGTCAGGCTCAAGACGTTTGTACTCTATTAATTCCTACAGGAAGGAAACTGATACGTTTTCAGACAAAATGTTATCCTCAGCTTACACACACTTCGACTACTATTTACTACTATAAAGAACAAACTTTTATTAAAAATGAGGACAGTTTTATTAAAAAAAGAGAAAAGAAGAACTGGAGAAGCCAACTTCATGTTTTTAAATCACTCTTGGAGTTGACATTTTTCTTTCTTCCAAAGTAGCCAATGTTCTAGAAGCAGTGTCTAGGGTTCTCTCTTGTTTTGGTTGCAGTTTCTTCCTTGGAAAGCTAAGTGAGGTCCAGCTTTAGGGCTCTATGTGAGTATGAACATGAAACCACAAACTCAGGTGTGAAAAAATGTCACCTTTCTTTATGTTTTTAGTCCATACATATCATACTCCGAGTCCAGACCTTCCACGCAGACTGAGAAATTAGTTTCAGTCGTTATCCCCAGCTTGTCCTCTCAACACACCTGCCCCAACTTCCTTCCACTTTCAATTTCCAGTCTCCCCCAAATTCCAAGATAATAAACTAATGTGGGGGTGATTCTCGCCTTCAGTGGGAGGAGGGAAAATGTCAGGAGAATGAAGACAAACTATCGTTTCTCTAAATTATCCAACCACAGGAGAATGGAGCGGGAGGCTTAGCCTCAAATGGAAGAGGACAGAACTGGTCTTACAGTACTGTCTGTGTAGCACACTTCTCTCATCTTTCCTATGTAGCTGACATCATATGACTTCTGAAAGCCAAGCAAGACCTTGGAAATGGAAGTATTATAAGGAACTCTGCATATGATATTGCAGGAACTAAATCCCTTAAGATATATGTGATGTTCACCATAAAAAAATAACTGTAGCAGCCAGCGCCATGGTGTAGTGATTGAGTTTGGCACACTCTGCTTCAGCGGCCCGGGTTTGTGGGTTCAGATCCCTGGAGCGGACCTACACCACCTGTCAGCCATGCTGTAGTGGCGACCTACGTATAAAGTGGAGGAAGATTGGCACAGATGTTAGCTCAGGGCTAATCTTCTTCAAGCAAAAAATAAAAAATAAAGATTAGCAGCAGTTGTTTGCTCAGGACTAATCTTCCTCAGCAAAGAAAAAAAATAAAATAACTGTAGTCTAAAGTATGTACTCATTCATTAATCTGTTCATTAAGTAAACATTATGCTATGAGCATGGTAAGTTAAGCACCAAAGTGCCAAGATATCTAAAGTTGAAAATACTCATAGGATAAGCTCCTTAAAGGAAGGCAGCCTCCAAAATTAATGATCTTAAATGAGCCCCCCTCCTGGTAGCCATGCCCTTGTGTAATCCCTTGCCCCTACTATGGGCTGGATTTATTGACTTGCTTCTAATGAACAGAATAGGGCAGAATGATGGGATGTCACTTACAGATGAGGTTATAAGAAGACTGTGGCTTCTGTCTTGGGCACACTTGCACGCTCTCTTGGATCCCTTGCCTGGAGGAATTCAACTGCTTTGTCAAGAGGCAGCCCCATGGACAGACCCACCAGGCCAGGGACAAAGACCTGGCGACAGCCACATGGTGACCTTGGAAGTGGATCCTATCTAAAGCTGCACTTTCAGAAGAAACCCCAGCCCCCACCCACAGCTCACTGCAGCCAGAGAAGAGAGGTGAGCCAGCGGCCCCCAGCTAGGCCACGCCCAGATTCCCGACCTGCAGGAAGGTTTCTGAGTTAAGTATTACACAGCAATATCTAACACATCTTGGCTTTATATCTCTCTTCCAACAATGTTACCTTAGTTCTACGTTCCCAAAATATTTTGTTAAATAAGAGAAATGAAGAGAAAATCTTAAAGATTAAGATAAAAATACAGAAAACAAATTTAAGATATACGAGAATCACAATGCATGATGTCTCCATATTAACACTAAATTTTTTCAAGTAATGAATTCTCTTTTTTAGCCATATTTTCTTATCCTGAGATACATGCCAAGAATCATTTTATAAACATGAATTAGGGAGAAATGTTATAATTCTATGTTGATATGGAATAATTTGTTCTAACTTTTAAATCTTTATGTCTCAAATAGAAAATTCTACATTAACTTAATTTGGTATTTGCTTGAGAGCAAATGGCTTGCTTTGTACAGGAAATTAGATGGTGCTGTTGTCATACTTTGATAGCACACAACTTGTCCATCTGGCATTGTTGTACACACTGATGTTCTTAGAGTAGCTGTGGTTTTCAGAGAGAAGCTAACTTGATGGTTTATATTACATATATTTGTACAGATTTCCTTCCTAGGAAAAAAAATGACACAGTTAATATGTTAAATGCCGTTTCATTTAAGTATATAAAAGCTTCCATATGAAAAGTTCTGTGATTTGCTTGAACTAAAGGTGAACAAATACAAAGAGACCTAGGGGCAAGGTAAAAACGGTACCAGAAATTGAATGTCAAGATGTTTCATCTTTCTTTTCAAATGTTTACTAAGTGTGCATAGAAAGTTTAAATGGATGATGATAAATTTAGTGGTAGGTGCCAAATATGTATCTGCAGATGTGTATTTTGCCTGTACTGAGACATCTGTCATTTAGATAATACTTCAATCTTTATTATGACCTCAGTTTTCAAAATGGTACTGGTTGGAGATGATGATTAAACATCTTATTTTTGCTTATTATTTTTGAATCACCATTGCTCTCTGATGTCAAAAGAACTCTTAAGGATGACAGTTAACCATGTGTTGGAGAGCTGTCGAGACTATTTTATACCTGTTATCCTATGTATGATATATCCTACCAAATACATATATGCCACATCCTCCTCAGGAGTCCGTGCAACCCCCATAGAATGGCAGGATTGGCTAGTTCCTGCAGGCCACTGGCCTGCGGCAGATACTGCTCCTCTCATATTTTACGAATTGCTAGCAAATGAATTCGATCCAGGGACAGAAATCTTTAGACCACACCTATATAGCTTTATAACAGAACTCGAGTGACAAATAACCAAATGATACACATTGAAATCAAAGAATTATTGATGGAGAAATTTAATAATTCCTTAACAGAGATCTTTTACTCAATTACTTTTATCTTATGAGATAAAACACAAACTGATTCTACAATTTTCATGGGCACTGGAATATTTCCTTTTTTTTTTTGTGATGCTTTGCTTAAGATGATGGGATGGATGGGAATGAAGAGACATTCCACTACAATTCATTGTTTAGCTACGCCTTCTTTGGTAGTTGCAAAAGGAAATGAAGAGGCAAGCCCAGCCCTCAGTAAGAACGAGATGAAACAGCTTAACTACGTACCTGGAGCAGTCCTCTCACCTCAAATGAGATTCTAGTCATATACGGCGTCTTCATCTATTTAATAGTTTCATTTTATTGAAGTTTAAACTCGTTTAATAATAAAAGTCAGTCATATCGGATTAAACCTGGTACTTCTAGCCTCTTTCTGCTAAGAAAAGGGATGAAAAATTAATTTGTCCTGAACCTATGGAATCAGATCACACTAGTTTAGTAATATTCATTGTACTCGTAATATTTCATAAGAAAATCACCTAAATAAGTTTCAATAGAACATGCTTTTGTTTCTTGAGCACTTATTTCGAAGTTTAATTCTAATTGATATACAATATAAAGAAGATTTCTGACATCAGCATCTTGGGTTCATAATGAGACAACTATCACCTGTAAGGAATCTCTCATACTTTGCTGTCTAGAGCTTCATATATTATTTAAAATATCTACCAAATGTTCTTTCAGTTCTTGATGTTAGTTAAGATGTATTAATTTTATCAATTGGTGGCCCGTCAAGGAATTCTGTATTAATAAAATATCAATTTAAAAGATCAATAGAAATAAATTAAAAACAGCCCCCAAATAGACCTCAGTCTAAGTAACATGGACCTACCTTTGAGGCTCAGAGGCACCCTCAGTCACGTGTCTTATTTCTCCATATTGTTTAAAACCGTCTTGGAACCCACATGCTTGAATAACAAGTTCAGTCTCTTCTCCATTTGCCTGCTCTGTAAATAGACTGTCTAAGAACCTGGGGGACGGTGGTTGCACAGAGGAAAGCGAGGATTTCTGATTTTTGCTACAAACAAAGGAAGTAAACAGCGCCATTGTTGCTATTTCCTTTTGCTGCCACCCAGGGTCGTTGTTTTGAATAGTCCTTCCTAATCCCTCAGACACTGCTGGCTCACTCAACAGCACTGCCTTCCTGGGTCAGGTTAGCAACCCAGTCCTCTAGTCATCTCTGTAGTGAGTGTAACACTAACATAGTGACGCTAGACAATTTCACTGCATGCTTTTCACGCACCAGGCATGAACATAAGTACATTACATATTTTACCTCCACTTGGCCTGCGTCAGACGCCTTAGGATCAGTACATTCTTCTTTTGGACTACATCAGTAGGCCGTTCAGCCGGACTCCCCGCATTAGTTTTCTAGGATTGCCCTAATGAAAACACAGGCTGGGTGGCTTACACAACAGAAATTTATTTTCTAACAATTTTGGAGGCAAAATTCCGAGATCAAGGTGTTGGCAGGCTTGGATTCTCCTGAGGCCTCTGTCCTAGGGTTGCAGATGGTTGCCCTCTTGCTGTGTCCTCCTATGGTGGCCTTTCGGTCTGTGCATACACTTGTCTGATGTCTGTGTCCTAAACTCCTCTTCCGTGAGACTGGATGAGGACCCACCCTAATGGCATCATTTTAACTTGATTACCTCTTTAAAGGCCCTTTCTCCAAATACAGGCCCCATTCTGAGGGACGGGCATTAACATTTCAACATATGGATTTTGAGGGAACATGATTCAGCCCATAATATTCCCTAAGTCTATACATATGTCAGAATTTACTTTGGTCTCCTGCAGGCACAGAAGACAGTGACTATCTAGCATTCCACATTCTAGGATAAGGCGTTTCCTTTCAATCCTGGAAGCAAATACGATTAATTTATTAAATGTTCGTGAAACTTTCTTTCTCTAATGAGACGCATTCTTAAGAAACATCTCCTGGAAAGAACAGGGGGAGGGGAGGAGTAGTGGGTGTCTGAAATATTTCTTATGCCCCACGGGTTATTCTCCCTGATGAGAGTGACGAAGATGCGTCACCAGCACGTCATCTCCCTTCACTCGTGTACATAAAATGATATATATAATTAACAAAACGTTACAAATGTGTGAGGATGGTGAGAATTTGAAAATTAATGGTGCTGAAGCAGTTAAAAATGATTGAGGTGCAATTTAGATGCTTTATTTATGTATTCAACCAAAATAAATACTAGAAAAATTAAAGAGTTAAATATTTTAAAATCAGGAATAAAAAATCAGAGTAGACTTAAGTGCAAATATTTATCAAATCTCCTTTGGAGGAAAATTTTCTAACCTAAAGGAGAAAATGACACAAAGATCCATGTGTTATATATATATAGAGAGAGAGAGAGAGAGAGAGAGATGTGTATTTAAAACTATGTAAAATAATTCAAAATAAAAATAATAAAATAGGCCAATTGTTTGAAAAAAATCATGTTAAACCTCACTAAATGTGTTAAAAACCCCAAATAGCAATCAAGAAGTATGTACAAAATATGATCAGATAAATTACAAAATAGAGACTGCAAATAATCATTACTTACTAGTAACCTTAGAATTATAAAATGAAAGAATGAGATATCCATTTTCACCTTGGGAAAAGAGGATAAAAAAAGGGAAAATATCAGCACTGGTAATGCTACGGTGAAATTAATATTCACCTATTGCTAACAAAAGATTATATGGGTTCAAGCTTTTGGAAAAATTATTATAAATATGTAATAACATGTGGTTAATATTTGAACAAATAATATAACACACAGTTAATAATAACCTGTAAAAACCACTCATAATCTTAGACCAAGTAAAAGTCTTTTCCCTAATTACAAAATCCAAAAATCTCTGAAAAACAAGTTTTTTCTTAAGTCATTTGTCACCAAACCAGATCTTAGTGTCATTATTTATATACTGTAGTGCAGAAATACAAATTTATCTTACACAAGAGGATGCTGTCTCAGACTCCCCTGAGAGGTCATTAATATATAATACAAGCACTGTGTTACCTTTCAAAAACACAAAAATTTCTCAATTCTGAAACACATCCGGCCCAAGGACTTCAGATGAGGATTGTTGACCTACAGTCCCACACCAGACAGTCTATGCTAAGAAATCATGAAATGCAGGCAAAAGTGTAGGTGCTTTGACCTTAATTCCAGAGATATGTATATTATTTAATAATCGATAGCAGAAAATATCCAATAGAGGACGTAAATAGGATATGCAACTGGCAAAATATATATCTTATGGAATGTTTAACACTTAACATGGGCTTACAAAAGTGAATAACAACATGATGTATCAGAAAAGTTTCAGCTACATTTTAAAAAATGACTTAAACATAATTCTAAAATTCTCACATAGAGAAGTGCAAAATAGGCAATTTAGGCCTGGTATTGTGGCTCCATGACCATCAGTGTCCTAGGTTCTTCTTTCTGTTTCATTATTTTTAGTGTGCTCCTTTAGGTCCAAAATGGTTGCTTAAGCTCCAGCCACTATATTCATATTCCAACGAGCAGGAACTGAAAGGAAGAAGTGTTGCCTCTATGCATTTTAAAGAGATTTCCTGGGAATTCCGTATAACACAAATAGCACACCCTCTTACACAGCTAGTGAGACATAGTTAACTACAAGACAGGCTGGCAAAGCCTGTAGCTAGCTTTAAAAAAAAAAAATCATTCAGAAAGAAGGGGAGTTGAATATAGCTTGTGTGTTGAAGGGGAGCAGTTGGTAGAGGAATAGCAGTCTTTGGAATAATAAAGCAGGCTAGGAATAATTTAACTGGTAAGAAATCAAATAAATACTGCTTGGAGAAAAAACAAAGCAAATGCCGTAAAATTGTCCTATAAATATTTCCTATAAATTGCAGCAGAAAAAGTCATTTTTCGCTTCACTATGGTTTTTCTGTATTTTCCAACTTGTTTTTTGGGGGAGTTTTTATTTCTTTTATAATAAAAAAAATAACTTTCCACCCCACTCCCCCCCAGAATGCGAAGACTGGGCTGTCAGTTCAGCAAACACGAACTTAAAAAAGAGGGCGAACTTTAAGTTGCTTCATTTAAAAGATTCAAAGAAGGGAAGTGACTTAGTAAATTGTTAGATTTAATAAGAGAACCGGAGCAGAAGGTGGTATGGACTTGAGCATTAAGTTTCATCATATCAAAGATAATTGTGGTATATCCAAACATGGTGCCCAGTAGAGTGTAGAAAATATTCAACTGGAGAGCCAGATGAGAGGTAAAGGTTTTGATACGTAGATTTGAGGTCACACACTTGAGTGGACACTCTGGTATTCCCCAAACGCCTTCCATTTCAGGAATGATGCATTCATTCCTCCAGCTTCTGAAAGTATTGACAACTTAGACATCGCAGAGTGGTACCTCACTTCACAGATTCCCTTGGCTGAAGAGCACTGCTATACCCAAGCTCACACCTTCCTCTTTGGGGCATCTCAAATCAGTTAATGAATTAGGCTGCAGAGTTGTGGTTATTGTTGTTGTTGTTGTTTTGGGGAGATTGAGGGGAGGTTAGGGGTGGTGGTAAAGGCCAGGCTTCTCTTTCCTCATCAGGAGATAATCCTAAATGTCTGTCCTACCTTCTGAGCTCCATATAAAGTGTCGAAGTCTTTCTGCAATCTATGCTGCAGCCAGACTTCTCACCCTGACCGAGCTCTTTCTGCTCTTCAGATATCGATCTCAAGACCTTCCCAAATAAACACCTAAAAGACTATCTCAATCTCAAAATCTGCTTTCCAGGGAATCCAACATATAGTACTCAAATAGTGGTAAAAATTAAAACCTTAGAAGTAAGAATTTTATTGAGAAAAAAAACAAGGAAAGAGTTTGGAGGAAGGCAGAAAGAAGAATAATAAAAAAATGTAAGAGGAGAAACTGATAGGTGCCGTGTCAGGAAATATAGGAAGGAGACACTTTAAGACAGGTGGCCAACAAATGCAAATGAGCTCAATGTTAGTGTCTGTACTGTTGTGGACAGAGCAGGAAGCAGATATCAGAAATTCAGAATGGAAGAAGTGATGGCATGATATTGAGAGAAGAAAGCAGGTAGTCTTAAATTTGTTTTTAGGAAAAGGGAGATCTTGGAATCCTCAAAAAGAGCAGGAAAGGAGCCTTTAAAGACAGAGTTCAAAGCTGCAAATATCAGAGAGTATGGGTAACAGAAAGGGGTGTCCCAGAGGTGACTCTTAGAAATGAGTTTCAGAGCACAGGAGAAATGGTAGATTTCAACACCAGTGAAGACGTCTGATTTTTCTCAGGGAAGTACAGAGCTGGAAAGTCATTAGTCTCACCCTTACTTTAAGGAAAAAGCTGAGTAAGATACAAGTTCACAACATTTTAGAGAAACTTTTAGAGGGAAGAAATTGCAGGAGAAGCAGCTCACCCCCAATCTTGGGAGAGGTAGACACCTGCAGGGAGAGCTGAGACACAGACACTTACTCATTTGAAAGAGCTATCTGTGTATGCCAGCAAGACAAGTGAACGTGCTGAAAGAGGCTGAGAGCAGGCACGGGGGAGAGTGTGAAGCTCCTGGGGGCCAAATCCACAGGGCAAATTACACCCTTCCTCTCCATGAACCGCACCAGGAGCTCAGGGGAAGCCTGTGGATAATCCTGGGAAAGACTGCCTCATAGCACAGCTGGGGGAGGGCAAGAGCAGCCACTGTGAGAGGGGCAGGAAACTCCACCCAGCCCTTTCTCCCTTGTCTCTCCTGTGGGACAAAATCGTTAATCTCTGATGAGAAAGAGAAAAAAATCCAACCCTTAGGACACTGATGAGAATTCATGGCAACTGAGGGAAGGGAACAAGGGAAAACAAAAACAAATAAAAAACTCCACCACTGGGGAAAGAGTTGAGTATGTGCTGCGTCCCAAACTAGAGCTGGCTGCTCTCAGAGTGCTTGCAAAGCCTCCGTCCCCGACACTCAGGAGCGCAGTGCGTGTCTAAGGCCTGAGGTGCAATCTGAATACCACGGCACACTCCCTGTTACCTCCAAGCAGACAAAAAAATCACTGAGTAAAAGTCACAGACGAATATAAGTGGGAGAGCTGTCAGAGACAGATGCTCTCTGAAATGCAACAAAAGATCTAAAACTGTGGGTAGATCAGACACTGAGGAAAACTCTGGCAAACAGCCCTCACACTAAACCCATTGTGCGCCGTGGGTAACCATGGCAACAGTAAAAGCCTCAAACCAAGCCTAAGTCCTGCACAGATCAATATAAACCCCCATGCCTAGAAGAAGGAAAGACATGTCCATTTCCAGTCATAAAAACTGTTTATCTTAGTCTACACAGTCTCCTCTGCTATGCATATCTTTTAACAAAAGACAAGCCAGGGGCTGGCCCTGTTTCATAGTAGTTAAGTTTGTGCACTCCACTTGGGTGTCCTGGGGTTTGCAGGTTCAGATCCTGGCGTGGACCTAGCACCACTTGTCAAGCCATGCTGTAGCAGTATCCACCATAAACTAGAGGAAGATAGGCACAGATGTTAGCTCACCAACAATCTTCCAAGCAAAAAGAGGAAGATTGGCAATGGATGTTAGCTCAGGGCCAGTCTTCCTCCCCCCAAAAAATAAAAAGGCATGCCAAATGGCTAGAAGAATTAACACATCCCTACAACAAAACAATCAACAGAACATATCCAGATATGACAGAAATGCGGGAAATATTTGATTGGGAATTTAAAATAAATGTAATTGTTGAATTGGTTACCCTGTTAAAATTTCTAATGGCAAAGGTGTATAATGTATGAGAACAGATAGGTAATTTTAGCAGAAAAATGTAAAACGTAAGAAAAAATCAAACAGAAATACTGGAGACGAGAAACAAAGTAAAAGAAACTAAGAATGCATTTACATTCTTACAAGGGGGTAACACAGCTGAGGAATGGATCAGCAAAAATATTTTAATAAGAATTACCCGAACTGAAACAAAGAGAAAAAAAAGAGTGGGGGAAGACAAACCAAAACAGACTAGAGCATCCAAGATCTGTGGGACAGATGAGTTACTGAGATCTCACAAGATGAGAAAGAGAACAGAGAACGTGCAGAAGAAATAGTTGAAGGAATACTGGCTTAAGAATTTTCTAAGAGTAATTGCAGCAAACAAATCAAAATCTAAGATGCTCAGAGAACACCAAACAGGGTAAATCAAAATGCACACACACATACTTCTAGATATATCATATTTAAAATATTGAAAACAAAAGACAAACATAAAATCCTTAATTTATCCAGAGAAAAAGATGCATTACAGGCAGAGGAAGAAAGACAAGTGGTAGAAGAGACTTCTCAGAAGTCATACTTACCAGAAGACAACGGAGTGAGAGCTTAAAGATAATGAGAGAAAAACATCTGTCAAACCAGAATTCTATACCCAGTAAAAATAATTTTCCTCAAAAATGCAGGAGAAATAAAGAATTCCTCAAACAAACCAAAACGGAATTCATCTCCAGCAGACATATACTTCAACAAATGTGAAAGGAAGTTCTTCAGGAAAATATATACACCAGATAGATACCTACTCAATGAGAGTTGAAAATGTGATAAATGGAGGTAAAAGAGAATTAATTATTGTCATTTTTAATTGTTCTTAAAAAATTGCCTGCCTGAAGTAAAAATGGTTGTAACATATCCTGTGCTTATTGCATATGCAAAAGTAAAAATGTCTAACAATGGTACAAAAGATGGCAGGTAGATTGGAAACATAATTTTGTAATGTCATTACACAGCATGTGAAGAAATATAATAATATTTGAAAGTAGACTCTAATTAATTAAAGATTTATATTGTAAACCTGTGGTATAAATAATAAGTTGAATGAACATAAATCTGAATCATAAAAAAGTGCCCAATTAAATCCAGAGAAGAGTGATCAAGAAAAAGAAACAAAATGCAGACAGCAAATAGAATCAGCTATCAAAATAATAGAGTTAATCCTAATGTTCAATAATCACTTAAATGTGAATGATCCAAACATGGCAGATAGATAGATAGATAGAGAAGTAAATAGATAGATTAGGTGCATACATACATGCACACGCACACATGCATTCATTACATAAATACATTGCTGGGTGTGTACATGCACGGATGAGTATATGTGCATATATTTCTTAGCTCTGTTCACTGAGAGGAGACTACAAGCAATAAGACCTCAGTAGTGACAAGCACATCTAGCACTCAGATCTTGGTTTCCAAATTCTATTCTACAATAAAAGGAACTCAGATCTTGGTTTCTAAATACAATTCTACAATGAAAAGCAACCTTATGAAATGCTTGATTTGAGGCCTGTGTCAGGGAAAAAACAAGGTAAGAATATCTTGTGGTGTCAGAACATAAGGACATGCACAAAAAGGACAAGAGCATATAGAAAAGGCACAGAAGCTATCCTGAAAGCGCTCCTACTAGCTAAAGCTGGAATAATTTCAACAACAAAATAAATAACAATAGTATTGGATTATAATTCACAAAATGAGACCATAGTGATATAAATTTTGAATAAATAAATAAGAGAGAAAAGGTAGTTCACCCTTAAAGAAGAACCACGATTGCTCAATTTAGAATGAATGAGGTTGATAAGAACCCACCATTAGAAAGCCACCATATTAACTGCCGCAGGCAAGAGTCACTTATAAATGCTAAAATTAGTGAGTGGAAATTTCAAGAGAAGCAAGATATTTGCAGTCTCAAAGTATCTCCCTGGAGATGGTTATTAATTACAAAGAGAAAAACTAGTAGCTTTGCAGTAGAGAAATCCAGCAGACATTTTCTTAATCAACTGACCAAAGCTCATATCACCAGCATGAAGACATGTTACCATCAGGAATCCCTGATGCGATAGCCTGAGAATGGCGTAACATTTCTGTGATAGTCATGTCACAAATGCGTGACTTCAACGCAGCCATGAGAAGACGTCAGATAAACCCAGGCTCAGGCACATTCTGCAAAATGATTGATCAATACCCTCTAAAATCATGGAAAGGAGGAAAAGATGAAGAACTCTCACAGACTGGGGGAGACTAAGGAGATGTGACAAGTGAAGACAACGTGAGACGCTGGATCAGATTCTGGAACAGAAAAAGGTCATTGGTGGAAAGACTGGTGAAATCTGAAAAAGGGCTGTAGTTTAGTTAGTGCTGCTGCACCAAGGTTAATTTTTCGTTAAAAAAAACTCTACCACAGTTGTGTAGGATGCTAACACTGGGGGAAGCTGGGTGCAGGGTATACAGCAGCCCTCCATCAAATCGTTGCAATTGTTCTGTAAGTCTAAAATTATTTCAATAGGAAAAGTTTAAAGAAATCACCAAAAAAAAAGTAACGAAACTTCTGTGAGACTGAAAAGTATAAGAAAGTAACATTTAATAAAACAAATGAAGAATTTTAAAAAGCCTCTCAGAGACTCTGACCTGCAGGGAATTGAGAAGTAACAAGTTAAATCATTTGCAACAGCCTCCTCCCCAAGATTAACCTTTAACGTCTACTGAAGACGGAGTAGAGTCAAGAAGAATCTGAGACCTAGTGAAATCTCATTACAGGCAAGAACCTGGCCTGCAACACTCTATTCACCTTCACAAACATCATCCTGTCCTTTAAGCTCTCCAAAATCATGTCTCATTATTCTCCCCTTGCCATTCCACAGTCTTGACTTGCTTTTACTGCTACTTTATGCACGCTATCTTTTTCATCTGACAGTTTATGCTTCACTTCCCACTCCAAACACATAAGAGTGACTTCAGTTTGGCTCCTCACTCCACCTCTTTTCCTCGGTCACAGGTCACTACGCAAGAAGGGGAACCTGAACTGACAGCAGAGCGTCTGAGTTCCCACCACTACAAACCAGAGCTGTTACCATGTGCTGTGGTGACTTGGAAAGATGAGAAGAATGGAGATACACTTTAAGTAGGCAGAAGACATTTTGAGCTAAGAAAAGAAAAAAAGCAAAAGTAAAAGCAAAACAGAAAAATAAAGAAAATGTGTGGATACTAAGATTTGGAAATAGCTTCAGGGAATGTCCACTGCAGTCCTCTCATTTGGCAAAGTAGTATTGAGAGGACTGAAGAAGACCTGTCCAGGGTCACACGGGAACTTGAACTTGACCCCAAATTAGTGTTTCTGTGACCATCTCACACAGCTCAGTGTGGCGGAGAGAATGTCACAGTGTGAGATACCAAGGAGAAAATTAACAATAGCTGTAATTCAAAAGGATTGTGAAAGGACTCGAGTGTCAAGCCAAGGAATTAGAACTTTATGTTGACAGTTTATTTACGTGGTGGTTCATTTTTTAATCATAGTTTTCAATATTCAAAGTCTCAAATATACTTTCCTCTGGGTCCCATATTTCTCATCTGTTAAATGGTAATAGCAAAGGCCAGGTTCAGTTTATCGTACGTACAGTAAATATATATAAATTGCCTAATAGTCAGTAAATGACAGCCATTGTTATTATTGTCTTATTATTTCTGTAACATTTGAATGTACCAATACAAAAGTACACTTAGCTGTTCCTTCTATTCTCTATTTCGTTCATATGTTCTATATTTTACTAATTTATTTTTTTGTTTATGACAACATAGGGACAGAAAGCAAACTTTATGAGATTGGAAAGATTGTTTTATTCACAACTTCACTGTACAACAGAGATCAATAAGTTTGGCAAATGATTAAAAAACGATGAAAAGCTCTGTGAAAATGTACAATATAACTGAAATTCAGATTTAAGTTCCACATGACGGTGGGAAATCTAGAATGGTCAAATCAAGTTTTTGAGAATGACTCTCCTGTTATCATGTATTGGATATGAGAGTAAATGTGCAATGAAAAATTTGGAGAGATAAGATAATTGAGCAAAAGAAAGTCATAGCAAATACGGAGTTGGTGTTAAAATAACACACCCTGACTTAGTTATGGATGTTTTTAGGGGCGTTCAATGAAGTTATGCTTGGCACATCTTCGGCAATTTTGTCGCACCTATTCTAGTCAATAACTTAACCAGAACTTATTGACTGCCTACCATTTGTCAAAAATTGGGTTAGATCTGGAGGCTAGAGAGAATAATAAGAAATTGTCCCTTGCACTCAGGAAATTTAACTTGATACAGGTTGTGAAGATAAACAGGATGGGTGCACCGTAGCTAAACTGGTGTCTATAAATGGGCATTTTTGTCTTGCCTATCTGTACCCATAAGTAAAAAGAGAATACTAAAACTTGCTTGTAATGAGATGGTGAGCCGCATAATCATCATTATGGTACAGTTTGAAGTTAAAGTAGTTTTTCAAATGGAGTTACATACCAACCAGGAGAAACAGGTAACGATAAAAATGAACTCAAATATCTTCGTGACTAAATTTAAAATGAATTGCTGCCGTGGTCATGGAAAACTTTAAAATCATTAATTGAGTAATTCGATTCTTTGATCTTGAGCATGCTAAACATATTCAAAGTATAAACTGGGAAATACAGTGTAAAATTTTTAATTTATAGGTTAGGCTAACAATCTTTCAATTTACTGGGTTTAAATGTCAAAATTTATGTTTATTAACCTAGTTGTGACTAAGAATAGACTTGCCTTGCTTTCAACTAAATTGTTTTTCAATGAACAGAAAAACTCAATCCTTAACAATAGCAATGACTCCTGACTTC
This sequence comes from Equus przewalskii, assembly GCF_037783145.1. Lineage (NCBI taxonomy): Eukaryota > Metazoa > Chordata > Mammalia > Perissodactyla > Equidae > Equus > Equus przewalskii. The sequence continues at coordinate 56,371,173 of NC_091849.1, forward strand.
CTCATTTGTAAATACACTGACAGGAAAATTGTTTCATCACCAAAGAATTACTAAACTATCGGACAGTAATTCTAGAAAATTTCAGATAAAAACAAAATAAACACACTTGACAGATGAAGCAAAAGGACAACTATGTCTGCTCATTAATACTAATTTCACTTAAAGAAAATGAAATTTTTCCTATGGGAAAATCAATGCTCACAGTCTTTAATCGAGACAAATAATTGATTACTTTACTTTTTTCCTATGATCTTCATTAAACGGGAAGTTTTCTAGATTAAAACCCATTTATATGTTAACTCTTTAAACTCCCGGCAACTAATAAATATTTGTGAATACACCTTAGAAATTATTTTTCTACATGGTATTGCACTTAAGCATTTTATTAGAACAAGTTTATAAGAATAGCTAACTGCAGGGCCAGAACTGAGTCAATAGTGCTACCAATGCCTTCAAATTTATTAAAAGAGAACAAAGAGCCTTTTATGCATGCAGAATAATACTCTCACATTTGACTTCCTGCTAGCATCTTCTTCTGTTTGATCCTGTCCTTACAAGCCTGTAATCATCAAGTTTCAGGCAGCCAATTCTTTAATGTGAAAATTGAAATAGGCTGAAAAGATTATTTCCCAAAGCAGGTAACACAGGATTGTGCCCTGCAGTGCTGTATGATATAATTCACAGAGAGTCGTATTGCCACTTAAATTGTGGACATATGGAATGGGATCAAAACAGGCCAGCAGGCGTTGCGGGATAGCTGCCAAGAAAGTCTTACAGAAAAGTGTTTCATTGTCACCTTCACTTCATGGAGATAAAAGCTTAACAAGGAGCAAGTGATTCATTCTGGTGACGATTACAGCAAGTAAGATGAGCTTCTGGAGGAAAGCTATAAAAAGAGTAGGCTGCAAGTTTTAAGTGACTCATTGCCAATTTGGAGACTTTCATCCCTCCTAAATTTCGTTAGTGATGACAACACTGTGAGAAATGTATTTGTGCACGAAGTCGTGGGTGGTTGAACACAGAACACGAGACACTCAATCTGCGTTAATATGGGCTGAGCAGCTCGTGGCCTTCAATGGGGATGCACCAGCCTGCTCATTTTTAATGACACTTGGATGTAGGGCACAGCCATGGAGACAGCGAAGGGCCACATACTGCCCACGCAGCAAAGTATTTCAGCAGCCATTTCCTTTAAAACAATTGGTTATATGCAAATATCAGTGTCTAGTCTCTTTATCTGATTTCTCTGGGACAGACTATTCAGCCCTTTGAAAACTCTTTTAAATATGAATCTAACAACTTTTTTCTTATTTAAGGAGAGGTTATGGATATGAATTTTGAATATGAAAGACAATTAAAAATGCTAAATGTGTATATGGCATACAAGAGTAGAAAAAAATTAATCTTTACTGTTCTAGGTAAAATGGTAGAGTGAAGAGGAATCACAGAGCTTCCCTTCCCCAATGCCAAAAAACGAGAAATAAGAAAAAAACAAGAATTCTAATAATGAACAAATGATTCATCAAGCACAAACTAGGAATGGTGAACAATCTCATACATACACTGTAATATGGTTTAGCCCGACTCCTCATCCTCCCCATCTCCCAGGAGCAGGACAGGAGGAGGTGATAATCTTGGCTTATCACTCAAGCCCTATTTGGAGAGAAACAAATTGAGTACTGAGTAATAATAATTATAATATTGGTGATTGCAAGAATGTCCTTGAAAACATAATGATCCTGAGTCTGAGCTTTAACCTCCTGGAATACAAATTAATCTCTTCAGGTCCTATGTAAACCCAGGTTCCAGTTTTACAGTAGAGATATTTCCAAAGCCATGGACCTCATCATCACTGGAAAGGTGATCACATAACTCCAGGGTTAACTTCAGAGCCTGTCTCATGGAGTAACCATTGACCTGTCAAGGTCATCTGTTTTATTGGTCTTTCTTTTTAGTTTGTTGGGTAAATGGTGTGAAATTTCATTCTGATTTTGTAGTCTCTTGCAGGCTACCTACATGCACGTACATTGATGAGTTTACTCAACAATAAATCAGTTTTCTTTCTTTCCATATTTGGATTGTGGAGTGATTGTTGACAGGATTTCTATTTCCGCAACTGATGAAATGGATAACTCTCACTAAGTACTTACTATATTGACACATTCAACTTTCTTATGAACAATGAGCAAATACTATTATTATTTCAATTTTACAGACGAAGAAACTAAGTTAGGAAAAGGTAAAAACAATTGCCCCAAATCATGTAGCTAAGGAATGTAGGACTAGAGATGAAAAAAATACTGCCATTTACTACCATAGCATTTTAGAAAATTTTTTTAAAACCCCACAAAACAAAAACTGGACCATACTTCAGAGCTGCCTCTCAATTGGGAAGGCAAAATGAAATTCTAGGGAAGAGCTCCAGAAGTAGATTACCTAAACAAGAAAGTGAAGTGACTTAAAAAACAAAATCCTAAAACAGCAGATTTTTCAGTAAATTATAAAAGACTGCTGAGATTTCTTGATACATTATTTTTGCTGTCAAGCTACCAAAATGTAGACAGAGCACAATACCCTATCCCCAATCCCTGGCTTAGATAAGAAGACAAATAAGACTAGAAAAAGTAAAAAGGCTGTCACTGGAATTTCGTCATCAGTGAATCAGACAAATAGAGGGATGAATCTTTCCCATGAAGTATGAGCAAGATGTAAAGAAACAGCACAGAAACCATGCATGCCAAAACAATCGGAGAAAAAATACAGTATGCAAAAGCCTGATCAAGAAACCAGTCCAGACATACCCCTCACCTCCCAAAGTGTCCTTCCTCCCTCTTTATTGTTATTTTTTTTGTATGGTGCTATGGCATGGACATTTGTGCTCCCCCTCAAATTCGTATGTTGAAGTCCTAACCTCCAAGGTGATGGCATTAGGAGGTAAAGCCATTGGGAGATAATTAGGTCATGAGAGTGAAGCCCTCATGAATGGGATTAGTGTCCATATAAAAGAGACCCCAGAGAGATCCCAAGCCCCTTGCACTATGTGGGGACACTGCGAGAAGTCAGTAGTCTGCAACCTGGAAGAGGCCCTTCACCAGAACCTGACCATGCAGTCACCCTGATCTTGGACTTCCAGCCTCCAGAACTGTAAGAAGTAAATTTCTGTTGTTTATAAGCTACTCAGTCTCTGATACTTTGTTATAGCAGCCTGAATGGACCAAGACATGTGGTAAAAATACCTAACATAAGATCTAACCTCTTAGAAAATTCTATGTATACAATGCAGTATTGTTAGCTACTGGCACTGTTCAGTGGTGACGGTTTCACAAGTCTATACTTATCCCCAAACTCATAGAGTTATATACATTAAATATGGACAGCTTGTCACATGTCAAAGACGTGGTATGTCTTTCTTTTACATGACAGAAATCAAATAGAAACTGCTTAGCTCATCGATGCACTCCTACAAAGATAATAAGTAAATTTAAATTGACAACACACACTGATTCTAGATAGTAAAATAGAGAATTTCTGGAATAAAAGAAATATGAGATAATTAAAGTGGATAAAGAAAAAAGAGGCAAAAATGATCCAACATAAGGATTGTTGTCTCTCTAAATTAGAGAACATAAAAAACAGATTAGAAAATCCAGAATCACATTAGATGACGAAAATTTCTCTAAAATAGAGAAAAAAATTGAAGGTTTGGATCAAAAAGTCCCTCTGCTAATATGGTGCTAATTGCGAATATAGTTAACCAATGCTAACTGCTATAATGCTAGTACAGGGAGAAAAAACTGAGACGTGTTCTCAACAAGTTATTGAATTTAATTTTTTTTTTTTAAGAAAACTTCATCTGTTCAGGCAGGAAAAAACAAGTCACATAAAAGATAGAAATTAATCAGTGTGGCTTCAGACTATATCAAAATTTAGTAACAAAAGGCGTTAAAATTACATCTACAAAATTCAGAAAGAAAACAATATACTTCAGGTTCTTTTTTTTAACCCCCAAACATAGTCCCTTGTGTATAGGTCCACAATGCCTTTTCTAAAACCTTTGAGAGCAGAAGTGTTTTGCAATTCAGAATTTGTTGGATTTTAGAAAGATTATATGACTTTAATACTGTTTCTTATGCAAGACTAGCCATGGGCTAACATCCCATAAATCACATATCACATGCATCAAAATTTCTTCAGAAACACTTATCGGTACTCACCTTCAGAAAATAAATATAGACTATAAATAGCCTCAGCCTGCCCTGGCAGTCTAGCGGTAAAGATCTGGCCTCTCACCACCAAGGCCCTGGCCAGTTTCCCCATCAGGGAACCACACCATCCATCTGTTGGTTGTCAAACTGTGGTGGCTGCCTGTTGCTGTGATGCTGAAAGCTCTGCTACTGGTATCTTAAATACCAGCATGGTCACCCACGGTGACAGGTTTCACCAGAACTTCCAGACTAAGACAGACTAAGAAGAAGGGCCTTACCACCCACTTCTGAAAAATGGGCCATGAAAACCCTGGGAATAGCAGGGGAGCATTATCTGATACAGCGCTGGAAGGTGAGACAATGGCGCAGAAAGACCAGGCAGGGTTCTGCTCTGCTGTCCACAAGGTTGCTAGGACCACACGAACAACGGCGATAAATAACCTTTCATCAGTTCGTGGCAGAAGCTGCTCCCAAGCAGTATTGTAGTATTGGTTTAAAATCACATGCGTGCACACACACACACACACACACACACACACCCCTTTCAATTTTCTAAGCCTTTGAATTTCAGAATTGTGGATAAAGGCAACAGATATATATCTCAACCCGATAATTCAAGATCCTGCAAACTGTTGTTTGAAAAATCATTGATGGCAAAATACAACCAATCAAAGATGAATTAAAATAAAGAATTCAAGAAAGAAAAAAGCAGCTATGGCAAAATGACTAAAGGGAGCATAAGATATGTTTGGATATAGAACTAAAATTATATAAATGAGAGCTGAAGTCAGAGGAAAGATTATAAAATTTCATAAACTTTAATAATATAAAAATTAAAATCATGTAACTATATAATTATTAGCTAGGGAAATCTCTTTGAGGAAGAAAGAAAGGAAGGAAGGGAAGAAGATAAAGAATGGAAATTGTCTTAGTCCATTTGGGCTGCAGTAACAGAATATCACAGACAGAGTGGGTGGTTTACAAACAACAGAAATTTCTCACAGTTCTGAAGTCTGGGAAACCCACGATGAAGGCACTGGCAAATTCACTGTCTGGTGAGAGCCAGTTTCCTAGTCCACAGACTACAGACTTTTCTCTGTGTCCTCAACTAGTGGAAGTGGGGGAGGTCTCTTTTTAAAAGGGCACTAATCCCATTCGTGAAGGCTTCACCCTCATGACTCCCAAAGGTCCCGCCTCCAAATACTGTGACGTTGGGAATTTGGTTTCAATGTACGAATTTTGGGAGGATACCTACACTCAGTCCATAGCAGAAACCAAAAAAGGTCATGGTAAAGGAAAATGAAATAAAATTGAAGAAATAAATGCAAACATATTTTCAATCAAAATGATGTGATTAAGCATATGTAAACATGTTAAGTGTCACTATTAAAGAGAAAGCTTCTCACATTGGCTTGGAAAAATATCCAGCTATGTGTTCTTACCAAGGCAAGCCATCTAACAAGACCAAACACTTCACACAAGTAATACACACCCACGGAGTAAGACCAACCATGTAGGATTAAGAAAAGATACACCAGGCATCAAATATTTAAAGCAAAAACTGAAAGAAACAAGACATCTTAAAATTCAAAAAGATAATCGAAAATTTAAAAATATTGTTTCCAGAAATCAATAGATTACGCGACAAAAATTGTTACAACTGAAATGTATAGGAATAGAGTTAGAGGAGTTGGAGATCACAGATAGGTATTTCTAACTACCTTATATTCCACAAACATAAAATACACATTCTTTTCAAACATAAGTGAACTATTAACTAAAAGTTACCACTCGGTAAGTCACAAGAAAATTTCCACAATTTCTAAAATGCAAAATTCACACCTTCCACAAACAATAAATGAGAAATACAATAAAAGGAAAATTAAAAAGAAAAACTTTATCCACTTGAAAAGTTAAAAGCTTTCTTTTAAATAGCTCTGTATGAAAGCAATCAAAATGGAAGTTAAAATATTTGAAATAAATTTTATGACTGCCCTACATATCAAAACCAACAGACACAGAGAAAAAAAGTCCTCAGTAGGAAAGTTAGAGCATCAATCTCTGCAAGAATGCAAGGGACATTTAAAACAATTGAACAATTTCTCACTCAACAAACTATAAAAATATCCGTAAAAGGAACACAAAGATAGTAAAATAAAAGTAGTGAAGAAAAATTAAGGCAGAAATTAATGAATCAGAAAGAATAATTTATTAGAGTTGATGACAAAATTGAAAGCTGGTCTTAATACTTACCAATAAATTAGTTGGCAAGGCTGATCAAGAAAAAAGAGAGAGCACAAACATACATTATTAGGAATGAGAAGAGCATAAATGCTTATAGAGAGGTTTTGTTTTGATTTATTTTTAATTATAGCAGATATGATATGGAACTTTACATCAGTAAACTTGAGAGTCTAAATGAAAAGAATAATTTCATAAAAATTGACTCAAATAAAGTAGAAACCCTGAACAATAACAGAGAAGAGAGTGAAAATGGTGTTGCCGTGTTACTATGAAAGAGAAGCATCGGCCTGAGTTGTTGAATGCGAGCATACCAGTCAGTGCTGCAGACATATGAACTGCTTCCCAGCAAGAAGGGGTGGAAGGTCCCCAGTCGGTTGTTGAAGGCCAGAATAGCTGTGGTTCCAAGAACAACACAAAAGCACAAGCTGGAGACGAACCTTATTTGGGAGCACAGAATGTTCTAATTGAATTGTCACAAAATATCAGCATATGTGATCTAGCTGTGCTGTGTGCATTGAAGGAAGGATACACCCTGACCTGCGGGTTTTATCTCAGAAAAGCAACAAGTTCTGAACATCGAAAGAGTTGTTAATGTAATTAACAAGACATACCAATAAAAGGAGAAAAACATTTCAGAAACACTGATAAAATTAAATTACATTTTTAAAAAAATAAGAACATTCACTAAGGACTGGCTGGGGAAAATGCTCTAACTTGATAAATGGTACCTGACAGAAACCTCAGCAGACATCAAAATTAATGATAAAACTGTAGAGTCTTTTCCATTGCATTCAGAAAGACTTTTTTATTGTTTGAACTTTTGTGATTTACTTTTAATTTTTAAAAAGTAAATCTTTAAAAATCTGATTCAAAAATTATCTCAGAGTAGAAATAATGAAAATATAATGATGTTAATATTGGTTGATTTTCTATTTGCTTAGTTAGACATGGCTAATTATCCCCCTGCTTATTAAAAAATATTCTGGTTAACTGTAAGAAATCACTTTTCACTATTAAAACAAACAGCATTGAATAATTCAATTTTGAAATAACCATATTAAATTTTATGTTTTAGAAAAGCACAAAATTGAAAATAAATGAGTTCAAATTTGTCAATTAATAACAGATAGTTTTCTGTACCCTTATGTGCTAATCCCTGGGAAAGAGAAGAAATTGGAGAATATGAAATATATGTGAAAACCTGAGGCATAGAGAGATCACATAGCATGCAGGGAGACATACAGCTGATAAATGCCGATGACACTATTGTCCTCAAAGCTGATGATTTCACGAAGTTAAGATTTGGTGCTTGTTACCAACTGTTTGTGTCCTTAAAGAAATCACTTAACCATTCTGTGCCAACTTGCTTAACTTATAAACAAAGTTTGGATTTATGGTTGCTAATTCCCCTAGGTATTTATTTGGAAAGTTAATTGCACAAGAAAAGACATTTTTACTGGTAGTTTTGTTCTGAAAACAGAGGAGTAGATGGATTTTTTTTTTCTAACTGAAATGAGAGTTAAGTTTTTCAGACCTAGAAGCAGGTCTGAAATGGACACACACGTGCAGAGTAAATTACAGCCATTTTAATGATCATGTGCTTTTGTTCCAAAGGATACATGGTAACAAATAAATTCGATATTTTTCATATTTTTATTTTTAGTATAAATACCATGAAACTCATTTATTTAAAGTATTTTCTAAATACTTTACTAAGAATGTCCTTCAACCCAGTAGTGAATTTCTTACACTTTTCTGGAGTTTATGTTACTTTTTTCCTCATCCAACTTGTTTCATCTTGGCTGGATGTTTTTAATAGTGAAAACCATCATAACTAATGTATAACTTCCTTCTTCTTAGTCCGAAGTAATTTTAGTGCTTATGAAGTATTTATCCTGGAGTTTGAAGGTTTACAATTTCTGGTCTAGAGAATATAACTTTTTAATGGGAACACAGAAACATAACGAGTCTTAGTCTCCTGGGCTCTGCGCCCACGCTGAAAACACAGTGTTATAAATTAATGTCCCTGCAAGCCTTTCATTGCATAAATGAGGATTTCTTTCTTTTCCATACATGAGAACTAAGATACTAGGTGAATGTTCTAGGCCTCATGAACGCCATGGGAGAAGGAGAGTGTCAGAGGAGTCTTCTAACTTGTCAACACTTGGCTCTGCTGAAGAATTCCTCTGATCCAGGTCACACCAGGAGAGGGCGTAGATAAGCCAGCTTCAGTTGCAGTGTCCAGGCAGCTAGAAGCTGTCTCCCACCAGCTCCATGGCCACTGCTCCATTTCCCTGACATAAAACCGGCTGGGTTGGGGAAAATCAGAATAATCCATTCAAGATGAATGCTAGCTCTCTTCACTTCTCTGTTCATGGTTTCATCGGCATCAACAATCTAATGCCCTTTTGATACAATTGCCATAGAATGTATTCAGTCTATTTTCTCCTGACCTAGGAGCTAAATTACTGAAAAGCTGGTGTATTAGAAACCTCATTAATTTTTTTCTTTATTAGTATTTTCTCCTTAAGAACTAACAACAGTTAAAATTCCTAATCTACAATTGATTGTTTCTTTCAGACGTAATTTTGTTCTCACTGGGTTCAAAACAGTTAAAAAGTAATTCCAACCCATTTGTCATTATTTCTTCCCATCACTGTTATGATTTCTCAGCAAGAAAAGGCAATTAAAGGCCAGAATGCTTTACAAGTACAGATTTGCTCTAGGTTTTCTTTTTACCTCCACGTGCAAAAAGAAATGACAGAACTTTCTAGGTAAGAGCGAAGAAATCAAGCTACTCTCCCAATAACTTTGTTCCTGTGGTCAGGAGGACTTAATATATCATCCTCATTCCACTTATGTGCTGCTACATTAGAAAGACAACGCCCCAAGATTTTAGATCCGAAATCAGCACTCTGCTACTAAGATATGTGTTGCCTTTGGAGCGCCATCTATTTTTAACTCCCATAGTAGTATTTCCGCACCTCGCAGAACGCTTCTGGGCTGCCTTCCTACACTGTCCAGCATGATATGTAATTTAGTCTTAACTGGCTAAAGTGAAATATAACTGAGAAGGTCAAGCTAGCATAAGATATTATATAATTAGCTCAAAAGTCTTCAAATATTCAGAATCTCCTCATTGTCTACAAACTTCAATATTTCTGTTAGGATTCAGTTGCACGGCACAGAAACCTCTCTATTTATCTTAAATTGATTTAAGAAAAGGAAGTAGATGCTTACAAAATGATTGCACAGGTCAGACGCAGGGCTTTCCAAAATGACCTTCAGAACAACACTAGCAAACTGGCTCACCAGGGGAGGCTGCCCATCAGGATGGTGGAGAATTTAGAGACACCCCCAGAATATACCACTCTAGCAATTATAGCTGTTCATGTCCTCTGCTGCTTGGCATCCATGAAGCCAGAGACCAGAAAGTTGGATATTATTGCAGAAAAAGCCCACAGTTCCAAATTTCACACAAATGCATCAAATTGGTGGTACAGAGAGCCACCTACAGCCCTAGGATTCATATCATATGACTTTTCTGAATTTCAATCTTAAACTGTGTTTCTATTCTACTGGTTAGACCTAGAACATTGTATACCTTGTAGCCTTAAATTGTAATCCTATTCTACTTTTGTCATCTTGTTTTAAGGGTTTGCTCCACTCTTTACAACAGAACATTATATATCTCAGTTCCACATCCCAAAAAGGAAGCACTAAAAGAAAAGTTACATTTTAATTTAAAAAATCACAGATATAAATCAAAACCTATGTTAAATATTTAATACTCTCTACCCAACATGAACAGTCTTCAATGAAATAATTTACGATGAAGTTTTGTCGTACACAGTTTCAGCAGTAGATGAAATGTATCTTGTAAACACAGTGAGAGTAAACCCATTCTCTCATGGCGTGGTGGTGGCCACATCAGCTCGTGCGGCCATAAGTCCTTAAAGTTGAAGATGAAGTTTATGCAGACTCATTGTTCTGGTGTCACAGTGGATTTTTGCTCAGCACGATGTAGAATGTGCAGTTTAGTCACCAAACTCTTGAGAACTGTATAAAGTCAACAAACAGAAAGGGATGCATAGTACCATCTACTGAGGAAGAAGATGGGAGGCCCTGGTTGTCAATCCTGAAATATTTAGAGTCTAGGTCCCCATGAGTTAAAGGAGGATTTGCTGATGTCGGTTAGGTTTTCACGCTGCTGTGCTGTACAGTTGAGCTACTGCAGGTCCTTGGTGAGGCAAACTGAGTTCCTTAGAAGGTTTCCTGATTATAATGCAAAATTTCCTAGCTCTGTGCCTTTCACTACCATTTTTCCCTTTCATCTGTCCAAAATCTACTTTTTCTTTAAGGGTCAAAGTCTTCTCTTCATTGCTATGTTAAGTTTTATCTCCTCTAGAAGATTTTTAACCTTTGGAAGCAAAATCTTCCCCTGGTAATCTTAGTCTCCCTCGCTTATAATTTTAGTACTGTGTCATGGACATAGAAACTCAGTAAGCATTTGAAAAAATACAGTAAGAGCAATTTTATAACATTACACCACTAATTTCTTTCACACATACTTTATGAGATGTGAACTTCACTATTAATAAACAAATGTAACTCGTAGGGAATTAATTTTCAAAGTTTCTTCAAGGTTTGGAACATTTTATTCAAGCCAAAAATGTACCTGTGACTCCTAGGCTCAGAAAGTTTTCTGACTTGACTCAGGTGGCATCCACATCATCCCAATGTGTACCCATCGCCACCACCCCAAACACACACAGAGTCCCTGATGGCACTCTCCTGGACCCTCTCAAAGTACAGATTGAAAATTGCTTCCTGAAGTGCATTCCTTTCCCGGGTGGGTGCGTGTGTGTGTATGTTTATGTGTAAATATTCTTGAAGGCACACCAACACCCAGAAGCATTATGGAATTATTACTTAACTAGATTCACAGAACACTATACAAAAAGATTCGAACCTAGGCATTTTACTTCCGTCTATTCTTACTATTTAAACTGTCTCAAAACTTTGGCAGGTGGAGATGGAGGGTAGACAGAAAGGAAGAGAAAAAGAAAAAGATGAAGGGAAGGAGAAAAAATAAATAAGTCTTGGGATTGTTGGATGGTAGAATGCTACTTTCCACATGAAATAAAGAAAAAGAATAGGAAGAAAGGAGATATGCTGCTGAGCGTCATCGCCTCCTCAAGGAAGCTTTCTGTCTCCCTAATCCAGTTCCCTGGACTAGGCTAATTACCTCTTTGTCTCTTTGGTAGTGTTCTAAATATTTCTATAGCTTAGACCATTAAATAGTTCATAGAAACTACATAATTAAATTCTCTTTTATGTCTATAGAGAACACGCCACACGAAGTGTAGACCATTATTTCCAGTCCCCATCATATTTAAAAGGCAGGCTGTGCCAGGTTTGACACCCCTTCTCTCATCTAAAGCATCATGTCTACTGGACTCTACTTACTGTCTGTAACAAAACCTTACTACAGGGAGATGTGATTGGGATCCAGTAAATAAGATAAAATACATGCGTAGTACTTAGACCACTAGATTGCACAGGTTCTTTTAGTTAGGAAAAATACTGTTGATTTTATGTTGCAGCCATGTAGTCAAATTTTATTTTTTGTATTTTTTATTCCAGTTACAGAATGCAATATTATATATAGTCACAGTATTCTTCACAAACTGCCTTAACTTGTGATATATTGGGGATATTCTCATCAGATTTCTCTTTTCTAAAAAATATGTATTTCAACAAATTGCAATTGCTCCTTTCTGAAACTTCATATTGGTTGAGGTTTGCAGAAAGAAGAGTTGAGGATAATCCTGTTTGCAGGATTTTACTGAAATATAATAATTGCTATTTACTATTGCTTTATTTGGCTGCAAAATGTACAAAACCAATAACTGTGGCACTGTATTGTTGCCAAGTAGAATTGGGTTATCAGGTGCTTACAGTACAGAATTTACAAATTGAAAGTGCCTTCTTTCCCATTTCCTCACCAACTACTGATTCATCATTTGACCTTGGAAAGTCAATTGACTTCCTCGTACATCAGTTCAGCTGGAGAATTCAGTAAAAATTAGAATTTTACTGATAGCTAGATGCTGCATCTCATCTGAATATATTACACAGTTTCCTTTTCTTTTGCTATGCAAAAACTTGACAATGACTAAAAACATCTCTGCTTCCCTAAGTATCCATTGTCTTATTATTAAAACATTTCTCACAACTAAATTGTAAAAAATTTAAATACCTATTGTATTTAAATTTAAATAATGATTTTATTAATTTGGAAGATTTATTTTTAACATAAACATCAGTGCATTCAAACAATTTATATAAAAATATTTTATGTTTATCTCATTGTATATATCTTATAGTTGTAAAATAAATGTGGCTATGCACACACACAGAAGAGGTGACTGAGCTGCAAATTTCTCCATGGCTATGATCTCTTATTCATTTCTATATTCCCTGAACCTAGATCAGCACCTGTGACCTAGCAGGTACTTAAATGTTTGTTGACTGAATCAATGGGGAAAATGTCCTGACTTATTACATCTGCAAATACGTAAATAATGTCATACTTGAATATGAAAAGGAAAGGCACATTAATTCGTGTAACAAGAAAGGTCTTCCATATGTATTCATACTGAAGGAGGATGGAGGAATGATAACGGAAGGAGAAGCAAGTGGAGGGAGAGGGTATAGCGAGAATACCTAGTGCTGAGCAGGAGGTATAGCGTACTTCTTACCCATTCCTCATTTTTCCATGTCAAGCAACATCTGCTAGAGTAACACTACTGATCTCTTCACTGATACCTTTATTTACCTTGGCCCACTGGGAGAAAATGTTAGTTACCTGACTGTTTATTGACGTCCATTGAACCATGTTTCTTACTTGGGTGAGACAGTAATCTAGTCAAACTCTGCAGAAACTGAGTAATTGTTTTCTTTGCTGCTCTCTCTTCCCAAGCCTCTGTGAGGTAACCATCCAGGAGACACATGTGTCTACAGACTCGTTTTTAGTCTCAGATGTATTATGCCAAAGAATCGCATACGAAGGGTAAAGGGGTGAGTGCCCTGGCGTGGGGAGGCTACAATAGAAAGCTGGCTTGGCCGCAGATCAGAGACTTTTCCTGTCAGCAGCCATGTCAATTAAAAACTCAATCAGTTGCAAACTTAGGAGTAGACATAGGTATGTTATTTATTACCCTCCTTCGCATTGGTTGTATATAGATGCGTCTACATGGCAGAAGAAAAGGAAAAACTGGAAGCAAATTATAACTAATTCTATGATATTTGATGGGACAGCCGATTCAAAATTTGTGAAACTCTTTTCTTCAACCTCAAGCCAGCACATTCTGTTGTATGCAAGAATTTTTAAAAGATCTAACTAATTTTCTATCAATGGATACCCATAAAATCAAACACTTTTAAAGCAAGAAAATACTTTAAAGTTTATCTAGTTAAAACCTTTGTTTCCAGGTAAAATGAAAATACTACAAAATAATAGTATAGCATATGGATAGCTAAGTACTAGTCCTAGAATTCATATCTAATGCATCTCAGTTGTGTTCCTTCCACTGTCTTTAAAAACTTCTTTAGTTCCACACAAACAAATGATATAGAGAAGAAGCTCAAATTGTACAAGTATTACCGTCTTATTCAGCTTAGGCTGCTGTAACAAAGTACCATAGACTGATGGCTTAAACCACAGACATTTATTTCTCACTGTTCTGGAGGCTGGAGAGTCCAAGATCAAGGTGCTGGCAGACTCCTCCTGGTTTGCACTGTAGACAACTGCCTTCTCATTGGCGTTTCTTTGGTGCATGCACGTGGAGAGAGAGAGAGATTTCTCTCTCTTCCTCTCCTAATAAGGGCACGTATCCCATCAAGGGGATTCCACTCTGAGAATTTATCTAAACCTAGTTACCTCCCAAAGGCCCCACCTCCTAACGGCATCGCCTTTGAGGTTAAGGCTTCAACATATGAATGTTGGGGGCTGGGGGACAGAAACATTCAGTCTGTAACAATTGCCAATTCAATTTTATATAATATTTACATATATGTACACACATGTACGTTACATAAATATACATGAAAAACTGCTTTCAATTGTCTTTATTGTTGATGTGTTGTGACTATATTCTTATAGACATCGGAGAATAAACGACCAAATAAAATTGCTCTATGTAGATAAGAGAATAAAGTCCTAAATGTCTATCTCTTGCCCTCTCTTTGAATTCTTCTCCCTGTTTTCCTTTTACACCTAGACTTTTTGAATAGATATTTTCACTCTGCCTTGTGGGCATCACACTTAAATTGTTCAATGAAATGAGTTGTACGTGAACGCTGCGTTGGAATCATGTAAACGTGCTTTTGTCGTTTCTATTTTATTGGCCCTCATGCAGCAGCACAACAAAAGAAGCTGGTTTCCTTTCGCTGTGTCTTCTGAAATACTGGTTCTTTTTGCAGTCATTAAATCTTTCACGACAGATATGACAGCTGTGCTGATTCAAATCTAAATTTCCTCAAATCTTGTATTCATATTTCGGTAGACACTCAGGATTCTTTTTCTACTTGCAAATTTACCTTATCATGTATTTGTCGTTCATGTTTTAAATTCTAAATTATATTTTACCTGCCAGGAAGGTCAAGTGATCCCTTAGGTGCACTGAGAGAGGGGCAGCATTATTTTCCTAAGTGTGGCTAATGCATTTCCACTTGAAATTAATTATTTAGAACTAAATCACGTACGTGCAAAATGAAATCGAAAATGACGTGATCAGTTCAATGTTTTGACCAAAACAATAACCCATTCCTTCACTTGCCAATCAAACTGCAGTGGTAATCAGTGTTCCTTGAGTTGGTCAGACTTTCCAGCCCCCCAGGTACTCATTAATCCAGATTCAATTAGACTTTACAGTTAAATTGAACATATCAGTCAATTTCTCTGAAAGATAGCAAAAGTATGGTTTCGTGCATGAGAGGAAGCAGACCAAATTAATTCAAAGCTGTGGCATTCAGTTTGGATGCCCTTTTTAGTTGGAATCAAAAAATTTAATTAGGATATCTAGCTGAGAGGCATCTTTCTCTCTACATAAAATAGTCTTTTTCAAATTTTCTGGTTAATTGTGCAATTTTCAATACCTCAATTTATTTGACACAAATGGGTTTAAACGAAAAAGTGTTTTTGAAACTCGAGTGATTTTTGTATGATTATTTTAAATATTCAGCAAGTAAATAACATACAAAATGTCACTTATACTGTTCCTGAGAAAGGACTAGGTAGGATCATTTTCTCCACTCCACCCTCTTCTCTCTGAATTCTGTGACTGTCGATTTGAGCAGTTAAGAAGTTGGGGGTCAGCTACAAGGCAGGATGGTATCGAGTCTGGTGGTACTGAAGTGTGGCATGCTCTCGAATGCTGCTGCTCTCTGTTCAAACTTCCACCGAATCTCCTAGGATCAACAAAATTTAAAACTGAGAATGGAAACTATGAAATCACTTTAAAAGGACAGAGGTTGAATGTAAACATATTCTTTTCCTATTTAAAGTGAGTGCTCTTGCTGAATCATAAAGTATTCCAAAATCTCTGCTCTTTTTTCCTGATAATTGAACTTTGTGATTTTTAGATTCATCACCTTCTGAACAGTTGAGCTCTTTCCATCACATTCCACGGCTCCTGATGGGGATTTGTTCTGATGAGCAATCATACGTTGTGTTCCACTGCTATAAACTTGATGTTTATTACTAGCCATTTAGAAGGTGCTGAAGATTAAAAATATTTATCTTAAAGTCTAAAAGTATATTTTCATTGTCTCCTTATCACAATCAAGATAGAAATCTCTGGACAGTAAAACTAAATGCCAAATTTTTAAACTTCTTTAGCCTAAAATTGATTTTACTCTAAGAACAGATTATCTCACAACTTTTGCAGGCTTTCTAAAAGTGACGTGCTGTTTTATAAGTGAAAAAACTTTCCTGTTGAAATGCGAGGCTTAAACTAAACTTGAATGGTATTAGAAGAAAAATCAGCTCCCATAAGAAAGGTCTCAGTCTGGGCCACTTTATAATTAAAAGCTGATCACAAGGGCCTGAGAACATGCTGAAGTTAAATTTGTAGTTATTTTCTTCAGCACTCCCTTATCTTGCTGTTCGACCCCTTCCTCCTTATGTTTTCTTTCCCTCTCGGTGTGTATTTACTTTGGCATGTGCCTTTCCCAGTGTATTCACTCTGCCTCAAAGGTCTAACACAGGTAAATTTGGAATTCACAAATCTCCCTCTATGCTCTAACTTCACTAGGCTGAAGATTGCACAAGCTTACTGTGCAAATTAGTTTTTGAAGTTACATTAAGTATACATGCTTCAAAGGAATTTCTTTACAAGTGAAAGTCTTTGGCAACTCTTGGACTCTAAAGGCATTGCATTTATTATTTAACATGCTCTTCTATCCAACCTTTATACTTCCAGGTTAATAGTAGAATTCATTATCCAAATAGAGGCCGCAGGTGTGGTGGGTCTCTCCTACAGGTGAGTCTTTCTTTGAGAAAAGATGAGCAGCAGGTGGGTTATATAAATTTCCTGTCATAAATGATTTGTGCTTGTAATTTGCTTTCAGAACTGGTTTCATTATTTTCTGTTATGTTGCTTTGTACATCTTTCCTGCAGTATATCGAATATATTCTGTTTAACTTTATTTTGTACGGCTTTACTTTCTTACTACTACTCGGTTCATTTACTGTCCCTTTACCTCATCACTTTTCCCAGGTATCCTCTAACTAACAGAGAATGTTTTTATTTATGCCTACAAAATTGATATCAGAAGTTATTTGGCTGCCAGACACATCTGAATAGTACACATGCACTAAAGACTTGAGTAGCTCAAGTAAGAAAATGTTATGTGTACTCAGGACTACTTCAGGTTAATTTCCCTATTTCCACCGAGTAGTCATTTTCATTTTTCCTCCCTCCAGTGATTTACTCATAATCTCATTGTTCTCAGATTAACAAGAGAAAAGGATACAGATTAATTTAATGTAAATTTTACGTGACATGGGATCCTTCATGAAGAAGTGAAGACCTGAAGAAATAATTAGACCTGAGTATTTCATGCTGGGTTTGATGAAGAGTGGACAGTCATGGAGGAATATGATAGGTGAAAGAATAGGAGGCAATTGTAGTGAATTGTGGACGCTTAGCAAGGCCTGTTGTTCAGATTCTTCTTGGGGTCCCTTTGTCTTGGGAGATAAGGACGCTCGTTTCCTCCAGGAGCGGGGCAGATAGGGAGGGCACCTCTTACATGAGGGTTTTATGACCTGTTTCAGGGAAGAAGAGTGAGAGGCAGAGGAGGTCAGAGTGGCCTTCCTGCTTCTGTCATTTTCTCAGACTCCTTCAGCTTAAAATATTCAATATGCCAAGGTGTCATATTTTGCGATACCATATCCTGACCTCATCATTTAAACCAGTCCATTAGGAGAAAGAGGCTCCTTTACTCTCACAGATTTCTTTTTAAAACCTGGGCATCCTTTGCAGAAGTCCATCCATTGACTTCCCCTCAGGTCTCATGGCCATGCTTGGTTTACATGCCCATTTTTAACCAATTGCTGGCTAGAGGAATGGCATTACCATAATGGGCCGTGACAATTCAGCATTCTCTTGTGATTTGGAGTGAGTACAGCACAAACCGGCCCAACATCTGAAAAAAAGAACACTCTATATGCGAGAAATATGAGGAAAATGGCATTTGGAAAGGCAACAAATAGTAACTTTTGCCATCGACTATAAGTTTCATAAAAGCAAATCTCATGCACTCCTTATCCAGTGCAGAATCTCAAAGGCTTAACACGGTGCCCGACATACAGTAGGTGCTCATCAAGTATTTGTGGAATGAATTTATGAATAATGCAAATACTAAAATTGATGAGATAATAATGTGTAGTCCTGGAAAGGCATAATAGGAGGATGTAACCCAGTCTCAAAGCAACTATAAGAATAGACCACACAGTCTTTGTCACGATGGTATGCAGCATCTGGATATTCTAGAACTTTATTTTGAAGTCACCAGTGACCTCCAGGTTGCTGAATCTAATCGTCAGTTCTCAGTTCTGTTCCTTAAATCATGAGCAGTATTTGACACTGCGATTATTTCCTCCTCTTCACATACTTTCTTCTTTTGACTGTCAGAGTATCACAGGCTCTTGGTTTTTTTATTTTTGTTTTTTTTTTGAAAGATTTTATTTTTCCTTTTTCTCCCAAAGCCCCCCAGTACATAGTTGTGTATTTTTAGTTGCGGGTCCTTCTAGTTGTGGCATGTGGGATGCTGCCTCAGCATGGCTTGATGAGCGGTGCCATGTCCGCACCCAGGATTTGAAGTAGTGAAACCCTGGGCCGCTGAGGCAGAGCGTGTGAACTTAACCACTCGGCCACAGGGCCATCCCCACACAGGCTCTTATTTTCTTTCTCTCTCCCAGGCTGTTCATTTCCAAGCTACTTTAATCATCCTCCTCTCTTTCATTTCTTGGAGTGCCCCAGGGCTCAGTCCTCATTCCTTTTCGCTTCTCTATTTACATTCATTCCCTCCATGCTGTCTCTTGACTTTATATATTATCCAGATGCTAAAGAATACCAAATAACAAAAATTTGCCCATGTGTTTCCATAATTTTCTTTCTTTCATTTTCTTTTTTTTTCCTTTCTAGTTCTTATTTATTTTTATTTTTTATAGACCAAGGTAGAAACAAACAAGAAAATGAAATAAAGTTGCTGCTGTGATTGCAGAATTAGTCACAGCAATCTTTGAAGAAACATGCCCACTGGGAGAAATGACACGATTCAATTCAACAAATATCAGTGTTGTGCCTATTATGTGAATGACACAGTGCTAAGAAGCCGAATGGGAATCAGTCCCACTCTCAAGATGCTTATAACAGAGCACAGAGAATGTCAGCACACAAATAACTAACTATGAAAGAAGGCAGGATAATCCCTTGCTCCTTTTCCTTAGCTGTAAACTTGTTCCTGTCTCCTCTGTCCCAAGAAAAAGCAAAACAAAACAAAAACAAACGACGAAAGCAGTTTTTTTTCTCAGAACTTCTTCCTTCCCTGCTTTAGAATGCCAAATCGTTGAAGGGATTTCTCATACTTTCTCTCTGCACTCCTTAATCCCCTCGTATCTGTATTATATCACCTCCTTTGTACTGAAGTTATTATCTTAAGGTTGAGCGAGCCCTGACCTCCTCGGGTCAAATCTCTTTCCCCTCAGGCCTCGTCTTCCTCAATCACGCTGCTGCGTTTAATGCTGTGAGCCAATCTCCCTTCCTAAATTCGATCACATTGTTCTTGGTTCTCTCTGTTCACCTCTCATCTCTTAGCTACAAAATGGGAGAATCTTGTCTTGACGTAAATGTACATGAAGGGATTTTATTTGACACAAAGCACACTAAGAATCAGCAATACGAAATATTTATGAAAAACCCAATGCAAGTTGCACACATACAAATACCAAAATGGAGAAGTAATAGATTCTTTGTAATCTGAAACTACATTCTGCCAAAACCAAGGTATTAGGCTGAATTATAAATTCCATGGTCAAGAGATATTAACCAGCTGAAATATGTTCCCAGGAAGGCACTCAAGTAAGACATTGAGGGCATCTGTAAAGCAACTCACACAGTGAATAGTTGATGATACAGGATGTACTTATCCTGAGCAAGAGCCATAGAAGGAAAGATAATTATTGACTTTAAACATTTGAAGACTATGTGTAAATGGTGGGATTAGGACAAGTGGGCAGAAATTTCAAGAGAGACCTTAAAGAATTCCTAACAATTTGAGTTATCTGTTATTGGAAATAATTGTCTTTAAGGCAATTAAAGCAGAAGCTAAATGACAATGCAAATGAAATGTTCCAAAAAGGATTCTTGCTTTGGATGGGAGCTTGGACTAGATTAAAAGCCTCTTCCAATGTAAAAATATTATGATTAATGAAATCATTAGAAGTATATCATTAGTTTAAGCTTTCAATTTATGACCTGGACATCTTTCAATTTACATTTCCACCCCAGTGTCTTGGACTTAGGGAGGAGATGATGAAAGCTAGTTGCACTATGAATGATTAATGAGTTCTGAGTCTGATGGGAAGTTTTGTATGAGAAACATCAGCACTCGACCTGGAAAGTATAAGATTTACGCAACAAAACTATTTTGGAGAAAATTTAGCAAAAGAGAAAGTGTTATGATGATAGAAATATTTTTCTGTGTATTTTTGGTTTAAAAACATATTTATATTAAATTTCTAATTAAAGTGTCTCATTCATGTTTTCAATGGAGAAATGACAGATCTAAAAGTTTTAAAACTCAGGGTCATCCCAGCGGCGTCGTGGTTAAGTTCGCACGTTCCGGTTTGGCAGCCGGAGGTTCGCTGGTTTGGATGCCAGTGCGGACCTACACACCGCTTGTCAGGCCATGCTGTGTCAGGCGTCCCACATATAAAGTAGAGGAAGATGGGCACAGATGTTAGCTCAGGGTGAATCTTCCTCAGCAAAAGGAGGAGGATTGGCAGCAGATGTTAGCTCAGGGCTAATCTTCCTCAAAAAAGAAATTTCAAACTCTATTAGCAGCTAACAGTTGTGTTATTATAAATTTGGCTTGACATTCCTTTCAAACTATAGTAAATTAGACAAACAAACAAACAAAAACACCCTCTCCCATCCACTTTAGAATAAAACCTTTTTCAGTACCTTGAACTGTTGAACATATATATATATATATACATATATACGTGGATATGGGTATGTATACATACATACACATGCATGCACATATCTGCTTTCATATGTATATTCATCATATATAAATTTCATATAGAAAATAATATATATGTGAATATAGATGACATATAAACTTTCTCTCTCCAATCAAAGAGTAAATTCCAACTTATCATTAATTTCTTTTGACCTCTTGCTACACTTGGCCTTTTTACTGGATATAGTCCTGAGTTTAAAGTTAACTTTCAGCAATAACTTATTGAGTTTAATAGATTTTTGTCAAGTATCTTACAGCATGAAGAATGCTAGGCATGAATTTTTCTTGTAGGATAATTTTAAATGTTTACTGCTTGTAGTGAGAGAAGAAGATAGGGCATTCAGGATACATTCTGTAATCAGGGCTGTTAATTCAGCAGTCTTAATGAATCAGATATATATGTAATCCATAAAATAATAGATTATGATGAAATAAATAAGAGTCAAATACTAATTAAGAAGTAAGTAACAACAATTTAGGGAAATCGAATTTCACAGTAGCAATTATTCCTGCAAAGAAGGATTCTCATCTTTAAGGAAACAAATGATTGTCATTAACTTGGTGTAGGTATCTATTAAACACTGGTACTGTCAAATGCTATATTTTAGGAATGGGAGGCTATCTTCCGTGTACAGATCTCCCTGCTTATATTAAGATGCTGTTCAACTTAGAAATGACAAATTATCAATGTTGTACAAGCCCTTCAAGGTCATGGTTCAATTTAAACATTCCTTAAGTCATGTTTATTTTTCCGACATATGTGTCAATGTTTGCTACCAAGCTGCAAATTAGTAGGAACAATTGATGGCTGGTGCTAGACACACACCGTTAAAACCAAAGTTGGGCTGAGTCGTTTTAAGGAAAATAAAGCATCGACAGTGGAAGAAAGGTAAGATTCTAAAAATGTAAACAAACTGTAGAATTCACACGGCTCTTCATAGATGCAAGTTATCTTCCTCTCCTGCCCCAGGGGCTAGTGCTGGAGTGCAAGTTCTTGAGACGGAGGTGGAGTGATTTGGATACTTAAATTTGACCCAGCGCCTAATATATTGCTTAGAACAGAGCATAGCATGCGGGAATCACTAAAATCTGATTGCCGAAGGTTTAAGTGGAGCACATTGTGTATTTTTCCTGAAATTAAGATATGTCTCTTTTTTTTTAGTCCACAGCTACAAAACACGTGAAAATATATACAATTCCACAGTAAAACTGGAGAGAAAGGTTTTCCATCATTAGTGCAGAACTGAACGAACCTCCTGTGATGCCAGAAAATCTTACAAGGAAGTCATGGAGCCTTCTCTCATGAGAGAGAATTTAAAGAACGTTGCCTTCCAGCATTCTCATTCTCCAAGCCACTGGAGAACAGCCCATGTAGTTTCAGTGATGTGGGATAAAATCCACGGTGTCTTTCCTCCCAGACATTTCACCTGAGAATCAAATATTTAGAATTCATGAAACCATTATCAAAAGCCCTTTAAGTCGTAGAGGCTTATATATTGGATTTTCCACAAATTATCATGTGATCAGTAGCACGTATTTTGAAAACAATAATAAATTTTATTTATTATATCTAAGAGTTGTGAATTTTGCCTTATAATGAGTTATATTTTAGTTGGAGAAATCTTCCATGAGACTTGGTTGTTAACTATTAGATATGTTTGTTGTGAGGAGTAAATGAGTTAATGTTATAAGGTACATAGCATCCATAGCATGGTGCCTGATGCATAATGCATATTCATAGAGCTACAATGACAGTGATCATGATAACAATAATCATCACCGTTATTTTTAGCTTGCTTTTTCCATTCCTATCTGAGCCTAACCAAGTCAATGAAGAGTGAGATAATTACTCATGTGTACACTGCAAACTGGTACAGTACTTTCTTCATTTCTCTCTTCCATAAACACTGTTTTTTCTTGTCTGTCTTTCACAGTTGTTTATTTTTAAATCCATAATGCAATAGATTGCTTTACACCCTCACACACCTGATTTCTTAAAATATCTTTTGACAGTCTTATAACTACTTCTTTCTCCAATATAGATTTACTTATCTTTGTTGAAAATACATTATCAAAGGGGCCGATGTGTTTTGTGCTCCACCCAGGGAATTTTCAAATAAGGCCTCTGTCTCTCTGCCACTTCATCCCTTGAGAATCAATGTCCTGAGAGAAGTTAAGGATGGAAATGTGTTGTAGAAATAATTGATAAGTATTCATTAAATTAAAAAATGGAAAACTAACGCTCTAGGCCACAGTGGAGAAATATGCAAGTTTGGGCATCTAAATGCTGGTATTGACACTTCTGCTATGTTACTGTGTTACTTACAAGTACGATGACTCAATCTGTATAAGCTTCAGTTTCATTATCAAAAAATGGGCATGACACCTATCTCATAGGACTTTTCTGAGGATTAAATTAACAAAATACATAAACCATCTGTATAATACCTCGAACGTCATAGCTGGTGAACAAGTCAGTTCCCTTTACTATCCTCCCCCAACTTTCCTCCAATAGTTTTCATCTCTAACCTTAGTGCTCTTGAGACTTCAGGTTCTTCCTAACAGTTTCCATGATATGCTTATTTGCTTTGTTACAGATAATATGCATACCCAGAAGCTTTTTTTTATTTTCTGCCTTTCTTGTACTCTAGTCCGGCATTCAAATATTTAATGGCTTTAGATTTCTTGACTTGGAATTGTTTCCACTTCTAGAATTCCAACAGCCAGAGATCAAGAAGGATGTAAATGCTTGAGAGGGAAGAGTTTTCAGTGATATCTACCAAATTTCATAGACACCAAGGCACAAATTTTTTAAGCTTTCAACTTGTTGAAATTGGACTATATCTTTGAATCCATGGCATCTTACAATGGAAGGTATTTTACCGTCACTGTTGGAAAGGCAACAATCTCATTAATTTTTCATTATTGGAGCATGCTCACTCATCAAGTACTCCAGCATCAAATCTTACCTATTGCATTACAACTTATAAAACTATCCAAGAAATGATAGTGAAGTCATCTGTTAACCCTTAGAAACCAAAGAGTGTTGAGGAAGGGATAAGAAAAATGGTGATTAGGATATTTATGAACACTACTTAAGCAGGGGTCGACAGAAGGTGAGCTCTACATGGTCAGAAATCCTGCTTTGAGCACACACTACTAACAAATTCAATTTTTTATGAAATTATTAAAGAACTGCTACATCTCCAATGCATTTGATAACAGAGCAGATCATATGGTGGGAAAAATCATAAACATTGTCTATGAATTGAAAATGACTTAGACTCTGAATGCCAAACCTTTAGTAATACTTTAAACAGTTTATTTGCTTATTTTTCCTTTCTATGTATGCACAAAAGTATATAATAAAATTTATGTTAAATTAAGATTAAAAGCTTCATATATATATAAAGCTCAATAAATACAAAATTTCTAAGTGAAAAGAAAGCATGTTTCATAGTTTAACAGAAGGGTGTTTATTCTTAAAAATGTTGCTTCTTACAATCTAGTCTGCCTTAAATTTAAAAATATATGGTATTCAATTTGCTCTCCTCAATATAAATGAAAGTTTTCTCATTATTTTTTGTGTTTGTTAGTTTTCATCACTCCTCTGTTTTCAGTACCCTGTATTCTACACTCTTAGCTACTTCTAAGCCAATTAATGAGCATATTTATTACAGTACATTCTAATTAGCTTTTGTTAGGTGGGTCTGCTCTCTCTCTCCTAAAATATTAAAAAATGTAGTTCAAGATCCCAAGCTATTCTGACTTTATACTTGATTACTCACCTGACTCTTTTGCAAATAAACATAATATCTAATCTGCTCTGTCACACTTCATCTCCATTTTTCTCTTCTTGACAGCTGGTTTCTATTTTAAATAATTATTCTCAGTGGAAGTGGCTTAAGATTAACTTACTCAGAAGGGCAATTTGAAAATACAGAAAAGCTACGAAGATCAGACATGCACGTGCTAGAATTTCTCATGATGGAAAATTAAAATTCAAGATGTGTCACCATGTTCATTTTCTTAGTTGTCTCAGGCTGCCATACAAAATGCCACAGATACTGGGTGGTATAAACAACAGAGATATATTTTCTCACAGTTCTGGAGGCTAGAAGTCCAAGATCAAGGACTTGGACTTGCCAGTACGTTTGGTTCCTGGTGAGAGCTCCCTCCTTAGGTGGCAAGTGGCCAACATTTTGCTGTGTCGTCACATGATCTTTCTGCAGTTCATGCACTTGAGGGGGGCAGGGTGAGATCTATTCCTCTTCCTATAAGGCCACTAATTCCATCATAAGTGCCCCACACTCACGACCTGATCTAACCTTAATTAACAGTCCTGAAAGCTCCATCTCCAAATACTGTCACATTGGGGGAGTAGGGCTTCAACACATGAGCTTTAAGGGGACACAAGCATTCAGACCATAGCACTCAGAGAAGAATGTTATATAGGTAGTAATACTTGAGAAAATCAGGAATCAGGACTCTTTTGAGCTTTTAGCAGAGTGGAGTAAATGATAAAAGTGGTTTCTAGGAAGATTATTTTTTAAATAAAGTACCTAATAAATCAGACAGGAGACTTGAAGTAAGAGATCCAGTTAGAAAAATATTTTCACAAGTTAGGCATAAGGTAATGAGGAATTCACATTGGGATGGTGACATCTCAGCACCCACACAACTATGACATCAGGTATCATTTGCTGAACACTTGCTACATGCAGGCACTTTAAAAAGTGCTATGAATGCATGATTTTATTTGATTTTTGACAATTCTGTGATTCAGGTACTATTATTCTTTCCATTTTTTAAATGAGGAACCAGGCTTAGAAAGATTGGTAACTCCTTGCTTTTCCATGGGGGAGAAAGACAAAGAGTCACATAAAAGAAGGCAACGTGTGGTCATTAGACAGGCAAGCTTGGGATGGAGACAAATTACCAGGAGATGCTAAGCTATGAACTACTTGGTTAGAAATGAAAACTGAATTCTTGAGTTTATTTGAGAGAAGAAAAACAGACAGAGAGCTTTGGGGTAAGGGAACGGGGGAAGCAGGGAAATATGAGAAAGCAGGATAAGGAGCCAAAAATGAGATTGGAAAGGCTTTCAAATTAGGTAGGAATGAACAAGCAATGTGTTATATATTGGGAATTTAAAAATAAGGAAAGTTTTAAAATGGTAGATGTATTTCCCTTTATATATCATAAAAATGTCAAGGAAGATAAAGACAAGGAAAATAGTTCAGAAAGGAGTTATTCATCATATAAATGTTTTCTTCTAATCTTGTTATTGAGGAGTGCATTTCAGTTAAAGAAAAGTTGCCTTCAAGTCGACTGGACTCTTTTGAAAAGTTGTTCTAAGTCAAGCCAAAGATATAAAAGAAGAAAAGATAGAAACTAAAAGGAAAGAAGAGAATGATGGAATAAGGCACAGTGACAGAAGGAGTGAAAGTATGTACAAAAGCGTGAAAGGAAGGAAGAAAGGCAGGCAGGAAGGGAGAGAGGGAGAGAGGGAGGGAGAGAGGGAGAGAAGGAGGCAGAAAGGGAGAGACGGAGGGATGAAGGAAGGAATTAAGAGAGACAGACTAATGAAAATGAGTAAAAAAACAACCCAGAGGGTGTTTGGGTACTCAGGCAAGTAAAATGTAAAAAGAAATCTCCAAAATAATTATATAAGTACAAATTCAGAAACAAATTATGAAAGAAGACAAAAAATTTGAAGAACTTTTAAAAAAACAGGTTAGTTTATCATTACTTATTTTATGGTAAAATACACACAACATAAAATTTTCTGTATCTTAACCGTTTGTAAGTCTACAGTCCAGCAGCATCAAGTACATCACAGAGTTGTGCCCCCATCACGGCTCTCCATCCACACAACTCTTCGTCCAGTCAAACTGAACCCATTAAAGGGTAACTCTCCACTTCCCCTATTCCTGCTTCCTTCAATTCTCTCTACTTACTATCAACTTTACTGTGAATCTTCTCATTACTTTTTTTTTACTCATAAATGTATTTTATTTTATTTTTTAAAAAAGAACCATAAAATCCAGTAATCCCACTTCTGAGTACATATACAAAGGAAATGAAATCATCTTTTCAAAGAGATATCTGTATCCCATGTTCATTGCAGCATTATTCACAACAGCCACGATATGGAAACAACCTAACAACCTAACTGTCCATTGGTGGATGAATGGATTAAAAAAATGTGGTGTACACACACACACACACACACACACACACGGAAATATTATTCAGCCTTAAAAAGGAAGGAAATCCTCCCATTTGCAACAACGTGGATGAACATATAGGGCATTATGCTAAGTGAAATAAGCCAGACATAGAAAGACAGATAATGCCTGATCTCACTCTTAAGTGGAATCTAAAAAATTAAAACTCACAGAATAAGAGAGTAAAATGGTGCTTCTCAGAGGCTGAGGGCAGAAGGAAAAGGAGAATGTTGGTCAAAGGGTACAAACTTTCAGTGCTAAGACGAGTAAGTTCTAGAGGTCTAATGTGCAGCTAGTAAAGATTGTATACTTGAAATTTACTTTAAACAATGTCATCTTCGGAGTACGTCTTTATATAAAGAAGTACTTTATCTAAAGCAGATACTTCCGAGACTGTTATCTTATAGTAAATAGAAAGGCAAGAAAGTAAATGATTCCTGCAACAAGTACACAGGTAGCGCTGTCTTGTCTTTTGGAGGCCTTGCTGACAGGGATCAGGCTTTCCATAGCAGCTGTGACTGAAGAGACTACTTTGTCAACAATAGGCATTTCACTCCACACCTTTAGGGAAATTGTAGCAACAGAAGATTCTTATCATTGTCCCTAGAGTTTTTGTTTTGAGATTCATGCTGCGTATTGCACTTCCCCGCCCCCACTGTCTGTCAGGGTAGTTCATGTTGTTTCGCGTACTGCAGCTTCTTCTTAAATTCCTTTTCTTCTTTGTTGATATTTTGCTATAGATGCCCACAGAACAAAAAGCTATCTGGACACCTCTTTGTCATTAATTATGAGCCCAACAAAACTTTTGTGTTCTCGAAAATTTCTGGATATCCTGCTCAGGGGCATTCCACCCTGTCCCTTTTCTAGGTAAGATATCTGGCCAGCCACTTCCTCAGAGTCCTTCTTTAAACCTGTGACAAGGCTGAGATCTGTGTGTATTATGGGAATGGCACTATCTTGACCTTGAGAAAGAGAAAGTGGCTGGCACTAGATTTATCATGGCTTATGTACTAAGTTCCCCAGATAATGAATATATTCAGTGGGACATTTCCAATTTCTTTCACACTTCCACGGTCAATCTTTGTTTTTGAATAAGCTGATTGATTGATTTGGACAAATTTACAATATTGTATCACAGAAAGAACTGTACTAGAAATCCCCGAATGCTTAAGTGTTGACTTAGCTGTTTGCAGAGCAGTCTGTACTATTTTAATATGCTTTAAATTGTTTGAAGTTTCCTCCTTAGTGTAAGCCTAAACTACCTCCATTTAACCACCTCTTACTCCTGTATGTGTGGAACAAAATGGAGCATTGACTGACAGCCCTTTAAACATTTGAAGACAACTACATGTCCTTGGAATCTTCTTTCTTGCAGCTAACTCCTTCCATTCGCCTCTCCATACCATACCCTAAAGGATTCCTTATTGTTGATGCGGGGTCGGTGAGCTGAGGAGTCGAAAGAAATATTTCTTGGACTCTCAAGGTCTGGCTGTAGTGCTCTTTTATTTAGAGGATAGTATAGAATAGCATGGGGACAGGACCCATGTGCAGTCAGAGCTGCTGCATGGGGACAGGACCCATGGGCAAGAGGAGCTGCTGCTGCAGACATGGGTTGAGAGTAGGGCTAAATTTAAGCCATAGGTATGTGAGTTATCTCTTTACAAGACAAAGGAAAGAATATGTAAAAAGAGTCGTTAAAATGATATCCTTGCCGGTAGGGTTTGGTTATTGGGTGGTCTTATAACTTTTAGATAAGAATCAAACCAGATTAAGCAAATGGCAGAAGCCACCACTTAAATATTATCTTCAGCTAAAGACAAAGGAGGATGTTGGTGTGGAGGGGTCGGTTACATGAGGTTGCTAGACAGTAAACACTTAAGTCCTTGCCTTCCCCATTAAGAGTTTCCAGAGATAAGGCCATCCTGCCTTCCTCCTGGTGCAGAGAGGGAGACAGCCCCCACAGATGGAGACTTCCTGCACAAATGCAAATGTCTCTCATCAAAGGGCAAGCAAATTCCACTTCTCAGAGCCTCCTTCTCATCTGCAGTTTTTAATAGTAACCAGGCTAAAATAATCCTCATCAATTGTCACTTCCTTGGCCCTTAGCATCCTCACCATCCCTTCCTGGACCAGTGTTTGTGAACCTTGGTTGTGCATTAGAATTACCGGGACCTTGTAAAAATCCCCTGCCCAGCCCCTACCCTGAATGAGAGAAATCAAAATCTCTGAGGGTGGAATCAAAGCATCAGCATTTTAAAACCTCACGGCTGATTGCAATGCACAGCCAAGGCTGAAAGCAGCTCTTCAAGACATGCTCTGGTTCGCAAATTTTGCTTTTAAAATTTGGCATTCTAAATTTCTATAACAACGTATGCTATGTGTTTCTACTCAAGAAAACTTAATCTGAATTGAGAAGTGAAAATTATATTTCTTTTAGTAAAATTCAAGTGGGGAAAAAAATGTTTGCTATAAGGGAATTCTTCCAAAAACTTGCTTTTTAAATTGTAACTTCGCTCCAGATTCTGTATTCATCCTTCTTTTCCCTCTCTAGCCACTCTCCCTGGGAGCTCTCACCTGCTCCCATGAATTTTCAGCTGCCTTCGACCAACAAACTTCTGAGATCTGAACTGTCATATCTAATCCAAACATGTATCATGTAAAACATAGTTTTCAAAACATAGTAAAATTGTGACTCTCATAAAAATATAAAAATGAGCCAATATTGTTACTGAAACCAAAGTGGATTCACCTCCTGGTGAGTTAAATCAGACTCTCCACCAGAATTAGTTGTCTCACAAAGTAAAGAATATTTGCAGCAAATAGGAGACCATGCAGAATCATTTCCAAAGTCGTGGTGTCCCCAACAAGGGGAAGCAGGGACCTTTTATTTCTGATGGGGAATGAATATTCAAAAGGGAGCGGTGGGTATTCATTTACGCAGGCTCAGATGGAAAACCTGCTTCCACACACACTGCACGTTATGGTTAGAAGGCCACAGCTCCTCCTGGAGAGAACTTAGCATTAAAGATAAGGCATAGCTCTTGTGGTGAGGCCTGATCTGGTTCAGGGAGGTTGGTGATTGCATCTCCTTAACATAACAAAAGAGAAAAGAACAATTAGGAAAAACAGTTAAATGCTTCCAAACCCAATCTTGAATTCCTTGGGGCAATTAGTCGTTAACAAGGTCAAAGATTTTATTTCCCTGATGAGTGAACTGGAATTGGCAGACATCATATATATTATACCAGTTCACAAAAATAAAAAATAATTATAGAGGATAAAGATATATTGAAATAAATGTGCAAATAAAGGTGAAATAGCTCAAGACAGGGCTAGAATCATCACCTCAAGCATGTGCTTCACATAGATAGTGCATGGTATTTCATTGGTGCACACGCTTTTCCTGACAAGTGGAGTAGCCACTTTTAAAGAAGTGAACTCATCATTGCCTCTCTTCTCTAAATCCTTTGCCAACACTCCTTTCAAAGACAGGCACTGCATCTTATCTTACATTCTATCTCCTGTGCATAGCATGCGTAGCATAGTACTTGTTACACAGTGAGTGTTCAAAAATGTGGAACATACAAGTAAATAGAAAATGTACTCTGAAATCACTAACCTACACGTCCAGTAATGTATAGCCATATTCCACTTTCTCTTTCTTAACCTGTTCTTGTCCATATAAAATATATAAAATGAATATACGTTTACACCCCCTCAAAATTAATGATAACTGCTTGTTTGGATAAGCAAGTGGCTTTTTCTTACACTTATTAAAAGGAAAGCCGATAGTTTGATACAAAACAGGAACGAGAGAGCAGGGTTTGACTGGAAGCAGTTTAAGGTTCAAATTCTATATAGCGGAATTTTCTGGGTATTTCACAGATGCTCAATAAATCC
This sequence comes from Equus przewalskii, assembly GCF_037783145.1. Taxonomy (NCBI): domain Eukaryota; kingdom Metazoa; phylum Chordata; class Mammalia; order Perissodactyla; family Equidae; genus Equus; species Equus przewalskii. The sequence continues at coordinate 56,402,569 of NC_091849.1, forward strand.
TTGCTTTTTCGATTGATTAAATTTTGAAACGTCCAAGGCCGTGTTAATCCCATACCTACAGTTACAGCAACAATGCAAAGATTAAGAAATCAAAAGTGTTATCAGCCTGGTGATTTACAGAGGACCCTATAACCCATTTGTCATTTAGAAGAGAGAGAGGCTTTTAAGTGTTTTAGAGATTAACACTCTGAGGCATATTCCTCTTGATCTAAGCTGTAGACTTCTGTTCTCCTACTTGCTATCTTCAGATGGATCTTCCAGGCGATGTAATTATCCACACTTTAGACTTTGCGTATCTGCTACCATTTGTGTTACTTTTGTAGTACAGTGTGATAATCTTTTATTAGAGCTACAGAGATAATAACCTCTATTTTAAGTGACACTAATAAATAAACCAAGTTCCAGTTTATTCCAAAAAATATAAATACACCTATTTTTTCTTATAGATATAAAAATATAAAACCAAATGCAAGCTGAAAAACAACTTTTTTAAACACAGGCAATATTTTTAATTCTAAGAGTTATAGGTCCCAACACTTAATATATGTCTCTATGTTGAGAAAGTATTTAATTCCTGTAATCACACAAATGACTTATAATTAAAAGTATCAGGATTTTAATATACTAATGAACTAGAGAAATCTAGGGCCTCGTGAATAGACTACAGAAAAAATTATATAATAAACTCTATTTCAATTATTAAAATTAATTAATTAACATTTTATATAGGCTGTATGGAGTAATGCCTTTGCAAGCTAATGTAAAAGCAATCAAGTCTCAATCACCCACCGGTTTGAGTTCATTTACACCATTTTATACACTTTAAAATTAAATTTGTAAAGTAACCATCCAGTAGTTTATCACTTGATCGTGTTCCAATCCTTTGAACATCCTGCATATTTCAGCGTTGTGAAGGCAGAGATTTCGAATGCCAAGCCCACTGTTGTACACTCAGTGTCCAGCAATGAGTTTAACATATGGCAACAGCTCAATAGAGATTTGCTGTGGTTCGTTTCACAGATTTTATCAAGGTCCTTGGCGGCAGGACTTACGCTACTTTGCATACAGAACCTGCCTTACAAACTGCAATCTGTATAGTAAATACTATATAAATACTTCTGGTGCTTAATTAACTCACTAATATTGGGATATTTGCTATTATGCCCTGTTGGACACAAAACAACACTAGTGAACATTCTGTTGTCTTCCGTAGGACATCCAAAAATATTCAGTATTCTCATGGAGTGTATAGAAACTTGCACTGTAAGACCTCGTCAAAATCTGAATAAATGGCATGAAACTCAATTTAAAGGATTAAAGGCAAAGTGTTTGACCTTCTGGTTCAAGGGAGTTAAATTATTCTGAAGCCATATCACTAAGTTATCCCTATAGCAAAATATTCCATTACTTCAAAGGGTTGTTTACACTTGTCAACGGCTAAGAAAGGCAAGCATGACTAAAGACCAGAAGTTAAAAATACGTGCTAAAAGTTTAAAATGTCATCACACTGAATGAAAAAATGAGAATTCATGATTGTTAATATTAAATCGCAATTACTCTTTTTGCTTTTAAATTGTGGAATAACCGAAAACCTTCAGGAGTTAACGTTTTTGCTCATCTACCATCACTCCCATGTTCAGAACACTTGATGAAAAATTGCTGCTGTGGAATATCGGGACTGTTCATTGTTTTTTTTATGATGTTGTCTGCTATTCCCCGTAGTATATTTGCACCAAAATTTAAAAATTTTGTTGGAATAGCTGGAGCCATAAACATTTTTCACACTTTACAAAAGGAATGCTCTAACATCTTGCACTTTGACTATAAAATATTTAAGATAAAAACAAATAAATTTTCAGAAGATCTGAATTATCTATTGTGAAGGAATCATTATGTGAGAGTATCAGTCACAAATATTCAAGAATATTCAAGAAGGAAGTATTTAATAAGTACATTTTTGCTTCTTCCTAAGCAAAGGTTTGAATATGTATGTATAAGAAAATGTTTGTACAATGCGAATTTAACATTTATTTTAGTTTTCTGATTATACTTATAAACACTTGAAAGTCAATGATAAATTCAGCTACTATATTTTCAAATGTTTATTTCATATTCTGTTTAAACAACCATAAAAATAATACAGTCTTTTGAGGGCTAAATTCCTTGGAGTGAATCAAGAGGCATGGAAAAATGAATATCATCGTATCAAAGTGAATATTTAAAAATAAAGTAAAAATTAAACATGCTCACAAACCCCAAATCTTTAAGGCGTATTTTAGATTGTACGACTTTCAAACTTAGGAGTAGCTTCTTTTTAATATTCTAAGAAAGCATTTCTATGATGATGAAAAATAACAGTAGATAATGTAATTACCCATGATATGAATGTACCTACACATATGCACACACACACGCACACGCGCGCACACACACACACTCTCTCTCACATGTAGCAGAATCTCTCATTGAATTCTTTCTATTAAAGGCAAAATAATTCAATGAAAGATTCTACTAATCTAGAAAGAAATATTTGATATCACCCATCTTCACTCCTAAAATAGTTCCCTTTGAAGGAATTAAAGAAAACTGTTGTAACGTTATGATCATAACATATCTTTGTTTCCATGACGTCAAATCAAGTTAGAATATATTAAATATTATTAAGGAAAACGAAACTCATGTATACTTTTACTTTTAACATGACCTGAAAATTTTTTGGATTGTGCGGATTTTTTTTATGAGAATGATCCATTTGAATGGATAGGACTTTAGCAAAATTTGATTTGCTGTTCCAAAAGAGCCAAGTCTGGAAGTAATCTAAATATTTATTTTTCTGCACTGCCAAGCAAAGGAAGGCAGGCACAATTGGAGCTATTGGTAAAACCACGTGCCCTGGATGTTTTTGTCAGCTGTGGCTTAAAGCAAAGAAATTAAATCGTGACAATGCCTTTCTGAAATAACGTTTACTCTGGGCTCAGTAATAATGTTTTCCCTTCTTTTGAAGTAGGTCAGTTAGCAGCCATAGCATTTTTACTCGGCATGTAACTTGATAAAAATATTCACTTTCCCGAGATAGCCAGATCCTGGTTTTCATTCATTCTGAGAACTTTCATTCTATCAAAAAAAATTCTTATTTGACAGTATCCTTTTACAAAGTGCAATGTTGATCAAAAAAGCTGAAATCTGACAGGCAAAATTTAGATCCAAAAGAAAATATGAATGCTTTATGCACAGGGCAATGCTTGGAAACATGTGGTTTTGTTGACTTGATTTAGAAAAAGCACTATCTGATATTTTGCCCCACTACATTGGTATCAGATTCTGCTAATAATCTACATGTAGCCTTCTCCATCATTCCAATAGTCATCAAAAACATCAGATCCAGCAATTTGACTTACCGTCTTTTAAGTGATTTTCAATATATGGGAGATAAATTTAATAGCCCTTTCAATAGGACAGATTTTTTTTGCCTTCCAGAGGATAAAACTAGAAGCTCTTCATAACTATTTGAGCACAGGTTTCACATTTTTGGAAGGCAAAGTAAACACAACTCCGAGAATGGTATGATTAAGAGCAGTTATTCACAACATGCTTGAATTTGTGTGTATTTTTGGTCATAAACTGAGCAATAGCTTTTGATTTAAGGTTAAGAACTCATTATTATAGTTGATGCTAAAAATATTTAGTCAAGCTGCTACTCCAGAAGACAAAATTGGAGATTCTCAACTATGAAATAATTCCAAACCTAAAGCAGTGCATCTGCAGAATGGAGAGAAATATGAAAAATAAATAAATAAGTAAAACTTATATTTTATCCCCAAACAAGTATCTTTGAAGGTATATGGAGATCTAGAAGTCTCCTTTTAAAAAAAATAGACTTAACTAATTCAGGCAACTATAAATGTAGAGAAAAAAATGTAGCAAACACCATAAACTTACCACCAAGTATAAGAAACAAGGCGTTACAAGGACAGATAAGAGCATATGGGTATTTCAACATGATCGTTTCTGCTCCCTTCTGGGAGGTCAGCCACTACCTTGAAGCTGAGTTTCTCAATTTCTAGTGTTTCTTTATGTTTCATTAATAAGTGTACAGCATTACTAATCATAGAGAATATCATCTCTCAAGTTATTGATCTTTATATGTGATGTCATCCTCTCTCTATTCCATTGCAATTGCTCATAATTATTTTGGAGAGATTTCTTCATGTTTGGAGGTATACTTCTAGTTCATTAAGTTTTCATAGCTGAGTCGTATCCCATTGTATTAGTGTTCTACAATTTATTTATTAATTTTCCTTTTGATGACATTTAAATTATATATCAGTTAGGAGAGGGTAAGTTTATGTTGCAATAGGAAAGAACCCCAAAATATCAGAAACAAATTTATTTCTTGCTCAGGCAGTCTGCTATAGTTTAAGAAGAGGTTCACTTCCATGGACTAGTTAGGGATCCAGGTGATAAAGTCTTTTCATGATGATGAAAACCATGCTCATCATGGTGTGGGGAGAGAAACAAGAATGATTGTACAATGCACTTCCATTCCAAGTTTGCTGGCCGGAACCCATCATGTGGTTCAGCTCAGAACAGTAGTTTGCATAAACCACAAAAGGAAAAGAGAACCAGGTTTTGAGGAGTAGTAGTAATGCTTCTAGTTTTTACCAGTGCAGACCCTGCTGATGTCTTCTTGGCATTCACGTGAAAGAAAACTTGGGAGTGAAATTACTGGGCCCAAGGAATACCACCTCTTCAGCTTTCTTAAGTAATAGTCAAATTGCATTTTCAAAGAATTCTACTGCACTCCCACCACAAGAGAGCAAGAGTTCCTGATTCTCACAGTGCTTGCCAATACTAGGTGCCATGTCTTCATGTCTTCCCCTTCATGCCCCCACACCTCGATCTGATTGGTATGAAGATCATTTTGTTGTGATTTTAATTCACATCTGCCTGATTGCTGGTAAGGCTGAGTATCTTTTTAGGGTTTTTTGGTTACTCAATTTGTCCTCTATGAATTACCTATTCCTATCTTTTGCCCACTTGTTTTGATTGAGGTGTTTGTCTCTTCTTATTAATTTGTAGAAGCTCTTTGTGTATGATGATTTCATGCATGATAAATATAGTCTCCAAATCTGTGGATTATAATTTTAATTTTTATCATGCTTTTAGACATACAAGAGTTCTTTTCCTTATTCGAATGCAATCAAATTGTCAATCTTTTCCTTTACAATTGGTACTTTTTAAAAACAATCCTTACCCCAACATTATAAAGGCATTTATCTCTCTTCTAAAAATTGTAACATTCTGCTTTTCAATTTTAGTTAATTCTCACGTAATTCTTTCTTATGTTATTTATGGAGTAAATGAATTCTTTAAAATATAGGTAATGAGTTGTTCCAAGATCATTTACTGACTTGTACATTCTTTTCTTCTGATCTAAACGTCACTCTTGCCATATACAAGATTCTGCATCTATAGAGGAAATTTTCTTGATTCTCTATTTAATTAGTTGATCAATATGTCTATCCCTAGGGCTAATATACAACTGTCTATAGCTTTATAGTGAATCTTGATATCTAGTAGGAGAAATATCCTCATTTCATTCTTTTAATTTAAAAAAATTTGGTAGTTTTTGGTCCTTTACTCTTCCATGCAAATGTCAGAATCACCTTAACAATGCCTGTGAAAACTATGTCAGAATTTCAATAGAGTTGCATTAAACATTTAAGTAATTTAGGAGGAAGTTGATTATTTTATGATATTGAGTCAAAACGAACATAGTTTATCTGTTCATTTATTTAGAATTTTGTAAATATCTAGTAAAAAATAACATAATTGTCTCCATTAAAGTAATACACATATTTTGTTAGGCTTATTCATAGATAGCTCTCATTTCTTTGTTTTTGCTGCTATCATAAATGATGTATATTTTAAAATCCCATATATTTTACAAACAAGAATTACATATTTAATAATTTTGTGGTTACATAAGAATGCAATTGATTATTATATATTAGAATATAAAATTAATTCCAAAGGTATGCTTGCATTTTCTTTTACGTTTCCTATATAGAGAATTGCATCATCTGGAAATAATGATAGCTTTACTTTTTCCTTGTATATTTTACTAATTTTTCCTGTGCTACTGTACTTACTAGGACATTCTGGAATAATATTGCCTGTAATCAAGGATAACAAATATCTTTATTTTCATATTTTAAACAATACTTCTAACATTTTGCCATTAATGATAACATTTCATAAGTGTTTAGTAGCTAGCCTTCGAATGAGTTAATATCCTGCAATATGTTGAGGGTCTTTCCTTTGCTTTTATTGATTATTATTATTTATTTCTTTTGTGAGGAAAATTGGTCCTGAACTAACATCTGTTGCCAATCTTCTTCTTTTTGCTTGAGGAAGACTGTCGATGAGCTAACATCTGTGCCAATCTTCCTCTATTTTATGTGGCATACAGCCACACCGTGGCTTGATGAGCAGTGTGTAGGTCTGTACCTGGGATCTGAACCTGCGAACCCGGGCTGCCAAAGCAGAGCATTCCAAAGTAACTGCTACACCACCAAGGCTAGCTCCCTCCTTTGCTTTTATTTTTAATTAGCAATAGATTTTATCATGAACAGTTATTGATTTTGTCAAATAGTATTTTTTATATTTATTTATGTGACCAGAGAGTTTTAAAAAAAATTCTTCTTTCCTCTCATTTAATCCTTTTGTTTCTGGGGTTATCCCCACTCTTATTCTCCCACCACAGTGACTGTATGAGAGGTTTTACATCTATAAGTGAAATTAGTCAACAATTTTTTATTCTTATCCTGTCCTTGTCTGATTTAGGTTCAGCAGTTATTCCAGACGCATAAAAATAGTTGGGGAATTTTATCTGCTTCTCTATTCTCTGACAGAGTTTCCGTAAGGTAAGACTGGAATTATCTGCACCCTAATGTTTAAAGAGCACATCTCTAAAATCTGGGCTGTTATTATCTAGTAATTTATATCACCTTCACTATTTTGTCTACAAAAGTAAGCATTATTATTTTTACAGATTGTACCAACATGGCCATCTAATATAATCTAATATAACTCTTAAGACAGTCTTACTGACTGATTTTTGAATTCTTATATTTCTTGAATAGTTTACAAATATGGCAGAGTGTTAGATTCATAATAATGAAACGTTTTCTAAGAAAATAAGAAAAAGATGAAAACTTATGGTAAAATGAACAAGCAATGCACAAAATAAACACAAATAAGAAAACACATATGGCAAAAACCTCTCTAAATTGAGATTTCTCTTTCTTAGAAAAGGTTAAATAATGGTAATAGTACTGACGAATGTACAAATGACCACTTTCATATACAATGGGTGGCAGTGTAAACTGGTACCATCCTATTTATTGTAGTTAGTGATAAGCTTTTGAATATATCTAAGATCTTAGAGGAATGACAGTTATCACTATAATGAAGATTGAGTATTATTATCAACATTCTGTCTTTGTTATCCCCCTAATACCTATTCTAGTGTCTTGGAATGGAGAGGATCTCAGATTTGTTATTCCCTAACAAATGAATAATTGTATCTGAATTCCTAAAGTCTACTAGCATTTCACATATGGAAAAATTATATTTGTACTCCTATGCTTCTAATTAAGTCATAAATATTCAGCATCTTAAATTATTTCATTTAAATATAATGTAAACCAAAAATTGACTTGTGACTTTCTCCATGAATGATAAGTTATAACATCAACTGAATTCAAGTGTAGATGTGATGGATGATTGGTCATTTGTCCCATAGTCTATGATAACCTTTACCTTTTTCCTTTTCCTATATAGTTAAAACCAAAATGACCTGTAGTCCCTCCCATATCTTTCTGGAAAGTTAACCTCATGAATGTTTCCCCAACTTGCTAAAAACAGTGATTTGCCCCTGCTTAAGGAAGCGTGGTGCCTACTCTAAATATCTTGTTATTAAGGACAGAACTTTATGGTCAATTAGCTTAGCTCAATGAAAAATATAGATTTATTTGGAGAAGCTACAACAAGAAAATTTGAAAAAGAGCTTACCATCAAATTTTTTTCACTTGATCTGATGAGACAAATCAAGCCCAGGATGGTGATTTAATGGTGCAGTCAGCAACGTGTCAAACCTAATTGATGGGTCCCTTCAGAGTCTGGCAGGCAACTTGATCACCAAAGTCTCAGACAAAATTTTCCCCGAGACCCTCAGCCTAACCAGACCCAAAGAGATTCTTTTAGTCAATTGTCTGTTGGTTTGTCCTTGAAGCACCATGATTGTTTTGTTCAGCCCCTCTGCTTTGAATTGAATAGCACACAGCGACCTCGAGATGTTATTTATGATAGAGAACCACACTTACCTTTCAAAATGTCAAATGTGTAGTCAGGTGGCAAAAAGTGATTTCTCTGTGGAGACTTAAGTGCGAAAGTAATAAATGTAATTTTCACAAAACACCAGTTTTAATAGCTACCAATGTGTTATAAACACAATGAAATTTACAATTGGTACTGAGTCAGCACTCAATTACCTTTTCTCCTTAACTGTAACCTCCTTGGGTGCAGACTTGCTGTAGAGAAGGCAGCGTGGACATGACCAGTCACACATCAGCCATCAGCTGACTTTCATTGTAATTCAAAGGTGAATCAAATGACACAGTCCCCCCAAATAACAGTTTTTTCTTATCATCTGTACATTTTGGAAAGTTTTACTAAGAGTTTAACAAAGTTCAAGGACATTTGTGCAATTTATCATACACTTCCGGCTCTGCCTCTAAGGGCCTTCACTCATGGAAGGGTAGCAGAGAGGGAATGTAGATCGTGGTGACTGAGATGCTACAGGAAATGATGTGTGGTTCATCTAAGGGCTTGCTACTCAGGGGCCGGCCCGGTGGCACAGTGGTTAGGTGTGCACGTTCCACTTTGGTGGCCCAGGTTTCACTGGTTCGGATCCCGGGTGGGACATGGCACTGCTTGTCAAGCCATGTGTGGTAGGTGTCCCACATATAAAGTAGAGGAAGGTGGGCATGGATGTTAGCTCAGGGCCAGTCTTCCTCAGCAAAAAGAGGAGGATTGGCAGTAGTTAGTTCAGGGCTAATCTTCTTAAAAAAATAAATTAAAAAAAATAATAATAAAGGCTTGCTACTCAAAGTACGGTCCATGGATCAGCTGCAGAGGCATCACTCGAGAGCTTGTTATAAATGCAGCTTCTTAGGCCCGCTCCAAAAGTACCGATTTAGAATCTTCTTTTAATATGACCCCTAAGTGAATTGTATGAACATTAACGTTGGAGAAACACTAACTTAAAAGATTAGTGGATTTGAACATAGGAGACCAATGGCTGCTTTATTTATTAGCTACACAACTAGCGCCAATCTCTTAACCTTTCTGAGCCTCAGCTTCCCTTTCAATTCAATAATTAATACTTTATCTGTGATGATGCTCGAATGGAGTTGTTACGAAGATCAAGTCATGACACATGGCAAGGTATCTGACAACCTTAGAAAAGGTTATCAGCCATTGTTTTCATATTAATTTTTCTAACAAGGAGCTCTCTTTTCACCAGTTCAGAAATATTGACATTTTCCATTATCTTTTAAGTTAAATACTTTTTTCCTATGATAATATAGTAAAGCTTTTTCTCTAATACTCACCTATATCTGCTTCATCTTTGCTGCCAGGCACATGGAAAGATTTTATTTCACTGCTCCTGATCTCTTGTGCTGGGCAGGGCCATGTGACCAATCTGGCCAGTGGTCCTGGGCTAAAGTGTCACTTTTACAGGAGAACATTTATTTGCCAATGTAAGACTCTGTATCAGTCTCTTGTCTCTTCAGCCTGGTCCTTCTAGATGGTGGAGTTTCCATCAGTCTGAGTCGCTGAGTCTGGAAGATGTGGGCGGGGTCTCCTGTTGGCATGCGATGAACATAGATCATGAAGGAAAAAATAACTATTTCTTACTTCAAGCCACTGAGGTTTTGGAGTGGGTTGTTAATACACCAGAACCAAGTCTGTCTTGACTGAGGACACACCTACTTTGCAGTGCTAACCTTCCAGGCTGCAGGTTGGTTTCAGATACTTTGATGGAACTATAAGTCTTCTAGTCACAAAATACATACCCTAGAAAAACAAAAAAGATGCTGTGAAGGTTCTGTCTGATACATTTTGATGGCCACTTAGTCTTTCTGATTCAGCCTTGCCTCTTCAATGTGTCCTACAGAGCTTACCCAAGCCAATCTTCCTTAAAGACTCTGGAATCTGAGATTTCTCTAGTCCTATTTCTGACTACATAGTCTAGCTCAGTATTGCAGACACATCTCATGCGTTCTTTCGTATTTCAAGGCAGACATTGATAATTGATGAAAGTAAGTTTTCCTGAAGAGCCAAGACATACACTTATAATCATTTTTAACTCTGAAATTTTGAAAGCCTCTAATAATCCATCAGAGTAGACCAGAAAGATGAAATAAATTTACTGTCATTTAAGTCCTTCAGCTTAATGTCCTAAATACATACTCCCTAAAATCTGGTCTCACTCTTTTAATTCTAATTTGCACTTCTGACAACTCCTTAAAAAATAACCTTTTCTCAAACCAGAACAACCTCCACACTTTTTTCCAATGGGTAAAATACAATAATGTGAGGTGTGATTGAAAACTTTTCCTTCCCTAGAGTTTATTGAGTATATTCTGTGGGGACCTGGATTTGGCCACCCCAAGATATGTCTCTTTGGCATGATGATTATTTGAGGCTAGTTACTTTGCAGACAGGAAAGCAACTGAAAAGTAGAATTTACTTACCCTTTGTAAGAGACATTTACATTGTAAAGGAACTCTCCATCTGTAAAGATATCTCCCTCTGTACCAGGAAGAAAGGAGATGACCTTGTCTCTAGAAACTCTTAATCAATGGGAAAGGCAAGGACTTAAATCTGCATTTGTTTATTGTGCTTCTCTGGTAACCGCCTGTAACTGATTTCCCTCCCCCTCCCAACCTTGGCATTTCTTTAAGGATTAAGCACCTTTCCTTAGGCTACGAACTGATTGCTGCACTCACCTGGGACCACCCAGCTCAAGACAATAGACTTGCCTCCTGCTATGCCCTCCAAGATAGCAGACTACTACCTGCTGTGTTCATCAAGCTCTGTGCCGACAGGGCAATCTTGTGACTATTGTGGGAGGGATATTTCAATCATATGTGAAACACCCTGTTTGGGGGTATATAACCACTCTGTGCACCCCACTTCTTCGGTGCTCTTTCTTCCTTCAGGAAGAAAGGCCCTGGGCCATGGTCCTCATAAAGCTTTGTTTAATTTTCTCTTGCTATTCTGTCTCATGTGAATTTAATTCGTTCTCCAGCCAGACAGACCCACATTTGGTAGAGGAAATGTCTTCCTCCCCTACAATTCCAATGCAGATAGCAATCTCTTGAAAACTAATTTGCAAAACTACCCAGATCTTGTCATGAGACACTTGTGTTCCCAGGTATGAAAAACCTAGCTAATGTGTCCATCCTTACCAATGAGAAATATGAGAAAGGGTAGAATGGACAAAACAGCTAAATTTCTCATAGATCACTAAACTCATCAGAGAACCTAAAATACGAGATCAGCATGACTCTGAGGATGCGAGATTGTGGTTCTGCACTTGTTCCATTAAAGGAATAAAAGAAACAGAAATAATATTAAGAATAATTACAACAATAATAGCTATTATGTATTGAGTACTTAGTATTGACAAGTACTTTGAGAAAGACTTTCCCTGCATTTAGTTTTCCCACATCCCTTTAACATAGGTTTTCTTATTATTCTTATTTATAGATGGGGAAACTGAAACTCAGAGAGTTTAATAAACTTGCCCAAGGTCACACAGCTAATGGATTTGGAAATAGCGCTTTCCATCTCCAGATCTTCATGCCTCACCCCTTCTCTAGACTGGCTAGTGAGACAGCAGTGGTCTTGCTCTTCGGAGAAATGTGGGGAAAAATCAATAACTGAGGAAGAGTTGTACCTCAGCTCTAGTTCCAACTCCAGTTTCAAGTATCCATTTGACCTTGGATAGGACCACTAATCTGCTTTCACGGCCAAGAGCCAGTAGCTGTTGCATGATTCACCGCCTTTTCAAAACAGATACTCTACTGAAGAGCAGCTTGTGAACTACATTTCTGTGCCTGTAATCATGTTGTATGTTAAAAATGCTCCTCGTTGATTGAATCTCTGAACACATTTCTTTTCGAAAACAAACCATCCTTTTTTCAAGGAAGCAACAACTTGCTATTCATCTGGTTTTTTATCTGCAATTTTCAGATATGGATATTTCTCAACAGCCAGTCTTTAGAAGAACTGGATTTCTCATTTCTCTCAACTGGTTATATTTTTTAAATCTCGTAAAAACTATTTCCAAGTAGTTCATCTGTTGTTTAATGTTAAGTTCCAATCAGTTAAGAAGTTTTCCAAGGTCCAATTTTCCATATCTGTGCATCCATGCAGTTGAGATCCCTGAAGAAGATACTGAAGGGGCTTTGAAAGTGACACAACGATTACAACCAAGGAGTTCTGAGCCATTGTTTACTGAAGACATTAGAAGTATGATTCATTCTTGGCAGCAGACAAAATCTATTATTATCATAATTTTTCACAGTGATTTTTGTGATATGCCAACGTAAATGCAGAAAGTAACTAATATATTGAGAAAGCATTGATTTGGTTATCAAAATATGCCAGCTACAATTTACATTCACCAGTTTATATGACTTTGAGTTACTCCTTTAGCTTCTCCGAGGTATCATTTTCTCTATAAAACTTCCCTGACAAGCACTTGAGATTGTTGTAGGAGACAATGAGATCAGGAATCTGAAAGAGGTTTATATACTGTAAATTGTTATAAAAAGCAAAGGTTTGTTCTTATCTTGGATGCTGGTTTTCTTTTTAATATGTTTTGTTAAATCTGCAAAGAATAAAGTGCGTGTATCTTCTCAATCTTATTTCAACCCAGGAGTGTTGTGTTTTGTCGCTGTTATTTTTGGAACATGAAGCTTATATTCCTAACTGAATTTCTCCTGCACAATTCTAAGGCCGAGCCTGTAGATGCTGTTACCTAAGATTTAATGGCTGGTTGAAGCCCAGTATGACCTGTGGAGCCTCCGTGGTTCCAAAGTTTGGCATTACTTCTCTGGGCTTCAGAGCTACTCGTACATTTGTGCATAGCTATGTGTAAAAGGTCCAGTTTAAAGAAAAAAAAAAGTAGTTGTTTTATCAATGAGTAATTGTTTCATCAATGAAAAATATCTAGATTAAGGTCTGTTAAATACTTGCTTATTTCCCCGTTATGAACACAGTATTCGTTGCACATCTTTTGCCTGTTTCTGCTATAACATCTGCTGAGTCTATAATGTCTACTGAGACCCAAAGAGAAAACAGGGAGTATGCGTGTGTGCACATATGTGTGTAAAGTGATTAGGAATAAGAAGAGGTGATAAGATTACAGTAGTCCCCCCTTAGCTGCAGTTTCACTTTCTGTAGTTTCAGTTACCCGTGCTCAACTGCAGTCCAAAAACATTAAATGGAAAATTCTAGAAATAAACAATTTTTAAGTTTTAAGTTGTGGGCTGTTCTGAGTGAAATCTCCTGCCGTCCCACACCATCTGGCCTGAGACGTGACTCATCTTGTCCAGCTTATCCACTGCCTGCCATTAGTCACGTAGTAGCTGGCTTGGTTATCAGATCCACTGTCAGCCATCGCAGTGGCACTGCTTGTGTTCAAGTCACCCTTATTTTACATAATGATGGCCCCAAAGCTCAAGAGTAGTGATGCCGGCAATTTGGAGATGCCGAAGAGATGCCATAACGTGCTTCCTTTAAGCGAAAAGGTGAAAGTTCTCCACTTAAGAAAAGGAAAAAAATTGTATGTTGATGTTGCTAACATCTATGCTAAAAGTGAATCTTCTATCTGTGATATTGTGAAGAAGGAAAAAGAAATTCGTGCTAGTTTTGCTGTTTCACCTCAAATATGTATGTACAGGAAAAAACATAGTATCTATTAAGGTTCAGTACTAGCCAGGGTTTTAGGCATCCACTGGGGGTCTTGGAACATCTACCCCGGGGAAAAGGGGGCACGACTGGACTAACTTTGGACATGCTTGATGCAAATCTTTTCAATGGTGGCTAGTGAGTAGTTATCCACATGGAGCTCTATCATTACAATCAAATGTATACAAATATAATTAATTGTATTTTTCTATGATAAATGGTTGGTAAACTGTTGTGAAGTAGCTCAATACAATGAACATTATAAAGGTCTGAGTTTCCTTTGATCCTTCATTTTTTAGTATGTGACAATTTTAAGGACGATAATATTTTGGTGAGAAATGACTACCTTCCTTACTGATAGCGTAGCAATATTTTGAAGCCTCATAATTAGTTTCATTTGATCCTTTAGCATCCAAACCGTGGGATAGAGTCCAAAACAGAGAAATATCATCCCTAATTTCATTCCTCAGAGACAATTTCAATAGTTTTATTTTCTTTTTGTCCGTAGTAAACAAACTTCTAACATCAGAGCTATTTCAGAAAGTAATTATTTAAAACTACTTTACATTAATATGTATTTCATTACTGAGAGTATATGGAAATGACTAGATAAGAGAAGACGTTTTTTCAGGTAACTCATAATTAACAATATGTGATATTGGGAGCTGCTAATTTTAAAAAGTGACAGAGTTTTCTAGCAAAATTTATTCTACTTTATTAAAATGTACTCAATAAGATTTCCAAACCAAAATCAACTCTAGCAATCCATTTATAAAATAACATTTACAATTTTAATTAAAAAATTAATTTTCCAGGATAGCAGGCTGAAATTAGATGTTACAATATTTATGCTGACTTTTTTTTGCTAGTTCACTCATCTAAATAATTAAACTTTTTGCCGTTTATAAGCCCAAATAATGTATTATAGATCTTCTAACAGCAAAGCAGAGCCCCAGAAGGGTGATTTCTAAAGATTCTTTTCTAAAATTGCTGTATATTCTCAGACTGCCTCATTGTTTTTAATAATTTAAATCTTACTTTAGTATTTGAAAGTTATTTAACATTTTTTATTGAATTATACCATAGTTACAGAAGAGTAAACAAGCCATAAGTGAACAGTTCCATCAGTTTCCACAAAGTCAAGTCACCAACGTTGTAAATTCATGGATAGAATGTTACAAGCCACAACATCAGCCTTTGTGTTCCCTCTCAATTAAAATTTAAATTATTGCAAAACTTCTAATAACTTAGAATGGTGTACAGTTGTGTAACTTTTTTTTTTGCTTTTTGGTGAGGAAGATTCACCTGAGTTAACATCTGTTGCAAATCTTCCTCTTTGTGTAGTGAGCCGCCACCACAACACGGCCACTGACAGACGAGTGGTGTAGGTCTGCAACCAGGAACCAAACCCAGGCCACCAAAGCACAGTGTGCTTTGAATACGCAAGAATACTTATGCAGTAAGTATTCTTCTTTGTTAAGCTTCTTTCACTTATCATTATTTTTGTGAGACTACTCTATGTGGTTATATCTAGTTCATTCTTTTTTCATTGTTTTATATAGAATACCATCATATGAATAGTCTGTATCCATTTATCTAATTTATTTATCCACTTATTTATCTTTTGATATATATTTGGGTTTTTTTAAACAATGCTGCTACTAGGATTCTATTTCATGAATTTCAATTGTGTGTACCTAGGAAATGAATTGCACAGATATATTCAATTATATGAGATGCTGCCAAACAGCTTCCCAAAGGGATTGACGATAATTTACACTTCCTAGAGCATCTAGTAAATTCTTTATTGTTACAACATTGCTAACACTTAGTATTAACAGTCCAGTCTTTTACATCTTCTCTTTTGTGCCAACGTCATAGCATGCACTTCCACAAATCTAGATGGTATCACCCACTACACACCTAGGCTTATGGTACTAATCTTACGGGACCACCATTGTATATGCAGTCTGTCATCGACTGAAACGTTGTTACGTGGCACATGATTGTATTGGAAAGATTTCTTAATACATTCTGGATATATGCTCATTTTCAGGTGTAAGTGTTCTAAATATCTTTTCTAACTCTTTGCCTTGCCTTTTCGCTTTCTTAATGGTGTCTCTACGGAAAGAAAGTTCTTAATTTTAAAACAGTTCAATGTACCAATCTTTTCCCAAATTTCAGTTATCACTTATCATATTTTGTTTAAGCAATATTTGCCTACCCCAAGGTAACATAGGATTTCTTCTATGTTATCTACAAGTTTTATCCATACGAAATTGATTGTTCTAAAGCAGGAGTCAGATTTATTTCCACATCTATATCCATTTTACCTAGCACAAGTTATTGAAAAGATCTTTCTCAACTTCTCCGCAATGACACCTTTTCTATAAATCAAGTGTGCATATCATTCTGGGTCAGTTTATGGACTCTATTCTAAGTTATATTTCTCTATTTTCATGAAAGACATGGACCTCTATTTCTTTTTTTTTTTTTTTTTTTGTAATATTCTTGTTGGGGTTTGTTATCATGACTTCTGCTGGCTCATAAAATGAGTTAGGAAGTGTTCTTTCTCTGTCTAGTAATATCCAGAAAAATGTGTGTGTGTGTGTGTGTCTGTTATTTTCTCCTAAACTGTTTGGAAAAATTCAGCAATGAAGACAACTATAACAAGGTGGTTCTTCGTGGAAAAGCTTTAAATTGTAGATTCAATTTTTTTTTACTAAATATAGAAAAATTATTTAGATCTTCCATTTTTCTTCTTGATAAATAGTATTTTTTCAGGATATTTTCCTCTAGGATATTTATATTTCACACGTTATTTAACATTTATTGCCATAAAATTGTTCACTGGTATTAAAAAGTTTGTCAAAATTTATGAACAATGTAAAGTTTTTAGGATCTAAATTGATATCATCTTTTCCATTCTTGAACTAATTGTGTCTTCTCTCCTTTTTTGTCCTCACCAAATTGATAAAGCAAAACTTTATTAGTTTTATTGGTTCTTTCAAAAATCCAAATGCATTTGTTTCAATTGCTTTATTGTATGTTTGATCAATTTAACTACTTTTAGCTATTATCTTTGACACATCTTTTTCTTTCTTTCTAATATATGCCTTTGAATGCAGTTAATTTTCCTCAAAGTCCTGATTTAGCTTCATCCTACAAGTTTTGATATGCTGGTTGCATATTATGATGATGTTAAAATTATTTTTTGATCTCTGTTGTGATTTTTTTGACCTGTTGGATTCTCAGAAGTATATTGCTTAATTTCTATATATATGAAGATTTTCTAGTTACAGTCTAGCCTCATTATTCATGGATTCTGTATTTGAAAATTTGCCTACTCACTAAAATTTATTTGTAACTCTAAAATCCATACCCTGTCACTTTACTGGTCACTGGTGGGCTTGCACAGGGTGTGAAAAACTCGACTAAACTGATGTGTATTTTCCCAGCTAAGGTTGAACAAGGCAACACACTGCCTTCTTGTTTCCGCTTTCATATAGAAATGCCCAGAGGATGGACGGGGTAAGGCGTAAGGAAGGATAGGGCAAGAAGCTCTGGTTCTGGGGCCAGCTGGACAGGGACTGAATCCCGACTCAGGCCCCTGTTAGTGGGGCAGTCCCAGGCAGTCACTTAACATTTCTCAACCTTGTTTTCTCTTTTGAAACATAAAGAAGATAGAATCCACCAGAATGAGTATTTTTAGCATTTAAGAGTATAATTGATGTGAGAGATGTATATATTTCCCCTAGGAGCAAAGGTTCTGTATTCACTTATTCAGTGTTCAGTTCACAGACTATAACTGCGGCAAGTAAGGAGAACTGATCTGTTTCTTTTTCTTAAAGAAATTTCTAATTTAACTGACTCATGTTCTTAATTCTTTTCACTCCGTTGAGGCTAGTTTTATGGCCCCGTATGTGTCACCCTCGGCAAACATTTCAAGTGCACAGTTGTTGGTTCGGTGATACGTGTGATTGATTGGATCATATTCCCCCAAATTCATCGATTGAAATCCCGTATCTCTTCACTCCGTTGGTAGCCCCCTGATGCCTTCATGCTGGTTTTTTCACATTGTTTAGCTTTTCTAGTTGTTATCAGTAGTAGAGTTCGTCTTAAACTAGTCCACTGTTGCTGGAGGCAGAACTCTTACTTTGGTTTGGTATTCTTATAACTTTACCTAATGTGTCTGGACTGCTATATTTCTACATAATTTTTCAAAACAGAATGAAAGAAATGTATTTCCTCCCCATGCTTATGACTGAATCTAAGTTTACACCATGAAACTGATTGGCTTGGCTGTTATTAAGTCCAGAACTCTGAAAGAACTTTTTTTTTCTTTTTCTTTTGGTTAATGTATCAACCAGGATAGACAAGGTTGGTTACACTACGGAAACAAACAAATCCCAAACTTAGTGACTTAAAACAAAAGTTCTTTTTCAATTACTCACAATTCGTGTGTCTCAGGTTGGGGGGGACTCAGATTTCCTTGATCTTATCAAAGATTCAGATCGATCTGGAACATCTCCAGTCATAGTAAATGATAGAAAAAGACATAGCAAAGAAAGTTTTTGCTCCTAAAGTGTTTCACCTGAAGATGACACATGAATCTTGAGTTTACATTCCACTGATCAGGTCAAATGACATGGCTGGGCCTCACTTCAAGGAGGCAGAGACATTGAATCTTAGTGTGTGCCTGGAAAGAGACACAGAATATCTCTGAACAGCACTAATGGCTAATACAACCAGTTTTGCAAGTGGCCAATGACCACCGTTACCTAGTAACTGAAAGACTGTACAGTTCTCGAGGATGGAAAACTGTTCTTAATTGTATATATAGTCTCTAACATAGTTGTGTTAGTTTTTCATTGCTGACATAACGAATTTCCACAGACTTGATGGCTTCAGACAATGCAAACTTATTATTTTACAGTTCTAAAGGGGAGAAGTCTAGCACAGGCTCCACTGAGTCAGAATCAAGGTGTCGGCAGAATGTGTTCCTTCCTGGAAGCACTAGGGGGAATCTATATCTTGTTCGTTTGAGGTGTTGGCAAGAATAAGTTCTTTGTGGTTGCAAGACTGAGGCCTCTGGCTTCTGGCTGGCTGTAAACTGAGGGCCACTCCCAGCTTCTAGAAGCTATCACAGTCCTTGGCTCACGGTCCCCTTCTTTCATCTTCAAGGCCAACAAAGGTAGAGACTCTCTGTCTCTCTCTCTCTGTAGACATAAATATGTATACATGTATATAATTTATATATAGTATATAATTATACATATAAAGTTTTAATTTAAGGATACTAAAGGAGAATTTTAAAAAATGGTATCTGTACTTTGTCAGTCTCAGTCAGCTAAGTGAGGGCCATGTTGGCCTACATATGGAGAAATACAACCATAGACAAGAACTTCATTTTTTTCCTTTGTTACTGATTAATCCTGATCCTTTAAAGGATAAATTAAACTAATATTTTATGAAGCATAAAATAGAATGGTCTATTTTAGTGAACGCAAGAAAGAGCTTCAACAATATGCTATTTTACATGATTCAAGGAGTTTTGCTGAATACTCAACTCAAATATTTAGGAATAACTTCTATATAGGGTGAAAATGGTAACATACACTTCTAAGGCATAATGTAGTTTTCAAATAAGTATCATCCATATTATTCCATCATGTTTTCACAGTTGTTCTGTGATATAGGAAGGGCGGCAGTAATTAACCCAATTTTACAAATGAGGAAAGTGAGGCTTAGGAGTGATGAGTGCTATACCCACAGTTTTAGAGAGAGTTGTAGCAAAGCAAGAACTCCCTCAATATAGGTCTCCTTCTACTGCCTTTGTTTTTCTTAGAACTTTTTGGAAGACATTTTCCTAGACCTTAGATGCTAATGCATAGCCTGACACTTCTCCCAAAGGTTCTGTGGCTTAGACCTTTCTTTCAGAGAATCACCCAACTATACAGAAATAACAGAAGATGCTTACACAGTTATTCTCCCTACCTCATGCAAAGGAGTGGTTGATTGGCACGTGGTCAATGACAACGTAGTAAAAGATCTCAGAATCCACTCTGTAGAGGTGTGTTCTGCTTTGCTGTTTACTAGCTGTACAATTGTGAGCAAAAAATAATCACTCTGAAAAATAAATGTATTAATATCTTATCTGATTTATAGTTTTATGACTGTCAGAATACCTATGTGGAAGTGAGTTTTTATAACCAGAAATAAGGTGCAGTGTGAAGCCCTTGAATATGGCATAGCTGAAGGTATTTTTGTGTGCTCTTTCCATTCATAAAATTAAATCTTTGATTTGAGGATAAATCACTTCATAGAATATATGATATCACCGTGGTGGATAACTCTACCAACATTCTATCAGTTCTAGACATTTCACATTTTACATGGCTGATTATGTTAAAAGTGAGCAAAGAATCTCCCTTTGATTAGAGGGAAATCTTCTGCACTATGGTGACATACTAGATTCCGTGGGTTATCAAAACATATGGCCATCTCAGGAAGCCTTGCCAGCAGTAGAAGAGGCCAAATGTTTGCCCTCTTCCTCTGGAGTGTAGTGGTTGTGTGTAAATCCGGTCATACCACTCTTCCCAGCATGCGTGTACCGGACTTTATCTTAGCTTGAGCTTTTAACATACATTATAGCCTTTTAATTAGCCATCTGTTGTGTGGGTTTTGAAGCTTTATTTCATATGTCATAGACCAGACACTATGAAACCAACATCATTCATATTGTGTCAGAACTCAAGATCTAGGAAACTATTTTCGTCGTCTTCTTTTCATTTTAATTCATCTCATTTTATTTCTTTTCAGAGCAACTAAAATTTAGGTCATTCTCATCAACATCAAATCATTTCTTTAAATTAATATGGTCATATCTATCATTTTCTTTTTCTTTTAGGTTTGTACTTTGAGCAATATTTTTTTTTTTTTGATATTTCAGTTGTACATTATTGTTAGTCATGTTGTGCCCACCCCCCACCCCCGCTTTTCCCTGGTAACCACCAATTAGTTCTCCTTGTCTATATGTTAACTTCCACCTATGAGTGGAGTCATATAGAGTTCATCTTTCTCTGTCTGGCTTATTTCACTTAACATAATACCCTTGAGGTCCATCCATGTTGATGCGAATGGAACAATTTTGTCCTTTTTATGGCTGAGTAGTATTCCATTGTGTATACATACCATATCTTCTTTATCCAATCATCAGTTTCTGGGCATTTAGGTTGGTTCCACGTCTTGGCTATTGTAAATAATGCTGCAATGAACTTTGGGGTGCAAGAGACTCTTGGGATTGCTGATTTCAGGTTCTTAGGATAGATACCCAGTAATGGGATGACTGGGTCATAGGGTATTTCTATTTTTAACTTTTTGAGAACTCTCCATACTGTTTTCCATAGTGGCTGCACTAGTTTGGATTCCCACCAACAGTGTATGAGGGTTCCTTTTTCTCCACAACCTCTCCAACATTTGTCACTCTTGGTTTTGGATATTTTTGCCAGTCTAACGGGTGTAAGATGATATCTTAGTGTAGTTTTGATTTGCATTTCCCTGATGATTAGCGATGATGAACATCTTTTCATGTGTCTATTGGCCAAACTTATATCTTCTTTGGAGAAATGTCTGTTCATGTCCTCTGCCCATTTTTTCATCGGGTTGTTTGTTTTTTTTGTTGTTAAGCTGTGTGAGTTCTTTGTATATTATGGAGATTAACCCTTTGTCGGATAAGTGGCTTGTAAATATTTTTTCCCAATTAGTGGGCTGTTTTCTTGTTTCAATCCTGTTTTCCCTTGCCTTGAAGAAGCTCTTTAGTCTGATGAAGTCCCATTTGTTTATTCTTTCTATTGTTTCCCTCAACTGAGGAGTTATAGTGTCCGAAAAGATTCTTTTGAAACTGACGTCAAAGAGTGTACTGCCCATATTCTCTTCTAGAAGACTTATTGTTTAAGGCCTAATCTTTAGGTCTTTGATCCATTTTGAGTTTATTTTGGTGTGTGGTGAAAAAGAATGGTCAATTTTCAATCTTTTGCATGTGGCTGTCCAGTTTTCCCAGCACCATTTGTTAAAGAGACTTTCTTTTCTCCAATGTAGGCCCTCCGCTCCTTTGTCGAAGATTAGCTGTCCATAGATGTGTGGTTTTATCTCTGGGCTTTCGATTCTGCTCCATTGATCTGTGCACCTGTTTTTGTACGAGTACCATGCTGTTTTGATCACTGTAGCTTTGCAGTATGTTTTGAAATCAGGGATTGTGATGCCTCCAGCTTTGTTTTTCTTACTCAGGATTGCTTTAGCAATTCATGGTCTTTTGTTGTCCCATATGAATTTTAGGATTCTTTGTACAATTTCTGTAAAGAATGTCCTTGGGATTCTGATTGGGATAGTGTTGAAGCTGTAGATTGCTTTAGGTAGTATGGATATTTTAACTATGTTTATTCTTCCAATCCATGTGCATGGAATGTCTTTCCATCTCTTTATGTCATCGTCAATTTCTTTCAAGAAAGTCTTGTAGTTTTCATTGTATAAATCTTTCACTTCCTTGGTTAAATTTATCCCAAGGTGTTTTATTCTTTTCGTGCGATTGTGAATGGGATTGAGTTCTTGAGTTCTTTTTCTGTTAGTTCATTGTTAGTGTATAGAAATGCTACTGATTTATGTATGTTGATTTTATACCCTGCTACTTTGCTGTAGTTGTTGATTGTTTCTAGTAGTTTTTCTATGGATTCTTTGGGGTTTTCTATATATAAGATCATGTCGTCTGCAAACAGCAAGAGTTTTACTTCTTCATTACTATTTGGATTCCTTTTATTTCTTTTTCCTGCCAAATTGCTCTCGCCAACACCTCCAGTACTATGTTGAATAGGAGTGGTGAAAGTGGGCACCCTTGTCTTGTTCCTGTCCTCAGAGGGATGGCTTTCAGTTTCTGTCCATTGAGTATGATGTTGGCTGTGGGTTTGTCATATATGGCCTTTATTATGTTGAGGTACTTTCCTTCTATACCCATTTTATTGATCTATTCTATTTATCATAAATGGGTGTTGGATCTTGTCGAATGCTTTCTCTGCATCTATTGAGATGATCATGTGGTTTTTGTTTCTCATTTTGTTAATGTAGTGTATCACGTTGATTGACTTGTGGATGTTGAACCATCCCTGTGTCCCTGGTATAAATCCCACTTGATCATGGTGTATAATCTTTTTGATGTATTGCTGTATTTGGTTTGCCAGAATTTTGTTGAGGATTTTTGCATCTATGTTCATCAGTGATATCGGCCTGTAGTTCTCCTTCTTTGTGTTGTCCTTGTCAGGTCTGGGGATCAGAGTGATGTTGGCTTCATAGAATGTGTTAGGGAGTACTCCATCTTCCTCAATTTTCTGGAATAGTTTGAGAAGGATAGGTATTAAATCTTCTTTGAATGTTTGGTAGAATTCTCCAGAGAAGCCGTCTGGTCCTGGACTCTTATTTTTGGGGAGGTTTTTGATTACTGTTTCTATTTCTTTACTTGTGATTGACCTATTCAGATTCTCCATTTCTTCCTGATTCAGTTTGGGGAGGTTGTAGGAGTCTAGGAATTTGTCCATTTCTTCTAGGTTGTTCAATTTGTTGGGATATAGTTTTTCATAGTATTCTCTTATGATCCCTTGTATTTCATTGGTATCTGTTGTGATTTCTCCTCTCTCATTCCTAATTTTATTTATTTGAGATTTCTCTCTTCTTTTCTTGGCGAGTCTGGCCAAGGGTTTGTCGATTTTGTTAATTTTTTCGAAGAACCAACTCTTTGTTTTGTTGATCCTTTCTACTGTCTTTTTTGTTTCAATATCATTTATTTCTGCTCTTATTTTTATTATTTTCCTCCTTCTACTGACTCTGGGCTTTGTTTGTTCTTCTTTTTCTAATTCTGTTGGGTGTCGTTTGAGATTGCTTATGTGAGCTTTTTCTTGTTTAGTGAGGTGAGCCTGTATTGCAATGAATTTCCCTGGGAAGTTCTCAGCCATTATTTCTTTGAACAGGCTTTCTGCCCCCTTCTCCCTCGCTTCTCCCTCTGGTATACCTATAATCCTTACGTTGCATCTCCTAATTGCGTCTGATAATTCTCGGAGAGTTTCTTCATTTCTTTTTAGTCTTACTTCTCTCTCCTCCTCTGCCTGCAGCATTTCTATATTCCTATCTTCCAAATTGCTAATTCTTTCCTCCATTTTATCGGCCCTACTGTTCAGTGCGTCTAGATTTTTCTTAATCTCCTCTATTGTGTTCTTCATTTCCAGTATTTCTGTTTGGTTCTTCTTTATAGTATTGAACTCTTTTGTGACATAGCTCCTGAACTCGTTGAGTTGTCTATCTGAATTCTCTTTTAACTCACTGAGTTTTTAAATGATGGCTGTTTTGAAGTCATCATCATTTAGGTTATATATGTCATTTTCTTTGGGATTGTTTTCTGTGTATTTGTTATTTTCCTTCTGTTCTGGAGATTTAATATATTTTTTCATATTGCTTGATGTTGTAGATTTGTACCTCCGCATAGAGATAGAGTTTAGTTACTGCTTCCACTTGTTTCTACTGGTGTGGTGGGGGAGCAGCTGTTTATACTGCACCAAACAGGAACCCTATCAGCTGTTGCTAACTGGGCCTGGGCCCCTCCTCATAGTCACAGTGGTCCTGTGGGTTTCCTCTTCAGCTGTGGGGGTCGTCACAGGGGGGCTTCAGGCTACTGGTGCCACTGTTGCAGACCACCTAGACGTGCTCCCTCCTTGGGGTCTGCAGCGGTATTATGGGCTTTTCCAGCGGCCAGGGGCAGGATCACTTATATTTGCAGCTCCATCACTGTCGGCGCCCACAAAATCTCACTTGTCCACTATGGGTCACAGCAGAGCTATTGGCATCTTCTGCAGTCTGTGGTTAGCTCACCTAGCTATGCTACTTTTGTCCCAGGGTCTTCCAGCCTTGTGGCTGCCGGATGGGTGCTGTGCAGAGGCTTTCACTGAGGCTGCTGTGAGCCTGTAGGGTTTCCCCCTGGGCTATGGAGCCGGGTCCACCCAGCCCCAGTTCTCTCCCCCAGGATCTCGGGGAGCCCCTTGCCCTGTCTGGGGGATAGCCAGAGACCTTGAGTTCAGTAGCAGCTGGCCGGCTGCTGCCCTGCCTGGTATTCTCCTCTCTGGGACCCTCTCGGTGTTGTGGATGCTGGGCGGCGCCTCTCCGCTAATGGCAGGTAGAGACTTTGCCTGCTGCCGGGGCAGAACTCTGGAGTATCCCCCCAAGGCCGCAGAGCTGGCCGCTGGAGCTCCACCCAGCACCAGTCCTCTCCCAGGAGATCTCTGTTAGCCCTGAGCCCCAAGCCATGATAGCCGCAGTCAGTGGGTCCGGCAGTGGCAGCTGGCGGGCCGCTGCCCTGTTTAGGATTCTCTCTGGGTGCCTCCCAGAGTTGTGGATGCTGGGAAGGGCCTCTCCACTAATGGCACGCAGAGACTTTGCCAGCTGCCCGGGCAGAACTCCGGAACTTGCCCCCCTGGCTGTGGAGCCAGCTGCTGGAGCTCCACCCAGCCCCAGTGCTCTCCCAAGAGATCTCCGGTAGTCCTGAGCCCCGCCCAGCAGTCAGTGGAGCCGGCGGCGGCAGCTGGTGGGCCACCGTGCTGTTTGGGATTCTCTCTGGGACCCTCCCAGCATTGTGGATGCTGGGAAGGGCCTCTCCGCCAATGGCAGACAGAGACTTTGTCTGCTGCCCGGGCAGAACTCCAGAGCTTCCCCCCGAGCTGCTGGATCTGGTGGGCCGCCGCGCCATTTGGGATTCTCTCCGGGACCCTCCCGGCATTGTTGATGGTAGGCGGGGCCTCCCCGCTAATGGCGGGTAGAGGTTTTTCCCACAGACTCAGGTGTGTAACTCTGGAGCTTCCCTCTGGGCTTAGGTGTAATTGCGGAGGGCTTAGGTAGGGCTCTGGTCACCTGTTTCCACCGTCGCTCCTCTGGTGTGCGCTCCCTCCTGCCCTAGGTGTGTGTCGATGTTCTGGGGGCATCCACTGGAAGAAAGCCGCTTGCAGGTACTAGGCTGTTCGGGGTCGGGGTCGGAGAGTTTTCACCTATCTCCATCTCCTCCTGGAGGGAACTCCGTCCGCCTTCTGAAGTATAGCAGCGTGGGTCTCTCAGGCGTCCTGAGATGCTATATGGATATCCTTTGTTAAGCGATGAATGTCCAATTAGTTGTAGATTCGAAGGGGGAGAGACGAAGAAGACTACTCACGCCGCCATCTTGGATCTTCTCTCCTAATTATCATTTTTTAAAAATCATCCTTTAGGATGAAATCTTGTCTCTTCTCCCTGAATTTTACTGCTTTCTCAATTTCTGTTATGTGTTCTTTTGCAGAATTCTATTTCCTTTTTTTTAAGGCAGGGAACTCTGTGACATAAATGGATAGTTCAAAGTATATGAGAATCTATAAAATTGTGCTGATAAACATACCAAATGCCATTAGATCATCTGATTTAATACTAACTTATTGTTTTATGTATTCAAATGCATATATTGAGTGTTTGCTTAGACATGAGCTTTCCTCTCGAGGAAGTTGTTGTTCATAGAACATAGACATGTAAAATCAAATTTCAGTGTGGTATGATTAGTATTGAGAAGGTTATGCAGAAAACACTTTGGGAGGACAAAGACAGGTATAGTTAACCAGTGGTAGTGAATAAGAAGATAATTCATGGAGGAGGTGATATTTAGGTTGATTCTTAAAGGATTATTTCAGTGGGATGTAGAACTGACTAGAGAGTAGTATGCAAACATATTTCAGGTAAAGATAATTGTATGATTTATTAGTTACCTATTTCTGCATGCAACCTACTTAGTTTAAAACAACACACATTTGTTGTCTCATAGTGTCCATGTGTCAAGAGTCTGAGCGAGCTTAGCTGAGTCGTCTGCTCAGGGTCTCACTTGGCTGCAATCAAGGGTTTGTCCTAGTCTGCTTTCTCGTCTGCAGGCTCAATTAGGGAAGAATTGGCTTCCAAGGTCGTTCAGGTTATTGGCAGAATCAATTTTCTTGTGGCTCTATGGATGATGTCCTGACTTTTTACTGGCTGGAGGCTGCCATTAGGTCCTAGAGGCCACGTCCAGCTCCCTTCCACATGGATCTCTTTATGGGCATTTCAAATGTAGATGTTTGCCTCTGCAAGGCCAGCAAAGGGATCTCTCACTTTGAAGGGCTTTCATCTGATTATGTCAGGCCTGCCTGAGATATTCTCCCTTTTTATTAACTCAAAATCAACAGAGATGAGACCTTAGTTATATCTGCAAAATCCCTTTACCTTTACTATCTAATGTAA
This sequence comes from Equus przewalskii, assembly GCF_037783145.1. Classification (NCBI taxonomy): domain Eukaryota; kingdom Metazoa; phylum Chordata; class Mammalia; order Perissodactyla; family Equidae; genus Equus; species Equus przewalskii. The sequence goes on from NC_091849.1 coordinate 56,429,938, forward strand.
CCTTATCACAGGTGTGATGTCCCATCACTTTTGCCATATTCTATTGATTAGAAGCAAATCACAGTTTCCACCCACACTCCAGGGAAAGGGATTATGCAAAGGTGTGGCCACCAGAGGTTGGGAATTACTGGGGGTTACCCCTGGGTCTCACTGCCAAAATGGGCAAAGACACGTACTCATGAAATAATAAAGTACTGCAAAACTTCAAGTACTACAGTTCCATCCAATAGAAAGGTAAAGAAAGGTAAAAGATGAGTAGAGGTAGATAAAGTTCAGAATCTATGAGCTTCGAGTATCTTGTGAAAGGGTTTGGATTCTGTGCTACATGCAGTGAGCAACCATTGCAGAATACTCCCAGAACAGAGCTTGGGTACAATCTGTCTGGAAGCAGTGAGCAAGATGGAATGCAGTAGACTTATTTGGAAGTAGGGAGACCAGTTAGAACACCCTTGCAATAATCCAGACAAAGGAAGATGGGAATTTTGGTAAGACCAAGGAGATGAAAAAGAAAGAGTAACCAGATATAAAAATATATTTAAGAAAAATGATTACCATGGTCATTGAAGATGGGAAAGAGGGAGTGGCATGAGGTGAAGAAATATGGATTTGGGCCAGTGGGATTGGAAAATAATACAAGGTGGAAACTATTGCTCAGAACCTCTACCAAAACTGCACAAGGTTTGTGGTTGCAGAAAATTGTTGCAATAGGTCCTTGCTTATTTGACATTTTCACTTTTGACCAGAATTTTGAAAGCATCCCCATCCTGCATACTAAATTCACTATTAATGCACATTCCACTTTTCATGTGCTTTTGGCATTACCCTTGGTCATAGCATAACAATCAATCATTGTTTTGTTAGAAATATACCACTTCTCCATCCAAAGGCTAGAGATCTCTATTCTAATGGATAATAATTATTTTATTAATACTCAACAAGAATTATCCCTTAAAATAAACCATTTGGTTGTAAACCCAATGACAGTGAAGAAGCTGAGGTGAAATAACTTGCTCAGACTCATAGCTCTAGTTAGCAGCAGAGTCAAGATTCTAATTTGGAATATGGACAGAAGTCTGTTGCAGAGCTCGCTCTTTACCATTATGTGATACTCCTAAATTTAACACTGTGAACAGCAAAGACACAAATAAACAAATAAAAACCTTTAATACTTTATAATACTTTAAATTGGTTCTCTAACTATTTTCTTCCTTTTGGATTCCTATCCCAGTAAACTCCTTCTGAGGATGAATTATATGGCTTTTCCACCTTATATTTTTCTCCCAGATGGGGAAAATTAAATGTTAACGAGATGGCTTAATATTTTTTGCATAGTAAATTTGAAAGGGGAGGAAGGACTCTGTCATCTGAAATCTATTTAAAAATGTATCTCTGTGCTGACAAGGTTTGAAACGTAATAGTCTAATTTTAAGCATTATAGTTGTCATGGGCAAAACTAACATACAGCCTGTTCAGCTACATGCTCCCCGTAGTCTAATCTAAAGTCACTAAGAAGTCCTGTGTTCCATAAACTTCTCTTAGAAAACTACACTATAGCCCCAATTTCCCCTTACAGTGTTCGTCTAAACACATAAGTATAACATCAATCACGTCATACAATCCAATAAGCACGCAGCATCAAAGATATAGAATGAATCACTTTTGTGTATTTACTCTCTCATTCAATCATTTGTTCTTTCAATGCAAATATATTGAGTGATAGATGTGATAAAGATTTTGGCAATGAAGAAATGAAGACAGGATTGTCACTTTTTTGTCTTTCTGGGGGAAGACTTTGAATTACTTTTGTGATTGGAAAAGGAGCGCAGACAGAGAAGTGATTCCAATCTCTGGATGGATTTCTCCCTTCATTTGATAAAGGGAGTCATCAAGAAAGATAGCCAATATCAGGGGCTGAGGCAGGAAATAAATTTCATGGTGAGGACTCACATAGTCAAAGACTCATTATGGAGTGTCAGGCAGAGGGTGAGAAGAAAGTGTGAAAGATTTCCTAAAGGCAGGAGGAGGTTGACCACATTGATAATTGTCCACTGATTTTTCTGTTTGTTCAGTGAAGAATGTTCCCTTATCTCACTTATCAAGCTAGAACAGACTTAAAACAACATAATACTTGTTATAAAAAGATCAAAGTAAAAAGTTTAGACAATAGAAAAATAAGATGAAAGAGATGTCTGTTGCCCATGTTAACTCAATCACCAAAAAATAATCCAGTCACTTTATGTAATTAACCAGAGTGTTTTGACAAGACTATGCCAAAATGGCTTCATTAAAATGAACTGTTTCACGTGTTTGTAATTTTCAAAATATCTTATTGAGGTAGATTAAATTATCCTACTCTCCTCTTTATAGATGGGGAACATGAGTTTATGACTACACTTCTCTGAGTGGATAGTAACGCTTAACTTTTCAAACAGTCACTGGTCCATTTAACTTCTTTCCTGTTTTAAGAAAGAAATAGTTTTATCACTAGTCTAATATAAAAATTCTTGCTGTTTTATGTCATATGTAGCCTGGAAAAGGTGGAGATGCAAAAAATACAAAAAGATTGGCAAATTACCTCTTCAGCTAAAACCTGTAAGCAGAACAATTTGTGACTACTGAAGAGTTTGTTTTCTTGAAAGTGTGAAAGTGCCCAATGTTCACCTGAAGTTCACCTTCTCTAAACTACCCCATGGCAGTCTTGAACTACCCTCTCTCGGGAAAAACAAAACTTTCCCATAACGTGGAGAATTTTACAAGGCTTCTTAAGTGCCATCATCAGCAAGAACATTAAGAAATAGCCATTGAAATTCATTCATTTATTAAAACATATTTATTGAGCTGCCACTGTAAACCAGATACTTCTAGGCTCAGGGAATATAGCAATAAACATAATATTTCTTTCTCTTTCTTTTTGTGAGGAAGATTGGCCCTGAGCTAACATCCACCACCAATCTTCCTCTACTTGTATGTGGGTTGCCGCCATAGCATGGCTTGATGAGCGGTGTGTATGTTCGTGCCCGGGATCCAAACCTGCAAACACCAGGCCACCAAAGCACAGTGTGTAAAATTAACCACTACGCTACTGGGCTAGCCCCTAAATATAATATTTTTTGAGGGAAATAGATTTTGAACATGTAAAAAATATATGTGATTGTTTGGGGGAGAGTTCTGAAGTGATTGGTAGAATATAAAAGAAAATTTAGGCAGAATAAGGGGATGAGTGTGGTTCTTTGTTATATTAGTGGCCAGGGAAGTGAAGAGACATGTGGAGTAATTATGTAGTAAGCCTTGTGGATATCTGGCGAAACAGCGTCTCAGGTAGAAGAAACAGCATGCTCGGAGCATTAAAGCTTGGCAGGTTCAAGGAATTGTCAGGAGGATAATGTGGCTACAGCTGTAGGACATAGGATCAATTTAAGACATTAATGCACAAAATTAGTTGGCAGGGATAGATGAGAACAGATAGAGAGAAATGAGTAAATATCTGCACTTACAAATGTTATTAAGAGTCTTGACTACGTGTAGGCTACTTACACTATTTACTACAAAATGAGACATCTGTCAATGGCCACTCTCTTCCTTGACTCTGTGTCACCATCCTAAAACCTGATGCCTCTGACCGTTCCGTGCATCCTGTTACCTCTTGTTGATTCTGTAAGAGATTCTGCAGTTTTTGAGAAACTCATAACCTATAATCTATAAAACATGAATTCTAATCTATACTTCAAAGGCTTTTTGTAAGGAAAAATTGAGAAAATTACACCAAATATGTAAATGTAGGGTATTTGTTAATCTAGCCTTTGGCAAACAATTGATAGTGTTCCACCTCAGACTATTTCATTATAAACAACATTTGAGTGTTTTTCGTATCAGTCTGCTAGCTGTCATTATTGGAAAATCTATTGACATTTAAATTAATTTCATTTGATTCACACAAAGTAACAATGATCTCTGTAAAATGAAATTTAATAATAAGGGGCTCTCCTGTACACTATTTAAGTGAGTTTATTTAATAAAGTCCTGAAATTGTTTTTTATATATATTGAACAATCAATTCCTCATCAGTAAACCACATCTCAACACAAAAACCCTTTGACAGGCCTGAGTGTGGACTCTACCTCAAAACCTTAAGATTTGGCATCCTTTTATGCTTATATTATTGGGATATTCCCCACAGTGCACTGTAAACAAGTGAAAGATAGTCCACTGGTTTTGTGAAAACTATAAATAAAGGGTAAACATAAAACCCACAGAGCAGTCACCTCTGCTCCTTTCTCTTCAATCTACATGGCAGGAACATTAATGTTTACCCATCTGGCCTTTAGATGTACATAGTACATTTATTTAAAATCTAAAGAAACATTTTAGTCCTACTGATATTTAAAGCTACGTATTTCATTTTTCCACCTGGGGAAATTTTGCAAGTCAGTTTTTATGCAACCACCCAAAGGGAGCCACTGTGCTCAGTGACTAAGAGTCTCACTGTTTTAGTGACTCCAGCTCTGAGGAAGGAATGTGTCTTTATATGATTTCAGGCCATTTTCTCTAATAATAGGTTTATTTTCATTAGTCTCTGCAGCCAACTCAGCCCTGGAGTTTGGCTACAGAGTAAAGGGCAGTGCATTTGAGACTTTATTTTTACTATCTCCAATTTTTAGGGCATTTTTGTAGGTAACATTTCATGTGTGTGCACTAAGCAGTTTTCTTTTTCTTGCATACAATATTTACATAAAGATGACTCTAACTTTTTTCAGGTCTTGTAGTTGCCTTGATGCCATGGCTCTGCATTTCAGGGAGATGCTTTGAAAACTAAAGCACTGTCATTATTAAAGATCCACTGACAATTTTCACCTTCTGTAGGTGCGCTATAACGCTTCACAGAAACTGAAAAGTTTCTTAATGACTATAAACATTACTTGTAAGAATTCAGGGTACCTTTCATGTTTGAATGGAACCTATTTTCTAAGATTCTGTGTATAGATTCTGGATATAATTTTCTAAGGTAGCATATGATGTCCCATTTGTTTGTTCTTACTCTTCCACCAATAATTTACTCTGATGTATGGTACGTATCTGAGGACACACACACAATAGGAGACAGGATGATAATGGAAGGCATTTAGAAAGCTAATCCTCACAGCATTACATATAACTCTGTGTATCCTAAACTCCAAGAATAAAAGACCTTTTCTTTTCAACTCTTTATAATTTTCACATATTCTCTTCTTCACTAAACGCCTCATTAGCTTTATCTTAAGTGGGCTTTGTTTAGCTAAAAGTTTGTGTTCATTGCTAAATAAGACCATTTTTCAAGGTGACAAAAACGCTGTATTGCCATTGTGCAGCTTTGAAATCTGTTGCTAAAAGTGGTCTATTTAAAAATCAAAACACAAATTGAATGCTTACTTAGAAATGCTCTTGGATTAAAATCTTCCTAAAACCTCTCTCCGTGTGACATCCTATTAATTCACCTCAGTTTGGATTGCATCCAAATTCACGTCTACAGCACAATGATTGATTCTCTGCTCTCTGGTGCACAGCATGTGGCTTTTGACCCAGGTATCAAATGTTTATTCGACCTTATGTGTCTATTCTGTGACAGTCCTCACTTTGGGAGTGTCTACTATCTAATTTGTATGCTAGGTGTTAACCAGGTGTGCAATAACAGGAGAGAGGAATGGCTCAAATTTTACCTAGAGGTTGTATGCCTGTGGTGACTATTTTTCTGAAACAAAAATTGAGATAAATTGGTTGACAAATATAAATAAACTTGTGGGCACAGAGGGAGATGATATTTTAAAGTAGAACAATCCTGGAAAAATCCATGGCTTTAAATTTAGACACAAGCAAACACAAGTACACACACACACACACACACACACACACGTCCTTGGTCAAAAGCATAGCCATCGCATTCTTCTCAACAGAAATGACCACTGAACAATGGTAACTTTCCTAGTTTATTCCATATAGAGATAGCTATAAATTCTGTGCATCTTCCATTTCAGCCAGTTTAGTTTGTAGAGATTTTTCAATTCATCTCAAGAATACAATATTATTATTGTATTAATAATATTATTAAATATTATTACTAAATTATTATTTTAATAATATATTAATATTAATTTCCTAATAATCCAGTGAGTCCAAATATTTTAATTTTATGTTTTGATATAGCAGCTTACTAATTTCATATAAATAAAAATTTGAAGCTCTTCACCATTGGGATTTCATATCTATTTTCTGATTTCCAAACACTCAAACAATATGTATAGTCCATAGTATCATATTTTGTTCAGTAAGAAAATAGAGAAAATATTGTTCTGAACATAAGATATAATCTCACAACGTATTAAATATTAAAGTAATAATCAATCCCTAGCATCATCCAGACATTAAATTTTCTGTAAATACTATACAGACACACATATACTTATTTATCTTTAAAATTATAGATCAATCTTTCGACAGTTTTTATATTTTTAGGAAATAAATATTTCCAAGTGGCTTAAAAAGCAATTGTTACAATCAAGGCAAGAATTTCACAGTATAATTGCCAATAAAAGTGTTTCAAATAATTCATGTTCACTTGTACAGAGGTTTTAAGGGTCCATGCAGACAGCGGCAAGTCGTCTTGGAGAGTCAATCCATAATGAAGATAACTTTTATGAAACACATTCTCTTCCATGTGGAAAAAATCATGCAGGCTTGACATTGATGTATGCAACGTATTTTTAAGATGACATTTACACAATACAGTTTTTGCCAGTAAAAAGTAACAATTCAAAGAATAAAGTTTTTCTAGAGTATGGTACAATATGACTGAAAAAGCCTAATGTTACAATTTCTACACTTTTTCTACTCATTTTCTGAACAAGTCATACTATCCTAATGAAAATATTTTTTGAATGATTCAATATGGATAGCACTAAAATATTTATTTATCTAAGGAAATTTACAAGGTGATAAAATGTGATTTTATAAAAGAAAAAAGTTAAATATCATTCAATGCTTTCCGTTTTATTCACTTTAACAAAAGAGCACATCCATGCACATATTTGCATCGTGTGTCTGGATGATAGAATAGGAGTTACGCTTAATTACCCTGGTTGGCAACAAGAAGCCAGGCATGGCAGCATGGACTTTGGATCATAAAATCAAATAAAAAAGCACCTTGAAAAGTCAATGAGGAGAGAAGGAAGAGGATTAAGTTCAAGGGCAGGCTGATTCTCAAGGTCAAAAACCATTAACTCCACAAATACAATACAGAAAATAATTAATAATTAATTAATGAGCATAAAATACATAAAAGTCAGTTCACAAATTCAAGTGTTAAGAAAAATATAATTTTATTTCCTGTAACGTAATTTTCGATTCTAAGCCTCTATTCTGTTGGGCAGGTAAAATATAAGTAAAATCTGTTCGTCAGGGGCATATCCTCTCCCCCAGCCATTGACTTCTGTGACATGATTCTGAAATCGAACCCTCTGCTATGCTGTGTTTCCTAGGGTACCTCTACCTCACCCAGCACTGAGACTTCAATAGCCAGCTTGGCCTTTCCAGATGTTGACAATCCCCACTGCCCTTTGAGACACGGGGCTCTTTACTTCTATCAACTTAGATTCTTGACATAGGCATTTTCCTCTGAGTTACATTACATTCCTGGTGAGCTGCCTTGGCTGGAAGCCTGGACACCACCAAATTCTCCCCCACCCCCACCTCTTCCTGTCCCTGAGAAAAGTATCCTTTTAGTCTTATGTAGCTAGGACTATTCAATGAAAATTTCAGGTAGATCTGATGATGTAGTAAGAAAAAGAATTTGGAAGTATGTAACTGTAGCCAAGCAAGAATTCCCTTGCATAGTAACCTTGTGTGGAAGCTGGAGTGCCACCACGGTCCCTCACCATCCTGTGGCCTGGAATAAATTGAGGGAGGGAGTCCACAGTTCTGGTTTTCTCTCACCTGTTATATTCCTCATTTTGTGCAGGCTGCTAAGACCTCTAACCCCAGAATCACCTTTGTGTGGATGTAGGCATCCTCGGATCCTGACATCCACTTACTCATATGCTAACCTTGTGTTTGCGTTTTGCATCAAATTTTGGTTCTGGGTTAGTAGTAAACCAAACTACAAGCAACCTTAGACAAGTCTGAGTCATCATTCTCCCCAGATTTGGCACCCAGGCCAGGCTTCATAGTCTAAGCTAGCCCACTTTACTGTCCCTGTCTACCTTCTCCCCACTCTGAGGCTAACGAGTTTGGAAACAGAAGGCAGAAAATATGCTGTCTTGAGCAGAAAGGGAAACATGATGTGATGTGTGCAAGTAAGAAAATAAAAGTGAACGTCTTAAGCTATTACCCAGCCAGTCCAAATATAAGAGAAAAACACCTCTTGAGCCAACCCTGATGGCCTAGTGGTTAAAGTCTGGTGCGCTCTGCTTTGGCAGCCAGGGTTTGGTTCCCAGTCAGAGAACCACATCACTTATCTGTCAGTAGCCACACTGTGGAGGAGGTTGACATAGAAGAATTAGAAGGCCTTACAACTAGGGTATACAGCCATGTACTGGGGCTTTGGGGAGGAGAAGGAAAAGAGAGAGGAAGATTGGCAACAGATGTTAGCTCAGGGTGAGTTTTTCCCAGTAAAAAGAAAAGAAAACACCTCTATGACACAGAACATGAGACTCAATAATCAAGAGCTTTTATTCTTTAAACTTGATATTTACAATAAATAGAGGGATAGTGTATAAAATTATGAAAGAATTCTCACATATTTAGCAAGAGAAAAATGCAAGAAGCCATTTTTTTAAAAAAAATACCTCAATTCACTGTGAATTTGCCTTGTTTCTGAATGATTTTATTAGGTGATTCAATTGCTACCAAAGTTTGGGGACATCTCTAGGCTGGACCTGGTAGAAACTGTAAAATAGGTGTGTTTCTTTTATAAACCTGTGACATTCCTCTTCTTTTAAGAGGAATATGGCCTGATTTCCTTGTGTTCTCTTCACTCGTTTCTTCCTAAAACCTACTCTGGAAAGGATGTAGTGCAACATTTATAGCACACTTAGAAAACAATTCAGTAAGAAAGGAAGTTGTATTTGGAGCTGAACAAATAATTCTTGAGTGTCAAGCCTCTGATCAATGTCCCATATCTGTGTCCTTCTTCTAAGGAACACAAGCATATTTTCAACTTCAGACCAGCATTTTTTCCAGGGGCAAATTCTCTGATAGATTTTTCTCCCTCTACAAATTAAACATTTAAGAGTCTCAATTCAGCCCTTCCTCTATGTATTTTACTTGATATTAAACAGAGAATTCTTAGATTAATTTAGCACTTTGCTTTGAGGAAAAATTCCAAGCGAGTAGAAGGGACAGGCGCTTACAGACCAGCAACACGTTCTAGAAATGTTGGGGCCTCTGGAAATCAGTGCCCAGTTAGATTCTCTCCTCTCTCCTGTTCTCCACTATTCCTGCCTATAAATAGAACTTGACTGTAAGTTCATTTTCATGTCATGACTACAAAGATACAGGAAAATATATTTAAGTTAAATTCTCAATGAATTCTGAATAACAACCCAAATCCATGAAATTCAGGAATTCCTTCTCTAGGAAGGAGAAGCCCTCTTTTCCTAAAATATAAGATTGATGGTGAGAGTAGTTTTTAACTTAAAGATTATTATCAGTATTTTACTTAATTAAATGGTAAGAACTTCAAATCTGGGTAGGAATCTAGTGTTGTAAAAAATATAATGAATTAGGTATGATCCTCTCAATTTTTCTATCGGTGGTATTTCCCTATTTGTTCAAGTAAAGCTCAGAAGAGACCATACCGAGTAACACGAAGTAAATCACAGATGTGTTCGTCACAGACATTCAGAGAGAGGAGTAAGTTCTGATAATTGAGTTATATAACCCAATGAGGTTATAGTTGTTCTAAAAATGCATCTTCTCATTAAGCTTTCATAAAGTTTTCGTACCAAATATGCATTCGGAAAGCAACTAATATTTAAAAACAACAATGTTGTAAGGAGTTTGATTTGAGGTGATGATCATGGTTCGAATTCAGTTGAACTGGGATGGGAATTTTATTATGGTTACTGGCTTATTTTCATGGATTCATTTTCTAATTTGGCACCCATTCAACTTCACTGCTCATGTTACAGCAGTGACATGATGGATTACTATGGGCTCTTTTCATTATTAAATTTAATTATTTTTTGCTCATGTACTCAGATATGAATAGCATCAGCCTTCTAATCAAATAATACAGACTGTTTGGAAAATATGTGCTGTCAATTAGAGACATTTTGTAACAGAAACAATAAAAAGAATCGTTAATGAAAAGTAGTTTACCTCTCAACGTACTTGGCACTAGTTAATCAAAGGTACTTTGAAATTGAGGTCATTAATAAACTTTTTTTTGCTTTTATACCATTGAAGTGTTCTGAGATTTATTTTTTAAATTAGAAATGTATTCCAAAAGGAAAGGACTAATGTATTTTGCTTTCTCAAATATGGCTTTCTTCACCACCACCATGTGGCAAAAGCAATAAGAAAACAAAGAAAATAATGGTTTGAATTTCCAGCCAAAAAAGGAAAAATGCCCCTGTACATTTATTTGTGGAGATGGATGTAATAAGCCTTTTTACTTATTCTGCTCATTATTCTCCATGCCTCCCACATCAATTGTTTTTTGATCCTGGAAGATGTTATCTAGAGTCCCTTGCCCTCTGGCTTTGAGGGATTTGGGCCAAGAGACAACAGCAGGAGACTGAAGGTCTCGAAAGAGGAGAGTTGAATGGTTCTTTCTGTTGTCTTCCCTTTGTCAGCACTTTTTCTCTGGCAGCAACTGCATGTCTCTCTTTCTAGCTCTTCCACTGGGCTCCAGTCAAGTGTTCATCTCTGTCCAGCGGTGGTAATGGTTTCCTCATGTTGCTAGTGTGGATGCTATCACATCCCTTATTCGTTCCTGTCCTTATACCACTACATGCACCTTAATTAAAAGCTCTTCATTTCAGCCATCTCAGTGGATTGTGTTTTCTGCTGAGACACTGACTCACATACAGTCAACACATATGATTAGTCTGTTTTTTGAATCATGGACTAAGAATTTCTATACTACTTTCAGATATTCCACCAGGATAAGTACAAACATAAGGATAAAATTCAGCATATTAAGAATTTCACATGTTATGAAGCTTTCCTTGAGGAAAAATCTCCTCTTCTATAAGGAGAACATCTTTTCTTCACTAGGTATGTCTCACGACCTGGAAGCAATGTTCCATAAAAACTTAAATTTTAGTCTTTATTTCACTTTAGAGTTATATGATATTACAAACATGATGCCGCCCCTGAATCTTTCAATAAGTAAGGTCAATCTTATTACTTATGTATGTTATAATCATGAAACTCTTAGTAATTGGCATTAATGTGTTGGAATGATTGTAATTTCAGAAATAATTATTTGCTACCTAAAATCTTGCAAGAGTTCATTGAGCTTATCTCTGTGTTTCTATTTTAATATACCCTCAAATTTGCATGACTTATAGTGATTTCAATGTTACAACAATATTTCATGTTGATTCTGAAGTTGATTGAAAATCAACAAAACTTAGAAACACTCTTCATCTGGTTCCTTTTGAGTATACCACTATCATTAAGGACTACCTCTTGGTAACATTTACGGTAAAGGAGGTGAGTTAATATACCATTGAGTACAGTACCAGTTTCTGATAGATTCATGGGCCTCTATCAGGACATCACTTCCAATACTAATATTTAATAAATTCAAGCAGTATGTGACATATTTCTAATATGCAAAGCTATAAACAATTATTTTAGGTATCAGGTATATTTTACAAAGCATGTGAGTTCAAGAAAGACTGTGTTCATTTCTGAACAGATTTGTGCCCATTTTGGATTGATTTGCAGCCCACGGGTCTAATGTAATCCCAGGAACATAGCAGGTGCTGATCTAATGCTTAGATAAATGAGTGAATTTCCGGCTTGAAATATCTTCAAAGCATTCTTTAATCTAGATGAGATTAAAAGTTACAATTTGTTAAAAAAAATACCCAACCCTTTAAATATGTTTTACTGAAATGATTCCATTTTCATCTAATGTATTTCATCCTTTGCTTTAGCATCCATTAACTCTCCCCAAATCTCTATTTCAGTGATTAGCAGTGGCATTACTAGGGTTTATTTCCATGGGTTTTAATATGGTTATGGGAAAATCCTTCAACTTCAAGCTTGTGGAGGGTGTTTTCTCTGAAATGGTTTTCTTTGCATGATAAATGTATTTATTCACTTTAAATGTTATGATGTCCTCTTATATAATTACACAGAATAACTTCAGAATCATGGAGTGCCGGTGGAAAACACAGCACACTGTTTATAACTTCCTGTTTCCTTTCAGCCTCATCTCTCTGAATTATTTGAGGCTCTGTGCTGAATACTCTGCCTTTGCCCCTCCAGAAGCACTCCTTGCCCTCCTCCACCCTCCTCAGCCCCCAGGAAACTGAACTTTGTGGACTGAACTTCCCAGCTCCTTTCCTGCTGGGCTACATACCTTCACACAGGGCCTCAGCGCGCGTGGGTTCATTCCCTCCTGAAACTCTCTACCTCTTCAGGTCTCATAAGTGCTCTCTTTCTTGCTCTTCCAGACTCAGAATGGACACAGCTGCCTGTTGTGCTGGCTCTGGAGTACACTACCATCCCTTATCAGTGTCCCATATCCTGTCTATGGCTCTCTTTAACTATCTCATTTACGCATGTCATTTTTCTCCTGTAATCACCCTGACTGATACAAGACATTTTGTTAAATAGGGTGTATTTTACAGCTTTTTCACTTCTTCCAGAAGATTCATTTGGAAATATTATTTACTTACTCTCTCTTCCAAAAAGATTTATTCCCACCAACAGATTTTTAATTGAAAAATAAGTAGTTGACATGGAGAACTTAATATTATCAAACGTCTTAATTCAATAAACTTTTTTTGGTCACATTTCTAAGTAGTTGTAGAGAGAAAAGTTCCAAAAATATTCAAGAAGTCTGTGTCATTATTTAGAAATACAAATAAATACTGTTTTTATTCCTGGTGGCACAGCGATTAAGTTTGGATGTTCCACTTCAACGGCCCAGGGTTCACTGGTTGGGATCCTGGGTGCAGACCTACACACCATCTGTCAAGCCATGCTGTGGCAGGTGTCCCACATATAAAGTAGAGGAAGATGGGCACAGATGTTAGCTCAGGGCCAGTCTTCCTCAGCAAAAAGAGGAGGATTGGCAGTGGATGTTAGCTCAGGGCCAATCTTCCTCAAAAAAAACAAGAAACAAAAAAAGAATAAAGATAAGATGATACTTACATAAAGATACATACATGAAGATAAGATGATAACCTCTCCCTTCTTCTACAGTTAGATTAATTTGCAAATATATGTATGGGAAGTGACACGAATAGCTCTGATATTCTGCAGCATAAAACACATTAACATTTATAGAGGTAATCATTAATCATATTTGCCATGATATCATGATCCAGTCTTACCATCATTTTTCAGGCTTTGCCTATTATTAAAATGCCATGTTGACTTGGATTATGTCAGTATACAACATTACCAACCTAGCTGATCTTGATAAGTCCAAGCTACAAGACAGAGAAAGACAGACACGTCTTTTCCAAATGATCCCTTTAAGATTTATTTTTAACAGTACTTCCTGCATACGAGCAATTGTTTGTATATTACTACATTATGAAAGAAGCAAACTTGCAAATATTTTACCATTATATTTATTAATAAGTGATTCAACAAATATTTACAGGGCACATACAATGCTATTGCTGATGTCAGGTGTCACCAACACGATGAATAAAATAGCTCACTGTCATGAGCTTACACTCAAGAAGAGTTAGAGAGGAAGTAAGTATGAGTACCTAACTCATACCGATAATCAGGTGCTGAGGGTGCTATGCAGAGAAATAGAGACCGGAAAAGGATTAGGTGTTCTGGGTGAGGATGAGTTTAATTGATACACTCACCCTGTTATCAGATAATGCAAAGCGCCAAAACAATTTAAGTCCCTTGTCCCGTTTCCCATTTTTTGGGTTATTGTTGTCATGTTTTTCATTCTACATAGACTCTAAACCCTAGAAATGACTGTTATTCCTCTTTTATGCTGTTAATATTTATTTGTATTTTTTCCAGATAATTATAATTTTACTATTTTTATTCCCCTCTGTATCATTAGTCTTTCCTTTGGCATTTGCTTATTTTCATCAGAAAACAATCTTTTGTTATTTCCTTTATCTCATCTGCAGTGATAAATTCAGAATTTTTTTGTTGTTCAAGAATTATCATCTTCAATCTTAAAGGAAAATCTCTTGGGTTGGGCACTCTCACTCGCAGTTATTTTATTTCGGCATCTTAAAGATCCCATTCCGTCAGACTCTATGGATTCTGTAGCAAAGTCATATCTTAGCTAATTAATTCCCTCTTCAACTGTGTCCAACCTGCTGTTAAACCCAGCCATTAACCTCTCAATTTTAAAAATTGCACTTTTCAGTTCTAGAACTTTCATTTGATTTTTTTATAGCTTGCAATTCTCTGCTAAAATCGCCAGTCTCATCTGTTATCCTCTTCAACATGTTAACCATGGTCATTTTAACAGCTGTGTCTGATAAGTCCTTTATCAGGAGCTCCAAGGATACGTTTCTATTCTCTATTGTTTTTCCTTTATTTTTGTCCTTGTTGTCTTAACTACTTGTGTGCCTGTTATTTTTGAGTGCGTCAAGCACTGAAAATATGAAATAGATATAATCCTCAAGAGAAGATTTACATTTACCTCTGGTAGACTGAGTGTATTCTAGGGGGATCTTCATCCAATAATAGGGCTTAAAATGATTCAATGCTGGGCTTCAACCTGTCCAAGGCTGACCTATTTTGATTGGTATCCTTGCGTGTGCAATGCAACCCTTCAGGATCCCAACCAAATGTGGGAGATTTAATGTGCTCTCATTTGGAGTGCCTAGATTGGAAATTTGTTCCTCCAACTTCATAACATTTTCAAAGGCCACCTTAAGTCTCTTAGCCACTCAATCACCTCACCAGAAATCTACAGAAACCCTGGAGATAAAAGCAGCCCTAAATATTGGGTACATGTCTCCTCTTCTAGACCTTAGCTTTGTCATTCTTCACTGCTTTATTGGTTTTTCACGGCTTCATGTAAATAGTCCTCAACTTTTCTCATTTTTCTCAGTAGGAGAGTTGGCCAACATTTCCCAATTACCGTGACTTAAAGCATAAATCTACCCCTAAATTCATTACTGAAGCCGTAGGAACAAGTTCTGATCAATAGATCCACAGGGATCACAGAAACGAAAACACTGGGTAGATATTTGCCAGTTTCAGAAACTCAGCCTTAAAATTCTACATGCAGATTCTGAACTAGAAAAAGTAGCCTCTAATGAAAATAACCATGATTGAGTGGACTTAAAATGTTTCATTTTCATCTTATATATACCATCGACTTCTATATGAGACATTTAAAAAAAGAAAATGGTGTAAAATTAAGTTTATGCAAAGGCTTTAAAACTCAGTTGTATTCAAATTAGAGACAAAGGAATTAGTGTAAATTGCAAAGATTTTTTAAGGTCTCAAGCTCAGATACAAAACGTTTTCTTATTTGCAGCAAAAATAATTTTACAGATATGTATTTTCTTGATTGGTTTAAACTTCATCTAAATTTTAGACATCAATCTTTACCTTTCTTCTGCTATCTTAAATAAAGAGGCAATATAAGCATAACAATGAGTAAAATTTTGGACAAAACTAATTTATAATACCACCATTCTGTCAAATAACTTATTTTTTTTCTATCTTCTAGTTCTTGCCCACTTTTTATATAGTTGCAATCAGGTACATAATAGTTGGAGTCTTTTTTAAAAAAAGTTAACAATATAGGGGGCTGGTTCCATGGCATAGTGGTTAAGTTCTGTGTACTCTGCTTCAGCAGCCTGGATTCATGGGTTTGGATCCCAGGCATGGACCTATACCACTCATCAGCCATGTTGTGGTGGCGACCCACGTATAAAGTGGAGGAAGATCGGTACAGATGTTAGCTCAGGGCTAATCTTCCTCAGCAAAATGAATAAAAAAATTAATTAACAGTATAGTAAAATATCTCACCAAATCTCTACTTGTTTTTCATAGTGGTTATTTTATTTTGTGTTAAAATCTCAATGTTTCATTGGCTCTTAATTGTCTTGTTTCCTTAAACCCTACTCTAGGGAAATCTATAATGCACGGTAATCAAATATTCAAGAACATCAATTTGGAGGTTGATTTGGATTTGAACACGGGCTCTTCCACTTGCCACATCATTATTTATCTCCCTGAGTCTGAGTTCCCACATCTGTTAAATGGGACAATAAGAAAACCTAGGTGAAAAGACTGCTGTGAGGATTAGTGCTGATTCAGGTAAAGCCTTAAATGTGGTCTGGCATATAGTAAATACTCAATAAATAAATATCAGTTTAACAATTTCATCCAATCTGGGATAATTGTAACTTTGAACTAAAATAGTACATACATACTAACCAGAAGCAAAAAGCACTGGTTTTAGAGTTAGAATGATGGATTTAAATCCTGGCCCCATCACTGACAGGTTGGCCCGCCGGAAAGTTACATAACTTTTCTAATCATTAGTTGTCCTTTCTGGAGTTTAGAGAGGGGAAAACTGATACAAAATCTGTGAAAACCACTAATAAAACATTAAATTCAGTGTTAAATTTCTTTTCTTGATTAGTCTTCTCCTATTAAATTCATAAAGCATGATTTGTCTCCATGAACATTATCCTGTCTCTCTAATCTTTCCCCAGTAACTCAGCAGAGAGGTTGGGACGCATCTCCTCGCAGTTGCAGGTTTTTAAAACAAGAGCTGCTTTTTGACTATTTTGATGTGCCAGGTCTTGGGTGCAAAACATCTCCAGGAAGAAGGGGCCGTGTCCATTTGGATGAAATTAGCCTTTTGGGATGGTCAGAACCTGATATCATAAAGTCCAGAGAGCATACCTCCTTCTCTGCCTGAAGTGCTGCTTTTTCAGAAAAGAGCAGGGGACTTCACTACAGATAGAGTCAGATTAAAACTTGCAACTCTGATACTTTAAGTTGCATCAGTTTGAGAAAGTTATTTAACCAACCTGAGCCTCGGTTTGTCTGTCTGTAAAAGTGGAATGATAACAACTGCCCTTAGAATCTAGTGAGGGCTAAAATGAAACAAGGCACACAACACAGCCACTCACCTCATTACTGCTCAAGAAAGATGAGTCTTCTGTCAATTATTTCTGTAAGTTATCAGGTCCAGCGATTAGGAGAAACAGAATATCTGTATTTGTTGTATTTGTTTGTTCCTGTTAGGAATTTTTACAAATAATGACTCTATAATGAGAAACCCAGCTTAAAAAAACAAAGTCATTCTACTCTTGAGGGCCTGTGGCTAAAGCTGGAAGCTCTTATCTGAGGGGCCAAGGCCCTGTGGTCCAGGTTAACTGCTCTCTGGCATGTCCCTATCATTCAAGTCCTCTCCACACCCAGCTCCACTCACCAAACCAAATTCTAAGCCTGGAAGCTGCATAGCATAGGAAGTGTTTGCTTTATCATATGGTTTCATTGTAAATGTCACTTGTACCTAGAAAAGCAACACTGCAACACACAGGAACGAGCGATCTTTTCAACTGACTTCTCTATATGCTCTCCACACCAACAACACATAATGTGCAAATTTGACTTAATCGTTATAGCAATAATGGAATGTCCCATAAAGATAAATGAATAGTTCTTTGGTCTCAATGATTTCAGAAGTATTTTCATCTTTGGTTAAGAGAAAGGGATATTTTTCTTGCAATTTAGTAAAATAATAAAATGAGGCCATTACATAGTAAGCTGCTACCTTTCAGGAAATTGTGCTTTTCTCTCTAAGTTCATTTCAATTGTAATCTAAGGATTGTCAGTTCCTAAGGATAAAGGAAACATACTTTTTATTATATAGTGAAGAAAACAAGCTATGCATACTTATTCTTTATTTTTTATCTTTTCATGCTGTATCATTTAACAAGATGGAGCTTGTTTTAACCTAAACTTCTTTGTGTAGAAGTAGGAAATGTCTCTTAGCTTCTCTGTCTTCTCCATGTTACCTTTTAACCATGCAGTAGAGGGTCTGGAGCTCAAGTGTTTGAAAGACCAAGATTCAGAAGTAGGCGGAGTCAGCGAGACAGACGGACGGATAAAAGGAATGGGGAACGGAAGAACAAAGAAGGTGCGACCAGAGGAATTTTCTCAGGAGAAGAGGTTTCTAGGGAATAGACTGGGTGGCTTATAAAGAGCCGGAATTTATTGCTCACAGTTCTGGAGGCTGGAAGTGCAAGATCAGGGTGGCAGCTTGGTCAGGTTCTATTAAGCGCTCTCCCCTGGGCTGCAGGCTGCCAACTTCCCATTGCATCATCACAAGGCGGAAGGGGCAAGGCATCTCCCCGGAGCCTCTTTGATGAGGGCATGAATCCCATTCATCAGAGCTCTGCTCTCATGACCTAATCACCTCCCACAGGCCCCCCCTCCTAGCATCATCACCTTAGGGGTTAGGATCAACCTAAGAATTTACGGGGGCACATTTGGAATGTAGCAATGTAAAAAATAAAGTATTTGTGAGTACGTGAACATAGAGTTAAAACGAATATACCCTGACCCTTACCAAAATGTATTTATTTTTATTCATTTAATTCAGTCATTCAAAGTTCATTCAGAATCTTAAAAAAAAATTTGCATTCAGGAAAATCTTGATAGCTTAGACCAGTCAAAAATGACCAAGATTAAATTTAATAGAGATCCACAAAACATCCTATGCTTAGATTCAACATAGCATTTGAAATTACGAGTAAGGGACAGTTTTTTATAAAAATTCTAGATTTTTTTTTTGTATCTGTAAAGTTAGTGTGAATGTCAGAAACATATATATCGCAATACTAGGTTAAATTAACAGAAAAGTTATGATTTCCTCTGGAGACTACATGGATCAGGCCACATAACCACATTAATATCAACATCAAAAAACTAAGGTACATTCTATAATGGGCATTCAAAATGGTGAAATACCTACAGTTTAAATCTACTTTATGTGAGAAAATTATCAAGGAACCAAGCTCTTTAGCCCTCCGTGAATAAGGGAGAAGACTTGCGAAGCGGACCATGCCAGACAGCAGACCAAGAGGAAGGATGCATGATAAAGAAAAGAGCAGTTTTGTTCAAACTAAGGAAAATGTTGTAGCAATTTTAGCTATCAAAAAAGAAAAAGGAAATAGCTTCCTTTGAGAGTTTGTGAAGTGGTCATTACTGAACATTTTCACAAAAAATGTGAATGACTTCCTATTATCGTTTCAGAGATAGATTGCTTATACTCAGTATAACCCCATCCTTCAAAGATCTTTCCAGCCAGCTCCTGGTGAGACGATGCACTGAGAGCTGTTCGTGCTGGATGTGGAAAGCAGGTATCCTTCCTGTGATATATATTTATGAAATTTGTTGAAGAAGGAAATGAGTTTCTTTTTATACATTTATTTGACTCAAGAACAAATATGCTATCACTTCCTGTTTCAAAAAATTTTACTCTTTCTAAATGTGTAATAATCGCACATGATTAATGTACTGGTTGAGAGAGACAAATTTTATATATAATTGCTGATTATTCTTAAAAAAGTAAGACACTGACTTCTGTTGAACTCTTCCTAATGTTAATACGATCATCTGTCACTAGTTTTCTACTCACATTCTTAATTGAAAAATTAAACAGATTATATTCAAACTACTGTTTTCCCTTTGAAATTTATTTCATTTATGAGTCTTGTTTTCACTCTGAATTAAGGAAGGAGGGTGAAGCCAACTGTATCGTTGAGATGGTCTTCAAGTTGAGTAATCATGGGAGTGGCCTAGATAAAAGGGCAAGCTATGGGAAGAAGCCATTTTTTTGGATTAATTTTGGAAGGTGACTTGCAGGAGGTTGAACTTCAGAATTATTCTTACACTTAAGGGAAAACTTGTGAATCAGAGCTCTGGAAAAGCCCCAAAGGCCTGAGCTATGGAAGTGAGTGCAGAGAACTTGCAGGTGTTGGATCTCAGACTTAGGAAGATATTGGGCGGGGATATGCAGACAAGCACGAGAAATGGTCCAAAAACGGGGAGGTGAGGAGTGTGAGAAGCTGGGATATGACTCAGAGAGCAACAAAAAATCACTGGAGATTTTTCTTATAACGTGAAAAGAGCAGGGACAAAATAAAAGGTAAAAAATAGAACATTGGGGAAAGTAGTTTAGATCAATAAGGGAAGTAAAGTTGCAGCTCCAGGCTGGGAATCAGCATCAGAATTTTCCCACCAATAAATATGGTGTGTCTTTGCCATGTCTTCCCTTCTCACACACACACACACAGTCCATCGATAATAAAGTGTTATTGTGTCAAACAGTATAACGTCAAATGTAATGTTAATTGACAATAATATCAAATAAGTGTCCAGGCTCATTTTTCAGTACCCAGTCTCTGAATTTCAATAGTGCTTTAACTGTTTCCCTTTCATAACCTAACCAACTTCATCTATTTGTACATATCTCATCACCCTTATTTTGGGAGGATGGGACACAACGTGCAAAATTAGGAGATTATTGAAAGAACCTACAGTCTTTTATTTGTTTCCACCTCCCTCCATAATGACTACAACAATTTGCCTTTCACTAATTCTTCATCTTACTAGTTCTTGGATTTAATTCATGGTATCTCTAGAAAGTATTTCCTGTGAAAGTCTTTTTTTTTCTTGCCCTCATCACACTGAACATTCACAGATTTACTTAATAGTGTTTGTGAGTGTTTTTAAGGTATGAATATTTTTAATGTATTTAATAAAAAGCAGAATCTTGTTAGGCATTGATGCTAAAAAAATGCATTTAATTTCCAACTCCACTACTTAATGGTTTATAATGCTAAAACTGTTATGATAATGTCCACTTCTCAGAAGGGGTTGGCAAGATTAATCGAGACATCATGTGTAAAGCTCTAAACACACTAACTTAGCCTCTGCTCAATCAATATTAATCTTTTCCTCTTTCCCTAGAGACAAATTTTTAAATTTCTTAGAAATACCAAATCCCAAATTCTTCTCACTTGTGTTCATATGTATCAAGTTCATAGTTTCTTATAATATCCAAAGATCATTTTGTTCAGAATGACTCTACTGTTTAAAAAAAACAAAACAGAATGAAAAGAAAACCAGATTCACTCATGAGCTTCGCTTTTGGAATGTCTCTTTGGGAACAGGGACAGAAATCTGCATTTTACCAAGCTCCCACGTGCTATTTATGCACCTGATGTTTGACAGCAATTAAACTAGACTTTCCATAACAGTTGGCTACTGAAATAATCCACTTCAAATTCTGTCTAGAGCAAAAGAGTGAGAAATAAAATTAAATGAATATGAGGATTGATTGGAGAGAATACCACCAGATTGACAAACACTGCATGCTGAGGGATGAGGAGGTGAAACATGACACCTGGCAAATTTTAGAATTTGAAGAGGGGACTAAAATATCTTCTTAAAGTTGCATGTTAAATAGAGAGGTTCAACAGTTTCTGCGCAGCTTAAGCAATGCAATAACTGTGTTACATGCACTGAGCTGTCAGTTTTCTTTTTCATCATCTTAACAGCATAAGATTGCAGCTCTCAGACTACGTTCAATTTCCAGCCTCAATGTTTTTAGTGTTTTTTGTTCCCAAGTGTCTACTTTAAGATGCACCAAACTGCAGAAGTACAGGAAAAGAGAATTTTTATTCTCTTTATCCAAAGTTTCCAACATACCTCCTCTCCCCAGTAAGGTCCAGATCTTTCCATAAATGATTCTAAAAGAAGCCAACCTCAGGTTTAGCAAATCAAATTTGTGTCCTATGTGACACAAATAGAGAGAAGTTATAGTCTTCAGGAATTAATGGGCATATTTTTAGATTTTTGAAAGTTTGGATAGAATGCGTGGATGAAAATATTCTAAATATACTTTTCTTAATCCTAACATGTGGATTTGCTTTCCTACAACCTTGATAATTAATTCCCTACTTTCTCTTCTTTACATTAATTATATACTGTTACATTATAGTAATTATCAAGAGCCAATTATATTAAAGGAATTTGGCAGTGAGAGAGTTTTCTCTTCTCAAATCATTCCAAAAAATGATGATCATTCTTTTTATTCCTCTGGGACACATTAAAGTGTCATATTTTCCTAACAGCAAATTGTAATTCATTCTCTGAAAGCTATGCTTACTATATGAGGTACCATTTGGCAAGTGCTTGCTTTAAATGTCTAAATTAAGTCATAATGGAATGTAGGTTCATCAGTGAAATGTACTAATTAATATTAACTCTATAATAATAATTAATATTTAATAATTAATCTAATAACTATTTAAAAGCATGTTATAAAATACGTTATTCCATTTATTTTTGCAGTGTTGTGAGGCAGACAAAATTATTGTCCCTGTTTTATACATATATAAAAATTGAAAGGTTAACAAGAGTTATCCAAGGTCACATGACTATTGAGTGGTGGACTCAGAAACTAAAATCCAGGCCTTCTCACTCAGAGTCCACTAGTCTTTGCTTTGTGCCAGCCTTTGGTTGGTACCACCACTGATGATCTCTAGGTGATAACCGGGAAGAGTATGGTAAATCTGTTTAACTGCTGGTTGCAACTGTAGTGAACATATAAAGACATGAAGCAAATAATACATGGTAGACATAGTTGAACCATAGTGAGGGGCAATCAGATATTTGAACCAAAAAGCAGAGATAATCTGAAATGTTTGCAGCTTTTAGTAAGGAACAGATAGCAGAAATAATCAGCCACTGATTTTGAACTCTATCTTCACCCGATCCAATATTTTATTGATAGAGAAAGCTAGAACTGAAAGTTCATCTAAACCAATTGGGCATCTAGTCCTGTGATCTGACAGAGGTCTCCAGGATCCTGGCTGCGGGAGCTTTGCACAGTGGGCCACACCTAAGGGTTGACTTCCTCGAACAAGCTGTAGTGGTGGACCTTAAAAAAACCAGCTTATTAGGATTGTGTAACAGTCTGTTTAGAATGTAACTCAGTGGTCAGTATTTCTTTTATCTCAGAGATTAAAAGCAATATTGCATTGGAAAGGGAATACAGGGTTTGGATGCATAGCAGCATGATCCAAAACTCTAGTCAGTCACTTTCTGTCTGGGTGAACTTGAGAAGCTTGACTGTCACCAGGACTCAGATTCCACAACATTAAAACTGAGATAACAATAACAATTTTGTGGGCAGACATCTAGCATATATAAGATTGTCATGTTACCACTTGTGAGTATGTTATGTTAATTAACTAGCATATATAAGATTGTCATGTTACCACTTGTGAGTATGTTATGTTAATTAAATCTTTAATTCTTAATATATGGCAAGAGCACTGCTGCAGTATATGAAGACAAAATTTCCAGCCTGGCTTTGTCATGAACTGGCCATTTAAACTTAAATGAATCTCTTACTCCCTGTGGGTCTCCCTGTTTAAATGAAGTGGTTTCTTTTTCTAACTATGCAACTACTAGACTTTAATGATTGACTTCTAAGTTGCTAGAATTTAGTTCCATAATGGTTTTTCCCCTCACACAAAGATTTTCAAGCATTGGCTCTCAGGGTATTGGTAAATAAATGCTCTTTCAGGTTAGCTGTATTCCTAGTAACCAGCTGTTATATCAATTTTCACATTTGAATACCATAATCTCTTGCATCAACTCAGCTGACACCTGACCAAACTATTTACAACCTAAACTATATGAAACAATCATTTAATCTGAGAACGATTGGATAGAAGAGTAAAAGATTCTCTGTGTTCATCCAAATAGGTGCCACCTGATTTTTCTTAAAAGATTCTGCCACAACTGTTGTTAGGAATAAGACTTATAGAGATGAATCATTATTTAGTTGAATATAGCTCAAAATATCCAAACGGGGAGATTTTAACAAAGGACGAAACTGCTGTATTATCTGGTAAATTTAAAGTCAATAGTGTTTTAAGGGAAACATCTGTTGATCAGAATAAATTATAGCTTGGCTTATTTTTTCCCTTCATTTTTGTCAAGTGTAAGATCTGTGTGAGCGAGCTACTGTGAAATAAAAGTAGGCAGGGTCAGTAGCAGCTGCTGTTACAGGATGAACGAGAATGTCGGAAGAGCTGCTCAGGAAATCACCCGGGGCACAGGGGCAGGAGCAAGCAAGTTCTGTCCATAGAGGGCAATGAATGAGGACATTTGGGAAGAAAGCAGAGCACAGACACTGCTTTAGGGATGATTATAATAGGAGACAAAGCGACAATGGGTGAAGGATAAACAGCAATGCCACCACTAGAGCTGAATTTGGCCCAGAGAGGAAGTTAGGTGGAAAATGGGCAACTGGGGGTACAGGCTGTGGTTCCTGAGCTACCCAGCTCATCCCCCCTACCTGCCACCCTCTACTTGGCTTAGTTTTTTTCTGCAAGTCTGTGAATTTACATCCAGTAACATCAAGATTTGGTGAGAGTGTTGGGTGTAATATGTAATCTTTATTTGTCATATATCTCACTTGTATTTTATATGAATTGACTATTTCCCATAATATTATGGAAGGATCCTAACAAGATATTAGGCCTTCCATAAAGCAAATATTGCCAGGAAAACATTCTAGGACGTGCTGCTCTTAAACCAATGGCCAGGGACCACATGGTACCCGATAAAGTATATTCCTTCACAAAAAGTTACAAACTGGCTTGAAATATTATCTTTTCAAATACACGCCTTGCTTTTTACTAACATTTCAATATCAGAAAAGATACAGAAGAAAATATGTTATCATTGTTACTACAAGAATTAGAGGAAAGAAATAAAAATTTTGTGATGAAAAAGAAAGGAAAAGGAAGAAAAAAGAAATTGCAATAAGTCAGATTAGGAAAACAAGCTGGAAACCCCCTTTAAAAGGGAATGTTTAAATGTGTGAACATATTTGTTAAAAACGCAAAACAAGAGAATCAAAAGTTTTCCCAATCTTTTTCAATAAAAATAGGAGAATTCCAAGGTCTGGCTATTGTCTTAATTGTAATTTTTCATACCAGGAGAATAACTAACAGTGGCATTCTTACTGTGGATTTCAATGTATGTATAAACAACAGGCTCATCTAATATGCATTACCTTGCAGATCGTTCATACAAACTTAACTGACTTTAGGCTTTTAACAGTGTCATCTGGCAAACTTGGCCCGAGTCATCATTTAGTGGTGTAATGTAGCTATATTTTTAAGAGCTTTATTTTAAAGGTGGAATAAAGTACCAAGCACAGGAAATACTTGTTTGCCCAGAACAGAAATAAGTCACTTTATGTCCACCACAAGCACACCTTGCTATATTACTCACAAGTTTCTCATTCAGCCAAGGTCAAAGCATACATTTCCGCATCACCTTTGGAAACTTTGTAGCAAGGCTTGGTATAAATTCGCCTTTCTTTTGTGAACAGCTGATTTGTCATTCCCCTTAGAAAAAAGAAAATGGTTTTTGGAGGTTGATTTTATGCTATGATACATTTTTAACCTTTACTGGGACCTCACCATACACAGTGGCATTACATTTATTGGATATACATAATTAGATGAAAAGGGCAAATAATTGGACATTTTAGTCATTTTGTTAAGTCGACTGTTAGCTAATTATTAGCTAATTAGACTAAAATATTCATCATAACTTTTTATTAATAAATGTTTATATCAACTTCATACACACACAAAAAAATTACCAACATTCAAAATTAATCAAATAATTTAAGTAGTGTCACTGAGTAAATTTGTGGACAATATATTCACTCCTGATATTGAAAATCATCCTTAGAGATATGGAAGCGTGACCTGACGGGGGCTTTATTATCTTGAAAAACTGCGCAGGGTCTTCTCATCTCCTACTTGCATCGAACCTGAAAAAACCTGAAGATCTTTTACCCTCTGCTCAGATTGAATTCTTGATGTTGTACATACCAAGAGCTGACTGAAATTGCTGGAAATTCACCAGGATTTATTGGTTTATATGACCAAATTTCTAAGGAAGCAACTTAGGTGTGGTTTGATTTTGTGGTTCACTAAGTCATCGCATTTCCGTCTTGAGTTCACAATAATTTGCAGCCCTGTTCTCCTTCATGTGTCAGATATGTTCTCTTCTGGCTTTGTACAAGGTAACAAAAGTAGACGCCACTGTTATAGGCTTTACCTCCAGATGACATATTGTCCTTACACTCAGGTAATGGCTCCAAGTGTAGTCCATGGACCAACATCATTCAGAAGCTTGTGAAAAATTAAAATTCTAAGTAATTTACCAGTTAATTTCAACAGGTAACTTACCAATCTATCAGATCACTGAATACAAACTTCTGGGATGGGGCCCCAAGAATCTGTGTTTCTAACAAGCCCTCCAAATGATTTTTATAAACACTAAATTTTGAGAAGCACTGTTCTAGAGCAGTGGTTTCAAACCTGGCTGCATATAAGTATCACCTGGGGGATAGTTTTAAATAATATTGTAGCCTGAGTGCCATCTCAGAGATCCTAATTTTATTGGAATGAGGGGGACCAAGCAATGCTGTTACAGGCAGCCCTTGCTTTGTGGGCAGATTCCAGTAATCACAGTTTAGTTAACGCCAGTCCCCAACAGCATGGCTGGAATTTCAGTTGTGATGGCATATTAACTGTGAGTAATTGCATAAAGTGTAAATTTCACTGCTAGTTCTTCAGTCCACAATCCTTATGTAAATAACAGATGCGCATCATTGGGACCAGTGACCAATCATGTCACTTTTTTAAAGCATGTCTGTGATTGGTCACTGCACATTGTAGCCGCCCCTGACACAGGAAGGGTTAATAATCACTGGAAAAAGCTTGCCAACAAACTGTGACCCGGAGGTCAGAAGGCCGGTCAGCCAATGACGGGTAAGACCCCCAGGGGGGGCAACCTAAGCCAGGCAGCGGCCGCCAGGGGGCACAGATGGAGAAACGATGTCGATATTGGGAGCAAGAGGGACCGTTGCCTAAGAGACCTTGCCTGCTCTGAGATAAAAATATAGGAACACAGCAACAACATGATAATATCAAAACAGAGGCCAAGGGAGGGCTCCTTGAGAAATCACTAAGAATTCTTGGCATTCGCTAATTACTTCATCCAGAACACCTGTGTATGTTTAACAGATGTGAGCTATGTATATATTGAAACGCTGGTTATAATAAACTCAGAGTGGCCATCAGCCCTCTCCGCATCTATCCTGATGTGTACATTGGATTGCGACACCGACATATCGTGACCCCGACGTGATCCAAGATCGGCGGCATTATTGGTGAGTAACGATATGGGGGAATTTCAACCGCCTTTCGGCGGTCCGCCGTGAGAATGATGGGTCAACAATTGGCGATTCAGCAGAAACTATACTTTAAGACACTTCAGCGGCTGCTGAAGGCGATTTCAGTTTCAGTTTCTCCCGCCGAGTCACAGAGGATATTGCTGGCAATATCTCTAAGCAACCGTGACTTGGCGTTGGGAAACTCGAAACGGGGCACACTCCCCAGTGCCCCGAAAAACCAAATTTGCGGAGCTCTCAATCAGCAGGCCAACTCTATGTGAATGATTTAGTGGCGGCCTCGTCGGGAAGTGCATGAGTGGATCTCACGGCTTCAGAGACAGTCGTCATAGATTGTGTTGACGAAACTTTTCTTGTTCCTACCAATGTATGGGGACCTTTACAATCAGGATATTTTGGGCTATTAATGGGATGCCCTAGCTCAGCTTTGAAGGGCTTAAACATCATTCCCAGGGTAATTGATGCTGACTATCAAGGTGAAATAAAAATCATGCTCCGTTTATCTAGTTATTATGTGATAGAAGCTTTTAAGAGGATAGCTCAGTTGATATTAATACCTTACTTGTCCCCTGCTCACGCCTCGATTTCAGTTTCGGTTTCTCCTGCTGAGTTACAGAGGATATTGCAATATCTACACATTGCCCCGGGTTCCCTGAAGAATGGCACCTTGGACATTGAGTTGTGGGAAAGGGCTGGCAAGGCACTAAAGTCTCGCTTTGAGCATGGTCTTTTAAAGGATGTACATATCTTAACGACTTGGGGAACAATACGTACTGCACTGTTCCTTTTGTGGGATCTATCGGATGAGGAAAACTCGGCCTCTTCACCTGAGCTCCCTTCAGGCAAAGCTGAGGAGGCGCCACCACTGCCTCCTCCGCCTTGCTCGCCACCTAGAGACTCTTTTAAAAAGGCTGTTAGTAAGTCTCAGACAAATTTTGAACAAACGTCCTCAGACGATGATGATTTACCATTCCCCCCTCTTTTAGAGAGGTGTTTCGCCTTCAAGAACCCTCCTGTCTTGCCTACTGCTCCACCAGCCCCGTATGTTGATTCCAGGCAGTATAGTGTGGTTCATAATTGCCTTCGGGAAGGATTAAATCGTGGAGATCCTGATGTTTTTTCCTGTGCCTTCCCCATGATGGTCAATCATGGGCGAAGAAAACATGAATCCCTTCTTTTTGGGGTGTTTAAGGAGCTGAAAAAGAGCATTAGAGAGAATGGAGTGCAGTCACCTTTCACTGTCGGATTGATAGAGGCATTGGGAGCCAGTTATCGTATGCTGCCCTGTGATTGGCTTTTGCTCGCAAGGACTCTTTTGTTGCATGCTGAATATACTCTTTTCAGGTCTGAGTATAACGAGATATCTGTATCCCGATCTCTGGATAAACTATCTTTAAACCCCCCTCTCCCAATCAGTGCCGACATGTTACAGGGGGTCGGCCAATATGCGACGCCTCAAGCACAGGTTGAGGCAAATGGAATGTTGCATAGACAATGTTCAGAGGTGGCATTAGCAGCCTGGAAGGCAACTCCCCCTTCAGGGGCAGACAAAGCCACCAATTCCTTTGTGAATGTTCGACAAGGGCCAAACGAGCCATACATAGAATTTATTGACCGTCTCCAGCAGGCAATTGAGAGACAAATAGCTCATCCTGAAGCAGCTGAAATTATCCTGTTGAAAATAGCTTTTGAAAATGCTAATGCTGATTGCCAGTCTGCTATGTCTCACCTTAAAGGGCGAACTCACACCTTAGGGGATATGCTGCCAGCATGTCAGGAAGTAGGAATTCATAGCCATGTGGCCAAAGTAATGGCAGCAGCGTTTTCACAGCTGCCCAAAGGTGCTTTCTGATAATGCCTGTTTTAAGTGTGGAAGACCTGGACACCGTGCAAAACAATGCAAGTCCAGTCCAAAAGATATCCCTGGTAAAGGAGGGCCAGCTGATATTAAAAAGCCGCCTTCTAAACCATGTCCTCGGTGCTGAAGGGGATTCCATTGGGCGAATCAATGTTGCTATAAAATTAATGTAGATGGTAATCTAATCAACCATGACTTGGCGTCAGGAAACTCGAAACGGGGCACACTCCCCAGTGCCCCGAAAAACGAAGTTTGGGGAGCTCCGCTGCCATGAGGGGGGCCAGTGGCTCCGGATAGCCTCGCCCACATGACCTCCCCATTGGCCTAAAAAGCAAACCTCTGCATCTGTACAAGGTGTAGGGGGCCTTATGACGCCTGAGGGAAGTGATCACGTACTCAAAGTCAGAGGACCTGAAAACAGAATTGCCTTAATTACACCCTGCGTTCTTCCAACTCCATACTCCCTGTGGGGGTGACAAATAAAATGGCAAGCAATAGGATATATTGGAGTATATGAGGAAGCCATTGGGTATAAACCTAATTTGGCCTGACTTTGTTTTTCCAAAAGGGCCTGACTGTGGCCATTGAGCATGCATTGTATATCTGCTTAGACATTTTGAGATAAAGGTGCAACTTCCCTCCCCCTCCCAAGGTTGGCGTCTCCTTAAAGATTAAACATCTTTCTTTAGCCTGGGAACTGATTGCAGCGCTCACCTGTGACCGCCCAGCTCGAGGCAGCAGAGCTGCCAGCCTGCGGGGTTCACTGAGACAGCAGACCTATCTGCCGTTTCCATCAATGGCTGTGCCGACAGAGCAGCCTCCTGACTATTGTAAAAGGGACATTTCAATCATATGTGAAACATACTCTTTGAGGATATATAATAACCTCCCTGTGTACCCCCACTTTTTGGAGTGCTCTGTTCCTTTGTGGAAAGATTCTCCCGGGTTATAATCCTCAGATTTAAGCTCAGAATAAACTCACCCAGATTTTCATTTGTAGATTGGTTATGGATTATTTTCCTCTACAGGGATGAGATTTGCTTTCTCAATGGAAACTATCTCTAAACATTCATTAAGCCTTTTTCCTAGGGGCTGCTGATGTTATTAACATTCCTCCCAGACCTATTCAATGGAAAACTACCATGCCTGTATGGATAGATCAGTGACCCCTTCCAAAAGAAAAATTACAGGCTTTAAAGATGCTAATACAGGAGCAACTAAAATTGGGCCATATTGAACCCTCAATTAGTCCCTGGAATACCCCAGTATTCGTGATAAAAAAGAAATCTGGAAAGTGGAGATTACTCCAGGACTTAAGGGCAATTAATGCTGTCATGCAATCTATGGGGGCTTCACAGAAGGGATTGCCAAACCCTTCTTTAATACCTGAGAATTGGCAAATTGTTGTTATTGACATTAGAGACTGTTTCTTTTCTCTACCTTTGTGCACTGCTGATAGGGAAAAGCTCGCATTCACTGTCCCAGTTTATAACAATCAAGAGGTCCCCCAGAGATAGCAGTGGAAGGTCTTGCCTCAGGGCATGAAAAACAGTCCTACCATATGCCAACAATTAGTAGGAGATGTGTTATTAACTTTTCAAAGAAAATACCCTACTATACAACTTCACCATTATATGGATGATATTTTATTAGCAGTGCCAACTAAAAATTTTTCATTAACAGCATACCAACAATTAATTGAATTGCTAAAAGGCAAAGGCCTGCTTATGGCTCAAGATAAGGTACAGTTTACCTCCCCCTGGAAATTTCTAGGATTAATGATTGATAGATACCTGGTAAAGCCATGCATTCCCTCTATTTCCATACCCAATACTTTAACATTAGTTACATTGCAACAGCTTTTAGGAAATATCAATTGGATACGTCCTTTTCTTGGCATCCTGACACATTCTCTGAGTCACTTGTTTTCCTTGATACATGGTGACTCTCCCCCCTCTTCTATGCGTACTCTTATCCCTGAGACAAAACAAGAACTAAGCCAAGTAAACAAGGCTCTGACCTCCCAATTTTTAAATCGCTTTGATCCAGAAATTCCCTTATGCCTTTATATGATAAACACACCTAAGAGTCCTGCTGTTATCGTCTTTCAAAAAGCGGGCAAGGTTATAAAATGCTTGGAGTGGATATACTTGCCCCACACACCAGCTAAGGTACTCTATACATATTTTGATGGAATAGCGGAGGTTATTCAAAGGGGACGTTTGCGGTGTTTACAATTGTGAGGCGCTGACCCTCAGACCATTTTTTATCATCTCCTCAGTTATCTCTTCCCAACCTATTCCTGATGCCTTAACCGTGTTCACTGACAGCTCCGGAAAAACCAGAAAAGCCGGTATAGCTTGGTTTGCTAATAGTGACTGGCAGACCAAAGTCTCTCCTGGACATTCAACTACTCAAATTGCAGAATTGGCAGCTGTGCACATTTCCTTCTGTTGGCACTCACTCTCGATTTCTTTTCGCATCGGCACATACAAAAAATAGCGCTAAACAAGTCATTTGTCATTGGCTTGCTATATTTGCTTTCGTGGGGTCTCCTACATGCATTAAAACTGATAACGGTCCCAAGTTCTCAGCGCAAATTTTCTGCCAATTTTGTGCAAATTGGAATATTATCCATAAAACTGGCATCCCCTATAATTCTACAGGACAAGCTATTATTGAGTGATGTCATAGAACCCTGAAGGCTGCTTTACAAAAAATGAAAGGGGGAAATGAGTATTATGAGAATGATCTGCAAGGTATTCTCAATCTCGCCTTATTTACTTTAAATTTTTGAATCTAGCAGAGGATGGCACATCAGCTGCAGAAAGATATATGGGTCAAACTCAGAACCATATGGCCCAACAAAGGCCGCATGACACACACCTGTTTTGACACAATATCTTTGCAAAGTGTGGATTAAAACTTCCTTATACGGATATCTGGGAGGGCCCTTTTATGGTTAAATGTGGGAAGAGAGGAGCTCTTTGTGTTTTGACGATAAAGGCATTGAGTGCATTCCATCAAAATGCACACGGCCTGCTCTGGAATAACCAAAAAATGGACAAAAGGATAAGTAAATCAGTTTTTTTCTTTTTCCTCTTTTCTTCTCTAATGCATGTTGAGGTGATTTCAGAGCATGAGAATCTCACATATTGGGCCTTTATTCCTAATCCTCCTCTCTCTACTCTGGTTACTTGGTGGCTTGCCAATCCCCCTTTGTCCTCTAATGATTCTGATTGGACAGGAGGAACCGGGGGACCCCGACAACAACATACAGGCCTGCACCAAAAGGGAGAAGAACCTCTGGTGATGTATGCTAACAATTCACCTTTTTGTATGGTTTATTAAAACAAAAGCACAACACGTGTCGCCTTTCAGGAACAAATGTATTTTATTACCAACCTAAGAAAGGACAACAGGCAGCCAATCTGACATACATTTCTGCTATATCAACATCTTACGAAGACAAAAGTAATGCCACACAAGTTCCTTCCATCCCAATTTGCCATCCAAAAACTGATTGGTGTTACAAACATTACTCAGTACAGTGGTCCCCTTGCCGTACAGCATATCCAAGGCGGGGCAACATCTTTGGGGCCAACGTACTGAATTAGGGACCTCATGGACATCTTT
Organism: Equus przewalskii; assembly: GCF_037783145.1. Lineage (NCBI taxonomy): Eukaryota > Metazoa > Chordata > Mammalia > Perissodactyla > Equidae > Equus > Equus przewalskii. Next base: position 56,462,904 of record NC_091849.1, read on the forward strand.
TGAGTGACAATCATACTTGGGCCTTCAACAGATCAAGTCAGAAACCTGTAACATGGAGCGAACACAGCCTATCTGGACCCCTTTACAACTATCTTACAATGAGACAGTGTGCAGCCCCCTCACAAAGGAATATGGAGGATCGGGTTGCCTTTTATATCACGACAATCGTCCCATGGCAAGTATGGGAATGAAACTGGCAATTATTTACTAACATTGGTCAAAAATGTTTCTCATACCCTTATGATTTGTACCACCCATCCTTATGTGCTATTATGGGGAAACAGTGTCCCTGCTATCCAAGAATCTTCTGGTATGTATGTGGTTAATATTTCTCCCCCATATTGGTATTCTGATTGTTTAACCCATTATAATGTAACCTCATTGAATGTGACCTATGTAATGGTGTTAAAAAGAAGAGCACACATTTGGTTACCTGTTTGTCTAAATCGGACATGGTCCGAAGAGCATGCTCTACATATCCTCCTTGAGTCCATGAGAAAATTATACCCTAAGCGGTTTTTGGCTACGCTAATCGCTTTCATTGTGTCCGCGGTGATTATCATTGCATCAGCCGCTACAGCTACTACTGCCTTGGTTAACAGTGTTCAAACAGCCCATAAGGTGGAGTCCGTCTTGGTAAATGTCACTCAAGAATTACAGACAGAGGTGGATATTGATAAAGGGCTAATGTCAGGATTGCAGGCATTAGAGGCAGCAGTAGAGTGGCTGGGAGAGCAGCAAAATGCATTATATATGCGTATGAAACTAAAATGTGACTGGCAATTTACCATGCAATGCGTTACTCCCCTACTGTATAATAGCTGCCTGACATCTTGGCAAGAAATAAAAAAACATTTACAGGGGGCATTTAATACCTCCCTGGCCAATGACATCACTGGGCTACAAGCTCGGTTAGAGAGGCAGTCACAAGAATTGCATAAGGTGTTCTCTCAAAAAATATTTCAAGACATTGAAAATGGGTTACACTGGCTAGAGCCCTCCAATTGGTTCTCGGGCCTCAATTTACGCATATTTGTTAATGCTGGTGTGATTTTGATATTATCCATGTTAATAGTTTATGTTTTAAGTCTGCTGTGCTCCCTGAAAAAACAAAGTCAACAAGAGCAAGCATTGGTTATGATGGGCCTTCTGATCTCAGCACAACATGACACCTTCCTTGCTTTAAAAAACAAAAGGCGGGGAAATGTAGCCACCCCTGACACAGGAAGGGTTAATAATCACTGGAAAAAGCTTGCCAACAAACTGTGACCCGGAGGTCAGAAGGCTGGTTAGCCAATGACGGGTAAGACCCCCTGGGGGGGCAACCTAAGCCAGGCGGCGGCCGCCCCTGGGACACAGATGGAGAAACAATATCGATATCAGGAGCAAGAGGGACCGTTGCCTAAGAGACCTTGCCTGCTCTGAGATAAAAATATAGGAGCACAGCAACAACATGATAATATCAAAACAGAGGCCAAGGGAGGGCTCCTTGAGAAATCACTAAGAATTCTTGGCATTCGCTAATTACTTCATCCAGAACACCTGTGTATGTTTAACAGATGTAAGCTATGTATATATTGAAACGCTGGTTATAATAAACTCAGAGTGGCCATCAGCCCTCTCCACATCTATCCTGATGTGTACATTGGATTGCGACACCGACACACATCTGCTACTCAGTTCACACATAGGCAGCAGCGTGTGTCTCTCAGTGATAAACCCACAGGACGTGTTGTAAGAATGGATAATCGAAAAAGGAAATTGGCCAACATAGATAAAAGGGCAGCAAAGAAAGGAAAAGTGATAATGCTGAAACTGATTTGCAAATCAAATGTAAATGGAATTATAAAAGAAACAGCTCACCATGGGACTGTTGACACTGCCACCGCCCCATAGACTCTAGATATGAAGCCTGAGGAACTTAGTGAAAGCGAATTTACCAGCATAAATGTGGAAAGTGGTTGTGGAAAAAAAGGATGAAGATGTCCCTGAGGAAGTGACATTGGCAGAAAATTTCACATTAAAGAAATTCTCGGAGACATTTCACAGCATTGAAAGCACAAAGGATAAAATGTTGGAAGCTGAGCTAAACTCAGGAAGGAGTATGAAAATTTGCCAAAGCATAGGAAAAAAATGCTCACTCTGCATCACGTTACAACAACAAGAAGGCAAGCCCTGTTCAAATTCCTTCTGATGAATTTTCTACAAAGAACGAAAACGTTCTCAATGTTTATAACATTTTAAATTATAGTGTAATAAATAAATATTAGTTTTACTTTAAAAGATTTCACCCAACACTAAAGAGACCGTAAGAGGAGAGGTTTTTTTTTTTTAATATCTTGACAAAAATATCTAAAGATCAGGGAGCAATTGTAATTTTCCTAATGATTGATTGTTAAGATCACTTTGCATGGTTTCTGGGTGCGTGGTCTTTGTTACATCCTGTACTATTGTGCAAAGTGGGAACTGCCTGGACTTATAAACTCCCAGGTGTCAACAAAGTGCTGACAGAGTTCAGAACCACTGATTAGAGCAGCAGCTCTCAAAATGTGGTCCTTGGACATTAGCATCAATATCAATAACCTGTAATTTATAAGAAACATAAGGGGCCAGCTTGGCGGCTCAGCAGTTAAGTTTGCATGTTCCACTTCAGTGGCCCAAGGTTTGCCAGTTCGGATCCCAGGTGCAGACATGACACCACTTGTCAAGCCATGCTGTGGCAGGTGTCCCACATATAAAATAGAAGAAGATGGACATGGATGTTAGCTCAGGGCCAATCTTCCTCAGCAAAAAGAGGAGATTGGCAGTGGATGTTAGCTCAGGGCTAATCTTCCTAAAAAAATTTTTATGAAAGTAATATCTTGGGTTCCACCCAGCTTGGGGTGGGGCTAGTAACTTATGTTTATTTAGCAAGCTCTCCAGGTGATTGTGATTTTATTGCATGCTAAACATTGAGAATCACTGATCCAGAGAACAGAGAACTTCTCTTCCTAAGATTTCTGAATGTGGAAGCAAGTCTTTCTCAAGTTGTCTTATGTGGTCTGAGCCTCAAAGGAGGCACGCGACAGCCTGTGTTTCAATTGCCCTATCGTCATTAAGAAAGTGAGGAGGAAATGTCTACTCTACCTCTTCTTAAAAAGCATCACAAAACATTAAAAGGGAAAGTCTGGGTATAATTTTTAAAATTAAAAGTTAAGAACAATCTAGGAAAGGTATGCCTTCGAAGTAGAAATGCAAGTTATTGAAATTTAATAACTATGTTTCATAAAGAAATGTTCCCTGATTCAGTTGAACTGAAAGGTTTAATGTAGATACTGTTAAAAGAAAATTTTCCACAGTCAGCTCCTGATCTAGGCTTTTACTCAATAATTACGGGATCAGGCAGCATCCAATCTAGCAGGTAGAAAGGCGCTCTGAAGAGCTGTACAAGGTGAAAGATTTTTATAGGTCAAATTGAGCAGGAACAAGGAAGTTATACCGGGTGTTTGCTGCTTGGTTAAAGCAGGGTTACTTCCCTCACAAGGAGCAAAAAGAAGTCTTGGCGTCAGGTGAGGTAACTTGTTTGAGCTGGCGAATGCTGAGGGGTTGACTTGGGTTTTCCTTTTCTGGAAGAGCCAAGCATCGAAACTTAGTTAAGTTTTGGTTTGTTGATGTAGGGCTTAGTGTGAGCAACTCCATCTTGGGCCAAATCTGGTGACTTTAACAATACACACAAAAATACCTATTTCAAACTAATTGCAATTTGTTTTCCTAAACTAAAATGAAAGAAAGATATTTCATTGAGATCAAGATAATATACAGAAAAAGAAAACTTTGATAGGTTCTGCATATGGTTCATATTCTATCCACTGAAGCAGTAATTATTATGGCAGCTTTGAGCAGAATTTACAAATAGAATTTCTTTTAAGAGCATCAGCCCAGGCTTTTCAAGGTTGTTACTTAAGCCATACTCATAAAACTTAGATAAGCTTAAGGACTGTGTTTGAATATTCCAGTAGGTGATTGCTTATGCAAAGTGGGGAATTTTTCTCTCACATACCTTGATCCTTCAGTTTTTATCATCTCTTACCTTGCCTGGCTTGTTTAGAAATTGTGTATCATTTTCCGAAGTATCTATTGGTCCCCTACATTAAGCTGCTCATGTCAAGGCCAAGAAGGATAAAGAACGAGTAATTGGCAAACTAATAACCATCTTTTTCTAATTGGGAAAACAACTTAAAATTATATTCAAGCTACTCTTAACTTCATCATAGTCACATAAAATTATACCTGCTGAGTATATTTTTCTGCTGTGAAATAGAAGATTTATAAAATCTGAATAGTTTTGTCTCCTGGTGGTTATGATGCAGGTAGAAAGTTTACTGACGAAATTGGCAAATAATTCTGCTCACTAGCTTTAGTTTTTAAAAATTAGCATAAACAATAGAAGTATTCATTCAATTTTAAGACACAATGTAGTTATTTTCTTATTCATTATAAACATATAATGAACATTATATGGACTAACATAGAAGAACTTAGTCTCCCAACCAAGATGGAATGACAGGACAAGAACAACTGAAAAATAGGACACAATATACAAAAGGACAGGTTTCTGTTTGGGACATCTGCCAGCACAACGCCGTTCCCTGAAAGTGGGAAAAACAAGGAAGCGAGCCCTCAGATTTCCCAGCTGCTGGGAGAGAGTTTACAGGCTACTGCACAGACATGAGAACTCAGGTGAAGCCCAGCCGTCTCAATAACTTGAGAAGATAAAGCTGGGAGTCCAGGGAGTTGACGGTGGCCAGAGTTTGCAGAGTAAGTGTCAGAGAAGAGACAGCTGTACATAGAGCCAGCGCAGGAGACCTGCAGGGGGCCCCCTTGAGTCATCAGCTTCTTTCTGATTAATCAGCACGTGTGGGGAAACCACCTAAGCCTGGGAGATGAGCCACCCCAAGCTCTCCTGGAAGCTTACACACGGGAGGGAATAGTGACATTCCTACCAGCAAAAGCAGAAAACCTCACACATCTAGGGGCATCAGATACAGTACTCAGAAAGGTATTCTCACTACTGGGGGAAAATTCACTCTAAAAACTATTCTGGTTCCTTCTGAGAAAGCTTTAAGAACCAAAGTTCATCAAACTATTTCTAAGCAATTTAACTGCATCTCAGAATGGAGCTCAAGAATATTTACTGGAATTCAAAAATATCCAGCAGATAACACTGTGAAGTTCACAAAGTATGGCTTCCAATTAAAGCTACTAGACATGCAGAGAAATAGGCAAGTGTTTTCCCATGATGATAAGCAAACACCAACCAATAGAAACAAAAACTGAAATGATACAGATGATAGAATTACTAGTCAAGGACATTAAAAGAGATATAATTACATTGTACATGTTCTAAAAGATAATAAAAGATGGATAATTTTAAGGAGAGATATGAAGATATTTTTTAAAAGATCCAAATTGAATTCTTGAGATGAAAAATACAATTCTATTAAAAATATACAGGATATTATTAACAGCATATTAGACACAGCAGGAAAAAAATATTAATTTACTTTGAAGACATAGCAGTAGAAACTATCCAAAGAAACACAGAGAGAAAAAAAGACAGTAAATAATGAAAAGAACATCGGTGGACTAAAAGATAACTTCAAGAGGCCAAATACATATAATACATATATTGAGAAGGAGAAGGAAAAAAATATTTGAAGAAATAGTGGTCAAATTTTTTTAAAATTTGATGAAAACTATAAATCCTCAAATCCAAGAGCCTCAACAAATCCCAAGCACAAGAAACATGAAGAAAACTACACCAAGACACACCATAATAAAATCACTTACAGTTAATGATAAACAGAAAATCTTAAAAAGCATCCAGAGAAAAGGGAAACATGTAATACAGAGAAACAAGGATCAGAAAGAGAGCAGACTTCTCACACCAAGCCCTGCACACCTTTATTACAAGAAATGGCCAAGGAAGTCTTTTTTTTGTTTTTTTTTTTTTGGTGAGGAAGATTAGACCTGAACTAACATCTGTTGCCAGTCTTCCTCTATTTTGTATGTGGGTCGCCACCACAACATGGCCACTGATGAGTGGTGTAGGTTCACACCCAGTATCCAAATCCCGGCTGCGGAAGCAGAACTTAATCACTAGGCTGTGGGGCCAGCCCCAGGAAGTCTTTTAAGCAGAAGGAAAATGATACCAGATGATAATCTGCATCTGAATAAAGGAATGAAGAAAACCAGAAACAACAAAAATATGGTAAATTAAAAGATTTTTCTTATTATTTTGAATATCCCTTTGAAATATGATTGTTTAAGATAACAGTAATAGCAATGCATTTTGTAACAAATGTGTAAGTAAAATAAATGTCAAAAGAGTACAAAGGCAGGAAGAGAAGAAATCTGAGTATAGTCTTGTAAGATTTTACATGTGAAATGATGATAATATTACTTGATGGTGCACTGGGATAAGTTAAAGAAATATACTAGAAAGCCTAAGACATCACTAAAACACACCACAAAAAGTAATAGCTCAAAGTCAACAAAGAAGATAGAATATTTAAAAAGACATCATTAATATAAAAGAAAACACAAAAAGAGGAAACGGGTGACAAAGAACAGATGAAACAAATATAAATATAAAAACCAGTATCAAGATAATAGCTTTAACCACAACCAAATCAATAATCAAATTCAATGTAAATAACCTAAATTCCCTAATTTCTTAAAAAAGGAGAATATATATTGGGTAAGAACTATGTACAGCCTATAGAAAAACCATTTTGAATATAAAGATATTAATAGCTTAAAAGTAAAAGTGTGCATGAAAAAGATATATCATTGCAATACTAATCAAAAGAAAGCTGGAGTAGCTATGGTAGCATCATACAAAGTAGATTTCAGAACAAGAAGTATTACCAAGGATAAAAAGAGCCATTACATAATGATAAAGCATCTACTTGTCAAGAAGACATAACAATCTTACACAATTCTATACCTAACAACAGGGCTTCAAAATATGCGAAGGAAAAATTTATCAAACAGTAAGAAGAAACACACAAATCCAAAAAACTTAGTTAGAAATTTCAACACCTCCCTCTCAATAATTGATGGAAGAGGTAGAGAAGATATCAGAATATAGAAAACTTGAAAAACACTATAACCTAAAAGACCCAGTGACACTTATAAAACACTTTACACGATGGCAGGATACATACTGTTTTCAAATTCATATGGAACATTTACCAAGATCAACCATATTCTGGGCTACAATATAGGCCTTAATACATTTAACAGGATTAAATTAATAAAAGTTATTTTACCACAGTGGAATTAAATTAGAAAAAAATCGATAAGAGAAAGATATTTGGAAAATTCCAAATATTTGGAAACTATGTAACCTGTTTCAAAAAGAAATCAAGTGAGAAACTAGAAACTACATTGAACAGGAAGGAACACAACTTAGCAAATTTGTTGGGATGAAGCTAAAGTGATATTTAGAGGGAAAGTGTCAGTACTACAAGTTGATTTTAGGAAAAAAAGGTCTCAAATCCAAATGCTCAGCTTCTAACATGGGAAACTAGGAAACAAAGAGCAAATGAAACCCAAAGTAAGCAGAAGAGGGAAATAATAAATATGGGGGCAGGTATTGATGAAATGGAAAGTGAGAGACAATATAATAAACCAATGAAACGAAAAGTCATATTTCCAAGAAAATTAATAAAAAAGCCTCCAGGAAAACTGCTCAAGAGAAGAAACAAATTATCAATATCAGGAATGCGAGTGGTAACATTATTGCAGACTCTACAGATATTAGGAGAGTAACAGAGGAATATTAATAACTCTATGATAATAAATTCAACAACAGGTGAAATGGATAAACTTCTTGAAAGAGACAAACTGAAAAAATCAACCCCCTAAAAACTGGATAATCTAATAATTCTACATCTATTAAAGGAAGTGAATTTGAAGTTTACCAAAAACGAAAGCTTCAGGCCCAGATAGCTTTAGTGGCAAAAATTACCAAATATTTGTGGGAAAAAAAATAATACCAAACTTTCACAAACTTTTCCAGAAAAATGGAAGAGGATAGTGTACTCCACAGCTCATTTTATGAGGCTGTTACTAAACTAATACTAAAACCACACAAAGACATTGCAAAAAAGAAAAAGAAGAAACTGCAGACCAATATCCTTCATGAATATATATACACAAAACAATTTTAACAAAATTTTAGCAAGTCAATCCAACGATATATAGAAGGGGTAATCCATCATGACCATGTGGGGATTATTCAAGGAACTCAACTTTGATTTAATGTTTGAAAACTCAATCACCATATTAACAGATTAAGCAACAACAACAACAAATGATCATCTCAATAAAGGCAGAAAAAGCATTTGAAAAATTCAAAATTCATTGCTGATAGACACTCTTAGCAAACTAAGAATAAAACAGAATGTTCTCAACTTTATAGAGGGCATCTTGAAAAACTTACACAATATCAGATTTAATAATGAAAGACTGAATACTTTCACTCTGACATCAGGATCAAGTGTAAGATGTCTGCTCTCAGCACTTTTATTCAACATTATATTGTAAATTCTAGCTTTGGAATAAGGGAGGAATAAAGTAATAAAAAATAATAAAATATACCCAGAAAGGAAAAAAGTTAAATTGCCTTTATTTATAGATGCATGATCATCAATTAAAAAAAAACAGAATCTGCAAAAATGTTCCTAGAATTAATAAATGAGTTTAGTTAAGTTGTAACATACAAACTCAATGCAAAAATCAATTATATTTTCATATCCTTATAAAGACCACAAATGGAGATTGAAATTAAAAAACAATCACATTAATAACAGCATTCAAGCATATGAAATGAGTAGTCACACATTTTACAAAATATATGCGTTTTGTAATCTGAAAACTAAAACAATTGCTGAGATAAATTAAGGACTTCAATAAATGTAGAGATATTTATTTATCATGTTCATGGTGTCAACTCTTCCCAAACCGATTAACAAACTCAACACAATGCCTGTTAAAATCCTAGCAGACATTTTCTAGAAATTGACAATCTCTTATAAAATTTGTATGGAAATTCAAAGGATCTAGAACATATTCCTAATGTGTAAAGATACACAAAAGATCAATAAATAAAATACAGATTCCAGAAATAAACAACAGTGCTAGGACAAGTGGATAGCCATATGAAAAAAAAAAACAAAACAACGACTACCTCACACCATATGAAATATTTTAAGTCAAAATATGTTGTCCTAAATGTAAAACTCAGAATTATAAGGCTTCTCAAAGAAGACATAGGAGAAATGCTCAGTATCCCTTGGTTTGCCAAAGATTTCTTAGCTGCAACATAAAAGCACATTCTATAAAAGAAAAAAATTGATAAGTTGGACTTTTGAAAAATTACGAATTAAGGTCTTTGAAAGACATTGTTAAAAGAATGAAAAAGGCTTCAAGACTTTTCAAATTGTGCACTTTAAATGTGTGCACTTTATTGTGTGCTAATTATATCTCAATAAAACTGCTTTTAAAAAAAAGTCAGGCCAGAATCTTGAGAATACATTTGCTAACCATTCTTCTAACAAAGGATTTGTATCTAGAATATACAAAGAACTTCAATATTAAGATGAACAGTCCCCACCCCCAAAAAAGAGAATAGCCAAAAGTTTTGAACAGACACTTCACCAAGAAGATACGTGAATAGCAAATAAGCATATGCAAAGATGATCAACATCACTAGTCATTGGAGAAATGAAAATTACATCCACAAAGTCTGAAATTGAAAACGTCAATCATGTCAAACACTGGTGAGGCTTTACAGGAACTGCAACTCATGTGGACAGCAAATGAGAATTAACGTGGTACATCCACTTTGGAAAAGAGTTTAGCTGTTTCTTAGAAGTTAACCATATACCTACCATATAACATGCTATTTTACTACAAGGTATTACTCAATAAAAATAAAAACATATGTCCACATGAAGATGTTTACCCAAATATTCATATTAGCTTTATTTGTAATAACCCCAACCTGAAAACAACCCAAATATCCACGAACTGCGTTTGGTAAAGAAATCATGGCACTGAATGGAATAGTACTTAGCAGTAAAAGATAGTGAATCACTGATACATCCAACAACATAGATACATCTAAAAATAATTATGCTGAGTCAAAGAAACCAGGGAAAATATTACATAATATATTATGCCATTGATAGTAAAGCCTATGGTATGCAAACTAACGTATAGGGACGTAAAGCAGATCAGTGGTTGCCTGGAGATGGGGTGGCTGCAAGCAGGGGCATGAAAAGACTTCAAAAGAGGACCAGGAGACTTTGGGGGTGAAGGATACATTTAGTATCTCGACTGTGGTGATGGTCTCATAGGTGTACACACAGATTCTGAGACTTATCAAATTGGACTTTTTTTTTTTTTGAGGAAGATTAACCCTGAGCTAACATCTGCCGCCAATCCTCCTCTTTTTGCTGAGGAAGACTGGCCCTGAGCTAACATCCGTGCCCATCTTCCTTCGCTTTATATGTGGGATGCCTGCCACAGCATGGCTTGACAAGCGGTGCCATGTCCACACCTGGAATCCAAACCAGCGAACCCTGGGCCACCGAAGCAGAACATGCGAACTTAACTGCTGCGCCAACCGGGCTTGCCCCTCAAATGGGACATTTTATATGCACTTTGTTGTACGTCAATTTTACCTCAATTAAGGTGTTACTAACGAGAGAGAGAGAAAGAGCAACAAAATTAATTTTGTCTCATAAATTGTCACATATTTTTAATACTATACTAACTCTCAATTTTCTATTATGATTTGCTGTATATTCTCAACTAGCAACTGAATTGACATCTTAGGTCTAAGTTTTATGAAGGTTGTTTACTATTCACACTTAAGTTTTGTGATTTTTTTTCAAAAGTTGCTGGTAAATTACTGAGGTATAAAAGAGTACTAATATCAAGAATAACCTCCAAATGCTTGAGTGATGACTGCTCTTGGTTTATTTCTTGGATCTCCTGGCTTATTTGGAATAATTAGCAAATTACACATATGATTCTGAAGTAAAAGATTAACATTTTAATAAACATTTCACAAAAATATATGAAGAAAATTGATAATTTATGTATTTAGGTGAAGATAAGTTAAATAAGATGGTGTTGAACATCTAAATGACTCGCAGATGGTTAAAACATTAACCAAAATATATTGAATATTTTTTCTTAAAATCTCACCCAATAGAAGTGCAGTATACTATTCTATTCTCTTTCAGACAGACAAGTGATTACAAAAAAATAAATAAGTCTAAAAGTCCCAATATTTAGTCATTTGCAAATAAGGAGAAGAAATGTAAAGAAAAAAGGAGGAAACTAACCAATATGGAGCGCTCGTTATCTGCCAGGGACCATGCTGGGTTCTTCACAGACGATGCTTCATTTAATTGATAGAATCAATCCAGAGCATGTTTCCAACTTAATGACACAGCTTGAGTCTGGAACATTGGTCATGTTCCAAGACCCAAAGACAAAAGAGGAACTTGTTTCTTTTTTTCCACCATACTTCAATGGCTAGAATAGGGCCAAATTTTTTGTGGACTCTCAATAATTTTTTTTCTTGATGAATGCATGCATCGTCCATTTATCCTGACATTTTTATTTCCCACTAAGAACATTAGAGTGAGAGACAGAAAATATGTGTCTACAGAATATTACATTTCAGAGAAAGAAGAAGTCTAAGTGGACGGCTGTCTGGCTGTGAAAGCAGAAGACTCCAAAAGACTCCCAAAGCCAGAAGCACTGTGGAAGGATCCTCTGTCCCAGGTCCAAATCCGAAAGAAATTTGATTTTGTCAGGACACCCACAATGTATGAGTCTCAGTGACAAGCTCACATTAATCAAGCTCCTGAAAGACTAACCTATAAAACAGATTGCTAATGTATTAATTCAGGTGAAATGGAACTTTCAAAGGTCAAGAATATTCCTGTCAGCTGGTCAGTACTTCCTGACCACAGCATAAAGTCTTTATGGAGAGCAGGTATAAGGAGAAGACTGCTTGGTGAGCAAGGGCAATTGGGAAGATGATCGTAATGGTTAGCGTGATCAGGTTGTGATCGTCCGAGGCAGCCAGCAGAAATATATGTCCCTCTCCTTGCACAGTCCTGAGATTGCTCTGATGCGTTCTTACTCTTTTATTATCCTTTCCGTGGATTCCATAGAGAACTTCTATCTTCACTTAACATACTCTTATCTCTCTTCCAAAATAACATTGATTATATTATATCTTCTTTGTACATCAACTGTATTTCAGTAATACTTTCTGAAGTTTATATCCTAAGTTCCTTGATTAAATTTCAGCAATGCCTTTCTCATTTTGATATTTCATTTGAGGAAGTATTTTCTCATAGCTGTCAACTGTGTCTTAGCATGGAGTTGCTGGTGGTGGTTCTTTTTTTTTGAGGAAGATTAGCCCTGAGCTGACATCTGCTGTCAATCCTCCTCTTTTTGCTGAGGAAGACTGGCCCTGAGCTAACATCTGTGCCCATCTTCCTCTACTTTATATGTGGGATGCTTTCCACAGCATGGCTTGACAAGCAGTGCATAGGTCTGCACCCGGGATCTGAGCCAGCAAACCCCAGGCCAGCAAAAGGGAACATGCAAACTTAAGCGCTGTGTCACTGGGCCAGCACCAGGTGGCTATTCTTTTTACATATAATTGATTTCATACACTATAGGTTTAACTTCAATTACCTTAAATTATCATGAAATTATGAGGTACAATTTATCATAACCAAGTGTGTATGAGGAGTACATTTTTTAAATAAAGCAAAATGGTTTGAAATGTCCAAGAATATAGATGAGGGAAACTGAGCAGAATAGTTCGTGTGTTGAGCCATAATTTTAGATAAGCATAATCTATATATCCATAGTTGGCACACACAGTTAAGAAATGAGATATCTATCACAATTTTGAATACTGCTACTAAACACTTTGAGAGTATGCAGACCCAGAAATTTTTATGCAAAGAATAACCAACAAATTACCATAGCTACTTAGTTTGATGCTTAAACTTTTTACTTACCAACATTAGCCCATAAATAGGGGCAGCCTCTGATGAGTAATGTGCTATTTTTGCTGCCTTTTAAAATTATCTTTATTTAGAAATACCAGGTCTGCTAACAAGATACACTTCTCTTTCTTTAGATCTGAAACCAAAACATTAACAAATTTTGAGTGGTGGATGAAAAATATTTGTATTATTAATTACTTTACAAACCTCAATTTCTGACTGGAAATAATTGTTTTTCTGAAAAATTAAGTAATGCTCCAGCTTAGACTCCATCGCTATAAAATACTACACAGGTTCTTTGAAATATTCTAGTCCCCTGTGCAGGTTGTACTTTCCTTTGAATTCCCCTTTTCCCTAGAAACAAACTACATAAGCATCCCTCTCTAGGTTGGAATTGTTCTTCAATCAGGTTTCATTCTAATTACCTGCAAGCAGGGCTATCAGTTAGGGTTGTGTCCTCTGTAGGGGCACTCATGTTGAAGATTGAATGGTGTCTGAAGTCCTGCTTATCCTCTGCTCCACAAGCCATGTACCTGGACTGGGAGTTCTGTCTGTCCTGAGGAAGAGGCATCAATTTCAAAGGAATTCTAAGGGCTGGTGGAAGCCCTGTTACATCCTACCTGTATATTCAAGGTCTACATTTATGATCATATTTGCTTTGGTTTGGCAGTGCCTGTTAAAATTTAAAATATGCATTCCATTTGACCTAGCAATCCACTTTTAGACATATGTCCTTCAGAAATAAAAGCACCAGTGTATTAGAATAGATGTGCAAAGAAATTCACTGGAGATATGGTTCATTTTTAAAAAATAACAACCTGAAAATAATTCGGTGCATCATATTCCAAGATATGGAATATTGTGGAACTATTTTAAAAGCGTGAACATCTACAAGTAGTGGTCTAGTAAAATATGTAAAATATAAGGTGCTGTGTATTCATTGCATTTTGTTAAGAAGTGAGAGGGAATGTGGATATATACAAATATAGCTAAGTATATATGCACACACACACTTCTCATGGGTTAGTGAAAGGTAAAATATGATATACATCAAATTCTTAATATAATTATTCAAGGGAGTAGATTAGGGGCAGCTGAGGTGAAACTATTACTTGACCTTATTAACTGTCCTCTGTATTGATTAATTTGTTGCAATAAGCTAGTATTTTGTGTTTTTAAGTTGAAAAGAATGAAGGACTAATACACTCACATGCTGCATCCGTTGGGTTTTCATTCCCGTTTCTATTCCTTTCGCTTTCATTTTCCATTCATACCTGCTGGGACTTAGTCTTCTTTGGTACTATGTTTTATGACAGCTCAAAACCATTGCCACACTTCTTTATTGATCATCCGGAAGCCACCCGCATCCCAATATACGCCTAGTTCTATAAGTTGTCAATGTTCTTGTATTGATTTGGGGGTGGAGGTTGTTTCCCTGATTAGTCAGCACTATTTTCCACTTATTCTCTCTCTATGCATCAAGACATACCGACTGGGGTTGGGGAGAGGAAGGCAGGAGCGAATATTTTGGATGGTGGACAGGGAGAGAGTATTGGTAATGCTGTAAAGAGCCAGATGGAAGAGAATTTATGGACGTGAAGGCTCTCACCCCTGACTAGCAAGTCAAAGTTCTGAGAAGGACATCTAGATCTCGTCCTTAGATGAGGTTTGTTATGAACTGAACTGTGTTCCCCCAAAATTCATCGGTTGCAGCCCTAACTCCTAATGTGACTGCATTTGGAGATGGGGCCTTTAGGGAGGTCATTAAATGTTAATGAGGTCATAGAGTGGGGCCCTAATCCAATAGGACTGGTGTCCTTTTAAGAAGAGAAAAGACACACCAGAATACACACACATGCTCTCTCTCTCTCTCGCTCTCTCTCTTCTGGATAGACACAGAGGAAAGCCAGGTGAGGACACAGGGAGAAGATGGATGTCTGCACGAAAGAGAGCTCTTACCAGAAACCAGCCCTTCCAACTCCTTGATCTTAGACTTAGTCTTCAAAATTGTGAGCGGAAAAAAATCTGTTTTTTAAGCCACTCAGTCTCTGATGTTCTGTTACAGCAGCCTGAGTAGACTAATACAAAGCTGAAATGGCTTCTTAAGACATGCCCTATGATAAATGATGTGTTTATACTAGAACTTCATTAGACTGTTAATGAAGAAAATAGAAGGCTCAAATAGATGGGAAAATTGGAACTGATTACTGCATGAGATCAGGGGCACTCGCCATCTAGATTTTCCATAAGGGCCTATTGGATAATTCTTTAACTAATATAATATAGAATAAACTAATGAAAGAAGACCCAGGCTTGGGACAGTCCTGGTGGTATAGTGGTTAAGTTTGTGTGCTCTGCTTTGGTGGCCTGGGGTTCATGGGTTCAGATCTTGGGTTCAGACCTACACCACTCATCAAGCCATGCTGTGGCAGCAACCCACATACAAAACAGAGGACGATTGGCACAGATGTTAGTTCAGGGACAATCTTCCTCAAGCCAAAAGAGGAAGATTGGCAACAAATATTAGCTCAGGGCCTATCTTGCTCATCAAAAAAAGAAAAAAGAAGATCCAGTATCTTTAGAAAGCTCAGTTGTGTCCATCCTCCATAAACCAGGTTGACTGAGGGGAATATTACCATAGAATATGCTCCCTGGTGTCAAGAAGAATTATGGAGTTCTACAAGTGCAGAAGCCATAGGCCAGTACTTTGTCTTCAAAAGCAATGTGAATATGAGCTATTTTACTCACAATACTTCTGATACCAAGTATGCAGGCATTTTTCCACACCAACAGCAAATTTTCCAACATCTGACAGCAACTGGGTGCCCTACAATGCAATTCAATTCAATTCTGACATTAACTACCCAGAGTTAGCATCAGACTCCACAGGTATAAGGGCTCAGTCCCACAAGACTGTCCTCACTTCAAACCTCAAACACAAGTATTAGGTACCATGGTACCCACATTTCTTTCCCACAAACCCTCCTTCAGTTTCAATAATTTGCTAGAATGTCTCTCAAAACTGAGAAAAACTCTTATTTGAGATTGCCAGTTCATTATAAAGGATGTAACTCAGGAACAGTCAAATGGAAGAGATGCAGAGGGCAAGGCATGGGGGAGGCGTGTGGAGTTTCCAACCCTCTCTGGGTGCATCACTCTCACAACACCTCACTGTTTTCACCACCCCAGAAGCTCCCTGAATCCCATTATTTAAGGGTTTCTATGGAGGTTTCGTTAAGTAGGCATGATTGATTGGCCATTGGTGATTAACTCGATTTCCAGCCTCTCTCCCATCTTTGGAGGTTGGGGAGTTGAAGTGAAACTTCCAGCTCTCTAATCGTGCTTTGGTCTTTCTGGTGTCCAGCTACCAACTTGAAGCTATCTAGGGGCCCCCAGTCACCAGGCATCTTAGCATATAAAGGGCACTCTTGTCACTTTGGAGATTCCAAAGGTTTTAGAAGCTGTTTTCCAGGAACTAGGGACAAAAACTAAATATTTATTTTTTATAATACCACGGAATTTGTTATCACAAGGTGTAATATACCCACAGGGCTAAATATGTTCCTAGAGCATTCCTATGATAATTGGACACATGACTAAGTTGTGGCTCAGATCCTGTACTTAGAAACAAAAAGGGAAAGTCCGTTAGCAGAAGGCAGATGTTAGTGGCCACATTGAAAAAATGCAATTCATCACTCAGTTTCTATATGTTAGTCATTCACAAACCCAAAACCAATGATTGAAAGCAAAACCAGTTCCCCTTGGCCAATGTCAATATAATACCCCTGTACCTATGTACAGCAAATATTCTTCTGATCATTTCCCCAGGGGACTTAAAGCCATTTTTTGGGGGAGTTGTGCACTGGAGAAAGGAGAATACTCAGGACTTGTTGAAGCCTGTTAAATACGGGGCCTAAACTGACATTAATAACAGAGAACTCAAAATGCCATCTTACTTTTCAAGTTAGGAGGGCTCTTAAAGAACAGACAATGAGATGCATGTGTTCCAAAAGATTGGAGGTGAACTCCCTAGCAATTCAGAGTAACACAACATCTGTGAAGATTGTAAGTGCCCAGTGATTTGGAAAATGCCAGGACGTACACTCTAAGGCAAGGACAAATTGCTTCAAATTGAGTTTCCTACAATTAATAAAGAGTTGCGCTTTGGGGATATCTTTGGATATTGGTGAGTGCGTATATCGTATTTGGAAGTAAATCTTAGTCACGGGACACACTCCTGAGATTCTGGAGCAAGACTTTATCTTGTTAAGAAGAAAGCTGCTTTCCATATGCAAAACATTTCCTGGAATGTTACTGAGCATGTGATTACAAGACATCAATACCTGTGTGATTAGAGCTTCCTGAAAGGATCTGCAAAATCATAAAAGGAGTTGCAGAAGCCATCCATTTTGTAGGAGAAAAGGTACATTTGGAATTGTACCTGAACGTTTCCAACAGGCACAAATTAATTATCTGAAAAGGAAGTCCACATTTTCATGAAGACAGGTCACAAGGAATTCTTGGAAAGAGACATGGAGATGGACCTATGGGAGTGGACACAGAGCTTGGAGATCTTTGTGTCTCATGTTAATGCTCATCAGAAAACATCCATTGCACACAGAGAAGTCCCTGAACAACTAGCAGGACAGGAGTACTTGTCCTATGGATGACAGCCAGCCTTTCTCTTCAGTCAACCCAGTGCCGATGCAATAGTCAAAGGATGGAGAAGGCATAGTAGTGGGAATCAAGTCATGGCCCCAACAATTGCGCTTCCTCTCACCAAGGCTAATCTAATTACTGTCAGTACTCAAGCCTAATCTGTTGGTAGCAAAGACTGACGGTGAACCCTCAGAATGGTGAATTCCTAGAAAGTCCAGAGTCATTTTATGGCATGTGGATTGTTTCAGAACCCTTCCACTCTGTATAGCATGACTGTTTATCTATAGTAAAGATGAATCTAATTATGGTTTGCCTTTCCTGTCCCTAAGGCCCCCACCAATATCCTCATCTGAGGGTTTACAGAATGCTTGCTTTCTTGTTGTGATAGCTGTCACCATATTGCCTTGGATTAAGGGACTTGCTTTAAAAGAAAGGAGCGGCAACAATAGGTGCATATCTTTGGAGTCTATTTGTCTTACTACATACCGTTTCACCCACAGCAGCCTGTGTGACAGAATTATGAATGTTTTGTTAAAGGCTCAGCTAAAGAGACAGCTCACAGACAACTCTCAGCAGGGTTAAGCCCTGCCCTCCATGATAGATGTGTACTTTGGACCAGCCACTGATACATAGTGCTGTGTCCCAGGCACCTAGAATTCATGGTCCAAAACCAAGGGGAAATCGTCGGACTGGGATCTCTCACCATTACTTCCTGTGTCCCAAATGCTGAATTTTCCTTTCTTTCCTAGCAACCTTATATTCTATCTGGCTTTGTCGTGGTTCTCAGACTCTGGATCAGCTGGATCCCTGACTGAATCAACAGACAAAGAGAGGAATTATTAAACTGGGTGGCTAATCAATTCTGACTTTGATGAGGACCCACAGTGGCTGCTAAAAATGAGGGAAGGGAGGAGTAAATATGGCATCCAAGGTCTTCATGAGAGTGATTCTTGATGCGTCTGTACCCAGAGATAACGGTTAGAGGGCTATTAAAGAAACCATGGCACAACAAAGGTGAGTCAACTAAGAGCTCATTTAGGGTTGAGGGTCTGGGTCTCCACACAAGGACAGCAACACTTACTGGCTCAAGAACTGTGTGAAGGTAAGAGATATCCAGCATCAGTGGAGGACGAGGGAGATGATTAAAAGCCTTTAGCCTCAGGACGAGTTATAGCAATGAGGAATGCAGCTTTTTTTTTTATTAATCTTCTTTCATCAAGTATTTGTGAATATGGTTGCTGGCCACCAGCTGGAATGAGACTCTAGATGATAGGCCGGACGTAATGAATGGTACAAATGGATCTGAATGGTGCAATAGATGGAGTGTATTGCACATCATTTAAGAATCATGACAAAATCAAATCCTCTTGCTCTACCTATTAATCTAGTCACTGCTGTAGCAACCTACTTCATGCAGGCTTCCATGAGCTTCACACAGGTGCAGCCGGAGAGTGCCTTGCATCAGGCTTGCACGTCTCAGGTCTTATTTACTGCCCTGGGTCTTCCATGATGCTCAGGTGTGGCCACCTGTGGGAATCTGCTTGGAAATTACCTAAAACCCAAATGTGTGGAGCAGATAATGCCGTGTGGGGGAAAATCTTGATCCTGAGTGGCCTCTAGAAGGTAGAAAAGACAAGGACACGGATTCTCCCCTAGAGCCTCCAGAAACGATCGAAGCCTTGCCAACATCTTGATTTTAGCCCAGTGAGACTCATGTCAAACTCCTGACCTACCCAACTGTAAGATAATCAATTTGTGTTGCTTTAAGCCACTAATTTTATGGTAGTTTGTTACAAGAGTAGAAAATGAATTTGCCACTTAAGCCAATTTATCTACTGATCTTCTCCCCTTTACAGGACTGCAATTGCCTTCGATTGGTCTCCATGTCTCTCCCTGCTTGTCAGGGTAGTATTTCAGGTGCTGCAGTCTAGCGTTCCAGACCCTTCACAATCTAACTCATACTCTTTTTTCTATCTTTACTCCTTTAGCGTCTTAATTCCAACCCAAAAGTCTGCCAATGTACTCACTAATTACATCTTTATATATATATATATTTGGCCCCTACAGCCTGTTTATTTTTTCGATTTATATTTGATATACAGCATTGTGCAAGTTTAAGGTGTGCAACGTATTGATTTCACACATCTATATTATGATAAGATTGCCATCGTCATTTTAGCGAACATCTCTATCATGTCACATTCTTCTAGTGTTGGGAACAATTAAAATCTAGTCTTCTAGCCAGTCTAATGTTTATAATGCAGGTTTGTGGTCTATAATCACTGTAGAGTGTATTAGGTCTCCAGGACTTGTATCTACTGGTTGCAAGTATGTGCCCTTAAACAACATCTCTCCCACTCCCCCAGCCCCCAGGCCCTGGTAACCAGTGTTTAACTCTGCTTTGATGATTTTGGTTTTTCAGATTCCACATATGAGATATCATACAGTATTTGTCATTCTCTGTCTGACTTATCTCACTTAGCATAACATCTTCAAGGTCCATCCATACTGTTGCAAATGGTAAAATTTCCTTTTTACTCATGGCTGAATTGTATTCCGTTGTATACATACTCCACATCTTCTTTATCCATTCACCCACTGATGAACACTTAGGTTGTTTCAGTATCTTGGCTATTGCAAATAATGCTGGAATAAACATGGGAATGCATACGTCTCTTCTGTAATCTGTTTTAATTTCCTTTGGATATATGCCCTGAAGTGGGATTGCTGAATCTTATGGTAGTTCTGTTTTTAAATTTTTGAGGAACACTTGTACACCATTGGTGGGATTGTAAACTCGTTCAGCCACTATGGAGAATACTATGGAGGTTCCTCAAAAAATTAAAAATAGAACCAATTACATCTTTAGAATGTAAACTTCTTAGGGTAGGGATTTTTCTTTGTTACAATCACCATCAATGTGCGTTTCACACCATGAATAGCTCCTGGACATAAGAAGAACAAAATTCATCTTTGTTACAAGGAAAATTTGAGGGGCCGGCCCGGGGGTGCTGCAGTTAAGTGCATACGTTCCGCTTTGGTGGCCCGGGGTTCACTGGTTTGGATCCTGGGTGCAGACATGGCACTGCTTGACAAGCCATGCTGTGGCAGGTGTCCCACATATAAAGTGGAGGAAGATGGGCACGAATGTTAGCTCAGGGCCAGTCTTCCTCAGCAAAAAGAGGAGGATTGGATTCAGTTAGCTCAGGGCTAATCTTCCTTAAAAAAAGGAAAATTTGAATGATTTCTTCCAAAATGATCTTATAGAAGTCTCTGTGCATAATTTCCTGTCTCTTGATCCCTGTATATTAAAATGCTAGCAAAACTTTAAGACTCAGCACAAGGTCAATCCTGTCCATGAACTCTTGCACGCCACACTGATTTCTTTTTCTTCTTATGACATTTAGTAGTATTTATTTTCTGCATTATTCATGTACTGTTTTGAATCTGTCTGGCTTTCTTATCTCTGCAATTAAATTTAAAATGACTAATGTGTATTTAAGAAGAAAAATATGGAGATCCTGATGTCTGGGAATTTATTCTTAAAGTTCCTAGCAGCATGTGGGAATGAATGAACAGTGCTCCGGGTCTGGAGTCAAGAGAGCTGGGTTCTAATTCCACCTCTACTAAATGTGAGGTTTGGGCCAAACACTTAATTGTTCTTGGCCTTGTGTTGCTCATACACAAAAAATGGTGTTAAACTAGACCAGTGATTTTTAAACCAATTCTTTTCTTCAAATAAAATCATACTTAGGAGACCTATATGTCAATTAGATAAATACAGATTGATTTGGAGGAGAGCAGGAAGGGGCTCAGACCCCAGGCAGCTCAAGCCTTGCAGCCCCTTCCCCTCACTAGCACCTGCAGTGGCTCCCCATACTCTTAGGATTTGCAGAGCTTGGTTTGAACATCAGTGGATTATATGATCAAGATGCTGCCTCCAAACTCTGCTTCTAAAAATATGTGCAATACTATTATTTTGGAATTAGTTTTAAAAATTACTACTTCATTTAACAAGCAGATGGTATGGCCATTGAAATTCTGCTTCAAAAGTGACCACTCTATTGTCTTAATATTTTTCTTTTTGTTTCAATTTTGGCACATAGTTTGTTTCATCTTATGACAATATCACAGAACTTCTGAAGAAATCATAATTGTAAGAATGAGAATCAACCAGAGAAGCAGACCCAGTAGGAGATATACAAAGATATATATTACAAGAAATTAGCTTAAGCAATTGCAGGAAGTGGCTAAGCAAGTCCAAAACCCACAGGGCAGGCGGTCAGGAAGGGAGATCACAGATCAACCAGCAGAACAGAAGTCCTCAAGCAAAGATCAAAGCTGTTGTCCACAGGCAGCGGAGGACTTTTAGCTGGAGAGACAAAATTCTGGCAATTCTCTGTAACACCCTCCAGAACAGCCAGAAAAAAGAAGTGCCAGAGGGTGAGAAGGTGGGAAAAGTCAAAAGGGAAATCATTAAGGTATAGAGTTTAGCCTAGGATTCACAAAATCTCTAGAATTATACAAAGAAGAGAAAAAAACAATACGACTTGCCATTTTCCATGATAAACTTTTTTTTACTGTGATAAGAATACTTCGCATGATATCTACCTGCTTAGTGAATTTTCAAGTGTACAACACAGTATTTTTAACTATAGGCACAATGTTGTGTAGCAGATCTCCAGAACTTATAAGTAACATAAATGAAACTTTCTGCCCATTGAATGGCAAAGCCCATTCCCCCTCCCTCCATCTCTTGGTAACTCCATTCTATTCTCTTCTTCTGTGAGTTTGACTATTTCAGATACCTCATATAAGTGGAATCATACAATATTTGTCCTTCTGCCACTGGCTTATTTCATTTAGTATAATGTCCTCAAGGTTCATCCATGTTGTCACATATGTCAAAATCTCCTCCTTTTTAAAGGCTGAATAATATTCCATTGTGTGTATATACCACATTTTCTTTATCCATTCATCCGTCAGTTAACATTTAGGTTTTTTCTACATTTTGGCTATTTTGAATAATGCTGCAATGAACGTGGGAGTGCAAACAACTCTTTAAGATCCTGATTTCAATTCTTTTCGATAAATGTGTAGGTGAGGAATTGCTGGATCCCATGAGAGTTCTATTTTTAATTTTTTGAGGAACCTGCCTACTGTTTTCTGTAGTGACTGTACTATTTTACATTCCTATGAACAGTGTTCAAAGATTCTGTATCCTCATCAGTGCTTATCTTGGTTTTTTAAATTTTGTCTTTGTTTTTCATAATTGCCATCCTAACAAATGTGAAGTGGTATCTCACTGTGGTTTTGATTTTCATTTCTCTGATGATTAGTGATGTTGAACATCTTTTCATATACCTGTTGGCCATTTCTTTGGAGAAAAGTCTATTCAAGTCTTTCACCAGTTTTTAAAAAATTATTAATTTATCAAGGTCATCTTGGCTTATAACATTGTGTAAATTTCAAGTGTACATTATTATGTTTCAGTTTCTGTATAGACTGCATTGTGCTCACCACCGATAGTCTAGTTTTGTCTGTCACTATACATATGTACTTCTTTGCCTGTTTTGCCCTCCCGCATTCCTTTCCCAGTCTTTTAACCAGGTTATTTGTTACTTTGCTATTGAGTTGTAAAATTTCCTTATATATTTTGTATATTAACTCCTTATCAGATATATCGTTTGTAAGTATTTTCTTCCATTCTGTAGATTTCCCTTTCACTCTGCTGATGGTTTCCTTTGCCATGCAGAAGCTTTTTAGTTTGCTATAATCCAATTTGTCTACTTTTGCTTTAGTTGCCTGCACTTTTGGAGTCATATCCAAGAAATCGTTGCCAAGACCAATGTCATGAAGATTTCCCTTATGTAGTCTTCTAAGAATTTTACAGTATCAGGTCTTACATTTAAGAGTTTTTTTTTCTATTTTGATTTCTGTGTAGACTACATTGTGTTCACCATCCAAAGACTAATTACCATCTGTCACTGGACACATGCCCTTTTACTCCTTTCACCCTCCATGCTTCCCATCTGGTAACCACAAATCTAATCTCTATATCTGTGTGTTTATTTGTTGTTGTTTTTATCTTCCACTTACAAGTGAAATTATTTAGAATTTAATCCATTTTGAGTTTATTTTTGTGTGTGATGTATGATAAGGGTCCAAATTCATTCTTTTGCCTGTGAATATTTAATTTTCCCAACACTTTGTTGAAGAGACTATCCTTTCCTCATGGTATATTCTTGGCACACTTGTCAAAGATTAGTTGATCGTATATGCATGGGCTGATTCTGGGCTCTCTTTTCTATTCCATTGGTCTATATGTCTGTCTTTATGTTAATACCATACTGCCCTAATTACTGTAGCTTTGTGATGTATTTTTAAATGAGGAAGTATGATGCCTCCAGTTTTGTTCTTTTTTTCTCAAGATTGCTTTGGCTATTTGGTGTCCTTTGTGTTTCCACATGAATTTTAGGATTTTTTTACTTTTGCAAAAGATGCCATTGGGATTTTATAAAAATTGAGAATAAATTAATATGGAAAATATATTGGATGATCTAAGGTAATTTTCCAATTTGATATATTGAACTCTGGTATGGAATATTTCACAAAATTCCAGGAAAAAAGCCAAGGCTTTCAACAAGGACTACACACACCCCCAGTGGAGAATATTTATCCAGATTAAAAGGAAAAAATGAAATCTGCACACTGAAAGGGTACAGTATGTTTTAAGACACATAATGTTGATCATATTGTATCCAAAACATTTTCTCATCATGTTATTGGTTTTCAAGGATAAACAAAGAATACTTAGGGAGAAGAAACAAGTCACTTTGAATAGAGAAGTTATGATAAAAGAACTGGCGTCATCCTTGATGACAGATGAGAATGGAGCAATATCTTCAAAATCTGTAGGGCAAGTATAAATCAAGAATTTTACAAATAGCCGACTTGGAATGCACTAGGAAAATAGGGCAGCAAAGAGTAGTCCTTAAGCAAAAAAGAACTCAGAAAATACTGGAATTTTTGAATGCTTAAAAAAGCAACTTGACTATCTTAATGGATAATTATCAATCTGGATGTCTAGCACCTGAAACCGCTACCTATCTTGAAGGAATCCCGGATAGGTGGGATCTGTCCCCGGTCACATCTACAGACACAAGTATTAGTTGCTCCCTTTCCCCATGCCCTGGAAGCTGGACTGGTGACACGTGCAATAAGTGTGTCCAAGGTGCTTCCATTCAATATTGAGTGTGATATACAGTTTAAGGATATTTAGTTATTTTCATGGACACAGGGGTCAAAGAAGAAGTGTATCGTTGTATGGCAATAAGTGTCCAAAAGCTTGGAAAGAAATACGCAAAGGTAGCAAAGTCCATCCTCTTTGCAATGTGTGTCCAATCACGTCAACGAGCAAAGCAGTGGCAAGTGTCCAACTGTCCAATGGTTAAATGCTGAGGATACTGGTCACATGGCAGCATCTTGTCCACTACTTGCCTTCTTTGACCCCTGCCTGAGCCTAGTTCTCTAACAATCCTGTAAAGTCTTTGAGCTACTCAAGGCCATCAGAATAAAGTCATTCTCTCCTTATGTTATCCAGTCAGTTTTGATTGTTTGCAAGCAAGAACCCTCAATAATGCAATAATAAAATTCAGTTAACCAAAACATAAATCAAAATTAAGAACTTGAGTTTTGACAAGCCAGCTATAATTCAACAATTCTTTTAGTTTCAAATTAGTTGGTTTTTCAAATTAAATTTAAATATATTTAATAATTTGATTTAAAAATATATGCTAACTATATACTAATATAACTATATAGAAATATTATTTCTATAAAACAATTTCTCTGAATCTTACTATTTGATTTTGTTTTTGTGGTTGTCCTTAGAAAGATGTATGGAAGGATATTCATCTTCTAATAATTATTATTATTTTGGAGTATAGGATTTGAGTTTAGTGTAGGAACTTTTTTTGTACTTTTCTATACTGCTTGAAATGTTATAAGTACATTAATAATTTTTAGATAACTAACAAAATTATTGTAAAAAGTTAGAAAGTAAGATTTATGTGGCTCAAAACAACATGTTTTTCCTGTGAAAGTGCTACATGTTAGTCAAGAAAAAGGATTTGTGGTTGAATGTAGCGTGTTGTAATGGAAAGGCATTAGGATCTAGAATTATTCCAGATTCGTGGCTATGTGTACTTGAAATATTAATTACGTCCCTTGAGTCTTTGTTTTCTTCTGGAAAACAAAGGAATACAAGAATCTCTTGGTTCTTACCCTTATAAAGTTCTATTACTAATATTTAGAATTAATTTTAAGGTCAAACAACTTCTATGCATTATTCATATTGTCTATATAAAACTTGTATACATATCTGATGAGAGTACCTTTAACTTGCTGGCTCACGATCTTTTTTAGTCCTGAAACAAGAAGTTTTGGGAATAATTTACCACATTTTCCCGTGATTTAGGTCCCACATTTGATTACTAACTTTCTTTGATATGTCCAGTTTCAGTCAACATTTAATAACATAATCTAAGAAAAAGAAAATAGATCAATTTGCTACTATTTCATTATCAGTTTCCATAGAGTTTATAGGGACTACTTGTTACTTGCAAAAAAAAGAGAGACATATAAAACTTAATATAGCATTTAACATGCCAGCATAATTTTAAGCATTTTACATATATTCATTCATTTAATCTTGACAATATTATCCTCTCCTTTCATTAAATGGGGAAATCGCCCAAGGTCACCTAGTTGTAAGTGGTGGAAGATGAATTTAAACGCAGGCAGCCAGATGCCTGAATCTTTTCCTTCCCTGCCCTGCAACACTCACTCTTCTAGGAAAGTAAGTTTGGTTCGGAATCAGCACTGAGCATCCCCTCTGGCGGGCACTGGCGGGCACCTGAGATTCAACAGTACATGGTCCCTGGTTCCTTCCTCAAGGAACTTGAAGCACATTGTTTATTTCTTCTTTTAGAAGTTTTTTTTCTCTCCCTATAGTGAAATAAACCACGAAAATGTTAATATTTTATTCTATACTAAATCGCTCTCACCTCATCAACTAAAACTCAGTGACCAGTGTATTCACTGCCTCCTCCCTCCAGGGATGGGAACTGTTGGCTAGACAATAGTTTTCAGGTTTTCAATTAGCTCTAGGTCTCATTAGAGCAACTTTTAAATTTGTTCAGGTGCAAGGATTTATGTGCTTGTGTTTGAAAAGTGTGTTTGTGGTGGGGGCATGGGAGGAAGAGAAGGGGAGTGAGAGATCTAGTGGACAGAAGTATTATAAATTCTTTATTTCTTAAAATGATTTTATTCCACTCAATAGCCTGTAAGAATTGAATACTAATATTAAAATCATCCACTCATTTAACAAATATCTTATGAAGTGCCTAAGTACTCTATAAATTTCATATTATAAAATCAAATCTGATTAATTATTAAGAATTTTGAGTTCTCTAAAATTATATGTCCTCATAAATATCTCTCTATATATATCCATAATGTCCATTTTTAAAGGCCTGAGGCTTTTGTCCTTAAATATCAGTTTAACCATAAAATGCTGATTAAATAATTAAACATTTAATAACTAATTAAAAATCTATGCCTGTGCTTTTATTATAAGCCATTATTGTATTCATAGCTTTATATTGGTTAATATCCATACACCAATAAGATACCAACCAAAAGTCCTTACTAATCTGGTCAGCGAGTGAAATGTCAATGTGCCTTTGTGAAACCCACTCACTCTATCAGCTATTGAAATATCACTTCATTGATATTACCTTCTCTTCTCCATATAAGAATAAAATATAAACCTACCATTATGAGATTAATCTATATTCCTCATATCATTTTCCAGATTCTGGAGAGTACCTTTTGAAATTTGGCTTTTTAGAATTTATGGGCTAATTAATGGAAATATTTCCAGATACAGTTTTTCTTGAACTGTCACTAGCTTTGGCATCATTTATCATCCAAAGTTATCCCTTGACCTGATCAAATGCAGTTGATCCCTAACTAGTCAAAAAAGATAATTTGATTTTCAAATGTATAGATTAAATAGACACTGTTTTTAAATCATGCACTAGAGGACAAAATTTAGGAGTTTGGAGATATAAGATATGTCTACATAGTAATAACAGTCCCACCCTCCCTCCACTAACCTGGCAAGGCAACTCCTTCGTGAGGTATCTCTAAGGAAGGCTAGTTTGGGCAGAAATAGCAAGTGCCTCAGTTTCAGTGAGCACCAGCTCTCCAAGAATCAGGTTTTGCCTTGTGAACCTGAGACTTAGGAATGTGGATGGAAAAAACCTGTGCCGTTTTATTCTAGAGGATATAATTTTGTTGAGTGTTTACAAAAATTCTGGAGAGTGAATTAAATGCAGATATTTACTTTAAAGAATTAGGGGTTCTCTCTTTGAATGTGTAAAGATAGTCTTGGGAGAACAAAAGAGAAAATTGTCATTTTTAAATGAATGAGAAATGGAATTTATACTTATAAACCTCCCCAAAGAAGAAATAACGCTAAGTGCAAAGCATCATTTTGTCCACTGATTCTGAGTGGGTTCCACGTGTGTTTTAGTAGGGATTTTGTGGGAGAAACAAAGCTTTGAGTTTAAATAAATTAGGAAATCTGAGTTGAACAAAGTTAATCAAATGTCTTTACTACTGGGCTGCAAGATCCTTGAAGATCCTGTTCTCTGAGTTTCCAGGAGATGCACGTTGGCTGCAGTTGGTCAGCTCACATACAAGGCAAGGCAGAGTCTAACTGATTTGACTGGTAAAGATGTAACGAGCCACTTTTAGACTCAGACTTTTATTATTCACGTAGTGAAAGAAAGATGAGCCAGAGGTGCCAGCTCCCTCGGCTATGGGGTCAGCCCCTGTGATGGTTAATTTTACATGTCGACTTGCTTGGGCTAAGGGATGCCCAGAGCCCTGGTGAAACATTACTTCTGGGTGTGTCTGTGAGGGTATTACTGGAAGATTAGCATTTGAATCAGGCCTTCGGACTCGGACTTAACACCATTGACACCCCTGGTTCTCAGGCCTTCAGATTTGAACTGGAACTATACCACTGGCTTTCCTGGGTTGCAGGGTTGCAGACAGAAGATCATAGAACTTCTCAGCCTCCATAATCACTTCAGCCAATCCCTCAAAATAAATCTCTTTCTATACTCTATCTATCTATCTATCTATCTATCTATCTATCTATCTATCTATCCATCCAATCCTGTTTCTCTGGAGAACCCTGACTAATACACCAATCAAGTTTAGAAAACTGTGAAAACCGGAGGAGAGGGCCAGGAATGGGAGGGCAGGCTATGTGGAAGTAAGAAAAATCTTCTGTCCCAGAGGAGCAGAAACCAGGATGGAAGCCAAAACCTTCAGACAGATGGGTCATGTATGTTACGGATTTGGTTTGCAGGCAACAGAACTCTTCCAAGCTCCACTTACCAAGATGAATAAAGCCAACCTTTAGTACGACATATCTGTGCAAATCAGGTTTTAAAACGTAAGGAGTACCCATGGAAGGGAACAATCCACAGGGAAAAAAAGTTAGGAAAAATGTTTTAAAAGAATGGGTGATATACAAATCCAACTCAACTACTGAGACTCTCCAAATGACTGAGTTGGATTTAGACATCCAATTTTTAACTTCTTACTAAACTAAACCATAATCATTTCAGGCATTTACTTAGCTTGGTCAGATGCTATCCTTAAGCAATAAAAAAAGCTTAAGATGATGCAGTAAATATTTATTTGTGCTGTTATGATGTTCTGGGGACATCAGAACATTTCTCTTTCTCAAATTGTATTTGGAGCTGGTATAAACAGATTTAAGATTTGTTCTAGTTTTTAAATATAAGATGAAAAATGACCTCGCCAATGTCTGAGCTGATCCTAACCAAGCCTGTAACTATGTTAGGAATTACTAAGTGGGTTCTAGAGTGAAATTTATTCCTATCAGGCCAGTATCCAGCAGCCCATGACCACTTGGCCGCTCTCTCTTCCTAATTCCACAGTCATGAGCCTTGGTGATACAGGAGGGCTTGGTTTCCTGACTTCTGGCCAGTTTTGTAATGGGGGAGATTATCCCCTATTCTGAATCCCATTTGCTTGGATTGGGTTTAGATACACAATCTGGATCTTATCAGCCATTTCCCATCTTAACTGTCCAGCCCAAAAGTAAAATAATGATTTTTCCATATGTGCTTGGGGATTTTTATTTGAAGGTCTGGTTAAATGAGAATCAGCACCGTTGCTTTGGTCCCCTTACCCACTGGCCCACTGATGAAGGGCAACATTCCTTGCCACTACAGTTAATGGAAACTGAACTATAAACTCTTTCCAAGATTAATTCTGTCTCTCAAGAGATAAATTACTTTTCTTTATATCTACCATCATTTATATTTTCCTTCTCTGACTGGGGATAAACTTAAATCAGAAGCTCTTAAAGCATAGGGCTATTACTTGGGATGTGTCAGCCAATAATAGAAAGCATGTAAGCTAGCTGTTTCCTTCCACAACCCTCAGTCACAGAGATAGAGACCTTCTTAATAATAGAACCCCACAGGTTTCTGAAAGCAACTTCCTGAGATTATGTGGAATGAGTTATTCTTGGACTGATCTGACCACTGTCTGGCCTCCCTCCAGAGAGCAAATCAAGTAGCAGAGTTAGACCTCAGCTGGTCCTTTGAGATAGCCTGGAGGTATACCACGCAGACATACTTCCTGTCTTTCACGGCACAGGCTTTTTGCCTTCAGTCACAGATTACTCAATTGATACATCCTTTGCCGTGTGCCTTTGGAATTTTATTTGTTCCTCATATATTTCTAACAAGTCTTTCTGTCTATTTTCATCATTTTCCAAAAACTTCTGAACTACCTTTGATCATACACACAAGTCAGCTGCCTCATCTGGTGTGTTCAACAAGAGCATTTGGATAAACACTATCTTAGTTCTGGTTACTATAACAAAGTATGTACCATAGACTAGATGATTTAGAAACAACAAAAATTTATTTCTCAGAGTTTTGAAAGCTGGAAGTCCAAGATTAAGGTGCATCACGGTCAGTTATGGTGTGACCCTCTTCCGTACTATAGACTCTAACATCTTATTGTATTCTAACATGGTGGAATGAAAGGGGAAGCAAGCTCTCTTGTGACTCTTAAAACAGCACTAATCCCATTCATGAGTTCTCCACCTTCATGATCTCATCTAATTCTAATCATCTCCCAAAGGCCCCACCTCTTAATACCATTTCATTGAGGTATGGTGTTGCTTCATATGAATTTGGAGGGGACACCAACATTCAGTCCATAACATTCTGCCCCTGGCCCCTTAAAATTCATGTCCTTCTTACATGAAAAATACACTCATTCCATTCCCAAAACCCCCAAAATCTTAACTCATTCCAGCATCAACTCTAAAGTCTAAAGTCCAAGGTCTCATCTAAATATCTAAATCAAACATGAGTGAGACTCAAGATCAAGAGGAAAAATTCCTCTCCAGCTGTGAACCTGTGAAACCAGACAAGTCACGTGTTTTGAAAATACAACGGTGGGACAGGAGTAGGATAGATACTCACATACCTAAAGAGAGAAATAGGGAAGAGGGAAAGACTAACAGATGCCAAGCAAGTCCAAAAACTATCAAGGCAAAGTCCGTGAAATCTTAAAGCTGGAGAATAATCTTCTTTGACTCCATGTTCTGCCCAATGGGGTGGCAAAGCCACTCCTGTGGTTTGGCAGAATGGCCCTGCATCAACTTTCTACCAGGCCTCTACAGCTCTTCCGCTTCCTTTTTGCTTAACAATTCCAGCTTTAAGTCAGTTCTATCTTCCTGCATTTTACTATAAGCAGTCAGGAGGAACCAAGCTGAACTTTCAACTCTGCTTGGAAATCTCTTCAGCTAAATATCCAGTTTCATTGCTCCCAAGTTCTATCTTCCACAAACACTAGAACACAAACACAGTTCAGCCAAGTTCTTTGTCAGTTTATAACAAAGGTCCTTTCTTCTAGTTTCCAATAATATGTTCCTTGTTTTTGTCCGAGACCTCATCATAATGATCTTTACCATTCATGTGTCTACCAACATTCTGTTCATGATTATTTATGTATTCTCTAAAAAAGTTGAGGCTTTCTCTACAGCTCTCCTCTTTGCTTTCTGGGCCCTCACCAAAATCATGCTTAACATCTACATCTCTAGCATGCATCTCAAAACTCGTCTAGACTTGCCCGTTACCCAGTTCCAAAGCCACTTCCATATTTTTAGGCATTTGTTACAGCATCACTCTCACTCTCAGAACCAATTTCTGTCTTAGTCTGGGCTGATATAACAAAGTACCATAGACTGGGTGGCTTATAAACAACAGAAATTTATTTCTCACAGTTCTGG
Organism: Equus przewalskii; assembly: GCF_037783145.1. Classification (NCBI taxonomy): domain Eukaryota; kingdom Metazoa; phylum Chordata; class Mammalia; order Perissodactyla; family Equidae; genus Equus; species Equus przewalskii. Next base: position 56,495,076 of record NC_091849.1, read on the forward strand.
AGGCTGGAAGTCCAAGATCAGGGTACCAGCCCATCAGGTTCTGGTGAGAGCCCTCTTCTGAGTTGAAGACTTCTCGTTGTATCCTCACATGGTAGAGAGCAGAGAAAGGAAGGAAGCTCACTTGTGACTCTTCTAAAAGCATTAACCCCATTCATGAGGTCTTCACCTTCACAGTTTCATCTAATCCTAATTCTCTTCCAAAGACCTCGCCTACTAATATCACCACACTGGGGGGTAGTGTTTCAACATGAATTTTGAGAGGACACAACATTCAGTTCACAAGAAAGCCATAGTTCAGATTGGGGAGAGGGACCATCAGAGGCAACAGAGGAAACAGACCAAGAGTTTCAACTGCTTTGGGCTTCAGCATCAAATGACTCCTGGGAATTAGGAGGCTCCATATCCTATATCTGAGCTCAGAAACAGATGGGTGAAAGAAGAGATCTTCCAGCTAAATGCTCTTTTTTCACATAGCATATGATTAATGCTTCCCCCTCAATAAACCGCTATATTTTCCAAAGTTTTTCACTGCAACTATATCACTCAAGCTTTTAGGAGTTGCCTACTAGCTGAGTTATATTAAAATTTTAAAATGTAGTGATTCGGTACCTTTGAGTATGCAGAGGCAGAGTAATATAGGATCAGAGCAAGGAAAGATTTGGTGAGGAAAAGGAACAAATGTATTCCGGGTAAAAGATTTACATTTCCTTGTGCTGTTCCTAAAATTTTTATGTCAACTTTTTAGGTACACTGCCAATAAAGACAAAGTATATTTTATTTTATTGTTTTTTCTTTGAATAACTACACACTCAATTTCTACAGTTTGCATTGAAGTTAAATCTATTCTGCTTTCACCATATTTTCTACAAAGAACAGACAGATGTCTTAATAAAATATGACCAGATGGTTTATAGTCAAAGAAGCACCATCAATTTTTGTGTACAGTTGAAAAATTACACAAAACATCTGTAGACTAGTAATGAGTTTTACTCTTTCTCCATTTTGTGCACAATATTGTTCAACATACATAATTAAATGTGCATTTTGTTAATGAAATTTTCTGACTCAGTCATGAAAACAAACTTTTCATTTGCAAAACTGTTGCACTTGCATTTGTTTATCTGTTGTTTTATTTATCTTAGTTTTCAAAATACAATGAATCTGTATTGATCTGCTTGATGTACAAGATGGCCTCTTTGGGGAGCTGTCACTGTCTGGCTGGTATTGCCTGCTTCCTGCTGAAACACTGCTCTGGATTTAATTTTTCTAAAAAAACTTATAGACAAATAAAAGAAAATATCTCTTGAACAAAAAATATGTGAAGTAGTAACTCAAATAGGAAAAAGTACTCAGAAATACTCCCTCCAAAAAACTTATGCATGTAAAAATATACTATTTTATTGTGATAATTCAAAATTTTGACATTTATAAGTGACTACACAAGTGAAATTGATAAAATTTCAAATATGTGCAATGGTTAAGTAGAACACATTTTTTGCTTATTCTCCATTTATGAAAACTTGAAATTAAGTGCTTCTTTTCCATACAACACACTTACCTTCAAGTAAAGTGTAAAATCTTATTCAGGAGATTTTGAAGTGTTGACGTTATGAAAGATGCCTACTATACAATAAGCGTATATGTCCTTTAAACTACTTACCAATTTGAAGAAAAGTGCTTACAAATTAAATGCACAAAAGATTTTAATCAGCAAAATGGTATGGATGAAGCTAGTACAAAAGAACGTTGGCAAATATCTCATCAATTAAAATTCAGCACTTTTTAAAAGATTCTTTAAACTACATACTAAACATAAAACTACTAAACACGCAAAATATCCAGTTTATAAGTGAAATTACATGTACAACCCATATTCGTTAGCTATTTCATAGAATCATTATAGATAATAGAGTTGGAAAAACTTTAAACAGAAATCTAATGAGTCCTCACTAAAGACGAGTTTCTGGATGGGTGATTGGTTTTATTCTCGTTGTATCTGATGTGTAGTTAACAATATAAAGCAGAGCACTTTTAGATTTCCTGGTATTGATGGTTTAAAAACAATTTCATGACACTCGAGGTTTTGATTTGTCTGGTTTGATTCATCACATGGCGCCATGATAGTCAAATATTTTGGATATTTTCTAAGCTGTATTTTTTCTTCATATTTGCATAAAAGTGCTTTATAATTTCTCTACATGAATCACTGATAATTTTGAATAGTGTTTACCCATGGTATGTAGTGGACTGTATTTAGAGATTTGCTATTTTTTATTGCAAACATGCTCATCTGAATTACAATAAACTATTTTTTCTAATAGATGGGATGACTTGGACTGTAAATAATTTTAGCAGAACAATTTATTTCTACTTTAGTAGTTTTCTTGAAAAGAAAATCTCCTTGTGGTTTTAAAAATATGTAAATATTTGAAATAGCATGAACAGAATTCTGTTTCCATTTCTTTTCCTTGTTTCCCTCTTAAAAATTCACATTGAGCGGCCAGCTGGTGGCACAGTGGTTAAGTTCACACACTTCGCTTTGACGGCCCAGGGTTCGCAGGTTCAGATCCTGGGTGCAGCCCTACTCACCACTCATCAAGCCATGCTGTGGTGGTGTCCCACATTAGAAGAACTAGAAGGGCTTACAACTATGATATACAACTATGTACTCAGACTTTGGGGAGAAAAAGAAGAAATAAAGAGGAAGATTGGAAACAGATGTTAGCTTAAGGCCAATCTTCCTCACCAAAAGAAAAAAAAACTCATGTTGAAAATCTGAATGAGTATTTCAACTAAAAATTACAAGTTATAAATGATTCTTAAAAACACAAAATTTCCCAGGGGCCAGCCCTGTGGCCAAGCGGTTAAGTTCGCGCACTCCACTGTGGCGGCCCAGTGTTTCCTCGGTTCGAATCCTGGGCACAGACGTGGCACTGCTCATCAAGCCATGCTGAGGTGGCATCCCACGTGCCACAACTAGAAGGACCCACAACTAAGAATATACATCTATGTACTGGGGCACTTTGGGGAGAAAAAGGAAAAAAAAAAACAAAATTTCCTTTCAGAGAAGAATCTTTCAAATTTTTAAGATTGTTTACATTGTTTAAATGTTAAGTAGTTTTTAAACTCCAAATTTTTTATTTAAATTATATCTTGATGAGTAAAATAAATAATTAGAAAATTAAATATAGACATAATTACTTCTAGAAAAGATTAGAGTCATGAGATAGGTTTCTAAAAAACAATTATTTCTACATGAGACCTCACATAAAGAAGCGTTGAAATCTGGCTCTAGCTTCTTTGAAAAATAATCAGATTAATTATTACAATTGATTTAATTTGATTCACTCTAGACATGGTGCTTATATTTCAAAAAGACCTCTACCACTGGAGGGAAGATTTATGCCAGGAAAAATGGTCAGGAAAGGCACCCTGGTTTCCTTACTTCATTTCAAAAATGCCAATTCTAAAGACGATGAAGCTTCCTCAAAGCTTGGCTCACTAGGACATTGGAAAAACTAGAACATTAGGCCTTGAAGGCTGTATTTAAAAATATGATAAACTCTATGCTAAAAAGAAGAAGTAAAAAACATTTCTATCCAGCAACCATTCCCAAAAACAACTTTCTTTCCCAAACTTTCAATCAGTTATATCATTAGTTTACATTTCGGATATGACTTATCTCTATTAAACTTAAGTCAAATCAAGAATAAAATACCAATAAATTTCCCTAAGCAGTGCTTAAAATCTCACGTTACATGCCATGCATATATGATCAATTAGTTTATGACAAAGGAACCAAGAATATACAATGGGGACAGGATAGTCTTTTCAATAAGTGGTGGTGGGAAAACTGGACAGCCACATGCAAAAGAATGAAACTGGACCCCTGTCTTACACCATACACAAAAATCAACTCAAATGGATTATAGACTTGAATGTAAGACCTGAAACCATAAAACTCCTAGACGAAAACATAGGAGATAATCTCCTTGACGTTGGTCTTGGCAATTGTTTTTTGGATTTGACACCAGAAGCAAAGGCAACAAAAGTAAAAATAAACAAGTGGGACCACATCAAACTAAAAAGTTTCTGTCTGGCAAAGGAAACCATCAACAAAGTGAACCTCTGGCATAGGAGACAACCTATGGAATGGGATAAAATATTTACAAACCACATATCCAGTAAGGAGTTAATATCCAAAATATACAAGGAACTCAGATAACTCAGTAGCAAAAAAACAAATAACCTGAATAAAAAATGATTAAAGGACGTGAACAGACATTTTCCAAAGAAGACATACAAATGGCCAACAGGTACATGAAAAGGTGCTCAGCATCACTGATAATCAAGGAAATGCAAATCAAAACCACAATGGATATGACTTCACACTGTTAGAATGGCTGTTACCAGAAAGACAATAGATAAATGTTGGAGAGGATGGGAAAAGGGAACCCTTGTGCACTGTTGGTGGGAATGTAAACTGGTACAACCACTATGTAAAACAGTATGGAGGGTCTTCAAGAAATGAAAAGTAGAACTACCTTGTGATCCAGCAGTCTCACTTCTGGGTATATACCCAACAGAAATGAAATCATTATCTCAAAGAGATATCTGTACTTCAATGTCAATTGCAGTATTATTCGCAATAGCCAAGGTATGGAAACAACCTAAGTATCCATCGAATGGATAAAGAAGAAGTGATATATATACATATATATATATATATATATATATATATATATATACACACATTCAGTGGAATACTATTCAGCCATGAGAAAGAAGGAAATCCTGCCAATTGTGACAACATGGATGAAACTGGAGGGCGTTAGGCTGAGTGAAATAAGCTAGACAGAGAAAGGCAAATACTGCATGGTATCACTGATACGGGAAATCTAAAATGAAAAAGTTGAATCGATAGAAACAGAGGATAGAAAAGTGGTTGCCGGGACTAGGGCGTCGGTGAAATAGGGAGAGGTTGGTAAAAGGGTACAAACTTTCAGTTGTAAGGTGAGTAAGGTCTGAGGATCTAATGTATAATATGATAACTATAGTTGATAATACTGTACTGTGCAATTGAAATTTGCTGAGAGAGTAAGACTTAAATGTTCTCACCAAAAAAACCCAGTAAATATGTGAGATGATAGATGTGTTAACTAACTTGATGGAGAAATCCTTTCACAATGTATATGTGTACCAAATCATCATGTTATACACTTTAAATATCTTACAATTTCATCAGTTATACCTGAGTAAGAAAAATCTCATGCCAAATGCAAATTATTATACCGAGAATTTGTGAAAAAAGCATGACATCAAATTGAGTGATTACTAAACTTTAGTACTGTGCAGCTGAATAATAAAACTGTACTCTTATAATGAATAGTATTTTTCTGATGAGTACTGGTATGTCTTTGTAAATTTTCTCATTCTCCCTGTAATATTATGTCTTAGAATTATCCAAAAGAGACTTCTACAAATATTGATATTTTTGCTGTTTGATTGTTTTTATAGAAAGAGAATAACCCATATGGCTATCCTCTTCCTAAATTATCAAAGAAAATTACTTGATTTCACTATTATATTTATAATTCAGATGACAATATTTTGCAAGACAATAACATGGAAGAATGTCACCTTATTTTATGTATTTAAACTAATATTTATGGAACATTTTAAGATTATAAAAAAGTGAGAAACTTATGAGAACTAAAGATCTAACAGTTTCAAACTAGATTAGAAATAATAACTGTTATATGATTGATTTAAACAAATTAATAAGAAAAGAATTTTAACTTTTTTCAATATTCCCTACCTTTGTAATAATAAAATGTATAGAGTTTAGTCTAGGTCTATACAAATAATAAAAATACTTAAATATATATATATATATATTTTTTTTTGAGGAAGATTAGCCAACTGAGCTAACATCTGCCGCCAATCCTCTTCTTTTTGCTGAGGAAGACTGGCCCTGAGCTAACATCTGTGCCCATCTTCCTCTATTTTATATGTGGGATGCCTACCACAGCATTGCTTGACAAGCACTGTGTAGGTCTGCACCTGGGATCCAAACCGGCAAACCTTGGGCCGCCGAAGTGGAATGTGTGAACTTAACCACTGTGCCACCAGGCCAGCCCCTTATATATATTTTTAAAAGGTCTTACAAACTCAAACCACTTTGGACAATAAAAGAAATTTCGAATTCAGATCTATCAAGATGCAATTCTCCATTGCAAATTCTCGAATGAAATACCGCTTGGTCTATTTAAAATAAAATCCTAAGAGCATCATATCATAAAACAAACAAAAAAACAAGGCTATAGCAGACTAGAGCCTGAAAAGTTCTACAGTAGTAATTATCATTATACAATACTAATAGATCCCAAAACGCATCCTAAATCAGCAAAGTACCTTTCTCAACCTGACCTCATGGGGTAAGCAAGAATATGTCTTTTCCTCTTCAATTTTTCTGAAGCAATTGTGTAGATTTGCTAGTTCCACCTTCAGTGTTTTGTAGAATTCACCAGTGAAGCTGTATGGGGTTGGAGTTTTCATTATAGAACACTTTTAAACTATAAATTAAATTTCTTTACTAGATATAGGGCAAATCAGATTATCAATTTTTTCATTGAGCTTTTGTAGATTGTCTTTCAAGAAATTTACCCATTTTGTCTAAGTTTATTGATTAGCATAAAACTATTCATAATATTCCCTTACTATCCTTTTAATATCTACAGAATCTGTAGTGATGTCACCTCTCTCTGCAACTGTCGCCAGTACTCTTCCCTGTGAACTCTAGTCATGCTTGTCTCTCTGGTGTCCCAACCCGTTCTCCTTGTCTCAGATCAACCACCTGGCCTGGCTTGGGTTATCCCTGCATGTGCTAGACTCAGGAAACTCACTCTGGCAGTAAATTGTGACTAATTATAAGTTTTCCCAAATTTATTTCCCTTCTCTCAGGATCATTGCCTTTATTGCCTGACACTCAATATCTGAAAAGCATTGCTTCGTGTATTTCATTCAGTTTTTTAGTTTTTCAGACTGGAGACTAAATCCAATGCCTGTCACTCCATCTTGGTTGAAAATGGATGTAACATTAATAGTTGATAACCTTAGTTATGTAACATTAATAGGTCATAACCTCTGTACATATTGAACTAATAGCCAACAGTCTGTACAAACAAAATGTGAAAGCCTAGATGGCTTTATAAAAAGTTAAAGAAAGAGATACCCCTACAACACAAACTCTTCTATAGCTCAAGGAACCGATATTTCAACTCCTGTCAATTATTCTAGAGCATGGGAGAGGAGGACAGGGAAACTATCCAACTCTACAAGGCAAACACAATGTTTATTCCAAAAATATATAAGAAAAACTAAATTAAAAAATAGGTTAATCACATCTATCATTTTAAGTGAAATATATTAAATGAAATATTTCAAAACAAAATAAAAAACTATGTTAAGTAAATGATGCATCATGTCCAAGCAAAATTTATCCAGAAAGATAAGTTTCCACACCAGACATCTATCAATGGACTTCTAACTGATAACACAAATGCTGTGTAAAATATTATCAAATATTTTTAAATGTATAGCCGATTTCTAGAAGGAAAAGGCATAAAATTTCCAAGTGCCAAAAATACGAAGGGTCCTCAAAGCTGAAGCTGTGAAGATGTCGGTCCTCGGTAATCACAGGGAACTTGCAGGTGTGTGTATACTCAGGGTCTGCGGCGTTCAGTCCTCCTTGAGGAGCGCGTTGAATGCACAGAGCTCCGTGAAGAAAGCCAGTAATGGCCGAGCTCTCCCTGCATCAGATGATATTCAGGAAAGCATTATGTTATCAGGGAAAAACAAATAAAAATTCTACCTTGAACCTTAGTTAGAAACTGCCAGAGGAGCACATCTCCCAGAAGAGGCACCTTGCTCTGATTTGCACAAAGGTGCTACATTAGCTGGAAGTGATTTTGTGGGTAGACGCTAAATCACGCAGAGCCTCATAAGCCAGTTTAGGGAACGCTGGCTTCATTCTAAGGACGAGAGCATATTAAATTTTTTAAGGAGGTAGGGTGACATGGTCAGGTTTGTAACATGGAAAATAACACCTTGAAATGTGTATATTAAATATGAGTAGAGCTCAAGGAATACATAAGTCGAATACTTCAGAGGCTATTGCAGTAATCCAGGTGTAAAAGGTAAGGAGCATGGATAGTGTAATTGTGGTTGAATGTAGAAAAGGGAAGCACAACTAATATTAAGGAGATAAAGGGACTCAACGTTACTAAAGATTTGGATATAATGAGACAATCGAAAAAAAGAGACATCCAAGATTGCTCTAAGGATTCTGGAATGTGATGACGTTCAATGAGGTGTGAAAACTGGAAGATCAGTTTGGAGGAGAAGGCTCTGAGTTCAGTCCTGTACACGATGATTTTAAGATGGCTTTAAGCCATCCAAGAGAAAGAATCCAGTGAACAGCTGGAGATATGGACTTGAGCATAAGTTAAAAATGTGAGTCACCTATGTCTGATAGTAATTGAACATGCAGATGTGGATGATTTTACCTAAGGGAGGGTAGAAGTCCAAGCCGTCGGGACTTCAAACCTCCTCCAGACAGTAGCAGGTGGGAGTGCCAAGCAGACCAAGAATCAGCAACGATTGCTATTGAGAGGTCCAGGGACATGTAGACTTCAAACATCTACTGGTGTTAGCGGTTGAGTAACCATAGCCAAGATATTTTTTTCTATGGAGTGATAGGTCCAGAAACCAGATTGGATTAGGTCAATTTGAAAGGCAAATGAGTAGAAAGAGACACAAGAATCTGGTAATAGAGGGTGTCATTGGGGAGAGAAACCAGATAAAAAATTAGAAAATTAGGAAGGTAGGAATATTATTGCTCACTGTATACATTTTGCACCTTTAAAATTTGTACCCTGTGTCTTCTGCTTATTTAAAAACTACATAAATATGTGGAGTTGTAGTAAATGATAAAACGTAAAAATATAAGCCTTAATGAACCTTTGCTTTTGTTAAATTGCCAATCTCTCAAGCCAATGGATAATGCAAGTAGCAGATGCTCCTTAAGCATGAATATGCTGCTAAAGATCACTCTTACGTTACATAGAGCTTTGTAAAGAAATCTGTTGTGAATAATATAGGATTGTAAACAGCTCTCAGTGACCTTCCTTTGTTCCTTGACACCGTGGACAGAAATCAGTTATGACCCAGCCTCCATGAGTTCACTATAGATCTGTGGCTACCCAGGATCCTATTGAATCTACAATAAAATTTTAACAAGTCAACATCATAAGGAATAGATCCACATGAATCAGATAATTTCTTATAAAGTACAACTGGTATGATGCTTTATAGTGACAGTATTGTCTGTCTTCATTTCACCTGCTATTTAGTAATTGTGATATGTGTAAGACGTGCTCTGTTCCCTCACTGCAATCTATGCACAATGTTAGCACCTCTGCTGCCCCATTGCCCTGATCCCTGGCATACCCAAGCCCTCAAACTCCATACCTTCCAGCTCTGTCCTCTTCAAGCTGTGATGGCAGCTCTGCCTTGTGAGGCAAAGCCACATCCTCCAGCCAGGCTCTGATCTGGGGGCTCCTCTGCTGCAGAATCCCCTTGTAATTAGCTGATGCCTCCACTTCCTGGCACTCAGGGAAGCAATTAATTCTCTAGTGTGCAGGGCTCCTCTTTCAGAGGCTTCTGGAAACGGGGAAGTCTAATTTGTAGCCCCGGGATGCAGTGGGTTCTGGCCATCTGTGAGACCTTTAACTTCTAAGCCTATTTATCTCTCTGGATCTTCTCTCTCAATTCTTCTTTTGCAGCCTAAAAAGGAGCCATCATCTTCTCTGCATGCCACAAAACTTCCCTTAAGGTCATTTTCTGCATTCTCTTTACTCTGGCTTAGAGAACCACAGGTCTTTATTCTTTCAAAATTCTGGCTTCTGCAAAAGAAATCCACACTTTCAAGACTACTTTTTTTCCTTCTCTGGGTGTTAAAAATTGTTTTTGAAAATCAAAGCTGCCTATAACTTCTTTGTTCCTTTTCACTGGCTGTATCTCCTTTTCCTAAAACAAAGAATGCCTCGATTTCAATAAGCAGAGAGCTGACAAGCAATATGAATTACTGGGATTTTAAAACAATATTTCAAAAATACTATCCCACTATTCACTTAAAAAGGGATGGAAACGGACTTGTGTTTTTCACTTGTTTCTTAATTATTTCATATCATGTTGGATGGTCTGATGCAAGCTCTTTGCCGATTATGTGTATTATATGAATTTATCTGTTTAGTAGCGATGAAGTGGGTTATTATCAGGAATTAGGAATATTGTGGTAGATAGATGCTTCTCCTATCTAATTATCATCAGAAACCAGTGCTGAATATATATTACTGACCAAATAATTATTACCAAAGCCATTTGTGTAAATATCTTTAAAATTTGATTTTTTAAAAAATTTAGCAAATAAAACTAAGAAGATACTCCACATGTACATTTTGACACTAATTTGTCTTAGAAAGTATATAAATAACTTATATAGCTCCAAGCTCAGTATTTGTTAGGTGCTTTATACATGTGTGTATGTGTGTGTGTGAGTGTGTTTGTCTTGGCTTTTCTTACAACTAAAATAACCGTCTCTTCAAATACTGCATGATATTACTTATACATGGAATCTAAAAAAGCCAAACTCATAGAAACCCCTGGTGGTTCCCATGGGCTGGGGTGTAGAGGGATTGGGGAGAGGTTGTTTAAGGGTACAAACTTCCAACCAGTAGATGAGTCCTGGAGAGCTAATGCACAGCATAGTGACTGTAGTCAACAGTACTGTATTATAAACTCTAAAGCTGCTAAGAGACTACACCTTAATTGTTCCCACCCCAAAAAAGAAATGGTAATTATGACGTGACGTGATGGAGGTGTTAGCTAACACTATGGTGGTAATGATATTGTAATATACAAATGTATCAAATCAACATGTTGTACACCTTAGTTTCATGCATGTCTTATGTAAATTGTATCTCGATAAAAAATAAAACAAAACTGCCTCTTTACCCGCTTTGGATAGTCATTAAACTAAAAATCATCCGAAACAGAAAAGTGGCTCCAGTTAGGTCTCTTTCTGCTCACTTCTGTGAACACTCCGAATGGCATCATATGCAGACTCTCTCCTCCTTCTTTAATTATAAAAAATACAAGTACTCCAGCTACCTGTCAAGGAGCATAACTTCAAAAGCTTTGTCACTCAATAGAAAGCTTTCAAAAGCTCAGTAGAGAGAAATGGAGTTAACGAATATTCAATTCATTATTCAAGCAATAAAGAGGAAAGATATCCAATTCATTCATTCTTTTGATAATTTAAAATCTATGCCTGAAATAAGCTGGAGCATCAAAGAGCCACATACCTGAGTCCCATTACTTTTGTTCTTCTTTCCTTGTATAAATGTGCTTTTGTGTGTTGATATTATGCCAGCAACTCATATTAAGAAACTGCCCTATGAAACATGTCACCGGGTTTATGGTAATAACTTCAGCTTCAGTATCAAGAATAATCATGTTTCTCTTTAGAAAACAGTGTTATCTAATAAACTCTAATAAACTAATAAATTTTAGGACATGCAATGTCTCTGTCACACACACACACAGACATACACAAAGGTGCTAAACAGTTTAACATCACATTTGTGCCCCACTCCCGGCAAGCACTCTATATACTAACCCAAATAACTTAAATAATCTGTTTATAACATTTTTCACCACCCTATTTTTCCTTTACCTTTCATTTATAGGTTTATTTTATTTCTGATTTGATTTACCTTTATAAGTTGCCTTCAATCTTTTTGGGGGAGGGAAGAAGGAAAAAGAAAGAAGAGAAAGTATATTCTGTTTTAATCTCATATTATCAAAATTATAATTTAGCATTTCTTCTTTTCTCCTTGCTCAAGTACATGCCTTGCTGTTGGGCATCAGAATCAAAATATAAGACAAAATACCTCCGAGAAACTTATGACCACGTGATATGTAAAATAGAAACTTGGTTTTTTTCTTTAATAAATTATATGGGCTTCTTGTATATACAGACGTTTGTGTTTCTACTGATGTTGGGAAATTTTATCTGATAGAAAATGATAGCTGTCTGTGTGTACTAAATTACAACTATGCAATGCTGATACTATGCACCACATTTTATTCTAGTATTTTTGTTCTGTTTACTTCATTAAATAGGTTGGAGGTGTTGTAAATGTTCAGGATCGTTTTGATTTTCTATTTGTCATTGCTATGACTTTAGGTGGAACTAGTCCAGAGTAATTTTGCAGCTGTAAAAAGCTGGCTTGTGGAATCCTTGCTCATTATTTTCCCATTAAAGAAACTCTTAAAAGTTATTGTAATGAATAATGAATTGTTTGTTGCCTGTTCCCTTCATTAGACTCTATGGTTCTGGAAAGAATGTTGTCTTACTCATTTTGAGATCTTCAGTGCTGGTACAAGATATAGAATACAGTAGGTATTTCATGAACATTACTAAATGAATTTTTAATGAATAAAATAAATCATAGTTTTCAATAATAGCCAACCAAGACCTTGTAAAATGAGATGGTGTATGATACCTCTTTATTTACTGCTTTAAATTTCCAACTTTTTCTATCTTGCGGATGTTCTGCTCTCCAATAAGATTTTTCTACAAATATTATCTAAAATTTTAATCAAATAATAGAATATCCCCTCCAAATTACCACCTTTAGAGATTATAAATTTATAGAAGTTCCAAAACATTTTTGGAACTCCATTATTTGAATTATCTTGGTAACAAAAATATGTTAAAACATATATATATACATACATATATATTTATTTGTGTCCACTTATTATAAAGCCTAATCATATGACGATTATAAAATTAAATGAGAAAAAAATTCCTGTCCAAATATTCACAATTCAATGGGAGAGACAAGCATGATGTAATTCTAATATGATATAACTATCAGTAAATATTAGATATTTCATAGTATTCAATGTTCCCTCTTTCTTAAGTCATTACTGATTTCAAATCATTTCAGTTCATTTATTTTTCCTATGAACAAACTGTGCCTTCTCAGATTCTTTCCCTTAATTCCTTCTTTCCAAAGAAAGCTCCCTTTGACAAGCTCACCTAACTAGCCAGTGTCCAAATGTAAGCTCCACACCTATCTGGTCATCAAGTCCTACTCACCCAGCCCTGTAATCACAGAGCCCCTCACCCTTCTGCTATTTTCTTATTTAGACAGAATGACACTGTTGAGCGTGAGCTATTGCGTCCTGAGTGGTTGTCAAATGAAAGGATGACATAACTCAGAAATTCAAGAAATCCCCTTCCGTAGAATAATCCTTGACCAACAAGAAATGGGAGATGGAAGAGAGACAAACACATGCATTTCCCTTCCCTTTTTCCTTTCATACTCTTTTCTAAAGTGTGATTTTTGTCTTATAATTCTTCCAAAGAAAGTCTCACATGCACAGAGGACGGGCCTGCTTCCTGAACAAAGTCCTATTTGACTTTGCTAATTGTGATGCAGTGGCCAGGGTCATATCCTTCTTGGCCTCACATCCTTTCTTCTTCATCCTCACCACCCTGGACCTGCGCTTACCAAAGAAAGTGGCAGCCTTTAATCCTTGCCTCAGGCTTCAATTTCTAAAGGACCAAGTCTAATTATAGCACTTAAAAATGAAACACAATAGTGTTTACACTTCACTTCTGTTATGTAGATTTTTCTCTTTCCTGGGATAATGAACCTAAATCAAATTACAACAGAATTTTGAACTGTTTTACTATATTTTTTAGGACATAGTCCCTGTTATATAAATTCTATATTAAGACCTTCATTGAAGGCAACTTTTCTTTCTACAGAAAGGGTAAGGATGCTAAGGGGTAAAATTAGTTTCCTATTAAGAAAATACTCCGAAATTAGTTCTGTTTTTCTCTGTATACATGTGTACATCCATTAAGTTTAGCTGTGTGAAACAGTTAAGCATGAAAATGTATTTGGCTGGAAACTATTTTGAAGGATACGTTGAAAACTAGTTAAGCACTCAACTTGAATTTTATCATAGTATGAAATTGTGAAAAATATGAAAAACTTAATAAAATTAAAGTGAGGTAAATTTCAAGCCAATAAAAAGAAGTGGTTTTTAAGACATATAAAATAGTCTACCAAGGCAGTATCTTCCACTGGAGGTCAGCCGCATCCACGCTGCAGGTGGAATATTCGAAGGAGAGCTAACTTTATGACCACTCATAAATATTTTTCAAGCTGGGACAATGATATGGGTGATAAAACTTTATATTCAGGATGCAAACCATTCACCTACATGGGTCAGAAATGATTTCCCTTCTGCCTCTGTCTTCAGCATTTGATTTTTTGGGGTGTGATGTGGTGGCGTTAACTTCTCAAGCATAAACACACCTTTAGGAGGAAAAAACCCACTTATAAATAGCACAAAGGGTACATTACAGAATATGGAAAAAATTCCTCGCATTTAGAATTACTCTTAAACACAACAATAAGTGAGCTAAACTAGTTGTGAAGGCCACCCTTACCAGCATGGTGAGATGGAACTCTACCACATGACTCTTAATTCTCTAGTAGTTTGATGTCACTCTGTCTCATAATTATTCGTAGCATCTTTGTCTTAAACCATTTAAACCAGATAAGAGTGATAGGGGAAAATATAGGTTGATCTGGTTTTCTGAAGAAAAATATATTTGTTCCCTCTACATCTTAAAAGATGATATAAGTGTAAAAGAGAATAGTGACAACGATACAACATTCAATGAAGTGTTTTTAACTAAATTAAAACTTAAAGATAAAAAAAAAAACCCTGGCATGCTGGCTATCTCTGTTTCCCTCCAGATTTATTCTCACCCTCATCCACCTGTTCTCTGTCTCTGACCTGAACAGACTGGATCATCACCCAGGAAAAAGGCTTCCTTGCCCTCTGGCTTGTGGTCACGTTTGATTAACAGGGAGCCTCACAACAGATCAGAGCAAAGGAGGAGAGTATGAGTAGTTGATTATTTATTCCTCTGGCTTCTTCATCTGAGGCTGGATGTTTCCCCAGCACAGGAAAGAAGGACAGGGAACAGCTTTATGTTTAATATGGACACACATTGTGTTTCCCTGCCTTGGTCACTCGGCCAGTCTGGGTGATGAGGATTTTTAGGCTGCTTAATTTTAAAATGGTTTATGATGAGAATTTTTAGGCTGGTTAGTTTTAAAACTACAGATGAGATTCAGGCTCCAAGGAGTGGAATTTTTTTGCCCCTTTGTTGGGAAACATTTACATTTCTAAGGGAAACCTCTATCTGTGAAGATGCCTCCCTCTCTGTGCCAGGAAGAAGGGGGAATGGTCTTATCTCTAGAAGCTCTTAATGGGGAAGGCAAGAACTTAAATTGGTTGCTGTCTGGCAATCTCATGTAACTGGTTTAGGGTGGTGGCGTCTAACCTTTCTAACCTTTACTTAATCCGATTTGATTCTTGTCTAAAAGTCATGGGATCACCCAATGACCAGACCCCACCCGCACTGATACCATTTTAACTTTTTTTCATGTTCTTTCTTTTGTCTTGTAAAGAGATGAATCATATACCTATGCCTTAAATTTAGCCCTAACCCTCAACTCGGGGCAGCAGCAGGAGCTCTGACTGCCCGTGGGTCCTGTCCCCACGCACCAGCTCTGCCTGCCCATGGGTCCTGTCCCCATGCCAGCGGGGGCAGCAGAAGCAGCAGCAGCAGGAGCTCTGACTGCCCGTGGGTCCTGTCCCCACGCACCAGCTCTGCCTGCCCATGGGCTCTGTCCCCATGCCAGCGGGGGCAGCAGAAGCGGCGGCAGCAGAAGCTCTGACTGCCCATGGGTCCTGTCCCCATGCTATTCCACACTATTCTCTAAATAAAAGAGCACTACTGCCAGATCTTGAGAGTCTAAGAAATCTTTCTTTCGACTCCTCGGCTCACCGACCCCACATCATGGGCATCAGCCGCCTCAGCTCTAAAGTAAATGTCTAAACTAGAGGAGCACTGTATTTGTATCCAGAACCCAAATTCTGGGATACCCTTATTTTCTAATATAAATCATTCACTTTAATGTACTTTGTTACTATTTTCTTTGACTTATGTCCACACCTGAACATTTTTCCAATGTTTTAGCATCATATCCCCAATGCATTGTTAAGTATTAGAAACAATTGAAGCCAAAATTTTTAAGAGGTAATGAGGAGCAATGGGAGATTTCTACTAATGCCGTTGATAAAGGATTCCCCTTTCCAGCTAACCACTGAATGACTTCTCACTTGCTCTCCTTTTAAAATTTCTCCTCTATAAACTATTTAACAAGTTCACAAAGTGTGAAAGGTATTCTTATGGCAAGCTATATCTATTTTGGTCAAAATTTGGAGAAATATGGCAATTGTTATGGAATGGGATAATATGTAAAGGTTTTAACTGAAAGTCCCTCTTTTCCATCTTCAGTTTTTTACTAGCCCAAAGGTTCTCCCTCATTTTTTGACCCTAGGAATAGCAAAATTGCTGCCTAGAATATTGAAAAGCTCAATGAACTTTTTTTTTTTTTTTTTTTTGGTGAGGAAGATTGGCCCTGAGCTAACATCTGTGCCAATCTTCCTCTATTTTGTATGTGGGATGCCACCACAGCATGGTTGATGACCAGTATGTATAGGTCTGAACCTGGGATCCAAAACAAGGAACCCTGGGCCACCAAAGTAGAGTATGCGAACTTAAACCACTAGACCAGTGGGCCAGCTTCTCAATGAATTTCTTTTGTCAGAACATATACAAGAATCTAAAGCCAACCCATTTTATATTTGCAATATTATAAAATTGAAGGGAAACAATATTTTTTGTTATGGTCTTTCAATTTTAAAAGGATTCAGCTTTAGAATTTAAGGCTAAATGTGGAGGACAAGAAAACGAATTCACAAGAGTTAATCAGAGGGCTTAGAAGAATGTAGCACATCACATAATCTCAAGGTCCTTGTCATGCAAAGATGATCAAAGCCTTTCTGAGTAACTCAGGAATAGACTTACAGGGAATCTGAATGGTATAGATGTTGCCTGAGGTCATTGAGAAGACGCCTGCTGTCTTCACCTGTAGGCCTCAGAGGACAGGGTTCCTGTGGGTGTGGTTACACCCTTCATTTCCCTATGGGAACGAAGGCCACTGATTCTACCAGTAAAGAAAATCTTGAAGCCACAAGAAAGTCTTTATGCAAGAAAACTTCCTTTTAGTAATTCCAAACATTATCCCCAGGGGTCACAATTTTAGACTTAGCTGTGTATGAGTGACTCCTCATTAGATGGTAAACTCTGCACAATGTACGTAGACACATGGCAGGCATTCTGTATGTATGATCCATAAATGTTTATTGAATGAGCTTCGTAGAACTGAAACACAGAAAAAATGTTTAGAGAGTTAAAAAAGTCTAGGTTTGCCAATAATATAATACTGTGTGTTCAATTTACATTTAAGAATACCATCCACAGAATGTTTTTAAATATACTTTTTAGTATGATCCTCACATTAGCCTCAAAATTATTTACATCATGTAATTTTACCAATCAAATCCAAAAAACAATTCTCTAATTAAATCAGATTTTCCATTCTGAGATACTTTCTTGGTGAGTTCAAAGGAATTGGCAGATAGCCAATCCTGGCAAATACCTAAATCATTAAATTCAGTTTGGTTGGGAGTCAATTCCTTTATGTTCCCTCAGAGTTAAGTTGCATTTGCTGATATCTGGTATACTCTGAGGTTGTTGAGGGCTATATCTGTGGTTTCTGCACTGGCGTGGAAGTGGAGAAAACACTTGTTCAAATGTCTTAATAGTTGTAGAGATTGGCACTTCCATGTTTGTCCCTATTTTAACCCAGCGTGGATTCTAGGTGAGAATGACAGAATTGACTGCTTGGTTCTTTTCAGCGCTACAACTGTGTGTACATTCACCCTGAGTTATTGATTCATCCACTCGGGTAACACTGTTCTCTTCACAAAGGCATTACAAATGCCACCCAGGACTGGCGCTGAAGCCCTCCAAAGGTCAGGTGAAGAGCACAGAGCATTCTTTTTCCTGAACATCTGCTGATATGGATGTATTTTTCCCTCTCTTACTTGCTCTTTTTGGAATCAGTCATCAAATTTTTTTCTTTTTTAGTATAAACTCATCAGTACTCCCAGAAGCTATGAATGAATTCTTACTCACCTAGGAGCATTAAATACTCCAGCCTAATACACTGAAACAGACTGAGCACTGCACTTGTTTTGAGAAAAAAAAGGGGGAAACCTTATTCAAGAAAAAAAAGTATATAGTTATTTTCTAATGTAATCTTAAGTATGATTTCAATCAGAAATACTGAGTACAAACCTATTTTGAAAGCACTAATTCTAAATATTTATATTTGTTTTTGTACCATAGGATACAAATTTGAAAACAGACTTTTATTTTTCCAAATTAGTACCTTCAAAAAGTATTTGTGTTTGATGCTGCTTCTTTGTGCAGATTACAGCTGGATTGTCATCGGTTTGTTTATTTCATAATCTAGTTGCAAATTTCTGAGACATGAAAAAGAATATAATAATCATTTACTTTGAGGAAGAGTTTTTAAACATATTCAGTATACATTTAATATATTACTAACACTGTACATTGATATATTATTTAATATATTAAAATTGTTTATGTATTAAATACATATAGTCATTCTCATTTAAAATAGTAACATGGAAAAAAGTCTACTGAGTACACCACTTTCTTTTCTAATGAGTTTCATAAGACAGACTATCAAATTATTTTACAAGGATTTTTGTTTTTTTCTGTTGAGTTTGATTTAGGTTTTAACTTCCTGGTATACTTGAAAAAAGCAGATTCTTTATCTTATTAATTTATACACCAAAAAGATAAAGTTTTGTAGGAGATTTGATAAATCCCTCTTTGAAACAATAAGGAAGACTAACATAGTAGCTAATGGCCATATAACATAACAGGTTACGATGTCCCCAAAAGAATTAAAATGATTACCATTTTATCTCTAAGTGTCAGAATTAAATAAATACTGTCTAAGTAATAGGGAAGAACCAGTCATTTTGTTGAAAACTCATTTAATTGGTTTAAAGGTCCAGCATATGTCTACTGAGAGTTGATGGAACTTATTTTTACTGCTATGAGATATCTGACTAGTATCAGTGAGGACAATGCGTTTCACTGACTTAAGCCATGTGAATTTAACTGGCCCCTTTGTTATTCATCTTCCACACATTTCATCAGATATTTTCTGTGGAGCTCCCAGTACAGAATAAAGTGTTGCCAACTTTCACTCCCTCAAGATTTAAGTCCCTATAAAAGAAACAATAGCCATTGATTTAATTTTAACTACTCTAGTTCAGTTTCAAAGTTCCTTGCTATTCAAGTTAAATAATTGTTCTGACATATTTATGGGTAAACATTATGAGCATCCATTTTAAAAGGCTTACATGATCCTAAAAAGAGATATCTTTCAGGTTGTCTACTATATGTCATCTATTTCTATTCAACTCATTTCCATTTGAGTACTGGGAGATACAGTAGTTTTAGAGGCAGGTTAAGAAATTGACTTTGCTGTGGAATCATTTCTGTTCACTTGGTGCCTATTAAATTTCCAAGCAGAAATTGGACGAATGTTTGGGAGATGCTAAAATGAGGTACCCATTCCCTTTTGCGATTCAGTTTCTGCCTCCAGCTTCCTAATAACTATAAGTCATTACCATAGACTGTGGCTTGGAATTTAGAGAGAGAACAAAATTCCTAGTCTATGAAAGAATTAAGCACCAAATGAGGTCACTTCTATTTTAAAGAAAATTTCTTTTTACCCACACTTTCTCTAAGGTAGGCCTTAGCCCTTATTTCCTCGTAGCTACAGGCAGATTTGTGCACAGTGCGAGAAATGCAGCACAGGCACGGGGCGATGGGCGATCACCCGGATCGCTGAGAGATTTAAGCGAATCAGTAACGACTTCTAAAAGAACGCTAAGACCGGTTATGTATCAAATCAGATTTACACCTGGTGGTTCCAAGTACACATTTTGACCTGTAATACACAAAATATTTGCACAGAGGAGCCAATTTAGGTTAAGTGTTTTAGACATAAATAGGCATTTAGACTGTAAGACCCTCTGCTAATTGTGAAAAATTCCAGTAGATATTTTTCTACCCCAGAGGATGCTCTAGTAAGATTTAAGAGTCCCCAAACAACGTGAGCCACTTAAAAAAGCTCCATTTAAAAAAAAAAATCACTTGAAATATTTCAACCTTCTTTAGTAAGTTATACATCTGACCTATTATATCTTTTCTTATTGCAAATTGTATAAATCTGGAGAAAGGTGCTATGAGTTTTAAAAGAATAAGCAGAGGGTAACTTTCAGAATAGCATTGTCAAACTTTTAGGTTCACCTGAAGACAATAAGATTATCTTGCTGTCTTTTCAGGTGTTTTCTCACATATTTTAAAAAGCATCGAGATTAATGCCCATGGCATTTTTAAAATGGCATTTGTTCTTTGAATGTATTGAATAACTAAATCTTTTTAAAAATTTTCTCCTTTTCTTCCTACTGGGATTGTTGAAAAGCAGATATCTGAATATGTGAATTAATGAAAACATTGGCATTATTATTTTCAAACTAAATTTAAATTAATATATGGAAGCTTTCATATATAATTTTCATCATCTCAAACTAAACATTGAAGAACAGCTTAACTTAATATAAGATGAGACTTTGCTTGAATCTTTCCTTTAAGAAAAAGACTATCAATTTTAACCTTCAGATTTTATCAAAATTTGAAGAAATCTCCAAAGTTCATGACTCTAACTCTCTCAGTTTTGATGGGCAAATGCAGTCAGTAACATAAAATTAGGTGATATTTCAATGCATAAAAACAGATTAAAAATCAACGATTCATTTGGTCTTTTGGGTTTTTTTGTCTTTCACGTCTCTACTCTTATGCTTATTATATTACCAATAGCCATGTCCTCTTTCCATAAATCCTGAGGTGATCTAACCAATGTCATTCCTTCCTTCCCCTTTAAAAAAAAAATCTGTATTCTGATTATTCTAAGTCAATCATATTAATCTTTGGCAATATTTTTTCAGAAAGTCAGAGGTAAGCCAATGGTACATAACATTCTTCTAGAGACTGTTATTGATCTGGGAGGTGGTATATAGACCAATCAGGACTTACATTTCTAGAAGAGAGTTTGTCTTTCTTACTGGAGGTGAACAAGTCGCATGTCGCCCAGTAGGTGCTGGCAGCTATCTTCTGACCAAGAGCAAGGTCGAAATCAAGGGCAAAAGGAGCGAAATGCTGTGCAGCAGAGAAATGGAATCAGAGTCCTGACAGCATCAGGCCAGGACCCCATCCTACGTCTAGACTTCCTGCTCTGTGAGATAAGAAATGCTATTATAGTAAAGATTTATTTTACTTGCAGCCAAAAGCATCCTAAATGATATAGCATTTTAATGTATCTTTAAGTAAATTGTAACAAATTTTTAATGTTGAAAATTACATTTATTGGTAGGTCCATTCATTTTAATAGTGCAGATGGCTTCTACATTAATCAGATAAAGCAAAAACAACCTATTTTATTCACCTAGTGACCTGACTAGTCTGAGCACTTAACACCAGTTACTTACAAAGAATACAAATGGCACCAGGTTCCCACTGCCTCTGTTCTAGGGCAGGATACTCTCAAAGTGGGTCATTACCCACTCAGGATGGATGTCTGTTGTGGAATTAAGGGCTCCTTTTGGACCTTCTTGCTGACTCTTAGATTCTCTCCAGGTTTCTTGTTAAGAAAGCCTAAGAAGAGGCACTGGGTCTCAGGAAAACATGCACACAAGATTTCCATTAACCTCAAGCCTTCGTGGTACCGTCTGCTTCTGCTCTTGCTCATCATTCAATCAAACATACAACTAACCCTCACTGATTTTTTATGCAATTTCCTATCAATTTTGTTGTATCAGAAATATGAGTTTATTTTTCATTAGTTTGTTTTCTTCTAAGATCCACTTCTACTAGCAAGAGTTTATCAGCTCGACTGCTTGATTTTGCTACAGATAACAAGTAAATAATGATCAAAATTAACATTAGAATATTTTTATAACCAAATCTCACTAAATTGTACCAAATTAAGCTCTAATTCAAATATATATTTATGCCCAAACATACATAATATCGAAATTTAAACACCTTCAACAGAAGTATTACTTTCCTCTCTTACTAAGGAAAGATCACAATATCGTTCAGTAATTCCTCAGTACAAACAGACTGACAACTTGTTCTTGCCTCATAAGAAAAAAATCATAAAAAGAGTTTTAAGTAATCTCTTATACCTCAAAAATGTTTACTGAATACTCTCAATATTCACAGAAATTCTAAGTGCCCAAGTGGATCCATGGATGCACAGATGAATCAGATATGAATCCTGCATTCAAGGGACTCAGGCCAGAGAAAGACAAAGTTAAGACAAATGAAGAAATAATTTGATATTAAGTGAAAATTACCAGTCCCAAAGAAGAACAGAAAAAGTAGCAGATGAGAAGTGAGGAGGGGGAAACATTTGCAGCTTGGAAAAGCATTAAACGTATTAGATGATACTGGGACTAATTTTATTTTATCATTATAAAAAGGTGAAGTTACTCTGCATATGTAAGCTAAGACCAAAAAAGATTGAGTGATTTATTTTTAAGATGGGTGAATACTAATTGCTAAAGAGATGTGTCAGAAAATTGACTTTTTGAATTGCTGTTTAAATAAAGGACATATGAAAATATTATTTTCTACTTCTTGTCTTAAGAATCTCTTTCATTCCAAAAATGCTGGTAAGATAGAAAAATGCAGTTGAAATGGTCTACCCTAGAATGTTAGCCATTATCTAACCTGAGTCTCTTAGAAACTGTGCTTTGAACAGATTTTAGTTTATAAAAATTGAGGCCAATATGCTGCTGACAAAAATTGTCAACCCAGACTTCTATATCCCACAAAAGCAACCTCCAAGAATGAGGAAAAATAAGCATTTTTCAGATTTAAAAAAACCTGAAAAATGTTCACCAGCAGACTTGCCTTACAAGAAAGGTTAAGTCGGCTGAAAGAATACAATATGATACCAGATGGAAACTCAAATCTTCAAGAAAATCTGAAGAACACTGAAAATGATATAAACGCAGGTAAATTTAAAAGTATTTTTCCTCTTCATTTAATTAAAATATTTATGACAGTTTAAAATATCTTATAATATTAGATTGTGAGGTGTATCATTATCTAACTCTACCATGACAACTATTAAGTGCAGGTTGGAAGGTGGGTTAAACAGATCCACACAGTAGCAAGATTTCCACATTTAACGTGAAGTCGTGCAGTGTTAGCTGTACGGCTACTGGGAGATTTTAAGAGTATGTATCACAATTCCTAGAACTACCATTAAAAAATGCAGAGTGCTACAGGTGAAAAACAATAGATAAATTAAAACTTAATTTGAATACATACTTAATAATTCTAAACAAGGCAGGAAAAACAAAAAAAATAACAACAGAAAACAGAGAGAACAAACAAAAAACAAATGGCAAAATTGTAGACCTAAATACAACCATATCAGTAATTAAGTGCTTGTTGATTAGAGGCCCTGATTAAAAGCTAGAGATTATCAAAATGGACTTAAAACAAACAAATGAAACCCAACTCCATGCTCTCTACAAAACTCACCTTAAATACTAAGAAGCACATCGATTGAAATTACTGGGTCAAAAATCAGTGTCCCTTGCAAACAGTAAATATGGAAAGGTTGTAGTGAGTATATTAATGTCCTACAAAGTGGTCTTCAAGACACAGAGTACAACCAGACAGGAAAAGGTACATTTCATAATGATAAAGTTTCAATAGATTAGAAGAACCTAGCAATCCTAGATACACACACTTCCAATGATAGAGCTTCAAATAGGTGAAGAATCAAGTCAAGAGTGTTTGATATTTTAAAGATTAAAACTGCTTTACCCTTTCTCTATATATTCCACTTTTATTAGGATAAAGCTTTGAGATGTTTGTGCAAATATATTCAAATCATACAGGTGAGATTTTAGGACTCCTCCATATTAAAGATCAGCCAGGTATAGTCCTGTGCCACATAATGATGTTTCGGTCAATGACTTACCTCATAGATGACAGTGGTCCTATAAGATTAGTACTATTTCCTTACCCTTCAAGGCTTTTCTGGCTGGTCTAAGAACTAAATTGACGTGAGATTAACAGGAGAAAATCAAACAAAAGTTTAAGAACATATATATGTAGGAGAAACCCAGAAAAATGAGTAACTCACCAAAATGGCCAGGGCCCTTACCTTAAATACCATCCTCAGCTAAAGACAAAAGAAAATGTTGGGAGTGGGGAGAGTCAGGACATCAAAGGGAAGGAAGACAATTCACTGGCAGGTGAACAGGGACAAACTTTTGGAAAACAAGTGTCTGTCTGGCCACACAGAAACAGAAGAACACAGAGGGGAGCACAACAAACAGGCTTTTCTACGTTTCTCCCTCTCTGTCGCCCAGTTCATGTTATGCTAAGGTGATAGTTCACTTCCTGAGACAGGATTTTTTATCTGAATTCTTTTAGACAGTTAAGGAGGAGGTGACAGGAAAAACTTTCTGTCCTTTTTTTCTTAAAAATAATCAGTCTTGGGGCTGGCCCCATGGCCGAGTGGTTAAGTTCGCGTGCTCCGCTACAAGCAGCCCAATGTTTGGTTGGTTCAAATCCTCGGCGTGGACATGGCACTGCTCATCAAGCCACACTGAGGCAGCGTCCCACATGCCACGACTAGGACCCACAATGAAGAATATACAACTATGTACCAGGAACTTTGGGGAGAAAAAGGAAAAAAAACAAATAATCAGTCTAAAATAATCCTCATGTTAAAGAGACACATTTTGGGGTGGCATATTTTGTTCTCCTTCAGTACACTCTAAGATGTTCACACAACGACAAAATTGCCTAATGACAACATTTCTCATAACATATCCCTGTTGTTAAGCAATGCAGGACTGTAAATTAAATATTTTTGCTAAGAATTTAACTAAATTCCCGGTCACCAAGACATTTTAAAGAAAGGATCAGGTAACTCTCAAATACTTTTTCACTTTGAAAAACATTTCTGGGACACTTTTTAGCATTTCAAATTCTTCTCCTAGTCATGATAGGGGCTAGAGTCAAAGCATGGACTTACCTCCATATCCTTATTTTCTATACAATTTTGAGGGTTTTGAATAGTTAGTATCTTATGATACAACCAAACCTAAAAGATTCCCTCCCCAGATATAGAAATAACTATATTATATATTCTATTTTTAGGATAGAAAATGGACCCCTATTGAAATCTGTATCAAAAACAGTCTTTTGAATTTGACAGTATGACAGCTTTGGGATAAGGGAAAGGATCCATGATTGGCAGTACTATGAGCTTTCCTAGCTCATCTACCTATAAAATATATGACTTTGATCAAGGCACTGAAAACTTTTTGAGCCTCATTTCTCTCATCTGTAAAATGCAAGTTACAATGTGTGTGGTTCAAGGTTTTACCCCACTCTGACCTTAAAGATTTTGTCTTATAGATATGGTGGAGAGCAACAGCAAAATATTGTTTGACAGACTAGAACACTTAATGTACTCATGCAGCAAAGCATTTTGTTAAATATTACAAATACTAAAAGATATTTTAAAAGTTGTACTTGCCTATTCATTTTTTAATTTTCCTAACAAAGAAGAGAAATCATGAGTAAATCATTGACAGAGGTGTCCTTTTTTGTTTTTGTTTTTGCCTTTCTGGATGGTAAAACATCCCCTATGTTCCTATTTTAAAAAGTCTTTATTTCAGCGTCTTCATATCCTCCATAATGTGGGTGTACAGCAACCTAGATTTAGATTCACCCCCTGAGTATTTACTTACATTGACATTTATTCCCACATAATAGAGCAACACAAGGCGTTTATGAGGAGAATATATGAAAGATAGCGTTGTGAAATGCAAAGCCAGTTAAGTTTAATTCAGAATTTACTTCATTTCCCCTTGCCCCCTGAGATGCCTAATGCTGAAATAAATTACTAGAATTGTTTTACAATGATGTCAAATGTGAAAGTTACAAATATCTGGGACCTTCTAACTTTAAACATAAGTAGAAGATTTTTCTGTCCAATGAGACATATATTCTATAATACATACTGGATAAAAATGAAATCTGTAGGAAGGCTAATTAATAAGTGATTTGAGAGAATCCAAATGGCAATGAATACATGATATTAATATTTATCTCCTCTAAAAGTTTAATTGACACATTTATAAAGAATTTACTGAATATTATTGCATGCAGCATTTGACTTTGGATTCAAAATTTAATATTTATGAAATAGAACATAAACCAATTTTATGTTTATGCAGATCCTGGTTTCTTTAAAATTTATATAGCTTAATAAAGAATAGGAAAGACATTTTACTTCATAATAGAGATTCATTAATTCCTTTTTTAATGAATAAAATGGTACGTTTTCTTGTTTTGCAAATAGTCATTCCTTTTTTGTCCTATAATATATAAACCTGACTTTAAACTACTTTTATATGAAAACTCATATAAAACATAACCATAACTTTAAAGATGATTGTAAAACTTTTCTGTTGTTAAGTATCTTGGATTTTGCATAAATGTTATTTTGTAGTCTCTTTTTGATTCTCCTAATTATTTTGACCAGATTTTATATCTGATCTTTCTTGCTAGATCTATCAATTCTACTTAAAATAAATTGGTCCAGTTTAATCTCTGATGTAGTATTAAGAGGACATTCCCCCAAGAACTTATAAAAAAAGAAAAGAAGATTGCTCTCTGAGATTTGAACTTTCAAATCAGTATATAAGAAAAGAGTTAGAACCGCCTTAGAAAGACTCGTTTGCTCTAGCCCTTTAAGACTTGGTGTGTACTATAAAGGCTATGAAAACCTAAGTACCTGAAAAATCCACCCTAAGTAGGAATTTGTTCACAAGTGTCCATGCCTTATGTACTGAGACCACAGATCAGCACTCTAACAAAGGCAGTCATCAACAAACTGAACATGGAGACGACAAATGGTTCATGGAGAGAGACGGCCTAGGAACACTACCCAGTATGGTTAGTAAGAAAGAGACTAAATCATATGCTCCTTCAGGGTGCTTACTGGGAGACACTCAGCGAGCCAGCCCTGGTGGTCTAGTGGTTAAGATTTGCACTCTCACCGCCACAGTCTGGGTTCATTTCCCAGCCAGGGAACCACACTGCCCATCTGTCGGGATGGGGCAAATAGATCCAGAAGGGTTCTGCTCTGCTGTACATGGGGTCATTAGGAGCACACAGAATTGACTGTAGTTGACGTAGTTGATGACATAGTTGACTTCTGAGGGCACATTCGTATAACTAGTCAACAGAGCTGCTGCTGGACTTCCAGAGTTACTACAAGGGTCGCTGCTGTATCCTGAAATATATTCAAGTCCTCCACAGTTGACTGATATCAGCTACAGAATTATTTTTTCCTTGAAATCTTATAATAAACCTGCGTTTGTTGTGACCTGTGGAAATCCGAGAATGTCTATTCTTTACAACCTCCAATGAGCCCATGCTAACGGAAGACTAAAGCCCAACTGAACGCATTACTGTATCTAGAGGAAGCATTTACCTACAGAAGAGTGAGTTGTTTAGCCATGAAAGCCTAGTAGAAGGAAAGTCACGGAAGGAAATGTTGGCAATATCCACCCTACCACTGCCCAGCGGAAGGAAACCTTCCTGTTGGACTGCAAGTGTTCTGGCCCATAAGACCATCTCTGTTGTGATCTGGATGCTTCCATCTCTGTTTAGTCAGATGGCATGACAGTTCAATTAATTTAAATGTTCTCTTTATTCTTATTTCATGCCTACTAAACAACTGTAGATTATTTTTTTTCTCATGTACTTAAGTCTATAGGAATAAAATGCATTAATCAATGAGACGTAAGTATTCTGTTCTGTGTGGAAATAAGTTTTCATTGTGAATTGATAAATTGGCATTCTTATTTGTTTACATCAGTTGAGTTACTTTGGTTAATAAAAATATAATGCCCAAAATGATTGTATGTACTTTCAGACAAAATGAGGTTTCTAGGTCTGCAAAGACTAGGGACCACAACTACGCCATTTTTGAATCTACCATGGTAACAAATGACACCCTAGTAGAACTTGCAGGAGACAACCAGCAGCCAAAAACTTCATTGTCATGGGCTATCAGCTAGAGCCTTCCTTTCTTCTCTAAATTTCTGCAGTCACAGCTGGAAAAGGGATGATGTCACCATCCATCATTAATAAAGAGGCAAATAGATGAGGCGCATTATTTCCCTCCAGACCACATTCATTTGAGTGCTGTCTCTCATGCTGTCTCTGCTACCACCACCCGCATTGTCACCATCATCTCATCCAACACTGCGTTTAATTCCAATCCAATTACTGGAATCTAACGAATATAAAGAATTCTGAATCTAGCAAATATAAAATGGTTCACATTTATGTAAGATTTTACAGTAGTCAGAGCCCTTTCTCTTACTTATTTCGTGTCTCAGCCCAAGCTTAGCGAATTGGCATGAACTCTGAGTTTACGAGTTCACCATGTTATCCAAGCTCCTCCTGCATGAGAATCTCTGGTGTGCCTGTCAAGATAGAGATTCTTCTAAGCTCCTGTGGGAATTCTATGCATACTGAGATCTGATAAACATGACTCTGAAATGAGAATAACAACACATGGCCCTAATTCCTGGGATGCTGTGAGAAATAACGGTATGTTTTTTCTTCCTCAAATGTTTTAGCCAGTGGTTCTCTCCCTGACTGCCTATTTGAATAACCTGGAAACAAACCAATGCGTGGCCTCACCCTAGACCAACTAAATCAGAATCTTTAGAATTGGGCTCAAAGAGTATGACTTTTTTAAAAACCCCCGAGATGATTCTAATGTGTGTTCAGGGTGGAAAAAACAACAATTCTAGCCTATATTTTTCTTTTTCTTTTCTTTTTTTTTCTGGTCTATATTTTTCACTATTAACATATGTTTACTTTTTCTGGGCTTATGTGAGGCAACTTCAGTGTGATCACCAGATATTAAAAAATCTTAAATATGTAAATTAACACCACAAACACAGGCTTTTTGGGAAAACAGCTACTTATCATTAAAATATGTAAATATAAGGGAAAAATAAATTGAAATGTGTAAAAGTAAAAAGACGTAAGCTATCTCAGCCCAGTAATACTCAGCATCTCAGATGTTCCCTGAAAACACATTGCTTCTAGGTATGAATGAATATCATGGGCCTACAAACAATTTTTTCCAGTTACATGGTTATTTTGTTGATGAATATAGATAAATTCAGAATCCTGGAATGTTACAGATCTACATTATCTGGCAAAACAGCCACCAGACACATGGGACTATTGAAATTTACTTAAAACTAAATAGAAAATTCAGTTTCTTGTGTGGCTAGTGGATGTGTATAGGACAGTGCATTACAGAGCATACTCATCATTTGCAGAAAGCTGTATGGGACAGTGCTATAGACCATTATAGTTAGTCCCATATTATAGAGGAAGAAAATAACACACTGAAGATATAAGCAACTTTCCCCATGTTATATATCTAGCTAATGGAAAACCAAGAGAAGAATTAGATCCAACTTTAGTGTTCTATGTACTGTCATGACTTAATGAGTGGATCGATAGTTGTGATGATCATTATCATATTAATAATTGGCATGATAGAAAAAAAATCATTGATCATTTACTATAAGCCAGACATTCTTCTGAAGGTGATTATTTGTGTTAATTTACCTAATTCTCACAAGAAACAAAAAGCTAGGTATTAATATGCTTACTTTAGAGATGTGGTAGCAGTGCCTCAGAGGTGAGCAAGGACGCACAGCTATGAAGAGACAGAAATGAAATGACCATATATATATGTCTCTCTTTATATACGTGTTTGTGTGTGTATGGTATATCCTAAATTACTACTTGAAGCTAATATCAGAGATTTATTATATCAACAAAGTTTAATCACAAGGTTAAAAATAATTGTTTTTATATAATACATTTTTAATACGTTTGAAGTGCTACCAGATATAAAAAATTTTCAGCATGAATGCAGCAGGCAATTGTTTAAATAGAAATATTGTGGTGAGCTTATTTACTTAATCGATATAAGGGACATAACAAGATACTGTTCAGTTTGCCCCTGTCTTGTTGGGAGTAAAATGTTTTAGTGCAATGCTTCGGACAAGAAATTCTATTTAAGGAAGACATGCTTAGGCTAGGGCTCAATTCCAACAAGAGTTCATCTAATCTAGATTAATTGCATTTGTGAAGGCCGCTAAGAATTTGGCCTCTGTGTACGTGTGTGTATACATTGGCAGTAGTGTCAGCTCATTTGTTAATTAAAAGTACACCAACTATATATTGAAAAATATTTCTAACTATTTAGTTTCTACTTTACGGTACTTTATTTCAAGCAGCATAGGATGCCCGTATTTCACTTCCTTATTCTGAGATGCTGTATTGGGAGTGTTAGTAGAATTTAACCTCTTTTTAACATTTGCAAGAAAAACTAACTCAATGTGTGTGAGAACACACAACTGGAAGTAAAAACCAAAGACTAAGATATAGCTGTCTCTGTAATGAAGAAAAGGTAATTTCTTAATGCTTGCTATAGAACCAAAAAGAAATGAAAATAACAGCATTTTAATTTCCAAACTATAATTGCCACTCAAACTGCACTGGCATGTTCTAACAGCATTGCGCAGAATAGAATTTTGTTGATCACTCTTGGACAACCTTAATTTTATTTTTTAAAACTGAGAAATCAAGAACAAATTATTTTGAGTGTTTTTCCCAGTGGATTTTTCCCATAACTTGGATTTTGTGACAATACTAACACAAAATTTCTGCATATTTAGTGTAGAGACACTGAGAACTCCCTAATCCATTGCCATCTTTCCCTTCTTCTTTGCTAACAGAACCTGAGCAACGCATCGGAGTGAAAAACTCTAGTTCCCAGCTGCCCTTGCAAATAGGAGTGGCCAATGAAATGCAAAGGGAATTTATCGAATGGGGCTTTCCTTTTTGCCCTCCTGCTTGTTTCTGCTCTCTGCCTTGAACTCATTTGTGATGGCTGGATTTCCAGAAACGATTTGGGTTATGAGACAACTTTGGGTTGAAAATTATGTGGTAATTATAGGAAAGCAGAAATCTTGACGGAGGTAGGGTCTCTGACAAGAGTGAACTTGCTTCATGAAATTTGAATGACCTACATCTGAACTTGTTCTATGTTAGAGTCTTGTAAACCTTCTTTAAGCCATTGCTATCTCCGATCTCTACCCCTAAAAGCCAAATGAAATTTCTAATGTATTCAATTTTACAAAACCCTGTCAACCAAGTCACAAAAATCAAAGATAAGAATTATGAAAGACAACGTGAAAATTATATGAATTGTGTACATTTTTTCATTTGTTTAGAAATGATGAAACTGAATTATATTTACTAAATTATAAGTTTAAAACACAGTAAAGATAACTTTTAAATAAGATCTAAAATATCCCAACTGTCTCAAGAAGAAGTTGAAGACTAAACAGAACAAAATCATAAAAAAGTGGGAAACGTTCTCAAAGAAATCCAAGGAAAATGTAGGGCTCAGAAATATTTATAGAGAGGTTCCCTCAAATTTTCAGTAAACAGATTATCCTCACTCTATATGAATGCTTCACAACATACAGAAAAAGATGAGGTGCTATCAAATTTGTTTTACAACTCTAGTATTGTGCTGTATCAAACTCTAAAAAAAACAAACTTTTTTAAAACATATATGAATATATTTTGAAGAAATCAGTGCAAGAATGTCCTCTCTGCTTCTCCGCAGGGGCTCAGAGCTTTCGCTACTGAACTTAGACTAAAGGTCCGGCAACCAGGCCGAGCCCATCAACGTGGGGGAACAAGTCCAGTTGACCTTTCCTGAAACAAAGCCGTTTTCAAATTCACTCACTACTGGTTTCCTTTTGTGTGTGTCTCTTAGAAGACAACAAGTTTATTGTCTGGTCGAAGAAGGTATTGTGAAAATAGTAACCCAGACACTACTATAAACTGAGTCTAGTTGTGTTGGGGAAAAAAAAAATTCTGCTGCAAACAACAAAGAACCCAGTAACAAAGATTTAGATGCATTAAAGTTTTTACTTTTTTGTTTTGTTCTGTTTTTTTTCACTAAAGAAATTCAGAAGGTAAACAATCTAAAACTGGTACCATCAAGGTAGCCCAACTCATTCTTTTTCGATATGGATTTTGTCTTTGTGGTTACAAACATGCCACCTCTAGGCATTTTGTAACGTAGTGCAGGCGGACAGACGATAAAAGGACAAGGGCAAAGGGTCAGCTGAGTTTGCCCAGTTTACAGAGCTTTCCCAGGATCCCCGACTCCTGCCTAGTGTAGCTCATTTCTCTTTGACTGGAATCAGTACACATAACCACCCTTAGACCATCATGAGAAAGTGACTGAGAAGGAAGGAATGGAGGATGCAGGTTGGGTCCCAACCAAGAGTGCCTGCGGCACTAATATGTGACCAATCACTGATAAAATGCAAACTGATGGTTCAGGCTTTCAGTTATGTTAGATGATTTTATTCCAAACTCTGTTTCATCCACATAGAAAATAAAAGCATCTCAATACCAGAAGAGAAAGATGTATTAAATTGCCAAACACAATAGGCTCACTTGCCATTGCTTTCTCAGAGGTGTAAATCAATTATGATACATATTAATGAAATATGATGGAAAATTTATTAGAAGCTCAATGACAAATATGAATGGTGAGGACAAATGTGCTCAGTTGTAATATATTGTCCCTGTAATAGTATTATAAGCTCAGAAAAGGAAAGAAAATCATATCTGACTCAGGAATATTAACAAAGCAGCATGAAAAACAATACCAATATAGTATATAAATGTGTGTTTATTATTATTTTTATTACTATTAAAATTGTTATTTCATGATATACTATATCAAAAACTATATGCTGTATAGTTTTGAATATACTATGAATATTCAAGCTTAAACTGTTGAGCAGTATCAATTGACATGAAAGGAAAATATCTTCTAACAGTAATGACAGATAACATTTTTTGGGTATTCAGATGTTCCAGTCTCTAGGCTAAGCATTTTACATCGGTTATTCTATTTAATCTTCAGGGCACCAGTAAAAGATTGCGATGGTTACCGTTATGTGTCAACCTGACGGTGTCACAGGGTGCCCAGA
The DNA here is from genome assembly GCF_037783145.1 of Equus przewalskii. Lineage (NCBI taxonomy): Eukaryota > Metazoa > Chordata > Mammalia > Perissodactyla > Equidae > Equus > Equus przewalskii. Next base: position 56,528,487 of record NC_091849.1, read on the forward strand.
TTAAACATTATTTCTGGGCATGTTTGTGAGGGTGCTTCCGGATGAGATGAGCATTTGGAATTGGTGGATTCAGTGAACAGACTGCCTTCCCCAAAATGGGTGGATGTCATCCAACGCATGCAGGCCCTCAATAGAACAAAAAGTGTAGGAAGAAGGAATTCGTCCCTTTTTCCTTCTTCCTCACTCCTTGAGCAGGAGATCTCATCTTCTCCTGCCCTTGAACTAGGATTTGCTTTACCAGCTCCCCCAGTTCTCAGCCTTTGCACTCAGACTGAATTATACCACCAGCTTTCCTGGAGGTTTGGCTTGTAGATGTCAGATCATGGGACTTCTCAGCCTCCATAATACCATGAGCCAGATCCTCATAATAAATCTCTGGTTCTCTTTCTCTGAAGAACCCTGAGTAATGTAGATCTTATTATTGTTGTGGCTGTTATTATTATCCCTCATCAATTATCTCTACTTTCAGTTAAGAAGAATAGAGGTTGAGCTATTTTCTCAAGGTCATGCCCAAAGTAAATAAGTGGACCGTGGCCTAGTCACTGTCTGCTGCAGTTCAGATAATCTAAAAGATCATGAAATTATCAGATGCTAATACAATGAACACGAGATTTATCAGTTCAGTAAGTATGAGCAGAAGCAGCTCTGATGTTGACTGCTCTTTTGGTGCATAAGTCACAGTAGATAGAAAACGCTTTCTCCAGAGATTTTCAAAGATGTGTCATTTGCTTAATAAGAAAATTATTCCAAAAAAGAAGAGAGCAAGCAAAAAAAAAGAAAGTAACTAGCATGACTTTTTAATTTTCACATTGATTGACACAAGCACATTCAGCTGTAGTTTTAGGCTTATCTGCTTCGGTTGACTTTCATTTTGGGGTGGCTCATGGCTTCTTGGTCTCCACATGAGGTATGGTGGCCACAGTCAGTTCATAACAGGAATTGACTTTACTTGCCAGTGGCTCTTTTACGTTCATTGGCCCAGATACTCAGCGGGCCTTTAAATCCAGAACTTCCTGTTATGCAGCTCTGGGAAGTTTGTTTAAAATCTTGAATTTTTCATTGAAGATTTCCTCCCATCCATTTTCCATTACCTTTTTGGAAATCCTATCATTTAGATTTTGAACCTCCCATATTAATTCTATGTTTTTCTAATCCTTTCTCTCTCCTATTTGCCATTTCTTTGTCTTTTTTGTTTCCATTTTCTGGGAAATTTTTTCAAAGAAACTTCTATTAAGTTTTGTATTTTTGCTATTAGTTTTATAATTCCCAAGCATTTCGCTTCTAACACAAAATTTTTTTTTTTGAGGCAGATTGGCCCTGAGCTAACATCTGTGCCAGTCTTCTTCTATTTTGTATGTGGGATGCCACCACTGTGGGGCTTGATGAGCCTTATGTAGGTCTACCCCTGGGATCTGAACCTGCGAACTCCAGGCCGCTGAAGAAGAGCGTGTGAACTTACGCTCTTCTCGTGAACACTACGCCACCGGGTAGACCCCTAAAACAAAATATTTTTTGTTGACTAATTATTTATTCTTGATAGTATTCTGTTCCTATTTCTTTTATAAAATATGTTCTCTTTTTACTCTGAGGATATTAATCATAGATGTCTTTGAGTTTTTCTTCTGGTGCTTCTATTCAACCTATTTCTCTCAGTGCTTTTTGTTGTTTGTTTTGGTCTCTGGTTTTGTTACTGTTGTTATTTTAGACACTTCCTCCAAACATATGGTGATCTTTTGTCATCCTGTGACATTTAAGAGAAAATTATTGTTAGCATTCATTGGAAGCAATGTGTGTTTATGTGGGCTTACGTGTGGTATATTACACGGTAGAGAGATCAAGAGAGGATCTTGCCTTTTTATGCATGCATCCCCAAAATATCAATATCCATAGATCTGGTCAGTCCCATTAATAATGAATCTTCTACTTTCTTCCCTGTTGAAAAGTATTGGTGCTAGGGTCATCATACTTAGAGCTAAGTAGGAGAAAATTGCCAAAGGTGTCAATACTCAATACATATATCTTTATTCAAATCACCTATTTTTAGCGCAGTACATGAGAGCTCTAAAATGTTCATTATCTTCAACCATCTACCTATTTTTCCTCCTAGGCTTCCCCTAGGAGCAGATGCTATTCTGCAAATGCCTTCACTATTCTCCCTATTACCCGAACTTCAAAATATATCGCCATCGTCAACTGCTTTTCCCTTTTGAACAATAATATAATCTTTTATTAAGTTCTTTCTCAGAATAATGCATCTAGGTACTTCAGTTTTGGTTCAATGAAGGCAGAGCTCTAAATCAGCCTCCCAATAATTCTCTTGCTTTTGTCCTCATGATCACAGAATGGCTGCAGAAGCTTCAAGCATTAGGGCCTCTTTAATGTTATCCAATGCAAGAAGAAATGGAGAGGCCTCTCCTTGGATATTTTTACTTTTTTTAAGGAAGGGAAAGCTTCCTAGAAATCGCCCAGGAAATTTAGCCCCAGATCACATAGCCAAGCTTCCATGCTACGTCCATGCCCTTATTGCAAGCAGGGTGGGAAAGAGAGTGTCTGGTTTTTTTTGAGTTTTTGTGATTGGAAGTTTCTTCTGCCAGCCAGGAACTACCAGTCGCAAGCCCAGTTAGGCGACCATCAATGTGTGCCACATTTGCCAATTTTCCTCTGTCAAATTATTCATGGAATTCTGTCTTTCAATTTGTAGCTGCACTTTTAGATTTTTCTTTTGCTCAGTTTCTTGTTGGCATTGCCATCTGTTTTCTTTTGTCCGTGTAACTACCAGCTTGTCAGAGGAAAAAGAGAAGGACTTTTAAATAAACATGCTTAAGTAGGTTGCTCAAACTTCAGTATGAACCACTAAGCAAACTTGTAAAGAGCTAACCACAGAATAGCACTGCGTGTCTGAGAAGAGCAGTTTTCTCCCTTAGGCACAGAAAGGAGTCAAGGAGCTGATGGCGATTTTTGGTAGGACTTTGACTTAACCTCTAATCGGTAGAGTTTGACTCCAAAAATATAGTTGCACTCAGGAATCTTAATACTCTCATTTCCTTAGGAAGGGGGAAGGGGGCGTGTGAAACAGGGCAACATTAATCTGTGAAACTGAAGGCAGTTTCATTGATGGGCCTTTGTAGGAGAAAAGAGAAAAACATTCCCTCCCCACTATGTCCATAGAGAGATCTCTGCTCTCAACTCTTGTTAGAGTGAATAGTAATTTGTTAAAAAGTAGAATTTGTGGTTACTCTCCAATAACTGCCAATCCTATCTTGTTAGACACATTTGTCTAAACGACTTTTGAGGCAGTCACATAGCCCCTCTGATAGCCTCTTCATAAACTGTTCACAAAAAAGAAGGATTCTAGGATTAGGCAAGGCTGACGGAGCCCTCCTCTGCCCTTTACCTTGGGAAGGGTGTTCTCAGTACTACATTAGTCTAGAAGAAGAAAATTAAACATTTAAATATCTTTGACATTTAAAAGCTACTAAGAATGAATTAAATTATACTGGTAATAACTTATGTTTATGTAGCACTTTACTTTTTTCAAAATCCTTTTAACTACATTATCTCCCATTTGGTGGAGCAGTCATCAATACTTAAAGTTACTTGTCTAAAAGAGCACAGCTAATTCATATAGATAGATCCCTTATAGCAGAGCTCCGAGTCTCACATTTACCTACTTTCTCTATAAATCTGACCTTACCAGAGGAAACCATTGGCACGAGTAGACAAATCCTACTTTAGCAGTGACTGACTGGGACTGCTGTTGTGGGCCTCACTGTCATTTTGCCAGCTAGGCTACCCCATAACCAGAACCCTGACATTTGCAGATCCCTCATCTGCCATACAACTCCTCCTCCCTGAGGCCGGAGAATATAGAGCAGGACGTCCTCTCCGCTGATGATCCTGCTGCTTTGCTGTAATCTAACCTGCCTTGGAATAGTCACCCTAAGGTTGGAAAATAAAGCCATCACCATATATGCACATAAATTATAAAGAAATTTTTTCTTCTTTGGGAACCATTACACATGTGGTTCATATAAAATAAGAAATTCTCATTTACCTTCCATGCCACACATAATTACAGCAGAGTTTTGAAGTATTAGAAGAAAAAGATACATAATCTCTGTTGTTCCAAGATAATGCATTTGTTGTACATCTCAAGATGGTCCTTTTGGCATGAAGCCAAATCTAAGTCTTTGCTCAGATCTATGACTATAGTGGCTATATCAAAATGCATCCAAGTCGTACTCTTAGTTGCATTTTCTAGAAACAATGTTCTAAGAACTATCTCAAAATTCCCCAAGGGCCGACCACTGAAAAGAAGCCTATTTTTTTCATCTTGGAAATGAACCCACTCTTGGTCTCTGTCAAGACGTTTGGTCTTGATCCAACTTAGATATATATATTCAAGATAGCTTTTCTATGAGCTGCGAAAACTTGAAGAAAGTATTAGTTGTTGGAAAGGTCAGAAAAAACATACAAACTACATTTTTCTTAAGGTTTTATCTAGTAGAAGATATGCTCAATAATTTTTCTATTTTAATTTCACTAAATTTACTCAATATAGATACAGCCATAGCTCCACTTACCTGTGACCAGGTTAGACTATTTTTTTTAGAACACTTTTCTTTCCTTGTAAATGGCTAAAAATTTCAAGGCCCATACTATTGTAACTTGAAGTAAATTGATAATTTTAATAATAGAACAAAATGCTTATTTAGTTCAACAAATTCCTAGTGTCTGTGTGATTAATGAAGTTTTATTTAAGGGATGTGCTCATTGACAACTATAAAAAGCTGATTTTTGTCATATGCTTTGCAATTTAAACTACTTACACATATATCAACTTATTTCATCCTCACAAACTTGAATTAGTTGGTTTAGTTGAGAGTTTTCTGTTATGTGACTTCTCAGATCAAATTCTCACTTTTGGAAATTCTGAATTAACATGTATTATAATGTATTAATTGTATAAGGAGTTTTATCATATGATGAGCATCATTTATGAACACAGATACTATATAACAATAATTATTATTATTTATTGAGTTCTTTTTAAGTGACATTGAAATTTTTACATGTATTATCTCATTTAATTATCTTTAAAATCCTATGGAGTAAGTATTAGCATTCTCATTTAACCTATAAGAAAGCCCAGGCTCAAAAAGCATGGCAGTTTCCCCAAGGTCATAGTTATAAAGTGGAAAAAGAATTCAGTCCCAAGTTTTTTTACACTGAAACCTATGCTCTTTTTCATTTTACCCTGCTGCCTCTAATTTTAGAGCATAAACCAGGCACCATTTAGAAAAACACGCTTTCAAATCAAATGAAAGAGGAGAAAAGATGCAATGAACAGCTTGAGAATAAAATCACACATAACTTGAGAATAACCTCATAATTCACAAAACAAGTTTGCATCTGTTATTCTAATGTACCGCCTGTGTTATAATAGCATATTTTCATAATTTATTCATGCTGCTACATTATTTTCCTCAACGTAAATCCAATGTATACTTCACTTACTTAGTGAAGATTTTCTAGTAAACCTGACAGAAAGTTCCCTGCTAACTGACACTGACTGGTAATAGACAATCAGAAAATCTCACTGCTACCAATGTGTTAGAAGGTTTTGCCCTTGTTTAAGAGCAGCGCCTTATTCCAGTGTGGAAAGACACATTTAAGAAAACTCTGCAAAAGGCACAAGTTCTCAGCAGGTAGTACGTCCTCAGTGAAGAGAGAGTAGGTGTTGAGTGCATGAATGATTGACACTAGTATTTGACATTTCAGGTAAGAAATTTCAGCATTCCTTGAGTCGCAGTGTCATGGGGTTGGTTCCCTGGACACAGACTTTGAGACAAATTTGCTTAAAGGAAGTTTCCTGGGGACTACTCTCAGAAGCAGCACCTGGGAGGGAGTGAAGAAAGCAGGAGGGGACAGAGGGAGAGGTCGGACTGCAATGCAGTTGCGTTAGGAGGCTCAGCCAACCCACAGGGAGTTCTGCAGCCAGGACGGCCCTTCAAAGACGTGCCCATTGAGGCAATGGACTGGACATTTGGACTCCTCATCAATCAGTCATTGAGCTTAGCTGTGATCTGTCAGCAGCCAAAAGTCCCAGCAGCTGGCAGAATGAATCCCTCAGGCACAGAGGAGGGGTCCACAGAGCACAGCACAGCGTGCACTACATACAGCCACTCTCCTTATGGATAGAAGAGAAGCGTTCTTTTCCTCACTTTGCACAAAATAATTGTTTACATTTAAAGCCATCTACTATATGCTTTGCAACATATATAAATTATTGCTTTATTTAATCATCAAAACAACCCCAAGCCGTATATTGTTCCCAATTCTGTTTGAGAGAAGAGGAAAGAGAGATTCAGAGATGTTGAATAACATGTCCACAATCAGACAACTATAAACTTCTTCCCCGCCATAGCAGGCTGCCGTCCTCTTGTGTTTGCTAAAGGGGCAGGGATTTAGGGAAGGCCAATGCTCTCTTGCCAATGGAAGTATGATTGATAAAATGTGGCAGATTTCAAGAAGCGTCCTACTTTTTATTTCCTGTCTTGTATGGTAACTTCTGTCCCTAATGTAGTCTCTGATGAGCATGCAAGGCACACGATTTAGGTAAATTTCTTGTTATTTTTCTTTTCAATTAAAAAGAAAAAATATGAGATTCTTCTTTTCAAAATTAATTCTCTTTTAAAACTTAAATCCCTAATAAATAGTATATCAGTACACATTTTCTGACATATCTTTATTTCAATTAATTGAGGCTAGAAACACAATATTTTACAGACATAATATTTACTTCAAAACAATGGAAATGTCACCAGCAGGGGTGCTTTTGATTTCTTCTACAAGGAAAATGTAGATATTAAAAGATTTATTATAAATTATATAAAGATAACAAGACAAGAAAACATATTTTATATTGGAAGAAAACATTTTGTATACAAATAAAAGCAGAAATTAACAGAGCATTTACATGTAACCGTTTCAAAGACATACTCATTTCTTCATCATCAAGAAAATAACTAGGAAGAGATATTAATTCTAAGAAGTGATTTGAACAAATTGAACATCCGATTATTTGAGATGAAGATGTTGACCCCTTGCATCAGAATTTTCCCCTTCTCCTCCTGGAAAGTATGCAAAGCAACACGGAAAATAAAAACAGTGCACACACAAATTGCATTTTCAACAAAGTTAAGAGAAAGAAATATCCATCAAAGCCAAAACACGCAGGAGGCTCCAAGAAAGATCTGAGAACTGGCAAAAGCCATGCAGAAAATGCCACGAGGGGGGGTCAAGGGACCTGAGCAGTAGCCGATTTCCCAAAGTGACAGTTTTACCCTCAAGATGAAGCACAATTGTGTAGTCTTTGTCTACACCACTTCAGTGGGATCTGCTGTGAGCAAGGCCAGGACCAGACAGAGCTGAGACTAAGCAGAGTAGACACTTGGTCAGGAGGTCGGGGCGAGGAGTGAGAGATGCCAGCAGCAAATCTTAGAATTCACTAGCAATTATTTGCATGTTGAAAGCCAGTGGCCTGCCGTGGAACTCTGACACAACGCCCCTTGACTGTAGCAGTCAGCAAGTGAATGGGGAGAACATGGCTGGTGGTAGTGATCCTTGTGGATGTGGTTTGGTGTGGGGAACAGAGGAGGCCGAGTGGTCCAGAGCAGTACAGAGAGGCAGCATAACCAGAGGAGAGTCTAGCTGTGTAGTAGCAGCAGGACTTGTAATTACCAGTTCTGGAAACTACCTTTTTCCTCAGCAGAAAGAACCTCCTGAAAATGGTTCTCCCAAGAAAACTCAACTTTCCTACCATAAGAAATAAAAAAGAGATAGCACAGCACCAATATAATGTGGGAATTGTTTTTTTTTTGATAAAAGCATAAAACATACCCTCAGGCAAAAAAATAAAACCACAGAACAGAAAAACTGGTACAACTGTTACAAACTTTCCACCATAAATGAATATATATGGTTAATGTATAATATTAAAATTGTAACCAATACGAAGGAAGACCATAAAGCAGAAATTCAAAACTTGGGAAAGAGATATTTTCTCCTAGAAAAATGGTGGCAGCTTCGTTTTGAACCATCCTATTGGAAAATAGACAGGGCAAACCAAAAAGAAAGCTAAAAACTGTAAGTACATACTTACTAAAACATAGAGACAGAGAAAACTCAGACTCCAAATTACATGTCAGCATGGCAGCTGGGAATTGAGACTAATGGGCCAGGTATAGAACACACTCAAGAGGCTGTGATGCTGCTGCCTGTGGTAAAGAAGATAGCCATGAAGGTATCTGCTAGGTCAGGTCTTGTTCTTGCCATCAAAATGCCTAATCCTCCACTAGAAGACACCTTGCATTGAAAAGGAAGAGCTCTGTGTAGGCTGCCTTGAGCAGGTCCTAAGCACAGGCAGAAGCAGAGTTTGCAGGCATGGAAAGGAGGGTGGAGGCAGAAGCAACAGGTCTAGGAAGCGCCAGCAAGATAAGCTTTGAAATGAAAGAATATCACTGGGCAAATGAGATCTGTGGCCCTGGAGAGAAAACTAGGAAAACTCAGGGATGGAAGCAGAAGTCATCCCAAACCAGGTTAATTTCTGGGAATCGGAGGAGGTGTGCTGACCCAGAAGACTGTGTCAGTATGGGTGGAGGGACCATTTGAACAGTCAGGTCCAGAAGGCTACTCTGGCCCCAGTTACATGCTGCAGTGAGCTCTGGCTAATAATCCAGGAAAATCCAACTTATTCCAACGTGAGTAACAACAAAAGAAATAACACAGCATCCATACCAAAATACAAGAAGAAAAAAATATGAAAAAGTAAAGGTTTCCTATAGATGAAAAAACTCACAGAAAAAAAAAAATCATGCTTCCGCAAAGCACATGAAAATTGTAACCTAATACTCTTAATGAAAAATAATACCTATGAAAGAAGATTGTAGAGTAGTTATGAAAGAATTCTAGAAAGATGGCCAAAGATCAGAGGACGGTGGTAAAGAAGACAGCCATGAAGGTATCTGGTGGGGGTAAAAGGCTACGACACAGGAACTGGTGAAATTCAGAGAAATAGAAACAGACGTCAAAATCATTTCAGAAAGGAAGACAAAGTTATAAGGAACTCAATAGAGAGTAGATCCCATGGAGAGCACAGTAAGAGACAGAAGGGAAGGAAAGAGAAAGAATGAAATGCAACGTAAATGGAGGCAGAGAGAGAGGGAGAAGATTTGGGGGAAATGAAATACAGAGGATGGGCAGAGGCAATCCAACATGGCGCAAGTGGAGACTCCTGAGAACCAAATCAAAGCAACAGAACAGAGATTCAACATATAATTCAAGAAAAGCTTCCTGAAATAAAAGGCTTGATTTTACATATTGAACTGTCTCCTTGTCTATGGAAAAAAATCAACCTAAAAGGTCAATACTAACACGTATCCTGTAAACACACTGAATTTTATAGTTAATAAAAAAGTGTGTTGGTCAGATTTGCAAACAGATTAAGTCACTTAAAAAAGACAATCATTTTGGCATCAGACTTCTTTATAGGAGCATTCGATGTCAGAAGAAGGTGAAGCAACACATAGATATTCAAGGAAACAAAACGTAAGTCAACCTGTCCTTTAAGTAGAAAAGCTATGAAGAGTTTTGAACAACAAGGTTAGAAAACGTTCACGTAAACCTTTTTGGGAAAACTACTACAGGAAGAACTCTAGCAAGCTGGAGATAACCCATGAAAGTCCAGCAGAAAGATTTGTGATTTGATAACTTTATAGGATTTAATAATTAAAAAGTAAAATAGTCTGGTGGAGGAACCAGAGTATGAACCAACTCTGAGCAAACCAGAGTAAACTGCTTGTTCTCTGGCTCCTGCCTCTGAGGATAGGCAAGTTGGGGACATACAGATGACGCCCGTTGGGGTGGGATCAGCAGTTCTACCACCAACTAGCTATGAAGCGTTGCTAGCCTATGGACTTTCCTGTGCTTTGGAATTTTTATCTTTTATGTGGAAAAATTTATAATCTGATGTGCCAGTGAGATGAAAATTAAAGATCAATCACTTAGGTTTGGGATGAGAAAAGCCATATATACAGTGAAACAACAAATCGATCAGGAACCCAGAGACTGTAGTTCTTGTCCCACTATGTGACTCTGGGCTCTTAGAGAACTCACTTTAATTCTTTGTCTCTGTTTTCTCTTTGTAAATTGTGAAAGGATAAACAATAAAATGTTTTTTTCAATGTTTTTCTGGGTATTTTATTTTGTTGTTATTGTTGCTGTGAAGGTTGCATTACTTTTATTTGCTTATTCTGCAAATACTTATTTAGCACGTGCTATATGTCATGAACTGTTCTGGTGAATAACCAGATAAAATTCCTATTCTCGTGGATCTTACATTATAGTTGGGGCTGTGGAAGAGAAAATAAATAATAAACCTTATAAACAAATAAATTCTATAGTATGTTACAAGGTGGGAAGCATTATGGAGACAAATAGAGCGGAGTAAGAGGGTGTAAGAAGTTCTGGTGGAATTATTCTGTTTTAAAAAGGGAATTCTGGGTAGGCCTCATTATTAGATATATTAGGCAAAAATTAATCTTTTTTTTTTAAATGGAACACTTTTACTTTTTGATATTCTCTGGAATAATTTTCAAAGCCTAAAAATTAACTTTCCTTTTTTTTTTTTTTTATTTTATTTTTTCCTTTTTCTCCCCAAAGCCCCCCGGTACATAGTTGTATATTCTTTGTTGTGGGTCCTTCTAGTTGTGGCATGTGGGACGCTGCCTCAGCGTGGTTTGATGAGCAGTGTCATGTCCGCGCCCAGGATTCGAACCAACGAAACACTGGGCCGCCTGCAGCGGAGTGCGCGAACTTAACCGCTCAGCCACGGGGCCAGCCCCAAAAATTAACTTTCCTTTTAAAAAAATAATTCTAATTATTGATTTCATAAGTTATTTTGCTCTCCAAAGAATCAACTCAGCATTTTCACTCTCTTGTTTTACTATTCCAATATAGTGATTTTAAGTATATTTGTTCCTTTTATTTTCTCTCCTTGGATAAATTTTGTTGTTCTTTTTCCAGCCTCTTCTGCTAAAGGTTTTGTTGCTTTCTTTTCCTTCTTTCTCATTTAATAATACAAGCTTTTAAGACTACGAATTTTTATCTGAGTAATTTTGGTTATAGCTAACAAATTTTGAAAATGTACTAATTATTGTTATTCTTTATTTTGTAGTTGCAATTTTAATTTTTTAATATACCTAAGAGTCATTTACAGAGCTTTTTTAATTGCCAACATTTCGTGTTCATACTTTAGTTATTAATTTCTGGTTTATTGTATTATGGTTAGCAAAAGAGGTCTGGATCATTTTACGTTTTATTCTTACTGAGCTATTCCTTACCATCTAATATGTAGCAAACTTTAACGATACCTGGAAACTTGAAAATAAAGCATATTCCTGTCAGTAGGAAACAGATTTCTATGTATGGATATATGGTTACTGTATATACGCTTTTGTGCGTTTATTTTACATTTCCAAGAGTTGATGTATTTATTAAATACTATGGTGTTTGTTTTAACATATAGTCTATTTTTGATCAGTAAGAAGACTCTCCTTTATCTGTTTTTAAAAAAAGAATTTAGCAAAGAAATGGCAAAATAACAAGTGGAGATGAAACGTGTTGACAGAACTCACACATACAAAAAAATAGGCCAAAATACATACAGACATATACACACACACGTGCACATGCATGCACAGGCACACATAAGAAATAAATACAAAAGTGCAAGGAGCAAAAAGAGACCAAACACTAGAAAATACAGCAAGGGATATTGAGAAAGAAAGAAAATAAAATGGAAATTTAAAAAAAGTTTAAGGTACTAGAGAAAAAATAATTAAAATATGGACAATCAAAAGAGAGCTAACATTCACATAATTTGAGTTCTGTAAGGAAAACAATACCAGCTACACGTAAATGAAAGCACTCTAATAGATTAGATGTCTGTGCACACCGACTTGATGAGGAGAGGCCTCAGTTATACCTATTTATCCAGAGTCTTGTGAAGTTATTGCTCTATTGTCTATCAAAAGTGTCTTGTTCTTGAAAGTATATTACAAAATCACTCTATGTGTAAAGAGAAAACACAGGATGACTTCAAATGTCTCTGTAGAGACATTTAGTAACAGAAGGGAACTGAGAAACATTTACAAGGTACTCAAGTTAAAAACTTTGAGCCTAGAAATGTATATTTAGCCAAGCTCTATTTCCATCATAAGCACTACAGATAAACAGTTCTGAACATGCAAGAACTCTGGTAATATTGTCTTCAAGGGCTTTTCCTGAAGAAATTGCTAGATGCCTAACGTTAGCCAACTAAAATATGACTAGAGAAATTCAGCAAAAAGTCTAGAAATGGGTAATTATATATTTAAGTGTATAAGTAAGACAAAGAAGTGATAGAAAAAGAGATGTGAAAAAATAAAATGTAATTTTTTTATGAAGAAATGATAAGGCTTTTAACATTTTGAAAACAGAAGGAAAATAGTTGGAACATCGAATAAGGTTGTTGAATACATTTCAAGCTAGGAGGCAACAAAAATGTCATTTACAATAAATGAATCAAGTAATAAGAGTAATAATGCATTTAAGAGCAAAATGGTAAACAAAAAGAAGAAGGCATACCATTGACTAAAATTGAATGATGGAAGAAAAGGAATAAGAATCACAAAAACAATAGTGAAAAAAGACCTTTAAAAAAAAAAACCATAAAAAGAGAAAACATCACATATAGCAGAATTAAAAATCCACATATCTGTTATAGCATCAAATGTAAATTAATTTAACTCACCCATTACAGAAGAAAGTATTCAGATTAGATCAAATTCGTTTGGTTTTTTTTTTTGTAAAGATTGGCACCTGAGCTAACAACTCTTGCCAATCTTCTTTTTTTTTTCCTGCTTTTTCTCCCCAAATCTCTCCAGTACATAGTTGTATATTTTAGTTGTGGGTCCCTCTAGCTGTGGCACATGGGACGCCACCTCAACGTGACCTGATGAGCAGTGCCATGTCCACCCCCAAGAAACGAACCAGTGAAACCCAGGGCCGCCGAAGCAGAACACGCAAATTTAATCACTCGGCCACGGGCCCGGACCCTAGATCAAATTCTAAATATCAACTCTAGGATATTTATAAGAGACACATAAAATAAAGTGATTCTTTAAGTTTAAGAATAAAAGAATAGGCAACGGTAAACAAATGAAAACTAATAAGATAATCTTAATACCAAAGTACAAGAATTTCAACCAAAAAGTATTAAACATGGCAAAAAGAAAATTTTATAATACCACAAGCTACAACTGATGATGAACACAGTGCACTTATGAACGTCACACCTGAATTTCAAATAAGAGAAAAAATTTCATGTTGGAAATTATAAGAGATATAAAGAGTATCAGTAACATGATTTTAGTTCACTTCTTTCATTTCATTACATATTAGAGAAAAATAAATGTCTATAAAGGACTTAATATAATAAGGTCAATCTAATTGATGTATGAGAATTTCAGCCACTGAAAATAGAGAACACGCCTTCTTTTTCAAATGTAGAATATTGACAGTCATTGACTATTGAGAAGGCTATAGAACAGGATCCATAAGGTAGGCCTGACTGATCTATAATAACTCTGGCCAAATGGAGAAAACGTTAATCAGTCCTTCTACAGTTTTACATACATAATACCTAGAATTGAATCAAAAATTGCCAGACATGCCAAGACATAGAACCAAATAATTTAAAAACAACAACAAAAAAAACCCAGAATGGTAATAGACCCAAAGATGATTGAAATATTGGAATGATTAGACATGGACTTTAAATAACTATGATTAACATATCTGAATATAGATGAAAAGTGAGGAATTTTACCATAGAATTGGAATTTACATAGAAAATCATACAAAAATTATAGAAATTAAAAATAATATCACTGACATTAAGAATTCAGTAGACAAATTTAAGAATTCAGGTTAGACATGGCAGAAACAAGGGTTAGTATAGCTTTAAGATGGAAAATATTTAAAAGGTACATAACAAATGGAGAAAGTCTTTGAGTCCCAGAAGTAAAGATTATGAGGCAGAAACAGTAAAGAATTCTAGCCAAGAATTTTCTAAAATCGATGAAAGACATCAAGCCAAAGTTTCAAAGAACTTCTCATACTTCAAGCAGGGAAAAACAAACAGTAACAAAAACGAAAGGAAGGAAAGAAGAAAGAAAGAAAAACACACACCTAGCCTCAAGCTTTGAGGGATGGAAGGGTGCTGTCTGGGAGGGAGCATGAGGGAATTGTGCAGGAGGCTGTTAATAATCTACAATTTGACCCTATAGTAATATAGGTATATTCACTGTGTAAAAAATCATAATGTTTAAGATTTGTGCATTGTACAGGCCTCACATCAGGACCAAGTGGCTGCCTGTGTGGGGATTTGCTGTTAAGAGTGTGGGCTTCTGCAGGAGGGGCCAATAGTCACTTTCAAAGCCAGAAGTCATCAGTGGCGTCACTCATACCTCAGTGTTCACTAGGACAAAAAGCAGAACAGAATCAGCCACTCTGCAGCAGAAATCACTGAGTACGTGGAGAACAGGCACAGGTCCAAGGCCCCTCCTGCTGCTCCACTGTGAGGACAAGACATCCTCTCTTAGATTTCTAGACTGCAATATGCAAAGGGGGAGGAGGTTGGGTGCAACAGTGAAAGACTAAGCATTTTCCTAAAGAGACTGAGCAGTCCTAAAGAGCTAAATCAGTTCCAATAAAGAATTTAACTTTGAATAGACTGAGTATTTAAACAGGAAGAGACGCTGTATGAACTGGAACACAAAAAGGATCAGATCACCCTAGGAAATAAAGACGCTACATATTTTTTAGCACATTGGGGCATAGGGCATCAATTTATGACCCTGCTACATCAAAGAAACCAGTTAAATAGAAACATTTCATATCTTCTAAACTAACAAAAATCTAAAATAATAACTCAAAATGCTGATGAAGTAATGGTAACACTATTGCACTTATACACTGATAACAGAATGAACTAGAATACAATTTGGCAAAAAAACTCATGAATTATAAGTAGATTTATGATAATCTTTCCTTCCTAAGGAACTATTTCATGAAAATCCTTTGCAGCATTATTTATAAAAGGAAATAATCAAGAGTAACTTAAATGGCCAATAACATGAAATAATTTAATAAATTCTGGTATATCAAGTCTGTGGAACATTAGCCATTAAAAATGTACAATTATTAAAACCTGCATTGGTTTATGGAATCACTTAGTGGAAAATAAAATAAATAGAACATAAAATTATATGTTAAGCTTACAACTGCATAAAAATTCTGTATTCATTTGAAAAAAGTCTGGGATAACAATGGAAAAAATAAAAATAGTTTAACCATGCAGGGTGAGAACACAAAATATAGTTAATTATCCTTTTAAAAAATTAGGGGCCGGCCCTGTGACCTAGTGGTTAAGTTCGCATGCTCCGCTGCGGCGGCCCAGGGTTTCGCTGGTTCGGATCCTGGGCGATGACATGGCACCGCTCGGCAGGCCACGCTGAGGTGACGTCCCACAAGCGACAACTGGAAGGACCTGCAACTAAGAATATACAACTATGTACCAGGGGGAGATTTGGGGAGATAAAGCAGAAAAGAAAAATTATTTTTGCAGCTGTAATATTATTTTGCAATTTTAAATGCAAACTAAGAGGCAATCACCTTTATTGGAAATCAGACTCTGACTTTACGTCTGGGTTCCTCTAATTTGCTGACCTCTTTCCAAGAGCAGTGGAGTAGAAGAGTTATGAGTCTTGGAGCAACATTACCTGGATTTAGTTCTTGACTTCTCCACTGGCTAGTCATGAGACCGCTGGCAAGTTACTTAACCTCTTTTTGTCCCAATTTCCTCATCTACAAAACAGGATTAGTACTACCTACCCAACAATGTGGAGAGAATTAAGTAGCTTTTTATATTAAAGCACTTAGAAGAAGTCAGCAGTAGTAAGCATGCTGAGAGACAACTGTTGTTGTTTCCTTGTCGTTGTTGTTGTTTCTCTTCGTTGGATGATGTGAACAATATATCCTTGTTCGCGAACAAAGCACGTGGTAAATATTGAATGATTCTTGAATTGGATTAGCTTCACAATGTAGTGGAAGAGTCGGAGTGCATCTGTCTATTTGTTTTGATTCTTTTTGTTTGCAGCGCAGTTAACGTGTACGATCTTTTCTGTTGGTATTGAATGAGTAATTTTAGCAGCAAACAAATTGAGTTATTTAGAATCAGAATGTTTTTCCTTCTTAGCAGTGTCTCAAAGGCAAAATAAATACTAAGTCCATGTAGCAGACTGATGACGTTCCGGCAAAATGTTCAAGCGTCTGAATTTCTCACTTTTCAACACATGTTGTAGTTGCTGTCATCACACAAACATACTTGGTATGCTTCGCCTTCACTTCCGTTAGCTACATTTGCCAGTCACAATCGGTGGTCTCTGAATTTCCCACAGATGCCACAATCAATCATTTCATGCTAGAACGTGAGATTATACAGGCTCTTTCATTCTCTGATCATCCTACGTGTGTACTGAAATAAAATAATACGAATTTATTTAAAATAAGCTTTCATGCTTTCCTTTCCAAGTACTTTTCTTTGTAACATATTTTTTGAGAAAAATGCTTACCCTCAGAAAACAATTATTTGAATTAAAAATCATCAAAATATATTCTGGTCTTCTTCTTCCCTTCTCTATATGTTTCTTCTTTCTGTTCCCCTCTCTTAACTATAACTCATCTCTACATTTCCGTATCTCTCTTGCCTTTTTTCCCAAGTGTGTTTTCTTTTAGACTCTGAGCAGATAGATGGGTGTGAGTTGTCATCTGTCTGGGTTGAGTCTTGTAATGGAGAGTGGATGAAATGGGACTTTATCAGTGAAGAAGGATTCAGTAATACAAACATCCCAATCTCAGTGGCTTTAAACAACCAGGAGTACTTCTTATTCATGCTCTTGGTACATCCTGATCCAGCTGTGGCTCTGCCCCATGTCATCTTCATTCTGCAAACTAGGCTAATGCAGCAGCCATTGTCTGGAGTCACCACATCAGGGAGAAAGATTGAGAGGCAAGTTACACATCAGCTCTTAAAAGTTTCTTCCAGAAATGACCCATATCACTTACATTTCACTGGCAAGGCTTAGTCATATGGCCACAACTAACTTCAAAGGGCAAGATTTTGCCTTTCTACACATCTCAAGAAAGAGAATCCCAAATATTTGTAAGATAGCACTAATGACTATAGCAAACTATGACCTAAATTAGAAATTGTATGATTCCTTATGGCTGAGTGCATCAGTAAGAAAAAGTGTGATCCTTTCTGGTATTTACCATCTTATTTTAATATCCATTCCTTCATTTAAAATTCATTTTTCTGTAATTTTTCTTTCTTTTATATTCTCTCCTATTCTAGAAAATTAGTTTTGTAAGATGAGAAATCTATAGCTTTTTCATAAATCTAAAAGAATGAATTTCCTACCCTTCATGGCAAAAAAACTTGGCAGCAAATTATGCTTGTATGTTGGTGGGTTTGTTTGTGTGGTGGTTTGGATGGTAGGTAGATTATATTCAATTTAGGTATCACCTCAAACTTAGGAAACCCTAAAATAATGAAAGCTGTGGGAGGAGATCTTTCCTGGTAAGTCACAGGTGTTTACTTAAGAAGAGAGCTAAGTGAAATCTAAAGGAAAATTTAGAGCTTTTATTCCATTACCTGGCCATTTGGGATCAAAGTAATAAAAACTACCCAACCTGCTTGTTCTACTTCTACTGTAGTAGAATTTTCCAGTAAGTGATGAAACTGTTGTGATCAGTATTGAAAACCACTGACCCATATTTTGCACTCAGGTAGTTTCCTCCAGTAGTCTGATTCTGAGCATGTCCATGTTTGTTTTGTCTCAGAGATGAAAAGAGAGTTTGACTCTACAGATAAATAAAAGCAAGTTCTTATCTAACTGACAAATTATTAATTATTGCTGTATATGGGCTCTATTGGAACATTCTAAACTGGGGGAATATTGTTTAAGCACCACCATTTATTTATTTCTACTTTCATCTCACTTTTACAACTTTTTTCTATGCCTGTAAGAACACTCTTCCCCAAAGATCTCAAATAAGTACTTGAATAAAGCTACAATATAGGCATAGCTATAAAGAATGCATTTAATTTCAAGGGCTGCTATAAAGAATTTTACAAATGGCATGACAGGGTCCTTTTATCGTCCCCAATTTCATTACAGAGCCTTCCTAACAGCCCTCCTGAGAGCAAAGGGAGGCTAATGCCAATCCTTTTTATCAAATCACTTGGTTACAAAAGAAGAACATTATCCTGACATTATGGGTATTGTTCTAGTTATTTGCAGTGTCCCCATTGTAACTTCCTCTGAAATATAGTGCTGAACGCAGATGCAGTTTTGGAAGAACCTGCAAGTATTGGCATCAATGGGATAAGCTCGACTTCTGTCCAAGTAAGCCGAAAAGAAAACAACCCATTAGCTAAAAAACAAATGTCTTCTGAAATCAGCACCAGCCCCCAGACAAGTTGTGAAGCCGTAAAAGAAATGTTTTCCTGCTCTCTTCTGAAAGAGCTTCCCAGAGGACGCCCACCTGGACCAGCTTTTACTCAGACATCTGCCCAGGCTTGTAAGAGCAGGTATATGGTAATTCCTCCTTCTAAATCAGGATACACCAAATTGGGGTCCACAGGTTTCCGAGTTCCACAAATGATCTGTTGAAATTTTTAATTTTGTACTTTTGTGATAGCAATAGTCTAAAAAAATCAAACCAAACCAGACAAAAATGGTGGAGGAGCTGCCCAGTGAGACAGCACATGTCAGTCCGGGACGCCAAACGCAGCACATCATTGCCCAGGGTCACCAGTCCTCTGCGCATCCTTCTGGTAACAATCGCATCTTAACAAAAAGCATTCTTTACTGTATTAAGATAATGCTATTTTGAAGAGTCTCAAAGATGATAGACTAAGGGAAAGAAGGCAGATATTAAAGAGTGTACTCTGTATGATTCCATTTGTATGAACTTCAGGAAGACGGAAAACTAGCCTCGAAATAGCACTCACATCTACGGCAGAGAGGTGGGTGGTGGGCAGTACTGACTGTGGAAAGACATGAGGGAGTCCTTCGGGGTGTTATAAATATTTTATATCTTGACTCATGAGGTCACTACTCAGGTGAGTGTTAGTATAAATAATGTGAATAAAAGTCATACAACTTGAAATCTGATTCATGCACTTTATTGTATGTGTGTCTGTTGCACTTCAAGAAAATATTTTTTTAAATGTCCATATTGTTATATTGAAGTGATTTTATTTAGTTATATTGTGTGTATCTTTATAAATATTTTTATTTCATAGGCGTGTAAGAACTATAAACATAAGGAATTGATACCTACTGTTAAGTTTGTACACTTATGAGGTATACTATAATTAAAAGAATTCACTTTGGCATTAGGGGGTCAATGAGAAAATTTTCCCTGTAAAGAAAGTCTGTACGTACATAGGTTTGAGATGCGCTGCTTTGAGGTATGACACTTGTCATAGAACGATTCCTCCAGGATGGAACTGGGGATTCAAGCCTCCTGTCTCTGGGGCTTTACCACCGAGTCATAAACAGATCTCATTTGGCTCTAAGAAATGGTTCATCTTCCTGCAGCAAGCTAACACGGCCTGCAGGGGAGAGCCAGAGTCTTAGCGACACAAGCTACAACGCTTTTTACCTTTGTGCTCCCATCAGATGACCTTCAGGTTCTCCATCTAATTCTCTGCTTCTGACCTGCTGGAGATCACATAAAGTATTCTCAGTGATGAGAAGTCTACGGAGAAAGGACTTTGGCTTTAGATCTGATGCCGTCTTGCTGACAAATGGTTTGAACTTGAGCAAGTTCATCTATTTGAGCCTCAGTTTTCCCACATTCTAATTGGGAAAGACTACTTTACAGGGACTTTTGAGACTTTTATGTAAAATATGTAAAGCAGCTGGTGCAGTAGCTGGGGTGGTAGGTGCACAAAAAAGTAACAATTACACAATAATTGACACTAAAAACAAGAGACGCACAAAACGATTAAAGACCTAAAAGGTGAGATGCGTGGCTGCACCAAAGGTAGTCTAGGGATGCTTTTTAAGTCCTCAGAGGGTCAATTCTGCCTTACCCTAAATTCTAGGCAGGCAACGTTTCCGACGGCAGAAGTCAGAGGCTTCAATGTGGGTGGGTGTAAGGTATCACGTTCCTTGTAGTTTTGGTGATGCTCATTCTGAACAAAACTGACCACTTCATAATGGAGGCAGCCTACCTACTGTGATTTCCAGCTGTTCAGATGACACAAATAAAAAATTGTGTTTTGCAATTTCGTTTAAAAATATAGAAATCCTATGTGTTAGTGAGTAGAAAGACATCAATTAATAGTTAAATTGAATTTATATCTTGAATAATAACATTTCTTATGATTTTTCTTTTTGTGTTTCCGCCTTTATTTGGAAAATAATTATAGGAAACCAGAATCGTAGTCGAAGACATCAAAGATGGTTGCACAGATTCTGGCAAAAAAAAAAAAAAGCTATTGAGTAGTGAATAGGTTCATTAAGCATCAAGTGTTCGGCAGGAGCTGGATCATAGGCCATATAATATGATATAGAAGAGAGGATTTATTAGATATTAAAATCAAGAAAAGCTCTCAGTCATATTTATTAATGCATTGTGATAGTCCGACAAGGAAGAATTACTTACCAAACCTCCTGAAGAACTGAGTGAACTGACCTATGAGATGCATTTCAGAGTGACCATTTTGTAGCTAAAACCTTATTTCTCATGCAGTTGAAACAGACCTGATTTCCAGGCAGTAACCAGCCGGTACGTCTTAGCTATACCTAGCTCATCACTAGACAATTGGGCAAATGCAGGGCGGTCTCTTTTTGCTTATTGGCCATACAACATTATGCTAAAATATGATGAAAATTTTCAGTCAGAGTTCAAGCGTGAGTTTTATTTTAAAAATATCATATGTCTAGATACGTAGAAAAGTATAGATACTATTTTTTTTGTTTTTATTCAATTTTAATCAGGTGTATGGCCTGGTGTGGACAAATCATATGGGTCAGAGGTTTATAACCACACTATTAATTGTATAACTTTGTCAATGCTTTGAATATGTTTCGTTTAATAACTACATAATTGCTTTAGACTATTTTTCCAGGGCTGCTAGAATTATAAAATTTTAGAACGTTTAAATAATAAAATATACCTCCAGAATTGAAATGTATTTAAAAGAAACTCATAAACACATATAAATGCCTACATTTCAAACATTTAACACAACCTCCTGAAATTTAACCATAGATAGAGGTTCATGTAATTTAAGTCAAAAACTCTTATTCTTAAGTGCTGATTATAACGAATTCAAACCCATAAACAATTCAAAAATTTTATTGTTTACTTACTACATGTAAGAACTGGGTCAAGCCCTGGTGATATAACATGACCAAGACCCACTTCTTAATGTTTAGGAGATCAAGTATTGTCAATTAGCCAAAAAGTGAATTCATCTGCAAACTTGTGCCTTTACTCCATATTCCATAATTCCTGAAAAATGGGAACATTGTGGCTGCAGGAAACCAAACATCCAGGCAAGTTGTTTGGTTTTGCTTTCTTTTAATGCCTTTTCAAACGTAGACCCATATAGGAAACTTCCAATGTGTTGCATTTTTAATCTTTATTTCATCAGTCATTAAATTTCTCCCATTGCTTTTTAAGAGAAGGTATACAGATACACAGAGTTCCCCAGGAGTTAACCTAATTTGTAAAGACTCAGCACTTTCTCTTCAGTCGTCAATCTTAGCGTTTATCTCCACCAATCCTCCAACCCCCAACAGACGGAGATTCTTGGCAGCAAATATCATGGACTTTGCAAGTTTGATAGCAATTGTTTCTACATAATAACTATGGAAAGAATGAATAAATGATTTTAAAAAGGAAAAAATGCAGAGTAACTACAATTTTGTGCAAGTAGACCAGAATGATACTAACACAACCTGAGTGAGAAAATAAGGCATACCAATAAGTAACTTTGTTGTTAAAAGCTACGCTGCAATTTAGAGAGGAAAAACTACTCCTGCCAAGAAAATGAAGGCAATTCTCAAATTGTGAGTTAAAGATGAAGAGAAGCGCAGCTGCAGGTTCTATTATTGGAGGGTGTTGGCAAGGAATCCCAATTAAGCAAGGTTTCTAAGATGAATAGAAGAAAACTTTAAAAAAAAAAAAAAACAGACTTAGTGCTTGTCCTCCCGTTATTAATTTATTTTTACTTTATACTTATAGGAACAGCTTTATCACAGGAAGAATACTTTTGAATTCATATGGCTTTCTTATAAAATGTTTTCAGAATGACAATTTTCTTCATTTCTAGAATTCATATTTTAGAATCCATTATAAATCTTATGTGAAATATTCACAGGTACCTACCAAACATTAATATTTTTGTTTTGTATAGAGAAAAAGCTAACATTATGCTTCTGTTTTTCCTCAGATGGAATAAATCTTTTGCCTTTTTGAAAGAGCCAACATTACACAAAGCTCCAATAGTCAAATAATCAGATGCATCATTGCTGGATTGCATGCTGAATAGCGTTGTATCTAAAGGCTAGATAGCCTAGCCTTTGGTTAAGATGAATTTTGCTCTGAATTTAGGAGAGTTTTACAGAGGATAGAAAAATTTTCGTAAGAACAATGTCAAGAATCTAGCCTATGATCCAGCAGTTCCACTTCTGGGTATTTATCCTAAGGAAACGAAATCGCTATCTCTAAAAGATATCTGTGCTCCCACGATCATTGCAGTATTATTTACAACAGCCAAGACATGGAGACAACCTAAGTGTCCACTGACAGATGAATGGATAAAGAACAAGTGGATATATATACAATGAAATATTATTCAACCATAAAAAGGAAAGAAATCCTGCCATTGGCAACAACGTGGATGGAGCTTGAGGGCATTGTGCCAAGTGAAATAAGTCAGACAGAGAAAGATCAATACTGTATGATCTCACTTATATGTGGAATCTAAAAAATACGCTACTCATAGATACAGAGAACGGATTGGTGGTTGCCAGAGGTGGGGGGAGGGGGGCAAAATGGGTGAAGAGGATCAAAAGGTACAAACACCCAGTTACAAGATAAGTCAGTCCTGGGGATGTAACATACATCATAGTGACTATAGATAACAACACTGTATTGTATACATGAGACTTGCTAAGAGAGTAGATCTTAAAAGTTCTCATCAAAAGACAAAAAAATTTTGTAGCTGTGTGGTGAAAGATACTAACTAAATTTATTGTGATGATCATTTTGCAAAATATCCACGTACAAAATCATTAGGTTGTACACCTGAAATTAATATGCTTTATGTCAATTATATCTCAATTTATAAACAAACAAAAAACAAGAATATGAGAAGTTGGAATAAGATATACTAAAGAAGTGTTGAAACAAAGTGTAAGCAATCAGAACTTTAGTAAAATCTTCAGAGAATAAACCCTGGGAGGCCTATCGTGCGGTTTTGTACATTCCTAATGCCAGCCTGCAATTTTTTCCTCAAAGTAAAAGCTACGGGGCTTAAACATAATAGTGACTGATCATAATTAAAGCTTTGATTTCCAGATATTTTTCCAAATAGAAACTTTCAGAAGACACTTTACAATATCTTTTAAAGACCTCACAGCTACAGATTTATTGATAGTTTTTCAAGATGTGGAAGAAGCTGCTTTATCATTCATTCCTTTAGTAAATAGGTTTTTTGGGGGGAAGAGTTTGTTTGTTTGTTGTTGCTTATTTCTTGGCAAGGCCAACCAATTCCAGCCACCAAGGACACTGATAGCAATAATGAATTTAAATCATAAAATCAGAAAGACTTTAGCGTGAAATACAAACTTAATTCAGACAAATGGTGATATTAGCCTTGTAGATAAAATATTGGAGCATCCAGTCATGAAAAGCTATGATAAAGTTTTAAAAATTAATTTAGAATGAAACAAGAACCTGGTAGCAAGGTATGCCATAAAAAGGGATGAATTATGTCAGCTTTAGAGTTCTCTCACTTACAACGCCTAGAATTGTCTATCATCTCAGCTTCTGTGGGAAGTTGCAGTAATGTTAGAGATGATGGCCACCCCAAACTTTGGAGTTAAAGCCAATTATCTACAACTAACTAACTTTGAGATCTTGAGAAAGTTACTTTTTAACCTCAGCTTCATTATTTGTAAAGTGAGAATAATAAAAAATCTAACTCACAGGTGTGTTCAGTGACTTAAATAAGATAATATAAAATATTTGCCATAATACGTGGCACATAGAAAATGCTCAATAAACATTAGCTTAACATTTTTCCTTGATCTTTTATTTTCTTTAGTTTTTCATGGCATATTATACACTTTTGAGTACTTCCAATCAAAGCAGAAAAAAATATTAATAACTTAAAATTTGTTTTCAGTAACCCATTATTTTCTTTTGGTCATTTCTCTTTTATTTGTATTTTTCCCACAAAATATCTGCTATCTCCCTGATGCTTTCTCATTATCTATGCCCAATATTATCTCCTCCACCCAAATCTGCCTCCTTTCTAAGCATAGAAAAATGTCCTTTTAATTTTTCACAGTGTCTTCCCAATGTGTCATTCCCTCATCAACTTCAACATGAAATATTAAAATGTGATAAGGTAAACATATGTGACATTTGTATAAGCGCGTGTTCAAAATGCGTCCTCAGTTAAAATGTCACCTTTCGCTAGCCTCCTGCCTGCCTCCCAAATCTCTCTCTCTTAGCTTTTCTCATCCCTGCAGCCTCATCTCCTGCTGCCCTGTACCCTTTCCTTTCTGCTCACTGAAGTCCTCTCCATCCTTCAATGCACATTTCCAAAACCTACTGTCATGAATTTTCCCTTGACCATTTTCCTCAAAAGCTCCTATTTAGTCTTTGGACTGTTACCTGAACTTGTCAAGTATACATTTAGCCTTTGAATTATTACCTAATCTTGTTACCTAACAATTCACTTGTTTGTGTCCTGTTTCTCTCAATCCTATAGGACCTCTTACTTTTTGCTTACAGCATCTAGCCACAGAGTTGAGTGTGCAGTGTAGTAGAAGGACCCTGGTTTGAATCCTGACTTGTCTGCTTCCTAACTGTTTGATTTTGGACCAGTTATCTAAGCAATCTGAGTCTATCCTATTACCTGTAATATGAGGATATCCACACTTATCTGGCAGGGGAATGACAGAGACAGTTAAATGAGATAATGTCTGTAAAGTACCTCACACATAAGAAGTACACAAAAATCGTAGCTCTTACTATAATGATCATAGATTCCCATTAACCGCTGTTCATTTGATATTTTTGACTTAGACCAAAGCAGTAACTCCAAAATTCATAATCCCAGGATAGGATATTAGAGGAAATCTCTTTGCATAGGTAAGTTCATTGGAGGAAACAGGTTAAATCAAACCATAAAGGTAGCTACTTATTCTATGAGTAAGACTCATGTCAATCTAGGATTAATTTGACCATTCTAAAATGGCAGCATATTTGTATCATTTTGAGAAAATGATAATAATACATGATGATGAGAAACAATATATGCCACTCACAATTACTTCAAAAACAGTATTTAGATTGTCTCTCAACAAATTTAGTATTTTATCATTTAGGATCCATTTTATTTAAATTTATAACTTTTAATGTGTCTATCAAATATTTTCTTTTGGTCATTTAAATGGCTCAAGTTATCTTTTACCTCTAAGCTGGCCTAACTATTTTAAATTATTTTGTATTACTTTGACATCAGAGTTCATATCTGAAACTTCCCAGAGAGAAGGATTCTTCTAAAACCTCCAATAGCAAGACAAATTTTTTATTGTTGTATATTATATTTTGAAGATACAGTAGCTCAGGAAGAACTTGCGGTACAATTAAAAGTATCTTTTCAAAGAGCATTGTTTACTCTTATTTTAACTGACACATAAATTTGATTTGTCATGACTGGAGAATATTTTTATTTTACACTGAACTTGAAAATAACTTCATATTAAAAAAACAAAACCTCATAAAAAAATTTATTGACTTCTGGTTTCCATTTCCACATGTAAGATGTTTGAAAGTCTTCACTCTGCCTTAACAAGTAAAAAGCTTTGCCATAAGTTGATTGTCTTGAAAGAATATCATATTTTTCGTAGTTGAATATCATGTTAGCAGTGCTGCTGAAGGAGAAGTGGTTGTCCTATACCATGAAAGATTTAGTATTATTGAAAATAAATTTATCTATCTTTTTTTGTCCATAATCAATGTCTTGTGGAATGGTCGCATTTTCAAAAGCTGTGGAATAGAAAATCCTTCTCTTTCATGCTGAACGTGCCGTGCATCTCAAGAAGTATTGTAGC
This sequence comes from Equus przewalskii, assembly GCF_037783145.1. Lineage (NCBI taxonomy): Eukaryota > Metazoa > Chordata > Mammalia > Perissodactyla > Equidae > Equus > Equus przewalskii. The sequence continues at coordinate 56,555,024 of NC_091849.1, forward strand.
TGCACGCTTTGTACTGATCCATCAGACTATGAAGATGTAGATACAAGAACTCAGGATTAATTTTGTACCAATGGAATTCTTCTACTCATTTGAAAACTGCATCAATTTCTGCTGAATTGTGTATTTCTCATTGCTCTTGTTAGTGCCATCAAGCCAATTCTGACTCCCAGTGACCCTGTGTAGAGCAGAGTGGAACCCTGCCCAGTTTTTTGCGTCATCCTCTCATCATCACAATTCTCACTAGGTTTCCACATAAACACTTCTTGTTGACCAATATCAACATCTGGAAAACTATGTGAGTGACACATTTAATTTCTTTTAAAAACAAAAGAATCTTCAAATATACAAAAAATATAACATTATACTTAGGAAAACATAAGTAAATGTGTCATGTTCAGTACAAGCATCCAGATAGACACCACTTTATCAACTTGTGACTTTGGCAGTGAGTACCAGTGGGTAGCTACATTTCAGCAAAGATAATAAAGAACACATTTTCAATACATTAACCAGGTAAAAGGTAGTTTAGTCAAAGTCACTTATCTATTTCTACAACTCTATTTTGAGCTAAACAAGTAAAAAAATTTAGAGATTTGAGCTGTTTATTTTTCTGTGAACTTGAACTGTATAGGCAGTCAAAATGCATAAGTGGGCAAAATAATTTCACTTTTTTCCCAATATTTCCACACCTATTACCTTCACTCCCTTTTCCAAACTCTGCCAATTTGTAATTATTCTCTCCATAATACATGTATCTTAATAAACTAAACATGTACCAACACCCTTATTATCAGAAAATCTAATAGGAGATAAGTATTGTTGGCAAAGAATTATGCACCTCTTTAGGTACATATTGTGTTAAAGGCAAATAGAACTGGACATAGGGGTACTTTTATCAAAATAACTTCTTCAGTTTGGTTTGTTTAAGTTTATAGAGAACATAAATACTTCATTATATGTGATGGATGTCTAAATCATGTAAAAGTAAATTCAAATTATATTACAAAACCCAGACAGTTGACAGAGTCACATCAGCATCATGGCAGAGTGAGTGCTTCCCTTAGACTCTTCCCTCTAAGATAAAACAAAAAGGACATTCATAAACCAACAGAGGTTGCTTAAAGTAAGGGGTTAAAAAGCCTTGAGCAAGGAGATAAATAGGTAGACAAACTCAGAAAATTGCAGCTCTCTATCAGAACAGGTTAGCAAACAATTATAACATTAAAGATAAAGGGAAGGAAAACATCAAAAATAAATATAATCTCATCATTTTAACCACAAACTCACAACACAAGGTGAAATAAGTCGTGACAATGATAACTTAGAAGGGGAAGAGGGAGGGGATGGAATTGGCTTAGTCTAAGGGAATAAGAGGCAATCAGAAAATGGACTACTGCATCTATGAGATTTTTTATACAAACCTCATGGTAACCACTAAACAAATAATCAGAACAGAGACACAAATGATAAATAAAGAGAAAACTAAGAAAACTATCATAAAGAACTACCAAACTATAGTAGCAGGAAATACACGGGACAAGAAAGAAGGGAAAGGCAGAAGAACCAGAAAACGAGTGATAAAATGGCGACATTAAGCCCTCGTATGTCAATAATCACTCTAAATGGAAATGGATTGAATTCTCCAATCAAAATACACAGAGTGGTAGGATGGATTAAAAAACAAGAGCCAACAATATGTTACCTCCAGGAAACACAGCTTGGCTCCAAAGACAAACACAGGCTCAGAGTGAAGGGATGGAAGATGATACTCCAAGCCAATGGCCAGCAAAAGAAAGCAGGTTTTGCCATATTTATATCAGACAACATAGACTTCAAGACAAAACAAGTAAAGAGAGACAAAGAGGGGCAGTGTATAATGATAAAAGGGACAGTCCACCAAAAAGACATACCATTTATAAATATATATGCACCCAACACAAGAGCACCAAAGTACATAAAGAAACTATTAACAAACCTAAAAGGAGATATTAACAACACAATAATATTAGGGAACCTCAACACCCCACTTACATCAGTGGATAGATCATCCAGACAGAAATTCAACAAGAAAATAGTGGATTTAAATGAAAAACTAGACCAGATAAACTTAATAGATATATGTAGAACACTCCTTCCAGAAACAGCAGAATACACATTCTGCTCAAGTGCACATGAAACATTCTCAGAGGTAGACCATATGTCCAGAAACAAAGCAAGCCTCAATAAACTTAAGAAGATTGAAAGGATATCATGAGGCATATATAGATCTTAATAGACATACATAGAAAACTCCATCAAAAACAGCAGAATACCATTCTTCTCAAGTGCACATGGAACATTCTTGAAGATAGACCGCATGTTGGAAAATAAGGAAAGCCTCAATAAACCTAAAATTGAAATCATATCAAGCACCTTTTCTGATCATAATGCTATGAAACTAGAAATCAACTACAAGAAAAAAGCTGGGAAAGTGACAAATATGTGGAGGCTAAACAACATGCTACTGAACAACAAATGGATCATTGAAGAAACTAAAAGAGAAGTCACAAAATATCTGGAGACAAATGAAAATGAAAATACACCATACCAACTCAGATGGGATGCAGCAAAAGCAGTCCTAGGAGGGAAATTGACAGCAATACAGGCCCACCTTAACAAACAAGAAAAATCTCAAATGAGCAATCTTAAACAACACCTAATGGAATTAGAAAAAGAGACCAAACAAAGCCCAAGGGCAGCAGAAGGAGGGAAATAATAAAAACTAGAGCAAAAATAAATGAAATGGAAGCAGGAAAAAAATAGTAGAAAGGATCAATGAAACAAAGACCTGTTCTCTGAGAAGATAAACAAAATTGACAAACAGCCAGACTCAGCAAGAAAAAAAGAGAGAAGCCTCAAATATATAAAATTAGAAATGAAAGAGGGGAAATTACCATGTATACCACAGAAATACAATGGATTATACGGGAATACTATGAAAAATGATATGCCAACAAATTGGACACTCTAGAAGAAATAGATAAATTCTTAGACTCATACAACCTACCAAAACTGAACCAATAAGAAATAGAGAGTCCGACAAGACTAATCACAAGTAAACAGATTGAAACAGTAGTCAAAAACCCCCCAAAAAATAAAAGTCTAGGACCAGACAGCTACTCTAGAGAATTGTACCAAACTTTCAAAGAAGACTTAATACCTATCCTTCTCAAACTATTCCAAATAATTGAGGAGGACGGAACACTTCCTAACACACTCTGTGAGGTCAACATCACCCTGATACCAAAGCCGGAAAAGAATGACACAAAGAAGGGAAAACAGGCCAATACTGCTGATGAATGTAGATTCAAAAATCCTCAACAAAATATTGGCAAACTGAATACAACAATACATTAAAAAGATCATACATCATGATCAAGTGAGATTTATACCAGGGACACAGGGCTGGTTCAACATCCACAAATCAATCAATGTGATACACCACATTAACAAAATGAGGAATAAAAACCACATCATCATCTCAATCGATACAGAGAACACATTTAACAAGATCCAACACCCATTTATGATAAAAACTCTCAATAAATTGCATATAGAAGGAAAGTATCTCAACATAAGAAATACCATATATGACAAATCCACAGCCAACATCATACTTGATGGGGAAAAACTGAAAGCCATCCATATGAGAACAGAAAAAAGACAATGGTGCCCACTCTCACCACTCCTATTAAACATAGTACTGGAGGTTTTGGCTAGACCAATGAGGTAAGAAAAAGAAATAAAAGGAGGCCAAATAGGCAATGAAGAAGTGAAACTCTTCATGTTTGCAGACGACATGATTTTATATATAGAAAACCCTAAATAATCCATCAGAAAACTATTAGAAATAATCAACAACTAGAGCAAAGTTGCAGGGTGCAAAATCCACTTACAAAAGTCAGTTGCATTTCTATACTCATAACAAACTAACAGAAAGAGAACTCAAGAATACAATCCCATTTACAATTGCAGCAAAAAGAATAAAATATCTAGGAATAAATTTAACCAAAGAGGCTAAAAACCTATACAGTGAAAACTATAAGACATTATTGAAAGAAATTGATGATGACATAAAGAAATGGAAAGACAATCCATGCACATGGATCCAAAGAATAAGTAAAGTGTCCATATTTCCCAAAGAAATCTACAGATTCAATGCAATCCCAATCAGAATGCCAATAACGTTCTTCACAGAAATAGAACAAAGAATCCTAAAATTCATATGGGGCAACAAAAGACCCTGAATAGCTAAACTGATCCTGAGAAAAAAGAACAAAGCTGTAGACATCACAATCCCTGACTTCAAAATATACTACAAAACTATAGTAATCAAAACAGAATGGTATTTGTTCAAAAACAGACACACAGATCAATGTAACAGAATTGAAAGCCCAGAAATAAAGCCACACATCTACAGACAGCTAATCTTTGACAAAGGAGCTAAGAACTTACAATGAAGAAAGGAAAGTTTCTTCACCAAATCAGCTTGGGAAAACTGGACAGCCACATGAAAAAGAAGAAAAGTAGACCATTATCTTTGATCATACACAAAAATTAACTCAAAATGGCTCAAAAACTTGAAAACATAAAACTCCTAGAAGAAAACATAGGCAGTATACTCTTTGACATTAGTCTTGGAAGGATCTTTCCAAATAACATTTCTACTTGGACAAGGGAAACAAAAGAAAAAATAAACAAGTGGGACTTTATCAGACTAAAGAGCTTCTGCAAGGCAAAGGAAACCAAGAACAAAACAAAAAGACAAGCCATCAACTGGGATAAAATATTTACAATTCATTTGTCCCACAAGGGTTAATCTCCAAAACACATGAAGAACTCACACAACTGAATAAGAAAAACCAAATAACCTGATCAAAACATGGGCAAGGATATGAACAGACATTTTTCTAAAGATGACATACAGATGGCCAATATGCACATGAATAGATATTCAACATCACTAATCATCAGGGAAGTGCAGATCAAAACTACACTAAGATATCACCTTACACCTGTTAGAATGGCTATAATCACTAAGACAAAAAAATAACAAATGTTACAGAGAATGTGGAGTAAAGGGGACCCTCTTACACTGCTGGTGGGAATGTAAACTGGTGCAGCCACTATGGAAAATAGTATAGAGATTTCTCAAAAGATTAAAAATAGAAATACCATACAACCCAGCTATCTCACTGCTAGGTATTTATCCAAAGAACTCGAAATTGAACATTCAAAGAGACTTATGCACCCCTATGTTCACTGCAGCATTATTCACAATAGCCAAGAAGAGGAAGCAACCCAAGTGCCCCTTGACTGATGATTGGATAAAGATGTGGTGTATATATATATATATACAATGGAATACTTCTCAGCCATAAAAAAGACAAAATTGTCCCATTCACAACAACATTGATGGACCTTGAGGGTATTATGTTAAGTGAAATAAGCAAGACAGAGAAAGACAAACACCATATGATTTCACTCATATGTGGAAGATAAACTAACACACAGACAAACAGAACAGTTTAGTGGTTACCAGAGCGGAAGGGGATTGGGGGTTGTCACAAGGGATGAAGGGGCACATTTATATGGTGACTGACAAATAATAATGTACAACTGAAATTTCACAATATTATGAACTATTATGACCTCAATTAAAAAAATTATAGTATAAACTTTATCTATGATTCATCAACACTATAAGTTAAAGAAATAAAAAGGCTAAAAATTGCTAAAACCATAAGTTGACTGTTTATTATCACTCTAGTGAACACTTTATTTGTGGGTCGTACAGTCATCTTGTAAACCATAGATGAGTCACTGGCCTGAAAACTAAGAGATCCTGTGAATGTGTATTATCTTGATGGGCATAATAATGTTTAAACCAACTTCCACTGAATTGTAATCTGCTCTAGCAAAGAGGATTCTTTTTCTATAGGAAAGAGGGCATCCATCTACTCTGTGTTTTTCAGCTATGAGAGAGGGGGAGAGGTCAGTAACCTACCATGCTTTAGTGTGCCTGGGTACATGGGTAATATAATGGAGCTGTCAACACACATTACTAAGGGAATATAATGTATGTTCCTTCATTTTCAAGACTTGCGTCAGAGGTATAAATGCGTGTACTCTCATATAAAAGGGAACATACAACGATTTTATAAATCCCATTACTAAATGATAGAATGTCTGATCTCATTAGAATACAACATCTGTAACCCTTTGTTAAGTACTCATCTGCTTTGTAAGAGGTTGAACCACGTGGAGATTAAGAATGTGCAAGCAATGATAAAGTTTTGTACATAGAAAAAATATTGTTAGGTAATACACAACAAATAAATTATTCCTGATACTTAATATCTGAAATTCACGTATTTTTACGTCAGGGATTCTGTAAATTAGGTTAAATGATTTCACTTGCCCTGATTACTTCTTTACAAGTTTCTTGATTAAAGTTAAGGCTTGCTCTTGACTTCTAATGACCTTTAGACTGGTTAATTAATATCGTTTTGGAGCATATGTAAATGTAATGTATTTCTCTCTAATGTTAATGGTGACTTGGGCAATCCAAAGGAACTCAAGACTCTGGCTGGGAACCCCTGAAATCTATCCACTGGTGTGGAAGCTGTTAAATGTTTATCAACCTGATCTCCAGTGGGAGGAGTTGGCAGAGAAGGAGGGAGGTTTTGTAAAATTTGTTGATTTCTGTAGTGTAAGTACTTCCACCATGGCCAATTTCAAGCTACCACCTGATGTCACTGAACTCAGAGTTGGGAAGAGATATGCCAAGGTGAGCTGGCCCCAGCACACCACTGACCTCCTATTTTGCAACTTCAATGATTGACAGTAATGACATTCAATTGTAACTGTCCTTGAATGAGAGGAGGCCGACAGAATGATTTCATCTATTCTCTAATAGAAATATTGCAAAATTGCTAGCATGCCTACTCTTTCAAGACAGAGAGCAAGAGACTTACAAAATTTGCAGAACACTTCATACATCTGTTTTCTTGCTGCCTTGCAGGATCGCATTCTAGGAACACTCAATACTTTATGGAGTTCATCTTCCTCTAGATGAAGAAAAGATTGCTTTGTGACAAATGGTAATGAGCACCCTCACCACCACCTGCATACAACATTGGATTTTCCAAAGGTTTTCTCACACACATGGCCTCATGTTGGTCAAGAAAAGTGAAGCATTAGTAAAACTAAGTAATATGCCCAAAGCGTCAAACCCTGCTCTGCCTACTGAAAGTCTGGAATTTTTGACTCTGATGTAATGGAGAAAGCTGCACTGGGCCTATATTGGCCACATTATTTGGAATTTGATTTAACTTCTTGATTTAGAATTGATTCTTGGATCACTAAATCTTAGCCATTTATCCTTTCTAGTAAAGTATTAAGGCTGTCCACCTTTTATATAAATGATTTTATAGATTTGGAGTTTTCCCAAAAATAGGTTTTATCGCCATCAAGTATTTTTTCTCCATGAAATCATTCAATTTGTTATGGAGAAATCTTCTACAAACACAAGATTCATGACAGTAAACATCTTGTGCGCCCATAGATATTGGTGCTTTCTATACTAAAACTGTGATTATCTTAGGCCATTATTTAATAGTATTTACTTTTTATTTTTTGTAAGAAAGCTTTAAATAATATAAAGCATCATAAATCCAGTAAACAATTCAACAAATGGCAAAAAAAGCATTTCTAGTGGATGTCCTAGAGAGCAGTCAGACTAAGAGTCTTATTTCTAAGAAAACTGATACAAAAAATGATGACTCAGATATATGACAGATTCTTTACTTATCTTATGCTCAGGAGCTAGCAAAGCAGGAATTTGGTGTTAAAACTTTTAGAAGTATTTTCAGCTCCCTCTATTGAAACAAAATTTTTTTCTGGTTAATTGCATAATAATTAGTAAATGCAATTGTCTCAGTCTGTCTGGCTGCTATAACAAAGACTAGATGGCTTATAAACAACAGAAATTTGTTTCTCACAGTTCTAGAGGCTGGGCAGTCCAACATGAAGGTGCCAGCAGAAATATGGAAAGAGATTTATGATGAGGATTGTCCCACATGATTATGGAGGCTGAGAAGTTGCACAATCTGCCATCTGCTAGCTGGAGTCCAGGAAAGATGGTGGTGTGGTTCTAGTCCAAGCCTGAAATCCTGAGAACCAAGGAACCCAGTAGTTTAAGCCCCAGTCTGAGGCCCAAGGCCCTAGAACCAGGACTGTTGATTTTCAAGGACAGAAGATGGATGTCTCAGCTCAAGCAGAGAGAGCGAATTAGCCCATCCTCTACCGTTTTTGTTCTACTCAGATCTTCAACGGATTGGACAACGCCCACCCATATTGATGAGGGCATCTTCTTTATTCAGTCTACCAATTTAAATGCCCACCCCCTACCCCGTACCTAGGTCAGTCACCACTATCACTTGCCTCTCTGCTGCACTTTTATTGGTCTCCCTGCTTCCACTGTGGTCTGTGACTTCTCTCTACCATTAGTGTGCTGGCAAACCAGGTCACAAATAATAATAATAATAAACAAGTAAAAAGTAAAATTAAAAACCTCATTTGCAGTGTTTGTCAGTTTCAGTGATGTAAATACTCCCACTGTGGCTACCAGTGTGATGTCGCTGAGCATGGAGCTGGGAAAAGATGTGTTTGGTGGGTCTGAAGAGCCTATACCAGTGGGACCCCACATCCCTGGCAGGTGGAGCAGCTCACCTCTCCCTTCATGTAATATCAGTTTCGTCTCATGAGACGTGACCGTAGACAAACTCTGTCAGCCACTTCTTAACTGGTGCTTTTCTTCTGCTCAGGTTTTTAAGACAAAAGAAAGACATCTGGCCAACAGGAGGCAGAAAAACCAGCATGAGAAATATCACATTGTTACTTAACATTATTTTGAGAAGAAAATAAATAAAATTTTGTTAGAAAATCCTTTTGACTGATTTCATTCACTTGCAGTTCTGAATATTTCATCTCACTGCCTTATAAATAAGAACAAATTAATTGATTAGGACCCAACACAATGCCTCATAATAGTATTATAAGAAATTAGAAAATAATGCATTACTGTGCTTAGCAAAATATCTAGCACAAGCGAAAACATCAATAAAGCATTTTAGTGATGATTACTGTTATTCTCTCTATAAAGTTTCACACAAACAAGAAACAAAAATTCTCCAAAATAAAATTTACAAGTGGAAAATAGAGCTGTGAGTCCAAAATAAGTGCCCGTGCCCATGACATGTCTTGGCTTTGCTCTTTGATACAGGGTGTAACTTTTTTTTTTTTTTTGATGATGGAATAAGCCATATATTTGCTCAGTAACCATTTCCTGATTTAGCAAAACAGGGTTCGTATGAACAGGGCACAGGAAATGACAACTCTCTAAACTCAAGATGCTGATTTGTGACAGTCAAAGAATACATACCTTTCCCATACATAGGCCTTAACCCTTCTTCTTGTCCCTACTCCTTACACAGAGAGAGAGAGGGAGGGAGAGATTTAAACATCAAGGCATGAATTTAAAACCCCAGAAAACAATTGGAGAGTGATAAAAGGGCGTCAGGAGGGAGAGAGGAAAAAGAGCACGTGCATTCTGCATCATCTAGGAGCACCCTTCTCACTGCCCCTCAAACTTCTACCCTATAGAAGGGGCTACCCTGTAGCCCCTTGACAGTCAATCTTTTTTCAAATGTTTCATTTCTTTCAATTATATTGAAAAAGAAAAGAGATGTGAAAACAATGAATAACATTCTTTCTCTTCCTGTCTTGTAACCATACCCCTTTTGGGACCCAATACTGAGTTTGGTGCATGCGCTGGATCTTCTCTATCTGATCCAAGAGAGATACTTTCCACTGTAATTGACACTGTTCTGTGCTCTTCGGTCTGCATCAATGAACATCCTTACCCTCCAGCTTCTGGGTGGGTTTGGCTAGAGAAAGACAAAGAAGAGATGGTAGAACAAGAGGAGTAAAATCATGAATTAACTCAACCAAAATGAACCTTTTCAATTCAGCGTGGTAGTTAAAAGTATAGATTGTGGATACAGAGGGTCTGAGTTTGAACCCCAGCTCTACTTATTACTAATTTGGTCAAATTATTTAATTTTATACACTTTCATTTGTTTATCTGTATAATAGGATAATAAAAGCATTTACCTAGGAGAGTTTCTGTGAGAGTTCAGTGAATTATTATAAGTAAAAGAGCTTATAAAATTCCCTGGTTCATAGTTAGAGTTAGAAAAATGCTAGCTTTTAAATTTTTTATCGTTATTATGAATAAGCCTTCTTTTGAAGAACTCAAAAATTATTCTGAAATTTTGATGAAAGACTAAAGGTTCACAAATTCCTAAGCCAAATTTGGAAGGAAAAAACAACAAGGGTGAGAATTGCCCTCCCAAGTGCTGAAACAAACTGGACAGCAATCATCATCAAAGTGTGATGGTGCAGGAAAAACACAAATGAGCCTATGAAAAACTTACACTTTTTTTGAGAGACACAGAGAAAAGAGCCACTTGGGAGCACAAGGAATTATAGATATAGGATCAGTGCTCACGTGACCAGTGTGTGCAATAAATCTCCCAAAAGCTTTGATCAAGCGATTCCTGTGTAAGAGAGTGTAGGGTTTTGCCCTCACCCCTGGTCCATGGAGAATGGTGGAGAGCTCCTTATTTGGATGAAACTGTCAAGAGATTAAGCCCTAGCCTTGCTCCCCAGCTTGTGCCCAAAACGCATCATCCAAGAGGGATATGAATTCATTTGTTCAGACACATTGGGGCACTTAGTCATCTATCTTCCTTCATATAATCCGTGTCCTCCAAAATTTCCAAAATGAAGGCAGCTCTCCCTCCCCAGGTTTCTCCTCCACAAAAAGAAAGTTTAATAGCTCAAAATAAAAGGACACATCCTATATCCAAGTGTGAATCTCTAACCATTGTGGAAAGGATCGGTGCTAGAACACTCTTCAGCGGGTAAACTAATCCACTAGTTCACCTAAAGTTTCCTTCCGTCACAAACAGCAAAGCGAAAATTCTCTCATCTGGTGCCTCGAGGTTCTAGCCATATTTTAAAGAGAAAGTGGTTTGCCAAAATTTATTGAGGTCTCTGACACTAGATTGTAAACACAGCAATCCAAAGGGATCTGCTGCTGAGTTTACTTTATATATGTGCCAAGCTATAATTCGCAAAGACTACTGATGGGATTGTGGCTGTTTCTCACTTGTCCAAAGTGAAGGGCTCACGTTAACCACGATCATGGATAGTGTCACCAATGAAGAGTAGATGGCCACAACACGGTGTCAGAGGTGAGCTCGCACACCCAAGGGGTGGTGGTAATATCATTCCCAATTAGTCTCTTTGCCTTATGGCAAAAAGGGATACCAGATGTGCAGGAAAGTTGATGTACAGGAAAATTTTTTATCACATCTCTGTCAGCTGGACAATTTTGTCCTACTTTTATGGTGGGAAATAATGAAAAGTAATAAACCAAACACGTTTCCCCAGATACAGGGAATGTCCCTGTTCATTTCCACTAAGCGGGCAGGTGTCTACATTTATCATGCAATCCTGAAAGGGCGAGGTCTTGAGGAGCAATTATTTATTTACTTCTGACAAGCAGTGGGAGGAAGGACAATCTCGAAGAGCGTGTCTGAACGAAATCAAGCATTCGCTGGCTCTGCTCAACTAACACAGATCCCTGTCTGATATCATGCACCAGAGTAAACTACTCACGGATTAAAGAATTAAAAGAAGCCAAGAAAAAAGGAGGATAGCAGTATTTATCATGCCGCAACAAACATCTGTGCAATTCTCTGTATGTGGAACATCCTATCCAGTTAGATTTGGGTCATGTGACCATCTCTGGCTAACCAAATATGAACAGAAATGGTTGTGTCACTTCCAGGTCAAGGAATTTAAGAGTCAATGTGTGTCAAGCAGAACACCATGCAAGGTTATCAATCCCAAGGGAGCAGAACACTGAGCAGAACAGCGGTATGAATGAATCCCAGCGGATTCCAAATGGAGGATAGCAAAGATCACCACTGTGCCAACCACCAAGAACAGAAGTGCAAACATTTCTCCCCTTTGCAGATTGATGTCTAAGTCAGCAAGGAAAACACAACGCTGTCAACCACCGGATGGAATGATTTACCAACACAGAAAAGAGGCAGAGAAAGATCTGCCCCAATAGCGGGCATCAGTTCCCACCGCCAGCAAGTCTCTCCCAACAACGGATGAAGGGCAATTCAGCTACGTGCACCTCTCTCGTTTGCAGTGGAAGGACTCTGTTCCCTCCCCACAGAGGACAGGTATAGCAGCAGAGTTGACCAGGTGCCATATGATGCACCTTTTCTGCTTAAGCAGAAAAAAATGAGCTCCTATTGGGCATAAAACAGGGAAAGATATTCCTACACAAGGTGATAAACCCAGCACAGGCTGTGTGAGCTCTTCACCCCTTGGTAGGGAAGTGTTCAAGGCCCAAGACCCACTCTTATGTGGCTAAGTTGGGGGTCAAGACAATGTGCCTGAGACTTCCTTTCCCAACAATGTGCCTCCAGTATTTCTCTCTTCCTTTACTGCAGGGATTTGGAAGCCCTGTGTCCCAGCCGGCATAATTACAAGACTGAGAAAAACTGCCTGACCCATATCAGACCTTGGGTGAAGAAAATATAAATTTTTATTGTGTTAATTTAGCAAGATACCAGCATCAGTTTGTTATTGAAGCATAGTATAGTCTATCCTGACTAATACAATGGGTAAATAGTTTTATAACCTGTCCATGGGGAAGGACTTTGTAGCTAGGAACTTAAAGGCAGAAGCTATAAAAAGGGAGAAGTTTGACTACATAAAATGTTAGTATTGTATGTCAAAGTACTAAAAATGAAATTAAAGGATCAAAAACTGAGGAAAATATTTCCAATATATATAACAAAAAAGGTACTATGTTTAATATATGAAGAATTCTCAAAGGCTGATAAAAATTACAAATAGGAAACCAGGCTATGAAAATTAATAGATATATCACTTAGGAATTGCATCCCACTGCTAAGAACAGAGACTAAAATCAAACGAGTTAGAATTTATTCTTTATGTAAAAGAAATTTGGAGACAAGAGTTCTAGGGCTGTTAAGCCAGCTCCAGGGTATTATCATGGTCAGCTTCTTACTTTCTTTCTCTTCTGCAGTCCTTGGTATATGGCTTCAATTCTCAAGGTCAGTGTTGATCCAATTTAGCTACTGAAGCTCAAACTATCTTGCCTACATTTCAAGTAAATATAGCAAGGATTTTCCAAATGTCATATACGAAAACTTATACTTACATCTCATTGGCCGCTTCTATCTTCAGGAGACACTGGGAAATTTCAGTGTTGTGTTAGTGATAAAGGGAAGAATGGACATTGTATTGGCACAGTTCCCCCTCTATCCAACCAGTTATCATACTCTCTCTTCTCTACAAAAAGCACATGCAATTTCTTCTTCCCTAAAGAAACAATCCCATTGTCACATCTGGTTACAGAAGCCATCCCAATATCCAGGACCTCTGGTCAACATGCAGTCCCCTCCAGCAGGTCTTGAGGGGATGTTTCATGGTCTGGCAACCTATAAACAAAAAGACATGGTATCTACACACATCACTCAAATACAATGGTTACAAAGAAAGAAGATAAATTGAAGGAAAAAAGTAATCCTCCCATAGAGAAAAAGTGAGAGCAAGGAACTACTGCTGGACAAGAGCAAGAAAAGGCCCGAGACCTGGCACAGAGTGAGAGCACTTAGTGAGCCAGTTTGAAAACTCCTGGCTCTCTCCTCTGAGAGGGTCTCCTTGGTCCACTGCTCTCCAGAGCCTTTGGCTCAGCCCTCTGGGGTGGGCACCTTGGGGAACTTCCTTTCTGGTATCTACACAACTCTAGCACAGATTGTTCCAGAAGTTAAGGCATGGGCTATTGCAGGCCTAATCTGTGGGGGGTTTGGCAAGGTAGTTCTCTCAAAAACATTTCAGCCTTCTGATCTCCTCATCTCCAGTTGGATCCATGTGTGAATATCCATAAAACCTCATCTGGACATAGTTTTAAAATCTGGGGACTCTGTCTTTTACTTTTCAGCCCCTGTGCTTTGCTCAGTGGGAAGACATCATCATTACCTCTTAATTTTAAAGGAGGTTTGAGGTGGGTAGTTTGTGACAATTCAGATTGCTAAAAGTAGAGGAGATAAGTGAAAAGGTTGGTGAAATGATGGAGATAGTTGCAGCTGGTGGTGAGTTCACAGAAGGTTCATTATATTATTGTTTCTACAGTTGTGTATACCTGAAATTTTCCATAATAAAAGTTTTCACAAAACTAAAATGAAAAGCAGAGAAGATAGTCTCTCTCCTGAAAAAAAAAAAAATATGCATATAGACTCTGAAGGCCTACATAAGACCAACTGAATTAGAATCTCTGGGTAGGCATTTTTTTATAAGTGTCTCTGGGGAGTCTTAACCACCCTAAAATTTGAGAAGCACTACATAAAAATTTAAGGGGAAATCATCTACAAATTATCTTCCTCTTTTAACAGTGTGTCATACATATTTATAAAAATTTAGAATCTTCATAATTATTATTTTAAATAGCTGTAAAATTTTTCATTGTGTTTATGTACCATAGATTGCAAGACGCTTTTGGAAGTGCTGGGGAAACTACACATAGAGCATGGGTGGCATTAGTTAGACTAACCTAAAAGGAAAATCTCAGTGTAGTGACTAAAAGAACTGCAGAATTTAGATATATTTGGATGTATGGGACAAAGGAAGATGGAGAGTACAGTCCTGGAGGAAAAGACAGCAGGTGCAAAATCCAAGGGTACAAATAAGAACACAAAAGCTGAAGCAGCACGTTGGGAGCCTCAGGTAAAGATGTGAGGCAGAGAGAAAAGGTGAGGTGATGAAGGGTCTTGAAAATCTAATCAAGTTCTTACTAGGAGATAGGTTCTTGAGCAGAGAAATGATGAGGCACAATTTTTCAAAAAGCTATGTGTGGGTATGTGGTGTGAACAGATACTAGAGGCAAGATATGTCAGCAGGGTTGGTTCCTTCCAAGGTCTGTGAGAAAGAATCTGTTCCCTGCCTCTCTCCTAGCTTCTGGTGGTTTTCGGGCAATCTTTGGTATTCGTTGACTTGTAGATGCATCACCATGATCTTTGCCTGCATGTTCACATAGGGTTCTCCCAATGCACATGTCTATCTGTCCAAATTTCCTCTTTGTATAAGGACACTGGTCATATTGGGTTAGTGCCTACCCTAATGACCTCATTTTAACTTGATTACTTCTGTAAAGACCCTATTTCCAAATACGGGTACATTCTGAGGTACTGGGGGTTAGGATTTCAACATATCCTTTTCAGGGACATCCAACCCAGAACAGATGCAAATTTATATAAAATATTAATTATATGCATGCTGTGGTAGCACATAAAATAAATCCCATAGAATATATGATTTCCTCAACAACATATCTTCTGTGTCCCTGGTTCTGCTAAGAGAAGTATGAGTCAAAGACTGGTCACTGAGGAATCTGGATTCAGCTGCCTCACTGGTTTTATGATGAGACTGTGACAAAAACCACAACTTCCCTGAACCTCAGTATCCTTATCTTTAAAAATAAAAGGGATTTGCCTGGATGATTTCTAAGGTGTTTTAAACACAAATACATATTCTTAGGGCTTTTTGTTTTTTTCAACTTAAAGACTAATACATGGATGTGATTAGAAAAGACAAGCAAAACATTTTGAAAGGATTTGTTGTGAAATGTAAGGTTTCCTCCCACTCGAAACTCTTGGCCTCTCACAGTCAACTACCTTGAAGAGATTCTATGTATCATTTCAAAAACATTCTCTGCGTATATAGGTACACACAAGTAAACATGTGCTTTCCACAGTGATGGCACAGTATTCACACTGTTCTGAACCTTACTTTGTCATTCATCTTTTTTTGCGGCAGCAGCAATTATCCATTGTTTAAGTATATTTAGATAAAGATATTCTTAGAATACTCTGGAGTAGATGTGCAAAAGGAAGGTAAGCTTCTAAAATGCTTTAAAAAACTAAAATATCATGATTATCTTAGATGGGTATTATTACTAATCAGAAGTAATCAAGGATATAATTTTGTTCCAAATGTGATAATAGTAGTTTCAAAAAATTATGATAATGTATGAGAAAGAACTCTTCAGTGATATCATCTAGGTCAAAATTGATTACCCTGTCATCAGGAAGGCAAAGATGTCCAAGCCAATAGACACTGAAGAAAGAGAGAGTCAAGCATGAGGTTGAGGTGGGACATGGAACTGCACTGGTTTGGGAATGAAGATTTGGTCACCTGAGCCAATGCCATCAGCTTAGAGGACTCAGGTTGAGGTGAATCAGTAGGTGATAGAAGCTGGGGTTTAGTTATAAGGGCAGTTGGCTCCCTGTGAACCTCATTGTTCAAAAGGATGTTTCCGGCCCTCAGATCTAGCCTCATCTATCTTGTACCTCCAGTGCTCCCACTGTGTCAACCACACTAAACCATGGGCTCCAGGCTGGGGCACCTACTATGATGTCTGTTTATGTAGCAGACGTCTGAGAAATATATGCTGACTAAATGAATGAACAGAAGAAAAATGCTGGTATCTGGGCACTTGACAGCAACTCTAACAAAGATGAACGCTGTCCTCATCGTTAATGTTTAATACAATGTTATGAACTTGATTTTATGCGCCTTCTGGGAGGCATAGACCTAATACGTTGTTAATTCAGATGAATGGCTGCTTAAAAAGACGGCTATTAGACTCAGATTCAAGAATTTTCTGGGCAGTTTGTAGCTAAGAAAGAGAGATTATAACTTGGGATTTTCCACCCAATACTCCTACTTTCAGAAATTAAAATGTATCTGATTATAATAGCACAGAATTTGGGGACCGCCTGAAAAAAAGCAGTAGTATATACCCTTGATTTTAGGTTTGGTGTTAGGCCATATGTGTAGCAAATATTAACTTCAGGCTATTAGTCAATTATTTTGTAACCTGGTTTTTAAAGCTAGTTTCTAAATATACTGATGTGCATCATTTTAGAATTAATTTGATGAAGAAAATTATCAGAACCAATATGTTACCACATTGAATTTAAGTGTTCGAAACAAATTTAACACTAGGTTTTTAGGTTGCCAGTACAGAGAGATTCAATCATTTAAATGCACATTTTGCCATAAAATTGTTTGTTTTTTTTTGAAAAATTGAAGAAAAGATTGTTTTCTTCAATCAGTCTTCAGTAAATGTTGGTTAGAATTATCTTAAGAAACACCCACTCCACATAAACATGGGAGACCATAATAGTGCTACGCAGGAGGGCATCTACTTTCACGTAGCTCACTCAAAAAGGCCCCTTAACTGTTACAGTTCACCCAAAAGTAATCCTCACAATCTGTTCTGCCATTCTGCTGCCTTGAGCTTGCCCTGCTTCTGGGGATATGCTCCATTCCTTCTCCTAAACTCCTGGATTCTTAACTTCTATCAGGGGAAAGACAGAACCAAGTCTCCACTGAGAAAATGACAATGGAAAGAGGAGTACAGCTGCCTGTGTGGCTCTCCCAGAACGACCGGAGCTCCACTGCGTTCACCTGAGTCTCCGAAACGCACAAGAGTTCTCATCCCCCCTTTCTAAGAAGAGCGTGACTTCCCTCTAGGGATATATTTGACTTTCCCAGTGGACAAATTAATAAAAGATGAGGTAATCTCTAAACCCCTGGGTGTTTTTTTTTATTGTTATAGCACTAAATGCTCTTAGAAATTTCCAAATGGATGAGTTTTTGCTTTGAGGTTAGACAAAACCACTGGCAGTATTCTATGCCCTGCCAGTTCAGAGGATACATAAAACCTTGGTCTAAATTTATAGGTGGGAAAAAAGGAATAGAAAGCAGATGATCTATTGGAGCAAGGAGAAAGGGGAATGTAAAGGCAGCTTGATGAATGCCTGTTTAATTTTAAACAAGCAATATAAATATTCCCATCCATATATATGTTTATCACACATGTTTTTATAACTTCTTTTTTACTTTTCAAAGACCAGAAACTACATTTTCAAATAGATACAGTTTTGGTTAAAAGACCACAATTATTTTCTGAGATTTAAAGCGTATCAAAATTTACAAATAAATCAAATTCTGATATTAAAAGTCTTAATTGCTTCCTGAGATTTAATGAAAATCAACTCAAAATGTTCGTTTACATAAAATTCCTTTTTATTTTTATTTATAATTTTTAAAAGACATCATATGTTTCCCTTAGTTATATCTATTATTTTAAATCCCTCAGACTATTCTGAAAAATATTACATAAAATATAATAATCAGTCATTATGACTTATTCATTCATATAATTAGTCAATTTTTACTACATGTCAACCAAGTGTAAAATACTGTGGAAATGCTATTGGAAACACAGAGAAGAGAAAAATCCCAGCCTTCTTTTCAAAAATTATTTGCTCTTTCAAATGGAGGCAATGGCCAGTAAATAAAAGAAGATACTAAAACTAGGATGAGCAGAGATAAAATATAAATACAGAAGAGACTTTAAAAATAACAAACTAGAAATACAAAATCAAAAGATATCATCGAGAGAGATGTTTGCAAGGAAGTAGTTATTTTGCAACAATAAAATGAAAGAACAAGTACCTGGTAACTAGTCTAATAAGTGTATTTTAATAAGAGATTTAATATATTATGTGGAGAACTGTGGTATTGAAGGAATCTGAAAGTTTGGACAGTTCCAAGTATCTATTTTTGTCCCATACAGAACAAATTGAATCTCATTTTAAAACAAAAGCCATTAAAAAAATAGAGAACGTTTGTGGACATTTAGGTAAACATTTTGAGCACACCGACTTAATGACCAATATACATCCAGGATCAGCAAATTAGCAGATTAAGTCCATGTTCTATTACTTTTGAAGTCAGGGACCAAGCCTGAGTTTCTCTCATCCCCAAAAGGCACATTATCAGGGCTCAAGAGCCAGTTGTTTAACTGATTGGTTCTTAATATCAAGAATGCAAACTTTTGGGGGGTAAGGATGTTTGTTTATTTTCCTGTGTTGATCACTGATGAATCTCCAGAACCTTGATGAGAACCTGGCACATGGTAGGCACTCAGTAAATATTATTTGAATAAATATACTTCCTGATTTGTTAACTACATTCTTTCCACATTTGGTGTTTTTTGCACATCTATAAGATATTTAGAAATCATATTCATGATTTGGAAATGAACATGAAACACAAATTTAGATTCACCCAATCAAAATTAGCTTTGATATATTTATATCCCCAAAGAAAGAGTAGCCATAAATTCTTATAATGTTTTCAGATATCTTCCCATTTGCCACTCACTTGTGAACATAAGCCAATTGGTAGAAATAATCTAAAATATATGTTTTTGTCTTAACAATAACTTAGCCTATGCTTTCTATGTCTGATCTTCAACCACAGAAGCAGAACCAGGTGGAGATAAATAGAGAAAAAAGGATTTATTACAAGGTATTAACGTCTGCAATTGTAGGGACCGGCTAAGAAACCCCAAAGTCCACAGGGCAGGTGGTCAAGAAGGGACGTGCATAAGCAAGCTGGAAACTCACCAGCACCAGCTGAAGCTTGGAGTCCCTGAACTCAGGGAAGATCTATGCCCTGTTTTAAAGGTTTCACACTGATTCAGTTAGGTCCACCCAGTAATCTCCCTTTTGATTAATCTAAAGTCAACTGGTTAGGAACTTTAATAACATCTGCAAAATCCCTTCACAGCAGCACCTAGATTAGTGTTGAACTGCATTACTGGGAGAAGATGTCTTTTGCTACAAAATGGCTGCTGCCTCCCTTCTGTCCTCTAAGTCTTCCTAGAGAATATCTCTTGTAGCTCACTCTATCTGGAAACATACTAGAAAGGGAATTCTGGGGAATGTAGTTCAGGCTAGCTAAATTGACACATCACAAAGCCATCGGGTAGACACTGGAAACACAAGGACTAAGACTTGGACTCTGGCTTCAAGAGGCTTATAATTATTGGAAAATATTGGCATGCATTCCAGTAGTTATGATATAATCTTGTGTTCTGATAGTAATATACACACATTAAAGATACTGTAGTGGGAGAGAATAAGAAACAACCAATTCTATCTTCTTATTACTTAACAGATAATGTTCAAATTCATTTGCATCATAAATTATCTCATGGCCTGATCTTACCTTCACATCTTCTCCTGCTAGACTTGTCTATCTGTCCTGCTTGTCTGTCCGTGGATAAGCCAGATTATTGTATGCCTCTGTGTATCTGCCTATGCTTTTTCTGCACTGTGCTCAATGTTTCTCCTAAGTCCCTCCTTTCATCTCTAGTATAACCGCCTATCTCCTACTCATCCTCCAAGGACTCTCACAATTATCTCTTCTCTGGGGCAAAATCAAAATTTTTGTCATCTATATATAGAAAAAGTAAGAGCATTTATAAACACCTAGTAATCTGGGAACTCAGCTTATTTGACCTAAGTTAAGAGGAAATGTCATTTTTCTTTATAATTAAGCCATAAACACGGCAAATTTCAAGAAAACATTTGAACAAGTGCAAAGGATGGGCTTAGCATAATACAGAGGATGCCTTGGAGAAGACTTGGAAGGAGACAGGAATGGGCCGTCAAGGCTAAAAAGGAAAATTAGTACTTTTGTCCAAGCAGAGTAAGAGAAAGATTTTTATAATCAGGGAATCCCATAGCTTGAAGGACTATCAAAGTCATTACTACCAATCCGTCCTTTTATTGACATAGAAACTAAAACTGAAGAAGTGAAGAATCAGTTCACTTCACTTTTAGAATCAACATACTAAAGCATACCAAACATTTCTCTTTTAACTTAATATATCTTTACTTTATAAGTCTTGATTGAAGCTGTGCCCAGTACAGGGAAATTTTATCATTCTTTGGTGATGTTAAAGAATTAAGTCTACCAGTTTTTATATAGGTTCTCCTTCCCTAAATGAGAAGTGTAATTCTAAAACTATGGGGGAAATTTCAAATAATTGCTCATGCTAGAAAAAAATAATAAAAATTCAAATTTAATTTTTTTTTTTTTTGGTGAGGAAAAATTGCCCCTTGCTTGAGGAAGATTGTCCTTGAGCTAACGACTGTGACAATCTTCCTCCATTTTGTATGTGGGACTCCACAACAGGATGGCTTGACAAGTGGTGTGTACATCCACACCTAGGATCCAAACTGACAAACCCCAGGCCGCTGAAGTGGAACGTGCAGACTTAACCACTACGCCTCTGGACCAGCCCCTTAATTTCTTCAAAATAAGATTTTTTTTGGTGGAATTGACATACAATTTTGATAAAATTGAGAAAACAAGATGTTTATTCCAAAGGAACTGAAAGTACGTGTACTTCCATAAGAAAACAAGCCACTATAAAAATCCTTGGATTCTCTATAATTGGAAGGATTAAATATAAAACGTTTATGTTCAGTCTAGCAACAATAGAATGAAACACACTTTTGACTAAAATAGTACTAAGTTTGCAGAACTTAAACATAGTATTCGAGTTTATAGACTGATTTTTCTCATGTCATTATACTGCTTCTGTTACGTCAACTTACTCCTGCTTGCCAAAAGCAATAAAATATTCTATTAAATCTGTTTTAAACACTGCATTTCGCCTTTCACTTAAAAATCTGGAAGCTGGAAGCTCCAGTGATATTCAGCTGTTCAATGATGTCATGGTTCTGGCCCCACATATCTGAGATTCTCTTGGCCTTCTCCCTATGATTGAGCTCCAAGCATGAAGTCCTAAGATGTTATTGAAGCAAGAAGAAAGGTGCTAGGTAGAATACAAGTTTTTTATTTGAGAAACTCTTTTATTCAGGAGAGAAAAATCTTCCCAGAAGTCTTCTGTGGTAGATGGTAAAAAATGACCACAATTCTTTGCAGCTCCACCTATCAAGAGGTGGAGTCTATTTCTTCAACCCTCCAACGTGTGCTAACTGTGACTTGCTTGGCCAATAGAGTGCACAGAAGTGATATGAGAGTTTCAAGGCTGGGCCCCAAGAAAGTTTGCACATTTCTACTCTTGGTTTTTTATACATTACAACTCTCATGTGAAAAAGCCTGCCACAGTCTGCTGGCTAATGAGAGACATGGGGCTTGGTCAATTACTCCTTTTGCCCTGGCTAACAGATTGCCAAACACTAGACATGTGAGTATGGCCATCCTAGATCATACAACCACCTGCCCGATGAACACAGACTCATGAGCAAGCCCAGGACAGATCAGTTGAGGCTGCCTGGACCAGAAGAAGCACCCAGCCAACCACAGAATCATGATTTAAATAAATCATTGATGTTTTAAACTACTAGATTTGGGAGAGGCTTGTTATGCAGCAAAAGTTACCTAATACGTCTTCTATCAGCCTTTTCCTCAAATCTCTTTCATCAGAAATCAAGTTGCATTTCCACATCTACAGCAAGCATCGAAAAAGGGGACTTACAATGACTGACATAGACATGCCGTGCTTCATCCCTTGGCACTCTATGCATTGCCATGTGAATAAAAAGAGGGTTCTGTTAGCAAGGAAGTAAAAGGATTGGCTTTGGACAAACAAGCATATCAGCTACTGACATACTGCAGTCTTTAGAGCAAATGGGAGAGGGAAAATATTAGTGGTGTTCAAGGAGTCATGAATTTGCCTTGACATAATCTCAGATATGAGCCTAAAACAGAACAAATAGCTTCAAAATATGCTATAATTTAGAATCTGAAAATATTTAATTGTAGTAATTTCTCTTAGCCACGAAAAGCACTTACTCTTTGCTATTTCCAGATGATCAAAATTTAATTTAGATGCAATTTCTTTCAAGAGCTAAGATTAAGATAATGCCCATACTACCGAACGTGATCTACAGATTCAATGTAATCCTTTTCAAAATTCCAAAGATAATTTTTACCAAAATAGAAAAAACAATCCTAAAATTCACATGGAACCACAAAAGATTCTGAATAGCCAAAGCAATTTTGAGAAAGAGGAGCAAAGCTAAAGTCACTCCACTTCCTGATTTAAAAATATATTACAGAGGTTGGCCTGGTGATGTAGGGGTGAGGTGCATATGCTCTGCGTCGGCAGCCCAGGGTTAATTGGTTCGGATCCCAAGCACGGACCTATCACCGTACATCAAGCCATACTGTGGTGGCATCCCACATAAAATAGAAGACTGGCATAGATGTTAGCTCAGCGACAATCTTCTTCAAGCAAAAAAGGAAGATTGGCAACAGATGTTAGCTCA
The DNA here is from genome assembly GCF_037783145.1 of Equus przewalskii. NCBI lineage: Eukaryota > Metazoa > Chordata > Mammalia > Perissodactyla > Equidae > Equus > Equus przewalskii. Next base: position 56,578,399 of record NC_091849.1, read on the forward strand.
GGGCCAATCTTCACAAAAAAACAAAAAAACCAAACACACACACACACACACACAAAACAAACAAAGCTGCAGTAATCAAAACAGTATGGTACTGGCGTAAAAAACAAACTTACAGACCAATGGAATAGAATAGAGAGTGCAGAAAAAGACACACACATTTATAGTCAACTGATCTTCAAAAAATGTGCCAAGAATACCCAACGGGGAAAGGATAGTTTCTTCAATTAATAGTGTTGGGAAAACTGGATATCCACATGCAGAAGGATGAAATTGGACCCCTATCTTATAGCATACACAAAAATCAATTCAAAATGGATTCAAGACTTAAATGTAAGAACTGAAACCATAAAACTCCAAGAAAAAAACATAGGCAGTAAGCCTCTTGATGTTGGTCTTGGTAGTGATTTTTTGGATATGACACCAAAAGCCAAGGCAAAAAAAGCAAAAACAAATAAACAGGACTACGTCAAACTAAAAAGTTTCTGCCCAGCAAAGGAAACCATCAACAAAATGAAAAGGCAACCTACCGAATGAGAGAAAATATTTGCGAACTATATATCTGATAAAAGGTTAATATCCAAAACATATAGGGAACTCCTACAACTCAGTAACAGAAAAACAAATAACCTGATTAAAAAATGGGCAAAAGACCCGAATAGACATTTCTCCAGAAAAAGACATAGAAATGGCAGCGGGTATCTGAAAAAGTGCTCAACATCGCTAATCATCAGGGAAATGCAAACCTAAAACACAATGAGATATCACGTCACTCAATTCGAATGGCTATTATCAAAGAAAATAAAAAGATAAGTATTGACGAGGATGTGAAGTAAAGGGAAGACTTGGACACTGTTGGTGGGAAAGTGAATTTATGCAGTCACTATGGAAAACGGCATGGAGGTTACACAAAAAAACTTAAAAATAAAACTACAATATGATCCAGCAATGCCACTTGAGAGTATATATTCAAAGGAATTAAATTCCGTATCTACGCTCCTATGTTCACTGCAGCATAATTCACTATCGCCAAGACATGGAAGCAACCCAAATGCCCATTGACAAATGAATGGATAAAGAAAATGTAGTATATACACACAATGGAATATTATTTAGCCTTAAAATGTAAGAAAATCCTGCCATTTGCAACAACACAGATGAACCTGAAGGACATTAAGCTGAATGAAATAAGCCAGACTCGGAGAGACAGATACTGCCTAAGCCCACTTACATGAGGAATCTGAAACAGTCAAACTCATAGAAGCAGAGCAGAATGGTGGTTTCCAGGGGCTGCGGGAAGGCAAAAATGGGGAGGTATTAGTCCAAAAAGAAATTGGTAGAAAGCACATTTTTTAAAGAAAGGGCATAGTAAATGCAGGAGGTGAAAGATTCACAACTGCAATTTGAAGAAGTAAAAAAATAACTTCCATCTTCTCGCATTAAAAGTGGTGTGGGACGGCTGCTGCATTTTAAGAACAAGAAAATGTACCGCCAACTGCACTTTGCTGAAATCTCCAGAAGAATTGTGCATATGCAGTTTTAGGAAACTCAGAAAGTAGAGGACTTGTGTCCATCAGAAAGATTTGGTGGCCTGGATTGCTCTGGATGTCAGTTTTACGGTATAGCGGCTGGCTGTAAGTTGACTATCCAGATTAAATACAGAAGTTTTCATTAAGGCTCATATATCAAGAAATTTTTGGAGTGGAGTCTAGGAATAAAACTCATTCTGCTATAATTGGTTGCGCCCAAAATGCTCTTCAATTAGGTGGGGTAGATTAGTCAAGAGCTAGTGTCCAGGGTACTGGAGTATTTAGAGTGATAAATGGCCCTTGCTTTTGATTAAATGCAAAATGAATCCGATGTCTTTAATCAACCACAAATGCCTCTTTACAGCAAATAAGTACACTTTAACACATTGGCCATTATAACTTCTGTGTAGCAAGGGTAAACTCTTACTGTGCTTATTCAGCAGATAATGAAAACACCATGAAACTGTAGGGGAGTCTCTTCTGCCTCTTGCTGCTCCCAGCCGCATCTACACACGGCTAGCAAACTGATCACTTTCCTAAGTTAAACAGAGTAATCAACTGTGTTTCCCGTAAAATTACAGATATTTTTACCCTTGGGTTAGTGAAGCTGAGTGGAATAATGGTCCAGAAGTAGTGAAACAGTATCTAACCCAAAAAAGATAATTAAATGAAGCAAGTGATTTAAAGTGGTTAAACTTTGAAACAGAAGAAGAGCAATATGTAGGATGATGAATCGTCCTCCCCCTTTCCAAGAGAGGAAGACAAATATTGCCACGGGCCGTAGTGTTCTACTTTCCCACCTCTTCTTACCACGCGGTACAAGTCTGAGACTGCTCCGAGAGATTATGTCCTCTCTGTCCTCTGGATCTGTTTGCCTCGGGGCATCTCCTAATAAAATCACCCTGACATTGTTCAACTTCCTGCTCACCCATTGGCTCTGGATATGAAGACTGGAAAATATTCTTCCTTAAATACAATTTTTCTCTCTGAAAATTCTTCATTTCTTATAGGGAACATCAGAACATTCATATTGATAGTTCATTCCTCTAAGACCTATACAATTCTTCATTCTCTTCAATGGCATAAAAGACCAAGTCCTCTGTGCAATACTCTTACTTGAGATAGACCTACACTGGAGAAATGAATCCAACTCCACAATAAAAGCAGAGCCTTCTTAGAGACCAGCCAGAATGACACGTTTGTTATCTCCACTTTCACGTTAAACATCTATTTCCACCTAAAGAAGACATCTTTATTTAGACAGTGTATTAGTTATCTGAGGCTACAGTAACAAATTACCAGAAATTGAATTCATTAAAATGATAGAAATTTATTCTCACGCTTCTGGAGGCCACAATTCCAAAATCAAGGTGTCAGCAGAGCCACACTCCTGAAGGCTCAGGGTAATACTCTTTTGCCATATCAAGTAATACTCACATGTTCCAGAGATTGGGATGTGAACATTCTTTTGGGGGGACCACCATTCAGCCCACTAGGTACAGGGATGTATGTCCATTTGAATCTCAACAATTTCTTCCAAATGGACCTATTCGATTGTCCCTTCCGAGTCCTCCCTTTGTTAACCCCTTTGCTTTTGAATACTTCTTTCTTCTGTTTATGTTTTTTTGAATCTCTCAATTTTCAACACTCTACAAACCTGGTTTTCCTAGCTCTGTGAGCAGTTTCGATGTTTGGAGGAAAAGTCAGTGATGAAAACAAAAATATAATTGTTACAAATTTAGTCCTTTGATCTCTACTGCCCCATGTTCTTCATCCAGCTACTCAAAGAATTAATCCATCTGTGAGATTTAAATTTTAGATTACTCAATTTATTGCTCCAGCCTGACCTTTCTTCTTTACTGTTTACTGAATGTTTTGTTTTCAAGTCTCATCCCTTTAAACTCAACATGCTTAACACACATGTGTTCGTTCCAAGGTCAGTTCTTCCTCAAGTTTTCATATTTTTGTCAGAGAAGTTACTGATCTTTCTTCAAAAGAACCTGGCTCCAATTCTAGAAGGAAACTCTGGGCTCTCTCTCTCTCCACCTTCTGTTTATAATCATGTTTATTTATTCCATTTTTTTTTTTTCAAATTCTTGCTTTCCTTCTATTCTAAATTTTACCACCTAGGAAAAAGGAGCTAGCACAGCTAACTTGTGATCTATTTACACCCTTTTCCTGGGGAAAAGGACCCAGGGAGGTGGGACAGAAAAGGCCAGTGTCCCCTGTCTGATCTCCTTAACAATTGGACCTCTGGACAAGTAGACTGATGGTATTTGCTAGGAGGAGAAGCAGCATCTCTGAAATGCCGTTGACAGGATGTCCCCGGCAAAAGGTCTGTGGTAAACAGAACCCTGGACCCACGAGGCATTACTTCCTAGGGAGTGTCAGGTAGGCCACACAACTCGTTGGAGTATAAAATGGAAATGTTTGGGATTAAATGCTCTCACTGTGTGAAGTGATCATGTGGACATCACATAGAGACCTGGCCTATTCTAGGACAGACAGAAGGACTCGAAAAGTGTTCCGTGACATCCCAGTCTTTTCCCTGTTTCCTCTGAGCCATTTGATCTAGTAAAGTTTGATAGTAAGAGTTTCATTCTTCATGGGAGTCTGATTTGACAATCAGAACTTGTGCGTTAATTCATCCCTATCTATTACTTGCAATAACCAATATTGCTTCCTACCCCATCCAATCTCCCATAAAGACGATATAGATAAATTTTTCTCAGATGCCAAATTTTTTTATCAAGTCTCTTCCTTGCTCTAGTATCATTAGTATAACAATCACAGTATTTGCGTAGTGCAAATAGTGGGCCATTTTGACTTTATATAGGCTCATCTTATCACATACATATACATATATGTGTATATTTGTATTTATTTTATTTTCTATATTCCTCTTACTGATTCAGAGGAACCATATATAAATGTGTGTGTGTGTATATATATATATATATATATATATATATGTGTGTATGACAAGATACACATTATTAATAAGGAATTATAAGTTAAAACCCAGTTAGATACTATTTTATATCTACTGGATTGGTGAAAGTTTCAAATTCCTATGATATCAGCATTTGGGAAATATCTTCTACAGTAAAAGGAATTTTTAAACATTTCTGATGAGAGTATAAATTAGTACAACTATTTTTTAAAACAATTTGCATTATATAATAAAACTGAATATGAGCATCACTTGCTACTCAGTGCTTGTGCTCCTGGTGATATGATCTGGGAAAGCGCTTACTCTCACACAGTAGATGTGGACAAGAATATTCATTGCAGCAAACAAGAGACAAAAAAGAAAAGAAGTAACCCAATAAACATTTGTGTTAAAACGCATAAATACAATGTGATATGTTGATATAATGGACTACTATAAAGAACATCTCAATGTCAGTGAATCTCAAAGATGTTATGTTGATGGGAAGAAAACCAAGACTCAGAGGAATAAATAGAGTACAATTTCACTCAGTGAAGTTCAAAAACATTTTAAAAATCTAAATTTACAGTCATAGGTAGTGAAACCATAGGGAAATCAAGGAAATAATAAACACAAAATTTATCATATGTGTTACCTCTGGGCACAGGAGACTGGGGAATGGAATTAGGGTGGGCACATAGGTCTCAAAGGTAATAACAAAATTCCATTTATTAAATGTAGGTTAGAAGTACACAGAGTTCATTTTATTATATTATTGTCGATACTCCAAGTAAATATTATTTTGTATGTTTACGTTTTAATACAATCAATTATAAGCCAATTTTAGATCCCTTTGTAGAGACCTATCAATACAAAATAATTAGATCTTATTCACACACGAAAATTTGTAGAAAGTCAGTATATTTTAAAAAGATTCATCTGTGATGGGTTCTTCCTCCAATCATCCTTTAGAATTGAAGACGTAAAGGTTGATGCTTCCAGCGTTCTGCCCTTGGCACATTCTCTCCTAACCCTCCACATTCTTCATTTGCAATCTCATCCACTCTCATAGTTTTAACCACCACCTAGGTGCTGATGGTTCCCCAAAACATGTTTTCCTCTATGTTTCAGATTTATTTATTCAAATGAGTCGAAGACAACTTCTCTTGATGGTTGATGAACACCTCTAAGACCACATGAGTAAATCTCATTTTAACTTCCTCTGCTCCAGACATAGTCATCTTATCTTGTGTTCCCTTTCACAGCTCCTGGCTTCTCATTGGATACCCCAGTCAGAAACTTGAGTCATCTATGACTCAACTTCCTCCCTCTCCTTAGCAATAAGGGCATCATTGCTAAGGTTTTGCAATATTAAACCATACTAATTTTACTTCCTTACTATTTGTTAAATTTGTCCTCTTTCCTCTGTTCACTGTACAAGGACATGTTAGTGAGGGTCTCAGTTATGTAGTGGGAGTATGATTGCAATTGTGTATATATGAATGCAATACTCTACAAATCCATTTGTCTTTAGTCTTGCCTGTCTAAAATCCATCTGCTACACTGCATTGAATGTGATATATTCAAAATCATATTATTTCCCTCCTTAAAATCTTCATTAGCTTTTACCATCTACACAATGAAAACCATTATATGCATTTCCCTTCTGAACCCCAGCCTTCCCTGTTGCTGTAAATTCATTTGCCATGACCCAGTTTCTGTTTATGCTCTAATTATACTGCATCGTGAGCCTTTGTTCATAAGTTTTCTTCTGCTTGGAATATGCTTCCCCGTTCTTTTTGACCTACTAATAGTTACTCACCCTTGAAGCTTACCTTCTCTGGAAATTCCTTTTTGCCACTTCTTTCTGCTACCAGAGATCTCTGTGCACATTTTTATCAATAAATTTCCCGTATTTCATTTAACATGTTTACATCTCTGTCTTCTCTCTAAGCTATAATATCCTAAAGTACACAGACTGCAATTCATCTTCATGCCCCTCTCTTTATACACAGCACAAGTTGGCTCATAGTATGTACTCCACAAATGTTAGTTTAAATGGACTATGGAGATGCTGAATAATTAGACTTACTGCTTGAGGAATAGTCTCACTCTGTTTGCACAGCCCCTTGGAGCCTGCAACTTAGAATTAATGCTCGGAATTGCCTTTCTGTCCTGGACGACTAAGAGAGAGCTGCTCCTCTGTGTTCCAAACAGGTATTTAAACTCCTTTTAATTAGAAGATTAACTTCCTGAGTGTGGGCTATTTTGGAAAGCAGAGGTCCCCCTTGACTAGGACTAGGGATGTTATAACACTTTCTATGTATAACCATTAACTTGCTCCCTAGTTGCAAAATTCTAGGATATTAAAGTTTAATTACTTCATGCTGACTGTTGAGAAACAGCTCACCCTAAATTTCAAGCTATGTTTTTAAGATTGGAGAAATGCTAAAATTAAAATAAGAAACTTATGGTGTAAATGACACTTAAATTGGTAAAGATTACGGATTTTGGAATCAAATAGAAATGAATTCAAGCCTTCTATCTGATTATTACTAATTATATTACTTAACTTCCTAAGCCTCAGCTTTCTTATCTGCCAAACGAAGGACTTAATACGTAGCTCTGAAGGTTGTACCAGATAGTTTTACAGGCAAATTTTGTCAATCATTCAATAAGAGGTAATTCCAATCTTGCACAAACTCTCATGTAATAAAAAAAGAGGGGACATTCTCTGTGTCAGGGGTCTTCAAGACCATGCCCAGATCCGGTTGTTCACTAGGAGGACTCACAAGACTCAGTTTAGAATGCTATTTATGCCTATGATTTATTATAGTGAATGGACACAAAACAAAATCATCAAGAGGACAAGGTGTACAGGGTGTCATCTGGAGAAAACCAGCACAAGCTTCCAGGAGTCCTTCCAGGGAACCACACCGGTGTACTTCATTCTTTCAGCTACTGAACATTGTGAAAAAACAAGGGAAATTTTGTCCATCAGGGAAGCTCACTTGAGATTCAGTCCTCGAAGTTTTATCACTACCAGTGACATAGGCACCAAGTGCTGGGCACATTCCAAAATTCCAGACTCCCAAAAGGAAAGCAGGTGTTCAGAATCAGCCATGTTGTTAGGCACAGCGAGCAGTGAGCTGCTTTTATCATTTAGAGAAAGTTTTCTACCAGGGTAGAGAACAGCTTACCACTCAAGTTCACAGATGCCAACCAAGGGCCGAGCAGGCTGCAAGCAGGCCTTTCCAGGGACAGCAGCCTCAGGCCTCCTATGTTGACTCTTTTCTGCACATTCACCAAATCACTTTGTAGAACTCACATATCATAGAGATTAAGTGCACAACTGTGGGACCAAAATGACAGAGTTCAAATCCCAGCTTTGTCACTTACTAGCTTCTCTGTGTCCTGCATTCCCCCATGAGCAAAATGGAGACATTGACAGGGTTTATTTCTTGTGGTTGTTGTGAAGACTCAGTGAGTCATCACACATGATATGCTGAGACCTGCCCCTGGCAAAGAAAAATCTAGTAATAATAGCAGAAGCATCCGCAGCAGTAGCCGTGTGAAACTTTTGATTCCAGTATGAGAGAAGGACAGAATTACAGGTCAATCTCAATCACAGATATAAAATTATTTCACAAAATACTAGAAAACTAAAGTTAACAGTATATAACAAGCATAGTACATCTTGACAAAGTCAGGTTCACTCAAGTAATGTGTAATGACTCCACATTAGAAAATCTATCACTGTAGCTCAATAGACAAATTTGTTTGATAAAATTTAACATCATTTTATGATTTTTAAAAACCTCAAGCAAACTAGAAATAGAAGATATGTCTTAATCTGATAAGAGCTACCTACCAAAAAATGTAGAAACTACTATAGAAAAGTAGTGAAAATTTAAAAGCATTAAAAAAATAAGAAACAAGCCATATTTGCCCTCTATTGGCACTCTTGCTCAACGTTGTACTGGAGTTCCCAGCCAGCACAAGAGAGGAAAAAAGAAAGAGTGTGAAAATTAGAAAGGGAGAAAGCAAACTAGCATGATCGTTTGCATGTACAAAGTAATCTACAAATTATTAGAACTGGCCAGAGGTTAACAAGGTTTCTAGATATAAAATCAAATGCAAAGATCAATTGTATTTTATACACTAGCAAAGAAAAGTTGGAAGATTAGAAACAAAAGATATAAGGTATGTAGGAATCAAACAAGAAAAAATGTTCTTCATGTGAAAAATCATAAGACTTCTTGAAAGACACCAGAGAAAACTGAAATACATGGAGATACACAGAGATTCATGAAATAGAAGATAATATCATTAAGAAAACAGAACAAAGATAATTTCAATCAAAAACTCCAACACACTGCTGCACAGAACTTAAAAAGTTTACTTTAATTTTTTTATGAGGAAGATTAGCCCTGAGCTAACATCTGCTGCCAATCCTCCTCTTTTTGCTGAGGAAGACTGGCCCTGAGCTAACATCCGTGCCCATCTTCCTCCACTTTACATGTGGGACGCCTGCCACAGCATGGCTTGCCAAGAGGTGCCATGCCAGAACCGGGATCCGAACCAGCGAACCCCCGGCCGCCAAAGAGGAACGTGAGCACTTAACCGCTGCGCCACCCAGCCGGCCCCCTATTTTAAATTTTTATGCAAGAAACAAAATACTTCTGAAGAAGAATAATACAGTGACAGGACTTGGTATATCAAAAGCTCATTATAAAAACAACCTATAAACTATTACAGGGACACATTGCTAAACAATGGGGATGCGTTCTGAGAAATGGAACGTCACAGAGTGCTCTTACACGAACCTAGATGGTAGCGCCCACTACACACCAGGCTCTACGGTGTAGCCTATTGCTCCCAGGCTACAAACCTGTACAGCATGTTACTGTACTGAATACTGCAGGCAATTGTTACACAACGGTAAGTATTTGTCTATCCAAACATAGAAAAGTTACAGTAAAAATATAATATAAAAAAAATAGTGCACTTCTTTAGGACGCTTACCATGATTAGACCATGAAGGGAGTCAGCAAGTGAGTGGTGAGTGAATGTGAAGCTCCAGGACCTTACTGCACACTAGTGTAGACTTCGTAGACACTGTACACTTAGGCTACACCCAATTTGTTTAAAAATGTTTCTCTTTCTTCGATAATAAATTAACTCTAGCTTACTGTAACCTTTTTACTTTATAAACTTTTTAATTTTTTAACGTTTTGACTCTAGTAATAACACTTAGCTTAAAACACAAACACATTGTGCAGTTGTACAAAAATATTTTCTTTCTTTGTACCCTTATTCTATAAGCTTTCTTCTGTTTGAAATTTTCTTTTTACTTTTTAAACTTTTTTGTTAAAAACTAAGATACAAACACATGCATTAACACAGGTCTACATAGGGACAGAATGGTCAATATCGCTATCCTCCCCCTCCATATCTTGTCCCCTGGAAGGTCTTCAGGGGCAACAACACATATCGGAGCTGTCACCTCCTATGACAACAATAGCTTCTTCTGGAACACCTCCTCAAGGACCAGCCTGAGGCTCTTCTTGAGGAGGTGTCACTCTTTTCAAAATGTGACCACGGTGGTTTGCTTGGCTTGTTTCTTCTTTTCATCATAGAATTGCTTATCAACAGATAGTGCACCGTGAACATTCATCTCTATTTATGAAAACCTTTCGCTGTTGGCATGCATTTTCAAACTTTTTAAGGAGCTCCGTGAGGTCTACAAAAGGTTCCGCTAACTATTCACTGCAGATTTTCTTGGAGGGTCTTCTTTTTCTCCTCCTGCAGTGTCCTTTGCCCTTGTGCTCCTGTTCCAGCTTCAGTGACTCCTCATTAGTCAATTCCTCAGACACCACCTCTAGGAGCTCCTCAATATCATACTTATCCACACCTAGGTTCAAGTCGTTTGCCGTCTCAACTACAGCCTTGTTGATTTTTGAAACTTCATCCTTAAAAAATCCTTTGAAGTCATGGACGAACCTCTTGAGTGTCTTCTTCCAGATGCCATTCACAGACTCCTTGGTGACATCACCTTAAGTCTAAGCAAGGTACTTGGTGCACTCATAAACGTTGTAATCCTTCCAGAATTGCATCAGTGACTACTCAGTGTTTTCCTCCATTGCGGCAACAGCCTGGGCAACGGGCCTCTTCAGGTAGGAGACCTTAAAAGCTGCCATAACTCCTTGATCCATTGGTTGGATCAAAAAGGTGGTGTTTGGAGGGAGAAACACTGCTTTATGTTGGGATGAAGATCACCAATAAAAGAAGAATGTCTAGGAGCATTATCAACAATAAGCAAAATCTTGAAAGTTATGTTATTCTCCAAATAGTACTTCTCTATTTCGCTGGTATAGCAATTCAGGAGGGCATCCTAGAAGAGGAGCTGGGTCATCCACGACTTCTTATTGCTCCTGTAGTCCACAGGCAGTGTGTGCTTATAGATATGCCTGAAGGCCCTGGGGTTCTCACTGTGCCAGATCACAAAGCATTTCAATTCGTAGCCTGCAACATTGCCCCAGAGCAAGACTGTTATCCTGTCCTTAAAAGCCTTGAAACTCGGCATTGACTTGGCCTCCTAATGGATGAAAGTCCTTTCCAGACCTTCCAGTCCTTTCTGCATCCATGTCTAGAATAGGGAGGTTTCATCCCTGTTGAACATTTGCTATGACAAGTAATTTTCCTCCAAAATCAGCTTATCTGGGGTTTCCATAACTTCTTCAGCTGCCTTCATACCAGCACTCACAGACTCACTACTCACTTTCAATTACATAATTAATAAAGATTCTTGAATCATTTAAAACATCCAGAGCTAGCAGTAAATTCAACATTGTAGTTGGATCCAGCCTTTTCTTTAGACAGTGAAAACAAACTTTTTTGCTTTGGCCGTGATCATCATGGTGCAGGGAGGGATACACTTCTGTATCTGGTCTTCAATCCATGTTATTAGAAGTTTCTCCATGTCTAATATAGGCCCTTCTCAAATTTTTGTTAGTCTCATTGTTTTCAATGAAGCAGATCCTTTAACAGCTTCCACTACTTTGTTCTTGTTCTTGATTGTAGTTACGGTGGAATGGGACTGACAGGCAACAACCATCACTGATTTTTCCACCTTTGTAGCCCTTAATCACTTTTAATTTTGCTTCCAGGTCAGTCAATGTAGCCTCTTACTGGCAACATTAGCAGTGGATTTTGTGTGCTTAGGGGCCATGATGAACAAAACATAAGAATAAATAAAGCACAAGTGAAAATAATGCAATCAAGAGAAACTGTAAACATGAGATGTATGAGGCTGCTGTCAGAATAACACAGCATACTGGTTTACACTAAACTTTGTTTTTATAAGTAGAAAGAGTGCACTCTAAAATAATGATCAAAAATATAGTATTGTAAATACATAAACCAATAATGTAGTCATTGACTATAATTTTCATGTATTATGTACTGTACATAATGGTATCTGCTATACTTTTGTATGACTGGCAGCACAGTAGGTTTGTTTACACCGGCACCACCACAAACACATGAGTAATGCAGTGTACTACGATGTGATAAGTACCACATCATTAGGCAATGGGAATTTTTCAGCTCTGTTATAATTTTATGGGCCCACCATCATATATATAGCCTATCACTGACTGAAATTTCATTAAGTGGCACATGACTATATAATTAAGATGGTGTGGAATCAGCCTAAGAAACAGGCAAACAGACCAAAGTAACAGAATAGTGAACACTAAACAGACTCATACTTATGGGGGAATTTGCTACATGGTAGAACCAGCATTACAGATTGAGTAGGAAAGGGTGGTATTCAATAAATTGGTTACTTGAGTCAGAGAAAAATACAACCAAATCCCTCCACTCATGTTATACACAAAAATAAAGAAAGTTTAAGAACTTAAATATAAATGGCAAACCCTTAAAACTTTTGGTAAATATACAAGGTATATCTTTATTACCTTGGCAAAAGAAATACTTTTTAAAAGAGATCTAAATGGATAGACGGATGGATGGGTAGATAGATAGATAGACAGACAGACAGACTGATAGATAGATAGGTAGGTAGATGAATAGAAAGATAGATAGATACATAGATACATAGATAGACAGATAGATAGATAGATAGATAGATAGATAGATAGATAGATAGACAGATAGACAGATAGATGGACAGATAGATAGGTGGATAGATAGACAGACAGATAGATAGACAGATAGATGGATAGATAGATACATAGATAGACAGATAGATACATAGATAGACAGACAGACAGATAGATAGATAGATAGATAGAGGGATAGACAGATAGATAGATACATAGATACATAGACAGATACATAGATAGACAGATAGATACATAGATAGACAGACAGATAGATAGATAGACAGATAGATGGACAGATAGATAGATGGATCGATAGAAAGACAGACAGACAGATAGATACATAGATAGACAGACAGACAGATAGATAGATAGATCCTAATATAGGTACATACATAGATACATAGAGCAAATAATAAAGAAAGCGAGAACTGTATTCTCTGAGGGAGAAGGAAGGAGATCAGGAAGAGGCATGTCAGAGACACCAAAGATACTTCAAGGATAACGACTATTTTTTCAGGCTGCATAGTGAAAACATAATTGTTTGTTTCATTATTGTTTTTTATTATTTTTTCACAAAAAAAAACACACTTTAAACTCATGTATGTCTAAATCATTTCCAAAATGTTGAAAGATGATTACTACAGCCTCCAAAATAATTAGGCCAAAAATCTTGATTCAATGTCAGTTACAATAGAAAATATTAACGCTTCGCCCACATACTTTTCTAACTGCTACTTCAAAGGGTGAGTACAGAAGAAGAGTTTTTATGGACGTAATGGAAGAACCCTAATTTATGATTTGGGGAGCTTATTTTAACCAGCATACAGGAAATGGAGAACTGCAGGTTTTCTAATTTTAGATTTACACATAGCTAGATTTCATCTGCATTACAATGATCATCAGGGACAGCATATATTATTTTCCTGAAAGCAAATGAGCTATTATGTGCAAATTCTGATATTTAAAAGTTTTTCTATAGTTTAAAGCTCAATGTGCTGCCATTTCAAGTATGCCTGTTGGATATTTCAGAGGAGTTTTTCAGCGTCTGCAAGTGTTAGTGCTTGAAAATATGCACCCCAAACCAACAACAAAAATTAAAACACCCTCAAAGAGACAGGCTCTGAAATGCTTTCAGTGAGGAAATCGAAATTTAATCAGAACAGCATTTGTCTAATAAGCACCTTCTGCATTACTCACTGTGGGTAATCAGGGTGAGTGTGAGTTTTCTGGCAGCTGTGTTCTCCATGTTAGGTTTATGCAGCTCAGAAGCTCTGCTGATACCGACTATTAGAGTTCACTTCACTAAAAACATACTTTAGTACGTAACGTAGCTTTTCTAGAAAACCTATAAATTTATAAACTGTCTACTTTCTCATATGTGGGTAAAACTGGTCTACCATATTGTACTGAGGGGCTATCTTAAAACTGAAACCTTTCATTCAAACATAAGAGAATGATTAAATTGCAACCTATATCAGATTACTGACATCCCCAGAGTATGGCATTATGAATACTCTGAGATATATGATGTGCGGGGAGGTGGAGGGTCCCATAAACATTGAGTTAGAGCTATCTCATTGAATATCTAGCTAATAGTCATAAGAATCCTCACACAGAAAGCACTATTCTAGACCTTTAACATGACCAGCCCAAAGTTTTCCAAAATAAGGTAGAAGTACAACATATCTGGATGCTGCTTTCTTGCCCAATAAACTACAAGGTTATAGATTAGTCAATCTGATAAATCCACTGATGGTTTTGTGGTTCTATGATCAGTGAGCAAGGATTTTTATAGCTCAGTAAAACACAGGACAGCTTTACTGCCCAAGATTAAATCTGTGATAAGGTGGGGGAGGGAGGGAAAGGCATACGTATATAAAAGGAAAATCTTCAAAAGCCACAGAAAATGTATTTACATATTAAAATCACATCTACCTACAATCCAGACTACAAAGCACAGATGGTGAGAAAAGTATATTTTTTCTAAAGTATGAAATACACACAACTGATATTCACTATAATGACCCTAAGGGGCTGTTTGACCCTAAATGCCTCCAGGAAATAAAACATAAATTAAATCCTGTATAGCGTGATTATGGTGTTAATTGTATTTTATTATATCCTAGTTCATTTAAAACTGACTGTAAAGGAAAAACCCAGGTTTCTCCTTCCTGAGTAGGAAAAACCCAGTTCTTCCCTGTTGTTTTTCTCCTGTGTGTCTCCTTTGCTACTCACACAGACCACTTCACTTCTGACACTTCTGGTCACCAAATGCATGGAAGTATTTCCCCACCACAAGCATTTTCCGTGACATTGGCTGGGTGTCCTACAATTTAACTCAATTCTGACACTATCTACCTGAAGATACCATTAGATCCCACAAGTTAAGGACTCAGTCCCATAAGATTCCCCAAACACACACTTCAGATGCCAGACGCAAGCCCAGGTTATCACTTGTGCTTCTGACCAACATCTACAGATCAGGGATTCCAATGACACCCCTCCAGCCCCCTGGGTTCGATGAATTTGCTAGAGTGGCTCACAAAACTCAGGGAAATACGTATTTAAATTTACCAGCTTACTAAAGGATATGATAAAGGATGCAGATGAACATCCAGATGGAGAGATACATAGGGTGAGGTCTGAGAGGGTCCCGAGGGCAGGAGCTTCTGTCCTTGTGGAGCCGGGTGCATGAGGCTCCCAGTGTTGATGTGTTTGCCCGCCTGAAAGCTTTCTGAATCCCCTCCCATTGGGATTTTATGGAGGCTTCCTCACATAGGAATGATCAATTATTAACTCTATTTCCGGCCCCTCTCCCCTCTCTGAAGGGTGAATGGTAGGGCTGAAAATTCCAAGCTTCTAATCATGGCTTGGTCTTTTTGCTGACCAACCTCCATCCAGGAACCCACTTAGAATCTCCTCATTAGAATGAAAGATGCTCCTGCTGTTCTTTTCATGTAGGAAATTGCAAGGATCTCAGGAGCCCTGTTCCAGAAAACAAGAGCAGAGAGTGATATATATTTTTCCTATCATCTCTCATTGACCATCCATATCATATAATAGTTAATTGGGAAATACAGTAAAAAAAAAAAAAAAATACACCTTCTTTGTCTTAACATTTAGGAGTAATAAGAATTTGCTTCATTAGGAAATTTGAAAAGGGGATTTTAAAGGTGCCCCTACAAAAGGAAGGAAGAGAAAGAGAAGAAGGAGGAAGTGGAAGAGGAGGCAAGAAGAGACCACCATGACTGGCTGTAACCTGCTATTGCTCATCCTTTCAAAAATGCCCATAGTCTTTTAGGGCAATAGTTTTAGCATTCATGTCCATTAATTTTCAAATACTTGCACAAATTTGAAAACTACATCGAGTGTTAATTTATTTTTGGCATATTTGCTTGTTCCATCAATTTGCCATATGAAATACAAGACCATTTAAAATATTTTGTGCTTCTGTTGTTATTTTTGTCTTTTCAAAGAATAATGATTTGGAAGGTGGCAGTTTTAAATGCCATTCTTTTAATTATCAGTATTTCAAATATTTTAAGAAAAGACGAAAAAAGTTTAAGGATTTATACACCAGTAATCTAGCAATTCAAGTAAAAACTCAGCCTCATATTGAGACTTTTTCAGTATCACTTAAGAGAAACATAAAATAAGATAGCATTCTGTTTCACATGTTATTTAAATTATGAATTTTCTCTTAACTCTTTAATAAAAGTAAATTATTTTGATCAGAGAATGCCTTGAGGAAAGCTATCATATTGAACCATAGAAGTTCCCAGAATTCCTTTGAATAAAATGTCCATTATTCTTTGGATTATTAATGATAACTCTATACTACTGAAAAATAATGCCTCACTATGCTTTGTGTTCTCTCTAGAGATAAACTGATTACTCAGAACACTGCAGATATGTATTTTACTGAATAGAAATGAATCACCTAAGGGAACAAGAACTCACTACTCGGAGGAAGTATTGTTCATACATTTTCATTCCTGTTAGATAATTCAACATTCCTGCCTTATAAAATTGGCTTTGTGTTAGATTAAATCAGAGGGGACTGCTTTCTTTATTATACTGCTTTTGCTTTATTTATACATTATATAACTCACACTTTTACTTTAAATTCCACTTTAGAAGATGTCACAAATTAGCTTGTCAGAAACAATTCAAACCAGATAACTTTGATATTGCATTTAGAATAGAGCTGGTATACTTAAATTTGATCTAGGAAGATCCATTAGACAAAACATATAGCATAAGGCATTCAATGAGGGTTTTACAACAGATCTGTCTGCTGTTTTCCTCATTGGATATTAAATTAACATTCTCTTGAGCCCCTTAAGATTGAATCACTTTAAAATTTGATGAGGGGGTAGAATTTAATTTTTATAAAAATAGCATCATATACATATGTTAGAAAATAAGACAATTCTCAGAAAAACTAAGTAGATAAAATAACTTGGACATTTTCAGGCTCTCATGGCTGGATTGAGTTTAGTCCCTTAATCTAAACTCCTGAACATTTATTAGTGTCTCTCAACTGGCTGCCTTCTCTCTGGAAAAAAAAAAATCCCAAATTTAACTCTGATGCTTTATTAAGAAATACCCTCCAGTCTTGTAATTGATTGTTTCACAAAACAATGAACTGACAAGGAACCCTTTCTTTCATTTTGTGTTATATTTCTAGAGATTGCAAATCTACATTAATGAGTTTCTAGAGAAGAGTGTGAAGATCGTGGTTCATCTATTCTCTGGCAAATTTCTGTCAAATCACCACTGTGCTCCATATGTGCTCTTCCTTACATCATTTTCCATCTCAAAGGAATTTTTTAAATTCTACATAGAAGAGTTAACATCACTCTTTATAATAGCTGTGAAATGCCATGCTAATCTTCAATCACAGTTTTCACTGTCTTGAAAAGTCTTGGATTTAAAAAGTCAATTAAATGAAAGTAAATAAATGATTGAAAACAAATCTATCAACTCTACTGGGAAAAAAAATTAAAAATATATACGTTGCTATCAGTAATTACTTTAAATGTAAAATGATTAAATTCTTTAATCAAAACATAGGTATTGGAGGAACAGATTTGAAAACATGATCCAACTATTTACTGTCTACAGGGATTCGTCTTAGATCCAAAGACACAAATAAGTTGAAAGTGAAACACAACATACCAAAATTCTTACATTAAAAAATATTAAAAAAATTCTTATCTTAAAAAAAAGGCTTCTGGTCAAAATGTCAGTGTAGGTGGTCTCTGAACTCACCTCTTCGCATAAACACAACAAATTTACAACTACTCTGGGAACAATTACCCCTGAGAGAGAACTGAAAACTGGATAAAAAGAACATCCACAATAAGTGATAGTCCTGACTGAGGTGAAAGAGGCAAAAATTCCTTTTCGGAGAGGAAAATAAGGCCGCTTTCCCAGGCCATGGTGCTTCGTGGCAGGCTGGGAGCAATCATAAGGTATGCAGGCTTCCCTGGAGGAGTGGGGGACCTGAGCAGGGGAGCATCAACATTATAAGCATCCTTTGGACTCAGGGCAACTGAGACAAGTGTCATAATATCTGGCTTTGCTGGCTACTAAAAACAATGGAATACCCCCCAGAAAAGCTATCTGACATACGGGGGAAAAAAGCCGACTCTTAAAGGGCCCAAGCACAAATGCACCCCTTTCAGAAAGCAATGTAAAATCACCAAAAAGAAAAGTACACAGTCCTTTGGTGAAAAGAGACTCACCTGATAGGCTCTGGGCGCATCTCAGTGAGAGGTGAAACCTCTCCAGGGACTGAGACTTTGGCAGCAGCCATTGTTCTGACCTAGCACAAGCATGCTGACACAGACGCTGGAAGATGCCATTGTAGTTCTTCCTCTGGTCTGTTAACCCAGGGTCTGTCCCAGCCCCTAGAGCACCGATTTAATCCAGCTCAGCCAGAGCAGGAAGCCTGCCCTAGGGACTGGCCTTACCCAACAGCAAGCCCTAGGGCAACTTGTGAGCCTGCATAGGCTGGGTGCCTGGATCCTCTGCAGCTGGGCAATTTGGTCTACCTCTGTGGGGCAGGGCATGCACAATGAGCAGGTGGAGTGTATGGGGTGTTGGTGGAGTGTGTGGGGCCTCTGCAGTGAGGTGACTAGCTCCACTTCAGGGAGTTGGGGTACATGCGTGGGGCAGGACTGTGCTGATAGTGTATGTGGCCCTGTGGGCAGTGAGGCTCGTAGGTTGTGGAAGACTTGTGCTTCTCAAACAACCACATAGGGGATCAGCTCCACCTTCCAAAGCCTAAAACAATTGGGTATTCCCATGCCTGAGGCCAGCTGCACTGAGCTGCAATCCTGAGAGACCTGACAAGAGCCTTGCAGGCCAGAGGCCTACAGCAGTTGTAAGTCCCTGAGCCTAGCAACGAGCCACACTGGGGGCCTACTGACTTAACAGAAAAACTCCAACAGGAATGTGCTATTAGATCTTGCAGCAAACTTTGCTGAGGCTCCCCAAGCCTGATAAAGTGACTGGAGGGTCCATAGCAAGCACACAGAGCTGAGCGTTACAACCAGCTGGTAAGAGGGACAGCCGAGCCTCCCTGGACACCTGCAGCAAGAGCAACCCTGTCACAACAGAAGGACATACATAGCCCACACAGGGGTCACCCCTGAAACATTTGGAACTGGTGACAAGAGCGAAGCACACTGCTGGACATCATAAGACATCTCCTACCTAAGGCTACCTCTCCAAGGTCAAGAGTTGCGGCTGACCTACCTAATATATGAATACGAGCACAGAAAAAGAGGCAAAATGAGAAAAATGAGGAGGCAAAGAACACATTGCAAGCAAGGGAACAGGACAAAACACCAGAAAAAGAACTAAATGAAACAGAAGTAAACAGTCTACCTACAAAGAGTTCAAACGAAAAGTCCTAAGAATGTTCAGTGACCTTCGGGGAAGAATGGATGACCTCAGTGAGAACTTCAACAAAGAATTGGAAAACGTAAAAATGAACCAATCATAAATGAAGAATACAATACTGGAAATGTAAAATTCACTAGAGGGGCTCAATAGCAGAGTAGATGATACAGAAGAACAGATCAGCGAGCTGGATGAAAGACTAGAGTAAATCACCCAAGCTGAACAGATATAAGAAAAAAGAATTTTAAAAAATGAGAACAGTCTAAGGGACATCTGGGACAACATCAAGTGCACTAGCATTCATACTGTAGGTGTCCCAGAAGGAATACAGAGATACAAAGGGGCAGAGAATCTATTTGAAGAAACAATAGCTGAAAACTTTCCTAACCTAAGGAAGGAAACAGACATCTAGATACAGAAAGCACAGAGAGCACCAAACGAGATAAACTCAAGAGGACCATGCCAAGACACATTATAATTAAAATTTCAAGAATTAAAGACAAAGAGAGAATCCTAAAAGCCACAAGAGAAAGGCAACAAGTTGTGTACAAAGGAAACCCCATAATGCTATCAGCTGACTTCTCTATAGAAACCTCACAGGCTGGAAGGGAGTGGCACAATATGTTTAAAGTGCTGAAAGGAAAAAACCTGCAGCCAAGAATACTCTACCTAGCAAGGTTATCATTCAGAATGTAAGGAGAGATAAAGAGTTTCCCAGACAAGCAAAAATTAGAGGAGTTTATCAAAAGAAACCAGTTTTATAAGAAATGCTAGTGGAATTTATTTAAGTGGGAAAGAGAAGACCACAAATAGGAATATGAAAATTATCTCCAAAAAAAGCCAATAAAATCACTGGTAAAGGCAAAAATATAGTAAAAGTAGCAGAACAACCACCTATGAAGATAATATGAAGGTCAAAAGATAAAAGTACTAAAATTGCCTATTTCCATGATAAAAGGGTAACAAATACTCACACACACAAAAGAGGTTAGATATGATATCAAAAACATAAAATGTGGGAAGAAGGGAGTAAAAGAGTAGAGCTTTTAGAAAGAGGACAAACTAAAGAGACCATGAACTTAATATAGATTGCTATATATGTAGATTATTGTATCGAAACCTCATAATAATCACAAAGCAGAAATCTATAAGAAATACACAAAAAACTTAAGAGAAAAGATCGCAAACATAATACTAAAGAAAGCCATCAAACCATAAGAGAAGAGAGCAAGACAAGAAGAAAGGAACAGAGAAGAAATACTAAAACACCCAGAAAAAATAACAAAATGGCAATAAGTACATACTTATCAATAGCTACTTTAAATGTCAGTGGACAAAGTGCTCCAATCAAAAGGTGGGTGATGATTGCATAAAAAAAATAAGACTGATATATATGTTGCTTATAAGAGACACACTTCAGACCTAAAGACACTCACAAACTGAAAGTGAAGGGATGGAAAAAGATACTCCATGCAATCGGCAAAGAAAAGAAAGCAGGGGTAGCAATACTTATATCAGACAAAAGAGACTTTGAAACAAAAACTGTAACAAGAGACAAAGAAGGGCAATAAATAATGATAAAAGGAACAATCCAACCAGAGGATACAACACTTATAAATAGCCATGTACCCAACATACAGAGCACCTAAATATATAAAGCAATTATTAAAAGACATAAAAGGAGAAATAGACAGTAACTCAATAATAGTAGGGGATTTTAACACTCCACTTACACCAATGGATGGATTATCCAAACAGGAGATCAATAAGGAAACATTGACCTTAAACGATACATCAGACCAGATGGACTTAGCAGATATATACAAAGCATTCCATCCAAAAACTGCAGAATACATATTCCTTTCAAACACTAATGGAACATTCTCCAGGCTGATCACATATTAGGCCACAAAACAAGTCTCAATAAATTTAAGAAGACTGAAATAATACCAAGCATCATTTCTGACAACAATGGTATGAAACTAGAAATCAACTACAGGAATAAAATCAGAAAAGCCACACCATGTGGAGATTAAACAAAATATTACTGAACAATGATTGGGTCAATGAAGAAATCAAAGGAGAAATAAAAAAATTCCTGGAGACAAATGAAAATGAAAATACAACCTGCCAAAACCTATGGGATACAGCAAAAGCGGTTCTAAGAGGGAACTTTAGAGTAATTCAGGCCTACCTCAACAAACAAGAAAAATCTCAAATAAACAATGTAATACTGCACCTAAAGGGACTAGAAAAAGAAGAAAAAACAAAGCCCAAAATCAGTAAAAGGAGGAAATAATAAAAATCAGAGCAGAAATAAGTGAAATAGAGAATAAAAGAATAGAAAAAATTAATGAAACCAAGAGCTGGTTCTTTGAAAAGATAAACAAAATTGACAAACTTTTTGCTAGACTCACCAAGGAAAAAAGAGAGAAGGCTCAAATAAATAAAATCAGAAATGAAAGAGCAGAGATTAC
Organism: Equus przewalskii; assembly: GCF_037783145.1. Lineage (NCBI taxonomy): Eukaryota > Metazoa > Chordata > Mammalia > Perissodactyla > Equidae > Equus > Equus przewalskii. The sequence continues at coordinate 56,600,375 of NC_091849.1, forward strand.
AAAGGACACCTCAGAAATACAAAAGATTATAAGAGAATACTATGAAAAGCTATGTAACAACAAAATAGATAATCTAGAAGAAATGGATAAATTCTTAGAATCATACAACTTTCCAAAACTGGATCAAGAAGAAGTAGAGAATTTGAATAGACAATCACCAGTAAGGAGATCCCAACAGTAATCGCAAACCTCCCAAAAAATAAAAGTCCAGGACCAAATGGCTTCCCTGATTAATTCTACCAAATCTTCAAAGAACACTTAATACCTATCCTTCTCAAACTCTTCCAAAAAATTGAAGAGGTGGGGAAACCTCCTAACTCATTCTACAAAGCCAACATTACTGTGCTACCAAAACCAGACAAGGACAACACAAAAAAAGAAAATTACAGGCCAATATCACTGATAAACATTGATGCAAAAATCCTCAACAAAATACTAGCAAGTCAAATATAACAAAACTTTAAAAAGATCATACACCATGATCAAGTGGGATTCATTCCAGGGATACAGGGATGGTTCAACATCCACAAATCAATCAACATGATACACCACATTAACAAAATGAATAATAAAAATGACATCATCATCTCCATAGATGTGGAGAAAGCATTTGACAAGATACAGCATTCACTTATGAAAAAAAAAAAAAAAACCCTGAATAAAATGGGAATAGAAGGTAAGTAACTGAACATAATAAAGGCCATATGTGACAAACCCACAGCTAATACCATTCTCAATGGAAATAAACTGAAAGCTATCCCTCTAAGAATAAGAACCAGATAAGGATGCCCACATTCACCACTCTTATTTAGCATAGTATTGGAAGTCTTAATGAGAACTCAGGCAACAAGTAGAAATAAAAGGGATCCAAATGGAAAGGAAGAAGTGAAACTGTCACTACTTGCAGATGAGATGATTTTATATGTAGAAAACCCTAAAGAATCCACCTAAAAACTCTTAGAAATAATAAATGAATACGGTAAAGTTGCAGGATACAAAATCAACATATAAATGAATCAGTTGCATTTCTATACACTAACAACAAAGTAGCAGAAAGAGAAATTAAGAATACAATCCCATTCACAATTGCAATAAAAAGAATAAAATACTTAGGAATAAACTTAACCAACAGATGAAAGATCTGTACACTGAAAACTATAAAACATCGTTGAAAGAAATTGAAGAAGACATAAAGAAACGGAAAGATATTCCATGCTCTTGGATTGGAAGAATTAACATAGTTAAAATGTCCATACTTCCTAAAGCAATCTACAGATTCAATGCAATCCTTGTCAAAGTTCCAACATTTTTCACAGAAATAGAACAAAGAATCCTAAAATTTGCATGGAACAACAAAAGACCCCAAATAGCCAAAGGAATCCTGAGAAAAAAGAACAAAGCTGGAGGTATCACACTTCCTGATTTCAAAACATACTACAAAGCTATAGTAACCAAAACAGCATGGTACTGCCACAAAAACAGACACAGAGATCAATGGAACAGAATCAAGATCCCAGAAATAAACCCACATAGCTATCAACCGCTAATTTTCGACAAGGGAGCCAAGAACGTACAATGGAGAAAGGAAAATCTCTTCAATAAATGATTTTGGGAAAACTAGACGGCCACGTGCAAAAGAATGAAAGGAGACCATTATCTACACCACACACAAAAATGAACTCATAATGGATTAAAGACTTGAATCTAAGACTTGAACCCATGAAATTTCTAGAAGAAAACATAGGCGGTATGCTCTTCAACATTGACCTTAGCAGCATATATTCAAGGACCATTTCTGACTGGGCAAGGGAAACAATAGAAAAAATAAACAAATGGGACTACATCAAACTAAAAAGCTTCTGCACAGCAAAAGAAACCACCAACAAAACAAAAAGACAGCCTAACAATTGGGAGGAGATATTTGCAAACCGTGTATCTGATAAGGGGTTAATATCCAAAATATGTAATGAACTCATACATCTCAACAACAAAAAAAACTAACAACCAATTAAAAAATGGGTTAAAAGATCTGAACATACATTTCTCCAAAGAAGATATTCAGATAGCCAACAGGCACATGAAAGGATATTCAACATCATTAAATATCAGGGAAATGTAAATCAAAACTACCATGAGATATCACCCCACTCCCAACAGAATGACCATAATTAACAAGACAGGAAATAACCAGTGTTGGAAAGTTTTCATTTAAACTTGGAGTCCCAATGCCAGTAACTCATTGTAAGAAGTGTGTGAGTAGAGATATTTATGTTTGTGAACCTCTAGAGCACAGGCACTCAAATGTGGTTGTTAAGAGTGAGGGTTCTGAGGAGGACGTGGAGAGAAAGGAACTCTCATACACTGCTGGTGGGAGTGCAAACTGGTGCAGCCACTATGGAAAACAGTACAGACCGGTGGTCGGCCTTGTGACCAAGTGGTTAAGTTCACGTGCTCTGTGTTGGCAGCCCAGGGTTTCGCTGGTTTAGATCCTGGGTGTGGACACGGCACCACTCATCAGGCCATGCTGAGGTGGCGTCCCACATAGTACAACTAGGAGGACCTACAACTAGAATTATGTACTGGGGGGCTTTGGGGACAAGAAGAAGAAGAAAAAAGATTGGCAACAGATGTTAGCTCAGGTGCCAATCTTTAGGGAAAAAAAAGGAAATGGTATGGAGATTCCCCCCAAAATTAAGTATAGAACTACAATATGATCTAGCTATTGCATTGCTAGGTATCTATCCAAAGAACATGTAAGAATGAATGTGTAAAGATAAATGCACCCCATATTCATTGCAGCATTATTCATGACGGCCAAGACTTGGAAGCAACCTAGGTGCCCATCAAGGGATGAATCAGCAAAGAAGATATGGTATATATACACAATGGAGTACTACTCAGCAATAAGAAATGCTGAAATCTGGCCATTTGTGACAACATGGATGGTCCTTGAGGGTATTATGCTAAGTGAAATAAGTCAGAGGGAGAAAGTCAAATACCATATGATCTCACTTACAAGTAGAAGATAAAAACAACAACAAATAATCACACAGAGACACAGATTGGATTGGTGGTTACTAGAGAGGAAGCAGGGAGGGAGGAGAGCAAAAGGGGTGATGAGGCAAATGTGCTGGTGATGGATTGTAATTAGTCTGGGTGGTGAACATGATGTAATCTACACAGGAATTGAAATATAATGATGGACACCTGAAACTTATACAATGTTATAAGCCAACGTTACCACAGTTCAAAAAAACAATAAAAAATAAATAAATAAAAACCAAGAAAGATCTCAAATCAACAAGCTAACTTTAAAACTTAGTTTGGAACAAACTAAATTCAAAGCTAGCAGAAAGGAGGAAATAATAAAGATGAGAGCAGAGATAAATGAAATGCAGAATAGAAAAACAATAGAGAAAATCAGTGAGACCAAAACTGCTTCTTTGAAAGGATCAACAAAGTTGACAAAACTTTACATGAACTAGAAAAAAGAGAGAAGACTCAAATTACTAAAATCTGAAATGAAAGTGGGGACATTACTACTGATTTTACAGAAATAAAAAAATATAGGAAAGTACTATAAACAATTATACAACAAGGAATTGGATAATCTAGATAAAATGGACAAATTCCTAAACACACAAAAACCTACCGAGATTAAATCATGAAGAAACAGAAAATCTGAGAAGATTTACAGCTAGTAAGGAGATTGAATTAGTAATCAAAAATCTCCCAACAAGAAAAGCCCTGGACCTGATTACTTCGGTAGTGAACTCTACCAAACATTTAAAGAACTAGCACTAATCCTTCTTAAACTTTTCCAAAATAGGAAGACAAGGGAATACCTCCAAATTCATTCTTTGAGGTCAGCATTACTCTGATACCAAAACCAGACAAAGACACTGTAAGAAAAGAAAACTACAGACCAATATCTCTTATGAACACTGAGACAAGAATCCTCAACAAAATACTAGCATACCAAATTCACCAGCATATTAAAAAGATTATACTCCATGACAAAGTGGCATTTATTCCTGAGATGCGGGGGTGGTTCAACATACAAAAATCAATCAATGTAATACAATACATTAACAGAATGAAGGGGGGAAATCATGTGATCATCTCAATTGAAGCAGAAAAAGACTTCATGAAAATATTAAAAATTTGTGCATCAAAAGACACTATCAACAGAATAAAAAGGCAACCCACAGAATTGGAGAAAATATTTGCAAAACATATGTCTGATAAGGGAGCAATATCCAAAATATATAGAGAATTCCTGATGGTCAACAATAAAAAAAACAAACAACTCAATTAAAAAATAGGCAAAAGGGGGCCAGCCCGGTGGCTCAGAGGTTAAGTTTGCACGTTTCGCTTCAGCGGCCTGGCGTTCACAGGTTTGGATCCCAGGTGCAGACATTATCTCTTGTCAAGCCATGCTGTGGTAGGCATCCCACATATAAAGTAGAGGCAGATGGGCATGGATGTTAGCTCAGGGCCAGTCTTCCTCAGCAAAAAGAGGAGGATTGGCAACAGATGTTAGCTCAGGCCTAATCTTCCTCAAAACACAAATAAAAAAATGGGCAAAGGACTTGAATAGACATTTCTCTCAGGAAGATATACAAACGGCCAATAAGAACATGAAAAGGTGCTCAATATCACTAATCAGCAGGGAAAAGTAAATCAAAACTACAATGAGATATTACTTCATATCCATTAGGATGGCTACTATCAAAAAAACACAAAAAATAACTGTTGGCAAAGATGTGCAGAAATTGGAACTCTTGTTTACTATTGGTAGGATATAAAATGATACAGCTGCTATGGAAAATAGTATAGTGGTTACTTAAAAAAATGAAAGTAGAATTACCATATGATCCAGCAATTCCACTTCTGGGTATATACCCAAGAGAATTGAAAGCAGGGTCCCAAAGAGATATTTATATACCCATGTTGATACCAGCGTTATTCATCCTTATAGACTGTTTATATCTCCCTCAAAATTCATATGTTGAAATCCTAACCCCCAAATGCGATGGTATTAGGAAACAGGATCTCTGGGAAGTGATATGACATGAGGGTAGAGCCCTCATGAATGGGATGCTTGTCCTTATAAAAGAGACCCCAGAAAGCTGCCTTGCCCCTTCCACCATGCGAGGACACATCTAGAAGATGGCCATCTATTAACCAGGATGCTGGTCCTCACCAGACACCAAATCTGTTAGCAGCTTGATCTTGGGCTTTCCAGCCTGCAGAACTGTGAGAAATAGATTTTTGTTGTTTATAAGCCACTGAGTGTATGGTATTTTTGGTATAGAAGCCAAAACAAACTAAGACATTTACAATAGCTAAAACACGGAAGCAACCCAAGAGTCCATCAATGGATGCAGTATAAATAACATGGGGTATATACACACAATGGAATATTATTCAGCCTTAAAAAGGAAGACAATTCTGACATGCTACAATGGGGTTGAACCTTGAAGACGTTATGCTAAGTGAAATAAGCTAGTCACAAAATGTAAATACTGTATGGTTCCACATCAATGAGGCACTTTGGAGTAGACAAAATCACAGAGACAGAAAGTGGAATGCTAGTTGCCAGGGCCAGAGGGGAGGTGGGATGGGGAGCTTTGGCTAATTGGGTCAGTGTTGCAGTTTTACAAGATGAAAAGAATTCAGGAGATGGATGGCAGTAACAGTAGCACATTATGAATGTATTTAACACCACCAAAGTGTACATTTAAAGATGGTCAAGATGGAAAATTTTGTTTGTATATTTTACCATAATTAAAAAATTGGAAAAAAATATATATCCTGCTAATGTCATCTTTGCATATAATGATCAACATTACCTAAACAGACAATATTATGTTGAAGTTTGATTTGCGAAATCAGAATATCTTTCTAAAATTGTTTTTAATATTACAATTATAAATTTATCAGCTTGCCTTTTTTGCTTGCCTTCCATAATGGTGTAATGGTGAGAAAAAACAGCAAACATCAATATCTCAAAGTTTTCCTACTTAAGATTCAGTCGAATAGTATTTGGAGTGGTTTGCATGGTCTTAAACAGACTTACTTGGGATTTCAGTTCTGGTTTAGTTGTATGACCTCAATTATGTTGGTTACCTTTGCTCGATCTGTTTCCTTATCAATAAAATAAAGTGTGATTGTTTATTTTTATAGGTTAAATAAGAATGAGGGTGCGATAAGGCAGCTTTTGTTGGCTTAATTGAGGCACAAATGTTATTAGAAGAAACATACCTCACCCCTCACCCAGCGTTCCTCAACACTGCCTCCTCCTTGAAAGAGGAAAGGAAGGAGGATAAACAGGATTCCACAGAGCCTATTTCCCAGCAGGCTCACGGATTGGGTAAATGCTTATGATTAGATGACACAACACCAGCAGCTGGTAGACAAACTAGTATATTTGTTAAGATTGTAGGCACAGGCATAGGTGTTTTGAAGGTGAAGAAACAAAGATGGCGAGTAATTATAGAGGAGTCTATTCTCCCTGATTCTTTGTAAGAACCAATAATGGTCTGGAACCTCCAAGACCAGAAGCCTTCGGAGAGAGCATTGAGAGTCAGGTTACGTCACACTGACATTGGAGGTCCCAGTACAGACAGTGGCGGAGTGGCTTCTCCACAGTAGATTTAAACAGAAGGGAACCAGAGAAGGACGAAGCAAGTAATGCCCTCAGTAACTGGAGCTGACTGGCTGGATTACGGAAATATCTGCAGTCTCCTCTGAGTACTTCTGAAAATAATGGGAAATACATTGAAAGAGATTTACATTCGGCAACCCAGAGAGATAAAGGTTTACGGAATTCTAATTTGGATATAAACAGCTTTATTGGACTTTGTAGACACAGGCTCATGAAGTCTAAGCCATAGGTATTACATGTGACTGACCCCTTATTGTCCTGAGCTCATAAAGAACTTGTAAATAATCATCACACTTTCTCCCCCTTTTCCCCTTTTAGGTCCTGAAATACAGAAGGAATTGAGACTTTGAGAAGTTATCTAGACCGATGTTTTCCTCTAGGTTGAACTGTATTTTGTATTTTAAAACTGATATGCATATCTTACCACTTACAAAGAAGTAGGAGTTTAGCACGCAGTTTTCCCACAGTAGCTGGATGAGGAAAAGAAGTTTCACAGCGTTTGTCTTCCTTACTAGGAGCTACGAATTTTGCAATCATTCATCTTTCAGGGAGGAATGTCAACGTATCCTTGTTACCCACGAAGTGTTCAAAACTGAAAAGGGAATTTTTCAAACATTTATTCTTGTGCAGAATGTGACAATTCCAAATTTTCAAAGTCAGATTAAATCTTCAACTTAAAATATATTTTCAAACAGCGTAGCACACTTAGGGATGTTTTTAAGGAAATGAACATTGTCATCACTATATCATCAAAGACTCAGAACAATTTAGCTACAAACTCTGGCATCTGCCTAGGGTGTATCTAATCTCTGACAAATTTTCCACGCAGACATAAGTGCAAATCCATTGCTATTTTAATTATTTAATCCATTATACTTAACTCTTTCCTCTCTTGCTAACAACTGGAGTTCTCTGTTCTCATGCAAATATGAGCTAGAAATAAATCATGAGGGATGCTTAAGGATTATACAGATATATGTAATCTTTTCAGGCTACAGGTACTCATATAATAAGAATAAATTTCAAAAGCAGCATTCCTGTTTCACAGGCATTGTCAGTCCTCTCAATTTCCCATCATCTACATCCTGTAATTCTTAATATTCATGAAATGTAAGCCATTGTTATTCTATTAAAACTGGCTTCTTTCCAATTTTCTTAACACAGTTATACATATGTCAAACCTCAAAAGATAATTTCAGTGCCACTCATGCTTTCTTTCAAGAATCGCACTATGACTCACCCTTGCTTCCTGCAGTCTGGCCACGTGACAGTGTTATGATGAGGTTATGCTGTCCCTGCCACTGAATTCTTAAGTGCTTGAAAAATGTCCAATACAAATTTGTCACTTGCCAAATTCTACTAAGCAAAGAAAAAGATATGTAGAGCCCCATTGTAACAAATATTTTTCACAACATTCCAGTGAGATAAAGTCTAAATAACAGCTGGGGGAATGAGTATACATCTCCAAAATGCTAAGCAATAATAACAAACGTAACTTGAAAATGAAGAAGCCAGGTTTTGAACTCTGGTCAGTCTTGTTAGACATCCCATTGCCATGCAAAATTTCAGCTCAGACACGCGGAATAGTTAATGCCCCTGGGGCAGCTGTCAACCAATGGATATGGGAGCAGGGCAATAAATGCCTCTCATTCTTCTGGAGTGTGGATTCCTGGAAGCCTCCTGTATGTTTCTCAGGATATCCCAGTGGAATAGAGTCCTCATTCCTCAGAGCATTGGCCTACAAAATATACCGTAATACTGGCTTTTCCTTCTGTGTTGACTTTCGCCCAGCCCTCACTCTTGCTGCCTTAGATGATCTCCCCAATAAACTTTTCTGTGCCCAGGTCCTTGTCTCCGGCTCTGCCTTTAGGGAAATGCAAACTGGCATAGCCATGTGTGTCTCGCCATAGCCTGCAGCTTCCTATGGAGAGTGACCTCAACAGGCTTGTGTTGATTTAATTTTGCAGACTTCTGAAAGTTATATGTTGAAAGAACACAAGATGCTATGGAGGAAGCAGACAGCAATGGAAAGAGTGTTGGATTGGTAGAGTGAAGAGCTTATGAATAATTTGAATGGCTTTGGACCAGTTGCTTATACATTTTGGCACCAGTTTCCTCATCTGGGAGAATGGAACTACATAGTCTATAAATTACTTTTTTCCCAGGACCTAAATTCAATATTTTAAAGTCTCTTAAGTAAGAAAGAGATGTTTGATTAAGCAATAGGTATAACCTAAATTAGTCCGAACTGGAATGCTAAACTGATAAAGTTAGTTCTTCTTGACAGTTAGTCAGTGACTTATAGTCTAAGTGATACAACATGAGAGCATTTTAATAATTACCGGACACTTTTTCTGAGAGCATTTACACTTTGTCAGCCACCGTGGAATCTAGGGGACTCTATTCCTACTGACATTACCTAAAAGAATTGCTCTCTACAGTTATAAGGAAAGAGAAATACTGCACAATGAAATAATATGCTGAAGTCAGGCATGAGAAAAAACTGTATGTAGCAGATAATATATTTTGCCTATACAGGAAATTTTTGCTTATTATTGAGATGGCAAAAGGAAAAAAAAAACATCCTTTCTGTAACTTTTGCATATTAAGCACTCTTACCATTGGGAGTCCTACACCAGTTCAAATTTTGAATAAAGAGGAAGCGGGTGGGGGAATCATCAACCTCATTGTTTCCTGGGTTCTCTCCAGTGCGTCATAGTGACTAGGATGTTCTGTCTGACTGGAATGAGACTTGCTCCCAGAAGGCAAGATGATGACCCAGTAGACAAACTGTAATGGTCTCGTTCAGCCCACTATTTTTATGATAAACCTAAAAAAAATTTGTGTTTTGGGGACACTATGTTTGTATGATCTTTTCCATTTTGAAATTTGGTTCTCTCATAAAGTTATTTTATTACACATATTTATGATGTTCCCATTATGAATTAAATTTCTTAAATTTACATCTCTACTCCAAATAGCTTTCTTCTGTTACAGAACCAAATACCCAACTACATGCCAAACATCTCCATTTAAAGACTTCACCTCCACAGACACCTCCACTCCAGTATGTTCCAAGTGAGTAATCACCATTGCTTTGAAACCCCCTCCCTTCCTTTTCTTCTCACGTCCTTCTTTCTTCTGAAAACCCCTCTTCTAGCAAATGACACCATCATTCTTAATTTTTTAGAAACCTCAGAGTAACCCTTGCATCTTCCCTCTCATTATCTGTTTCAGTCTGCTCAGGCTGCTATAACAAAATACCGTAGACTGGGTGTCTTAAACAATAGACGTTTATTTCTCAGAGTTCTAGAGGCTGGGAAGTCCAAGCTCAAGTTGCTAGTCAGTTCGGTTCCAGGTGAAAGCTCTCTTCCTGGCTTCCAGACAGATGCCTTCTTGGTGTGTCCTCACAAGGCAAAAATAGAGAGAGCTTGGTCTCTCTTCCTCTTCTTATGAGAACATTAATCCATCATGGGGCTCTACTCTTAGGACTTTATCTCAACCTAATTACTTCCCAAAGATCCCATCTCCAATTTTTATCACAGTGGGGATGAGGGCTTCAACATATGAATTCTGAGAGGACACAAACATTTAGCCCATAAATCCTCACCCCTGGCCCCCTCCAAGTTCACATCTTTCTTACATGAAAAATGCATTAATTCCATCCCAACAACCCTAAAAGTCTTAACTCATTCCAATATCAACTCTAAAGTCCATACAAGTTTGTAAATATCTCCTAAATGAGATACAGCTGAGACTTGAGGTACGATTCATCCTGAGGCAAAATTCCTCTCCAGTTGTGAATCTGTAAAACCAGACAAGTTACATGCTTCCGAAATACACTGGTGAGCCAGGCATAGGATAGACATTCCTGTTCTGAAAGGGAGAAATCAGAAGGGAATGGGAGGTCCCAAGCAAGTCCAAAACCTAGCAAAGCAAATACCTATGGATCTTAAGGCTCAAGAAGAATTCTCTCTGGGCTGATACTCTGCCTTCAGGACCCATTGGAGATATGGTTCTACCTTAGAAGTTCTACCGGGGGGAGGTCTCCAGACAACTGCTGTCTGGCCTGTTGAAAGTGAGGTAATGTCCTTCTCCACCCTGCTTTGAGACTGAAGAGGCAGCCTTAATGATCTTTTTTTTTTTTTGGAGGAAGATTAGCCCTCAGCTAACTACTGCCAGTCCTCCTCTTTTTGCTGAGGAAGCCTGGCTCTGAGCTAACATCCGTGCCCATCTTCCTCTAGTTTATACGTGGGACGCCTACCACAGCACGGCTTGCCAAGCAGTGCCATGTCCGCACCCGGGATCCGAACCAGGGAACCCCGGGCCGCCGAGAAGCGGAACGTGCGAACTTAACCGCTGCGCCACCGGGCCGTCCCCCAGCCTTAATGATCTTCGAATCATCTTCAAGGTCCTTCTTTCCTTGTCTTGAAGAACAGCTCACATTCACTGGCAAATAGCTCTACAGTCCAATCCTGTAGGATCTAAGAAGGCTGACAGCCTTCCTTCATTTCATCCTGTCTCTGTTCCCTCCAGTTCAAACTGACAGTGTTTCTGCTCAGGTGATCAGGTCTGTACCACACTGATAACCTTCTTACCAAATGGTTGTTCAGCCATACCTTCGCGTGCTCCTCAGAACAAGCCTTCTCATTTTTGCAATATAGATAGGCTGAGAATTTTCCGAATCTTTAAATTCTGGTTCCATATTGCTTAACAATTCCTTCTTCATTTCTCTCTTCTCACATTTTACCATAAACTGTCAGAAGGAACCAAGCCACTCCTTTGACGCTTTGCTTAGAAATCTCAGCTAAATATCCAATTTTATTGCTTGAAAATTCTACCTTCTCAAAACACTAGAACACATTTCAGTCAAGTTCTTTGCCTCTTTATAACAAGGATCACCTTTTCTCCATTGTTTAATAACATGTTCCTCATTTCCATCTGAGACCTTACCAGAGTGCCCTTTACTCTCCATATTTCTACTAACATTTTGTTCATAAATATTTATTTATGCTCCTAGAAGGAAGCTCTCTCTATAGCTCTTCTCTTTTCTTTATCACCTTTAACTGACCTTTTATGGCAGTCTTGGCTTTTTCTAGCATGAACTTCAAAACTTTTCTAGCCTCTACCCATTACCCAGTTCCAAAGCCACTTCCATACTTTTAGGTATTTGTTAGAACAGCACCTCACTTCTCAGTACTAAAATCTGTATTTCTCTGGAGAACTCTGATATATGTCTATGCACACACACACAAACACACACAGAGAGAAAAAGATTCATTATAGGGAATTGGCTCATGGGTATGGAAGCTGAGAAGTCCAGACCCAGGAGAGCCAATGATGTTGTTCCAGTGTGAGTTCAAAGACCTGAGAAGCAGGAGAGCTTATGGTGTAAGTTCCAGTCCCAGTCTGAGACCAAAGGCAGGGAAAGACTGTTGTCCCTGCTTGAAGACAGTCAACAGAGAGAATTCTTTCTTACTTAGCCTTTTATTCTATTCAGGCCCTCGGTGGATTGGATGAGGCCCATCCACATCGGGGAAGGCAACCTTCGTTACTCAGTCTGTGATTCAAATGCTAATCTCATCCAGAAACACCCCCACAGACACACTCAGAAACAATGTTTACTCAAATGTCTGGGCACCCTGTGGCCCTGTCAAGTGGACACATAAAATTAACCATCCCATTATCCACCAAAACTAGCAGCATCAAGTTCAAATTTTCATCATTTATTGCCTGTAAAAATGTAACACCCAGCCTAGCCCTTTCTCTTTCTAGCTCCTAGCTTCCAGAAATATGTGCCTAAAATACAAATTGATCCCCCCATCTTCCAGATACAGCATCTGCTTGCGTTTCCTGTTCAGTCTAAGCCATCATCCTTCCTCACCTCTTCTCTTTGGTTACCTGAATGATTTTCATTTCCTCTGTACCATATAGCCTCCTATCCCTTTTATGTTTGCAGATTACTATTCAAAATTCAACCCTTCACTTAATCCCTTCATTTAAGTAAATCCTAAAACATGTTTTAAGTTCTGTCTACACAGAGACGGTGCAGTAGACACATCAATAAAAAGGGAGCTATGAGGAAGAAAAAGATCCATATTCATAAGATTCTCCTTATTCTTACTCTGTATTTCTCATGCTCTGGGTGATAAACTATGGACATATCCCAGGTGTGACCTGCCTAAAGGCAGAGGAACAACAAGAAGCTTCCCACGATTGTGGATCCCTCCAGATCGCAGTGGATATTGAAGGTTTTTTTAGGGTTTTGGGGGGTTAAGATATGGTATTTTTAAAAGCTCATAGCAGATGAAATAAAGTTTCAGACTTAATCACCTCTGAAGCAATGGTCACTGAGAAAATGATCATTCTGCAGGGCATGAAGTCAGGTGTCTCTTAGCATGCATTCTCTGAAGCAGGGAGACCCAGAAAGGGTGTCACACTGGGGGATGATGAAGCCATTAGATGCTCTAGGTGCAAAGAAGTACAGAAAGAGAGGTAAAGGGCAGCTCTGCACCCCTCATAGGTTTGCACAGGTCTGAGCATGCACACTTCCTACCCCGAGGCACACTGCATAGAAACAGACAGGAGACTGCTCTGTAAACTTCTGGAAAGCGGAATAGGATGTCCTCCCATGTTTACCTTTAGCAACTATGTCAGTTACATCAAAGACACACAAAATATACATTATGTGTTCAAGTTAAAAATGGATTCATTCTTTATTAACATTGCTATCAATTCCGTTCTCTTGTTCTTAGTAAACTACAAAATTTCTCACTATGGATCCTTTCCTTTGTCCATCTAAATCCCTTTCCTAAATAAAGGTAAGGAATAATTGACATCACTACTTTATTATTATCTGACCTAGTTAACCTTAATGAGTCTTTAATTCCCTTTTTAATGCTAGTCCAAGAAGCACACTTCTTTGCAGTAGACTATAGAGAATATTTAGCAATTATACAAAACCACTATTTCTTCATGTTTTAAATTAAAGGAATATTGGTTTCCAGTTTTGTTAAAGAGCACTGAAATAACTAATATTTTAAATGGAAAATATGAATTGGCAAACACATGTTAATTTGAGTACATTCATTCCTCCTTGTTTATTTTATCCAGGAAATGAACTCACTTGCTTTCAGCTCTCCAGTTTATAGATTCCCACTGTGTCATCAGAGAAACAGACACCAAGATGGAATAGATGTGCAAGAGGCTTCTAAGAGCTCCCTTAGCTCTCATCTCAGTGAGTTTTCCTTATCCCTTAGAGTTCTTGCCAGGGTGTTAAACCCAATGCCCTGAGAAAGCATCCCCAATCAGTGAATTCTTGCTTACCCAATCCATGTTCCGGCTCCCATGATCACCGTTAAAATTCCAGTACCAGTACCATCCCCTGGCTCTTGCTGGTACATACCAGCTAGTTTTTGCATCTCACTCAGAGTATAATCTCTTTCCTCCATTATCAGGCCCAACATGATCCAGCAGATTTACTTTGGGATTTAAGCTTCCCAGCTTGGCAGCCAGGAGAGGAGCTTGGACAGCTGAGTAGAACACCTGCTGCTTCGTGGGAGAAAGGCCTCTGCAATGTCTTCTCATACAAGAGAGATGCTCACTCTTACTAGGTGAGCGTGGGGCGCCTCTGTAAACTCTGAGGGATTGGAAGGGTCTGCAAAGCCAAGTTCATTAGGGGCATCTACCCAGATTTCCCTGGATTATATTCCAGGGCCCCAGCTTTTCCCAACCACGGTCCTGACTTTAGTGTAACAGCCCTGCCCTCACTAAGCATTTCAGTGTCTCTGGAGCTCTGTGACACTGACCGTCAAGTTCATCTGCTCCTCACTGTGTTCACTCTTCCTCTGAAGAGATGAGGGCCTATTTGTAATCCTCCAAATACATCCTCTGGCTCTCACATTTAGCCTTTAACAGTGTGTTAACCACACTCAGTTTCTCAATATCCCTCTGCAGGGCAACAGTACAACTTGGTGATGACCAGCCAACTCTACTCTTCTTACAAGCATTCTCCAACTCCACCCCCAACCCTTTATCTTTCAATTTCTTAAATAATCACTCCAGCAAAACATTCCTCTTCCCTGGAATATTATCCCAGGTCATGACCAGACAAATCTTCAGCACTTGGGTACCACAGTGTTCCAGTGACTCTCCAGGCCACACATTCCACTTAGAATGGGGTCCTCCTGGATAGCCTCCTTGCCAGGCCATGTAGTAACGCCGTTCAGAGACTGTCTCAGTCAGGCTGATGGAGAGTCTCCAAGCAAAGGTTGCCTGTTACAGGAGTCCCACACCGACTAAAAAGTACCCACCTCCAGCAGTCCTCCGCTCTGTGCTCTGTCATTGCCTGGGAGCAGCCAGGAAGAATGTGGTCTACACTTGAGTACCACAGTGAATCTGAAAGTGCAGCACGTGGAGACTGTCGGACATCTGTGCTCTCTGCAGCAGGCACTCTTTAAGAGCCATCTTGAAGAGGGCACAACTCTCTGCCACATCCACCATGATATTCAACTCTACCCATCACATCTGCATAGCTGTCCCTGGAGCAGATGTCTACAGGGGCCAGGCTGGAATAAAGTGAGGACACTAGGGAAGCAGAGAGCACGTGACCTTTCTACAAAGCGTAGAGATGGCTCAGCTCTAGTTGGTGGTTGGCACTTGGAAACGCTGCATCAGTGCTACCAGAGCTTCCAATCCCTCCACAGAAGCTAGATTGTCTTTAATCACCAAATATTTTCATGAAAGAAGTTCAAAAACATTTTTAAACACAAATAATAAAAATAAACAATAAAAACTTTGCGTAAGCTTTTTCAAATCCCTTGAGTCACAATTAATTCTGAGATCTGTCCCTAACTGTTATTAATAGCAGAGAACCAAAATTTGTCAATTTTGTTCTTTGAAAATAATGATTTCCACTGCTAGATAGGATGTGATTTACTACCATTGTAAAAACTAGGAAAAATGGATAACTAAAAAATCGTATTTTATATTTGCTTAAAGACTTGCAAAGAAGTTGAAAGGAAATAAATTCCAGAGAGAAATAAGACATTCCTAGGTGAGAATAACTGGCTTTCCAATTTCAGGGTATTTGCTGAATCTGAGCATGGGCTGGCAGAGGCCTTTCATGTGAGCAAGTGGAATGGCTTTTAATGATCACACATTTTGGCATAACATATAGATATCAGGAAGAGAACCACCCTGCCATGCTAGTTCTCTCTATCGTCTGAGTTTCCCCTTGGGTCTATGGCTGATTTTATGACTACATGGCAAGGAGCTGGGCTGGAAAGACAGAGGACGCAGTACTTTGATGATAAAATCTTAATTAAAAAGGAAGACTTATAATAAGAGTAAAGTCCAGGAAAGCACTTTCCCTCAAGGCATTTGAAAGCAGAGAGTTACTAAAACTAACTAATGCTGCTACTCGGTCCTAATCCAGCTCAATATCCAGGGATAAGCCCCTTACGCCAGCTTCCTGACAAAAGAAAGGGCTCTCTCTAAGGAAAACAACATCTGCTTCAGTCTCTAGGGTTCTACTATACACGGTGTCCAGCATATAATAAGAAATTAGGAAATGTGACCTGCAATAACAGGAAAAGATGGTCAATAGAAGCAGATCTATGTATGACGCAGATGTTAGAATTTCCAGAAAAAGGTACTTAAAAATAGCTATTGCAGAAATATTTTCAAAGTAGAGAAAATGAAGGGTGAAAAGGAGAAAAAGATGAGAATTTCGAAAGAAAAAATGAAATTTTAAAAAGGACCAAATGGTAAAAATTGCAATATCTGAAATTAGAATTCTTAGGATCAAAGAGGAAATGACACAGAGGAAATGATCAGTGAACCCCAAGACAGATCATACAAACTCAGAGAAAGAAATGATTTAAAAAATCATTTAGAGCATAGTAATCATGCATCTCACTCTCTTCACTTTCAATACAATTTATTGACTGAGGAAAAAAGAAGCAGAGCTGTACCTAATTGCCTGATATTCGGCATTATTAAGCCGAATCAAATTAATTTATGCACAAAGTAAGTAGTGATTATACTAACCCTAAGTCTAACTACACTCAAAAAGTTGAGAACTTTTAGTATAGACTAGTGCACATGCAGACGTAATATTTCTGATACCAGCTTGCCACTACCTTGCTTTTTACCTCTCTGGGCCTCAGTTTCCAAACCTATAAAACATCATTGCTAACTAAATCCATGGTTTTCAACTGGGAGAATGCACATTGTGAGGTTCACAAAGATTTTGAAGAGGTTACACGTTCAAAGATAGTTCCACAGGTGCTCTTTATCAAAACAGTTATGCTGAAGAGTTTTTATTACAAATTGTGTTGATATCGTATCAGCAACATTCTGCTAAGATTCAGACAGTTTGCAGCTCTTTTCCATTATAACAGTTCCCTCACTTTACAAAAGAAAAATGCATATCTCACCCACCCTCTGTCTTATTATGGTATATTGTATGAGCTGGCAGTAGAGATGTTAAAACCTTCAGAACAATGAGAAAAAGGAAAAAATTAAAATTTGTTGTGTAACTGATCTCTAATCACTGGGTAACAAATTTCTACAGTGATCAGATGATACCCAATCCTTGGTAATCAACATAATTGAAGAACCTGATGGAGCCATCTGATGACTGAAATTTAAACATAATTTTCAATAATATGTAATAGTATGCTATTTTCACGAGTCTCAGAAGGGTATAAAGAATTGAATGGCATTTCTCATTCACATTTATTTCTTCTGTAAACAAGTTTGCTCAGTACTTACATCTATAATAACGAAAAACAGGAATAGAATTGAAGCTGAACATCATTGTAACAAAAAAGTAATTTTTATTATCCACAGATATAGAAATTATTTTTTAAATTCAACCATATTATATGAGGTAACATTTACTTATCAAATTTTGAATTGTTTACATTATTTTGATAAATTGTATCTTAATAAATGCAAGATAATTCAAAAGAAAATTTTTAACACCTAGAATCTTTGACCATCAAAAGTTTAGTTTTAAATTTTCATTTACCTACATGTTTTTGTTGCTAAAGTTGATAAGATGATCTAAAAAGGAATTTTATGCATTAAAGATATATTACATTAATACAAAATTTTATAGAGAAAATGGATCTGAAATACACGTCCAAAAAGAAAGAGAAATTAGAAACTTTCTGAATGCTAAATAAGAGCTTGTTCATGTATTTTTAAATGAATGATGGTAACTATAAAGTCGCTACATATTTTACGCTCCATTATATGTAGCAGTTTTATTTTTAAAAGTCAATATTTACAAAATACTATAAATTACACCCTTGTAACCATTTCAAATTATGATTAAAAAAATTGTCACCTTAATAATGTGTGAGATGGGGCACCGTTTTTAAAAAATTTTAAGGCACAAATAACCAAAACTTTTGAAAATTATTAAACTAAGTGTGGCCTACTATTGTTTCTCAGACTATGATTCCATAAAACGTGAGATTTGTCCTTAATAATATTTGCTACTACTCACCTGCAACAAAATATTATGCTTTAATAATAAGCTATTAGCAAAAAACAAACTGCCATAGGCATACATGTTTTCAGAAGGTTGTGTCATGTTCGATAAATTTCCATAGTACAGGGTTGGAAGACCACTAATGTTGAGAATTAAGAAAAAAATAAATGAAAGGCCTAACATGAGTTCTCCTGAGTAGTTTCCAGAAAATTTAGAGAAAATGGAAGTGACTTTCTGGCATTTAGTTGTTTGAAATTCTGCTAAACAACTTTGTACTTCCTTCTCTCTCCCTTCTAACCCATCTGCCAGGAGGATCTGGAAGTAAATATTATCAACAATTGTCATTCCATTGATATCAGTAAGTTCTATTCATTTTTTAAATTCCTAAGGATTTTGACTACATACAACAAGTAAATGTTTTTCCATTCTAAACTCTTGAATGGGTTGGAAATTGAACACTTTTAGTTAAAAAGAAAAATCTTTCACCTTCCTAAGTAAATGTCATTTTTCTCATTGTATTGCTTGATACTACTTTGTAATATAATATTAAAATGTTTTACTTACAAAATAAAACATTCATGAACAGCAAATTTGTGCAAAGCACAAATTTCACAAATTATGTAAGTGATGAATGCCTGTGAGTTTAACGCAAATTATAATTTACTTTCTTTGTGCTGTTAAGTGGTTAATATGCAACCAATAATTTAGACTATTCAAGCATACTTGTTGTATTTTTCCTCAAGTATTTTTTTGCATGTCATTTAGAATTCGGTTTTTAGTTTACTGCTTTCTGTTTATAAGGGAGTTAAATTACAATGAAACTTACTAGCAAGGGAATTCAATGGGACATTAGTGACATCCAATCATATGTGTCCAGAGTTTTCTTCAGTCATAAAACACATGGGATCTATAATTTTGGCAGTGATGAACGACTATGAAAGTTCTAAGATTAAAAAGCCCCCAGGTCCTATTGAGTTCATCATAGAAAGCTGACAGTGTTTCTTTCAGCACATAAAAGAAACGTAATTATTGACCCCTCCAGGAGACAGTTTATGTCCACTCTAAATGTTATAGGCATGATATTTGGTTTCAGATTTTTTTAATAACCTATCTTCTTACTGGTTTTCTACCGCAACATAGTTTTCTAAATTTATCTGGTGTTTCAGCCAATCTTTTCAAAAACCAATCACCTTAGCAAAATGTCTCTCTTTTTTTATTTCTTTACTACACAATAAAAATGAACCACTCCTTCAAAGGCTATTCAAGACTGACGGCAGAATTTCAGACTTTCATTCATTTTTGTCTTTTCATCAAAGGTGTAACTATGGTGCTCACTGGCTTTGGTATGAAATGCTGAGAAGAACAGAATTGAAACCTCTGAAAAATGCTGACTTTTATTTCTAGTGTTTACAGGGTTTTTTTAAGAAAAATAATCATAGGAGTTTTCAATGAATGCTTTTCATTTATTCTTTAGAGGAAACAGCCTCAGAGAATGAAGAATTGAATTCCTAAGAAGAAAACTCTAATCTGATAAATATACCCTTCCCCAAGGAAATTAGACTGTTTCCATCATACATACTTTTAACTTCATTACGCACCCTCTGGATTGTAGATACAATTAATGAAAATATTCATTAATTCTTATCATCAAGGAAAATAAAGAAGAATGTTCATCCGAAAGCAAACTACTTATAGTCCTTCCTCCAAATCATTAAAAGCAACAATGCATTGCCCCATTAGAAAACATCAAGGCAGGTGTTATGGGTTTTTTTCCCCATATTTTAAATTTTTTCTCAAAATTAAAATAAACAAAAAATATATGGGCAATATTTGGGTGGTAATTTAGATATGCTTTCATTGACAGCAATAAAATAAAATAAATTAAGGAAAAACTTATGTTCAGGGTCTATGCAAGAGTAATAGCCAAAGCAATTCTGAGAAAAAAAGAACAAAGTTGGAGGTATAAAACTCTGAATTCAAAACATACTACAAAGCTATAGTTATTAAAACAGCATGATACTGGCAGACAAGAGCATGCAATGGAGAAAGGAAACTTTCTTCAATAAATGGTGTTGGGAAAACCGGACAGCCACGTACAAAAGAATGAAAGTAGACCATTATTTTACACCATGCACAAAAATCAAAATGGATTAAAGACTTGAATGTAAGACCTGAAACCATAAAACTCCTGAAAGAAAATATAATCAATATGTTCTTAGACATTGGTCTTAGCAGTATCTTTTTGAATACCATGTCTCCTCAGGCATGGGAAACAAAAGAAAAAATAAACAAATGGGACCACATCCATCTGAAAAACAGAAGCAGAGGAAACCATCAACAAAATGAAAAGACGACCCACCAACTGGGAGCAAATTTTTGCTAATCATATATCTAATAACGCCTTAGTTTCCAGAATATATAAAAAAACTCATACATCTCAACAACAGAAAAACAAACAACCGGATCGAAAAATGGACAGAGGAGATGAACAGACATTTTTCCAAAGAAGATTTACAGATGACCAACAGCCACATGAAAAGACATTCAACATCACTAATTATTAGGACAATGCAAATCAAAACTACAATGAGATATCACCTTACAGCTGCCAGAATGGCTGTAATTAACAAGACAAGAAATAACAAGTGTTAGGAGGTAAAAAAAAAAGGGAACCCTCACACACTACTTATGGGAAGGCAAACTGGTGCAGCCACTATGGAAAACAGTATGGAGATTTCGTAAAAAATTAAAAATAGAAATATTGTATAATCCAGATATTCCACTTCTGGGGATTTATCCAAAGAACATGAAACCATGAAAGCATAAAGGTATATGCACTCCTGTGTTCATTACATTATTCACAATAGCCAAGACTTGGAAACAAGCTAAGTGCCCACCAACAGATGAATGAATAAAGAATATTTTCTCAGCCATTAAAAAGAGGAAATTATGCCATTTGCGACAACATGGATGGACCTTGAGGGTATTTTATCCTAAGTGAAATAAGTCAGACAGAGAAAGATAAACACCATATGGCTTCTCTTATATGTGGAAGATGAACAAACACATGATATGGAGAACAGATAGGTGGTTAACAGAGGAGAAAGGGGTGGGGGGAGGGCAAAGGGGGTAAAGGAGCGCATGTCTGTGGTGACCAATGAAAATTAGACTTTTGGTAGTGAACACAATGCAGTCTCTACAGGAACCAAAATATATTGATGTACACCTGAAATTTAAACAATGTCATAAACCAATGTGACTTCAATTAAAAATAAAAAGAATGATATGTCTGCACATTCAGATCCGTTTTCTGTCCGTGGAGTAGACTGTGAGTCATGAGACTGGCTTTCTTCTTGTGGAGTCATTTTCACTAATTTATAGCCACAACTTAAAATTAGGTTAGACCAGACTATCTGGTCAAAGCAAAAAGTGAAATTAATCAAAACTATCTTGAAAGCAGAGTGTGACTCAACTTTTAATTGTTTTTAGATATCATCTTTCATTTCAAACAAATATGTTGTGAGTCTGCAGATGGCAGGTTTATTCTCCAAAACCAAATGGTAGGTTCACATTCACCTGGAAGAGGCACAAAATTGAAGGCAACTTCTAATATTGGCCATATGGCATCCTAAGCAAGATATTTCAGCATGACCTTCTCTACTTGTACCAAGTCAGCCCACAAATTTCTAGGATTTCCACTATGGATTAATAACAAGTAGAAAGCACTATGAAAATACTGACTGTCCATCTTGTCAAATAAAATGAATCCTCGGGCAGATACTAATCAAGGCATACCATTCATGAAAAGGCTGGTTTGAGGAGAGAGAAAGTGTACTGAAAAGAACCTAAAATGTGAGCAGTGAAACACCAGGGTGTCGTTATAGTGCTGTCACCAACTCAGCATGTCACTTCTGTAGGTATCTGCTTCTCCATCATTCAGAGGAAGAATCTAATAAATGAAGACGTTGATGGCATGCCATCTAAGACACTCAGCAGAACCCTTCAAATTGGTAGGTGCATAATAATTACTCCCCTTGTTCCTGGAGCAGGGGCTAGAGTAACAATTTAGGATACACATGTCTTCTTGAACTAGTCTCAACCTCTGTGCTTTCAACTCGTTTCTCCCTCCCCCACCAAATGTAGATTTCTTGAGGATAGGAATATAGAAACTATCTTACAATTTTGGGGAGAGGGATGAATATAAAGACTCTTAGGAAGTATCCATTGGAATGAATCAGGGCACTAGGAAATCAGAGGTTTCAGTGGCCCCTTGTTGTTTTTGCATAATTAATCTCTCACAGAGTAGGTAGGTTTCACTTCTAAGGGACACCTAGCTTCCGTCCTCTGCTCATTCTTTCTGCTGATCTTGGGCTAGAGAGGGAGACACTGACACACACAAGGCCTGTGTCTAGTGCTTCCCTCTGCTTATTAAACTGACTAGTTGACACACAGAGTTTCATTACAAACAAGAGTCAAAGAAATAGGCTCGTCATTAATCATTTAGGGCCAATACAAGAAATAAGTATTGTGGGGGGAGAGGGGGCCGGAGGTGGATAAGTTGCTCCATAGAGTTAAATTTAAGAAGGAGCAGACAAGTCATATTAACTAATGGTTAAAGTGGATTCTCTAGAACCAGAATACCTGGGTTTGAACACCAGCTCTGCCACTAATTCTGGGATGTTGGGCAAATTATTTGACTTCTTCATACTTCAGCTTTCTCATATGTAAAATGATGACAAACATAGTACCCACCTAACAAGATCCTTGTGAAAATTAAATAAATTAACATATGAAAAGCGTATATTTAGTCACCCTTACTATACTGTGAATTCCTACATATTGGCAGGGCCGGTCTCCAGGCAAGCAACCTGGGTAGCTGAGCAGGGCGCTGACCTTTGTTGGGCCTTGTGCTTTGTTTAATGTTCTGCTATTGCTGTCTTGATGTTCTTAATAATTTTTTAATAAAGTCTTGCAGTTTCAGTTTATGCTGTATCCCGCAAATTATGTAGCCAGCCCTGAGTATTAGCTCTTATAGTATAACATTTTTTCAACTGTATCAGAGTTACCTGTTTGCCGAGTTGATCCCCACTATACTGTTAATCCTTTACGGTAGAAAATAAGTTGTGTTCCTTCTATACAGTCACAAAAGAATTCCTCCTTGATGAGTGACCACAGTGTAACACGTAGTTTCTGAATTCCAGAAACTTATAGAGCAAAACCCCATGAAAACTCGAATCGAGAAATGGCTCAGTTGTGATTGGTCCCCATCCTCCACCTAGTCCCCATTCTCAATGGGGGCAGATACAAATTCTAATCTTCCCGGGGAGACCGCAAGAAACACAGGGAAATAAGTGACCTATCTCAGGATATAGAGAAGGCATGTGGAGAGGGAGAGAGAGGGGGGAGTTTCTCTGTCCCAGTCTTTTCCTGCACCAAGGAACCAGAAGATTTCTGAAGTCACTACCAGGGTGCTAGAAGTCTTAGTCAATAACAGGACTCCAAATTCTTCCCACGGATATTTCAGCTAAGTCAGATAACTGCCACCAGATGGCGCTAAAATACAGCAAAGGTTGGACCTACTTGTCTCATTCAACACAGAACTCAAGGTCTTCCAGAATTCAAGGTCACATGGCTGTGCATCTTGCCTTTCATTTCATTCATCTCACAAATTTATTTTTGGAGCCAGGTTGTGTTTGGTGGGGATTTTGTAGCTGTAAAAAAATAAAATCTTTACACAGTAATTGATTAAAGATAAGTAACAATCGAATGAGCTTCTTCAAATGTGAGCCATGAATCCTATGAGACATACACGTTTTTAATCTTAAAGGGTAACATACTATATTCGCTTGCTTGAAGATTCATGTTGCCAAATAATATAGTAAACGCCTAGATAATTCTTACAGGACAAGAAGCTATTTAATTGTGTTTAACCCATATATTTTCAAGCTATGTCTACTAACATTTCCATTTTGGTTTCTGTAGAAAATATCTACAAGAATGCTAAAATAGCTATCAAAAGATTTAAGGGTTCAGAAACAGGAAAATCTGTATGACCTGGAGAGTAAGAAAAATACTCAAGATCTAGCATCTCATATCTCAGGTATCCCTTCAAATCCTCTATGGAAACAGAGGCATTTTGTCATATTCATTGAAACATCCAATTTAACAACACACTCAAAAGATGGCAATTTTACTGACTATTTTGTGGGGATAACATTCTTATCACATACTACACAGCAAAAACATAATTAAAATCCCTCATTAAATATTTCTATTTTTCGTTCTTTCCCAACCCAGCAACTTGATTTCTTCTCTTCTTCTTCCCACACAAAGCTCCCAAGAAACACCCACAATTGTGTTGAACATTTCAGTGTCTTCCTCAGTGTGCTTACCCCATTCTAAAAGATAATAGGTTACTACTTACCTACATATTGTCAGGCATTGTTTCTAAATGCTTTACAAACATTAATTCATCTAAAATATTGGCTTACAAATCCATTCTTCAACTCCAGAAGGGAGTCACTAGGTCTTCTCATGCCTGCCTCTTTCTATCATGCAGAGTCTAAATTGGGAATCTCTACAGGGTTCTGTGGGAAAAGTCAGTCACAGCCCCCTTTACTCATGTTCCAGGCTGCATCTTCCTAAATTCTGCTTCATTGGTCAATGCTCGCCCTTGGGTCTTTAGTCAACCCCAAATCTCTCATAGCTTAGCACTGGAGTGCCCAGGCGATCAGCCCTTGGACCAGATTTCTTCTCCATTTAGTCTTACCTTCTTGGCATTCATTTATTTGGCTTTAAAAAATACCTATATGCTGATGACTTCCAATTTATATCAAGAATAAACCTCTCCTCTGACCCCAGCCTCTTTCAATTTCCTCCCCAACGTCTCCAGTTAGATGAGTGATAGATATTTCTAATTTAATGGATCCAAAGCTGAGTTCTTGACCTTCTCCCAGACCTGTGCCTCTCACAGTCCTCTCTATCCAGCAGTGGCGACTCGAGCTCATCAGTTTATCCAGCCAAAAATCTGGGAGCCATCCTTGACGCCTCTCTTTCTCTCACATCCCTTATCTGGTCCATCAAGAAATCCTACCGGCTCTACGCTCAAAATATATCCAGAATCCAACCACTTTATCCAAACTCAAACCCGTGATCTTAGTCCACCTACTACCATCTCTCACCTGGATTATTTTGATAACTTTCTAACTGCTCTTCATCACCCTTGTCCCCCTTCAGTCTATTCTCAAGACAGCATCCAAAGTGATGTTTCTAAAACATAAGTCTTACATCATTCGTTACTCAAAACAAAAACCAAGCCCCCAGTATCTCTCTGACTGTATCTCCCATGACTCTTGCTCATGCCACACTGGCTTCCTTTTGCTCCTTCAAACAGATGGAGCAAACTTCCATCTCAGGACCTTGGCACTGACTGCTCCCTCTGCCTGGAATATTCTTCCTATGCTCACCCTCCATCCTTCTTCAGATCTTTTCTCAAATCTGAGCTTCTCAGTGAGGCTTGACCACTCCAACATCCCCCATCTCTCATACCTGCTCCGTTTTGTCCATAGCACCCATCCCTTTTACGCCATGATTCAGTTTACTGATTCTCTATGTTTATTGCTGACCGCTGTCCACCTGAATGCAAGCTCTTCAAGAGATTTTTGTTCACCAAGAGACTTTTGAATTTGTATCAATAAATCTAGAAATATTGGTTTTTCCATTTTCTATTGTTTCATTGCCATCTTCGTGGAGTCTTGAGAGGGAGCAGAGATGGACATTTGAGCCAAACACTTTGAACCAGCCATGGCATAGTCGCTTACATGGTAATTTGCTTTTCATTAGGGAAAAAAAAATTCTCTAAGAAATTGACTCTTTAAAACTCAGGTTTACTAACTGCCTTTCTATCTTTCTTTCTTCTAGACAAATTAACCAATCATGCACATGTCAGAGAATATCTCCCAGGTTTTCTACATAACCCAGAGCTCACATTTTGGTTACTTTCATCACTGCTCTGAGTGTTTAATTTAGCAGCATCAAATGTGTGATTATATACTACATTTACAATATTATGACAGTTTAAATCATGTGAGAGTTTATGACAGTTTAAATCATGTACTTTAAATTCCCTATGTTGAAGAGAAATAGGGTTTGTTTCTGAAATTTTCAAAGACTGGAAAGTTGATTTCTGAATCAATGTGCAAGAGTCATTGACCAACACAGTCCTTGTTGGGGTCTGAACTGTGAAAGTCAACCAGTGGCCATGAGGATGAATGATAAAACACACAATTTGTTCTTGGATAGACGCAGTGAGTGTGTTAATTAAGCCCAATTGTGCAAGCATTCAATACATTGCAGATGACAAAGTGCCCAAATTAAAACTATCTCAAGCAAAATAATAAAATAGTTTTGCATATTCAAAAGTCAATTTCTCTGAAGAACCATTAAACTAATGGAAACAGTACTTTTACATTAAAGAACAATATGCCTGAGGTTTTGTGCATATGTCTTTCAAATAAGTTCTACCCCAAAAACCTTATGGAATAAAATGAGAAAAACAATGAAATAACATAATGGATAATATTATGAATTATATGCGCAGTGCAATGCTGTTACACAATCAATACGTTTAAGTTGTTCGTTCACCAAACCAATTACGAGAGAAAGCAATTAAGGGGATAGAGTGGAGGAAAGCATATTTTCAGATCAGATTTGAAAATAACAAGTTGACGAAATGTCCTTAGAGCCTACCTGGTGTCAATTCGGAAATCCCTCTGGATCTACAGGTGGACATATGAATGGCAGAGTCCTTATATGCTCAGAAAATAAATGTAGGAACATTCAGATCTCTGTAGGTTAAGAAAACATTTGCCAGAATATCTGACCTAAAGAGTGTAGTAAACCTCAACTTTGTTTCAAATTCCTTATTTTCCTTCCTTTTTCTCAGTGGTTTTTTCCTAATAGATTTTTCTTTCGGTTTCCCTATTGTGTAACATTTCTACTATCTCAATCTCTTGTTTTCTGAGCTCCTCTCCTTTTGTCTTTTTTCCCCCATTGTTTTGCCTTTTCCATTTTAAATCCTTTCTTCAAGTTGTCATAGCATAGCATCAAATGAAAATTTGCAAAATTCTTCTACATTTTAATACTGGTTCTTAAAAGTTTATTTCTTAACAAAATTGTATCAAATGATGTCAGTTTTGTATCAGTCAATTTACTTATTTTTAACTGAGTCTTTGCAAGGATGACCCTACATACAGAGGAAATAACTCTATATCATGGATTTCCTTTGCACTGCCTGCCTGTCAGTGGTCAACAGTCTGAAAAACTGTATAACCCACAAATTATATTGTTTAAAATCTCAAGGTTTCAGATGAGTAAGCAGTATTAACATTACTGGTAAACAACTCCCATGAATTTTCCAGCTTATATGCTTTTCTTCTGATTACATATTGGAGACCTGTTAATTCTTCAAAGAGAGAACCTTAATAAGACAATGGGGGCATAATAGAAAAGTGATTTGATAAAGTTTAGGCTTACAAAAAAATTAATAACAGTAATGAAAAATTTACATTCAATGTTTCTAAGTCCATGGTATGAAAACTTCTGTGTTGCTTCCAAAAGGGTTTCCACAGGCTTAAAAAAAAAAAAAAGATCTTGGATCTTAGAAAATTTAACCAGACAAATTTTCACATTACGAGTCTTAAAACTAGAAACCATATTATTAACTGTGAAACTATGTAATTAGCTTCTTTATGAGCCTTCAATTTTTTGCTAGATAAAATTAAAACTGCCACCCAAAATTGAGGCCATTATGAACATGACAGGTCATTTGTTGAGAAAAAGGTTATGTAGAAATAGCATCTGATAATTTGTTGGAAATATTAGCATATAGATGGCTATTGAATGTGTCAAGTATTATAGGAATTCTAATCAAAAAATTTTGCAATGTAACTCAAATGTGGTTCTATTCTAAGTATAGTTAGGTTCTTAGTCCTAATGGCAAGCACAAGCTACATCAAACATATTCACCTGAACACAAGTTGATGAGTAATTCACAATTGTGCTATTTTTTAAAAAATAAAAGGTACATAGACAACATCTACAGCAAGAAAGAATGGAAAAATATCTATGCACTTTGCAAAAATTAAATAAACATCCTTTCAAGAACACTAGCAGCTTGTCTTTAACTTTCTTGATTGATCTAGTGTTTTCTATCAATAAAAGGGCTATGCGTTATCAGTCTGGCCCACTGTGTCTCTATCTGTCCTGGTAAACCAGACCACAAGCATCCTTCAGCTTTCTAAATGAACACAGTACATGGCAGAACACACAGAAAGACAAATATAACTGTACGTCCATATTCAAAGTACTGAACAACTCTGAAATTTATATATCCTGCCATTTTTCTTTAAAATGTCCAGCTTCATTTATCTCCACTGGTCCTTCTGGCAGAAACCTGACAATAGTGGTTACATTAATCACAGCACCCTACTTAGACGGGCAACAGCTATTCATTCGAGCAAAAGTTTTAAAGATCTATGTTGATTTGCAAACTGGCACCTGTACACGGAGGGTGAGGAGAGACCGAAGAAAGAAGCAGACCACCCCAGATTGGTAAGTGGCAGGTTTAGGAAGCAAGAGAACTTACATACAAGGCTTGTCTTGGGCAGCGACAAGACGAGTAGATCTCTGCACCCACCCCCCAGAATCTTAAAAGTTTATATAGAGGCCTTAATGGATTTCGGTCACCTGTACCCTCCAGCTGGTCTCAACAACACAGCACTCTCTCAAGGCTCCTCCGTGGGGCAGCTTCTAGAGTGGGAAGTCGCGCTCACCGGTACACTTGTGGTCACATCCTCTGCTGACCTCCTGCAACAGTCTGTGACGGATCTAACTCCAAGGATATAAACACAACGTTAACAATGAAATAGTAACACTTCCAGAAGTACTGGAAAAGTTAAGCCTATTTAGAGATTCTCGAATGACTAACTCAAGAAATTTGCTCGGAAGGTACTAGCATAAAAGTTTTAGTTTACAAACATGGTATAAATTTTCAGCCGTAGAATTCCTGCAATGAAGAGGAGCAATGTGGCCTGTTTTATAGGTCCTCCTATAAACGATTTGGATTAAACTATTGACTCCTGACATTTTAGTTTCAATTACTCAACACCCCAAGTGAAAGTACAATTAAATGAAATGCCTGCAGCTGAAATGCGTCTTAACTCATATTGTGACAGTTTCAAGTTTGCTTTATTGATCTCCATCTCTTTAGCATTTATATGCAATTGTAAAATGAATTTTAAAATTGTAAAATAATTAAAGGCACACGTGACAGACTGATTGTTGCCCTCTCCCGAAGTCTGTTTTCCCCTTTTTCCATGATAATAACATTTCAACTAGGCACATAACCGCCCAGGTGAAAACCACATTTCCTGGTCTCCCTTGGAGATGTGACTGGCCATGTGTCTAGGTTCTTACCAAAGGACTCTTCAAAAAAGACAAATGTGCACCCCAGATCACTTGTTTTTAAAGAAAGATGGCTTCCCCTGCTCTTCCTCTCTTTCTTTTTCCCTTTCCTTCCAGCTAGAAATGGCTGCAACAACTTTGAGGCCCCCATTTTGGGGACGGAAGAGCAGCTTTGTCAGTCTGAGGCCTGGGCTCACTTCAAGGAGCAGACCCATCTGCCCCCTTGGACTGCTAACTGGAGAAGGGCGAACATGCTGTCTGGTTGGGCCCCTCCACTTTAGGGTCTCTCTTATCACAGCTTAGCCCATACCCTAACCATCTAGGTCATCCATTTATATGATTCATTTTTAAAATTATTATAAAAGCTTAAATTATGAGTATTGGAAAAATACACTGTTCTCTACTCTTTGTTGCAAATTCATTTGTGAGACTGCGCATTTATATTCTGCTATTATTTACCATTATTGTACTGCTTTCTCAACAAGGATATTTCAGATTTCAAAATTATGAGACTTTCATTTCAGGTAGCAAAATAAATTGATTATGTTTAAAAGCAAAAGATTATTCCTGAATCTGTGGCTGAAAGAGTTTTATTTTCTCATTTCTAATCTTCAGTTAGATCATAGCATGATAAACAGACAAATAATCTGGCATGAATTATGCATAAGGAAAAAAGAAGAAAGAAAAGGCGAGAAACAATTGCCCTTTCGGTGTAAAAAGTGTTAGTAAGTGTTGCTGAGCTGATGAAGCACTTTGGTGTAAAGCCCTTGAGCCTTACTTGATGCCTGACATCAAATGCATCATCTCAAGACGAGAAAAACAAGATATCTGGTGTCAAAGGTAAGGAACCCCTGGAGCTCCCCAGGGGACCACTGCTTTGCCTTGTGAGTGACAGCCCAATCTCACCAACCCTAAGCCGTCTTATTCTGCGACTGTTGGAAGACCTTAAACTAATTCTAAAAAGCTAAATTCAAAAAAAGGGAGTATTATTTCTTTTAAAGGGAGAAGGCACACGTGTGTGTGCTTTTTTTAAATAAGAAACTACCGTAGGTATGCAAATAAGATATGGTAAAAAAATGTAGAATAAACTCTAATTTTTACATGAAATTCTCTGCAGAGGTTGTGCCCACGTTCTTTCTGTAGCCACAATTTATTAAATTTCAGGGACATTCTGAAGCTGTTACCACCAACGACCTGCACAATTACATACTGAGACTGGAACTCCATTCGAGGAAATTGCTTTGGCCACTTGCATACTTGGGAAAAGTACAAATCCTTTCTAATCTCAGTATGGGGAGAGGAAGGTTGTTTTGATGTTGAAATTTATAAAGCAGTTAGTATAAATCTTGGCATACAGTGTACACTCAGCACATCTTAGCTGATTATTTTTTTACATAATGTTGTATCATGTATTGTGTCCCGATCTTTATTCTTTTTCTTCGCAACAATGTTATCATGGGGATGTTTCCAAATCAATATATACAGATGTGTCTCATCCTTTTGGGTAGATCCATGCTAGGCTACCTACGTAGATTACTAATATTCATGTAATTGGATTGACATTCAGGTAGTTTCCAATATTTTGACATTATAGATAATGTGTATGTGTTTGTATATGTGTGTATGATCTGTCTGTGTGAGCATATTTTGACATATGGTCGTAAATATATCAACAGCGATAAATTCCTAACAGGGCAACTGCTGGGTCAAACTCTTGTGCCTTTTTTATGGCACAGATATTGCAAAATTGCACTTCAAAAAGTTAGCAGAAATATCTAGTTAGCAGAAATATATGTCCCACCTATTTCCTTATTCTATTATCAAATTTGGGTATTAGCAAGCTCATTTTTCCCAAAAGACATGATAAATGGGTTTTGTTGCTTTAATTTGCATAGATTTATTATGAGTGAGCCTTACTTGGCATCTTTTTCTGTGAAATCACTGCATGTCTACTGCATTTTTATGTCTTTGTTCTTATTTTTCTTTGCAATTTTTTAAATTTTGTATAAGCTCATTTATCAATCTTTTCCTAATGTGTGAGTTTCGTGTCCTTCTCCAATTTTGTGGTTTTTTCCATTCCAAGATTATTTTATAAAGTAGTTCCTTTTACTTTCTTTTTATAAAAAAATTATTTTAAATACAGTTTATAGGCTTTGCATCACATACCAAATCCAGGAAAATAAACATAAAAATATAGCAAAAGAAGATTAAGACAACCTTTATTGCAACTTATTGTGACAATATTTGATGTTTTATTCTAAGGCTTCTTCCCTCACTTCATTTCACATAGGGCTTTTTTTTTTTTTAATTGCAGTTAACATTGGATTATAATATTATATAACTTTCAGGTGTACGTCGTAATATATTTCATAATTCTATATAGATTATATCATGTTCTCCCCCCAAAGACTAATTACAGTCAGTCACCGTACACATGTGCCTAATAACCCCTTTTGTCTCCCCTCTCCCCCCTTCCAGTCTGGTAACCACTAATCCAATCTGTGTTGCTATGTGTTTGTTTGTCATTGTATTTATCTTCCACTTATGAGTGAGATCGTGTGGTATTTGACTTTCTCCCTATGACTTAATTCACTTAGCATGACACCCTCAAGATCCATCCATGTTGTCACAAATGGCCAGATTTCATCATTTCTTATGGCTGAGTAGTAGTCCATCGTGTATAAATACCACATCTTCTTTATCCATTCGTCCCTTGATGGGCACCTAGCTTGCTTCCAAGTCTTGGCTTTTGTGAATAAGGCTGGGATGAACAGAGGGGTGCATCTATCTTTCTGCATTAGTGTTTTAAAGTTCTTTGGATAAACACCCAGCAGTAGAATAACTGGATCATATGGTAGATCTATTCCAAATTTTCTGAGGAAACTCCATACTTTTTTCATAGTGGCTGCATCAGTTTACACTTTCACCAACAGTGTAAGAAGGTTCCATTCTCTCCACATCCTCTCCAACACTTATTTCCTGTCTTGTTAATTATAGCCATTCTTATGGGAGTGAGGTGATACCTCATTGTAGTTTTGATTTGCATTCCCTGATAGCTAATGATGTTGAGCATCTTTTCATATGCCCGTCGGCCATCCATATATCTTCTTTGGAGAAATCTCTGTTCAGATCTTTGCCCATTTTTTAGTTGAGTTGTTGGTTTTTTTGTTATTGAGACATATGAGTTCTTTGTATATTTTGGATATTAACCCCTTATCTGATATATGGTTTGCAAATATCTTCTCCCAATTGTTAGGTTGTCTTTTCGTTTTGTTGATGGTTTCCTTTGCTGTGCAGAAGCTTTTTAGTTTGATGTAGTCCTGTTTGTTCATTTTTTCTTTTGTTTCCCTTGCCCAGTCAGACATGATACTTGAAAATATGCTGCTAAGACCCATGTCAAGGAGTGTGCTGCCTATGTTTTCTTCTAGAAGTTTCTTGGTTTCAGGTCTTACATTCAAATCTTTAATCCATCTTGAGTTGATTTTTGTGCATGGTGTAAAATAATGGTCTACTTTCATTCTTTTACATTTGGCTGTCCAGTTTTCCCAACAACTTTTATTGAAGAGACTCTCCTTTCTCCATTGTATGCTCTTGGCTCCCTTGTCGGAAATTACCTGTCCACATATGTGTGGGTTTGTTTCTGGGCTCTCAATCCTGTTCCGTTGATCTGTGTGTCTGTTTTTGTGCTAGTACAATGCTGTTTTGGTGATTATAGCTTTGTAGTATATTTTGAAATCAGTGAGTGTGATACCTCCAGCTTTGTTCTTTTTCCTCAGGATTCCTTTGACTATAAATTTTAGGATTCTTTGTTCTGTTTCTGTGAAAAATGTTGTTGGAACTTTGATAGGGATTGCATTGAATCTATAGATTGCCTTAGGATGTATGGACATTTTAACTATGTTAAGTCTTCCAATCCAAGAGCATGGAATATCTTTCCATTTCTTTGTGTCTTCTTCAATTTCTTTCAACAATGTTGTATAGTTTTTGGTGTACAGATCTTTCACTTCTTTGGTTAAGTTTATTCCTAGGTATTTTATTCTTTTTGTAGCAATAATAAATGGGATTGTATTCTTAATTTCTCTTTCTGCTACTTCATTGTTAGTGTATAGAAATGCAACTGATTTTTGTATGTTGATTTTGTATCCTGCAACCTGACTGTATTCATTTTATTATTTCTAAACGTTTTTTAGTGGATTCTTTAGGGTTTTCTATATATAAAATCATGTCATCTGCAAATAGTGACAGTTTCACTTCTTCTTTTTCAATTTGGATCCCTTTTATTTCTTTTTCTTGCCTGATTGCTCTGGCTAGGACTTGCAATACTATGTTAAATAAGAGTGGTGAAAGTGGGCATCCTTGCCTGGTTCCTATTCCTAGAGGGATAGCTTTCAGTTTTTCTCCATTGAGAATGATATTAGCTGTGTGTTTGGCATATATGGGCTTTATTATGTTGAGGTATTTTCCTTCTGTACCTGTTTTATTTAGAGTTTTTATCATAAATGGATGCTGTATCTTACCAAATGCTTTCTCTGCATCTATTGAGATGACCATGTGATTTTTATTCTTCATTTTGTTAATATGATGTATCATGTTGATTGATTTGCGGATGTTGAACCATCCCAGCAGCCCTGGAATAAACCCATTTGATCATGATGTATGACCTTTTAATGTATTGTTGTATTCTATTTGCTAGTATGTTGTTGAGGATTTTTGCATCAATGTTCATCAGTGACATTGGCCTGTAATTTTCTTTTTCTGTGTTGTTCTTGTCTGGTTTTGGTATCAGGATAATCTTGGCTTCATCGAATGAGTTAGGAAGCTTCTCCTCCTCTTCAATTTTTGGGAACAGTTTGAGAAGGCTAGGTCTTAAGTCTTCTTTGAATGTTTGGTAGAATTCACCAGGGAAGCCATCTGGTCCTGGACTTTATTTTTTGGGAGGTTTTTGATAACAGTTTCCATCTCCTTACTGGTGATTCATCTATTCAAATTCTCTACTTCTTCTTGATCCTGTTTTGGAAAGTTGTGTGATTCCAAGAATTTATCCAGTTCTTCTAGATTATCCAATTTATTGACATATGGCCTTTCATAGTATTCTCTTATAATCTTTTGTATTTATGAGATGTCTGTTGTAATTTCTCCCCCTTTCATTTCGGATTTTATTTATTTGAGCCTTCTCTCTTTCTTTCTTGATGAGTCTAGCTAAAGGTTTGTCAATTTTGTTTATCTTTTCAAAGAACCACCTTTTGGTTTCATTGATTTTTTCTATTGTTTTTGTAGTCTCTATTTCATTATTTCTGCTCGATTTTTATTATTTCCTTCCTTCTACTGATTTTGGGCTTTGTTTGTTCTTCTTTTTCCAGTTCTTTTTGGTGTACTGTTAGGTTGTTTATTTGGGATTTTTCTTGTTTGTTGAGGTAGGCCTGAATTGCTATAAACTTCCCTCTTAGAACGGCTTTTGCTGTATCCCATAGATTTTGGCATGTCATATTTCCATTTTCATTTGTCTTCAGGTATCTTTTGATTTCTCCTTTGACTTCTTCATTGACCCAATCATTCAGTAGCATTTTGTTTAATCTCCACATTTTTGTGGCTTTTCTGATTTTCTTCCTGTAGTCGATTTCTAGTTTCATACCTATGTGGTCAGAAAAGATGCTTGGTATTATTTTGGCCTTCTTATATTTATGAAGACTTGTTTTGTGTCCTAATATGTGATCGATCCTGGAGAATGTTCCATGTGCATTTGAAACGAATGTGTATTCTAGGTTTTTGGATGGAATGTTCTATATACATCTACTAAGTCCATCTGGTCCAATGTTTCATTTAAGGCCAATGTTTCCTTCTTCATCTTCTTGATCTTGATCTGTTTGGATGATCTATCCATTGGTGTAAGTGGAGCGTTAAAGTCCTCTACTATCATTGTGTTACTGTCTATTTCTCCTTTTATGTCTGTTAATAATTGTTTTATATATTTAGGTGCTCCTATGTTGGGTGCATAGATATTTACAAGTGTTATATCCTCTTGTTGGATTGCTCCCTTTATCATTATGTAGTGCCCTTCTTTGTCTTTTGTTACAGCTTTTGTTTTAAAGTCTATTTTGTCTGATATAAGTATTGCTACCTCCGCTTTCTTTTCTTTGCCATTTGCGTAGTGTATCTTTTTCTATCCTTTCACTTTCAGTTCGAGAGTGTCTTTAGGTCTGAAGCATGCCTCTTGTATGCAGCATATATATGTGTCTTGTTTTTTTATCCAATCAGCCACCCTATGTCTTTTGATTGGAACATTTAGTCCATTGACATTTAAAATAGCTATTGATGAAAATGTATTTATTGTCATTTTGTTACTTTTTTTCTGGCTGTTTTAGTAGTTCTTCTCTGTACCTTTCGTCTTCTCTTGCTCTCTTCCCTTGTGGTTTGATGGCTTTCTTTAGTAATGTGTTTGATTTGTTTCTTCTTAGTTATTTGTTTACTCACTGTAGGTTTCTGGTTTGTGATTACCATGAGGTTACTATATAATATTCTATGTGTATAGCAATCTATATTGAGTTGATAATCTCTTTAGCTTGACCTCTTTCTAAAAGTTCTATACTTTTCCTCCTCTCCTCCCACATTTTATGTTTTTGAAATCGTATCTAATCTCTTGTTTTGTGTGTGTCTATCCGTTACCTTCTTATCATTGAAATAGGTAATTTTAGTACTTCTGTCTTTATAATATCTTCGTAGGTGGTTAATCTGCTACTTTTACTATATTTTTGCCTTTACCAGTGATTTTATTGCATGGGTTCTTTTTCTGATGATTTTCTTATCCTTATTTGTGGTCTTCTCTTTCCCACTTAAATAAGTTCCTTCAGCATTTCTTGTAGAACTGGTTTCTTGGTGATAAACTCCTTTAATTTTTGCTTGTCTGGGAAGCTCTTTATCTCTCCTTCCATTCTGAATGATAACCTTGCTGGATAGAGTATACTTGGCTGTAGGTTTTTTCCTTTCAGCACTTTAAATATGTCATTCCAGTCTCTTCTAGCCTGTAGGCTCTAGGCAGAGAAGTCCACCAATAGCCCTAAGGGGTTTCCTTTGTATGTCACTTGTTGCCTTTCTCTTGCCACTTTTAGGATTCTCTCCTTGTCTTTTAATGTTGGGCATTTTAATTATAATGTGTCTCGATGTGGGCCTGTTGATGTTCGTCTTGTTTGGTGCTCTCTGTGCTTCCTATACTTGGACGTCTGTTTCCTTCCATAGGTTAAGAAAGTTTTCAGCTATTATTTCTTCAAATACATTCTCTGCTCCTTTGTCTCCCTCTTCTCCTTCTGGGATACCTATAGTACAAATGTTAGTGTGCTTGATGTTGTCCCACAGTTCCCTTAGACTGTTCTCATTCTGTCTAATTCCTTTTTCTTTTATCTGTTCAGCTTGGGTGATTTCCTCTAGTCTTTCTTCCAGTTCACTGATCAATTCTTCTGTATCATCCACTCTGCTATTGAGTCCCTCTAGTGAATTTTTCATTTCCCATATTGTATTCTTCATTTCTGATTGGTTCTTTTTTATATTTTCCAGTTCTTTGTTGACATTCTCACTGTGTTCACCCAGTCTTCTCCCAATATCAGTGAGCATCCTTATGACATTTTGTTTGAACTCTTTGTCAGGTAGTTGCTTATTTCTGTTTCATTTACTTCTTTTTCTGGTCTTTTGTCCTGTTCTCTTATTTGGAATGTATTCCTTTGCCTCCTCACTAAGCCTCTTTTTCTGTGCTTATATCTATGTGATAGGTGAGTCAGCTACGTCTTGTGATCTTGGAGAAGTGGTCTTGTGTAAGAGATACCTTTTGAGGCCCAGCAGTGTGCTTCCCTCTCATCACCAGTCCAAATGATCCAGGAATGACCCTTGTGTGGGCTACTTTTGTCCTTCTGCTATGTCAGGGTTGCTCTTACTGCAGGTACCCAAGGAGCCTAATCTGTTCCTCCCTGGCCAGCTGTTTGTAAATCAGGTTTGGGGAGCCCCAACACATTGCCCACAAGGTCTAATAGCACATTCCTGTTGCAGTTTTCCTGATTTGAGTAGGTACCTAGTGTAGCTGGTTGCTAGGCTTAAGGTCTTACAGTTGCTGTAGGCCTAAGGCCTGCAAGGCTATTGTCAGCTCTCTTATGATTGCAGCTGAGTGGGGCTGGCTCTAGGCATGGGAGCACCCAATTGTTTCAGGCTTTGGAAGGTGGGGCCAATCCTCTTTGTGGCTGTTTGTGAATCACAGGTCTTCTTCCACTGAGAAGCCCCATCCCCAACAGGTCCACACACACCATCAACACAGTCCTGGCCAGTGCACACTTTCTGATCTCCTGGAGCATACCCAGTGGCCCCATGGCAAAGACCCCCACCTCTCCACCAACACCCCCCACAGTTCACCTGGTCCTCACACAGACCCTGCACCACAGAGGTGGACACACTAGCCTGCCTGTAGAGGATCAAGGCACCCAGTCTATGCAGGCCGACAAGTAGCCTGAGGTCTTGCTGTTGGGTAGGGCCGGACCCTAGGGTGGGCTTCCTTCCCTGGCAGAACTGGATTAAATCTGCACTCTAGTGTATATAGCAGATCCCTGTGCTGTCAAGCTAGGGGAAGAACTTCAATGGTGTCTGCCAGCATCTGTGTCAGCACACCTGTACTAGGTCACAACAATGGCTGCCACCAATGTCTCAGTCTCTGGAGAGGTTTCACCTCTCACTGAGATGCACCCACAGCCTACCAGCTGAGTCTCTTTTCACCAAAGGACTGTGCAGCCTTCTTTTTGGTGATTTTAGGTTGCTGTCTGAGACAGGTAAATTTGTGCAGGGGCCCTTTAAGAGCCCTTTAAGTTTTTTCAGCTTTCAACCAATAGCTTTTCTGGGAGTATTCCCCATTGCAATTAATAGCCAGTGAAGCCAAATAGTAGGACAACTGTCTCAGTTGTGCTGAGTCTGAAGTATGCTTATAGCAGTAACAGGACCCCGCTCAGGTCCTCACTCCTTCAGGGAGGGCTGTGTACCTTAGGGTGGCTCCTACACAGCTGGCTGTGAAACTCCACTGCTCATGAAGGTGGGCTGTTTCTCTCCAGAAGGAATTTCTATCTCTTCTGCCTCAGTCAGGACTGTCCCTTGTTGTGGGCCTTCTTTTTGTCCAGTTTTCAGTTTTCTCTCCAGTGTAATTTTTCCAAGAATGGTTGTAACCTGGTTGTGTTTGTGGGAAGAGGTGAGTTCAGAGTCTGCCTACACCACCATCTTGATGAGATCTCTGTTCCTATTACTTTCTAATATATAGTTATACGTTTATTACTTTTTGGAATGTCCTTTGATTAGATATTTTGGTTATACTTTCATATCTAGAAACTTCAGAAATATGATTCCCATATTATATCATTGATACACATTCTAAATGTACAACTAGATATGGACAAATACACATATCTCTGACTGCAGTCATAAAAAAGATTTTACTAGTCAGACAAATGTTATTAAAATTATCTTCTGAGTCTCATCTAGATATCTTAATATCTTTTAAAGCTACAAATTACTCTATATAAATAATTTGAATTACAGATTCTATTAGACAAATGAAAATTTAGTTTCTTGCATTTTTTCAAAAAAACTTCTGACCACGGGCCTTAATTATCTAAAATGTCGCACATGAAGTTTCCCAAATCAAACAGAGTTAAGTGATGCTTAAACTTTCCTACAGGCCTTTATTCTTCAATCTTAAGTAAATGATGATCAGTGCAAACTCAGGCAAGATAGCTTAGTTTATGACAGGAGACAGATGCTCGAGCCCACAGAAATTAAAATCAAATGCTTCACACAGCTAAAATTTTATGGCCACCCTTATTATTTATATTTCCCCAAAGTAACAATAAAACTGCTGTTTCAGAAATCTATGGAAAGATGTAAATAGTTTATTCGTATAAATTACTATAACATCCATTAATGCAGCACAAATACAATATAAAATATCCATTAATTCACAGGAAAAAGTATAGGCCAAGTTCTTATTTTGTTTCTACTACATAATACAGGAATGTGTAAAAAATATATTCATATATGCAGATTTATACATGAAAGCGAATTTATGCAACTAGGGTAGGGTGACTTTTTTATTCAATACGAGGGTCTGCTATTCAGAGAGACCCATCCATAATGGGAGCTTTAGGCATCCCCTGAAACTTCATATAGTGGCTAAACATATTCTCTAGAGAATTTACCTGAACTTGGAAACTCCAAAAACAACCATATTCATGTCATTGTTATGCTGTTTCAAGAAGATTTTCTGTCCAGTAACATAAAATAAACAGACCTCTAAACTCTCATTTATCTTGCATATTCTTTCCCTGCTTTCTCTCCTACTCTCCCTGGTGAATAGACACATTCATTTGTTCAGAAGTACATAACAATCTGAGCCCCAGCTACTACGTACATTGCAAAGACCCAGAGGCTTGATGCTGTGATTGTGAATTTCTCACTGTGGTTGTGTCTCAAGCAGATGCTGGCCTCACGGCTATCTACAGCCATTAGGAACACAGAGAGAAATATGGCAGCCAATGGCTATGGGGAAAAACCTCATGATCAGCCAGCTGTTGTGCTTGGATGTTGCTGAAATATGAGAATGGGAAGGACAATACGAGAATCCCAAAACATTTAACCACAGCATAAATTCTTGTGATGGGAAGATTTTCTGTTTGAATCCGTTGGGGGAAGGTCTTACCAGGTACACAGACAGGGCAGGATGGACTATCTTGAAAATTATAGGAACTGATATTTCTAGGGCCTTGTAGATTGGTGGAGACATGCCAAATTAGCCAAATCTTCCAATTGCACTCTAAATTGCTGCACATGTGGAAAGCTTACCAGAATATTAAGTTAGATAATGTTAAATATATTGTGCATTGTGTGTGATTCATCTTACTAATATTATATTTTTTATTGTTTTAATTGGTGCTTTTTCCTATTGATTAACATATTCTGATAATTGAATTGCTGAAGAAGGGGAATATTTCATTGTCCAGCTTATTTTTAAACTGTAAGAAATGATATAATGTGTCTAAATTTAGAATATATCAGCCTTCCCAGATTGAAAGCTCCAAATACGTGGAAAGTATTCACGTTTTGACAACTCTCTAGTTTAGGCGATATCTACAATAACATCAAATTTCAATTCAATTCATAATTTAGCAACTATTTCATTGAATTTTCAGGATTGTTTTGTCAACTTGTACAAACCATTTTGAGGAATATGGCAAATGTTAACTTTCAATAATTTGTAAAATGTAAAATGCTGATGTATCTTTTCTTTTTTAATCCATATAGATAAATCATTTATTCCATAATATCTTTTAAAAAAAGATATTGAAATTGCCTAAGTAACTCATCAATTCAACATTGGTTAACAAAATAAGTATTAATTTGGTTAACCATCTGGTCATTTAGAGAATGCCTGCTGTGACTGGATGACTAAAATGTGGCTGCACTAACAGATCGAGTTCATCAAAGTAGTAAAACTAATTGGGAATTAAAGGACAAAGCCTAAAGTCATGGATAATTTGCAATAACATAGTATAGCAGTTCTGTCACATTTTAAGAATCATTCATTTTCATAACAGGGTTGCTGGGGGGTTTTTATGGGTACTGTGGTAAAATTATTTTCTTACACAATTAATTTCCTATAACATTATAGTTAATCTTTTAATTTCTCACCCTAGTGCATCCTGTTGGTCAACTGTCTGCGTCATTTTTCATCAGTCATTTAATCGCACTGAGCCAAAGTTTTCTTTTACTCCTTGGGAGTTAGGGAGGTTGAGCTTAATTTTCTCTAAAATGCTTTTTAGCCATAAAATTTTGGTGTTCTCTTCCCTTTTTGGATCTATAAATGTTGGTCTATGATCTGTATTTGTGAAAATTTTGGCTTTGTTTTCCGCTCATGTCATGTTTTAGTTTTTAACATTATGCAGGTTTTATAAAGCAAATTAAGAAAACTTTAATCTTTTTCTATGATCTGTAATAATTTAAATACTACATTATGTATCTAACAATATAGAATTGTACTACACAATTTCCATCAAAGCTTTATTTTCACTCTTTGGAATATCGGACTCAATCTAGTGTGAAAACAACATCAGCGGCAACGTTGGCCAAGGACGCTCTACAAGCCTAAAATAAGCAATAAGTAGGAATAAATTCTTTTGCTTAGAAAATGTCCCTTCAGAATACAATTGCACATATATTTATACTACATTGGAAAGACTTGCCATCACTTTAAATGTGCCCAGTGGGAACTAAAAATAAGAACGTAACTGTGCTTCAAAGAAAACTTAATCCAAAAACAGCAAGTAAAGTAGAACCTTGAAAATAAATCTGAGATTAAAGCTATGTCCTCAAAATGTTAAAGATTCATATGAATTTCTAACATTGCTAAAGAAATCAGTCTAGTTATACTGTAAGCCCAACTATTGTTCATGCCAACTGTGCAGCTGAAAAGTCAGTTTCTGGGTCAAACTGAGCATTGAATGGATACTTTATCCCAAATTCAAGAATGACGATAGGCCTAAAAATGACAGAAAACAAAAATTCAGCTTTCAGAATTTATTTCTATTTTGTCTTGGACAATAGAAAAGTACTTACAAAATAAAAGCAGACGTATTCCTAAATTATTCGGTAGAAAAATTTGAAGTACACTTTAAATAAAATAAAAGCACTTATAAACATTCTTTTCCATTTATTGGAGGGAAATTTTACGAGATGTGAAGACATTTCTAAATATAAATGTTTTATGTCCTTGTCAGTGGCACTGTACTGTGCCCTGTCACATGATTGGTAGCAGACAGCGACACTTTATGAACACAGCTCACAGCTCATTCCAGCTCTATTGAAATACACCCCCGCCACAATCAAGTTGGGTCTCATTTCAAGAGTTGCTGTGATTTCCAGATTTCTGCATTCTGAGTGTCAGGCATTTCTGCATGACTATGAAGTAAAAGCTTCCCACTCTTATCTATCCTCCATACCCTCACAAATATTTTTTAGTGGCTGAAGAAAAGCATTTTGGAGCTATTTTTAATGACTAGCCTGGATTGAGCACTTACCATATATGCCAGGCCTGTACTAAGCAC
Source organism: Equus przewalskii (assembly GCF_037783145.1). Lineage (NCBI taxonomy): Eukaryota > Metazoa > Chordata > Mammalia > Perissodactyla > Equidae > Equus > Equus przewalskii. The sequence goes on from NC_091849.1 coordinate 56,643,126, forward strand.
TTTAACAAACATTATCTAAATTACTTCTCTCATTGTCCCCATGAGGTAGGTACTCAGTATCTCCACAGTATAGGTAGGGAAACTGAGGCTTGGGGTGGTTACTTAGTTTGCTCAAGGTCACACCACTAGTAAGAGTCAGAGCCTAGATAATATGCAGCAGTGAAATTTATTAAATTCCTAGAGGTCACTCCCTATTACTATTATTGATGATTTGTAGTTGGTGTTTAAAATCACCCACATTCATTTGTGCAATTAGCTATTCTATTAACTACACTTGTCTTTAGACTTGCTTCCAGTTAATTGGGTTGGTGCTTGCTAAAGGAGCTAAATTGATCTTACTATTTATAATTCCTCTCCTGTGCACTGTCATTTTTCTTGATATCTCAATTTCTATTTACTTTGCAAAAGAAAGGCTTCTAAAACGCAACCCTCTTATCCATCTAGGGAGAGTGCAGAAAGAACAAAGCCTGCATAAGCTATAGACAAGTAATCTATTCCAGGGTAAGAGTGAGTTACAAGACGAGAATAGAAGCATCATTTCACAGAGAAAACAGGATCTTCTCCTCATCGTCAGTGGGCATTGCTGAGTGGTATCCCCTCATGATGCAGCTCTGCAGTGATGAACATGTGCTCTTGGAGTCAGACTGCAGTGTCTGAATCCCAACTCCAACACTTTGTGCCTCCATTTGCTCAACCATAAAATGGTACAGCACCAACCCCATGGGGTTGTTTTGAGGATTAAATGAGTTAATAATACATAATACATAAATGTCTAGAACAACACTCAGAAACAAGTAAGCACTATAGAACGTTGCTATCAAATATCTACCACAGATATATTCAAATAACTTTCACAGCGTATTTAAAAGCAAGCATCAGTGTATTTAAAGTACCTGGTATTCTCAGGAGTGTTGCTGCCCATCCCTTTCTCCCTCCCCATTGGTAATAAACAGCTCACCAAACATGAGGACAACTGTTTATAAGTCAATGTCCACCATGTGGTGAGTATTTGGAGGGTCATTTGCTTAGCTTTACTGAGTTGACTATCAAAACAGTTCACAGACCCACTCACGGCTAGGAACTCCCATGTGAGTACCGCCTCAAACACCAACATGTCACAGCTGCTTTCCTGGGCACGGGCTGCTCCCAGGCTGAATGCTTAGTGGTTAAGAGCTCGGAATCTGATTGTGCTGAATTGACACCCTAGCCTGCCACCTAATCCCTGTGTGGTCTTCCACATGTTACTTGACCTCTCGCCTGCAGGCTGCCCAGAATGGTCCAATCTCAAACTAAAGTGAAACAAAGCTTCATTGTGAAGGGCCTGGCCTGTGGTGGAGTCTCTAAAAGTTAAAGTTATTGTTCTGATCACTGTTGCCTTTGTTACACTCATCTTTAACTACATTTCCTCACACTCCATGCTCCCTGCAGAGTCCTCCATTCTTGCCCAGTCTAAGAGGAAGGAGCTTAAACTAGCTGTAGGAGTTGGGGGATTAAAAAAAGATGCTGGAAAGATGAAGTGCAAAAACTACTTACTAATCCTTCTGTTTCTCCAATGCTTTCTCAGACTTAGGTTTTAAAAGCTACCCACGTTTTTCTTTTAACTCGTTAATTAACTTACCTTCCTCGTAGTTGGTTTCAGCCAAACAGAAGGAGAAAATGAGAGATTCTTTACTCGGCCCAGAGAATAGTTTAGGGTCACGTCCCTTTCCTAAGAGGCTTATGGTATGGGATGGGGGGAATATGAAAATAATTTCAAAAGGATGAAAGTTTAATTATAGACTATTATAAGTATCAGAAAAACATATGAATGACTTTCATATGAGCAAAAAGATTATTGAGTGTCTTTCAGTGGAATGCTGGGGGTTATCTGATTCTGTAAGAATCTGTGTCTTTCATTGTCCTTGACTGGGATATTCTACAGCTCTGTAGAGACCAAAGTTAGCCAGCAGAAAAGTAACTATGATGCAGATGTTCCTTGTCCACAGTAATGTAAATGATTCCTGTTTTGGGTATTACAAATGGATTTGTCCAGTAGCTATGTAAGTCTCCATAAATCCAATGTTCATTTGAAGTGGTTGTAACATCTTACTGGTTCACTCTTTAATTGATTAGTTAAATGAAATAGTTCACATGTGTTATATTTTATATTTGTATGAGAGACATAATCTTATCATTTTGAAAATTACCCTTTAATGAAAAGTGCAAAATCAAGACGGAGAATCAAATGATTAAATCTGCTGCAGTGAGAGAAGAGGTCAAGAAAGACTTGACAGAGCAACTTAGCATGAAGAATGTTACAAGAAATAGGAAAAAATTTCTCAAGGAAACAAGAATAAGGAAATTCTAGGCAGGGGCAATAGCAAGCATAAAGATTCATGAATGTGAAATAGCATTTATTCATTCAATGTGGGGTGAGATGGAAAAAAATTACAGTTCTTACTGTTGTGAACTTTATAGATAAGTAGAAGGCAAACAAGTAACAAGACAAGTATGATTCCGTGTAATAAAAAGAAGCCAAAAGTGACAAGGGTATGTGACAACACAGAGGAAGGGAAGCTCGGAAGGCTTTTTGAAGGAGTTACTCTTTGCGATGAATCATGACACATGAGTAGAAGTTATCTAGATGGAGAAGGAACAATGGACAGCTGAAGCAGAGGAAAAAGCCTGCGGGAGCACGAAATCCTGCCTTTCTCACAGACTAGAACTATTTTGAATCAGAGGATCCCAAATGTTAGCCCTTGACAAAGTTTTCAACAGCTAGGAGAAAAACATTAAAAACAAGTTCTGTAGCTCTTAATTTATGCCCATAACACCCTAGAAAAGGGTCAAGAGCAATCCACTGTCCAGAAGTATATCTTACTGTGAACTATGTCATACACGTAGTCCAAAGGATCTCTTTACTTATCCCACAAGTTAATATCCAGTCAACTCAGTGTCTGTCTCAGCATCCATCAATTCCCCCTCTCCTGCTATTCACTTCCACTTCCCCTCTCCCTTCCTTCGCCATCACCCCTCATGATCTTCTTGATCTTTCTTCTCCTCTGCTCTTCTCCCAGTTTTCCAGTTTCTTGCCAAATGCTTTATATTGGGTCCCTACGTCTGTCTCTGGAGGCAAGTTAGGACCTTCAAACCAGAGATCTAGAAGGTAAACAAATCTTTCTCTTGCCAATATCAGTTCCCTCTCCCGGATTAAGTCAATGCACTCTTACGTTAACAAAGTTTCCATCTTTAAAAAATTCCCCTTCTTTTCTGTCAAGGATCATATGGAAAAGGAAAGAAAATAGGAATAAAAAGGAGAGAAATTTCTCTTCTTCTACCGCACCTTCTGGGATTTTTTTTTCAAAAAATTATATTTATACAATTTAAAGTACCATGATTTATTCTGTATTAGTGAATTCATGGTTTTGGGGGGGTATTAAAATGCTCTTTCTTTTATGGAATATTAGTTATATAGTTACTAGTAATGTATTTTAATGTCTTTTTGACAAAATTAAAAGTTGCCAACCCCAAGTCAGTAGCCTAATTTTTTTTTAATTTCCTTAGGGAAATCCATAAATCAGAGAACTAAACTAGATAATGTTCGAGAGATCTTCCAACCAGATCAGATAGTCAAATCCTTCAGAGCCAGGACTATGATGCCAACTATTAGGGTTCTGGCCCCGTGTTCCTTCTACTGTTACAGGCTGGAAGATCTCAGGGAATCTGCAACACATTGCCTACAACTTAGAAAGCTTCAGTAATACGAGCAGTGTCATTTCTAGCACTGAGAAATAAGAGTTTAAGACGCATTTTGCTTTTATACTAAATTGGTATTCAAATTTTTAATCATAACAAACATATTGAACCTTTATAGCATTATATTCTCTGGACTCAAGGAACAAAAAGATAACTCAGGTGATTGTGTAATCTCATTTCAAGAACTCAAAGATAAGATGTCTAAGTTATTCATCTGCACTGGATCCTAAAACCGGGATAGGGTGCCTATAAAGGAGAACTTTCTGCTCCTCTTTAATAAAATAGCTTTCAAAACTGAGCCAGATGTTTCATGAGGGCAAAAACACTGTAGTCACCCTTCATGGGTGAAATATCATGTATTTCACAGGCGCCACACTCAAGCAATTTGAAACAACAAAAGTTGGCAGAATTGTTTAACCAGTGTACATAAATGAAAAACAAAGATGAATCCAGAAAGCATGAATTTTATAATAATTTTAATGGGAATTTACCAACGTATGTATGCTCACGTTGCAATTGCAGATTTTATTTGAATAATTGAAACATCAGCTGATAAACAATGAGCTGTTTTTTTCACTTTAGAAATCTTCAATTTCCAACAGAAGATGGTCAAAAAAAAGGAAACTAGTACTGTATCACCTCTATCAGATGAGACGTCTGAGAGTCCAGTGTAAGTACCATTAATTCATGAAGGAACTAAATAACCCGTCTGTCCTAATCGGAGCCCAGGTCATTTCTTATTGTTCCACAACGATATTTTTAAAAATTCTATTGGTGTTTAACTTTCACTTAGCACACTAACAACACACAGCATATTATATGGAGTGTTTTCCAGAAGATATTAACTGAATAAAGCAAAGTACAGAGTAGCATATGCTACTTTTTGTGTAGGAAAGAAAGGAAAATATAAAAATACACGTATATCTGCCTATCTTTACAAAAAGAAGCCCTGGGAGGGTAAATCAGGAAACTATGGCATTAGTTACCCACAAGCACAGGTTAGAAGGTTGGAGTAGGAAGTGACACTCTTTTGTAAATACTTTTGTACAGCCTTAACTTCTAGACTTCTACATCTTTAAAAATAATCAAATCAACAAGGATGAGAAATGGGTGGGTGAGGGGCACTAAAGTCAAAAGCAAAGAAACTGAAACTAAAACTGAAATCAATGAAGCCAACTGTGTTTCAAATAAATAAAAAAATTCTCAGGGAAGGATGGGGGGTGGATCTAAGTCAAGCGTTGTCCTTGAGGGGAGAGCAAGATATTTGTACGATCTTAAAGTGCCTCCCCACAGGTTACTTATTAGTTGTAAAGGAAAAAATAATCATACAGTTGAGAAAGTGCACCTTGACCAAAGGACCAGAATGAACATCACAAAGAAGCAGATGGACATAATGTGCCTTGGGATGTGACCTCACTTTTTTAGTATTTTGACCAGGAATGCATAACCAGAGTCTATTTATGAGGAGACACTAGTCAATCTCAAATTGTGAAATATTCTATTTTAAAATATAACAAGGAGATAGAGAGAACCATATTCTTCAAAAAATGTCGATATCATAAAAATCAAAGAAAGACTGAGAAGATAGCCTACATCGTAGACTAAAGAATTATGACAACTAAATTGAAAATCTGATATAAATCTAAATTCTGGGAAAAAAGTGCTATAAATGACATTATTGATCAATTAACAAAATAGAAATATAAACGGTAGGTTAGAAAAATATATCAATGTTGAATTTATTGAAAGAGATAACTATAATTTGGTTATGGAAGACAATGTCTTTATTCTTAGGAAATAAAACAAAAGTATCTAGAAGGAAAAGCCATGATCTATGGAACTTATTCTCAAATGATTCAGAAAAAAGTTAAATATAAATATTTGTGCTTACACACAGGAATATACATACACATAAGAATGGAAGCCACACATGCATCCAAGAGCACACACGCCCTGTCCCTAAGGTCACTAAGCCTGTTGTAGTTACTGCCACTGCTGACCAGCCAACCTGCCAGCATCAGAGACCTTGATTAGCCTCAGGATGGCACTGTCTTCAAGGAGGCCAGCCAGCCCCTCCATAGCAGGCTGATGTCAAAGCAAAAATTGCACTGGACGAAGTTAAACAGGTAAAAAAGACTTTATTCAAAACTATTGCAACAGGAGAGAGAGACCAGAAAGCATTCTAAACTCAAATCCCCTAAAACAAAAGGGGAGAATGTTCTTAAGCTCTGGGGTGAGCTAGAGGAAAAGTACTAGAGGACATTAGGGACAAGGTTGATCAGCGAGATGTGTTGTACATAGTGAGTCATTCTGGAGTTTCAAAGTTTTTTCTCTGTGACGAGGCCTCTGTGTTTGCCAATTGGTGCTCAGTGAAGTTAGGCTCTAGTTTTCTAAAGTAAAGGCTCTCAGAAAAGGGAGGTGATGGCCTGGAGTCAGGCAGAAGCTTGTCTGAAGTCGAGTCAAGCTGAGAGGAATAGTAAGGCTGGTTCAGTCACTGATTACATTAGACCCCCTCCTCCTGGAGGAGGCAGTGTTTCATCCTTTGTGGAATTGGTACCTGTTACAGATATGGGTTTGTCATCCCTGACCTCATTGCTTCCATCAGTCCCTCTAATCAAAGACTTAGAGAAAGCTTAATCTACTGACGTGGAAACCTGCACAAAATTGACTTAGACCTAGGAACCCATTTAGGGCAAAGAAGGTGAGAGAAATGACACATGATCATGGGATCCACTGCTCTCACCATATACTCCATCACCCAGAAGCAGGCAGCAAAATAGAACAGTGGAAAGACCTGTAAAGGCTCAGCTACAGCAGTAGACTGAGGACAGCACCCTGTGAGGTTGTGCACTGTCCTCTGGGATGCACCACACCAGCTAATGTGGGACACAGTGTTCTCAGATGCTGAAATACATCAGTCTATGAACCAAGAGACGGAAGGATTGGCCTCTCTCACAATAATTCCTAATAACACATTTGCAGAATTTGTGTCTCAATCTCTTGATCTTAGGCTCTGCCAGATTACAGGCCTTCACTCCTGGTTTGAGGGGTGGGGGGAGTGTTAGTAATGGGGAAGGGCAGGGAGGGCTGTGTATAGAGGGAGGGAAACATTTCCACCAGAGTATCCAACAAGACTTCCACTTGAAACCACGTGTTTTGGTAACCCTGGGATCCTCATGCCAGTAGGCCATTAGGCAAAGAAAAGAGTTACTCTCTGGCAGGGGTGATTAGCTCTGATTACTATGAGGAGCTGAGTGGCTAAACAACGGGGGCAGAGAGGAGCATGTTTCAAACACAGCACATTCACCAGTTCTTGCCTTTATAGTCCGTTCAGAGCAATAATAATGAGCAAACAATTGTCATAATCACTATTCAACAAGGCCAAGAGATGGCCTCAGAACTGTCAGAAATAAGAACCAGATAACTCAAGCCAAGCTTCGGACACCAGGGCACTTGTTGGCAGCACAAGTACTGGCCAAAAGTGGGGAAAATTTAGCATGGGGGGCAGAGGAAGGAGATGATGAATGTCAGTTATAGCCTTGGGACCAGCTGCAGGGGCCTCTTATATTAATTCTTACAGAGACTGCAGCTGATCACCACCTGAGAGGTACTGTACAGTAATGTGCTTAACAGAAGGCATAGCAGACCTGAATGAAACAAGAGTGGATCATATCAGACACTTCTTATAGTGTCACTTCAAATCCTCTGCCTCCATTTCTCACTCCAGCTGTGCTTACCATTCCATGAAAGCGTCAAATGGCTTCTTGCATGCTTGTTGCTTGACAGTCCATGTCTTTTGCTTTCTGTCCTAAGGCTGTTCTTACTCATCAAACCCAGGGTAGAAGAGAGTTTACACCTGTGGGGGCACTCTTGACCAATAGGGAATGGGAACTGATAATGGGAATTGTTTGTCCCCTGGGACAACAGTTCTGCGACATATTTCATAAGGCTCCTCAGAAGGTCCTGGTGAGATACAGCCCAGTTTCCCATACAGAGCCCAGCTTGATAACGTGTCCTTTCTATTGCCTGTCTCTCTTTCCCGTTTTACTTCCTCTCTTGTTCTTCCCTTTTTTGGTATCACTTCCCAAATACTCTACCTGTTGGAATATCTCTGTTTAAGACACTAATAAGTCCTCAGTAACCTATCTTAATCACCTAAACTCTGTGAGCCTCATTTTCATGATATTTATGAGTGGTATGCTATTTACACCACAAGATACTTGAGGATTAACAGAGGGAATGTATATGAATCATCTAAAACAGGATCTGGTCCAAGCAACCACTCAACAAGTGGCGACTATTATAATTTCTGTCTCAATTCTGCCAGAGATCCCTTTAAGTTATCTTTCCTCTGAATAACATCGAGTATATTAGCATGGACTAATAACAGAAATGACAGAAAGCCAGAAACAAAAATGTGCACTTGATGTTTGTTGCTAATTTCTCCTGTCCTGGATCATTTTGACATGGCTCAAAAAGAGTGCAAATGGTACAAACTGACATTTGTGGCAACCAGTCCTCTCAACAGCTCATGTTCCATTCCAAGAGTAATGTTTAAAAAATGTGAATCTGGAAGGTTATTAATAATTGATGGAGCAAAACTCATGCAAAGGTGCATGAGGATGGGTCCACAGTCAAATGGAAGAATTTACCTTAGATATAAGGGACATCTGCTTCTCTTACACAGAAGAGAAAGAAGGAAAGATAGGTGAGATGCAAGGCATTTTGTAGGAGTATCAGGAAGTTGAATGAATTCAATTTTGGTTTAAGAAGGCAAGGTCATCCATTGGGACAGGGAGAGAGAAATTGGTAAAAGAGTTTAGAATGGAAAAGTTTGGAATAATTAATGTTAGACAGAAAAAGAGATGATGCAATCAAATCATTAGATTTGAGAAGCGAGGCCACACCATTATGGCTAGGGGTGAGATTTTCCCTGAAATGAATAAGTGGACTCTAATTTACCTCTATAAGTCATTTTAGGAAGAAGAATATACTAAATTAAGAACGAAGATTTGATTTTTACTTTCAGCCAAAAAGGAATAACCAAGACTGGATTTAGCCTCTGTCCTTAAATAATTGAAACACCAGAGAAAATATGTAAAACAATGACTTTCAAGACAATGGATATCAGCTAACAAGGGACAGAGACGCCTAAAAAAGAGGTTGGAAATGATATGAGCCTACGATTGCTCCAGGTTACTGCTTAGAAAGAATTTCCAAGCTGCACCATAATGAGGAGGAATGCAGATGGAGGCCAGTGGTCCCTTGAAGTTGAGATTGAGCTGGGAATATGGGGAGGTTAAGGCAGCTAGTGTTTCAAGGGAGAGTAATGTAGAGGAGAAAGCTTCAAAGAAAGAATACCAGAGATCTAAAGAGGGTCCCCCTCTAGTCTTCAGCTGAGTACTGATCAGAAATGGATATAAGAAAAGAACCCATGGCCAGGGAGGGAACCATGCTAAAAGAGTAGGGAAATCAATACCCAGAACTCACACAGGGCACAGAGTAGTCCCTCTTCCCAATAACCATAATAAAAACTTCATAAATCATGAATCAATGGATAGAATAGTAGTTTTGCCTCAGTGGTGAGGAAACAAACTCTAACCAATGCTCTGGCCCCATCTATCAAAGTTTAAAAGCAACACCCAAAAGATCAATCTCTTTCCAACTAACTTAATTGGATGGAAGAACAAATATCAGAATAATTTTTGAAATACAAAAATATTCAGTAATCAAAAAGGTAAATTTTAAATTCCAGGGATCCAATCAAAACTTATCAGAGGTGTAGGGGCTGGCCCCGTGGCCGAGCAGTTAAGTTCGTGCGCTCCGCTGCAGGCGGCCCAGTGTTTTGTTGGTTTGAATCCTGGGTGCGGACATGGCACTGCTCAACAAGCCACACTGAGGCAGCGTCCCACATGCCACAACTAGAAGGACCCACAAGGAAGAATATACAACTATGTACTGGGGGGCTTTGGGGAGAAAAAGGAAAAAATAAAAAAATCTTAAAAAAAAAAAAAAACTTATCAGAGGTGCAAAGAAGCTGGAAAATGCAACCCAAAAATGCAGAGACAAATACATCAATTGAAACTGACCCAGTAATGACATAGATCATAGAAATAGTAGACATTAAATAGTTATTATAAGTCTATTTTATACATCAAGAAGCTACTGGAAAGATTGAGCATGTGAAGGAGAGCCATAGAAAATTTTTTTAAAGACCCAAATTGAATGTCTAGATCTGAAAACTACAATGTCTGCTATGAAAAATACACTAATAGGATTAAGAGCAGATTAGACATAACCAAAGGAAAAATCAGTGAGCTTGATGACATAGCAATAGAAACTATCCCATGTGAAACACAGAAAAAAGACAAAAAAAAAAAATAGAACATCCGTAAACTGTGAAACAATTTCAAGTGGCTTAGTAGAAACATCATTGGAATTGTTGAAAGTTATGGGGAGAGAAGAAATATTTGAAGAAATAATGGCCAAATTTTTTTCAAAGTGAGGAAAATTATAATCCCACAAATCCAAGAACTTCATTGAACCCCAAACACAAGAAACATGAATAAAACTGCACCAAGGTGCATAATAATAAAATTGTTTAAAATCAGTGAAAATAAAATTTCTTAAAAGCAGTCAGAGAAAGAAACACTGTGGAGAAACCACAGATAAACAGACTTGTCATGGAAAACTAGATGCACCAAAGACAAGGAGCCAGATCTTCAACAGGATGAAAGAAAAAATCTCAAACCTAGAACTATCTACGCAGTAAAAATATCCTTCCAAAACGAAGATGAATTCAAGATGTTTCCAGGCATGCAAAGACAGAAAGAATCACAACAGCAGACAGGGCTTTTGCAACCTGATTTTCAGATTCATTTTCAAGCTATAGTAATCAAGACAGTTCAGTGTTAGTACAGAAATAGACAAACAGATCAATGATACAGAATAGAGTCCAGAAATGTGTCTGCACTTACGTGATTAATTTATTTTCTGCAAAATGCAAAGATAATTCAGTGACGTTACAGCACATGAATAAATGTAAGGGGCTAAGTAGGTGGTCCATTTTTTACAAGACCGTGAGAATGAGTGTATAACTTGTACCTATTCTCTGTGTGTACTTCCCTTTCGTTATTGTTTTTGCGTGTGTGAGGAAGATTGTCACTGAGCTAACATCTGTGCCAATCTTCCTCTATTTAGTATTTGAGACGCAGCCACAGCATGACTTGACGAGCAGCATGTACATCTGCGCCCAGGATCTGAACCCGCAAACCTCAGCTGCCGAAGCAGAGTGGGGGACCTTAACTACTATGCCACCAGGCCAGCCCCTGATTATTTTTAAATCTTAAGTAAAGTCTTATCAAAAAGTTGCAGGTTAGTCGTCACTGCTGTGCTGTGACAAATTAGCCTGTACCGCGCTTGGGTCTAATTTGCCATGGGCAGATTAGCAGGCAGTTCCTAGGATGTGTGTCAACGTGTGTGTCTCTCAAGCAGAGGACAGCCGTGCCCAAAGGAGCGGCAATCTCTCAAGGAATAAGAATTGCAGAGTGAGCATCCTGGTGGGATGACAGGGAAGCCAGGACGATGAATTATGAGAAACTCTTTGCAGGATAGAAATAAGAAAGCCTTCTAGGAAACACAAATATCAATGGTGGGACATCATGACAGGAAACTCTTTTTATCCCATCAGGCTGGTGGAGCCTCTTACCATAATAATTTAGTGTATAAAAAAATATATAACATTATTTTGCATTCACAACATGGAAAGCAAAGTATGAGTTAGCAATAGAGAAGGAATACTAACCAGGTGCTAAATTCCTCAATGAACGTGGGTATGCTCGCATTCAAACGATGGCAGTGATGGTTCATGGTGATACACACAGAAGGTATGAGACGTGCCAGGGCCAGTGCAAATCTCCTGCCACATTTCCACTAAGGCAAAGTGGCAACAGATAAATAAGCAGAACACCTCCCAGTATGACTGACATGGAACATGGAGAATGAGTAGCTTACATTCAAGGGAACCACAAAGAATTACTCTCTTCAAGAGAATGCCACTTTCTAGTTAAAGTAAATACGTGACAGATGAAAGGATATGTGTGTATAATGGAACTGGGACCACACAGAACCTATTCACTCTATTATTAATTTTTTCAATGAATATGTTTTGATTACTGTGCCAAGCATAATGGGAATTGTTGGGAGAGGACAGAAGATGGCTCATGGCAGGGAAAGTACCAGGAGTCTGAGAACAAGACTCATGCTAGGAATCAAGGAAATATAAGGAGTCTACCTTTTGTGTGACGTCTGAGAATAATAGAGAGGAAATGGTGAAACTCACCTATGTAGTAGTTTCCTGAAGGCACGGGCTGTGGTAACTGGTGTTGCCAGAGACCTAAGGTTATGGGACAGAGACCAGAGGCTCTCTACCAGAATTCATTTTCACTTGCTTCCAGAGTTGTGGGATTGTAGCAGACACGTGTATCACTCAATGCCTTTACAGTTAACTTTGTGACTTAAATTTCATCCAGTGGAACATGAGCAGAAACAGTGTGTGTGCCTTCTGGGCCAGGGCTCGTAGGAGAGCAGAAGTGCTTCCTCCACACTTTCCCCTCACTTCCAGCTGGTTCTCTTTACCAATCCAACTGCAAAAAATGACCTGCTCTAGGGGATGGTGGAGCTTCACGATGAAAACAGCCTAGATCTCTGAATGACCACAGGGAGGAGAAGCACCCTACTCAGTTAATCGCCCAATCTGGACTGTTACATGAGCAAGAAATTAACCTACATGGCACCATAGCATAATACATTTTGCAAGGTATTTATTACAGCACTTTGGTCTGTGCCAACTAATAGATACAAAAAGAATATTGTTTAAAAAACGTTTTTGTGAACTTGAATAGATTTCTTTCCTTGGGAGCTAAGAAGTGAATATCCTTGACCTCTGAAGACGTTCTCTCCTTGCTGAAGCCAATTGTTTTCTGAAATGTTTTTGAGGGCCAGGCCTCAGTTGATGAAACTCCAATCAGCTTCTCTTGGCTTAAAAAAACGACATCTCTAAAGAAATCTTTCAGTAGTTGACAATAAGAAATTAGCTTACTCCAAAAATCCTTCAGATTTCTTGTTCTGCAGAAAAAGATTTAATTATTTTCTGCCTGTGAAATAGGAATGTGAGAAACTGCCTTTTTCATCCATAATGAAAATTATTATTTCGTAATATTCGTGTGAAGAAAGAATAACCTGCTCATTTTAAAATAGGAGCTAGGGCCATAGGGGACTATTACCAATTCACATCTTTACTGATCAATGTTTATTCAGCAACCGCTGTGTGCTAGGCCCTGTACTGCCCACAGGATCCCTGTCCATGTAGAACTGGGAGCTGGGCAGTGGATGACGGTATGTGAATAGATAAACACAGTATAGAGTGACAAGGGCTAGGATGGGAAGATCAGAAGCTAAGGGAGCACAAAGTCAGGACACCCAGCCTGGACTGGCAATTCTAGTAGGACTTAGAGAGGAAGCTTCATACAAGCTGAGAATAGAAGGACAAGTATCAACGAGCTACTTGGAGTCAAGGAAGGATCAGAATGTTCCAAGAAGAGGGAAGCGGTGCCAAGACCTGAAAGCATCAAAAATGAGGGACTTACCAAATCTTCAAGATGATGGGGATGGATGCCAGACACTTATTTCATCATGTGACATGTGGAACTATTTTTTTGCCTAGAAAGTTGCTTTAAAAAGTTATTTTCTTATTTGACATTTCTTTAACTACACACTCGGCATCACTATTAATAAGACAAAAAATTATGAATGAAATTCAAGCCCTGTGTTGAATGGGCAAGTGAAGGACTAAGAAGAAGTGTGATATTGATGGGCTGAAGGGACCAGAGAAAGGCGATAGTGGACAGAGCTTTCGTCTCTGCTGGGATCATTTGTAGGACAGATTTTGGTGAATCTCAGAGACTCTTGTTAGAAGGAGCTTTCTTCTATTCTGCTTCAGGTACCAGTGACAGCCTCCAAGGGGTGAGTCTGCTGACTTTGAGACTATCTGAAGCTCACTCCACATGGTTCTTCCAAAGGCCGACACCAAAGGAGCCAGCACAGTCCATCTGGGGACACTGCAGATCCTGAAGTGTCCTTTTCACAAGGAAATTTTATATTCCGTTTACCTTCTCTGGCTGTGTGATCCTTTCAAACTCACTCTCCGTATAGGGCTTGCCGATGCAGCAAATTAAAGGACACCCTCCCTAAATTTGAATAATTATGGCCCCAATTTCTGGAACTCTACTCCATAGGGTTGGGAGATATCCTGGCAGGAAGTCTGGAAGATTGTCATAAATTAGTATTTTTCCCAGCCCTTAATGTGTGCTTGAACCCTCATTTCATGGTTGCCGTGAAACTGCATGCCTTGTTCCCATCCCTTATAGGACTGGGAACATCAGGCTGTCTGCCATCACAACTCACGGAAGTGCCCTAGTGGAAGTGCTGGGGCAGAGAGAAACAGGCAGGAGGAGCTCGGCTCTGAGCACTGTTGAAAGCCCTGTTGACCCAGCTGATTACATCTAATTGGTCGGGACAAAGGAGATGCACGAAGCTCCTCAGAGATGGGTTGTCACACAAAAGTCTCTATTCATCTTTAAAGGGATAAAGTACTCATCTGCAGATCGGGATGCTACAGTAATGCTCACAGGGTCATATGTGGCAGAAGGAAGGCATATCCTCCCCTTTGAGGCATAGCTCAACTTTTAGTAAAAACAATACAGATAATAGCAAACATCTAATTGTTCTTGCTATGGACTTGACACTGTTCTAAGCACCAAACACACACAGTATCTTTCTGAATCTTCACAACCCTCAAGTACGAGCCTACATGAGGAAACCAGCCACAGAGGGTGAATAATCGACCCAATTCACGCATGACACTTTAGGACCTAGGTTATCAGGCTCCTGAGCCTGTGGGGTTTTGTTTTTTCCTTTGCCTCATATCCACATTTTATTAAAAATATTGTACTTAAAAATTATAGTAAATCAGAATTACAGTAAGATTCGTGTTTTGAGATATAAACATGAAGCAAAACCACACAATTATAAGTACTATTGGGAAAGAACACTTTGAGTGGTTCTGCTAACAATTTGTCATCCTGTGAGACTCACCGTCATCCTTACCATCAGTAGGACCCAGATGCCACAGACCGGGTAGGCAACACTATCTTCAGCTCTTTTTTATCCACACTTGAAAAAGACAATGAGATACTTTGCTGGAAAATAATAAAAGCATACTTATATTTTATTAATTTAGTCTATGTATATCCTTTCCTTATTTTAGTAGAATCTTTTTTTGTTCAGAAAAGAAAACACCAAAATACAAGAAAGGTTTTCAATCACACACAAGATTAGGTGGGGGAGGTGTCTGTCTATCCGGGCCTGGCCCCCAGCCCATGTGGTTTTGGCAGCAAGAAAGGGTGTGTAGGGAAATAGCCCCCAAAATAAAAATGGTGCATGTGTGTATGCGAAGGAGAAGTGCACAAAGGCCGTGGGGAGTGGTGGGTGGACGGGACAGACGAGATCAGTACTGGGATGCCACAGGCAGGAGCCCATCTCATATCACTTGTTGTCGATCATACCACCATGGACACTTGCATTGCCCATCAGCAGGGCTAACGTCTTGGCAGTCATGGTGACAATGATGGTGAAGTGGAGGCTCCGCTCGTGCTCCTGGTAGGAAGATGGAGGGTAAATTCCCCGCCCTGAGGCAGCGAGCCCCACATCACATAATATTTCTGGCCCCCAAGTGTCAGCCCATTCACGGGAACGCTTGACCGGACTTTGCCAACCAGGACGCCAACCTCAGCTGGCGTGATGTTGATGAAGGTTTTGCCTGGACGATGGCCCAGACCAGAGGTTGAGTCCTTATAGCCCAGAATAGTCTTGTCCTGACAGATCCCATAATACTCTGCTGAGAAGTTGTGATTTAAAGGAGCAGCATCTCCTCCTGAAGAAGCTAATGAGAAAACCAAAATTTCTGTTCAGATTCAACATGAATCTCTCTTTTCTATCTGTACCGATGTCACTTTCAGTTTAGTGTGTAATATCAATATTCTAACGTTGTGCCACTCTGATCTGGGCAGTTTTTGGAATTTTATACTTCAAATCCTTAACACTCAATGCTTCTTTAAACAGTGACTTTCATTTAGTCGCGTCTATTGAGGATTTGCTGGATGTCCAATATGCTCCACTCCACACTGCCTTCCGTCAGTCAGGAAAGGACTGTGGGATTCCCTTTGCTGAATCTGTGTTCTTAACTACGCGCCATGCACCTCTCATATCAAAAGCTCATTTTGAAAGTCACCAAATATAGACAGAAACCTGCGGTACCAGACATGCCCTTTCACAGCCATTTTTTGCCACTTTCCTAGTGGTGACTTGGAGTATTTAGGTCATCTCTGGAATATTCCAGGAATCCAGAAATACTTAGGATTACTTTAGGCTCTTGAAAGCTGGCAATCCCAAATATGCGTTACATTATTTGTGATGTTAGGTATTTTATACATTTAATTCTCATGATCTATGAGAATTTATTATTTATCTCTCTTTTAAACAACAAAACTGATTATGAGAAAGTTTAAATAAATGACCACAGGGGGCCAACCTGGTGGTGTAGTGGTTAAGTTCACGCACTCTGCTTCGGCAGCCCAGCATTCGCAGATTCGGATCCCAGGCGTGGCCCTATACACCTCTCATCAGCCATGCTGTGGCAGCATCCCACATACAAAATAGAGGAAGATTGGCACAGATGTTAGCTCAGTGACAATCTTCCTCAATCAAAAAGAAGAAGATAGGCAACAGATATTAGCTCAGGGCCAATCTTCCCCACGAAAAAAATAAAATAAAATAAATAACCACTTACCAAGTGAAATAACTAGCAGTTGAGCCCCCAGACTCATGCTCCAACACCTCTGGGAAATTCTTCTAGAAATATGTTACATTTACACTTACATTTAGAAGGTTTTAGTGCTCAGAATGAGCTGTGGCTTTTTGAGAATTTATACTCAATGACTATAATATGTATGTTGTGAATCCCTATTCAGATATTTTCTTTAAAAAATTGACAAGCCCTTTTCTCTTCCAATTAAAACAGGTGTGCAATTTGAAAATAGACTATTTCCTCTATCTGTCGTATCTTGTTTTAGTCATGTCTGACATTTATTGGCATTGCATAAAGCAGCATAATTTAAAGAGATGAGCACATTTTAAAGGTAATATGCATAGATTATTCTTATTTATCTAAACAGCAGGTGTACTCTCTAAGGCTGTATCTTCACAGACAGACTGATTTCACTAAATTTTGTTTAAAAAAATAAAAAATACTTGAATTTCAATTACCCCATGTATATTCATGTACGTACACATGTATACATAAATACACATGCAGAATCTGACAGCTCACTCTGCTCTAACACTATGAATGCGTTCTCAAGGAATCTCAACTTAATAAAAATCTAGACGAGATTTTTATTATCCTATAATATAAAAAGTTATCCTATAATATAAAAAGCTGAGTCCTTATGGAGGAAAGAAGGTAGAGGCTAGGAATGTTAGACTTTCCTAACAAAATTTTTTTTCCTACAAGAAGTCAATAATATTGGGGGTTTTTTTACACAAGAACTACATGAACATATTATCTGTAAAACTCCAAACAATATACACAAAAACAAAGAGCAAGTATAGTTCAAGTCCCCTCCTTTCCTTCCACCATATGCCCCTTTGCCAGTTATAACTCTTAACTATCTGGTGTGTATCCTTCCACATATTTTTCTGTGCATCTATATGCATATATACATTTATCATGTGATCCAACCATTCTGCTGCTAGGTATTTATCCAAGAGAAATTAAAGTAGCCTATGTCCATACAAAAAATCATGTGAAAATGTTCATAGCTGCTTTATAAGCCATAGCCAAAAACTTAAAACAACCTAAAAGTCCATCAACGAGTGAATAAACAATTGTAGGCTATCCATACTGTGGAACACTACCCCACAATAACGAGAGATGAACGATTGTTATATGAAGCCATCTTTTGAATTTCAAAATAATTATGCTGAGTAAAAGAAGCCAAACAAGAAAATACATACTGTATGATCCATTTATATAAAATTCTAGAAGGGGCAAACTAAGCCCTATGGACAGAAAGCAAGTCAATGGTCACCTGGGGAGGGGCATTGGAAAGGGAAGGGAGAAGAGAAAGAACACGTGGATTAAAAAAACAAACTTCTTGAGTCATGAAATTGTCCATTATCTTGATTATGGTGATGGTTTCATGGGTATATACATATATAAAACTTTATCAACTCTATGCTTTAAAAATGTGCAGTTTATTGTCTGTCAATTTTACGTACACACATGCTTACACAGTTGTGTGAAGAACAGACCAAGAGATCCCCTGTGAGTTGGAATTCCAAATGTTCTGTGGCATCCTATCCACAAGAAGACTACAAAAACAATACAAAGTAATTACACCCAGGAATTAGGAATAAGAATGGAAAGACTTTATTTTTCATATCAGAAACTTCATTTGATTTTTTTTTTTTTTTGCTATGGAGGTGTTTGTCTTATTTCAAAACAATACTTTTAAATGGTCAGAAAATTTACAGAAAAGAAATTCCACAAAAATATTTACAGTTAATGTCGCTGGTGTGAGGAATTGTGGGTAACTTTTTTCGTTTTTCTATATTTCTAAGTTTTCTTGCAAACTTTAATGATTTTCTAAATACTGATTTTCAAACTGCTTCTTAGCAGTAGCACTCTTTGTTCAAATAAAACTTTTCAAGATTTCCAATCTATAAAACAGATAAAAGTTAAGTAATTCGGGCCTTTGTCACTTTTGTTCTCGTCTCAAGTCTCAGTATCTTGCAATCCAGCCTTGATTCTGATGCCAGAAAGATATTTCTAAATTTACCCCCTACATACACTCTTATAGTGCAGTAGTCCTCAACTTTATCAGACCCAACATCTTATTTTTACAAGTATTTTGTTACTTGCTTTTACCATCTGAAATGAAATTTATAATATTACCTGTGTGTACATATATATACATGTACATACACATATGTGTACATATATACAGTGTGTGTGTATATATATGGTATATAAATATATGTAGTGTATATGTTTGATATATATGTCTAAAGTATATATTTCTAAGTAAATCCACATTTTTATCTCTAAAGAAGTTATATTTTTAAAAACATGTATATTTCTGAATAAGTTTCACTATGATCTCATCTAATATTTCGGTGGACTACTAGAATATTGGCACCAAAAACAATAAAGAAGTTAAGATGGAAAAAATATTTTTTTCTTTATTGTGATCAAAGCAGAGGATAATGGGTCAAGCATGGCTTCAGACACACGATTTCATAATTTCTCTTAGTTTCTCAAACTTTTCCTCTTTTATCCCTTCACTGACCAAAGCTACAGTCCTTGGACAAGGAGTTTAAAGTCTTGCACTCTGAAGAGATTGTTGTGGCCTGGAGGCAGCTTCCATCATGTAAGTGAAATTTTAACAGGGCCTTGAGGAAGGAATAGGATTTAGGTAGAATATTAACAGAGAAGGCATATGTTTAGGTCAACTTTGATTTCCCTTCCTGAATAAAAAGTTAGTAAAGCATTAGGATGAGGATGGAAAGGGATTTTTTTTAAATTTGGCTGTTTGCAAGTAACTTAAACTGATAGAGAAAAGGACCCATTTCTCCAACTTAATTTTCTAATGATCCTCCAAACCCTATTCTCTAGCAAGACTGACTGATTTCTACAAATGCCTTACACATGTTTTTGAAAATTGTAATATAACTTAAGTAGTGGCACAATATAAACACGTTCTTATCTGCACTAAATAATCCGTATTTTAAAGCGACACAAAGCCTGATTGCTTTCTCAACTGAGACTGTGTGTTGTGGGTGAGATTTCAGAAGGGGAGCAACAGACCCACGTTAACATGATAGAAACACTTCGACACAGACGAGGAGTGAGGACAATGGCCTTTAAATGCTCAACTGCAACGTACTGTTAGTCCAATCAGTTGGTACACAATTTTTAGTTGATAATAATAATAGCTTATTCCATGCACCACTAACACTTGGCTGCAGTAATGGTATTGTTTGCTCACAATGATTTATCCTCTTGCCAATTTAGCCATACAGAGTTTCATTTCCTGGCCCGCAGATTTGAGGCTTGTCACGTGACAGGCTTTGGCCACTCGGATGTGAGTGGACATAACATTGGCCATATCTGAGCAGAAGCTTCAAATACGATTGTACTGTTTGGATTGGTCTTTCTTGCTCCTGTGCCCCTGGACAGGAAACAGGCCTGTCCCAGAAAGAAGCTGCTGTTCCCATCTTTCTTTCTTTTTTTTTTTTTTTGTAATTTTGTAACATTTATTTTATATAAAACAATTTTCAAAGAATACATTTAAGAACCATCTAGATATTGACTTTATTGCATTACAAAAAAAATTGAGAGGCACAGCTGAAGTATTCAAAGAAATTGTGAAGGGTGGAAGTGGGGGTCTAAGATGGGGCCATCTCAGTCCCAAAATGAATACTGAACCTGCCTTACGGCCTCGACCCTGATCCAGCTCAGGACAACCCACAGCCAAACTCTAAGCCCTCACGTATGTGAACAACAGAAAAAATTATTATTGTAGACCAGGGAAGTATCGGGATTTGTTATTACAGCAGAAGCTGACAGTTAAAATTACATTTCCTATTATTTTTGCATTTTTTTACTAAAAAAACTGAGAATGATCAGCTATTTCTAAACATAATAACAAAATAGATATTTTTCACCTTTCTTAATATTGAAAAATATTCGTGTCTTTTGTTTATACTACATGTTAAAAATATCAGCTGAAATTTTCAGTTTCTTTCTGTTGCTTTTTATCACAGCATCATAATTTCTGCCAGTCAATGTCTTTTGATGTTGATTTTATATAGAGAGAGAGTTTGATTTTGTGTATATATGAATATATATGTATACCAGTTTAAAAAATTCTAATATGCCATATTAATTTGTAGGATTCTAAATGTTTAGTAATTTTTTTATCTACAAATATCTAGTCCATGATCTCCTAAATGAATTTTTTATGCTTTGGTTCATTATCCAAAAAATGTTAGTTTTGCTACCTACCCTGATTAGGTGTGACCTATTTCTTACCCGAGCAGTTTTAAGTGGGAATATGTCTCAAAACTGTGGAACATAGATTTTTATTAATCAATTCTTTATAAATGCAATCAAATAGATCTCAAAATACCAACTCTTTTTAAAGACTCAGCTGTTGGAGAATAGTCTCAATTCTTTTAATAGGACATTCACGATATTATAGGCTTAAAAGTACAAACTAGGCCTTGGATATTTAAAGTGCATCGGGAAAATGTAATAAAATGATATAAACCTCCTTAATGAGCAAGTATATCATCAACCATTATTTCTAATTGAATAGTATAGTTATCGAGAACAGCAAAGTGTTTGAAATTATTCCCTACTTCAAAGGCAATAATTTCATGGATGCTATCAATGTTAGAGGAAGAGAACTTTATCACTCACAGCCCATCGAGCTTTCTGCACCTAAGCATAATTGCATTGGCTTCCTTTGCCCCTGAGTCCCACAGAGGGAATGCAAATGGTCCCAGATTGGTGCTTGTGTGCATAGTGGTTTGCACTACAGGAGAGAAACTCTGAGTTTAGGGAACCTTAATATTTTATAATCTTCAGCAGGCATGCCTGCCCTTTGCTATGGAGAGAGCCACTATGTCTGTCTTCCAATGCAAACATCCTTGAAAAGAGAGTGTGAAACAAAAGGTAGTTATTGCGTCTTGTGCAACGTGTGCAGAATCGTGAAAGATTTGTGGAGGATTGTCTACCAACACACTTCCAAACACATTCTAAGTGGACTCAAGCCAATATAAAATAAATCAATAAAACCAATCACTTAAAATCCAAATTTCCAAGCTACAAGAAAATGTAAATGAATATTTATTTAATATCTGGAGGGAAGAGCTTTCTAAGACTAAAAATAATAAAAGAAGTTACAACAGAAAAGATTGATGGATTGAACTACATAAAATTTGAATTTCAACACAGCAAAACCACATAAATGGAAAAAAAGACAAATGAGGGACTGGGAAAATATTTGCAATAAATATGATAGATAAATAGTATCATTATTATATAAACAGATCAAAAACACTCGAAAAAAATTGATCTTCCCATCCCTAATAATGAACAACACATAAGTCACAAAAGAAGTTCAAATAAACAATGAAAACAATTAATTCTCAACAATAATCAAAGAAACAGTGTTATTAATCAATAACGAGTTACCATTTTTTTCCTATCAAATTAACAAAGCATTTTTAAATAATATTCAGTTTTTCAGTGGTGTAATGAAATAAAGGCATTCATAACCCTGCTGATGAGAGATGCGAATGTTACAAGTTTTCTATAAAGCAAAGAAACATTATGTATTATTTTTTTAAATGCATTATGTATCTTCTGTAAATGTTCAAAATCTATGATTTAGTAATCCCTCCTAAAGAAAAAACTACAAAGATAAATGAAATTCCATTCATAAAGAAGCCACTGCAGCATTATTCATAGCAGTAAAAAATAGGCATCAATCTAAATGTCTAAAATAGACAAAGAGCTGAGTAAATTATGGCAAATCTATTAAGAAGAATGGATATATATTATTTATATGCCCCCAAAGTCTTTAATTCAGTCTTTATCAAAATTAAAGTTTATTCTTTTCACAGAAAGCTTCGGAGAATGAGAAATTGCTGACATGAGGACTTTTGAGAATATAGAGCAAAGTATTATGCATTCGTTTTTATTTAGGTAGATAAGAAAGAGTTGGAAAATGTTCACCTCACATATACAACAAAATATAAACCAAACTATTCTTATTCTCCGTCTCTTCTAAATTCATTTATTTAAAAGGTCAAAATATCTTATAATATTGAACACTTCTTAACGTTGTCATGAACTCTTGGCATTTTTCATTAACACTATAAATGCTAAAGAAAACCCTATTTGTTAAATTCTTTGTTAGAGAAAATTGGGTTTGTTGGCTGAAGGTTGTAAGCTTTAAAATTGATTTTCTTCACTAACTTAGTAATAATTAATATGACTACAGTGATCCAGGCCCGCTTAACTTAACATGTATACAAGGATTTTCAGATCTTAGAAATAAAAATATATCTAAAGGTTTTCCTCTTGTCAAAACAACTAATTAAATATGACCCTTTGTTAAGAAAACAGTGAAGAATTTGACTTCTCCATTATAGCAAAATACTTATGAATTCTCACTGGCATGCAAAAATATTCATGATATAACGTTAAGTGAAAAAAGCAAGATTAAAAATATAAACTCTAGCATGAGATATATTTAAAAGAATACCTGAAATAATATCAGAAAAAAGCCACTGTTATTAGCAATTTTTTTTTTTTAAAGATTTTATTTTTTCCTTTTTCTCCCCAAAGCCCCCCGGTACATAGTTGTGTATTCTTCGTTGTGGGTTCCTCTAGTTGTGGCATGTGGGACGCTGCCTCAGCGTGGTCTGACGAGCAGTGCCATGTCCGCGCCCAGGATTCGAACCGACGAAACACTGGGCCGCCTGCAGCAGAGCGCGCGAACTTAACCACTCCGCCACGGGGCCAGCCCCAACAATTATTAATATAATTTCTTATTATAAAAATACTTATTTTCATGTACTTACCTATATTGTAAATTTTTACTATATTGAGAAAAAAATTATTGTTGAAAAATTTTAAAAATTCAAAATATATCAACTTCAAATTTATATTCTATGCAAAGTATGGTAAGATACCAGACCCTCCCAGTGGCGTAACAGTTGATTCCGTGTGTTCTGCTTTGGTGGTCCCAGGTTTGCAGGTTCAGATCCCTGGTGCTGTGGCAGGCATCCCACATATAAAGTAGAAGAGGATGGGCATGGATGTTAGCTCAGGGCCAGTCTTCCTCAGCAAAAAGAGAAGGATTGGCGACAGATGTTATCTCAGGGCTAATCTTCCTCAAAAAAAAAGTATGGTGAGATACCATCACATCTTGCAATTTGAGAACTCCTCCTCACCCGCCAGCCTCACTCAATGTCTCTTCCAGAAACATGTCATGATGCCTAACAGTCTCCCATTGGTGTTTTCTTCCCTTGGGTTTTTTTTGAAATATATGAACATCTCTCCAAAAAGATAAGTATCTCTGGTTATATTCCACAAGTTAAACTGAGCCATAATAATAATAATTTACCAGATGTTTTACTTTTGATGGTGGAACATGAGGCAGAGGTAAGAATCAGACGGAGGAAGCACCACTGATGATAGAAGACCCCAGAAAGGTGTAGCAGTGGACATCAACAATGAGTTTCGCTTCTTTCCAATTTTCTTTTCGTGAGGAAGATTGGCCCTGAGCTAACATCTGTTACCAATCTTCCTCTTTTTGCTTGAGGAAGATTGGCCCTGAGCTAACATATGTGCCAGTCTTCCTCTATTTTGTATGTGGGATGCCACCACAGCATGGCTTAAAGAGAGGTGTGTAAGTCCACACCCAGGATCCAAACGTGCAAATCCCGGGCCTCCAAATCAGAGTGTGCTGACTTAACCACTATGCAACCTGGCCAGCCCCTGCTTCTTTCCAATTTTAATTACAGCTATCTCCAACATCTTGTTCAAACATAACCTCCAGGATAACCTAAGAGATTGCTTAACTGTTGACTATAACTGTAATCATGTATTCAAAAAGATTTTTTGAATAGTCCTCAGCTCTGCATTTATATTAATTACATAAAAACAAAACTGAATGCTATTTCTTACTCTGTTTTTTCGTACTATCAAATATATTGAACATACATATTCGTATGTTATTAACTTTTTGAAATGTAGATTTGTTTTAATTATATGGCTATGCATTCATTGTTTCCTACTGCTGCTGTGACTAATTACCATAAATTTAGTAATTTAAAACAACACAAATATATTTTATTACAAGTCTGGAGGTCAGAAATCCAAAATCAGCCTCACTGGACTAAAATCAAGGTGTGCCCAGGGCTGGTTCCTTCTGGACACTCTTGGCCGGGAATCTGTTTCTTGCCTCTTACAGCTTCTGGAGGCTGCCAACACTCCTTGGCTTGAGGTCGCATCACACCAACCTGGTTCACCCAGATAATCCACAGCTTAATCTCATTTGCAAAGTCCCTCTTGTGATGTAAGGGAACATCACAGGTCGCGGGGATTAGGATGTGGGCATCTTTGGAGGACCATTATTCTGTCTACCATGGTGTAGTATAAGTATTACCAAACAACTTACTAGTATTTATTTCTTTGAAACTAATTACAGAGATACAAACAAGATTATAACTATGTTGACAACGGAGTAAAATCTAATGTTCTTTTCACTAAAGCAAATACATTGTCAATATTTTTAAATAGCACAAAATAAGTTTTAGAGAAGCCTGTCAATTGATGGACCTACGATGTGTCAATAAAGTGCATTAAATGATTTTAAAGATAAAGGTATTTAAACCTTTCTTTTGTGAGCATTTTCTAAATTTGTCAAGGGCTTTTTCCTTTTCAATTTTTAAAGATAATTTGAAGACTAACTGTCTGTGCATGTCCGTAAGTTATTCAGCAAAGAATGTCATTTAATTAAATTGTAGCTAGTATAGCTGTTGTGACCGTACCCTCAGGACCCTTTGAAAATAAGAAAAGAACGATTCAAATTCTTTCTTCTGATTAGAGGTAAGGAAGTTGCTGGGAGAGAGTAGAGAAGAAAATTAAAAGCTCTGTGAAGGTTCCAACTGAATCGGATTTCTTTCTCTGATGGTGACGAGCAGTAGGGGTAACAGAGAGGCCTGGGTTAGTGGTTTGAGCTAAAGGAACACGCAGTGCAGCGGAGCCCCAAACAACGCCATAAGCACCGTGAAATCACTTCAGTGACTAGAGAATGAAAAGTCTGTCTTGTCATTTCTGCCAGATATGGGTCAGAAAAATGCGTCCTCACAGTAAAAGAGCATTATTTTTAAGAAAAATAAAATGCTTTAAATTCTCCAAAAATTTCTCATGAGTTTCCAGGGCACTTAAGAAGAGAAGACAGGAAATTGTATACTGACTTTTATAAAAGCCAGGGTTTGTTCACTTTCTAAGCACCAACTCTTTGGAAAATACAAATCCAAATATTTCATGAATAATATTCAGTCAACCTAGACGGTTGGCAATAAGCTGACAGAAATTCCCTTGTTCACTGTTTTATTTTGTTGGCCACATTGGCATACTAGAGATGCAACCAAAATTTTACTCCCGTTAAAGGAAATCATAAATAATCATTAAAAAATATGACTTTCAATTCATAAGCACCATCAGATGTGCATTGGGTGTCCTCTGTATTCTATGCACTAAATGTGAATAAAACAGAAGTCAGACCATGTCGTCTTTGCTCAAATTCTGCATCGACACCCAGTCTGACCCAGAGGAAAAGCTGAAATATCCAGGGGCCTACAAGGCCTGGAATGTTCTGCCGTCCCACCCTCTTATTTCTCTGACTTCATCTGATGCTCATCTCCCCTCCCCCTCACCTAAGGACAGCCTCACCAGAGAACCCTCCAGGCTGGCTGCTGCCTGAGGACATTGACCAACCCTGGAAGCCTCTTCCTCCAGGTCCCCACTTAGCTACCTCCCTCACCTCCTCCAAATCTTTGCTTCCATGTCACTGTCACAGGTGGCCTCCTCAAACCACCCTCTTCTGCACTGTGATATGGCCCCTGCCTCAGCACCCCCACGGTCCCAATCCCCTCCCCTGCCTTTCTTTTTTCTTTCCATGGCCCTGGTGGCTTTCCAACCTCCTCTAAAACTGCCTGACCGGTGGATTGATTGGCTGGTTAATTTTATTTTTGTTTATTGTTTTCATCTCTTGCATTATAATACAAGTTCTGTGATGGCAGGAATTTTTGTCTATTCTATTTACTGAGGTATCCAAGATGATAAAACTATGCCTGAGACAGAGCAGGCCTTCATTAACGGTATATGGAATAAATGAATACAAACTAACAGTTTATATTCATTCAAACAGTTACTAAACGACCAAGCTGAAACTCAACTCGAAACCTTAAACGTTTTCCAACATACCACACAGCAAAACCAGTTTTCATTCTTCAAGTCAATAATTATTTCCTGAGTGCTGAGGCCGTACAAAGCATCATGCTGCAGGAATGATACAGGAGAACGAACGGTGGAACTGGTGCTCAAGGAGCTTGCTGCCTGATGGATTTGTAAAGAGAACGCTGGGAGTGGGATAGAATCCATCTGGTCATCCAGCTAAACATGCTGAGCCCTTAAGCTTTACCCTGCCAGCCCGTCTCAGCACCTTTTGTGCTTCCTGGTTAGAAGTTTTTAGAATAAATAACACCTTTTCTGACGTCCTACATCTTGTCATCTGAGAAAATGACAGGCCCTCTGAATTCTGTTTGGTCCTGAAATACTTTACCCCCTATAATGACAGGATAGTCAGGTGGTCAGAAGTGCTTCCGTCACCCTTATCCCATTGTTCTGCACAGTTTCTGTAAGATGGGCTCTCATTTTCCTTTGATCTTTGGATTGTGGATGTGAGGAGAATAAACAACCACTTAAGTAGGATAGCTCAGGCCAGGATCTCAGATATTCTCCAAAGTATCTAGAACTTATACTGGAAACTAGGCAAGTGCGAATATAAGACAAGTGTCATGGACTGAATGATTGTGTCCTTTCGAGATTTCATATGTTGAAGCCCTACTCCCAAATGTGACGGTATTTGAAGTTGGGGCCTTTGGGAGGTAATTAGGTTTAGACGAGGTCATGAGGGTGGCACACTCATGGTGGGATTAGTGCCCTTATGAGAGGAGGAAGAGAGAGTGCTCGCTCTCCCCGCTGGTGCGCCCCCAGAGGAGGTCATGTGATCACACAGTGAGATGGCTGCCCTCTGCAAGTCAGGAAGGGAGCTCTTACCAAGAACCCAATCTGCTGGCACCTTGATTTTGGACTTCCCACTGTTGTTTAATGCATGCCTGTCGGTTAAGCCACCCAGTCTACGGCATTTTATTATAGCAGCTTGAGCTGACTGAGACAATAAGACATTAAGAAATAGCAGCACCGGCTCAGCCCCGTGGCCGATTGGTTAAGTTCGCGCACTCTGCTTCCACAGCCCAGGGTTTCGATGGTTCGGATCCTGGGGGTGGACATGGCACCGCTTGTCAGGCCACGGCTGAGGCGGCATCCCACATGCCACAACTAGAAGGACCCACAACTAAAAATACACAGCTGTGTACCGGGGGCTTTGGGGAGAAGAATGAAAATTAAAATCTTTAAAAACACGAGATGAAACACCTGAGGAGAACTATCAAAGCCTCCTCCATCTGCATCCCCTGACTCTGAATGCCCGACCTTCTCACAACCAGGATTCAGGTTTCCCTGCTGTGGGAGCGGAGCCGAACCAGTAAGTCTTTTAGAAAAGACCCTGTGCCACTGGCGTGGGAATCGTCCATATGAGGTGTGGGAGGATGTTTCCTCCTTTGGGTCTGGATGTCACACTGATTACTCATGAGGTCCTGGTTTGGTTTGTGAGGTCCATAAAGTCTTCTCCTAATGTGCAAGCCAGACCAGGTGTTAAAAGAAAAAAACGTATTTGCAATTTAGGGTGTGGCTTGAAAGAAATAAGAAATGGGGTGGAGAAGACTGTTGGAGCTAGCTTGTGAGGGAGAGAAGATTTGGGCAGACAGTGACGCGAATCATTAGCAGTTTAGGTAAAAGGAATGCCAAGAGCAAAAGTAGGCACAGTGGTGCAAAAATACCAAGTGAAAACAGGAATTGTGAACAGCTCAGTTTCTGGGGCTATGGGGTCTGCAGGGGAGCGCAGACTGTGGATAAAGCTAAGGAGCATGAATATTGGTCCACAGGCAGCTGTGAACCACTAATGTTCTTTGTTCAGGGGGGTGACCATATCTGAACTATGTTTCCAAAAGATTCATCTATGTGTAAGAAGGATTAACTATCCATATTAGTAGCAGAAAAAGTAGTGAAAAAAAAATATTCTGTGTATAAGATGTCAACACATAAACACATCAAACTCATTATAAGATGTATACTTCTTTTGGCATCCAAGAACCAAAATAGGGAACACAGGACTGGACTTGTGGACAGGTTGCCTGAATTACTGCTTCTTTTCAAGAAGAATGACCAGGTGTGTGCCACCCTGCCAGACGTCAAATGTTAATAAGGTTTTGAATTATTCATTATTCTGCCGGAAAAATTCTCTGGAGAACCCACCCACTGAGAAGACCTGAATTCTCCAGCCCAGAAGAATCAGTCTTTTTGTTAATTATGTGAGTCCAGTCCTCAGAGATATCACTGTTTTGTGTGAATAATGGAAAGCATGTATAATAATGGAAAGCTCCTACCAACACCTGCTATTTGGATACTGAGAAGAACGTCTGGGCCTCTTAGCGAATCATAATGCCTAATTGCTCTGGTCCAGCCCACTCTGGTCTCTAGTGTGAGCCAGTGGAGAATAAGCCACATATTTGGCTAATTATTCTACAGTTCTGATCAAATACAAACTACTTTTAGTAAGCTATTCCCCATCAGCATTATAAGGTCATGCAACCCGATAAATTTCCTCATTATAGAAGTCTATTGGAAGTCTACATTCCTCCTTATCTTTGAAACCATTAGTTTCCTATGTTTGCTTTGCAGTGTCTCTTGAAACTTGAAGCTCTCATCCCACGACATTAAGCTATTGTGTGAATTCCATGTCTTTCGTCCTTTCTCCTACTGGAGTTACTCACCTTGAGAATATATGTCATGGTTCCCACATCCCTATTACCATTGGGCCTTGGCAGACTTCTTTCTCTGTTAATTCTTCTTTTGTGCTTTTCTGGGCCTGTGGTAGTTACCAATGATACTTTTGAAATAGGTCACAATGCTAGATTTTTTATAAAGGGATAACTGTATCCTGACTCATTTACAGGTCTTGGGGCATTGTATGTGGGGTTCATAGTAAGAAAGGAAGGAACTTCTGCAATAAGAACATACCTTCCTTGTTCTCTCTCTCTCTCTCTCTTTGAAGCTAGGCTACAGGGATAGTAGATGGCATGATTTTCTATTGCCAGATCAGAAGATATTTTAAGTCTTGCAAATGCTTTACCAATGAAGCAAAAAAAAAAAATGTAGCCAGCCTGTTGTTCATATTCACATAGTCTACATTTTCTGTAAATATAGATTATTCAGAGGTTTGAGTATATTAAAATTGATATATCATATCAAATAGATACCCTGTTTAATAAATATCTGAGTTGTATCGACTTATTATGTTTTCCTATAATTTAAGAAATAGCATTTTGGGGAAGAGAAAAGAAAACTCAACATAATGAAACGAAAGTTGATATTGTAGGCTATTTTTGCATATCTAAGATAGAAAAATAATTCTGCGGATGATTATAATACTGGTGATAATAGGAAATGTTCTTGGATGATTAAATAGAAGACACTAATGATCTTAAAAGGAAATCTTTCAAAATAAAATTGCATTCATGAGACCACTTACATTGTTTAAAGCAATATAATAAGACTGAAATAAAAAACAACCTTGAAATTTTTGTTTTTCTTAATAGATGGCAATTAAGTTTTACGATTGTTCCAGGCTTGATATGCTTCTGCTTAATTATCCTTCTCTCCTTGTCATCCTCTCTACATGTATTATGGCTCAGAAAAAATTTATGTATATACTATAAAAATAATGGTTGCCTCTTACAGAACATCTTCCCCATCAAGACTCTACCAGGCACCTTACATACGTGGTTTCACAATAACCCCACAAAACAAGTGGTCTTATATCCATTTCATAGCTGAAAACACAGGTCTCTTGAGTTTACACAATGGTAAGTGTCAGCTCCACGCTGCAAATCCAGCTCTTTCTGTGTCATTAGAGAGTCACTTGGCTGATTTATACTTAAGCCAAGATAGGTTTAGCAATAAATAGCATTAAACTTGCACAAAAATTCTCTCCTGCTTTTCTGTATTTCCTCCTATTCTTCTTCCCACTTGGATGGTGTTTTCAGCGCAACTTCCTCTTCTCTGCGAACCCCCCTGGCCTCCTCAGCTGTGACTAGTACCGTCAGCAGAAGTTCTGTGGGACGCTAAGGACATGAGCCAATAGAAATTGTTTAGCAATTGTCAGAGCAGATAAATAATTCTCTGTTTCTCAGTTAGCTGGCTGCATAAAATATCACTGAAGCGATGTTTTCTTAAAAGCAGATTTTTGGGGACCCACCCTTAAATAATTCTGTGTAGCTGAGCTGGGACGAGCCTAGGAATCTGTGTCTTTGACAGCCTCCCATGGTGATTCTCATTTGCAGGCAGGTTTGAGAACTACTGGCTAAAGCAAAAGCAGAATTGGTAGTCAATAATTCCCCAGGGGCCAGCTCCGTGGCCGAGTGGTTAAGTTCACGCGCTCCGCTGCGGCGGCCCAAGGTTCGGATCCTGGGCGAGGACATGGAACCGCTCATCAGGCCACGTTGAGGCAGCGTCCCACATCCCACAACTAGAAGGACCTGCAACTAAGATATACAACTGTGTATAGGTGGAGTTTGGGGAGATAAAGCAGAAAAAAAAAAAAAAGAAGAAGACTGGCAACAGTTATTAGCTCAGGTGGCAATCTTTAAAAAAAATAAATAATTCCTTCAGGCCAAGGTTGAGAACAACTCAGCTGCACACAAGGATCATCTTGGGAGATTTTTTAAATCCTGATGCTCAGACACCACCCCAGACTAGTCACATCAGGATTAAAGCCCCCGGGGAACTCCAGTGTGCAGCCAAGGCTGAGAACCACTGCTCTGAGGGGTGGAATAAGCAGTCAGAGTTCGTTCTGTTTTGTTTTTCCTGGGTTCACCTCCCTCTGTTCCTTTTTCCACTCGCTGGGCTGCAGTGTAAGCTGTCCCCCTGAATGTGATAACATGTGAACATCTGTCTGCAGCTGGAGTACCGTTCCAACAAGGAGCAGAAAACTTGGCCAGCAGCTTCAACTTGGCCTGTCTTCCACTGGGTCAAAATATCTAAGTGTCCAAAACTGAAATGTGAAAGGAACTGCGTCCTACTTTCGTTCATTTACCCTACAGATCTTTAAGCTGAATGTAAGCATTACCTTTCACTCACTTAAAGAAATGTGCATGAGGTTCTGTTTCTAACTTGCTTAACCACATCAACACACAAACTCTGACACGCACACACACATACCTACTCATGTAATCTGCATTGCAAACTCTTCCTTAGAACTTTGTGCCCTTGTGTGTTTCCAGGCTGTGACAGACAGAAAGAAAAGCAGAGGTGCCAGGAGCTCCACGCTCGTGTGCAAGACTGGACACAGAGAAGATCAAATCTCAAAGATTATGGAAGGTGAGAGGTAAAGGTACAGAAAACAGAACCCATGTGTTTACAGAGCATTTCGCTGCCACTCCAGGGCCCGAAGGGCATTGTTGGCGAAAGCTGTGAGTTGAGTGGGGGGATCATTCAGATTCCTGAGAGAAAAGAGGAAGCCAGCCACTGCCATTGACGTAGCTGTGAGCACACAGGGTCAGGCACTCAAAAACTAGTGAGGTGACCACGGACTGGAGGACCATGAGTCATCGACACCTGCTGGCTTTGTCTCTGGAATAGGCTCGAATACACTTTTGTCTAAAATCTACCATCGCTCCTTTTTTTTCCCCCTTAATGTGTTTGAATCTGGTCCAAGGGACTCTAAAATCACCTCAAGGGTTGAGATGCTTTCGTCAGTTTTTGTCATAAGAATGTAAAACAGGACAGCAAGAGTCTGACTGATGATTGGGAAGTAGAGAAAAATTGGAAATTATCTCCAGTTTATGTCCAAGTCCATTTAAATCAGGGGATGGGCTCAAACTTAAGCAGGACAAGCTCATAGTTTTATGAGCCAATTCAAAATGAGTTTTAAAACAAATTTAGAACCCAAAAGGCAATTTAATTCCAAATTCCTCTAGGCGGAAAACCAATAGGACTTTAAAACATGGTAAAATGCAAATAAAAGGGCAGACTCAAGGGTAAAAATATTTTACAAGTTCCAGTGACACCACAAAAAGTCTATTTAAATATGAGATAGTAGGAAGCTGACATTGTAAAGCATTAAAAACAAACCAAAAAAAGGCACTAGACTGGAAATTAGCAGATCCTGATACTGTTTTGGCTCTGCCAGTAACTAACAGCCCTGGGCAAGTCGTAGAACATTTTCCGGGCCTTAATTTCCTTATCCTTGAAAGAAAGATGAGGAATAATTGGTATCTTTCACATCCCCAAAATGCTTGATTCTGTCTTCTTGGAAACCTCACCCTTTGGATTGTCTGAAAGGTCTACACTATTTGATTATCTCATGAGTGAAATTAAAATTAAATTTGATGCTTACAATTCTTTCTCCCTACAACAGACTAAAACCTAATCAGAGGGGCCAGCCATGTGGCCGAGTGGTTAAGTTCATGTACTCTGCTTCAGTAGCCCTGGGTTGGCCAGTTCAGATCCTGGCCACAGACCTACGCACCGCTCATCAAGCCATGCTGCAGTGGCATCCCACTTAGAAGAACTAGGATGACTTACAACTAGGATATATAACTGTGTACTCAGGTTTTGGGGAGAAAAAAAAAGAGAGAAAGAATGGCAAGAGATGTTAGCTCAGGGACCGTCTACTTCACCAAGAAAAACCAACCAAACAAACGAAAAGAAATCTAACCCGAACTCACCCTACTTAAATTTAGTTTATAGAAAATCAATTGTGTTGTATTGAAAAGGCAAGAAGTTTCCAGAATTGAGAAAATATTTTGAAGTTGGTAAATATTTCCCTAGAAATTGATTTTCTTTAATCCCAAAATGTTATAATTAAAATAGATCATGGAATCAAGTAACTATTTCTCTCTGACAAGAAAGAAAGAATTTTTTTACTAAGTGATGGGTGGGGTTTTTCAATCAATGCTTGGCCAGCATCCCATCCTCTTCCCTCCTACAACTTCCTCATTCTCTCTGTGTCCTTTTTCCCACCATCGTCTTGCCTCCTACCAACAGAAAGACTGCTCTTAGCCCACAGTTTCTTCCTGAGTTTCTGGTTCCAAAAATTGTCTTGTCCCTTGCCGTAAGTTTTGCTTCTTTCCTCCAAGTGACTCCAATATTTGACATGATAGAAGCTATTACCTCTATTCGTGAGAAAGTCGTTAGCTATCTTAAGGCAAGTCTTTAAAAACAGGACTTCGTTCTTCTTAGAAATGGTATGCCTATGGCTTTATTGAATAATGTGATGGCAACTATCCAGCTTTAAAATAAATAAAGACACTTGATTTACCATACAATTCATAGAGGCTAAAAGGTGGATCCTATTGTGAATCGCCATTGATTTCAAGCAAAGCACAGGGAAGCTTACCATGTAATTCTGCTATAAAATGCTATTGATTTACTCTACAATATATGGAAAATCATGGGGTGGCTTTATTGGGGGACTCTTGTTCATCGTGCAGCAGCATGAAACCAACTGAGTCACCTGGTGGTGACTCTCTCTGATTTAACATGTATCTCAGAGGATTTTATTGTGTCCATCTATGGCAACAGAACTTGAAATTTCATTCATTCATTGTGAATTTCTCAGTAGAAGCCCTTCTGTAGCCTGAGATGCAGCTCTGACCAGCTATGAACACTGGCGAGCACGGTCTTCCTGTATGAGATTCACGAGAAAGCCACCTCAGGAGAACAGCTTCTGGCACAAGAAAGGTGTGTTACTAATCTTTCTCTTAATAAAAAGGGTGAAAGATTTTACCCTCGCCAAAAAATCATTAAACCAAAGATCATAGAATAAATATGCCAAATTTGACAGGAGAAATCACAACATAATAATCTTTAGTGTCCCTTAATTTTAAGATTAGTTAGCCACATTTTATAAATACTTTGAGATTGCTTGTGAATATCTAAATTTGCCCACATTTTATTTTCTATTTAGAAAAGTCTGTTAATCATTATTTGAACTACATAGAACTAAACAAAGAAACACAGCATAAAGTATATTATTATTCTGGGATGATTTTTTAAGTCTTCAGAAAAAAAGTCTTGCAAGATTTTCAGATTTTAAAATGATATAGAAGAAGCCATAAAATGAGTAAAATTGTATGATGTTTCTTGTTCTAAATATCGTTATCAATTTACAATATTTTCTTTCTAAATTTAACTAGAGATATTCCTCATTAGGAAAGAATTTTTGTTTAAAAGGTTATCATAAAACTGTTACTCTTTAGAATAAGCTTACTGTCCTTGAAATCTAATAAAATGAGTTCTTTTCAGAAGAAACCCCAGTGTCAAACATCATTTTCTGTATATGTTAGGTTTTTGTCCTTTATATAAATTATTCTAATCTGCCTGTCTTAACCCTACATATTTCTTCTTTGACTTAACATGAAAAATATGCTTAGTGCTAAGAAAATGAGTGACTAGTCCTGCATTTCAGTCCTTTGTATTGTTCAAGAACCACATTGTGATTTGGCATGCTAGAAAGACTCCTTCCAACTTCACGGGCAGATGAAAATCCATGCTACATGGGATTTCTTCCAGAAAGTTCCACTTGCGAACGTTCTCTTCTTCTTACATGTGGATAGAATGTAACTATGAAGAATGACACTTGAGGGACTGCTTGAATCTGATATGCTATTATATTTTCTGTCAGTCAAAGACTAACTACCTCTGAAGTGTATTATAAGTTATAAAGTAAATTTTTAAAAATCAAACGCACTCAAAAAGGAAGCAAGTGCCCCTGATCCTGTCCATACCAATAAGAATTATTTGTGATGAGAAGAAGGAAAACAAACCTGGAGGCCAGAAGACATCAGGATTAAATGCCTAAAACTGGTCCTTCCAGTTGCTTCCTCTATTCACTCTCCACCATAAAATTCTCCAGAGGACCTCCTTTTTTAAGCAACATCCCCATGCTGGGGAGGTCTCAAACCATATGGACAGGATAAAAGGAAATCTCTGTTTTCTCTTGTCACAAAAAATAAATGATACTGTAGTTGGCTTGCAAATATCTACTGCAAGCTTAACCGATAGGTACTATTTGGGGGGCTTTCCATGCCTTAACTAATTTAATCTTCACATTGACTTCCAAGGTTTTATTATGAAGCTCACTTTACAGATGCAGAAGTTGAGCACTGAAAGTCGACAAAACCTTCCTGAGGACGCAGAGCTGGGACTCCAACCCGCGTGGTCTAACTGCAGAGCCTGTGCTGTGTAAGGCTCCACGCTGGCCTGCCCCAACAGGCATAATGACTATGCTTTTTCAAATTGTACAGTTGTGTGTGTTTTTATGTTTAGATCTATTGTGGGTAAATACATTGTTTCTCTTTCCCATTACCGTGTGTGTGTGTGTGTGTGTGTGTGTGTGTGCGTGAATCTGATATAAATAATGCATTCCAGAATCCTTTACAGGAATATGGACAATATTTTCCTATTGTGAATATATATCCTGACATAGCTGTTTCTGTCCTGTAAAAAAATGAGCTTATTATTCGAGAGAATTAGAGGTATTAAAAGACTCGAGAGGCATTGCATAACCCCACCCAGTACCGAACAAAAACCACGTGACTTCTTGATCATGCAAAAACTTTGTCTCCTGGGAATATCAGGTAACTCAATAAGGTTAAATGTGCTGCCAAAATTGTATTCTTAAAAACATCCCAAACCCAGTAAGTTGGAATCCATTTAATCAGAGACTATTCTTTATAGAGTCTCTCTCCTTCCTTAGAGGAGTAAGTGATGGAGTGAAGTGAGATCATTCATATGTCAAGAAGCTTTTCACTGTCTTAGCTGCAAACTTGATTAATAGTCATCACATTCCACCTAATAGCACAGCAGATAAGGTCCTTTTCTGAAGCGTGTAAAAGCCTTCCTTGGGTATTAAGAAGATACCCTAGGTGTGTGAACAGCTGTTTGGCTTCTGTAGCGGTTTAGAATAGCAAATGTTAGCCCCAGGGGCACAAGAAACTCGAAGCATGGAAGGAGCATGTTGAAAGCAGCAGAAGCCTTTGTGAATTTTTTTCCCTTACATTTGGGGCTTATGGAAATCTCTGAGAACTATTGGACACGGCTGGATCTTGCAGGGCAGTGCTTCTCAAACTTAAGCATGCAGAGGAATCGCCTAGAGCACTTGTGAAAACTCACATTCCTGGGCCGGAGAGTTTGCATTCTGAGAAGCTCAGAGAGGATGCTTGAGCGGCTTGAAGCAGCTTGCAACCACAGTGATTCCAGAAGCTGCCTCACTTTCTCACTATTTTTCTTTCTTCTCTCATACCAGTGAGACAGAGAAACAGCTCTGGCAACCACAGATCATGCAAAAGCAACTACTGTCCCCTGACCAGAAAACAAAACAAACTGTAAGGCCACCGTGCAGCGTGGGGCTTCCTCAACTGGGTACATGAGTATGAAAAATAGGTACCCCTGAAGTGGGGGAACCATTTATCCTGCCCTCTCCATGAGCTTCCGGTGTGTCAGGTGACCTTGCCAATGGAATCCTTAGTGTGTTGTTTCATACTCTACAGAGAAGCCAAGAGGATTTGAAGTAGACTGTACATGTGTCCAATTCAGATGCTCCCTGCAGATTTCAGTCAAGACATTTCTTTATTCTCCATTCAGCTTTAGGTTTCTGTTAATCCAACTGATAGCAAAGTTTTCAGTAACTGTTAGATGATGAAATCATACAACTGGGGCTGGGCCAGTGGCTGAGTGGTTAAGTTCACACACTCCGCTTCGGCGGCCCAGGGTTTCGCCAGTTTGGATCCTGGGCGCAGACATGGCACTGCTCATCAAGCCATGCTGAGGCGGCATCTCACATGCCACAACTAGAAGGACCTACAACTAGAATATACAACTATGATACTGAGGGGCATTGGGGAGAGGAAGAAAAGAAAATTGGCAACAGTTGTTAGCTCAGGTGCCAATCTTAAAAAGAAATCATACAATCATTCATTTAGTGTCAAGTTTTTAAAAGAATGTCCAGAGGATCTTACCACAATACATTGGTGAGACTTCTTAGCAATGTGATCTAACTTTATGTGTAGCATTCTTAGGTTAAAAAAGGGGGGAGGGAGGAATTATCGTAAGAGTTTTGCTGCTGTGGATAAGGATGTGCTCATTTTATCAATAGAGGAATTGTGGCTCAAAGAAATTAGGTTGCTTGCCCAAGATCACATGCCAGGAGCATAGAGAGAGACAGCAGGCCTGCTGTGGGCCTCAGTGTGTGAGGTGAGGTGAAGCCATAGCTGAAGCTGCCCACTGAAACGTGTAGGTCCTTCAGAGAATACAGGACATAGCTGAGACTCAGAGGACCTATCAGGCCAGAAAGAGCCGAAGCAGGACTGAATCAGCAGGTGAGAGAGATCTGGGGGATGCCATGACTATGTGAAGAGAGGAGACCACGGGTCCCATCCGCCCTCCTGGGCTTGAACAATGGATGGCGGCAGAAGACCAGTGACCAGGCATGACAAGGGACTTCTCCTAGAGGGAAGCCAGTGAAGACTTAAAAAAAGGGCAGAAAACCAATATGTAGATTTTTAGGCCAAAGGTCATGAGTTAAACACGGATGTATTGAGTTTGAGATGCCTGGGGGACATTCAAGTGGAAGTGCATTTTGAGAAATCAATTTGGCAATCAACTGCTTGTAGCTGGAAAATGATGGGACTTACCACGAACACTCACTGGGTTTCATGTCACCCCACAAAGATTCTCCTTCTCCGTCCCATCCACATGAGAATGGAGAAAGGAGCCATGAGTGCACAATGTGGCTTCTCCCTTCCGGGCCACAGCAAACTGGATAAGGAGTGGGTACAATGCCCAAGGTGAACCAGGCAATTTGGAATTAGAATTAGGAAAGTCCTGCTTCAGACAGGTTGCTTATCGAACATAAAACACAGAAATTTGATCTGTTTCAGCAGCCATTTTCCATTGTGTAGAGAAAGAAACAGAAAGCCAGTCTGCAGCTGTAGAGAAAGTATAATGCTAGCATGAAGAGAAACACAGAGATGAGAACAAAGAGATAAGATGTTCTGGTTTAATCTACAGTGCTTTTGGTCCCTGGTTGGATACAGTCCTGAAACCTAGCTGCATCATTACCAAAAAAAACCTTTCATTTTGTTTAATCAAGTTCAATTTGATTTCATGACTCCAAATCAAGAGTTTGAATTAATGAAAAGTAATATTAATGATAGATAAGATGTTATGGGGACACTTTTAAGAATGAGGAAGGGACTTTTCAGAGAGAAAAGAAGGATCTTGAATAAGAAGCAGCATAAAATATCAGACAGAAGAGAGGAGTTCACATGAGATTGAGAAGTGGCCAGAGAGAGAAGAAAACCTACAACCTATAGTATCTTACAAGGCAAGAGAAACCCATTTCAACAAAGAGGCAGAGGTCAGCTGTGTCAAATGCTGGCCTGTCCAGTAGTCATGAAACATAAAGGATGAGACATGGCCAGTGGATTTACCAAGAAGGAGGGCACTGTTAACCTTCATGAGAGCAGTTGGAGTGGATTGGTGCAGAGCTGCAAGGACTAAATAGTAAAAGGAAGTAGAAAGAACAGGGATGTGTAACCCAACCAATAAACTGGATTTTAAAGAGAAGGAGAGAGAGTGTGAAGGGTATTTGGGATTAATACAGGTTTTCTCTTCCTCTCAGGATGTGTATGTATATTACACACAGTGGAAACATGTCAACATGTTTAAATTCTGATGGGAAAGAAGCATCAGGAGAGAGACATGCTGGAGCTACAGTAGAGAGGGGGTGATTGGTAGCATTCCAGCCTGAGAAGCCCAGAAGGGTGTAATCCTGAGAACACCTGAGTGACGCCTCTTGCATTGCAAGTGGCCATGATGAGGCAGAGCTAAGATGCCAGCTCACTGTCAGGGAATTAAGCAAGTGGGACTGACTGCTACTGTTGGTTGTCTTCTCTCCTTCCTGCCTTCACTTCTCTTCCTTCCCCGAGTCCTGGAGACACGGGGTCTGATACCCCTGCCTCCCTGGGGGAAATGAGGTTGGAACCCAGGAAGTCCGTGATACAGACATGACCTTAGTATTATTTGATCAAGTTGTCCTCCTGTATGCTGTTTTGTTCTCTTCCCCAACACATATGTGCTCCTCATTCCATAGACGTTTATAAATATACCTTATTCCCACGATTAAATTGAAAGCTCTTTTTGGAAGAGAAATATGTATTGTCCAGTATTGTACCTTCCTGAATCTTCAGTAACTTACATGCAAATGGCTCTCATAACCAATTATTTAGTACATTGAATAAAATGCTACTTGGTATCTAATATCAATAACAATTTAATATCCAACCATTCTTTTTCACTTCGGACACCAACGTATCATAATTTCTGATTACCCCAAAAAAACTGAGTTGGCATATGTATTTTCTAGTGATCTCAGGAAGAAAACTAGCACTTTGTAGAATTTATTTAATTTGTAGATGTTTTAGAGGCTTTTACAATGCAATTCATTTAAATGAACCTCCAAATAAATAACAAATTATAGCTATATTTTTTATCATTCCTTTCATACTTTATTAAATATTAAACATTTCTCCTTTAGTCCTTTTCACAACTATTTATTCCAAATCCACTGCAGAGTCATCCAGAATTTTTAAAACGTGGATTAATTTCAGGCATCACATAATGCAGCTAATGTTTCCATGGTTTCCTATTTCTAATGGCTCTGGAACATATACTTCAGTATCAGTAATATTGTATCCCTCCAACGCTCCTCTCTCCTTTTCCCCACAATATTGAGCCTGCACTTAATATCTGTTCACCTCAATATATTCAAATGTAAGTCATGTGATTGGAAATGCATTTCTACTCTTAGTATTTCTAATACATTTTTTTCAATTTTCATTCATTTAAGATCTGGCTATCTTCATGTTCAATATTCGGTTTTGTGATGAATTCTGAGCTGCCAATCCTGACTGTTTCATGGTACGCTGCTGCCCTCTAGCTTACGTTTGAAAATTTCTCTACAATGTAACAAGTTATTCAAAAAATCTCTTGTATACGCCCAATAAATCGTTATCCATTCATTTTCAATGAATCATATATTGGTAGTTCTACAACAATTAAATTCATATGGTTATTAATTAAAGTTACACATTTCTTTCCTTTCCAGATAGTCAACTGATCATATTAATCTTAAAAGGAAAAAGCCTAAAAAGGAAAGAAAAAGCGGTATTATCTCATTGTGTGCCAAGTTCTAAACTGATTCTCTTTTCGCCTTGCTGTATACCTTTCCCCTTCATGTGGGCTCACTGTTCTAAAAAATCAATGTGCTTTCTTATCTGTTATTCCTTAAGCAGCCAGAGAGAAGTATCAAGTCTTTTATGCTCTTGGTGAATGCTGAGTACTTGTCAAAGGATATTTCTGGAGATGGAACAAAATAATTTCAGTTCAAATTCCAAGGACTGTCAGAAATTTCAAGCAGGTGTTTTTTACGTTCAAAAAAATTATAAAACTGTTTAAGGCTTGAATTGCTATTTTTCTCCGAGAGCACATCTGAAATGAGTGCCGTTATGGCATATACTCCTTCGTGATGAGATTGTTTGGCCTGAATGGAGTTATCAGGCAGGGGGCTGTGACCTGAAAAATTCCACGTCCGGTTGGCTGAGATTTATTTGTAGTCAAACATATTGACTAAAACTCAATGAAATACATTAAATTGAACTGCATATTAACAAAAAGGAAAGGTCCAATTATTTAACTATCTGCCTGCATTCTGGTGCTCGGATGTCTTAAAATTGAAATATAACGAGCAGCACAATTTGCAGCATTGTCCTCCGCTGAGCTGGGTCGTGAGCTGCGTGTTGGTGTAGCCTGGAGAGCAGGAGACGCAGAGCGCGCAAACCTGGATTGGATTCTCAGTTCTCTCAACGCTTGACCTCTC
Source organism: Equus przewalskii (assembly GCF_037783145.1). Classification (NCBI taxonomy): domain Eukaryota; kingdom Metazoa; phylum Chordata; class Mammalia; order Perissodactyla; family Equidae; genus Equus; species Equus przewalskii. Next base: position 56,684,906 of record NC_091849.1, read on the forward strand.
TTACTTTTAAAACAATGAGCATGCCCTTGTCATGAAATCGTAGACAGTCTCAAATAAGGCAATGAATGAGACAGCTCCAGCAGGATACATGCTCTATAAGGAGCTTAAGAACCTTGCTTAATCTAAATCTAATTTAAACATTCAATCATGCTTACGTTTCTGATCAAGGAGTACTCTCTGCCTTTCTTTCTCCCTTCCTCTTCGTAAATTTCTCTTGCTCCTTTTGTGTCCTTTTATATACTGTTTTTTGGTTGGACTTCTCTTTGCAAATTCTAACTAGAATGAACTTATTAAATGACATTTAATAAATTTATTAAAAGATATTAGGTAATTCACGGAACCTGGGAGGGTCAGAAAATCAGGTTTGGAAGCTACACCTGACTACTCCAGAGAGAATCTAAGCCACTGCCATGGGGCAACAGTACCACCATCGCCACCCCAGGATGCTACCACTGGGATACTGCTGCCTCCCTCGGGCTTACCCAGGGCGGAGTCCCTGAGGGTTGAATGATGGCAGTGGATTGGCAGAGTCTGCACCATGGCTATAAGAGAAACTGGAACGGTAAGGTTCTGACTTCTACCTTGGGAGATAGGAGGCAAAAGCAGGGGGATTCCATGAAAATAAGAAAGCTACTGAAGGGTTCCATGCAGCCAAAAGTCATGGCCACTCTACCCGGCTCTCAGTTTTTTATGATCCCAATCAAACTGATCAAATTTTGTTTACTCAGGAGTTTCTAGAAACAGAGAAGCTGAAGACATTAGTCTAATGGCAGAAATTTTAGGGCCAATAACAAGCCAAGAATCATTGATTCTCTCAGTCGTCTGCATCCCTATTTCTCGCTCTCTCTGGGTATGTGAATGTGTGTGAGAGTGTTATACCGCACAAGCATAGAGTCATACTATGTTTACACCACATATGTTGATTGCTCAATCAATTGATTGATTAAAGATTTATTCAATCCAGAACATCTGCAAGGAATAAGAAATATAAATGCAAGTATGAATAAGATCTGTGCTTTTCATCTTGGGTCACACATCCTAATTAGAAATCTGTCATGTAAACCAGTAATTACAGGCAACACGAGAGGAGCTTTACCAGGGAAGAGGCAAGCATGGTGTACGTGTGCAATGTTTAGAGATACAAGTTCCGACACTTGTAATAAGAAATCCAAGATTAGAGGTACTGTCCAATAATACCTATATCACAAACATGTTGGTAAGTCTATTCTGTTAAACAGCTGACTAGAGATATGTCAATAGACTGTTGTACGTTGCTGATAAGTTCAGACTTTACTGTGTGCTTTCAATTTTTATTCATATTAAAGTTTTTATATCTTTCATTGCCTTCAAATCACCATTTCAAACCTCGTTGTTATTCAGACACTGTAAAATGCAATTTTAGATCATAATATGTCCTTGAAAATAGAAACTTCTTACTATGATACTAATGTTTTCGTCTCTAGTCTTAAAACATTATAGTTTTTAATTTACATTTCTTGTGTGTACTCATTTAATAACCAACTTTAAATTCAGTAATCACATTTTCCCCTAAGCTTTGATTAGAACAATTACAGTAAATGAAAATAAGAAAGTAATTTCTGTAAAGACATTCATAAAGCATCCTTTTCAAGCCATGAAGCAGCCTTCTAAGTAGTTTTTTCAACATCAGGCCTACAAACAAAAAGAAAGAAAGAAAACCTTTCTCTTCTGCTTAGGATACACAGATCCAAAATGCTTTCATTGTCTGCTCAACTTCTCTGTTTTGGTCTGGCATAGTGCTACAGCTCCCAGCAAAAGGCTTAGCTTTCTAAGCTTGCCAAATGAATGCTGATGCATGAATGTATGAAAAGGTGCCAAATGATTGCTGATGCATGAGCATCCGGCCCTCCTACCTAGACTAAGCAGGGAGAAGCATGAGCTGAATGTCCCCTCAAAAATAGAAAACCTGTGAACAGATGAAAGAAATAGAAAAGAAACAGATAACTGAATTTTTACCTCTACCTCCATTTTTCTGTAGGCCTAAACTCCTTCCGCCAATGCTTACTTTGGGTGCCTTAAAGAACAAGAATCTACACAGCACGCACCTACAGGGAATCTCTGTGAAGATTGCCGCACCAGCTTAGGTTGTATATTGCTTGGTAAGACATGGCTGAATATTTTCTGTCAACTCAGTATGCTACACTTAGCATGGAAGACAATATTCCCAGTTCCATAATTCCCTCACACTAGCATTCTGAATACTGCGATTTTTTAATTTATGCTAATATAATGTGCAAGGAAAAAAAAAAATAAAGGCTACAAACACTGTGATCAGCAGCATTTTTATAACATCTTTTACCCGTTGTGGTAAAACCTTCATGTTTCGTGAAAACCCATGGACTATGAAGGGGTCTACACAGCTCTGCAAAGGTGAGAGAGAAGACAATTTTTTTGACTGTGTGGATCCCTCCAATTCAGTCTTCTCTCTAGAAATGGAAATATTGAGGAACTGGTCTTTTCTTGGTTCTTATATCTTTATGCTTTCACCCCTAATTCCCTCAAATGTTCCTCCCAACACACTCAGACACACGCATTCACACACACTCAAAGTCACACTCACATATGCATGAGAAAGAAAGTAAGTTTTGTCACAAGTATCAAAGACCCAAAATCATTGTGCCTTAGAGGAGATCAAAGTTTGTTTTTCTCTAAGGTAAAAACCTGGATGTGGGCAAATCAAGCTGTGCTCCACAAAGTGGAGCTGCCGCCTTGTTACTCCACCCCGTGTGCGCCCATTCCCAAGGGCGCGACTCCAGCCACCTTATCTGCAGAGCAGCCAGCAGGAAGGGCACAGGCAGGAGGACGGGGAAGGGGCGGGGAACCGAGCATCTGTCCTCCAAGGAAATTTCCTAGGGCTTCACAAGGCACATCTACTGACGCTCTTGGCCTGAATCTAATAACAAGACCGCGCTCAGCCTCAGTGGAAGCTCAGAAACGACATTTTGACTTTTCACAGTGTGTTCCCAACTGACACAGTTAGGTGTTATCACTGATAACAGAGGGGAGAATGAATACCAGCAGACAACTAACAAACCGCCATGGGGGGGTCCTCCTACCATCCCTCCGGTGATATAACGTGGGCGGTTCCATTCTCAGAGGTTTCCGGCACATTCCTTTCCTCCTCCTCCCACTCTACAGTACCTTTTCCTCTCCCTCTCAACGCACCCAAAAACCTTATTCTGATGTATCCAAACACACTTCTCCAGCTCAAAGGAGGAGAGAGGGGAGCAATTAGCGAAGGACAGACCAACTTTCATTATTGAAGCTGCTGAGTGTTACAGCTTTGAATAGGAGGAACCGAGCCAGATTCTAACCCTCTGCTTGTGTGTTTGTTATCTAAACTGAGGCCACAGTTGGCTTTTATTGAACATAAAGTCTCCCGCTTGATCCTAAGCAGTAGAATAGAGTTTTCATTTGTTAGTAAGTGGATTTGGGGTTTCTTCCCCAAAGAAGGTAAACGTCAGTGATAGTTACAGTATTATCTCATTCAAACAAAGGTCTGGAATATTTAATATTCTCTGGGGAGATAACAACCTGTGGGGATCGCAGAATCAGTAGTTTAAATACAAATTTGAGCTGCAGACATAGCCTGGGTACATAAGCGGCTGTTCACATCCTTCACAAAGAAGTAGAGGTGGCTTTGAAATCTCTAGTTTCAAAGAACAGAGTGAAGCAGGCAGGGCCCGCCCACCCGCATGCACATCGCCACTTCACCTATATTGTTTGTATTGAGCTTCCACATGAGGCATTGTTTGAAGAGAGGTTTTGACTGCTATTAAATATCTGACCTCATTGTTCCCAGCCCGAATTCCATGTCTTGTGGGTTTGCTTCTTGGGGACACGACAGCCTTGAAGTTCCTAATCCTTTCAGGAGCTAGTGAAGAAGGGAAAAAAGAGAAGGGACCTATGCGAAAACTTCTGCTGACTTGTCCTCATGCTGTATTTTTGCAAAGCTAGACTTATTTAGAAACATCACAATAATGATTGCAAAATAGATCCTCAATATGTCTTGATTAGTGAGATTATATTAGTAAGTATTTTTGTCTCCCTGGAAGTCACAACCTATGTGAATAAATAAAATTATTTCCTCTTTTTTCCAGTCCTTTAAATTTTGCTTTCTAATTATTGGCTTTTTTATTGTGTGAATATATTTATTGCCTGAAAAAAGTTGACTGTTTCTATCTAGGTCAACACACACGGAGAAAATGACGACTAACTGACAAGACCTGGTAAGTTTGCATATTACAGCTTCACCACAACTTTATTGTTTGTTTCTGTTATCAGAATCTTCTCTCAGCAGTCGCACTTGATCTGTCAAATATTCTACAGGGGCAAAAAAGAGCAAAAGCGTTGATAGTCTTGTAGTTGTTAATTACAGAAGTCCAATCTTTTCTTTCTGGTAGATTAGCTACTTAAGTAAAAATCACATCTCTAGAGGAATATTAAGGATTCCATTCTAAATAAAATACTCTAAGAATTTATTCCTCTCAGCATCTGTTTCTTCATTTTCCAACTCATATTTCTTCATGGCAACAAAATACCGAATGAAAGTTTCTCCTAGAGCCTCTCTCAGACACTCATCTTCCTCCAGTGCCACAAGGGCATCTTCCAGTTTCAAAGGGATCTCAGAAGGATGTGACTGAGAAAGGTCTGTGCTGTCATCTGGACCCACCAAGACATCATCACTGCTTTGAAGTCCATCCAAGCCGGCCGCAACCGTGGCGGCCAGCACCAGGTAAGGATTTGCTGTGGCTGAGCCCAGTTTATTTTCTATCCGGGCGCCTTTCTCGCCATGACACTTGATATTAAACGCACAGCTGTTATTGTTGTAGCCCCACGTGGTGGGCACGCTCTCCTTCAGGTCTTTGCTCTCCTTGGAATAGCGCTTTCGGCAGCTAACAGCGGGAGCCATCAGGCAACTGAGGGCAGCAGAGTGCTTCAGGAGCCCCGCCAACCATTTTTTCCCAGTGATGGTGAGCTGCTCAACTCCAGAACTGCTGCAAAACATGTTTGTCTTCCCACAGACATCCCAGAGACTATGAGACAAAATTCCTGAATTGCAGACTCCAGTCTCAATGAAAAAGCTGGCGATGTAATTATATTTCCTTGCCACTTCTTTGACACCTGTTCTCAGGGTAAATGCATTATCGGCTGAATTGATGCCAAATTCGGGCAGAAAACAGATTTCCATCTGACCAGGCCTGGTGGAGGAGGAAAAGCTTTCAACATTGGCTCCAGTGTGATACAAACCATCTACGAGTTCCTGGATGAAGGGCTGGTCATGATTATTTAGCAGTGTTGAAGCAGGAAAAGATATGGTCTTTGAATTGATAATTTCGGGCACACCAAAAATGCAAAAATCGTAGATGAAGGCAGAGAGCAGGGAGAAGCCTGCGTCCTTCAGCTGGTTCAGCTGTGTCTTTGCGATGTACCTCGGAGAAGTCAACAGAGGCTCACCGGTCACAGTGAATGTGTCACAAATCACTCTCGCAGTTCTCTCAGCCCAGGGCAAAACTCTAAAGGTTGATAGCTCAGGCATCAGGACTATGTCACTATTGAAACATGTGGCTCTTATGTGATCCACTTCATTGTCCTTAGGATTCGGTATCAATTCAAGATAACCTCGGGGCATGCAAACCCCATGGATCACTTTTTCCTAAAGAAGTTAAAGGAAAGAGCAATCAGATTTTGAAACTTGAAAATAAACTAAAGGTGGGGGAGAGGGCCTTGCTAGAGAGAAAAAAATGTGTTTAACATCTGTTGGTTAACACTAGCTTAATATCAGATCAATTTTAAATATTTTCAAATAAAACCCCAAATGCACTTTTATAAACAATGCTTAATATTTTTAGTCTTGAAGCCTTTATACGCTCTTGGATCTGAAAGTAGCAGTTGTAAATAAAAGGTATAATGATAAAGAAAATGGCTTTAGAGCAAATGACAAGGTAACCCCTTACGGAATTATTTGAAGTGATCATAACAGAAGGACTTTTTAAAGCATATCTTATTATATGGCATAGTTGCTAATCCTTCAGATAAGGCTTTCTTTTGGCCTATTTCTATTGTAATCCCCATAGTTAAGCGACTTTCAAAAGCGTACAGGAAAGAATCCTCAGTCCTTCTCAGAGAGCTGACCGTGGTCAGTCCTACAACATAGACACAGCAGACACAACAGTCATCCTAGCACCAGAGGAGCCAGGCGAGCTGACGGCCGCTCTCCTCTCTTCATTTACTTCTACAACCCACCCAAGAATGAACTACCTCACTGTCTCACAAAGTCCCAGAAACCTGGCCTGGGACTGTGGGACTATACCTCCAAAGTTATAGTTTCCAAAATATTGTAGCTGCAAGTCAGCATGAACTGGGCATCACCAAATCGGACTTCTAGTCCTGGCTCTTTCCTTAATTTCTTGTGTGAAGGTAGGCAAGACGCTGGACTATGTGCCTTGGCTCCCATGTCTGTGAAACGAAAGTATTAGACTAAATGACTAATCCTCGCTTCCTAGCCGTGTAGCTCTGGGTTCAATGGATTTGCTCATCTGTTTGACTGTTGCTCTGTGCCAGACAACGAGGAAGTGGTGAGGTTATAAAATTGAACAGACACATTAAACCATTTTTAGAAGTTGTGTAAAGGGAATATCAACAAGGCTTCATGTGTTGAAGTTTACGTTAACAAGTGGAGAAAAAACTGACTGTAAAGTTTGGTTCCCATGATGTCAGTGAGCGTTATGAGGTTAATAAAACATACTAACATTCTGCAAGCCAGATTATTTCTTATATTACTTCCAAATCCCAAACAGCATGGCTGCAAAGAGGGGCTGGTGCTGGCAGAGGCAATCTACGAGGCCACTCTTCTGCCTTTGACCGTGGCCACTGCCTCCTTCACCCTCCACCACCTACACGTATTTTCAAATGCCATTCAACTTGGCTGATCCAAATTTGCCAATAATAAAGTTGAGTAAGTTGGGCACTTTTCAGTGCCTGCTTAATTTTTCAATTCACTCAAAGACCTCTTTATATAAACTTTATGCAAACACACACATTGTGAGATTTTAAGGTCCTTTAGTATGAAATCCTTTAATTTGAATTTTCACTGTGAGGAATAATGTTATTTCCCTACTTGTCAATTTTTCAGTTTGCAAATCTGTATGCTAGCTCTGTATGTATCTAAAATGAGAGGTAATGTATTTTATTCATGAGACTTCCAAGAGTTCCTGCAATTTCAATCTGTGTTTGTATTCAATTGGTTGGGAACAATAGAGAACAGCTTTTTACATTTCACTCCAATAGTCCTTCAAGAATTTAAAGAATAGTAAAAAGTCACACTTTATTCTTCAGGCTATTTAATCTGTATTTTTCTGAGCACTCCTTTCTAAGACTGTCATTTTCTTTATTCTTTTTTGGACATTCTGAATTCAAACTACTCTTTATTAGTAGTGGGAAATATATAAATATACGTAAACATATCTTGTTCATGGCAACAAATTAAGTTATCTTAAACTGTGTTTATAAATACAAGTGCTAGGACAACTTCACTCTCCAATATAGATCACCAGGGACTCAATAAAAATTCTTGCAAAATAGTTCAATCTCTACGATAACTAAAATTTGGACCACAGTAAAGGTCACTTTTTGAAATAACCAAAGAATTAGTTATGAGTTCTATAACAATATATCATGTTTTGATTAGATCAAAGATAGAAAGAACTCACATTATCTGCATACAGTTTAAGTAAAAACCTGTCCTTTGATAGAACAGAGACAGTATAAGTTGGTCGTCAGGTTTAAAGAAAATAATGTCTGTAAGGCCTTCAGCACAGGGCCAGGCACAGGGTAAGTTCTCTAAAAAGAAGGAGATACCATCATTTCAGAGGCTCCCCATTTGACCTTTTCCAATTACATAACAGTCTTTTCCTCTATTCCTAGTAGATGCTTGTTTTTAAAAAATCAATATTTTTTTAGATTTAATAAGAAAGAATATTTAGCTCAAATGAAGAATAAAAAGAAATATAAAAGCTAAGCTGGAGGCAGCAGGTGCAGTAAAAAAAAGGCACTGGGATTGGAAGTGAGGAATCACAGACCGATCCTCGCTCTGCCAGGAGCTGTGGGTACCATTTTAAGAAAGCCTTCCTTAACCTCTCTGAGACTCAGCCTCCTCATCTAGAAGGGAAGAAGATGGATTATATTATCTCTTATATCCCTTTGTAGTTTAACAATAATTTTCATGTTGATAGTTTATTTTCCACAAATACAAAAATGGTTTAAAAATTATTTTATAAAGATTGAAATTACCTTTCACTATGCTATAGGCAAATTCGTATTATTGACTCCACTCTGTCTAATGAATTTCCCATATGGAGTTGTGTGTGTGTATACATATACACACAAACATGCATTGCTGAGATTGTTTTGCATAGATGAACCTATTTTTAATGTCTATTCACAATAAATTTTCCAAAATGAATTATTTAATCTGAAATTGTAAATACTCATTACTATTTATACCTTTACAAATTCCAAAATGAATTTAGTATTTTGTTAAAAAATATATAAATATAAATACTGTATGACCACTAAATAATAATAAAATAACAATAAGTAGGTAAGGAAATGGGTGGGAAATGTACTAGAAAATGGGCTAAGAAGAAATACAGCAATTAAGAGGAAGTACGATGAGTTATACTAAAATTCTCATGACAGATAAACTTTTTCCCAGCTTAACTCCAGGGAAAAAAAAAGTGGTACTTATATGTGGGACCTTGACCAAGATAATGGAAAATATTTTCAATAGTGTTTTTTTTTAAAAAAAAAAAAAACAATGCACGTTTTCTCTTTATGTTAGTTACATCAAGTCTCAGTAAACATAGGGAGCATATTAAATTACATTTTTGTAAAGGAGTTCCATTGAGGAAGAGAGTAATGTTTTAACTGTGTAGCTTTCAGATGCCATTAGTGAAATAAATTATTAGCATTTGGCAAAAACTGACTAGCAAACAGTTTTATATTGAGGTCTCTGGCAAGTGCCTGAAGTGCCAGTTATGTTTCCTTATTGACTGAAATAAATTCACGTGAATTAGATTCTGGGCTTGTCCACAGTAAATTCCACATATTGTTATCAAAATTAACCAGCGTGTGTTCCTGCCTGGATAAAGCGGGAACAATATCTGTAGGCAGACCTGAAGAATTTCCTACGAGACAAATTTTGAGTCTGTTGGAATTCTTTTAAGAAGTCTTTGAAGATGCCCAGTTTTTCTCAACATAAAGAAAACAAGAAAAATCACAATTTGATATTCAAGTGATAAAAGTAAGATATATTCAAAAAATAAACTCAGAGGATATTTAATTTTTATACTTTCATATTTAATACTGACTGATGTCTCTTCCTAAGAAATGATGTTTCAGTAATGTAATAAATCAGTCATTAAAATAAATACATCACATAAACTGAAAAAAAATCACAGAAAGTCTCAAAACATGTCCAAAAATACAGTATTTCTTGATATCACTACTTTCAAGAACTTAATAATATTCATTAAGTTATCCAACAACAATAGGGTATTTTCTTATCAGAATTAAAGACTGAAAGGAGTGTGCTTTTCATCTAGCAAGTTCTTTCTGTTTAATCATTTTTTCTCCTATTTGCTGTTGGGTCTTCTGTTGCAATTTTCTCATGTCAAGCAAAATATAATCTTTATAATTGCAGTAAGAGAGAAAACATAATTCTGTGGAGGGAAATTATTCAAGGCAGAAGGACTAAAATTCCCGGTCTTAATTAGTTTTATATTTCTATTGGGTAAAGGAATAGCTGTTGGGGAGCCGAAAGTATATGTCCAGCTCCTTGGGGGGCAATAATGTGTTTGGGGAGGGACAAGGGAAGAAACAAAATGAATTATTGCTTTCAGCTTGAATTGCTGTATGGATTACAATAAAATGTGGAAGAGTAATGGGGACTATTGGCTTGTTAAGGGTCATGAAATTACATTCAGTCATAACTCTACTTGTAAAACTCACTTGGAAAAAGTGTGCCGGGATGCTCTTAGACCTGGACACACCGTGGAGGTCTGTGGCTTCAAATCGCACAAACTGAAGGTGATTTTTAGCCATCTCTTGTTTAATGTGCTTCATTCTAGAGGAGAGCTGAGGTGCGGTCAGAATTTCAGTGCTGTCCTTGGTGTTATCTGTAAAATAAAGGGTGGTTCAAAATCAATAGATCATGATGAACTGAGAGGCGAAAGGAGGCTAGAGAGTAGGGAATTGCACATTCTGATTATTAACAAAAGCATCTTCTTCTATTCATGTCATTGACTCAGGATTGGAGATTTTACCCTTCTTGCCCCGCCTTTACCATATTCCCAAGGACATAGTCTCTAAACAGCCTAAGAGATTGTTTAATCACTTGGGACTAGGTGAAAGTTGACATTATTTACATAAGTGTATAGCAATATTATATGTAAGTACTTACTGAAGGTGCCTTTGCTTATGGAAATTAGAATATATTTGCATAGCTGGACAGCCTTGCACCATATAAGTCTGTATATAGATGACTATCATTGAAAAGATTTTGAGTTTCTCTCAGTGGTAATCCCCAAGTTAAAAGTTCCTGTATGATTAAAGGTAAAATTGTTTGTTTATTTTGGTTTATTTTCTGTGGATTTGCTTTTTTTGTTTTTAGTTTTGTTTTGTTTGCCAAAGGGCTTCATACCTTTGTAATGTCATCCGAATCTAAGACATCTACATCTCTCTGTCAAATTTAAAATTTGTAGAAATAAGCAAACAAAAGTGTTTTTTTCAAGAATGAGAGTGTAGGAGATGAAAAATCTAGACTGAGTACTCAATTTTAAAATTAGAAATCTAAAAAAATGTGTTCTTTTCAAGACTTTTAAGATAGTCTACAAGTTCTAACACGTTAGAGTTAGAAGAGACTTTGGAGGTAAATCATCTACTCCAACCACTCACCAGCTTGGTCCCAGAGAAGTACAGTGAGGTCCCCAGTCACAGTCTCGGTTCACTGCCAAAACCGAAACCAGCTTCCGGACATTTTGATTCTCGGTGGTGGCTCATTACCATATAATGACTGAATATGTCTAAAGCATGTGGAAGGGTCAGGCACAGAATGCATATCATAAATGTCAGCTGTTGTCCAAACTTTCAGGAGAGACAACAGACTGCAATGATAGCACTGAAGCCCATCTGTCTCCCTCCAACTCCTGCCTTGGCCCTGGTGATTATCTTACCCTCTCTGTGCCTCAGCTTCCTCGTTGATACACTATTACCTACTTCATAAACTTGTTCGGCGATATAAACTTGTATGGTGATTAAACAAGTTATTTAACAGTTCCTGGCAGACAGTAAGCACCATATAAGTGCTTCTTAAATGCATAAAGTGAGCACAATTACTCTACCACCGTAATGGTAATGGTACCATGATCATGTCTGAGTCTGAACAGCCATCAATCTGTCACATCACTGATGGTGAGCAGCTATAATTTTAAAACGATACCTGAGTGTCCTTTTTCAAGATATAATTAGGCTTTAAAAACAAGCATAAAGATTGACAGTTTAAAAACATAGATGAAGTAGATTTTAAGTCCATGAAGCATGAGGAAGACAAATGACTGGTTCCACCTATGCAAATATATTAGAGAAAATGTCCCGTCAGTGACCCATTTGGCTGCTCTGAGACTCCTGCGGCTGTACAACGACCTTCTATCTCACACAAACAGTTCAGCTGTAGCAATTACAATGTTGTGGGCTAAGTTAGCAGTTGCTGAGTTGCAACCTATTCTGAACTGTTGGGTGTTCTGCCCAAGCTGAATAATTCTCCTTAAAGAAAATAAAATGTATAAGCATTTTAAAATATGGAAAATGTTAGATAATCAGTATTCTAAACATAATAAGCAATTATATATAAGCTATCAACATTTTAACAACATAAAAAAAAATCAGAAAGCATCTCCTGCTAAAGGAGTAAGTTCATTTTATTGGTTCACCAGTAATATGACCACAGGTAATCTTATTAGTTCTTTGCCTTACCTGTATCTTCTAAAGTTTCTATGGTAAATATGTGTTATTCTAAAGTAAGAAAAATATTTATCCACTCAAGATAGATTTTTTTTTTTTAGTTACCACATACTATTTATACTGGACATATATCTAGAAAGCAGCCAGAAAAAGCCCTGCCCTCAAAGACCTTTATGTTATTGAGTGAAGGGTCTATAGACAATAAACATGCCATCAAATGCAAAGGTGGGATAATTTACCATGGTGAAAAGTGCTGAAAAGAAAATAAAACATAATCACCTGGCGTATTAATTCTATGAGATTCAACCACAATGGGGACAAGCCTAACCACCGACTCTTTAAGATCATCAAGTTGCATCATGGCTGGACAGTGAGTATACGTATGCGTTTGCTAGGGCTGCCATAGCAAATACCACAGACCAGGTGGCTTCAACAGAAATTAATTTTCTTACAGAGGAGGAAGATGGAAGTCCAAGATCAAGGTATCAGCAGGCTTGGTTTCTTCTGAGACGCCTCTCCTTGGCTTGTAGACAGACATCTTCCTCACAAGGTCTTCCCTCTGTGTGTGTGTCCTAGTCTCTTCTTATGAGGACACCAGTCCTGTTGGATTAGGGCCCACCCTACAGAACTCATTCAACATTAATGACCTCTTTTAAAATCCCATGTCCAAATGCAGTCACACTGTGAGGTACTAGGGGTTAGGACTTCAATATATGAATTTTGATGAGACACAGTTCAGCCCATAACGGTATATCATCCTGTTTCCGTTTTCTTCAGAGTCCTTGCTGCCCTCTGCCATACTATATGATCACATGTGTGCTCTGTGTCTTTCCCACTTGCACGTCAGCTCCAGGGAGCAGGTGCTCAGCTTTATTTGCTTCTGTATCCCAGTACCTGCAGCAGTACAGGCGTTCAGAGGTTCCCACTGACTCTTCCTTCAATAAGTGGGTGTGTGATCTAATTAATTAGTTAAAACAGCCTGTGTGACTTGATCTTGTCTAATTAACATGGAAAAGTTGGTGCCACATATTTTGGTATGTTTCCTAAGTATCAATTTGTTATTTAAAAGGTCTGTTCTCTCACCAAACATGAGAACCCTATCTAATCTAATTTCATTTTCAAGGCATCAACTGATCTTGTGCATCATTGTCTGAACTTCTTTTCTTCAAATAGATCGCCCTGGTTAGTTACAGTTAAACCTCTTGGTCAGCCCGTCCCAGATGCGCATGATGAACAGCAGGCAGACAATTGCCAGTTCAGGGGCTTATTTGTTTTTCTTACAGTGTGGTTCCTGGGAGGTGTTCTCCTTTCCCATCCACTCAGAGGACTAATAAATTAAATCAATGTGCTTTTATAGAGGACGTTTTACTGCTCTGAGTGTTTACGGGAAAAAATAAGAAAACTAAAAAAAAAAAACCCTCAAAGCACCACAGCAACTCGAAGACTTTGGAGAAATGTTGTCTGTGTTCATTCAGTGACAATGAGGACATATTTCAGTTATAGAGAACAAGCCATGATTACTTACAAAAGGCAGATTGAATAGGCATTTGGGATCTCAGAAATATCAATTCACAGAGGGCAAAGCGCATTGGAGAGTACACTGTGTAACACGTTCAGCTTAAGGGATGCAGGCATGATCTGTCACACTCCTTTCCCAGGCCTGCCCTCCGTCATCCACATGGCCACTCTGAGAACCACCCTGTTATCACAAAGGCGACCCAAGCCTCCGGCCACATCACGTTAGCCCAGGGGGGTTGGCAAGCCCAGGAGGCAGAGCGACTTGATACAAAAAAGGGACGAAAGAAAAACAATAAAAGGAGAGAAAGGAGCTTTGCTTTGAAAAAGTATATTATTTTTAAAATATATATATTATTTTATTAAGAATAAAAAAATTATTTTAAAAAATATATTCTTTTTCTTCTCACAGAGAAGAAAATACCATGTTGAAATTCCTTACGCATATTTTGGGGGTTGATTTTTGTATTTATTTTTAAATTAAGTGTGGGTGGTTTGTTTGGTTGTAAGCTTTTTGGTCCTTAGGGTCTGGAAGACTTGACTAGCCCTGGGCCACAGAGGGAGCTTCTGAATTAACCAAGCTGAGTCAATAATGGTACCCGCACTCCTAGGCATAGTTTACTGGTACAAACAGAGCTCATAACACAAGTTGTTTCCTTAGATTTTTTGACTCAAGACTAAGAAATGGTAAATTCTGTCTTTCTTTCATGGCTAAAACTGTATAAAACAAAGGTCATAAGCGGTTTGTGGAAGAGCCAATGTAGCCAGCAGCTGTTTCCTTATTAGTCTTGCCAGTGTTTGGACCTGAAGAAGGGATACTGTCTTGAATTATCCAGGTGAGCCCTTAAAAACAGAGAACTTTCTCCAGCTGTAGGCGGAAAAGAGGTGTGGAAGAAGGGGAATTTGGAGATTCCAAACATGAGAAGAACTTGAAACATTGCTGACTCTGAGATATAGAATCAGAGAGGATTCTGGGAGACAAGGGTCACCCTAGCTGACTGCCAGCAAGGAAATAGGAACCTCAGCCCTACAAACACAAGGAACTGGATCCTCCCAACAAACTAAATGCACTGGGAAGCGCATTGTTGCCTAGAGTCTTTGGCTAAGAACCCAGATGGCCAACACTTTGATTTTGGCCTTGCAGAACCTGAAGCAGAGAAATAAGCTAAGCCAACCCAGACTTCTGCATACAGAACTGAGAGAGAGTGGGTTGTGTTCTTTTATGATGCTAAGTTTGTGGTACTGTGTCATGGTGGCAATAGAAAACTCATACCTATGGAGTCCCAATAGTGTTCATGTCCGGGCTCTACTTCCTCCTTAGGCCTGTGTATAGTAAAGAATTTAACCTTGACCAAGGAGAGTTCTGGCCTTTACCTTTGGGCCCTGGGAGGTAATGTCTAAGCCCTTGGAACATCCTACCTGAGAAGAGTGTCTTTATTTACCTGGGGCCTCTGGTAAGTCTAGCAATGTCATTTATTGTTGAGTCATGTGGTATCAGCTTGATCGCCAGCAGGGCTGGAGACTGAGGTCAACAATGTGACCAGTTGACTGTGGAGACCCTATAAAGACTCTGGACAACAAGACTTGGGTGAGCTTCCCTGGTTGGTAATACTCCATTCATATTGTCACACATCGTTGCCAAGAGAATAGTGCTGTCTTTGACTCCACTGAGGGAAGACGAGAGGAAGCTCTATGCTTAGAACTTTCCAGGACTCTCCATCATGAGTCTCTTCCCTTGGTTGATTTTAATCTGTATTCTTTCACTGTAGTGAACCATAACCTTGAGTATAATAGTTTTCACTAGTGAGTTTGGTGAATGCTTATAGCTAATTATTAAAATTGAAGTTAGTCTTGGGAACTCTCAAACTTGCAATTGGTGTCGGAAGTGAGGGTAGCCTGAGGGACACTGTCCCTCTACCTTCACACCCGGCTACATTTCCAAACCTTGCTTGTTCAACTCTTTCATCATGGATTCCCTCATGGAATAAATATCTCTTTTTAAGTATTTCTTATCACTTGGATCCCAGAGACTTTTAACCAATACATTCAAAGACCATACTAGCTATATCACTATTAATAAGCCATAAATTTAGAATAACAGAATTTCACTTTAGAAAAGACTTGAGAGACTATCCGTTGCAACCCCTCCACTTTCCAGATAGCAGCCTAGTGGGTAAAGAAAACTGTAAAGCACTTTATACATGATAGGTGCGCAAATTCCTTTAAGTATCCTGACTCCCAAGCTAGTATTCCTCAACCAACATCACCTTATCTCTAATTCAAATATAAATTTGGAATTAGTGGCCAGAACCATGTGCCAATTTGTCCCAGAGTCCTTACCAGTGTAGCTGGAGTCTGAGTTAAAATCGCCACCAGAAGCGTTGGCTGGTGTTTTGAGGTGCGATGGTTTTACCACTATTGTCTGATCTTGGGAGTCTGGGTCATCTTGTGGCAGATGAGTTTCAGCAGAGTCAGGTCCCACAACTAGTCTGCTCATATCTGCCAATTTCTGGCACACCATTTGATTTCTGATCCTTTCTGGAGTAATAAAGAAAAATGTTAAAACATTTTGCCATTGCTTTCAACTGTCTTTCCATACTGTATGGAAAGGAGTACTTGAGAAAATAACTTATGCCTAGGCAGTGACATACAAAATAAGGGGCAATGGATGTAGTCTGCCCTGATTGCAGGCCATAAGGGGTTGCATTGTCTACAGAAAATTTAAAAACAATGATAAAATCTACAAAAGTTCTGACTGCTTTTTATTGTTGCCGTGCACTGGCCATTCCCACTGCCCCTGCCTTGGAATACTGCTGATCCTAGGCCTGAGCCTGTTGTCTAGATTAACTCCTAGCTTCAACACTGTTTCAAATTCCCTGGAGTCTAGTTAGAATTCCAACATCTGATATGAAGACTTGCCCCACAGCTTTATCATGGCTGTCCCAAATCCTACTAATGATCTTTGTGCTCATTCTCAGAGCAGAAACGGACTTCTCCTCTTACTCGTATGTTTTTTCTCTTGTCCTCTTTCTTTTTTCCCACCACTATCCTCTTAGCTCTACCCCCTTTAAATTCTGAACATTTGGATTGATTCTTTTTATATATTTACATTGCAAGCCTGAATTGACCATCTTTCATGTTGCCTATGTAGGAATAAATTTTATTTCTATGTTTTTGCTTCTCCCATAGAAGAAAAGAAAATGCTTTATGAAAAGGAAGACCAAATAGAGATTGTCATTGACCACATATTCTTGAGGGATCATGGTAGCAAGATACCTTTTGAGTTAGATATATCCATTTCTCCTATTTCAGTTGGGAAAGCATGTGTTTTAGTGACTTTCTTTCTGGTCCTCTTAATTTACTCATCTTGCTGGCTTCCGTATCATTACCTTCATCTCTTGCATCCTGTAATAATTAACAAACAAAAAGCCAAATTGCAGATCATGCATACAACTGAATTTGGATGTCAAGAAGGTATGATGATTGGATAGGTATATTTTAAAATGAGTATGGCAAATTCTTATAATGAGGTAAATTTTGTCATTTCCACATTCACGTGAATAATTTAAAATTAAGAAGCCCAACGTTCTGCTGATAGTCTGGATTCACTGAATCTTCTTTTATATGTGGCACAGAAAATATCATGAAATAATTTAACATCTTGTCCAACTAGTCAAGATTTCTATCTTTATTTTTTACTCTGGGATATTTTATATTATTTATTTGTAAATATTTTTTCCAAACTCACTTCAGCTAGAAAGTCTTCTTTTTATGATTTCTTTCATTTTTGACCAGAGGCATAAGTACCTGAGGAATTAGATTCTCTCCTCTCTTTTTCCTGACCCTCATCCCTATTGCATCAATATTTACTTTAAGAAATCACTTGCATTCATAAAATGTTTCGTGACTATGTTTTATATGTGCAAAACCAACATCATAGGCAAGCTGCTTTATAGCTTGGGAAAACCTAAAGAAAAACATTTTAAAACAAAATAAGCTGACTTCTACACTTTAGTTCTAATCTTTGACATGACCCCTAGATGGAGCTTCCCAGCAGGTAGCTGGGCAGTGAGGCAGAGCTGGGGCTGGAGAGATGGGGAGTCCGCACCGATGGTGGACAGAATCCCCCTGCACTCCCAGAGCTAACACCGAGAAAACAAAAATGTCCAGAAAAAAACACTGACACTGGTATTTTTCACTGTTTTTACAAACTTCTCGTTACGGTTTGAGGGAAGAGGAAAATAGCAGGGTCAGTGTCAAAAACTACATTTAAAATGTTCTGAGCCATTGTCCTTTTCAAGAGCCAGCTCTGAGAGCTGCCGGATCTGGCAACAAGTTATATAAATACATGTCCAGAGTGGGTGCTGGAGAACAGATCTACTCATGGTCAATAACACCAGTTTAGCCTCCAAAGGCTAAAAGAAGAAACAAAGAATTTCACTTTTTTGCGCTTATACGTAATTACGATACATCGTTATTATTGATGCTATATTAACAGAAATATATTTCACAGGATTAAGATGTTTTTGTTACTTTAAAGTTTCACTTAGAAAATTGTGGTGTCTTTCACTCCAGATAATCTTTTTTTTTTTTAAGATTTTATTTTTCCTTTTTCTCCCCAAAGTCCCCCGGTACATAGTTGTGCATTTTTTTTAGTTGTGGGTCCTTCTAGTTGTAGCATGTGGGATGCCTCCTCAGCGTGGCTTGATGAGCAGTGCCATGTCCACGCCCAGGATCCAAACAGGTGAAACCCTGGGCCGCCGAAGCAGAGCGCGCGAACTTAAACACTCGGCCATGGGGCCGGCCCCCCAACTCCAGATAATCTTATATTTGAATCATATGATATTTATTGTGAGATAGAGTAGTTTATTTTTTTCTAGCAGTTTATGATTTTATTCAAATATTTGAGTAAATTTTCCCAACACACTTCTGATAGAATTCTGACAGTGATATACTAGCCTTATTTTACATACCCACCATTTCTAAAATTGCATTGTCAGAAATATACATTATATGATTGTATTTTTGGTAAATGTTTTTATATGTACACGTCTCTGTTTTTTCCTAAAGAAATCTCACTTAGAAAAGGAAATACTTGGCCAGGCATATTAATATCAAGGGAAATGGAGCAGACTAACATTGGTAGTAGGTTGACCTATTAGGGATTTCCTCATCTGCAGATTGAAGGAAATCAATTGAGATGAATTTAAGATTTCTTCTAGGTTCAAACTCTAACTTGCATTTGAATAACAATGTGCTAAAACTGAGCTCTTTGTCAGGCACATTTCTTCAGCATAACTCTTAAAGTAGGAGAATCTCCATTTTACAAACAGAAAAGTGAGACCCAAAATAACTGGCCCAAGACCACAAGAGGGAATGAAAGACACAGTTTACAAACGGGTCCTCTGATGTCCAAAATGCCATTCTGCTTCCTAAACACCAGAGACTCAAGCCCAGAGAAAGTTCATTTTAGTAACATTCACCTGTCTTTATATAAAGCAGACCAAAAGGGAAAGTTTCTTAAGAAAAAAACAGACAATTCACCTATGTACTAACCTGAGAATTTCACCAATAAAAGCCCAAGAACTAAGTCTAGAACCTGTCTCTGACTCCATAATAGAGGCTCAAAAAAACATTTTTTTATGAAGAATACATTTAGCTCAATTCTTTGATTTTCTTTTATACACTAGGGTGATCAGACTATAGACAGAGCTATAATAGCTGAAACAAATTAGTGGCCCCCTGGTTTATTCCACCTTCAGTAGAGTATTTATTTCTATTCTCCTTAATCCTTCAATTACATTTAGTTACAATGCAAATGATGTTTCATTAAAAAAGCTACCAGCCAAGATTCACACGATTTGGGTTCTAATTCTGACTTCTCCACTAAGTAGCAAGTCCTTGTGGAGCCTTGGGATTTTCATCTGTAAAAACTACTATAAATATAATCATTCCCAGCAAGTATATTAACATTTTACAGGCATGTTCATAACCACACAATATTTTATATCTCATTTCATATTCACAACATCCAGGGGACATTTATTATTACCTACATTTTTGCCAAGTAAGAAATAGGTCCACAAGGGTTAAATGCTTTATTCAAGGTCGTATGACTGCCCAGGAAGAGCAGTATCTGGGGAGCTTCCCACATCACCACAGCCAGACAGTTGAATGGGATGGAATTCACTTCTATTATATAATGTTATTTGTGTGACTCATAAAACTTGTTCACTCAACTTCCTCAATTATACATTCTTTCACAGTTTTATGTTTTCTTATAACTGTTGCCTGTGAAAGGGTTAAAACCATCTTAGCTCAAGTCACCACCAGTTTAAACTTCATCAGTCCGAACAGTGAGGACTGTGGGTAACCTCCTGTGAGTCAGGCAAAGTCAAAGACATAAAAACAAACGCAATGTGGTCCCTTTCATAAAGAATCTTACCATCTAGTACACGCAACAAAGTGTTGTTGTGGAAGTTGAAGGCTTCTATGTTGTAGAGAAAGAGACATGGTTAGGTCACCCTAGTTCAGAGACAGCAAACTCAAATAGCAGGCAGATAACAAAGAGATGCAGTGGACTGGATGGTGGACACCAGAGTTGATACTCCTGCCCAGGAAGGAGACAACACAGGGCTCCAGCTGATCATCGCCGTGACAAAATGTGACCCCAGTGTCGCCAGTTTTCCAAATATCCAAGGAATGCCAGAAATATGGACTTTTATGTACAATTTTATGATTTTTAAATGTTGCCAATTAATTTAAAGTGTAGGGTAAGGAGCAAAGAAGGCAAGAAAGTTTCTTAACTACCACAGAGCCAGCTCTCCAAAAGACTGGAATGCTGTTTGGAATATGGAGCAATTCCAGAGGGCCCCGGGGCACAGTGAAGGCAGCAGTGCCCACCCATCTTGTCCCCAGCAGCGGTAGTTAGTGTGGTACTGAGAGGTGATGGTCAAAACATTTAACTGTTAGTACAGCTAATGAAAATAACAAACACTTTTATTGTACCTACTACGTGTCATGCATCTTCTAAATGCATTGCATGTGTTAATTCATTTAGTCTCAAAACAACCCCTTGAGATAAATACTTTATCATCCTAAATTTAGAGATGAGGAAGACTAAGTCAATGAACGACTAATTAACTAGCTCAAAATCACACATCTTGTAAGTGGTGGAGCTAAGTTTCGAACTCAGCCAATTGGGCTCCAGAGGGCTAGTACTTAATACAACTCTAGTGAATACCATCGACCAGAATGCCCCTGCAGGGCAGATGCTGACTCTTTAGTTGATGGATTGTGGAGAGTTCCACAGGCCCCAGGGGAACAGTAGGACAGCAACAGAAGTTTGGAGGGTTGGGGGGGACCACTAAGGGACTCTTGTCAACAGCTGTTTACCAACCAGTTTAGAAAATTTTCACTATTTATCAAGCAGCCAGCAATATAGTTTCAACCGACAAATCTCCTAGTTGCATCATTATGATAGGCAAGCAGTGCCTGATGCATAGTTAAGTACTAAATAGGTGTCAGTCATGATTATTATCCAGGTGCCATGCATTACTGGGGTTCTCTGTTGGGAAAATGCCTCATTCTAGGTTACCTCATGGGAGATGGCTCCCACTGACTCAGGCTCTAATCCCTAATCTAAGCAGCTCTAGATTCTGAACACGATAAACCAGGGGAACCTCTCTGAGAGGTCAGAGTATGTCAAACAGTCTGAGGGTTCTCAGAGGGGGCGCTGTGACCAATATACTCGTGCTTGGACTTTAATAAACAGGCAGAATATTTTATAGTAGAGTCTTCAGACAGCCAGGGAAACTAAGCCAAACTTAAACAGAAGAGGGAACATTTGAGCTGAGGACAGAGAGGGGTGAAGCAGACAAGGTTGGAAGAACCATGAGCATGAGCACAGATATGCAATTTCATTTTGATGGCATGGCATAAATATGCAAATCTAATTCATGCTTAATTTAGACAATCTCAAAATTCTACTGCAACAGGTTGATTCTGATTTCTTTTGACATTTCCACCAGAGAAGCTTTCCCCACTTCAGAAAGTTTTCTGCTATCATTTCATCAGATGGCACCCTTGTCTCAGACACAGGAATGGCCTTAAAGACTGTTTTATATTAAAATATATTTTCATAATTCATGTTTTTCTCATTACAGTGTTTCTTTTGAAAGCTGTTTTTATGGCTTAATATAAGTTTGTCATTTTGCATTTCAATTCAGTGGCTTGAACAAATTAACTAAAAGAGGCTTAACCTAAAGGCATTCCGCCAAGCATTAAATTTCGACCCTAATTTGACCTAATAAGTTTCCTTCCAATATATTAATCAGTGTTATTTAGAGTGTAAATATCACTGATTTTATTCATTTACTTTTAATTATCTCTAACAGTTACTTTTCTAATGTCAGTATTTTAAAAACATTTGTTTTGACCCATGTGTACTGGTTATAGTCTGAGGTATAATTGTTAATGCATTTACCAAACACTCTGATTTCGTTAATGATGTTGATGCACAAAAAAGAAAGCAAGCCCAAAAGATCTCATCAAATTTTAGCCTCTGTTAGAAATGATGGGAAAAAAGGATCAATTATTATCAAATTTAAAAGAATATCTCACAGAGAAAAGAAGGTACCTTCAGTTTCCTTAAAGTGTGTTCCTTAAAGAAAAAGAGAAGAAAATGTACTCAAAATATTTACAGAAGAGATATTTCAAAGAACACATCACAAACTTGCATCAACTAATCTATACATATCAATACCCATTCACCACTATTCCTACTTCTGGCAAAGTGGTCTAAGAAAATGACCCAAAATACATAAAGTTAGATGCATGCCCATTGCCGCCTTTGCTATAACAGTGAAAACTTGAAAGCAGAATAGATTCAAGTAGGAAAAGTTAAATACATTGCCGTAACTCTGTTCAATGAATTCACCATTTAAAAAGAGCATCCATTTCCCACCTTTTGTCACCTGGGCCACCACAATCCTTACCAAACTGTTGTCCCTGCTTTCTGTGTTTCCATTCTCCCACCCACCCTGCAGACTACTGCCCATGGTACTTCCTTAAATCACAATTTTGGTCTTATTGCTCTGCATAGGATACTTACACAATTTCCCATCACCTTCAGGAAAAGTTCAGTTAGCATCCTCTGAGGCCCTGCATAATCCAGGGTCACCCATCTCTGCAGGCTCCGTAGCTGGCCATTTGCACACACAAACCATATCTCCATCTGTACAAAACTAGTTTTATCATTCTTCTGGCCCACGTTGCTTCCTTCTCCCTGAGTTCTTATTGATTATCTAGCCTATCCCAGTGAGACAGTTATCCACTCTTCTGGTCACAGCTCAAAATTAACCCCCTGGACAATTAGCTATAGTGACCCCATTCAAAGATGATTCATTTTTTTAAATCTCTATGAAAGTCGATGGCTTATTAAACCTTGTAACCTCTTCAAAAAACTCATAATTATTGTCTTCTTCATCACAATTGGCAGACTGTCTTGTTTCCTCTTAGAGATCTCACTTCATGCTTCATGTAAAATACTTCTCATGTATCATTAAAGTAGTTTTCTTTCAGTTACATACTTTTTTCCCCAAACCAAAAGCAACGATTAGTTTAGCCCAAATATTGTGATTCCTTAAGTGCCAAGTATATATTTAGGTGCCCTTTCTAGAATTAAGAACCACCACAGCCATAAAACAAAGAACTACGTAAACCCCCAGTACCCACTTGGACAATCTAGGTAGAGATTATACTGATCTGAACTAGGACAATGGCTGTGGGGATTGGAAAAAATGAGCATACCATAGACATATTTGGGAGGTAGATTTCGCAGTTTGGTGATTGACTGGATATAGGAGGTAAAGGAGAAAGAAGGGTCGAAGATAACAGTCAGGTTTATCACTAGGAAACCCGGAATAACAAGGAGGCCTGACAGGGGAGTTGCTGGGTTCTGTTTTATGCCAATGGAATCCAAGCTAACTGTGTCATCTGCAGGCATCCAGCAAGCATTGGTCATATGAGTCTGAATCCAAAGGATAAAATGGAGGGGAAAAGCATAGCCCTGACAGCGGTTGGAATCATTAAGGAAAGAGCAGAGGCTAAGAAAACAAGAGGACTAAGATAGAACTGAGAAACAACAATATTTAATGAGTAAGCAAAGGAACAGAATCCTAGAGAGTAGTCAGAGAAGAAATGACCAAATGACCAGAAGGTGAAAGAAAAAGCTGGGACAGAGTGGTTTCATTGAAACCAAGAGATACAAGCTGTGTTAACAGAAGAGAGGACCAATAGGCCATGCTACTGAAATGATAAATAAGGTTGGTATTAAGACTTGTCCATTGTATTTTGCAACCCAGGTCACTAGTGACCTTGGTAAAAGCAGTTTCCATGGAAAAATGTGAGCCAGAATGCAGTGAGTTGAGGAAGAATGAGAGATGCTTCGCCCAAGAAGCACATCAGAAGTGTCCTTTATTATCAAGTGGAGACAGTCTGTATATCCAACTCAAAAGTACGAAGAGAAGAAGACAGAGGATGGCCACTGGGGGAGTACACAGAGGTCCAAGAAAAGTGTATGTTGCTTTTAGGAACAAAAGACTCACACTTATTTAAATGCTTAATGAAAGTTGCCAATAAAGAAGATGTTGAAGAGAGGAGAAAGAAGATCAATCAAGGTCCCTGAAAGGGCAGAAAGCATGGAAACTAGAGTTGAAATAAAGGGATTAACTTCAGTATATCTTCCTCTCTAAGAGGAAGAAAAGGAGACAGAATGTTAGAAGAAAGAGGAGAGGAGAGGAAAAATAGGAGGAAGAGGAAAATTAGGAGGAGGAGAGGAGGAAAGGAATCATTAACATTTAATGAGTGCTTTTCAGATGACGTAGACTCAGGAAGATTAAGTTCTCCCAATAAGTGGTAGAATCTGAATTTAAACTTAGTTTTAAACCCTTGATCTTTCATATCCTTTCTGAAAAGGAAAGGTTATCCATTCTGGATAAGAAAGATGGACAGTTGCAGAGATTCCAGTTTTCTCTTTCAGGTGGGAGATGCTCAGACAGCAGGATATAGAAGACTAAAGATTTAAGGAGAATGGAAATGGTTTTATATAGGCATAGCAGAGAATGAGAAAGACCCAAGGCAAGAAACAAAAATGTTGAATGCCCCACAGGAATTGAAGATTTCGAAGTTGTAGGGGCACCAATCTGCACAGGTGAATTATTTTTCTCCAGAAAACTGTTTTGGAGATGTGAAAAGCATAGGGTTGAAGTTTTGTGAGGATACAAAACTCAGGAAGACAATGACAAAAACAAGTTGAGGATATTGGAAAGAAAGAGACTAAAACAATGAAATATGGATTCCTAGAGAGATAGAATAGGAAACGAAATTAGGGAAGACTGAGAAGGAGAATCTAGTCAAGAGAGTGGCCATTCCTCGAAGGTGACATTTTAGATGCATCCTTGTGTTTAACACATTGATTAGAATAAAATAGGAAATGGGTAAATATTTTCTAACAAATGAATGAATGATGGCAACCAAGGCCTACCATGTTGAAATATAAGGCCAAAAGGGACATTTGACTCAGATCTCTCCTTCACAAATGATTCCAAATGAGATTTCTTTGGATGTCCAACAGGACCTGATGGCAACCCACTGGCTGACATAACCAAAACAGCTTTCCTAGATAAAACATTGCATGGACTCTGTCAAAGTTTTCTTGAGAAGAGCTCAGAGAAAGCGAAGTTTCTGCTGGTAACAAGCTGCTCCACAATGACTCTATCTCTTTACCCCATTATTCTCTCCCTTCCTTCAGGATTTTTTCACTATATTTATCGTCAAAACCACATCTTATCTTTAAGGTTATGATCACTCCCTTTGAGACATGGACAAATTCTTATTTCCTATGCTTCCTCATAACATAGCAAAAAATGCTGATATTTCAAAAGAATTTTCTAAACATTAAGAAACAATACAAAAGAAAATAAAGAAAAATCAGAGACATTAAAAGGAACCAAAATTACATAATATTTACTCTCTATAGTCCTGGTAGTTAACTACGTTTGTACACTCTGTTCTGTTCCATGTCTTACCCAAGACCCTGCCCAAAGTATTCTCCTTTGTAGTTATCTGGGTCACCAACCACATAAATAAGCATCATTCTGAGCTTATTTGAAAACTTGATAATCCTCATTGCAAAAATTCAAAGGTACAGACACTCATAAAGTAAAAGGGAAAACTAAACAAACAATAAAAGTCCTTTGTTTTCCCCTAGCCTTTAGATTTTTGACAAGTAAACATTTTCAGAACAAGCTTGTTACTACAAATAATTCTTGTAATGGCTCATTTTCTATTATAAGTTCTTTAATAATTGTCTCTGGTAAAGATTTAATGTGTCAATACTGATTGGAACTAGACAAATTTTGAAATATACTGAAAATAGAAGTTGAGGAGAATAGCTATGGTATATTCATACCCCTTGTTAACAAGTGGCCACTCTGCTTTGTGTGAAATTCATTAATTTATTCAACAAGTACTTAGAGAATACCTAGAATAGGCCAGTCATAAGTCTAGAAGTTCCAGGAGCAATAAAGATAAATTATTTCTTGTTCCATGGAACATAAATTAATCCATGATAAAAAAGCGTATGGGGACGCGTGTTATATGAATGAGGAAGGTACTACTGGCACCATTTTCCTGATGAGCCACCTGAGTCTCTGGAAGATGTAGTAACCCAGTTGACTTCACGCCTAGAAAGTAGCAAAATCCGAATGTGCGGTTTGAAACTCTTCCTTCATTTCTTCGTGCTGCTTACAAACTTTACAGGCAACAAAATATTGAAAACTAAAAAGACGTCATCTTTAAAAATACTAAATGCTAGGGCTGGCCCTGTGGCCCAGTAAAGTTCCTTGGGCTCTGCTTCAGCAGCCCGGGTTTGCGGGTTCAGATCCTGGTCGTGCACCTTCTCCACTCATCAGCCATGCCGTGGAGGCATCCCACATGCAAAACGGATGAAGATTGATACAGATGTTAGCTCAGGGCTCAAGCAAAAAAGCAAAAACAAAAAATAGGAAGATTGGCAATGGATGTCAGCTCAAGGCTAATCTTCCTCATCAAATAAATAAAAATACTAAATGCTGAACAATTTTATATAAAAAGTAGCAGGAAATTCAAGGCTTTTTTTTAAACTTCGCATTTCAACTTAGAGTTCAGTAGCGTCCCTGTCCTTTGAGGTAACTAAGCACAGAAGAAAAATGTAGATAAGTTTCTTGAAAGTTACAGAGAATCAGAATTTTACCTCAAATAACCGGCAAAAAAATGGGATGGGCTATTTGGGAAAGTATCGAGTTTCTCATCCTCAGGCACATTTGTGGAGGGTTAGATAGTCAAATGTCAGGGACGATCTAGAGAGTTTCCGGGTCTACCACCGAAGATGCTCACCACTTTTGCAAGCAAAGAATTAGATCCACGTTGGCAGTTTAGGTGGAACAGAGTTCCACCACCTATATATCCACATCCACCCAGAATTATAGAGACACTGTCGCTGTGGAAAGCCTCTGCGTGAAAGAAGTGTCACACCGGTAAAACACGCAGCTGCTCCCCCTGTGAAGATTTGGGATCTCGCTTCCATTCCCAACAAGATGGCGAAATACACAACAGCAGCACCAAACCCAGAGCAAACTCACCTGAGGACAGGGGAATGCAAAGTCTGGAACAGAACATTCTATATGAGAAACGCATGCCTAACCGATAGCTTCTGAGAAGAGAACAAATGCTTTCATAAAGGTCTAACACCATGTTATTTTCATAATAGGAAGCTAAAATAACAAAGGAAGCTAAAATAATAAAGGAAACCAAAAGTTGGGTCAATTCCCTGAGCTTGGTGCTAGTCCTGGTCTTACTTTGCATTTTCATAAGTGAACTGAAAAAGAAATCTTCATATTTTCCAGGGAAATTAAGATTTTGCATCTAAAAATATATTTATCTGTGTCGATAGGATCAAAGTAATTTTTGAAGGCTTTGTGGATGGGCTGGAAAGCAACAAAATGCTTCAAAGGTAAGAAGACCTTTGTAGACTTGTAGAAAACTTTAAATATACATATAGTTTATAATATATATTTATGATAGTGGGTTCTGTAATCCAGTGTAAAATAAGATCTAGCAATGTCATAGAGCTGTTGGTGAAGATACCAACGAAGAGGCTGCTGCAGATAAAAATCCTGGGCCTCATCAAAAAGAATATTTTAAATATGACCGGAGAAGGTATTCTATCTTTTAAAAATATATAATGTGCCTGTAACTAGAATACTAACTATGGTTCTTGTTACTGTACCTCGGGAAAGCCTCAATGGGCTGGAAGTGAGTAGATATGTGTTTATTTATATAAGTGTATACCACATATAATTGCTATTATTATCATAAAGAAAGGCAAATAAATTCTACCGTGAAAAGGGAAAAGTGTAAGTAAAACTTTTCAAGGCTGTAAAAATGAAAACTCAGGGGAGATATTACTGGTCAGCCTACAACATAATAAAGTACCTCTTATGAATAAGTCCTTTTTAAGGAGTACTCACCCTGTTTTAAGCACTATTCTAAGCACTTAACACATAGGAACTCACTCTCTTCACAAAATCTCTTCCAGTTGGTACTATTTAATGTCCAAAGGAAGCACAGAGAAGTCTAATAATTTGCAAATGTCACACAGCTGGTGAGCAGCAGAGCCAGGATTAAAACACGGCATTCTGGTTCCAGGGCGCGTGCTCCTACCCACCGCCCATGAAACACAAACCTCACTTTTAGTCTTGAGAGAGGCGTTGAATGAACTGGAAAGAAGTCGATTTGAAGCAAATAAAAATAAATATAAAATGAACTATAAACTTTGAAATCTGAAAGTGAAACTCCTGAATCCTAAGAGACAAAACCCATTTAAAATATGCAAAGAGAACCAGGAGGTCTTGACAGAGTTGCACAGAGGACGGCAGACAGCAGAGAAAGTAGGGTAAATTGGGGTAGGTCATCTCTAGCCTGAGTTCTGTCCTGGAAGGTCAGGCACAGCCTCCCTCAGAGCTGCACTTAGGGCCCGATACACACACACACACACATACACACACACAGACACGGGCTGCAGAGCAGGACGACCTTGGTCCCAAGCCAGAGGGCGTCATTCCTTCCTTGGGGTGGACACGTCAGCCCTTCGTGGCCACCTGCGCAGGCGTCTTCTGCGTTGGGTCGCAGCACCTACAGGGCAGCGAACATCTCTTCCCCGCCTCACCTGGGTACCACCCAGCTCAGTCCCACACACAGACTCTTAATACATAGATTTTAGTTTTCACGATGTGCTGTCATTTCCCCCAATTTCACAGCTTCAGACACCCATAGGGTCTACTTTGGGGAATAAGAATGTGTTTTTGATCTAGTTTCTGTTCACTGCTAAGGATTTGGCTGAACGCCTGACTTTATGACATTGTTTTGAATAGGGAAGCTCAGTAAAACGTTCTTTAGGGAAATACCAAATCTGAGATGAGTGACGGCATTTTTACTGGAGATCCTGCCGAAGCGTGGACTCGGTGGGGCAGTGGCTTGCGGGGGCTCGTCACACGCACTCCGCCCTCCGAAGCCTCCAGCCCGGGCTCAGCGCCACGTGACTGCAGTTAACCTCAGGCGGCCGCTGCTCCTGTCACCACAGCATCTGGGGTGGAACACAGTCACTGGACTCTTCCAGACATTAGTTAACTGGAAAAGGAATGTCACAAGCCGCCTCCCTCCCTCGTCCCGTATTCTTTCTCTTCCTGAGAATATGACTCCACAAGGGAGAGCACCCGGGGGGTCACTCAGTGGAGAGTGGGGTCAAGTGGAGCCAAGGCTCGGCTTTATTACATCCGTTAAACACGATGTTCCCTCCTAGTCATCAAGGAACTTTTTCCCAAAGGCCAGAGGATGATGCTTGCTGTGAAAATTGGGTACTTTAAAATCTTATTGTTGGTTTTTCTCTTCTCCTGAGTCAACAATCACTGTTTGGTCTAGACTGGTCTTAGGGATTTTTACCAAAGCTGTGTCACCAGGAATCCTTGGCTAAAAATGCGGGAGGTGGAGGAGAAAACGCAGTTCTGCCATGGGCTCAGGAGTAGTAAAATCTAGTCCAAGAAGTTAAAGAGTTAGAAATCAGAATTTCAAAAAACTAATGATGCACATACTAATTACCTTTACTCTCCCTAAGCCATCATTTGCAGCTACAAATTAGCTTTCAAATAAATTTGTTCTCTTACACAAACACATCCATCATTTGATGGCTCTGACAATGACAGGGCAGTACTGGATAAGCCGCAGCTACGCCTCGGTGAATTCCTTCTTCACCGAGCATTACCTAGTTTCCTGGTGGAAAGTACACTCGTTCTCGTCTCCACCCCAAAGCGCACTGTTTGTGCTCCTGATGCATAGCAGTGACGCCATTTGTCCTTAGGGTTTTAGCTGTCTTCTGCTCTAGATGGAGAATGAGTGGGGATCAGACCTATTCTGTATATGCCACTATTCCAAACACAATGAACTGGTCTACCACTCTGTCTTGCACACATAGTAGGTATGCTTCCTGCATTTTATCTTCTTAACTTCACT
This sequence comes from Equus przewalskii, assembly GCF_037783145.1. Lineage (NCBI taxonomy): Eukaryota > Metazoa > Chordata > Mammalia > Perissodactyla > Equidae > Equus > Equus przewalskii. The sequence goes on from NC_091849.1 coordinate 56,715,089, forward strand.
TGAGGAAAACCTACATCCTCCCAGACTTGACCGCAGCATGCCTCCCACTCTACATTTTCAGTCTTTCAGAATGGGCTATCAGAAATACAGGAGTAGAAGTTGGATACATACACATGAAGAACTAATGAGAAATGCTGTATGCTGACAACCGAGTATTTTAATATATTCCAGTGCAGATGAATGGCAGTCACTATTTAAAATGCCATGCATTTCAAACATAATTTGAAAATGGGTTCTCACCTTCAATCATTTAACCTCAAAGCATTTTTATAAAAATGAGGCAAAAGCTTTGAGAAAAACAAACATTGTGCTGTCAATAACCACCAAAATAGGCATAAAAATTTTTATAGCATCCTTACGCTTCTGAAACTCAGTGCTTAATGAAGTTATTTTAAATGATTATTCAGACTAAATGAACTTTCCTAATGCAATTTCTGAATTTAGCTTTTATTATATTTATAAACTTAACGTGTAGAAGAGAATTTCTTCACAAACTTCTCCAAAGCAGACATAAAAAAATATAATCCTGCTGCCCCTATTCATACTGGCACTCAAACAGTTGACATAGGATAAGAAGAAGATTTTCTGTCAGTATTTTGGTAAATAATGTTTTAATTATTAACTTCATACCTCCTCCGGAAGGTCCCCTTCATCATTCATCTCACACTTTTTTATTTGTCAGCTTGGGAAACCACAATATCCCCAATAAATTCTTCAACGTGTATTTATATGTGTACCAGAAACAAAGCGGCAGAGGCTGAATTCCATGGAGGTTCTTTCCAGAGGGCTCTGGCAGGTAATAAAAGGTAAACACCAGAGTCTGATGTGTCATGCCCAAGGCACAGTATGCCAGCAGCGCGCTAGAAGAGTCGAATGACAAATGCTCATTTATGCCTGACTCCCTACGAACAAAGGACATACAAAGCTTAAAACTGTTGATTGACTTTTTCTCCGACCTACTGAATTTTGTTAGATACAATTGTATTCTAGAATGAAATCTATTGTGATGCTCAGACGATGACACATTTATTAGACAACAATGCTATCAAAGTCCACAGACAGAAAGACAAATGGAAAATTACAGCTGTAAGTGACCCAGATTTTTACCACTGGCAAAGATGCATTCATTTGTAATTCCCATTTTTATTTTCTTTTCTAGGGTCTCTTCTGGCCTCTAAATTAATACTGGTCCTTCATTATATAACTACAGCCATCTTTCTTTAGCCTTTCCAATTCTCTAAACGTCAGTCTCCGACAAACCCCAGCCCATCTCAGCTGTCCACAATGAACATGGAATCATCTACAGGCCGCCCCACGTAGTCCCAGGACGCTCCTAACTCAGAGGAAGTGAGGAATGCCTTCTCAGAGGGAGTTCACTGCCTTCAGTTGTGATTTCAAGTCCAGCTGGTGGGGCATGGAAGGTGCTTTTTCTGAATCAAACCAAACCCTCTCTAAGCATTTTCCATGTGTGAGTGCACAGTCCCCATAGCTGATCGCTGCTGTCTGGGAATCTAGGCGAGAGGAAGCCCAGGCCAACACTTCACCCTATCAGCCAGGCCTGACTCTCTTGTTCTGTTTCTGCAGCGGCATAGTCATTATTTCGCGTTTGCTGTAGTGACTCTGCTTTTTCGTTTGTTTCTTTGTTTATCTTTCCACCTGTCTCTCTTTTCTACCTTATGAATTTCAGTATCTTGTCAGTTTACCCTCTTTGTCTCTTTCTAATCAAACTGTAGTATTGAATTCTAACATATTGTTTCTAACAGTTGCTATATGGCTGACAAATTTTGTTCTCTGTTCTTAATCACAAAACTTAGTATCTGAAGAGTTTTCCGTTTCTCTCTTAAAATTCCAAAAACTAAATTGGGCCTATTTATCTATTCACTAGATTGATTTTTCATAATTTCCTGGAAGTCCAAACACTGATTCTGTTTATGAACTGTAATAACTCATCTATTTATTTTATAGAATCAAGATGAAATAAAAAATCATAGATGAAGTTTCCGGATAATCAATATTATTTATATAAACACAACAATTTAAATGCTGTTTGCATCCATAGCCACACCCTCTTTCCTTAACCCTCCAAATTAATAGTTAATCTTAATTCTAATGTTCAAGATAAAATGGAAAAATTGTATCGTAAAACATGGAGTTGGTACATTTCTGACAAATAAATTAGATAAACAATTACATCTTACCTTTATATCTTTTTAAGTCTTCTTTTATAAGAGTTTTTGGGGGCCAGCCCCGTGGCCGAGTGGTTAAGTTCGCGCACTCCGCTTCAGTGGCCCAGGGTTTTGCCGGTTCGGATCCTGGGCGCGGACATGGCACCACTCATCAGGTCACGGCGAGGCGGCGGCCCATATGCCAACAACTAGAAGGACCCACAACTAAAACGTACAACTATGTACTGATGGGATTTGGGGAGAAAAGGGCAGTAAAACAAAAGAAAAAAGAAGATTGGCAACAGTTGTTGGCTCAGGTGCCAATCTTTAAAAAAAAAAAAAGAGTTTTTGTGTCACATGCAGAGCAGTGTTATCTGCACAATAGTGTCACAAGCTGTACATCATAAGTCAGACATATCTTAATTCAGAGATTCTCATTTCCAGTGATAACCCCCACCACTGAGCATCTTTCCAACTCTGTTGTACTCGTTGGGCCTGTACCCCATCATCTCTAACCTCCCAGTCAAATTGTCTTTAGCCCCCTCCTCATTATAACTGGACTCCTGCTTCACTCTAAACCTCAAGATTAGCTATTTTAACAAGTCCCCCCCAAATTTTTCTCCCATCAGTCTAGTTGTATACTTACTAAAAGTCAATTGTAGTTATTTTCAAAATTGTTTTATCCTACTTGCACAGATTATTGCACATATGCTGTTTAATTAAATATTATGTGAACCAATACAAATAAAGATATTTAATGTTTCTTAAAAACTAAGCTGAATGTTTTAGGAAAACTTGAAAATAATATATGTTTTAGCTCAGGCTGCTATAGCAAAATACCATGGACTGGCTTATAAACAATGGAAATTTACTTCTCATAGTTCTGGAGGCTGGGAAGTTCAAGATCAAGGTGCAGCAGATTTGGGGTCTTATGAGGGCCTCCTTCCTGGTTCGTAGATGACTATCTTCTAGCTGTACCTTCACATGGCGGAAGGGGCAAGGGAGCTCTCTGGGGCCTCTTTCATAAGGGCCCTCCCGACCTAACCACTTCCCAAAGGCCCCACCTCTAAACAGCATCACACTGAAACTTAGATTTCAATATATGAATGTTGGGAGGGCACATTCAGTCTATAGCAGTACCTGTCTCATAAAAATTTTTGTAGAACTTGGTTCAGGTAATAGAGCTATAAAAAAATTAAGAAAATTTTTTGAAGTTTAGAATTTCCTTTTAGATTGTCTTATAATGGTCTTTTTAAAGATCTTGTGTCATGAAAAAATGAAAATCTTTTTTTTTTTTAATGATGAGGGGTTTTTTTTTCTTTCTTTCTTTCTTTTCCCTTTTTCTCCCCAAAGACTCCCGGTACATAGTTGTATATTCTTAGTTGTGGGTCCTTCTAGTTGTGGCATGTGGGACGCTGCCTCAGCGTGGCCTGATGAGCGGTGCCATGTCCACGCCCAGGATTCGAACCAATGAAACACTGGGCCGCCTGCAGCGGAGCACGCGAACTTGACCACTCGGCCACGGGGCCAGCCCCAAAAATCTTATATTATTGTTATATAATGCACTACAATAATATTTTATGCAAGAAAGACAATGGATTCAAATCAATGGATATATACATACACAAAAAAGGCACAGTTCCAAAATCAATACATTGGCTAATAAATTATATACAATGTAATTATATGACTTATTTTAAAATAATGTTTAAAGTATGTATACTTTTTTATGATTCCTTATTTCAGAAGACTTCCATGATTAACCAATCAATTTTTTACCTGATTGTTTAGGATAAAAGAGCTCCTTTATCTTTATAGACTTTTCTTTAAAAGTACATGAGGGCTTTGGGGAGAGATGTTAGATTTAATAAAAGCACTTACTTTTGCCTGATCAAAAAAAAAAATCTAACTAAAGACATAAGCAAAAAAGGAGAAAATAAAATGAAAATGGGACAACAGAAAAAAGAATTGGATGGTACAAAGCTAATTCTAAATAGTCGATGAGGAAAACCGAAAACCAATCCAATGTACATCACAGAACTTTCCAGAAATAAGAGAAACAAGAGAACGAAATGGAAAATAGGATAGAAGAGATTTTAAAAAAATGAGAGATGGCAATCCAGGAGGTCCAACATGTGAATAATAGGGGTTTCAGAAAAAGATAAGAGAGAAAATAGAAGGGAGGAATGCTTCAAGAATATTAATTTCCCAGAATTGAAGGGCATGAGTTTCCAGAATGAAAGGGTACACTGAATGCCTAGCTAAATGGATTAAAATTGATACACATCAAGACTCACCATCATAAAATTTAAAAACACTACCATACACAAAGGATGAGGAATCAGAATAAACTCAGACTTCTTAATGGCAACACTGGAAGCTGGAAGACAATGGAGAAGTTTTCAAAATCCTGTGGGAAAATATCTAACCCGTAGTTCCATACTGAATCAAAACTATCAGGTGAAAAGCAAAATGAAGACATGTTTCACATGCCACTCTTATACCCTTTCTCAGAAAACTAATGAAGGATATGTTTCTCCAAACAAGGAAACCAATACAGAGGAAAACCAGAAATCCAAGTAACAGGATATCCAACACGGAGGAGAGTAAAGGGAATCCCGGGGAAGTGATAAAGTGAGATCTCAGAATGACAGCTGAATCTCAAGAGAAAAGTATTATCAGATATTTTCAGGACAAAGGCCAAGAAACAATTTTAAAGAAGAATAAATTAACAAAATACCTCATGTCTGAATGTTTTGGGAATAATTGATGTTGAATTTCTAATTTATCCATAGGATACTAAGCAGCTAAAACAAAGAGACAATTATTAACTCCATGGAAAAGAAAAAGCTATATGGGCAAGGAAAAATAATCATATAATAATAATACATGGCTCAACTGTGAATAGCTTTACATAATCATAACAATGTAAATACTAAATGTTGATCCTACTAAAATTGCAATATTATTTTATTGAGATGATTGGGGAAATTGAAAGTGTGCACGTGTGCTCAGTAAGGAGGGAGGAAAGAGGGCTAAATTCTCGCTTATCCAAGGAGAGAAGTCAATAGCTAATGCCAAAAACTTAAAGCATGGTAATATAAGTACAATTTTTAGAGATTATGAGTTAAACCAAAAAGATCCAGCTATAGAAATTGAGAATGGATGTCTTGGAAGGGGAAACAGAAGTGAGGTGAACAACTATTTGAGTTTTTAAACCATGGGCATATATAACTTTAATAAACATGAAAATTGGGGGATGGAAATGAATGAATTGTTGATATTCTTTCTCAAAAAGCAGCTCTTTCAATTGTTGTATTTACTTGATTTTTCTTTCCTTTTTTTTTTTTGGATGAGAGGTCTTATTTATGGATAGTTAGTCACTCTATCTGGTGACTCTCACATAGCTTTATATAGTGCTTACCATGTCTTACTGTATTTTACCTGTCTTTATATCTCCCACCTACACTGTGAATTCTTAGAGCATTTGCATTCTATTTTGTGACTTGGGTACCTGGAATACTGCCTATTTCATAATAAGAGATTAATATACTTTTGTTAAATAAATGAAATGACGTATGAGGGAGATCGAATTTATTATCTAGACAAAAAATGCCAAATTTCTATTATGAGAATTAAGTATGTTTTGCCAAAGATCAAATCGTCTCTTATGCCATGCTATATCAACTTTTTATGATGACTTAGATTCAAGCGATAGCCTCTGTGGTCCAGTCAATCACCACAGCCACTGACGTGATCATAAGTGCTTTCTTTTATTAGGAAAAGGACTGAAAACATCTATTGTCGGACATCTTCACCAATAGGTAACAATTTATATTTATGATTATTTTTTAGGTAAAGTCAGAGCCCTTCACACATTTACATGATTCACAAGCAGAACACAATATTCCCAGCACATTGCCTCCTAGATGATAGACAGAATTAGAGGTAAGTTGTATCTTCTACCCATATCTAGATGACTTAGGAATAATTTTTTCAGCAGAACAAATCATTGTAATCTAAACACAAAATTTACAGAAACATAAAGACGCTATACTCTGAAGTAATAGAGTCCAAGTCCATTTGAAAAATTTGGTTTCCATAGCGTACTGGCTATCATGCAGGATGGTGGGTGATAACCTAAATAGCACAGAACGCATGTCCATTGGTATGTCTTAGGTTATATCACAAATACATAAATTTCTAATGGATCAAAAATTTTAAAGTAATATGTTTTTAATTAAGTAAACATACTTTAGAAAAAGAAACCTTCCAAAAATACCTCTTTCCTTGGCTCATTAATCGAGCTTCTTCAATGAAAGCCCGTGTGCCTAAGGTGTGTATCAACCTCTTTACTTCGAGACTGGGACCCAGATGAAGCTGAAGTGTCCACACTGCTTCCTCTACTCCAGTTGTGAAAGTGTGTAATTACAACAAAAGTTTTAGGAATTTTACAAGTATCTGGCACTGCTACATTATGGTAGTAGATAAAATAGGATACACTTACAGTTCTGAGTATGTACAAGTGAACTTCTAAGTGCCTACAGACACAAACTCATTTAATCTCCCCACAACCAAGAAGGTACTACTCTTACTACTCCTGTTTTACAGATGAGCTAACTGAGGGACAGAAACCTGAAGCGTCTTGCAGAAGCCCCACAGCTAGTAAGTGGCATAACCAGAATCGGAACACCAATAACTTGGCCCCAGAGTCCACTCTCTCAACCAGGAAGGCAAGATGGGAAGGAATTCAGGCTTTAAAAACAAATGCAGCACCGAAAAGAAGCTTAAATATATGCATAAATATATGGGTGAGGCAATTTCACTAACCCTTGTTCCTTTGCCTTAGTGAGAGCCTATCGGGTGACACACAATTAAAGGAAACTCTATTGATATCATTTCTTAGCCTAAAATTGCCTGATCTGAGTAGGAAGTTTATTTGATGACTTGCAGCAAAAATCAGATTATCAGTCTGTTTTAGGAGGGCACCAGTGATTTTTAGTTTTTAGGAGTGATGTTTGCTATCATATATTTATCATTCCTAAATACTGAAGACTTCAGATGGAAGAAATAGATGGTTCTCCCATCCATAGACAGTTGAAGTTTTGAGAAAAAAGGAAAAAAATTTAAATGGCATTTGTAGAGAATTTGAAATGAAGATATATTTCACATATTTGTGTCTCTCCTTTTTCAGAAATTGCTAATTTAATTTTTTTTTTCAATTTTGTAAAGAGAAAAAAAAATCCTTGAGGGCAAAGGAATGCTTAAAAGAAACCATTTAAAGATAATTAACGTGCACATGTGAATTTAAAGAATAAACCTGGGTTCTTAACCAATAACGGGGATCAACAAGCTTTTTTTATGTATAGCCCAGACAGTAAGCATTTTAAGTTTTGTGGGCCTCAAGGTCTGTATCTCGAGTATTTAACTTTGCTGTTATAGGATGACAGCAGCCGTAGACAATATGTAAACAAATGACCACAGTCGAGTTTCAATGAAACTTTATTTACAAAAACAGGCAGTAGACCAGCCAGTGGCCAGTTTGCCAACCCCTGATAGAGAGGATTTGATCAACAAATATACACATTTATACTTCACAATATCCCTTAAGAGACTTTGTTTTCATTTTGTTATATAAAAAGAAAGTATGTAATAATATATCCTATACATATTATATGCCATTTTGAAACTAAATGTAAAACATTTAGAGAAAACACATGAACAAAAATAATTTTACTTTTCAAAAATCGCCTTTCGTCAAGGTCTGTATTCCTGGTAGAATTCTTACTTGGGAGATTGCCTCATATTCTGTTTAGAGTCAGCAAAAGCAAGAATAAATGCTATTTGCTTAATGCAGTTTTCTTTCTTCTGATATGCTTTGCGTCTTTTATGAAGCATATACATTTTTCTCCTCAGATTGATTTATGATTTGTTTTTTAAAATATTGATTGAAAAACGTACTATTTAAGGTCCAAGAAATCAAATAAATTTTCTGGAAGAATTGTAATTTTAATGAGGGAATTTTATTATATTAAGAATTTATAAAATATTAAACTTCACTCAAACTAGAAAGTATTGAAGAATAAACAAGTTGCATGAATAAGAGAGTCAATTATTTTACTTATACATATTTATATACATATACATATATTTTATGTCTTACTGGAAAATTCTTGGTGCTTTGCTGGTTCATTCATTCATTCCTTTATCCATATTGCCAGTCCAGTACACACATGGCTAATAGCTGCATCACAGGCTAACTATGCGGGCAGCCACCATAATCACTTGTTGTGTTTGGACATATGGTATGTAATCAAATCCATGATATTAGTATGAGATCCATTAAAAGTCTTACTGCTACTTAAAATCAGTTTTCATGAAATCAAATGTTAGTAAAGGTCTTAGGAGATAAATGGGAAAAAATAATAAATTGTCAGTATGTCGATATTCAACACTTTTCATTCACAAGCATTTGTTCAATGCCTCCTACGTTCAGAGGGCTGTATCAGTCAGAGTGATCGTAGCTGTTGAGCCATGAGTGGAAGATTCAAGTCTGCCTAGCAGTCTCTGAGACAGCACACGGGAAGACTGTTCAACCCAGGGACTTCTCTTGCCAGAAAGATGTAATCTAATTGAACGGATCCGGAGAAGAGTGACTAAAATGATTAAAGGAATGCTGGGATTCATTTTATGAGAACAGATTGCAGAAACTAAAGTTTACTAACTACCAACAGGGGGAAACAGTATGTTGTTTACCACTAAGTTACTGCCTTCTGATGAATTATTTAACAGGATTAGAGGAGCGAAAGATGCAAATTAAGGAAAAGATTAACCCTCTTCTTTCCCTGTTGGAGAAACAGCAGCAGTAAATTCTATCACAAGGATTCTGGTTTTATCTCCTGTTTATCTAGGTTATATGTAACAAAACAATGTATGAGACACAAAGTTCTTGCCTTCCCAAAGAAATAAGATGAACACACCGAATGGGACTAAGGGAGAATTGATTTGTGAAAAGAATAGATGAGGCCAGAGAATAGTTTGTCTCACCGCTTCCATCAGTCACCGGAACGTGGTTTCGGGCCAGCACAAGACCAGGACAACAGTGACAGAAGGATGCTTCCACTTTATCTTTCTCCAGATTTGTGGTTGTTCTAGAAGCTGCATGGGTTTGCTCCTCTTACGTGTGCATCCAATTATGACATAGACAACCAGAAGACTGCCAGGGACACTCTTCACCAAAGAGAATGTGGCGCAAAAGTTGTAAAGAGTAATACTGGAACTTTCCCCGTAGCTCTCGAACTCCTGATCACCAAAGTTCCTGGAAGCCCCTCCATTCACCCAGGCCCCACCTCTTCCCAGCTCTGCCTCAAACAGCTCATTTTCTAGGGAAACAGTAGATCTGTTTACAGGATTGAGATTTAAAACCCATCATTATAAAAAATATAGTTTGGGTGCAGCTGAATAGAGGATCATTGAATTCATGGATGAGCACAAATACACATGGGTGGGGACAGAACATGAGAGATTTTTTGTCCTTTTCATTTGCTCTGGAAAGGGAATTTCTTCTGTCATCTGCCCCTTCTATAAACCTAATTAAGCAACATGTAGAAAACAATGTCCCTGAAAAAAGTCAAAGACAATTATGTAGAACTGATACGATAAAAAACGGGTTCAAAGCGTTTTAATCTAGCATTTTCAATTATTGGCATATATCCACAAGCATTCATATATTTAGCACAAACTTCATAAAGTTAAATGAAGTCAATCGTGAATGTGGAAGCATGAAATTCTGAGTTCCAAGGCACATAAGGAGCTTGCAATCACATATAATGAGTTAAAAATTATCCGAAACAGCCAGAGCTATGTTTAGGAAAAGATAAGGAGTGACACAGAATACATTTTCATAACACTGTTAATTTAACTGATCTGATAGTTGCTGTTGTCCTTGCTTCCTTCTCTTACTAGGGACATCATTCTAATTACTGGGAGGGTGCTTAAAAATTATTGAGAACCCCAAAACCTTTCATTTGTGTGGGTTATGTCAATCAATATTTGCCATATTTAAAAATAGAATGATAATGAAAATAGTACATTATTATAAATAACATATTTTTTAAGAAAAACGACTATATTTTCAAAAACATAAAAAAGTATAATACAAGTATGACTAAATTTTTGCAAATCTTTTTAATATCTAGCTTAATAGCAAAACCACTGGAATCTCATGTCTGCTTTAGCATTTATCCTGTTACAATACCACATGTCATGCAGCCTCCAGAAAACTCCATTGTACGCTCATGAAAGAAGGAAAGAGAAAAAGGCAAATAACATCTCAGTATTATTATGAAAACAATTTTGACCTCACAGTCTCGTCAAACTGTCTTGGGGTCCCCAGACCACACTGAAAACTGCTGCTATCGTGAAACAGCCAACAGCTTAAAGACTTGAGCTCTGGACAAAACCTCATTCCTCAAAGGCACATCATGTAATTTTCTTGATCTCGGTTCTCTTAGGGGCAAGATGAGGTTTGGGACCAAATGACCTCTCAGGTTCCTCCTAATTCTAATATTCTGTGATTCTGTGAGATATGAATGAAAGGGAGACCCACCGGCAGTCTCCTACACTTATTTATGCCCCCTGTGGTTTTCCAAGTTGTACGTGCCCCCTTCACTCCCACACTGTAACTGTCATAACAGGAAATTGACTTTATAAATTAATTCCAGCCAAGCACCTAGCATGACTAGCCCAGGCAAGAAGGGTGAAGTTTCTCTGTGTAACTCTACACACAATCTGCAATGATAAGAAATGACAGCATTCCTAAATGAAGGTGGGATCTGAAACAGAAAAAGGACATCAGTGGAGAAAACTGGTGCAATACAAATCAATTCTCCAATTGTACTGTGGGGGATTGGGATTGGCCATCCCAAGTATGCCTCTTTGGCATGAGGATTATTTTGGTCTGATTACTTTGAAAAACTGCAGACATGAGAGAAACTCTGAAAAGCAGAAGTTACCCTTTGTAAGAGATATTTACATTTATAAGGGAAACCTCTATCTGGAAAGGTGTCTCCCTCTCTGTACGAGGAAGAAGGGGCGATGACCTTATCTCTAGAAACTCTTATCAATGCAGAAGGCAAGGACTTAAATCTGCATGATAACCTTACTCTTGCTTACTATGCTTTTCTGGTAATCTCTCATAACTGACTCCCCCCACTGCCAACATCCCCCTTTGTAGCTGAAGATGGTATTTAAGATGAGAAGCTCCACCATTTTGGCAAGCTGTTCAGTTTTCCTGAGTCTCTCCCGTGTATACACGTTATAAAGCTTTGTTTAATTTTCTCCTGTTATTCTGTCTCATGTGAATATGTCTAAGAAATAAATATTAGACCTTATGTGTATGTATATACATAGGTATATGTATATGTATGTATAGGTAATAAAGTATATGTATTTTTTTAATTCAACCAATTGAACTTGAATGTCAGTGGCCAAGAAATACTAAAGAGAAAATCGCTCAATAATTTCATTTTATTCTGGTCCATGAGATCTCATTAAAGGTATTAAAGTATTACCCTATACAGGGAAGTTTGATAATCAGATTTTTAAAATATCACTGAAGAAATAACAGGAATTAATACCGTCTTTTTTTTTGCATAGATCAGAAGCAGCCACACACTGAGAATAGATACAATACTCGCCTCCCAGATCCCGGTGCAGGCCTCTATCAGCCTGATTGCGCCAATCGGCAGGAATCCGTCCTTCACCCCACGTGCTTCTCACAGTGACATTAACAAACGAGTTCATCTCTCCCGCCTCCATCCTCTCAGGCTTATTCAGCCTTCTTTTGAGCTGAAAGTTTTTCCTAGTTTGATCAAAATATTGCTCTCTCAAACATATAAGAGGCCTTTTCAGATTCACATCTTGATTTTGATAATATAATAAGATTCATTTAATATAAAAGGCTTCAAATTTCTTATACTTTAATTGTAATAATGCCTTGCCTATTCATATCATAGTTGGAAATATAATAAATTAACAGTGTTAATTATGACGTCATGCCAATAGAACAGTTGAAAGAAAACGGTCTGTAAGCTAACTCATTATGAACAGTGACATAATTTTAATTGTCTTATTCACATTTTAACCTGAATCTCTATAAAAAGGTTAAGCATTCAGTTACATATTTATTATTTTCTACTTACTTTAATCAGTCTGAGATATGACCTGGCATTTAACAGTTCATATCACTTTGAATTTTATGTTTATAAAAAAGAACAGTCAAAAGTATGTAACTTAAATAAACGCTTATGTCACAAAATGGATTACCCAGCTCACAATTCCTCGATTTACAAATGACCCTGTCACTCGCCATGGAATCTGTAACGGAAAGCTTGGCTCTGGCAGTAGTGACTTGGAACTGGCAGATGACCATAAACAAGGGAGGAGAGTATTCCCTGAAAAAGCAGCAGAGGAGAGAATCAGAATTTCCAGGAGGGGGAGGGCTCTTTTGCAAAGTACACACGGTTACTGTGGTATGCAGAATTCTAAAGATGGGCCCCCCCAGATTTCCATTCTCTGGTTATTCAATCAAACACAAATCTAGGTACTGCTATGAAGGGATTTTGTTAATGCAATGAAAATCCTGAATCACAGATTTTAAGATACTGGGATAGTGGAGGTGCGTCTAATCTAATCCCAGCAGCCCTTTAAAAGCTGAGTGTTTTCTCTGGCTGGCGGCAGAAGGAAAAGTCAGAGATGGAAAGCACAAGAAGGATCCAGTGCACCATTGCTGGCTTGAAGATAGAGGAGGTCACGTGACAAACAATGTGAGCAGCCCCCAGCTGACCAGTAGCAAGAGAGTGGGGCCCTGAATCTCACAAATGAAGGCCAAATTGGGCCAAATTTAGAAAGAGCTCGGAAATGAATTCCCCAAAGGCTTCATATGAGGGCCCAGCCTGGCTGAGACATTGATTTTGGCCTTTTGGGACCCTAAAAGCAGAGAGTCCAGTCAAACTCATTCTGACTTCTGACTTACAGAACTGTGAGATAATTAATAGGTATGATTTTTTTTCTTTTTCTTTTTTTTTTTTTTGAGGAAGATCAGCCCTGAGCTAACATCTGCCAATCCTCCTCTTTTTGCTGAGGAAGACTAGCACTGAGCTAACATCCATGCCCACCTTCCTCTGCTTTTTTATATGTGGGACGCCTGCCGTGCCATGGTTTGATGAGCAGTGCCATGTCCTCACCTGGGATCCTGACCAGCAGACGCCAGGCCACCAAGGTGGAACATGAACACTTAACCACTGCACCACCAGGCCGGCCCCTAATAGATATTATTTTAAGTCTCTAAATTTGTGGTAATTTGGTACACAGCAGTAGGAAATGAATACAGTCACAAATAAAGGATTAAGAGTCAGAGTGGCTTGGACCTCTCAACAGCAAAGCTATAATGTAGAAGAAAATAGAATGGTGCTTTTGAAATTCTGAGGGAAAGCAATCTAAAATCATCTACCCAGTCAAACCATCCAGAAAGTTAGATGATATACTAAGATATTCAAACAATGTGGCATCCTTTATTATCATCCTTCTCTCAGAAAGCTAGTAGAGCATGTGCTCCAACGCAATGAAAGCAAACAAAAAAATAAGAACATAGTTCAAGAAACAAGGGATCCTACTCATAGGCAAGGTGAAGAGAAATCCCAGGAGGACAACTGTACCCAAGGCCCACAGGAAAACCATTCCAGGCCAAAGCAGATCTGAAGGCCTGGGAGACGTTCTTCAAACTGATGGGCCTTGTAAGAATAGCTGGTGAGTCTGAAAATATTAAGAAGATATTTAGATGACTGATTGAGAATTTAGGGTCAAATTGATGAATAGTACATAGAAAGACAAGCAAATCAAGAAAACTGGCATTAACCCCAAGGGAAACAAAAAGTGGTAGTAAAGGGAAAATAATCAGAGTATAATATTTGGCTGAGCAATAAATAGCACTTATATTCATGATAACATAAACACGTATAATACTGTAAACTTAACAATGTGATTGTATTAGAAAAATAGGGGACTGGAAAAGCAATATTCTGATTCAAAGTTCTGTATGTTCGTCAGAACCTACCATTGTCCTCTGTAGCACTGGCTCCTAGGGAACCAAGCATCATCCATAACTTTATTTCTATGGGAAAATATATTCTAGGTCCTAATCAAGAAACTTACAAATGAACCAACACCATTATCCCACAAAAATAAACGGACATCCCTTTAAAGAATTATTATGTTAGCAGTGGAGAGATGAAACCTAGGCTCAGAAATATATGCCATCAGCTTGGGGATTCTTTCTGTCCTCTCTAACAGGTTTTCATAAGGTAGTTTCTTTTTTATTTCTTCTCTTTTTATTTTTTTGTAAACTTTAAATTTATTTTTTTAAATGCATAACCAGTAGCCTTACATCAGTGTTAGCTAGGAAGGAGTTCATCTAGGGATAACAGAAAATCCAAAATAATAGAAGCTTAAACAAAATAGAATTTTATTTTCCTCCAAAAATAATATTTAAAGACTAGGCAAGCCAGGGCTCGTAGTGTGAGGGATCCCTGTTACTTCTACCTTATCACTCCACCAACCACACGGCTGCTTTTTCCACAGGGCCCAGGACTGCTTTAGGACAGCAGATACTGTGTCCTTGTCTCAGCCAGCAGGAAGGATGAAGGGTAAGGGTGGTCACGCCCTTCCCTTTAACATCACAGCACAACCCCCATGCTTACATCTCATTGATCTGGAATTAATCACAGGGCCACCTTTCTGCAAGGGAGGCTGGGAAGTATTGTCACTACTGTGGGCAACCATATTCGCACCTGGAAATCAAGGTTCCATAACTACGGAAGCTGAGAAGAACGAGCCAACTAGCAATCTCAGGCCCCAAATCTTTTACTTAATTATTTCCCCCACTTAATGAAAGACCATCCTTTTCATAAATGGAAGTTCCAAAATAAATGGTCTGTTTCTGAATTCCATATTTCAACCTGTTGACTTATTTGTTGATTCGAATACTAATACTGCACTATTTTATTTACCAAAAATTTAAAGTATAGTTTAGATATCCAGGCGGCAAATCTTCCTTCATTGTTTCTTTTTAAAAGTTTGTTAAATAGTTTTGTGGCTTTTCCCTTACAGATAACTTTCAAAGCCAGTCTTCTTAAAGCAAAACAAAACCTATTTGATACTTTGAATTTGCATCAATTTCTAGAATATTTGGGGAAAATGGACATCTTTACAATTCAGAGTGTTCTCATCATAATGATATGATTATTCCCTCGGGCCTCCTTTGTGGTCTTTAGTGAAGTTGTGAGGTTTTGATTATTGTTCAGACATGTAATTTTAAAGCCCATTCCTTCTCTGCTTCAGTTTATTTTATAATCCATCATTATTCCAAAAGTTCATCCACTTTTTCATTCATTCACTTTCTTCTGAAATGACTTATTCCAGTATGCCCTAAAGGCTAGAGGAGTCTCTAAGATAAGGTACTGTTTTCACAGCAAAAAGACACATGCTTCGTGAAATAAAATTAGATACTAAGGCCAAAGCCCTGTGAAAATTCAGAAAGTTCCCAAGTAAATATCTGTTCTGTTCTTCTTTTCAGTCACTATCTGGAAATGTACAAGCTGAACCTCACAATGAGTAATCCTGTTTCCGAAGCCTGCTTAAATAAATGACAACTCATTAAAAATCCAGAATAATTGTTGAGTCATACATGAATCATACAGCAGAGTCCACTAGTCGGGAAAAACTTGTAAGGAAATATTCCTAATAATAGAAAAAAGGTAACTTTGTGAATGAGAAAATAAGAAGCCTAAGTCTGTCTCCAGCTTTTGAAAGTTTTGGTAAATGTGAGCAGAAAACATTTTTCTCCAAGAAATAAAAAACAAACAAAAATATTTATTTATCATAGAAGAAAATATAAATGAGTTGGTCATCCAATATTGGCTAAGCCATGAAGAAGATGCTCTAACTTAATGACTGAAGCTCTGGAGTCAATGACCTTGAAAAAGACTATCACCCTCAACTGCAAAGGATGTGGAAATGCAATTATGCATTCACCATGAAGAGCTGTGAACTCTTGGCTCGTTCGGGTTTCTATTTTGATTTTTAGTTAATGGCTCAACAAATATTCTGGGACATATAATCTCTTCAAGGTATTCTCAAGGGTTGTAGAGAAACAAGGATGAACCAAATCCAGATCTGGCCTAGAAGAATCCGCAGTTCGGTGGAGCACCCAGGCTTCTCTTAATTACCTAACCCAAGGGGGAATGCCAACTACACCAGACACACAGATTTTTAAAACAAAATGAGACAAAAACACTGACAGGGGAAGCAGGTTAATACAAAGCTGTTTGGAGGAGTCACCGTTGGAATGCAGCCTTGAAACGGAATTTGGGGTTTGTCCTTTTGAAGATGAGGGTGAGGAAGAGAGGGGAAGCTGAAGCTCTGAGCTCGCTGTGCACAGGACACAGGCTGATTCTCCGTCTAACGAGGCATGAAGGGAGGTAGACAGAAACAGAGAGTTCAGATCTTGGTTTTCAGAGAACTTCCTACCTGAGAGGTCTTCCAAACATGGAGCATTTTGTTGTTTTCGATTGAAGCAAAATGTTAAATTTAATCAGAACTGGGCTTTAGAAAGATTGATTGAGGGCCCAATTTGTAATGTGAACTTATGGGAGTATTAAGGCAGAGAATGGAGTCTAGGGGCCAAATTAGAAAATGCCTGTAGCTGCCCAGATGACAAGCATGGCCAGCAGAATTCTAAGAAGGCCCCCAAAGTGCCAGCCCTTGGCATACACACACCTTCCCCCAGTTATTCAGTCCAACACTCTTCTAGGTGTTGTGTGAAGGGATTTTGTGATGTAATTCAGGTCCCAAATCACTTGGTTTTAAGGAAGAGAAGTCATCCAGGAGTACCTGACCTCATCACTTTGAATCTGTGCCCAGAAGTCATGGACAGGGAAGTTAGAGTCAAAGCATGAGAGGGGTTCCACAAGGGAAAACTTTCCCATTACTGACTTTGAAGATGGAGAACAGGAAACGTGACCTCTGGGAACTGAGAAGGGGCCCCGGTCAAGAGTGAGCAAGGGAATGGGCACCTCAGTCTTACAGTGAAAACCGCAGCTCACTTCTGCCCACACCCTGAATAAGTTTACCAGTGGACTGTGCCCCAGGGTCTCCACACAAGAACTCAGCCTGGCCCACACCTCGTTTCAGACTCGGGACACCTCGAGCACAGAACTAATTATGTCATGCCATGATGTCTGACCTACAGAAGCTGTGATATCATAAATTTGTGTTATTTTAAGCCTCTGGGTTTGTGGTAATTTGTTAGCAGCAATAGAAATAGTGATAGTAATGAAAAGTAGTACTTTATACCATTTTAAAGTCCCTGCTCTTTACTAAACCATTTATTCAGGACACGCTCAGAGAAGCCAGCATTTGGGAACCTGTTTGTCCACTCGGCTTCTGAGAATGAGAATACATTTCAGTGAATTTCAGTTGTTAGAGACCTGCCCAAAGATTTAGAGGTGAATGACCTGATTATTTTTAAACACTTTAAAATTATTCACTCAACAAACAAAAGTTGAAAAAGAGTTGAGTAACTATCATGTAAGTTAATTAACTCATAGGGAATAATAAAAGTGAATAAGCTTTGCAGTTAAGATAACTGCATTTGCAGAGTCGTTTTGGTGTCATATTCAACAAGTACCTTGATTTCTTTCCGCCGCACTTTCCTTCTCTGTAGTATGGAAACGATTACTGCACTAATTACTTCACAGTATTGTTACTGGGACCACATTCACTAAAATATACAAAGGAATCTATGAGCTGTGAAACAGTTCACAGATTTTAATTATAATTGTTACTGGGTCTAGCCATAGTTATTTGTCTGCAGATCACAGATTGTCTCAATGCACTTAAACTAGCCTAAAATATGGTTGTGAAGGTTTTACAAATTTTATTTTATTTCTAGTTTGAATCAACAGCATACTTAAAATAGTGCTACATGCACATCTCAGAACTACAAAGTAAACAATTCAGGAGACCAGTTGGTAAGTAAAGTAATTGGTATTTTATCCTAAGAAAAATAACGTGACGCTCAGTCACCGACGCCTAGATATATTTACAGAGGGAAAAAAAGCAGACATTTGTCTTATAAATATCTTGAATTTGAATCTTAAAATTAACCGCAATCCAGTAATCTTGACCTCTAAATCTGATTGGAGACAAACGTACTTTTAAAATGGAGCTTCAATTACACATACTGTATGTCTTTTCAAACCTGAAACTGATTTCAACATATTGGAGAAGACTGAAGGAAAAATAGGTCACTTCATCAGGATTTTCCAATATATCGGTGGAAGAATTCCTCGTCATGACCTTTTAGGTAAAGCACTTAAGAGTAAGTAAGCAAACAAATTTGAAAGAAGAAGGAATTGAGACAAAAATGGCCCTCGCAGGAAAAGAATTGCAGTTAGAGAGGAGCGTATTGTCACATACAGTGAATTATACCAGGATGCTTCCAGGCAAACAGTAGGTGGCAACATCCACACAGTCTTGTTTTTGCAATAAGACTGTTGTATAACATTGAGATCAAACAGGCTAATGAATCATGAAACACGGGACTTTCCACCACTCACGTATTAGAAGGGATTTTTATGCGCGAACACATTCTTTGTTTTCGTTCTTTCTATTTTAGAGTATTATGCTATGCCTTATCTGAAGGACTTCACTAAGATCATTAACCTTAAAAATGTTTTATTCGTGAGTCATATAAAATTGTTCATCTAAACGAAGGGACAGAATATTTTCTCCTCACATGAGCTGGCCAGATGAGGCGGTTGAATTAGATAAGGATGAGAATTAATGGGACTACGGATACTTTTTTTTAACTTAAAAAAAAAAGCCTAGTCTGACCTCAATAAGTAGAGTTTGCTCCAAGCTGCTCAGGAGGCACATCTGGTGGTCCAGAGAAGGCGGAAGATGCGTGAAATTTTCTTCTCTCTTTTGAGCACATACAGCCCACTCTGCTTGTCCCCATAACG
The DNA here is from genome assembly GCF_037783145.1 of Equus przewalskii. NCBI lineage: Eukaryota > Metazoa > Chordata > Mammalia > Perissodactyla > Equidae > Equus > Equus przewalskii. Next base: position 56,734,335 of record NC_091849.1, read on the forward strand.
CTGAAGCTGAGGACATGGGACCCTGAGTGCAGGGCTCTAAACTCAGACGCCACGTTAGGATTTAAATGCTGGAAGTCTCTGTGGCCTTTGAGGCCCGGGTTTATTTTATTTTCCAGGATGATGAGATTTGTCACTGAATGTTTTCCTGGCTGGAAGTGAGACAGCAGCTCTGGAGGCGAGCAGAGGTTCTGCTCGGTCACCTCAGAGGTCAGCGCAGCAAAGCGGAAGGAAATGGGGCAATCCGGCCAGACCTTGCTGTCGCTTTCCGTGCGTTACGCAAGCAACAGGCAGGAGGCTGGCACACACACAGGGCAACCTAATCCTGCGCACCCAGCCGGGTCTTCTGGAGAGGCAGTGGCTCCATCCCGGTCACAGTGCCTCTCTGGATATGCTCAGAGATGTTTAAGACCCTCCCTGCCAGAGAATTAGTCTCTGTGACAGAGTACTTTTTAGGGAACCATTCAAAGTGAAATTTTCTGCTGTACTCTTTACAATTATTGAAATTTTTTCCTACCTCACTGATCTTGGACTTGGATTTACCTTTAGAAAGAATGAATAGCTTCAAAGAAAAGAATGGGGAAAAATAAAGTATTTTATCCCTACATTCTTTCAGCAAATGTATATTGAGTGCCAGACAGGGTTCTAAGTACTTGGGGTACAAAAGTAAATGAAATACATCGCGTCCCTTTCCTCGTGGGACTTAGAGCCTGGTAGGGGCAGGCAGAAATTAAACAAATAAGTGGTACATCCTCTGTCACATGGTGTACTCCTTTCCTAGAGCTGCTACGACGAAGAACCACAAATTGCATGACTTAAAACAGGAGAAATTTATGGTCTCAGTTTTGGAGCCTAGAAATGCAAACTCAAGGAGTCTGCAGCCCACGCTCCCCGCTGAAACCTGTAGGGGAACTTGCTTGCCTTTCCCTGGCTTCTGGTGGTTTGCCCCAGTCGCTGGCCTTCCTTGCCTTGTAGATGCTCACCCCAATCTTCCATCTTCACACACACTGTCCCTGTGTCTCTTCACATACTCTTCCCCTGTACATGTCTACGTCTGTGTCCAAATGTCCTCCGCCCCACACTGGGGCCCGGGTATGGTTTGGGGTCAGACACAAGTGCCCTGCTTGTCAGGTCACAGGGCAGGGCCCTGGGCTCCTGTGACAGTTTTCACTTGCCCTGAAAGACACGCCATACCACAGGGAGCAAGTTACTAAATAGAAAATACACAAGACTATGACAGGTAGAAAAAGAAACCTGGGAAAGAGGGAAAAGCATTCTTCCTGCTTTTTGAGCCTGCATTTTCATTTTTCATTGAGCCCTGCAAATTACACAGCTGGGCCTGCTTGTGAGACAGATTTTTATCACACATAATTTTTGTGCATACATCAGAAAGAAAATATGAGACAAATAGATGGGTTCTGTCAGAGTGGACCGCCTAGCCAGTTTCTCAAAAAATGTTAGTTTGGGGGCTGACCAAGTGGCACAGTGGTAAGGTTTGTACACTCTGCTTAGGCAGCCCAGAGTTTGCCGGTTCAGATCCCAGGTGCGGACTTACACACCACTTATCAAGCCATGCTGTGGCAGCGTCCCACATATAAAATAAATAGAGGAAGATGGGCACAGATGTTAGCTCAGGGCCAATCTTACTCAGCACAAGAGGAGGATTGGTGGCAGATGTTAGCTTAGGGCTAATCTTCCTTAAAAAAACAATGTTAGTTCATTCTCTTCAATTCCATCAATGTGTTGTTCTCTTTCAACAGTGCAAGTTGTTAAGCTACAAATGGGCGCATCTCTATCCAACTTATCTAAGAAATTAGAGAACATACCTTGGATGCTTTTCTTCCAATAATTTCCCATTTCTAGATGCTTTGGAGCAGATCTAAGGTGGGTCCCTGACACAGCAATTAAAGTCATACAAGGCCTTGTCGTACAAGATCAAACAACATCTGTAAACCACTGAACCAAGAGATTTGATTTGTAAATCAATGGAAATGACATTTCCCCCTAAGGAGACTCGTATCCAGAACAATGAGAAGTTTCTACTCTGGAAATGATTTGAGACTTCGAGCTACCTTAAATTCTTTTTAGAAATAAGGCATAAATAAAAAATCAATGTAATCTCCTTTAAAGCCATCTGGTGTTGATTTTTCTGCTGTACCTCCTGAGAACTTAAAAGAGCAAAAAAGGGAAGGAAGCAATAATTCTCTGTTCACTGCAGCTGCCTAAGTAGTCACTAAAGTTTTTTCTACATTCACCTGTAAATGAGAACCAGCATTCAAAACCATGCATGTTTTATTAGTGTAAAGACGTGTTAGCCAAATATGGAATGATTTATGTTGCTATGATCCAAGGCTGATGACTTTTGGTCCTTTTAAGTTGCTGTAATTGAGCAATGAAATTTCTCATGTCCAGGGTGATGGTGGTGGTGCGAGGAAAGTAGAGGCCCAAGAGTAGTTTTGTTAAAGAATTGCTTATTCCTAGTTCATATTTTTACAGCACCAAGCACATTTTTCTCTTAATCTTTCCTTTTGCGGAGTAAATACAGTATTCCCAAATCTTTCCATTTTTCATGACAAAGTCCTGTACCCTAAGCTGTTTGTGGTCACTGATGTCCGCAGGATCTTCTTCAACTTGCATCTCCTTGAGGTGTTGGCTCCACGTGTGTGTAACTCATGAAGATGGATAGGCAAGTCTTAGACTGAAAGTCTATGGTTATGCTACTACTCCTGGGACATTTATAGTGCAAAAGAGCTGCTGTGACTACAACAGAGCCCTCTGGGGTCACCACATCTAGGGGACTCCAGGAAGGCAGCCCTCAGTCCCAGGCAGAGTAGGCAGTTGACTATGTGGCAAAATCAGGAAAATCTTCCCAGCTCTCTGAAAATAATACCCACCAAGACGTGAGAAAGTCTTCAGTGAGGCTTCACGTCTTTGGTCAAGCTGACCGAGGGCTCTGTCCCCACAAAAAGGCAAATATGCTGAGAGAGGCACTGTCTTCTCCTAACCTAACTCACTTTAAATGAGTTGATCAGGTTTTTTTTCCTAAGAGCAGTTTTATCTCAAGTGTTGGGGAGTAAGTGATAAAAAGAGAAGTCAGAGAAATGGTTGGGCACGACCCGGGGTAAATTCAGGTTGAGTATAGCAAATAATTGACCCTACTTCACAGTTTTAACTAGAGCTCCTCATGCTGATGGTAAAATGTAAGTTATTTTCACCTGAGTTTCTTTTAGGACATATAAGAATATAACAGAGAGAGGAATAACAGTAAGAATTAAATAGAAACACCAGATAAGCACAGGATCTTGTAATTTCACAGCTTCTGCTATATGGTATCTAAGGCACCATGAATTACAAAACATACCCTATGTACTAATAAGAAGGAAAAGAAAAAAAGGGGCCAGCCCCATGGCATAGTGGTTAAGTTCGCACACTCTATTTCAGTGGCCCAGGGTTTGCTGGTTCAGATCCTGGGGGATGGAGGTACACACCACTTATCAAGCCATGCCATTATGGTGTCCCATATACAAAAAAATAGAGGAAGATTGGCACAGATGTTAGCTCAGGGCCAATATTCCCCACCAGAGAAAAAGAAAGAAAGGCAACCTCTGCCAATTAAACAATGACAGAAGGCCTTCTAACACTAAAAATATTTGTTTACACACGTTAAAAGAGCTCTTTTCAGGGCTGGCCCCAAGGCCAAGTGGTTAGGTTTGCACATTCTGCTTCTGCGGGCCAGGGTTCGCCAGTTCAGATCCTGGACCTGGACCTACACACTGCTCATCAGGCCATGCTGTGGCAGTGTCCCACATAGAAGAACTAGAATGACTCACAACTAGGATATACAATGATGTACTGGGGCTCTGGGGAGAAAAAAAAAAGAGGAAGATGGGCAACAGATGTTAGCTCAGGGTCAGTCTTTCTCAACAACAACAGCGACAACAAAAAGCTCAGGATGGATCCTCTTAAAAAAAGAGAGAAAAAGGAGCTCTTTTGGATTTTATTTGTATACAGAGTTTTATTATACATCTCTTCTGTGCATACACCAAAAGGAAAACACAAGACAAACCAATTGGTTATGTTTTTTCCTACAAATTCTCTACATTCAAAGTCCACTTTTACTTTTGGGCTTAGACTCACCAATTTCCATGTTTTAGTTTTTCTCTACATAATATCAGCCTCTTTTCCATCAACTGCATTGGTGATGCAGCAGTTCATGAAATAATCCACCAGAGATCCAAACGCCCTTGGCACGAGCTGTGCACAGACCTGAGCTGACGCAGGGCTGGTGTACCTTCCACTCCTATTCCAAGAGGGTAGCAACCACACGTGACCCACCGCCCTCCACACCTCTTCCCCACAACGATTTGTTCTGATGGTTTAAAAGACTGCTCTGTGGAGAAATTACAATGAGAGTGGATATTTGCATCATCACAAAATTTCTTCCTCCCTGATACGTGTTAATTACAAAGGGGAAAATAGCGGAGGGGCCTGGTGACAGCACCTTAACTACGTGATCAATGTTAACATCAGTAATGACACAAAATGACGTCGTGTAACTCCTGTGATACGCTGAGGAGAAATATCTGTGATGTTCCTGCCCAGAAAGAAAATGTATAGCCTGAATCTAATCATGAAGAAACATCAGAACTAACTCAAATTAAGGTACATTCTACAAAGTAACTGGCCTGTAATCTTCAAAAATGCCAGGTTATGGACGACAAGGAAAGACTAAAGAATTTTTCAGATTAGAGCAAACTAAGGAGACGAGAGACAATACCATTAAGTACAATATGTGACACGGGCTTGGATCCTGAACCAGATTATGCTTTCTTTTGCTGTAAAGGACATCAGGGAACAATTGAAAAATATGAACGTCTTTAGAGTATTTTATCAATGCTAGTTGACTTATTGTGGTAGTTATCGTATAGTTGTGTAAGAGAATGACCTTGTTTTTAGGATGTACATGCTGAGGATTATTGAGATATAAAGAGCATCATGTAGCGTCTGCAGTTTAGCCTCGAATTGTTTGGAAAAAAATGTATTATATATATTATCTCTAAACAACAGAAATTATCTCTAAATTATATACATATATATGACATAGAGATAGAATGGTAAAACACATATGATAAAATGTTAGCCTTTGTGGAATTAGGGTCAAGGTTATATGGAAATTCTTTGTACTATTTTTCTGAAAGTCTGAAATTATTTCAAAATAAAATTGTTTTAATAGAGCCCCACTATTTTCTCTGGCATTTTCTTTCGAATAGTCAAGACCCAAGTTTTATTGATGATGCCCTCAGGTTCCCACAGGAGTGACAAGGCCACTACAGCCCCTTTGCTGCCTGACTGACAGCCGCTGTAAGATGTGATTGATGTTGAGACGCATCCCGACTTCCAAGATGTGAAAATGGAGCAGACATGCGTCTTGGAGCCACGAGCATATTTCAGTCAGAATAGCTAAATAGGGAGTCAGATTTAAGCAAATGATGGCTCTGCCACTTAGTACCTGTCTCAGTTTCCTGTTGCTGCTTTAGCAAATTACCACAAACTTAGTGTCTTAAAACAACATAAATTTATTATCTTACAGATCTGGAAGTCAGAAGTTCAAATGAGTCCATGGCTGCATTCTTTCCGGAGGCTGGCTCTAGGGGAGAATGGTTTTCCTCACATTGCCCAGTTTCTGGTAGCCGCCTACATCCCTCTGCTTGTGGCCTCTTTCCATTGCTCTTCCTACCACAGTCTCCCTGACTCAGGACCCACACAGGGCTTGGATATTATCTGTGTTCTTCCTCGACTTCTCAATCTCTGGTTTAAAAAAATATTGCTGCACAAATGTATGATCTTGTAATAAGAAGAACTTGTGGCTGGAAATGAGAAAAAATAAATTGCTGGTGAAAAAAATGTTCGGAAAACCTGATCTCTCAAGGAAGACAATATGATGCTTTGAACAAATACTTTTTTTTCTTTTTCTCCTGAGGAAGATTAGCCCTGAGCTAACATCTACCACCAAACCTCCTCTTTTTTGCTGAGGAAGATTGGCCCTGACCTAACATCGGTGCCCATCTTCCTCTACTTTACATGTGAGACGCCTCCCTCAGCATGGCTTGACAAGCCGTAGTAGGTCCATGCCTGGGACCTGAACCGGCAAGCCCTGGGCTGCCCAAGCAGAGTGTGCGAACTTAACTGCTGCACCACTGGATGGGCCCCTGAACAAATATTTCTTAATGACCATGGGAGCTCTGCTTAGTTATGAGGATCTGTTGTCATTATTGATGTTATTGATGATTTTCCGGGACAATCAGGAGACATGTTACTAAGAAACAATAATTCAGGTTTTTTTCCTAACTATTGAGGTTGTGGGGACCTAGAATTGGCCACCCCAAGATATGTCTCTTTGGCATCAGGATTATTTGAGGCTGATTGCTTTTGATAAACTGGGACAGGGAAGGAGGCTCTGAGGAATGGAACTTGCCCTTTGTTAGGACACATTTACATTTGTAAGGTAAATCTCTATCTGTAAAAGGTGCCTCCCTCTCTGTACCAGGAACAAGAAAGGAGATGACCTTCTCTCTAGAAACTCTTAATCAATACCAAAGGCAAGGACTTAAATCTGCATTTTATTGTGCTAGTCTGGTAACCTCCTGTAACTGACTTCCCTCCCCCTCCCAACGTTGGCATTTCTTAAAGATTAAGCATCTTTCTTTAGGCTAGGAACTGATTGCTGAGCTCACCTGTGACTGCCCAGCTCCAGACAATCAACTTGCCTCCGGCTACGCCCTCCGAGACAGCAGACCACTACCTGCCGTGTCCATCAAGCGCTGTGCTGACTGGGCAATCTTGTGACTGTTGTGGGAGGGACATTTCAATCACATGTGAAACACCCCATTTGAGGGTATATAACCACTGTGTGCACCCCACTTCTTCGGTGCCCTTTCTTCCTTCGGGAAGAAAGGCCCCGGGCCATGGTTCCTCATAAAGCTTTGTTTAATTTTCTCTTGCTATTCTGTCTCATGTGAATTTAATTCGTTCTCCAGCCAGACGAACCCCCATTTGGGGAGAGGACATGTCCTCCTCCCCTACAAGGTGATCCAAGGATATGAATGCTAGTAATTAAAGAGTTCTAGAAAAAAAATGTTTAATTGGGTTAAATGTATCCGAAGGGAATAAAAAGCACTGTGGAGTGGCTAGAAAAAAATACATTGTTGGTGGTCCTCATGATCAGGATAGACTTTCTGTAATTGTGTTAAGTGAACACTCACACACACACACACACACACACACGTACACATATGTATATGTTAAGAACAACGCGCGGCAACAACTATATAGATATTAGGTATTATTACTAATACATTTACATTTATATTATTATATAGCAACCATTACAATCTTTCTTTGCCAATATTATTGCTAGTTTCCATTAAAATCACAAGAAAACCTGGATAGTAGATAGATTTTTATTCAGACTCTTTAGATTGAAACATGAACCGAAATATACACTCATTTGTGCGGATACGTGTAGATAGTCTGTAGATAGGACCTACTCTATCAGTTGTTGGGAAGATTAAGTGAGTAATGCATTTAAGGCACTCTGCACTTGGCTGGTACATTATTTTAATAAAAATGCATATTATTATTAATCAACTTTGATAAATTTTGAAAGGGTCCAGAAAATGCTGAGTTTAGAAATGAGCTAAGAAAAAGAAGAAAGAAGAGAGAAGGACAGCATTGGGGGAAGTGGGTAGAAAATTACCTCCTCTGAGGCAATTCCCTGATCAACACCATAGCCTGTGGTATTAATGATAGCATTTTCTGAGCATGTACTATGTTCTAAGTATCATGAAAATCACTTTCTCTCTACTCTGTTAAGGTCTCATTTCATCCTGAGAACCAAATGAGGTGAACGTAGTACTATCCCCATCTCGCCTAGAGGTTAAGTAACTTTCCTCAAGTCGCACATCTGATATAAATAGCAATAACGGGATTCGAACACAAGCAGTCCAAAGCCCACGTTCTAATACGCTGCGCCATGCTCTCTCCACAGGATGTGACTCCTTATTCCATAGACCCTACTTTACGCCACTTTTCCTGCCCGAGTTCCCCTGCTGCTTTCTAATTGTGCTTGGATTTTTCTGGGCATTGTCTCTAATCATTCCTCTACTTCTCAAGGGCAGAGAAGAAGCTTTCTCTTTCTTTTTCACTTACCCAAAGGGCTTATGATTGAGGGCAGACCACAGAGCACTTCTGAAGAGACACCCTGGGGGCTCTCAGCAGAGAGCAATGCAAATAGCATCCGCCCCAGAGCACCATGTGAGACCTGAGAAACGTCAAAAATATCCCCCTTCCTCACTTCTCTTAATCAGTACTTTCTATTTATTCGGGGCCAAGCTTCTGAAGGGTGAAGATTGCCTTGATGAAGAGCAAGCCCTGTGGCTGCTAATGCTGACGTCTAGAAAAATCACGAGGCTTGGATTCAATATTCTGCGCTCTGACTCCCTAATAGACTCAGCGAACGGCGATGGTACACTCAGCCTTTTCTGAGCTTCTAACAACATCTCTCCATTGCATTTCTCTTTAATTTCTTTTCTAATTATCTGACTGCCTCTTACTCGAGCCCGACAGAATTTTAAACATTAGAAAGAAACCGTTAGAGAATAGGCTTAAAATGAAGGAGAAAGTGGGAAACTGGTATTTTACTTGATTTTTGTTTTATCAACCCATCCACTTTCAGCGTTTGAACCAGTTTGCTTGCTGGAACAAGATTTCTAGGTGAATAACTTTCATTAAACTATACAGGGTGCATTTTAACAATGGCGTACGTTCACAAATGGCCACTATTTTTATCCTGTCACTCAGCAGAGGGAAATGGTGTTCCTGGATTGTCAAACTCAGAAGAAAACAGAACAAAAGAAAAATATATTCTCTGTGGGGTGCCTTCTTTCAGCTTGTCTAATCTGGAATAGGCTGCTCCCATTTTGAGAAAAGTACTTGGAGTACAAAGGCTACGTCAAAAAGCAGACAGATAGGCATTGATTCTCCGTGACATTATAGCAATCAAATTTTCGATTAATTTCCTCTTACGTAGAAGCAAAATATTGCTAAAGGAACAGCCTCTCTTCATCTGGCTTATAGTAAACATTCGCCACTTAGTGTTCAGAAGCCAGCTGGATTCTGGGATCTTTGGCAATAGGTACTAACATATCTTTGACAAATTATGGCAAGCCAACCTGGAGAGAGCGACGGCGGGAGGGCGCAGGAGGCCCAGCAATCGAGCAGGAGGTAGAGTGGAGATGGAGAACCATCGTCTGTGTGCCCTGAGGCAAATTTTCAGCTGCCTTCCCATCGCAGCCATGTGCTCCCTCATTCTGTCTTGTGCCTTAGCTCTCCCAGTCAGCTTGGTGAGCTTGCTCATTCAATCATTCATTCAACAAACATTTATTGAGAACTTACCATGTGGCTGGTACTATTCTCCATGTTAGGAAGATAATGGTGGACAATATAGATATGGTGTCTGTCCATACTTGCTTATAGCCCAAGGAACCACAAGGATAACTAAGCAGGGAATTACTTCACCCTGTGACAGCACAGGAGAAACTCAAGTTGCTATAGGAAGGGCATCTAATGTAGACTTAGAAGATCATAAAAGTTGCCTGGAGGAAGTGATGCCCCGACTGAGAAAAAGAGGGTGAAAAGGTAGACAAATGGAGAAGAACTGGAAAAGCAATCTAGAAAAGGAACAGCATGTGCAGAGGATCAGAGGTAGGCATGTTCAAGGAACTTGAAATTCAGTGTGGCTGCAGTCTCAAGTGTAAGGAAAACAGCAGCAAGAGTTGAAGTGAGAAGGCTAGGCAAGTTCTGCGTATTAATCAGGATCATCTAGGTTATACCCAACTAGCAAGTAAACACCAAAATATATCAGTGATTTGACACAGTAATAGTTACCTCTCACTCAAGACACGTATCCAATGTAAGTTGGAGGCATGCTGTTCATAGTGGGGTGCACACAGCCACGTAAGGATCTAGGATGATGGACACGCACCATCTCATACCTGGAACACCAGGAACATCTGGCTTTCTGGATTATCTCCGCAGAGAGAGAGACATCTGGATGTCTTTTATATATTTCAGCCTAGAAGTGACACATCACTTATACTCACAGCTCATTGGCTAGCACTAGTTACATGATCCCACCTCCCGCCCCCCAACAACTGCAAGGACCTAAAACTGTAGGGGAGCAGATGGAATGTTAATGTGCACTGCTGTCTCTGGTGTAGGCACGATATGGATGACCTCTGAGAGCCATGTTTAAGTAGTTTGTGCTGTATTCTGAGGGCAATGAGGAGTCAGGGAAGAATTGTAGGTGAGATCATTAAAAGACCAGATTTTTTTTTTTTTTTCTGCCCCATTTGCCCGTCTTCCTCTCACCTCCCCTCTAATTGGCTGGGGTGGTTCAGAATAGAAAGCATGAAAATAATGCTGAAAAGGAATGAGAAATGGTTAAGATCAATAGGAGAATGACTGATTGCCCCCCATCCCTCATTTAAAAACACGTGCTCTTTGAGTGCCTCATAGAGTAAATGCCCCAATGAAGACGGAAGTCCTCCTTACAATGTAGCAGCCTTGGGGAAGATGGATCAGCCGGGCACAGACAGGCATGGACATGCTTTGGTAAATAGAACTGAGGGAAGGAGGCACCATGAGTCCTGAGCTCTGAACATGAGGAGAAACTACTGTTACTGCGTGTCCATAGACACGAGCCTCAGTAGACATCCCGTCATCCCACCACAGTTAAAGAAGGGCCTTAGCACGGCATCCAGAGTCCACCACAGCCCCGTGGGGGTGAATGCTTGCATGTGGGAGGAAAACAGGGTGGTTGATGTCTTTTCTTTCTGTATGTATATTGCCAATAAAATTGCCTTTTTAGTTTTTCTCATTGACTGATATTGAGAGACGTCTGTGTAATGTGGGTGTGTCAAAGCAGATTACAGCAGGAACTCTTGGCCTCCTTTTGTCCACTGGTCAGCATCTAGATAGTCACCAGAAGCTCCTCAGAAGCTTTTTAAAATACAGAGTCCTCAGTCATGCACTCAGTTTACTGAATCAAATTCTCAGAGTAGGACCCACGAAGTTGTATTTTTTTTAATTTGCCAGGCTTGGAAAATGTTCCTCTAGTTAATACAGGAGGAATCTGCCATGAAATTATTTTCTGTCTAAAGATCTACTATGACTTTTAGTGTTTAGCAGTTTTTCTCATTATTTAAACATGTCTCAACTCATCGCTCTGTGCCACATTACACATTGGTAGGCGCTCAGTTGACATCTCAAAAATACAGAATAGAAAGCAGTAAAATCAGATTGAATTGGTATTCTGGGTAGAGATGAGTCTGCAGACACAATATCACAAGGAAAGAAACAGCATCCTCCCCAGGGCCCAAGATGCCTTTCCAGTCAGAGCTGCTCTCTTTTGGTAGACGGTGCCATCAGCACCAGCAGGCTAAATCTGCTGTGTTTGACAGGTAGAGTCTTTTGTGATTGACTCGAGAAGATTCACTTTCGAGACACATTTTTCTCAGTTCTCATAAGAAAGTTAAGGAGGGAGCATTTTTATTTGTCATGTTGCAAGTTGGTCAACAAGGTAAAATTGTGTGTCACCAAGATGAAAAATAGTTGTTTTCTCTTTTTCCCTAAATATGCGTGCCCTTTATCCTCATTCTAGATGTCACAAGTTTTATTTGCCTTTTGCATATATGTTTTTTGCTCTGCATTTGATACAGGTTTAAATATTTTCAGTAGCTTTATGTCAACACAGAAACCTTATCTGGAATTGGATCTCATTTTGCAGAAGGAAAGTACGGAAAATTCTTTTCCACTTGAGAACCAAGCAAGTACTGTAGCTATCAAAAGTGATGGTTATTAAGCTGTGTAATAACGTTGAAACTTCCTAACATAAAATTTTATTATTTTTTTCCAATCACAAAGATAATATATGCTCAATGCTGAAAAACTTAGCAAACATCAAATTATAAAGGATGAAATTAAAAACAGCTTTTGGGTCCACTATGGCAGATTGGTTCACAACTCCATTCCAGTCCCCTGGAGCTGCCCTCTGGCATTTTGGAGGATGGAGAGCTGAAGATTAGACTCACTGAGCTCAGTGCCCATATACTGTACGTCCCAGCTCCCACCAAGCAGATGTGCCCACACACATTTGGAAGATGGAAAGAGGTTGTGTCTGCACTTCTGGTTTTTGCTGTCAAGCACCATCCTGCTGACATTAGTTTTTCTGGCACAGCGGTAACAGAGATAACAGTGTCTGTTCCCAGTCACTGCAGCATTTTGCTGGTGTGGATCTCAGCTGAGTTTACTTGGTCCTGGAGCCAACGATCATGGAGGAAGCTTCCAGATCGTGGCAGAGGAAACAGCCAGCTTGCCAAGTCTGGGAGTCATTTCTGGAAGTTCAGTCAAGATCCTGCTTCTCTAACCCTTCCAATGATTTTGTAAGTATATAATTCTTTTGTCAATTTCCTTTCTAGAATATCTTTTGTTACCTGCAACTGAACCCAAATTGTTTTAAAGATTACCTTGTAACCCAGAGGCCATCACTATTAACTTTTCATTGTCTCTCTTCAGAGTTAGATCTGTAAATATGTGCATACATGTAGTTTGTTTTAATGGAATGGTATAGAGATATACTGTTTTTTAGCCCAAAATTTCCCTGAGCTGCAGACCATGAACATTTTTCTTAATCAATATATTCACTTCTACAACATAATTTTACCAGCTAAATGTCACTCTATTGTGTAGTTTTACCACAATTTATTTACCTAATCTTCTATCTTTGGACCACTACGTTTATGCCCAACTTTCAGTGTTATAAAACACTGATGAATATTCTCAATATTCATGAAGATGATAACATCTTTGATTTCCTCCGGAATTTTTCTTGGCATGGTAGTGCTAACCCAGAGTATGAGCATGTGAAATCTTCTGTGATATATTCTCAATGTTCCCTTTAGAAATTAGGTTTTATTCACACTGGCAGAGCAGGTGCAAGTTTCCTTAGCTGGAAAAGATAAGGCTAAACAGTTATATGTACAATATGGTTGCAATCGTTCAAATATAAACAGCAGACAGGGAAAATAACTGGAGGGAAATACCCAAAAGAGTCACAGCGATTTTATCGGTGTTGCAGGTTTATACATGATTTTCTATTTCCTAATGTTTCTATAATATCCCTTTTATCATGTAAAACGCATGTAATAATTATTATAATGCATCTGAGTTAGCCTTATTTAAATGTGTGTCCTTCGGTCACTGGGGCAGATTGAAATACGCCATGTAGTCGTAATATGCCATGTAGTTGGATGAGAGGGTAAAACCTCTAAAAATTACTTGCAACTTGAGAGAAAAGTTTATCATGGAAAATAAACAGGTGGATGTAAATTGATTTAAACTCACATGTAATCTATGTGCCAGTGTCACAGGAAAATTGGTTGAAGCAGAGCATAGAGTAGTAAATAGGTGGTCACGATACACTGTAGTCTTCTGGCCAAGGAAGTACTTTCCTCTGTTTAAAATGTAGCCCCACCTTTAAATTTCATCTTTAGGTATCTGACCTCAGTTCCTAAAGAAGATGTTTGTACCAAGACAAATTTTCACTTCTTCTCTAGACCCCACTCTTCTGGGAAATAACTTCTTCCAAAAAGTAATGTCAAACAGACTAGCATTTCCTCAGTAAAAGTCACCCAAAAGAAAGCATTTTCAATACAATTTTTAATGCTATTTGAAATTGTGGTTCCTAAAAGCCAAAGGTTGCTACAACTTCCCTTATAATCTCTACAGGTGTGCAGGGTAGTTCACTCATCTAGAAAAATTGTAAGTTGTATTGACATATGGCCATGATAACTATAATTACAGTAAGAAATCATATTAAAATACAGGTGATCAGTTGATAATACCAGTCCATCTTGTCCTAACCTAGACAAGAAAGCAATGGCGCTAAGGCGTTGCCCCCAGAGTATGGCATTGTGCCAGAGAGCAGGGTGTCATCTAGGGAGACAGAAACGTCTCTCTCTGCCATTACTCAAATGTCAACAAAAAGTCACTAAGAGATAATATTACTTCTGTAATTCTAAGGAAGATGTTCCTTCCTTACTATGTGACAGCTCTTGGTTAAATATTACATCATATTTTCACACCTCTGCTGGACTTACCAGGACATATATTAAATTGTCTGGTAACTAACTTAAAGGCAATTACCCAAATGCCATTCTTTTTCAATCATTACGATTCCTCTTAATTTTCAAGAGGAAAAGGAAAGCACAAACTACGACCCATGAATATTGTATTTCCTCTGCAAAATCTATTAAATTGGGTATGTAAGAATTTTAAAGTATGTAGAATGCCATCCACATTGTGGAGAGCTTCGTATTTTTAAATGCATGCATATAAAATACCTCTCCACCATAAATATTTACCAATAATAATAATTATTTCAACTGTGAAACTCTAGTTATCCAAAGTTATTTGCCTGGATATACAAACACACTCACACACATACCCACAGTGTATCGGATACGTCTTCTGCACCCTTTCAGACTCCCTTCCCCTCACCTGTCTTTTATTCCATCCACGGGTGAGGCAACCAGTCTGCACACATTCAAACATTTCACTGCAGGTGCCCCTTGACAGTGCCTTGCCTCGGACCAGTCCCAGGAGCCTCTCGCCTTCTGCCCACAGGTTCTTCATTGACCCTGCTGTGTGGGATGAAACAGAAGCATGCTGTGCAGCCATGTGTGTGCTACCCAGGAAGGCAAGGCCAATTATTTGACCAACAGCAGGTCAAATAGGTCCCATCTCAGAAGGACAGTTGTAAGACACATCTTACATGACTGAAGTGCTGGAGTGCCTAGTTATCTGTGGAGACAGCCACTTGACACTGCATTCTCATTTTGCATCTCTCTCCTTTCCTGCTTTGCTTCATCTATCACTCACCTTTGCTCCCTAGGCTCATATTCCTCAATAAAGTGTTTGAAAACAAGGCTTTGTCTCAAGCTCTGCTTCCTGGAGAACCCAAGCTAAGTTATAACTGTACCACACACAGTTACATGTAGGAATTACAATAGCCAAATACTGTTGGGTTTCAACAGTTCAAGGATGGGTAAAAATCAACATCACTACCATCATTATTAGCCTTGCAAAAACACAAGAAGTTATTTGAGTTAATGATCTTCATGAGTTGGAATAAGATCCACATTCTAATTAATGCAATAGCTGCAGGCGTATATATTTCAAATTTGAAAGACGGCTTAATTCTGCCCGCTTTTGACTGCTTTAGGTTTAAAACTTTAAGTACCTTTAAAAGGATGGATTTTTTTAAATTCCTTTTCCCCAGAGACAGAAGAGGAATCAATCAACTTACAGGTCCATGCTCAGAAAAAGAAACACTTAGACCTGGCTTCACCATCACACACACACACACCCAGGGTAACACTGCATATTCATCAGCGATAGGTGTACACCAGAACAGACTACACTAGAACTTAGGCATCAACATTTTGAACAGGGCTTTTTTTAATCCAGATAGCCCACCTTATCTGATGATTGTAGTGCAAATTATGTCCTCATGAATAAAAACAAGACACATAGATTATATTAATTCTGCTAAATCTTTACTGGACTAAGTTCCTCTCTCAAATTTTGCTGGACACACACAAGCCAAAAGTACTAGAATAAATATTCTAATTATACATATAATAACTTCTAATATCTGTATAGTACTTTACAGTGTAATAACTCCTTTCACCTAAGTTGTCTTATTTCATCCTCCATATGTGTGAAATAATTGATTTTACTATCCCCATAAATAAAGAAATAAAGTTCTGAGAGGGTAAATGACTCATTTAGGGTGCCATATATTACCCATACTGTAAGGTCAGGATTTGTGGAACTATTTTCTGAGCCACCGTTTCGAACTCTCTTTGCCTCATTTTATCTCTGGTTGTCCATTACCATCCTCTCCCGTTCACCAGCTTCTCTCTTAACTACTTCTTCTAACTTGACATTCCAAAAGGCACCCTGGCTTGGTTTCCTAGACACCACTAGTGCATAGTGTATTCGTAGTCTTCTCTGCTGCCAACCCTTTAGATGAGTGTAAATCACCCATAAACCACAGCCTATGATTATCATGGACACAGATGGGCTGCCTTCCTAACAGCCCTCCCCAGCTACTTCCTTGCTTAAAGGGCCTTGAATTCATTTGGTGTCCACCTCTTCCTACCATATAAGTCAAGGAGATGTTACCCCATACGCAGTTCCAAACATAAATCCTGATAGGCCTGTGCCAATAATTATGACCCCATTTCTTTTGCCAGGGATTAATTTAAGCATGGTCACATAATTCTGCCCAATGAGACAAGAGGGGAGAGTGTACAGGAGAAACTTATGGGAAGATTTTCCACCATTGTGTGGACTGAATTGTGTCCTCTCCAAATTCATGTGTTGAAGCTCTAACTCCCAGTGCCTCAAAGTGTGACTGTGTTTAGAGACGGGGCCTTTAAAGAGGTGATTGAGGTTAGAAGAGGTCATACGGGTGGGCCCCAATCTAATCTGACTGGTGTCCTTATCATAAGAGGAAGTTTGGACACACACAGAGACACCAGGGATGCATGCACACGGAGGAAAGACTATGTGACGACACAGGGAGAAGGTGGTCACGCCATCTGCAAGTCAAGGAGAGAGGCCTCAGGAGAAACCAAACCTGCCAACACCTTGATCTGGAACTTCCAGCCTCCAGAACTTTGAGGAAATGCATTTCTGTTGCTTAAGCTGCTCCATTTGTGGTATTTTCTTATGGCAGCCCAGCGATCCGATACAACCATTAAAAAATGATGTAAGATGGAAGACAAACCAACACACGGACAAAAGGAACGGGTTAGTGGTTACCAGAGAGGAAGGGGGTTGGGAGTTGGGCATAAGGGGTGAAGAGGCTCATTTATGTGGTGACTGACAAATAATAATTTACAACTGAAATTTCACAATGTTATAAACTATTATGACCTCAATAAAATAAAAAATAAAAATAAATAAAAAATGACATGAGAAAGAACCCTTTCCATGGCTGGATGTTTGCATATCTTGATATGAACAGAGGAACCGCTCTAGCCATCTTACACATCTTAGCTGTGCAGAGAGTCCATCTGAGAACAGGTTTCCACGGTGGATACAGAGCAAAAAGCAGACCAGACCTATTTACTGGATGATGCCTTTGAGCTGCTGAATTGATTTAACGTGGATCACTCCACCTCCAAATTTCCTCTTACGTGAAAAGTTTAGTTTCCCGATTTCTTTAAGCTGTGGTTTTTAAATAAATTACAGCCAAAATCATCCCACTGATACTATCACTTGACTAGTTTAGTTATCGACACGCCAAGGCTGTTTCAGCAATTACTCCAGACCTTCCTCATTCCTGACCAGTCCTTAATCTTATTCTGTTTCCAACTAATTCCAAACTCTCGGCTCTTAAACTTTGCCTCCAACCTGTCTCTAACCTTTTAGCTTGTTATCTATAATTAGTTTCTCCAGCATTTGGCCTTTAATTGTCCCCTGTAGATGCTTACTTAGTCTTTCTTAGGGGGGGAATTACAATCCTGAATCCATCTACTTGTAATGAAGTCCAAGACCAGTTCTGAAATCGGGGTAAATTCAGAAAGATAATAACCTATTTTTCAGTGAAAATGTCCAACCCCCCACCCCCCACCCCCCCCACACACACACCTGTGTTATGCCCTGTTTATAAATAATGGCAAATTGCTGAAAGCTGACACCCAAAATTACTCAGGCAGAAAGTCTGAAGCTTCAACCTTGGTCTTGTGACACAAAATACTTTGCTATCCCCATTATTCTACACAATAAATAAACAAATTAGATGTTTGTATTTTGGGACCAGAGAGTATTCACTCAACAGTTTTGAAAGAGTTAAAAGGTAAAATTACAGAAATACATACAATTTATAATCAATTTTACAAATAGCCAGAGTTTAAGGATTTATAATTTATTAAAAGGCACCTTGGAATTACAGACTCCTATCTCCCTAGTTGGAAGTTTGAGAGAATCTTTTAAAAAGACTCTACAATGGACCCTTCATGAATATGGGAAGACCGGACGTGTGAAGCTTAATCTATGAGGCAAAATTAAATGAAAGAAAACATGTCATCAGGTACATTTTTCCTTCTTGCAGCATAGCTGGCAAACATATTCACTCTAATCTCGCCATTGACGATGAACATCAGTGACTTCCAGAGGGTTTTTGGGTTTTGTTTTTGTTAGTTTGTTTGGCTGACTCTCCTCATCTGATTTCCTGACCCTGTGTTGGCAACATTCCTTATATACTTCCAAACTCCTTTCCTGCTTGTTGCACCCATTTTTTATCAAGTATTGATTTCTGTTTCTAGCCATAACCGGTTAACCTAAATGTCATTCTTGAAAATTCTCTATACCTGATAACTCAATGTTTATGGTCTTGGTGCTGCATGATACCGTGACAATAAACCCAGCCATGAAATTCAGCAAAAGATCCCAAGTCCCTTCTCTGACTCAATAAATATTTAAAGAGAGTAATCCACTGGAAAAAGAGTAACGTGGTTTCTGTAAGGGACATCACAGTTGTCTGCCAGGATTCTTTAAAAGGGTAAATTAATAGATGAAAAGGGACATTGAGCCCTTTCAATCAGAGATTATCTTAAAGGTAAATCGCTATTGGATTGTATTCATGGAAAATATTTTCTCATGGATAAAGAACTGCCTTAGTGCCAAAATTCAGAGCATGGAAATGGAGAAATACAACCATTGAGGGAGATGCCATGGAGATCAGTATTGAGATCAATTTCAATCAATAATTTTAGAAACAGAAGAGGAGTGCAGCATATAATTTCACAAATTCAAAATAACTCTACCGGGTGATGTTACAAATTTCAGGGAAAAGTTCAAGAAATTTCATAAGCTAAGAAGTTGGTCAGAAAACTGAGATATAAGTTTCTTGGTAGGCAAGTTAAGGTCCTATTATGAGCTGAATTGTCTGCTCAAAATTCATATGCTGTAGCCCTAAGCCCCAGGACGTCAGAATGTGACTGTATATGAAGAGAGAGTCTTTAGTGGTAATTGAGTTAAAATGAGGTCATATAGGGTGAGTGGTGTCCTTACGAGAAGAGAAAATTAGGACACAGACGTGTCCAACAGGAAGACAATGTGAAGGCACAGGGAGAAGATGGCCATCAACAAGCCAAGGAGAGAGGCCTCAGAAGAAACCAACCCTGCTGACACCTTGATCTCAAATTCTAGCCTCCTAAACTGTGAGAACATAAATCTCTGACACAGCCACAAGACACACAAAGTCTGTCATACTTTGTCATGGCCGCCCTAACAAACTAACGCAGGTCCTAGAGCTGGAATAAGTGACATAAATAATGGTCAGGGAGTTGCCTCTGGAAAAACAAGAGGGAGACCTTGTGCTCAGTCTAATGTGGTTCTAACAGTCAAAAAGGCCACCAGGTCATTGAGCAGCATAAGGCAATGAGAAGAAAGCAGAATAGATGTTCTCATCCTTGGTGCAAACATGTACATTCACTCAAAAGTTGACTTAGGATGCACATACTTAAGCACAATGTACAGGAAGTAGTGACTCCTACGTAGTTTACAAGGATGAAATACAAATAGGATGAAGAAGAAAAGGAAGAGAAGGAGGAGGAAGGACGGGAAAGAGCTAAGCCTTACAAGTGGTAATTCATTTAATTCCTAAAATCGCCCTATGAGTACCTAAATTTAACATTATTGTCCCCATTTTGCAAAGGAGGAAACCGAATCACGGAGAGGTTAAGTAAACTGCCTGGAGTCACACAGTAAGTGGAAGAGCTAGGATAAATAATAGACCCATGAGAAAGAATCACAGAAAATAGAATTAAAAACCTCTGCTTTTTAGTAGTACTCTCACATTTTGTTACTAACAGGATAGAGGAGAACTTTACCTTACTTTACATTTTCAGATAGAGAGGGAAGGAAATTGGCTCTGATTCATTTCTTATCTTCTTGTGTTCCCACGTGTTCATTTTCAACAAGCAAATGTAACATACACTCAACTTAGAACATACCAGCCTTATTCTGGCAAAACAACCCATTGTCTTCTGCTTCTACCCTTGACCCCATGGCAAAATCAACACAATCTGATATAATGAAGAGAGAGACAGGAATGGGAAAATTTGAATGAACTGTGTGGTTTAACCTTAATGAAAGCATGGCTTATGTTTTGAACAATGATTCTTTGTGGTTCCCCCAAATCTTGCTTGTGTACAGAACTCTTGGTTGCTACTATGTGTCGTGAAACTGCTACATGGTTGCATTTCAATGTTAAGCACGTAAGCCAGTGAACAAACCACAATATTTTGTGAATCTATATTTACCAATGGAAAAGATCACGTCAGTATTATTACTGCAATACAGGAATACTCAAAGGTGGTGCATACAGAAATAAATTGTCAAAGATCACAAAATGCAATTATTTTAAAGTTATTTTTGGCAGTAGAAAAAGTAATAATTTGGTCAGTGCTCTCTGGAAATAAAGTGCATTACCTTAACGACAAGCACATGCTTCAAAGTTTGACTCCTTTTTCTATCTTTCCCCCTCCCCAAAAAAAGTGGGAGAAACTTTTCTAGGTTGAAATTAATCTGGCCTGAAGGGAAGGTACTGTCTGTGCATGCTAAGTAGGGAGACTGTGGGAAAAGGAAGGGAAAAGACCCTCAGGGTCTCCAAGCTGCATAGCGATAAAGAAGAATTCTACAGCTGAGGGATTTGGGCCCCTTGCTGTGAATAAGCCTCTTCAGACTTTGCTTACGTATTATTTATTGAGCTCCTGACTGTGTTTGCTGAAGGTGGGTTCTTTTAAAAAAGAAGCAGAAAAATCTAAAATTTAAAAAACTGGATTTAGAATAGTTGAAAAGAGCAAGAAAAAGATCCTATACATATGGATTGATTGTTATCTCCTTAACGCCCATGATTTATTGCCCAATTTGCCATATCAATATCAGTTACCCTTTTTTATTAATAGGGAGCATATTATTACAGACAAATTGAGTTTGTTTTACTGAAAATCAGAATTGCATGAGTTCAGATAATATCCTTGAACTTTCTAAATTCACTCCATTCCCTTTCAGTTATTTGAATTGTAGCCATGTGAGTTGGAGAATACGCACTGCTTTTACTTTCTTTTTGGATTAGAGGTAATTTGAAATAAATTGATAGCCTCAGTTAAATAGGCGACATTACTAAATATTGTCAGATCTCAAATATTGCTAATAGAAAGGGTATTTAGATAGGTAAGACTCATTTAGAGTCATCTAAAAACATGGTAATAGAGACATATTTGGCTCTTATAAAAATTTTATTTGCAATATATAGATGCTCTTAGTGGTCAAGCCTATTTGGGTTTCAAAAAACCGTAACATTTTCAAGTTATCTTAGTTGGTGTAGGTTTCAAGATACATCAAGGAAGTAAGGACCAAGAGGTTGTGTCTTAGCAACTCCTCGGCCAGGCAGCTGAAACCATAGTTCATTCAGGACATACAATATCCCCAGTTCTGGCAGGCCAATAAGTTTGTGGTGATTTGTTATGTAGCGATAGATAATTAATACAATTACGAATAAATGCATGCCCATAAATTTGATAACTTAGATAAAATGGACAATTTCATTGCAAACTACAAATTACCAAACCTCCCCCAAGAAGAAATAGATGATATATAGAATCTACAAAGAAGATTCTAGAACTAATATGCAATCTTAGCAAGATTTCAGGATATATGATCAATAAACAAAAAATAAGTTGTATTTCTATATATTAGCAATCAATAATCAGGAATTGGATTTTTTAAAAATGTCTTCTATAATATCATGGAAAATATTAAATACTTAGGGCAGGTATATCTGACAAAAGACATTAAATGTCTCTGTAGATTAATGTAAGCTTTCCTTAGATACATTAATGTCTGTCAAATGTTATCTGATCAGTTTTCTCAGGCTTTTAAAAATTGTTTTCCAAGTGTTTAAACTTCTCGATCAAGTATTCATTTTACACAACTGTCAGAAACAACCAATTTATCTTTTGCTAAGTTCTAACTATCTCCAACCATTATGATATTCTGACCCACTAGGCTTTGAGATCAGATGATGTTTTAAATTCTAGCTCTGACAGTTCACAGTTGCATAATCTGAGGTAAAAGTTCTAATATTCTGTACCTCAATTTGCTAATTTATAGAACTGGGATAAAAATACTTAATGGCTCCGGGACTGGATGCCTGTGGTTTGATACCAGCCCTGTCACTTTCTCACTATATGATTTTGGATATTTTAAATAATATTTCCTGTCTTCAGTATTACCTCATCTGTAAAATAAGATGCCAATCATAACGTGGTTATGAAAATTAAATGCCATAAAATGTCTAAAATGATTTGTATTAGTACCTGGCACACAGTAAGTGTTACCCTTTATAACGTCCATAAAGGCTGGTCCAGCCTCAACACATACAAAGTCTCGTAATGCTGGTGGCTCTAACTCTTTTTTCCTATTATCTATAATTAGGCCATTCCAAAACTCAGTAAAGAATAAATATTTGTCAAAATATTTTGATTTTTTTATAGGCAGTCATCTAGTGAAAAGCAGCACTTCATAATTTTATAAAATTGAAAAACGGCCTGATGGAATGAATGTACGAATATTTGGTACGACTCTGAAACAAGAGATAACTGAGACCATTAATTTTTTAAACTTTTTTTAGTTAGGAGCAGACCCATTTTTAAAATAACATCTTACTTGGATCATCAATATATAAATATATACATCACGTATATAACGCAAATAAAAAAGGAAGTTGCTTAGTGGAACAACAAGCCCGCAGGCTACGTTTATTGGGCATTTATCATCCACCCAGTGCAATTCTAAAATTATAGCAACCTCTCTGGTGGCTCTGGGGCTTCTTCTTGGAACACTAAAGTGCAATGAACACAGTTTAAAATCCGCTTCTTTGGAATTGTAAGCCACTCAAGGACAAGAACCCTATGATGCATATTTTAACCAAATATGTAGTACAGTGTCAGGCTCTTAGGGAGTGTTGAGTAAATATTGTTGGGTTTGGGTGGCACAGAAGAATCTAATGAAATCTTGGAGTCATCCCAAACACAAGTAGGTGGCGGCTGCCTCATGCTCCAAACACACCACTTCCTCTGGGTAAAACGAGTCCCTTTCTAAGTCCCAGGCAATGAGCTTTACAATAAATCTAGGTCAAAAAACTCAGTCCAGTCTATGTCCTGGGGACGTTTGGAAGCACAGACTAGACCAGTTACTGAATTAGTATGAAACTTAAATTGTGCCCAGAGTTATCCTGAGTGTTTCTCAGGACATACAACAATAGTCCATCTCTGAATGGCCTCAGGACACTAGAATGACTCCAGGGACCTCTTCCTGAAATTGACTAGAAATGTGACCAGCTCTCCAAGAAATAATATCGAGTGTCCCAAGATCTCCAAAGTTTTCTTGGTCAAAGTCTATGTTCCCAAGCACCAGTCATAATGGTGTGAGCTAATATTTACACAGGCTTTCTCCCAGTTATTTTCAGTTTTCAGCTTCAAGTTAGATATCAAGTAAGGGGACAGCAGGTGAGGGCAAAGCAGCAAAGGCATCAGAAATAAGATACACCAGGCCCCAGCCTTGGCTTGTACACGCTCTCCTTCCTAAATGCCACATCTCTCCATTACTGCATTTCAAGATCTACTCCTGAGGGCAGAGGCTTTGATCTATAATTCTACTGCATTGCTCATGCTACTAATGATAATAATAAGTAAAATGACTTTTAATAGTAATAATAAAATAATATTTCTAATATTTCTTTTCTAATAACAATAAAATGACTTTTTATTGAAGCTCTATGAGGCTCTCAATACTGTGCTAAAATACTTATCAGGCACTATTAAATGTGCAAGCACTCAATTTATATCTGGCAATTAAAAACTCTAAAATAAAAGGGAAGCAAAGAAAATAGGTAAGAATAAACTGAATTTTTATTGTAACTTAATAGCAAAGGCAAAGAGAAAAACTAAAACTAGTGATTTTTCAGGATTTTTTTTAAGAGCCTTAAAATGAGGGTTAGTTAGGAGGAAGAAAAATTGATTAGAAATTCATTTTCTGGTTTCAGTCAATGGAGTAAGAATAGAAAAATTTGCAGGGCATTATAATCCCCATAAACCATTATAAAAATTCTGAAAAGGTAAAGACAGTTTCTGAATTAAAATACTAGTGTTGCACATGCACATTAATAAAATATAAAGCAACATCATATATCACAAAGGTTACGCATTAGCATGATATAATTAATATTACATAACTATATTATTTTGTTATAATTAATAACAATCTTTAATTCTTTGGCATCTAATCCTATAAAACATCTCTGGGCCTTTAAAAAGTGAACTCTAATGCAATTTCTATATCTCAACAAGGGCAACTGATAATTAAGAATAGTTATACATTTTACTAAATGTATAAAACCTTTCTTTTAAGAAATAGATAGAGGATATAAAATTAGTTCCCAAAACAAAGCATTAGTTAGCAATTATTACATAAACGATTGTTTCTCCTAACATCTAATTTTTACTCCTTTCTTACTTAACTAGATTTATTTGTGGCGAATGACATTGCTTTGTGAATAGCGTGGGCCCTATTTGAACTAAGTGGATCATTGGACTAGAAATAGAGATTCCTGTGCTATATTTCTAGCTCTGAGTAGTTCTGTCACCTTAGGCAACCTTCTCAGCACGAATCTCAAATCATCCCAATCAAAATGAAAATGTCATTTTCCATCTACAGGATGTATTGCATAAGAGTTGTTAAATGATTATCCTCCTTTATATAAATAATATGAGCTACTCCAAATAAAAGTAAAATGTCATGAAATTATTTCTACATTAATGTCATATTTAATAACCTGTAACGATTTAGCTTTAAGGATAAGATAATAAGTTCAAACAGAAGAATAGAATTTTGATTACCCTCTAAAGTTAGTAATTCTTATGAAAATAGGTAGTAGTTTTCATGTGTGCACATATAATTCATTTATATTTAGCTAAATGATTATGATTACCTTGAATATTAGAGGCAAGAGGATTCACTGGTCTTGGCGGCTGTCATTAGTCTTGGTGGTTGTACTTACTACCAGGCAGGCCATCGAGAAGAGTGGGCATTGGAATGACAAACCCTGCCCCACCTCCAGCGTGCACTGCTTCGGCACTGTGGTTGAGTTACAACATCTCGAGCCTCAGGAAATGAGGATAACAATACTATCTCAGTTTTATGCACACGAAATGCCTGAAAAATGTTGTTTGATATTCTTTCAAGCAATCCTAGGAGATCCTTGACCTTTTTGTCATCACACATACCTTCAAAATATCTTCCCACTTCTCAAGATAGCTAGAGTGCCTCCCTGCACCCGGAAGTCAAAAGAGCTTTCCTAATACATCATGCTCTGTTACTTCATGAAATTCTAAACTCTCGATGGATTTCACTTTCCATATTTTCATCCTATACTACCGTGGATGTTGGTTAGGCAGCGTTGTGTGAACTCTCTCTTTAGGTTTCACCTGAGCATTTATTATTCTTCTATCTAATTTCATCGAATACATGGAGAATACATACATTGGGAGGAAGGCCATTTATTTGATCTAACATAAGATGAAACATCCAAAATGAAACAAATTGTTCTCATTTCCTATTTTCCTAATCATTGAGGGAAGAAGAAAGCTTATAAACCTAGATCCTTTCACCTCTATTTCACATTTTGTCTTCCCCGTCCATTTCCAAATATGTTGCAATTAAAAAAAAAAAAAGCAGAGTTTAGCAAAGGTTGGCTTCCTTGCCTCATCTCTGAAAAATTACCGAGAGGCAACATGATTCATTGCCACTGTCTCAAGGGCTCCTAAGAGAATCTTCTGCCCACACTGGAATACATGTTTGTATTAAAAGAATTCAGCATTCCCTAGAGGGCAGGCAAGCAGTCAGTGGCCCGAGGAAACTTATAAAATGACATTGAGGGACAAACTGAGAAGTACTGAATCTCTATCTCTGATTCACTATATCCTGTCCTCTCTCAGATCACTCAATCCTGCTTTATACCTCTCCTTACCCCCTTTGGGCTGCCACTTAAATGAAATTTAAAATTCTTCTATTAGCCGAATATGATTGAAAGAGAACTGAGTCTGCTCATAAATAGGGTGATTTCAGTACTTTGTACCCATGATCTATGAAACCAAAATATACTTTAAGGGAAAGCTGAAGTCATGGAAAAGAAATAAAATGCACAGTCCTTATCAAAAACATACATCAAACTACATAAAAATAATCACCAAGTGACAGCTAGTGCCGGTTCTGAAGTTAGTGTCTCTCGGCTCGAAATCACCCTCTATGCTCTGCTTTATGATGCTGGAGCTGGGACTCTGCAGGCCACATTTTGCTTTTTCAGCTGACTCTTGGAGGCACTGGAGGGAGACGACAAGGTCAGAGGACGTAGAAGAGATTCACTTCTTCCTGTCTGTTCCCCTTTCCTAGAAGCATCACCCCATTGATGCTTCTTTGTCTTGGCAGCAGCAGCTCCTTCCCACGGCTGCAGCTGACTCTGCTTTGCGGTTTTTCCAACATTCGCAGAACCAAATCTCAGCACCCCGCACCCTCCAGCACAGAGCATCAGCACTGCCTGGGCCGCACCCCGCACTTTGAGGTCTACGTCTCAGCCTTCCGGGACCTCTCCCCTCAGTTTCTAAGTTTTAATAATTCCAATAGCTTCTCTTTGCTCTCCCAATCCTAAGAGCGGTAGCTGCTTCCTATAATTGCCACCTCCTTAATGACTAGAATTCATTTTTTTACCCTTTCATTTACCTGGTTAACAAATTTATATTTAGTTAACAATTCTTCAGATTCTCTCTGTTCACATGGCAGGTGCGATTTCTGTCTCCTAACTGGACCTTGACTCACATACGACTTAACACGTATAAAGTGGTGTTACATAAGTTGAGGACGCTGAGATTGCTTTAAAATAAAACTGTGGGTAAAGTGGGGCAGAGAAGAGGATGAAGTAAATGTGTGGCTGTCAGAGGTTGTCAGATGGAGAGGGGAGAAAAATGGTGGAGGAAAGGAAGGGAGGGCTAATATTTCTTCTTACAAACGGGAAGACAAGAAATCCTGTCCATGGGAGATCCAGTAACAGAGGTGAGAGCATAATTTGAAGCTGTGTAGGTGACCTGTCGAAGAGCTAGGATTAATGACATATGACAACCAAATTAAGAGAAGAGAGAAGGACAGTGCGAGCAAGTTAAGTGATTTTATATGGCAGGATGATGTTTAGAGACAATAAATTAAAAAGCACATTGTTTAACTCTGTGGAGGTGAACCCAAAAAGAATTAGAAACAAATAACTGAAGTGCTTATCTCTGAGGGACAATACTGGAGACGTGCAGGAGGGAGGCAAAGGGTAGTCGTCTTTCCCATAGTCCTTCCACTTAATTTTTAATATTTTATTAATTTGATTGTTTGTATCTAAATTTTAAAAGTGTAAGGAAAGTAACTTTCACTTCTGGGATGAGGGAGTAAATTACTTTCCCTAGTCTTCCCACTAATGACAAAGAAACACCCTAAACATTATACATAAAACAAACATAAGAAAGCTCCGGAAGGTGGAGAGAAGAAAGCGGACTGGTTAGGAACCTCGGGACTTAAGGAACAACACATTGATGAGATCCCTGAGGTTTCTTTTTGCCTCATCCATTCCAGAGGTAGGAGTGAAGAAGCCAGCAACTAGGAAACACCAAACAGAAAGGACTACAAAACCCCAACAAAAGCCTACTCTTTCCAGCCAAAGAACCAGGAGAGGGGCAAGAAGAAAGCTTATAGACAAGAGCTGTCCTACTCCAACCAAACCGCACAGTGAACACTGCCCTACCCCACCCGTCCAGCAAAGGAAGATAGACTTCCGCCCTCACAGTATGAGCAAGCACACAAGGGGGGTCTGAACTTCCACCCAGCAGTAATGGTGCTCCCTTCCTTTTCCCCACTTAGGTGGTGCCAAGAGAGGCCCAGTGAAGAGTCAGAACTTTCACCACCGCCCAGAGGTAATGAGGCCACTTCCCATCCCATGGTGTCAGTTGAGACGACATGAGAATCAGTAATAAGGCACTGAAGATTCTGGCTCCAGGACAAAATACTATGTGTGATTGTTCAGGCCCAACCCTAAGCAATCACAGATGCTTTACCTGGCAGGGCTCAGCAGGGAAAGCTGCCCTCCTCTCACCAGACTTGGGGCACAGCCAATGCACTGCAAACTCTGAAGGCGAGTTAAGCCAAGGGCTCAGGCCCAGTGCCTGGTCTTGCTCCTTTGCACATATGCATCCTTAGCCCAGGCACCTCCATTTTCAAGTTTGTCTTTACTGGAAACACTTGAAAACACATTTCTCCACTCTGGCTCAGGACTCAGTATTTTTCCACTCCTAGAAAAGCACTTCCCCTCTCCTCCCCTCCCAAACCCCTGACCCCTGGGTCCATAAAATGGCAGTAGCCTTTGTTCAGGACTCCCTCAACAATAAGATGATACCCAGACTCCTACATCTGTGTTGATCCACCCAACCCTCAACTGGCACCCCATTCCATGGGGTAGAACAGGAAAGAGGGGAGCCAGCACTTTCTCCAGTTTAGCCTCTAGCTTATACTATCACAGTAAGTGATTAAAATCTTGACTGTTACTTTCATTTTGCCTCATTGCTTTAATGGGCTACTCCAACAACTGGCAGCTCAGCTCCCTCCAGCTTGGCTAGTACCCCTTCCACTGGGGGAGGTATCACTGGAGGCCTAGTTTGGAGCCAGAACTCCTACACCACCTGGCACTAGCAAGGTGGTGTCCCCTTCCTCTGCTGGTGTGGTATCAGAGAAAGTCAGCTAAAACAGAAAGTTCAAATAAAATCCAGAGTCTCATAATATAACACTCAAAATGTCCAAGTTTTCATCGAAAATCACTCATCATACCAAGAATCAGGAAGCTCTCAAACTATAGGATAAAAATATGTCAGAAATGATAGAATTACCTGACAAAGATTTCAAAGCAGTCTTCATAAAAATGTTTCAATGGGCAATTATGAACACACTTGAAACAAATTTTTAAAAAGGAAAATCTCAGCAAAGAAGTCAAAAGACTCAGCAAAGAAATACACGTTATAGAGAAGAATCAAATGAAAATTTTAGAACTGAAAAATATAATAACAAATAAAAAGTTCAGTGGGTGGACTCAAGAGCAGAATGGAGGAAACATAATCAGTGAACTGGAACATAAAACAGTAGAAATTATTCACTCTGAACAACAGAGAGAAGGTAGAGTGAAACAAAAGTGCACAGATCCTCAGATTTTGAGACTACAAAATTTCAAACTTTCTTGTTATCAGAGTCCCAGAGGGAGATGAGAATGATGATGTGACTGAAAAAGTACTAAAGAAAAAAAGAGCTGAAAATTTCCCAAATTTGGCCAAAGACATAAACCTACAGATTCAAGAAGCTGAGGGAGTTCCAAATAGTATAAACCAAAGAAATCCACACCAAGACACATCATAGTCAAACTTCTGAAAATTAAAGACCAAGAAGAAATTTTTTTTAAAAAAATGATGAGATGTAGCAAATGTACTACTCTGATGTGGGATATTGATAGTGGGGGAAGCTGAGTCTGTATATATGGGGTATATGGGAACAGGGAGTATATGCGATCTCTGTACTTTTTGCTCAGTTTTGCTGTGAACCTAAACCTGCTCTAAAAAATAAAGTCTATTTACAAAATGAAAGAGAAATGCCACCTTACATATGGGGCAAACAGTTCCAATGACAATAGATTTCTTATAAAAACCCTAGAGTCAGAAGAAAGTAGTACAGTATTTATCAAGTGCTGGGAAAAAAGAACTGTCAATAGAAAATTCTATATCCAGTGAAAATACCCTTTAAGATTGAGAGGAAACCAAGATTTTCTCAGATGAAGGAAAACAGAGAACTTGCTGCCAGTAGACCTACCCTAAAAGAGTGACGGAAGGAAATTCTATAAAGAGAAAGAAAACAATTAAGAAAGATTCTTGTTATATCAGGAAGGAAGAAAGAAAACCTATAGGTCAATACAATAGATTTTCCTTCTCCTCTTGAGTTTTCTAAATTATGTTTGAAAGTTGAAGCAAAAATTATAACACTGCCTGATGTGGTTCTCAATGAGGAGAGTAAAGGAACATAAAGCAGAGTAAGGTTTCTATACTTTACTCAAACTGGCAAAAGGACAACATCAGTGGGCTGTGATAAGTTATATATACAGGATAATGCTTAAAGCAACCACTCACAGGTCAATAAAAGAGTTACACCCAAAAAAACTATAGGTAAATCAAAATAGAATTCTAAAAATTCTTCAGGTAAGCTCCAAGAAAGCAGGGAAAATAAAATAGGGAAAAAACAGAGAATACAAAAAGAAAACAAAAAATAAAATGGCAGACTTAAGCCCTGATATGTCAACAATTGTATTAATGTAATTGGTCTAAATACACCAATTAAAAGACAGAGATTGGCAGAATGGATTAAGAAAACATGACTCAACTGTATGCTATCTACAAGAAATTCATTTCAAATAGACAGTTTGAGATTAAATCGGTGGAAAAGAGATGTATCATGCAAGCATTAATCAAAAGAAAACAAGAGTGGCTAAACTGATATCAGTTAACGTGGACTTCAGAGAAAAGCAAACAATCAGACAAAGAAAGAAACTTTATATAACAACAAAAGGATAATCCACCCAAAAGAAATAATAATCCTAAATGTGAGTACCTCAAACAACAGAGCTGCAAAATACACAAAGGAAAAACAACTAGACAGAAAACCAGCGAGGATATTAAAGAACTCAACAACTCCATCGATAGGATCTAATTGACATTTATAGAACACTCTACCCAATAACAGAAGAATACACATTCTTTTCAAGCACCCATGGAACATATACCAAGATAGACCATATCCTGAGTCATAAAACAAACTTATACAAATTTAAAAGAATAGAAATTATATAGTGTGTTCTCCAGCCACAACAGAACCAAACTAAAAGTCAATGACAAAAAGACAATAGGAAATCTCCATACACTTGGAAATTGACCAACGTACTTCTAAGTAATCCATGGGTCAAAAAGAAGACTCAAAGGTAATTTAAAAAATACTTTGAGCAGAATGAAAATGAATACACAACATATCAAAACTTTGTGGTACACAGTTAAAGCAGTGCTGAGCAAGAAATATATAGCACAAAACGCATAAATCAGAAAAGAGAAAAAGTCTCAAATCAGTTATCTAAGTTCCCTCCTCAAGAACCTAGAAAAAGACAAGCAAAATAAACCCAAAGAAAGCACAAGGAAGTAAATAACAAAAATACAAGCAGACATTAATGAAATTGAAAGGAGAAAAACGTTAGAAATAATCAATGAAACAAAAACCCAGTTCTTTGAAAAACTAAATAAAATTGACAAACCTCTAGTAAGACTGAGAAAAAAATAAAGACACAAATTATCGATATCAGGAATGAAATAGGGGCTATCACTATAGACACAGTAGACTCAAAAGGACAATACAACAAACAACTCTACATGTATACATTTGAAAACTTAGATGAAATGGACCAATTCCTTAAAAAACAAAAAAAAAACGCCACAAACTGTCGTAACTGACCCAATAAGAAATGGATTATTTCATGCTGTAACTATTAAGGAAAGTGAATTTATAATTTTAAAACTCTCAAAAAAGTAATCTCTGGGCCACATGGCTTCATGGGAACATTCTATCACATGTTTAAAGGAGAATTAACACTAATTCTACCCAATCTCTTCTAGAAAGCAGAAATGCGAGGAACACTTCCCAATTCATTTTATAAAGCTAGTATTACTCTGATACCAAAACCAGATGCAATGCAGAAAAAGAAACTATAAACCAATATTTGCAGAGCATGTATCCAACAAAAGACTAATATCTAGAACATAAAAATAACTCTCAAAACTCACTAGTAAAAAAACAAACAATTCAATTAGAAAACGGGCAAAAGATGTGAAAAGACATTTTACTGATGGCTTAAGCACATGAAAAGATGTTCAAGAGAATTAACAACTGGGGAATTGCAAATTAAAACCACAATGAGGTATCACTACACACCTAGCAGAATGGCTACAATAAAATACAATGACACTAAGTGTCACTTGCTAACAAATATATGGAGAAACTGAATCAGTCACAGATTGCTGATGGGAACGTAAAATGGTGCGGCCACCCTGGGAAGCATATTGGCAGTTTCTTAAAAAGCTAAACATGTAATTAATACACAATCTAGTAATTGCAGTCCTAGGCATTTGTCTCAGAGAAATGAAAACTTAGGGTCGCACAAAAACCTATATATAAATGTTTATAGCAGCTTTACTCATAAAAGCCCAAAATGGGAAACAACGTAGATATTCGTCACTGGGTGAATGATCAAACAAACTATGGAATAACCATATCATAGAATACTGATCTGTAGTAAAAACACGTGGACCTTCGATACCACCACGCCTTGGAGGAATCTCCAGATAATAACACTTAGTTATTAAAAAAGCCAATCCCAAAAGGTTAATACTGATTCCATTCTTGAAATGAGAAAATTGTGGAGATAGAAAGCAGATGAGTAGTTAGAGGTTGAAAAGGAAGCAGGAGGAGAAGAGACGTGGATATCTATTTTGCAACTATAGTTTTCCTTCTTAGGGGAGACTGGTAAAGAGCACGCAAGATCTCTTTGTATTATTCCTTACAACTTTATGTGAATCTACAATTACCGCAAATTGAAAATTTAATTTTAAAAGATTTTAATTATTTATTTTTTAATGCAAAGGAAAGGACGACAATTCTCAGCAAGTTGACACGACAAGGAAATACCTGGAAAGAAGGTGGCAGTGCCTTCAGGTCATTGACTATGATACCACACTTTTTCTCGAAATACAAAGAGTGGTTATTTTACATTGCATCTCATAAAACATATTAACTAGCTAGCATCCAATTT
This sequence comes from Equus przewalskii, assembly GCF_037783145.1. NCBI lineage: Eukaryota > Metazoa > Chordata > Mammalia > Perissodactyla > Equidae > Equus > Equus przewalskii. The sequence continues at coordinate 56,767,501 of NC_091849.1, forward strand.
TTATGATCCACAGAGATTTGGTTCTCTCTTCCAAATTCTGCAATTCTAATACAAATTACATTTAAGCCGATCCAACTGGGAGTTGCTAAACCCCATAAAAGCAATTACAGTCATAAAGAGATGCTGTAAAATTGATATTAGAACTACTCAATCCACAGCCGTCTCCCGCCCCTCCACCTCCTTCACACACACACAGGCAAGGTGCTTGCCTTTCACGCATGCGCTGGGAGTGCATCCCAGGTAACCGCAGGCTGCCAAAGGCATTGATTTTAAATTCTCGTTCGTTAATATAAGTCAAGAACAAACCATTACTTTGACTTTCTGAATAACGGCAGCATAAAACAGCTCATGCAACCACATGCCTTGTTTTGCCATCTTTCACAGTTTTGGACACTGTCCTTTTATATTCAGATGAGGATTCAAAGCTAAGAAATAGTCACCAGAAGAGGAACATTCAGGAATTTACAGTCCTTTCTTTTTTCCCACAGTGACTTCTTTTCCTTTTCTCTTTTCCAAGATAATGACATCACGGCCATTGTTCTGCTTCAAACTTGTATTTTTCCTCACCCAAGTGTGAGAGAGTGAAAATATAAGCAGAGGCAGATTATAGGGAGAAAATAGGCTATTCCTGACCTGCTTTCACAATTGAAACTGTCTCAACACAGGTTCTCAATTTTTTAGTGTGCTAATTTGGAATGTTTGGAAAACAAACACACAGCGCATGGAAACAGTTCAGAGTAGTTTGCTAGTCAAATCAGTCCTCTTCAATTTTACACTCTCTAATTCTTTTCCTAGCAGTTCAGAGTTTTTGTAGTTACTAAATCATTATAGATGTGTTTTTCTTTTTGTGGATATCTTGGTTAAAAACAAGATTATGAAAAGGGACACAGTCTTCTCGTGACCACATCATAGAGAACTGTTATCATAATCAAATTACCTAAATGTTAAAAATACTCTCGCTCCCTCACAACTCTGCTCCCATCTAAAATCAGTCTGAAATAGAATGAATAGATAAAATCTACACCAATCAGTTCAAATAAATTGCAGCCTACACTAGAGACTTGTTTTGTTCAAGTTATTGATTTAAAAAGCTATTAACATGTACCTAATTATCTCAGTATCTCAGCATTCAACAAGAAAGCACAATAAATACTAGCGTAATCATTTTTCATTCAATATGTAGTTGAATCCATACGACAGAACATAAATTATAGTATTTAGATTATGTTGTTTTCATAACAAAAGTAAGCCATTAAAAAACATAAGATAGCTGTTTATGTGATTTTTTTCCCCACGCTTAGACCAACATTCCGGTTACTCTGGTGTTTATTTTTTTGGTAACCAAACACCCCTATTAATAACACCTCAGTACAAAAATAAAAAGTGTTCACAATGAAGCAGGTCCCCCACCCACCTTCTTCACCAATAAAATGCTGCCTGTGTTCCAGTTTGCGTCCTCCTCCTTAAGTAAATCTGCCTTTAGTTTTGCGGCTTGGATGTGAGGTGTTTGTCTACAGGGCTGGACAAACGAATGAATAGATTTTTTTAAATAAACAGCACATTCTAGCACAGCCTGCACTACAACTTCTAGACACTCAGTCTTGTGACCCAGAACTATCTGCAAATTTCTGCGCCTGTTCACTCACTCACATGCAAGGGAATGTCCCCAAATATTCATGATGGCTGAGAAATCAGTCTCGGATGTTTTAGCTCTTACAAGTTGAAAGGCTGTCTGAGAAGCTGTGACTGAGAAAATTTTTCATCTAAGAAAAGTATAGCAAATTCTTGACCTCAGCAAAGGTCAAGAAAAGCAGAGAAAAGTCTCTGTTTGACTTAGTTCTGGACACTTTCGATCTAAGTCAGCATCTAGTCCCTGGGAGCATACTCTTTGTTAGGCACTATATGAGGCCCCAGGAACAAATGGTCAGCAAGACAGGCGTGGTCCCCACAGCACCGCGTCTGCAGTCTCATCAAAGGCAATTATCAAGCAGGTATTACTGGTGGGGAAGGTGTAGCTAAAGTATTAAACATATGCTGTTGGATGCAAATTTGGCTTTGTGAATCTGGGGACTACATAAACCCAGATGCCATGTTTTCACTTCCTCGATCATGAGAATCCTTTACCCTCACTACTTTGGGCTGTTTTTTAATAAGACAGATTTTATTGCATCCCCTTGGACCAACTGTAAATAAAATCTATGAATGGAATATGCTATATCAGTACAACTTGGACCAGATGAAAGTAAAGAGACTCAAAAATCACTTACGAAACAAGAATTCTGAAGAGAGTGATTGCAGAAGTTGACTCGACTCTTTGACAATGCCACCAGAGACCAGGCAGGCTCCTCCTGTCGTCCTGCTCCCATCCTGGGCACGTTGTCCTATTCACATCTGTTGCCTCATGACTGAAAGATGATTGCTGCCCTTTGGTCTTCATCTCTTCATTCGAGGAAGGAAGGAAAGGAGGAATAAAGGGAACTGCCATCCATGCCTGAGGCCTTTTATCAGGAAAGCCGAGTTTTCCCAGAAATGACTCCAACAGACTTCCCCTTACATCTTATTGAACAGAATGAAGTCACACGATGAGCTCCTTTGCCTTCTGGTTCCTGATGAGGTTGGGCAGATGAGAGACATGAGCAAAGATTGGAGGCTGTGAGAGTTGAAAGAGGTTGGGGAATTCCTTCCCTCTTCCTCCCCCTCATCTCCTTTCATCACTTGCAGCTCTAGCACTGGCCATGCCCTCCCACAACTACAGCTCCTTCTGGCACCCTCCTCCATGGCTCCCGCTCTGGGCTCTGGTACCAACACTCCATCTCTTGCCCTTTCAGGCGTTGGGGTGTTAAGAGCCCCTCACTGTGGCTGGTTTCTGGGTGCCTTATTGATACATTTAACCCTACCCACATCTCTATAAACGGATTCATCATTAAAATATTTTTGGTTGACCATCTGAGTAAAATTCTGTTCCAAGCCAGAACTCCAACTGATACTCATAGAACTTTAACTGCAAAGGAAGCTGGAAAAGCAGGGAGCAGGTGAGCCATAGAGACTCAGATCAATCATAATCCATTGCCTGGGGTGGGGCACATGCCACCCTGGGCAAATGTATAATTAGGTTAACAAAGAAAAAGCAGAGATACAGGGATTTGATAGGTGCCTAACGTGGTCTGCTCTCTATGATTTACTGTTAGGGATAGTTTAAAAAGCAACCTGAGTGATCATGTCTTTTTGATTTTTTTATTGCCCTCAACTAACTCAGTGCCTGGCAAAGGACGTGTCTGCTACTGAGTAAATAATAGTCCCTTACTTTTATAGAAAGCTTTGCAGTCTACAATGTGCCTTCACACCTATTATACCATTTGATCCTCACAAATGGCCCTGTGAGTAAGGCAAGACAGGCATTTCTTTCCCCATTTCATAGATGAATAATCAGAAGTTCAGAGAGAATAACCACCTTGCCTTAGGTCACACAATTAGTAAGCTGTGGAATAAAAAGCAAAGTCAGGTTTTCTGACTCCAAAATCAGGCCTCTAGAGCTACGCCCTAGCCAATGTGCCAGGCTGTGGGTTCAAGGCAGCAAACCTAAGCCTGAGTGTTGGGTGGGGCCACGCAGAAGAGAAACAGCCGCGTCTTCCACAACGTGTCAGATTCTCAGATGCTGATCTCCACCAGCAGAGAGAATGGAGGACTCGTAGCAGTTTCCCTTTAAAAACATAGGTTCCAGGGCCAGCCCTGTGGCCAAGAAGTTAGGCTCGCGCGCTCCACTTTGTGGCCCAGGGTCTCGCTGGTTCAGATCCTGGGTGCAGACATGGCACCGCTCATCAGACCGCGCTGAGGCGGCGTCCCACATGCCACAACCAGAGGCACTCACAACTAGAATATACAACTATGTACCCGGGGGCTTTGGGGAGAAGAAGAAGAAGGAAAAAAAGAAAAGATTGGCAACAGGTGTTAGCTCAGCTGCCAATCTTAAAAAAAAAACAAAAAACACAGATTCTGCTTCATACTGCATCAGTAAAGAGCATGAGTTTTGAAGGCATATACGCATGCATGGACTCATGGCTCTGCCGCTTACTGGTGTATAACTTTGAGGTGAGTTGCTTCCCCTCCAGGAGCTTTATTTTCCTGTTCTATAAAGTGTCGATATTAAGCACCCATCTTATAACATTGCCATGAAGTCTAAATTGAATCATTTGTGTAAAGTGATTAGCTTCAACTTAATAAATGTGACTATTTAGATTCATAATTATTATGATTATAAGTTGTCTTGGCTTCTATAAGAAACTTTCAGAAGTTTTGCGTTTCACTAAGAAACAGCATTAATGTGGAAGTACCAAGCGAGCGAACAGATTTATCCAACAGCTCTCAGATGGGAACAGACCTCGGAAGTTACGGCACGATTTCCACTGCTTCTGACCAGCTGCAGGATCCTGAGAGCTGATGCTGACAGCGGTTCACTATGTGCCAGGTGTCAGGAAGTCAATGTTTAATGTTTCTAAACAGTTGGGGCTTTCTGGAAAAGTTTTACATGGATTAGGTTAAAGAACAAACCTTGAAATCTAAACGATTATTGAACAGATAGCAGAAGATTTTCCTCCCCAGGGGTGTGTGTTTACACTTCTGGGGTCAGATGAGACCCAAAGCCATAGAGACATTCCAGGAGCTGTAAACCTAGGAACACTTGTCTTATCTTTTCCAGGAAACACTCACAGTTATCCCTCAGCATGCACGGGGGGGACTGGCTCCAGGACCCCCCCATACCAAAATCTGCTCAAGTCCCTTATATGAAATGGTGTAGTATTTGCACATAACCTACGCACATTCTCCCGTATACTTTAAATCATCTCTAGATTACTTATAATACCTGATACAATGCAAAAGCTATGTAAACACTTGTTATACTATATTGTTTAGGGAATAAATACAAGAAAAAACACTGAATATGTACAGATGCAACCATTGTAGGCTTTTCAATCCACGGTTGGTTGGATCCACATAATGGAACTCACTAATGTGGGGGGCCGACTATTTATATTCCAAAGGGTAAAAACCCAGGATTCTTCCCCTCCTCTTCCCAAGGAGAATTTGTTCACAGTAGGGGGCAAAAGTATCTCTCCTTTTCCTGAAAAATGAGGTGACAGCCACCCCTCTCCTATATAAGCTCTAGATTCATATTTTGGGGGTTCCTCTCCTACAGTACAACACACACCCCATGTAGGCCTGTCCATTGGCTCTTATTGCATCATTCCAGAAGGAGGAAGAAATGAGGGGAAAGGCAACAAATAAGGTTATTTCTGTAAGTAATAATAATCTGTCCTTGTCCCAGCAACGTCATGTCTACTTTCAGGGTAACACAAAGAAATAGAATTATTAAACATATGTCACCAGGCACTATCTTAAGTGCTCTACGTGAATTCACTCATTGATTCCTCATAGCAGTACTATGAATCAGCTCCTCCTGTTTTTCCTCTGTGAAGATAGGACCCTGAAGCACAGTGACATGAAGTAACGTGGCCAAAGCTTCCCAACTGGAAGATAGCAGAGGCAGGGTTTGAACCCGGAGAGCCTAGTTCCAGAAGCTGTGCCCTAAATACCATGTTATGCCACTTCTAGCCAATCATCTTTCTCCCTGAATGTTTGGATTCACACTGACCCAGTATTCACGGCGTCTCACAACTAGCAGTCTCTCATTCAATCATAACCAGCTACTTCCTTTCCCAGTGGAAAGGAATTTTATAAGGAAATTTTCCTTCTGCCTAGACTTTGTGGATCCTCAAAGCATACATGTAGCTGTTTAATGCTTAATCTAAACGCTGTTTCCTCAAAATAATTCTGCAGGGGCTGGCCCCGTGGTGGAGTGGTTAAGTTCATGCACTCCGCTTGTGCGGCCCAGGGTTTCACCAGTTTGAATCCTGGGCGCGGACATGGCACCACTCATCAGGCCACACTGAGGTGGCATCCTACATGCCACAACTAGAAAGACTCACAACTAAAAAGACACAACTGTGTACTGGGGGGCTTTGGGAGAAAAAAGAAAAATAAAGTCTTTAAAAATAAATAAATAAATAACTGCCAATTCTGCTTCAAATGGCTACATATGGGCCTAAGTATTCGTGTGTCATGGCCAGGGGCTAAACTGATAGGTGAATTTGTGAGTTCCCTTTTTTGTCACTTCAAGATAAAATTGTCTCGGATATTCAAATGGCGTTAAGTATTTTTCTGTACGAGAGTTTTATACTTTCCCACTCAGCCACTCCTGAAGAGAAAACTCTGCATATTCAGTTATGAGACTGGCAGGAAACAGGACAACTGAAGAGAATGTAATAAAGCCTTTACTTACAGAGGAGGAGGCAGTGTTAGGAGGAACCCACAAAAGCTGCTGCAGCTCCCCAGGACCAGGAACAATTAGGAGCCTTTATCACCCTTTGGTCTGAAGGGTGAGAGAAGGTTACTAGAACCCAGAGAGAGAAGCTATAGTTGTAACAGAGGGCTGCCCGCGGGAGTCATGACCTTTAGTAGAGGGACAAAAGCAATCAATGGTAACCAAGCAAAAAGGAAGCTGGCGGAACAAATATCCAAAACCTGTTCCCTTCCCATTTTCAGATCTCCACTGGGGCCTCCTGTTAGCCAAACCCAACCTAAAACCAGAGGGGGACGGAGCCTGTGGTGTGGTCCGTAATAGTCAGCCTCCCAGGACATGAAGCAGAGCAAGGAAGGAGGAGGGAAAGCCAGTCTAAGAAAGAAACAGGAAACACCAAGCGCGTTCTGGGATAAAACAGCCTCCACGTAAACTTTTCCCTACCTGTTCTTTGCAAAGGATCTTTTCTCCGTAGAAAAGCAGTTTCTCATTCATTAGCTACGTGTGTTAAAGGGCAAGATGTACACAATTAAGGGCTGCTCTGCAATCAGCAGCAACAACAAAGTTATCATGTGCCTCGAGCCACTTACAAGGACAGAAAGCCTGCTCCACCGTGGAGAATCCAGCTGAGTCAGAGGACACTGGCTGTGCAGGTGGAGATCCCGGAAGATAAGTGTGGCCCCAAAGGAACACAGCCCGAGGCCAACCAAGATGGAACAACCAAATGAGATTTGTGGAGAAGTTGGACTGTGTTCCAGATAAATCTTGTTTAGCCAAGGAGAAGATTTGATTAAGACTGAAGGATAGAGAAAACTGAAGTTTACTGAGTACCAATTCTGCCAGGTTTTCATTTGAAGACACAAACTATGAAACCTCTGTTTAAAAGCTGGCTGTTGTTTACCTATTTTTAGCATATCTGATGAAGGAAGTTTGATGAATACTAATAGTGATAAATAAATAAAGTTATGGCAAAGTTATAGGACTGAATGCACAGGTCTCCCAGCTTCGGCATTCCCCCACCCACAAAGTCTGTTACCCATACAACGGCCCAAGTAATTCTTTTGAAATATGTCAGATCATGTTACTTTTCTACTCAAAATTCTCTAATGCTTCCCCATTTCATTTAAAATAAAATCCAAACCTTACCAAGTCAACAGGCCCTATCAGAATTTTCCAAACCACGCGTCATGGTTCATTAACAGGTCATGAAATAGGGTTCCCCAGAAACCCACAAGCAAGGTCATCCTTTATTTTCCTTAAGTTCAAATGTCATGTGCCCAGAGAGGACTTTCCTGACAACCCTGTGTAAAGTAGCGCCACCACCATCTTCACTCTCTTTTTCCTTGCCATACTTTGTTTTTCTCCAAGGTTTTTATCATTAAATGAAACATCATGTATTTATTTGTTTGTTTTTTCTCTCTCTTTACTAGAATTTAAACTCTATAAGAAAAGGAACCTCATTGTGTTCACTACTGTATCCCCATGCCTAGAAGAATAGGGGCTCAGAAACGTTGTTGATGAGTCTACTGGATGGATGAATGGATGGAGGGAGGGAGTGAGGGAGGGATGAAGTAGTAGGATGACCAGGAGGAAATAATATGCAAGAGGACCCTGGAGCTAACAGAGGACCCGGTTTCCTTCTAGAAGAATCACCTTCCCCTCTCGCCTCCCCCTGCTGTATAGCTCCCCGTCTCAACCCAAACACACACACACATACAGACGTGCACACACATGTGCACACATACACACACACCTCTCACTGCCACCTTCAGGGCTCTGCCTATTGCTAACAACATTGAGAGAGCTTGTTGGCTAGGTGAGGCTCCAGCCAGGTAGTGGTTGGGAGGAGTCTGGAGTCTCTGTGTATCTGCCTTAACTGCCTAGATTGAAGGCTTAAGGAAACCCCAAGAAGCAGGATTATTTACAGACCTCAGCATCCCACTTGAAAGCCAATAGCCAACTAAGGGCTTCACTGTGATCAGCAAGAACCCCCGGCTACCTCAGACCCTTGGCACCAAACTTCATCTCTTATGATTCTCAGACTCTTACTTCAGCCTACCTTGTCCAAAACTCCAACCTTATTCCAAACATTTCTACTTCAGAAATCCAGTTAATAATATTGATTAAACATGTGGAAATTTTTAATAACTCATCAACCAGAAAAAAATTAATTTCATAGTATATGCAATTTGTTCCAAGTCTTAAGAAAGAGAAAAAAAATGTTTATTTCTTAAAGCAACCATAGAGCATTGGTTATTAATAAGACATTACATCAAAACCAATTGTTTTCAAAATAAATGGATTAGTCCATTTGCAAATGTGCTGGCCCTGTGAGCAAGGACCCTCTAAGCCCCAGGTTTTGCTGCCCCTTCAACCAGATTGGTCTTCTTGGGATCCTGCCTGTGCTTAAAAGGAAGGAGGCAATGACCACCATTCCCTAGACAGCAAGGTGAGGATTTACACAGAAAGCCAGAGGGAGGATTGTCCCAGAGCACACTGACGGGGACTAGAGGTCCAGGAACCCCACAGAGTTTTGAAGAACAGGAAGACATTCTTAGGAAAAACAAGGACTTATTCATTCATTCATTCAACAAATATTTATTTGCCAACTATTAGTGGCCTAACGTGTGCCAGTCACAGTTCAAAGCACTGGGGATAAAATGATGACCAAGATAGACAAGGTATCTGCCTTCACCAAGCTTACATTCTAGAGGCAGGATAAGGAAAATAAATAAGTAAACAAAAGACAACTAAACCCATAATAAAACAGAATCCTGTTAGAGAGTGAAAAGCCCATGAAGAAAATCAAATGAGATAAGGAGGTAGAGAGTGAATGAGCTGCTGAGACTGGGAGTGAGTGGGGTGGGAGGAACTATAGCGAAGGAGATCGTGGAAGGCATTTGTGAGTACACTCAGGGGGCCTCATAACAACGTTTCTGACCAACAACAGAGCACGTATGCCAGGGTGGTCCCACAAGATTAGCAGTGCATAGCCTAGGTGTGTAGTAGGCTATCCCATCTAGGTTCGTGTAAGTGCACTCTATTATGTTCGCGTAAGGATGAAATCACCTAATGATGCATTTCTCAGAAGGTACCACCATCGTTAAGTGACGCATGGCTGTGGTGACATCTCAGTGAGTGATGAGAAGGAGCCGACCATGCAGAGGTCTGGGGAGGAAATCGCCTGGCCACAGGAAAAGCAAATGCACAGGCCCTGGAGTAGAACACTTGGAGCAGTTGAAGAAAAGAAAAAAAGACAAGGATGGCTAGAGCCTGGTGAGCAAAGGAAAACAGCCGATTGCGAAAAATTTACTGCGAAGTTAATAAAATGAAGAAGGGCATGTGTCATTTTCAAGTAATTACGAAAAGTAAAGCCAAATAAATCTCCATTCATTTAGAAAGAGAAAAAACAGAGCTCAAAAGAAACAGACAGAAATAAGACCAAACATCAGTGACCACAGTAAATGACTAGTAGGTCAAAAACCAACTGTTATTAATAACAGGCAGGCATAATTTAAAATTATAAAGAAATATTAATAATGAATGTAAGGCATTGAACAGGACAAAATAAGATAATATATTGACTTATTGAGTTCAAACAAAGAATAACTTTCATGAAAAGATATCACAAATAGCATAACATTATAATAAATACATAAGTAACTATTAGAATCGTATGGTAATGTAGGAATCCAAACTAAAACGACAATGAAATTTCAGATGAGTGCAGAGAAGATGGATTTGTGGACAAACAGTGTTGAGCTAACTGGGTAACCACTAGGAAAAAATAAGTTAGATCAAGGTAGACTCCAAGTAGGTTAATGAAATCATAAAAACATCAAAACATGGAAGCATTTTGTATAAGTTTGAGGCGTCCGATGCCATTCCGAATACAACACCAAACTCAGAAGCCACAAAAGAAACAGTGGATGCATTTTGGTTATATTTAAAAATACTGAATAAGGAAACTGCAAACAAAGGCCGATGACAGACTGGAGAAAATGCAATCGATAACACGAACGCCCACTTTCCTTCATATATAATCAGTAAGAAAAGATCAATAATCCAACACAAAATAGGGTGAGCCTAGAACAGAGCTCCCAGCAAGTAGCTTAGAAATATGAAATGACATCCACCCACTCACACAAAGAAGTTGAAACTGCACTGAAGACCTTTTTGGGTTTTGTTTTGGTTTTTTTTTTTTTTACAGTCAGATAGTCAAAGATCTAAACATTTGATAACTCTCTCTTCAAGGCTGAGCCTATATCTCTCTTCCGCGAGATGGGGAGCTTCTTGTTCTGTCTTACTCTGCCTCCCCAAAGTACATGAAGCATCCCAGGACCTCCACAAATATTTCTTGAGTTGACTCACTAAACAGAGTTCGAAAATGATTGATGGAGTTAACATTATTTGTTGAAATTCCAGAAACCCTGAAAGCATTTTCCTCTCCTAAGAATTAGTACAATAGCCCACTGTCCCCCTAAATCTAGTCCTTCTCTCATTAATCTCTGTCCACACTACTATGAGAATGACCTTTTAAAATCTCAGAGATCATTAGGGCTATGTTGTGCTAATGAATATTTCATATTGTTTAAATAATATGAGTATATGTTTATATAATTCAATAGAAACTATTTTTGTTTTCATTTCATGCCTCTAGGATAAAATCCAAAGTGTATGGGACAGGAGGTCATTTTACATGCGGGTTCCAGACAGCCTTTTCAACTTCATCTCCTGTCACACCCTCTGGACCACTCTTGTCCTCCACCAGGCTCACTCAGGTCCACCCACCCCAGACAACTTCCTACTCTCCAGATTGAATACTTACTTTCACATCTCTGATCCTTGGAAGTCCCTCTTCTAGAAAGGCTCTCCCTTGGAGCCCCACCCCACTGACCAATTGTCAAAATTCTAGTCTTCCAGATCCAATTCAGATGTTGAGTCTTCAGTCTCCAAACACGTGGTCCAATACCCTGGTCAGAATTTATTGCCCTTCCTTCTGCATTTCCCTAGCCCTTGATTTATTCCTCTTTTCCAGTCTTTTTGTTCATTGTGATTACTTTTCATTTATTCAACATGTATTTCTTCATTCAAAAAATATTTATTGTGTGCTTACTACCATATTCCAGGTACCGGTATCATTAAAAGACAAAGACAAGCATAGACTAAAAAATCAAAGTCCCCTAAGTCCTCGATGAGCTTGAGTTCAGTCGTGAGCAGGTTTTGTGTGCCTTGGGTGTCACTGTCGCTTTCCCCAGCACCAAACTCAAGGTCCTTCCTGTGTAGGGCAGGGACTCTCAAGCTGTGCCTGCCTGTCCCCCTCTCCATAGATAACTTTCTCTGCAGTTAACAAAAAGCTTTGTTGACTGAAACATGCCCGTAGAGTGTAGAGATTGACTAACTATTTTGAAGGACTCTAACTAATAAACGGTAAATTACCACTATCCTAACAATTAGCAGTTAACCCACCCATGACAGTGGTCACCTGGAGTGTTTCTTTAGCATAGAGGAACAGCATCAAATGATGCTGCTATTGGAGTCTTTACTCCGTACCAGGTACCGGCTGAGGGATCTCTGTATGCTCTGTACCTATCTAATCTCCCAACAACTCTAAGAGGTCTTGTTATCTCTTTTTTACAGATGTGGAAACTCTCAGGTGAAATCTCTGCCCAAACTCACATGGCTGGTTAGGGACTGAGCTGGCTCCCGAGTGTGTCCTCATCCAACACATCTGAAGGATGTAGAAGGTGAAAATCTTTTTCAAGATTCGATAGCCTAAACTGATCTACAGATGATTATGAATGCAAGGAGACTGTTACCCTGGTGATTATAATTTCTGTTAGGCTCTTTTGTTTGTAAGAAACAGATGTTTATTCAATTTACCTGAAACAGTGTAAGATGAGGAGGGATGGTAATAGAAGTTCACACACGCATGAAAACCCCAGAAAAGCAGGAACCATTTAGAATCAGCCTCATAGGGCCAGAAGCTAGACTGTCTTTCCAATTCCTAAGCTTCCTGGGGACATGGGGAGCAGGACTTCCCTAATGATCGTAATTCTAATTGTTCCACTGTTAACCTATCTGCTCCCGTGTGTCCTCTTCTCTTTCTATTATCAGCTTGTTTTCTTTTCATTCTTCTCAGTTAAATTCCTGAGAAGGATCTAGTCGAATCCACTCAAAGCTCTTCAGAGAGAGTCTTTTGACCCAGGCCCACTCCTGGAGACTGGCGTGCTGTGGACAGCTGCCCGGAGTCCAGTTCTCTCTCCAATCAACCAAGGGTAGGCTGGAGGGAGGGGGAGCAGGAGGTCACTTCATTCACAACACTTGAGCTAAGGCAAAGCCCAAGCATGTGCAGCTTCCCTGCAAAAGTGCTGTGTATGTGGCAGACACTCCCGCTTCCTGTAAGAATTAAGAACACGTGGTGATTACGCTTAACAAGGAACACGGACAAATCAAGAGCACTGACAGTGGCCTAAAGATGCACACGGTCAGACGCCCCTTCCCCTCTCCCTGAGACTGCATCTCCGCCCCTTCCCTCTGCCCAGCAAAAGGCCTTGTCACTGTTTCTCCATCACACCAAGCACACTCCTAGCCCAGAATCTGCACTGGCCATTTCTTCAGCTGGCATACTATCCCCAGAGAGCCCCACCTCTTCCAGTCTTCGTGTAAATCACACCATCTCAGCAAGGCCCAGCCTGGCCACCCTTCTGAAAACTGCAATCACCCCCGTGCCTCCAGCCTCCCTTGCCCTGCTGTATATTTTTTCCGATAATACCTACTGGCTTCTGACACACTTTATCATTCGTTAACTTATTATGTTTATTATCTGCCTCTAATAGAATATAAGTTCCACAAAGTCAGGGATTTTGTCTCCTCGTTCAAAAATGTGTCTTCTTCACTGAAATAGTACCTAGCACTTAGAGTAATGACCCAATGAAACATTTGTTGAATCAATGAATGAAATTGCCGTGAATTATGTAGGGTGTCATCCATCTATTTCCTATACCTAGAGTTTTGATACATTTCTAACATAACCTTGAGCTTTCAGTTAATACTGGATTTTAAATCAATGTGGGGTGAGGATTTTATTTGACCCAAGAAAAACTCAATATAGTTTGAGAAAGTGAAGTTTGACAAGAATCACTTTTTTTGGGGGGTGAGGAAGATTGGCCCTGAGCCAGCATCTGGACCAATCTTCCTCTGTTTTGTATGTGGGACACCGCCACAGCATGGTTTGATGAGTGGTGTGTAGGTCCATGCCCAGGATCCAAACATGTGAACCCTGGGCTGCCAAAGCACAACACACGAACTTAACCACTACGCCACCAGGCTGGCCCCAAGAATCACTTTTCCATTTAATAATAGTTAGCAAAACAGATTTGTTTGTTCATTTGGGGAAATCTTTCTAAAATAGTCAGACTCTGCTGTCAGTGTGTCTTACTGATAACGGCCTTTTTTAATAAACAGAGTAGAATTGAATATCTACTAAATGTGAGAGCTGGCATGGCTCTACCACAAAGAAAGTGCCAGCTTTTTGACATCTGTTGTGACCACTCAGAGGCTTTTTTTGTTTGTGTTCAGGTTCTCAGCTGCCGGTTTGGGTTGGGATTGCCAGAAGTCTGCCTACTAAATAAGTACTGTCACTATTTTTAGAATTTAAATGGTAGTCTAAAAAACAGAATATCTGGTTTTGCTACCTTACTTGGTTCTATCTTCTTAGGATTCATTTGGGATTTAAAAAATTTGAGACATGTATATGAAATTCTTGGTACAATCTTAGGTTTTTATTACTTTGGAAACTATAAATATTATAAACATTTTAATAATTTTTATGTTCAACCTTTTTATTTATTTATGCCTCCAACCTTGGGCAGTCATCATGCAAGTCCACATTTGAGTTAGTTTTCGACGCTGATTTCAGGTGTGAGAGTGCTAGAGGGCATATTTTTGATAATTAAATGATGGCACTTATCTCCAGCTCAAGGTAAGAAATTCAGCTAAGCTGCCCAGTAGAATCTAGATGTCATCCGACAAAGAAATGCAAGGTCCTAGTGAGCTGTGATCATCGAAAATGCTTGTCAGCAACAGTCATCTGACTCTCAGAGTTCCCCAAAAGTATGCTTCTTTCATTAAAACATTATTTTGTAGAGCTGTGCCTCCTCAGATAATAATATTTCATCTTAGAATGAGATGCTTTTAATTTGAGAACAAAACAATCTCTTCTTCAAGTTATAAAGTACTTGGCAAACCTTCAGGATAAAAGGTACTGTGCAAATATAGAACATTACTCTCTCTCCATGCTATTTCACAATGTGCTAAATACTTTTTTGTTGTACTAGGAAACAAATTAAACTTGGAACATACTCACCAAGTGCAAGGAGGAGATCTGGACATCTTAAATTCCTACGTCAGAGAATCGGCAACTCAGATTTGTTTGAAAAACTAAAAATTAGTGTATACCTGTATCTCCCATGACGTCATCCCCATTTACTGAATGTTCTGTGGGGATTAAGTATCTTCAAGCATGAATCAAAGGAAGAGCTTTCTAGGGTATTTCAAACCAAAGCTATGAAAAGTTAATAAATTTGGTCCAGAAACATTGAATGCACATTTTTGTCTTCACTCTTACCCCAAATACCTATAAAATGAAGCTACAAAATGTTAAATGAATAAACCCACAGGGACAGCAGAGAACAGGAGCTCCAGCATAAGACAGTAAGGGAAGGGGATAGGGGACGTAAAAGGAAAGCAAAGAAAAAGAGAGAGATGGGAAAGTAATATCTAGGATGACAGTGAATAGAAATCCCAAGATGACAGGTGTTTAAAATTCCTAGAAAGCAACCAGTCCAAACTGGATCAAGAAGACAGAAGAAAGGGTACTACCCAGAAAGAAAAAGAACATCTCATGTGTGAGCTATTCAGAAGAGATTTTTTTCAGTCTATAGGTAGAATTTGGGGATAAATTCGTGGTTGAATCACAGAAAAAAAACAGAAACAAAACACTAATTTTGAACAATACCAACCCCTGGAAATACAGACATTGAACAAGAGGTATAAGCCTAGCGCAGCATGTAGCTTAGCTGTAAATAACAGTCACATAGTAATTTAAATACAGGTTACTGATTGAGCTAAAAAAAGTAATATTACACTTTCTAGGGGATGTGAGACAGGGAGAAGTATGTGTCTGAATGTATGAGTGTGTGTGTGTGAGAGAGAGAGAACAGAATCATCCTCCTCTTTAGTAGAAAAGCAATAGATAATATCTAAAACTAAAAAATAAAAACCTTAAGAAGCACGTTATCAGGGCCAGCCCCCCTGGCCTAGAGGTTAAGTTCAGTGTTCTCTGCCTTGGCAGCTGGGGTTTGGTTCCCAGGGGTGGACCTACACCACTCGTCTGTCAATGGCCTCACTGTGGTGGTGGCTCACATACAAAACAGAGGAAGATTGGCAGAGGATGTTAGCTCATGACAAATCTTCCTCAACAACAACAAAAACAGAAGCATGTTATCTACAGACATGAAGGTAAATACCACAAGAAACAGCTAAAAGATTTGCAGGAAAGCAAAAATCAAAAGTGAAAAAAAAAATCAAAACAGAAGGAGACTGTCTTTTTATATAAGTCTGGTAATATCATTTGAAAAATAATCATCAATTAATATAAGTTTAAAATTTTAAAAAAACAAAACTAAGTGAAAAAAGTGACATACGGAGAAATATATATGCAAATGGTTTTTGCCTCTATTGAAATGATGTGTGATTTTTAGTCTGTTGAGATTATATTGGTTGGTATTATGTTGATTGATTTTCAAATTGTAAACTAAGCTTGAATTCCTGTGATAAACTCATTTGATCATGACACATTCTGCTTTACGTATCACTGAATTCAATTTTCTAATACTTTCTTAAGGATTTTTGCATTGCATCTATGTTTATGAGGAATATTGGAGTTTTGTTTTGTTTTCTTTTCTTTTCTTTTAATGTCTTTATCAGAGTAATGCTGACCTCATAAAATGAGTTGGGACGAATTCGCTCCTCCTTGATGTTCTGGAAGAGCTTGTGTAGAATTAGTATTCTTTCAGCCTTAAATCAAATAGTAGGTAGAATTCACCAACAAAGCCACCTGGGCCTGGAGTTTCCCTAATAGAACAGTTTTTCACTGTAACTTCTACGGCTTTTAATAAATATTGTAACTATTGCAATTTTCTGTTTCTTTTTGCATGAAATTTGGTAGTTTTTAACTTCAAGAGAATTTGCCTAGTTCATCTAACTTTCCAAATTTATTGGTACAAAATTAATCATAATATTTCCTTATTATCTTTTTTAAACTATCTGAGGAACTGTAATGATATCTCTTATCTCATTCCTAATATTGGTAAGTAATGTTCTCTCTCTCTCTTTCTTTTTTCTTGTTAGTCTGGCTACAGATTTATCAGTTTTATTGAGCTTTGCAAAGAATAAGTGTTGCACTCTATTGATTTTTCTATATATTGTTCTGCTTTCTAGTTCACTAATTCCTTCTATTATTTTTATTATTTGCTTCCTTATGCTTACTTTGGACTTAATTTGCTCCTTTTTTCTAGTTTCTTAAGATTTAAGCTTGGATCATTGATTTGAGATCTTTCTTCTATTCTAATATAAGCATTTGCTACTAGAATTTTCCCAGAACGTACTTTTTTGGCTACATCCGCAGACCTGGATGTGTTATATTTTCGTTTAATTTAGTCCAAAATACTTTGTAATCTCAATTGTGATATCTTGTTTGATCCATGTTTTATTTAGCGTATAGTGTTTAATTTTCACATATTTGGGGATTTTCTATATCTTTCTGTTATTGATTTTATTTTAATTTCATTGTAGCCGGAGAACAGACTTTGTATTATTTTATTTCAATCCAATTAAATTTATTTTATTTATTATTTATTTATTTTGAGGAAGATTGGCCCTGAGCCAACATCCGTGCCCACCTTCCTCTGCTTTATATGTCGGACACCTACCACAGCATGGCTTGATAAGCAGCGCGTAGTTCTGCACCCAGGATCCAAACCAGGGCACCTGGGGCCACTGAAGCGGAGTGTGCAAACTTAACCACTGCGCCACCGGGCTGGCTGCAATCCAGTTAAATTTACTGAGATTTGTGTTGTGGCCTAGAATGTGTCTGTCTTGGTGAAAGCCACATGTACACTTAAAAAGAATATGTATTCTGCTGCTTTTCCATGGAGTTTTCCATAAACATTAAATAGGTCAAGTTGATTGATTGCGTCGTTCAAGTCTTCTGTATCTTTACTGATTTTCTATCTATTCATTCTATTAATTGCTAAGAGAGGAGAGCTGAAATCTCCAGCCAGAATGGATTTATATACTTCCCCTTTCAGTTCTATCAGTGTTTTGCTTCAGGTATCTAAAAACCCTGTTTTCAGGTGCATCTACATTTAGGATTGTTAGGTCTTCTTAATGAATTAACCCCCTTATCATTATGTATTGCCCTTCTTTATCCCTAGTAATATTCTTTCTCATAACGTCTACCTTACCTGTTAATATAACCGTCCCAGGTTTTTTGCTTGTTTTGATTGTTTTGTTAGTATTTGCATGGAATATTGTTCTCTGTCCTTTTACTTTTAACCAACATATGTCGTTATGTTTAATCTACAAAAGAACTCTATAAACTAGGTGCTCTTATCATCCCCAACTGACATGTGAGAAAGCTGAGATAGCGCCTTCCATTCTACCCCGCTGCCTCTCCACCCCGCCCGTTTCCAGAGCACTTAGTCTTCTCTTGATGCTGCTTCTCAAATATATTTCAGATCATGTATCTCAGACCATAATATTTTCCAGGCCAATTTTTTTCATTTGCATTCCAATATAAATAAAATACCCAAATAATGTGTACTTCTTTCATCACCACCAGGGCACCCAGTAAGACTATTCGCATTTTGCATGAGGAAAATAAAAACGTGAATTGAAACATTTTTGATTTCCCTCTATTGGTTCTGGGGCCAAAAAAGAAAAGTGGTAAGTTTCCTTACTACTTGTCTATAGATACCTACTGGAACCCCACTTCTCTTTCTGCTGCCTGTCAACTAATTTCTGTTCAAGTTAACTAATAGTTTGTTTATTGATGGATAACAGGTTTAAGGGCAAGATCTATACTAGAAGTTTTTACATTTTATTTGAGGGACTAAGCCACAGCATCCTGACCAAAAGCCCCATCTGGATCTCAGTTGTTGGTTGATGTCTCAGAAGGGAGTGACGCTGTGAGTAGAGCTCCCTGGGACAGGCCACACTTCCACACAACCAATGGAACATCCTCATCCTGCAGGAGCTCCTGGGAGCTTGCGCTCCAGTCTGTCACTACACCTTGCCTCTGCTCCTAAGAAACTGAAAATACAATGAGGAGCCTTCAGCTCCGACGCTGGCCAAAGAGCAGGGTCTGGAAGTTGTTCTACAGAATCCCCTGCTTCAAAGCAGAGAAGAGAAGAAATCATTACTTTGCCGGAGGTCAGGCCCCCAGTGCATTGTTGCTGGCTTCTCGGAATGACTTAGAGAGGAATTCTGTAGGCTTTACCCTGAGGATAAATTTCCAGTAAAGAAGAGCTCCTTTACCACTACCCAGGGCGTCATACTGCTTCTCCACCTCAATATGAGGAAAACAACCTTCACTGTAGGTGTTTATTCACCAATCAAATGCCTCAGCCTATTGGGAATGCTACTCAGACCTTGGTCCTCCCCTCGCTCTCATCTCCATCAGGGGACCACCGATGCTGTAACTGCCTGGAAGGTGGTGGCTTAGTCCACACTACACCAAACTCCTGGTTTAACAGATTTTTTTTTCTCAGACTAATTTGCTTGTCATCTTGTAGATATATTTATACTTTCCAAAAAATATATGCTGGCGATTAAATAATCCGGGTGTTTTTCTACCTAGAATTTTTATTTTTCTTAGACCCAATCAGATTTAACTAACACTGTTACATGCTGACCACATGCCAGGCACTAGGTTGGGAACATTTATTTGATGTCATAGTAGTAAAACGTCAAGGTAATAATCCCAACGATTCTTTCTATAGAGGCTATCATTTAATTTTAGGAAGTGACCACATATAACAACATTGGACACAAATGCCTGTGCTGACAATTTTCTAAATTTCTTCCCTTCGGTTTCTACAACTCTGACAAGATTACTGCGTTTCTATATCCCTTCCTTCAGAACAAAGGGTGAACAGGAATCCTCCTTACTATCTTGAGAAGAGCACTGACTTGGGAACCTGAAGGTCTTGGTCCTAGGAGTCAGCTAAGATTGGATGGAGGATTTTGTGAAAGTCACTCCAATATTCTTGGTCTCATTCCACCACCTATGGCATTAAAATCTCAGCCTAGATGCTCACCAGGGACCTCTCTAATTCTAAGAATGTAAAAATCCTTCAGAGAAAAAGTGTACTTTGGAAACAACTAACCAGGTATACGCTTTTTGAAGTGTTAATGATTGATAGGTTGTGACACTGAAATCAGTAAAACACGCATCAAATATTTACACATACCTCCCATGCAGTGTATTTTCCATTATGGGAAGGTATTGGGCAATGGAAAATTTCTCAAATATTTTTACTGGAAGGACTAATTAGGCTCAGTTTTTTGTTACTATTATGTAAGTTCATACTACAGCAATAATGATATGCGAAACCTTCTGTTTATTCATAGACTAAAATATCACACTAAGAATTATTTAGCACGTTGCTCTCAGACTAAGAGGCTTATGATTTGCACAAGAATAGACTGCTTTTCATTATATAAGATAGTGATTTCACCTAAAAGACCAAATCTATCATTGTTAATATTATGAGCAATTATAATTCAAAATATCAACAAGTTCTCATTAATTATAGGCACTGTTCCCTGAAGTTGTCCTAAAATGGAAGCCACAAATCAGGGTTCATATTTTTAATTCAGCCACTGACCTATGAGACAGTAAAATGTCAAACCTTTTCAATTCCCTCGAAGATGGAAAACATACCATTCAACCAAGGACCCCAGTTCTGTCCATGGACAGGTAGAGATGGTGTTAATTGTTCTCCGTGTGTAAATATAGAAAGCTTTGAAAAACTCCCCAGCTGCCTGAATGTTTACTGAAGTTTATTACAAACTGGTAATCATGCCATTCTAAATTTTAAATTTTCTATTTAAATTTTCAAACTGTTCATTCTTTCAGGATGAAGTCCACACGTGTATATCCATTTTTAAAAGTAACAGACTTTCCCTTTATTAGTCCTGAAATAGCTTTTTTGAAGCCTCAGTGATTACCTAATAATGCTGGAATCTAGGAATTGGATGACCCAATCTGCATTCCCCCATCCACACCCTTCATTGTGCAATATACTTTGATCCTATCTCCTTCTGGGCCTTTTCCACATCAGAATCCTAATCTTTCAAATCTGCTTCTACAGGGAAGTTTGCCATTCCCTAATTTTATTACCCGTCTGCTACTGACCTTTATTTATTTTTAGCTCTATTGCCTTCCTTGGCGGCTTGCCCAAAAACACACCATGGTTTTTTGAGTAAAAGAAAACTATTCTTTCTTTCATCATTATAAGTTTCTTAATAATATCTAATATTTCACTTTTATTAAAACAACGCATTAATTAAGTGAAAGTCTCTATTCTTGAATTCAGATTGACATCTCAGAATTTTTAACCTTGAAATGATACTCCCTATCATTCATTACTGGCTGCTGACCATTATTACACTTGCCTATGCTAAATATTATTTGCCACTTTCTTGTTCATCTCTATTATTAGGAGAAATTTTCTAGTTCCTTCTCTTCCCCTATTACTTAAGTGGAAACTGTTTCCCAAAACACACTAGCCCAAGGGAAAACAGTAACCACAATGGCATTCAGCCATCTGGATTTTTCTGGTTCTGTCCCAGCATGCTCGGCAGAAAAATTATCTTCCCCCAAATTAAGAATGTGTTCTTCTGCATCGCCCATTGGCTGCTGTCTTCTGCCCCAGCTCACTGAAGTGATGCTCCTGTGGCCCTTGACATCCAATGCAGTAGCCAGGAGGACAACATCTACTTAGGAGGTCTGTGCTGCCCCACACTGCAGCAGGCACACTGCTCCAGCCCACTGAAGTCTGCACGGAATGCCTAGTATTGGGGGAGCCAAGTGTGCCCCAGGAGAGCTTGTACTGAAGCCCAGTACCTGAGGGTTACTGTAGATATTCAGTAAGGTTACCTTTCAACATTGTTATGAATAGAAGTTAATCTTAATGTCAATTTGCTGTTTTCTCATTTAACCCGAGGGATAACTCAAGGGTCTCAAGGATTTATGAGCTTATTTTACAGAAGAAAAAGTATGCCTTCTTTTTTATCA
The DNA here is from genome assembly GCF_037783145.1 of Equus przewalskii. Classification (NCBI taxonomy): domain Eukaryota; kingdom Metazoa; phylum Chordata; class Mammalia; order Perissodactyla; family Equidae; genus Equus; species Equus przewalskii. Next base: position 56,789,220 of record NC_091849.1, read on the forward strand.
CCAGATAACCAGCCCCCAGCTGCCTCTGATGCCCAGAAGTCAGATTGCCCAGGGGCTTATCTGGAGTGAAAGAAACAGGATTGCCCCTTTGTCTCTCCAAAATTCCTCCTGCCAAGCCCCTTAGCTCTATAAAACCTGCTGCTTTCTTCTCTTGTGAAGGCAGATTTGAGAGAATCCATGCTTCTGCCTTCTAGTTTTGGCCAATTTAGATAAACCTTTCTCCATCTCCAAGCACTGATGTCTCAGTGTTTGGCTTACTGTACATCAGGCACACGGACTTCAGATTAAGAGGTTCCGTATCAGTATCTTCAGTAGCTACAGACTTCCCTGTCATTGCCATCGTGAACGTTAGACATCTTTGCTCTTTTGATTTTTATTTGTTTTTTATTTGACTCCCTCCCTGGGATTTGGTCCTGAGTGCAAGGAGCCTAAACTCAGGGATAATTCCGCCCCCCAAACACTGGCTGATCATTCTTAAACCAAACCTTTCCCATCAAGGTTGTGAACTTTCTCTTCCCACATGACAAGTTATTTCCCATGATGTTCTTTGTCGCCAAAATGTGTTCTACATATACAAGATCTAATTTCATCCTTATGACCACCACCAAAAGAGGTGGTGCCACCCATTCTATAGATGAAAATACTGACAAATAGAACTGGCAAGCAATAGTATATATTGGAGTACATGAGGAAGCCATTTGGTGTAAACCTAATTTGGCCTGACTTTTTTTTCCAAAAGGGCCTGACCGTGGCTGTTGAGCATGCATTGTATATCTGCTTTAAACATTTCTTCTGGCAAGAACAAATGGCCTTAAGATAAAGGTGCAACTTCTCCCCCACGTTGGCATTTCCTTAAGGATAAGAATCTTTCCTTAGGCTAGAAACTGATTGCTGTGTGTGCTCACCTGTGACCATCCAGCTAGAAACAACAGACCTGCCACACTGCTGTGGCCACCGAGACAGCTGTACGGGTCTGGCATTGGCCACCCCAACATATGTCTCTTTGGCATCAGGATTATTTGAGGCTGATTGCCTTTGATAAACTGGGACAGGGAAGGAGGCTCTGAGGAATGGAACTTGCCCTTTGTTAGGACACATTTACATTTGTAAGGTAAATCTCTATCTGTAAAAGGTGCCTCCCTCTCTGTACCAGGAGGAAGAAAGGAGATGACCCTCTCTCTAGAAACTCTTAATCAATGCCACAGGCAAGGACTTAAATCTGCGTTTTATTGTGCTTCTCTGGTAACCACCTGTAACTGACTTCCCTCCCCCTCGCAATATTGGCATTTCCTTCAGGATTAAGCATCTTTGCTTAGGCTAGGAACTGATTGCTGAGCTCACCTGTGACCACCCAGCTCAAGACAATAGACTTGCCTCCTGCTACGCCCTCTGAGATAGCAGACCACTACCTGCTGTGTCCATCAAGCGCTGTGCTGACAGGGCAACCTTGTGACTATTGTGGGAGGGACATTTCAATCATATGTGAAATATCCTGTTTGGGGGTATGTAACCACTCTGTGCACCCCACTTCTTCAGTGCCCTTTCTTCCTTCGGGAAGAGAGGCCCCGGGCCATGGTTCCTCATAAAGCTTTGTTTAATTTTCTGTTGCTATTCTGTCTCATGTGAATTTAATTCATTCTCTGGCCAGATGAACCCACATTTAGGTAGAGGAAAAGTCTTCCTCCCTACACAGCAGACCTGCTGTGTTCATCAAGTGCTGTGCCAACAGAGCAGTCTCGTGACTATTGTAAAAGGGACATTTTAATCATATGTGAAACATCCTCTTTGGGGGTATATAACCACTCTGTACACCTCACTTCTTTGGTGCCCTTTCTTCCTTGGGGAAGAAAGGCCCCGGGCCATGGTCCTCAGATTTTAGCTCAGAATAAACTCACCCAAATTTTCATTTATAGATTGGTTATGGATTATTTTCATCAAAAATACAAAGGCATCAAGAAATTAACTCAATTACCCCACATCACATAGTTGACAAGAGACAGAACCTGGAATTAAATCTGGTCCCCAGACCTCAAAACCCTGTAGTATAATATGCAGACTTCTCCACTTTCTAGTGATTTGTATTCTAAATATGCTGCTTCCCGAACATCATTTTATACTGCCGAATGTCAGGGCATCTCGCTGGCCCCATGCCACTTCTTTGTAGGACATGCCCAGACATGATAGAATCCTAAAGCAAACACAAATCTAGCTCCAACCCCAATTCTTACCTGTAAAAGTGTTAGGATGTAGTCAAAGGAGCTTGGGCTGTGGAGAGAGGAAGACCTGGACGTGCGTACACGTTCTGTACATACTGGAATAGACCCCTGTGCCTCAGGTTTCCTCCTCGGTGCAGCTGGCTAATAACTCTTCTCAAAGATTCACAAGAGCCTATTAGGCTTCCCCCTTCCTTCTCTTCCACAAGCTTCAAAGTCCTCTCTCTCTCTCTTTCAGATCTTTTCTGAAAGTCCTAAATAAGCCTTCTCTGATTCTCCCAGGCAGAGCATGAGCTTGCCTTACCCTGTAAACTTACCTTCTTCTGCAAACCTCTCTCACCTCCATATCACATGGCATTACAATCTGCGGGTCTGTCCTTCCCAGTCAGCTGGGAGACCCTTGTGAAGAAAGACTGCATCTTACTCAGGACGTGCCCCTAGTGTCAGGAAACAAGAACTCCTCGAAAACCCCGTGGCTAATACTCGCTGTCTACAACTGTGTGCCCCTAGATTTTGTTTTATGTTCTCTAAGCCTCATTCCGTAAGCAGTTTATTTCAAACTTCTCCCTTACATGTCTGACAGCATAAGAGTGTGCCCAGAGAGTCCAGAGGCCTAACTCTACACAAACGTACTCAGCATAAGTGGAAATTCTGATGTCTTGATTATCAATTTGTTTCCATTTTGCTGCAGTCTACTCCATAAAGCAATGTGTCCAAGATCATGACAGATGAGAACATCAGGAATAAAATGCACATAAATATACTTCCTTTTACTTCAGTAAATATGAATTTACTTTCAAGTGTGTCTTAGTAGAAAATATGACCAGCTGACCAAACAGTTGATTTCATGAATATTTTTTTCACAAATAAGAATTACGTAGGGGGTTGAGGGGAAATGGGTGAAGGTGGTCAAAAGGTACAAACTTTCAGTTATAAAATAAACAAATCCTGGAGATGTAATGTATAGCATGGTGACCACAGATAAAATATGGTACTGTATATCTGAAGGTCGCTGGGAGAGCAGATCTTAAAAAGCCTCAGCACAAGAAAAAAAAAATGTAACTCTGTGTAGTGATAGATGTTAAGTTATTGTGGTAACATTTTGCAATATATACATATAACAAATTATTACGTTGTATACCTAAAACCAATACAATGCAAAATGTATTATATATTTAAAAAAAAAGAATTGTAAAGGGAGACTTGAATCGCTAGATGTTTGGAACACATTGCTAGTGTTGATTCCTTTTTCTTTTGAGAGGAGAGAGAGCGTGATGGCAGAAGCACAGATTCTGTAGCCGGACACCTGAGTTTAAATCATGGCTTCCCCACTGCTTGTTGTGTGAGGATGGCAAATTTCCTAACCTCTTGTGCCTCCGTTTCCCCATCTTTCAGATGGAGATGATAATTGAACCTACCTCTAGAGTTGTTGTGATGATTAAATGAGTTAATATGTTAAGCATTTAGAACAGCTCCTGACACATATTAAGGACTACGTAAGTTGATTTTAACAAACATTTTGTAAATAAATTCAATAAATTTGCTAGCAATAAAAAAGAACTATGTAAGTGTATGTTGATATTATTTTTGTCACTATTATTGTTACTATTGTTATTTATGGTAGAGGAAAACTGAGGCTCCACTAACTTGCCAGATCTTGTCACCTCGCCTTGTCCATCTGTCTTCGTATTCTATGTTGTCACCTGCATTTAGAAATGCTCACACCTCTAGTGGAGAAGCACATTGTGATACATTCTTGTAAATATTTATAATCTTCAACAATTCCTCTTTACTGCAATATAAAAGTAATATTTTGTTTTCTCTTAAGTTTTACAGTCTTGCAAGGGTTTCTATGTTCCCTGTGATGCCGACTTTCTGGCATATTTATGAGGCATGACATTATTTAAGAACCCACATTGCTGGGGGAAAGCAGGTCATGTCTGCATTTTCTCAACCAAAGTAAGCTTTGATGTCAAGCCTCTATGTGTGTCAATAGCACAATGTGGGTAGTGACAGATGATTGAAAACCCAACCTTTACACAGTGTTTCTCGTTTAACAGAGAGTTTTAAATATTTTGTCTCATTTAGTACTCAAACAAATCTGATAAAAATTATCATATCCATTTTGCAGGGGCGGAGGACTTTGTTTCAGAAAAATTAAGTAACTGAACAACAAACGCCAGGCCAAAACTGGACAATACCAAATTTCCAACGAAAATGTGGCTTAATATTTATCTTTTAGAGATAAACATTGAAATATTAATAAAATGATTTGGATTTTCTTCGAAATAGTCTAACTGGAGAAGGGAGTATAGATGAAAAGAAATTGGCCAGGAGTTGATAAATGTTGATGTTGGATGATGGATATATGGGGTTCATTATCCCACACCATCTACTTTGGTGACTTCTTTTAAATTTTTCAGTAATAAAAAAAAACAACAACATTGTTTCCGGGACCAAAACATCAGAGTGTGAATCCAGGCTGTGTTCGTTAGCTGCTATCTGTCATTGGGCAAGTCTGTGCCCAGCTTCCTCATCTGTGAAATGGTAATAACAACAATAGCTCCCTCATAGGGAGGCTGAAGCACAGATGAGCTGCACGGAGCTGTTGCAGGCAGCAGCTGTAGCAGAGTATTATTCCAGCTCCCAGTTGACCGCTTTTTCCATAACAGGCTAATATCCATTTTGAACAAAATATTAGTAAGCTCGTTCATTTCTTCAGTAAATAAGCACCTAACTGATGTGCGGGGCATGTTCTAAGCACTGCAGATACAGCGGTAAACGAAATAAGGAAAGTACCTAGGCTCACTTAGCTTAAATTCTAATGGGAAGGGAAAAAGGAAAAGAAAAATATATATACATGTGTATAATGTGTCAAATGCTAGTGGAGGAAAATATAGCAGGAAAAAGGGAATCAAGAGTGACTGGAAGGGACAGCTGTTTGACGTAGGAAGATCAGGGAAGTGGCCAACGCTGTGCCAGCCCCTGCTGCTGTCAGCTGACAAAAGCCAGTTAAGTTTCCAGGAATTTTCTAAGCCAGTTGTAAAACATAGTCCTCACTAAAAGTTAAATTATATCAACTTAAAATTAAATAAATTGTATAAAAACAAAGGCAATAAATGTTTAAAATGCGCTACTTCCTATCATTTTACTACATTTTACAATTATGTATACTGTTGAGGTTCTCCGTGTCTATCGTGTCTGTACGGTAGAAATGCCATCTGATGGTGTGCCACTACCACACAGCCAGTCCCAACTCCACCTGCAGTGACATCATTTTAGTAGCTTGAAATTGGCCGTGCTGCGAATATTTACACCAGGAGATTTGACAAATACAAGAATTCAAGGCTTGGTTTATTGTTGTTTGTTGATGGTCACCCTAAAGGTCAGAAAGTGATGAATCAAATGTCAGCAATGCAGATGAAACTTAAAATTGTGTTATAAAGTATGTACAAGCGTACATGTTTTTTTTCAGAGAGCCAGTTATCGAACATTTACCATCACACCACAGGGTTAACGTTTGCAACAAAGTAGTATTTGATTAGTAAAATGATAAAGAGACTTGGAGATGAGAGTGAGCCTTGAGGGATCCTGGAGAAGTGTTCCAGGCAGAAGTAGCAGCAAGCACAGGCCAGTGTGGCTGTAACCAAGCGTGTGGCAAGCCACGGAGAAATGCGGGACATCAGAGAGGTAAGCAAGGCCAGCTCCGGCGGCAACTTATAGATCGTTGTAAATTTAATCTGGAGAGATGAAAAGCCCTGCAGGGTTTTGAGCAGAGAAGTAACCTGATCTGATTTACATTTTAACAGAACGCTCTGGCTGCTGTGGACAATAGACCGTAAGAGGGAACACAGAAGCAGAAAGACCACTCAGGAGGCAGTAATCCAAGGGAGGGGTGATGGTGACCTCACGTTGTTGGTAATGGAGGTGTTAGAAATGGTGGGCTCTTAGACCTATTTTATTGCAAGAGCCAGCAGGGCTTGCTGAAAGATTGGAAATGGGAGATGAGCTAAAGGAGAGTTAAGGATGGCTCCAAAGTTTTGGGCCTAGGCAACTGGAAAGATCGAGTTGGCTCATACCGAGATGGAGTAGACCAAGATGGAGGAGGAAGAGGAGGGGAGAACTCGGAGTTTGGCTTGGCTTTGGGCATAGAGATGCCTATTAAACATTCACAGGAAGATATTGAATAGACAGTTGGACATTTGTGTGAGGAGGGTGAAGAAAAGTTTAGGCTAAAGGTATGTACAGCTGGTGTTGAAAGCCACGAGACTGACTGCGATCATGCAGGGAGTGTGCTTACATAGGAAAGAGTTAAAGTCTCAGGGCTGAGCCTCGCAGCCTTCCAGCATTAAAGGGTCGAGGAAATGAAACTGGGGCATAGCAGACTGAGCAGGTGCACCCGTACAACTGGAGAAGAACCCGTAACCATAAAGAGTTCATTTCCATTGTTATTTATTTCTTTGTGCCCTGGCTCCTTCCTACAAAGGCTTTGAGGCAGGAAACAATGAAAACAAATAATAAGCTAATAAAATTGAAATAGAAAAAAGTCTGTGTCACAAAAGAAAGACTAAAAATACGTGAACTGTGAGAAACAACAGTATAGTTACTGCAAACTTCACGTTTGGTTCTGAGTTTCTTAGAACTCACAGCAAAGTGAAAACACAATCAGTGTATTAGTTTGCTGGGACTGCCAGGAGAAAATACCACAAACCGAGTGGCTTAGACAACAGAAGTCTATTTGCTCACAGTTCTGGAGGCTAGAAGTCCAAGGTCAAGGTTGGCAGGTTTGGCTCCTCCTGAGGCCTCTTGCCTTGGCTTGCACGTGGCCGCCCTCTCCCTGTGTCCTCACACGGCCTTTCCTCTGTGCCTGCACACGCCTGCTGTCTCTTCCTCTTCTTGTAAGAACAGTAGTCCTCTTGGATCAGGGCCTCACTCTTATGACCTCATTTAACCTTTATTATCTCTTTAAAGGCCCTATCTTCAAATGCATTCACATTGGAAGTTAGGGATTCAATGCATGAATTTGAGGGGAACGCGATTCAGTCCATAACAATCAATGACACTGTTTTGCTTAACAAAATTCTAAAAAATATCCTCAAGTAGGACTGTATACCTCAAATGTTATGTTAATCCTCTTTAAGTCAATGTTATTATAGGATGTTTATTACTTTGACTGGTTTTATTGAATGTACCTGTGAGAAAGTGTCCAGAGGGAAGGTTCCTGACCTGAGCAGAGGAGCTGTGAGTTCAGGATGCCCCATTGTACCTTCTTCAGAAGCGTGAATGTCCTCTCTACAAAATAAAGGCTGCCGTGATTCTGCTTTGATTGCATCTTTAGGCTTTGATGCTGAGAAGCAGGGTAATCAGGCGGGAAAAGTTCCGCATAATCTTCCTAAAAGACAAGTCAGATATTAGGAGACAATGCTGTAAGTATCACTATTGGAAATAAAAGTAAAGATCAAAAGCCCAACAAAAGACTGTGTACCAGGACCACCAAGATTCCAGACATGATGAGGAGTCACATAATATTTTATGAAAGTTGCCTATTGAAAACATAACTTTTTTACATTTTCTAGAAGCTATGCAAATACATATTTTTATTTTCACCCGAAAAAATAAATGTGTGAAGATTCTAGAGACTTGTGACTTCCCATGGTTTCCTAAGGCATTTTTATCTCCATCTGTTTCCTTGTTCTGATAAGAAGTAAACCTTAAAAATGAAAAAGAGTTCGTTTGTTTCTTGGGGGGCATTAAGGAGGGTGTGCTGGGGAGTATAAATAACACCGTAGACTACGCCTGCTCTGAGGTCATGCTTAGTAGGAGCACAAGAATGCCAGAGAACATTCCTGAGGGATGACGTAGCTGACAGCACTCCCAGGTAGAAATAAGCACAATGAAAGAGAATTTATCGTAGTTACCTGATGTTACTGACTCTGAATACCAAAACCTGAATGCAGTCCAGAGTCAGCCCTTTCAACCCAGATTGCGATGTGTAATAACAGGAGGGGATCTTTACTTAGGAATTTGTGGAGGAGAGTGCAACAGTTACTCAAGAATCCCTAACCCAACACAATGGAAAGCGAGTTTCCATTCGTTTTACTGACTACCCTATGTTCCACACGACACTAGTTTCATGAAATGCTCTGTGCAAAAAAGTCTTTCATGTCCAATAAGTTAAGAAAATATTGCAGATTTCATATCGAATATAAATTCACAATTTCCATGAGCATATTTATTGTTCTGAAAAGTACTTTAGTTAAAATTTAAAAAGGCTTTTAACTTTGTGTAAAAGGTCAAATTTACTTGACCAAGGAGCACGTTTTTTTAATGAGATACTTATCAATATCTTGAAGAACTAAAAAGATTTTAGATAGTGACAATTTTTAGCACAACCCACAGTAAAGACATTTTACGTTATAACCCATTGCACTCACCTAAATATAACAAAATCTTCACAAAATAACACTAAACATGTGATTTTTTTCTACTTATTTCTTTTGGTCTTTTAAAAACACGAGTAACAGGCCCACTAAATTGATTTTGTGTCCTGTTAAACCATTGTAATTCACCATTTAAAAAGCACCGTTTTTGACGCTGCTGCTCCGTGGTCGAGGTAGGCACAGACTGTGCAATGATGCAATGGTGATGAAGGATGTACAAGAAGTTCCCTCCCTGGTCCTGTTGGACAGCTGATCCACCCATGTGACCAGGCACCTACCGGCCCATTAAAGCCAGCCAGACTACTCCCTGATGTTCCTCCCGTTGCTTCTCAGACTTTTATCCTTTATAACAGCAAAGGAGAGAGAATATGAATGCAACTTCGAATGGCTGTGGTGTAGCCCAAAGTAGCCCACGGCAAGGGTAAATTGTCTTTGAAGTCTTAGGGTTTCTCTTAAAAATCATGCAAAATTTGCATTTGACTCTATAATGTAGTAAGTAATGCAAGGTAAACTATCGTTAAACACAATTGACTTTCCAAGAAAGTGCTCCAGGATGGTTTTTTCTGCAGATTTTTCTGCCGTGCCCACTAAGAGATTTTGTCACACTGCTCTAAGCAATTGATCATGATCACTCTTATTCTCCCAACTAATCCCACCCCAATTTGATCCAAGATTAGTTTTGTTTCTCTATTTCTCTAATCCTCAAATTCTAACTTCATTTCCTGCCTCTGCAGCCACAGATTTAGCAATCTTTCTGATTCACCACCTTGCATTTTGGATCTTTGTGTGCCTTTATGGTTTTGGAGGGGGGGGGGTGGTTCCCTCCCCAAAGCCCTGGTACATAGTTGTGTATCCTGGTTGTAAGTCATTCTAATTCTTCTATGTGGGATTCTGCCACAGCATGGCTTGATGAGCAGTGTGTAGGTCTGTGCCTGGGTTCCAAACCATGTACCCTGGGCCACCAAAGTGGAGCATGTGAACCCAACCACTCAGCCATAGGGCTGGCCCCTCTTTTATGGTTTTTGATGGTCTGCAATGTTACCAATTCTTGTGTCCAATGAGAAGCCTTATTCTACTTCCCTGTCCAAAAAAACCCCATCCCAATTCCAGCTCTCTAGTCCACGCTTGACTTGATAGCCTTGGCCCTGTCTTGGTTGTGAGTTTATTTAAAAATAGAAACAGGGGGTGGAGAGTGGGTAGGGAAATGTTATCCAGATTCCAAAGTTCCTCAGAACAAAACAGACTGGATCTTAGTGATGCTTGAAGCAATTCAACTCTGGGTGCTTAACATGGGCATTCAAAAGTGCCAGCCTAGTGTGTCAACAGAATCTCCTACCTCTGTGAGCTCCCTAGAAAGATTCAAGGACCAGTCTATGGAGTGCCTAAGCTTTCTGATACTAGTGTAGGACTACGTATGTATCTACAACCTGCCGCTTTGGGAGAAGCCTCTTATTCCGTGAAGGCAAAAAGGCAACTCTCTCCTTGAAAATTATGCTCAATTCCAGGCTATTCTTTGAAAGTTTTGGCTTTTCTCCCAATCAGGATGCAGTAAAGGATGGGCTCTCCCAGTTCAGCCAGGGAGAGGTCCTCCAATAAGCTGTGCTCCTTTTTAGAAAAGGAAGTTTGACACACTGTCCTGGGCTCAATTCAGGGAAGGCCACAAGAGGCTGCTTCCATCAGAAAGTCTCTTCCTGACCCACTCCCAGCTTCGCCCGTGCTCAAGCTCAGTCCTTCGCCGACATCTCAGCTGCACCAGCCCTGCTCTCCTTCTACCACACCCCCCACACATACTTGTCTGGGAGAAATAGACCACAACAGATTTGATACCAATTCTTAGTTCCTCATCACTAGGAAACAGGTGAAATAACTCTTGGTCAATGTGGTTGAGAGAAGAGTCTCTGCTATCGTCCAGACTGGGGCCCAGGTGGTCCTCATTCCGTTCGTTTCCATCTCTATATGCCGCATTGGATTCGTTTCACACGAGGCCTTCTGGGGATGCACTTGTCTGTTTGAGTCTCATTCTGTCTCTAGAAAATTGTCCTTGGTTACACTTGCCCAGTGTTGTAAAGAACAATATGCATCATAATTCTGGAGGAAAGCCAGGACCTAGAAGTCAATCTCGTAGCCCTGCAGATTCACATACAGATACAACCTTGAGAGCCGAGGTCCCCAGCAGGCAGCCCTCAGCCACATACTGCCTGCAGTGTGCTTTGTTTGACCCACATATTTCTCTATAAATTGACTTAGTTGCCAATGTTTAGAAATCAGAATATTTTTATCCAAATGTCCAACTTTTTATGGAAAACCAAAAGACCTGGCAAAGCAGGTCGTTTCTGACGCTCCCATGTGTCACATCTGGAGCTGAGTGGCAACGTCTCCTTCAGATGCTGCCTCCCCTCCAAGTCAACCCAATAATCACCACTTCCTGTTTTCTCTCTAACACACAAACCAAGTGTGAACTGCCATTTACCACTCTATTTGCAATGCTGATTTTCTTAGAATACAGAAATATTTCTTTGCATTCATGCCTATATCAAAAGTGAGAAAAGCAAAAAGGGACTTCCACACAGATTTTGAGAAAAATGAGATGAGTACATTTTTGGGTGGAAGTGAAAAAAAGTTATTCACGCAGGTTTAATATGCAAAGTGTGTCTCCAGTTGAAGGCATTCAACTTAAGACATGATTATAAGACAAACTGCTATAAGAGCTATGACCTCTTTAAGGAAAAAACAAGTGTGATGAAATAAAAATAAATAACAATAAAAAGAACTGAGGTGTCAGTGTTTGTTTTCAGGTGTAGTAATGCCACTATGAAATGCGCTTACAAAGCTGGCCGTCTGCACTCATGTACTGTGTCTTCTAGCCCCTACACCCTGCCCGCCCACCTGCATCCCCATCCCATCCCCCTGGCTTTTGAGTTCGCAACTTGTGCTCTAAAGGAATACAACTACAAGAAGAAATGACACCAACTGCACCCATCGCTACCCCTGTGGGCCCAGCATACCTGCCATCCAAAAGTATCACACGGCATGGTATTTTTCTGGTCAACAGTGATTACAAATTATGGAGAAGTGATATGTATATACTTTGAGATGCCCAGTAAAACTCAATGACTTAATGATGAAACGGGGCATTTATACAACTAGGTGTTTCAAACAGGTTCAGTGTTGAATTTGTCTCCCGCCCTAGACCAGTGCAAAGCTATGTGGAAATAAGGACTGAAATATGCTTCAAACTTGATACAGAGCATTCCAGATCGATATGGCAGGAACACATTTCTAACATTTGGGCTAGTGATAGTTAAATCAATCCCCCAAGCGCTGATGAGGCAAGAAGGAGGAGGAAGAGAAAGAGGCAGCAGCACAGGTGGCCTGGGCTAAAGTCGGAAAGTGTTTTGAGCAGATCAGCACGTAGTCACACACAGGTTGTGATGCCAACAGGTCATGCTCAGGACAGTCTGCCCTGGAACAACTATGAGCCAGGGCTGCTGGAATCCTGGCAGGCCTAGACAGTGCTGTAATCAACGGCAGTTCTCCCCAGGAAGAGCCAAAGGGCCAGGGATCTGGAGAAAGTTCAAGCAGGTAGAGCAGTGATGCCTTCAGTCTTGATCATTCAGATCAAGAGCAGAGTGGAGATAAAGAAAATTATTATGTAGGTAGGTTGGTTTTTTTTACTGTTAGATGTAATGACGACAGATAGGGGCTTAAGGAGGTTCTCCACTAAGCCACAAAATCGTTAAAAGTTCACCTTGGCATTGTAGAACCACCTCATGATTATGTGACTTGCTTGTTGCAAATTTTCAGACTGAGTTCTCCTATCCTTGCAAATCCAACAACCTCGTCATAGAAAGCCCAATGTGACAGAAGTTGCTAGAGCAGTCTGACAAAACCAACACTGTTCCTGTTAACTCCTGTGGCATAACAGATTACCCCAAAATTTAGCAGCTTAGACAGCCATTTTATTTGCTTACCATGCAAGGTGTCAGTAATTCAGGAAGGGCTCAACTGGACAGTTCTCCTTGGAGGCCCTTAGACAGCTGCCGTCAGATATCGGCTGCCCTGTAATTATCTGAAGGCTCAGCGGGACTGGATGTCCAAGACAGCCTGCAGCTGGTGCTGGCTGTCAGCTGAGAGCTCAGCTGGGGCTGTTAACTCGAGCACCTACATCCTGTCCCACTGCACAGCTGGCTCTTCTCATTGCTCCGAGAAGCAGTATTCTTAAGACATTGAGAGTCTGAAGAGCACAGAGGGCAAACATTCCAAGAGACCAAAGAAGAAGCTGCAAGACTTCTTCTGACCCAGCTGTGGAAGTCAGTCAGTGTCACTGGCACTGAACTTTACTGGTCAAGGAAATCACTAAGACCAGCCCAAATTCAATGGACCCATCTTTCTACAAAAGGAGTGTCAGAGAATTTTCCACCGTCTTTAATCACCATAAATGCCTTTCCATCATTCTTCTTTAAATCTTCTGTAATTGCTTCTTCTACATTTCTTAGGTTACTCTTTCCCGCCTAAATTTGGAAACTGACATCCTTTACTCTGAAGCTATGGCTTTTCATTGAAACTTTCCTGGTAGTCAAGCCTAGAGGTACAGAAAATCAGTCCTCCGTGTTTTGTTTGTTTGTTTCTAACACTCAATCCACTGTTTTGCAACATCAACACTTTTAGAAGCAACATTTCTCATCCACAGTTTGTGATAGGAATGTTATTTTTGAATTGAAATGTAGTGCATAGAATTTCAATTAATTTCTTTGCAGAAATAAAACAAAACAAAGTTTCTTAAGCTCGGAAATCAGGAAAGACACTCAGTAGACTTCTCTTCGTTACGTGCTGGTCTAGTTAGTACATTTGGTGTTATGTGGTCTGTTCCTAGTCAATCTCAAATTACCTTTATGCAATAAACTCATAATATCACTTTTAATCAAATTCTTTTTCCTTTGTTCTTGTGTAAAAAGATGTTTCTGATCTCTTAAACTTTATAAAGAGTAAAAGGATGTTCTTATTTTCCCCAGAATGATGAAATTGCTGTATCTTCTTTCCTCATGGCTAATAAAGCATTTTAAATCCCCACCCCAAATGAGATGCCTTATTGAAAGGAATTAGAGCTTACCATGAAAATGAAGAGTTTCTTTGAAAGATGCCTTGGAGGCCCCTTTCCTAGACTGTGAAACTTAAAAAATGTTTTTCATCATGTCAGATCTGGTTCTGCTTTTTCTTCCCTTTCTGTTTGTGGGGGGCTGCAGGCAGATTTGTTTTTCAGAATCGACCAGTGGCCGTTTCTTCAACGAAACTTTCCTTACTCTATAATACGGTCATATTCCTCCTCCTGCTTCTCATATTTCTTTTCCCTCTCTTTAGCATTCTGCATCCTTGCATTGGATTTATATGAAAGGAAAATCAAAATAAAAGAGGAAAAACTAAAATGAAGCTTTGTCTGTCTTTCACTGTAACAAACATATGGTTCTTTGCTGACCCTACCCAAATTAGAAGGGTTTCTGCTTATTAGACAGTCGTTTAAATTAAGCTGAAAAGGCTATTTAGAGCAAAGAGAGAGGATTTTGAAAGGTCAGTAAATTATTAAGCTCAAAGAGATTTAAAATACATAGTACGTAATAGGCAAATCCATAGAGATGGAGAGCAGATGAGTGGTTGTCAAGGGACTGGGGAGGGCAGCACGGAACGGCTGCTAATGGGTACGGGCTTCTTACTGGGGTGATGAAATGTTCTGGTTATAAAGGTTCAGCTCTCTATCTATAGTTTTCCCTAATACCCTATGGGCTCTAGGACCTGTTCTTATTCTGAAGAAATCCTAAATTTCCAACATCAATCCTAAATCGGTTGTATTACCCCACCATTGTGGGGTTGGGAGAGGTAAGCAGGAAAGAATTGTTCTGAGGAACAAAGAGCCAAAAATAATCCTGAGCTGAAAGTGCTGCCTCACCACCCCCTCGTATGGCTCACTCTAGTCATATGACCATTTTTACTTGATCATACTTCATTCTACTCTAAATATTCAAGAATTTAAACTTATGCCTTCAAAGAGAATTGCAAAAATCTAGCACAATCTTGAGTAAATAATTAGAATGTTTATTGGTTTACGAACTGGATATGCTGATACAAACATAGTACTAAAAATAGTAAAATGGTTTGAAAATCAGAACACATACTATGGGGTTTTGTTTAGTTATATAAAAGTCAAGCTGTGTCTAATTTTCGTGCATACCACTTCCCTATGTTTCATGTAAATAAAAAAGATAACTTAATTTTGTAATTATTTCCCCTTCTAAAGAAAACTGGGTTCTATAACCATCTTCCCCTTGAGCCTATTTCAAGGCATTGTGCTTTATTTCATTATTTTGGGGGATGAGGTGCAGGGGGCATTGCTTGTTTTCTATGACTAACTTCCATAATCTCTTTTTAACTAACAGCATGTTCAAATCCCTAATAGATCGATTAGCATCCTAGGCTGAACAAAGCTGTTTCCTTCCCCTCTGAGAGCCCTGAGGGTGAAAATGAAGACATTTTGTGAGAAGATTGCAGTCAAAGAACAGAAGAAAAGGAAGAGGAGGGGAAGGAGGAGGGGGAGAGGGAGAGGGAGGAGGCAGCAGCTTGTGGAGAGTTGGAGTGGAGACAGGGGATTTGAGCCTGAAAACTGGTCCAGCAGGTCCCTGAGACTGGGGAGCACTCTGACAAGTCATCAGTGAAAGAAACCACAGCCTCAGAGTCTTAGAAGTCTCAAAGAAGCTTGTTGGATTTATATTTTAATTCAAAATCAAAACCACGTCCATTTTTGTGTCTCCTTTTTTGACTTCCTCTTCCCTAGGAAGTTTTTCACTACCCTCTACAAGGAAATTCCTATCTAATACCTTCCTTGGCCAGTTCTGTGCCACCCCCGCTGGTCCCTCTGGGATGGCCACGCAAAGCCAGGCAGGTTCCCTCGGTCCCTGCTTTGTATAACTGCGTCATTACTATGGGAGACGGGGTGTTCAACGGCCTTTGCACTTACTGTTTCTTCTGCAAGGAGATGTTCTTCCTGGAATGTCCATGTGGCTCCCTGCCTGTCACAGATTGGGTTCTCCAGGAAGCTCCCTCGGAAACACACTTCTGCACATGGGATGTTTATGAGGGGGTGTTCTCAGAATCAAGTGTGGAAAGGAGGGGAAGGAAGGGATGTAGGCTCAACAGCCTTAGCTGGCCCCGGCTGGGGTCTCAGAAACTGAAACCACCTGTCAGGTAGGTCCTGTTTGGGCCTTTGTACTCCTACTTTGATCAGTCGCTGGACATGCGACACCCACAGGAAGGACATGCTCTTAAGAGAGAGGTTCTTTGCAGCTGAGGCAATGCCTGAAAGTTCTAACATTGAAGGCTGTCCGGTGACAGATGTCCAGCAACTGGCGCAGAAAGTTCTTCCTTGAAGGGGGATCCAGGTGGCACATCTCTGCATCTACACATCCCTCACTGCATGCAGATTCTGCAAAAGCTTACCTCCTCAGAGAGGCCCTTCTGACCATCCTGTATAAAATAGCCCCATTCCTAGCCCCAAACACAACCCCAGCCATCTTTTCCACTTACCCTGCTTTATTTCCACCTGACATGTTATATATTTATTTAAGTGTACATTTTCTCTGCATCCCCCCCCGCCCACACCACCTGCTAAATGTAAGTTTCATGAGAACCTGAACTTTAAACAAAGTTTAAAATTCAAATTGCTAGGTTCCCAGTACCTAGAACATAGAACAATTCCTGGCACATGGTAGGCAGCCAAAAAATATTTATTGAATAAGTAATTCAAATCTGTCTGCCATCTAGATCCCTTCATTTGAGGGAAATACCCTCTGAGACAATTTAGTGATTCTGTCACTCAAGGCTGGGTTTCTCAGGGACTATCCAAAAAGACCTGGTGACTAGAGTAAAACAGGAAGCTTCACAGAAATTGGTGTTGTCTAAGGTTTGGTCCACCAGAGACGCCCCTTAAGGCTGGCAGAAGAAATGCGAGCACACTCATTCTAACGCCTAAGAGACCTGCCCCGAGAAACCCTTAAAGAAAACCCAGTGTATCCATTTGCTAGGCCTGCCACAACGAAGGGCCACAGACTGGTGGCTTCAACAGTAGAAATTTATTTTTTGATATTTCTGAAGACAGAGATCATGCTGTGGGCAGGGTTGGCTCCTTCTGAGGCCTCTCTCCTTGGCTTGTGGATGCCCACCCCTTCTCCCTGTCTGTGTCCAAATTTCCTCTTCTTATGAGGACATCGGTCATACTGGTTGAGGGACCACCCTAATGAGCTCATTTTAACTTAATTATCTCTTTGAAGACTTTATCTCCAAATACAGGCACATTCTGAGGTACTAGGGGTTAGGGCCTCAACATACAAATTTGGGGGAGCACACAATTCAGTTCTCTAGGCTTCAGAGTTAACAACAAAATATATATTAAAATTAATTCATGCACCACATGCCCACGCTAAATAAATGAGCATCAGCCCACAAAGAATATTCCAGAAGGCTGCCCAGATATGAAAGCTAATTGACAGCATATAAAGAAAGGAACTAGAGAGCCTTGCAGGAGTGCTTTCAGTCTTTTGGCAAGTGGACAGGCTTAGTCTAGCTTCAAATTGGCACCGCAAACCTGCGTTCTACACCAAGGCACGTATTAAAAGATGATTGACTGTTCAAGACATTATATTGAAGAGTGACTTGGCCCTGAGGTGAACAAGTTCTGGACCAGTTGTGTCAGTAACACCTGCTGCTATTGTTGAAAAAATATAGTGAGATCCTTACAAAGGAAGCCCTGAAGTGGTTTCAGTATTTTAGAACTGAAGTGGGGGTGAAGTGCTGGGTTAATGTACCAGAATGTGGAGACCCTGTTTCTGCCTATCTACCGCCCCAATCAAACCTTCAGGATTTGAAGGAAATTGTGGATTTTCAACACTTTTTCTTTTTACTTAAAGAGACACTCTTGGTCTTTTAAAATCTTATTTCTTAAAGTGTGACCCTTTCCAGCAAAATCAGAATCATTTGGGGTCCTATTATTAGCAGACAGTGTGGCTCTCCAAGCCCGTTGAATGCGATTCCCTGGGATGGGACTCAGTCATCTGCTTTTGCAACAAGCTCTCCCAGTGATTCTTATGTGAAAACTTGAAGAACATTGTTTTTAGAAGTTGACCAGGATCTCATATCCAAAATAATTACTTTGGCAGATAGATGGGGAAAAAAATACTCTTAAAATAGCAGGAAGAGAAATATTAACAACAACCACAGTTTTGCTTTGAATATGCTCGTACATGGGACATACGTTAACCCGATGTCATTACAAATCCTCTTATTAAAGTCCGTCACGTGGCTAAGGGCTCTCTTATAAGCTGAACAGCATAGGTAAGAGTGGGAGTTGTCTTTCAGGTAAGGTGCTCCTGGCCAAGATTCTAAAAAGAGCTGAAGGTCGTACCTGGCAAGCAGCCAAACAGATCCTGAAGGGCAGCCTCCAGGGCAGCTGCTGAATCAGTTTGCCAGACTTCCAGAGATTCAGCCAATATGGAGACAATGAGCCCGAATGGATGTGTACACTTTATTGCACGTGGCACAGCAGACAGCGTGAACTTCATGTTCAATGGCTCCTCTTACCCCCAAGTTCCACAGTAGCGATGAAGAGGCAGCTTGAGCAGACACTGCCATCCTGGCGGGTTTGTGTCATGGTAAGGAACCCTAAGCTTAGAAAAACCCCAATCCATTGAAGGAGTTTCTTGTAAACCTGTCCATCCACTGCTACAGAGAGAGGCATTACTTTTATTGTCCTGATCGGGAAACAAATCTGCCTTCTGACTAAGACGGAGATATGATCTTTATCACCCTGGACTATCTCCAAGGAAGGAGCAAAATGAGCTTTATTGTCCCAGAGAATAAGCAAATCTACTCCCTGCCTGGGGCTGCTTTGTGAGTATCCTTGAAGAAGGCTGTCAATGTTCTTTACTCAGAAGGCTTCCAGAAATGCCAGAATTATCTCTCAACACTACCTTTTAATATGCTCTGCTTTGATGACTCAGAAGTTAGCCTGGGTGTTGGGAGAACTCGACCTTGTCTTCTTCCACTGACTTCAGAGGGTAAATGTGTCTATTTAGTACTTCGTATAATCATGAACTCAGGCTTCAACACTTTTTAGTGATGCATCCCGTATCTCAAGCAGAATCTTGCACAGAGCCTCAATATCTAAAACAGATCAAAGCAGAACTAGCTTCTCAGAGGAGGTGAGGTGGCACTGTCAGGAGCTGGGACTTCCCCTCAGCTCCCTTCCCTTCACCTCCCTGAGCTAGATTCTGGCCCAGCTTAGCTTCCGAGCATCCCAAAAACCTCATACTCTTCCAAACACAGTTGAAAACCATCACTGTACTGAAAGAGTGATGGATGTTTTAAAATTACTGGCCCTCTCAGTAGGTTGGTAGGTTATCAGTCAACGAGAGAAGGGGTTACACAGGTATGAATAAATAAGAAACAGTTCTTCCTGGTGTCCGTGGAGACAGGGGAAACCTGGCAGTTTTAATTAGTCACTAAGTCTGAAGGCAAGTGGTTTAGTTTCTATTAACAGGAAATATGTCCAAGGGTGGCCTCAAAGGACAGTAGTCATCTTTGTACCCATTTACTTATTCACGCATTCATTTTATTCAGCAAGAATATTGATATTGATAACATACTAAATACCAGACATATTGTTAGTATACAAAAGTGAATAAGACATGATCACAATTAAAGGAGGGGTAAATAGAGTGAGTATTCCATAAGTAAAAATTCTATCATTTTTATAATTACGAAAATTACATAGATGCGCCATAAGAGGATGTGTCTATGATGTTTTCTGCTAGTTGACTTTTTCTGCCTGAGATGGTCACCAGCTGTGTGTACAACAAACTTCTGTGTTGGGAAGGTAGAAAGGCTCGAGGGACTAAATTTTTTTAATCTGTTGGCTTTGAAGGCCTTAAATCTATATAAATTCTAAATACTCTTAGAATCCTTAAATTTTGTGATCAGCTAACCAAACCGTGCATCAGGAAGGCTTTTCCATGTTAATAATATCCAGCTGTTTCTTTAACAGGATATACTCATAATCACAGATAACCTAAGACGAGAACAATTTCTCCTTAGGGAAGGGTCTAGAAGCTTGATATTGATAATAGGCACCTTTTATCAAAAATGATGATAATATCCACTAAATGCTCTAGATTATTATGTCATTTAGTTTAATTCTCATTACTACTTTACGAGTTAAGTACTATCCTACTTTTGCAGGGGAAAAAAGGGAGAGTCAGGGCTGCTGCTGGTAATCGCCCAACGTGAGACAGGAAGCGGGAGGGAGAGTAGAGGTCTGTCCACTCCCATTCTTGGTCCCCCGAAGCTCTGCTCCACGGGGATGAGCAGGAAGCCATGGCCAGCACCCCTCTACCCGGCCATTCTTTAGCTTTCCCCATAAAGGGAAATTCGTGACTATTCAGCTTCTCTGACCAATAAGCTCCCTACATCGTTCTTTTCTCAATAATGTCTGAGGAAACATGAGAATGTATGTGATTTGGGGTATGAATTTCCCTTCTTATTATTCAAAAAGACTCTTCTGTAATAAAGAAAGCAAATAAATTGGGAGAAGAAATTCAAAGAGTATTAAATCTTGACAAAACTTTGAACACCTGAAATAATTTTTATCGTTACGTTGATGATGGAAACTTTTAAAGGAGTAACTTGAAAATGAATTCTCTTTCAATTTTGAACTGAAAGAAGATAGCAAATAAATGTAGCTGACACCAGAGGGGGTAAAATTATATTTAATTTTTTGCTAAGAATCATTAAAATAACATTGATACACTACTAAACAAAAACACATATCTTTGGATCATGTTTTAAATATAACAAATTCAGGAATGAAAATGCATTGTAAAATCAATTCATAGAATAGTTTAACCAACCTAAATGAATACTCTTGCTCTACAAAATTAATTTTTCATGTAACGTACTCAATAATTACATTCTGCTAAGGATATGACTTTTATTTGCCATATTTATACAATATAAGGTTCTGCTATGTCTAAACAGCCAGCAATAAGATTTCTCTTTAACTCAAAATGAATTGTCTATATTTCACTTTTAAAACATAAAAATAATGAAGAAAATGCCATCTGTCCTACAGTCCCTTTTGTTGTTAGACTGGCCACTGGGTCTGTCTTCAGTGAAAAACCATGAACTGTCACTTTACTCTACTGAATGCACTCTGTTACGCAGGAAAAGAAAATACTCAACACGTGCAGAAGGTCCAATCCAAAGTAAAATATTTGGCTTGAAGTCTTTACACAGCTGCCTGGGGACGCTGGTTCACTGATGCCTGAACAGAGTGTTGCCTGCCTCGCTTCCAGTTAGACAACAACCGTACCTCTTTCCCATCTGCTTTCACTGATAATCTGTGTAAGGCTGAGAGTGAATGGGCAACTGCAGGGAAGTTAAGAAGGAGGGGCAATTTCTAAAAAGAATGTGTGATCCCTACTTCCATAAGGGAATGGATCATTTCTTGGAGAGGTTGCTGGCAGACACTGAGATGAGGTATACAACCTTACAGTTTCCGGTCAAGCAAAAGATATTGGAAAGAAAATTCTTCTTTCCAGTCATTGAGCTTAATCTTTAACCGTACCCTAATCAGAGTTAGGAACTTCGTTGCAAGACAGAGGGGACATTCCTCATCTCTAACATTAACACTGGGGACTGAGAGTTCACCGAGACCCCGGACCTGCTAGCCCCGTTGCAGGGCTGGGCACTATGAAGTCAGCCCCCACTTCTAGCAGTTCTTACCTAAGCTGGGAGACTCTAGGTATTTTCCTCAAGATGCACCAAAGCTGATTTCTGAAAGAGGTCCAAAGGTGACCAGTAAACTGCTTCAGAATTCTCTCAACCCCTCCACTGAAACAATGAATTTGAGGGCTGTTTCCTCTTTTTCACCCAAATCCAAGCCAATTATTATCATAAATCTGAATGGGCAGAAGACCTAGAAGAAAAGTTAGAGAGACTTTTAACTCATCACAAATGATCAAGAACTTCCTGGGGCACGTCACAGGAATGCCTTCCTGAGGGCAGTAGAGATGTTCCTGATAAACTGCCTACAAAGGGAATTTCTGCAAGTGTCATGTGCAAGCATAGACTCACAGTATAAATTCACATATGTTTTATTGCCATTCTATTTCAACCCCAAATTAGCGTCTAATGATATAGCATCATTTTCACTACTTTTTCCTCCTTCCACATTCTGCCCCACCTTCTCTCCCCTAACCAAATATGTTAAAACTTCCTAGAATATCTATTAAGTAAATATGGTCATGGGCATAACATCCCTGCATTGAGTATAGAAGCTAATAAGTTCAAAGTGATCTCAATAAATGTGTTGCCAGCCAGTCCCTCCTTCCAAGCAGCTGTTATATGAGCTTATGCTACATTGAATTTATTAGCCTAGGACAAGTTAATTGCATAGTTTCCACAAAATAGAACATGCTGTTCATAGTAACTACATGCTAACTCCTTGGACAACGTCAGGAATTATACACTGGTTTGCATCCCCAACAATTGTGTGATTAACTGATGTTACACGTTTAAAGCTGGGAGTGAGCTCAGCACCACAGCAGACAGAGTTCTGACAGCGCCCGTGCATAACAGGACATTTTACTCTCGTGCCCGAGAACTCCATTTCTCTGTCAATGCTGGTGAGTTTGCACACGGCCCCACTGAGGCAGGAGGGGTGCTGCTGCCACCACAGCCTTGACATTTAAGGCAGCCACACAGAGGCAGCAAACCTTTTCCAGGCACAGAACAGCATGTACTCGTAGAAGACAATATCAATGGTTGCCCAAGTAAATACACATCTATAAAAAGTTCGGTAAACACACAGGTGTAATGGCTTGAGTTTTATGTCTAAATACAACTTTAAAATCACTCTTCGGACGGAGTACTTCTGAGAAATGATTGCACTTTTAAAGCTGTTTGAAGGTATGTGGACCTCAGGATTCTGTCCCATGAAGCCAAGAAAGAAGTGTCATTTTTGCCTGAAGTGCTGATTTGGCTTTGAACGTCACATTTTACAGAATATTCTGCTTTGGGATATGTTTATAGAAGTGAACACACTCGGCGATCTTAATTACAGTTCTCTAAAGTCTTAAAGTCTCCTCTTTCCTCTCCCCAACCCCTTCAGGTTTGATGAGAAAATTAGCGTATTTTTTCATCACTTTATTTTTCCCTGAATATCTGCTTTGGTTAGTTGCTTCAAGAGAAATGACTCCTAGGAGAGTGAAGTCACAAAGACTCCCTATGGGTTTAAAATAGAAAGTGTTTTGATTATAAAACTAAGAGGAAGTAAGGAAAATGCAAAAGTCTAGAAGCAATGATTTTACAGAGCATAGATTTCTTACCCAAGTTTCACAAAATGCAATCTGCAGTCTGACTCAGCTTGCAGGTTACAAAGCCCTTCTTTCCATCTCTTTTCCCCAGCCCTTCAGGAGGGATGGGAGAAACCTTCCTTAGATTTCAACCCTGATAGTTGGGGTTGGCACCTCTGTAGGACTCTCCAGGTTTTCAGTCTAATAACTTGGTTTCTGGTATTAATCCAGGTGTGAAAACGTTCAAGCCATCCGCCACGACAGAGGCCTTGTGGACATTAGATCTCAGGTCTCCCTCTGACCTGCAGCGGGAGCCTCCTCCGTTGACCTTTCCTGGATGATGACAGGGGCCCTCAGCCACCTCTTCCTGCCCTCTATTTCTTGTAAAGCAAAATCGTGAGCCTGCTGGCCTGCCAAGCCTGAGGTCTGTGAGTGATCACGCTTTCTGATTCAGTATCAGTTCCTGATGATTCATTCTCAAGGGGCCCCTGGGAATGATTTCTGAAGTTCTATAAACTACGGCTTTATAAAACCAACATTGCTTTTCAGAGACAGATGTAATTGCCAACAATAGAAAAGGTGAGTCATTACATCTCAGGCTCCCTTGGAGCAAGGAGAGAGAAAGAATCATCCCTATGGTTCCCTGGATCCCTATATTTACCCCAAAGCAGCAGCCTTTAGCAATTTATCATCACAAGTCCCATATATTCACTAAGTCTCCATGTAAAATATGCAGAGTAAGCGGAATATATATATGTTCAGAATATATATATATGTATGTACACATATATATATGAAAGCAAGGGGAGAGTAAAAGAATCAAAGAAATGAAGAGAAATTGTGGAACACATCAAGAACATATGTTTCTATGGCTCAACTTTCTGATTTTAATTACAGATCTACGTTTGAAGTTATTTGAGAATTGGCATTCCACCAAGTACTGAAAGGCCCATTGTCCAATTTCTAAAGAGAAGCAGCATTTGAGGATTTTGAATCATTCTGCTCTGCTTCTAAAGAAAAGGTGTGTCATAGGCAAAAACTTTTACCTTGCTTTATCCGTTTTACATTTTATGGAATCTGATAAGTTTATTTCATTTAGAGTCTGGTAACAAACACTTGACATTCCACTAAACTAGATAATATCAGTAGAAGAATGTTCTGAAACAAAATGCTTACTGGGAAAACGTTTACTACTGGTTTCAACGTCAATAACATTGAAATATATTTATAAGTTTTCATGTCTCGTTTTAGTAAATATTAAAATATGCATTTTAAGCTTTTGAGGGTGAGGGGAGAGTTTTTATTGTCTGTAACCTTTGGAATAACAAAATTAACTCATTGTCTACTAGTTATACCGCACTGTACTAGACACCCAGTGAGTTACATTGATTTTTCACTTACTAAAATCTCTATAAAGAGCAATTATGGGTATAGCTTATGTTTATTGAGCACTTACAAATGCCAGGCTTTGCATTAAGGATTTACATGGATTATATCATTGAATCTTCATAGTAACCCAGAAAAGTACTATTTTATCCACATTTTCTAGAGAGGAAATGAGGCTCGGAGAAGCTGAGCAACTCTCCCAGCTTCTCACGGTTAGGAAGGAGCAGAGCAGAGACTCTTCTGCCCTCAGCCTCTGCACTAACAATTCTGCTGTAGATCTGCTCGCTTTTCTCAAAGGTACCTTAGTCTAGTGAGAGGATTAGCACAAGGATCAAAGGGAAAATTGAATAAATACTGCATAAGCCTGAAAACATGTATGTAAATTATTAAAGCAGTAAAGTAAAGGATTGCATGCATGTTTGCTAAGTGGGAAACTCACAGATGATGTCTTGTGCCTCCTCTTGTATTAATTTTTATGTCTATTTAACCCATATTGTCACTGAGCGTTTTGAATGTACGTGAATGCTTTCCTTTGCTGGACTCTGACCTTACCAATGCAGGCTGGGTTTTCTATTCTAGGAATCTGCTTTAGCCGCTAGTACAATAGCACATACATAGTCAGTGCTTTATAAATATTTGTGGAGTGAATGAATGAAGGAATTACAGGCAGTAAGACAATGTTGCATATGGCTGTGTGGAGTAGCCCTAGCGAGGGAGTGGCAATAGCTTAGGGGAGATAGCAAAGGCCTGGATAAGGCAGATGAGAAAGAAGAGACAGAGGCAGGAAATGGGTAATAAAGTGAGCCACATTTATGGAGTTCTAGCTATTCCAAGGGCTCCAGAGGTGGTAAACCATTTACTCTTTACAACAACAACCCTATGAGGTAGGCACTGTTATTATCCCCACTTTATAGTTAAAACACAGAGATAAATAATTTAACACTGCCCAGGCAGGAAGTGGCTGTGTCAAGAGCTCCTGCAGTTTTGCTCTGCCCTTGCCTGTAGAGAGGGTTCAAGGGCACTTTGAGCATCTACGTGGATGTTAAGAGTGAAAGAGAACAATGATTCAAAGGTCACAACAAAAATTCGTGATTGGAATGTAAGAAAGTTATAGCATTGCCTAACACTGGGAGAGAGTTGAAAAGGGAAAAGTACACAGGGAAGTTGAACAGTTGTTCCCTTTTTTTCCACATTTAGGTTAAGTGGGCTTCAGGACATTCCCTGGAAGCCATCTTAGGAAAGAAGGACTACAGAAGACCGACCTGGGGGGAGCAGAGGGGAATTTAATAAAATTAAAAAGAAGAAGAACAACAGACCTTTGTATAGCCCTTTATATTTTGTGGGAATTATGTTTACTGAGATAATTAACATACATTCTAGATTCAATGACTGTATAGTAACCCTCTTCCCATATACAAAGTCATTTGACAAATTATTTCGTTGTTCTTCACAGTTCTATAAAGTTGTTATGTTTCCTAATTTGGAGAAGAAAAAGCTAAGACTCAGAGGTTCAGGGACTCGCCAGTGGTCTCTCCCCCGTTTCGATGCACAAGCAGCTCGAACCCTGACGGGCTCCTTCTTGTCAGGTAGGTTTCAATTTCAAGGAAATCCAATTGGAGCAGCCTTCCCTACCTGACAGCCCCAACTAAGTCAGCCCACCCATCACTCTTCATCTCATTCGCTAGTGGCTTTGGGAACTCATCTCAGCCCCCTTGGCTTATCTCTACAATTTGTTTACTGTCTCTTTGCTCCCGCTGGAAGCTAGGCTCTATGAAAGCAGGGGCTGGCGTGGGTCTGGTTTTCTGATCTTTACCTACACAACGTCCACCAAGTAGTAGGCACTTAATCATGGATTGTTGCAGAAATGAACGAAACCCCAATCCCCAAGAGCTGTAGTCTCATCAATGACAGGGGACATGTTGGCGGAAAAAATGCAGGACGGGGGGGCGATGTATTCCCATGGTTCTTCCCCCTCCCGCTGTTCTGGCTCTGAGATAACTACTAATTTACAAGAGTGAATGCGGGCAGGGAATGAAAGAAAACAAGAACTAATTGGGGAACTTTACGGGAAACTCCCCCAGTGTAAAGTGGGTTTGGATTGAGTAACACTGGGAAGATTGTAGGGTAGCTGAGATGTAGAAAGCCAGGGAGAGAGCAGCAGTGAAGCAAGAGGTCATCTGGTACCTACCGGAGTTTACACTGAGTTCACATTAATACATTTATTAATCTATTATCAGCTCCTACCTAAAACACGTGCTTTAACACAAAAATCACATCACATATAACATCTTTAGAGTTTCTTTCCCACATCCTATGTTCTTTAGGGATTACAAAAAAAAAAAAAGCGTAAAAGTCAAGCAAATCTGCTTTGTGCACACATTGTTTCTGGGATTTTTCATTCCACGTCCAAAGGTAAATTGGTCTGGTTTGCATGCTTACTCAGCGAGCTGTCCATGCCCTGTGTAGGAGCCACAGTGCACAGAATTTCCTTTAACCGTTTGAATCACAATCACTTTCACATTGACGTTTGGAATTGTGTGACCTCCCATTGGAAGAGAGCCTTAGGAATTTGCAGAAAAGCCAGACAGAGAGCAGAAGAAAGTAGAGCGCGGTCAGTGGGTTCTGTGCCAGCTCTCCCAGTTCTGCCACTGAGCAGCTGTGCCACCTCAGACAAGAAACACTATGCTGGAGGCTGTAAAATGGGGAGAAGAGTAATCCCTGATTTGTAGAGTTGTGAGATAAATAAACTACGTCTGGCAAATAGTAACAGCTCAAAGTTTAGCTATCTTACCGTATACCATTAGATTCCTGAAAAGCTGTTCAGCTGCTGTGAGTATGGCTTTAAGGGCCTTTCACTCCCTCCTAGTTCCTTACAGCGGAGTTTTGAGTCATAGAGAGACAACCTTCCCTTTTCATGACATTGCAGCAGAAGACATTTCTCTCCTGCTTCAGGTGCATCAAAGATCTTCATGAGGCAGCTGGAACTTGCAGTGGAGCGAATCCTCCAGGCATGGGTTCCTCTCCCTACCCGACCTGTGGGACATCTGCTCGTGTCTTTTATGTTGTTGAAAGGCTTCCACTGCTGGGACACCTTTTGGCTCTGTGCCACCTGACCAATCTAGCCCACTTTTCACGGCGTCCAAGGGGGGTTGGGGAGAATGGAGGGTGGTATTTGGAATTAGCAGCAAGGAGGAACCTGGTCACGTCCATGTGTCCAATTTTCATTAAGTCAAGGGGGTGGACACCAGATGTCAGAGACTCAGGCAACCAGATGTCCAAGTTCCTGGCCTTCCAAGGTCCTTATTTACAAATCCAGGTAAGGATGATTTAAGCTTCCGTATAAGTATAATTTTACACTTTTGTGAGGGTGCCCTTCTTCAAGTTCTTGGGCATCTATCTCTGAGGAAGGCATACTCCTCAAATTCATGCTGCTGCACTGGTTGTCACTCATCCCCTTGGACAGCCATTCTGCTCCAGACCACTGCAGATCACTTTAAGAAACCAGTATTTCCTACCCAGATTTTCCCCATGTGTGTTAACAGAGGCGCCTGCCTAAACTCGCAAAGCACCCCTAAAACCAAGCTATGTATAGCATTGAACAAAACTTCCTAAAGACTTGAGGACAGAAAGAGGAATTATAATGAGAAAAGGAGAGTGTTAATCCTATAAATCGGCCATCTCTGATCCAAAGGAGGCAGTGGCATGGCTAAAGAAGTGGACAGCCTGGGTGAAAGGTGAGCCGTGATGGGTATTGAAACTCTCTGGGTTTCAGAGGGTACCCAGCACACAAAAATATCTTGGAAACTAACTGAGTCACCGTTAAGCAGTATACCTAGTAAGCATCCAATCACTGTTTCCTGTTAGAATTATCATAACCATTCTCGTCACTGCTCTCCAGTACCTAGCCTGCCCTCCCACTCTAGGGATTAACCCACCTCCTGGGATTTCATTGTCATTGCTCTTCCCCCAAGTACACATCTCCAATTTTGTCTGGGACTTAGAGATTGGAGAAAAATGGTTTTTGCCCCGTAATAAACTAATCGGCCCTCTGCCCAAAACAAAAACTTCATTGTTTAATGTAGATCAGTTAAGTTCTTTATGAATTGTATCCCTCAATAACGGAATAGGATTTTTATTTTGCTCTGCAAACCACAAGTTCCAATAAAGTATTTTTTCCTAAAAAGAGGTATCATCTTTGTGGGCAAAAAAGTAGATAGACAGTAAAATAAATCGGCAAAAAAATGCATAGTTACTGATTAAGAAGAATGCGATGGGCAGTTTTTTGGAGTCAAAAATAAGCAGGGGTGGCTGGCCCAGTGGTGTAGTGGTTGAGTTCACATGCTCTGCTTTGGCAGTCCAGGGTTCATGGGTTCAGATCCTGGGCATGGAGCTACACACTGCTCATCAAGCCATGCCATGGCAGCGTCCCACATACAAAATAGAGGAAGATTGGCACAGATGTTAGCTCAGGGACAATCTTCCTCAGGCAAAATGAGGAAGATTGGCAACAGATGTTACCTCATGGCTAATCTTCCTCACCAAAAAAAATAAATATATAGATAACAATCATAAAAATCAGGGGGACCTACTTCAGATTATTTGGTTAGGAAAGGCCTCTTTGAAGAGATGGCATTTAAAGAGAGACCTAAGGAATGAGAAGAAACCAGCTGGGCAAAGAGTTGAAAAAGTATTGCTCCCTGGAGAACAACATTCTCCCTTTCTTCCCTCCAATTTTGTGTTTTGATAGTTAGCACAGGTACTTTTATGTAGGGAACCTCAATTTCCCTAGAACCTGAGATGAGTAACAGTTGGTTTTAACCCATCGTGGTAATGCTAATCACCTTCAGTGATTGGTGGGTGTGAGACTATGTTCGGGCAAATGAGGCCATAAGCAGATATATGATAGAAAGCTTCTGTGAGAACTTTGTTTCTTTTTAAAAGGAGAAAATTAGAGAGGAGAGCTCCCTCTCACTACCCTTTCCCTCTTCTTGCCTTCAGTGTAGAAGTGACGCATGGAGCTGTGGTAAGTATTTTGAGACTGTGAAGCAACAAGCAAATATGCTATATACGGCTGAACAGAAAAATACAAACAAGATACATCCTTGGTGAACTTATTGAGTCCTTAGACAGCCCTGAGATCTGCTGCCAGACTTCATCCAATGTGAGAAAAATAAAGCACTATTCATTTAAGTAATTGTTAAATTTTTCTATTATTTGCAAAGAGGTGGCATGATCATATTTTTAAGAAGATCGTTCTTAAGACGAATCCTGCTGTTTGGGGATCTTTTAAGAAGACCCTAGTGTTACAGAGTCATGCAGAGAACTAGATCACTAACTAAACATTACTGTAAATTTTCTGTGATGACTACAGTTTGGGTCACAAATTCAGAATCACGCAGACTTACCAAACGCAAAGGGAGACGTCACCTTAAGATGAGAGGGACGACCTCAGAACCCTGTCTCCTTAGATGGAGATATCAGGTGAAGAAGTGTTGGCTCTTCTGAGAAAAAGCAGCCACATCTAGCTGTCATTGTCACCTCAGACTCCACTCAGTCTTTTCTGCATGTCAACTGCTTACCTGTTAGGGCAATAATTCTCAGTCCTTGTGTAATAAAAGGGACGATATTTGATATTCTATGAGTCATTCTATTCTATTTTACATAATTTCTGTGAGAATGAAATTCAGACATGGGATACAAATGAGCCTTCATTTCTAGTGCCAAAAATGCATTAAAAAAACAAAGGTAATATCAGATATTAAGCCTATGAATAAAAAGGATTATACGTGAGGACCCTTCAGGGTAATGACACAGATGGAATGTGACAAGGAATCAGACCTTCATTTTTTTTTTTAATATGAGATACCAAGACGTTCTTCCCACACAGAAGTCATCAATGTTGTTGAAACTTCAAAGGGAACAACAGATAAATCTCGAACTTCAGATCCTATTAAATCCCATCTGACTAAATTCACTATACAGTTCTCACTTTGGGGAGGATTTTTTGAGTTGAATCAAGTTCGACAGCCCTGAATCCTTTTTTTTTCTTTTTTGAGGAAGATTGGCCCTAAGCTAACATCTATTGCCAATCTTCCTCTTTTTTTTTTGCTTGAGGAACACTGTCACTGAGCTAACAACTGTACCAATGTTCCTCCACTTTATGTGGGATGCCACCATAGTGTGGCTTGATGACTGGTGCTTGGTCCGTGCCGGGATCCAAACCCACAAACCCAGGGCCACCAAAGTGGAGCTTGTGAACCCAACCACTAGACCACCAGGCCGGCCCCAATAGCCCAGAGATTTTACACCTCTGTACTTAATAATACAGACCTAGTCAGAAAATTTCTGTGGGATTTAAATAATGAGGAACGAGTATTAATGCTAGAATAAGACAATGCTCTAAGCTCTCAGTGGTAATCAATGAATTAATCAATCAGTCATCAGATTTTTTTAAACCTATTGTCATCTATGTCATACTTTTGCCATGAGATAATTATCAAAAATACATTTCCTGATTTTTTCAATATTACTTATTTTTTTCCAGTCTGTTTTTTCTCTAAAAAATTGTATTTATCATTAATAAATATTTTCTGCAGGTTTTTAAAAATTTGTTGTTCAAATGATTAAACAGTTTTTCTGGCTACCACTTCTAGCAATAAAGTCAACTCTCCTTTAACCTTCCTAATTGGTGAGGTACACCTTAAGAATGAGTCAGGGTTCTATAGATGCAAACAACAGTAATAGGCTCTAGTTAATTTATGCAAAGGAAACTTACTGAAAGATATCAGACCTCATTATCTGCAGTATGGCTGGAGAACCAGACTCAGAAGGTACAGAGCCAAGGTATCCCCAGTGGTCCAGGATCGAGGAACAACAGAAAGTGTCATGGTAGCAAAAATCCATGACCTCACCCCTGGATTAGAGGAATTCCTACCATTTTCTTTGTCTTTAATCTTCTACCTAAGATTAAAATTCCAGGGAATAAGTTTCTGATTGACCTAGTTTTAATCATATACTGAAACTTCGGTTAAGAAAGTGTAGGGGCCCTGAAGCACAAGTCCACTAGGCTGAACTCAAAATAATAATAATGATAATAACAATAACAATAATAACAACAACAACAATAATAATAATACAATTATAATTCCTCTAAAAGAAATGTGTGTTGTTAAGAAGGGGAAATGAATGCTAAACAGCCACACATTACAGGTGCCCAACACACCATCCTTAACCATTTTTTGTAAGTTACCTTATCCATTTTCAACTCATGGTTAAATGAAAATAATTTTTTACAGCTATTCTGAAAAGCCAGGGAGCTCCCTACCATTTGCTTGATAACCTCAGTCACTGAAATACAAAAAGGTCTAAGTGGATTTTATCCAAGCTGGAGTTCAGAGTGATGGAAAGCTCTAAGGGGTCCACGACATAGTCAGTCCATTAACGGAGTTTTCTCCCCATTGCTGAGTGGCAACATAATCAGCTGATTTGATGAGAAAGTGGCTTATCACACATTCTGTTGAGCCATAGTGAAAGCTATGAATAATGTCACCTAACATGATAAGATCAGCTGTGCTTCATTTCTCTTCCACACCACCAACTGGCCAGTCATCCCCACAGACATGGCCTTCCTTCTCTTCTCTGTTGTCCTATATTATCCAGAATGCCCACCTCATCCCACATTTTGACTCTCCCTGTTGCTTCCTTGTTCCTGCTGGTAACTTGCTTAGTCCACCTTATCAATATCTCCCCACTCCCTCTCTACCAAGCATCACAAAGAGAGGCCAATGAATGATGTTACCGTGCTTTACCCTATCCTCTTTAGTGAGGAAATTCTGCCATTGTTTACTTTTAATGGGACACAGAGTGTCTTGGAAGTTCTCAGAAAGGAAATGTCCCAAAAGCTAAACTAAAGAGAACAGTTACCATTTGCTGAACAACTTTAGACTCATCAGAGAGCAGAGTGGAAGAAATACTTTAGAAGGTACTTACATTCTTTGCTTAGGTTTTTGATGGAATTGACAGTACTGAGAAATGGTCAAATTCAATCTGTTGAGTAGTTTTAAGAAAAAAATAAAAATTTCGATTACATATTGTTTTTTCCCAGGGTAAGGAGAATGAGGTAGCTTCTTGTTTTGTTGATGAGACAATTTTCTCACCAGCCTGCTCATAGACAGCTTTCTATCTCTGATTACGAGCCCAGTTATTTTATAAATGGTTAAGTTAGAGATATTTTCAGAGAAGGAGTATTCCTTGCAAACTATCAGAAATTATTTGGACAAGTGTCTCTTCATTTCCTGTCTCAAATAATGGAAACAGTCCTAAGAATAGTTTAAGCCATCACTAGACATATATCGTTGCTTGGACAGAACATTCATAATTTGGTCTGGGAGTTGAATTGCTCACAAATATTTCACTGAACTCTTCAGAGAGGAGGTTTATCCCCAAAACTTAGGCAACAGTTTGTGTCACATTATCTTGTTGGTATCCCTGCAACTCTAAGGAAACAGGAGTGAGGGACCAGAAGAGTGAGGAAAGGGAGGTGGGAGAGCAACACAAGGACGCCTTACCAAGACAGTCTTCCCGTTTTGCCTGTATCAGGCCTCAGACAAAGCAGCCAAGTCATTCCCGCCTGCCCCAGAGTCCCTATGTATCCGTACTTCAGAACACTTTTTTTTCTCTCGGTGCTATGTCAATGACCCTTGGTACTACTCATAACACTGCCTACAGTGAGAATTTCCTTTCAAGACTGTCCTTTCATCCTTGAGTGGGGCTGTAATGTGGTGGCAATCCATTTTCCACTAGCATTAAGGTATTGTGAGAATTCATGTGTAAACTGGGCCTAAGTTGTCTCTTCTTCCATCACTTGATCATAGGGGACCACCCACTTTCTCTCTCCCAGCCCCGATGAGGCTCTAGATGTGACTGGAGGGAGGGCCATTGGTGCAACACCGACAGCTGACATGAGAGTTTTGAGATACATGTAGTTTATTCATGCCTTCTGGATTTGTTCAGGCTGGATCTCAATGCTTTATTTTCATCGTAAGTCTGCTGATGCACCCGCCCAAACGTATCCCTCATTGCATCGGATAATACCCTGCTGGGCAGTTCTAGTTGTGTAGTCACCTGATGTTCCCTGATCCGGCACCGTTTCTACTAGAATTTAATAAAATACCCAAAGCCAATTTTGATATGAGACCATTCTTGTCATTCCCCAATTCCTGGACCTCCTAAGTTGTGTTAGCTCTGTCCATTTCAAAGCCTGGTTCTCCAGCTTTTCTGCCAAACAATGAATACTTGAATCCCTCCAGCAAATTCCTTTTATTTAAGTTAAGCAGAGCCTGCTTTTGTTTCTTGTGACCAAAGAACTCTGATGCATAAAAATGGTGTACTAGTCAGACAAGTTAGATAATTACTTCCTCCATTCATGCAAACTGAATTATGTGTTTTTGCATAACATGTTATCATCATGGCATTATTTACTGATCTACTAGAGAAAAACATGAGAAACTGTTTTAGTTTCCATTGTGCCCAAGAGACAAAGAAAGTAACTTGGGTCTCTCAGCTTTACAGTAAAGCAAAGTAAAATGTCTCAACTCTATTTGAATCTAGCTTGATCCTAGACTTCCTTCTGTGGTTATTTCACATCCAATTCACACAACTGTTCAATGTTATGCATTGAACTAAGCTAAGAGTGAAACACTCCAGATATTATGCCAACTTCACATAAAAGAAAAATCAGCAGGGATTTTGCATGCTTTAATAAGACTTCTATTGTATTTTTTGTGCCTACTTAGATTCATTTAGGATGTTAAACCTGAAAAAACATCAATCCCATTCTTAGGCTCCTTTTTCCTCAAAAACAACTTCGTAGCAAGTGGTCCTCAAGACAGCCAGGTGGCTGGAGGACAGAGGCAGGAGAGAGACCTTTCACTGCAGCCCCTTTGAAGCTTTAAGATGCTGCATTATGTGAACAGATATCTCTTCAAAAAATAAAACAATAAGCTAGCAAGAAGGAAAGTAAATAATCCAATAAGCTGTGCGTGCATGTGTTAATTTATCTTCATAAGATGGAATAATAAACATCCATTAAAAATTATACTTTCAGGCAACACTAAACGATAATGTTTAGGGATGCACACTGAGTGGTAAAAATGTAAATAGAAATAAGGAAATGATTACCATAAAAGTCATCAGGGCAATAAATTTCAGCAGGGCAAGAGAAAAGCATTTCTGGGGTGGCTGAGACAGGTTGTGGCTGCAAGTGTCTACTTTATAATAGTTCATTTAGGCACTTTCCTGTATTTGTGTTACATTTAACAATATAAAATTCTTTAAGACAGCAAAATATTGTTTTTTTAAAGATTTTTTAATGGGATGGGAAAATGCTCATAAGAAAATTCAGTGGAAAAAAGGAAGATACACAATTCTGTATGCCGTATGATTCTAATTATGCACATGCATGTTGGATATTTGTAGAAATAGACATTAAAATAAATATACCAGAGCCAGCCCTGATGGCATAGTGGTTAAAGCTTGGTGTGCTCCGCTTTGGCAGTGCAGGTTCAACTCCTGGGTGCCAAACCACACCACTCGTCTGTCACTAGCCATGGTGTAGCAGCGGCTCACATAGAAGAACTAGGACTTACAACCAGAATATACAATACGTACTGCGATTTGGGGAGGGGTGAAAAAAGAGAGAAGGAGAGGAAGCTTGGCGCCAGAGGTTAGCTCAGGGCAAATCTCTCCCAGTAAAAAAAAAAAAAAAAAAGATGTTAAAAAAAACTAAAATAAACATATCAAATTTTAATTGTACCTTTCAGTTTTTTATTATGTTATATCACTGCCACCGTTTCTCAAACGTACAATCTAATAGTCTGTAAGATAAAAGTTTTATTGCAAAGGATGAGGTGATACACCTAACTCGTAGAGTAAATATTAACCCTTAACCCTCTTCAGTTCCTAGAAACACAGGCACTTAATACGTTACGATCATGAAATTTAGAGCTAGAAGAAATCGTAAGCGATGATCTTCTCACACACCTCTATTTTACAGAAGTAGAAATCCAGCAGCAGATAGTTAACTACTTGGCCAAGGTCCAGGATCCGTGGCAGCCCTGGGACAGGGTCCAGCTCAGCGCAGGGCTCCCCTCCCTCTCACACTGACCCGTGCCTTGTAGGCAGGGAGAATGCAAAGCCTTTCACCGACTTTCCAAAACATGCGTATGTGGGAATTATAATGAAGCAATATCACTAACGAAACATAAATTTGTAAGGCGACAACAATCTAACAAAGCAAATGTTAAAAACTAATATTGGAGAGATTTGATTGTTGAATTTTCTGAAGAAAGAAAGAAAGAAACAACTACACACCCTTGAACTTCTAGGAGGCCTGCTTGAATTCACTTATCTATGGTAGTAAAGGTAGCTGTGACTGCAGTAAAGTCGCCCTTACTGCTTCCCATGCTATAAAAACGATACAATGTACGTGGCAACGGCTTTAAATCATGCTTGCTTTGACAGGCTGTTTCTGAGTTCCACCTCATCTGCACTTTAGTCCCACTTCTGTGCCATGTAGACCCAAACAATTTGAACAAACACCACATGACCTCAACCTCCCAGAGAGATGGAAAAAAATTGAAAAATAAAAGAAGAGACAGATTACTCCTCCTGAGGTCTAGGTGCTACCTAATCCATTTCTATCATTTGACTACTTTTATTTTTTAAGTTAGTTTTTTAAACACTTCTAGTTTTAATTCTTTAATATGAATATTTGAACTTTCCTTCCCACATTTTCCCCCCTGAAAGATAATTTCCAAACTCCAACCTTCACTGAGTCCCTACTATGTGCCAGACACCATCCTCAGGGTTAGGCACACAGAAATAAGTAAAACATAGCCTCTTCCCTCAAGAAGCTAGTTGTTTAGTGGAGCAGCTAGACAAATAAGCTGAGACGGCAATAAGATGCGGCTGGTGCCAGAGTAAGGAAATCAGTGGATGCTCTGCCAATGGCACTTTTTACCCCAGGAGCAGCTATCAGCTAATACTTAACACAAGTGTCTGGGTCTACATTTCTCTCCCTCTCCACAACATCTTACATGCCCAGGATGAACCCAAATGAAGCCCTACAGATCCCAATCCCAATTCATGTCAAGCTTCTATAAGCAAACAGCTTTTCTATCTGAATGTGCAAAACAAACACTAAGGACCATTTACTACACAAGTTCCTCAAACATATTTCAAAGACTAGAGTATAAAAAATACTCCTGATGTATTTCTACCTCTCCATGATGTGGTCAGAGAATTAATTCCATGAAGAAGGGGACTATGGAAGACATTGCAATTGACGAACCATCCTCCTCGCCTCCCCTTATAAACAGAATCTCAATTTTATTGGGGGCAGCAATGTGTACAGCTCATAATACTTGGTGAGATAATCATTTTCCCAGACTCCTTTGCTGTTGAGGACACCAGCATAGCACATTCCTGCCAACGAGATTTTTCTGGGAATCTGCTAGGAGGCTTCTGAGAGTTTTTGAATGTTTCTAAAAGGGACGAGAATAAGAAGAGATTCCTTTGCCACTTCTTTGTGATTTGAAAGCAGAGGAGATGTTGGGAGCTATGGCAACCATGGGACAATGAGGCAACACAAATAAAGACAAAAGCCAGCATGCTAAGAACACAGAGAAGAATGAAACCATGCCCTTGGTAACATTTTAGAGGGACTGGACTATGGACTGCCCGTCCTAAATTTCTGTTAGATAAACATTACTTGTCCCTGTGGTTTAAGCCACGTTTAAGTGCCTATTATGGTACTTGCTGCTGAAAGCATTGCTAGCGGAGATCAGTGTGTGTCCTGTTCATCTCTCCAGCCTTAGTACCAAGACCAGTGGCTGACACGTAGTAAGCGGCCAAAGAATATTTGTTGAAAGAATAAAAAGATGAGTGGATTTTAGTTCAGATACAAAGCATCAGACCTAACTTGTGAGTGGTAAAGATATTTTATTTATTTTATACTGAATTTTTATTGAGTATAATTTCTCTGAAAACAAAATGTGCCATGCATATTGTTTTGCCTTATACCGCTTTTTTCTTGCTAACCAAACCCCAGATTTCTTGACCCTTGAACACAGTATCTAAGGGAGGATAGACCCCTCTCCAGTCCCAGAAAATAAATGTTGATTAGCCCATGCCAATCATGGTGGTCTCATACCAATTGCATGATGGGGTGTCTTATGCCTGGGCATGAGAGACAATTGTGGCCAATGGGGCTAATTCTGCTGGGTACTTTGAAGAAAGGTATTTTTCACTAAGAAAAGGTGGTAAGTGGAAGGAAATGATCCTCTTCTCAGGTCTTCATATGATGTCACGACCTCCATCAGCCATCTTGCAAAACAAAGGATAAAGCTTGAGGACTAAGCCACCACACTGAGAATGGGAGCATGGAGAGATGGAAAGAACTTGCGTCCTTCATGACACGGTTTAGCCAGTCTAGGAACCAAACTATCCCCAGACTCCCGGCCATCTGATAAAGATACCATTGATAGAGAATCATTGAGAAAGGGGGATTTCACCCTTATTCAAATGGGACGTTAAAATTTTTAATAAGGAATATGCGTTAATGTATTACTTGTTTACAAGTTCATAATCAATAAAAAGAATTAATGGAAAATCTATTAAACAGTCATAGTTTTTGTTCTTTTGTCCACATCACCCAGCAACTGGTCCTGTTCTTGCTTAAAGTTTCTGAAGAACCAGACCAGTGATGCACAGCAAACAAGGAAAGTCCCTCCTGAGCTCTGACTCTCGATCTCTTCCGTGAACACTGTTCCCTCTGATTTCTCATCATGTGTTTCTTCATCTTGCTCAGGCTTTTCTGCAAGTTGTCACAGCACCGAAAATCTCTCTTCACTTCCAGGCAAACCATCGAACCTTTCGATCTTGTCATTAGCTGCTAGGCCTCCCTCCTGTGGTCGTGGCTGGTTGAGGAAGGACCTCTGTTGAATAACTGATTTATGTTATTTACTTTAATAGCATTCCTGAAAAGTATTGATAAAGGTACAGAGCTTCCTTCAAATGTTGGAAAGTTTAAGCAACAAAGCAACGTTAAGTTGTGACATTTATAAAACATGGCATTTATTGTTTGTTGATTTATTCATTCACATTTCACACATTCTCCCTTGGTGCTAAAAACAAAGAGCTAAGCAGGCATAAGAAAGATCAAAAACCCTCACACGCTAGGCAGAGGCAAGGACCTGAACAAAACAGAAGCTAAAAGAAAAGAATGACAAATTAAGCTTTATGAAATGGAAGGAGGGAAGGAAGAAAGGAAAGAAGCCCTAGCTCATAGAGTCTTCTACGATTTAGATTTTCTCTCAAGTAAGATATTAGAGAATCACAGGTTAACCTTCTAAACGCAATAATTTTCAAATAACTTAGAAGTAGTATGGTCTTGTTTATTCTAAGATGTGCTGTCATTAACTTAAAAATATGCCTTTGAAGACAAAAGCCATAAGGATGCTGTGATTTTTTCCTACAGTAAACCATTTTTCCTATTTATTTTCATTGACCCTATTGAAAACCTTGTTTTTTATTACCTTGTTTAAAATCTAAACCCTCAATAGGATAGCAAAGCATATTTTAATGAAGTTGAAACCTGTTGCAACTCTGAACAAGTCGAAGACCAAAAACAAGACTTTAACCTGTCAGCCAGGCAATTTTCTAAACCTGTCACTAAACTGTGAATCCAGCGATCCCAAAGGTCAGCAGAAGTGAAGGCATTGCACAAGTTGATACCAGTACCACGTCCTCCGCCAAGAACGCTTGGTGAAATAAAGGGTTCCATTGTTTCAATCGATCGACCTAGTGACTTAGTCAGGCCTTCGTTATACTCATTTAGTCGAAGAGACAGAATAGAGTCAAATAACTGTTTTAAGGTAGAAGCACTTCAAAGTAGTGCTTAAGGGCTCCGAAGTTTGATAGATCTGGGTTTGAATCTTAGCTCAATCAGCTGTGAGATTTTATTAAGTCCATTTAACTTCTCTATAACTCAACTTCTCCATTTGTGAGATGGGGATAGTAACAGCTCAAATGCAGCAGACTGCTAGCTGTCTCTCAGGACCCACTCTCCTCTTCTTCCTCAGCAGCAGAATCTTAATTTTTAGCTAGGCACACAAATGACTGCAAAAGAATCTCTTTTATAACTAGGCTGGTCATCTAAGTTCTGGACATATGTGGAAATGGTACGTGCTGCTTCTGGGAAGTGTCTTTAAAGAAAGGGGTGTGGCCTCCCCACTCTTCCTTCTTCCTACAGTTGGAATATGGACATGATGGCAGGAGCTCTAACAGCCTTCTGTGTTCATCAGGTAACCTTGGGAATGAAAGCTACATAAGCCGGAAGTACAAGACAGAAAGAGCTTGAGTCCGTGCCACCATGCCATACCAGTCCTGGACTGACTACTTCCGGACTTCCTCAACAGGAAAGAAAAATAAACCACTTGCCTTAAGCCATTGTTTTGGGGGTATTTAGTTCTTCTCTCTCTGTCAACACTAATCTTAATTGATAATACACCACAAAGAAAGGTTTTGAGAATTAAATGAGACCATGTGCCAGCTATATAGCAAGTGAACAACAAATGCTGCCTATTATTATTATTATTCAGAGATAATACTATGGGCTGCCAGTCCTGGTGGTCTAATGGTTAAGATTTGGCGCTCTCACCACTCCGGCCTGGCCCCGTTTTCTGGTCAGGGACCCACACTACCCATCTGTCGGTTCTCATACTGTGGTGACTGTGTGTTGCTGTGATGCTGAAAGCTGTGCCACCGGGATTTCAAACATCAGCAGGGTCACCCACGGTGGACAGGTTTCAGCAGAGCTTCCAGACTAAGACAGACCAGAAAGAAGGACCTAGCCACCCACTTCCGAAAAATTGCTCATGAAAACCCTATAAATAGCAGTGGAGCATTGGCTGGTACGTCACTGGAAAGGGAGAGGATGGAGCAAAAAGCCCAGGCAGGGTTCCACTCCGCTGGACACAGGGGCGCTAGGGGTCAGAATCCACTCCACGGCACTAACAACAACATTACAGGCCAAATATTCAGAAGAACAAAATACATCTAGCAAAGCTTACCTTTTAGACCAGTGGCATTAAGGAATTATAAAGACATCTATCAAAGGATAAACTCTCTCCTGGGAAGCAACTTGCGATGTTATTAGAATAAATTACCTGCAATAAAGAAAAGAGGTCAAACAGACCTGCAATAACTCCTAATCCCCATGGTAACCACATAGTTTCTTACATCAAGTGTTACCCAATGTTCTTGGTCTGAAGGACCCTGAATTTTAAGGAGAAATTTAAAGTGGAAACTAAAAGCATGTCCATGTAGTACCCCGGAAAGCAGACCCTTCGAATGGCGATGGATGTGCTGCCCGATAACCTCAAATAGCAACAGGAGCACTATGCAAAGAAGCGGCAATTTTGGAAACAGAAATAAACTCCAAAAGCTCAAAAGAAGGACCATTACTGAAAAAAATATAGATACATTATAATAAATTAAAAATAATAAATATATATATATGTTTCTGCATCAGAAATTGTCAAGAATCATTTGAAATTACATAAGGTGTATCATAGATATTGACGGAAAATTTGAAAATTCAGGGGCAGCCTCGCTCTACGCTAATCATAGACTAGGTCCAAAATATCATCGTAAAAGCTTTCTATTAATGCAACCAGTAGTCTTTCAAAGATTCTGTTGACACGATGTTCATCTCTTTTCCATTACTCTTCTGCTGCCAGAACACATCTTAGATCGCTATTTTGCTTTCTCTAATAATTATAATACCAATTCTGTTGGTTTTACTTACTTTTCTAGTTACCTGTACCTAAACTCACAGCCTAGGTATCTTCAGACCCTGGCAGAAAAGGCAGGAATACATTTTATAATTGCTAAGTATAAAATTAGCATTTTAGGCATCCCCATGGCAAAGAAAGAACTAGCGATGGAGTCCACCAGTGGTAGAGGACAATGGCCATACTCCACCTCACCAGGATTCATACGTTTTTGGGATTGAGGCAAGAAAAAAAGGGAGATGTAGGTACTAGAATCAAAATTTTACAAGTAAATAAATGTAACGCTCAGAGGTGTTAACTTGACAAAGGTCACACAGCTTGTAGGCAGCCCAACCAGGATTCGATTCTAGATCGCTCCAACTCTATAGCTAGGGCTCCTTCCAGCGAGCCATTCAGCCTCCACCATGTGCTAACAACAGAGAGCAGGAAAGCAGGGCTTTGCCCTTAATGCTTGCAATAGTAATGCAATAATCATGAATGTGCCTGGGAAGTTGCAGAAAAGATAAAAATGGGACTCAACATTGAGAAATACTTATTAAGAGATTTCAGATGAAGGAAAAGGTACTCTTGTGGACTGATATATTTTGGGACTCAGTATCTTTCAGATTTTAGAAAGAAAATAGAAGGAAATACATGTGCCATATATTATGACACACTTCCAGCAGGATCTGGAGAGAACCCCGTTATCAAACCCATTCATATTTCTGTAGTGAAGTGTATGAATATTCACACCAAGAGGGATAAATAAAGACTATAAAAGTCATACGTCAGTTCAGCAGTTTTCATTGCTAAATGAGTTCAAGTCAGGTCAGGTTTTGAGTTTCTAAACTACTTCCTATTTTCATAGCTTTTTGGATTTCGTAATTGCAGGTAAGGGACATGGACCTGGACTATATCCTGTCTCACCAGGTGGGGGAAATGCTAATGCTAGACTGACTGACTGATTTACCAGAACTGACTTTCCACTAACAGAGTGAAGACACCATATATGCCAACTCTGTCCCATATACTTGGCACAAGCTTGTTTCCTGCTTTGTGACTCAGTTACAGTGCAATATGTGACTCAATTGAATAAAAAAGTAGGCCATGGAAATGAAATACAGGTCAGTCTACTAAAATCCAGGTAAGCTATGAAGCAATTCATGCGTGACTGTTCTAATTTAATGCTAAAACTACAGTTGACTTCCAAATTTTATACTTTACTTGCAAATAAACAATTCAGAAAATTAGGAGGTACTACACATAGATTATTCGTCCTTGAAATTCAGTCATCAATGTACCATTAAGGTCCATCTTGTTCGCATCAAAGACATTTGTTACCATACCTTACTTTGACAAATGGATTTGAAATAAACATTCAATACATTAAAATTCAGCAAACAATCACTTTGACCCTGTGACTGCATAAACCCATGGAGTGATTCAATGTGTCATCGTCTGTCATCTGTTGAAGAGCCTCTATCTCTGGATTTTGAAACTACAGATAAATTTGCAAGTAAGCATACAGTTATCAAACAAAAATCAACCACCGGATCCCTTACGTCATTAGGCTTTAGTATTACATTGATATTTTTCTTTCCTCTTCTGTGTCCATCTCTTCTTATCTTCAGTCATCCTTGATTCTACAGCTGGGAATATCTTCCCATTAGATGTTCATGTGATTCTTATTTTTAAATGTTGAAGTTTGTTGCCCTTGGTCTTCAAGGGATTCATCAATTAATAAATCTAAACACTAAAAAAAATAGTAAAACTAAAAATGAAACTAGACATCTGAAAAAAATTTTGACATGACTGTTTCCCTTAATGAACTTGAGACTTGTGTTTATGCGACAATGGTTATCCTTCTTCTGAGTTCTCGCCTTGTAAACAAGTGGTAGAGTGACCACTTAATTAGACCATGTGCTGTAGGGAATGTGCACAGTTTTAAAACTGAGCGAGCAAAGACAAAACCAGCACGTAATTTTTCAATTATTGCACAGAACGTAATGTCTGGCTTATCATAGCCTAACATAAAATACATGAACATTATTATTTTATCAGCTCTCAATTCAGGTTTTTTTTCCC
Source organism: Equus przewalskii (assembly GCF_037783145.1). Taxonomy (NCBI): domain Eukaryota; kingdom Metazoa; phylum Chordata; class Mammalia; order Perissodactyla; family Equidae; genus Equus; species Equus przewalskii. Next base: position 56,832,566 of record NC_091849.1, read on the forward strand.
CAATCTCATTCTTTCAGAAGCACATGTAGCATCAGAAAGAGGCAACCATCCTTCTGGGTAGAAATGCACAAAAATAGCTAATTACATCAAAAACAGAAAACACACAAAACACCTGTAAAAAGGGTAGATGACAGGTGGCTAAATGCCATAACTGTTTCACAAGTGTGACCATTAACCACCAAAATTATTTTGTTCTTAAACAAACATAGTTTGGAAACAAATAGCATGTATGTTAGAAACTGCCCCTTGACTGCAGGAATTGCAGAATAATCAGATGTGCCTTCCCTTCACCGCCTCCCCTGCAGTAACTCGTGAATGGTTCAGATCCTGCTCATCTGCTTTGTGGCCCCACCAGGCCCTTGTTGCCTTTTCCACTATCTGTATGCAAAATGGGTTTCAAAGAACCTTCAAGCTAGTTTTCAGCTAAGAGGTAACTAAAATTTACCTGCATGGGTATTTTATGGAGCATCCAGAGACAAACTGTTAGACCAATGGGAATCTTACAATAAAATTTACTGATCCAATTTTCTGATTATTTACATGAAATCATTGATGGCCAAAGAGTACTGATTTGTCCAAGGGCACACACTCTTTTTGTGGCAGAGCCCAGACAGAACCCAGGCCGTCCAGCTCACTCTCCCGTGCTCTTTCCCCACGGGCTCCCTCCATTTGTGTTTCACGTATGGGATCACATCACTGGGGTAGAAGCTTTTGGTAAACAGGCGCAAAGTCCTTTGTCTTCCAGTGGGCTCCTCAATTTCCTCATCACCATCCTACATTTATGATTTTGTAGGATTTTACATCATATTTTCTCCAGAGCATTTCAGGAGCTATACTGCAAATTTAAACTATTGTTTCTCCTATTTATTTGCAGTTAACTAACAATTTTTATAGTTATGAGGATAAGAAGTCCAGAAACCCTATCCGTGGTGTAAGTGGGATCACCACCTATCTGCTGAAAAGGTTCTGGTAGGAGAAAGAGATGATAATGAACAAATCAGTAGCCTGTGGAGTGGATAGCTCTCACCAGGAGACTCCGGCTACAACGCAGATGAGGCTGGCTCTGGGGTCAAATGCCAGAGCTCTGGGCACTGTCACCAAGACCATCTCCAGGACAAGCTTCAGGTACGCAAAAGGGACAACAGGAAGTGCTTTCTCTTTGGGGTAGAAAAGGACTATAAGTTGAGTATTCCCCAAAATTATATTATTTGTATTAGTTAAAAGAACACAATAGTAATATAGTGTGAAATAGCATAACGGTCAGAAAACAAACATTTGCTTCTACGTTTACTCAGAGTTGCTACTCCTTGGACAGTGAGGGCGACACCATAATACCACTACAGCGGAAGATCCAGGGCAATGGATTCGCGTCAATGCCCATGGAAGCGGGTTCAGACACAGAGGGAGTCACATGACTCCTTTAGAAGACAGAATCGGCTTTAAGAATTATCAGGAAACAACCACAAAGGAAGGGTCCAGGATATTTACTTTACTTCACTGTTTATTACGTGCTTTCTCAGGTGTTGTACGCAATATGATGTTTATAAATGAAATCTCACTTAGACCCCTATGTTCATTGCAGCATTATACACAATAGCCAAGACATGGAAACAACCTAGCTGCCCATCAAGGGACGAATGGATAAAGAAGATGTGGTATTTATACACAATGGAATACTACTCAGCCATAAGAAATGATGAAATCCGGCCATTTGTGACAACATGGATGGACCTTGAGGGTATTATGCTGAGTGAAATAAGTCAGAGGGAGAAAGTCAGATACCATATGATCTCAATCATAAGTAGAAGATAAAAACGACAAAAAAAAAAAACACATAGCATTGGAGATTGGATTGGTGGTCACCGTAGGGGAAGGGGGGAGGGCAAAACGGGTGATTAGGCTCACATGTGAGGGGAGGGACTATAATTAGTTTTCGGGTGGTGAACATGATGTAATCTACACAGAATTCGAAATAGGATGTATATCCGAAAATAATAAAAAATAAATAAATAAAATAAAATAAAATTCGTGATTAGCAAAGCAAAAAAAAAAATAAATTAAATAAATGAAATCTCATGTCAATCTGCAATAAGGCCCCTCAGAACAGGGCCAAGACATCCTACCTGCTAGAGAGTTCTGTCTCAAGTTTTAGTGACCACCTGCTCCTAGCAGAATCATGCTTTGTCATCATTCTCAAGTTTCCAAGCCATGACTATAAAAATAGTAGAAATAAATTCGATATAAAAAAGATAGAATTTTACCTATAGGCTTTTAATTTGGTTTATAAAGTACACAGAGGCCTAGGAGACATATTAACAATGGACATTCATATAAAAAATTATTCATATTCAAACCCTGTACCTTCTCAAAACTGTGACAGCAGATGCATTTCCTCTAGAAGGACATCACCTTCGGCCTTTGTTTCACCTTGAGTTAACCAATGAGGAACTTTAAGGTATTATATGCAAAAGTATTTTGAAAAATATAACAGGTATAATCTTAGTTATTATCTGTATTTATCTACATCCAACTTGCCTCAAGAAGAAAAGATGTGAGACAACTCCTAACTTTAAAAATATAAAAACAAAATGATTACATCAGAAGCCTTGGAAGAGATTGCAGCAAATGACTCTGAGCTTCCTGGCAGCCAAAGCAAAAGAGAAATTTAAGGTGATGTTTTCTTTCTTTCCTTTGGTCTGATAAGAGAAACTCTATAAGTTTACACGAAAAGACAGGTTTTCCTTTTCCTGGTATTATCTCATAGGGGGAATTACATATGAATGCCAAAATAACAGACCCTGAATACTGCAATGAAGAAAACTGTCATTTGTGGTTGGTGCAGATGCTCCAGAGGGTTCTTCAAATTAGAATTTCTTAAGGTGGAAAAAGATAAGAAAGCAAAATTAATTCACGAGCGTAATTGTTTGCCTCAGAGAACTAAATTATTGGAATTGAGCATTTCACCACCTCCTGTTCTAACCTGACTCAAGGATTTTGCTTGGAAAAACTAGAGCAGCATCTTTTTTTTTTCTTAAAGATGGGCACCTGAGCTAGCATCTGTTGCCAATCTTCTTTCCCTCCCCTATCTTCTTCTTCCCAAAGCTCCCCGACACACAGTTGCATATTCTAGTTGTAGGTCCTTCTGGTTGTGCTGTGTGGGACGCTGCCTCAGCATGGCCTGATGAGTAGTGCCATGTCCGCGCCCAGGATTCCAACTGGCGAAACCCTGGGCCGCCGAAGCCGAGGGCACCAACTTAACCACTCGGCCAGGGTCAGCCCATATAGCAGCATTTCTGACAATGTGACATGAAGATCCCCTGCATCAGATACTTCGAGGCTCCTTTTCAAAAGTGGAGATACCTGGACCACACTCTACACTATTGAGTCAGAATTTCAGGTGTGGATCTCCGGAATCTGGACTGTAAATAAGTTATCCCTGTGAATTGTGTACATGTGGTGCCGCGTATTAATGATCTCTCAGGATCAAACTCATCCTGCTCTATTTAACCTTGTGATGCTGAAGCTGGATCTCTGTAACCCCATTTCTTCTTCGCCATAGGCTCGCTGCTAGGTTCTGCCCACGGTGGGGCCCTAGGGGGAGACAGGAAACCAGGAGGGAGGAGACGGACCCCGCTGCTTCCAGTCTGCTTGCTGATCCTGTCAGGGTCCCCCAGCTGTCTCTCTTCACCTTAGCAGTTCTAACTCTCTGGTGGCAGTTGGTTCCAGTTTCCACTTTGTTTGCATCTCCCAGAAGCAGCCCCATGGCACTCCGGGGGCACCGGCATCTCTGACTGCTGGGATCCAGGTTCCCTGGGCTCTCCATGGACTTCCTGAGGCACCGGCACCATCCAGGCAGCTGCCTCCCCTCTGGGGCCTGGATTCCTCCTCCAGGCTTCTGGGTGCCAACCACCCCAGCCTTCTCCCCTGGCCCCACTGGCCCAGTGTGGGTAATTGCTTCCTGCAGTTGCTCTCTGGGTTAGGTGTGTTCTCTTTGCCCTTTCAGTCCTCCAATCCCTGTATCACCAATTCCCTGTATTAATTCTCTCTTACAATCATTGGTGTGCTTCTTTTTTCCTGACTAGGACTCGGACACACACAAATGTTAGAGTTTGAGTTCTAGTGCCTTGGTGTGTGAAGGAGATAAGTATCCCTTAGCCAAGGGATCTCTCAATTACCAATTGTTGAAGTCCTTAAAAGACTGGTACTGAGAGCTTCGACTATGATATTTTATTGCCTTAAGAAATTTCCAGAAGCTTTGGGTTACAGACGAGCACATGACAAAGCTGAAATTCTGGTATTGAAAATTAAAACTTCTTACGTAATCTTTCCCACATTCAGAGCTAACCAAGCTCTACGTGGCGGTGGCCCACTCACGAGCCTGCCAGCAGAACAGAAATTGTTCTCAGGAAAGATCTGTATTCTTCATAAGGACTTCCACAGAAAGCATTACTCACATTCTCTGCAAGGCAAAGACCAAACCTTGGCCTTATATTTAAAGCCATCCATGATGCTGCAGCTACACAACTCAAACTCTCTTCCACCATCCTCGTTAGGGTGTCGCTTCTGCCCCAACTGGTTGCTGTTGCTGCCACGCCTTCTACTGTGTGTGGATTCCCGCCTCCTGACCTTGGCTTACATGGTTTTCTCTGCCTAGGAGTCCTCACTGAATCTACAGATGCCTAAAGCAGTACACATCATGGGAACTCAACACGTGTTGAAACTGGCTCCCATTGCCGTCCTTCTATGTCAAGCCTTCTTTAAGATTTTTCTGTTTTGAACTGCCCATAGTAGTTACTTTATGTACACATTTTGTACACAGCAAATGTTATCTTGCGAATTGCTTATATATATGTCCAATCTTCCTTCCTAGAATATAAATTCTTTATGAACAAGCCATATATCATATATCCTTATATCCCCACAGTGCCTCACAGACCTTGCATAGAATAGTGACCAATAAATGTTTGTTGAGTGAATAAATAACCTATGAATGGTTATCTACTTTTTTGAGTCATTCCTTTCTCCTCAACTATATTATAGATACCTCCAATTCTTTTGCAAATTCAGAAGACATCAAAAATATCCAATATGCGTTATACTATGTCCACAGTGTTATAAGTTCTTCATTTGTCTAGATCTGCATAATATGTTCCATACATTAACTATTTAAATTTTGGTGCCAATTCTTTGGAACCATTTTCCATTTTAACCAAGGAAACTCAGGCTCCCGGAACTTAAGTGACCTTGTCCAAGGTCACATAGTAAGACAGTGATATTCCTGGAATCTGACAAGGGCTCTTTTCACAGACAGGGCAGGATCTCTCGGAAAGCCAGTGCTCAGACAGTGATGATGACCATGACGAGCTCACCTGACAGGCAGATTGCTCGTCTTCCCCTGCAGAGACTCGCTCCAACACCAGGAGCAACCTGGAAGGAGTGACTCACAGTTCCCAGCAGCAGTGCCAGTTCATGTGCTGGGCTTCTGATCACAAGTCGAATGAGCAGGCCAGGGAGTCGGATTTCTGCTGGATTTAGAAAAGCATCTCTGAGTGCATGACAGGAGCCCAATGGGTTGGTGACACTACTGCAGCTCTTGGAGGATCCCCACCCAGCGACCTGCCCCAGCCAGGAGCATGGCTTTGGGAGGAAGAAGGCAGGCAGCAGAGAGGTAAGTGCAGCTTCCCCAGCTCCCCATCTTCAAACTAGCGTGGTCACTGGGTGACCCGGTCCTGTACATTGGTCATAAAGTCTAGGGAGCCACTGAAAGTCTTACTGGCCCACAAAATTTCAAATACGCTAGCAACATAGAGGGCCATTGTGCAGATAGTTTGAGCACGCTGAAAATATGTTCCACTCCTGTTGAGCTCTCTGAAAAACAGGATTAATACAAACCTTTGATGGCACTCTCCAAGGAGGGCTTGTAGAGAAGAATATATTTTATAAAAATATTTGTTAACTTTACAGAGCTTGCAGATAATGTCAAGAGGTACCCAGGTCCTCCGGAGTGTCCAAAATACGTAATTAACTTCTAATTTTCCTCTCTATAAGATTTGATACATACGATGGCCTTATTACAAGACAAACACCAGGTCAGAGCAAAGATCAAACCTGGTAAGGCTGAATTCCCTCCATCCGTTCAAGTAGATAACGTCTCTCAAACTTTGAGTCAAAAGAATCACCCCCATTGTCCCACTTCCTCCCCCGTGCCCCCTTCTTGGCCCCCTCTGGCCTCCCCTGCCCTTTGCCTAAGCTCCTGGTCTTCCCTTTCCAACTCTTTCCCTTCTTGTTCTCCCTCCTTTCTTTCTTTCTGAGGAGTAGGGGCTTACTTCCTCTAAAGCCTGCTCTGAGGAGTCAACCCTGTTTGCATAAAATAAAAGTTAGAAAACTGAAAGTTTCATGAACCTAGGGCCGAGGGGAGAGTCATGAATTTTACTGCACAGTCCATCGTCCGTAAGTTCACGCTATCGGCAGAGAACTTGGCACAGTTTTTCTGAGTAATCCCTCATCCACCCACGTCTTATGTTGGTAAACTATGTACTCAAGAGGAGTTGGCAGGAACTGTCAGAGGACTAAAAATTATAAATTAAATGTAAAAATCCGTCTGCAGTTACAGGTAAGTATTTTCACCATTAGAGAAATGTGCTATTTTGCCATTATAAATGATTCTGTAATTTGGCTTTTCACCATTATTTAGAGGTCTTTATAGGATTATGAGCAATGTTTCATTTTCTGACAAAAAGAAAATTAGCATCCTGAAGATGAACTGTTGCTGGAGTTAGGGCAAGGATAATAGCAGTTTAGGTTCCTGAACATGAGCAGATAGAAAATCAATCCAAATAAACCAGCAGAAGGAAGACAAATTGGAGCCACGCAAGATGATGTAACGATGAAATGCATTCATGAAAACAGCCATGAGGTTAATTTACTTAACACTCTCTTTCATCCACGGGAGTCAGCAGATTATCCCAAGGTGAAGGAAAGGGATAGGTGTAACCTTGTAAGAGGAGAGCTGTGGGACTCAGCTTCAAACAAAGCCAGCCCGAGAAAAAGGCACAAAGGCGGAATATGGCACTTATTTGGTGTTACCGGAAGGCAGCCAGGAAAGGTTTGCCCTGTGTTTTATTCCAAAGCCTATAGTTTAAATGGGTGGTTCATGGGGCTGGTCTGGTGGTGCAGCAGCCTGGGGTTTGCCGGTTCAGATCCCAGGTGCAGACCTGTGCACCACTTGTCAAGCCATGCTGTGGCAGGCATCTCACATATAAAGTAGACAAAGATGGGCATGGATGTTAGCTCAGGGCCAGTCTTCCTCAGCAAAAAGAGGAGGATTGGCAGCAGATGTTAGCTCAGAGCTAATCTTCCTCAAAAAATTAATTAATTAATTAATTAATGGGTGGTCCAAGAAGATGCTCCCAGTTGCCTTGAAGACTCAGGCACCCAGACACAAATGACTGCCTCATATAGCCACACATGCTGTGCACTGCACAACTCCAGGGGGCGCCGTTCACATGGACTATTATGTGAAAAGAGACCCCTGAATTTGTGAGATGTGGAGGCCCTGCAGAGTAAATCACTGGGGTCACATAGAACAAGAGAAGAAAGCAGGATCTAAAATTGAATATAAAGTACAGTGGTGATTTTTTTTTAATAAAACATAGATACACAAAAATGACCAGCAGGAACTACACCAAAGTAATAAAATTTCTAGAAGTACACATGCGTTCACTTTTTCTTATTCCTAGTTTTCTGTATTTTCAAATGGAATAAATTAGCAGCTTTTTAATAAATTTACATTTAATAAATTAGTAGCTGAAAACATCCAAATTCATACTATTTATAGCTTCAATGTTGTAAAGTGTCAAGGATGTAATGATTAGAATGCTTTCTATACACATGGAAAATCCTTAGAAAAATTGGGCACTATTTTTCTTTTTTTTCCTTGAGTTACTTTTTTTTTACTGAAGTCATATTGGTTTATAACATTCTATAAATTTCAGGTGCACATCATTATATTTCAATTTCTGTCTCTATTACATCATGTTCATCACCCAAAGACTAATTACCATCCATCATGGTACACATGTGGGTTCTACATGTGTTTACATGTTAAACTAGATTGCATTTTAAACTATTCAGTAAAATATAAGGATTCGTTTTGCTCTTGAAAGCCCTGACTTTATTGTAAATGCTAGCGAGCGTGTATACCACACTTCTGAAGGTAGACCAGGGTTCAAGTACCACTCCCTCAGGTCTGAGGTTCTCTAAGCGCTGCCCACCTCGTGGGTTGGCTTTCATCTAGAGCTCATACCTACCAGCAGGAACTGGACCCATGTGACTCCTGGTTTACAGCCAATGGAGAGCGGGACTGTCTGCCCCTAAACCTATCACAGGCAGGAGGAGGGGACTGGTGTAGATTAACCAGGACTTACCCTGGACCAGGGATCGCTCCATCACTGCTACATACCTTGGAATGGCCGGAATCAAGGGCAAATACAGGCTTTGTGGAGCCTGGAGCTTCTTCAGTCTGGGGGTTCTCTTTAAGTAAAACAATAAAAAAAGACGAATTCATTATGAAAATAAATAGTTATTTAGAATGGGGGGAAAAACCCAAATTATAAATTTTAAAAAGATGCAAAATGCCATAAACATCACAAAATCCAGAAAAGAGAACATAATAGTTTTACTAATTAACTTCCTGTCACATCCCTATTATACTTTTTTTTACCTTTTTTTGTCCAAATTCTCTTTGATTGCCTCTTCATGTGATAATTGTGTAACAGTTGATAAAGAAAAAAATAGTAATACTATTGTCTTTCCTCTAGCATACATAATTTGAAACTCTTTTTATTATTGATAATTTCAAAAATTTCTTTTCGCTTCACAATTTGTTATCAGCAATGTCATATAAATTTGCAGGAATGTTATCAAATTTAGGTAAAACCCTATCAAGTTAATTTTTTCACATATGGCTACCAAATTCCCACAGTCTAGCTTCTGGATCCATCCCTCTCAAATGTTGAATGTCCTCTACTACCTACACACTTTCAGCACAAGGCACGACATGACCTCCTCATGGCTCCATCCATCCTGTGTATGGGTTAGCACAGCACAACATGCGATAGGACTATTTCTGGAAGCCCTTTCTACACCAAGGCAGCTAACTGTACATGGGAGTAATTGCAAACCAGGTAAATATATGCCATTAAACCCAAATAAAAATATTCCAGGGGGCCAGCCCTGTGGCATAGTGGTTAAGTTCGCTAGCTCTGCCTTGGTGACCCAGGTTCGCGGGTTCAGATCCAGGGTGCAGACCTACCCACTGCTCATCAAGCCATGCTGTGGTAGGCATCCCACATATAAAATAGAGGAAGATGGGCACAGACATTAGCTCAGAGCCAATCTTCCTCACCAAAAAAATATACATATATATTCCCTATTCATCAGCTCCTTAACTGGATCTCAAAAATGCTCCAGGTCACTGCATATCATGCAACTGAAGGGCAAGTGTCATGGAGGGGAAGTTAGAGAGTGAAACAAAAACCAGTCCTAACTGATGAGAGTTGCAATATCCCATTACTACAAATTTTACAAAAACACATGACCAGGTTAAATCAGTATCCAGGTCCCATAAAATTGCATTCTATTTGGGAACAAGCTATCAAAAAATGCTGTCTGGAAAAAAAGCAAGATAGTGCACAATAGATTTTTTTGTTATTATGACTGAATTATATCTACTTATTAGTTAATGGGTTAATAATTAGATAACATATTATACTCCTGATGCAAGTCTGTATCCAATGGCGTGAGAAAGGAGGAGGTAAACACAGAACTATATCAGCAGAGTCTGCCATTGAAGAGCTACTGATCTGAGAGGGGCATCAGAATCTATAGGCAATCATTTTCTGCTTTAAAATAATTGATAGATTAAAAGAAATCAAATATATCTTGGCATTAATAACAGCTTCATTTCATATTATACATATTAATTAGGAAAAAAGAAAGGCTAGAATAAACCTATTCAAAAAATAGCTTGGTTGGAGAATCATACAGATGCGGTACAAAGAACAGTGCCTACCGACCGACAGCATCCGTTGTTTCATCTTGGATACAGAGCTGTTTAACATTTTCATCAGTTGTGTGGTTGATGGACTAGAGCGCGTGATGATTAAATTTACAGATAATAGCAAATTGGAATAAGTGGTTATTACTTTGGAGGACAAGATTAGAATTAAATGACCTTGCAAAGCTGGAAAAGCAGTCATATAAATAGACTGATGAGCAATTGCGTTGAGAAACGTGTGGAGAAGTACACTGAGGAATTTTCTTTTTAACTACACAAACAAAATATAGCAAATTCTTGAACAAACATTTTTTAAATGTAGAAATCACCATCCATCAGAAATTCTATACACATCAGTAAGGACAGCAATTACATTTTTAAAAATGCTTCATTTTGGAGGTGGTTTAACAACAGTGTAATTGAAAGGAAATAGAAAATAATATATTTTCCCACTACATCTGGTAGCGTGAAATCTCTCCTGGGTGGAGGTTTACTATAGTTCGGGAGAAAATGGTTTTCTGAGGGCATTTGACTACACAGCTTCTGCATCTGATAGATTTCTTCACTGAGTGGAAGGAATGTCAGAGCCGTGAGACAGGGGACCTAAAATTGGGGTCTCTTTAAGTCAGTTCAACCAGTACTTATAAGACATTTACACGTAACATTGCACTAAGTACTACGGGCAACAAGATACACAGGGTATGTGTCTGTGGGCAAAGGAGGATTTAGAAGGATTGAAAACACAGCAATAAAATGCATTTTCTTCCTTAATTGAATAGTAAATAAATTCTACTTATTTCAAAACTAAAATTAGTGGCATTTGTCACTTCTATGTGTCATTTCTCCAAGGTAATATTCTGAGATAAATTGAATGTTAATACAAATAAATATAGAAATATTTGAAAAAATAAGTGTCATGCCCAGAGCAACATCACAAACACACTGAGGGTAGGTTTGGCGAGTTAGTTACTAGGACTGCGCCCCACACATATCAAAGGACCATGACTGCCTTCCAGAACATTATCGCTAGTTAAAAATCAATGCATATGTTTATTCTGGGCACGGGTCATTTTATTACTCTGCTTTGCTGGTATATGAAAGCCAGTCGCAAAGGCTTAAGGATGTCTCATTAACTTCGCTGAGAGAGTGAAATATATAAAAAGATAGGATTAAAACAGTGGAATTAGGAAACATCTGAACCCAGGAACCCCATGGAAAACAAATCATCATTTATATTTTATGCACGTGATTTCATCCAATTTTAAAGATAACCTATGAATGATTTATAGTGTTTCCCCACTCTAACATACGTGTTAGCTGTACTTTATCATCAAGGATAATAAATGGTCTAAGAAATTTCCTACTCCATAGAAAATAAGCATCACTTCAAGAAAAAGCAACCTTTATTGTTTCTTAGGGAAGGTTTCAATATATCATTTCTTTACAAAAATAATAAATTTAAGGTTTGGGGGTATAGAATATTTGACAGTCTTAGCAGTAGAGGGCCATTTTGTAACTTGCACTTCCCCCAAAAGCACTGCAGATTTAAAATCCTCCTCTGAGTAAACTCTCTGTGGCTGTAAGTCTCAGGACTGGTGTTACTACTTCAATGGGATTTTTTGCATTGTATTTCCTCATAATTATAAAAGGTCACATATCAAATGAATTAGAGGGAGTGCCTTTGGTGGGAGAGGAGAGAATGGGAGTAGGGATTGAGAAGTAAGGTAAAAAGTTTAAAAAAAGACTAAAATAAGAGGAGCTTTCATGGACTGAGTATGAGAATAAAGTAAAATGAATTAAGGAGAATAATGTTCTTAAGCGTTCTAAAGTTTAAAAAGTATTTTAAAAAGGGAGGGTGGCAGTATTTCCTGGGTGGGACAAAACTCACCTTGCACAGTGGGTTTCAAGTTTTCACTAGAGCAGTGGTTCTCAGAATGTGGCCCCTGGACCAGCAGCATCAGCATCCCTGGGAACTTGTTAGCAATGGAAATTATCAGGCCCCATCCCAGAGCTAGTGAACCAGAAACTCTGGGTGGGGCCCAGTAATCATAGTTTAACAAAGCCATACAGGTGATTCCACTGCGTTCTAGAGGTGGAGGACAATATTAACAACACCTGGGAGCTTTTAGACCTCCCAAAGCCTGGTCCCAGGCCAATTAAACCAGAATCTCTGGGGATGTGGTTTTCAACACTCAGGTGCTTCCAGTGTTGGGCAGAGAATCACTTTCGGAAAAGACCAACTGGCTGAGCTCCAAAATTAACCCAGCTTCAACAGGATTCGTTGAATCTTGAACTAGTTGCTTTACTTTTTTCTCAATGAAAGATTTTCTTAAAAGAAATATGAAAACCACAGACTGAGTACCGTGAGAACTGATTAATTCTATTTCAATCCATTAATGCCCTCGTCGGCAAATCTGCACCCCGAGGGAATGGGGACCCTACAGCTCAATGTTTGTATGTGCGGAGAGGAGGAAGGGAGGGTGACCATCCAGACCCCTGCAGCCCGGTGAGGACACCTGCACAGCCAAGAATCTGGAGAAAGGGCCACAGCCCCAGTGAAGGGGAGGCTGGGGGAGTCCCACCACCGACATACAGGCGGGCCCAGACGGGGGGTTTAAAAGAACAAAAAGTGGATATGGTGTTACAGCCAGATCTCAACTGCGTCAATCAGAGCTTACATGAGGCTCGCCTTGTACAGCCAAAATGGAGATTAGTCAGATATAAAGATAAGTTATCTGTGAAATTATTTTGCAAAATAGTGGGGAAATTTTTTTAAATTGCTGACTTTGAATGTACATGCAAATTTCCAGGCACTTATCTCAGCAGGTTGTACCCAATCATCGCCATTAAAGGTTCTTTGGAATATGAGCTGGGTGTTTACCATAAGGAAATGACAGGTTTTTCAAGAGACGGTGTTTCCCAGGCTTCCCGTTGGGAGCTGGCAGCAAGAGAAAAGCCCAGGACTTTTCTGCTACTGGTTTCTCTAGCACCAAGATTTCAAGAAATTGTGCTGAAAGTTTAGCAAACACCATTGGAGGGATTTCCATTCTTCATAAAAAAGAATAAACACACAAAACCTGGGATAATAATTTAGCAATTGAATTATAAAACATGAATATTGGATATTACAAGTTAAAAGAAATTAGATTAGTTTAACTTTCAATTGAAGACACTAGGTGATGAAGTTACATAGAACTTTAAGCTGTATTAAATAATTAAGAAGATTTGAAATTTGGTCCAGACATATAAAATACTGCAGGTACAAAGAAATAGAAGGCAAAAGAGAAAAAAGAATAGTTGGGAGTCTCAACAGTATAATTTCTTATTTTTAGAACTGCATCCAAATGTGCTTTAGTTTTCCCTACAATAGTTTAGAAACTTTAGCTGCCCCAGAGTCACCTGTGAGGTTTGTTAAAACACAGATTGCTGGCCCTCATCCCAGAGTTTGAGTCCAGAGGTCTGGAGTGCTGGCCAACTTTGAATTTCTAACAAGTTCTCTGGTCATGTTGATGCTACTGCTCTGGGGACCACACTCTGAGAATCACTGATTTAGAATACTGAATAAATTCCAGCACGTGGAATTTGTTTAAAATTACATAACATGTAAGATTTACAAAGGGACAAAGAATAAGCCAATAAATATACTTGACCTACCACCTAGCCTAAGAAATTAAACATTACAATGCAGTTGAAATCTCTTACAAATCTTTTCTGGATTCCATTCCTCCTCCAACTTCAACCCTGGGAGTAATCAATATCCTTCATGTTTAATCATTATTCCTTAAGGTTTGCAGAGAACACTGCAAATCGAAGAGAAACAGAAAATCTAAAAAAAAAAATTATAGGAAAAGAATATGAATAGGCAATTTTTGGAAGAAACCCAAAAGATCAGCAACTATCTGAAGACATGTTCAAATTGTTAATAATCACAGGAATAAAAGTTTTTTAAAAAGTATGGAATAACACCTTATATTCATTTGATAGGCAAAACTTAGGAAGTTGAGTAAGGCCAAGGGTTGGAGGGTTGGCCCTGGGGGGTATACAGGAATGTTGTTGCCTATTGGTGGAAGAGTACATTGATGGACTCTTCTAGAAAACAATCTAGAGTTTCTGGATCCAAACAATATAGGTAGTATACACTACGACCTCTGCAATTTAGCTCCTGAATATCCATCACTAAGAAATCTTGCAGATCCAAAAACAGACACGTTTGAAGATTGTGATGGCAGCTGGAGGCAAGCTGGTGTCCATGACTGAGGAGCGGACAAACAAAATGTAGTGGAAGCAATAATTCCTTGAACTAACTACCATCCAGCAGTTAGAAGAAACAGGAGACTAGATGTACACATAGAAACATACATAGGTCTTAAAATCTAGTCCTGGTTTAAAAAAAATAGACACAAAATGAGATTTCTAATCACAATACTATATGTATACAGTGTTTGAGAGGAAATTGCAGACATCATGCCCTTAACCCCTTAGTGTCCTACACCCTAGAGTCCTAAAAGCAAGAATAAGAACATTCTCTTACATAAGTGTGGTACAATTATCAAAGTTAGAAAACTAGCATAGATACAATACTATTAGCTAATCCAAAAACATTCATATTTCTCCAATAGTCCCAATAATGTTGTTTATAGCAAAAGAAAATCCTGGGTCAAAAAAAGTAATAATAACAATAAATAACTGAAATTAAGATAACGTTATAAACCGATGTTACCTTAATAAATAAATAAATAGAAAGAAAATCCTGGGTCATAGACTGTGTTCAGTGATCATGTCATGTCATTTTTCCTTTAATCTCAACAGTGGTTCAGTCATTCCTAATGTTTCATAACCTTGACATTTCTAATGAGTACAAGCAATTGTTTTTAGGGTGTGCCTCAGTTTGGGTTTGTCCACTGTTTTCTCATGATTAGATTTGGGTTTTGCATATTTGGCAGGAATATCCGTGGAGTGATGTTGTTTTCTTCTCTATGCATCCTACCAGGAGGTGCTTACAATGGATTTCTCTCATTACTGATGAAATTGACTTTGTCATTTTGTTAAAGTGTGACTACCAGGTTTCCCCTCTCTAAAGCAATTACTTTTCCTTTGAAATTAGTAAGTGTCTTTGGGGACATACTTTGAGATTATATAAATATCCGATTACACATCAGACATTCATTAACTAGTTTTGGCATCCATTGATGATTCTTTCCTGAATTATTACTAGGATAGTTGTCATATAATGATTTTCTAATTCCATTTCTTCCATATGTACTAACAGGCATTCTACTATAAGGATGATCTTTCTCTTCTCCCTCAAATATTTATTTCAGTATGGACTCACGGATTCTCATTGTATTAATGGGTTATAATCTGATACTATCTTTGCTTATTTTGATACCAAATTGTCCCAGATCTGGCCAATGGGACCCTCTTTAAACTAGTTGCAGGATCCTTTTCATATGTCTCCTTCCATCTTTGACCACTTTTTAAATTTCTAGCTCAAGCTGTTCCAGACTCATCTTGTATTTTCCAGACCCAGCCCTGGAACCAGGCTTTTCCCAGGGAGGCCTGTTCTCCTTTAGAGAAGAATGCGTTTTAGAAACCAAACTGGACATCAGGTGTGCTGGAAATCCCAATCCAACATGCCAGCTTTCCCATGTTCCATATTTACAACTCTCCTTTCCCGACAGTGAGAAACCTCCATTATACGAAATATAAGTACTTATTTGCTTAATTCAAGAATATTGAGAAAGTCATTTCAGAGTTCTAGCCCACACTTCTGAGATAAACAAGTCTTCTAACAACCGTTCAGTATTTGTTTAGAGTTTTCTGTCTTTGAGAAGCGGTCTTCATTAAGAAATGTCATATAAAGGTGATAAGCTTCCTTAGAACTGGTCCCATAGAACCCCGTTTTCCCTGCTGTCACAAGATCCATATATACAATACCTAGATCCATATATATAATACGGTTATAATTATAGCCTTATACATAATTGACTCTTGATAATGACTTATTTAATGAGAAAGTGATCCAAATAGTTTCTTAAGACTCATAAGCATTATGGATTAAAGAAAGAAAGATTATTTAGGAAATTATTGCCAGAAATAAGAGTTTCTAAACATTTTAGATTAAAGTAGCCAATTTTCACTTATTTTCCATCAAAACCTTTATTTGAGCACTGTCCTTTCCCGGGCACTATACTGGCTCTGCCCTACTCGCATGCTAAGATTAACCACACCTGGTGACTGCCCTTCAGGAGGTTGCAACCTGGCGGGGCAGAGGAGCTCATGTAAAGAGCCATATTTCTTTATGCTCCAACAGGCCCCAAATTTATCTCCCTGCCTCCCTTCTCACTTTCTCCAAGACCATTTGAAAAACCACAAATTGGACTTAAGCTTTTCTACTTAAAACCTTTCAGGCTCCCTATTCTCTCAGGATGCTCTCCATGTTCCCTAGCATCGAATACAAATTCTTACACAATCAGGGACTTGTTTATCCCACCAGACTTTGCCTCTTTCTGTCCTGTCCCTTCCCCTATTTTCCCAGATCCACCTCTTCCACCACTCAACCTTGAAGTCACAAGCTCCTCGTGAAAGCCCTCCGCGAACCCTCAGCCTCTGATTTCCCTTAGGGCTTACCATGTCCCCTATCGGTGCACTTTCTGTGTTACTGTCATTCATTCGCACAAGTGTTTATTGAACAGCAATACTGTGCAGCCCTTAAAAGATGGAATCTGGAGCCAGACAAGCAGGCTTTGAATCCACCTCTCCAACTTCCTTGCTGTGTGACATAACCGTTCCGTGCCTCAGTTCCGTCAGCTGTAAGTGAAGGAAATCCTAAAACCCACCTCACAGGGTTGGTGTGAGGATTAAGTGAGTTAACGTATTAGAAAGGGTTTAGAATGGGGCAGGGCACGCCCTAAGCACTTGAGAAGTGCTTGCTGTTAGTAGCACTGTTCCTCCTGTATTTCTTTGTGCCACTTTTCCAACGACGGACTCTCAGTTTCCTTGTCTGTCTCCATCACAGCCTGTGAGCTACACAGAGCCTGAGGCTGTGTCTTGTTCTTCCTTGGATTCCTGTCACCTAGTACCACCCATGGCACATGGTAGTTCAGAAAAGGGTTACTGAATTAATATAGACACACTCCTGAGTAGTTAGTTATTTTTAATGTGGACAAGATTTGAAGGCTTAAAAAAACAAACATTTTTCTTTCTTTCTTTCTTTCTTTTTTTTTTTTTTTGCTGATGAAGATTCACCCTGAGCTAACATCTGTGCCAACCTTTCTCTATTTTCCTTGTAGGTTCTGCCACAGCATAGCCCCCACCGAGCGGTGCAGGTCGTGCCCCAAACCAGGTCCGCAATCGAGCGGAGCTTGAATAATTTAACCAGTAGGCTACCAGGCTGGCCCCCAAAACAAACTTTTTAAATTGGGAAACAGGAAATACACATAGATAACCTACATGGATTGCTTTTTGAATCTATATACTAGATCCAGAACGGAGGGCTTCGTGGGCCCCTCCCTAGATTGCAATTAAGACGTGTGAATAAAGTCCCGTCCCATCCGGGAGTTAGAGATAATCTAATCAACCGAGAAGGCGAGGTCTGCCCGCTCCCTCAGGAGTATAAAAGGAGCTGAGAGAGGCATGGGCGACCCACTTCGGGAGCTGAGAGCGAAGTCACCAAGTGTGGGACTTTGAGACAGTGGAACCTACCCCAGGAGCCGACGGCGGGAGAGGGTGAGTGGACCACAGCGACCACATCAACCGGCGTGTTGAAGGGATCAAACGCCCAGCTCCTCAGGCCTTAGGAACTGTGAACAGTGGTTCTCTCTGAGGAGTGGGATCTGGGGTGCAGGTGTGGGTGAGGGGTTTGTTTTTAAACATACTCATAGTGTTCGATTTTTAGAACTGCGCGCATTTCTTTTTCTATTAAACAAAGTTCCAGTTTGTTAAGAAGTAATCTGGATCCTGCATCTCCAGATTACACGTGACCATATTTTACAGCCCAAATATCAGGCCAGTGAATAGGACAAATATTTGACATCAGACCTATCGCAGATAGTTGGGGGAACTACGGTTACAAAATTTATATTTCTATTATCAAAGGATTACCAAAGTCTGAAATCAGGTCCAGGAAGAGCTACTCTGTGTAATAATGTAGTATCTCGTCAATGAAAAATTTAATTATCAGTGTTTTTATTTTAAAAAATCAATCAACCTGGTAATTGAAAGGTGAACCATAATTTATTTTTTTAATAACCTGAAATTATTTTTGCTTTGGAAATCTAATTGTACATGCTTGATTTTAATTACCCGGCCTTTTAAAAAAAATGTTGATAGAGTTTTTCTCATATATGAAAGCTATACAGACACAATGGATAATTTGGAAGATAAACAGAAGTATAAAATAGAAAATAAAATGTCGATAATCTATACTACTTCAGAAATAGCCACTGTGTACATTCTGGTGTATTTTTTCCAGGCATTTTTTTCTATGTGCATGCAAATATTTTGTTTCAAAACTAAGCTTATGTCATATGAAGTTCATTATCCTCAACATTGCTCATGACCATGACCTCTTTTTAATGAATATCTTTGGTCAATGTGATATAAATAGTTGCAGAGACGTCTTCATACAAATTTACCAGACTGTATTTAACAGATCCCCAAAGCTGAAAGTAGTAAGGAAAAGGTATATCCACGTATATTGAGTAAATTCAAACCTTTTTTTTTTCTCCAAGTATGCTATTCAACTTCAAACTAATGAAATAGGTCCCCGGTAATTGT
Organism: Equus przewalskii; assembly: GCF_037783145.1. Classification (NCBI taxonomy): domain Eukaryota; kingdom Metazoa; phylum Chordata; class Mammalia; order Perissodactyla; family Equidae; genus Equus; species Equus przewalskii. The sequence goes on from NC_091849.1 coordinate 56,851,401, forward strand.
GTTTAAATTCTTTTCTTTAAAGGGCACGGTTGGTGACTCAAGTTGGAGTAGAAGCTGCTGTGATAACTGAGTGGTTTTCACACATGGTTTTGGTCTCCAAGCTCAACAGTGAAAGCCAAAGGTCACCGTGCTTCCTCTTTATAAATAAGCAATTACACGGGTGACCTAAAAATAGAGTTCTTGTTGGCCAAGACAGGTTAATGAGAGCCGACTTGGAATCCTGTCGCATGGTAGAGCTGTTTCCGTGCCATGTGTAGCTAGGTTTGTCAGTCTTCTCTGGTCAGTAGCACATGTTTTAGATCATGATGCGTCCACACAGGAATCGCAGCTAAGGAAGGTGTGGTTGACTGGTGAAGAGATGATTGCATTGTCTCTGATCAGGTCAGGGGGTTGGAATTCAGTGTCTTTGTGTATAGGAGCAAGAAAGGGAAAGTATGACTGCAAACTCACGCAGGGGTTCTAGGAGACCAGAAAGGAGGAGGAAACTGTGATGTGAACAGCAAAGCCAAACTCTTGCCCAGTTTGGGAGTGTAATTGTAATGGAGTACAATTAACTTATTTGACTCAGGTTATTTAAAAGGTAATGGTTATAGTTGTTTAAAGCAGAAAATAGGAAAGAGTAATAGCAGGGCATCAAAGTTAGTGATGTCATATCGGTTGGCCTTGTTTTACGAAACTTATAAGCACAGCTGGGAATTCTCAGTTGTCAATCTAGAAATTTCCGTAGACGTAGACTATAGGTTTTGGTTTTGGGGGGCTTTTTTGGTTTTGGTAACTCAGTGATTTAAATTAAGGAAACGGAATGCTGGAAGTGTGAACACTCAGATTAACAGACGGTAGACGCCTCTCAGCAGAGGCAGCAAAAAGACTCCAACGCTTCTCACCAGAAGTGTGTTTAGTTACCATTCAGTCTTGCAATCTTTCTTTTTAAGTACATTTTATTACAGTAATATTTTTCAATATTCTTGTCAAGTTTCTGGTGCCTCTGGAAAAATTTCAAGGCATATCAAAAGCATTCATGTTCTTTTCATCCAGTTACCATAATACTGGGACTATCTGGTCCAAAACTTGGGACCAAAAATTCTTAAACTCCTTCTAGACTCTAGTACCTCCTTTGGAAGATTGTCTTGATGTCACTTCGGGTTCCACATTTCGATCCCCCAGGCGGAATTAGGCTCACTCCTCAGGGTTCCCACAGCACCCAACAGAAAACATTTTATACCTTTTATTGCGCCTTATTGTAGCTGCTTACATTCGGGTCACGTCGGAGAACAGCGTCTTTCTCATGGTTGTATACCCACCTCTTAGACCAGTGCCAGTGCATAGTAACTGCTCACTGACATTTTTCTCAGAACCATACAAGGAGGAGATTGTTTTTGGAGGCAGTGTGGGCAGTTCTGAAACACATGGTATGGTTTCTGCTAAAGATGTTAACATGTGGTTGGTATCAGAACAGAGCCAAGCAAAGCAGCCATTATTCCATGTATTCCTGGAAAACTCATACCTCCATTTCTTTTAATCTTTCCACTCCCAGAACAATCGCTGCTCATTTCTAGTTATAGAAGAATAGTGCTAACTGACCCTCCCTTTTTCAAAGGAGAAGACAGTTGGCTCAGGGAAGAAAATGGGCTCTAGAGAAACCTTAGAGGCTGCCCTGAGACAGGCGAGGTACAGGAAAGATTCACCGCGCCAACGATCTCCATAATTAGAAGACTGAGGCAGATTTTCAGAGTGAAGATAAGGACCTTGGAAGAGTTCTCTGGAAATCAGGGCTTTAAGAATTCGGTTTTTCGAGGCTGGCCCGGTGGCATAGCAGTTAAGTTCACAGGTACCACTTCAGTGTCCTGGGGTTCACTGGTTCAGATCCCAGGTGTGGATATATGCACCGCTTGGCAAGCCATGCTGTGGCAGGCATCCCACATATAAAGTAGAGGAAGATAGGCATGGATGTTAGCTCAGGGCCAGTCTTCCTCAGCAAAAAGAGGAAGATTGGTGGCAGATGTTAGCTCAGGGCTAATCTCCCTCAAAAAAAAAATGATTTTCTTGTCACAGCATTAGAATTGATCTGGACCTATAGAAAGTGAAATCCTTGAAATTACTGTCGGCCAGAGTGTCCCCCTCTCTCTTGTCTCTTCAGATACTGATTTGTATAAGTGGTGTGGGGCCAGAAGTATTACTACGGCTGCTGTAGCTGCTACTGCAATCATAATTCTTGGAACCACAAAGAAGTTGGTGTGCCCCACGGCACTAGGCATGGATGACTTTGTCTCCCTGAGTGGCATACCTGCTTAAATGACCAAAGGTGTGCTTTCCTCTGCCTGGTCATGATGAGCTGGCTACCCCAGAACAGCAGCACCTGGGAGCTTCTCAGAGTCCCAGACCCCCAACTTGTGAATCAGAATCACCCCGGCTGCCTCTAAAGGGCTGGGGAGCCATGGCCTCAGAGAAGATTTGAGCATTTATTTAACAGACCTGTGGATCCCGATTTTATGAAAAGAATGAGTCTGGGAGCAGTTTTCGGTTTTGATTGGCTCATTTACTAAGTGTGTTTTAACCTCTCCCGATATAAGATGGGCCTAGCCAATTCTCCTCCCAATGCCTTGCCGGAGTGGGTAAGAGATGCCATCAGATCATATAAAGGAAATCATTTGGGGAGTCAGATTGCCTGGAAATGCAAGGAGCGTTCCTGTGGGGAGGACTTCCCCTTGGCTCTGAGATGACTGCCACTTTCTGTGGGCACTCGGATGAGTCACTTTTCCCCTCGAGAGTGCTAGGCGCTAAGGTATAATTGAATGATCTTGCGGGCATTTCCAGTTCTATCTTTAAATGGCTCTAAAATTCTTTCATCTTATATTTGGAAAAACTCCATCCTCCAACCCTTTACGGCATTTGCTGCCTTCCATCATTCTCACGGCTTCCGAATCTCAGCCACTCCAAAAAGGCACACAGATAAACACTTCACAATTTCCTTATACAATGCCTGCGGCAGGCAGAGAGGCTGGGCCATGTAGTTAGAGCGTTTTGAAAAGATAAAAGCTCCTTAAAAATGAAAGATTATTATGTGGAAGCAAGGAGTCCAAAAATAAAAAATAGTTAAGAACCTTGAAGGACCTTTTTTTTTTTTTTTTGAGGACAGTTAGCCGTGAGCTAACATCTGCTGCCAATCCTCCTCTTTCTGCTGAGGAAGACTGGCCCTGAGCTCACATCGGTGCCCATCTTATACTTTATATGTAGGACGCCTACCACAGCATGGCTTGCCAAGCGGTGCCTTGTCTGCTCCTGGGATCCAAACCGGCGAACCCCAGGCCACCGAAGCAGAACGTGCACACTTAACCGCTGCACCACCAGGCCAGCCCCCTAAGGGCCATTTTTAATGATTTCCATAATATCATAAATTTTGTGCACGGTTGCAGGATAAAACCCTGAATAGGATGCCGACTACTACAAGACATTTGCCATCCTGAATTAAGTCCTATGTATTGTATCACCTGCCAGGATTTTTCCATCTCAAAAAAGATGTAATTGCAGGAAAACTATTATAAATATTGTAAAATCTGTGCTTAATTAACTATCACTACCACTGATTGCTCAGCAATTTCAGTGTATGTAAAGATTACCAACCACTCAACAGGACACATACTATACTCTTCTCAATTCAACTTGAGTATTAATTAGCATTTCTTTGGCACAACAGACAAAATAAAGACAAATAAAATATTTTCCTTAGATTTTTTTCAAGTTAACACTTTTGCAAATCTAAAAGTCTAATCACACCAGCACAATATAATAATTTTATTTTTTATTTTTTTAACAATTTTAAAATATTACAATAAACTTGCTTTAGGTTTGCCATGTTAGGTATTTTCTTAGGGCATGGCTTTTGTCTGCCTTCTAGGGCACAAACGGGAGGATGATACAAGAGGGGAAGTTAAGTCTAGAATTCTTCGCGTAAAGGCTCCGCCAAAGAGATCAGCATGTCACTATCACTTCGGGTGAATCTGTAATAGATCAATAATTTATTCCCGAGTCACTGATACTACTCGCCAGTTCTTTTGTCTTATTATTCTTTTCAAGGAATAAAAAGTAAAGTTATTCTAAGCAGTAATGTACAAGTGAGTTATTGATAGTCTTTTAGGTGAAATACTCAAACACAGCCAAAAAAACCGATAGCAAACAAGCTGTCCCTTGGGTGATACTATCCAAGATAAGCCAGCCTGTTAGCATCATCACTTTCTTGATTTCACCTTCTAATCTCATTGTCTGCTGCCAGATCCTGTATCTTGGGTTTCGGTGTCCTACCAAACACTAGCTCTGCCCTCCAAACATCCTTAAATCAAGCATGAAAGAATAATGGCACAAAATACACTACTTGCTCATTAGAAACCTACTCTTCCCCAAGCCTTGCATTAGGCACAGGGAAATTAACAGGACGTGGCCTCTGCCTTGGAAGGCCTCATGGGAAAGAGGATGACAGATAGAGTTTACAAAAATGATGCAATGAAGGCTGCAACAGAGGTATAGACAAGGTACTATGGAAGCACAGGGAATGGAGTACCTATGTTGATGGGGAGGGCAGGAAAACTTCATAAAATAATTAATTTTAGGGTCTTAGGGGAAGTAGTAAGAGAATTTTCCAGGTAAAAGGAACTGCAGACCACGGAGTTCTGAGAAAGCATGGCATCTATTTTGGAAATCACACTTGGTCTCAAAGGCTAGAAGAGTAACAGTGGAGCAGTAGGCAAAGGAATGATTGGGAATGCCTTAAACGTCTTGCTAAAGAGTTTGGACTTTCTCTGAAAGTTAATGGAAGGCCACTGGAGGATTTTATGTAGGAGAATGACAAGATCAGATTTGCGTATTTTTTAAAGACACTGAATTTTTAAAAATACAGATAAACTAGATGGAGCCAAGACTGGAAGTCATCGACTCAAGCTATTTCAGTACAACTTAGTAAATACTAAAAGGATTAACAAAAGGATAAAGAAAGGGAGGGAGGGAGGAATGAACAAATGAATGAAGGAAGGAAGACTCTGACAGTAAAAAGTGAAAAGAGGGGGACACTTTCTGAGATATTTAGTAGATAGACTCAACAGAAATTGGTGGCCAATCAGACAGAAGTGAATAAAAAGAATGAGTCTAGCATGACTGCCAGGTTTCTGGCTTGGGCACCTGAGGGGCACAGGTGCAAGTCACTGGTGTGAGGACAGCAATAAGAGGAACAGGTCTCATGGGGGAAGGGAGGAGATTATTGGCTCAGCTTTGGCCATGTTGAGTATGAGGTTCTTGGAGTTTATCCCATGGAAATATATATCTGGAACTCTGGGGAGAAGTCTTTACTAGAAGCACCTTTTAGAGTCATCATTGAATGTTTGGAAGTTGAAACCAAAGAAGTCATCTAAATGACTCTGAGACTGTAGAGTGTAAAAGAATGGCAGAGAATGATTAAGAAATATCCTTAAAAACCAACAACTGGGGGCCCGATTGGTTAAGTTTGTGTGCTCTGCTTTGGTGGGGCCAGGGTTTCTCTGGTCCAGATCCTGGGCGCAGACCTAGCACTGCTCATCAAGCCATGCTGAGGTTGCACCCCACATAGCACAACCAGAAGGACCTACAACTAGAATATACAACTGTGTACTGGGGGACTTCGGGAAGAAGGAAAAAAAAAAATGACGATTGGGACAGATGTTAAGACAGGACCAATCTTTAAAAAAAAACAAAAAAACCTACACTTGTAAGGCAGGAAGACCGAGGGAGCCAGGCCCTCTCAGGAGCCCCTAGAGAGGTAGGCAAAACAAGAGAGTTTCAAGGAGGAAGTACAGATAAGGAGTGAATTTCCTCATCTGTCAAGTAGGTTATCAGATGATGCTCATGAAGTGTTTATCGTGAAGCTGGCACATAGTAACTACTAAATAAATGGAGTAGGCTGGTTAGCTTTGCACAGGACATGTCTATGGCAGTGTGGAGGATAGATAATTTTGCTCACTCTGTTCCCTTTCTCGTGGAAAGAATACTGGAGAAATGAGTCGTTGATCATTGATATTCATGATGTCCATTACTGGGGAACTTACTAGTACAATTTCACCAAAATCAATTCATATTTACACATCAATGAAGAAAAATATCCTGTGACTATAAATACTCCTTCACAGCATAAATTTTTAAAGCCATTCCAAATTAATTAAAAAGACTATGATGGCACTTGTAAACAGCAGGGACTTAAATGCAGTTATTTTGGGAAGCCATACTGTATAAAGCTATTAGAATTCCATTTCCATCTTTACTTGTAAAAAAAGCACATTTACTTTACACGATGAACACTAAAGAAAAGGAAAAGAGCTTAACCAGCAGTAAAAAGTAATTTGAGTTAAAAAGTGAATTTCCCTAAGACTGTAAAATCAGTTGGTCTATAAGTTTGTCGTAGACATACTTTTCCTGGCTGTCATCCGATGTTGTAAGTTACATTGTTGGTTTTGTTCAACTCTATGGAAGTGTGCTGTAGTAACTCTGAGTTGTCCTGACAGGCGCACGCCAATCTATCGACAAAAGCACGCTCATTTATTTCTAAAGCCACAATTATGCTTCTTATTTAAAGCTTATCAAAGGAAACTGGGAAATAGTATGAATGGTTTCTTTTCTCCTGATGACAGCAACCCAGGATGGACAGACTAGAAGTAAATAATACTGTAAAAGATCATGGAGTGGCCTCATTCATGAAAGACTAAAGAAGTTACCCTTGGTGATGCTTTTCACAATATAACTGATTTCTATAGTTTTCATCCTTTACAGCAGTGTTTCTTAATAAAAATGAAATCCTTGAAAATGAAACTTTAAAAATACAAGTCTAGGGGCCGGCCCGGTGGCGCAGCGGTTAAGTTCGCACGTTCTGCTTCTCGGCGGCCTGGGGTTCGTCAGTTCGGATCCCAGGTGCGGACATGGCACCACTTGGCAATCTATGCTGTGGTAGGCGTCCCATGTATAAAGTGGAGGAACATGGGCACGGATGTTAGCTCAGGGCCAGGCTTCCTCAGCAAAAAGAGGAGGGTTGCAGCAGATGTTAGCTCAGGGCTAATCTTCCTCAAAAAAAATAATAATAATACAAGTCTAATTTTTACAATTAAATTCAAATAGACAAAGTTAACCTGTCAAACTGCTGTAAAAGTTTCTAAAATTCTTGCTGTCAATTTCTATACTTATCTCTTCTCAGATCAGCAACAAGCAGTTCATAGGTTGGCCCTAGTTCACAGACTGCACTTTGAGTAGCACTGGCTTAGAGGACAATTTCTCTTGATGTATCCATGAGAATGAGGGGAGAGGATGGATTTCAGTAATTTACTACATGCTCATCTTTTCTGACTCACTTTTACTAAACCCACAGAAGGATGATGTATACGCCAGAATGCACGTACATTTGCAATGGAGTGATTCCTTTCCAGGATTAGAAGACACAGGAATCCGAATTAACAATTAAAAGTTTGTTTGTTGAGCAAAGAACCAGAGCATAAGAAAGCAAATGATCTTAAGGGTTGTTTAAGGCAAAGAGCAGCTTAGCAGAGTGGCGGAGGCAGGGATTTCTGTAGGGAAGCCACTGGGAGTTGAATCCCAGCTGCATCACAGAAGCCTTGTGTGACCTTAAACTTTCTGAGGCTCTGTGTCCTGATTCCTATAATTGGGATAATGTCAATCTGGAGAGATTTATAAAAGGATTAATCCAGTGCTTAATACAGTACCTAGTGCATAGTAAGCATTCAGTAAATGTCTCGTGATGTTATTAATACCATCCTATAGTAAGATATGTCTCTACAACAACCAGCTTGCTCATGGTATACAGACTCAACAACTCTTCCCTAGACAGTGCCGGATAAACATAACCTTCAAATCTTTAGACTTTACTCTTTTGTGTAAGCAGTCATCATCCTCCCTCTGTTCTCACAATCTTCCTTCAGACAGATACGATAAAATCAATTCAGTTTCACTTACAATCACATTCCAGTACAATTTCCCTTTGATTACACCAAAGCCACCTTGACTCATTCATTTTTTTTAATTTTTATTTTTGGTGAGGAAGATTGTCCCTGAGCTAACATCTGTGCCAGTCTTCCTCCATTTTGTATGTGGGATGCCACCACAGCATGACTTGATAAGCAGTGCATAGGTCCACACCTGGGATCCAAACCCCTGAACCCCGGGCCGCCAAGGTGGAGCATGCCAGCTCGACCACTACACCAGCAGGCCGACCCCTTGACTCAAGTTTTAGATGTTTCCAAATGTTAGTCATCCATTGATAGGCAACCTTTTAGTTTATAGCCACAGATATGGTATATAAACGCCTTCATTGTGGCAGAGTTTCTGGTTTAATTCTCTGAGGACAACCATATTTCCTTTTATTTCAAGTTCTCAAGGAGCTCCGCACTGGTTGGGCATTACGTTCCCACATCCAATGGCAAATAAATCCACATTAAAAGCAGATTCTAATGAGAATAATTCTCTGGGAACAGGGATTCCGAACAAGAATGGCTGTGATATTTTGACAGCTGGAGTCAGCTTAGGATAAGCTGGTGCCTCCATTGCTGCCAGGGAGGGTGCAGCCAGGCTGCAGAGCTATCCCAACCGCCTCCTCTTGGACCAGTTCTAACTTCCAAATCTAAAGGCCATACAAATACCCGTTCTCCTACTTCTAAATAGTCAGCACACAACTAAACATTTCAAATTGCTTCCATGTAAATAACATTCCAGACACTCATTTTCAGAAAACATTCCCGAAATTCTGAAAATATTAAGAACATTGGACCTGATTAAATTCCTTTAAGCAATCATTTGCTATCCCCCACCCCCAAGTATAAGAATAGCACTTTTGGAAATATTTTAGAAAATACAGAAATTTTTTTTAAAAAATTGTTCATCACTTCACCCAGTGACATCCACAACGCACTTAAACAGTTAACACTGTTAATGTTTTGGTTTATTTCTTTCTATTTTAACTTGCATTTTTACATAGTTGTAATTGTACAAATTATAAATTTTTATCCTGTTTCTTTTCATTTAACATTACAAAGTAAGCATCTTCTCCATGTTAAAGTCATTAAAGGATACCTTTAAACCTGAAAAATGTCATTACATAGATATTTCATTATGCAGATATCCAAAGTGATGTCACCCACTAAGTGTCAATTTTTTAAACCAATTTTTATCTCAGAATCTGATTTTTCTCACAAGTTCCAGAAAAAAATGCAAATAGCTGTTTAGCATAGCATGGAAAACAGTAACAGCATAATAAATTTTAGCTTTTCTTACTGATATAGTTATCTATCAGGAGTTTCACTGTTCTATGAAAACTTAAGTATACAATTTTTAGGAATTCACACTCCTCTGTATTCCTAAAATCCTCAGAAATAGTGCCTTTCTCCAAGCATACACTTTGAGTACCTTTACTTCTTTTACGATCCTGGTTTATTCCTTACAAACATATCGCTAATGAAAACGGTCATGTGAATTATGGAACTTTATGTCAGTGTGCCTATAAAATTCAGCACCATAGCATAAAATAGGCTTGTAATAATGGCCTGGTACCTTTGTTTGGACATTGACAACAATTTTTGGAAGCTGGAGAGCATATTGTGATTCAAGTCTCAGTTCTGTTTCTGTATCTCTGATCTACTCACTTTTCTCCATTTTCCACCATCCTCATCGTAGTCAACACCATCATTGTCCCACCGTTTAGCAAGGTAGGAAACATCAAGTCTTTTATTCCATCGCACCAATTCCACTGTAGGGCTCCCTCCCATCCATTCTCCACAGAACAGGAAAAATGATTTTCTTGAAACATACATTTCCTGTTATGCAGCTGTTGTGCATTATCCTTAAAATAGAGTTGAAATTTGGGGCTGGCCAAATGGCATAGCAGTTAAGTTTGCCCACTCAGCTTTTGTGGCCCGGGGTTTGCCAGTTCAGATCCTAGTCGTGGACCTACCCACCGCTTATCAAGCCACGCTGTGGTAGGCGTCCCACATATAAAGTAGAGGAAGATGGGCACAGATGTTAGCTCAGGGCCAGTCTTCCTCAGCAAAAAGAGGAGGATTGGCAACAGATGTTAGCTCAGGCCTAATCTTCCTCAAAATTAATTAATTAATTAATTAATTAAATCCAAATTCTTACCCTGGCCTACAAGGAAGGCCCTGAGTGGTCTGGTCCCTGCCAGATCTCCAGGCCAGCTCTGGCTTCCTTTCCTTACTTTCCTTCCTTTCCTTACTTTCCATGGCATTTGCACTGCCATGTCCTCCACCAAGAATCTCTCCCTCCTCCTCTGTCTGTGATTCATTCTCGTCACTTAGGTCTGGGTCTCCTGGGAGACACAGCCCATAACTTCCTGTCTAAAGTCAGTCACTCCAGCTATTCTGTGTACCTCCCTGACAGCACATATTACAACTAATAATTATATTCTTTGCTTAGTTACTTGGTATCTCTTTCCTCGTCTGTATGTCAGTTCCCTTAGAGGCAGAAACCATGTATATGTTGTTCATCCTGAGATAGCAGAGTGCCTGGCCTATGCCACACATTTAACAAATAAGTGTTGGGGAGGGAGGGAGGGAAGGTAGATAGCCAAAGCTGTGGGAGCGTGCAGAGTGGGGCCAGGAGGCCCTAGGACGAAACCCCACTGTTAAAGGGATTGAGAGACTAAAAGGAGCCTGCAAAGAACACTTAGAAAAACTGGGAACGGGATGCCCCAAAAGGATTTCAGGTGGGAAAGTAACCTGACCATATCCAAACTAATATTGGTTGCACATCTACCATGTGTATTATTATGTCTAGGATTCAAGACACACGTGGTAGATATGACAACTATCTTAAATAGAAGAAATTGTGAAATGCTCCTATACTCCTTTTTTCTCATTCAGTATCTTCCAGTGATGAAATGAGCTGTAGAAATACAGTAAGATAGCAATGTTTGTTGAACATGCCCAGTTAAAAAACAGTTGTGTTAGAGGAGGGAAAAAGCACGACTCCTGAAGCTTTTTTGTGAAGTAAATGTTATGGTGTTTGCCTCAAACCGTTCAAGAGCATTTCTCCTTATGTAAGCTTATCCTGGTCATGCTGCTTACTTAGGTCGGTGTCTGCCTGGATTATCTGAGGTCTAAATGCCAGCTCTGTAAATTAAACCTGTCAAGTGACAGCTTTGCCATAGCGTGCATAGCCAACCTTTAAAATTTATTTATACTCTATTCCCTTTCTCCAGCCAGATTAAATTCTCCTTTCCTAAGCTATTTTTGCCTCCTTTCAGACTGTGGCACAATTCAACATGTTCTAAACAATCACATGGTGACCGTCGCCCTCCTGATTTCCAATTCCCAGATGCCTTTTATTCAGACTTTAAAACAGCAAAAGAAATTTTTCCAAGTTCACTAACAATAAGAAGAGTTTTCTCCAACTAGATTCCTCCATTACCAGTATGTGAAACAGTCATAATAACGGCATGCTATGAAAATGCTATGAACTATTATAGGTTCATAATAAGTCCTTTATTCAGTGTCCTAAGGAAGCAGTTCCTTCCAGCATGCAAATATTTTTTGACTAATATTCTCTTGACTAATCTATCACATCTTAATATGCATGCTGAACCTCCACAGAAGTATATATTCAGGGCAGGGTTTCTAATATGAAAATGTATTTTCATCTGATTTGAATACTTACCTAAGCCAGTTTCAGGTGTATATTTAAGTTGATCAAAATTAGACATGAAAAGTAATGGGACAGAAAATGGACATAATCGAGATTAACTAAAGAGAATTGTTACTCAAAAGAGATTTATTTTTATAAGTTTTTAGAAAACTGTCTTAATCAATTTTAGAGATAAAACATTACCTCCAATGATGGGGTTTAATGACTTAATAAAATGTTTACTTCTGATCCAGCAGGATTCATTCATCTAAACATACTTACATCTTTAGCACCCACCAGGATGAGTGATTGACAGTCTGTGTCTGACACTGTCGTACAAAACACAATACTCCGGTGCAGCTATTGCCCTGTGGACTTTGTCCTTGAAAGGCTTGTGATGAGCTTAATTGCTCATTGGCGATTTCTATGTCTAAAATTCCCACAGAAATGATGATGTAGCACTGCCCTTTGGTTTTGATTATTCATCAAACTTATTAAAAAGACTTCATGTTCTCATCACAAGAAAAAACAATGTAACCACGTATGGGGACAGATGTTAGCTAGACTTACTGTGTTGATTACCTGGCCATATGTACAAATATCAAGTCATTATGTTGTACACCTGAAACTAACATAGTTAGGTGTCAATTCTATTTCAATTAAAAAAATAATAAGTACACAAAAATACATGGATATAAAAAAAGACAATAACTTTAAATCAACGTCTTAAAGGAAGAAAACTGTCATTTTTTTAACATAGGGCACGCTTTAGTTTTAAACAACATTTATACACTGAAAATTATATTTTCATAGAAATTGAAGGACACTGTACATTTTTTAACATTGTTTTTACAATCACAAGAAGATTAACTTTAGATATAAAATAAAATAAAATAGTCTGTTCTATAGCAGCAAAAAGAAAATAAACTTTTCCAGTGGTGATAGGAGCACAGCTGTCTCCCTGAAGTTTTAGAACACTTCTTAAGTATGGGAATACACTTAAGATCGTCTTCTGCACTAGACTCAGACACCCACCGGGATATTTGCCTCTATTACGTATACTTGGCACGTCATCATACCTTGCAATCTGCTGTCTTTTTCTAGGTTGTTATTGTCATATTTGATCTTTCTATCATTGCAATGGTAATACTCTTGTTAGATTAAATGTTTTTTGATCAGCCTTGCCCATAGCCCCAGCTGGCCACTCATAGCCCTAATGCATCCGAGGAGATTGAAAGAGATGAACGCCTCCATTTCTTTGTATGTCCGGTATAACTGGATTCACTCAGTGTTTCCCAGGAGATCTGCTGCCTTTGTAAGGGTTTCTCTACTCTTCACCGTCAGGATTGCTGCTTTCTTGTCTTCTGCAGTGTTTCATCTTCCATAGGGATCTCCTCATCATGCTTTTATGGTCCTTTTTACCTCCTATTCTTGGCTTTTGCATTTTGAATATGCTGATGAAAAGTCCTGCCTATCATGATGAGCTCAAGGGGACATGTTTTGCTGAGAAAAGAAACTTACAGCTGGGCCTCTTGCTAAGTGGCAGAAGTCTTCCCTCTTAGGACTCTTCTGGAGCATTGGCGTTCAGAGGTGTTCTCTTACTTTTGGATATCTGGACCACTATTGGCAAGGCTGTTGGCTCAGTCTGGACACCTTCTGCTAATAAGTACAGGTGCTGATTGATGCTCCAAGTGCAAAATCTATAGAGATTAGTGAGTCCTCAGACTTCAGGAGTCTCCTGCCCAATGTTGAGAATGACCACTGTTCTCTAAGAATCAGCAGCTTAAAACTATTGGGCCGGGGCCCGCCCTGTGGCCGAGTGGTTAAGTTTTCATGCTCCACTTCGCTGGCATCAGGTTTGCAGGTTTGGATCCTGGGCACGGATCTAGCACCACCTGTCAAGCCATGCTGAGGTGGCATCCCACATAAAGGAACTAGAATGACCTACAACTAAGATATACGACCATGTACTGGGTGTTTGGGGAGAAAGGAAAAAAAAAAAGAGGAAGATTGGCAACAGATGTTAGCTCAGGGCCAATCTTCCTCACCAAAAAAAAAGGGCCTTTCCTGAGCACCCTATAAAACATACTCCTCCTATAATTAAAAACAACAACAACAATAAAAATTCTTGGGCTGAGTGGAGCAAACACCCTCAGCCTGAGTTCACAGCAGTGAACCATAATGGCACAGGACACAGAAACATGGCAGCTGGCAGATGGGCAGGCCCTTGACTACCCTGAGAGATTGAGTGTGCTGGTCAGCAAGATCACATTTATATCTTGTCTAAAGTGTGTCCTTTCCCTCAAGAGCAAAAGCTTTTCCTAGTTTTTCATCGGTGAACTACATCCTTTTCAGAGTGAAACAAGGTGCTACCTCATCTGTGAGGTGAAGAGCCCCAGGAGCTGAATAGTCCATGGTGAGTGTAAGCCCAGCTTTTAGAGCTCAGTGAGCAAAGCAGACTGGATATTTCATGCCAGCACTGCTTGTGGTAATTACGGGATCCGTGGATCACAAGGCTCACAACTTGTATCACAAGTTCTACAGGAAAACTGGCTGATGCTGATTTGGCTCTGCTTACCATTTGCTGAATTTATATCTCGTCCTACCAAATTCATTTTTTGAAAAGTCATTACATGGTGCACTTTCACTATTCCAATGAGATTACTGTGCTGACCAACTTTTGGAGTAGAATAGCTAATTAAATGTGTTTTTCAACTACACTATTGTATATGTTGGTCAAGCTTTTTATTTATTATGATGTTAATGCTGCCCGTGAGACGTCATCAATATTTCTCCCAGTGGGCCATTAATATTTTAATTTTGTCAAAAGTCTTTTGCCATATAGAAGTTTTTAATTTTTATGTAATGAAATCTGTCTTTTCCTTTGTGACTTGAGTTCCTTGACCTACTTAGGAAGGCCCCTCCCACCCCAAGATTATTTCTTTTAATCCTCCTATAGTTTTTTAGGACTTAAGATTTTAAAATCTTTACTCCTTTTATAGTTTGTGAAGGGACATAATATATTTCTCAAGCTCTTTAGTTTTCCTTGATTTACATGGATTCAAAAGTTTCCCAGGCAAGCAATTTCTTTAAATTGAAGATGATTTGACTTTGTTCCTGTGAAAGCCTGACCCACTTCTTTTATTTCGAAAGCACTTACTTTGTTTACAGTCTATGTTTATAAGAAAGTTGAATAACTCTGCAAGCAAAGTCTCTAAATAGAGGCTCTAATAAATCCTAAGATGCTGCAGTACGCGGACCTAGGACACAGTTTGATCCCTAAAGCTCTCTCCAATCTACTTCTCGGTGAGAACAACAAACAAAAGGCCTCAGTGTGAGTAGAAAACCAAGTTAATCAAAGCAGGTAAAAGTCCTGTTGCCTCCTTCCAGAAAGCAGAGGAGACGGGTTTTCAGATTATAAGTGACAGAGTTGCCCTTGTGTAGCACAGAACAATTGTGATAAGGCTTTACTCCTTAAGGGCCTAAATAATGAAGACAGTGGAACAACAGGACTGAAGATGAATAAAAAGGAAGCTTTAGCTTTGACGCAAAGAATTACATCAGTCCTCCACAAGACCGAAGGTTCTCAATTTTTAAAGCGCTTCCTTTTAGCAGTGCCTAACCTTTCATTATCTGTGACAACACATCAAGTGAGCAACAGTACAAAGGATGCATGTGATTTCGAAATGGCACGGTTGGGCCGACTGCAGCTGCCCGCGTCTGTAGCATGGAGGCGGGACCAGGGAAGACGGTAGGAGCTAGCGCTCTATCCGCATCGCAGGCCGCTCTCCGTCTTCCGCGGGATCAGTCTGCGGAGAGAAGGTCCTCCCCACCTGGAAGGGCCCGGGCCACAGGTGTCCACGTGTCCGAGCCTCGGGCCGGGCATTCCAGGTGTTGAGTCACCGAGACGGCGTTCATGCGACATAAGTATTCTTTGATGACGGAGATGGCAGGGGCGCAGGTGCCAAGGTAAACCGCTGGCAAAGGTGACTGAGGTTGACTTAAGGCAGCCAAGCAGGGCCGGGGCGGGGCCGCGGCCCCAGCCCCGCAGGGACTGCATTTAAGTTGGAGGCAAACTTCAAGCCTCCATGTGACATGTGCGGACCCGTCGCTGGTTTTAACTCTGAGAACCCAGCTGTGCGGCAGGACTCCTGCCAGCCGAGAGATCGGCCTGCCCCCGCGCGGCTCCCACCCGAGTCCACAGCGGTATTGCTCCCCCCAAGTCCCTGCCCGGCCCCCGTCCGCCCCCGCGCGGGCCACGCGCCGACCCCAGCGCTCCGCCATTCATCAACCGGTTCACACCGGTGGCGGCCGCCGCGCGCTGACGTACGCAGGGGGCGTGGCTCCGCCTCCGCTCGTCCGCGCCCGGCCGTGATTGGTGGCCGGCGGGGCTCACGTCGCGCCGGCTATAAAAGGGCGGGCCTGTGACGCAAGGGCGCCTCGGCGCGCGCATTGGCTGCCCCGCCCGCAGGCCGGCTTGGGACGGGCTCTCCGCGGAGCCGCTCGCTGCATGGTAGAGTCTGGTGCCCCCGCCGCCGCCTGCCGAGCCGCAGCCGCCCCGCCACCGCCGCCACCGTCCCCTGCCCTGCCGCCGCTTGTGTCGCCGCTGCCTGTATCGCCGCCGCCTCGGGACCGGCTGTATGATTAGGCCACAATCTTCAATGAGTAAACATAGCCCTGTGAGTATCGGGCGCGCCGCCGCCGCTCGGCCGGCCCGCCCCGGCCCCCCCGGGCCCGCGGCGCCTTTGTTCGGAGCCCGGCGTCCGCTCCCGCCGCGGTTCCGGGGGCCGGCCGGGAGGGCCGGGGACCGGCGCGGCGCCGCGGCGGGGGGCGGTTGGCCGCGGGGCTCCGGCCCTGAGTGCTGCGCGCCGGGGCGGCGGGCGGGCCTGCGCGCCGGGGGCGGTTTGGGCCGCCGCAGCGGGCCGGGCGGGGCGCACAAAAGCCGCTTTGTGACCGCTGCCCCCACCCTCGGCCCGGCCCGGGCGCCCGGTCGGGCCCGGCGGCTCCGGCGCCCCGCGGCCCCTTTGTCTGGCCGGCCGAGCGCGGCCGTAGAGCGGAGACGTGGCCCGGGGAGGGGCGCGGGCTGCGCGTGTCCCTGCGGCCGGCTCGGAGGGCGCGGCGGCGGCGGCGGGGCGCCCGGGCCAGGCCGGGCCGGCGTGCGGTGGGCGGGGCGCCCGGCGGGGTAACGGTCTGGGCCGGGGCCGGGAGCGGGCCCGGCGCCGTGCAGCCTCTCTTCTGCTCCCGGCCGGCCCGGCGCTCCGACAAGATGGCCTCGGCGCCGGCGCCCGCCTGAAGGCGCCGACCCCGTGATTGCGGGCCCGCGGGCGGGTCCCTGCGCCACCGCCGCGGGCGCCGGAGCGCGCTCGGCCAGGTGAGGACGCGGGCTGCGAGCCCCGCCCTGTCCCTCGGTCCCCACCTGGTAATTCGAGCTGTTCCGGATTGACGCCCCACTTCGGGCTCTCGGTGATGGGAACAAGTCGAGTCTTGTCCCTGCCCTGGGGCACGTCTGTGGAGACAGGGCCCTGGCCTGAGCGCCCTGGGAGCCGCCGGGGCTGCTGTCGCGCTGGAGCCAGGCGTCCCCGGCCGGGCACCAGCCTGCGCTCTCGCTGCCAATCTGGGACTGGCCCTGGGTGGCGCCTTTTAATCGGGGAGTGTTGAGAACTGCCCTGCAATCCTTAGTGTGCTGTGTTGTTGCCTCCTGTTGGCTGTGGCAACAGCAGCCACCCGGAGCCAGAAGTCTGAGGTTTATCTTCTGTCCGCGGTGAAAGCCTCGACCATTCCAAGAGTATTAAGTTGTTGTTTGCACTGCGCTTGGAACCGTCGGCCTGCTTAGGATCCAGATTCTGAGGCAATGCTTCCTGTTACCTCTTTTATACGAGTTTTGTTCGATGGCAGTAAATCAGCTGAAAACGGGAAAGCTAGATCATTCCCAGGAATAAGCAGCGCTTTACCCACGCTTTCTTCTCGATGCGTTACCTAAGGTAGAAGGAGACGGGGAACACACTCCGGAGAACTCTGACAAGGCGGTTAGACAGGTCGATCGCCTTGACTGCAGTCTGAGCAGCAGACTTCATCCTGGCGAACAAGTTGCTCTTCTCCCTCCGTGTGTATTGTGATTGTACGCAGCTGATAAGTGGGCGGGAAAAAATTCCTTGGTGTTCCCAAACTGCCTGTCGTGGATAGTTTTTCCTGGGGCGAGGAAATGGGGAATGGGCGAGTGTCTTCGGCAGAACGGGAAGATGTTAGGTATCACTTCGATGGAAGTCCCCCCCAGCCACTGGGGGGCTCCACGCAGTCAAAATAGCCAGTTCACTAAATGAATTATTTCTGTAGTTTTCTTTACTTCCGGGGGAAACCTGAAGGGATATGGCCAGACTCAGCTTAACAGGAATTTGAGCTGTTAAATTTGGAAATAGTGGTTTGAAATACTTTCTCATAAATCAGCTTTCAACGGAAAAAAGATATTACCTGGAAATCAGAATACCGAGATAACAGTCATTGCCTTTAACAGCTTTACAGATGACTTCTTTAATTCATTGTACGTCTTTGGAAAGGTGCCAGAATATGCTTTTTATTCTAAGGAAGTAATATTTGGGATTTGAGGTGAAAGTGTAATTGAAATTATTTCCAGATTACTGCAGTCTCTATTCACTGCAATAGTGAAGTTCTTAGTGGTAATTTAGTCACTAATTTTTAACCCAGCAACCTCTGAGAGCTCATTTGAACACATTTGGAATAATGAAAGTTACCTTCCTTGTGGGATGACCTTTTAAGAAATGACTCCTGTGGCTGGTTCCTTTGTTTTGACAGAAAAATGAATGGGGGTGACTTGATGTTTTCTGTGATCTGCCAGATCTCCATATGAATTATTCCTCAAATTTTAGCAAAGTTCTTTTAGAAACTACAACTAGCATGGAACTCTATTTAAAATGAAAATAAGAGCAGATAATTTGAATGTAATTTATTAGGTAATTTACCCATGACAATACACATGGGTAAAGTGTTTGGGGCAGTGGCCCGCACTTGGTGCTTCTGTTAACCTGCTGTTAACATGTCTTAGTCCTCTCTATTGCCGAGCATGCAAGTTTCTTATAAACTACATGGAAGAAGAGGAAGTTAACGTCGATGTGTTGTATACCTGTTCTGAGGAGATCTGTGAACATTCAGTTAATATTGGATACTGGCAGAAAACTAATGTAGTATTTTAAAGGGGAGCTTGGGAAAAATATGCGTACATATTTATTGCTGGTAGTGGTCACCTTGCTTTTGAGACCTGTGAAAGGAATGCAGGGTAACTTCCACCACCCCAACAGCACCTCCTTTTACCCTTTTTTTTTTTTTTTTTTTTAAAGATTTTATTTTTTCCTTTTTCTCCCCAAAGGCCCCCGGTACATAGTTGTATATTCTTTGTTGTGGGTCCTTCTAGTTGTGGCATGTGGGACGCTGCCTCAGCGTGGTTTGATGAGCAGTGTCACGTCCGCGCCCAGGATTCGAACCAACGAAACACTGGGCCGCCTGCAGCGGAGCGCGCGAACTTAACCGCTCGGCCACGGGGCCAGCCCCATCCTTTTACCCTTTTAATTAGATTCCAGTTTTAGGCTGGATAAGTGAAATTTTGGTTTTAGAATACAAAAGAATATTAAAATTATGACTATCTTTTATAGTTATAAATGAGAATATTTTAAAAATTTATAAACATAACATCTCATATGACAAGTTGACTAACTTCCAGCAACTCAGATGAGGAAAATGTTAAAAGGGAATGATAAATTAATAGGTTAAGAATCAAATGAGATAGTGTGTATGGAAGCATTTTCAAAACTAGTTTCTTTTTTTCTC
This sequence comes from Equus przewalskii, assembly GCF_037783145.1. Classification (NCBI taxonomy): domain Eukaryota; kingdom Metazoa; phylum Chordata; class Mammalia; order Perissodactyla; family Equidae; genus Equus; species Equus przewalskii. The sequence goes on from NC_091849.1 coordinate 56,870,892, forward strand.
TTAAGAATATGCTGTTTGTCTTTAAAGGAGTAAGTAAATTATGCAAAGGCTAACAGCTTCAAAGTATTCATGGTTTGTGACATGTAAAAATATTTTGTTAGTTGGAAGGATCATTGTAGAAAGTTGTACATGTAGTTTATAACAATGTAAAGCAAACAACCAACTATTAAAAGGAATAATTAGTAGAAGGATATCTATAAGGGATATTGACCATATGGTGGTATTTTTTCAGGGGTCTTTGTACTGGATCAGTCATTTCAATTTAAAGTAATCTATTTGTGAATGCTTGCTTTATGCTTATTGATTTAATCTGTAATCGCTTTTGTATTTTGTGGTTCAGGTAAAAGTTGTAAAGGTAGCTCGGGCCCAAATTTGGAAAGGTAGTTGTCCACTTAAATACTATGAAAGCGTGTCCTGTTCGTTTTGAATTGGAAAACAACGTTTGTCTCTCTCTCTCTCTCTCTTTTAAACAGCAGTTCTGTGGTGTTCTTGGTCACACATTTATGGAGTTTCTGAAGGGCAGTGGAGATTACTGCCAGGCACAGCACGACCTGTATGCAGACAAGTGAACTGTAGAAATTCATTACTACTCCACCAAGAAGCCCCCGTAAGAGTGGTTAACCTGGACACAGAAGTGTTGAATTGAAATCCACAGAGCATTTTACACGAGTTCTGACCTGGATGGGGTAAACCTCAGTGCACTTCCTTTCTCTTGCCTCAGTATTACTGGATTGAAGAATTGCTGCTTCTTGTTAGGAGGTTCATTTCATTTCCCATTACCCCCAGCTTCATACTCAAAGCACTGAGAATTTCAAGTGGAGTATATTGAAGTAGACTCAGTTTCTTTGCATCATTTCTATATTCAGTTTTTTAAATTCTTTCATAACCCTACTGAGTGTTTTTAAACTAAATTAACATGGCTCGAATGAACCGCCCAGCTCCTGTGGAAGTCACATACAAGAACATGAGATTTCTTATTACACACAATCCGACCAATGCAACCTTAAACAAATTCATAGAGGTAAGGTTTGATGCTTTGTAATGTCTCAAAGTGATTGCAATTTAATAGTGGGGCTTTTTATCTACCAAAATATTCTTTTGGAAAATGTGAGATGTTATGCCTGTAGTTCTAACTCCCAAAAATGAAATATCAGTGACTTCTTTATGTTAGAGGTAAATTGTTGTATACCTTTTAACAAGGATATGTACTGGAGTTAATTTGGATTTGTAAGTTACTGTCTAGTTCTTCCTGCCTCGGAGTTTGCTTAATTTAAATTTATACGTGGACAGTATAGTACTATGGCACTCGCTTATCTTATAAGACATTTATAGGAGGAAGGCTGCCAGTTACAGATTGTTCATATATCCACTTAGCCTGATGACTAATGCCGTAAACCAAAGTTAATGTCTTGACCTCATTTGACATTTAGAACCCAATTTTTAGCTATTAATTCTGCTGCTTCCTGGTGGTTGCTAGATGAACTGTTTGACCAGCCCTCTCTTTGACTGTGAGGAAGCAATATAATGCTGAATAATGTATTTAGGAGAATACGCACTTTATTATATAAATATGTACAGGTGTTCAGAAACAGCAGCTGGGCCTCCCAGATCATAGAAATACTATTATTTTTGATTAGCATCTGTATGCTTTTTAAATGCCGGAAGAGTTATAATTAGTAATAACGCATTATGAGTCTTAAAGCCTGTAGTTTGAAATGGTGTGGGGTGTTTTACACTGTATTTTTGGGATTTTAGTGTCTTTGAATACACCTTTAAGGCTCTGAATTACACACTGTACTGTAAATGAGCAAAAAGTTTAAGGAGTTAATGTAATTGAGTCAAGTCAGATGACTTGATAGTCATTAATGTTACTCTTGGTTCTATTTACCTTGGTCCCTGAGTGCTAATCGACTTTTTTTAGTGCTTCATCTCCACCCAGCCAGTGTTACCGTGAGTGTTAAACAACTTTAGTATTTGAAGGGCCACAGGATTTAAAACAAACACAAAACTTCTAGTTTATTAAAAATATATGTGATGTTTAACATTCCCTTTGTGCTATTCTAGTATTGTCATTTAAAACAGAATTTCTGGGGGCCGGCTCCATGGCTGAGTGGTTAAGTTCATGTGCTCCACTCTTGTGGCCCAGGGTTCAGTGGTCAGGATCCTGGGCGTGGACCTACATACCACTCATCAAGCCATGCTGTGGTGCCATCCCACATAGAAGAACTAGAATGACTTACAACTAGGATATACAACTATATACTGGGGCTTTGGGGAGAAAACAAAAAGGAAGATTAGCAACAAATGTTAGCTCAGGGCCAATTTTCCTCAGCAAAACAAAGGTTGCCTTAAAAAAAAAAACCGCATGAGATTTTGCTTCCCTGTTAAACGTACATAGGTTACACCATTTATTCCCTGATTTTCTGTTAACCAGCAATACCTATTGGAGAGGTGATCAAAATGACAAATAGTGACCAATAGTGATGTGGTTATGAAGACCTCATTGTGTTTTTTAATGTATGTTTTATCCAGGAACTTAAGAAGTATGGAGTTACCACAATAGTAAGAGTGTGTGAAGCAACTTATGACACTACTCTCGTGGAGAAAGAAGGCATCCATGTTCTCGTAAGTATTTGATAGTTCCTGTGTGTTTCTGATAGTGTGCTACAAAAATATTCAAATAAACCACTGACTTGAAAAAGCTTAATCTTTCTAAATGGTTAAAAAATTGTGCAGTATCTTAATTTCCAAATAAAGAAAAGGAAAAGCTAAGCAAAGGTTTGAAGTAATAAAAGATCTTTCTAAAGATTCGGCATTTATTTGCATTTCGTTGACAGTGGGGTTTCCTAAAACACGTCGAGCTATGTTAAAATGCTTTTGAAAACATTTGGGTGTTAGAAATTTATAATTATTACTGTGGTGTTTATATGAAAAATATGAAACGTTTATCCTTTTGCCTTAGGACTGGCCTTTTGATGATGGTGCACCGCCATCCAACCAGATTGTTGATGACTGGTTAAGTCTTGTGAAAATTAAGTTTCGTGAAGAACCTGGTTGTTGTATTGCTGTTCATTGTGTTGCAGGCCTTGGGAGGTGAGAGAATTTTTTAAATCCATTTAATAGTGTTCTTAATTCTAGTAAAAACTTGATTGTGACTCCTATAAAGACTCGGTTATCACTTTGTGAATCAATTTGCTTCATTAGGTTAGTGAACTAAATTAAAAAGTAGGTGAATGTAACAGAATAATGTATTCCAGTACAGCTGCAACTAACAAATGCTGTAGCTGCAATTTACACTTGTCTCTGTGGGCAGAATTATTTATAGAATTAATCGTGTGTGCTTGGTTGTTTTGGAACCATTGTCCAAGCTCATTGGGGAAAGGGATTATCAATCCTCTAAAGTGGTCTGTATTGTATATGCTGTACTTCTGATAGAGGGTTCTTGATCCTAGAGGTTCTGATTGAGGAACTCATTACCCAGTAGTGCCAAAATATGCATGTTCATATTTGTAATTCACTGCCCCCTCCCCAAAAAAAGTTCTAGTGGAGAAGAGTGAAATGAAAATTGATGGCTCTGTGGGTATTGACATGCAACTGTGTCACAGTATCATTGATAATAAAAAACAGAGAAAGCAAACTTTTCCAGAAGATCTTTAGGAAAGGAGTTTTATGATATTTAAAAACAAATTCTTTTTTTTTGAAGTGGAAAATATTTTTCACAGCTTAGAATTCAGGAAAAACGGTGTGTAATTATCAAGATTTACTCCCTTCCCCAGATTTTTTCAAGATTCCCTTCTAATAATACAAGTCTAAACTTCTAGATTTATTTCTAATCGTTAAGGGCATATTTCAATTTTGGTTCTAGACAAAATTGCGGCTTTGATATGGGAATACTGATATTTAACTTTTTAACATAAGTCAACATTTCCTACAGTTACTTAGATGGGATGGATGGTGAATAAGCGGGCTCCAGGTTGGGGAATGTTTGGAGTGCAGTCATGCATCGTTTAACGACAGGGACACGTTCTGAGAAATGTGTCATTAGGCGATTTTGTCCTCATAGGAACGTCATAAAGTGTGCTTACACAAACCTAGGTGGTACAGCCTGGTAAACGCCTAGGCTGTAGGGTACAGACGTTATGGGGCCACCATCGTCTGTGCGCTCTGTCATTGACCGAAAAGTCCTTACGTGCTACATGACTTTTGAATTTTCTGAGATTTGATTTGGAAAAAATGATTTATCAAAATTCTTACCTTACCAGAGCTCCGGTGCTTGTCGCCCTAGCATTAATTGAAGGTGGGATGAAATATGAAGATGCAGTACAGTTCATAAGACAGTAAGTATTTAATGAATTTCATTTGCATCCTTTTTATTTCCTCGTTGAATGTCAGTGAGTTTAATTATGTAACTATGAAAAAAATTTCTTTCCAACAGCCCATCTGACCGTTATGCTCATTTTTACAGTAGGGTTAAAACCAGGAAATAAAGATCCTCCTTTTTTGCATTCCATGTAGATGCTAATATTACAATGATTCTAAACCAATAATAGTTTTTTGAATTACTGTTTTGCTTTAAATTCTTGACTGAATATGTTGCTTGTTTCTTTGCCTTTTTGTTGAGGGATAGTCAATACACAATAAAATGCACAGGTCTCAGAGGTAGAGGAGTTGACAGTAACAGCCAAATAAAAAAACCACCACCCACTACACTGTATAGACTATTTTGATGACTTCAGAACGTGCCCTCGTGACCTTTGTAGTCGTCTTCCCTGCCCTCAGAGGCAATCTGACTTATAGTACCGTATCTACCATATATTAGTTTTGTCTTTTGTTGGACTTCATATAAATTCATTTTGACTATGGTAACCGCCACTCAAAAGATTATTAGAAAATAAACTTTGCACTCCCTTTTCCATTTACACATGTATGCCTGTCTCTATTTCTGCATTACATCACAGTGTAATAATCGAAAGATAAATTGCCGCAAGAGAGGTGATTATTGCCTACAGCCTAGTAAACATTAATGTAGAAGGATTTTGCTTTAATTACTTCATCTTTTGTTGTTTTTCCTTCCAGAAAGCGGCGTGGGGCTTTTAACAGCAAGCAACTTTTGTATTTGGAAAAGTATCGTCCAAAAATGCGGCTGCGCTTCAAAGACTCCAACGGTCATAGAAACAACTGTTGCGTTCAATAAAACTAGGGTGCCTGATGCCATTGCCTAGAGAGGAGCTTGAGACAGGACCTAAGTTATCGTACATGTTAGCCAACCTGTTGGCTTGGTGGCTAAGTCTAAGGAAGCTTCCTAGGAGTATTAAAAAGCAGTTTTACCAGGCCACAAGCTTAACAGAATTGTAGCCTCTATGTTTGGTTTACGATCAACCTGTTTGGACACTTAGCAAAAAGATTATTGCTGTTCAGCATTTAAAATGTATTTATCATTTGTACCAATTGACCTTTTCTGAAATCATGCAGTGTTGAGTTGTGTCTTCAAAATTCCCATGCCAGAATCTTATCAATATATAAGAAATTTAGAAAGATTAGGTGCCAAAATACCCAGCACAATACTTGTAAATTTTTCGTATCCTACAGAAACTAAAATCCCAGGAACTATGAACACTCTGGACCTTGTGTGGTTTATTCCTTCAGCCATTTCAAACATGAAAGTAGGGCCTGTATGGTTACTTGCCTGCTCACTTTACGTTTACATCCCCCACGTTCAGACCAGTGTACATCAGGTTTGCTCAATTTTCTTTTTTTTTTGGATTTTTACCAAGTCTTACAGTTATTATTTAATGTCTTTCTATAAAAGTCATTTTGTGCTGTTATGGGAAACCTCCATTTTGAAAATCTACATTGTACAGAAGCACATGTCTTTAATGTCTCCAGACAAAAAAGCCTTACAGTTAATTTTAATGTTTGCACTTTGGGGTGCAACTTACAGGGAGGGCCTGAAAAGAATGGGAGGGGGCTTTAAGTATTTTTAGTAAAATGTTGCCTTTGTCTTGTGCAGAACATGTAGAATATGCTCTTTAATTTAGTAAATATTTTTTTAAAAGTTAGAGATGCTTTGTTATTGTAGCTAAAGCAATTCTTAATCATAAAATTTCTGAAATTCTTGTAATTTTTTTTCATACTTATCTGAAGTTGTTTACCAACTTATTTTTGTTTGAAGTGTGATTTTTCTTTTCCTTCTCTTCCCAACCTCTCTTGCAAAAAAAAAAAGTGGGTTTCTGCTAATGAATTGAGCAGATATCTAATATTTTATATGCCTTTTGAGCTGTGTAACTTAATATTTGGATACTTGATAATTTGTTTTATTATGTAATTGATAAAATGGTGATGTGTATTAATGTTAGTTCAACCATATATTTATACTGTCTGGGAATGTGTGGTTATAGTTCTGTGGGAGAAATAATTTGTCAGTGTTCACCAGCTTGTAAAAATCTAGTGCGAGAGCTTAAACATCTAAATAAATAATGAAATGCATCTATCATCATTGAAATTGTTTTGCTTAAAGTTATCTTATTTTGTAGAAAACGAAATGAATGAATTGCGCTTCAGTTAGTGCCATTTGAAGTAAATTGTGTCCTTGTTTTTTTAACAAATGAAGGATTAAATGAAGTTGGCATTTTAGTAAGCTCCTTATAGACACAATTTGTTAGGGTCATGAGAACTGTTTAATATTAAGAGGGGCACTCATTCCATTATAAACTTGCCTTTTTAAAAGTTTAGGTAATTTGAACCACTGTACTATTTTATTTTTATTTTTATTTGTATTTTTGCTTTTTGCTGAGAAAGATTGGCCCTAAACTAACATCTACTGCCAGTCTTCCTTTTTTCCCTCCCCACAGCACCAGTGCATAGTTGTCTGTATCATCGTTTACCAAGGAGAAGCCATGCAGCAGAGGAGGGCCTTGATTTGAAGCTCACTTCCATCCGTTAAGAACGGTTTGGGGCAACTTCTGAGCCTCAGCTTTCGTATTTACAAATTAATCATTACCTACCTTTAAAGGTTTTGAAATTAATTTGAACTTAAGCTTTGGGCACAGGATGGCTTAATAAATGTTAGGTTTCTTTCAGTAATCTGAAATAATTTCCTTTGCATAGCTCATGTTATTCTAAATGGGACAGATATCTTTGGCTTTTTTTTTTTTTTTGATAGTTACAACTGAGTAAAAGACTCAAAATTTGAGTAAAAAAATGATACGTCACCTTGTGTTTTAAAGATTTGCTTCCATCTCTTCATGCCATTTTAGCACTGCAGATAGTTCGTTCCTGAGACTTAGAGCCACGCAGAGGGGACCCGAGGACCTCTGGGGCCGTGGGTCTTTAAATCTTCTATCTTTGGCGATTGGGGCTAGTTATTTAATCTGGCTATCTTTTTTTTCTTTTTTCTCTTTTTCAATATAGCCTATTCTTGAGATAATTTGGGGCAATTGATTACTGTTGTTACACAGCCCATAGAACAGCAGTTGTGTTTATTGAGAGGAGGTGCCATCATGATGAAGGAAAAATACCTGGAACTTCAAACATTAAGTGTTTGCAGTGTTGGATTGTATATAGGGTGCTAAAAGTCAATTTACTTTATAAACATCATCTGTACAGTATAAGACATGAGATTTGCTTTTTATCCAAATATTTTCTACCTTGTAAATATGACCAAAGGAATACCCGTAATACATCCTGGGGATTCCTCCTGTCTAATGAATTAAAGTAGAAACAGGAGTAGAGGTCTTGAATTTGAGAAGTTATCAGGTGGTGGTCTAAAATTTGATTACTTGGTTTTCGATAACAATTTCCCACAATAGGATGATGTAAGTAGTGATTTCTTGACTAGGCTTGTCTATAATAGTGTTGCTGACGTGTAAGTAATGTGATTACTGAATCATAACAAAAGAAAATGCAATCTTTTAGTTGAAGGAAAATCCTAGAAATAAGTGTCATTGGTCATTTTGCAGCACACTGCACCCTTCATTTATTATTCCTCCTAATGCCCCCTTTTCCTAGGACAATGCTCATTTATTCCCACACTTTGACACAACTCTATGCCTAGAAGCATCCAGCCCAGAAATGCTATCACATCTAGTCACATCCCCCTTCCAGCCAGAGGACCTCAAGATGGTATTTGTGGTCCCCCAACTTGGCCTCAGAATCTCAGTCTCTGGGATCTGTTTTAAAATGCTGCTCTATTCATTGACAAATATCTACTGTCTGCTAGGCATCTAAGAGTATGACAGAATGGAGATGTTGCCACCAAGTCTGGATTACCAGTGAGTACCCCAGCCCTTTCCATAATCAAAGGAATGCTTTCTATTGGAGTTTCAGGCAATGTAATTTCAAAGGGAAGTGGAAGGATAAGTAACACTTTGTTTTCTATGTAGACAATAAAATTATTTTTAAAGCACAGTTTTGAAAAAAATACATGAAGTAGTGTTTGCGGTTCATGTTTATACTATATGTTCCGTGATTCCTTGAATAAATGTATGTATGCCTCCTTAAACACCTGAATTGAAAATTAAAGACTGGTTTAAAAGTGTCTGACACAATGTTTCTGCATTATATTTGGGGTAAGTAGCCTAAGTAGAATCTTGGAAGGAAAGCAAACAAAGAATATATATTTGTCTTGAATGAATTAAGCTAATTATCTCCATTAAGTTAGGAATGAAAGAATAATTCTATAATTTGATATATATTGCCAGACTAATCAGTCAGTTAGCTATTATGATGGCACCATTTGATAAGTACCATGTCAGGTAGTTCTCATAAATTGATTACAATAATCCTGTATTGTCCCAATTTTATACATGAGGGATATGAGGCTCCCCCTAGATGACTAGCTGACAAAGTGGAAGAGGGCGGCATTCAAACCTGTGTGTGCTCCACCACCACAGCCATGGCCACAGATGCCTGACCGTTTATGTAACCATTTGTTAAAGCGTTTATATGAGTTCTTGAACTCCTGCCTATGGAACTCATTCTCGTTTTCCTTGAAAACAGTGTTCTTTGTAAATACTTTGTGATTTCACAAATTTCTTCATTTAGATTGAACTCTCCTATTTTTGCAGAGAAACCTTTTTGAAGTAAGGCAGGATAGGCTAAGACATGCTGCAGAAACAACCAACCCTGAAAGCGACAGGTTTGTCACAAGCTTCCTGTCCATCACAGTGACCCAAGCTGATGGAGCATCTACTCTCTGGAACAGTGCTAGTTGACAAAAGGCAAGAAGAGCTTTAGAATGTCTCACATGATAATTAAGTTCTTGACTAAAAAATCATGCATAGACAATTCCATTCAACCGGTTGGACAGAACTGGCCGCAGAGCCACCCAGCAGCACGGGAAATGAGATTCTATCGTGTGCTGAAACGCCGGGAATATTCAGCATTACTCGCTGCCACATGAGACTTTATAGACTGGCTTTCTTTTGAGGTAACATTGGTTTATAACATTATGTAAGTTTCAGGTGTACATTATATTTGGAGCGGAGTTATTTTTAAAGAGTATATGCACAGCATCATCCCACATAAGTGAAATATCAAGCATAAGGTGGTAAATTTTCCACGCAACCAAAATAGATATCATGAAGTTTAGGCCCTAAAGTGTGATTAGGGAACCATAGGCACTTAGTAAACCAAATACATCTTTTTTTAGATGTAGCTTTAGCTTTGGTAATTCAGTTTCCTGCAAGACTTAGACATGGTAAATAAGATGCAGAGCACAGGGGAGAGAAGCACATGGGTAAGAGGTAGGTGTCAATCTGACGCAGAGAGACGTGATCATAAAGACTAAACTGAATTTAAAAAGCGCAGCCATTTGCGACGCATCAGTGCTGTGGCCAATAGCCTTGGGCTGTTGCCACAGTAGACATTCAGGCCATCAGTGTTTCACAGCACAGAACGATTATAGGTATAATGATTACCCTTAGTCATCAAGACTATAAACCATCAGATTTGGCTTTGTATATTTTAAGGCAAGAAATTTTATAATTCATTGTGTTCAAGTGTTGCTCTTACGTATATTATCCAAAAACTGGTGCCATGAATAAGTAAGTTTGGCAAACATTGGGCTAAACTTCGACATTATTTACTGCTGTATTATTTAGAACCTTTAATATGCTAATGTGAATTCTGAATGTTTTCAAGAAGGCAATATAATGTTTAACCATTGTATAAATCAGCGTCCCAGAAGAAAACAGATGGTACACTCACAGTGGGTAATTGAGAAACATTTAATAGAGGGAAGCCAACAAGGGAGACTGGAGTCCTGTTACCACCTCCAGGCCTAGAGAGGCAAGGGAGGGGCAGCAGTTAGCTGAACTGGAGAGAACCGGACTGCCCCGCAGAAGCTGTGACCTCAGAAGGAAGATAGCCAGCCAACTAGTGGCAATCCAATGGGAGGGAGGTAAGAGACCCAGGAGTAAACACCTAGCCTCATTTCCCCAGCCCCGCTAATGTCCTGCTGGTGTCCCCTTCCCCCTCAGCCCTCCTCCCTTTCAGCCAAATGCCAGAGGAAGGCAGAGGGCGAAGGATCCTGTAGCCCTTACAGATCAGCCCCTTGGGCACAAGCAGACGGGAGAAAGTAGAGAGTGGAAGACAGAAAATGTCCTGTCCACTGTGGATTTCCTTTTTTCACAGATGACTGGGACTACGATCATCTGCAGAACACATTTTGGGAAAACTTGATGTTATCCATTTATAAAGATATCCAAGCTGATACACAAACACACACATTTCTTTTTAAGTGACAATGGAAGAATCTACACTAATATGAAACAGCTCATGCAATTTCAATTTAGTGAATCAAGTGATTTTAGGAGGAGTGGAGTATAGTTTATCCAACAAAATGGTAAGATCAAACCACATAACATCCATTTCACTTCTGACTGATGCACTCTGATCACAGAGTTGCTCATTTTTGCAAAAATTTTCCAAGGTTCTAGTTTTTCCAAAGACCTTTATTAATCAGTTGTTATTCAGATAATTTTTTCTTGAAGCATCTACTATGGCATCCGTGTAATTTTTCCCCATTTTTAATTGATTTAACTCTACCAGATACCCAACCGATAATAACTTTCGTTGTGATCTGAGTTCTCCAACATCACTCGCGTTGACTTCATACAATCCTTAAACTTCAGTTGCTTATGTTTGCATTGTGTTGTTGGCTATACTGATTGGCAAGAAAATGACCAACAAACAGGTTTGGATGTAATAGATGCTGCTAGTGTTAACCAGGGAGAAATACTTATATAAAAGACTAACCTTATAAGTGGATGTTCATTAATGAAAATACTGTACTTTTGCTTCTCTAGGGCTTAAATTTACTTGGAGACTCAAATAGTGAGGACACAGCTAAAAAGAGCCCCTCGTTTGAAGGAGTAAGCACCAGAGTTCAGCTCCCATCCGATCTAATGGGACCTGGATGGGTGTGATTCACTATAATTCTTTTATTCAGTTGTCTGTGTTTGTTAAAAACCTGCTCACGCTAGACGCCCACCAATACCGTTGATAAAATAATCCCACAGAACTTCACGAATAACCCCCATTTCTTGTCAAGCAAGAATCCAGCCTGAGGGAAACAACTCATCAGTCGGTTTCTCCAATTTTCATAATGCAAAATCTGTAACATGATAATACCTGAAACAAGGCTTGCCCCCAGTTTCAACATATTTAAATTCCTGTTTCCTTTGCAAGGAAAAGTGTTTTACGCAAATCTCTGCCAGGGCATTTCCCTAATGTGAATTCAATCATAAGGAAATCAGACAACATACCAAGAAAACAGCCCAGTAAGACAGTTTGTTCTGTTCTATTTTTACTAGTTAGTGTTTCATATGTACGACTTCTTGTTGTGTTTGCTAGGATTTATTCAAGTATTAAATGCCAAATTTGATCAGTAGATGTTTTTGTCAATTCAATACGTACATGTTTTTCTAGGAAAGAAGACTTTTTCTTTTTAAAAGGTAGAAGAGAGTCTCTGGTTTGTTGGCAGGGCGAGGGGCAAGAAGAGAGGCAAAATTCTAGCCCTGAGAAAGCTACTGAATTTTTCAATTGAGTGGAACCAGGAAATAGTGCAGTGATTCCATGGATGTTCATTGAATGAACATTATGTACCATGTATTTGGCATTGAGGACAAAGTGATGAGGACAAATCCTTCATGTATTTAGACCAGCAGATCATAATTTAAACTTGAACTGCTAGGTGTAGTGTAATAAAAACAAGTGTATCTAAACCAAAACAACCTCTCCCTAAAGGTTCTAGATGGCAAAAGAAGTTTGTTAAAATGCCCCTGCTGCACAAGTAAATTCACATAATTTTCATGGGTAGCTATCAGGAGAATGCCATTAAAACACAGATTCTAAGAAGCAAATGTGTAGACATCAATTAAATGCTAGTTGTAGTTATGCCTGATACATATGCCGTGCATGAAAATTAATCCTGCCAGGTTTGGCAGGGCTCTTGGGTGTGCCAGACTCAGACTCAACATGGAAACTCAGCTCCAACAGCAAAAACCCGACAGGACGAACTTCCAGGTCTCAGCCTTGGCAGCAAGGGGTTTGTCTGGTCACACACACAAATCAGGTTGTTCCTCGTGGAGGATCTAAAACCACCACCAATTTCTACCTGGAAAATAAATCTGCCCACTAATTCTACCTCCTGATGGATGAAAAAAAGGCTATTATGACTTCATTCTAACCACCTTGACAGTACAATCAACGAAGGCTGCTGCTCTGATTTACTGTTTTTTTCTTTCTTTGAAAATTTCATCTTTTGTAACTACACCATTTAGGCAAAACTAGTACTAGGAACCTTTCATTTGTTGACAATGTACGATGTCATCAATCCCAAGAATTTGTGATGTCTTTGTTAAATATTAAAAGGAAAATTCTTTACTTGGTGACTTATTTTGTCAAAGTCCTTCTGGTTCCTCTCACTTCTGATACAGCTCGCCTCTCAGTATGTTTCAGCTTTTGGAAAGTTAAAGAGAGGCAACTTGCTTCCCTTCCTACTTTGTGCTCGCCTGAGAGCACTAATCATTTCCCCCATGGGGTGGCAAGCACAGGAAGAGTTAACAGAGAACCAGTTCACAAAACCAAATAGTACCCGCTTCCTTTGAAATCTGGCTGAAACTTCACAGAGCGGTGGTCTTATCCTATCTGAAATATACAAAACTAAATTCTGAAACCCAATAGAAAGTAACACAACTTATTATTTTTCTAGCCCTGCCAATATCTTATTTCTTTCACCTCTTTCTACAATTTTCTTATGCTTTTAGGTTTTGTCCAGAATAAGTGATTCCATCCTCTGAATTAAAACTTACTTTAATTTCTGAAAGTCAATGATAAATTTCAAGGCATACTGAGACTAGTCACAATGGATATTCTACCCTACCCTTACTCACTAAGACTTACACTTGTTAAAACACAGACTGCTGGACCCTACTCTCAGAATTTCTGATTTCATACATCTGCAATGGGGCCTGAGAATTTGAACGTCTAATAAGTTCTCAGGTGCTGCTGCTGGTCCCAGGAAAACCCGTTCAGAGCCACTACTTTAGAAAAAGGGTTCTGAATTCTAAAGGAAACGGGAACGTTGACATGGATCTATTATGTGCAACTGAACCAAAGCCTCTGTGGTGACCCAGAGGACTTGTCATTTACCGAGACATTCAGAAATCGGTTGGGGATGATGACACCAACATCCATGGTGAGCCCTGTGTTGGGGAATCTTCCGTAAACAAGAAATAATATTGCAGGATACCACAAAGGAATTGGGATGCCCAACTCTAAGGAAATAATGAGATCTTGAAATGTCAGAGGTCAAGTGACAGTGCTGGACTGTCAGAGACAAGACAGGTAAAATTGCTAAAGTAAGCCACAGGGGTGAAATGGGAATTAGAGTGTTTCATCCCCAGGATCTGTGGTGACGGCTAATTCATCATGGGATCATTAGAAATGAAATAGATGGTCAGCTTACTACGGTGCCACTTGACACATCAAGGTGGAAAATTATCAGTCTTCTGAGAGGAAAACATAATTCAAGTCCCTATAGTGGGATTTGTGACTTTTTACCCAATTCCCAAATCTAAGTCAGTTCAGAGTCGGAGGAGGGCCTCATCCCTTTAAGAAAGGATTCTCCAACTCTTCCACCAGTGTTTACGGTGAATCTTCCCTCAGACTTTCCCTGGAGTCTGTTTGCTGGTTGACTCTGCACGAAGGAAAGGGACATTCCTAGACTTCTGGGAACTTTATTAGACAATCACTCTGAATTTACACTGAAATTGGAGACCAGAAATACCGCTAGAGTCCACTAGTCAGAGTTTGGGTCTATAGAGGTGAGAGGAGGGATGGAGGCTTGGCGTAAGCCCATAAAACATTGGATTAAACTGGTAGCCAGTTTCTAAGATGGCCCCTAATGATTCTTACCTCTTTGTATTTATGCCAATCAGTGGTCCCTTTCTTTATTGTGCCAGGATTGGCAGGCATGACCAATAGCAAATGGCACAAGTGATGGTATGTCACTTCTGAGATTAGGTTTTAAAAGACTGCAGACTGCATCTTGGGTCGTGCTCTGGGGAAAGCTGGCTGCCAAATCTTGAGGACACCCAAGCAGTCTACAAAAAGGAAAGAAAGTGAGGTGTCTAGCTACAGCCAGTAGAACCTGAGGTCAGCCAACAACCACTGAGTACCGTTGGAAGCAGATGTTCTAGCCTTCAGATGACCACAGAGCCCCAGAGCCAGGACCGTCCAGCTAGGCTGCTTCTGGATTCCTGACTCACAGAAACTGTGAGATAAAAGTTTGTTGTTTTAAGTAGGTAAATTTTGGGGTAATCTGTTATGTAGCAATAGATACCGAATACAACAATATCCCACCATACTGGTTATTTGAAGCAATTCCCAGATATAGTATCATTTCATCGAATATATTCTGGTGTGCATTTATAAAAGATAATTTATCTTTTCTAAACATACCACAATATCCTTATCGCACCTAAAAATTAACAGTCATTGCTTAGTATTATCAAGGGTCCAACGTATCCAATCACTCTTCAGATTTCCCTGATTCGGACACAAAACACACAAAAATCGATTGCGTGTCTATACACTAACAACGAAGTAGCAGAAAGAGAAATTAAGAATACAATCCCATTTACAATTGCAACAAAAAGAATAAAATACCTAGGAATAAACTTAACCAAAGAGTTGAAAGATCTGTACACCCAAAACTATAAAACATTGCTGAAAGAAATTGAAGAAGACACAAAGAAATGGAAAGATATTCCATGCTCATGGATTGGAAGAATTAACATAGTTAAAATGTCCATACTTCCTAAAGCAATCTACATATTCAATGCAATCCCTATCGAAGTTCCAAGAACATTTTTCACAGAAGTAGAACAAAGAATCCTAAAATTTATATGGAACAACAAAAGACCCCAAATAGCCAAAGAAACTCTGAGAAAAAAGAACAAAGCTGGAAGTATCACACTCCCTGATTTCAACATATACTACAAAGCCATAGTAACCAAAACAGCATGGTACTGGCAGAAAAACAGACACACAGATCAATGGAACAGAATCCAGAGCCCAGAAATAAACCCACACATCTATGGACAGCTAATTTTCAACAAGGGAGCCAAGAACATACAATGGAGAAAGTAGAGTCTCTTCAATAAATGGTGTTGGGAAAACTGGACAGCCACATGTAAAAGAATGAAAGTAGGCCACTATCTTGCACCATATACAAAAATTAACTCAAAATGGATTCAAGATTTGAATATAAGACCTGAAACCATGAACCTTCCAGAAGAAAACATAGGCAGTACACTCTTTGACATCGGTCTTAGCAGCATATTTTCAAGTATCATGTCTGACTGGTCAAGGGAAACAATAGAAAAAATAAACAAATGGGACCATATCAAACTAAAACTTCTGCACAGCAAAGGAAACCCATCAACAAAACGAAAAGACAACCTAAGAATTGGGAGAAGATATTTGCAAACCATATATCTGATAAGGGGTAATACCCGAAATATATAAGGAACTCATACATCTCAGCAACAAAAAAACTAACAACCCAATTAGAAAATGGGCAAAAGATCTGAACAGACATTTCTCCAAAGAAGATATACAGATGGCCAAGATGCACATGAAAGGATGTTCAACATCACTATCAGGGAAATGCAGATCAAAACTACAATGAGATATCACCTCACTTTCTTCGGAATGGCTATGATCAATAAGACAGGAAACAACAAGTGTTGGAGAGGAAGTGGAGAGAGGGACCTCTCATATACTTCTGGTGGGAGTGCAAACTGGTGCAGCCACCATGGAGAAAAGTACGGAGATTCCTCAAGAAACTAAGAATAGAATTACCATATGACCTAATTCTTCCACTGCTGGATATTTATCCAAAGAACATGAAAACACAAATGTGTAAGGATATTTTCACCTTTATGTTTATTGCAGCCGTATTCACAAGAGCCAAGACTTGGTAGCAACCTAGGTGCCCATCAAGGGACAAATGGATAAAGAAGATGTGGTTAAAGATACACAATGCAATGTTACTCAGCCATAAAAAACAATGAAATCAGGCTATTTCTGACAATATGGATGGAACTTGAGGGTATTATGCTAAGTGAAATAAGTCAGAGGGAGAAAGTCAAATACCATATGATCTCACTCACAAGTAGAAGATAAAAACAACAACAAACAATCACATAGAGACAGAGATTGGATTGGTGGTTACCAGAGGGGAAGGCAGGGAGGGAGGAGGGCAAAAGGGCTGATTAGGCACATGTGTGTGCTGATGGATTGTAATTAGTCTCTGGGTGGTGAACATGACATAATCTACACAGAAATTGAAATATAATAATGTACACCTGAAATTTATATAATGTTGTAAACCAATGTTACTGCAATGAAAAAATAATTTCCCTGATTATCTCATGAATTTTCTTTAAGATTGTTCAATTGAAGATTCACATAAATTCCATGCATTGCAACTGGTTGGCACGTTTCTTTTAATTTATAGGTTATCTCTCAATTACCTTTTTCCTTTGTAATTTATTTGTTGAAGAAATCGGATTCTGTGTCTATAGAATTCTCCATTTTTCTAGATCTTGCTGACTGCACTCATGTGCTCCTCTGTTGTTTTTATTTTCTGTCAGTTGGTAGTTAGTGATAGACTTGTTCAGATTAAAGTTTGATTGCTTTTTATTTTGTTTTGTTAAGATGCCATCATAGGTGTTCCTTTTAAATTTTGAATCGTGAATATATTGACTATTTAAAAATAAACACATAAAATTTTAAAAATAATATTCTTTCTGCAAGATAAAAGCGAACTTGCTGCTCGAGTAAAGTATAGCCTTCAGCTTCTTCTATTTTCAGGCACTGATTAAGCACAATTTCCTTTAAAAAAAGGTGAACTTTGCCAATCCTTGGAGAGTTGTCTACCGAAAGCTCTGATGCAAATGATTCCAGTGTGTGTGAGCCAATACTCCGCATTCAGTAGCTCTCTGGTGTGCACCTCTCAGTGACTAATACTCTTAACAGCTGATTAGATGCTAAAACGAAGGACGCTAGTATGTGTTCTTTTCTTCGAGTAACTTGTATATTGGAACACATAATTTCTTACCTAAGTTTTCCAGCCCTCCCAAGGAGTCATTATTTCTTGGGCCCTGTGCAACGTGGTTTGGGAAGGCTTTACCTCAAGTAACTAAGGAATGGGACGGTAGCTGTCTGTTGTCATTCCTGGAGTTAGTAAAAATGGAACATATGCTTCAAAGAACTTATATAGAATCTGGTAGTGCCTGGTGATGTTCTATGATGCAAACCAGGAGGGAATTTCAGTCATATTTCTATCTATTCTATAGATCATCCTTAGATGAGATCATCTAGATAGAAAATGCCCTAAGACACTCTTGATTGCCTAGCTCACAGCCATTTCCACCTTCTTCCCAGAACAGAACCTTGATTTTGTTTGTTGTGCAACAGCTCCAGAGAATGAATCATGTTTGATGCAACTGTGTTTCTCAGCCGTGGCTGCACCTAAGCTGCATGAGAGAATTTTACAAATATTGATGCCAGGACACCACCCCAGAGCAGTTAAATCAGAATCGCTGCGAGCTGGCTGTAGGTGAAAATACGTTTTAAAAGCTTCACAGTATATCTTGATAGGCAGCCAGGGAGCAGGACCCCAGGTGTAAACCAATCATGGCAACCCCGCCCCTTTGTCAGGGACCAGAGGAGGTACACGACCCTGTTCTGACCGATGACACTTAGGGTCAATTCTGCTAGAGGCTTCCGGTAGCAGAATGTAGACAGAAAAATATTTTAGTACCAGTGCCCCTGCTTCCTGCTTGGGGCCACGGGATGTGAGGGCATAATGCTTAGTTGTGGTGGCCATTTTGCAGCCATGAGGGAAGACATTGCGGCAGCGATAAGGACGGCAGAGCCGAAAGATCAAAAGATTCCGAGTGTATCAGTAGGAAAGCAGCCATTGTAAATATAACGAGAAGAAGGGATTTCTTATAAGAATTAGACCTTACACAAATAGAGGAGGAGTTGCGAAAGTGACGGTCTGGAAGGGAGTCAGAGGATCAGAGCTGGGCGCTAACATTGCCCCTGAAGCACGGCTGTGAGCACAGCCGCAGCTGGCGGAGGAGTCCGAGAAGCCAACCCCGCCCGCCTGGCACTGTGGGACCGCTCAGGAGAAAGCGCTCAGGGAGAGGTCTCTTCGGATGGTCACTTCTGGGGAAACACTTGCCTTTGTGTAACTGTCACCTCTGGGTCTGCAGCTGAGTGTCCCGTGGTGGCGCAGGGGCTGCTGTTAGTCAGGAGGACCAGCAGGTGGCAAGAGAGGCCAGACGCGGAAAGGAGAAGAGACAGGACAGGGTGGACTCACCGAGCATCTCTGCCTCTACGGTCACCCCGTCTGACAACGACGACCTTCTGAGCATAATGGCTTCAATTTCACTTACTTTCCAAATCTCACACGAATTCTTCTTTTGTCCAGTTCTAACCTGGAACCATATAGGAAAGGGGATTCTGGGAAATGTAGTTCCCGACTTAGACAAGAAATGGGGTAAAGAAACAAGCTGTAATTCTTCTGTAAAGTCGAAATTTGGTGGTTAAAATCAGTGATAAAGACAAATTTGAAGATGATACCAGTTGGCTATCCCTCCAAACTTTGCCTTTCCACCTTGTTATAAATGAAAATCAATTTCCTTAAACTTGTAGGTCCGTGCCTCTTTTTGGCTGAGTTCTGGTACTTCTTTTTTACACAGATAAATTGACAATAAGCACAGACCATAAACAATAAGGGAGTAGGGACAAAAATTCAAAGGCTAAGAAGAAGTTTTAAAAGAGAATAAATTAAAATTTTAAAAAGCAGATTGATGTTAAAAAGAAAGATTGATAGGAATTAAAAATACTCAGTAGGAAAAACAGAATGAGGTGGGAAATAAAAACAGGAGGCTTCTACTTTTAGAGCTAGATGGTAAAATAAAAGAATACAAAAGAGGAACAAAAAAGCATAGATTTGAACAAGAATATTAATTAAAACAGTGTGAGAATATCTTGAGTAGGTTTGTTATCATTGGAATAAATTGTAATTATTTCAGGTTTCGAGATGCAGTGAATACTGAGAAAAAGTTAAATTGACCCCACTCTAACCAGTCTAGACAACAATCCTAGTGAGGGTTTTAAGAAGCCCTAATTAAGGGGCCAGCCAGTGGCGTGGTGGTTAAGTTCACATGTTCTTCTCAGCAGCCTGGGGCCTGCGGGTTTGGATCCCACACATGGACCTATGCACTGTCTATCAAGCCATGATGTGGTGGTGTCCCACATATAAAGTACAGCAAGATAGGCACAGATGTTAGCTCCGGGCCAATCTTCCTCAGCACAAAGAGGAGGATTGGTAGCAGATGTTAGCTCAGGGCTAATCTTCCTCAAAAGAAAAAGCAGCAGCCCTCATTAAGCCAGCATGTCTCCAATGAGTATTTTTGCAAGACCCACAAGCAGTGTCTGTCATAATTCTCAGAAATTGTCCAGTTCAGAAAATTCATAAAAGAAAGCTGGAGAGAGAGGAAAACTACAAAACTTATAAAAAATATTTTACAAATGTTTTGGAACATTGACTAGCAAATGGCAGTAAATAAGTGGATTGGTGTCTGCATATAATATTTATTTAAAAATTAGTTTCAATATATTTTAAACAAATATTTAAGAGTATTGGCTGAAAGAGGCTAAACAAAGCAATAGCTTTATTTGGGTGGTAAACTGGCTTCAAACTGGCTCTGATGGATCCACCATGCCACTCCCTGGAAATACACCCAGCACATCTCTCTTTGCACTATGAGAATAGTTTCATTTTCAGATATACAAAGATACGTGAGCAAGTGGTAATGTTGGCTGCCTCCTGGAAAGGGGAATCATATGTGGAGAACAGAGCTGAGAAGGAAACCGTCACCATCCTCCTCACTGTCCACATTGTCAATGTCATACCTTAGGCATATGTGACCTATGCTAAAATCACTTAAAAACCAAACTTTGCAGGTTCTCAGCTTCTGCTTTTGAAATTGACAACCAGCTTAAGGCAGAAGGAAGTCTCAAATTCTGAGCTGAACTCTCTTGGCTTCCGTCCTGTCCTGGATCTTGGCCCATGAATTCTCACTTCTTTAGCTGCTCTCCTACACCTTCCAACTGCTTATCTTTATGTCCACCTCGACCTCAGCTTGTTTAGTGCAAAGGATGGACCAGAATAATCTAACCAGTACCCGAAGGCAGAACTTCTGTAATCATGGTTTTTTTTTTTTGGCATATGCTTGAAGTGGAAATACTGTTGTAGTTTCGAAGTTGCCAAGAACTTAGGAAATGAAACATGTTAATCAACAAATGTTTAAATTTATTGTCTCCAAAAATAAGGTGAGAACAAAGACAAATGAAACATATTCAATTGCATAGACATGTTTGTAGCTGGCATTCACTTTGTCTACTGTGAGACAGGCTGTATATCAAATGCTGTTAATACACCATCTTATGTAATCTTCATAACACACCACTTGATATCTATCATCAGACCTACTTTACAGATAAAGAACCACGTCTCAGAGACATGAAATAATTTTTTCTGGGTTACGTACCCAATGATTGGGAGAACTTAATTCAAATTTGGCTTTGTCTGCATTGCAGTGGGAAATTCTCTCTACATTTCATGGGCTCAGCAAGGTACTGAACTAGAGCCTGAATCCAAAAAAGTAAGATGAGCATTGAACAAATGAACAAATAAAAACTTAGCAACGGTGTTATTTAGTCTGATATTTTCTGTTCAAAATTTGTCCGTATATTGAAGATATAATTTTTGCAAGATGGAGTTTGTGATTAAGAGAGAAAATTATTCTAAAGAATAAAAGTAGCTTAAAATGTGGTTATTATTTGTTCCTCTATTGTTTCACCACACCTGACATTTCCATACTCACAGTAAAGGGTAAAATTTTGAAGGTGTAGCAGAGGGGCACAGGAGGTGTCATCTGTTTCACCCATTTGTTTCTCAAACCTGCTTCTAGATATTGCCTCTACACTGTATTTGTAGGGCCCACGTTGGCTTCCATTTTCTCCACACAGCTGAAGTCCCTGGATCTCCAGCTTCAAACTCACTCCTTCCCCCACTTCCCAGGACTGCCAATAACTGTATTCAAGCATTGCCAGCTCTAATTTCTATGAACTAAGACCAAATCCTCCCCTCAACACTTCGCTGCTAATGTGAAAGTCTTGCCACTTTATACCAAGGTCGCAGTTTCTGAGTCATTCTTGGCCATCTCTCCAGACCTTCGTTCTTTCTTAGAGCATCTGTTCAAGTCATTCCCCTTCCAAGATCTGGATTCATGTCCCTGAGTTTCAATGACTGTTGAGCTTCTACCTTGATGCTTAATCCCTGCCTACCTGAGCCTCTTTGTATCACTCACCGTAGACTCTTTCCATTTTTGCCCCATTAACTACCTGGATACCCACCCCCCAACACTCGCATCCCCCATACAGTGGTCCATTGGTATTCCGGTTTACTCTCTTATGAGGTGAGATACTCACTGGGTTGCTGGGACCTTCCCCTATGCTGTTGAATGAAGCTGCTGCTTCACAAAACTATGTGTAGAATGTTCTCTCTCCTGAATGAATGGATTGAGGATCAAATATTGCTTTAGAAATAAAACATTCGTTTAAAATATTCTTAAGCCTCTTACTACTGTTAACACTATAGGTAATAGTAAGCAGAAAAAAAAAATAACAACAACAAATAACACCTAACCACCACTCTGATGGAATTTTCAGTCTAGTAAGAGAGAGAAGCTCTCTAAGGAGGTGAAGGGGTTCAGAACAGGTCTCCCCAAAATGGACCACTTTGGCATGTGGAGTATTTTGAGCTAAAGGCATTGAGAGCCTGTAGGCTAAGAAAAACTTTTACCTCTCTCTTAAAGAATTTAAATTGGGGGCCTTTCCCGTAAGAAGAGTTATTACCAGAAATAAATTTTCGTGACCTATCTCCATGGCAGGGCAAACCTCTAATTACTGAATGTCTGCTCTTCTTATCACCCTGTGAATTACCTTCTCCTCTGAAGCCTTAGTCCCCATCCCATTCCTTAGCTCAAGATGGCACATATACCTCATGTTGCCTTTGTGTCTCTGACCCCCCTCATGTATGTGGGGTTCCCATACGTAGAAAATTAAATTAGATTTGCTCTTGTTAATCTGTCTCATGTCAATTTCATTCTTAGACCAGCCAGAAGAACCTAGAAAGACAGAGGGTTTCTGCCTCCTCCACAGAGGCAACAGAGGGCAGAATGGAAAAGTGCCTCAGGAGAAGAACAGACCAAGTACTGTGGAAGTAAAGAGAAGGATAAACATTTCTTCTGAAAGGAAGAATGGGGTATAACCTAATGAGAGAGAAACAATTTTTGTAATTGGAGCAGTCAGAAGAGAATTCCTCCCTTTCTGGTGAGGATATGAGTCCAATGGCTGCCAACAGCTATTTCCCAGTCAACATTGGGAGTGATGCGGGGATCAACAATCAGGAGAAACAAAGCAAGTGGCAGGGAGAGAGGAAGAAAAGGGAAGAGAAAAGGATGGAGAGAGATCCTGACGACATTGGAGTCCTGGTTCTGGACACCTCTGATGCCAGTCATACTGTCATCTTAATAGGGCTTGTTTGCATGAGCCAACACAGTCACTTTTCCTGGCTAAATTAGTTCCCTAAACTGGGGTTTTCTGATTTGCTAACAAGAGTCATAATGAATCCTGGTAGAGAAACACTCTGAACTGATTACCCAGTTACTGATTACACTAATCTTAGTTAAACTAAGTTAAACTTAGTTAAACTAATATTTTAATGTTTTTTAATGTTGACTTGGTAATTTTAAAGGTAATTTTTAATCCTTCTTCCTTAGGAATCCTGCGTCCTATCCTTTCTTTGAGGGTCATTGTTCCATGATTTGAAGGATGAGAAATAATAATCACAGAAAGGATTCCTAGGACTGAAAGGTATGCCATACCTCAAGACTGAATACTCTTGTTCGAGTGCACAGCGGCTGAAAAATTCAGATCCATAGCCTAATATTTTGAAGACAGTGCATTAATGTTTGTATCGGGGGGAAAAAAAAAACACCATGACTCAAAAATGAAGATAGTCGAACTTTTAAGCAAAACTCTAGAGGGATGAGGTATCTGGACCGTTTTATAGAATAAGGGTGCATCCTATCTGTGGGAGGAACAATGACTGGAACGCAAGGGTGTGCAATATTGGTTTGTTTCCCCAAACGCAGTGTTTGGACAGCGGGATGAGAGTGCTCAGCTCCTGCAGACTGTCCGTTTACTCAACAAACATTGATTGTTCCCTCTTAATGTGCAAAGCACTGCGGGGGCCAGACCAGGGGACTGCACAAGTGGAGGGAAGAAAGCGGAAGCTTTTGATTGGTGCCAATATAATCTGAGGATCCAGGGGCTGGCAACTGGTCCTACCCTCTCTCCTACATGTTACACTTATTTGTTATGGTGTGAAAAAAAAAAACCCACGCCAAAATGTAGCAGCTTAAAGCCACACTGATTTTCTGATCACTCTTGGTTTCCATGGGTCGGGAATTCAGGACTGGCTTGACTAGGTGGCTCCTCTCAGGTCTCTAACGCAGTTCGAGTCAGAGTGGCTGGAACAGTGAGGGGCTGGAGCACAGGGGCTGCCAGGAGTTTCTCTCTCCGAGCAGTCTCAGGAGTTCTCAGGGTCTGTCCACATGGGTTAGTTGTTTCTTCCTCACAGCACGGCAGCCTCAGAACACTTGGGCTTCTACGTGGGAGGCGTCCCCAGCATGAGCATCCCAAGGGATCAAGATGAACGTGTGTGGCATATTTATGACTTATCCTTGGAAGTCACACAGTGTCCCTCTTCCAGGCACTTTGGTCAAAGCAGTCACAAAGGCCCGCTCAGGTTGGAGGAGAGAAGTCATAGCCTAGACCCCATTTCTTAACATGAGGAGAGAAAAAGTCATATTCTAAGAAGAGCAGGTGGGATGACAGATACTGTTGTGGCCATCTTCAGAAAACATAATCTGCCACACTGCACCAATCCCTTAATGTGTTCGTGCTCTGGATTGTCCTTAATGCTATTTAAACCAGAGTTCATCTTCACTTATAAATATTGGTGGACACCTAACAAGGCAAGTGAAAGACACAATGCATTTTGGCTCAGGCTCCACACCCACCAGTGATAGTCACACTCATAGTGAGATGTCCATAAACCACACCACTCCCCTACCCCCCACTTTCAATTTGAAAATATCTGGAAGCAATGAGTTTCATTTTGATAGAGTAGAGATCCCTACAAACCATAGTAGTCATTTTGTAGCCTACGTATCTGATATTCCTAGTTTATGGCACATATACTATAGACAAATCACAATACTATATGGATAGAATTTTACAGTTCACAAAGATAAAATTATTGCTGAATATACTAAATTCTTATTAGACATATTTTTCAATGGCTTCTGAATATCCATAAATTTTTAGAAATACTTTACATTAAAATAATAAAGAGAATAGCTCTTGGGACCTTCTTTAGTTTCCTTTTTATTTTTTATTTTAAATTATAAATCACTTCACACATATCAAAAAGTATGAAAATAAAAAGGCATCTACTAATGAACCGCAAGATGGAACGAAAGTTAACATCTGACCACATCAGCTCCCCTCCTTCCTCTCTCTCTCAAAAGAAAGTACAGATACACTTAAAAAGTCAGCGCCATATTTCCACCCTCCCTTCCTAGGTCTGCTGTGAAGACTGTGCACATGATGTAAACAGTTGGTTTACATGAATGGTGCCTCCTTTTTGCCCCAAGGATTGTGCAATGCAGAACATAATTATTCATGGCAGCCCCAGAATTACTGTGCTGAAATTAGTGGTTTTCATTATAATTCTCATTTTTATACTTTCACTGCAAATGGGGATTAGTTATAAATGTTCTCCATATGTTGATCTTTACATTTCTTTTTTAAAGATTGGCACCTGAGCTCACATCTGTTGCCAATCTTCTTTTTTGTTTTCCTTCTTCTTCTCCCCAAAGCCCCCCAGTACATACTTGTATATTCTAGTTGTAGATCCTTCTGGTTGTGCTGTGTGGGACGCCGCCTCAGCACGGCCTGATGAGCGGTGCCATGTCCGCACCCGGGATCTGAACCAGCAAAACCCTAGGCTGCTGAAGTGGAGCGCGCGAACTTAACCACTAGGCCATGGGGCCACCCCCTGATCTTTACATTTTTAGATAGATGGTGTCATATTATAATTATTTTGCGATTTCCACATTAATAAATCTGTGTCTAAATCATTAATTATGACTGTTCTATAGTATTCCATTTTATGAACAAATCACAATTTATCCATTCCTCCAAGAGTACTTAATTTCTTTCCCAATTTTTTGCTCTCTTGCCATCAGTGCTGCAATGAACATCCTTGTACAGGTCTCCCTTTTCACATAACTGTGAGTTTCTTTAGGGAATAAAAATACCTAGAAACAGAATTGTGGCTTCTAAGGTATGTAGATATTGTATATTGCCAAATGTATCTCTGGGGTAGACTGGGCTACAGGAAAAGATAGATCCCAAAATATAGTGCTTCAATTCAATAGCAGTTTACCTCTTGTTCACCTAAGAGCCTAGAACAGCACGTGCTCAGACCTTTACTGTAGTTTGAGTGAATACTAGATAATTGCTGAGAGGGTTGGGCAAAGGGGACTCTGCTTCACTCACCTGTCCAGGTAACAACCATGTCAGGGATCCTGCCACATTTAACACGTGGCTTCCAAGTTTCCCTGTGCATTTCCCAGTGAGCCGGAAAGGAAAGATAGCTGGAGAAGCACTTCACTTTTAGTCCCATTCCATTGGTAACACTCAGTTACAACCACATTTAACTGCAAGAGGAGCTGGGAAAGGTCATCTAGCTGTGTGTCCAGGAGGAAGAGGAGAATGGATAAAGGCTTAGCAATCTCTGCCACTTTCATTCCCCAAAGTAGTGGAAGTACTTTCTATTTACTCCTCCAGGAGTGTACAAAAATTTCTATTTCTTCACACCCTTACTGATACAAGATATTGTCAAATTCGTCCATGTTCTCAAGATGAGGGGTATGCGATAGCCTAGCATTGTGCTTTTAATTTGCATTTCCTTGATTAATAGTAAGGTCAACGTCTTTACATGTATTTCTTTTGCCATCCATTGTTTCCTCTTCTGTTGAAATCGATTGCTCCGTTTTTTCACTAGCTTTTCCTTGTCGATCTAGTGGGAGTTCTTCATAAATCCTACCTACTGGTTACACCTGTTTTGGCTATAGGAATTGTGAAATTCTTCCAGTTTGCGCATGTCTTTTCACTTTGTTTATTGTGCCTTTGGTCATACAAAGTTTCGAATTTTATTGTAATTCAATTTATCAGTTTTCCTTTATGGATTGTGCTAGAAATCCTTTCTTGCCCAGATTTAATGAAGATATTTTACTATGTCTACTTCTGAAAGTTTTAGAATTTCATTTTCCACATTCATTATCTATTCCATCTGAATTTTTGGAGAGGGAGGTGGCAAAATTTTCTTTTTTACCCCCATATGGAGAGTTAATTGTTCCAGCATCATTTATTGAATAGTCTACACTTTCCCCACTGACTTTTAATACCACCTCTTTCAAAAATCAAAATCCACATACGCATGGACCATTGTTAGACTCATTTCTTTTAATTGGTCCACTTGGTTGTAACAAGGGCATGTTTTAATTACTGTAGATTTATTATAAGACTTGATGATTAGTAAGGATAATCCTCCCTATCTTCAAAGTTGTCCTGGCTCTTCTTGGACCCTTTCTATTTGAGTTTTAGGATGGGTTTTTCAAGTTCAACGAAACCCTGTTGGGAGTCTGATAGGAATGCAATAACTTCTTAGAAGGATTTGGAAGAATTGCTATCTCTATGATGAGAAGAAAACCTTGGAATTGGTTTGAACATCTTTCTAATGATTCTAGACTATCTTTTTATTGTGACATGAGGTTAAAAACTTAAGCTTTGCATTTGTTAATGCCTGTGGAGCTGTGCAACACAGAACATGACCCCTAATGTGAACTGTGGACCTCAGTTCATAATAATCTATCAATATTGGTTCATTAATTATAACAAATGTACCACACGAGTGCAAGAAGTTAATAATAGGGGGAACCATGACCCAGGGCGTGAGGAGGCATATAGGAACTCTGTTCTGTCTGCTCAACTCTCTGTAAACCCGAAACCACTCGAAAAAATAAGATCTATTATTTAAGGGGGAAAAAAACCGCTTAATCTATGATGTCCCACTCTTAGTAGTTGTGGGACTTTGAACAATGTTTTGTGGGTGTTTTTAGTGTTTCTCTTATTAAGTTTCCTCATCTGTATCGTGGGGGTTGTGGTAGTATTCGTGATAGTACTTGTCTGAAAGGGTCATTGTTAGGATTACATGATGTGTGTAAAGTGCTTAACACAGTGGTTGGCAAATTGGAGGAGCTCAGTAGTGGTAGCTACAATCATAACTTAGGCTCAGTTACTCTTCTCTTGTAATAGAATGACATCCCAGCTTTAGATTTACCCTCTGATTTAGTCCTTAGCTGCTTAATTCACTCATTCATTGGAAAAATATTTCTTCTGTCTGGGCCAGCCCCCATCTGCTTGGTTCTTTTCTGTCTGCTATCTACTCTTGAATAATGTTGATGTCACAAAGGCAGTTCTCTCTTCACCTGTAGAGCTTAGAAAAATTGTTAGAAACTCGAGATTTCAAGCTTTTTCTGGAAATACCTGAAAATGAGCTCAACATTTTTTAAGTTGTAGGTCAAGTTTAAAGCAGCTTTCCCAAATATCCCTCCTTTAGCTGAGTTATTCGTGGCGACTAAATGTGATGCCAAGAATTAGCAACTATTTAAAATGTACTTACTCGCTTGTCATGGTCTTGGTAGGAAAAGACTACTGGAAAAATTCGAACTCTAATTTGCCGTTATTATGTGAAGAAAATTTGAGGTGAAGATAGTTCAAAAAGTAGGTAGAGAAAAGGATAATTGAAATAAAGAAGATGGGATGTAACTTTGAGGCCAATGCCCACGACGTTTCCCATTGATACTGAAAAGAATCTGAATGATAAGCGTAAATTAAATACATTAGGTATTTCTTGTTTTAATGTTAATATCCATAATGTACTAAGATCTCTTTACCTAATATATTAACTTTTATGTTGAAATATAAGTTTATATAAAAAACTGATGAAGTTGTAATAGGAATACACTTTAGCTGCTTTGTCACTTTTCACTTGTTACCTTAATCACATAAGACAGAGGCATTATGAGGAGAAAATGTCTCCCCAACTCTAGAAACTATCTCTTTTGTACCAAGATAGTGCCAAAGGTGCTTAGATTGTTGAGATCACAGCAGTTCATTTGCACACTTAATCATTTTAACACCTAACATTTGGTTTATTGTAATGTTATGACTGCTAAGCAGTAGTTAATTACTCTAGAGCACATTATGAGTCCTGAATGTCTTTTTTTCCTATAAAAAGTGGTCAGGCGTGTTTCCTGCCTCTTCCTAGTCACTGGGTTTCCGTATCACCCATAATGGGCCTTAAAATACCCCTTGGTTTCTTAAGAAGCTAACATAGGGGGCCAGCCCCATGGCCTAGTGGTTAAGTTTGCATGCTCCACTTTGGCTGACCTACATCACTGGTTGGCAGCCATGCTGTGGCAGCCACCCACACACCAAATAGAGGCAGACTGGCAACAGAGGTTAGCTCAGGGTGAATCTTCCTTGGCAAAAAAATTAATTAGTTAAGTTATTTTAATTTAAAAAAAAGAAGCTAACATAGGAAGTGATCAATAACAACTATGTGTGTATACCAAAGAAATAAATCTGAGCCTAAATAAAGCTGGTATTTGCCCATGTTTCCACTAACAAGGAATTACTGGAAGCATGCCCTGGAATTTGAAAATAGAATAAAATTTCTCTTTAGTCATTGCATGATTATAATAGAGGCCAAAGCAAAGTATTTTCTGAAGTTCAAATGTTTCCTATACATATGTTTGTGTACATCCACATATGTCTGCATGTATCTGTGTATGCAGATGTGTATAAAGATGTATATGCACTTTATTCAGGAAGAATATATTGTACCCTTACATTGCAATCAACAGGGTGATTCAGCTATTCGCTTGTTTGTTTGTTTGCTTTAAGAAATAAACAAAAAACCCAACACAGAAACTTGAGTTTGCTGTCTTGACATATTTTGGAAATGTTGTTTAAAGATTTCTACTTTCCTGGTACACTGTTTTCAAATATGATTTCCTAAAGTTGGGTAAGAAAGCTTATTTATTTTGAACTCATAAAAGTTATCTGCCCCAAATATTGGTGTTAAGTGCATGAGCATAAAATGACTTTGACTTAGTTAATGTTTTGTCTTATTTTGTATGTAGTTCATTGCTTTTAAAAATTGTAAAATTTCCCTGCATTATTACTAAAAGGAAATTCCAGAGCGATAAATGTAAAGGCAATTAGGTAAAAGAACTTTCCTTGTTGGAATTTGAGCAGCTATTAACTGTTACATGATGTTATGGTATTTATTAGTCATCCTACATTAATGTATAAAATTTTTGTCTTACAGCCTTCTATTTAAGATTCAGTTGGCATCACAGAAATG
Source organism: Equus przewalskii (assembly GCF_037783145.1). Lineage (NCBI taxonomy): Eukaryota > Metazoa > Chordata > Mammalia > Perissodactyla > Equidae > Equus > Equus przewalskii. The sequence continues at coordinate 56,901,109 of NC_091849.1, forward strand.
AAAACAATGATGTAATGAATACAAAATGAAGGCTTGTATTTGATTAAGGGATTCTTCCTATGTACTTTTTGGCATTTGGGGAACATTTTATTAGATTCTTTAAAAAAAGGAAGCAGGGGGCCGGTCAATGGCCGAGTGGTTAAGTTCTTGTGCTCTGCTTTGGTGGCCCAGGGTTTCACTGGTTCGGATCCTGGGCGCGGAGCTGGCATCGCTCATCAGGCCACGCTGAGGTGGCGTCCCACATGCCACATGCCACAACTAGCAGGACCCACAAGTAAAATATACAACTATGTACAGGGGGCATTTGGGAAGAAAAAGCAGGAAAAAAAAGAAAAAGGAAGCAGGAAGAAAAGGGGGAGAAAGGAAAGAGAGAAAACAAGTGAAACCTGGTATAGCACAAAGCAATAATATTAGAGAAATGAGTAAGACCTGAGTCTAAGCCTGACGGAACTCGTTGTCTACTGGGAGAGTTAGAAAGCTAAATCTTCACAGTAGAGTGTGACGAATGCCTTTTCCACTGCCATGGTAACCACGGATACGGAGCCCAACTTCCAGAGAAAGTTCGAGAGAACACCCTTAATTTCTGATGCCAAATTTTTGGGATCTTTGTTCCAGGTGAGCCGGGGGAAAGCACTTTGATAAGCCTCAGCTGTGTTCTCATTTTCTAAGATATAATGCTTTTGAACATTTAGTTTCTACTCAGTATTTTTCAGTGATATGTGCACTTTCTAAAATCCTTTCACGTCCACGAAACAGGTACTGGACTTGAGCATAGTCAACATTTAAGTGTGTTTTAAGACAATTAACAAAAAAAAAAAAAAGGGGGCTGGCCCCGTGGCCGAGTGGTTAAGTTCGCGTGCTCCGCTGCAGGTGGCCCAGTGTTTCGTCGGTTGGAATCCTGGGCGCGGACGTGGCACTGCTCATCAGACCACGCTGAGGCAGCGTCCCACATGCCACAACTAGAGGAACCCACAACGAAGAATACACAACTATGTACCCGGGGGCTTTGGGGAGAAAAAGGAAAAAAAAATAAAATCTTTAAAAAAAAAAAAAAGACAATTAACAAAGACAAGTGTTTTTTTAAATAGAAGATTCTTCTTTTATTTTCTTTGTGGTGAGGAAGATTAGCCCTGAGCTAACATCTGTTGCCAATCTTCCTCTTTTTTTTTCCTCCCCAAAGCACCAATGCATAGTTGTATATCCTAGTTGTAAGTCATTCTGTCTCTTCTATGTGGGGTGCTGTCACAGTATGACTTGATGAGCGGTGTGTAGTTCCATGCCCAGGATCTGAACCAGTGAATCGTGGGCCACTGAAGTAGAGCACATGAACTTAACCACTGGGAAATGGGGCTGGCCCCAATAGAAGATTCTTTCAACTCTTTTGGTGTAATTATCCCAACTGACATTGCAAAATAATTTCTATAATTATAACTCTTCAAATCTGAGTAGGACATTGATATAGGTAATTTGCGATTTCTTTTGCAGATTTTCTCTTCTAAATATATGGCATGTACCTGGATTTTTAGAGTTAGGAAGACTTGCATTTGGAACCTGGCTCTGTCACTAACAAACTGTTTGACCTGGAGCTTATTAACCTCTGTGAGTCTTTGTTTCCTCATCTGTAAAACAGGGATAATAGTAACTGCTTGTGCTTGTTCCAGGATCTGAGACCCAGAAAGCACTGAGTAAATCATTACAACTTCACGGTCCTTTCTTCAAGGCATGTCTATCATTGAGCGGTCAAAGCAATTGTATCTGTGGCTTGAGGATGCAGCAAGGCATTGCTGAAATAGAGATTACAATTCTCGTGTTACCTGCTTAAAGTCAGAGTCTGGAATTTGATCTCACCCTCCTTACAAACTAGTAAGTTAGTATGTTACGGTTTTGTGGGCACTGGCCAAAGACGCGAGACTGATGAGTCAGAGGCAAAGGACTTTAGTACTCACAGTATAGTAAGCAGCAGGAGCCATGCGTGCAGAGAGTTTGCATTGAGGCTGAGGAACACCGAGCTTTGGGGGTTCCCTACTTTAATAGTAAACAGTAAGTAAACCTGCTCTATGTCTGGGAGAGACATTGCCTCACCCCTCAAGGTTTCTCACTGCAAACCCAACCCTGAGAAATGCCCCAGGTAAGGAGCAGTAAGAGCCTTATGTTTTTGGCAAACCCAGCACGAATGCACAGCGATGCTCAGGGCCCATCGCGAATTTCCTCTCTCAACTCCTACCTACCTCATAGGGGAGATTAGTATTAAATATAGATTGAGAAGTCGTTTGGGCCTTTTGGGAAAAAATTAGTAAATGTGACAACTAGAATTTAGCATAATGCCTGACTCTGTCAGTGTTTCATGGATAAGTGAGAAATATGCCCACAAATAATATAATTAGTATACTTATTAAATAGATTTTTTGTTGTAATTTTATTGTCAAATTAAAATAAATTTTAAAAGAACAATCATTGGTTAATTAAAGTAAAACCATGTATCTTGATGATTACTGTATTTTATAAAGATAATGAGATAGCCTGAGCTCCTACTAGAGATCTATTTGTAAGAGAAAATAGAAATAAAAAAGAGGAATTGGGTGTTTAAACAGATAAATGGCCAGAGTTGACAATACAAAAGTAAACATATCCATAATTATTGAATTTGCATATTATTTATAACTGCCTGCAACTATTCAAGTTGTAATTTAGGAAGAGGAGTAAATACAACGAGTAATTGACTGAACGTGCTATATTTAACCTCGGAACCCATAGGGCTACCCTACTAATCAGTTTTAACTCTGTGGGGCTGCCTTATCTAGATCTGACTTTTGCCTTTCACACTGCACCACCTCCTCTGATCCTTTCAAAGCCAACTTTCTATATCATAAGGCAGCTGCTTGATTTAACCTCTGTCTATTCTGTGGGCTGTAATTTCTTAACATGTTCTGATCGATTTCAATTCTGCCTTCCTATCGTGTGTAAAGTGTGAAGAGTGTGCTCAAGAGCTCTTGTCGCCCTAAGGACAGCAGGGATTAAATTAAACCATCCGTGAGGTCAGGGCAGACACTGCCCTCCTCACTTAACGTCCACTGTTACCATTTCCAAAATCCTCTGAAATATTGAATGCACCTAATTACACCATAAGATGTGAAAACTTTAACCATGTTTGGATGGTAGAGAACGTTGAGCTCTTACCAGAAAGAAAATCTTACAGACAAATGATCAAACACCCACATGCAGTGAGTTCTTACCAATCAGACGGTCCTGAGTCTATTGCAGATGGCCATCAAGGCTGCCTTCTCTTCCTCGCCTCCCTTAAGAGCCCAATAAACTTCTTCATCCCTTCCCATCTCTCCCCTCCCTCCACACCGTCCCACTTCCTTTTCCTCACCCTCTGGCTCAGAGTCCTTCTGAGTCTGACTAACAGCCTGAGCTAGGGAGAGAGAATGAGAAAGGAGGTGGGGGTGAAAGGTTTGGGAGGGCACTGCTGGCTCTCAGATCCTACACATAATGGAGAAGAGTGAAAGCTGACCGCCTGGTTCAATCTCCAGGTCAAAATCACCAAAACAACAAACCTTTCTTTTAATACTGGATCTAGTGTGTAATTTTGCTAAAGAGTATTATATTTTTTTCTCCACGTTGTTCTCCTTGTATCATCCTGCCTTGGGAGGAAGAATTGTGCTTCCTTCTTAGGTACTTAATTTCATTTACGTTGTGAAGTCTTTGAAGAAAAAAAGTCCCTTTGGGAATTTTTTACTGCTGTGAGGAGGAATTAAAAAGAGAATATTGGGGCCGTAGTGGTTAAGTTTGGCGTGCTCTGCTTTGGCAACCCAGCTTCGTGGGTTCAGATGATGAGTGTGGACTTACACCACTCGTCAGCCATGCCGTAGGGGTGACCCACATATAAAGTGGAGGAAGAGTGACACAGATATTAGCTCACGGCTAATCGTCTTCAAGCAAAAAGAAAAAGAAAAAAGAGGAAGATTGGCAACAGGTGTTAGCTCAGGGCTAATCTTCCTCAGCAAGAAAAAAAGAGAGAGAGAGAATATTAATTTTGTCAACTCAGATTTTGAAGTTGCTTCTTACAAACTGTTCAAGCAAGATGAAATGTCTGCTATTACACATATAAAAAGCTGATGGAACTAAAGAAAGCCTTTTTACTACACTTTGCAGGTTGTAATACTAGCATAGTAGGATTTACTACCAACAATGATTGTCTGCAAAAGGAGTTCATTTGCTACTGAAGAAGTGAACTGACATGCCTAGAGAAGGCAGCCGTTTCTCACATGATCCCTGGTAGAAAAAGCCTCCAGTGTTCTACTCCAAGGGAGGTTCTGAAATCGGTATGCATATAATGAATGCTAGGAGAGGGAAATCCAATGGTGATTTTATTTTCCTTACAGCCAAATCTATATTCCATTGACACATTTTTAGATCCAAAGCTTAAGGACAAAAATGTTTGTCTAAAGGAAGTAGTTCTTGAAAATATATTAAAATAAATTAGTATATTTAAAAGCAAATTTTTTAAATTCGCTTTTTATCGTGAAACTTTTCATACACAAGAGAGAACAGTATAATAAACCATCTTGTATCTGTCACCCAGCATCTGCTATTATAACAGCATTTTGTCATTCTTCTTTTATCTAGTCTCCATTCATTAATTTTTAATTTTATTTATATTTCTGGAGTTTTTAAAATAAAATTCAGATATCATGTGGTTTCACTCACATGATTTTCCACACGGATCTCTAAAAGATAAGGAATCTTTAAAAATATTATTTTTCACACTCGACGAAGTTTTTTTAAATACCCAATCAGTGTTCAATTTTCTCCAATTGCCTTAAAAGTCTTTTTATGGTTTAGTTATTAGTTTGTTCAATTATTAGTTTGTTAAATTGTTTATTAGTTTGTTCAAATCAGAATTGAGATAAGATCCACATGTTGTGCTTATTTTGTGTCTTTTAAGTTTCTTTTAATCAATAATATTTCTCTCTCCTTGTTAGTTCTTTTTTTTAAATGTTGTTAATTTGTTTAAGAAACTGAGTATTTGACTTCGAGAATTTTCCATGTTCTGTATTTGCCTGATTGTATCTTTATAGTGAAGGGAACAGCAATCTTAAGACTACTTCTGAAAAAGAATCAGAAACATCTTTTTTTTTCCAGTTTTATGGGGGAATAATTGACATCCATCACTGAATAAGTGCAATGATTGCCACAATAGGTTTAGTTAGCATCCGTCATTTTATATACATACAATAAAAGGAGAGAAAAAGATAAATTTCTCCTTGTGATGAGAACTTGTAGGAGCATCTTTTTGAGGTAGTACACAAAGCTTTATATCATGAGATTTTCTTCAAAAAATATGTATCAAAAGCATCAAACAAATCTTTAAGTCCAGAAGTAAAAATAAATCTTTACTTTAGTCAATTATGACTGGAGAAGTGAGAAAGCTGGATCCCCTCAGCAGCAACATCACCATCAGATTAATTATTATTTTCTAGAAATTGGTTCTTTTAGTTGCCATTTTGCTTGTTATCAGCTTTTGCTGAATACTAACTTTGCCGTTCAGTCACATGTTATTTGCCTAAAATGTTAATCTCTGTATGACTAAATACTTATCCCATTTTATTGTAATGTGAACAGAATGCCCACTGCCTCCTCCTCCAGCCAGAGCAGGGTGCTCCAGTCCATCTTCAGTGTACAGGGATTTGATCTCATCTTCCAGTCAGCGATAACACACTTGAACCAAACATCTCTCCTGCCACCTTCATTGGGGTTGGAGTTGAGGGGACAAGAGTCTGGTGATCCCATAAGGAACATCAGTGGCTAAGACTTTTGGTTTAGACATATTTGCCTTCGTCTGAAGATCAGAAGGTTTCACATGAGCTCACGGTCTTCTGTTACCTGCCCAGCTTTCCCCATGTTCCTTGCCGACTAAGTCACTACCACTGTGTTTAGGGAGGAGGAGGCGCTGTGACAGTGTGATGGCCCTGCTGAAGGTCCCGCCTCTCAGAGCTATCAAAACTGTGAAACTAATAGGATATTGTATGTCAATTACACCTCAATAAAACAAAACAAAAAACTGTGAACCCTTGAGGCGCCAACAAAGCACCACATTCCCTGAGGTCTGGTAGGTCCCAAAGCTGTCTGTGTTCTCTCCAGAGGTCGAGGACATCCCTCTTCCCCCTTCTACACCAAGCTTGGTCTTCTCAGTATCAGAGGAGCAGGGCTTTGGTTTTTCACACTTTATGGAAATTCCTTCATTGAAAACAACTCCTTTGGCTTCTGCCTACAGAAGCATTGGGACAAAATAATACTGAACCTGGCTCGTGAACCAATATCCAATGCTGTTCAGTCTCCACTCTCTTTGACTCCTGGTTTGGGGGGTGCTAGAGTGTAATGATTGGGATCAGTGGGTAAGAACAGAGTAAGGATGGTGATGAGATCCTTTTGCAGAGGTTAAAGACCTTGGGCAAATCCATTCTTGGCAGATTTAAGTCATTAAGCCAAGGAATGCTTATTGAATTTCTACTACGAGCCAAATACTATGCTGGGTACTAGAAAGAAAGGTTTGAGCAGTATATAGTCTCTGCTCTTTTGAAACCTACTATCTAGGATAGAGAAGGAGCATTAAACAATTAATTTACATATGCTTAACTAAATAATGTCAAGTGGGCAGAGTTAGGGAAAATTGAGAGGTGCCCCAGAGAATGTAATGGGGGACCTGTGGTATGGGGAGTGAGGGAAGATGGCTCAAAGGAAATGATGTTCAAGCTGAAACCAAAAAATTAGATGGTTTTATGACTCCATGTGTATGAAATGTCCGGAATAGGGAGATCTACAGAGACAAAAAGTAGATTAGTGAAAGTGACTCCTGGTTGCTTAGGGCTAGTGGGAGGATGGGGGTTGGGCGGTGACGGCTAAAAGGTATGAGACTTCTTTTTAGCACGATTAAAATGTTCTAGAATTGATTGTGGTGATGATATGCAACTCTGTGAATGTATTAAAAATCACTGAATGGTCCACTTTAAATGGGCGAACTGTATGGTATGTGAATTATGTCTCAATAAGGTTGTTACCAAAGAAACAAATCAGAGCATGTCACTCCTTGGTTGAAAACAAATCCCCCAATGCCTTCCAGTTTTGTTTGTAATAGATTCTAAATTCCTCGCTTTAGCCTACCAGGTTCTTGCCAATCTCTCAGCGTTCTGTCTCACACCCTATCCTCCAGTCACATTAGCTTTTTCTGTTTCTAGAACATTCTAAATTCGTTACTACCAGAGAGTCTCAGAATTAGCTTTTTCTTCCCCTAGAGCACTTTTCCTGTGTGATCTCCTTGGTTGTTAGTAAATAACCACACAGTCTCATCCCCTACCTTTCCAGTTCCTCCTCTAGCTGGATGAAATTCTCTTCCCTGGACCTCCCTTCCAAACTTTCCAACATGTCTCTGGTTTCCCATCTGTGATCAGCAAAGTTTCCTACATACTTCTATTGATGGGACCACCTGAGAGAATTCTCCTCCAGGGCTTGGACCCTCCTAGCAAATGCTACATTTTCTTGAGGCTCTCTCTCTGTAGACATTGTTGCAAACGAGATTTTGTAACTTTATTCTTCAGCAATAGTTTGAATTCAAACACAAATTATAAACAAGACATTGGCTTTTAGTGATTTAATTTGAAAAATGATGAATGAACAACCTAGCCCAGGTATGCTAGGACTTGTCCCTTTGAGAAAAGCCATGACTGCATTTAGTCCCATAAAAAAAGAATCCCTTAACCCTTATATGAGGCAATCTTGCCTAAAGGACCTGCGGTCTGCTGTTGCTGTAACTTGCTGCGGTTCCTGTTGAAGTTCCCTCCTCATGTCTGGACCGGGTGACAGAGACTCAGTTCATCTTGGGAATTGGCAAGCTGCAGGCGATGACAGCCATCCCCTTCTTTGTCTTCCACCTGGGGCGAGGCGAGCTCTCACCCTTCCTGTGCCTTTGGGCAGAGGAAACTCCCTTTGCCTTCCCACTGTGTCTGGACCTAGGAGCAGTCAGCATAAAACTTGCTTTTATTTTAATTATATCTGATGAACGTGGTTCTCCATGCGCTCGGAGCACAAATCACTGCTCTCGCGACTGGAAGATCAGTGTCTACCCAGTTGAAAGTTGTGTTTAACTGCCTCTCTGCAGATGCTCTTCACCTCCTTGATTTAACTGAAGTCTCGCTGTTCCCTGCGGTCCTTATTTGCTCTGCAACCGTCTCAAATGGAGGCCACATGTTTTTCACATCCCCCTGACCTTGGACTTGGCTTTCCGTTTCTCCATTGCAGCTGCTTCTAGACTATTTAACTCCTTTCAGGGAACAAAAATTAAAAACTGCTCCTTTGAAATTCTTGCTCTTCAGATGTACCACGGTATCCCACTCATCATTGCCATCCTCGACCTCTTCCTAGTCCCTCCACTCCTTCCCTGATGACTTCAGCTTCTAGCCCAGCCTTCTTCTGCACTCCTGTTCCTACCATCATGGTCGGTGATGCCAATTTTCATGTAAAGGACTCATTTCATGCATTGAACTCTCAGATCCTTGACACTCACTTCCACTTCCCCTCAACTACCCACTCCCATAGTCATATCTGAGAACTTGCCAAGACCTGAAATTATGCTACCTCCAATAGTCTTGATTTCAGAAATCCTGTAGTGTAGTCCAGCCTGGCCTTTCACCACGCTGGTTTTACTATCCACAGTACTGTGATTTTCCTACCTCATTCACATGCCAACCTACTGAACCCCACCACTTTCTCATTATCCATCATCTCCTTCCTGTCTTTACTTTCTGTGCCACCCCATTTACAGTCCAAGGTCCATTATTGTTATTACTCCCTAAAAATTATCTTCAAGTCATCGCTTCTCTCTTCTTCCACTACACTTGTCTGGCAAAATCTCAACCCTAATTGAATCCAATTATCCATATTCTCGATGCCTGTGCCTGAGCAGCAGACTGCTGCTGGGGGAACTCAGGCCACCAGGCTAACTGGCTTTATCTTATCATTGCAAACCTTAAATAGGCACCAACACTACCCAAGATGTCTCCTCCATTTCCCTTGGTAGGCTTGCTTTTCCACTCGGATGCATCAACTCCACTGCTTCTCCTTTCTCCTCAAATATTCCATATGCCTCCTTTGCTTCCTCTCAGTCATTAGGAAAGAATTCCCTCAGCATCTCACAGCAACAAATCCACTGCTGTAACTGCGGCTTTGCCCTGTCTTCCTTCCTGTTAAAATGGCGAGTATCCTTATACGTGTGTAAGGCTGCCTTCCGAAGGTTTACCGTTAGCACTCAGACCAACAAACGAACAAAACCCTCATACACACACAACTCTTCTTTGCGCAGATCTCTCTTACCTCCCGCCTTTGCTCCATTCCTATACTTCCCTTAACAGCAGAACTTCCCAAAACAGCCGCTACACATGTTGTCTCTGCTTCTAGTCCTATTTAGTGGTCATTACCCACTGCTTCCTCTTCTATTTCCATGGAGGGAGTTTTAGCTGCAAATCAGCTTGTCCTTTAATATCAAGCTTGATACATTCCTTTGTTTCTTTTTTTTTTTTTTTGAGGAAGATTAGCTCTGAGCTAACATCTGCTGTCAATCCTCCTCTTTTTTGCTGAGGAAGACTGGCCCTGAGCTAACATCCATGCCCTTCTTCCTCTGCTTTATATGTGGGACGCCTACCACAGCATGGCTTGACAAGCGGTGGGTAAGTCCCCACCCAGGATCCGAACCAGCGAACCCCGTGCCGCTGAAGGGGAACGTGTGAGCTTAACCACTGCGCCACCGGGCCAGCCCCTTGATACTATTCCTTTGTTTCTTATGTGGTAAAACCATCCCTCTGAACTGCATGTATTTTGTCAGACACTATGAGTCAAAAACTATTCTCAATAATGCAAATCACAGAAAGAAAATTCCAGCAAAGCAAAGCACACTCTTTGTAGAACATGATTATGAGAAGAGCAGCAGAACCTACAGTGCCCAAGAGGGTGTTCAGTATGATTTGTGCTAACGCACCTTGACTGAGGTTTACTGTTCAGTCTGCCCAGAGTTAGCATTCAGTGTCTTAGAGTGTGCAATAGCACTCAGAATATACACAAATGCAAACGTATATCAATGTCTACTATAATGGGCTGCTGTGAATATACAGATTTTTAAAGAAAAATATTTCAGAACCAAATAACCTTATAAAAAAATCAGTGCTGTGTGTAGCAACATTAACCAAATAAGCCAGGCAATGTGCTTACTGCTAGGGACACAGGAAGGAAATGACGTCCCAGTCCTCTTAGAGCTCAAATTCTAATGGCAAAGACAGCACTTTACTAAGTTCTATGATAGAAGTGTGTATGTACAAGATGCAAAGCAGGGAGGGAAGTACTCTGCCTTAGGAGGAAGATAATCAGGAAAGATTTTACACAGGAGACATCTGAGTAAGAGTTTGTCAGATAGGATTTTCCAGTAGAGGAAGCAGCATGTGCAAAGGAATGGAAGCATGAGATCACACCATGGAATCATGAGGAATTTGATGGCTGGACCATAGGAAGCAGGAAAAAGACACCAGTGAACTGAGATCAGATCATGGATGATCTTCTAACTCATGCTGAGAAATCAGATGGCATTATGGGTTAGTCCGTGTGGAACTTTGAGAAGTCACAAGCAGCGGAGCGACATCGTTAAGTTAGCCTCGGCCTTTGAGAAAGTTTATGTCCTGGTGTGTGGTCGATAAAATGAAGGGAAAGAGACTAGATGGGAAATCACTTCAATAACAAAGTCCAGAGGAGACCAGATTCTAGAGATCTCCAGGAGAAATGGATAGGATTTGCACCAATCTGTTCCTTTGGTCATTCCTATAACTCAGTCACACTTCAGAGGAAATGTTCTAAATGTTCAGACAATGGAGGTTGATTAAATAAAATTGTACACATCTGTATGACAGAATACCATGCAACCTTTGAAATGTTCTCGTAGAGCTACACGGCTAACATGGAGGAATTTTTACTATATGGTATTGATTTTAAAAAAGCAAACTCAAAACGATAGATATGGTAAATTCCATTTTGTATACAAATCTTTGCATACTAAACCTTTCATTTCTGAAGATGAATTTCCAGAAGCTGAATTCCAGAGTCAATAGATTAAAAGTTTAAAATATATAGAGAGGGGTGGGGCAAGGGGTGTGTGTGCATATATATGTATTACACAGAATAAAGTTCTGTAAGAGATACACTAATATGATTACTGGCCTTTAGGTTGTTTTCAATTTTATGTTATTAGCATGCTGGTACCTAAATTTTTAGATTCCTCTTCTACTGTTTCTTTAGGTACAGTCCTAAAACTGGAAATTCTGCATCAAAAGTGTGCATGTTTAAAGGCTTTTGATGTGCCTTACCAAACTTCCCTCTAGAAAGTCATCAATTTATATTCTGTCCTCAGTACATGAGCATTTATGCTTGTCCACATCAACACTGAGAAGTGACCATTCTTTAGATTTTACCTATTTGCCGGATGATATATGATATGAAGTTGATCATTTTCTGATACGTTTACTGAACACTTCTTTTGTTCTTACGTCTTGAATATAGCTGGAAATTCTTTGGCCATGAAGTATGAGATTGGGATCCAACTTTAATTTTTTCCCCAACTGTTGCCAATTACAATAGCATGTAGCCAATAATCCTTTCCCTATAGGCTTAAGCTATCTTTATTAGAGACAAAATTTTTATTTATATTTATTTCCCTATTTCAAGACCTCCTTTTGAACAGCTTCAATGAGATGTCAATTCACATACCACACAATTGACTCATTTAAAGTGTCCAGTTTAATTGTTTTTAGTGTATTATATTATTGATTTTTAAAAATTGTAGTAATAAATATATAATATAAAAATGCCATTTTAACCATTTTTGAGTGTACAATTTGGTGGCATTAATTACATCTACAATGTTGCACTATCTATTTCCAAAACTTTTTCATCATCCAGGTGAAAACCCTGTAAACACTAAGCCCCAAATCCTCATTCCCCCTGTTCCTGGCCTTCTTATTCTGTTAACGGCCCACCTCTCTATTCCCCAGACAGTCTCATGCCATTTTTATAATGATGAATTTATATATTCCTCTGCTTAGATTGAATGGCCCACCTTCCACTCTTGTACACTTCTTTTTTCTTTTAACTTTGACAGCTATATTAGCTCTTCCCTGCTCTTACAATAACTTTAGAATTCACTTGCCAAATTAAAAAAGGAATGGCAATATTTTCAGGTGTTATTTTTGGGAGATGGATTTCTTCTTTATCTTGTTTTTCTCTACCTAGAACATAGTATATCCTTCCATTTATTCATTTGCTTTTTAAAAAAAATGACAGTTTTACTGAGATAAAGTTCACATACCACACAATTCACCCATTTAAAGTACAATTCGGTTGTTTTTAGGAGATTCACAGATAGGTGTAACCATTACAACAGTTAATTTTAGAACATTTTCATTGCCTTGAAAAGAAACTACACCTTAGCCACCGCTCCGGAGTCGGCTCTTCACCTGCAGTTCCACGCAGTCACTAATCTACTTTATGATGTTATTGATTTGCCTATTCCGACCATTTCATCAAATACATTGTATTTTGTGACTGGCTTCTTTCAATTAGCATAATGTTTTCAAGGTTTATCCATGTAGTAGCACACGTTGTTTCTTTATTCTCTTTTATTGCCATATCATACACCATTGTATGGATGTAACATATTTCATTTGTCTATTCATCAGTTGATGTACAGTTACCTTGTTTCCCTCTTTTGCTATTATGAATAATGCTGCTCTGAACATTCCAGAACAAGGTTTCGCATGGACATATGTTTTCATATCATCTTGGCTTATATACTTAGTACATAACCAAGTAACTCTACGTTTAACAGTTTGAGGAACTGCCAGGCTGTTTTCCAAAGCAGCTGCACCATTTTACATTCCCACCAGCAGTGTATGAGTATTCTGATTTTCCACATCCTCGCCAATAACTGCTACTATCTTTTAATCATAGACATCCTAGTGTGTGTGAAGTAGTATCTCGTGGTTTTTACTTGCATTTCTCTAATGACAAATGTGGAGCATCTTTGTATGTGTTTATTGGCTGTTTGTATATCTCCTTTGGAGTCATGCATGCATAGATCCTTTGTTCATTTTAAATTGAGTTATTTGTCTTTTATTATTGAGTTGTAGGAGTTCTTTATATATTCTACAAGTCCTTCATCAGATATATGATTTGCAAATATTTTCTCCCATTCTCTGAGTTGTGTTTTCACTTTCTTGATAGTGCCCCTTGAAGCACAAAAGTTTTTAATTTTTATGATATCCAATTTATCTATTTTTTCTTTTGTTGCTTGTGCTTTGGTGTCATACCTAGGGATCCATTGCTAAATCTGAGATCATGAATATTTACCTTCATGGTTTCTTCTAAGAATTTTATGATTTTTGCTCTTACATTTACGCCCTTGATCCATTCTGAGTTGATTTTTGTGCATGGTTTGTGGTAAGGGTCTAACTTCATTCTTTTGCATGCATCAATCCAGCTGTTCCAGTAGCGTTTGTTGAAAAGACTGTTCTTTCCCCATTGAATGATTATGAGATCTTTGTTCATAATCAGTTGACCATGACACATGGGTTTATTTCTGGATTCTCAATTCTATTCCATTGAATAATATGTCTATCCTGTGTCAGTATCACACTATCTTGATTACTGTTTCTTTGTAGTAAGTTTTAAAATTGGGAAGTGTGTGCCTTCCAACTTTCTTCTTCTTTTTCAAGATTGTTTTGGCTATTCTGGGTCAACTTTCTTTTTAAACACAGTTTTTCCATATACATGAAAAAATGCATGTTTTTTCATGTTAGGTTGTTTGTTATATATTTTTGTTGGAATTTACTTTCCCAATTGTATTGTAACTAGTGCTTGCTGTTTATGGATAAGCTATTAATTTTTTTACTGATTTTTTAAATAACTGGCCTCATACTCGAATAACTCCTAATGCAAGTAGTAGTGGTTTAATTGATTCTCTTTAGTAGGCAGGTATATCCTAGGCCAATACTGATCATTGTGTCTTCCTTTTCATGATCTATCTATCATTTCTTTCCTGGCCTTTGTGTTTTGGCTAACACTGAATGATGGTGGTCGTAGTGGCAGCCTTCCTCATCTCTGGCTTGAGTGGGGATGGGATGCTTCTAATGTTTCACCGTTAAGTGTGATGGATCCAGACAATTATTATTGAGCTTCATCTTAAAAGGATGCAGGAGCAATCCACATAAAGTCGTGAGAGAGATTATAGCAGTATCTGGGGTCAGTTGGGAGGAGGGCATTCCTGTCAGCGGTAACAGTGTGAGCAAGACTTTAGGTTGAAAGATAGTATGGATGTGTGTAGGGAACAGTAGGAAGTTGGATGTTGCTGTATCATAAATTATAATAGCAGGGAACAGGGAAAGAAGAGGTGAAGAGCTGGACAAGGACCAATCTTTGATGGACAAGACCAATCGGTCTTGATGGCCATATTAGGAAGTTTGGATTTTGTTTTTTTATTTTGGAGAACGCTGGGAAGATCTCAAGTAGGGAGGTGACATTGTCACTGAGGGACATTATCACAGATACTTTCTTTAAAAGAATTTTGATTATTTTCATGGCTGCAATATGTCCAACCAGATAATGAATCATTTGCAGTTCCTGAAACATACCAGAGTCTCTGGTACTTTCTTGTCTTTGAAGGCATCCTCTCTGTCAGAAATGCCCTCTGCCCACTCCAGGCTGGGTGAAGCACGAATACAGGTCTTCTGTGCCAACCGCTGTCAACGCACTTACCAGGTTGCATTGTACTTGTCCACTGGCCCATCTTTCTCACTCTTCTGAGTACCTTGAGGTCAGGAACAATACCTTTTGTTTCTGAAACGCATTGGGGTGCATAACGGAATGGATGTAAAAGGAATAAATAAAGGTAGTTATGGGTTGGCAGGGAGAGTATTGCAGAGGGCTGAGAGAGGTAAGGTCATATGGAGAGTTAATGATAGAAGTGGTTAGAAAACAGTTGTGTCAGCTCTATCCGTGCTCCTTCCCTGTACCTTAGAGTTGCTGAGGTCTACAAAGGTGCTTTTATGCCTTGTGCAGTCCTGGCGCATGGACAAGCTTTCTTTTATTGTCGGACCTAGCCTCTCTAGGCCCCCTGAACTCTGGTATACTGTGTGAATTATTCTTCCTGGGATGGGGCATACACTTCCTTCTCACCCACTGCTTTCCCCTGAAAGCCTAAGTGACTGGGAGTCACCTTTCTGGAGAAAGTAGGTAAAGAAATTCGTGGGAAAGGAGCAAGCCTGACATAAGGCACAAAGTGTTCTGGGTTAAGCCTCTATGTTCCACGACTATCTTGGTAAAATGAATTCAGGATATTTCGAACCCACAGTTTTGATCTCATGTTTAAGAATAAAAACATCTACAAGTATTTCAAACTAACATGAAAGTGTGTCTGTGTGTATAGATAGTGTTTTCCAGAGAAAACCTCATTAAACAAATGTAATATTTTTATTGATTTTCTGTGTAGTTAACTCTTCCAATTTTTTCCAATTTCTTTTTTGAGGAAGGTTAGCCCTGAGCTAACTACTGCCAGTCCTCATCTTTTTTGCTGAGGAAGCCTGGCCCTGAGCTAACATCCATGCCCATCTTTCTCTACTTTACATGTGAGATGCCTACCACAGCATGGCTTGCCAAGCGGTGCCATGTCCACATCCGGGATCCAAACCGGTGAACCTGGGCCACCAAGAAGCGGAACGTGTGAACTGAACTGCTGCGCCACCGGGCTGGCCCCCAATTTTTTCCACCTTTGCTCTAGAGAAGTGATACTGTAGAGACCAATGTTTCGGTGATGACAAGCATTGTTCATCTCAAAGTTGACTTCCATGTCTGCATTGTGAGCTGTCTTCCATGGCCTCACTCTCTGCCAGGCTCAATTTTCCTGGGTAAAGTTTTGCAAGATCTAAATTTTATCAATTTTCATTCTTTCATAATTTTTAGTTAATTACAAATATATTGTCAGTTTTAGCCATTCTTGGTTGTCTTGTCTTGTTTTCTAGCAAATTTAACTTTCCGAAATTAATTTGGAGTTTTTGATGTTACCAATACAATCTGATTTTCCAATAGGTCTTTTAACCAAAACAGTGTTCTGCATGCTGTTAGAGCCACTCCTAGTATTATTATGCTAGTTCTTCCTTCAAGTAAGCTTTCTAGGAACCAGGTAAGAGACAGATAGTTTGTGTTTATATCTGGAAGAAAAGAGCAAAGATCATTAATGGACAAATGTGAATCTGGGTACTTGGCTAGTTCAAAATAATGGAATCAAAACATCATGCTTTGTGGCAAGCTTGTTAGCTTTTTTAGGATTAGAAATCTTTGTTTTGTAAATGTGACAGGTTTATGGTTTCTAGATTTTCTTTTTACCTCCATTTTGTTTTCATAAATTTACTAATTTTTTTCTAATAAGGTAAGTTTCCCCCAGCTCTTCCAAGGGGATTTTCCATTTGAGCTCTACTCTGTTGAGTTCCTTTCGGGGTTGGATTTTGTTTATAACAATAAGCTTATTCTTCCCTAATGCCTTTTTCAAATTTCACGTTGAAATCAACAAGCATAAAGATAAAGTTAGATTTATTTTTGCAATTTATCCCAGAGACTCCAAGCGAAAAAATTTTTTTGATTACTCATGTCTATTTTCCTTTCTCAACAAAACATTTTTTTTTAAAAAAGGGATTTGTCAAATTAATAAACAGAAACCCCATTAAATTGGAGTCGAGAGGCCAAAAGGGGGAGCTCTCATGCCCTAATATGATAGCGGAGCCCAACAGGAAGAAAAAAAAAGACTTCCTCTTCTTGATCGGCAGGAAGCTCAGCCAATGAAAGACTGTCACAACTCAGACAATGAAAAGCCACTGCATATGGCACTCTCGGCTCTTCCAATGGACTCTTTGTTCACAGTCCCCCTCTCTACTTCCTCTTCCGCTCTATAAACGTTTTTCCTCCTTTCTTTGAGGCTGGAGGACCTGCATGTGGTTGGCCATGGTCACAGATTCAAAATTGCAATTCTTTGCTGATCTGGAACGAACCCATTTTTGCTGGGGAAATAACTGGCTGTCTATTTGTTTAAGGTCAACAGATTTTAAAACAAGGTTTTGAGATATTGATGAGTCAAGGCAGAGGATGGAATTCTAGGATTTCGGTAGAATTAGGACAATCTAAACTTCCTTAGTACAGAGCACTTGTATTGGGAGTGCTTGAAATACCAGGAGACTGGAGAGAGTGAAGAATAGATCTTCACCACGTGCTTGTGAGCTATTATTCCACTCTGCACAAATCTTACAATGTGGCCTGCGGTTGGCGTGAGGCTTAAATCAACAAGTGAAGGTTTTGGAAGAGCCCAGCAGGTGCTGGCTGTCGGTCTTTAGTGGGTGCTGTAATGGTCCCTGCAGATCGGAGACACTCTCCGTGTCTTTAAGGGGCTCATTTTGGTCAGGGTGATGACTAGAAAGAATTACCTCACCTGCTTATTAAGGGCCGAGATAGAGGTCAGCCCAAGCTGCCGCGGAAGCGCGGAACCTAGACCAGCGGTTTCCAAACTTTTTGGTTTCAGGACTCCTATGCACGCTTAAAAATTACTGAGGGACTTCCAAGAGCTTTTGTTTATATGTGTTAGTTATGTCTATCGATATCTACCGTCTTAGAAATTAAACCTAAGAATAATTAAACATTTAAAAGGTAGCAAAATTCATTATATGTTATCATAAATAATATATTTATTAGGAAAAACAATTTTCCAACAAAATTTAATGAAAAGAGTGGCACTGTTTTAACCTTTTGCAAATTTCTTCCACGCTTGGCTTAAGAGAAGGTAGCAGGATGCTCACAACTGCTTCTGCAGGTTCTCGGTTGCTCCATGTTGTTTTCCTTGAAGCAGATGAAGAAAATTTGGCTTCATACATATGTAATCGCAAAAGAATGGACGACGCTCGGAAAGGTCTTTGGGACCCTTTACGGGATGCTCTGGCCAGTGTGAGAACTGCTGACTTAGACTGGGAATGCTTCTCGGAGGAGGCAACCTGAGTCCTGAAGCAGACCGGCCATCTAGGGGCAAGGTGGGGGTGGCGGGGATTAACGATGGGGCTGACATGTGGGGCCAGCAGGGATTCTTGGGCGGGGGCCTCATCCACGCACCCTCCTCTACCATTTTGGAACACACGCCCAATTAATAAAAAGCACCCGCTGGGGGGCCGATCTGGCCACCAATCTCACATTAACTGTGAAGCCTGAGTGCTTAGGGCAATCGGGGAACAGCGACCACCCACGGCCGCGCCCCCGGGCCTCCCGCGAGCAGAAAGCCGGAGGCCCGCGGGGAGCGCCGCGCCCTCCCATGCCGGGCAGGGGTGCGGTGGCCCGGCGGAGCGCGGCAGCCCGGGGCCCCGCGGAGGCGCGGCGCGGGAGGGCCCCAGCGCGCAGGCGCGGCGGCGGCGGCGGCGGCGCAGGCCGCGGCCCCCGGAACGGTAAACAGTGGGGTCACGTGACGCGGCCCCGCTCCTGCCCCCGCGCCGCCGCCGCACGCCGATGGCTGCGGGGTCTCGCGCCGCCGCACGGTCCCCACGAGGCAGGCGACCCTCGGGCCCTGGGCGGCGGCGGCTGCCACGAGGCTGAGGAGGGCGGCGCGGCAGGCTGGAGAGTGTCGTCCGCGGCGGGCGCTCGGCCGGGTGAGGCAGGGAGGCCGTGGCAGCGACGCCGACGTCCTGCGCGTACCCCCTCTCCCCGCGGCACCCACCGGGCCCCCTCCTCCTCGGCGGCGGCGGCGGCGGCGGCCACCATCTTCCTCCTGCTGCCAGTGGTAGCGCTCGTCCGGCCGAGCTGGGTGAGTGGCGGCTCCGGCCGCGGCCGGGGAGCCGGGCAGCCCTCCCTCCCCCGTCCCCTGCGCGCGCGGCGCCCGCGGCCTCCCGCCCTCCCGCGGCCGGCGCCCCGCGCCGTTCTCCCGCGCATCCGTGCGGGCGCCGCGCCGGCCTCTGGCGCAACGTCCTCGGCCTGCGGGCCGCGCCTCCACGCCCGGGGCCGTTTGGACCGCGGGCCACGGCGGGGGCGCCGGGCGGAGGGTGGGCCCGCGGCCTCTCCCGCTCCGCCCCGGGCCCTCGGGTGAGTGTGCCCCGCCGCGCGGCGCGCAGGCCGGAGGCGCCGCGGCGCTGCCGGAAAG
This sequence comes from Equus przewalskii, assembly GCF_037783145.1. Classification (NCBI taxonomy): domain Eukaryota; kingdom Metazoa; phylum Chordata; class Mammalia; order Perissodactyla; family Equidae; genus Equus; species Equus przewalskii. The sequence goes on from NC_091849.1 coordinate 56,920,358, forward strand.
GCCCTGCCGCAGCCCCCGCCCGGCCTTCGGGCCTCTGTTCTCCGGGGGAGCCCGCGGTGGGCCCTGGCCGGGGAGCCGGGGGGGCCGCGATGGCCCGAGCCGCGAGGCCGAGCCCCGGCCCGCTGTTGGAGGCGGGGAGTTGGCGCTCCATCCATGCTCCTGCCACCGCGCGCTTTTGTGCTCGGGAGCCAAACTGTCGCCTGCTTTCGCTTAGTTTAAAATGAGGAGCCTGAAATCTGGCCTTCCGATCATACGTGTCATTTAATGAGCCACTTGTCGATACGTGTGCGTGTTAATGGTGCTAAATAACTGATCACCTGACACGAGGGGGGCGGGGAGAATGGAGAAAGGGAGAGAATGTGGGTACCGCGCACAGGTTGGTATCCCCCCCCCCCGCCCCCGACAGTGGATTGCCAGGTCCGACGACCTTTGGGTTTTTAAATGCCATTTCCTAGAGACTCATGATTCGAGGTAATTTGAGAGTGTGATTATTGGTGCTATTCAGGAATCATTTGCAGAATATGATCATGGATAGTCATTAATGTAAGTGGCAACAACGCTTTAATATCTACCTGGTCCTAATCTTCATTATGTGCAGATTCTTAATTTAAAATGAAACATCGGTAATTGAACCTTCCCCATATACGAACTTTACCACCTTATTTTAGGCTAAAATAAAAAAATGATACAGTAAACTACTTAGGGACTACTTAAAGAGTACATTGTATTATTAGGTCACTGTTTTGGGGTCGAACTTGTCTTCCATTTTCCAAACTGGTTGAGATCTTCCAAAACTACACCTCCATTCCTCATTCATATCCTACCATTTTTTCATTCTTGAATGAAGTGTTCGGGATTGTGAAAGTGTTTATAGATGTGTGTTTGTGGTAGGGAAGAGACATGACTCAAAGAATCAGGAAATTTTTGCAGCGTTCTTCAAGTTTTGAATTTGTATCTTCATTCCAGAGCACAGAAGGTGTTGTGTAAGGATTATTTCAGATAGGTTTTCACCTTCACTGCCACTTAGTCCGTTTCTTAATTTATTATATTTCTCCCCACTTCTTCTGTTTACTGGCCACATATTACAATAATGAATTTTTCCTGTATATCATCATCATCATCACTACTGATGTTTTTAATACATACTCCATTTCCCCGTGATAGTAACAGAATTTAAGGGGGCACTTTTAGGAGCTATTATTGCTCTGATTAAACCACATACAGTTCAGTCAATTCCTTGGCTACAGAAAGACTTCTGCTCCACTGAAGTGGGCTGCTTTTTAGGAGCAGGATTACAACCTTACCTTTTAAGCTTTGTTTGATAGCTGTACCGGTGGTTTATCAAAAGGATAACAAATAAGTTAGTGATGGGACCAGTTTTCCTCTGTTTTTGCATGCTTTTTAGGTCCATTTATTGAAGAGCATGAAAATGTCATTTATCATACTGCTTTTACATCCTTTGGGAAGATAGTGAACTTCTTTCTCTATCACATTGAATTAGTTATACATTTCATGCTGTTGGGATAGACCTCAGATACCTTTACCTAACTGATCTTATGGTATACTCATCTGTTGCATGTTCAGATAAGTCAAATCTAAGAGAAGTAGTCTGTGTAAATGTAGGTGAAAAATAGCTTTGGTTAACGCAAATTTCAGAATAGAAAAATGGAAAGGAAGTTGTCTTTATATTAATCATTTAAAACTGTACTATTAGAATTTAGATTGTATTGAGTATTGGAATCAGGAAAGGTTGATAGTCTTTGGCTTATATAATAGCATTAATAAGACTGTATTAATAAAAGTTGGAAGGCAGCAAGTAACAAGGAGAATTACTGCAAAATTATGTTGAGTTTAGATTTTTACATAGTATGGATTATACTTGGAAAAACTGGTGAAATGTAAATTATGCATGCAGTTGTATTTTTTGGCTGCTAAAATATGGATAATGGTTCTCTTCCTTGACATAGTAATATGATGTTTGCCTTTTTGATACATTTTGCTTTCTTAAATTTGCACTTTTTTTTTTCTTTACACAGATTTCTACTGAAATCCTTTTGACTTAATAATTTTTGTCTGGAGATAAGATCTTTTCTGTTTTTTACTGAGGTAATGAGGTTTACTGATCAGCACCCCAGGTTTATGGATTACCATTAACTCCTTCACCACACAGTGTCAGGGAGCTCAGTGTTGCTGAAGTGCTGATTTTTAAATATTTTCATTCATCCATATTTCGGGAATTCTTTCTGACAAGTGGCTGCTAGATTTTTTTCTTTTCCAGAACGGTACATCTTGGGCTCTATTTTTCTCTTATTTCTTCATGGAGCACCCCCTGAGATTCTGGAATATCTTTTCAGAAGCATAGACATTTTATTTTTAAACTACAAAAATGACTTGGTAAATTGCTACACATTTATGATGCTGTTTCATTTTTGAGAACAGTAGAAAAGGTTCTCCTTTAATTGTTGCGCTTTGATTACGTAGGGAAAGATATTGGGAATGTTGATTTGATTCAAAATATTTGAGACCCCAGTGCTGTGTGTACTCAAGGAACATAGTCTTGAGAAACAAAATTCAAAGGCGTGAAATGTTAAATCTTTAAAAGAGGAAGCTATTTCAAAAGTTAGAAAGACATTGTATGAGGAATTCCCAAATGTACAGACTCGACAATGATTGCCATGTGTTGTGTATTTAATTTAGATCATTTTTTAATGGTCAAGGGATTTAAATTTTTACCGTCATTTGTACAGTGAAGAGGGGATGAAGAGAAATAGTTAACACTTCAAAATATTATCCAGAAGTTTTAATCTGTTGGCACTATCTAACTTTATTAGACACATTTTTGAATGACATAGTAGATTGTACAGAAAGGCTAAACTTAAAATGGTTTTAATTCATTCATAATTTGTGTGAGGTGGCCACATGAAAACATTATATAACATTGTAGAGTGAAAATAAATTGTGAAGTTGGTAGTTGATAACTTCCAAAATGATGTTTGTACACACTAAGGATAGCCATTTTGTTTTTTATGTTAGGGAGTAGCTAAGTGCATATTTTCTAATTTATTTTGAAAGAAGGGTACCTCACTTTGTTTCCAGTATTTTTAAGATTTCATTAACGGTATATTAAAAACATGAAAATTAGTGTATTGTGCAAGTAGAGTGCATAAAGTATAGTAGATTAAAAGTGTGGACTCAGGAATCACACTGTCTGGGGTCCACTTTAGGTATACTGGCTATGTGACCTTGGGCAAATTACATAATGGGCTGAGCCTCAGTTTGCTCATCTGTAAAATGGAAATAATAATTGCTCCTACCTTATGGGGAGCTAATGAGATAATGCCTACAGTACACCCAGCTTAGGGCTGGCGTACGGGACATGCTAAGTACATGTTAGCTTGGACTGTTATTACCTAGGCCATAGTTTTAATGATGTGCTATTTCTACTGTTTCTGTGGGTAATCCAAACTGCTGATGCTTCCCATAATGTCAGTAGGATATAGTTGTAGACTTTGAAGTTAATTCTTTCTTACTACTGTTGGCTAGTGTAATTCTGCTTTTGCCAGTTTCAACTTTGTACTTGATAGTTCTTTTTCTAGGTTGTTGGGTCAGCGTTGGTCTTAGTGTGGCAGACACTGTGGATTCTTATATATTCTTTTTACCTGATAAATTCAGGAAAGAAGTTATGATCCTTGCTTTTTCTCCAGAAGTCTTGCCAAGAGTCTAGCCAATGAAACTGGACCAGAATTGGAAATGGGTGTGTAGAGCAGGTGATTAGGTTGCATTGCTTTGTAGAATTGTACTTTGTAGACTTCTCATAGCACATGGCCTAACCATTTAGTGATTTTCCTTAGGTCTAGCCTGGAAGGATAACCTATTATTCATCTTTTTTTTTTTTTTTTTAAAGATTGGCACCTGAGCTAACATCTGTTGCCAATCATTTTTTTCTTTCTTTCTTTTTCTTCTCCTCCCCAAAGCACCCCAGTACATAGTTGTATATTCTAGTTGTAGGTTCTTCTGGCCGTGCTGCATGGGACACCACCTCAGCCTGGCCTGATAGTGGTGCCATGTCTGTGCCCAGGATCCGAACCGGTGAAACCCTGGGCCAGCAAAGTGGAGCGTGTGAACTTAACTGCTGGGCCATGGGCCTGACCCCCCTATTATTCATCTTTAACGTTGTTGTATCGTGGTGGTTAAGAAATGATCTTTGTGTCAGAGTGGATTTGAGTTCCAGCTCTTGTCGTTTACTTATTCTGTAATATTAGGTGTAACTTTGTTAAGCTTTAGCCCCTCTCTTATAAATTGAGAATAATAATAGTATCTGCCTAATTGTGTGGCTGTGAAGATTAAGTGACATTATATATTTAAGTTTAGCACAGTGCCCAGCACATAAGAAACATTCAATGAATTTAACTTTATAAAGAGATAGTACAGGGTAGTAGTAAGTGCATTGACTGTCAGATGGAATTTTCTGGGTTCAAATTTCAGCTTCACCACTTACTCTAGCAAGTAATTTAATCTCTCTGATCTCAATTTTATTTATTTTTTGTGTGATTGGGATTATAATATAGCATTGTGAGGATTAAATTAATAAATGCAGATCAGAGTTTCTTAACCTCAGCAGTATTTTTTGGCTGAAGAATTCTTTGTTGTGGAGCTTTCCTGGAGCGTTGTAGTATACTTAGTAGATGCCAGTAGCGTGTCTTCTGGTTATGATGACCAAAAATGTCTCCATACACGGCCATGTGTCCTCTGCAGGGGCACAGTTGCCTCTGATTGGGAACTGCTGATGTGAATCATGTCTAGCAGTGCCTGGCATGAAGTTAGAGCACAGTAAGTTTTACGTTTTATCATCATTATTAGTAGTGGTACTTTTATTTTTCACCTCTACTACTGCCAGTTAGAAATTTGTTCATAGTGAGGATGCCCGATGAATTGATGTCTTAAACTGTGGCGTGGGGGCTGGAAGGCACCAAGCAGTCTCATTCCCAGGGTCTTTGCATTTATTTAGGTCTTTGCCTCGATTGCTGTTCCCCATTTATGCCTGGGTCACTCCCTCATTTCAGGTTTTGGCTCCCGGGTTAGCAAGGCCTTCATTTACCATCACACATAGAATGCCCTTGCCCTCACTTGTCACTATTACCCTAGTTTTCCTTCATAGATTTTCTAATCTCCTGATGTCTGTTTTACCCCCTCTGCCACCCTTATAAGAGTGTAGACTGTGACACAGAGCTTCATCATAGGATAACCCATTAGGCCCTTTGATAGCATTAGTGACTAGTTGTTAGGCTTATGTGCACTATTTTGTTTTTTAAGGAGATCATATGATTAAATACACAGTTTCACTTTGAAGGTATTTCTGAGAAGTTGAGATAATGAATTTTAATTTACTCTTAATTTGAAGGGGGTTTTCGTAGAAGTGTCATTTTTTCTTGCTGTTGGTGCTTTGTAAATCTTATCTTTTTGCATTCTAGTCATTCATGAAACACATAGCACACAATGTATGCTGGTTTTACCAGTGTAAGCTAATCTGACTGCAGTATAATTCTCTACCAGTTACAGATGAATCAAGCATTTTAAAGCGGGAAACCTGTCTTCGGACTCAGATTAAATTTATTCGGAATGTTAGTACTAATACTTATTTTTAATTTATTCTGAGTCTTTCCAAAAGGTCGATTAGGAGTACACTCTGCCATGCATAATCAGCGCATGCTGTTCCCTTTGCCTGGAGTACCCTCCGGACTTCTGGGATTCAGCTCACACATCGCCTGTGCAGCCTTTCTTGGCTTCCTGAGTCTCGCCTTCCTCTGTGATGCTGTCTGCAGCCCTTCAATATGACACTTTCATGTTGTGTTTTGATGTTTACATGTTGTTGTATTTGTTTCTGTGCCTATGCTCTATTTTGGATTGTGAGTTCCCTGAATTTGAGACTTGGTTTGTTTCACCGGTACCTTTGATAATACTTGATAGTAGATGCTTAATAAATATATGAATGAATGTGTAATTTTGAATTAAGCAGATTATCTAATTCTCTGACTTGGCTGGGTACATTTTGTCATCTGTAAACATGCGGTGTGTCTGTGAACCCAGAAATAATTTCTGACTTTAGCATATATGTATTCCAAACTGTTACTATGAATTTAATTAGAAACATACATATCATTAACCATTTAAAATATGCCCCAGGTAGGCTTGTTAGGTTTTAATTATTAAATTTGTAATGCCAAATAGAGGGAAGCATTTAAGTAAAACTTCAATGTAAGAAACAGGAATTTGTTTAAATCAAGGAGTCTGTTTAATTAACAGAGATAACTGAATTAACTCTTAATTTTTCTCCTTAATTAGATCTGATTACCTTTGTCAAGCCACATTACCAGCTATCTCAGGGCATTGTATTTTAGATTAATGTCCTTTTTTTTAAAAAAAAGAAAAAAAGTTTTATTTCGGAACGATTTTAGATTTATAGAACAGTTGCAAACATAGTATGGAGTTGTATATACCCTTCATCCCGTTTCCCTGGTTGTTGCATCTGACGTAATGCTGGTGCCTTTATCAGAACTGGAGATTGGCATTGGTACATCACTGTAAACTCAGTTCCAGACTGTATTCTGATTTCACCCGTGTTTCTACTGCTGTCCTTTTTCTGTTCTGTGGTCCAGTCCAGGACACCACATTGCATTTGGTAGGTTAGTGTGTTCCGTGTTAAGTGAGTTAATGTTTCTACAATTGGCTAGCATTTGTTTTCCGATGTAGCATGCAGTGTTTTTATTATTCTATTTTTGATACTGAGCACTTGATATCTGAAACTGATTTTTTTAAAATATATTACTTTATACCAACCTTAAATGTTACTTTCAAGATAGTCTTGTGGGATGGCTGTCTACTATCATTTCTGGCATTCTTCCTTTGGAATTGCCCCCAGAGCCAGTTGCAACTTCTCATGAAAAATCAGTCTTACTAGTTTATAACAATTTCACAAAACACTAGTCTTGTGATGTGTCCTATAGAAATTGTCTTCTTTGGACCCATTAGTTTGGGATGCTTTATACTCTGTTCTGTCTTGGAAGATTCCAAGTCTCATTGGCATATTAAAGGTGTCTCAGACAATGGTAGCTGCTTAGTAAACATTTGTTGAATAAATTAAAGGTGTTGTTAAAGAAATGTAACTTTATCATACTAGTCTTTCTCCGCATTTGGACCATGGAAGACTTTTTCCTGATATGTTTATTTCAATCCAGGGAAACACACTTTATAAGTCATACTAGTTCTGGCCAAAAAAAGTACTGGCAAGTTTGGTTTACCCATCTTATTTACTTTTTTCTTTACTTTTTTAAAAAAATTGATCTTTAAAGACTAGATACTGTCTACTGTTGAGATTAAAAAATGTGTTGCAAGCTCTGAAGGCACTTTTTAATAAAGGAGTTTGGGATAGTTCACTAATAGTAGTATTACTGAAAAAATACTTTGCTCATTTAGTTCACTATTTAGGATGGGTTGGTCTTACAGTGTTGTGATTTCAAGCTACGTGACCATAACTTCTGAGTGTTCTCCATCACTTGAGAGCTCGTAGCCAGTAGTGGGTGCAGCAGAAAGAATGACCTCAGGTGAAGTTTGTGGAATTTACTGGACTTGTGTTGCTATGGGAGGGAGTGCATTTTCAGTAGATTCAGCAAACCATTTTTAGAAGGAAGTTAGCTGTTTGTTTTTAGAGCTGGAATTGCCTTCTTTTTTCTTTTTGATTCATCTGAGAAAAAAAAGATTATTAATTGGGATAGAACTCTGAAGAGGACGTAGTTTTGGCCTGTGGTAAACTTTGGATTCCAGCACATTCAGATAAAAGATTTGTTGGTAGTTCTAGATACTTACTTTTGTAAGGTTTAGTAAGATTTTTGTAAATTATTTTTTAATTACCAGAAATTTATTATAGTAAAATTTCTTTGGAACCTACAAACATGTTAGTGGAAGTATTAGTGATAGGATAATTGAGCCTTTCTTAGGTACTAAGGTCAGATAGCTTTAGGGAATTAAAACTTTTCCTAACTTTTCATCAGCATTGTGAGCTGTAATTTTCTCCTAATGTTATAAGTTAGAGAATGCATGTAAAATAACCAGCAGGTCAATCAAATAGTTAACATTTTGTTATTTCAGTGCTTTATTAATATTTCGATATAAATAAATTGCAAAATTTGAGAAGAGATGCTGTAATCTTTCTGTTTAGAAGAGGATTAATTTGTGAGACTGAGGAAATTTTCTTACCTTTCTTTAAATTTTAAATTGTGTTAACAGTAAACTACATCTATTTAAAATAAACAGATTGGGAAATTTTGGTGGGTGTATACACTCCTGAAACTACTACCACAGTCAAGATTTAGGACATTTTCATCATCCGCCAGAGTATCTTCCTGTCCCTTTGCAGTCCATCCCTCTCTTGTCCAAGGCCCCAGCCAGTCACTTATTTGTTGGAAAATTGTTTTTAAAGCAGAGCCTTCAGTGAATCAAATCTAGTCAATTTCTAGCTCTGTAGCTCGGTATGAAAGGGTAAGAGCTACGGCTGTGGGCTGCAAAACCTTGAAACCTGGGTTTGAATCTTGGCTCTGTTTTGTGACTTTGGGGAAGACATTTAAATTATTTAAATGCACTTTGTTTGTAAAATAAGGACAATAACAGGGCCTATTTATTATTATTATGTATTGGGAATAAATGAATTAAATATTTAGCAGCATATAATATACGCTGTAGGTAAAATATTTAGCAGCATATAATATGTACCCAGTAAATTCTAGAGTATCTTTGAACTTCTTCCCTCATTTTTATAGGGGAAAGAATTCAAGGACAGTTTGAGAAGATTTTGGTAGATTTGGAGCTAATCTAAAAAACCTTAGAATTTTGGAACCTGAGATGTTCTGGGTTAATTAGTGGAATTTTCTAGCTAACTGAATATTATTAAATTTTTGTTGACTCTGCCCCATCCCCCAAAACACTTTGGTTCTGTTTTCTCTGAAACCAATATTGGAAATAATTTAACTTTGGTAATTGAGGCTCCTCTAGAGCATGAGATGACCTTCGCTGAGCAATACCTAGTGCTTAGGTATGGTTCAAGTAGGAGACTGGCTCAATATCTCTGTAGACCCCACATAACTCGCTAAAATAAATTGGAATCTCTGATACATTGTTTTCTTCTCATTTGTCTCATTTTATCCTAACAGGAGTACCCCCTGAAATGTGTGTATGTTCGCTTCTGTGCCTACGTGTGTGTAGTTTTTTTGAGTTTTGATTTGTTGGATTTAGTTAATAGTTTTTTTCCATTTTTCCCCCTACCCCCACCAAAAAATTTTCTGTCTGTCTATATTACCTTTCTTTAAATAATTTAAATGCTTTGTAAATAAAACAAGGCTATTTTACGGTTTTAATAGGTATGGGACAATCATTTAACTGATTTGATTTTAGCTCTTTTATATGGACTTGTAAAAGCAGTGTCTGATTGTTAATTTATGAAAAGATTATGGTTAAAAACATGTGGTTTTTGTGGTTTAAGCCATGTAATTCTTTCAAATGTGTCAAATTAATGGACTATATACAGAGTTGTTTTTTTTTTTTAAATAATGAATTGAGTAAACATTTAGTAGGATTTCTGGTAAAATGATATTCTACATGCGTCATGAAGAAACATTATTTAGTGAAGATTTGTTCTACATGTCCAAATGTGTATTCTAAAAACAATGAGGATTTTTTTTAAAAACAATTCAGAAATACCTAAGTGTGTTCTTAGACTCAAAACTATTAAAATAATTTGGTTTTAGGTGATTATCAATTGATAGCTTTATTTCTTATGGTATTTTTTTTGTCTTTCTATAGGGTTGAAAGACACACAGAAGTCTTCATGGATATAGTTGATACATTTAATCATTTAATTCCTACTGAACACTTAGATGATGCCCTATTTCTAGGATCCAACCTGGAGAATGAAGTCTGTGAGGATTTTAGTACAAGTCAAAATGTCTTAGAGGACTCGCTGAAGAACATGCTCAGCGATAAGGATCCTATGCTAGGATCTGCAAGTAAGCAGTTCTGTTTGCCTGTTTTGGATAGCAATGATCCCAATTTCCAGAGGCCTTGTTCAACAGGTAATTCTTACTTTTTTTTTTTTTAGTTTGAAATTTAAAATAAAAAGAATTTTCAGCAGCATCTTTTTTTTTTTTTTTTGATGAGGGTAGTGAATTTAGAGTTCTTTCCTTTGAATTGAGAGCTGCTTTTCTAGGCATCAGAATTAGAATTTAAATTAAATTTTCTTCTAAGGAGTGTGGAATTACCTTTGAGGATATTATGGATATAGACAGGGTAACCATATAATTTATCATCCAAAGTGGATACTCTGTGAGAATTACAGGGGGTGCTGTTAATAATTACGTCATGACAACAGGTGTAAGTTGGGACTCTCCCTAACAAATAGGGATTGCCTTCCAAATTGGGACATGTTGTCACCCTAGGCCTGCTGGAGTCAGGGGGAACTACTGAATTGACCTCAGTGCCCCTCCCAGCCCTTTAAATTTTATCTATTGTGTGCTCCCATTTCAGATCTTTTGGTATTTTGTACATGTATCTCAGAACCAGAGAAGGCACTCTAGACCCGTGCTGTCCTCTGTGGACCCACTAGCCACATACAACTGTTCATCACTTGAAATGAGTCTGGTCCTAACTGCGATGTGCTGTAAAACGCACGTTAGATTTTAAAGACTCAGTAAGGAGAAAGAATGTACCATGTTTTCGTCAAGTTGTTTTCAACGTTGATTACATGCTGAGGTGATATTTTAGATATTTTGGTTAAATGAAATAAATTATTAAAATTAATTTCATTTGTTTTCTTTTCACCTTTTCTAAAGGGGACTACTTGAAAATTTAAAGTTATATATGTGGCTTTCATTATATTTCTAGTGGGCCAGCACTGTCCTAGGATCTGTAGTTGAAGTAACTGAAAGATTGAGGATAGTAACTTTCCGTAGGGCTAAACTAATTCTTAAGAAATTACTTAGAGATATGTTAATATGTGGAAAAACATGTAGATTTTCTTTTATAGAGCAAAGAAATAATTACAACAAATTTTGGAGCAGTTATCTGTTCTGTGAGCTAAGATGAGGTAAGGGAAAGCCAGGCTCTCCCTCCCTTTTCCCTAGAGTAGTTCACGGGTATTTGTGGTGGTGGTGTGTTTTTCAATGATTCTAGACTTCTGCACTACAGTTTCTCAGTATGTTTTTTATTTTCGTTTTACTATTTTGTACCTAATATTTTGATGTAATATTACTTAAAGTTTATATTAGGTGGCCCGCTGTTCATCCATAGCTGTCAGATTACTGTGCCTGAAGACCTCAGCACTTTGGCTGCTAGCGATCTTGTCACTTTAACAACTCCTTACTATTGAGGTCTTTGGAATTGCTTGCTGATGGTGTATCTCTGAACTGTATACATTGTGTTGTGTTATTGCATAGGTTTACATTGTTTTTGTTGTATTTTAAATGTTTTAAAGCTTTTAAAGTTTTATTTTATGTATGCATTGTTCAAGTTTTACTTTGGTTCCTGTGTCGGTACAGTTTATCTAATTATCTTCATTGTCAAACACTTTTGACAGTGTTTGGTTGTACGTGCAAAGTTTCACAGTTTAGTCCAAATTCAGGAAAAACATGTATTGAATACTTATGTGCTTGTTACTGGAAGTACAGTTCCCCTCAAGGATGTTATACTGCGCCTGGAATGGGCAACTGTATCATCCTATTAGACTTTACTTATAAAATCCCAGCCCTTTATGTAATACTGGTATTCCTACTTGCTATCTTTTTTCTTTTTTAATTGATTTCGGATGATATGAAAAGTTTTTATTGATGTGAAAAGTCTCTTCAGTTTTGGTGAATATTTCTTTTGCTAATAGAAGACTTAGAACATCTTTATTGAAGTAATTAAATATTTTTAAGGTATGATTAATACTTGTTTATGATTCTATTATCTTGTAAACTTTAACTTTTTTATTTAAGAACTTACATGCAATTATTTTCTAATTTTAAATTTATTTGCTGCAATTATTTACCTTGGTTCTGAAGGAGAACTGTTTGTATTCATATATATGTAGTATGTGTGTTTTTAAGCTGTTTAAAGGAATATGTAGGGGAAACTTAAATTAATAAAGCTCCCCTGTCCAGGATTCTTTCCATGTCGTTGTACTGTCAGGCAGGGGATTGATCTTGATTGCTTCAGAGTTCCTTCTGCCCTTGGGGATATTTGGTTCACTATAAGACCTGTATACTTTCTAATGATAGCAAAATGGAAAATGTTAAAAAGCATTTAAAAAAATGTGTTTTGAAATAATTTTAGATTTAAGAGAGCATCACAAAGAAGAAATTTTGTTTAGTGAAAACCCCATGTGGAGAACTTTTATAACTCAGCTATTCACAAACTACTTCATCTTTTTGTTCTTAAGTAAAAATGACATAGCTCTTACCCAGATGTTTGTACTTGGCTCTGTAGGTTTTTACTAATTGTCTTGTGAAGCTTAGCAGGGAAATGACCCTGTCAGTATTCCTCAAACCAAGGAAAGCTGTGGATTATGGTTATTTTGTAACCGTGGTTTTGACAGTGCAGAATTAGCAAGCAGAATAACTGCTGTCTTCTTCTCTGCTATGCTGAACCAGGTTGGTTGCTGTAGTTGTTAAAGACCAATTTTTTGTTGGTGTAGTTGTATGGCTTGCATTGTATTTCAGCTGTCTCTAGGAATCATAGAGTAACTTTAAAAATTGTAAAAATAGGAAAGAAACATGGAAGATTACATTTAGTGCTCTGTCAGATGTGCAGAAGTTAGGATTCCAGTGGTTTCATTTTGAGAGATAACTGGTAGATTTCTGTTCCTCTTTTGGAATGCTTTTGACTCTGTAAAGTATTTCTTTATGTAATTGTAGTGTTTGCATATGGTTTTTAGGTTTGCCCAGTAATAAATTCTTTCCTTTTTTTTGATAAGGAAGATTGACTGCTAACATCTGTTGCCAATCTTCCTCTTTTTGCTTGAGGAAGATTGTCGCTGAGCTGACATCTCTGCCAGTCTTCCTCTATTTTGTATGTGGGACTCTGTCATAGCATGGCTGATGAGTGGTGCAGGTCTGTGCCAGGGATCTGAACCTGTGAACCTGGGCTGCTGGAGTGGAGTGCACGAATTTAACCACTACCCATCAGGCTGGCCCCAACGTTTTTTTTTTTTTAAACTCCAGTGAGTAAGGAAAATCAAGTATTGGGGAAGTATTTGATCTTGATGATCAAACCAGTTATTGGTATCCTTAAAAAAATCCTGATACCTTATCCTTAAAATAAAAACATTTTCCCAAGTAATGGGTTCAAGATACCAAATGTGTTGTTTATATATACCACTTGAGGAATGTATTCAAAATTATTGAAATGGTGTTTGAAAAACTAGAATTATCGGTGTCATGAAGAAATGTTTATTTTCTCTTTCATTTTACAAACGTGTTCCCCTTTTACATAGACACTGATTCATAAGTGTGAAACAAATCTTGTATTTATGACCCATTTCTTTATATGGTATATTGAAAATAAATGTTCAGTGGCTGTAATTTGATGTATTTCCTTAAGACCAGGAAGATAGACACACTGTAGACATACGGGTATTCAGAGCAGCCTTTCATTGATATGGCGCTTGTAGCTACCGCCTCCTTCAGTGAAACCAAGGTGTCCTTTCCAGGCTACATTGTGCTTACAAAATCATCATTCACTCAATTAAAAACAAACTTCCTGTGGCATGGTTTTTGGAGATTAAACACATCAAAAAATCATTAAATTCTTACCAACATCTTGCATATTTGCTAAGAGTCGATTCATATTATGTACTTGTGTTTTTTTCAACTGTAAAGGAAAATTTCTGTTAGCATGCATATATGATAGCTGCTTTCCTATCGTGAATGCCATTGATAATGTATAACATCAAGCAGTGTTCAATAAGAAGTTTAGCTTGTGCTGCTTTCTTTTGGAGCAAAGTATTGTAATACATGTTAAGACTGGTTTTACAAGCTTCTCAGCAATAATATGATTTGGTCCCTTTTTTGGCACAGACATTTTTAACTATTAATCATAGCTCTGTAGTTTGGGACTTCTTCATCATTAGAGGCAGCATTCGTCTGTGTAATATTGGAAAAATTATATTGTATTCTGGAAGAATGGTGTTCTGCATCACTGAGGTTTGTTTAAAAGATATTAAGTTTTTATGGTTTCATGCTTTTCTTGGATGACATTTTCTTTTTATTTGTTTATTTTTTTGAGGAAGATTAGCCCTGAGCTAACTACTGCCAGTCCTCCCTTTTTGCTGAGGAAGACTGGCCCTGAGCTAACATCCTGCCCATCTTCCTCTACTTTATATTTGGGACGCCTACCACATCATGGCGTGCTAAGTGGTGCCATGTCCGCACCCGGGATCTGAACTGGTGAACCCTGGGCCGCCAAGAAGCAGAACGTGCGAACTTAACCACTGCGCCACTGGGCTGGCCCCTTGGATGACATTTTCAATCAGGCAGTACATTGAACTAAATACAGTGGACCCTGGTCCAGTAGAAACCACTTTTCAGATAGTAATTATCGTTCTTCTTATTGGTATTTTAGGCGGGGGTGGCGAACTCTGTGGAAATTGATTGCACATGTAGATCCAGTTATACATATAAATTCATTCCATGTTTGCGCTGGGTCTTTTTTCACTACTTTTGTTTATTATTCTGAATGGTAGTATTTGCTGTTATTTTTTTTCACTTTTGTGCTTTAATGACCCTCTTGCGCCATTGATCTTATTTTTGAGAGTTGCATTTGAATTAGAAAATACAAATTTAATGTGTCATGCAAATGAGCTGAAAATATATTGGTTAAGACAAAGCATATACTCTTAATTGAATGTTAAAGAGTAACTGATCAGCCTTGTAGGAACATGCATAACCTTTAAGAATAAAACTTCATTTCTGTAAATGGATGGTTAATATTAAATATCATTTCAAGTTATACTTAGGGGAGTTTTGGTGAAACTAGGGTATATTCAGAACAGAGCAAATAAAAAAGAGAGGCAAACACCTTATAGAATTACAGATGTAAATTAGTGGAGAGCAGAAGATGCTGGAAGCTGGAAAGAGTAGAACGCGATAGTAGCCATAAATGCTTGAAAGGTTGTCACATTGGTGAGAGATTGGACATTTTTATGGATAACAGGAAAACGCCAGATCCACCAGGGAGCAGTTAGAGGGGGGCAGAGTTTGATTGGTTAAAAGGAAGAACTTGAGGTTCCCAAAAGATAGAATGATAGGTTCCCTGGGGATATAGGATTTATTGTGGATGTGACCCTCTTGCCTGGGGTGTTTCATCGGACATTTTAGTTATCAGGTAGTTGTTTCTATTAGGTGGCCTTTTATGGTCTGTTCCACCATAGAGTGTGTCTGTTACTTCTTCTTTATTAAAAATTAGACGGTTTAATCCTAAATCCTATTTGCAGGCTTGATGTATTTCATTGCTTCTTTAAATTCTTTGAAATACAGCTTCATAGCTCAGTGATAACTGCATTTATGTAAGCAGCTTTCATTGCTCTTAATTCACTCTGTTTCTTGCCGTCTTATTTCTTATACTTTCTCCTTGTTATAGATTGTTTTTCAATTTAGACATTTTTGATAGATTATGTCAGTTCTTCTCGAACAGGTATTTTTCGTTAGTCATTGATACAGGTCATCCTAAATACCAAAATAACAGAATTGGATTCAGAGAAAACAAATAAGCCCTTTAACACAAACACTAAAGTATCACTTTCTAAACTTAGAAAATCCAGAGGTAGGGAATTTCTGGCCCAAGACCAGAGTTTTCCAATTTATGTTTTTAGTGTATATATTTTGTGGCATTTCTCTGTTTTACCTTTACTTGAGTCAGTTGACTTTTGCTTCCTTAGCCTGACATAATATAAAGCCAAGTATATTTTTACTTTGCATTGCCTGAGCATTTAATTTTCTGTCGTTTTAATTTAAAGTGAGAAATAAAATTAATCATGTCTTCATCACTATATCCCTGATATCTTTGTTTCTTCCTTTCATCTATTGCTTAAAATTCATTCCCTTGTTATTCCTGAAGCCCATTGCTTATTTGACTTAAAACACAAACCTTGGATCAAGACTAGTACAGTTTTTATTTTTTGGGTTGCTGACTGCATTTTTTTTTTAAAAAAACTTGAATTTCTGTGCTATTCTAACAGGATTCTTTTTCCAGTGTCTTGGGCGTACTTTTGGTTCTGTTGAATCTACCTTTTTTTCTGGAGACCTGCCTCCCAGAGCTCTCTGTCATTGGCCTGTTGCTGTCTGGGTTTGCTGTTCTCTAGGCCTCTTGTGCGTCTGTCATCCCGAGCTTCACTGCCCTTCTTGAGTAGAGCTGTTGTTTGCCTGTATTTCATCTTCTTTATCTCTGCCTTCTCTACTTAATGACATCCTTTCTAGTAATATCATACCTAACTAATAGTCAGCCTTTATATAGAAAACAAAGTTGAGTATCAGTGCCTTAACATGTTAAGGTACTGTTTCTGAGTCTCCTGTCGTCGGTGTTGCTGATGGGTTGCCTGATCGTTGCAGGGGACGTGTTAGGTGGCCTTCCGCACACCCCAGCTTTAGAGCTTCTCTATCTTCTCGTGTGCAGTCTTTCATTTGTGTTTGCTGGGCACTTGGTGGGCCTTTTCAGTTTGGGAAGTGATCCCTTCAGCTCTGGGAAATTTTCTGTTTTTCTTTGCAGACTCTTAGTAGAAAGCTGTTGGCCCTTCTGGATTAATTGCTCATTTTTCTTATCTCTTTCTTGCATCTTTGCCATTGATTTGTTTTAGTCTTTGTGTAGATTTACTGCCTTATTTTCCATCTCTCTGAGTATTTAATTTGACAATTACCATTTCTAAGAACTCTTGTTATCTTTATTCATACCATTTTTAAATAGTATTCTATTGTCATAGGGATCTAGTCAGAGCTCTTTATAGTCTAAATTGGTTTTTCTATTTGTTTATTTTGATCTTTCCCATAGTGTTGCAAGCTTTCCCCAAATGTCTGATTATTTTTGGTTGCTTGTTGATGTTTAAAATGGGAGGAAATAGGAAATTTATGTCAAGTTTTGCTGTGAGGTAAGTGGGCTTTAGCTTAAGAGCCTGCAGGTATTTGGGGGACCCCTAAATACCAGGGTGAGGGGTCCCTCTCCTTAGGTAGAGACTCTCTTATTTCCTCCAACTGGTTCATTCAGTTTTCGTTAAGAAAAGATTTTCTTGCTCAGAGTTCAGTGCTTGGCTCTAGGCCTTGCTGGGTACTGCGGTGGGGGAAGGGATGAGGTTGACCTCTCAGTAGTTAGGCCTTAAGTTAATTCCTTATTTCTAGCCCAGCTCACTGCCAGTGCTCTCTACCATTCCATTTCTAGAAACTCTATATGTTTGTTGGGTGGAGTTGTTCCTTAAGCTGTAGCTCCCTTTGGCTCTAGGCTGTAACTTTTCCCTGCTGTTCCATTAATCTCTTCTATTCAATTTTCTTTTCATCTTTTAGAAATTTGTTAAAATCTGTTGTCTGGGGGCCACCCTGTGGCCAAGTGGTTCAGTTCCCATGCTCCGCTTCGGCGGCCCAGGGTTTCGCTGGTTGGGATCCTGGGCGCTGACATGGCGTCACTCATCAGGCCACCGTGAGGCGGCATCCCACATGCCACAGCTAGAAGGACCCACAACTAAAAAAAAAAATATACAACTATATACTGGGGGGATTTGGGGAGAAAAAAGCAGAAAACAAACAAAAAAATCTATTGTCTGCTTTTGGGCTCCCTCCTCTTCTCTCGTCTTCTCTTTGTTATTATGTGCTTTTCTTTGTATTCCTTTATTCTTATTTTAATGGATTTAGAGAGAAGGAGGAGATAAAAAGTCTGCCATTTTGAACTAATGACTCTCTTTTAATTAAGTCAGAATAGATATAAAATTTCTGATACCCAGTAATTCTTACTTAAGGGTTTGGAACCCTGTCCGTTATTACCATGCCTTTGTCACTGTTGAATTTTACCCTGTTGTTTATTTCTCCCATGGTCAATTGCATTTGTTCCGTTTTTTCCAAGATTTTTTAATCTATTAGTAATATTAATCTTAATTGCTAGTTTTCTGTTGGTAATAAAGCTATTAACAGACTTCTCAGTTTGCAAGTATATTAGGGTTTTCTAGAGAAACAGAACCAATAGAGTGTGTGTGTGTGTGTGTGTGTGTGTGTGTGTGTGTGTATGGAGAGAGAGAGAGAGAGAGAGAGATTGAGATTGGTTTATTTTAAGAAATTGGTTTATGCAGTTGTGGTGGCTGGCAAGCCCCGAATCTGTAGCTTAGGTTGATAGACTGGAGACCCAGGGAAGACTAGATCTTGGAGCTTGAGTCTGAAGGCAGTCTGGAGACAGAATTTGCTCTTACTTTAGGGACCTCCATCTTTTTTCTTTTAAGGCCTTCAACTGATTCAGTGAGGCCCGCCCATATTATGGAGGATAACCTACTTTTCTCAAAGTCTACTGGTTTAAATGTTAATCTCCTCTAAAATATGCTTTCACATTTAGACTGGTGTTTCACTAAATATCTGGGTGCTGTGGCATAACCAAATTGACACAATGTTAACCATCAGAGCAAGGTACCAAACTCTTCGAACGTGGTGAATTATTTGAACTATTACTGCTAGTTGATATATGTTGTTGCGAAACTAGCTTTAATCTCGGGATTTTGGGGAAAATGGTTTCATGGGGGAGTTTGCAGGTAGAGACAACTTATAGAGCTCCCAAGTATTTTCTCTTGCAGGGGATTATATAAAAGGGAAGTTGATAAAATAGCTAATATATATGGGTGTTAATGTACCAAGTACTGTACAAAAGTACTTTGCCAGCATTATCTCATTAACTCTTCCCAAAAACCTTAAGAGCTGTAGATAAGTATTATTAACCCCATTTTATGGCTGAATAAACAGATTTTGAGGTTGGTTGAGTACTTTCCCAGGTTCACTAGCCAGTAAGTCGTAGTACTTGGACTAGAATAGACTCTCAGTCTTTCTGCCTCCAAGTGCATGCATGCTCTTAAGAGCATGGCTCTAAACTGTGTCCCAGATTTCATTTGGCTGCATGGTCGGCAAAATCAGGATGAGGAGTTTTTTTTTTTTAAGTTCTGTTTTTAAAAGAACAAAGGAGATAGTTGTCTTCTTTCGCTTTGAAAGAATATGTGCATTTGTAGGAGACATTTATGAATGCCTGAAATGGCTCTCGTCCTTGAAGACTAAGAGGTTTTAGAGAGAGAGAGTCATTGGCTAGTGATTTAGTGAGTCATGAGTACTGGAAAGATGCTCTAAGGATGTACCTTTACTAAGTGCCACTAGCTAGCTACGTAAAACCTTTATCAGATAAGGTATTGATTCAGGGTGGTATTTGGTTAGATATAAGGAAAAATCTAACTTCCTCCCTCCTCTTTTTACAGTTGAAGAAATTGAGACATAAATCGTGAGGGACCAGCCCAGCGGCGTAGTGGTTAAGTTCTTGTGCTCCACTTTGGCTGCCTGGGTTTGCGGGGTTGGATCCCAGGCGCGAACATACACACTGCTCATCAAGCCGTGCTGTGGCAGCATGCAGCATACAAAGTAGGGGAACACTGGCACACATGTTAGCTCAGGGACAATCTTCCTCACAAAGATAAAATAAATACATAAACAAACAGGAAGAAATTTTGTTAAAAATGGGCTGGTTTTGGCTTTATTCACTTACTAAATGTCTGTTTTGGATTAGGTAGTATGCCTGTCAGTAGATATACAATATTGAGTAAAACAAAACTTGATCTCTGTTCTCATGGAGCTTAAAGTTTAATATGGGAATAATTTTCTTCTTATTTTTCTGAGGATGCTTAATAAGGCTAGTTATTTATTTAACATTCACCTATTGGGAGAAGTAGTCTGCCATGGGCCTTGTGTGTCCCTGAGCTTTTCTGTTGGGTGTGCCAAGAATGCAGGGTCCTGGCCACTCTTTAACTGGGCCGTTTTTTAGGCTCATGTTTGCAGGAAGCAGCCTTGAAGAATGAGCTAACATTTTCTCCTTCACCCCCACCTCTTACCCCAGAGAAAGAGCAGGCTTGCTCACTGCTCACTATGAAAGCAAGACATCTCCCACACTGTTACTCTCCTACATCTCAACCCACTGTGTGTAAGCAGCTGCCTAGGCCCTCCTGCATTGCCCCTATGGGACTTGGGGCACGGGGCAAAGGGAACTGACACAATGGCATGATCATGCTGCTTGCTCTGCTGTGATGACAGCGTTCTTTGTCTCTGACCCCGTAGTCTCATGTCTTCTGTCAACACCATTTATCAGTAACGGGCTATTTTGTTAGTTTGCAGGTGGGGTAAAATCCCAGACCCTTGACACTTCTTGGCATTACTGTATTAAAGCTCGGAAATGATTCATGGGGACTTATCAGGCACTTTAATTATTAAAGATAAAAACAATTTTCAACTAAATTAAATTTACCTTCATGAAGGCAGGGATTGCTCTGTATATGTTGTTCATACAGGCACTAGAATAGTGCCCAGCCTAACAGTTGTAGGTGTTCAGTAAATTCTAACTGGGAGGAAAAGAAAGAACATAAGGAAAGGAAAAAAGTAGGGCCAGGTGGTGGGACTAGGAGTTGAGATAGTCAATAAAATGCTTGCTGCAGGGCGGCACAACTTTGGCTGTCAGATTTCTTACAGTCAGTGTGGAAGGAAAACATTCCAAGGTGAAAAATTAGTGCCCTTTAGGTAAAAACAAATCCAGTGCCCAGGAAAAGGAAAACTATTTCTGCCACTAAAACTGGAAAGAAATTTCATCCACAGTTTTATGATGCATAGTATGATAAAAGAAAATCTTTAACAATATATTGTCAGTGAAAGTTGGGTTTTTTCTTATAATACCCTTCAATACATATCCCCTCATAAGCCGTCTTACAGGGACTAATATAATGGTCTGACACACTCCCAGATTAGAATTTAGTTATCTTTCAGACAACTTACCTTGGACATCATTTCTCACACCAGATTTTTATTTATTTATTTATTTTTTAAAGATTTTATTTTTTCCTTTTTCTCCCCAAAGCACCCCCGGTACATAGTTGCATATTTTTAGTTGTGGCTCCTTCTAGTTGTGGCATGTGGGAGGCTGCCTCAGCATGGCTTGATGAGCGGTGCCATGTCTGGCCCAGGATCCGAACCTCGAAACCCTGGGGCGCCGAAGTAGAGCTCGAGAACTTAACCACTCAGCCACAGGGTGGCCCCTCACACCAAATTTTTAAATATACTGACATGAAGGTGAGTTCTATAATGTCATTTGAGAACTGTTGGGAATGCAATTACCCTTTTTTTTTGCCAGCTAAGTGCATAGACATAAGCTTTATGAATACACAGGGCAATGTATGGGATTGTGGAAATTTAAAGGCTCTGATCAGGGCATTTGTTTGCATAGGAGGCATCTCTGCACTCTGGACAGAGGAGAGCCAAGATTTTCCTTGGACAGTGACTTTGGGATCCTCTGTTATGCATAAATGAATAGGAGAAGCCTCATAAATTGCAGAAATAAATGTGGGCGTAGATAATTTTTGTTTTATAGCCTATATTTAAAGAGGCAAGTTGTTGAGTCAAATTTGTAGACTCTGTCTGTAGTCCAGTTGGTTACTCTTGCTGTTTTCTTTCGTCGTGGCGGGATTATGGAATCCCTTGTTGCCGATTTCACCAGAAACACCACCACCTGCATTCCTTGGAAACCTTTAGGCTTCTGCTTTCTGCTTCTACTCCTTGTACTTTTCTCCTGTCCAAATTTTTTTGCCTTAGTTGGAGCATGTGCTGAAAAGATTTCTGAACTGGAGCTACTAGTGTTGGTATTGTCCTCTGCTGTCTCTTCTTTCCTAAACTACTGCGTTTCCCTAATTTTGACCTTCTTTTATCGTAGACTTTTTATTACGTCTCTGAGTGCATCTTGAATGATAAATTAGTTACCAAATACATACTTACATAACAAAGAAGGTAAATTGTCATGGGATGATTAGCTAAAAGTTTACTAAAGCAGAGGAATATCTAAAATGGTGACATTGTTCTCAGCATAGTTGGTCTAATTCCTTGCTGTCTGAGCTATTTTCCTGTAACGAGAGTCTGAGATGAGGATAAGAGCATTTTGCTAGGAGGGTTGTACAACTCCAGTGGGGACAATCAGAATACAGTGTGAATGATGTCCCCTTAAGTTGAGTGGACAGCAGCCTGGGATAGTTTAAAGGAGTGAACATTAATTTATATGTAGATTATTTTTATTGAAAATGATGTCTGATAATTATTTGATTACATTGTGGTTATTTTAATAGTTCTTAATTTTCTTAAATAGGAGAGACAGCACATCTGACAAATCTCATTGTAACACTACTGGTTTGAAAAACTAGTCTAAAACTACATTTCTATCTGGGATTATTGGATGACCACCACTTGGTGGTGTATTCTAATTGCAAGAAAAGAGAAAACTCTCTCTTGTGTTTTGAGTTAGAAAGGCAAGGAATTTTTTTCTCTTCCCAGTAATAAGTATAATCTGATAATTTATAGCTGTCATCACAGTCAGGATTTTGTTATCTAAAAATGTAGAATTCATAAAATATGGCTGGCACAATATTTTGAAGAGAACACATGTCAGATACTAAAGATATCTTAAATTGTATTAAAGTATAGTTAAAAAGAAGAACACAACAGACATGAGTCAGTTCTGAAGATGTATACATTTGAATTTACTTTTCTCATTAAAAATTAGGAATGGTCGTGGCCGGCCCAGTGGCGTAGCGGTTAAGTTCACACATTCCGCTTCTCGTCGGCCCGGGGTTCGTCGGTTCAGATCCCAGGTGTGGACATGGCACTACTTGGCAAAAGCCATGCTGTGGTAGGCATCACATATATAAAGTGGAGGAAGATGGGCATCGATGTTGGCTCAGGGTCAATCTTCCTCAGCAAAAAGAGGAGGATTGGCAGCAGTTAGCCCGGGGCTAATCTTCCTCAAAAAAAAAAAAATTAGGAATGGTCATATTTCCAGATTAGCTTTCATATGCTTTTTAAACCCATAACTCTGTTCATTTAGAATAATAATACAATGAGCCTGGCCTCTGACCCCTGGTTTTGTGCAGAAGTATGAAAGAGAAGTGTTTTTAAACCCCTTATCCTGGGACAGCTTGAGAGTATGTAATGTGCTTGTTGTTGACCATCTTATCTTTTATTTTATGAATGCTCTCACCTTTCTACCTCTTCTTTCTTCCCAGCTGAATTCTTTTCAGCCTCATTCTTGATTTGCAAAAAAAGGTTTTTTTTCCTTTAGAATTCAGTGCTTACTCTATAATCAGAATTTATTTTTATACCTTGTCTGTGATCTCAGCTCAGAATTTAAGCAAGTAATCTTATCACATTAGTATATAGCTAATTTAAACACGATTAATAGGTCTTTAACAGTGTCAGAACTGTTTGCATTATTAAAACAGGATATTTTCTAATGCAAATGATTTTGCAATTGTTGGATGTTTGTACGTTTTTCCATAGTAGAGTAAAAGAGTTTTATGGCACTGTGTGTGTATAATGGGTAGTATTCTTTGGACAGAAAGGGTAGTATTCTATGATTTTGCAATTTGAAAGACTAGGGTTCTTAATTTGATAATTGTTTAATGTGGTACCAACTTGATAAAATGTGCTTATAATCAGAACATTGTTACATACTTGATATGCAAATGATATTTAGCTTACTAATCAACATGAGATGGTTTATGAACGGCTTTTTAATATTTAAAGTAGTGAATTATTCTTTGTAACTTGAAAATAATTTTGGTATAAAGAAAATCACGGATATTTGAGTAAACGCTTTCTTGACCTTGGTTTTGACCTTTATTCCTTTGTCTAATTAACCCTATGATTTTTATTCTTACCATTTTTTTTCCGTCAGGAAGAAAAATGAATAATAAAATCTCTAAGCCCTTTACTTTGCTGTCTTTTTGATGATGTTGACCCAAAAAGAATTCTGATAAAAGATAGAGAGCTGCCTCTGCGATTCTTCTGGGATCTCAAGGATGAGATTATTTGGCTGACTTTTAGTGGCCCTGAGAGAGAGAGAGAGAGAGAGAGAGAGAGAGAGAGCGAGCTTGTTTTAGGGTCCTACCCTGGCCTACCTTCCCTATCCTAGAGATGGATATATCTGCCAGCCAGAGGAGTTGAATTTCATAATTCCTTGGCATTGGGAGATCCTTGTGATTATTAAAGAATTAGGAAATCCTAGCTACCTGAATTTCCCCAGATCAGAGACCTAGTCATCCTCAGCCTCCTGGCTGATTCCAGAAATGCTTTCCCTATTTGAGGCTCTCTGATCTTTTCCTCGTCTGTTGCTGTCGTGGATTTGGTTCTTACAGGTTGTGACTCATTGCACGGGTTGTGACTCACGGGGTCATCTTGATCAAAAAGTTTTGTCTTTTGGCCTAGGAGTAGGGTCAGCTGGAAGTGATAGAAAACTCCAAATAACAGTGGTATAAAGAAAGAAATTTATTTTGTCATGTAATAGCCCAGAAGAAAGTGATAGAGAGCTGGTATGGAGCTCTCACAGTGTCGAGGACTGAAGTGCCTTCTGCCTGCACTGCTATGTTTGAGCCCCGACTGCGGGTTCACCTCGTAGTTTGAGATGGCTCCTCCAGCTGTCCAGTTGGATTCTAGTTAGGAAAGGGGGAAGGGGAAGGTAGCACCCTCCTTTACGGTCGTAGTCTGAGAGTTGCCTATACCATTTCTCCTTTCATTCCATTCGCCATAATTTACACAGTGGCACACCTAGCAGTAAGGCAGATTTAAAGGTGTAGTCTTTATTTTGGGCTAAAATAAACCCGGAATTCTAGTGAATGAAGAAGGATGGCTGAATTGGGTAACAGCGAGCCAGCCTTGTCAAGCACAGCTTCTGTAGTTATCTGTGGGCAGGCTAAGATCAGGACATTTTTTTGTATGGTGAGCTGACCCCAGTTCACAGGTCATCCTGGGATGTTTTAATTCTTGGCTTGTTCTCAGACCTGATATTACTTCGCTTGTCAGAGACTATTCTAGGCTGCATATCTATTTTTTACTCCTAACTAATGGAACTTGGGCCTCAGTTCGTCAAATTCAGGTCTCTGTTCATAGAACATGATCATCTGCTCATATAAAAAATTTTATAGGGAGACTGAATTCTTGTGTTGTTTCACCCTGAAGGGGCAGGTGTCAAAACTGCTACTTGTCTATCTGAGGCTTCATTTCATTAAAGTAATGCTATCGAAACTTTTTTGACTTACATGTTTATCAGTAAGACTTTTTTGAGTACCCATCAATACTTGTATGTATATAAGTTGTCTTACCTACTAATATATCAATGCCCATTATATAACACATAGAGTAGATATTTTAAAATGAGCTACAGATAACATAAGTGATATTTACACTTTAAAAATTATTGATTAAAATTATCAATTGTATAAGAACTTTTTTGGAGTTCAGTATGATTGAATATACTTACTTATTTTTGAAAATTTCATCTTGTCATTCTGATATAATCCTATTCTTTTTTCTTTTTGTGGTGAGGAAGATTTTTCCCTGAGCTAACATCTGTTGGCAGTCTTTCTCTTTTTTTTTTCTTTTTTGCTTGAGGAAGATTAGCCCTGAGCTAAAGTCTGTGCCAGTGTTCCTCCATTTTATATATGGGATGCCTCCACAGCATGGCTGATGAGTGGAGTAGGTCCACACCTGGGGTCTGAACCAGTGAACCCAGGCTGCCGAAGTGGAGCATGCTGGACTTTAACCACTCAGCCGTGGGGCCAGCCCTGTGATAACAATCCTTTTTACATCTGTTTCTAAGTTTAGTTTATTTTGACATTTGATTTTAATGGCTATCACGGATGAAAAAGATAACTCAAGAAAGATACATGCATTCAAGTGGAATAAATTAATTGTAGGCTCTACTCTCAAGTCTTAATTTTAGTTTTTTTGTTCTCAGTTATCGAGCATACAAAAGGTTCTGTTACAGCTAAGCTGGAACATTTCTGCCATCTTCAATGTATCTGTTGTTCTTTTAAACCAATAAGAAGTTGTTACATTTTAAAATATTTACCATTTGAGCTCAAAACCCACTGAACCTGTTTATTTGGAAAAATTTGAAAGTATCCAGATAAGAGGTTTTAAAAGGTGCCACATTTCATTTTCAGTCGCAAATCACATAGTGATGGAAACATTTCTAAACATCATGTTTTTCAGCCCAAGTTTCTTTTAGAATAGCAGATATTTTCTTAGACTCATGACTAACCTTTATCTAGAACTAGGGACAGATTAAGGGTGTGTAGTTTTTCATATGACGTATTACTTACAGCTGCTTATAGAAAAGGCCAGCAGGTGTGTAGCACTTGGCTCATTTGTAAAACATTTGTCTCATTTTGCAGAAAAATTTTTACAAAAGTATACCTCACCCTTACGTATAACATTTCTTAAGGACTTTGCTGTGAATTAGTGGAGAACCTCTATATGATATAAAGATTTTAATAGTTATTTCTCATTTCATTAAAATTACTGTAAACAGTCTACTGTTTATAAAGGTTTTGTAACATATAAAGAATTATGTTGACATCCTATAACAGTGCACAATGTTGGAAACAAGCACATGCATTAAGGGTGTCAGCTTCTCCACTTGATGGAATTCTCACTGCTCTCAGGATCTCTCTTTAGATAAATTATGATGACATGAATCCAGCAAGGATACTAGTGTCCATTTGATTAAATATTGGTAAAATTTAATTTCTTTTTAGTTTTTAGATGACAGTTAGTATGGGTAATCCTGTTTTCTCCTGGACACGGATCGGTTGTGTGTGCCCCCTTTAGGTCTATACGCCTCCTTAGGAGACCCCCTGCCTGCTGTGCACCTAAGGTCTGATGGAAGCCTGCTATAAGGGTGTCTATTGAAATGGTAAAGTGTTTTATTTGGAGGCAGGACCTTTTAATCTATAATGGCCATTTTTTTCATATTTTTTTCCCATGAAGAGTTTGCTAAATACCTGCCAAACTTTGACTTTTAAGCTTCATAAAATCAGGGAACCCCTGGTAAAATGTAAATATTTGTAACTCATTCTGGGAACTAACATCATCCTTCAGTTCATCTTAGTTTCTTATCCATATTTTTCCTTTGCTTAGTTTTTCTTACTTTTTTTTCTTTCTAAATATTACCTTATTATTTTATGTCTTTTTAAAAGCCTACTTTAAATCTGTTTTGGAACCAGCGGACTGTAAATCAAATAAATGTAAATAAATGCTGTTTAGATACCTGATTAAGGATATATTTTATCTTGAGCTTTTCTTTTTCCTAAAAATTTAACTTTTTATTTTGAAAATTTAAAACATACTGAAACAGAAAGAATAGTCCAGTATACAGACATGTACCCATCACCAAGATTTCAGCTATTAATCTTTTGCTGTATTTGCTGCATCCATTTATCAGTTTACCAGTTCATCCATCCAATCTTTCCATCTAATTAAACTTCATCATGCATCTCCAAAAAAGGATTTCTATATAGCAATACCATAACCACACCTGAAAAATAAACAATTTCCTAAAATCTATTATCCTGTCCATGTTCAGATTTGCCATTTGTCCCCAAAATAGCATTTTCATTTGGTTTGTTCAAATCTAGACGTAATCAGGGACTTAGTATTGTGTTTAGTTATATTTCTATGCTGACTTTTGGGAGAGATGAGACTGAATGTCTCTTAAGAATGTCCCAAGTTTTGTCTTTTTAATATTGTTTCTTTGTGATGTCAGTGGCTTGTTCTTTTCTTCCTTTTATTTCTTGCAAATTGGAAGTTAGGTTTAAAAGCTTGGTTACGTTTAGGTTAAACATCTTTTGGCAAGAATCTTGCATAGGTGAAGCTGTGTAGTTAATATTACATCACATCAGAAGTCTTAGAATGTTTGAGTTTGATGTTAAATTTGATTACCGAGTTAATAACGGTAACAAACAAACCAATGCTCTCCTAAATACTTGAGATAGCAAGTAATCTCTGGGGATATAACTTTGGCAACATGAAAATATTGAGTTCCTCTTCAGCCTCTCCTCTAATGGTTTTATGCATCCATTGATGATTCTTGGTGGAATTGGTTGTAGCAAGGTGATTTTCTAATTCTGTCTTTTCTTTTATGTTTATTTGTTGGCGTTTTTCTGGTAAAGAAGGGTTTTCTCTCATTTCCTGGTTACTCTGAACTGTAGTTCCTACTGAAAAGGCAGACTAAAGGGGAAGGATTAGCATTTGATTCCCAATTTCCACAGTGAGGAGTTGATGAAGTGGTCACATCCAGTGCCAGAGGTGCCAAATTATTTTTTCGGCTCTTTCCTTTTAGGTTTTCATAATGGGTTCATGGATTTTTAAAATACCTTAATTGAGTTACACTCCTTTTTCTTTTTGATGCTCAAAGTGTCCTTTTTCTTTTTTATACTCAAACCATCCCAAACGTAATCAGTGCGATAGAGTACTTTTAAATGTGTGTGTCGATGTCCAGTTGTATGTTTTTCTGGGGAGAATCATGTACATTGCTGTTATTATAAAGGCAGAGTGCTTCTTAAAGTACTTCTGGATTTCCTTTTTCCTTTTGAGATTAAATGTTATGCTAATTTTGGGCTCAGAACCATATTTTCCTGTTTTACATGTATAATTACAGTTAATTTCTTTATGAAAGATTTCCTGATGTTTAGTGTCACGAAAGTACACATCTCATGTGTAAGAAGAGGTCAGTTTGGTAGCTGATCTGTTGGTAGGGTTTGGTAGAAAAATTTTTTTTGGGTTTAGAATTTAACGTTGATAGAAATGCTTTAAGTTATATTTGATACACACTGGTCACAGGAGGAGAATTATCAAGTAAATAACCTTGATAATGGGCAAGCAATGTTGGCTTTAATAATTCATGTAGTGTTTTAGGAAAAGAATTATTTCATACTAGAAAGTTCCCAAGAAACAGTTTTAAAACCGTTTTTTACTTTGACCATTTTAAATGGGTCATTTACTAACATTTATTTGATACTTCTTCCTTTTTTTAAAAACAGTATAGTGAACATAATTTACCTTTTACCTGTTGATTGAATTATCTTAGGAGATAAATTCTTGTGTCCTTCATTATTGGTGATGGCTTTAGGTCCCGTTTTAGTAGCCAGGGCTTTTGGTCCCTACGTTAATTGGGACTGAGACAAATAAACTTGGAAAAAAAATTTTTAATGATTTATTTCTGCTTTTTAAATAATGTTTTTGGACCTGTTAGTGTATCTTTCTCAAACATCTTGTATATTCCATCCATCTAATTGAGAAGCCAGGAAACTGAGATTATTAGAAATGTGTGAAATAAAAGTAAGGGGGTGAAGACTTGTGCGTGAAGGGGTGTGTGTGTAACACATGACAGAAATAAACCTCCTTAAAGGAGTTTTTCTCTGAGGGCTGCTACTTACTTGATTTTCCTTAGGAAGGGCTGTAGTGTTAACTGGACCTGATAAGGGATTATGCAGTCCAAACTGCTCGTAAGAGCCCAGAGAGGTACTGAAGATAACAAAGTATTTACTGACTTCTGGACCTGCATTATGGAGTGGAATGAGGTGCATTTTACTTTGTATACAGTTACTTCAAGGCTATGTACATAAAGTACTATTTTATTTTTTAATCATTAAATTAAGACCTTTACCTAAGTATATTTAAGTTTATCAGCTGTGTTTATGAGAATTCTCTTCTTGTGTTGTCCAAGTTGTAATAATTCTCTTATGTGTTCTAAATTTATTGCAGAGTTGACACCTTGTTTCTATCAAGGTTATGTCTTTTTTAACATTTCAGCTTTATTGAGGTGTAATTGACATATAAAATTGTAAGATGTTTAAAATGTACATCGTGGTGATTTGATACACATATACATTGTGTAAGTATTTCTCTCATCTACTTAAAACATTTTTCACCTCACATGTTTATCTTTTTTTGGGAGAACATTTAAGTTCTACTCTCTTAGCAGATTTCAGTTATATGGCACAGTGGTATTAACTATAGTCACTGTGTTTTACATTAGATCCTCAGACCTTGTTGATGTTATCGCTAAAACTTTGTACCCTTTTACCAACCTCAACCTCTCCCTGTCTCTCCCACCCCCAGCCCCTGGCAACCACTTTTTTTACTCTCTAGTTCTACAATTTTGATTTTTTTTCCTAGATTCCACGTATAAGTGTTACCATGTAGTATTTGTCTTTCTCTGTCAGGCTTATTTCACTTAGCATAATGCCCTCAGGGTCCATCCATGTAATCCCAAACAGCAGGATTTCCTTTTTCCTCATGGCTGAATAATATTCCACTGTGTTTGTGTATATATGTGTCTGTATATGTGTGTATGTGTGTGTATATATATATATATATATCACATCTTCTTTATCCATTCATCCGTTGATGAACACCTAGGTGGTTTCCCATGTCTTGGCTGTTGTGAATAATGCTGCAGTGAACATGGGGTGCAGATATCTCTTTGAGATCCTGTTTCCATTTCCTTTGGATATATACCCAGAAGTGGGATTGCTGGATCATCTGGCAGTTCTATTTTTATATTTTGGGAAACTTCCATAGTGACTGCACCAATTTACATTCCTATGAACAGTGCACAAGGATTCTCTTTTCTCCACATTCTTGCTAACAGTTATCTCTTATCTTTTTGAAGATAACCATTCTGTCAGGTTTGAGGTAATACTTCATTGTAGTTTTGATTTGCATTTCCCTGATGATTATGCATGTTGAGCACCTTTTCATGTACCTGTTAGCCATTTATTTTTATGTCTTCTTGGAAAAATGTTCAGTTCCTCTGCCCATTTTTTTTAATTAAATTGTTTTTTTGCTATTGAGTTGTGTGAGCTCTTTGTATATTTTGGATATTAGCCCCTTATCAGAAATGATTTACAGACATTTTTCTCCCATTCTATAGGTTGCCTTTTCATATTGTTGATAGTTTTCCTTTGCTGTGCAGAAGCTTTTTAGTGTGATTGTAGTCCCACTTGTTTATTTTTGCTTTTGTTGCCTTTGCTTTTGGCAAATCCAAAAAATTTTTGCCAAGACCAATGTCAAGGAGTTTACTCCCTTGTTTTCTTCTAGGAGTTTTATTGTTTCATGTCTTATGTTTAAGTCTTTTATCCATTTTGAGTTGATTTTTGTATATGGTGTAAGATGGGGTCCAGTTTCATTCTTTTGCATGTGACTGTCCAGTTTTCCCAACACCATTTATTGAAGAGACTGTCCTTTTCTTATCATATATTCTTGGCTCTCTTGTCATTCATCAGTTGATCATACGTGCATGGGTTTATTTCTGGGCTCTGTCTTCTGTTCCATTGATCTCTGTGTCTGTTTTTATGCCAACACCATACTGTTTTGATTACTGTAGCTTTATAAAATAGTTTGAAATCAGGGAGCATGATGCCTTCAGCTTTATTCTTCTTTCTCAAGTTTGCTTTGGCTATTTGGGGTCTTTTGTGGTTCCATACAAATTTTAGGGTTGTTCTATTTCTGTGAAAAATGCCACTGGAATTTTGTTAGGGATTGCGTTGAATCTGTAGATTGCTTTGGGTAGTTTGGACATTTTAACAATATGAGTTCTTCCAATCCATGAGCATAGAATGTCTTTCCATTTATTCCTTGTCGTCTTCCGTTTCTTTCATCAATGTGTTATAGTTTTCAGTATACAGATCTTGCACCTCCTTTGTTAAATTTATTCCTCAGTATTCTTTTTGGTGCAATTGTAAATGGAAGGTTATGTCTCTGATCTCTATTTAATATACTGATCAAAGTTCCCTTTAGATGGAGACTTTATCAGTTGTACTCGGAAAGAGACTTTAGTTTCTATGCATATATACCCTGAAAAAATGCTGCTAATTGTATCTTTCTGAGTGAGTAGCTTTCTTTTTGTTGTTGTTTGGTTGTTCCATGTTGAGTTACTTCCTTCTAGTCTGTGTTTTCTAAACTTCTAGTATTCTTACTCCAAGTTCTGCAAGGGGTCAAGCAACACTACCTTGGTGGAGTAGACGTGTTTTATTGTATTTCTTTTGTTTGCTAAGGGTAGCTTCCTGATTGGAGGCTAGTTTAAGGTGGTGTTTCTAATCTCTTGAGATAGAAATTTGGGAACCATGACATTTTTGTATACATTCATGCGTTTGTTCATTCACGCTGTACTTAAGACTGAACACTGTGTTCCAACTGCTGTTGTAGGAATTAGAGATATATCAGAAAGCATCATGACCAATTTCTCCCCTCATGGAATTTACATTCTATTTAATGTTGTGTATAATAACATTAAAAGTGTTTTCCTAGTTTGCTACTGAAAAATATGTATTCCTCTAAGAACTTTCTGCTTGGTCTCATTTGTCTCGTTTTCTCTTATATTTGAGTAAAAGTGAACAAAATGTTATAGAACAAAGTGCCTAGTTGGGGTCTGAATCATTGAAATGTGAGTCAATAAATAATGGTAAGATCCATATTATAAGAAGTTGAGGTGTATTTTTTTCCAACTGATTCCTATTTTATGGTAACATTCTTATAAATAATGTTCCAGGCAACAGCAGCTTACAGCATGGTTCCACAATTGTGAGGTATAATGATTTGCTTTGGCATAAAAATGGTTGGTACTGTTTGTTCATTTAACAAATATTTATTGCATACACCCATCATGTGCCAGACTGTTGCCAATGCTAGAGGATTCTTGTTTTTGAGACATAGACAACTTGTGCTTGAGACAAATAAAGCCCCTGTCCTTATGGAGCTTATACGTAAAGTGTAAGGTGATAGAGAATGTATAGTGGTTTGTTTGATGGTGGGTGACATGTTGTGTTTGATATGGGCCGATCAGGGCAGGCCTCTCTGTGGAGGTGACATTAAGAGTAGCAGCATCCTTAAAGAGATGTAGTGGCCAGCTCTTGAAGATCCTAGATTCCTGGGTAAGTGAAGTACATTCCAAGTGGAAAAATGGCAAATGAAAGGTATACATTAATTGAAGTGGTGATTGGTTAACCTTTTTGTCAGATTAAAGTAATCCACTGTTAGTAAATAATTTTAGTATCCCCTCAGATTGTGTGTATGTGGTTGCATTCATATTTAGTTTTTCACCCAGGTTGAGCCTGTAATTGTTGGACTATGTAAATGAACTGTGAGACAGTGATTTCCCCAAGTGATATCCCACCAAAAAGGAAAAAAAACCTAAGAAGTAAAAATAAAATTTAAACAATCAAGAAGCTAATCCTTAAGCAACTAAATGCTCCCGGACCCCCGAGCACTCAAACTCATATTAACAGTGCTTGCCTGGTCAGTGTATGGTTTCCAGAGTTGGCCGGTTGGTGGCCAAGTGCCTTTCTGTGCTTGTTTTTAGAAGAATGGGACAAGGCTAATCCAACTGAAAATCTGCTGTGTGCATTTTGATACTTTTCTTAATTTCATAATAAATATTGCCTGATAGTTAAAAAAAATTCTTTGGTAAATTTTTAGCCCTTATATCCTGTATTTGATTACATATTTAGACATTTATGAAATTAGATTTTCATATTTCGAGGTTAGGTTTCTATTCTCTGTTTCCATAGGTATGGTTTGTAGTTAACACGATGGGATTTCTTCTCTGCTTTTTGTTTTAGCTGTGCCTGGTAGAATTGTAAAAGAAGTCTAAAACTATATACCCCGTCGAAGTTCTTATGCTTGAATTTCAGTGTTCCACATAGCATCTTTTATAATTATTTGTTAGTATATGTGTATTGCTCTGTGTTTTTGCTCTGTTTACAGCAGAACTCATGGAAAGAATTTTCTGTGCTCTCTATTCCCAGTATCTCTCCTCCAAATTCTGGTTTCTTCCTCACCACTCCACTGGATCACCAGTCACCATCACTCCCAGATCCAAAGGCCGTCTCTGTTTTCTTCTGCCCATCAGTGGCATTTAGCTCAGTTGATCTCTGCCTTTTCAAATGATTTCTTCACTTGATCTTTGGTTTACATCTCTTTTGGTTATTCTCCCAACTTCCTGTCTTTTTCCTCTCAGATTCTTGTGATATTCCTCTTCGTCTTCCTGACCTCTAAACATTGGAGTATCTCAGGGTTCAGATTGTAGCATCTTTATTACTACTCACTTTTGTGGTGATACTGTCCGATCTTATAACACTCCTTATTATTCAACTTGCAAATATATGTACACACACACCTTTAGCCTCAACTTCTCGCTAAGCTCCTGACTCCTCTGTTTAACTTGTTTGGGTGTCTATTGGGCATCTTCAGCTTAATGCCTAAAACTGAACTCTTGATACCTACCCGCCCCTTCCCCTAGTACCACTTCTTCCTACAGTCACCCCCATCTTTATAAATGTGGCAACTCCTTTTGAGTTGCTCAGCAAAATCTTTGAAATCATTCTTTACTTACTTACCCTTTTCTTTCACATTCCCTATTCAGTTGGTCAGCAAATCCTGTTGGCTTTCTTTTCAGAATATATCCAGAATCTGGCTGCTTGTACTTCTCACTTTGTTCACTGCCACTGTGATGAGATTAGCTGTTACCGTCTCTCACCTGGATCATTGCAGTAGCCTGTAAGTGGTTTCCTGCCCTTGGGGATTCCTCACAGTGCATTCTTAAAAGAGCACCAAGAGTAATCCTATAAAAAGTTGGATTGCAGTATCACCCTGGATTCACACTGCTCTGGTCACTTTCCATTTCTCTTGAAGGAAAAAAGCTGAAGTCCCTGTGCCCTCCCAGCCCCCCTTAGTGTGCTCTGGCACCTCTCTCATTTTCCCTGCTCTTCTCTCCCTCTCTTCCCCTCGTCCACATTCTGTTCTTCTAACCTCCTGGGCATGCTTCTGCCTCAGGCTCTAGGTACTTGATATGCCTTCCATCTAGAAAGCGTTTCCCTCAACTTGTTCAGGCTTTTGCTGAATTCACCTCAGCAATGCCGTCCCCAGGCTCCTTGTAGCCTATACAGTCCTTTTTTGGGAGTTAGAAGAAGGCACCCCTTTCTTCTCTGCACAACTTGGAGGCCAGACTGGGGCCTGGATTTCAGTCTTCACTTTCCCCCTGGGCCGGAAGGTGTTGTGTAATAAACAACCAGTGCATGTATTCCGCTTCCCCTGGCCATTCTGTTTAAAACGACAAAGCGTCCTTTGTTCCCCTC
This sequence comes from Equus przewalskii, assembly GCF_037783145.1. Taxonomy (NCBI): domain Eukaryota; kingdom Metazoa; phylum Chordata; class Mammalia; order Perissodactyla; family Equidae; genus Equus; species Equus przewalskii. The sequence continues at coordinate 56,955,600 of NC_091849.1, forward strand.
TCCTTACTCCCTATTACTCTTTCCTTTTATTCGTAGGACTTATCATCTAACATGCTCTATATTTTATTTATTTGTTTCACCCTCATTAAAGTGAAGCTTCATGGGAACAGTTTTTAAAAGAATTTTTATTTGATGGAAAGCATCAAACAAGCAGTGAGAATAGTATAATGAACCCCCGTCTACCACTGACTCAGCCACAACAGGTAGTGGTTGGTCTTGCTTCATTTATACCCTACTCGCTTCTCCTTGCCTCCTCCCCAAGATTATTTTGAAGCACAACCCAGAAATCATAGAATGTATTTCAGCATCTGTCTCTAAAATACAAGAATTCTTTATTTAAAAAAAAAACCACAGTAATATTATCCTGCCTAAAACATTTAAAGAGCGTTCTTAAATATTTTCAGATATACAGTCAGCTTTCAGTTTTACCCAGTCCCCTCACCATTATTTTTTTTAAAGTTTGAATTGGAGTTGAAATAAAGTCAATTGGTTGATACGTAAGTTAAGTATATTTGAGTCTGTGTAAGTCCCCCACCCTCCTTGTTCCTGGTATTTATTTCTTCATGAAACCAGGTCACTTGTCTTGAGAATTCTGTATCCTTGGTGTCTAGAATAATCTAGGCAGCATGTGACACTTAGTATGTACTCAATAAATATTTTTAGAGGAATTAACTTAAATAATTTATAGTCTTTTAGGGTGAAATTAAAATGTTAAGTTTTTCGGGAGTGATTACTATCTCACTTTTGTATTAGCTTGATTAGAATAATCTTGGCAATAAGACATTGTCTAGACAGTTGAGAAGCAGTTAAATGAAGGGCACTTAGGACTGTGGAAAGTTGTTTGAAAAGACCTGCCAGGGTCTGCTAATATGGCTGCCATGTATCTAAGATCTTATGGTTTGCACATCAAGCACGGTGTGAGAAGCTGCAAGAGCTAATTCAGTTTTTACGGCAGCCTCTCAGTGAAGGCTGGTAGTTGCTACATTTTCCCGGTGAGGTGCTTGAGCTGCAGCAGGAAAGTGAGGGAGAAGTGGGTGCTGGCTGTTAATGTTTGTCTTAACAGACTTTATGGAACTGGAGACGAGTCTTGAAACCCATGTGCGTGTGTAACTTTGATAAAAAGGAGAAACTTAAAAAAGTAGTACCATAAAACTCCTTTCCTCTGCATGACAAAGGTTTTTGTTGAGTTTATCTTCCTAGCTTCTTTTTCTAGGCATTCTCATGTTTTTGAGGAAATCTTTTTCAACAAAACGTTTTTAATGTGAGATGGATTAGCAAACGTGAATAAGAAGAAAGAGAAAAATCTTCTCCGAAGTAAGCATGACATTTGGGTGTATGACTTTTGGTGTGTGTGCGTGTGTCAATGTAGAGCTCGGGAGCAGTGACGCTGCGCCATGTGCACTTCTTTCCTTGTGGCACGTGGTAGCGCCTGGAAGACTAGAGATCTGCAGGGCAGACTGTTGGAACTTCTCTCGACCCTGTGTCTTTCTTTTTCCTCTTTCCATGAAGTACTAATCCGCTTTTCCCAAAGTATGCAGTTGAGTTTGGCACAAGTTGAAATATTTGTGCACATTTAAATATAAGACTTTAGAGTGTGTTAAATTACAGCAGAAAAAAATGGCTAATTTAATAGTATTGCAGTAACAGAAGACAGCATTCTGAAGAAATTCACTTAGATTGACATCAAATTATACCAAAAGAAGGTAAACAAGGGAGAATTCTTCCATCAAATAGGTAACACTGATATAACTATGATATAAAAAATCCATATAAATTATTGAGAGACAAACACATTAAGACCTGAGTAGGAGAGTAGGCAAAGCTAAAGAAATCAAAAAGGCAAGTATATATATCTGAGGAATTCACGCTTTTTTAGTAACCATGTTTCTTTTAAAAATCTGAAACTCAGTGCCAGCGACTTAATGTGAAACTCTTTGCACTGTCACTCATTTATGATCTTTACTGAAAGCCATATGATGAGATATATAGACTAGTAAAATATGTATATATTTGCCTTCTTTAACTCAGTAGATCTGTGTTTTAAAGTTTATGGTAAAGAAGGAATTGAAAAAAAGAGATTATGTGTGTATAGTAGCATTATTTGTACTTTTCACATCAGGAACATGCTAATATCTAAAATGATAAATTGACCCTGAAATGGTTAATTGTATGTAATGCACAACTTGATGCTGTACGTCCTGCCACAGCCTCTTTTTGGAATGAATGTATGAATCATCCATGAAGGAAAGAACTCTCTGAAGGGCGGCTAGGCCACGTAGAGGCTGGGTGGTCTGCATTGTTGAGGGAGAACGCTGGGGGGCTCTGTCAAGAGGATCTTTCTTCTACTTCAAAACAAAGCCCTATAAAATAGCTATCTAGCCTCTCTTGTTGTGACACTGCAAAGATATTGTGCCCTTTAGTTTTTTCTCACCTCTGACATTAAATGCTTCTCTGATAGAGAAATGACTGTCCTGGAAGGAGTCACTTGCGTTGGCCTCTGTACTGCCTGCGTGAGTTCAAGCAGGTGAGATGTGGAGAGCCTGCTACTGTGCTTGTGCTTCTCCGTTTTCTATAGTGATTTAAACTAAGCCCAGTTGTTGAGAAATTCAATAAATTTAGCTGCAAATGGTTTGGTTTTATTCTGTTTTTATCTCGTTTACCTCTTCTTCCCAAAAAGGTAGATTGGAATTAAATAGTCTGGAATAAAGTCGCATGAGTGTCAGGAAGGCCTCACATAGACTTGACTGGCATCGGAGCTCAGCGGGTTTAATTAGGGCCATTTGTGGGTGGGGATGGGAGGAGTTTTGTTATGTGATCTAAATTCAGGCTCAAAGGGATTTCTGAGGATAATTAGAGATTTTATGCCAAAATTTCCAGATGAGAATGACACCTAATTTTGGACTGTGGTAAGGAGGAAAAAGCATACTGTTTTTTCTGCGTGGTATGTCTGTACACATGTCTCCTACAGAATTCAGGCCATTCCATTTCTTTGGTAACTCAGAGTTCCCATTGTAGTGGATGTATTGAATAGGTAGGAATGGCCACTTTTAAAAAGTCCAGGATCAAATACTGATTCTTATTTGATTGTGGTAGTGGGAGGGGGAGATGTGGGAGGTGCCTGAATCGGCAGTGTTCTGAAAAAATATAGATTTCTCCTTAACTTATGTTCATTTTCTTAGCAGAAGCAGTTGTTTTAAACTGTTTAAAACACAGATACCTAACTGGGAGGGTTTTGCCTGAGATTATTCACTTTGTACTGTGAATTACTTTAATCAGATGAATGCATTAGAAGAAAGAAATCTCAGGTACTTTTTTTAATGGTTGATTTGTTCCAGGGGGAGTTGAGGAAAAGAATTTAGGGACCAGGAAGACCTAATGTTTGATGGAGTTCATGAGGGGGGAGACTGTGAAACAAAACAGTGCACAGTGAATATAGGGCTGAGTGCCAGACACTGTGCTAAGCCCTTTGCACATGTTCACTGAATTGCCACAGCGACTTTGACCGCTAGTAGTATTTCCATTTTATGGAAGAATTTGAAGCCCTGAGAGGTTAAGTAGGTGCTTTAGTTTCTGAAAGCCCTGGAGTTGCTGGAGACGCTATAGAGCTTGATTTAATGTAAAGATGAACTTTTTGAGATGAAGGAAATATGTTGCCAGGAGGACCAGGAGTGCCAAAAGACTGCCTTCTTGGAAATTTCATCTCTCTGAGAAGCATCTCAAATGCAGTCTTAGGGATTCTAATTGTAGATTGTTCATTTATGAAGTTTTTGCATGATGATGGGACCTCAAGGCGTGACTTACCTTCCGCATTATTTTCCAGCACTCACAGACACGCCCAGATCTGTTGATGTTTTTTCCCTCCTCCCCTTCCCTCTTTTGCCCCATTCTCTCTCCCTTCTCATTCATTCCCTCATCTCCCTCTTTGTAAAGGTGACTCTCCCTACCTCTCCTCCTCCTCCTTCCACTCCCCATTTCTGTCACTTACATAGAAAAATCATCTTTTGTCCCTCTAACTCCCTTCAGCAGATTGTCCCCCTTTTCTATCTTTCACCATTAAATTTCTTACAAATAAAAAAGAGAAACTGCAGTTATCATTCTTACTCTTCAACCTTTTGTCATGTGACCCTCTGCTTCTGTGTGTCAAATTAGTGAATTTTTCTCCTTCGCTTTTTTTCTCTGTAGCAGTTCACTTTTCTGATCCCTGCTTCCTTGAAATTGTCCTGACCCTTCAAGTTACCTTGATGCTTCTTCTGCCTGCTCTTTTTCTTCATGTCATCAGTGTATCCAGAAAGTGAAGTCATTACCTTACTTCCACATTTGTTCTTTCCAACCTCTCTTTTGGTTAATGGAAACATTTTTCTCTCGCTTAGGTTTAAATTTTCCCAGTCCTTTCTTTCCCCTAATCCTTTCATTCAGCAAATATAGACCTGCAATATACCAGATAGTTGTTCTAGGTTCTGGAGGAACTAATAAGAGACAAAGTCCCTGACTTGCGGAGCTTACATTTTAGTGGAGAAGGTAGTTAATAAATGGTTAGATATTTAATTGGGTAGTGAAACATGTTTTAAAAGATAGAGCACCCTAAGGGTCGGTAGACAGTGATGGGAGTATGTGCTGTTTTGGATAAGATGGTTAGGTTTCTCTGAAAAGGTGATTAAGATATTTGAGTGAACCTGAATTAAGTAAGAGAGTGAGGGATATCAACTACAAAGATCCTGAGGTGGCCTTCTGCTTTCCTGTGTTCAGGAAAGGCCGACGTCACTGGTGCAGAGTGCGTCGTAGAGTGATAAGAGGTAAGTCAGACAAGTTGGCTGGGGAAAAATCTCAGGACCCTGTGGGCCCTGGCTAGGATTTTTGACACAAGTCTAAGTGTGTTGGCAAGAATTTGGAGGGTCTCGAATAGAAGAATGGTAACGTGATGTGACTTACTGTATTAGAAGGATCACAGTGATGACTGTGGAGAATAAACAGTGTGTGTATAAGAGTGTGTATGTGGGGGTGGCAATAAAGGAACCTGGGACACAGAAGACGATAGAAGACTACACTGTAGTCTTGATAAGTGACTTGGAGTGGAATGGTAGCTGTGGAGGTGGTAGATGGTTGGATGAGTGACACGTTTTGTAGATAGAGCTAGCAGGATATGCTGATTGCTTGGATGTGGGATACGAGAGAGAGGAGCTAAGGAGCGTTGGAGTTTGAGGCTTGAACAACTGGGTAAATCGAGGCTCTGTTACGGGGAATAGTCTAGGAGGGGCAGTTTTGTTGAGGGGAGGAGGACTGGCTGGAATCAGTGTTTATTTTCACTATCTTAAGCTTGAGTTACTTGTTAGACAACCTAGTGGAGATGTCACATTACACTATGTCAGAGGTCACTTGTGAGCTTGGGGCTGGATGACTTTGGGAGTCATCCGAGTATAGATGGGACTGGGTGAGATCACTTAGTGAGTGTAAAGAAGAGAGATGGGAGGAGTGAACCCTAAGTTGTCTAGTGTGTAGACATCTGCAAGAAGAGGAGGCTCTATGACAGGATATTGAGACACGCACGGCTAGTGAGATAGGAGGCTGTGATGTCCAGAAGCTAACTAAGTGAGGAGAAGGGCATTCAAGAAGGGGAGAAGGGCCAGCTCTGTCTGATGCTGTGAGGAAACACAGTAAGAGAAAACCTAAAAATTGACCTTTGGGTTTGGCTTGCTAAATTCTGTTGATTCTGCTTTGCGGTGTAGCCCTAAAATTTATAACATACCTTTTCACTCCCTACCAGCAAATGCTGTTAACCAGGCCTTAATTGCTTTTCTCCTGGCCTATTTTCCTCTCTTGAATTGTTCCTTTCTCTCTTTATTACAGTACAAAATATATGCTCATTGTAGAAAATGTGGAAAACAGAGACAGTATAACAAATTCCTTATCTGCCTTACCGCTAGAGATAATCACTGATAACACTTTGGTGCTTTTCCCCCTATCCATTTCTATGCATATATTGTAATGCATATATTGTATATATGCTTTTATATAAAATTGAAGTATCTTAAATTTTGCTTTTTTAAATGACCATGGAGGAGTTATTAATCTAATGTTAAAGACTCCTTGAGAGTGTGTGGATGTGTGGCAACTTAAGTATTCCATCGTGGTGGAATAGACTTCTAACCGAGCTCCCCACCTGTTTCTCCACTAGTTATATCTTAAATGAGTCCTGATGAATTTTCCTAAAGCACATTCTTCTGTAAACTTTTAGCGCGTAGCATAGTGATTAAAAGCATGGGCTCTATATTTGAGAGTAATACATGCATATAGCAGGAAATGTGGGAAACAGGAAAAAAGTATATTCTTATCTTTTATAGAATAACTGTTGATATAATTTTAATCTATTTCCTGCTAATCTTTTTTTCTGTTTGTCTAAATGTACATAGACACGCATTTGATTTGCTTGTTACTAACAAGGATCACGTTATGTTTTTCTAGCCAGCATTATGTTTTCATAATCCATTCTCTCTTCTTTTCTTTATAATTTATTGGTCAAAGTATATTTGCAGTTTCGTAATTCTGTCGTCAAATTGCTCTTCAAAAGTATTGTATCATTTGAAAGTATATTTATGAAGAATTTTGTTCTCTTTAAATTTTAGGATAGACCACTATCTTGTTGAGCTCTTTTAAATGAAGTTCTACTTGGATACAGAGATGAGGACTAGATAACTTCTTGAGGTTCCTTCTAACCCCTAGGATGAAGATAATAACTAACATTTGTATAGTGCTCTAAAGTTTACAAAGTGAGTTCTCATACATCATCTCACTTGATCCTCACAACAGCTCTGTGAGGTAGGTAGGACAGGTATTGTTACTCTCATTTTAGAGATAAACTGATAGAGAGGTTAAGCGACTTGGTTAAGTTTTATTTAAGTGTTTTAGGAGGGATTTGAGTCCAGGCCTTCTGATCTAAATAGTCGTGTGCATTTTACAAGATTTCATACAATTGTACATTTAGAATTGATGTATGTCAGCTAGTTAAGTGACATTTGTTATATACGGAAATAAACCCAATGACAATATAAATACAGTGTTTATATTTTCTTCGGTGTCCCCCAGTCCTTTTCCATATTCGTCCTCCCCCCATTAAATGATGACTCTGTCTCTCTTTGGACTAGGTAAAGGTAATTTAATTATGTAGCTATATTAAACACCATTTTCCCTGGCATTTGAGGGTGGGGGAAGTTACATTATGTTTTTCATTTCTCTCGTGTGTGTGTGTGTGTGTGTGTGTGTGTGTTTGCTACCACTCAAAGCTATGTCTACATTACTTACTCTCACACATATAGCACAAAGTCTTTAGTAGAATTCTAGTTAGAACTAGAGTCTTTTGGTTCTAGCATGAACCTAGAATCACAAGCTTTTTAGGGTATTAAATTCTTTTGTACTACGTTAACCAAAGTTGGATAGTTGAGTACTCCAGCTATAGTTGCTTATTATGTGCACAAAGGTGCAGTGAATGATAAGTGAGAGTGATAGTGGGGGTCAAATCAAGAAAGATTATAGCTAATCTTCTCTTTGACTAGCTACCTCATAAGGTAGAAGTTTGTAAAACTGAATTGGGAGGTTGGTGGTGACAATATCATGTATTAGGAATAGACGTAGATTTTCAGGACTACATACTATTGCATTTAACTGTCTCACAATGTTTTCTGTACTACCTTTAAATACTTAACATCCCCAATATTTTTTAAAGTAATTTTTTTTGTTGTTCTTGTTTTTTTTCTAGTGGTTGGTTTTGACGATATTATGGATGAAGGAGTTGTTAAAGAAAGTGGCAATGATACCATTGATGAAGAAGAACTGATTTTACCTAACAGGAACTTGAGGGACAAAGTGGAAGAAAATTCAGTGAGATCACCAAGAAAATCACCTCGTTTAATGGCACAAGGTAATGCTTCCAAAGAAGTCCAGCTAGAAAATCAAAGATGTAAGGACAGATAGGATAGGTTGTAAAGTTTCTGAGCAGAGGTCATATTTTCTTGGTGTTTGCTAATTTTGATAATGATCAATTTTGAGATTGTATCAATTTGTTGGTATAATTTTTTAAACATTTTTATTGAAATTGTACATTCACGTAATTAAAAGAATTGATTAGTTCTGTACGTTTCCAGTGCTCACCACCCCACTATGTATTTCCCTTTTGCCAGAGGAAACCACTATTAACTCTTTGAGCTGATTTATTTAATGTTAGGTATTTCCTTCCGTATCTCTAAGTATAATGTATGTATATTGCTGCTTTTTGATTATTCTGATATAGGCATTTATTGACTTGCCACTCCAGATGGCAAAGATGTAGCATTCTTTTCTCCTCTCATCCCCATCACACAAAGTACATTTTCTCATCCCTCTCATACATTTTGTTAGATCAGTAGTAATTATTTATGTTATAGTGACTCTATATGCTCTTAGAGATGATCCATTTAATAAACTACGGTTACTTTTCCTATCCAGCTTTTTGTCTTCTGATTTAATAATTGGTTTTGTTGATCATTTGCTTATAGTTCTGTGTTTGTACACAGTTTCCTGTGTACATGTCAGTAATTATACCCCAGCTATTCTGCCAGTTGTCTAAATCTTTTCTTAAGACTTTTGTGCATATCAGATGTTCTGTCATTTTCATTTTACTGAAGCAGTATCTTTTGGAGCGTTCTGGTCCACTCCTGTGTGGACTGGTGTGTGAAGCCCGATGCATAGCTGTTATCCAGGATCTCCCTGTCCCATTCTTCTGAGGATTCTCTTCTGTGTTGCATTTCCTATTTTCTCTTTTTGGTTTAAGTCCTTCATTTTGGTGACACACTTCTTCCAGTAGTTTTGTGAGAAAAAGGAACATGGAGATAAATGTTTTTAAACCTCGTATGTTTGCATGTGTATTTAATCTCTTTTTGTGTTGGAATCATGGTCTGATTGAGCATAGTATTCCAGGTTGGAAATCATTTTCCTTCAGAAATTTGAAAGTGTTGCTCTGTTTTCTTCTAATTTGGTATTGTTGAGAAATTTATTCTGATTTATTTTTTTTTGCTATGTTACCCACTTTCTTCTGGAAGTTTGTGGAATCTTCCTCTTCAGCTCTAGCGTTATGATATTTCTCATAATGCTTCATGGTGTTAGGTGTATTTTATATATTGAGCTGGGTATTCAGGAGGTTCTTTTAGTTTAAAAGCTCTTATTATTCACTTCCAGGGAAATTTCTTGAATTATTTCATTGACAATTCCCTTCTTTATTTTCTTAGCTCTTTGCTTTCTAGAACTCCTGTTATTCAAGTATTAGATAGCAGGGACTGGCCCTTCCATTTTTTTTATCTTGCCTGCTGTCCACCTCTTTGTTTTTTTCCTCTACTTGCTAAAATTTTCTCACATTTATTCTCTAATTTTTCCATCAAGTTTTGCATTTATAATTTCTAAATGTTCTTTTTTTGTTTGGGGAATAGTCCTTTTTGTAGCATTCTGGTCTTGTTTCATGGATGCAATATCTTCTTGAATGTTGGCTTATGTTTAAGAGTAGAGAACTAAAACTGTATGGGACCTTTTAAGTGTTTGGGCTTGGTTTTGTCAACTGTGAGCCTCCCTGTATGCTGATCTAGCTATGTTGTTTTTTGAAGGACTCCCTGGTGTCAGAATTTGTTGTTCCCTTTAGCTTGTTAGATTGCTAGCATGTTATGGGAGCCCTTGTAGAGAGCTGACTGGGGCGTCTCAGCTTTCAGTATACAAATTCACTCTATCTGACAAATTTTGTATACTTTAGTGCCACTCTTACCTGTGCCTGGTTTTCTTTAGTCTAGGGACCCTGTTTTACCCTCTCCAGAGAAGAAACTTCTAGTCTTGGATTAGGAGCAGGGAAGGGCAGTTACCCAAGAGATGGAGTAGGGAGAGGGAGCTAGCAGTCCAACTGCTGCTTAAACAGCTTTCAGCTCATCCTTATTTTAACTACCTACTCTTGTCCCTACTTTAGAATCATCTGGGGTCACCAGTTCCTAAGCCTTTTGAGGTATTAATGGTGGTGATTCTTGACAACACTGGCAGCTTAGTGTTTCTCTCTTTTCGGATCTCCAACGTTAGTTACTTCTTGATCATCTCTTGTTTAGCTTCCAAAATTGTCACTGTTTCTTCCTTCTGCTGTTCTTTCTTTTTTTTTAGATGGATGCCTTTTCTATAGCTTTAGTGGAGTTTTGAGAAGTGGATTAACTTAGATGCATATGTTTACTTTATCGTCTTTTCATCTTTTCCTCAATTTATATTTGTTAATCAGTTTTTTAAATTCAGCTATTTGGTATACGCTTGTGACCTAATGAAAAGAATAGAATGAACGTTATAGACAAGTAATGGTAGTGCGTGGCCTATACAGCCAGGCTTCAAACTAAGGCAGTTTATATTTAAAGGAGAAAATGTGGCTTTATCCTTTGCTCAATAAATCAGTTACTTTTGGAAAACAATTTTTTTTTTCTTTTTAAGATTTTATTTTTTCCGTTTTCTCCCCAAAGCCCCCCGGTACATAGTTGTACATTCTTCGTTGTGGGTCCTTCTAGTTGTGGCATGTGGGACGCTGCCTCAGCGTGGTTTGATGAGCAGTGCCGTGTCCGCGCCCAGGATTCGAACCAACGAAACACTGGGCCGCCTGCAGCAGAGCGCGAGAACTTAACCACTCGGCCATGGGGCCAGTCCCTGGAAAACAATTTTTTATCTGAATACCTTCATAGTTGAATATGCTATTCGTTTGTCATTTTTAGCGGTCACTTAGGTAATGGGTGTTAAAAGTTCATTTATTTTATTTCAGGACAGATAAATAAAGTGGAGCTTTAAATTATTACAAACTGTCTTCAGAGTTTTAAAAACATCTAAATATTGATAATAAACCATTAAAATCTTAGTTATTTAAAAATGTTATATATCTGAGCATGTAATAATTTATAATCCACTAAGTGATTTTTCAAAGTTGTTGAGTACTTACCTAATGACCGAATATCGTGCCGTGTCCTGGGGTAATTAGGGTCTCTAAGATTAGGATGACCACGTAATTTATTGTTCAAACTGGGACGCTTATGAGGACATATGATACCTCCTTTAAGAGTCTCACCATTTGGTGCTAATATGACAAATTAGGAAAATGTTCTAAATATTGGCACATAATAGAGTTTTGCATTGGAAAGAAGGAGACTTTTTTCTTTAGTTGGTGTGTTCCATTTTCATACAGAGTTGATTCAGAGTTATTGGATATGCATGGGTTTGGAAATAGCTTCTTATTTTATATTTCGAGTTGTGGGTGGTTTTTCTGCTTAGTGAATTATTTAGCTCTCTTTCTTTCCAGTTTCTTTTCACTCTGTTTCTCCTTCCCCTGGAGGATGTATCTTGATAGAGAAAGGACGAAAAACTCATTATTTAATAGATTGCTTGTTAGGAGTATTGTTAAAGGTGGGAAGCTTTATTCAATTTTCATACTTTACTCATTTTTCCCATATGATGCATTTTCGTGGTTCAAATCTTTTTAATTGTTTCTTTTTTTGTTGATCTGTGTCTAGTACTCTAGTGTGTATTTCATTTCTTCTCTTAGGAATAGCTTGAATGCTAAAATGGTGATGGAAGAGAAGCACAATCACACAGGAATTAGAGTTCTTTTGAGGCCGTGCTTTGAAATTCACACAGATCCTGTTTGTGATAGGTGGTTTAGTTCAGATTTTACTGGCACCTGAATTTGTTTGGCTTTATATATTTTAAAATATTTAATGTTTAACACTGTATGACAATCTTACTTTAAGGTAGGCATTAATGTAAAGGAAGCTCATTTTGCTTATTTTACTCACAGCTTACTTATTACAGAACAGAGACTTGATGAAAACATTTCTTTCTCGTGGTAAGGTATAATATTAGTCTGAGGTTTATAGAAGTTTTTTCCCCCAACCAGAATTTATAGAACTTTGATAAATAAAAAATTTAACATATGTATGTGTACGGTCACCATCATGAGTATCTGGTCAGTCCATTTTCATTGAAATGATCAAATAAATTTTATAGCTCAGAATAAAGTGATATATTATAAATTGTATTGAAATAAAGACACATTGCAAAATAGCTAAGTTATTTTTATTTATTTTTTCCCTTGTGATAGAACAAGTAAGAAGTTTGCGACAAAGCACTATTGCCAAGCGTTCAAATGCAGCACCTTTAAATAGCACAAAAAAAGCATCTGGGAAGACTGTGTCTGCCCCTAAAGCAGGGGTGAAACAACCAGAAAGGTGTCAGATTAAAGAAGAAGTTTGTACATCACCGAAACCTGAATACCATAAAGAGAGCAGAAGGAGCAGCCGACATATTGGACAAAGTGAAGTGGTACCAGAAGTGTCAGTGTCTTCAGGTCATTCTTCAGTGTCATCTTGTCTTGAAATGAAGGATGAAGCTGGATTAGAGTCTAAGCAGAAATGTAATAATCAGGGAGAAGCAAATGTGCCATCTCATGAATTAAATTGTCCACTCCTTTCAGAAACTTGTGTCAGTATTGAAGGAAAGAAAAATGAAGCTCTGATGGAATGTAAAATCAATACTGTTAGTACCCCATTGTTTAAGTTTTCAGATAAAGAAGAACATGAACAGAATGATTCTGTTTCAGATAAAATGGATGAGACTATCATTGAAGAAATGAGGGCAAAGGGAAAAGTTGAACAAGAGTCAAAGGAGACAGTAAAATTATCCCACGCAGATGACCAAATTATTGAGAAACCTGCATCTTGTGCTGCTGTTTCTGGTGTTGCTGCTTGTACAAGTCCAAATAAGACAGAAAAGAACCCTGTAGATTTATCTAGTTCTTTAGATGAAGTAAATGAATGTAATTTGGAATTGAAGAATAACATGGAAGTTGCTGATAAAGCTAAAAACTCCCTTCATAGACATGAAATAGAATCATTGGGTTATTGTAAAGACACAGAGTCTAATGATAAGCAGTTGGAGAACACTGAATTTAATAAATTAAACTTAGAGATGGTTAACACTAGTGCTTTTCAACCAGAAAGTAATATTTTAGAAAGTGCTATTTGTGATGCACCTGACCACAATTCAACACAGTTGAATATTGTTGAAAGTGTTAAAATGGAGTCTCATGAAACAGCAAACCTTCAGGATGATAGAAGCAGCCAGTCAAGTAGTGTTTCTTGCTTAGAGTCAAAAAACGTGAAATCCAAACATACAAAACCCGTAGTTCATTCTAAGCAAAACGTGACCACAGATACTCTGAAAAAAAGCGTGGTAGTAAAGCATGAATTAATGCATAACAAAACTAAAGTTAACGTGAAAAGTGTGAAACGAAATGCTGATGAACCAGAATCTCAGCAAAATTTTCATAGGCCAGTCAAAGTGAGAAAAAAACAAGTTGATAAGGATGCAAAGATTCAGAGTTGCAATTCTGGGGTTAAATCTGTGAAAAATCAAGCTCATTCTATATTGAAAAAAACATCACAGGATCAAAATTCAGTACAGATGCCCAAACCCTTCACTCCCTCTTTGAGTGAGAAGCCTCACGGCCACCCCGGTTGCTCTAAGGAGCCCCCTCATCCCACACCAACTGGACATTTGTTACCGTCCAGCCAGAAGCAGTGCCAGAAGCCCCCGCAGCAGCCGGCCCCAGCAGGGAAGACCAGTAGCCACGGGAAGGAAGAGCTAGAACATGCCGGTGGTGTAGAGCATTTGAAGGAGGAGGATAAATTGAAACTAAAAAAATCTGAGAAGAACCTGCAACCCCGCCAAAGAAGAAGCAGCAGAAGTGTTTCTTTGGATGAGCCACCGTTGTTCATTCCAGACAACATAGCGACCGTGAAGAGAGAAGGCTCCGAGCAGGGCTCTGCTTTGGAAAGCAAATACATGTGGACTCCCAGCAAGCAGTGTGGGTTTTGCAAAAAACCACATGGCAACAGGTGTGTGTGTGTGTGCATGTGTGATGTGTATAGCGAAGAGAAATTGCTTTTTCTAGGGTGGGGTTAGTGTGAGAACTTGTTGTAGAGAGAAATTATTTCATATACAAGGACGTTTACAGAAGCAAAACCCCTCATCAATCCTGGATAAATGATAGAAAGATGGAGCCACTGAATTTACAAATATATCATCCTAGAACATTTTAAAAGCATAGCCTGACTAGCGTCTGGTATATATGGAAGTGTTTTGTCATTGTAACCTGTTAGTGTAATTTAGTCATTGCGTCTGAAAAAGAAACTTTCTGCTAATCAGAAAATTGTTACACTGCTTTGGGTCTGTAAGTTATATATTATTTTATTTGGCTTGAGAAGAACTAGTAATAAAATATGAAGGTCGTAATGGAAATTCTATTTTTCTTTTGAAGATTTTTTTTTTTTTTGTAAAATGAAGCATACTATGACTTAACACTACCATTTCATCAAACTTGACCTTGGAATGAAATTTGATAACTAAAACTGTTAATTACTCAGGTGAATTGTGTATGTAACATGGAATGGAGTGAAAGTTCTTTCTTTTTTGAATGTTTTAGTGATTTGAAGGATTTCTTGTGAATTCTAATCTTTTAAGAAGTGGTTTTAGCACTCCTCTTCGGCATTCCTTTCCTTAGGATTCAGTGTTTTATATTTTATGACACTGCTGCCCCTCTGCCCCCCATGTAATTTTTGTTTGCCTGCTTTTTAAGAAAAGGAAAACGAGATGAAGTGGAGTTTGCAGCTACGAGATTATCCTGTTCAAGTGTTCAGATGGCTGTTGAACTTCCATCACCATTATTAGGATAAAGAACACTGTAACTTGCCCATTGTAATCTTCTTACTCATCAAAGTAAATGTTAGAATGACTTTTCCCAGCACTATCAGATTACATAGAAATGAAACTCTTTAGGGAGGGACAATTGAGTGAAGTATGTTGTAATAGATTATTTTGGTGTGTGGGGGGGTGGTGGTGGTTGGGGAGAGGTTGGGAGGTCTTGGGGCTATTCTGTAAAAATTAAGTTTTATGTCAAAGGATTTCTTCATTTGTGATTCAGCCTGTGGCCTATTTTTAGTGTCAGTAGTTACTTTATAACACCATATTCCATTTTTACAGATTGTGACTTGTTTGAATATAGTGCTAATTCGCCCTCACTTACGTGTTCTTCATGCTTTTTTATTTAAAACACCTTCTTCAGATATTCTAAAGTGAGCCTGATAAATTTTCAGACCTAAGAGAATTAGGGCTGGATGGTGCTAGTTTAAGTGCTCTTTTAAACCAGCCCTTTTCTCCCTGCCAGAATCTTCTAAAAATCATCACATTGGCATGTGGCCTTAGAGTGAGCGAGCTTCCGAGATGACACTTGGCCTGGAGTTGGAAGCCATGTTAAATATGTCATAATTTAGCTTTTTTATAGATAAACTTCTGTTCTGACGGCTAGGTCCTCAGGAGTTTGCCCAGGCTTTTTATGATGACAGTCACTTCACCAACATCCACAGTTATTTTCCTAAAATGAACATTGTATTAAGTCCTGCAGTTTTTTACCTAATACTGCCCTTTGGATCTACTCTATAAAACCTAAAGCTTCCTTGCCGCAGTCTGGAAGATGACTTAGAATATTAGATGTGTAGGGTTTTTAAGTTCACCCTGTGTATTGACATGAATAATATAACACTGCAAACAATCTGTTTTGGAAGCAGCCTTTCACATCACATAGCATTTCACATTACTTTATTTTGTGAATAAAGAAGCCTGAGTAGCTGATTGTGTTTTCTTTACATATTAACTAGTCTTCACTACTGCTTATATGCATTGTGCTTGTATACGCTGAGGTTGCTCAAAAAATGCACCTGTCATGCAGCATGATTTTCCTGTTTTAATCCATGTGTAAGAGTATGAATTTATTAGGAAGGCATATCTGGAAATCATTTTCATCCGTCTCTGTGGTCTCATGTGCTAGCCACACTGAAAGCTATTTGTTAATATGACATTTTCCAGCACTTGTAGCAGCTGTGCTCCTGTAGACTATTTTAACTCTTTAGCATTTTACCCATATTGCCACTGAGGTTAGCTTTCCTGTGCGTACTTCCAGTGGGAAATTAATGTTTTTTAATATAGGCTTGTTCGTGGCATGGCTAAATGTAATATTTGACCATAAGCAAGTTCCAAACATGCCCTGAAGGCAGTAGGTATTGACTCTTAACTACACGTCATGCTGGTTTTTTTGCTTCCATTCGTTTTCCTGATTCACCCTTATAACAAGTATATTCATTATTTTAAAAAGTAGACTATGTAATACTCGTTTTTGTTAAATGTGATCTTTGAACTCTTCAACATAAGTCAGTGACTTTGGAAGGAGGACGTCTTGGTTCGTTTCATATCATCTGCCTTGTAGTTTCTCGTATTCCTACCTCTGCAGAAGACGTTTGTGTCTTTAGTTCGTATTACACTTTCTTGCCCAGTTATAAAAGATTAGTATATTGAATGAAATTTAACAACAAACAAACAAAAATCTCCTTAGAATGGATTTATAGCTTTTTATTCAAACAAGAAACCTTTTTCTGAGAGGGAAGTTTTCTCCTTGAATAAATGATACCAGTTTTTCTCAAGATTGTAAGAGTTTGATAAGTATTTTTCTCTGCAGATTAGATTGTTAGTGACAAAAGTGTTTCTGTGGAACAGAATCCTTTCATCTTAGAGAAGAATGAGTACAAATATGTTCACAGTAACATGGCCTGGATTGTCATGTGAAGGGAGTGGTCAGAGCTGCAGGCCCATCTCCTAACAGCTCCATTGTTAGTGGATTCGTGACATGAGTTTGCTAGGAACAGGACATCTCAATGTTGCCTCTCTGGTTTACTTTGAAGAAACTTGAAAATTTCCTAAGAATATGTTTTGGCTTATGCCAAAATGATCAGAGTTAGGATTAGAGTTTTAAATTAGTTTTTAGTTATCTTATAGTAGATCTAGTTTAGTTTGTTACCTTTATTTTAAATTTTGTGTATGAACATGTAACAGTGGGAGGACACAACATAAATTTTTCTGGACTCTTCCATTTAAGTGATTCATGCTGACTTGGTTCAATTAATTGATCAGAGCTGAATTCCACACAGCACTGATTTTTTTTTTGAATGAAAGATTTAATATCCAGGCTATAATCTTTTACTGATGTGGTTTTCCGTATTGGTAATCAGAAATTCAAGGACAGAGAAGACAATGGAGGAGTAATCTGTTAGCTATGTGATCCACCCTCCCATTCCCATTTTTAAAACCATGAAGAATAATATGAAAAGAGAAGAAAATATCTTCTCTCTTTTTGTGATAGGCCATTTTTTTTTAAGTATGGTTCGTAAAGTTCATAGTACTTCTAAGTTTTAGACCTAAAAGTAATCCATATTTACGTTTTTGGGTAATCAATTTCACTTTCAAGTCAATTATGTTTTCCCCTAGGAAATACAGAAATTATTCTTATTGATGTCATTTTTTTTTCCCTTGAAGTCTAAGAATTTTATTTAACCACATTATTTTAACATAAAATCTAAACTGTTAAGATACATCTGTAAATGGCAGTAGAGATTTGCTTTTTAGACCCTCAAGTTTGAGAAAACATTTCTAAAGTAAAACGAGACATGGTAAAGTAATAAGCTTCATGATCATAAAACTACTCTTTGGTCAAATCAAATAAAAATTTGAAATTCGTTAATATGTGCTTTACAACCTGGTATTTAGAATCGGATTTGGGGCAAAAGCATGGCCATGGTCATAGTGTGGGTTTTTAAGTAGTGTCTCACTGCAACTATCCAGCCTTGCATTGAAGATTCGTAGAGCAATTCTGAATGTGGAAATAAAGGGGAATCACCATTAGGTTTCCTTCAGTATTTCAAAGACGTTCATCTTAGATAGTTGCATTCAAGAAGTAGCAGTTCTTAGGACTTTCCAACCTGAAATAGAAGAACTTTTAAGCACCTGTATTTTTCAAACTTTTTTTTTTCTTGACTGGAAGATCTGTATAACTGAAACATGGGCCCATCTAAAATCTCCCCAAAGCTTGAAAATCCGTTTCTGTTTGCAAGCAGATATCACATTGTTTGAAGGTTTTCTTACTAGGCTTCTGAATCCAAAACTTTCTCTTTTTTTAAAAAAAAGTAAAGCATGAGAGTTCCTCCCTCCCCCCCCCAAAATCAAATGAATCATTGGGGAGATGACGACCTGTCTGATAAAGCCAACATAGGCCTTATCGTTCAGGATAAAGGATGGTAAATTGTAGACATGAGGAAGTCAAGTTTCTTTAATGCACAGCAGTAATGTGGTGCACAATAGCAAGGCACACGAGAAATAGGAGAGAGTACTGCTATTGAGGAATGAGGAATGAGGTCTGACTCTTCCAGATACCCTGTAGGGATTCAAACTCAGTCTTCTGGTTTTTATAGTTCCGACATTGAAACAGCTCTGATATATGTTAGCTATATCTCTCATCTTTCTATTGGACCACAGGTTTTTAAAAGGAGTTTTGACACTTGCTGGTGCCACTATTCTTATCAAAATCAGCACAGAGTCTTTAAATCATTAAAGAATATACTTAAATCCCCTATCTTAATCTTTCAAACACCAAAAATTACTAACCTGAAGAAGAAAAGAGGAAAATGTTAAATGTGGTTGTGAGCTTTGTAGTTTTCCTTATGATGAGTTGAAAAGTATGTAAAAAAGATAATTTATCCCTCAAATTGCCATTTATACAGCTGAGTTGCCGTTTTATTCAAAAGTAACTCAAGATATTCTAAGTTAGAAAAACAGAAGCTTTTTAGGGTCATAAATCTCATGTCCCTGGACTTCATTGGTAGTGAAATTATTTCTTAGATAAAAAAAGGGGAAAACTTTTATAAGGAGATCGGAAATTTTAAAAAAAAATCAGCCTGAATGTTAATATTTTCATGTTAAGATACAATACCGATCTTTATTTGGGAAAGCAAGTTTATTATCTAAAGCACATGGTCAGTAAGTAAGTAAGTAGCAAGATTCTTCAGCTAAATCATTGAGACACCGTGAGCCATAATATTTTGAGCTCAAAGAATAGTTACATACTTAAGGTGTTAAGAAAATTTGAGAGACTCCTTTATGTTAGTTTTTGAGCTGCATTTTTGTTGCTATCTGGGTTTTTTGGTCATTTAAGAGGATTCATTAGAAAAATGGTTCTCTATTTTATGCATGATTTCAGGTAAATGTAACTTTGATGGATTGTCTGTGATCAGATTTATCACAGGTCTTACCACTTCTCAGTGGAGAAATACCGTTATTCTGTATTTTATTATTCTATTTAGTTTATAAAAGGTCAGTTGCCCTTTATTTTCATCCTTATGGAGTTGTTTGTTGTTTCTTTTTCTTCCCCAGTATTTTCTCATTCATACCAGAGGGGAAATGTTTAACTTCTTAAAACTTCCATTTTCATAGCATATTCTTTTCTTTGAAAACTTTGTCCATGTTGAACTGATAGAATGGGTAAAGATGGAAAACGTGCAAAATATCAGAAAATAAAATACGGAAAATATAATTTAGGGTCACTTTTGACATTGGTTTTTAAGACAATATATCAAGTTAAAGTTTTTTTTTTCCCCCCCAGGTTTATGGTTGGCTGTGGGAGATGTGATGACTGGTTTCATGGTGATTGTGTTGGGTTAAGTCTTTCCCAAGCACAGCAAATGGGAGAGGAAGACAAAGAATATGTGTGTGTGAAATGTTGTGCTGAAGAAGATAAAAAGACTGAAATAGTAGATCCAGATATTTTGGAAAACCAAGCTAAAGTTGAAGTCCATAGTGAAGATAAAACAATGGAACATGAGAAGCTTGGGTTATCAAAGCACACACCAACAAATGACAAAGCCAAATATGTAGATGATACAGTGAAGCACAAGGTCAAAATTTTAAAACGGGTGAGCTTCTCATTCATGCATTCTCTTGTTATTTAAGAACATATGGACTGACCATGAGACTTTGGAATTTCTCTTTAGGTTTCATTGTTCTAGTGTACATTTTCAAATTTATTTTTCCATAAAAGCAATGAGTTCTTATTTGAAATATTTTGGCAGTCGTGGTGAAGCCGGGTAATGACATCTTCAGAATATGCAGGTCTTATTTCTTACAGTCTTGTGCTATTTCTAGTCTATAGTTTGGAACTTGGATTTTCTGTGGTAGGATGTGTGTGTGATCTTGTGGTGTTAAGTATAAATTGTGCTTGTTGACAAGGTTTTCTAAAAAGCTTTTCAGTCTGTAGATATCTAGTAATCCTTAAACCATATTTGGCATTATTATTTTCAAGTGGAAGAGTTATTTTCTCTTTGTAAGGAAAAGTAATCTTAATTCTTTTGACCTTTGTCCTAGTATTTGCTTGGAACCCTCACCTCGTAATTTTTCTCTTAAAATATGAACTCTTAAAAAGTTGACAGTTTTCCCTCATCTTATATTTTTAGCTACTTCTAAAAATATTTTCCAGATACAGTTGTGTGTTGCTTAACGATGGGGATGTGTTCTGAGAAGTGTCTAGGTATAGCCTACTACACACCTAGGCTGTGTGGTATTAATCTTCTGGGACCGCAGTCATACATGTGGTTCATCGTTGACTGAAACATCATTATGAGGTGCATGACTATAGAAATTTCAAGATATTTAGTCAGTTACAAAAGAAATGTATAAAGGACACAGCACTTCATCTGATTAAATTTTCTTTATTTTCATTGTTTCCTTTTGTATTACCTGCTATTTTTCTAATCATTGATTTGTTATTCTTAATAGATAGTGCTAGGGAGGAAACACAGTGGCAACAAATGTATGTGAATGGTCAAGTGTAATAATCCAGAAGACAACGAATGTGAATTGTAGAGTTGGAAGGAACTTTGGGAATCTTTTAGTCCAGCCATTCAGATTGAAGAGCATAAGCATGTTTTCTCCAAAATTTTCTCTATTATTTACAAACTCAGTTCTTTTAGACCCTCCTTATATGACAAATCTAGATTAAGTTCCAATTTGCCAAATCCTTGTGGCATCTGACATTTTCCGTCTGCCAAGGCTGTTTGAGTCATTTTACGTCCTCACCTTTGCTATTGCTTTGTTGATTTGATTAGCACCAAAATAGTTGATAATATAGAACTGAGAGCTCCACTGAGAACAGTTTCTAGCACGCCTTTGGAAAGCTACTATTTATCGTTAACTATTAATCATCACGTCTTGGGTACAATTTCTTGGCCATTTAGAGATATAGCTTATTGTCATTTAGCTGAGCTGTCTCCATCTTGTCTGAAAAGACATTATAAAACATTAATATTGTAAATGTTTTGAGAAACCCCTCTGTCATTCTCTGAATCAGAGCAGGAACTGAGGTTAGTCTGACTTTGTAAATGCTTGTGCTATCTGAGTGATTACGGCTTCCTTTTCTTTTTGATGATGAACTGTTGAATCTTATTTGGAACTGTTGAATCTAATTTTAGTTTGTGGAATTTGCTTTTTAAATATTACGTCATATCCTTAGATTTTATATTGAACCATTTATTAAGTTTCTCTTGTGTGCCAAACATGGTACCAGACTTAGGTATATAGCACTGATTGAAACCCTTTGAACAGTTACTGGGCTAAAGAATGGAATATGTTTGATATCACAATATGTTGTAATACTAATTAGATTTAATTTTTTTCATCCACATACTCTTGAGGCTTGCTTTATGATTAAAGATAGTTTAGTAGTTTTCATTCTAATGAATTAAATGCTGTTTTTTCCAGGAATCTGGTGAAGGCAAAAGCTCATCAGAATGTAGAGATAGTGAAATCAAAAAATGGCAGCTAGCTCCTCTTCGAAAGATGGGACAACCAGTTTTACCTCGGAGATCCTCAGAAGAAAAAAGTGAAAAAATACCAAAAGAGTCTACAACTGTTATTTGCACAGGAGAAAAAGTTTCCAAATCAGGTAGTAAGATAATTAGAAATTATTATATACTAATATATTTATTTTTTATTTTATACACTATCAATGAATATATTTAGGGAAATTTTAAAATTTTAGCATTTTCGTGGCAGTATAAATAGTTTAGGTGATTGCCCTTCCTTGAGATTAACAACTCTTGCTCTGAATTCTGGGGGCGTACTAATGAACTTGATAAGGTGGGGCTCCTGCCCTCGTGTCACTTAGGTACTGATGGGAGAAGACAGGCTGAGACAAGTAGACAGGTAAGAAAATGGTATGCTATTTTACAGAATTTAGGTACTGTGAAGAAAAACTAGGATAATGGGGTAGAGAGTCAGTCGAGGAGAGTGGTGGGAGTTTGTTTGAGATAGAAGGGAGGAGGTAACTTGTGAGGTGGGTTTTGAAGGCATGTGAAGTTGTTTTGGAGGAAGGACTAAGTAGGAGGCACAGCTGGTCTGAAGGCTTTGAGGTAAAAACAAGCATGGCGTTTGAGGAGCAAGAAAGCCACTGTGGAGTGATTGGAAGGTAATACACGAGGGATAGAATGGTAGTGGCAGATGAGTTCAGAAAAATTGTGTGGGACTTTGAGGCTGCCATGGCAGAGAGTTTATGTTTCATTCTGAATGTCATGGGAAACCTTAAAAGGACTTCATACAAGGGAATGATGGGTCACTCTGCTTTCTCCTCTGGAGGTCAGACTGTAGGAGGATAGGAGAGAGGGCGGTAGACTAGTTAGGAACCTTTAACAGTATCCTAGGAAAGAAACGGTACCTTGGAACAGAGGTACAATGGAGGCAGTGAGAATTGGTCAGATTGAGATGTATTTTATAGTAGAGTTGACAGAACTTGCTGATGGATTAGATATAGGTAGGTGAAAGAAAGAGTCATAGTAGATGGTTAGACAAATGTTAGTGCTATTTAGTGAGATGAGAAAGAGAAGATTTGAGGAGGAAAATTGAAAAATGATGTTTTGGATGTTTTAACTTTGAAATGCCTATTAAACATCCAGGTAGAGATTTTTGAGTAAACCTTTGGCTGATGAGTGTGGAGCTGAGAGAAGACTTCAGAGGATGGTGTATACGTTTGGGATTTATCATGCACAGTTGTTATGTAAAATCACGGACTTAGCTATAAACGCTACAGAGAGGGTTCGCTGATGAAGAGGCAGAAGCAGAGCCCTTTGGGCACATCAGCATTTAGAATTTGGGAGAAGAGGGGGATGGCCTGTGAGGTAAGAGAACTAAGAGACCACGGTGGCCTGGAAGCCAGATGAAGTTTCAAGGAGGGAATGATCAACTCAGATGCTGTCTGGACATCTAATAAGATGAACACATTGTTAAATATGTGATTTAGTGAAAGGGCGATCATTGGTGACCTTGACTAGAATGATTTTGGTGGAGTAGTAGGGACAAAAGCCAGATGTAGTGGCTCATGGAAGAATAGAAAGTGAGGGACTGGAGATACTGATTATGGATAACTTTTTCAGGAATTTTGCTGTTAAAGGGAACAGAAATAGTGTGGTGGCTAGAGGTGGCTGTGGAGTCAAGGATTTTTTTTTAATGAAATATTATAGCATGTTTGTTAGATTAACAGGAATGATCCAGTAGAGAGAGAGGATTTGATGTAGGAGAGAGACCTGATAGTTGAAGTTCAAAGTCCGTGAAGAGACAAGAGAGGCCGGGATCCACATAGAGGAGTTGGTCATAGAAAAGGCCAGCTCATCCATTGTAACAGTAGGGAAGACTGTGGTAGGAGGCTGGGTGGATGCAGGTGGGTTAGTAGATTTGGTGATGGGAAGATGTGATAGCTGACATTTTTCTGTTTTTTCAGTGAAATGAGAAGTAAGAAAATCAGTTGAGGTTGAAGTTGGGGAAGGAGTTATCGTTGGTTTGAGAAGAGAGGAGAGGAAGTATAAAATAGATACTTTGAAAGTGGAAGAGCAAATTTACTAGGAAAATTTAGTAGGATTAGGGTAGCAGATTGAGTTATCTACTTGAGATTTAAAGTGAAATCTGTCAGCACCAGTGTTTATTTTCCTCTGGTTGTCTTCAGCTATTTGTAGCTATCTGATCGAAGTTGGTTATGTGGGAAAGTGAGGCTATGACTGGTAAAAATGATAGATTTAAGAGTTGTTGAAATGATGAGATTCTAGAATAAATAAGGTATGATTGAAGGTCAGGGTAGTGGGATGTTTGGCATTGAGATTTTGGAGATGCACATGAATTAGTAATGATGGACTGAAAAATCATTTGAGAAGCTAAACACTCAGGATAACAATATCAAGCACAATTGGTTTAACACCAGAGGAGATTCATCAATGTTGTGGTACTAGTAAGGTCATTAAATTATCTGCTCACCTAATAAGTGCAGATCAGATTTTCTAAATAGTTTTTTAAAAGTTGATTAATGTGGATATTTGAAAAATAACCAGCTTTAAAAACCATTATCTAAAATGGGAAAGGGTATATACATTATATAGCTTTAGGACCACTTTTTATTAGTCACTTAATTTCTAATTAAAATTTATTTAAATTAGAATTTCCTTTTTTTAATTGAGGTATAATTGACAACATATTAGTTTCAGGTGTACAACATAATGATTTGATATCATTATGACTATATGTAGTCATGCGCTGCATCATGACGTTTTAGTCAATGACAGACCTCATATATGATGATGGTCCCAAAAGATTGGTACCATGTGGCCTAGGTGTGTAGCAGGCTATACCGTGTAGATTTGTGTAGGTACACTCTGTGGTATTTGCACAACAAAATCGCCTAATGATGCATTTCTCAGAACTTATCCCTGTCGTTAAGCGATGCATAACTATATTATGAAATGATCACCACGGTACGTCTGGTTAACAACCGTTATCGTACACAGATCAGAATTTCAATGTCAGGAATATTTCAATATGGAATATGAGTTTTGATCTTATGTCTAAATAATGATTTTTAATCAATTTTGTTTATAAACTAATAGTATGCATTAAAAAGAAAACTATCTTTTTAAAATCAGTTTAATACATTTTGATACTTATTTAAATTAGGTGCTCATGAGAGGCAAGAGATGAAAAAGAAGAAAATTGAAAAGGGAGTGCCTAATGTGCCTCCTCCTGCTTCTACGTCCAAGCCTTCTGCAGACCAGATCAGACAGAGTGTCAGACATTCCCTCAAAGACATTCTTATGAAAAGGTAACACACATTATCATTGCAGAAGGTTGAATGATGTCTGCTTCATGTATGTGAAAAATAATTCAATTATTCTAATTTTAAGACTTACAGACTCAAATTTGAAGGTACCAGAGGAAAAGGCAGCAAAAGTTGCCACAAAAATTGAAAAAGAGCTGTTCTGTTTTTTTCGGGACACAGATGCTAAATATAAGAACAAATACAGAAGTTTGATGTTCAATCTGAAAGATCCTAAAAACAATGTAAGTCTGTTTTGTTCGTGTTTATAGATGTTTATGCTTTCAGCTTTCCTGGATATATAGGGATTTAAGATTTTATACAGTAGAGCTATATTTATTTCTTGGAGCGAGACCATATAACTTACAAGTCTTTTGCTACTGAACCGAGTTATGAATTCTGCACAGTGGCGACTAGTATTATACAATGAGTTTACTAAAATATAAAATATTAAATCTGTCTCACCCTGATTTATGTGAATTTTCTTTCCTTTATGTCCCATGTTTAATCTCGTTGATAAAAAATTCATTTATATGTGTTCTTCAAAAACTCTGTTAAACCAAAATTCATAGCTCTATATTAATGCTTCTGATTTAAATGTGAAGATTGAGCTACCCTCCTTAAGAAAATTAATTATATTTTGGTAAACTATTTTACAACATTTTTCTTAAGTTGAGTATGACTTTAGTTCTAAGTATCTTTTAGCAGTGGAGTAAACATTAATTGAATCCTTTTCCTCAGATTTCTCGTTTGGGCCTTAGAGGAAATCGAAAAGCTGTGTGTTTGTGGATGCAAACTCCTTGCATATTTGCTTAAGTTTTACAAGATTTTCGCATAAGTGATATCAGTTTGCCAACTTGTATGATATTTGCTGTAGTATGTGATTTGAGGTGTTTTCTTGAAGTATACTAACAGCTACTTAAGAAAATTCTGCATTGTACAATCTGCCGTGATAGTCCAGGGCATCAGTTACTTCATGGATGATATAATCTGGAAGCTTTTCTTCAATAAGTAAATATTTATTTCCTTTAGGCTTCTTTTTTGCAGTTGGTTCTTTGCTCTGGAGTCCCCTCCAAGCCTGTTAAAATTTAAACATGTGAAATCTTAAAAATAGTAAAGCCTCATGTTGAGTGAAGTTGTTTTATGTAGCATGTTGCTGTACCATCGGTTGGTTGTTCTGACAGAGTGTGTCCTGGGAAGACCTAATACAACTTTTGGATAGGTGTTATAATAGTTCCAGTGTACATGCTTCTCCATTATGTGTTGATTTTTATGTGAAATGTGTATTTTGCTGCCTTAGATGATAAATTTCTAGAATACAAGGCTGTCATTTATTCTCTTTGTAGTAGGTAATAGTAAATCATTGAACATTTGTAAATTAGATTTCATCTTTATTTTTTACAAGTTTCTATACAGCAGCTTCTCTCTTTCTTTTTAAAATGTTTTTATCCCCTTTCTTTCCCATTTTTAAATATTTCCAGATATTATTTAAAAAAGTACTGAAAGGAGAAGTAACCCCTGATCATCTTATCCGAATGAGTCCAGAAGAACTAGCTTCTAAAGAATTAGCTGCTTGGAGACGAAGAGAAAACCGACATGTAAGATTATCTCTGAATATGTATTTGAATATATCAAAACCTATATTTTTCAGCCTTCTAATTACTTACCTTGCATTAACCTACTTCTTAAATTCTGTCTTTTGTTTTTCCTGATCTCTGCTGCTTTTTTCTCCTTTCCTCCAGTTGTCAGGTTACATAATTCCCTTGTGTTTTGTTAATATACTTTGTAAATCAGAAAGATGGGAAAGTAGATGCACCTTTTCTTAATCACGTCTACACTTTTCAAAAGCATTGTTTGAAGTATTAGGAATATTGGTAATTTGTAGAGCCAGATTGTCAGAATGAAAATTTTACAGGTTTATAATTCCTTATTATTCAAGGTTTCAAATGTCAAAAGCTCTGAAGAATAAGGTCTTTCCCTGTAACGAGTTTATTGATAAAACCTGACCTGAATCGTCATGTCTGAATGTTGATATTCACAGAAATATTGTGTGTTTAATTAAGTAGCACTGTCCCAGACCTAACTGGAATGTTATGTAACATGTATAGTATGTGCACCAGACTGCATTTTTAAAACTAAAAAATTCTGAAAGTCACTGATGCCAAGAGTTTTCAGCTGGGGGTTGTGAACTTGAAATACTCTTGAAGATTAAGTGAATATGTTATTTAGAGTTATCGTGATAGTGAGATAGCCACATTATCCACTGTTTTTATTACAATGGCCTCAGAATAATTAGCCCTTTATTCCAGAAAATCTGGGTTCCTTGCAGTTCACATTAACTCTGCATGATTTTCACCTTTCTTTTCTCCATGCTGCTTACTTGCGTCATAGGCATGAAGCCTCCGTGTGGATCTCCTGCCAAGTCTAGTTTGAAGTACAAGAGACCTTGATTTGATATATTATTCACGTGTTTCTTTACATTGACCCTATGTAATTTCTGCTCTTCTTTTATTTTGAAAATATTATCATCTCCTTTTCTTTTCTCCATATCCCAAATATGCACATGCCTCTCTTCTGCTTTGAAACTGTGGCTGCAAGTATCATCTGCATTGAAGACCAACTTATTCTTTCTTTAGGACATGTACCTGCTTTCTTTCTTTAAAGGATGATTTGCACTTAACAAAGGCGAGATAAATGACCGAATTCATCTTTACCTTCCTTAATCCCTCCCCACTCACAGTTATCTTTTACTAGTTCTTGTTACACTTGCTTAATTATTATGATTTGTTGCTGAGCTTGTTCAACTGTGAATTATCACTGCCACAAAGTGTGCTCAGTCAGGAGACAGAGGATAGGGGACTACCTGGTAATTGTTGGTGTTGGGGTAAACTTCTGCTACTGTGGAGGATGTTAGGACATCAAGTTAGGAATGGAAGAGGAAGATAGTTCTCATTTACCGGTGGCAGCTGCTAGGATACTAAATCAGAAAGTAAATTTTAAATATAAATATCCTGTTTCATCACTTTGCAAATTACATTGCACTTCAATTACCTCTGGTTAGTGTACATGTGAACTTCACCAGGCTGAGGTATGGGGTCTAATTCTTATAACCCCAGCACTTAAAACCATCTCGGGCGTATGTAAGTGCCCAGTATATGTTGGTTGTTTGAGAGACGACCTAAAGATTAAAATCATCTGTGTTGATGCTTTTATTTTGAGATATGTTCTTAACCGTTACTTAAAGCTATAAATATATATTTTTAGTCATGAAGTATTTCTTCAAAATATTTCCTGTTAGACTATAGAGATGATTGAGAAAGAGCAGAGAGAAGTGGAAAGACGACCCATCACAAAAATAACTCATAAAGGTGAAATAGAGATTGAGAGTGATGCCCCAATGAAAGAACAGGAAGCAGCCATGGAGATTCAGGTAAAGATAATAAAAATGTCGTGTTTTATAGTGCTCAAAACAGCATTCAGAAAGGTTTGTTTGCCTAATGTTCTTAAAGTAGAAAAGAATTTTTAAAAATGTGTGTATTTTAAAGTAGCATATTTTATTGGTTTAATGTTTTTTTGAGAGTGTTTATTGTTTCTCTGTATGTAGTGTGCAGACTATCTGCATCACAGGCACTGGTTACACACTTGTTAAAATGTAGATTCCTGGGGTTTTTATGACTTAGCTAATTCCTTAGTAGGCCTAGAAATCTGTAGGTGCTTCTTATGCAGACTGTAGTTTGAAAGCTGGTGCAGATTTTCTCATTTTCAAATATCAGTGGGGAAATAACATGAAATCTTGTTAGAGGCCTGGAAGAATGAGGAATGTTTAAATTTTTGCTGCATTTTAAATCATAATCTAGCATTTACTTTTTAAAGAAAACCTATGAATGGAACAGTTTCATTTTGGAAAAATATCAGTACGAAATAGAAGTTGATTTTAATAGTTGAGGCCAAATTTTATCTGCTGAAACTAATTTTTACTTTCACTGCTGTTAGGAACCTGCAGCTAATAAGTCATTGGAGAAGACAGAAGGATCTGAAAAACAGAAAGAAGAGGTTGACTCAATGTCTAAAGATACCACTAGTCAACACAGACAGCATCTTTTTGATCTTAACTGCAAAATTTGCATAGGTAATTGGAAATTTTTCTTCCTAAAATGTCGCTTTCATTTTGAAAGGGAGATACTTGTATTTGTAATGTAAGTAGGCTTTTGTTTTCCCAGTATTGGTGGTGAAGCCCCCACTCACTCCCTTTGAGGAGTAGCACATTTTTTGTGTGACTGGTCTTCAGGGTTGGGTTATAGTTTGATACTGTAGTGTACTTTATTATCTAGAATTAATTGTATTATATAAGACCTGAACTTTAGCAACCCAGGGTCAAATGACTAGAATTTAACCATTAGAATAGACATTGGAAGTTGTGGGCAGTGGTGATGGTACTGTCATTTACTAAGTGAAGGCGGGAAATAACATTTGTATTTTATTGTTATATATACCAAATGAAACAAATCAGAAATGACGTTTTCTCTAGTATTCTTATCTTTGGTCATTCATTCAATAAATATTTATCGAGATCTTACTCCTTGCCAGGTATTCTGCTGGTGTTAGAGAATATAGTGGTGAAAAACTTAGATGTTATCCAGGCTTAAGAGAAACCATAGTCTAGTGGGAAAGACAGGCAGGTGATGCTTTGAGTTACAGAAGTACAGTATAGTTGTTACAAGTGAATTTAGCTTGCAGGAAGACCTCGCCTATGCGGGGTGTTAGAGGCCGCTTGGCTGGGGAATTGACATTTAAGCTGAGACATGAAGGTTGAGAAGTGTGCCTGGAAAGAGAGGGGAAGACCATTCTAGATACTGGGAATGACAGGAGCTTGAACTGAATTCAAGAAGAGGAAAGAGGCATGTGATTTGTTTGAAGAGAGATTTAGAAATCAGATTTTATAATGTCTTACATCCATTGCCTTTTAAATCAGCTTACAACTTACTGGTAGTGGTGAGATCACTTTAGTGTGAGCAGTAGCTAGCGTTTTGAAAGACAAGAGCAGAATAGAAAATATGATGAACTGCGCTTATAAGTATGGCTTTGTGAGACTCCACTCCCAGTTACTCATAAATACATACGTATATATGCAGACATGCTTCTAAGTATGGCTTTGTGAGACTCCACTCCCAGTTACTTATAAATACATACGTATATATACAGACATGCTTATAAGTATGGCTTTGTGAGACTTCACTCCCAGTTACTCATAAATACATACGTATATATACAGACATGCTTCTAAGTATGGCTTTGTGAGACTCCACTCCCAGTTACTCATAAATACATACGTATATATACAGACATGCTTCTAAGTATGGCTTTGTGAGACTCCACTCCCAGTTACTCATAAATACATACGTATATATGCAGACATGCTTCTAAGTATGGCTTTGTGAGACTCCACTCCCAGTTACTTATAAATACATACGTATATATGCAGACATGCTTCTAAGTATGGCTTTGTGAGACTCCACTCCCAGTTACTCATAAATACATACGTATATATGCAGACATGCTTCTAAGTATGGCTTTGTGAGACTCCACTCCCAGTTACTCATAAATACATACGTATATATACAGACATGCTTCTAAGTATGGCTTTGTGAGACTCCACTCCCAGTTACTCAAAATACATACGTATATATACAGACATGCTTATAAGTATGGCTTTGTGAGACTTCACTCCCAGTTACTCATAAAACAAAAATACATACGTATATATACAGACATGCTTCTAAGTATGGCTTTGTGAGACTTCACTCCCAGTTACTTATAAAACAAAAATACATACGTATATATACAGACATGCTTCTAAGTATGGCTTTGTGAGACTTCACTCCCAGTTACTTATAAAACAAAAATACATACGTATATATACAGACATGCTTATAAGTATGGCTTTGTGAGACTTCACTCCCAGTTACTTATAAAACAAAAATACATACGTATATATGCAGACATGCTTCTAAGTATGGCTTTGTGAGACTTCACTCCCAGTTACTTATAAATACATACGTATATATGCAGACATGCTTCTAAGTATGGCTTTGTGAGACTCCACTCCCAGTTACTCATAAATACATACGTATATATACAGACATGCTTCTAAGTATGGCTTTGTGAGACTCCACTCCCAGTTACTCATAAATACATACGTATATATGCAGACATGCTTCTAAGTATGGCTTTGTGAGACTCCACTCCCAGTTACTCATAAATACATACGTATATATACAGACATGCTTCTAAGTATGGCTTTGTGAGACTCCACTCCCAGTTACTCATAAATACATACGTATATATACAGACATGCTTATAAGTATGGCTTTGTGAGACTTCACTCCCAGTTACTTATAAAACAAAAATACATACGTATATATACAGACATGCTTATAAGTATGGCTTTGTGAGACTTCACTCCCAGTTACTTATAAAACAAAAATACATACGTATATATACAGACATGCTTATAAGTATGGCTTTGTGAGACTTCACTCCCAGTTACTCATAAATACATACGTATATATACAGACATGCTTCTAAGTATGGCTTTGTGAGACTTCACTCCCAGTTACTATAAATACATACGTATATATGCAGACATGCTTATAAGTATGGCTTTGTGAGACTTCACTTCCAGTTACTTATAAAACAAAAAATACATACGTATATATACAGACATGCTTATAAGTATGGCTTTGTGAGACTTCACTCCCAGTTACTTATAAAACAAAAATACATACGTATATATACAGACATGCTTATAAGTATGGCTTTGTGAGACTTCACTCCCAGTTACTTATAAAACAAAAAATACATACGTATATATACAGACATGCTTATAAGTATGGCTTTGTGAGACTCCACTCCCAGTTACTTATAAAACAAAAATACATACGTATATATACAGACATGCTTATAAGTATGGCTTTGTGAGACTTCACTCCCAGTTACTCATAAAACAAAAATACATACGTATATATACAGACATGCTTATAAGTATGGCTTTGTGAGACTCCACTCCCAGTTACTTATAAAACAAAAAAATACATGCATATATATACAGACATGCATGCATGCACATACACACAAAAGTGTGTGTGTGTAAGTCCTAGATCATGATAGAAAATATTACTTTACAGATCATGATAAAAAATGCTGAAAATCTACTTTTGGAGGCCACATTAAAGATTTTGGTTCTTTATCTAAGAGCAGTGGATAGCTCTTGAAGGTTTTTAGGAGAGGAATGATGAGATTGGAATTTTATGAAGGTCTCTCTTGAGTAGAGATTACCGTGGAAGAAGCCGAGAGAGAAAAGAGAGAGACGAGATAGGAGGCCTCTACACTAGTCCAAGTGGGAGATGGAGATATTTTGATCAGAGTCGTAGCGTTGGAGATGGAAATAACCAGAGGCTTTGAGATACTCAAGTTAGGTAATATTGACAGATGTTGGAGACTGATTGAATTAGGGCATAAGAAATTGGGGTGTGTTAAGGAAAAGTTTAAGTTTATGTTCAGTTTATTGGTAATGATGGGGGGGTCAAGAGTTTTTTTAAAACTCTAGAGGTGTGGCTCTCAATTTTTATTTTTTTGCTGTAGTATATGCTAAAGGAATGATATGTACCTTGTTCAGTAATGTGAAAAATTCTTCGGGTTAGTTGATATGCTGCCTTCCATCGTTGTACTAGGGACTAGATGAAATGTATTATAAATGAAGTAATTTTCCTATAATGAAAATAATCGTATCTTCTCAAAATTAAATTTGTTTGCATATTTTACAATCTGTACAATGGTAATGTCTCAGAGGGCAGTGTGATTTTAGACATTGTTATCCCTAAAGAAAGCTATCCACGAGTAGTAGTAGTTTTAAGTACACCCATTTAGTTGTTTTGTCTGGGAAAAATCTTGAAAAATACTCTGTTATTTCTATTAATTTTAGTAATTTCTGTAATATTTCAGCAAGTGTAATAGTAGCACACAAAAACATGTTAAATACTACTAGACTTGACCTATTTTCAGAAAGTTTTGAGTGATTTTTCCTTCTTGATGCTACAGCCTAAAACCAATATCGTTTTCTAAACTTTACTAAACTTTTCCTGTTCAGTGACTAAGTAGCAGTGCACTGTGGATGTATGTCATGAACTGCTGCTGTGTGTAACACAGGGTAGGATATATATTTGGTTTACTCACTTCTTCAAGTTACTTCTCAAGATTTGGAGTTTGGTGTAGTTTACTTAAAAAAATTTTGGTAGGGAATCAAGAAACCTATTTTAGCTTCTAGTTATAATGTTTCCATTTCAGCTTGTCTGAGTTTTTTTTTTTTTCTTCTGCTTTTTCTCCCCAAACCCCCCAAGTACATAGTTGTATATTTTAATTGTGGGTCCTTCTAGTTGTGGTATGTGGGACGCCACCTCAACATGGGCTAATGAGTAGTGCCATGTCCGTGCCCAGGATCCGAACTGGTGAAACCCTGGGCCACTGAAGCGGAGCGCGGGAACTTAACCACTCGGCCATGGGGCCGGCCCCTTGTCTTGAGTTTTTAACATCCTCTTTTCCTAATTTTTCACATCAGTCAGAGAGGTGTAATATAACTCAGTATGAAAAATGATACTTACCAATTACCCCAGGAAATGTATGGTTATGCAACAATTCAGTCAGGGAAATGGAATAACTTTAGAAGTGAAAGAGGATGAAGTTATAGAAATTTTAGTTTACAAAAATGGTTTATTTTGGTGTCTTCTGTTAGGTCGAATGGCACCACCTGTAGATGATCTTTCTCCAAAAAAAGTGAAGGTGGTTGTTGGAGTATCTCGTAAACATTCAGACAATGAAGCGGAAAGTATAGCAGATGCGTTGTCTTCAACCTCAAATATTTTGGCTTCTGAATTTTTTGAAGAGGAGAAACAAGAGTCTCCGAAGTCAACCTTCTCACCTGCTCCTCGGTAATTTTCTCTTATTATTTCTATAATAATCATTATAGATCTTTGTGAAGTTATACTTGGAGGTCTTCAAAAACAGAAAAGTGGCATATGTCTTAGGAACCTTTCTTTTGAGAAAGTAACTGTATCTTCCTATACTCTGAGATGAAAGAATGATTCTGAAAGTTAGTTTAGAAATTTGAGTGTATGGGGACTTGACATTAAAATTCCCTTTAATTATGTTAGTCCCAAGAGGCAGGAGATAGGTCATTAAAGAAAAATTGCTTGCACTTCTCTGGACCTTAGTCCATCTAAGCCAATCAAGAGGGATCTCTTTGTAAAATATGACCGTATAAATATGAAAATAATTTTATAAAGTGAAAATAGAAGCTCTGATAGCCTTTATAAAATAGAAATAATTGATGACTAAGTGGAAAATGCATTTATTCATGAGCATATCTTTAGACTGAAAACATTTTAATGTCATCTTTTAGTCCAGAGATGCCTGGAACTGTGGAAGTTGAGTCTACCTTCCTGGCTCGATTGAACTTCATCTGGAAGGGTTTTATCAACATGCCTTCTGTGGCAAAATTCGTTACCAAAGCTTACCCAGTGTCTGGCTCCCCTGAGTACTTGACGGAGGTACTGTGAACTTTCCTGCCCTTGTGTGCCTGGATTGACATATGTGTTTCTAAAAGGAGTAAGCAAGGAAACAACATAATAAAATAATAAAGTATTTCTTTCATTCATAATAAAAAATACTTATTGACAGTGATCCTTAAACTGTTCAGTTAATGGAATTAGGAATTCACAAATGGCATTTTCGAACTGTCGAAGACTGTGCTCTGAAAGTATTAAATCCATCTCTCCTACACCCTTTCCAAGATGTAACTTCACTGTGTCAGAGAATTGAAAATTGGAGTCTGTATCTTTAGATACAGATTTACAAAAACAGTTGACATACTTATGGCCTCCAATGTTAGCCTGGCAGGAAGATTCCTCACTGTTCGCAAGTCTTCTGGTTCCCTACTGCTTGTGTTTCCCAGCTTCATGGCCGTAGTTCTTACCTGCCCGTTTCTGTGAACAAGATACAGACCGTAGCGGAAAGTTTACAGCTAGTTGACAGTCCCAGGAGACCAGTGACCACAGCTGCTGCAGTGGTGCCCTTGGTTGGTTTTATACCTGAGGGAATAGGAAGGGACTGTTATGCAATATTGATGGAAAATAAGCAGCTGTAATATTACCATATTATGACAAATGAGAAAGTATGACATTTTTTAACTGTTTCGAAGAAAGTTTGCATTTTTCTGTGTTTATGCAGAAGAAAAATAAATCAGTGCACGTGTACTGTATTTTTGTTGAAATTATATTTGCTGTAAGTTATGTTTATGTCTAACATTAGCCTTTTCCTTCATTCTCAGTCTGCTGACCATAAAGGCAGAAGTTTTTTAAAAAATTCTTTTCAGTATTTCAAAACCCTAAATTAAATATATGCCTGTTCCTTTTAAGACTACCCTAAACTTTACTTTTCTTTGTATTAGACTGAAATTAGTTTAACGCAATGTAATGTTGCTTATCTAATGTTGATCAGTTTGTTTAGCAGTTGTGCTTTTGATTAATAAACAACTAATTATTACTTTTACGTATAGTTTGGTTGGCAAATAATACTTCAGAAATGCCTATTTTATAAGAGAAAAATTAAATGGACCCATGGTGTCCTTGTTTTTGAACAAATCTGTTTAGAAATTTAGACTTTGGTTAGTCCATGGTGAAGGCAGTTCTTCTTTTAAATGGAGAATTAAGTCCTGAACTATGGGAACCTTTTGATTTTTAAACAAAACTGTTCTCTTTTCTGAACCAGTGTCTATATGGTTGCTTTCCAGAACACCACTTCTTTCTCTTATTTTTAGTTTGATTTGGACTAAAATTTGAAATAAAATACTTAAAGCAATTAATAATTTAAATAAACTTAATTGAATTTAATATCAATTAATTATACTTTTTATGATTTTTCTGTTTTCATGGAAAAAATAGATACTGATTAAAGTTTTAAATATTCTTAATTGCACAGTTCTTGATTTTATGTATAGTCTTCTGTTTTCAGAAAGATTGTGCCTTTTTAAAAAAAAGAAGCTGGCATTATTACAATGTTATTCTGTTCTCTGAAAAAATTTACTCTGTAATTCCACTCAGTAACATCTGAAATCCAGCTGTTAGTGATTGAGGCCTACCCCTGCCTACTAGCACCCTGAAAAGCAGGACTGGGGCATGCTCTCCAGGCTCCCTCATGTTCTGAAGACTGTTGTGCTCTTCCTGGATTGTGAGTGTGGGGTGCTTAGCACCCTTCCTTCTCTGTGCCTGTCTTTTCTGCTGAGAACTGACATGACCTCAGAGTCTTTCTTAACTGTTTTGGGCACCCACCTCAGTCATTTGGAGATGACGCTGGAGGAAAAGCCTAATTGCTGTCCCTGTACTTTGATCTGTTCCCTGACGCATTTCATAGTCTTTTTGTGTACTTGGTTTTTATTGCCATTTCAAATTAGTCTTAGAGCTGAATTTGTAGGAAGTATGAATATTGTAATAAAGATATTCTGTATACATTGACCACCTTCATTTTTTACCGCAGGATCTACCAGATAGTATTCAAGTAGGAGGCAGGATATCACCTCAGACAGTTTGGGATTATGTGGAAAAAATTAAAGCTTCAGGAACCAAGGTAAGGACGCATGAGGACATGTTTGAGAAGTAAACCGCTGAGAGTCGTTATGCAAGGTGCCCCGGAGAGGGAGCCGGTGCACATTCTCATCTACTTAAGATGCCGACAGGACTGAGCTACAGCTATTTACTAAGGCTCAGGACAGCCAGCTTTCCTTCTGTGGGTTTTTTTCCTTCTGATATGCTCTCTCAGTGACTTCTGTCAGAGTTTTGGAAGAAATGTTTTAGAATAAGTTTTGAGATACATCCTTGAAGTTTGCCTATTTGGATTATAGACATTTAGTTTAGTTAGGGCGTAGGTTCAACTGCTGCAGCAGAAAGACCCTAGAATACAGTGGCTCAAAGAAAACAGAAGTTTGTTTTTCTGTTATGGTCGTTCAGGGTGGCCAGGTGGCTCTGGTTCTACAAGACCCTTCAGGGACCAGGCTCCTTCTGAAGATCTTGTATTTTGCAATTTCCAAGACTGTTGCCCTTATCAGTCAAACATGGTGCAAGCTGACTTATCAGCACCAAGTGGATAAAAATGAAGAATGCTCATCCTGTGCTTTTAACAGCTAGGCCTAGAATTGCAGTTGTTGTTTCACTTCTGTTGGCAAGCATTTAGTCACCCAGCCTTGCTTACACAGCTCCTCATGGGGCTGGGAACGGCTGTGCGCCCAGCTAGAAGGGAAGGACTTATCTTTGTAGGAGGAAGAGAGGAGGAGAGGAGATACTGGGAGGTAGTTAGTAGCCTCCATCACAATAATATTTCTCTTTTTCTTTTCTCTCTCTGTATTTTCTATCATTTTTTAACTCATAGAACAGTACTCCACAGGAAAAGTTAATCATTAGAAGAAATCGTCTTCCCTCTGAAGATGATAGTACCTAGCATGTTTATAGACATTCAAAAAATAAATCTTGAGGGAACATTAATTTTTTATCTCTTTCTTAAGATACGGTTAGGAGTCTCAGATAATCCAAAATGGATGATCGATCTTAAGCTGAAAAGAATATTCTTTTCCAATATAGATTTTAGAATTTAAGTTGATACAGTGTTAGGATACAAATAGACTTTGAAGCTCTGTTCAAAGAGTTACTGCATTTCTTTGCTGTCACTTTCTGATGACAGCAAAAGTCACGGGCAAGTAGTTAGTATTCTTGGACGTTTTGGGAATCACTCTTGATCTACCCATATATTACTGCCTGACACCGTATAATGTACCTCCGTCTGGAGCTGACTGAAGTGCACGAATAGTTGTTACCTCTGAAAGAGGGCAGTTTACATGACAGACCTTTTATAAAAGCTAGAGCCGTAGTTCAGCTCCTTCACGCACATGTTTTCTCTAGGATCTTGCGTCACTTTAGGCTTTGCGACAGATCTGGCTCTCCCTATTTTGACTGTATACCTTCACGAAAAAGCATCCATTTTCTTTGCACTACTATGTTAATACCAAATCGATACTGTCTTTTCTATTTGAAACAAAGCCAAGAGCCCAGTGGCAAGCAAATAAGTTCCTCAGTCAGTCATATGATTTTACAAAATTGACGGCCTTTATGTATTTGAGGTCGTTTCACCCATCCCCCTTTATATCTAAATTCAAACCCAGTGGATTTGTGTGTCTGTGTCACTGTGTACATGGTAAGGTGCTGTGAGTGGGTGCCGTTAATTTGCAGTGTGCCGAAAACACAGGCAGCCCTTTGTGGAGGTTATAATGTTGGGTGTGAAGATATAATAGAGATATCAAAAGACATGGGTTTAAATATCTTCTCTGCCACCGACAAATGTGTCACCTTGAGCAAATATAATTACCTTGGGACTCAATTTCTTAGGGGACACCTTCAGATAAAACAAATCCATCAATGGATCAGCAAAGATCTTTCCCTAAGAGTTGTTTCCTTTTGAGTATTCTTATCTGCATTTAAGTTGGTAAACCAGTTACTTATTAGTCATCATTGTAAAATTCAATAGATTATTACTAATTGAGAAATGATGTTTAAAACCAAGCTGTTGTTTGGGTTATTATTTTAAATAACCGTTTGTTATTTTCTTGAATAGGAAATTTGTGTGGTTCGCTTCACACCCGTAACTGAAGAAGATCAGATCTCTTATACTTTGCTGTTTGCATACTTCAGCAGCAGAAAGCGCTATGGAGTAGCTGCTAACAACATGAAGCAGGTTAAAGATATGTACCTTATTCCTTTGGGTGCTGCAGATAAAATTCCACACCCTCTTGTGCCTTTTGATGGACCTGGTAGGTATACATTTTAATACTAGCGTATGAATAAAATGAAGTGGGAGGTGGGAGCAGAGTGAGAAAAGGACCCTGCTGGCTTTCTCAGGACCCAGCCTTCTAGGGCTGACTTGACAGGGACGGGCACCCAGTTACTAGGCTATAAGAAGCTAGGTGCAAAATTTCACCCTGTATTCTAATGATTGAAAGTGACTGTTAATTGATGTCTCTGATTTTATACAGGGCTTGAGCTGCATAGACCTAATCTGTTGTTGGGCTTAATTATTCGTCAGAAACTGAAGCGGCAGCACAGTGCTAGTGCCAGCCACACCGCCGAGACTCCTGAAAGCGTGCCGATAGCATTGCCACCTGATAAGAAAAGCAAAATAGAAGTTTCCACGGAGGATGCCCCAGAGGAAGAAAATGACTTCTTTAATTCTTTCACAGCTGTGTTGCACAAGCAGAGAAATAAGCCCCAGCAGTCTCTTCAGGAAGACCTTCCTGCAGTAATCGAACCTTTAGTGGAGGTAACCAGACAGGAGCCGCCAAAACCTTTGAGGTTCCTTCCTGGGGTATTGATTGGCTGGGAAAATCAACCTTCTACTCTGGAATTAGCAAACAAACCTCTTCCAGTGGACGATATACTGCAGAGCCTTTTGGGCACTACTGGTCAGGTATATGAACAGGCTCAGTCAGTGACAGAACAAAACACTCTTAAAGAAATTCCGTTTATAAGTGAGCAAGCCAACTCCAAAGCAGAGAAAACAGATACAGTGGAAGTCGCTGACAGTGAAGCCAAGGAAGTGAAGGTTAACGTAGATGATCATTCAGAATCTATA
Source organism: Equus przewalskii (assembly GCF_037783145.1). NCBI lineage: Eukaryota > Metazoa > Chordata > Mammalia > Perissodactyla > Equidae > Equus > Equus przewalskii. The sequence goes on from NC_091849.1 coordinate 56,995,408, forward strand.
GGTAATTCAGTGGTGGCAGGAGAAGAAACATCAGTAATGGGGTCCTCTTCCCTTTCTCCTGGGCCATTGACAAATCTTAGTCTCAGAGGTAAACCACCAGATGTTTCTACAGAAGCATTCTTAACAAACTTATCAATTCAGTCAAAACAAGAGGAAACTGTGGAGAGTAAAGAGAGAACCTTAAAAAGACAGCTGCTACAAGATCAAGAGAGTAATTCGCAAGATAATCGGACTTCAAATACTAGTTCTCCGTGCAGGTCTAATGTAGGAAAAGGAAACACAGATGGTAATGTGAGTTGCAGTGAAAACCTTGTTGCTACGACAAGGTCCCCGCAGTTTATCAACCTGAAAAGGGATCCTAGGCAAGCAGCAGGACGAAGTCAGCAGATCACGGCTTCAGAAAGCAAAGATGGAGATAGTTGCCGGAATGGAGAAAAACATACCCTGCCTGGTCTTTTACAAAAGGAGCATGTAACAGAGCAAGTCAATGTAGAGGAAAAGTTGTCTTCTGTGGAGAAAAACTCATGTGTTCAGCAGAGTGATAATTCAGGAGTTGCACAAAACTCACCATCAGTAGAAAACCTACATACTTCTCAAACAGAACAAGCAAAACCCTTACAGGAGGAGGTTTTAATGCAAAATATTGAAACTGTACACCCATTTCGAAGAGGATCGGCAGCGGCAACATCTCATTTTGAACTTGGAAACACATGTCAATCAGAATTTCCTTCTAAAAGCATCAACTTTGCTTCCAGAAGCACCAGCCCCAGAACAAGTGCAAACTTTTCCCCCATGAGGCCACAGCAGCCCAACCTTCAGCATCTCAAGTCTGGCCCCCCTGGATTTCCATTCCCAGGACCCCCTCATCTCCCCCCACAAGGCATGTTTGGATTCCCACCACATCTGCCACCTCCGTTACTCCCCCCTCCAGGCTTTGGCTTTCCTCAGAATCCCATGGTTCCCTGGCCACCTGTTGTTCATCTGGCAGGCCAGCCGCAGCGTATGATGGGTCCCCTTTCACAAGCATCACGGTATATAGGCCCACAAAATTTTTACCAGGTTAAAGACATTCGGAGACCAGAAAGGCGCCATAGTGACCCTTGGGGTAGGCAAGACCAACAGCAACTGGATAGGCCGTTTAACAGGGGTAAAGGGGATCGCCAGAGATTTTATAGTGATTCACACCACTTGAAAAGAGAGCGACATGAAAAGGAATGGGAGCCAGAATCTGAAAGGCATAGACGCAGAGACAGAACCCAAGACAAGGACAGAGACAGAAAAAGCAGGGAGGAAGGGCATAAAGATAAAGAGAAGGCTCGGCCATCACACGGTGATCGAGGCGTAGACGGGAAAGCAAGCCGAGATGGCAGGAGTGTAGACAAGAAACCAGATAAACCTAAAAGTGAGGACCACGAGAAGGACAAAGAGCGAGAGAAAAGTAAACATAGAGACGGAGAAAAGGACAGAGATAGGCACCACAAAGATAGGGACCACACCGACAGAGCGAAAAGCAAAAGGTAAAGTTTGCAGGCTGCTTCAAGATTGCATTTAAACAACTGTTAAATGTTGTATCTTACAGACTTTACGATTGCCTGCTAGGATTGTGCCATCTTTTAAATTTTTAATCTTGGTGGTTTGCAGAACAATAAATTCTGTGTGTTGGTGCAGAGCGCTCTGTGCCAGTGCTCATCATCCCTTCTTCACACCACTGTCCCTAGTTATAGGAATTTAATATTTTTAAAAGTTTTACATTGCTGTATATTCAAAGATTTGTTTTATTAATATGCAATAAAGGCTTAGAAATTTTAGTTTTATTTCTTAATTGGTAAATATGGTTAACTATGGAATATATTTACTCCCTCTAGTGAATGTCCTTTATATACTGACTAATTTGAGAGTAACGTGTGCTCTGTAAGTTTGTTTTAAATTGCACTGTTTTTACAGAAACTGTAGAGGAGCAACAAAAAGCCAAGCAACTTCATAATCAGATTATATTAATCATTTAGTTGAGCAATTTTTGACCAAGAATCAAAAGCCCAAGGAGTACATTTATTGCTTTAATTTCCACTCATTGAAGGCATTTATTACCATATACTACAGCTTTGTGGTAGGCATTATTTTCCTTTTCCTTTTTGGCTCTTCAGAAACTTGAATACTTCAGCTTGTACATGATCTTGTGTTTTGCTATCCTTTTTACTGTAAAATGTAAATATTTTAAGGGATATTTTGATTCTAAATATGATAAAAGAATTTCTCACCTATTTTGTGTGTGTGATTTGAAATTCGGTAGTAAAACAATTTCTTCTTTAAAGCTTTAATTACCTTCAGACATTTTTATTCTCTTACTCAGCCAAGAACGTAGGCATAGCTATGTCGAGCATTAGATGAGGGAGAAAAACGATTTCTTTATCTTAGGTTATAGGCTGTGGAGATAAGTCATGTAGTTCTGAAGAGGCTAGAATTTAGAACTACAGCTGAAAAACTGCCGTTAAAGCCCACTTTCTAGGTATGTTTCTGAAAAGTGGTGCACCGTCAAAATTTGGTACACTAATCATTGTAAGACCACAGAACTTTGTATATAAGAGAAACGTGAATCTTTTTGTAAAATGTGTAATTAACCCTAACTTGTTTTGGGGGTCACTCTACAATTTCATATTCTAGTTTTGCTTGAAATACAAATCACATGGAGGCTATTGTTAATCCACACTTAAGTTTATTTACACTCTAAAGGACATACTGTTTTGATTGCTGTAATTTAAAGCAATAGCTACCAAATGATACTAACACTTGAGACCAAAAAGAGAAAAACCAGTGTTTTTACTTACCTATATTAATGAAGAAAAATATGAATGACTTCACGAAATTAAGGTAAAGTTTGTTTTCCTAAAATTAGAGTTAAAAATAGGTTTTGAAACTGAATCAGCCTTGCTTTTCTCACTGGAGAGAAGAGGAGCAGAAATTCAAAACCACACATTTTGTCTAGTTTGCAACAACTCTATACCCTTTTTTTGTCATTCTTCTCCTCTGAAATTTATCATCATGAAAGTTCTGAAACAGAGGACTTGTATTAAAATAAAGTTTGTTTAATTTTGGTCTACTTTTCATTTGCAGATTGTTAGAAAACAAGTTAGTCTGCAAACGGACAAAACCTAAGGTCAATCATCTCTTACACCATTATGAAGAAATTGTTGTCAATGTTTTACCAAAACAACCCCACCTCAAATCCAAAAAATTAGCTTTGATTTCAGATGTGTGTGTTGTGAGTCTGCTTTCACTGATGTCTCTGGTTGGGGGTTGATCAGACCCCGGAGTTCTTTTGCAGGGTACAAGAGGAATGGCTTCACAAGCGGAAGAAAGCCTCCACGTCAGTTTTCGATGACCTCTGAGGCAGCTGTTTCTTATACATATTGTTGTGATGCTTACTTTAAAATTCTTCCTTCACGTCTCCTTGGATCTTGATACATCCCATGTAGATCGCTATTAGTGATGACTGGCTCCTGGATTACAGGGCCAGTGAATGTTAGAACCAGGTCTCCTAACCCCGCCCGTTGATAATGTTGTGGGGAGCAGCTTTGGGCATATCGACTGCTTGAGGTTCTAACTCGTGAGGACAGAAAGGGAAAATGAGAGAAGTTTTCAGTGAATAGTAGACCCAAAGGCATTCTCAGTCTTTAAGTCTCACCTACAACCAGCTTTACACAAGCTAGTCAGTTATATGAAGTTCATCTTTCAGTTTCTCCTGTTTTAAGGAAAACTTGCTCTAAAAACAGTTCAATGCTTTTTGAAATTTAGAACCATCTTAAGATAGTTTATACATTCCTCTGCTGAGTAAAGTGTAGGCGGTATCTCTGCCTAGGAAGTTCACTCCTTGTAATCCTGTGGCAGTAAGAAAGTCCGGGACCCTCTGTGTGTTAGACCTTGTGCAGAGCGCTTTATAGAAACCTTGGTCGGCCTGAAAGGCGGAGACTTATCTTAGGGCTGAGGTAACTGGTACTTAGAAAAGTTGAAAAACTTGCCCAAGGTTAGACTGCTGTTGTCAGAGCTGGAACTGGCTCAGTTCTGCTTTTCTCCACAGTCCTTGTGCATGGCAGTTGTGGGATCTCTCAGTCTGAGGACTGAGAACCGGGTAGAGGACAAAGCCTGGTCATTGTGGGTACCTTCCACAGCCCTTTCTCTCCCAGTGCCGCCGGCCTGTCTGAACCCTTCCTGAGCAGCCCGACTCCTCAGAGTGAGCAGGAAGACACAGCCCGCCCCCTGTGGGTTCCTGTGCAGGTCTGCAAGCTCATTTCAAATCCTCGCTCTCCAGTCCTCTTTTATTAGTTTTCTGTTGCTGCTGTGACAAATTATTACAACCTTAGTGGCTTAAAACCACACAAATTTATCTTACACTTGTATAGATTGGAAGTCTGATGTGGATCTCAGTGAGTTGAGATTAGGGTGTCAGAAGGCTGCATTCCTTCTGGAAGCTCTAGGGGACGACGCATCTCCTTGCCTTTTCCAGCTCCAGAGGCCCCCCACTTTCTTTTCCGTCTTCAAAGCCAGCATGGGGCAGAGTCTTTCTCATGGTGCTGTCTCTGACCCTCCTTTCTGACTCCCTCTCTACTTTTACGGACCCTTGTGATGACATTGGGTCCACCTAGATAATCCAGGATAATCTTCCTATTTTAAGGTCCACTGATTGTCAACCTCAATTCTATCTGTGACCTTAATTCCCCTTTGCTGTGAAATCTCACATGTTTCCAGGTTCCAGGGATTGGAATGTGGACAACTTTGGGGCCATTATTCTATTTAGCACAGCTCTTGACTTGCTAATTGTAGCTTAGTTGTGAGTGAACTAATGAATCTTAAGTGTTTGGAGTTACAAAATATCTAAGGCCATAGTAAATACGTTTAAAAGTTAAGAAAAATAATACCAACAATAGGGAAGAGAATGGAATGACAACTTAAACTGCGTGCATGTTAACGTGTGTATATGCGTTTGGATTAACATATAAACCTACTTAAGTGGTAAATTTATGATCAGCTGTTCTTAGTTTTTAATAGTAGCTGTATTTTTAAAGAAGAATATGAATCAAGTTTAAAAGCGTTATGAGAGCTTGCAAATGAATGAGATCTTATTAAAACAAATAGTTTATTTAATTTCCACATTCGAATATACCAGTTGCGCTATTCCCATCTTTTCAGATCCCTCTAAAACTGATCAAGTGACCACTCACTGGTGACAGAAAGGGCAGTAGACATACTCAGCACTTGACTTTTGTCTCCCAAAGCAAATCACGAATAAAATTGGTTGCTGCTTTTAAAAAGATGCCAAACACTCTTGATTCTTTGATTCCTGTTTCATAAATAATTTCAGTAATTCATGTATAGAGCAAGAGGGTACATGAATGGGTCAGTTGAAAAACATAATAGCGAGAAGGGTCTTGAAAACATGAGTGCACTGCTTTTCATCTTACAGATGCAGAACCGAGTCATTGGGGAGAACTCAACATGTGTAAAGGAAAGGCCGTGAATCCACTATACCTCCCAGGATCCCCAAATACCTTTGCTGCTTCTATGACATAATTGAGTGTGTGTGTGTGTACATATACACACACAGACATATATATATATATATATATATATATATCTGCCCAAGCTGTCTTTTAAAAACATTCCTTATGTTAAAGAGAATACTTTCCCTCCCAAACTAATGGTTTTTTGCAGGAACTAACTCTTAAAAGGAGTCTTTAAGAAGGTGAATACTACTGCCATCCCCTGGCTTAGGGATTTCACCTTACTTTAAAAAATGTTCTCCTGTTTACATTCAACGCTTCATTTTAGAAGCATTGTAACATTTATAGTAAAATTATCTTAAAGGTCTTCCAGGATCCGTTATTTTTATTTGTGGTGGAAAAGTGTATCACACGAGAGATCTTCAACACCATCAGTAGGATAGCAAAAATGAAAAATGTGGATAAGTCACCACATGAAATTTTGGATTTTAGGGTAAAAAAAAATGTTTTCACCAAATCCTGTTGACTTAGAAGAGAATCTCTCGGTAGCGGTTTTCAGTTTTTCTGCCTATTCTGCAGACGTTTGCTAGGTTCTTGGAATTCAGTGGTGAGGCACCGGCAGCCTCCAGCCTCGTGGAGCTCGCAGTGTGGTAGCCGAGTGCCACATCTCAGGGCGAACTGCAGCTGGGAGCAGCAGCGTTTTAAAGCAACAGTTGTCAAACGTTGTTTTCAGGACCTGTTTACACACTGAATTATTGAGAACGCTAAAGAGCTTTTCTTTTTGTGGATTTTATCGTTATTTAGCATATTAGAAATTAAACTGTTACAAATTTTAAAAATATTTGTTAATTTGTTCAACGATAACCCCATTGTCTTACTACAACATTTTTATGAAGAATAACTTCCAAACTAAATCAGTTTAGTAAGAAGAGTCATTTGTTTTCATTTTCGTGTATCTCCAACATCTAACTTAAGACAGCTAGATTCTCTTATCTGCTTCTGCAATGTTTTGCGTTATGTCATTTTGTTTGAAATATATGGAGAAAATTTGGCTTCACCGCGTTTGGGAAAGGAAGTACTCTGTGGATCCCCTGAGAAGATCGAGGGGCCCTAGGGTGTCCTTGGACTATACTTTGGGAAGCGCTGCTTTGAGGAAAAGCCCACTGTCTTGTGAGAGAACCTGTGGCCCAGTGTGATGGGGGTGTGGTTCAAAGTTTCCGTAAGCTTTTGTAACCTTCCATTGAACTGCTTTCTTTCCTTGATACGTAAAATGTGTATCTTTAAAAGTTAGATTTGGGGGGCTGGCCAGGTGGTGGCCTGGGATTCACGTGTTCAGATCCTGGGCACAGACCTACACACTGCTCATCACGTCATGCTGTGGCGGTGTCCCACATACAAAAGAAAATAGAGGAGGATTGCCACAGATGTTAGCTCAGGGACAGTCTGCCTCACTACCTCCCCTCACCCCCCAAAAAACCCCCTTTGAATCAATGTATAGACATTTTGCAATTCTACATTATATTATATTTTGCTGACGCACTTTCTAATGTTCGTATGGGGCAATTTGTGTCTTAGTGGATGGTGCCAAAGTTCTTAACGTTGGTTCCAGCACCTTCCAAGAATGTCTAGTTTTCTGATTGCAATGGAGTGGCAAAATAACAAGGCAAAAAGGGAAAGAAGAAATCAGTAAAGTTTTTCGAATGATAAATTGCTTACTTAGTTTCTTTTTATAGACTGGAACCTGCACAGGCAAATTTTGCTTTTTAATAGCATTGAGAAGCTATCTATGCATCAGTCTTCTTCCTAAAGATTTTTCTCCATTTAATAATTATGTATTTTTCCCTTCAAGCTTTACATGCTGCTTATACCAAGATTTTCTTTCTCCACATCGTCCTATTCTACCTATTAGTGCTTTGTGTCAGTTATGTGTTGTCAGTTGCTTTTTTGGTGCCAAAGTTGTCATCAATATCAAACTCTGAAAATGCTGACAGCAGCGATAACTGACTCCCAGTCTGCAGTGCTGGGGGTGAGAATGCTGTTCACAATTGTGTCGGTAACTGGTGTTTGGGCAACGTGCACTTTCTCAAGTTATACTTTTAATGGTACAGATATTATCAGGACAATAATTTTTAATAGCATTATTCAGAACCTGTTTTATGCCCAATTTTGAGGCCTGTAGACTTGAAAAGTTAAACATGAATGAAGTTTCATTTTTAAGTTTGATCAGTTGTATAAGTACATGGTAATTTTACAAGGTTTATAAACAGAATGCAACAGTGTCTGCACTGCTGTGCTCTCCAGAAGTAACCACTTTGAATTCTTTTAGACATTTCTTAGGATATTTGCCTTCATACTTGTAAGTGGCACATATAGCTATTTTTTCTGTTACAGAGATATCAGTTGATAACTTGCTGTGGAAGATAAGGATTTAACTCTCACCAACCAACTCTCCTTCCCCCCACCTTCCACCTTCCCACAGTCAATATAAAAATTTTTGGTTTAAGTCAATATTCAGATTTCACATTATTGTAATCATATAGCTATTCATAGCTGAGCCATACTATAGACTATGGTTATATTTCCTTATATAATTTTTATTTTTCCTTCAGTTAATAAGTTGCATTTTTATTTTCTGATTTTTCTTTGTATGTAATGCTGATTCATTCCCACCTAAATTTTATTTGAAAACAATTCACAAATGAATAAACACTAAATGAACTAATGGAGTGAAAACTTAGGAATTAACATATTTACAGATAAATTGAATATAGGGAAAATGACCAGAATCTTTTCTTTAGCTATATTTTGTAAGCTTATATAAAAGATGATAGCATTTAGACTATCTCAGGTAATAGTAAACAATTTCCAGTAAACAATGTGCCAAAGAAATAACTGCCAAAATAACTACATTTACATGTATATTTTATAGATTATAATTGCCAGTAGTAGTTCGTGTAACCTAATTTTGTTCATCTCCATTATAAACATTGTATCCTTCTGACTTAATTAACTCAATTTTTTTTGAATCCTGAAAAAATACATCTTTAATTTTGCCAACAAAATCTCTCTTGAAAATCTCTTGAGTAACAGTATTTACCTTTCGACCATATTCAAAGCCACCTAGATAACTAATACCATCATAGTTTAGAGCAACAAATTTTTTGTGTGGATCGATATCCTCGGAGAGAATTAGATTGTCATCTAGGTAGGCCTTAATAAGAGTCTGATTTTGAGATACAATTACATGGTGCCATTTATTACAACAGAATGTGCCATTGCTATAAATCACAGGTACAGAGATGCTTTCTCCTAAGTTAACTGCAATTTTTAAGGACTGATTATGGAGACCAATTGCCAGAAAATCATTTTCTTCATTTTGAGCCTTCCCTATCCATACAATTAAGCCTTCTGTTTCAGTAGTACTAAAATTTAAGGATACAGTAGTGAAGTGATGGTTTCTCATTCTGTAATCCGGATCAATGTATTTAATGTAAGAATTACCCATAAATTTTGCAGTTGAAAATGAAATTTTGTTTTCACAATACCTTCCCTCCCAACCTAAAGTACACAAACAACGGTAAGAAGAAGACTGGTCGGGTACACACAGAGACTGGTGGAGACAAAGATTATTCAAACAGTACGCAGACTGTTCACATGTATTTCCAGCCCAAGGTGGCGAACATTGGCAAGAAAAAGTCGTGCCGTTTACTACACATTCACCCCTATTTCTGCACACGTTGTACCCACAGGCTGTCCCATCACAGTCACCTACATTTGAACCACCTTTTGCTCCTAATTCAGTTAACTGTAGTTCTTGATTATTTATAATTACTTCTCGGATACAACCTTGAAAACCTACAGGTTCATTTGCTATTGCCATGGGATTTACAAGATTTAAGGATGACACTCCTCCTATATAGAAGTCAGTATTTGTGTCCAGGGAGTTCATTTCAGCCTTGGCTTTTTCTGTTACAGTTTTCCCATCCAGATCCAAGTAGCCTTCTGCACCAACTCTTCCTGCTTTAATTACATGCCAAGTACTTCCATTCATATTTACTTTTTGGAGAGTTTCTAGAATGATCGTTCTGTCACCAAGGTTGTAGCGAAGTTGAACAGAACCATTTACTAAAGAGATACATAAAAAATCACCTGTTAAGAAAGAAAACAACTAGTTTAATTAGGAACAGTAAAATGTTACTCCATTAACTACTCTTGCCCTCTCTGGCTGCTTGAATAAGTTTTGGTTTTGGAAAAGAAAGTAACAAAATCTTGATCACAAGTATGTTGGAGACTTTCGTTTCCATTTATAGGTAGAAGTATGCGGGTATACATTCATACACATATCCTCTATTCTTTTGTTCAGGATTTGGCCACATAAGTAGTCCCTAGTTGTAAATATTTCGCACTGAATGAATGTACTGTGGTACCAAGTTACAGTGAGGTTTTGCTTTGATGATTTTAGTTACGGGTGAAAGTGTAAAAATGAGTAAGTTGGATGTTTTACTGCAAGCCACTGATTCTGTTTTTGGCATAAATTGGGGAGGCAGGTAAAAGAAATAAGAGCAGTTGATAGTGGTGCTATGAAAACCCTTTCTTATATTTTATGCTCTCCCAAGTTTCAGCCCTGACCTTGGCATCCAGTTCTGTCTACAAGTACACAAGTACAAATCCCCAGTTGAGATCTCTGCTCTGGTGTTTTAAAGGCACCTCAAGCTCTGGAGCTCATGTCTCCGTTTGTTAACCTCCTCCCGTACGCCTGGCTTCTTCCAGTCTACCTAAACTCAGTGAGTTGAGTGACTCATCCAGTTTTTCAAACCAAAAATTTAGGTGTGATCCTTGATACCATCCTTTCTTTGCTACACACATAACTTATCACAAGATAGTCGATAATCACATGACTTATTAGCATCTTGTTCATTGTAAACATCTCGATTCTGTCTGCTTCGCTCCTGCCACCTTAGTTAAATTTACTGTCATCTCTGGCTTGATCTATTGCTAGAGGCTCCGGACTCTCCTTCCTTTCTGATTAATTTTCTAATTTACGCTGAAGTGAAAGTGATCTTTTCAAATGAAAGTCTGATCATTATGCTACCCTTTAATGGCACTCACTGTTGGGATAAGAACCTACAATCTTTTACATAGCCATCAGGCTCTGTGGGTTCTGGGCCCCTCTCCAGCTTGACCTGGAGTGTATTGCCCCATTCCTCCTCTTTATTCCAGCAACACTGACCTTGTCAGGCTTTCATCACCTTTGTGCATGTTTTCTTTTTGCGATGCTCCTCCACCTCATCTAGGTAACTGCTACCTACCTTTCAGGTCCCAGATCAAACGCCTCTTCCTCAGTGAAGTCTTCCTTGATTCCCCAGAGTGGGCTAGGTTCTTCCTATTAGTGACTAATAGCAATATGTTTCTCTCCTTCACAATATTTATCTCACTTTATAATTGTACAGGCATGTGTGAACAAATCTGACCTGGCATGTGTATGAAGTTGCAGCGAGGCATCCAGAGGAAAAGTAAATGCAACTCCACATGCCTGGGAAAAGAAGGGAGCCCTTCGAGACCATAGCCAAGTGGTCTACGCAACAAACCATGCAGAAAGCTTCCTCAAGACAGCATTTCCCTTCCCCCTAGCACTTCACAACCAGTAAAACATTCTTTCCTTTCCTTTCCCAGGGAAGTTTCTTGGCACATACTCCTATTCTCTTCCCCCTTCCTCAATGCCGCGCTGTCTCACCTCCCTCCTGCAAACAGCGTCCTTCCTTTCTGCTCCCCCTGCTGGTCCGCACAGACCGTGCAGGTCGGTGGGGAGACCTGGCAGCTAGGGTCGTCCTCCTAACATTTCCACCTGAGAAAAGTGTACGAGCCCATGCAAAGTATGATTCTCTGGTTTAATCATTTTCGTCAGAGAGAATTTCTAGTCAATATAATCTCTGTTATTACATCTGTCATTATCTGATTAGTAGCTGACTCATCCACCAGCTCAGAAGCTTCATGAGAACAGGGTGTGTGTGTGATTTGGCTGATAGTTTATCCCCAGCACCTGGCACAGCACTGAGCACATAATTAGATGCTCAATAAATAATTGGTGAATTAAGAATACCTTTACATGAAGGTGGGGTGGATGATTTGGAGTATTTTTCAAATACTAGTTTTCGGCTGAAAGCAAAAAATAAAACATCTTTTTCACATAATAATATGTAAATTGTTTTTCAAAAGCTTCCTAACAAATGGAAAAAACTCAAGTTTATTTTCTAACATCAACAGCATTTTAAGTCTAAGGAAAGAGAAGCAGCATTATACACTTAGGTTATATAAGAAAAAATTGAATACAAATTGAATCATTTAAATTTTTTATACCACAAGAAACTAGAACAATGAAACATAATTGATATTAAGTTTTAAAAATTTATAGCATTCTGAGTATACTTTGTGGCCTGCCAGTGGCTAAAACCAATTCTCTTTCTCAGGATTATGGAAGGAGTTTTTCTTGCTACTTGTGTTGTAGAGTGTCCTATAGTAAACAATCTTACAGTGAAGAGCTACACTGGAATAAAAAGAATCTAAAAACTGATTCGGAAGGCTGAAGCTGGGATCTGCGACATCGCTGGTCAAGTTGCCAACCAGCAGAAAGAGCAAGGAGAGTAGCTGCTGCCAAGGAAGGCTTATTGTAACATGGCTTTGCTGCTGTGTTCTTGTCTTATGAAGAGTTGGCAAAAAAAAAAAAAAAAAGGGGGGGGGTTTCTCTCCTTCTGTGGCCTTGGAAGCTAAAATTGCTCTTGTAGCTGAATTAGCAACTTTTTGTCATGCGGGCCTTTTAGTTGACTAGAATATGGTGCTGTAGTCACGGGTCATGAGTTCAGATTGACATTAAAGTAAATGTTAAAAGTCCACCGCTAGTGGACAGTCCTTACCAGGAACAGCTCGTAAATGATTGAAAGATCATGAATGAATTCACTTCGGCTACTACCGTGCCTGGGCCGGGCCCTCCGTCCGTGCTGCCCTTGCCCACACCCATCCCCTGCCTTCCCCAGTGCACATCACAGGTCAAAGAGACCTGTAGGACCTAACATTTGGGAAGAGATACAGGTGCAGCCTATTAGGGAAGTTTTATATTTTTCTCTAGAGAAGGAAAGCAAAGGTAATATTAACTAATTTTATTTGTCTTTTATTGTTTGAATTGCTTTAACTTTATGTTGTGGATGACTAGGCTTTTTAAATACACATTTGTCTGGGAGGATTGTAACTATATCAAGATGAATTCAGGCTATCTGTGATTAATTTATGCTTAACATAATATTGGTATTTTTTATGTGTCCAAAAACTCATGTTAAGGTATTAAATACATAGCAGAAACAGATAAGCAGGTGCCAAGGACTTCTCTCTTTAAAATCTCTTTCCAAAGTCAGAGATCTAAAGTGAACTAGGATAATTTTCAAGTTATTTTAAGTTTACACTATTTGAGATGATTCAAATTATTAACCTCTAAGGAGACACAGAAACCTTGTTAATTGAGAATTTGGTTTTCCACATATGAAAACCTAATTGGCTGCTGAAAATCTAAATTTGCGGTTTTTGACATTGTGCATTAAGTGTGTGGGTGTTTTTAACTGACAGCTCCTCTTACTAGAGGATGAGCTGGAATCTGTCAGAGGTGGCTCCTCAGAAAGGTACAAAGTACAGGACAGCCACCTGCATTCTATGCAACCTTGAATAGATGAAGCCTACTTCATCACTTGATTACACCACCTGATTGCTAATAAGCTTATGCCTTTCATCTGATGATTACCTTTAGGTCAATCTAAGGCTGAGAATGTGAAGTTTAGGTCTGTACTATTTTAAAGTTTTCATGATTTCCTTACGTAAGTGTCAGACACAGCACCAATCATTACATGAAACTAGTAAATCTGTTTTCAGCTCTCTTTGTAAATAGTATCTAATGGCAGAAAAAAAGGAAAATCTTGACTGTCACCACCTGAAATACAATGCCACTTAATAACAGGTGTAACAACATGTGCTCTTACCCCTCTGTGTGTGTTGGTGTGTATGAGCTTTTGATTCTCTATACATAAACACAAATATATATCCACTGTACTGATTATAAAACTATGGTACAACATTCTTGGCCAGTGACAGAATGGCCTGAATATCCCTTGATTTTCTGCCATTATCATACAAAGGTTAACGTCGGGTTTTTTAGGAGTAAAATAACTGAAACTGACTTTTAATGTCTCTTGATTTATAAACAGAAATTTTCTGTTTGCATGTGATTTTCCCATTTGGCATTTTCACAGGGAGATTTAAATTAATCATGAATTTAAAACCAAATATGAAATCTCAGGGGAACAAATATCTTCGAAGGTATATTTTGTAGGTCAATCGTGTTATCTTTTTTCTTTGAAATTATCATCTTTTCTCCTTGAAATTATTTTGAAGGTATTTCGCCAGTGCATTGAGATGGAAACACTTTGGTCTGATTATCTGATCTTCTCATCATTTAGCAGCACAGTAAGATACCCTTAAAAAAACTACTTAGATTAGATTTGAAAATGAGGGCACCATTTTTGTTGACTATGAGAAACAAAATAAACAGATTTAATTATTTCTCAATACCAAAATTTCATTTTCTGAGAAACAAGATAAAAGAAAAGCTTAAATGTAAAATTTTAAAAATATTTTGAAGTAGAAATGTATCTATGCAAATGCCTTTGTCAAAGTTCTGGAGGCAGATATGAAAATGAAAATCAAGAATAAAGTAATAAAAACACAAAGATCAATTTTTCAAATTGGAGCATACTACTTGGATATTTTATTGCATATTGTTTTATGATAATTATGCAACTTTAATAGTTAAAAATGATTTTTATAAACTTATTTTGGAATGCAGATCCTAGGTTTACTATTGAGATGACAGAACAATTTAAAATATTTTGGAGCTAGAAGTGTGAATGAATTTTCTAGAAATATATCAGCCATGCCTTCCTTTCCTTTATCTTTTATATTCAGATTTTGTCCCTTTTGACATCAGACTATCATGCATGGCTTCAATTTCTTTTTTTGATGGGGTTGTTCTAAAGTTGAGCATACACTATGTTTGGATTTTGTTAACTTTAATTCTAACAAAGCTCTTGCTATTTTATTAACATATTTAGGGAGTCAATTCATAAACATACTTGCAGTGACGATACAGCATAAAAGTTCAAGTGTTCACATATTTTATTGGCTAGGTAGCTTAAAATTAAAATAGTCCGTTGTGCATTACTTAATAGGCTATTAGGAATTCATTAAGACTTTTTTTTTCCTGCAAACAAAGATCCTACCAACTTTACCTGATTGTGCTTTTAAGTTTTGTGCCACATAAAATAGGATGCCATCTGCAGAAAGAGGCCGGAACTGCAATTGAATATGCGTCCTTTTTCGAATGCGAAAGGAAGAAAAAGACATCCAGGATAATTCATGGCTTCTGAAAGACGGGTCACTTACAGATAAGGCTAAAAACAAAACAAAACCCAAGTTTCAAAAACAGGATTACTCAGAAATGCAGTAAACACATCATTTTGTCCTTTAAGAACTTACCTTATCTTCCAAGAGTTACTCCTAGCTGAACACACTGTACCTTGGTAACTAACTGTTCTAATTGCACTAACTGTAGGCTTTTGGTAACGGGGCCAAGTACTGAAAAGCTTTCTGTCACTCCTGCTGACTCTGCTCCTTGTGGCTGGTACTGTGGCTCTGCACTGCATTGTAGAGAGGTGTCAGATGCAGAGATTCTGAGAATGTCTTCTTATCTCAGGAATGTGAGGTTCTTGGGCACATCTTACCTTAATAATGCTTTCAAAAAGATGATTCAAATAGTGCAAGAAAGAAGACCTCACTATATGACTTATTCTTCATTAAGTGTGTGGGTGCATTTCTGATTAAAATGTAGAGTGTAATCAAGTCAAGATACATTTTAAGTGGCTGTAAAAATGGAAATAAGTGTCAGTTTACTTGACAATAATTTAATCCACATCTCTTCAGAAAGTGCTGACTCTCGGGGTTTGCTTCATGTGAAGCATGAGAACATTCATTTCAGTATGAGCTGAAGTAGAAACATTATATAGGTTAACAGTCCCCCAGATATCACTTGTTGCTTCTGTGGATAACTGACCAGATGGGAATTCTGAGAGGGGGAAGAAAGTTCTGAACATCTGGCAGTTTTTCTCTCATTACGGAATCTGTATGAAGTTTGCCTTTCTCTGTTCTGACATGACAGTGCCTCTTAGAGTGTGTGCTGCTTCACCGCATGTCTTGAGCCACGAAGCTGGTTGTTTCACTTTTTCTCCTTCTGGACCAGGCCTGTACTAACTGTTGTCTTTCATTTTTAGATTGACAGGAAACTGGTAGGTGTTTGTCCAGGAACGTTGGCATTTGCTGATTTTTAAACAACTACATGATTCATTTGGACTTACTGCAATTCAGAATGGTAGAGGTGGGAATCACCCGGTGTGGTTGTTAAGAACGCAAAGTCCTATACCTCGCCCTAGAGGGTCTGATTCATTAAAGCTGAGGTAGGGTCTAGGAACTATATTTTTAATAAACACCCAGGTGTTTCTGACATAGGTGTTATTTGGACTGTATTTTCATAAACATTGAATTACAGTTTATTTTAAGAATACAAGGATGGGGGCTGGCCTGGTGTGTGGTTGAGTTTGCATGCTCTGCTTCAGTGGCCAGGGGTTTGCCAGTTTGGATCGTGGGTGCAGACCTGCACAGCACTCATCAAGCCATGCTGGGGTGGTGTCCCACATGGAGGAACTAGAGGCACCTACAACTGAGATATACAGCTATGTGCTGGGGCTTTGGGGAGAAAAAAAAAGAGGAAGATTGGCAACAGATGTTATCTCAGGGCCAATCTTCCTCACCAAGAAAAAAAAATACAAGGAAGGTTAAAAAAGTAGGTGTCCTTTTGAAATTGTTTTTGTAAGTATTACTAAAGTAGTACATGTTCATTATAAGACATTTAAACAGTATAGAAGAGTCTACATTAAAAAAATGAAATCCCATTGTTCTTTCTCCTCTCTTCATTCTCAGGAACCACTGTTAACAGTTTATTGAATATGTAGGCAGACTTTATTTTTCTGTAAACACACAATTAATGTGTGTATATCCAGTACCTGATTTATTTCACATAAATGAAATTATATATAAACTATGCATAATATACTTCCTTTTTTCACTCAATAATTTATGAAACTCTGATGTTAACATATTTTGCCTATTGCTTCTTTTAAATACTTGCATGGTATTTTTTAAAGTAGACTTGATTTTTTTAGAGAAGTTTTAGGTTCACAGCAAAACAGAGCAGAAAGTACAGAGTTTCCACATACTCCCCTTTTCCCCTCTCCCCAGCCTCCCTCACTATCAACATCCTGCACCGGAGTTGTACATTTGTTACAATTGATGATGAACCTGTGCTGACAGATGATTATCATCTGAAGTCCGTGGTTACATTAGGGTTCATGCTTGGTGTATATTGTGTGGATTTTTGAGAAATGTGTAATGACATGTATCTACCATTATAGTATCATACAGAATAGTTTTACTGTTGCAAATATCCTCTGTGCTTCATCTCTTCAGCCCTCCCACCCCCATCCCCAACCCCTGACAACCACCAAGATTTTTACTGTCTTCATAGTTCTGCCTTTTCTAGCAGGTCACAGACTTAGAGTCCCACAGCTTGCAGCCTTTTCAGATTGACTTTTCTCCATTAGTAATATGCATTTAAGGTTCCTTCATGTCTTCATGGCTTGATAGCTCATTTGTTTTCAGGGCTGAATAATACATAATATATAATATTCCATCATATACCACAGCTTATTTATCCATTCACTTACTAAAGGGCACCTTGGTTGCTTCTAAGTCCTATCAATCCGAACATGTTAGAAATGTTACTGCTGAAAGTTATTCCTCCCCCAGCCTTCCTCAGATTAGTAAATGCACCCACCATCCATTCAGGACTCCATACAGAAAACTGGTCGTAATCTTGATTGCACTCTCTCCAACACTTCCTCTCCGTTTTCTAGCCTAATGTATCAGCAGATCGTGTAGATTCTACCTGCATGATGTGCTTACATCTGCTCACATCTTTCCATTTCCATTGCCACCTTCCAGGTTGAGGCTGCTACCGTCTCTTGGTTAGATCATTGCAATACATTCCTGATCAATCTTTTACTTCATCTCTTATCCCCTTCTAATTCATTTCATATAGCTGCCAGAGGAATTTTTGTTAGACTAAAACGCAGATTCTTTACCGTGGCCTCTGAAGCTTTGCGTGATTTGGTTTCCTCTTTAATCCCCAACATCATCCCATCTGCAGGTCCTCCATGTACTATTGTGCAGATGGTGCACTGCACAACTCCATGGGATGCCTTTCATATTTCAGTCTATATGACTAGTGCTCCCTAGAGATGTTCAATGAACAACCTGCATGGAAAAGTGGTGGCCCTGACTGTCCACTTTCCTCTTTGTTCATTAAGTTCCAGATATATTGGCCTCCTTTTACTCCTGGAGATGCTATAGTTTATCTTAGATTAATTATATCACAATTTATTAAATCACTCCCTTATTGATGGGCACTTGCATTGCTTAAAATTATTTTGTCATTACTAATACTGCTGCACTGAACATGCTTGATTATACCTCCCCATAAACATGTGAGAAAATTTCTCATGTGTAAATGTGTGAGAAATGGAATCTCTATATCATAGTGTATGTGCATTTTTGGAATTAATAGATGTCACCAAAGTACCCTCCAAAGGTCGTCTGTACCAATTGATGCTCCAGCCTGCAGTGGATGGCAGAGTATGTTCATCTGTGTCCTCACCCACACTTGAAATTGTTAAAATTTTTAATTTTAGGCAATCACAGAGGGGTAAACTTTTAATTTGAATTTTACTGATTACAAGAGAAATTGAGCTGCTTGTGTTAATATTGGCCATTTGAGTTTTATGTGACTCTTCCGTTCATGTCTGTTGCATGTTTTTCTATTGGATTTCAAGTTTTTAAAAATGTATACTGGCTACTAATCCTTTCTTGCTATCTATTTTGCAAACATATTCTCTTACCTGTCATTTTTCTTTCGAGTGTGTTTACGGTATGTTTTGTTAATCAAAAAATTTAATTTTTTGTTCACCAAACTTCTTGGTGTTTTAAATTATGCTTTTTACTTGTTATGTCTTGTTTTAGAAAGCCTTACTCAGCCCATGGTTATAGATATAGTCTCCTTTATTTTTCGTATTGTAGAATTTTGTATTTCTTATATATAGGCCTTTAATTCATGAGGATCTTATTACTGTGAATGGGGTAGGGATAAAGCTTTATTTTATAAGAAGATTGCTAATTTTTAAAAATTAATAGTTTGGCCTTTTTGTCTATTATTGTTATTAGGTCTTCATTTGTTTGCATCATCTTCAAATTAACACCCTACATAACCTTTTCTCTACCCTCTCCCTTTTGAGAAAGAGTTTGTGAGAAATGTTGATCCAAATAAAGAAGGTAGATAGTAAGCACCTATCAGACTAGGTTTTTGTGGTGGTACCTATCTGGCTTTATCACTTTACCTTGGCTGGATTGAACATCTGGGAGGGGTCTCAGGTATGAAAGAAATAAGTCAAGAGCAGCATGATCAGAGGACCTTCTGTTTCCAACCAGGAAGGACCTGGGCTTGTGTCTCAGATGGAGTTTTCTGCGGAAACCTCCAAGAACCGAGAATTCTCTGTGCACATGTGAGCTCATTGGAAAACAGCTGACTTCCTAGCCAGTGCTTTTCCAAAGAAGTGATGTGTAGGAAACAATGTGTAAAGGTGAGTAAACTAAAAACCAAAAGAAATGGATTTTGTTAGTAGCTCTGACATTGCATATTTTGAAAAGATACTCAATACATGCTTCTTTCTTTCTTTATATAATGGGAAAGGCTTGCTTCAGCTCTAATAGCTTATTATTAGATTAAGTATTCAGTCATAAGTAGAAAGTACTGGGAGAATTAAATTTTCTAATAATGACACATTCAAAATATTGATGTGAGATATTGCTTAAAAAGAGGTATATTTTTTGTTTACCAGGCTTCAGGGATGAGATAGAACAGAAAACATACTTAAGTTCTATGTGATTTAAATGTTTCTTATATGGATTAAAAAAAAGCCAAGGGAAAAATTGAGGTGGCCATACCCGTTGCTTAGTCATTGAGTTATGTCCAATTATTTCTCAAATGCCTACTGACTCTGAAAATGATCAATTTATGGTGAAAATATTCCACATGTATTTTGAAACCACAAATTAGTGCTTCCTAGTTGGTTATGCATCTTCTAGATTTACTAACCATTGACAGCTTTCCCTATCTCACCATAGGCAAAGGTTTGTGCTAACCTTTCACTAGGTTCCCACGAGTAGACTTGAGGAGTTTAGGCTGATTGTCAGAGATATAACAGTAAAACAAATGAAAATTCCTGGTGATTTCATCTTTGTGAGTGGAGATAGTGAGTAAGCAAAATAAACATGGTATGTTAGATGTTGATACATCCTAGAGAGAAAAATTAGGCTGTGTGGCATGTGGGTTAAGGAAGGTGACATTTGAATAAAGACCTCAAGGAGGTGCAGGAATGACCTGTGTGGATTCTTGGGGAGAAAGGGAATAACAAGTACAAGTCCCTGAGGTGGGAGGGTTCTTGCTATGGTCAAGGAACACGCAGAAGGGCATTACGACTGGAGGGGCAATACAGAAGGGGAGAGTTTTAAGTGAGAAGGTCAGAGAGGTTATGGGGACCAGATTGTATTGTCACCAACTGTGAAGGGTCTGAGATTTTACCTACTGGCAAGCTAATAATTAGCCTGCCACATTTTCATGGATGATAGCAGGACACATGAAACTCCTGCGTCAGAGACAAAGGACAGTTTGTTACAGCATTAGCAGTAGCCAGAGTCTCAGACTGTTTGTGTGAGTTCCATGAACCCCAGTTCTCTTGGGAAAATATGAAGAGGACCAGGTGACACCTACACATGCAGCGGGTTGCTTGCAGAGGAAATCTGAGCTTAGAGAAACAAATCTTTTATAATGGGCAGTGAGCATGCCTGCTCTTTGCTTTGAAGGAAGACATCTCTATCTTCCAAGGCTGTAAGCAAACTGGCTTTTTGCTCCAAAGGAAGGCACTATCTCTATCTCCCAAGGATGGGAGATAAACATACTTGAAAAGACAATCCAGAACAAAAGCAGCCAGTGTGTCTGCTCAAAAGTTGTGTAGAAACCTGAAAGACTCATGGAAACTTGTCTGTATACACATGTACAGCTCTGAAGTCCATCACAATGACTCTGGCTTGCAGAGAGTAAGATTGGAAATCACTAGCAAGTTTTCAGCAGAGGAATGTCATGATCTGACTTAAGTTTAACAATATCATTTTAGTTGCTGCGCTGAGAATAGAGCGACAAAAACAAGGGTGAAAACAGGGGTCTCCCTGTTACAAGGATATTACAATAACACTGGTATGAAATGATGGTGGTTTGGATCAGAAGAATAGCAATGAAGGTAGGAAAAAGTGGTTAGATTTTAAATATATTTTGAAGGTAGAGTCAACAAGATTTGCTGAAAGATCACATGTGGGAAGAAAGAAAGAGGAGTCAAGGAAAACTGCAAGGTTTTTATCATGAGAAACTGGAAGGGTGATGTTGCCATTGACTAAAATGAGGAAGGCTGTGGGAGGAGCACGTTTTTGGAGAAGATGTGGAGCTCAAGTTGGACGCATTTGAGATACCTTTTAAACTTTCAAGGGGGTAATTGAGTAGGCTGATGTCTGATCTGGAATTCAGTAGTTAACAGATCAAGCAACAGACATCGGTAAGGGATACAGAAGATTTAAACAACACAATCAACAAGTTTGGTAAAATGGACAGAAAGAACACAGCACTTCCCAATACATGTTCTTGTCCAAAACGTTTGAGACATTTACAAATATTTACTACATACTTGGCCATAATACAAGCCTCAATAAATACTAAGGGCTTGATACTATATACGCATTTACAGATGTATACAGAGCTATGATTCAGAGGAAAAACAAGCTAACATTGCCTGCCCATCAGTAACAGGTAGCACTAGACCTTATCAGGATCGGTTTAATCTGCAACTTTAAGGCTTTGGTTTGTTTGTTTTTTAGTCTACCATACTTGCTGTGTCTGAATGTATTTTTGGGATGTTTAAAAAAATCATTTTGTCCAATGAAAACAGAGGCAGTTAAAAGTGTTGAAAGTGCTTATAAAAACAGGTATATGATGAAAACAAAAAGGAAAACAATATTTAATAACTTACTTTAAAATAATTTTAAATGTATAGAAAAGTTGCCATAATAAAAAGAACTCCCATAGCTCCTTCCCCAATCCTCCAGTTGTTTCTATTTTATTGAATTTTCTTCTCTCTCTGTCACATGCATGCGCCACACACCCCATTTATCATTATTAGTCTTTTCCTGAACCTTTTCATAGCAATCTAAAGATGTGATGCCCCCTCCCTTCTAAACATTCCAGTGTTTATTTCTCCCAAACCAGGATATTCTCTTATATAACCAGCACACAAACCTCCAAATCAGGAAATCAACACGGGTACAACACTACCGTCCAACCCCCAGACCTGACTCAGATCTTATTGACTGTCCCAACAGTGTCTTTTCTGTTCTGATCCAGGAGGCCCTCCAGGAATGTGTGTTGCATTTGGTTGTCATGTCTTTTCAAATTCCTTCAATCTGGAACAGTTTCTCTGTCTTATCTGCTGTCCGTAGTTTTGATAGTTTTAAAGAGGGCTTACATTCTGTAGGATGACCCTCAGCTTAGATCCATCTGATGTTTCTGCGTGACCAGATTCAGACCATGTAATCTCTGCAGAAATGCCACAAAAATGATACTGTGCACATGAAGAGGTACACAATGTAGGCCTATCGCACTGCTGGTAATATTAATTTGATCACCTCGTATTTGTGTTTGAAAGGTTTCTGCACTTTAAATTCTCCCTTTTCCATTTGTAATTAATTTGTATTTTGTGGGAAGATATTCCAAGATCACATCAATATTCTATTCCTCAGCCAACCTCTACCTACCAGCAGCATTAACCTTTGTTGATCACTCCAGCTGGAATCAGTCACCCCAGAGATGGTAGCCACTTGTTGATTCTTTATTTGCGACATTCCTTATATGGTTATTAGTTGGAACTCTACTAATAAATAAATGTAAGGGAGATCTTTCCCCTCTCTTCTTTTCTTCCTCCTTCCCTTCCTTCCTTTATATCAGGAAGGTTTCATTATTTTTATTCAGTGGGTTGTAATCTATTATTGTTATAATTATTTTGTTTCTCAAATTCTTCCTCATTTGGCCAGTTGGAGCCCCTTCCAACTCCTTCCTGCATCCTTTTCTCTTGGGTGAGCTTCCTAGGAAATAAACCTTGAGGTGGAGATTTGCTCTTGGAAACAAAACCTGTGTGAGAGTGAAGGTGGCGGGAGGGAGAAGGTGGCAGCTGATTTCATGGCGATCTCTGAAGCTGGACTGACCCTTCAGAGTTATTTCAAATTGAGGCAAGGTGGCCAGGCCTTTGAGGCACCCCTCTCCCCATTGCCTCCACATCAAACACTCTTTGGATTCAGGCTGTCGCTAGGGTGGAGGAGTAACCTTGGACAAGGCAGTTCCCTTCAGTCCTGGGGAGGGACTCAGCTTTGAGCCACCGGCAAGCAATGTTCCCAACAGCTGAGGGAGGGAGTACTTTCATTCTGTAAGGAGGATGGGGATCAGCATTATGTACCATTACAGCCACTTCAGGAGGATTTAACCTTGGCCGTCAATGGCGCTGTATTTACTTTAAGAGCTGGAAAGTAAACTTCATAATCTACTTATTATAGCACTTAAGTCCAAATGAAAACTTTTGGCACTTTTAGAACCACAAAAATTCCAAAAAGATAACTGTGTATAATAAAGCATAGTCCTAATTAGTTTACGATTCTGTATTCCAGTTGTTAATATAAGGCCTTGCTTGTTTTGTTTTCAAAATACCTTGTTTGAAGTGCTGCACATAGGCTGACATCTCCCGTTTCTCTTACTGGTTTGAGATTCTTGTAACTCAAAGCTGTGTGTTCAAGCATTTTAATGTCCTGTGTTTTTAGAGAGGGAATGGATCTATTTTAATAAAGGTGAAGGTCTATCTTTAAATGATTGTAGTTTTTGAAACAATGCATAGATAGCTGATACTTTTTATTGTTGAATTATGATGATTTTGTACATTAAATTTTTACAGCTTAAATAGAGTACTGAAAGTTCTGATGCCTTTTAGATGTGAGTGGGTCTGCCTGTGGAGACAGGTAGAAGCTACAAATAGGCCTTCAAAGAACTCTAATTCAGGAAGTAATATGTGTCATCACTGAATTAGCTGCAGAATATTTCCTCTGTTGTTCACTTTGAGGTAGAATTTGGGAAACGGCCAGGTTTTCCAGTGACTCATACAAAGTCGTTCTGACAGTCAGTCATCTGTGGGAGACTTTACCAGTCGATGTAAGTTAGTGAAGAAGAGAACACTGACATCCCTCTTTTCGGACACTGATCTGCTGGGCTCTGGCCAGCAGCCTCAGGACTGGTCAGTGTGAGGGCAGTTTCAGGAGGGGCGGTTTTCTGAAAGGAATAATAGCTGATAATTCAGGTGACTTCTAAATTACACAAGCTTTGCTCATGACCCTCACTTTCATGACCTTGTTTATTATATATAGGACCCTCAGAGAAATTACTAATATTTATATTTACCACTGCTTAACAACTGTGGCATTGACTGGTACCAGGCCAGTGCAATCTGGTGAAGAAAAAAGCAGGATGGGCTGGTTAGTGAGGTGGCAACACTGGGATGGCAACAATGCACCATCTGATTAGGGAATCCATAGATTTCTAACACAAGCAATATTTTAGTTTTATAAGAAACTGCCAAGCTGTTCTCTAGAGTGGCTCTACCATTTTACATTCTTGCCAGCCATGTGCAAGAGATCTAGTTTCTCCACTTTCTCATCAGCATTTGGTATCGTCACTAATTTTTTAATTTTAGTTTTTCCAGTAGTGAAATCTCATGGTGCATAAACTCTTTTTAGACTGGTGGATATTCATGACACCTGTTGTTCTCAGCTTTGAGAACTGAGCTGAAACTCTTGGACAACAGAAAAAGCCAAATGTAATATCTCAATGCACAGCGATTAAATAACCTCTGACTTGATATGGGCTAAGATTTTCTAGGAAAAAATTAGGATGTTAGTTAGAAGTCAAATATAGTTTGGCAGGAGTGTCAGCTGGAACACAAACTATATCTTCTGATGGGTTGCATATCTGTTGAGCACATCTGGTGGAATGGTGGAGTGTCTGCCAGAAATCTATTTGTATAAGAGATTGAGAAGTTTCCTAGATTACTTATCTCAAAAAGTCAGGCGGACAAGTTTGCCCAGTAACCAAGTCTCCAAGTTGTCAGGTGGAAGGGCAAGGTGGACTTTGTGGGCTGCGTGGTATTTGCTGGTTGGATCCGTCTGCTAGTTTTATGCCCAGTTGTCTCCCAAGTTATATATACCCAAGTTCAAGTTCAGCACGGGAAAGTGGAAGAGGCTGCAGTTAACAACACTAGAAGAGTCATTTTTATTAAAGATTCTGGAAGGCATTGAGGTTTAAAGAAGTACTGACTCAATAATCTTGAAACCAGCACAATATAAAAAGGAAGAGATGTTTTCACACTTCTGCAAAAAAAGCCACCGTCAAACTCTAGCCCCTTGATGTCTCCAGCAGCGATGAGTGAAGCCCCACAGGAGGGTTTCCGGAGGTGGTGGAAACCACTGGGTTGCAGTTTGAGGTGGCAGGAGTGGGGGAGGTGGTGTGAACAGATTTGCAGGCTTCAGGAGGCAGCACCCTTTGTCACTGCATCATCACCTTCTCATTTTAGGTTTTTGAAAGGGGTTAAGTGCTCTCAAGTAGCAAACACCGCAGAGTAAAATATGAAAATATCTGGATTACGAATATGTTTCAGCAGCTTTTCTTTTTCATTATAATTTTTTTCTTATATGCATACTCTATATCTTGTTCAATTTCAAGCATACTTTAATTTTTAATTCATCAGTTGAGCTGTCTTGAGGTCACATGCTACTAGGCATACATATAATTTTTTTATACCAAGTATAATTTTAAAAGGGAGAAAGGACCACCATTTTTCCCTTTGTCTTGCTGTTCTAGTGGGGTGTGTGTGTGTGTGTGGGGGGGGGGGTGAGTGGGTTACAGACTGGTGCACTAAATGTCCTACTATGGAAGGAGCTTTTCCTTGATCAGTGTTCCTGTGCCACCATCACAACCACTGACCAGGCTCCAGCAGTAGTGGCCTCTCAAATCTGGAGACAAAAATGTTTGTGTTCCCATTTGCAGTGTCCTATCACAGCATTCTCAACTCTCTTTTATAGTTGTTAATGTGCACACCTGTCAGGAGAGTTTCTGTAA
Source organism: Equus przewalskii (assembly GCF_037783145.1). Classification (NCBI taxonomy): domain Eukaryota; kingdom Metazoa; phylum Chordata; class Mammalia; order Perissodactyla; family Equidae; genus Equus; species Equus przewalskii. The sequence continues at coordinate 57,021,418 of NC_091849.1, forward strand.
CATAAATCTAGTAGTTGACATTAGTTTCCAGCGGTATAGTAGACTAGGTAACACAGTTAACTACATCCCCACTGTGAAAACAACTAGAAATGTGGGATGAATTATTTTTAACATCTTTTAAAATAAATTGAAAATCTGGCAAGAAAGAATACTCAGAGGCAAAAGAAAAAAAAGTGAAAAAAGAAAAAAGAAGCTAAATAAATAAGTACAATGATAAAACCAGGTTTTGCCTATAACGTTTTTGCCAAACCTGCTAAACCCAGGCTTCAGTGTTCAACTCTTCAAGGAACAAATAAATTATATTATAAATGAAATAGGGACTTAATTACAGATGCTGCAGATATTAAAAAGATAATGAGAGATACAAGTGGACAACTTTATAGCAATAAATTTGAATATTTAAGAGAAATCAGTGAATTCCTAAAGAAATATAGCTTACCAAAACTGAATTGAGAAGAAATAAATAACCCCATGAGTATACCTATAAGAAGTAAAGCAACTAATCAGTTATCAAAATTCTCCCACAAAGACACACAAAGCCAAGATAATTATATTAGCAAGTTCTACCAATTATTTAAAGAAAACTAATTCTCGTCTTATACAAACTCTTCCACATATATAGAAAGAGATTCAATTCGTTTTTTGAGAATAGCATAAGCTTGATGTAAAACCCTGTGAAAGACAGTGTGGGAAAAGAAAACTATAGAGTAATCTCACTTGCACACATAGATGTTAAAATTCTAAACAGAATCCCATCAGGCAGAATACAACTCCATGTGTAAAATTAAGATAACATATCATGATCAACTTGAGTTTATCTCAGGGTTGCAAGTTCAGTTTATCATTAGAAAATCAATCAACATAATTTAGCATATTAAAGGAGAAAAATCATATGCTTATCTCAGTTGATAAAATTCAACATCCATTAATGATGAAAACTCTTAGCAAATTAGAAATAGAATTTTGTTTCCTAATAAAGAGAGTTTACCAAATACCAATAGCAAATAGTTATAATTAATACTAAAGTGTTAAACATGTTCTTGGGGCTAGCCCCATGGCCGAGTGGTTAGGTTTGGCACATTCTGCTTCAGCGGCCTTGGGTTCATGGGTTTGGATACCAGGTGCAGACCTACTCCACTCATCAGCCATGCTGTGGCAGCGTCCCACATACAGAATAGAGGAAGATTGGCACAGATGTTAGCCCAGGGCTAATTTTTCCTAAGCAAAAAAAGAGGAAAATTGGCAATGGATGTTAGCTCAGGGCAAATCTTCCTCACACACACACACACAAAAACCCACAGAAAACATTCTCTTTAAACAAAGAACAAGATGTGTGCCCACAATGATCACTTCTGTACAGAATTACGTAGGACTGTAGTCACTGTCATAAGGCAAGAAAAATAGATAACATGTATAAAGATTGGAAAGCAAGAAACAAAATTGTCATTATTCTTAGAGGAAATGATTATTTATAGGAAAAAATGAATCTTCAGATAAAATATCAAAATAAAGATTTAAAACTAGGTGACTGTATATAAACTCAATATAAATATACTAATTGTCTTTCTGTATATCAGTGAGAAAACATAATTAAAAACGTATACCTCTCTAGAAATTACAATGGACACCTCAGAAATACAAAAGATTATAAGAGAATTTTACAAAAAGCTATATGCAAATGAATTGGGTAACCTAGAAGAAATGGATAAATCTTAGAATCGTGCAACCATCCAAAACTGAATCAAGAAGAAATAGAGAATTTGAATAGACCAATCACCAGTAAGGAGATTGAAATCATAATAAAAAACCTCCCAAAAATAGAAGTCCAGGACCAGATGGCTTTCCTGGTGAATTCTTCCAAACATTCAAAGAAGATTTAATACCTATCCTTCTCACTCTCTTCCAAAAATTTGAAGAGGAGGGGAGGCTTCCTAACTCATTCTATGAAGCCAACATTACCCTGATACCAAAATCAGACAAGGACAACACAAAAAAAGAAAATTACAGGCTAATTCACTGATGAACATCGATGCAAAAGTCCTCAACAAAATACTAGCAAATCAAATACAACAATACACTAAAAAGATCATACACTATGATCAAGTGGGCTTTATTCCAGGGATGCAGGCATGGTTCAACATCTGCAAATCAATCAATGTGTTACACCACATTAACAAAATGAAGAATAAAAGTCACATGATCATCTCAATATATGCAGAGAAAGCATTTGGCAAGATACAGCATCCATTTATGATAAAAACTCTGAATAAGATGGGTATAGAAGGAAATTACCTCAACATAATAAGGCCATATATGACAAACTCAAAGCTAATATCATTCTCATTGAGAAAAACTGAAAGCTATCCCTCTAAGAACAGGAACCAAACAAGGATGTCCAGTTTCACCACTCTTATTTAACATAGTATTGGAAGTCCTAGCCAGAGCAATCAGGCAAGAAAAAGAGGTAAAAGGGATCCAAATTGGAAAGGAAGAAGTGAAACTGTCACTACTTGCAGATGAGATGATTTTTATATGTAGAAAACCCTAAGGAATCCGCCAAAAAACATTTAGAAATAATAAATGAATATGGTAAAGCAGCAGGATGCAAAATCAACTTACAAAAATCAGTTGGGTTTCTACACACTAACAATGAAGTAGCAGAAAGAAAAATTAAGAATACAATCCCATTCGTAACTGCAACAAAAGGAATAAAATACCTAGGAATAAACTTAACCAAAGAGGCAAACGATCTGTACACTGAAAACTGTAAACCATTGTTGAAAGAAATTGAAGACACAAAGAAATGGAAAGATATTCCATGCTCTTGAATTGGAAGAATTAACATAGTTAAAATGTCCATACATCCTAAAGCAATCTACAGATTCAATGCAATCCCTATCAAAGTTCCAACAACATTTTTCACAGAAATGGAACAACGAATCCTAAGATCTATATGGAACAAAAAAAGATCCCAAATTGCCAAAGGAACTCTGAGAAAAAAGAACAAAGCTGGAGATATCACACTCCCTGATTTCAAAATATACTACAAAGCTATAGTAATGAAAACAGCATGGTATTGGCACAAAAATGGACACAAAGGTCAATGGGACAGAATCGAGAGCCCAGAAATAAACCCACACATTTATGGACAGCTAATTTTCGACAAGAGAGCCAAGAACATGCAATGGAGAAAGGAAAGTCTCTTCAATAAAGGGTGTTTGGAAAACTGGACAGCCACATACAAAAGAACGAAAGTAGACTGTTATCTTAAACCATGTACAAAAATTAACTCAAAATGGATTAAAGACTTGAATGTAAGACCTGAAACCATGAAACTTCTAGAAGAAAGTGTTGGCAGTACGCTCTTCTACATTGGTCTTAGCAGCATATTTTCAAGTACCATGTCTGACCAGGCAAGGGAAACAATAGAAAAAATAAACAAAGGGGACTACATCCAACTAAGAAACTTCTGCACAGCAAAGGAAACCATCAAAAAAAAAAAAAATGAAAAGACAACCTAACAGTTGGGAGAAGATGGTTGGCAAACCATCTTCTGATAAACCATATCTGATAAGGGGTTAGTATCTAAAATACATAAAGAACTCATACATCTCAACAACAAAAAAACCAACAACCTAATTAAAAAATGGGTAAAAGATCTGAACAGATATTTCTCCAAAGAAGATATACAGATGGCCAACATGCACATGAAAGGATGTTCAACATCATTAACTATCAGGGAAATGCAAATCAAAACTACAATGAGATATCACCTCACTCTCATCAGAATGGCTATAATTAACAAGACAGGATACAACAAATGTTGGAGAGGATGTGGAGAGAAGGGAACCCTCATACACTGCTGGTGAGAGTGTAAACTGGTGCAGCCACTATGGAAGGAAGTGTGGAGTATCCTCAGAAAATTAAGAATAGATCTACCATATGATCCAGCTATCCCACTGCTGGGTATTTATCCAAAGAATGTGAAAACATGAATGCATAAAGATACCTATGTTCATTTCAGCATTATTCACAACAGCCAGGACTTGGAAGCAACATAGGTACCCATCACGGGATGAATAGATAAAGAAGATGTGGTATATATACACAATGGAATACTATTCAGTCATAAAAAATGATGAAATCCAGCCATTTGTGACAACATGGATAGACCTCGAGGGTATTATGCTAAATGAAATAAGTCAGAGGAAGAAAGTCAAATACCATATGATCTCACTCATTAGTAGACGATAAAAACAATGACAAACAAACACACAGAGAGAGAGATTGGATTGGTGTTACTAGAGGGGAAGCGGGGAGGGAGGAGGACAAAAGGGGTGATTAGGCACATGTGTACGGTGACGGATTGTAATTAGTCGTTGGGTAGTGAACATGATGTAATCTACACAGAAATCGAAATATAATGATGTACACCTGAAATTTATATATTTATAAACCAATGTTACTGCAATGAAAAACAATTAGACCTCTTACAAAATTTATGTGAGATCTTTTGGGAGACAAGTATAAAACTTTATAAAACTTTATTGAGAAACATTAAAGAGGACCTGAGCTAACAGAGACTTTACAGAGACTAACAGACTCTTTCTGGAAGATTCCTGCAGCACTCAGCATGCTCCTCCCTGACATCTCTTGTTCTCCCCTGCCTAGCATCACCGTCCTTCGGGAACCTGCCCTGTGCTGCCAGGGACTGAAAGTGATCCAGGACAAGTCACTTAACCCATCTGAGCTCCATTTCCTTACTCAGAAAATACAGGTAATAGTAGATTCCGCCTCAGTGTTCTCAGGATTCAGTGAGATTACACAGGGCTTTATAAACTGTCGTTTGCAATGAAATGCTAATTTTAGCACGTCCCATAACTCTGTTTCTTCCCCTGCCCCCAGCCCCCCAAGACTAAGTCAGGCTGACCCACCCCAGCCCTGTGAGTGGAGGTGATCCTCACGGTGCCTGAACCTGACATACTGGCAGGTGACCAGGTGGGAGGCACCTTCCCTGAGTTTGCTGCTGAAAATCTGCTCAGCAGGCCACAGCAGGAGGTTATGTGGAAAGACTCGTTTTCTGTTTGGAAGTAAACGTGTAGCAAGGGTCACATGGAGTAACTGCAGCTTCAGAATCAAGAGCAGGGACCATTGTGGCAGCTGTTCTGACTGTATTACAGATCTAACAGTTAGTGCCCTGGAAGGAAATGGCTGCCAGGAAAGCTGGTGAGAATTCTCTTGAGAAGACATTTCTGTCTTTATTCAGAGTTGTGATAAGCGATATTCTGATTCTATAATTTTTATATAAATCTAAGAGGAAGCTACATCTAAGAGTACCTTTAGTCAACTTCAAGTTTGCAGAATATGGTCACTTAGATCTCCTTAAAATCTATGTTGCTGAAATCTCAAAGTCTGGGGCTGCACTTGAGTGGAAATCTAATATAGGACTAATCCACTAGCTGGCCGCCATGTAGTGCACGGTCTTCGGCGGATCAGCGCTACTGTTCCAAGTTACTTTGTTTCCTGTCTCTTCATGTGCTTCCATGTGGTTTGGCAACAGATCATCCCTGAGTGACTCTGCAATGGCTTATGTTAAGGATCCCATAGTTGAAACTCAGGAAATTCAAAAGACATAGTCTCCATGAGAGATCATTAAACATTTCAGAATATATAGTCTTGGTTTTATTTTTTTTAACCATCTAGGTTAAAAAGTTTAAAAGGTACTTAAAGGATTAAAAAGTCTCCTATTATTTCCTTTGTAAGATATTCTTCTGGTCTTTATTTTCGGGATGGGGGAGTGTGGTAATGCTTAAGGCTGCTCATCTAACATTTCAACTTTCCTCTCCTTTTCAGCACATGAGAGGATTGCACTTTCCTGTCCCTTCTGAGGTTAGAGGGGACCTTGTGATTTGCTCTGTACAGTGAAAGGTGAGCAGAAGTGTTGCGCATCACTCCTGGGCCAGAACCAGTGCTGCATTTGCTGCATTGCCCTTTCTTAGACTCAGGGATGGTAGAAGCATCAGGAAAGAGCTTCCATCCACCTGGGTCCTGAGTAACTAGTCTGAGCAGAGGCTCCTTGCTGGCACACAGCGTGAGCAAGAAGTATGTTTTTGTTTGTTAAGCCACCAAGATCTTGGGATTGTTTGTTACCACATCACAACCTAGCCCAGCGTGGTTAATATAGGGAGGTTACAAAGACCAGCAGGAAAAAAGAATAGTCTTAACTTTCATGTAATACATGTAGTCTTTTTGTTTTAATACGCTTCTTTGTGTTCAGGTGAAGTTATGTTTACAAAATGTATCTCTAGGAATGTCTTTCTCAGAATGGTAGTTCTAATGTCTTAATTTATCAGAGGGAGAGTCCTGTACAGTGACACCAATGATTTCCCTAATCGTATAGTCATATAGAGAAATTTCATACAGCAAGTGTTTCTTGAAATAAGCAAGCCATTGGCTGGGCTGGGAGTTCTGTCAATGTGAGAGGGTTCTCTCTCCTACAGGTGGGTGTGCCTCTCTGAGACATGGTAGAATCCAGTAGTGAGAGGAATGGTGGTGGTTTGTGTGAATCTGCTTAATGCCTACACCACTTAGTTATGTCACATGTCAACCTGGGGCCTAGTGAATTACAGAAGATTTTTTTGCAAGGCTAAACTAATAAGAATGTTAAGAAACATTTCATATTCAAAAGTACAAATAGTCTTTGCTAAACTAAAACACAGCAAGATGAAAATGAAGAATGCATTTAGTGTCAATATTCTGAAGACAAGCTATCTTATTTTTGTTTACAAAATGGATAAGAACATTACAAACAACAAACCAATGAGCTATATGGCAGTGACAGCTATGATGGAGGATCTTCAATTTTGCACATTCTTTTCTTCCTTTGGGAGAAAATATCCTAAAATTCTTTAAAGGTTATTCACAGAGAATCTGTGGGCATAAATGCATTTATTGGCAAGGCAATAAACCAATCTAGGAGAATAGAATTACTAGTTTAATCAAATTATTGCATATATTCTTTTTAAAGTTTATTTTTACCCTTTTATTTAGAAATAATTTTAAATTTATAGAAAATAGAAAAAATAAAACTAGTACAAAGAATATTGTACCCAGATACACCTTTTGTTCATATGATACCCCTTTATGAAGCTTTATCTAGCTCTAACTAGCTATCTACCTGTATGATATTTTCTGTCAGTCATTTGAGGCTAGATACATCATGGCTTTTTGTACCTAACAACTTAGAGATGTTCTCTTATATGTACAACCACAGTGCGATTATCTCCTTTAATAAATTGAATACTAACACTATACTTTGGTCTAATCTAATAATATCCTCCCAATTTTTTCAGTTGATCCAATAATGTCCTTTATAATGTTTTCCCCTAGAGGATGATATCTCATCTAAACTGAGATGTTGTATTGAGTTGTCCTGTCTCTTTAATGTCTTTTAACCTAGAGCCTTTCCACAGCCTTTGTCTTTTATGACTCTGACATTTTGGAAGAATATTTTCTTCCCTTTGTTTTTTGAAAAGAATGTTCATGATTTTGAGTTTGACTGATATTTCCTCATAATTAGACTTAGGTTATGCATTCTTTTTTTGGGGGGTGGTGAGGAAGATTGGCTCTGAGCTGACATCTGTTGCCAATCTTCCTCTTCTTTGCTTGAGGAGTATTGTTGCTGAGCTAACATCTATGCCAGTCTTCCTCTGTTTTGTATGTGGGACGCTGCCACAGCATGGCTTGAAGAATGGTGTGTAGCTCTATGCCTGGGAGCCAAACTTGTGAACTCTAGGCAGCCAAAGTGGAGTGTGTGAACTTAACCACTACTCCACTAGGCCAGCCCCAGGTTATGCCTTCTGGACTAATTTCAGTCATAGATGATGATGTGTTCTTCTCAGGATATCACATGATATCTAGCTATCTCTTGTTGGTGAAATTAATTTTGATCACCTTGGTCAAGGTGTTGGCTGATTTTTTTTCTGTTATATAATATTCCATTGTATAATTATGGCTTTCCAGTCCCCTTGAAGGTCACTAGCTACCAAATGTTCCTGTTCTCAGTGGTGGACCTCAAGGTTTCCAAAATGGATTAATTCCCAGAGCATTGTTTCTCATGATGGACTCAAAGCATAGTCTATTCAATAAATACGTAGTTCTCAATCTCCACAAACTGTAAGCCTATGAGGTTCAATTGATATTCCTCACTGTCACATATCTGTTCTGTTCTCAGCAAATTACAGATTTAGGGCTCCCGTTTTATGCTCTCAATTCCATTATGTTTAAAACAAACAATTTTGACTTATCCACAGCTCTTCTACTCTACCATAGCTATCTTGTATTCAGTTAGTAAATAAAAAGAGCTATGAACAATTTACAACTTTTTGTAGCATTAATCTATTATTTGCCTTTAGGTCTATGGATAAGTGCATGATTTCACTGTAGTTTCTTGGCTTGTAAATTCTTCTTTAAAAGCTTTATCACAGTAAGAGTCTAATGGATAGAAAATAAGTTTTTTCCGTCTTTAACTATACGAAGTCTTAAGACTTTACCTCTCCATTTGAACTTAAGCAGTTTGACAAATTTTAGATTAACTAAGTATACACATTGTTATTATAACAAAAGTGGAACCTAAACTTCCTTTCTCTTCGGTGGGTGATTATCAGAGTCTACTGAGAGTGGTGTGTACGAGCAATTGAACCTGTTGGCTAATTGCTAACAGAAGGAACAGTTACGTATCAATTATTGGAAAAATCATCCCTTTAGGCAGACTTTATTTAGCACCCAGATGGATAATGCAGAACAACTCTATTTAATTGTTTAGCTCATTTAGTTATTTGGGTGGCTATTTTGTTCTAAATGATCTTTGGAGACCCATCAAGATGGAGTTTTGCTTAAAAATTAAGTATTCTATAAAATCACATGATTGTTTTATGATAGTTAGAGACATCTGGTGAGTCCTGCTATCAAAATCTTCCAGGATGAGGCATGCTACTTCATCTTTTTTGAAATAGAATTTGGGGGTTTGAACAGATGTCAAGTTAAACGTTTTCATAATAAAACATCAACTTTGTCACCTATAAATATGAAAAATAAAGCATGTAATGATCCTTTCGATTAATAATCAGGATACCTGGACTTCTACAGGGATCTTCACTTTTAATTTATTGCTGTGCTTTGACTATCAAAAACTTGGCTGATATAATTAATGTCCAAGACTAATGGTCAATGAAAATGTTAAATAATTATTTCTCAAGACAACTGACTATTACTTCAGTAACATGTATGGGGGGGTCAGAATTTGCCACCCCAAAATGTTTGTCCCTGGCTTGATTATTTTTAAGAACAAAAGACTCAGAAAGAAATGTTGACATTTCCCCTAACTGCCTAAAAGAATTTAAATAGAAGGCCTGTCCCAGGAAAGAGCTATCACCATAGATAACTCTGGGTGTGGTGGACTGGGAGGAACCTTGCTAGCCCCATTTTTATCAAAGTTCTCTCTCAGATCCCATTGTCTATAGATGGCCCAGCAAATGTTTGTTCACTAAAACTTTGCTTTTCCATCTCCATTTAATTGCCTTCCTCCCCTTTGAAGTCCCAAACCACTGCCCCCAACATCCTCCAATGTTTTTAACTAAAGATAGTATTTAAGATGGTGGCTTCTGCCATTTTGGTGAGTTACTTAGTTTTCTCAGGTTTCTCCCATGTATACATGTTATTAAACTTTGTTTGATTTTCTCCTGTTATTCTGTCTCATGTCAATTTAATTCTTAGATCAGCCAGAAGAACCTGAAGGGTAGAGAAATAGTTCTTTCTCCTCTACACATGCCAGATGATTAGAAATCTATTCATTTAGCTTTGACATAATTACCTGTACAGAACTATGGCTTAATATTACACTCTGAGGCTTAACTGTGTGTCAACATAAGAAATGGCCATATACATAATGTCTCTTCATTTTCTAGAAAATTGTCATCAAACATAATATATATTATGCTGTTTAATTTCATTTTTTTTTTAAAATTGGAGCTTGCTGACTACATTTTATTAGAATTCAGTGATAGGACACAGCTCTCTGTCCTTGATTTGGTGACTGATATGCTTTCTCTTATTAGGCAATAACTGAGGAGCACCTGTTGTATTTTATGTTTAACTTTGACTTCCAGGAAACCCAAAGTTAATTTTACATTCAGTTGCATGCCATGTTTTAGACCAGCCTTGTTTTGTCTTGTTTGTCCTTCCCTTCCCATCCTTCCCTTTCTCTTCCCTTCTCTTTCTTTTATTTCCTTGGGAGGAAGACATATTTTATCTTCCTACCACTATCTTGGCTACTTTTCAAATATATGTGCCTTTTACTGTGAGCTCTCATGCTATTTACATTATTTATTATCATAAATAATAGTCAGCCACTGAGTCAGATAACTTGTGTGGGAAGATTTGTGGCTGTTTCAGGCATTTGAAAGGCTTATTTACAGAAGGCCTGGGAGATTACATTGATTACGCATGTGTCCTCCAGGTTTTAAACTCTGAATAATCATCATCCACTTCACAATTGTTAAGTGAGCACAGTTTGTGAGAGGCATACCCTCCAGCTCAGCAAGCAAGTGCTGATGAGTTTTTATCTGGTGTTCCTTACGCTGGTCTCTTCTCTTCTGTTCTCAGAGGTATTTTAATAATTTAGACCTTACCTGGCATAAATTTCCATTTCATATGAAGAGGTTTACTCACATTTGTAAGTGCATCCTTCCATATTTCCCCATGCCTTGCTGACATGGTTCTCTTAGGAAAGCTACCTCACCATCCTGTAGGAGTCTATCTAAATCTCACCCATTATTTGATACCTAATTTAATTCCATAGCTTTCTAATACCTAATCAGGTGCCACAGAAGTAATGCTTTATTGTGTCATATGTCTAGCTATTAAAGCATTCAATACCTTGGGATATTTCTTCTTCTTTTCCCTGAACTGTTATTTAAATTATATACTTCTATTTAATTTTCACAGACCTCTGCCTGGTCTTCACTGAAATTGTCAGCTCTTTGAAAGGAGGCACCCTATTTCATAGAACTTTGGATCTGCCCATACTGCCTGGGTGGTGGCTCAATAAATACGTTTTAAAATTTAATAATCTGCTATAATTCTATAGAGAATGAGTACTTTTTAAAAAAAACATTTTATTTGGTCACTTTTAAAAGTTTATGTCTACTACATTAATTATAATAGTTCAAAATTACTTTACATCTTTTATATAATAAAAACTATTGTATTTTTAAAATAGGAGGTTTAAAATATTTTAACTTAAGAATCTATTTAAGGGACATGCCATCAGCATCATGGCAGAGTGAGCTCTTCCCTTAGATCCACCCCACTAAGATACAACAAAAAGGATATTCATCCAACAGAGGACATTCACACAACACGGAAGACATCTGAGAGACCCACACAGCCACATGTCTGAAGATGGAGGTGCTGGACCCCCTGGGATGAAGTGGAAGGAAGTAAGGGTATCTCCTCTCCCTCCCCAGGAGCCACTCAGGGCATGGGACTGTGTGTGGCTCTGTGAAAAGGGGAGGAGGGTCGGATCTCTGCAGGAATACCTTCACTCTCCAAGTTTCCTCACAGCTTGTGGGAAAGCTCCACACAGAGGAGGATAAGCTATTGCAGGGGTGTCATCATCAAGCCAGCACCCCAGGAGAGCAGATAGCGAGGGCCAAGTGAGAATGCCCCTGGGATCATGCACTTGAAGGAAAACACCCCTCCCCCTGCCTGGTGCTCCAGCTCATCTGGTCAGCGAGAGCACCTGCATATACATTAGAAAAGCAGCAGCTGTCAGCGAGTGAGCTGGTAATTGCAGACGGGACCTATCAGCATAGACTTCAAAGGACAGGCACAGATGCCAGAGATCATGGTGGGCTCAGAATACACAGCTCCTGACCACTCCCCACCCCCAGAAGCAGCAGGTGGAATCTGTGACCAGATGGTAGCACTACACAAAGGCACAAATCCACACCATCAAACAGTATGATGAAATATATTAATACTCCAGACCAGAAGGAAAATGACAAGCACCCAGAAATCAATCCTGAAGGCACAGAAATTTACACTTTAAATGACAGAGAATTCAAAATAGCTACCATAAAAAAACTCAATGAGTCACAAGAAAATTCTGATAAGACAGTTGAATGAAATCAGGAACAAAATTAACGAACAAAGGGAATTCTTCACAAAAGTGATTGAAACTATAAAGAAAAACCAATCAGAAATGTTGGAGATGAATAACACAATGGATGAGATAAAGAAAAATCTGGACTCCCTGAATAACAGAGCTCATATTGTGGAGGATAGAAATAGCAATATGGAGGAAAGAAACATAGAAATGCTTCAGATGGAGGAGAGAGAACTAAACCTGAAAAAAATGAATAAAGTCTCTGAGAAGTATCTGTCTCAATTAGGAAATGCAACATAAAGCTTATAGGTATTCAAGAGGGAGAAAGAGGGGGAGAATGGAGCAGAAAGCTTGTTCAAAGAGATAACAGCTGAGAACGTCCTAAACCTGGGGAAGGAGCTGGAAATATAAGTAAAAGAAACTAAGAGAACTCCTAATTATATCAATGTAAGAAGACATTCTCCAAGGCGTACAGTAGTAAAGCTGACAAAAGTCAACAACAAAGAAAAAATATTCAGGGCAGCAAGGCAGAAGAAAATAACTTACAAAGGAACCCCTATAAGGCTTTCAGCAGATTTCTCAGTACAAACCTTACAGGCTAGGAGAGAGTGGAATGATATATTCAAAATACTGAAAGACAAAACCTTTCAGCCAAGAATGCTTATCCAGTGAAAATATCCTTCAGATATGATGGAGCAATAAAAACTTTCCCAGATAAACAAAAGCTAAGGGAGTTCATCATCACAAGAACCCCTACAAGAAATGATCAAGAAGGCCCTCATACCTGAAAAATAGAGAAAATGTTTACAAAGCCTTGAGCAAGGAGATAAATAGGCAGACAAAATTAGAAAATTGCAGCAATCTATCAGAACAGGTTAGCAAACACTTAAGTATAACAGTAAAGACAAAGAGAAGGAAAGCATAAAAAATAACTAAAATCTTGTCATTTTAACCACAAACTCACGAAACAAGAGAGAATAAATTGTGAGAACAATAATTTACAAGGGGAAGAGGAAAGGGACGGAATTGGCTTAGACTGAGAAAATAAGAGACTGTCAGAAAATGGGCTATCTCATCTATGAAGTTTTTTTATATAAACCTCATGGTAACCACTAAACAAATAATCAGAACAGAGACACAAATGATAAAGAGATAATCAAGAAAACCATCATAGGGAACTACCAAACTGAAATGGTATTCTGAAATACATGGGATGAGAAACAAGGGAAACACAAAACAACTAGAAAACAAGAGATAAAATGGCAGCATTAAGCCCTCATATATCAATAATCACTCTAAATATAAATGGTTTGAATTCTTGAATCAAAAGACACAGAGTGGTGGGGTGGATTAAAAAACAAGACCCAACAATATGCTGCCTCCACGAAACACATCTCATCTCTAAAGACAAACACAGTCTCAGAGTGAAGGGATGAAAGATGATACTCCAAGCTAATGGCAAACAAAAAAAGCAGGTGTTGACATACTTAGATGACTTAGAATTCAAGATAAAACAGGTAAAGTGAGACAAAGAGGGGTAGTATATAATGATAAAAGGGACACTCCACCAAGAAGACATAACACTTATAAACATCTATGTACCCAACACAGGAGCACCAAAGTACATAAAGCAACTATTGAAAAACCTAAAAGGAGATATTAACAACAACACAATAATATGAGGGGACCATAACACCCCACTTACATTAATGGATAGCTCATCCAGACAGAAAGTCAACAAGGAAATAGTGGATTTATGAAAAACTAGAACATTTAGACTTTATATATGTGTGTGTGTATATATATATCACACTCTCCATCCAAAAACTGCAGAATACACATTCTTCTCAAGTGCACATGGAACATTCTCAAGGATAGACCATATACTGGGAAACAAGGCAAGCCTCCATAAATTTAAGAGGATTGAAATCATATCAAGCATCTTTTCTGACCATAATACTATGAAACTAGAAATTAACTACAAGAAAATAGCCTGAGAAAGTCACAAATATGTGGAGACTAAACAACATACTACTGAACAACCGATGGATCATTGAAGAAATTAAGAGAAATCAAAAAATATCTGGAGACAAATGAAAGTGAAAATGCACCATACCAACTCATATGAGATGCAGCAAAAGTGGTCCTAAGAGGGAAATTCATAGCAATACAGGCCCACCTTAGCAAACAAGAAAAATCTCAAATAACCGATCTTAACCTACACTTAACAGAATTAGAAAAAGAAGAACAAACAAAGCCTGAAGTCAGCAGGAGGGAAATAATAAAAATTAGAGCAGAAATTGATGCAATTGAAACAACAAAAAAAAAAACAGTAGAAAGAATCAATGAAATAAAGAACTGTTTCTTTGAGAAGATACTGACAAAATTGAAAAGCCCTTAGCCAGACTCACTAAGAAAAAAAAGAGAGAAGGCTCAAATAAATAAAATTAGAAATGAAAGAGGAAAAATTACAATGGATACCACAGACATACAAAGGATTATAAGAGAATACAATGAAAAACTATATGCCAACAAGTTGGACAATCTAGACTCATACAACCTTTCAAAACTAAATAAAAAAGAAACAGAGAATCTGAATAGACCAATTACAAGAGATTGAACAGTAATCAAAAACCTCCCCCAAAAATAAAAGTCCAGGACCAGATAGCTTCTCTGGAGAATTCTACCAAACATTCAAAGAAGATTTAATACCTATCCTTCTCAAACTATTCCAAAGAATTGAAGGAGATGGAATACTTCCCTATACATTTTACAAGGCCAACATCACCCTGATCCCAAAGCCAGAGAAGGACAACTTCTCCAGGGAAGGAGAATTATAGGCCAATATTGCTGATGAACATAGGTGCAAAAATCCTCAACAAAATATTGGCGAAGTGAATACAGCCATACGTGAAAAGGATCATATACCATGATCAAGTGGGATTTATACCAGAGATGCAGGGATGGTTCAACATTTGCAAATCATTCAATGTGATACACCACATTAACAAAATAAGGAATAAAAACTTCATGATCATTTCAATAGATGCAGAGAAAGCATTTGACAGGATCCAAAATCCATCTTTGACAAAAAGTCTCAATAAAATGGGGATAGAAGGAAATTACCTCAACGTGATAAAGGTCATACATGACAAACCCACAGCCAACATCATACTTGATGGGGAAAAACTGAAAGCCATCCCTCTGAGAAACAGAAACAAGACAAGGGTACCCACTCTCGCCATTCTTATTTAACATAGTACTGGAGGTTTGGCCAGAGCAGTTAGGCAAGAAAAAGAAATAACAGGAATCCACATAGGCAATGAAGAAGTGAAACTCTTGCTATTTTCAGATGACATGATTTTATATAGCGAAAACCCTAAAGAACCCATCAGAAAACTATTAGAAATAATCAACAGCTACAGCAAAGTTGCAGGGTACAAAATCAACTTACAAAAATCAGTTGCATTTCTATACTCTAATAAAGAACTAGCAGAAAGAGAACTCAAGAATACAATCCCACTTACAATTGCAACAAAAATAATAAAATATCAGGAGTAAATTTAACTAAGGAAGTGAAAGACCTATACGATGAAAAACATAAGACATTATAGAAAGACATTGATGATGACATAAAGAAATGGGAAGAGATTCCATGCACATGGATCAGAAGAATAAATAGTTAAAATGTCCATACTACCTAAAGCAACCTACAGATTCAATGCAATTCCAATCAGAATCCCAATGACATTCTTCATAGAAATAGAACAAAGAATCCTAAAATTCATATGGGGCAACAAAAGACCCTGAATAGCTAAAGCAATCCTGAGAAAAAACAACAAAGCTGGAGACATCACAATCCCTGACTTTAAAATATACTACAAAGCTATAATAATCAACACAGCATGGTATTAGTTCAAAAATGGACATGTAGATCAATGGAACAGATTGAAAGCCCAGAAATAAAACCACACATCTATGGACAGCTAATCTTTGACAAAGGAGCCAAGAACATACAATGGAGAAAAGAAAGTCTCTTCAACAAATGGTGTTGGGAAAACTGAACAGCCACATGCAAAAGAATGAAAGTAGATCATTATCTTTCACCATACACAAAAATTAACTAAAAATGGGTCAAAGACTTCAAGGTAAGACCTGAAACCATAGAAATCCTAGAAGAAAATATAGGCAGCACACTCTGTGACATTGGTCTTAGAAGGATCTTTTCAAATACCACGTCTACTCGGCCAAGGGAAACAAAAGAAAAAATAAACAAGTGGGACTTCAAGAGACTAAAGCGCTTCTGCAAGGCAAAGGAAACCAGGAACAAAATGAAAAGATAACCTATCATCTGGGAGAAAATATTTGTAAATTATATATCTGACAATGGGTTAATCTCCAAAATATATAAAGAGCTCATATAACTCAACAACAAAAAAACAAACAACCCAATCAAAAAATGGGCAGACAATATGAACAGACATTTTCCCAAAGAAGTTATACAGATGGCCAATAGTCACATGAAAAGATGTTCAACATCACTAATCATCAGGGAAATGCAAATCAAAATTAAACTAAGACATGCCTTACACCTATTAGAATGGCTATAATCACCAAGATGAAAAATAGCAAATGTTGGAGAGGTTGTGGAGAAAAGGGAATCCTAATAAACTGCTGGTGGGAATGCAAACTGGTGCAGCCACTATGGAAAACAGTATGCAGATTTCTCAAAAAATTAAAAATAGAAATACCTTATGACACAGCTATCCCACTACTGGGTATTTATCCAAAGAACTTGAAATCAACAATTCAAAGAGACTTACGCACCCCTATGTTCATTGCAGCATTATTCACAATAGCCAAGCCATGGAAGCAACCCAAGTGCCCATAGACTGATGAATGGATAAAGAAGATGTGGTGTATATATATACAATGAATACTACTCAACCATGAAATCATCCCATTCGCAACAACATGGATGGACCTTGATGGTATTATGTTCAGCGAAATAGGCCAGACAGAGAAAGACAAACACTATATGATTTCACTCATAATGTGGAAGATAAACTAACACATGGACAAAGAAAACAGATTAGTGGTTACCAGAGGGGAAGAGGGTTAGGGGGTGGGCATAAGCTTAAAGGGGCACATTTATACGGTGACTGACAATAATGTACAACTGAAATTTCGCAATGTTATAAACTATTATGACCTCAATAAACTTTTTTTAAAAAAGAGCCTATCTAAAACTAATCTGTATGTTAAAAATGAAAATGGTCAAAATATCTCTGTGGCCCTGGCCTGCATTTCACACAGGTGTAATCAACACTTTTTCCTTCCTCTGTGGGAGGGGCTTTTTGTAAAGTGCTTGTTCTGTGCTAGGTACTGAGCTGGCCTCCTTCTGTCACTGGCTCCTCATTGTCACCTTCACGATGTGTCAAGGAGACTCATAGACAATTTTGCCTCTCAGACCATAGGGCTTTCTCAGCCTTGTGATTGTCCTTGGTCACTAAAAAAGCAGTGCATAAGAAGGCTTGCTTTACTGTTTTTAAGATAAATAATACAGATTTTAACAAAAGAAGGAAATGAAATAATGAGATATTTTGCAATCTTTATATCTTCCACTATGGTCATGAGAATTTTAGTTCGTTTGTTACTTTTTAACATTTCTCTTAGAAATTATAAGGAGCCTTTATCTCAGTTCCCCAATTAGAAAAGAAAGTTTGTGTTGGATGTCAACATCATCAGTTATCTCCGATTAAAGGAAGGTGGACAGACCTGCCTCAGGGGCAGTAGCAACCCAGCCCTGTCCGCAGAAAATGGCCGCAAGCAAACATGGTTTTTGGTCTATGTTCCCAAGATGGGGGGCAGGGTATTAGTAGCTCAACCTGTAAAACATTTCAAGGGAGGAAACTTTAGCAGGAGAGAGCTCAAAATCTACCATGAGTGTTTTTAGTTTATTACTTACTGTTAACTTGAAGGGAAAATAGAAAGGACTTTGTTGAAGAAAAACCTCTCCTAGATGTCTGTCGTTTTGAGTTTTTAACCTTTCACTCACTCCCTTATAAAAAGAAGTGATCATTAATTTAGGACTTAGAGAATGGACTCTCCCCGGACTTTGGCCCCAAATTCCTCTGAAACAGAGATTTTTAAATATCCCTTTTCACACATAAGAATCCTGATGTTCAGGAAGTTACTTGCGCAGAGTCCAAGGTTAGGAAATGGCAGGTGTGTCTTCTTTCTGCTAAGACTCACCTGCGACATCTGTTCCTCTAGACGTGCAAAAAGCTTGATGTTCCTCTACAGCTTAAGATCATTACATATAATTCACTTTCTCACTGTTCCACTTATGATTTAGCAGGTGGTGGTGAAGAGCACAGAAAGAAGACTAAAGAATTAAAATGTGTGTTCTTGGAATCATGACTAGTGCCTAGCTATTTTTCACTTTTTATAAGCATTACAAAATTATAAGTATTAGAGAATCTAGTCCACATGTAACCACATCCTTGTTAATTATCATGATGGGATTGAAAGTGGGGAAATAAATAAAGACTAACATTCATTGTTTTTCTACGAGGAAAGCTTGTGCTTTACTCGCTGTATTCCCACATGGCTGAATGCACCTGAAAATGAGCAGCATCTGAAAACAGGCAAACAGTAATGAGTCCTGAAATTGCCATCTATCATGCTATGGCCTCATTTCTCTACTATTAGGAAAACCAAAGACTGGGCAGGAAAGCATCCTAGGTGTCAGGAGGGCTTGAAGAATTGAACTTCTCCATTAGCTTGAATTAATTTCAATGAAAACTAGGGCTGGGTGGACCATAAACTGTCCTCGGCATCAAGTGATTGTCTAAGTAGCTTGAACATTTTCCTGTTTCATTCAAAATGCCAGCATGTGCGTGGGTTTCTTTACCTCAGAGAATGAGAAACGAGTAGAAGGCAAATTACACTACGGGAGCAAAGAATGTAAGAAAAATGAAAACATTTTCAATATTTGCTAGGCTAAAAATTAAAAACACACATATTATGGAATCTCATTTAGCTAAATGTCAGGGATAACACAATAGCTAGAATTTAGTAGTATTAAAACTATTCTAAGAAAAAAAGCAATTTACCAACAATGAGGGGAAAAATAAATTGAGAGAAGAGATTTTATGATTCAGGAAAGGTTATATATGTAGGTGTAAATCATAAATTCTAATAGGGGAGAGCTATAACACAGAAGAAAAGAGCAAATGAGCAAGATCTGAGTGTATGAGAAAAGAAACTGGACATATTGTCTATCTCGCAAATTATTTGTAAGCCAGAATCTTTCTACAATATTTTAATGACTAACCTGGACTGCAAAATATTCTACCTTAGCTTAGCCTGTTAGGATTTCTTTTTAAATTAAGATCAGTAGTCTTTGTGAAATATCCAACCCAGATGCTACTGTTTGCTGACAGCCCTCCTTCATTTCCAATTTTTAGAGTTGGTTTAGGGCCCTAGGGTGTTTAAAAAACACACATGTGAGCTGGTTCCTGGGTCACACAATGTGAACACTGTGGATTCCTGCATTTCTGGAACTGGCCTCAGATATTTTGAATCACTTTTGGCTCCTGTGCCCCTTAAAGTCACTGGATTAAAGGGGTCTGCGATGTTTTACCTTAGCACATCCCCAAAGCTCAGCAGAATTCCAAGGAGTTTGGGGTGGGGCCGGAGTGAAAATATGCCAGTCAGGATTTCTCCTTCTCTTGTCTCTAGATGGATTTTTCTTTCTGTAGCTATTGGGGGATGTTTTAAGGGACTTGAAAGATCCCTTTTCCCATTAGTTAGAGATCTTAAGAGTAAGGGATAGATGAAATCAGATCTCGCCACGTAAATTATAACGCTGGGATAGAACAGCTCCCCAGGCCACTCTCTTCTGAGATACATACACACACTTTAAAACACTTAAAACTTTTTAAAACACTGGACATTTTATTAACCAGTTTTGCATGCCATAGACTGTGAAAGTTCCTACTTATTTCATATGACTGCTAGTTTTTATATTTTGATTATGAAATATGACAAGTACCGTGTAATGGGCAACTTGCTAGATTGACAGTGGGCAGACAAATTCTCAGTCCTGCTCATTCATAGTTTTGATTTTCACTTTGTTCAAGGTAAAAGAGTTGGGATTAGGCTATTTTTAAGGATCTTTTCAACCCTAACCATATTTAAACACAAATTTTAGTTTTGAAGTTATTTGCTTTTTTTTTAGAAACTTTTTTTATTTGCAGGGAATGATTCACCCTGAGATAACATCTGTTGCCAACCTTCCTCTTCCCTCTACCCCCAAAAGACCCCCACTGCATGGTTGTCTATCCTAGTTGTAAATCCTCTAGTTCTTCCACGTGAGCCACTGCCACAGCACGGCAACTGACAGACAGGTGGTGTGGTTCCAAGACTGGGAAACGAACCCATGCCGCTGAAGTGGTGAGAGCGCTGAACTTTAACCACTAGGCCTTCAGGGCTGGCTTGAAGTTATTTGGTTTTTAATGATTATATTGCCCCCTTATTAGGCTTTCTGATGATATGGAGTATGGATAGTTATTGATAAATATGTTACCTCTTATATTGTTAGTTCCTATGCTATATTTACTGAAGGAATGGCTATTCTGATGGACCCCTAAGATCTAGAAATAGAGTGTTTTTGAACTTGTTATGATCTACTGTGCTTATATTTATTAACTAATTAGTAAGTACCTACTAATAATTGCATTGAGCGTCAGGAGACTTGATTCTGAGACTTTTGGTACATCATTCCATTTCTCTGAGCACTCGTTTCCTCACTTATAAATTGATACTGTCAGACTTAAGGATGATTGGTAAGGTCCAATGATTCTGCACTCCTGGGACTCCCAATACCAAAATGTATATTTATTTTATAATCTAGTGGAATTATTTTATTAAGAACGTTAGTCTGAGTTCTGGATCTTGAAAACAAGGGGATAAAAGTAATACTCTATATTTTATAGCACTTTATACTTAATAAGGAACTTTTATATACATTACCTCATATGAATTCTGCTAGGTAGGCAAAATGATGCTTGCCACATCAGTGAAGTTCCTGGCAGTAAACAGATGGCATACTTATCTAGGGCAATTTAAAACAACAGACTAAAAGGATCATTTACGGAGGTGTGGGCAGAGTTTAAGGAAATAACGGGAGATAGAGTGTTACCTTGGGGTTCTTCTCCATGGGGAACTGTTTCCACTCCTAGGCTTGAAGTTGAAGAAGGGGAGGACCTCCTGACAGAAGCTGTGTCCTTAGGTAAAGGCAAGTTTTGGCAACCTAGTGGTGAGCAATCTAGGGGAATAAGTACCCTGTCTCACTCTCCTCCTGTCCTCTGATCTCCTGCTGGTGACTTCCTTTGGCCAAACTCAACCATAAGCAGAGGGAAAGACTGCCCATGGATACAATCCATTTGAGGCGACCTCTAGAGTACAGAGCAGAGAAGGATAGTGAGAACAGAATGGGGGATGGCGGGACAAATGGAGAGCAGCTGGCACACTTCATGTTGCCATTTTACAGATGATGAAATCGAAGTTCAGAGAGTTAATGACACAGCAGAAACTGAACTGCTGGTCACTAGAACCAGCAGGACTCAAACTCCAGTTTTCGACTTCTTAGGCTCATGCTTACAATCTTAAAGGGATTCCTGTTTTCTCAGCATGAAATTAACATTCTTTACCACGTTTTCCAAGACTGTACATAATCTGGCTTCTGCTTGCCTTGCCAAGTTGACCTTATGATTCCATCTCCTATGCTGGGGAAACTGGCTGCCTCTCCATCCCTCAAACATGGAATATTATTTTGCTGTTTCTAGGTTTAGCCTCTGCCTAAGGCCTTGCCCCTTGTGCTTTCACACATGGCTAGTTCTTGCTAGATGTCAGCTCAGATGTCACTTGGAGGCCTTTCCTGACCATCCCACCTAAAATACACTTTTCCAATGACTTTCCATGCCCTCTTTCTATTTATTTCCTTTATGGCATTAACTCAATTGTATTTGTCTTCATTGATTGGTGTGCATGTAATTTGCTTGCCTTATCCTATTAGGATGTAATTTCTATGGAGGCAGAGCACTCGTCTGTCTTATTAAGACTGTATTCCAACACTTGGCCTGGAACTAGTAAACAGTGTTAATGAATTAGCAAGTTATTCATACTGCCAAGCATTGCTCCAAGGGGAGGAGAAAAGAACAAAGACTACTAATGCTAGGCAATATTTTGAGGCAAACGGCACACTTTCACCATCCTACCCCCACAGCTTCATCAGATTTGCCAATCAATTGCATTTTGGTATCTTGTCATTCAGAGATTATAAAGATGTTTTGATTCTTATTGTCGGTGGGGCTTATTTACAATAAAGGGGGCCATAAAACTTGGTAGGTGTGAAAGCTGTAAGTCAGGGGTTCCATGTATGGTCAAACTGTTTCCTTTCCAAGACGTTGGGTTTCTTGAAATGAGGAAGTGGAAGAGGCAGAAGGGGAGAGAACATGTATTAGTTAGGGATTTGTAAGTGTAACGATGCTGGTACTGGATTTCTTGGTAATTTATATACCAGTTTATAACCACAGTAAAGGTGAACTGAACTCTAGGCATTTCTTCTACATTTTAGGTGCCAATAACTTGGTCAACTGGGTAGAAATTATGACTGACTGTCACAGATGGCTACTGATTATGATGCAATTGGGAGCAAACTCTATGGGAATAAGAAAAATGCATCCATTGACAAGATGGAGGAGTGTACTACTGCCTGGTCTCAGGGGCCTGATTGCTATCTGTTCTCTGTTTTGTTTTATAAATTAAATTTTAGTACTGTAGCTACTCTGTTGGAAAATTGCCCAGTCAATGGGTCAATGGAGATAAAGAAAACAGACCTTCCGTAGACTTCAGCTTTTGCCATTTCTGATCAAACTGTCTCTTCATTATTTTTATTTCACCACAAATAGTTTATAGTTATTAAAATCAACTTTGCTATAGAAATTACTATAGAAAAATAACTTTCAGCTCAAAATCTAAAACTCTATAGTCTCATCCCCCACATAACAATTTTTCCCATTGAAACAACTGCATTTATGATATAATTTTCTATAACTTTTTTTTAAAGGAACAAAACTCTTATTTTATAGCATAGCAGGATATATGTGTGGTCAACTTTGTGTTCAGAATTCTGAGAGTGACACAATTTTTCTGGCACCTTTTACCAAACTTTTTAGACTCTATGAATTAATTTCATTTCTTTCACTATTTCTCCATCTATCTATTATCCATCTTTCTATCTCTCTATCTATATCTATCTATCTGTCTACCTATCTATCTACCTACCTGCCTGTCAACTCTCTATAATATCTATTTGTGTACATACCAATATCTATTTATATACATACATGCACACAGCCAAAGAAGCTTCGAGTTAATCTCCTAGGCTTTCATCATTTGAGCCTTTAAGAGTCAAAAACCTGGCTTGTCCTATTGTTACATTCACTAGACTTATGTTAACTTGTCCAGCTATTTCTTACAGTTTCTAATAGCTATTTCTTTGGGAATAATAGAAGTGCACCGTCTTGGTAAAGTTTTGAGTACTTTGCTGTTCAGTGAAGTCAAGAACTGTTTCTTGAAAACTATCACAGTTGGTTTTTATTATTTCAGAACTTTTTTTTTTGAGGAAGATTAGCCCTGAGCTAACATCTACTGCCAATCCTCCTCTTTTTGCTGAGGAAGACTGGCTCTGAGCTTACATCCGTGCCCATCTTCCTCCACTTTATATGTGGGACGCCTGCCATAGCATGGCTTGCCAAGCGGTGCCATGTCCGCACCAGGCATCCGGACCGGCAAACCCCGGGCCGCAGAAAAGCAGAATGTGTGAACTTAACCGCTGCACCACTGGGCCAGCCCCTATTTCAGAACTTTTAAGTTGAAATGTATAACAGATATATTTTTCTCTGTGCTATATGATGGGCGCTAGAGATTTAATAGCCATGAACAAAACCAGGCATGGTTACTGCCCTCAGTTCTACGAGAGAGAATCAGGGAAGGCTTCCCTAAAGAAGCAAGGTCTGAGCTGAAATCTGGAGGATAAATCAGTGTTAGCTGGGTGTGGAGGGGAAGAGGAAAGTGTTTTAGGCAGAGGAAAAGAGTGTGGCATATTCCAGGAACTAAGAACTGCCATTTCTTAAGATCAAGGTCTGGCTCTAATGTCTTTATGAAAGAGATTGATTTCCACAAGCCAGACACAAAACTCCATCTCATTATTTCATAGTCACACCTTATGACATAATTAAAAATTTCTTTCGCTAAATCACCAGTATTCTAATCCTTGAATGTCTTCCATTTATCAACGCTTTTGCCTTTGGGAGGAGAGTTAAACACACACGGAATCTCAAAGAATATAAGATAAAAAATGTTTGCATTAATATATTTGATAAGGTGATCTGAGAGAGACTGAATTTGTTCTTACCACACTTTATGAATGTGATATTACAATAAAACCCCCAAATTATGCACAGGTATATATAACACAGTGGGGATTGACTCCGGTACTCCTACCCCGGCCTCTGTTCTTAAACAGGAGAACTAGAGGCTAAAGCTTTGTCTTCCGGGTGGAGGGTGAGGTGGGATAGACAAATAGTAGATCATCCAGTCCCAGGAAGCCAGGGGATGGCAGGTGGATTCCCATGTCCCCTTATTTCTCTGGCTTAATCCCTCAGATTCCTTAACTGTGACTTTGCTGAATTCGCTGCCATGCTGGAACTCACGACCAGCCCCAGGATCCAGAATCATCTCTATTGTGTTTAAGCTGAAGAGGACCATGGCCACCAGGTGGCAGCAAATTGAAGCAGGAGCAAGACTCATTCGGGTTGTGCCACTGGCTTCTAAGGGACTGGCCGGGCAGGTCCACTCCGGCCATTCATTCCACTAGCCTCACAGTAACCCGACCAGGCCTGTTACACAACTGAACGTTCAGGGCTCCGAGCATGGCGTTACGGAGGTCTTTGATGACGATTTTGCTGTGATACGTAGGACTACACCAAATCTGACAACATGAAATATGAAGAACTTACTTACGGAAGATGTATCACTTGAGACCTCAAACAGCATATGCTTTCCTGGTTTTCCCCACAGCCCCCATTTCCAGTGTCCCCAGTTAGACCTTGTGTTTTGTGGTGTTTTCTTGCCCTTGGAGTTCTTAGAGCTTTAGCAGAGGGTTCTGGTGCAACTGAGGAGATTTAAAGGTGGCTGCATTCCACTAACCCTCCCATCCATCTTGCCTATGAGAAGAGGGCTGGGGTGGGGAAGGTGGTCAGGGACATCACGGAGGAGATGAAAGCATGAAATGCAGCGTGGAGTTCTTGCCTGCAATTTGGGGATGATGGCAGTAGAGAACCACACGCCTTCTCCTGCCAGTGTCTGCGGCGTGGCAGTCTGTGAAAATGAGTTTGTGCTGTCTGGCCGCAAGGAGGACAGTAGACAGACGACTTTGATCTGTCTCTATTTAGGACGGAAGGAACAAGACTTCCTTGCTCCACCTACCCTCTCCCACCCTACAGTGTGTTTGTGATGTGGAGGAAATCCAGAAGATCTTTTGTAAAGTGGAGATTGCTCAGATCTAGAAGTGCCCTACAGCCCATGTGGGGAGCGTTCAGGAGACCGCCCAGTGGTAAGGACATTATCAATCTTGAAGTGCAGGGAAGAGCAGTAAAGCAGATGAGACCTGGAACATTGACAGCTCCTTACTGTTCCCACTGGACTTGGGGCTGTTTCTCCCCTCAAACTTCTCTTCTCTTGCACAGGAGCTGACGTACCTGCCTTGTGAGTTCCAAGTCAAGTGAAAGATACAGAAGGAAGAAACTCAAAGATGGACACTTGTTCTGGAATTGAGTTATGAACCTTATGAACCTGAGGTTATGATGCAGTCTTGATTGGACTTCATTTAGCACAAAACATCTAGAACATCTAGGCTAAACAGACAGGGGGTTTAGAGTTAATAAATTAAAGCAATTCCAAAAAATAAAGCTGTTTTTTTATACTATTGAACTTTGAGTACTATCTTATCTGTGAAATATAATGTGAAATATACTGGGGAGAAAAGAGAGTAGACTCTTATTTTTATATGTATTTCATTTTACTTTTCCCAAAGGAAATTAACTTAGTTAAATTTGTGGACGGCATGAGTTGAAATTCTGCCCCACCTCGTTCACAGTAGATTCCAGTGGTTCCCAGAGGACAGCGACAGGTGTATCCATGAGGCAATGGAACACAAGTGGCTCCTTTGCTACAGTTGTGTGGAGGGTCATGTTCAGGGTCACAGGTGGAAACCATCTCCGTGCAGAACGCTCCCTTCCACCCACTGGGACAGTCACAGCTGTAGGTTGAGAAAGAAGACGGAATGAGTTGAACAGAGATCTATATACACTGGTGTAGCATCCTGATGTTAACTTGGCAATTTTGACTAGGGTTCCAAGATACCAAAGCTAATTGTGACTCAAACTACCAAGATCCAAACTGTCCAAGGAAAGAGTGAGTAACTGTTTCTGGGGTTACTGGACTGCAATCTAGGATTTAAAAAGGCTCAGCATGTGGAAATTGAAAGAGAATATTATGGGAATCATTTCTTTGGACAAAACAGCACTGTAAGTCCCTCTCCCCACTCCACACCACCTCCGAGGGGAAAGGCTGTGAACGGAGTTGCTGCCTCCTGACCTCAAGCCTAGAGGAAAGAAATGAAGCTTGATCATTGTTCCCTGACCTTGGGGAACACACAGGCCCGGCTCCTGGGTCTACAGAAGGAACTGTAACCCCTCCAGAGTCGA
Source organism: Equus przewalskii (assembly GCF_037783145.1). Lineage (NCBI taxonomy): Eukaryota > Metazoa > Chordata > Mammalia > Perissodactyla > Equidae > Equus > Equus przewalskii. The sequence goes on from NC_091849.1 coordinate 57,048,424, forward strand.
GGCGAATGGTAGTGCGTCCCTGGGACGGCTTGTGGCACCCTGAGCTGGGATCAGCTGCGGGACGTGTAAAAGGGACCTTGCAGGGCTGGCACGGTGGCCTAGCGGTTAAGTTCTCACACTACGCTTTGGTGGCCTGGGGTCCGCAGGCTTGGACCCTGGGTGCTGCTCAAGCCATGCTGTGGTGGCATTCCACATACGAAATAGAGGAAGATTGGCACAGACGTTAGCTCAGAAAAAAAAAGAACCTCTTTCCCAGAGTGTATTCTGATAGCTGAAGAGACCCCAGCTCTAAGAGGCAGTCAGTTCATGGCTGGGGCAGAATCTGAGGGTAAGGGGGGTACCCAGTGCACAGAGAGACCTGGTCTGGGTTTAGAGAGTGATATTGGGAGGTGCCCAGCAGGGGAGTCTCTGATGGACCCCCTAAAGATAAAATGTAGGGCAGCTAATTATATTTGTGTCAGATAAACAATGAATAATATTTTAGTATAAGTCCCATGCAATATTTGAAGTTCAGACAAACACTATTTGAGATGTAGTAAAAAATTATTTGCTGTTTATCTGGAATTCAAATTTATCTGGGTGTCCTGTATTACTTTTTTTCCTAAATCTGGCAGTCCTGCACTGATGGGAGAAAAGTTTGGCTTTAAGTCCCTGCCAGGCCCAGAGAGCACTAAGCCACCAGATGACAGTGCGAGCGAAGGAAGCCCATCCAGGATGTGGTGGGGGCGCGGAGGCAGAAACCACGAGGCTGGGGAGAAGCAGCGGTGGCAGATCACACCTCCTTCTGAAACCTTCTGTTCACGTAGCGAGGCCCGGCTGGGTTAGGGCGACTGTCTTGAAGAGGGAAACGTTGTTAGTATTTTAAAATGAACTCTTTGAATTAATGAACTGAGAGTGTATTTGTGAATTGAAGTGTCTATTAACCAAGTGGTATCAGAAAATTCAATGGACCTTCCCATATTTTAATCGAGGACCAAGCAAAGGATGACTCCTCTTAAGCAGGTTTAAAAAGTGAGGGAGAAACAAAAATAGATTTACTTCATGGATCCATCCGTGACCCTAGGTCACGCTTACTTGCTCTCAGTGCATTACAATAGTCTTTACCTACTGTAAACTGTAGACATACATGACATTAACAGTGTTGCTGGGTTGTTGAAAAGCTTCACCAATAGGACACTTTCTAACGTGCGCGAGTCAAGACGAGGCAGGTAGAAAACAGAAGTATCATAAATCGTTTTTTCTTTAGGCTGGAAGAACCCTCACAGATTCCGAGGATTAAAGGCGGATCCTATCGTCCCCTCTCGGTGGACCAACCAGGATGACACATTCTATGCCACAGAGAGGAGGAGGTAAGGACCATGAACACGCTGCAAACATTATCAACAACCTTTATCATTTTATAGAAACAAGAGGTAAGAGCTTCATAAAACTGAGACTAAACGCAAAGAAGAAAATCAAAATCACTTCTAACCTCTGACCACGGTGAGGCCGACCTTTTTCAGGATTCAGCATCCATCTTTCCACTCCCTCCTCTAAGCAAATTTTAACATTAAAAATGCTGGGAAAACTGGAAATTCACATGGAAAGGAATGAAACTAGGGCCCTCTCTTACACTACTCACGAAAATTAACTCAAAATGGATTAAAGACAAATGTAAGAACTGAAACCATAAAACTCCTAAAAGAAAAGAGAGTTTTTAGTTTTTCTTGTTTTTAAACTTCCTATAAATGTAAGGATATTGTAGAACATCTTCAATGACTGCCTTTCACTCAGGATTATGTTTTGAGATTTACCCACATAGATGCGTGTAGCTGTTGCATTAATTGTCAGTGCTATATAACTTGATGCCCTGAAGTTCATATTTTTTTTGTAGTTGAAATTTCAATATTTTCTTTTGTGGTTTGCATTTCTTGTGACTTATTCAAGAAATCTTTCCCTATTCCGAGGTCAGAAAGATTTTTTTTTAATGTTATCTCCTTAAACTAGTACAGTTTTTCCTTTTACACTTGTCTTAATACAGCTGAAATTATTTTTAGTGTTTGATATAGGGCAGAGATCCAATTACAGTTTTCCATATGGATAAGCAATAGTCTCAGCACTCTTCGTGGAATAGTCCATCCTTCTCCACTGACGAGCCAAGACCATTTATGCACTCTTGCATTATCATCATCCTGTTCCATTAGTCTGTTGGTCTAACCCTGTGCTGGTATCACACTGTCTTAATGTCTCCAGCTTTCTAACAGTCTCGATATCGAGGATGGCAAGTTCTGCTGTCCGGTTTTCTGTTCCTGGGCGTCTTGGCTCTTCTTAGCCCTTTGCTCTTTCACCTCTGTTCCGTCGACTAGGTCCAAGTACAAGACAGGCAGATTTCCGTGCCTTCTCCTTGTGCAAGACAGGGCTTACTTTTCATTTATTCTTACGCTGAGGGTGTGGCTCTTCGGGGTCCCAGGCCCATGAAGAGTCTCCTGATAGATCCCCCAGGGCAGCCCTCAGCCTGAGTCTGCCTGCTGTCACCCGTGCAGCCCTTGGGGGGTAAGTTCACACAGCTCCAGGGTTTAGCAGGAACTCAGGCGAAAGCCAACTTCGACATTTAATTTCTAACTTTCCTTTCATTTCATTTGGGCTCCATAAATGCATTATTTGCACTTCAGGGAACAGTGTTCTGAAAGTATACATCTTATATTTTACTCAAGTTGAATATTTTCACTGGGGAAGATCGTTCAGGATATATAATTCCCCTTAGTTCAACAAACAGAACTCCCTATAAATAACATTAAAAAATTTATAATATTTAGAAACATCTTTCCATATTCATTAACTCCTCTTCCACAACCTCATGTTTAATGGTTGAATATTGTTTCACTGGATTGATGAAATATACTTCATTCTCCTGGTCACGTGTGGGCTATTATATGTTTTTAATTTTTCACTTTCTACCAACACCTATGTGATAAAACACTTGTAGCTAAAGATTTGTTCATATCTATAATAGTTTCCTTAGAATAAATTCAAATATCATCATGACTTCTAGGCTCGGGGTTCATGTTCCAACCTGCCCCCCCATAACAATTGTACCAATTTACATTCCCATCATCAGTGAATGAGAATGCTCCTGAAATAATGGATGTGCATATAATTCAAAATATGGAACATTTTTATAGGATTCTTGTTCTTTATCGACCCAATAGTTATTTATTAAAATAAAAATGATTCAGTCTTTGCCTACACATATTTATCAAGAACATATTCATTTTAAATTCCTATATTTTCCTTTATTACTTGACAGTCTAGTCAAATTTATGCTTCACCAAAATTCACTTTTTATCTTTTTTTCAGTATTTACTATGTGTGTGGCACCATCTTGGCGCACACAGGATGGGCAGACGGCCCACCGAGCTGAGTGCGCAGGTGGATCCCCTGGGCTGCTGGTGCCGAGGGGCGGAGGGCGGGCACAGAGAATCCCGAACCCAGCAAGGGAAGCCCTGGGGGCGAGGACGTAACTGACGTCAACGCCACGCGTTCCCCGACGCCCCGCTAGACCTTGGTTCTAGGAGGAATTTAAAATGAAAACGCTCATCTATTTGGAACATAGAGATGGGGGCATAGGCACACACACAAAATGGTAAAAAACGAACAAAAGTCTCTGAGGAGATTGCCATCGCATTACATAGACTGTTTAGATGGGTCATGAGGAAAAAAATTCATATGCTTATTGCATCTAATAGTTGTGCAAAAAAAGTTGGTAAAGTTGTAGAAGGTTCTCCAAAATAGAGAAAAACAAATGCATAGTTAACCTGCTACAGAATTACATAATGATTTTGATGACTATTTGAAGATCGTAAAGAGCATAAAATATTTAAAGATCTTTTGTGCAAAAATAGACTGTCTTACCTGATGAGGATTTTTAGGCTGGTTAATTTTAAAACTACAGATGAGAGGCAGGCTCCGAGGACTGGAATTCTGCTTGCCCTTTTGAGAGACATTTGCATTTGTGAAGGAAGGGGGGATGACCTTGTAGGGACCTGAAATTGGCCACCCCAGGATATGTCTCTTTGGCATCGGGACTGTTTGGGGCTGATTGCTTTTGATAACAGGGACAGGGAAGGAGGCTCTGAGGAATGGAACTTGCTCTTGTTGGGACACATTTACATTTGTAACGTAAATCTCTATCTGTAAAAGGTGCCTCCCTCTCTGTACCAGGAAGAAGAGAGATAACCTTATCCCTAGAAACTCTTAATGGGGAAGGCAAGAACTTAAGTTGGTTGCTGTCTGGCAATCTCATGTAACTGATTTAGGGTGGTGGCTTCTGACCTTTACTTAATCCGATTTGATTCTTGTCTAAAAGTCATGGGATCACCCAACGACCAGACCCCACCTGCAATAATACCATTTTAACTTTTTTTCATGTTCTTTCCTTTGTCTTGTAAAGAAATGACTCACATACCCATGCCTTATAAAATTAGCGCTAACCCTCAACTCGGGGCAGCAGCAGGAGCTCTGACTGCCCGTGGGTCCTGTCTCCACGCACCAGCTCTGCCTGCCCATGGGCCCTGTCCCCATGCTATTCTATTCTCTAAATAAAAGAGCACTACTGCCAGATCTTGAGAGTCCAAGAAATCTTTCTTTCAACTCCTCGGCTCACGGAGCCCCGCATCATTACCAATTTCATAAAAGAAACAAAACTAGTAAAAATTCTTTTTTTTAATTTTTAAATTTTTTTTTAAAGATTGGCACCTAGGCTAACAACTGTTGCCAATCTTCCTTTTTTTTTTTTTTTAATAAGGATTGGCACCTGGGCTAACAACTGTTGCCAGTCTTTTTTTTTTCTGCTTTATCTCCCCAAACTCCCCCGTACACAGTTGTATATCTTAGTTGCAGGTCCTTCTAGTTGTGGGATGTGGGACACCACCACAACGTGGCCTGACGAGTGGTGCCAGGTCCACCCCCGCCCAGGATCTGAACCCTGGGCCACCGCAGCAGAGCGCGCGAACTTAACCACTCGGCCGCGGAGCCGGCCCCTAAAAATTCTGATTAAAGAATTTTTATGTAAAAATAACTGGCTCTAGTTTATTACTTTTTCATGATGATTGCGCCATCTAGTGGTTCATTTTTATCTACTTGAGAAAAACAAAACTAAGAACAAAGTTAATTGCATTGCCTTACAGGCACACACATGGCAGTGGTAAAATATTTATTTTTATATTAAATATAGCTTAAATCACATTAAGCATAATATAACACAGGTGCTATATAAACTTATCTGAAAAATAACGTCTTAAATAAAAGAAGTTCTCATCTGTTTCCTTTCAGAATTTTTAGGTCTGAAGCAATTAGCTATGTGTGCAAAGATTTAAAAAATTACTTTCAAATACCATATACTACTCTTTTACGTTATATTTTAAGAGATTTTCATCAGATTGGTTTTGTGCAAGGTCAGATTTTTTCTTTTTCTTCCCTCCCTGGGCTTCTTTGGCCCCTTGTGAAATGTTAGAGAATAAAAAGTCTCAAATCTGCATTCGTTATTCTTCACTCAGGGTGATGATATTCTTCCAGCCCTGGAAATTAATTCGTTGACATTTCTTCCTTTAACCGCACACATCCCACTCTGTCCTGCAGAAGAGCAGCTTTTGGAGAGGTATGTGTGTGAGGTGGGGGTGTCCAGATAGTGGGAAAAGCAGGAAAAACCCAGAGAGGTAGATATTCATTCATTTAAAGAATATTTATTACTACTTTTTACAGGCTGAGTGTCTGCCACGGTGGCTTGCAATGGGCGTTTCCCGACACATAAGGCCTCAGTCTTGGCCTTGAGGACGTGCTGTTTTGTGGGAATCAGGTTAGTAAGCAGACAATGTTAATGAAACATGACAAGGGCTAAAATGAGAGCCATGGGAGCCCATAGGAAGGACAGTAAGCAATTTCAGAGAGTGCAGGGAAGGCTTCTGACGTGAGATGGGCCTCCGTGAATGAGAGCTTTGAGGGATGGTGTGGCAGAAGATGAGGCTGGAAAAGGAAGCCAGAATAGGCTGAGAAACTGGAATAGAAACTGAGTAACGGGATGAGAGAGTCCACCTGTAAGCGACAGATGTGTGGGGAATGACATGAATGATGAGGCAGATGTTAAGATATTTATTTAGCATGTATAGGGTGACGCCATCGTGTAACAATAAACTCTCTCGTGATGTAAATTTAATCTTAGTGGGGTCTTACTATATTTTTGTCACTCTAACGGGTTGGCAGGCTTTGACACTATATCGTGTACTTTATGGGCCACACAGAACTTTTTACAACTCAACTCTACCGTTATTGAAAGCAGCCATAGGCTGCTATATGCCAACAGAACTGTATTTATAAAAACAGTCATGGGGGCCGGCCCGGTGGTGTAGTGGTTAAGTGCACACGTTCCACTTCAGTGGCCTGAGGTTCCCCGGTTTGGATCCCGGGTGCAGACATGGCACTGCTTGGCACGCCATGCTGTGGTAGGCATCCCACATACAAAGTAGAGGAAGATGGGCACCGATGTTAGCTCAGGTCTAATCTTCCTCAAAAAAAAAAAAAATTTGCAATTTAGGAATTTAAGTCAATTTTATTCTAAGTGAACAGCTGTAAAATAATTAACCATATTAGTAAAAACACACTCCAACATTCAACTCTCGATTGCCATCACGACCAACTGTTATCCGTATTTCTAAAGTGTCTAACATTTTCTTCTGTGTTATCTCTCCATGTTTAGAGGCAGAAGAACACACAGATTGTTCGTTATCTATTAGCCACTGAGGATAGCTAACATTTTGGAATGGATGTGAGTTAAGAAAACAGTTCTATGTATAACGTCAGGAATTCTGAAGATCTTTTGAATATTCTTAGCTATCATATCATTGATGCTTCAGCCCTTTGCCTGTTGTTCTACTTAATTCACCAAAAAAAGCCCTTTATCACCTTGAGCTGCATCTCAAGATAAGTTATGGTTACAGATTTGTGGGTTTTCTGTGTATAAGCAAAAACAGATACAGTATTAAAATGAAATCTATGTGATATGATAACAAAGTCATATGAATAATGGAATAAATGCATGTTACTTAGCAATAGATGATCCCATTGCCTAAAGGACTCCACTTCTGAATATTCAACTTCTTTCTCTACTATTTAAAGGGAAAAGGAATCATGGCTGAATCTCCTTCTCCTTAGACCATCTGTTGTGGCAGATGGCTTCATTCATGTCAGTTGCTTTCCTTTATGATTTATTTCCATTTGAGTATCAAGTTGGGAGATTCAGGTAAGTGTGATGTGATGGATATCATTTTACCTGCCAAAATATACTGGATGTCAAATGACATGCTCACAATTGGAGCCTTTGAAGAATATGCAGACAAGTGCTAAAACAAGTGAACCTCACGCACACTGGAATGTGGTGGCACGTCAAGACTCAGCACGCTTACAAGGAAGGGTTGCTATAATCTCGCCACCTGCTGATGCTTCCCAGGGTCTGCCTTTCTTTGCCGATGAGATCACTCACCAAACTCTTGATGATACCTCCTAGAATGTAAGGAGGATGAGATGAAGTTCCTCTTTACATATTAATGAAAGTACTGGCACCTGTCTGTGGACCTCAGTCTGGAAGGTTCTGTTCTCCAGGTATATGGGCCTGAACATTGCATTATGTTCACAGTTGGCCTTAATTCCTCTTAGAGAGGGAAATCTTTTGGGGAAACTAGATGAGCTGCTTGGGGTAGATGCAGGACCCTAGTTGCCCTGCTATAAGTATGACCCTGGAATACAAAAAGAAGATAGCTAAATTTCTTTGCTTGAGACCAGGAGAGAAATTTGGTTTATTCTAACCTAGAGAGTCAGGTGGAGCAAAATGAAGCAATGACAAGAAGACGAAGAGATGGGGTGGAGTGGCCATGTATTTACTGCAGTGGTGGGATGACCAAACTGCAGGTTGAAAGTTACGTAGGTGGCCATGATGTAAACTTTTCCCTTCTGTATTTGCACTCATCTCCTCCCCCTGCCCCAACGTAGACAATCTGATCTGTCTCCAAGCGTGAACGTCTTTGTTCATTTAATAGGAATCAAAGGAGTTGACTGTCACTTTTAGGCATACATGGTATGGAGTAGAGTCTGTATGAGTGGAAGCAAGACCACGGAACCAGGAAGGCTTTGAGAACATACACTTTCCTCCTGGAATCTGCATTGATCTTGGGAAGCTCTTTGGTCTCTCACAGTTCCTGTAGATCTCACGGTCTGGTAGAAAGCAACTGACATCCGAGTTACACAACGACCAGGAGAGAAAAGATGTTCCCCTGAAACCACTGTGATAAGGAGGCTTGATTAAAATCTACACTGAATTCTTACTTCTGACACTTATGTTCTAGCTACTTAAATAATAAAGGAAAAGAAAGTATGAACTTACTTTAGAATCTACACCCTCCAAATACTTTTTCCACAGGTGGCATCAAATAATGGACTTATATTGTTTTAGCAGATAAGAACTGAAGGTGGGGAAAAACTGGAGTAAAATATCCCCAATTTTAAAAGTGGTTATCTGTACCTGTTAGGATCATGAGTATTCTTTTTATTTTATACTTATGAATTTTATAAATTAGACAAAATGTGCATTATATGTACTATTATTTTCTAATTCAAATGTACACAAAAGTAGAATAAAAATAGTATGAATGAGGGCTCTTGGAACCCATTATCCAGCTTCAAATGGTCAATTTTATGCTCTTTGGTTTCATCTGTTTTTTTCTCTGCTATTTTTTTTGCCAAATTGTTTTGAAGAAAATCCTATTTTATCTGTAAATACTTCAGTATATATCACTAATAGGTAAGAAACTTTTAAAAACACAACCACAATACCATTATCAAACCCAACAAAATTAATATTAATTACTTAATATCATCCAATTTCTGTGTTCAGTTAATTATAATTGTCTCAAAAAAGTTTTTTTTGAAAGTTCACCAGGATCCAAACAAGTTCCACAAATGCATCTGCAGAGTATGTGTCTCAAGGCTTGTTTCCCAGATGGAAATTCTCCCTCTGTATTTCTTTCCATCCATGCCATTGTTTTGTGTCATTTGTCCAGTAGAATTTCCTGATTTCCAGATTTGGCTGTTTATATCCTTATGATGTCATTTAACTAGTTTTCTTCTTTTGCCCATATTTTTCATAAACTTGTAGATGTAGAGACTTGATTAGGTTCACGTTCAGGTTTTTTAATCGCTTGTAGGTGGTGCTGTCAAGGTCCAACTACATCACATCAGGAGGCACAGAACGTTAGTTCCACATTTAATTATGTTATGACGGACCAGTTGGTTAAGTTTTGTTAGCTTGTTCCAACCATTATATAGTTTCCTATCAACCTTTCACTAAATAGTTCAAGCAGCCATTATTTCTTTGGTGGTTACAAAATGGTGATGTTTCTCATTTCTATTATTTATCCTGCACGTACTTGCTCAGTTCTATTAAGCACTACTTCTCATCAATTATCTGGCTGGTTAGTATTATTTAGTATTAGTTATCTATTGCTGCATAACAGATTACTCCCAAATGTAATGGCTTAAAGCAACAATAAACGTTTATTACTATTCTGGACTCATAATAGGTCACTCTGCTTGCACGCTTGCCACCTGCAAATGCATCCTCTACACAACTGCCAGAGGGACCACATAAAATGCAGTATGCCCACTATTAAAACTGTTCAGTGGATACGATCATTTAATCCTTAAATTTAATAATTTGAGGAAGGCAGAAGTGGCAATGACTTCCGACTTAGCTTTGGAAGTCATTAACTGTCCTTTGTAGACTATCCTGTTCTTTACACAGGTCAGCCCTCTTGAGTGTGGCAAAGACTGTGGGAGCATGTGTCTACCAAAGCAAGAATCACTGGGGGCCATGGAGGGCTGGCTTCCATAGTCTAAAATGCAAGCTTTACAGGACAGGAAGGTTGAACCCATCCATCTTCCCCTTTATCAAAGTTCAGAATAATGCACAGTACACTCGCAGCCTCCACAGGTTACAAGTTTTTTCCCCCTAGGGGACGTGGAGTATCACTACAACTCTGTGAATTTTGTGTTTTGGCATGTTTAACTCTGCTACAGACCTTATTCTCTGTGATTCTGACACTGTCACATCTTTGGCCAGTGGGAGTCTCGTTAAGTTGACTCCAGTCCTCTTTTGAAATGACCCTAGCAGTCTTTGAGAACCCTCTTGCTTTCGGGCATGAAAAGACATCCACTCATATCATGCATTTCCTAGCCCAGACCTGACTGTCCAATTCTGCAAGAAGTCCTAGTTCATTTTTAGTGGAAAATGGTATTTGGAGATGACAATTTAGCACTAGAGCGATTCATTGCTACTGAATTATTACTGTTTCTTGACCTCTTTAGTGGCCATAGCTAGGAAATAAGGTTTTTAGAAAAAGAAAATTAAGCCATGAATTCATATGTTATTTCCAGTTCAAATTAAAGATGAAGGGCCGGCCCTGTGGCCGAGTGGTTAAGTTCCCATGCTCTGCTTGGGTGGCCCAGGGTTTCACCAGGTCAGATCCTGGGCGTGGACTTAGTACTGCTCATCAGGCCATGCTGAGGTGACATCCCACATAGCTTAACTAGAAGGACCAACAACTAGAATATACAACTATGAACTGGTGGGCTTTGGAGAGAAAAAAAAAAGAGGAAGATTGGAATCAGATGTTAGCTCAGGGGCCAATCTTTAAAACAAAAACTAAACATGAGAAGATTTTTACTTTTTTGATTTTATATCTATATTTTCTTTCTGGTAAGCTAAAAATCTTCATTCCTAATGATAAATATCAACATAATTACTCATTTGCTTTACATCCATCCATCCATCCATCTATCCATTCCATCTAGCTATCTTGTTATTTAGCTATTTTTATCTATAGTTTCAAAATAACACTACCAATGCTACCACTAGCATCAAGACCATAGGATGTAATTTAGGGTATCTGTATGGTTCTTTTTGTCCTTAGAATATAATCCACTGCACAGTCAAAATACTTTGAAAATCCATTGAATTAAGTTTTCTCTACTTGATTATACCACCAACTTGAAATACAGTTGGATTCATTTATGTCTTTATTTTGTTTCAATGTTTAAGAATTACTCTTTTTCATTTTTGATTTACCAGGTGAAATATTTGCCTAGTCCCAAATAAAAACTAATAAAGCAAATTGTATTTTTAAATGTCTAGCTTTCATCGCTGTCACTTCTTGTTCTCTTCCTCATTCTATAGGTAACCATTTATACATTTTTTTCATGATCTTCCTGTAACCACCCCTGATGCAGGAAGGGTTAATAATCACTGGAAAAGGCTTGCCAACAAACTGTGACCTGGAGGTGAGAAGGCCAGTTAGCCAAAGACAGGTAAGATATCCAGAGGGAGGCAACCTAAGCCAGGCACGGCTGCCCAGAGCACAGATGGAGACAGGATATCGGGAGCAGGAGGGGCCATTGCCTAGGAGACCTTGCATGCTCCGAGATAAGAATATACGAGCACAGCAAAAACATGATAATATCAAAACAGAGACTGAGCGAGGTCTCCTTGAGAAATCACTAAGAATTCTTGGCATCCGCTAATTACATTGCCCAGAACACCTGTGTATGTTTAACAGATGTAAGCTGTGTATATATTGAAATGCTGGTTATAATAAACTCAGAGTGGCCATCAGCCCTCTCTGCATCTATCCTGGTGTGTACATTGGATCGCGACACCAACACTTCCCTTGTTTTTTTTCTTAGAAGAATATGAGCATATGTGTGATGTATTGCTCTATGTATGTATTTATATCTGTTTATCTATAACTATTCTCTTTTCTTCTATGTTTCTCTGCCCTGCTTTTTTCACTTAATGTACCCTGAGGATCACTCCATAGCAACACGGAAGATTCTTTTTTACAGCTGCACAGCCCTCTGGTGTATGGCTCTCCTTCAGCTTTCCCAGCTAGACACCTAGTGTGAGGAGTTTCCAGTCTTTGGCCTTAACAAGTACACTTTGCTCCAGTAAGCACAGTGTCCGTTTCTCTACAGCCTCACCACTAAATCAGTCAATTTTTTAGCTTTTTGCTAATCTCCTGGCTAAGAAATAGTATCAGTCTTGACTTGGAGTCCCTAGAAAACAGAGTCTAAAAGCAGTTCCAAGGAAATGAGGAGTACCATGCTGAACAAGCCGGGGGGGGGGGGGGGTGGGGGGGGGGGAGCGGAGGGAAAACCAGCGCCAGGCAGGGAGCCACAAGCTGACGACATGCAACTGGTTGTTTGGTGAGGGGTGTTTCCTGAGAGGCTGGAGAGAGTGATACGGTTAATTCGAAAACTGTGCAGGAGAAAAGTGTAGCGGGAGTAGACAGGTTGACAGCAGGTCATGGTACTCCTCGAGGGAAGGATTAAAGGATTCACATGTTGCTGCGCTGGCCATGAAAGACCAAGGACAGTGTTGAGCTGGAAGTGATGAGAGCAGAGAGAGCTTTAGGAAGCTTCAGCGTGGGTTAGAGGAAGGCGCGATCAGGGAGCCGACACTGGCTGGCGAACAATCCCACAGTCCAGCCGAGGAGAATGGACGACGGAACTACGCACTGATGGCTCACATACACGGACGAGGACAAACCAGGCAAGGAATTCATAATCTGGGGAGTGTGGGGAGCCCTGGAGAGTCTATGATTGGGCTCTAGGGACTTTGCAAACCTCTAAAATTTTATGCAATTTTTTGTGTCCTAAGTATGTTCATTTTTCTGGGGAAAAGATTTTGAGCTTTCACCAGATTCTCAAAGGTATCTGTGAGCCAAAAAAATAATTAGGAGACACTGGATGAGAGAGATTTTGTGCTCACTGACAGATTTATGTTGTCAGTAAGCCACATTTATGAACTTGGTGTAAACCTCGGAGGCATTTCTCATTTTACATCCACATTCTCTGAACTGCTATTGTACTAGGGTCTGTGCTGCTCGTTTCTACATTGCACGTGTTTTTGTAGGTTTTGTTTTCCTACCCTGTGCTTTCCTTCAGGAACACAGCTGCCCATCGCCCTCAGTCCCTCAGGAGGCAACTTTAAGGGCAAGCAAAGTGCAACTTAAATGAAGTCAAATCTGCTTAAAAACACTTTGCACCAAACACACATACACATAGGGCTAAGTTAGAACTAAACAAACCCTTTTATTTTTATTGTTTTAATCTCCTAACCACAGAAATGGTTTGCTGTTTCTCTGTTGCATCGGAGCTCATCCCAGAGCACAAAGGCCTTACATGGACCCTGCCTTCCTGGTTGGAGAAGCCGGGCTGGAACAGAGCTGGGGCTGTGGGCGCTGAGGGACTGGGAGCCGGAAAGCCAAGCTTTCAAGCAGTTTAGGGAAGCCCAGCACCAGGTCGCAGCCTTAGGGGGCCCCACCTCCCTCCTTACTCGGCAGGAGGCGCCCCTTGCAGAGCAAAGCAATGCTCTCCACCCCAAGCTGTGAGGAATGGAACTAAAGGCAGCATTTTGAGTTAAAAAAAAAAATTCGTACCATTAAGCTGTGCATAGTTAAGACATTTTGCCCAGCTTTGAGATTTTGCTTTTAAAATTGATTCTAACACCGTGAAATTTATGCTTCTGGGTTAGGACTTTTCTCTTAAGAATTTAAAAAATATTTTAACATATGTTAGCTGTTTCTCAGGAAAAGACTGAACCTTAGCTTAGAGCTGTCTATAATGTTACCTAGAAATTGAATGTAATATTAATCTGTTTCAGGTGAAAAGTAAAAGAGTAGAGCCATATAAAACTAAGAGCCTGGCTGGGACAAGGATAGAGGAAAACTTCTTAAACACTGTTGAAAAGTATGTTACAAAGAACACATCAATTTCCTTTAAAGAGGGGACTTTATAATGGAGATTAGAGCAGAATTACAAAAACTGTCAAAAGTAATACAATTCTACTCAAACTCCTGCTGCCACTGAAGCTCAATATCCGTGAGTGGGAACTTTCAAATTTTTAAACAGCTTTATTGAGGTATAATTTGCATGCCATAAAATTCACCGAACTTCAGGGAGCCATAATTGGATTAAGTTATATAATAGTCAGAAGAGCCCCTTCTGACTCTACAGTAAGGCTTCACATGTAGTAACTAATATAGTAAATATTTTTTTATGTCAAAAAGAGAATATCAAATGCTGGTCACAATCTGCTAAGATTCTAGAATCCTGTCAGGAAACTTGTCAGAGGTACCACTCCCATTGTACGTTATTACTCACGTCTATTTGCTATTTAAATCAAGGTTCTCAGGTTAAGTCCGAGAGACACAGCTTTCCACTCACACGGGTTATGAAATCCCCAGGGAATGTGTTATGAGGTCACGTACTTCCAATTTGGAGAACATATCAAATGCCAATTAAAAAGAATCTCAACATCTTAACTTTTTAAAAGGAAGAATAAATGAACAGATTACATCCAGCAGATAAAGATATATTTAGCACTTTAATCACCTTACCTAAATTATTAGTTGCCTTTAAATTCATCTCTTACTATTTAGGTTCTGGGGAGGCGCTTGACCGGGAGCTGGAAGGGTTGGTTTTGGGTCCTGCTGTACTACATCGTAGGTGCTCGTACATCCTCTTGATTCACTTTTAATCTCTGGGGCTCAGTCTCCCATCCGTGAAACTGTACTGGGATATCTGCCCTAATTTCGGAAGTTTTAATTAGGAGCCATGGAAATAATGTATGCAAAACATGCTTTGTTAGCCACAAAGTGCTGTGCGATTGAAAGGCATTACTGTTATTATCACAACTCAAGAACATTTTCTATATAAATCAAAATAATCTGCAAACAGTTCTGGGCATCTCCTGGACGTGGCACCGTGTATCCCAGATGAACACACGGGCTCTTCCATTGGAACGGAGCCCTTCATTCCACATGGAACCGGGAGGAGTCGGGATTTATTTCCTACCTGCACCTTCGCTTTACATGCTCTCTTACCGCCACTCCCCATTCTTTACCACGGCATTCTTTATTATTCTCAGTTTATTAGCACATGAAAAATAATAAAAGAATGCTAGTCAGTCTCCTGGAGATGACCACATTTCTTTAGATGAAGTGAGGTAAAGTTGAGCTTCTAAATAATTAAGCTTAGTTATAGAGCAGATCAGCGTTCATAAGTTGTAAAGGAAACTAAAGTTTTCATTAAAAATTGTAAGACAGGGGCCGGCTCCGTGGCTGAGTGGTTAAGTTCACGTGCTCCGCTGCGGTGGCCCAGGGTTCGGATCCTGGGCGCAGACATGGCACTGCTCATCAGGCCACGTTGAGGAGGCGTCCCACATCTCACAACTAGAAGGACCTGCAACTAAGATATACAACTGTGTGCAGAGGGGGGTTTGGGGAGATAAAACAGAAGAAAAAAAAAAAAAAAAGATTGGCAACAGTTGTTAGCCCAGGTGCCAATCTTTAAGAAAAAAAAAAAATTGTAAGACAAAATCGTAATGGTAAAGCTAATGCGGAAACACACTGCTCCGTGACAGGGGCGGCCCAGGCCTCACAGTTTGTTCCTAACTCTTCCATGGACTTGGTCAAATTACACATTCTTTTCTTCAAAGATTTCCTTAAAATTCAGCTAACACTTCCCACCTGTTATGAAGCACACCCGGAGTCTTGGCCCTCCCACAACACATCAAGCCTTTTCGTACTCGGTTTGGATGAATTTACATGGGACTTCCTGCTAACCCTCGCTCTCATCTCATATTCTGTCAGTCACAAAATACCATGAACATTTCCCTGCAATCTTTTAAATTAATGTTTTCCTTTCCCTTTCTATGGCTATTTATTAGAACCAGGATCTTAACAATGTGCTTCGATTTCCAAAACTGTCTCCTAGTTGTCTCCCAACATGCTGCAAAGGGACATCGAAGGGATTTGCCAGTGTCTGTCTTGCCCATGGCTCTTTTCTGCCCTGGAACTGTTGTCTCCTTCTTGACATAAATCAAATCTGTTATCTATCATGTAAGTTTCTCATTCTTCCATACATCCTCTGCCCCATTTCTCATAGCTAATCAACATAATACCCTGTGTAGTCAATTTGGCTTCATTATCATGACCCCTGGGGCCACCTCACTTGTCCTTATACTTGTGTGTGTGTTTTTTTTTTTTGTGTGAGGAAGATTGGCCCAGAGCTAACATCTGTTCCCCATCTTCCTCTTCTTGCTTGAAGAAGAAGCAAGATGCTGCCATAGTTTGGCCTGATGAGCAGTACTAGGTCCATGCTCTGGATCAGAAACTGAGAACCCCAGGCTGCTGAAGTGGAGAGTGTGAACTTAACCACTACACCACTGGGCCGGCCCCCTTAAATTTGTGCTTTTGCTTAGAACCTTTGGAATGAAGATCCCTCCCACTTTTTCATTGATTCAGCAAGGTCTTAGTAAATGCCTACTCTGTGCTAGGCACTCTTCTACGTGTGGGGGATACAATGATAGCATACGAGAGCAGGCCCATTGTCAGAGAAAAATAATAACCTATAAACAAATAAACAAAACCAGAGAGTGATCTATTATGGAGAAAGTAAAATATGACCATATGATAGAGAATGATTCCTGGGCGGGGTATTTTGGGCTTGATCTAAGGGAGTGCCTTTCTGAGAGGTGAGCCAGTGACAAGAAAGAGGCAGCCAGTGGAGACGGTGGCCAGTGTCCTCCAGCCGGAAGACCCAGGGCATAGGTCCAGGCGCAGGAACCAGCTTGGTGTGTTCAAAGAACAGCTGCATGCTAACTGGACCTGAACACAGGGAGGGAGGATAAGAGAGACCGTCTAAGAGATTGCAGGGGCCAGATCACGCAGGGCCTGATGAGTTTTGTGAAGGGTTTAGATATTGTTCTTCATGTCCTGAGAAGTCACTGGAGAGCTTTCGGTAAGAAATAGGAAGATCTAATGACCAGCTCCTCTCTACTCCTCCCCCAATCAAAAAGCCTTCTCTCACCAGCCCGGTGCACTGTGACTGGAAGTTGTCTGAACTCTGCACTTCGCTTTCCAACATTTTCCATGAGGAGCTGGAGGCGGATTGTCCAGGGAGGGTAAGGGATTCACTGGGGCTTTTCAGACTAAGACATGCTCCTCCACCCCCGTCTCCCAGGGGGGCTCTGATGCCCCACTTCCCCACTGCTTTGCAGGGACCAGCCAAAGTAGAGAGGTGCATCACGCCTGCTGATGGGTCCTGGGGGGCACATTTTGAAAAATACCTTTCTAGCTGTCTCATACATGAGACGTAAGAAATTCACGAATAGCTAGAGGGTAAGAAATTGAAGGACAGAGCTTACTTCCCTTTTCTTGGGCATGTTCGCAGAGCCCCCGATATACTCCGTATGCACAGAGATGCTCAGCAAGAGCAGTTGTTGATAAGACAACAGTCCTTCGTTTTCTTCCCGCTCAACAGGCCCAGGTTTTGCTTCCTGGTGAAGTCGTTCAGAAGTCAAATTGCGCAGCTTTGCTAGGGTCCACCTAGAGACGGCCCCTTCTAAAGGAGCTCGGGCCCAAACGTGAGCGCAAACAACAATATGCCAATCCTTGTATCGTTAACATTTCTGGCAACAAACTCAACACTATGAATTTAAGATAGATTTCCCCTGGTGCCTGGAATGAGAAATTCAGTGATTCATTTTCTTGTTTAAAAGAGTTGAGAAGAGGCGTGAATGCTGTGCTGACCCTCTTTAGGTGCCTTTATCCATTCCCGGTCACCTAGCACGTCTACAGAAAAACATTTGAACTATGAGCATCAGTTTGTGCTCCTAGTTGCGTGCGTAGAGCACCAGTTAGAATGTAAATAACCTGCTGCATTCTTTCCGAACGATGTCCCACTTACTGAACAGCCCCGCCGCTCTCCGCGCACGCCCCGCCGTGGCCGCAGCGCCCGGAGCCGCAGGCGGAGGCGCCGCACTGGCCCACGCTGCGCCCGGCGGCGGGGCGGCCCTCGGGGTCGCCCAGGCTTCGGAAGCGGGCGTTTTTCCCAGTGCGGACTCGAAGACTGAAGATACACCCTTGGAAGAAAGGGAAACATACTTCATGTTAAAAAATGGGAGAGGTAGGTAAAACAAGACGACAATGATTTTTCATATTTAAAGTAGCATTCTTTCAACAGAAAGTAACACAGGTCAGTTTTAAGAAAAAAATATAAAAACAGAAAATCATGGAGAGAAAAATAAAAAATCATCTACAATACTGTTACTCTAGAGAAGACAATTATTAACATTTTGGTGTATATATATGTGTGTATATGTATATATATACACACAATATTACAATTTTTTTATGCTTAGTTGTATTTTCTTTTAAACAAAAATAGAATCATACATTAACTATATAATATCTATACATTATACATATCTATATGGTACCAAAAACTTGTGTAGCATAAGTACCATCAACTCTTGTCTCATAGCATTAACTATTTTTAAATGATGGCGTAATGTTCCCTTATATGATAATATATTTAATCAACCTTCAATTATTGGACACTTGACTCATTTCTACTTTTTTACTACTAGGAATAATGCTATAATGAATATCACTGTATGCATATCTTTGTGCATTTGCTAATTATTTTCCTAGTGTCAATTTCCAGAAGTAAAGCCACTAGAGCAAAGGACATGGATGCTCTGTGTGTGCCCAAGTGTCGGGGAGATCTTGCACAATTATTTCCCGCCGCCCAGTCCTGGGACACCTGCTCGTTCACAGGCGCTGTAATGCAAGAGATTAGCATCTGCTTCATTTAAATGAAAGAAATAATAGAATGCTCTTTGCTATTTTTAATTGGGGTTGAAAATCTTTTAATAAATTTATTAATCGTTTGTAATTTTTCCCCTTCAGTTGCTTATTATGTACTGTTTTGCTCTATTCACCCTTTTATTTTTATTTTTTTTTTAAGATTTTAAAATTTTTTTCCTTTTTCTCCCCAAAGCCCCCCGGTACATAGTTGTATTATATTCTTCGTTGTGGGTCCTTCTAGTTGTGGCATGTGGGATGCTGCCTCAGCGTGGTTTGATGAGCAGTGCGATGTCCTTGCCCAGGATTCGAACCAACGAAACACTGGCCCGCTTTCAGCGGAGCATGTGAACTTAACCACTTGGCCACGGGGCCAGCCCCTCTATTCACCCTTTTAAACATTTATTTGAAAGATCTCTTTACATAATGAGCATATTAGATGTTTGTCATATATTGTAAATACTTTCTCCAGTTTAATGTTTGCTATTTAATTTTGCTTATGGTGGGGTTTTTATTTTTATGTAGAGAAGTTTATCATATGTATGTTGTCACATTTATCTTTTTTTCCCTCTGGGGATGTTGCTTTGCACGTGCTCTTAGAGAGGGCTTTTCCGGATATATATATACTGTGTGACCTCACTTCCATGGGGGATGTGAAACCTACCTTTTGCAGAGTGAAATGCGCTCAAACCTCACTGAGTGCCAATTTTTTCACCTTTAAAATGAGGACAAAAAGAACTATTCCATGGGTTAAGGGGAATAAGAAAATATGTGTAGATTGGCCAGTGCAATGCTTGGCAGTGAGCAGGTCTTGTATTCCGCTGACCACCTGCACCCTCTTCTGCGTTGTCTCAGAAATTCACTATTTCCTTTATTAAAAAAAATTCTTTTCGGCGAAAATTGTGGGGATGCTAATCTTAGGTTTTTGTAGTTTTTATAATCATTCACTGGAAAAAAAACTTTAAGTGACTATAATACGTATTAATGTCTGAGAGTGTTCATTCTAAACCATTTCTCTTTTATATGGATAAATGAAATGCTTTTGTTAGGAAGAACTGCTGAAATATGTTTTTGGCTAAAAATGTTGCAATGCTGTATTTAGAGAAATATTTAGCTAATACAAATAGTTGTATGTTTTCATGTCCATCAACATGACATACAGTGTAAAGGCAATTACAGTGGAAGCCATTTGTAGAGTATGCATTGTATAATTTCACTCCTGTTTGTATAGCGGACAAGACCTAGTCTGCTTAGAATAGCACCATCAAACAGGTCTGCAATACGTATATCCTGCATGTGAGAAAGACTTGGAGCCATGAGCCACATGCATATTAGAAGTAAGGCTGGCTAGGTTCCAAATAAGTGATTGCTTTTCCTTTTTTTGGACAGTAAGAGAATTTTAAATTAAGGCACTATACTCATTACTTTTCCCTTATGGGCTCTGGTTTGAAACATCTCAGGCAATTAAAAAAAGAGAGAGAAAAGTTTGCTAGTAAGAAATTGACTGTACTGACAGTGTAGGGTATTTTTAGGTTGGAATAACGTCTTCATTACAGTGTGGTTAATGAATCTGAATCTAGTTCATGCCCACTCTATTCAGCTGAGTAATAAATATTTAATAATCCCTGTGTCAATGAACACCAGCGGCTGTAACACTAGAATAACAGGCAGATGGGACTCCAGATTCCCCCACGTTCACACTAGTCAAAAGTAATTTTTAATTCTCTGTCAGGATTAAATAGGTCTGCCAGTGAAAGTAACAGATCTTAGGACATTGAGGAAAGCCATGGTTCTTCTCCCGCACAATTGTGGGCATGATTTCAGGAGATTCAGGGACCCACCGAAGCCCGTCCATGACCCTGAACCTGAGAATGCTGCAGCTCTGTAGCAGCTGTAACTTTTGAGAGAAGAGGAGAAGTCCTCTTACCAGCACAGGTAAAACCCTAAGACCGCATTTGCCTGGCATATGTCCCTCATTTAATCTGGAGAAGAGTTAGATAATCTCAATACTTCATGAATGTTGAAGGTTGGAGGAAAAATAATAGCTATTATAAATCATTTCTAGAACAAAAACCAAATGGCTTTATCAATAGTAAGGATTTGTATTTTATGCTGAGAACTTCTGGATTAGAGATATTTATCAGAAGTGTTTTTAGAAATGTGAAAGCCTAAATCAGATAATATTTTACGGTGTGACTTGATTGCTATTCTAAAGACCAATGTGATAACCTTAGCCTAATTACTAAATTCTTCCATAAAACTCTATATTTGCTTTGTTATGATTAATTAACATAGTGGCTTCTGAATCTGGGGAAGCTTACTGAAATGCAAATTTTTAGACCCCATCACAGAGATTTTGATGAAGTAGTTCTTGGGTGGGGTCCAGAAATTTATATTTTTAAGAAGTTATCCTATATTGCTCTTGAGAGCCAGTGGAGGTCAGCTTTCGGGAATCATAGGTTTAGGGGCTAGTTGCAATCTGGTCATCAAGGTAGGTTGGTAAAAATTGTCCATAACTTGCAGCATATAGTAAATACTGTTCTGTAGCAGAGGAAAGGTGGACATCAAGGGAGGATTCAAGGAGAAAGGAGAAAATTAGGGGCTTCCAAGGTCCTGAAGCTTCCACAAGACCGGATTAAGTGGCAGTTACCAAGAAGACCCGCCCAAGATGTCCATCGTTAGGAAGAACGGTGCTTCCAGGAGTGAGCAATCCTAGTGTTTCTGTCAGAGGAAGGGCCAGCTGTGTGTGCTGAACTCAGGCTGATTAACACACTTCCGGAGGAAACGACATCCTTTCCATTGAATATAATGTTTTAAAAACCCCATTGATTTCTTATGCCCTTACAACCCTTTTCAGATTATTACCTGCTGTGAGAGAACTGTTGAGCTCTGTCTTACATTTAGCATAGTAACTTAGTAGGCGTTAAACTATTTTTTAAGACAGACTTCTGAGAATTAGCACTGATTATGCAGTCAAAGAAAAAGTTTCTTTGAGAGCCTTGTCATAATGTCCTAATTTTCTTGGACTCTGACCTTGTATTAAGTTGAATGAGCTGTGTTGCTTTCACGTGTTTCAAGCACATGGCCCCCGGCATCCGTGTTCAGGTAGAAGATAGTGAAAGGGCAGAGGAGGAAGCTGCCAGGCAGGCAGAGAACTCAACCACCCGAGATGGCTTCTGATGCAGCCCCCATCTCACAGGGATGCGCGTCACGTCCTCGTCCCTATTCCTTGATTTCCGATGGAGAATAGGTGTCTCACGGGTGAGTGGCTGAGGACACTATTATGAGCAGATCCTTGACCAAATATTCTGGAACTGGGATCCACCAAAAAGCTTATTTTCACCAAATGCATTGTTATAGCAGTTCAGTCATGTCTTTATTTTATAACTTTACTATGAATCAGCTTTATAGGGAAGGTCTGAGTCTCTGCTGCTTTCTGAGCACAGGGAGACAGACTGTGGCAGTAAGATTGCCTGCCCACGCATGATGTTCCCACTTAATCCTCCTGGCTTCTGGTGGCCTCTTGGGGCCACAACTCAGGGGTGTGGATCAGTGGGCTGCAGACTGTCCCTCATCTTTTACATCAAGGACATTCCAAAGTTAGATGGAGTTTCAATTTCCCTGGGACTCCACGTGGTCCACCCTGCTCACCCTCTCCTGAAAAGCACCCGTGTAAAATCCACCCACACTCCTGACCCCCGACATCATGCTCTGCTTTTCCTCTTTTCCCTGCAGAATTTATCACCTTACTCCGCTATGTAAATTTTCTATTGTATTTAGTATTTATTTTCTGTTCGTTCCTTTGCCAACCAGAATGTAAACTCGAGAGCGGGAATCTTTGTTTCTTTCCCTGAAACATCCCGAACACCTGGTACACAGGGAGTGAGTAATTAATCACAATGAATGAATGCTCTTCGTTAAAATCAAACTTTGATTAAGTCCAATTAGAAAGAAATCCACACGGCTGGTTTGGGAACTAGAAGTATACCCTGTAAAAAACTTTTTCTTTTCTCAAATTTTGAAACAAGTAGGTAGAGTGTGAAACCATCCAGGCCTCACCTTGAAAGCCATTTTTAAACTCGGATCCATTCGGTAAGAGCTCTGGAGTGTATTCACTGTAGCCACCGACATAGAACTGACTGAAGACATTGAGACCAACCAGTCTTCCTGGGGCAACGATGGATTTATTTTTATGATCATCTACCTTCAAAAGCCAAAAAATTCAAAACCTATTAAAAAAGAATTAATTCCCCAGGGTGAACGTTAAGATACTCTTTTGTTATTTCCCATTAAATTGGCATGAAAAATTTACAAAGACCTGAATTTTGAAGAAATAAGAAACACTTCACCACTCAATTCTCTGCGTCTCTGCTGGTGTCTGTTACCACGGATGTATTAATATAGCCGTCAGGGTTTTGCATTTCAATGAAAATCACAGTTCCTCAAAGATTAGGAGCTGGCATCCCGCTGGTTTTCCTCCATCTAGCCTTGCCCCCCTCTCTCGTCTATTCTCAGTACAACCACTAGAGTCATTTATCAAAAAATGGAAATTGACCATGGCACCCAACCCCACTTCTTAAATTTCTCGGTAGCTTTCCATAGTCCTCTGGATAAAAATCTAAACTTCTTAGCATGACATCTAAGTCCTTTGATGATACAGACCTTGTCTACTTCTATCCATCTCTTGCTTCCCCCCACCTGAAAGCCACACTGAATTACTTGCATTCCTTAAGCCCACACTGGCCACTGTTCTTTTTCTGAACTCCTGTTTACTTGACGCTGTGCTTAAGTATCACCTTTTTTGGGAAGCATTTCCTGAGCCTCTCCCTCACCTTGTCTGTGTTGGGCATCCCTCTCATTGATTCCCACACCCCTTAATCGCACCCATCCCTCTGGACCTCTGTTGCGTGCGCTAGTCTGTGAACTTCGTGAGGGTGGGCGGCGTGGCCTATTCTCTCTGTCTGTCAGCACAGATCCGACAAGAGAACAGAGCTTGGTAAGGTTGTGGGGCGGGTGAAGGGATGGCTCTTTACCTTTAGCCAGCCCATTTGGAGGAACCTCCCCAGGCGGACTGCGTGGATCCCAAGGCTCCGATCGAGGGGATCGCTACTGACACTTGCTATGCCAGATCCCAGGTTATAACTGTAAACCACGCGGCCGTCTCGCAGACCCACTGCCAGGAAGTCATCTCCGTTGCGCCCTGGAATGAGAAGATGTGGGGGCAGGCTCACTGAGAGGAACTCCGGGAGCCCAGTCAGCTTCGTTTTACTGCCCGGTTCTGCCTTGTAGACCAGTGCATAAGTTGTAACAGACATTTAGCCTGTTGTCGGCACTCTGCTATGTGCGTATCTGGGTATTAGCATTCGCAGCCCCAGAAGCTGTCTGAGTACTAGGAGTTTTTCTTTGAAGCCATAAGGGTTCTGGTCAACCCAGGGAAATGATCGATACCTAAAAATTTGGGATTGAAATCTCCTGTTTGTCTGAATGAGATTCAGTGTGCACTTTACCTAAGGAGAACTTTACAATGGAGTCAAACTGCTTTCGTAGTTAATGAGATTCAAGAGATGGAGAGAACCTAGCTCCAGCTTTGAAGCTCTCACTATGATTTGAGGAGACTATAAGGATTTATTTCTATAGCCGCTCAGGGTGTGTTATCATTGCTCTACTGGAGTAGCTCTTGACCACACCCCATGACTAGTTAAAGGTGATGTTTCTCTTCTCCCTCGCTCTCCGTTGGTTCAGGGCCATCCGTGCAGAACAGTGAGGTCCAGGCCCAGAGCACACAGCATGCAGCTCATATAGATCCAGGGGATAAGGGCAGGTGGCCGGGAGAGAGCCAGCGTCAGGCGCTAGGGGAAGGTCCTGGCAGTAGGTCTGGTGGTGGTAGGAAGGTCGGGATGGTTAATGGTGTAGGTCCTGGCAGGAGGACAGAACACGCAAGGTCAAGGCAAGCTTCTCGAGCTAGGTGGAGGCAAGAGGTCTGTCCCAGGGAAGAGGGACCCAAAGACATCACCCAGTTTCGGAAAGGTGTGTTTGTGGACCTCAATACTGAGGTTTTCAGGTAGAGAGCTGAGCAAGGACTTCTGCTCGGAGGAAGAATATCCGGATGCCACAGAAGTAAGAGGGTTAATCACAGGGCACAAGCAGAAGCGAGTCGCCGGACATGGACAAACTTCATCATGAGTGTGCACAACCTCCCCCTCCTACACTTCTGGGCGGGGGTGGCTTGTCTGCCCCCTTGGCTTCTGTTAGGCTGAGCAAGAAAAGGAGAGCAAGGCCTGCAGAGGTGGGGTTTCTAGAGAGTGTAGAGAGGTGGACTTCCTAAGGCGCTGGAAAGCGGGAGGCAGAAATATCATTTAGAGATACCTGAACTCCACCTCGGCTTTTCTCGTGGTTCTGCCGTGGCCCTGAGTTGGGTTATTTTTGGAAACTCCCTAGGTGAGTGTCATATGTACCACGGTTGAGAACCACTGTGTGAAGCGTCATGCCGTTGGCTAAGCATGCTGGGAACTTAAGCAAATCTCTATTTCTCTCTGTCTCTGGTAATTTCTTCCCACCTGGAATGCTGCAGCAGGTTAGCTGGGTTGCAAATTTAAAATAGGAAGAACTCCCAGGAGAAAACATAGACTCAGGAAGGCAGTTAAGCAGAAAGGAGAAAACCCCTGAGTAGAGATTGGAGACAGTCTCTCAGGCAGCTGTTTGAGTAAAGACGACACAGGAGAGAGGGCTGGAGAAGGAGAATTGTAAGAGATTTTTTGTGTGCAATGTGAATGGGGATCCTTTTGAGACATTCTAGCGGACAGAGTTGTCTTTCCAATTGTCTGGGCTGCTGGAATGGAGATGGTGTTCTGCGCACTGAACTGGCTATGGGGGAGCAGGTGTATGTGAGCCATACCCTTCCACCTGTCTTGTCGCCGTTCTCCATCCTGAGTCACTGAGAACCTGTAGCATGCCAGAAACAACATTATTCTTTAGGGCCTCACAGCCTGGTTGGGATGAGATGGGAGGTTTGTCTCCATGCCACAGGGAACAGCGGAGAAGAACAGGTGGTGGTCATTCTGATGGGGCGGGGGCGGGGAGGAGCATTAGGAAATTCAAAAGGAGGTGACTTTTGAGTTGTTTTCTTAGCTAACTCATAAAGTGGAAAACAAGATCCACTCGGTGGATGAGGAGAGGGGTCCTTACAGCTGAAGAGGGCTGTTCAAGCAGAGGGAATAACACAACAGAAACCCAGCAGGGGCAGCGAACACGGCATGCTTACAAAATGGCTGGGAGCTGGGGCTGGCTGGCATTTAGTGTCCAGGGCAGAAAGAGCCATATCTTTAAGGGCCCAAACTACTACAATAAATGCTTTAAATATTTTCCTAGAGACTCTCAGGAGCCATGAAAGGATTCTGAATGAGAGAATTTTATTGGATCTGGATTTTAGGAGAATCTCATACAACGTGGAGGGCAGAACACACAGGCAGGTAAGGAATCTGTCTCATTGGAAGGTCATTCAAAGTGACTCAGGAGAGGAAGGAGTCAAGTCTAAATAAATCAAGGCAGTGACAGAGGGGATAGAGAAAAGAAGAGAAATCTGTGTGTGGTTGGAAGGAAATCTTGAAAGGACAGGTCAATTTGGAGTACAGAGTTGAGGAAAAGGGAGGAGTTGAAGGTGATTCAGAGGAATCTGGCTGAAAGAGCCACGCGGAATGGCAGAGTCGGTCCAGGAGATAGGAGCTAGGACGGGGGCAGTCAAGGGAAACAGGCTGACCTCAGCGTACAGACACTCCTGCCCATGGACACATCCCAGGGAGCAGAAGTAGGGACGCAGCAAGGGTGGGGCGAAGGAGCGCCGGGGAGCCTATCAGACCATCCAGCAGCGGGTCGCATCTTCTTTACAAGCCATGGGTCCACTGGGGTTGCTTGCCTTCCCTCTGCCACTCCTTCCACTCTGGACCTTTCCTCAGGGTCACCCCAGTGGTGGGTGATGGAGTAGATAAGAGAAAGAAAAGCAGTTGACACGAGGGCTGGCGCCTGGAAGGTGGACAGTATCTCAGGGACTTGGAATTGCGCCAGCTGGTGTTTTGCAAACCTGGATGTCCGTCGCCATCACTCAGGAGCTTGTCAAAAGTACAGATTTTAGAACCTACCTTATACCACGTGGATGAGAATTGTTGAAGGTAGGTGCTGGAAATATTTTAATGGGCTCCGCATCTGTTTTTTTTAACAAAGCCTGGCTGATATTAATAACTCCAGGAGGGCCAGCGTGTGTGACCTGTGTTGTCACCCACGGCTTCGTGTTCAAAAGGGCTCCATGCTTCGTTTAATGCTCTGCTGTCATATCTTGAAATTCTTTGAACTGTATTTTGAAAGTGAAGTCCATGGGACAATGGAGCTAGAGTGGGAACAGAGGTGACACATACGTGCAATATGCATGTTTGTGGTTTTTTGCCACCCCATTCCCATGTTGGGTTTGTGATATTCCATGAGAATGGAATTCCCACAATGCTGGGAGTCCAGTGAGACTTAAAACAAGCACAAGGTAAGTGTGTTACGTCTAATGACTGAGTAGGTGGGGATGTCGACGACCCCAAGAGGCCATACCTTCCATTTGAACCAGAACTTGCTCAAGCGCAGAAAGGCACTGGTGGTCTAAGAAGCATGAATGACCAGGAGCCCGATCCTTCCTTCCTGACCCCTGTTACTTCCCTGTATAGCTCATTATTTACCCTGAAAGGACGCCAGAGAAGCAAAGAGAAGGAGGGGGAAGCTCATGGTTCCTTTCCTTTCAGTCCTCCCTACCGGCCAGTAAGCCAGAGGTAGAGAGTGTCGACGGAATGTGTGGGGATCAGGAAGTGAAATAAAGACAGCTGACGTCACCATGTGCAGCATCTCCTGCTCTGGTGAGGATGTCCATGTGCCTGTACAAGCTAGGAAATACTCATTGTGTGACTGGGGGACTCCGCATGTGAATTAAATGCTCTTATATTTGCACTTTAAACTGGATAGAAAAATAAATGGTAAAATTCATGCTAATAATTTAATATTTTAATTTTTCTTAACTTTGCCATAAATAGCAAATAAAAGACTATAAAAAATTGAGAGAGCACTGAAGAAAGGAAAATGCTCTTAGTACCTTTAATGGCATTCTTTTCTCTGCTTTTTGAACAAGGGACCCTGCATTCCCATTTCGCAGTGGGCCTCACAAATTTGGTAGCCACCCCTGAGGGCCCTTTGTTACCTTCATAAAACAAACCAGGAAAAAAGGGCAAGATGAAAACTGGGTGGACCTGTGCATCTGAGGCTGTTGGGAGACTGTAGGGGGATGAGACCCTGGGACTTGTGGGGCAGGAGATCCGCCTCCGGGTCTGTGGGGTGATGCTGAGGCACATGCACCTCCAGGGCCACAGAGCTGCTGGGCGGCAGAGACTGCATCTGAAGACGGCCTGGCCTTAGAGCCTGCACCCTCATCCACGGTCTGTGCGGCGGAGAAAGAAGCAAGTGTCTCACTGGAGCTGTGCCACCGCCCTCCACCAGCACCCACTCTCTAAGGCTTATTTCTGAATAATAAGGGGGACAATAGTATCTCATGATTTTCCTAAGGATTATGTGATATTTAAGGTGCAAGTATCAGCACAGTGCCTACCTAGCACATAGTAGGTACTCAATAAATCCTTGTTTTATTCCTTTCCCTTTCAACTATAGTCTGACCTTAGCTTTGTGTATCAGCTTTTCTTCCCCTGTTGCATCAAAGCCTGGGAAGCAGGTATTCCTGGTCCCTGTGCTGGAACACCCATCTGGTCCCAGTTAACCTTTGGGTCAAGGACAGTAGCAGAATTTTTCTTTTTTCTTAAAACTATAACCCTGATTGCTTCAGTGCATTACTCTGATCCAACTAAAAAATTCTGGAGGGTCAATCATGGAGGTGACTTGAAGGTATGGTTTATTAGCACCCATTTGTAGGTCTTATGTTGCTTTCCTGTAATTTATTGTAATGGGAATTTCTTGGCTTAACAGCAGGTAATAATATAAGCACTGACATATTTCAAACAACCACCAATGCTATAGACTAAATGCATTCTCAAAATCAGTGTTCTATTAGATCGTTATTCTAGGAATCTGTTTGAGAAATATGTGGACGATTTGTATTTCTACATTTGTCAGTTCACAAAGCAACAGATGATATTATGCATTTATATCACTATATAGGGATTCTGAGTATTGACACAGTGAGAGTCTTTCATGAAAAGAACGGGAACTAAGCTCACTTGGCCTGCTGAGCACAAACCCACAGTGAATCCTAATGGAACCAGGGTCAGGAGGGAGATCTCAGACAAGGCGAGAAACATGGGTTTGATCTCCCTCAGGAGCTGGCGCCAAGCAGGAAGGCTTTGGAGATGACGCTGTGCAAGTGATAAGAGGGGGAGGAAGGAAACAATAGCAGAGGCCTTGGGATGAACAGGAGTCCGGAGTAAGACGCTCTAGGAAGTGAATAGACACCCTTTAGAACGTACAGAAAAAAACCCCAACTTGGTCTTCCTTTGGCTGGAAAGAAAAGTTGTACCTTAATTCCACAAACACTGTAAAGCAGAGAGCTCTGAAACG
Organism: Equus przewalskii; assembly: GCF_037783145.1. NCBI lineage: Eukaryota > Metazoa > Chordata > Mammalia > Perissodactyla > Equidae > Equus > Equus przewalskii. The sequence continues at coordinate 57,077,742 of NC_091849.1, forward strand.
GGGTGGTTGTGGCCAGGTGTGTTTAGCATTATGTAACAACCACTCATCGCAGTGGTCAGGGGAAATCTCGTGGTGGGGGCAGATGAGCTGCTGTGGTCAGAATAGCATCTGGCCTCATAAAGGACAGAGAACGGTGACTTAGCCGCAAAGCAGGGACTAAGTGTGTAGCATCTCCCGCTCTGGTGAGGATGAAGAAAGGGATGGTGGTGATGGCAAGGATGACAAAAAATGGAAACAACGTGGAGGATGCCGCCATGGATATTCTGGAAGGAAAGATCAAAGAGGTTGAGACACGGTTGCCAGGCCATTCTCAGCCGTCTCAGATGGTTCTTAGAAGTGTGCCATGCAGTAGGGGTGGATGGTGGGAAGGTAATAGATCTTAAATATATAAAACCTTTGGAGGAAAAATAAAACAAAATGTTTGCCTCACAAGCATGTGATTATAGTTAAGTTCATGCATTTTCTTTCCTAAATTACTTAGAAGGATTTCCTGAATTTTTTGTTTTTAAACCTAAAGGTTTTACTACTTACATCAGTGGTTGTTCAGCCTGGCTGGACCTTGTCAGTCAAACCTAACCTCTGACTTGATTGGTGAGTACAGACAGGAATGGGAATGTTCTACATAGGAGGAGGAAGGGTATAAAAGGTTTCAGATAGTAGGCCCAGGGGAAATCGTGCAGGTCAGTTTGACCTGAAGGAAAAAGAGAAACAAAAGAAAGAGAGAAAATATGCAGAACTGTGCAGCAACCCTGCCCACCTTATGATTATTGTAATGGAATTCATATGCGAAAAAACCCTGCAAATTAAATAACAGTCATTAGAGGTGTTCTAATTAGCTTCATCCTCAAGGAAGGCCTGGAGAAGAGTAGCTAGGGGTTTGAGCCGAGGATTCGCTAACGAAGTCCTCAGAAAGAAGAAGACTCATGTGTAGAGGGACTGACTCAAGCCTGTGCACTGGAGAGAGTCTCTGGGCGCTCCTGTCCAGCTGCTCTCCCCACTGATTCTGGTCAATCGTTGTATGTTGTAAACCCTGAGGCTGCCCCTGCATGTGCTCTCGTGTGGTCTGCTTGGAAGGACGCCCCAGAAATCGGAACCCCTGGGCTGGGAGGAGGCAGAAGCTCACTGTAGTGCCCTGAGGGAGGGTTCAGAACCCTCTGGAAGGCTGTGCCCTGGGCTGCTCTGAGGGGACGTTGTGGGAATCTAAAACATTCATACAGACCGTGCTGTGAAATCCCTGTTTATTTCCGCACTCACCACTTAATCCAAAGGTGAATAGTGTGACTTTTAACACCGTAGAAACATGATAATTCACATTTGGTTGATCCAACATTCTTTTAATTCCAATAGAAAAAAGGAAACACTTCTGAAATATTTCCTTTAGAATGAAATTTTGATTTATTAGTAGAGAAAGAGTGGACACAATTTGTTATTATTTTTTCAAACTATTCTTCCAATATGGTAAAGTATTACCATGTATTAAATTTAATTTCTCCCCCTAAAAATGATAAGGGACTTGGACCCACAGCGGGAAGAGGAGTCCCAGGTGTTCCGAGGACACGCGGTCTCATCTTGGGCTGTTTGCTAATTTAACTTCTTCTTATCTCCTTCTTTTGAAAAAATGCTAATGATAATACTACTACCTCCAGGACTGCTCTCTAGCAATGACTTAAAGTGTCTTCAAAGATCTTCCCAAATGCATTCAGATGTACTAAGTGACCAGTGGGTTTTTCCTCCCCGACCTTCCTTTCCTGTCTGAGGGAAACAAAAGACGTGGAGGGGCCACGGAGATGACGCTCTGACTTTCTGACTTTTCAGTCTGTGAGGCTTGCTTGGTGAACGGCTCCTGATTCCTAGGGGGCGTTCCCTTCTGAAGGAACCGTTCCTTTTGCGTAGACACTTTGTGGTATATTCAACTATAGTTCTATGGCCTGTAAAGCTTACAAATTTCTGAAAGAAGGAAACTGCCTTTTTGTCAAATATTGTCGACATTGTCATACAATGATGGTGACACAGAGACACCAAGATAAGCTCAACTGAGCTTTGGTTGCCTGTCCAAATGGCTATGAGAGGGTATATTCAGATTTTACAAAGAAAGCCAAATTAGATATGGATGAAGAGATAAATAAGTGTGAATGATTTTAGGAAAATAACAGGAGAAACTTATGGAATTAGAATCAATGGTAAAGTGACGCAACAGAAAAATACATCTAGGTTAATATGTGAGAAGTAAGACCCCAAAGAATGGAAGTCTCACCTACCAGAAGAAAACGTATGGAGCGGTGTAGGATTCTGGACACCTGAGCCATCTTTACTCCGTATTCAGCAACAGTCTCTGCCTTCGCAGCTGCTAAACGAAAATTGAGATGCCTGGAGATTTTGAATGAACTCTTACGGAGCATACAGCCTCTGTTTATCTTAAGATCTGTGTCGCTTCTAATCATAGTGGCAAACTTTTAGCTTCCTGTTGGGTTGATATGACCATTAAGCTATGGACAGCCCAGGGCTTTGAAAGCATCAGAACCACACACAGCTGAGGCCACGATGCTTCTTCATTAGCCAGGTGTATGATGGAGACCACATAGTGTCTACCTCAGGGGAGTAAAATGTGGGCAATGTAGACCCAGTACCGTTTGTGGCCAAATCAAGAAGGGGTCCTGAATTCAGCCGTGCTAGTGGAAGGCAGTGGGGTGAGGGTGGTGGCACCGACAAATGCAATGCCCGCTCAGAGCGCGGGAAAAGGCCATCAAACGTGATAGAAATTCCTGGGCTTACATATGGCCCATATTTTTCTATCTCTTGAACAAAAGGAGTTGAGACTAGAAAAAGCGGAAAGTCTGGCTGTCTCTTGCTGTCTGCTGTGAGAGATGAGACCGTGAAAATGAGGGCAGCAAGCACTTGTTTGTGGGTAAACTTGAATTTCCATAAAATAAAACCACGTGTGCTTCCCCGCTGTGTCAAACACACGGTGTAGACGTGGGCTCTTGGTAGATGGATTTGCACTCGGCCCCTCCTCCTCTTTTGTCCTCTGAAAGTTCTTCGAGAGACCAAGTTTACCCCCATTGCCTTCGCTTAAATGGGCACTCCTCTCCGTGCAAATTAAAAAACGGCGGGCGGGGTTTGCAAGGATCTACATCTTTTTATTTTAAACCTTGTTTGAGCACTGGTCAAATGTGACAATTTTCACGTATTTCTCAGTCGGTAAAGTGAATTGGCTTAACTTCCTTTTGGACTATCTTAAGAACTCAAATTATATAATAACGTAGACAACTTGGACGTTACAGTCCAGAATATTTAATTTCAGGAAAACTAAGATTTCATAGTTTGAAGTTGTCAGGAAGAAACTCTCATGATTTCGAGTCACTCTGATGTGCTTACAGAAGAAAAGAACGAACGCTTTTTGTTGTAAAAAAATACTGACTGTGCGCGGACGCTGTCAGTTCTGGTCGTACGTAACCGCCTCCCGCCGTGGAGTTGGGGGATGTGCGGCACTGAGGACGTGAACACAGCCTGCTCGCTCATGCCAGGCCTCTTCCTTCCTCCCGATCTGCACAAGGCTCTGTGAAGAGCAGGCTGAGCTGATTGGTTTCTGCAAAATGCCCTCTTCATTTTTCTTTTTCTGTCCTGTAGATGACAGTCATTGCATTTTTCCAGAAAAACATCAAGCAATATTTATGTGCTCTTCTTTCTGTTACACTTAATAAATAAGGCTTCAAGTAAATGAGAAACTGTTTGGCATGAAATTTGAGGTAACCTTTCATAATTACCGCAGCAGAGAACCTGCGTGCTGGAGACTGACAGAAAGCTACGCACATAAAGCACTTAGGCACATAGATAAATATCCGGGAAGTTCTATATGGATTTTTTTCTGAAAAATTCTGTCACTGTATTATACCTTTTTAATACGGGCTGTTGAGATTTTACCTTACATTTCAGTGATGTGAACACTGATATGTGGTGCCCCCTCCACCCTAAAGGTCCTGACTTCTTCACTGCAATCCAGACCCATCCATGCCTGCGCTGTGTCTGTGGCTAGCCAGGATAGCCTCTGTCTAGAGTCTTTCCGTCAGTGACAGAATCAATATGCCTGTAATTATTGATTTCTCACGCAGGATCCACCAGATGAATGATGCAGTTGGGGATACGAAAGACATTGAAGGCAAGGTTTGTCTGAAAGGAATTTAAGATTAACCTTGCTGAGGGATGAGATTACGATTAGGAAACCACTGCTGTTCTGATGTTTTTGATTTATGAAAATGGTAACTTTGTATGATTCAAAGTAGCGATTGTGAATGACAAGACAGTACATATGGGGGCTGGCTCCGTGGCCGAGTGTTTAAGTTCATGTGCTCCGCTGCGGTGGCCCAGGGTTCGGATCCTGGGCACGGACATGGCACCGCTCATCAGGCCACGTTGAGGCGACGTCCCACATCCCACAACTAGAAGGACCTGCAACTAAGATACACAACTGTATACAGGGGGGTTTGCGGTGATAAAGCAGGAAAAAAAAAAAAGTACATAATTAGGCACTAAATTATGGGCTATAAACTACAGGTTCCATACAGGCTTTGTGTAGACAGGATACAGGGAGACCTGAATTCGTCAGGGGACATTGCTGGGTGGGCAGCATTGGAAGAGGAGAAGAGAACCGGGCAGGCCTTCAGGCAAGAGGGAGCTGTGGAGGGGCGTGAATGGGGGTGATGGGTCCCAGATGAGTGAGCTGGCTGCTCAGAGAGACTGCTGAGCTGGGGATTGGCTGGGCCCAGGCTGGGAGGGAATGCAACTGGGAGGCAGCGGGCTGCTGCAGCACTAACGGGAGAGGATTGGTCGAAAAGAAAGGGAAAGGATGAGAAACACACTAAGGGGAACAAATTCTCTAACTGTTGTAGCTGGGTGCGGCTTCTGCCTTCTGAATTCCATCTTTTCTATCACTTACATACTTCTTTTCATTCAATGATGTCTAGTTCCGGATATTAGATGCTGTGTGTAGCAGACCTGGTCTCTCCTCCGGTTCAGCACTGTTAGTTAACAAAATGTAAGTGCGTATCTTGTGCCTCTCTAAATCGATCGTAAGATTTAGTGTAACAGAGACCATGGGTTTTTGTATTCATTCTTTCAAAAACTGTCATGAGTGTCTATATATGACGGCCACTGTTGATATAAAAAAGAAAAGCCACGGTTCTGGTTCTCAAAGAGGTCCAGACAAACAGTTATAATAAAATGTGATAATTGTTACTGGCAAATTGCAGTGAGACTAATTCTTAAATTTTCCTGGACATGTTAAAAACTTCAAAGAAGAATGATCTTTTGAGCTGAGGCTTACAGGCTAGAAGTGTTCTGGAGGCTCAGGAAGATGGAACAGCCTGTGCAAAGGCACAGAAGTGGAGGACTCAGTGATGTGATACAGAATGTACGCATGTGCTACTATTGTTGAGTCAGGGTGAAATGGAGGAAAAAGGGATTGTGCAAATGGGCAGGGGCTGGATAAACGTCTGTGCAAATGATGCAGAGCATCTTAGGTGGCATGTTGTGATGAAGCATGCTGATTAGGCACGTTGTGTTTGGACTTGTAGCCAAGAGGAGGATGGAGGGGAAGAGGTGTGACTGGGTGCGAAACTGGACAGGAGGCTGTGGCAATTGCAACCATCTGTGACAGATAAGCTGGGAGCAATGAGGAGAAGAAAGAACACAGAAGGAGAAAATACCAAAAGTAACTGGGAATGAAATGGACAGACCTTGATGTTTGATTGAACGTGGGGGATAAAAGGGAGAGAAGACAGGACCTTGTCTGTCTTGTTCATAACTGTATCTCCAGCATCTCAAAGAATGCCTCATTCAGGTTCCAGTAAATATTTGCCAAAACGAATGAAAGGGAGAAATCCAGAGGACTCCTGGGTTTCAGGCTGAAGCAGAACGTTTATGCCAGGTGCCAACCGAAGGGATGCAGAAGAGGGAGACGACATGTTCACCTGTGGACCACTGTGGGACGCACACGTGGTTTCTAGAAGAGTCAAACTATAAGCCACACATTGTAAGGAGTGAGGGGTAGAAAAGGAAGAAGAGATGATGAAGGAAATGCCCAGTATGACTGCAGGAGATGAGAAGAGGATTAGGTCAGGTCAAAATCACAAGTCAAGAGAGACATTTTTGAGCTGCAATGTTTGCCAAGGGAATTTGTTTAGAGTTCAAAGAGAATGAAGTCGGGCAAAATCAGTGCTCAGCTTTGGGGGTCTCAGGGAAGAGTACAGTAAGTGTTGGGGAATGACAGTCGCTCGCCTTTTTTTGTGGCCATGGCAGAAATGAGAGGTAGGCTTATATTTTAGGTTGTTATATCCACTCTGTGGCCTTGTGCATCTTAGCAGCAACAACCAGTATGCAGGTCAGAGACTGATGTTACCCAACAGCAAGAAAAACACCTAAATGTGGGGATTCCACTGCTCACAACACTGACTTGGATCATAGTTTCTTTTACAGAATAGATAATTGCAAATTGTGCGGTTAATATTAATCACAATAATATGTTTTAAAGGAATATGTATCTCTTTAATTAATAAGTTTATGCTACACAAATTGATGAATCATCCCTACATATGACATTATGGCAATAATTACGTACCTTGGTCTATCCCCGTGTATGGTCTAATTTAGCTGCTCCCTAGAGGTTTTGAGTGGTTGCTCTCAAATACTAGTTGCATAAAGAGCACCTAAGGGGCTTGATAAAATTCTGTCTGTTGAGTCAGGAGGGCCTGGGAATTAGCATTTTCTCAAGCACCCTCAGAGGATTCTGATACAGGCCTGAAGAGGTCCCACGCGGAGAAACACTGCCTTATAAAGCTCCCCCGGGCTGCTTGCATTTTTTTTAAGCTGGTGTTCTTGCTCCCTCAGGTGGCACAAAATGGAATTGCAGGTGTCCGATTTCTCATTTTCACCCATAAGAGGATGGAGCGCCACGATTTATCTGCCTGTTATCCGGCCTTTACTGAACCAGGCTCTCAAGCTACCAGCGCCAGTGCAGAATTAGCATTCATCTCCATACGTACAAAGCAGATGACAGAGAAGACCGGAAAATATCACAGGTAAGAGTACACAGTTTACAAATGCTGTGGCCAAAATGTCACTTTTAGGTTTTCTGTTTGGAGACTTCAGAGGAGTCTTTAGCAGTGGGTACTGAAGACTGATTTGGCAGCAGCATTTTCATGGAACAAGTGTTTATTCTTTGCTCCGGTTCTCCCTCCGTGAATCTATCAGGATCTAGAAAATCTGTTTTAAAACAAGACAGACCCAGGGTCTGTGACGCTCATTTAAATTTTTTCATTTGCCAAGTTGTTATTTTTTGGCTAATGAGAAAGATATAATTGGGGAACTTATGGTGAAGGGTGTGAGGATTGACCAGGTAGGGGTAGAAATTCCTCTTCCTTCCCTTCCTTCTGCCCTGCCTTCTGGCAGTCAGTCAATAGATATTCATTAAAACTGTCCGCGATTGGCTTCACGTGGGATGCGGTGAGAACCGGGACCATTTCTATGAGGGAGGAGAGAAAGTCAGCCCACCATAGCCTGTAATCAAGGGTCCACGCCCTGAATGCTCAGAGGAAGGGGACATGGCCCCAAGGGGAGGGAGGGGCGAGCTATGGGGAAATCCGAACAGAGGAGACAGTGTCTGAACCCAAAGCCCGCAGAACGGCTGCTCTTCGAGAACCTTTGTGCAACTGTGTTGCTGGGCTACATGTCATGCCATGATCTGTTCCCATCGTGGTTCTTCATTCATGGGATACTTTTTGTGTCGGGCAGTGTGCTAAGTGTGGACATATAAAGTTGAACAGGGCTGCCATGGTCTCTGTCCACACAGCTCCCATTCTGTAGTGAAGACAGACAAGAAAACTCTATCCAAAAAAATAGATAAAAGAATTATGCGTTGAGGTAAGGGCTTCAGAGGCAATAAGCAGCTGGGGTGGAGAATAACTTGCATGGGGTGGGATAAGATCTACTTCTGTGAAGTGGCTGAGGAAGTGGTTTCCTGGAGAAAACCCAAACTGCCATGTTTACTGGGTCCAGGGCTATTGTAAGTGCTTTTCATATATTAACTGTGTTAATGCTCACAACTCTTAGAGAATGTACCATTAGTATACTCATTGGACAGGTGAGGAAACGGAGGCACAGAGACAGTAAGTAAGTGGACATGTAATTTGTAAGTGGTGGAGACTGGATTCACGTCTACATTGCCAGGCCCCAGAGCCTGCTCTCTTGACCACCCTGATGGCATTTCCTGTCGAGGCAGAGGGAAGAGCACGCAGGAAGGCTCTGAGCCAGGAAAGCTGATGGTTAAGGCACTGGAAGGGATCTGCAGGAGAGGAGTGGAGATGGTGCAGAGGCCTGGGCGAGGTCAGGGAGAGAGGCGGGGCTGGGGCCTGAGGCCTCTGAGAACATGGAAGGAGGTGTGGATTTCCTTCCGAGGGCAGTGGGACATCACAGGGGGGTTTAGGCAAGGTACAAGTATGACAATATTGCTTTGAAAGAGGTAACTTGCTGCCACTCAGAGAACGCGCTGCAGGGGGAAAGGCAGAAGGGAGGCCGGGGGGAGGGGTCGGGAGGTTTTGCTGATGGAGATAGGGAAGAGATTCCAACAGATCTCTGAGGGAGAGTGAACAGCACTTCACATGATGAAGGTGGAGGCAGCGGGAGACTGACACACCACACCTCACTTGGTGTGTGAGCCCCTTTCAGACATGTGTTAGTACAGAAACCGGTGTGCAATCTGAGGAGACAGTCAGGGGGCGAGTTGAAAAGAACAGAGGATATTGTTTATCCTGCACAAGAGAACCACTGACGGCTGGGAGGAAGGTCTGGTTCTGGTGTAACAGGTGGATTTCACAGGTGAGGATGCTGGGCGCAGAGAAGGTAAGTGATTAATTGCCGACGGGGGAGTAATGTACACGGGCTTTTCCTTGATCCCACACATGCGTAACTGCTTTCTACTTAAGACAGACAGATTTCACTTGTAAGTTCATCTCCCACGAATTCTAGGGCACTGGAGTCTTTGCTACAGGCTGAGTACTTTCTTAATTCTTCACTCCTTTCACGTGGAATGGTTTTCTTGGAGGGTAACCATTCCCATCCCATAACACATGGTAAAATGATGTTCCTTCTGAGAATCTCCCTTCTCTCCTTATATATGGAAACGGAACGAAACAGAAGAAAGGACCAGTCAAAAGGCTCACTTCTCGTGGCCTTGTTTACCTCCTCTGCCTTATGCCCGCCTGCAGGAATTCCTGCCCTTGATCAAGACGCAGCCCTGCTGGGAACAGGGCTTCAGGAACGCTGAGGACCACGCTGGACTACAAGGAACACGCTCGAGGCAGAAACTCGGATGCTGCCTCTAGGCACCTGTCTCCTTCCTCCGCAGCCAATTAGAATGTCCCTGAAGACTGGCTACACTATCGTAAAGGAGCTGAGCAAGTCCTAGAGGGTTTGGTGACTCTTACCATGGCCCTTCTGTCCGGTGAAAAATATCAAGTTGTTTTGTAGGGCAGAGTGGTTGTTCGCCAGCTGAAACGTCACGTGGAATTCATAGTCAAAGCCGATGTCTGGGACCCGTGAATAAGCCAGGAATGAAGTGTACCCAAAGGCATCCGTGCCACTGAAGCTGGGCTGAGTGATATTAATAGCTGTGGAAAAACCCAAACCAAACAGTTAAAATAAACCTGTACATGGACTGGTAAAGGAGGGTTAGGTTTTGCTGATGCATCTGGCTAGATAGTCTGTTTACTATCGCATTCATTGTACTTATGTGCCCTTCAGCATTGAGCAACGAAGTGACTCAATAGGGAATTTCGAAACCAGAACAAAGGATGTGCAGGGTTTTGAATCCTGTATAGAACCCTTTCACTCACATATACATCATGAACAATTTACTTAAAAAGCAAAACCCTGTATTTTGAAGATTGCTTTTAGAAACAGAAAAGATCACTGGCAGCCAGAGCATTTGCCCAGGATCTTTGTGAACATGATTTGGCATCAAACACTGAGCATAACTTAGGGGGGACCTCCCAGCTCAGGACAAACTGCTTTTCTAGTCCTGCTCCTTTGTAAGAGCCAAAGCCACAGGTCAGGGGCGGGAAAGCCAAGAAATGGGCAGGAAATTGACTAGGAACGACCAGAACTTTTCTTTAAGTAAAAATCATTGTTTAAAAGAAATGTGCATCCTTACTCTGTCGAGATGCTTGTTACATAATCAAAGCATGGGTTTCAACAGGACTGAAACTGTAGGGAGATTTAGTAGAAACAAGAACTGGTGAAAAACAGAAGTTCAAGAGCCAGGGTGGACAAAACAGAATTTAATTGAAGGTGGCTATTAGCCCACCAGCCGCCTCTCTTTCTCTTTTTGTCCCGCCTCTAATCTTCTGGTATCCAACTGTTCTCTGTCATTGCTCTGTTTCCATTGTAAATGGCCCCGGCAGGCTTTTTAGTTCCCCACCCAAGGGGACCACAGGGAACAGGAAGGGGGCTTTTGACCCCCACCCTTGTCTGTTATGGATGGTGTTCCTAGATTAAAGGAAGTTCCTTAGATCTGTTCTTATTGGTTCAAGACGGCTTGATGCAGGCAAGAAGGGCTTGTCTTGATGGTCTTACGTTGTCCCCTTCTTCTCAAGACATGGGGGCTCTCCTGGGAAGCTGTAAAACTAGAATTTTCCCAAGCCTTAAGAAATATCCTCACTCTGGTACCCGATGCTTAAAACAAAAGAGCTGTTTATGCCTGGTTATGATTGTTTATACAGCAAATAATTGTGCTAACCTGGGAAAAGGATTCCACTTATCAGAGGCTTTTATTTTTGTTTGCTTCATATAACTATTCAAATAGGGTATTTGTATGGAATAAGCTGGATATTTCATTTTGATATTTTATTAAAATCTTATCAGTTTATTCCTTGGAATGTGTGGCCAAAGATAAGTGTAATTTTTCTCAAAACTCACCAGAATCTGAAGTGGGATTTTGAAACCTAGCATCTCTTATACTTATTTTTATCTAAGGAAGTAATGTATGGCTTGTGTCCCAGAAATAGTCAGGCTCTTCCCATCAGCTGTTTCCCTTTCAGCCGTCCTGTAGGTCAGGTGGTTGGGGGAACTGAAGGGTATGGGAATTAAAATAGAAATACTGACAGTCTCTTAATGTTGGCAATAAAATCAATGAAAATAGAATTTAACTAAATTTAATACAAAATAGAAAGAGGAATGACTTTCTTTTTTAACATTTCTTCCTGTTGATAATTTACAACCGAGTCTACTTAAAGGTTTAGTAAACTTAGGTTCGATCAACAAACACATACGCCTCACACGTATTGCACCGTGAGACCCTGTGCTAGATGTGGTGACACAAAGATAATGAAGCATGACCCTGCCGTCAAGGACTAGTGGTCGATAAATGTATCCAACTGAACTGGACAGAAGGTGAGGCTTGGCTGAGGAGCAGCAACTCGCCTGGCAGACGGAAAGGAAGGGTCATTTCCGGTAGAAAGAACAGTGTGTTCTAAGGTGGGGAGGCCACAACGGCGTGTCATACTCAGGGAGCTCATGGAGTGTGCAAATTGCAGAATGGAGCATAAAAAGGAAGAGCGCGAGCAGGTGAAATGAAAGTCAGACAGAGTCAGATGATGAAGGCTCGATGTTTCCTCCATAATCTTTGAGTAGTTGGGCATGGAGCAAAGTGGCCTTTTAGAAATGTCACTCCAGTGATGAAATGTGAAGCTCGGACGAGGTGGAGAGAGCTGGAGGGCCAAACTTTGGTCAAAATGAAAATGAGGGCTTTTATGATATAAGAAATATAACAATGAGTTAAACTTACGCTGAATTGGAAATGTAAGGACATTTATGGGTAACTCATAGAAAAAGGTAATGGTGTGCTATTTATCTAAACAGTTAGTGTTATCAGTGCTGGGATCCAATCAGAATTAAGTTTATGACACAATTTTATACTACTAAAAAGAAGTACGATGTATACTGAACGTTGAGTATAACTAGCTCACAGGAGTGGATCTGTGTGTGTTCAGCATTTCTTAGTCTAAAGCTGTGCTTCCAACAACACGGCAACTCATCACATGCGGCTGGGACTGCAGCCAGGCCTGATGAGATGGGCTTAGTGTGGAGAAAAGAATTCATAATATTTTTATATGCGTTAAATATTCGGTTAAATAAGATATATTATTAAAATAAATTTCACCTGGTTTTTCTTTTCTTTTTTACTTTTAAAAATAAGGCTACTGGAAAACAAAATTACATGGGCAGCTAACGCTCTATTTCTCCTGAATCACACAGCAGAGAGAACCATGTGTCTCTTGGCAGGTAAGTTCTTTCTTTAAACCCTTAGTTGTGACATACGTCAAGGGGCTTTGACTTTTGGTACTTTGAGCTGTAAAAAGACAGGGCCTCCCGGGGAGCACTAGGAATCAGGAGAAGGGGTCAGAGATGCCCAGCCCACCGCTGAGAGGCCCCTGCGTCCTCACTCACGCTGTCTCCATCACGTTGGATCAGGCAGGAGCACATGGAGGGACCCAGCTTAGGAGAAAGATGACTTTCCACCTTACAAATGATTCTTTCCAATTCTTTAAAGTATGCCCTTCATGATCTTTAACCAGGCAACATTTGGTTAATTTGATTACTCTGTTACACAAATTCCCAGATCAGACTTCTGGGCGCATGAGTTGTCATCAAAGCAGGAGACTGAACAGATTGTAATGGGAATACGTTAGGGCGAGTAAACGTATTTTTTTCTTCCCTCTGTAATCCCTAGCTGCCTCATGGCTTCCATATGTGAATTTAGGCATTTCTTTTCCTTCAGTTCTTTTAAAGTTACAGCAATGGATTGTGAACGTGAGGAAGGTAGACGGATGCTGGGATTTGAATGAAAAATTAATTATTTAGTATGTGGACGAAGTGAGCAAAACTGCTCACAGCTGTCTGGGGACATTTCAGGCAGTCAAAAGGCCTTACGTATCTCAACACCATTGAGGGCCATTAAAAATCTGACAAACTGTCAACGAAGGGCGACTGTCAAAATCTTTTCTGTAACGTAGTGCTACGTTGTAGGCGCAATGTGGAATCTTTGCACAGGTTATATGATGCTTACAGAACATATTTTAGCAAAAATTACCACAAAGAGGGTAAACTTCTGTTTTCTAGAAAATTTACTAGGCAAATTTTTCTCATTCCCAATAAGGGCTGAGAAATAAGGCATTATTGTTTTAAATGTAACTGTACTGTTTTTCTTTTAAAGATATTCTGTAGTTGATCCTTTTAATCTGAATTACTGAAGTTTTGTGCACAGAGTGACCAAGATGAGCTGCTGGGATGTGTGAAGACACACACAGAGCTGAGGGCAGAGCATCTTCCCTCACCTCTGCAGTCCGCCTGAAGCCGCCAGCTGGCATGAGACGTGAGCCACGTCATCGTGCCTGAGGGCAGGCCGCTGGGCAGCCAGTGAGGCTTGCCTCTGGATTTCCTCACTTCCCGTGTAAACTCGGGCAAGTTCACTTCTCTGTTTTAGTTTCTTCATCTGTAAGATGAAGGTAGTGAGAGTACCTAACTTTTTGTGAAGAGAAAGCAGGAAACACCCCTGAGCTAACCACACAGCTCAAGCACGCAGGCCTCTTGCACCAGCCCTGCAACTCGACCACCTTTTCCAGTCTCCAAGGCAACTAATTTATACCTCCTCTAACATCTAATATTCATCTTCTCTCTCTCAGTTAAAAATCTTTCTTCTTATTTCACTGAGAAAAATAAAATCTAAGGAGAGAGAACTACCCCATCCTTCTACCAGCCAATCCTCCCACGCTCCAATCGTCCATTTTGATCCATTGCTCCGCCTTCCCTCTGGTCCAATGCTGACTTCGCCTGGGTATCGGGTCCACCGCTCATTTACACAAGGGCATCACTTCCGCAATTCTTTCCTATTTCCCAAGAGACACCAAATTCTTCTTCTCTACTGAGTCATTCCCTTCAACATCAAATACTCTAGAATATCTCCGTCTGGAAAACTGCTTTCCTCAGCTCCACATTCCTCTCTAGCTACTCCTTGTTTCTCTGCTTGTCATTATAGTAAGACTCTTCTAAAGAGTGTCTGTATTGACTCAAATGTTTACCACCCATTCACTCTTGATTTCATTCCAGTCAGGTTGTCTTCTCTCCTTCCTTTGAAACTTCTCATGTTAAGGTCACCAGTGACCACCATCTTTCTAAATTCAATGCCAGTTCGATGTTTTCGTCTTACTCAGTGTCTCAGAAGCAGTTGACGTAATTGATTGTTTTTCTCTTGAAGCGCTTTCTTCTCGTGGTTTCTGTGATGCTGCATTCTTCTAGCATTCGCCCTGCCTTAAACTGCTTCTCCTCTCTCTCCTTTTCTTCCAGTTGTCTCCGTCTACCATCATTCCCGACTTCATCATATGTACCACCTACAGGAGGTTGACTCCTGAATAATAGTCTCCATCCTTGACTTCTTTCCAGAGCTCCAGATTCACTAGATATTTGACATACATTTGTATGTCCAATAGGAATTTCAAACTGAACGTACAGGACAGAATTCTCTATTCTCACATCTTTACAACCCTGTCTCCCAAGCCAATCCCTTCCCCAGTCTTGCCTGTCTTTGTTCAGAACAAAAACTAGTCATCATCCTTAAATTGTTTCTCTCTCTGCCACCTTAACTGGACACCTGGCAAATCGTGTTAACTTTATTTTCAGAATACATCCTGAATCCTACTACTTCTCATCCTCCATCAATGCCGCCAAAGTTCAGTGCGCCCTCTCTAGCTTGGCTACTGCAGTTTCTTCATCACTGGTCTCCTTTTTTGCCACTTTTGTCTTCTTACAATCTCTTTTCCCTATTGTAGCCACTGCTGTCTTTTCAATATTAATTGCATATTGAAAGTCCTCCAGTGTTTTCCTTTGAAGTTGCATATAAACAAAACTCCTTAATACAGCCTAAAGCCCCTACTTTCCAAATCTATTTTATATTCACTTCTTGCTCATTCTGCTCCGACCATGCTGACTTCTTTGCGTTTCTAAACAAACCAAATATGCTCCTAGCTCAGGGCTTCTCCTCCTTTTGTTTCCACTTTGGGGGGAAACATATTCTCCCCAAAGATGCGTGGGCTGCGCCCTCACTTCCTTCAAGACTGTGCTCCACTGTCGGCTCTTCACAGGGGTCTTCCCTGACCGTCCTGTTAAACTGCTCATCTCCCTCCCCCATCACTCTCTAGTTCCTTCCCCTGCTTGGCTCACCACAGCCGTTACATGACTGACTATTTATTTGTTTGCTTTGTATTGTCTTTCTCCCCAGTCAGATTGTAGATCCTGACAACAGCACGTGCAACAGCGCCTGGCTCAAGTGGGTGCAGAGTACACATTTATCAAATGATTGAATGGATGCATATAAAGAGCTTAACATGATGTTGAAAAAATAGTGACATGTATATATATAAGTTCTTTTTCTGCTGTTATTGTTTAATATCTTAACTGTTCTGTTCTTATGTGACTAGGGGAAAAATTGGAGCTGTTGGATGAAGTTGGGAAATAGAATTTGTACACCATCACCAATACTGATCATGGCTTGTTTGGATTTGGTTTTTTGCATTTTTCTAGTCATTTGCCTCTAAAGAATAAGAATGTTTCTGGATTCTTGAAAAGATATTAGAATCTTAATTCTTCCAGTGTGGGCAAAAATTCAGCTAATAAACTACATACTGATACTGAAAATCAAAGCATACAGACCCCCAACTTGACAAATCAGTTGTTTTTTATAACAAGGCTGTATAATTATAACTGTAATTTCATAAGCTTTATCTTATAAACATTATTTTCTGTTTAATATTTGATAATAATGTCTCTTGTAACTTGTAAGCTGAAAACACTAAATATGTTTCTTTTGACAATTGATGGTTTTTGACAGACAATTTTGGCTTTTATATGACAAAATATCTGTCTGATTCCCTCATAATCTTGTTTAAAATTTTATGATCTGGACTTGGAAAAAGTTCCTTAAGTTCATTAAAGAAAAATTCTTGAAAATGTACAGTGTTGGGCCAGCCCTGTGGTGTAGTGCTTACGTTTGCATGCTCCACCTTGGCAGCCCGGGGTTCGTGGGTTCAGATGCTGGGTGTGAACCTAAACACCACTCATCCAGCCATGCTGTGGCGGTGTCCCACATGTGAAGTGGAGGAAGATGGGCATGGATGCTAGCTCGGGGACAATCTTCCACAAGCAAAAAGAGGAAGACTGGTAACAGAAGTTAGCTCAGGGCGAATCTTCCTCACCAAAAGAAAAGAAAAGAAAATGTACAATATTTTCAGGATGGTTTGTCCTGCCTAAAGGCATTTTTTTTTTTTTAAATGAGGCACATTGCTCTATTTTATACAAATACAAAAGGCAAGAAGAACAGGATCTGTTTTTACTTGGATTCTGTTTTCTCTCTGTAGGCTGCGGCACATACCCTCCGCAAACGGACACCAGGGAGTGCTGCGCTGGTGGCAATCCAGGTCAGCTCTTCCTCCTCTGTTGTGTATTTTATTGAAGCAGGCAGATGGTGGATGGATTTTCCCCTGGAAACTGCTGATTTTGAAAGACTCCAGTGTGCCAGTCTCACAAGTGTGGTGTTGGGCAGCATATAGTCCCTCGAAATATACATTTAACATTGCCAGGAAAATTAACATACCCTTAGAAAATGGAGAAATTTGCAAAAATACAAGATGAGTGCTGGCTTCTCCAGCTTTCTTTTGTAGATTTGAGTATAAATGTCTTTCCTTTCTCTCTGTTCTTAACTCCTGAGAAAGATAGCAATGGATTTAGCTCAATGTCCTGCTGAAATGCAATTAGATTATGAAACCACGTACACAGTTTTTGTTGTTGTTTCTATTTCTGTTGTTGAAGGAGCTCCTTGTGGAACATGCTTCCACACTGTTCAGCCTTCTCAGTTAGAAATAAAAAAGTGTTAATCTCCAAATGTGATTTTCATTTAAAGAGAATAGAAATTAGGTTTCTTCTGAGACGTTGCTAACAGTCATAGGTGACGGTGGCTTGTACAGAAAATATACACTTACCTATTCTTCATGGACTAAGATGGCACTCAATACACGAGTAAATCAAGCTCTGTGTTCAAATGGATATATAATAGTCAATTCACCCACAGGTAACAACATGAACTGAAGAGCATTGGTGAATTACCAATTCCTGCTTATACTAAATCATTCAAACATTCTATGTAGATAGAGAATTCCTAGCATTCTCACTTCCCTAATCGTCAGAGAAAAGCTAAGAACAAACAGAATTTTACATTAAGATAAGAACACTGATGAAAATATAGAGCCTCATCATTCCCACCAGCAAAAGAAATCATAAATGATCAGAATCTGAAGCAGCACATTCTTTTACGTTGCATGATTCTTAGAAATTAGTGCCATCTTCTGGCTTCTCAAAGTACTGCTTTAAATCTAAACCTGGTACTAATAGGATTTTTATAGTACTATGAAGTAAGAAAAAAAAATCTCGAAATGTAGGGGTTCACATTGTAATATCCACATTACAGTTTATGGCATAAACTTTGAGAAGGTAAAATTTTCGTGTATCTTCTCTATAATTCACATTATATAAACTGTGTAGATTTATATTGGATTAAATACCCTTTGCAGTTTACTGTGATAAAGGAAACTTCACAGATATTACACACATGGAATATTCCAGAACTGATGTGTTTTGAACACTGTTTTCATTGCTAACTCATGACTTTCTTTATGCAGGGGATTTTTAGTTATAATTAAGAAACGTTGAGGTTGAAGTGGATCATCATTCAAGTTCAGTGGAAATTCTTTTTAGCTTTTTAATCAATAATTTTTTAAGTTATGGATCTATAAATGTACTTTTCTATATTCCAAAGGAATAAAAACGATAGCAATTCTAATACCTACAATATTCCAGTTGCTGGATGCCCTGTCTAAATTATTTCATTTCTCACAGCCCCTCAGTGAGATGTTCTGATTCCTATATTATTCCATCTTATAGGTGAAGAAAGAGGGGCTCGGAGAGGTGAAGTCAGAGAGCTAAGAAATGGCAGAGTCGGGATTTGATCCCAGGTTCATTTGACTCCAAAGTCTGTGCTCTTTCTAATGATGCTGGGTATTCATGGCATGGGCTGATTAAAAGCTACTGACAGATGTTTATATTGTTAAAGTTTGTACCCTTCACAAATTGATTTTATACAACTTTATTCTCTCCCCCTCCCCCCCCCCCCAAGTCCTGGGCCATGGACTCTTGAAAATTGATAGGACTTTTCTACTCCCTCTTCCATATTCCCTCAACAGAAACGTAAATCCATATTAACTACCTTGCTGGGCCAAGCACTTAAATGGTACCCAATATATACCAGTGAACTTATTAACAGATAGGTTGTCATAGGAGCTCAATTGTTTTCCAATATGCAGAGAACATGAAAGAAAAATAGTGGTTAAAAAGATGAATATATCTTCAAAGGTTTCTAAGGCTTGAAGGTTTGCGTGTGCACGCACACACACACACACACACACACACACGTACGTATACATATATATTCCAGAGAATTAACTACAAGTTTCATTTTTGGTTTTGTTATTGTGTAACTGTGTAGAAACAGCTTAGGAAAAGCAAAAACCTAACAAGGACCAAAAATAATAAGGCTGATTTATCAAAGAGTAACATGTACTCTAACTGTGAGAGAGAGAAAAGAAAAAAATTTTTACTGGAGATTCTAGAGGGAACGCTCTATTTTAAAGACATCTGCGGTTTTGCTGTTGAAGTGCTGGAAAAAAGCAGTTTCCGGCAAAATACTAACTCATTTCTGGGGACCACAACCCGGGATATTTCAAATGCCTTTCATAAAGGGAAGATTTCATATCCATAAATATGGCATGCAGATCATTCTAAGTCATATTACTAATAAAACAAAGAAAAATTATTAGCCATAATTTATGAGGTTGAAAATTCATGCGTGCACACGTGTGTGTTTGCATTCATGTGCACACCTGCATCACAAGCCCTTTAGCAGTGTACCGCAGCCAAAGGAACCCTCTTCAGAAGACTCTCTGAATTCATGAAGTAAAATACATAGGATTATAAAAGAAACCAGCTTTTCTGAAATATAGTTAAAATATAACAAGTTTGTAATAAAGTAAAATTATGCTTCTTTCATAATGCATTTCAATAAAATCTAGTAGCAAGTACCATAACCACAGTAATTTCAAATTGTGAGGAGCACAAATATTTTCGTACAGGGTATAGCAATTGGAATGTGATGAAAAAGCACCTGATTTCTCTCAGCGACAAAGTAACAAGTACCGACAATACCTCTGTGGTTTGTGGCCGACATTCATAATTAAGAATTTGTTACATTTCTGTTGGAGGTTGTGAAAAGATGTCCTTGTTTCTCATCCACATTCTCCCTGCGCTGACCTGCAGGATTGCCTGAGCTCTGCCAGCACCCTTCTCCTCACCTGTGGCCGTTCTCCCACCTGCAGAGTCTCCCCCTTCCCACTGGGCCTACCTTGTCCTACTCTGTCTGCCAGGTCCTCCGTGTGATACAACTTCAAAGATGCCAGTGTTGAGGTCCGGCTTAGAGGCAGGTCAGTTCTTTTCTTGAGCAGCTAAGTCCACACCCCAAGCACTTCCCTTGTCGGGCTCCAGACCATCATACATCGCCCTGACCGCCTGGGGCCAGGTGCCAGACATTAGGGACAGCCCCTGGGACCCGGGCCTGAAGACACTATTCAAATTAGCCAAGCCCCAGGGAGCCCCCAAACCTAACTCACCCCACCCCCTCGCCGCATGTGCGCGCCCCCTGCCCCTCAGGCTGCCTGCTCCCCAGACCCAGTCCAACTCCCAGGGACCCTGCTGGTGACCTTCTTTCGTTCGGAGCTGTGAGTAACCAAAAGCTGTGCCTTGCATCTGTTGGAGTGTGTTGTCCTTCCATCCGAAAAAATCTTTAACTCTTATAGAAATCCCTGATTTCCCCCTGGCGTTTCCTCTCTCTCTTTTTCTTCTTGACGTTTTTGTTTGTTTTGGTTAATTTTCCCATAACACCCACTATCTCTTAGCAATTCACTATGGTGTCTCCTCCTACCCTGGACTGAGAGGGCCACCAAGGCAGGATTTCGTCGTTTTTATTTTCTGCAGTGTCCCAAGCACTTGGCACAGCACCTGGCACATCGCAAGCTCTCCACATGCGACTACTGAATCAATTCTCGCACCTGCCCCCTGGCCCGCTGTGACCAGCCAGGCTGGCCAGCACCTTCGGTTGACTGGCGACAACCCTGGTGGGACCACTGCTGGGTCTCTTGGTAAGAGCTTTCTCCTTGGGGTGACTAAAGCTTCTAAACTAGCATGGCTGAGAGTCTTGGACAGGGGAAGAGTTGTGAGTGGGTCTTCGGGGTAACCACGTCAGGGACTCTCCTTCTGCTATGCCCTGGTTTCGGAAGCGGTGTGATACGGCTGTGGAAGATGCAGCCCTGTAATTGGTTATGGTTTCAAAGCACACGTGGCATCTTGCCAGACAACATCACCACCCTGAAAGGTGGCCCAGGTGGTGGTGTCACAGACTATTTTGCCATTCTAAAAGACCAACAGCTTCTGGATGATGGGTTTCATGACAAGAGAAGCATCTGCCATTGCCTGATTTCTTTCCCTGGAAAGTAAGTTGTTGATCAGAAGTGGGCATGCAGGATACCATGATGGTTTGTACTGCATTGACTAAGTTCATCTACAGGAGTGCTGGAAGAAGCATGATCTGTCGAGCCAGTAATCAGGATGGTAGGACGGATTTTTGCTACTAATGCAGTGTAATCACCTGCCACTGGTGGCTAGGTAGTCCTCCTTAAGCCCTGAGACCATATCAGGGGTCAGGGTTGTTCATAGCCATTGGGATGTGAGGATTCAGAAGTGCCACTTCTGAAGTTATTCCTATCAGGGAAGCCAATGTTGAGGCTCGCACGGCCTCCCTTCTCCCATAGCCATTTCCACATGCTGACAGATTGCAGCCTAAAATCTTCTAACAATTCTTGTTTCTTCCATCAAAAAATATTTGTAATATTTTTCCCACATTCCTTCCGGGTAATAGGTGTCATTGTTCTTTCTAGGTTTTGACAGTCTGAGGAGAGTGCTTTATCTAGATAGTATTTTAATCGCATTTCCCTCATTACTCTTGAGTTTGAGCTCCTTTTACTTGTTGGCCATCTGCATAGTCTTGTGTGAAATATCTGTTAATAGCCTTTACTCATTTTTCTTTTGAGTTTTCTTAATTTTGACAACTCTTAAGAGTGCTCCCAATACTATATTACTCTTTTGTCTGTCACATTGCAGAGTTTTTCCAAATCTATTGTTTTTCTACTGACTTTAGATGTGATATCCTTTGCAACTCAAAAGTTTATTTTTTTTGTATTATCCAAAAATTTTCTTTTGTACCTCCAGAATTTTCTGTCTTGGTTAAGCACCCTTCCCTCAACCTTAGATTGTACATATAGTTTCCAAGATTTGGTTCTGAGACACTTACTGATTTATATTTTATATTTAAGCCTTTAATAATTCTGGCTTTTATTTTAATACATAATGTAAGAGAGGCGAGGCCCAACTTAATCTTTTCTGAGTTGGAGAGCAGTTCCATTTATTACATAAAACATTCTCTCACAATTGAATAAAACAGCAATTTTGTCATCTATGCCTTCTCATATAAGCTGGGATCTTTTCCTGGGTTTTCTCTTTGTCCTGCTGATCTAATGTGGCTCTTACCATGCCAGTTCCACATTTGTTTTTTTTTTTTTTAAAGATTTTATTTTTTCCTTTTTCTCCCCAAAGCCACCCGGTACATAGTTGCATATTCTTCGTTGTGGGTCCTTCTAGTTGTGGCACGTGGGACGCTGCCTCAGTGTGGTCTGATGAGCAGTGCCATGTCCACGCCCAGGATTCAAACCAACGAAACACTGGGCCGCCTGCTTCGGAGCGCGCGAACCCAACCACTCGGCCACAGGGCCAGCCCTGCCAGTTCCACATTTGTAATGATGAAGGTGGTTTAGTGTGTGTTCTTATATGTGGCAAAGCAAGTTCCCCTCACATTTCTTCTTTTTTCATATTTTTATTGGATATTAATGGATTGCTATTATGTATATTATTCTATGTCAGGTTCAGAAGCTTGGAAATTTTATTGGAATTATATATTTTATATGCTACATTTGATAAAATTGGAATTTTCTTCTCATCCAAGAATGTTTTTTTCCTCGCCATTTATGTATCATTTTATCATCATTAAGGTTTTATAATTTTCTACATAGAAGTCATGCACCTTTCTCATCAAATTTATTCCCAGTAGTTTGTGACTTTTTTTGGTCACAATTGTGAGTGGAAAAAATTTCTTATTTTTACATTTAGGTAGACTTTATTAGTGTAATAAGATATTAAAATGGAATTTCCAGTTGAAATACAAGGAAAATAGGAGTGAGACATCAAATTGAGGTGACCAGGATTTACAAAGTGAGTGGCTAAAAGCCAGCTGGTGACTCTTGAATTTTCCACCTCACTGAGGGTATAAAAGGCTCATAGAGCCCTTTTCCCCTCACGCTTCACTTCAAGTCAAGAGAGAGGGGTTTTAGGAACACAACTTGGAGAGCTTAATGTGTGTGCCTCAAGTCTGAGATGCCTAGAAATTCTAAAGAAGTGAGAGATTGGTTGACACCCTCTCAGGGAGGAGCTAATGATAGTCTGATTCTTGCCTGGGCTTGGCCAGCACCACTGGAGTTCGCCAGGGAAAGGACGTGTGCACCCCATCCCGGGGTCTGATGTGAGTCATGTGTGGGGTGGAGAGACAGTGAGGTGTTTTTCTTCAATTATGACCAAAGGATCCACCGCAAGAGGCGAAGAGCCCTCAGCAGGGAAATCTGGAGGTGTCACTGGATTGCTAGAGGCACAACCAGCTGGAACAGAGGTGCCTTTTCCCAGGGCAGAGAAAATTGCAGGGGAGAGATTGCCAGCTACGGGTTTCCAAAGGACCCATGGAAGTGCCACACAAGACAATTTGGACCTGCTGGATGCAGAGAGCAGTGAAGCTAAATCAACTCAACCCTGTCAGTCAAGAAAGAAGTTCCCTGTCTCCCTTCCTCTCCCTGAGCTCCATGCTGATCAGTCAGGAGCTACAGTTAGCAAAAGAGGGGAGGAAGGGTTTGTTTTCCTTTACTCTGACCTTAGACTTTCTATCTGACTTGACCCCAAAAGGGGAAGGAAAAAGCATGAAGTTTAAAGCACATGGAAGATTTGCCAATCATATGAAAATGGACAACCTAACTACCAAATGGAACTGATGTTTGTGACCCTGGAATGGCCATGTCTAAATTTCCCTTTAGGGAAAAAGGAAGAACTAACATCAGTGAGCAAATTTAAAGGGAGAATGGAAGACCAAGTAAAGTCACTAAATGTTTCCATATGACTATGCTAGGATGAAGAAGGCTACTGATATTTACTTTTTGTCTTGTAACTAGTGACAGCACCAAATTTTCTTATTTAAGTGATATCAACAAGAAATGGATTTGGATTTTCTTCGATTATTTAATTCTTTTTCTCATTGCTTTCGTTTGAACTGTCCCAAGACAATGGTGAATAGTAATGGTAACAGCAGGCATCCGTGTCAAATTCTGATTTTAACTGAAAAGGTTTTAATGTTTCCCCACTAGGAATAATGTATGCTGTTGGTTTTAAGTTAGACTTTATTAAATTCTAGTATTTTTATTCCATTTTTAGTTTCTATTTCTATTTTCTGATTTCCTTAATAAAATAATAAAACAATAAAGCACATCTGCTGAATTTGATTAGATGCGTTATCTATATCTATCAAATGACATTTCAGTGTCTATTGATGTTATCATAAAATAGCTCCCTTTAGTTTATCTATTAGATTTGGAATTATGTTGATGAATTTCCTGGTATTGAATCATCCTTGTAGTCTTAGAGTATTTCCAACTTAGTCGTAATGTGTAATATTTTGGTACATTTTTGGATTGCATTTGGTAATATTTACCTTTTTTTTTTTTTGCCTCTAAAGTCATTTAGAGAGATTGGTCTATAGTTTTCTTGTACTAATGTCATG
This sequence comes from Equus przewalskii, assembly GCF_037783145.1. Taxonomy (NCBI): domain Eukaryota; kingdom Metazoa; phylum Chordata; class Mammalia; order Perissodactyla; family Equidae; genus Equus; species Equus przewalskii. The sequence goes on from NC_091849.1 coordinate 57,101,872, forward strand.
CTGGTCTAATAAAATAAATTGAGAAGCATCCTCCTTTTTCTATGGTTTGGAATAATGTAAGTAAGACTGAAATAATCTGTTTTTAATAGATAAGATAATCTGTAAGCATATATCATTGTGGTGACTTTTTAAGTAGTAGATATTTAATTACCTTCCAGATGCTAATATATTAATTAAAAAATTATTTTTCACTCATTGGGTCAATTTGGATAATTATATCTTGCTAGAAAAACATGCATATTTTCCAAGTTTTAAATATTGTTTACTAGAGACATACATATTCTATTCTCGATTTTTAAAAACATTTCTTCTTTATCTATGATCATGTTACATTGTCATTCCTAACCATATTTTTAATCTTTTTACTTTAATCAGACTCTGGAGGAATTTAATTTTTTTTGACTTTGCAAAAGAACCAAGGTCTTGTGTACTTTGTTTTATTTATATTTTATTCATTTCAATTTCATCAATTCTATTTTTAAAATTTATTTATTTTTGAGGAAGATTAGCCCTGAGCTAACATCTGCCACCAATGCTCCTCTTTTTGCTGTGGAAGACTGGCCCTGAGCTAACATCCATGCCCATCTTCCTCTACTTTATATGTGGGATGCCTGCCACAGCATGGCTTGCAGAGCAGTGCCTTGTCCGCACCTGGGATCGGAACCAGTGAACCCCGGGCTGCCAAAACAGAACGTGTGCACTTAACCGCTGTGCCACTGGGCCAGCCCCCAAATTTATTTTTGTTTATTTCTGTATTTTATATCTTAAGATGAGCGCTTACTTCCTACATAGACTTTTTTACTTGTATATTGTGAAATGATCACCACAATGTCTAGTTAATATTTGTCACCTTACATAGTTAGAAAAATTTTTTTTCTTGTGATAAGAACTTTTAAGATCTACTCTCTTAGCAGCTGCCAAAAATGTGGGAAAACAAAGTCAAAAAAAGATAAATGGATTCCATTTTATTGATATACTGCATTTTGGTTATCCATTCTTCTGTTGAGTACATTTGGGTTGCTGCCATGTTTTTTGCTGTTATGAATAATGCCCTGATGAACTTTCCTACACAGGTTTGGTAGGGATGTATGTTTTATTTCTCTTGGTTGTATACTAGGAGTGGAATTGCTGGGTCACATGCTAACTCTGTGTTTGACATTTAGAGGAATCGCTAAGTTTTCCAAATTGACTGCACCATCTAGAGTCCTACCGACAATGTGTGAAGGACTGATACATGCTACAACGTGGACGAACTTCAAAAGTGTTAAACTAATTCAAAAAAGCCAGTCACAAAAGGCGGTGTGTGATATGATCCCATTTATATTAAATGTCCAGAGTAGGCAAATCCTTAGAAACAGAAAGTGGATTAGTGGTTACCAGGGGCTGGGGAAGGGAGTGATGGAGAGAGAAAGCTAATGGCTACACGGTTCTTCTCAGGATGACGAAAACTGTTCTCAAATTAGAGAGTGGTGATGATGGCACTGAATTGTACATTTTAAAAGAGTACATTTTATGGTAAGTAAATTGTATTTCATTAAAGCTGTTGTTAAAGAAAAAAGACAAATGGAGAACAGGGAAAATCCTTTTTGTCACAAGGCACATGACAGCCCAAACGCATTTTTCCTAATTACAAAGAGCTCCTTCAGAAACATAAGGCAAGGACAGTCAATCTCAGCAGCCTTATGCTGGCGAATGTTTAGCAACTCTGGCGGCGGGGGGAGGGGCGGGAGGCTTGGTGAGAAAAGCCCTTAATTGTAGTTTTAGTTGATTTTCATGCTGTAAATTTCCTACCGTGGTTGATTTCAAGCTATTATTAATAACATCGACTCCAGCACACATCGCATTCAAGTGAAAATGGGCACAAAATGTGAATGGGAGAGTCACAGAGAAATACGAATGACCCATAAACACACTGCTTGACCACACTTAGAAATAAAGGAACGACCATGAGATCATTTTTTGTGATTTTTTTAATCCCATGTGATTAAAAGGTTAGGGGAAAAGTTGTCTCCTACTTTGGTGGGAACATACATTATTTGAAGGGCAACTTGGCAAAATCTCTCAAAATTAAACATGAACATGTCATTTGACCCAGTAGTTCCTCTGACAGAAAATTTCCTTCTGCTGATGACTTTCTGGGGAAATAGAAATCCTGAATGCTCTTGGGGAACATAAGCTGTAAACGTTTTGTCTTTTACGAAAAAGAATGCCAAGCCTCTAACGAAATGAAAAAAAGAAAAAGAAAAAGCAACTCATATAGAGTTATTGGCCATAACACGGACCGTGAATAGCACCATGGAATTTTTATGAAATGTCAGCTATTAGTTTAATTGGAGCAAAAAGAAGGAAAAAAGTGAGCAATAATGAAATAAACATGGTCTCTCAGAAATTAGTGCTTAAAAATGGCAATAGTCATTGTTCAAAAAGTAGAAAAAAACAATAAATCTATTTACCTATGTAAAAAAGTCATATCTATGGTTACGGTATGGGAAAGCAACTAAGGAGCAATTACGACAGAGTGAAGATTTTCAAAATAGGAACAGAGGGGCTGGATTCATTAGGATTTCTGTTGCCTGGGGAATGGTGGCAGACCCCTTTGTCAGCCAAGTGCATGAATTTAATACATTCTTTCAGCAAATATTTATCGGTCTACTAACACAGTATGTGAAAATCCCAGCACACAATGACTCTGAGGGACATAAAAATGAATGGGACCTAGTCCTTTGCTATAACTTGGCCTTCTGTCATTCTCTGATTTTGTTTTTAAGTGAAAAGAATTTTTTCCTCCTTTTTCCCTATCCCCACCTTTCAAACAATAAATTTGAGGCTAAGGACTCTGTTTGGTATTCCCCACAGCATCTGGCACTATGACCTTCCATGAATTCCCAGGTGGCAGTCAATCTGTATTTGTTGACAATATTATCTTATACTGACAATAATTTGAACTCAAAAAATAAAGTCTAGAAATATTTTGTAAAACAGAATACCAATTTGAACATGCTCTGAAGCTATTACAGCCTTCACAGAGACCAGTGTGCCTTTGTTTTTCTGCTTGTCTACACGTGCTGTGTCCTTGAGCAGCCTGGCGAAAGTTAAAACCAGTTTGCAAATGGATGGGGATTTTCTCTTCTGAGTGGAGAATTTTGTTACTGATTTTTTTTTCCTTGCTACATCAACAAAGCTCAGTCATTCACCTAAAATGAAGCTGATTACCTCTGTTTGTGTCTCTTTCAGTTCGCATTCTGAGAGGTGGGGGTGGCAAACATGTGTCCAGCCTGTGTTCTGGACAAGGAGCAAGAAAGCGAGAAATATGTAAAGAATGTAAGTAATTGCAGAGTAACCAAATGGCACCCTAAGCTGATGAGGCAAAGGGTTGAAGTTAAGGTTGATAATTTAGATAACAAATTTTTCTTATATTTAACTTTCTATTGAAGTATGACAAGTTTACTAATCAAAAGTGTGCAGTTTACCAAGTGAATTTGTCATTTCTGTGTAACCATCCTCCATGTTAAGAGTTGCTGGATTGTTTGTTATTATTTTGTTTGGGATTTTGCATCAATAGTCACGACTGGCCTGTCATTTGTTTTTCTTGTTGAGTTGAATATCTAGACCGTTCTTGTCTCATGGAAGAGGTTGGAAGTTTTCCCTCTTGTTTTATTCACTTTAGTTTATATGAGACTGGTGCTATTTCTTCCTTAAATAACCAGAAGAATTCATCAGGGAAGGCACATGAATTTTGAGTTTTCTTAGTGGGAAGATTTTTAATTAGGAATTTAATTACAGGACTATTTGTGTTTGTTATTTCTTCTTATGTCAGTTTTAATTAATTGTGTTTTACTAAGATTTTATGAAGTTTATATAATTTTTCAATTATATTGACATGAAGTGGTTCATCATATCCCCTTAATATCTGTATAATTTGAAGTGATGTCTATGTCTTACTGATTTTTAAAAAATTTCTGTCTGATAATTCAAATATCTGTGTATATCTCTGTGTGGTTCTGATGCTTGCTTCAGACTTTGTTTCTTTTCTTTTTATCTTTTAGCATGCCCTGTAATTCTTTGTTGAAAGCTGGGAGTGATGTGTCCTGTCAGAGGAACTAAAGTAAAAGGCCTTTAGTGTGAAGTATTATGTTATTCTGGCTAGCAGTTGGGTTTTATTTAATGTTTGCTGAAGCCCTGGATGCCACAGGCTTCCAATTCCTTTAGTGTCTGTGGTTTTGTCTTCTCTGTTGAATTTGAGTTTCCCTGAGTACTTGTCCCCAGAGAAAGTGCACCTGCAGCTCTTTCACCTATCCCCCACTGTTATTAAACGGGAGCCCTGTCTATGTGGTGGGAAGGTGTGGGGTGGAAGTATTCTGTAATCTCAGGATTAAATCTCAGTCTTTTAGTTGGAGGCTGTGTTCCTTGGCTATGACTCTGATACATGTTTCTTAGCTTTTCTCCTCCTTAGGGGAGGCAGGAAGGCTAGAGGGGCAACATGCATCCCCCAGGTGGGATGAAGCTCTGGTGAAGCCTCTTCCCCTGGGAGGTAGACCGCTCTTGGTTTGGTGACACCTTGCTCTCCGGGTTCTTCTGTTCCCTCTCTGACCGCATCTTCTCAGTCTCCACTTCTTTGCTCCTCTTTCTTCTCTACCTAAATTCTAAATGTTGTAGCCCAGAATGTAGCTCTGTCTGCATTCTCTTCATCAATGATTTCACATATTTTCATGAGTTTAAAAACTATATGCTGACAACTCCTAACTTCATATCCCTTGGCCAAGCCTCTCATTTTAAGGCACAATGAAATATACAACTCCCTCTTTGACATCTCCACTTACACATCCCACAGGCATCGGAAGCAAAACTAAACTCCTGTTTCCATGCCAAGCTTATTCTTCTGTTTTCAGTAAAGCATTCTATTATTTAAGTTGCTCCATCTAAAAATCTGGGAGCCATTTTTGATTCCTCTTTCTCTGCACCCCAACACAATCTACCAGTAAATCTTATAGAATCTCCTTCAAAATAAAACTTGAATCTGGCCAGTTCTTTCCCACTCTGCCCAGACACCATCACTTATAGGATTACTGCACCAGCTTCTCATATCCCCTTCTTTTATTACTCCCTATCCAATATAGGAACCCAAGTAATATTTGACAAACAAAAATCACTCCCCTTTTTAAATCCGTGGCTTATCATTGGACTTGATGAAAATCCAAACTCATGACCATGAGTCCCAAAGCCCTGAAGAGTTTGGCCCCGTTTCTCTGACGTCAGCTTGTTTCTCTGATGACACTATGCTACCTGGCCTCGTTCTTGTTCCCTGACGTCAGCGGCCTCCATAGAGTCCCTCCCTGACCACGCATCTGAGTCCATTGTGCTCTGTTATTTCTCATCACGCCATCTATTTATTTCCCTGTGGCACCAATCCCAGTTTGGAATTTCATATCTGTTTGTTTATTGTTTGCCTATCTCCTTTGTAGACGTTAAGCCTCATTGAGGAAAGAAGACAGGTCTGTCTCATTTACCGTTTCCCCAAGCTCCTAAGACAGGGCTGGCATGTAATAGGTTCTTAATTAGCATGTGTTAAATGACTAAATTATAGAATGAATTTTCCTACAATTAAGATGACAAAGTTGAAGCCTATTTATCTCATAATTTGACAGATAATTTCTAATACTAAGAAAACTAAAGCATATTGATGTCCAATCGAATAAATTTCTGTACCAATGGGACAAGTCATAACAGATAATTAACACATGTCCCTAAGTGCCTAGATTTGCTTAGATAACATTTTAATCATGTGGGAAGACTTGACCAGTCATTCATAATTTTACACTTGAGCGATTATTCTGAAGAAGACAGTTATTATTTCCATTGCTGTTAAAATAATCAGTAATCACTTCCATGACTAGATTTTGCTTTAAATACAGTACAACCAAATCTGAGTATCTGAGACATATTCCTAGGATTCAGAGGAACGTGTGAGTTAAAAGCAGGCTCTGCAGTCAGGGTTTAAGGGTTCTGATTACAGCTCTGCCACCAATTAGCCAATTCTCCTACCAGTTATTTACTTTCCCTAATTTTCAATGTTCTCATCTATCAAATGTGGACAATAATATTAGCTGTCCTTTGTACACTGTTGAGGATTAAATGAGATGTCCCATATAAAGCACTTAGAACAATGTCTAGGTTGTAAGCACTCAATACTTGCTAACTCTTACTAGCCATTTCATAATGAACCAAAATGACTTGTAATGAAGGAGACACAAAATAAAACTGCATTTGAATCAGCAGGAGTAAGTCATAACTTATTTTCCTTATTGTCAACCTAAGGGCTCTGACTGGAATTAAAAAATCAAAGAGAAGGACCGTCTCCTCCAACTCTTTAATCAGGCGGTGAAGAAAGCGAAGCACAGGGAGGCGGAGTGACTTTCTCCAGGTCACACACCTGATTGTTTCACACTCCGGCCCGAGGCGTGGCTGTTCTCAAGTGTAGGGCCTTCCCATCACACAACACTGATAGTTTAACACGGCCAACTTCCATTTAATCAGCTCTAAAGTGATGTGAGGATTTGTTACTTAATGAAACAATATCTGTTTGAGTTTGGTTAAACGATGCAGTTCACTAATTAACAGCAAGCAGATGTTGAAGGAATAAAGAGTTGACTCAGAGGCAGCATGCTGCTCTAGAAGACAGAGGGTGAAAAGCACCAGAGGTGTTGCTCTTCTCCTTTCTATATCTAAGAATGCTTTGAGCAATGCTTCTTTTCAGTTTTACCAAGTAGCCCATTTGGGATGTAATCATTTCTAAGTTTCTTCTTACAAAAGCTGCTTCTCTGGAAATAGACTTTTGTCAAGGGGATTTTTTTTTATCAAGTTATAATTAGACTTCACTTAATACACCCATAAATTTGCAGCCCTTTGTGTATTGCACAGGTGTTCTGGTATTCTCCTATTCCAACAGGGCAAGTATTGAATAACCAAAAACCTTTTAGCTGTTGGCAGAGAGAAACCTTAAGTCTTTTGATTTGCAGAATGGGAAATTGTGTAATTCCCTAGTTATTGTAACACGTGGGAGAAACGGCTGTCGAAGCCTTCCATTCTCCTATTGCTACGCTGATTTAGACTGAAATTCAGTACCTTGAAATCCAGGATCCTAGAGATGCACCGTCCTCAAAAGTGTTTGTTTATTGTAACAAGTCATGGAGGAGAGAGGTATAATGGAGGCAGGAAGCAGGCAAGACTGTAAAGGGGCTTTATGATCCACAAACCAAAAGACCTCTTAAACATTCTACTTTTAAAGCTTACATGGACAGTTCAACTTAAAATGCAGTGGATACAGCTCTCTCAGGAAAAATCAGGCCCACCATGGCTGAGATCTCAACTCTGACGAGTCCTTCCGGGACTCACTGGGCAGGGCAGCCACAGTGAGGTTCCTTCAGGCGAGCTCCCCTCGGTGTTTGCTGTCAACAGGGTGCTTGTGGACCAGCCACCCCGAGACTGACAGGGATATGCTCCAACAAGCAGAATTATCGGCCACTCACCCTCATGACAGCTTTCCTTTCTCTAGAGCTTAAAGACTTGGGACAGTAAGAGTCTCGCTTTCACAATTTCAAGTTGATTTAATACACAAGAACTGAAAAGATGAGATTCAAAATACCCTTGGTTCCTTTAGAATGGCAAAGAGAATTACCAAATGCCATTTTTGAGACTGAATCATTAGGTGCAATATTTAGATCTGCCCTCTGGAAAAGATGGGATGTTGCCTGCCAGGTGTTCAGTCATGGATGCAAATCAAAATGGGCAGGAAAACGCTGACTTTCAAAGATCTGTATTAACTTTACAGGCCACTAACTCACCAGTTATACTCGAAAGGGACTGACCAACCACAGAGGCAGGAAAGAGTTACTCTACTTCCAGCAAATCCCTTACTCAGGACCAACGTGTTATCATTAGAACAAGTGCATTAAAATATATCTAAATTTGTCTCTTGTCTAGTCCACAGGAAAAAGTTTAATTTGAAATATATTAATAAGTGAGCTTTTGCAAGTTTTTCTTATTTGCTCTTCAGATTTTTAAATTTCAGAAGTGAACAGAAGCCCAGTTCTTAGTAATCCCTATAACAGTCTCTCCTTAGGAAAGTAAAGACTCAAATAGCCCTTCAGGAAGCATTGTTCACATTGAGTAATTCATGTGTTTTGAGATATGAACCATACTTTTGATACGGGGTGTTTATAACTCCCTTTTGCAGTTCATGTTCACATTCAGGGTTTACAATATCATCATTCCAGCCCAATGGGGATCATGACCTGAGCATCTAAGACTGCATACCCTTACCTTTCGATTCATCCTTTCTATCTCAAGGACAGGGGTAGGCTGAGGCAGGGGAAAACACGTGGAACCCTCAGTGTTGTGGAGAGCATGTAGATGCTGGAGAACTTGGATAATCTCAACGCAACTGAGGCACTCATCAAGTCAGGATTTGGTTACAAACTCTAATTAATTTTCAGACATATTCTCTCCCTCTCTATTTTTTTCTCATGACTCCTCTACTTAATGTTTGTCTCATAAATGCATAATAGTAGGAATCCCAGACCTCATTGTCCAAGTCATTTAATCACAGACATGGGCCATGAGTTTATTGGAGTTACAAGCTTAATTATTTTGACTAATCAATTCTACAGTAATTGGTACACCTTCTAAAAATACTCCCTTGCTGGATTAATGTTTTTCTCTAAGAAATTGTTTATTTGTCTGAATTGACAAAATGATGCCTCTAAAAATGTTGATCTTTTCAGGTTTAGTTGTTCTTATCAAATGTATGAAATATACCTTATGTCTACGCAATTTTATGAGTGGAAATTCACATTAAATGATCATGTGGTTCTTGGTCAAAGTTCTCAAGACACTTAAAATATTGAAGGGTCATCATTTGGTAAAAGGACAAAGGAGAAGACGAGGATCGTCATTTGATTCACTGAGAAAAATCAAAACAAAACCAAACCCTAAGTGATAAGTGCATAATATAATTTTAAGCATTTTTGATTTTTATTAAGTTGCAATGCAGAGAAGGGAGTAGAAGTAGCTCCCACTTAAACTTACTCTGCTTAGTTTAGGCCGAAGTGGCCTTGTCTGGTTCTTCATGTTTGGGAATGCCTACCACAAAGGGATGCATTTCCATAAAATGGCCATAAGACATACAGACATTGAATCCTTGACTTTCTACAATGAGATCGCTGTTGGTATTAGCTGAGGTTGTCATCACTCTGCTGCATCCATAGTCTTCCTGCAATCTTTGCCACAGCTCGGTTAGCCTGAGCTTAGAGAACACAAACTTAAGGAAACTTAATTGTATTGGGGTGAGTGGGTGGTTTCAAAGTACTGTGAGAACAAGAAGATGCAGCTGTTGAATATGCCATTGTTTGGAATGGAATACTCCACTGTTTCCTCTAATGATATCAATTAATTGGAATTATATAATAAATTTTATATATTATACATCCCAAGCATTCAAGCATAATCTGAAATCAGCTTCTCTAAATTAGTTTTATGAAAACAGTGGAGCTAATAAAAATCTCAGGCCATGTTTGAAAGGGAGTGATCGAAATCAGTGGTCTCTAAACTTTTTAAACCATGGCCCATTTATATATTAATTTAAAATTATATACATATGCTAATGTGGACATCATATAATACAAAAAATAGAAATTAAAAGATTGAGGTAAAAAAATAGAAATAATATTTTCTTCCAATACCACAGTGGAGTGTATATACACCACTTTGGGAACTACTCCAGTGTATTCTGTGAAAGGGGTGTTCTGTGAGAAAGAAGAGTTCCTTGGTTTGTGTTGCATTATTATAGGACTTCTCAGAGCCTTTACTGTGCTAGTAGACACTGTGAATTCCTGAAAAAGAAGTAGAGTATGTAATGTTATACTCTATAATGTAACTATATAATATTTTAAAGAAAAGCTGAAGTCACAGAGATGGATTCCAGATCTACCCATCACTCATGAACTATATCACTTTTGACTGGTTATTTAAATTCCCTGAGTCTCAGTTTCCCTATTTGCCCAATGGAAATAATGGCATACCTCATTGGGTTATTGTGTGGATCATGTAGGAAGATGAAGGCAAAGCTCTTAGCTGAGGGCCTGGCATACAGTAAACACTCAATAGTTGCGAGTTCATTTCCACACACTCATATGGGCCACCTGTTGCACTAGTGCGCTGTGGAACACACATTTGGAAATGTTCCAGAGTAGATCAATTCATTCATCGATTATTTTATTAGTTTGCTTTTTCAATTTGGCAAACACTTACTATCACCCAAGTAGTAGGCATAGTAGTAGGCACAGGGTAAAACTTAAGATGAATATTCTGAAGAACTTTCAAATCATTTTCAATTCAGCAAAAATTTGAGAGCCTACCATGTGCCAGGCACTGTGTGCCACTCTGCAGATACTGTGACGGCCAAGGCAGATGTGATCTCTACCTTCACAGAGCTTACCGTCGGAGGGTAGGACTGGTGCGATGTCTAACCAACATTTAAAAGACAAATACGAAATAGTGTGAACTGATAGAGTGTGGATAAGATGCAAGCTGGAGGATAAGGTGGGGTCTGCCCATTCAGGTTTGCACATCATTTAAGCAGTTCTTTTCTCATGCTAAGGAAAATAGGAAGCCATTTTCAAGCTCAAAGTCATGGAATGACAAAATATTAGAAAAGACTCAATATGAGCATATCAGTGGATATAAACAAAAAAACCGCTTGAACTGAATAGCTGCTCTCATCATGTAGAATGGTGGGCAATTTACATCACACACGGGCATCTCCCTCCCTGTTTATTTCATTCTTAGCAATCGATAAATTCCATGGCCTCTTCATAAAATGTTGACTTCACAGTTTTTCATGTAGCATAAATTTACTCAGACTCTAATCAATTTTCCATTTCTGTGAAGAATTTTTTTAATGTACAACAAATGTGTGTGTGCTCTCCAGCGGTTGGTAACTGGCAGGTGCATCACATTAGCACAGCTCTTGACCTGACCAGCTATAACCTGATGGGTGTGGCAGGATCGGACAGTATCCATTTTATACAAAGACGGACTCTTCAGGGGAGGGTCTGGATTGACAGACCTGCAAAGTCAAATTGTCTGGGGAGCTGTGGCGTGAACTGCAGAGGTTTCTGTTTCCACACATGGTCTACAAAATCAGTTTGCCATAAATATGTTCAGAAGGCACGGTTTTGCCCCTGTGCATAGTCTATCCATTTTAAAGACGTTTGTAATAAGCGGGAAATGCTTGTGTTGGGAGGGAAAATTCCATGAAGTTGCTCCACAATGACCAAGTGGTGGAGTGAACAAAAGAACGTTTGGCCTTTAGAGTTTAGTGTTCTCCTGACAGTGTTCCAGAGGCAAACCACAAGAGTTTGATAGAATATTCTTTGTTCTCTGTTTAAAAGCAGGCAATAACAGATGCATGGCTCCCTGGGAATTGAAATGCAAAAACCTACAAACTAATTTGAGTTTTCATTTATTGTGATTATTAGAAATTGTCTCCTGGGGCTAGTTTTAAGACAAGAGGTAATGTTTCATAAGAAGACCTAAAATTTGCTTTTTTATTATTTTTCTAATTTGGAAAAATATAGGTTTTCATTTTGCTGCTTGCCTTGATATTTCTTTTACAATACTGGAATAATGCTCATACCATACTTTCATTCGGTTGTAAAATATATTTTATAAACTTATAGTTTATTAAATCTTCTAGACTGAACTATGATAAATAAGATAACACAAAAAACCCTGTGCTATCTCTCTCTTTGAGAAGGAGTCTAAGGTTTATAAACAAAGTCGGAAATATCTGAGAAAACATCTCAGGATATAAAGTTCAGGGAAATCTTGACACTGATTGTATCAGTAAAGATTAGGTTTAACCTATGTATAACAGATAACATACAACAAAACAACAGAGGTTTCAGCAAAATAGATTATTTCTCCCTTATTAACAAAAAGAATGATGGTGGGCAATCCCTGTCTGCTATGGTGGTTTTATAATGATCAGATTTAAGCTTTTTTCATCTTTTTGTTTCACCATGCTAGCATGTAACGTCCATTTTCAAGGTTGCCTTATGATCCAAGGCGCTTTCTGGAATTTGAGTCATCTCCTCCACATTCCAGGCTTAAGAAAGAAGGAAGATGAGGGGTCACGCCACTCTTAAGAAGTTTTCCCAGAGGTCAGAATGATACTCTAAGACTTCTGCTTCCTTCTGATTCCCCATAACTTAGTCCTGTGGCCACGCTCTGGTTTAAAGGAGGCTGGAACATTTTAGCTGGGGTACATTACTGCCCCCGATAAAATCAGGGATGTATTAATAAAAAAGCAGAGAATATATTGGTCAAACAACTAGCACACTCTGCCAAAGCTGACGTAATTCCCCAAGTCACAGTACCTTATTATCTTGTTCTTAATAGGTGTGTGTGTGTGCATGTGCATGTATATGCGCGTGTGTGTGTACACATATATATAGCTAAGTCCAACACTGATCATTGGTAAGAAGCATAAAACCTTTAGGGAAAGATGATAGCATTAACTATAGACACGTAAACAATTTCTAAACCTTATGAAATATATATATTGAAATATATATTTAAAGACACATTTGCTTATAACCAGATAACTTGTAATAATTATGGGAACAATAACTGTAACTTTGCTCTGCCAGGACTGCCACTTGCATACGTAGAAGAAAGGTGCTCACGCACTCTGTCAATGGATTGGATTGCTGGAGTCCATCAACGCTGTTTTTCAAGAACATTGAAATATATATTTATTTTAAGTGCTGCTTTTCTACATGTGCCAGTCAACCTTTTTCTCTTTACAGATGCTGAAATAGAAAAAAAAAATTGAAAAGCAGGAGGTGCAACTTTCCCACTGAGCAAGAGGACAAGCAATTCCCTCAGTTCTTAAGAAAGAAAAAGTGCAGACAGCTCAAAGTTTGCCTTCAACGCAGAGCAAGAGGAATCACTTTCCTGAGCTCTTTCTTGTGTGGCCACAATCGCTCCTGTCTCCTTGCTCCCCTCTGGGGTTGGGCTTGATCTTTCAATGTTTCTTTATAACTAGAAGCTGGAAAATACAGGATTTAAACATGGCGGGAAGTGAGGGGTACTGACACGGGTTGAACAGCAGGGTGATCAAATAGCTGTGGAGTTGGAGGGAAAGAGCTGATCATGTCCTAGTGGATGCTATCAAAAGAATTATGAGCTCACATGACAGAAAATTACACGTACTTGAAATATGCCATTACTAAATGCCAGCCTGACATTAAGCTGCTTCCTAGAAGTATCACGTCCTTAACCAGCCTGGTGTTATCTGTGTCCCTGGAGCGCTGCTTCCTCCTGATTCTGCAGCACCCTGGCTTGTCTTTAATCACTGCAAAGCGTGTCAGCAACTTAGACAAATTCTTGAAAGGAAATTAATTTTGATTTTCTTTGACGTCCTAGAGAGTTTTCTTTTTAGCGAGGATGGAGATCCAGCCTTCTTTCCCATTATGCCAAGATGCGGCAGTTCCTGTGAACTTGAGAATACTGACTTGACCACCTTAAAGAACAAAAGCATTTTCTATACAGTCAGTTATGTGTTAGCACTTTGCATGAACCATCTCGTTTATTCTTATGGAATCTATAAGGTATGTTCTATTGTTGGACTCATTGAAATTGAAGTACTGACAGACCAAGTGACTTGCCCAAGGTCACTTGGCTGGCTCGTCTGCAGGAGAATGGGGATTGTCACCCAGCCAGACTGATACAGGCCTAGGCTCTCCATCAGCATCAGATACTGCTTCTTCAAAGGCTGGGCTCCATCAAGGGACCTAGGTTGGGTGGTTAAGGTCAATCAAGAAATATTTATGGAAGGGACACAAGAGGGTGAGAGACAAGATAAAGCATCCCCCTTTGTCTTTAGAATGTCATGGTTAAGAAAACAAGAAGTGATGATTCCTGCACAGGAACAGGCGACAGGAAGTGTGAGGAGGAGCCCAGTGTGGAAGGTAAAGCCCTTTACAATGGAAGGGAGCTGAAAAATTTCCATTTACATTGTGTGCTTGTCTTGGCTCCAGCCATCACTGCCATGATTGCTGTACAATGAATTCCCCAGTGGAAATATCAACAAGGTAGGAAATGTCACAATTGTATTTTTTTATTATCCCCCAAAGAATGTATTAGTGTGGTAGATATGGCTATAATTTGAAAGCAAAGAGCCATGTAGCAAACACAACTACTGATTAAAAAACAAGCTGATTTTTCATCCTCTGATATTAACAAAGAGGCAAAGACAAAAAAAGGAAGTCTCAGATATTATCTGTTCCTGTTCTAACGTGTAGTTGTAACTGGGCAGCCTCTATACTTACTGGTTTGCTCTAGGCTTTCCTCTATTGAGTAAACATATGTTCAGCATGTTCTGGACAATCTCCTGGAGGCAGATGGGTAACAGTGAATGGTCCAAGAAATGATTTGGGGCACCACCTGTATTAGTTGGTGGCGTAGAGAAAGCATTTGATGACTGCTTGATGCAAACATGGCTCCTGGAGGGAGTTGACACCGGAGTGGGCATTTTTTGATTGTTCCGGAATATTGATATGTTAAGCTCTCCTTCCTTGAACCCTGCCTTCTCTGACATCATTGCCTGAGTTGCCTTGAGGGCTGGCACTTCTGCCTCTCTGGAAGGCTATCTGAAATGTGGGAAAACTAATGTCCAGAGGGGCAACCCTCAATCAAAGAGGACCGTGAGTCAATGGTTAGGGATTCTCTCTTGGGCGGACAATTCTCAGACTCATTCTATACATTTCCTCACAAGATCAGACAATTCTGAGACTCACTTTAGACAGCTCATCGTAAAGTCTCGGTAGAATAAGGTACCATTGCCCATGGTGTTGGTCAACTCCATAATGGGCCTTTGTATTGACTTGCTCTCCTCCCCATTTTATTCTCTCTAGGTCTTCACACCTCTCGTTTCTTGTGATTGTTTCCAAAATACACCACTTGAATGCAATTCTTTACTCAGGTTCTGCTTTGATGGGGAACCGAGGCTAAGACAACACTACATCATGGAAGGAGCAATATTTATGGGCTGAAAGATGATAGTGGTGTTTATTTGGGGATGGTATTGGTATTCAATATGACTTTGTCTCCTCCGTCATTTTTATTTATTTATTTATTTATTTGAGGAAGATTAGCCCTGAGCTAACATCTGCTGCCAATCCTCCTCTTTTTGCTGAGGAAGACTGGCTCTGAGCTAACATCCGTGCTTATCTTCCTCTGCTTTATATGTAGGATGCCTACCACAGCATGGCTTGCTAAGCAGTGTCATGTCCACACCTGGGATCTGAACTGGCGAACCCTGCACTGCCGAAGTGGAACGTGTGAACTTAACCGCTGTGCCACCATGCCGGCCCCTCCTCTGTCATTTGTAGATCCACCAATATTTAGATCCCTAACTATTGGAATCCTGGAGGGCTTGGTCCTCAGCCCTCTTCTTTATCTACTTTTTCTCCTTAGATGAACTCCAATTCTATAGTTTTAGCCACTATCTCTATTCTCGAAATTGTATCTTTAGTCCTGACCTCTCCCCTAAGCACTGGCATCATTTATCCAATTGCTTATCATATCTTCTCCATCTGGATATCTAACAGCAATATTTTCCTTTATCTGTACAAAACAAAACTCTGTTTAATTCCCAATAATGCCCCATAAAAACCCTGTTATGCCCCTAATCTTCCTCATGGCACCACCATCCACCTACAGTTCAAACTGATAAACCAAAGAAGTCTAGATATTGTTCTTGATCAGCCCTTTTCCAACACTTGCCAGCAAGTTGCCTGTTCTATCTCCAGAACAGATCTCAAATTCATACGCTTATTCCCCCTCCACTGCCGTCATCCTTCTCTTAGGCATAATTATCTTTTGTCAGGATCACTGACAAAAGTCTATCTCTACACTGCAGTCAGAAGTTTAAACAAACACATATAAACGAATCACCTCTTTAAAACCTCCCAGTGGATTCCTAAGGCACCTAGAAACAAGTCTAAAATCTTCCCATGTTCCCAAGGCCGTATAGGGTCTAGGCACTGCCTATGTCAGATAGGCTTTTCTTCCATGAACCCTTATGCTCCAGCCATAGCAGCACCTTTTCATTCTCCAAGCGCAGTCTCTCTGTCTCTTCAGGGTCTTCCATTTTCTGAACCTTCTCTGTCTGGATGGTTTTTCCAGCTTTTCGTATGGTGTCCTCCTTATTCTTTCAGCCTTGGCATGAATCTCTCCTCTTCTGGAGTCATTCCTGTGATAAGCTCCAGTCTAGAATGGTGCCTCTGCCCGAGTTTTTCTCCAACACTCTTGTTCCTTCCTACTTCTTTTCATAAACTTTATATTGTGTCTTGAGCCATTTTTATTTCCTCAATTAGAAGATAATCTCTATGAAGGCAGGCATCTCAAATGGATCTGTCACCTTTGTGGAACGTATTAATGATAGGCTAATTATTTGGAGAAATTCCTCTGGATGGGTCCAGGTCGGAATTTCTTCTTACCTACACTGCAGCAAAGACCCTAATAAAATTTGTCTAATATTTTCTGTCTCAAAAATCCATAAATCTGGGGCTGGCCCCATGGCCGAGTGGTTAAGTTCGTGCGCTCTGCTGCAGGCGGCCCAGTGTTTCGTTGGTTCGAATCCTGGGCGCGGACATGGCACTGCTCATCGAAGCATGCTGAGGCAGCGTCCCACATACCACAACTAGAAGGACCCACAACAAAGAATATACAACTATGTACCGGGCGGCTTTGGGGAGAAAAAGGAAAACAAATAAAATCTTTAAAAAAAAAATCCATAAATCTGTACATCTTTGGAACCCTAAAGAGTCCAAGAGATGGGACTAAACAATGATCTTTTCGTAAATACGTGAAGACATTCTTATAAATCTTCATTTCTTATTTCATATGGTCAGACATTTTCAAGTAGAAAGCAAAACTGATGATTCATCCCTTAGTAATCAAATTTATTGTGATCAATTACATTTTTCAATAGCTTTTATCTAAAATAGAATGATTATATCAAAGAAGCGTGACGTTTTTATAGGAAAGGACAAGACTTCAATCCATCCAGTTTATGATGGTTTTGCTTCTTTTAAAAATGACTTGGCTAACTTCTCACATAACCCTGCCACTCACAGAATGAAATTCATAGGACTTCTTAATTTCCCCTTTTCCAGCTGCAAATACATCCATTGTCTTGATAGCCTTAGAGAGTGCATATCAAAAACTTCAACACTTTTTAGTCACAGAGTCTTCTCTCTTCTAGATCCAATTTTCCTACTTGTTACATCAGGTGTGGGGCCCCCGCTCGTTGATGAGTCAGCACAGGTGGGTCTGCTTGTTTCCTTTTGTTCCCCTGGGGCGTAGGGCCCTGTGCTCATCTGGTATCCTTATTCTAAAATCTGGTAACAAACACCTCCAGTGCCAAAGGGGTGAATTATTGCTGAAAACATTTACAGACATACTTATATCTGTATATCAAAGCCAACATTACACTCTTAGGCAATTTGCTTCTTAAAGCAATCTTCCATTACAGCCTCTTGTACCTTTTTGTACCTTAGGGTGTCCACATACTGGATTTTCCAAAGGAGAGACACATGGCTATTATTTGTGATTTTGTTTCTTGGCATATAATAACTGTGTCAAGGGTTTTGTTATCTTTAAGCAAAAACAACTAGTCTACAATACAAAGATTTGTTAATATTACATCCTATCTTTGCTGAAACGACAAAAAACAGTTTGATTTTCCGCGTTGCTCCTGATTTTCCTCGTCACTCTTTGAGCTTGAGAATGACTTTGAGATTTTATAACACAGATTTTCTGTAGTCTAACCTCAGGGAAAGCTCATTACCTCCTTTGTAATTACTTGATGGGTATGAGAAATACCTGCTCAGTGATCGGTCTCATTAATGGGTCTCGTCTGAACTGACTCGAAGAGAACCAAGAAAACGGTCTGACGTATTTGATCAGTCAAGTGTGCTGTGTTCCTCTGAGTGACCGCTCTGCCCTCCATCTCATTCTGCCTGTGCTTCATGCTTAACAGTCAGATGCTCTTACCGTCAGCGCAGAGGACTCCAGACCTCCCATACGGGCAGAGGCAGACAATCTCTGTTCCGGACTTAGGGACACAGGTGGCTCCGTTTCCACATGGGTTGTTTTCACAAGTTGCAAACTGGCACAACTTGCCTGAGGACAGCCTGGGACACTCACAAAACCAGTTTTCACTATCACTGAGAAGGAAAAAGGAATTATAAAATCAATCAGAAACAACTGATCTTTTATAGGCGCATATCCACGCATGCACACACGTATAAACAAAATTATCATTGCATCTTGTCCAATAAGTGGAGTTTTTTCTTCTCCCTCTCTCTCTCTGTGTTTTTCAACTTTCAAGTATTTGTAGCTGTGTACTCAACATTGAGAGCAGATTAACAGCTTTATAGACTGCCTGAAGCCATGAATTCTGTTTTAAGCCATCTATTTTTATTTTCGATTTATCTCATCTTTCATTTCACACTAGGTGCCTTTTCAGGATTTCATTATATATGTGTGGCACTGCCTCCGTGAGAGGCTTCAAATGTCGATTAGATAAAACCGTCTTAGGCTCAGAGCTCAGAGGAGACTTTCAAGCTGGTGATAAGCTTCCTGAGCTGAGGACCCAGTCCTGCAAGAGCCGCCCTTGTGGTAATTCTGACAAGAGGGCACAGTGGGAGCTGTAATGAGTGCACAACTCTCCCGCTTAAAATCTGGTCTGGTGGCCCCAGGCTGAGAGTGGCTGTGAAAGCAGAGCTCAGGAGGAAGGCTCCTCTCACCTGCTGGAGCAGCTTTCTCCAGGGGACAAGGGACATGGGACGGTGGCTTCTACTTTCACTGCATCCTTTCCCCCCCTTTTAAGGAACAGTAGCTTCAGTTTTCCTTTGCCGACCCACCCGTCCACCATTCTCAGCCCAGATGACTGGGAAGGGCAAACAGATTCTTGATGTCAATCAAGTGGGATGGATACAGGCTGACTGGCTTTCTCTGCTGGGATTGGTAAACTGGTAGCTGCTGGTAGCATGTGCCTATCCAGAAGGGAGAGCCTGGCTGAGGATAAATAAGTAACACCTAGCAAAGCAAATATAAGATAGATAATTGATCATATCATTTGGGTACCATATCCCACCATTACTCTACAGTTATATGAACCAATATATTTTAACCATCTTCTTATTTTTTAACCCAGTTTGAGTTGGGGTTTTGTCACTTGCAGTTAAATGAATTCCACCTATTATTGATGCCCTTTCCTTCCTTTTTTTCTTTCTCCTTGTTCCTTAGTCCACACACTTTGCCACTTCTAGATCTTTAAGGTTTTTTTTTTTGTCCTGCTTACATCTTATCTTCCAAACATGATGGTTAGCTCTTAAGAGTAGGTGCCAGGACCATCTCGAAAATAAGCAAGCTGGCGTATATTTTGTCTTCATGACTCAGCCTCCCAATCTAGTCATAGATCTTGTCCATACAATGGAATTGTTCTCTTGTCCCTCTCATCTTTCTTGTGTCTTGGCCCCTTCCTTACATCTTTTAATCCCCTTAATCCAAAATAAATTTGCTTGCAGGAAAGTATCAGCTTCTTTCATACTAGTGAATATCTGACTTTGAAATCTGAAGAGGTTTGCTTTTCTAACAATGTCTATTCTTTTATATTAATTTTCTCTGTTAACAGATGAAACACCATGCAGAAAGTTCATGTAGCAGAGAGCAGGCAAAGCTAGCTTTGGTGAGGTGTGAGGCTTTCAGACCCTCAGATTTTGCCAACACATAGGTGATCCTGTAAGTGCTCAGCCATTTAGTCCTTTTATAACTTTCATGGCAACCTGCATAGTGCTTTACACATAGGAGACAGATATAGAATCTTATAGATTTTCAGAGTTGGGAAAAAATTAATTAAAGGTTAATGTCGCTAAAATGGTTATAAAGCACCCTAAACAAACTCTTCTGCTTCTGGGCCACAAAACAAAGTTCTGAGAAGGGTTGAGTGATGCTGTTCCTTCTTGTCTGAGGATAGTGGAAAGCACGGCCAGGCCACCTGGCAGCTACAGTGATACTTTCTGGTGTGACTTAAAGTGTTAGTTAGGAACTTAATGCTGTTTGGAGCCCTGGAGACATCCAATGTCACCGTGCCTCCACTAGCCTAACTTGGAGTTGTAAGCTCAATGCTAAGCATCTGTGTTCACAGATAAAGTCTAGGAGTGTTCCACTCTTGAAAGCTGCATTCTGGAAGGACCAAATTATCGTTTTTATCGTAAAGGAGAATGCCACATATATGAATGTCAAAGGAATCTAAATATTGATGGAATTAAGTGCCTTCGTGATATAGACCTAACCGGATTTGAAATGCAGGAAAGATACTTTTATGTTGAAAACCAAGGAAAGCACTCATTTTAATCACGTCCTATTGATAAATCAAGGCTCATTTCCTTTTTGCCTTCTTCAGGTGTTGGGAGAAGTTGGTGCATAAAGTCATGCAGAGATGATAGTTGCTTGCATCTGTGCATCAGCAGGCAGCTAGAGCAGAGACAGAAACAGACATTTTATAGAAAAGATTCCATGAAAGGGGAAAATCGCCTTATCTGGCTCCCTCTGGCTCATCTTGATGTGCCATTAGCCCTTATTAGGAAGAGTTAGCTTTAACCAGCTGAACCTTGCCAGGTGATGGTGCTCTGTACACTTCACCTCAAACTGTAGCTTCAAGCTCCAAAACATTTCCTGGAAGGCAAGATCTTTCCTTAATAGTTTTAATAAAATCAATCTTTAATAAATCAATGTACCAACTGTGTTACACTCAGACCTAAAAGTTTCTCCTATTCCGATGTTGCCAAACGTCCCATTACTAAATCCCAATTTATTAAAGTCTTGCAAGTCGGCTGTTTTTGCTGTCACATAACTCACTTTGACTTCTCCACATCCCTAAGCAAATGGCAGTGTCGACCAGGAATGGGAGTGCTCTGATGTCGAAGGACCTTCTGTAATGGGACTTTCGGAAACCATGCTTAAAACGTCACCCTCCTTTGCCCAGTTTAAATGTCATAACATTGCTGTGAATTTATTTGGCACTGTTTAATTATTATGGAAAAATATATTCAAATGGAATATATATATTTTTTTCCCTTTGAGAAAGTTTAGAAATTCTTACCATTTGCAGAC
The DNA here is from genome assembly GCF_037783145.1 of Equus przewalskii. Taxonomy (NCBI): domain Eukaryota; kingdom Metazoa; phylum Chordata; class Mammalia; order Perissodactyla; family Equidae; genus Equus; species Equus przewalskii. The sequence continues at coordinate 57,123,118 of NC_091849.1, forward strand.
CTGCAAGCCATATGGAAAATTGTTCTGCAAATCTTCCTCTGAGGAAGTCAGGGCATTATTCTGAATTGAAAGTAGGTTTGAGAAAGAACCCAGATAGCAGGGAAGTTTTAACCTGTACTCCAGAACACCATATTTATTGCCAACTGCTGTGAGCCAGGATTTGCCGTGCATTGACATCAAGGACAGAGCCAGGTGCCATGGGATAAGTAAGACTGGCTTCTGCTCTTGTTGGAGGAGACAGCGTTAGTGCATGAGCTAACCTCTGTGAGGCACAGCATGGGTATGCGACAAGGAAATTTAGACGGTCGCAAGCATTTTAAGGCCTTAGCTCTGTGATATGTGGATTCAGATGTCAGTGTGGACTGGTAGCACAGAATGTCATGAGAAAATCTCTCATATGGCTTCTAAAATGCAGATTCTGGGGCTCCCCTTGACCCCCTGAGATTCTGATTTAGGAGCCTGGAGAGAGACCCACGATTTTAAAAATGTCATCAGGTGTTCCTCTTGCATAGTCTACTTGGAGCCTAAGCCAGCTCCCCTGAGACAAATTTTCTCTCCAGAGTAAAAGCTGGGTGGTCATTAGTTACCACTGTGTTCTCAGCAAGACACCAGGGCATTATAATTTTATTTCTCTTTTTGGGCTACATTTTGACTTTTGACTAACCTCTATCTGAAAACATGGTATTTATTCATCAAAGTACAAAGATTAGAGAGGTTTTATTTCATTAGTGCTATTTACAGTCTATTGCATGTACATTACACTTAACAACAACACAAAGTAGGAAAAAACACAGTCATTTTAAAGCTTATTAAAAAAATGCCACTTACCTAAGTGTATGCAAACAGCTGTATATTTTGGCACTCTAACAGCTACAGTGTGTTTGATTACAAGTCACAATATGGTTAGCACATCAAATGACTGTCATTAAGTTTCCACAGGTATTAAAAACTATCCTTAGAAAATTTAGCTGATTAAAAAAATCAAAGATGCTGACTTGAAAAGGATGCCTCTTATTTACATCACGCAGCCAGATGCCTGAAAACCTTTTAGAACTAAAAGGACTCCTGCATGTATTAACTTAAACAAATAAATAACTCTTTCTGCACTCTTTGGATCTAATGGGTCATTAGCAGATTTCAAAGTTGACCACCCACAGTGTGAAGAGGGGGCGAGTTCCCACAGGAAAGTGCAGAAATGAATCCTATGAACAATGTCTCCAGACATCTCTAAAAAATACAATGACTACTGGCAGAAATAACCCATCTCCTTGTATAGGCTCTTCTATTTATAGCACTGCGGCACAGGCATGAGGAAGGATGCAAATGAGATCCCACCCCAAGAAGCTGAGCTTCCGGTGGAGGCATCATTCTGTTTTCAGGGATTTCCCAGCACCACAGAGGGGTCTGTGGACGGCAAAGCAGCACCTCCTCCGCTCCTCACAATCTCCCTTAAAATTTGAACTCCTTTTAGTTGGATTGTCAGCTGTGTGTGTGGAGACCCGGTGCACCAGCAGCACGGATAGTTTTCCTTTGTCTCTAAGACACAGCTGCCGGAAAGGATGTTATTTCTTGCAGTAAGGCACACCTTCATATTTGACACTTTTCATTTTTAACTTTTTCTCTTTAAAAGTAGCCAAACATGAAAATAATAGAGAAAAATTGCAAAACCAAAATCAGCTTAAGGTGATCTAGAAAGTGAACTCGGAAAAACACAGTCTATATAAAATACCCATCAACAGAGAACTCAGGGGAAATGTCTTCCTGTTTCAGGAGCTTTCTTCTTTATCTGAAGAGATATTACTAAAGGCAGATATGAAGCAGATGACAAAGGATAAGAGCAATAGTGAAAGTGATAGACTCACGTGATGAAATGTGACATAAAACAGAGATAATTTACAAACAATATAAACATATTTTTGTTTCTTCTTGTTCAAGAATCTGCCCAATTCAATCTTGCGTTTATTTTGTGAAGAAAAACTGAATTTATGTTGTGATCTCTCTCTCTCTCCCCAAGCCATGGTTCCTTTGTGAAAAGGTCTTCATTGGTAAAGAAAGATCATCAGACATTTCCTTCGCAGCAACAAATATCGTTTCCATTTCTTTGCCTTGTGACCCACTAGTCCTTATGAAATGGAGTTTAAAGCTGTACTTCCAAGGGAGGATCCTCAGAAAATATCAAACCCAGAACAGGGAGCTAACATGGTGAAAGTGGCCATAATCTAAATAAGGTAAATGAGATGCCCATGAGAATGCGCCTAGCAACAGTACTTGGCATCGTCAGCTGCTTGTTACATGTTAGGGAAAGGAGGTGGGCATAGATTAAACTTAGAATTAGTTGAATCCAAATTAGTTAATGGTGGGATAAGAGCAATAGAACAGAATCTGGTACAAAGAGAAGTGGGCTGGGAAGGGAGGCAGAAGTGGAGGGTACTGGTGGATGAGAAAATGAAATGATGCATTGATAACTGTAGAATGAATGCATCATCTCAATGTCTAAAATCACCTCCCCCAATTAAAAAAAAATCTCAGGGTCTTAAGATTAGACTTTGTGCCCAAGCAACAATCAGCCAGTCTCTGGTCCCCTGCACTGTAAGGGCAATTTGGGCAGCATTTAATAGAACAGAAGGAGTAATGCAGCGCTGATGGAGCACGGAGGTCTCAGATAATTTCCTGTACAGATAAGGTGGCTATCTGGAGGCTGTTTAAGGCTAGAAGAGTTGGTATAAGCTTTTAAAATGCTATTTTAACTCCTACTAAAAAGGAACAAAAAATTCTCTTGAATTATTTAAGCCAACAAAGTGCTGTTTCCCCCAGCCCCTGGACCTCAGCAATGTTCACATACACGCAATTTCCACTCAGCTGTTCCCACGGTGAATTCAACTGCAGTCAGGGAGGTGGAGACACGGCACACAATGTTGATGGTTGTTCTTTTCTGATACTAAGAACTATTTACAGAAATTGCTGTGGGGGGAAATTTATTCCTTACAAACATAAGGAATAGTAAATTACAATAGTTAATAGTCAAGCTGCACATTTATGAACACTGAAACATTCTTTATGAGCATTGCTACATTCCTGCACAGCAGGAATTCCTGCAACAAGAAACCTGTTTTTTTCCAATTTCTCATTCCAAGTCCTTCCTTTTGTCAAGTCTTTATGCTCTAATTTGGGGTTGGGAAAAAGCAAGAAATTGAGAGGATTTCCTGCTTTTAAATATGTTGATTCATCAGGCTTGCTCTCAAACTATAGTTTGTGTCTGCCACTTAGGACAAGAGGTGACATCTGGAACTGCCCCATATCTCCTTATCCAGAGTCAGTGTCTTGAACAACATAGACCAGAGATTATCGACTAGCAAGATATTTAATGGCTACCCTTTGAACCACGTGGTATATTTAGCTTATATTTCTGAGGTCCGGATACAAAGTTTGGCACACAATTATAAGGAACAATATCAAATTTGTCACTCAATATTTAATCCCCCCAAAAATGAAAAAAAAAATCTATCCCCTGTACAAGAGATTATTTCTTCAGTCTCAAACCCAGTTCAGATCTTCATCTCATGCAGCTTCCGCCCTATAGCATATCCTACACATTTATCTTTGTCCAGATAACATTCCCAACGCATTTGGCAAAATGTTTGCATTCATTTTGGCTTTGACTCATTTCCTCTGTCTATAAAATGGTTCAGATATTTCCCAATCTCTAAGCCCTGTGTCCCACGCTCACGGGAGACAACTTCATTTCCTATTCTATAGATAAAATTGCAGTCATCAACATCAGCCCTCAACTTCCCACATCATCTCTTCCTGCACTTATTTCTCCAACCTTCTTTCCTTTTACTACATTGAAGGGTTTTGGGCAGAGAAATAATCACATTGTGTTTTAGAATTATCATTCTGGGGCTACAGCGTGGAAAATACACTGAGAGAAGAAGGGGTTTCTTTTCCTACTTCTGATGTCCTTTCCTCTTCTTACTCCTGTTGGGGGCGTGTGCAGGGAATCCAGCGGTGCTCACCCTCAGCAAGTTTCAGCAGCACCTCCTCAGGTGAATTCCCAGCAAGAGTGTTCAGCCCATGCCTCAGCTGGCTTCCCGCTAGACTCAGGTGTCCCAGTGGGCAGATTTCCAGCAAATTTCAGCAGTACCCCTAAGTGGCTTTCCAGGGAGTTCTGCTGGCTCTGTGGTGGGTGGTTTTTCACAGAGATTCACAGGCTCCCATTGGAAGAAATTCTTGTAAGTTCAGAGGCAGCCCTGTGGCTGGTTTCTCAGTGAGGTCCCTAGCAGCCCAGAGGACCACCTACCAGTAAGTTTCAGCAGCCCCCCCAGCAGGTGACTTCCTAGTACGTTTCTTCAGCACTCAGTGGATAGCTTCCTCTTTCCCAATTCTGGCCTGTGGCACCTCAGTGAACTTTTCTACATCCAATGACCACCCACTCTCTAAGGTGGCTTAAACACCAGACGATATGTGTGTGTGTGTTCCAAATTTGTTCCCTCCTTGAGTGTTATTCCTCAGCCCCAGAAGTAAAGATTGCTCCCTACATTCACTATACCTAAACTCTTTAATATACTCTACCTTTTAGGAGTTAATCTTCTGTTACCAGTTGATAATTCTTCATATTAAACTTTCCTAAGTTGCTATGTGGCTTCTGTCTCTGACTGGACACAGAGAAGCCAGTTGGGAGGAGGTTATTAAAGAAATCCAAGTGGAAGTGTAGATAGTCACTATTTGCAGATGACATGATTTTATATATAGGAAATCCTAAAGAAGCCAGCAAAAAACTCCTAGAAATAATAGACAAATACAGCAAAGTTGCAGGGTAAAAAATCAACATAAAAATTAGATGCATTTCTATACACTAACAACGGAATAGCAGAAAGAGAAATCAAGAATACAATCCCAACAAAAAGAATAAAATACCGAGGAAGAAATTTAACCAAAGAGGTGAAAGACCTGTACACTGAAAACTACAAAATGCTGAAAGAAATAGAAGAAGGCACACACAAAAAATGGAAAGATATTCCATGCTCATGGATTGGAAGAATTAATATAGTTAAAATGTCCACACTTCCTAAAGTGATCTATAGATTGAGTGCAATCCCTATGAAAGTCCCAAGGATATTTTTCACAGAAGTAGAACAAAGAATCCTAAAATTTGTATGGAACAACATAAGTCCCTGAATAGCCAAAGCCATCCTGAGAAAAAAGAACAAAGTTGGAGGTATCACATTCCCTGAATTCAAAATATACAAAGCTACAGTAATCAAAACAGCATGGTACTGGCACAAAAACAGAAACACAGATGAATGGAATGGAATTGAGAGCTCAGAAATAAACCCACACATCTTCGGACAGCTAATTTTCGACAAGGGAGCCAAGAACATAATATAGTGAGAGGAAAGTCTCCTCAATAAATGGTGTTGGGAAAACTGGACAGCCACACGCAAAAGAAGGAAAGCAGACCATTTTCTTACATCATACACAAAAATTAACTCAAAATGGATTAAAGACTCGAATATAAGGGCTGAAACCATAAAACTTCTAGAAGAAAACACAGGCAGTGTCTTTGACATTGGTCCTACCAATATCTTTCTGAATATCATGTCTCCTCAGGCAAGGGAAACAAAAGGAAAAATAAACAAATGGGACCACATCAAACTGAAAAGCTTCTGCCTCTGCAAACCATATATCTGATAAGGGCTTAATATCAAAAACATAGAAAGAACTCATACAACTCAAGTTAGAACGACAAACAACTCAATCAAAAAATGGGAGAGGATCTGAACAGATGTTTTTCCAAAGAAGATATACAGATGGCCAGCAGGCACATGAAAAGATGTTCAACATCACTAATTATTAGGGAAATGCAAATCAAAACTACAATGAGATATCATCTCACTCCCATCATAATGGCTGTAATTAACAAGGTAGGAAATAACAAGTGTTAGAGAGGATGTGGAGAAAAGGGAACCCTTGTACACTGCTGGTGGGAATCCAAACTGGTGCAGCCACTGTGGAAAACAGTATGGAGATCTCTCAAAAAATTAAAAATAGAAATACCATATGATCCAGCTATTCTACTTCTGGATATTTATCCAAAGAACATGAAAACATTAATTCAAAAAGATACATGCACCCCTATGTTCATTGTAGCATTATTCACAATAGCCAAGACTTGGAAGCAACCTAGGTGCCCTTCAATGGATGAATGGATAAAGAAGAGATGGTATATATACATATATATGCAATGGGATATTATGCAGCCATAAAAAAAGATGAAATCTTGCCTTTTATGACAACATGGATGAACATTGAGGTCATTATGCTAAGTGAAATAAGTCAGATACTCAAAGTCAAATACCCTATGATCTCACTCACATGTGGAAGGTAAAAAATGACCACAACAAACAAACACACAGATATAGAGAACAAATAGGTTATGGTTACCAGAGGGGAAGGGGGGAGGGGGCGGAAGAGGGGAGGGGGTGGGAGGGAGGAGTTAAGGGGCACATGTGTATGGTGATGGATGGCAGTTAGACCTTTGGTGGTGAACATGGAGTAGTTGTGGAGGCCTGGAATTGGCCACCCCAAGATATGTCTCCTTGGCATGAGGATTATTTTGGGCTGGTTACTTTTAAAAACTGCAAACATGAGAAACTCTGAAAAGCAGAAACGCTTTGTAAGAGATATTTACATTTGTAAAGGAAATCTCCATCTGTAAAGGTGTCTCCCTCTCTGTACAGGAAGAAGGAGGGATGAGCTTATCTCTAGAAACTCTTATCCAAGTGGAAGGCAGGGACTTAAATCTGCATAATAATCTTACTCTTGTTTACTGTGCTCCCATAACTGACTCCCCCCACTGCCAACATTCTCCTTTTGTCTTTTAGCTGAAGGTGGTATCTAAGGTGAGAACTTCCGCCATTTTGGCAAGTTGCTCAGTTTGCCTGAGCCTCTCCCATGAATACATGTTATAAAGCTTTGTTTAATTTTCTTCTATTGTTCTGTCTCATGTGAATTTAATTTGATGTCCGGCCAGAGGGACCCAGAGCAGGTAGGGGAAATGTCTTCCTCCTCTACATAGTCTACACAGAAATCGAAATATGATGATGTACACCTGAAATTCATATACTGTTGTAAACCAATGTTACCTCAAAAATTAATTAAAAGAAAAGAAGCATAGATAAACCCAATGGAAGTGGGCATGGAGAGAAATGATTCATAGATGCTTAGAGGAAAAATATCTGTCTAACTTGATAATTGGACAACTGAGAAGGTTTTGATGCCATTCTTGGAATTGAAGAATACAGATTCAGAAAGTAGGCTGGAATATAATGAGGTCATTTTAATACATATATTATTTGAAGCATCCATGGATATCCTAGAGAATATGGTAGGTAGTGTCAAAATAAATTATGAATGTAAAAATAATTTGGTTTTGATTAAAATTAAGAGAACCTATGGATTCCAATGCTAGTTGGTGTTGGGGAAGAGGCAACTGAAGGAAAATGAACTTTGACTCAAATATCTAAAGGATTTAAAGTCCTGGACTGGCCAGTTACCCTATCAAGGAAATAAGAAAGGTTGCACCATTTATCCATTATACCTTTTTTATCAGTGCATGGAAAGATCCTGATGTGTGCAGCAACACGGTATGACAAAGTTCTTTTTAAGGTTAGATGAACACATACTCTTTCTTTTATAGCTACAATTACCATACATGAAATAGCTGTTATTCCTGACGACAATTTGGTTAGCTTCTTGGTGACGGCTGTGAAGATGAAAGCTATGCCCGTGAGGGAGAGTTGACTGAACAGATAGCATTCCAGCTCATTTTCATGCAACTGTTGATGAAGCTGATGCTGATAATTCATTATAAAATGAAACATCTGGGATGTATGCTAAACTGGACACGATGCCACAACTCTAGGAGTAGATGTGGTCGATCCCAAGAGGGGAAGGTTGCCCTCTGCTTGGGGTCATAATATTTCCCTTGGCCTGTTGTTATACTGAATGTACTAATTAGACATAAAGAATTCCTGTGTTAATATTAATTCTGAAGTAGGAAGGCTGTGATTTCAACTACTGTATTATCTGGAAACATTTTATTAGGGTTCTAATTTACATGTGTTTAGGGCCTGATCTTAGAGTAATATTTTGTGTTAAGCTGATAAAGCTGAGACACAAAACTCAGAGGACTGAAAAAAGAGCTCCAGATCGCTCTCTGCTCCCTTTGATACGTGTGCTGCTTTTTTCTTTTTCTTTTTTTCTTTCACCCTGAGAGGGATAATCTGAGTTTTAAATACAAGACACTGAAAATGGCTTCAGGTTTTTTCAATTAAAAGTATAAGTTTTCAACTTATTTGCACTGGAAAAGATCAAATCTCTTCTTGGAATCGGTTGACATGACGTGAGAACAGACCACGCTATTTCTTTGAAAACCGTATACAGTGGCCAGCCTTCATCAAAAGGTGCTTCGGCTGGACGCAACTTCTCAGCTCAGTGACCTTATGGACGGTAAAGGACAGTTTTAAAAGGCATTTATACCGAGTTGACACTTTTTTTGGACACTCTATTAGATGTGACAATTTTCTTTTACATTAAATGGATGAAAATAAAAGGAATAGTCAGTTTTCCCAGCTGTTTCAACAGTTTCCATTAGTTTCTTTCCCTCAATTGCTCTATCAGATGGACTAGATAAGATTTCAGTATTTGGGGGGATCATTGTAAGCCTCTTTTCTAGCAGTTTGTTATCTTTAAAGCTCCAATGATTCACCGTAAAATGCGTCTCCATCTGCAGGAAGCAATTCCTAAATTGCTTCATTCCACAAATCCAGAGCTGTGAGGCTCGCTGTAGCACAGAAATAGAACTGGTTTGGAAAAGGATTACCTATTGGGTTCAGAAAACCTTCTTCTGGTTCAGGTTATGGCACAGAGCAGCTCTCTGAATTCCAGAGGCAATTTTTATTTTTAATTTTTTAGTAAGAATCCTTTGAAATTTTGTTTTGTTGGTTTGAATTATCTCCTGGTTAAAAAGTTTTATTTCCTGGCAAATAGCATATATGAGTTATTAGTTGTGGCAAATTTTCCAATCCGTTCAAGCTGGATTAAAATTTTCTATGCAACTTAAAATTGTAATTGAATAGACACATATTTAAATATCTTTTTCTCAGAATTAATTAAATCTTAACTTGAATTCATTTCATTTCAAGTCATCTCTCTCCCTCCCCATCCATGTCACATATATGCAAAATATTAGTCTTCAGCATGGAGAAGTTATTTCTGTTGCTCTTAGAGCAGAGCTGAATTTTTGGCATAGATTTTATTTACATGAAAGTGCAAAATGGGTTAGAAAATCTTGATTTATCTTAGTTGTTTTAAATCTAATTAAAGTAAAATAGAAAGCAAATGTGCAGGTCAAGGGACAAAGAGTTGTTTGCTCGTCTAATCAAGCATAGGGAGTTGTTGCCGTCCTCGGGACCGAGAGAGCTGGATTATTCCACTGAGGTTTTAAAGACGGGACGCAATTTATCTTAATCCTATGTCAGCATTTTCCTGAAACTGATTCAGCCCTTCACACGAGAAAGAAGAGTCACAGTAGAACTTTTAATTGAAAAATCCTGCAGCTGCTTTCAACCTTGGATATCTACAATCAAGTTTCCTCCTTCTAAAAAAAGAACAAAAAAGAACTAGCTAATCTGTCAGTTGCTGAGGAGTCATTTATTATCAAAAGTATTGTTAATGACTGTCCCAGTTTCCCCAGGAAACTTCTGGGTATGAAGGTGTATCGTAATATATAAAACAGACTGTTTAAGAGATACTCTATTTTATTACACAAGGTGTCACTCAGGTCTCCAATAAATAGCTTCAGACAAATATTTTTCAAGGAAATAACATTTGCCAAATGCAAGGCTGTCACATTGTGTTTGATTTTGCACGAAAGTTCCTAAAGGTATTCTGTAGACCTCCGCGAGGGACACCGGGCAGGCCTTCCACCCTCTACCCGGCCTTGACCACAGCTGCTTTGCTTTTATCTTGAATAATTCATTCATCCACTCACTCAACAAACAGTTACAGATTTCTCTATGCCAGACACTGCTGGGCACTGTCACACTGTGGTGAATAAAATATGTATTGTCCATTTGGTATTGAATTTACAGTCTGAATGGAGAGATGGGAATTAAGCAATGGACTATAAAATTACAAATTATGTTCAGTGGTAAGAAAGAATATCACATGGTGCTGCAGGAGAGGACAGCAGGGGGATTCTTTTAGAAGGTGGTCAGCGGGGGATTTTCGGTGGAATTAATAATTAAACTGAAATATACAACAAGGAGTCAGGCTAGGTGAAGAGTGGGGAGTGTTTCCAACAGTGAACCAAATGTACGAAGGCCAAGATGGGAGAGAGCCTGATGTACTCAAAAGCAGCCATCTTGCCTAGAGTTCAGAACAGGGGAGGGACTTGACCTAGGCTAGATCGTGCAAGGATGTCTCTGACTTTATATCGAAATATACCCGACATTTAACTTAAACATAATCAGTGTGGTTTTCCTCCATCAGTTGATGAAGGCAGTACTCTGCTAAAAATTCCTACTGTACATCGTAACACAGTGATCACCTTCCTTCGTTCAATGTGTTCGGCCAGTAACCAGTCACAACACTCCCTAGCTTTTAAAGCAACGGCTTCCTATTGCATTTGGACAAAATCCAACGCTTTCGCCAGATCCCACGGGGCTGGACTCAATCTGGCTTCTGCTTCCCCCTCTGACTCACCTCTTCCCACCTAATCACTGGGCTCCTGCTTCCCCTGCCCTGGATGTGCCATGTCACATCTCCTCGGCCCAACGGACTCCAGATGCGGCTGCGTTGGACAGTCCCTGGGAACTCAGACTCACCACACTTGGACAGCTTGTCACCACGAGAAGAGTGTAAATCATTTTTGCCTTGGACTCGGGACCTCTCACAGGCCCCTTCTGCCACTATGCAAACAGAGCCCAAAAGAGCACGGTCAGTGCTGCAGGCACAGCCTCAGACAGTGGCGGTGGGAGTGCCGCGGCCTCTCACCCTTCAGGTGGACGCTGCCGGCAGGCCTTCTGTAGGCTCCTCTGGAGGACGCTGCAGAGTTGAGCCCCATCACCCGAGTGGTGACCCGATAACTTCCCCTTCCATCATCTGTCTCACTGTCCCCAGCCCTTCACTTGCTCCTTGGAACCACCTCCAATAAGTGGCTTGTGCCTAAGCCTGTGATACAACCTCTGCTTTTGAGGGGAACCCAAGCTTTGGTCCTAATCTTTCTGTTTTGCAAACCTTCCACATTTCTCCCCGTTTGGGCCCTTTGTGCTCTGCCTGGAGCCTTCTTCCCTTTTGGTAGATCCTTGCTTGGCTGGTACCTTATCATGGTTAAGTTTTAGCCTAAATGTATCTCCTGAGGGAGTCTTTCCTTGAATCTAATGCTGCCCACAGACTGCTCACCTCTCTTCATTGCATTACTTTCAACATGTTTATTACAACTGATCACTTTTGAAATGTTCCTATTTATTTTTTTATTGCTGTATTTGATTACTTATTTACTGTCTGCACCTTGAATGTAGGCTCCAGGAGAGCAGAATCCTTCCAGTGCTACCAGGAGTTGTGTTCTTAGAGCCAGGACGATGGCCAGCATATGTTACCCAATAGACATGTGCTGAAGGAATGAATGAATGAAATTCTATGTGTTTTCAAGGTGAGATAATAAAACATAGAATGTAATATTTTTCTTTTAAGAACATATATGTCAAACAGTCTCCTAAGGTGTTCTTAGTACTAAAGAGATATATGTAAAGTTTCTATCAAGTAAATGGAAAGAGACAAAAATTTCTGAAATTTTAAATGGAGCTTTCTTTTGCTGACAGTTTTCCACTCTTTAGTTTTAGTTTTACTAAAATCTCCTTACACGACAGTGATTACCTTTGAGAGAGAGGAAATCGCCTGGGAGGGAGAGCAAGGGCTCATTCTGGGGTTTGGGAAATGTTATGTATCCTGATCGGGGCTGTGATGACATGGGTTTATGCATATGTAAAAATTCATTGGGAGGTGTACTTGAGATTCACATGCTTTACTGTATGTAAGTTATCCTTAAATATAGACTTAAAAAAAATCTTGACCTAGTTTGGTTCTTGACGAGCAAAATATAAACTGGTTTTGCAATTATTAAGAATGTGAAGGCTTCTTTCATATCAAGCGATTTTTCAGATAGTCCATCACAACCTGATTTTTGAAATCTTAGGTGGTCAATAAAGAATACTTTGGACACATTTTTCCATTTAAGTTATCAAGTACACTTTATTAGCACAGTGAAACATCAATCTATACTGTACCGCATGAATTCCTGGACAGGAGGAGTCTTTCTTTCATGAGGGTATTGTTGTTTTTGAAAATATAACTTATGTTAGTGGAGGGTGAATATTAATTTAAGTTACTTTATCAGCTGTTATTAAAATCATATATCTTAAAGCCCTTAGCATTGCTCCTGTGAAGAAATACTTTATTGGCTATGTGGCACACTTCCATTTTTATTAAATTTGTATTTGGCTGTTCTTTCCATTTGGGTCTCACGCTAAATTACATGGCTAAATTAACACCAATGGAAGTGTAGTTTCCAAATGGAAATCTAATATTCTCCAATATCTTAATCACAAATTATATGTTTCATAAATAGTAATTAAGCTTTTCTTGTGGTGCAGTGGCGATGCACATATTCCATGAGGCACTGAAAGCCTGGGAGTAATTCAAGAGCACTGGGGCAGACCTCAACTGCTGGCCAAGTAGGCTGCTGCTTTTGTGGTACGGGTTGAGAGGCTGGATGTTCTCCCACCCAAAAATATCTGCCTACTGTCCTGTAACTGCTCCATAAAAATCTATTCTCAGTGCTTTCTTCTTCTTAAGTACAGAACTAAACATTATTTTCTTACTTTAAGGACTGCTTCAATGCCACCTTCTCAATGATACCCATGGCCAGAAGTAATTTCTCTTTCGACACATTGATGCCATTCCCTTATCCATTCAGATATTCAGTAAATATTTTTGAAGTCTTGACATGTGTCAGGTACAGAAGGGCCTTGAGGATGGAAAGACACATAAGACATGACTATATCTTACCAAGATTTTAGTTTAGATTAGTAGTTCTTAACGTTAGTTTTGCATCAGAATTGCTATCAGAGGTTGTCAAGAATACAGATCTATAGACCCCACCATGGAGCCTCTGGAAGCAGAATTTGTGGGCATGGGAACTGGGATGTATATTTTTAACAAGTTCCTAGATAATTATGATGCCCATCTCTGGTGACCTGGTTTCTACCCTTCCACAATATTTCCACTGCAAGAAGCTGATGCACTTTGGGAGTAAAAAGGGAGTCTTTGTATTGAACGGGGTCTCTCCAATTTTTTTAGATGTAGGTATTTGTTATGATTTTACTCATTGGGGGGAATATTCTTCTTCCAATATGAATGGTAGATAGTTAATAGCAAATATTCTTTGCACAACAAATCAGTGCCTGACAGTCTTTTCAAACTGAGCTGTCTTCAGATGAGACATCTCTTATATGACATGGCTTCAAGACCTACAAAGGACCTTAAGAGTTGGCATCTGAGATTCCTGGTATCTAGGGTAAAACAAGGAAGCTCGATGCTCAGTGCCTCGTGCCATGCCTTGATGTAACAGTGTCTAGATAATCTAATCTGTATGTTTTTTATTGAGCAAAAGAAAACAGCTCTTTATTTACTGGCAGGAGTCATACAAGGATCATCTTAAACCTGTTTTATTTCAAAGAGAATTGAATTTTCCTTTGAGTACACTTCATGGGATTAAAATGACATTTTAAGTTTGTATTTTAAGACATCTTGTCTACAAAACAAGACCTATTCTCCATTTTCTGGGTTAGATAATATGAAATCAAGTCACAATTGAAAATGTCACAGTCTGTACAGACTAAGCAAGAAGAGAAAACAACTGCATATATGGTTGCACTCTGAAAAAATTTGATATTATTACTTTAGATCGCTGTATTAAATATTTGGAAGGCTCCAGGAGTAAGTAACGTTATGCAAGTTGCAACAGAGCACATTTTCAAAATGATAAACTCTTTAGGAATTTGGTAATAAGGTGATAACGACATGATGAGGTGTTAAAGAAATAGCTTCTGCTTTGAATTTTTTGGCCCATTAGCTTTATTGATGTCTTATAATACGTCTATCTATATACTGACCTTTTATTCTGACTGCTACCTTAACTGTACCTATCACACATTTTTGGGAGTTGACTATAAATTATGAAAGGTTGAAAGTGCCCGCAAAAGTGTTAAATCAAATGCTATAAGATTGAGCGTTGACATTTTTCAAAAGTGCAGAAAGTGCAATAGCAAGAGTTTCAGAGTGTTGAATATTATCACGGAAGGAAAGTGAACCTGGGAAAATTAAATCTGAGTGTAGACGGTGAGGTAGCTTTTATATTTGGCACAAAACGTTGTTTTCTTACTTTTCGCTAATGGAATATAGTTAGACATTTAATTGCTTTTATTCTCCTTCAGATCAGACATTGGGAGGGCAGGTAGGTCAGGACACTGTCTGGCTCATTTATTATCATAAAATGCAAATAGTTGACCTATATGATGGAACAAGGGCCCACCAGTGAGACAGCATCTGCAGGCATGAGGATCAGTTACATATTAATGTAAGCTTCAAATATGTAAATACACTTACTTGTTCTAAGGAATTTTAATTACAGTTTTATTTCTTTGTGTTGTGTGTGGAGTATAATGAGAATATACTCAGACCATTAAGTGATCCAGACCAAGGCGACCTTAACTAACCGGGAAATAAAAGGTATTTTTGTTGGCTTTTGAAAAAAGAACAGAGGTGTTCAGCATAAATATTTGAGGATATATCCTATTTAAAATTTAGATAACATCTTTTTGCACAATCTCAATGATTTCGTCTTGCATCAGTTGTTAATCAAATTGACTAAAAGTGTATCAAGCTACTAGCATATGAATTGTACTATGGGATTCCTTATTGCATGATATAAGAGAAATTGTAGGCATAATCAGCGAATCAGCATTTTGGATTTTAGGAGCCATAAATGATCATTTAACTTAACGTCTGCTTTATTTTAGCCATGAAGGAATGGAGAACTATGAAGTCATAACAGCTAGTTAGCAGCAGAGCTGGAATCAGAAACTAAATCCCCTATGAATAAAAGCAATAACTTTAGGACACAGCTGGTTAAGCTGTCCCAGTCATTCTGTGAACCTACACACTTTCTGGAGGATCTTAAGACTAATGCGGGGTTTGATCTATTCTGATCTTAATCCCACTCTGCTCTCAGTCTAGCCGGCATCTTTCAGTAAGGTGTCCCTACCAACCCACTCATCCCTCACGGCGTGAAGTCCAGTTTCCCCAGCTTGTCCTTGCACACTTTTCAGCCTCATATTCTGCTCCCTTAGATCAAACGCTTCATTCTTCCTTCAGGGATGTATTGAAGCCCGTGTAGTTCCTAGTACCCATTTACACTTCCATGCCTTTTTACTGAGCTCTTCCCTCTGCTTAGCACATCCTTTCCCTAAATCTTCCTCTTCTTCACATGAGTGTTTCTTATTTAATCTTTAAGAATGAGATCAGTTGTCATTTCTTTCAGAAAGCTTCCTGTAAACTTGACAGGCCTTCTGTTGGGAAAGGCAATCTCTTGCATGCACTCTTTCAACCTCCAGCAAGCTGCATAAGAATGGGCCTGGGGCCTGGAACATTTCCTTACCAAGAGAGAAAGAGCCCACACAGCCTGTGCGCAGTGTATCACCTTACGTGGGAATACTTTTCCCTGTTTCATGCTCCATAAATGTTCTTTTGTTCTGCTTAGGTGTGTACCTCAGGAGCCCTTAGACATGCTCCAGCTGTGGTGCATACCATGCTCCAGCTTGCAGTATGTCACTCTCTGTGGGGGAGGAGTTGGGATCCTTCTGCTGTAGTACGAGAGAGGTTCCTGTAGGATGATTGCCCTGCGTCAGCTGCTGGGGTGTGGGGAGAGGGACTTGCTAGCCATGAGAGATGGATGCGTGCTATTGGAGCTGATCTTGCTGTGTCTCTTCTACAGAGAAGAGTAAAGAATGAGTAAGTAAAGCCTTGTTCCATCCAGTGCTTGATCGTTGTGTTTTCCTTGGTGACTCTGACACCAAGATGCAGAAGTGTTTGGAGTCCTTCCCCTGGGATTGGTAACGGGTACACCATGTTCCACTCCCCTGGGATTGATACTCCGTGCCTGGTATTCTACTCTACCCCTTCCATGAACCTGGGCTAAGTGTTTCTCTCTATTACCCGAAAGCACTCTGTGTATATTTTTATATTAGCATTTACCACATTACTGGGATATGTGTCTGTCTGTCTAACTATACTACAAGTTATTTGGAAGACCAGTACATGGACTGGACAAGAGGCCCTCAATAATTTCTTAAATTGTTCTCATAATTTTCATGACTCCAACCATTTCCTTCTTGATGATGAATCCCAAATCTATAGGTCCATTCTGGATCTTTCTCATGAGGACCAAGGTTTTACCACCACTAGCTTCTAAGCAGTTCTTCTCTCATTGCACGCCTCACAGTGCATCGAATCATTTGTTGATAGGTCAGGCTCCTCGACGGGAACCATTGCATCTGAAATCATTTTGTGTTTCTAATTCTTACGTACTAAATACATGCATCTGTTTGCTTGGTTATTTTTTTTATAGACTTTATATTTTAGAGCAGTTTTGGGCTCATTGCAAAATTGAGCGAGAAGTGTGAAGAGTTCCCATACACTCCCTGCCTCCACACACGCACAGCGTCCCTGTTATCAACATCCCACGCCACAGTGGTACATTTGTTATCATTGATAAACCTACATTGACACGTCAGTATCACCCAAAGTCCATAGTTTACATTAGTGGGCACTCTTGGGGTTGTACATTTGATGAGATTTGACACATGTATAATGACATATATCCTCCATTATAATATCATAGAGAATAGTTTTACTGCCCTAAAAATCCTCTGTGTTCCACCTATTCATCTCTCCCTCCTCCCTAATTCCTGCCTTTTTCTAGAATGTCACATAGTTGGAATCATACAGTATGTAGCCTTGTCAGATTGGCTCCTTTCACTTAGTAATATGCATTTAAGTTTCCCTCATGTCTTTGTGTGGCTTGAGACCTCATTTCTTTTTAGGTCTGAGTAATATTCCATTGCTTGGAGGTACCACAGTTTATCTGTCCATTCACCTAATGACAGACATCTTGGTGTGGCAATTATGAAGAAAGTTACTATTGCTTAGTTATTTTTCATAATGCAAAGATACGTTAAAAACTATTAAAATTAAAGAAGTGTTTAAAGTAAAAAGTATTGATATTGAGACTTTTCCCTTCCCCTCACTTGGGTCCCATTCACCACAGATGACCTCTGTTAACAGTGTGGTGCATATCCTTCCACTCACCTTCCATGACAAGTTTATTGACTGAATGAATCAGTTTAAGGGTAAAGATGTTAGTTAATAAGTCTAAAACATGTACTGCATCCTCTAAGAGGCTGAATAATGGCCCACAAAGATATCAGCCCTTAATTCCTGGAACCGGTAAATGTTACATCATATGGAAAAAGTGTCTTCGTAGATAGAATTAAGTTAAGGATCTTGATATGGGACATTATATCTTGGATTATCTGAGTGTGTCCAAAATGTCATTACAAGCATCCTTATAAAAGAGAGGCAGAAAGGGAGATTACTCAGACAGAAGAGGAGAAGGTGACGTGACCATGCAGATAGAGACTGGAGTGACGTGGCCATAAGCCAAGGCATGTGGCAGCCCCCAGAAGCTGGAAGTGGCAAGAAACAGAGTCTTTCCCTCAGCTTCCAGAGGCAGTGTGGCTACGAGCTATCCTTGATTTCAGCTCAGTGATACTAATTCTGAATTTCTAGCCTCCAGAACTATGAGAAAATAAATTTCCGTTGTTCTATGTCACAGAGTTTGTGGTAATTGGTTACAGTAGCCATAGGAAACTAGTACAAGGGCCTACTGTGTTTCTGCATTGGGTCATATGGTGCAGGTAAAAAAACAAATAGGACATTGGCTTTGACCTTGAAAAGTCAGAGTAGGGTCTGTATGATAGATTGGTTGTGGCATGGAGGGCTACATGCCAAGAGAGGCTGTTTTCATTTCCCAGTGACCAGCAAGAAGCCAGCAGAGATTTTAAAGTAGGAAACCTTGTTTCTGAGGGAGATGGAGAGTCTGGATTTAAGGTCACTAATAAGATTGTCCATCTGAGAAGAGTTTGAATTGCGACAATGGCAGCAGCACCACGGAGGAGAGATTTGAACTAAAGAGACTTTTCTGAAGTGGAGTTGAAAATGTTTGGTAATTGCATCATTTTTGAGCCAGGTTACCACTCTGGGCTCAATGTCTTATCCCTAATCGTGGTTTCTGCCTAGATTTTTGGGCTTTTGCTTTTGAAATCATAGCAGTTCCTCTGAAAAATAATTTGAGTATTGTTTTGAAAATTTTTTTATCAGAGATAATTTAAAAATGTGATATTAAACAATCTTTTCCCACGTCTTGATAATGTTTTTTTTTTAAAGTGTGAATCCATGGAAAGTGAATCAACACAGAAATTTACCCACAAAGAACTTTCATCAAGCAAAGATTACTAATATAATGATCTATATTAGATGATCTCAAATATCAGTTGAATGATGAATCAAATTACTGTGAATAGATATAATGATCTTTTCAATGTTAAAGCCCAGAGAAAGATATAAAATTAAATACATAGCATTCCAACTATGCATTGATAGAATCGTTCTGCTAATAATCAAATAGACTAGTCAGATTAGGATGTGATGAGTTTTTAATGCATCATTCTTAAGAATATATGCAATTCTCGTTTAAATGAAGTGAATAAACATGGAGTCACCACCAGGCTGCTCTGTCCTAGTAATAATTACTTTATAAAAAGTTAATAAATGTCAAGCAAAAGCAGCAATGACCTGTCTAAAGGTTAAGCTGAAAACAGCTAAAATGAAAAAAAGAAAGTGCAGATTATTACATTTATTGGCTGACACTGACACTTAGAGAATAGACAATTCTGGAATGATTAATTGATAATTAAATTTCAAACAAGCATCTTTAACCTCTAAACATGAAGATAATTTAAGGGCTCTACCAGACTCACACCGCCTACTAATGTGTTTCCCTTCCCCCTGCCTTCTAAGGATCAGCAAAATCAGAGGCTAGTTTTATTTCTAAGTATCTTCATGATGTGTGTTGAGTTAATGGAGAAGATATCCACAAATAGATGTCCATAGCACAGGATGGGGTGGGGCCCCAAATGTCACTCTCCTCTCCAACATCCAACAGGGTTTTCCAATCACATTGGGAGTGTTGCCAAACACTCAGCGTTGGATATAAGTACTTTGTGATATGATCCTGCTTCCCTCTCTTGCTTTCCCTCTCACTGCTCCTTCAAAGTCATGTCCTCCAGCTAGTAAACTACTTGCAGTCCCCAAATACTCCATGCTTTTGCCTATCCCCAGAACACCCTGTCTCTTCTTCAAATGCTAGGCTAATTCCTGTCTATGCTTCAGTATCTATTCATGTCGTCTCTTCTGGGAAGCGTTCCCTGACCCCTCCAGGTGGATTCCCTTATCACAGCATTGACTACAGTGCACTCACACTTTAGGTTTGCTCATTCCTCCCCCTTGCTCAACTGTAAGGTCTTTTAGGACACAGAGGCTGATGCATACACTCTATATATCAAGTATTTAGCAGAGTGTCTGGCCCATAGCAGGTGCTCAATGAACGCCTATTGAAAAAATAAATATATTTTTTAGGGATAAAGAAAGAGAATATTTGGTGACAGAAGGCCAGAGTTTTTATCAGTTTTGGCTGAAACCTAAATTTTATAGCCTTGGTGTCATGAGAACATTTTTCAGAGAGAGGACACCCATTTGTTTATTTTCAGTTGATGTTAGCCTTTCTTTTTCCTTAATGCAATAATCAGAAAGTAATCAGATGTAGCTATGTAGTCTGCTTCTCACCTTCCTATAAAATCAAGCTTGTTTAGCTTCTTCACCCATTAGTCCCTTCTAGAATGGCTATTAAAAAAGTCATAATGTTTTTAATGACACTGAAGAGGCTTCAGGTGTCATCCATGTTTCTTTCTTCTTTTTATCTATTTATTTACTTTTTCTTAGCACAGAATAACAACATTAACAAATGCATCAGTCTCTTCTAGATGTAAATGTTTAGTAAATTACAATCTACAGTTTTGGGTGGCACCCTGCTGTGAAATGCCCTTGCTCTGTAACGAGCTTTATTATCTATCAGAAAATAAGTGAAATGGGAGATGGTCCATGAGAAATAAAATTACACTTAATTTCTCTTAAGAGTAAACAAGAAAACTCCACTATTTTACAGCACACAAGTTTCTCATATGTTCAGGTCTCAAACAGATCTTAAGGGTGAGGCTGTGCACATGTCCCGCAGAGATCAGAGAAGTCCCAAGTCACCCACCTATCTCTGGCTGACAGAAACTGTATACAAGTGCAGAGATTATGTGAGACAACGTGATGGAAAGTTAAAAGCAGAGGAAGAATTGAAATTATTTGAAGGTTTAACATTTTTTCCAGCTCACTCACAGATCAACCAGGAGAAAATGGAAGCCTACTGGCTTGAGGTGTTGGAGAACGATTTTTGTGCACTCTTTTACTGAAAGCTAAGCTATGAAAATACATGGATGATCTCTAGGAAAGAAAGCTTAAAAATAAAAACAAGGAGAATAACAATGGAACACAGACTTCAGTGACTGCACATTTTGGAGGAGATAGACTTCATAAATTTAGTCTAGGCAAGTTTACTAAAGAAACAAAAACCCTAAAACAATAACCCTCGGGGGAAAAGTCAGAATTCAGAGTTGATACAACATATTATCTAAAAAGGCCAATATTAAAAAAATATATAAGACATGCAAATAAATAAGAAAGTGTGACACATATTTAGAGGAAAAAGTAGTGAATAGAGACTATCTCTGAGTGTCCTCAGATGTTTGATTTAGCATACAAAGAGTTAAAAGCAGCTATTATAAATATGTTCAAAGAACTAAAGGAAACTGTGTTGAAGAATTAAGGGAAAGAATGATGACAATCATTCAGTGAATAGAAAATCCAATAAAGAGTTGGAAATTATTTTAAAAATAGAGAACCAAATGGAAATTCTGTAATTGAACAGTACAATGGCTGAAATAAAAAATTTACTTGAGGAGCTCAACAGAAAACTTGAGATGCCAGAAGAAAGAATCAGTGAGCTTGAAGATAGATAATAGAAATTTTCCAAACAGAAGAATAGAGGAAAAAGATTGAAGTAAAATGAACACAGTCTCAGAGACATGAGAAACAGTATAAATCATACAGACATATGTGTAATGAGTCTTAGAAGGAAAACAAATAGAAAAGGGGGCATAAAAATATTTGGAAAAACTTCTCAAATTTTATGAAAAACATTAATTTACAAACCAAGAAGCTCAATGAATCTCAAGTAGGACAAACACAAAATTATCCACCCTTAGACACATAATAGTAAACTTTTGAAAGCCAAAGCCAGAGAGAAAACCTTGAAAGTAGCAAGAGAAAAACAACTCATCAGTTATGGGGACCAACAGCATCATAATCGCTGACTTCTTATCAGAGACAGTGGAGGCCAGAGGCACTGGGACAAGATTCTCACATTGCTGAAAAAAGCTGTCAATCAAGAATTCTGCTCAAAGGAATTTAAATGGTACACTTAGAAATACTTATTTACCACAACGGAAGGCATTAAAGGAGGAGTAGAGGAATAGTTCATCAACTGAAAGAGGAGAAGGGTAAGAGTATTGGGTAAAGACTTTAGTATGTTGCTTGGGAAGGTTTGGCGGTAGAAAAATGTACATGTTCTCTTCTGACTGCTTCTATCAGAGTGTCAGATAAGCATTAAGTAGGTGAGGGGGTGCTAGATATTTGAGGAGAGAGGAGAAGTGTGAAATGTTATCTAGGAAAAGGGAAGAGTGGATAGAGTTGGGGAATGTGGTTGAATTTTGGAGTAGCACTCAGGATCCATTGGAATTTAGTGACCATGTTTTTAAAGTTCAACATGGTACCTATGTTTTTCTTCAGCTTCACAGGTGTAGGTGCAGTGGAGGGAAAAAATGGCAGGAGATTTGAAGTTATATGCAGGGAGTGAGCATACTGATTGAGGATGGAATCTAAGCTGCATGTGGAAGAAAATGAGGACACTTCAGGGGTATTTACGCCACTGTATTAGAAATACAGGGTGTTGGGGGAAGAATATAAGCAAAAGAATAGAAGTAGAAATAAGTACAGAATATGTAAAGAAAAGTAAGGAGTTAAACCTGCCTGATGACAAACATGTAACGGGAAATTTGAGACACTAAAATTGGTCAGGGAATATAGACTCAAATGACATTGAATACTTTCTTAACTTTGTTGACTTTCTGATTTATCTATCTAATAACCTCTCATGGTAGGAAAGCTGGAATAGCCGTCAAGGCAGCAGTCTGCCACAGTCAATAAGCAAGCCACAGTCGACCGTGGAAGCCACCATACTGAGAAGGTGAGCTCCACCTCCTCCCCGCCTGTGTGTAAGTCAAAGGCCTTCCCATGCCCACGAGGTCCTGCCTCACCTTGTTTCCTCGTGCTCTGCCCTTTGCTCTCTCAGCTTCAGCCCACTGGTCTCCTCGGTGTTCCTCACACACACCAGACAGGCCACGATTCTCCACGATAGCTGAATAGCTCCTTCCCTCGGCTCCTGTAAGTCTTGTGCAAGTGACACCCTCTCAGTCTTCTTCTTCTTGGGCCTACTCTGATGCTATTTAAAGTTGAATGCTCTCCCCTTGCCACCTGCCCCTTAAAGGCACTCTGCATCCCTTTTATGAGCTTCTTTTTTTTTTTATTTTCTACTTGTAACCTTTTAACACTCTCAATAATCTATTGATTTCATATGGTTACTGTCTCTTTCCCCCCACTAGCATGTAAGCTCCATGAAGGAAGGGATGTTTTGTTCAGCACCTAGAACAGTACCCTGGAGCCTAGCCATCCTCAGTAAACACGGATGAGTGTGTGCAGGAGGCGCCCTCTCAGGCAGCAGTAGCCACCACTTGGGACAGACCAGGAGACACATAGATAATGCCTCTCATTTAGCCTCACTCACTGCCCGTGTGAGAAGGATACATCAAAGACTGCAGGACCTAAGAGATTCTGGAGAGGTGGGTTTACATAAACATTTTTATTTATAACCCAAAATGTCATCACTTTTTTTTTACATATGATCCCATCCCTTCACCTCCTTCCCCAAAGTTTACTCTGAGGTGAAGATAACTAGGCCAGAATTGCTCCATTCTTATTAACTTTTTATTTTTCTGTAGCTTTTCTCATACAATGTCTTTCACATATAAAAAAGTTGACAAACAAATGGCAAGCAATAGGATACACTGGAGTGTATGAGGAAGCCATTTGGTGTAAACCTAGCTCGCCTTAACTTTGCTTTTCCGAAAGGGCCTGACATGGCCATTGAGCATGCATCATATGTCTGCTTTAAGCATTTGCTGTGTCCCAAAGACAAGAACAAATGGCCCTGAGATAAAGAGGCAACTTCCCCCACATTGGCATTTCCTTAAGGATAAGCATCTCTCCCTAGGCTAGGAACTAATTGCCGTGCTCACCTGTGACCACCCAGCTCGAGACAGCAGACCTGTCACCCTGCTGTTTCCATCAATTGCTGTGCCAACAGAGCAGTCTCATGACTATTGTAAAAGGGCCATTTCAATCCTATGTGAAACATGCTCTTTGAAGGCATATAATCACTCTGTACACCCCACTTCTTTGGTGCCCTTCGTTCCTGGGGGAAGGAAGGCCCCAGACTAAGCTAGTCCTCAGATCTGGGTCAGAATAAACTCATCCCAATTTTCAATTATAGATTGGTTATGGATTATTTTTGTTGACAGAGTCCTCGTTATCATTGCCGTAGCTGGGAGCCGGCCTGCACAGTGCAGACCTTGGCTAGCCTGCGTAGGGCTCTGTGTCTTAATCGTCCTCACGTCATGGTCTTGAAGTGTATAGCCTCCTCTTCCTTATCTTTTCCATCTTCTTTGAATGGTTTCTTGACCTGAATCAATTCCAGTAACTCAGTCTGATATATTTATTTCCCACATTCATTGTAATAATCAAAATACATTCTCATTTGGACTTAATATTTTTTCTCTACCTTCACTCTTCCCTGACTCTGGCTACACTTAGCAACTGACCTCCCAGCAATAGTATCCATGCCAACTAATTTCTAAGACCAGCAGTTTTAGCATGTGGTGCAATACAGCTCGAAGCATGCACACCCAGCCTGGGAAAGGAGTGTCAGTCTTTGGACTTTTTATCTTAGAAAAAAGAGGAGGTCTTTCAAAATTGATCCAGTGGTATGGAACATGGTAACCTTCTAAACGACCTTCTGGAACGCTGGCAAGTATGGACCGAACTTGGGAACTGACTGAACAGTCAGGCCAGAAAATGTAAATCTCCGTTTGCAGCTCTTGTGGAAGGAACTGAAAAGTGTCTGCCACAAGCTTATGGAAGCTGAAGCCTCAGGGCCCCACCATTGCATAGGCCCCTCCCAGAGAAGCCACAGGTATTTTGTATTTGTTATTCTGGATTATTTTTCTTAGAAGTGTCCCCAGATTGTAAAATTTCAGGGTTCCACAAAATCTAGATTTACCACTGGGAAGAAAACTGAGGTCTATTTCTGGGAAGAAGCATAATTTTATATGGGTCAAATCAAGAAAATCGGAAAGGCCTCTTTTGCATATGTGATAAAATACACATAGCATAAAACTTGTCATTATAACCACTTTAAAGTGTATAATTCTGTGGCACTTAGTACGTTCATAATGTTGTTCAACCATCACCACTATCTGGTTCTAGAACATTTTTATCACCCCAAAAGGAAGCAAGATACCCATTAAGCAGTCACTCCTCATTCCCCCATTGTCCTTGCCCTTGGCAACCACCAATTTAGTTTCTATTCCTATGGAATTGCCCAGTCTAGATATTTCATAAAAATGGAGTCATACATTCATACCATCATACAACACAGACCTTTTGTGTCTGTGTCTGAATTCTTTCACTAAGCATAATATTTTCAAGGTTTATTCGTGCTGTAGTGTGTGTCAGTATTTCATTGCTTTACAGGTGGAAAGGACTTTTTAATAAAAGACGGTTTTAGAGAGGATGTAGTCAATTGAATTGAGAATTCCAAGAGTAAAATTCGACAGAACTCAAATACTATGGGCAGGACCTTTCATGGTGCTGTCCTGCAGTCAGTTCTCTAACCCAGTGGACTAGAATTTACCCGTCTTTTCTAGTCTTTACACTGATTTCAGTCAAATGATCTTGACTGACTCCTAAGCCTTGCTGACTCATATCCATTCCACTCAGAAATCATCCTTGTGCCAGTCGCCTGTCCTACGCCTGGCCCCAATTACTGCCTTTCTCATCTGGGCCAGCATCCGAATTGCCCACTGAAGTTCCAGAGAAAAAACAATTTTCCTATTGAAAGTAACCTGTTCTCTGCTAAATTCCTGAAGCTCGTTTGAATGTCTGCTTTCATATTCAAAAAGCCATGTGTGTTACTCCAGGTGAAAAACAACTGCCTGGCCCACTAATATTATCACTACCTGTCGATCTCTAATTTGCTATAAAGGGTTGGGAGACATTTTGAGTAAGAGAGATGCCACATAAACAAAATTATATCCAACTTTTTCCTTTTATGAAGCATAATTACTTTACATAGCTATAAAATACCATGCAGTTTTTGGCAATTTATTTAGCATTTTATTGACTCTTATTTTTAGTCTACCGTGCGGCAAAAAGCCCTTGGATGTTTTAGCTGAGGTGCCATACACAAATTTCTGTGCCTCCTATGCAAACAATGCTTGCAAAGGCAGACAGCCTATCACACGTGGCTCGATTTTCTTCACGCTTTGCTTCTTATCTCTGCCCGTAACTGTGTCCGTTCTCAGTGAGAGGTGAGTATAATCCTCATGTTTACTCAAACCAAAAAGTCTCTAATACATACTTTTTAGCCTGTGGATACAAACGGTGGCCTACAGTCTTTTGTCTTAGAACTTTAGTCTTCTGTATTTGAACTTTTTACTGAATGCTTTTGGAAAGCTTTTAGTTCTAATGTTATAACTGCTTAATTTCACAACATTTCACTTATACCTGGCTTCGAAAATCTCCCATCTCGCTTGGGCAACAGAGGTATGATAATAAAATCAGGCTTCACAGTCTAATTCATGCATTATCACTGGGGCAAAGTTGTTCCCTTTGGGGTGAAAACTTTCTCAGGGGTGGCAAAAATATCTTACTGTTTTTAGTTATAAAGCACAGATATACATACACTACATAAACAGGTATATGGTCTAGCCATGGTGCTGAAATTTCATGGATGGGGAAATTAGGGGAAAAAAAGCTCTTTAAATTAGAGAGATGCTAATATTTAGTGACTTTCCAATCAGATATGTGTGGTTCTGATTTAATTTATGACAGAATCCTGTGTATGAAATGGTTTTGCTAAAAAAAAAATAGAAAAACAATAACTACTCAAACCTTTAGGATTGCATGCTCTGGTTCTTTAAAAATAAATACTTCTGCCCAAATGGACAAAGTATTTCTTTGGTTCAATGTAGTCACACTAGTTTTTACAGCATCTGTGTCCTATGGTCGGTTTTACCATCATTGTTATGTTTTCAATTGTGCTTATCATGTAGAAGAAACTTCACGTCAATATCAGGACTAAAAGCCTTTTACAGTATGTTGATATTTTAGATGGTTATGAATGCCAATTAAATATTTTAAAATTTTGTCAGGGGTAATGTCTGTTTCAAGTGTGTCCATTGTTCAAAACACTTGCTGAAATAAGAAAATGAGATAGTTTAAATACTAGATGTTTAGAATCTTTAAAGAATTTTCCTGCTACTATTTTCAACATTTGCTTGATTTATTGGCTTAAAGCTATGGCAAAATTATTTCAGATTGCAGTTAATTACTCAGCATTAATTGAAGTGAAAAAATAAATCACAGATAGTTCTCAGCATGATTTCTACTCACAGCAAGTTACTCGATTCTTTCCCAAAATAATATGCTACAGTAGTGAGAGAGCAATGCAAACACATTTGGTTTGAACTTGACTGTTCACAGATCATGATACTGCTTAGCAAAGCACAAAATTCTGAAATGCAGGTTGAAGTCATTGGTTTAAAAACAAGCCCTAATGTAAATGCATCGGCACACATTTCAAGTGCAGTTACTCTTGCCACAAATCCGCTTTATCAGCTCCATTAGCAGTTGAAGCCGATAAAAATCTGCAGCTGACTTCCTGCTGCTTGGTGTCTGAAGTGTCAGAAATAATATATTCTGTGTTACAAATGTCCCGGAGGTATACGTGTCTGCTGCCTCCAACACTGCTATAACTTATTCTCCAGGATAAACCTCTGCCCTCGTGTTCATTAAAAATTGCTTTTAAAACAAGAAAATTGAGTAAAAACAAACTAACAAGTGAACAGCCTGACATAGGCAAACTGCCAAGAACAGACTCATTCGGTATTCAGAACTCCCACTGACATCAGACTCGGCTTGGCTTTTATTCATATTATTTTCCATTCATTTATTTGTTTATTTGGTCTTCCACATCATAATAGATAACCCTTGAACAGTAGAACTAAAAATTATCGAAACTTTGGACAATCTGACCCTGAGATATTCTTTGCTAGTTATTGCAATCACTTCTTTTCTTTTTTCATGTAAAGATTCAGTCTGGCATAGATTCAGATTTTTTAGGTTAAAGGAACATATTATTTTTCTGTTGAAAAATTTTTATTATTTATTGTACTAATTGTAATACTATGGGGTTTTACAACTCCATGGTATTTGGAAATAAGTAACATGGCAGCTCCGAGAAAAACACAAACCAAATATTGTGTGCTGGTCCAACTATGTTCTTTCCTATTTATCTCAAATTTAACAAGTATTTATTGAGCATTCACTGTGTTCTGCCTGTGTGCCATGTGTCCTTAAGGAGCTAATAGTTTAGGAGAAGGGAGAGTAAGCTAAGTTACTATCAGCATAAACATAAAGGTGTTCAGGAATCCCAAGTTTAATTTACCTGTTTATTTTTTCCAGTACTATGAATGCAGGGTCTAGAAGCCCTAGAGTAAGGTTTGTCTCTTGGGATTTGCAAAGTTTTGGAGATGAAAGGAGAGAGAGAAAGAGAGGGAAGGAGCAGCCATGGCAACAGGCTTGCACTTGCTGTTTCCTGTCATTTTTATCTCTTTTTCAAGATCTTAACAGTGAAGCCTTCTTTTTGTCCTGTCTCTCCATGTCACTAGGATTTCTGATTGGCTAGTCTTGTGGCATCATTTAGTATTCAAGCTTCTAGGTCAGGGCTGTCCAATATAAATATAATCTGAGCCACACATGGAGTTTTAAAATTTCTAGAACCTGCATTATGAAAAATAGGTGAAATTAATTTTAATAATATATTCTATTTAACCCAATATATCCAAAACATTATCACTTCAAAATACAACAATAAAACTTATTTATGAGATATTTTACTTTTAAAAAACTCCAGTGTGTATTTTACACGTACAGCACAGCTCCGTTCAGACAGGCCGATTTCAATGCTCAGAGCTTCCTGAGGCTGCTGGCTCTTGTGCCGGACAGCGCTGTTCTGCACGTTTAACTCTTTAGGGCTCCTCTTTATCTACTTCATCCTGTGTGTGTACGAGAATCTTGACAACTTATCAGACAGCTTTTTCTCAGGCTGAACCAGGGAAAGTCATTTTTTAATATCCCCTCAAGGGAACCTGAAAGCAACTCTGTTATAGATGCCTCAGTGGTTTTAGCTCTAAATTATTGCAAACACTGGGGAGTTTTCATATTTTCTTTTCCAAACCATGAGATTTCTCCAGAGACTTGGGTGTGAAGGAAGGAAGAAAACTGACATGTGAACCATACCTATAAAAGCTTTCCTGAGGCACACAGTCACGCGCCGCAGAACAGTGACCCGCACATACGATGGTGGTCCTATGAGATTAGTACTGTATAACCTGGATGTGTATAGTAGGCTATACCATTTAGGTTTGTGTAAGCACACTCTATGTTTGCACAACAATGAAATCGCCTAACAATGCATTTCTCAGAATGAATTCCCGACGTTAAGTGACACGTGACTGTAATTTATATACAATAAAATGCACTCATTTGAGGCGTACTGTTCAATGGTCTTTAGTATACTCACAGAGCTGTGCAACCATCATCATAATGCAGTTGTGCAACGTTTTCATTACCCCAAATAGGAGCTCCAC
Organism: Equus przewalskii; assembly: GCF_037783145.1. Classification (NCBI taxonomy): domain Eukaryota; kingdom Metazoa; phylum Chordata; class Mammalia; order Perissodactyla; family Equidae; genus Equus; species Equus przewalskii. The sequence goes on from NC_091849.1 coordinate 57,152,568, forward strand.
ACACATTAGCGCTCACCATCTATTCTCTCCCCATCCCCAAGTCCTAGGCAACTACTAATCTATTTTCTGCCTCTGTAGATTTGCCTAATCAGGACATTTCATATAAATGGAATCAAGCAATATGTGGCTATTTATAACCGGCATCTTTCATTTAGTATTGCGTTTTCAAGGTCCATCCATGTTGTAGCCTGTATCAGTACCTCATTCCTTTTTATGGATGAATAATATCCTGCTGTATGGATATACCATATTTTGTTTACCTGTTCATCAACTAATGGACTTCTGGGTTGTTTTCACTTTTTGGCTATTATGAATAACACTGCTGTGAATTTTCATGTACAAGTTTTGTGTGGATTGGCATACGTTTTCATTTCTATTGGGTATAAACCCAGTATCGGAGACTTCTCCAAAGTGAGGGCACCATTTTACATTCCCTCCAGCAACATGTAAGGGTTCCACTTTCTCCACATCCTTGCCATCACTTATTATTGTCTGTCTTTTTGATTATAGCCATCCTAGTGGGTGTGAAGTGGTATCTAATTGTGGTTTTGTCCTATTGAGCATATTTGTGTGTTTATGGGCCGTTTTTGGATCTTCTTTGGAGAAATATCTTCAAATTCTTTGCCCATTTTTTTTTTTTTTTGAGGAAGATTAGCCCTGAGCTAACTACTGCCAGTCCTCCTCTTTTTGCTGAGGAAGCCTGGCCCTGAGCTAACATCTGTGCCCATCTTTCTCTACTTTATATGTGGGACGCCTACCACAGCATGGTTGCCAAGCGGTGCCATGTCCGCACAGGGAATCCGAACCGGCGAACCCCGGGCCACCAAGATGTGGAATGTGTGAACTTAACCCGCTGCGCCACTGGGCCGGCCCCTCTTTGACCGTTTTTAATTAGGTTATTTGTTTTTTATTGTTACATTATAAGAGGTTTTTAAAATATATATATTCTGCATACAAATTCCTTATCAGGTATATGACTTATATGTATCTCCTCCTATTCTATAGACAGTCTTTTCATTTTCTTGACGGTGTCCTTCGAAGCACCAAAGTTGTTAGTTTTTATGAAACAATAATTTTTCTCTCGCTATTTCTGCCTTTGGTGTTGTAGCATGCATTATATTTTCAACACCTTTGTGTGTGAATGAAACTAGGCATCGCCTCTGTTCACATGGAGCCGACGGGGAAGAGAAGCAGTTAAACAAGCAGTGACAGTCAAGCCAGGAGGGCAGAGCCGAAGGTACTGTGGATTCACCTGCGACAACAATTAACATGAGTTCCTGGGGGTGAGAGGCCAGAGGAAGTTTTAGAGGAAACAATTTTGAAATCAAGAGGTCAAGAAGTATTATTTAACAGTGAGGGGAAGGACAAATCCAGCTGTATTTACTGTTCATGGATGTAATTTTTAAAATACTTTGAATGTGATGAAATTCTCAAATTTCTGATAAAAGCAGAGTGTCATGTAAGGGATGTGTGTGACTGTGTGTGTGTGCATGTGTGTCTAAAGAAGACGCTTTAGGATCTTACAGCCTACCTCAGGTTGTCTTTCTGAAGGTCAGTTATTGGTCCAGCTGAGCACAGAAGTGTTGGCTGATAGAGATTGCTTGCTAATAGAAAAGGAGAGGAAGTCATATAAGAACAAAGCTACGTCAGCAACTTGCACTGTGGTTAAGTCCTTAATATTCAGACCAAAGCCAACTGCAAACAACCTCTATATTGAGAAGAATACACTGTGTTCAGGAGTCTCCTGAAGGCTTCGCATTTTCCCTCTGTCCATGCTGGAGAGAAAGAGCCGCAGGATAAGGAACCACAGTTTCAACTTCAGCTTTGCACTTGACCCACCCCGGTTCTTACCTCCCTTTTGTATTTTCAAGCCTGTTTAGGTAAAGGCATAACATCATGAACACTGGGCAAGAGTGTAGATAAAATGTTCTTAAAATTATTGCTTGTGCAAATGTCAAACGGCAGGAATTGAAATTAAAAGACATGAAAGAGGCAATAAAGGTAAAATCAATAAAGTTGATTTCACAAAAGGCTGAGTTACACAGCTTTTATGATGAGTCCAATTTTTAGAGCAGACAGCACCCTGGGGCTCTATCCTCCCATTGGTGTGCATGCCTTACTCCTATTTACTTTAATGAGCCTTATCAGTGGGAAACAAGGCAAAATAGATTCTCCAGCTCTCCTTTCTTCTTGCTGGTTCCAAAGGGCTTAACAAATCACACGCCATGCATGAGTTTGGGTACTAGTCAGATGAGGGACACTCAGTGAAGACCGTATTCAAAATTCTGTACAGCCCTCTTTGTGCATATTGATCAGGAGATCCAGCTAGTACATAAATAGTTATTCTCTGTACCACGTGTCTTTATCCTAGGCTGTGCAGGTTTAAGAATTACCTCGAGGCAATCTAATGCAGGTGATTTTAGCAACTAAGTGCAAATGCAGATAAAATATTGTTGTATAAATAGTACTGATGTTGAAAATTACTAGATAACATTTACAGGCTTCATGCCATCCTTTGCAATCTGGTGCTACACAATGCAATGATATTTGTGACTTATTTGAATGAGGAGTGTTACTGAAATATTTTATAGTTGGTTGCTGCATAAAAGGAAAATGGTACCCTAAAATCTAGGGTGGTCTATCAATATAAATGCAGTGATTGTAACTTTGAGTATTGTGCGGTATGCCTGTTTCACACAGTAATTCCTCTCGCTTCAACCACTAGTTTAATTCAACAGATGCAAATTGTGTCTCGACCATATAACACAGACACTGTGTTAATTGCTAAGACATGAAATGAACAATATCTTGGAAATATTTCAGTGGTAATAGGTGGACAGGCAACTAGGAAGCTCACCTACAGATGTGTGTGGGAGGCCAGACGGAGACACTTAACGCAGCCATGCAGCATCAGTAAAGGCTTCAAGGAGGCAAGCTTTTAAAACTACGCTAGAATTAGTCAGGTGGCAAGAACGGTCTTCGAGGGCAGAGAACTCACCTCAATTCTTATAAATGCTGTATATCATATTCATCTAAACAGCACTTTTGGAAGGAAGACGCAACACACATAGTCCTTATTATTTTCATTAAATCATATAGAAGCTTTCAGAAGTGGCTGCTCCAGTCCGGTCCACTCCTTCCACAAGAACTTATACAGAATTTCTGTGAGCCTTGCATTGGGCTTACAATTCAGGACTTTTGGGTACCCAAGGCTACAGCTCCACCTAACATTAGGTGGCTGCTTTCTTCGAAGCTGTGCTCTCGGACCATTTTTCTCCACCAAGAAGACTAGGGGAAGGGAGGAAGTAAAGTTGAGGAAGAAAGAAGCAGGGCAGGCCAGTGCTGGGCGAGGCAGGGCGGCAACCATGGTTCCAAGGGAAGTGGGGCGCAGGTAGAGGGAGAGGCCGGATGGGATGGGGGGACCGCAGGAGGAGTGGTGAAGAGAAGTGATGGAGAGAAGTGGGTATGTGAGGGGGGCTCAGAAGTCGGGGGCGGGGGGGAAGGGGAGACGGAGCAGTGATTGTTTTGTACAGTCTGGAAGGTACAGGTCTGTCCAAGTCCACAGGACGGAAATATTTGGTTCCAGATTTTACTGAAAAAAACTTGCACATCCTTATTCAGACTGGCTATTTTCAGTCCCCTTAGTATGTAATTCAGATTGAGATTTTATTTCCTATCTTCCTTGATGTCAAAATTGAGACAAGAGAGTCTGGGAAGTAGGCATACAATCTTGTTAAATGGTGACACACACTTAATCTAATCTCCGAGGTCAGCCCTCCTGGGGGCCCTGGGAGAAGGTCTGACAATCCCCATCTAGCTGGTCGGGGCTCTGCATCCTACGATGAGTTGCCCAGGTGAGGCGCCGGTGGCAAGGCCAGTTCCTGCTGGTTCTTCGCTTCGGACTTCTCTCCACTTGCCGCAGGGCGGCTGTGTTTGCTCTGCACTCACCCCGGAGCTTTCGCATCCGGCCGCGTGTTCCTATAGTTCTCTGTGGCAGCAGCAGCGGAGTCACATTTATTTAGCAAGACTCTGCTGCGTGGGCGGACTGCCGTATTCCGATGAAACACGCAGTCAATTAGCCACACATCTTTAGATACATGGATGCTTGGCGCTAAGTAAATTGGGTAAATCAGCTCGTTGTTTGTTTGCTGAATCCTTTGGCAAACCTGCACCTGTTTTATTCTTTGTTACCAACGATCTGAAGAAAAGTATATCGATTTATATCTATACCTATATCTAGGTCTGTCTGTCTGTCTCTATCATCTATCTACCCATCTATGTATATATTTTTTTGTGTGTATAAAATCAGTCAGTTTTAGTAGAATATAGAATCACTAAAGATTTGGTTAGTACCATTCCAAAGCGTTCCATTTTGTATAGAAAGCACTTCTGGGTGCTCAAGATAAAGGATGTGCAGTTTTTTGTCCTTCCTTGCTACTCTCCGAGTCCGTCCTTTTCCTTGTCTGCCCTGCTTGGTGTCCAGGAGGCTGACCTGTGGCCACTCTATTCCCTGGAATTCCCTTCTGGGTGGCTTCTGATTGGGTTTAGTTCCTGGGAAGCACAAGCACGAGCCTGGAGGGTGAGAGGAAAGAGAAGTCCGGGTATTTCTCCCTCCCTGCTCTGGGCCGCATCTTCTGGAACGTGTTGCACCCTCTGGGCCCACAGCTCTGGTCTGGCAGTGTCTCCTTCAGCTCCAGTTCTCACTGGGCTCCTGCAAACGCCACTTCCTTCCCCGCGTCCCAAGGAAGCAATGGCCTCCCCTTTGATGCTCTCCAGGGCCTTCACCTCACTTCTAGGTTCCCTTAACACTCCAGCACCTCTGAAATAAAATTCATTGAAGTCTCTGGGACCAGCTGAGTTGGATTTTGTTTTAGCTAGGACTCTGTATGATATAAGGTGGGTATTTTCCAAAAACATACTTTCTGACTTTTCAGAAAAGAGTCATTTGTCATGATTTTAACCATAGGGAACCTCTGATGGTACACTTGGTGATGGCTGGGGCAGTCCTTGGGCCTTGGCATGATAAGCCTTGGGAAGGAGTGAGAGGAAGTGGGCAAGCCTCTCACAGGGCCCTGTGGCTGTCTTCTCATCGACAGCTGAGGGCTGATGACGTGCTGTAGGAGGTGCCTCAGGGGGTCGGTGTGATGAGCATAGGAGACACCCGTGTGAGAGCCCTTTGAAGGATGGCGAGTGTTAAGGCCTGAGACTTGACGTGGTGCTTCCACGGCTGCTGTCGGTGCTCCATTGGTCCTCATCCTTTCACACGGCCTCCTCTTCTACCAGTGGCTCTTTATGATTGTGTGTTTCCATATGTCATCAATTCATATTTAGATTCCTATTTTCGCTTAAATTGATTATGAATACCCTGGGAGTGTAGTTTTGTGCTTGGATGGCTGGATTTGAACATATCTGGTGGAAATTTCTGTCGGTTCATTTTCTGCTCACGTATTTATGACTATCTCTAGGGACTCTGAAGCCTGGAGTAAGCTGCATGGCCTCGGGTGCGTTTCATTTCCCTGTGGATGAAATCATGATAGTGACACCTACCCAGCCTTCATCATGGAAATAATGTAAAGACATAAGGAAAAACTATGGCAGCATTTTTGAAATCAATGGGAAAAATATCATTATTATGAACCTCTTGGGTTTCGGTTTCTTCTTTTATAAAATATGAAATATTGGAATGGGACTGGATGATGTTTAGAGGGCCAGGCAAAATTTAAAATTCTTTGTTTCTAAGATTCTATACAGGGCCTTAAGCCAAATGAAGAAAGATTTGTGTCCCACATGTTGGAGACATTTTACTAAGGAGAAAGAATAGCATTAACACGTGTCTTACAGTGACAATGCATGGAAGAGGTAGGTTTTGGGAAAGACCAGAAAAAAACCCAGTAACCATAAATCAAAGATAGAGCAATGAGTCTGAGGATTGTTGCCTTCCTCTTATTATTTTTCCTCTCAAGTCAGTTGCTACAGTTCACAAGATTTCTGATTTATCTAATTTGGATAAACCTCTTTCCTCAAAATTATATATAGCATAGTAGTGTTTTGTATCATTAAATAGTAGTTTTTCCTTTTAAAGTATCAAACCCTTGATGCTATGGAATTGTGTCCCCCCACTCTCCCCACAATTCATATGTTGAAGCCTTAACCCCCAATATAACTGTATCTGGAGATTACCTTAAGAGGTAATTAAGGCAAATGAAGTCATAAGAGTGAGGCTCTGATAGGACTGTGGCCTCACAAGGAGAGGCAGACGGAGATCTCTCTCCACGCGCATACACCGAGGAGAGTCCACATGAGCACACAGCAAGAAGGGAGCCGTCTACAAACCAAGCACAGAGCTCTCACCAGAAACTGACCAAGCTGGCTTGCTGATCTTGCACTTCTAGCGTCCAGGACTGTGGGAAAATAAAATTCTACTGCTTAGACTGCCCAGCCTGTGGTATTTTGTTATGGCAGCTTGAGAAGACTCATATACCTGTATCAGTTTTAATTGTTACTATGACAGAGTATTAACAATTCTTTAAATTCTTCAGGTCTAGAGAGAGAAGATAATTAGGAGTGACATAAAAGAAAATGGCTATGCTTTAATGAGTTTAAATAACAATGTAGCTTTTCATACTTTGCTGTTAATTGTCCTTTTGTAAGTAGCATCACCATTGATGGTGTTTATTGTGGAAAAATTTGTTGAGTTTTATGAACGAGTAAAATTTTGAGATAGTGATTTTGTAGAGCTAACTAAAGGTAATTTTTCTATTAATCTAGCATGGGTCATTTTACAACACTAACTGTGACATCTAACCAGAAAAGCAGGATGTATGGTGGAAGGCGCCCTGGATTGGGGGCTGGCTGACCTCATTTTCTAGTCCTGTCTTGTCAAATTGCTGGTTCTGTGACTTTGAACAAGTCATTTTCTCTCTCAGCATCCTCATCTGTAAAAAATGGAGCAGTACTTGCATGGTGTCTGGGATTCCTTTGAGCCGTTCCACTTTGTAAATGTGTTTGCCAGTGTGTTGTCGGTTTGCTAAACTTCAATTTCTTAGTCTGAGTGATGTTGTATAGGCTGAGAGCGCTGTAAAACAGTATTTATAAATCTTGTAATGATAGACAAATATATTCACTATACTCTTAATTTTTTCAGTGTGTTCTTTTCATTCTTCCACAATAGAAAATAAAATACTGTGATTTTCAAATAACAACACAAACAAAAGGAACATAATCTGTATGCTATAAAACCAAGATTCCTTTTCCTAACACTTTATGCAAATAGGCCATTTTTTTTAACTTGCTATACTATCCACAGTACACTAGGTGGAACCAAAGAGTAAGCTATCATACTAAAAGGTTAGAAAATGATATTTCCTGTGGTAAAGGAACCTTTTCTGGATAGTAAAGCTCATTGAAATTATAGGTTACATTCCTTTTTAAAAGATGCTAATTAGAAAATAAAACTGCAAATAATATTACCTATTTAAGTCATTCAAATGATACTAAAATGGACCCCTAATCTTTACTTTCTTTCTTATAGACTGTGGTTGGTACCATAAGAAATTAAATTTTGAATCATTTCTCTTAATTTCTGGGATCTGATTGATCAGTAAGCATAATACAATAACCAGTCAAATGGTGCTATTTATAGACCTCTTTTTTTTTCAAAAGCTTACAGGAATAAAATATGAGAACTTGAAAAAAAATGTCTCTAATGCTTATACTATTCTGAGCTCAGTGATGGGAAATTTACCTTATTGCATATAACTTTACATGTCACTTATTTTAAAAATTGTATTTCTTTTCCTTCCTTTCAAAATTAATTGGGTCTTATAATTTATCTTCTAAAACATGAAATGACGTGATGATTTCTGTGTTTAGGCTTGTAGTGAGTCAAAACTCAGTTTACTGCCATAGTCTTTATGCAAAGTGAATTGCTCAGAGCTACTCCTGAATTGCACCACATGGAGAAGGAAAAATCTTTTTATTTTAGAAAAGCATTTGGAAGTTGCTTGTGTAAGTGGTAATCCATTTAGAGTACAAGATGGCACCATTATTTGTGAAATACCTGTGAGTGCATGCTGGGTGTGCTAGCAATTACTTAACGGAGGGAGATGCAACTGAACCAGACTGGCAAGGAGAGGATGCTACCAACCACGACATTCTGTTGCCATCAGCCCTTAACAACCTGTGTAACTTAGGGACAATCATTAATCTCTCTTGGGGCGCAGATTCCTGATCTGGAAAATCTGAAGCGAAGGTCAGACAATCTGTAAGTTTCAGTGGTTACTTACTAGGATTTTCTAACATCTGTCCTCCTAAGGCCAAGCTAGAATGAATGAACTGGAGCTCCTGAACCAGAATTTATGTTCTGAAAGAAGCTTTACTTGCTTCCCTCTTTGGCCTATAATAGAAAAGTAAAAACAGGAAATAAATGATATATGTGAAGAGGTTTGGGGTCCTCTCTAATCTTTGGATAATGGTGTCACTGAAGGCCTGCAGATTTGAGAAGTGAAATTTTCTCCTGTTACCCACCGCTACCCAGCAATGTTGACAGAGGCCCTAGGGGCATAGACCAATGGTGCAGATGTGTATTTTGGGTTGACAATATCATTAGAGGCTCAGGACATGAAAATTTACATGCTGGATATCTTTGGGCAACTTCATCTCTGTGAGCCTCATATCCCATACATGTCTAATGAAGATGTCAAGGACTTAAGAAAGCAGTCCTGAGGATTAAACGAAAGATGCAAATGTTCACTAATATGCCCTGTGTGTTAAAGGGAGAATTTCTGGGAAATGTTGTCAAATATCTCTGGAAAAAATTATGTTTCTAGATAAAAATGGAAGCCTCACAATTTATTCATGTTCTCTAGGTCTAAATGTCATCAGTCCTGTTCGTCAGCAAGAACAACGAGAGAAACAGAAGGAAAACATAATGTCATACTAAAAAATATGAGTGCATTTTATCCATCCTAGGCAATAGAGAATTCTGACAATCCTACATGAGAATTCAACAAATTAGACTCATTTTACTGTGTCAAATAGAAGTTGTAGTACTTTTCGCTTGGTTTTCAATTACTTTCACATATTTCTAGTATCTCTGTCATTTTACTTTATCCACATGGATCATCCTGTCAGCATGGGCTTGTCAACAGGTACATAATTCTTTTGAAGTTCCCCTTAACTGTTACCTTTTAAGACATGTAGTTAAATTCTGTGGAAATTGTGAATAAATCCAGTCAATCACATCCTTAACTTTCAATCACTCCAGTAAAACGTCACAGAATGAAAGAATCCTTACCACATGTGGTGACAGGCCGGACAAAGGGAAAAACTGGCCTTTTCTTCTTACACCATAATGGCCTAGCAGGAAACACCTTTAGCACTTTTATTTTCTGTGCAGTTGTTCCTCTCATAGCACATTGTATGTTAAAGTTAAATGTTAATCCCACCTGGGACTTTTCCGGTGCGCTTAATGGGCTCAGCAAGGCTCATATCTAGCCTCTGAGAGCTACAGTATGTCCACGACACACAGTGGTGGGCTACTCTTTCTCCATCAGATGAAAGACGGAAGGCGGAGGAATGCAGAGGTCAAGTGGCTTATAAGCCATTCTCAGCAGAGGGACTAGACTGAGAATGGCGGCCACATTTTGACAGGTAGGCCAGAAGTCAAATCGCAGCTGTTTGGCTCAGCATTGAGGCCTGTGATGGCAATAACTTCGTAGCAACATCATGGATGTCGTTGAGCACTTGTAATGCTTCTGGAAGTACCAAATACTTAAACACAAGGAAGTTACTTACTGATGACATTGGCATTATGTACAAATTGGCAATGACAATCATGACCCACGTTTGGGCAGAGGCTGTCCCTTATCCTTTATAATTCAACTACTAATACTTAGCTCAGTACGAAACAGAAAAAAAGATTTCAATAAATATTTGTGGATCTGTTCAAAGAACTTTTAAAATAAATATTAGCTCACTGCATTTCACATTAGCTCTGGGAGAAACACTGGGCAAGTGTCATTATGCCGATTTTGCTGTGAAAACAGATGAAGACTAATGAAATGGGTGTGGGCTTTGGAGTCCAGTGACTTGGGGTCTTAGCTTGGCTCTGCTCTTGCTAGCTGTGTGATGCTGCGAAACTTCCTTGAACTCTCTGAGTCTCAGTTTTCTCAACAGAAAAGCAGGGATATTAAGGTCAAACAAAGCGTTATTGTTAAGAATAATGAGATTATGCATGTAAATGCATCGGGACCCATGTTACTGGTCAGGGTCCTGCACATAAGAGTCAGAAATGAGATCAGAGCTCAGGTCTCCCGACTTTGGGTTGAATGCTCTTTGCATTCAGTCAGACTTAAGGTGATAATCTAGTAGTCATCAGGTCACCAGCCATGCCCAAAGCACCTGACAGGTTTTGAAGATTTGTTACTACTTTGCCTTATGGAAGCTTAAAAAGTCACGATCATAAAATAGTTAGCGATTCTGCTGATCTGGAAACAATGTCACTCGAATTGAGATGGATTTTCCTTTTTCCTTTATCACCCCACCCTGTGGGCTGAGTGTGGTTGAGCTGAGTTTTCTGAGATGGCATTCCTTAGACATCACTTCACTTCAATATTCCATCTCTCTCCTGTGGCTGGAAATGCTCAGTAGCTCCTTAATTTTAATTCTGACACATTTTCAATCTGTCAAAATGGAAACCAGTTGCTGCAGAATCTTTGGCACAAGAGATCATTCAGCAGAAGCCAGAAGCAGAAGCGAGGCTTCTGGGTAAGAGGAGGGGTAGAGGTCACTTCAAACCGCTGATTGGGTGTGGGACGGCTGTGTCATATAGTGTGGAGGTAAGGTGAAGATACAGTTTTTTCTACTCATGACTGTTTAGGTTATTTCCATGCACGAATTTAAATGAAAATATATGAATTGTGGCAGTTACAATAAACCGCCTGGACTTTTATTTTTTTGATGCTTGGACTGGTTTCTCTACTCTGAAGTAAAGTTTCATGCATTTTCCACCAATGTAGGCTAACAGTGTGGCATAATGGAGAAAGCACAGGTTCCTGATGAACTGTGTAACCTTAGGTAGGTCATTTACCCTCTCTGTGTCCTTTTCTCAACTGCATAATGGGGATAACAGGAATAGAGAAGCTGAGCAGATCAATTGTGTTCATATGTATGAAATGCTTTGAAAATTTAAAGTGCCAGACAACGCTGGCTCATAAAAAAACTTTTATTACTAGCAGAAAGAGGAGGTTTATATTAACTTATTCGGTTGAGCATGCTCTGTGCCTCTCCCATAGTGCCAGCTACGTAGCAGGAGTTTTATGCCCATCTGGAAAAAAAAGATCCGACCCCCTCTGACTCCACTCTCCACATTCTCAGGATTGCATCAGAAACTATGCTCCAGGAGGGCAGGCGTTTCTGTAGGTTTGGTTCATGGAGGTGCCCAAAGTGCTTGTGATAGTACCAGGTCCACAACCCGTGCTCAGGGACTGTTTGTCAAATGACTGAATGATGTACAGCAGGAAGGCACCGGCATCCACTGTCGCTCACCTTTTGATGGAGTGTGTGTGTGGAGAGGAACTGGGGAGAGCACAGCAGTAAGCGTATTTCCTTACATCTAGTCCATTTCTCCTTGGATGGTAGACATTTCACCTCCCGATCTCCCATTTGGGGTCAGGCAGCATCTGCTTATTGATGTATTTCCTCTTGACATTCCAATTCAAGTCACGGTTCAAATCCCGCTCATTCTGGATTCTCCTGGATCAACACAGCGCACTCAGCTTAATGATACCCTATGAAGTCCTGAAAGCCTTACAGAGACACACAATTACCAAAACCCACCTAGGAGGCCAGCACATTCCAGGAATCACTAATGGGATTCATGGGGGAGTTGACAATACAATCAGTCTTTAAATGGTTTCTTATGTTGGAACTAAATCCAGTCAGAGAAGCAGGGGGCGGTTTTCCGATTTATACAAATCCGAGAGCCCATCAGTATAATTTGAGCCTGGCTGACACATTGAACGTCCAGTTTCTATTGAGTTCTGCAAAGATGTTACCTGGATTTATCTGGGCAAGCAGAGTGGGTCAAATGGGGTCCATGAGTATGTCATCAATAACGTTTACTGATCTGTTATTTGAGGAATTTTAACGGAAACAAAGTCAGACAAAGTGAACTGTTTCTAATCTGCTTTCACTGTATCAACTAAGCCGTTCTCTACTAAACTAAAGCCCCGGGAAACTACCAAAAAACAAATCAGTAGTGATCAGTCGACTGGAGGAGAGCTGCGGTCTGCAGGCCTGTGTCAACTGCTAATTTCGTGGGAGCGCTCGATTCTCACACGCAAGAAGCAGCGAGCCGTTCTGTCCCCAGGAGGAAAAGCGAGTGATGGAGCTTTCTCCCTCCTTAGGTCAGACAGTGTAAGGTCTCAAGACTGGTTCAAAACCCAATAATCATTCTTTACACTTGCCCTTGGCTCCCTGCCTTCAGTGAAGTTTTCAGTCCTGTTCTTTCTATCTCATGATATCTGATGTTCTTTCTCCTCCTTTCTATGTCCATTGCTGCTTTGCTTTCTTAGTTCTGATCCCTGGAAAAATGCTAGAATAAACAGTAGAATGTGCTTACTGTTATGGACTGAGTTGTATTGCCCCAAAATTCATATGTTTAAGTTCCAACCCCAGTATCTCAGAATATGACTGCTTTTGGAGTTAGGATCTTTAAAGAGGTGACTAAGTTAAAATGGGGTCATTAGGGTGGGCCCAAAACTAATCTTACTGGTGTCAGATTGAATTTGAAGAGGAAGTTTGAACACACAGAAAAAGAGACACCGGGGATCAGTGTCCATGAAGGAAAGGCCGTGTGAGGACATGGTGAGAAGGCGGCCACCTGCAAGCCAAGGAGAGAGCTCTCAGGAGAAACGAAACCTGCACACACCTTGATCTTGGACTTCCAGCCTCTAGAACTGTGAGAAAATACATGTTGGCTGTTTAAGTTGCCAGACTTTGGTATTTTGTTGCGGCAGCCCTTTAAACTAATACAGTTACTCTTGCCAGGTACTCTCTTAAAACTTTTACATGTAATGCTAATAAGAATCCTGTGATGTAGATGTTTTTATGATTTCCATTTTACAAATAACAAAATTAAGGCATCGTGATGTTAATTAATTTGCTTATGGTCACACAGCCAGGATTTGGAATGTGACAACTTGACTCATGCTGGAACGTGGCTCTGCTGGGAACACCCTTCCTCTCGTTTCTGGACATTCAAACTCTAACCACCTGTAAAGCCAGACAAAAGTCCTTTCACTGAATTCCTGTACTCTGGCTCTGAACTTGCAGTCTAATAATTGTTCTTATGATGTCTTATGTTCAGCTCTAACCTTGTTCTAAGTGCCTGCTAGGAACCTGCCTAGCTCTCCAGGACTGGGGCCCTTTGAGATTAAACCTGGACCCCTTCTGGGATGAGAGTTTGTCCACTCGGGGCCTGGCTACTGGCTGATACGTACCCTTGACAATAAACACACGCCAGTTGACGTGTGCTTATAAACTCACTTGTCTCAGAATTCCACGTGGCCATTCTCTGTCAGAAGCACAGGGGTCCTTGCTAGCCTGACATTGATTACATGCCGGGATCACCATTGTTTATATCTCCCTACAGCCTTCATATATAGTATTCTACCCTTTATATGTACTTGTCCCCAGAATCAGAAGCTGAGTCTCTCCTGAAGCCTCAGACTTACCACGAAGTTAGTTCTGTCCCCACGTTTCTGCCCGTCCTAGCCATGACTACTATGAAGCAGGCAATATCCAGGCCTGTCCTGTGATAGACAATCCTTAGATTATTGTCAATGATCCCCTCATTCATTCATTTCTTCTTTCATTTACCTGTCTGACTGAGAACTTTTTATATTTTAGGCATAACACCATGTGGTAGTTTCAAGGTCAGTCTCTTTGATTTGATGCTAAAAACAACTACAAGCTTTTGATGCTAGTAGCAGCCTATCAGAAGCCTTTGCCAAAGTAACCTACACTAAAATGTAGTCTGAAGATGTGTTACTGATGAGATTCAGGTGTCTTCCTGCGTGTCACCAGGAAGCAGTCTAAAATGAAATCAATGGAAAATAAGCTGCAAACTGGGGAATTGTAACATGTCATGAGGATATGTTAAATGGAGGAAAGCGATGGTATAACGATAAGGAACAATTGAAATTTCTGAGGATCTGGAAGGAATACTGAAAAAGGAACACCATTGGAATGGATCAGCTGAGTGCTCCTCCACGTACTGCCCGTGAGAGAGAAGCTCCAGCCAGTGTTGGGTGTTAGTAAAGGGTGGAATTTTAGTAAAATAATTAGTCCAGTTTAGCAAACAGTTTGGAGCAATCATTATGTGCCAGATAATTGTAGGGTTCCAAAGGTGAATCAGATATGGTCCCTGTCCTCAAGAAGTGAGGACAGCAGTCACGTAAAACCCTAGCCCTCCGGCAGTAGGAATGGGGCTGCTGTAGCTATTAGTGACTTCAAGGGTGCTATTATCTGAAGTGACATCAGACACTGTCTTGACCCAAATTTCCTATCCTCCTCTTTTAATGAAAGAAAACAATGGGTGCAATTTCCAGAATTCTGCCTTAGGGTGGGAAACAAAAAAGAAGGAAACAGAGACCCATATATTTCGATGGGTGAGGGGAACTGTGCTGTGTATTTTGTAATTTCCTCTCCTAATCCACTCCCTGTTTCTCCACCTTTCTCTCTGCTGTGAAAGGCTGACCTGTGTGAAATACATCAGTGGGGCTTCCTTGCGCAGGGAACCCCCTAGGGAGATCAGAAGGAAGGGAGAATGAAGTCAGAGCATCGCTTCCTTGCTCCTTTTTGCTGGGTCATGTTAAAGTGGCTATGTTCCTCAACTGAAGCTTATCTCTTTTCACTTTATGGCTCTTTCCTCCTGAGTTCTTCCTGCCTTCCTTGGCCTAAGAGTGGTACCAGCTCTGTTCTTACCAGTCCTGCATTCTGCACATTCCTTATGGTTCCCCTACACCCTGGCCATATCTTTGTAAATAGTCCCTTCATTGAATTATGACTTCATCGAATAATGCCAATTTGAGAGCACACTCTTTTTTTCTTGAAACACTCACTTGATTCAGGAATCAATCACAGGGACTAAGGAGGGGCAGGATAGGGGTGAAACCCTGAACCTGACGACCGGACAATGTGGAGACTGTAGTCTGAAAAGATAAAGGGTCCTGAGGCTCAAGAACTATGCAGATTCCCGCAGTTTATTCCTGGATGCTGCACTGGGGAGATGTTTGGGAGCCTAGAAACTGAGAGACCACTATTCATAGGTCTGAAAACTCGCATTACCACTGCTTTATGTGCCTGCGATGGCAAGTTAATTCCAAACCCCACTGAGCAAGAGCTATCAACGTTCTGGCTCTTTCAAAGGCTGTGGGGGTAACTCAAGCCCTTAAATAAGGCGCTTCATATGGCGTCAGCTTTCAGAACGAGGTGGAAGCAGGGGAAATAAGGTAAGATCTCAGCCGGGATGGAATAACCTTAATACCATTTAATTTTCTTTTTTCTGAATTTAAACAGGTTTCCATTGTATCTCTATGCACTGACTAGCTAACAGAATTATTACCATCTAATTGGAATTATATTTCTCACTATAAAATAATAAGGTGGCAATCTGATTGATAAGTCAATCACAAGCATTTAGATTTCTGAATTAATTGATTGTCTCAGGTTTCTGAACTCTGCATGGCTGAAGATGAGACCTTGAAGTAACAGGGAAACAGGAGAGTTGACCAACTAGGCAACCTAACCCACTCTCACAGTAAGGCCACGTGTTTAAACGCTTGTCAAGTAGTGGTGATGCTGACCCAACCACGATCTAATTGCCGGGCTTGGAATGGAGTCAGCCACTGTCCATGAAATACAATTAAAATAACTGGTCCTTTGAGGTTTCAGGATTGTTGGTGCTGTGTTAAAACAGGAACGTCTTCCAGGTACTAAGAAAACAAGACTTGTAGAGTTGTCAGTAAATTCCAGATGGGACCAAATGGCTTTAACATTTCAAGATAACCAGTCAACCTGGTCAACCATTCAGGCAGTCCCACCGGCCATGAGCAAACCAAAGTATTTTCTTAAATACATTTTTCAAGATAGCTTAAACTTGATAGAGATGTTGAAATGTGGTTTAATTCTCTTGACTGAAAGAGGAAATGTAAGTGATCTATAAGTGTTTGTAACATAAATTACTGACTTTGTTTCCCTTAATTTCTTTCCATGGTGTCAGGTATGATTTATTTGGTCTGATCTACCTACAGCATTTGTGAATCAACGCATCTGTTTGATCCAACATCATGGCAGAGGGAGTTGGATATATAAAAATATTTGAAAAGCGTAGCTAGTGGATTTAATAAGGGACAGCCTGACATGTACTGTGCACACGTGCAGCCAGGAGTCCTACATTGGGTGAGCACATATTTCACAAAGAGCTGGACAGCTCTGGCCCTTGTTTTATTAAGGCTTGGGAGCACAAAAGTGAACTAAATACCGGAAACCAAAAGGCAAACATTGACACCAGAAGCTCACAAGACTTAGCAAGAAACACAGTTTTAAAAGTCATTAAACAATTTTGAAAAGAAATTCAAGCTGTGGGGCCTGAGCTCTGAGATCAGAACAATAACCTCCATGAATCGGAACAGAGGCTTTCTGAAAGAAATGGCTACGGTTTTGAAGAATACTTTTCCCAGACAAGCTTCTTTGTGAGGGGATTTTTTTCTTTTTCTTTCTTTCTTTTTTTTTTTTTTTTAACAAACATGCCTATTTTTGACTCAGCTCAGAAATGAAATATTTCAAAAGCCCTTTCAAGCTCAACATCTCTAAAATTACTCCTTCAAAGTTACACTTGAAGGTAGTAGAGTAGTGAGATGAAGAGGCATACCAAGTTTGTGAAATTTTCACAGGCTTGATGAAGACACATAAAAACCTCTCCCACCCCCATTAAGTTTTTTAGTGTTTTAGGCAAAACAAAAAATGCCATTTGGAAAAGATAGCAATATTAGCAGGGGGAGGGTAAGTGTTTCAAAGTTCAGTTTGACAAAAGAAACTGTAAGACAAGGTTGCTTTTTTTCTAGATTTAAGAGTTTTAAAAGGTGAGTTTTGATGAAAATATTTTTACAAGTTTTATTTTGGAAATAACATCACCATTTTGCAAAATTAATGATAACGAGTGTCAAAAATTATCTCCAAATAAAAATATTTTCTAGGGAAATGAAATCAAACTCAGAATTAATTTACTTAGGTAGCCACTAATGGTCTTATCCGTACATCCCACTGAGACTTAATTATTCTAATCATAGTTTCTGTTGATTTGATTTTCATCATGTGCAAAAATGCCAAGTGAGGTGGTTTACATCAATGAATCAGAATCAGAGAATATTTTGTCCAGCTGGAGTCTGCGTGGAATTATGAAGATATCTATGAAGATATATATCCACGCATATCCATGAACCTGAACATTGTAAATATTAATTAAAGCAAGTTATTTTTTCTTGATAAGAAGACATATGCAAACAAATTACGTGATTTTCAACAATTGTTTCAAAGTTCAAATTTAGTTAAAACTATGAATTAGACCAAAATGGTATTTTGTTTTGAAGAAGCAGATTTAAAGCGCTTCAGGCTTATACTGGTCCTCCTCTGGGAGGGTGCTTCTCCTGCTTGTCTCAGGGGCCCTGTTCTTATTTCTCTCTGCAGCATCTCATGTTCTCCAGATGGTGACACAACCAGATCGCTCTTCTGTCCATGGATGGACTACATGTGCTGTTCTGCCCGCCTAGTTCCCTTCCTTTGTGTGTATATGAACCCAGGATAGTCAACATAATAATATTTCAAGAAGAGCTTTCCCTAACATTGGAGAAGTAGATACAGGAAGAGAGGCTTATTCTTGGTCCTGGACCACTTGCTGTGTAGACCATCTAGCTGGAATGCCAACAGCCTTCTTTTCCAGCTGCCTAGACAAAAAGCTGCAGAATGAGCCAGAGAGAAAAGCAGAGTGAAGATGGAGAGGGATGCAGAGCCAGAACCTAAGCTGCCCACAGCCTTGGACTTTCTAATAAGAGACAAACAATGATTCTCTTCTTGTTTTAAGCTAGTTCGTGTTGGATTTCTGTCCCTTGCAGCCAAAATAATCTTGGTTAATCCAACAAATAAGCAATAGAAAAAGCTGGAAGGGAAATAATTTGCAGCAAATTATAAGACAATGCATCTTGTTTTTACCCACATATGGCAAAAATGGGCTTTCTATTTGTCCTCAGATATATAGCAAGAGAGAAAAATAAGAATCCTTGGTCTAATATATCTTGAATGTAGAGACTGTTAGTACGTTTTACAAAATGTGTGAGTGGAGGACAGTTAACTTATAAGGATATTAAAAGAACTCTATTTACATATCAAAATCATGATCACCTTAGTAAGAAACACATTCTTAATAACATATTTTGGGCTACATGGAAGCAAATCGCTGTTTCAACCAAATTACTTAATGACACTTAATATGATCTGGCCATTTAGATAAGGCAATTTTAGGTAAAGATCAGAAGTTTAGGAGAATAATGGAAAAAGATTCATAGTAATCCATCTGATCTCAAACCACCCCCTACCTCCTCACTACTTATACACAAGAACACGTGCACATACACTTAATTATTGTACCTTACAAACAAATATAATTACTGGGTTCAGTAGAAATTTATAATTGATAAACCAAAGAAAATTAAATTGCATGAAGAAATTTGGATATAATTAGACATCAACAGTAAAAAATTCTTGGATCTCAGGCTGTGTCCATGACCAGATTTGTTTGACTCTTTTGACTGAATTGAATATTAGTTCAATGCCAACAAAGTATTTGTCTTAAGTTTTTGAACTGACAAATCAGGTAAGGTGAATTGGTTTGTACAAGTACACACCACCTCAGTAACTCAGAGTATCAGATCAATTAAGTCACTCTCTAACGGCTTTGGCATTATTCGCAGCAACTGCCCTTTAGACCTGAACCCAGAAACAGAATCTGAAGCCTTGACTGGGAGTCTGCCACCCTGCCTACCATTCAGTGTTCTCTTTATAATTCAAGCTCTAACTGCAGATGAACCCAAGAAATGTAGAATTTCACAGTTGGAGAGACCTGCAGAGCACCTACCTCCCTTACCAATTCTATACATGCAAACTCACGCTCAGGGCTCTGACATACCTGTCTAAGGTCTCAAGCAGCAGGGTTGGCCCTGGACACAGATCTTCAGAGGCCCAGACCAAAGCTTCTATTGGAAAGCCAGTCCTCAGATGCTCTGCAAACTACTTGGCACTTTTCATTGTATTGATTTGGTTTTATGCTTGATTTTATGTTTCAATATAACATCATAAATCTGAACTAGATATTCAAATGATCTGAATGGATTTTTACACTAAATAATTAAAAAGTTAATATTATTGAAGAATAAGTTCTTTATGGAGTTTTGTTTCTGATAAGTGATAAAAACATTGCATATGTATAAAGTCATTCTAATGATTCTCAGATTCCTTAGTATGAAATCATAATAATCACTCTCCCTGGTGATCTCATTCTCTTTTCTTTGAGTCCTCTTTACTTTATCTAGAAGGTATTGGGCTACATTTTGTGCGTTTGCTGGTTTGTTTTTGAATCGACACATCAAGTAAGGTGACCTGGTTTGTACAAGTGAACACCACCTCAGTAACCTGGTAAGCAGTAAAATATATTAAATTGAAAAAAGAGTTTTGCATAAAATCCTCAATATAGACTAGTTTTATGTGTTACAATTCTTTCTGGCTGCACAAGAGGGTTAGGAGGAAGGCTTCTGTTTTCTGCAATGAAATATCTTTTTAGAAACTGTAAAGCAACAGACCTTCAAGAATTCTGGAGAAAATGTTGTAATGGAATACCAAGTATGCCCTAAAGGTAATTATTTTATTAAAAGCAGGAAACATAAAGTCATGATTTTGGAAATCCTTATTTTGTAAGGTGAAGATGATGGTGCTCTGCAACATAGTTTTAAGGAAAATATATTGAGTCTGAACAAAATATAATAAAATTAATGTATTTTTAGCAGCTGAGAACTGCCAATACAACTAAATGGGTTTAAATCTCAAATCCCAAATTTTCCAGCTTATATAATCTTGGCAAAAATACTACATCTTTTTAATTTCAGTTTTCTCATCTAAAACAAATGGAGATAATAAACAGTTTTTATCTCAAAGAGTTGTTGGCCAATTAAACAGACTAATGTATGGAAAGCAGTAAAAAATGCTCAATAAATCTTAGCTATTTTTATGAAAAATAGAGAATTACTTTATACTAGTCTTTAAAAATAGTTACTACTATTAGCTTACATTTTGCTGTATTTCTATTGAGTTTGAAGGAGAAGAAATACTCTTTATAGAACAAATGATTTTCTACGTAAAGAAAAGGATCTGTAATTTACTTACTATGTGGGGTGTACGTGCACATGTGTGATGGGTCTGCGAATCTGCCTTCGTGCTTTTTGAGATTTGCTTGACTTGGGTCAAAGCTTTAATCTCTTGTCTTTTCTTACAATTGTAATCAACTCTTTCCTGGATACCAGCAAAGTCAGTGGTAAAGATGTTAAAAGTTAATATGGCAAGCAGCAATATTGTCAAATAACATAATAAGCAATTAATCAGGAAAAATGCCCTCTGACGGAAAGCTATCCTTGAATATGTTTTGTGTTAAGCTCTCCTATTTTGTGAGATTAATTTAATGATTCTTTTCTGTTGAATCATTGTAGAGAAAACAGAGCTGTTTCACACTGAAGGGCATGACATATGTTATTGGTTATTTAGGCCAATGTAGCAAGGTTTTCAGTAATGAGTCCTATGTAGAATGTTCATTTGAAAGTGCTTTCTTTGCTCACATTGCATCCTCCTGAGGTTTTATTAAGATGGAGTATTAAATACAGCACTAATGACTCATGAGTAAAAATGCATTGAACTAAATGATGCAAAAAATACATCAAGCATTTGATTAAAACAATGTTAAATACGTATGCACAGCCCCAAGACTAAAAGGAAATGCAGAAGGTCTTGCTTTTACATTGGTTTAGAGCTTCCAGGCTTCTCCTTTTGTTATTAATCATCCTTGGCTGCATGGAACACTTGTGCTCTGTCATTTCTTTGTCATAGCTGCCATTGTGTGGAGATGGATATGCCTTTTTCTTCCCTCTTCTCCCAAAAGAGGAATTCTCAACCTCAATCGCCTCCTCAGAGCATGGGCACTCATCTTTGCCTTTTGTGCACCAGAGGAGAATATGCTTCTCCATTTCTTTGTCTCTCAGAAATGTGAGACAAGTGCCTTTTCCTCTATCATGTAGCTTCTCTTTACAACGTCGGACACACTGACCCCTGCTTCCAGTAGAAGCTAGTGACACCGTGGACAAGGAGCTCTCAACAAGGTGCTCATCTCTCTCTCTCCCTCCCTCCCTCCCTTTCTTTTTCCCTCTCTCCCTCTCCTTGTCTCCTAAACCACTTTAAAAAGACTAATTTGATTCAAGCTTTCAATCAAGACCACGCTATTAACTTAGTTTCAAATAGAGACAGCAGTGCATAATGTTCAAGGAACTAGATTTAGATTCTGTGTTGGCTTAAAGAGGCAATCTTTCTGCATCTGGGCATTTAAGCAGTGTTCCATAATTCCTAATACATATACATATACACACATTTATACATATATATGTATATATATAATATTTTTCTCTTCCACGTTGTGTTGTGTATCTACTATCCCTGCCCTCTCATTAGTTCTGACTTTCAGAATTATCCAATGAGAACAGTGTGATACTTACAGTAACTTGGGGTTCTTTAAATATACTAAAATAAAGTGAGTATTTTAAATTATACTCCTAGTGAAGATTCCATACCAATACGTCTAATTGACATGGAAAATTAAGGACTCATCAATGGACACTTTTAAAACCAGACAGAGGTAGACACAGTTCTATGAGGGGAAAAGATGAGACTAGAACAATACCTGCTTTATCCATTTCATTATTATCCATTACCTTTAGCATACAACTTAAACTCAGTCCGTCCCCAGTAACTTGCCCATCTCCGCTCTTATCATTCTCCTACAAGTATCCCATATTCTAGCCATACCAATTCCCTTGTAATTGCTCAAACATTCTAGATTATCTTCCTTCCATACTTTTGCATGTGCGGCTCTTTTTTTTGGTAACTTTGTTTTTCGCTGTAAATATTCTGTTCAGTGGCCTTCCTTTAGGAAGATATTCTCCATTCAGTTCTCAGGCTGGGTGAGGTGGCTCCTATTGCTCATATCTTTTACATAGTTCTTTCATTGCCTTTTTGTTCACTCATTCATTCATTCATTCATTCATTCCACAAATATATATTATGTGCATAATAGGTGCCATTTATTTAATTGTCTGCCCATATGCCTCTCATTCACTAGACTGTCACCTCTTGGAGGTAAGAGACATACAGTTGATTCTCATTATTTCTGGTACTTATGTTTTGTAACGTTGCTATGAATTATAAGTTAGCAAATAATGAACCGCTTCTCCCAGGGAAAATACAGGGTTAGGTTCCTGCGAGCCTCTGGGCACATTTTCCTCAAGCCAAACCGCATTCGCATTATATAGATTGATCTGTCAACGTCCTTGTAAAACAAGCCCGTCTCATCCGTGTTGAAAAGCTGCTCTTGCCCCTAAACCTTTCTCTGTACAACACTTAGTGGGTATTTTAAAAATTGGTCCACAGACTCCTAATATGCAAAATGTATCTTGCCTGAAAATTTAGTACTTTCCACATGTATCACCTTTTGAAATGTGCAAGCTGGCCGGCACCAGCAGAGAAGGGTTCAACATGTGCTGACCCTGGACAATGTGACTAATTGTTTTTGGCTTTCAGCCTTTTAACAATGCTCTTCACCATTCTTTTTTCCTTCGTCGTCATCTCATGAATCCACATTTTAGTCGCTTTTCCATAGCTTCATCACACACTACAGATGCTACTATAGCGCTTTCTGGAGTAGTCTCAGGTGCAGATTGGTGAATTTCCCTTTCTTTTTTCTGGGATGTACCTCATTGTTGATCCATTACCATTGAACTCCTGGCCGATGGCACCATCACTTATGTCTGAACAAAGCTGACCTAACACATGACCTCCTTGCAATTAGGAGCACTAGACAGCATGGCAGCACCACGCTTGCGGGCATTTTCAACAGTGAAATTACCAGCGAAAAGCAAAAAGTGTGGCACTAAATAGACCACAGAAAAGACGCCTGTTTCTACGATGAGAGCTGGAATGAGAGGCAGAGTGCCACGTCGCTTGGCCGTCGGCTGAAGTGTGCATTTCGGGTGACTCAATGTTTTCACCACTCTGCACCTGTTGGTGACAGACTGCAAAACCACCACGAGTACTGACGTTGGGGTTTGAATAAATTTTATTGAGTAGATGAATTTGCAAATATGGACTCCATGAATAATGAGGATCTACGCTATTTTTCATCTACTAAATAATAGAAGTTCAATAAATGTTCGCTGGCAGGACGTAGAGTGCATGCTATGTGCAAAGCTATTTCTCAAGGGTCAATGAGTTAAAATTACTTATTAGAAACTATGGGGTTGACAAATTTTATGCCAAAAAGTCTAAAACGTAAAGAAAAATGCTCTCACTTAAAATATTCTTAAGTGCTTTCTTTAAGGCATGGTCTAACCAATCTTCATTCTACGTGATACTACAGGAGATTTGATGTGTGTGAAACTATAAGATTTCTCTATATCTGGTGACCGTCTGAAAGAGAAGCAACCAGCATGTCTACAGTATCACTATTCCTGGCGCAAACTATCAAAATGTTTTGTTTTCAATAAAGAAACAAACAAAGTCAGTTGAAGGCCATCATATCCACAACTTACATTTACCATAAAATCTATCTATGACGTATGGAGAAACAATTCTTTATATACAATCACGCTAACCTTTACACAGAAGTCAGGGCAAACCACTGAGACACAGAAACTGTAGCCAGCAGACTTCAAATTGACACACACTTATTCTCTTTCTTGTTTCTCTTTATGTCAAGGACAAAACCTTTCAAAATGTTTGTAGATCTAGTGATATGGTCTGCAACCATGGCTCATAGGCAGGCTAACGTGCTAAAGCAGGGAATCAAATCTATTGTCATCACCAACTAATATATTCATTCATTTATTTAATCAATAAATATTCAACATAATATTGAGTGCTGACAAATATTCATTGAAAACATTCTAGGCATGTATTAAGTGCTAAGAATAAATTATGAGTAAACCAAGTATGTTTCCATTCCCATGGAGCGAGTAGTCTTCTAGAAGAGGCATATACTCAGCAAGTAAAAAGAGAATTAATATATAGACACAGATCGTGAAGAGTACTATGGAGGAAGTAAGGCTAACGAAGGGAGAGAATAATGGCTGTAGAGGCAAAGGGGCAGGTGTTAGATGAGGTTCTTTAAGAGCTTCAGTAAGAAGAGTATTTATTTATTTATTTATTTTTGGGGTGAGGAAGATTGTTGCTGAGCTAACACCTGTGCCAATCTTCCTCTATTTTGTTACGTGGGATGCTCTCACAGCTTGGCTTGATGAGCAGTGTGTAGGTCCACACCCAGGATCTGAACCTGCAAACGTGGACCACCAAAGTGGATTGTGCAAACTTAGCCACAACGCCACTGGGCCAGCCAAAGAAGAGGACTTTTGAACTGAAATTTAACCAAGAAAAGGATGTTCCTATGGGAAGAGATGTGGGAAGCCTATTGCAGGAGCAGGAACAGTGAGTCGAAAGGTTTGCACGAACTTGCCTTATTTTAAGGGACTGTCAAATAGCCATAGCGAGCAAGGGGAGTTGGCACGAAGTGCTGCTGGAGATTTGGCCATTGGGAGACTATGCAGAGCCTTGCAGGACAGAGTAAAAGATTTGTAGTTGATTCTAAGTATATTTGGAAGTCACTGAAGAGGGTTAAAAAGGAGAGGGATCATTATCTGAACTGTAGTTTAAAGAGACTGTTCGGCTGCTGGATGGAGAATTCACGGTAGGGTATAAGTTAGGAGTCAGGGAGACCAGTTAGGAGCTGTTGCAGTGGTTGAGGTAAGAGAAGATGGTGATCCTGACTTGGTTCACAGCACTGGAGGTAGAGAAGAGAGTGTGAACTTTTGATGTGTTATGAATGGTAAATGAAATGGACTTACTGCTGGATTGCAGCGTGGTGAGATAAAGAGAGGGGAGGAGGATTACTCTCAGACTTCTGGGTTGGTTAGCTGGGAAGATGGTGCTGCTGCCACTGAAGAGGGAAGATTGCACGTCTGCCTTTGAGGC
The DNA here is from genome assembly GCF_037783145.1 of Equus przewalskii. Lineage (NCBI taxonomy): Eukaryota > Metazoa > Chordata > Mammalia > Perissodactyla > Equidae > Equus > Equus przewalskii. Next base: position 57,177,960 of record NC_091849.1, read on the forward strand.
ATCCAACTCAAGTTGGCAGTTGGCTTATATAATAAGGGTGATCAAAGTGGGCACGACAAGTGGAAGATGGCTTTTAAAGTTATAGGAATGGATGGAATCATCTTTGGAAAGAAAGTAGGGCATAATGAGAAGAGGCCTAGGAGTAGTTCAGAGGAACTTCAATGTTTAATAGACAAGAAGGACCTCACACAGCCATGGAAAGCTTGAACAGAGATATAAGCAGCACGATGTGGGGAAGGGGGTGTGTCTGATTCAGCTAATTGTTTGGGGGCCTGAAACTGGGCTCAAGCCTCGTCTCAACCATGAACTAGTGAGAAGCAATGTGTTCTAGTAAAAGAATCCTCTATCTGGAGTCATGTAAATCAGGGCTCTGATTGCAAGGCTGGAACTTACTGGCGAAGGGCAAGTTTTCCAAACTTTCTTAATCTCTTAAACTCCAGGTTTTACTTGTAGGATTGGTATAAGAGGTGAATACAATGAAGACAAACGTCTTGCTATGGTGTTTAGCACATAATATGCCCTAATTTTAGATTGTAGGTGCATACAAATGTTGTTACAATGACTTCAGAGGGAAACAATTAAATTAAAAATTTTTTGTTTTTTTGTTTTGTGTGAGGAAGATTTGCTCTGAGCTAACAGCATCCATTGCCAATCCTCTTGGTTGTTTTTTTTGCTTGAGGAAGATTAGCTCTGAGCTAACATCTGTGCCAGTCTTCCTCTACTTTGTCTGTGGGATGCCTCCACCACATGGCTGATGAGTGGAGTAGGTCTGCACCCAGGATCTGAACCCGTGAACCCAGGCCACTGAAGCAGAGGGCGCAGAGCTTTAACCACTTTGCCACGGGGCCAGTCCCAAATTTTAAAATTTTTAATTAAAAATTTTGTTGCTAAAATGTCCTTTATCAAGCTTATGTAATTAATCTCTTGAGAACAGGACAAAGCGAGGAATTTCATCTTAGCACCAGTTTTGTCAGTTTGGATTAGCTAATAATAAAAATGATAGCTTGCATTTACTGGGTGCTTTCCATGTGTCCAACACTGTACTGCACAGTTTAAATACATTAACTCATTTAATCCAGGTAGTAGCCCTAAGAGGTGTGTTATCTTGCCATTCCCATTTTACAGGAAAGAAAAACTTAACTAGGAAGTTAAATAATCTGATCCCAAATCATCCAGCTACGTGTGAGATTCTGTTCTTAGCCCTTACTTTTACGTGTTAGATGATCTCCAACGTTTCTTCAAAAACATCTCCCTGTATGTTCTCTTAATTTTTTTCCCAAATCAACATTTAGACTTGGAAAAATATAATATTTATTTGAAAAAGCAAGAACACTAAGCCATATAGCAAAGCCATATGAACTCTTATTTTACAGAAAGAAGTAAATGATTAAATGGACTGAAAAATAAATGCAAGAATAGTGTGTACGAGGAGAAAGCAAATGTTCAATTAATTGTACACTGAGAGATGTCGGAAACGAGGTCTGAGACCTCCTCTGACCCAGTGAAGTTCCTGGCGTGTGTCTTCAAGAACGAAGAACGCAGAATGGCGTTGCTCTGTGCTCCAGGGCAGCCCGTTCACTGAGAAGCGGCATATCCAGCCCTGGGCCAGGCAACAGCCTACTGCAAACGTTGGCTGGCACCAGGCTTGTCACAGACCATGGGTTTTCTTCCTCGCCTTAAACTTCGGCTGCAGTACCTGACGACTCACTGACATTAGGAAGAAACTTTTTTTTTTTTTTAAAGATTTTATTTTTTTCCTTTTTCTCCCCAAAGCCCCCCAGTACATAGTTGTATATTCTTCGTTGTGGGTCCTTCTAGTTGTGGCATGTGGGACGCTGTCTCAGCGTGGTCTGATGAGCAGTGCCATGTCCGCACCCAGGATCCGAACCAACGAAACACTGGGCCGCCTGCAGCGGAGCGCGCGAACCTAACCACTCGGCCACCGGGCCAGCCCCAGGAAGAAACTTTTATGAGAAGAAAATGGTTTGAATATACTATTGGAGTATCCCCCTTTATGGTAGCTCGAATTTCATTTAAATCTCATAAACTACAAGCACAATTTAGTTACCCATGGTAGCGAAGTATTCATTTCTTGAATCGAATACCTGTAAGATCTCTGTTCTGTGACCCGTGGGTCTCTAGCTTGAACTCCAGGTTCATCTTTCTTTCTACCAGCAGACATTTTCAGACTTATCTCCCATCTGTAGGTGGCAGTAAGTTATTACTGTTTTTGTTACTCTGCCCAGTGGAAGGAAGATTAAATCCAGTTTAGAGAAACAGAATATAAAGAGAATATTGTTCTACCTTTGGGCCATTATAAAGAACAATAACTCTCAGTCTTTTTCAGTGGAAGTCAGATCCCCTCCACCGTTTTAATTTGAGGTAAAATTGAAATACTTGTGTATTCTCAGTGGACTCTCCTCTGGCTAAGATGCGCTTATGTTCACATCAGGCTAAACAAACCTGGAACAAGAGAGTAAAGGGTTTTGTATAAATCAGCAGCTCAAGAAACTCACTGTTTCTTAAGATGATGCGTCTAAGCAAGATTAGAGCAGATCTTAAAGATTGTTTTTCTACTTATCTTAAGCAATGGCATTTTGCTTTCAAGTATACGCATGTAGAACATCAAACAATTATTCTTCCAATTCCACAATAAAAAAAGATTTCTTTCTAAATCACTCACTGATTTCCATGCTCAGTGTTTCAAAGAGACAGAAAACAACCACCCACACAAAAGGGAAAGGGATTTTCGAGTTGCAGCTCTTTTCTGCAGTATCTTCTGCCCTGTGGTTGTTCATATGCAAAGCATGCTTCTTCACAGATGGAATCCACCAGTCCTGCCATCAAGGGAGACACAGCAGGACCCAGAGAGGAATTTGTTGAAGCTGAAAACCGACTTTATAATTTAGCTCTGAGTTTTGAAGCAGCATAAGTTACACCATAAATCAAAACACCGGATCCACAAGTGCAAGGCAAATAGAGCGAAACACGAATTTCCCCCTCCTACTTCTCCTCTTGTTAGTACAATTAAGAAAACAGCCAGCTCCTTTAGTGCTTGTGATTTAGCAGTTAGCCAAGTAAAGCGACAATTTCAGGCTACAGTAGACGGAAACATAGACAAAAGAAATCACAGCCAATAAGATGAGGCAATTGCTGTCACATTATGCCAACAGAGACTGCCAGGTCTCTAAAACAAAACCCTTCTTTCCACCATGGTCAACACTTTGCACTTTTGCTTAGCTTAGCTTCGTGGACACTCCCCATTGGAGTGAGCCAGCTTATACTTCTAGTATCTGTTTGTGGATTCCTCTACAAAAGTTTAACTGTGGGCACAGAGATTACCTTGGCTATTTTTTTCAATGGCTTGGGGATATATACTTCAGATGGCCTTGCCTGAGCTAGCAGAATGCTTTTGGCCTACAAGAGCTTCTCGGTTCATGTATTTCCTAGGTACTGGTTAGTAGTCCCACTACATACAAGATGGCGCACTATCGATAAGCTTTGTTCCTCCAATAGATTAATGGAGGCAGGGATTTGTCGTCTTCCAATCTTTGTTGGAGAAGCTGGCAGAAGAAAAGACAGTGCCTTTGTGTTAAAATGTAGGACTTTCTGCCCCAGCTTTCCCAATCCAATAGTTAGTATTCATGCATTGCTGTAATTCTTATTTTTGAGTGGTTTGTTTTCAGTTTCAACAGAATGGTTCAAAAATTCAAAATGCACTTTATTTTTGATGAGCAGGGAAGGCATGACCCTTTAACAAGCACTCGGGTGGCAAATTGTCCTCCTTCTTTCCTAAGAGTCACCTGGTCATGCAACAGGTCTGCAGGGCAACGTAGGACAACTGGTTCATGGAGAAGGACCTCTACTCCTTCCACCTCCATTGCATAAATTATTTTCTTGTGGAGATGAAAATGGTGGCTATGTCGGTTGGATGGATTGAACAGATTTCAATAAAAACCTAAATAGCTTCGTGGTTTAGCTTTTGGACCTGCCTTGGTGTTTGTAAGATCTCAAGGAATAACTGGAATCTTCTCCTCACAACCAGGAGGAGAAGTTTCTCCTCACAAGCAGGAACTAGAAAGGAGTAAGTTAGACCCAGAAGACAGAGCCTGTAACAGGAAATATGTACACCATGGGAAGAGGATCTGGCAATTTAGCAAAACATTGAAAAGACACGTGACAGAGGATTTGAACAGATTTGGGCTCAAATCCCAGCTAAGCCACTTCTGTGAACTTGGACAAGCTGTTGAACCTCTTTGAACTTCAGTTTCCTTATTTTGTAAAATAGGGGCTGTAACACCTACCTTAAAAATGTACATCAACTGCTGAGATTAAGTGTTCAGTGCCATTCACAAAACATAGGAGAGCACTTACAAAGAGGTAGCTGCCCAAAACAACAGCCACGGCAGTAAGAGTCATTTCAGCAGAACATTCTATAGGATGCAGCAGAGCAGAGGCTAAGCAGACTGCCAGGGGGCTGCTCTTTCCTTATGATCTCTCCGCTCCCAGAGGGTTATCTGGAAAGAATACAGAGGTGGCCCACGTGGTGCTAAAGGACAATAGGATATGTTTTTAAAACTGTGGTATGGCTACATAATAGGACTTCCCTGGAGGGGAGAGAGGAAGACAATGACTTAACGACATTGGCAACGCTACTCATTGATCACAGGAATTTACCCCGCTCTGACTATTTGCGTCAAAAGCATGGATGTGAGTCTGACACAAATGAGTACTGAGCAAGGCTGGAGCAGGGTTTTGGACTTTTGATCACTCACCATGTTTCAGTAGGTTCTGAATCTCATTATTTAAATAAATCTGTGAATATTTTGGAAACATGGGCAGTCTGTAATTAATCCCCACGGGCAGTACAGAAGTTGCTTGTCCAAATCAAAAGGAGCCTTCATTCTCTCTCTTTCAACCTCCTGCGCCCATATAATAAAATGCCCTTGCATTTGGATGGTGCTTTACAATTTAAAGCATTTCCACACAAGTAGTTTTATTTCTACCTCTCAGCTCTGGGGAGTTGGCCCAGTCAGCATTGGTATCGTCTCCATTTTATGGGTAAGAAACCAAGGATTCGGGAGATGAAGTGACTTGCCCCAAATCACATAGCTTTTAAGCAGCCAGAGTAAGTTAAAAAAATTCCTCCGCAGCATTTGAAAAGGTTGACTCCGCAGCTTAGTTTTAGGTTATGCTGGCTAAGACTGTGCTGTCACAGGTGCCGTGGGAATTACTGTCCCATGAGGACTATATTTTTTATTCTGCTTTCACTAATGCTAATAAAAGGAGACCTTTCTAACGTGGAGATGTGTGAGCCTTCTGGACTTAACTGCTATTTTATATCTGCTATTTCAGTTAGGGGTTTCTCTGCTTTTTCTAGGAATATTCTCTGAAAAAGACTCACAAAGATATCAAAAAAATATTATGGATGCAAAGATGAGAAGAGAGCTTTAGTTTAAAATAAAGATGTGGGAGCTCACACTGTAGTAATTTCAAGGGCAAATGAAATCCTTTACTTCTGTAGTCTTGCTTACGGCTTACTTGTCTACATCTAAGAAACAACACAGCATCAGAGCTGGGTTTGCAGATGCCTCTAAGGGGGGAAAATGCAGGGGTATGTGTGAAGGCATTTTTTTTCCCTTCTTATTCTAAAAAGGGAGCTAAAAAATAAAAGCGCCTATGGAATTGAGATTGGAGCAGGAAAAGCAAGTGTAGGAAGACGGATAACCTTTGATGTCAAGTTGATTTCTCGTATCTATGTGGTCCAATTTCAGTTTGAATATTAGCTATGAGATCTGCAGTCCCCTGTTCTACAAGGCGAGAGAGGTGAAGGCAGAATATTTCAGAGGTTTCTCAAAACTCTAATAAAAACCTCTCCTGCCAGATGACCCCTGAAAAACTTCAGTCTTCCTTTCAGTAAAAAGCTCCCCAAGACGGGCTCAGAAAGCCTGATGCTCACCACTATGAAGTCTCCAGTCAGCCAGGTGAGGCAGCTGAGAAATTTCGTTGGATTTTTTTCCTTACTTGGCAGTTTTAAGATGTTTTAGTCAGTAATACAAATCGAGCAGGAGAAGAACTTGGTGGGAATATGTGAAAACTGGGTCTATATTACATTAAATGTGCTTTTGGTTGTATATAAATAACACACAGTATTTTCCTAACGGTGTGATATATCAAAACTGAGCTGCTTGTGAAGGTGCACAGTACGAAGTGCATATATTCCACTTCTCCTTCTGTTTGTGTTGTGCTTATGCCTATGGTTTCATAGCGGTATATTTTCCAGTAGTACATCAATAGGTACAGTTCTTGATGCCAGCACTTCTACATTACGTGGCATCCTCATTCCCCTCAAGCATCTTGAATATGGGGTTTATGACTTAGCGTACTATTTTCATGCCTTGCAAAATGACTAGCACATGCTAGGTGCTCTCTCTATATGCTTGTTGAAATGACCTGAAGATAAATGTTGCCTTTTCTAAGAACATTTTCATAATACGGAATTCATGAAAACTATAGAAAAACAAATTTAAGATATTCCTAACCTGGCTTTTACGATTTTAAGTTTTAAAGGAGAGCGGGAGGATTTTCTTTGTTTATTTCCTTTCTACTGTATAAGTTCTGGGCAAAAAGAATACCCTAATGGGTTTCTGCATTAAATAATAGAGAGTGATAAATATTCTGTATACTCCCTGTAATTATTATGGGATCCTTAAACAATCTCATGCAATATTATTTTGTTCTCTAAGCACATATCATTATGATAAAAATAAAACAAAGATTTGAAGCTAAACAAAGAGGACAGGAATAATGATAACTTGAAATCCCTGTCTTTCACACATTTATTGGCTCAGGATATTTACAATGGTCACTCCGAGTCTGTGGGGATTGGACACCAACCAGTGTGTCTGAGAAACCCCACTCCTCTCCTCACCCACAAAGGGCCAGCTCATAATTTGTGGGGCCCAGTTCAGATGAAAATGCAGAGCCTAGTTCAAAAAACAGGAAAAAGCTTTGGGGCAGCCTCTCTCTCAATCAGTATTGTGTTCTTTCTCTACTATTTAATGCCGTACTTCCTCAGGTGTGAGGATGCTCACAGTGTGCGTACAGACCTGCACAGGCACATGGGACCCTGCCCTGTGGTTAGCATGTGGGGTGTGTTATGTTCACAATCCTGACTCGCCTGTGCCCATGCCCAGGCACCCGCCAGGGGTGGAGGTGACATGGCTACCAGGTTGGGGCAGGGAAGCAGGTGATTAAGAACGTTTCCTGGAGATGTGGGGAGGTGGTGGCACTGCAGGACTCCAAAGCCCTGGAACATCCTCCATTGTCTCATCTTACTTCACTTACAAAAGCCAAAATCAAAGATAATATACTAAGAATTTCAAGATGGCAGCACCAGAGCAGGAAGCCTGTAGTGCAGGCCCTTTTAGCATGATCCCTGTGCAACTGCAATGGCCCCTCCGCACCCCCCATGACCCCAGGGCAGAAGGTCTATGGGTGATGCGGCACATCTTGCTCCTGGAGAAGAAGCGATGCCTCTCTCCTCAGTCCCGAGGCAAGAGGGCTGACAGTGCCTTTCTCCTTCTCCATTGTGACTGTTTCCTCACTTGGCTTTCACTTTAATCACTTTCTTTTATATAAAAATGATGAGGGAAAGGAAAGTGGATAAGCAATTCTGGTCAGGTATAATTCATAGCACTGAAATTACGACTCTCATGCAAATATGATATGAATGCATGTCAAGGTTTTATTTAACTCTGTAATTAATGAGGGAATCAGTAAGATGTCAAAACTAATTTAAAGAATATTTGAGAAGCAATATTAAGATAAGATTGCTTGAATAGATATGAAATTTGTTAATGTCCAACAGGGCAATAAACTGTAACATTTAGGGTACTTTTTCATTGGAAAGAAATTGTTCTCATCTCCATCTGATAGAAATCTACAAGTTAACCTCTGCCTCTGCAAAGTTGTAAAGTAGGCCAGACAATAGAAACTCGAGTCCGGCACTGGAAAACTGCCCTCCAAACATCCAAGATAATCTCTTCTGCCTGTTGCAGGCTGAGGATGGTTTATCTGTCACTGTGGTGTGCCCCATTGTGGCATTCTCTGGATTTTTACTTCATCTGACTAAGATATTAAAAGACTTTCTCAGCCACTCTCCGTATGCACAGAAACAGATGTTTAATATACACAATGGTAGAGTATGAAATAAAAAAAATTCTCAATATGTTTAAATCAGCACGCATTTAGATTTCCCTTAATACTTAGATTAGACGATATACTTCTACACTACAAACAATAGCACTGGAAAGACCTTTAGATTCTTAGATATTTAGAATTAGAAAGGTCTGGGTGATCTTCAGTCAAAAGAGAAAAGAAACTCAGGAAGGACATGTGCCATGCGACACAGAAGAGCAGATATGAGGCTTGAACTACGTGTCTACCATTGTTCTGGCTCATGGGGAGTCCCCAGAGGTTCTGAGCCATCCCACCTCATTTAGAGATCAAGTGTCCATTCACGTCTGCAGCCCATACAAGATGTAGGGTGGTTCATCCTCTGTTTGGGGAAAATTGCAAGCATCCAGGACTCCAGAATGTGACAGTGGTTGGTCCACATTCAAGGCCAGATGGCAGTGAGCTCCCTTCACTCTGTCCTAGTCCTGAGGCAAAGGGATCCTTCTTCTCTCCACATCGAGTCCCTGTTCTTTTGACTCCCATCCTCTCTGCCATCCCTTCCCCAGCACAGACCTCTCTCCTTCTTGGCAAATGAAAATGTCACTCTGCAATCATGGTTATAAATATTCGTGGCTCACATTTAGGACTAGACCAGTTTTGAGGCTTTAAACTCTGTTTCTGTGCGGATGGGTAGATTAGGGAAGGAAATAAAAAAGCCCAATATTTAGGCATGATTTTCTGCCACTTCTAGTGAGTTTAAACTGTATTTGTCTTAAGCCCTATTAATCTAGCACTGAAAGGGGAAAACTGCATGTCTTGAAGCCTATGGCACTTTAAGTCAGGAGTAAAGAAATAATTCTTGGTATTGAAGCATACAAAACTCAACATATATTCGCAATTGTTGTTGTACAATATTCTACTTTGAAAGTCTTTTAAAAGTAGAAAAAAATTTCACTCCTTGGACCTTGTTTGTGTCATCTGGTGCAGCATTTCCTTGCATTGCTTCTGAGAAAAAGTGTTCTGTGTGATGTTAATAAGCGTTCCTGGAAAATGTTTTCTGAGATGCAATAAGTTTAGAAATGTCTGTTAAGTAGAGATAAATGAGTTATTTTCTACAAGATTTCTTTAACATGTTGAAATACATTGCGAAACTCCAAGAGGGGAATAGGGCATGCGACATTTTATGAATTTGTCTCAGAAAAACTTGCCCTCTCCCACCTTTTTTCCTGAAGAATGCTTATTAGTATATCTTGAAAAATAGTTTTGGAAATTCCTGTCTACTTTAATCCTCTCTTTACACAGACAAAGAAAGCAAAGTCCAGAAGGGTGAATGGCATACTTAAGAGTCAGGACAAGATGCAGACCTCTTGCCTGTTAGACGGGTCCACAACGACGAAGCCACAGTTTTTATATGTAGCCTAATCTGTACGTGTAATTCCCAAGGCAGAGAACCGCTGAATGTAGTTACCAAGTCAGTTAGTTTGGACAACTAACTTTTTGTGTGATGGAGCAAATAGTTGATGTACATCGCAGAGCTCAGGCCAGAGAGCACTGACTTAAAGTCCAGAAGATCATGATTTATCCTGGCTCTACTATCAGTGTTGACTTGAAGAAATCTCTTAACTCATGTGTACCCCATTTTCCTATTTGTGAAATGGAAATCTGAATCCATGTTCCAAAGATATTTGGATCTGATAAAAATCAGATCAGAACAATGCCACTATATCATTGTCCAAAACACAGACAGCACTTTGTGAGGTCAGTAGTGATCAGCAGTGTTAATATCTGGATAGTACTTGTTTGAAGCCACTATTGCCTTTTCTTTCTTTCTTTTTTTTGAGGAAGATTAGCCCTGAGCTAACTACTGCCAATCCTGCTCTTTTTGCTGAGGAAGACTGGCCCTGAGCTAACATCCCTGCCCATCTTCCTCCACTTTATATGTGGGACGCCTGCTGCAGCATGGCTTGACAAGCGGTGCCATGTCTGCACCCAGGATTCGAACTGGCGAACCCCGGGCCGCGGAGAAGCAGAACGTGCAAACTTAACCACTGCACCACTGGGCCGGCCCCCGCTATTGCATTTTCATGTCTATAAACAATAACTAAACTTATTTTCTGGTGTTTTTACACCTTGTCTTTATATTCTCAAGTCTTTAGAAAATTGTAACTTTTGGCTCCAAATCACTTAAGTTTTAGGTAGACAGGTGGGAACAATTTTTACTTCATTTTCCTGGAATAAAGGTTAAGCAATTTTCCTAAGGTACATAATACGCCAGCAAATGGGCCAGAAATAAATGTAAAGCTGGGGAACTTTGTCTGCTGCTGAACCAAAAAGATTGGTTTGTTTTCTTCCTACATTAATTATTTAAACTCCTCATTTTAAGCATTTTACAAACCTAAGCCAAGGGAATCTGGATATCTCACATTTTATTCCAACTTTAACTTTGCTCTGTTTTCATTTTGTTTTTCAAGCTTTTCACACAATTTTAAGAGTGATATTTCTAATTATATATAAAAATCATAGTGATCAACCCAATTTACTGAATCTTTGTGTGTGTGTGTGTGTGTGTGTGTACAAATGCAAGGTGTAAATGGTAAGCCACGTAGATTTAAAACAAGAATAAATGTTCCTAGTTACAAAACAAACTGGTTTTAACACATAGTTGCCTGATAAGAAACCCAATAATAGATAGTTTTTGAAGGAATGCAAAAAAGTCAAGGAAAACATTAGCAGCTCATATTTTGCTTGCTTGTTCTTTGAAGCAGAGAAAAAAAATAACCTGTTCTCATTCTATAAGAAAAGGACAGGAAAGATAGTTTTCAGAAGGGATTTAAGCCAGAGAGGTCTCTTATGCCCAGAAAGATCAATCAGGGTAAATGAGTTCTCCATGTATTATTACCTAAGGGTAGAGAAAATTGAAGATGAGATTTTTTCCCCCTACTTGTTTGACCTTGCTGCATAAATATGATGTAAAAAATATGTGTGGAATTTGATAGTGGTCTTTTCCATTAGTCAAACCTTGAAATATTTAACTCTTTGAGACTTTTCAAATTTGGTGTAAAGGACACAATTTCTTGCATGTTTAATCTTATTTGGTCTCATTTAAATATAATTGTATTTGCAAGCATGACTTCCCTGAAACTCTGATTTGCAGAGGCCTAAATGTTTCCTGCCCTGTAAAAACAAATGCCCCACCCTTGTTGCTGCACTCAAAGTTGGAGTAATAAAAGGGGTTAGAAAATCAATTTAAACTGCATTTGTCCTTTACCAGGGACCCTGTGACACTTACATTGATAAGAGTTATGCTTTCCAAATATGTGATCCACTTTTATAAGCAGCTAAAAACCCTGCAGCTTCAGTCACACTCTCCAAGCAAGAATAAATGACCCCACATCAATCCGTTTTCACAATACCCGGCACTTGTAGAATGGGGGAAAGAAATGAGATCAAAAAGATAAACAACAGGCTATGAAACTGAGGCTGTTTTAACCTAAGACTACATTTTATATGTATAAATGAAAAAATACATTTTATTCTGCATTCCTTATTTACAAACGCAAGATTATCATAAGAAAAAGAGTATGTAGAAAAAGAGTCCATGTCTTACTCGTCTTTGTAAATCCCATGCTCATCCCACTGCTTAACACAAAGGGGCGTTCTGCAAACACTTGTAGCGTGAAAGAAGGGATGGATGGATGACCTTAAAGAAACACAGATCCCATTCTAATCAACAGACTTGGATTAAAACAATTCCTAAACATGGATATAGCAGAAAAAAAATTACCAAAACATTTTGTTGCATTGCATTAGATTTTGTCTAAGGAATAAGGAGCTAAAACATGCCTGTTTCTTCTTTTTTCCTAATAGTAACATTGGCATTTTTGCTTTTCATATCATGGGAGACATAAATGGGTCTATTTTTCTAAGTACTCTTTTGTTTAGGATTACCTACAGCTTGTTAAACACCAGGGAATTCAGAGGAGAAGTGCTGAGCAGCTGGAACTCCCACCCCTTGGTAAGGTGGAAGGTGCCTGGTGTTTAGAAAAAGTTCAAAACTTAGAAATAAAGCTAAAGGATTAGTTCATGGTCTCTTGATATTGTACTGGAGCACTAACAGGCCTGTTCAAGGATTGCGTAATTCTCTGGAAGAATGCACTTTTATCTGGCTCACCATTTACTATTGATTGGGCCCAGACTCCGTGAAGTTACGTGCTAACTTGTAGATTTTTGTCTGATGGAGATGCAAATGAGAACAGGCTGGTAGAAAAGAAAACCACAAAAATTGTATTTTATTCCCTTGCAGGATACTCAGCAGTTGTGTCTCCAACCTAGCAATCTTATTTCAGCATTCATTCAGAGCCTATATATGCTCAGTCTCTTGAATTCTCTTTCAACCAGCTTTACCGTCATGCTGGCTCCTTCATTAATAAGATAAATAAATCTTTGTCATGTGTTCACACATTTGTATGAAAGTCAGGTTTATATCTTTTTGAAGATTAACCTTTGATGCTGGGCTTCAGTTATATTGCTGGGACTCTGCCTACGACAATTTCTTGTTGGCCAGAGGTGAGTCTAGATTTTGTGGGGCCCAAAACTTAAATAATTTTTGGTCTATAATCCTTTATAACAAAAAGGATACAAAAGTACATGTGTGAAATTATGTATAAAAGTGAATATTTATTTAGAATGAGAAAAGAAATCACAATGAATTACAAGGACACTTGGAGATTCAGGTCTCTTTGCTTGAAATCTCTTGAGCTCTTCACAGGAAATGCTTACATGGAAATGCTTCCTAACTGCAACCTGGCTTCCCCTCTGAAGGAGAGCTCCAACAACCCACTGCAATTCCTAGCAAGACCCAGGTCTCAGAGAGACATGCGCAAGGTGGGGGCCTCTTAAGCTTCACTAGCTTCAGGGTAAACCAGCTCTGCTACTGGGTGAGGGCACACTAGCAGGCAAGGAGTTGTGCAGTATAAAGCTGGGGGAGGGCAATGGGAGAACATTTTCCCCCTCAAGGAACTGGGCCGTGAAATGGCCCCCGGTGCAGGGCTGGGTGAAGACTCCCACATGCGTGCATCAAGAGATCCAGCACGGAGCCTCCGTTACAGGGAGAACATACGGAACCAAAATGGCAACCATTAAGAAGAAAACCTTTGAATCTTTTTGATCAAATCATTTCTGCCCCAAGATAGCCCCAAATCTGGAGAAACTAGAAGCAGAAGAGGGACAGAGAGGCATCAGGAGGAACATGTCACATTCCTTCCCCACTGAAGCTCTGGGACTGCAGGTCTATGTAGCCAGGCAGTGGACTGCTGACCGCTAAACTGGATATGAGACAGAAGTTTTAAACTGGAGTGGGTTGAACCAGATGCTTTTAATATGTGAACATGAATAGAAGGTTCTGGAACCTGCATGACATTCCATTAAGGGAAAGTATAGAGAGATCCTACAGAGCGTGTTTGACATCAGTGACAGAAGAGAAAATAAAACTTTTTAGATTTGCATCTCATAAAGTTTAAATTGCTTTTAATGAATTGAATACATAGAATAATGCCTTAAATGCTCAATTAATTAACACAATGAGAGAAATGGGGAAAACCACATATATCCTCTAAGTTTTTACCTGAAACCTAGTTGAATATTTTCCCTTTTCCCCTTGTTTCTAACAACAGAGGCTGCCTACAATAGAGATGTTTGGATGCTCAGTGGCAAACTTTTACAGCTGAGAATAATCTAACCAAATGCAAATTAGTCCTCTAGTACAAGAGACCCTTAAATCCCAAATACAATGTCAAAGATGTTGACTGCCGACAGAAAGCGTAGCAACTAGGAAGAAAGGGTTGAATATTTGATCTGAAATAGGCTCTTTTTTCCCTTGGTATTTAGAAGACTGGGCTAGACTGCTGAGCTAGATTGGGGGTAATCTGACCTGGATACAGAGTAACAACTAAAAGATCTCAGCAGGTGATGCTAGCTACACGCCACCGTGAAATGACAACGAAGACAAGCAGACATTTAGTGGGGGTTGCCACTCGTTACAGAACAGATGGAAAAGCTAAGATGCAATAGCCTAATTCTTTGTGCTCTGTAATAGTTGTTACTATGGCAATTTCAAATTCAATTTATGGCTCCTACCTCATTTTGAAGTGCTAAATGATTCGAAAACTAAATACCTCAGAAATCATGAAAAACGACTTCATTTTATCAGACAATGTCAAAAAAGATGTCCATGAAATTGAGATAATGGGGAAAAATAGATTGAAAGAAAAGAGTAAAAGCAATCAAATTTTATTTCTATTCACACTGGACACAGAGAAAAAGAAAGTTCTCTAATGTTAAGAAGTACATACTTTCTTTTGAGATTGCTCATTACAGTTAATTTAATGTGTCAGCTTGACTGGGCCACAGGATGCCCAGATAACTGGTTAAACATGATTTCGGGGTGTATCTGTGAGGGTGTTTCCAGAAGAAATTAGTGTTTGAATTAGTAGACCGAGTCGAGTAGATGGCCTTTCCCAGTGTGGATGGGCATCATCCAATCCCTTGAGGGTCTGAATAGAACAAAACATGGGGGAAGGTTGAATTCGCTCTCTGCCTGACTGCTGAGCCATGACATCCATCTCCTCTTGCCATCACTGCTCCTGGTACTTAGGCCCCCAGACTTGTACTGGAACCTACACCACTGGGTTTCCGGGGTCTCCAGCTTGTAAGTGGCAGATGATGAGACTGTTCAGCGTCCATAATTGTGTGAGCCAATACCTTGTAATGTCTTTCTATTATGTATATATAACATTGCTTAACATGAAAAATTAAGTTGAGTTGGACTTTCTTGATTGAATGATGATTGAATAAAACTATTTTATCCATCTGTTGCCCTAGTCCAGTGGTCTGCAACCTATAACCCTTGGGCCAAATCCTGCCAGCCACCTATTTTTGTAAATAAAGTTTTATTGGAACACAGCCACATACATTCATTTACATATCTTTAATGGTTGCTTTGGTGTTACAATAGCAGAGTTGAGTAGTTGCAATACAAAGTCTAAGATATTTGCTGTGTGGCCCTTCACAGAAACGTATGCTGACCCCTGCCCTAGCACGTGGAGAATAGTACTGCTTAGTGCTGAATCAAAGCTGTGAGAACAATTAGAGGCACAGAAAGCACATTCACGCACATATGGGAATTATTGACTTTCAGTGCAAGATAAAACACATTCACACACACTTAGCTCTTGGTAAAATTAAGGCTGTCTAAAATTCATGTCTCACTAATTACTTACTATAGTGTCAGTGATATACGTTTTTAGTGCAGATGTTGTGTAGGGTATATTCCCAAACCTGATGCTGCTTTTTAATTATTGTTTAACCTATTTTAAAACATCTGGCACAGACAGGAGAAAGTGATTTAAATATTATCTGTTTGATTTGCTAACCTTCCTATGCCTTTTTGGAAACAGCTTGTTGAAAGTCCACAGAGATTTGGATTCTCAGAATAACCCTTCTGTATCACTTTTCTAAACTGAATTTCACTACACGCAATTTGGATTTCTCTGAAATGAGCAACCACAGGGGTTTGAAAATTCTAGCACAGATTTATAACAAAATGAGAAAAGGTTGGCTACTGGCCAGAAACATGTGATGGTACTCAGAGCAGAACGACATTTGCTCAGCAAAGCTGCTGAAGTGTTACTCCCCTTAATACTTTTCAGCAGGAAAACTGTCTTCCTGTAAGCAGATTACCTTCACAGGCGACATAGGGAAAGCACTTCATAACAGGGAATAATATCAACCAGGCTACTACAATTAGTGATGATTTTGTTCATACATAGCTATGTAACTGTACCTTATTTTGTGAACCCTAAAGTCTAGCTCTCTGGTGCTGAACCTCTGTTCACTCACCATCCTCGTCTTGTTTAGAGCACACTTCTTTAAGGGTTATCTCTTAGACCACTACTAGTCTTCGCATGTTGGGGAAAGTGGGCATGCATTCCCAGGAGACAAGGATTATAATGCTCAAGTGTGTGTGCATACGTGTGTGTGTGCAGACTGAAAAATTTCTCCTTTCTTAAGGTTCTTATACACCTCATTAGGAGGCATTCCCCAACCTTCAGATGAGAGTCTCTGGACTAGAACAATTAAACTCTGACAAGAAATTACTATTTGCATTTTCAAGTAAAAATACAATGCACACATCCTGTAGTATTAAAACATTAGTGTCTTTATATCTTGAGACAGAAAAGCAGAAAGGTAAAAGAGCTTTCTTTTTGTCTTTCTAATAATGGCTCTTTTATTCTGAACACAGATGGTCTATTATTTTGAAAATAAAATAATGAAACTTGTATACCTAAAAAGAAATCCATCAGGTCACTTTGTCCATTCCTTTTGGATCCAGAAAGGCTGAATATTAATGTATCTTATTTAAATTGCTCACCTATTTTGAAAGTTATCTTGAATCCAATCTCCCCTTTGGGGAAAATTGGAGAAAAGAGAAGGGGAGTTTAGAAGTATGTCTGGCTCGGCTCAGGATTGAGATCAAGTCAGATGGCATGAACAGACCCAAAGAATGAGAAGGGTTGGAAGAGACTTTGGAAGATCTTGGAGAGATCCATTTTATGATGTGGCAGCATAGAGATGAAAGGAACCTTTGACTTTGGTCAACAACATAGAAGGGAAGTGAGTTGCCAAAGGCATTAAGCCAGTTCAAATCCAATTGTTAAAGTTAGGATGGGGCTCAGTAGCACAGTTTCTCTAAGTTCCTTGGCTGGGAAACTTTAGACCACTTGGTGTAGTCCAGTGTGAGTATGTGTCTGCTGGAGGCTGGGTATTGGTCACGGTGGCGGTGCTTTCTGACCTACTTCATTGATCTGTGTTGTTCCTGATGGACTGAAGCTGCTCATGGCCCCCTCGGGAGTCCTCCTTCAGTACATATCTGGTTCTCCTTTTGGGTTTCTCCATAGACTGCTGGAGTGCTCTATGTATGGTTGGGTATTGGTCTTGTACACAAAACAGGGAAGAGTGACAGACAGCATTCTTATTCTGACGATCTTCCCTGTGGCTCTATAGCCCTCTGTGTTCTTGTATTAAACTTTTGACCTCCTGGGAGCTCTACTATGATTCTTCTGAGACACCTATTGTTGTTGTTGTTGTACCAACACTGACCAACTGCAACGTATTATGGTTTTAGCGTGCACAGGGAGATGCTGGAATGGAAGTCATAGTTGACATGGACCAGCATGTCCTGGGTACAATGCAAGGGGTAGTTTATGGGAGTTAAGCATTGGAGATAAAGATAGAAATCATATCGTTCATAGGATGTGAGGAAGTGTTTCATCTGTTGGGTACACAGCTGGCAAGTCTCCATTTGGATAGCAATAAAAAGGCACATACAGATCTGGAAGACCTTAGCCAGTGCATGCCAAAATCAGTTGAATTTTGAGTGGATTTCTCTAGGGTAGAGGTTGAGAAGCTGAAAGATTGAGAAATGGACATGGAAGGTCAGAATAATGTACATGATAGAAGACAGATATGTTTTTGTGGGAAAATTCACCCTAAGGCCAGATGAGCTGATAAAGCTTCCACACTAGAGAGCAGCCTCCCCGTGTGCAGGCTGGGGTCTTGAATATACATCTTTGTTTCACATACGCCTTGGTTCTTAGTTGGCCCCAGGTAATCTTTGTTGAAATAAATCTAAGAGAATGAACATACAAAGTATAAATCAACCTAGGACTGCTTACGTCTATCCTACTAGGATGACTATCTTTACTTTTATTTTCAAACACATATTAAATAACTAAGATTGGAAATAGCGTGAGGTTCTTTAATTTATGCAAACAGGAGGTTATCTTATTTAACATGTACTTGGCATATAACATCTCAGATAATCAATGTTCTAAATTAGAACTAACTCTCACTGCTTCTTCAAGTTGACAATGTTAGACGCTTTTGCAGAAAATTAGAGTGTGTTTGTTTTCTGTAGATGCATAACAAAATTAGCAGTTTAAAACGGCACACATTTATTGTCTCACATTATTATCTTGTGACATAGTATCATTTCCGGGAGTCAAGAGTCCGGGCGCGGCTTACCTGGTCCTCTGCAGAAGACTCTCACAAGTTTCAGTCAAGGTGTTGATCAGGTGGGGGTCTCATCTCAAGGTTCCGCTGGGGAGGGACCTGCTCCTAAGCTCATGTGGTTGTTGGGAAAATCCAGTTTCTTGCTGTCATAGAACTGAGGGCCTCAATATTTGCTGTGAGCCAGACCCCCCTCAGCTCCTGGCTGGTTGTCAGCTGGAGGCCACTCAGTGCCTTGTCAGATGGACCTTCCCCAAATTGTTACATGCTTTATCAAAGCCAGCGAGAGAGTCTCTTTCCAAGATGCAGCTCACGGTCCTGTGTAATCTAATCATGGAAATGAAACCCCATCACCATATTCTATGGGTTACTCGTTGACTAAAAGAAAGTCACAAGTCGCCCCTACACTGAAGGAGAGGAGGTCATGCAAAGGCTTGAACAGCAGGACAGGGGATGGAGGGGACTGTGATAGAGTCTGGTCACCACATAGAGGAAGGGGGAAAGCAATTCTCGTCGCTGCTATAATTCCATCAGTGGCAAAGCTTCATTGACAATATTTGTTTAGGTTAAATGACCAAATATTTCAGACATTAGAAAGTCAGTAGGAGAAGACTTTTTTTCTATTTCTATTTCACTTAATTAGGCAAAAATGCAAGTTTTCCTGCAGGGTTCTGAAGGTTGTCTTGCTGGATAATTTTTCCATTATTATGTTTCAAGAATAATTGCTATTCATGAGTTCAGTATAAAACAGAATACTTCTTAAGTAAAGCCTTTGTTTCCTTCAGAAAAGTGACCATGGCCGAGGAAGCTGTCCTCACTCTTAGCCTCAAAATGCACTGTCTTTCCAAGTCCCTTACAACTTTACCTGTTGTGCTTTCCCTGTATGAAAGACGTCTATATTGTTGCTGTTATTTCACGAATGCTTAAATCAGACTCAGACATAGTTAATCAGAAGCAAAAGTTTTAGACACCCTAAGAGCCGATCTCTTCCTTTTCTACTAATCCGTAGTTTTCTTCAAATTTATTACAGTCAGTCTGTGTTTGTCTAGTACATATATTACCTTGACTTTTTCCTACCTGTCCATTCCTCTGTTCCCTATCTTTGCCGTTTGAGTCTCTCTCTTTTTTTTCATTTCCTACCCCAGTGACTACTGTCAGAGCCCATCTCTGCTCACCATTTCTTATTCCACTGTTTTGATAGAATTTTTCTCTTCCCCACACTGTGCATGGCAGTGTTTACTTTTATGGAATCATTAACTACTTGATAGCTTGCCCCTTAGAGACACTGAGGTGAATTAATTAAGACATTTCCTGTGAGATTTGGTCAATTTTTCCTTGACTTGAATTATTATAATCTGTGCATGTTTCAGCCTCCACTCTGTCATTATTTGTAGCCCTGAAATAAAGATTTCTCAGAGGACTGAAGAAATTTGGGAATATGTTCTACACTGTCCAAATGAGACTCCCTCAGGGTCGATTCGCTTAAAACATTTTAGTGGAGCAGAAAGTAATTTTAATTAAGATCTTCTTAAGCTTATAAGCATGATGAATCTTTACTCCAAGGAGGAAAAACCTATATAGGACTGCAAATAAAAAGAAGAAATAGATACAGGCATTTTTTCCTCCATCGCTAATCTTAGAAATCAAAGCAGATATTTTTTTTTTGAAGATGAGAACAAACACAATAAAAATTAATACATCAAAACCATTATCAACAAATAATAATCTCTCATTCATATTTACAAAAAGCAGAACACCTTGATGAAACTACACTTGGATCCATTTGAAATTGCCCCAATCAGGTCCAGTTATCTAGTTATTTTCAGAGGTCAAGAATCTCTTGGCACTGGAGGCACAATATATAAATTTCTTTGAGCAAACAAGCACCCACCACATGTGTGCATCACCTAAGTGGTGCATACAAAAACTGAGAAGTTCCAGACCTTTCTTTCCATCACCCAGATAACAACACTGCTGGCTTGGTTGCTTTTAGAATCTGGAGTCATGCAATATAGGTTGGAGATCAGGAAGCTAGTACTGACCTGATGCAGGTGCCGTTGTTGTGACATAGATGATGAGCACACCAAGGGACATGGCAGTTCTCAATGTTCCTTCCACGTAGTGCTTCATCAATGATGAAGAATTCTTTGTCGTTCACTTGAAGCTCTCGAATGCAGCCCCTGAACCCATAGATGGGGCCTGCCTTCTTATGTATCTTAACATTTGTAGGGACGTGGCCAAGAAACATTGATTCGAAATATGCCTGTAGGAAAAATAACAACAAAAATCTTCTTATAAAGTATTGTCAGATTATAGGAGAAAGACCTAGGATGTTTTGTTCTGGAATTGCAAGTTTTAATGTGTTCTTCTGTGTAAAACTGTTTGCAATTATTGGCTAGTTTGGTCATCTCTACTAAGCTGTAAGATAAGTTACTTTAGAAAAGGGCCCATATTTTACATTTCTTTTTTTATCTCTCACAATATCTAATAAAATTTAGTAGAAAAAATGGGCATTCAATAACATTTACTGATTGATTACTTTAAAATGTACTTTGGAACTCAAGTGTTTGGCATTTAATGTGAACATTACCAAATAATAACTGATGAAGAAAATGAAACCTTGTTAATTAATTATTGCTGGAGATTGAATCGTGCCTCCCACAGTGCATATGTTGAAGTTCTAACTCCCGGCACTTCAGAATGTGATCTTATTTGGAAAGAGAGCTTATACCACTGATCAGAGCATGATAGAATCACTTGCATGATAGAAACTCCTGCTTGATCTTTCCTTTCCCGCCCTCAGCAACATATATGCACTGAATCTTCATCATTTAGATGTACATACAATGCAGCTGCCCTCGAGAGGAATTTCTGAGCTATAATTGGAGTCTGGATGAACTGGTAATGAGCCTGATCTTCAGGGCTGGTGGGCATATGACAGGTGGATGGAGTAGCTTTTGTGCAGTTTACCTCTCTGATGTCCTTATCCCCAAAACGCACTCACACAGTCCAAGCTGATATCGAAAAGTGTTTAAATTGGTATTACCGATACATTAAAATGGAAAACCATCATTGTAAGAATTCAAAAACTAGAGCCAAATAATTAAGTTAGGACTCTGCAGGGAGGAGAGGATGGGAGATGGCCAGTAATATCACTTATTTATTGATATTTGTACTAATATGTTCTGGTTTAATGCAAATGTGCTCTTAGAGAAGAGAAGCCTGTGCAATTCTGGGAACATCAAAGCATCTCCATGACCCATAATAGATCAAACTAATGCTATTATTTGAACTCTTGCTCTTTTTAGCGACTCAGGCTCTGCTGCTAAGGGCATTCCTTTTTTTCCTTTTTATTCTGAGTACTTCATATAGGACTCAGATATAGCGTCACCAGAGGAGGACTATCTTTGGGTATAGTGGGGTGGAAGCTTCAGGGTGTGTTGCTAGAGCCCTCATGCCGCATAGGAGTCTGTCTGCTTTCACATCCTTTCTCCTATGCTAAGTCCATTCATATTAATTACTCTAACAAGCTATTGGCAGAGCTCTTTTCTCACCTAAGATTAGTGACTCCCTGCTAATGCAATCTGGGATCTATTGTGAACCTGCAGACTCTGCGAATCCAAGGTGATGACCTTCTTCTTGCTGAGGATCTCTGACATCTTGGGTATTGATCACACACCTGGCACAGCAAACCTCTCACTGCTTTGACAAGTGAGCTGTTTTAGCACCAAACTGATAGAGGATGCAGGAATATCCTCCTCTTCTGTCAGCAGTGGGCAGATCTGAGGAGAAATCTAGAGAGCTTTCTATGATTTATTAGACAATTAAAAAACACCCAAACAATGGAAGTAGATGGCTCTTGTATTTCTTCTGGTCTGCAGCCCATGCTTAGTTGGAGCCCTGAAATGCCTAAAAAAAGTGGCTGCCATTGACTGCACATAGATAACCATTAAAATGGTTGACTTCCTCTCTCCCCGGATTCTCAATTATCCAAGAGCTGCCTTTTGTGTGTATAATCATTCCCAAGGAGACAGGTCTTTAAAATAAGTCTTTTCTAATAACTTCTTGTGAATCAGACTATGGAGAATAGAGTCTGACATCAAGATATGATCTTACAAGATAAAACCACAGAGAACAGACATGGACAATCAAGGAGGAATCATCAACATAATGAAAAATATGAATGATGACTGAGAGAAAAGGACTCCACATCTGACAGGAGCGAAATGAACATTCTTTCGCCTCTCAGAGTTTCTCTGATAGTGCTTTTTATCATATGTGGGAATAAAATAAGAAGACAGGCAAAAGGGAACAAACTTCTGAAAACAGGGGGAGGGGTAGATAAGAAGTGGCTTTATCTCCTTTGTTCTGTTTTAATTTAAGTTTATTTAGTGGAGTACTACATACATTTCTGTAAATATATCTTGATTCAATGTTTAGTTTTGTTTTACATCATCAAGTCTGTCTGAAGTTAAATAACTTTTGTGTTAATGAAATATAGGAAGGTAACTGCAGATGTACTCTTTGGTTAAGACTAACCACCAGAGGGTACTTTTCTTTATCCAAGAATACAGTGACATGTAATTGAAATGAACTGGATTTTATTTAAGTATTGGTGCCAAACTTTTGTTTTTAATATTATTTGAATTGTATGTAGAAAAATTCAAAACGGGAGACATTGAGTCTTGTAATAAAGATAGATAAGAGATGCTGAGTAAGGTGTTTGGGAAGAAGGATTTATTTAAATAACTTTCCATGTGTGATTTATGTGTTAAATTCCTTAAAACTGGTTAGAGGTATTAAATTAAGTGGAATCAAAAGGCAGAAGCATATTTATTTAAACCCTCGCTCCCTTTGCAGTTAGTAGATCTCTCTTTCTCTCTCTCTCTGCCATATAAGATGATAATCTCAGCATGCAGTCTCTGCTGTGTCAATTTATATCCCTTTTCAGGGCAGAGCCTCCACCCCTGGTCATCATGGGATTCTCTCAGAGTGTATAGCAGCATCTTGCAAACAAGAGGTTTAATACAAGTTTGTTACACGTGACCTGATTCATGAAACTCAATCCTGCTTTTCTTAGTCTCTTACCTGTCTTTTAGGCCTTTTCTCCTACTTTGTGCTGCCTTAGAACCTTGTTTTTTTGCCAGATTAAGCATATGGTAGGTCATCCCTGGATCCCATCCAAGAAGGAACATTAATATGGCTTTAATTCTAATCTCTGTTTTACATATATATTTTTATATCTATGTATATAGCATAAAGTACAGGGCAGTGCTTATATGGAAGTTCTTGAGTTACTTATGAGATTAATATCAAGTAGCTTACACAAAAAAGTTTTTTTTAAAATTTGATAAATATCCTCATTCATTCCATACTTCACAGTTAAATCTTTGATTCTTAGGGCTTTCTAGGCCAGGGAATGTTCTCAAAACAATATCTTTTCACCTTGTCAAAGGAAGAGCTGAACTTTAGTGAAGCAATCAATAAATTGAGTTGCTACCCTGCGAGCATATGGATATAGAGAAGTGGAAATATAAAAGAAGGATGTGGGGTTATTCTTGACTATAACAAAATTAAATGTAATTAATTAATTAATGTAATGTAATTAAATGTAATCTGGAGAAACAAATTATAAAGAAATGAAATAGCTAGAAAATAACAGTATATAGGTCAGCAAGATGGTGGAATAGAAAGCTCCAGATCCTTCTTCCCTCATGGAGGAGTGTGATTGAACAAGAATATACAGACCATGTCCCTTTTGTGAGAAATGCACAGATTCAGTTCAGAGGCCATTGCACCTCCGGTGAGTGTGAAACCAGCTGTATTGGGGCCAGTAGGAGAATTTGTGGCAGTCAGGCACCACAGCCCTGCCCCAGGCTCAGTGAGGCACAACTGGGAGAAAGCTGCCAGGAAAAGGTGCCACTGAGAACAAAGGTGAAGGTTTGGACTAGCACACCATCACTCGCCATAGTCCCTCCCTGCAGTTCAGTGGGAAAGAGCAGCAAAAACTCCCAACTCCTGACTTCTCCCTGAGGATGGAAAGAGTTGGGTGTGCATCCAAAATTATGACTTTTCAGGGGGTGGCCTGAAGAATGGATTTCTGTCTCCCCATCTTTAAACACTGGTGGGACATGGCATATTCTAGATGCCTGAGTGTCACCGAGAACAAAAGAAAACTTTGTGGCATCCTGCTGCTCCAGAGGACCCATGATGCAGCAGACAGAGGTTTATACAGCTTGGTGGCCTCTTCTTGGGGCCGGGGTGCAGAGGGGGGTAGAGAAAAATTGAGCATGCTTCCAACATTCGGGCTTTTCAGGGGGCTTTCTGTGTGACTTGCTTCTATTTTGCCTGACTTGGAGCTCTGATGTGACCTGGCATAGCCTAGAATCTTGGGGGCTGCTAAGGACAAGAGAATTGGGCATCTTGTGGCAGCTCCAGAGAACCTTTAATACTGGAGACAGATACCAGAGGAAGCAAAGGATTACAAGCACCTGAAAAAGGAGACTGGCAAGTTCCTATAATAGGGAATTTATAGCCACAAGTCCAGAGGAAACACAGCCATAGAAAAGGTTTGAGAGGCTCCCAGACTCTGTAGATGGGTTGATTGGTGTAGGTCCTTTCCTTTACAAAGCCAGTCCACAAAGACTGGAAGAGATGACAGGGTTTTTCAAACGTACGAATCCTGTCACAAAGTTACAAGGCATTAGGAAGAAAAAGAAAAACATAGCCCAATCAAAGGAACAAAATAAATCTCTGGAAACCAATCCTAAAGAAATGGAGAAATATGAATTACCTGACTTAGAACTCAAAATAACTGTCATAAAGCTGCTTAATGAGCTCAGGAAAATGAAGCATGAAGAAAATGAGAATATTAATAAAAGAGAGAAAACATAATAAAGAATCAAGCTGAAATTTTGGAGCTGATGATACAAAACTGATTTGAAAAAAATCACTAGAGGGGCTCAACAGAAGACTTGATCAAGTAGAAGAAAAAATCAGTGAACTCAATGATAGGTCATTTGAAATTATCCAGTTAGAGGAACAAAAAGAGAAAAGATTGAAAGAGTAAAGACAGCCTAAGGGATTAATGAGAAACCATCAAATGGACCAATACATGCATTATAGGAGTTCCAGAAGGAGAATAGAGAGAGACACGGGCAGAATGCTTATTCGATAATTTAATGGCCCCAAACTTCCCAAATATGAGGTAGAAAATGAACATCCAGATTTAAGAAGCCCAAAAAAACTACAATAAGAATGAACTCAAAGAAGTCTACACTAAGACACATTACAATCAAATTGTTAAAAATTTAACAGAGAATTTTGAAAGCAGCAAGAAAAAAGTGGCTTCTCGTATACAAGGGCACCCCCATAAGGCTATCAGTGGATTTCTTACCAGAAGCTTTGCAGGTTTGATATATTCAAAGTGTTGAAAATAAAAAACTGCCAAACAAGAGTACTGTATATGGCAAACCTGTTCTTCAAAAATGAAGGAGAGATAAAAATTTTCCCAAATATACAAAAGCTGAGGAAGCCCATCACTACCAGACCTACCTTACCAGAAATGCTACAGGGAGTCCTTCCTGTTGAAATGAAAGCACACACTATACAACAAGATGAAAGCATATGAATAAATAAAGCTCACTGGTAAAGGTAAATATATAGACAAATACAGAATTCTGTAATACTGTCATGGTGGTGCATAAATCACTTGTAATTCTGGTATAGAAGTTAAAAGACAAAAGTATAGAAAACACAATAACTATAAAAATGTATTAATGTATACACAATATAAAAGGAAGTCATATGTGATATCAGTTATATAAAGTGTGGAGGAGAGAAGTAAAAGTAAAAATCAATGAAACATAGGAAGAGAGCAAGAGAGAAAAAGAGGGACAAAAAAGTTACAAGACAGAAAATAAATAATGAAAAGGAAATAGCAAGTCCTTATCTACCAGTAATCACTTTAATGTAAATTCCCCAATCAAAAGACTATAAAGTGACTGAATGGATTAAAAAAAGATTAAAAAAACCGAAAAAACAAGATCCAACTATATTCTGTCTATAAGAGACTCACTTTTGATTTAAGGACACATGTAAGCTGAAAGTAAAAAGATGGAAAAAGATATCCCATGCAAATGGTAACCAAAAGAGAGCAGGAGTGGCTACACTTATATCAGACAAAATAAACTTAAGTCAACTACTATCACAAGAGACAAAGAATGACATCATATAATGATAATAGGGTCAACTGACCCTGACAATGTAACTGTTATATATATACATATATATATATATATATGCACCCAACATCCGAACACCCAAATATATGAAGCAAACACTGACAGAACTAAAGAGAGAAATAGAGAGTAGTACAATAATAGTATGAGATTTTAATACCCCACTTTCAAAAATAGGGGGCTGGGGTCCTAGTCTGTGAGAAGCTCACCACAGACAGCCTCCACAAGGGGGACTGGACCGAGCTTTGGGTTTAACCCACTTGGGAAGGCAGCGATGAGTCCCTCAGACTTCGGAACACTTGAGCTGGGATGAACACAAGGAGGCAGAGAATTGTAAAAAAGATTGAGAGAGCCTGAGTGCATTCTTTCTTTATCACCCTGAAACTATCCAAATTCTTTTCAATTTAATTAATAAATTCCATCCCCACCTGTCGGTCTCTGTGTGTGCATGTGTGTTACCTGGGGCACTCTGATCAGTATTTCACTTGGTCAACTCAAAGGGCGAGGAGACTGATTTATCACAAAGGCTATAAATACAAGATATATTTATCAGTTTCAATAACAGAAAGACTTTTACTGAGCACTTGTTGAATTCTATTCATTAAAGATGTGAGTCATTAATGTCTGTTAGCAGCACGTTGTACGTTATTCATAAGAAAATACGGAGCTTTCACTATGAAAAAATGGATGACTATAAGGAGTTAATAAAGATAAAATCATATTGAATACTTTACCTAAAACTTTTCACAAAACTATGATTGTTCCATATTATTTCCGCCATTTGAATATTTCATGTCTTGAATCTAAATATTTGGCCATCTGGGGCTCTAGTATGACTTTTTAAAACAGGAAAACCCATTTTATTTCTACTCTAATGATCCACTTGAACAGGGTTGAGTTGGCCACAGCAGCAAATGAAGAGCAGTGGACTGTATTGTAATGGGACAAAGAAGGGTTGGGATCAGAGACCATAGATCAAGTCTCCTTCCTTATTCCTACAGAACTTTGGGCATCTGACGCTTAGCTTCCTCAGGCTTATAAAGGGACAATCATTCTGACTTTGGAGGGTTCCAGTGAGGATCAGATGAGAGAATATCTATGACCATAATTGGGAAAATGTAATGAGTTTATGCAAATGCTAGATGTTCTGTACACTCTCAACAAGAGACTACATAGCAAAAAAGGGGAATAAAATGAAATTTCCAATTCATGAGGGCACTACACACTGCCAGCTTTAATGTGTACCAAAATTAGCACTTTGGAGCTCTAATTATACAGATTAACTCTCCATGGTGATCAAACGAACCAGGAATTCTTTATCTTAAATGTATTGCTATAAAGTCATACTAAGAAGCATGTAACCAACCACATCATTAAAATTAAAAGAATTCAGCAAATTGCCTGGTCTCTGGAGGGACAAACATCCTCTCTTCTTTCAAATTAGCTTCCTTCAATGTTTCTAAGAAAAATTTTCTGGCCAATGTAAATCTGGGAAACTGAGAAGGGACTTTTTAACAGCACAATAGAAACACTACCATATCCTACAAAAATGTAAGTTTTTAGGGCCAGCCCTGGTGGCCTAGTGGTTAAGTTCAGTGTGGCCCAGTTTCAGTTTCCAGGTGTGGACCCTACACTGCTCATCTGTCAGTGGCCATGCTGTGGTGGCGGCTCAGATACAAAAAGAGGAAGATCAGCAGTGGATGTTAGCTCAGGGTGAAACTTGTTCAGGAAAAAAAAATGTACATTTTTAAGCATTGTTTTGTATCTTGCTGATCTTTCCCTGTTCCTGAGCTGTGTTTTTTTTTTTAATCAACCATAATATATTATATGCAAAGTGTGAAAGGAAAATCAGTTTCTTGTTAAATTTAGTAAAACTTTTATAGTGACAGGCAATATTAAATATGTTTAATTATATCTAAAGTATTAGCAATGAATATTCTGGTGTTTTGTTGAGAGTTTTTACAGGAATCTATTCAATAAAGAAATATGATTTGTGCTTAGTAACTTAAAAACAAATACTTATTTGAAATATTGAGGGCAGACTTAGTAATGCTTGGAACTGGGTATTTGCATGCCTACCTGAGAGGCATGAGGGGTCTCTGTGTCTTTCTTCTGAATTGGAGGTTTTCCATCTGCAGTCATTTCAATCATACAAGCAACCCCAGGGCTGCCAACAGGAATTGTGTAGCTAGAAAGAAACCAGAAGAGGCCATTATCGTACGTGTTATTGGCAAGAACAAGGTAACTTCATACATGGATGGTAAACACTTCTTCCACGAGAGAGTTACTTTGTGGATCACAATAATCCTGAAATATGGTCTCAACCAAGTGTGAACATTTTAGGAGAGATAAAAGATATATTTTTTTTCTAACACTGTATTTTATTTCCTTTTCACCTCTTGTCTTTAAATCAGGACTTGAAACGCTTTCAGAAAGTTAAACCCCCACAAAACAAAAAGAGCTTTATGTGTGTAAGTAGGTATTGATAAATCCTAAGTGCTAGCTGTGGTTGACATATGGTCTCACCTAAGTAGGAGATTGTTGGAGAAGTAACATCAATGTTAAATGATGCTAAGCGCCCTAGGTAGAAATTTCCCCTCCTTGGCCTACAGGGGAAATAGAAATGGAATAAGAAATGAAAGGCCGAATACCCTGGAGCAGCGAGATTACACTGTGATACAGTTATCAGAACTCAGCGAGCATGCTGCTAATGTATCGGCTGGTACTGCGTCTCACAGATAAAGAGGAGTATGAGGTTCAGGCAATTTGTAGAATGAATAGCAGAAATGGTCAACACACAATTGAAAATTTATCAGAGTTTATAGAGTGATGCAATCAGATGAAAAGGCCCATATACAAAAGTACTTGGCATACTTTTTAAATAGAATTTTAAAAGACAATTCAAATGACATTACCCTGTTACTTGCTATGCATAACAATAGTAATTTGCATTGTTATAAAGTCTATTCCACAGAGATATTAGAAATACATTTACTAGTCTTAACGTAGCTATCTCTGCATATTGAAAATGTAAATGATTTCAATGCTAATTTTTGCTCATTTGTATTTTCTAAATTTTGGACGAGGGAGACACCTAATCTTTATTTTTAATTTTGACCAACCACCCCAGTTTGCCCAGCACTAAGTTTTCCTGAGACTTTCTGTGCTAAAACCAGGGAAGATCCTGGCAAACGGGATCAGTTGGTAATTCTGCTTTTAAAATAAAAAGTCAGTTTTATTAAAAAATCATTGATTAAATCATTTACCAATGTTTTTTCTTAAAATTAACTTTGGAAACTAAATTGAATGGAAAAAACAAACCAGAATGCCCTCTTCCCCCCACCTCCCAAAAGGGACTACTGTCTCCCTGGTTCCCTCTTCCCTCTTAACTAGAAATGCAAATCTGATAAGGTCCTTCCATGACATTATCCCACTGCTTGGCTTTTGCTCTGGTTCACAAACGTCACTTCTAATTCTGATCAGACCATTGTTGAAAATTCTAAAATTCTAGGAATAACGTCTAGAGTCTCCCATCGTGTGAAACGGATACTGTAGGCATATTTGAAGCACATGCCATGTAGTTGATAGTGGCAGGTAGACCTGCATGACGCTTTTACTGGAGATGGAAGGAACAACTCTCAGGTAACGCACATGTCCTTATTAAGAAACAACAATACCTCTTTTCATTTGTTTCACTCAGGGCTTTTTGAAATCTAACCCTGAACTGCAGATCTACAAAAGGAAGCCACTGTCACCTCCAGCTTTTCTTCCCCTGACCTTTCTACTGTGGGGGACTGGAATTGGCCACCCCAAGATATGTCTCTTTGGCATGAGGATTATTTGGGGCTGGTTACTTTTAATAAACTGCAGACAAGAAAGCAACTCTGAAAAGCAAAGTTTACTTACTCTTTGTTAAGAAACATTTACATTGTAAAGGAAATCTCCATCTGTAAAGGTGTCTTCCTCTCTGTACCAGGAAGAAGGGGGCATGATCTTATCTCTAGAAACTCTTATTAATGCCAAAGGCAAGGACTTAAATCTGCAACTTTTTTACTGTACTTGTCTGGTAACCTCCTGTAACTGACTCCCCCCCACCGCCAACATCCTCCTTTGTCTTTAACTGAGGAGGATATTTAAGGTGGTGGCTTCAGCCATTTTGGTGAGTTGCTCAGTTTGCCTGAGCCTCTTCCCTGTATATATGTTATAAAGCTTTGTTTAATTTTCTCCTGTTATTCTGTCTCATGTGAATTTAATTTGTTCTCTGGCCAGAAGAACCCACAGCGGGTGAAGGAAATGTCTTCCTCCCCTACACTACCAAATGGGCGACTCCACTGTCGTCTAGGTCTATGTATGTTTTTGGAAACTGACACTTTAATTCCACCAGAGACTTCTCCACATGTAGATTCTTATCACGTTCATTTTTATAATGTCTCATATTTGCTTCCAGACCAAATTGTGTCATAAGAAACAAAAAAAAAGCTCTATAAACAAATTAGACATTATGCCACATAAGCCATTTGAGAAAAAAATCTAAGAGCATAGCCCTGTGCCTCTCAAGTACTGCTGAGGCCAGCCCAGTCTAATGATTTAAAGACTCAAGGATCACATTTTGAGATAATCCATTGACTGGCTGAGTGATCTTGGGCAAACCACTTCACCTTTCTTCCCTGAAGTCTGATTATCCACAGAAGGCAGACAATCATTCTTAGCTCATAAATGGCTAGTGAGAATCACATTACTTAATGTACATAAATCATTCAGTGCTAATATTAAAATCCAAAGTTAAAGCAATTATTTGCTGACTAGACAGGGATCTCTACAGAGATTTTTGTGAAAATAAATTATACAGTCAAGTTGAAGTGTTCATCTACTTCTAATAATATTGCTTGCAATGGAATTCAAAATCAAATACTCAGATTGTATTATTTTAAAAATTAAAATTTGATGAGACACCTTTTTTTTAGTGTCCTTTTTCTTGTTCTTTGGATTTATGGTCTTTAGGTATGCTAAGCAAATTGGCTGAAACATTATGATTTGGAAAGGACAATTTATTTTTAAAATTTTAGAAGATCCTGTTCAAACTGGAAGTTCAGGCTATCCATAACAAGGGAAGGGCTATAAAACTGTACACAGTGGACAGTGGATCAGTCAATTAAATCAAGTATGCTTATCTAATTGAATACTCTTCAGCTCTTAAGCCACGAAGTAGAATAATAATTAATGGCATGGAAAGATATTTGTATAAAATGGAAAAAGAGATAAAGACAATTTGGATGATGTATCATTTTAATAACAATATGCATAGAGATAACATCAGAACTACTTTCACTAATATTAACAGTGGCTATGTCTACTTGCTGGGAATGAAGATGATTTTTCATTTATCTCTTTTTCTTATTTGTATTGTTTAAATTTTGGACAATGAACTTATAATAGTTTTCAATTTCACTTCTTAAAAGAAAAGTTCCCTTTTTATTTTTGGTGAGGAAGATTTGCCCTGAGCTAACATCTGTGCTGATCTTCCTCTATTTTGTACGTGGATCATCTTCTCAGCATGGCTGATGAGTGGTGTATGTCTGAGCCCGGGATCCAAATCCAGGAACCTGGGCCACTGAAGTGGAGGGCACCAAACTCAACCACCATGCCATTGGGCCTGCCCCAGGAAAACCCAGGTGTTAAAAAACAATCAAGGATGAAATAATTTGCCAACATTCTCTGTTTTCCTGGATTCTGTGCCTTCCTTCTGGGTACACCTGTCTATCTACCTTCTTGCTAAGTACAGCTTAAGTAATTCTTGTAATGACAGTTTGTGGCTACTAAACTCAGAGACAGGTCACACTTCCTACCACCCTTGAACAACAGTTTAGCCATGTATAAAATTTAAAATTTTTTCTTTTAGAACTTTAAACATACTACCTGACTATTTTCTGCATTCTATTGTTGATGTGAAATCGTTGGTTCCATTTAAAGGCTGTTCTTTTGCCACTTTAGTTTTTCTTTCTGGCAACTTGAAGATCTTCTCTTTAACTGCAAAGTGAGTCTAGATGTGGATTAATCATTATTTACTCTTCCTAATAATCCTAGCGCACTTTTGATCTTGAGAATTATGTATTCCTTCAATTTTGGAAAATTCTCACCTGAATCATCTAATATTGGTTTTTGACATTCTCTGAAATCTCTTTTTCTAGAGTTTTCCTACAACTTATATTAGACAGTTTTTGGAAGCCTGTTAAGCTGTTCTCTAAATTTCTTAATCTTGCTTTCACTTTTTAAAATACTCTCTTAATTCTCTGTTCTGTATCCTTCCTAGGCACCAATTTTTTCTTCAAGTGTCTCTAGGACTGTTTATCCTGTCTATTGAGTTTTAAATTTCAATGAATATAATCTGCTGTTCTCAAGCTTTTGAATTTTTTTTGTGTTTCAGCTCCACCGGTCCCTTCACAGAGCTGAAAAGATGCCTGATGCAGTTCTGCTCACGATGCTTTGGCGTCATTCTGTTTTCTTCCTGGGCTGAGAGTTTGCCACAGATCAGAATCCCTGACGACAGTCTCCCTCCCTCTGTGTACATGCATCTTTCATGTGTATCTTTTTTCTTTTTAAAGACTGGCACCTGAGCTAACATCTGTTGCTAATCTTTGTTTTTGTTTTTTTCCTTCTTCTCCCCAAAGCCCCCATGTACACAGTTGTATATTCTAGTTGTAGGTCCTTCTGATTGTGCTATGTGGGACATTGCCTCAGCATGGGCGGACGAGCAGTGCCACGTCTGCGCCCAGGATTCGAACTGGTGAAACTCTGGGCCGCTGAAACGGAGCGCATGAACTTAATCACTCTGCCACGGGTCGGCCTCTCATGTGTGTCTTGGAGTGAGTACTTTCAGTCTCCTTTGCCTGTAGGAGCCGAGCTTCCCTGTTTCTTGACTTCGATCTCAGCAGGCCTGTCATTTTAGTTCTTTTGGTGCTTTCCATTTTTGTCTGTTTCTGTCTGTGGAGATGTTTACTCTCTTTTGGAATTCGCCTTTATATTTTCAGTTGTCTATTTTTTATTTTCTTTTCAGTTGCTATGCGTTGACACTAAGGAGGAGTGTCAAAGTGTGAATTGACAGAGTCATCTTGACTAGAAGTTCCGGTTGTTTTTTATAATAAGAAAAGACAACAATAAAGATCAAACTAAGTCCTTGCCTTTGAAGGGCCATGGAAATAGTAAGTTATCTTTAATTTGTGAGAGGCAGAATGAAGAAAAATTAAGCAAGCCATTTGGCAGTGCCTTTATGATTTTGCCGGCTTTAAATTTGGAAGAACTAATTTCTTTGGCTTTTTCCATCTCAGGTTTGTTTTGCGCTAAAGGCATTTCAATGCATCTGTCTCACGATTTTTTTCAGTGGCGTATTTCAAAAGCACATAAGTAAAGTGGTTTGTTTTCCCTCCAGAGAGAAATAGGAAGTATGGATTTTTTCTTTTCTAAGGTACTTGTGCTGGATTTGTCAAATCTGGGAGTTGTTTGAGGCACTGCCATTAAACCACAATGAAATTAAGAGCTTTACAGGACTATTGCAGTGCTGTGCTGAAGGCCCACACGGCAGAGCTCATGCATAACTGCAGTAGCTACAGGATTTCAAAGCCATATCCTCACAGCAGCAGAACTGAACAGTACCAACTGCTTCTGGGGAAACTGCAAAAGTGATGACGACAGGGAATGCTTCCACAGGTGCGAAATATAAATGCTCTTTTCTCTTGTTGCTAGGTTTGGCTGTTACCCAGCAATAATGCTAGCTTGTTTGTTTTAAATTTCTAACATGAGTTAACTTTTCTAGTAAGTTTCTTCCTTTATTTACCTGAATTAGACTTTAAAAATGAACGCAAAAATAAGTTCTCTATATGGATAACTTGCAATATAGATAGCAGTTAAATGAGTCTCCAAATTAATAACTGTCCTGCCCAATAATAAGCAGCCTTAGTGTTTACCAAACAGTATTGCTCTGAAGTGAATGGATAGTATGCAGATTAGGCTCCATCTTCTCAGGCTAGACTTAGGACCGAGAGGTTAACTTCCATTGCTAGCAGCTGTGACCTCCACGTTCAGCCCAAAGTCGTGGCTGAGCTGAGTTAGGCCTGCACAAAGTAGCTGAGGTGGGAGAGTCATGCAGCAGATGGCAGTAACGGTCCACGGCAGACACCAAGGCCCTGAAAGGCATCTGGTCCCCACAAAGATAGGATCTAATTGATAGTGTGATTGTTTTAGCTCCCTGTTTGCAACAGGAAAACATGGGAAAATATATTTAAAAGATTATACATCAGGCAATATGGATGAAACTGTCCAGGCATACAGCTTTTCTCACCAGGGCATATATCCGATGTGGTTGTCATGGCTTGTGAGCAAACTTAAGACGACGCTGTTTAAAAGTCTGACGGTTTCATACAGCCCTATCAACACAGCCATATTTCTTGAAGTTGTCAGTGTGACTCAGCACAATCTATATGTTAAAACAGTGTAAAAAAAGATGAGGCACAAAAGTCAGAGTGTTAGGCCCTTTGCCAAACAATGTAAGCACACAGAAAGCATCCTGAAACATCCCTTCTTGTTCAGGGCGTTGAGGAGCTGGCCAGGCTGGCTAGACAAAACAGCTTGTGCAAGTAACTCTGCATGACCTTTAATAGGTGATTGTCACGAGGATTTCTTGTTTCTGGACGACTGTCACGAGATGGTCATTGGTTTTAGATGATTTAATTTAGCTTTTCCTCCGACTGACGGGCCAAATATACTTAATAATAAATTACAGAGAAAACCAAGCCATTATCCTGTGAAGCATTGATGTGAAAGACCCTGCGACGATGCCTGAGGATTGCTGAAGCAGGAGCTTCATTTACACCCTTGATTAACCAGAGTAGTCGTCAAGGGAATACATCATGCCACTCGGCCATATATCCAACCAGCCGTCAGGAGATATCAGAGATATTCCACGAACTGTGATTTTATTTCTGACTACGCTATCCAACTCGTGTGCAATGGGACTGACAGCACATTCTACAGATTTCCTGGTCTTCTGGTAGCTCCTCTAAAGGTGCAGATAGCCAGAATTCCCTTGTTTTCTTTTCCCAGTAAAAATCTTCACGTAATGACTATTACAATTATGCAAATTGAAATTTGCATCCAGAAATGTGGCTGCTTTTCGACCTGACATCTGGCTTTAACCTGGTATGTGGGAGCAGGCGAGCAGTGGCTCAAAGCTGATTTTGTGCATCCCTTTGCAACTCCACATCAGTGAATTCATATGGGTCGCTTAAAATTGGCCATGGTGGGAATATTTATGCTGGGAAATTGGCAAATGCTACAAATCAAATCAGCTCCCTCTTCCACACTTTTTCCCCTGTGAGCTGGTTGTTAAACACCATCGCACCACTGAGTTTCTTGAATATTTCTTAGTAGGGTTTAAGCATTCAGTTAGAACAAGGGCATTAAGAAAGTTGCAGAGCTCAGCTTTGCTGTTGGCATTTTGTTTGGAATTTCAGTAGAAAATCTGCTTTATTCATAATCTATCAGTTCACAGCTCTACACTGGATCAATTTACTCTGATGATGAATGTGGTTCCAAGAATATTATCTCTGAAATCTACTCATATTCAGTTTACAAACACCAGATAACATTTAATTTTATCCTTCATTTCGAATACTTATTATTGGTTCAGTTTATTTGTTTTTAACAATTTTGGGGTATATTTGTATCCAATCCACTGAGTAATCAATCAAAACTCAGGGGCTAAAAATATTGATCCCTGATCCTTTCCTTGCCAACACCTAAACTCTCCTACACACGTATTTTGAGAGACTAAAGTTTCCCAAGTTGAAATAGCATATGGAAAAACTCAATTTGATAAGAGGTAGATTATTTTACCAAATTTGAACAAAAAAAATTCTGATGATATGGGCACGTGGAGATTCACTTCCATTAGATTATGAGTGAAGCTCAAGACGAGTTTCCTCAGGAAAAGGCCAGGAGTGTCCCTGTCATTGCTTTAGATGTGTTACAGTGAGTGATGACTGATTCTTTTTTTAAAAAATTCCCTTTCTTTAACAATGTGTCTAGTTTGCCTGTCTTCTAAAGACTACAATTTCCACACAGTTGGTATTATTTGTGGCATGTGATTTTCCTGGCTGTGCATTTTAACTGAGATTTATATGAAAAAATATTTTTTAATGTTAAAATAGTTATGCCATATTATGTTTAATCCAATTAATTCATTAACAGGGTTTCTGAGGTTTTATGCATGCCACCCCGCCTTTAATTGTCCTTCTTACACACCTTTGTCAAACATGGCTTCCCCATCTTTAAAGTTTTTCACCGGGAGAGAAGAAAAGTCAAATTCTTACCCCAAGCAAGCTTTCAATTTAGAGATAACCAGACAAGTAAAATTTTAGAAATTCAACCAGTATAAAAATAGATGGAATTGATGAATATCTGTACTCTAGCCTTAATGGTTGAAAAAAGAATTACTAGCCCTTCCTTAATTTTGAGTCTACTTCTTATTAATAGCTTCCAGGAGAGCACTTCCAATTTAAAGACTGAGGGGAATTTAATTGAAACAGTGATCATGATAGCAAAAAAATTACTTTGTCTTCACCCTTACAATAGAGACAACACATTTCTGGAGCTGTTTCTGATAAGAAAACCAATTACACTAAACATTTTGGAATTTTTCCAGAAGATGATATGAGAAATACTCTAAGTGGAACCAAAAATCTAGATAGTCTGCTAGTTAGAGATGGTTTGAAAATTTTGTATCACTTGATACAAATAAAAAATGAAATTATTTCAAGGCTCATAGGCCCCACAAAGACAACAAAGAAATTCAATAAGCTCTAAAATCTATAATCTGTGTTAATTTTTTCATGTTGAGTTAATCCAAAAATGATTTAAGATGGCTTTTAATATGAGGTAAAATAGTGAAGAATGGAAGAAAAAAGGAAAATTTTTGCAGGAAAATAGAGCATAAAAGAAATTAGTGTTCAGCCAAGTGATCTTAAATATAACTTAAAATGGATCTGTTCATTCAACAGTCAAATGAATGCCCGTCATGTAAGAAACTGGTAGGTGGCGCCAGGTGGAGGGGGATAAAGCGGTTGTCTTCTGAATGTTGTCACAGAGGGGGAGGAGGAAAATGCCGTCACTCTCCAAGAGGTCAATTTTCACTGAAACCAGAGGAATCAGGGCCGAGGCACCAGCACGGGCAGTGTAGGTTGGTGCTAACGAGAGCTGACAGATTTGTGCCACATCTTCAAGGTTCATTTGAACTGAGTAGAGCAAACAAAGCTGGAAGATTTTATTCTTAGAATGCAAAGTGGGACCACTTGACTGCCAGGCTCATGAGGCAAAAATGAAAGTAGGGAATTCAAAGAGTGCCCATCTTTACTGCTTATAGGAAACAGACAGACAAACAAGAGAAATGTCTTTTCTCCCATCTGTGGGTGTTTTGCTCTTTCTTGGCCAGCCCCGGTCCCCCCAGTCCAGCATCTGGTGACTTCATGCTGATCTGTCCTACCTCCTGTCTATTGTAAGTGACACTTAGCCAGTCCGGAC
Organism: Equus przewalskii; assembly: GCF_037783145.1. Classification (NCBI taxonomy): domain Eukaryota; kingdom Metazoa; phylum Chordata; class Mammalia; order Perissodactyla; family Equidae; genus Equus; species Equus przewalskii. The sequence goes on from NC_091849.1 coordinate 57,216,014, forward strand.
AGACTGGAATACGTCATTTCAAAGTGATAGACTTTCGTAGGGTATATGTTGTTATTATTAGCAATAACGTCTTCTAATGAGTATAACGGAATTACTTTATTTAAAAAACATTTATCTAGCATTCACTGTGGACCAAGCATTATTCCAAGTGCTTTAAAATATTAAACAGCATGAGTTATGGAGAAACTTCTTTCCCATCTAAAGACAAGGAAATTGAGGAACCGACGGCTTAAGTAATTTATTGCAGCTCACACAGTCTATAAGGGACAGAGCTGGGTTTTGACATGAAGATGGAGACAGAGATTGGAGTGAAATCAAGAAACACCACAGAATGCTGGCAGGGACCCAAAGCTGGAAGAGGCCAGGAACGGATTTTCCCTCAAGCCTCTGGGGAGAGGGTGGGGCTACCGACACCTTGGTTTCCTGCTTCTGGCCTCCAGAACTGTGAGAGAATAAAGTTCTGTTATGATAAGCCACCAAGTCTATGACAGTTTGGTACAGCAGCTACAATAAGTAAATGCAGAGCAGAACATTGTCTTTTTTTAAAGAAATAATGTTAACAATAAGAGGCAAGCGTTTGAATAGTAGCTGTGTTCAATAGTTAAAATGGAATTCAGACATGAATGAGATTAGAATGTGTATAGATTGAGTTGTAACTGGACACCCTATTAAGATATACAGATAATCTAAATGATTTGGGTTTAACAAATATCTCAGCTGTGGAGTGGCTCCAAAAAAACACAGATCAGAAAGCAGCAGTATCTCCTTTTTAACATTTTCACAGTGTAGTCTAATTTGACAGGCAACACTGATATAATCAACATAAATTTGTTACAAACATCGAAATCTAGTATCTGCATAATAGAAATTCAAACAGAGTAATAAAAACATTCTAACAGACCTCTGTACACGGCAAGGGCGTTATGCTCACTATCTCCCCAAATGCTAAGGGCTTCTTGGGGTGAATATAGTCTTAGTAATGACTGGAAAAGACATGGTAAAAAATTATTCAGGGCTGGCCCTGTGGCCGAGTGGTTAAGTTCGCGCGCTCCGCTGCAGGCGGCCCAGTGTTTCGTTAGTTCGAATCCTGGGCGCGGACATGGCACTGCTCATCAGACCACGCTGAGGCAGCGTCCCACATGCCACAACTAGAAGAACCCACAACGAAGAATACACAACTATGTACCGGGGGGCTTTGGGGAGAAAAAGGAAAAAATAAAATCTTTAAAAAAAAAATTATTCAGCAATTTTCATTCCTTTACCATTTGATATTTTCAAGCCTAAAAACAGCCCCTTGAGTTAGTTTTTTTATTACTTTCTGGGGGAGGGATTATATTTACCATCCATCACGCAAAGAAACATTGATATTCAAAGGTTTTTTTTTTTTATCAATTGCAGATGTTTTGTTGATAGTCTATCAGTGTAGAAAATATTTGTATGGTGGGTTACTTTAACCTTGAATCAGCTGAGAATCCAGTGTCCTAATCTTGAGGAGAACAACGCATATGTTAAAGTTATAAATTCTCTGTGCCACAGAAAGGTCTTGATGGTGGTGTTCTAGACAGATGGAGGAAGCCCATTCTTTTTCTTTCTTTTTTTTTTTTTTTTTTGAGAAAGATTAGCCCTGAGCTAACATCTGCTGCCAATCCTCCTCTTTTTGCTGAGGAAGACTGGCACTGAGCTAACATCTGTGCCTATCCTCCTCTACTTTATATGTGGGATGCCTACCACAGCATGGCTTGCCAAGCAGTGCCATGTCCGCACCCGGGATCCGAACTGGCGAACCCCGGGCCACCAAAGCAGAATGTGTGCACTTAACTGCTGAGCCACTGGGCCAGCCCCGAGGAAGCCCATTCTTGTCTTCAAAGATTTCCCAGGAATCCAAGCGCTATGTGACCACAGAAGCACTTCGACATTATGTTGTGAAAATGTAAAGGGAAGAATAAAGAAGTGTCCACAAAAAAGGAAACCCTACTATCCTGGCTAAAGGATTCATCAGCGTCCTTTCCACCCAAGAGCATTGTCTGCATTGAGAAAGGGTTCTCACTTTGTCTGTGCATCAGCCAGAGCCTAGAATCCCTTGAAGTGATAGTACTCAAAGAAAAAAAGCACTAGATGTAACAGGAATATTAAAATGCACAAATAGTTAAATGTTTAATTTTGAATGAATATTTAAGTAGTGGGTTATAAGGATCAAGTTATTTTCCTTTCTAGCACTTAGTGCAAAAAAAAAGTATCCCCCCCTCCTTCTCTCCTCATGGTCTTTTGCAAAACATTGTAATACAGTGCAGTTCCATGCACTTATTACCAGCAGAATAAAAGAATTTGACAAATTTTATAGAGAAGAATTTCTCACAGTCAGTTAGCAGTCCCATATCTGTAAAATGCCAACTTGGAACAGAGTAAACCAGACTCAGAACCACGGAACCTTAGCAGTGGGAAGAACTTGAGACACATAGTCCATTCTCCTACTCAAAGAAAGACTTAAGGGCTTTGAAAAGAATGACCTGCAACCTCTGTTTGAATATTCCATTGAAAAAGAGCTCATTGTATCACAAGGCCATTTCTTCTTTGCTTAACAGCTCTGCCACTATTTGTACAAAAGCCATTCCTTTTTTTTGGGGTGGTAGTTACCCTTTATTGAAGATTTTCTTAAGCCAGGGACTGAGTTCAACACCATACATGGGTTATCTCAAGACAGTGGTTCTCAAGTGGGGTGTTTTGCATACTCCCACCCCCCAGAACGTTTAGCAATGTCTGGAGCCATCTTTGTCACAACAGGAGAAGAAGGACGTGACTGACTTTTAGTAGGGAGAGGTCAGCAATGCTGCTCAACATCCCATAATGCACAGGACAGCCCCTGACAACAAAGAAGGATCCAGCCCCTAATTATCAACAATGCCTATGTTGAGAAACTCTAAAGTAAAAGCAGAGTGGATGTTCCCCAGCTAAATGGTAGGTCTTGTTATAAAAATGAAGGACAAAGGAATGTGTTTTTCCTACAATGGGGAAATTAAAAAGATTATCTGTAACATTTTCTTATTTATAAGTCATACATTCACATGACCCAAGATTCCAAAGGTACACACGTGTGTATAGGCCAGTCTCCCTCCCACCCCATCCCTGGTCCACCCAAGTCCCCTCCCTAGAGGAAGCAGTGTTACCAATTTCTTGTTCACTTATCCAGAGGTCCTCTATGCACCTATATGCAATCACTCACACACACACACACACACACACACACATACTTGTGCATGTGTACACATACATATTATACACATTCTTTGCTTTGTGCTTTTGTTACTTAACCCATCTTGGAGAGTTTTTGTTTTCTATCACAAAGACTTTCCTCATTTCTTTTCAAGTTGGCAGGGTATTCCCTTGTACGGATGCTTTGTCTTCATTTAACCACTCTTTTCTCCATGGACATTTAGGTTTTTTCCTTTTTTTTCCTGTTACAACACTGATGCAATGAATAACTGTTTATCTGTGATTTTAGGTCCTACAAGTAGAATTGCCAAATAAGAAAGCTTGTGTGTTTGTAATTTTTATCGGATGGTTTCCAAATGACCTTCCATTGAAGTTGTACCTGTTTCCATCCCCACTGACAAAAATCATAGGTGTTGGATGATTTTGTAATTTTTCAAATTTGTTCTCACTGTTTATATCTGCTTATCAAAACCTTCTGGGAGTAAATAAAAGGTACAGCACATAGTATTTGGTGCCTATTGCATTCTCACCACTTGGGTATCCAGAATCTGCCTGCAAGACATTTTTATTACCTGTCTTTACTTGTGGTAAAACATATATAACATAAAATTTACCATTTTAACTATTTTTAAGTATAAAATTCAGTGGTATTAAGTACATTTACAATGTTCTGCAACTGTCACCACTGTCTACTTCCAAAATTTTTCATCACTCCAAACAGAAACGCTGTACCCAGTAAGTAATAATTCTCCGATCTGCCCTCCCTCCAGCCCCTAGTACCCACCAATCTAATTTCTTTCTCTCTGACTTTGCCTATTCTTGATATTTCAGGTAGGTGGAATCATACAACACTGTCCTTTTGTGTCTAACGTTTTTCACTTTAGCATGAAGTTTTCAAGGTTCCTCATGTTGCAGCATGCGAATTCATTCTTTCTTGAGGCTGGATAACATTCCATTGTACGTAAGACCACAGTTGGCTTATCCCTTCGTCTGTCGTTGTCCCCAGCTTTTGGCTGTTGTGAACAATGCTGCTGCGAACACTGGAAGACCGCTATCTGTTTGAGTCCCTGTTTTCAGATCTTTTGAGTAAATATCTAATTGCAGAATTGTTGGGTCATACAGTGACCCTACGTTTAATTTTTTAAGGAACCATCACATTGTTTTCCAGAGTGACTGAACCATTTCACCTTCCCACGAGCAATGTACTAGGGTTCCAATCTTCCGACATCCTTACCAACACTTGTTATTTTTCATTTGTTTTAAAAAATACAGCCATTGTAGTAGGTCTCTATGTGGTTTGATTTGCGTTGTCTTCGTGACTGATGATTTTGAGCATCTCTTCACGTGCTTATTGACCATCTATATGTCTTCTTTGGAGAAATATCTATTCAAGTCCTTCGCTCATTTTAAAATTGGGTTGTTTGCCTTTTTATTGTTGTTTTTCCTCCTCTTACATTGAGTCAAAACCTTCCTCAAATTACTTTTCACCTGTTCATTGTAAGTCTGCTTCCTTCTGAGGAGACCGAATATAGCCAGGAAATATGATTTCCTGCCCAATTCTGGAGACACATATTTTACCTTTTCAAGAGGATTAAGATAAAAATGAAAAGTATGAAAGATTGTATTTTCTAAAAGATTTTAGATAAATTGTCCAAGGGATAATTTTGTCTCTGAATTTGAGAAAGAGTATTAGTAAATACATTTGTAAGCAAACAATGATAAATCTAATAATGAGGTTGATTACTGTCCAAAATAGGTCAAAAATTCTATTGATTTTTAAACAAATTATTCAAACCTAGGCATAAGCCCTGCATTAATTGTCACAGCTTCCTATCTATTCAAATTCACATTGAAAACATTCAGTAGGTTAATTTAATTATATTCCTATTAGATATGATTAACAAGAAAATAAATTTAACCATTGGAAAAATTGGACATTATAAGTTTCCTAAAACCTCTCAAATCAGTTATATTGATGAGGGGTTTTTTTCTTTTCTTTTTTTTTTTTTGAGGAAGATTGACCCTTAGCTGACATCTGTGCCCATCTTCCTCTACTTTATATGTGGGATGCCTGCCACAGCATGGCTTGACAAGCAATGTGTAGGTCTGCGCCTGGGATCTGAACAAGCGAACCCCAGGCCACCAAAGTGGTGGGAGTGAACTTAACCACTGTGCCATGGTGCCAGCCCCTTGATGAGGTTTTATATATGTAAATTCAATAGTTAAAAAGTAATTTGGACACAAATGAGATTAGAATATGTATATACTGAATTGTGAGTGGATTTACACTTTTAAGATGTATAGATAATCTAAATGAGTTAGCCTTAACAACTATTCAGCTGTAGAGTAGCTGAGAAAAAAATCAGAAAGCAATAGTATCCTTCTTCTTGAATATTGTCACAGTGGAGTCTAATTTGTTAAGGACACTGATTTAATCAATGTAAATTCAACAAAGTAAAACAGAAGTAAAAACAGTTCTAGACTCCTAATCCCTCACTTTTCAAAAGTTTGACCTACATTAGTACCTGTTTTCACTAACCAAAGAAATCTGAAGAAGATTTTTGCTCTTTTTTTTTTCTGCTTTATCTCCCTAAATCCCCCCGGGTACATAGTTGTATATCTTAGTTGCAGGTCCTTTTAGTTGTGGGATGTGGGACGCCACCTCAACGTGGCCTGACGAGTGGTGCCATGTCCGCGCCCAGGATCTGAACCAGCGAAACCCTGGGCTGATGCAGCGGAGTGGGTAGACTTAACCACTCGGCCATGGGGCTGGCCCCAAGATTTTTGCTTTTACGAACAAAGATAAAAAGCGAAAATATCATTCAGCGTCTGTGTTGCAGGGAGCTGTTACAGAGGCAGGGCGCACCCTGAGTACTGAAGGTGGCGCCACCAAACCCCTTCCTGGGGAACTACACTCTGCCTCTCAGTGTCAAGCCACCATAGCTTTGAACTCCATCTATGAGCATCTGTGCTTTACCTGGACTTTGCGTAGTTGTTAATAAGATGTGCCATAAGGTAACTTCTTCTCCGCTTTATGTCATTTCGGCTTACCCAAGGTTCGATAGGGAATGCTCTACTTTCGGATAGTGGGAGAAATTTGCATTTTGTAATGTTCTAGAATAGGCATGTACTCAAATTAAATAGTAGGCAAACTCCTAGGTCTATTAACTGTTAAATAAAAAACAAAACAACATTGAAGAAAGAATGATTGAGGGCAATACAAAGTCATGCTATTGTGAACATTACTACCACGCTAACTGCTAATGATTGAATAAGACTTGCTAAATGCCAAGGACCAAGAGCTTTATATACCAAATATATTAACTCACAACAACCTCCAGAAGTAGGCAATGCTATCTTACAGTATTCGTTTTACTGCTCAGGGAGTGGAAGCACAGGATTGTGACTTGTCCAAACTGACAAGGAGCAGAACCAGGGTGAGCCCAAGCAGCCCGGCCCTGAATCTGCATGCTTAATTCCTATGCCAGTGGTCCCCAAACTGTCTCCACCTTGGCATCACCTGGGGGTTTCAATGAGATTATAATGCTCAGGCCACATCCCGGATCAGTCTCTGGGGGTGGGACACAGGCACATGCATCTTTCGAAGCTGCCCAGGAGATTCTAACATGTGGACAAGTTTGGGAATCCTAGGCTGCCCTAAATTATGGAGGTGAAAGAAGTCAGAGTTACCAGGCTAGGAAATGTACAACTAGGGCTTGAGAAGAAGGGACAATCTTAAACATACATGGAACAGTAACAAGCAATATATGGCATTCTATTACCACTAAAGAAAAAAAAAAGAGTTTAGGCTGCAGCAAAATGAAATTGAGTTTTTTATTATTAACATCCTACTCACAAAAGCAACATGAAGTAATGAGAATTTTAAAGACTGAGGTATCTACTCTGTCTGGCATTAAAAGTGGTGTTATGTTCAGAAATAGGGGGATAGATAGACAATTCAAAGCTCCTTACCATTCTCTCGATTTCAGTGTGTAATTACAGTCAAATTTGTGATATTGTCTAACATTAAGTAGATAAAAATCCTGACTCTGATATTTTACAATATAGAAAATGTTAATGTTTGATAGCCTAATGTTGTTTTTCATGCCCCAAACAAGTTATACAAATGAAACTAGAAAACATGTCACATGGATTCCTACTGTACAAACCAAATGGTAAGTCAGAATGGGGACATCACTGAGAACTCAAAAATCTGTAGGATAATCTCTTGTGCGGCTCCTTTTCTGGAAGCCTTATTTTGAACCCTAATTGTCATGTATAATATACAGTGCAGAGACGTAAGAAGCTGAGAATAAGGAAAGAACTAGAGCTGATGTCAGAAAGTATGAAATTGGGCAGTTCACTTAACTTTCTGGAGCCTCAGTTTACTCCCCTCAAGGACTGGCAAGCCTTTTCTGTAGAGGGCCAGCTAGCAAATTTTTAAGCTTTGCAGGCTACCTACAGTCTCTATTACGTATTCTTTTTCTCCTTTCTCCTCCTCCTTGCAATCCTTTAAAAATGTGAAAACCATCCTAGGTTCCTGGGCTGTATGAAAACAGGCTGTGGCTAGGTTGGCTTGTGGTCTATAGTTCACCAGCCCCGATCCGGACATTGCATCTCAAAAATAGCATGACATAATGTGGTGCTCCCCAACCAGGGCTGATTTTGTCCTTCCCCGGGGAATCTTTGTCAATGTCTGCAGACATTTTTGGTTGTCACCTGGGGTAAGGGATAGAGTGGCGTTACTGACATGTAGCCTGTAGAGGCCAGAGATGCTGCTAAATATCCTACGATACACAGGACAGGCTCCCACAGCAAACACTTACTTGTTCCAAACTGTCAGTGGTGAGAAACTTCACGAATAGCTATCTTCTCTTAATTAGAGGGACTGTAAAGAGATTAAGTATATTTAATTTTCCTTCTTCCAGGATTGTGGTTAGTTCATATTTACTCAATCAGCATGATGGATCTACGTAAAGGTGTTGGAGCAATTTAAACAACCTCTGAGTTCATGTAAACTGTACTGCCACGGAGAAAACCCATGAAGATGAATTTGATGAAGATTTCCAGCCATGAGGGAAAGTGCAATTACAGCCTTAAAAATCTGTGATTCACAGGGAGAGAAGGGGACTAGGTAGGGTGGCGATAGATACAGAACTGTGACACATCGAACATGTTCAGACCAGAGTGAGAAACCAGAGCCAGGAGTGTCAAGTTCTCTGATGATGGTCCTTCGGTGCCTAGAATATGTTTATTTTCACCCATCCACAAAGTCGTAATATATCTTCTATGAAATCAGGGTAAAGAATCATATAAGAGAGACACAGCTGGGTTGCTGAAGATATGCAGGGGAAATTTGACATCTTACTCAAAGTAATATCAGTAAGAGGATAATCCTCAAATTGATGCTTCTGATATTTTTCCTACTATGTACTCATTGCATTTTCAAGCCATCCTAAATGCTTTTTTATTTTTACTTTTTTAAAATTCTTAACTGCATTTCTTTTAAAGAAATTTTAAATTTTCACCTCTTTAAATTCTATTACATTTAACACTATATAAGAAAGTGATTATTAGGAAATCTAATTATAAGTTCTCAGAAACTCACTCTAGCATATTCTATTAAAATTGGGTTCTAGGCTCACCTCTGAAGTTTTAGTTCGGGAAGCTCTGCCTCTGATCATGTTGAATGCATTAGCTGGTATTAGCAATAAAGAGCAGTGTTGCATGTCTGAAAAGATTTTGAGCTAGAATTCTGATTTATACTTGTTCTTTCTGTAATAACCAAACAGGTAATCTTGTAAGAGATCTTAACACAGCAAATTCTGTTGTATAACATAGTAATGCAAAGTGACAACTTGGATGCATCTGGAGAGGTATGTTTGTTGCTATTCCAGACTAGGAAACAGCGCAGGAGAAAACATGTGAAGATTATACATCTGTTAAGTGTGAAGGATTTGGGGTGGAGCGTGGGGAGAAACGAGAGGTAATGCTGACCATGTGAGCAGGCGCTGCATTTCAAATCCTGGGGGGCTCTAAAGGTTGTACATATGAATTTGGGTTTAGGCTATTGAAAGCTTAATTTGGGAAAGTAAAATAATCAGATGTGTTGTAGTGACATTATTCCAGGCATTTAGTCACATTATTCTGGAGGTCCTAGGAAGATGGATTGGAGGCGCTGAGAGTTCAGGCAGGGAGACCATCGAGGAGGACACAGAAATAATGCAGGGGAGCAATGAGAGCATACACTAGGGCTGTCACAGTGCGGTGAAGAGAACGGGGCAGATTATGCGATATTTACATATTCAAGGAGTGACAAAACTTGAGCCTGGGTTGGCTATAAAGGGGGCGGTAAAGAAGGAGACTAATTAAGACTCTCACGATTACTGATTTAGGATGCTATTAAACACGTTACCTACATCATCTCTTTTATACGATGTAATAATTATTATCTATATTCTGCAAATGAAGACGCTTGAATTAAGTAAATTGCCCAACACCACATGGAGGATGGGGGCAAAGCTAGGATTTGAATCCAGGAGCATCTCCCTTGAAAGCACATCCTTTCCATTGTTCTCAATCACTAGGATGCATGATCCAGGAGAAAGAGAGTATTTGTGATGTTAGATAAGTTAAAGCATTATGTTTTAGAAATGTGGAGCCCGAGATGGCCATGGAATACATAGCTGGATCGTATAAGAGGCAACTAAATGCCTGGAATCTTGAAATCTGGTTTTATACAACCCTCCATATTATCTTCTAGCTTATTGAGTTTTACAGTGATGACAATAGCAAAAATTTACGTATTGTGCCCAAATCTAAAAAGACCAATGATAATGCAAACATCTTACAGAACATATTGGAAGCAGACTGTGGAAAAATGTCTTATTAACTTTTTCATTAGTTGTTTTTAACCATATTACACATTAACACTTCAGTACACTTCACAAAATAGCAATTTGGGCTTTTATTCAACGACATTTACTAGAAAAGTGGGAACTGAATTAAATACAATCTAGAAAACAAATAGCGCAAAAAATTTCATGAATATTAATAGAAAACCAGACAAATGTAATGTATTTGAGTTTGTATCACAAAATGCACAATTCATTCTTTGTGGAATTGCTATTTCCAAACAAGATAGACTGTTTTAGTCACTTTAAAAAATGTAAAACGTGATACATTCATGGAAAAAAGGTAGGCTCAGATTATGAGAAATATGATGGATTTCTTAATGTAGGAATGAGGTTTTGAATAAAGTACTCCCTTCGGCAGCATCTTAACAAGATCATGTTCAGTGAATATGAATCATTAGTAAACTACAAAATAGTGAACAAACACACACATCCAGATGAGATTGTAGGCTGCTACGGATTTGCTAGAAATCCCCATCTGTCATTACTTCTGGCTTTTTACCTTGTCCTAAAATCATTAATAGAGTACAGAGTCACTGTGAGTTGTATGTCTGCTTCAAAACACATCAGGGTTTAATTTATTGAATGATATTTCATTAGTTCAGATGAGTTGAAATGTGGCATTTCATTTTCTAAAACTGTGTGGGAACATTAATCATATAGATACTTAAATTATAATTTAGGCACTGAGTAAAGCTTCAATTTATCTGAATAAAATTGAATAAACATCCAAAATGAACTAAAATTCATTTTAGAGCAAACTGACTTTTTCTGATTAGTGATGGTTTAAAATCTCCCCGTGTAAGATTAATGAGAGGCAATTTATTTTTTTCTCCATTTTTATTAAATGATATGAGACTATTCCTTATTCACAGGGCTGTTTTCACAAAGTAGAACATTTTTGATGGTTTGATTTATTTACTTTATCCCACCTGCTTTCCAAATATCTGGTGGACAAATGAAGAAATCAATAAATCAGCTGGATACATCAATCTGTTGTCTTAAAAAATTAAATCTTTTAATAGTTTGTTCATTCATTCATCTGCATTGACTTCTTTAAGAATTATTTACTTTATTTAAGTATTATGGTGACAGTTACTCAAGAAGAAAGCTGAACTGTGTTGGGTAGGAATCTAACCTGAGCCAAGCGCTTAGAAGAGAGTAAAGCGTCTGCTGTTCTCATTCTGGACCGATGGGAGTTTTGGTAAATAGCAAAGTGTTCTCTGTTACTTGAATAGTAACCACAAAATCTACTGACATACTTCTGGCCAGAGGCACAATTGATCGTGACTTAGGTTGTGAAGCAAACTAGAAGATATTCAAAAAGAGTAAAATCTCTTAAGATCAGTTGGAGAAAGGCTGGTTGGATTTCATAAATTACTGGTTCTCCTACTTTGAAACACAAGCATTGCGTGAGTTATTCAGGATCCTCTCGCACATGGAGAAACCTGTACCCTGTCTCACATCTGGGGAAGTATATGTCAGCTTTTGTTCATCGTCCTTCGGCTTGTTTTAAGCTTTAAATGTTGATTGTGCATTACTTGTAAGTTAGGATTATTGCTATTTTCTAACATTACTGAAGATGGAAATTTCTTTCTTCTTTTCTGTTTTTGAGGAAGATGAGTCCTGAGCTAACATCTGCTGCCAATCCTCCTCATTTTTGCTGAGGAAGATTGGCCCTGAGCTAACATCCGTGCCCATCTTCTACTTTATATGTGGGACGCCTGCCACAGCATGGCTCGATGAGTGGTGTGTAGGTCAGTGTCCTGGATCTGAACCAGCAAACCCGATGAAGCTGAGCGTGCGAACTTAAGAACTACGACACTGGGCTGGCCCATCTTCTTTTCTTTATAGGCAGACACAGCTTGAGTTTTGGCATCATAATCAAAAAGTGTTAAATTTGATCTACTAATTTACTGATATTTCTGTGCAACTCTAAGAATATAGGTAAGATATAATACATGTTGAAAAAAGATTTTTTAAAAAAGCAATGGATTATGTGCATCTAATTTACTATACTGTGCACTTAAAAAGCGTTAAGATGGTAAATTTTATGTGTTTTTTTACTACGAAAAAGCAATGAATTATATTGTTTACATTAGTACAAATAACACACTTGACAGTTTTGATTGGCTTCATACTTCATTTATTCATAATCTTACCCACTGCAAAGAATAAACTGTCAACTTCTTTAATTTACCTTTTGGGACCAAATCCCAAACTCATATATAATTTTACCTGAAAAAAGTAGCTTCAAGTCTATCGTGCAACAAATACCTGAAGCAGAGTGGACTCTCTCCTTTCTGCTAGCTCTCCATCCCTCTTTTGAGGACAGTAGCGACAGTACTAAGTCAGGGTTAGTGTGTCTGTAAGATGGCACTGGCTTTCGGCAATCGTTTCTTCATTATTTCAGTATAAAGACACATAAACTCACACTGCAGCTATGCATCCAGTCATTGGGAAGTGAAAATATACTAGACCGAACCGTATGACGTTGCTAGTATTTGAACATTTTTAACATATAAAAATGCAATTTCATAAGTTTCAATTTAATAATCATAAAAAGTGTTTTTTATTAACTAACTAATCTGTTCTTAGAACTAAACCAGGAACTTTAAATATATGCTCTCTAATATCGAGTTTTGCAAAATAAAAATTATCATCCCCATTTCACAGATGAAGTGGAAGTTCAGAATGGTTAACTGCCCTGCCTCTCACCACAAAATTAGGAATATTGCTGGCTCCAAATTGCATATTTTCTTGACGAACAACAAAGAAAGGGATTTTCTTGCTCTTCCTGTTGCCCAGGGAGAAAGAAAACTGTGACACATGGAGAGCATGACACCTGAGATGGAGACTTGTCCCTTGTCACTGAGTCTTGGTCACTTCTGAACACATTCAGTGATGGACTCCAGGTGACCAGCTGTGGAGGCCAGAAACGGCCACTTGTATGAAGAAGATAGCTTTCTGGCTTGGAGTCCAGAGTTCTTCTGTTTTGGGAATTCCGTTCTTCAGAGGGAGAGAACGAAGAGGATTTAGGGGCCGCCAGGGAACTGACCTGAACCTGTTGCTTACGGCATTTTCCTGCGCTGGGAAGGATGAGAAAACTTTGAAATAGTCAGAGGTAAAAGTATTGCAGAACAAGGGAATGCTTATTAAAAATATTGGAAATGGTAGAGTCAGAGTAAATTTGGGAAAAAGTGACTTCAATAAACATCTTAGAAGGAGAATTTAAAGGGGAATGTCTTTCCAAGTTAAAGCTTTTGTTTATGAGTAATTCTGCTTTGAAACAGATTATCTGGCAAAAATTATGGGTTTGAGATTCTGGAATTTGTGCAAATATACTGTGAACGAACCAGGATAAAAATGTGTTTTGAGGTCTTAAAGCTTATTTAAGTGGCAATAAAAGGTTACCATTGTTTTAATGGTAAACGATATTTTCCTGAAATTTATTTGTGAAGTGTGTGCGTGGCTGTGGCCTATGTGGCAGGATTTTAGGTTACAAGATAAAAAGTTAAGGTCCTGTACATTCCACTATTTCAGGATTATCCACAATTTTAAGAATTCTGATATGCAGAATTAAACACTAATGCTAATAAAATAGGGTCTGTTTCTGAATTCCTGATTTCCATGTTTCAGACTTAAATTTGTTCTTAGATAACTTCATAACTTTGGCACTAAAAGAGAAGGGAAGAAGAAATCCTTGAATGGCAATATGCCCGGCATTGTGATCGTCCACAAATTCTCCAGGGAAAACATTTTGGAAAATATTTATTTTTCTTGTTAAGATATTTGTTTTGATACTGTGATTTCTAAATAGAACAGAAGGGCTGGCTGATGATCATTTTTATTAAAAGATGTTTTTACGAAGTTTACAGTTAGATTGTAAATGTTTTCTATTTGGAGATTTTTCGATAAACATTATTATTGAAAATAAAACAAAACAATGGGATTATGTAGACATGTGGTGTGACAGAACTTGTAAAGTTAATTTTTCTTAATTGGCAATTTCTTATCAGATATTCCAGATTAGAATTAGACAACATATTTTTGGTAAACTAAAGTTTTGGGGGAAGATATTCATTTTAAACAACTGCTTTATCTTTGCAATTACATAGTATGCAAATTGGGAGTTCAAACATGCTATATTTAAATCCACTAAAAAAATTTGGGTATTTACACTAAAACTTTCTTTGTTTCTATTCTCTGGGCTTGTTTTAATGTGGCGACGTGTGGAAGATGCCTTGGAATTACTTATAACGCCACGGCGTGGGAGGCAGAGGGACAGGAATCACGTAAATGTAATGTGGATATGAAATTGCAGTTGGAATGCACAATTTTTTAATGGTGAGTGTATATTGGGTAACATTGCTCCTGAAAACAGTCAATCTTGAGAAAATTAATGGACTTTTAGAAACTATCCTAAGTAAGCATTTAGGTGGAATTTTAAAATTTATAGTACTTGGCACATATGTCGAGTTTTGAACGTTAATTCAGTTTTATTTTCTGACATTTTAAATTCGTTTTGGGCATTATAATGCAGTGCATAACTAAGATAAAAGATAGTTTGCACCGCAGGGCAGGGATTCACAAACTAAGGCCTGAGAGCCAAATCTGTCACACACAAAATTTTCCTGGCACACAGCCATACCCATTTCTTCATATGTCGTCTCTGGGCAGCTCCAGAGCTACAACAGAAAGCTGAGTAGCTGCAGCATGGACTGTGTGGCCGGAAAAGTCTAAAATCCTTACTGTCGGGCCATTCAGAGGAAGTGTCTGTCTACCCCTGCCCTCGCTGGAACTGAGCTTTACGACGGTCTAGGACCAAGAATGGTTAGGGGTACACGGGTGAAGGGGAAGACAGACAAAGAAAACTCAGGTTAAAATAGGAGTGTCCATACCAAAGTCTGGAACCCAGGGAAATGAAAGTAGAGAATGTAAAACAGGCCCCAAATCAGAATCTGGCTACATTTTAATTTCAACCATGGTCGTTTACTAAATGCATGGGTACTGTATTTGTGATTCTAAATGACCAGCACCTTTAAGCTTTCTGGTCCCTCCGAGGGAGAGTGGTGGCTGGGCTTTGTTTGGCATCTTCAAATAGTGGGTGACAGGTCTGATGATGTTGACAGAGAGGATCCTACAGACCTGTGCAGTGTGAAGCCAGTTCCAGCATCTATGTATGCATATATCTTTTGTGTATATGAAAAAACACATTTCCCTTAAGGGAAGAATGTTGGCGAAAATAGCTGCAGTTTTCAGGAAAGTAATTCAAATGTTGGTTGCAACTGGGGTAAATATATTCTCCTGAATTGAAGAGGTTTAAAAAGCAGGTTTCAATGTTACTCATCAAACAGTGAGCTAAAGGATAAGTGCTTTGTATGGAGAAAATGGTAAGTGCTTTGCCCTTTAAAAAGGGAATACAGAAATGTTGCCGTTTTAATATGTCCTGTAGCCTGCCCTGGATTTGAGGATGAACAGAGATGGCACTAAAAACGATAAAGCAATAAATCATAAAGCTCCAAAGTCCCTTTTGTGTCACAACTCTTACATGTTCAGAAAGCAATAACATATCAATTTCCCTCCATGGGATGAAAATTGGAGAAATTGTGAGAGAAAATACTGAATAGGAATAAAAATGTTTTTGCCTCTCTTTCATTTTCCCTACTTTGAAATTTCTGCTGTCCATGTGTTAATTGGAGATCGTAATAGTTGTAGCTATAAGCTGATGTCTAAAGCACAAAGAAAAAAAAATCGAGTCTGTGTCTCAGCTGGAATCCACAGTAAACATAATCATTTTCTTTTTTAAAAACGTTCAAAGAATTTTAGGTTCTTTTCACCCTCTTCATGTGTCACCTGTTTTTCATGCATTTGAAACTCATCAACTCACCTCTGCATGGTTCTCTTTTAGTGTCTAAAATGCCAGCATAAGTGAGAAAAGGTAAAAAGCTGTTAGAAAAATCTCTGTCTTTTAGAAAGTTCATCGATGTACAATTTAACATAATGATGAGTGGGAGCAGAAATTTCCTTGTAATTACAAAAGTAAGAATTTTAAGGGAGTAGGTCATTTTCTTGGTTATTGATGTGCTGGACTTGGGGTCGTTTGTAGGTTTAATTTGGGGACCTGGTCAGAATCAGGGAATAATAGTAGTTCCATGATTATGAAAGTTTCATGTGGGCCTTTATAGAAATGTTTATGCAATGACTTACTTTTCCTTTAGCAACAAGATTTAACTATTTGGTGTATCACTTCAGGAAAAAAATTGGCTGGCGACTGGAAAATGGGGAATAAGGATGTCCTGCCCTATTCTAAAAGCCTTTAACTTCCTTGCTAATTTTTGTGGTAGAGTCAGGACAATCTCTATTAGATGCTTGCATAGACATGAGCTGTGTCTTTCTCTGCAGTGTTCAAAAGACTGATAACCACAAACCCTCTATGAACAGCCCAGGAAGTACCCCACTTTTCCACACAGAGCATCCTGCCGTGCAGTTCCTTCTGGACCTTTCCAGAGATGCTCCTTGGGACTGAAGGGAAACCACAGTCCATGTACCACTTGCGTTCCACTGAGTCTTCTCTCTATTTCTCCCAGGACTTCTTTATCAAATTTGTCCTTTATGCATCTTTTTGGTCATTGGACACCTCATTTACTCTTCCTGATCTTTGCTTTGACGCTTTTCTCAGCTGACTTGCCTCCAGTCAATTAACACCTTCCTCTGGCTGCCCCGTGTAGCTCTATAATTAGCATCTGTCATCTTTAAGCACCTCTGCTCGACCTCCTCACGCTGTATACTTTTAATCTAAAACAGCTTCCGTAATAACAGAGGGTGCCAGGTCTGCAGCCAGATTGCCTGGCCTTGAATCCTAGTCAGCTGAGAGGCCTTGCACGAGTTATTTGACATCTCTGTGCTCAAATCCCTCTTCTTTAAAATGGGGCTGATAGCAGCACTTTCCTCACCGGGTTGTTATGATGACTAAAGGAAGGAATAGAGGTCAAACATCTAAAGCAGTGCTGAGGATAGAGCCAGTACTTCAGAGCTGATCTTTCAAAAACTTTTTTTCAGTTTTATTGAGTATAATTGACAAATAAATGGTAACATATTTGAAGTTTACAATGCGATGATTTGATATATGTATACATCGTAAAGGAGTTCCCACCATCCAGTTAATTAACGTATCCAAGACCTGACATATGTACATTTTTTTTCTTTTTTGGTGAGAACACTTAAGTTCTACTTTCTTACCAAATTTAAATGACACAGTACAGTATTACCACCTGTAGTCACCTTTTTATAGATTAGATCCTTAGACCTTATTCATCTTATTACTGAAAGTTTGTACCCTTTTACCAGCCTCTCCCGACCTCCCCGACCCCCCAGCCCCTGGCAACAACCATTCTGCTCTGTCCCTGTGCGTTTGACTTTTTTCCTCCAACAATTTTGCATATAAGTGATATCATACAGTATTTGTTTTTCTCTGTTTCTCTGTCTGGTTTGTTTCACTTAGCATAATGCCTTCCAGGTTTATCCATGTCGTCACAAATGGCAGAATTTCCTTCTTTTTTAAGGCTGAATCATATCCCATTGTGTGTGTGTACATACACGTGTGTGTGTGTGTTTACACGTTTTCTGGATCCATTCATCCAGACACAGGCGGTTTCCATACTTTGACAGTTGTAAATAATGCTGCAATGAGCATGGGAGTAGAGGTATCTTTGAGACACTGATTTTGTTAGCTTCGGATATATGCTTAGAAGTGGGATTGATGGATCATATGGTAGTTCTATTTTTAGGTTCTTGAAGAAGATCCATACTGTTCTCCAAAGTGGCTGTCTCAATTCACATTCCTGCCAACAGTGCACAATGGTTCCCTTTTCCCCACATCCTTGCCAGCCCCTGTTATCTACTGTCATCTTGATTATAGCGATTCTAACAGGTATGAGGTGATATTTCATTGTGGTTTTGATTTGCGTTTCCCTGATGATTGGTGAAGTTGAGTACCTTTCCATGTACCTGTTGGGCACTTGTATGTCTTCTTTGGAAAAATGTCTATTTGGGTACTTTGCCCATTTTTAAATTGCATTATTTGTTTTTTTGCTATTGAGTTGCATGAGTTCCTTGTATATTTTGGATATTAACCTCTTATTGGATGTGTGGTTTGCAAATGTTTTCCCCATACCATAGGTTGCCTTTTTCTTTTGTTGATAGTTTCCTTTGCTGGGCAGAAGGTTTTAGTTTGATGGAGTCCCATTTGTTTACTTTTGCTTTTGTTGTCAAGTTCAAAAAAATGTTGCTAATGCCAATGTCAACAAAGAAATAAAAATAAATGGCTTTAATATCCCACCAGTATTATTCCCCTTATAATAGAAAGGGGGAAAATACAGAGCATACTTATTGTTCACTGTTATTTTGTACTCCAGCGTACACAAAGACTTTTTTATAAAGACCTTGCCCTTCAGCCCTGGGACCTGGGGGAGTGGTTTCATCAGTTATGCTAATGAGGCACAGGTTCAATTAGTCTTGTTTATAAAAACTTCTTCCCTGAAAATGTCATATTCCTACATTTTCTCAAAAAAAATTATTCCAAGTACTTTCAAGGGTTTTTCCAGCCCAAACTACTTGTTTTTTATAATGATTGGTTGAAAAGCACATCTTCTCTATTTTCCTTCTGTGCTGTCATTATAGCATCTACATCGAATGGGACGTATGCTTCAAAATATCCCTATTAATCAGTAGAGAGCTTTGGTCATTGGTTAAATGATTTTGATTGACCTGCTTTTTGTTCACATGTAGATATGTTAAATTTCTTTCATTACTGGATTTCTTCCCATCACTACTACCTCAAGATGGTTCAAAACAAAAGCTTTCTGGTTAGAAACGCGATGGAAGCTAACGTCAAAATGGCAGAGAGCCAAGGAACTCTTCAGGTGGACTGTAAGTTCGCCTATATTCCTGTAAGGTGAATGGCTGTGCCCTGGTGTTGTTCAACTCAGCTGGGATTTTAGCTGAATAATTCTGCAAAGCTCACTTGATACTTAATGTAGCTAAGAAAACGTATTGGCTTTTTGGTCTTCGACATTCACCATACATCTCTTGGAGTACTTAACATTCTTTCTGTTCATTGTAGGAAACAAAAGGTTATTTTTCCTTTTTTATTGTTGATATAGAATATTTTGAATGACTTTTTACTTTAAAAAATGCGACAGAAGTCCATGGTGAGAACATGTGATTTACTGTGCCAAGCTGTTCTGTTGATTTAGCTTCCAGATGAGCAAGAAAATAAAAGGCAGAAGTGAACAGTTTAGACCAGATAGGAGATATTATAAACCAACTGACAAACATAACTCCTGAGAAATGTGAAATAAGGTGGCTGAGACTTAATTCAGACTTCTTGAGTCCCATAGGGATTAGCTGTATGTAGAACATTGAGGTAATCTTAGTAGAAAAATACTGTTTCATTGTAATCAGTGCAGAGGAAGAGGAGTTCCCTTACTCAGCTGCCTCGCTCTGTGAGTGTACCGGGCATTCATGGAACTCTAGTCTTTTTAGCCCAGCAGCTACAGGCAGCACAGTGAAGTCATCTCTATGACTCTGTGGGCATCCTTTGTCCACAGATGCTTGAAACTGTTTCTAAAATGGACCCCAGAAATGCCAAGGGCCAGGTAGGAGTAATCCAGCCTTCATCTGATAATGAAAATTCTGTCTAATTTTCACTTTTTATCATTGCAAAATCTTTTTCAGGAAAACTTTAAAGAAGGTAAATATTTAGGATTATTGACAGATTCTTTTTTTCAAAATTTCTGTTTTTCCCTCACAGCAACTAACTTTTTTTTATGTTTAGGCAAAACAAGTTATTAACAACAGTTAAATACTATATATATTTAATATTTTATATATATGTAATGTATTGTAGCGATTTTAAATTTAATTGAGAATGTTAGCTCCTTGAAGTTGGAAATCAGATCTCGAATCTTCCATGCCTGCCTAGCAGCTAACAGTGACAATTTGAAAGGCTAGATTTCAGAGTTGATGTATAAAAGGAATCTAAGGGAAAGAAGATTTTTAAATGTGGTTTGATATTCCAGACATTTTAAGAGTGATTATCTATTGCCTGTTTATCTTCCCTATCATCTGTCTATCTATCATCTATCTCCCATCTGTCTCCATCCATCCATTTGGATTCGCCAGAGGAAGACATGGTTGTCTCCATGGGCATTTCGCAAGGAGGTGAGAAGACATACGCTAGTTGGTGCCCAACATACTCTACATCTAAATTTAATTCTGAAGTATGGATGTGATTTTAAAGGGGGCTCAAATATTACTCTCTTTGTTTGCAAACAGAAAAACAGCAGACTTTATTTCCTTTCCTTTTACTGAAGGAAAAATGTCTTCTTTTAGGAGAGCAGTATATTAAAAAAGCTACTTAAACTTCTTTAAAAACAAGGAAAGACTGAATTGTAAGCCTTGCCTTTTCTCCTTACAAACTTCATCTATAAAAGAAAGCCAGCCTGTCAAACAGTGACATTTGCATTTGATTATGGTATAGGGTTTTTATCATCACAATTTTTCTTTGCCTGAAAAGTTGTTTCCATATTTACAACCTCCACAACCTCACATAGCAATAAGGCACAGTCTGTCAGAGGTCATCATTTCAGTGGCTCTTTACATTTTCTAGTCTCTTTGAAGTTTGTGGGACAGCGGTCAGGCTTAGCTTGCCAGTCACTACAAATTCCTTTTTTTCTCACAGTCAGCCGTGTTGGGTGCTGAGGCTTACAGAGGCACCTGCCTCAGACCCCTGACCCCCACACCAAGGGCATCGCACGTAATGGCTTTTTCCCTTCTCACTATTCCATAGTTGAAATTAACCAAGCATTAAAATTAGATACCTCTTTCCCACATAAAGATGGTTTTCAATTCCCGCTGTCTAATTTTAAAGTATGTCATTAGGTTAAAAAACCAGATAGAATTGTGGTGATTATATTATGAAATATTTGGGGGGAAGGGGTAATAATCCAATCGTTCCACTAGGGGATCAGAGGTTGTCAGTAAGGATGGTCTTCACGAGAGAGGAGAGAGGAACACATGGGGGCACCGATATAAAAAACAAAGACTAACACAAACACTGGTCACATGAGCATGCAGTGGGGAGAAGGGTAAATGAGAGGGAAGCTTCACAGAGTGAGAGCTGGAAGACACGGCTCAGATTTTCAAGTGGATGCCTCTCAAAGGTACACTTGCTGAGCATTCACAACCCAGGCAGAAAAAGGCTTGACAGAACAAGACATGTTTCCTGTCAATTTTGAGTTGGATTTTAAAATAGGAGCTGCACAGTTTAGTTACATAAATCTCAAAGAGTCCTCATAAGGATTAAGTTACTTACCGTTTGTGAAATCTTCAGCGTGGGGTTTGCCACATAGTAAACACTCTATGAGTTCCTTGTACTATTTTTATCTCAGTTGGTCCTTGCACAATCCTACAAGGTAGACACTACCTTATTCCCTTTCCATGTGTGTCTCCAAAGGTTATGTCACTTGCTTGGAGAAACTGCATGTTCTCAGTGAATATGGTCACGGTGGACTGTCATTGAGGTGACCACCCTTCTCTGGCCAAGGGGTGGGCTGAAACACAAGCTGGTCTCCTCAGACACACTGCCCCTTGATTTTGAATTTCAAATGGTAATGAGAACTGTTGAAGTTTATTCATGTTGTACCTTGAAGAGAGCAACCTGGACCCCTGGGACATAGCCTGGTTTCTGTGCTCTCTGAGTCTGGTTCTTAGGTCTTTATTTTAATTCTTGAGCTGCCCATACCTTTCCAATGTATTCTGTTGTTTCCATTGAGACTTTGCTCCTGCACTGCTCTCTGCTTGGGAGGGGGCTGGCACGCAATGGAGGGAGTGACAGTGCCCTGCCATGGGGTTCTTTGCTGAGCCTGAGCTGTCCCAGGAAAAGCTAAAGTGGTGGAATCCTTTGTCTTGGGAAAGGGGAGATTTGAATGGCTCCAGTACAGACATGACACTTAACTTTCTTACTACAATCAAATCATATTGATAAAGGTGGCCCCAAACTTTTTTCATCTGATTATTTTGTGTCCTCAGAATAATGATTACCTGTGGGGTCTGTAGCATTTGTTTGAGTACCTATGTTCATCTCACAACATTCTTTGTATATTTTTATAAGACTGTCTGGCCATTCTGTTTGTAAATCTGGTCTCTATTTCCTCTTATTGAGCCCAGATATGATTGACTACTTAAGAGAAGGGAGCACATCTTTTTCTACCCATCATGACCTGCCATATTCTAGCTTCACTGTGTGTATCCAAAGTTGTTTCTGACTATTCCCCACCTGGTTCAGTTGTCTTGTTCTCCTGAGCACTTGCCTTTCTCTTCCATCCTCCATGTGTTTGCTCGTGCTGTTTCCCCCACTTGAAATGCTTTCCCTCTTCCACTTCATCTTTTAAAATCCTACACCGTCAAGTCTCAAGTGGCACTCCTTCCTTATGTGCCAATCTATGTTGATTTCCCTCTGAATTCCCAGTGCTCTTACAATCAGTACCTCACAGGAGAGGAATTATTTCATGTGTGAGTGTTTAAATTCCTACCTCCATGATAAGATTCAGGTGAGCAGTGATCAACTGTTTTCCCTAATATTTAATTGTCAAAAGTTTTAAATATACAAAAACTAAAAGGATTGTCAATGCGAACCATCATATGCCCGCCTAGATCCTACAATGAACATTTTGCTGTATTTGCTTTATCACACGTGTATCCTTTACCTCTCCCTCCAGCCATCCACTATTTCACCTTAATTTTGGGGATGTGTTCCAACAGAAGTTGCAGGAATCAGTACCATTTCACTCCCAACACTTTAGCATGCCTATCATTAACTAGAATCAATATTTTTAATGGTATTTTTGTGATGAACTTTTCTATACTCCACAGCACCCAGCAGAGTATTGACCTCATGATAGAAAATAAATTTATTCACATTTGGTTGAATTTAGACACCACTTTGAAAGCCATTAGAAACGAACGGTATGGAAGGCCAGATAAATGGTTTCTGGAGCCTGAGAGGCATGTAGAGGTGGCCGTGTTTTATGGAGTTGTGAAGAGACATACCTACACCTAGCTTCTATTAGCCCAACTTGTGGCCTGTCAAATATATTGTAGGAGAATGTTCAGGCAGGGTTTCAGGAGGCAGTGGGCCGACATACCAGACAGGCCACCATCTGCCTGACTGAAGCACTGACGTGGAGCTGCTACACTGTGTGCCTAGGAGGCAAGAGAGGGACAATCTAGCTTGTCTAAAGATACATTGAAATGAGGTGACAAAATAGCCATAAAAGGCAAAAACGGAAAAAAAAACCAAAACCAAACAAACCC
The DNA here is from genome assembly GCF_037783145.1 of Equus przewalskii. Taxonomy (NCBI): domain Eukaryota; kingdom Metazoa; phylum Chordata; class Mammalia; order Perissodactyla; family Equidae; genus Equus; species Equus przewalskii. The sequence continues at coordinate 57,239,515 of NC_091849.1, forward strand.
CAAAACGGGGTTCATGTGCAGCAGCCTGGGCGGAAACTTGACTCCTTTACAGATCACGCCCTCCAAATAGATGACTTGGACCCGGGCAGCTAGATCTGTGAGGAGGATGCTCTCCCGAACCTCTGTAGGCAGTGCGTTTCTGACATCCTATTAGGGGAAAGTAGGTTACAGGGCTTCTCAGATTTGGTGGCACCTTTTAAAACATGTTGTTCAAGTAGTCATTATTCACCTCGAGTTCTTCCTTTTCACTGAGAGATATTCATATCTATGTCTACATCCACATCCACTCTGTGTGTACATCCATATTCACTTACATCCTCCCATTCTTCAATCTTTGCAGAGTCCTCTCCTCACCCGTTTATTTAAAATCCCGTGTCCCCTTTATAGCCTATCTCTGCCTCTGTTTCACCTGGAACACTTCACAGTTACTATTCCTTGTTTACTTATCTCTTATCTTTCTGCCTTAGTAGCCTAAAACTATGTAATGGCAGAACCACATTTCTCCTTCTCCTGTATAATTAGAGGCTATCCGAGTACCTGACCCATTTAGATTGCTCATTAAAATTTACTGAATCATAAATACTGAAAACACATGAATAAGGAAAAATTTGTTGCAGTGTTATCCCCAGTGCTGTTGCTGTGCTGGACTCCTGCCTGGCCCTCCTGTTTCTCCATTTCTGAATACTTTTTTCTTCCGTGGCCCCTTGACTGGGGACTGACTTTCTGGACAGTGCCACAGTCACAAAATCATCTACCCCATCTCTGAAAACTCCTATTCCTCTGGCATGCAGCTCTCAGCTGGGGGTTAGGAGAAAATTACATCTGATGGAAGAAATTGACCACAAGCTGTGAATGACTGAGAACCTCACTTAATGTGTTAAATCTCCTGAGGATGTTTACATATTAGAAGAGTGGTAAACTCTGGCAGTGTGACTAAGCAATGTCAATAATTTCAGGCAGTTTATGTGAAAAAGATCTACGGATTTAGTTGACTAAAGACACAACCTGAATTATCTGAAAATTGGGAACAGCAAATTCATTTTTCTCTGAGTGCATTATAATCTCACTTCTGCTCTGTACTTTTACATGATACAGGGAACACTGACCTCCATTGTCTGTGGCAGCTTATACGGTAGCTGATATACTGAAGAATATAGGGAATAATTAGGGTGGCGAGGCTCTCCCAAGTCATGTCAGTTGAGGAATGGGTTAGGAGCTTGAATTATTTAGTTAACAGAAGAAAAGACGTAGGGAAGATAAGTAAATTTGCTTCACTCATTTGAAAAATATCTGCTGAACACATACTATATGCTAGCCCCAAATTAGGTGCTAGGCAAAAATAGTAATTAAAAATAAAAATAGTCCTGCTCACATACAACTTAGATTCCATGGTTAAGGAAATAGCTAAACACTATTAATTAAGTGGAAAAGGGAATAGATTTATAGATTTATGCTTTTCCTTTCTTTCTTTTTTCTTAAAAGATCAGATAGAGGACCAATGCACACAAAATTGCCTGAAAAAATATATTTACTTAATGTAAGCTAGTCCCTAACATCTACAGAGTCTGAAAACTTGGCATGTGATGTTTTCTGGGGATAGCAAGTTCCCACTATTGGTAATATTTGGTTAATACTATCAAAGTTCCAGATGGCAGTAAATGAGAACCCACATGCATGGGAATAGGACTAGAGACTTGTCCGTAGAGTCTATAAGATCTGTGATCCTTTGCTAGTCAAGATCACAGATTTTTACCTATGATGACCAGAGAAATGAGCATGATTGTTCCCATAAGAAGAAGTGCTTCATGACAGGTTTGGAAGCAAGGAGTCATTTGATTTGGACTTCTTGATCCTTTCACAAAGGAGAGGGCAAAGGTCTTGATAGAAGGGGTGGAGAAAAATGGCAGGGTGAGCTGACCCAGGATTCTCTCCCCTCCAAAATACAACAAATGATTGGAAAAACTGAATTTCAGAGAATAAATCTAATGCCAACATGTTAGAGACCTACAATACCAAGAAGGCGGAGATCATAAACCTTGCTCATGGCCTTGGAGGCACTGGAACGGTAGGAGAGAAAGTTGCTCCCTCCCCTAGAGTCTGCCATTGCTGCTGCGCGGGTCCAGAAAGGAGCAGGGGAGGGGCAGCATGACTGGGGTATCATCCAGGACTCCTGATGCTGGTTCAGTGGAAACTCGCTGACCGGGGAAAGATTCCGTGCGTGGGGACCCCATAAACCCAGGGCCTTGGGAGCCCAGAGAACAGAACTGATCTGAATCCAGATCGGTGCGAGATTAGCAGCCCCTCCCTCCCGGCAAAGCCACTGGGCGCAGCCATCTTGCCCCAAGGCGGAGAGCTCATAAACACGCGGCTCTTGACTCCCATCTAGTGGCGACAGGCTGTAACTGCAACCGAATTCTACCACCATGCAAAAAAAACCGCTCCCCTACCATCCAGCAATTTATAAAAGCCCCAGACCAGAAGGAAAACAATAAAAACATAGAATTAAGTCCTGAGGACTTGGAATTAGGTAAACTAAGTGATAATGAACTCAGAGCAGATATAATCAAAAAACTCAATGAGGTAGAGAGAAAGATAGAGAAACAAGCTGATGAGTTCTGGAGTTACTTCACAAAAGAGATTGAAATCATAAAGAAGAATCAAACAGAATTACTAGAGATGAAAAACACAATGGGCCAGATAAAACAGAATACGGAGTCACTGAATGCCCGTGTAGACATCATAGAAGAGCAAATTAACATAATTGAAGATAGACAGGCTGAATGGCTCCAGACAGAGGAAGAAAGAGAACTGAGAATTAAAAAAAAATGAGGAAAATCTCTGAGAGACAGTGGATTCAATGAGGAGTAAGAACTTAAGGATCATAGGAATTCCCGAGAATGTGGAAAAGGAAAATGGAGCAGAAAGTGTGCTTAACGAAATTATTAAAGAGAACTTCCCAAATCTAGGGATTGACGGAGAAATGTGTGTGGAGGAAGCTTTCAGATCTCCTAGATTTGTCAATGTAAAAAGACCTACTGCAAGGCACATGGTAGTACAATTGGCAAGAAGGAAAGATAAAGAAAGAATACTCAGGGAAGTAAGAAAAAAGCAGAGAATAACCTATAAAGGAGCCCCTATCAGACTGTCAGCGGATTTCTCTACAGAAACCCTACAAGCTAGGAGAGAATGGAGTGACATATTCAAAGCTTTAAAAGATAAGAATCTTCAGCCAAGAATACTCTATCCAGCAAGAATTTCCTTCAGATATGAGGGAGAAATTAAATCTTTTCCAGACAAACAAAAGTTAAGGGAATTTGTAACTAAAAGCCCTCCACTACAAGAAATCCTCAAGAAGGCTCTCATACCTGAAAAAAGAAAAAAGGGAGAAAGGGGTCACAAGCCACAGACTAGGGAGACCAATGGATAGAACCAGAACAGGATAGCAAATATTCAACTATAGCATTAGGGTAAAGGGAAGGAAACTACCAAAGCAAGGATGATCTTATCACTCTAACTACAAATTCATAACATGAGTTGGAATAAGAAATAAAAATAATTATTCAGGAGGGGAAGAGCAAAGGGTCTAAATCAGTATTGGCCAAGTAAGTAAGAGACCACAGGAGAATAGACTATATTATACACAAGATTCTAAATACAAACTTCAGGGTAGACACTAAAATAAAATACAGAACAGAGTCACAAATCATAAATAAGGAAAAATCTAAGAAACCCAGCATAAGAAATTGCAGTATTAAATGGGTAGGCTAAAGCACACAGGAAAAGAAACACAGGAAAACAAGATAACGAGCGACAGATTGACAGCATTAAGTCCACATGCATCAATAATCACTCTCAATGTAAATGGATTGAACTCTCCAATAAAAAGACACAGAGTGGCAAAATGGATTAAAGAATAAGATCCAACAATTTGTTGCCTCCAAGAAACACACCTCAGCCCCAAGGACAAACACAGGCTCAGGGTGAAGGGGTGGAGGACAATACTTCAAGTTAATAGCAAGAAAAAAAGGCAGGTGTTGCAATTCTTATATCAGACAAAGTGGATTTCAAAATAAGACAGGTAAAGAGAGACACAGAGGGACAATATATAATGATCAAAGGGACACTTCATCAAGAAGAAATAACGCTTATAAATATCTATGCACCCAACACAGGAGCACCAAGATTCATAAAGCAACTATTAACAGACCTAAAGGAAGATGTTAAAAACAACACAATAATAGTAGGAGACCTCAACACCCCAATCACATCAATGGACAGATCATCCAGACAGAAAATCAACAAGGGAAATAGTGGAGCTGAATGAAAAACTAAAACAATTGGACTTAATAGACATATATAGATCACTTCACCCTGAAAGAGCTGAATACACATTCTTCTCAAGTGCACATGGAACATTCTCAAGGATAGACCATATGTTGGGAAACAAGGCAAGCCTCTACAAATTTAAAAAAATTGAAATAATAACAAGCGTCTTCTCAGATCATAATGCTATAAGGCTAGAAATTAATTACAAGAAAAAAGCTGAGAAAGGCACAAAGATGTGGAGACTAAACAACACACTACTGAACAAACAATGGATCATTGAAGAAATTAAAGAAGAAATCAAAAAATACCTGGAAACAAATGAAAATGATAGCATGCCATACCAACTCATATGGGACACAGCAAAAGCTGTATTAAGAGGAATATTCATCGCAATACAGGCACATCTTAACAAACAAGAAAAATCCCAAATAAGTAATCTTAAACTACACCTAACTGAACTAGAGAAAAAAGAACAAATAAAGCCCAAAGTCAGCAGAAGGAGAGAAATAATAAAAATCAGAGCAGAAATAAATACCATTGAAACAAAAAAGGCAGTAGAAAGGATTAATGAAACAAAGAGCTGGTTTTTTGAGAAGATAAATAAAATTGACAAACCCCTAGCCAGACTTACAAAGAAAAAAAGGGAGAAAGCTCAAATAAACAAAATCAGAAATGAAAGAGGAGAAATAACAACAGACTCTGCAGAAATACAACGGATTATAAGAGAACCCTATGAAAAACTATATGCCAACAGAATGGATAACCTAGAGGAAATGGATGACTTCTTGGACTTCTACAATCTCCCAAAGCTCACTCAAGAAGAGGCAGACAATTTGAACAGACCAATCACAAGGAAAGAGATTGAAAAGCAATCAAAAACATCCCAAAGAATAAAACCCCAGGACCAGATGGCTTTCCTGGGGAATTCTACCAAACTTTCAGAGAGGATTTAATACCTATCCTTTTCAAGCTATTCCAAAAAATTAGGGAAGATGGAACACTTCCTAACACATTCTATGAGGCCAACATCATGCTGATGCCAAAATCTGACAAGGACACCACGAGAAAAGAGAACTACAGGCCAATATCACTGATGAACATAGATGCAAAAGTTCTAAACAAAATTTTGGCAACCAGAATTCAGCAATTCATCAAAAGGATCATACATCATGATCAGGTGGGATTCATACCAGGGACACAGGGATGGTTCAACATCTGCAAATCAATCACCGTGATACACCACATCAACAAACTGAGGAATGAAAACCACATGATCATCTCAATAGATGCAGAGAAGGCATTTGACAAGATCCAACAGCCATTTATGATAAAAACTGAACAAAATGGGCTTAGAAGGAAACTACCTCAACATAATAAAGGCCATATATGACAAACCCATAGACAACATCATACTCAATGGGCAGAAACTGAATGCCATCCCCCTGAAAACAGGAATGAGATAAGTATGCCCTCTATCACCACTCTTATTCAACATAGTACTGGAGGTCTTAGCCAGAGCAATCAGGCAAGAAAAAGGAATAAAAGGAATCCAAATAGGGAGGGAAGAAGTGAAACTGTCGCTGTTTGCAGACGACATGATCTTATATATAGAAACCCCCAAAGAATCCATTGGAAAACTGTTAGAAGTAATCAACAACTACAGCAAAGTTGCAGGGTGTAAAATCAGTTTGCACAAATCAGTAGCATTTCTATATTCTAATAACGAACTAACAGAAAAAGAACTCAAGAACACAATACCATTCACAATGGCAACAAAAAGAATAAAATACCTTGGAGTAAATTTAACTAAGGAAGTGAAGGACCTACATAATGAAAATTACAAGGCCTTTCTGAGAGAATTGGATGACGACATAAGGAGATGGAAAGACATTCCATGTACATGGATTAGAAGAATAAACATAATTAAAATGTCCATTCTACCTAAAGCAATCTACAGATTCAGCGCCATCCCAATCAGAATCCCAATGACATTCTTTACAGAATTGGAACAAAGAATCCTAAAATTCATATGGGGCAACAAAAGACCCCTAATTTCTAAAGCAATCCTGAGCAAAAACAACAAAACGGGAGGCATCACTATCCCTGACTTCAAAACATACTACAAAGCTACAGTAATCAAAACAGCATGGTACTGGTACAAAAACAGGTGCACAGATCAATGGAACAGAATTGAAAGCCCAGAAATAAAACCACACATCTATGGACAGCTTATCTTCGACAAAGGAGCTGAGGGCATACAATGGAGAAAAGAAAGTCTTTTCAACAAATGGTACTGGGAAAACTGGAAAGCCACATGTAAAAGAATGAAAATTGACCATTCTTTTTCACCATTCACCAAAATAAACTCAAAATGGATCAAAGACCTAAAGGTGAGACCTGAAACCATAAGCCTTCTAGAAGAAAATGTGGGCAGTGCACTCTTTGACATCAGTATTAAAAGGATCTTTTCGGACACCATGCCTTCTCAGAGAAGGTAAAAAATAGAAAGAATAAACAAATGGGACTTCATCAGACTAAAGAGCTTCTTCAAGGCAAATGAAAACAGGATTGAAACAAAAAAACAACCCACTAACTGGGAAAAAATATTTGCAAGTCATATATCTGACAAAGGCTCAATATCCATAATATATAAAGAACTCTCACAACTCAACAACAAAAAATCAAACAACCCAATCAAAAAATGGGCTGGAGACATGAACAGACATTTCTCCATAGAAGATATATGGATGGCCAATAGGCACATGAAAAGATGCTCATCATCGCTGATCATCAGGGAAATGCAAATCAAAACTACACTAAGATATCACCTTACACCTATTAGAATGACAAAAATATCTAAAACTAATAGTAACAAATGTTGGAGAAGTTGTGGAGAAAAAGGAACCCTCATACACTGCTGGTGGGAATGCAAACTGGTGCAGCCACTATGAAAAACAGTATGGAGATTTCTCAAAAAATTAAAAGTAGAACTACCATACGATCAAGTCATCCCATTACTGGGTATCTATACAAAGAGCTTGAAGTCAGCAATCCCAAAAGTCCTGTGTACCCCAATGTTCATTGCAGCATTATTTACAATAGCCAAGACATGGAAGCAACCTAAGTGCCCATCAACAGACGAATGGATAAAGAAGATGTGGTACATATATACAATGGAATACTACTCAGCTGCAAAACAGAACAAAATCATTCCTTTTGCAATAACATGGATGGACCTTGAGGGAATTATGTTAAGTGAAATATGCCAGCTAGAGAAGGATAATCTGTGTATGACTCCACTCATATGAGGAATTTAAAAATGTGGGCTAAGAACAGTTTAGTGGCTACCAGGGGAAAGGTGGGGTCGGGGGTGGGCACAAAGGGTGAAGTGGTGCACCTACAACACGAATGACAAACATTAATGTACAATTGAAATTTCACAAGATTGTAACCTATCATTAACTCAACAAAAAAAAAAAGCAGAGGGTGAAGTGTTCCAAAGGTGTGGCACAATGAACAAACAACTGATAACTCCCTTCTCTGTTGTAGCAGGAAGTAAAACATAGGCCACACAAAGTGGAGAGGTGAAGGCAGCAGCATGTCCCCTAAAAAGCAGACAAGGGGTGGGTGTGGGAGAAAGAGTGAGTGCCGAAAGTGCCTCGGATCCTTTCTTTCCTGTCTTTCCTTTAGTCACGTGTTTCCAGGCAAGTCCATTTTCCTCTCTGGAATGAAGTTTCCTCAGCAGAAACGTGAAGGATTGGATTAGCTTATCTTTAATCTAACTTTTAGGGCTTACGTTGAAATATTTCAGAAAGCACTAAATATATATTTTGTGAGGATGATTAATTAAGTACTTTGGACCATTAAGGTAACATTTTAGAAATAAAATTTACCATCTTCTCAGTGGATCAATTAGAATGATCACATGCAATAAAATTATCACTCTTCTGATTCCTGAATCTAGCAATAAATCCAGCAATGAAAACTCCTTAAAGAAGTACTTAGACATGTTTTTGAACAACTCATATATGATATTTTAAAGCCACTACTCTCACAAATAATAAATATTATTGTACCTCATATTCCTCTGTCCTATTCTGTGAATTGAATGTTTAAATCCATTTAAGCAAAATTGGTGATTCCAGAGGCAATGCAAATCTAAAAGAATACAATATTCTTGCTAGAGAAAAATATGAAAAATAATGTTAGTTTATGTCAACGTTTTAATTAGAAATACTCATTTTAGGATAACATCCTTCCTTTTAGTAGACAGAAGGAGATTGTACAGAACTTTCCTGCTTTTCTGGACTTTTAAAAAAGTATGTCTATGATAGAATATAATTGACCTATGTAATTTTCAAGGATGAGAAATATCTTTTCTAAAAGCTCTTTGTACAGTACCCAACAATTATAGCCTACTGAACTTCAAGTAGCAGAATTCCATGAGTTTTTCAGAATAGCAAGTACATTAAAAATTTGATTTGCAATAAGTACAACAGCATAGGATAACTCATAACCATCTTTAACACATCTTTAAACTTACCACACCTACATATTTTGTGGACTAAGTAAAAATAATTCTATCTACCCCTTTTGTTAATTCCAGAATTGACAGATGGTATACTGATTCCATTTCTCTTTCAATATGTCATCATAATTAAACGTAGTTTTCACTAAATTTTATTTTGTGAAATTCTCTAAGAGAGAATATGTCAATTCTGTGAGCAAGGTTGAAAATAGAAAATGTTTTAGATTTTGTATACTTTTTATATTTATAATAATCAGTTGAATTTTCAAAATTATGTTCACTAATTTGATAAAGCATATTTTAGAATTAAAAAGTTAGAGAATTTTGCATGTTTCTTAAGGGTTTCATGAAATGTGCATAGTATGGAACGTTTTACCTACACGCATTGCCTATACTATAGTACATGGTATATTGGGTAGTGGTTACAGCTGGACTCTGGACTCGGACCTCCCGGCTTTGAAAACTTCTGTGTGATTTCTCAGTGTCTTCAGGCTCTAAGTACCTTGGTGTCCTCCTCTTTAAAACAAGTAGAAGTTGTGCGTCACTTAACAAAGAGGATACGATCTGAGAGATACATAGCTAGGCAAGTTCATTGTTGTATGAACGTCACAGGCATACTTACACAAAACTAGATAGTATAGCCTACTACACACCTAGGCTATATGGTACTAATCTTACAGGACCACCGTCGTATATGTGGTCCACTGTTGACCCAAATGTCTTTATGTGCTGAATGATTGTAATGGTATCTCACTGGGTGGATATTAGGAATAAATAATTAAGTCCAGGTAAAGAGCTTAAAAATGTGCTTGTAAAGCAGTAAGAGTTTAACTGGTGGTAGCTATTTTATTATTAATCTCATCATTTAAACATCTTTTTAAGAAAAAAATTAGAATCAATAACTTCTCTGTCTAATCTTGAGAGGTCTCTATGAATGCCACTCCTTTTTTTGCAACACGACTTCTGGAGCTCTCGTTAGGCTTAAGTCAATTTTCTAATTTCTTATATGAACATTTTATTATTTATGTATTTGCATATACCAACCTACTGTCTTAAATGATCTCTCTAAGAAGCTGGATTTCCATGACCTTCATCTACTTAACTGATCTCCTTTAGTAAGATTTCCATGATGAAGTCTACCTAATTGTTTTTCTTCTACTTGTCACATGCTCAACCCTTACATGCTTATTTATACTGGATTAATTCAGTTTCACATGTGGTTTTGGGGGCCATGTACTTGTATTATGTACTTATTGTCTTCTTAGCATTTTTATAGTAGTTTAAGTGTGACAAAGGAAAGAGATATTCACACCATTTATTGTTTGTTTTTGGAGATGCAATAATTGTTCATCCAAAAGACCAAAGAGAATCTCACAAGACAAGAGCATGGTGGGAATTGAGAGTCAGGAAGAGGAGTATGAGTTGGGACTAGTGTAGGCTGGTTTTTAGAAGGAGGTGGGCTTGCAGTAAGGACTGTGTGCAATTCAAGAGAAAAGAGCAGTGAGAGCATTTTGGGAGAAGAATTGCAGCATTGGCTAGGATGAATGTTGTAGGAAAAGGTAGCACTGTGTTTGGGACAGTAAGGACTGGGCAAAATGGAATGGGAGAGTCCATGTTGGGTCACAGAGGAGGACAGAGATGTATGTGTAGGAAGCTGACAAAAGGCTTTGAATATCAGCCACAGTTTTCTCCTTGAAATGATACACGATGAGGGAGGAACTCTGTATAAAGGCTTTGATTTGAGATTCTCTCTCTTTAGGTGTATTTTAGGAAAGAAAATTTGAACAGCAATAAGCTGTGTAGCATGGCAGCTAAGTATAAGGGATCCAGAGTCAAACAGTCTAGCTGGGAACCCTGCTTCAGTTTCTAGTTTCATAACCTTAGATAAATTATTTAATCTCTTTAAGCTCCAGTCTCCTCATCTCTTAAATGGGTATCATAAAAGTAACTACCTCCTAAAGATATTGTAAGGCTAAATGAGATTGTGTGTCAAACTATTTATCATCGTGCCTGTCCTGTAAGTGCAAAATAACTACTATGATTATATAGCTGTTAATGGGCGTGACTAAATAACTAGATTGAGACTGTTATGCAGGCGAAATTTCTAGCCCATCCTTATAAATAAAATCCTGTTTGCTGGATCTGCTCAAAATTTACCTGCTATGTCCACCTCACAATCATCTGGACAGACTTCTCCCCTGCTGTCATGGAAACAAGTCTTCTTTTTGTAGCACAGATTTTTTTGTGCCCACTCCATGATCCTACTCATCTGCTTTTTCTACCATTTACCAGAGCCTGCCTCTTATAGCTCCAGGCCTGTCACTTTCTCATCTATGAAACTACAAAAGGAGGCAAGCTTAACAAGCAAGGAACTTCAAGAACATTTCCAACAGAGGGTAGATTAATCACCCATCTGCCCAATTAGCTCTGGAAAGGACAGTGGCTTTCAGAATAAGCCACTGGGAGCATCTCATACTTCACCCAAACTATGTGTTGGTTGTCCCCACACCTCATTTAGCAGATTTTTAAAGACGCATTGGAGTGTATGTTGTGTAATCATATAGCTCTCTCAACAGCCTTTGTCTGGCATCTTTCCATGAAACAGACAAACTGACAGTGTCTGCACCATGAATGCAAAGGAGAAATGTATGAAGAGAGGTGAAATGATGGAGAGAAGATTTTCTTTCACCAAACATATTGTATCTCTCTCAAATATATTCCTTGAACAATATCCTTCATGGACATTTAATAAATGTGAACTGATATATATGATTTTTGAGACCTGCCTATACATTGAAAGATATACTGCTAATAATCTATAGGAAAATTCCATAGGAAGAAGAAATGTATGTGACGTCTTTGACCTTCCTGTCCATTAAAAAACGGAATCAACACATAAAATTCAACTGATAGAGCTGTGGAAAACTTTGGAGGACATCCAGAAGATAGTGTGTAAAATAATTAAACGCTTAGGGAACAAAACCATGAGGAAGTAAGTTTATTTAATTGGAAGAAGAAATATCTGTAGAAAACTTCATTAAAGTTTTTATGAAGTGTTTTTAATAAGATGCTATAAAATAAAAAGTAGTGAGCAATTTTTCCAGTCCTAGGGCAGCAATGGAAGAAATAGACTTACATGGATGATAAACCATAATAATAATACTATACATTTGAGGGGCACTTGATGCTTTTCAAAGAGCTTTCATGTAGATGATACTCACAGAAGCCTGAATAGCAGAAAATGGGTGTTATCATCTTGATGTTTCAAAGAAAGGAACAGACATGTAAAGACTTCTTCGGAGTCACACAGGGAACGCTTTGCTCCCTCCTTTCCCATCCCCAAGTGTGCTTTCTGTGTCTGTGCCTTCATTCTGAATCACAATGAACATATAAAGATTTATCTTTTTGCTGCACCCTCAGGTAAACCCTCCTTGGGCAGTGCTCTATGTTCCAGTGATACATCATTGATGCCATTATTTGTGGTTATCTGTGTGCATGCAGACACATCTACAAAACTGGCATTTTGGGTTTTGATGTGATTGGTATTTAGCTATTTTCCTAAGAGTCACTATTTCTTTAGGTCACTCCTGACAAGAGAGAGCGGAATCATGTCATTAACATGGAGAATTCAGTCCTCTAGTTACTGTGCTGGGGGTTACAGTGGGTGTGGTGACCTGTGTCTAGTTTATCTAAAAACAACATTAGCTTGCTTGGGTGTAAGTCAAACTCAAGTGGCTTGGGCTTTATCAGCCATTAAATGCTGACGTAGCCATCAGCCTCACAAGCTGTAGAGGATGCTGTGGTGTGCTGCCCTGAGTCGCCTGGGGATGGGAGAGGGCACCAAAGCCAGGTGCCCTTGACTCAATTCAGTAAACTATGAACATCCTACCCCAGAGCCCCATTAGGGCAAGCTGAGGCCTCTGTTATAACCACTTTACAATTCAGCTCCCTCCTCTCCTTGCTGCTTCTCTCACCACCTTGCAGAGGTTCTTCCCAAGAGCACCCGTTAATAAACTTCCTGCATGCAAGTCTCCCCTGTCTGTTTCCAAGGAACCTGAGCTAACATACTAGCTATTAAGTCTCAGTGGCCGAGAACCAACTCTCTTAACTGCAGGAATCGCAATCCGTTATAATCTCCCCCTCCAAATATTTTTAGGAATCCTCAGGTCTGCTTGCACATATGTGTCCAAGCATCAGACTCGCTCACGGTGATTTCCGTGCATCAGCGATCCAAGACCTTACTTTTTCTTCTTCCAAGAATCCTCCACAGAGGCCAGGCTAAGCTAGGACTGTGTTTCTGTAACTTCCTTTGAGGCCTACGTACTAGAGGAGTTGGAGTTCTTCTTCAGCACAATCTCTGCGACGGCACCCTAGTGGCGAGGATGAGTGTCATTGCTAAGACAGTGCAAGCAGGAGAATGCTCTTTTGCATTAAGGGATTGCCAGGGCGTGGTTGAGTTCATCCCAGTCCGTCATGTATTTTGGGAAATTTCTGTCCTCCAAATGGTGGGAGCTTCACTGAGGTGTCCAATAAGCCCCTATGTAAATTTTCATGTTATTTGATGTAGGGTGTTCTCCTGGAATCTCCTTCTTTTTATCTTTTTAACATTTTGTGTTTGAAGACAGGATTGGGGTTCAGATATCACTGACAATTAGAATTAAGTCAACTATTAAAAAGCAGGAGGGAAAAGGGCAGAATTCTATATCAAATACTATAAAATCAGAATTTACTGTCTCATGATGACATTTGAATAAATTATCTAAAGAAATATTAAAAGTCTTTGTTCTGTATTTATTGAGTTCAAACACATTGGCTATGAAACCAGCATTCAATTTAAAAAATTTAATAACTGTTTTGAAAAGCCTTAACTATTCTTAAATGAGTCTGTGTTAGGTGTAACAGAGTTCACAGATGATGAATTGTGAAACAATTCATCTCAGTATACATATTCTCTTTATTCAGTGTATTGATGAAGTCATAGCAATTTGTTGAGGAGGAAGCTGGCATAGCTTCTTTTAGCTTCGTTTAGAAAGTTAGATGGCTGGACTTTTTTTTTTTTAAATGAATAAGATTGTCTATATTTTGAGTCTACTCTGTGAGAATTGTTCTAAAGGAGTTAATTAAGATAAATATGTTGTCAAGTATTGAGGCCTACCACTAAGAACAGGATTTAAAGAACTTTCACAGTAAAATATCTTTCCTGGTAGTGGTTTTAAGGCAGTTATCAAATACCCTCTAAGCACAGTGATGGATCCCAATTAGGGAGAGCTGTGGGGCCCACAGAAGCTGGTTGGAAAATACACGGAATATAAATCTATATCACTAAATCACCACTCCTTCACTTAAGAAACAAATAATCCCCTGACATTTCCTCATAAATCTTATTTTTCAACACGTTAAATCCCTTTATTTAAATGCCCTATGGCAAAGTGTTCTCTGACTCTATCAATTATTGCTTTTCTGCTCAAATTCCTATATATTCCGTTTGCCCGAAGTCTTCATTTGCTTTCTGTTACTTTCTTATATAATCTTGTCTTAAAGAAGATAGAGTGCATGCATTTTAGAACTAGAGAGAGCAGCCTATTAGGGACTGAATTCATTTTGCCGTACACTCCACCATCACACGAGAATAATTCAAACTTCCTCAATAGTCCTCTCTGACAGTGTAGAAATCTACCACCCACCATAAAGCATGAAGAGAATGTGAAGCCTTCCTCAGCATACATTGCTAATTTTCAAGAGAATTTCTTGCCTTTTGTTTTAATTTGTTGGAATTCTCTGCATTAGAAATTACGATGTTTGATAACGATTTGCTGAAAAGCTTGAACTTTGTGTTCCCATCATACCCAATTTACTGCCTGAGCCATGGTATTATTCTACACTGTGATGTCTGCTGATCCCCTTCCATCTGCTGTTCCCCTGATAAATTCCTACTCTTCCTTCAAAGGCCACTGCCTTGCCCACTCCATGTTACAGATGTCCTTGCCAACTGCTGTCTCCTTTTGCTCACAGTCAACCAGCTCTCTGGTCTGTCTCGGCATCTGAGAACACCAGATGAGGAGTTGTGGGCTGTGTCTTCACTTTGGTGACTTTGATAATAGCCATTTAATTTGAACTGAACTGCACAATTAAGAGGAGCAAACACGTGATCACATAGTCAAACAGTCACTTGAAATTTTTTTTTTTGTATCAAACTGGCTGATCGAGTCCACTGACATATTATTCAGTGAACATGCTGTGTAGACTCAGGTTCACGTTCCGATTATGATGTCTTTGCTCAGAAAGATCCATTCTATTTCTGCAACACTAAGCACCAAACTGATACTTAGCTTTCTTGTTTCTCAAGATACATGCACATTTTAGACACAGCTATATGTGCTAGCAGAAGACTCTATCCAATAATCCTAAACAATACTAAAATCACCAGCTTCTAGACCTATAGACGTTCTTCAAGGATTTTCTTAAGCTTATTTAATGAAAGAAATTTTAGTTTTACACTGGAAATTCACGATTAAATACAAATACACTGCATTACAACTTGCCATCCAGCTAGTATTGATACATATTATAGGGACATGTTATGTGTGATTACGGTGTTATGTGTGGATAAAGGAGCAGAGGCAATGTTTAGATTCATGTGTTTATGGACAGGACAAGGGAATCATAAAGTCTTCTGCTGTATTTCCCATTCTAAGCTCTAGTTTTCCGACGGTTCCTCTAAGAAATACCAGATGGAGGAGTTGATGGAAAAGATACAGAAATTAATATTGAAGTGATGCAGTTTGACCTTTTTAAGATGAAACGCTTGCCAAACTTTCCATATTGACATGGCAACATTTTATGAATAAATCTAATATCTTATAGATTTAGCACAGTTCAAAAGTCACCATCTGTTTCAAGAGTGAAGGTTCTCACTATTACACACTTTCTTTGCTCTAAGACTAAATGCATGAAATCCATAACTTATAGAATATTAACTATCAGGAACGGGTGAAAAACTTTTATGTATTTTAGAAAATCAGAAACATAAAGGACATTTTGAATTGTTCTCAAAATTATAGCTGATAATATATTATGGATATTCTTTCTTCTTACATGAACTTGGGTAGTCTCCTGTGCATTCTCTGTACGGAGTTATAGGTCTATACCAGCTGGGCAGTAAGTTGTAATACAGAGAATTTATGTGGGAAAACGGCAATGCACTGGAATCTGATTTTGAGCAGAATTGTTTGAAAGGCCTTTGAGAAATTAAATATGGGTATTATAAGAAGTTGTTGCTCCTTCTTATTTTTTATAAATTATTTACTAGTAAATCTCTTTCGTTTGGCATAGCCCAAATCAATCCTACTCAGAATCCTTTTTATTTCCCATTCTTTTGATGCTAATGTTGGTTTGCATTATAATAAATTTTTTACCTAATTTCTTAAACAATTGTAGGAAATAAGCTAATTAAAATAAATAAAAAGTAATCTGTGCTGATATACACATACACACATACATATACTTCTATCTGTATGCAGTTTTTATCTCATGGAAATTAATAAGTTCAAACAGGAGGTAAAAATCACTCCATTTACAAAACTCAACAGCAGCTTGTGTTAGTTCATTTTGTCTCCTTGACCAAGAAGTTAATGTGACAAAAATGCTTGCAGTGGTTTTACTTGATACTTGTTTGAGTTTTCTCAAGTACTAGTGTTCTTCCTGCCCAACTAGAAACTTTCCCAGCGTCTATTCAATGGGTCTTAAACCAAGCATGCATTTCTTTACACAGACCTGCTACTAAAAAGTAGCTGAGATGGAGGTGTAGTCCTGGCTGTCATGAAATCCTTGACTAACATCCACTTGGCTTTGGCTACCTGGAGTTTGTTAACCAACATGAGCTATTAGATATTAGAATATGCCTTAGCTCTACATGCGTAACTTAGCACCTCTGGATAAATCTTTGAGAAAATGTTGCCAGGTGTTTGGGAGGGTGGGCTCTAAGGAAGGCAGAATAGGCTATGTAGCTTTAAAACATGCAGATGACACAGTAGATTATCTAGAGGAAAGGATGCAGGACTTCTTTAGAGAACAGAATACTGAATTAAAGAGTCAGCTTTTGTGTAGGACAGATTCGAAAGGTGCCAGAAAACTTCAGAAACTTGAAAAAGTATATATATGGTAAGACAATTTTTCTGAACTTCCCCAAAGGAGAATAACCCTTGTGAAAACCAAGGCTCTCTCTATGTGATCCCTTTCAAAATTTGTTGAAAGGAAAGACAAATGGTGCATGAGTATGAATTACAATGTAGCTCTAGAGCTATGATCTCGGCTCCATTTCATTTAAGAACTGCTGTCTTGATACTGAATTGACCTCGATCACTACAAGCGGCTTATTCAAGTTTGTTCTACTTCTGCCATCCACCCTTCAGAAACAATGCAGATCTAGTAGGAGGAAATACTGGCATGTTTATTCTCAGTAGCGAATAACAAAATAAAAATCAAAGCTATCTTTTACATGTTTACCTTAGAGCTTGTTCCGTTTATTTTTTAAAATAAATTCTTATCAATCATGGTATGGTATTTTACTGTCAAGAACTCTTAAATATGGAAGAACTTCCATCAACATTTATATAAGTAAAAATTAACCTAATTCACAATGTTTTTAGGAAGAAACTTGTTCTGAGTTTGCATAGTGAGTGCTATTGGTAAGAATTAAGATAGTTAGGAAGAGATGAACAAACAGACCCTTTTAATTCTAAATAATGCCCAGTTAAGGATGAAGAGTGGGGAACACAAGACAAACAGAGAAGGTGACATAGTCAACTAGACAGACAGAGATAAAGCAGAAGGCAGTCATAGATCGAAGGATGGACACAGAGGCACAGGATGTACACAGAAGCCTCAATGTGTGTGTCTTTCTCCATTTTCCCACCTGTCTGGCAGGAATCTTTGCTCGTGTATATTGTATCTCATTGCCCCAACCTTCTAAGAAACTTTATGCTCTCAATTCTTCTTTATTTTTCTATGTATTAACACCTTCCGCTCAACTAACAATTCCAATCCACAAACATGCTCAAATCTCTCATCTTACATTTTTTTCCTCTTCACTCCTCACCTCCCTCTAGACATCACTTTTTACACTTTCGCAGTAAAACTTTGTGAAAGAATTGTCTATATTTGCTACTTCAATTTCCTCCAATCTGACTTCCTACTCTATTCCCCTACAATGAAGTCTTTGGCACATGGAATCATGTGGACAGTCCAAAGGACTATCCGAGCATTTGAAGAACATTCCCATGGCCTTTCCTGACACCCACTCCTGTTTGTCTCCTACTCCTCTGGCTACTTCTCCTCAGACTCTTTTACAGCTTCATCTTCCTCTGCTCAGTCATTAAAAGTTAGCTCCTCAAGACTTAGTCCCAGGCAATTCTTTTTACTCACTCCATATGCTCATCCATACCCATGCACACTGGTGACTCATAACTTTCTATTTCAATTATCATCTGCAATCTGACGACTTATAACTTCATATTTCCCATCAAGACCTCTCCTCTGAGCTCTATGTCCACGTGTTCAACTTGAAAACCCCACTTTGATGTTTCAAAGTCACCTTAATCTCATCAGGCTGAAGCCTGAACTCACTCACAATCTTCTCTATCAAAGATGCTCTTCTTGCATTGTTTCTATCTCAATGAATAATCTTCCAACCAATGCACAACAGAAAATGAGTATTCATTTTTGACACAGCTCTCTTTTAACTTCTGGTATTAATTAGTACAATTTTACTCCTAATTGTATTTTAAATCTGTCAGTTTTTCTAGGACACCAGTCTAGCCCAAGCTACCATATGTCTTACTTGGATGTATGGTAGCCATCTAATTGGCTCCCCCTTCATTCACTCAACATGGCTATAAGGCCCTATGAGTGTTTCCATATGCTGAACTCTTAGTCTTTATCTTCCAGTACTCAGCCGCCCTCCTCTGCTTCTCTGTTCCATGCACATTGGGCTATTGGACCTCTTAATATGACATGGCTTTTTCCACGAGAGGGTCTTTCCTCATGCTCTTCCCTCTGCCTGGAAGACAGAGACCTCTGCTTTAATTATTTTTGTTTGTTTTTCTCAAGTTCACGTCTACTCATTCTTCAGAGAGCTTCCTTGGACTCTCTAGGATAGGCCAGGCTACTCTGTGACTTATTCTTATATCATGTCTCTTTTATTTCCTACACATTTCAAATTTTAGTTATTCCCTCATTAATGTGATTTTTTTGTCAATCTCCTTCACTAAATTTTATACATATAGGAATTAGGATTTTGGCTTACCATTGAATTCCAGGAGCTTAGTATAGTACTAGAATTATAATAAGAACTATTTGTTATGTAAATAAATAAAATTAAACACAGAATTTAAAAAAAGCAGAAGAAACAGAAAGAAATGAGAAACAAAAATTAAGACATGTCGAGAGAGTGCTTAGCAGATGGGCACTCAAAAATTCTAAAATTAATTTTTAGTGAATTTATTTTAATTAATTTATTTAAATTTACCATATAAATTTAAATAATTTATCTGATATGTAATATACAATATATAATATAGTTTTAGGTTCAGACTTTAATGAAACCTATTGTCACTTTGAATTCTTGTAGGATATTGCCTATAAGACAAAGCAGATTTTCATTTTTGTGTCACTAGAAATATCTCCTTTTTACTTTCTCAGTTTCAGATACAATTAATTGAAAGACTCGGAAAGTCTTTGCTTTTCAATTTTACTAGAAACGTCCATATTTTTCTACAAGATGCTTTCAACTTCAGGCTACCTGATGATCTGAATGGTTTATCTGAGGACTGCCCAATTAGGTCATCATTATTTAAAGGCAAAAGATGAAATCACTCCTTTAAGAAAGTTTGACCAAAAAATAAAAATTACTTCATGTGTAACTGAATGTGCCACCGTTTGTATAAACTGTTACACTGTGTAAAATAATGATGTTATCAATAGAAATGCCTTTTAAATTGGTTTCTAAGTTATTCATCTTCTCATCAGGCTCTTTTTCTGTGATCAACTGCAAAGCTTTGTAAGAGTAATGATGGAAATGGGAGTTAAGTCTATTGCTCTGAAAGTTTGTTCTGTAATGAACTCAGTGTTCCAAAAGAGTACGCCTAATTTACAAGTAGTAATTTCATTACTTTAGGATAATTTCATTGCCTTCTTGTCATAACCAACTGAATTTCCCAGCCCAGACACCCTCATTCCTTCATTCATTCGGACATTGACTGAGCATCTTGCTGTCAGACGCCCTGCTAAATGCATTAAAAATGAGTAAGATACTGTCCTTGCCTATAAGGAGTTTCCATTTTCAGATTGGTGTCAATTTCCTTGATTTTATTTTCAGATTGATGCAGACTCTGGCAAAGTTTATTTGATTTATATAACCTTCATAGGTTAGCCAAGATTCCTGTGGATCAGATCAACTTATCCAATTGTCACCTAACACATAAACTCAGACACAAAGTGTTATTTTTAACTGACATAGAGTAACTTTAGAGACCCTTAACACTGGAATGCTATACTGATACAGAATTTTAAATTCTTGGCTGCTACATGTAAATTTTGTTCAGTAACCCCCTTGGGATGTGACCATCATTTTTAGCAATTTCTCTGTTCTGAGATTTCCTAATTCTGAAGCATGAACTAATTTATAGACTGCCTTCCAAAAGTTTATAAGCTCCAGAAAGACATCTCCCTTTAATATTCAATTGGTTTTTACTTTCTATCGGATTTTCCTTTTTCTCTGCAAAGTCAATGGCTTTTTTTTCCCCAAACTAGTAGGAACAACTAGTAGGAACTAGTTGTACTCTTTCCACTCAGTGGATATTTTGTTGAACAATTGAACTAGATCTTAATTTCAACTGAACGACCTGACTCTTCAATCTATTTCTTTGCTCCATGATATTTTCAAAGAAACCGATTCATTTTGTGCACACTTTGATCGCCACTGGATGGTATCAAATTACACCTTGGTTTAATTTATAGTTTACTCCCCCAAACTGAAAAAAATTATTGGCAAAACAATTTTCAGATGGACCTTCTTGCCTTTCTTTTCACATTTGGGTGACTATTACACATATAAATAACATTTAAGGAATAAGGCTCAGCACTATGGTTCAAAGAACGACTGTGGAGTACTTACCGTATTGTGATGGGGATGAACACATTTGTGTTAATGCTGTAATTAGCAGAAAGAGTCAAGATATTTTGAGAATTTCCACATCCATATTTAACTGTAGGCCTTCCTTCCAAAAGAAATAAATGAAGAAACTGTTGTCCAAAATTCTTCTCACTACCTTTAAGAACAAACATTACATTAAATTAATGATTAATGTAGATTTATATTTTATGCAATAACAATCATTCATTCAACAAACATAATCTTTGCTCTCAAGGAGTAATGATTTGGTGAGATGGTAGCAGTTTTATTAGATAATTATTCAATGTAATAAGTACTATATTAGAAATAAACATTATTTCCCACAGGCTGTGAATAACATGATATTAACAGTATTAACTTGACTGAGATTAACTTCTGATTGTTTCCTAATAGCTAAATGAACTTAACTGTTTTGAGCCTCAGTTTCCTCATATATTATAATGGGATAAAAAAATACTAATTGTTAGAACCTCTATGATAAGTAAATAAAATAATAAATGAAATGTATTTGTTATTACCTTTAGAGTACTGGATAA
Source organism: Equus przewalskii (assembly GCF_037783145.1). Classification (NCBI taxonomy): domain Eukaryota; kingdom Metazoa; phylum Chordata; class Mammalia; order Perissodactyla; family Equidae; genus Equus; species Equus przewalskii. The sequence goes on from NC_091849.1 coordinate 57,261,095, forward strand.
CTTGATTTCGTATTATTATTAATTATTTATATTTTAATTTTAATGTGTGTCTTTCATAAAAATTGAAATGATAAAGAAATATATAATGGAAAAAAAGAAACATTTCCCCTTCCTCCAGCCCATCCTGCACCCCACTTTGAGGTATTCTTTGCTGTCATTGATCTATCTACATACAAATATTTATATAGCCCTAATTTTATTTTTAAAAATGAAATAATGTTATAAACAGCTTTATTCATCTTTCTCTTTTCACTTAACAATAAATGGTAGACATCTGTCCATGTAAGTACATAGATTTCTATCTCTTTAAAACATTAATTGAAGTAAAACTCAAACAGAAAATAACACACATTTCAAGTGTATAGCTCAGTGAATTATCACAACGTGAACCCTCTCACACAACACCACCAACTTAAGAAAACAAACATTATCTGCATTTTCAGAAGCCCTGTGAATCACAAGTCCTTTCTTCCAGCTACCAAAAGGAGCCACAATCCTGACGTTTAACAGTTGGGATTCATTTTGCTTGATTGTAAATCATGTTAGTGGGATTGTTCTGTACACTTTCTTCTGTGTCTGTTTACTTTTGCTCAATATTTCGTTTGCGAGATAGCATCCATGCTACAGTCCATTCCTTTTCATTGCTTTCAAATGTCCCATTAAATGAATACATACATTTCAGTTCTTCTTTCCTCTACAGATGGACAGCCCCCCACCCCCGCAATTTTTTGTTATTATGACTAACGCTGCTATGACAATCTTGCATGTGTCTTTTGTGATGAAGCGCATGCCTTTCTGTTGTGTATATAACTAGGAGTTGAATTGTACTGTCAGAGAATATGAATATGACTTATTTAGTAGCTATTGCCAGTTTTCCAAAATGACGTTTTGGTTTAACTCCTTACCAGCAGTATATAAGAGTCCCAGCTGGACCATAATCCATAATCTCACCATCACTTGGTATGGTCACCTTGTAGATTTTAACTATTCTGTGTTTATTATTGTAGCTGTAATTTTTATTTTCCTCCTGTTAGTGAAGTTGAGCATATTTTGATATCCTCTTTTGTAAAGTGCGAGTTTGTTTTTCTTGCTCATGCTTCTATTTAGCTGTTTGCTTTTTCCTTGTTGAATACAGAGTTATGTCTATGTATATATCTAATATCTACATCTATATACATATATACGTATGTAGGCACATAGCATCCAAGCTCTTTGTCAGCCACATGTATTGAAAATATCTTCTCCAATTCTGTGGACTGTCTTGCCAATCTCTTAATGGTGAGTTTTGATGAACATACGTTCTTATGTTAGTGTAGGTCAATTTATCAATTATTTCCTGTGTGGTTATGATTAGTACTTTTTACGTCATCTTTAAGATATCTTTGCCAGCCTCAAAGTCATGAAGTTATTCCCTATTATCTTCTGTAAGCTTTATTTAAGATAGTCCTTCCATCTACGGTTGACTTTTGTACATCATGTGCAGCAGAAGGTGGTGCTCTGTTGAACAACGGTCCCTAAAGACATTCATGCCCTAACTGTTGGAACCTGTGAACGTTTACCTTATATGGGAAAAGAGATTTCTCAGATGTGATTAAATTAAAGATGTTGAGATGGGAAGATTATCTTGAATTACTTGGTTGAGTAATAAAATTAGTCTAAAGTCCTAAGAGGGATAACGGAAGAGGATAGGCTATGTGACTATAGAAACAGAGACAGGAGTGATGCAGCCACAGCCAAGGAGTGCAAGCAGCTGCCAGAAGCTGCCAGAGGCCAGGAATAGGTTCTCCTCTGGAGCCTCCAGAAGGAACCGGCGCTGCTGACAAGCTGATTTTAGCCCCATAAGACAGATGTTGTACTTGTGGCCTGCAGAACTGTAAGAGAATGCATTTCTGCTGTTTGAAGCCACTAAGCTTGTGGTAATTCGCTACAGAAGCAATAGGAAGTTAATACAGGGGTCAATTTTTATTCTTTCTCACTTGATTTCCAATTGATCCAAAATCATCAAAGTAAATAATTCTCATCATGTATTTACTGAATTCTCAGATATTTGTGGAATATATATTTTTAATATTCCCCACAGTTTTCTTTATTCTTGTGAATATATGTATTTAAGATAATGATCATTGTTTTTATACTCAAGCCATATAAAAAACACCCACAAAGGTCTCCCAAACCAAGCTGCGACATTACCACCCTCAGGAATGTCCAGCATTAACATCTGGTGAACACTTCCATAGACACAAATGCTGACAACTGGATAGACAGAAATGGAGAGAAAGAGAGAGATTTGTTTTATTAGGGAAAAATCATACTGTACATGTATTTAAAAATGAAAATTTTATTAAATCAGTAGTTCTCAAACTTTTAGGTTTAAAGTCTTTAACATACTTAAATCTATTGAGAAACCCCCAAGAAGTTTTGTTTACATAGTTTGCATCTTTTCATATTTACTATATTAGAATTTAAAACTGAGAAATTTTTCAAATATTTGTTGATTAGTTTGCTTAAAAACAACAGTAATAAAAATTGTTGCTGATTAACCTAAATAACATATTTTGTGAAAAGTAATTATATTTTTCAAAACAAAAATAAAATAGTGAGAAGAGTAGTATTGTTCTATACTTTTGCAAACATCTGTAATGTCAAGCTTAACAAAAGAGAGCTGGATTCTCATATCTACTTCTGTGCTCAGTCTGTTGTGAATTGTTGCTTTAGTTGAAGTATATGAATTCCGGCCTCACACAGGATGTTGCTGGAAAGGGAGGATTATTTTAATAACCTTTTAAAATACGCACAAATTGGACAAATGGTAGTTCATTAAAGTTTACTTGCAATGTGGAATCTGAAACTATATTAATGATCTTTACATACTCTGTTACATTAAAATTCCATTGATCTTTCTTGTACTTTGAATGGATATTTCACCTGTGCATGATTTTGTAACATCATGCACTGATCATTTGAAAAATGTTGGTTCGCTGAGTTATGGATATCTTTCATATGTCCACACATTTTATTACACAATATTAAAAAATCTCATTCATTAATATTACTACTGAACTCATCGGAAAGTATTGGGAAGTTCTAAAGCTCATTGTGGAGAATGCAAGTTTTCTAAAATTCTAATTTTTCTTAGGAAGTTTGAGTTTTGTCATTGGGAACAAATATTGTTAGGTGATTTCATAGAAATAATGGGCTTACTTTGCTAAGTTTTGAGAAAATATCTGCAAAATGCTCAAGTCTGAATAAGTATTGGTTATCTTTTAGTCATTTTTCAAGTCATGTTTTGATAGTGGCTACGTCAACTAACAACTTAAAATATTGCATAAGTGCCTTTCATCAAGGCAGCTGTTACACTTCAGTATGGAGCAGACTCACTTTAGGTGTACTTCTTTACACGCAGAACATTAAAAAGTTGTATATACAAAGATTGAGACTTTTAAAAATTAATACATTGTACTGCACCATTAAGGACACTTTTGTGTACAGTTTTACTTGATTGCATAGTGGAAGAGAATACAATGACTGAGGACAATTTGGAGTCACTGCCATGACACTAGGTGCCAAAAGTTTCATGCACTGTGACTTTTGTACCATGAGTAAAAATCCCAACACAAAAGTCTTAGTCTTATTAAAAAAATAATTTTGATATTATGGACACCTGAAATGGTCTTGGAGATACTCAGGGATCTGGATAAACTTGAAATATCTCTATAATAGAGCTCACATTAATATAAAAGCAAAAAAAAAAAAAAAAACAAAAAAGAAGAAAGAAACCAGAGTGAAACTAAAGGCATTGCTGAACCTCAGATAAATATTTCTTTAACATCTCAGCAAGAATGTCAGAAAACCTAGGTGACCTCTCCCCCACACTACAGGCTCTAGAGAATGGAATAAAAGCAATATTGAGGTCTCAGAGAATGGTTCAGAAAAAACAGTGAAAGAATTCGAAATAGGAAAAAAGAATCTAGCTCACCCATTCAGGTTCTCATCACAATTCTTTGTCTTTGAGCTATTTTGCAACACTGTAAGTTGGAGAACACTAATAATAATTCAAATGGTTCTTGTCTATAAAAATGCAAGCTATGTCCGGTGAAACGCAACTGATTGTCACCCTCTGGGTGGACCTGCTTTCCATCTGTTTGTAAGTTTGCTTCAGAATTCCTTGCCTTCGTACATGCCTCTGCTCCTTCAATTCTCCTTTGAACTGGTTGTAGTATCTTACCAGTTCCCTCATTAATTAGCAGGTTGAATAAAATCTTTGACACGTGTTCATTTTATAGACCTTTCTGAAAATTATCCTTTGACAAAGGAAAATAAGCAGATTTTGAAATTATGAGGTATATCAGGAGAAATGATTCACATTATATTAGACCAAATAAAACCAACTCCAGGGAGAAAAATCTACCCAGAATACAACATGAATGGGGTCTCCTGGTGTTAAGCAACATAGTGGCCTCTGACTGGACAGAGATGCCCACATCATGGATGGCCAAGACTGGGAAGAAAGGAAGGATTCAAAATGCAAGTGAAGAAGCAGATAAGAGTCGGACATATAAAACCTAAGAAATGGAAACAGATTTTCCACGAGTGCTTTAAGCTATAGAACTTTTTGAGAATATAAATTCAGCAAGAGAATAACACAAAGTGAAATAAAATACAAAATAGTCAGATTAAATCAATATTGCAGAAGTAAGGAAACAAATTGGACAAAGCGACAGCATTAAAGATGTAATGACAAAATGCGAGTAGCAAAGGACTGAACAAACACGGTTGAAAATCCCTCTTTTGAGATCCTCGCCCGCCAGGTGTTTACCACACTTCTGGGACTTCAGCTGCGCGACTCCCAGATTAGTCTGGTGCCCGGCCCAGGGCAGCACAGTGTCATCTCTTCTTCCTCTCCTGAGATCTGTTCACAGTTTTGGGGGGTTCTACTCTTTAGCGTTTTCCCTTATCTTTCTCATGACTTCCTATTCAATTTCTCAGCCTGCTTTTCTCCGAATTTAAGAGTTAATTAAGAATTTTTAGTATTATTTTTGACTCTTCTTTTTACTGGGCAGAGGGAGCTGGGGGCAGTGGGAGCACATTTAGCCACACACAAGTCTGTACCAGCATCTCATGTTTTCTCTCTGGGGATACATAAAACGTTATGTCATAAAACAGCATAAGCTTGTTGTTCTTTCTTGAATGGCTGCCTTGTTCTCTGCCCTCATCCCTTTGGGCTCACAGAGGGTGGTTATTTGGTTATGCCCTGATGGACAGTCTCTTATCCTGCTCCATGATGCCATTTTTACTCACAAGTTTCTATTACTTACTGTTTTTATAAATTGTTTTGTGTTACCATTTCAGGCTCATATTTTTGAGATAAGACTTAGAAATATGATATATGGAGCAGAGTAGAACAGAGCTGAACATTTAGGTCAAGCTGTTTTGCCATATGTACAAGGCTTGTTTTTCAAAGCTTCAAAAATGGAATTTTAAAGATTGATTATACACATTGGACAAGATGTATGTAGTACAATACAAGAATGAATTATTTTTAAAGGAAGCACAGTCACTACAACCAATGACGGGGGTGAACAGCCTTATCCAGGTGTACCAACATCCCATTATGTACCACAGGTACTCTGTAACACGGGACATGCCAGGGCTGCTTTCAGAAATGTAATGGGAATGAAAGTAAACAAGATTAGCTCTCTCTATAGTTGCTATGTAGCAACAGTTTCTGATTCATCACACTGATGTATCCTATTAATAAGCAATTTCTTGTTTTATAATATAATACTTTTAAAGAATTCAAAGTGTTCTGCTGATAACATTTGACAGTAGGTGGGGAAATGGAAGAGCTGCGGCTACTGATGTATTTAGATGATGAAGTAGCAAATTATTCACTTCAGACTGTGGGTCATAGTCTGACTGATTGAGTTTTTCACTTTTGAATCAACTGACTCTGTATCACAAAACCTAGATTTTGTAGATACAGAAAAGCTACGAATAAATGTTCAGGAGAAAGTCTTTGGTTTTTCACAAACAGTACTAAAGACATTATATTTTGTCACACAATTCTTATGAATGTTATTTGATTCTAGAAATGAAAAATTAATGGCAATTAGTAAGAGAGAAGAAATATACAAAATTTTCAAAATAGAACTACTAAAAATTATAAATAGTGACTACTATTAAATGGATGTATATTTTTGATATCAAACTGTATGTGTTGAGTAATCCATATGCCATAGTAAATTTAGTTCATTTAAGAGACGCTTGATGATCCATTATTGGAGAAATGTTAACCTCTCCTTTTTTGAAAGAAGTTTTTATGCTTTTAGGCTGTGTGGTAATTTTTTCAACAAATCATTTACGTCTTGAATTTTCCTGAATATTTATCCAGAAGATATTTTTAAACTTGAGAAAATCTATAATTCTCAGATTTTATTTATTCTAAAGAAATTGTTGATTGTATCTCCTGATTTAAGATTTACTGAATATAAAAAATGCTGCTTAGAACAATAAAGGGTAATCATTACTTGCAAAACCATGGACACTAGTTTCTAGTATCATAGATGTTTAGAGAGATAATTATAATAATTTTGAGTCTAAAATTTATATTCAGTATATATTTACATATATAGTGCAGTATATTTATTATATATATTATTCTTCTCATAAAAAAGAAATAATGAAATAATGTGGAGAGAAAGAATGATATCCTAGTCCAACTTTTTAAAAATATTGGTTTGCTTGGGTATTGCATTGGGTTCTAGATCTGAAATTTTCTAAGCATGCATAATTCATCACTTCACTGAAATATTGAAGATAAAATATTTGTGGTTTACATAGTTATATAGTTTACAACTTTCATTAAAAATAGGTATTTTTCTCTGTTTGAATTATCATAATTAATGTTCCCCAACATCGATGACAGTTTTGACTTGAGATCATGTATACATAAACATTCAGAAAAGATTCATTGGTCTTCAATTTAAATTAAAATAAAATTCAGCATCATTCCTTGCAGAATTGATAGTGATACACATAGGTAATATGTTTATTAAATCAGGTACATAGATGGTCAAATTGGAAATTTCCATAAAGCGACATGGATTTCTACCATCACCCATAAAAGAAATATCACCATATATTTGTACGGCACTTTGTATTTTTTAAAACACTTTTATATAACTTATGAACTTGATAATAAAAATTACATCTGTACCCTTTTTAGTCAAACTATAAAGAACAGAAAAGTTAATTGATTTATCCTATGTTGTACAGTTAGCTCACAACTGACTTGGGTTCGAGTCTACCCTCGGCCACCTTGTGACATTTCCATCAGGACTGCTTATGGCAACAGCCGGATCGTCTCTGTGTCCCTGCTGCCACCTTCATGGCGTGTGATGGAGACGGTTCTCTGAGCGTGCATCGAGGTCTCCATCGAACATACACGCTTTGGCTGCAGATTTAGAACTCCTCTGTCCCGGCTCTCCCTAAAGGTCTGTATTTGTATACAACAGCAGCAACCCCAGCAGCAGTTGCTCACAGTTTGAGGACATCTTAGAGCAACAGTGGCAGCACGGGCCGTCACATGTATTTAGGATGTGGCTAGGGTGAGCTAGTTCATCAGTGGAAGGACAGCAGGGAGAGAAGCCCTGGGGAGAACTGGAGGATCATGGCAGCAGCCTGGCCTGCATAATTGATTATTAACACGTGTTTATAACATGCAGCTGCAGAACAGCTTCCGGGCCAGTTTGTGAAATTTATAGAGAATCTATTTTAATGTTTCCTAGCCTGCTAGTTGTGATTAACCAGCAAAACAAAACCTTGTAAGACAAGACTCTTAGAGGAAATGAATCCTCTTCATTTGGATGAAATGGATAAAAAGGAAAACCAAAAATTGCACCAGTTGTCTATCTCACTATTATCTCCTTCCTGATTCCAGGATTTTTTATAATCTAATTATTCTTTCCCAAGGTAAATAGGTTTATCAAATGGATGTAACATTAATATGACACCTATTAGACAAAAATATAGTATCCTGGGCCTCTAATTCCCAAGTGTCCTTACCAGGCAAGTTATGACGGATTAAAGCATTATCCGAATAAGATAGTTAGCACTTACTTTATGTTGCCGTGCGCCAAACACTATTTCAAGCACATTAAATGTGTTAACTCTCTCAGATCTTACAACTTTTTGGTATCTTTGATATTATTATTATTAATATTATTCCATCTTACAGAAACTGAGGCACAGAGATCTTTAGTAACTTGCTCAAATGGCAGAGTCAGGTAGTCCAGCTCCAGGGTAATTTTCTTAATCGCTAGATTATACTGTTCTTGCCATGGGCATGGCAGCAATTTCAGTCCTTGCCTGGGCTCATTTGTCTGTTTTTGTCCCTACCTCTGTCCACCCGAAGCAAGCTTGTTCCTCCTTGGTCCATTCCCTGAGGTAATTACAACAGAAGCAGAGTTGTACCTCTCCCTGATGTATTTCTTCATAAATTTCGATCACAGAAATAGAATCTAATTGTTCTTAACACAATTGTTCTATTTCAAGAAAAGTTTAATGAACCACATCATTCCAGGTCAAGTCAGTAAACTGTGGTCCCGACAGAATCCTGCCATTGTTTAGTTTTGGAGGTAAAGTTATTTTGGAACACAGCCACATTCATTTATTTACTTTTGGTCCACGGCTGCTTTCACACTACACTGGCGGAGTCGAACAGTTGTGACAGACTGGATGGCTTGCAAAAATATTTGCTTTCTGGCTGTTACAGAAAATTTGCCAACCCCTGTTCTGCTCCTGACTGTTCAAGTAGACCCAGGAAAAAATTATATTTGATTCAGCTACATTTTGACTAAACCCTTGAAATCTGCACCCTGTTGTTTCTACTTATCAGAGGAACAAAGTATAATATTTAACAAAATAATTTCTGAAAATAAAGTTTTAATACCTACTAACTTTTCATCACAACCATCAAAGTTGAGTAACTCACAAACAGAACTTTAAGAACCATTCTGATCAAGCACTTACTCTCTGCAAGGCACTGAGGGAGTCCTGAGGAGGGGGGCGGAGGAGAGATGGAAAACATAATTCTAGATCACGAGGTGTTCCCTATTTAGAGAAGAGATAGACGCACAGATTCCTGGTGTAATGAATCTCCCTACTCAGCTGCAGTTCTTAATTCATACTCTTATTATAAGACCTATCACAGTCAGCTCTCATAGAATTGTGTACATAGTATCTCTCCACTAAACGGTGAAAAATGGTATACAGATCATCTCTTATTCATCTTTGTTCCTGTCACAGTGCCTAAGAGTGTGTGGTGTCCTTTCTAGGCACTCAGTTACAATTTGTTGAATTTGACTTTGTTCTCATAAAAAAGGTACGATACAATCAACAGCAATCTCTACAGACCTTATGAGTGGCAATGTATGAATTCATCCATTCATGCTTTCAACCCCACTCCTTCCCACACCTGTCTGGAGTAAGCTCCATTGGGAGCTATTAAGGAGGCACAAAGATATTCAAGGAATTTTATGGTGCACATTGTAAAATTGATTAAAACAACTGAGCAAACTTTTTTCTATAAGAGAGAAGATGCTTTTTAGTATGCTGTCAGGAAATACTGTGGGATTTCATTGGCCTTTGCATAGTAAGAATCTAATGAAGATATTGTGTATTCTGCTGGGAATCATCTTATAGAGAAAGACAGATGTTATGATTCTTCAGATTTAATTTGTTTTCTTCAGCAATATCACAATTCTCTTCCTTTAGCCCTCCCTACATGCACAAAACAGAAGGCCCCAATAATGCTGTTTGTTCCGTCAATTCCTTCCTGGAATAAATACCTAAGACTAGTCCTTCTTTTACTTTCTTTCTTAAATACAGACATTAAGTAATACGAAGATTGCTTCTGAATCCTGTTCTCCCAATGGAGTTGCTCATGTAATTTGCCTCCTGCAACCTGGTCAGATGTGTGCTCCTGGTTCTCAGAGATCACACACTTACAAAGGGCACGCTTATTTCTTTTCAAAGCAGCAGCACAGAATGGATTCAGCTGCATAGTACTATATCCCATGACGAAAGCATCGAATTGGTACTGCTTGCCGAATAGAGCTCATTTTCTGAAAGTGTACGGAAAGAGTTTCGTGTGGTCTCATCTCTTCTCCTGTGACCTATTCGTAGCTCCTTTGACTGGGTTCCAGAATTCTGAATTGGTTCAGTGGCAGATTCAAAGAGCCTTCTTTTCATCTTGACTGCTGTTCTCAGAGCTGTCTCTCTCCCACAGAGTTCTTTTTAAACTATCCTTTCTAGGAATTTTTACTGCAAGCCCGTAAGGATTCAAGTTTTATCTTCCTTTTGTTCCTTTTCAACATCAATTAGTGGGTGAGGCAAACTGAGAAAAGATAAATCTACAGTTTTGAACTAGGAATATAATTCAAAGCTGACATTGGCTTATCAACCTGGTATTTCTTTTTCCCTTTAATATGTGATGATACAAAATACAAATGTTCAATAAATGTTTGTAGACTAGATTTGAGTTTTTACTGAAATATTCAGAAATGGAAAAAATGGTAAAACTAAAAAACAAAACAAACTAAAAAAAAAACCAACGAGACAATAATCAACCCTTAGACTCTAGACTCTAAAGTGAAACATCTGTTTTAATTTCCTCACAACTTTGAATTGCTCCTACATATAATATACTGATTTCAAAGGAAACAAAATTAGTTCTGAAGTCACATTAAGGGACACCTTTCAAACAACGGATGTCTAAGCGAATCACAGAGAGCTCAGTGTTCATCTGTTGTGAGGCTTTTATGAGGTTGACAAATCCCAAGAGAAGGAAAGCAGCCAGTCCACGATGCGTTCCACTGAGGGACTCCCCACAGGGCAGGAGGAAATTCCCACTTTACAAATGAACCAAAAGAAAACTTTACAGACGAAAATTTTTTCTCTATCCACAGGCTGTGAAAGTGGCTTGAGCAAACAGCTTCGATGTATCCAGTACTGTGACAACACACACGTAAGACAAAGACAGACTGATGATCACCACCAGGGAGCTGTTTTCCTGCTAATAAGATCCAGTTTGTTTTTTTTGGCAGGTCATTGATATGAAAGGCAAAAATATTCCTATGGCAGTAACATCAGCTTGGGCTTTATTGGTTTAAATTATACAACCGATCTGAACACGGTGTATGGATGCTTGGCATGTGTTTCTGTGGCCTTCAAACAGAACACATTGAGTGACAGGTGGGAGGCAAGCCCGAAGCACCGGCCCAGAGCAGAATTCCCAGAGGTTGGCTGCTTCTTTGGCTACAAGCTGTTTTTAGTTGGTAAAAACACACTTTCCACAAGGAAACACCTTCCAATTCTGTATAACTTAAAAAATTGCTAAGACACTTTGCTTTGTGGCTTTAAATTGTTGTTTGTGTCTTTGTTCTGAGTTTTGCTTTGTTTTGTGTCCCCTGCAATGCTCTATTACCTCCAAATTTCATGGACCACCACTTAAGTTTCATATATAAATACAAATTTTCCTTTTTTTGTTTTCTTCTCTCTCTCTCTGTTTTCATAGAAATAAATCAGACATTCTAAAGCCATCATTTAAATATGGGTGCTTACGCTGCTGGAAAATGAATAATGCTGGCCTAGTTCTGACAAGTTAGTTTCTTTTAAAAATATAACATAAATTCTCTGTTTTCACCTAATTTCCAAAATTTTTAACTGTGCCCAGTTTTCCAAAAATGCTTCTTTTAGGCATTTTACTCATAGTCACATAGCATGACGGTTTAAATTTTGTTTAGAAAATATAGAATGATGAATCAATTTTGCAAAATATTTCAAACTAGAGGAGAAAATCATTTGGGAAATAGTGAGTTGCCCTACTGTGGGTAACCATTCAAATACTGAAGACGTTACACCTCCAGTAGAGGGAACAGTTGAAACTACTGTGTACTCATTTCAAAAGAGATAAACCAATTGTCGCATTTGGAATATAAGAAGTAATATACGGTAGTGATGTTCAGCCAAGGAAGAAAGAGGCCTGTGAATTCCTCTGTAGAGATCTTTGTGCAGGTATTGCGTGATGCAGAGCGTGGCACGTAGAGGTATTTCCCTAAACTGCTAATATTGCTCTTTTTCAAACCAGCTAACTTTAAGATAATGCTAAAAGCATGATAGGAATTTTCCCAGTTGTCAAATGAATCAATCCTAGCTTTGGAATTCTTTTTTCCAAGTCAGCAAGTATTGAATGCTATTCATATTTAGTGATTTATATTGTAAAAATATGCTCTGAAACATGGGCAGCAATGATGTTTTCCTGCTGTAGCCAGATGCTATCAAATCCATAGTTGGCTGGATCCTTCCGTGCTGGTGCAGAGCTGTTTGTAAGTCATGTTCCAGTGAATGACTCAGAAATTATAGAAACTTCTAAGGGAAACTGGAAAGAACTAAGATTTCCATTTGGTAATGTCTCATGCACTCAGTTAGAAAAGTTTTCCCACGATATTTAAATGAATAATTCATTGATTCAGTAGGTTAACATTTGAGAAAAAAACATGACATAGAGGAGGTCAGACATTTAATACTCACTGTAGAGGATAGTTCCATTCAAAGTGTTTGTTTTTATAGTCAAGTAGATGGTAACGATTCGGTTATGTTCCTTCTCCAGGACAGATTTCAATTCATCCAGGGTTTTAAAAAAAGGCAGCTCTAAATAGGAATTCCCGTTGAAAGACGGAAAAAATAAACCTGCATCTAAAAAAAAGTCATATTAATAGCATTATGTTGCTAAGCAAGTAGATAAAAATGTAGTGTTTATAGTTAGCATTCAAGAAAGTAACAGTGATGTTTCTAAATATTAGCCCCACCTTTAAGAAATTTAGATATATAATATAACACATTTGTAAAATCACTGTCTCATTTAATTAACCACCAGTCAAGAGGAAAATACTCAAAGCAAGAATTTTTATTTATTGTTCATGGATGGGCTTTAAGGGTGAATAAACACTCTGAAATTGTATGAAAAAGTCTGTGTCCCTGCATCTGTGAATAATAGTTTTCATCAGATTCTTAAACTATTCTGTGATACAAATGGCTGTACATCAAATTATATACTTAAAAATCAATAAATTTTATTTGATGTAATTACACCTTAATAAAACAGTAAAAAAAAAATCTGTGACACAAAAAGATTAGAAAATAGTCATATACAGGAGTTTTATTAATATTCATTAATATTTAGTGCTTTTCAAAATACTTAGATAAAATATTTTATAAGTAGTATTACTGTAATATGCAAGGTTATTAATTTTTTAGAGTTGTCCTTTGAGAATTATTAATCTTTTAAATGATTAATCTCATAAAATCTTGAGGCACATAGAATTAGAAAAGTATTTTATTGTCAGATATTTATATTCAGATCTATAGGCTTGGCACATTGAACAAGCGTAACACATGGGATGTTGGAAATGCAACTTTAGTGTTTGTCTTTCTCACGAGGGTGGAAATTTTCTCTTCCTCTGGATGAAAACATGGCAGTCCCTATGAGTCCTACCCTCTCTCTAAGTTATCCAACGATTCAAAGACTAATCCCCACTCTTGGAAATGCATCAACACTTCTACCTTCCTACAGAGCCATGACTTCCCCTGCCTGCTCCACCAGCCAGGACCTATAGGGCTCCTGACACCTCTTATGTGTCTTGAGGGGCTAGAAGAAGCTGGCTTCTCTTTTTCTCTTCTACCACCTGCCCTTCAGGCTGGCTGCTGTTTCTGCCGCTTCCAGCTTTGAAAGGGGAGAAGGCAAGGGGAGGTGGAAAAGCAGAGGAGAGTGTTCGAGCTGGCGATGGATACTATCACAGGCAGTCCTCTTGCTCTCTAGGAACAGTGGGTGTTTAAAACTGACTGTTTCTCTCATGGTAGGAATATCAGATAAGATACAGGATGCTCAGGGAAATTTCCATTTCAGATAAACAACAAATAATTTTTGAGTATAAGTATGTCCCAAATACTGCATGAGATATACTGAAAATTATTCATTGTATATTTGAAATTCAAATTTAACTGAGCAGCCTGTATTTTCAGTTGTTAAATCTGGAAATGCTATGACTCATGAGAATTTGTGCACTATTTAGAAACCCTCTGACAACTGCAATTCCTAGGATTTGTGCTATAGACTGCCTCGGGCTTGTCATCTCTAACTTGGTTCCACTCTGATTTTTCATGTTATACACAGACTCTTGCTGTTGACCACTACTTGTCTGTGTCAAAGCAAAAGTTGCACTGGACAAAGTTAAGCAGGCAAGGAAGACTTATTCAAGGCTGTTGTCAAAGGGGAGAGAGGCCAGATCTCAGTCTTTCTCAGCTCCCCTGAAACAAAGGGCAGCAGAGTTTTTAAGAGCTGAGGTGGGGGGATCAGAGGCTACCTGTGTTTGCTAATTGGCCTTACCTGCCAAAAACATAAGCTTTCTCATATCTCCATGACAGGAGGTAGTTTACAACCTAAAGCAGGACACCCACTGAAGTTAGGGTCCTGCCCTCCCACAGAGACTGGAAGACAGGGCACTGTGTTTCCAGATGGGTACGTTTCAAAGAGATGGCTCCAGGTCCTGGAGAAAGACAGTCCTGGGTTGTAAAATAGGCAAGAAGCTTTTTAAAAGATTTATATCTCAAAGAGGGCAAAGGAAGAATTTACAATGGAAAGCTTTCTAAAGTCAATGCTTTGAGAAAAGTGAGGTCAGGGGCCTAGCGTCAGAAAGAAGTCTGTCCAAACTTCAGTCAAGCTGAGGGGAATGTTAAGGCCATCTTGGCCACCTGACTAGAAAAACCACCTGGGCAGAACATAAAATGACTCCAGGCCAAATCTCTTTCCTGAGGGGTCCATATGTAGTCCGTGGTAAGCACTCCTGCCTTCTCTGCCCTACTGTCTGTTGGGGTGTAGTTAATTTTCAAACACTCTTTTTTATCTCTCTTTCTCTCACTACACACACACACACACACACACACACACACACCCCGAGGCTGTTTGCCCACAAACGCTGTCAGATATGAAGAGGGGAGAGGGTGAGGTTGACATAGCTCTCTACAAAACTATTAGCAAACTGCTTGGTTTAAGTTAAATGCTATCACATATTTTACCATTCCTTGGCCATCTGCACACAATTTTTTACTCCTTGAAACTTACCTTCCTGGCTCTATATTTTACTGGATGGTTTTTTCAAAGGTTTTTAAGCCTAGTTAGCATATCCTTCATCAGTGCTTGTATGCCTAGAAATCTCTAGAATATTTGACACTTATTTTTATTAAAACTTTCTCCTTCTTTGTCTCTCATGACGCAGTACTACACTTTGTCTCTTTACCTGCCTGAGAGCTCCTTTTCAGACTGTTCTGTCAACCATTCCATAATGCACACAGTTTCCAAGGCTCTGTCCAGGCTCGTCTAGTTCATTTGTGTCTTTTCTAAATCTGCTCCTCCTTCATTTTCTTACTCAGAGCACTTACTCTCCCAGGCTTAGAAAGTCAGCATCATTATCCACCCATCTCTTCTCAGACTACTTGCTGGTTCTTGTCACCTCTTTCTTAGATCAAACCTTGTAACTTTCCTTCTGCTACCACTACCCTTATTTAAGATCGCATTGCATTTTGACTCAGCTGTTGGCAGCAGCTTCTTTCTAATGGGCCTCCCTTCCTATGGTGTCTATTTGCTGTCATTTCTGTTACGGCAACTTAACTCAGTTGTAGTCATCTAAGATCTTGGGTCAAATACCTTCAGTAACACTGAATAACTCATCTGTTTATGGAGCAAACCAGGTCCTCCACGATCTTGTGTTTTGGTGCTTTCACACACACACACATCTACAGGTAATGTTGAACCACACTTTCTTCTGTGGTTCTACTTGTGTTCACACTGTTCTGTTTGTCTGGAAAGCCCTTCTCATAATCCTAGGTACACAAATCTTCCCTTAACTCAAGGCTCACCTTGAATATTCCCTCAGATTTGAACTCCCTATCATATTGTATCTAGAGCTCTTTTAACGCTTGCATTGTTTGCGTTGTTTTCTACCTTACTTTACAGATGTTGTTATAAATGTTGGGTAGATTGATAAAAGAGTAAATCTGTTATTTTGGATGAGGGAGGAGATCAACTCTAATTAGTAGAAGTAGAATATTCTAAATAAGGTAATTCTAAGAAGACACTGGGGGAAATATGAGTTAAGGAGATGTTTGATTTCTGATGGCCAGAAAAGCCCATAACACAGTTGGAGTTTCACCAGATGGAGCAGAATGTTTAGCAGATATTGAACTGCACATTCACCACTTTTTATTTTTTTTTTATTTATTTTTTTAAAGA
Source organism: Equus przewalskii (assembly GCF_037783145.1). Taxonomy (NCBI): domain Eukaryota; kingdom Metazoa; phylum Chordata; class Mammalia; order Perissodactyla; family Equidae; genus Equus; species Equus przewalskii. The sequence goes on from NC_091849.1 coordinate 57,277,443, forward strand.
TTTTATTTTTTCCTTTTTCTCCCCAAAGCCCCCCGGTACATAGTTGTATATTCTTTGTTGTGGGTCCTTCTAGTTGTGGCATGTGGGACGCTGCCTCAGCGTGGTTTGATGAGCAGTGTCATGTCTGCGCCCAGGATTCGAACCAACGAAACACTGGGCCGCCTGCAGCGGAGCGCGCGAACATAACCACTCGGCCACGGGGCCAGCCCCACATTCACCACTTTTTAACATATTATTAGGGGAAAAACCACATGCCAATCAAGTTAAAATGCAATGTAGCTAGCTGTACACTGGAGGAAGTTTGTATGAGAAATTTGGATACAGATATGGAAGAGGAAAATGGTTAAGATGACAAAGAGATGGACTTCGGTTTTAAAGAAATAGAATCTTTAGTATAAACTTGGCAACTATTTGAATGTTGCATATCTGTTGATTCTACTGTGATATGGTTTTAGACACTGTTTCTTCATATTACTTTTACCTGGACTACTTAGAGTCACTGATGTGTTCATTCATTCAACAAATATTTATTGAGTGACTATTACATGCCAGGTACTGGTCAAGGAATTCAGTGGTAAGCAAAATAGATAAAGACCTCATCCTCACGGAGTTTGCATTCTAGCTTCATGGAAGAAAACTGCAAGCTAGAAGTTGGTGGAATTTGTTCTTCTGATGTGGGAGATTTTTTCATGGGCCCCAGGAAGATATGCCACCCTGTTTCCTTGACCATTTTTCCCTGACATTTGCTGTCACCAAGGAGCATTGAGCCTAAAGGGAGACTAGATGAAAGAGAGAGTTTAACAGAACCCATCCCATCTACCCTTCCACACTCTGCTTTCTCTAGTGGAAAGATCTGTGTTCAATTCATCTTTGCATCCCCCGTGGCATGATCAGTTTTTCACATTGTAGGCAAATACATTCTTAGGCAAATACAAATATAGATAAAATTATCATTGGTGGTAGTTTTGAAAAACAAAAAGGACATAAAAATATTCTTATAATTAAAATGGAATGAGGAAAGACTACAGAGGTGGGGTTCTAGCATTTTTCTTGTGGTTAAGCTTTTCACATTATTGATAAATCCACAAGAAAAATCTCTGGAAGAGGATAGTCTTTATTTAAGGGTTCATATATGACTTATTTGGATCCATAATCAGGTTTACTTATTCTGAGAAGTAGTGAACTCACCAAAAGCAATAAAAATATAATTCAATTTGCTTAAAAAATGACTTCCATGTTACTTTGCAAGAGCATGTCTGTTGTATAATTCAGGCACACCTGCCTGTTTCCCAGCTCACACACTCCTGGAACGTTTTTTCAGAGCTGACAGGTTTTATGAAAATCATGACAGGGAACAACAATTATGAACAATAAACATTTGCTATTGAATTGCTTTCTAACCATATTAATTTTCATTATCATCATGCTTAGTGGATATGTTGAGAAACAGAACTGCCCTGAATGTGGAAAACAAGACTAATTGGGGTTAGGCGGAGTGTTTCCTGCTGCTTCCCAAAGCCTCTTCAGGCGATGCTATTTGAACACACTCCAAATTCATGTTTTTCCAATTATAACTGGAAAAAAACTCCAGCATCTTTATATGCAGATATGTACTAAATAGCTTACAAAATATGTCATATAGCAGTTAATTAGTGGCTTCTGATTGCAACAGAGACATCAGTAATGTTTAAATGTCTTAAAAGATCATATTGGCTAATTTAACTAATTCTATTAACTTTTATACGGTTAACAAAATTTAAAATCAGTTCTGAGTCATGGGAAAATCCAATAAATTAACCCAGAAGGAGGATCTTTTAAATCCTTAAATTACATTATATTAAAAAATAAAACTCTCAAATTGTCAAAAGAACATCTGAAAGCATAGTACTGATTTTAAAGCCCCTTTGTTAAAAATATGAATGAATTTAATTTTTTAAACCAAATATATTTCTATAGTATGAATCAGAACCACAGTCAATTAATAACAACTCACTGAAATTTTATCCAGAAGAACACCATGGATGTTTTATTATATCTTTATGATAAAGAAAACACGGAAGAGATTAATATCTTTACTCTGAATATGAGGCTACTGAGCCACATAAATGTTATTTATTTTGAATAGAAATGGAACTCCTCTGTCTACAGTATGAGTTATGATCCTCTTAGCCTCGTATAAGGGTCTTCTGTGATCTAATCTCAGAAACTGACATACTAACATACAAATAAAGCTACAAATGCAATAAGGCACAAATTATTCATATACAACTTTATCTTAAGTCTTTGTACTAGAAGAAATACAATACTGTTTGCTATTCCTCCTTTATAATGGAAATAGATTTGACTTACTCAATAGAAATTAAAAATTAATACTTTTGAAACGTTTTTGTTATCTTTCTTACTTTCCCCAGAGAGAACATTATACAAATTCTATGACTAAGTTTATAAAAAGGAATAGACTGATGCAATGCAATTAGTAATAAATATCATTTAAAAATATTACATTGCTCATTTTATAATTCTGGTTTTATTAAACTCTGTGATTGAAAGGAATATCACCAGTTAATAAGTCCATATATCTCTTCCGAAGAAAGATTCATCACTAAAAGTAATACATTTAAGCAATGATATTCAAAGATTCAAAAGCTATAATCACCTATATTATCCCCAAATTATAAAATTAAGTTCCAAGACCCATGAAATAGACTTAAACACTATTCATATTAATTATGAGAAACTTCAATGTCTTAAAGATTTATATATAGAGTACATATACTATTATACTATTTTTATATATAATATCATGTATAGTACTATAGTGTATTATATAAGTTACACTAAACGTTTTTTATCACATTATACATTTTTCCTTATTTTAGAATTAAAAAATTATTTTAGATTTGGATGGTCCAAGTCTCCTGGACTAAGTTATTACCTTGACTTAAATAGTTTCCCCCTACTAGACATTCACATTTATATTAATCCACAAATATTGATTGATTTATTAAGTCCCTGTTAAGAATGATCAAATACTCTTTTGTTGCTTCTAGTATGGCTGCTATTTTTGCTGCATCTACTTTTGTCTCCCATAGGAATGCACTTCCCAAAATGAGGGCAGAACTAACATTTCTCCTTTTGACCACAACCATTGCATTCCTCCATTTAAAGCTTCGAGAGAGTTGCTCTGGATCTGACCAAGGCAATGCACGAGGAAACAATACGTGTTAAAAAAAAATCTTTCTCATCCTTCATTGTCACAGCCAATCTGGCAATAGTTTCTTATCGCTTGGTTTCTCTCTCAAAGAATGGTTGATCATCATGATCTGCCCTTTGACCCTCTCAAAAATCTGAAGCTTTAAAGCTCTGACCCTACCTCCTTCTTCTTACAAAATGAAACTAAGTAAAACATTGTTTAGGACACCAAAAATATCTTTCATGCAGTAAAAATAAAGCTAGGACAAGAAATATACAAGGAACCATCAATTTCTCACAGCCCGTACTTGACATGTTGTCATAATAGCTACCAATCTCTCTCTAGTCTATTTCTATACCGTCTTCTTCACTTACCTTAGAAATTTTCCCTGAATGATCTCATCTGTTCCCATAACTTTAGCTACTTTGTAGCTTCTGAAAACTCTCAAATTTTTATCTTTAGCACAGATAGCTTCTGACCTTATATATCCAGCTTTCCTCTAGTCAGATCTACTTGAAAGGAACATAGGTTACCTAAACTCAATATATCGAAACCAGTTTGTTGCTTTTGAAATTTCACCTTCCTTCTCAACATCAAGTTAACATCTTCCTTGTTATTAGTACAAATACTTGCTTTATACTCCTGTTAAAGCTCTTATTAAACTGTACGATATTTCCCTGTATGACTTACTGTATAACATCTATGAGTTCCTTAAATGTAGGCATGATGGTTTAATCTTTTTGTGGGCCAGAAAATAGCACAGTTTTGGCAGATACTCAATAAATGCTTGATGAATGAATGAATATGCCTCTAACGTTTTGTTTTCCATTTTAATTTTAGAATTTCCATCTACCAAGTTGTTCAAATAGCAATCTTGGCATGGTCGTCAAGTGTTCCTCTTTTGTTCTCTGCCTCCCAGCCTCCACATCGTTCACTTTATCAGTTATTTATTTCTATTGGTTCTTCTCCCCTTGTAATGCCTTCTTCATCTCTTGCCTGTACTCTTCCAAATGCTTCCTGACGAGTCCTTGCAGCTTCAGTTTCTCCTCTGTTCAATTTCTGTCAAATTTCTTTTATTTAAACATAAATTTGGTTGCTATTTTCCTGTTAGAGTCTTCAGTGGTTTCCCACTATCAGCAAGATAGTAACCTTTTAATTTGGCCTAAAAGATCATTCCCACCTTACCTTCCAAGACCTCATAATTCTCCAAATACCCTATATGCTATTCACACTATACTACTCTGTATTTTGAACATTCATTGTTTAGTTACACTGCTTCCATTAATGCCTCTGTTTATTGGTCTTTGTCTCTTCTTGCATCATTTTGGTAATTTTCTTTTTTTCAAAAAAATCATCTCTTTCAGAGAAGTTTTCCAATGCATTGCCATTGATTTATATATAGTACCATAAAACTTTTAATGTACACTTCATCTATGGTTATGTCCTTATTTTATTTCTAATGTATATTCTTCTTCCTCCAACCCCAGATTTACCTTGCCCAGTTTTTGATGGCCGAGCAGGTCAGCCAGAGTCTGTGAGCCTTCTGTGAGGCTTCAATTAGAGTGCTTCCACTCTGTTCCGCTTTCTATATAAGGTTTACGAGTACTAGTTTGCTAATTATGTTTGAAAATCATTAATCTAAGGCAATACACACAGGACTTCAATTTTAGTATATGTGCTGCCGAAGCGAGCACACACAGGACTTCAAAAGTAAAGGTACAAATAAGCTGCCACGTCCCATGACCCAGCCTTGTACTTAGCTGGTCCCCAAACTTGCTCCCATCATGGTTGGGGTGATCAAGCAAGAAACAACTCATGTTGTTTAAATATGACCATGTGATAGACAACAGAATGTTAATTTATTAATTTAAAAAATATAACTATCATATGGATGAGGATGCTGACATTTCTATGATTGTCATATTTTTTCCTACAGTCATACTACATTGGAAGAACATTATAATCAGTAAGTCATTGACGACCGTGGAAATCAGAACCCAGAGAATTAGAGAAATCTTCTCAAAATAAGAAATTTTGGCAAAAGATATTTGCAGAAAATGAAATACATTTAAAAATGCCTCACCTCATTAGTACTCAGGAAATACAAATTTCAATCACTATTACATACACAATTTTACAGCTTTCGGATTGATAGAAATTAAAAAGTCTGATCATGGCAAGTGTTGGTGCAGATGTGGAGTAATTGGAACTGTTACATACTACTAGGGTGAGTAAAAATTTCGTACAAACACACTGGAAAGCTATTTAGCAGTATCTGGTAGTAATTAAGAAGTGCATAAACTAACAACCAATTGCTTGCCTAGATCTGTCAAGAACCTGTTGCATATGTATTGAAGAAGGTATATACAAGAATATTCAGAAGAGTATAATTTATAGGATACAATAATTACAAAGAAAGTCTAAATTTTTATTAATAGGATGTTGGAGTATAAATTGTGATGGAGTCATATAAATGAATACTATACAACAGTGAAATAAGTTACTCCTACAAATATTAACACGAATCAACTTCTAGAGCATAATATTGAACAAAAGGAGAAAACTGCAAAAGACTATATAGATACAGTTGGTATTATTTATATAAAGTGTTTAAAACAATACTATCTGTTATTTAGTGATGCACGCTAAGTACAAATAAATACGTGGGGATGATAGGGACAAATTCAGTCTGAGATGGGTTACACAAGGGCTTCAAATGTGTTGGAACCTTTCACTTCTTACACTCAGCAGTGGGTACATAAATGATTGTGATGCTATTCTTCACATCTGTTTAGAAGACAAATTATAATCTTAAAGTTGTTGGTAATCGTGGGAAATAGAACACAGAAAACCAGAGAAATAGCACTTGTAAGGGCACAATGATGAGGTCTTTGCAATGCCTCAGTCCTTTCTAATTTGTCTTCTCTCCTCATCCCTCTACCAAAGCAGCTCTGACTAAAAGTGTTCAATGTCTCCATTAAGATTTAAAAGAACAGGCAGGGTGATTTGTACTATATGCCCGTTATTTTTCTCTTCAGGTTCGGCTGGTTCAGAATGTCTTTGAGAATAACAGTGTAAATAGTAAGCTTAATCCATCACGATTGCAATCTTAGCCGCTGTTTCAGGTGCGATCACGTTATTGGACCAGATGAACACAGTCTCCTGGCCTCTGGTATGTAAGTATCAATTCAGCAAAGCCTCTACTCTATTCTAACAAGCAGAGAACTCTAGAATTAGTGTGCCTTTACCTGGCAGGGATAACATTATATCTTCACAGTCTTACCTCAAGCTTACATCAATTCTCCAACACTGTATCACAATTTAATCCATGAGGACCTCGTTTGCTTTACTAAATCTCCCACAAAATACTCTATTGAATGATTTACTATGTTGATGGTATCTTGCTGATAATACCCATTTATAGTATCTAAAAATAGAGAGTATCGATGTCTTGGTAAGATACATGAGTGCTTAAGGATGGAGAATGAATTCCTGTGAAAATTAAGGGCCCTGACACGAAATTTTTGTGGGTCCTTTCATCTAGAACATATAGCATATCCCTAATCAAAGCAAAAAACAGGCTACAGCTGGTGGCAGAGAGCTCGAAACGGTAAAGGAGAAAGCTGAGGACCAGTGTGACTCGCTAAAAATAACATCATGGAGAAATTGGAAGAATTTCATCCGTTTATATATTGTTTTGTTTTGATCCAAGTGATATATTCAAATTATTGTTTTATATAAACAATTTTTTCCTTTTTAATTTTCTGACTTTAATTCTGAAATAATTTCCTTATTCTGGAAGTACTTCCTTTTCAAGTTGTTTTAGTGAGTATCTGTTGCTGGTAAAGTCTCTCAGTTGTTTTTTTTTTTCTGAAGATATATTTATTTGGGCTATATTTTTCAGTAAAAGTTTAGTTGTGCAAACACTTGTAGACAGACATTTAGTTTCTCTCTACAATTTGAAGATTTTATTTCTCTCTTGGTTGGATTCTATTGTTGACATTTTAAAATAATTTAGAAACATGCTAGAATAATTAGGCATCTGCACTTTCTCTTTCCGTCCACCACATTTTCAACTCTTCTTACATATTCGCTTTGTTTCTCTGCATTAAAATATTCAGATGTAACTTCCTGTACTTAAGTCTTTTCTCAGCTCTATCCAATCTGCTATTTAATTCATCTGTGACATTTTCAATGATTATATATTTCATTTCATTGCCTGGAATTTTGTGATATCCTCTTTTTGCCTTGCTTATTTTTTAATTCCCTCGTATTTTCTTCAGCATTTTAAATTGGGTAATTTTGTTTCTGAATGTAATGACTCTAACACCAAAAATCCTCGGGGGTGTAATACTACTATTCATTTTCTCTGCAGCATTTTGCTCGAGGTCATCTTTCTTAGCTGGTAGTCCGTCTTTTTTGCTATGTAGTTATTTTTGATTGATGTTTATTGGTGAGAATCTATAGACGCCTGATTTGTGGAATTTGGATTTACAAAAGCGGATTTGCTTTTGCTTCTTCCAAATATCCTGAGGCTTTCAGATTGAGACTGTTTTATAGTACTTCCTAGTTTGGAATTTCTTTAACCAAATTTGTAATATAAATTAGAACCGGAGATGTGCGTGAGGTCAGGGCTGTAGAGGACTTCTGGGGAGGGGGTCACGTGTACACCTGTGGTCAAGGTGGCTGAACACCAACAGTTTTCTCGTTGCCCTTGTTTGCTGGTAGGGTCTTCCTTCCCCTCACCGTTTCACTGACTGAAGTCCCTCAGAGGACTAAACTGTGAAAAGTTTGCTGTTTCAACTCTTGACTTTGTCCATACACAAAGATCTTTCTTTGCGTCTCATGCTGTCCTTAAAACCCTTATCTCTAGGTACCTGAAACCAGCAACTGTTGTGGTTTCACTGTTTGTCTCCATTCTTTCGTAGATCGTCTCTGGTTTTTGGTCCTCAGCGCTTTCCTTTATTTTCTGAACTCTGGGAATGATCATCTGGACTCACCTCTGCATTTAAAAGGATGCTCATTTTATTTTGCCCCACATCTTAATTGATTTTTAGTGGGAATGTTTTTCAGAATAGCTCATGTACCTACTGTTAGAGGTAGAAGCTTAGTGCCATCATCTTTGCTATGGAGTGGATTATATGGAACCTCAAGGATGGTACTATCTTTCTCAATTAGACTTGTTTAGAGACCAATGGTAAAACTTCCTTAGGACCGCAGAAGAATCAAAAAGCCTATTGATTTATAGAATGTATACAGTTTTTCCCCCCAGTATTTCTCATGCATATTTATTCATGAATGCATGCGCATAAAAGCAAAGCAAAAACAAACGAAAAAACAGAACAAAAGAGAAGCCACAAGTTTGACCATAAGAAAAAATGATTTTGTTTGTTTCATCTGTTATATCTTTTATGTATCCAAGGATAGGAGAAACATTGATAATTTATACCATTTCTAGATAATTTTACACTTAAATGTTTAGTATAATATTCTTCTTTATACTTTTCAAATAATGACTGTTTGAATTGAATATTAAATTCCCGAGGATTTCAAAAGTGTGGATACAGTACTTACAGATTTGCTAGAATAACAACATTTTAACACACTTAAGCAAAAGCTTAGAAGCAAATTGCAAATTATTGAAAAGTAATCATTGAAAAGTAGCTATCATTTTAAGTGTGAATTTTAGTAGACTTTGCCTACTATTAAAACGATGAATTTCATAATAACACTGTTAATTCATAGAAATAGCTTAAATTATAATTTAAAAAACTTTTTCTATGTGGGAAAACCAAGGCGATTGACTTGCCAATCAGAAAGCACTGATTATATCAACTACTTTTTAATTTGTTCATTAAATAATAGCCATTTCAGGGCCCACCATGTGGCTGAGTGGTTGTTGGCGCACTCTGCTTCAGCAGCCTGGGATTTCACCAGTTTGAATCCTGGGTGTGGACCTAGCATTGCTCAACAAACCGTGCTGAGGCAGCGTCCCACATAGCACAACCAGAAGGACCTACAACTAGAATATACAACTATGTACTGGGGGCTTTGAGGAGAAGAAGAAAGAAAAAGAAAGAATAAGATTGGCAACAGATGTTAGCTCAGGTGCAAATCTTTAAAAAAAAAAGCCATTGTTTATGATAAGCTGTGATCTCATGAAGAGTATATTTTCAAACTTATTCATTACATCAAGTACTAATAATAGCATGCATTTAATGTGTTTTAGTTTTAGAATAGCCAGACTATAAGCAAAGAAAAATCTAAAGTTCTACATAATGATTTTTAAAATGTCACAAAAATTCCTGCACATTTGAATCATGTTATTATGATTATCATAAAGATTACTTGGGGGACTATAAAAAAGACGTTACCAAATGAAACAATGTTATATTTAATATTATAATGTAATTTGATGTTGATTTAAGTGGATTCACATAATTAGAGATGTCTTTTTTTTAGTCATCAAAATAACTCTCAGAAATAAAAATATCTGTTTTTGTCATAGATTTCAAATCTTCATAGCGATTTTTTTTTCCAACCTACAATTGCCAGGTTGGTAGAGGGTGGGACATTCACATGTAATAAAAAAAAAACCTGTCAGATAAAATTTGAAATATGGTGTAGAAGAAAGAGAATATGGTCGTCAGAGAAAAAAAAATGACCTAGATGATGCCATGTCAGTAGGAACAGTCTGAAGCCTGAATGGCGACAGAACAGGGTGGTTTGGGTCAGTCTCCCGGAAGCAGAATACACTGAAAGATGGTGGTCATGGGAGAAAAATCTTTCCTCCTTTATGGGAAAATTGTAAACTAGATGAATAATTTATCAGCCAACAGAAACACAAGGCTCTACTCTACCATGAATATTATTGTTAAAAGACAAGCAGTTAAGTGATTTTAAAATCCTTAGCTGAGATAAGGAAGCTTAAATAGTAATTAATTTAAAAAATATTTCAAAGCAACTTTGCTCAAGGCACCTTAGGATCCAAAATGCATCAGATATAGATCCTTAATTCAATGAGTTTCCACTCTAACGGAGAAAATTAGTCAATTAATTAGTTGATAGTTGCAGTCAGCAAGCAATGAGCTTATTATATCAGCATGAGTAAGGGGAACAGTAGAACAACCTGGTGAGTAAACAGGAAAGCTGCGAGTTCAGTTGACCAGGAGCACAGACCATGTGAAGAAGAGTCATAGAAAACAGATTTAGGGAGGAGGAGGATCAGAGAGGGCTGGCATGAGAGAAAAAAGAAATTGAACTTCATTCTGCAGCCAGAGACGTTAACGTTTATGAGCAGAAGAGTAGCAAAATTAGAAGTGTCCTTCCAGAATCCTAAACTGCCAGCAATGTACAGATAACTTGAATTAGGAAGAGTAAGAAGATTAGTTCAGGTTAGAAAGCTGTGACGACAGTTCATGTGGAGTGAGGGTCAAATCAAGGATGCTGGACATAGTGAAAGAGAGGAAGGAATAGATGGGAAGGGCTTCCTGAAGCAGGAGGGACTGGACTTGGCAAGGAGTAGATGGTGGGGTAAGGTGAAAGGAGATCTCAAGAGGAAACAGTAATGTTTGCAAGTCTGAGTGACCCACATAAGAGAGGGGACAGAAGCTGAAACAGGAAACTCAGGAGGAAGAGGAGTTTAGCAGTGGAGGGTGATAAGTCAGTTTTATGTTTGATCTTGTGATGCAAACAGGATACTCGTGTAGAAATAAGCAGCGGATGATTAAAAATATATGTGTGCACCTACCCACATGGACACGTGCATGTGCAATAATACAAGGAAGAAAAGACAATATTCTTATTTTCTGCTTTACTGCTTTAGCAATTAACTGGAAGCTTTCCTCACGTTGTAGGTGCATTTTATATGGGGATGAATTGAACTTAGTGATAACCAGTGGCTTTTGTTGGACCTCTTTGGGATCTCTTACTGTTGTAGGTAACTCAAAGCCTCTGAGTTTTACAGGAGCTTAATAGCTAGCCATCATTTTCCAGTCTTTCAAAAAATGGTGATAATACACCTCCAAGAAAGTGTAGATGTTCTGGGTAAAACTCAGTCACCTCTCTTCCATGAAGTTTTCTGTTTTTTTTTTGTGTTTTTTTAAAAGAAAAATACAGTAGTTTCCAAACTGTTGCTAGTCTACAACACTTTCGCTGGTCTCCTTCAGTCTTAACATTGTCACAATTTGTTTTCGTAGCCACGACCATCAACAATTTAATTTTTCAGTCAGTCCTTTGTATAAGCTGTATACATTGCCTATTATTTGTGTGTCCCAGGCTTAGATAGAAAGATATGATCAACATCTATATTCAGCTCACCAATACAGATGATTTGACATATCTGAGACAGGCATGAGTGGAAGGAGGGGGAGGGGAAGGAATGGAGAGGGAGGGAATGGATGAGGAGACGAGAGGAGAGGAGAGGGGAAAAATACAAAGAATCAGAATCCTCCCCTTACAGTGGCTAGCTTTTATTGAGCACTACTATGTGCCAGGCAATGCTCTCAGAAGTACTATTATTATCTGTATTTTTCTTAACGAAAAGACAGCTGAGACCTTTAAGCCTCTTTAAAAGGAAAGCAATTTTCTGAATGTTGCACAGTTAGAAATATCTGCCTTTGAGGACTGACTCTGCCGCTTATTAATTCTAGAACCGGGGCTCTTAAACATATTGCCTGACTCTCAAAAGGTTATGGAAGACTGATTGCCACACAGGGTTCCATCCCTGACTGCAACATTTCCCGTTTTCCACCTGATTTCTCCTCTTCCTCCCCCTGTAGCCTTAAGACCCTGTCCCTTGAACCCATCATCCCTAAGATGTCCCTTCAGCACTGCTCTGGCAGGAATGTCTAACATGTCTCGGGCTCTCATTTGGTGTGAGAACTGTGCTAAGAACTATTTTTACATGGATAATCTATTTTAATCCTCAGTACAACCCTGTAATTACGTATCCCCTTTTACAAATGAGGCATCGGCGGCTTGGAAAGGTTAAGTAACTTGTGCAAGGTCACACAGCTCGGAAATGTCAACCTAGAAACTGTAACTTCAGAGGCCCTCTTCTCCAACTCTAAAACATACACAATGCATATTATTGCCATTGCATTCAGCAAAGCTTTAGGTTGGCCCTTTTATCTATGTGGGTAATAAAATGTGTTTTTTACTTTCTCAGTTTTAAATACGAAGTAGCTACCTCTGTAAACAGTGCCCGTTAGCCTAGCATTATTACATCTTTTCTCCTCAACGTTGAGTGTGTGATCCTCTTTTACTAATAGATCACAGGCAGAAAGCATTCTTTTCTCCTGACCCTACTACCACCTGACACTAAATGTTACTCTAAGTCTCTGACTTTCTTCAACTCTCCTTTATTCTTCATCATTCAATCCTTTGTCCCATTCATTGGTCCCTTCTACTATTCTTTTCATCTCTTCAATAACTTACAAAAGCATTTTCAAGAATTAGACATCTACATAATATGAAAAGAATTTCTAGTCTATTATAGTCATTTGGAGATCTCTAATGCAATATCAGTGAAATAATTAGGAAGTTATCTCAAGTGTTGAAAATAATCACATATTCTGAAAAAGTTAAGAAATAAATTACTACAAACAGTAAGGAATTATGACTGTAACCACATGAGCATACTTTTCAGCAGTTAAAATGCTTCAAATGCAATAAGAACTTGGACAAATGAAGGTCAAAATCCAGAGACAAACCTAAAAAGTTTCAGCAGTTTAGTTCAATAAGCTCAAAAGTGGAAAAAACTACATTAGAAAGTGCCTGAATTGCCGCCACTTATGTGCCTGGTCTTTTTATCTGTGGCCTGTATGACAGCACAGACTCATTCAGCTAAACTGCTTTGATTCTGGCTAAGAACTATGAGTACAAAAGCACTTGAATATATGGGAAATTGTTGGGTTCAAGCGCAGGGCAAGCAATTGGTATGAAAATAAGGGAAAGTTTAAAAGTTCATATTGTAAACCAATTTTCCCTCTCCTATTAAAAACTAGTGGGATAGAAAACTGCTTCCAAAGAAACCTCTTTGAAATCACAGCTAGAGACTGTGAGCACGGTGTTTCGCTGGTGGCTCACTTTGTCTTCCTTCTCTGGCTGGATACAGACTTCTGTTGGATTAAGGATAAAAATACATCGTAAAGTGCTACACAGTATGAACAGGTGATTAATGGTATTTGTGCACGTAGAATCTAAAGAATCTTTCAAAAAAAGAAAAGTAAGCATAGAGGAAATATAAAGGCTTTCATACTCCCTCCTCTCTCTATTCTCCACCTCACAGCAATAATAGACATCAGGGGCAAAGAATGAAGTAGAATATATATATTACTTAGACATACTCTTAGAAGACTCCACATTGACCCTTGGTGATAGTCAGATTTCTTGTATTAGGCACTGGGTGAGTAAATGCATCAGGTATAAAAACCACCAGCAGATGAGTGACTGTGTGTGTGTGTGTGTGTGGTGTGTGTGTGTGGTGTGTAGGTAGATCAGGAATCAGTTTTGAATATTTGACTCTGATCCCTAATGAGACATCCAAGTGAAAATGTCTGTATGGTATTTGTTGACTATATGGGCCTGAAGTTCAGAGGTATGGTCTATTCTGAAGACAGAAATTTTGGAATCAAAGGAATATTGCTAGCTGAAGCCGAGCAATGGGGAGTGGAGAAGATTTCTTAGGGAAAGTGAGTAGATTAAGAAGAAAATGAAGTTTAAGATCAAGACCTAAGGAACTGTGAGGAAGGAGAGTAAATAGCAAAGGATCCTGAAAAAGGACAGTGGAAGAGGCAGGCGTTGAAGGGAGGGTGCACGACAGAAGCCGAGAAAAGAGGGGCTTTTAGTAAGAGAGAGCCCTCAACTGTGTGAAAGCTGCTAGAGCAGCCTGGGTTATGGCAGGACAAAGCAGTAAGGAATTAGAAGTACTAAATTAGAGCCAATAAATGAATTTTTTCTTCGAGAAAGGGAGAAAGTCATAGGGCAGTAGCTGCCCGATCATGGGATTCAAGGGAGGGTTTTATTAAACCGGAAAGACTACAGTAGTTTAGATTCTGCAGAGAGGGCCTAGCAGAACAGAGGAATTGAAGATACAGCAGAGCAAATATTCCATAGTTTCTACAAAAGAGAGAGGGAATACCATCTGTATTTCGTAGGGTTCTTAGGTGCAAAAAGCAAAATTCATTCTCATTGGTTTAAGCAGAATAAAAGACTTGCACCTGATGGGTACAGCCTCTGTCATATGTTTGCATCCTACTGACAAGGCAGCTGGAAAGCTGTCACGTGTTATGTCATAGAGGCAAGTCTTAGGACATGGGATTTTATGAAATTAGAAAGTGTTAAAAAAAACGATGCCCACCCACTGTAGGAGAAATATCTGCTACAAGAGTCAATGCCCGGGTGGAAGAAGTGACCTTTTAATAGTTTAGAAATTTCCTCTATGGTAATGGAAAGAAGAAAGGACAAATGGCTGACGATCCGGAAGTCAGTTTTCAGAGACGTCATCTAAGGGTGATAATTTTTCTCTGAAGAGTAGGACACAAATTCCTCTTCTGAAACTGATGGGAACAATGAAGCTCTGAAGGTTGAGGATGCGGAGAAGAGTTAAAATAGTCATCGTGGAGACTGGGAAAGAAGGCTGAAAAAACAGACATAACATTTGTGAGCTGCGTAGAAGGTTCAATGTAGGTTGGTGGCCATGAATTTATAGTGGCACCAATTTTCCCAACTAGATGACTTTATTTGTGGAGAATAAACAGAGGCCTGGGTGACGACACGGAGAAGACAGACACCCAAGCTTATCCAGGTTTTAATACTGTTCGGAAGTCCTATGAAATGATAGAGAAGAACGGGAGGTTAAAGCTATTAGAAAGACATCTATTGTAGCTCTACAAATGTCCAATAGGTTCTCACACCATACACTGCCGGTGGCTAATGTTATTGTGGAACACCTGAAGTGTGCTTGAGCCATTAGTATCTGCACCTAGGGGCAGATATTTACCTCTGGTATATATTCCGTGTGATTTGAGCTGGCCTATTATTCCAGCCTGTCAGGGTTTTTGGCTTTGGCTCTGTCATCTTTCGCATTCACTTTTCTTCCAGGCTTTGTTTTATCTGAAAATTTGATAAACAGACTACATCCCCCTCCAAGTAACTGATGAAAAAGATGAACAGAACAGGGCTAATTATATGGCCCTGTAATAGATGATGAAGAGATTAACCCCAATGCTTAGATATGAGGATTTTACTAATCCTTTTGTCAGAGATAGAATCATAGAATTTTAGAACTATTTCACTCTCCTCCCCTACACACTTCTTTCACAGCTGAGCAAGCTGACGCTTGAGGAGGTTAAGTGGTTTTTCCAAAGTTACCAACTAGGTAGTAAAAACTCAAAATCAGAACTGAGTTTTCTGACAACCAACCCTGGAATGAGTAGGTCACACAGTCTTCTCTTTTCTCTTACATGAATCAAATTCTTTTCCAATTCAAAGGTTTTCTACATAGTAAGTAAATTTGTATTTTCCATTAATGAACATAGAATAAGATTATTATGTGTTCAGGCGAATTGATTCTCTACCCTTTAGCAATTCTTTTGATACAACTGTTACTGTGAATGAGGTCCCAGGGAGAGGGTTACATTCACATCATCTGTCTGTCCCCCAAGATTATAGTCAGGAGATGAATAGTGCTTTGGCAACATGACAATGCAAATGCAAATTAAACTGAGTTTTGAGTTCTGTAATTATAAAGTAAATTTAGAGTCTGTCTGTTCCTTAAGGCTATGTTGATTGGAAACTGCAAACTGTTTTGTAGCTATTGGCTGATAAACAAAAAAAGTATTCACTCACAGTCAACATCCAAACTGTAATGTAATATACAAAGTACATTTGAAAATATTTTCCAATATGTAAATTTAATTATAGTGGTATACTAAGCTATCAACTTTTATAAGAGTAAATCTCTCTCTCTGTTTTTTTTTTTTTCCAACTGGGAACAAATTAGAATTTAGATTTAAGAATGTTTGCACACTCATTTCATTGTTGCAGTACTAAGCAGAGGCTTTGAAAACCATATTGATCTGAATTTCAGCTCCGTCACTTAATAGCTGTGGAAGTCAGAGAGAGTTACATGTCTTTTTAGCTTCAGTTTATTCACATGTAAAATGGGCAATGTACTACTCGCCTTTGAGGCTGTGAGAAGTAAATAACTATATGATATTTGTAATGTGAAGAGAACAATCCCCACTTTGTGATCTTCACTCAGTAAATGGGAGATATAAGCTTTTAGTTCCTACAATAACAAAGAATGGAGGAAAACTCCTACACATGAAATCTGTTCCCTTTCTCTGGACGGTTCAATGATACATTTCAATGATGCATCTAGAAATGCATCAGATAGAACTTTGGTATTGTTACTTGTGTTGTAAATGTTATAATGACTATATCCTTTTATATATCTACTACTAACTGTGAAGATAGTTTCTTATAGTCTTGTTTAAAAATGGCTATAAAAATGCTAACATTAATCTATATCAGGAGTTGGCAAGCAGGTCAATTGGGCACGCCTCCTGTTTGTGTAAGTAAAGTTTGACTGCCATGCCCGTTCATTTACATAGTGTCTGCGGCTGCTTTCACACCACAGGGCAGGGTTGAGTAGTTATGACAGAGCCCGCCTGGCCTGCAAAGCCTGAAATATTTACTATCTGGCCCTTTGCATAAAACATTTTCCAACCCGTGTTCTACTTCAACAAAACCAGGATGGCTGTGAGGAAGGAAGGTGTAAATCCTTCAGAAATTTCTCTAGAAGATGCCATGAGCTAGATTTGGAAAAATACTGGCACCATGTGTAGAATTCTGGACTTTATTAAAGGGGCTTTTATGATTACTAAAATTTTTCCTAGCCTACATTTTCTTAACTTGTGCTATTACACCTTTTTTCTAAAAAAAATTATTTCTAATGTTTATTGTGACTTTCATTAGCTTCATTTTCCATAATGCCTTTCTAAATTTAAAAACATACCACCCTGTATTTAAACCCTCACTTTTTCCCTGTAAAAAACTATGCTTCTGATAAATATGAAAACATTTGTAGATTTATCATAAAAGGGATCTTAAATAATTAGAAAATAAGCAATGGGATAAAAATCACTTGTTTAACAAACCCTTAATATGCATATATCACTCAGTGACAGAATTATCCCAATTGAGATTTAAGACGTTTTAAATAATCATCACACCAAGTGCATATTCTATGAATCGAATTTCATTTTTTAATATGACTTATAGAATTTATTTTTATGTTACTGCACTGGTTTTCCTAAATTACTTAATTTTATCCCCACATCTAGAAGAAATGTGAAAGGAATATAATGACTTGGGCTTTTCATCCACACAATGCCAAAATCTTATTTAAAGACTGTTTCCCCTGAAGTAACTAGTTTATTGGGTGTGTTTACATAATATCAGATTTAATGAGTGCAATCAGAAAACTTTGTCAAGAAAATTAGAATAATTTTGGGGCTGGCTTGGTGGTGCAGCAGTTAAGTTCACACATTCTGCTTCAGCAGCCTGGGGTTCGCTGGTTCAGATCCCGGGTGCAGACATGGCACTGCTTGTCAAGCCATGCTGTGGTAGGCGTCTCACATGAAATAGAGGAAGATGGGCATGGATGTTAGCTCAGAGCCGGTCTTCCTCAGCAAAAAGAGGAGGATTGGCAGTAGTTAGCTGAGGGCTAATCTTCCTCAAAAAAAAAAAATTATAATAATTTTGGCTTGTGATAGATGTACTACTTGATTGATTGAATTTTCTGCATTTTCCTGATGGCCATGTTGATACTTATAATCATTAAAAGTCACTCACACAATGCTACCAAGATTATAAACTTGCTAGGTCACATTCCTTTTAACTAACAGAAGAGTGTGGAGATAATACAATAAATTAACTTGACCTAGTTTTGCCAAGCAAATACTTAAGCATGCTAATTTGTGAGTAATGTTTCATTAATTAAATTGTGTTTAGTAAGCATTTATTGGGTTCATACCCATGCTAGTAACCAGAAATGCAAAAATATCTTTCCTGTGAAGAAACTCATAACATAGCAAAGCTTATAATATAGCAAACGATGTAGACATGGGGATAATTTGTTCCCCATCATTTTGTTTTTAAGGGAAAGAGTTGCACAGAAGTAAATTGATTTTAAAGGGCAGTCCGGGCAGAGGGCAGAGCAGAAGCAAAGCCACACAGGTGTGGAGACGCGCGCATGGGATCACGGCCCCACAGTCCTGCACGTCAACCAGCTCAGAGGGAAAAGGGGATCTGATTTTCCATGGTAGTGTTACAGCTTTTCTTTTTGGACCATTACAAAATTAACCTTTTTCCAGAATTAATCTTTTATGCCTAAATTTACTTTGAACTTGGTTTCCATAAAACACTTAACAAAACAAAAATCTCATTAGTACTTTAACGTTATATTTGGACCTGAGCAAATTTACATTATTAATGTGTTCAGTCATTTTTTAACTAATCCTTTTAGACAACAAAGCAGATAACAACCCAAACAACAAAAATTGAAATCTTAATAGTCTAATAATGGCCTTTTCAGATAATTTTTTGAGATTTTCCTCTAGTTAAATTTTGGAAATCAAATAAAAAGGTAGAGAAGAAAAAATCCACATGGATCAAAATTTTATAGAAATGCTACACAGTTGTCAATAAAACACTGCTTCCTGATGGATTTCTTTGAGCCTTTGTATGTAAATTGGTATTTATTTTCAAAGCTAGAAATGGAAATAGAATTCAGGACCATACATAACAATGCCACCAAGGTAGCAATTATTTGATATTATTATATGGAAGGTACCATAATAGACATTTTACAATTATTATTATATTTAGTCATCTAACTCTGTGAGCATATTAGTTTTCTATTGTTGCATGACAAATTACCACAGACTTTGTGACTTAAAACAAGAGAAATTTATTCTTTCACAGTTTCCATTAGCTGGGTCCTCTGCTCAGGGTTTCACTGAGATGAAGCCAAAGTATTGGTGGGGGCTGGCATCTCACTAAAAGCTCAGGGTCCTCTTCCAAGATCACTGGCTATTGGCAAATTCATTTCCCTTCGGATGTAGTGTGAGATCCTTTTTCTCTTGCTGGCAGTCAATGGCCCTCAGCTCCTAGAGGCCACCTGCAGTTCCTGGCCACGTGGCTGCTGTAAGCAGACTGCAGCACGAATGTTCGCTTTCCTCCAGACCTGCAGGAGTGCATCTCTCCAGCTTCTCCTTCTAGCCAATTACAACCCCGTCTGATAAAATTTACCAGAATCTTGGGGGTGACCTGCCATCACCTTTTGCCTTATAACATCACCTAATCAAGGAATGACTAGCTTCTATTTACAGGTTCCACCTACACTCAAGGGGGTCGGTTTATACAGGGCAGGAAGACCAAGGGTGGGCATCTTGAGGACCTTTTCAGAGTTGTGTCCACCACAGTGACGTACATATTACTTGCATGTTACAGATTAGGGAATTAGGACTTAGAAAGGTTTAGTGATTTGCCTAAAGTTATACTGCTAACATGTGGCAGGGCTCACAGCTGTCTAATTTAAAAGATAGGGCTCATAACCATTATGTTTAACATCCTCCCTAGGCCTAATGGTACAGTAATCAAATTTTCCCTAATGCAGTATAGTGAATCCACTTGCTTAGTTTCGGTTCTCAAGTCTGTACAGGAGACGCTCAAATTTCTACTCTAATCCTGATGCCCTGCTTGAGCTGTTGGCCCCTAGCTCTTAGCATCTTCGGCAACTTTATAATTTCATGACACAGTTCAAATTCAACTCACCCAAAACAATTTCAAGAAATTACCCCTCCTAAAGCTCCAATTCCCATTAAGTGCGTCACCATTTTTCTTGCTCCTATTGCCATCTTTGTACCTCTCACTACTTGGCTGCCCTGTGGACTAATCGAAGGCTGACGTCCCCATACCTCTCATGAGCTCATCAGAGGACAGGGCTCGAGCAATGCCTGCTTTTGTTTGGCACCCAGAGCTGGTGAGTAGCCAATTCTTTCATTTCTTAATCTGAAATGTGTCTGACATCCATCTGTTTTGCTCCATTCCCACTGGCGTTGTGTTTAGTAATGATAATGTGCAATTTGCCCTTTTTTTGGGCAAGCATCCTTTTGTAGTCATTTAGTAAAGTAAATATATTAGCTGCTTTCTAAATACTGTAAACATGCATAACTTTTACCTTGCCCAAGGCAGCATTTCAAATGCATTTAATTTACTTAAAGAAGTAGAATCCAATAGTAAAAAATTAGTGAATAAAAATGAATTATAGAAATGTTGCCAACAATCCAAGATTAGAAAATATATTTTAAGTATTAAATTACTGTTAAATATATAGGACCCACTTTCATAGCACAAGCATTTTTTCGCCAGAAGAATGTTACTTTTTTTTAATTGCTTACGGATATGAATCAGTAAAGTACCAGTTTGGATATGCCATATAGGTCAAGATTTCTGAGGACCTACAAGGACTTTCTGAGTTGAGTGTTAGCTGGTATGAATAAGTACACCTAACATGAACAAGCAGTTTATGATATTAAGGAAGAGCATTGAGGATGGAGTGGCTAAGACTGTGGAGCCCAGAGTCAGAAGCCAGTGTTCATCCCGCTGCCTCCAGCGGCTAGTTGTGTGACCTGGGGTAAGACACAACTTCTTGGTGTCTAGGTTTTCTTTTTTTCTAAAAACGAATAATAGTAATAGCATCTATCTCACAGATGTCTTAGAGTAATGAAAGGAACTAATATTTAAAGACTTTAGGACCTTGTTTGGTATTTGTAATCACCATATAAACAAATAAGTTAGTAGAATATTTTGGGTATCTTAAAGATTAATTCTTCCTAGACTATGCAAATGTAGTTCTAGTTTAGAGGTCTTTAAAAATATGCATTTAAAAGCATTCCATCTATGATACAAAAAATAATGTAGAAAATGTTATCAATAATTAATTAGCCAGGACAGATATTGAGATGTTTACAAAGCATTTTCTAGAAATAGGGAAAATAAGATTGCATACTATTATCAATATCATATTCAAATCACTATTTTATCTCTTATTATTTTATATTATTAATATTAATTTTCCCATACCAGGTTCAATTTTTCATATGGGAACAAATTTCTTGAATTGCTTTCTTTTAGTAGATATATATTAAAAACATTATTTTTTATTGAGGTCACATTGGTTTATAACATTATGTAAGTTTTAGGTGCACATGATTATATTTTGACTTCTGTATAGACTGCATCGTGTTCACCACCGGATATCTAGCTGCCATCCATCACCACACACATGTGCCCCTTTACCCCTTCAGCCTCCCCTGCCCCTTCCTCTCTGGTAATCCCCAATCTGTTCTCCATATCTAGTGTAGGGGATCAGAATTGGCCACTCCAAAATGTGTTTCTTTGGCTTGATTATTTTTAAGAACAAAAGACTCTGAAAACCACTTTGACCTCCCCTCCAACTGCCTATCAGAATTTAAAACAGAAGGGCCTGTTCCAGGAAGGAGCTAATATCATAAGATAACTTTAATGTAATGTAAAATGTGTCTCTCAGGTCATATTGTCTATAGTTGGCCCATTTGCATTTCCATCTCCATGTAAGTTGCCTTCCTCCCCTCTGAAATCCCAAATCACTACCCCCAACATCCTCCTTTGTCTTTAGCTGAAGATAATATTTAAAGTGGCAGCTTTGGCCATTCTGGCGAGTTGCTCAGTTTTCCTGGCTTTTTCCCATGTATACATGTTATAAAGCTTTGTTAATTTAATTCTTAGGCCAGCCAGAAGGCCCTAGAGAGGGTAGAGGAATTGTCTTCCTCCCCTACACTAGTAAATATATTTTTGATGAATTTTGTTATGGTAGTTAAATTTCTCTAAACCACAAGTGTAGTTAAATAAACACAGCAGCAGAAATCAAATCTATGTGTAGGAAGAGAGACTGTGGCACAGGAAGTACAAGAGGCAGACTCCGAACCTTTTAGCAAACTTGCATTGGCAGAGGGACAGCTTTATCGTTCCTAACTGCCAGCTGTGTGCTTGATGTGAGTTGGATGTTTCTCAGATTAAATCAAAAGGCAAAAATTGGGTCATAAATCCTATGGAGTTCTGCTCTGGGAAATATACTGGGAAAGAAAGTGAGATGGTAGCCATGAGTGTGGCCTCCGGGGCCTGGCAAAAACAAACAACAAGATATAAATGCAAAATTAAAATTGATACAACTAAGTTACAGAGTGATTTCAGTCTCAAGATCCTCATTCAAAGACTATGCGTTTGGTTTAAAAGTTAGCCACAGCAAAATTTCTTTGCAGAGCTTCCATTTCCAGGATCCACTGAAAATTCTTTCCTTGGGCTCAGCAAGGCCATAAGGGATTTGTCAGAGCTTTCAAATTTTACAACTATTAGATAAAATGATAAGGCAGCTGGGTCACTGGAAGGCAAAGCATCCAAACCAGGATTTTGCTGGCTTAAAGAAAATAAAAGAGATGTATAAAATAGCAAGCCCCATGGAACAATATAAAGAAAAGTCAGGGGAAAGTGTACGGCTATAAAAGATGTTTAAAGCAAGCATCTCAGAGTGTCTTATTTTCATTTGAAAGCTGTAGCCAGGGGCAAAGATTCACTTTGTTTTGGCAGGTTAGAAATATCTCACTAGTTTTTATTTTACTCAAAATAAGTATAAGAAACATATTGCTAATATGAGGTCCTTGCTCCTCCCTTCACCCCACATTCCAGCCTTTCTCTTACCCCTGAATCCTCCTACTCTCATCTACTTCGTCTTCTCTTGAGGGGAAAGTTTTGAAAGCTGGGCTAGAAACAAATGAAATGTAAGCTGTCCTCGACAAGTGTTAAATGTATTGCTCTGAGTATCCAGGGCAACATAGATATTTGCCCCTTGTGGAGTGTGAACCAATATTTGTTGACTGAGTGATCATTGCCACAGGCCTGAATTTTAACACAACACTTGATTCTTCAGTAGAAAACAAATATTCATGCCATATATAATTTCAAAATGTTCTAGGCTCCCCCTAGGCCATGCTTTATGAATTATTTAAACAGTTTATCATAGGGCATGACCAGCTATTTTCTTAATAAGGTGTTTTTAGAAGCTGTGTCAATGACAGCAAGTTTCTCGATTACTGGTGTGTTGAAAGAATCCTACTCATTTTATCGTGTAAATAAAACTATTCATATATTCAAGTATAATCAGAAATTCAAGTCAACATGACATTATTAAAAAGGGAGATGGGAGAGGTGAAGTCATAAAAAATGAGAGAAAGAGATGAGGAAAGAGAGGTAAGGCCACCAATTCTGATTTAACCTCCGACCTTGGTGGTATTGGATCTGAGCCCTAGTGGGTGAAAACAACGTTGTGCGAGGAAGGATGAGGCAGTACTGTATAAAAATTCCTTTCTTCAAGAAAGTGCTTAATATTGTCTCATATTGAAGAGAGACAAAAATTCTGGTGTAAATTCAAATGTGTTTTGGAATGCATTATTTGTAGCCACTCTACATAAGCTGAATGGACCCTGACTCCAAATTTGTCTCCCATGTAGACTGACGATAGTACACATTACGAGGGGGTAAGAATGAAAGGTTTATTACTCACACAGCATGGCTGTCTGGGGATAACGAAGCTGGCCTCCCAAGCTGGAAGGAAAGGTCTCGAGAGAGCAGAGAAAGGAGACTGGCTTGGCTTTCATGGTGGTAAGTGGGTGGGCCTGGGCTGAAGGGTCCTGTGTGTGGATCAGAGCTTGTATGGTTTGAATTTCCCTCTGTTACAAAAGAAAGGAGCACCCAGGCTTTCTTATCAGCTTGCCAGATACAGGGCAGAAGGAGAAGAGAGAAGAGTGAGGTTTAAAAGTTGTCAGCAAAGGGGCTGGCCCCGTGGCCGAGTGGTTAAGTTCGTGCACTTCGCTGCAGGCGGCCCAGTGTTTCATTAGTTCGAATCCTGGGCACGGACATGGCACTGCTCGTCAGACCACGCTGGGGCAGCGTCCCACATGCCACAACTAGAAGGACCCACAACGAAGAATATACAACTCTGTACCGGGGGGCTTTGGGGAGAAAAAGGAAAAAATAAAATCTTTAAAAAAGAAAAATGAAAAAAAAAAAAAAAGTTGTCAGCAAACATCAGAAAATGGAGTCAGACTCTTTATTACAGTCCCCAGAATACGCTGTATCCACCAAGTGGTGTGTGCATATTTGCATTATTCTCTTCTATGTCAGCTTACTTCTTAAGTCTCCTCAGTTTTCGGGCACTGCCCATCACTCTGGCATATCCTCTCACAATATCCAGCTATTTAAGCTTGTTTCACAGTATGACCACCAAAACATCATGTTTTACACTTCCAGTGCTTTTAAGGTCTTCTTTTCTCTGCTTGGTCAACTCTTTCCTCACAGTTCCACTCTCCACCAGCTCCTTCACTAACTATTTACTTTTCAAAAAGCAGTTCAGGCCCCTTCTTCTGTAAAGGCTTCCTGTAAGCATTTATGTCTTAGTCAGTTTCTATATGTAGTTTCATTTCTAAATCCCAGAAACAAATGATGGCGATAATTTATGTTTATGAATTTATACAAATATGTAATTGAGTGTCTAGAATATGCCAGATGCAGTTCTAAGTTGTGAATAAGACAAATATTCTGTATCATAGATAGATATGATGACTGTGATATGTACACATAGGCAACCTTTCCTAATAGAGGGACAACTTCATGGAAGTCCTCTTAAAAGGGATATACTGGAGTTTAATTTTGAAAGACACATATTTATCTAAAATATTTAAGCTATCTTTCACTATGAACACACAACTTTGTACATTAAAATATTACGTAGTTTACAACTACATCATAACCTGAATAATATATTATTTGTCTTGTTTGTATTTAGATTTCTATAAAGCTTAAACACAGATTCAACATCAGTTACACGGAAGGAAAAAAATCCCACTAATTTACCCAAACAGCATTTTACGTGTATAATTCTTAGACTAAAAGACTAAGACTTTTCAAATAGTAACTGCCACAGAATAACTACAGTTACAATCATCTAAACAATTATGAGAAGGTAAGCTGTGAAAATTACTTTTCCCTGTGAGATGCTTTTAACCAAAAGGCTTTAATATTTCATATTAATACAAATTAGATAACTTCTTTTCACTACAGATTTGTTTCATATTGTGTTCAAAATAAGTTCTTGATATTTCTATTTCTTTAGAGAGAATAAAACTTGTAAAAATTTTCAAATTCACTTTTCTTTATAGATCACGTAAAGTAAATGTTTCTATTGAAAATGTAATTTACAAGCTTTTGAAACTAGTGTAAGCTGTATGTATGGATCAATATATATAAAAATTAGTTTAAAAAAATCAATAGACTGAAAAGCTAGTGAATCTGAGGCACCACACCCAAATGAACTGCACTGAGAGAAGAGTAGGCATTTCAACAAACCTTCACCAGCACCAAGAGCATGGAGATTGCTGTAATTTAGGTCTAATATGGAAAAACAATTAGAAAGTTCAAATTCATCAAAGAATTGCGTCTCAAAAAAAACTGATCTTGACATCGTGATATAATCTTAACAAACGATATGAAATGTAACAAGTCGGAGATTAAACAGATGAATTTAACTATGAAAATCGGTATCTAAACATTATTTGACAACGTTATTCAGAATCTTGACGCTCCTGCGTGTGAGATCTATCCATCTAGGTCAAAGGCACTTGAATTTGGAACATTTGAAGAGCTTCACTGAGGACAACTTTCTCTGATGTAACAGTAACTTCTGCTATACAGAGCTTACTACATTGCTACAGGTTCTCACCTGAGCAGCATGATCTTTTATGTTTAGCTCCTTTCGGATGTTTCAATTGCATTTCTAAAAATAATATTTTCTTTGAACATGCAATTTTGTGCATCATTGCCCCTAATTGCATCTTTAAAATGCACGCTGTGAATATTTAGCCCTAAAGCATATCATGAACTTTTAAAAATGGAGCATGCTTTGATTGCTGTGACTTCTTAATTTTCTCCATGAAATGAATATCCCTCTTGCATCTATACTGTGAAATGAACAATGCTAGATGAAGAATCTATCCCCTAGATGGCCTGTTTGGTTCTAATTCTCATAACATGCATGTTCAACAAAAATGAGGTCATGCTTATCTCTAATCTCTAGGCAACCCTAAGGCAGCAGAAACATAAGGGCTATCAACATTCCATGATCTGCGAGCTCAGGACTGCAAGAGGGGGATTTTCTACATTCTTCAATAAAGCTTATTTCAAAATTTCTTTATAAAGGATGGATTCCTCCAATTGGTAATCCATATAGTTCTTTCAGCAATGTTCTACTGATTTGTTTTTCTTGACTTTTAAAGTCAAATTAAGAAGGTATTTATTTACCCATTCAAAAAGTATTTACTGAGTACCTTCTCAGTCACAGGCATGATGATAAACGCTTACAGTTGAGTGTATGAGGAGGGTCTCACAAAGAACAGTAAACAAGTAAATAAATCAAATGTTTATACATTGCGATATGTGCTATGAGCAAAACAAGCACAAGGCTGAGATGCTGAATAACGTGGAATCAGTACAGTTGTCTCTGAGGGGTAGGTTTAAATTAGGCAGAGAGGAATTAGATGATAGTGGTTAGGCCAACACAGCCCCTGGCCAAATACTGCCCAAGGCCTGATGTTGTAAATAAAGTTCTGTTGGGACCTCACCACACTCACCTTTTCGGTATTGTCTATGGCTACCTTTGCGCTGCACCAGCAGAGATGAGTAGTTGCACAGAGACTGTATGGCTTCCCAATTTAAAAATCTTTACTCTCTGGCCCTTTGCAGAAAAAATTTTCTGATCCCTGATAGAAGGTGTCATCCATTCAAAGAATGGAGAAGAAGATGTTCATGCAGAAGGAATTACAGGGGTAAAGACACTGAAATGTAAAAAAAACAAAATCATGCCACATTAAAGGAAGTGAAAGAAAGCCAGGCAGCCAGAAGAGCAGCAGGAGAGAACAGTGGGATCCTACTTCTGAGCTTCGGAGGCTAGCGGAGTTCTGGGTTTTATCATCACTCTTCCAGAAAGCCAACGGAAGGGTTGAAAGAGGAGTGACACGATCTGACTTATGTCCTTCAGAGATTTTACAGCTAATTCTTGTAGGGTGCTTCTATGTGCACATTGTAAGCCATTTACATGCCTTGATTTAGTTAATTCTTGCCTATTATTCAGTAAGTGCTATTATTTTCTCTGTTTTACAAAGAAAAGCTGGGTAGCTTGCTTAACATGATGTACTTGCAAATGGTGGAGCCAGGATATGAACCCAGACATCCCTGATCCAGAGTCTGTGCTAACCGCTGGGCTGCCCGGCCTTGCTCGTCTAGAGTACCTGCGATGTCTCAAGTGGATCACGTGACTTTTGTAAATGTGTGTGTGTGTGCAGAACAGAGGTAGAGAGATGAGTCTTAGGAGTCTGTGCACATGGTAAAGGTACAATAAATGGTAGTGGCCTGGGCTATGGGACTGAACAGTAAATGAAAAATGTTGAATGACTTAGAGGCGTGACTTACAGGGAGAAAGGTTTTGAGAAAGAAATGGTCACTTGTGTTCTGTGCTGAGGAACAGTGAAGAGGTAGGTGGGTTGAGAAGTGTACTCTCGATTTTTCAGGCTGGAGACTATTGTTACGGACAGACGGTTTAAATAGTAACAGACTACTTTTCAGAAACCGTAAATGGTGCCACAGACAAATAAGGACAATTGTATTTAACCCTCTACTTGTTTTTCCAGAAAAGTAACATGAAAATGACTAAACCGTGGTGGAAGACTTTCCTTCTGAGTCTTCAATGAATTTTTTTCTCTCTGATTTACCCCAAATGCCAGCTACAGTATTATGCCTATTTCTAGATTAAAACTTTTCAGAAGATTAATTTTACATCGCATAATAAATTCCTTTTTATATTTAATTAATCATAGTTGTCTTTTTATGAGTAAAATATCTGCCAAAGAATACATTATCACATAAAGTTATAATTTCTGTTCTTGGAACCAGACAACTTGCTTTCACAGAGAGGTCAAAGAAACCATTTCGATAGCATTAAAAGTAAGGTTAAATAGGTTATATGTATTTTTTCCTTAAATATAGATGGCCCGTCTTAGGATATATTGAGTTAGATAAACAAATAAGAATCGAATATACTAAGTTATTAGCTATTCTGGTGAAGTAATAGCAGATGAAATTCTCTTATTTAGGAAATAACTATCTCCAATAATATTAATAAGGTCAAATTTTAATAAGGTTAAAAAAATTAATGGGGATAGTGGAATGATCTTTAGAGAGCATAAATGAAAAAAATCAAGACTCATTTCTTTCAAGAGTTTATGTGTGTCTTTTTATCTTTGAAATGAGAGACAGGGTATCTTAATACAATTATTCATCACTATAAATGAAAGTTTAATTACAGGATGAGATACAGTTTTTCTCTTGTAAAAAGACGATTACATTTGACTTACGAACATTAAAATTATCTCCAACTCAATGTTGGCCTCCTTTTCTTTTTTCCACATCTAGATATACAGGGTTCTTAAAATTATGTAAATATTTAAAAATGTTCAGCATATTCAATACTATTTGTCTAGATTTTTTAATTTTACACTTTGTAATAAATTTGACCAAAGAAACAAGCACAATACAAATTAATTTTAATGTATTTGCTGCTTGAAGATTAGTAAACTGGACACACTAGGCAGAAAAAATGAACTATTACAGGTTTTTCATATAAAATTATGCTGAGGTGTACATGCCACAGACTTAGATTTTTGCTACAGTGTACCATCCTATTGTTATGTACGTTTACATGCAAGCAAAGTTGAATGTACTAAGTGTAGTTTAGTAGATATTACTTTACACATCGTATTAGATTAGATGTTTTGCATTTTAATTCTGTATTTTAATTTTAAATCCTATAAATGTTGTATATTATGACAAAGGGCAGATAAAATATTATTATTTTAAAGTCAATCTTGAAAGGAAATATTTAATATTTTTTGTAACGAAAAAACCAAAAAGATGAAAATTTATTTTGATTTTCAAATAGGTGCTACATATTAATATTATTCCTGATAAATTTTAGACTATTATTTAGATGAGCAGTTTTACCTGAAGATTTTTGCATAATTTTTAGTTATATTGAGTTTAACAATAAAATAAAATTATAATAAAACGATGTCTTGAATGAAAATGATCATGTTTCTTTTATCTAGGTGTACTTACCTTCATACACATACACACACACACACACACACGCACACGCAAGTTCATTTATGATTTTTCAGTCTCACCAATAGCAGGGCTGTAATAAAGAATATAAAGTCTAAAGTTATTTATTCAAATGGGTACACTCTTAAAACCCCTACCTCAAAAATAATACTGAGACAGTATTTGGGAAGATTTTATGGTCTTTTAAAAATTTTTTGTCTGTATTTTAGAGGCATCAAAATTTTCTTTGCCATTCCCAAGCCACTTGTGGGTATTGAATCTACTTTAAAAGAGTGTTTGAAGGGAAAGAGTCAACACAAATCCTTCCAAACAGTCATAAAGTAATCAATTGAAAGTAAATTATGAACAGAAAGAATGTTTTCCCCACACAAATCATGTTTCTACGAAGGTGAAATAAATGGCCTTGGATTTATTCCACTACTCATCTAAAAAAGATGAGTGAATTGGGTTTAGAGGTATGGCTTAGAGTGAGTAGCTTGCAAGCTAAATCTTTTATAAATTCACCTTAACATCGCTTTGTTTTATATATATATATATATATATATATATATATATATATATATATATATATATGTCTATATACGTGTACATCTCTATATATACATATTTATTTATACACTGAACTTCAGATTTTGCGCTTTTGCCATATAATTTTGCCAAAATATAATAATGCCAGAAACCTTTCTAAGCATGTAAAATAACTTTGACAATTTCCTGACTGGAAAATCCTCTCACCATCCCAAATCTTATTCTAGTTATGTGCCATTGGGGAGATAATATTCTTTCACTACTTTCATTTAAGAGAGGAGATGATTTATATCTGGTGCTGTAGGTATATTTTCTGAATATATGAAAGATTCTGATAATATTTGGAAATAACAAACTTTATCTGTTTTTAATTTATCACTTTCATTTTTATCTCATTTATTTATGAGCTAATGAATTTCTCATTTCCACTATTTTCATTTTGTTTCTTGAATCATTGTTTTCTCATTTTTTAGCTGTTGAATAACGAATATCTTCCCTTAATATTGTTAATAAATGCCATAGTTTCATTTTAATAACCCTTTAATCATTGTAATCTTGCGTTATATTCTTTGAAAAATTTTTCTACTTAATTATAGGCTGTGACTTTTGAATTCTTTTATGAAAAACTGTTATAGAGTAGTTTTATATATGTCATACATGTATATGACAAATTACTTATTAAAGGAAACTGAAAATGTCACTACCTAAAGTTTGGCTTGAAGCAAGACTGCGTTAGGACTGTAGGGACTATGAGACTATTTTCTTCTATTTCAATTTGGTCTTGGGGACCTAAGAAACTCAAAACAATGATGAGGCCAGTGTTTTTGTCAAGTGTGTGCACCGTTTTGATTCTCTTCTGCGAAGTTCTGGCAGAGGGGAGTTGAATAACAGAGTCCCGTGTCATAGCTTACAAATTTTTTAACCTTCTTTGGAAAACTGAGCAAGAGGGCTCCACGACCACTCTACTTCTTTACTCTGCTGCTGAGAAATTTCGCTTTGCTCATATGATCCTGGGCAACATGGAAGAAGCACTTTGCAAATTGGGTAGCTTCTTAGCTTACATTGACTGCGATTTTAAATGTAGCCCTATGGCAGAAATCCCTCATATTAATTTATCATTCTTACTTATTCTTGTTCATATTTCTTTATTTCAATTAAAAAATTCAAGCAAAGTTATGCATGTAAATTTTTTTAAGTCCGGTGGGACCAGAGCGCTTATCATAAAGACGAGCAGATGGAGTAGTGGAGTTGCCCACATCTCAGGCTCATTCCCAGAGACAATTAAAATAACACTTTCAGCTCTTTCATCTGGTAGCTTCCTCCATATCTCTAAAAATGTATCTTTACTGATGTTTTTTGATTGACCAAGTTTAGGCCTGTTTGTTGATTCGTTAAGATAGAAGAGCACTTGGCTTTTGTTGACATTACCTCATGCACCACAGCTACCTACATATTTACATATCTGTGTCTAGATACATAGATATCACAATTTTAAACAATTTTTGATAAATCTATTTGTATTCTTTTAACTATGTCAACAGTGCTCATTGCAGAGACAGATATTGAT
This sequence comes from Equus przewalskii, assembly GCF_037783145.1. NCBI lineage: Eukaryota > Metazoa > Chordata > Mammalia > Perissodactyla > Equidae > Equus > Equus przewalskii. The sequence goes on from NC_091849.1 coordinate 57,309,068, forward strand.
TTATAAGTATTTAAGTTCATATACACATTTTTAATTGTTGTTTTAAATGCTCTTTTCGCCATATCCTGCAATTTTTTTTATCATTACAAACCCTCAGCACTCCTCCATCATATCAGTCTGTCCATACACCTGTCCTACTTTTCCCCAGAGCCCTTTCTCCTGGAGCTTTTCATCTGCTGCCCTCCTGTGCCCTGTTGATCTCTGGGCCTAGCTGACCAGCTGCTAGGACAGGACCTGCCTTCACTGCTCTCCTATGGTTACACCACTTCCCTGGACCATGTCTTGCTTTTCCTTTGTTTACTATCTCTCTCTTTCCTGAGCTTTATCTCCTTGTATCTCATAGAAAATGACTGGAGTTGGAGAGGGTTCCTGTATACAGATGGCCAGAAACACTTCTCTGAAGAGGTGATCTCTGAGCTGAAGCTTGAGCCCTGCAAAGATCTAGAAAGAGTGAATAGTTACATAGAAATCTCCTAAGGACGTAGTGTGCTGTGGGTGTTAGTAACAGAGGGAAGGGTAGGGCCTCGTGTTGTGGGGAAATTAAGAATGTACCTTAAAAAGTCCAAGATTTATTCAAATAGGATACAAGTCATTTAGGGTCTTATAGTCCATGATAAGTGTTTTGGAATTTATTTTCACTTCAGTGAGATGCCACTGGCTAGTCTTATACCAAGGAAGGATAAGAAATATTCTTATAATAATATAGAAATGATGAGTGCAGCCTTTTTCGATGAACTGAATTTCTTCATCTGGAGAAGGAGAAAGTGGGTGAAGTAGATAGAAAAATGATTAGATAGATTTCAATGCTCTGAACTAAGGGGGTAGGGATTTCTAGTAAAAATTTATTTTTTAATAATAGAAAATGTTAAAATGTTATGTAGGATGACAGCTCTAAAAAATATGTTTAGTGAAAATATATGCCCATATTAAGAAATATGCAGATGGTGAAATAATGAATGGAACTGCAGAAAACAATTTAACAATTTTGACAATGAATTAGAAGAAAACAATCAGCATGATGGGAAAGTACTTTTAAGGAAGGGTTTGGAAATGTAGATGCCAAGAAGGTTGGTACAGCAGATAGAGAGGAAGCAAGCAGTAGAGAGAGGCTGAAGATGAAAGTAGCAAATCTGAGAAAGTGGAGACTCAGATAGGTGTCTGGACAAGATGCTGAGTAAGGATGGAGGATTCAGCCAATCGGAGAGTGAGGACCCCTGCACATTGGTCTAGAGAGATTCTGAGAGAGGAAAGACAGAGGAGAGAACAGACGGCCATCAGGTAAGGAGTGAAGTCGACTAATGCCTCTTATCCACTTAACAAATATACATACATTGAGCATCTATTTTCTAGGCAGCTGCTAGGTATTTGGATATAATGAGAAGACACGATCTCTGTTTTCAAAATGTTCACAATTACCAAGAAAGGCAAAGAATTAAATAAATTTTTCATTGCACTGGAAGTAACTACATGACGACATGGGTACCCAGGGGTGGAGTAACTCTTTGAGTTAGGGTGGGAAGCTAAGGGAGGGTTTCACAGAGTAGGTGGCGCTTTGCTGTTTTCCTGAAGAATCAGTACGTACTCAGTAGTAGACACAGAGAGAGGCAGAAGAACTCCTGACAGAAGTAATACTTTTTGACAGAAAAAAACAAAGTTAGACTTCAGAAAGTGCAAGTTGTTCAGTATGGAAGGCCCTCAAGCAGTTCGGAAGGTGAGGGTAGGAAGCAAGGACTAGATTATGAACCACCATGAGCAGCATGCTGTAGCACGTAGGTATTATCATAGATGTCTTAATAAAATGATCAGGTTTTGATTTAGAAATATTCCTGTGGTCAAAGTAGTGTGATGATTTTCAGGGCTGGGTGGGAAGAGATTGAGATTGGAGGCAAACAAACACTGTGACACTCTAGGGTTATTTTAAAATAGAATAATTAAACAAGAGCAGTGGGAACGGAAGGAAAGTTCTTGAGTAAGATTTAAACAAAATTACATAATAGGACTTGGGATTGATTGAGTGGGTGGAGCTGACCTGAAGACAGAGGATAGGATGCAAACTCCCAGATTTCTTGTGTAAGCAATTGAGAGAATATTGACTCCATTAAGCTAGACTGGGGATATAAGAGAAAAATCTGGTTTGGTGGTCCAAATGATGGAACTTGGATTCAAGAGAGGTATTTGGGTAGGAGAAAGGGGAAGAAGAATTAGAAAGAAGAGAGAAAAATGAGGTATCTTTCTCGAGTACCTACTCTGTGCTAGTACCTTCAGATGCCCTGGATCATCATATATGGCCTGTGTGGCTGGGATTACTTCCCACTTCTACATTTGAGGAGTCCAAGGCTCAGAGAAGGTTTCATCCAATTTACCCTGGGGATTAGGTACCGGAACTAGCATTCAATTACACGTCTGATTCATTAGTACTACATTCCCGTGTCAGTGCATAAAATTTTGGGGAATGTTAGTGTGTAGTCATTATTTGGAGGCATGGGAGTGTATGAGGCCAGATGGAGATAAAGGGAAAAGCATTTAGAAGGAAGAAAAAAGAAGGCTTAGGAATAACAATGTTGAAGAGCAACTGGAAATGACTGAGGAAATGGCTGGAGGGCAAGAAGAAATATACAAGAAGCCAAGAAAGAAGAACATTTAAAAGAAGGAATATAATCAGTGTCAAACACCACAGAAGTGTGAAGCAAAAAGGACTGAGGAGTGCCCACTGAATTTGACAATTCCTAAACTCGAGCACGATTTATGTGCTGGTGGGACAGACTCCAATTGTAAACAGTAGATGCGCTATATAAATAGTAGACGAGCAAGAGGAGACATTTAGTTTAAGCAACTCTTTAAAGATAAAGTTTTTTGTAGAGAGAAAGAGAAAAATGGCTACAAGGGAACATAGTACTCAAGATGTCTCTGGGGTAGTTATTTTATAAAGATGGGGAAATCTTGGGCATTTATGAAATAAAAAAAGAGGAAAACTATGAGAGAGAGAGGGTACATGATACAGCAAAGTCTTGGAGGAGCAGAGAAGGAGGAGATAGGACCAAGACCCAGGCAGAAGGTAGGGATCCAGTTGAGTGAGAGTCAGAACATTTCATTTTCAAGGCATCAGAGAAGAGGGTGAGTAACAGAATAGATATAAATAAAGTGCAGGTGGGGTGCATTATGTCAAGAGAGTATTCTCTTTATGGCTCCTATTTTAATCATGAATTTAGAGGAAAGGTGTTCTTCTGGCAGTGAGGAGATGGACGTGAAATAGGACACTTTAAGAGAATGTTGCTGGTTTGGGACAGCTGTTCTGAGAAAAAGATAAAAAACAGTGGACTAGAGAAAATAAATGGTGTCCTCACAACTGTGCCATTTCGCCAGGAGCTCTCAGCAGCCTGCTTGTGCAAGTGGAGAAATCACATAAGGACACAAATGCATAAAGTGAAGGATTTGACCAGCTATAAAGAAAGTACTTGATTACATATCATGTAGTTTAAGTTGGCTGTTAAGGAATTTAAATCAGAGGAAAGTTAATAGATTAGGATATCAACCCTAGGTGAAGGGTTAGGCCAGAGGATGGGAGTTTCAGGAAACAAAACAGGTGCAGCATAGGTAAGTTGTCAACACCAACTTTGAGAGGGAAAGAACTGTAGGTAAGACTATGTTTGAGAAGACTAGTAATTTTGGAAGTATAACATAAGGAGATGTATGGAAAATCAAGAGGAGATGAATAAAAGACTTCAGAACATAAAAACTCAGTTGAAATCTTGAATTCATGTTTACCCAATGAGTGCATTTTCATGTGACTTTCCCAAGGAAAATTTGGCCACTGGGAAGTGGTCAGAGAGTGGACCCTGAGTTGAAGACTTCAGAGACGAGTCAAAGCAGAACTATATTCTAGTGGCAGCAAGGGCTTTCCTGAGATGGCTGACCACCATGTTCAGCAGGAGGAGGTAGCTGGCTAAGCAATCACAATGAGAACTAAAAACAATTTTTTGGTTTTAAAAAAGGAGAATATGAAAGACTAATTGCTGGTAAGTTATGCTCAGAAAGAGTAATTTCATAGTTTGAAATTTTAGTTTTGTAAAGTTTCAAATGTTTAAAGAGCTAAGATTTGGTAATTGAAGTGTAATGTGTTAGGACCAACCATATGGGCATTGAAGGGTTTGAGCGGAGATGGCGCAGAATTAGACTCATTAAATATTTGATAAATGAATAAAAAAATAAATGACCAGATGGATAAGTGGGTGAGTAAATAGACAAATAGATGGATAAATGAAAATACAGGTAGTTGATATGAACACCAGAACATCTGGACCATATATATTCCATTCCTAGGGTGACCCTCAGTCTATTTTTTATGACTCTCAGTCTATTTTGTCTGGATGTTTATATTGGTTAATCAACCTGAATCACAAAATTATATTTTGCCAATATCTGTAAATGTTTAACAAGGAGACATTCTATGTTATATTTTTAAATTTTGAGGCTTTAGATGATACTGACAATTTCTTGCTTCATATATTATTGATGTTAAAAATTCCCAGAATGTGGCTTATTTCAGAGCATATAATGTTTAATATTAGTAGCTCTGCTGGATATTTTCTATTTGTCTCTCAAGACATATTCTCCACCAATTTCCAATTTGCTCTCAGCCCAGGGAGGCTGACCTACACTGACTTCACCAATGGGCTGCTATGCCTTCTGGTGTCCTATTGGGTTCAGTTGATGGGGAGTCCTAGCAAGACATCAGTGGGAGAGGAGCAGAGTGAGTGTGAGCTGTGTATTCCTCTAGCTTCATTCCTGCACAGTGTCCTCTGCAAGGCTGGGTTCCTGGACTGAAGGTCATAGGTTCTCTCAAGGCAGCCATCTCTACATAGCTCTCAGCTTCCAGGTGTTGGTAACTGCTAGCTCGCTTCTCCCTCTTAGGACCCAGGAGTGATAAAACCTCCTCCAGTACGAGCCCCAGACAACCCACTGTCCTTTATGGTTTCTCTATACCTTGACCATTCAGTCCTACAAATTCATGATGAACCCATCCTCAAATTGCCCTGATTTGAGTGTGCCATCTGTTTCCTACTGGGATCTTGACTGAGACAGAGTCAAAAACACTACTGTCAACAACACTTTCATTAAACTGTTTAAAAGTGTTTCTTTATGACTTTGTAGTATTTTCTCAATCCTACTTTTACAGTGTATTGCAATATTTTTAAAGATGTATTTTATCAAATTTTAATTTTATAATTTCCATTCTCATTTTCTCTTAAGATTGGCCCTTAGCTAACATCTGTTGCCAATCTTCCTCTTCCTTTTTTTCGTCTTCTCCCTAAAGCCCCCCAGTACATAGTTGTATACTCCAGTTGTAGGTCCTTCTCATTCTGCTATGTGGGACGCCGCCTCAGCATGGCTTGATGAGCAGTACTAGGTCCGCACCCAAGATGCAAACTGGTGAAACCCCGGGCCGCTGAAGTAGAGCACGTAAACTTAACCACTCCGCCACCAGGCCAGCGCTCATTCTCCTTTTAATGTCATTTAGTAGAAGGCAAAATTCCAGATGCAAATGTTTCTGTTTCTTAATTAGTTTCTACTAAGTAAGATTCTCAGTAGCACAATACGTTCTTCACTTTTCAACTTGTGAGATACCCAGAGATTTCTAGGGAGGTTCTTTAGGCATAGACATATATGTCCATCTTTAAAAACATTTTAGTCAATGATGTTGGTTGGATGGTTATGTTGAATTGCTGAAAAGCCAGGTGGCTTTTGTCCTGGCAAGATGGAGTGAAATTTCAACAGGGATATGGTTGTTATTATAAAAGAAAGAAATCGCTCCTCAAAAACTTTGTTAAATGGAAAGCAGGTTGATCATTTTAATACTGCACATGATTGACTGGAAACAAAGACCACGCATCACAACAAAAGTGTTAATACTTGAAATAGCCTCTTTTTCTTATTTTTGGCAACAACTAAATGACTACTTGGAAGATCATAAAAAGCAATGAAAACAAGTCTTTTAACAGAATATCTTTATTCTGAGCTGGAATCCATTGACTTTGGGAGATATTGTATTTAAATTCATAAGCTATAACCATACAAGAACTGTACTTTTAGTTCATTCCTAATTGAGTTTAATCGCTTAGAGTGATCTACAATCTAATGTTAAAATTTGTTTAAAAAAATGGGCAATTTTTTTCTTCAATGTAAAAATAAGGTTAAACATTTAGATCTCTAAAACCGATATTGAATGTAGGGCAGTGTTTTATATCTGGAATTTAGTTTGTGTGTTTTTGTGTATTTATACTCTTCACTACACTCTCTCCCCACCCCATGCTGTCACTGGCACCCCGAAAGCAATTTTTCCCTTTTTGATCCTATGCCAAAAGCAGAAATACAATGTCAATGAAGCTACCAACATAGATTTGAATCAGACATATTCAGATTCGAGCTTGAAGTATAATGTTTTCTACCAGCTAAGACTGGTCTCAAGGGAAAAATGAGCAAAGTGGACTGGACAATAAGTGGTGAATGACTCGGAGTCCTCAAAGTGAGAAGAAGAAGAAAGAACTTCCATCAAGAAGGCTGCTGAATAGAGTGGAGAAATCCTGCCCTGACTGTTACCTGTGAACAGCCCCCTATTTGAGCTCCTGAATACTCGAAGTTCAATCCAGACAAATAAAGAGATGACTATTATGCAGTGTGACAAATGGTCTGGATGCTATGGAAACACATAGGAGGGGTCCTCAACACAGCGAGGTTGTGTCAGGAAAGCTTTGTAAGCAAAAGTGAGCTCTGAGCTGAGTTCTGAAAGAAGGGTTTGATTTAGCTAGGAACATGCAGAGGCACAGGATGGAAAAAACATGGCCAATTCAGGGAGCCATAAATAGTACAGTGCATCTGCAGCATAAGGCAGAGTAGGCAAATCCAGCAAAGAGAAAGGAAGAGTGCTGAGGGATAGAACTGGCCAGGTATGTTGGGGCAGGTCACAACACACCTTGAACTTTCTCTTTATGGAAGGCCATTGAGGATTAAGAAAAGGAGGAGACATGATCAGACTTACGATTCAGAATGATAATTCCCACATTAGTGTAAAGCACCCATTGGTTGATTGAAAAAGTAGAGAGTAGGATAGGAAGTGAGCAGAACTGTGAAGTGCCTTTCTTCAAGTAGGAAATTATGAGGCCTAAACTCGTGCGGTGTTGTGTTAGGGGCTGGAGGAACAGGTGAGACAAATTTGAGAAACATTCACGAGATAGTCAAATGGAATGTCTAGGGAGAATCACGGAGAAGGGAGGGAAGAAATTTGGCTGCCTACCATGTTTCTGTGGATTGGTATTCACTGTAGTAATAAAAAATATAGCATAGATTCTGGGAAAGATCTTAGGTTCATATTTAAGATGCCTCTGAGACATTCAGATGGAGCTATCTAAGGAAGGGGATGTGGTGTCTATATCACACGACAGAGAACTGGGCAGCTCTTTCCCCAAACTCGGTGCCCAGTTCCAGCCAGACATGCCAGCACTCCTTCAACTGCAGACACGTGGACACAAGTCCAGGACCACAGTTGCTCCATGCCACGAAATATTTCTGACCCTAGCCAATAATTCGTTAAACCAAAGTGACATTCTGGTATATATTCAGTCAATTATTCTTAGTTATCTGCCATCCTATAGGGAGCATGCAAATTCAAGGGGTGGATATTTCCTTGTGATCTTTTTCCTTTTTTCCCAGCTTTATTGAGATATAATCGACATACAATGTTATGTAAGTTTAAGGTATAAATCCTGTTGATTTGATACACTTACATATTGAAAAGTGATTATCACCACAGCACTAGCTAACGTCTCCATCACATCACATAATTACCATTTCTTTTTTGTAGTGAGAACATTTAAGATCTGTTCACTTAGCAACTTTGAAGTAAATAATACAGTGTTATTAACTATAATAACTATGCTGTACATTAAATTTCCAGAACTTGTTCATTCCATAACTGGAAGTTTCATGTGATCCAACAATCCCACTTCTGGGTATTTTTCCAGGAAATGAAAATAAGATATCGAAGAGATATCTGCACCCCCATGTTCACTGCAGCATTATTCACAACAGCCAAGACATGGAAACAAGGTAAGCGTCCTCCAGTGGATGAGTGGATAAAGAAGATGTGGTGTATGTATAGACAATGGAGTATGATTTGACCATGAGAAAGGACATCCTGCCATTTGCCACAACATTGGATGGACCTTGAAGGCATTATGTTAAGTGAAATAAATCAGACAGAGAAAGACAATATTACATGGTACGCTTATACGTGGAATCTAAAAAAGTTGACCTCATAGAAACAGACTAGAATGGTGGTTACCAGGGCCTGGAGGGATGTGGGGCAAATGGGAAGTAGGTCAAAGAGTACAGACTTCCACGTGGTCTTTTTCTTTTGCAAGCCTTTGAATGTCTCATTTTGAAGCAGATTAACTTTCTGAAATATATTTTGCTTGGGATACTGTAAGGTCACATTATCTGATCAAACATTAAAGGCAAGGAAAAAAAGGGTTTTCATAGCATGTTAGATTCAGTTAAGAATTTCTGGGATCTTTTTAGCTTGGGAAATGAAATTCACAGGCTCCTGTAATAACTCATTAAGCAAAATGAATTGCCAATGCTGGAGTTTGCCATGGTCCCAGCTTTGACTGACTCTGTCTAGTTTCTCTGACATAGTTTCCCTTCACTGAAAAGCATCATATGAATTATGCCCTAGTGTGCAAGAAAAGTAGATATCATGATATAAATTATGTTATTTCTTATAATTATTTCGTTCATGCCCCATACTACCATATGGTTTTACTCTTTGGGATCAAAGACATTTCTTTAAGGATAGGCATCTCTTCCTGGGAACCAAGGATTAGTTATCGACCTGCCGTGCTCACCTTGTGACCACGGACCTGCTGACCACTGATCTGCTGTGCCAGCTAAGCATCTCTCACTATTGTCAAGGGGACATTCCTATCATATGTGATGTATGCTCTTTGTTCTAAGATGGTATATAACCCCTCTGTACACCCTTCTTTGGTGCCTTTCCTTCCTCAGGGAAGGAAGGCCCTTGCTAGACCTCAGATCTGGCTTATAATTAACTCACCCCAATTTTGATTTATAGATTGGTTATGGATTATTTGTGTCCACAAAGGGATTCTTGTTTCTGACACTTGCTGAAGCTCTGCCCCGTCCCCAAACCCCACTCTCTCTGCCTCTCTTCCTCTTCCTTTCTCCCTAGTCGCCAACTTTGCCTTCTCAACATCCTGGATTCTCCAACTAGTTCCTGGGAGGGCTGGGAGGAAGTGATAACTTGGAATTGCCTGGCAATTTCTCTTTGGGGCTGTGAAACATCAGGGGCCCCAAGGTCCTGTGGTGTGAGCAGGCCGCATGCATAACAGCAGGGCTCGCCACCTCTTGGGAATGGGGAGGAGGAACCACCCTTTCCTCCAAACTTTCTACAAGATTGAGAGCAAGACGCCATTCAGTTTCTCAATAAATGGTCCTCTGGTACAAATACGTTTGTGTATCTGCAGCTAGCTAGCTAACTGTTTCATTCCGAAAACCTCACAGCTAAAAAGTTGGTTTTACTTTTTCTTCTGGTGACTGAATACATCAGTTTTGTATAATTTTATTTGGGAAACTGCTTTTTTCAAACAAAATTATTCTTTAACCACAAAAGGATGATAAAGTTGAGGGGATGAAAATTTGACAGCTTCTGTTCAATAAAAGTGAGATTACTTTACAAAATGGATAAAGTTCTTAATTACTTCTAGACCAGAATACAATAATTCCTTTCCTTTTAATTTTTGCCTTGTTTCCCTATGCTTTTGCTTTAGGATTATACATTAAGCAGCTGTATCATCAGTCTTAAGGATACATAATCTAATCACGAACTGACAAATATTCAGTAAAAATCACTATTCAGGATAATTAAAGAAAAGATCAATCTGTAATGCATGCATACAGACAGACAGACAGACACACACACACACACGATGCACTGAAGGAAATAACACTTTGTTTCTTTGATTGCAAGCAATGCTTTAATGGGCCAACAATAGCATTACTAAAGAGTGGCTCTAGCATGACACTTAGATATAAAACATAAAACTGTAATTAGCCTGAAAATTATATGTAGAATGTTTGAAAAGACTTTGTCATTTTAAGTTATTTCTTTCCTGAAATCCTTTATTTGTCAAATTCTTTCTTTAGTTCTCACGTCTACACATGAAAAATCACAAGTGCCAAATGAATAGAGCTTTACTCTTCCTCTTGTTCATTTCCAATTCATTCCCCAGAATAAGTACATGCTTAAATTTTAAAACCTTATCTCTTTTTCTTTACTCTTAAAAGAAAGTTCTTCATGCATTTTTAAATTAAGATTTTAATAATTGAGGGAAAAAATAAAAGGCTTACTATATGACTCCAGCCTATATTTTCTACATGGAATGTGAAATGGTATCATAAGAGGATAATGCTCTTCCTCATTCCTCTTTCTCGCTGAGTCCTTCTATCATCTGATAGTAATTTATTAATAGCCACGACTGGAGGTGAATTTATCACAAAGTTAACGAAGCTTAAGCTTCAGGGCCCCTTTCTTGTGCGGATCCCTTCCAAGGTCCTGAGAAGAGCCCTCTCAATGTGTTGAGATGACTTCAATATATTTTCATTAAGTCTCCTAAAGTAAGACAGTATGACTACAAGATAAGCTACACCGTTCTCTTTTTCCATTCTGAAATTCTCTCTGTCACGCTTCTTGTGTTGTATAATTTTGGAGTGACCAGGGGCATTTTGGAGATCTAGTTAAGGGCAGTTGAGTTGGGAATACATTTAGTTTGGGTTTTATTAGTCATATTTATGAGGTTCACAGTCACTTGTGAGTATAATTAGCTTATCTCTAGCTGTCCTGGTGTCAGAATGGATTTCAGGAGTCCTCCTACCGTCCCCTGTGCTGACTCACCTGGCACCAGGACAAGGAATTAAATGTCCAAGGATCATATAAAATAGGAATGTATCACAAGAACTTTGTGAATTTATTTAAGATTAATCAACACACAGGAAAACTTGAAATGCCCTAAAATTTATGAAGTATAAAATGCCCTGAAAATACATAAAATGCAAAAGAAACATTATAAATGTTTCCCAAAATTTGCTAATGTCTAAGTTTGGTTTGTCTCAAAGTAGAATGGGAGGCAAGGATTTGAGTGTAGATAGTTTATATGGGAGGGGATCCATAGACACAGGACTGAGGTGGCAGAGGGAAAAAGGAGGAAGGAAAAGCCCATAAGAGATATGTTATTGTGGATTCTGCTGTGGGCAATACAAGCATGATTGCACCAGGCCTTTGGGCAGTACAGGAAATGCCTCTCAGAATCATCAGTCTGAAGGATGGGAGGCTGGGGCATTAATGGAGGATTTCTGCCCCCAGGAGGTTTTAACTCCCCTCCACTCCAACCGAGCACCTATGTGAGCTGAGCAGGCACCAGGGGATAAGCCCCAAGAGCAGAAAAGCAGAGATGTACCCATGAGGTAAACACTAAAAGCTGTACCTAGTTGCTCACCAAAATCGCAACTGAAATCAGAGGTGGGTCTGTGAGATGTGACGTGGGAGATCAAAAGCATCTGCTACAGGTAAATACTCTTATCTCCATTTTTCTGACGAGGAAATTGAAGTTCAGTGAGGCAAGGTCAGTTTCCTGAGATTGCATGGCACACAGGTGACAGAGATAAGATTTCAAAGTGCACTTGTCTGATACCAAAGATCATTCATTTTCCATCACATCACATGCCTCCTTCGTGAGTGATATACATACCAATGAGTGATGTACACTTGGCACTGTTCAGTAAAATGAAATTGCTGGCTTGGCCTGATGAGAGCAGATGAAGCTAGCATGATGGTTAAGTACTATGCTATTCTAGTGCCTGCTGTGGGGAGTGAATTATTAGTCACTCTTAGCTTGTAGAAAAGCATAATGAACTTTGTGAACAAATCACTGATTCATACGGACCCATGGGACAGCCTGGATTAGAAGAAGGTGTAATACATTATAAAATATTCTGTTGTTCAACCTTGTCAAAGAGACATGTCAGGCCAGACAGCTCAAAGGCGGGAGATGACTTACAGTAAAGTTTTATATATTTGGCTCTAGCTGTAGTCCAAAGGAGCATACAATGAGCACTTACTACCTACTTACTCCATGTCAGGCACAAGGGTAACGACTTTGCACATGTTTTATAGTTTAAGTAGTCAAATGAGGCTATTACATGATCAAGGAAATCTGAGAGAAGTCCATGGCCCACTGGCATACAAGAGGCTAGCAGCTATGTAGACAATACTAAGGTTTACCAAGACTTTATCTGTCTCTCTACTCACAGAACGAGGAGGACTACACTTTCCAAGTGTTGTGACTGATCCTGGCAATGAAAAGGGACCTGAAATAACGGGTGCCACTTCTGAACTCATGTACTTAATGGCTGATGCTCAACTCCCCAGCCTCATTTTCAATGCCACGCAGACCGTGGAAGTGTGTGTTTATGCACAGGAGCCAAAGGAGTAAATTAGCCTGGGATACTGAGCCACCCTATGGAGTACAGCTTCCTTGGAGCAGCAGGGGCCTTGGCATGTGTGAAAAATAAACTTTTACTTTGTTAAGTCAATGAGACTATTGGGGCTGCTTGATACTGCGGCACGCCGCAGCCTAAACTGACTAACTGAGTGACAGGATCGCAGTTGAATCCAAGCCAATGTGACTTCAAAGGTCGCATGTTCTTTGAAGTGCAAATACTGTCCCCAGCTTCTACATTTATTTTATTTTTATAATGTTTATCATATGTTTTGTTATAAACATAGTTAATGAACTGTATGAACATTTTGTAAAAATGTATAGAATGTGCTCAGAAAGAAATGAAAATCATCTCATGGTCCCAACACAAGTAAAATTTTGGTGTGTATACTTCCAGTCTCATTTTCTATAAATGCATACATATATATCTTTACATTGTTAAAATATCACTGCAAGGAATACTATGGCAAAATTACTGCTTTTTACATTAAATATCATCGCTAAGTTTTGTTGAATGTTATTAGACGTTCTTTGTAAACTTATTTTCTAAGGCAAATGGGTTGGTGGACACTCGCTAGCTCTCTTTTTCCTGTTATATTGCGCATATTCCTTATTACTTTTGCCTTGGAAAAAGAGATTAGATATTCTATCTGTTACCCTGATCCAGGAGGCCAGGTCCATGTGATAAGAAACATTGTTCCTAAATCCCATCTTATACACTAATAGTTCAGCTGCTCACAATGAGTCAGTCAGATATTCAGGTAAGACAACAGTTGAGTGGTTGACTGAGTTGACAAACTGTTTGATTCACTGACAGTCCTATAAAAACATAATATTGTATTCTTACCCTAAAATTTCTCTTAAATATTTTTCTTTGTTCTATACTTTTATTTTTTTCACATACTTGAGATTTCTTAAAACTATTATAGCACTAAAACTCATGTTATAATGATCAGGTTAGACGAGAAATGATTAGAATATCTAGAAATATGAACTTTCCAACCATGGAACTGATGTATGCTACAAAAAAGAAGTCATGATAAATTTTAAATTGGAAAAAGAGCACAGCTTTATTCCATTTGGTGAAAAAACTAACCCAAAAGAGAATGAATATTTTATTTGTTAAGACATTTAAAAAGACTATGCTGCCCTAGCTTGGATGTTAATACTCATAAAAGGCAAAAAACACATTTAATGATTATTGAGACAATTTCATAAGTCGTACCCCACAGACTTATCAATATGGTACAGCCTTTTCTTTTGCTTTGATTTTTTCCTCTGTCTGTCACTGACAGAGATGCCATTTTGCAGCTTTTCCTAGTGGCACTGCTCAGTTACTTTTGCAGAAAACATAAGTGGTGAAATCATCGAAGCTCAGCCAAATATAATGGCTCACCAGCACCCCACCATCAGAAAAATAACTTCAAGAAAGCATGCATGGGTTTGCAGGCTTGTGAAAGGAGCCCTGGTGGAGACTCTGCAGGCAGAAATTCTTTATGTACGTAACAACACATCAATAGGCAGCTCCAGTGCAAGAGCTCCCACATAGCCAGCTAAACAGAGACACTGAAAAAAGGCTCCCTCCAAGTGTCTAGTCATGTCGGATTTTTCACGTAGAGCCCATGATGGTCAAGTGCTGCAGGGGTGTTAGATATTCCTTATGGGGAGCGCTAAGATTTTTTTAGGATATGGGGTACCTGCAGAAATTCAGCAGAGTTCCAGGATAATAACGACGACAACACAAAACTAGCATTTATCTCGTGGTTACCATGTGATAGCCCCTTAGTCTAGCAACGTCAGAGGTTATTAAGCCTAACAAGACTATGAAATAGCATGTCCAGGTTATAAATGAGGAAACCAAAATAGAGAGGTTAAGTCACTTGAACAACGTCACAAATTAAGAAGTGAAAGAGACAATATTCAAAGATAGACAATATCCAAAGCCTGTGCTCTTAGCTATTTCATTATATTGTCTCCATATCTGAGTTAACCTCACAGATCACCTGGTCACTCATTGGATGTGTGACATTGAGTGAGAGAGTTAACATTCCTTCAGTTTCTCTTCTGAATAATTAATGCCCTGCCTTCATCAGGGGGTTATTGTGAATATCAGAAGGAGTTAACAAATGTCAGGGTGCTCTGTCAACTTGAAATATCACATAAATGTGAACTTTTTCATACTCACCATTATTGGTCATAGTAATTGTTTTCATAATTGGAACCATCCTGCAGTTTCTCTCATGTAAAGAATGAGTCTAAGGCCAGGGTCTCAGAGTGGGGTCCACAGAGCTGCAGTTTCATCATCTCCTGGGAATTTTTTTAGAAATGCAGAATCTTAGCAACCACCCTCTACACCTACTGAATTAGAATCTGCATTTTTATAAGATTTTTACAAGATGATTCTTAAGTACATCGAGTCTAGAAGCCCTGAAGAAGGAGGGTAGATTAAGGGTATTCATCGTTTAGAAGTTTGAGAGATTTTAGGTTTTAATGCAGGTGGCAGATTGAGATGCTTATAAATTGGACAGTCAACATCTTTCATGATTTTCTAGATCAACAAGACGTTCCTAGATGAATGGATTAGAACATAAGACCTGAGTACACCCATCCATCCCAAGCAGCTTCTGAGTAGCCCAAGTGGTACCAAGAGGTCCGAGTATGGCTTGTCTGACAAGCTGCCTACAGCAACATCTGCAGCCCTGGCAATCTATCAGATTGTGGGGACAGACAGACGCGTGCTTGACATGATTTCCATGCGATAATCCTCTTTTTTGGTTATTTTTGCTTTCTTATTCGTACGTTTTACTTTCTTTTACTAGAGGAGAAGTGGTATCCCATACACTTCGGAGGATCTGGCAGATGTTAGGAGCTGATATGGGTTAGATACATCAAGGTTTAAAAATCTAAAAAGGGCTGTAAGAAAGAAGAGACGACTGATGTGACATCTTTGGACACATATAAGGAACATCATAGGAAGTTGTAAGAATTCTAACAAAGGAATAAAGAGAGTAATAATTCACTTTATAAGGCAGTAAAGAGAGTGAAATGAGAGGAATGTGCATAGAATAATGAAAATAGTCAATTTCAACAATGGACTTACTGAAGTTTGACTATGGGAAAGAAATAAGGGAAACTGATGGTAGTAATTAATCCTTAAAATTATTTACTTAAAGCAATTTTAGTTGATAAACTAGCAGGAAAATCCTAAAGACAAATTGAGGAAAGACAGGATTTTTAACAAAAACGAAATATGAAATATGAATGCAACAAAACTGAAGGCTAATGAGATGAGCTCAAATGTCATCCTTGTCAAACAGTACTTGTCATGATAACAGATTGTTTAGGAGGAGAAAAAAAGGAGTATGAAACAGAAAATTCTCTACAATGTGTACTGTCTAACCAGCATCAAAGAGAGGCAAGGTCTGCGGTGGTTAAAGATCTCATAAAATGACACAACAGAATCCTCAGGACTAGAATTGCAGTCTTCTAACACGTTGGAGTATTCTTCCCAAGAATGTAGTAAAATATCTTTAGTAGGAAAACATTTACCAGGTAGATAAGATCAGATAAATTATGGCTGTACTGTAGAAAATAAGAGTCCCTAAGTTGTTTTCACCAAAATGATCTGAGATTTATAAAGGCCTGCAGGTTAATTCTAAAGTTGCATTGTTAATATTCAGTGAAGACACCAGCCAGGCACAATGCGGAGGCTTCACAGTTTGGATAGGAATGGAATCAGATTTATGGGTAAAAGATTTTGAGGAAGTCCAAGATATTTTTAAAATGATAGCGTGAAGGAAAGGGCTTAAAATTTATAAACTATCATATTACATACACTTGAAGTAAATAGGTAGGATTTATAGTCATTGAAAGTGTTGTATGTGCGTATGAAACCAAAGACTAACTTGGGGAAGAACATGAAATTATTCATTCCAGCTGCACTGTCACAGCAAGCAAGCAAACAACAACAGTAAAGCAATATACTAGGGAAAGAAAGTAACTCAACAGAATATGTTTAGAAGAAAATATGATAGAGAGTGTGATGTCTACAGTGAAGTTCTTACTAATAATTACACAATACCCAAAGATATTTGCATATTTGGTTACATAAGAACTGAAACTTCTATATGATAAAATGTACCATAAATAAGAGCCTATACCACATAACATATATCCATATTATATATACATATATGTCATAATATACAGAAAGGTGTATGTATAAGCATTACACATATTAAAAATTCTTAACTTCATTAGATGTCAAGAAAATGCAAATTGAAAAGCTCAAGGGAATATAATTTTTCCATCTATCAGATTGGCCCAACATTAGAAAGACTTGATTGCTTCAAATGTGGACAATTTCTGAGGGACTGGTCATTATCATAGACTGTTACAATTTGATACAATATATTTGGAAGTTTCTTTGGTAGAATCTCTTTATATTTAAAATGATTATATTTCATAATCAAGAAATTCTACTCCAAGCAAATATTCCTAATGCTATATGTATATCTTTGCTTAAATATACAAATCTTTGTGTGTAATGATATTCATGCTTTGCAATAAGGAAAAAAGAGAGACAATCCAAGTGGCTATCAGTAGGGGACTAGGTATGTGCATTACAGTTCAACGACCTATCAGAACACTTTGCTGCATTTACAGAGAATGAGGTAGTTTACACAGAATGTTCACGTGAAAAATATCTACGATATATGGTTTATTGAAAATAGGTTACAGAGGATATATGTACATATATATATACACACATACGCATATTTACATATGCATATATGCCATCATTTTAAAATATATGTATGATTATATACTTCTTCATATATTACAACAAGCTTGAAAATACAAAAGCGAAATCGTTGTAATTGTGATACCTGGAGATGGCTCTGGAAAGAGGTGGGAAACTGTCAGTTTTAACATTATAATTATTGCATTATTTGAATTTCTTATAGCAAGGATGTCAAAGATTTATAATGTAAGAATGTAGATAAAAATAGCTGGCCCTTCTCTTTCTTGTCTTTATCTTTTTCATGAAGCAGACTGTGGCTTTGTGAGCATTGGCTCTCCCGCAGCCGGTCCGTTAGCGCTCCTCGCCTGTAACAGCCGTCGTGCAATTCGCAAGTTCATTATTAAAGAGTATGCCCTATTTCAATTCTAAAATTATTTTTACTTTGATTACAACAAACTCAAGAAAAATTTTGAAACAAAATGCGAAGACAGTTAGCTCACTAAGATACAAATTCAACTTTAAAGTGTGGGAAATAAGGACTGGGAAGCGGACAGGAATTTGTGTAAGACAGATAGATTATAAAAATCACAGTTTCCAAATATGATGTTTAGACTACGAGGAAGAACAAAGTTGATGACAAACTGAAAGTCCATTGTCTTAACCACTCTGGATCGTTTCTCTTGACTGACAACAAGAGAGACACATGAGCTGTGAATAGCTTACATGGGAGAATGTTGGGGACTTTTAAAAAAGAGGTTGCATCTGCCTTGTTTTCAGTTTTGTGATTAGATTTCAGTGCTTTTAGGCGTCAACTATACTATGCTGGCCTATAATTTCCTGCCCCGATCCCTCAATTTGTGGTACCTTAGGGGCCTTCCCAGTCATTTACCACAGATGTCTCTGGTTTTGAAGCTTTTAAACCAGCGTTTAGTGCTGGGGTCAAGGATATTGTTTTGTAGTATTGCAATCAAATAACTTTTACAGTGATGGCCATAGTCTAAGATTGCCATTTCTTGCTAAGATCTGGGAAAAGGCTATGATTTTGCATCTAGAGATTCACCTTGTTGAGTCATCTGAAAATGAAAACCCATGACATTTTCACAAAATCTTTCACCAAAAACTTTCAAAGCATTTTTTTGGCATTCATTGAGGTTTACACAGCCATATAGGTAAATAAAGAGAAAATTTCTCTCTTAAATGGAGAATGAAAACAGCTTCATAGGACAAAGATAGACAATAAGAACCTCTGGAGACGGCGGCCTGGTGGTGCAGTGGTTAAGTTTGCATGTTCCGCTTCTCAGCGGCCTGGGGTTCGCCAGTTTGGATCCCGGGTGCGCACATGGCACCACCTGGCAAAAGCCATGCTGTGGTAGGCATCGCACATACAAAGTAGAGGAAGATGGGCACGGATGTTAGCTCAGGGCCAGTCTTCCTCAGCAAAAAGAGGAGGATTGGCAGTAGTTAGCTCAAAGCTAATCTTCCTCAAAAAAAAAAAAAAAAAAACCTATGGAGATGAGAAAAAACACAATGGTTTAAAAACTAGTTAAATGCTTTATAGAAAGAAACAAATTACATAAACCAAAATGTGATTACTGAAGCCTTTTCTCACATCTCAAATGGCTTAAGATGTGTGTTTACAACAGACTGTGTCCAACATAATAATAGTAGTAATTAATAATTATGAATATGCCAGGCACTAGTCTCACTTTATATCAATTACTAGCTATCATTATATCCTCCCAACAATCCTGTGGCATTTGGAGTGTGGGGGTTGGAGTTAATAACAGTATCTCATTTCTATCTCTCAGATGAGGAAACTGAGACAATGAGATGTTAAGTTTCTTACTCAAAGTCATATACAAAAAGTGATAAATGAGGATTTGGACCTAGGGAGGCTGGTGCTTATGTTTATACACTGAATCATAATTTGTAGATGACAACGAATGATGACGGGGATCATGAGAATTAGTCTGGGATATAGGCAAAGAAAGCAGCACTGCAAGGCCCTTAGCCCAGCAAGAAGACCTTCCTTACGAAAGCTCCATGTGACCTGCAGAGTCGTTGTTAGATATTTCCATTGGAATAAAGTATTTTTGTCATTACAAAGTACAGAATGTGATAGAAACAGGTAATTAACAGAACAGGAAACCTAGATGGATAAATTCATATATGAAAAGATTTTTAACTTCACAAGTTATCAGGGAAATGCCAATTAAGACAACTATGAAGTACTTTTTCACATCCTTTAAATGGGCAGAAATTAAAAAGTCTGACAGTATCAACTGCTAGCTAAGATGTGGAGACACAAGTCGTCTCACCCTTCACAGGGTAGAATACAAACGACTTGTGGGGAGCAATCTGGAATTATCTGGTATGGTCACAGAGGTTGATAACTTTTAGTTATCAACTTTAGAGAAATCTTCACACATGTGCCCAAGGAGACATTTATAACATTTTACAATGTTTGCAGCATTAGCTGTACTGGGAAAGAGCAACAGCAATAGAAAAACATAAATAAAGTAAAGTGAATGGATAAGAGCTACTTGAATAGTTGACCTGAAAAAGCAGGTTGTTGACTGATATATACAGGATGATAGGATTTATACAATGTCTGAAAATTTCCAAAATAATATTTCTTATTGTTTGGGAGCATATATTTGTTTAAATGGTATACCAATTTATAAAGACCAAATTTATAATAATGGTTACCTTCAGGAAAAGCGAATCAAAAGTGGCCTTCCCAGAGGTTTCAACACTGTCTTTTATGTTATGTTTAACATACACTTTAAAGGAAGTATGGCAAAATGTGGAGATTTGCTAAAACCTTGGGTTGACTGCTTCATATCCATTATCTTCTATGCTTTGTTTGTGTGAAAAAAATATTTCACAGTAAACATAATATGTACTCATAAGAAAATGGAAAATGCAAAAAAGATAACACCTTACGTATCCTATTACTTAAGCACAACCTCTTAAGCACAATTTTTAAACTTCAGTGTATTTTCATAACCAAGGGATTAATTCACAGCTGAGAGTGTAACAAACGCACAATTGTGTGCCCCTAGAGAGGTACGCCATGATGTATTTTTTTTTTCTTGGCTTCTGTTAAAAAATATTCTGGCCATGAAAACACATTAAAATATTATTGGACATCACCCCTCAGGGCAACGTATTTTGAGTGTTTGTTTTGAGTGATCACAGCTACCTAAGTTGAGGTCCTGTGGTGTTACAAAGCTAGCGGGCATATTTCCATAATGGGAAATGGGCAGGTGTTTGTGGTGCTTCCTAGAAGACTGACAGGGCCCAGTGGGCAGGTCAGAAGGGCAGCTGGGTAGCTGGTGAGGAGAATGGGCATCTGCGGTCTGTTGCGGATAAACTTAACCTGCTTTACAATTTTGCCCAGGGCTAGGCCTGGAGAGGATAATGAATAAATACACAGGAGTTAATGTTATGCTGTATCTAACATGCAAGCTGAAGCAATACTTATTATTAGAAACATTGACCAGGACATAATTTATCATCCGTATCTAAAAGGATGTCAGCATTTCCACCCAGCACAGACCTGTTTTTGTAGGATATTCCTGGTGTGACCGACTGAGAGTGTGAGACTTCCTGGGCAGCCACGGGTGCATTCATAAAATCGGTTCCCGATTCTCAGCACAGGCTCTGGGAACACAGCTCTGCTTTCAGAAAAGGTTGAAGCCACGTTCATGGGGTCATTTAAGGGGTCGATAGAGAGGTTGAATTCCAAAGCGCTGGTCTGACCATATGCAATGAAATAGCACATACAAGAGCATCTCTCTCCTGCATACTTTTCTGTCACCAGCTCAGTCTTGCCCTTCACTACCTTACACTTGAACAACTGTTGCAGTCTCCAATTAATAATCTTTATCTACTGACTTACTCAACCCTTCACCCCTTTTTTATTTACTCACTCATGTATTCAGATCCATTAACAAACACACAATAATTATAGTCTTTTTGAGGGCCTTAATACCCCTTGCTAACCACAGAAAGATTACCCTACCTTTTAGGACTTTCTGCATCATGGTACTTGAAGAAGGGACCACGTGAGCACAGGGTAAATTCATTCATTAATTCAGTTCTTCATTCCCTTTATTCAGCAAACATTTAGTGAATGCCTACTAAGTACAAACACAGTGTTGGGTGTTGGGGACATAACAATGAGGAAAACATTGACCTTTGTGTCCTTGTGTAGATGTATTTAAAGCCATAGCTATGATGGAAAATGAAGTAGTATGTATTTTAACTATCAATCAATATTTTTTCCCCCTATTTGAAAAATTCCTTTTTACCCTGTAGGTCTTTAGCCTGGATTACAGAAAATCCATCTCCCCAGGAAAAGTTGATATGGCAGGAAATGAAGATGTGCCTAGGTAGAGGTCTGTAGGACCAAAAGAGAATCTTAATGCTGGATTGTCATTAGAGGTTTCCTTTTGTTCAGAATAATCACCTTTTTTTCAGCATTAAGTAATTTAATCCCGACTACAAAGAATATGAAGTGAGTACTATTATTCTTTGACTTTGAAAATGATGACACTGAGGCAGCTCACTTGGTCTAACACGTCTTGCCTGTTTGTGTACCCAAGTGAAAAATGATTTGAGGACTTTTAGCAATCCTTGTCCATTCAGCTATCACAACCTCTAGTGAAGAAAGCTATTTAAAAAACAGATTTATACTTTTATTTTCTAATGACTTTTGAGGGGATGCGAGCAATCGTTTCAAACTGAGTAGCACCTAACATTCATAAGCACACTTATCAGTTTACTATAGTCTATACACTATTATTTTCCTGAAAAATCAGACCATTGGATTCAATTGCATGAAATTCCCAAGTCAAATTATTCATTCCCACGAACTGAGTGCATCACTTGTCTAAAGAAATTATATTGACATCCTATTGAACATCAACTAGATTCTACTATTTAACAAGTTAAAGCATGCCCGGGAACATGGAGGACAAATGCATTTGCTATTAACTCTCTGTGTATGAATCCAGCTTGTTCTGCAGCCGGATGATTGTTTATCCAATATACAGTTAAAACCAACTTTTCTTTTTTTAACTATTTTACTGTCTGCCTGAATTTGAGGCCCTCTGCTGGATTCACTGAACTTGTTTAAATCTAAACTTAGTTTTTATCTTTTTAATGCAGGCATTTTCTGCTTTAATGTATTTTTTGCCTTTCTGGCCATGGGATATTTCAGAATGAAGGACAGAGTATGTGCAGCTGTTTGCTATAACATCCTTTTGACAAGGAGGTGTGTGTACCTGCCAGATAGTCAACCTATATACTGCTTGATGAAGGGATTCTCAGTAATGCATGCCCTCTTGGGGTCCGCTCCCAGCTCTTAGTAACACGCTTCTTTGGGAAGAACACCGACATGCTCTGGTGGATGCTGGACTGTTGTTCCACTGCCAAGACAGGCACATGCTAGTTTACAGCCCCTAGGTATCCTGGGGAATAAATAAACAAAGCTATGCAGGCCTTGGAGGATATCATTATGAATGATTTCACTCATTTCATTTAAAAAATCCATCCATAGAAGAGAAACTCATCAAAAATGTACTGTAGCTTTAATGAACTGGCCTAAAATGTGTTTCAAAATATCAAGTTTAGATCAACACTCCCCTATCCCTCTCAAAAGAACTGAAATAGAGGACAAATATTTTACAAAGTTCTCAGAAGATGTAAAGAAACAACACGTTGCTGTAGGGGAGACTGGCGTACTCTGGGTAACATGACAGACTATCTAAGAAAATACATAAATAATAGCTGCCTAGGATTTGATTGGCCAGATCTAATCAAGAAACTGTTGATAACTGACAATAAGCACTTAGGGATGGCCAACGCAAAGGGAAGCAAATGTCTGTCTCCCATCAGTAGGCTGTGGCTGGCAGGGAGGTAACACAACAATTAAGATCACCCACAGAAGAAAAAACAAGTGGTATATGTTGGGGGCAACGTCTTCGTAATAGCATTAATGCTAGGTCATTTTTAACACATGCATATTTCTCTTGGGAAACCATTTCTTTGAAGGAGCAGATAAAGCACATCTTATGTTCCCTTTGCAAGAGGGTAAAAGGTGTCTGCGATTCTGAGTACCCAGCAAACACTGGGGATAGCGTGAATCTCTGAAAGGATATTTTTCATGATATTTTGTTAAATACAAAATGGATGAATAGTCCAAGAACTTCTTATTATAAAATGATTTAGAAGGGAAATTATACAAAGGGCTATGTAAGAGTCTGTTCTTTATAACATAATTAAGGACTCACATGACCGTCACATATTGGTGGAGAGCTGATAGTGGTAAAGTACTGGCATTATTCAAGGATTTCTCCATTTACTGGAAGTTCTAGATCCAGTCTCAGGAAGATAGTTTATAATCTGTATTTATGTTAATATTACCTTTCTCTCTTCTACTTTTGTTCCTTTTAACTTTTGCTTGTTTGTTAAATCAAATATATCTTGGTTTGTGGTAATTTCCTAAAATTGTTGACAGGGTGGTTTTATGGAGAAAACTTCCCTTAAATCCTAGCCGGTCTTGCTCTACTGACAAATAGATTCCAGCCCTATAGAGAAAGGAAAGGAAACGTGTTTCTGTCACCCCTGGTCCCCTCCACCCACGTAACAGGATGCATGAGGAACTACTCAGCAGCGAACATTGCTTTGTGATCCCTCTGAAGATTCAGATTCCACGCTGCCCTATAATCAGGGCACAGAAAGCTCTCATTTGCAAAATGTACCACAGTTGCAGCTTTACATTTATTTCTGTGATTGTTTGATTAATTTGTGCTGTCCCTGCTATAAAGGCTCTTGTTCACTGTTTCCATGTATCGCCAACTCAGCTGGAGGAGTGAGTGATTCCGTAACTCAGGAGAGCCCAGGAGCCTGCATCCCTCGCTGCTCCTCTGTCAGTGGCCACTGGGGAGTCCCAGGAACCCTTGGGATGGTACCCCTCATCCCTGAGACAGGTTCCATCTAGGGCAACTGTCGTCACTGCTCCCCTCCTAAAATCATGTTGGGAAAGCCACGTCCTCTGTTCGGAGATGTCTCTGATTTGGGACTGAGAACCAGAACTCAAATTCCTCACAACGCAATTCAGAGGCAGGAAAGGATCAGAGGCCCCAGAATCCACTTTACTCCTCATTCTCCCTGGTCCCTTTCTTTCTCCCGGTAATCCAAAGAAGCTGCAGCAAGGCTAGGCCAGAGTAACAGTTGCAGGCTGATTTATGTAAACTCTTCACCATTTATAATTGATCAGCGTGTATCACAACAGTGATTAATTATGCTGTTAAATTATTAAGTAGAAATTAATTGCTTGTAATATTCATTATTGCTTCAACCTTTTGGTATGTTCAGTCTTCATAGTTTACTGCTCACAAATACTGTAACGCAAGTATTCATTCATTCCGAAAACTCTAGTACAATCTATTGTTTTGAATTTTACTAAGAGGTTTCTAGGAAAAACAAAGAACCATGGCTACTCAATGATTGCATGAAGAATGCCAAATGTATATGGGAATGAATATTATTTGATAAAACATGTAACAAAATCATTATTTTTCCTCTGAGTGACTTAAGACTAACTTTTCTTTAAGACAAATACATGTTTTTCCTATTAAATCCAGCACTTTAAAAAAGAACACAAAGCAAGATTTGGGAAATCTCAATTGATATATAAATTTCCACCTTGGGATACATTTTAACTTTAGGGAAAAGCAAAGCACCTGTCAGTGGCTGGGGAGCTAGAGAAAAGCAGACATGAAAGCCAGATTTCAAGAAGGAATCCTGAATGTGTGCCAAAGATGCCGGTCACATCGGGGAAATAGAGTTTTTCTCAAAATGCTGAAGGAGGCTTTTTAAATTGTGGGGTTGGTTTTGCTTTCCAGTTTGGGAAAACATATTCTTCCTGGGTGTCAATTCTCTGACCATCTTCTGAGCATGAGAACACGCATAAAGTAAGCTCTTAAATGGTGACCTGGTGTAGCTGCGGCAAACTCTCAGGTGTGGCGAGGGGAAGGAAGTCTTTCTGATCATCCTAGACAATAACCACTGCCTCCCCCCCGCCCCAACCTGTTAACTGCTGAAGGCAACACGTGACTCTAATTTATCCCAGCACATAGTTGGTACTCTTAATTGGTTTAAAGGCGAGAATATAAGAATAAAACATATACTTCACTAGTTTTGCTACAGCCCAAAATCTCTTTACCTGAACATGGAGTATTTCCTAAAAAAAAAACAACATCATGCAATGTGTTGGATTTAGAATTTGACCCTTGGTATCCATCTGGATTTTATAATAGTATTTGCTGAAAAAGAATGTTACTTGTGTAATTGAGAAGAAATGCTAATACACACCTGAGTTTTACATCCTTAAATTATACTTATAATTTTACATCTGCTGGTGTTGTTAGCACATTTCCTTTGCACTGGACTAAAAGTTTTAAGAGAAGGCGATGTCTGATATTGCTAACCAGTGTGGCCCTGGCACCTTGGTTTTACTTTTTCTTTTTGAGGAAGATTAGCCTACATCTACCACCAATCCTCCTTTTTTTTGCTGAGGAAGATTGGCCCTGAGCTAATATCCATGCCCATCTTCCTCTACTTTATATTTGGGGCGCCTGCCACAGCATGGCTTGACAAGCAGTGCATAGGTCCACACCCGGGATCTGAACCTGGCAAACCCGGGACTGCCAAAGCAGAATGTGTGAACTTAACCACTGTGCCACTGGACCAGCCCTCTGGCGTGTTGGATTTTAAGTGAGTGACAAGGCTGTTAAGTTTATCAATGGGGAACTTGAACTCTGCCAAATTTACAAGCTGTTCAATGCTTTAAAGATGATGATTCCTCATCAGGGTGGCTCCATTAGACCAAGAAACACAACTTCCCTGAAGGCTCTTGCAGGACCTCAATTCGGTTAGATATTTAAGCACCCACTCAATACGTTATATTTGATTGCTTGAGATATATGGATTTTGGAAGACTGGAAAAAAAAGTTTATAAAGTAAAAATGTTGTCACAGCATAACTTGTGGAAACAATTCAGGAAACTAAATTTCTCTTAATTAAAGACTAATTCATATTTTTCCAATTATTGTTCTTGTGTTTTCTTAACTATGCCTAAATTCTGAACATATTAAATGGCACCAATGACAAATATTAAACCACCAGAGTTCATACAGCTTCTATCAAACAAGATGTTGTTTTCTCCTCCTTCTCTGCTTGTTCCGTCAACAGCTCTATTGGGCACTAACGCCGGCATTATTTGAGTGCATTATTTTTGCTGTTATGGGACTTGTGCTGAATCTTTCACAGCATCTTAGTGTCGAGAAGCAACTATAGCGGTCACCTATTCTAATCATTTCTTCTTTTTGTTTTTGTTTCTGGGTGCCTTAGACAACAGACATTTATTTTCTCACAGTTCTGGAGGCTGGAAGTCTCAGGTCAAGGAGCCAGCACGGTCAGGGGCTGGTGAGGACTCTCTTCTTGGCTTGCAAGTGGCTGCCCTCCCTCTGTGCCCTCTGCAGAGCCCTTCCTCAATGCACACAGAGAGATAGAAAGAGATCTCCCTCTCTCTTCCTCTCCTTACAGGGCCAGCAATCCTATCTGATTAGGACTCCACCCTTGTGATTTCATTTAACCCAAACTGCCTCCTAAAAGCCCTGTCTTCAACTACAGTCACACTTGAGGGGGATGCTTCAGCCCATGAATTTCAGAGGAACACATTTCAGTCCACAGAAATTTGGATTATATATTTTTTTGTCACATTTTCTTGTTTCAGGTTTATTGAGGTATAACTGACAAGATTGTAAGATATTTAAAGTGTACATCACGGTGATTTGAAACGTGTATACATTGTGAAAGGCTAATCACTTCTTTTATCAGAAAAGCTTTGCTCTTAGAATAGTCAAGTTGCTGAAATGCTAACGAGCACTGATTGGATCAGGTGATGAATATAGATCAATAGTTAATACGCAATAATAAAAAAACAGGAATTATCCACCCGAAAGCACCTTTTATGATAGGGACTACTGCTCATGTTGACAAACTACTCAACATATAGCATTTCTATAGCTTATGATTTTGACATCTTTTTTAAGGAGGTGCTCCCAACCTCCAGGGTTAGGTTTCAGTGATTTGCACAGGGTTTCCTCTAACAGGAAGAAATGTTTATGTCCCTGCAGCAGTCACACCTTTAATCAAATAGAGCTCGTAAATCACCTTCAACCTTCAGACTTCAATCAATAGGGTGTTTTATAGTCTGTGGCAGAATTATCTGGAGAGAAGTAGGAGAAATACAAGAAGGATGTAGCTGGGGCCTGCCAGGTCTGGATTCTGCACTATGTCATCCTGAAGGGATTAACCTGCTGATTTTAACAGAGGGATCTCTCCCTAGCAGTTGTGCGCAGGGCCGGGCAGAGCTGGAGCTCATGAGGTGTTCTGGGGAGACATGACCAATGGCACCAAGGCAAGGAAACATTTCTGCCCTTTCATCCCAGTCTCGGATGAATTACAAAAATTCATCGGGGAACAGAGGACAATGCTCAATGTAACTGACTCTAATTTGCCTGTTTCTCTGTAAAGGTAGCCTGTTAATAATAACACACCTTAAAATCTCATAGTAGCACCATGTTCTACTTTAATTTAGTGACACATCTCCTGGATACAACAATGAGCAATTTCTAACTCACATCATAACAATTTTGCTAAAGTTGTGGAATCACAGTTTATGAAATAATGGAGAGCTTCATTTAGATTCCCCAGCATGTGCACACAAATATGTTATTTCATAATTTTCTAAAATTATATGAGCAGTGGAAGATGTCCTGCTGGCTGATCCAAAGTACTTTGATAGGAGAAGTGAGAAAGATTTCATTTAGATAGTCTAAATGTTCCTATCCTTTCAGTTAATGGCTATGTAAATTTTGTAGCAAGTGATGATTCTAAATAAGAAAATCATAGTGTAAAGAATGATTACCATATATTTATTTAGTTGCTTCTGATGTGGAAAATGGTGCCGATGATGGAAAATTAAATTACACAGCAATGTGGAGAATGATGGACTTTTCATATCTTGAACAATCTTTTTTATTAAGATTGGCACTTGAGCTAACATCTGTTGCCAATCTTCCTTTTTTTTTCGTTCTTCTCCCTTAAGGCCCCCCCAGTACATAGCTGTGTATTCTAATTGTAGGTCCCTCTGGTTGTGCTACGTGGGATGCCCCCTCAGCATGGCCTGAGGAGTGGTTCTAGGTCCGTGTCCAGGATCGGAACCCGCCAAACCTTGGGCCGCCAAAGTGGAGCATGTGAACTTAACCACTTGGCCATGGCGCCAGCCCATTGAACAATCTTAATGTCAAACAGTAAGGATTGTGATGGTGATGATGGATTATCGATTTAGGTTTATGGTGGGAAAGTGATATGAAGATGAACTTTTCACAACACAAACATGACAACGCCAGTACTTAGAATAGTGGCAGCATTTGGATTTTTACTTTGAAATTTAGTGTGTAGGCTAATTTATGGGAGATAGGTATATATTCTGAGCCTCTTGAAGCCCCATAGTTCCAAGATTAGACCTTACAATCTCACACAAAGTCAGGGCAGATTAGAAGAAAAGGTACAGAACCTGACTTGAGCTGACTGAAAGACAAATAATGCACAAGGTCCAAAGACTATGGGCATGGCAAATTTTATATATACAAATATATATATTATTTATATATACATACTTGTATACATATATAAATATACACATATGCATATACACGTGCACACACATGCTTAGATACATGTATATGTGCACACATATAAATACACACATGCATATATGGTATAAAAGATTATTAAGAAAATGAAATGACAAGTGACAGCGTATGAGAAAATATTTACAAATCTTATATCTGATAAAGAACTTGTATCCAGAAAATGTAAAAACCATAGCACAATAATAATAAGACAAATAATCCAAATAAAAAATGAGGAAAATATTTGAATAGACGTTACAACAAGGAAGGTATATGAGTGGCCATTAGGTATATCAAAAGATGCTCAACATCCTTTGTCATTAGAAAAATGCAAATTAAATCCCTAATAAGGTATCCCTTTATGCTCATTAAGGCAGCTACAATTGAAAAGGCAGACAATAACGAGTATGGGTAAGAACGTGGAGAAATGGAGACACTCATAACGTTGTTTGCAGGAATGCAAAGTGATGCAGCCACTTTGGAAAACAGTTCAGCCAATTTTTAAATAGTTAAACATGAGTTTACCAAAGAAGCCAGAATTTCTGCTCCTAGGTATCTACCCAAGTGAAGTGAAAACATGCCCACGTAAAGACCCGTATGTGATTGTTCATAGCAGCATTATTCATGATAGCTAAAACCTGGAAACAACCACCCAAATGTCCACCAGTCAGCAAACAGATTTTAAAAAAATTGTTGGGGCCGGGCTGGTGGGGTAGTGGTT
Source organism: Equus przewalskii (assembly GCF_037783145.1). Classification (NCBI taxonomy): domain Eukaryota; kingdom Metazoa; phylum Chordata; class Mammalia; order Perissodactyla; family Equidae; genus Equus; species Equus przewalskii. The sequence goes on from NC_091849.1 coordinate 57,338,876, forward strand.
GAGTTCATGCACTCTACTTCTGCGGCCTGGGGTTCACAGTTTCGGATCCTTGGCATAGACATACACACTGCTCATCAAGCCATGCTGTCGTGGCATCCCATGTACAAATACAAAATAGGGGAAGATTGACGCAGATGTTAGCTCAGAGACAATCTTCCTCAAGTGAAAAGAGGAAGATTGGCAACCGATGTTAGCTCAGGGCCAATCTTCTTCACCAAAAAAAAAAAAAAGAAGAAGAAAGAAAGAAAAAAAGAAAAAAGTCACATCCATACAATAGAATACTACTCAGTAATAAAAAGGAATACAGTACTGAAACTAAATGCTAAAAAACAGTATGTTATGTAAAAGAAGCCGGATGCAAAAGACCACATATTGTACAATTCCATTTTATGAAATGTACAGGAAAGGAAAATTTATAAACAAAGAGGTAGATTAGTGGTTACCCAGCACTGGGGGATGAGAATGGAGAGTGAATGCAAATGGACACAAAGGAACTTTTTGGGGTAACAGAAATGTTCTAAACTTAGATTTTGGTGATGGCTGCTCAACTGTGTAAATTTACTTAAAATGGGTGTAATTTATGGTATGTCAATTAAACTTCAATAATGTTCTTAAAAAGTAAATTATACTTTACAGGGGGGAAGATCCAAGATGGCGCCGTGAGTAGCCCTCTTTGTCTCTCGCCCTTCGAGTCTACAATTATTTGGACACTTATCGCTTGACAAAGGATATCCAGACAGCATCTCAGGACGTCTGAGACACCCACGCGACTATACATCGGAAGGCGGAAGGACTTTCCTCCGGGAGGATGTGGAAATAGGTGAAAACTCTCCGACCCCGACGGGCAGCCTAGTACCCGCAAGCGGCTTTCTTCCAACGGACGCCCCCAGAGGATCCACACACATCTAGGGCAGGAGCGAGAACACAACAGAGGAGTGATGGAGGAAACAGGTGACCAGAACCCTACTTAAACCCCCCGCAATTACTCCTAAACGCAGAGGGAAACTTTGGAGTTGCACACCTGAGCCCGCGGGGAGAGTCTCTCCCCGCCATTGGCGGGGAGACCCAGCCTGGTGCTCGGGGCGCCCGGAGGGTCCCAGAGAGAGACACGGAGGGCACGGAGGTCTCCCAGCTGCCGTTGCCCGCCCCGTGGGACTAGGGATTGCCGGAGATCTCGGAGAGGACCGGGGCGGGGGAACTTTCAAAGGCCGGTTCGGCAACCCGGAGGGGAAGCGCCGGAGCTCCGCCCGGCAGCAGACAAAACTCTCTGTCTGCCATTAGCAGAGGGGCCACACCCAGCATTCAGGGCTCCCGGCAGAGGCCCGGACAGAAGCCCAGAGGGCGGGGCGACCCCCAGCTGCTGTTGCCCGCCCCGTGGGGCTAGGGATTGCCAGAGATCTCGAAGAGGACCGGGGCAGGGGAACTTTCAAAGGCCGGTTCGGCGACCCGGAGGGAAGCGCCGGAGCTCCGCCAGGCAGCAGACAAAACTCTCTGTCTGCCGGTAGCAGAGGGGCCACGCTGAGCATTCAGAGCTCCCGGCAGAGGCCCGGAGAGAATCCCAGAGGGCGGGGCGACCCCCAGCTGCCGTTGCCCACCCGGTGAGGCTAGGGATTGCCGGAGATCTCGGAGAGGACTGGGGCTGGAGAGAGTTCCAGAGACCCAGCTTAGTAGCCTAGGGGGAAACCCTACAGGCTCACAGAAGCCTTAGGGAAAGCCTCTGCACAGCACCAGTAGAAGGCACCCAGCCGCCAGCCACAAGGCTGGAAGACCCCAGGGCAAAAGCAGCATAGCTAGGTGTACTAACCACAGACTGTAGAAGATGCCAATAGCTCTCCTGCGACCCATAGAGGACAAGTGAGATTTGGTGGGTGCCGACAGCAACGGAGCGACAAATATAAGTGATCCCACCCCTGGCCGCTGGAAAAGCCCATAACACCGTTGCAGACCCCAAGGAGAGAGCGCATCTAGGTGGGCAACAACAGTAGGCACCTGCAGCCTAAAGCCCCCCGTGACGGCTCCCACGGCAGAGGAGGGAATCCAAAGGGCCACAGTGGCTACGAAGAGGGGCCCAGGCCCAGTTAGCAACTACGGACAGGGTTCCTGGTTGGTGAAGTATAAACAGCTGCTCCCCCCACCGCAGCAGCTGAAACAAGTGAAAGGAGCAACTAAACTCTATCTCCATGCGGAGGCACAAATCAACATCATCAAGCAATATGAAAAAATACATTAAATCTCCAGAACAGAAAGAAAGTAACAAATACACAGAAAACAATCCCAAAGAAAATGAGATATATAACCTAAATGATGATGACTTCAAAACAGCCATCATTAAAATACTCACTGAGTTAAGAGAGAATTCTGACTGACAACTCAACGAGTTCAGGAGCTATGTCACAAAAGAGTTTGATACGATAAAGAAGAACCAAACAGAAATATTGGAAATGAAGAACACAATAGAGGAGATTAAGAAAAATCTAGATGCTCTGAACAGTAGGGCCGATAATATGGAGGAAAGAATTAGCAATTTGGAAGATGGCAATATAGAATTGTTGCAGGCAGAGGAGGAGAGAGAAGCAAGACTTAAAAGAAATGAAGAAACTCTCCGAGAATTATCAGACACAATTAGGAGATGCAACGTAAGGATTATAGGTATACCAGAGGGAGAAGAGAAGGAGAAAGGGGCAGAAAACCTATTCAAAGAAATAATGGCTGAGAACTTCCCAAATCTGGTGAGGGAGATGGATCTTCAGGTGACAGAAGCCAATAGATCTCCAAACTTTATCAATGCAAGAAGACCAACTCCACGGCATATAGTAGTGAAGCTAGCAAAAGTCAACGACAAGGAGAAAATATTAAGGACAGCCAGGCAAAAGAAACTAACCTACAAAGGAACCCCCATCAGGCTATCAGCAGATTTCTCAGCAGAAACTTTACAGGCTAGAAGAGAGTGGAATGATATATTCAAAAATCTGAAGGACAAAAACCTACAGCCGAGAATTCTCTACCCAGCGAAAATATCCTTCAAATACGATGGAGAAATAAAAACTTTCCCAGATAAACAAAAATTAAGGGAGTTCATTGTCACAAAACCTCCTCTTCAGGAAATCCTCAGGAAAACCCTCATTCCTGAAAAATCCAAAAAAGGAAAGGGGCTACAAAACCAAGAGCAGAGGAGATAAGTAGAAGGACAACAACAGAGAGTAGCAGCTCTACATCAGAACAGATTAAACCATGGGACGAGAAACAAAGGAAACTGAAGAAAACCGGAAAACAAGACACAAAATGGTAGTGGTAGGCCCCCACGTCTCAATAATCACTCTAAATGTAAATGGATTGAACTCCCCAATCAAAAGACACAGAGTGGCAGGATGGATCAAAGAACAAGATCCAACAATATGCTGCCTCCAGGAAACACACCTCAGCCCCAAAGACAAACACAGACTCAGAGTGAAGGGATGGAGAACAATACTCCAAGCTAATAATGAACAAAAGAAAGCAGGTGTCGCTATACTAATATCAGACAAGGTAGATTTCAAAGCAAAACAGATAAAGAAAGACAAAGAGGGACAGTATATAATGATAAAAGGGACTCTCCACCAAGAAGACATAACACTTATAAATATATACGCACCCAACACAGGAGCACCAAAATTTGTAAAGCAACTCTTAATAGAACTAAAAGAAGACATCAACAACAATACAATAATAGTAGGGGACCTCAACACACCATTAACACCAATGGACAGAACATCCAGACAGAAAATCAACAAGGAAATAATAGAATTAAATGAAAAATTAGACCAGATGGACTTAATAGATATATATAGAACACTTCATCCAAAAACAGCAGGTTACACATTCTTCTCAAGTGCACATGGAACATTCTCAAGGATTGACCATATTTTGGGAACCAAAGCAAACATCAATAAATACAAGAGAGTTGAAATAATATCAAGCATCTTTTCTGATCATAACGCTATTAAACTAGAAATCAACTACAAGAAAAAAGCAGAGAAAGGTGCAAAAATGTGGAGACTAAACAACACGCTTCTCAACAAACAATGGATCATTGAAGAAATTAAAGAAGAAATCAAATATTATCTGGAGACAAATGAAAATGAGAACACGACATACCAAATCATTTGGGATGCAGCAAAAGCAGTCCTAAGAGGGAAATTCATCGCAATACAGGCTCACCTCACTAAACAAGAAAAAGCTCACGTAAGCAACCTCAAACGACACCTAACAGAACTAGAAAAAGAAGAACAAACAAGGCCCAGAGTCAGTAGAAGGAGGGAAATAATAAAAATAAGAGCAGAAATAAACGATATTGAAACAAAAAAGACAATAGAAAGGATCAATGAAACAAAGAGTTGGTTCTTCGAAAGAATTAACAAAATTGACAAACCCCTAGCCAGACTCACCAAGAAAAGAAGAGAGAAATCGCAAATTAATAAAATCAGGAATGACAGAGGAGAAATCACAACAGATACCAATGAAATACAAGAGATCATAAGAGAATACTATGAAAAACTATATGCCAACAAATTGAACAACCTGGAAGAAATGGACAAATTCCTAGACTCCTACAATCTCCCCAAACTGAATCAGGAAGAAATGGAGAATCTGAATAGACCAATCACAAGTAAGGAAATAGAAACGGTAATCAAAAACCTCCCCAAAAACAAGAGTCCAGGACCAGACGGCTTCTCTGGAGAATTCTACCAAACATTCAAAGAAGACTTAATACCTATTCTCCTCAAACTGTTCCAGAAAATTGAGAAAGATGGAGAACTCCCTAACACATTCTATGAAGCCAACATCACTCTGATCCCCAAACCTGACAAGGACAACACAAAGAAGGAGAACTACAGGCCGATATCACTGATGAACATAGATGCAAAAATCCTCAACAAAATTTTGGCAAACCGATTACAGCAATACATCAAAAAGATTATACACCATGATCAAGTGGGATTTATACCAGGGACACAGGGATGGTTCAACATCCGCAAGTCAATCAACGTGATACACTACATCAACAAAATGAAAACCAAAAACCACATGATCATCTCAATAGATGCAGAGAAAGCATTCGACAAGATCCAACACCCATTTATGATAAAAACCCTCAGTAAAATGGGTATAGAAGGAAAGTACCTCAACATAATAAAGGCCATATATGATAGACCCACAGCCAACATCATACTCAATGGACAAAAGCTGAAAGCCATCCCTCTGAGGACAGGAACAAGACAAGGGTGCCCACTTTCACCACTCCTATTCAACATAGTTCTGGAGGTGCTGGCCAGAGCAATTCGGCAGGAAAAAGAAATAAAAGGAATCCAAATAGGTAACGAAGAAGTAAAACTCTCGTTGTTTGCAGACGACATGATCTTATACATAGAAAACCCCAAAGAATCCACAGAAAAACTATTAGAAATAATCAACAACTACAGCAAAGTAGCAGGGTATAAAATTAACGTGCATAAATCAGTAGCATTTCTATACACTAACAATAAACTAACAGAAAAAGAACTCAAGAACTCTATCCCATTCACAATCGCAACGAAAAGAATAAAATACCTTGGGATAAACTTAACCAAGGAAGTAAAGGACCTATACAATGAAAACTACAAGACTTTCTTGAAAGAAATAGGCGATGACATAAAGAGATGGAAAAACATTCCTTGCACATGGATTGGAAGAATAAACATAGTTAAAATGTCCATACTACCTAAAGCAATATACAGATTCAATGCTATCCCAATCAGAATCCCAAGAACATTCTTCACAGAAATTGAACAAACAATCCTAAAATTCATATGGGGCAACAAAAGACCGCGAATTGCTAAAGCAATCCTGAGCAAGAAAAACAAAGCCGGCGGAATCACAATCCCCGATTTCAAAACATACTACAAAGCTACAGTGATCAAAACAGCATGGTACTGGTACAAAAACAGGTCCACAGATCAATGGAACAGAATTGAAAGCCCAGAGATAAAACCTCACATCTATGGACAGCTAATCTTCGACAAAGGAGCAGAGGGCCTACAATGGAGAAAAGAAAGTCTCTTCAACAAATGGTGCTGGGAAAACTGGACAGCCACATGCAAAATATTGAAAATTGACCATTCTTTTTCACCACACACCAAAATAAACTCAAAATGGATCAAAGACCTAAAGATTAGGCCTGAGACAATAAGTCTTTTGGAAGAGAATATAGGCAGTACACTCTTTGACATCAGTTTCAAAAGAATCTTTTCGGACACTGTAACTCCTCAGTTGAGGGAAACAATAGAAAGAATAAACAAATGGGACTTCATCAGACTAAAGAGCTTCTTCAAGGCAAGGGAAAACAGGATTGAAACAAAAAAACAGCTCACTAATTGGGAAAAAATATTTACAAGCCACTTATCCGACAAAGGGTTAATCTCCATAATATACAAAGAACTCACACTGCTTAACAACAAAAAAACAAACAACCCGATCAAAAAATGGGCAGAGGACATGAACAGACATTTCTCAAAAGAAGATATGAATATGGCCAATAGACACATGAAAAGATGTTCATCATCGCTAATCATCAGGGAAATGCAAATCAAAACTACACTAAGATATCACCTTACCCCCATTAGATTGGCAAAAACATCCAAAACCAAGAACGACAAATGTTGGAGAGGTTGTGGAGAAAGAGGAACCCTCATACACTGTTGGTGGGAATGCAAACTGGTACAGCCACTATGGAAAACAGTATGGAGATTTCTCAAAAAGTTAAAAATAGAAATACCCTATGACCCAGCCATCCCATTACTGGGTATCTATCCTAAGAACCTGATATCAGATATCTCAAGAGTCCGTTGCACCCCTATGTTCATCGCAGCATTATTTACAATAGCCAAGACGTGGAACCAGCCTACATGCCCAGAAACTGATGATTGGATAAAGAAGATGTGGTATATATACACAATGGAATACTACTCAGCCATAAAAATAGACGAAATTGGCCCATTCACAACAATGTGGATGGACCTCGAGGGCATTATGTTAAGCGAAATAAGTCAGTCAGAGAAAGACGAACTCTATATGACTCCACTCATAGGTGGAAATTAGTATATTGAGAAGGAGATCTGATTGGTGGTTACCAGGGAAAAGGGGGGGTGGGGGGAGGGTACGGAGGGGGAAGTGGTGTACCCACAACATGACTAACAAAAATGTACAACTGAAATCTCACAAGGTTGTAATCTATCATAACATTAATAAAAAAAAAAAAAAAGTAAATTATACTTTTAAATACTAATTACCAGTAAAATTTCAAAGTAGAATCAGAAAAAAAGAATGCAATTCAGAGAATATGAGAAAATTCCATATTTATAGAATTCCTGAAAGGAATTTTAAAAAAATTTTGAATCCACAAAATTTTGTCTAAAATTTATGTCAGTGTCTTGTATCAGATGTTACTCTCCTTAGATTTGCAAGCTCCGTGAGAATAGAGATATTAATCTTCTTGTTCATTAGTTTACTCCTGACAGAACAGTTCTTGGCTTAGAGATGTTACTGAATAAATATCTGATAAATGAATGAATGACACGGTCCTCATCTGGCTGGTCAACCTCTAGAAGAGACATTTCCCATCCACTCAGCTGGGGTTTACAATCAGGCATGTGGACACTGATAAGAATAAAATAGGAGGTAGGAGAGGACCCGTTCCATAAGTGGAGACACACGATGACACGGAAAGCTGAGACTGGGAGGGGGCTGTCAATCAATTCCACCAGGAAACAGATGACGTGCTCGAATTGGGCAATTTGAGGAAGATGTTTTACAAAAGGTTTATGGAAAACTCCTGTTCAGGACATAAGGAATTGCAGGGTTAGAGCAGCAACCTGGGGCTAGAAAACAGAGGAGCTGGAGCAGAGCGCTTGAGGTGTGAGAAGAGGGCGGGTTCCTGGAGCCCAGATGGAGAGAGCTGTACAGAGAAGCCCACCTCCAGATGAGGGGGCCTTAGGGTCTTAGCCGGCAGTGGCCTCTCATGGCGAAAGCCAAGAAAACAAAGACCCTGATCTCGTCTCCCCTCTCCCGACGTCCCATGGGGACTCTTCATTGTCCAACCCAAACAAGTCTGGGGTGACGGGACCCTGCTGAAGTGTCCATATATCTCAGCCTTCTACAGAAACATGGTGGAGAAAGGTGGCGAGTGGATGCTGGGGAGCAAATGGAAGCTATCCAGCACAGCAGCGAGCCTTGGACAGCTGGAGTCTGGGTCTGACTGTAAGGAAGAAGGAACTAGGGTATAATGGGGTATAACGAGGTATAATGCAGAAGCTGAAGATTGACACTACTCATGTGAATTCCTAGCTTGGGTAAATAAGCAGGGACATCAAGCAGACGGATGAGGATCTAATGCTATCTGCCTTGTATCTGGTGTCCTTCAGGGGTGGCAGGCCTGAGCTTTCCGATAGGCGGTTAGCGGGCCAGAGTGGAGGAGCCGGGAGAGGTGAAAGAAGGAGGTGCTGATCTGGTCTGCACTGAACCGCACTATATTTGCATCTCTAAATTGCGCCGCTTTCAAAAAAGCCAAACCATTTACTGCCTTTGCCTGCAGTTAGAATAAGTGGCTACTGAGAGAAAATATCAGATCTTGACCCGGGAGCTTGGGGAGCTCAGGAAGCAGGGGCTGAGACGTGGTGCGCCTCCTGAGCAATCTGCTTCTCTTTAGCTTAATGTATCTGTCTCTTAGGGCCTCCGTTACAAATTGCCACGAATGGGGCGACTTGAAACAACAGTTGTTTATTCTCGCCTAGTTCTGGAGGCTGAAAGTCTGAAATCAAGGCATCGGGAAGGCCACGCTCCCCCTGACGGCTCCAGGGAAGAATTCTTCCTTACTTCTTCCAGTTTCTGGCGGTTGCCAGCAAACCGTGGTGTTCATTGCGCTGTAGCTGCAGCACTCCAGTTTCTGCCTCGTCTCCATGTGCCTTTCCTCTGTGTCTGTCTGAATCCAAATCTCTCCTTCCTTCTAAGGGCGCCACTCACTGGATTCAGGACCCTCCAATCTGGTATGGCTTCATCTCGACTTGGTTACATTACAAAGACCTTAATTCTAAATAAAGTCACATTCACAGGTAGCAGGGATTAAGACTACAACACATCGTTGGGGAGTGCACCATCCAACCTACGACAATTAATGACAATAATAATAAAAAATGATAAAGAGGACCTCATTCTTATGAAGCATTTCGCATACCACCTTCATACTCATTATGCCCCTTTTTATCTCAACTTTGTTTGTTTGTTTTTTTTTCCAAATCTTTACACCAAAAGGCAGGCTGGGCAGGCATGACACACTAAAACGGAGGGAGCAGAAAGCCCCTGTGTGTGCTGCCTGCAGCTCCAGCTGTCGACGGCCCTCTCACACCACTGGCCCTGAATCTGCTGCTTTTTCTGCCCAATATGTAGCCAATGACTAAATTTATTCCTTTACAGGATCAAAAGGGCAGGATAACCCACTAGCTACTGTATGATACAAAAGAAATTCCCTTTTTAATTGTAAATTTAAAGTTAAACATTGTTTTCTGATACTATTAGTTTAGTTATTGAATTGGTGAAAGCCACTCAAGTACTAATTTTAATAATGTCGGTTTACACCCTTGCCCATTTCTCTGAATTTATATATCTCTACATATGGCAAATAAATAAATTGACTATAAAGACAGTAAGTATCTTAAATATTGGAGGGCTCCATGATCTCTTAAGCACTGTTGGTTTAGAACAATGCCCGAGGTAGTCAACACAGAATGTGGATCTAACAACGTCATTTATGGCCCAGTGTTCAGGTTCTTTAAGCTGCCTGTTGCAGTCTAAACGTTTCTTGAATGAGTGTGTGGATACATTTCCATTTATAGTTATATTTGTGCTTTATTGCTAAACGATCAAAGCTTTTACTGATTTAAAGCTGGAATGTACTTATTTTTAATGTATCATTGAGAAATAACTAGGTATAGCAGATTTTGAAAAGAAAGAAATCTGAAAACATAATTTTCATTAACGAGCATTGGCATATCACTCAGGATTCTTCACTGTGAATAACGTAATTCCCACCTCAAACTGGCCTGTGAGAGCAGGAATTTGTTGTCTCAGGTAACCAAAATCTCCACAGACAGAAAAGTTTCTGATTGATTTCACTGGGGTCTTGGGTTTATTTCTGGGCTATTTTTCAGCACCTTCCTTCTCTGTGAGTTGGCTTTTACTCTGGCTGACTTCCCCCGCTGAAACAAGAAGGCTACTGACACTGCCGGCCTACACTATCCATCCTCCACTTGCAGAGAGCCAGGCCGTCACCTTTTCAGTGTTCTCATTGAAGATAAAAGGCTCACGCTGATTGGGGTCAGGGTGGCCACGTGCTTGCCCTGAGCCATTCCTTCTGGCAGGAGAATGGCATGTGCTGATTGCTTTAGGCGAATCAGGACCTACCCCTGCATCATTGGTGAGGGGTGGATGCCTCAATGAAAATTAGAATAAATCTTAAGAAGGACAGCAGCACAACCAGAGGCACTCACAACCAGAATATACAACTATGTACTGGGGGAGCTTTGGGGAGAAGAAGAAGAAAAAAAAAAAAGAAGAAGGGTGGCAGGATAATCTATAGATGTCCACAACAAATGCCCATCCTCCTTTTCAATAGTGTTTCTTGACCTATTTTTGGTGTGGACATCTCCCCAGAAAAATGCACATAACCAAACTTCTACGCCATGTTTTTTCTTCTCCACCTACTTTTGATTTTTATTATTGTGGTTACGAATACAACTTTAGATCCACCCTCTTAAAAAATTTTTAAGCGCACAATACAGTATTGTTAAGTATAGGCACAATGTTGCAGAACAGAACTCTAGAACTTATTCATTTTATGTAACTCAAACTTTATACCCTTGGCCAGCAACTCATCATTTCACCTCCCCTCCAGCCACTGGCCACCACCATTCTACTCTTTTGTTGTATGAGTCTGACTATTTTAGATGCCTCGCAGAAGTGGAATCAGCACCGTTGGTGAGAACGTAAATTGGTGCAGTCACTATGGAAAACAGTATGGATGCTCCTCCTAAGACTAAAAATAGAGCTACCATGTGATCCAGCGATTTCACTTTTGGGTATATATCCAAAAGAGCTGAAATCAGGATCTTGAAGTGATATCTGCACCCTCGTGATCATTGCAGTATTATTCATAACAGCCAAGATGTGGGGACAACATAAATGTTCATCCGTGGATGAATGGATAAAGAATATGTGGTATATACATACAGTGGAATATTATTCAACCTTAAAAAAGAAGGAAATCCTGCCACATATCACAACATAGATGAATCCAGAAGATATTATGAAAAGTGAGATAAGCCAGTCACAGAAGGACAAATGTGATATGATTCCACCAATATGAGGTATCTAAAATAGTCAAACCCATCTATTTTTATTTATGTTTTTTACTGCGTTTGTATGTTTTCAGATAAAAGCCCTGGCCAATGAAGGCAGGAGTCTAATTTCTGCAACTGTAATGAAAAAAGTTCTCGCTCTCTAATGATAATTTTTAATTTCTTAAAAATGTAGATGTATTTCTTCTCTCCACTTTTGCTAAATTCCTAAGCTTATGCTAGAAGTAAAACGTAATTTAGAGGGATGTATTTCTTCCCAATTATGCATTTGCCTGTTGAATAAATATTTTTCTTAAATACCAAAGCTGCATTACTTTGGGAAATCTTACTTATTATGGTAATTATAAAATTTCAAAATGTAGTAATATTATAATCTTATCATTACTAAAGGTCTTCATTATGCATTTTTCATCCAAAGCTCTAAAATTAAAAATTTTGAATTACATTGGTAGGAAAATAATTTTATTCATATGTAGAGGCTTGCCTTAGACTTAAATATTACAACCATCTTCGTGATGAAGGCATTCATTCTGTGGAAGAACTTAAGTTAGTGTGGAGAATAGAAAATATTGAAGACAATGAAATGTACTAGTCTGATGGGACATAGGTTTAACAAATCTCAGTCATTTATTTAGTGTAAAAGATATTTGCCTTAATATGAAGCTAATATCTCATTAGAATGCATGCAATAATTTATTCTAATATCTCAAGGCCTATTTTGAACATATTTATTTTTTTGAGGACAATAAAATGACAAGAAAAAAGTAAAATATCTAGTGAATAGGTAAGTCATATAATCATGAGTCAATAAGAACTTACATTGAGTTTCAAGAGTTTTTCTGAAACCGGTGGACTAAAGATGGTTGTCAATGCAAGCTTGCTAGAAGCTCAAAATAAAAATATTGCCTATAAGGTACTGAGGATTTTGAGATGTCTTACACTGAGTATCTAAGGTTTCTTGTCTTGCCTTTATATCCAAGAATCAAATTGAGAAAATATAACACATTTATATCATTTATCTTGTTGTAAGTTGACTCGTGAATAAGTATGTCTTATTCTTTAGGCTTGACGTTATCTCTGCTTCCTTGAATATGCTAGCATAAATATAGTTCAACCCATATTTCTATGGTTCTATTTGATATTATAAATTTACATTCATTTATTTAGTTAAATATTTATTTGATAACTACTGTCCTAAACTAGGTTCTTCAGAAAGCAGAGGCTGAGACAAAGCTAGTGTTCTGCAATTTTCTCAGGGACCACAATCTGGGGGCAGAAGTGAGGGGAGAGCAGGGAGGCAGGAAAGGGGAGAAAACCAGGGCTGGGGGTGCAACTAATCCAGGCACCATTTGCTGTCAAGGACAAATTATTGCTCAGTTTCGTACAACTACCTTCTGAGAGGTCATATAAATGATACCTCTGCAGACAATGTAAACAAGGGGAAATGTGTTCGCAGGCTTTGTCGCTTCGCTGCAGAGTTGTTCATTTCCCCACTTTTCTGGGTTGTGCCTGCATGGGCATGAAAGGTGCTGAGGCACGTCATGGTTCAGTGTCAACATGGAAGCCCTGGAACAGTAAGTGAGAGGGGCGCAGGGTGCGCACGAGGTGAGGAGTAGTCAGGTTGTGCCCTGTGAAGTTTGCTGTGCAGAGTTGGTCACCTTAGTGGCAACTGTGGATAAAAGAAGGACCAAACCACACAGAGTAGATCCCTAAGAGGACTTAACATGGTACTCCGACTTGTCTGATGTACATACTATGTCCTGTCCCTGGGGATATCAGGGAACAAAATAGAGAGAGAACTTGGCTGTCTTGGAGTTTATATTCTGGCTTGGGGAGATAGACAATAAAGAAAACCAATAAATAACATATTGTATATTAGAAGATAAGTGCCATGGGAAAAACTGAGCAGGTAAGGGGTAGTAAGGAATTTTGGGCCTGTGGGATTCAATTTTAAATATGATAGCAAGGATTGACCTCACTGAGAAGGTGACATTTGAGTACAGGCAGCCAGCACACAGGTCCCTGGATGTTTGAGAAGCAGGAAGGCAGCTAGGGTGGTGGGGTGACATGACAGAGTGGGGCAGGAAGGATGGAGCGGAGAGATGAAGCCGATCCGGCAGGATCTTAGAGGGTGTTGCAAAGACTTCAGTTTTCACTCTGAGTGAAAAGGAAAACCCTAGCAGGGCTTTGAGCCAAAAAGCATCATATAAATTGTAAATGATATTAGGTTTTGGCTTCTGTGTTGAGAACAGACAATAACTAAAACAGGGAAGCAAGAAGACCAGACAGAAGGCAATTGAGTATTCTAACACATTTTATATAGTTGCATGGTTCCTTAAGACGAAAGATTCCGATGATAAAGTCTTTGATATTAAAACACATTGTATGGCAGAAGAATATATTTTTAACAATCACGTCATCATAAACATGTGTATATAAGCCCTAAATATGTGAGAAGTTTTGTCTTGAAATTTGGAATCTGATTCGATCATTTGATTTTGAACAAACATGGAAAATATTTCTTTAATCAAAATTTTCAAATACAGTTTGTATTATGGAAAATAAGCTACTAAAATCTCTGAGAATGTGGGTGCTTTAAATATGATACTAAGTTTTATTTTAAAAAATCTTTGTTTCTGACAACTAATTTGATGATCAATTTTTTTTTTTTTTTTTTTTGCTTTTTCTCCACAAATCCCCCTGGTACATAGTTGCATATTTTAGTTGTGGGTCCTTCTAGTTGTGACATGTGAGATGCTGCCTCAGCATGGCCTGATGAGCAATGCCATGTCTGCGCCTAGGATCCGAACTGGTGAAGTGCTGGGCCGCTGAAGTGAAGTGCCAGAACTTAACCACTCGGCGATGGGGCCAGCCCCAATGTTCAATTTTTAAAAGGATTTAAAATTGGGTTTGAGTCATACGTTGTGTGTTCATATAGAAATTTTAGCACCAAGACCATTAATGAAAGAGCATCAAGAAGTGAACTTAGGTTTTTAGCATATTTTCCATTTAGTTTGAAGACCAAAGTGAATTAAAAATGTAAATTCCTCATAATCTGACATAAAATAAAGGACGTCATGTAGATTTTGAAAATTCTCCCTCCCTTATTTATTGCTCTTGCTATACAAATCATTAATGATATCTTATTGAAAACATGTTGTTATAAAAGATGGATATTAATAATTTACTTTAAATTATACAGAATTTGCATTATTATGGTAATTTCAACTCTTTGAAAGCAAAGCAAAATTTATATTTTGCCCATAATTGAGGTTGCTTTTTAACAGTTGAATAGAAATTATTGACATCCTTCAACATCAAATTTCTATTCTCCTTATTCTGTTTCTGTGTTTTTAATTTTTCTATTTACTTACAGAAAAAAACTGATAATTTTTTTGAAATTAGACAATTTCATATACTATGTTTCTCTATTTTGTTCACTGATTTTTCCCATATCTTTAACTTACTATTTCTCATTTCCTTTCTTTAGACTATTGTAAAACTAATCAACAATAATGAGATTATATTTTAAATTATTCTTCTAATTAATCTTCCTTTTTGAACTGAAATGTCATTAATCCCTTGAATTAATTATTTTTGTATGAATATGCATGATGTATTTTTTTAGGAAGTCCATCTAATTTAGTTTGCTGATTGCACTGCTAATCACCTAGATAATTTTTGGTTATCCTCATCAAATAATGTTTATTGAGGCTTATGTTTATGAAATACTACTACGACAGGTGCTGTGAGAGCCTTCTGTGGCTTCACCTACTTTGACTCACACTAAGTCTGTTTAATTTTCGACGCTTCATTCTCTCTCTGATCCGTAACATGATGCTTTAGATGCAATAAAAGAGCCTCTACTGGTCAGAAGTTTCACTTTAGAGTTTGAGTGGTCATCTATGTTTTATCTCTTCAGAAACACCTCCTCTTCTTTTGGGATACGAACTCCCTAAGTTTAGGGGACTACGCCCTGCTCCTTCTACCGTGTTCCCTCCATGACAACTCTCAAATCCATACTGTCGTTTGCAGCTTGTTAATTTTAGCACAGGCTCATAGGCTCATTCATTGGCTCTTCGTTGGTGAGCACGTGACACAAACCTGGCTAATCAACATTCTTCTCCAGGTTTGTTTTTCCAATACTATGAAAGAAGAGCTACAAGAACCAGTCTTCCAGCTGGTAAATTTTTCTGAATTAGTTATTTTGATGTGAACGTGGATGCCACATATTTTACTAGGAAGCCCACCTAATTTAAGGTACTGCTTGCACTGCTATCCTTCCAGAAAAAGGAAGTTAACCAGCAGATAAAAACAGAATGAGAGACGTTGAACAAAAAATTCTTTTCTCTTTTTTTTTTTTTGAGGAAGATTAGCCCTGAGTTAACTACTGCCAATCCTCCTCTTTTTGCTGAGGAAGACTGGCCCTGAGCTAACATCCATGCCCATCTTCCTCTCTTTTATACGTGGGATGCCTACCACAGCATGGCTTTTGCCAAGCAGTGCCATGTCTGCACCCCGGATCCGAACCGGCGAACCCCGGGCCACCTAGAAGCAGAATGTGCAAACTTAACCGCTACGCCACCGGGCTGGCCCAAAAGGAGTTCTTATGGTGTTTCCAGCTCTGGTTCTACGTATCTTTGCATCCAACTGTACCAGGTTCTTTCCTTGGTTTAGTTACATAAGAAAACAAATTATTTATCTAAATTACTCCTGACTCTGTATTTCTCTACATGGTTGGAATTAGTTTAGGGTCCTTAAATACATGGAACTCCTCATGACACGATAAATCACATTATGGGTTTACACACACCATGGCTGGAGTTTACGTGGTGACTGTGGATGAAACTGATGTGGGATGACAGAGCGCTGCATTTTGCCTCAGCATCATCCCTTACGTTCAGTAGGAATCAGAGAAATGTGACCTTTGGAAAACGATATACTATTAATTCACTCTCCCCATCTGAAGGAAGGGACTGACATAACAAAAACAAAGGAATTTGCAGCATTGCCAGGAGGATATTTAAAAAGCACTTTATGTGCCATGGAAGAAAAGCACCAATAATAAAAAAGTTGTATAAATAATATATAATCCTTTATTCCTGACACTAGTGGCTCTTTGCTCACGCTCCTACAATAATATTAAATCATTATTACCAGGAGACCTAAATTTATAAACCAACTTTGGCCTCCAAGCAAGTTCACAATTGCCTTCCTAGGCAAGAATGTTGGCTTTTTTTCTTCCTTTTCTGCTTGCCTTGTAATTTGAAATTATACTCTTAGTGCGGCAATAAACTTGTGACAGCCAGCTTTTAGAATTGCTAGACACCTCTTTGGCATTAAAAAGTAGCCCAAAGCCTCAGGTACCTATTGATTCATTTTAAAACCAACCCAATAATTTCGCTAGAGAGAGAACGAAATTATTTTACTTAAAAACCAAAGAATGTATGTCCCAATAGTTTCAGATTGTACTTGAGAGATTGTTCCCTTGGGTACGGTTTCTAGTTTTTCAACTGTTTTGGAGTAGGAAATAAAAGAATAAAGGCAAAGTTCTAGCAGGTTTCTTCAATGAGACATCCCTAATTGCTATAAAACCACCTTGGGCTAATTCCACACTAAAACTGCCAGAGCATGAAATCTGAGAAATTACATTTTTAAAAAGACCTAAAATGCCAGCTCTAAATCCCAGCATAAACCAGCAAAGGAACTTTTAGAGTTTTGGAAATAACCAAAATACCAACTGTGTGATGAAACCTAAGATATAAAACCGTGAATTTATTTCCCATGAAATCTTAGATCGACATCCACGGAACTACAATATATTACATATGCCAAGCACTAGTAAGGGGCCTGGCACTTTGTAGGTATTCTAAAGATGCTCAATTAATGAGCAAATGAATGAAAGGAAAGGTATTTTTCAAAGTTCATGAAGTCTTCTTGGTGCCAAGTGTAATTTTCATGAAATTTCGAATGATATGCTTCAAGGACACGCATCCTTACTAGTGAACTGTTCCTCGTTCCTTCACTTCATCTTCACTTTGGCCTGTGTTTTATGCAAAATTTGGTCCTGGAGCTTATGACTTGATGCATAAGGCACTGGGGGCAGATTAGGAGGATAAAGGCTTTACGAGGGCAGGGATTTTTGTTCACTTAGCCCACTTCAGACAGTGAATCAAGCCTGTACAGACAGGGAGCTCAGTGTGCAGCTGATAAATATGTGAATCCAGTAGGATATGGGCAGAAGGAAATCATTTCCCAAGTTGTGTAGAGGTGATGCAATGCATTAGGAAGACATTACAAAATCTGGGGTTGGAGATAAAACAAAATGAATGAGGCAAAATCTTGCATCTACAGAGGCAATAAAGGCCTGGGGGGAGAAGACGTGAGCTAGAGTAGATCTCGACCAGTTCAAGGTTTGCTATTGTAACACTCCAGCTCCAGCAAAATAGTCAGCATACTATGAGCTTGATAAATATCTGGATTAACATTTTTCTTTTCAAAAATTTCAAATTGGCACATTAAAAGATTACTCCCCCACAGAATTTGATACTTTGTAGGCAACTTGGTGAGAATGCTTACATTCCTTACATGTATAATCGTCCTGTGTATTGAAATGATCTGAAAATAATATGATTTTGTCTTCACATTTTCTAATATCAAGCATTATGTTACTGACAAAAATGGAGTCAATGAAGTTAGGTTTAAACCTCCTCTTAATAATAATTGAACTCAGCAAGTATTTACCGAAAGTGTCACATTGAGATGGGTATTGTAGGGATCAGAAAGACTCCAAGATTGACACTTGCCTTAACCCACCAGGTAGTCTTTTGAAGGAGACAAGGCATAACATATAAAACAAGTAGAGAGGAAAAAAGAAAATACTGCCAGAACACAGAGTGATGCTTTATAAAATGCTAAATTGACTATAATCAAAGACTATGCTTTATGGTACAGATGCCATCCTTCATTGGATAGTAAAGATTTTAGATTAAAAGCAATGGTACAACTATATAAATTTTATTATTAAATCATTAGATTGCAGTAAAGAATCCCTTTAGGTAAAGGTTGCAGATGCTGTTCTATGCAATGATTCATTTTTTAAAAGGTTTATCTTGGATGTATTCACTAATGCCAATAAAAATTTCCTCTAAAAGGATAAAGGCCAAAATTTATTCTTTATTTTTGTTTTCTGAAAGCACAGAAACCTCAATTATTATGTGTAAACACAGAGAGAATATTTATTAACTTTGCCTATTTTATTATATTTCTGGTGGAGTAATGCCAATGAATCACCTTTGAAAGCAGCATCCATGCTGCATTTCTGGAGCCTGAGGAGACATGTAACATTTCCCTAGATTACTTAATTATCAGAAAATTACCACAAACAGAATATATGGTAGCATTTCAATCCTACTGAAAAAGATGTCTTTTTATCTCTAAAATGCCATAGATGAGGTAAAAAAGGCAATTACTTGTCACTTCTACTGCAAAGGTTATAATATTCAACTTACTTTAAATGACAGGTTTTTCCAAGGGCTAGAAAATTAGCTGCTAAATAGGTCACAGCTTTTTCAAACAATCTATTTTTGTTACCAATATTCTCAATTAGTTCAAAAGCCTAAGGACTTCTATGACATGACTCTGATCTGTCAGAATTTAATTTTTGTCTGCCCATTTCTATCTATGCTTGTATTCACAGGTGCCATTCACCCATTCTTTCTCTAACTGATCGAGAAAGACTTAACATTTTCTTGAGTATTAGATATTCATTCCCACTGACACCTTAGTTGAATCTTAATACGGAAAGTCATGAAGAAGTATAGTATAAAGTAAGATATTTGTCTTTAAAATGTTTCTAATTGTACCTGCCATGCTTTAGGTATACAGCATTTTCCTGATTTTGTTGAAACTAGTTTCAAAGTTATTTCTATGTGAGATCATCATATGGAACCGGCCCTGCGATCACAGCGTGTTTCCCTAATCCCTCCACTCCTACTGTCCCAAAGGGCTAGTTCACACCTTATCTGTCCTCAAAATCACACACCCTCCTCTTTCACTGCAGAAAGAGTAGCTCGGGCAAGAACTCCCATGACTCACCCGACAAGCTACCATGGATGAAGCATCCATGCTCCTCCCTGAGGCCAATACACTAGAGGCCATTAGAGTCGATCACCCAACACACACATGGACATCACCCTGCCATCCTCTGCTTTTCTTTACATATGAAGTCTTTTCATTTCTATTGCACCATTCCCATCAGCACACAAACATCCTGTTATTCTGCTCATCTTAGAAGAAACAAATGAGTGATCATGTCCTGTTAGCGTCATCTGAAAGCCAAGATGAATACAGCCCGTGGTTAACATAGGTTAGCATAAAGGAAGCCATGTTATAGAGGGTAACCATGTAAGGACTATAAGTGACCCTGATCCACAAGACACCTCCGCTCCTTGTCAGCAATACTCTAGTTTGCACGTGGCCTAGATATGTACACACCTGCTTGTAAGAAATACACATGCTTTGTTATTTTCATAGTCTTGGCTTATACTGAGCTCCCTATTTTGATAAGGCAATAACTTTGTTCTCTAAGTTTTCCCAGCGATGTAATGACCTTGGGAGAAAGCCTTCTGCTGGTATCTGTCACTGTGACAAGAGGAAGGGATGATCTGGAGTCTTAAGGACTACAACACCAGATGGTAGACATCCCGAGACCCCACCGACCTGCCACCCTTCAGCTCATTTGCTCTCTATAACTGCTTCAAAATTTTGTAGATTTAAGATGGTTCTTTAGGACACTAGTCTGCCATCTTCCCCCTTGCTAGCAAGCTGTAATAAAAAGACCCTTTCTCACTTACCACCTTGCCTCTGTACTGTTGGCTTGTCTCTGCGGCGAGTAGAAGGCACCTTTTGGCAGTTACAGTCCTACCTCCCTTAATGCCTCAGAAGCTTCCCTTATCCTCAGAACAAAGGCCAGACTTCTCACTGGCCTGCTGCTGCCCTCTTCAGCCTCAGCTCTTCCACTCAACGTTCTTGCCATTCTGAATTAACTTCCTTCTACACTCTGCTCCCAAGATTTCATACCACTGTCTGGGGCACACTTTACTGTGCTGCTTTCCACTCAATACCTCTCTGTCCTCTTGCCCATGGGCTGATTGCCTCCCGTGCATCCTTCAGGCTCTGGCTCACACCTCACTTTGGCAGGGCTCTGCTCCTTTGGCTAGGTTGTGCCCTGTTCAGTATGTGCACACTTCTCCATCACAGCGTGTCCCAAGCAAGGGCCATGACTTCATCTGTTTTATTACCACTATGTTCCTGGCACTCAAGACAGGGCATGACACCAGTAGGTAGTTGAGAAATCTTTGCATTTGAATGAATAATTGAAAGAAGAAAGGACTAAGGACACTCTGTACTTTTTAACAAATATTAACAGACTACCCATGTGAAGAAACAGTAATTTTGCAATAAAAATACAGCAATTTGGACTTGAAACACGACTTACAGATTCTTAGATTATACTGGTCAGCATAATTTTTAACATTCTCCTTGTTTAAATGTAAATATCTACTATAAAAAACTTCTTTCTTAACCAAATGGAAATACAATGTTCCCTTTCCACCTCGTTTTACAAAATTATTTCATATGAATTGATTGAAATAGTGACAGGTCTTCAATATTAATAACAAAATTTCACAGCCTTCAAAACAGTTGTCTGATTTCCTAAAACTTTCTTTTTTGTGGCAGGTCTCTTCTATTGAGGAAACAGTTTTTAATCATAAGATTCATCTGTAAGAATTTCTCTCGCTTTACTTTGTGGTTAACAGTTGTTCTCAAATAGGATAAAATATGTGAAAAAGAAGGTAAGTGTCCCTCCCGTTGTGGTTGGCAGAAAGCTAGCTCTTTAGGTTCCCACTTCTGTAAGTGGAAAAAAGTCTGAGCTCTTCCAGAAGCCGCTTAGCACTCTTGCTTCTGTGAATTCTGTTTTAACATAAAGTCATCATTATGCAAAAAAAAAAATGCCTTTCAACTACTGGCATCTTATACTTTTTTAGGGGCGGGGGAAACTGGCATTTGAAACTACATTAAGAGAAGTAGCTAAATTACCAAAAGACACTGAAAATATCTAGAAAATAGAAAATTTGCCTTTTGCTCCTTGTTCAGATTTCACAAATCCGAAGATTGAAGAGACTAATTTCATTTTTTAAGAAATCCACAAGATTTATGTGCACCCTATAAGCCTTCATTCATGTTCAGGCTATGTGTAAGTGTCTGTAACTACTTTATATTATGAAATCATTGTTCATCAACACATTAAGACATTGTTTAACGCTCTGAAACAATTTAACATCTAACATACAAAGTCAGCTACATGTTGACTCTCACTATTATTCAATCAATAAAAAAGCTCTACCAGAGAGAAAATAACTTATCCACTTAAGATTATTTTCCCATCTTGTTTTATTTAAACATGTAATTCTCCTCTAAGTCACAATCATACTCCTGAAAATCTCAGGATTTCACAGCAGACTCTTTTTTACAACATCTCAAGTGAATGACAAATTAATTATACTTAATTTTAGCTGAGCTTTATCATAGGCATTGAAAAGCCACTCCCTATGAACATGCTTTAAAAACAATTGAAGACTCAAAGGTTGTTTTCTAGAAATCTAAAATCAAAAGGATCAGGCTTTAATATCCTATGTTGGAGACATAAGTGCTACAGGGATCTGTTGTGATCAAATTCACTTTTCTTTTCCATAGAGAAAACCGTGGTCTCAGAGCTTGAGTAACTTGATTGTCAATATCACATCACCATCCTCTTTATAATCATTGTCATCATCTTTGTCCTAACAACTACCTGTTGAAGAGCTACTATATGCCAGGTGTGTTATTCATTTAACACACATTTTATCTAATTCTTATCTTATCTGGAATGTCAATAGTTATGGCATCCTGATTTCAGACGACAAAGGTAAAAACTTGGGAGAGCTGGTCTCAGACTCATTTAATGGTCTTCTCACTACACCAGGCTAAAAAGCACCATTGTAGTTCCAGGTAATCTCCGTAGTATCCACCCGGGCAGGAAATTCATGAGTTTCCCAGGCCCAGGCTGGTCGCGTAAATGAGAGCGGCCAGGTGGGTGTGGGATTATGGTGAAGTGAGCACACAAGGGCGTTGTATAGGGGAGGCTCCCATTGAGGGCTGCCACATGTGAATATGCATGCAAGCTTACACATTTCCTGACTTTTCATGAAAGGCTGGAAACCTGCACGTTCATGTGTGTGTGCATGTATATGTTGTGTGTGCATGCATGCATGTGTGTGTCACACATACATGTATACTCTTCTGATCTTTGAAGGCAAAAAATACATGTTTAATAAAATAACATGGGAGCCAAATACAATAACTGAGGGTATTTGAGACCTCTGTGATATACTAGTGAGATTAGAGAATTCTGAATAAATCTGAACAAATTTAAATGAATTTGTTACCAGAGCAGATGTTTAAAACTTTCCAGCAATGTAAGAATGTAATTCAGCCTCTATCACCTAATTCGTATTTTTGGATAAGCCTTTCTATGTATCTTTCCTTTTCTTTGTTTTATACTTTGTGGAAGTCTTAAAAGAACATCACCAGAAGAACAAAGAACGTACTAGAAAACCACTTGACGCATGCTGTCCACTGGGCCAGATCTGACATCCTCTCCTGAGGGACAGCAACTGGAGAAGCCACGCTGAACAGGCCACCGTGCAGCATCGTCCCTCCGTCACTTATAGAGCGTTCTCTCAGATGGAGAAAACTGAAAGCGGCGGACAGCACTCAGCCCAGCTTTGACTATTGTAAAATATAAGCACTTGGAAAGTAGGATATGTTTTGAAACTTGAACAGTAAGAGAGTAAACTCTCTCATGGAGATGATGACAAGTAGCATCTTTCTGTCCAGAGTGCTACGCGCCATTCAGCGCCCCCGCGCCTCAGTGGGCCGTCCACACTTCCTGTGAGCACGCTGTGGGATGAGTTATCAGAGTGGCTGCAGAGTGCTTTTTCTTCTCCCTGAAATTCTGCAAACAATCTTTCTGTGATCATTTAAAGAAAATTTGGTCTGAGGATGAACCAATTGACTAAACTTCGTGTAGATATGGAAATATTTTCCCCATCTCTTACTGAGCTTCCCCTTCGCCAACTTTTACCTTATTGGATCAAAGTGTGCATTTTTACTTTGTGCTTTTTTTCTTCTTTACCATCTCTAAAGGTTTTATTCTTATTTTGTGCCTTGTTTCTGGCTCATCTGTGGTATGTAGGAATCCCACAGTGAAGAATAGCTTTTCTCAAATTTCATCCTTTTTGAATCTTCCAAGGATGTCTCAAGCAATATAAAGAAAATAAAACAACTTAATTCTCAAGCTATGGTGCTAAAATTAAATTGTAACTATTCTAGAGAAATCTTTGTAGTTACTGGTGAGATTCCATGTCTTTATGTTGGAAAGCATTTGAAATACAAACTTAAATGGTTTGTATTAACCATTCAGTAAATGGTTCGATGATTACGAATCCAATATTCTGTATGAGCGATGGCAGAGGTCTCTATAAGTTGTTCAGCTGTACAGTTTGGGGGAACGTAGTTTTCCAGCTACACAACAGGCTTTAATTCAAATTAAGAAATAATCACATATACATGTAATCAGAATTCATTTGTCAGCGTTAATTATCTTTTTCATCTAGAAAAGAGAAACCAGGAAGCAACAGATATTCTTGTTTCATCAATGATTCCATGTGTGACATAATTCTTTTAGCTCCTTAGTAAAGACCTCTGGCTCTCCTCTTTTGGTGTACCACGAAATTCTTATAAGACAAAGTAACTAGAGAGATTTTCTTCTCAAATTTCACTTGATCTCTGTGTTCAAAATAGAATTTATTTCTTCACAAATGATATAACAAGATTTGGAATTTTTTATGTTGATGATAATGGGAATTAGAATCTTAATAAATATTTGCCAATTCTGAAAAGAGCAAGAAATGTGATTATCTATTGGAAATATTCCTGTAACATACAGAGTAATGAGTTGAGATGGTAATATTAAGTGCAAAGAGACTCTTGTAAAGGTAGACATTATTTTGTAAAGTGAGATAAGAATTAGTTAAACAGTTCAAATTTGTTGTGATTGATTGGTTGATTCTTACATTTTACTCACTTTCAGGCTTCACCTAAACTTTTGACCATATGAAGTTACACAGATGGAATTAGTTTCATCCTTTTTACCTCCCTAATACATGTATGGAGTACAACCATTTCTTTATAATCTGTCTCCATATAGGATTTTACCTTGGGGAAAATTTGCAGGAAATTTCAGATGTATGAATTTGAACAACTGCATTAATCTTCTTGACTCTGATATAAACTGGATACAATAATTCCTAAATCTCATTGAGCTAGAGTTGCAAAATTTAGCAAATAAAAATATAAAAGCGTGAATTACAGATAAGTTTTAGCATAAGTATGACAATCATTTTTTAGCATAATTATGTCCCAAATATTGCATGGAGAACATTATACTAAAAAAATTATTAGCTGTTTGTGAAATCCAAATTCAATTGGTCCTGTCTTTTATCTGGCATCCCTACATTGAACTGTTTTGGGGATTAAATCAGATGCTTTATCTAAAATGGCTGACAAATGGTAGATACCTAAGAACTTTTTCTTGCCTAACCCTGTGATCTATCAAAGAAATGTGACTTCAATTAGATCAACTCTTTGTATCCTGTATCTGGTGAGAAGCCTGACATATTGTGAGTATATTAGTAAATGTGTATAGTACAGAATAAATGAAGAGTGTGTGTGTGTGTGTGTGTGTGTGTGTGTACATGTTCAGGGGCTGGATTTGAGGACTGGTTAGTATGAAAAGGGGAGATTAATACATTAGGGAAAAGTTATGTTCTGCGTCCCTTTTATCAACATCTTTCATCACCATTTGACCACCATATTGTGGAATTAGAGACCTAGAAAGACCTTGGGAGATATTCTTGTCCATTCTTCTTCCCTCAGAGAACATTGCACCTAAACAGTGCTAGGGTAATAATAATCTTCAATATTGTTAAAAGACTCCAGAAACTGAATTCTTAGAATCTCCCTTGACATTTTCCCACTCTCAGGACTGCAATAACTTGAGCTACATTTAATATCTATTTGAAAGTAGCTGTCATTAATATAAGTTTTAAAGTTCTTTGTATATGTGTGTGTAAATGTATATGTAAATAAATATATTTATAATAAATATAGATAACACATACAAAGAATTGTGTTGGAGCAGAGGGTCAGCAAACTATGGCCACTGGGCCAAATTTGGCCCACTACCTGGTTTCATATAGCCCACCCATGAGCTAAGAATGGTTTCTACATTCTGTAGTGTTTGGGGAAAAAAAATCAAAAGAAAGATTATCATTGGTGCTGTGAAAAGCATATGAAATTCAAACTAGATAAAGTTTTATTGGAACACAGCAACATTTACATATCCATTTGTTTACATATTGTCTGTGGCTGCTTTAGCATTGGTGAGGGCTAGTTCCATGTGTTAACATTGCTAGGCTATCGTATTTAGTTATTTAGTCAAACATTGATCTAGGTATTTTGCAGATGTGGTTAACATCTTCGCTCATCCACACAATTTTATATTCAGCCAATATTTACTGATGCCTACGTACAAAGAATCGTGTGGGAAATTAGCAAAAGAATCAACGAGATATCCTGTAGCTAGGTGAATCTCACAGGCAAGAGTGGAGCTGGTCATTAAAGTGGTGATGCTGGGAAGGCGGTAAGCAGGCTGAGCTGAGTGACCACACTAGCGAGGCATCTAATGCAAAGGAGTCCTGCACATTAAGGCTGTATAAAACTAAAACAGTCCCTGGGAAAACACTCATACACAGACCGAACATGTTACTTTGCCTTATCTATTTTAAGTTAATAGGTTTTTGGATATGGGTATATTGTGTACATTTTTTAAGCTTCAGAAAGTAAATTTAGATATTATCTAACAGAAGCCGCAAACTCAAATGCCTTAATGGAGGGCAGGTAATAAAATCAGTTAGCACTGTATGGAATGATTGAGGCTGTGAAGTCTCAGAACATGCAGTCTCCACATATTGATATTTAAATCTAAAGAATTTAAAGACAAGTGCAAGCCAAACAAAACGTGTCTTCAGGCTTCAAGTGCTGCCTATTTGAAACCTACCTCTTCTCATTTCACGCATGGTGATTAAAACCCAAGATCTTAAGAAACTTGACTAAAATCTCTCTATTCACGGAAGAGACCGGACTGGAATCCAGGTCTTCTGGCTCCAACGGCAATTGCCTCACTTCTTTCTGTGGAGAGACCCCTGAGAAAGCGTTAGGACAGGATTATAAGAGAAGAGACTGGAAGTCAACACCAGGCTGGAGAAAATTCTTGCATTTAAGAAAGAATTTATGTCCAAGAAATACGTTAATTATACATTTACGCATTTACATAGCACCTATGATGTTGCCAGCTAGAATTGAGATAGGTGCTGTGATGTTTGAAAGAAATGATAAAAACAATATCTCGTTGTTTTGTTTTGTGTTTCCCTAATTAATAATAAACACGCTTTCATACATTTACTGGCCATTTATTTCTGTTCCTGAGAAATGTCTGTTAATGTGTTTTGTCTAGTTTTCCATAGGTTGTTTTGCTTTTTTCTTATAGATTTATAGGAATTTAAAAATATTCTGCATATAAATCCTTTGTGTATATCTTCTGTGTATATCCTTTTCAAGTATCTTTTTTCCGTTTTTGGCTTATATTTCCACTTTCTTCATAATGTCTCTTGATGAATTGAAGTTCTCATTTTTTCACATTTATCTTTTCCTTTATTGTAAAACACTTTTTGTGTTTTGTCCAAGAAATCCCTTCCTACCCTCAGATCTTAAAGAAATTTTTTATATTCTATGCTCAAATTGTTTTTTCCCCACCTTTTATAATTGTGTCTAATTCACTTGGAGTTGACTTTTGTACATGGCATGATGGAAAGATACAAGTTTACTTTTTCCCACATGGATAACTAATCTTCTGTGCACAAGTTGTTGAACAATTCATCCTTTTCCCATTGATCTTCAATGACAATCATGCAATCAATCATGTTTCTCTGTGAATGTGGGTCTGTCTGTCGTCTATACAGTCTATTGCATTGGTCTCTCTTTTAAATCAGTATGTCAATGCCATATTGTCTTAATTACTACAGATTTACAACAGTTCTTCATTTCTGGCAAGGGCACTCCCCTTACCTTGTTTTACTTCTTTAAATGTGTTTGGGTTTTTTGTAGAAACATAAAAATTTTCATACACATTTTTTAATCTAGATGTCAAGTTTTATAAAATATAATTGAAGTAATTTGGATTGGAATTGAATTAAAGCTACAGATCAATGGGGCAGAATTTTGGCATCTTTCCAGTACAGTTTTCCAGTTCACG
Source organism: Equus przewalskii (assembly GCF_037783145.1). Lineage (NCBI taxonomy): Eukaryota > Metazoa > Chordata > Mammalia > Perissodactyla > Equidae > Equus > Equus przewalskii. Next base: position 57,366,776 of record NC_091849.1, read on the forward strand.
AACGTGGATGTATCTGTTTATATAGCCGTGTGCCTCAAAATAACTAGTTACTATAATTTCATACTGAAGATCGGTGCTAGCGGACTCCTCCCACCCAACACACGTGCTTTGCTCTTTATCATCAAAAAGGCTTGACTATTTTTACCTTTATCATTACCTTCTAATTTACCTGAGTTTGCTCTGCTATTTTTCTAGCTTCTTAAGTAGAATGCTTAGCTCATTATTTTTAAGGCTTTTATCTTTACTAATACAACCATTTAGGGCTATAAGTTTTCTTGTAATTACTGCTTTATTTGCATCAAATAAGTTTCCATATATAGAAATTTTATTATCATTTGAGTTATAAATACTTCATAGCTTCCACTGTGGTATCTTCTTTGACTTATTTGTTAATAGAACCATATTTCTTAACTACTTCAAAATACTTTATTATAGTTACTTTTTCGTCATTGATTTTTAATGTAATTACAGTTTAGTCAGAGACTATGACCTGTATTATATTAGGTTTGCTTTTTGGTTAATACAATGTCAATTTTTATGGATATCTTTTGTGATTAGAAATAATGTGCATTCTATGGTATTTGGGTTTGCTCACTTATAAGAGCTTAGTTTTTGCTCATTTTTTTAGTCCATTTTTTCTTGTTTTTAAACATAACAGCCCACACTTATTTTACTTTATGTGTTTGATAATTTCAGCCTCTGAGGTGATATGGATACGGTTGTACCTTTTGTGGTTTCTGCTTGTTTTCACTGGTGGTGGTGTTGCTTTGTAAGTTTAAGGTTTGCTTTTGTTGTTGTCGTTGCTATTCTTTTTTGAAAATAATTTCCAAAGATAATATACATTTAGTTTCACCAGGGACTCAGGGCTTTACCAACCTGCAGAGATTTAATTAAAATTCTTGGCTTGAGATTTTTTTCAGACCATCTAGGTAATGTGAATTTAGGCTGAAAACCCATAAAGACTGGTAGATGGTTATGAATTTTGATGAAATATTTTGTTTTCCCGTCGATCCTGTGCTAAGGTTTGAGAGAGGCAATTTTCCTTGTCGTCTCGTGTGTGTGTGTGAGGGCTGGGATTTCTCGTTCACCTCGTGTGTGTATGTGTCTATGTGTGGGTGTGTGTGTGGGCTGGGATTTCTCGTTCACCCTTACACTCAGGGTGTAGCTTGGGCTTCCACCTTTGTCTGCAGAAGGGGAGATCTCCTGTTTGACTCTCCATTGGAAACATGTCCTGAGCTTTGTCTTCTGTCTCCATGTGTACATCCTGCCAGTCTGAGAAACTCAGGTTCACTGGTTGAGCAAATTTCAGCATTTTAGTGCTCTGTTTATCTCCAGATTCTCAAGTTCACTTAGCTTTTGGTTTCCGTGTGTTTCTTTCTTGTTCATCAAAATACTAAGAAATGTTTTTTTCCTATCATCTTCTCCATTGTTAGTAGTTTTCTGTGAGAAAGTCAAAGTATCTAGCTTATCATATTGTCAAAAATTGATGTTTCTTTGAATGCCTAAAGATTTATGTGAATATGGCCAGCTGTTATTTATTTTTTAGTGCCTAGAGGTTTATGATGATCACATTTTAAAAAAATACATTGCATCCCTTATCATGACATAGAATCACTTTTTAACCTATTTAGGGATTTTAACTTCAAATCCCATCTTGTCTAATATTGATTTGACACTTCCAGCTTTCAATTTTCCACATCCACCAGGTATTTCTTTGTCCCTACCTTTATTTAACTTTTACTTCTTATAAATATCCAAAAAGTCTTAAAGCTTGGCTTTGACTCCCAATGAAAGAACTGAGTTCATACACATTTACCCTAAAGACTTAAATTTTTAAATATTATTCCTTCTATTGTGCTCCATCATTTATTTTATGGTATTTCTTTTCGTCCTTTTCTCTTTTTTTTTTCTTTTTGCTGATTTTGTTAAGTTGCTAGTCATTTACATTTTCCCTTGCTAATCTGTAAATTCTATTTTAATTTTCCATTTTAACTTTTTTTTGTTTTCCCTGATCTTTTAATAAGACACATATTTCTATACTGCTATCTTCAAACTCTCTTCCTAACCAAAAATGCATCATCTCCCATGAAGATACTTCTTTCAGACTCCTGCATATCGCAAATCTATAAGATGAGACTTTCAAAGTACTTTTGCTTCTCTCCTTCCCTCCTCTTCTCCCAATCCTGGGTTTCATTAAAATTGTTTTTAATTTCTAGTTCTCTGCTCTAACTCTGTGGGCTGGCCATACACTAGAGGGCAGATTGTCACTCTCTGAAGACCAACCTGCCCTCTCTCCCAGGTGTCGTTATCTTTTCTTCAGAGGATTGAGCATCCTTGTAGCCTCTGAAGCCAGGCAGACAGGTGCACCAACCCAGTGCCTGGTTGGTCCATTCTCATGGGAGTGGCCAGTCCCTTGCTGATCTAGATCTTTCTTTGGCTCAGAACCTTTGACTCAGGGCTCTTAATGCTGGTGTTGAGCCTCGTCCGCTCTGATTCTCGCTGTTGGAGCCTCCACAGTGCTCAAGGTATTATTTGCAGCCCACTGTCTGTGAGCTGCAGGAAAGGCAGATTTAAAGGTCAAGAGGGAGCAAGTCTCCTTCAGTCCACCGTCTTCCCAGAAGCCTATCCTCAGCTGTCTATGGTGAAAGAGACATTTAAAACAAAAAGCTATGATAATATTAGGAGGATTATATTTCTAGCTTTCAAATAGAGGGTTAAACTAATCAGATATCTACAGGGTTATCAGTCAGAAACCAAACATGGTCAACAAGAATGAGAAATAGTGCTCTAACAGGCTTATTTCTTTCTAAACTTTAATTTTGATTAATTTGAACAGCTGGCCTTTCAAATGCTGGATTGGAACTTACAGTAAAATTCTCCCCCAACTCCCACCCACCCAGCAGAAGAAGCTACCATCATCATCTACAGCATTTATTAGATGCCTAAAACTCTGAATGTAATGAAAGTTTAACTACCTGAAGAATAAAGAAGGCACTAGCTTACCTCCCTTACCAGGTGTTCAAATAACTCCCTCAAAAGCCACTGTAATGGGAAATAAATAATAAACTGAGGTTTAATTATTTGTTTAAAATCAGTACAGTTGACGTAAATTAAATTTATCCTACCTCTAGGTTTTACTTTTGACATCACTTTATAATCCCTTGCTTTTTAATGCACATTTTATAAAGCATAAAGGAGAATTCACTCTTGAATGATTATAGAGGTTATAATTATGATATTTTATTTGACAGCATGTTTATTTCCATAGTTTATTTAATGAAGGGTAATATTCAAGATCTCCAATTCTCAACTGTCAAATTGTTACTGTAAGAAAACATCAATAAGCTTTTTATTCAGCAAAATGCCCTTACAATTTTTGGGAAAGGCAATAGCTAACTTTACTTTCTATTTTTACTGTCTCTTCTAGCTTAATATTACCAACTATTCAAATAAACACAAAAGGTCTAACACAGGCATTCTAATACCAGAGAGGCAGAAATAGGGAAAGAAACAGAAGAAATATCTGAAATAGTACTGGTGAGAATTTCCCAAAATTGATGACAGAAACTGAACCATAGATCCCAGAAGCTCAAAGAACACCAACCAGGAAAATATAAAAAATCTATACCTAGGTGTATCATATTCAAACTACAGAAAACCAGAGACAAAGAGAGAATCTTGAAAGAGGCTGGTTGGGGCAGGCATGGAGGAGGAGGAAAAGCCTTACTTACAGAGAAACAAGGACAAGAATTGCATTGGACGTCTCTGCAGAAACCATGCAGACAGGAAGACAGTGGAGTGTGCCTCTTAGTGTTGGGGAAAAAAGACAACACACCAAACCAGAATTCTGTGTGCAGCAAAATTATCCCTCAAAAGTGAATCAGAAATAAATACTTTTTAAGGCAAAAGAAAATTGAAGAAATATGTCATTTGTAGTCTTGCCTTACAAGAAATGTTAAAAGAAGTTCTTCAATAGAAGCAAAATAATATAGATCAGATACTTGTATTTACATAAAGAAAAGAAGACCATTAGAAAAGGAATAAATGAAGGTGAAATAAAATCTTTTACTTTTTATCCTTCATTGATCTAATAGATAACTGTTTGCTCAATATAATAGCAGCAACAATGTATTCTGTGATTATAGTTTATGGATAAGTGAAATCAACGATAGCAGTGTTATAAGAGGTGGGGAGAAGAAATTAGACATGCTCTGTTATAAGATACCTGCGCTACTGAGGAATTAATATAGTATTATTTGAAAGCCGAGGGGAAATTCCCCTGTTTGGTAAAGAACATCTGTAGAAATCTATAGTTAATATCATAGTTAATGGTGAGAAACCAGATGTTTCCTCCCTGAGATTAGGAGCAAGGCAAGGATATATCCTCTCACCACTTCTGTTCAACATCATACTGGAAATTCTATCTAATGCAGGAAGACAAGAAAAGGAAACAAAGATATACATATTGTGGTGGAAGAAATTAAAGTGTGTTTATTTGAAGATGACATATGGTTTGCAGATGTCTGTATGGAAAATCCCAAAGAATGAACAAGAACAATAACAAAAACTCCTGGAACTAATAAGTGATTATAGCAAGGTTGCAGGATACAAGACTAGTATGCAAATTCAATTGCTTTCCTATATACCAGCAATGAACAAATGGAATTTGAAATGTAAAAATATCGTTTATAGTAGCACCAAAAAAAGAGAAAAATACTTATATATAAACATGACAAAATACGTACTAGATCTATAAGACGGATTCTGCAAAACTCTAGCGGGAGAAATCCAAGAAGATCCAACTAAGTGAAGAATAGTCCATGTTTACAGATTGGTAGATTCAATTAAGATGTAAGTTCTTCCCAATTTAATCTATAGATTCAATACAATCCCAGTCAAATTCTCAGTAAGTTATTTCGTAGATATCAACAAACTGAATCTAAAGTTTATATGGAGAGGCAAAAGACCCAGAGTATCCAATAGAAAACTAAAGAGGAACAGAGATGGAGGACTGACCCACCTAGCATTAAGACTTGCTGTAAGTAATTAAGCAATTAATGCAGTGTGCTCTGAGTGAAAAAATAGACCAATCAGTGAAATAGAGTAGAGAGTCAGAAACATACCCACACAAATTTAGTCAACTCATCTTTGACAAAGGCAAAAAAGCAGCTCAACAAAGGAAGATATTCTTCTTAAGAATGATGCTGGAACAATTGTATATCCACATGCAAAAATGTGAATCTAGACATAGACTGCTATGGACTGAGTGGTTTCCTCCCTAAATTCATATCTTGAAGCTCTAACCCCAATGTGATTGTATTCGGAGATAGGGCCTGCCTTTAGTAAGTAAATAAGGTTACATTAGGTCATAGGATTGGAGTCTGATTGGACTGTAGCCTTAAAGAAGTGATCTCTCTCTGCTACGTGAGCACATAGCGAGAAGTTGGCTGCGTGCAATCCAGGAAGAGAGCCCTCACCAGAAACCAAATCCTGCCAGAATCTTGATCTTGGACTTTCCAGCCTCCAGAATTAAGAAAATAAATTCCTGCTGTTTCAGCTACCCAGTCTAAGGGGTTTCGTTATGGCAAGTCCAAGTGGGCTAATTACACTTCTATGCCTTACACAAAAATAAACTCAGAATGGTTAATAGACTTAAGTGTAATACTCAAAACTTTAAAACTTTTAGAAGATAACAGAAAATTTAAGTGACCTTGGGTTTGGTGACAAGTTTTAGACAAAACACTAAAAAAACGCAATCAATGAAAGAAAAGATTGGTAAATTGGACTTTGTTAAAATTAAAAACCTCTGCTCTGTAAAAGATACTATTAAGAGAATGAAAGGACAAGCTGCAGATTGGGAGAAAATTTTGTAAAACGCATATTTCATAAAGGATTTGTATCCAAAATATACAACGTACTCTTAAAACTCGACAATAAGAAAACAAACAATCCAATTATAAAATGGTCAAAAGATCTGAACAGACATGACATCACAGAATATATACAATGATGAATAAGCACATGAAACGTCGCTCAACATCATATGTCATTAGGGAATTGCAAATTAAAACAACAATAAAATACCACACCTATTAGAATGGCTAAAATCCAAAACCAAAGCCTCATAATTCCAAATGCTGGGTAGACTGTGGACGTCTCATTCACTGCTGAGAATAAAAAATGTGCCATCACTTTGGAAGACAGTCGGGCGGTATCTTACAAAGCTAAACGTAGTCTGATCATACGATTTAGTGCTCGTGCACATAGGCATTCACCTGTAGGAGTTAAAAACTTATGTCCACACAAACACCTGTATGTGAATGTTTCTTACAGGTTTTTCATAATCACCAAAACTAGAAACAACCAAGATGCCTCTCAGTAGGTGAATGGGGAAACAAACTGTGTACACCCATACAATGGAAAATTACTCAGTGATTAAAAAATGAGCTGTCAAGAGACAAAAAGACATAGAAGAAACTTAAATGCACATTGGTAACTGAGAGAAGTCAGTCTGAAAAGGCCACATGCTTTATGACTCCAAGTATATAACAGTATGGAAAAGGAAAAACTATGGACAGTAGAAACAGAACAAAACAAATCAAAACAATGGCTGCCACAGGTTCATGGACATGGGCGAAGATATGATTCGGTAAAGCAGAGGGGATTTTTAGGGTGATGAAATTATTCTACATGATATTCTAAGGGTGGATACATGACATTACACATTTGCCAAAACCTGCAACACTGTACAACACAGTGAGCGCCAATGTAAACTACCTACTTTGGTCAACAGTAATATATCAACATTGGTTCATTAGGTGTAGTAAATGTCCCATGCTAATGTTAACAAGGGGGGAAACTGTGTATGGGAGTTAGAGGGTATTTGGGAAGTCTGTACTAACTGCTTAATAAGAGCCAAAAAATTGAGAAAAAGTAGAAAAAGAAAAATGCAAGTATTGTACACTAGCCTATGGTAACTAAAGGAAAGGAACACCAAAAAGGGAGAAGCGGGCAGTGTGCCACCCTGCCCCCTCTCTCCCTGAGATCTGCTGGAGATGGCATCAGACGTGGAGTTGATGAGGACTCAGAATGTCTGGCGGTGCTTGGGTGTGGAGCATGAGGAAGGCAGAAAAACCAGGGCATCACGGTACAGGAAGAAAGACCCTTGTGGCTGGGAAAGTGAAGTTTCAAGGGTTCCTCATTTCTAAGAGCCTCTTTCATGACTGTGTTCCTAAACCAAAATATGTAATTTTGTATTGTTTTTCTTAAAGAGCCCTTTCCTTCAAAATTATGTAAATTTTAGTCCATACAAAACCTGGAAAGGACATATAAAGGAAAGTAACATCCAAATGTGATCTTCCGGCTCCACATAAGAAAAGTATTGAGGCTCAGTAAGCACTTAGTTTATAATATGTTCATATAGGTCTCTTTTCTTGGTCTGCTAATCATAGCTTTTAATGTCTTGCTAAACTGAAATTGCCCAGATTGATCTAATTTTTTTAACAATTCACCAAACTCTGGAATTTCCTGGGATATGAAAGACGAAAACCCATATCATTCAGATTTAAATCAGATTATGAGCTTCTTGAACAAGAATTCACAATATTTTAGTACAGCTTTTGCCATATGAAGGAGAGTATTAATATTAATTATATTAATAGGTAACTTTACGGAATTATATACATTCAAGTCAGGACAGAATAGCATCTGAAAATAGGCAGTTGTCCCCTACCTTTTTGTTTGCCTCTTTCTTTTTTATTCCAGGTTAAAGTAATTAGAAAAACTTCCTATAGTATTAGAGAGAAACAGAAGGTCTATAAATATCAGTCAGTTATTTTTATGAGCTTTTCAGCTTCTCTAAATGAATCATATGTGGGGCAAAACGGTGAGCTATTATTCAATATGTTGGGGCTAATGGGGCTTTAAATAAATGGTAACAGAGTCTTAGAAATGAAATGTTTCTAAATTCAAAGGAATGCTTTGTCTTTACCAAGGAAAATAATACTTCCCTGCACAGGAGCAGAATTATCAGTATGTACCTTCGCCTCCCAAGAGAGCCATATAACAATGTCTTAACCATTAAAATTAATGACCTGGAATGCAAGAGGCCTAAATAGCCCTATTAAGTCGAAAAAAACCTATCAATTCTCAGAAAGAGTGAAATAGATGTTGCACTTATCTAAAAGGAACACTTAATGGAACAAAAAATTGCCAAGTTACAGAGAATCCAAATTTTTTAAACTATTTTTAATTCAAAAACATCTGAATCTCAGAAGACGGCTTCACAAGAACTTTAAAATTCCAGACACATCTTTTGAAGAACCTAATTTTGCTAGTGAATATTGATAGTGTTCAGCTATCCCAACGATTCTCAACTGGGTGTGATTTTGCTCTCCAGGGGACATTCGGCGACGTCTGGAGACGTTTTTGGTTGTCAAAATTGTGAAGCGGCGCTACTGGTACAGGCTGCAAAACATCCTACAATGTACAGGACGGCCCCACAAGGAATGCCAAGGCTGTGCCAAGGGTGAGAAGCCCTGAGAGAGACAACCTGCTGCAAATAAATATCAAATTTATATAGTCAGGGTTTGGGGTGTATCAGGAAGGACCAAGGATTTTGGATTCCCTATGCATTCATTCACTGGCTATAACCTCAGGAGTCCTTGCAGGCTACAGTCAGGTTGAGGACAGAGTCTCCTCCATGTGCTTTCCTTCACCGTGTTTCTTCCATAGGTGAGCTGCTCGGTTAGTCCTGGAAGAGGTGGCCAAATGGAATTGGTCCTCAAAATCCTACCCCTGGACTGTTTTCCAGGAAGCATCTCTTAAAAACATGCTGTTGGAAGATGAAGGAAGATACATTATCTTTCCTTAACCTCCACCCATCACCACCAAATTAGAGTATAATGCTGCATGAAATTTCTTGTTTACTCATTGGGGGAAAAAAAAGGAAGTAAGAAATAACTATTTCCTGCTTCAACAAGAATAGCTAAAACTGGTTTCAGAAAATAAGCATCTGCAACTTGGCAACAGTCTTTATTCAAACATGAAAATGCATTAGGCCTGTAAGAACAAGAAGAAATAACAGAAAAGAATGTTGACAGACCTTGTTAGTGGGTTGAATTGTGGTCCACCAAAAGATATATCCACCCAGAACCTGAAAATGTGATCTTATCCTAAAAAAACTTTTGCAGATGTAATTAAGTAGGATCTTGAGAAGAGATCATCCTGGATGACGGTGGGCTTAAATCCAATGACATGTCCTTTTCGGAGCAGAGAAGGGCAAAAGACACATGGAGGCATCAGTAATGTGAAGTTGGAGGCAAAGATTTGAGTTTATTTAGCCCAAAAATCAAGGAATGCCTGGAGCTACCAGGCATTGGTAACAGACATGAAAGAGACAAAGAAGTCTTTTGGTTTTTCTTTTTTAAAGATTGAGCCTGAGCTAACATCTGTTGCCAATCTTTTTTCTTCTTCTTCTTCTTCTTCTTTTCCCCAGAGCCTCCAGTACATAGTTGTATATTCTAGTTGTAGGTCTTTCTAGTTGTGCTGTGTGGGATGCCACCTCAGGATGGCCTGATGAATGGTGCTAGGTCCGGGCCCAGGATCCAAACTGGTGAAACTCTGGGCCACTGAACTGGAGTGGGCTAACTTAACCACTCGGCCACGAGACTGGCCCAGAAATCTTTGAGTTTTTGTTCCTTTTAAAAGTGAATCTCATCAAATGAATTTTTATTTGGGGGGTGGGGGCATATACCAAATATTCCTTCAAAATAAGAACCTACGTTCACTCTGATCAATTTCTCAACAAGTATCAACTGAAATGCCTACTCATGAGATCCTTTCTCTGAGAAGCAGAGTATAATTTGAGTACCCAATTGGAAAGGCCACTTGCAGGTTCTTATTGACTAACAGTGAGTTATAAAAAAAACCCCAACAACTGTCTAAACCAATTCCCTTTGAAAGCCTTTTTAAACTAATACAAAATGTTAACAATAACGTGAGATTGTTCCAAGTTGATCTTCAGTGTTTCAACATCCTATGGCACCCTCACATGATCCTGGGGAATATCAGCGTCTCTATGCAGTTGTATGATTTACAGATTGGGTTGACTCTACAGTTACTTCAGAAAATACCTTGAAAGGAACTTTGTGGATTATATTTCTACACTCAATTACCATCATTACAAAAAGGGTAATTAATCTTTATATCTAAATCATTCCATGTTCTGTTTAGTGGAATTACAAGAGATAGAACTTTGACTTCCTGCAAATTTACCATTTCACCCTGGTTCCGTATAAATTGCTTTCAGTGGCCTCAAGAAAGTGCTCAAATTGAAATCTATCAGGCCATCATCATCTGGCTAATGAGTCAACTATTTATACCAAGGAATTCTGTAATGTAGTATGCATTCATAAAATCAACCATGATTATAAAGATCAAAACGTATTACTGATTGTAATTTAAAAACCGGAAAAGACAAAGGAATAGCAAAAATATGACCAATCTTAATAAACCCACAAACTAAATTGAGTAAAAGTTTGTAGTGAAATAGAATTATGCAAATCTCTTTGGTTTCTATGGAAATAAAATATTTTTAAAGGAATTTTTAAGCATTTCTGCTATGAATGTTAAACAGAAAATGGAAACGAGCTATGAAAAGTGTTTTTCATTTTTCTGTATGTTTTATTATGAAAATTTTCAAACTAGAGAAGAGAGGAAGTTTAATGCCTATATTAATACCATCTAGATTCTATTATCATTTTACCAAATATGTTTTATTACACACTTATCCATTCCTCTGTCAGTCCATCAGTTCATTTTTGACACATCCCAAAGTTGGGGCTGTCAGTACACTATACCCCTCCATGCTGTAGCATGCATCACATTAGAGGTCAATACTTGCTTGCAGATCTTTTCTTTCTTTTGAGGTAAGAATCAGAGAGAATGAAATACTACTCAAATCTTAGAGGTACCATTAGAAGAATTATGACAAATGCATAACCCTATGAGACATAGAATATTATCCCCAAAACTTTGCTTACTCTCATTCACAATGAATCCTTTCCCCCAGGCCCTCCAGGAGAAATTACTGTTTTGACTTTTTTCCACCATAGATTAGTTTTACCTGTTGTTGAACTTCATATAAATGGCAACATACAGTACGTGCATGCTATTTTGTAAGGCCTTTTTCTCTCAGCACGTGTTTGAGAATCATCCATGTTTTTTACTGTGTCAGTAGTTCACTGCTTTTTATTCCAGAGTAATATTTCATTATATGTGCCCCCTTGCCTTTGATGGACACCTGGGTTGTTTCCATTATTTTTCTATCATGAATAAAACTACTATGATATTTTGTAAAAGACTTTTTGGAAACACGCATTTTTATTTCTCTTGGTAAATTCCCAAGAAGGAAATTTACATCACGGGATAAGTCTATGCTTGCCTCTATAATAAACTGCCAGATCTTCTTCCAAAGTGATAGTAAGTGCTTTTGTTTCTAAAATAAAATGAAATACTCAACATTGGTTTGAAGCAATAACTTTCAATATCAATAACATGAAACTTTAGTAGGAATAGTTAACACACTAATACATATGTTTCCATAGGAGATGCATAAATTGCTCTCTATCTTTGTCTCTTTTGATTATATATTATAGATTATTTGTGTACTTAAATCAAATATTTAATGACAGATGTTTTAGCTTCAAATGATTCATTTTTGTGTATAGTCAAATGTGAATTAATTTTTAACTTAGAAAGAGAATAACATTGGAATTCTTACAATTTATGTTGGATATTGATGGATTTTAAGAAAAATTGATAGTAATAATCATCGGCATCATAGCTTCAATTTGGGATTTATAGGATAAAGAACTGAATATAAACTTTTCTCTTTTCCCCCAAAGCATTCGTTCATTCATTCACAAATTTACTCATCCATTAAATAATTTATGGTGTGCTTGCTATATGTCAGGTATTGTTTTAGATCTTGAACAAGGCAAAGACATTTACAGTAGTTTTAATTGTTTCATCTTATCACTCCGTAGTTTTAACATGCACTCTTTTGTATTTTTACTGCCCCTCCCTGGCCTTTTCCATCTCTTATTAACTGTAGTTATAATGTTTTCAACCTTCCGGCTTTCAGAAAAACCTGGTCAAAGTCAGCAGTTTTGACATAATCCTGGAAAAGCCAGGCGTGCATGAGCTACACTGCCCTCCAGTGAGTCAAGTGGATGCTGGGCTTTGGGCGCCTGAATAATTCTCCAGAGACTGGAACTTTCCCTGGCCAACAGGCTGGTTTGCCAACACCCAGATGCCCCTGCACACTCATGCATCCTTCTGTCACTCCAGCTGGTGACTGCGGTCCTGCCTCAAGGGCCTTGATTCTCAGATTTACAGTGATGTTCTCCACCTGACAAAGAACATTACCATTGCCAGGGAACAAAAACTCAAAATGCTTTATTAATAATTTACCTTCTTGAAAGAAGCTAAAATTTATAAAAATAGGTTTATTTTATTTTTAACAAGTAGAGTTTATAGATTATAACTAGACACTAATATTTGGTGTAATTCTTCTTAAAATTTGTCTAATAGCACATAATAAGAGTAGTCACAACACATTTGATTTTTAACATGGTGTTCCAGAGTTATTTTTGTTAAGAATGTCTGTGGATCTCATTGGTTTTCCTAAAGGCCTCTCTGAAGACATTGTTCTTCAAATAATTTTTGCTTAAAGCACATCTCCTGTCATAAAACTTATTTTTTATTATCTAATTCTAATGGATTGTTGTATGGTTGAAATCTGCCAGATATCACTGGACAGTGACTTCTAATGTAATAACTGACCTTATGGAATTCTGGGACTTGTGTCGTATTTGCAACTTCACTTCAAAATCAATTTTCTTGTCATTAATTTTAGGTTATACATCTGAAAATCAGAGGGAAAGATCATAATGTCCAAAGACGCAATCCCGATTGGCCATCATAGCCTTGTGCTCAGCAAGAAAGAAAGAGTGTGCAATCCTGTTAACTAGTAATACTTTTATACCATGACAAACTTAACTGTCTTATGCTATACCGAATGTGGGAACTCAGATTACAGAGCGCTTAAATAATGAATGTTTAAATAAGGAAGTATCTGTTGATATGCTTTACGATTAAATATAATTAATGCCACTGATGGTGGCTGGTTAGAATAGGGAGAATTTACAGACCAGCAACTTAATCAATCATCTCCATCAACTATTTGAAGGAGATGGTATGGAGTTTGGAAGATGTGAGAAGGTAAAGGAAAGAAAATGGACTATTTCTAGAAAACAGGCAGAATTCATCAAAGTTTTTTTCAGATGTCAGATTTATGACAAATTTCAAATATCGTTTGTAAAGCTGATGAAAGCTTGTGGAGATCTGGAGATATTTCTGTCATTCTGATATAAAAACATGAGCCATGGAGCATCGTGGGATAAAGCCCAGTCATTAAAACACTTTCTCATCGACCAGCTCACGTTATCTGAAAGATGTTAGTTTCTTCTCAGCATTTTTGTTCATATGTTCCACACAGTCAAATCTCTGTGAGAATCTTCTGTCCTTCTTGTGTGTGAGGTTTTTCTGTTTGGTTTTATTTTATTTTACTTTTTTTCCAGTTGTTTTATTGAGGTCATAATGGTTTATAACATGGTGTAATTTCAGGTGTACATTATTATTTATCAGTTTCTGTGTAGACTGCATCATGTTCACCACCAATAGTGTAATTTTTATCAGTCACCATGTATGTGCCCCTTTATCCCTTATGCCCACCCCTAACCCCCTCCCGCTCTGGTTACCATTAATCTGTTCTCTTTGTTTATGTGTTGTTTACCTTCCAGTGTGTGAGTTTTATGCAGTCAGCATTTATAGTAGGAAACTTTTCTGTCTTATTTCTTCCACTATTGGTTATATCATTATGTAGCCTTTTAAAACCATTTATGTATTTTGGATTATCTTAAAGCCATTTGTGGAGTATTAGATACGTATTTTATTACATTATTACATAGCTAAAAGAGCACATTATACTTTAGAGGTAGTAAATATTAGTACGTGAAATCAAACTCTCTCTAGACTCTCTTCTCTTATTCATTAAAACATCAGACTTTCCCTGGTTCTTCTCTGGGAGAGTTAGCCACAGAAAAGGAGCAACAGAGATGGCATATTATAGTAATTTTAAATAACTATTCAAATGAAATTTTGAATTTCAGATAATGGGATAATTTTAAGGCCACAATTACAAAAAATGGTGTAAAATATAAACATAAAAGAAAAGAAATCTAAAAGCAGTGATTGTGATGTGTGATAGCACTTTGGGTTACATTTGTATTTACATTTAGTTTCTCTCAATGAGGTATTTTAATATGATTTAGTGAACATTTGAATGTAATGCTATTGTTAATTTAATTGAAATGTTCTAACTGTGACCATCATTATGGGAAAAAAAGGGAAAGGAAGTAGGAGTAAATGTGCAAAAATTACATCACCATCAGAGAAGGTCTATCTTCTGAGGTGCACTGTGCACTGTAATGGCTCATAGGAAGCATTCAGTAAACATTTTGAATAGACAAAAGCACCGCCATATTGATTAATACACACTAATGTCCTCTTACAAGGAAGTGGCTGGTCCACTTCATCTTCTTCTACTATCTTATTGCTCCTTCATTGTGCTACTCTATTTCCTGTTGACTTTCAGCTGAGGGAACACTTTTACTATCTAAAATTAACAAACTAATAAATAATGCAAATACCAAGAAAATAAAATTCTGCTTAACAACTACCATATCCATTTTCACTTTAAAAGCCACTCTTTAAGGTCATATTTCTTAAAATTTTTAAATTATAATGATATTGACAGATTGGAGGTTTAAGAGCAATTCTATCAGTCTATAAATATATACTTATTTCTAGTAATACATATGCTATATAAATAATGCAAGGTTTATATTTCAAATAGAGATTAATAAATGTGATATTATAGTGGTCATTTCTTGAAATTCTCTTTCCTTCTCTTTCATTCTTCAAATTAATCCCCTTCACTCCTATGGATCCTGAGAATTGATTAAGCTGAAATATTTGTCATAGTTGTGTCTAACCATGAACTTGATTCTTCATATCAATACTGTATACACAATTCTCAATTCTTCAGATAACGTATATTCATGTTTGCAATAAATGACCATGCAATCTTAAATGTCATTCATGCTTTACCTCCATTTAATTTTCTGCTGGCAGGTTTTCTATCCTATTATCAGTTCTGTTCTTTCTTCCATACTTCTTCAGGATCTCACTTCTCCAATATTACACTTTTTTATATCAAAATCTTTCTTCTCATTAGCTCCTTCCTTTCTGCTTTTAAGAGCTGCAGCTCTTGTTCCTAAAATAGAAAAATCTTTTCCAGGTCCTCCTCCTGCCTTCAGCTCCTGCCCTAGTTCTTTCCTTTCTGCTTAACCACTGTCTCACCTTCTTTTCAATTCATCTCCTCAAATTCTAGCTGTGGCTCTGTTTTTAATGCCAAATCCAATGTTCTTTTTTAAACCCTTATTTTCCTTGATCTTTGTGTTTTACACAATTGAAATGTGTTGAGTCTTGGATCTCTCTCCTCCTTTGACTTCCTTATTCTAATTTACTTCTGTCCATTTGATAACTCAATCTTCTGTGTCTTTGATCACCTTTCCCTAACGTACTTCTATATTTTGGTGTTCCCATTGTGTATATTGCAACTCATTTTGTACGTATTCTAAATTTCAAGCTGATTAGCACTACTATCATTTATTTGTATTTATTTATCTTTTCATATAAGCTAATTTATTTTAAAAAGGTAGCTTTATATTACTATGGTAAACAGATACATTAGCATTTTCAAAATTGGTTGAAAACTGTATTAGTTTGCTAGGGCTGCCATACAATACCAAAGACTGAGTAGCTTAGACAACGGAAATTTATTTTCTCACAGTTTTGGAGGCTGGAAGTCCAATATTAAGGTGTCAGTAGATTTGGTGTCTTCTGAGGGCTCTCTCGTTAACTTGCAGGTGGCCACCTTCTCACTGTGACCTCAAGCAGTCTCTGTGTTTGCCCACCCACCGTGCCTCCTTTTGTGTCTAAACTTCCCCTCTTTTCGATGACACCAGTCAGATAGGATTAGGCTCCACCGTATCAGCCTCATTTTAACTTAATCATCTCTTTCTCATTTAGAAATTGTTTTCAGTTTTAGTAAGGTATGATTGACAAATAAAAATGGTATTTATTTAAGGTGTACAATGTGATGTTTCGATATTTGTGTACATTGTGAAATGATTACCACAGTCAAACTAATTAACATATCCATCACTTCACATAGTTACTACATTTTTTTGTGATGAGAACACTTGATATCTGTTCTCTTAGCAAATTTCAAGTTTACAATACATGATTATTAACTGTAGTCACCATACTGCACAAAGAAGATATACGAATGGCTGACAGGGATATGAAAAGATGCTCAACATCATTAATCATCAGGGAAACACAAACCAAAACCATAATGAGATAAAACTTCAAGGCTGTCAGCAAAAAGACAAGAGATAACAAGTGTTGGTGAGGAAGTGGAGAAAAGGGGGCCCTTGCGCCCTGTTGGGGATGTGACTTGTTACAGCCATTATTGCAAAGAGTATGATGGCTCCTCAAAAAGTTACAAATAGAATTACCATATGACCCAGCAATCCCACTTCCAGGTATATATTCAAAGGAAATAAAATTATGATCTCAAAGAGATATCTTCCCTCCCATGTTCATTGCAGCATTATTCACAGTAGCCGAGATACAGAAACAACCTGAGTTTCTGTTAACAGATGGATGGATAAAGAAAATATGATACACATGCACACACACACATACACACACATGTACACAACACACTGGGAGTTGGGGATTCAACACATGAATTTTGAGTGGAGACAATTCAATCCATAACAGTAACTATAAAAATGATTACAACGATTAAAATCTAGATTGATATTTTATCTTCTCCCAAGGTTCTAAATCTGAGATCTGCACTTATTATTTATTTTTATTTTTTTTTGAGGAAGATTAGCTCTGAGCTAACATCTGCCATCAATCCTCCTCTTTTTTGCTGAGGAAGATTGGCCCTGACCTAACATCCGTGCCCATCTTCCTTTACTTCGTATGTAGAATGCCTGCCACAGCATGGCTTGATAAGTGGTGCGTAGGATCTGAACCAGCAAACCATGGGCTTCTGAAGCAGAGGGCACAAACTTAACTGCTACACCACCGAGCCGGCCCCTGCACTTATTAGTTTTGAAAAAACAATGGCAAATGTAGACATTTTAAAGATATAGCAGCACCAAATTGAGACTTTAGTTAATGTGAAGGATCAAAAGACAATCGATAGGAGAATGGTTTTCTTCTTGGGTAATAAAATGTCACATCATGTCAGTTCAAGCAGCACCTAAAAGCATTTCCCACCCCACCAACAGAAGACCACCCTCACTCTCAGTTTCCATTGGTCAGTTGGTCAATTTCATGAAGCCTATTTTTATTCCATGTGGAAGACGTCCACCCTCTCTTCTCTTTAGCTGAGGTCTTGCTAAACTTATCTAATTTAATTTAGATATGTGCATATATATTTATAACCTTTTTAAATTTATAATTCATATAATATAAAATAGACATAATATTGTTTAATCCTCGCCAAAATAATACAGCCCAAGAAAAATTAAAAATTATTGAGTTAAATGGCCTCTGTGCATTTTCAAATAATCTCATCTAAAGAGAAAATCTGGAAGTACATAATTACACAAGCAGGACTATACAAATAATTTACTGATAAGCTCAGATTTGTAAAAGTCATGAATAAAAGATGTATGACAAGATATATAATCAAGAATCATTAGAAAAAAAATAGTACGAACACTGAAAAATAATTTCCAGAAGGCAAAATTTCAAAATAAATGTGACAAAAATGCTAATATTTTAAATGATTAGAATTTACATTTGTTTTATGGATATGTTAAAAATACACATGTATATGTGCATATTAACACACACACATATATAATTAGTGCTATCTAACTCTCTATCCTTAGGATTGGATAGATCAATGCTTAATGTCGTACTAGGAGATCACTTGGGAAACATGATATTTGTTTTGATTCTAATTCTTCTTCAGGGAGAACAGTTTTAAAATTGGAAAGAGTAGCTAAGGTGCCGTAAATAGAAAATTTGAGTTCAATCTGATAGTGTAGCAAGAGCTACTCATCAGTTTAAAGCAGTTTAAACTTGTAGGCTCAGACAAGGAGGAAAACACCAACGCGAAGATCAACACTAGCAATAATAATGATACATCTTATAAAGGTTATTAAATATCGATTGATGCCTATGTTCATTGATCAAACATGGTCCCTGAACTTGACGTGTCTATGCAGCTCTCTTCCGCCTAAATCAGACTTTCTGGGATGATGTTGAAGAAAGGAAAAAGACTCACGTGAAGCAGAATATGTTCCCAAAATCAAAGGTGTTTAGGAAAACTGCTACTGAGAATGCTTAACGGAAGTTGGGAAGGTTGTGAAGTCAGCCTAAGGTGGGGATCTAAGTTTGAATGCAGATCTAAGAACTCAGAGGCTAAGAGATCAGAGGAAGGGCAAGTTAGCACAGACCAAATGGGGGTGGTGGAAAGAAGGGGATCCTAAGTAGACGACATTTTCTTTTTATTTTTACTTTCATAAACTCTTATATTGGTACTTAGGAGACACCTAATAAACATTTCCAAAAAGAATGAATGATGAATGCTTATTTCATGTTTGGGAAAGGTATTAATAGTTTATCTGAAGTTACCCATCTGGACTAGAAACCAGTACTTTTTCAACCACCTTAAGAGATTTTTTCAAGTCTGTTCAGAACTAGTCAGTTTAACTCCCATATTTTTGTGAAGAAAGTAAGAGAGCACAGAGGACTGGAGATAAGAAATCCTTGCACCATAAGGGAGAATGTATGCATTTCAGATATGTGGATGAGATTGATTTTCAGATGTGAACAAACATGTTCAGCTGGATGATTTGTGAGAATATAGAAACTCGGAGCCAGCACTTTCCTTAACAACAACTTATGCTGATCTAAGGTTGCAAAGCAGATCAAGGGAAGCTATACAAATGCCAATTCCTGATTTGAGCAAAGCATTTGAGGGTCCTGTGTAAGACCAGAGGTGAGGACCTGAACCAGCAGTTGGCAAAGGATGGCTCTGGACCAAATCCAGGCCACAGCTTGCTTCTGTTCAACTTGTGAGTGATTTTTTGAGTGTATGACTGTTTTTTACATCTTTAAAGAGTCGTTAAAAAAAACAGGAAGAAAAATACATGAAAGAAACCCTATGTAGCCCACTAAGCCTAAAATATTTACTATCTGGCCCTTTATAGAAAAAGTTTGCTGACCCCTGACCCAAACCATTTCTAAAGTTCCTTCCAGCTCTAATAAGCTGACTTTTTTCTTTCTTTCTTTCTTTTTTTCCTGCTGAGGAAGATTAGCCCTGAGCTAACATCTGTGCTAATCCTCCTCCCCTTTATATTCAGGTTCCTGCCACAGTATGGATGACGAGTGGTGTAGGTCCTCATGCCCAGCATCCAAACCCATGTACCTGGCTGGGCTGCTGAAGTGGAATATCCTGAACTTAACTACTTAACTACTACACCACAGGGCTGGCCCTTCTACTAAGCTAATTTTTAAGGCATAATCTCCTGGAAATGATTGTAGTGTTGATTTATGAAATAAAATGCAAAACATCCATTTAAATTTGAATTGCAGATAAATAACAGATTATTTTGTAGATTAGCATGCCCCATGCAATATTTGGTACATACCTATACTAAAACATTATTATTTTTCTGAAATTTAAACTTCACTGGGAATCTTGTTTTATCTGGCAATGCTGATTGCATATATATGTGAATGCTCTGGCAATATTTTGTATTTACAGCTGGTTGAAGAATTTAACCAAAGGGCATTGATAGACTAAACTTAGGTCCAGAGAGAGTGTTCACTGAAAGGTCACAGGCTTTGTCTCGGGCCCATTTAATCTATGCTTATACCAAAGCACCGGATCAAGACGCGCTTATGCTTATACAAACCACATGAGAAGGGGCATAAATCTTTACAGACAGCAAAGGATCATTTTAAACTTCAGATGGTCTAATTAGTGTAATAATCGACAGTGACAGACAAGCAAAGACTATAGAGAGAAGGCCTTAACAATCAATGAGATACATCTTGGCCTGGAGGATGTTATTTTCTTCCCTAAACTGAGGGTGACTTGTGTTATCTACCCCATTACAACTAAGTAAAGAATCATTTCTTTATGTGGAATGTGTTTTGCTGAGTGTGTTTGCATTAGAGTCCCTTCTAAAGTTTGAAAATGTCACATAATTTTGGAAGAATAAATAAGAGCAGAACAAGCGAGGTCATAATAAGCTCAACTGAGAGAGTTTCTACTTTAAAGACAGATGGAAATATGCTCACTTTCAAAACTCACTTTCCAAGTGAATAGCAATATGGAGCAAGATGGATCAGAATAGGAAACGGATGTGTTTGATATGTGCAAGACCAAATAAGTCTTAGGTTTGTAAATTAATATAAATGATTATATTTACTGAATGTGACGAAAACCTGTATATGAATAGTGACTGGAATTTGCATGAGGGTCGCCATTATCACCAAAGTTCCTGGCTTTGAGTTAAAAGGCAGAAATATAATACTCTAATCCAGAGACTGATGAAGCATCAATGTGGAATGTCAATACCTTAAAATACATAAATAGTGAAACCTTAAAGGGCATTTTAAAAGACAGAATTTCAAATGATCTAAATGTAAATAAACCTGATATATGTGGATTCCTTTTTTTTAAATAATACAAATGGGTTTGAAATAAACAGAACGTTGTTCTACAACAGGGAACAATGCTATACAGATATGCTTTGGGCTTTCAAACACATGTTCAAACATCTGAACAATGGTATGGTTGATTTCACAAACTCTAATTGTGTCGAGAGTCACACATTCATCATTTTTAGCAATTCTCCATGTTGGCTATTTTCAAGTGATTACACAGTAATCCTTTTGGATATTCATATATAATACCTTTTTATCACCTTTGCAAAAAGTGAACTTTAAATCAATTTAACATGAAAATGTGCATAGTTCTCAAGTTTCTAGCTAGAAAAGAAACAGAAAAAATACAAACTCAATGCATAAGAAAGCTCACTTTGATTTTTTGCCTTCTTTTCCTTTTGTTTTCATTCTTTGCATTTCCCCAAACATTAACTGTGTACAGGTTCTTTCCAGAGCACAGTTTTGGCACTGTACATGCTAATTTGAATATGAGAACTAATTTTAAGTGGTTCTTTTGCATTTTTTTGCTGAGAAAATGTCAGATGTGCTGCACATGGAAATTCACAGCAGAGAGGGCTGTTTGATGCCTTCTTAAACCAGGTGTTAGAAATTTGTGAAAAAGCAAAAATATTGTTACTAAAAAGCTCAAACTGTAGAAAACTTCCATAGTTGTTTTATGGTGTCATAAAATGCATCTAGTTATAGTCACCATTTTCCATCCTTTTTTTACAGCAGTAGAGAGAAGTATGACTACACAACTCTGCATGAAATTGCACATTCCAAAGGATATACTTCCACATATTCCAGAGTATGGATAGGGTAAATACATACTACTATTCACAGAAGTTAAAGATGTGGTTAAGTAAATATGTTAAAATGTCATAGAACACTCAAACATTGTGGATAGCTAGATGCACGACAGCAGAGCTGAAGCAATTTTCGGACCTCCTCTGTTCCTCTCTGTGCGGAGAGAGCTCTTGGGAGAACGTGACATGTGTCCCTGGCATTGGGAGGTATGGAATGGACACTGGGGCCTGACTGTTGCTGGGAGAATCCAGAAGGCCTCCAGGGGGCTGGAGCATCCTGCAAAGTTGATGAGGAGAAGGAGGATTCACCCATGAGTTTATTTGCACTTCTGCTAGTTGGTAGAAGCCTTTCTGAGATCCAACTGATGATAAGGAAGGTAACCATGCGCAAGCCATCTGGGGAGAACCTTGTCCAAGCAGATGTCCACTGCATCAGGTGCACCAGCCAAAAAGGGTGGAAATGTATTCCCTGACAGTTGCCAGAGGGAATTTGCAAGAGATCAGCTGAGAGCACGGCAGGCAAATGTGTTGCAGGGAATCATCAACCAACTATGGATGCGCTGGAGACAGAATGCATTTGCTGCCATGCAGAATTACACCCAGTACCTGCTGAGGAATAAGATGCCCGATGCTTTTTCTGATTCCTTCTACCCTCATCTGACCCTGCAGACTCTAGTGTTAGGGAGCAGGTGGCTCAAGAGGAGGGACAGGAGGATGTGGATAGCTTCACCTCGGGTATGGGAGTGAAGTTTTAAATTGGATTAGACTTTTTAATACCTGCAAGTGATCTGAAAGCCATGAGAGATGTCCAAGTTGTCACAAAACAAGGGGAAGAGAAATCTGGTAGAAAATATCTTCAGTTGACGCTCGGAGATATTAAATTATTCTTGAGAATAACCTGTCAAGTCAGGTCATTTAATAAACTAAATGCATTGCTATGTCACTATAGATGCATTGTCTCAATTCTTATACCCTGCTTTTTAAGGGAGATGTTCAAACAGACATGTTTAGTGGTTAAAAGAACAATTTTTGGCATCAAACACACCTTGGTTTGAGTTCTGGCTTTGCTGATCACTGCACGACCCAGCAAATTACTGTTTCTGTGCCTCAGTTTCTCCATCAGTAGAATGGGGATATTAACAGTTGTAGCTCACCCATGTTGTGATGTATTACCAGCCTGCCATTGTGGGCAGCTGCTTTCTGATCTGCAGGGTGGCTCAGAGAGCTGCTCCTCCGGCAGCCAGGCTGGCACTTTTTTGTGCCAGATTTTTGGCAACAGTGATTGACCTAGGGGTAGTCACCTTAGCCACCCTTCTTTCCCCAGAGTCAATCCAAGAAAGACTCAGCCTCCGACGGGGGGAAGGACTCTACCACATTGGCTCACATGCACTTGTCAGCTAGGAGAAGGTGCGAAGAATGAAACTGCCATGCCTCTGACAGAGAAGGCACCCATTGTGCTTTTGTTCCTACTTCTAGTTCCTTTCTGGAAACACCTTCAAATTCCCTTTCTGGGGTTCTGTGAGGTGCTGCTCTTATATTTTCACCATAATTGTTTCTATCTTTGCTTACGTTGGATCAGATAGGAAGGATAGTTTTAAGAACATAGATCTAAATCCCAATTCCAGAATTTACTGGCTGAGTAACCATGGGCAAGTTACTTCAACTGTCTGCTTCCATTTTCCTCCTGTATTATGAGGATAGAATATTA
The DNA here is from genome assembly GCF_037783145.1 of Equus przewalskii. NCBI lineage: Eukaryota > Metazoa > Chordata > Mammalia > Perissodactyla > Equidae > Equus > Equus przewalskii. The sequence goes on from NC_091849.1 coordinate 57,390,188, forward strand.
TTTACTTCAAAATAATACTTATTCATGAAGATTAAATGAGTCACTCCAGGCTAAGATTAGGAACAATACCTAAGACATATTAAGCATCCAATAAATGTTAGCTATTATTTATTGAGTTGATGTCTATAACTTGGAAACAAAAATAACTTTGACTACTAAAGTATTATCTGACTCACAGTTGCTATGCTGACTGAAAGAGAAAATGCATGAAAAGAGCTTAGTATGGTATGTACCAAATGTGAAATGGAAATTATTAGCTCTTATCATCTGTTGCTTTCTTATTTCTTAATTACTACACCTGATGTTAACCTAGAGAAACACCAAGATTATACAAAGCATCCATTCCTCATTTTTAATCCATATGCAACAAAGGAAACTGCAGGCAAATGGTGACACACATATGTGTGACGATTGGTTTCAATTTCTGTATCTTTCCACATCTAGTCATATTTATTCATATCCATAGCTATGATCTTGGAATAGAAAATAAAGAGATATCTACAGAGACACCTTAACAAAATAGATCAAAGCAATTGAAATCAATGTAGTATTTCAAGGACAGACAGTTTAAGGGATAAATTCTTTTGCTCAGGTGGTTCCCAATTTCATTAATAAAATTATATTTATGAGTAAAGGCATAAAGTTGCCTCTTAAATACAAGTTCTATTAATTTTCTCCTGTCACATCACATGTTAAAGAAAATACTTGCCTGAATATCAATTTCCAGAGACCATATGAGTCACTCTTTTTTTTTTTTTGATGTTTGCAGTAAGGAAATCATTCTCCCCCCTACCTCCACCCTGACATGGGAAGATTTGCTCTAAGCTAACACTTGCCAATCTTGCTCTTTTTTTCATCCTCCCCCCCACCCCCCCTCAAAGCCCCAGTACAGAGTTGTATACAGTTGTAAGTTCTTCTGATTCTTCTATGTGAGCCACCGCCACAGCATGGCTACTGACAGACAAGCGTGTGGTTCCAAGACTGGGAACTGCACCCAGGCACCAGAGTGGAGCACACCAAACTAACCACTAGGCTATCAGGCTGGCTCCACATAATTCACTCTTGATTAGCTCTGGCCATGTAGTCCTTTGTGTTGTCACCATACAATAACATTTCAGGGCAGGTACATTAGCCTTTGTTTTTACTGTTGGTCTATTCTCATATCATCCAAGTTTATATCCTTCAATTATTTGCACTAATCTTCTCTAGTTAACTAGGAAACAGATTTTTTTTTTCAAATTTTTACTATTTCTTTGTAAATGTTATAATATGAAAGTATCAGTGTAGTTTTTTACATTATTTAAAATGTTAAAATGACGAATAATGAGATAGAATTTAACTAAGCCTATTAATTTAATTATCTGGTAATATATTCTCCTATGGAAAAGCTTGATGTTTTCTTTGAAAGAGTATGGACTGTGGTAACTGAGAAAATAGCCTTTATATTTAGACTCTGACTATATAAAACTTTACTAAATTTCTTGAGACCAGGAACAATTGGCCCACTGCAAATTTGAATAAATAAATAAATGAAATCAGTGAAATTGTTTTTCTCTTCTTTAATTTGTTTCTGTCTCATCTTAGTCTAAGAAAATTATTAATACTTATAGTTTTCTCTTAGGAAGAATCTGGTAAAAAGTCATTCTTACATATTAATTTTCATGATAACACAATATTCTCTTTTTCTGGAACATTCTCTTCTCTGCTTTTGAAAAGACTGGCACCTTCTCATTTTTTAGTTTTGGATTAAATGGCATTTCTTCATAGTAGATTTGTAAATAGGTCTTTCTCTACTCCCACTGTACCCCACTCCGTTCTTCTTTATTATAGTGCTCTGTTTCCAAGTTTGTATATCAGTTTTGGATTATATATTTGACTATTTACTTCTTTATTGGCTTATGCTTCTTGTACATGACACAGGACAGGGAGTGTGTTCATCTTACTCATCAATGTATGACCAGGGTTTGAGGTAGTGCTTAGCATATAGTAAGTATGCAAAGAATTTATGGTAGAAATGTGGATGAATGACTCCATCTAACTTAGTTTATAAATGAATTAATATACTACTGTAAGAATGAGAGAGAATTTCTGGAGAAGATTCATGGTCCATTTTTGTGTGAAAGGCCTTGTCTAACACACAAGTGTACCATGTAGCTCTGACCTGCAGCAAAAGGTCAGGACTGTCCATAGATCTGGCAACTATCAGTGTATAGATTAAGGCTTCAGGATTCTATGGGTCATCTGATCTAACAACAGGCAGATCATATAAGTATAGATGGTTAAGAGAAGAGAGATCAAAATGAGTGCTCTAGACTTTGTTCTATAAATGAGTTTTTAAGGCTTACTATGTTAATGAATTGCATAATTCAGTCTTTTGACAGATTTTCTTTAACTTCAACTGCTTCCGTCTTCTCACATTCTACTCTAATCAAACCTTTAAGTAGAAAAGTCTCTTCATTTTCTCCCCATCTCAATTCTTTGTACCAGCAACACCATCACAACTGTAAGCCATTTTCCTTTAGTCAGATGGAACTGTGAGGTCCAAAACGGTATCTACCAGCCACATGTGGCTATTGAGCACTTGGAAAGTGACTAGTTCAAATTAAAATGTGCTCTAAGTGTAAAGTAACACACTAGATTTCAAAGACAGTACGAAAAAAAGAATTCGAAGTTTGTCAATAATATTTTTATATTGTTGAGATGATAACATTTTGGGTATACTAGGCTAACTAAAATACATTATTAATATTAATTTCTTCTGTCTGTTTTTCATTTTTTAACATGGCAACAAGAAAATATAAAAAATTGCATATGTGCCTTGCATTATATTATTGGACAGAGCTCCTATAGCACCATAAAAAATTAAGTATTTTGTGATCACTGCATACTAACTTTTTTCTAATTATTACTTCTGTTTAAACATTATCACCTTAATGTAATTACATAGAGGCAGCAGTATAAAGAATTCTAATCAACTTTTCTTCTTTTTATTTTCATAAGCAGATTTACATTAGGGAAGAAAATACTTTTAAACATGCCTGTCATTTAAAAGGACCATTAGTAAACTCATCAAATGTCAGGTTTATTTGTCCACAGTCTGCATTTATCTATCATATAAAGAAAGAGAGAGAGAGAAGCTGCTACAATTGAAGTCATTAGATACTGTCTTAATTTATCTAAGTTAATACAATTGTCGATCTCAAGTAAAGGCCAATGAATATGTTTTTCTTGCAGTTCAACTTGGAATCTACATTGAAGAACTTTGGAGGACACTCGCTGTGGCAGATCAAATGCTGGATTTGGAACATGGACATTGTATTCTAGTTCTAGATTTGCCGTTAACTAGTGGTTCCCGTGAGTCATTGTTCTTGAACTTTGTTTCAACCCCTGTAAAATGCTAGTTTCAACTAGTTTAATTTTAAAGTATTTTCCAATTGTAAATTATTTTGATAGCCCAAGAATGATCCTAAACATGCTTTAATAATATTTCATGTTTTAAACATCTGTGTGTGAGATAAATTTGTTAGAAACAAATCCGTTTGCATACAATGAAGTCGTGGTTCTTGAGGAATTTAGCAGTGAAGTGAGAAAGATGAGATGAATCATACTTTCAGTGTGCACATACACATACGCTTGTAAATGGTTAGCTAGCTGGTCACTAACCTCTTGTAGAATAAGCCCATATCATTTGCTTTATTATCCATGATGTTTGTGCCCTGATAACGTTTTACCACATATGATTCAGCTTTTCTGTGGACAGATGAGACAGAAGCCAGTGCAAGAATGGGGAGAAAAATGGATCTTTGGTGTGACTTGTCTCATATAATCACGTTTCATGTCATACTTTTTCTTCTTCACAAAATAATACATTAAAAGATACAAGCCTTATTCAGCCTCTAAGTTTTTGATAAAAAAATCTAAACTATATTCTGTTTAGGGAACACAAAGATCTGTTATATTTCCAGATTATTAGGAAACATTAGGGTTAAAAGAGTTTTCACCCTGTTTCCTAGCCCGTTGAAATTACGTTTCAATTTTCCTGCCCGCCTTACTCTCCTCCCCACTGTAATTCTTCCTAAATTCTTCTCTCAGATTCATCATTCTGAAGCAAGCTCTGATCATTAGGTCTTTTTCCCATTGAAAGCCATTGCTAATGAATTTAATATTTTTAATCTGCATTTAGGCCTCTCTGCAGTATGGGTCCCACACGAATTTCCAGCTTTAATTCTCAGCTGATCCTACATGTGCCCCACTTCCAAGCCAAACTAGACAACTCTCGTCCCCTTCATGTATTTGCTCATTCTACTTCCTTCAACTCATACTTTTAAGTACCATTTCAGACACCACTTTCTCCATGGAATAATTTTCTTAACTACCTAAATTAGATGTAAGAAGGGAACAATCTTTGTTTATGAAAACATTTTAATAAGCTCTTTGTGGTGTGTTTGCAGGAGGAATGGCAACAAAAAATTTCCCCAAACTAATCAGCAATATAAATGAATAAAACATCAGAAATATAAGGGGAAAACATAAAATACGAGAGTGATGAGAAGAGAGAAGGGAAATATCTGAAGACTTTTTAAGTAAAAAACTAGTGCTTGATTTTAAGCTGTGTGTACACACATGTGCATGTGTGCTGTGAAAGCTTTGTGTGAAGGACTACGTTTGTGCGGACTTTAAGAAGATGCCCATTGTTTGGGATCTTGGTAGATCATGTGGTCTGGTTAATATGCTAGAAGCCTAAAGTAAAAGATAACTCCTCTTGTCCCTCTACTTCCTCTCTGCTCAGGCAATGGATTAGCATATGGTTGAAGTTTTGCCAATTAGACAATTTCAAAGTATTTCTTGGGACCCTGAATCTTGAGCAAGTGACTTAGAACATGATAACGGTATGAGCCTCTCTTGAGTGATGGTGATGTCCCCACCTGTTCCTGGATGAGCAGCAGTCTGCTCCCTGTTGACTGGCCCTCCATAGCCTCCTTCCTAGTACCTTTTTCAAGCACTTCCCTCAATTCTATGAGCACCAGATATCCATTTAATAAACTTCCTTTTCTATTATGTGACCACATAAATCCCCTGAGGAATGACTAGAGGTCCTGTGGCAGGAAGAGTAAGCTCCCCACCCAAAGATGTCCACATCCTAATTCCTAGAGTCTATGCATTAAAGTTGAAGTTGGAATTAAAGTTGCTGATCCGTCAACATTGTGATACAGAGATGACCCTCAATTATCCAAGCAGGCTCTGTGTAAACACAAGGGTCCTTAAATATAGAAAAAGGAGGTGGAGGCATAGATTGAGTGACGTGATATAGAAAAGATTAGACCCACTGTTATTTGCTTTGAAAATGAATGAAGGGAGCCATGAGGCGAGGAATACAGACAGACTCTAGAAGCCAGATGGCAAGGAAACAGATTCTACCCGGGAAGCTCCAGGAAGGAACGCAGCCCTGCCCACACCTGGACTTTAGCTCGGTGAGCCTCGAGTCAGAATTCTGACCTGCAGAACTGTAAGATAATCAACTTATGCTGTTGAAGTCACTAAATTGTGTGATAAATCGTTAAGGAAGCAATATAAAACTAACACAGGTCCTAAGTAAAATAAACTGGGGAGGGGGTGATGCAGAGCTGAGATTACGGGCTTTAAAGAGGGAAATGGGAGATTCCAGCTGACCTTTGTGTTAAGCTCGTCTTCTCATCCTTGCATCCCCGACTCCACACCCCATGCTAACAGCTACTTGCAAACTTAAGGACAAAAATATGCTTTCTTCATCTTCATACTACCTCCAGTGACTAACTCCATGCCTTATTCATGCTAAGTATTCAACTCATGTTTATTTAACCGGGTGTGTTGAATTTTAGGGGAATAAAACAACGTTAGTCAAGGCAATAAACAAGACAAAATAAATATCTTTTTTTGATGTACAGAGGGGTATATATATTCCCTCCTCTTCCTAGATGGAAATTTCTGGAGTATTACCAATGCAAGCAGAGAGATGATGAACTAGTTTTACCTAATTTCAAGTGCCAGGCTAGGGGGAGCTGTCTTTTTCTGCCAACTGAACACAGTGCTCCCTGCTGGAGAAAGCAACAGCTGCTAGTGGAGAAGCAGGCAAGACCGGCGCCCTTCAGCCCGCCCCTTCCTCCAGAGCCGCAATGCTCCATCCTTGATGACAGGTAACCCTGTCCTCCTGCAGCCCCTGTCCTTGACTTCACTTTAACACCCATTTTCAATTTAACATCTTAACATTTTAGCGGTTGCCATTTACTAATAAATATGCAGCATTGCTCTCTGATTTGAAAGATAGATTTTCAGACACGGGTATCAGGTTTGAAAAGGCCAACACCCACTTCATGGCTCTTTTCTGATGCTGTAGACCATCAGTTCTTTGGAGAGGAGATAAATCATGGTGATAAGAAGCTGACTGATGCTCCATTTCCCTGCCTTCTTGGGTCTGGAATGTCTGACATTCAGCCACCTGATCTAAAGTTAATAAATAATTTCAGACTAATATGCCTTTAAAATATATTCCAGTTATGATAAAAACAAAGGCAGACATTAAAGCAGTCTTTTCTTTATATATATATAAATAACAAGTAAAACACCTAGTAAAACCTCTCAGTTTTATTTCTAGCTTTGCAATTTACTCAGTACAGTTGACCTTTAAGCATATATGGAATATACACAGACAGGATATCAAATAAAACAAAAGATTACTCTGTCTTAATGTATGGCATTTAAATATTCCTTTATTGCACTATTTATAAAACTGTTTTATAGAACACTAAAAAGTATGGGACCGTTTAAAAATGCTAATCCTATAATTAATAGTCAGAGGCACACGCTTTCTCCTAGCACAAGTCACTGATATTCTAAATCTGTCACTCTGAACTTTACAGTGGGAGACAGCCATCTGCCTGCATGCAGCATCTCAAACAAAGCAAGAATATGCGCTCTTATGTTTCCCCTGTTGAGATGCGGGATCATTATGATACAGTGGGCACCAGGGTTCAGCTAATGTGAATAAGATAGCATGTGTCAAAAAAAAACCCAACATGTTAAATTAAACTGATTCCATAAGTCAGTGTTATTAGGTGATTGGGTATGGATGATTTGATAAAGTAGAGCACATGATGTAATGCCAAGTAGACAGGAAATATGTGAGTGAGGGACCCATTACTAAGTCCCATAGTCCTGAAAATCCTTTCTCTGTGTTACTGAATCCAATGTTGTTTTTTTAAAGCCTATACTTAATTTACACCACCGTTTTGCTGTGAAAAGTCAAAGTTGTTAAAATAAAATACTTCAACATTCTCTCACAGGTTAAGAGTATTAATTGGAAGTAAAAAGGATCAAGACTGTGAAGAAAAGTCAATTTCCAACATATTTTTCTGTATAGATGCCTACGCGATTGTGTTTTTTTCTGTTCTTTCACCATCTCTGTCTAAATTTTTCTGAAATTCAAATCTTCTCAATCTACTTTCTATATTTTAGTTTTACTGAAATCATTATGGAAAGATACTACCATACAAATATCATTCTTTTAAGGGCACAATATGCTTTTCAGTTTAATTTTAAGTAGATCATGTTAATACCTTCTTCATTAAAAACTTAGTAGATCAACATTGACTTCTTTGGTTTTCTGATTTTCAAAACGTCATTTTTAAAAGAAAACTCTCTTTTTCTACTGAAATAAAGATACCTTTTATAAACAGATGAAAGAGTGAGAAAATTTAGAAATTCATGTCATGCCATCCCATCATGTTTAATTGGATTTTCTAACTAGTGCAACAAGAGAGTCTGTGGTTACATGTGAAGTCTGCGGTCAGCTGAGGCTGCTTCTAATCCCATCGCTGCCGTGTGCTAGCTGTGTGACCTGGAGCGAGGAATTTAACAACTCCGGGCCTTAGATTTCCCATTTGTAAATGGGGGTAATTTAGAGCATCTGCTTCAGCGGGGTTTTCCTGAGGGTCATGTGACACAAGATGCATGAAGCACTCAGCGCCCTGTCTGGAAATCAGAACTCTGAACAATGTTACGCACATTTCACTCCGGAGCAGAAGTTCATATATTTTGATGTTGAATGTACTCAATAAGGAATTCATTTAAGAAAGTGTTTTCATAGCAATCTATCTGTAAAATCTAAGCATTTTTACACTGAGAACAGTTCTAAGAAATTATATATTATATATAAGATATATTTTATATATATACACATATATACATACATACATATATATATACAGAGAGAGAGAGAGAGATGTAAGGATTGTTTATACAAAGCAAGATTTTTACCAGGTAGTTGAAACATTTTGAAATTGGTATACAACGCTATTTGCTGAACTGTACACTCAGAAATTGCGGCATCTGGCTAACCAGGATAATGCCATGACAAGTCTTGTCATGGTACCAGACTCCTGAATCATGGGCCTCAGGCGGTAGTCATCATCTGTCAATCTGGATTCTAAGATGCATACCAGTGTGAATTATATTTAGAGCATTAGACTGAAAACACAGTCTTGGCTTTCTTTATAACTGAAAGCAGAAAGGTACTCTATTCAAATTTAAGGAGTAAATGGTTGAAAATAAATATTTATAATTTTTACACTTAGAAATAATGTTCTCAACTCTAAAAATGCACATTGTACCACGTTCTAAGTATTATACTGGAATATCTCCAAAAAAAAGGAGGCAGGAACAACAAAATTACAGGTATACTATGAAATCTGACAATCTAAAAAGAGTTCTTCTTCATGAATTTTGTTTAGTGTATCACACACATCAGATATTACAGACTTGAAGTTTCTTTTAAACAAACAGTTCTCTAATTTGTAATAATTATTTCCTCACAGTTTCTGATTATTTTTCACTTAGAAATAAATGTTCTATAGTAGATTAATTAGTTTTAGCAACACCTTATCATCTAATTTATTAGTTTTTAAAATATTCTAAATGTGACAGCAAAAACAGTTAAAAATATAGAAGGTAGAAAGTGATTAACAATGTTGGGAAAAGATAAAATCCTCCCAACAACAAATACAAAGCAGAAATTCCCAATTCTTTTCTTGATATCTGTTTCCCACAGTCCGCCACCCAAAACACCAAATACAATTAAACCTCAGTCCAGCTTTGGGTTGAACTCAAGGAAACCTGGACTTCTCTTTTTCTGGAGAAAAGTATAAGTCACCACATCAAGTGTTACAGCTACTGAGTAAGGAGTTAAAGGAAAGAGAATTGAAGATTCAGTGGGAGAGAGAGGAATTATGGCTAGAGGTTCATTTGTATCCAATTTGTGTGACCGACCAGGAGATGGACTCAATAACTAAGGACTCCTCCTTTTACAACATGGATTTCACTGATGTCAGTCAATTTGGATTACAAAAACATTAAAATGTCAAAGTGTATTTTAAGAAAGTTAAGGAAGGTATTATTCTAAGGCTCTACCCAGCATGAAATTAAAGAAAGAAAAAACCCTCTCAGAGTTTTAACTGGTTAAATGTGGATCTACAAAAGCTTTACAATCCAAGTTATGCCCCCAGAACTCTACGCACAGAATGTAATACAAATGGTCTCAGATTGTAGCAGAAGGCAAGTCTCATGACATTTTTCAAACATGTAAAATATTCACTCAAAAGTCAAGCAACATTGATGTGTCTTCAAAAGCATTTTACAGCTAAAAAATAGACTTTAAGGACACATAATGTCTTACAATAAACATGAAAATAGACAGTGTTTCCTTTTCTGTGCTTTTTGCTATATTTACTTGCTTTCTTGGCTGAATATTAACACATGCATAGCAGTTGTGGGGGATCAGCATTTGTCACCCTAAGTGTGTCTCTTTGGCTTGATTATTTTTAAGAACAAAAGAACAAGGAAGAAACTTTGACCTTCCCCTTAACTGCCTAAAAGAATTGAAGAAAGAAGGCGTGTTCCAGGGAGGAGCTACCACCACAGGTAACTGCAGTATAATACCAACTAGATGTGGGAGACAGGGAGGAACCCAGCAAGGCTCGCTTGATCAAAGTCCTCCCCATGTCTTACTGTCTTTGCGAGGCATGGCAAATGTTTGTCCACCAAAGATTTTCTTTTCCACCTCCATATGAATTCCCTTCCTTCCCTTTGTAGTCCCAAACCACTACCCCTAACATCCTACTCTGTCTTTAGGTGAAGATGGTATTTAAGGTGGTGGCTTTGACTATTTTGGAAAGTTACTCAGTTTTCTGGGGTTTCTCCAATGAATACGTGTTATTAATACATTTGTTTGATTTTCTTCTGTTATGCTGTCTCATGTAGATTTCATTCTTAGACTAGTCAGAAGAACCTAGAGGGTAAAGGAATATTCTTCCTCACCTACATAGTCACACAAGATCATTTGGGAAGAAGAGTTAAATAACATCTATGTACCTTTGAATTTGCTTTTGGAGGTCCCGCATTTTGGTGTTAAAAAAAGAAGTTATTTAACACAATCTCGGATAAGCAATGAAATTCTCTTCCATCTGAACTATTATCCAATAGTAATCCCCATTCCCACCTCCCCAATTTAGAACCAGTGATTAATTTTACATAGAAAACAATGACATTTTTCAGCTATTGGTGTAGGGACGTGCAGTCTGCTGCATCATGACCTAATGCCTTTGTAATCTCCTCGGGGCGGTTCTGGCTTTAGTTGCCCATCACTGCCTTAGTTAACCGAGAGACTCTTAGGAGACCATTAGATGCTGACAATAGGGGAATTTCCTTTAGATTCATAAATAGCTCCATTAATGGTAAAATCATATTCTTAAGCGTCAAAAAATAATGTAATCTTTTTACACACCAAAATGATTTTCAATATGGGGATCTGCTTATGAAATATAAAAAATAATGATTTGATTAATAATTAAGCAACAAAAATAGTATTAATTAGAACCTAATTGTTTCTATGGTGACAAAGGATGGATGCACTATGATTTTAGAAGAAACTATGTAAACAACACTACATTTGAATTTTAACTCTTATTTTGTGTGGCAATTGAAATTATATTAAAAATATATTTTGAATCCTAATGAAAAAAAATCTTGGTTTGCTTCTACAATACTTAAGTAAAAGTGTTCTATCAGAACTCATTTTTAAGTAAAATTATACAGACGTTTCTTGTTTGTGCTAGTATCCATTAATGTGTTTACGGTAAGTTTCAATCCTCTTGCACCCTCTGGAGAAGTGCACAAAAGAAATACAGAAGGATGATGAAGATTGATTACCTTGTTCACAGAAACGGCCGGTGAAATGCAGTGGGCAGTCGCACTGGAAGGAGAATGCGCCACTCGAGAGGAAGACAGGATGGCAAGTGCCTCCGTTGTGGCACACCGCCCCCTGGCACATGGATGGCGCTGCAGGAGGGGCGCTGAGGGAAGTCCACGTGGAGGCAACTCCTTCTGTCACACCAGAAGGAGCAACAAAGGCAGATGCTGCAGTCAGCGGAGAATCCTGGGATCTATATTTATAAATGGATAGGAAACTACAGTATTAGTAAAAGTATTAGGACCTTAAATAGAAATAATAGAAACTTTGGTTTAAAATAAGAGAATAAAAACCACAGTCATTCAAGGTTTAACTCAGGGCAAACAATTATGTTTGTTTCATAATGGTGGGATTTATAAATGTTGAAAATGCCTGAGCCACAGAATGTGACCCCAGGTGAACCCCGGGGCTACAGTCAATCTACGTGGTTCTGAGAGGCTAAATTAATTTCCGCAAAGTAGTAAGAAATCTGGATGTACTGGCCTCCGTAAGCCTAAGAGTCAGTTCTCGTAGGTAAAAGCATCAGAGTTTTTGCTAAATATATTTCTACTTTGGCTGTTGTAAACCTTATGATCCTAAAATCAAGAAATTGGGCCGTGTTACCTTTTAGAGGTAAAACTTCTTGAGTTTGAATTAATTCTAGGTTGATTGCTGGAAATATGTATTCCTCAAAGTGACTTGCACTCATTTCTAGCAGTTCTCTAAGGGGTGCCTTAATATGCCTACAAATGCTTCCCTAATTCTTTTTTTTTAATTGGCACCTGAGTTAACAACTGTTGCCAATCTTCTTTTTTTTTTTTTTTTTGCTTTTTTTTCCCCAAATGCGCCCAGTACATAGTTGTATATTTTAGTTGTGGGTCCTTCTAGTTGTGGCATGTGGGATGCCGCCTCAATATGGCCTGATGAGAGATGCTATGTCCACGCCCAGGATTCGAAGTGGTGAAACCCTGGGCTGCCGAAGCAGAGCGTGCGAACTTAACCACTCGGCCACAGGGCCAGCCCCCACCTTAATTTTTTTTTTTTTTTTACAAGTTTTACCACTAGTTTAATGTTTTCTTCCTTAATAAATAATGAGCAAAAAACAATTCCCTTTGAATTAAGTTGAAATTCCTCACTTTTACATTCATAGCCTCTTGACAACTGAATCCCTTTCTTCTTTCCAGCCTATTTTATGATTCCTAATAAGTACCTTTTCTTTTCTCAAACCAAATGAGATTACTATTCCTTAAAGACCCTGAGCCTTCCCAATTTTGGAAGTTTGTTCAAATCATTTTCTACGTATGTTCTTCCTCTCTTACTATCTAAATTTCACCTAAAGTGCCAAAGTCAAGATCTACATTATTTCCTCTACATAGCCTTCTTGGTTGCTCCTGGCCCACCAAGATGAAATTGATGTTTCTCTGATCTGTAAAATTCCATAACATGTCATTGTACCAGTGCTAGAATATTTCCCACCTGCTTACAGTATAGTTATTACTTTACATACAGCCACTCCTACTAAGCTGGCCATTGTTTTTCTACCTCCTTCACACACAGATTTCTCATTTTGGCAGAATTCCTTATTCATGGTAAATAATTTATAAATATTTCTTAAATTCAGTGTATTCCTGAGCATTACATATTGTTTGGGAAGGAGTGCTTTTGGAATTTTCATTTTAATATAATCATTAGAATTATTAATATTATTATCATTGCTATTATTATTTTTTTTGGTGAGGAAGATTTGCTCAGAGCTAACATCTGTGCCAATCTTCCTCTACTTTGCATGTGGGGCACCTCCACAGCATGGCTGATGAATGGTGTAGGTCTGTGCCCAGGATCTGAATCTGCAAACCCAAGCTGCTGAAGTGGAGCATGCTTGGCTTAACTACTATACCATGGAGCTGGCTCAAAGAATTATTTTTTTAATGTAAAAACTCTTGCTGCGACAAAAATAATCAACACTTTAGCTATCTGAGTAAATTTTTGTTTTGTACATTGTCATAAAGACAAAACTTTGGCAAAAGAAGTCAGTTCAAAGATATTCTCTAACTGACATTGGAGACTTAGTTATATCTGTGTCTACCATGTATTTTCATGCCAACTTATTGGTGTAAGAAAGTTAAATAATTTATGAAAACATTTTACCAAAGTAATGTGACTTTAAAGTAAAGGTGTAAGTTAAACCTTTTGTTTACAATCTTTTTACAACTTGAAATTTGTCTTTGGAGTTTATCACCGGCTGTAACCGTATATATATTTTTATGGTTGTTGAAGTCTGACTCTTCTATTTCTTTTGGACTGCAGTCTCCATGAAGGATGGATAGATCTTCCTGCTCTTTTCTTCATTTTCTCCTATCAACAACGCTTGACTCCAAGAAGGCTCTCCAGGAAATATTTTATAAATGAATTTGACTCATTTTTGTAACCATAAATGTACCACTACTAACAAGAAAAATAGTAAATGAAAATAATTTTGTTGTCTTTAGGGTCAATTTCATAACTCCATTATATAGTTCTTTAGTTTTACAGTTGCGTGTTGCATAACAATGTTTTGATCAACGATGGAGCACGTATCCAAGTGGTGCTGTAAGATTAGTATCACAGAGCCTAGGTGTGTGGTAGGCTATGCCATCTAGGTTTGTGTAAGTGCACTCTATGATGTTCGCACAATGACGAAATCCCCTAATGACACATTTCTCAGAACGTGTCCCCATTGCTCAGCGACACACAACTGTATAAATAACAAATTCTAACACTTTTGATGTAATCTTACAATCAACTTTCTCTGACTTCATTTTATTAAATTAGCATAGTTCTCCCCATAATAGAAGTTTGTCCTTTTAAGGTAACTTCCATCAAGTTAAATGGCAATGCTAATGTGAATTACATGGGATTTATTACTCAGTACTTCATAATCTAATTTCATGTTTAGTTTTAGTGTTTCTAAATGATTTCACTATTTGTCTAACTCTTGCCATGGACTTCATGAACTGCAGTCAATCATCTTTTTTATCAGGAATAAATTAGACAATTAAATGTCACTACTTCTTCCTCCTGTGGTAGCTGCTCAGGGAGCCTATGTCTTACCTGAAAAAATCAGTATGTTACACATTTCAGTTGCTAACTGATTACACAAAAATAATTACTATCAAATGATCCATCAATTAAAAATATCAGGTTCATAAATCAAATTTGGAAAACAGCATTAATCAGATATATTCTATGTTATTAGGATCAAATTTTATATCTGATATGTTATTAATAGTCCTTGACTTTCAGCATTTTTCTTAGGTTATAAATAATGTTATGAACTTACCTATTTAAGAATTTAGAATTAAAATAAATTTTATTTGACTTATTTAAAAAGATTTAAAAAGAAACAAAATTTATTCTGATAAAATTTTAACTTATTTTTACATAAAATGTTAAAAATATCCAATGAATGTAGACATTAACTAAACACAACTAGATGACGGTCATAGTATAATTAGCAATGCACAAAAGGAGCATTAGAGTTATAATTACTTTTAATTCTAAAAATCATGAATGTATGAGAGTTTAGAAATAAATCAAGGCTTTTTAAATAAACAATATTGTAAAAATTGAATTTCACTGATTTTCTTATCTAAATGCTTGATTTACTATCAGTCCAAAGTAATAAGCATGAAGAATCTGCTTGATTGCCTCTTGGATAACTGTGGACAAGGATGCATCCATGTTCACACTGCTTCAGCCCGGAGCAGTCTTAGTCCGGTGACATCCATATCAGACTTCTCACCTCCCAAACTGTAACAGAGTAACTTTGTATTGTTTTAAGCCACTCAGTTTGTCATAATTTGTTACAACAAAAACAATATATCTGTAACTCTTTTCATAGGGTTATTTTCTATTTGTGTTTGCTAGTGTGAACTACCTGTTAAGGTCCTTGGACATTTTATTAATTGTGTAGAATATTTTTCCAGATTTGTAAAAGCTCTTTGTATACTGAAGAAACTGGTCCTTTGTCATATACGTTGCAAATATTTATTTTTCTCAATTTTACGTCTGAATTTGTTTCACCATATTACGTCATAAGGAAAGTTGTATTTAAAGTAAAAATGATCAGTGTTTTCTTTCATGAATAGTTACATACTTGAAAGATGTTTCCCATTTGTAGATTATTAAAATTTTACATGTTCAAAAGACTGCACTATAGAAGGCCCCGAAATTGTACTATTTCTATGGAGTTTCTTAGTGGTCAGGCTTTCAATTCCCATGCAGGGTAACTGACAATACCTAGTGATGTTTTAGTGGTGGTGGCTATCAGGAGTAAACCCAAGGAAGAATTTAATTTCCGCTCTGTCAAAATCATGAGAACATCATAATATCAAATAGAACCTTAAACATATTTAAAAATGATTTCAAAGGTTTATTTAAATCATCATCATTCTCTACTAACACTAAAATTTGGTGTTTCAGCTTCATCTAACAACTTTGAAAATAATTAATCATAGTGAATTTTATCTGAGAGCAAAGAAACACAGAAAAATGTCTGCTATTTAAAATGTATTTAATTGGCATGCTTATATTAAAAGAGGAAATGTGTAAAATTACTGTTAAGTGTAAAATTCTGATTTGCCATCCAAGATAAGAATTAGATATCAAAATAATAAAATATACATGGAAAAACCAATCTGAACAAACATAAGCCCAAGTGTTCCTCCTCTTTTTTTATTAATATAATATTATGCAAGGGGCTGGCCCCGTGGCCAAGTGGTTAAGTTTGCGCGCTCCGCTGCAGGCGGCCCAGTGTTTTGTTGGTTCGAATCCTGGGCGCGGACATGGCACTGCTCATCAAACCATGCTAAGGCAGCATCCCACATGCCACAACTAGAAGGACCCACAACAAAGAATATACAACTATGTACCAGGGGACTTTGGGGAGAAAAAGGAAAAAATAAAATCTTAAAAAAAAAAATATTATGCAATAGAATAAGAATAATATCTTAATTTACGCAATAAGATTTAACATTTTAAAACGTAAGTAAATTAATTCTCTATTAATATAATAGTGTGATTCTAATAGATCTTGCTTTCACATTGTCTAATTTTTCTCACTGAAGGAATGCAGCTCTCATTCTCACAATCTTGTAACTTTAGCTTCCATATTCATAGAGTTCCTTAGATCACAAGCATTCTCACATAATTGATTTTCACAGCATCGCTGTGTGTTAGGCAAAATTTGTAGCCCAGGGCATTCCAAACCACTGTTTTTCAGTATATGTGGTGGGTATTCATGAAAAGCTGTACTCCCCTTGGTAGATTCTGATTCTCCTTTCCCACGCCAGCCCTAGCGAGGGTTGTTGGTGATCACAGAGAACATGCAAGCTCTCCAGATCTTGATTCCAGAGCTCAGCGCTGGACAAGAGTTCGATTACAGCGTTCTGCCTATGTGCCAAGTCAGGAACTATCAGAACCCTGGATTTCTCTTTTTCTCCCTTCCACATCTCAAATTCTACCCTCCCCCTCTTTAAAAAAAGATTAGTAAAATAGCTCTTCCTCGTCTTGTCAGTTCTATGCGCATATTTCCTTTTCAGTATCTGACTTTAGTTCCTATTTTTCTCTAATCCATCTTTCTCACGGCTCTTCTTATTACTCCCGCGTCAAAAATTATTCCAAGTGAAATCTACATTCTTCTATGAGTTGGTTCCATCTTACTTTTCAGTTTTATCTGCCTCCAGTGCCTTAATATATGTCCAATGTATGTTCCAACTAATCTTAGTGTAAGTTTTTCAATAGTCCATGCTGCATGCTTTTCATACGCTGGGGCTCCCCTGACATGCACTTTTACTGTATAATACCCCTTTCTCCCTTTAAGACACAAAGGAACTTCCTTTAAGTTTCAAACTTATTGTCTCCAAATTTCTTTTGAACTTCCCTTATACATGTGTCTAATATCTTATGAACATCCCTGAGTATATGTGAAGAATAAATATCTAGAGGTAAACTTCTTGGGTCAAATAAATATGCCAAATATGTATTTTAATATATATGCCATAAATGTCTACACAAAATTAAGCTCTCTAGATTGTTTTTAGTTACTCAATTTCCAAAATCCTAACCAAAATTAAATATCACCTTCATTTAATTGGTTATATATCTGATGAATGAGAATTGATAACCTCCCTGTTGTTTCAATTTCTATTACAATTTTTAAATATATCATTTGTCATTCACAGTTTATCTATTTTAAATCACTAAAATATATACTGTCTTCACTTTTTCGATCAGGTTATTTGTTTTTACTTACCACTACACAGGGGATAATTATATATGATGGATATCGTTCTATTTTATACCTTTTCAAATAAGATTTATTGGTCTTTCTGAGCACTTTGTAATGTTTTCACTTTTCTGTTCTTCCTGTTATAAAGTAATTTTAATCCAATTATCTTTCTTTTGTAGGAGACTTGTCTTTCTTCTCTGGAAACTTTTAAGAAGTTTCCTTTGTCTTTGTTGACCAGCAGTTTTTCACCGTGATATGTTAAGGCATCAAATTATTTTGCTTCATGTAGCTTAACTTTTTTCCAGGGAGCACTTCTATCTGAAGAATTTATCTTTTTAATATATTCTGGAAAAATTATAGTTCTCCCATAATCACTCTTTTGTTAAAAAATTTATTACATAAAATAAGATTTTCTTGGGACCAGCCCTGTGGTCGAGTGGTTAAGTTCGCGAGCTCTGCTTTGGCAGCCCAAGGTTTTGCCAGTTTGGATCCCGGGCACGGACACGGCATTGCTCATCAGGCCATGCTGAGGCAGCGTCCCACATAGCACAACCAGAAGGACCTGCAACTAGAATATACAACTATGTACCGGGGGGCTTTCGGGAGAAAAACAAGAAGAAGAAGAAGAAGAAAGAGAAGACTGGCAACAGTTATTAGCCCGGGTGCCAATCTATAAAAAGAAAAAGAAAAAGAAAAAGAAAAAAAAGATTTTCTCATCCTATCCTCTGTATCGTCAGCTCTTTTTGCAACATCTCTCTCTCTTTATTCACAGTAATTTCTTCAGATGTATTATCCCATTTACTAATTCTCTTTACAACTCTAACTGCTGTTTAACCTGTCAATTTTTAAATTTTAATTATTACATTTTTATTTTTTTGAAGTTTTCTTTACTTATGTTTAAAACCATCTACTCAGTTTTCATGGTATCTTTTTCCTTACACAGACTTTAATTTCCCTCTTTTATTTCTTTAAAAAAAATCAAGCATAAAAGATTTTACTCTGTACCTGCAATAACAAATCTGGTCTTTGCAGACCCTGGTCACCTCCTCTTCTTTCTGCTGACTCCTCTCCCACGGTGCTTTCAATTCCCTCTCAAGTGTCTTGTCATTTTTCACTGTAGGCTCATATTCTTTAGAACTCTATCTGTGAGAGTACTTTGAGGCGTGAGTGTAAGGCCTCCCCCTAAAAATGACATGTGTTTGTTTTGTCCATCTCATGAGGGCAATTTCAACCTGGGAATACTATAAAATAATATTTTCTTTAAGAATTTTGAATATCATAGAAAGTGACACATTTGTATTATAATTGCTAGAACCAAGTCATTGCTCAATAAATATTTTGTATAAGTGAATGATATACCAGTTTGTGCCACAAACCTCCATGCTGGGTTAGTTTGCTGTTATAATATTATATGTAATTGGAAAAGATTTTTTCCTTCCCACCTAAAAGTGAAGTATAGTCAGGAAAATTTCGCTGAGGTTTGTTTTTTACGGCTTTTTTTCTTTTTCTTCACGTTTTCTTCCTTCTTTCCTTCCTTCACTCCTTCCTTCTTTTCTTTCTTCCTTTCTTTTTTTGGCTATAAGAATTTTTCTCATTATTTTGGCATTTTAGTAATTTATCTAAAACTTTTTTCTACTTAAGCCTATGTTTTATGTCTGTCTCATAGCTACCCAAAATGGAAGTCACCATGTTTTTTTCTTTAATCTTTCTGGAATTTCTCAAAATGCATGTCTGTTAAAGAAAGCTTTTATTGCTTTCAAACACTAATATACATGAATGTAGCATGTGTATGTCTATGCCTGTGTGCATCTTTATGTTTCTGTATTTTCCACAGATTCTAGATGGCAGTAGCCTTAGATATGTGTGTACTGTGTGCAGTTTGTAATCTTTAGAAAATGCTTAATATTGTTTTATATGTACCATAAACACTTAATTGTTTTTCCATGATTATCTCCCCTTTTAGGACTTAAAACTTTAAAGGAACTTCATTTATTTATTTACTTACTTAAGCAATCAATACTTCACATAGTTCTGATAAATAGTAACTGCTAAACATCTATTTTTTGACTTTACAAATTTTCTAACCCAAAGACATATTCTGAGAAATGACATAAAAAGAAGCAAATCATTTTAAAACATAAAATGTAATGGGTTATTATGGAAACCAAACTCTGTGCCATGAATCCTTAAAGAAAGCTACAAATTCATATTCTAATGCTGTTATTATTTATAGTAAGAGGGGAAATCAAATTTAAAATGACAAATTTATAAAAACAGTATTTTTGACTAGGAGCATATTTTTACCTAATGACTACATTTAGATTTAGAAATCATTGACGTTTAAATACCTTTCCATTATGGAAAGTAAGAAATATATAAATATGCAGCATTTCCAGTAAGTGTTTTATGTCCCAAGGGAACATTTATTATATTAATTAAATTTAATTTATTTCTCCCATTATGAAGAGATACTATTCTGGAATACTTCCAATTTAACATAAAACTTACAGGAAAGAAGAATATTCCAAAATATCAGCAAGGATTAAAAATGTGTGATTACTTATTACTTGGAAAGTGCATCCAAATTAGAGAAAGACGGGTCAATGATCAAGGTGTCATGATTAAAGTCACATACTTGACCTCAGCCATAAGAACATGTGAGCTGGCAAAAACAAATGCCAATTTGTCTTCTAGTCTTACAAGAAGAGACGCACTTTCCCAGGTTCCTAGGAACCCCAGAGTATTTATTTCACAGAAAGGACTCCTGTAAGGAATCTAGGTCTAGACATTACCAATCAGGATTTGAAACATGAAGATGAGCCAAGAGAGAAGGCATGTTAATCAATCTAGAATTCATCGCACATCATTCATTGTTATTTACTTAACCTAAAAGGACGTATGGAGTTCTCTCTATGCACCAGAAACTTACTAATCAAGACTACGTGATGATCAGTAGAAGCTAGGCCTTCCTTTTTTCGACCTTTCGTCTTGTGGGCAAGACTCATGGGCAATTGCAAAACTTCCTAATTCATTGAGTGCTAACTATAAACCTAACACTGCTCTAAATGTTTCAAATGTGCTAACATAATTTAATTTTCACAAGAATACAAAAACATGATTATTTTTGTTTTCCTAAATTTACAGACAAGAAAACAGAGGTACACAATTAACTTGCTCAAAATCACAAGGCAAATAGATGGTGGAAATGGATTTGAAGCACATAGTTTGAACCTTGAACTAAAAGTTTTCAAAATTTTGACGCTCCTGGCAGGGGACGAGAAGGGACATACCAATGCAGGGTTGTGGGTAGATGCTATGGGAAGTTAGGAGTGCAAAAACCATCAGGAAAGGATTCCCCAAGAGGTCTGAACCTGAGTCTTAAAAGACTTCAAGGAGCTGGCTAGAGAAGGGTGGGCAAAGAAGACTATGGTGTTGGGAAGAGCACATGGAACCCTGTCAGAGCACGCTGCATCTTTAAAGACCCAAAGGAAAGAGACAACAGGTGAGGGGAATTTGCAAGTGGTTTGGCATTGGAGGAAACTACAGTGTGTGTGTGTGTGTGTGTGTTTGTGTGTGTCTGTATGTGTGCAAATATAGGTAGTCTTGGGAGACAGGGAGTGGCTGGATTATGGGGAGACTTTTGGCCATGTTTTAAGGCAACCTGAAGTCATCGAAGGCTTTTAAGGAGGAAATTAATAACCCATTAACTACCATTCTGGGTTTAGTATGGAGAACGGTTTGTAAAGGAGAAGTAGCTGGAAGTAGCTGAAGTATTATAGGAATAAAAATAATCAGATAGGGACTTGAACTAAGAGAATGTTATTGGGGATATAGAGAAGTGGAGAGATTTGAGAGAAATTTGGTGTTGAGAGTTTAGGTAAACTATACCATAATACTGCTGCGTTGGCATCCCTTTTGTGTGGCCAAGCAGCCTGCAGTTTCCTTGAACTTGCTCTAGCCCCTCCCTTGAGTGCATGCCCTAGACAACACCTGGCAGAGTCACAAGTAAAGTGAAGCTCCTGATGTGACTCCCTGACGGCGGTCTCCCCGTCTCCCAGCAACTTCCCCATGTGCGCCCTTAGATAATACCCTTGCACCTTACCAAAACCCTGTTCTTTTTGGTTTGAATTGACAAATCTGGCCTTAGCCCAGGAACCCCAAAGCTTCCCCATAGACCCTAATAAAGGCATGTGCCCCAAGTCTTACCTCTCTCTCTGCCTGCACGCTGCCTTGACTTCCCTGCGTGGCCCCTCAAGTTATGCTGGGTACTTCCTCCAGAAGCTGTGGTTTATAAACTTCTCTATTTCAGTTCCGTTGTGAGCTTTTGTTGAACCACAGCTCACCATCCAACACCCCAGGATCTCCTTGAGAAATGCTAATTTAACAAAGTCACAACATTGTGTTTCCAAAAGGACTTTGTGGTCAATTTCATATATCAGGTGTGTATAGGTCAGAGGCAGTCAGGAAACAGATGCATATTCAGAGAGGGCAAGTGAAGTGAATTTAACGGCAAGACTATTTTCAAGTTGAAGAAGTTTAAGAGAATCAACAAGAGACAGAGACAGGAATAGAATCTGTTACTATCATTGGACCCGAATGCCAAGCAAATGAAATCCTTTCTGCACTGTGGACAATAGAGGTATGGATAGGAGAAGGACCACCTGATAGGAGTCATGGTTTTGGAGAGAAGAATGCAGCCACTACAAATTCATATGCAGCTGAGAGAGAATGGAGAATAAATAACTTGACCTCTTCCTTTTTCTACTCCTTCAATGTCCTATCCCATTGGGCAGACACAACTGGAAGCCAGAGGCCAGGGGCAGCTGGTACTTGCAGCCCAGAGGATTCAGCCTCCCAGGGTATCAAGCAGGGTGGAAAAAGACGGAGAGCAGATCTGGAAGTGAAGCAGAGAATGTCTAGGTTGGGGATAAAGGAAAAAGCGCAGGTAGATCTCAGTTTTTGGGTTTGGGTAACTGAGTGAACAATACCATTTAGTGATATGGAAGATATAAATTTCATACTGGGCAAAAATTGCCTCAATCTTGGTTTAACTGGATGGTATCTTACAGAAAACCTATGACCTTTTCCTGGAACTGATTTAATTTTTTGACTTTAAAAAAATATTTCTTTGGCAATTTGGGAGACAAGAAACTTGAGTACATGAACTTATATCACCACTTTGCATGAAAAGACAGTAAAATATGTCTTTTACAAATAACAGTGATCCATTTCATTATATTCTTGCTCAGTTGGGTCGTGAAATCCCAACCCTCGATATCATCACTCATCCAGGGGCAGCCAGCAGAATTGTAGGCAATGTGGCCAAGGGGATATAATCATTTCTCTAAAGAGAAAACCATCTAGTTATTACAAATGCCTAGTGCATCAGGGGAATGATTTAAGAGATTTATTTTAACATATTAGGCCTAAGAAAATAGAGCCACAAATAGCTAAAGCAATGATGGAAAAAAAATGTTCATTTCAAAATTCAAAAGGTTAAAGAAAAGTATGACACAATAGTTTTACTTTCAAAACATGATAGCTTACCTTAAAAGGCAGTCATTGGTTTCTGACTACTATGAAGAACCTGATAAATTAGCTTTGGAATCTCAGAAAAGTATGCACACAAAAAGCAAAAGTCGAATCCAAATGTGAAATCATTACTTAAAATCCCATCGTGTTACAGAGAACAGCTCAGGCACTTAGTGCCTTAAATCAATTTCCATTTAGGTTCTGAGGAAAGATCCAAATAGAACTATATGTTTCATTAATTTTAGAAACGTTTGGCATACTATTTTTCCTTTAAACAATACTTAGAATAGAACAGAATATTTAGTTATTTGTGTAGATTAATCTTTTTCAAAAATATTTTGGATGACCTAAGAAAAAGATGAAAAGGTAATGAAGCAAAGGATAGTCACGGATGCTAAAGCAGCATCGTCTGTCTCATCTTGTTCTTAAACACTCACTAGTATGTTACGGAAGGAATGGATTTAGCCTTGTCTGACATGAACTTCTATTAATGGGTGTCTGTGAGAAGCTGGCCAATTGGTTTTAACCAGCAATATCCTCAAGATGGTAGACAGTCTAGGCCCCATCACTTCCTATGCATTCAAAGGTGATGCCTTAAAATAGTCTTTATAACCTTCCAGCTTATCTCAAGGAAGGTAGATGTGCTTAATAATCTTTTCAGTGGCTCAGCTTCATAATCTCTATGAATTTTAACATCATATTTCAGAGAACTACCGGGACTATTCAAGGTAAGAATAAATGGGCCCCAGAGAATTACTGAATAGCAGTAGTCAATAACCAATAATAAACTAGGGTTGTAGCTGACGTCTATACAGGCGATCTTATTTTACTGAGTGTATTACAGGATCTTTCAGAATGCCACAGGGGAGTCACTTTAAAGGAGCACAATGTGGCACCAACATTGAGGCACAATGTAAGAGAAATTGCAAAGAACTAATTTGTTATAGTTGTTACTTCTATTCTAGACAAGAAAGCAAGCAGATAGGAAGTCTCCCCAAGTAAAACTCTATTTATGATTCATGTCCTCTCTTTGTTTTACTATAAAACAACAATTATGACTATGTTTGGCAAAAATAGTAGAGTGTGTTAATCTATTTCATTTATCTCATAAATATTCTTTAGGGGCCTACTATGTGCCAGGTAGTGAGTGTGCACAGATTATCTGGTCAGAGACCATCAAGAAGCTTTCGTGGGGTGAGGCAAAGTGATGGACAAATTAAGGTAGGATAAGTTTCAGAATGGAAAAAGGTGCTATGACTACACGTGGAAGGAAGACAATAACTGACCTCAGAGAGGTCAATTGATCTAAAGCCTGAAGAATAGAGAAGAGGTTCCCAGGTCGCAAAGATTATCCTAGGCTGAAGGAAGAGCATGTGAAAAACGGTGAAATATTCCCGTTATTGGTATAGGAGGAAAATTTGATACATTATACAGAATGGATTTGGAAGTCAATATAAATTGTGATGGGATCATAGTTTGAATATTCTTAAATGCTAGGTTTTGAACCTGCCTCGTAGTTTTGAAAAGTCCCAGTTGCTCTTCAGAGCTTCAGATCAGCACCATGCATGCAGCTCTGCGACTCCCTTTGGAGGTCCGACAGGCACTGGCCTCTCACCGTCTCCATCCCCTAAACCTCAGCCTCTTGCTTGCATGGCTCTCCCATGTGGTTCCAACTCAAATCAGAAATCTGAGCAGAAGCCTTTTTCCTCAGCCACACATCCACACCATCACCAGCATCTATTCAATTCATCGGTATATATCTCTAGACTCAGTCTGCTTTTGACTATCACCACTTCTTACCTAGGTGATCACAAAAGCAATCCAGCTGGCTTCCTTGACTCCAGTTTTGATCCTGCTAATTTATTTGCCACAACGCAGTGAGGGGATCATGTTCAAATGTGAAGCTGATCATTTTACTCCCCTTCTTAGAACATTCAGAGACTCCTGGTTCTGCCTTCTGAGGAATCTCATCTCTAATCTCTCAGCTTTCAAACAATCTGTCCTCTTTTGCTTGTCTCTACTTGCCTTGATTGGTGCCTATTGGTACTTTCAATTCCTCACTTCGAAGACAGTTCTTCTAGGAAGCTTTGCCTGACACTCAAGTCCAGTTTAGACACACATCTTATACGTTTAGCCCCTGTACTTCTATTAGAATTCTTACCACCCTGCACTGCAATAGCTTCTTTATTTGTGTATTTCCCCTAGAATCTAAGCTGTAATTTAAGGAGTTTTATGTATCTCTTCCCTCTTCAAGTTTTCCCTGTGCCTGCTCAGATCCTTGCCTGGCGAGGGCATTCAGTGTTTGTGAAATCGTTGAATATACATGTAGGATCTTGATCAGAAAGGCCATCACATATCATGTTGAGATGCTTGGACTTTATTCTTTACGTCAATGCCTTTAACTATATGCCAGGAAGTCCTGGAACCCATAAGGTAAACATGGGGTAGTTTCCAGGAGTCCTCAAAGTTAATGAATGTATCATTTAAATATTTTAATTAATAATTAATATTTGCATGGCTAGAGATAAAACATAACATTTTAATGAAATGCTCTTTGCATTCTGCTCCTAGAGTAAGGCCGATCTCTGTGAGGATTTGTTGATTTTTCTTAGTCTTCAATTGCACACAGTGGAAACTCCCCAGAAACACTGTCATAGGTGTCAGGAGGTTTTATGCAAAGTGGAATGATATGCCCACTTAAATGTGAGTGGTTGAAAGTCACACTTTTTGTTGTAAGTAATAAACAGGCATTATTTTTATACATCAGCTATCTTGTGAGAACGGCTAACAAAGGCTGGCAGTATTTACCTCACCATCCTCAGGGTCTCAGGTCACTGCTGATGCCACAACATCACCACAAATACTTTCCCAGTCTTAAGTATTTCCTTAGGATTTGTGACCACCATGGCTGGCGTCAGTGTCTTTCAGCTTTCACATCACTAAAGAGGCAACAGGTCTGCACTCAATGATCCCTCACGTGACACCATCTACCTCAGAGGGACTGCTGCACCCGAGCCCAGAACCAGTCGGGCTCTCGCTTCCTCCAAGTCTGATGGAGTGGCCACCAAGGCAACTTGTAAGTGCAGAGGAGTTAATCCCAAGGGGACAGACTTTACCCAGAAGGAGTCAGGGGCAGAAAGGGGGCTGGTAGATAAATTCATCTCCTTTCTCCCCTCAGAGGCTGCTCTGATGTCGTGGCGTGTATAAGCCTCTCTTCAGATGTCCCGCATGGCTGAGCAACGAGCTGTGACTGTTGTGAAGCTGTGGTCCCCTCGGTAGTAGACCCCTTCCTTTTTTCCCTCACTCTTCTCTGCTCCACTCCTCCTCTCCCCTCATTCTGGGGACTGAACTCCACATCAACTTTTAGTTCAGATTCTGTTTCTTAGAGAATCTGGTACAAGAAAGCCAGATTTTAGAAAGTGATGACAGACCATGGTTCCGCTCCCGGGAAGCCCGACTGAACAATTCTTTGAACTTCTCCACATAACTCCCTTTTGCATCACCGTGGTCATGTTTCCAAACTACTATCCCATTATTTAAAAAGATGTATGACATCTCACAGGATACGTTACTTTGGAAAACAATGTAAGAGTGTGCGTTTGGTGTCTGTGTGAGTAGTTAAAAGGCAGCGATATAACGAAAAGGCACTTACTGTGTTCAGTCTTTCCCACTACAACAGATCTTTCAGTTTGCTCTTCCAGAATCCCTCTCCAGATTCTTCCACCAAGGTCTCTGTCCAGGAAACTGACCTATCTGACTACATCCTCGGGACTCCTATGCAATCTGGCTTTGGTTTATTTGGCCCAATGGGGAGCCCTAGCAGGAGCTGGGAGGGAAGCAGGAGACTGAGATTAGGGTAAGATTTACTCCTGTGCATCCCCCTCTCTGAGTTCACAGCAGGGTGGCTGCCTCCCTTGATGGAAGCTGCTGCTCCTCCATATCCTCCGCTTCCCCTGTCCCTTTGAGTGGTACTATCTTTTCAGCTGCTTGCCTGGGGTTTCTGTGCCATCAGAAACATAGTGGTTTCTACCACACCACATCCAACCCTGTATAATTGCCACCTCGTAGATAAATCCTGCTTGAATCATTATAATCTGTTGTGCATCCATTTGTTTGGACCGTGACTGACACACCTGTCAATACACCTGCCTTTGAGAAAATGACCTTGCAGAACTGACCGATGGTATGAACATGAATGAAATTATGTATAAGAAGTAAAAGGAATCAGGGCTAAGGGCAAAGTTTTGGAGACCATCAGGTGTAAGGGAAATTTGGGTGTAAATGATGACTTGATGAAGACAGAAAAGAAATAGTGTAAAGGCAAGAGTGAAACTTGAGGAGGATTACATGGAAAATCAAGTATAAAGTACGGAGAGATGGAAGGAATTGAGGTTTGAAACATGTTCACTTATTTTTAGCATTTAAGCCATCACTGTTGACCATGATGACAGCAATTTCAGCTGGCGCGGGAGGAGCAAAGACCAGCCAATCGTGAACTGTGTTGTGAGCAGGAGGTGTGGGAGTCCAAAGAAGTGAGATCTACCCTTGAAGAAACTCTAAAACCTAGAGAAGAAACAAGAGCTCCTGAAATGATTAGACGCTCACCTCCTCACCAGAAACTTCCTCAACTGAGATGATGCTTATCCAGTCTGTCCATTATCATATCTCTCTTTCTTCCCTCTGTCTAGTTTTCTCTTTATATTTTATTTTTTGTTAATATTTCAACGAAATAGATAAGTAAAATTCATTGTGCATGAATTACTTGTAGCAAAATATTTATTCATGCAAATTAATGTTGTACAATATTCTTTTTGATTGTGCTTTTTAAGAATTATTCTGGACATTTTGATTTTTTCTAATTGGATTAAATAAACATTCACCATTTATATATCAAAGAGAAGTACTGCTGTTTCGCCTCCATTGTTTCACCTCAAGGAATGTTGCCTAATCTATTATGAGTTAATTCTATCATACCACTTTAATAGCTAAGTGTATGTGTGTGTACATGTGCTTGTGCATATGTTTGCGTCTGTATATATGTGTGTGTGTGTACATAAAATTTCATAATGTATAGAATATAGCAAAGGTCACTTTGGTAGTATGTCTGTCCATTATATAAATTTATCATAACAATTTTATACTTTCTGACTTCATTTCTTCCTCTAACAAGTATCTACACTACTACCACACTATGATCTGAATCTTTGTGTCCCCCAAAGTCATATGTTGAAATGCTAACCCTCCAGGTGATGGTATTCGGAGGAGGGGCCATTGAGAGTTGGTTGTGTCATGAGAGTGGAGCCCTCATGAGGAGAGTAGTGCCCTTATCAAAGAGGCCCAGCAGAGATTCCTAGCCCCTTCCATCATGTGAGGACACAGTGAAAAGACAGTTGTCTGTGACCAGGAAGCCATCACCACCAAATGCTGAAGCTGCTGGTGCCATGATCCTGAACTTCCCCACCTCTGGAATGTGAGAAATGTTTGCTGTTTATAAGCTACCCAGTCTGTGGTGATTTTTTACAGCAGCCTAAGTGGACTAAGATGGATTTTTTCCAGAAGAGATTAGCATTTGAGTCAGTAGACCAAATAAAGAAGATCCACCCTCACCAATATAGCCAACATCATTCAATCTGCTGCGGGCCGTAATAGAACAAAAAGGGAGAGGAAGGGTGAATTCTCTCTTTTTCTTCTTGAAGTGGGACATCCATCTTCTCCCCGCCTTGGGCATTGGAGCTCCAGGTTCTCAGGCCTTCAGACTCCTGGACTCACACCAGTGGACCCCCCGTTCTCAGGCCTTGGAACTCAGACCGAATTACACCATCAGCTTTCCAGGTTCTCCAGCTTGCAGACAAGAGATCGTGCATATCTCAGCATCCATCATGGCTTAAACCAATTTCCATTAATAAATCTCCTCTTGTATATCTACACATATCCCATTGGTTCTGCTTCTCTGGAGAACCCTGACTAATACATACCATGTAGTAATAAAAGCTCACTGGTCTCCCAGATAAATAGTAGCAATTCATGTTTTATATATTCCTTTGTGTGACTGTAAGAGTTACTAATTCAATAGTTGATATTCTTTTAATTTTTGTCGTATCAAAATCTGAGAATCACTTTCTATAAATGGCATACGCCTAAATACTTCCCTAAGCATCGTGAATATGATCTTTATACTCTTAATCTTGATAAAGACTTAGGTGCATTTAAAATTTGAAATTATATTTATTTGAGTATTAAATTCCCTCAGTTTTTGCAAAGACTCAGTTTTACAATTTCCTGCTGCATACTTCATCTGTCCTTCATATGTGTGCGATATATGTGATTTAAATCTTTCGTGGCAGTCAAACACAATTGGAAAGTGAAAATCTACTCATGCTTAAATGTGTTTGCTTTTAGGACCTTTCTCGTAGGGCTAAGCATGTCCAATCCCTGGGCCCTTTGGCTCAGCCCAGCAGGAGCTCACAGTGAAGGGCTATGTGGAAACCACTTATGCTGAGGAGCTAGTGCTTGATATTTTATTTAAGAGGCCCCTGTGGATTTGGCTTCAATTTCCTTCCAGCCCCACCAGTTTTCTTTTTATTGCTAAGCAGCAAAGGAAAAAAGACAAAGAAGCAGAAGAAAAGGGAACCTCCATATAACCGGCCTGAGTAGTTTGAGTTCACCTGTCCTGTGGCCAAGTGATTAAGGAGCCTGTACGATGCCCATTCACAGAGGAGCACATGTGGCCACCAGTAGAAACAGTAGTAATTAGATTTGCCATTATGAACTGCCAAGCACAAAGGAATGAAAGGCAGCTAGGGAACGTAACCTACCATTTACGGGCTTAACAATAAATGCTGCCTTTGATGCATGTGCCCAATAGAGCCAGAGATCAAGATTGTGAGGGCCACGCAAATCATTGCTTCAGGGATGGGGTAAGAAATGAATCTCTCTCAGCAGAAAATTCCCAACTCCCTCTCTCCTTCATTGGCCCTCCAGACTTCAGTGCCATATGCTGTCCCTTGCAGGTCGTTTCCTTTCTAATACTTGTCAACACTCAAAATCTGCTATCTTTCAATGAAATACACTTTTTTTCTTTCATTCTCTCTGTTCTAATTCATTCAAAGTGAAAAACTTTGAGATATCTTTGGCTTGTCTTTCTTTCTCCTCATTTCTTTCCATACTCTTTATTCTCTGCCATTTAGGCCTATATCCCTCTGAATTTGGACTGTTGAAATTACTTCCTAACTGTTCTCACAATCTTTAGTTTTCTTTCCAACCGATACAACAAAACTTAGTAAATTCAATTTTTAAAACAGGCCAAGATCTTCCTCTGCTTCAAGCTCTCAGTGAATATCCTTAATTTCCTAGGGAATCAAGTGTTATAAAGTTCAAACAGTTAGGAGTTACCTTTAAAAGCACAAAATCCAAAACAGGACTCTGAGCCCACAGATCGCCTTGGCTTTACATCCTGACTTGAATTTTCTCATCTCTCATATATAGATAATACAACACATATTGTAAGTTATTCAATTTAATGATGTAAAACACAAAAATATCCAGAAAGGTAATGGACATCAAAACATTTTCTGCATTCTTTGCTCTGCTCTAATAAAACAGGTCCATTTATCATGTTGCGAACACATCCACACTCCGTCTCCGTGCTTTTGCTCAGGAGGTCCTGTTTTCCCAAGAGTTTCCTCCCTATAACACTCCACATGTCCATCCCTGTGGTTGGAGATGCACCTATTCTCTGAGGCTTTCAAAATCTCTACCTACAGAATTTCTCTCTTTATTAAGGAATTAATAATTGCTTTCTAACAGGGTTGTTTCTCTTTTTTTATATATAGAAAGTGACTCCCTTTTTGCCCATTTTTATCTATTTATCCTTACTCTGTAGTCAAGGATGAGCTTGATGTCAGTTTCCAAGCTGACTGGAATCCTCTCCTCTGTGTCCCTCTAGTGCATGTCCTGATAGTGGAATTATCCCTTTGTATCTGTTTCTCTCGCTAAACCATAAATACGAAGGCGAGTCCCGTAACTTACGTACCTCTGCATCTCCAGCGTCAAGCAAACTACGTGCACCAGTAAGTACACAATACTTGTGAGTTCATTGGATAGGATTATGTAGACTATGTCCTTTCTCCAATTCTAAATTGAGAGGTGACATGTCATTTACTATCTAGTATAATTCCTATCCAGGAATATTCACACCCCAGGGCTGCAATGAATGACAATGATGATGATGACAGCAACGACAGCAGCAGTGATCACCATTCCAATTTTACACTGTGACAGTAGAGGAAAACCTCCATTCAGGTTCCTGAGACCTTTTTAATTGCTGGTAACTGGAAGGATTCGGATTCTGTCATGTTGATGGAATCAGGGAAAATTTTGGAACTCAGTGTGAATTTTCAAACTGTCGTCTTACCTTCTTGAAACTGGTACTGAATCTTGACACAACCCCCTCTCAAGAAGCCCATTGGTATTAGACTGCAGAATGACGGGGAGCTTAAGAAGCTACATGTATTCATTCCTTCCTCCAGTCAATCTGCTTTCCCTGTGCAGCAGGAATTAGATGCAAATGCTCTATTTGAGTGAGTAAGCAAGAATTTAATAGCATGATGGGGCAGTATGAAATAGACTGTCCACTTCAAATTTCGAATTTTCAGGTGTTACAAGTCGATTTGTTGTAAAAGGGACTCTGATCCACACCAGATCCAAATCTCCGGCAGGGGCAAGAATCAGAGCTCTAAAACAGCTGGAGAGCGAACCCCCAGGCCTGCCTAATGAGAATGATGCGAAAACCAATTGGTTGCTAATTGGAGAGGAAATGTGTCACAGAAATTTCCTCTTTGCTTAATGCAAATGCAGAAAGGGCCTTCTGCTTTCTCTGTTGTTAAATAAAAACAAACACGAGGGAAAATGTAACTCTTGAATACAGGGTTACATAATTTAGACAAAACAGATCCTAACGGTAGCATATGCCAGATGGGATAATACGAGCGTTGTCCTTTTTCCAAGTCAGCACAATTGTCGCACAAAGGAAAAATAGTCTAATAGCATTTACCTCAAGATATTAAATCGCTTGCATTAAGGTGTGTAGAGATCAACTTACGAAGCAGTGAGGAAATGTCTCACTAATTCTAGGCTGCTCACATTCTGGAATATTTTTTAATACAAAGCTCATTATAGTTACCGTTTGTGAGTGCAAGCTTCTAGACATTTGCCTGCACGATCCCCCTCACATCACACCCCCATAGGCACCGAACTCAACACCCAACACACCGCCTCAGCGATATACAACATCAGTACTTCTGTCAGTCAAATATCTGGCTAGAATTCTCTTAGATCAATACTCTGAGGCATTTGGACCTAGACTTTGTGCTTATGATAATAGCATTTTATGTAATAAATAAAAGTGATCCTTGTGTATGACCGCATTCTGAGACCAGAGCCCACATTTTTTGTAGCTACTAGAAGTTAGCTGGGGCTTAATCTTATGTCTTTCTCAGGCCCCAAAAGTCACCAGGAGAGTCATTCACCACAGAGTCCTCTTTTTTTAGAGAGCTGCCCTTCTAGGTACGTCTGGGGAGCAAATACTGTAGCCAGAAATGATAAAAGCTAGAGTCTGGGGCAGCAATTTTCCTGTTCTATAATTAATTGCTCAACCATCTACCCTACTGCCTGCTCTTCTTGCTCCCAGCCCTGTTATATCTGGAATCCATATGACCAAGACGTCCTAATGTTCCCCTTAACTTGGCTAAACTTTAAACTGGCTTCTTGCTGACTCTGGGCCTCTGACTTCCATTTTCTTAGGGCATCTGTTTTAGAAAACTTTCTGTTGTAAATTCTTCCTCCGTCCTTTTGGGATGTAAATCTTCTCCCAGCCTCTTACCAGTTTTACACCCAAGAGCTTCCTTCTCAAGGACCTGGGAACCATCCTTTG
The DNA here is from genome assembly GCF_037783145.1 of Equus przewalskii. Taxonomy (NCBI): domain Eukaryota; kingdom Metazoa; phylum Chordata; class Mammalia; order Perissodactyla; family Equidae; genus Equus; species Equus przewalskii. Next base: position 57,423,176 of record NC_091849.1, read on the forward strand.
AAACGTAATCATCAAGGAAGTTGGTACTCCTGTTTCCCATTCTCTGTGGGATGTTGGGAGCCTAATATAAATAAGTACAATTAGCCAACATAGGCTAATCACACTGACCAATCAACCCATTAATATCCTCTAGTACTTTTCAACTAGCTCACTCCAGATCTTAAAACTTTTGCGTTTTGTCTCAGCAGAGTTGAGTTGACTCACTCTCCCCTATTGCAATAGTGTTGAATAAACTCTTCCTTGCCTGTATAAATCTGTCCCATGAAACTTTGACAGAGCAATTCCCTCTTTTGCACACATTTATATTTATCACCTCTATTGTTATTCCATCAAAAAACAAAACAAAACAACTCATCTGCTTTATATATTCCAGAAGCAATTCAATATTTTATCTACTTAATGTACCTGTTGAAAGGACTGCAGGTTTCCTCTTAATATTCTTCTCTGATTTTTTCCCCTAAGTAACAGAAATCCCCAAATCTACTGGGACATTCAACCATCTAAAGTAAAGAAGGTGTTTCTCAGCCTTTCTGGATGTTACGCATTCCAATGTGACTAAGTTCTGACCAATGACATGTAAGAAGGAAGAAGTGAAATACTGGGAGGCGTTCTTTAATGGAGCAGGCATTCTCTTCATCTCTTTCACCTTGCTCCTTGCTGGAATGAAGCTGGAGTTGCTGGAGTTCAACTTGATCTCTGACAACACCAGGTGGAAGCAGTACATGAGGATGACAGAGCACCAAGTTAGGAGCCTAGATCTGGGATGTCCATGATGCTGCCATACTAGCCAGGTGGTACTTATATTTACAGGTGAAACAGAATGCTATCTTTTTTTAGCCACCTGGTTTCATTTGTTTGACATCATTTACAGGTCAATTTGCTCCTGACTGCTATTGGTGCTCTTTGTAGTTTTCCAGCCATGTCATGGAGTCATTTTATGGACTTCTTGGTAACTCTGATGGCATTTTAGGAGGAAGAAGAGATGCATACCTTTACTTAGTCTTAAGTTTTGAAATGGAGGTACTATTGTTATTTTGGCTAGACTAATGTAGCCATCTATACTGATTTAGGAAGATTTAAATATTTATGATATTAAATTTCCCTACCTATATTCCCTCCATGTATTCAAGTCTTCGCACAACTGTTAGCAATATCTTATGTTTTTTTTTCAGATAGATGTTGCATGCTCCTTGAGAAGCTTATTCCTATGAACTTCATGCTTTTGGCTCTATAGTCAAATAGATCATCTTTTCTATAATATCCTTTAATTATTTAGAAATAATATACAAAAATTGCTACCTTGTAAGCCTTTTTTTGGTAGATCACTGTTAAAAATGATTTTTTATTAATCCTGGTAGATTTTAGGTTCAAAGATTTAATCTGAGACTTAGATGCTGTAACTAATAAAAACTCTATTTTGTATTTACCATTCATATCTCTTATTTATGTTTTTGTCTTATTCCATTGGCCAAATTTCTGCAACAATGGTAAAGGGTAATGGAAACAGAGTTTCTCTTCTTATTCTTGGCTCAATAGCACTTTTTTCATCTCATTAGCATCTTATCACTGACTACGATGTTCTCCATTTACTTGAAATATGGTCTTAATCATTAAGTATTCTTCCATTCCTATTTTTCTAGGAGGTTTGATCAAAAGAATATTAGTAATATGAACTGCATTGTTTTGGTATCCATTAAGACAATCCTGCCTGTTACAATTTTCTTTTCTCTCCTCTCTCTCTCTTTTTTTTTTTGCAGGGAAAGATTTGCCCTGAGCTAATATCTGATCTGTTGCCAATCTTCTTCTTTTTTTTCACTCCAAAGCCCCAATACATGGTTGTTCATCCTAGTTTTAAGTCCTTCTAGTTCTTCTGTGTGAGCCACTGCCACAGCATGGTAACTGACAGAGAAGTGGTGTGGTTCCATGACCGGCAAACAAACTCAGGCCACCAAAGTGGTGAGCACCAAACTTTAACCACTAGGCATCAGGCCTGGCTCCTGCTATAATCTTCTTTTTGGGCGTATGATGGTATAAAAACATACCTAATATTAAAACCATAGGCCCTTTAGGATCAGTTCAAACTGACCCCATCTTATCAACAGGAGGTTTCTTAGGGGTAAGCCAAAAGTTTCCAAGTCACGTAGCCAGAGCACATGCAGAGGAGAAAATCTTGACCTGAAATGACACTGGGACCAAAGATTCTCCCCACCATGGAACCTAAGGACCGGAACCTGACTGGAACTTGGAAGGCGGACTCTCATCACAGGTGACGGGTCCATTGCGTAGGAAGATTCACCATTGAAACCTCTTCCCCACCTCACCATAAATGTTTAAAGCCTTACCATGAATGCTTAAAGCCTTCCAATCAAAATTTGCTCCATCAGCATTTCTGCACACCAGCCTGTTTTCCTTAACCTCTTAAATTGCACCCCAAATCCTGAGTTGGGGAGATGAATCTGAGAGCTTATGTCTCCTATCTTCTTGAATATTGATCTCACAATAAAATCTTTTGTTTTCTCAAAAGCTGATGCCATAATAATTGGCTTTTTATGTGCATTGGGTAGAAGAACCTTATCTTTGTACGGTAACAATTATAAATTAGTCTTGATTATCTTTGTAAATCTCATTTAGCTGAGAAGAAATTTGCAATGTCATTCTGATTTCAATTTTCTAACACTTTAAAAAAGATGTTTATATTTATTTCAAAAGTGATTTTGAATTTCACCATTTCTCTTCTTACAGTGTAAGCAACCTTACTACTTTCCCCCAACCCCAACCCAACACCCACGTACAGGACTCATTTCATTTCCTAGTATTTGTAAATATAACCTAGTCTTTGGAATCCTCAATATTCTTCATTTATTTTTATATTATGTGTACTCATTTTAAGATTATTTTTGTCATTTATATCCATTTTTATCATAATTGTAGTGTATTTTATATTTAAATGACTCAGCAGTAGCACGATTCCTTTGAAATCCTCATTTTTAGTTGATGGGCACACATCTTTGAGCATTTCCTTAACATGTGTTATATAAGTAGCATACTTTTTGAGATTACATTTCTATTTCATTAATGAAAATTTGCAGAGAAGTTTTGACACATTTTCCCCCTTGATTTGTTTGGTCTTCTTTTGGCATTTAATGTTGGTGAGAAAAACTCCAAGGCATACAGTATTTGTTGCATTGAAGGAAACCTCTTTTTGTTTGTTTTGTTTCCTACCTCAGTTTTTACAGCATTCTAAAATTATCCCTTCAATATGAACAATTTTTCTGAGACTACCCTAGTGTGACTCTCTTTTCATTAAATTTGCAAGAATCTAGTGAACTCTTTTGATCTGCATACACAAGCCTTTTTTTAGCACCAGAAAGTTCTCCTTTGAATGTCTTAATTCTTCAGAAAAAAGGGAGCAACATTATTACATTGGTGCTAAGAGCAAGATTTCTAGAGTCGGACTGTCTCAGTTTAAATGCTAGTTAGGCTATTTACAAGTCCTACAGCAGAGGGAAACTTCCACGAGCTCCCCTTGCCTCAATTTCCTGTCTCTACGGTAATGATAGTACATGAGATTACAAACAGCATGGCATTGTTGTGAGGATAAAAAAGTAACCTAATAGTACAGATTAAAAAAGAACTGGCACAGGGTAATTTGTCAGTAAATGTTAACTGTTACAATCATCTCATTATGATTTCTCTTTTTCCTTTTCCCTCTTCATTATGGGAACACTTCTGAAGGTTTTTCTCTACTGATTCAATCTTCTCAAGTTACCGACTTTCTTAAGTAAATCCAATGTGTATTTTACTCAAACTTCTGTAGTTTCAGTTTTATTGCAATCCTTTCTGATCTCCCCTAGATCCCTCCTCATCTCAGCTTGTGGACTTGAAATCTCATCTTTTTGTCCTTTTAAGCCAGCTAGTTCTTTCCTTATGACACTATTGTCCTATTTCATAACTTTTTGAATTTGATTTAACATGATATTTTCCCTGGATCCTGTAATAGACCACATTTTAGAGGTGCTCTCCCCCTTTTAAATGATGTTTGCTTTCTCTAGCTTTTTAATGTTTTTTCATAGTATTTTTCACAAAAGCTATATTGTTATTATTGTTTTTACTTTATCTATATTCATCCCCCAATAGAGAAAGCTATTGGCCAGCCCAGAGGTCTAGTGGTTAAAGTTCAACACTCATTGCTTCAGCAGCCCAGGTTTGCGTCCTGGTCGCAGAACCATACCCACCCTGTCTGTCAGTTGCCATGCTGTGGCAGTGGCTCACTCAGAAGAACTAAAAGGACTTACAACTAGGATATACAACCATGCACTGGAGCTTTGGGGAGGGAAAAAAAGAGGAAGATTTGCAACAGATGTGAGCTCAGGGTGAATCTTTCTCTGCAAAGAAAAAGAAAAGAAAGCCATGGCTACATAGTATTTGCTAACCAACAGGACATGGCAATTTCCTACATCTCTGACCACTGCCCATGGACATGTTGGTTTGAAAAACAGTCTCTTCTGAAACATAGATCCATAAGGTAGTGTGATGCCTAAAAGTACAAGCCCAAAAGTGAGGACCTAAAAACTGTTCTGCCAGTGTGGCTCTATGAAGAATGAGATAGCATCCTTTTTGACTAAAAGTAGGACATTGTAAAAACCACAACTTCAAATACTCACTGTTACAAATATCTTTCTGTTCTTGCCCTTAACATAGTACTTTAATTTGGAGAACTGTATCTACCAAGATAAATTTTATCTTTACTTTCAACATCTACTTGCATGTTGCATATTTAAAGCTAAAGCTTTTCAATATATAGATAGATTGGATGGAAGATTCAGTACTCTAGTGTGTTCAATAATTGTTGCCTGTATGGTAATGGGGAGGCTGCCTAGTTTTCAGGTTCAGATGGAACCTTTTGACCCTGATCTAGTTAATAGTGAATGTATTGGTTAGCTAATGCCATGAAACAAACCACCCCAACACAACAAATTCTGTAGGTTGGTAATCTGGACCAGGCTCAGCTTGGCCATTCTTCTTGTCTCAGTGAAGGCTGGTCAAGTTTCCTCAGAGAGTGGCAGCTTCTGCTATTAGGTCTGAATGACCTAATATACTGCAAATGGGACAGCTCATTTCTGTTCCACGTGCTCTTTCATTGTCTGGCAGGCTCTCCAGTGCTGGTTTGCATGATGGTCACAGGGAACTCAAGAGAGCAAAGGAGGTCTATGATACCTCTTGAGGCTTAGGCTTAGAACTGGCCCCATGTCACTTCTGTTGCATAATATTGACAAAAGCAAGTCAGAAGGCCAGATTCAAAGGTGGGAAAAGAAACATCATTTCTTGATGAGAGAAGCTGCTAAGACACAAGGGCACAGATATAGGGGGAGGTCATGCATTGAGGACATTTTAGAACCCATCTATCACAGTGGAGAAGCCAAAAAATATTTTCTAACATTTTATTGTGGCAAAGCAAAATTGACTTGACAATTTTTCTTGTTCCACTTTTGTCATTCCTAGAGTTATTTAATTTTTTCCCCCAAAATTTAAGCTACAGAGTATTGGTGTTATTTTTATTTTCTTATTCTTTATTACCTTGGAAAATATAAGAAGATGGTTTATGTCAAAGATTAATAACCATATGCCATATAAGATCACAAAAATGCCAATATGCATTTTATAGAATACTTATTTCTTTTTATTATGGATAATTTGCTATAGAAGTCCTGGTTTTTCACAAGAAATTGGAAGCTGAGGAGAAAAGACCAACAATATGTTGATAAAACTGCTAAATATAGTCTGGTTCAAACTTGGGTATATATAACTTGATCACGGTAGACATTAATTACTTAGAGCCATATAAAGGATTCTGACCTGATGCTGAATTTTCTCAACTTTGAACTGAGCCTCTTGGGGTCCTCCTGGACCACAATTTAAATTTTCCATGATTTCTAGCCATCTAGAAAATAATTTCCAGAACATGGCATGGTCTTACCTCCTTTGACAAACTTATTTTGACCAGGTAGTGATCAGAAATTGAGAATAAAAAAATCAAGTAAAATTTACCAAAGATGTATTTCACAATCATAAAATTTAAAAAAAAACCCCAAAAACAAGTGCATTGTCGTCAGTCATATCTGAGTACTTCTCATTATCAGTGTGACTTTTGACGAGGTAACCAACTTCTCTGGCAATCAACTCCACATTTGAAAATGCTGTTCTGAGAATTAATAGAATTTTTACAAAAAGTGCTTAGCACAATATCTGTATTATAGTAGGTATTCACCAAAAAATAACTTCTTTATCCTAAGTGTTGCCTTGACAGAGACTTCTTGTAGTCAGCACAATTAAATAGTCACAGAATTATGGCCATATCTCCCCCCTAACTTCTCACCCTCCACGTTCCCTGCTGGCCAGTTTAATCATTCACGCAAACAGTTACGAGTGGGGGTAGTTTTTAGATCCAGGTACATATATCATTAGAAATTTTTCAAAACATGTAATAAATAATTAGATCAACCAAGCTGATTTTTAGTTTATGATGAACACTTTGCAATAGTATATTCTTTCTGATTGTCTTTTAAAAATAATTAAATACTTTAAAACAATGTATTGTTGTTTTATGTATTGTTACAGATTCTCCAAGTATGCGCATACTTGCACTATTGATATGCATATTTTAAAATTTCAACGTAAGCAGTAGCACAGCTTTTCTTTGTAAGTAGTAGAAAAATCCTATAGTAATAGCTTTCACTTCCACCATCTCATTTGATTCTCAGAAAGGAAATCTGTAAAATTAACAGAGTGGGAGTTGAACCTATTTTTAAGATGAAACAATAGAAGTTTTAGGAGCTGATGTGATCTATATGACCTTGTACAAATTGCTGAGCAACATCTTGAAACAGAATTTCTGATTCAGTCCTAGGCGCCTTTGCTCTACACTACACTCCCTCTTTCCAGTTAGAAGCTAAGTAATTACCATCTTTGAAAACATAGAGACAAGCTTCACGTCCCTTTCATCTTTGAATTGTGAGAACCGAGCAAAGAAGAGTCTAATAAAAGAGTGTCAAATAAAATAGCAACACTGTAATTGCACACTTTTGCAGGAACTGCAAATCTGCCTTATTTTCAACTGTTTATATATTAAAGAGAGAATCAAGAGGGAGCAAAGAGTTACAAAGAGTTAATGAAACTAAGATAATCAGCTCACATTATCTAATTCTGTTTCTAATTTTATCTCTCAAAATTGTAAGTTCATAACACCCAGATACTAATGCTTAATTAATTCATTAGTGAATCGGTTTTTTAATTAAAATATGATTGAGTTCTAGCTTGGTATTAATATGTAGGTAACACTCAAACAACAGGGTTTTAAGTCTGAGTGAGATATTAGTGACATTTTCTGGTTGAAAAGCAAAACAATACAGACTGCTTAGCCTAAAAGAAAACACAACTGAGTAAGTAATGTCTTATCAGTCAGCCAAAGCAGAACAAAAATTATACTCCTCAGGTAGGAACTGCCTTCAGTTCACGAGTTTGCAGTTCCGTTATTACAAGCACTTTTAAAGAGTGTTACTGAACTGATGCTGATTTAAGATTTTATATCCCAGTTGCGGCTAAAAAAAAATAAAAGGCAAATCAGTTGAGGACAAAATCTGATGAAACGTCACAGTGACACCTCACTTAAATGGAGGTCAGATTTGTGGCGACCTCATTCATCCAGAACATAGCTGTCATCGGGGCCTGAGTGAACACATCTGTCAGAAGAGTCACCCCCATCACTCTAGAGGATGTGGGCTAAACCAGAGTTCTTCAATAAAACTGCACCAAATTAGACGCAGCACAACAGGCTGACAGGAGCAAGAGAAGTTAAAAGTACTATAAGGATAAAACGATAGTAAACAGTGGCCACAAAGGCTATCACCGTCGTATTGGATGTTTGTAAGAAAACATTTGCTCAGGGGCTGTGTATTCTGTGTAAGAAAGCAAGAGAAGATGAAACTGTCACACTTTGAACGCTTTAAATATTCAATTTTCAAAACAGTTATTTACACTATGCTCCTGGGGCAGCTGAAAAAAACTGAGGTGCTGTTTTACTTATGTAGCACATTTAATTTTTGAAGAACCAAAAGATACTTAGTCAAATAAAGGCTTTTTGTATCCTCCTATGAAATTTATTTACCTCACCTTTTATTTTTGGAGGGGAAATGTTGCATGAAATTGACATCTCAATATAACACTCAATGAGATCTGAAATGCTCTAGTATAATGGGGCTGCTATTCAATGGAGCCAGTGTCCTATAAGGAAAGTAGTTAAAGAAGTTTTCCTCATACATCAAAATCTGATCCTGACATGAAGTCCACCCTTGGGCTCTGGGCCCGTTATTGTCTCTTGTATCACTTTCCCTTTGTACCAACTTCTGCCACCCCCATTTCCTCACCTCTCTTCCCATCTGCCCATGGTGTTCTGTCACCACGGCCATTTTCTCTTCCATTATCTATGACAGCTGCCTCTCCAACGACTATAATTAAGGCCTATTCTTTTCCTCCTCGCATCCCACTAGATGCATCCTTACAGCAAAACACATTCCTGTGAAATTAAAGACCATAATGTAAGAAGTACAAAAAGACTGTGATGTCACAGAAAGACTATATGGACATCAAAAAAAAAATCTTGGAACAGGAAAAATCTTAAAACTAGTCACAAAACGAGAAGCCAAAGGTAAAAGATTAATAAATTCGATTAAATAAAAACTTTAACTTCCATTTCCAATGTATATGACAGAAGGAATAAGTATAAACAGACCAACAAGCCAACAGAAAAATAACCAAAGGTCAGAACACAGAGAAACAGAAAAAGATACATGAATATCTTACACACATGGAAAATTGTTCATTCTTACTCATAATTTAATATTTGCAATTTCTGTACATTTGATTGGCAAGATTTCAAAAGTTGATTAATTTAAAAAATTTATGGTGAGGCTTTAGAGAATCTTGATGTCGTACGTGGTTGATCGTGATGAACTGGTGCCCTCTCTTTAGAATTTAGTTAGTTTCCATATTGATTTTTTATTTAACAACACGTATCTTTCCACTTTTAAGAGTTTATCTTATAGACAAACTTGCATTTATATGCAACTATATAGTGGGTGATATTTTAATTACACCATTATTTTTTCCTAGCAAAAAACTACAAACAACCAACAAATCCGTCATCATGGGAATATAGGTAAATTATGGAATATCCATAAAATGAAATATTACATGGCTGTTAAAAGATAGAAGTAGATCTAAATGTGCTCATATGAAAAAGTCTTCAGTAACTATTATGAAATAAGACAATCAAAGAACAGTGTATTAATCATGTTTTTTATTTTCTGTATATTATGATAGTTGACATTTAAGAACATTTCTGGCTGGGGAGAGGCTGCCCCTCCAGGGGCTAGCCAATTCTTAGAGGCAGTGAAAAAACTCAGCCAGGAGCATGAGTTTGATCTGGAAACTAAGCAATTCAGAGGCAGCCCTCCCCTTTCTGCCTCTCACACACCAAGAGGCAATATTCCTCTGCCTTCATCATCGCAGGGCCAGGGACAGGCGACCAGAGCCCAAAGCCCACTAAAATGATTCCAACTCACCAGTCCTAAACTATTTACCCTGCCCTGCTTGGCTTTTCCTGGGAAAGTTCTAACAAAGGCAGCAGCCTAAGTGTTCCATTCCTCCTGTCCTCTGCTTCCTGACCCAAACCTGGTGTTCCTCCTGTGGCTCTGTGTGACAAGCGGTGCCTCTCATTTCTAGGGGAACTGTGACTAAATTAAACTTTTCTTTGAGTGGTGTTGACCTCACTGTGTAGTCACTCAGTCACCTTTATAAAATAAGACCCAGCACCAAGCATACAGCATAATGTTTATAGTATCCTCTCATGTAGGGAAAAAAGAGGATATATATGTTTATAGATGCATATGCAGATACATACGCATGGAAATACAGGAATGGACAGCTTCAGGAGCATATATAAGAACAAATTCTGGGGAATGGGAAGAGAAATCTGAGAGAGAATCACTCTTAATATATAATCTTTTGGACAATTTAAATTTGTGTATGTATTGTTTTCACCATGGTAAAAGAACCGGATACAGATGACTCTGCTTGCCGTGTGAGGAACACACTGGAGACACCAGGTGGAAAAGAATCAGGAGGCTGGATGGTGCTCCAGGGACTAGGGAGAAAATGATGAGGAGGCAAAGTGGGTGGGTTAGAGGTACATGATCCTGGTAGAATACATAGCACTTGCTGTTGGCTAGAAATTTGGTGATGAGGGAGAGAGGAATTACAAATTGCTTTGGGTTCTGACCCAAGCGATCGAATAAAATAGAGCGCTGTTTACAAAAGTGGGAGAAGGGCGAGGGGATAGCGCTGTAGGAGACACTCAGACAGTCCTACTTTTAGGCTGAGGAGAGTGTATTTGGAGATTTGCTTAGTTCTTCCTTCTTTTGGGAAGAGAGGGAATTGATGAATACCCTCCACTGCTCCTAGCAGGGGATACTGCACTCACTGACAGCTCCTTCCAGAAGATAACTTATGTCTGATGTAACAAAAAAGAAAAGAGAAAAGAAAATGAGAGCATTCTATAACATTAATATATCTCCTTCTGGCTGAAAAAATATGTATGGTCTATTAGACGATTGGTAATTTCTCTCAGTGCCTTAAAAGATAAAAAAATGTTCTAATTCATTTCCCCCCCAGTTATATTGAGGTATGATTGACATACAAATATTGCATTTAGTTAATGTGAACAACGGGAGTGATTTTTGATACATGTGTACGCAGGGTCTAATTGACTTTTGTTACTGAGTCAACTGGGCTACAGAGGGCAGTGGGATCGTGGTCAGAAACGGTTTCTCTTCCAAGCAGGTGCCAGCTTATTACAGAGCTTGACCAGGGACACTTCACTGCTTCCCTCATCTAAGAAATGTTCCACATCATAAGGGACGAGTGAAATCAAAGAGAATACTGTAAAAGTTAGGGGGCTGAGAAACCAGCTCAAGTTACAGCTGATCATTTCATAGAATAAAACAGAAGTAGAAAAAAAGGGAGCATGTTGAAAAATTCTATACTGATTTGTGCTCGTTCACTGCTCTAAAGGGAGCTAATTAATTTTTTAGGGCCTGAAAAGAAAAACTAATAATGTCTGACCTCTGCAAGATACCTAAAACCAAGCAACCAAATAATCAAAGAAGCAAACAAACAAAAATTGAATTTCAGGGACCGTCTAATTTTGATTTTATTTTGTTAATAAACATCCAAGTGGGGTGTCAAGTTAGCAGGTGGGTATATAAGATGTCAGATGACATATACATTTGTTGCCAGTCAACAGATTTTTTATAACAGCACTTCCTTTTTCTTAATTGTTTATTCTCTTTCTTGCTATCTTAAATTCTGAAATTGCATTGTTTTTCTCTTTACATTACATGATTATTTCTAACAGATCTTTGTTATATTTTTATATTTTTAACATTATTAAGTATTTAGTACATTCAAAAGTACATATATATATGCAAGATAAAACCAAGTCATTAACAATGTTCATCTTCAGGATATGTTACAACAAACGTGAGTTGATTTTGTAAGGAAAAATAGAAATAATTTCCATTTCTTAAAAAAATCTGTTTTAATCCTTTAAAATAAAACCTACTTTATTGAATGACATTAACCTACTTTGAATAAAATTATTCCTAGGTAATTAACTTATAGTATCATCCTTATTTATCTAGTTTATTGGATGAATAGTCATTGAACAGCACCAAATATAGCCTTAGTGTTTATCCTAACTCTTGGCTTCGATATAGTGTTACATTTGTATTCTCAATTCACCCATTTTGAAATAGAATACTAGTGCTATTGACCTGTTTCCCATGGGGCACTCCATGTTTGTTTACTGCAGCAAAGTGAACACTGGGCTTGTGTCTTTCATTTCAGTGAAGTTGTGAGTTCTAGTCAAGAGAGTGGCTTGCACATGGAATACATTGGATCTGACTCATAACCTTCTGAAGTTCCGTGCCAATCACGGGAGGAGGTGAGGAGAGACAATGGCGAGGATGGGGCAGTTTTTGCCCCTGCAGACCTTACAGTTACAGATTCACCCGGAGTGTTGAGAGGTAGGAGGAAGGACATGTATCTAATCTAACCGCCTAATATAAAAATTTAGAATGTGAATAAACTGTTAGCCAAATCTGTGTGACTGACGAGTAGAATTTAATGAAAATGATGCAGGTTGATATGATAACTAAGACGTACTATTGAAAAACCAAGGGGCAAAGGAGTGAGGTATTATATAACTTGTAATAATTGATAAAGAATAGAGTTGTACATCTATATGCAATGTATATGTAACTTTTAAAGGACAAAAATAAAACGGTGAGCCTGCTAACAACTTATTATTTACAGAACACAGCAGCAAAGACATTTGCTCTGTGCCTTTCCTCAGTCCCAGCCTGTGCCTTGCACCCCTCCACAAAGTATTACCTATCCTGAATTTCTCCTTACTTTCCTTTACATTTTTCCACTTACACCTTGATCCTAACCTAAACAACATAATGCTTAGTTTTATTTGTCATTAAAATTCATAAAAAAAAGTGTATGCTCTATTATTCATTTATGGCTTGCTTCCTTTCAATCAATATCATTTCTAGGATTCAGCCACACTGACATGCTTGTCTCTAGTTCAGTCAGTTCCCCCACTCTATAGCATTGTGTTTTTCTCTACTAGTGTTCGCAGAAATTTGGGTTGTTCCAGTTTTACAGAGTTATGAACAATGACCTTAGAAACATTCTCATATATGTTTCCTGGTGGTTACGCACGAGAGCAAGAAGTGGAATTTAGTTCTAGAATATACATGGATGCAACTTTATCCAATAAGGAGGTTCTACTTTCTACTAGTAGTATATGGCTACTGTTACTTTTTATCCTTATCAATACTTCTTATGGTGAAACATTAAAAATTTTTGCCTCTCTATCTAGTGTTTTTATGACAGACCTAATTGTGTCTTTAATGTACACCTGCTCATACGCCTTTTGGTCATTTTTTTTTATTGGGTTGTCTTTGTAGGGGTTCAGAACAAGTCACCTGGAGATGTACCATTCTGGAATGCAGATTATTTTGAGGTAAAAGCAATCAAGGTCCAAAGGACTCAGGAGAACCTTTGACCTTCCCCTTAACTGTCTAAAAAGAATTTAGTTAGAGGACCTGTTAAGGAAGAAGTTATCACCCTAGATAACTATAGCGTAACATGAACTAGGTATGGTCAACAGGGAGGAACCTAGCAAACCCTGTATAAACAAAGTCTTCTGTGTGTCCCCTGATTCTGGATGGCCCAGCAAACATTTGCTTACCAAACATTTACTCTTTTCATTCTTCTTGTGAATTTTCTTCCTTTCCTTTCAAATCCCAGACCCTTGCCCCCTTCTCCTTAGTCCAGAATGACATACATATCTAATCTTGCCTGTCTTTGAAATCTCTCATGTTAATGTGGATTTCCTGTGCATGCATTATTAAATTTGATTTTCTCCTGTTAATCTGTCTTAAGTCATTTAAATTATTTGACCAGCCAAAGGAATAAAGGAGGGAAGGAGAGAATTTTACCCTTCCCGACATCCTATTAATTTGCATCTGACTTTGTAACATCTGGGAAATAGCTATTTGTCATTTCTATGTGTTGCAAATATGTCTACAAGTTGTGGCTTGTTTTATAACTTTCTGTATAGAGTCTTTTAAGAAACAGACATTCTCAATTGTAGTATAATCAAATTCACTGATTTTTAAAATTTGTGTTAAAGATTTGGGGTTTTATTCTGAGATTGTCTCCTATATATTCTTCTAAAGCTTTAAATGTTTGCCTTTCTTACCCTGAAGTCATAGAATACTGTATGTGCTCCCTAAACTTTACAAATTTTATCTTTCTTAACAATTTAATTCAACTGGAATTGATTTTTGTGTACAGTGAGATCAACTTCTGTGGGGGTTTTTCCTGCATTAGGATAATCAATTTCTCAGCATCATTTAGTAAATCATACTCATCTATTTTTCCATTGTTCTATGTTGCTGTTCCTATACTGACCCTGTACCTGGTACCATGTATTCTTCGTTAGTGTTAGTTCTGTAATAAGCCTTCTTATTTAGAAGAGCAATTCACTCAGTTTGTTTTTCTTCCCCAAAAGAAATAGAAACCCATTGAAATTTTGACTGAAATTATATTGGATATATATGCAACAATATGTGTATTATTATTAAGTATATATAATATATACATAATATATATTAGGGGGAGAATAGACATCTTTATTATATTAATTATATTAAATACCCGTATTCAAGAACACAATATCCTTTCACCTTCTTTAATATATTTAAAGAAAGCTTTGTAATTCTCTTCTCACACATGTTAGATATTTTTTCTTATTCATTATATACTTGTTTATACTTATTTACATAATATTTATAACACCTATTTATACAATAAATTCTTATAGGTGTTTTATATATTTATAAACGATGCTTTAAATTGCATTTACAAAAAGTACTAATATACAGAAATACAATTGATTTTCAGATATTGATCTTCAGCAAATTAATTACACTATCTTATTAATTCTAATAATACTTCTGTATATTCTTTTAAGTTTTCTGTGAGAGAAATCCATGAGTTCTGTTTCTTCTAAGCAAATCCGTATAACTTCTTCTTCTTTTTTTTCTTTTATCTTACAGTACTATCTGGGAACTCCACCATGACGGTGCATGGAAGTGGTGAAAAGTCATCATTTCCCAGTTGCTTACTCTGTGTCTGTCTGTTTCCATGTTACTTATCAGGGTCCTTCTACAACCAGTTTGCTAAGTCTTTTTATCATAGTTAGATGTTTCATTTTATTGAATGCATTTAGTATCTAAAGATATGGTCACATATGTTAAGTTTTAATTTAACTTTAAATTCCATTATCTTATCCCATCTTTTCATTTTTCATAAAGGCCATATTTCCTTTCATTTCATCATGGATTAGCTCAAAGTGCTTCTCTGAAATCTTATCCTTCTTGGGTCTGTCCTCACTGTGGTCCCCTCTCCCTTTTCTTCTAAAGCTCTCCTTAAGTGACTGTATATTTTCTCTGTTTCTTCTCCCTGTAGAGTTTTGTACAGGCTTGCGTAGATTTTATTTTTTTTAATTTTGTCTCCCCAAAGCCCCAGTACATGGTTGTATATCCTAGTTGTATGTTTTTTATTTTTTCATTTATTCATCTTGTACGGTCCTGGTTCTTTTGAGTTCTATTTTCCTGAAGTTGTATGGGCATATTCTAATTAAAGCCCCTTTCTCTTTCATCAGCACTGTTAAGTTCTTCCTCAAATACTGGAAGTCCCACAGATGCTAAATTACATTGTCAGTGCATTATTTGGTTGTTTCAGTCAAGCTGGTATGAGCTATGCTCATTGGCCTTTGCAGCTGGGAAACTCTATTTGCATGTCCTGTACTTTTGTTGAAAGCAACAAAGCATTGAACAATTTGAAAAACGCCTTTTCCTGATGGGAAAGCAGACTTCACAATTCAATTTCTTTCTTCTACAACCAAGTTTATATAATGTCAAGTTGTTAAACCCTAAAGTCTTTGTGGCTGTATGGTGGGGTCAGGATATTTCCATTTACGAAGACACTCTGTTGCCTTGGCTGGATTCCAGGCACTGGCTCCAAGCAGGTTCCTTTCTGTGGTTCTCACAATTTACTCCTGCTTCCAGACATCATTCCTCCAGATCATAATGTTCCCACTTATGTCCAGTGATTTAAAATAAATGTGTGTCAGAAAATGGTTCCCCTGCTTAAAGGACTGTCCACAAACATCAACTTCCAGGGCCTATAAGATCTGGCCCTGCATGCTCACTCTGGTCCACTGCCCACTTCGTTTCTTACATGCCTTCTACACTAGTCTTCCTTCTGAACTTCAAATTTGCTGAGTTTGATCACAATGAGGCTTTTGTATAAGCTTTTCTTTCATTTTGGAATGCAATAATTGTCTTCTTTTTTTAAGACAGATTTCAGCTTAAAATTTCAGATTAAAGGAAAACACTGCTGATTGTTCTATATAAAGTAAGTCTTAATCCCTAATTGTTATGATATTAGTGCATTGTCTTCATGTAGTTATATTTTTGCTGTCTACACTAAATGCAGAGCCAGTGAGAACAAGAGCCTGGTCACATCCATGGGGCTGTATCCTATATATCCATGGACTGAGCACAGTGACTTATCATTGTTGATGCTCAACCCTTATTTGTTGGCCAAATAAATGAAGATATGATTGAATAAATACACATCTATTTGAGAATATTTGATAATCAGGTGCTGAGACAAGAGGATAACTAAGAGTAGTGGACATAATCTCTGCTGTTTTCTTCCAGTTTTGCATCCCCAGCCTTAACCAGTTGCTGATCTTGCAGAACATTCCATCAAACAAACTCTACCTCTCTGGCAACCTGGTCCCACCTATAACCTTTATCCCTCCAAATTGGTTGCCTGTAATGGGATTTTCTATAACTCTCTTTATTTATTTTCTTCAATTCCACATTTCTATTGGGAAAAGTAGAAATATGTCAACTGGAAGCATTCTCTTTTGGTTTAGCCCACATTACATCTGCATATATTATTTGAAATAAGTAATACGCAATTGGTGCCAATCCATATTTTAAGCTCTGATGGGATTTTCTTTTTAACATACCACTTATTTATGTTCAATGTCTTAAATGTCTGGATGGTGGTATGTGCATAGGTCTGTACTTAAAGACATCTAGAGCTGGACATTTTGATTTGATTGGGGGAAACTTTCAATCTTTAGTCTAGATTGTCTGCAATTTGATAGAATTAGAGCCAATGACAAATACACATTTGCCATTCTTCTTTTAAAGCTTGTTACTTTAATAGATACATTTGAATTGCATTACTGTTAATTTTTAACGAGCTGTAGCTTCTTATCTTTCTGGTACAACATTGCCCTTGAAAATGTCTTTTCACTCTTGGCATAGTCAGAGTAAAGATTGTTTTCTTTCCTTCTGAATATTTTAAGGTTAGCTCTGGTCCTTAGATACACCTTGAACTTGTTTTGTGTTGACTTTGTGATTGATATTTTGATTACTAGGCTGAAAATTTGTGGTTGTATAAGTGCTAACTTCTAAAAATACTTAACTGAGCATTCAACCAATATAATTTTGTAAGCTTGAAAGACTTCCTATAATTAGATATTGGTTGACCATGTTCTTGGAAAGGCATCCGTACCCTTACCACTTCCCTGCATAATGGGTTATAAATTGGAATTTCTGTTATTACCATTTTACTCAAATCTGCCCATTAATTCTGATTTTACCATAAAAATTGATTTCATCACAGTTGAAACTTAATCTATGCAAAAAAATCTCCCTTAATTCAACCTAAATCATATGATTATTTTAAATTATTAAATAAATTAAAGTAATGGGGGGAATGCTACTCCGAACTTAAATTAGAGACATGAAGAAGACTTCAGTGAATGGGAAATTATGAGAGTATTCCAAGAGACTGAACAAGCTGCATTATCATTCTAATATCAATAAGAAGAAAGAGGGTAAAACTAGACGTGCAACAAAGAAGACTTCAAAAAGCTCAGGGATGGTGAAAGTGTGTGTATGATGATCTGAGTGATTCAGAGACCTGAAACACTAAAAGAAAATTGGTTCATGAAGTCGAATACTTCCTTACCTTACAAAATAGAAAGACAGGTACACTCCTCCACAATAATGTGCTGTTAGCATAAAAACATAGACCTGACTTCAACAGTTTGTTTGTTCTTACTGTTTTCTCAAGAACAGAGTGATTTTAAGTATTCTAAAATTAGAATTAATATTGAAAATATTCCACAAAATGTCAAACAGTTCCATAAATCAACTAAAAAAGATCTAGTACTTTTGAAAAAACATATGACAGATGATTTATTGAGGCAGTTTTTCTCAGGATCTATGTAAATCAAGAGAATATATTCCATGAAGGCATTTTTGAGATATTTCTATGACCTTGGTTGGCATCTATTAATACCCGCCATAGGAACCCTCCAAAGTTCATCTTGTTCACACGTAGACCATCGAGGACTCGTTGGACTCATTCATGGGCCAAACTGAACCCAGACTCTCTCCTAATGCCTACCCTCTAAATACAAGTCAGGGGATTTTCAGATCTAGCTTTGTGGAATGCCTTATTGCAGTTTCCGCAGGAGTGTTGAACACATCGTCCTAATATACTTTCAGTATCACATGTGAATGTATAGAGGGATCCCAAAACGGTCTCACAACCCAGTTTCACATGATCCCAATGAGAAAATTAATTTGTACGTAGAAGAACTAATCACAAAGTACACGCACACTAATGTCACATCAATCTCCAAGATAAAAACACTGAGATTTATAAACTATCCATAGTTCAAGAGGGTAAGAGGCTTTATTTTCTACCTACGGAGAAAGAAGAAAGAGGTGGCAGAGCTGGCCCTAGTCATCGGGCAGATGATGTAACATTAATGGATTCCAGAGAGAAAGTATAATTATACAACTTCTACCTTCTTGGAGAATGATTCGCAAATGGAAAGTTTACACTGTACACCATAAAGCAGAATTGAAGTGCCAGTCAAATACACCTCGGGGTACTGAAACAACTTGTAGATATAAACATCTAAATACTTGAATCATCAAGGAGAACGTGGAAACAGTGTTTGGATTGACTCAAACACTCTAATGCAATCTCAGCCTGAATTCTGAGAACACAGCATCCATTCTCATCCATATTTTTCAGATCACATTTGAAGAAGTTTGGTTCTGGGGGGCCAAAACTAAATAAGCAATGATGCACTACATCAAGCCTATAGGAGGAAAAAGGACAGAAAGTCCAGAAATCATATTATTTGAGAATGAGAACTGCTGATATCCAGCTTGAAAATATACTTAGTACAGGCCTAATTATCCTGAAGAAATTGAAAGGCTGGTATGTGTAGAAAACAATTATAGTAAATCAAAGAAGCTGAAGTTGGAGATTTCAGCATAACAGCATTATAGCTCTTACAGTGGTTGAAAAATGTAATTGGCTGCCTTATGAGGTAGTAAAATCCACATCACCTCTTTAGGCGGAACCTGGATGACCACCTGTCAGAGATCCTTTAGAGAGCCTTTCCGAATGAGGGGGACTCTTAGCTAGACTACTGCTAGGTACCCCACGGCTTCCTGAATGTCATCTGCAGTGTGTTCCACGCACAGGTGAACACACTTGTAGTAAGCTTGTTGGAATATGACCAAGACCATATATTAGTAATACGTCTTTCAATCAAATGTTTTTGAGAAGCTTTTTAACAGTGAAATTATCCACTCTTATTTGAAAATATGTATTTTATAAGATCTGGATATATGGCAATTATCATTCTGACTTTTACTGTTATGTAAAACAATACAACTGAAGAGTTTTAGATTTGTGGGGCCTCTTAATTTTAATAAGAAACCTCATTTTTTCTTTTCTTTTTTTTTTTTTTTTAAGATTTTGTTTTCCCTTTTTCTCCCAAAGCCCCCTGGTACATAGTTGTGTATTTTTAGTTGTGGGTCCTTCCAGTTGCAGCATGTGGGATGCCGCCCCAGCGTGGCCTAATGAGCACTGCCATGTCCGCACCCAGGATTCGAACTGGTGAAACCCTGTGCCCCCGAAGCAGAGCGCGTGAACTTAACCACTTGGCCATGGGGCCGGCCCCAGAAACCTCTTTAAGTCCAACCCAAAGAAGACAATGAAATTGTTTGTTTACTATAATTTAGAAACAAAAAAAGATAAAAAATATTCCATTGCCTAAGAGTTCAAACTATTCTTGACAATTTGCATACCAAAATGTTATGCCCTCCTTGCTGTTTTACAATTTTATTTCTAACAATGCCCTGCCAACAACACTGTCAGCAGGTTTGGCACAGTTTGGTGGGCCAAAATCTTTCACTAACAAATCTTCACCAACAGGAAACGAGTTTCCAGCAATCTGCCGCCATCTTCCAACCCTTTATGCTGCCTTTTAATTTTTCCTTTTAACTTATACTTAAAACTTCATAGTTGTTTTTGCTTTTAGCAAAATCAAAAAATAAACAACACTACCTATGACTTCATATGCATTTATTTGCTTTTGCTTTTAAAAACACACTAAATATAAAGAAACATTAATGACTTGACATGGTTTTCCAAAAAAGGCTGCTGGTTTTGCTCTGCAAGAAGAATATTTGTGATATGTACACTGTTGATTCCCAAGGGGAAAAGATAGCATTTTAACACAAGCATGAAGCTTACATCAGCCTGAAGCCAAAACAAATAGATTTCTTTTTTTTTCCTTAACAGAAAATTTACAGTCAGAGTTGAGGGAAAAAGGCCATCTATGTGAACATTTACAAATTCATATTTATTACAGCCACTTCCCACACTCCACTGGAGACCTCGCTCTCTCTGCCCGCAGGGACAGGGGCAAATGAGGGCCACCCACCTTAAGAAAGAGAACAGGGACATGGCTCCCAGCTCCATTGCCTCCAGCTTGGGAGGATCTGACTTCCATGTACATGTTACTGTATTTACAGGAAGGACCAGGGGGATGGGTAGTTGTTTATTTTTCCAACTAATACTCCTCCTCAGGAGTGACAAAGCCGAAGGAGAAGAACTTTTGACCTTTACTGGATTTAAATTACTCTCTCCCACCACAGCTGAGAAGGGGCATGTTGTTCCTCGTTCATCTTCTGTCCTTTTTGTCTCTTTGTCTTTCTTCTCTTCGGTCTTTCTCTCTCTACAATCTAAATGGCTTGTATTCCCGTCTCAAGGTCTGAAGATTCACATATTTCAAAATATAGTTCATATTTTACAACGGTATCAAATTAAAGCATTGAAGCTCTTTGGGCCTAGATTTAATCACTTAACTTTCTTTGATTATTTCTTTGGGGCTCTAGAAACTAGGGCATGATCCAGTGGATGCAGCATTACACAGAAAAAGATAAGATTTATGATTTTTTCCCCAATTATGACATTCTTCTAGCTTCTAAAAGTTACACAAATCAAACTATTTCTCTCTCATGTGTAATTTACAGTTTATTTTCAATGATGTCCCTGTAGGCAGAAATGTTGAAAGGGTTTATTCTTAAACAGTTAGAAATATACACTAAAGAAAGCAGGAAGGAATATATCATTATGGCTATAAATGAATGCATAATCAAGTGCAAGATTGGCATGCACATTTTTTGTTAGTGATTATCCTGTGTGCAAACACACTGCTCTGGTTTCATTGTGAACCAGGTTGTATGACCTCAGACAGGCACCTTATCCTCACCTAGATGAGGAAGTAAGCACATTGCTCTAGACGATCTCTAAGGTATTCTCCAGCTTAGAAATTCTATTACACTTATGACTTCTGGAATAGGCTATTTACAAGATATTTATAATATATTATAAATACTTTGCCTGTGCTTAAGACCATTTAAGTCAACCTTGTAGATGTATGACTTCATTCCTAACTGGGAATGAAGAAAAATCTAAATCATATGCTTAAAGCAAATCTCTATGTAAGTTCATACAACACAGTCCTTTTTGTACACAACCGCCGTGAACAATAGATTTATGGAAAGGCATTTTAAATAACATAAAACCCTGTGAACCATGAATATGATTCTCTAGTTATCACTGCATTATTCTCTAGATTACAGGAAACAAAGCCTGCAAACATTAATCACGGCTTCCGAAGTTCCGATGAAATCAAACGGCTCGGAAATGTTAATCTGTGCCGGCATCTGGCTCTAGGGGGCGCTGCTGGACCGTGCATGCCGTTGGCTGCATTGACGAAGGCTTAGGCAAGATTTCATTAGAGTTGTGCAGGTTTCAGATACAGGAAAAGCACATAAACTATTTATAATCAATTTAAACTTTGAGAAAATTAGGTAACTGTGTAAAATATTTATATGCAGTTTTTGGAGATGAATGTTTCTTTTCTTGGTAGGAATATCTGTCTTTCTGCAGCAGCTAACTGGTTGTAGATAGGAGTGTTTTTATTAACTTTTACAGTCAAGGTCTCATAAAGGACAATACATGTTGCTGTTATGGAATTATTTAAAGCATTCTGCCTTAAAATTCAAAATATAAACAAAAATGGCATAGTTGGTTCCCGGATACTACAATCTCTTAATTGGCTCTGCCATTGCTATATTCAGTTACTCTCTAATTGGAAGGCTCTGTATAATTGTGTCAACTCTATGACTTAAGGCATCTTTTAAAAATAAAGAGCCCTCCAAACAGTGGCAGTTCAAAATCATCTCAAAGGTGAGTAACCACGTGTACATTATTAAACTTTGGAAAATCTGGACTGTCGGAGTGAAAGCCACATAGAAAAGTTAAGACCAGCAGTCTCACGGGTTCTAAGAGCATATTTAAAAAATACCTTGAGAAATGAATGGCGTCATTTAAACTATTATATATAGATTATGAATACCTAACAGAATTGGTAAATCAAATTAAAGCCCGAATAAGGATATGCAAGTATTTATATTGAAGACTGACAGAACTTTTTAAACCTATAAGAAACTTTAGCTCAACTATCGCTCACCTTTAAAGCACTAAGGAAAGTTAATTTGACATTTCAAGTCAAATCGAGGTGACTTCCAAGGGCCAAAAATCTTTTAAGTTAAAATTGGAATTCTGTCTAGACTTGGGTTACGTCTGCTCACTTTCTAATCCATGGATAGATCATAAAAGGCATAATGCACACTGTATAAATAATTTAGATTTTTCTCATAAGCATTGTACATATACAGCATGGTTTTCAATTTAGATTGATTACTCTAACAGCAATGTAAAAAAAACGATGGATTCGGGAGAGCTAATATAGAAGATCGTTTGCAGGATTTTGTGCAATAATCCTGAATTAAGCCACTGGCCTTGAATATGGAATAGAGGGGAACTATTTTTATTTTTTATTTTTTGCTGAGGAAGATTGGCCCTGAGCTAATGTCTGTTGCCAATTTTCCTCTTCTTGCTTGAGGAAGCTTGTTGCTGAGCTAACATCTGTGCCAATCTCCCTCTATTTTGTATGTGGGGCATGACCACAGCATGGCTTAACATGTGGTGTAGGTCCATGCCTGGGATCCAAACCTGTGAATCCTGGGCTACCAAAGCAGAATGTGCGAACTTAACCACTACAACCACCAGGGCAGCACCAGAGAGGGGAAATTTTTGAGATGATGGAGGTGTTAACTAAGAGGCACGTTTCTATCTTGATGTCTGGGTTGGCACTCAAACATGCACATCTGAAAAACACTAATGTGTAATGTGAAATAAGTGAACTTATGGTATACGTTGGCCTCAGTCAATTTATTTCAATTAGCCAATGGATGGGTAACTTGAGATTGGAATTGTCCACCTATATACCTTGACTCTGGGGGTAATAAACCAACAATCATTCTTCACAGCAAAGATTTTGTAAGAAGGTTTTACACAGATATTCAAGCAGCAGTTTTGCAATGAGCTCTCTTTTCTATGTCTGATACTTCCAAATCAGAGGCAGTCTTTCATATATTCTCACAAAAGTCCAACACTCGAAGCAAAGTGAAGAAAAAGCCTCATCACTAGTGATATATAATACAATCATTTTGTACTTAAGATAGATATTAATTTTAATCTAAAAAATTAACCTGTAATCAACTTAGAACCAATCTCTGGACATGTGAGTGAATGTGCCGTTAGCCGACTCCGGCTTCCAGCTGAGGTCTTTTCTACCTCCTGTGGGGAGGAGCCAGCCACCCCTGTTGTGTTCTGTTGGAATTGCTGGCCCACAGAATGCATAAGCATAATGTGATTGTTTCACACCAGCACATCTTGGGGTAATTCGTTACTGAGCTGTCATCGTAACTGGAACACCACCCTAAGTCGACACATCGTCATCTTCTGCCTGAACTACTGAGAACATTTTCTTTCAATCCATTCCACTGCCACTCAACCAAGACCACATCTATTCCTCCTGCATTTAAAAAAACACCACAAATTCACGATTTCTCGCCATCCTAATGGTGACCAAAATTGTTTCTCCGATTTCACTCCTCTTCCTTACAGTCTGTTTACCACACAGTAGCCAGAATCACATAGATTTACCATATATATTACATCATGTCTCTTTACTGCTCAAAACTAATTATTTCCCAGTCACACTTAAATGGAAATCAGAAGTCTTTGACGTGGACTGTAAATTCCCCGGTAAACTTTCTGCTCTAATATTCTCCCTCACGTCTCCTTGTCCACTGCTCCAGTCACAGTGTTATCGGAACACACCAACTTCATTCTCGCTTAAGGACTTTTGTGCTAGCTGGCTTCTCTGTCTGGAATATCACTCCCCAAATACTTTCCTGGCTACATCACTCATTTCATTCATGTGTTTTCTTCAGCATCGTCTCTTCTAATTAGTTAGGCAAAGGAAGAATCAATATTCCCTGTTCCTTATTTTGCCTTTCTGTATCGCTTATCTCCCACAGGTAGGCCATATAATTATCCATTTATTAGTTTGTTGCTCATCTTCTCTACTCGAATATTAACTCTGCAGGGACTTCATTTAGTTCATACTGTATTCCCAGAGCCTAGACCCAACCAACACGTAGTGAGTGCTCTAAAATATTTATAGAGTGAATCAATAGATGGATGAATGAATACATGATGAATCTGCCTGGGGAGGGCATAACTGAAGTTTGTCACTTCTAGTCTATTAGAAGGAGCTCACAAGCTGGATTGAAAGTCTAGCTTCAGCTTATAACATCCATATGCTTTTGGATATGCTTCTAAACATCTCTTCCCTCAGTTTTCTCATCTGCAAGATGGACAGATAATAGATGTTCCACATACATTAGTTTAATGTGGAATAAAGCATTTAGCACTTTGCTGGTGATATAGTGGGATTTGAACAAATGTGAGTTTCCTCTCCCAAAGTTAGATTCCTAGCCCGTACATCCCAGTTGAGCCTGGCTGCATCTCAGCCGTCCTTCCTCTTTCACTGCCCTAACTCAAGCCCTGGAGTAGCAGGAGAAGGGCAAGGAGACCCTAAGAGGCCTTGCCAGGAGGCGTGAATTTTATCCTGAAGCCAATATGGACTTGAAAGAGTTTAAACTTTAAATGCTGAAGGATTTTAATACACTTCCCTAACAAAAGGGAGAAATGACACAATTAGTTGCTTAATTTTCATTTTGCATCAATTATTCACACTGGAAATGTTGCTATTTATCTCAGACATTCTCCCTGAGTCAATAGAGTTTTGGTCACATGTAAATAGTTTGCATCGGAAAAGGTACACCAGTAGAGCTGTTCATGGAGCCATGCTTAAACGTGACAAAGGCAGCGAGATTAAAACGGGGCCACTTTCAGCTGCCCTGCTTTGCAGTGTCTTCAAAATAGAAAAATGTTATATGTGAATAAGAGATATTGGAATTGGAAAATAGGATCTTAAATCATCTTGTCCATCACACTGTCAAGGTAGGTTTCCTTTAACATGGTCTCTGGCTCAAAGTATATAAGTGTAAAAAAACTAATATTTTTGACTATTGCCACTTTATTCTTTTAGGACATAATACTTAGCGTGTGTTTCACTTGACATTTTTTGCACTTTCCTAGTTGTCTGGGTCTGCCTTTGATAAAATCTTTCCATCAGTTCATCTTTAGGGGACGAATTCTTCTCTTTGATATGTTTGATCCATTCATTTTTATCTAATTTTCTATACTTTATCTTATAGTAATACCATCTGGAACATAATGATCGTAAAAAAGTGTTTCCAGTACAAAATCTGGAAACATTGGATGCCTGATGGACAGTGACTAGCTTATGTATAAAAACAAAACCCCTAACCTTTGTTTCCATTTTTAAATAATTGAGATAACAAAGGTTAGTGCCAAAGCTTATGGTTTATTAGAAGTTAAAACTGTGTACATGAAAAATAACATTGAAAAGTCAGATGTTTTTCACTCTATCTGCTTTATTTAAATCACTGCCTTTAGCCACTCTACCAATGACAGCAAAAAAATGACCAGGCCTTTGTTCTCCAATATCAGTTACAAAATAATCCATGTACCATTCAGAAAGTGACAGGTATGTTTGTGTGATATGATTTTATGTCTTTATTTTCGCACATATAAAGCCTTTACAAAATACTAAAACTACGTTCTGTTTAATGCTTGGAATTTTATCTAAAACTTTCCGCAATTATTATTAGAATTTAAAATGGATATAAAGTATACATATGGTATAACGAAAAGGACTGAATGCTGTATATTCTTGCTAACCAATGTAATGAATAAAATTACTTCATATCTCAGTAGACACATCACAACAGGTAGCAAGTAGATATGTAAGCAGTGGACTGTCTTAGGAAGGCCTCATCTTCGCAGCGTTAGCAACAGAGCAATGTGGGGGCGCTGGCCCTTCTTGGATGTCGTGAGACAGTACGGCTACCAGGAGTGCACATGAATCTTCAAAATACCAACCTCTGTCTTTAGAGTGGACAAGATGGCATCATTTTATTTAAAAGGAACAAGATATCTTGAATGTCCTCCATATCTTGACATGCTTGACAATGGACTTGGAAGATGACCATAATGTCACAGCAGGGCTCACAGTGAAATTGTGGGGTCCCCGTTGCTCGTGTGAAGTAACCTCACTGAAAGCTCTGCGGAGTCAGGGACCAGGTACAGGAAGCTCAGCCTGGAGTCCCAAGCACTTTGCAGGGGCTCTGATATGAGCTTTTGAATAACTGAGTGCATGAACTGATGTGTCCCCAAATGAGATAGATGACTTACGAAGCACTCCAGGTAAACAAAAGAACACCTGTGAATAACACTATGTCACTGATAGATGAAACTGCCGCGAGAAAGTATGCGAGCAGACCGCTGGGGCCCCCAGGGATCCATCTCTCTCATCTGACAAATCGACTGGCAACTGTAACAAGAAGTCAGTGGAGCTCAGATCTTTGCACTTGGCCCACGGCTCTTCTCACTCTGCAAACTCTTCTTGGGTGTTTTTATTCATTTTTATGATTTTATCTGCTATTTTTATATTTAATATTCCCAAACAAGTGTTTTTAATTAATATCATTATCCTAAGCCACAGACTCCCCAGTATAAATCTGCCTGCTGTACATATCTAGCTAGAAGCTTATTCCCACAAGAGTTCAAATTCTACTTGTCAAAGATGGAAATTGTTCTGTTGCTATTTATCTCAGACATTCAGAGGCACCACTTCAGATCCTCTCAGCCTCGTCTGTTTCTAGAGACCTGGGTCCCTCTCCAGCCCTCGCTGCTGCAGAGCAGATTCCTCTCCTTCCCTCCCAGGGAAGGACTCCCACGAGAGGCAGCCATTTATACGGCCTCTACGAGAGTCCAGCGAGACTGACCTATGAGTCCAGTTCACTGCCAGGCAGTATCCAGCTGCATACCACATACTTATATAAGCCCTCCTCCACTCCCCTCGCTTCTCCCTTGTGCTCCTTGGGATTACATTATAACACATGAGGAACCCAGGCTCACTCCGTCAGAATTTGCTTCTCCTTTGGCGATATCTGTTAATGTGATCTACTTTTACCCTGACACTTCAGCAAAACTCCTCGAGGTCATTCCTACCTTCTTTTGTTCTTCATCTGCTTGAAACTCAGTAGCTGAATCTAGCTGTCATTCCTTCTAAATAACAGCTGCATCCCTTCCTCTCTATTTCTGCCAACACTGACTTGATGAGGCGCTCACTTTTTCTTGGATTATTGAAACAGCCTTCTATCTGGTCTCCCTAGGTCTGGTCTCATGGCTTCACTTTTAGGCTCCCACCTGCAGGGGCTGATACAGCTGATCCATCTAGATGCATATCTCAACATACCTCTGTTTTTGAGGAGAGCCACACTCTCTAACACACCACACCTTCATCATCTATCTGAGCTGACATCTTGAGACTGATCTCTTACGACTTCCTGTCTTGCATTTTATGCTCTGGCAACACAAAATATGCCTTAAAAGAATGTCTATCTCTTTTTCTAGAATACTTTTCCTTATTCTTTTGGTAAACTTCCACTTTAGAACTGAGTTGAGGCATTCTTCCCTTTATAAATCATACCCGCTGTTTCCCAGGCCGAGACAGATGACTCTCTTCTGTGCAAGATAAAATCCCCTATATATTTATATACACGTTAAAAGAAGGACTCTTGCTTTTGTTTTGTTTTGCTGTATCCCAACACACCTGCAGAACATGATATTCTCCCACCAATTCCTCACTGTGATGTGGATTCCAAGGCATAGGAAGCCCTCACCTCTCCCCAGTACTTGAAAGGTGCTTCAGGCTCTGAAGGAGGGAGATCAGGTATGGTTTCTGCTTCTGATATGCCTGCTTTGGTCAGAGGTGGGTGTTTTCCATCTTCCCACCCTCACTCCATGTCCCCCCAAATGCACCAGCCTTTGCTTCATGAGGGAAGAGGGGGCCTGTTTTGTACGTCTTTATATCTCCATACCTAGAAGAGACCCTAACCCTCAGTTAACAGGTCCATACACATTTGGTGAATGAATGAATGGATATTACAGGGACAGACCGCAGGTACCTCTGAGGTCAGATCCAGCTGGGGCCAAATAGTTTTCTTAGAAACTGGATTTTGATTTATATAGTCTCATAGTAAGCACAGAATTTGAGGAGGTTGCCAGTCACATCAACCTGGTGAGTTGGCAGCCACATTGCCCGAGTCTGCAGAGAGGCTGAGAGGGCCTGATGACAGTAATCAAAGAGATTCCTGAAATCCCTGGAGGGACTGTCTGCCGTACCAAGAGGAATCTGTGGCCGCTGAATACTTTGGGATTAGGGCCAGGCTGTTCTCTCTGATGGGGACTGAGCCTAGCATAGTGACTATGGGCTGTGAGGTCATCCCCTGTACTAAGTGACTTTTGCTGTGTCTGTTGATATCTTTCCATCAATCACAGTCACTTCTATAGCAACCAAGGAAGTATTTATGTGATTGTAATTGCCACTTTGATGATAATTGTCAGTGTGTTCTCCCCCAATATGTTGTGAGTTCCTTAACGACAGGAACTCTTCTTTATTTATCTCAATATTCACAACATAGCAGGGGTTAAAAATATTGTAAAACTGAGAAATAAACATGTAGGTATGGAGGAGTGGTAAGACAGAAGCTGGAGGGATGCAATGGAACCAGGTAATTAAGGATGTTCAAGGCTAAATAGAAACATCCTGGCACCTCCAGTAGGTTCAAAATTTAGCAGCCTATATGAGTTTATATAATCCTCAGTGCTGTAACCGATAAACCTCCAATTTCCGTGGCCGGCCATAAGTGTTCACCTTGCTCACTTAGCAGTGTGAGGCTGGTTATTTGATGGGGTCGAGGCGGCAGGATTTCTCCAGGCAGTGGTTTAGGATCTTAGGGTCCTTCTATCCCATGACTCCACCATTAGCTAGGGTCTTAGAGTCCTCTGCACCGGTCCCGAAGGTGAGAAAGAAAGGACAGGAAAGAGAGAAGAATCAGGCGTCTCACATGTTTGGGTCAGTAAGTGAGAGTTCATTCCTCTTTTTGTCCATTGCTGGGAACTGGTTCTGCAGCACTATTTCTGTAAGAGATGGACAAACTTGCTCTTAAAGAGCTAAACAGTAAATGTTTTAAGCTTTATGGGCCATATTTCTCTGTCACAACTACTCAACTTTGTGGTTACGGCCTGAAAGTAGCCATAGATAATATGTAAATGATTGGGTGCAAATATGTTCCAGTAAGACTTTATTTATGGGCACTGAAATTTTAATTTCATTTAATTTACAAGTGTTACAAAACATTATTCTTTTAAAATTTTTTTCCATCTATTTCAAATGTAAAAATCCTTCTTTGTTCCCAGGCCTTGCAAGGACACGCAGGTGGTGGCTGAATTTAGCCTATCGCTGCAGTGTGCTGACCTCTGACCTAGAGGCAAGGTGGCTGCTAAAGTTTTCCCTGTGTTAGGCGCTGCCTTTAGTGAAAGCTCCACATTACTTTGGTTGACAACTAGCTGTGTTTCCCATAGGCTGCTCCTCTGGGCACTAAATATCCATGTAGGCCCCCTTTCTCTTGCATAGAACATAGCCAGCCCCTTCCCAAGAGACATAGCACACAATCTCAGCCAGTCACTACATCCAGCTCAAAGTCACTGCTTTCTAGGTGATGTTCAGTCCTTTCCATCAGATCTGGTTGTGGCTTCTTCAGGTCTGGAGAGCTACAAACTCAAAAGCAATGCCTGCCTTTAATAGAAACAAATGGAGCGGGGACAGCAAAATTGCTTAAAACGCCCCTTCAGAAAGGGAGGAACAGGGAATGTACACCAATGATGAAAAGTAGTTATCAATTGTGACTCCCTCCGCCTTGGCACTAGAGAGAGTTCCTTGATTAGATGGATTCTCTTGGGGAACCATTTCCCTGTCCATCGTTCCTGGCCCACCTCTTTGGTCCTACCTGAGATTGGCTTGGGGAGTGCCCCTCGGGGAAGGTAGAACTATCGCACAGTGTTTCATGCTGGTATAAATTTTGCGCCTTGAGATATTTTATAGTTACAGGGTTTTTAAAAATTTTGATCCAGGCTTGTGGTTCTCTTGGCAATACATTTCCATTAACATTTAGGAGGCACTGGTCTATTTGCATTCGGTCTGGTCCATGTTAGTAAGTGTATGCAATGTTCTTTCCTTGTCACAATTCTCAAGCTGGCTTTGTTTTTGTGTTTAGCTTCTCCTCTTATATCTTTATCTCTCAACTTAATGACAGCTGCCTTGAGGTCAACTGAACAATATATTCGGAGGATACGAGCATCCTTTGAACTGATCTTTGCTGCATGGCCTAGTTATTATATTGCACTGATATATCTTAGTGAGCCTGTGTTGCTCTCAGCATTATATATTCTTTTTTGGGGAGGGGTTCTAAAAACAATTAGCTTTTCTAAACTTCAGAAGCTTCAATCATACGTTAGATCCTTGCAGTCTTCCTCATCCAGTAAATGACAACAAATGCATTTCCTAAATGTCACAAGCCAGCAATCACTTTCCTCCAGGTCACATTCCACTGTTGGGACTAGCTCAAAAGTCCCCCCTTGATGTAAGGGGACAGTGATGGAGGGGACTGAGCAAGTTTGTTCCTGGCTGTGCAGCTGTTTCTATGGGGCAATCTTATATTACAGGGGGAGCGGAGGTGCATGAGCTATTCTGTTTCAAAGCTAGTAGAGAATTTAACTTTTATTCTGAAAGCAATGGTAAGCATTTGAAAGACTGTCATCCATTAATACCAAAAGCAGAAACAGAAAATAAAATACATTCCAAGCATAGCGCAGTAGGTAGAAGCCAGAGGGCACTGAGGTGTATGACCCTTATCAGTCTCACCACAGTTTGGAACATGTGAGAAAGTTTTTGCAGAGCCTTCATTAGTCATGAACTCTACCCTGAATGCTATTATTCCCAAATGAAGAAGACTTCTATTTTTCATAATAATAAAACATGTTATATATTTCCAGAACCTCAAATAGTAACATTTGAAAAAGATTCATATCAAATTCTACCAGATGTGATTATATTTGTATAAGTAAAACCTAACTATATCTATTTCATTGCAAAACTAAATATAGTTTCTTTTTCCTGAATGTTTCATTTCCCAAGTATTAAAATAGACTTTAAAGTATAAATTTTGATATCTTTCAATTGTCAAGGAAAGCATACAATGCACAAAGATTTGAATGAGACAAAAATAGAACATAGGAAAGTTTCTACCATGCAGAGAAATGAAAATATATTTTGGTTAAACAAAACGTATGCAAAATGAAAAGTTAAATTGGAATAGAAATGAACCCAAATTATAGTGTAATAAAACATATGAATTTTATATTTGTACTCTGCTCTTAAGTGTCTTTGCATCTATTTCTTCTTATTTATTTCAGTGTATTATTTTGTTCATTTTCTACAGGAAAAAAGTAGATACTCTAAAAACAATGAAGGTAGCACATTGGAACTTCTCGTGGAAAGCATTATTCTTCTTAGATGACTGTTCTCCTAGTTGATTTGGAATGTGGTCAAATAAGCACATGGGAAGACAGCTCATCATACTAGTTACCAAAATGGAAGCACTTCCTGTGTCCAGGCATTGTGCTAGGTGCATTGCTTATATCACAATTTCATTCAGTCTGCATGTCAACCCTCTGCTTATTACCGTGCTTATTTTACAGGTAAGGAAACTGAAGGACAGAGAGGCTAGGTAACATTGCCAAGGTTATATCAATAGTAAGCAGCAAGGCTGAACTTTGAAACTTGGTATATCTGACTGTTAATTCCTCTGCTGTAGAAATACACCAGCTTGACTCAAACCCACTTCCAAAAAACCAGCAGTCAAGCTCTCTGGTCCCCATCTGTGTCCCACAGCAGAGGCAATCCTTCTGGAGTTGCAGCATATTAACTATGTTTTGTGATCAATCTGTGTAATAAGATAAAACACCTTTGAACTTACCTTTAGGGAAAGAATTGCCTTTATTTGTGAAATACTATGGTAGAACATTTAAATCTGAAAATATAGGTCCCAGGACATGGTCCAGAAATAAAAAATATATCTGTTATGAAAGTTAATTGCTCTTGTTAATATGATAGGAAGACCACCAAACTGAATTTCTAGAGAGTGAGGGGTTAAGGATTCCTAGAACAAGGAGATGAGGCCAGGTTCCAGAGAGGGCACGCAACTAAGAGTGATGTTGGGAATGAGGCCAAGAGTAGATCTTTAAGAAATACCTGAAGTAGGAATGGTCAAGGGATTTCTAAGACCAAGGATGGCTAATATTCAGTGTTTCATATTTTTGCCTTGTAACATTGTTCTCTGTAATACTTGACCCTTTTTTCCTGACCTCCACCCCACAAATTTTGTGTTAGTTATTTTTCAGAAGAATCCACAAAAAAGGACTAGCTTGATTTTTCATCTGAGGAGGAAGAAATGATAAACAACCACAATTACAATGAAAACAATGGCTGGTAATGATAAGA
Source organism: Equus przewalskii (assembly GCF_037783145.1). Classification (NCBI taxonomy): domain Eukaryota; kingdom Metazoa; phylum Chordata; class Mammalia; order Perissodactyla; family Equidae; genus Equus; species Equus przewalskii. Next base: position 57,456,243 of record NC_091849.1, read on the forward strand.
TGCATACTAGGTATTTGGCACTATTCTGAAATTTTTAAAAGTGTATATTAAATTGTGCATCTCTCACAGCAACACTCTGTGGCCATTTAGAAATGAAGGAAGCGCTAAGTCACACATCCAGCAAGCGGTGCAACCCCATTCAATGTGTGGTGCCAAAGTTACGGGTCTCACCTTTCTACCTGATTGCTCTGAGCTTTAGAATCAGAGTGCAAGTGACATCAAGGTGTCATTTCACTAGCGGAATGTAAGTAAAGAGAATATGACAATAGCTATGCGTGTAAACATAAGTTCCCGAGTAGAGACGACAGACCTTTTACATACATGGGGCTCAAGCCATTCTGAGATACATCAAAGTAAATTGTGATTCCGCAAAACTGTTCACTCCATTGCTGGCACTTCAAGAGTGGCCAAATAACACATGTATTTACACAAATAAGCAATTAATTACCTTAGATGTTAATAAAGCCTAGATTGTTAAATACTTCAATTATGCACTTCCTAGCTCTATTCTAATCTATCTTGAAATACAACTGTGTGTCTGTTCTTTGGAGAACTCATGTGTCTATTCTTTGTTCCCACATTTACTCATAAACAAACTCTACTCAAACAAAGTAGAGTTTGCCATACTCTAATCATAAAAATCCTGAAATATGTGACTAAGTCCATTATGGAATTCTAGAGAAGAAAATCATTTAAAAATATTGTGAAGTGAACTTAAGATATCAAAAACATCACAAAATATAAGAGATGGTAAAAAATTTTAGTTATATTTGGATATAGTAACTGTACATTTTCTAAATTTTATTCACTTTTAAGACTGTTAGGATAATCTAGTTTGGATTTGAAGAGTTCAGAAAGGAAAAAGACCCTATTTCCAAGGATATTCTTTCTCTTATCCTCAAATTCCAAGATGCATACATAATTAAAAACAAAAACAAACAAAAATATCTTTGATATAAGGAAGCGAATCCTGCTGTCTGAGAAGATACATATATTTTTCAAGATTATAGTATATCATCTCTACATTTTCCTTGCAGAACTGTAGAAAAGTAGAGTTTGATTAAAATACAGCTAAAACATTTTCTATAGCATGATTTTATGAAGCAAATGTTCCACTATAGACTTAATTTCAAATATTAAATGACTAAAATACTTGATATAGTCGATCTCATCACCTTTTTAAAATTTAATATATCTTCAGTGTAAATGTGCATATTTAAAATAAATATCAATAAACAGTATTGAGAAAATTGGATATCTGCATGCAAAAGAATGAAATTGAGCCCTTATATCACACCATACACAAAAGCATTGACATTAGCTGGGAAATGATTTTTTGGATAGACACCAAAAGCTCAGGCAATAGAAGCAAAAATAAAGAAGTGGAGCTACATCAAAAGAAAGCTTTTGCACAGCAAAGAAAACAATCAATAAAATGAAAAGGAAACATGGATTGGGAGAAAATATTTGCAAACCATAAATCTAATAAGGGGTTAATATCTTAAATATAAAAGAAACTCATACAACTCAATAGCAAAAAGGCAAACAACTTGGGGCCAGCCCGGTGGCATAGTGGTTAAGTTTGCACACTCTGCTTTGGTGGCCTGGACTTTGTAGGTTTGGAACCCTGGGCACAGACCTACACACTGCTCACCCAGCCATGCATGGCAGTGTCCTGTATATAAAATAGAGGAAGATTGGCACAGACGTTAGCTCAGGGACAATCTTTCTCACTAAAAAAATAAAAGGTGAAAAATTCAATTAAAGGGCAAAACAACTAAACAGACATTTTTCCAAAGAAGACACACAAATGGCCTACAGGTCTATGAAAACTTGCTGAACATCCCTAATCATCAGAGAAATGCAAATCAAATCCATGATGAGATATCACCTCACAACTGTTAGGAGGGTTACCACCAAAAAAATTAAAGATAATTGTTGGCGAGGATGTGGAGCAAAGGGAACCCTGTACACCATTGGTGGCAATGCAAATTGGTATAGCTGTTGTGGAAAACAATATGGAGGTTCCTTAATAAAGTAAAAATAGGACTACTATCTGATCCAGCGATCTCTCTTCTGTGTACATACACAAAGGAAATGAAATCAATTTCTTGAAGAAATATCTGCACCACCATGTTTATTAAAGCATTATTCACAATAGCCAAGATATGGAAACCACCTAATGCCCATCAATGGATGAATGGATAAAGAAATTTTGGTATAGATGCATACAATAGAATAATACTGTGTCTCAAAAAAAGAAGGAGATCCTGCTGTTTATGACAACATGGATGAACCTGGAAGACATTATGCAAAGTGAAATAAGCCAGATGCAGAAAGAAAAAAATCACGTGATCTCACATGCAATCTAAAAAAGTCAAATACAGGGCCAGCCCAGTGGACTAGTGGTTAAGTTTGTGCACTCCACTTCAGCTGCCCAGGTTCAGTTCCCAGGTGTGGACCTACACGGCTCATCTGTCAGTAGCCATGCCATGGCGGTGGCTCACATACAAAATAGAGCGAGATGGGCACAGATGTTAGCTTGGGGTGAATCTTCCTCAGGAAAAAAAAATTTTTGAATACTTAGAATACATAGAAGCAGAGAGTAGAACAGTGGTTACCAGGGTTGGGTAGGTGTTGGAAATGGCAAGATGTTGGTTAGAGGGTACAAAGTGACAATTATGTAGGATGAATAAGTCTTGAGATGTAACATACAGCATGATGATTAGAGTTAATAATACTGTATTGAATACTGGAAAGTTGCTATGAGAGTAGATTTCAGGTGCTCTCACCCTACAAAAACATGGTAACCATGTGAGGAGATGGGTATGTTAATTAGCTTGACGATAGTAATCATTTCACTGTGTATATGCATATCAAGTCATCATGCTGCACACTTTAAATATGTATAATTGTTATTAAAAAATAAAATAAATTTAAAAGGTATAAATCATACACTAAGATTTTAAAAATATTATAAATGGGCTGGCCCCATGGCCTAGTGGTCAAGTTTGCTGTGCTCTGCTTTAGCAGCCCGGGTTGGGTTCCCCAGTGTGGACCTACACCACTCATTGGTGGTCATGCTGAGGCAGTGACCCACATATAACATAGAGGAAGACTGGCACAGATGTTAGCTCAGGGTGACTCTTCCTTAGGAAAAAAAAAATACTATAAAGAAGATGGATTATTTCCTAGAAGCTCTGAAGTGAACCAAAGACACATATAATGAAAGTCATAAGGAATGAACTCATAGAGGAAGATAATAGAAATGAAAAATGGGACCAAATACAATGAGAGAAGTGAAAGAATAATATATAGCAGAAAAGGAATAATGCAAACACATATGAATCCATCACGTTGTCAACCTAGTCTTAAAAATGAAGAATGCTGAAACAAAATATTTATTACTTTATTTATTAATATAGCTGTTATTTTTGTTGCTGTTGTTGGCTCTTACTACACGGTCTGTTATTGGACATCCTGGTAGATATTAACAAATTCCTGAAGGCAGGTCTCCTATAGGGCTGTCCTCATCATGGGAATCAGCATCTCACGGCACAATTTAGCTATCTGACAAACGTCACACTCCACTGGCAGTCATGAGAGGAAGGCACACCAAGGTAGACACATTCGAAAGAGAGCTCCTACATCTGTGATGAGTACAGCTTCACATGGAAGGCTCTCTCCTCTTCAGTCTCAAATGGACAGATGTAGAATAAATATCAAACTACCATTTCAACTCTTTTCACCAACTTGTCTCCAGGTGTAAATGATAAACGCTTCTCCAGGAGACCAAGAGTACATCAATCTCACAGCACACTGTGGTCAGACAAGCATCTGACCAGCTAAAAACCTGGAGAAAATTGTACCTTACTTCATTTCCCTCATTTCATTTTAGATTTTATTTCATTATATTATATGAATGTATAAAATGATCAACTTTGGATACCAATTTCCGAGTAATCAAAATTTTCATCTAGATTTTATTTTGAAGATTCATATTGTCTATTCTAAAATCATGGTGGATGATTTTTTAAGAAATAACTGGCATTGATGTCATTCTTAAGATGTTAAAACCCTATACTGTAATCTTTTACTAATAAGACATTTAAATCAAATATTTTCGTAAAAGTAGGGCATCTAGATTATTACCACAAATTTATGACAGTGTGTTATATACTTTATGTTACTCTTTATAAGTAACCCCGGGCCACCTAAGTGGAGCCTGTGAACTTTATCACTACGCACTGGGCCAGCCCTGTAAGTGACTCCCTTTTGAAAAGCAAATAATGTTCAACTTAATGATACTAATAGCTTGTTGAGTTGATATATGAAGAAAAATTTAAAAATTAGAAAAAAATTATCTCTGGTGCTTTCTGCCTTCTGTTTCTGAATCATTTCTTTCTATTTGAATACTTCTCCACTTTACCACAATACACTCTTTCAGAAATAGTAATTATTTAAAAGAGACAGGGTACAAATCGCACTTAATTCAGAGTGTTTCATATTATATGGAGACATTTGAGAATGCATAATAAGAGGTAAGCTGGTGGTTTGGATGTGAGGCAGCTTCAGAAGTGTACATGAGGGGCCGGACCTGTGGCAGAGCACTTAAGTTCACGCGCTCCACTTCAGTGGCCCAGAGTTTCGCCGGTTGGGACCCTGGGTGTGGACATGGCACCACTCATCAGGCCACGCTGAGGTGGTGTCCCACATGCAGCAACCAGAAGGACCCACAACTAAAATGTACAACTATGTCCTTGGGGGATTTGGGGAGAAAAAGCAAAAAAAAAAAAAAGAAAGAAGAAGAAGATTGGCAACAGTTGTTAACTCAGGTGACAATCTTTAAAAAAAAAAAAAGTACATGAATGGTATGCTGCTGTAGCTATCATTTTTTTCTCACTAAACAATATGTTTTAAGATCTATCCATGTTGATCCATATGGATGTATTTCATTCTTTTCAGGTGACTTGTAAATATCCCAGCATATTTATCATCCTTTTAAACATCCATTTCCCTGCTTTCCAGTGTTCTATTATTTTTAGTAAGCTCTTCAGAGTGTCATCAGATCACATACGAGTGCCTCGCTAGGGAAGAAATCGAGAGGCGGAATCACTGATTTAGCTGTTCTTCATATATAGCACTTTAACATCTGACCACTGAGCCTGAACGAAAGATCAATCTTTCACACTCTGGGCACAAGACATAAGTCAATACACAGGGATAGACGTCCTGAGCCTGAGGTTTATATTGTTATATTATTTAGTTATTAAGAATGCAGGTGAGGTAAATATAGGTAACTATTAAAATGGGTAGGAAATAATATAACAATTAATCCAATGATGAAAGACTTGTTATATATATAGACATAATTATTATCAATTCCATCACTAGAAAAAATCTTGGTAGAATGATTCAAACAAACAAACAAATGACCACCACCAAATAAACAAAACCCAAAATACCCCAGAGGGAAAGCCATTTCCTTGTCAGTGATACGCTGAAAGTTGTTGCTGGATTTCCTTACATCACCAGTATAAAGATGATTGTTAAAAAAGAGAGGAGAAACTAGAACATACTATTCTAAAACTTGAAGTCTTGTGGTCAATCTAAAAAAGTGCATCAATGAGCATCAAGCAAGTTGTGGGGCTATTCACCTTACTTTGTGTGTGTAAGAGTGGGACTAGTATTAATTTAATTTTGGCTTCTCCACAGCAGCATTTCAGTGCTACAATTAATGTAAAATGGTAGGACTACGGTCCCCGTAATAAAATTCTGAATCACATGTAGTCCTCCACTGTGAAAACAATTATCTGTGTAGATGAGCTGTGCTGTAATGATCAGATAAACAGAGAGCTGCCAGACAAATTAAAGGAGAGTAGTGGTTCTCACAGTGTGGTGTGGGGGACCCCAACAATCTTGCATATGGTCTGTGAGGTTAAAATATTTCTATTAATAATACCAAGATGTTACTTGACTTTTTCTCTGTGTTTACATTTGCACAGATGGTGCAAAGTAATGGTGGATAACACTGCTGATGACAGTACGAATAAAGATAGTGGTACCAAATCACACTAACAGGTCTAGTATTCTCCACTTATAGTTAAAAAGTGCTAATTTCACTTAAGAATGTACTTGAGGCAGTGGTAAAAGTACTATTTTTTAAAATTATAACTTATAAGTATATGCCTGTTTAATAACATGTGTGAGGAGAAGTGGGTATGCACACCATATTTCCGCCTTGTGCTGGAGTGATGGTTGCCTCAAGGAGAAGCACTTATTGATTGTTTGATGTGTAAGACCAGCTGGCTGCTTCTGTTTATGCAACGTGATTTTATTTGAAAGAACAACTAATGTTCCAGCTATGGTTATGCAATCTTAGGTATTAGGTAGACATTTTCTCAAAAGTAAAATGAGACTGTCACTTGAAAGAAAACAACTAACGGAATTTGTTGCCGATAATAGAATTTGAGCTTTTAAGCATATTCTAGAATTTTGGAAAGGTCTTAGCCACCATGGTGAGTTTGACATCTTAACGATACTTGAAGACTTTTCTGATGAGGCTGGAAGGGATATTCACAGATAAGACTGTGTGATATTTCATATTGATATGTGTTGACATTTGGGATAGTCAAATAACTCAAGGATCCAACATTTTCCAAGTGATAGTACAATATTGTGCATGAGTAAAAGATCCATTCAAAATGTACAATAGAACGGTGGATTTTAATTTACCAGAGTATAAAAGGTTCCTTGACCAGGTTTCACAGTCCACATTGTAACTAACCTTTAACAATCTGTTCCTTACCAAGCTTTGGTGTAATATCAAAGAATAGTATTCCCAATTACCTGAAAAGGCTATTAAAATACCCCTATTGTTTTCAAATACATATGTGCTGGGCCAGAATTTCTTCAACTACTTTAGCAGAACAATTATTGGGCAGATTGAATGCAGAAGCACATATGAGAGTCCTGGTGTCCTCATTAAGCCAGACATTAACAATATTTGCAAAATATGTGAAACATCACCACTTTTCTCGTCATTTTTATTTGTTTGTTTTGGTAAGTATACTTATTTTTCACAAAAATATGCTATTCTATGTTATTTATGTTAACAGGTAATGAGTTTATCATTTTACTTTACAAGAATTAAATAATAAATATATTTAAAAGTCCTCAGGGGCTGGCCCAGTGGTGCAGTGGTTACGTTTATGTGCTCCGCTTGGGCGGCCTGGGGTTCCCTGGTTCAGATCCCAGGCAGGGACCTATGCACCACTTATCAAGCCATGCTGTGGCAGGCGTCCCTCATATAACAAAGAGGAAGATTGACACAGATGTTAGCTCAGGGTGAGTCTTCCTCAAGCCAAAAAAAGAGGAAGATTGACAACAGATGTTAGCTCGGGGTGAACCTTCCTCAATAAATAAATAAATAAATAAATAAATAAAACTCCTCAGTTTTCTTTTCTAATATGGTAAATACTGATAAATATATTCCACATTAAAAAAAGCTCTCCACAGTCAATAATAATTTCTAAGAGTGCAGAGACCAAAAACTTTGAGAATCACAGTGTAGAGGGAATCAAAAAGGAACTCAATAAAAATTTGTGTGAAGAAATATTCACAGTGGAATCACAGGACACTTTATACAGCAAATCTTTGAGCATCCACTATTCCAGGCCTCAAGGAAATTAGCAGTGAAAGAGGCCCAGAGAGGCCATGACCCAAGGAGAATGAATTCTAGCGAAGGGAGTCAAAAAAGAAACCTAGGAACAAATAAATAAATAAATATATTCCAACAGTAACGTGTCTCCTAAAGAATAAAAAAGAAATTATGGAAATAAAGAGTGACTAGGAGATGTGGGCAGTGGAGTGATTTCATGTTGGGGGGTCCCGGAACGCCCCTCTCAGGAGGAGATGGTAAAGTTCAGCTCTAGCCAAACTTGTGAATGAGGGCGATGGGGAGAGGGAGAAGAGGTTTCTGGAAGATCGACTAGAAGACGCAACTTTCTGGAGACGAGACCAAATTCTGCAAAGAAGGCCAGTGTCCCTGAGCGCTTAATAAAGGAGAGAGGCAAGTTTATCTTCTTCACAAGCACACGACGCAAGCGTGTTCTTTCTGATTTCATAGCTAAGAAGACGGAGGGATAGGGAACTTCCGAACCTCGCTCACGTCATACAGCCGGTCATTTGCAGAATTAGGCTTTGGAAACTGTATTCTCAACCAATCCAGTATAATGTCTCTCTTAGGAAAGCTGGTCCTCAGAAATAAAACGATGGCAGGGGTTGGTGAGGGGCGGAGTAAGTGTTCAGAGAAACGCAATAGTCTCCACTTGTCCTAATTCTACACACAACCAAATGCCTCTCATGTGTCTGCAGCTGTGTTAGATACTGTAGGAGGAACAGCATCACCAGAAACTTTACGTCCTACAGAGTGGTTAAAGAACCTGGTGATGTTCTAAAATGAGGGTCAAACGATGGCATTCGAAATAAATAAAATAGGACTCTGTAGAAGAGATCCATAAAAGATCAGGTTTAGAATTGGCTTGCAGACAGCTGCGATCACACAATGAATTTTTGTTTTGTCTTATATTCATCTTACAAACAAAAGTTAAATGTGTCCCACTTTTATAAATTAAAAATAGAAAAAATTATGCTTATCAAATTGCTAACTTAGCAAATGATTATATAAATTATCAAAAGTCTGTATCCTTTTCAATGGGTTTACTACTTAGTGACTGCTTTAATTATATTAAATTACTAATATTATAATCATATAATAATGTTATTAATATATTAATTATTGTTAATTAATTAATTATCAGTTGAAAGATCATAGTATTTAACAGAGAAAGGTAGGGAGCAAAACACCTGAGAGTTAAAAAATTGTTAGGAAATACTGCTAGCTGCAAATCAATCAACAATAACGATAAACTTTTAAAAAAATTAGGAATAAATGGTAAAATATAAGGACTTAGAGCTGTCTGATTTACATTAAAATTGCTAGGACTCATCTAGTGAATATGGGGTCTCCACATCTTGGACTTGGAGTGTGTATGTCTTATGTAAGATGAGTTTTCATTTGATTAAAAACAAAACACACAGGCAAACAAACAGAAAAGCACCGTCTACCACTGTCTCACAGGGGCCACAAATACATTTCAAATGAATTAGCCTCAAGCTAAAACAAGGAGGAGTGAATTCTCCTTTTACCTTCTGAAGGATTTCTTTAATTCTTAAATATACACAATTCCCCTCAATTGTGAAGGAGAATATTTGATTTTATTCAAATACGTAAAGTTCTCATAGCCTTCTGTGTTTTTTTCCCAAAGCACTGTTCATATTTATATATTCATTTGAATATTTATCAGTATCTCGTCTAGTAAACTATAAAGTCCTGAAGAACTGTCACCGTGTGACCGTTTCATCACCTTGGGCCATACTGCTTACTACGATATCAGTACTTCAAGAATTTTGGGTAGAATGAATGAATGCGTTTCTACTGTTGGCACACAGGCTTTTATGCTGCCCTGTGATCAGCATCCTGCCTCCACAGGCCATCCCAGCGGCCAACCTTTGTGAACCCTCCAAAGCACTATCAAGCTCCGAAAATCATCCTTTTTTCTTAACTGTCAGGGAATTTATACCAGTATTCATGCCTAATACTGTGTCCAAGGTACTATCTCTTTAGTTCACCCCTCCCCACAACACACACGTAGAGATTTCTATAGCCAAAAGCAGAATATCTGAAAAGAATGTGTCACTAATAAAGGAAACTCAGGCCCACGGGGCACTTTTTGAGAGTGATATTATGGAAGAAACAAACACTTTAGCCCTCTGAACAACACACTACAGGCGTGCTCTCAGTGGGCTTACATGTGAAGTATTGTGATAAATGATGTTTCCAATGCTGACTCACTGATCGATTATTGGTGGATCTGATGTATGTTACACAACACAAAGCAGAAACCCATTATAAATAATTGGGCCAAGTTAATTGGGGTATAGCTTAAAAATTCTGTAGTCTGTAAGAAAGTAAATTAGAATGAGGAAGTATGAAGAAAAAACAAAAATGAAGGAAATAGAGTGTAGTCCTGATTAAATGATTTCAAATGGAAATGTTACTGTTTGGTGTGGTTATTTGAACAATTATTTGAAAAAGCATTAGCTTTACTTTACCTGCAATTTTCAACGTGAATTTTTTTCACTGCCTTGGATGGGATGAAAGATCTCCAATTATTTAGTTCTATAACTTCTATGCAGCCAGTAAAATTCTCAACTGGTCCAGAAATCTAAGAAAGAGAGAGAGAGGGAATTTATATGATTTTCTCCAAAGTATTATTCTCGTGGCAAACTTGTTAGAGTGTGCGATCAGCTTGGAGAGCTGATTTGATTTATTCAACATGTTGGAAAGAGTAATTCAACTCTTTTCATAAATATCACTCCAAAAATCAGTAGGAAAGAATCCCATCGCAGTCAAAGGTTACTTGGAGTCTGTACATCTTATTAATGTATGAAATACTCTGCCACTTATATATAAAAAAGTTTTCATTGTTACAGTGAAGTATCATTGAAAAATAGCAGAAAAGCTGATACACACTCATCTTCCCACCAGGGCTTTCCACCTCCCATCTTTTGCCTCTGTTCTTTGCACTTTTTCTTTGAGACATTAGTTACCTTGTTCCAGCCACAGCTATCAAAACATCAAGAGAAATTGCTCTTTCCAGAGTCAAAGGAAACACAGAGTAAGCTACAAACATCTGTGACATCCCGCAGCCCTGAGGCATTCTGCACGCCTTTTGTGTTCCACTGTGTAGCCTATCCTCTTTAGGAATAACTTGGGCAAAAAATGGTACCCAGAAATACTGCCAAACAGCCAAGAGCAAAAAGAGAAAATAAGGACATCGGAAAGCATTTGTTTTGATAAACAAATATAACCTCTTAAAGGTAAACAGACATACGACTTTTCATTCTATTTACTGTGTACCTGCAATACTACTCCGCTAATTATATGTCTGTGTAAACTTACATTTATGGGAAGAAGAGGAATAAGAAAAACGAAAAGGGGCAATCTCAGAATTCAAAGGTCAGAAATGAGCATTTATTTCAGGTTCTATTTTCTGTTACGCTCTCAATATTTTTAGAAATTTCAAGCTAAGATGGAGCAATTTATAACCAGGGCAATCACTGAATTTACACACTGAAAAACAAGTTGCCCACCTTGATTTTTGAATTAAAAATATTCACTATTTGCATCCTCAAAACTTGGTTTCTCATTGAATGTAATACCATATATAAACAAATGATAGAATAAGGCCTTTATCTTGTTTGGAAATGTTAGGGTGAATATATTTTATTTCATCTTTTAACTTATAGTCTTAGTTTAGAAACTTCTAAACATTTGTTTCCCTCTTTCTGATGTAGGCTCAAATGTACTGCAAACCCTCTGAACAAGTAACACTCTGTCAAGTGTCAAAAATGATTGAACTAGAAAATAAAACAATATTTCACACAGTAAGTTTAGGAAAGAAGTCAGTTGAACACAAGGAAAACAGAAACACTTGGCTCTTGGAAGCTGCAGGACGGAAAGTATTGATTTGCAATTGTCAGCTTAAAGTTTTTACGGGCTGCATTCATCTTTTAGGTTTGCAGATTTAATTTTTATTTTTATCACAGTTTTTACATTTTAAAATAAAGTTTACATCTACCACTCCTGAAACATCGCAAACATATGAATTAGTAGTTTCCAATTAGAAAATTAAACAAAAAATAATATGGTCTTAGAAAAATGCTTTTGATTGCAACGATTGGGAATGTTGGAACTTTATTTTGGCATAGCTCAGCTATGGCACAACGCATGTATGTATTTAAATAGATATTTTCTTTGTTCATGAAGATCCTTATTATTCACGAGGATGAAGAGTACAGAGAAAGCTACAGTTTTTAAATAAATACAAAGCCATCAGAAAGCTGTGAAAAATGGTCTAAATTATGATTATCCTATTGAGATACTTCTTAGAATTCTGTGATTCCATCTCATTCACATATTATGGGTTAAAAAATAAATATTAATTTATTCACCTGGGGCTTTGAAAACTGGCAAGAAAAAATTTCCACAGCCTTTAGATTTGAATGAATTCAAAATTCTTTCCTTTCTTGTTTTTTAATAGACTCACGCCTCTTGAGTTCTCTCACACATTAGCTCCCAGCAGGCTTGTTCAGATTGGGATGTTTGATCTCCAAATTTTCATGTAAATGTTTTTCACTTTGAATATGGAAATTTCATTTTGCAAAAAGAAGTCTAACCTGTACCCAGAAATACTAAATCAGAATATTAAAATCCAATCACATGAGTTTTAGATAATTTCTAGTGTTGAAAAATTTTTTCCCTTGAATTTGATTAATATATAGTAATCTGGTTAGTTAGATTTCTGGGATAGAATTCTTAAAAAGAAAATGGAAACGTAACATGCACAGTTGTTATGACAAGTTACAATGTAGTGATATATAATAGATTCATTAAGGACAAGAAATCGTAAATAATCACCTATATTGCATGTTATCTTCCTCCCAAAGAGAAAAATTTTGTACTCACAGATGCTCCTGCAATTTCTCAAATCCAGTTCTTATTTTTGTTCCAGACAAATAATGAAATAATGACTCCCAGTCCTTCCTAAACAATTTATATGGCAATGTAGTATGCCACCACACAGCGACAAGAATATCATTCATTCCACTGAGCAGTAACAATAACAGAGTTCTTTTTTTTTAAATTTCAAACAAATTGCCTCAAAGTTCTAAATACATCTTCAATGTATTCTCATCTTTTATACCTCTGTATTAACAGAAGAATTTTTAATTCTATCTCTGGCCTTTGATGGATGGCCTTTGTTCTCACTCTTTTAAAGAATGTTGAAGCCAGTGAATGATCCACACTGTATAAACAAGGTTACAAACTAATATTCAAAAGTAGTTAGGCAAAGTCTAGACAGAGAGCTTTCATGGCTGTATTTCGACTGTGTGTACAATATTCCAAGCTTGTAAATAGGTAATTTTAAATATAAATATAACATCTGAATTTTTTGAAAATTATGTGCCCAAACATTTTTTACATTTATGTAAAAAATTATGAAAGTGAAGGAAGTGTTCATTTTTTATCTTCCCAACAGAGTAGAGACACAATTACTTGCAGAATATGTGGATTCTTGGTTAACTCTCTACTGAGCGGTAATTTTAAGGGCTACTTTCTCATTCCCTTGAATCAGTAGTTTACAAACTCTATTTACATTGTTATTGTTGCTTTTTTTTTTTTTTTTGGAGGAAGATTAGCCCTGAGCTAAGTACTGCCGATCCTCCTCTTTTTGCTGAGGAAGACTGGCCCTGAGCTAACATCTGTGCCCATCTTCCTCCACTTTATATGTGGGATGCCTACCACAGCATGGCTTGCCAATGGATGTCATGTCTGCACCTGGGATCCAAACCTGCGAACCCCGGGCTGCCGAAGCAGAATGTATGAACTTAACAGCTGCGCCACCGGGCCAGCCCCTGCTTAAGTTTTTGATGGTTCGCTAGCAAACATCCTGTAACCAATTTGGGTGAATTCAAGTGACCTTTGAGATTAGTGAGCTTAGAAAACCAATAAAGTTGGTTTGGAATCAATTAAGAAATAGCCAATTGGTATTACAAAAACAACTCCAATAGTTTCCTCTTTACCATAGATTTTTTTAAATCAATTAATTAGTTAATTATTTTTAGGAAGATTAGCCCTGAGCTAACATCTGCTCCCAATCCTCCTCTTTTCACTGAGGAAGACTGGCCCTGAGCTAATATCCGTGCTCATCTTCCTCTACTTTATATGTGGGACGCCTACCACAGCATGGCTTGCTAAGTGGTGCCATGCCCGCACCTGGGATCCGAACCGGCAAACCCCCGGGGCCGCCAAAGCAGAACATGCGCACTTAATTGCTGCGCCACCGGGCTGACCCCTATTCAATTTATTTTTTGAAGGTCCTATCTTAGGTGCACTGTAGGGATTTGATAAGTTTCTGAGAAATATGAAAAAGATTCTGTAAAGATAGCAATACTAATTGACTAAATAAATGATTTCATACTGCATGATGTGAGAGGCTGTTTCTCAGAAAACTTTAGGGAACTTTGCTGAGCAGGAGGAGAACGACTGTGAGTGGAGCTTCTGTCCCATATTACAAAGGGGTAATTTTACTGTTAACTGTTTTATGGTTTGGCTTTCTGCATGAGTTTCTCTTTGAGTAAAGCTCTATTGCTAAAATACTACTTGAATCCTGGATTAAACTAAACACTTGGAGGAAAGCTTTTGAGGATGTGTGGAGTACAGGCAATCTCTGATATCTATCTATCTAGATATCCACTGACAAACAGCATCCTGTTAAACCTCCATGAGATGATCCCTCTCTGCCGCTGCCGTGTTTTCTTGTCTACATGTTCCTCCTCCTTGTGTCTCATGCGCGTTCTGGCACTTTTCATTCTCTTTTGCAGTTTCACGTTTCCATTTGGTATCATTTCCCTGCAGCCTCAAGAACTTCCTTTAACAAGTCTTGTAATGTAGGTGTGAGGGACGCATATTCTCTCTCTTTTTTTTGCCTGAAATTGTCATTAATTTGCACTATTTTGAATTATATTTCTGTTGGATTTAAATTTCTGTGTTGAAAAGTTTTTAAATTATTTTTATCTCAGCGCTTGAAATATGTTGTTCCACTGTCTTTGGTTTGTTGTTTCTGATGAAAAGTCAGAGATAATTCTCTTTTTATTAAGTTTTATTGAGATATTGGATGTATGGGTTGATATTTTTCATCAGATCCAGATAACTTTGGTCATTGTTTTTCCAAATATTTTTTCTGTCCCTTTTTCTCTCTCCATCTTTTGGAATTCCAATTACCCCTTGTTATATTCTACAAGACACTGAGTTTCTGTCCTTTTTTTTTTTCTCCTTTTAATCTGTCTATTTCAGCATAGTTAGTTTCTATTCCTGTGTACCCCAGTTCAGTAATCTTTTTTTCAGGAGTGTATAATCTGTTGGTAAGCCAATATAGTTCAAATATTATATTTTTCCCTTTAGAAGTCCTACTTGTTTCTTTTTTATAGTTTATTTTTGCTGATTATTTTTATATTTGTTTTTTAAATAGTTTTCATTTTTCTATTCAAGTTCATGTTTTCTTTCAGCCCTTGACAAATTTACAATAACTATTTTAAAGTCCATCTACGATAATTACATAATGGCTAGGATTTCTTGGTCTTTTTCCTTTGACTCATTTTTATCCTAATTATGATCCACAGTTTCCTTCTTCTTTCCATATCTAATAATTTTTTTATCAGATACTGGACATTGTATTGTTACTTTATTGTGTGCATTCCTCATATTTTTTTACACTTTTCTAATTGTTTGTGGCAATAAGGATAGTCTAGTACTAATTATTCATTCACTGGCAGATCTCTTATTGGCCTTTGTCTTTTTTTTAAAGAGCTGGTGATTTTAAAGATTTTATTTTTTTTCCTTTTTCTCCCCAATGCCCCCCAGTTCATAGTTGTATATTCTTCGTTGTGGGTCCTTCTAGTTGTGGCATGTGGGACGCTGCCTCAGCGTGGTTTCACGAGCAGTGCCATGTCCGCGACCAGGATTCGAACCAACGAAACACTGGACCGCCTGAGCGGAGTGCGTGAATCTAACCACTCAGCCACGGGGTCAGCCCCTTATTGGCCTTTTTTTAAATAAAAAATTCTCTATGGCTTATAACATAGAATAAATAATTCCCAGTACCAAATTCTTACTATTATCCCTGATTCCCTGCTCAAACAATTTTCACATTTTTATCAATTTATTCTGGTATTAGCTTCCAAGTTTCTGAGTAACATATTCACAATATTGTGTATTACTTATTCAATTTCATACATTTTTCTGGACTTCTTTTCATGCAAGATTTCATCTGTATCACACATAATCATCTTTGGCTTTATGAATATTTGGCATTATAATAATCATAATTTTAGTTAGATTATAGTCTTGATTAAAATATTTAATGTTGATACTATTACTGCGTAGTTCTTTACCGCAGTTGAGCCACACAGTGAACTAGGGCGATGAGTTCTTTGTTATGGAACCTTTGGTTTTAACTGGATCTTGTAATTGTCTCTTTTTATTGGGTTGGTGTTTACGCTCCCATCATCTTCAGATTCTCTGTCAGAAGTATAAATTCCTCCTCAATAATTCAAATACTAGGAATAATTATTAATTTGATTTTTATCTTTTAATTAAAATTTTCACAATCTCTTCACTATCCTATTCAAAGTTCACTTTATTGCTCTCCTATGATAAATCCACTCTTATCTGGATTCCACATACTACTTCCGATTAAACTCATTCCTTTATTGGTATATTTATTGATAGTATAATAAAATTTGATAAGTACCAACTTCAAACTGACTGAAGCAACTGAAAGATCGGAAAGCAATACAGGGCTGACGCAATTAAGTCCTATACTTGCTGGAGGCTAAAAAGTAAAAAGAATGTGAATGATATGGCGGTGAAGGAATTAAAGACATTAATGAATTACATGTGGGGCATAAAGGAAAAAGAATGGAAATAAAAAAGTAGGAAATTATATGCTGTAAGTATTTTTTAAATTCCTGTTAAGTATTAGTTTCTCAAATACCATTCCAAGGCTGGGGAGCTTGGAAAATAATAGATCAAGAAAAACATGGAAACTGAAAGGAATACCTATTGTGAGCACATACAGGTGAACTTAGATGTTAACATGTGGTGTTTCCAACATTTAGCTGTACTGGAGGATAAGAACAAATTGGATGGCTGCTGTGTACTGTGTATAATACCAACTGACACATATGAGTCTATAAATATCCTAAATATGAGACTTTAGCAACCTAATGACAAAACAACTACATAAAAGTAGAAATATGTTAGTCTATAAACTTTGGTAATATCCCAACCTATTTTATTTTGATATATTCATTAAATTGTGTATACTTTGCAATGTTTATGGGACTCATATGAACATAATCTATATTTAGAAGTAAAATAGAAAGTTAGTTAAGTTTAATTCCTCATATAGAATAAAATTCATACATTTAACAAATATTTATAAAGCACATAACATGTAGTGAGCACAGGGTCGCCATGTACAGTTGTACAAGTTGTGCACTGTCCAAAAACCTAGCTGATGGAGAAGACTAGAGTCTAGAATTTAATACACATTTTTTTTCTCCAAGCTATCTGCCCAGAAAGGTCTATTTAAAAAATTTATCCAACCAGATGGCTTACTTTTTCTAATTCTAACGAAGTCATCTTGTTAGCTAGCATCCGTTGGTCTAGGCACTGTTGAAATATAAAGTTAGTAGAAAATCAAAGTTTAGTAAAAAAAGGAAAGAGTGATAGATTTCTATTTCTGATAATGATAGAATAACTGATTGGAAACTAAACCTCTCTTGAAAATAACTAAATAGAGTAGAATTTAAGTAAAAATCTGTTTATAGACCATAGAGAACTACCAAGGCAGCAAGGACTTGAGGGGCCAATGTCTCAGAGAGAAGGGGAGCATAAAATGTTGATCTTGACATTCAGTATTCCATTTTCTCTTGAAGTATTTGCAAATTTACACGTGGCAGGGGAGAAGTAGAGAAGCTGAGCAGGAGTTTCTATAAACTTTTGGGGCTGAGGGCAAAATATGGAAATTCAGGAGCAAACAACCATCCTTAGAATATTGACCACCTGAGGCCATGTTTCTAACTTCTTAGAACATGGGATTCAGAAGCCAACAGGGATTCAGAAGCGCCTAGAATTTACCCCATGGACTTTCGTGTCAGTGGTGCTGTGGGTTCTTATTCCTTCACTACAGAAACCAGCAAAGAACATCCCTGTATAAAGGTGCCAGAAAAACATGAGCACGACTTCTCCAGTTTCTCCCCAGTTTATTATTTCTCTTAGCAAGGCCAGACATGCTTTGTCCCACACACTATAATCTGCACAGCACATAGCCTGCTCCCAAACATTCACACACATCATGTCAATACAGTTATCTGTTTCCTGAGGGATTTCCCATGGATTTTTTTTTATTAAAATAGCTTAACTGAGATATAATTCCTATATCACAAAATTGGACATACGTTTTCATTTCTCTTGGGTATATGACTAATTCAATGGAATTTATATGTGTGTTATGTGATTTATTTAAGTTTTTCCTCCTACAGCTGCTTCAGTCTAGATCTTGAGGAGAGAGGTAGCGGCCAGGAGCTAATTTGCTATGCTAGAAACTAATGCATCAAAATTACTTTTAATTGAAAACAACCTAAATGTCCATCAGTACCTGGGCCTGCTCAAGTAAATTACTGTACCACCACAGGCAGTGAAAAGCAAGTAGGAATATCTCCATATCCTACCATGGAGTGTGCAGTGGATGCTGTGGTATCTGCCCAGCTCCCCTTTAGGAGCGAAGGATTTCTCCCCTCATTCCACTCCAGGGGCGCTGCTGCAGACAGACTTTCCCTCTCAGCATTCTTCATGAGTTACTTCCATCTAAGAGTGTAGCCTCATCCCAGTTTTCTTTCCTGGGGCAGTTTACATCCAATGGCTGGTTAACGAGGGACCATAACAGCCTGGAATCCTCACCCTGTCTCTGACAACCCTGGGTCAGTCCAGCTCAGACTCCTCATGAGCTTGGCAGAAGCCTGCAGGGAGACTGCGTCTCATTCCACCTTCTCCTCATGCCAATCCTGCTCCCTTCCCGACCCTCCCTCCCCTTCCATGGGGGGTAGTCCCATAGCAGCTCTAAACCGCCTGCACGTTAATCTCCATCTCAGAGTCTGCTTTCCACAGGACACAACCTGCCTCCGAGTGAGCCCAGGATACGGTGTGAGCTAAAAAGAACACAGGGAAGAAAACTGCATAGAGTAGGCTATGTTTCAATAATGACGGAATATGACTCTATACACCTCTATGTGTTATTTGTTTCTATTTAACAACAAACGAGTAAACCAAACATATGGTTACTTACAGGAGGAGGAAGGAAATAGAGTGGAGATGAAAACAATAGAAACCAAATGTCTGAAAATATATCTTGAGATATAGATTTGAATTTGAAACCAGGCAAATATATTAAATAATTATAAAATAAGAATTTAAAAAGCAATTCTTAAAACTCAGAGGTAAAGTAAAATAAGTCATGTTAACTGCGTATCTAGTTGGTAGCATAAAAACACATAAAATAACTATTCTAATGAATTTAAAACAGTAATTTGAGCATACAGCCCTACCAGAATCTTAAAGACAGAAAGAACCACCGAAAAATATGACACTGTCTTCAGTAATTATGTGTTGGTGGCTGTGATGCACAGCTGTTCTGAGATAGATGTGTGTTGATGTGCGATAAATCAAATGTGTATTACGATGGTGTCATTCAGAATACAGGTTTTTGGCCTGTTTGGAAGTGGGTCAACTGAAAACCATATAGCTCTTAATTCGGATTGTGAGTGTCAGTATTAGCTTATGAGATTTTTTCCCAAAACAACAACAAAAAACCTTTCCTAGCTTTGACTACTGAAAACACTGGGAAAAAATGACAACGCAGCAGCAAAGAGCGGCTCTCACGCCCATATGTGATCTCTAAATACTGTTTCACACCAAAAGGAATTTGGGTTCCTTGAAGAAGTGCCTAATTCTTCGCATAGAGAAAGACAAGAAACCATGGAAACTCTACAGTAAAGAGGACCTAGTTTCTTCAACAAAATTTAGCTCAAAAATAAAAATAGAGGAAGAGTCTACACATCAAATGATATTTGAGAGGCATATAAACCAATCACAATATATGAATCTTATTTGGTTTAACTTATTTGGTCTGTTTGATTTAAACAAACTATCTTTTAAAGAAGGTTTTAAGACAGGAAAATGGGAAAATTAACTGGGTATATGATAGTAAGAAATCATTTTTAATTTTTTAAATTTAATAATGGTTATGAATTTTTGCAGACTCCTTAGCTGACAGTGCTACAATAGAAATATTTACAAATCAAATGCTTTAATGTCTGAAATATGCTTCCAAAACATCTTGAAGATGGAGGGTGGAGTATACTCTTAACAGTTAGATGAAATAAGACTGGCTATGTTTTTATACTTGTTGAGCTGGCAGATAGCTATGGGGGCTTCATCATATTACTCTCTCTACTTTTGCGTATGTTTGAAGTTTTGTGAAAAAACAAAACTCCGGGGCCGGCTGGGTTGGTTAAGCTCACGTGCTCCACTCTGGTGGCCCAGGGTTCGCTGGTTTGGATCCCGGGAGCAGACCTATGCACCACTTGGCAAGCCAGGTATGGTAGGCATCCCACGTATAAAGTAGAGGAAGATGGGCAAGGATGCTAGCTCAGGGCCAGTCTTCCTCAGCAAAAAGAGGAGGATTGATGGTGGATGTTAGTCAGGGCTAGTCTTCCTCAAAAGAAAAAAGAAAAGAAAGAAAAACCTCCACTATTTTTTTTGTTAAGGAAGATTGTCACTGAACTAACATCTGTGCCAATCTTCCCCAATTTTGTATGTTGGATGAGGCCACAGCATGGCTTTATGAACGGTGCGTAGGTCTGTGCCTGGGATCTACACCCCCAAAACCAGGACCATCAAAGCAGAGTACACGAACTTAACCACTATGCCACTGGGCTGGCCCCCAAAACTCCCCTTTTACCATAGACACTTGGTCATCATTTCCACTGATGTTTACTTGGCTACTTCCCCACCACCATGGCATGCCAACCAGTTCTCCAGCTCGAGTACATTGGTTTAAAATGCTGTAGTTGTTTCAAAATCGCCATTTCTCCCGATATTTTCAATCTCTTTGCTTGTCTTTTTCTTATCTACTCTTTTTTTAAAACATGTAAGCCCATTCAACCGTGCCATCCTGTTTCTTCACAGCACTTCTCCCTCACTCTCACCTTTCGAGTTCTTTCCCCTAATTTATGTGTAGTATTTTGTTTTTTCAACCTGTACTCACCAATGAAGGTACACAGTTTTGTGTGAAAGGTAAACCATTTAACCATTTAGGAGACAAGATCATGTGTTTCTATTTAACATTGAAAAGTTTGCATCCCACACCATTTACAAGCATCAGAAGAGCCCAAGCAAACACTTCTGGCTTGGTAAAACGACTTGATGATAAAAGATTTTTAAAATACTAACAGCAATACTAAAAAAAAAACCCAAGCAGTAACATATCTATTGAGTACTGACTACTATGAGCTTATCTCATTTACTCCTCATAAAAAATTTATTATACAGATTCTATCACTATTTCACTTTGCTATTTACTGTTTACTACTTCTATTACTGATATTCTAGGAAGATCACACTTTCTCTGGCATCGTATTTACATATGGATGGTCTTTAATCAAAGAGATGATTTTCGGCATTTCTTTGCACCTGAGTTCCTATTTGGACGAAGGCATTGTGCAAGCTCAGCCCAGCCCCTCTCGCTTTCTCTCTTTGCTGAGAAGCTAGCCACTCCAAAGGACGTCCATCTTCTACTGCATGTTGAGGAACTCTTACTGAACTTGCCAAACTATATTTGGTGGAGTCTAATGTTTTATTCTGGGGCAAAGTGTTTGGAAGCTCACTAGTTGAAGGTCGAATCCACATCTCTAACTTAGTTTTTATCAATAACGAAGTTGACAAATGTATCTTCAATTCTCCTATGCCTTACATGTGTTGATCAGTGGGTCCTAAACTTATCTGGGAAAGAGAGCACTTTCGAATCTCGCCAATCCCTGTCGAGTTTTGGAAAGTTTAGTAGTTTGCTCAAGTCGCAAACCTAGAACTCGGCATGGCAAAACTGGACTAGATTTCAAGCCATTGACCCAGGATCACGTCCTTCCTCACTTCCCTGTACTGAGAACCTTTAGAGTCCTGGTTGCTATCCCTTTGCTTACTATGGAAGGATTTGGCATTATTGAGCTCTTCAAATTGGGAATGACAGTTTGTTGAAGGTTTCTTAACATTGTATTCTTTTAACTTAGAAGCTTTTATCAGGAATTTGAATATTATTATGGATCATTACATGATCATTCTACTTCAACCCAAAGGCAGGATATTGCAATATAGTCTGTGCCTGGTTTGCTTTTGATCTTATAACCACTAAAAAATACATTGAATTTAGAAAAAAATTCTGTTATAAAATGAGCCTGCTATAAATTGAATGTAGCCCCCTCAAACTCATATGTTGAAACCTAATCGCCAATGTGAGGATATATGGAGGTGGGGCCTTTGGGAGGTGAGTAGGTCATGAACGTGAAGCCCACAAAAATTCGATTAGTATCTTTATAAAAGAGACTCAGAGAGATCCCTTGACCCTTCCACCATGTGAGGACCCGCCAGAAGATGGCCGTCTATGAACCAGCGAGTGCACTCTCACCTGACACCAAATCTTCCAGTGCCTTGAACTTGAACTTCCCAGTCTCCACAACTGTGAGAAATAAGTGTTTGTTGTTTAAGCCGCCCAGTCTAAGGTATTCTTTTATAGTAGCCCGAATGGACTAAGACAAGCACCTTATTATTAGACTCTACATTCATTAGTGTTGGTGAAAGAATAATTTCATTGTAATATTACAGTGTGTGACGTTGCTTCCAACCAAATAAAAGAAAGGGGGAGAAAATTTCATTACCTTGCAATGTATGTTCTTTTATTAATTATATATTTGTATAAATAGAGATAAGTTGAAGAAATGTCCTGTATAAACTTGTTTAAACTTGGCCTATGGTTAAAATGTATTGTTTGATAGAAAATTTAGATGATTAGAGCTGATTTTATTGACCAACACATATGGTTGAGTTTGCCCTAAAGATAGTGTCAATCACTAATAAGCTTGTCCATCAGTTAAAGAAGGGACAGGAGAAGCATCCTAACTGATTCTGTGAAGCCCAGAAATTTTGAGTCTTTCTTCGGACCACAAATTTGGCACCATTTCAAGTCTTGAAATTTAATTAGGTACCAATTATGTCAATTCCCACATAAATTTACCATGAAAATAATGCCTTATGGAAGTCAAACCATAATTTTGCTTTCAGTCTGAAAAATTAGATAAATGACAACTGAAATAGAAATTTAGTCTATAATAATCCACATCAGATAAGAGTTAATGACTCTGTAAAGGAAATAATTAGAATCATATTAAAAATGAAGTAAACCTTTTCCTTTAAATTCAGGATGTCTTTCCTATTTTTCAATAAAAATAAAGAAATATTATTTAAAAGTCTTTTTAATTTTAAAATAAAAAGTGAAGAAATTCTTCAAAATACCCCAAACTAAGTTTGCAACTAACCGATGCCCTATTTGATAGCTGAAGAATTCCTGAAAGAACAAAGCACTTACATATTATTAAAGTGTAACACAAGAAAAGGCAGAGGCTGTCTTTGCCTTGAACTACAAAAGGAAAATGTGTAGTTTTCTATCATTTGCAATAGTTACTTGAAGAAATCAGCAACAAAAATGCAAGCTGAAGTCAAATGCTGCAGCTTCTCAGTTTTTTGCTAGTCACTGTTCACTAAACATAAAATGTATTTGGCAATAAGGGAGATGCTACTATGTTGACACCAGCAATCAACTTATCTTCTGGTGTCCCTGAGACTTTAGATTCAGAATCAAGCTTGTTAGAGAAGAAGCTGTTTTGGCCATTTTGCACAACTGTCTCCATATGGAGTCCAATGATGATACTTTTTGTCCTACATGATATTCTTCAGGTCATGGTATTACTTCAGATCCACATCTGTAATGTTGGAATATAGGTTGAACACATTTTAGAAAAAGCAGTATTTGATAAAAGATTTTAAAGTGTGAAAAAACGTAAAAGCTGTAAGAACAGTAACATTATGGCAAGCTTTTGCTTATGAGAAATTTATTGCACCAAATTCCTTTAAAATTCATGAAATAATTCACTAACATTCCTCTATATTCCAGAATTTACAGAAATTCCTTGTTACCCACTGTCCAGTTCTTGCAAATAATTTTGATAGCTTTTCCCCAGACTTTCAAAGCATAAGAAGAAAGTCAGGCATATGAATCGGGCACAACAGGCTGATGTCCCCCAGCTCTGCTCTGGCATGCCACGTACCCACCTACATGCCTTCCCTCTCAAGTCTGTCATTGCCATTCTTCAAGTGACAGAGAGAATCGAGGAAAGGAAAAGGATTTTTTTAAGTTAAAAGGGTTCAGTTTAAAGCACTCACATTTATTCTTGGAAAAGACTGACATCCTCAAACACTATGTTTGTCTGTATATGGGTTAATCCAGTGTGTTGAAACCAGTAATGCAAAGTTTTCCACGTGGTAGAAAATTGAATTGAATGAAGATTTATCAAGTTGTACGACAATCTACTAGGATTTTAAGAAAACCAATGAACCAACAAACCAAGCAAACAAGCAAAAAACAAAACTAACTGAATATTTTGTGATTCTTTTACTCTTATTTTGGTCTATGCAAGTTTTGTTTTCAGTTATTATGTATATGAAGTGGCAAAAATGGAAAAATTATTCTGACAGAGATCAGGCTGAACAAAGCAGTATTCACAGATTCTAGAATTTCTTTTTCTCTCATTTATCATATATTTTTGTATCTATATCTGTTTCATATCTACATCTATATCCATCACTATAACTACCTATCAATAAATAATTTACATTTACCATGTCTCTATTGTTAGCCCTTACAAGGAGATCTAAAGCAGAATAATTTCTATTTGATCCAAAGTATCTAAGGATAAAAAAATAATATTTGTTTCAATGGACCGTATAGTCATGCAAAACAGAAATAGATAGCAAGTCCATAAATAATTCATCAGATGACTGAGGATTTTTAGGGTAAAAATGTCCTAATTCTTTCTCTTCTGAGAAGCAGTATCAAATGTTTTCAGTAGGAAAGCGTATTTTCAGTTCTATCCTCTCTCCTGGACCATCCCAATTTGCATGTAAATATGCCTTAATATTGTCCATCATAAGGTAATATTCTTCCTTGATCCCTCTTGCCTCTTTAGCAACCATTACAGTGGTTTCCATCCTGGGTGTTAATTCTTGCTCCTCCACTTTCTGCATAATCATACACAAGTTTGTTAACCTATCAGTATATTGGTTTCTTTATCTGTAAAACGAGAAGGCTAATAATAATACCTATTTCCTAAGGTTATTGTGGGAGTCTAAATTGAATACATGTAAAATATTTTAAAACAATACTTGGCCTTTAAGTGTTCAATACATATTAGCTAGTACCATTATTATGCATGCACTTAAAAGAAAATTTTGAGAAAGCCTGCTATCCTCACTATCTTTATTGTTTTCCAATCTTGCTTTTCTCCCTACCACTCCATGCAACCCTTGTCAAAATCTCCAATGTTGTTTACCCAAATGGATGCTTGTCTTTTCATCTTACTCTGTACCTTTTGCAGTGTTTGCACAAGTAAGTTCTTAATAAGTGTCTGTTGGCTGACTGATTGGATTTAATTACTTAAAATATCCAGGATGGAAAAACAAAATCAACACAAACATACTTGTTGCTATGATCTGAACATCTGTGTCCTCCCTAAATCCATATGCTGAAATCCTAATGCCCACTGTGATGGTATTAGGAAGCAGAGCCTTCGGGAGGTACTTGGGTCATGAACGTGGAGCCAGCCCTCAAGAAGGGGATTAGCGCCCTTATAAAAGAGATCTCATGGAGCTCACTAGCCACTTCCACCATGATGAGAATTCTGTGACCTGGAAGGACCCTCACCTGACCATGCTGGCATCCTGATCTCCAACTTCCAGCCTCCACAACTGTGAAAAACAAATTTCTGGTGTCTATAAGCTACCCGGTCTATGTTGTTAGGTATACCACCCCAAATGGATTAAGACAGAAAATGGGTATTGAGAATTGGAGGTCCTGCTGTATCAAATGCCTAAAAATGTGGAAGCGGCTTTGGAACTGGGTAATGGGGAGAGGCTAGAAGAGTTTTGAGGTGAGTGCTAGGAAAAGCCTACAGTGCCATGAATGAACAGTTAAAGCAGTTTTGGGAAAGGCTTAGAAGGAGAAGAGGAGAGGTGTAGAGAGAGCCTTGGTCTTCCTAGAGAATCTCTAAGCGGTCGTGAATAGGATGTGGAGAGAATTATGGACAGAAAGGCCATTCTCATGAGGTCTCAAATGCAAATGAGGAACATGTTAGTGGATAATGGAGGAAAGGCCATCCTTGTGATAAAGTGGCAGAGAACTTGCCAGAATTGAGTTTGGGTCCTAGTGTTGCATGGAACATACAACTAGTGAGCAATGAAATTGGATATTTGATTGAAGCTATTCCTTTTTTTCTTTATAATTTTATTCATGTATTAATTAATAAAAATTGTACATATTTAAGGCATACTACATGATTACTTGATTATATACACATAGTAATCTAGCTAGTTAACTTATCATCTCCTCCCATAGCTGAAGCTATTACTAAGCTAAGTGTTGAAGGTGCAGCTCGGCTTCTCTGGAATGCTTATAGTAAAATGAGAGAAGAGAGAAATGACCTAAAGATGGAATTGCTTGTCCAAAGAGAAGCGGAACTGAAAAATTTGGGAAATTCTTAGCCTATTCATTACCACAAAAATTGAGAAAGCACGTTCAGAAGAAAACACTAGTGGTGGGAGCAAGGGACTGTCTATCCTATGCCTGTCCCACCAGTAGATTTTGAAAACACAGAACATGTTTGATTTCATGAATTTATAGCTGGAGAGCAATTTGCCTCAGGATGAATCTTCTCACTCATATCTGATTTAGACCATTTTAGATGAGACTTTGGGTTCAGACTTTTGAGTTGATGCTGGAATGAGTTAAGACTTCTGGGACTATTGAGATGGAACGAATGGATGTTACATGCAAGAAGCCCGTGAATTTGAGGGCAGACAGGAGTGGATTGCTGTGGTCTTAATGTTTGTGTCCCCTAAATTCATTTGCTGAAATCCTCATGCCGGATGTGACAGTATGAGGAAGTGGGCCTTTCGGAGGTGCTCCTCCTCCTTTGGGAAGACCAAGCCCTCATGAATGGGATTAGTGTCCCTATAGAGAAGACCCTACAGACTTCCCTTGCCCCTTGTGCCATATGAGATTACAATGAGAAGACCATGCCTGTACCCTGATCTCGGACTTTCAGCCTCCAGAACCGTTGAGAAACAAATTCCTGGTGTTTATAAGCTGTCCAGTCGTGGCATTTTGTTATAGCATCGCTGACGGACTAAGACACTTGTTTACTCATTTTCTAAGCTCCCATTCTTACCTCTGGATGGAAGAAAAGGAACAGAACCATGACTATTTTAAGAACAAAAATTGGTTTGGTCCTTTGAGGAAATATAATTTTATTGTTAATTTTATAATTCTCTCTCCCCCAACGTTCTTTCTTTACCCGACTCCCTCCAAAACTGTCACTTTCCACTAATCATACAATGTAATCTGATGGTTTTTACTCAGGTCCTGCAGACAAATTTCTCTAAAATTTATTTTATAACTAATTTATTTAGAATTAGATTCACTAGAACTGTGCTATAGGCTGCAGACAGATGGCCGAACAAGACATATCTCCACCCTAAAGTGGCTTCCAGTGTAGGCCAGAGGATAAATATGCACACAAATATTTATAACATAATGTGGCCAGGTGCTTCATGAAGATAGGGGCTCAGTCTGCCCTCTTCACTGTTATTCCTGGCATGTAATCTTACAATAGATGTTATATAATATTATAGTAGTGGTGTGCACAAGTCTGTCCAAGCGATAGTCTATAAAATTCGGTCAGAAATGGGAAGGCTTATGAGCTAAGTCCAATGCCCCAGGACTTAAACTTCATACTTCATCTGAGTCCTGTGCCAACCCTGTGAGCTCTACACCTTTTTACATGCTTTTCTTTTTAAAATTTCTTTCCCTATAATTACTGTGAATCTTCTAGATTAGGCATTTGGAAATCCTGTGCTTAAGAGGCAATATAATCAATTTAAGAGATCTTCTCCTCACATGGTTGAAACAGACCTGCTGTACGATTTCAAAGGCATGAGGAAAATCTCAAAAACAAATAAAGACATTTCCCACTTGGCTTGTTGATGCCAGAAATCCCACCCTCTGAGATTTATTCTTTTGGATGAAGGCTTTTAGCTTGTTCAAGTGTAAATATCCCCAGGAGAGGAAGCATACTAAATTATCAAACATTTAACAACTGGCTGTAATTGCTTTGATCAGATTCTTCCCTGAGAACATGAATTGAAGGGAGAAAGCTGGGGAAAGTGCAGGGATACCGGGCTTGGGGGACACCAATGCTGGGAAGAAGGGGCAAAGGTGGAAGAAGGGGCAAAGGTGGACGGAGGGTGCCCAGGACGGCCAGCTGGGAAGGTGGCCCTGCCAGGTGAGTTTGCCTTTGCCTGTAATCTAGCTGTTCCAGCCTAATGGGACAGGGGGAACATCTGTGCTGGGGCTGGCGGTGTCCCACAGGTGCAGAAAATCTAGTTTATTACAAGTGAATTTGTAAATACAGAGAAAAGCAACTGGCATTTTGAGCCACCAGAGATTAGTGGCAGTAATGAAACCGGCAAAGGCTTGCTGGAACACTGTTTTTATTGGTGGCACAAAACGGTCACTTGAAACAGCTTAAAAGCGCAAAATGCTTACCAAAAACAACCAAAATAAGAGAGTTCAGCTTATAATATGAAATTTGTTTGATATGTCTGAAAACAGAAAGTTAGTCCAATCCCAGATTTATTTGAGCAAGCACAGGCAAGGATGGAAGCCAAGAGCATTGTCTGTGTCAAATACAGACAGTCACATGCTGTTTCCTGGAAAATATAAATTAAATCACAATTTTAGGTAAACAGAGACCCTTATTTTAAAATAAGTTCCCTAGTGATTAGTTTAGCAAAGCCAAAAGGGCCGATGACCACCAGCACCGTCAGCACCATCTGTCACTTCTTTTTGTTAACTTTAGATTTTTAACTTTTAGATTTTTATATAGGGCATTTATATTCTAATCTTATCTGCTACATATTGATTCTGGAGGTGGGCGAGTGAAAGCAAAGACACAAGCTTAATTCCACAATTTGTTTCCTTGTAAGTCAAAGGGAGCTTCAAACGAGATGTTCTCCATCAGCTTGAATTGTCTATGATGCCTGCTTTAAGCACCTGGAAAGACAGGCATGCTTTTCTCACCTTCACATTCCACCTACATTGTTTCCCCTCTACTGTAGCATTTGAACTTTTTCCTAAATTTCAGATATAATATAAAATTGATATCCTCAAATTTCCTAGTCAACAAATTGCCTCTGCATTACCGTGTAGATGAATTTGGAACTCTCTTCAAGAAACATGTAGCGTGTCACTAAAGGCACTACCATTTTTATCGCTAAATTCCATTAAGAAATGCATATATGTGAATATACTTAGTAAAGTTACATAAATAATACTATGTATGTATATGTAATACTTAATTACAATTATGTGTATACGATGTACATAATGATCAAATCCTTTGATATTTTATTTATTTTATGTATCAGAGAAGGAGGAAATATATTCTAATGATTTGAAACGTCAGCAGTGCTTTTCCAGGATATTTCGTAACATGGTTTCGGTTTCTTGGCCTTCAGCCATTCACCAACGGCCTCGTGATTGTTGCTATAGTTGAAAACTTCCTGTATTACTATTTGCTTCCTATGTTTCTTTAAAACCACTGAGGACCAACACTGCTATCCCCTCTTATTTTGTCCTAAGCAAAAATACTCATGAAATCATAAGTTTGACATACAGGTTGTATCAAACTACACTAGATGTATTTAGAATTAAAATGAATAAAATAAAAATTTGTCCACACACCGCTGAAAATGATCTCGCACGTAGGGAACACAGAGGCAGTTTTGCAGATGAATTAATTAAGGGCACAGAGTTTGGAATTAGCTGCCCAGGTTTAAATTCCGATCCCACTGCTCAGCTGTGGGACTTCCTTATTCCTCAGTTTCCTCATTAGTAAAATGGAGATAATAAAATTATCCACCTCACAGGGTTCTCGCGAGAATTAAGAGAACTCGTATAAAATTCAGGGCAGTTTCACACATCACATGACATACGTGTGTTTTGATGCTAAGTTTTACTATATATGAAGTAATCATTACATGGGGGTTTGTATTCATCAATTTTTCCAGGCAAGCATTGCTCCAATATTAGCTGTCAGGTTGAGACTGAAGCCCAGATTATTTGAGCCTGATCCAAGCCCCCAGCAGAGTTGTGGAAGTTCTAGAGAAGTGCAAAATCACTTTCCTGAGTAGGTTATTTCCTGGGAGAGTCTAACATTGCTTCAGGCATACATTAATCAATTCAAACACTAATTCAAATATTTACTGAGCGGCTTCTGTGCACAAGACAGAAGATATTAAGGGGAGACAAGGATAAATCAGGCAGAGCTGGTCCCTAGGAGAGTTGACAAATAACATTCATGGAATTGACAGTGACAAGAGCCACAGGAGAGGTCCCCACGGGATGAAGCCGCGCAGGAGTTCTGTGAAATGTGAGGCGACTTCCAGCTTGGGGGATCTGTGAAGAATTTGATCTGGAAACTTTAAGGCGCCAGGAACTCTGCAAACACTCCATATGCATTGCCTCATTGACTCCTGACCACAAGACTCTTAGCTTCGCCTTTTGCAAGAGCAGGAACTGAAGACAGTAAAGTGAAGTTTGGTCTCAGATCCAACATTGCCATGTGTTATCATATTTATACTACTTAAATATCCATTATAAAAAGAAGAAAATCTGTACATAGGGCTCAGAACTACTGTTGCAGTTGTGTTCCATCTCACTTGCTGGCTTGCCATCCGAATGCTATTTACTCTAGCAGTTTCTTTCTTTAGAAAATTAAATGGCAGATTGGTGTCCCATGATAGTTGGCACAGCTTCCAAAAATACTTAGCCTCTTCCCCCAGAAGCAGCTTATACATTAGGAGAATGAGTTTAATTAACGGTAGAATAATTATATTTCTGAATATTTAAATCATAATTCACAACAATCAAAATGAATATTCTTAGTCTGAGTCTAAATAACACACTTAAAATTTCACATTTCCCTGTCTTAAATGTCAGCCCTTGGTATGCCTTCAGCCACTGGACAAATTCTCTTGATCAGGAAGGAGGCGTTTCTGCACGGGCTTCGGGTTCTGGTGTGGAGATGACACAGTTAGCCAGTGTTTGCCAAATAACATGCAGTTTTGAAGTAATGGGTGGCATTATTATGCAGAGGGATTTGGGAGGATGGAATTGTCTCCATATTGTCAAAATCTGTTCCAACATCATCTTTTTTCCTCTCCCATTGTCACTACGGCTGCCGTGGCCCTGAGCAGAGTCGAGTGAGCTGTGGACAATCTGTCAGGTGAGCAAGCTTAATTAGCCCCGAACAGTTCTTTAGCATTCCTAAATCCAAGCCCTGAAGACAGATATGATTAAAGTCTATAAAAAATAAAAATGTACTTAAAATGCTATTTTGAGGCTCATTAAACTCGAATTAGTCAACATCTATTTCTGGGGGCAGAATCAATTTTCATTCATTGAATGGTTCTCTTTGGTCAATTAATATTTGGGTGATCACATTAAGTAACTTGAATCAAAACAAAATAATTGAAATACATTTTGAAAAAAGCTACATTAAAAAATGAGAATAAAAATAATTAGACTTCAGACTGGTCATTTGTTTCTTATGACAGAATTACATACACAATTGCTGAGGACTTTCTTTTTCTTTTCAGGAATATCATATACAATGAATAAAGTAAAGTAAAAAAATTAAACTGAACATGAGTGGCCTTTTGTTTTTAGCTTAAAGAAACCGTAGTTTAACTGCTAAATAAATTAAGGTGGTACAGAAAAAGTGACACTTTTATTTTTATCTGAAAGGGGTTCGATGAAAATGTCTCTTCCTCTTTGTTATCAGGTAACTTCAAAGTCTTTCTTCAAGGCCCTGGCAGAAGCGTGTGGGATGTTCCTAGACTCTCAGACATACCTGGTAACGCACCCTCTCTCTAATTTCATGGTACTGAATAAAGGGACATGTTTGAACCATATTTTAAAAGGTTTTTGGGGGAGGGAAGTGAAGTAGTTCAGGGCTGCCTGTTCCGATTCTAGTTATATAATAGAGAGGTCAGCAAAGTTTTTCTG
Source organism: Equus przewalskii (assembly GCF_037783145.1). Taxonomy (NCBI): domain Eukaryota; kingdom Metazoa; phylum Chordata; class Mammalia; order Perissodactyla; family Equidae; genus Equus; species Equus przewalskii. The sequence continues at coordinate 57,488,441 of NC_091849.1, forward strand.
AAAATGGACAGAGAATAAATATTGTCAGCCTTGAGGGACATTTGATCTCCGTAGTTGAGGCTCTGCCCCCGTCGTGGGAAAGCAGCCCTAGATGATACACAGACAGTGGCTGCAGCTGTGCTCCCGTAAAACTTGCATTTGAAAACAGGTGGCAGGTCAGTTCTGGCCCTGAGGCTGTGGGTTGCTGACCCCTAATATAGTGTGAAGTCAAGACTGATGAGGTAAACCTGGTCAAGGAGGATTATTTTCCAGCAGTTTTTCAGGAAAAGCTTTGGTCTCTACAGCTTTAAGTCCATGTTCATAAAGCTGTGACTGAAGGAATCAGTGGAAGTTTCCAGAAGGCTTTATGGGCAAGTCTTTTGGTGACCAGAATGGATGCATCTTATCTGTCACTGGATAAGGATGCTTATCTCCTTATTGAAAATCGTGTCCGCACGGTATTATTTCTGTGCCCTTTAGAAAGGCTAAGTTTGTTTGATTTGCCCAAGTGGTGTCTGTTCTTGGTCCCTTTGTCAATCTGCATCTGCGGTGGACCCGGTGCAGTAATGCCTGCAACTGGATAGAGACTGTTCAAAGAGCATCTCAATGTCTCTTCACCAGAGGACGCCAGGCAGTTAGGATGCTGCAGAGCTCCGCTTTGCAGGTTGAACCTACCTCCAGGTGGCAAAGCTTCGTGGACACCATAGTGTCAAACTGCAGCAAAAAAAGAGCAACTGCAAGAAGTCACTGAAGAAGTGCTCTGGTGGAAAGATTAGGCATTCAACTCCTCTCCAAGGGGTGAGGTTTGAGCAGCCTCAAGTAGGGCCTTCGGGTATAGGATTATTCAGTCTCCACTCCCAAACTACCCACTCTCAGATCTCAGAAGGAAGAACTATCCCATTCTTTCTATGTTCGCCATGCAGGGGACTCCAGTGCCTTAGCTGGAATACTGGAACTTAGCTGTCTCCCTCTCCAGAGTCTATTCCACAAACCAAGTGACATGATATAGGGTGTATATCCATGCAGATAGGAGTAATCTGGGATCACGTTGAATTGAGACAGTATCCAAAGTAAGACAAGAATTTAATGCCGGGAAATGGAAACTGAAGAACTTCATAGCTGAGAATAGGCCAACTGGTAACAGAGAAAAGTATCACATCTCAGATCAGGAGAGGAATCAAATCCCAACTAACTGGGTGGTTACTGAAATCAATGCCCGAGTGAGTCTAATGCCTTTTAGGATAAAAAGCATCCATGATTTTGCCATCAAAAAGGGACTATGTTTGACTGTCCCTCTTAGACAATATCCTGTCATTCTATCTTAGGGGACAGAAGGATGAGGAATCACAAAATTTGGGGATTTTAAGATAAAGTAATAATCCTCTTGCCTTGTCCTTCAAGACCTCCAGAGAGCACAGAAAATTCGAATTTTCCAAAACGTTAAGAGGTTGTTAACCTATTATTTTCTGAAGAGCATTAACAACTATCATATATTTGTACTATAATTTCACATAAGAGTATTCTATTGTCTAAAAATAAAAAATAAAGATTAAGAAAGTGTTTTTATTTTAAAATAAATTTATCAATTAAAAGAAAAGATTCTTATTTTACACAGGAGTGATGAAAAATGGCATTTGTCTATTAACCAATGTGTGGGAACCATTAACCTAACTTAGGCTCTCTTCTAATATTTCAATCAATTTGGTAAACTCCCTGCAAAATTATGTGCTAGCCTATGCCTGAAATTCTCCAGTTATGGGAAATTTTGTACCACTTGGACTATCTCATTGGTTCTTAGAGTTGAAAAAGCATTTCTACTTTGCAGTGAAACTTGTCTTCCTATAACCGTACCGTTAGTCCTCATCTTAGTCTGCTGGGGTTTCCATGACAAAATGCCATAGATTGGGTGTCTTAAACAACAGAAATTTATTTTCTCAAAGCTCTGGAAGCTAGGAAGTCTAAGATCAAGGTGCCAGTCAACTCAGTTCATGGTGAGAGCTCTCTTCCTGGCTTGCAGGAAGCCACTGTGTCCCTTCATGGTGGAACAAGAGAGCTCCGAACTCTTCTCATGGGGGTCACCTCCCTATTGGATGAGGGCCCCATCTCTATGACCCCATTTAATCTGTATCACCTTCTCACAGGCCTATCTATCTCCAAATACAGATACATCCCCCGACGTTAGGGCTCCAACATATGAATTTGAGGGGGACATATTGGTCCATAACAATCCTTTTCTGCCTCATATTATCGCATAAAATAAGTCTCATCTCTTTTCCGTATACCAACTCTGCCAATATTTGAAATTTGTTTTTTTTAATTAATTAATTAATTAATTTTTTTTAAAGATTTTATTTTTTCCTTTTTCTCCCCAAAGCCCCCCAGTACATAGTTGTATATTTCTCATTGTGGGTTCTTCTAGTTGTGGCATGTGGGACGCTGCCTCAGTGTGGTTTGATGAGCAGTGCCATGTCCGCGCCCAGGATTCGAACCAATGAAACACGGGGCCGCCTGCAGCGGAGCGCGCAAACTTAACCACTCGGCCACGGGGCCAGCCCCAATTTGTTTTTTTTTTTTGTAATTTTTTGTAATAGCTCCACTAACCTTTCTCAAATGGTTTCAAGTCTCATCAATAATTTGGACCGTTCTCTGAATACAGGCCAAAAGATCTTTATCACTCTTAAAAGGGGTAACCTGGGTGCTGGCCCAGTGGTGCAGTGGTTACGTTCCCACCTTTGGCTTCGGCGGCCTGGGCTTGGCTGGTTGGATCCCAGGTATGGACCTTCACATAGCTTGGCAAGCCATGCTGTGGCAGGCATCCCACATATAAAGTAGAGGAACATGGGCACAGATGTTAGCTCAGGGCCAGTTTTCCTCAGCAAAAAAAAGGAGGATTGGCAGATCTTAGCTCAGGGCTAATCTTCCTCAAAACAAAAAAGCGGGGGGGGGGGGGGGGTAACCAGATCATTAATAATGTGAGCACACCTTAGCAAGAAGTTTTATTCTCATAATTCTAATTCCTACTTATATATCTCTTACAATGCCTACTAAAATGTAATTAGATTTTTCCAGCTACACCATATTATTGACATCGTTGTTTCAATTAGAATGAAAAAAATTTTAAGAAACACATACGTATATGACTTCTAAACATGTTCTCCGATTCTTTCTTCTTCTAGTAGTTTCTTTGACTCAACTTTAGGACCCTGCATGGATGATGATAATGACAATGACGATGATGATAATGATGACAATAATATTAATAATGACAAAGAAGGAAAAGTTTCGGAGGATCGGTTTGTCTTTCACAACTACGTGGTTTCTTAACTTTGACCATTCTATAAGAACTCTAACCTCACACATTTTTTTCCACACTCTGACGTCATGTTGGGGTGTTGGGAATGGCAAACGATACCCCTAAACTAGAGATGAGAACCTGGGCCGTTACTGGAGAATGTACACTAGCTGAAAAGCTACTAGGACGTTTCCCTGTGTGGTGCCATGTTGTCTTGACTTACTTCTTTCATCAGATTTCCTTGGTACACCATAACTTAGGGCTACTCCTCACCTGGCAGTAACGTATGAGAGGTGGAGGTATTATTTGTTATTTTCTTCAGTTGTCAATACAGATTTTTTGTCAGACTAGAGTTTTTGGAAATTCAACTATGCAATAGTAGTTCCAGATTTCAGGCAGCTAAATATGAACCTTTGGAAGAAAAATTATTTTTTCTTATTTTTTTTTACTTGTTTTACTACAAAATTTAAATAACATAGTCATAAAAGCACAACTCTATTTCTATATGGAATGCACCTGCAGAATGCCAAATAAAAACCAATATTCTTATTACTGTATGAAATATACTAGCTAGGCTAGTGAATGTCGAAGAAAGTAACTGTTTCTTAAAGGAGGGCAGATTTTAAGGGACTTTGTTTTCAGTGCATACGTTATCCTGCTTCTAGGCCTTGTGGACTCTCAGATGTACAACAAACAAAAGAAGACGGCTTAGCAGATCCAGCCCTTTACAGCAAAGGGATTCAGAGTGTTTCATCTTGAAAAGCTAGGAGTAACTCAGAGAGGGAAAATCAATCTCAGGCCAAAACAAAAATGCTCTCAGTTTTTCGGACACAACGATACATCCAAAGAAGTGACCCTCTCGGGAAAATGTAGTTCCAAAGAACACAGAACTATATATTCCTACTGTCATACTATTGCATTAAGAACTATAAGAATATATTTTAAAAGAAAGTTATTTATGATTTTTAAAGAAAATATGTTCTTTGTGCCTGCTATATGCCAGGTGCTGTCTAAGGCCATGGGGATAGAAATGCAAATAAAATGCAATGAGTGTTCTCAAAGAGCTTCCCACCTAAGGCAGGACACGGACACATAACTGTCCACTAAGGGGAATGTGTAAACGTTGCTATAGGAACGCAAATAAGGGAAGGATGGATTTTCCTTAGGGGGCCATAGAAGCAGTCACAAAGTAGCTAAATTTGAAGAAGTTAGATATACTGTGTTTTATAAATATCATTTTTAATAGATTATTAAAATTTTTAGTCTATATTCAGACTTATTTTTTATGATTTTAATTAAATTTTCTAGACACTCTTCCATTCTAAAAGCAGTGGCCTCTCAAAACATCAATTCTCACAAATCTAACAAATAAAACTTCTTTTGGGTTTGAGGAAAGCGTAATCACAAAAGCATTGCTTTAACAATTGCTTTTTCCCTTCTGTTTCTTTAAAACTACTTATTACTGAGGACATATCATGTTTGTATAACTGGACTACTCGTTGTTTTGAGTGCCAGAGCTTTTTCTTTTTCTCTCCTCCTCTTAACTCAATGGCAACTACAATATTAAACATGAGATGGACTTCTACGTGGAAAGGACATTTACAAACAGCCTCTGCTTTTATTACGTCCCTCGAAGTGTTTGCTCAGAAGCTTCTTTGCTTTCCTGGGCTTGGAATGAGTTCAATTTTATAGAGCTGTTAGTTTTAGATTATTTGTAGGTTTTTTCCGGGATCGCGTTTTTATTACCTCTGCACGGGGCTGTTTGAACACTCGACTTAGAGCGATGATCTCAAATAGCGGGGAACGAGCGCCCAATCTGTTACTGGACTCGGGGCTGCCTTTTATCACCTCACAATTTTTTATAAAAGCTTCAACTTCGGATCAACTGCTGGCCTTCAGACAATAAGCAAGAGCGACAAGAGGTGAGATATAGAAAAGTAGTTTGCATTACTAACAAGGTCTCTACTGAAAATCACTAAGCGTGAGTAGAGGAACACAGTCAGATCAAATCTAACTAATTTTAGCAGAAATTCATGAAATAATATTTAAAATACAAGAATTTGTCTTTCATGATAATAATAGTTATTTGAATGACAAAAGAGAAAGAGTAGAAATGTTTCCAACTGATGCTGAAGACTTTTGTGCTCTGAGAGGTAGAGGTTTCTAATTATTTGAGAATAAGTGCTACTCCAACAAGACCACGCGAAAACGATGTATTTAAAAGCTGCACCAAAAGTCCATAGCAAAGACGGAAAAGTATTTCCTCGCAATGTTATTTCAAACTATAAAAGTAATTCCTGAGTTTTAATATCTTATCTTCAAAAATCATAGAAAATTTGATGATCATGCTTTATGAGAACAGACCTAGAATGTATCTGGAATTGATTATTTCTGAGAGTTTTTAGAGGGAAAGAGTGGTAGGGCAGAATCCTCCTAGGAAAACTGTATGATAATGTGAAATAACATCTTTTACTTTAACAGCCGTGTCATAAATAGAGTTATCATTGTGAAACTCTTCTAAGACTTCATCCGTTTTCCCAGGGGCCTCATTGGATCTGTCAAAATTCAGATGACTCTCTTTCAAAGGGCCTACCTATCCTGTCACCATCCTTCTGGATGTGCTTTTCGTTGATTTTTAACTGTCTAACTCTGCCATATTCCCATTTATCTGTGATTCTGCATGTGATTAAGTTGTTCTCAATGTCAATTTAATCAGCACTGAGAAATCTCCCATCTTTTACAACATATGCAGTTTTTCTTTTATAAACAGGTTGCACTGACGTTTCTTTGTGTTTTAACATTGGACGATCAGCAAAGATTCTGTGGGCTTTCCCTCTGATGTTGACGTGACAGGTTTGACCACACACTGATGCTACACTGAGAGGAGGCTTGAGTGGAGGGATTAGAAAGTGGTCACTTCAGTGCACGATTTCAGGACTCAATGACTTTTCTTCCCTGTGTAAACTGTTAGCTGCGACTCAGATGAATTATTTATTATTTCTAACTTTGGTTTAGTTTCTTTGTTTTCAAATGGAGATTATAATAGTCCCTACTCCTTGGGGTTTTTGTGATGAGTAAATTAACTGTTTTCAATAAAGTTATTTTTTTTTTTAATTTAATCCAATTTCTCTCTTTTCTGGGAAAGATTTGCCCTGAGCTAATGTCTGTTGCCAATACTCCTTTTTTTTTTTCCCTCCCCAATCCACAGTACATAGTTGTACATTCTGGTTGTAAGTCCCTCTAGTTCTTCTATGTGAGCCGCTGGCACAGCATGGCTACTGACAGACAAGTGGTGTGGTTCTGCACCCAGAACTGAACACAGGCCGCCAAAGCAGAGCACACCAAGCTTTAACCACTCAGCCCTCAAGGCTGGCCCTGTAAAGTTCTTAACAGACCAACTGGCTCAGAGCATGTGTTCAAAATGTGTTGGCTATTACTTCATTGGAATCTACACAAAATCACCATCACTCTATCAAACAGCGAGCAGGAGAAGAAGCACAGTTCATGCAAGATGTCTTGGACTAAGCACAACTCAAATTCAACTAAGCATCCTTTCGTATTTCTTACATTTCATTTTATCACAGAAACACATTCAAAAGAAATGCAAATAACTTCACAACAACATAAAAAGTAAGGTAGGTCTCTACTGAAACCTTATAAAAGACCAAAGGGAGGCAGAATAAGGGTAGCATACAATATTTCCTAACAAGTATCTCTAGATGTCCTCCCCTTACCATAAATCCCACATTTTTAGTAGCTGGTCTGGAGCTCTTCTCTAGCTCTTTGCCCTGATCGCTCTCCTGATTTTTCTGACTCACCATGGACCCTTTATCCTCTTTCTTCAGCATTTCAGATTTTTTCTTTCACAATTGATTCCCTCTCCTTTCTTACAAAAATTTATCCTTCAGGTTTTTTACTTTTTCTACATCAGTTATTCATATCTTCCCAATAAAGATCTGGGGACTAAGCAAATCAATCAGGACTCCTCTATAAAGACCAAGAAGGAGACATTTTTTCTTGGCCATGGTGGACTTCGGCTCGGCCCTCAGCTGTCCTGAGCAGCCATCTGAACTCGGTTCAGATTTTCCATCCTTCAGTTTCCTCTCCTCTAGAATGAGAGGTTTGAGCTCTATGATTCCTAATCTGACTTTCAACTACAATTTTGTGTGTTTCTAATCATATAAACTCCAAATTTATATAAACTCTAAATTTAAGAGCACTATAAACACAGCATACCCGGAAACAATAAATAAGTATTTGCTCACTTATGTCCAAAAGATTCTTGCTCAATCATAGGAGGATACAAATATGGGGCTCTAAACAAGCAAAAACTGAATTTATATCCCACTCTTTTCCCTAACAATGGCAAATAAATTTATTCTCACAGAAGTAACACGCTTTAAACATCTTTTGCCTTCAAAGTGTTTCTGATTATTAGAAATATCTATCTAATTTATCCAAATTAAGTGGCTCATGGAATTTTTATTGAGGAAAGTATAGATACTTTAGTATTTTAAAAAACTAGACAGTGAATAAAAGACGACTATTTTAAAATGATATTTTTACTGTCCTCATAAATTTTTGGGTTATTTACTCTTTAAGTGTCATTCAACTTATTTAAGTATTTAGACACAAAGTTGACCACTCAGAAGAACTTCAAGTAAAAGTAAACATGAAGGTGAAGTCAGGAAACAAGTAAAACCATCAAAGAACGAAAAAAGAAAAAAGATTCTTTCAATTGGCAATAGCTGTAATGACCTAAGAAACATTAGTGAGGACAAAGAATGGATCAGCTGTCAGCAAGAAAGTGGGAGAAAAGAGCAGGAAGGGAGAAAAACACAAAAACAGCAAAAGGAGGTGGGAAGTGAGTGCTTTTGCTGTTGTCAGTGCCACTCATCCGACTCCTAGCATCCCTGTGTCCAGCTGAGCAGAACCCTGCCCGGTCTTTTTCTCTATCCTCTCACCTTCCAGCACTCTATCAGATAATGCTCTGATGTTTTCATAGCCAATTGTTTCAGAAGTGGGTTGCAAGGTCCTTCTTCCTAGTCTGTCTTACTCTGGAAACTCCACTGAAACTGTCCACCATGGGTGACCCTGCTGGTATTTGAAATACTGGTGGTGTAGCTTTCAGCATTTTCAGCTTCTCCAGCCATCCCTGCTGAGACGTAAGACATGTGAATGAAGAAGTCATTTTGGACATTCTGGCCGCACAAGATTCCAAGTGGAGGGAAAATAAGCTCTCTTCACTGAGCCCTACCACTCAGAATTGTGAGCAACAGATGATGTCTGTTGTCCTAAACACTAAGATTTTTGGAATGATTTATTAAGAAGTAATAGAGAAATGAAACACTATCTTAATCAGAAACCAGCACTTAAAAAGTTGGTTACTCAACCCTTCAGATGTCCATATCAAAATATAAAACACGTTTGTTAATCAGTACATGAGATATTAGACCTAATATTTTTTAGTAAAGAAATGAGTACTTTCCTGTGGTCATTTAAAAAGATTTCATAATTAGGTATAAGAATACAGCAAACACAGAATGACTTTCAGCATGCAGCCTCATTTGTCACTTGTCTTCACTTCATGGAAGAAGCTAACACTTGACTGTACCACAAGGCTGTTTGCTGTGGCTGCCATCAGAATGTCATATGTTAGCTTAAAAATTAACCTTTCATTCAAAACATGAGTGAAGAGACCTAAGGACAGGATGAGATTTTTCCCAGGCTAAAAGATATGGTGGTACAACTTTTTTATGCCTCTTGGCCAACGTATGTTTGACGGAATTTAACCTAGGCTTGCTTTCTTTGTAACATACCTGCTGCTGCTGAGATTGTGGGGAAGAGAACATGATAGACACCACCTACCTCTAACTACCAGAATCTACAGATATTTACAAAAACCTGACAATAGCTGAAAAGCCAAATTAAGGCAAGAGGAAATTCTGGCCAATGTAGTAAGTATGAGGAGGAGAAAAGAAGTTCGATTACCGTGGACATCTTTCTCCACTTTATTAACAGATTTCTTGAGAAGGACGAAAGAGAAGAGACAGACAAAATTAAGATAAATTTGAAACTTTAAAAAGACATACATTTTGTATGAGACTCCATGATACATGATCTCAAATATCAGAAATGATAACTGGCCAAAGCATTTTAGGGTGAAGCTATCCCATTGTCAATAACTGTATTTTCCTTCATGCCACCAGAAAGCCTCACGCAAATTTAATTCTATTCTATTGAAATTAATACAATCCAAAAATAAAATTCAATTCAATATCTTTCTATTCAATAAACGTGTATGAATCCCTATAGTGCCAGGTATGAGTAGTGGAGATTAAAAAGCAAACAAATGCTAAAAGTCCGTCATGTAAAAAGTTGCATACCATAGTGGAAGAAGACAAAAGACAAAGTGATGACTGTAGTAAAAACAAGACGAGAATTGACATAAATGCAGGTTGCTATGGAATCCTGTTAAGGGGAAATTAACTTAAACTTCTCTGTTGGCGAAAGCTGCCTTGAGGAATCGGATGACAAGACAGCAGGAGCTTCCTGGGTGTAGATAGTTAGAGATGGTCTTCAGCGCAGAGGTAGGGACATGCAGCAAAGGCCTAAGGCTAATGGGATCCAGAGGCAACTACAATCCTGTGGATGAATATGCAACCTGAGCAAATGGGGACAAAGTTAGTGTTTGCAGACCAGCCAGAAATGAGGGTGAAGAATTTGAAATAAGTCAGTGATAGGCTAGCTTAGAAACACTCATCTGATGGCCCTATGGAGACATACTGAGAAGGCCGATGCTTCTAGAAGGACGTATGGGGGACTGAGCTGTTTTGCTTTCCCCAAAGGTGGTTTTAGAATTCCACGCTCTCCCCAGGTAATCGCATTCCCTCTCATTGATTCAACTATAGCACGAAACCAGTCAGATCTTCCCTCGGAGCATCACCCACTGTCTCATGGGAACCTCAACCTGATGCTCCCAGAGGCGCTTCAGGCTCCTCAGCACAAAAATGAGTTTACCATCTTTCCCCATCGACTTGCTTCCCTTCCAATATTTTGCTTCAGGATTGGTTTGCTCAGCTACCTAATCAGCCCAGAACAGAAACCTGGCTGTGGTCCTTGACTCTGCCCGCTACTTCAACTTAAATCCAGTTGTTACATATCTTATTGATTTCAATCAAAATATTTATAAAATCTGTTTCCTCCTCTCCAACTCTCATTTTCCTGTTTAAACTGAGTCTCTCATTTTCTCTTGCCTAAGCTATTCAGCCCTCTCCTACATAATCTCCCATCCTCTGCTCTTCTTCCAGATATACTCCCATACAGCTGATAATGTCATTTATTTAAACTTAAAGTCTGATCCCACTGGGTAAATTCCAGCTCCTTAAAACGATACTCAAGGCTTTCCAAGAGCTAGCCCCTGCTCCTGTCCAGCCTCGTCCTTTTTTCCCTCCCGCCTAATACTGTGTACTTTGGGAACGCGGAATTGTTCGCATTTCCTCACTCACGCCCTCGTTTTGTTTGCTTGGCTTTAATCTCATTGGTTTTTCTGTTGACACGCACTCATCCCTCCTCTTTCCAGGCTGTCACTGCCATCTTTTCAGACTCAATTCACCTGTTATGACCTGAGCTGGGTTACATATCCCCTCCCCTTTGTGCCCCCAAATCCTCAGGACACATTATTCTAGGAATAGTTTATTAGAACTGTCTCTCTCCCTCAGTGTGTGAACTCCAAAAAAGCAGGGCCTTTTGTACCTATCATTGTATTCTCAGTGTTTCCATGTCACTTGACACATAGTAAACACGTAGCAAACATTAGCTGAAGAATGAATGAATAAATGATACCGTACCCAAAGGCCAGCTCACTTCAGTGTAAAGTAGCCTATCCTAGCACTGGGGAGTTCCTTTGTAGAGCTGCTCTGTCCAATACGTGGCCATCACCACATGTGGCTACTGGACACTTGAACCGTGGCCAGCCCAGATTGAGAGAGACACACTAGATTCCAAAGACTTACTATGAAGAAAAAGCATGAAATGTATCCTATTAATAATGGTTTCATGTGGCTTACATGTTGAAATTACAATATTTTGAATACACTGGGTTAAATAAAATGGATTATTAGAATTAATTTTGCTTGTTAATTTTCTTTAATGAGGCTACTGGGAAATTTAAAATTACACATTAAAAATTACATTGGACAGAGTTATTTATAGACTATTTGAAATATTGCTTCAGTGATTTTCTAGATGGAGCCTGAACATGATTGTTCCATATTGACCAAACGGTCATGCTTTGATAATGCTTGTCACAGAGCATCTTAGCTGGTGTCAATGAATCTTAGCACTGAGAGGACTTTTTGCTTGTTTGTTTTGGTTTTGTAAGATGTGTGGTGATGTGGTTTTCACTGATATGATTACTCACAGCAAAGACCCTGTTTTAGCATTTCATTTGCCTGGTATCCAGCACAGTGTCTGGTACGCAATTCCTCTTCCAGAAACAGTTCATAAGTGAGTGAGTGCCCTTTGTCAGTGTAGTAAAGGCAGGTTGACTGCTCATACACATACGGGTTTTGCATATTCCGTGTGGAATAAGCTATTTGAAGATTTAAAAATATTTTCTAGCTTAAAATTTAGTTTTTCTAGAATAGTACTATCACTTGATGATGCTATTAACTTATATTCCCCCAAATAAAAAGTATGGTGAAATAATATTCAGAAGTGCTACATGGCTTAGTATATAAGAGCCATGAAGATGGAGCTTTATCTGATTACTCGACACTGAATGCCCAGCACAGAACAATGCCAGGCACATAGTAGGTCTCTCTAAAGGGACACACGGGTGGATGGATAGATAAATGGACAGATACATGTTTTGATAAAGAAATGAATGAATTTTTGCTCTATTTTTGTTTGCTATTATCTCATTTTAAAAATATACTAATGAATTAAGATGATTTTCAGAATATAAATTGATTTAAAAGGAGATTCCATAAGATAGTTAAATCTAAAAGACTACATTATTCCAGAAGTTTTATTTAGTAATAATATTAAATGTGCTTTGAATTTTGTTTGAAGCAGGCATTGTATGAAAAGTCAGCCATTAAACAAACCAAGAACAACGTGGGCTTGTCAAAGGTGTCCGACTTTGTTATTTGTAGTGAAGCAGCATAAAGTATGTTAAAAGTGTGGGTTTGAGTATTGGCCTTATCATTCAGTAGGTGTGTAACCAAAATCAGGCTCTTCAGTCTCTACGTGCCTCAATTCCTCATCTGTGAAATGGCGAGAGTAATGTTACCTACTTCAAAGAGCCGCTAAAAGCATGAAGTGAGGTAGCAAGAATAAAGGGCTTACGAGAGCGCTGTCCAAAGGGAAAGTGTTCAGTAACTATTAAACACTATCATGAGGACAATGATTTCATAAATGATATTTTGTATAGATTTTTTGGAGAAAAAAAGGTCTTCCAAAATGATCTTACTTCCACACGTCCTTGAAATATCAGACCAGGTTTCTCCTTTGTAGCCCCCAAATCACAGTGAGTAAAATTATATGGAATAGTGGATCCTGGAGCTGTGCTGCCTGGGTTCAAGTACGACCTCCATCACTCACTGATTGTGTGACCTTGAGCAAGTTGCTTAATCTCACTGTGCTCAATTTCCTTAGCTTTAAAATATGATAAGCATCTATCCACAGGACTAAAAGATATAAGGATTAAATGAGCAGATACTCACAATGAACTTAGACCAGACCCTAGCCAAAAAACCAAGACATGCTCCCGAATGCTTGCTTACTTGCTGAATAGAGGAGTAGATGGAGGCCCCTTTCAGTTGTGTAGACGATGTGATTGTTCACGTCAGTGATAAAGACTAATGGATAAGGCATGGAAGACCGAGGAACAGTCAGCAGACAAGAGTGACAGTGAAGACAAGATTTCGTGGAAGTGCAGAAAATAATTTCTGCTTTCTTATTCTAGAAAGGTAACCAAGGCACATTGCCTCAAATGCCAGGAAACTGCATATGCATTAACCCACTTTTATAAGTGAATGCTGTAAAAGTAAAACACACAGTGAACATCTTAGGAAAACAAAATGGTAACTATGTTTATACTGAGTATTTAAGAAATTGTCTAGCATATGAACCAGAATCAAACATTTCATAGTATGAACATCCGTTTGAATATCAAAAACAATTTCAAAACTTTTATTTCCAGAGTGGAAGACATGGGACTAGAAATAACTTCAAAAAGAATCTTTTATGTTTATTTAACACACGATAGAATTAAATTTTAATGTTGGGAAGAAACTCAAAATAAAACAATAGGAAAAGATAGCAGTTATTAAATGCATACTCTGCAATAACACAACCATTCTTATTACAACTCTAAAATGATGGCATTCCCATTTCGCAGATAAAGAAAAAGAGGCTGAGAAAGGGTAAGTGCCTTGACCACGGCTATGAATTGAGGGAGCAAGGGTTCCGAATCCAGAACTCCAGTTCTCCATCCTGGAGCTCCACTGCCTCTTCTGAATTAATGTTTGTAGCGATGTCACTGAGCCCTTAAGAAAGCATGATCTTATGTCATGGAGGAAAGGGAGCATGTCTCAAAAACCATAAGTTGACAAAGTCTTAGCACTAAGAGGGCTGGTTCACATTTTCATGAGATAATTGTCTTATCCTGCCTTGTCACTAGACACTGCTCACTTTTTGTCTTTGAAGGAGCCAGTGTAGTTACTGATAAGGGCCATTTTAATAACTTTGGATTTTGTAACATTTTACAATTGACTTTATGAAGTACTTCATTTTCATCTTTATGGATTATGTTGCAAATTCTCTGAATTCATGCCTCACTTATTTTCCCAAGTCTCAGCCTCCTTAAACTTTACATTATGATTTTTGTATGTGAGATCATTTACCTGAGGGCTCTGTTTGCTAGCCTTTGGCTAAATTACCCTTAAATCCTTAAATTTCACTGGAAAACTATCTTCCAAATTAATATCCCAAAGCACTTAAGCCAAAAATTGATTTTATTCTACTTGCTATTGAGTTACATAGATTATGCTGCAAAATTAAGCAGAGTTTTAAAATTATGATCTGCACTACTAGAATTCCTTAACTGATATAAACTAGATTAGTTCTTGCTTTACTTTATCCATTGTCCCCTAACCACTTGCAAGGGAATATTGAAGCACTTTGATTTTAACATCTATTAACATAGAAAAAAAGGTGAACATATATTCATTTGTCTCAATTTTCATGTGTATATTTTTTCAGGGTTTAAGCTATGGACATAAGATGTGTTATTGTGGGGTTTTGTTGATTTTTTTGTTCATTTTACAAGGAAAACTCTTTGAGACCTTTTACAAATAAATGGAAATTTAGGCAGGAACAGAAGGAACACCGGATGCGAGTCATTCAAGAGATGTCCTCAGGGATATTATGTGAAAGTTAGGTGATCCTAGGTGAGAACGTAATAGAATTTGTGACTGAGATAGTATCTTAGTATTCTTTACACTAAGAATATCTGTGTAATTCATACTCTGAGTAAATACCACATTATATACACTATTCAATATTATGTAATATATGGTTACATTATATACTATATATCTCTACATATATATGATAGGTTATAGTATAGAACCGCAGCATTTTGAACTGAAACAGACTTTACAAAATAATGTAGTCAAACCTCACCATTTATAGAAGAGAAGTCTGAGGCACAGAGATTTCAAGTAGTGGTCAAGAATGTAAAAATCTCACTATTTTTTGGCAGAGATATGATTAAAAATCAAGTGTCTTCATTTCAAGTCTGGTATTTTTCCCACCAATCCAAGTTGTTTCTTGAAAGAGCATATAAATTTCTATAAAAATATATGTTTTTCTCCATGTAGGAGCATTTGCCAATCTGCAACTGGTTTTTGTACCAGGAGGGGTTAGAGAGCACTATGTTACAGTTAATCATGCTCTTTGAGGTCAAAGAGTTTGGCCCGAGTACCAAAATCTATGGAATGTGCTTAATATACAGGTGCCTAAGACAAGAACTGGCAAAATGAATATAATAATGTTGATTTGTGGCTGGATTCCCATGACTGATCCCCTCATGTGTAACGACTTAGGAAACCACATGGCCGTCTATCTGGTCTCCTGTTCTCATTCACCACCTCACCTCTTTTCAAACTCAATACCAATATTGCTCACAGCTGAGTGGAAGACAGATTTTTTTTAAAAAAAAGTTTCAGGAATTAATATTAACTTAAAAACAATTTTAGCAAAATGTTACTACTTAGCAAATTTTATGTAAAATATAAAATCAGAGGAGTGACACGCGTAGAGTAGGACGCCCTGGAGCCTCTGTGCTCCCACAAACCACATAGATTCAGCAACAACTCATGGACAAATTCCCCTTGTGAGAAATCAGAAACTAATTGAAAGGCTCTTATGCCCTGGAAGAAGGTGAAATATTTAGACTCAGAAAAACCAGTATAGAAATTCTGGACACCCTCTTGCCGGAGACCCTGCCCTCAGCACAGCATCCTATGATCAGGAAAAGACCCCGTAGTTCCCAGCTTCACCCAGGGGAGGGAAGGGATTGGTGGGCATGTCAAGTGCTCCCAATTTTCTGAGGGGACTCCCCAGAGGACTGGCTGCTGTCTTGCCAGTCTTGGAGCTCTAATGGCGTTAGTACAGTCTAACCACCCTAGGGAAAATGGAGGCAGCAGCTGGGGCTGGTAGATGTCCTTGATCCTTTTCCCTGCTCAGCACAGAGTGAGTGGATGAAAAATCTTAGCTCTCAACTTCCTTGTGGGGAAGGGAAGAGTTGTTCCGCACATCTAGCACTCCAACTTCTCTGAGCCTTTCTAAAGAACTAGCATCTCATTCATCAGTATTGACTCTCTGATGGGTCCATCACAGTCTAGCTGCCTGGGGGAGACTAGAGATGGTGGCTTGGGCTGGTAGATGCCATAGTTCCCCTCACTGGCTCAGCACAGAGCAAGCACACAAAAAACACAGCTGTCTACTTCTCCCTGGGTGGGGAAAGAGTGGGTAGAGGCCTCCAGAGTCTCTGGCAGGGCTGATTGGTGGGAGTCTTCTCCTGTAAGAGGTCAGTTTGTGAAGACTGGATGAGATACCTGATTTGTCTAACGCACAGGCATCAACACAGAGAGTCAAGAAAAATGAAGACACGGACAAAGATGTCCTAAACAAAAAACAAGGTAAAATTCCAGAGGGTGACTCTAATGAAATAGAGTTATATGATTCACCTGACAGAGACTTAAAATTAACTCCCATAAAGATGCTCACCAACATTAAGAGAACAATGAATGAACACAATGTTAAATTCTACAAAGAGATATTAAATATAAAAAAAATACTAAACAGAAACAATGGAGCTGAAGAACATAATAACTGAATTGAAAAATTAACTAAAAGGATTCGATAGGAGACCAAATCAATTAGAAGAAAGGATCAGTGAACTCAAAAGCAGGTCACTGGAAATAATTCAATCAGAGGAACAAAAGGAAAAAAGAACAAAAAGAGGGAAGAAGCTTAACGGAATTATAAGAAGCAATCAAGCTGACAATATATGCATTGTGGGAGTTCCAGAGGAAACAGAAAGACGTAACCAGGAGGTTATCCAAAGAAATAATGGCAGAAAACTTCCTATATCTAGGGAAGAAATTAGACATTCACATCTAAAAAGCCCAAGGACATCGAATACAATAAACCCAAGAAAATCCACACTGAGACATATATAATCAAACTGTTAAAAGTCAAGACAAAGAGAATTTTAAAAACAGCAAGAGAATGACTTTTTACATACAATGGTACTTTCATAAGACTATGAGAAGATTTCTCATCAGAAACTGCAGGCCAGAAGCACGTGGAATGATACATGCAAAATGTTGAAAGAAAAAAATATTGCCGAGCAAGAATACCATAACTGCAAAAATTCTCCTTTAAAAATGTAGATGAGATAAAGACTTTCCCAGACAAACAAAAGCTGAGGGAGTTTCCCTCTACTAGAATTGCCTTAAGAGAAATGATAAAGTAGTTCTCCAAGTTGAAATGAAATAGTACTAAACAGCAACACAATCACATAAGAAAGTATGAAACTTCTTGGTAAAGGTAAATATATATATATAAATCCCAGAATACTGTATTACTGTAATGGTGGTGGGTAAATCAGTTTTAATTCTCGTATAAAATTTAAAAGACATAAGTATTAAAAATAGCTATAGCTAAAAAATATGTTAAAAGATATACAATAAGAATAGATGTAAATTGTGACAACAATAACAAAGTTTTGAGGAAGGAGAAGTTAAAGCGTAGCGTTTTGCATGTGATTGAACTTAAGTTATTATCATCTTAAAATAGAGTGTTATAGCTATAGGATACTTATGTAAGTGACAAGGTAATCACATACACACACACAATACCTAAAGAAGTTACATTGAAAAGAAAAGAAATCGAAGCATATCAATGCAAAAAAAAATCAACAAAACACAAAAGAAGGGAACACGAAACACAAAGACACATAAAAGAATTACTAGAGTAACAGAAAACAACTGAAAAATGGTAATAGTAAATCTTTCCCTATCAGTAATGAATTTAAATGCAAATGAATTAAACTCCTCATTCAAAATACATAAAGTGGCTGAATGGATAAACACATAAACAAGACCAAAATATATGCTGTGTACAAAACAAACTCACTTTAGATTTAAGGT
The DNA here is from genome assembly GCF_037783145.1 of Equus przewalskii. Classification (NCBI taxonomy): domain Eukaryota; kingdom Metazoa; phylum Chordata; class Mammalia; order Perissodactyla; family Equidae; genus Equus; species Equus przewalskii. The sequence goes on from NC_091849.1 coordinate 57,506,438, forward strand.
TGCACATAGGTTGAAGGTGAAAGGATGGAAAAAGATATTCCAAGCAAATGGTAAGAAAAGGAAAATAGGCATGGCTATGCTTATATTATACAAAATAGACTTTGAGCCAAAACTGTCACAAGAGGCAAAGAAGGTCATTATACAGTGATAAAAGGGTCAACTCAATAGGAAGATAAGACAATTACAAATATGTATGCACTCAACATCAGAGCACCTAAAAATAAAAAGCAAACCTTGCCAGAAGTTAAGGGAGAAATACAGAGCAATACAATAAGAGTAGGAGACTTCAGTACTCCACTTTCAATAATGGACAGAACATCCAGATAGAAGAGCGATAAGGAAACAGAGAATCTGTGTAACACTACAGACCAAGTAGACCTAACAGACACAGAATATTCCATCCAACAGCAGCAGAATACATATTCTTCTCAAGTATGCATGTATCTTTTCCAGGAGAGATCACATATTAGGTCAAAAAATAAGTCTTAACAAATTTAAGAAGACTAAAATCATATCAAACATGTGAAACTAGAAATCAATAAAAGAAGGAAAACTGCAAAACTTACAAATATGTGGAAATTAAACAACATATTCTTAAACCATCATTGAGTCAAAGAAGAAATCAAAAAAGCAAGTTAGAAAATACCTCAAGACAAATGGAAAACAAAACACAGCATATCAAAACTTACGGGATGCACCAAAAGCAGTACCAATAGGGAAGTTCATAGCAATAAACACCTACATTAAAAAGGAAGAAAGATATCAAATAAACAACCTAATATTTCTCTTCAAGAAACTAGAAAAAGAAGAACAAACTAAAACCAAAGTTAGCAGAAGGAAGGAAATAAATATTAGAGTAGAAATAAACCAAAGAGAAAATAGAAAAACAGAAAAGAAAAAAACAGTGAAACTAAGAGTTGGTTTTGTGAGAAGATAAACAAACTTTTAGCTAGACCAAAGAAAAAAAGTCAAATAAATATCAGAAATAAAATAAGACATTACAATTGATGTCACAGAAATAAAAAGGATCATAAGAATATACTATCAACAATTGTATGCCAACAAACTGAATAACCTAGAAGAAAAGAATAAATTCCTAGAAATACACAACCTACCAAGATTAATCATAAAGAAATAGAAAGTCTGTAATCAGTAAGGCCTTTACTCAGTAAGAAGGTTGAATTAGTAATCAAAAACATCCCAACAAAGAAAAGCCCGGGACCAGATGTCTTCACTGGTGAACTCTACCAAATATTTAAAGAATCAACATCAGTTCTTCTCAAACTTGTCCAAAAAGTTGAAGAGAAGAGAACATTTCCAAACACATTTTATGAGGCCAGCATTACCTTGATGTGAAAACCAGACACAGACACTACAAGAAAAGAAAACTACAGGTTCCTATCCATGATGAATATAGACACAACAATCTTCTGACTACTAAGGGAATACAAGTGTTAACTTGGTAACTCCTCCTGCAAGCCTCACAGATGACTCAAAGTGTCCAAACTAATTATGTCATTTTCCCCCAAATCTGTTCTCCCTTGTTTTCCTCATCTTAATAATGGGTCCCTCATTTTGTTGCTTAAGTTGGAAGCGTGCAACTCATCCTTGATATCTCTTTCTGTCTTCTTCATAGGTTTATGTCTGCAGACCTGTGTACAATTTTTCTACATTTTCTCATGAGATTAAATAATTAAGGTGAGATAGATAGAGTGGTGAGTATAAGCCAGTGTCCTTGAATAAAAGGAACTATGACTAAATGCATGGAGAAATTTTCAAAACCAAAAGCATACCCAAATGGAGGGATTAAAGAGAGATCCTCAGGATTCTGGAAACATATAGATTAAGAAAGGATGTGGAGTAGGGACAGACTCAGAGATAGCACCTCCTCCCAGACTCCTAGCAGTCAGAGTTTTGCAAGGATAGCAAGAAATGATAAAGAGATGGGTCAGAGGAAAAACTGGAAGTCCACATGCTAGAGAAAAGTAGAGCTGTGGGAGAAGAATCTGTCTTTATGTTGAGTAGAAGTCAACATACCACTGTACCATGGAGTGCGGCTCAGTTCACAATGGATTACTGGCTGACCAAGAAAGACAGGCCTTCATGTGGGAATAAATTAAAAATGATTCATATATGTGCAAGGAATGAGAAGTAATTCTCCTTGGTTGGTCTGCATCTGATATTTTGTTGACTTGTGGACAGATGTCACTGTTGGTGGAATAGACAACCAAGGGTCCAAATGGTAGTCCAGCAGAATGAACAAATGAATGAATGAATGAATGGCTTAACACATAACCTCTAGAAGATGCAATGAGTTACAAAATGTTTCAATGAGACCTTAATGTCTCTATTATTTTGCTTATGTTTACCAGGGATGTAGGTTATGTACATGCCTATTTAAATGACTTCTATTTATTGTAGAGTGATTCTCTTTTTAAGATTGAATGGACAGAAAACAAGGACGGGGTAGGGATTAACATTTTTTTCACCACTTACAGAATTCATGAGGGTTAAATGTTGTCATCTTCCTTGATTTTTTTCAATGGTGTATTTCAATTTATTTTTGATGATTTTGTATCTATATAACAAGTATCTTGGAATAGCTCAAAAAGCTTGTCAAGCATCCTCCACGAGTCTATCATAAATAATTCACTGAGGTGTCACTATCTCTTTAAGTTGATAATGAGCTGTGACGAGTAATATAAGCTGCCAAAATAATCTACAGAAAGTGAAACATAAACAACTGAGGTGATTTTTCCATTTGTTCTTCAGGAGTCTATCAAAACTTCTAAAAGAGAATTCTGCCTTTATATCTTAGCCTATTAATTCAACAGTAACTTTCGTGGCTAAAAGATTTTTATGGCTGGTGATTGACAACCTTTATGTAAAAGTGAATGGGTTTGTAGCAAATTAATTATTAAATATGTAAATCAATGTTTTGAACATACATAAAACAGATAGTACTTATTAGTTTTACCAAAATGTTCTTGTTTTCTCAAGGAGTTCACTTAAAAATTTTAAAAAGTATTAAACTCTTCTACTATCTTGAAATTAAAAATTAAAATTAAATTAAAAGTTAAAATGGATGTTTACACTCTTGGAATCAGTGACTGTTACGGACTGAATGTTTACGTCCCCTGAAAATTCATATGTTGACATCCTAACCCCCACTGTGATGGTACTAGGAGGGGGGCCTTTGGGAGATGATTAGGTCATGATAGTGGAGTCCTAATGAATGGGATTAATCCTCTTATAAAAGAGACACCAGAGAACTCTCTCGATCCTTCTGTCAATGTAAGGACACAGCTGGAAGACAGCTGTGAACCAGGGAAGGGGCTCTGACTAGACTCTAATCTGCCAGCACCATGATCTTGGCCTTCCCAGCCTTCACAACTGTGAAAAATAAATGTTTGCTTTTTAAGCCACCCAGACTATGGTATTTTTGGTATAGCAGCCCAAATGGACTAAGTCAGTCACTGAGTCCTCAAAAATTGAAATCCTATATTAAGTACCTGCCATCATATATTGTTTTGAGTATTCGTGATTGACTTGAATGTGAAAAAAAACTAGCATCTTTCCAGAACACATTCTACGTTATCAATTTCTGTCAAAAGAAAAAAAAATCCACTGTTGCATTAACAATATTTATTTCTTTGTATAATTACTTACTTTTATATTTAGCAAAAAGAATAGGTGGTACCATTGTAACTTGGTCTGCATTTATTAAGATGAAGCTTTGGTGTCCTTAAGCAACTTGGACCCAGAAGCAGGAAGCCATCACCAAAAAGTGCAAGCAATTAAAGCACCACCAAGAAAAGTGTTTTCCTACCACCAGAGAGGGGGTGTTTACTCTCACACCTTGGAATTTATCATCATTTATGGTCATCAGGGAACACAGAGCGTTTCACACTTCTAGCACAGAATTGAAAGTGTCTAACTGTTTCATTCTCTCCTCACATACTGAGCTCTGTGTGTTTTTGTTAAAGGAAGCATTAAACAACCTGTCAGCACATGCACATTGGATCAGGGACTCTCATCTTGTGGAGGGGCTCTGGCCAGTACAGAAAGACATTATTGGAAACTTAGAGGCAAGAGAATAATTGTAACTTGGCACTTCTTAGCTTAAGGAATCAACTATAGTTCTCTTCCTTAGTGTTTTATACTGCAAACCTGTTGTTTTTAATTTTCTGAGCACTGACAACCCACTGTGCTTAAACAGCAGCTCTTAATCAGAACACAATAATTAGATAGTTAGAGTCTGCATGATGCTTAGATATTCAGATGGGCTGCATGGCACAGACACAAGTTCACAAAGTTGTTTTTATCTTTCTTTTTCCTGATTTATCATATGCTCTCTCTTCTAGCATTATCATATGGATATATTTTATAGTTTGCTTGCGTCAATCATTTAGTGCACAGCAATGTAAGTATATGTCACATACACACACACTAGCACATACACATACAGTTACTATGACACAGTAACCATATAAGGAAAGAAAAAAAAAACAAAAGGGGCAGACAAAAAAATCTTTCAAATGCAGTATATTTAACAAGGAGGGGAAATCTGCTTAGTTGGCTGTCCTTTTAATTTCAAGGTAACTTCATTGGTCTGCACCCTGAATTCCTTCTAAATCTGATTGCAACAAATGTCCAGTTGCTCGCTCTCACAGGATGAATACCAAGTGTTTAGGGAGATAGTCCCTTAGTAAATGCCAATCCTTTCAAACAAGGTTTTGGGAGAAGTCTTTAGAATATGGTCAATTATTATTCTGTATCTCTGCAACTCTCCTCCCCTAGAAAAAAACGTTTCTCCCTGTCTTTTTATTAACAAGCTTCTAGAAAAAGGAACCTAAAATCACTCTGTTGCTTTTTCCATTTCATTTATTCTTAATCAAAATATTACAACTTCTTTTCTGTTCTTGTCGTTCTCCTGAAACTGCTGCTCAACCTTTGGTAGCTTTGGTGTTGAACATGTATTCCTTTTGGAAACTTTCTCCATCCTCAGTTTTTGTGACATTTTCCCTTGTTCTAACACCAATTTCTCTAGTCCTTAACTGCTTCTGTGGGCTCCTCTTCTTTAGCCCACTTCTTGATGGCTGACCCCTAATCCTTAGCTCTCCTCTCATTCTACAAAATTAAGCCAATCAATGATTGTGGGCTCCACTCTCACCTTGTAAAGACTCCCACAGTCACGTGGTCAGGATCTCCTATGAACTGAAGGCCCATGTTTCAAAGGACTGACTCTATTTCACAATGTCCCACTGATGAGAATGACACGAAGCAGGAATGGACTGATGCACGGACTGATGGATTAGTGGTGATGGCAAACCAGTTGTTAAATACTTGAAAGTTATCCCTGTCCCAAATTAACACAAATGCAAAAACGAACCTGCCATCTTTCCCTGAAAATAATCTTGTGATCCCTGTCTTAACTAAGAGATCATAAATTCTCTGCTTACATAAGCCAAGCTGCTCCTTTATTTCCAAGTTTTTCTATCTTTTTACCTATAATTACTTGCAAGTTAAATAGTTTTCACAGCCATCTCTCACCCTTATTGCCACAACATCGTTTTTTGCTTAATTATTCCTATCACCTAACTTTACTAATTCATGACCTGTAGTCCAAACCCCTCCAATCCTATATTTTAGTTGCTACCAGAGTGAAAACTACATAATGTCACTCCGTGTTCAATCATCTTAAATGGCTCCTTCAGGCACCAGCATACAAATATACACTATTTCGCATTTTACGCAAGATCCGTCATGCTCAGGCTTCTGCTTTTCCAACATCAGCTCTTCCTCCTGCTCAATTCACATCAAACTCCACGTTTCCACTATAATAAATTATTTCTACTCCTATTCCCCCTCTCTGAGGGCTTTCCTTACCTGAGCCTGTCTGTGTGATGTTTGTCTGCCGGGAATGACAGTCTACATATTATTTCCCTCGTAGACACTTGACCATCCTCAGATCCCCGCCTCACTGCAAACTCCCCAGGCCCCCAGGGAGACCACAAGGCTTCCTGTTCTAGTTTTCTATATCGCCTCTGTGTATTGTGCATACTCCTATTAGAGCAAATACCTAACTGTATGAGAGATGCTTGTGTATCTCCTCAATACAATATTAGCTCCTTGAACCTTGAGGACCTACTTTTAATTAATGTATGCTCACAAAAATTAAATTCTATATGAAAACACATCTTTTACTTGGGAAATATACACACAGTTAGGAGGTAAGAGATCAACCCAAATGTAAAAGACTAAAGATTAATTTATGTGAGTTTTGGAATGTTCTCATCCATTCTTTAATGAATCATTCATTTAAAAGATGCTCCTTGAGTACCTCCTAGGTGACAGAAACTGTCCTTGCCTTGGGGTATAGAAAGGTAAATAAAACAGATATTTTCTACGCTTATAACAGCTTCGAGGCTGGTTTATCTAGGAAAAAGTCAGTAAAGTGCATTAATATTATAGAAAAATTCACAAAAGTCTGTTTAATGATCAATAAATTGCTAATGGATAAAGTTGAATCTACGAGAATTTCTGCATACTTACAGATGTACAATTTCCTTATTTTGTTAAAGGAAATTGTGTTACATCAACTATGAAAGTGACTTTTATTCTTTATGGACGTTTGCCTTGAAATTTTTAGCTTACCTATAATGAAGTCATAATATTTATAATATAGTGAATAGATTTATACCCAATTTTTACTACTTGTAGGACTTTGAAATAATTTCATTTTATATCTCTAATAATATAAAAATAGCATGTTCAAATATGTAAACAACAATGGTAAATATAGTAAGAGAAGAGATTCGTAAATGTTAATAAGCTATTGTGCACTTAGGAAGCAATCTTAAATTTTTAAAGTAACTCTCTATTACACATGAAATGGAGCCAAATAATCAAGAGTGTTTAAGTCAGCCAGCAAGTTCTTATCCTAAAGTATGGGTTAATAATGAAGACAGTAAGCTAATCATCTAAATGGAAATTAAGAATGATCTGGCATATGCACAAAACTCTGTAGAGAACATTCTTACATCTTAGTAACACCATATGAAGTCGAGACTGGGAATGGTCTTCCAGTTGAAATCTTATTTTTGGTGTGTTATTAAGCCAACCCACTCATATATCCAGGGAAAATCACTAGCTTAGGGATGAACAAAAGCTCACATGCTTAATATTATCATGAAATGTAAAGCACACGTAGTGCCATAAGATGGAAACACAGCCTGATACTGGGGCAATTCTGTATGATGAGAACAGTAAACTTTTAGCATATAGTTGTAGGATAAATTAAGACACGTGTTAGTAGAATTGCTCAAAATTTCTTTCGGGAACCATGTAGATGGCCCTGCTAACCAGGAAACATTTTTTAAAGTTTTTCTCTTTCCCTTTTTCATAAAATGGCATAATAAATATATTTTAAAGCATCAACAAAAATACCTGGCTTACTCCATGAAGATCTGGAAATCCACCGATAAAGATAGACCCTGATTCTGGCAGGGATCTTCCAGATACGTGACTGATGGATTCGCTTGCTTTCATAGTCCTCCCTAGAATAGTCAGTTCGGCTTCACATGGATCCAATTCTTGCCTGCAAGCATTTAGGAAAGAAATTTATGCTTTTAGTATGTGTTATATAAACATTTGTCTGACCAATTAATTAAGCTATTACCAAAAGAAGATTTAAGTAAATAGATTATCTCATCATAAAATCAGCAAAGCCAGAAGTAGATTAATCTGCTCTAAATTAGAAACCCTTAATGCTCTAAGTACATAAATACAAAGCTGAATTTTGACAATACCACAAATTGTAGCAATCACCTAATGAAATAAATAAATCCTGACAATAAACAGATCTTTCTCAACAGTGACTAAAATGAGGTTAAACTGTAATATTTTACTTCAGTTTTTTACATCGTTAAATTTTCTGAGTGAAAAATATTGAAAAGCATCAGGTTTAAATATGGTTATGTAGTGTACAATATATCTTTAGGTTGAAAACAGTAACATTGCAGACAGTAATTAGTTGTGGAGATAGAAATCATACCAAGAAGTAACACATGTAAAAAATTTTTGGAAATGAATAAATCAAATATAACTTAATTAGGAGAAACCCAGTAATAATTTTCATACGTTCATGTTTTAGAAAAATAAGATTAAAAATACTTCAACAATGCTTTAACATGTAGATACACATGTTTCATTTACTCCAGCCACCTGTTTAATCGTCTACTCCAAGGATGGAGAACTATGGCCTATGGGCCAAGTCTTGCCTGCCACCTCTTGGTAAATAAAGTTTAACTGGAACACAGCCACACATTTCTTTACATAAAGTCTATGACTAATCTCACAGGAGAGTTAAGTAGCTGCAACAAAGACTCTGAGGCCCAAAAGCCAAAAATATTTACTAACTCTTTACAGGAAAAGTTGGCAGATCCAATATCTAATCAATTTACCTGTTTATCTACCAAGCAAGTAAACTTTATCATAATCCTTTTCAAGATGATAGTACATACACACATTATAAGCCTTCCATGTAAAATTCACCTAACAACGTCATCCTATATCATGGATATGTGACATTCTGCCTTTCGTATATTTACATAAACTTTTAATTGAATTACATCATGCATGATGAAGAGGGTAAAGGGTAAAACTCTATGAAATACCAGACTGTGAACTTACTCAAGCTAACTACTTCCTTGGTTAAAAGGCAAATTGCTAACAAGAATCTCCACTCCAACACAAACACACATTATCACAGCCCTTCCATCTTCATTCAACATTATGTTTTCAATATTCATCTTTGTTATTGAATTTAACAGTTTGCTCATTTTCAAGACATCATTTTGTTGCTGTTTCACAAATTACTTATTCTAGTGTTGGTGTACATTTTGGTGCTATTATGAATATTGCTGCTATAAACCTGCGTGTACCTATTGTTTAGTGCACATACACATGCATTTCTGTTGGGAATTTAGCAAAATTGATTTAGAGTTGTCTGTGTTTGGAATATATGAGCTGTTGGTTACATGTATTTCAAACATTTTATTTTCTCTTTCAGTGTTCTACATTTTTACTTTCTTAATGGTGTCTTTTAATGATCAAAAGTTCTTTATTTTAACGTAGAACAATTGACCAATATTTTACTTAATGATTTGTATTTCGTTGTTAATGTTGTTCTTTTTCGAACTCATTTTTAAAAATATTATTTTACTACTAACATTCAGCTCTATAGTCCACCTGGGATTTTCTTTTCTATATAGTACCTGGCATGTATCAGTTTCTTTTTATGGAAATCCAATTTACTAGTGACATGAGTGGAAAAGAACCGTCCATTCTCCACTGTTCTGAAATATCACTTCTGTCATAAATCATGTCCAAAGACATGTGGATCTGTTTCTAGACTCTCTATTCTGTTCCATCGGTCAATTTCTCTATCTTTGTGCAAATACATCACTATCTTAAAACTTACTCTGAAAATATGGTATTTAATACAGGATAAAGAGAGTTTTCCTACTTGGTTTTTTCCTCCTCAACATTCTTTTGGCTCTGGGGTGGGTGTGCGGGGGGTGTTCCTGGGCTCTCTATTTTATTGGTCCATATTTCTACTTTATTGGTCTATATTTCTACCCCTGCACCAATACCACACTGTCTGGAATACCAATACTTTGTAATAAATCCAGATATTTGTAGAGTAAATCCTCTTACTTGATTTAGCTTTTGGATTGAGATTATCACATATCATTTTCTCTTTTTTTTCTCTTAATTGTGATGAATTATATTGGCTGGTTTTTGAATGCTTGCATTCATGAAACAAGTCTAACTTGGTCATAATGTATACCTTGCTTATATAACACAGGATTCACTTTTGTATATTTTAAGGAATATATGTTATATATATTCTATATAATATATAGTTTACATTATATATGTTATATAATATATATTTTATTGTGATATATATTATATTATATATACGTTAAAGAGAGAGATTGAACTTCAAATTTCCTGTCTTGCATTGCTCTTGTAAAATTTTGGTATAAGATTATACTGTCCTTATATTCCTTTAGAAGGTTTATGTGATATTGATATCATATCTACCTTTCATTTATGATAGAATTCACAGCATAGCCACCTGGGCATGCAGTTTTCTTTGAGGAAGGTATTAAATATGGATTCAATGTATTTAATTGATATAGCTATATCAATATAGTATTATCATGTCTATTTTACTAAATTGTGGGGGTTTTTTTATACGAATTTTTTCATTTATTCTAAAATTTCAAAATTATTGGCATAAAATATTTCATAATTTCTTTTTATTATATTTTTATTGGAGTTGAAACTCTAATGATATCTTGTGATATTGGCTATTTGTGACTTTCCTTGTTTTATTTGTTTTGTAGATCCTCATTGGCAGGGAGGAGTAAATTTCAAAGAACACACTTTGGCAGTGTTGATAGTCTCCATTGTCTATTTGTTCTCTGCTCCATTAACTTCAGCTCTTATCTTAATGATTTTCATCCTTTAACATTCTTTGGACTTAATTACTCTTCTGTTTCTGGGGTTTTTAATCTGATATATGCTCTCAAGATTGTAAATTTCCCCCTAAGAATAATAGAATAGCTATGTTCAACAAGTTCTATTTTTCATTTTCATCTGTTCAAAATGTTTTCTAATTTCTTTTGTGATTTTTTTTCTTTGGTCCAAGAATTATTCAGAATTGTATTGCAAATTTACAAGTATACCAGGATTTTCTAGCTATTTTTTATATTATAAAAATTCAAATCGAGTTTGTTCAAAGAATATTCTTCATTTGCTTTTAATTCTTTGGAAAGTATTGACTTAGGCTGCATAACCCAGCATATTGTCAATTGTAATAATCTTTTCATAACTCTAGAAAGTGTGTAGTTAAGTGTGGTGTCCTATAGATGTGAATACGGTCAGGTTTTATGCACACATAAACATGCACATATTTAGCCACTTTTATAATGAATATAGAACAGGAGCAATGAAATAATTAAATCATGTCTACGATGTGTGTACTCTTTTTTCTTAAGAAAAAATATTTACAGAGTTTCCTTATATCCTTCTTCCATCTATATCATGATCCAAAGCTAACAGAGCTAAGGCCAGGTGTGGCCCTGCAGCCAGTATTGAAGCTTTGATAAAGAAAGTTTTGAAAAATTTTTGAAAAGATAAATGATGGTCCCTATATTAAGAACATGGGAGAAAAATGTGTTGAACATTTTTAGAACCCATTTGATATTCTTGGATGCTGCATTTAGAAGCAAACCAGAAGCTTTCTGGGTTAATTACTTCTTACAATTAAACTGTTAAAAATATCTTAGGGAGGATATAGCTTCCAGGAAGCTATTCATTAAATGATAAAAAGCACAACTACTTTTATTCCAATCAATCTCTAAATTTTAATGTTTGGAAAAATAGCTTGTAGTGTTTTGTGATATTAAAATAGCAATAATAATTATTCACTAATACTGTGCTAATGAGCTCATTTCCCATATTTCGTGAAGCAAATAAAACCCATTAAGATATCTGATATGTTTGTTTGGTCTTTGGTTGTAATAACTGAAAGCATAAATTAAAAATAATATATATGAACTCTATTGTTTTTTTTTTCTGACTACAGAAGCAACACAAGCTCATCAGAAAACATTAGGACAAATAAACAAATTTATGCAACATCTAATTGTTAAAAATAAGGCAACAGGTTCAAAATGGAGTTGCTTATGCTAAGCCCCCAAGTCACCAAAACAAGACCTAACTTAATCACAGTTTCAGTGCTCCCAGAAATGGAATCTTAAACCAGTCGATCAGGAATCAGCTGATGAGGACTTTCATTATTATTATTTTTTTTTCAAAGTATCCTTTTTGGTGAAGCATATTGGCCCTGAGCTAACATCTGTTGCCAATTTCCTTGTTCTCTCTTCTCCCCAAAGCTCCAGTATATGGTTTTATATCGTAGTTCTTCCATGCGGATGCCTCCACAGCATGGCATGATGAGCGGTGTGTAGGTCCGTGTCCAGGATCTGAACCAGTGAATCCCAGGCCACTGAAGCAGAGCACACGGACTTAACCATTTGGCCACAGGGCAGGCCCCCAGATCAGCATTACTTAAGTCATCTGCTTGATAACCCAGCTGTCCCCTACAAGGAAAGTACTATTGCAATTAGCAATCTGCTTTTTTGTGTAGAACAACTTCCTTGCTCCTGCTCCCTTCTGCCTGTAAAAACCCCTTGCCTCGTATAGTTCTTCAGAGCTCCTGTCTATCTGCCAGATTGAATGCTGTGTGACTTTGTGGTTGTTCTTTGTCACTTGGACTTTACAGAGATATCAATAAAATATAGGCCAATAACTATACATTGTCTTAAAATTTTTTTGATCTGCATAATTTTCTCTTGTATGACTATATAACAATTTATTTAAGCAAAACATTGTTGGATATTTAGTTTCTAAGATTTTAAAATAATAAATAATTATATGATAATTAATTCTTTAAAAGTCAACTCATTCTTATTTAATTATATCCTTAGGAAGTACACTTAGAAGTGAATTGTTGAATCAAATTATGGGCAATTTTAAGGATTTATCATCAAATTGCTGAGTGACAGTCTAGAAACCCTGTTCCAATTAGCATTGCTAGATTGCCAAAGGTTTTTAGTTTTATATTTATATTCATGTGATAAAACCTATCAGTATTTTCAATATATTCTCTGCATGAAAATCCTTGCTATGCAAGAAATAAATTTTTGCTTATATTTTATGTTTATAGACAGATTTGAAGGTCACCAACACTTCACAATAGGATTTTATGTATATAGCAGATATTTCTTCACTTTGTACTTTATAATTTTTCAGTATGGCATTTGAAATTGATTATATTGCTTTAGTCATCGTAGTGGCACAACTTATTTTAATACGATTTGGTATACCAAGCATCTTCTCTTATAATTCTTCTTCAAAGATTTTTTCTCCCTTTTTTTGCAGGTAAAGATTCTCCCTGAGCTAACATCTATTGCCAATCTTCCCCCTCCCCCCCACCCCTGCAAAGGCCCAGTACATGGTTGTAATCCTAGTTGCGAGTCGTTCTAGTTCTATGTGTGCTGCTGCCACAGCATGGCAACTGACAGACAGGTGGTGTGGTTCCATAATCAGGGAGTGAACCCGGGCTGCCAAAGCAGTGAGCACTGAAGTGTGTCTGCTACGCCATCAGGGCTGGCTCTGAAGATTTTCTCGGCATTTTGACATGTTTATCATTCAGAATCTATTTTTTACTCCAAAAATTGTCAGTGGTATTTTTATCAAAAATAAAAGTTATTCTATATTCTAAAATTTAAAGAAATATGCATATATGTATATACACACATACATATTATGTGCACACACACACCTGCATATATGTATCTAAAATGCATATACATATGGGTTTATAGTATTTATATTATAAATTAGAATACTTTATTCCAATGGGAAGAAAAATTTCTACCTTTTTTCAACCTTTGTGCTTGGTCCATATTCAACTGTGGTCTCTATCCTTGTAGAACTGACTACTTCAAGAAGAATAATGAGAAAATGTGACATACGGTACATATGAATTTAAAGTACGATTGTACTAAGTTGTGTAGTACAGATGATATAAAACAAATTAATTAAAGTTAGAAATACTCCAGAACTGATCCTTGCTTGATGAAGATGATAGGAAAAGGAAAAAATAAAAGATACTGCAGATGTGAGATTTTGAGTGAGGGGTGAAAGCTAGAAAAGAAATGAACAAAGCAGAGTTTTACAGGCCTTTTCCGCCTGTAGTTGAGGAGAGTTCAATCAATTCCACATCCTTAAGCTTCTCTCCTTTGAACGTGTGGGGCACGTTACAGTCCGCACAGAGACTATGCTACGATCTCAACGGCACCAGGAGAGGCCCCTCTTATGTTACTAGTGTGTCCTCACACCTAGAACAGGGGCTTGTGTGTGGCACACACCACAATGTGTGTTGAATATTGAGCAGTTTTACAGGACACCGCCTGAAATATATAATGAATGACAGCATTTTTATTTTGAAGATAGCACGTGCTTTATTTTTTCCAATTACAAGTATTTATTAGAAAATATTTCATAAAATGCTGAAAATATAAAAAAGGCAAACTACAATAACCTGCATTTATCCCAGAAAGAAGAATATATTATAATTTAAAACTTTCATATTATTATAGAATTTTCCCTAAAGTTGAGAATGTAACATACTAGCTCTCTTTAAAACTTTCATATTATTATAGAATTTTCCCTAAAGTTGAGAATGTAACATACTAGCTCTCTCAGTTTGTATTATTAATTTAATACATAATGTAAACATTTATGTATGTTAATATTATTCCAAACAATTAATTTTAATGAATGCATAGTAATTGTTCATATGTCTGTACTCTAATTTATTTCTAAAACGTCCAATCATTGGATATCTGGATGTCTTTTCCCCCAGCTTTTCACTGCTTTCTATAAAACTACAATATACGCCTGTTCCATACATCCTAATACACATATCAATTTATTTTCTTAGGAAAATTTCTAGAAGTTGATTTGCAGTATATAAGCTTTCTCAATACTTACATTGTATATTACTAAATTTTCTTCAGAAATTTGTCTCAATTACTGTCTGTAATGGTTAGTTTTATGTGACAACTTAGCCAGGCTACAATCCCCAGTTAGTCAATCAAATACTAAACTAGGTCTTGCTGTGAAGGTATTTTGTAGATGTGGTTAACATCTATGATCAGGGGACTTTCAGTAAAGGAGATTGATTACCCTCCGTAAGGTGGGTGGGCCTCATCCAATCCGTTGAAAGACTTTAAGAGCAAAACTGGGGTTCCCTGAGGAAGAAACAATCCTGCCTGTGGATCGCAGCATTACTCCTGCTCAAGTTTCCAGCCTGCAGGCCTGCCCTTCCGACTTCGTACTTATCCAGTCAGACCCCACAACTGCATAAGCCAATTCCTTGAAATGAATCTCTTAATATCTATCTTCTGCTTGGTCTGTTTGTCTGGAAAAGCCCTGACTGGTACAGATTTTGGTACCTAGAGTATAGAGAGTACCCAGATGATTATTTGACCCAATGTATAGGAAGATCTTTCATATTATAATCACAACATTGAAGCAGTAATAATGTTAACTGAGTATGGAATTTGATTCTTTAATTGGAGCTGGACCCGATAATAGCTTTTGTTAAACTCTCAAGACATGTCTCTCTTAATTAGACTTAGCCACATGGAATTTAATTCCTAAAGGAGGTTTTCCACATGAATAGCTATGGATCTGTGATTGGCCTTTGACTGTCAACTCCACCCTCTAGACTCACCATGACCTTCGATCAGCATAAAAGAACAAAAGAGCGGAGAGTATTGGGGCAAATATAACATGGTGGGAAAGTAATTTTTTATAGATGTAACACATTTGAGGCTTTTCCTTGAAGGTTGTCATGATTTTTATGATTTTAGTAGCCTTTCTCTTCATGGTCACAGAAGGTAGACAGCTTCATCATCAAGAACACTATTAACTACGTACCAATTCTGCAGGTTTTCACTTTTGGATAAGTATGGGAATTTTTCTTTCATACTTAAAATTCTGCGTTAGTTATTCTTGTTTTCAAAGCTATTATCATTTATGAAATGAATTACCCATTGTAAATGAATACAGGGGTGGCGTATCATCTTTTCTTACACACTTATTCCAGAAAGTTGGCAGCTATGATGAAGGAAGATGAAAGGTAAGGATGCCTCTATTAGAACAATGTAGACCATCAGGTTTTTTTGGCGAAAAATACAATTCTAATATTTCATCTAGTAGGATTGTTATTTTATTCAAGAGACACGCTTTTTAACAGCAGTCATATCTTTCCCCTTAGGCTCATTAGAGCAGAGGCAATGCTGGTCTGATTGTGCCTGATTGACTCTAACAGGAATTGACTGAACGCAGGAAAACAGTCTTACAACATCATTGTTTAGCATTTGCTGATAATACAGTTTGCCTAGCACATCATGCAGTATAAAATTTTTCCATCAAGGCTTTGTAATGCTTTCTCTAAAATCAACACACAGGGTGCTTGAAAGGTCAGATGAGTAGAACAGATTTTTCTGGCATAATTCTAAATATATGTAGAACTCTCTGGAGGACTCCTGGTGTTTGAACTACCTTTAATTGTTCTCCTCCCAAACTTGCAGTGATCGTGCATATTTGTCATTTGTATTCACATAATAGTAATCATTAGCAACTCTCCCCTAATTAGAACCTGAGAGAATATTCAGTGTGCCATAAATTCTATCCCTTATGTTTAGGTTTTCAGGGTAGATGCCAGGCAAGGTCAAATATATTGAATACAATAGAGATGTGGGTGACCCACTGATTTATTATTCGCCTGGCTACCATATCATTATACAGCAACAAGTTCTAAATTTCCACATGTATTAGCAAGGACTGGAGGGGATATATGAAATAGGCCAATCTCGCAAATAAGCAAACAAAAAGACAGCACATAGTAAAATTCCATCATGTTGGATATCAACTCTCTCATCTGACTATTCATGAGCATTATAGAAATTACTCTGATTTTCACCTTATGTTTAAGAAAGCTGTTTTTCACTGACAGGGATAAACCTTCCTACAGAACCTGAACATGTGTTATTCTCTTTGTTGATTGCTTATCATACTTACATTGAAAACAACATTAATTTATTTAGTCAACCTTAAAAACATAAAGAAAATTATCATGAAATCAAAATAACAATTGTCTTTTCAGGGGAGGATTCAGACCCACAAGCCACTGATTCACACAAACAGAAATAAAAGATAGGCATTGATTTAGATATTTGATGCCAATACACTATTTTTTATTAGTTCAAATAACCCCTGATACCTAGGGATATTTTATATTCATTTAACCTAGAAAAGATTTATTAAGTTCCACTTGAAAATTGATTTTTTTAAGGGGAATTAAACAGATAGAGAGGATCTTTCTGTTTAGGAGGCTGATTTAATTCCTGTAATGTCTATTCAAGTAGTTTCCACAGGTAACATGGATTTGCTCGCAGCCTCCACTCCCCCATCGTATCTTTTCAAAAAGTAAAATAAGTTAAATTCCCTGATTTAAAACTGATCATTGCCAAAAGAATCAAGTCTGAAAATCTTCACTTGGAATTCAAGCACGCAACTCCTCCAATTTAGGCTCTGATTCAACCATCTGAGTCTCTGACAGGTCTACAACAGCAATTTTCTGCTACGCTTAGGTCTGTCTCCTCACTTCCGCACCTGCCAAGGTTTCTTTTCTATCCATTTAAATACTACTCATAATTAAGAATTTACCGAAACGTCACTTATAACTTAAAATGTTACTAATATTTGCAGTCTTCCTGATCGCTCTACCATCTAACACCACCAATAGTGTGCCATTCATTTCTGTATTCAACTGTGGACTTTTTCTCTTGTTATGTGATTGCTTGATATTTCCATGTTTTGCCTCTCCAGTGAAAAAATAACCTCTCGAATGGCAGCGTTATGATTTATCCATCCTTCATTTCTTAATGAAGCTTAGGCATTGGCTTACTGATCTTAGAAAAATCGATTATGCATTTCAGTTTATAGTATCCACTGTGTTCCTACAAATACAGCAATATTCTCTTCTACCCTCAGTGAGTGTGACCCGAAGGCAGCAGCCTCCTCATGTACAGGAAGCCCACAGGCTGCCTGTGCATAGATGCCACCTCCTTGGCGACCACAGATTGGCACCGGTCTCCATGTTGAGAAAGGATTATCCCTCTGCCCATGGGGCTTTCTACTGGCAAAGGAACCGCATTCATTGAGCCATAGTCAGATTTTCTAACAATTATGGGCAGCTGACAAAAAGCAGCTAACAGCTTTGAATTTAGTATTGAAAACACCATGCAATTGAGTTGTTTTCTGGCTAATTCTAAGCTAAGTATTATTTCAGCTGATCTGATTTTTTTTTTTTTCCTGGTCTTTCCTTTCAGGGTGCATACTCTTAAGAGCCAAAAGAATAGACATTTTATCCTTTGTGTTCTTATGTGGAACAAAAGTTACTCTACATCACGTCACGAGTCTTCTGAAAGATTGTTCCCTGCTAAAAACTCAGATCTTTCTGCTGGATAATTGGATTTCTAAATATATTTTTGCATTTGCTATTGAGATTAAGTATCAGTGATATGGTTAATATCCCACATTAATTATAGTGATTCTAATTAAATTATGTTTCAGGATCTGTAAAACAATATTCAATACTAAAATAGACATTAGATTATTAAGTCCTAAGATCACTGATTAAATTTAATCAAGAACAACATATCCAATTATTATCTTTATCATTATGAGGAATTAAGCCACTTCTAGCAATATTTCTTTGAGATGAAATATCTACTTTAGAAAAAGAACATGAAGAAAACGTCATAAATGGAATTAATTTAGAACACATTTACACCTTATAGTATGTGGCAAAATTATATAAAGAAATTATTTTAAAAGATGATATTCATAATTTCTGAAGACTTCTGAAGATTTCTGATAAAATGTCTTTGAAATTTCCTTTTTCTAAATTATTAAAAGGATAAAGTAAACCAGCAGATTAATTTTGAAATACAGTTTATTAATTTTAAAGAAGGTTTATATAGTGGCACTTTAATTCCACCATGGGCAATCCCTACTAGAATCTTGGGCTACATTGTGACTACCTCCAAAGATGTTCAAGAAAAGACTAGAAGTGGAAGCGATAGAGGAAGTCTGCTTATTCAGAGAAATAAGGGGAGGATCAAAGAGTACATGGAAATGTATAAAGTGATTTGGTGATGAAATCTTTTCTCAGAGAACCCAGATTCACCTCTCTTCATTCTTGAATCCAAAACTCTTCCCTTTGGGTTACTGATGACAAATAAAAATGGCAAGCAATAGGATATATTGGAGAATATGAGGAAGCCATTTGGTATAAACCTAATTCGGCCTGACCTTGTCTTTCCAAAAGGGCCTGACCTAGGCCATTGAGCATGCATTGTATATCTGCTTTAGAGATTCCCTATGGCAAGAGCAAAGGCCCTTGAGGTAAAGGTGCAAGTTCCCTCCCCCTCCCAACGTTGGCGTTGGCGTCTCCTTAAGGATTAAGCATCTTTCCTTAGGCTAGAAACTGATTGCTCGCCCAGCTCGAGACAATAGACTTGCCTCCTGCTACGCCAACCAAGATAGCAGACCCACTACCTGCTGTGTCCACATCAAGCGCTGTGCCGACAGGGCAATCTTGTGACTATTGTGGGAGGGACATTTCAATCATATGTAAAGCACCCTCTTTGGGGGTATATAACCACTCTGTACACCTCATTTCTTTGGTGCCCTTTCTTCCTTTGGGAAGAAAGGCCCCAGGCCATGGTCCTCAGATTTCAGCTCAGAATAAACTCACCCAAATTTTCATTTACAGATTGGTTATGGATTATTTTCATCAACACTGGCACCGGGGAGTCAAGTAGGCTTACACGGCAAGTGTGTCCCTCACCTCCTCTGTTGGGGGTGGTCAGCTCATCACAATTTCAGAGTGAAGCCTATTTCATTATGAGAATCTGGAGAGCAACTCCCTAGTCAGATCAGTCACAGAAGTAAGTTGCACAAAGCTCAACACATAGGTGGGCATTTTCAGTTCAATCTAGTTGCATCCACAACTGCTTGTAAGGTCTATTTGCCTTAGGAAATGTCACTGGGAATTCCAGATTATTCTGCTGCATCACACAGATTGTGGGCAGGGAGGAGGGAAAGAAGATGAGGCGCCAAGCTACCTGACACCATATGTGCTTGTTTGCTCACCTGAATTTCATTTTAGAATTGCCTAAATTACTTCTGTTACCCGGTCCTTTCCTAAATCGCTTAATATATGCATAAATGTACATTACATATATATGTTTTATGTAATAAATAAATGTAATATAATAAATATAACATATAATATTGTATATAAAGTAACTGAATATAATAAAGGTAATATATACTATAAATTGTAATATATAACATATATATAATATATGTAATATATAAAACATTTATACAACTTTTTATATACATATATACACACACACTTTCGAGAGGAAAGAGGGAAAGCACAGACTTTGGAGTCAGAAAGAATTCCTTTTGACTACCAGCTTCTTCATTTACTATCCAGGAGACATTTACTCTTCATTTCTCAAGTATTTTCCAGTACTACTCCGTGTCAGGCAAGACAGTCCACACTGGCATACAAGACAGACACAACAGAATCAGCACCCTGCTTTTGTAATTCAGGTCTCCAGAGAGCGGATGGCAGCTATCAAGCATCAAGATGCTCCAGGGGTGGGCAATGATTTAATCTGAGACATCAGGGAACACATTCCCAAGAAAGTGAGATTTGAGATGGAATCTGAAGAGTCAATAGGAATCAGTAGACCAGATGAATTAGGTAAGAGTGTGCTAGGCAGTGGGCACAGCATATGCAAAAACTCCTGGGGACAAAGAGAGAGAGTTGGGTGAGTTGAAAGGAAACCTGGCGCCTGGAGCACAGCAGACCCGTGTGTGTAGGAATGCTGGTGAGAAAAACGGGATTAGAGAAGTGGGCAAGGCTGCTTCACTTATTCCATCTCATTTCCACATTCCATCAAATGAAATGTGTGAGTAAGTTAGTTAGTGGTAAAAGCCTGTATCTTAATCCACTCACCCTTTGACTGTCCAATAAGAGGCTTGAGCAATTAGACAGAATCAAACGCTCAGTGAATGCTGGTGTTTTTGTTTGGTTGGTTGGTCTTGTTTGGAGTCTTAGTCAGCTAGGGCTGCCACACCTAGACTGGGTGGCTGGAACAACAGAAATGTCTTTTCTCACAGTTCTGGAGGCTGTGAATCCAAGATCAGGTGTCATCCTATTTGGCTTCTCCTGTGGCCCCTCTGCTTGCCTGCCTCAGCTGCCTCCTCCCTGCACCCTCACCGAGACTTCTCTCTGCGGGCAACTCCCCACATCACTTCCTCTTCTTGTAAGGACATCAGTCATATCATATTGGATCAGGGCCCACCCAAAAACCTCATTTAATCTTAATCACCTCTTTAAAGGCCCTGTCTCCAGATACAGTCACATCCTAAGCTACTGTATCTGGGTGAATTTTGTGGGGACACAATTCGGTGTATAACACTTGATTTGTTCAGACTATTGCTAGGAATTGTCAGTCTGTTTCTCTCTTTCGCTCCAGGCGAGAAAATCTTCTGGAACTGGCTTTTTCTCAGGGAGAGCTTTTTCTGTATGACTCTCTTGCTTCATGCCCTCCCCCATTTTGTGCTCTATGCGCACTTGTGTGCTCCTGTCCTCACAGTGTCAGTATTGCGTTTGCTCTGAACTTACTGTTCATGAAAATAGATCACCCCATAATCATATTTATATATCATGTGTACAAAGACTTTTGTTATGTAGACTAAAATTAGAGTTAAACCATACACAGTTGTGACAAAAGAGGTGTATTTACCAAGTACGGATTGCTTGCTTTAAGGATAACACTGATAGGACAATAAAATGATACAACCATGGATGAGATATTACAGTAGAAGTGACATTATTATCAACAATCAGAAAGCTACTGAGGCAAAGCAAAACTTGTTCCAATGACACTAAACTGAGAAAAACAATGTTCAATGAACTATGGAAAATATACTATTCAGTGGAAGTCTGTTGAAGCGCAGGTATCTAGCTCACCAAGACATTTAATACCACCACATATTCTGAGTGAAACTTATGAATCCTTTCCTTATTTACCCCTATTAGATATTACTGTTCAGTGTTCTATGTTGCATTATCTTTTTTAGTGTAAATATTATTATTATCCCCATTTTACATCTGAGAAAATCAGGGTTCAGAGGTTTGACCAGACCAACTTGTTCAAAAGCCACTGCTAATAGCTCCAGGCCTGGGATTTGTTGATCCTGATTCCAAAACCCTGTTGCTTTCTTTGACTGCCTCTGATATGCCAAAGGGAGCAGCAGAGAGGCAGGCCACCACACAGATGCTAACTAGTGACAGTGAGCCTCTGCGATGTGTGCATGTGCCTGAGAGACTGGAGTTATGGAGAGTTATAGGAGATTCATGGAAATCAAACGACCATACACTTTAGACCTGCTGATGAATGCTCATCTCTATCAGAAACACACACAGGTGCATGAATATACACATACACACACACACACACGCACAGAACAATAAAGTTTCATGAGCAATTGGGTTTCATCATCCATCACTTGGAGTCAGCCCAAAGCTGCTGTAGGAAGACTTGTTTAGGCAAACCCAGTGTAGCCTTAAATCCATCATCGCTATGACATCTATACTTTCAGGGTCTCCAACTGCAGCAGCTTCAGACTCAGAAATCACACTTATGACCATTCTTTCAAATAACTTGAAGATAGACAATAAAATTGAAATGAACGTTGATGTTTTGAATCATAAAATTTTAACGTTCAGTTTTATTGGTTGCATACAGCCAAACTCACAAACTCTGGTTCATTCTTAAAATGTTCTTTAAACTTAAATTGACTCTTAGAGAAAGGCTTCATCAATTTTCATGAAAGATAACGCTATTTAAAATAGCAAAATGGAGGTGCTGGAGCATCCTGATATGCTTGATGCTAATGAGAGAAGTGTGGATTTTAATTCCTCCCCTGAGAGATTAAGCCAGATTCAGTGCTACCCAATCGTAAATCATTTCCAAGAGATTTCTTTTATATACTATTTTTAAGAGTTAGATAAAAACAATTTCAAGTATAGCCATACATTATTAGTATTAATATATGCATGTGTACGCACACA
Source organism: Equus przewalskii (assembly GCF_037783145.1). NCBI lineage: Eukaryota > Metazoa > Chordata > Mammalia > Perissodactyla > Equidae > Equus > Equus przewalskii. The sequence continues at coordinate 57,529,317 of NC_091849.1, forward strand.
CACACGTTACACATAATTTTTAAAAAGTAATACATAAGAGAATTTTACCAGAAATTATCTTTGGAGTATGATTTCTGTTCTAATCCTTTGGACTAGGATTAGGAAAAATTTTATGGAAGAGCAAATGAGAATAAACAACAAGTTAATCAAAATATTTCTCATTACTACGTGTTTGAAACATAATAATTTATAGTTCAAGACCTGTAGGACCTAAAGATATAGAACATACATGTGATTGTGACTGCTCTGTAAGTGAAAAGAACTTTAGAAAGTCACAACTAGGTGGCTTAGTGTCCCTTATGTACAAACTGAGTCACCAGGGAAGTGAGAAAGAATTCCTAGGAACAATTTAAAGAACCACTCTGTGGCTAAATATCCTTTGATTGACAGTGAATATGTTTCTCTAACTTTTGTAAACCGAATACTTAAAGGAGGGGTGGTTCCCAGCATGTCTGGAGTGCAACGATTACCAAACTTGAGCCCAAGCTTGGGTGCAGGGGCAGTGTGAATTTCAAGATAGCATGTTCTTCTAACGCTGAGTTAGTCCCTTCCAGAAAGCCCCATGGAGCGTATATTCATTCCTCTGTGAGACTCAATAGAATATATAACACAAGAAACCTGTTATCTTCTGTGCTATCTGTGGGGTACAGAGAATTGGGAAATTCCGAAACTTTAGTTGACTCCTCCTTGAAAGCACAACACAGATGGCTTCTCTTTCCTTTTTCCTTCCAGAAAAGACCCGGAAGTTTAACCTAGAAACATACAGAAGCAACTACCAGGGGACAGACTGTGAGAGTTTGCAAACACCAGGATCATGCAGGGAGGTGGTCACAAATAGCTCAGGGTACTAATTATTGGGTTTTGTGGAGCAAATTTACCAACGCCATATTTTGACAATTGGGAGCTGAAAAATGCTCTTGTTGTTATTTGTGTCTATGTTGGTTTGTTATGGGAAGAAGAAAACAGAATGAAGTCTTAGAGAAGGTAGGAGACACATGGTCCTCATTGAGGACAGCTCATGAGACAACTGGTCACTATGGTAGCTTTGTGTTGAGAGGTCTGCAGGGTCTTAAGTCCATTTATACACATTTTTATGAACCTAAATTAAAAAAAAAATACATGTACTATGCAAGTGCTCTTGGTGAGGGTTTACTTTGGAGACAAAAGGGGGAAAAATAAGTTCATTTGTTTGTGGGCAATCTTACATTTTAGATAGCCTGGTATTTTAAAAACCCAACCCTGTCCTTTTAGAGTAACTACTGATTCCTATCAGTAGAGGGAGCCACAGATGAATCACTCTTGGACAATTACAATTTCCCAAACTAGGGCATTCACAGACTCTTCAGAGTGCCGGAACCCAGGTAAAAGAAGCTGTAGGGTATAACTCAACCTAGCAGGAACCACGAGTCCGTGAATTGATGTAACATTCCAGGTCCTGGCTAACATTTTCTCTTTGCTTCCCAAAGTCATATTCTATGTTCTAGAGCATTCTCTGAAGGCTGATAGAAACCCAAGTGTAAAAAAAGAAATCCGATTCATTGTATTTTCTTTCTATGGAATGAGAGTGAATTCTCAAAAGATGTATCTGAGGTTGAATGTGATTTGTACTATAGCTAGATTCAAGGCTTTATTAATTGGAAATAAGAGTCTTCTTGTTCTCTTGTCACTACCAGAATCTCTATGTCCAATGAGCCTTTTACTTCAGTTGAAGCAAGAGCTGCAGTGGGCTCTGAGGGGAAGAGAAGGCTAATAATCACAGCCATGGGAAGACTATTTTAGTGGATTTCAATGAAAACTAAATTTTTATACTATCTGGTTCCAAATGTCAGTGTCTTCCTTTTACAGTAAAATAGTATTACTTAAACCTTTAAGGCCAAAGCCTTTGTTTGTGCGTTTGCCCGTAAATGTGTGTGCGTGTGTGTATGGGCATGTTCATATTATTTTTACAAAACATGGAAAACTCTGTTTTTGTCTTTCAGAATGATGTGACAAATAAAACACGTTGACTCTCACAGTATATGGGCTAGACTGAAATGTCACACAGTCGCTTCGACGTGTATATTGGTTTTTCTTCCTTGTCTGTGTACTCCCAGTTACTATGGTAATAAGCTTTCTGTGCACTATTCAGGGACATTTTATTTCCCAGATAGAATCTATAACTTTTATGTTAAGTGAAGAAACAGATTTTTACATACTCAAAATTTTCAGTTGGGTAGTAATTTTTATTTTAATCTTGGTTTAACTACCAGCATAAAGACTAATCAGCTTTAAGGAAAATGTGCACTGTTTTAAGTCTCTAGAAGCTAAAGATTAATGATCCACACATTTGTGCATTTAGTGCAGATAACCAGGAGAGAAATAGGAATTTTTAAAAAATATTTCTTAAAGGACATCTTAGACAAAAAAATTGATAATAAAAGTATTATCAAAGGTAAGAATATGAGAGTCTTATTTCGAGAGAATTCAGGTAATAAGCATGAACATAAATACTCATTTCACACCTCCTTCCACTTCAAATTTCTATTTAAAAGACAACTGGATTGTACAGATAGGAAAAAAAGTCACTTGACAATAGAATTGGAGGTTAATGTCCACCAAACCAGAATTAAATGAGTGGAAATGTTAAGAAGGCAAAAAATTGAAATTTCTTCTTCAGGGTCAAAGCACAAAATCCTCCTGACAAATAATGTGAAAGTATCCTCAGCAGTAGAGTGAGAGCCAATGGTTCCCCAATGGCACCCAAAAATGCAGAGATGCATTTTACTTTTTCAAGAGTATTGAACCTCTTATTGTTCCCTCTTTCCCCACTTCACCAGTTGTTTTTCTCTCTTGTAGAGTATTTCGAGCCACATACAACAGGCTTTAATATCCTCAATGTTATAAAAGAGCAAAAACATCTCCCTTGACCATTCTCCCCCTCCATACTTTTCTTCAGTTTGAGGTTTCCCTTTATAGCAAAATTCCCTAAGAATTGTTTATATAAGCTGTTCCTAAGTTTTCCCGCCCATCTGTCTTTACCAGTTCCATCAGGCTTTATGAAATTGCTTTTGTCAAGCTTATTTTTTTCCCTCTGCATTGACAGTCTAACGGCCATTTCTCATTCCCCATCTTACTCAACAGCTGCGCCACATGGGTTAGATGATGTCCTTCCTTCTTCCTTCTTTTTTTTTTTTTTTAAGGAATATTAGCCCTGAGCTAACATCTGCTGCCAATCCTCCTCTTTTTGCTGAGGAAGACTGGCCCTGAGTTAACATCCGTGCCCATCTTGGCTCCTCCTCATTTTCCCGACCTCTAAATATTGGACAGCTTTTGAACCGGAGTTCTCCAATTGAAATTCTCTTTCACCTGTGAGGATCAACATTCGGACCCAGAAGGATCCAGTATTGGTCTTATAGGAGGATATACTAGCTTTGTTTCCTGAAATGCTAGCCAAGCGAACCGAGAACCTGGCTGTTCAGGATGCTGAGGGACATCCTTGGTGCTAGGAGGCACATCAATGACACAATTTGTCCCAGTAGAAACCCTTTCCCTGTGGAGTTAATTCAGATCTCTAGCATAGAAAATACATCTTCACCTGTGAGTACCAATGACAGCAGCTCTCACCACGCTAGGCGGGGCTGCTATTTCTGTTGTTTGGGCTTCCTGTTATTTAAACTTTTCTCCTTTGATCTGGGTTTGGAGTCCTCTCCACTCAACCACCCTCATGAAAGAAATTACAAGCCAAAGCAAGACCAAGGCCTGTGCTGCTTCCACACCACTCCTGTTCCCTACTGTCTGCTAAGATAGCGTGCAGTTTCTCTTTGACTGCCAGCCAAAATTGGGCAAACATAAGCCTCCATCTGCAAGAAGGAGTGCACAAGAAAAACAGAAATATTTATGATACTTACAAAGAGTTCCTTATTTAAATTGGAGATATAAATTGGGAACAACCAGTGTGTGAAGATGCAAAAATAAATTCATTAAAAACTGGAAGAAAGTAATTGTAAAAATATTCTCAAGAGAATTTGAAAAACATCCCATCTACAAAACTTGACCAAGTAGACAATGTAAGGAAACACTTTGACATTAGGAGCATTGAAGGAAGATGACATAATATGGCTAACAAAATAAAAACTATAATGAAATCTTTATATGAAAGAAGTACCTCTACAAAGCTGTCCTTTGAGAGTCTGTCCACTAAGAGTAAAATATGATTCAGCAGACAGAATTCAAAGCAAGAAAATTACAGCTGGAAAGGACTGTCGATGAAATTTGAAGTTAGCAAAATATACAAAAATTTCTAAATACTCACATTAAATGTAGTTAAAATTAAATAAAAATGAATTTATTTTAAAGAGAAAAGCTATGTTATAAAATCAATATATGGTTTTGAATCTAATAGTTATCAAATAATGGGAAAGCTGGTGGAGGGGCATGCAATGCTGCACCCTGAATCTTGTCCAAGAGGAAGCTGAAAAGTCATAGTTCTGTTCATAAGTATAACATCTATTTAATGATTGATTTAAAATTTACAAAACATTAATGTGATGCTGGCCTGGTGGTGCAGTGATTAAGTTCACATGCTCCACTTCAGCAGCCCAGGGTTTGCGGGTTTGGATCTGGAGCACAGACCTACACATCGCTCATCAATCCATGCTGTGGCGGCATCCCATGTACAAAGTAGAGGAAGATTGGCACAGATGTTAGCTCAGGGCCAATCTTCCTCAAGCAAAAAGAGGGGGATTGGCAACAAATGTTGTCTCAGGGCTAATCTTTCTCACCAGAAAAACCCGGCAAAACACATTAATGTGACTATTCACAAAATTAAAAAGAGGTGGTTTATCTTCAAAGTCAGTAAAAGTGATTATAACAAAGCATAATATACCATCATTGAAAAAGAAAATGTTAAAAATCCATAAAATTATAGTACCAAGAAGAGCACAAATTATTGAAATAAAAGTCTCTCAAATACTTTAAATTTGGAGAATTACCAATAAAAGACGTATTGACACTCGATGACTCAGAAGTGAGTAGGCAAAGTTACATCAGACAAATGAACACAAAAAAATTAGGGTCTGGTCCCATGGACTGGTGGTTAAGTTCGGCACACTCTAATAGGGAAGTCTCGGTTTGCGGGTTCTGATCCTGGGCATGGACCTACACCAGTTGTCAGCCATGCTGTGGTGGCAACCCAAGATAAAGGAGAGGAAGACTGCCACAAGTGTTAGCTCAGGGCTAATCTTCCTCAGCAAAAAAAAAAAAAAAAAAAAAAAAAAAAATTGAAAAATTAGGTCAAGAACTAGCATTCAATAGCAATAAAATTTCAAACACAAAATGAGACTATTTAGATCATCTAATTCTAAAAGTCACAAAACAGTTAAACATATAAAATAATGAATGTGTAAATTTACATCTATCAGGAATTCAAGGGGAAATGGACTGAAATCCAAATGTACCCTGGGAATTTAGTACATCATTACTGATTTATGAAATAACAAGTTGGAAAAAGAAATAAGAATACAGAAGACTTGAAAAATACGATCAATAAAATGCAAGTAAAAGATATATGTCAAATTTTCCCTATATACAGAGTATATCTAGTTTTCTAAAATCCATAGAATATTTGTTTTTACTTGCAACCAAGAATATTTCAGCAAATTTTTCTAAAAGCACACTATAGATATCACAATTTGAAAATACAACAGATCTAGCATAAATAAGAATTTTTAAAGAAAAAATTTAAATAGCACATTTAAAGTAATCGTCCTCAAATAAATGATAAAGAACGAGGACTCAGGAGATTTATGCTAAGGGGAATTGAAAGGTATTTGACAATATTTATCTAATACTGTGTCTACCTAAAGGTGTTGTTGGACAAATGCAGGGTTAGTGGAGATGTGTCCTCAAGGTGAATACAGGAGAAAAAGGAGAAGGCATTCGAGAAGCTGAGGGGGTTGATAATGGAGAAGTTGATGTTCGAAAACGGTGAGGGTTGATGTCTAGTAAGAAGCTCATCTCGTTTTTTTCTCTCTTACTTGAAGAATCTCAAAGATTTCAGCTGGTAGGCATGTGCTATAATCTCCTGGCAGAAAATAGCACAGTCCCTACATTCCAGCTGGATAGTATGGCAAAAGCAAATGTTTATTACTAATTCTGGTTAACAATGAAAGATCAGCCTTATATGATTCTCTCTCAACAAGCCTCCATTTTTTCTTTACTGTGAATAAAACAAAGTGTAAACTCACAAGGATACAGAATGTGAAGAGGATACATCAGTAAATGGGAAATTTCAAAAATTTTCTGGATACAGAAAGCAGATGGAAGATTGCTGGCTAATTTAGCAGAGTTTATGATGCTTCCACCTAGAGTTTCTGCGGAGGAGGATAGTGGTAGAAGCAAGCCAGTCTACGCCGCAGAACTCCTACAAGGGATAAGCTACAGACGGAAAGCCGGGAGCAGGACTAAAACCGTGGGTTCTGCTTGAAGCATCCGTTGAGGGCAGGTGAATGCTCAGTTCCCTTTCTGCATCTTGTGTAGCCAAGTATTCCCACGCTCTCTCATCAGAAAGACAGAAATTCATTCCTTGTTGTACTCCACCCCCCACCGTTCCCGCTCACGGTTTTGGCAGTGGCCTCGATTTGCAGCCTCACAGCTCCACGTCTCCCACGCTCTGGCGTGATACCTCCGCCCTCCTGTTAGGCCAGAATGTGGTGACAGCTCCTCAGCCATCATCAGAATCTTCTGGGCGCCCTTATCTCTGCCCAAAGGCCGATAAATAGTCTGTCTGCTAAACTCCCTTCAATTAGACTCTTTGAGTTTAAACACATCCGTCTCCTGTTAGGACCCTGACTGATACATCAGAGAACAGGAGAAACTTTCAAAAAACCGCAATTAAACAGTACCCTCAGGGAGGAAACAGAATGCTGTTCTCTTCATAAAACCACCGTATCAGGGGAAAAAATCAGGGCACTTAGATGAATAATAAGACAGAGGTCTTGAAGTATTAAAATACAAAGTAAAGAAAATATCCCAAATGTTAGATAAAGAGATGGAAAATCGGTGAAAGAACGTGAGACTAGGAAAGGAGATCTGTAGAGCCAGGCCCCAAAGGGCCCAAGGAGCGTCCCGCCCAGCGAGGGACAAAAGAGAAAGCCCGGCTCTGTGAAGTGTCAGGAGACTAACGGAAAGGGAAGATCCTAAGAGCTTCCCCAGAATGAAGGCATGTTACTGAAAAGAAAAACGATCAGCGCTCTGAAATGAAAAGCAAGAAAGATGTTGAAAATTTTAAAAAACTACATCTAAGATTTTAAAAAATCATATAAGGGCTGAAATGCGAAGCACAAAAATTACCTCGGAAATTATGACAAAAGATAGAAATGGAAACGAGGAGAGGAGAGGAGAGTGAGAGGCCCAGCAGTCAAGTTCCTGCCACAGAGCAAAGGGTCCGCACAGCGACCAACACGGTGAACCACGCAAGAACACCACCATGTACGACTCTGAAATTTCGGAAGACTGAAACTAGAAAGAAGAGCCTAAAAGAGAATTTCAAAGATATCACATACAAAGAAATAAATATCTGAAGGGCATTAGATTTTCAACAGCAACGCTGGATGCTAGGGATCACTGGAGCAAGGCCTTGAACATTCCGAGGGAGAATCTTCACAGTTTGTCTGTAAAATGCTAAGACTAAAATTAAGTCTGAGGGAAGAAAAAAGATACATACAGATGTGGCAAGACTTTCACTTTCTCTCCCTCATTTGACTCGAAAAAGCTAAAGTATAAGATGCTTCAGCAAAATGGAATAAGAGAAGAACGGGGAAAAGAGGCATCAGGAGATCGTGTGAGCAAACAGAACAGCCAAGAGGCCTCACCACTGAGTCCTACGGGAGATCTAATGATGAGTGTGAAAAGCAAAACCAGGACAGGTATGTTGAAAACTATGCAAGTAAAAAACAGGGAAATTATTTGCTGAGGGGCAGGTGGTGAGAGTGTACATAAGAGGAAAGGCAGCTAGCATAATCCATGTCTGTGCAAAATTCAGGATATGCCATTCATAATAGTGCTTTTACTATTTGCGTGTTACTTTTCAGAAAACTCACGTCTGCGGGGGAGGAGCGGGCTGGACAGGCAGGGCTCGTATAAGCCAGGCACGTCCTCATCCGTCCTAAGTGGACGTCAATGATAACTTCGGAAATGAAAACATAAAAATAGGAATACGCATTTATTCTTTACAAGTACGAAGGTAGATATAGAAGAAACTTTTAAAGATTTTAAAGTAGTTATTTCTGAAATAAAGCAGGACCGGAAGAGGGGATGAGTATGGTTCTCATTCTGTTTAATTTTCTAATTAGATTTCTGATTACTCAAATGTAAAAAAAATCAAATGCAAAAATGCAATAAATGCAATATTAGGATGGATATAAAAATAAGAATAGGCTACATGTGACAAGAAGTGCCACATTAGTGAAGAAAGGATTCTGAGTGTTGGTGGCCAATACTGCTCTACATGACTGTGTCACCTATGCTATTTGGTGGCAGCCCTTGGTGGCTGTTGCAGCACACTGAGGACCCTTAATGTATTCGTCCATAAAATTATAGATAAATTTATTTCAAACAATAACATAGGCCTTATGCCTCCTAATGCAGAAAGCATGATTTCCATAAGGTCACGTTGCTTCCCTATATTTTCAATTCTGCTTTTCATGACGCCACTAAAAGTAGTAAGCTCCTTATTCAAAATGCATCTCTCTAACTTCTCAGAGTTATGGCATCGCTGGCTGTGTTTATTAAGACTAAACATCATCACAGTTTCCTTTCTCTCTTGCCAAATACAGGATTACTCTAGGCGAGAACATCAGGCCTGTTCTGCATACGTCACACTGCTTTCCGATGTTTCATGTGTGAGTCTGAGGCCAACTCTGAGAATACGACGTCTGTCCATATGCATTCAAGGAAAAGGCTCTCGTTTACTAGAAGGAGTTCATATGTTCTATTATTTTAAGCTGAAAAGTGTAGCATATTTTTATTGGCTCATTTTGAAAGTATGTTTATCCATTAATAAAAATTGCCAGCGATTCTGCAGTTTTCTTCAAATCACAAGGCACGAAGCTGAGTGATTTTCATTGCGCTTTAGTGTCTCACAAGGAAAGGCGCTCCAGTGAGCCTCAGGTGGATAGCAAGTGTTGACAGCTCCTTTGGACAAACTTCATTTGATTACAGTAGTTTTTTGTTCCTCCTAGATATTAAAATGAAGCAAGCTAAAGTTTCTAAGATTCACAGAAACTATCACAGAGAGCTTTTTTCCTTTTGAATATGTTAGTCAAAAACTGAGCTCAAAGCATAAACGGCTACTTTCAGCAAAGCTGCTCATATGTTAACCCAAAAGAAGTTGATCTGCCCTTGGAAAGGATGCTAGGAAACTGAATTAGAGGCAGAGTTTTTGGCCACCTTCTCACATGAGTTTCTTTAGAGCAGTGACAGAAATCAATGGGTTCCTTAAATAAAACACTCCAGGGACAGAAGAAATCAGAGCCTGGCTCCATTCCTAGAATTTGTGTTTTTGCTTGTATGATCATTCCTTAGCAAGTCCTTTCAAAGTCAAATCCCTTTTGCTACATTTATAATCAAAAGGAATGAGAACCTAAACTCGGATATGAAATTCTGATGTTTAAAGTAATTGTCATCCTGGTGCTATCAAATCTTCATTCTCTGGACTCTGATCTGTGACAGCCGAACTGCTGCCAAATTATCAAGAGCAGCAGTAAGCCACTCAACTTCTGAGCTGCTTCCAATCATTTGCTGTTTTCGTGCATGGGGAAGCATTTCTGCATGAGTTCCTTATAAGCTATAAGGTCTTTTCATATTCATTCATTTATTCACACATCTAGAATTCATTCATTCATTCAGCAAAGCTTTATAAAGTACATAATATTCATCAATTAGCATTGCTAAGGGCTGAGGAGTGTGGGGTCTGCTTTATGTCTGGCTCTTTAGGTTGAACTTATTTGAGTCATTATGGTATATCCTAGTAATGTTTTCCAACTCCTATCCAGGTGCATGGGTATATTTTCCAAATGTTACCCAGCCCAAAATGGCTGCTAAGTAAAAGATTATGGTAGGTAAGAAAAAATACTGATGTTGATGATAACATCATAATAATAATAGCTAACATTTATTAAGTGGTTACAAAATGGTTATACCTGTTTCAGCTTCAGCTTTTCTTTTTTTTTGTTTTGGTGAGGAAGACTCGCCCTGAGCTAACATCCATACCAATCTTCTTCTATTTTTCCAGTATGTGGGCTGCCAGCACAGCATGGCCACTGACAGAGTGGTATAGGTCTGCACCCAGGAACTGAACTAGATTGCTGAAGTGGAGCACGCTGAACTTAATCATGAGGCCACCACAGCTGGGTCTTGTTTTAGCTTTTTTAATGCTCAATAAATCCAGTAAAGGCTCAGAAGTTATGGGACTCACTCCAGATTGCCCAGCCAGTGATGATGATAGAAAGCTGACTGTGCAACTGCTTTTCAGTACCACATTGTATGTGGCCACAAAAATAGTGACATCGTGCTGACTAACAGTCTGGCTACTTCATGTTCCTGGACACGCTGATAGCACAGTGTGAACTTGATCCATTACTATGAAAAGTTGTGTACAGGTACTTATAATTTTAAAATGGTCAAAAGTAAAAGTAATGCAAAATTTGTTGAGCACTTTCTGCATGCAAGGCACATTTCATGACACGCACAACCACCCTGGCAGTGGGTACTATTATTTCTTACATTCTACAAGTGAGGGAGGTAAGGTTCTGAGTTGTTCGGTGACTCGCAGGGTCTCACAATCAGGGGCAGTGTTAGGATTTGCTTCTAAGTTACTTGTTTTCAGAACCTGCTTTAACTGGTCAGAATTATCTTTCTCTAATACCGAGAAAAGTGAGACTAGCCATACCTTATCAAAATAGGCTGTGATGACAATTCTTGTTGTTGTTGAATTAAACTGCGTTGACTAGTGACAATTTTCATGTAATTAAAATACAGTGGAGTTCATTAAAATGGCTTTTTATTTTAAGGATTTAGTTGTTTCTTAACTATTACTTGAGGAAGACAAAAAAAATCTAATTTTCAATTCTAGCAGAAATATGCATAGTCTTACTCATAACTATTTTGTTATTGATAGTACTCCAATTAAGGCATTTATGGTATACAGTGTTTCTCAAAATGTTTTCCTATGATTATTTGGACCCCCGAGTGTGACTGACGAGCAGTTGCAGGGGATATGGGGAGGCCACAGGGCAGGCGGCAGAGCCCCTAATCCCCCCACCCACCGCCACTGCTCCCAATCCAGGCTCAGCCAGGGGATCCCCACCTTTAGTGATTTCATACCATAGCTACCCACAGAAGAGGCCATTTATAAAAGCTTTCTACTGAGTTGTAGAATAACTCTTCCAGTTCTTCATGGTGAGCACACAGTACAATTGAGTATATATTACGGTGTTTAAGAAGCCTCATGATCATGTTTTGGAAATCATAACTTTTTTATTTTCTTACATCCACCCCCATGCCATCTCTTTCTTACAGGATAAAAAGCACAAGGTGAGTTTCTTCCTGGCTTTGAGTCCAAAGAAGTCCTCGGGTCCACCCTCTCTGCGATCTGTGAGCAAAACCAGGGGACACAGGACTACCTCACACGAGGCCTAACGACATCAGCGTACATGGTCACCAGCACCACCTGTGCCTTGGCACTGTGATGAAATCACAGGGACGGAGGGAGAAACCCTCATGGACTGGAATCGATTTTCTGGTATTTCATCAGAATGGAGAATGGAAATGGAAATGAAGCTGGAGAAGACAAAATTGTACGTCTTGCATTCATGTTAGTGGCTGAGATTTCTATATGCTACATTTGGAAAAGATGCCTGGTGATGGGGGAGCAGTTGTTATGGGACAAGAAGGAAGTTTCACCAAATTCACAGTCCCTCATGGCATCCTCCTACCTCTGGTGCCAAGTTAGATTTCTTTTTTGTTTGATTATGCAGTCCCTCAGGAAAGGGGACACACATAGTGTTGTTAAGAATGATCCATGGACTGTGATTCATTTCCACAGCCACCAGGTTTCCTGCTCCAGAAATGGCTGGAGAGAGAGTGTGGGGTGTCCCAGGGCACCACTTGAACTGGAAAAATGCAAGATCAATCAGAAGAGCCCAGTCTGTGGCTGTAATTTGAACCTATTCTCCTGCTCGCATCCCAGTTCTTAAAGATCTCATCCCAGCTACTTCTTCCCTGGTCCTTCTCTCTCTAGGCCATTTCATCACACATGGCGATGGTTGCGGGGGAGAGCAACTGGGGAGGTTGTTATTCCTCATCATTTTATTTTAAAGACTCAGGCAGAAATATGTAGGTGTTATTTTTGCTTTTTCTTACCCAGGGAAAGTATTTTAAAAATTAAGATCATTCTTCTAGTCAGGTCATGCTGACAAGTAAAAATTTATCTTTAATTCATGAAGCATTTAATGATAATCCACTTTCTAAATCCTAAACATAATCACTGTTCTATTTACTCTTCAAAAAATTCAAAATAAACAGGCTAACAGTTTTCTCTCTTTCTTTCTCCAAAACTAGGATAAAAAATAAAAATAAAACATTACTCATTCTTTGTGATGATAATTTGGAAACTGTTGATTAGAGTTTTGAAATCCTTGAGGAAGTGTGTGTGTGTGTGTGTGTGTGCGTGTGTAGATAAGTGGTTCTCAATGACGGGGTGTGATTCTGCCCTCCCTTCTCCCCGGGAACATTTGACAAGGTCTGGAGACATTTTTGCCTCTCACAGCTGAGGGGAGGGACAGAGGCCAGGGATGCTGTTAAACATCCTACAATGCACAGGACAGCACCACACGACAAAGAATTATCCAGCCCAAAGTGTCAATAGTGCTGAAGATTGGAGGTTCCGGTATGGATAAGAGACAGGTTTTCCCAGGACAGAGATTAAATAGGGTGCCCAGTGAAGAGAAGACTTCCTGTTACCTGACACAAGCCAACATCCTTGTTTTGGGAACAGCCACTCCAGTACCTTCATTCAGTTAGACAAATACAGCATGAATCATGTGTACGGTGCTGACAGGGGTTTGGAGCAGCCCAGGGCCTACCCTCGCAGGGCACGGGTGAACATTTATTCTTTCTCTGGTAATGGGGAAGGGACCCTATTGCTGTTCTCCACCTGCTGAGGAAGCAGACTACTGACCCCCTTTGTCCCTTATGGCCTCAGGGCACTTGACCAACTGGAGGGCTTGGGGATCCTCAGGAGGAAATACCGCACTTTCTGCTTTGAAGGCTCCATTGATTGAAGGCAAAGTATTTCTTAGTGTTGCCTTTGATTCTTGCTCTGCTTTTTATTTTAAAAATTTTTTGTGTCAGGAGCTAATACACAGATGATGATTATCATCACATTAGTGCAGTGGATCCTTATTAATAAATTTTCTCTTAATTGTTCTTACAACAATGGAGCAAGAGGTTAATTATTATGAACATAGTATCTGTGTTCTCCTTGTGTTACTACTTGGTTTAATATTCCTGTCACCTAACAAGTGGATCTGAGAGTAGCCATTACTTTCATTTGTAGTGTAGATTTTTCTTCAGAATATTAATGTGCATAATAAACAGCTCATTTTACATTTGGATAGAATAGATAACATTTTATAATTATCTTCTAAAGTATAATACTTTACTACTAGAACGATAGGCGTATAAAGTACTTTCTTTTCTTTCATTCTTTTTTTTTGATAATTTGGTTCTGACAATGTTAGACGCCTGTTTTGCAAACATTTTATTCATTCATTCATTCAACCAATCAATTATTCAATAAATATATTCATTATTCTGCAAAGCAATTTGTTAGGTCCTGAGAATATAAAAATTAATAAGCAAAGTTTTCACCCTCAAAGTGCTCAGCTTTGAATTTTAGAATATTTCTGCTGGACTAATCATTATTGATATGAAGCTTGATTGGAAAGGAAGCCAATCCAATTGTATAACCAATTTCATTTCAAGTAGGTTGTCACATACTATACATATCAATTTGAAGCCATCCAATCCAGAACATTCCGCAATTTCATTCCATAGTGCAAAATCAATGTCCATTCCAAATTCAGACAGCTAAACATTTTAACTATAAGTTAAAATGCTATATATATATATATATGCTATATATATATGTATCGCAAAATTATTTCTAATTAGTCTTAAATGCTGACAGAAATGTAGGAGGGAGCATTTCCTAACATAACAGAATTGCCATGCCTCTTGGGTGATATGGTAATCCCAACAGAGGAACTGGCTGTCTTTAACAGACGTGCCAAGAAACCAAATTCTCTAGAGCCCCCAGTGAGCTCACCAATGGCAGGATCTGTGTAATTCTCAATGGCTTGTGTTACTTATGTTACTTTCAAATATACTTAACATGAACATAATCACTTTTGATTATTTTAAACGCTGTAATTTTATGGAAGAAACCGTTTATTTTAGTACTTGGCCTTTCATTCTGCATTCCCTTTAAATGCTATCTTAAAATTTTTCAACCATTTGAATAAAATTAAGTTTCTATTTTAGTGAGAGTTCTTCAATAATTAACACACACTTTAACTGTAAAATATTACAGGATAAAGCTTGATTCAAAGTTAAGACAAGTTAATGATTCCATCTATTTAAAATAACCACAGAAATAATGATAATTCAGCTAAATCAACTTTGTTTCCATATTTTTGGCAGTTTAACACTAAATCATATATGCACATAGATACAAGCACATCCAGTAAACTTCATAGGCATCTGTTACAAAGTTGAAAAACAGGAAATGTTTTAGGATATTTGGGGCAAAAATAGGACTCATTAAAAATATTGATGATATAATGATTGACATTTTATTAAATGTCTATAATGCATCAGATTGTTACCCACATTAGTGTAAACAAGCAAACAACGTCACGTAACCCTAGAGACAAAATTTAAGACTGAGTCTATGTGGCTGGAGAGCCCAGAGGTCCTACCCAGCTAGGACTTCTATTTCTATGGCAGCTTCAAACTACTTCTGCTTTATTTCACTTTAAATCCTACTTCTTCCTAAGACAACAGACACAACTCCCTCTACAATTTCCTTCCTTCCCTTGGGAATTTTCTCTGGTCTTCAACACCTGGCAACCTTTGAGATCTGAAATCAAGTTTCATTCCTGCCTCTCATTCATTATTTAATAGTTACTTATTAATTGACTACTTACATTCCAGTTACTGTGCTAGGTGCCAAGGATGTGTTCAACAGGGAACAAGATGGACAAGTCCCTGAGCTTATGAAGCTTACAGGCTAGTTAGGAATATAGAAAATCAAAGACTAAAACGAGTAACCATACAACAAAAATAGGTGCAGTGACAGATAATACTTGGGTGAGAAAACTTGAGACAGTTTAGGAGGGTTTACCTGAAGAGATGACTTTTAATCTGACACTTGAGAAATGAGAAGGAGGATGTGTGGGAGGAGCGAGGTGAGGTTAAGGAGGCGGGGGGAGACTAAAGAAGAGGGCACACTGTTCCAGTTAGAAGGAATGGTAAGACTAAAGGTCATGAAGTAGAAAAGCTTTTTAGAGAGTTCCAGGAGTGATAGGACTCAAAGAGAATGGAACATTGAGAAGGGAAAAAGGCAGGGGTTAGGTGAGGTTGAGGAAAATAAGCAGGAGCCCAGTTGTGCAGGGTCTTGTTGGCAGTGGCAGACGGTCTGTGTTTTATTCTCAGAGTAAAGCTAAGCCACTGAAGAACCTTCAAACAGAGAGGTGACTTGATGCAGCATACTTTAAGTCACCCTGGCCAAAGTGCGAAGAATGTACAGAAGCAGGCATTGGAGCAGTGCAATAGTCCAGATAAAAAATGATGGAGACTTGGACCCAGATCGTTTCAGAGTAGACAGACAGAAATGGGCAGACATAAGATGACATTTCGGAAAGGAGTGATAGGGCTTGGAGGTGAAGAATAAAGCAATGGGAGTTGAAGATGACTCTCAGTACAAAGGTAGATGGCAGTTATTTGCTGAGCTAGGAAAGACCATGGGGAAATGTGTATGTGGGAGGGGCATGGAGCAGTGAGGTGGGTTGGTAGGGGTAGGGGACAAGGAATTTTATTTTGGACATGTTAAGTTTAAGATATGGATGAGGTTTACAAGAGAAGATGTTAGGTAGGTGTTTGGACATATGTCTGGACTTCAGAAGAAAATTCAAGCTGGAAAAGATCTAAGAAAAGAAAGAAAAGTTGGCCACTGAGATAGAAGACATGCCAAAAATTTACTCTTTTTGAAGTAGAAAGAGAAAATGATTTCAAGAAGACAATACTTTCACCAAAATGCTTAGTACAATGAAGACAGAAAAGTATCTATTGACTTTCTCAATGTGAAGGTCATACAGGGTGACCATTGTCTTGCTTTGCATGAATAGTACCCGTTTATGTGTACTGTCCTGGAGTAATAATTAACAACACCCTTTTTCACTCTGAAAAGACTATAAGTTAACATGATAAAACTCCCTAGTTACAGATAATATTAACAAAAGCTGTGTCAGTTATGGGACCATGAAAGCCAGCCCGGATTGGATTGAAGAGTAAATAGCAGGTAACAAAGTTGAAATCCCAAACTTTTGAGATGTTTGGCTTTGGAGAGGAGCAGAATAAAATAAATACAAGATCTAGAATGGTGTTGTGTTGCAGCAGGGTATCCTAAAGCCCTCTTTTATTTTGGGGGGAATGGTCCAGCAGAGGGAGAAAGATGGATAATGCAAGAAAGAAAGGTAAAAGAGAGAAGGGTATGAATGGAGGAGTTGGCCTTAGACAGAGTGGGTCAAGTCACCTAAATAACAAGAGGGCTACACTACTTCTCTTGAACTGGTTCCCTTGGAGTTAGGACGCTCTCTCACAAACTTCCTCAATTCCCCTATAAGCACCAGATCATGCCGGGGCTATCCATAGTTAACAAATGGAAGTCTCCAGCTATGCTGAACTCTTTTGGCTTTCTAGGATTTACTTATTTGTTTTTGACAGTTAGAGAACCACTATCCCTAATTCGCTCTAATTTGGTCAATTATATAAGAGGAAACATTTTACACAATATCATTGCACTGTTTCAAACATCATTTATTAAAGTCTTGCAAAAGTTTAATCTTTTTCTTAAAAAAAACCAAATCTTTTTTTAACTTAAATTTGGGCAAATTCATTAGCATAGTGTTTCTTCACAGGAGCATGATAATTAGTCATTAATGATTTGCTCCCGTAGAAATAAACACGTCAAACAGGATTATTGAGGAATTAACATTTCAATGGTTCCTAAAATTTTTCTGCTACCGAATCTATGGAAGCAGCCTTAATGTATTCATTTCTAATGACATGTGGTGATCAATGAGGCTTTAACAAGTAAAGCAACCCGGAAGGTCACACAGAGAGTAAGCCAAGCCAGCAGATAACTGACACCTTCAGAGACTGTCGACGTGGGGAGAGATTCCTGTGTACAGTCTAAATGACATATGTACCACGTCATGCCGTGTGGCCTCCAGTAAATGAACCGTGAAGACCCTTTTGATGGTGTGCCATGCTTCCCTGTCAGAGTGCTTTGAAACTTTAATTTGCTATTGTTGTATCGATTTAACTTGAAGCTTGCCATCTTTAATATCTTCTGGTTATCAAAAAGACCATACTAGAAAAAGATATTTGGCTATCCTTTTAAAGAAAGTTCGAAGTCAACGGCAAAATGTTACATATTTTAAAACTGATCATCCAAAACTCTAGAAAGCAAATATAGAATTGGCTTTTGAGTCTGAATTCATCCCAAAGAACACACAATGAGAATCTACATTAAAGCAATGTATTAGTTGTTCTTCGGAATTCCGTTCTACAAAATCACTTCCTATTAAGAGAAGCAACTTTAGAAATAGTACTTAATGGAATAAGATAAGTCATTTTCAACTGATGAACGGAACCCAAAAATATCTGTGAGAGGAGTTGAATTGTGTTAATTTTCAGAAATAATAATGATGATTATTTTAAATATGTTTCTCAAAAGTGAGTTCACCTCTCACCGCACAATTGCCTCTCAACGTTTGACTTTCCTGATATTTATTGGTTTATCAAGTTACTGACACTTTGGTGGTCTACTTCAAAAGTAGAAATAAAAAATGTGGTAAAGATTTAAACTCAGAATATCATGTATCTGGCAGTTCAAAATGCACCCAACTGAGTCATAGTACTTTAAGTTCATGAGAAGTAAAATTTATCGTTCAGCAACTGTCTCGACGTTGCAAGATTCTCTTAATAAAATAACACTAATCTTAGATTATTTTTACATTTGCACTTAAATATTTAACAGAATGTTTTTGCAAAATCATGACTGGAATAACCTTGTTTATTCTATTTTGGCAAGATCTTTCTTTAGTCTCTGTTTTCTTATATGTAATATTAAAATTATGAACTATCCATTTTGAGTTTGTTTTTGATATGTTTATATTGGCACAAGAGACAGAATTCACCTTTTGGCAAAGTTAAGAGGAAAATGAGGCAAGCCAGAAAAACAGGGTTGGAGTCAAGCTGTATATTAAACTGATTCAAGTAATCAGAATTTTTTAGTCAGAATTTTTAATTCTAATTCATTTATATTAGAGTCTCTCTCCTATCGGGGAGAGCACAAATCAGTCTCTGAAAGAAGGTGGGTTTCAGGTCAAATAAAAGAACATGGGTAACCAATGGCTACCTGTTGAAATCTATGCAAATGCTCTCCCCCCTTTGTTTCCATCAGTAGTTGGGCCTCTAAAGGACATGCATCTGGGTGGCTCCATGGTTGTCACCAAATCATCCTGATTTGTCTTTTACTTCTTACTTCCAAAGATCACACATTTGGAAGAAAGAGGCCAACTCGACTTTATGATCTTGTCTATGTCTAGCCTATAATATCTTGTCTAAAAAAGTGTGCAGAAAATATATTTTGAAATTATTTTTTTTTCTGAAAGAGGACGACTCAGGCTTTTATCTTTTGTGCATGTGGAGTTTTTATATCTCAGATGTGTGGTAAAACACCTGGATGTAAGAGCTTCCCCATAAACACGTGTGCACACAGCCACCCTATGCTGCTTGGGGCCATGTCTGCACCTTCTGCTGAGGAGCCCACCTAAAATACTCCAAAATCTGTGAAGGTTCTGGTGACCTCCAGGCTGAGCATCAGCTGCAGAGCTTCAGACTTAATATCCATACATTAATGACTAATGCCTTATTTAGGGGAAAAACAAACAAACACAAACTCTGATGTTTAATGCATATATTAAATACAGCTTAAACTCGTTCTGTGTTCCTCTGCTTTGACTAACAGTATGAAAAATAGCAGGAACTTTTTCTGTGATTAATTTCAGTAATTTTGTGATGGGTAATATATTTTCAGATGTTCAAGTAAACTGATGGGAAATGTCCTAATTTAAAAGTAAAATTATTTTACCTTGTGCTTTAAAATAGTTTCTAAAAGGTAATTGGTAATCAATTTATCAGAGTATTTGTATAATTTTAGTTAAAAATTATAACTTCAAAAATGCTTAATTCCTACTTGGATTAACTGGTCTATGTAGATTATACCTTAAAATTATCTTTTCTAAAGTTAAATGGCAAATTTTGCTCCTATTCACTATATTTTGTGTTGAATGAATACATACCATTGGGAAAATAAAAGAAAAGTAGGTTTATGTTAGAGAGACATTTTGCTGGGTCCATAAATATTGGTTTAGAATCAAAATCGATGTTCATTCTTTATTTTGTTCAAGTTGAAGGAAAATCATTATTCCATTGGCATGTTTTTCTTGACACTACTCACAGTGGTTAATGAAAAGATTAATGAAATAATGTACACATTTCATTAGAGAAAAAAATCTTTATTTTTTGGAAAGTGGTTAAATGGTTTATATCTTTCCTTTTCTGCCTCACTGATTTTCCCTCATTCTGAGCCAAAGCCTTCATGCTCCAGTTGACACACGTCAAGTCCTTGGCTTTATTATTAATATCTTCAAAAGAAGTGCAAAAGTGATGCTTACTATGGTAACAATATTCTAATTATCTTTGTTTATACATATATAACAATGTCCTCATTTATATAAACACACACATATATAATAAGATATTTCTTCCAGACTGCTCTATGTTTTGAATGCACAATGTGCTGCATTTTAATAATATTTTCTACCATTCAAACAGATAAGTTCAAGGTTTATGGTGTGAAGATGAAATAATTCATCATTCCTAGGTATTGTGCGCCCACACTTCAGGTGAGGTAGTTATATGTCGGGATAATTTAAGTCACAGAAAGACAGTGGAATGAAGAAATTATTTATAATAGTTAATCTGACATTGTACACATTTTCAAGCAAGTTATAATTACTCAATAAGTATACAGTATATATATTTATTTCTATTTTCTTCTTATAAGCAGTCCAGTAGTTGACTTAGAGCCAAGGTTAAAAGAAATATAAGTACTGTGGTTCAAATTAAATGTCTAAGTTTTATAAACTTTGTTGACTGATTATTTTTTGTCTTTGTCTCTAAAGGTAGACAATTATCTACTTTCCCTTGTAGAATATTTCTCATCTTGTCTATTCCACATTGTTTTAGTTGATTTTTCTTTCTTCCTGGGTGCAAAGCTAGAAAACCTTTCCCAGCTCCCTTTGCCATTAGATGTGTCCACATGACTAAGTTCTAGCCAATGGAATCCCAACAGAAGTGAGATGTGCCACTTCTAGGCCTGCTCCCATTAAACTAGCCACCCATTCTCTGCCATGCTGACTGGAGGAGACATGTTTTTAGTCGAAAACACGTGGCACATTTAAACTAACGTAACTTGAATAAGGTTGAATAAATGAACTCTTTACAAAGATGTGGTCAGGGAATAGGAAAGCCACATGGGATAGTATAGTATTCCAGGACCACAACATAGTTACCCTGATACCACTTCTATATCTAAAGGCTACCAAGACAAAAGGAGTTACCAGAACTTGGGGGAGAGAGTCATCTGCTAGGAGCCAAGACCTTCACTAGAGGGACTGAGCCAGCCCTGGGGACACCACACAAGGCCAAGGGAATATACATCCTGACATCACCTGCTTGCCTATAGAAATTCCTGCCAGTGTTCGCCATTGACTGAACCCCACAGAAGACAGGGGAGCCTGTATTAGTTAGCTAGGGCTGCCTCAACAAAGTCCCACAAACTAGGTGGCTTAAATAAATGAAATTTATTGTCTCACAATTTTGCAGGCTAGAAGTCCACAATCAAGGTATTGCAGGGTTGATTCTCACTGAGCACTGCGAGGGAAGAACCTGTTCCTGGTCTGCTGGTCTATCTCCTTGGCTTGTACATGGCCATCTTCTCCTTGTGTCTTACATTTTCTTCCCTCTATGTGTGTCTCTCTCTGTGTCCTAATTTCCCCTTTTTATGAGGATACTGGTTGTATTAGATTAGGGCACACCCTAATGACCTTAGTTTAACTTGATTACCTCTTTACAGACTCTATCACCAAAGAAGGTCATATTCTGAGATATTGGAGGTTAGGAATTCAAAACATAAATTTTGTAAGGACACAATTCAACTCATAACAGAGTCCATTAATGTAATCTACACAGGTTGATTTCAAAGGACAGATCAGGGAGGAAGAGATTATAGAGTGGATCTGGAGAGATGCAGAAATTTAGAGTCTATTGTGTGCTGTAGCTTAGCATACCCTACTAAAGAAAAGTGAATACTTCTTTGGTCATATTATCTGCTCCCTTACTTGAGAATTCTCCAGTAGGTCCCTACTACATATGATGTAGTTCACAGTTCTTACTGTGACATTCAATGACCTATACAACCTGACTGCCACTGCATTTGCAGACCTTATTCTCACTCTTTCCTATCTAATGGTCTCAAATTTCCTTCTTCTTCTCCTTTGATACTGTTACTTTAAAGAACATCTTCCTATCATCATCTAACAGACATAATGTTGTGTGCAGCAGGTTTCATATCCTGTTCTAGATCACTTGAGAAAATATTTGTTAATGTGTGGATTTCATTGGTTTATGTCAGTCTTCTTAAGTCTCATTCACTGTTCATACAACCACTATGCTCTTTTTCAAAACTCAGCATAATTTATTGCACGTCCACATGATTATCCATAAACAGTAACTGGTACATTTTCTCTCAGGGGTAACTGAAGATGTTCTCATGGGTTCCAGTTTATCTGGTTCCATACTGCTCTTAGCATAGGAGTCGCATACCCCCAGTCAAAGAGCCAAACCAACAAACTCTCCATGAGACAGCTCTAGGAGAGCTGATGGAGTTTATGCAATTTATTTACAAGTCTGGCTGTAGACTAAGAGCTCAAGACTAAGACAGCAAATGAACAGTTGTATCAATGGAGGGATGTATTTTTAACTGGTTGGCACTTAAAAACACTTTAAAGTCCCATAGTTGAGGAGGTCAGAAGAACCTGATTTACTTCTGCCTTTGAATTCGACATACCACCTCTCTTCAAGAACTAAGTTAGATGTTAATTAGGACTCTAAATGGGTAAAAAACATCCCATAATATGTATGTGTATATATACTAAATGTAAACTCGATTATTATAATACAATGTATGATTATATAATTAAATAATTACATATTATATATGATAAGATAATATAATGTATGTAATGATGTTTATAATAATACAAATAACATGTGGTATATTAACAACATAATTAATATAAAACAAATGCATGATTATTATAAATATACCAACAGACATGGAGGAAGTGCAGCATCACACTCTCAGATTCGTTTTTTCCAGAGAACACAGGCACTACTCTCTTAAGTTTTCTCAGCATCTCATGCTTCAACACCCCCATGGCGCTCAAGAGCGGGTGGAGAAACACATAATTACTTGCGTTTGTTTTTCCTCTTGACTTACAATATGCTGTTGTTCAGCAGCCTAACATCGCTGAAAATTGGAAAATACATTCCTTCCCTTTCATTAAAAGATGAGCAACAGCCATAGCTAATTTCTCACTAAAACAGTCTTTAGTATGTGTGCGTTGAGGATCTTCATTATGCCAGCATGTATTTCACCTGACTTCAGCACTCCATATTCTCCTTCCTGCTTTTGTGAAGTTAAGCAATCACACATTTTTTTTTTAAAAGGGCCATGCTGCTCTGCAGAACGTCTTGTCTTTCCTTGTTCTAAGAGATAATGAGCTCGGCTACTTTTTCACGGGGCATATTTGTCTCGCTCTTTCTGAGAGAGCCCTTCATCATGGGCTGAGCACAACCTTGGGGCTCTTTTTCCTCACAGTTCCCTAAGAGCATGTGAGGAAGGATGCTTCTCTGATATTCATATTCAAGGGGAATGTCATCGCTCAACAGAAACGAGATGAAAAAGTGTAGCGTTGGGAGTGAAATGTGTGCACACCATTTACCTTGACTTTACAGAGGATGTTAATGGTCAAAAAAATTATGGCCACAGAATTCGTGAATTGAGTTAAAGGGGTTTTTTTCCCCTTTTTGCTTCTAGGAGTATATAGTAAACGTGTAGAAAACTAAAATTAACGGAACCCTACTCTTGGTCTTTATGGATGATAATCATGGAAAAAATCATATTTCTATAAATTTCCCATTACTTCAAACAAATCAAGGCCTTGTGAGGAAATATTTCTGAATTTAGATAATTTAGACCAGATATAGACAGGTTATCAACTACTTTTTGACAAAAATAAAAAGTAACAGGGGCCGGTCCTGTGGCTGAGTGGTTAAGTTCGCGCACTTCCCTATGGCGGCCTGGGGTTTCCAAGTCCAGATCCTGAGCGCGGACATGGTACCACTCATCAGGCCACGTTGAGGCGGCATCCCACAAACCACAACTAGAAGGACCCACAACTAAAATATACAACTATATACTGGGGGGGATTTGGGGAGAAAGAGCAGAAAAAAGAAAAGAAGATTGGCAACAGCTGTTAGCTCAGGTGCCAATCTTTTAAAAAAAATGAATAAATAAATAAATAAGCAACAGTGTATGTAAATTGCAAAAAAAAAAATAGACACATAAAGTAAAGGAAGGTGATTTTTTGTTGTTAAATATCCTTAAAAGTGACATGTGATGAAGATAGTGAAAAGAAGGTATTCTTGGGATTTTTAAATGTTTTACATTTAACAATTCCTTTAAATAACACTTTAAATCGTATGCTGTCCCTTTGAAAACAGACTGGATGTGTTATTGTAGAAAAACTCATCAGGTGAGAGGCGGGAGATCTAGGTTCGAATCTCGCCCTCCCGCTGACGAGCAATGTGATCTTCAGAAGGATGCCTCCCTTCTCTGAGCCTCTGCTTTCAAACGTGAAAAACGAGTGTTACGGACTGAATTAGGCGCCCCCCAAATTCGTATGTTGAAGTCCTAACCCTCAACACCTCAGAACGTGACTGTTTGAAGACAGGGTCCTTAAAGAGGTAGGTAGTTAAAATGAGATCATTCGGGGTCTGTAATCCAGCGTGACTGATGTCCTTATAAGAGGAGGAAATTAGGACAGAGATACACCCAGAGGGATATGATGTGAACACAGCCCTCTACAAGCCAAGGAGCGAGGCCTCAGAAGAAACCAACCGTGCCCACCCCTTGATCTCAGACTTCCAGCCTCCAGAATTGTGAGAACGTAAATTTCTGCTGCTTAAGGCGCCTAGCCTGTGGTACTGTGTTATGGCAGCCCAACCACATCAATATGATGGGTATTATGCACTTCCTGCTGATTAGATACAGTTATGTGTCTGTGTAGCATCTAATACATGGTTGTCATTGAATGCTAGTTAGTATTGTTCCTGCTTTTGTTAATTTTTTTTACTAAGGATGTCATTTATAATTCATATCTTTATCTTATCTTGAACCTACAGCAGTTCTTTTAGGGTACGAGAAAATCAGAGACCAAATTACATCAAGCTTCTACAGCATAGGTCATAGGGCCCATGACTTAAAACTTTTTCATGGTTTTCAAGTAAGAGTAGCCTTGGAACTTTGCCATTTTCTAACTGTAATTTTTTGTATTTAATCTCTCTCTCAGTTTTGCATCTGGAAAATGCAGGCAATAATTAGATTTGTTCTTAAAAACAAATAAATTCATATATGTAGTAGTGTTACTACTCAACACAAAATTGGTGTTTAATAAGCTGTAACTATGACTACGTGTTCTCATTTACTTTTTAACCCTTTGTCAACATGCCCCAGGCAAGAACAGCTTCCTCCGGGGTCCCCTCTGTCTCCCCCCTCACCTCCTGTGTCTGTCTTTTTTTTTCCTGAGGGGCCAAAATACGTCTTGTATGACATAGTTCTCACTGCTGCCCCACTGCTTGTACACACGCCTTCCTTCCCTGGGTGCAGTCTCTGCCCAGAGAAATGATCACCTTGCTGGGGTGGCATTTCCCAAAGTGCATTGCTCTGAAACTGGTTATTCGAGTTAAAATCCTAAAGAAAAATGTTAACAGGTTCTGTGTCTTGAGTTAAGAAAGAAAGTGAGCCTGTATTAAATAGGGTCTCAGAGGTCTTAAAATGCTTGTGTCCACTCTTAGTAGTCACGGGAGGTATATGGGACAAAGCCTTTCCTCAATATGTTGATAACAGACCATTTTTTGGTCAATTCTCTGTAAGAATCTCTATTCCAGGCGACAGGATTTGGATCTTTCTAGCCTAAGGAGGGTAGAATTTCCTTAAAACCTGTCTTTTAATTTCTTTCCCACTCTCTGTTTTGGCCTCTTTCCTTTCTTCTTTATTGTCTTTAAATAGATAATTATTTTTACTAAATAATAATCTATTGCCATAACTAAATAATTTCCTTTGGTTTACGTACTAGATAAAGATGGTGGTGTGTGTTTTAAAGCACCACTTTAATTTAAAAAAAGTGGAGAGAGGTAAACACATAATAAAAAGGCATTAAATCTATATTAAAAATTAGACCATACTAAAAGCCAAATAAGGCAGATTAAGGGAAAATATCATCTCGACTTATCGGATTGGCAAAATTATACCTGAGGTTGGTGTGAGTTTGGAGGCGGAGTCAACTTCAAACACAGCTTTAGGAAATATGGTAATATATGGTAAATATTCTATCTTCATGATGGTGTAATGGATCATTTTAATTGTCTTCTTTATGTTTTTCTGGATGTTCCAAATTTTCTACAGTGAATATATTTTACTTTGCTTATCAAAAGAAATACCAACTTATTTGGTTTTTACGACTCCTCCTAATGAAGGATAGTGCTTTGGAAATCTGCTTGTGTAAGTTCATTGACAATATAACCCTTACAACATTCTTTCCCCAGTACGATTTTTAGGACATGTAGAAAAGACAGAATGGTTTGATAAACTTTAATCCACGCACAAGTGCATGTGAATACCAGTTGGGATAACCTCTGCTTTAAAATGGCAAAAACAATATCCAGAGGAACAGTCTTGGCCATTTATAAGAGTGAGTGGAAAAGAAAATAAGTATATCTTACCTGATAAGCAGTGCATACTTTTGTCCATCATCCACTTTAATAGTAGTGTTAATGCTTTTCAATTTTGCTTCGCCAGCACAGAAAAAGTGGTACTATGAAAAAAAAAATTTTTCCTCAATTTTTCACTTTGAAATTAACATCTTATTTTTGCATTGCACTTTACAATTTACTAATAATTTTTTATTGTGTTGGAGAGACAAGAAGTCTAAAACTTAAAGAGAAGTGACAGCTCACGGTATAGAACTAATAAGACCTGGAATTAAAACACACAACTGTGTAAGTATTAGATATATATACACACACCATGCTTGTGTACATACATACACACACACACACAACACACACACTTCTGGTTTATTTTCCTGTATTCTGGGGAACCTGGCTGAGAAAGGCAGCTCCTTCTGCTAGTAGGGAGTGAGTTTTATTGGCAATTTTCCTTAGATACTAGCAACTGAGCAATGCAAAGACCAGTGACTACAATCTAGAGTGTGATGTGAATGTCACAGGAAGGGAAACTTACAGATTATGAAGGTCAAGCATTCTTTCTAAGCTTCCTGAGGTTTGAGGAGGCTTATGGCGGGACTATTGCTTATTGGGCCAATTCAGTTATGGTTTTAAAAGGGTGAAATCATGTCTACAGTAGGTATGCTTGCCCAGACATCCCTGGGAATTCCACGAGTGGGCTGCAGTGGTCTGTTTATCTTCTTAACAGCATGTGCCTGAATGTACATTGGTTATATTGTGGCTATTCTTTCCCAGAAAGGAGATTTATAGTCCTTATCTTATCTACAAAAGATTTGTAACCCACATATAAGTTAAGGAAAAACAGTTGCATAGTATTTCATAGCTCCTATGCATCCAGCTGGGCTAAATTGATATATCTAAATCTTCCCTCATGTAGTCCAAATAACAAATACAGGTAAATATAATGCTATATATTTGAATTTTCTACAATATTTGGCCATGGCAAAAGGTTCCTTTCTTTTATAAAATTATCTATAGCAGGTTCACTTTCAGAAATATGTTAAACAGCACTGAGATTTCAAAAACAAATACACCTACATGCACTTTGCCAGGACACTGGTTCCTAACACTTGGCTATATATTCTTCCCAAGCCACGTGCAACTAAGTGAAAGGCAGGGATTGCTTTTTGAATTTTTACGCTGTGTGCAATACGCAAAAAAGTTGACCAGAGGGTAAATTTAATATTTTTGATAGCATGGATAATAAATTAGCTGTTTCTTATGTATAACACTCAGAAGTCTATGTCGGTAGTTAAGATAGATAGCTATTTAAGCTTAAATGATAATGTCCTGACCAACAATGTGTGTTTCTGTGTGTGTAGGGGGGAGATAGTCTCCTTAATTTGTTCAAATATACCAGAAAATTATTTTTCAGGTAATACTAAGTCTTGTTAATTCCTATTATCTTCAGGGATGTCAAGATTAAACATATATAAAATATTTAATGGACAGTTCTCTTAACTTTCCTTGAATTTTTTCTTTTGTTATAAATAACTCCTTTATGATATGTCTACAAACAATAGCTACTCCTATTGAGTGATTACCCTATATCATGGATTTTGAAAGCATTTTACAAGTGTCAACTAATTGCTTCCTTAGAAAACAAAACAAAAAACACACAAAAATCCACAAAGTAGGTACTATCCTTTTCTTATCTTCATTATTCAGAGGTCGAAACTGAGGTGAAGTGATTTGCTCCCAGCCACGTGGCCCAGTGATTTGTGACACAGCTAATAAGTGGGGGTCTGATACTTGAGTCCCAATAGTGGATGTATCTGCTTACCTCCTTGTTATTAGAAAGAGCCAACAAAATATTTTTAAAAATTAAGTTTGATATATTAAACATTAAAACTAAAATTTTCTAAAAAATATTTGACTAACAATTCTGCTTTTCTAGAATTTGAATACGTCTTAAATTACGACACTGTAAAATTTCAACCATAAGTACGTACTTTTGTGAAAATTGCAATGTAAATGCATTCCTGATATGATTATACTTTTAAAATAGATGAGGAAATGGGAGCATAGCCTTGCAAATCTTCGTGGGAGAAGGAAAATCTTGAAATCATGAAAATTGACTAACACTGAAATTTCACTTAAATCATTACCAGGAAGCAGTAATCTGAGTTTGGAAAGAACATGGATTTTAGATTTACACAAAAGGGTAACATTCCTGGTCCATCATCCTTAAAAGGGTTCGAGGAGCATGTGTAGTACAAAACTCTGACAGCCTCAGTTTGTCTGCAGGATCTTTGTGAGATGCAGAGAGAAAACACCTGACCCTCACATTTGAGGAATATGTCCCCGGCATTCTTCTATGTGTCTCTATGCCTTTACTTATTTACTCATTGTGTTACATTTACTTCACAATGTTTATTCATTTACTAATTTAAACCTCACTATTTTTATTACCCTCACTCTACAAGTGAGTAAATTTAAGCACAAAGTTCTTAAGTGACTTGCAAGGTCTCAAAGCTTCTAAGTGGCAGAGCTGGGATTCAACTCTGATGGTCTAGCTCCAGAGTCCGTGAGCTTAATAAGTTTTCTTAAGATGGAGCCTGACACATAATTGCAATTCAATAAACAACAGTAGTTATCATTATAGACATATCAATATACATCCTTTCTTTGTCATAAATCCTAAAGGAAAGAAGTTCTACACCTCTTTGCACCCATTACAGTTTTATAATTCCTAAATGTCTTGGTTCAACCTATCACGAATTTATTTTTATCCATTTGAAAGTGAAAGGAGTCTCTGTCATCCATTATTTCATAAAATATTTTCACCCAGAATTCCTACAGGTCTCTGGCCATTCCTCACAATGTCTCCGCTTGGAGCTGTCCACAGAGGGGAAGGAGCCAGCTGAGTCAAGACCCTGCGTTCTGGCAGCTGAGTCCGCAGCAGACAAATGTGCCAGGGGAACTACGCTGCCCAAGACCAATGCTCAGTATTACGTGCGTGTTATACTATCTTACATTTGGTCTCTATATTTTTTCTGCTTACTATAAGATTAATGGAAATTTCTAATCTCACTGAGGAAAATGCTGTAGAGCAGGGATCAGCAAACTTCATCTTAAAGGCTCAGACTGATGTTTGATGATTCATTACAGTATTCTATTCATTACATAACTCTATGTTCTTGCTCCGGTTTCACCTGTTATTATTACTATCTGTAATCAATTGAAAGCAATCTGTGGAGACCAAATTGTGTCTTATTTACCACCTGGCAAAGTGACTGTTGATAGATAAATGTTCAATGAATGAGTGAATAAGTACATGCATGAATAGAAACACGGCTACTACCGCTAATCTGCTACATCTGGTTGACACTAATGATACCAGGCGTTGTACTAAACTATGTGTATGTGCTATATTACTTAAGAAAAACGAGCACTTGAAGAAAGTCAAATTGGTATGACTTGGCTTATTTAAATTATAATGTATACTTCATCATTTCATCATATTTAAATCACATCATAAAAGAAATGGTAGATAAAAACACAGTTATGTTTCATATATTAGACCGTGTTGATTTAATTACCTTATTGCAGTGATGATTTTAATGACTTCCTTAATCTGGATATTTAGAACAGGAATATGAGGTGATTTGTTAAGGTAGAATGGTGTTGGATAAAGAATATGCCCCTTCAATTCAAAATTGGCTTCAAAATTTATTTTTTATTAGCTGTGTAGTCTTTGAATTCTAAAAGAAGGTTGTTACAAAGACTGCTAAGTGTCAAGTCAGCAATCTCAAACATTTTGATCTCAGAATCTCTACTCTTTTAAAATTATTGGGGATCCCATAGAGTTTTTGTTTACTGGGTTCTATCAATATTGGTAATACTAGAAATTAAAATAGACATTTTTAAAACACAAAAATACATAAATACACATTACATTAGCAATCAGAGGGATGACATCATCACATGCCATGTGGTCTCTGGAAAGCTCCACCGTACACTTACAAGAAAGCGAAAAAGGGAAATAACATCTTGACATTACTATGAAGATAGCTCTTCCCTTCAGGACCCTCTGAAAGAATCCTGGGGCTCCCCAGGGATTCCAGATCACATCTGCACTAAAGTTATAAAAAATGGTAACAATTACTATCGTTAGGAAATTGGGAACCTAAAAGCGGAAGAAAATTGCAAATATAGAGAAAAGAAGAGAATGAAAGCTATTCAAGGTATATACTATTTTGATATATAACTACTGAACACGACGAAATTACAAAAACAGAACATAGCCTGATGGTGAGTATAAAAGACGTATTTAAGCTTAAATTTTATTTTGATAATAACCACTAACGTGGAGAATCAGAACAACTTCCTAAAATTTACTTTAAATTAAATAAATTTAATGACTTACCTTTAAAGTACCATTTTCAATAAATAATTGAGTAACAAATCCATCTATTGAGTTTGAGTCTTGCTGCATATAAAGCAGGAGTCCATAGGAACTAGAGGTCTGAAATTCTAGGGAGATGTTATTTTGTGGATTTAAAAACACATCCTGAAATTCTAGATAGGAATCTCCATAATAACAAACACAAGTGAAATCTGTGGAGACAGAAAGAAAATACAATTTAGGTTGGAATTGGACGTTCAATAGTTGAGTTTCACCTTATTAATACTAGCATCATGTTTTCTGAAATGGCTCATACGTGACTCTTTTCTGCCTGTTCCAAGGCTGGGCACCTGTTTACTTTGCCATAGTCACAGTGGCTTGCCATAATTTTTCTGTCTTAGGGGCTTCGTGACTAAATCTCCTTGGAAGGCAAAAATGTCTAGATGAGGGCTCTTCAAGAGTGTTTTTACGTAGATTTTATGTTACAGATCAACAGAAAGAGGAACGTTTTCTAAAGATGTCCTCATTCACTGTATATAAGATGTTGGTACAAAATTATAATTTATGTTATTGTTCATTTGATTGGGTGGCTTTTGAGGGCTGATGGAGTTATTGGGAAGTAAAGGAATTGTCACCCTTTTGTAGCAACATTATATTGTCTGAGCTTCTTGAAAAACATCTCTCTCTCATTCGTTCTTTTTCTTTTGCCTTCTGAATGATTACATTGGTGTTTTTTCAAGATTGACACCTGAGCTAACAATGTTGCCGATCTTCTTTTTTTCCTGCTTTTTTTTTTACTCCCCAGATCCCCCCAGTATATAGTTGTATATTTTAGTTGTGGGTCCTTCTAGTTGTGTCATGTGGGACGCTGCCTCACCATGGCCTGATGAGTGGCGCCATGTCTGCGCCCAGGAGAAAGCCTGGGCCACTGTAGCAGAGCGTGCGAGCTTAACCACTTGGCCATGGGGCGAGCCCCTGAATGATTACATTTTTATTAGCCTTCATCTTTCAAGTAAAATATGGAGACAGTTTGAGCAAAATGCTTTGACAATTTAATTTCTTAAATTTATAAATATATGATTAATGAAACCTAGCTAGCTTATTTCTATGAATAAGTAATTACTCTATATTATTATTAAAAGTTACTTTTGTTTAACAAATACTTGATTGATTGATGTTGACTGAGGATATTCTTGTAACAATGGTTTGTGTATCTCCTCTTTCCCTTCCTCCCTTCTGTTCCCACCACCAACCACCATATTAGAATCAGAAGAGAAGTAAGTCCGTACATACACACAAACTCTCTCTGCTTTAAAACTTCTAAATTGTTTATTCTTTTACAATTAATAGAGGAGGTTATTCATGGAACCATATGAGTTTTAGTTTGCTGTCCATCACAGGATAATACTCTTTTTAAAATCTGTACTTTAAAACCTCTACAGAGTTTTTTTTTTTTTAAAGATTGGCACCTGGGCTAACAACTGATGCCAATCTTTTTTTTTTTTTTTTTTCTGCTTTATCTCCCAAACCCCACCCTGTACACAGTTGTATATCTTAGTTGCAGGTCCTTCTAGTTGTGGGATGTGGGACACCCCCTCAACGTAGCCTGATGAGCAGCGCCATGTCCGGGCCCAGGATCCGAACCCTGGGCCGCCGCAGCGGAACGCACGAACTTAACCACTCGGCTACGGAGCCAGCCCCCCGAGTTTTTATTCTACGTGGAGCATTTTTCTTATTTTACATTTTCAATAAACCTTTAGAAATACTCTAAATTTTCAAAATTGCTAAATTCTCAAACTTGTTAGAAACTCTAAGGAAATAATCAGCTAAACCTCAAAGAAACGTTTTCTTTTTAACTAGAAATAAGAAGGTTCAAAATACTGCGAGAAAACATTAGTGCTTTGTAGACATAAAAGCATATGTTTTAATCAAGACTTTCATTAGTGAAGGTAGCTCAAAGGTTGAAAACATGAGCAATGCACTTTCAATTTTGACATTCTGATTGTTTTAGTTGTTATGTGATATAGACAGATATTTCTTCCTTGTAGAGTTTTAATGATGATGTTGAAGGCATAGAACAATAAAATTTCACACAAAATTAAATAATTTGAAAAGGTTTCAGCCATTCACTTGAATGAATTGAGGAGGGAGACAAATATTCATTTGATTTAAAGTTCACAATGTGAAAGAACATGAAATATTTTCAGACAAAATCTAATATTGCAACATGAATGTACCCAACATTGGTGAAATAAAGAAATTACTATATATTTTTAAACGCCTTAGAAAGAAATATATTGCTTAACTGACAATAGCTAACTCAAAAACTCTTTTAATTTCATTATTTTAAGATATGTATTCTATGGAATAAATTTTTAAAATTAAGTGGGTTTATGCTCCTGTGACTCGTGCTCTGTATAAAAACCCACATATGCTCTCAATTGTAAGCTACTTGAAGTCAAGAGCCATAGATGTTTGGTTCATCATTTTATCCCAAGTGCCTGATTTTATGAAGCATGTGAAACTACTTACTATCTTTTATGGGAAATACAATTGCTTTTGTTTAATTGCACTTGGAAAATTATATTCTGTTATGTTTGGATTCAAAAAATCAGGAAATAGTTTTGTATACAATATTTGACCATATTTGTAATGTTTTCTATTCCAATGCATGAATATGGATCTTATTTTACATCTCCTTTAGCAAAAATCTTAATCAAATAAAAAGAATGGTGATTGCAAGCACATAGTAATTTTGTGAAGAAAGTGTAGAGACTGTTTCCAGAAATGATGGGCTAAAGTAAAATAATAATTCCACACAGTTTTTATCATCGAGAATTAAATCATAAGTTCTTGCCTTTCAGTTTTCTTTTTCCAAATAGAAGAATCTTTATGTGAATTGTATGCCCTCACATTATAGTTATACCTCTGAATGAGTTTATATGCTTTTGGTACAAATAACCAGAAAGCCCAATTCAAAGTAGCTTCAGTAAAAGGAAGTTCAGGGATAGGGTGGGCTTTCAGATGGATGTTTGTGTATGCATAGGCTCAGCTGGCTCCTCGTAAAGACCCAGACTCCTTCTGTCTTTTCATTCTGATATTCACATGGTGAGCTTTAATCTGAGACTTGCTTCTTTTCTGATTCTAATATGGAGGCCAGTGGTAGTTTAAGTGACATACTTCCTTATTTATGTCCAGTCACTCAGTGTCCTCTATTTTCAAAAGAGGAAGGAAGAACTTTCCTATGTGTAGAATGAACCTTTCTTAGCAGTTAACTGGCTAGAACTGAGTCCCCTTCCACTGAGATGAGGATGGGGTCAGTTCACACTGAGACCTGTGGGGATGGTTTCACAGTGGACAAAATTGGTATTCTGTTGGGAAGAATGCTTCAAAATCTAACCCCAGTATTTCTCCAGATTCATGCCTTATTTACCGGCTAATATCTGACTGTTGGATTCCAAGACTCAAAGGACTCAATTTCCCAGCTAGAGACTTAACTTCCACCTCCAACTTCCTGCCTCTGCCTCTCCTTCTGAGAGGTAGCTCTTGCCTTCATTTCTAACAGCATATATTGACTATAAGGATGAGTCTAGCCACTGAAAAATTTATTGGAAATTTGGTTCTTCTTGCTAGATGGGCAGTTGCCAAATGTTTTTTGACACATAATTATGTGAATTTCCAGTGCATATTGACTCATTGACCCACTCCCATTGCATGAGGATAAAGAAAACCTCAAAGTTGTTTTAAGTGGAAAATCAGGATTCAATAACCTTGCCCTCCCCTACTGCACACAGAGGGTTTTAAATAGATCAGAAGTATAATAAAATAAATATATTTTGGAAGAAATTAATAATACAGATTCTTAGGCATAAATAAATATTTAAATTAGAACAAACGAAATAAATGAATGTGCATAATATTCAATTATTTGACATTAGGAACAATTACTCCAACAGCATATTTTCCTTTCAATAAAACAAATGTCTAGTTAGAAAAAGTAAAGGTTTCTTAGCTTGAGCCATTTTTTGTTTATTGATTAGCAGAATGTAAAATACTAAATACGTTTTAAAAAACAGAGTCATTTTTATAGTTAGTGTTCTATATTCAAGATTAAATGTGAAAGTTGGAATCTTATGACAGAATAATTCAACATCAAACTTTTCTATAAAATTGATAGTCTGATAATGACTCTATAATGACTGGATAGTTTAAATGAAGGACATATATTATTTAATCCTATTTCTAGTAGATTATTGTCAACATCAGTGTAATCCGAGATTAATCATTGAAAGAGTGATTCTGTATTGCTCTCTGGAGTATGTCTCACTAGCCATATGTGAAGAAATAATCCATAAGTAAAATGCAAAATGGCCTTTTATTTGTTTCATTCGTCTTGGAAGTAATACCTAGGAAATAATATTAGATATTTGTAATTTGTGTGTGTGTTTGCAAAATTTTCAGTTAAACAAACTATTAATTTGAGAAAAGACTATAACACTTAAATATAATTCGCATAGGAAGATTTGCTACACTGTTTCTTAAGAAACCTGTGTTGTCTTGATACTTGATTCTACCAGAAAGCAGATCAGCAACCAGGCATTAGCTGCAGAAACTCTCTGTGACTTGGTTCTCTTCATTTGTGTTGTTTGTAGAAAAAGGAGCTGGGATTTTATCATTACAAAATACTCTCCATGTTTAATCCTTTGTACTTCTATGTTCTACAAATTGTGTTTAATTCACCTTAAAATCCAACTTTACACAATCCATTTAAATTCATGTCAATTAGCTTCACATTGCCTGATAAAGCAGGAGAAAGGAAGAAAATGAACATTTATCCACTGTTTACTATATGCTAGCTTTTGATAAATCCTTTACTCAGGCCTCTTAAAATGTTGATTTTTCTGTTCCTGGCAATTTAAAGATTTATGCCATTTGAAAATGCTTTTGTAGGAACTAAGCATATTTCAAAATAAAGTATGAAATATTTGTTTCTGTCATAGATTTTCATACATTGATTAGTCCACAGACTGTAAGTCAATGACATAATTTATAGAGCAAGTATGAATCACATAATGCACAAAAACCCCAGATGTTTACAAAGCAAACAATACTGAAATGAAAACCAGAGGATGCAGTTTAAGATTGACAGAGACCCCTCAGTGTAGCCAAAGGAAATGCATGATAAATACGAACTACAGAGGCAGATTTTAAGAAAACATGTGATTGCAAGAAAAGCACAGAATTGAATACATTTTTTTCTGAAAGCAATTAACAATCTTTTTGAAAGCAAGCACAACACCTATGGTCACAACATATCACCAGCAAATGGAAAGAGATTTTCAGGGAAAATTCCTTTAATTAATAGGCACCTGTAAGGCTAAGAGATAACTGTTCAAATACAAATCAAATCATGCCACTCCTTAAAAACCTTTGTTGAGGGGCCAGCCCAGTGGCACAGTGGTTAAGTTTGCACGTTGCGCTTCTGCGGCCCGGGGTTTGCTGGTTTGGATCCCGGGTGCGCACATGGCACAGCTTGGCAAGCCATGCTGTGGCAGGTATCCCACATATAAAATAAAGGAAAATGGGCATGGATGTTAGCACAAGGCCAGTTCTTCTCAGCAAAAAGAGGAGGATTGGCAGCTGATGTTAGCTTAGGGCTAATCTTCCTCAAAAAAAAAAAAAAAATTGTTGAGCCAGCCCTGATGGCTGAGTGGTTAAAGTTCAGCGCACTCTGCTTCAGTGGCCCCAGCCCAGTTCCTGGGCGCAGAGCCACACCACCTGTCTGTCAGGAGCCATGCTCTGGTGGCATCTCACATAGAAAACTAGAAGGACTTACAACTAGAATATACAACTATGTACTAGGGCTTTGGGGAGGGGAAAAAAAAAGAGAAAGAGAGGAAGATTGGCAACAAATGTTAGCTCAGGGTGAATCTCTCCCAGAAAAAAAAAAAAAAAATTTGTTGCTGCCAAATGCCTGTGACAGAATTGCTTACTATTTACTCTGTATAGAATCTGTCCTTTTTCCTTCTGTCCTTTAATGTGGAATACCAATTATTCCAGGTAACTTACAGGGCAGTCATCCTCTCCTCACCTGCATTACCACTTCAGTCACCCCCATCCTGCCTGTACACGGAGTCTATTTCTGGGATAATTATCCCATTCCATTGGCAAGATGGTCTACTCCAAGCCAATCAGACACTGACTTAATAAGTATAGCCTCCTGGTAAGTCTTGATATTGGATGTGGCAAGTCCTACATACTGTTCTTCTTCCTTAGGCCTGTGTTGCTTTCTGTTTGCCCTGTGTCTTTTGATACAAATAGTAGAATCAGGTATACATGCAAACACCCCATTAAATAATATAAAAACTCTCATTAGAAATTGACTTGAATTCCATCATTTTTATAGAAAAAAACTGCAAGTAATTGATATCTTTGTGATACTTTGTCTTCTATACATGGACATGGTACATGTCTCCATTTTACTAGGACTTCTACAACATTTTTAATATAGTCTTATAATTTTTCTTCAAAAAGGCCATGTCTATATTTTCTTAGGTTAACTTCTGGAAACCTTATAAACTTGCTATTTTAAATAGTTTTTCATAACATTATAGATTTAACTCATTATGTTGGTATGTTGAAATGCAGCAACTGCTGGATATTGAACAACCTTGCTGAACTCTCCTATTTGTAATAATACTATGTCATCTGTGAGTAATGAGATTTTTCTTCCTTTTGTTTCTAATTCTTAAACTATCTTGTTAGCTTATTACATTGCCTAAGACCGTCAGAGAGAACACTGCACTGAAATAATGATAATGAGATACTTTTTGTTGTTTTGCTTTTGTGGGGAAGGCTGTTAAGCTTTCTCCTTTGAGTGTAATGTTCTGCTTTATTTTATAAGGGATATCTTTTAACTCAAGTAATTTTCCTTCTACTTTGCAGTTTCCTGAGATTTTTAGCAGACCTTAATATCAAATTTTATCAGTTTTTCACTTATTGATATGATTATATTGTAAACAACTTTGATATTCTAATATTAAACCTTTGTTTTAGCCCACAAATAAGCCCCATTTGTTTATAATGTGTGTACATACGCGGATTTCATTTGCAAGAAGTTGTTTTTGGATATTTGCATCTATGCTGATGATTGAGATTGCCTTTGAATTCTCATTTCTCAGGGTGTGCTCTCTGATTTTCATAGTAAAATTTTATTAGCTTCATTAATTAAGTTGGGCAATGTGAATTTCCATTGCTATTCTCTGGAAGTGTTTCTGTTGACTTATCACTCAAATTACACATCAAACTATAAAATTATGAATTGTACAACATCTTAAAATAACTATAAAGATTTCATTTAATGTGCTGCTTAGGAATCAGAATGTTGTAGTAGACAAAGTAGTGACTTGCAAGGAGATTTAGTTTTAGTTTTAATTTGGTCGCTTGCTCTGTGTTACCTTGGAGAAGTCACTTCACCTCTCTGCCTCCCGTCTTTACCCATAAAATCAGGTGGCAGCTATTATAAACTTGTAATGACAACAGATTTAATTTTAGTTAGGACTCCTGGGTTTAACTACACATTTTATCTCTTGAAATCATGGGATCTTGGATAAATCTTTTAACTTCCTTGAGCTTCTCCGTTTCCTCATCAATACAAGGGCAATCACAAGGTTGTTCTGTTATAATATATGTTGGATTGCCAGATAAAGAATTTGCTCAGTTTGTATTTGGGAAGGAAACCTCTTACAATGAAACAGAAAGCCTTTACAACCAAAATTTATTTTAAAAATAGTTGTTACGTGCGTATGCTCTCTGTCGTTTTGAGGTGTATATTTGGAAAGGTCTGAAGCATACGGTATTGCCACATTAAGCAGATCTGGGTAGAATCCGAAGGATTCCAAGGTGATGTGTAATGAGGTTGCTGTGAGATACAGAAGTGCCCTCTATTGCCATTGTTATAAGAGGAGCTCACATTTTTATTTGTTTTACCTATTTACAGGAGTAAAATACATGAATAAAACTAAATTAAAGCTGTAAATTTTACTAAAATCGTTTATGTTTATTACACTGTTCTTTACTCTTAACACCTTTACATGCATCCTCTAATTTGATTCTCACTTCAATCTGGGAAGCATGTGAAGCCAATGTTCTTAAGAACCCTATATTTGTATCTAGGAAATCGAGTCTTAGGGAAAGTAATTTGATCATAGATCTCAGAAATGGGCTTCTTTCAACAAAGTATATGTTCTTTAACACCAGTTTTAGTCTGTGTGAACAGGCCGCATATCCATTACTTTCAATATATATTCTTAGCAAATGTGGGGGATCAGAATTTGCTACCCCAAAATGTGTCTCTTTGGCTTGATTATTTTAAGGAACAAAAGAGTCAGGAAGGAACTTTGGCCTTCCCCCTAACTGCTTAAAAGAATTTAAGACAGAATACCTATTCCAGGAAGGAGCTATCACCATAGATAACTAGGATAATATGAAGTAGGAGTAATAGACAGGGAGGAAGCTGGCAAGGCCCATTTGGTCAAAGTCTTCCCCATGTCTGTCTGTCTTTGTAAGCTATGGCAAACATTTGTTTATCAAACATTTGCTTTTCCGTCTCCATGTGAATTGCCTGCCTCCTCTTTGAAGTCCCAAACCACTACCCACAATGTCCTCTTTTGCTTTTAGCTGAAGATGGTATTTAAGGTGGGGGCTTCAGTTATTTTGGCTAGTTACTCAGTTTTCCTGGGTTTCTCCCATATACATATGTTATTAAACTTTGCTTGACTTTCTCCTACTCTTCTGTCTCATGTCAATTTCATTCTTAGACCAGCCAGAAGAACCTAGAGGGTAGAGGAATAGCTCCTCCTTCCCTACGCCATTCTTTTTGAAAAATCACTCATTTGTAAGAGGTCCACTGTGGATCCTCCTATTGAATTCTTAGATTCTCTGTAATTTAAGAGAGTAGCGTGATGATAGCATCACTGAACATACAAACAGTGCCCCCCTTTCCAGTGAGCTCCAAAGTGCTTACAATCTAGTGTTTGAGTATAGCTTTCTTTAAAAAAAAATAATTTATAAATAATTATTGAGCTCTTAGCTAGCTTAAAATAAATATTTAATTAATAAAAGTACTTTGAAATAAGGTCATACTTAATCATTGAGATAACTTGTATAATTTTCCCTTCTTTTCCTTCTGCTATTTAATGTTTAAGGAATATTAAAAGTCACGTGGGATTTTTTAGGTAGGCTGGAAATCTACTTACTACTTAAAACATAATTTGGTGAGGAAAATATGTTTCCACAGAGAAATGAGAATGTGGCAGCACTGGGGAAACCTTTATTATCTTCTTAAAACTTTTCATCCTCTTGATGAACTAGTTTACAGAGAAAACAGGATGAGTGACTCAGGATTCTTCTGCTGCTCCCAGGCTCTAGTAGTCTCATGCAAATTCATGCAAATTCAGGAAGAATCCATTGTTTCAAAGCTGAGAAGTCCTTATATTTATTTTTTTAATTATTCTGACAAATTACATTTTTTATTATAAGATTAGCAGTAATAGACTCTAGGGGGCAAAACATGGACAAAAATTAAGAAGCCATGTCACAATGTATATTCATCAGAAGCCACACATTCAGACTCTAATGGTCGCCCATGATACATTTTGGAATAAAGTAGCAACTTAAGTTCTAAAACCTAATTGCTGATGTGTATTGCTTGTGAATTTTCAGTAAAATAAAGTGCAAATGCAGTTACCAGTAATATCCTTTATTCAACATAATAAAAGGATCTGTCTTAATAACTTATGTTATAACTAATGAAACTTGAAAACCTCTTTCTAATTTTCCAGATATATTACTATTTATGTGGGGCAACATTACAAAAGTAAAATATTTTCCTTATGCTTAAAAATTGAATAGTTAATTCTTCACTCACATGTAATTAAATACAATTATAAATACTTTACATTTACTCACCTAATATTCTTTTTTCATATATTTTATTTTATAATCTATGATATTACCTCAATAACGTCCATAGACTAATTGTTGCCCTCAAGCTCTTTAGGCAATTATCAGCTTAGTTCTTTTCAGTCCTCAGACTTTACGATAGATAAGAGGAGAAAAAGAAGTGTTAATAGTGATCATCCATATTTCCCCTTATTCCTAGCTATCAGTTTTTAATCAAATGTAATTTCAGCTCTTCCTTTGATCTTTCAACATTGTTAGCGGTTCAAGACTGATTTCTGCTATTAACCTAACCAGCAGCTGGTCCCAAGGAAGAGTACAAAAGAAAAACACACTCATGCTTCTCAAAAATGTGCGACGCAGATACATAGATAAAAGGGAGACTATGCCAGTAAAAATGTACAGATAATATGATTTTATACACACATACACATATATGAGTGTGTCTACACACACACAGCAGTCTTTAATTTACCCATTGATGGGAGTGGTTCTTGCATGTGAACGTTTTCCTCAGATGTGACAGGTTAGAGGATTTATTTTGAGAACAGCTACTTTTAGGAAACTCTAAGAACGCCTACTGGCCACAAACACTTTAGTACACCTTTTAGTGATAGGAAAGTTCTTCATTAAAATAAGTCAAGGCATAAATCACATATGTATGTCATGTTTTCTCACTTATTTGTACTGTGTGGCATTTTTAGCCCTTTTGGAGTGAAGTGTGGAGAAAAGAAAGAAGAGATGATATATTTTTCATTGCAAGAGTGCAG
Organism: Equus przewalskii; assembly: GCF_037783145.1. NCBI lineage: Eukaryota > Metazoa > Chordata > Mammalia > Perissodactyla > Equidae > Equus > Equus przewalskii. The sequence continues at coordinate 57,570,936 of NC_091849.1, forward strand.
GAGAGAAGGTTTACAGGTCCAAAAAGTGACATGCCCAGCGTGGAGGTAAGCGGCCGGGGAAGTCAAGATGAGGAAGGAAGAGCTGTGGAGGTTGATGCATGGTGACCGTCCTGGGGGTGGCGTTAATGGAAAGTTGAGGAACAAGCTCATGAAGTACAGAGTTTGTTTTCCTTTGACCCGCTTTGAAAATATTATGCCTTATTTTCTTTATATTCCAGTGAATACAGACATTCCGGTGGTCTAACAGAGACACATTTATATTGCTGAAAGATAATCTGGTCAAGAACAGTAATTCTTACAGTAGGAATATTGGGTCTGGACTCAGAGGACTTGAAGGGGAATCATTACTTCATTGCTGTGCAAATTTTGGGCACAATATTAAACTTCGGAAAGTTTTAGTTTTTCCATGGCACACATTTTGAAAGTTGACTCTCTTTTGATTTTGGAGCAATGATGTGGAACTCATGCTACAGAATAAAATAGCTAAGTTGACTTTCCCTTTATTAAGCAAAGCAATTAAGTTTTCATTCCAGAAAATTACTGATATTTTACATAATTTATCTATATTGTACCTGTAAATGAATGGATAACCAAACATTTTAAAAGCCACCATTTGACTATAAGCCTTTAAAATGTGTCAATTATTAGAATGTCTCAAAACTGTAATAACCACTTGATATTTCTGTTTTTCCTAGTATTAAAACAAACAACTTAAACTTTGCAATTTTATTGAGGACTAATTTTATACTGTAACTTAAAATGCATCTTTTTAATTCCAAAGTAAAGATACAGATGCATTAATTTAACTTAATTTGAGTGATATAAAGCTTAAAGAACAAATTGCAATAAAAAGCGGGAAATAAAAGATATGGATTTCCTTGAGAAAACATCTTGTAAAGATTTGAAGCTTCTTGTCATCTGGATGTCCTTGTATATCTCACTGGGCTCGGTGGGCTATGCAGGATAACCTGACATATTAAGGTTAAAAATTAGTCTGATTTCACTCAAGGACTGCTGGATATGTCAGCACGTAGATGGTTTGGTGAAAAATGAATCAACTCTAAAATGTTTAACTAGTGGGATTTTTCCTCCACTCTCACTCACACCTCCAGGCATCCAGTGTCACCACTTCCGCAGGCTTTGTGGATTCTGTGCTATGAATCACCGTGCTTCTCTGCCTTTCCCACTGCCAATTTCAGTTTCCATATTCTGAGGTCTGTTCAGTCTATTTCTACTTGTTCAGTTGTTTTTTATCTTCCAAGATTTTATGTCTGTTTTCTCCCGTGCCATTATCTTTGTCCTAGTGGGTTTCTACCTTAAAAATATATTCATATATTTTGCTCAATATTTGTGGGATTTCAGGAGGAAGTGGAGGTAAATTTATGTGATTAATTCATCATCTTTAACTGGAATGCTAATTTTTGTTAATCTACATCTTTCAGTTAGCAAGGCTACAGAGTTCCTTTCTTACGTTCCTACAGAATTGCTCCTAAGTGTAGTTAATTCTCAGCTTTAGTCTTAAAGAGCCATACAAAATATGTGTGGACTGTGCCTCAGCCTATCAGGATGGGATTACAGTTCTCATCTTCGATTTGTTGAAGTTAAAAGTTTATCAATAGGGCCGGCTCCATGGCCCAGTGGTTAAGTTCACGCGCTCCGCTGCGGTGGCCCAGGGTTCGGATCCTGGGCGCGGACATGGCACCACTCGTCAGGCCACTTTGAGATGGCGTCCCACATCCCACAACTAGAAGGATGTGCAACTAAGATACACAACTGTCTAAGGGGGGGTGGGGGAGTTGGGGGAGATAAAGCAGAAAAAAAAAAAGATTGGCCAGAGTTGTTAGCCCAGGTGCCAATCTTTGAAAAAAAAAAATGTTTATCAATAGATTCTATGCCTATAGAATCTTCCCTCCTTTAGGAAAGCATTCTACATCATGACAAGTTGTTTTACCCTCTATCTACATCTATAAATATGACTTAAGCTATTGCTGCCCACAGGTAGATCCTTACATTCTAGAATCTACTGTCTTGGAATAATATTTTTTAATTCAAGGCTTCATATAATATTGTAAAGCCAGTGGGAGACCTTGGATGTACCTGATAATTTGAGTTTTTCAATTTTTGGAAGTGATAGGAAGGTGGGAATTATGCATTTAGATGCATAATTTAGTTTATAATATAAAATACAAATCGAAACTATTTTGTAAAAGCAGTGTCATTATGGATGTAGCACAAAGTGAGACCAGATATTTTCTCAAAGTTGATAGATTTGCTAATTCTAACAAGAAAGTGTCATAATTGAATAATCAGATTCCATTTCCTTGAAATATTTTTGAAGAATGTAGGGATAGATATGCCCAACACTACCTACTGCTGAAAAAAACACAAACATGTTGGCTAAAATATTTTAATAAACACTTTAGATGCATTGTTGAGCTGAAAAAGGATCTCGAGATCTTGATATGGAAGTTGGAACCCATACAAATGGAAGTGAAATGGAGACATATTTCTGAATGCTGACCTTCCCTGTGGAATTCTGGAGCTATTAAACTTCTGTGTCAATGGTCCAATGGAGCACAAGATACAAAAGGAAAGTTTCGGTCCCATTCAAGAGTGGAATCCAAGAAATCCTGACATAAACTGAACTCCAAGAGGGAGCTACGTGTAAACCTGCGCTCTAGAAGAAGTTGGCAAGGAAATGACTGTCTGGCCATAGTGCTGGGAAAAGAGAAAAATAATATTCTGAGAATTTATAACCAAAATTCAGCCCTCTTGGATGTTTGCAGACTGAATTCATTATATATATATTTCTAGATGTATTAATTTAACATATTTATGTGTGGGGGGTATATATACGTATAAATATATATACACATTCAGGAAAAAGCCTCAAATCTAGAATTTTTTGAAATGGAGCACAGTTTGTAGCACCTAGGCATTTAGCAGAAACAAAAACACAAAACCTAAATAGAAAACACATTTCAAAGCCAGAGTTCAAAGAATTCCTGCAAATAAAACTCTAAGGCAAGGTGCTTCCAAACAATGGTCAAAAAATCCAAAAGAAACAAAGCACCATGAGCAACATCTATCGACAAGAGTATAGGAAACACATAGACTTCAGTTAGTGAAATCTGACACAGAATATAAAAGTTTTGTTCAATATGTTTAAAAAAATAAGAGAGAGAACTGAAAATGTAAAGAATGAGAGACTATTATATATGACCAAAAGGATTGGAAAAAGAATCAAATAAAATTTTTAGAAATGAAAAATAAAATATTTTAAATAAAAGCTAAGTGAAAGATGCAGTTAAAAAGGCCATTAGCAGTTAAGTTTGCACGTTTCACTTCAGTGGTCCAGAGTTCGCCAGTTCGGATCCCAGGTGAAAACCATGCACCGCTTGTCAACCGATTCTGTGGCAGGTGTCTCACATATAAAGTAGAGGAAGATGGGCACAGATGTTAGCTCAGGGCCAATCTCCCTCAGCAAAAAGAGGAGGATTGGTGGTGAATGTTAGCTCAGGGCCAATCTTCCTCAAAGAAAAGAAAGGTCATTAATGTACTGCAAGGGTGATCTGAATAAGTCATCCTGAACTCAGCAAAGAGAGAATACCAGATAGAAAGTGTGAAAAACAGCTTAAGAAACACGCTGGATAGAGAGGGAAAATCTAATATACATACAGCCAGAGTTCAAAAGGATAGAAGAAAAATAAACAGAGAGAAGCAATATTGAAGAATTAACGGTTGAGAATTTTGCCAAGTAAAGCGACCTGAACAAAGGTGTGCAGATGTAGATAAGACCATTCAATGGCTGATTTTTGGGAGAAAAAAGATAGAATTAAAAACGGAAAACAATATTAGATAAAGAGAAAAGCAGAGATGAGAGACAGTGTTCAAAGACCCTTGTATTTGTTAAGAGTATGGAATAAATACTGATAAAATTTACACATTGTAAATATGCATGATAAAATTTCAAAGATTAACATTAAAGGAATAGAAACAGAACAGCTATCTTACAATTTTAGCGGAAAAAAATAAAAAGACAGCTCCAGCAATCAAAAAGTAGTCAAGGAACAAAAGACAAAAGAAAAAATCAGAAAATGCAGGACAAAAATAAGATGATGTAATATTTCTAAGTGTATCTGAGACACAATAAGTATAAAAGTATTGCACCTGACTCATCTTTTTGCCATTTACCGTAACAAACCAAAACCTAAGCACACGAAAAAGTTGTTTTCCAAACTTCTTAACTTTGTGGCAAGAATACTTTCCTTAAGTTTTAGCATATCAACAGAAATGTTGGGGGGAAAGCAAGTGTGACTAGTGAGGGGAAAGTAGGCTATGGGGAAATACCCCAACAAATTAAAGAGTGGAAGGATTTTTAGTAAGAGTTCTAAGATATGAGGAAGAAAATGTATGGTAATGGAGCATAAAGTGTTAAGAGTCGTCAAAACCCTCCTAAAGAATATTAACATGAAGGAGAAGACTTTATTTAACGTTATTTAAAAACTATAAAGCTCAAGAACAAGTGAGTATTGACCTTTTTCGTCTAAAAAGATGAAAGGAACAAAATAGATGGCCTTGCGAGCAAGAGAAAAGGGAGCAACTATTCAAAAATGATACTGAGCAATTTTTTATCATTATGAACAAAATTGAAATTCTTCATAAGTAAAAGTCATATGGAAAAATATCAATTCTATGTGGCCTAAAGAAGTAAAAGAGGAAAACATCTTTTTAATGCTTTTGGCAGAAGGTACAGCTGAATGTTTTTGTGATTTGAGGAAAGAGAAGTATTTCTTTAAAAAGACACCAAAAGAATAAATCACAAAAGAAAGGATGGATAAGTTTGAGGACATTAAATTGAGGACTTCGGTTAATCTAAAAACACTAAAGAAAATAAGAGAAAGCCACAAACAGCAAGAAGACATTGCAAAACATATAATTGACAAAAGATTAGTATCCAAAGTTATGCATAGACAAGCTAAAAGCATAATCCAAAGAGAAAAGCAACTAATCCAATTAAAAAAGACATGAAAGTCTTGCAAAGATTCTTCTCCAAGAGAAAATAGGAATTACCAGTAACATAGGAAAAAATGCTCATCTTTATTACTATTCAGGGATTGCAAATTACTCCAATGATACTTTTTATAACTACCTGAATGGCAAAAATTTCACAGTGTGAAAATACCAGGTGTTCTCAAAGTTACAAAATAATCAGAACTCTTATAGAATTTGATTGGGATTAGGTAAAGATGAAGTTATTTTGGAAAATGTTTTGACATATTCGAGAAAAGTTGAATGTTTCCACCCTCTTTAATGAGGCAAGTCCACGTCTATGCTAATTCCCTAAAGCGGTGTTTGCTTATATGCGCCAGGAAAGATGCAACACGCGTCAACATGGAAAATTCTCATAAGCAAAATGGTGATCAAAAAGAGTGAGCAGTGAAGAAGGCGTATTTTTAAATTTATGCAAATTTCAAAGCATCTAATAAAACAATATATTTAGGGTTGATTATATATTACACATAATTCTATGTATTACATGTAATCATATATTATATTACATTTAATTATATACATTATATTACATTGTTTAGTGGTATCTAATTCTAAAGAAAAACTAAAGAATGATAACCAAAAAGAAAGCCAAGGAGTACGGGTGTTTGAAAGTTGCTGATCACGTTCTGCTTCTTAAGTTGTGTGGATGGAAGGCACAGTTCTTTCTTTTATTGTTATTTTGTGTTTATGTAGGGTATAAGTCTTCGCTGTATTTATTCACTATGTAATAAAAACAACTTTAAAAGAAAAATAAGACAATAACTTGGAATGGGACAGTGGCTAGGCTAGCTTCTGGTTTGTTGCCCTAATAACTGGATTTTTCTATGCAATTTCATGCCAAGAAAATCTGTTTCAATTTTAAACGGCATATCTCACTGAGGATTCTGCTTTTCGTGTGTCAGATATTGCCCTGGTTTAAGTCCTGGATGTCTCAGTATCTATTTTGGGAAGCAGAGCTGTGGCCTTGGAATGGACAAGTGCTAATTTGGGGCAGATGGAAATACTCCTCTAGTTCCTTTGATCTGTGCCATCCAACTTTTCACTAATATCTTTGACCTCTTACACGAAATGACGCAGCTGTTTAGATTTCTTAGTTATTTCTCCATGGCATATCCTCTTCTCCTGTCCTCTCCACTGCCATATTTTACTCTTGTAACATTTGTGAGGTTTTTCTAAAAACAGGGAACCACCACAAAAAAGTTTCAATAACAAAATTAATATAACTCATATTAAAGTTTGCTTATCACTTCTAAGAATTTTCAATAACTCAATAATTAACTCATAATCAATAATTGATGCATTGCTCCTTTTCTTAAACAGAAATGAAAATATTCACGTATAATTGGTTCTATGTTCATCCTCCTAGCACTTTCTAAAGCTCCTGTGAATACAGGGAATCTTGGAAGGGGACAGGAAATCCCGTTTAGCTCTGTTGCAGTACAGTTTCCCCATAGGCAAGGACTCTGCCTCTCTACCTTCACTGAGAAAAGATCTCTTCCCTTCTTCTCAGACTTCCTGTGCCTTTTATAGTATATTCCGGAATTACATTAAATTAGGATACCAAATTCACTAGAAGGAAATGAAAAGACTGAACAAAAATATGAGTCAGATACAGCCGTAGACAAGATTCTAGGGGTCTACAAGCCTTCACATCTGGTGATCTTGCTAACAGAGGCCGAGTGAAAATGGTCCTGCTGCTGTCACTGATATTACTATAATTCTGTTTGAAAGACTTGAGGAGCCTGAGAGTTAACTCCCTCAATTATCTGAGACTGGACTGGACTTGGCCCATTACAGATCAATTGATTTCAGAAATTAACATGAGGAATGAATAGTGAGAAGGAAAGACATCAGAAAAACACACAGGTTCATGTTCGGTTTAGTAAATTTAGGATGTTTACAAAACCTACTTTTACCCCTCATCTTGACTTGAAAGGAGCATATTTAGCTATCATCACAACTCCTCACCCTGAGATTTTGTTTATTTCTAGGAAATGCCAAGTATAAATTTGACTCTGTTTACTGGCCAATTTAATGCAGAATTTGATAAGCCATGTGGATATTTCACCTACACAAATTAAGAAAAAAGATGCATTTTCTAAACTAGGAGACATTTAAATATAATATAGACACATCAAAAATAGGGACAAAATACTTCCCAAATACTTATCTACATACTGACATCTATTTAAAAAAATAGTACTTCAGTGAGTTTAAATGAGACATAATACAAAGGAGTTAAAGGAAGAAATAGCTAAAAATCACTGTAATTTCAGTGCAGCAATTTTGTCATCATTGGTCCGTCCAAGCTTAATATGTCATAATGACATCCTGGAATAATCACACACATTCTATCCCTTAGTTGTAAAGCTTGATCTAACACTCATGCTTTTCTGGAGGAATTCAGCTAAAAACACTTTGATACTCCACAGAAGTTAAAGAGTATATTTTTATGAACTAATTTGAGTTAAAATTGTAATACTGAGCCCAGAATTTTGCCACAAGAAATGATTAATTTTGAGCCTTGATTTTTCTTACGATTTCTTTTGATGAAAGAAAATCATGATGGTAGTTATTATCCAGCATTTATTTTATTAGTCGACTTATAGTTTTTAGGCAAAAGAAGATTTAGAAGAAAATTAAAAGTTTCTAAAATAAGAGAGGAAGATGTAACTGTAAATTATTAAAACTCTTGGGTAATTTATCTTATAGTAACTTTATGTAGTTTGGGGATTAAGGGTTGAAATGTAAAACTTCAGTGTTATCCATAACATCAAATTAAGCAGCATATTTATTTTATAGCACATTTAAATGTGAAATATTTACCTAATGCCATAGCACATAAAATACTATTACCAGTAGATACTTTAATATGAATAAATAGTAATTGATATATAGAAGTCAGTCTGCTCTTTCTCAACTGACACACTTATGCACTAACAAATTAAAAAATTGCTAATATGACCTTTTTAGAATTCATTGTTACAAACATCGAAATCCTAATTCACTAATAAGTAAATATTAGGAAATCATAAACATAATTATATGGATTACACTTTAACAAAAATAAACAGTAAATAAAAGACCATGTGTGCCTATTTTTCACATTAAAAAATTACTCGAATTCCTTTTGATAGCTGTCACAATTGTAGTAGGCTGTTGATTATGTAACCAATGCTACAAATGGGCACTAATAGAGTAAAAGGGGATCTCTGGGACTCCCACTTTGAGACTAGGGGTTTCCCAGCCAGAGTGGGTTCCACAGAGAATGGGGCCACCTGTGTCAACATAATTTAGAGAAGACTGTAGCCCCCTCCTGTAACATGACTTAGTTGTTGATATCAAGAAAACTTTGCGCTGGAAAGATAAGACCAATAAATAACTTCACTTTTTGCTTCAGGATATTCCTACAGGCCAATTTATGAGAACCAATTATCTGCTCAACTGGTCAAAAATAGTTCACTTATCAAGCAACCAATTACTTATCAAGAGCTGCTTCCAAACATTAGTTTATCTGTGTCCATTAATTCTAAACTATTATATTCCCATTCTTGTCCACTTTCAGTTCCCCAACTTGAAAGACCCGCTCCTTCAATCATTTTAAACTGGGCCCTCCTCCACAGCCCTATAACCTTCTGTGGTTCACACTTCTAACTTCTCCTGAGAGACTGCTAAGATTCTGTGGGTGTAGCGTTCTCCCCCACTGCAGTGAATTACAATGAACTTATTCCTGTTTATTAACAAACTCCCTGCTGATATTCTGGTGACTTCTACATACAAATTCATAATTTGTTTGACCAAGGCTAGCATAAATACTAAATAATGTTCTCCTGTTGTTAAAATATAATGAAAATACACACGTGATACCATGGGAAGTTGCTTTCCTGTTTTAGGAAAAAAGGTAATTAGGAAACAGCGCAGGTATTTCCTACTCTCAGTCACTCAACCTCCACTTATTTTTTCTTTGCTGATGAAGATTATTGCTTAGAATCATACAATGAATACAGGAGAACATTTTTAAAATGATTCTTAAATCTTCCTGGTATTCTAGAGGCTTATCATGTTAATTATAAATTTGTACACTCCATGATGACAGGGACCACAGATCACAACTATTTTCACTTCCTGCTACTAATATTGATGGTTGTGGTTGATGACCAGTTTCCTCAGAATTAATTTGATGTGGTAAACTTTCATGTATAGACTGCTTCAAAAAGCCACCTTAGAAGCAGAAAATCTTTAAGATGTAGCGTGATAACTATTCAAGGGGAGCAATACAGTATAGTGATTAAACAATTTGAGTTTCGTAGTCAGAAAACCTAGGTTCAACTTGACAACTGTGATACTTTGGGTAATTTACTGAAACTTTAATTTTCCTCAACTACAAAATAATACAGCATTTGTGTTGTCCCAATTGTACCTCTTCTAACTCTTTTGTGGACTCAGCTCTCTTTGGCTTCAGTAAAGGGCAGGGAAAGCATTCAGGACAATGGACAGCCAGAGTTGCTTTCAAACTGAGCTGTTTCTCCTGGAGTTTCCTGCCATGAGGCAATGGCCAACAGGAAGAACAGGTGAGAAAACACGGATTTATAATATCTTTCTTTTTTCTTTTACACTGTGGTCAGGTCAGTGGTATACTCTCAGGTTTGAACTACCAAAGACATTCTTGTGTTCACAACTCTTTCCTAATGTCTCCCTTTAATTTGTTGCCTTCTCTCATGCTGTATCTGTTATCTAACCCTAATAGATTTGCTCCTCCAGTTCACTGTTTCTCTGCCGCTCAATATACTACACAGTTTACTTCAAGATGGCTATGAATGTTAAATGAGAAAGAAAACCGCTGAGTACTCACTAGTCTCTGGCACACACAAAATCCTCGATATCAGGCACTCAACCATCAGATTGGGTCCTGGGCCCAGTTCTGCCACTGACTAGTCCTGTTAGATTAAGCAAGCCACTTAAAACTTCCAAGTCTTAATTCCTCTTCTTTAAAATGAGAAAAGTTATAACAACTCTCATTTAATTTGCATGACTCATATCAAATACATTATTGTGTTCAAACTTTTTTAAGTGAAATTTACTATACCATTCAGCCCAGGAAGGCTTCAATTAGCTCCCTTGAACACAGATAGTTCAAACATCCTTCCTGCCCTCTATGCATGCTGTCCTGCTCTACTTACGGCCTTAACTTGTAGCTAACTCTGTACGTGTCTGTCTTGAACAACAGATTGCAAGCTACCTTAATAAGTGTCCCATTTCAGCTGCTCTGTAAAGGCCTGCTGCATTAATATGTGAAAGAATAACAGAAGGAGATGTGATAAATTCATGTTAGTGTTTCAAGTAAGTGGCCTGTTTCTCTGGTTCTAGATTTGGAGAGCCCTTTCAGAGTGATGGAATGGTACAAACTCTCCCCAGGGGATCTCTGGGTGCATCCAAGGTGATGTAGTTAACCCACTCCCAGAGAGTGAAAAAGTAGAGGAAATACCATTTGTTTTCTTTTTTAAAGAGCCTCTATTAATTGAAGAAATGTGTTCATTTTGAATTTCTTTGGTTCCCCACTGCTCTTATCATCTCAGAAGAGCCAATTACACAGGTCATTTGGTGCTATATTCATTATTATTGCCAAAGAGATACAAGCCAATATCAGTCTAATTCTTTGCCTCAAAAGTATACAAGTAGGTCATAAAGGAATACACACACACATTCCAACTCTTGTACAGATCTTTAGATTTGTCATTAAAAAGCACATCACATGCTAAAAATTAATATGTAGCCCAAACATCTTACGTATGTTACGTATGAGACCACTCAATTTGTCACTGACTTGAAATGGTTTAGGGAAGGCATAGTTTTATGAAATGTACCCATTAATTTACCAAGCAGCGAGTATTCAGTACTAGAAAGGGAAGAGGAGCCCATTAGTATTGTACAGGAGGATGATTCCCCAGCACAGCGGAAAGGAAGTCTCTGCCCCTGACTGTCACGCCCTGCCCTTTCTTCAAGAGACCCCCCATCAGTGGCTCACCAAGCCCCTCATGCAGGCTCCCACTGTTTTTCCAATGTAAATTGTACTTCTCCTCCAACAGTTCCACTTATCTCCCCTCTTCTGTGGATTTGTTTGGTTCTCCAATTTAAAATGATGCTTTCTTCTCCTCTCACCTCCTAAATCTTTAATGTTGCACGTGTATCTTCAGTTTTTTATGCCAGTACAAATGTACTATGTAGCCTGTGAGAGCACAGGGACGTAATTCGTATTTTATTTGAAATCCGCCCATTACATCACATTGTCATTTATTTTTAGAGTCTTAACATCATAGAATTTTAAGATTGGAAGGAATGTTTTGATATGATCACTTCAGACCCATGTTTTGGGCCTGCAGTCGGTACACACTTTGGCCCCTGACTCATGCTGTCTGACGACCTAGCCACCCATGCAGCTGAAATTTTGCTTTCCTTTCCTCCCCACACGCTCCACTGCTTATGCTGCCTCCCCCTTTTACTCACAGCCGTTGTGTCTGAGGAGATGCCTCTCTGAAGCTTCCGCTTACAATTCATAAATGTCTTTTGCTAGAAACAATGGCGAATCATGGTCTCATTCATAAGAATTTCAGAAATATTACAACAGAGCCAATGGGCCAGCCAAGAAACTTACTACTGTACCAAAATATTACTTCAAAAGGAAACAGGTGTTCTATGTTTGATAATGTGGTGTGGGAAAAAAACCTTTGAAAACTAAAGCAATGTAAAATATCAGAAACCTTTCAGGAACTATTTGTGTTTAAATCAGTGCTCTCATTTACTGCCTGAATGGGTCAAACAAGTCATGATTTTTCAATCTCACTTTTCTTATCTGTAAAATAGCCCTCTCCTTTCTATCCTTGCTCTGACCACTCTTCTCACTTATACTTCAGCAAAAGCACTACATGTGGTAGGTATACGCATCCTCCTTTGGGCTTGTTTTCTTTCTCTGGATTCCATAGAATGTCTTCTATCAATTGTACTCCTAGAAAACTGATTTTTTTTTTGTCATCTCAAAACAAATACTGAACTTCTCTATAAAACTCTGCCATGCACTCAAAAGGGCATTTGGGTGGTCTTATTAGTTATATTTTTATTATCTTCTGTATATACTTCCATTAATAAATTTTTTTCAATAACATTTACTTTTTAAAACAGTTCTATCCTCATTTGAATGTGAAATTTTATTGGCCAGAACTGTGGTTTTGTTTCTTTCTAGCTTAGGACCTTGAGCAAAGTACATAATAGATGCTTAACAAAATTAATTGAATGAATGGAAATAAAATGATTTAAGAAATTTTAAGTTTCTCAGTGTTTTTAAACTTCTATCTGTGTTCAAAAGCTGTATTAAAGAAAAAATATTTTTACTAGTGTCAGTAATAATATTAGATGACTCATTTACCAGTTCTTTCTATTGGATTACTTGTTGATTAGTTAATAATATTAATATTACTCATATTTATGTAGATTACTCTGTGCCAGATAATATGTGAAGTGCTTTACAAGGATTATTTTATTTAATCTTTATAATTATCATATGAAGTAGGCACTGTCATAATCCTAATTTAAGTTGAGGAAACTAGGGCTTAGAGAGTATGTATATTATCCCTAAGCTTAACTCTGTCTTATATGAAAACCTTATCCGATAGGAATTGATTTTATCTTAATTTAAAAAATAATTTTCTTATGAATGTATAAGGTCACAAAGGTAATCAAGGGAATTTCATAGAAACATTCTATTTTTCATGGTTTTTATAACAATAGAAGAGTATGTAGTTTACTCTTTTTATATGTAAACTAGTTGAAGGCAACATTGTTAGAAAATAACATAATTGTACTGGATAAGGTATTCCCAGAAGTCTATTCAATGTGATACGTTACTCACTGAAATCATAATGTTTAATATTTTTCTTATACTATCAAAATAATCAATCCAGTGAAAAATTAATATTTGGGTAATGTGATATACTAGAAAGTGCTTTGAATTAATAATTAAGAGACTAGCATCACGGTTCTTTATGTTCTTCTAATAATATTACAGTTCTCGTTAGCTCTCGTCTGGACTACTGTAATAACCTCCTGACCTGACCTTGAGACCCAGGTCTCTTCCTGCGTTCTTCTCACTGTGGCGGAATTACCTTTCTGACCCAGTTTTGATCATGTCACTTTCCTACTCTGTGATGTCGCCCACCCAATAAAATCCAAACTGTTTGGCATGACGTTCAACACCTTTCAAAGAAAATCTTGCTTTCTTATGTTACCATTTACTTTATGTTACTGTCCATTATTACCAACTCCCACTAATTTCTTCCCATAAATGCCCACTCCACTGGACAATTCACGTCCCATCACACTAGGCAAAGCCTCATTCCCACAAGAGACAAACGCTTGGATCTCTGTCTTCAAATTCTGGCTTTTCCAAATTTGAGGCTGCTTGCTTTGTTCTTGAAGATTGACCCTGCCTCAGTCTACAGTGCCAACCCTACTTTTAGAGAGAATTTAAGATATGTTAAGCCAGGTAAATTAATCTAGTCCCTAACATTTCAATCGGTTGTATTACACTGTAATAGATAACTAATTCTGCCTTAGATGTTGAATCTAGCAGGATAGGCGAGATTATGCTTCAGTGCCAACAAACCCCCAAATCTCAGCGGCATAACACAACAAAGATTTATCTTCTGCATTTTCTTTCTTTGCATAAAAAGAAGGAATTGACTACTGAGAACTGTGGGGGATTCTGAAAATATTTTGAGTGACAGCAGTTAAAACAGAGCCAGCGGATTGCCACCAAAGTGGGAATCTGAAATGCAGCCTTCTAAGTGAGCATTCAGACTGGTGTGAAATCTGGTCCCATGAACCTGCGGCCATGCCTCGCGAATGCACACTGTGGAATTCACCGGCAAGCTTCCCTGCAGAAGCAGCCATTGTGCTAACTCTGAATGAAAATGCTATTTCATTCACCCTCTCTGATGTCTACTAAATATCACTAGTAAGTCACATGATACTCACGTGAGTTTAAATAAATGTCTGATACGTCTTGCATGAAATTTGCAAACATTATTTCCTATGGATTTTAGCTATTCATAACTGCACCACCAGGTGCTATAGTAAATATCAATTCTTTATTTTTAAATCTGTCATTAAACGAATCTGTCACCATACATCAATCATTCCAATGGATAGCTTTTCTGATTTAACGGATGCACTGATAAATTTTGTTCCAATTCACAGTTTAATTGTGAGCTTTCTTGTGGACTTAAAAAAAAATACTTTCTCCATAGTAATTCTAATCGTTAAAAACAGGAAGAGCAAAGTAAAAGTTAATCTTTACAAAATGTTTTAGTTCAATGAATGTTGATAAGACTACAACAAACTTTGTAGCTAAAAGGATAACAAAGCATAAAATATATTCCAGAATTAAGCATTGATTAGCAAGAAGAAAAGTGAAATATACAGATTAAAATGTCAGATATTGATGTTCTCTGCTGTTTCATTATTCCTGATAGCAGTAAACATTATAAATCTCAAATTTACCAGGCAGAATGTCATGCAATTTGTCAAATCCAGTTTAGCTAAAATGAGGTTTGTAGCTTGCACAATCAACTTGTTAATTCGGTTGGCACTTATCCTACTGCCGCTGCATAAATCCTCAACTGTAGACTGCAACATACATTTTAATTTGCTGGCCATCAGATTAAACAAAAGACATGGATTCATTCAAGTTGTGTTGCAGTTACACTGATTATTGCCATCAGAGTTTCCACAAGACTGGATTTTTTTTCAAGTTTTTATTCAAATTAAAGTCAGACTATAACACATTTCCACTAATAATCTTGATGCCTATTATCCTTTACTGTTTACATAATCATAATTCTTGAGAAAGTCCCATATTTCAGGTGAATACTTTTCCTAAATATGATTTTTTCAGTTCTGAATGTATTTAATGCTGTGTTTGTTTTTGTAATTATTATAATAAGCCACTGAAAACATGTTATAACATTCTCTTCAGTCAGAATGCAAACAACCAAAAAACTCATGTCAGTATTAATTTTACACTTGGTTTTGATGATGAGCAAAAAAATATATATAAGTGAATGGAATGTCTTGAGATTTAAATAAAAGAAAATCTCTTTTAGAGATTAGTGTGGAATTATTATAAATTCAGTTCAATCTCATGTCATAGAAAGTTAAGCCTGAAAGAGAATATACTTAAATCATTCATCTTCAAAAGAGGAAACAGATTGAGAGAACTAAACTAATTTGCTCAAGGAATTTCACAATGTTACATACAAAGCCAGATAAGAACTCGATTCACTCATGCCCAGCGTTCATTTCACTATATCTTAAGCGCATCAGTTCAACTCTCTAAGCCATTATGGAACACTTACATTGTGCAAAGTATTAAATATGTTAGTCAAAGAGCTTAATATCTAGTCTCTACACGCAAGGATTTATAGTCTGATTTAATTTTCTGTAAGCTAAGACACTTTCATCAGTTAGCACCCCAGCCCCTAAAAAAATAATCTGCCTCAAACTGTATTTTGAAAATAAGTTAATGCCTATATTTCCATACAGGAAAGCTGGAGGAGGTAAGGTGAGCTCAAGATTGGTTGGTTCAGCTCCACTCCCGTGTTCCCTCTTTCCACAGCAGAAGATTTATCTTAAAGTTGGTTCACTCAGTGGCTGCTAGAAGCAATCAGAATTATATTTCCTAGCTCTTACCCAATGAAACAGGGAAAAAAACTTATTTTCTATGAGAAACTAGCAAGCCACTTCTCTTACCTCCTTGGTCTAAAGTGACTTAGCTTGCCCATTCCTGAACCAGTCACATATAAGAAGAATAAAAATGTTGGCTTAGACAGCCAATGGGAAGTGGATATTGGGAACTCAAGTGTCCACTATAAATATGTTGGTTTATTCTTAACTAATTCACATTGGCTAGCATATATGATTCCCTCCAAAATGCTTTACCTCTATGTGTGTAAATTAGTCAAGGATTTAATTTTTAAGAGGACGGTTATAATTTTCAGTTATGGCCCTGCATTTTTACCTGTATGACTCTGGGAAAAATACTTAACTTCTCTGTGCCTCAGTTTACTCATCTGTTTAATGGATATAATAGTACCTGTCTCACATGTTTTTGAATTAATTAATACAGTCAAGTACTTATAATTGTGCATAACATGCAATAAGTATTTTATTAGTGTTGTGTACAACTATTATTATGGCTGTTGGTATTGCTATTATTGTCTTATTATCAACAAGACAAAAAAGACACAAATTATTTAACACAAAGATTTAAGGAAAATTCTTTTTGTTTACAAATTGCCTTCAGAGGCAGCTGACATCTGTCAGAAAGTGATTGTTACAAAGAGAAGCTAACAATTTTTCCACCTGCAGATTCCTGACTAAATTTTCCTCTCATTAGTCACCTCCTCAATGAATTTCCTCCTAATTCCTCAATAAAGTGCCTTCCTATCTTCCAAGTTAGAAATTAGAATTATAGTAATGGCAGCATCAGGCCATCCTCTCCATTAAACAATGGTCACAGAACTATTCTGTCAACACATTTGTCAAGATTTACTATGTTGGCCACCAGAACTTACCTGAATGTGCACAAGATATATTTCCTGTTGTCTAGGACAGGGGTTGGTAAACTGTTTCTATAAAGGGCCAGATAGCAGATATTTGAGGCTTTGTGGGCCACAGGATCTCTGTTGCAACTATTAAACTCTACCACTGTAGTGTGAAAAAACCATAGACAATACGTAAATGCGTGAGCATGGCCATGCTCCAATAAAACTTGATTTACCAAAAAGTAAGTTTACAGCTCTATGACATGAAAGAAGAACCTCCCTGATGTTTTCTCCTCAAGAATGTGGCTGAGAACAATAGGTGAAGAGCATTATAAAAACGGGAAATGCTGGGGTGCTGAAGAATGCTACTTTCCTAACCTTGGTGGCTTCTTTCATGTGGGAGGAGTTTCCTTAGAATCAAATTCCTTCCATCTCTCCAGCCTGTCTCTCACTCCTTGCGGGACAGCGTGAGATGATTTATCTGGTTTGTGAGCTTAGAATGAGAAACAAGGCAGGCACACTTCTTCCTTCTTCCTCTTTCTCTCTGGTGGCCCCCCTGGGGTAAGGTGTTCTCTGCTCCTCCACAGTTTTGAAGGGGCTGGCTCTGCTTCTGTGGGAAAGCCCTGGTCCAGGGGAGCAAGTCTGTCTGATTATTGGATTGGTATTTGGTAACTCACTTTCCCTCAGATTCAAGGTCCAGTCTAGTGTTAGCTTACTTAATAACAAAGGTGATGTTTGATCTTGCACATTTTACTACTTGCCCATTACTTACATGGGGAAGGGAGGTGCTTTTTACTGAAGGCTTTTTCAAGCTCCAACATCTATTGCTTTGTTCAAGACACACAGACAGGGATTCCGATTTTGTAGAAGCTTTTTTGCTGTAACCATTTCCCAGAGCTTTGAGCATTAATTAATTAATTTTTAAAGAGTTTCGTATCCCTTTATTCAAAGGAAAACAATCCTGGGTTGAGAGAGTATAGTGCCTCATAAGCAATGGCACGCTCTTCCCAGGGCTTTTGGGTAAGAGTGAGTTTTATGGAGCTTTAGAAGTATCAATGCAGAAACAGGCATGGTCAGCCGTGGTTGCTTATCTGACCTTATTACCAGATCAAGGGGCAAGGAAACAAGTACATTGAGAGCCCAGAGTGTGCTTGGCCTTTGGGGAATTTCTGACTGGATATCCTGTGTTTCTGGTCAAGTGGAGTATTTATAGGAATACAAAAGCTCGGTTTGCTCATGTGGTACCTAGGGCAGGAACGGCTCCATCTGGGCCTACAAATGTATTTCAACACTCTTAACATTCCCTGTTCCTGGAGACATAAGATGGAACCCAGGTTCTTGAATTCTCCAAGCCTCTATACATGTGGACCTTCTGCCTACAACTCTCTCCCACACCCCTCACACTGGCTGTGAGGAATGAGGACCCCCACCCACAAGTGCCTCATTGTCCTGGACACCAGGGCCTGGGCACAGGGACATGAGCAGGCGCCCCTCACTCGATGCTTCAGGATTCGGGTCGGGTGAGGCTGGGTGAGGGCCCAAGAGGCAGCATTTACCTGAGCCAGGCCCCTCAGTGTGGCCACTGCCATCAGAACCCATAGGTGGAATGGTCTGTCACCTCGAGCACCCTACTGAGTGTCCCGGGGCCTCTGGGCATTAAATTCTAATACGTGGAAAAATTGTTTTGACCTTGGTGGTTGGTAGAGGCTAATATGAGCTATGAGGCGTTTTTAAATTGATATTTCACTGTTGTGACTTGGGCAGGTGTCTTTAGACCTTTAGCAATGACCACGTGGGATTTCCAGCATGTTGGGTGCTATAGATCGAATGTTTGTGTCCTGTCAAAATTCATATGTTGAAACCTAATGCCCAAGGGTATTAGGAGGTAAGGTCTTTGGGAGGTGATCATGTCATGAGGGCAGAGTCATCATGGTTGAGATTAGTGCCTGTATAAAAGAGATCCCAGAGAGCTGGGTAGCCCCTTCTGACATGTGAAGTTACATGGAAAAGACAGCCACAAAAACCAGATCCTCACCAGACCCAGAATCTGCCAATGCCTTGACCTTGGACTTCCCAGCCTCCACAAAGGTGAGAAATAAATTTCAGTTGTTTATAAGCTGCTCTGTATATGGTATTTTGTTATGGCAGCCCAAACAGACTGAAATATCCTGTCAAATCAGCATGTCATACTCATGTTCACTGGTGGGCCCCCCTCTTGGACCTTAAAGGAATGGCCTGAAGATCTTACCTACTTTAAGCAAAAGTGATTGCCTCTAGATACACGCAGGTGATGAGTGTCTCAGCTGTGCACAGGCCTGGCAAGCAAAGTCAGACTGTGTTGATTCTTTAAAGTTAAGGGATTCTGTAAAGACTGCACTTCAGCAAAGGCAACAGGAGCCAAAATGTGGCCTTTGCCGACTTTAAACCAAAAGCTGTTCCTGAGTGTGAAGAAGTAAAATCATGGGCTATGAGTTTCAGCAAAGGACCCACTCCAAAGCCTTAGGTGGCTTAGGTGGTCTTAGCTGCAGGCTGCTGTGGCTTGACCTTAAACTGCTTGAGTTTTCCTTATACATTCATGGCTAAGGCCAAATACGATTACAGAAGAGCGAAGGTGTCCACACAGGACTTTAGGCACTGCTGAGCAGCATCATATTTACTACTCTGAACTACGAGGGGAATTATTTCTGTGGACACTTAGTTAGGTTTTAGTCTTAAACTCTTAGTGCTTCGTCCAGAGAGGTGGTGTTGGATCAAATGCCCTAAATTCTATCCCGCACGTAGGGTCAAGGAGAATTCATGAGATCTAGCCTCAGGAGTCAGAGCTGTAAAACTCTCAAACTAGTAAGTGAGTTGCAGAGCTATTGAGGGTAGAAATATGGTGCATCTTCAAGGATATTTATGGAATTAAGATTCTGAGGAAGGAGAAGGGAGCCAGGTAAGACAAGTATATATAGATCAAGGCTGGGGCTGAGTGAAATGAATATTATTCTGATGGGAAAAACCCTCAGGGCATTTTCAAATACATTTTCAAACAAAAATGTGAAGGGCGAAAATAGTATTTGAACAGTGGATGCTTTGGGCAGACTCAGAACTTACTGGTTTAGGAAAATTAAAGAAAAACCAATGTTTGGGCCACAAAGTGAAAGGAAAGAAAGCATTAAAACCCAGAAAAAATGCTACTTGTATGTGTTAGGGACAGTAAATGACCAGCTTAAGAAGCAGGTTAAATTGTTACCCACCCATCTGAGGAGGAGGGGAGGAGAGAAGAACAGAGGGAAATGGCACAGAGAATGTTTCTAGTAGCACGCGACGGAAGACTCGGTTTTCACCCAGCCACGATGGGGCACAAGCTTGAGAACCAACAACAACAATTTTGTTTATGAGCATTTTGAGGATAATTCTCCAGCCAAAGGACATGTAGGGATGTTGGAAAAATTTCCATGGGAAGCGTTTCCACAGCAAGAGTCATTGGTGTCAGTCACTGTGGCATTGGACTGTTTAGTTATTTATTTGTTTATTTACTCTACTTTTTCCTCAACAGCAACCAGAAGACATTGCATAAGTATTCACTGAGCCAAAAGGAGGTAGTATAAAAAAACACTCTTTTTTGGGTCACTCCCCTTTCCAACCCAAATACCTACTCCATGTCCTGAATTTAAGGCTCTAGAAGAAATCCAGGGTCTATTTCATAGTTTTCTATAATTATTTCACTTAGGAAATCCTCCCATTGATTATGAAAGTTTTGTTCTGAGCCTCCAAATTTCTAACTACCAAGTGCAATACATTGTATATTAAATCAAGGAGGCTAGTAGTAAATTTATCTAGAATAAAGGACCGCAGACAGATTGAACTTTTTATAGTGAATCCTAAGGTAAATATATATTAATTTATTGGGTCTAAGAGTTATTGAAGCAGGCTATTGCCAATGCCTACTATTCATTAATTCATCAGTCAACACATATTTATATTCATGCAGTATAATTTTACAAGCACTGAGGATTGGTATTTGAAGATAATAGCAAACTCAGGGAGAACTTAAGAGAAAACAGACAAAAGGAAATTATACGCTGGTTTTAAAGACATGACAGCTATTTAAAAAATTGTTGTCTTTTGCTATAAGCTTTCGTTGTAATTGAACATGGTTAAACGTAGTTACAGAGGTTCTCAAAATTCTGTGATTACAGTGTTTTGGAATTCTAGAAATAAAAAGATTAAGTACTTCATTCTTGATACTTAGACTGCTTTGTGACGTGGAAATTTACACTTCAGTTGGCTCAAGGTAGAGGGAGAATGCAGTTATCTTTGTGAAAGGCCACACCCAATTCCATAACATTTTAGGTTTGAAAGGTATTTGCTATTAGAGAAACAAGACATGTTAAGTATCTTGGGTTGTCTCACACCTTGCTTGACACTATTCGTCAGATAACAGAGGTCAACAGCCATGACACATTAATTTCCAAACACTTTCAAGAGATTTTGAATAATATGTTATTTTTAAACAGATAGCATTTTGTTAGTTTTAAAATTACTAATTAAACATATTTACTGCTAAGTAGACAGAGGCGTCTGGGCACAATTATTACATTTGACTAATTGTTTACACACCGCTAGAGCAGCAGGCACGTGGTCCATATGTTAAAAATATGAACTCCAACCAGAAGCTGCCCCTGGATCTGTTTCTAAGGAAAACTATCTGTGTGCCCCAAATGGTCAATTCTGGAATGAACCAAAGGTCAACTTAGAATAATATAGAATCATGGGTCTCCAAGGGACCCTAAAGGGTTGTCTAATTCAATCCTTGGCTGCCTGCACATCAATCATCCAGGTTTAATGAAAGTTGAGAGGCTGTAAGAGGGATATCTAGGTTGGAGATGACCACATCCCCAGGAGGTGAAATTTTCTCTTACAACAAGTCTACAACTATTCTGTTACAATTTACACTAATTCATCTTTCTTTTCTAGTTAATACACTAGAGAATATAGGTCACTGTAACAAATTACACAGCTGGGATAATCATTCTGGTTAGGAATTTCAGAACATTTGCTAAAGATTTCTTCCTCACCCTTACTCTCACCTCATACTCCTTATAGTACAAATAAAAAGCAACGCAAGACTCCGAATCACTAAAAAAAATCACTTAGCATTTGTATATGAACTTGTCTACAGAGATTCACTAACAATTAATCGAGAGGTCTAGTTGCAAATCTTAGCATCTTTTTCATGTTAAGCAGACATAAAATTTTTGAGGAAACATTTGAGAATTTTATTAGAGGCATCAATTTACATAACAGTTTATTACTTCCAGAATGTGTGTTACTATAAACTGCTTACCTTTAATCTGAAATCATATAGAAATAGAGAAAACAAAAAGAGAATAAAAGAAAAGGCAACTGTAAAATAGTAAAGGCATATGAATCTTTGGGAAATATAACACCATAGAAACCTGCAACCACTTCTAATCTAATTGGACGACTTCCTTAGTACCACAGCAGTTGAATCATAAGCATATTTTTGGAGTTAATATCAATTTAAAATGGAAAATTAAGGATAGATCTACCATATGATCCAGCTATTCTACTGCTGGATATTTATCCAAAGAACTTGAAAACACAAAGGCATAAAGATACTTGCACCTCAATGTTCATTGTGGCATTATACACAATAGCCAAGACTCGGAAGCAACCTAGGTGCCCATCAAGGGACGAATGGATAAAGAAGATGTGGCATTTATACATGATGGACTACTACTCAGCCATAAGAAATGACGAAATCCAGCCATTTGTGACAACATGGATGGACCTTGAGGGTACTATGCTGAGTGAAATAAGTCAGAGGGAGAAAGTCAAATACCGTATGATCTCACTCATAAGGAGAAGATAAAAACTACAAAAAAAAAAAAACCACATAGCATTGGAGATTGGACTGGTGGTTACCATTGGGGAAGGGGGGAGGGGGGAGGGCAAAAGGGGTGATTAGGGTCACATGTGAGGGGATGCACTATAATTAGTGTTCAGGTGGTGAACATGATGTAATGTATCCAGAATTCGAAATATGATGTACATCCGAAAAAAATAAAAATTAAAAAAAAAAGAAAGGAAAAAAATAAAATGGACGTTAAATATCACTTATATTGTCTAACAAAATTCAGTCAAGTCCCAGTATAAATGTATTAGAGCTAAAGGAAGAAAACACACTGTTATCAATCCTTATCTTATTCATTTCTTATTTGGAAGACACAAAGATATTTTAAATGTGGGCCACTATAAATAATTTCACAGTTCTATAATTCCTGTTTTCACTTTCCAGAAAATGTATGTATATACATCATTTTTAAAAACGATATAGAGGCCGGCCCTGTGGTGGAGTTGTTAATCGCATGCTCACTTCTGCGGCCCAGGGTTTCGCCGGCTCAGATCCTGGGCATGGACATGGTTCGTCAGGCCATGCTGAGGTGGTGTCCCACATAGCACAACCAGAAGCAATGACAACTAGAATATACAACTATTTACTGGGGGGCTTTGGGAAGAAGAAGAAGAAAAAGAAAAAGAAAAAAAGAGACAAAAAGAAGATGGGCAACAGATGTTAGCTCAGGTGCCAGTCTTTAAAAAATAAACAAATAAAAACTATGTAACATATCTCTATACTGGATTGGAAAGTTGCATCTCTATAATAATAGTTTTAATTTACATCAATAAGTACTTCTGAATACCTACCATGTGTAAATGCTCAGAGTCAAAACCAAGAGACACATAAAAGTTTTCCTGGAATAAGTTGTGCAGAATCTAAACCTATTGTTATCCAGGCACCCAGTTCCCAACTGAGTGAAATACCTTAAACCACCAGATGGACATACGGGATTTTCAACATTTAACTGCCCACGATATCTGTATGCTCAACCCAGTTATTTGTACAAAAAATAATTGTTTATGATGGTAAGGAAAAATGAAATTAACTTAGTCATAGTCGATTCAACTTGGTTTTAAACACAAAAGTCGTTTTGAACTATTTCTGAAAAAAGAGAATATTACTATAGAAAGGGAGATTTTTAGATAGCACAATGGTCTTTGCAAATAATCTCTTCTGATAATTCAAAATATTAATATACTCTCCAGAGGAATTTGCAAACATCATGAATGTCAAGCAAATAACACGTGTCATTGCTTGGCTTGGTCAAACTGGGGCTTCAGAATCCAGGCAGCTACTGCTGTCATACGACTCTGTGATGTCAGATGGGTCTCTCCTTTTACCCATAAAGTCAAAAAGAGAAGCAACTGTTTATAGACACAGTTCTACTGTGGTTAGCACCATGGGAGCTCCAGGTTACTTTATTGTAATAGACTATCGTTTTGATTACATTAAATGAACGTGTATTCACTAGCTGTTATTTGTAAGCACTATGCTATATGCAATTGGAAAATAGATAATTGACCAAAACATGATTCCAAGATCATGTTTGAGAAACCTGTCACATATAAATAACTTTAGTCCAAGGCAGACTGACAACGTTAGTAGTAAAAGTAAAACAGAGTGCACATGAAGTGATGCTAGAAATAACTATAATACTGCCAGGAGGTAATGGCCTATTTTGATCCTATTTGCATTTGCTGTGATGATATTAAGTCACAGGACACACATTTTTATTTATTTGAATTGAACTGAAATCGCTTAACATGTTCCTTGTTTCATTATGCCACACTTATACGAGAATCTTTTGGTCTCATTTATTATAATCCTTTTTTAAAAGATCAAAATTATCTTTAAAGATAAACCAAGCCATCTGCTTAAACATTCTTTGGCAAAAAGCAAACTCAGTAGAGGAAATGTGTAGATAGCATGCTAAAGCTACAATCCTTTGCCATTGTGCCCAGGAGGAATATCCAGGTTTTGGAATCATGCTTCAGATGTTTATTCTATCTGTGCTTCTTTGTAATTGGAGGATAAAACCCAAAGTGTTGTTAGAAGTAACAAGCTAATACTTGTAAACTGATTTTCATGGTGCCCAGCATATACTCAACCTTCAGGAATTATCTGCTATCAATAGATCTATTTCTATATGATCTGATGCTTTAATTTACTTCTTAACAATAGAGCACGTTTTTCATTATGTATGGTAATGCTTTGAATGCTTTAATTGGAAAGAGATGGTAATAGAAAAAATACTGTTTCAAAGAAAAGCAAAAGAACTATGAAGGCCCAGATTTCTGTTCTATAATCTTCAGTGCCCACATATTGCTTGCTTATAAAAAGATTGACAGAGAGAGATTAGAGAACATGAAATATAGGGAAATATATTCATATTTTTACTGCAATTTATAATATATTCTTGTAAGTGGACCATGGAAATACAAAATCTGACTTGGTAATAGTTTTTGCTAAACAGATTTCAACTGTGGTTAGGGATTTTCAGATTCAAATTTACCACACCCTGGAATCCAGGGGCCAGATAATTGAGCTTTTCTGTATATAGATATATGTGTGTGTGTTGACTGTACACATAAATGTGTATAATATTTCCAAGTTGTAAATAAATCCACTTAAAATTTATCCAAAATAGAAGAACGTTTGCCAGCATACTAGAATTTATAAAAATCTAGAAATATTCTAATATAAAATCTATCAACTTCTTATGTTTGTTTTAGGTATTTATTAAGCAAAGTTTCTTCTATCATCTTAGATTAATAGATCACTATCACTGAATCAATATTCTGGTATTGTTTTTAAAAAACTTACAAAGGAATAAGGCATAATATGAGCCATTTATTTCCTCCTTAGAATTTTCAGGATTTAGCTTCTAGCTTTAAATATTTTTGTACGCCACTGGTTACATACTACATGTCTCCTTAGAAGGGCTGTTTCCTATCTGGATTCCCGATTAATCTTGGGGGACACACGCTTCATGAGGAAGCCTCACTAGTGAAGAACATGACAGTGACTCTGCACACTTTGGCACTGTCAGGGAAGGCAGTCTTCCAGCAAAGCTATTAACGTCAGAACTCATTTAGTTCTCAGAGAATTTGGTTAATTATCAGAACGTTTATTCATTTAAAAAAACCCTGTCCCTCTCTAGCATGAACTGAAATTATGAATTAAGAAGTGAACAATAACCATCCTTCCTTCCCACAAAAGTGGGGATTTGGAGTCCAGGCTGAATTGCAGCTTAGGGAACCTGGCCGAGAAAAGTGAGCTGAAGTACCCAGTACCACTGAAACCAAGGGAATGATGATACTGCAGTTAGAAACTCACACATAACAAGCTAAAGATCAATGCACAGAAGAGACCCCAGATATGAGGCATTAGAAAAGGAATTTGAAGATGTTTGATGGTGGAAGATAGACAGCAACCTGGACAGGTTCCTTAATGAGTGCACTTGCCTGTTGATGCTCAGTGTGGCAAAGCAGGTGAGGCGTTGTGTCTATATGGGAATTGCGTTTGACTCTTTCATATTTCTGAGAAATTACTTATTAGAGTGAGAGAGAGAAGGAGAGGAGAAAGAAAAAGAAGGTGGAGGAGGGGCTGGAGGAGGGAGAGAAGGTGATTAATGCAATAAATAACAATATGATACCCTGAAATAGGTATGGTCGAAGAGGAATAGTGGAAAGTTTATACATACGGAGTACCTACCATATGTCAAACACAATACCACGTGCTTTAAAAGTTTTTCCCCAAGTAAAATATATGTCAAATAAATATTTTCTTTCAGACTAAATATCTGTGGAAAATGTCGAAGTGATTTACCAATAGAAGGTAATATCTACCTGCCTCATTTTACCACACAAATCAATATTTTACAATACCCATTGAAAGCAATTTTTCTCCCAGATAACGCAAGCAAATTCCTGTAACTCCGACTCTAAATATTTATGCTTTTAACTGCTTTGTGATTGATGATGACAGATACCTTTGCTGCATAGTGTGTGTATCTTCCTAGCATTCAGATCAAGATGTGAATGCTTCAAGTCATAGATTACAAGGAATATTAATATAAGGCCTTTTTAAAATTCAACCCAGTGCAATAAAGTGTGCAGTACTACTAGAAAGGAGTCACCAGACAGATGAAAGATTTATAAATTTTGAAAAAGCAACAGTACTCCTTAGATTTTTTTCAGAATACTAATGACTAAAACATTGGGAACAGAGACCAGCATTGTTAGAGCCACAGTGAAACGGATGGTGCTTGGAGGAGTGTAAATGTTTGCAAAGACTTTTATGAAAAGCATCACTTTTTATTATACACAAATATACATACTTTTTGTTTAATGATGCATAATATATGGTGAAACTATCTTAAAGAAAAGGACACTTTTAAACTATATCAACAAAACAAATACCAAAACCAAGAGAAAATTTTTTAATCTTTTTGTTAGGTCTATGGAAACCCAATAGTTTGCCCTTCCATTGAACTAATTGTTTATTAGGTTGAAATGAGCAAATTTAGCTGGTGTTTGGGAGGAGGGGGTGAGTTGAACAATAATGCTGAGCAGAATATCATCATTGTGAAGATGTTTTTCACGGGATCTACATTGTTGTTCACAAACAGCTGTTTGCACAAACTCAACATGCAGTTCAGGTGTTTAACCTAATTTCAGACAGAGGATTATGCTTGCACCTAAAGTCTTGTTTCCTTAAAGTGACAAGTAACAAAATAAAATACAACTATCTAAAATATATATTTATCTGATTGAAATTAGACTTGTTGCAATTATTATCTACTTGAGTATAAAGCAAACTTCAATTCTATTAGATATTTTTAAATTTTCAGAAATAGTGTGACAGATCCTATAGGATAATACAAAAAGAATTTTATATTTTATTAAATTTCTATGCAAATAATAGCTGATTATTGCAATTTATATGGGTAAGAACTGCTCTAAGTACTTTTTCAAAAAAATTCACATTTAATGTCTATTTTAATATTCATAAACTACCCCATCAAGTAGGTAGCACTATCCTCTCTTTACAGATGAAAAAAAAATGAGACAGAGAGAGAGCTTAAATATACTGCCTGCGATCACACCTCTAGTGCCGCAAAGACATAATTTATAACCAGGTCTTAAACTCTTAATCTCTAATAAGCTATAACATGAAGGTGACTGTTCTGCAGATTTCTTGTAAAAGTAAACCAGACGTTAAATATTAATACATAGTCATTAAATGTATACTTATATAACATGTGCTAACATCTGTTCTAAGTACTTGGCATATATTAACCCGTTTAATGCCAAGAGGTTCAAAGCATAGAGCTTCAGGCCTGGAATGTACACTATCTTTACTTTGTAGGTAAGAGCTCTGCAGCCAGGAGAAGAGAAGCAACACCAGTCAAATGCTAGCATTGACATTACAGGAATACTGACATTTTTGTATTACTTGTTTTACTGTACACATAACTCAGAGATTATTAATATATCGATGTGTTAGTCACATACAGGGTGGGATATCTCTACATCAGAGATGAGAAAATGGAGGATATGAAAGATGAATTGTTGAAACTTCAAAAATACAGTAAGTAGTAGGACCAGTACCTAAACCCCATGTGTTCATTCTCTAAATCCTATTGAATTCTGCTAGGAGAGTTATTAAATACCCATATATGGTTGTTACAAACTTATTTTCACAGCCATTATTAACAGCCCAAAGTGTGTCTGTGCTAGGCACTTGGAATACAAAGATAAAAATATGCCCCTTTGCTTACAGATGGGGTAACCTAAGTCCCAGCTCAGGCCACTCCTTGTGTTCCCTTCTGTTCAACATTTTCTTGAATGAGATTGTCCTGGTTGTGGCAATAACTTCTATTGCCTATTGCTACCCTGCTTAAAGATCCAAGAACTGAATCATGACAAAGACATGGAATTATGCTTAAATTTCTTAAATGTCATCTGGAAGAATGTGGAAGGTGCCGAGTGTGTGTGGAAGAGCACGTAACTCTACTCAGGGAGTTCCTTGAAAGACCTACAGCTGGGGTGGAGGCTTACAGGTGGAATGCGGATTCATCAGGTGGTTGGAGTGAGGATAGACATGGAGAAGTGAAGTACACAAAGGCAAATAAAGCGGTACACATGGCATATATCCGAGACAGAGCAAAATGGAACAACTGATAAAGGTCAAGTCAAATTTTCATTGAGGGCATACTCTGCTTTCGGCATAGTTCTAGGAGCTGGGGGTGCAGTGATAAAATGGAGAGAACTTACTCTCCTTTCTGGTTATGTCATCATGCAAGCAAATAAAAGAGGCGTTGGAAAGAGACTTGTAAAGTATCAGTAGACTGGAAGAGAGCAGCCAGAGCATTCTTTTGTTGTAATTCTTGTTAAGAAAATATTTTTCCATGCTAATTCATCTATGCCTAGAGGACTACTTGGAGCATTCAAAGACAAAGAGGAGGAGAAGCATTTCGTTCTTTTTGGTTTAATTTTTTATTGCTGATTCAGAAGCCTTTATCACTTAATAATAAACAGCTAATAAAGTACCGAACCGGGTCAGGTATGACTCTAAAGAAGAAGGAATATAAAAACCAAACAGCAGAGCTGCAAATCAAAATAATTAAATGTAAGAAATACTCCAGAGGGACTTTCCAGAAGCCCATAAAAAGGGAAAATCTGCTCACAGTGAGAAAAGGGGAGGCAGGGTTATGAATAAAAACAAGCAAATGCCAAACTATTGACTAAATTGCAAGAAAATAAAAAGCCAAAATTAAAACGAGAAAGCTATTTTATGATAGAAATGTAGAACATTTGGCTAAATGAACAATAGTCCGTTAAAAGGAAATGTTATTAAGTATCTCACACATATACCATCACCTTAGAGAACTTCTTACTAACTTCTTGCAGTCTTTCCTTGTCGGTAATAAGTTACCCTTCAGTAACCGCACATTGTTTATGAGGCCAGATCCTTTACCCCTTTGCACTCTATCTTCATCGACTTGGATCTCAACAATCCAACTGGAGTCAATGTCACATCAGAAATGAACAGAAAAACTCCCTTTACCCTGTAATTGACTTTCATATCTCTCCCCAGTTAGTAGCTACCGAGAAGCACTGGAAGAAAAGTAGGTTTTTTCCATCTTTCGAGAGCCATCTTCTTTACAACACAAGGGATCCATAATCAGACCCAGGATACTTGGGAAGGCCACAGCTGCCAAAGGGGTCAGCTGCCACAGAAGGAAGGTTTCAGCTTATCTGGTGAGACACATGGCCAAGAGGATCTTCACTAGAATATAGTTGAGTTGAGCATTGTTCTTGTTCCATCAGTGCTAGAAAGACTCACAAGGAACAAAGATGATTTCCTGAATTCTGTGTATCAATTCAATTTCTGAATTGAATGTGTTTTGCATTCTATCCTCATCATTGTATTACTGGTGAAGGAAGGAAATTGCCTCTTGCTTGGCCTCTTAGGACTGACTTCCTTGCCAGTCTCTCCTCAAACCATTCTCTACAGAGCAGCTAAAGTTATCTTTTTTTTTCTAAATGCACTCTGATAAGGCACTCACCTGATTAAAAGCCTCATGAGTTAGTTCACTATTTTCTATAGAATAAAGTCCAAATACCTTAGATACATTCTCAGACTTGCACCACCTGGTCTCTTTGAGACATCTTTCCTGATTTCCCAGGCAAATGTCCTGCTTCCAGGACTGTATTCTTCTTTCCTATACTGTGTGCCGCATAGTTGTGTAATTTCGTTTCCCTCTCTGCTCTTTGTTTCTGCCATTCTACTACAAGTCCCTTTGAGTCACTCCTTTCTTCCACACTTAGTACTTAATGGGATCCAAATACATTGTTATTATTTGAATGAGTGAATGAGTGAGTGAGTGAATGGACAGAACTACCTGACTGTGGCTTGGTTCTTCATGCAGCCTTTAGTCCTTTCATATCTCTAGTGCCTTTTAGCGCAACTGGATTGAAAAGAGCACTACTCTTAAAATTGAGACCTGTGGCCTTGAAGCCCAGTTCCAGTCTGTATCTCATGAATGTTACACGCTTTATCTTCTCTGTGCCTATTTTCCAAACTACAACGTGAGCAGTTTCCTTACAGAAGAGTTATAAGCATCAAATACGGTTAATGTGTGCAGAAATTCTTGATAACATAGGTAAATATGTCAATTTCTAAGACAACAGTGTTGGCACTATAATATACTGTTACTACTCTAAAACTGGTTGATCCCAATGTGACTTATGTGGCATGCTCATAAATAATTGTCATATGCAAGATAGCAGAAGTAGCCAGCTTACTTCTCTTGATAGGCTGAGCAAATTTTTATATCATTTTAACGCTGAGATAGTAAACAATAGATTTCCCAGGAATCCTTTTCACTCTGGGGTGGGCTAGACATGGCCACGTGTGATGAGATGTGTAGATGTCCGTGGAGCTGGGAACTCCAGGCCAGACAACATCTCAGCTACTTTCTTAGGTTCCAACTTTAGGCTTGCTTCCTCTACGTATGCTTTGTACTCACATATCCTAAAGTCACCTCCTAAGTGAGGGCCTCAACTTGGGCTTGGAAGATGACAATAACTTAGAAACACATGCACTTCAATAGCTGTGAAGGTGGGTCTTGAATTAGGCCTCAAAGAATACCAGTAATTTGGACAGATTGAAATGGAAACTAAAGGGCATATCAGGTCAGAAAAACTCTTGAATGGATCTTACCATTAGAAAAAAAAATCAATGGGAAATTAGACAAACTAGCTGTCTGCTATGCTTCGTGACGTTAGAATGCCTTTCCTTGCTTTGTAGAACCGTATGATGACTAATTGTTGAGGAGAGAAACAGTACAATCGGTCAAGTGGTGCAATTTAAAATGAGCAATGTAGACAGGACATAAATTGAGTCACTCATTAACCTTTTCTTTTCCTTGAAGATCTTTTTGGTGTTTTTTATATTTTTTCTTTTGTATGCCATGAATCATAATGAT
The DNA here is from genome assembly GCF_037783145.1 of Equus przewalskii. Taxonomy (NCBI): domain Eukaryota; kingdom Metazoa; phylum Chordata; class Mammalia; order Perissodactyla; family Equidae; genus Equus; species Equus przewalskii. The sequence goes on from NC_091849.1 coordinate 57,602,488, forward strand.
TCCCTAGCTTTAACTAGTAAACATTTCTAAATATGTCTGCCATTTCAATAAACGTAATTCAATTTCCATTGGAAGATTTAATAATGTATTTTCTGAGTCTTGGAAGATATCAGATTTTTACTTTTCCCTCAAACATTGTTTTGAAAGCATATCAACATGAAAAGCAAGTTAAAGCACTGTATTTTTAAAAGTTACCTTTCTTATTAAAATTTTTTTCATCTAGAGAAGGCAGTATTTACTTTTATTATTTAACGTGATTTCATTCATTCATTTATTTAACATATATTTTAATCAAGACACCAGGAAGCACAAAGGTGAATAAAATATGGGCTTTGAGGATAAAGTGCTCACAGCTAAGAAAACATATAATATATTATTTACATAGAGTGTGAATTTCTGATTAATCCTTTGCTTTCTTAACCTCATACCTTGGGATATTTATAAATACTAAAAATATAGTAAGAGAATTATTAGCTTTGAATAAAAATTATAGTTTTAGTTGTGAAAATTCAAAACAGCTACCATGCTTCTCTCGTTTTTTATTCACTTATCTGCAAGTGGATAGTGTTGATATTTGGTGGTTATATTGCAAACCTAATAATTAATTTTTAAGGCACATAGGCTCTAATTTAATTTCCTTTACCTCATTCCACTGATGATATGAAGAATGTCTCTTTATAAAAGTGATTTTATATCTTTTATTGTAGTTGCCTCATACTGTTATATAAGCTAATGTTAATTCTAAACAGATTTCTCCTTAAATAAGTAGAGTTCAGTCTTGTTTGTTTCTACCTCATATTTTGTCATCTATTATCTATTTTCTTTTGTCATCATTCTTTGAGAAATCATTCAAACACCATTTTGGATAACTACTGTTCCCTTTTTTTTTTTTGCCACTTTCAGAGGAATTAAAATGTTCAATGCTATAATTATAAGATTTCATAAGCCAAACTCATTGTTAGGTATTTGTGGCTGTTAACCATTTCTTTTTAAAATTATGCCACATGGTTATTAGCTTCAAATTCTTAATCAATTTCCAACAGCAACAAGTCCATATTTTTGTCTTAGATTGGATTCTCTATTTTATACATTTAAAGTTGTCTACATAACTTAGAAATCTTCTGTTTATTATATATTTTAAAGGATTTATAACATGTTATAGAAATAATTAATTTTGGAAGTGGGTTATTTTATTATGCCCAATAATTGTAACTTTATGATTCATTGTCACTTTCTTTAAATTCTGAGATGTGTCTCAAATCCACATTCAATTAAATATATATCAAATTACTACTGGTATTTGCCAGACACTGTATCCTGGGTAGTAACAGACACAACAAGAATCTCTGTGGTCAAGTCCTTTTACTTATTTAGAGGGTAACAGAATAAGAAGTTACTCCACTTGCACGTGGTGTACAATGAACTGCAAAATTTTGTAACAGAGGCCCGTGATTGCTTTGCAAACTCTAGAAGGCCTTACATAGTCAGAAGGGATTCTGACTGTAATTTTTGTTTGAGCCAATTTCAATAGCATCATTCTTCATTCAAAATACATAACTATCTTTACACACCTCTAAATCAAGTTGATCATCTGACTCTGGAAGAATAGATAAAATTAGGATAATTTACATGGTTGAGGAATTACAAAATGCATTCCAGGAAAGCAGGAAAGCATGAGCCCAGAAGCAGGAGGGGCACAGTGTGATGGCAAGGCAACAATAAACCCATGGGCAAGTGTGGGGTGAGCAAGAGGGCAGCGGAAGGATTCACAGGCAAAATAGGAGGAAAGCATAGGGATGAAAGGGTTCCAGGAGGAAGAGATTATCTTGAAAAGTTTAGGCAGAGGGATGACCTAGTAAAAGGACGCGTATGTCACATTTCACAGTGAGTTGGTATGATAGACAGACAACCACACCATTAACCTAGGCATGTTACCATGACAACGTGGACTGAGATTTGGAGGTGTCAATATAAAAGAGTGACTGAGGAGGGTGTTTTGTTTGTTTGTTTTCATAAATAATAAATCTTAGTAACTATGTTGACAAAGGTAGGAACAAGAGAGATGAATCAAACCAATGTGAGGCGCTGAACCTGCTTAAACAAGAGTGGTAATAATGGCAGGCACAGAGACAAGGGGACCGGAAATGAGTTCATTTAGAGTCTCAGCATAGTTGGAGGGGAATCAAATACACATTCACTTTTTTTAAGACATTTTCACTCTCTATTTTCATTTGTGGCAGGTTTTCCACCTCTCTGTCTTCCAAGCAGGACATCATTCATTACCTTTCTGAAAAACAGTTATTGCTAACATTTATTAATTTAGGTATTGTTCTCATTGATTTATATATTTTGACTTGATTTATCTTCACAACAACTCTATAAGATAGTTATTCTTATTACACCATTTTACAATGAGGAAACTGAAATACAGAGAAAAAAAATACCTTGACCAAGGTCACAAATCTAAGAAGTTCTGAGGACAATTTTTGAAACGAAGTGGCTTCTGCTCTTATCGACTGGAATACACAGCTCCCCTCCTCCCAAACAGCCAGGTTAGTATGACCGATGTGCATTTACTCTACCTCTTTTAGCTCTTTCATCCTCCTTTTTTTTCTTAAGTAATATCATTCCATCATTCCGATTCTCTTCATTTTTCACTCATCTTGTTGTGACAGGCTCGCCACTAAACTCCTATCCTCTAAACTCTCCCTGGTTTAATGACCCATTTATACTGGAAAACTGATCATGCTCCACTACCATGTTTAAAACTTTCAACGGCATCCAAAAACTTTAATATGAAGTCAAAACAAGCATGGAAGGTAAGGCCTTCTACGATTGGATGGTTGTACATATGACTTCATTTCCTCAAACTCCCCTTAACAAATCTGCTCTCCAAGCAGAGACTCGCTGCCACTCTGATCTGGGCCATATCTTTTTAGACCTCTTGGCTTTTGCATGTACGAATTCAACTGAACAGCACAGTTCCATGGCTAACTAGAAATCCCTGAATCAGCTTTCATACTTGTAAAACATGCTGTGTTTGAGCCAGCAACTCTCTGGGCTGGATTTGTTTTTGCTTTTAACACACACTTGGATTCTCGGTTGCTGTGCTGTGTGCACTTGTGTGTACTGCACTCATTCAGGAGCGAGACTTTTACACAACTTTAGTCTCCTGGCTTCATTTTTGTCACGTCAAGCCAGAATAATCTGCTCATAGCCCTCAGCTGTTGTTTGTCTTCTTTGTGGCTCTGTGATTGTATCTAAATGCATGGCTCTTGCATAAGCTCTTGGTACTCCCTGCAAAGTCCCCCTGGCCTCAGAGAGCTTTACAGTTCTCCAGGGTCCCCTCCCTCATCAAAAGTGTCCATGTCTCCAGCCTTCAGAGCTCGACCTTTCCTACGGAGCAATGAGCAGTAATGTGTTAAGAAGATGAACGAATTCCAGCTACTGAGTATATTAGAAAATGTGCCATTTCTTCCATTTGAGTATCTGCTTTACTCACCTAAAATGCAGGGCCTTTTGAAGAGGCCTTTGAGGAGTTATGATGTTATCAGGACATACAGCCATTCCGCTCTACTGCAGCAGAGGTGTCACGTAAGGCAACTTCTGACTTGGTTTAATGACAGCAAGTCAACAAGCAATACTCTGCTTTTAGATAAAATAAGCTCCTAAATTAGTGAAAGAGGAAGCTCTCATTGAGGCAAATAATTCATTATGATGAAAATAAATTGAATAAAATGATGAAAATAAATAAATTTAATTGTTAGCTAAATTCAACCATATTTTTTTTCTCTTTCTTCCCCAGAACATCCTGTGTACAGTAATATAGTACATGAGTGTTCTCAATTTTTATATAAAGTAGAATTAATTGATACAAAAATTTACATTTTATTTTTTTTTAAAAAAGTCTGCAATAGATGAAGAGAAATGTGAAATATACACATCCAACAGTTTCCTTTGAGGTTTGATGTGAGAAGATGCATTAGCCAGAATATAAAACTGCATTCACAGTTGCATCTCCAGAGGACACGGATAAGAACAGGATGTGGGAAGTTATCAAATCTTTTGAAATTGTGTCATGTACACAATTTAGAGGAACAGGGAATTAAACTGTATATCACTTTAAGCTAATAGCCCATTCCACATATATTTTGGCATAATAATCTGAATTATCATTCATATTTGGCCTAGCATCATCAGTAAATTTAATTTTATGATTTATTCTTTTCAGACCATGGTTGGTCCTTAAGAAGAGAAATCTACTCAAATGAGTTCAAGTAAAATAGAATTTAGTAAAGATCCTGAAACCCAGGACAAGATGAACAGTCAAGCTTAAGATAGGAGGGAAGAAGTGTGGCCCCAAGGCCTCAGCAGGAAGAGACCTGGACTATCACTGCAGGGATCATCTGTTGACTCAGGGTCCCCTCCTGTCATCCTTTGCTCCTTGGTTTCCACTGCCTCCTCTGCTTAGATGGAGCTCAACTCTAGTTTCAACGTAGCATGCTTTTTAGTTTGAGTATCTGCCATCACCTGACTAATTAGATTCCACCTTTCTTAAATCTGGGGGTCAAAAAGAAAATAGTATTACTGGCTTTAAATTCAGAGTGCAATTCAGTTGATGCGGTGGCCTTGAGTCATAGCATTCGTATATGTCAGCCACATAGCTATTGTCACTAAATAATCTTTTTATAAGAATTAATTTTATAAAATATTTTGTAATTCTATTTGTCTATTACAATTTATGGATATATGCCATCTACATGTACTTTAGCAATTGACTCATGAAGTTATGGACCATTAAGAAGATTTTTATTTTTAGTGTTTGTCAAAACATGTTATGAATAACATACAAAAAACACACACATGCACACACCCCAAAATCATTCCACCGCCTTAAAGTCAATGAGCAGTCAATAAGAGCACAATAGACTACCTCTCCACTTATAAGTATCAGATTTCTATTGATTGCCACCTATAGGTGAAAGATAAACATACGCTTAGTTAGAATTCTTGTAGAGTGTGGATAGTCATGTAGGACACAGGCAGAGCTTGAACATGGAAGACGTGTAGTGATAAGAATGTGGAAAAAAAGAAATATTATCTACTGTTTTTACCATATTACTATTCTGAACAAGTTAATCTTATTATTTGGACTATTCTTATATTATTTTTCATATTCCTATAACTAGTAATATCATTAATATTTTAAGCCCCAGAGAGTTATAAATATATATTATGTAGATACAGAATTGGAAAAGTATTTTATTTTATGATTTTTTTGGTTTGTTTTGTGGTGAGGAAGATTGGCCCTGAGCTAACATCTGTTGCTTATCTTCCTCTTTTTGCTTGAGGAGGATAGTCCCTGCGCTGACATCCATGCCAATCTTCCTCTACTCTGTGTATGGGACGCCACCACAGCATGGCTTAATGAGTGGTGTGTAGGTCCACATCTGGGATCTGAACCTGCAAACCCCAGGCTGCCGAAGAAGAGCACGTGAACTTAACCACCATGCTACTGGGCTGGCCCCTGTGATTTTCTTTTATGGACTTAGTATCTACTTCTCACAGACGAGGTTGCCTGGGAAGCAGACTCTGAGATGGAGAGGATTGCGCAGGAAGCTTATTAGGGAGTGGTAGTGGCATCAAGAGGACCAAATGAAGGAAAAAATTTGAGCCATTATGTGGTCTCAATGGAAGTTCCTGCCGTAAATATGAGGAATTTTGAAGCTGGAATAACCCTTCGGAAGAGTACCCAGTTGGACAAGTTGGATAAATTTTGCATAAACCTTGGAAAAGAGAAGTGTTGACAATGTTAGCCCTTCATGAACGAAAGCTGTCGCAGGACTGAGGCTTGACCTTGGCTGTGGTGGCCCTGGGATCCCTATGAGGAGCTGAGAGCTGAGGGCTTATGGCAGCAGCACTGACAGCAGCTGCAGGAGTCTGACTTTACTCCTGAAGGGGAAACACACAATGCCAGCCATATTAGTTCTTTCAAAATTATAAGTGGCAACTAGTAAAGTTTCAGGTAAGAAAAATCAATCCAAAAATTACATATGTTTCATTGGTCACTTTATTCGTAATTTTAAGCGATATACTAGTTATCCAGATTATGTAATTCTAGTAGTTCAATAACTTTGAATTAAATATCCCAAATGGTTTATATTTACACAAAATAATAAACATAAATGCGCTAGGTCTCTTTTGTTTAATAGGACATTTGCAAAATTTTATTAATTTTGAGGGACCACAGTTTTCCTGCTCCATAGTATTTATTTCCTTGCTCTTTCATTATTCTTAGCAACAACAAATTTACATTTACTCTAGGTACAAGAAAATTTCCACTATATAATATGAAGCTGCATTTAAGCCAGCATTTATGCACTTGTTAATTTCTTCAGCTTTAAAGATAGGTTTAGAATTTGTATTGAAATGATTTTATTTTTCCTTGCTCATCTAATGCCCAGACATTAAAAGTTTAATCACACATTCAAATAATGTGAATTTCTCAGAAAAAGAATTGTAGAGATATGGCAAAGTTGAACTGTGTCAATTAAGTACCAATGGGTGTTAAAATACTTCACCATGTACGTCAAAAGGGGGCTATGATGTTAAATTGGTTATCTCGATTAGCCCCAGTTTATTAGGTTTCAGGAGGTGAGTTCCTCCCAGGAATGAGTTAGTGGAAGATGCATAAATGTTTTTAAGTCAAAGGCAGAGCGCAGTGAATTGTCACTGCAGAGCCTTAAATGGATTATTTTACGTTCCCAGAGCATCTATCAGGAAGAAAACTGCTTTAGAAAACCAATGTTATTGTGTCAAGATGATGGAACTAAATTGGCCATGGTGAGGTTTAGTCAGTGTTTTTGGCTGTTTTCATTATTGATTGCATAATATTGATTACATTAACTGTGCAGAGCTCCAATTTGCTTATCAAGTTTGCTAAAATAACAGATTGACATTGGCAGAATTTCTTTTTAGTTCAGCTCCTTAAGTAGACCTTATTCCTCATTAGTTTGGGACAATCTTAAAAACAAAACTTAAGTTTTCCCCCATCTTTTATTCTAGATTAAATTCAAGTTTCTCACTTTTTATTTATGCATTTCATTGCTTGGAAATTTAGAAAAACCCAGTCGTTGATATCCTATGATTGAGTGTATCATTTTCTAAGAGAATAATTAGTATAGTAGTGGGTTTGTTTGTTTCCAATCAATACTCAAAATTAATGAAACAGGGGAATGAATGTCTGTTCCATTACCTTGTAGGGTCTCGGTCTGCTAAATCCTGAAATAAGTTATGACATCTGAAAATATTAAAGAACAGAACAAACTATTAGGGTGGATCACATCTAAAAACCAAAAAGTCCATGGTTCCCTTCTGCAATGCAGGCTCATATTCTACATGAGTGTGATTATGGGTCTATTGAAAAAAATGTTCCAAGAACTGCCTCATAGAAATAGATGAAACTATCGATCAGGGAAAGGTCGATTCCTGTTAACTGAATATGCCATTTGGGGGAAGAAAGAGTAGGCCTTGGTTTCCAGGTGTGACATTTAGAGATGCAGACTTGGGAAGGGAAGACATTTTGACAAGTTTTAAATAGTTAAGTCTAAATAAACATCATTGGTGACTGTTGAGAAGATTGTTGGAGTATATGTTGAGGCCTGGGTTTCCAAGGTGTATGTGTGAAGTAACTTAACAGAATCATAAATAGGCAGGTGAGCATCCTTGGCATAAAAGCATAAGAAGGCAAAAGTCCAACAGGGACCTCAGCCCCTGTTACACCTCTACCATGTGTGACCATGAAGACTCTGGTGTCAAATGTCACAGTGCCAAAGTGGCTTTTGCACACAGTAGCTCTGGGACCTGGGCAAATTACTTAATCTTTGTGCCTCAGTTTCCTCATCTGCACAGTGGTGATGATATGACACCGACCTTACAGGTTGCCGTAAATAGCAAGTGGGTAAAATGTGTGAAGTGCTTACAACCGTCCTATTCAAGCACAGCTGAAGTTGCTACGCCTATGATTATTTCATGTTGGTGTTAATGGCCCCGTTTGTCTTAGGGGGGACATATGAGCATGGGTGGCAGGACTAAGGTTTTAAAAGAAGTAGCAGAACCAGACATAGCCTGGTCTTTTTTAAAGATTAGCCTTTAATTCCTTCCATATTAAAAATACGCTAATTTTTGAAATACTCTTTTCTTATTTATATTATCTATTTTTCTGAAAAGAAGATGCAAGTTTAAGTCTTACATTAGGAATAAATAAATTTCAGGCAAATTTTCCCTGCTATTGACAGTTTTCTTTGACTCTGCGCGTGACTCTAACCGCAAAACTGTAGCATTACTTGATCTATCAGCAGTCTTTGAAACGACGGAAAAAAATCCGATTTGGTTAAAACTAAATAAGTTTAAAATAGATCTGTGGTATTTCTGCACTGTAGGAATTTAAAACTATTGCAAGAACCAAGGTAGGCAGGAATCTCTCAGGAGAGGACATCAAAGCATACTTTTTCATGGCATAAATCTGAGCTGTTTTAGCCCCTTATCTACATTGCAAGTTCTTAATAATCCACTACTGTTTTTAGACAAACTGAACTTTCTTGTCTTGCCGTAATAAGTCAGAATATAATTATCTCTTATAGATTGCTGATATTTTATTATCATTAACTTAAATTCAGTTAAGATATTTTACTCTGTCAAGATAAAACATACACGCTCTGTCAGAACGGGAATTTTTCCTTTGTTAGATATTATACTTAATTCAATAGTCAATATGAAATAATTTTACAAAGTGAGCCAATTTCTTCAGGTATCCGTGGAAACATTCAGCAGTTAAATTCTCCTGGCAGATACACTAGCAGTTCAGAGACAGATAGTCCTTGAGATGTGTTTTTCAATGCTGAGGAAGCTGGCTTGAGTTGAAGAAAAAAAATCCAGGTCAAATCATCCTTTGAAATTTTATGTTGTAAAACTCTAGGGGGTCTGAATCAAGGATTACTCACTCTTGGGAGAACCTGATGATGCTTCTTGAGAACACTCTTATTTTCAAGCTTTTATAAAACTGCTTCCATGGAATCTAAGTGTTCTAGTGAATGTTAAATAGAGTTTCTCAGAAACGGTTCAAGGGGTTTACAGGTAACTCCCTTAGCCAGGTGATTGGGGTCAAGGCCACAGATTCGGCATTCTAACCCATAATGCCTAATGCCATGTCCACATTGTTTGGCCACCAAACATTTGTCTGGAGACAACAGCATGGGGCATTATGGAGGTATCATTCCTCCACCTAGAGAATGACCTTGGCTCTGACTCATCAAAACCCAGTAATACTTAAGAGAGAAAGTCAAGGTCCTTGATATCCATCCCCTCCTGCACATACGCTAAGCATTAACTTTATATCTGTTTAGGTCTCTGAGAACCTACTTTTTTTTTCTTTTTAATGAGGAAGATGGTGCCTGAGCTAACCCCTGTGCCCATGTTCCTCTGTTTTGTATGTGGGATGCTGCCAGAGCATGGCTTGACAAGCGGTGTGTAGGTCCGCACCCAGGATCTGAACCCCCCAACTCTAGGCCGCCTGAAGAAGAGCACGAGAACTTAAACCACCATGCCACAGGACAGCCCTTGCAAAGGTACATTTTTGAGAGTAATTATCTCAGTCTTTAGCCTGATTCTTGTTGTGACTTTCATCATTATTCTCTCAAATTTTAGAGGACTTTTATAAAATTAAGATATTTGAAAATTACTCTTACATTTTAGGAAAATTTATCAATGACACTTATGATGGTAAATGGCTCCAATGGAAGGACCCAAACAACAATTTTCAGCTAGAATTTAGTATGAAGGAAAACGATTTTTCTTCAAAGATTGCTGTACATTTTTTGTTCATTTATTTATCAAAAAAAAAAATACAGAGTGACTACTGTGGAGGCCAGAGTCTGTGACGGATGCTAGATATTCAGTAATGCTCTCAGAAACCTCACTGTCAAGGAGACAGACAGGAAAGTTGATGCTATGAAGAGCTGTGTGAACTTGGCAGCAGGAGGGTAGACCTACTCCTTGGGAGACTCAGGAAGAAGTCTATGTAGGAAGAGGTGACATTTGACATGGTGCTAAGTCATGAATAAATATTTGTAGGTAGAAGAACAGAAAAAGGTCTTAGGGGCAGAGATGATAACTTTTGCAAAAGTCCAGGTGTGAAAGGTAAACAGTCAGGAAAGCTGTGCGTGGGGTAGAGGGAGAAATTCCATGCATCTAGTAAGAAAGACTGGGAGAAGTTGCTGTTGAAAGGCAATTTCGGAGTGGGTCCTAAAGGACTTGAGATGCTAAGCTACGCAGTTTCAACTCCACTCTTGGACCCAGAGGACTCCATATGGACTTAAAGCAGGGGAAGGACACGACAAGATTCACGAGATGACTCGTTTGTGAATTTCTTGGTGGAATAGGCTGTTTCGATGCTTTGCAAATTCCTGTGTTTCCAGCACTCAGCAAGGGTTCAGACAGATAGCCTAGGCTTAATCATTATCTGTTGAGATGAGTGCTTAGCTATAAGGTGGCTACAAGCCTCTAAGGGTAAGGATAAAGAGCAATGTCGGATTGGGGGTTTATTTTACCATTGATTCCTCTTTTGGATATTGACATTCCCATAATTTTTTCTCCTTTTCCTGAGACCTAGGAAATTGAAAGCTATGGGATAACTATAATGGGGTTCTCATAGTTGCCACGGATGCTTCTTCTTAAGGATTTTATTTTCTTGTCCAATTTCATTAACTCTTTGCGATTTATCATAAGCCACCTCAAATAGGTCTTGAGAATATGTTGGATGTAAATTAATCCATACTTATTTAAAAATTTATCAGATAAACATTGCTCATGTGTTTCAGGCCTATTCACTCCCAACAACAGGAAAGGATCCCTTAGCCACACGGCCACAGGCTCACACTCAGTGATGTGCTCTCCAGAGGAGAGCTGTAGCCAACTGCAACCCGTCAACAAGTCAGTCTTGTTTCCAGAAGATTGCAATTACAAAGTCCCTTCATATGACGTCCGTTCGTCTTTGTAATTCTTGTGGTTTCAGAAATATATAAGCATTAAGTTTTCATGCGAGAGTACAATTTCTAAACATGGTTCAGGAAAAAGGATGTACAAATCCCTGAAACTCTTCGGCCTTCTGGGATTCCCTGTCAACTTTATTTTAATAATTTAGCAAGTGTTAAAGGCAATCTATAAATATTGGATTTCCATGAACTATAACCACATAAAACTTTAATTATTGACACCTGCTACCTGATCTTTCTTGTTAATACAATAAAGATAGCTCATAAAGTGCAACCTAAACCATATTTGGCATTGTAACAGGTACCTCGGGATGCTGGTTTGCCTTAGCATCACCACGTGCAGGAGCCTGTGGGCTGAAATCGGTACTAGCTTTGGAATCAGGAAACATGGTCCTTTCAATACCATCGCAGCAACTCACTCACAGTATCACTTGGGCAAAGTCACACAATTTCCCCCAATTCCCACTGCCTCATATTTAAAAGAGAAATGATAATCTCATAGAATTATTAGGAAAATTGAAGCAATGTATATAAAGTACCTCAATAAAGTGCACTCAATCGAATTGTATTTTAACATTTATATAAGTGAAATATAGAAATTCTGGTTGTGGGGCATTGCATTTAACACACTGCCAGGAAGTTTACTGTGGAATTAATATTTTCATTATGAGAAACAATATATTTTACCACTCTATGCCCATTATGCATCTCTCTTGAATTGAACTCAGGTTGACAGAAGTTAAAATATTTCTTACTTGATATTGGGATTGAAAATCAACTGTTTCCTAAATATGATAGTTGAATGATAAAACTGAGTTATTACTGATCTATGTCAAAGTGAGAAGCATGCATAACTATGCTTTTTATGGGACAAATTTCGTTATTCACATTTGAAAACTCCTGTCATCCTTAGCACGATAAAATTTAATAATTTATAAGTACTTCAGAACACTCTGCTGAAGAGTTAATGTCTTGTCAAGGATTAATTCAAACTAAGTTAACTTCCTGGGTTTTCTTGATTTAAAACTGCTTTACCGAATAAATACTTGGGAATTCTCTAGTTTTACTGAGTGAAAATGAAAAAATTATTTAATTTATAACTTACAACTTTCAAGGGTTTTCTGTCATAAATTATTTCTGATTTTAAATTAAATTTCCAATTAGTTCTATTTTCTAAATGTAACTTTTAGGGATGTTTTAAAATAAGGTGAACAATGTCATAATTATTTTAATACTTTTATTTCATTACTGAATTGGTCTCATTTAGGACAACCTGAGTGGGGATTGGCCACCTTTTGTCTATCATTTCTCGTCATTCCCAAAGCATCTTATGAGGCTGAAATTTAACAGGGAAGATGTTTTTGGTGACAGAATCGCGTATATATTTAAAGTCACAGGCCAAATATTAGCTCCCTAAAGACACATGATTTAGCAGTACAGTCCTAAATACACATGCACATCACCTCATGAGAGATTTGAACTGAGGACCTCTGCAAGGACTGAGCTCATGACTTCTTAGATCGTATTGGCCCCACTCTCCCCCATTCACCTAGCTAACTCTCACATGAAGTTAATATTGATTTTCCACGTTGGTAATGTGGAGGCTCTGAAACACCAGACTTACAATGATTCTTGTGTTTGATAAGTAATAATTTACTAGAAACCCATTTAATACTGTTCAGACCACATAGGAGAGCAAGTGTTTTGACTGCTTTTTGTCAAATCTCAGAATAGTTAGGATTTCTAACACACAACATGAGTTCACTGAAGGAGCCCTAATAACAACTGTGTATTGGAAAGAAAAATTCCCGTTTTCCTTCCATAATAGATAGCTCAAGGAACAAGGTATGCACAACATTATTTTATCCATCAAATGTTCACTAGAAAGAAATCTTGATATGCATTGGAAATATTTGTTCTGTTGCTTATTTGCATGTTGTTGTAGGCAAAGAGAAAACCGTATACTGTCAGATTTTCAAAACCAAAATAACTCCTAAATATGATATGTTTTAAAATATAATGGATGCATTTTAATCTGAACAAATTAGACTTTCATATCATTTCATTGCAACCTAAAATTTAACTGATTTTTAAAAAGTTATCATATGTGAGGAAAAAGACTACTTGGTCTTATTCCCCTCTCTAATTTGGTTATCTACTTGCTGCTAGATATCAAGGGTCCAATAACATAGTCCTCTCCCCTTCTGTCTTTCTTAAATATGGTGAGAACCTCAAGAGACAAAAAGTCACCCAAGGATTGGCTCTACGATACTAGTAGTCCTCCTGACAAAGCTGGAGAGCACCATTGCAGGTCACGGTCGGATCTCTGCCTTCTCACCTTTAATTCCTGCTAATCAGGCTCACTGCATTCCACTTACCTTCAAGTTGAAGGTGGAGAAGCTGGAAAATGGTCCCTGACTCCAGAAGCCATGCCACTCCTGCAGAGCAGCCTGCCTGGGAGGATGGCTTGCTCAGAAGTCTTCCTGCCTGGAGACTGGGAGCACAAGGGCTGTTATATGTGAAGACTGTCAAGTCCAAGAGGAATTGAGACAGCAGGGTGCATGGCACGTGTAAGCATTGACCTGTATCGTAGGGGAATGCAGACCAATGATTGCCAGGTTCTCATCAATTTTGCCTATCTATGTGTGCAGGAGGAGAAGAATAGTATGGAAAATGGAGTGGAAGTTGTAGAAATAGTATTCCTTTTTTTTTTTTTTGAGGAAGATTAGCCCTGGGCTAACTGCTGCCAATCCTTATCTTTTTGCTGAGGAAAACTGGCCCTGAGCTAACATCCGTGCCCATCTTCCTCTACTTTATATGTGGGACGCCTACCACAGCATGGCATGCCAAGCAGTGCCATGTCCTCGCCCTGGACCTGAATCGGTGAATCCCAGGCCACTGAAGCGGAACATGCACACTCAACTGCTGTGCTCCCGGGCCAGCCCAGAAACAGCATTCATTATGTGCCCCATCAACTGGTAAGGAGAGGAGAAGTATCCTAGACTATGGGCTGACACTGGAGTAGGAGATAGAAATAAAACGGTACCCCCCTCTCACCCTAGTTTTCTTCCTGCCTCTATTGGAATAAGTGTGCTAATAATACAAAAATATCAGGGCATAGCAAATAAGAAGTTATTAATTTAATTTCTGCAAATAGAGTTTTAAATATTGCCTTTCCTATAAGCCTACGAAACCTGGACATAGTGTGGAAATTATATTCAGCTTCAACAAAAGCACCCCCCTCTTTTCCTGTGATTCCTACCTCACTTTGCACAGCACGTTCAAGGCTGAATTCATGGCTTGAACTTAGGTCCATCAGTTGTAAGTTCAACCCATTAAGACGAAGTTCTTTCTCTTGAATATGAAAGATCTTTAGAATTTTGTAAAATTTGAAAATACTGCTACAAAAAGTTCAATTACAGTAAACCTTTTCTTATGATAAAATGGTACTGGTAACCAAAGTGACCATTTATCTTCTTACCAAAAAATATTTGAAAATGAATTTTCCTATGTAAGATTTTTTTGATGATAGGAATAATATAAAATTATGTTGTTCAAGGGGAATAGTTGATTGAAAACTGACGAGAGAAGACCTTGAAGTCTTCATAGCTCTATTGTGTGACCAGTGTGAAGCAGTAATTTCAGCACTTCAAACTAATCTTCATAAAAAATTCTGCCTAATTATTCAAATTATCCATTCTCTAAAAATACACAAGATAACTTAGAAGGGGCCATCTTACACACATGGCAAGTTTCTGGTGAAGGTGAAGAGGGAAAGGAGTGCATTTTGATTTCAATATGAAGACCATAATGGCAGACTGTCTGCGTCACATTGTTTTCTCTAATTGAAAACATCTTGTTTCCTAGATACACAGTCATGTGTCACCTAACGATGGGGATACTTTCTGAGAGACACGTCACTAGGCGATTTTGTTGTTGTGGGAACATCATAGAGTACATTTACACACACCTAGATGGGATAGCCTACTACACACCTAGGCTATATGGTACTAATCTTATGGGGCCACTGTCATATATGCGGCCTGTCATTGAAGGAAACACAGCTATGCAGTGCATGACTGGATAACAAAAATCAACCAGATAAAGGTTGGACTGAATGATTCTAATACACAGAGACTCTCAAGTCAGGACAAGTATATAGAAACTCAGAGGAGGGAAGGGACCCCACTCTCCATCATCTCCAAATTTAGAAAAAAGCTACCGTGCTTAATTCTCTAGAGAATTCTACTGGGGGCTGGCTCCTATGACAATAAACTTTCTTTGTTTTGTTTTGCTTTTTCTCAAAAACTGAAGAGTTGCTATCACAAATAAAGAGGTCAGAATGAAAGGACTCACAGGCAAGTACACCTTTAAGTAAAGTGTTAACGCAACGCCGGGGCTTTACCCTTGAGAACATTCCTGAATAGAATGACAGGTGTTTTTCCCGCTGCACTGAAGTTAGATCATGCTTTCTCCTACTCTGGTAGTGTGGGTGTCTACCATTCTGAATGTCCATATACGCTCATGTCACCAAATTCACAATGGTAGAAACTTCATAAAACTGTTGTATAACAAAAATCACATGTTCTCTCTTGCCACTGTAAATATTTTTTTAAATGAAGAAAGAAGCGCATATGTTAAAAATCTATACAAATTAACGAAATGTTACAAAAAAGCAAAGTCTTGCTTTAGTCATTCATATTGATTAAAACAATGTAATAATGCCCAGTTAAAGCTAAATAAAATAAAATAAATTAAATAAAGCTAAATAAAATAAAAATACATAAATTTCTCGTAAAGCTGTGTAGAGTAACTAAATGAGCAGGGCCTCAGGGACAAGAATTACGGATTCTTTTTCCAGTGTTAAATTCTAGGTGGTTGTTTACATCCTGGGTACAGTCTCTTCATCTTTAAAATGAGTTGTTTATGGAAGAATGAGCTCTAAGCCCTAGGATGATATGACTGAAGAGGAACGAGCACTGCATGGCTGGAATGACCCCTGTTTCTCCGAGTATGCTTTCATGAGGCTTGGGCTCAAGTGGCTGCTGCAATTTTATAAGATTTAACGTCTTAGACTAGTGATTTTCACTCTTGCTGGTCTCAGCACTCTCTTATGCTCTTAAAACTTATTGAGGACCCCACAAAGCTTTTGTTTATGTGGCCTCCATTACGATGCCTTAAAGCTTAAGTGGTCACTAATGTGAAGTGTCACTCTCCAAATGCCACCTTGGCTCTCCTGCAAGCCTCCAGTCTCATCAGTTTTACCATGATTCAGGATGATCTTCAGAGAAAAGGAGTTAATTTTCTTACTAGCATCTTTAGATGAAACACTGTGACCTCAGCTGCCGTTCTCATGCTTTTATCCAGAGCTTGGAATGTTTTTCTGGGTTTTTCTCCAGGCAGGTCTTTGTTACCTTCTCAAAACAGATCAATAAAATATTATTTCTCCTGACTCTCTTAACTCTACTCCTTCCTGCCGAAAGAGACTGGAAATTTTTCTTCTGGAAACTTGGAAAGAATAAAAATGTTGGTTTTAAATTTGTTTTGCTTTTAAATTACAAAAATTACAATTTTTTGATTACAGAGCTGTGACAAGACCCTTGTCTGATGCTTTTAAACTATTATAGTTACTCTTTAATCCTCAAATTTTGGATTTAAAAATGTTTTTTAGACTTGTATGAAGTTTGAAGGCACTATATTTCCTGAAACATTGAAATTTTATTCAGAAGTAATTGGTTCTTCATGACTTGTCTGCCTGACAATGTAGCAGACTGTTTCTTAATGTGTAGTCTGTGGTTTCGGTCCATAGGCCTCTCTCTGTGGCTCTGGAGTCAGACTTCCCTCCTCCCAGAACTCTCTTCCCGCCACCTTCTCTTTGACATTCTGTGTTCTTTAAAGCACGGCATATGCCTGTATCGTAGATCTTCCTTCCATTCACAGTTGTTATGGGAACAAACTTCAATTGTATCCAACAGATTTGATGTGATTAGTAAAATATAGAGACTGTCATCACGGCTACATTAAAATAATAATCAATTCCAGTTCTACAGGGTGCACACTAATGAATAGAATGGTATGAAATAATTTCCCTGTGGTGAAAGGGTATCTTGCAATTATACATATCAAGGAGGTCTGAATCTTTCTCAGGAGCAATTCTCTATCATACAAAATAATCATGAACAGATGGCTATTGTTCTGTTCTAGAATTGCAACAATTATATATATGTGATATTTGTAATAATGCACAGAATAAAAAAGAAGAAGAATATAATTGCAAGCTTCTTGTTAGTGCCACTCCTGGAACAACATAGGCAAGAGCTATGCCAATTCATGAAGATAAGTGCAAGTAATTCCCTTCTCCCATACAAATTTTAATGAGGGCATTATTGTTTTCAATGAATATTGAGAATCGATTCTTGTTTCATTCATTTTATTACTTTGTTCTCCCAAATGACATAATGCATATTCAAATCTACCCATAGGAAATTTAGTCTAGCAGTAAATGATTGCATATTGGTAGTAATAATTTGAAGACTGCTTTGAGGAAAAATGGAAAAGACAAATAAATTCAAATTATTTAGATCTAAAAAGCACAGAGGGAAGAATATCATCACAATGATAAAATATCTACATAAAATTTCATGGGCAGAATATTTTTCAATGGAAATGTTCATGAGGAATTTTCAAGTACTATCTTACTTTTTCAACTATTAATGAAAATGCACATTATCATGTATATCTATGTACATTGAAGAGATATTTATAACATGAAAGTGAAATTATTAGTGAAAATGTTGATATTACATTAAAAAAATTGTTTTTTTCTAAAAATCTTTAGAAGTATCCCACATTTAATTTTGTCCCATTGTCAAAATTCTACTACTTTTGATATACGTGAAACTTTTTAAAATTTATAAAAGAAAATTCATTCATAAATGATTTTCCTTTAGTTATTATTTAAGAAGATAAGGATACATGAAAAGATTATACAATAATTAAAAATCCAGACTTTATGAAAAACAACTATTGTTAAAAATCAAAAACATCTCTATAAAATCTGATAAGAAAGGTGATTATTGGTGTACTACACAAAAAGAAAATTGCTCTAGATTTTAATTTGTTTTAAAATCATAGGTCATATTTAAATTTTAAATGTGTATATTTGCATAAGACCAAAATACTGATTAAATACTTGGTCAAATCAGGGGGAAAATTCATCCAAATTCTACCTTGCTCTCTTAATTTGTGAATCTGTGTATCTCTCACATATGTGTCAATGGAAAGAAAGAGTTAACGATTGTTTCTAGAATATGTCAGAATCGGTTCCCACAGAGCGAGTACAGTCTCTGTATCTCAACAGCCCCTTGACTTCCTGCTCAGAGAAGCTATGTGTTCAAGACATTCATACCCTAACCTTCCTTGAGTGGTTCTGTGGCCTCATCTGTTTGTCTTCCTTCTTGTTTCCACTAAGCCCTTTTCTGTTTATAAGTAGCAAAGACAGCGGACACTGATAGTTGATTTTAAAGATCTGAACTGGTTATACAGTAGGCAAAATGAATTCTATACAAATAAAAAATAATCTCTAAAAACCAATAATAATTATTTATATAAAACTGATTTATCCAGTTAAGCTCAAATGTAGTTGAAACTCAATACTCTGTAAAAGAGAAGAGAAAGCTCCTACCACTCTATGTACATGTACACATATTAAAAAGCTGAGTATCTGATCCAGATAGAGGGGTCCTTCATAATAAAAACAATATTTCTTTGCTTGCTTCCTTCCTAGTACTCTGTGAATGTGTCTCTTAGGAGGAAATCTCAGGATGATTTAAGAGAAAGAGTAGTACCCAACTAAAAGGGCCATGGAGATAAAGTATTTCTTCATGCTCTAGTGCAATGTGTTTAGTGTTGTACATAATTGAGTATCTGAGGTGCGACTATCACTACGTAGTTTCTTCTTTTTAGCCATGTTTATGTTGTGCCACTGATTAGAGTTAGAAGGATGTACACGATGCTGGGTTCTGGACACTGCCAGACATGAACACTGCATGTCAGTTTTCCTGATCTTCTGCACATTCCCTCAGAGCCAGGGATTGTCTGAGAGCACAAGGAAAGGCATGTAGAGTGGATGGCTGCTGCTTCTGCCTGCCCAGTCTTGATTGTTCCTTATTCTCACGATAACATCTGAATTTTGTTTTTGTAACTTAGCACTTGGATCCTAAATTTTGGGGGTTTTAAGGCACGTCATCTTTCCTGACTTCAGCTATGCAAGTCAGATGCTAGCTTCCTAAAATTTGCATCTTTAGCTAAAGGACATATAAGCCAAGAAATGTTTGAAACATGCTCATGGGAACAGCGGCACCAAAAGACACGTTCATTAGTTTCTGCTGGTTGTTCCTGACTTTTCTGAAACTTACCCTTTCTGAAACCTCTTCAGATTTTTCGTTCAATGTCTTTCTGATAAAAGCCCCTTTTCATTATGTGTATGTATATATGCATAAACACACACATACATACATGTATGCACATACATACACACATGCATCCATACATGTATATGTATGGGCACGTGTAATACATGTGTGCATTTACTAAAACACCCAGAGTTGGGTTCTACTAGTTGTAACCAAGACTTGTATTTATAATGAAGTTCTAACTAGTTAGAATATACTTTATTTCATAGGACAGGAGTCAATGCAAAACACCATAAACAAATAATGTTCGAAAAGATCGGAGGATGACTTGGAAATGAGAGTAGCAGCCAAAGGAGGCAGTAGATTTAAAAAGCAGGAGAGAGAGGGTAATAAATACTGTCATGAGATTAGACAGCATGGGGCTGAGGAAAGAGCATTGACTTTGGGACTGAAGATGGTGATGGGCGTCAGAGAAAGCGGTGCATACTGACACTCCGGGTGAAGGGGAGGCAGGCATTTACACTGCGCCGGCCTGAGGCATGAAAGGAGGAAGAGGAAGTGAAGGAGAGGAAATGAGAAAGCCGGGGCTTCCAGAAGAGGCGGGGCTGAAGATTAGTATGTAACTGATCTGAGATATTTGAGGTAAATGAGAAGAAAAAAGGGAAAGGAAGAATACAAAGATATCCTAGGTATGACAGACTGAGCAAGTGCACAGGAGATGTAAGAGTATAGAAAAGACTAAAAGAGAAGGAGCAAGGACACGGTAGGGATTTGCTGAGGAAAAAGAATAAACGCAGAAGTGAGAAAGTGCAAACAGCCTAGACTTACAGGTCTGCAAATTTTTAGAACACAAAGGTTTTACTTTGGGACACAAAGTATTCCAAAATGATGTGTGAAACAATCCTAAGAAAATTAATAAAACAATCCTTTTTTATGTGCTCGCATTTGTTATACTTGCACATAGTTTTATCACTTTTTTGTAAATTTTCTGAAATATAAAGACAGCTTCAAAAAGCAATAGACATATAACTTCTGGTACAATCTTACTTGGATTCCACCTAAAGGAAAAAAAGAAATCCAAGTAGAAATGACCCAAATATCCCTATAGAGTATACTTTTCTCTACTTATACTTTTATAGAAATTCTTTGATATAGTTTTACTGTAAGATTCTTATTAGTCTAAAACTTATTAGGAAATTCAATTTAATGTTAATTATAAAATAGCCTGGTAGACATTTTTATGATAGGCAATATAAAATTCATGAAAGAGTACATAATTGAATTAAAAATGCATTATCTATATGTGAGATGTTCTGTTCTCTACCCACAAAAATGTACAAACCAGTAAAACTGTCACTAATGTTCTGTGTTCTTTTCTTTATCAAAATATTTTGTTGCTTCTCATTAAATAACTTACTTTTATATTTTAAATACATTCTATGAAAATAATTGAAATGATAAACTAGTATGTTATATAGGGAGGAAAGTATTAATTTACTTTTGGATTTGGGGACATAAAAACTTGTAGCATCTATTATGTGTATAAGACACAGAGCAGAAATAAGAAGAAAATATTTCGCCGTATCTATAACAAATGGATAAGCGCTAAATGGATAATGGATACTGGACAGTTAACAGATCACTAAGGGATAAGGTTAGAAAGAATTCTTCAGGCCACGGCAACCAAGGATGGCTTTAAATCTCCATGGATATTTGAAGTACCAATAATGTAGGATGTCTACAGGAAACAATTGAGAGAAGTGTATTAAAGGTGGAGGTAAGATTGAAAGAAAAGACATTAATTCAGTGAACGTCGTAATCAATGTAAATTTTTGGTATGACTGAATATTAAGAATTTTGATTAGCACCAAGTAAAATTATAATGGTCAGCGAGGGGTACATCTTGTGGGACTTTAAATCCAACAAGAAAGATTATAGGTTTTATTCTTTAGTCAAAAAAGAGCAACAATTAAGGTCTTTAAGCAGAAAAGAGTGTGATTGCTGCTGTGCTTTGGAAAGAACATTTTTATGAGAAAGTGTAGGATGAATGGACTGGAGGAAGCAAGATTAAGAAGGCGGCCAACAGAGTAGGAAGAATTATGATGCTTTGGAAAGTATCTTTCATCGAATCATTCCCCCCATGAATTTGCAGAACTATTTCTATGATTAGAGCAGTGCCTATCGTGTGAGAGCACAGCTCATCGTTCGAGCTCTCCCACTGATTATGATCTCCTCTCTGCCCAGGACAGCTCCTTATCCATGATTATGTTCCCTGTACCTATCTCAAGTAAACATTAATTGAATATCTAAACTCAAGTGTGAGTGAAAATTGAGATATCAGAATAAAAAAACATTGGGAATATTAGTTATCCATATAAGATGATGAATTTCAAAGTTAATCAGGAAGTCCGGAAGGACACAAGTAACCGGCAGATAGAAAATTAGGAGACTACATGGCTCCACCTATCTTGAGAGAACAAAGACCTTTGTTTTATCCATCCTGGACAGCTGGAGCATGGCCATGTGACCCAAGCATGGCCAAGCGAATGCTGCTACATGAGACTTTAAGTTTTAAGAAAATGCTACAGAGGCAGAGGGTTTAAGATATTATTAATAGTGACTGCATTGTCCACCAATGTCTATCTGTGGCAGGGTGAGTAGTGACATCCCAAGTAAATGTTCCTGTGTCAAGGTTTTGTCTTTGTTCTGTCTTGCAAAGGGCTGATTCTCCAGAAAGCCTGCTGGTTCTGTGAGTGACTGTTTACAGCGTCAGCTTCAGTACAACCCGGACTAGTAAACATTCCCCACATTTATGACGCAATTTGCAGGAGTGGATCTGAAGGTCAGAGGAAGGGCTGTAGAGAGGTGAATATGAGACCCAAACTCAGGACAGATTGACATCCAAGAGGAAGATGAGAAAAATAGGAAAGGGAACACAGATTTGTCAGGCAAGAAAAGCAGAAGTGTGGAAAGTTTTGTTCACAAAATCAAAACAAGATCACAAATATCTGAGTTTTGCAAATTTTACCTTGCACATTACAAATTAGAGTAACCCTGCTCTGCCCTTTATCATATTTGCACAATTTTTCTCCACTGTAATAGATTTGTTATGTTTTATTTAACAAACAGGTCTACAGAATCTATAGCTCAAGAGATGACTGCTACTTAATTTTCCATTACTTTTAGTTGAAATAGTTACAGCTATGAAAATAAAACTCGAAAGCAAAATTGAAATGTAAATTAGTAATTGGCATAATACATTTTTGTTGTAAAATGACTACATATTTTGTTCTAATATAAGCACTAATGTATTTCTTTTTTCACTTTTACACAGATTTAAAATAATTTTCTACTCTTCAATTGATTAGTAAAATATAGTTTTTCTTTCAACATGAATAAGAAAAATATCTTGACTAAGGCTTTAGATTGCTTTGTAGAAGTAAAAAAATGGAAATGATTTGTTTAAGTGCATTAATGACTATATATTTCATTTCAAATGCTTACTTAATTTTAAGGAAGCTATTTATGTTCAATTCCTCAATTTTTCCTAAAAATCTATTACACAATCTTGCTATTAAATTTTAGCACCATTAAAATCTTATGATCTCAATTATCCTCATTTATCCATATGGTTATTTCTTTTTGAAATAGACACAAACTTGCAAAATTGTCAAGTGGCAGAGTTTATTTAAATGTTTATATTAATATATTAATCAATTCTTACGGACACATGTTGCATAAGTTACATTTATGCACATCTGTGTATGTGTTCACACATATATTGTTATATGCTTGCGTGTGGTAAAATCTTTAGGCAACGTTGGTAATGTCCACTTCTTAATTTCCACTTCATATAATTGTTTTTAAGAAGTTAATTAAATAGAATTTTTCTGCCACCAAAAAACATAATAAAGAGAATCCAGTTTTTATTTTTTTTAATTAACTCTAGGCGTAACTATGATTTATGGCCATGCCTAACTATCTTGAGAACAGTAATACTGAAAGTTTTATATGCTAATAAGAATGTAATTTACATTTATAGCCTAAGTTTAAGTAATTCTCATATAATTTTATTGTATATTAAGTAGGTTTCCCCTTTTATGTATGTGCATTAAATTCCAGCTTTTAAAAGTCATCTAAGAAGTAATTAATTTATAATAATTACATCATATATTCTGAATTTATACTCTCCATGCTGTTAAATGAATCTCCAAACATTAAATCAAATATTAAAGATCAAAGATGCTTAAAATATTTTAAAAGTATATTAAAAAATCACAAAGTTAAATGAGTTACTTCTACCTACAAACAGAGCTGAGTAGTGGGTAAAAGAATTGTGGATTACCTTAGCATTGAGTTCTTAATCAGGAGTTGAGTCAGACCTGGAACACACATTGCCCCAATCCTAAACCTTTCCTCCCCCAATTACAGCCCCAGATGCATTCTCTTATGGTAGAACACTGAGAGGAATAAAAATATTAACGTTTATAATAGGTTAAATGGAAAATTATAATGATTTCATAGATGTTTAGTCTAATCAAATTTATTTATGTTTTTACCAAATATTTAATTTTAATAGTTTAACATTTCACTTTGGTATGTTACCTAGATCTAAAGTAGAAAACATAGAAAAACAAGTTTTTAATTTAACTCAACTAGAAAAAATGTAGGGCTAAATATAATAAAAGATTATTTGAATCTTGATACAAAGGTACATTGTATAAACACGTGATTGCAAACATCAATTTATTTTAACAGTAAAGTCACCCTTTTGGTAAACACATCTCTTCATACTAGCATAGCACAGGTATCTGTGGAGAAAAAAACTGTTACAAGTTTATTGGAAAAAACTAACTAAATCATCTTCATGTCTTCATTTACAAAATTATATACTATCAACTCCTGAAAGTCATAAATTTGGACTTATTCTGATCTTTCTCATTCCTATGGTACAACAGTGATTATTTCTGGCTTCAGTAAGGGAGACAGAGGGCTGAGTAGCTGTGAACAGAACCTCACAAATTGGAAAGACACACAAAGGCAAGCAGCCAGGGTACTAGTGGGATCCAAGAATCCAGAAGTACAAGTCCGTACAGAGGCAGATAGCTTGAGGGAAGTCTAACTATGCACTGTAGGACAAAATGACAGGACAGCAATGCCTTTTGAGAAGATTTTGGTAACCAGGCAGCAGGCAGTGAGTAGGAGAGCCATAAATATGAGAACTAGAAATTTAAGGCAATAGATGGGTAGGGTGGAAATTAATAACAGTTTGGGAGGAATTGACAATTCAAAAACAGAACAGAGGCATATGGGACAGCGCAATCCCCAGTTACCAGAAAGATGCACAGCATGAAGAGTTGATGGTGAATAAGACAGTACTCTAGGCAGTGAAACAAGGTCAGAGTGGAGACCTCTCTACTAGGAATGGTCTAGAAATGAGTCTAGAGGCTGGGGCGGGGCACATGAATCCCTGTGGTTAATTAATTCTCACCTTGAACATTAGACTTAGTTCTCAGAATAGAAAATCAAGAAAGTGATTACTTTCACTAGTACAGATTGTCCTCAACTTATGATGGGGTTATGTCCTGATAAACCCACAGCAAGTGGAAAATGATTAAGTTGAAAATGCATTTAATACACCAAGCCTACTGAACATCATAGCTTAGCTTAGCCTACCTTAAGTGTGCTCAGAACACTTAAATTAGCCTACAGTTGGGCAAAATCATGTAACACAAAGCCTGTTTTATAATAAAGTGTTGAATATTTCATGTAATTTATTGAATACTGTACTGAAAAGGCAAACCAGAATGGTCGTATGGGTACAGAATGGTTGTAGGTGTATTGGCTGTTTATCCTCATGATTGCTCAGCTGACTGGGAGCTGTGGCTACTGCCACTGCCCAGCATCACGAGAGAGCATCCTACCACATGTGGCGAGCCGTGGGAAAGATCAAAACTCAAAATGTGGTTTTTACTGAATGCATATCACTTTGGCACTATCGGAAAGTTGAAAAATCGTAAGTTGGGGACCATCTTTATATTCTAGAAGATGTGTTCTTCCGATTACAGAAATGCACAGATTCTTAGAGAACCTCAACGCTTTCCCCAAAAAGTATATATAAACCAACTTGTATCATTAATTAAATTTTCATTTCCTCTTTATGCTGCAAACACTAAAAGAACTCACTTGGCAAAACAAATTTAGCTCTTTTCTATTTTCCAATGTTACCCATGTCTCATTGATGTGTCCTCAGTAGGGTTACTACTTTTCCTTTGCGATCCACCGATTTCATTAACAAAAGCAAAAATGGCCAACAAAGTTGGCCTCATTTCAAACTTTTACATGTAATTAACAATCCTCTCATCTGTGCTGGAGGACTGATGCCTGATAACCTCAAAAGCATCACCCAAATTTCTGACAGAGTCAGTTTAACAAAGCAATGAATTCTTAAAGGAATTAAACCTTCTTTTCCTCCCCTCTATTTTTTCAAAGAAATAAAGCCAACCTACTTTGGATGTAAAAACAAGAACATTCACCTGGTAATAAAACTCTCCAACCAGTGAGACCCCTGTTCCCCTCTCCGTTCTGGGGCTGGTCTCTGTCATGTGATCCAGCCCTGGCTGGATCTCACTGGATTCTGTGCATGGCATTGTCTGTTTTCTTGTGCATTTTCTTGTGCATACCCTGCAGGCTCTGTCCAGGTTTGATTTCATTGCGTGGATTGAAACGTATGCTCCACATACGGACTGCTGAAGAATTGTCTTTCAAGTTAAATTTCCCCCCTTTATGACATGATTATAAATAAAAAGTACATTTTATCTTTAAAAATAGCCTTGAGTTGATAAGCGCATTTAAATATAACCTAAAATCACTCTTGACCGTAAAGGGCTAGCGAGATATTTTACTGGGGAGGGGGTCCAATCAGGAGCTGCTGGAGAACTGAAGCACCTGCACCTTGTTTAGCAAGTACTGACTGCAGAGCCTCCAGGGAGGGGGCACCGGTAAGAGGCTGCGATGCTGGGTGGGTGCCTGGGTGGGGGGGAGCAGGAGCAGGACAGAGCTAAGGAGAAACCTCCCACCCTCCAACAGCTGAGCTCTCAGAGGAGTAGGAAAGACCAGCAGAGTAGCACCTGGGAGTGGCTATGAGTGGCTGAGATCGATCCAGGGGAAGCCTTGACATGAGTGGTTCTGGCAGTTTCTTGAGAAAAAAAATGGGACAGTGGATTCCAGATTTTTTTGTGTAAGTCTCCAGTATGGAGACTTATGTGCTCTTAATTTGGGGTTTACACAAATTATTCAGAAACATAAGTGCTAAGTAAAAAGGAGAAAATACACTTTCCTGGATGAAGATTAAAGAAATCCCAGTGGCCTTATAAATGTATTTATGTGTGACGATATTAAACTGTGGCTTTGTTTCACTTTTAGCAGAGATCCCTCCAAAATCATTGGGAATTACCCTTACAAGCCAGAGGAAGGATTTGGTCACTTTTGTTGGCTTTGTAACGGAGGTGGCTATAAATGAGTCCCCTGCCCCTTGTCTCCTCAGCCATCTGAGGGTATAAAGGGGTTAAAATCAAAGAGGCCATGAGGTTGAAAGTTGGAGGATACCTTTGGAGCATATTGTCGGTGTGCTGTGAGCCCTTCCAACCCTGAGGGAGGGATGGTGCTCCATCTCCACCTCAAATCAAATTGGGGAGACATCAAGGAACCACTCACAGAGTTTTGTATGCTTCTGTTGGAATTTTTATAGAAGGATGGATGAGTGTCTAATTCACATGCAGAAATCTAAGGGTGAGAGACAGTGGCTGAAACTAGCACCATACAGCAAAACGAAAAGGGAGTTGAGCTTCGAAAGGAACTGTACTCCCACCCAAGAATGGTTCAATGTTGTGTGTTTCCTCTGGGTCCAATATGGACCTTTATAAAAGGAAAGAAAGAAAAGGAAGCAGCTTTGGACTGTCACAGCTCCTGGGCAAACACCTGGGGGGTTGATGGGACCCCAACAGAGAGAGAAGCGAGCCTGTCTGTGGAGGTCACCAGCTGGCTAGGGACTTCTCAACTCATTTGGAGAACTGCTGGCTAGAGACTCAGTAACGGAGGAAGTTCCTGAATAAATCACAAAAATGACCAGCCACACTCGTAGGAAACTCGTTTCAGATGGAAACCTCTTAAGTGAGATTTTTTCCGTCACATGGTTCTTCCAACTCCAGAAGGACGATAGGTCAGCTAATAGCAGCTAAATGATAATAAAAGAAACTGGCCAAGCACCTCTCTTCCGCTGTAGGCTTCTTCCCCGTAGGGGGCCTGAGCTGTGCAAGAGGAGAACTGGATTTTGAATGGAGTCTGAATTTTTATGATAATACTGAGTTGGATATAAATATTAATGAATTAAGACACTGTGGGGAGTAAACTTACTGCAGGGTATTTTTATTACTTGAGAGTGACAAGAAAAGTCTATTTTATACAAGAAGACGGGTGAGGGGGTATGGATGTTCAGGTTCGGCCAGGAGAAAAGAACTACTATTACATTTTAAAAACCTTATCCTGATAGTTTCATTTCTTCAACAGACCTGTTAACTTTGCTTCAGACACTATGACCTTCTTCAGTTTCATTTCTTCAACAGACCTGTTAACTTTGCTTCAGACACTATGACCTTCTTCATAGCACATACAAAATGACTTAGTTTGATATCATCTTTTGCTTTGGAATTTAAAACTCTCATTTTCTAGAAGACTGATATATCCTTCAGGATCTGGTCAGGAAAAGAGAAGCCTCTCTCTGTGTTCCAGGTACCGAAGACTTCAGTGCAGGGAATCTGAGGCTCCCACTGCCATGGAAGTGACGGAGTAGGGACTGTCAGGGATCTCAGCTGCATCAGACAAGCTTCCAAAGCTTGCCCAGAAGCCACTGTGAATTTCATGCCCCATGGAGTGCTAGCACAGAAGGTCTCAGTCTGCAGCGCAGACAGAAGGAATTCTTGAGAAGGACCATCCTGCTCTCTCAGCTACTTAGCGCGCTGAAGTGGCTGATTCAAGGACCTTACCGTGCCTCTGCCTGCAGCTGCAAGAACCATGCCTGCTCCTTCCATTCCACCTTCCAGACATGCACAGTGCCTCTCACTGACAGACTGACACAGAACACCAAGGGCAGAAAAAGCTAAGAGATGCACTTCTTCAAAAGGTTTCCAGTGGTCCCAAGTTCCCAACTGACGATGCAGCACCATTAATTTGGCACTTAATTATTAAAGTCCTTTTTCCTTGTGACATTTTCTGTATTGACATATTTTACTCATTGACTCCTATTTGTCTCTTATTTTTCATTTTTAAGTGTGTTGCTCAGGAAGGCAGAAGCCATATTGATTCCATCACTTGTTCACTGACTCATCCGCACATAGTGGGAGCTTTGGCTAGCGTTTAGTCTCTGTGAAGCTCTGAGCACATGGACTAGGAAGATGCAACTTCTCAGAAGAAGAATATTCTTATCCTCCACATTTCTATGCACATAAAAAACACTCAAGTCTTCCTTGAAAGAGTGAGTCCATGAGTGAATAAATACATAACCGTGCATTTTCATATGCGGGCAGTAAACAATTATTTATCCCTGGGACAGCAGAATGTGGTAGCTCCAGCAAGAAGGCTGAGGTGAAGTTCTGACAGTGGTGTGCAGCATACACAGATGAAAACATCGGCAACATAGATTCATGTAGGGGGTGCTTTTCTCATGCCACACAGAAACAAGTGTTTATAATCATCAGTGACACTGGTTTCTGGAGTTTAAGAAAAATAATTTCATTTTGTGTCTACTTATAGGGAAGACAATATGATAATCACATATTTAAGCATATATGAACCATGATTATCCCCGAGGAGACTATAAATTGAATAAGCCACACTATGTTCCAACCCCCCACTTCTAACTATTATGGCCATGTTAAAAAGAACAGACCTGGAGGGGCAACGGGGTGGGGTGGAAGAAATCTGCAAAGTCGAGCATGCAGCCAGAACAAAAAAAGGTATGGAAAGGAGGGGGGCCTCATGGTGTTTAAAGACAAATCGAAGGTATCTGTATGGTCTTTTGCACCCTCAGCCTGAAAAATAATTTCCTGATAACTCATGTCCTCCTTAAATCTCTGAAATGAGTGAGTATGCAGAGTAGGCTCTTAAAGGTCAGAGGCTGAGCGGGTGTCTGCCTCCCACTAACATCTCTCACCCACAATGTGCTCCAACTAACTCTGACCTGAATTTCTGCTTTCTTCACATATTCATGTCTTTTCATTTTCAAATATACTTGATCTCAGAAACTTAAAAATGTAAAGCGCAATTTATAAATAAAACAAATGTCAAAGGAAAGCACAGAACATCAAGTGTATCATCTGAATGCTAACTTCTCCAGGTGACAGCGATGCGCAGTGAACATTTAAAGACGAAAAGAAAATAGTTCAGTTATTTGAGTGATCAAAAGAATATCTGGATGATCAATTACGTATTTAAAACTAGCAGATATTTCTTTTGCAATACCTTTTTAAAGGGAAAAAATGTCAGGGCAGGACATGTAATTTTAGTTAAGGTTTATAAGCTGCTTTTCCCATATAGGTGAAATGGTTAACAGTTTTAGCATTTAAACAAGACTACTTGAGCTTACAACTAAATCCTCTGGACATGAAGGAAGTTCTTGTTTCACTGGTGATGGTTTTGATCTGTCTAGAAATTGATTAATTACAACAAATATGTTCAGAGAATTAAAAATAAGAAACAATATCAGTAAGGATCTGCAATGTGGGCTACGTCAGCCAGTTGGCTCTGTTCTCGCCCTTCCTACGCAACACTTTTCACCCGGTGAAGTCCTATTTTCACTCTTCTTTTTTTGAAATCAGATTATTTTCTGAAATGTACATTTAGATTCATATAAACATCTCCAAGGCCCTGTGATTGTAGGGTTTTCATTCATTCATTATGACTCTTCTACACAATTGTTAACATACCTCAAAATTTCCTCATCTTCCCTAGGCAAGACACAGTATGTGCAGAACATCCCCTTAATAAAGACTTGGGCTGGAAGTCATGAGCTCAACGTCACATTTTCTGGTTCCAAGGCTTTACTTATGCGGACAAAAGTTATTCTGTGTAAGATGAGAGAAATTTATTTTCTTCTTCTGAAAGGATGTGGAATGACCAAAGAGAATAAAGAAGGAAAGGACCCAGGAAAATAGAGAGGACTTGAATAGGTCAGGTGAGACTCTATGAATGATGAGGAAGCAAACTTCAGGTTTAAATGGTGGTAAGATTCTTCTACTTGATGTTTGTGATAGTTAATGAAAGCTCTCCTTTCTGAAGTTTTTAGGGAACCATCCATTTAAAGAATTGAGCCAAAATATTGAGAGTAAATTGTTATCTAGTTTAACAAAAGAGATTTCCATGACTGGATAGTGTTTCTGCTTATTTCCTCTTCTCGTATTTATTTCCCTTTTGTTTTCTAATCTGTGTTACTTAATTTTCCATTTTTATACTCTTTTCTTATCTTTCAGGAAACATGGTGACAGAGAGACGGAGATAAAGATCACACTTATAAACGTTCAACATTCTGATATGTAACCATAACAAAAGCTAATAAAATAGCTTCTTCCAATTTACAAATAGGAAATATGTGCTTTTTTCCAAATATATATATATATATTCTCTGATAAATATTTTTGCCATAGTGGCCTTAATTTTTAAAGAGTTTAAAGTATTTGTACAATGGTTCCACATATTTGCATTCATCTGTGATCTCTTTGAAGTTCATTCAAAATTAAAAGCACTAAGGTAAAAATTAAATAGATCTAATTTATTTATTTTTAAAAAGTATTTTTCCAGACATTTAAAATTAGATGATGGCCAAATTACATGTTGACAATTTAACGTACGCTGTACCATATCTATTGCATTATTTTGTGTGTATACAATATGAATAGGGTCGTATATTTTTTAATAAAGCTTTAAAATTCATTTCTCAGAATTTCATCATACCTGAAATTATATACTGTGCCTTGATCATCTTTAGGAAGAAGGGATCGAAGGAAAGAAGCTCTGGGAAGTAAACAGTGAAGGCACATATAGTTATCCCCACTCTTCAGTTTAAGTCTCTAAATAAATTGAAGGAACTAAATGACTTATATAATCAAGTGTTTAATGACCGAACTGGGACTCGAAGTTAAGTTTCCCAGCATCCAGACTTTTGTCCCACTACTTATTAGCAGGGATCCTTCTTAAAGCAAGGCCAAGACTGAGCTACATAAACGTATTGACTCATTTACTCTTAAATTCTGTCAAAGCGGCCAAACAAGTTATATTTTCAGACCATCCTCTAAACACAAGATATCAAGAAAGCAGATTCCATGATGGGGATCCTAGTCTGAGGGTACTTGATTGTTCTCTGAATAAAGCAAAAAATCCCCAGTCTTTAAAAAAGTCTCTCTCTGATAAATTTTTGAATGCTTTTGCTAGAGAATAAGTGGCAACATGTAGATTAAAAGGAAATAACTACAACAAGCTCAGGGGTCACATAAAATATAGAGATTTCCTTTGCATTTCAACAGTCAACAAGTGACCTCACATTTGAAACAAACACATTTAGGTAAGACTCCTGGGTTCAACGTATCTTGGGGCTCCATCATCTGTTTTAAATAACAACTGAGAGGGGAATAGGAAAATGGAAATGAGGAAGACAAATGGAGTTGCTGTGCCAGGCCCAGGGGGCTTCTTCTGCTCCTTTTTTATGCAATGATTTTAATAAAATAAGATGATGCCTGCAACCCAGTTTCTGAAAATAAAAAATGCAGAATTTTAGAGGCATTTTCATTTGCCTGGCTATATATATTTGAAACACTTTACCATTTATATAACTATTCTTGATATCCTGATACCTTAAGATGATGAGCTTTTTAAAAAATTTTTAAAAATTTTTTTAACTATCAGTAAAAATCAATGAAATGTGACTATGAAACATGACTATGAAACAAATACTTCGGGTAATAAAAGAGGAAATTTATGTTGATTATTCTAATATTTACTTAACACAAAAAACAGCATAAAATAAGAACATCTTATTTTATATATGACATTTACTGAGAAACCAAGAACAAAAAAATATTTAAGAAAACATCAAATTATATGTTTTTATTGTGCAACATTTTACCTATATGTCCAGTAGAAGAGACACAAATTTTTAAAATTTTAAGTGTAAATACAGGGGAAAAAGAGAAAGATCACAAGGAGAGTACCAAGTTACTGACAAGTAAACATTTAGAACAAAACATTGTTAGCCTAAAATTTGAGAATTCTTTCATTTAGGGGATCTTTAAGCAACACAGACTTCCACATATATCCTAGGATATGTGGATCCAGGTGTATAAAATCTCACAGAACCACAGTCCTAGAGCCTGTAAATAATTAGCTCATATTGTAAAATTTATATTCATGTTCAGCTGCAAAGTATCAACTATTTAAATGACTCTAAGAAAAAAATCTTGAATAGATTTTCTTAAGTATGAAACTGCTCCATCTTTCATGATCTTTCGTGTTTCCACTGTGACCACTTGTGTTGGTTTAGTGACAAGTGTTCTACCTTCCAGCCTCATTCCTCCCAGAATCTGCTCCCCAAGGTCGGCCAGCTACCAGGGACCCTTCTGTCTGCTCCTTTCAGTAACTCTCTCCTTCCTTAGCTTCTGCCTCTCTCCACGCTCCTGCGCCTCCTTTTCTGTTACAAGCTCTTACTGCACAGTCTCTTTTATGGCTATGCACCCTAGGGTTCTTCTGCTCTTTCTCTCTCAGGACCTCATCCACTCCTTAAGATCCACTCGTTTCTTGGATCATTCTACCGCAGATGTTCCACAAGGACTCAAATTCATATGCTGATATTTAATCATTACCTTTCTCTTAGACTGTGTTTTGCCCTGAATTTCCTATTTTAGGTTATGGCAAAGATCTGCTCATCCATTGACATCAAAAATCAGAAAGTTATTGATTTCTCTTGTACTTGTCAAGTAGTAACTCCTTTTATTTTGAACTGGTATCTTGAAAGTCTTTCCTCCTACCCATCTCAGCTACCTCAGAGAGTCCTCAGCATCTTTTTCTAGGTGATTACTCCTGGGTAACTAAATAAGGAAATAACTCCTACCAGGTATCCTTCCCCTTGCCTTTCTCAATACATCTGTATACTGCCATTCTACAGAACTTTCTAGATACTAGTTTGATATTATAGACAATGAAAATTTCATAATATTGTATTCTCAAATTTGTTCTACAGATATTAATTGGAGTTACTCTAAAAAGCGCTCTGGGGGCCAGCCCAGCGGCGCAGTGTTTAAATTCTTGTGCTCCACTTTTGGCCTGGGGTTTGCAGGTTCGGATACCAGGCGCAGACATAACACCCCTTGCCAAATCCAGCTTTGGCAGCATCCCACATTAAACAGAGGAAGACTGGCACAGATGGTAGCTCAGAGACAATCTTCCACACGCAAAAAGAGGAAGATTCCAACAGATGCTAGCTCAGGGCAAATCTTTCTCACACACACAAAAAAAGTGTTCAATCATCAAATATAGAGAGAGATTTCTGTATTAAATAACAATAAACAGCTTTCTATACTGCAATATCTCTAAGAACTTTTAATACATTTATATGCTCTGTCTTTCCAACTGCAAGATATATTATAGTACACAGGATTTCGTGAAATCATTTGATCTTAAAAAGCTTTCTGTCTTTGTTCAAAGTCGTTTGTCATTCCATGGAACAACAGACAGAACTAGTGTTCCCTATGATGCATTTTGGAAAAATTAGATAATGATCAAATCTGAACTTCTTTGTATGACATAAAAGGCAGTCAACAAAGTAATTAATGTCTACCTCTTTTTACTCTGCTTATATACTTCCTTCTGTGGTCTGACCGCACAAAACTTTGTAGTTCTCCAACAGCATCACACCTCTTTTTTTCTCTTTTGCAAAAAAATGCTTGAATTCCTCTTAGCAGTCTACTGCATGTCTACATATTATTAAATACCAATTCTTACATAATCTCTTCACCACATCCTAATGCATCTGCACTCTCCAGGAAAAGAGGTCATGATCCTGTTTGTGTCACTCTCCCAGATTTGATTGGGGAGTTAAGCACTGGATTAGTGGGGCCACCCCGTGGCCAAGTGGTTGGGTTCGCATGCTCAGCTTCAGCAGCCCAGGGTTTTGCCTATTTGGATCCTGGGCGCAGACATGGTACCACTTGTCAGGACCTGCTGAGGCGGTGTCCCACACAGCACAAGCAGAAGGACCTACAAATAGAATATACAACTATGTCCTGGGGGACTTTGGGGAGAAGAAGAAGAAAAGAAAACAAAAAAGAAATTGGCAACAGATGTTAGCTCAGGTGCCAATCTTTAAAAAAAAAAATAATCATTATATATAAAAAAAGAACTGGATTAGTCATCTTTTTAATCCAGTCTAATAGAGTTCCAAGAACATTGACATTAAATAAATGTGTGTCATTAAATAAATGGCTAAAGTCTAGTTCAACATTTAGTGGACATTTCTTATGTGACAGATGCTTGAAGGATTAAAAGATGAATGATACTTTTAGTCTGGGGATAATTATAGTATCTATTTAATAAGATTGTTATGGTGATTAAATGAATGAACATAAAGCATTTAGAACATTGTCTGACATATTATTAGTGCTATATGAGTTCTCAGGATAAAACACACAAATGACTACTAGAAATCAGCTCTCAAGGAGCTTACGAACCTAAAGCAGAAAGTAAGTTTGAGGACCACTGACGGTGGCGGGCAGAACCTGGTAAGTACTAGAAATACAGAGGATGGAGAAATAAATCCAGCAGAAAGAATTGAGACGGAATCTCAGAATCCAATTCTGAAAAGAAAAGAATAGGAAAGAGAAGAAAAGAAAAGAAAAATGATTCTGTGAGTCCAAAGCTAGTTTGAGAGTATCTGATCTCTTGAAATTTGTGCATGGATATTTTTACTCTTGAGGGAGAGAAGCAGAAAAAATAGCATCATGTGAAAAAATACATTCATTTTAATACATAGTCCTTGCTTCACCTTCAACAGCATTCTAATTTTTTACCACTTTTCACAACTGTAATTTTGATATAATAACTTGGAGAGTTATAAAATGATTTTATTATTAGATAAATTTTTTTATTTTTTTAAGTTAAAACGTATCATTTGGTATAAAAATATTACCTAATGACCTTAGTTTTTTTAATTTTGATTTTTAACTTCTGATTTGTAAGCCATAAAGACTATTACAACTCTTAAACTTTTAATAATCTTGAAAAACAAGACCTGGGTAGGCAGAAAGGAGTCTAAAAATGCCTCATTATAGAATAACATTTGGTCTCCTGCTTTTGTTATTTTCTTCAAAGTCAAGCAGAATGACAACATACTGAGACTCTGAAAACTAAAAGTAATTGTATCCTCTCCAAATCTAATTAATCTACAATTTGTCACAGGAAACTTCTAGTCATATTCATTTTCTGAACTGTCTCTGCCACTTTCTGGTCCTCTGACACTCCACCTTTAACATTTGATATACTTGTAAAATTGAAGAGATTTCCCACTCTTTCGTGATTAAGGGCAATTTCAAAACTAAACTGAGTTATTTCTCATGCTATAGAAGATGGAATGATCTAAAATACGCAAGAAGCAAGAGGAATTACAAGCTGTTTTTAAATGACGTCTGCTTTCATATATTGTAATATACCCTACATCTGTCTTAGAAGTCAAATTAAAAAATAAGACTTGGACTTCTTGTTAACTTATAGAAATCACTCCCATTCTAAGAATAGGCACAACCTAGAAAATTTGCCAATTCATAGAAAGAGATAAACTAATGATTGCTTTCCTCTCTGGCAGAAGGCAAGGAGAGGAAGAATTTGCAGCAGACTTGGGTAAGGACAAACCAATTGAACTTTTAACAAGTGTGTGATGTCCATGCAGAGGCTATGGTGGGTTAGAATGTCGGGGCACCCTGCCCACAAAGTGAATCTACCCCCATTCACAACCCTTTTCCATTGGCCTGAGAGTGGGAAAAGGCTGGAGTCATGACAGAGAGTTGAGAAAAATGCTTTCAAGGCACTCTGGGCCTTTACCCAGTCCGTGGCTGCCATCTTAAAAAAGGCGGGGATTAGGTAGGAGAGCTCAGATAATTTCAACAAGGCAACCTGGGCTTTCCTGGAGTTCACTGCAGCAACCCTGTCAAGGCCAGATGCGGCAGCAGAGTGAGAGATCTCCTGAGGTGCAGCATGCCTGGCAGGGCTGGCAAAGCAGCAAGAACTCTCCAGAACTCCAAAGAGTCACCAGCCAGGCTACAAAGCAGAGGAAGATGTCCTAGACCTGGAAAGCTGACAGCTACCTGGAAAACATAAAAGGTTTCATCTTGCTCAGATCACAAGCCCTGCTGAAAACAAAGCCTTGATCTCATCCTCAAAATATTTGAAGCCTGGAGTGAACTGAATCTGAGTTGCAACAAAGCTCGGATACAGTGTACTTACAGATTGGGTTGGCTCAACTCTCCTCCACCTCGCCAAACTAGGAATCTGATAGTAAAACACATGAAATTCTATAGGAGAAAATACCATTACTACAATATTTGCTATTCCTTTACACACAATTTCCAACATGCAGTAAAAAATTGTGAGTCATACGAGGATTCAATGAAATGTGACCCATGGTCAAAAGAGGAAATCATCAATTGAAGCAACCCCATTTTGGGCTCAGTTGCTGAAATTATCAGATAGGGACTTTTAAGTAACTATGAGTAACGTTAAAAGACCTAGGGGACAGCCTGGTGGTGTAGTGGTTAAGTTTGTGCACTCCACTTTGGCGGCCTGGGGTTTGCGGATTTGGATCCTGGGCATGAACCTGGCACTGCTCATCAAGCCATGGTGTGGTGGCATCCCACATACAAAATAGAGGAAAATTAGCACAGATATTAGCTCAGGGCCCATATTCCTCACACACACACACACACACACACACACACACAAAGATCTAAAGGAAAAAGTGGACATATGCGAATAGAAAAGTGTGCCAACAGAGATGGAAACTCTAAAATAAATTCTTATAGATATGCTAGAAATAAAAAATATACTATACTAGAAGTGAATAATGAATCTGAAGTGCTTAAAAGGTTAATAACAGTGAAAAGATCAGTGAAGCTGAAGACATTCAATAGAAATTATCCAAATGGTCCCAAAGAAAAAACTGAAAAAAAAAAACAAAAGATGAGAGCAAATGATATCTACGCAATTATAAATATAGCCAGAGAAGGAGAGGAAAAGAGAAGAGAAAATGAATTATTTAAAGAGGTATGGGATAATGATTTTCTAAAATTGATGAAAAGCATAAAGCCTCAAATCCAGGAAACTCAACAAACTCCAGGCAAGATAAATTCAAAGAATAAATCTCCTAGGGACATTCTAATCAAACTGCTGAGAATCAGAGAAAACGAGAAAATTTTAAAAGCAGTGGGGTGAGAACACATTATGTCAGGGGATCAATGATAAGAATAATGATTGACTTTACATTAGAAACAATGGGACTAGATGGCATTGAAACATCTTCAAAATACTGGAGAAAACTGCCACCAGTAAGAATTTTAAAAAGAAAGAAGAAAACACATTTTTTAGGTAGAAAAAAAAGCTGAGATTATTTGTCTCCAGCATACTTGCTATACAAGACTTACTAAAAGAAGTTTTTGGGGCTGAAGGACAAAGTATCAGATGGAAACCCAGAGCTCCAGAAAAAAATTAAGAGCCCCAGCAGGTAAATATGTGAATAAATATAAGACATTTTTCACAATTCACATACATACATACATGTCTACTAAAAATTATTTAAAAGATGGTTGATTGGTTACAGCAAACATAGCAATGTATGTATTATAGGGTTTCTATCATACGTCAAAGTAAAATATATGATAAGAAGAGGACAAGGAGAGGTAAGAACGGACAAAGTTAATTTACCATATTAGAAATCAGAAAGCTGTTCGGGCAGAAGTGAAATTAATTGAAAAAGTGGACAAGGGAACTTTCTACTGTAGTGGAAATATTTTCTGTCTTGTTTTGTATGTTATATGGGGAGGTGCAATAGTCAAAATTCACCAAACGGAAACCATTAGATCTGTACATTTTATTTTCCGTGAATTATAAAAAGAACAGAAAAATAAATATTGAATGCATCCAAATTTAGTAGGGTCATTATATCTATTTCTTTATTTCTATTTTGGTTTCAAAGTATTTAAATTAGTCACTAAACTTCAAAACTTTTTGCTTTTCTTGATTTTCTTTCCCAATTTTCTAAAATGAATCTGTATCTTCAGAGAAGAGAAATGCAATAGATGTTACTGGAAACAAATGAGTGAATAAAATAATGATATTGACTTAATAAAAGAAATGCTGCTCCTTAATAAGGCCTTTCAGTTTCCGTTCATCATTCAGTAAATATACCAAAATATTAGATTTTAATTTTTTTGTATTTACCTTTTCTATTTACTCTCCTCTTGCTTCTCTTATGATTACATGGTTCCTCATTACCATTCCTCCTTTTCCTTTCTTTCTTCTCGTCTGACCTCTCATCTTTGGACTGCAGATACTTTGTTTACCTGATTGCTATCTTCAACCAGTACTCAGTTGTGGCTCTTTCAACTAATCCATTTGCACCCTTGTTGGCCCTAATTCTAATACAGCAAAATTTTCACCCAACACCTAATCCAACACATTTTGAAGAAAGTGACACTATTGCTTTTAACGATGAGTTGTCACCAGGGAATTAATGATACAAGCAGGCTTGCATACAATACGACTCCCTGTTCAGGACTCTCCAGACATCCACTTTGCGCGTGTTCACATGCACACACACACACGCACACACACATCACCTATATTTTCCTCAATGCACCCCTCTTGGATGCCCGTTCCAAACTACCACTTTGGTCTTGCCTATCCTTGTTCATTCTCTTAGCTTGAGATTTAGTTTATTCTACTTGGTTTTATGCTTGAATTCACCCCACTGATTCTTTTGTCTTCCCAATCTTTGAGCTGATGTCTTTGGTTCCTCTTTCCTTGCACCCCACCTCACCAACTCCCAAATTGCCTGGGAATATTTTTTGACAAAAATTGAGCAAAGATTATTTCTAAGCCTGACCATTTTCCAAAACAGGCTTTAAGGGATTAGGATGGTACTGTTTTTCTCTTGATAAGATCTTAAAATAATTATGTAATAATCTTGTAATAACAAATGAACAAGTCTCCTACTATATCAAACAAGAAACTAAATAAATTACACTGGAGAATAAAATAATATGTATTCTAGATACTGGATTTTTGTGCCCACAATAATTTTGTATCCACAATCACAAAATCCAACTCATGTCTATAAATTTAGGCATTTATGGATTAAAATGATTTTTCTGTAGCTTTTAGGAGGCTATGTTATCTTAAGTAGTTAGCCATTTTTTGTCATTTTAATTTATTAAAATGTGAATATTAAATTGAAAGAGGTTGAAATAAAATATTTCTTTAAACTCAGATTAAGTGAAGCCTTAGATTATTATATCAATCATTTTATAACCAATTTATTTAGTGCTTAATTTTTTTATTTCATTGCTTGATTAAACTGACTGATGGAAATACAAGTTTCAGAAATTATATTTTTTATCTGAAATCATATATCAGTTGTATATTATTAAGCACAATTTTAGCATATATTTTTATATCAGAATATGAAAAATCATGAAAAAGCAAATCCTAGATTATACTTCTATGTCTAACTTTTTTTGAGTAAAAAAATTAACCTATGACAAATAATACATCATTCTGTATGAATCAGCTCTATTTATCTGAAGTCCTCTTATCTGCTTCAGGAAAACAAACATAAAAGAGAAAGAATAGGGCAAACCCCAGTGGCCTGTTGGTTAAATTTGGTGCACTCTGCTGTGACGGCCCAAGTTCAGTTCCTAGGCAGGGACGTACACCACTCATCTGTCAGCAGCCATGCTGTAGTGGCAGCTCACATACAAAATAGAGGAAGATTGGCAACAGATGTTAGCTCAGGGCAAATGTTCTTCAGCAAAAAAAAAAAAAAAAAAGAAGAAGAAGAAGAAGAAGAAGAAGAAAAGAAAAAGAGAAAGAATTAAAAACAACTTCCTAATGATCTGTGTAACTGAGGTCATTCACTGTCAGTAGGAATTCCTGAACAAATCATTTGCTTTTTGAGATAATTTAACAACATTATGATGACAATTATGGGCATTCTTTATTAGATGTCTCAACCTTGAACCTCATTTTAAGACTTAATTCATTGGTTTTGAGTAGCAAAATAAATGGCTGTGACAACTTCAAGGGTCTATATATGACGGATATACGTATAGGCTTTTCATGGAAAAACATGTTCATGATTCCCAATAAATCTCTACATTTTCTCCCCTAAATTTTTGTAATGCATAGAGCTACATCCTAGTTACTTGATGAGGGGATGCAATCATTCATATTTTTATCAAGATTTCTACAAATAGAAGAGTATATTTAGTAAAAGAAAGAATGACCAGAGTATTTACCATTTGGCTCATATATGACACAATTTTCTTAGCTAAGTAACTGTGCTCAGATGTGAAAAATTGTATATGACATTTTTATTTCTGTACATGTACACACACAAATGTATATGAGTATATGTATACACATATACGTGTATATGTAACTTTTAAATAAATACAGCTAAGTGGATTGCATGACTTTTAATCTAACATGCTATTTTGTTCAAGAGTCTTTTTTCCTGAATTGATACACATTTGTTTGGGTATTAGAGCTAAATTTGTGTGTGCCCTTGTAAAATTTATTCTGCTTTAGCACAAGGTTTAGTCAATATACTTTGAGTTAAAAAAAAAAAAAAACAGCAGTTTTTGCTTTCA
Organism: Equus przewalskii; assembly: GCF_037783145.1. Classification (NCBI taxonomy): domain Eukaryota; kingdom Metazoa; phylum Chordata; class Mammalia; order Perissodactyla; family Equidae; genus Equus; species Equus przewalskii. The sequence continues at coordinate 57,643,909 of NC_091849.1, forward strand.
TTTTGCAAGTTTCTATTTCTTTGACAGTAAAGCATATATTTTCATTCCTATGGCTTTTCTCTCAAAATTTATCACTATGATATTTAATTTTGCCTTTTTTTTTTTAAAGATTTTATTTCCTTTTTTCTCCCCAAAGCCCCCAGTACATTGTTGTATATTCTTCGTTGTGGGTCCTTCTAGTTGTGGTATGTGGGACGCTGCCTCAGCGTGGTTTTGATGAGCAGTATCATGTCCGCACCCAGGATTCGAACCAACGAAACACTGGGCCGCCTACAGTGGAGCGCACGAACTTAACCACTCGGCCACGGGGCCAGCCCCTAATTTTGCCTTTTATGGCTGCTCTAAGTCACTCATCAGATTTTCACTCAATGCGCCATCCCTTCTGTAGAGTGCAACCAACGTATTTTTTTGGAGACCCTACAATAAGAACCTGGTTGCATAGCATCCTTGAGAAGTCTTCCTAATAATTTTGTCACTTTAACTTTTGTTTCTCTTCTTGTTCCTAACTCTCTGGAATGAAATTCCCTATCTGTGCTAGAGCCAATGCACCAATGCTAGTGTTTTCCTTGACTCTCCATTGCTACACCTCTAGGATAAATTTTAAAAATAGGAATCTTTATAAATCAAATAAAAATTGAACCACTCACAAGTGATAATATATTTTAATTGCATTTTTTAAGAATAGCTTCTGTCATTGATTAGGGGAACCCAGGAACAATTCTGGCTACTAAAATATCAGCTTTAGGCACATTGGGTGAGAGACATAATAAGTGCCATGTCTACACCAGAGATGCAATGATTAAACTAAGTATAAAGCTGGGATGCATGGAAAATTGATTTAGGAAACTTTTGGTAGAAAAATATTATCTAGCATCACATACATGAAGCTATAACAAAGATGAAAAGGTGAGTTGGTGCTCATGGTAAAATGGTCTAAGAACTGACTTATGTAAGCTTGAGTTATGTCTATGTCATATCTAATGGTTACCACATTTTTTGTTTCCAGGAATAAAAGATTCAGGTAAATAATTCAAACTTCATTAAGAGAAAAATATATTACTTACAACCTCCTTATAATTAAGATTGAATAATTGTAATAGGTTCCTGGATTGGTTGTGGGTATTCTCGTTCGGGAGATAGAAAGAGGAAAATTCTGCAATTGTTGGGATGCCTTCCATTTAGTCATTTATAAAGAAGGCTTTCAAAGTTATCAGAAGCTGCACCGTTTTTAACTTTCATAATCCCCATGCCCCTAAACCATGCTCAATATGTTTATTTGAGATTGTTCTCTCTGTTAGGTCAAGAGTCTGTAAATTCCAAGGACTTATCCCACCAGGGTACAGAATACATTTGAAAGGCCGACAGTGGGGGTGTTGTTGACTCAGATAACAACAATAATAAATTATTTACTAAGTGCACTTACTATGTGCCAAGGGCTGCAATAAACTCTCAGCATGTATCTCCTTCAACTATCACACACAAAAAAATCTATCATGTGTTGCTATTATAACTATATTACAGATTTTAAAAAATGAAGCTTAGAGAGCTTAAAGAAACTACCCATTATCAAATAGCTGGTAAGCAGCAGAGCTAGGATTATAAAAGAGATCTGTTTGAACTCAAAATCCGTGTTCTTTCTACTCCACCAGGGATAAAAAGTCTAGTAATTGTGCTGCTAACCTTTTAAGACGCTCCTGCCTACTGAGCCCAGATGTGGCTTAAATTAGTGCTCTCGTGTTCAAATAAATCACCTGAGGACCTTGTGAAATACTCATTCTCATATAAGTGGAATCACACAGCATTTGTCGTTTTGTGACTGGCTTATCTCACTTAGCATAATGTCCTCAAGTTTCATCCAAATTGCCCTTGTTGTAAAATGGGTATAGAGTTTCAGTTTTGCAAGATGAAAAAGTTCAGGATATTGGTGGCACAACAATGTGAATCTACTTAACATTACTGCATAGTACACTTAAAAATGGTTAAGACAGTAAATTTTAATGTTATATGTATTTTACCACAATTAAAAATAAAACAGCTTCTCATTCGGTAGGTCTGAGGTGAAGCCCACACGATGCTGATGCTGCTGGTCCATGAACGACCTTGCTAATAATGAGGGTGAAGATAGCTTTCTCCAGGGAGACCGTTAAGAAGCCACTGCCATATGATCTGAATTGACATGTGAGATGAACCCTATTCAAAGTCCTTACTCTCTACGACATTGCCTTTCCAACTGACGCATGGATCCTCATTCACACTAGTAGGATGGGAGAGCAAAACATGCCCATTTCTTCTGAGGCCCTGCAATTCACCAGAGATTTCAGATTCTAATAATGTCTTTGGCCTTGGAAGCATCTTCTTTGTAAACTTCTAAGATAATCGTGTCCTGAAATAGCTTCTGTGATGATCTGTGTTGAAAAGTTTCCTCCCACCCTGACAGCTGAGAAGAGAGGGACGATCTCCAAGCTGCTGCTGCGTATCAAAGAGCTTGTCTTTTCAGCTTCACTGACAAGTTGAATGATTTTCCAGAGTTTCAGAAAACATCAGGCAAAATCTTTTCCAGATAAAAAGCTGCTGTCAGCCTCCTGCAGCTGAGGGAGCAACTTTAAATTCCGAGGGGGACTTCCTCCTGTAGTCTCAGTCAGGAGCTCCAGCTTCTGCCTTAGTCCTTCTTTTGCTTGCCTCTACTCAAGGAGCTCACCAAAATGCCAAAACTGAGCAGGACCTGTGGGTCTCGCCTTCACTGCCACTCCCCACACTCTTTCTGCAGGAAACGGTGCTAACAGCCACTTGTTCAGGGAAGCAATACAAGGTCATTACTTATATATAATCTGTCCTGCTCTTTAACCCCAACCTCACTAATAGATGATAAAGCCAACAGAAATTGATGCAAAGGTCCATCTACAAGTTTTTCTGATACCTTATTGTGGTGGCCTGACACGACAGTGCTATGTCACATGGCAAAGAGCTCTGCCGGAAATATCCTCTGACCTGGGAAGTGTGAATGTGAGGCAAAGAGAAATCACAGAGAGGCAGAGAATCAAAAGACATCTGCTGCTATGAAAATGATTCCCAGAGCTGCACTGACCCTGAAGTTGAAATGATACCCTTGGTGGGTGAGTTTCTTATTTTTCCTTACTTTCCTAGACGTCTTCCCAATATATCCCCATTAACTGGAATAAGTCTGAATTAACCTTGATTTCTAGCAAACTGAAAATGCCAAACACACAATTATTCTTGCCCATTGATCAAGCCTTAATGAGTCTGACAGATTCTAGTCTCCCTAAGGGTATCGTCTCCACTCCATCAATGATTGGCCTGGCCATCAGAAGTCTGGTCAGGCCTCTAAGTAAGACACCTTCATGGTGCTCATGTCACCTGTACTCAAAGGCAGCTCTATTTTGTATTTAGAAATACTTCATTCTCCAGAAGAAATTTCAAATACTTACTATTGCTATAGGACCCCAGCAGCATTTTAAAAAATGTATGCTTAGATAATTCTTGAGAATTTCTAAACTTACTTTTCTCTTGCTACTCATTTGCTCACAGGAAGGAGTGGTCATCCACCTTTCCAAGCTGCGCCCCACCACTGTGCCCTTAGAGGGAGGAGGGCCGCTTCCCTCTCTACTGCTTCCTTTCAGAAACCTCACACATGCTGCACTTTCCAGTCTTTCTTCTCCTGTTACCACTCTCTCTTTTCCTGTCCCTTCTATTTGTTTTCTATACTTTCAACTCTGTCATTCCTCTTCTCACCCCACTGATATTTCAGAAGAGTCAGTTCTTTTTCTATTTCTGTTACTTACTACCATGTGGCTTACACCATCCTACTGAGTCATCATTCCTACATTTGTAAATGTGGATTTAAAATGCCTGCATTTTCTACTTCCGTGGATTTGTGAGAATGGAAGACGGTAATGCAAGCAGAGGTGTTTCATAATTGTGAACTTTTACGTGAGTTTTGTATATTACAAGAAATTATCCTGCTTTAATTTTATACAGTCAGAAACAAATTACTAAACAGTAAACTTCTCTCAGAGAGAAAGATCATTGCATTTAAAAATGTGGCCCTTCATTTATATTTACTCAGTCACACATCATTTAAAAGAATGTCATCACTTTTTAACCTGTATGAAATATATTATTTTTGAACCTGTACTCATAGTTTGTTAAAATGCAAAGATAAGTAGAAAACAGAAAGCTTTGAATATTAGTTGTCAAAAATAATGAAATAGTCTACCTTTGAATTTTGATGAGCAAATCAACATGTTCAGTTTTCCATCAAGAAAGAAAAATAGCTGTCTCACTCAGATACTTTTTTTCATTTACACGATAAAATTAATATTGCTGTCACCAGGACCTTTATGACTTAGTCTTAAAGGAATGCACATAAACATCATCTACCAAAGTGTATCCCAGAACTGTGTTCCATGCTTATTAATTTATTTTTCTATCCATTTAGAAGTGCTCATGTTACCACTGTTTATATGATACTTCTTCCCTTAGGGAGGAAAACCTCTCAGTCATCTTGTATTATTAGCTAAGACGTATAAACTCTAGCATTTATCTGAATATAAAACATTTGGATTTTAATGGGGATTTTAACCCCTATCTAAAGCAGACCTTAGACATACTGCTGACTATTCCTGTTAACTTATTTGGGCTACGAATATTGTCACAGTAGCTTTCTGAGCCTCGTTCCCTTTGCCATTCCAAAATTGAGATTAAAGTAGTGCCTAATTTCACATTTAAGATAAATAAAAGAAGTACAATTAGAAAAGAATATATGTAAAAAGACAAAAGATAATTGAGCACTTTTCAAGAACTGTAGACATTTAACGGACGGGATGGAAGAGCATCCTTCCTGAAAGGAGAGACAGTATTTATACTTCTAAGAAGACAGGATAATAGTGGCCACAAAGAAATTTCTTTAAGAGAGATTTCACTGTCATATTTTAGAAAAGGTTTTGAAGCGTAATTTCTGTTTCATTCTTTAGTTTCATCTTCTTAACAAGAAATCCATGTATTTACAATTGTACACCACAGAAGATAGCTAAGTTAGGTATAAGGACCTTTTTGTCTTAAGAAATTGATGTCTTAGTGCAAAAGGGACTGTTGTGATGGCTCCTTAATTGGGTCATATAATTTCCACGGTTGGGGAGAATTTGGCTTTCACCAGTCTTTGTCCTTTAAAGTCCACCACCTGACACATCACCACAAAGAACAACCAATTTATTGTTTTTCTAATTGCCATTAATTTATAGCTTTGAGTTTCAAAGGAGAATTGTGAGTTACTACAACATTTAGAGGCTTTTAAGTTCCAACTTCTTTGAATGCTCGGCATCATCTAAATCTTGATATATATTCAGATGAGAAAAGAATCAGGAAAATAATTTCTATAATTAATTATGGGAAAAAACACAGGCTTTTAATGACTCACTATTAAAATATAGGTTAATCATCTCATTACTTATTTCTTTCAGAAAAATTTGCCTAAATTATAGTTATTCAAGGAAAGCAGCTTTTTCCTAGATTTATGATGTTTTCCCTTTATAGAAAAAAACTCACTGGACAACTTTATTTAGATCTGCAAATATTTTTTAAATTTAAAATTCAAATGACATTTGTGGCATAGTAAATTTGGATTCTATTTACTTGAAATTTTGCTAGCTCTGAAAATGGCTTTAAGGCTCTATAACAAATGTTTGCCAGTAAAATTCACAGGGTTAATAAAATCTATCTAACAGAACACTATTTAAACAGCTTTACAAAGCACTATTTGCAAATGAACATTTATAAATTCAAGGACTCCAGAGATTTAAAATCCAGATCTTCTACATACTAGTTATTGGAATTTGAGGTTCAGAGAATGAAATAATTCATCAGTTTCCTTTTCTGTAAAATAGGAATAACAACCATCATAACTTTGGAACTTGTGAGGATTATTCCTCTTACATTCATATGAAAACTAAAGTGTAAAGGGGTGAAGCAACTCAAGACATCTCAGAGAGAAAGCTGCAGGTGGAGGACTCCCGTTTCATAGTCCTCGCTCTCAAACTATAATACTTTCCTCAACAAGCATGTCGGTCTGTATAGAGTCACAATTGCTCATCTTATTCACGACTAGAATACGTTACATGTGCAAGGCATATTTCCAGAAATGGTTACCTCTAAATCTGTGTGTGACATATTGGTAATGCCCATCAGATAATATGTTGATTGTTTGGGATGATGTACACCGAAAATGTATACTTGCAAGTTATGACCATTTGAGACGCTGAGACCAAAGCCACAGTTTTATATTCAGTTTGAGAGTTTTTCTTTTTAATCTGTGCACTAATTGAGAAAATAGACAGTTTGGAACAAGTTGATAGAACCGATCTAAAGTGATGCCTAGTTGAACTTTCACTGTTTCAATCTTGGCACCACCAGGAAAGCTAAAGATTGTGACAAAGGGAATTCAGCTCAAAGATCTGGTAAAGGAACTGAAGATGAGTCAGGAGAGCGTAAGGGAGCTGAGATATTAGTCCCTGCAGGAAACAACCTACCTCCCTAGACTGGAAAGGGAAAGGGGAATAACGGCGTCACCTGAAGCAGCCCCATCCCTGGAGGGCAGTGGGAGGCATGGTGGCCTCTTCCGTGGGAGTTGGAGCCACAGAGAAAATGTGGCCACCCCAGAGAGCTGTGAATGCAGAGAGTGAGGGAGGAGCATGTGAGCTTCCTCCTCCTCCTTCTTGGGGCCTGTCTCCAGACAGTGTCTCACAGCTGGCCTCAGCTGCCGTTCGGGCAGTGCCAGACCTGAGAACACAGCCCACAGGGTCCCCCTTCCTAACTGATGATCACTGCTCCCCTAGCTGTTACCTGTTTAGTTTCAGAAGCGTCAGATTACTTGACCCACACAGTTTATCAAAATAGAACTTTACTTCTCCTGACAAAGTACGGGGCTCTCATGAGCTGCGGCTATCCTTCATGGGCAGGAGAGAAGCCGACTGACTTATTAGGGATACGCATGATGATGTGTCCCCAACACGGACTCCTACACACAGCCCTCGTGCATCAGACCCCCAAACCCGACCTCCCGTCCACCTCCTCGGATCACGGGGACACGAAGCTCAATGGAAGGAGCATAAACTGACAGGTAGCGGGAGATGCCAGTGGTACTGCTATAATGGATTTTAAAACAATGTAACCAATGTCATAGAAGAAATAAATCTATGTAAGATTTCTCAGTTTACTAGTTGATTTTTAATAGGGTCACATTTCATTTTCCATCACAATTTTAATAATAATCAGTCCCTCTGTTCTCTCCCCATGATGGAGGTTGAGTGTGCTGTGGCTAAGGAAGGACAATGCTAATGCAGGATGACACATGCGACAGGGTCCCTCTACATCAAGTATACACGTTTACATATTCCTGGACAAATTTCTCCTGACCACAGACAAATTGTATTTCCTTCTCCTTGGTTTCATGGTTAAAGTTGTGGAAAGAAAAACTTCTCAAAACGTAGCTTACTCTTTTCCATTATTTCAAATTTACAAACATGATATATGCAATGTAAACTCTTCATGCCTTCCTATGGCATGCTACATCTTTATTTTAATATTGCCCTTATTTCTACTAATTGCCAACACTGGCTGGGCTAGAAATTTAGCCATTCCTCAAGTGTATAGCAAAACATCTTCTCCATGGTAGGCACCTTTTCTTTTTCTATTTGTAGGCAATTAAAAACATGTTTTGAATGTGGAACGATAGCATATCATTTTTTAAAATATATATGTGGTAGCTTCTTCATAAGATTTTATCTGATTTTAGGTGATTACAAAATGAAAATAAAAAGTAGTTTTTTGAAATGTCAGGGGAATATCCAGCTACGGACTGCAGACGTGAGGGAAAGGAGGAGGCTGATTCCAGGGGTCAGGAGTGGCTGATAAACAGCTGATGGGTTGGTTTATTCTCTGGCTACATGGGCATCAGATGAATGCAGAAAACGATCTGGAAACATAAAGCCTGACAAGAAGTTGGACAGCTATGTATTTATTATTAACATAATAGATAATTTTAGTTTTCATTGCATCAATTGCTTACTGATACCCAACATCGAATATATTTTTACACTGACAGCATTGTATCCGTTATTTAAAATTTTCTACATAAAGTATGCAACATAATGCAGTGATAACAACCCACTTCAAGCAGAGGGGGTCATCTTAACACTCACAGGCTTGTAGCACATTGTTTATAGCTGCAAATTATTAGTGAAAAGGTTGCTTTAACAATTTTAGAAATGAAAATCAAGAACATCTGTGACGTTTGTTAGACCCACAGGCAGTTACGGGGCAAATGTGCATACTCTTCTAGCAATCACTATAGCAACAACCAAGTAATTGTTTTTAAATAGCAAAAGGTGCCTTTGTGGAAATCATTTCAAGTACACACAGTTAATTCAATGTCAACAAAGCATTAATGGTTCCTTGGTTCTTTAATAGGAGGTTCTTTTAATAAAAGAATGACAGCTTTGTAATTATTCATTCAAAATTTCAGAAAAACATAAACACATCAAACAAAATGTATTCTCCAACTATCAAAGAATGATTGGCAAACAAGCATCATTTCTATACTCGTAATGATTTTCTCTATACATGTGTTGTCTGTATAAATAAGATGATAAGGCAATGTTTGTGTCGCTTGTTTTCATTGCTTTCCTATAATTATCTTATACAGATTTATTATGGAAATGAATTCACATTTTTTAGTATATTTTCTGTGATAAGGTTCTGAAATGGCATCCAAAGGGAATCACTTGCTACATTTTTTATTCCTGAAACATTTTGCAGGTTCAATTCAATTAGCATATTTTGAAAGGTGCTTAGTTCTTTTATGCATCAGGCCCCTTGAAAAATTCAACTTTCCCACAGCTATATTCCCTGGATGCTCCTTATTTTCATCTCAGCCAAATAAAACACCAGCCTCCTTATGAATTTAAATTGTAATTCCATTTGCATTTTCTGCTACACCATAGAAATAGCTCTAAATAGTACAATATAGAGGAAAATGCTGATAGTGTACACATTGGTCTCTTTTTCAATTTGGCAAAAAGCATGTTTCCTCCGAGGATGGAGAAACGAGGCAGCGAGGTCCAGAAGAGCAGGCATAACTATACCTAGCGTACACTGAAAGACTTGTCTGACAATGATGAATTAGCCCATCTTTTAGACGACATTAAACCGTTGATTTTGGGGGAAAAGATCTGAATAGTTAGACGGACTTTTGACTTAACACCTAAGTATTTGTCAATTTTTAGTCAGAAAATGAGAAGAGATGAAACTCTATTCACTAGGACCCTCCTGTCGACAGGCAGAGCCTAGCATCGCCTGAGAGCTCCTTAGAGGGACAGACGGCCGCAGCTCACTGCAGAACTGACGCAGAATGTGCATTTTCACGAGCCTCCAGTGGTTGGGACCCACTTTAAAAACTGAGAAACTCTGGGCTAGATCTAAACAAGTTTATGCAAATGTCACCTGCTATTGATTAGCTGCATATCACCAGCCAATTATCTTGACACACTAATTGGCCAGTTTGGGGTATAATTAATTATACATGCAAGCAATTTTGCTCACTCTGAAAAGGTCTGGGGGTGAGTTTTTGAAAATTCCATACTAAATATGGTGACAACATATTTAAATTAGATTTTCTGCAGGTGATTATTAATAATTAGTAATTCTAACCCTGAACAACTAAAGACCTTGTACAGTTAATATGACAGAATTCAAAGATGTTAAAACTCTTCCAGTGTTCTGTTCTTAAAAGTCTATCAGAATATTTCACAAGATTTTTAAAAATTCAAGATGAATGATACTTTTTGAAAAATTGAAGTGGCCACTTTAAGCTACATGGAGGCACCATTAAAAATAAATATGATTAAAACGCTTTTATTTGCTTAGTTTCTTTGTGAGTACTTCTACTTCTGGCACTAACATAAAAATCATTTAAGGGCATAAATTCCACGCAACTTTTTACAATACAATTAGCATCTTGGTGATAATACTGAGCGACCCTGAATTTTATTCTATCAAGAACTAGCTAACCAAATTATTCTAGAATTTCTGACTCCCCCAAATAGAGCTTGAGAGGCTTGTTAACTCGCCTTAAATAAATTCCAACTTCTATTCCTTCTGGAGCATGTTACATAAAAATGACCCTGATCTAGACTAGAGAAATAAGGCTGGCAGTTCAGTGTCTGCTCTTGTGACTTTTAATTCTTCCTTTTATTTGAAACCCATTGTGTCTTCTCTGTCCATGTCACCTCACTGTGGATGTCATCTCCTTGTATCTCATTGAGAGCTGCTGTGCAGAATGACTGTCTGTTCAAACAGTCTCTCTCATAATATTTTAAATCAATATGTCTTCAATATGCCCTGAAAATTGTTGGAAATCCATCCAAATTTCAGATGATTATTTTGCAGATCAACAGACAAGGAGGACACAAATTTAGCTTTATATATATAAGGAAGATGTCTGCCTTTTATTGACAACCACATTCCTCGAAAAGAATGGATTGCTTATATTTAGTGCATATGTAAATATACATAAAATAAATATTGAACTAAATATTGAACAAAAATGTGCTATGATATATAAAACTAGTAGAGTTTATTTCCTGGGAACTTAACATAAAGTTGTAATTCAAAATGGCACAAGAATTCCTTTCTTCCTTCCTTCCTTCCTTTCAATTAAACAGATATTTAAGTGAGCACTTGCTATGATCCAGGTATTTTTCCTGCTTCTGAGGAATTTTCAGTAATCAAAAAGGCCCTCCTCTCATGGCATTTGCCTTCTACTGGGAAAGCAAAGAAAAAATTATATATACATCTACATATAGGTGATATATATGCACATGTATATATGTATTTGTGTGTGAAGTCAGTTGCATATAAGTACTGTGAAAATATTTAATCAGGATGCTGATAGAGAGTGCTATTTTAAGTTGAGATCCAGTGGTTAGAAAAAGCTACTCTGAGACTGAAATTAGAATAGAAATGAATGCAGTCAAAGAGTGAGCTCTGCATTTATCTGGAGGAAGAGCTTACAGACAAAACAATGAACAAGTGTAAAGATTCTGAGATGAGAAGAGGGTTGACGTTTCAAAGGAGCATCTACTCGACCATTGTGGGTGGAGGAAAAGGGAAAGGCGTGGACAATACGAGCAGCAAGGTAGATTTGGACTAAATCTTGTAAGTGCAAGCCACGGTGAACATTTGGATTGTATTCCGAACGCAGTATTTAAAAAAAATAATAATCCTGACTGCTGGAAGGGATGGTGATGATAGGAAATAATAGTTGGGGCAAAGTGACCAGCTAAGTAGTTATTGCAGCAGTTAAGCCACAAATTGTAGTGTCTTATGTGAGAGTGGATCAATGGAGGTGATGAAATGTGTTCAGATTTGGGATCTATTTTGAAGGTGAAGCCAATAGAATTGTCTCATAGGTAGAGGTGGGTATGAGGAAAAGTCAAGGGCTCAAGAATGACTCTTGTCATGAGCAACTGGGTGAATCCTTTTGCTACTTACTGACGTAGGAAAGACTTGGGAAGGAGTAAGTTTCAGGGGAGAATCAATGATACTTCCAAGCAGCAATGAGCAGGGATAAAGCTATCTGAGTCTGAAGTTCATGGAAAAAATAAGAGCTTCAGATGCAAATCTGAGAGTTATAAATATACAAATTCTATTTAAATCCATGTAACTTGTTGAAATCACCTAGGGAATATATGCAACTGTAGAAAAGGAAAGTTCCAAGATTGTAAATACATAGGTAGTCAATGGATGGATTAGTAATGGATTACTAATTAGTTATGGATTTAGTAATCATATAAACTAAATGTTGTCTGCGTACAAAATGGAAACGTATTATTGAGTATACTTTAAAATTACTTTTCATAAATTTTATATGAATAGAAATTATATTGTTCAGGCTTAGGTAAAGATGGTAAAAGAAGCACATGCCAAAAATCTACATCTGCCATTCCAGAAACAGGAATATTTGAAAAATATATCAAATATATACACAGACACACAGATACATATAAACACTATAAAACTATATACATATAGTTATTTTACATATGTATAATCATTTCTGTTAAAAAAAGAAAAATGATCTATTAATTTGACATAATCTCATCAAATAGAAATGGACAAACTGGTTTCAAAATTTGTATGGAAAGGCAAAGGACCTAGAATAGTCAAAACAATTTTGAAAAAGTACTAAGTTGGAAGACACATTACCTGATTTCAGGATTTATTAAAAAGCTACAGTTCCTCAAGATGAGGTGGTATTGGTGTAAGGATAAACAAATAAGTGGAACAGAATAGTGTCTAGAATTAATCCCACACATACATGTTAAACTGATTTTCAACAAATGTTCTAAAGTGAGCCAATGGAGGAAGGATAGTACCCACACTCCGTGGTGAGGCATTGGACTTTCCTGCACAAACGGACCATCATCTATTTCTTGTACTACATACAAAAATAAAGTTGAAATATAAAAGTAAAAAAAAAAAAAGCAAAATTATAAAACTTCTAGTAGAATAAATAGGTGAACAGTTTTATGTCTTTGTAATTTATAAATATTTATATGCAGGATATAAAAGCATGAACTGTAAGAGAGAAACAAAAATTACTCATCATCATAAGCATACAATTTCTGCTCTTCAAAAGACATTGTTAAAAAAATAAAAGCATAAGAAACAGTCTTCAAGAAAATATTTCCAAAACATACATCTGATAAAGATCTTAATTTCAAAATAAATAAAGAACTTTTACAAACAAAAATGTAAATATGTAAAGAAAAGAAATACAGATAGCAAACAAGCATATGAAATGATGTACAAAGTCATTAATCATTATAAAAATGAACATTAAAATCCACTGAGACACTACTATGCACTACCAGAATAGCAAAAACTAAGAACTAGAATAAAAACAGACCATGGTAAGTGCTGGCAAGAATGTGGTGAAGCTGAAATTCTCACATAATGCTGGTGGGAGCAAAATGCTGCTTTCACACCACAATGGCGGATCTGAGTAGCTGTGACCAGGATCTCACGGCCCACAAAGCCTACAATATTTCCTATCTGGTCCTTTACAGAACAGTCAGTTTCTGCACTGCTTCTACAGGCACCATAGAATACCTGTGATACTATAGATTATAGGTACTACAGTATCTGTGATACTATGGATAGCAACTGGCTGCCTAAAAATTAACAACACAGACCTAAGATTTTCATTCCAAGTTATACACTTCTTCTGACGATTATCAATATGCACTGATCAAATAGACAAATTTATATATTTTTCTTTTTTCCTTTTTTTAAAAGATTGACACCTGCGCTAACATCCGTAGCCAATCTTCTTCTTGTTTTTCGTCTTCTTCTCCCCTAAGCCCCCCAGTGCATAGTTATATATTCTAGATGTAGGTCCTTCTAATTGTGCTATGTGGGATGTTGCCTCAGCATGGCCTGATGAGCGGTGCCACGTCCACACCCAAGATCCGAACTAGCAAAACTCTGGGCCGCCAAAGCGGAGCATGTGAACTTAACCACTTGGCCACAGGACCGGCCACTATATTTCTATTTTTTCTATTTCTCTATTTTGTGTCATGTTTGAACAGGACTTTCAATTTTTCATATTTTCCAAATATTAACCCACATTTTAAAAAAATTAATAATTTTATAATTATTGTTTTAAAGGATGCAAGATTGCAAAAGCAATATCAATTCTTTGGTAAAAATTTAGGAATGGTAGATAAGAAAAATTTAGATAATAATCCTACATATATATTTTGTATGGTTATACTTTTTTTTTTTTTTTTTTTTTTGCTGAGGAAGAGTTGCCCTGAACTAACATCTGTTGCCAATCTTCCTCTTTTTGCTTAAGCAAGATTTTCCCTGAGCTAATATCCATACCAATATTTCCTCTATTTTGTATGTGGGTCACCACTACAACATGGCCACCAATGAGTGGTACAGGTCTGCACCTGGGAACCAAACTGGGGCTGTTGAAGCAGAGCATGCTGAACTTAACCACTAGACCACAGGGCTGGCCCCAATATATTTTCTCTGTATATTGTACATACCACTTATAATCTGTCTTTTCACTTCATGGAATGTTATGAAAAAATACATAAAATTTATGTTCATCATTGTTCTCATGTTACTTCATTTTATTCTATTGCTTTCAATTTTCAAGATATTTTTAATCATTTTTATAGTTCAGAATAAAACCATTTCAGATGATTTCTTATAGTTATCTACAAAACCCTGATAAATATATTTTTGCATAATTTTTCCACTTAATTGATAACTTAGAATAAATATATAGAAGTGGAATTATCTGATGAATGTATATATTTATATATATATAGGCACAAATGTTTGTCTTCTATGTCTTCTTACCTTTTCTTCTAGAAATTTGGGATTCAGACTCCCAAAAGAAGTATAAGTTGTTTCTTTGTCATATGAATGTAAATTCTGGGTTTCAATATAATATAGTTCTTTGCCCAACTGGTGGGTTAAAATGGTTTCTTTTGAAATTTAAAACATTGACTACTTTTTTCACTGTTGAAAATTTTGTAAAATATTTTTAGAAATCCATATTCTTTACTTTTTTGAATAGCCTAATCATGTCCATTGCCCATTTTCTATTTATTTTTTAAATTCCTGGAATATAAAACTCACTGATAGATTAAATATATTAACTCTTTTATATATACATTTAAAATATATTTTCATATTTTTCCATGAAATTTAATTTTATGGATGGTTATTTTGATTATAGAAGTTTCTTTTTTTCACATGGTCAATTGTATAAATTTTTGGCCTTATAATTTCTACTAATACAGTAATGCCCATATTCCACTGTCAAGATTATACACATTGGCTTTATTTTTTTCAGCATCTTTTTTAGTTAATCTGAATTTATTTTGGTAAAAATTATGAGCTATGGATTTCCTTTAAAGGAAACACAACTAACTTTAAAGAAAAGTTCCAATATTTCAGTATTTCTGAATCAGAAGTGATTTTCTAAAATACATTTTCAATTTCCTTGTTCTCCAAATTTCCCATGGAAACAACAAGCTTCATATAGAAAAACCATTCACCACCATACCTAAAACATCATGTTTCAAAAACACACCTAACAGCAAGGCCTCCTAAACACATAGTTAAACAATGTTCTATGTAAGTTTGGAAAGTGTCTCACTGAATTTGCCAAGAATAAAGAAAAATTTCTCTCCAAAAAGATAAACAAATAGATGAAAATTAAAGTCACCGTATAAAAAGAAGTTCAGCATGGGGAACGTCTGAGAAAATTGTCTGTTACAAAATACTTTTAAAAAAATCCTCCGAATTTTATCTAAAAGAGGAATGCGAGAGCAGTTGTACTAATGAAATAAGAGTAGGCTATAAGATAATAAAATAATGAAAGAATAATAAAGAATCTTTGAGTTTAAAAAATGTAATTTCTGAAATAATAAACTCTTTGGAATAAAACCGTAGAGCACGGATCTCAAGAAAGTCATTTCTTTTTCATTTATTTATTTATTTTTCAAAATGTTTCCATAGTAGTATGGTTTAACTTCTTTCCACCCTCCCTGGCTATTCTATAGATTGTTTTTTTTATTTTTTTTAAAGGATCCTATTTTTTTTTTTATTTGGCAGGGAAAAATTCACCCTAAACTAACATCTGTTGCTAATCTTCCTTTTTTTTTCTTTCTCCCCAAAGCCCTAGTGCATGGTTGTATGTAGTAGTTGTAACGCTTCTAGTTCCTCTGTGTGAGCTGCTGCCACAGCATGGCTGCTGACAGACATGTGGTGTGGTTCTGTACCTAGGAACTCAACTTGGGCCGCAGAAGTAGTGAGAGAGCTGAACTTTAACCACTAGGCCAATAAGGCTGTCTCTAGATTGTTTCATTTTTACCATTATAGCTACAAGATTGAATATCTTTAAAACCAATTCCCTTAAACCACAAATATTCTTAAATCATATTCTATCTTCTTTACATTTATTACTAATTTTCAATTTGAAATTTCTAAATCTAACGCAATGACCTTGATAATTGGAATTACTCTGAATTTTTACTCTAACACCCATAATTGTGCTTCTTCTTGCTCTCATGTAGTATTCCTGAGAACCTATCATTGCTTTTCTCCTAGATCTTAAGCACCAAGTGCCCCACAGTGACTAAATTTTCCACAATGATGGAGAGAAATACCTCTGTTTTGGTATTTGTCTTTTGGTATTATAACCATAGAAAACTAGAGCTATATTTTTATAACTTGAAACAAAAATGTTGAGGTTATGCCAATATTCAATTTATAGATAAGATATTCTCATTTGTTCTCTTATCCAAAACAATATCAATTGAATGGCACCAAAGTGCCAGGAAGTTAGAATGCACATTTATTAGCAGAATTCAATTCATCATGCATGATTATAGGATTTATCATTTCAGGAGTAAGCTTTTCTTTACTTTTTGACATTTATCATTTCTCTCTCATTCCTTTCCTTAAAAATTCTGCAAATCTATTATGAATCAAATTTGATCTTTTGCTAAAGATCTTCAAAAATATTGTTAAATGATCAATATTTTGTTCGATCTTGATGTTTTCCTTGAGCAAAAAGACAGCTCATAAGTTTTCAGTGATCATATCTAAAACCTTCAGTGAAAAGTGAGGTTTTAAATAAAGACTTAGAGAAATAGAATAGATTGAGTGAGTACATAATTTAGAACCTTAAGTTTAAAGGTATGTGAGAATAAGCGGACACCCAAAATTCTTTAAGTTATCAATAATACTGATGTCACTAAAATCCAAACTAGATATTCCCATTTAATGATAGTTGAGTGGAACTATCCTGTACTGTCTTTAGAGTGATGAAATTATCTAAGTTTCACTCTAATTTTCTCTCTGCCTCTACTTTATTGGAGTGAGATTTAATATATTGCTTAACTGGGAAGGTTTCAGCTTTTTAATGTGAAAAATGAGGAGGTTATCCTAGATTATCTCTAAATTTACTTATATCTTTAACATTTGATGAGTATATGTTTATGCTCCTAGTTTTCAAATTAATAACTAGTACTTATAACATGATTTCCAGTATATTATACATCCTTTCTTTTAAAACTTATTTACTAGACCTTTGCTTCTGCCAGATACTTTTCTAAGTAACCATTAACTTCATTTTTATGTCAGTTTTACAAATAAAAAAATGATTCTCCACAAATGCACAACTGTCAAAGATAAAACCCAATATCGTGACTACCAATCCACGCAACATGGAAATGCATCTCAGATACTTTACTTTTTAATGGTTGTGCATAATGCAAACACTTTTACCTCTAAGTATATTCATAAATGGTAAAACAACAATAAAATTGGATTTCAATATGAAAGTAGCTGACTTGAGTTTTACAAATGGAATTAATAATTTATATGATCAAAATGCCTAATTTGGTTGAGTAGAAAAGGTCAATGACCATCTAAGTTTTCACATTTTCTGGGTTATTACTGGAACATATTTTCTTTGGACTTAGAGCTTATTAAAGATTCATAGTCTGAAGTTCTGGCATTCAATATTTATTCTCTGATCCAGAAAACTACTTGATAGGGTTCTTTTTACTTTTTATTTTTTGAAGTAGATGAAAAAGAATTCTTGGTCTTTAAAGAACATCAGAGAGCTTTTTCAAACAAACACTAATATAATCATCAATAATTAAGCTGTATAGAGAAATCTCATGTATTTAAAATTCTGAGACCAGATTTGACTTAAGAATTGAAAGGGACTCTCACTGTCCTCATTATAATTAGTGCAGGGATGATACTCATTATTTCTACTAAATCTGAACCAGATACTCACGTCTAAGAAAACTTGTCAAACTGTTTTGCATGTTCTATAAATCATCATTATAATTAACTCATTTATTCAAACAATCTAATCAAGTGTCTACTGTGGACTAGAACTTTTGTTGATCACCAAGGCTACCATACTAGGAATGAAAAAGACATAGTCCCTTTTCTCAAGGAGCTGACAGTCTAGGGAGAGATTCACAGACTAATCAAATACTCAGAAGTAATATGAAAAATCAGCTGAGGTAGGTTATGAATTGAAAGTACTGGGTATTATATCAGGACTAACATTTAAAAGTGGCAAATGGCTCTCAGAAACTTGATTTACATCTTCTTAGAAAATCGAAAATATCTACCAGTTTTTACTTTTAAAATTTATAGTTTTCCAATTTTTCACATAAAAATTTAAGAAGGCACAGAAATATTATTAAATTTGTTATCTCAGTATGGATTCAACATTTAATTTATCCTGCTTTCAAAAAATAATTGTCGTAGGGCTGGCCCCGTGGCCTAGGGATTAAATTTGGCACACTCCACTTTGGTGACCTGGGATTGGTTCCTGGCTGTGGACCTACACTACTAGTCAGTGGCCATGCTATGAAGGTGACCCACATACAAGATAGAGGGTGATTGCCAACAGATGTTAGTTCAGGGAGAATCTTCCTCAGTAAAAATAAAACAGAACAAAACTCATACCTGCCCAAGATTTCAAATGATGGTTTTTGAAAAGTGTTTATCATTTTTGTTATCTTCTCAATAAGCTGTAGTTGCTCTTCATTGTAACATTCTACATGAGGAGGAGTAGGACTTATGCACAATTAATCTGTGAGGAGGTAGTGCTTTAGTCTAACTGACCACATTAATAATATAATACTGACTTGTCAGTGGAACAAACTATTTTCTCTCTCTATTGAAAGAAAATGTTTTGCTTTGTGTACAAGGAAGAGAAATAGACCCTACAGGAACAGACCTCGGTTCAAACCCTGAATCTGACAGTAACTATGTGTGTGACTCTGGGAAAGTTCATAAACAAACAGCACCTCTGCTGGTAGTAATAGTGAAACGAATGGTGCCTATGTCATCATCATCATCAACAAAGATATTAATAACAAGCAGTGTTTGCTTCTTTAATGTCTGTATCAAAATTCAGAGTTGATAAAAACAGGCACGTAGTTTGTGTCCTTTTCTAACACAGTACTGGTGGGTGTGTTTTAGGCAGTGCACATTTTAGTTATATCTTTAACAACGGAATCTATTATTTAAATTGTATATTTATGCATTATTTAAGCTTTACATTAGTCCACTCTTGACTTGAAGTAAATGAACTGTATATAATGCAAATGTTAAAACTGTGTATAACAAAAGAAAACATGTAGGGACATTACATAGCATTGGATCCTGTGCATTACTAGAGGGCACAGGTTTAACTGTAATCTTTTTAGTTACTAAAAATAAAAATCATTTGTTTCAATAGATCCCTTATTTTTTGAAGATTTGATTAAAAGAAATCCTACCACAAATCCATAGCAAATTTCAGAAAACTACTTTTCTTAACGCCCCTCAATACAGTTATAGTATACCTCAGGGCTAAATTAGTAAAATGAATTTAGAAATAGGCAACACATTATGATTCAATAATAAACATCTGTTAATTTGACATTCTCTAAGCAGAAGTTTAATTCTATATATTGAGGAGAATGGCTTGCTTGTCATTAACTTATCAATTTAATATGTATTAAACAAATAGCTTTTGAGGACATTCCAGGTGTCAAGCATTGTACTCCATATTGCAGGCAGAAACAAATATAAAGCTTGGCACCTTTTTTCGAGAAACTCACTGCTAAGTCTAAGGAGAGTCAAATAAGAAAATAAATATAGTGTAATATAGGACTGCAATGTTGGAGAGAATGAGGTGTTAACTTGGTAGCACAAGGCAAGGACACCTAAAATAAATGAGAGGTGGAAGAAAAAGCTGATGAGGAGTCAAATGTGAAAAAAATCTCAGGTGATTTTGTAATCAATTATTTCTAAAAATGGAATTTTGTTCAGGATTGCATAAAAAATGAAAGCTACGGTAAGAACTTTGCATGAAAAAGAAAATGTAATTTACACAAAAGATATCCTAAATAGCAATAAGAAATAAAAGATTAATTTCCTCTTCCAGTCATGATGGTGTAAAAATGATGAAATTTAACTGTCTGCTCTAAAGCACTAGAAACTGGACAGTACATATGAAACAAGGGTCTTCAGACATCGGACAACAGGCTTCACGTGACAGTAATCCTTTTGATTATCCCAGCATACTACCCGGAGAGAGTCCAGCAGGACTCCAGCAGGAGCTGTGGGAGCACAAACTGACCATGGCATTCTCCATGAGTTGAGGGGACAGAGCTGAAAATTCAGAGGCCAAGAAGGCTAGAATTAGCCAACTGAGAGAGGAGAGATGCACAGAGAGCTCCAGAGGTCTATATAGGTTTGCCTTCAAGTCTTCAAATGAGTACTAATCATCATAATTAAGTGAGGAAACTATGAGATTGGGAAAGAACAGCCAAAAACCAGCAGTCCTAACAAAGATCTGATAAGGTGGAAAGCACATTGCTCAGGAAATGTGTGCAGAGAAAAATAGGACCTTGGTTCTTCCATGACTGAGAAGGACTAGCAAAGACAGATCAAGTGAAGAAGGATGAACCTGCAAAAGAGGCCAAGAAGTAACATCCACCGAGAGGGGAGAATTGGTGAGCACAGTGCCAAGACTTTACCCTAGTTAAATCGAACAGTTTAAACATAGCTTCTGATGTTTTTTCAAATTTCTACAGCATTTGAACACCATATCAATAACCAATAGGAACTCTCCCTACGTCAGCATAAAAGTTATCCCTTGACACAGGAACAGGGAAATTAACTTCTTCAGCATAGTCACTTCAATTCAGAAATCCCTGGTTTGGCACTGATTTCAATTCACTCTGTGGGGGAATAAAGACATGAGAAAGAATGCAGGAGAATAAATCACACGTGAAAATGAATATGATAGGAGGCTACAGAGAGACAGAGCTAATTCTAGAAAATACAAGGATTAATCCACTGGGGGCCAGAAGGTGAGGGACACTAAGGACGATTCCTTGGAGAAATTAAGTTTTGACAGAGGCCTTGAAACAGAAATAAAACTTCAACAGCATTTGGGGATGAAAGCCATTTTAAATTCAGAAAACAGCTTGAGTAAGGCCCAAAGTTATGGTGTTAAGGAAAATAACCATGGCAGAGGAAAAGCCTTTCTTCTGGGCATATATAGACAACTATTACTTGAGATTCTTTAATAGAAAGTGAAAGTTTTTGAGAAATCTATAGAGAAATCACAAAGTAAATGGTTCTAGAATAGCAATGGATGAAGAAATCAATGTTGGAAGATGACTAAAACCAAAAAAAGAAACTCAACACAAACCACAAATAGACACTATATCGTATATAAAATGGAGTCTCCTTTTACTTTATACTAAATTACTTATATATTGTTTTAAATTATATTCCATTTCTGTAAAAACTCAGTTGTGCTTATCGCATTATAGGAAAAAAATGATTTCAAAGAGCCATGTATGATACTGGCTCCAGAGAGAGCATTTAAATAGTCACATGATGTTTCTTAACATATATCATGTGTATTTCTAACTATTTAGAAGACCATTTGTCTAAAATGCATTATGCACATGAATAAGACAGAGTTTATATTTGGGTCTTATATTTTTAACCACATGAGTGTTTGTATTGAAAATTATAACTGTTAGGAGATAATTTAGCCCTATGGATTAAAAATGACGTGACCAGCTTTGAGTTATTTTGATTCATTTCTTTAATCTCAATTAAGCAAATAAATAAAAATTTTGCTTCATTCTTCAGATAATTTATATACTACTTGTTTTGAAAGAGTTCTAACTGACTTGATATCAACTACTTTTAAGCTGAAAAATAAAAGGTCATGTAAAGACTGTTTTTCAGTATAAATGCACACATTCTTCTGTGGCATTCCATGGGTCTCCAGCTCAATATATTCAGTTGCTATAGCAACAATTTCTAAGGAAACAGGAGAGAGGAGTCTGAGTATTTCTGTTGCTGGCTGTGTGCCTGAAAGAAATGAATAGTAAACAAATAGTATTTCTCTTGAATATAGGTGCTCACGAATTAAATAAATGAACTGAGGAATAAATACTACCAGTTTCATGCTGGAAATTATTTGTGTAAATAGATTAAATTACTTTTTAATGTCGCATTTTATCTAGTTAAAAGTACTAACAACAAATAGCTCACCATATAAGCAGATGCACTGGAAAAATGACCATTGGATTTTCATTTGTCACACCTCCAAAACTTGAGTGGTTGAAAACCCCGACTGGAAACAGGTTAAAATATAACCACTTTATAACATAGAAAAGAGCTCATAGAAATTTATAATCAGAGAAAATCTCACTCAGTTCTTCACATTGTTTCATGATGAAATCGCGGTTAGTAACTAGCGCCTAAGAAGGGACTTGCACAGAATCTCAGAGGATTTTAAGGGGAACTGGATTAAGATTCAACTTTCCAAACCCGAATCCAATTTCTTCCACCACAAAGTTTACCTCAAAAATATGTTTTTAGGAACAATAAAATGAACAAAATTTACACTGAATATTTACCTTTGTCCTTAATATTAAGGACACAAAAACGAGTGAGATATGTCTTGCTTTGGAATAACTCATTTTCCAGTGTCTGCTGAAGGCAAATGGACACCACTTATGCATGGAATCGCAAGTGTACAATTGTAATGGAAGGGCCATTTTAGGGATGCCGTGCGAAGGCCTCGCAGGCACAGAGAAAGCGTTGTATCTGCTTGTCCTAGGCCACCTTGATGAGGAAAACTGCAGATGAGAGGCAGGCTCCGAGGACTGGAATTCTGCTTGCCCTTTTGAGACATTTGCGTTTGTGAAGGAAGGGGGGATGACCTTGTAGGGACCTGAAATTGGCCACCCCAGGATGTGTCTCTTTGGCATCGGGACTGTTTGGGGCTGATTGCTTTTGATAACAGGGACAGGGAAGGAGGCTCTGGGGAATGGAACTTGCCCTTGTTGGGACACATTTACATTTCTAAGGTAAATCTCTATCTGTAAAAGGTGCCTCCCTCTCTGTACCAGGAAGAAGAAGAGAGATGACCTTGTCCCTAGAAACTCTTAATGGGGAAGGCAAGAACTTAAGTTGGTTGCTGTCTGGCAATCTCATGTAACTGATTTAGGGTGGTGGCTTCTAACCATTCTAACCTTTACTTAATCCGATTTGATTCTTGTCTAAAAAGTCATGCGATCACCCAAGGACCAGACCCCACCTGCACTGATACCATTTTAACTTTTTTTCATGTTCTTTCCTTTGTCTTGTAAAGAAATGACTCACATACCCATGCCTTATAAAATTAGCCCTAACCCTCAACTCGGGGCAGCAGCAGGAGCTCTGACTGCCCATGGGTCCTGTCCCCATGCCAGCGGGGGCAGCAGAGGCAGCAGCAGCAGAAGCTCTGACTGCCCATGGGTCCTGTCCCCGTGCTATTCTATACTATTCTCTAAATAAAAGAACACTACTGCCAGATCTTAAGAGTCTAAGAAATCTTTCTTTCGACTCCTCGGCTTACCGGCCCCGCATCAACCTCAGAACCTTGAGGGACAGCTATGAGGATACAGTGAGAAGTTAAATGCATTGTGTGTAGCTCACTCCCACCACATGGGAAATCCTTAATATATATAGCTATTAGTTTTGCAAGAAAGTGTTTTTTAAATGACGTATAACCCCAGCCTCCTAACCATCAGGCACAATTTGCCCTATTCTGGGAACGGCTACCCTGAGTCAGAGCCTCAAATACTGCCACTGGTCTTTTTTGTTTTTGTTTTCTAAATTTCTTATCGTTTTTTCGGTTATAAATGCTTGCATGCTGATCTCAGTGTGAACACTCAGAATATACTACAGCCCACCTTCATTTATCCAAACTAGAGCCAGGAAAGTGGAACACTGACTGGACTTTATCACGTGGGAATCTTCCTGTTGCCGGGGTCTTCTGGTTTTTGTCTACCCAAGTTTTCTGGATTCTCCTACAGTGTAGGCAGAACACTAGAATGACCCTTTCACTGACCCACTTCCTTGAATAATCTCTCTTTGAGTGTGGGTGGATCCTGTGAATACCATGAGATAACACTCTGGTGATTATGTTACTTATTATGACAAAAGAACATGAGGTGAGTGGGCCTAATCTAATCAAATGAGCCCTTTAAAAGCAGAGTTTTCTCCCACCAGTGGCAGAAGAAGAAGTCAAAGAGATTCCAAGAGTGAGAGAGATTAGACACCAGAGAAGTTCTCCCCTGCTGAGATGGAGGGAGTCATGGGGCACGACCCTGAGAATGACCTCTAGGAGCTGAGAGCTGAGCCCAGCTGACAAACAGGTCCCTCAGTGCAACAACAGCAAAGAAGGGAATTCTTCCAAGAAGCAGTGAGTTGGAAGAGGACGCTAAGCCCATGAGAATCACAGCCAAGCAGGGAACCTGTTTACACCGTGCCTGGGCTTCTGGTCCATAGAATCTGTGAGATAATACACTGGTGTTGTTTTAAGCCACTAAGATTGTGGTAATTTGTTACACAGCAATAAAAAACTAAGACATCATGCTCTCTGCATAAGCCCTTTACTCTAGCATCTGGAACTCTGAACCCGGTCTCCCAGCTGAGAACTCGTTCATTAATGCTACCCACTCCCCCACCCACCACCCTGTCAGACTTCAGGCAGGCTTTAGAATTTGAAGTTGACATATAGCAGGGTTGAGTTTTGTTTTAAATGAAGAAAATACAGAAATGGAATTCTCGATTCATGAAAAAGAATAAGATAAAAGAAATGAGAAGTGATATTTCCAACATTTTTAGAGGCAGTTACATTATCTGCTCCTGGACATAATTTGGTCTCTGAATCACACTGTCAGGATCAATAAAGTTAATGCTAATGTATTTTTTTTAATTCTCAAATTTGAACTGAATTTATAACTAGTATCAGTTTTCCTGAGTTGCCTCAAATTAATTGTGACCAGGTCTAAAGAAGGTATGATAATTATGAAGATTAACAGGACCTGAATATAATTCTTTAAGATGTTTCCTATTTTTTCCTTGTTTTTAGAACTATATTCATATTTTTCCTGAACAGAAATATGTGGAGTAACAATATTTGAAAAGCATAAAAGTTTCTTTTTAAAAGTGCAACAGTATTTTAATAGCAAATACAATAGATGTCAGAAGTACTAAAAGTTTGCCTTAACTTGCCATTTCAGAGGGCAGAGTGGGTAGACCAGGATACTTATCTCTCTTATGGGAACCTATTATTTTTTCCCCCTAGGACTTTCATGCTTCTTCAATGTCTTTACTTAAATTAGTTTCACACCAAGGAAAGCAGATATTAAAAATTCTAAGGAGCTTAAATCAATTTCAAATGCAAAATTTAAGAAAAAATCAACATCAAAATGTGTTTGGGAAAATTTGCTTTGAGTTGAATTGAAATTAATTATGTAGGATGAAGGTGAGTTTCAGAGTGAAGAGAGGGGAGACTTAAATTTACCACTGAAATCTAGATCCACCTTTCTAGACAATCCGTAAGTGCTAAGATAGAAATTCCCCCCAAGAAATTACTGAAAGTTAGCTTTGAAAGGTAATAAATACTTTCATGCAAACAAAATATTTAAAAGCATCATTAAATCATGGATATTAACTTGGTTGATGTGTTATTAGCAGTTAAGCATCTTTTGAAAACAATTTGATAGCACTGAGTGGAAAGGTGCAAATAGAAATTGATGGATAAAGGATAAGGGATTCTGGCGGCTCTCTCTTCATGAGAAAGATTCAGATAAAAAACCATGAAGAATAATCTTCCAATTTTAAGATGCAATAAATGTGTTCTTATGAACAAATTTATTAAAAGCAAATTATTGTTATTAAAATTTGGACATATACAGCACATTGAGAAGTCCATTCTCACCCATATCTCTAGTCATTTATAACTTAAAAAAACAGCTGTTCCCCCAAAAGCTTGTACTACTTTTGGGACATCAGCTCTGTCCCAGAGATGTTACACATATTAAAATGTAATCTGATGTATTTTACCTTCAATATCAGTGATCCTGTTCAAAATCTGGGCACATGAATATCTATGGTTTAAAAGTTGGAGTTCTGATATTGCCTATATGAGACAATGAATAAAATAATACTAATCTGAGTTTAATTTCGTGCTTGTGATTAGTCAATTAATATGAAATCTCTCAATAAAATGCTTTTTTGAAATGAGCTAAACAGAGAAAATGGATTAACATCGATTCTATCACCAGGAAACAAAGACAGTTAGAGCCAAATTAATAAAATTATGTAAGTTTTCAACAGAGATTATAATTTAAAGTAAAATCCATTATAGTACTGAATTTATACATATTTTTAAATCTGCAATAAATATTTTAGTTATGAATTAGAAGTGGGGATGATTTAGACCCAGTTTGTCCTCTTGCTTCTGTTTTCTCACAGAGGAAGGGGATACGACCAGTTGTGTAACTAATGGTCACTCCAAGGGTGGTAGCTGCTCTTTATTTCGTGGCTGGTCCTTCTGAGAATGCCTGTTCTCCCTTATGCTAGAAACGTATTTTGCCTGGATCCTTTTCAAATAGAATTCGAGCAGTACTTTCTGGTGCTTATAAGATTTATATATTATTTTTGTGAGGATTTCATCCTTGAGTCACATATTTTCTCGAATCTATTATTGACTTAATTGTGTTTGTTTTAATCATTAGTAGTGTTTACCACATTCTCTGTCTTGAAATACAGCTGACTGGGAAAGAAATACTGCAATCGCCACATCAGATGGGTTCGGTTTGCCCACAGGTCCCCTTCTGTGCTTGTATTAGATGTCGAGTCCCCTGCCGTGACCACATCGCACGAGCAGGGCAGAAAAGAGCAATGACCTCTGGGGACATCAGGAGATAGAAACACACAAATTCTCTTTTTACCGTGCCAACTGTGGACAGGTTTTCTTCACCATGTATTTTTTTTCCTCTTAATTTGAACAAATGTTTTAACAGAAAATTTGTTTTACACTTTTGTTGATCTTACTGTTAAGAATAAAGACAGTTACAATTTGCGTAGGCTCACTACCTCCAGATACTCCGTCGAGCCCAGAACACGTGTTGTCTAGTTTAGTTCTGACGAAGCGGGGTGCAGGGCTTACGATATTATCCCATTTGAAAGGGAGAAAGCTGAGGCAGGGTGTAGTGAAGCCTTCCCGAGATCACACCATTACTAAGTGGATTTGGAACCAGAGAGTTGGACTCTAGAGCCTAACTTCGAAACCCACACACTATGGGTCAGGATGCCGTAGGAAACAACATGCTCGCTTCTGCAGGCCACTAATAACCAAGTGCAAGTCCTTCACACGCGCATTTTGACTTCCACTTTAATTCTGTGGAGTGAAAATGGATATTATTCATCTCTTGTGCTTTTAAAAATTAAATGAGTATAAAATTGGGGACTAATTCCTGTGGGGTTAATAAAAATAAATACACTTCTTCAGCCAGTTTGTGAAAAATATGTAATTTTACTTGCAGGCCCTATTAGTTTAAAAAAAGAAGACTTTTTCAAGTATAAATAACGATATTTATGTGCCTTCAGGGTATAAATATTAAATGGTCTAAAAGAATAAAATTTCACTCTTCATCGACCTCAGCTGTCAAAATGATAAAATGCAACTTTCTTTTCTTTCCTTCCATTGTAGGAAGCTCGTCAGACGGCTGTAAAGAGGGACAGAGGCACTGGCATCAAAAGAAGAAATACAAAAACGCTAGGGGAAATGAAAATTTATCCCAAGTCTAAGCAAAATGGTAAACTACCTAAGAGAAACTTCAGCCAAAATAAGAACATAGACTGAAAATCAAATAGGAAAATATAATACATGATGATAATCTTACAACAGTTGCACTTATCATATGAAGGTCCCAAATTATATATAGAATTTTATGCATTTGCAAATATGGGTTAAATCTTTATGTCTTATTTCTTCAGCATTAAGTCGCTCTCTGGAATGCAAAATAGCACAGAAAGTTCAGACCAAAGGGAAGGAAAAGAGCAGAGAGAAACGGTGGGACCTTAAGAATTTATGAGGTTTCTGCAACTGATAATACACATTAAAAAGTATAAATAGAATTAAGGAGACTAGGGAAGGGTTAAAAATTCCTGGCCAGAGTATAACCAGGGATTCAGAACCACAAGAGACACAAGAATGTGGCTACGTCCAGAAATGAAATGTCAGAGTAGCGCAAATTGGTCAATAGCAAGCGAACAAGTCAAAGGTAGAGCATATATCCCTAAAATTCAGGGCATATCCTGTTTGGATTGCAAGCATTTAAACATTAAGGACCACATAGGTATTAAAAGTGGTTGGGGTAGTAGTCTAGAAACTAAAGTGTGGAGTTGGGTTAAAAAAACAAAAGTCTAGGCAGAGGCTAACATTTAGGTGGCACTGTGAAAGCAATTTATATATATTTATTCATACATTCCTAAAAAATGACTCCACAAAATTAGCGGTAGTCCATTTTACAGATGGACAACAGAGGTTGTCATGTAACTTTTCTAAAGCCAAAGAGCAAGTAAGTCACAGAATGGGAATTCTAGGATTTGGTCATCTTCCAAGCTTCTGCCATATTACCAGACAATGAAATTGTATAACTCAGGGTTTTAAAAAATCTAGCTAAATAGCCTGGGAAATGCACAAATACCCAGAACCAACATTTTGTTTTAGTGTGGTAGCATGTCTTTATAGGAAGATGGTGAGACACGCAGGGAGAGTACCATGTGACAACAGAGGGCAAATTGGAGTGATGCATCTACAAGCTAAAGAGCACTGGGGATTGACAGCCACCACCAGAAGCTAGGAGGAGGCAAGGAAGAAGTCACCTCTGCAGGTTTCAGAGGGAGCATAGCCCTGCCAACACCTTGTTTTCAGACTTCTAGGTTCCAGAGGTGTGAGACAACAAATTTGTTTTAAGTTTTCCAGCTTGTGCTTCTTTGTTATGGCAGCCCAGGCAACTAATATAGCATTCGTCCAAATATAGTATTCATAATTCCAGCATTTGTGTCACAATTACAAAATTTCAGTGTCAATGTTACCAAATCTCATGTCTTCAACATCTATCTTCTTCTATTTTCATATTTTCTAATTCTGCCATCTGCTCTCTCAATAGTTCATATTGCATCATTGGGTCTCTCCACTCCATATTGACTTTCTGCTATACACAAACACACAAGCATACACCCAAGTCTACACACATACAACATGCATACACAAACACATACATATAGTATTCCAGTTATACCACCTTGTGTTTAGGCCACAGATAGCTTGAATTAGGAAATACTATGATTAGTAGAGTTTCTCCATTCAACACTGTCACAAATAAATTTCCAAGCAAAAGTGTAAATACACAACACTAAACATATATTTCATGCTGAGCATGACTTGTTAATTCACGGCAGATGCAGAAGACATAGGGTCTTTCTGTGCCTCGGGGCCATAATCAGGAATGTCATTATAAACTTATCAGACTTTTGCATTACGACAGAGCTGCTGTTAGACACAGTTTTATAGCTGATAAAATTTGAGATAAATCTACTTGTAGCATGTCTGGAAAAATTGGTTTGCATAATTTCCCCTTATTTGTCTTCAGAGGGTGGCTTAAGATACTTCCCTCTGCTTAATAAAACTGATTACCAAAATAAATAAAAATAATCCAATGTATCAGCAAATCCTGTTGGCTCAACCTTCAAAATATAGCGAGAATCTGACCATTTCTCAAGTCTTCACTGCTGACCCTGGACTGAGCCCTGGTCATTTCTCACCAGGACTAGGGCATTCACCTCCTCGCTGCTCCCCCTGCCTGGATGCCTGCCCGCCCCCACGCTCATCAGCCCTCCGCAGTGCAGCCAGAACGATCACTCAGGTCATGTCACTTCTCTGCCCAAACCCTTGGAGTAATTTTCTGTTTCCCTTAAAACGGCCTAAAATTCTTGAAATCTGATTTTGTCTTCTCTCCCCTATTATCTACACGACTTTATCCTCTATAAGTCTCCCACTTGCTTGCCTGCTCCACCGCACTGGCTTCCTGCTGTCCTTAGAAAATGTCAAACACATGCCTACCTTGACGCAGCATTGGCTATTTGCTCTTTGTGGGATAATTTGCCTCCCTAATACCTACACAATTCTCATCTCCTTCAAGGTGGCTTCCTCAATAAGCTCAAATCAGACCATACTGTTGTCTCTCAGCCATCATCCCAGAACGTGTGACACCCCCCCAATCTGCTCTAGTTCTTCTTTCATCAACACGTTACCACATCACATATATATGTGTATATATATATATATATACACATACATATACACATACATATACACTCTACATATTAGAACTATACTGTGTACACTTTATTATATATAACATGTTATTCAGAAATGCAGGTTTATTATGCTTGGTGTTTACTATCTATCCTTGTTCATTAGAAGTAAGCTCTAGGAGGGCAGGAAACATGTTTTCTTTAGTAGTATATCACTCACACCATAAATAGAGCCCAGAACGTGGTGCGTCCTCAATGAAACGTGTTGCTAAGTCAAACTTGGTTGTTAAGAAAGAGCATATGTTATGCTAATCACCATTACACTTAGATGATAACACTGTCGAGGGGTTGGAATAATATCCTAATTATTGACATTAAATAGCATCTCAAAATATTGCTGATTGATGTTCATAAAACTGACAACTTGTCATACTGCGCCACATGCTTCCAGTATAAATAGATTTGGGAGGCAACAGAAATATCTTTTTATTAATTTCCTGTGTACAAGTGACTGACAACAGTAAATAGAACTGAGGAAAACCACATCTGTGGAGAGGCAAGTGGTTCTCCTCATTAGCAGAATTAGATATGTTGCCCCTACCCACGGGCAAAATACAGTGAGCCTCAGGTCTTTACCCTGGTTTTGAACCTCGCTCTCTTCCTTTCCTTATTCTTCCCTGGCCTCCCTGGAGTGAGGGAAGCCCCTCACCAGAAGGCTCAGCTGAGATCTGCCTAAGCGTGGGAGCCAATGAAGACACGAAGGATGCGGAGAATTAGCAGAGCCTCACTCCCTTCACCGAACAATACGCTGCCCTTAAAATTCACCATATCTGGATCTTGCAAATTGAAATTCCAGGGCCAACTCCAACACTTACTAACTGAGGGAACTGAGCTAATAGAGTCTCTGCCTGTTTCTCATCTGCAAAGTTGTGAGGGGACCAAATCTTCAGCCCTGGGATATTGTCAGTTACTAAGTGAGTATTGAATACATGGCAGCTACTGTTATTGTAATTATCCTTGAAACCAGGAATTTTGTCTTCATGCCCATAATATCCAGAGATGCCCCCTGAGTATCTGCGCTGTTTCTCGGACAAATCATTTCCTCCTGAGCCTGTCCTCTCTGCGCCTTATCATAACACTGGCCCAGATCACAGGGCTGGGAGGTTTAGGTTGCTTGCAGCCTCTGCTTGAAACATCAAATGCCACCTTCACACTCACACTCTCACTGTGTATGATATTCGGCCTCGAACTTAAGCTGTGCTAGGAATCCTGGCTCAAGAACAGGTAGCTCTTCCCTAAATGAATTCTGCTTCCTGGACGTCTAGAATCAAGCTCAATACTGGCTGATTACCTAGAAATCAACTGTGACCGCCCCATCTTTACAGGCCTCACTCGCTACCTACGGTCTCCCAATATCAAGTCATGCACACACCCAAAGGTATCCTGAACCATGATGAAGCTGATAATTCCTTGAGATTACTGTATATTGAGTGATCTGGCTTCTTCCTTGGGGGGCCAGACACTTCAGCCTTGTTTATTTCTTCAGTCTTAGAGGATTTCTTCTACTCTCTGGCTTCCTCACATCCACAGCTTATGTTACTCTGGTCATAGCAGCCTTCACAGCTCAGCCTCCCTAACACATTAAATTGGATGGAGTCTTTGCGACCAGTTTTAAGATCTATGTTTTACAGTCTTTCCTGGGATTGCCGTAATTACAGCAAAGCTTCGGGTAGGGCATTGTATCTATTAACACATGGCTCCTGTCCTGAAAAGGCAAGAATACTGTTGAGGGAAGTTAACAAAACAACAAATGACAAAAGTGAAGGTGACATTGAGTTACCCACAATGTTCTATAGGAGCAAAAATAAAGACAAAGTCAAATTTTAAGTGTTTTTACAAGTCTTCCAGCAGAGGGCGACATTTGAATTGGGCCTCAGGGTAGGAATTCTGACAAACTGGGCAACAGAGGGCATTCAGGAGGAGGGACTGTGAATACTAAAATGCAGAGCTGTGCAACTGAATAAGAGGATTGAGGAATGATGAGTCATAAAATAGAGTAGGCATGGGTGGGAGAGGGTGACTTTAGATGACACAATCAAGGCTGAATATTGGAGTTGGAACGTTTAGGATTTTAAACCTCTTTTTTATAGGAAATGAAGATCCACTGAAGCTTTTTAAGCAAAGGAATGAGAAATCACATAGGAAAACAACTCTGAAAGTAATGTGGAAGAGAGACCAGAGAGAATAGAGACTAGAAATAGGTAGCCCATTTTAGAGAGTATGACGTTAGTCTAGAAGAGAGGATCAGAGTTTGAACTGCAGTAATAATAGTGAGTTGAGCTAAGAAGCTGGATGGGAGAAATTTTTAGATACAATTCATAATACTTTTTATAAAATAAAGTTTATCCTGAAGCTTAGGAATATAAATGGATATAAATTTCAGGTCTGAGACATGAATCAGAGGAGAAGAAAGCATGAGAGATGAAAGAGATGAAGGTTCTGGCGCTGGAGAAGGAAAGATTTTATCTTAAGTTTTTGAGGGACTGATAAGTAAAAAAATGTTAGTCTGAAAATAGGTGAGAGTCTGTATCTCTGATTTATTGGAAGCCGTGGATGTAAGTGCTATATCTCCAAAGACAATGTGTGGAATAAAGGAATGAGAACTGAAAAAGGAGAGAGAAGGGTGTGTGGAAAGAAAGGAAAGAAAGGAGAGAGAGGAAGAGTTTAAGAACAAACCCTGTGGGATGCTAACAGTTAAGCGGTCAGCGGGAAATTGGGCTGGCAGAGAAGGCAAGAGAATTTCACAACAGCGGAGCGCAGACAGGGCTGGATATGTACATATACGCATATTGCCCAGCCAAGTGCAAAACGAAAACACAAGGTCATTTGTTCAAAAACCCCGTTAAAGATGCTAAAATATAAAGCTTTTTTCTTTTTTCTCTGCTCTCTCTCCGAACTTTTCATGGTATTTTTTAATTTTTTGTGTAATATCATTCTAAGAAAAATTTAAATTTTCAGTTATTAGCATAAATTTTACCATTCAGCTTTTTATTACGAAATGCCAGTTTTAAATGCAAATATAAGAGGATTAAACTCCTGTGGAATCATAAAAATTACACAATTCATATTTCACAGCTAGTACTGCAGTTTGCTCTTGGCATGAACTAACCCTGAACCCTGAAACAAACTAATTCAACTGCTTTTCTTTCGCTTCTTGCTACGTGCAGATTCTCCCACCCCACTGGGAGCCTGTAACTTCCATAGCACCTTTATTTTATCCTCCCTTTGAGTCTCGCTGAACTCCCACACACCATGGCTCTACCAAGTATGGGGTCCTTCTGAGAGTGGGGTCCTGTGTGCACACCCCAGCCGCGGACACAGGTCTGAGAAATTCACAAGGAGAAGGTGGTGGGCGTTTCCCACAGTCTATGGCTCTAAACTGGGGCTCTGTCAGAACCGCACTGAACGCAGGGATGTTGTAACCTGGGAGAGCACAATAGAATCAAGCAGGCTTCAAATCTGAACTTTTCTGAGTCAATGTATGGCTGATATTTACACCTTGGCCAAGAAGGTAAAAATATATTAACCTGAGAAGAATGAAAAATCACACATTTGACTACACCAGGGTCTAGCAAACTTTTTCTGTAAAGGACAAGTTAGTAAGCATTCTAGGCTTTGTAGACCACAATGCCTCTGTCACAACTACTTAACTTTATCCTGTGACTGTACAAGCCAGCCAGAGATAGGAGGTAAACAAATTAGTATAGCCGTAATCCACTGAAACTCCTCATAAAAACAGGTGGTGGGCTAGGTTTGACCTGCAGGCCGTACTTTGTCAATCCCTGATCTACACTGTTTTCCCAAGGTCACATACTACTGAGATGGGTATTCAGCAGTGAAGATGAAAGTGTTTTGAAACCAAAGATCTGTAACATGCATAAAAAGATTTGTATTATTAAGTTATTATAGTCACTCTACTATATTTTGTGTATGGTGTCGATTATACGATTCATTTTAGTGATGAGTGGGAATAAAATGCAAATAATGAACGCTCTTGAATACTGCAGACTAGCACAACACAAAAAGCGCAGGGCATTCATCCGTGAAAGGTGCTGGGAGCGGCGCGGGAAAGACGACGCCAGGAGTTTGCTTCTGACTTTACAACTGCTGTGGACTGAGTTTCAGCAGATACAGTGTGAGCTGCAGGGAAACCAGTAGCGTCCATTACTGGGTCAGTTTTACACATTGAAATTAAATTAGAACAGGGGCTGGCCCCGTGGCCGAGTGGTTAAGTTCGCGCGCTCCGCTGCAGGCGGCCCAGTGTTTCGTTGGTTCGAATCCTGGGCGCGGACATGGCACTGCTCATCGGACCACGCTGAGGCGGCGTCCCACATGCCACAACTGGAAGAACCCACAACGAAGAATACACAACTATGTACCAGGGGGCTTTGGGGAGAAAAAGGAAATAATAAAATCTTTAAAAAAAAAAAATTTAGTTTTAAAAAAAAAAAGAAATTAAATTAGAACAAAAGTGACCATTAGACATTGTGACAAAAATCTCCTTTTCTAGGCAAATACCTCCTTGAGCACCAGGGACAGTGACAGACAGGCTGCCACCACCTGTGTTTATCCCTTTTGGTGCTTAGCAGCTTTCAACAGAAGGAAGACTTCTTCCTTCATGTTTGTTGGTTTATAAAATGTAAATATGAGACATTTGAAACCCTTAGGATATAAACATGACTCAAAATTTGCCAATAGAAAAAATAATAAACAGCTGTGATTGTTTTTAAAAGGTGTAATTCATATCTGAGTGCTTCTGAGCCAAAACAAAAAGACAAGCAAAGAAAAAATTGCAGGGGTGTCTGGTCCCATCACAAAGGAGTCAGTCAATAAATATCTGAATGTTGTATAAAATGATGCGATTAATTCCATTCCACGTGTTTTCAATTTCTGTAAAAAGGTACAGAACGCTGCAGAAATGTTACTAATGATTTCAACATCTACACAGTAATTTAGTTTAAAAAATATAAATGGAACATTTGAACATAAACGTATATATCTCTGCGTTATTTCAGAGCACTGTATTGCAAGTTTTTTGATTGCCTGTTACTAGAAGAATGCTAATTAGCAATAACTTTCTATTTTTTCTACACAAATATTTTTCTCAAAATTCTTGTAAAAACTTGATTATTTTGATCTAATATGAATAAAATAATTAAATATGCTTTCTGAAATGTTCTTTCTCACTATAAGCAAATATTTGTGAAAATATTTTATTCTGGCTATAAAATATATAATCAGCGTAAAACTTTTAGAAAATAAAAATAAATATTAAAACCATATCTTTAATGTTTTGGAAGAATGCTGTGGATGCATATGTGGGGGGTGCATGTACACATGATTTTGCAAATATATTGTATATGTGCTTTATCACTTCTGGTTAGTAGCATGAGAGGAGAAATTCTCCATGTCAATATTTATTTAATAAATCCACTATTTTAGGACATGGCCGTTTCCAAATATTTACTATTTTAATAATACAATTTGGGGTATATTGATACTAATTTCCTAAAATTGAAATTATGATATTTAATTTTTTCAAAATTATTGCTGGCAAGTAATCCTCCAGGAAGATGGTGCCCATCTACTGTCCCCTGAGTAGAGAGAGGATTTTCACCAGTTCAGAGGATTACCATTGAAGAAGACAAAATGGATAAAATTTGTATCTCATTTTAAATTTGATATGCATTTTCAATTGCTTCTGATGATTTTTAAATATATTTTTACTCTCAATAGCAAATCATTTTATTTATTTGAGAAGTCAGCTTTTCTTCTTTGATCTGAGAGAGTACTTTACAATGACGTTTATCTTATGAGGCAATGCATTTTTGCAGATATTTGCTTTAACAATGTTTATAACCATTTTTCATAATATAACCTTAGAAGGGTATTAATTTTAGTTATTCTACTATAAAATGTACTCTTTATCAACATTTTATTTGTGTATTTCTATTTTTGCTTTTAGGCTTAAAAAGTTCCATTTAGAGGGCCAGCCCCGGTGGCCTAGTGGTTCCGTTTGGCATGCTCTGCTTTGGTGGCCCAGTTTCTGGGCATGGACCTACATCACTCGTCCGTTAGTGGCCATGCTGTGGTGGCGGCTCACATACGAAAAGAGGAAGATTGGCAGCAGATGTTAGCTCAGGGTGAATATTCTTCAGTGACGAAAAATTTCCATTTAGAGATCAAATAAATATTGACACATTTTATTTGGATTATCTAATGTTTTATTTTGCAATTTTATCTAGCTGGTCTTCATAGGATTTATTCTGGTATAAGATGTAGAGGAAGGGTTTTCAAAATGACAGAATGTGCAAACACAATTTAGTAAATATTAAAATCTTTATCAAAGCAAATTTCCCCTTTTTTTGTCTAACGTGTATTTGGGCTTTCTATTCTATTTCCTTTTACTGATGTTCCTGTAATAATATAATAATAATTTGCTATACTTTATTTTAATATATTATGTAAACATACACACTCCCTTACTGCCATTCCTAGCCAACATCTCCCTAGCTATTCTCTTGCACGTTAAAATGACTTAATCAAGTTGTGAAGATTACCTCCCTTGAAGTGTTTGAAATTGCTTTATAATTTTCAAATGTAGTATTTATGTAATGTTAAGAGCTCATATTTCTGAACTTTAAATAAGAATATCATATCTCCATTTATGTATTTTTAAGGTATTCAATAAATTTTATCTTTTAAGCTTTGTCCTGTATAGTTTTAAATATCACTAGTTTGTATTTTCAGTTAATTAGAGCATTTTTCCATTATGTTACATAGATGGTATGTAAGAAATACGTGCATATGTGTGTGTAAGGCATTTTGACTTGTCTATGAGCATAATGAGCATAATGGAATTACCTCTTCTGTTTCAACATTAAGAATGACATTGAATATTTTTCTGAGCTACTTATATTTTGTTATGTTTGAGAAATAATAGTAGGTGCTGAAAATATTTGGAGATAATGTAAATTCCTTAGAATAGAAAAAAAAGAAATGTTCTTTGTACACTATAAATTGAGTGTCAAAATCTTTTACCTAATGATGTGGTAAATTATATTATTAAATATCTTCCTTGACTCATCCTTCTATTCTTGGAAAATTTACTCCTTTGACATTTGCCAGGATTCATTAATATTGCACTGGATTTTTTTAAATTTAGAATTTCTCAACTATGATTGGAATAAATGGAACTCATACAAACTTTTTCATTTCTGTACTATTTTTGTTATCCATTGCTATTGGAGAATATTTTGATCAAGAGTTTTGGCTGTCTCTTTTACATACTTTCCAAATAACTGATAGAAAAAATAGAAAGTTATATTGCTATAGGAAAATAATACCAAACTGCTAGAAATTTTTACTCTTTTTCTCTTAAATGTCATTTGCTTCATGACTTAAACCAAACCACAAAGACGGGTCTCGTTATGAGGACAGCTGAGAAAGACAACTTTGATTCAGCTTAATAGAGCTGTCCCTATACTACAGAACAAGCAATCATGTACTTTAAAAGTTACACAAAACTCTAAGAAACATATTGATAGAGGTAGCTCCAAGAGGCCTCACTCTGCTAATCATAAGAGGTTGCTTAGATTTCATTTCTTCTCAGTGACCCAATGAAATATGAGGAATCCACCAGAGCAAGGGAGCCCAGAATTCCAGGCTTTCTAACATTTATACTTTTCTAGCATGGAAGTAGTGGGGAAGAAATAATACCCAGTCAATGGTCCACTTTAGAAACATACAAGGAAATTCTCCCTGCATCCGTTACACGCTCATTCTATATTTTCACAGTATCATGGAACCTAGTTAAGATTTTAGCACCACAGGCCATTCTACTATGGCCTACCTCACTATTTCTTACATGAAGACATTAGACTAGATGCATTTGTAAAGATCATTCACAGCACTGAATGGGTTTGACCAATGGGAAGCAACAGCAGGAGACTGGAAGACAAGATGAGAGTGAGGTTAGGTATGTATCTCCTGGTCTCCCCTGCTTGGCTTGCCTTGGAACCCCATGTTTCTCCCTCCTAAAGGCCATAGCATAGCTTCTGTAAACTGGCAACTTTCCTCTTTAGATTCTTGGTCCTGAAGACTGCTCTTTCCTTTGTCTCTTATGTCTAGGTGTAGCAGTGGCATTCTGTCATTACTAGTCCCTTCAGAATCATACTATCCCTGATTGTTTTCCTTAAATTCTACCCCTATTTTAGCAAATAATCCGTCTGTTAAACTCTTCCCAAATATTCAGTTGGAGTGTGCTATTTCGTGATATGACACTGACCAACACAATAGGTGAACGTATTGGAAAATGTCAGCAAGTGCCTTGTAAATGATTGATTATGATGTCTAAAATGATTAGGGAGGCAAATGAAACTGGAAGACTAGGAGAACCGGAGGAATCAAAAGTATCAAAGAGTGATTGCAGTTGAATGAGAGGATGGGAAAAATGGAAGCTTACAAGGATTAGTTCATAAAGGGAAAACCTAGGATTTGATTTCCTGGAGATGGAGAATTTGTGTCCTGATTAATTTCGATGAGTGGCTATGGGGTGAATTTTATGAGAGGAGAAAGCGTAACTCAGCTGCATTTACTAAGACCCTTATATGTGAGAAGTCATGTATTCGGCATTGCCAATGAGTTGTAACAGTTCTACACCAAGCTATCATCCTGTAAAAGTACAAGGAGAATACCATATTTAAATTTGTAATTAAATTATTATGCTATTTTTAGAAACTTTGTAAAGAAAATCATATCATATTGGACATACCAAATATAATGATTTGGTCTTTCATAATACTGAGTTGCCAGCCATAAATTACACACCTAAATATTTTTAAAGATTGATACAATATGTGCTTCTTCTGAAGCATACACACGTAACCACACAAAACCTGTAAATTTCTCATTGAAGAAAAATTAACTTCATTGCTACAAAGTTACACTTGAAATTCCACAAGATAGAAATTCTTTAAATAATGGGAAAAAATCCTCTCCTTTTGCTAAATACAATTCTTTAAACTTTTTTTATACTTTCCAATTTGATAGTAATTACAAGGGTTGAGAAGATTAGTAATTTCTAAAGTGCTTTAAGGTAAGAACTAAGTTATCTAAGAAAAGAGTCTTTTCATTAATTATTTCAAGACAGAATTCAAATTCACACATGGAATATTATCTTGTTTTAACTTTTATATAGTGTTTTTGTTAAATAAAGGATATGAAGTTAACTTATATTCTGAGTTATATATAATGAAAGCATCACAGCTTTGCATTAAAAAAAATGATTAAACATACTACGTAGGCTGGTAAAACCCAAGCTCTTGATTTCTTCAACTTTCCCATTAAAAAAAAACTAGCACTGAAGAAAGTGGTAGATAGTGTGCAGTATATTGTGTTCAACCTGACAAAGAAGCTATTTCAAGAAATGAGAATAATAAAAGTTATTCCTAAACTTTGAAAGATCCATTGTAATGAATTGCACTAGTTCAGTTTCTGATTGCTTGCCAGCAGTGTAGCCATCTCCAACACACTCCTGTATTGATCTGGTAGCCTTTGTGGCAGTGCGTAAAGAATAACCATCTGTGTCAGGGACAACAGCAGGTGCCATCTCCATTGAACTGGCTGCTGCCCTGATTACAAAGAGGCTGTTTAGAGCACCTGGTGACCACGACAGGCTCTTTCTTCTCTATAGAAAAGAAACTCATTTCTAAAAGTTTACTGAACTGAAACTGAGAAACTCACCAGAAATCATCAGCTGACGAGGTGCTGGAATGGACTCCAGCGAAGGCAAAGTAAGAGATCTAGTGATGGCAGGCGTCTGACTTGCAGCAGGAGACTCCCAATCATGCACGCTAGGCTGAAGTTCCCATTTGGACCATTCTGAAGAAGTTCTGACCTCTTGTTTTAAATCAGATGTTAAGGTCAGATAATCTGTATAATATGTCCAATCTGGCGCAAGAACAGACGTGAGGAAAGAGGTCTGTACCGGAAGCGATTGAGTTGCTGAAACTGTATAAAACGCAACATTAGAGGTTACTTCTGAAAGATCAGACCTGGAGTCCATGTACGGTGGCAGGTTGTTTTTAAGCTCACTTGAATGCCTAGTTTCTGGATGGCTTGGTAAGTTTAATTCAAAATCTAGAGACCTATCACTTGTGTGAAGTTTGAGCTGTTTATGAGATCCTCTACTCTCGTGCACAGCCAGCAAATTGTCTTGATTCAGTACCTCAGTGGGACCCATAGTTATTCCATATTGTCCTATTTTCAATAGTTTTAAAATGTTTTCTGATACTGAAAGATCCTCAGTCAGTTCTGAAGTCAAATCAGAATTCAGCAGGTCTGAGGAGACAGTTTGTGAAGGGACAATGGATAAACGAGTCTTATCCAAACATAAATTAGCATCCAAATTAGTTGATAGGGCAATGGAGTCTTCCACGGATGGGGTTGAAATTCTTCTTTTTGTACTCTTTTTAGAAGGAAATGAGGATGACACTTCCATGAATGCCACTGATGGCATTATTTCAGTAGCAGAAGAAAATGAATGCCCAGAAGTAATAGTTTGAGTTCTCATTAGTGCATACCAGCTGGCTAATATCTCTGAGTTCATCCAGAATGTCTCATAAAAGTGGGACTGTTTGCTATGCAAAACTTGATCTGAGAATTCATGAGAGGATTTTATTTCAGTCATAGAACATGTTGCACATGTTTGGCTTAATTCACTTAAAGAATCAGCAGACTGTGATTTGATGTTCGTGAGTCTCTGGTTGCTAGATGCTTCAGTAATAACCTGATATTCACTGGGAATGGAGTCTTGTGTAGTGAATCGGTGCAAAGCCGATGAGTTTACGATGGCTACCTGTTTGGATATAATTACCTTAGCAGGAGAGATGGGAGGCATTGAGGAGCTCAGCAATCTCCAGTACTCTCTTCTTGAAATTAAGGAAACAGCTGAATATTCTTCAATACCCTCTTGAGCCCCCATAGAGACAACTGGAGGTGCACCTGTGGAAGCAGTTTTGAGCAGAAATCCATGGGAGAGTAATGAGTGTCTGTTTAACTCAACACCAGCTCCCAGAATGCCACTAATTACTGAACTCATTGTAGTAGCTGATGAGGCAACAGACCGATCACTCTCAAATAATAAAGACTGTGTGGGAAAAATAAAATCTGTCATTGAAGAGATGATAAATGGGGTCCTCTCTCCCCTATCGAGGAAGAAGAATCGTGGTGTGGCTGCTGAAGCTTGGATAGGCAGATGTGGTACAGATGTTTTGCCCCAGACAACTTGCG
The DNA here is from genome assembly GCF_037783145.1 of Equus przewalskii. Classification (NCBI taxonomy): domain Eukaryota; kingdom Metazoa; phylum Chordata; class Mammalia; order Perissodactyla; family Equidae; genus Equus; species Equus przewalskii. The sequence continues at coordinate 57,685,567 of NC_091849.1, forward strand.
CTGGGCCGGGAACACCAAAATTCAAAAATCGAGAAGAGGAAACATCTGTGGAAGAAGGAAAACTGTGTTTTGCTAAAAGTTCTTTAGCGGCAATCACATCTTTGAGTAAATATCTTTCAAAGGATATGCCAGTACCTAATGCCGCCAGACCAGTGGTTGGGAGAACATCATGCTTGAAGATGTCTGTCTGTTTTGGACCTTTAGAGAGGCAAAGGCAAAAAGAAAGAAAGAATCAGAAAAATGAATTAAAAATGAACAGCTTTGGCCCTGGGCTGAATCTTCTGCAAATTGCACTGCTACCTTGCACTCATCATATGCAGACAAATAAGGCTCTGTAAATCATATTTCTAATAAAAGGGTTTGAAAAAGTTTAGTGACTTCACAAACTTCACACCCCAGGGGAGGGCCAAAATCAGAACAAATGGTGTTACATAGAATCAGCAGATTCCAAACCAAATCACTCCTTCAAATTATAAAACGTGAAAATTTATGACTCTGTCACTGATAGAATCAATGGATATTTGACCCATCGGGTTAGAAATGCGAGAAATACTATTTTACTTTCTAAATAGGCAAAATATTCTTTACATTAGATAACATATTTCACCTTAATTTTTTAAAAGAAGAGAAATTATATAGACAAAATATAGAGCAGTCTACCTTTCTACTTATAATATCCAATAGCCTTCAAAAAATATTTTTTCTTAAGTAACTGATAGATTATTAAGGGCTATAATTCTCAATCTGATTGTCCTGAGTGACATTAACTATATGAAGAGTGAATTTGGAATTTAAAATATGATATACTATTTATAATATGACATTATTTGATTTATTAAACTAAATAATAAGACATATCAAAACATGCTCGAGTGGCTGGCCCCATGGCCTAGTGGTTAAGTTCGCGCGCTCCGCTTCCACGCCCCAGGGTTTTGCCAGTTCGGTTCCTGGGCACGGACATGGCACCGCTCATCAGGATATGTTGAGGCAGTGTCCCACATGCCACAACCAGAAGGACCCACAAATAAAAAATATACAACTATATACTGGGGGGATTTGGGGAGAAAACCAGAAAGAAAAAAAAAGAAGAAAATTGGCAACAGTTGTTAGCTCAGGTGCCAGTCTTAAAAAAAAAAACAAACAAACACATACTCAAGTTATCAAACTACTTCACAATAGGAAAAAAGCAGAGTTTTAAAAAAAATCTGGGTGTTTTCTCAATAAGTTTATAGGAATACGAATTTACATATAGTGATTCAGAGGATATTAAATAAAGACAGAATGAGGTAAGTAGTACAAGGCCCTTTTAAATAAGTTTTACTGATAGATAAAACAAAATGATTTACTGATAGTTGAAACAAAATAAGCTGGGATCAGGGTCCAGTGATTTACCTAAATTTACAGATCAGAATACAGACTATTAATGAACATTTTTTTGCACTGTTCCAGAAAGAATATTTATTAGCAAAGGACATCAATATTTTTAAAACTTAAAATATAACCAATAAGAATTCTAAGATAATTTTACGCTCCTGAAAAACCATCTATCTTAAAAAAATAAAGATGGAAATGTCAGAAGATATGTTTGAATACACAACTTTCTCAAATTCAAACTTCTCCATATCTTACTCTCATCTTACTCACCTTGATCAACTGGGTAAGTATCCATGGTGGTCCATAGTCTTGGAGACCCTGTGCGTGGAAAGCTGTGGACTGCAGTTGCAGGAGCGGGCACTGTATGTGTTTGTGTGGAAATGGTATCTGTTCTTGCAGAGATGGGAGGTAAACAGGTGATTCTCCTTCTTTCATCACCACAAAGAAGCCCAATGGAGCAGGTCTGCAAATGATAATTACCATAATTAAGCTCACACTTGCTCTGTCCCTGAGAGAGGATTTCTTAAGTTAGTTTTGAGGTCCATTTGGATTTTCATAGTCATATTAGATAGCTCAAATTATCACCTTATTTTGTTGGAAAATGAAATTTCTACAGTAAATTTTACCTATGTTTCAAATTAATTCAATCTCTCAAATTTTGGATACACTCAATTGAATGCCTAAATTTATTATTAATTCCTCTAATTTTAAGTTAAAATACTTCTGTACATTTGCTTTGAGGATATTTTTTCCAGTGAAAGATTTGTACTGTATGGTAGTCAATCTGGATTTAAATGCTCAGTTACGAATTATAAACTTTTCTGCTCTAAATGTCATATTTAGTTGAAAGCTAATGTAAAGTGAAGCATCTACAACAGATAATTTAAACACATTCTCTAGTGATGTTTGAGTCATTTTAATTTGTATTGGCTCACAGAGCAATGTTCCTTACATGCTTTAGTTTGATTTGAATAGCCTATTTCTGTATATACTTATAAAATAATTTCCATATAAAGAAATTGTCTTTGGCTCATAGGAAAGAGAATGTTGATGCATGCATAAATAAGTGCAAATGGATCAGAGACTCTCTTTAAATGTAGTCAATTTTTTTTTTATACTATGGAAGCATTTTGAACTTTAAGAAAATAGAATTCAAATATTATGTTAAAATACAAACACAGACCTATTTCCTAACATCAAAGACATATTCAATAGGTATCCCTGTTTCACTGTTTTAGTACTTGTCCAAGACTGTAACTAATTTGCACAAAATGTAAATTTTGCTGGATATCCTTTGTTTCGGTTTGCTTCACAGTCATATCCTCTTTAGTGACTTTCAACTGACACCTGAAAGTATTTACAAAGGGCAAGGGATTCTTGATATTATGCAATTGCTCCATAAATCTAACATAAAGAAAATCGTAAAAAGTAAGGCTAGAAGTGATAGAAAAAAAACAAGAAAAAATATGTGTTACGATTCCACACTTTACAGACCAAGAGATTTGTCTTTTCTCCACTCAAGGTAAGCAGTAAGCCTGGAAAAACTTCACAGATTAACGAAAATGCACACAGAACTAGGTGAGAGACTAGCATGCCAAGACACTAGCTTACAGGGGAACCGTAGCTGTTGGACAGCTCATAAATATTTGCATGGTCTTGGTCAGCATTTTCCTACAGAATCACAGTCAGAAGCCATCGTTAACCACCTTGAGAAATCACCACGTGGTTAAGGGATTCTCAAAGGCCCTGTAAGCAGCAAGTTCTCTCTGTCAGCATAACTACACAAGAATCAGTTTTCCTTGATGTTCATTAGATCAAAACCTGGTAGAATTAGATGATTCAAATGTGTAATGACACTAGGCTAAGATATTGCCATGAGAATGATCCAGAATGCTTGATGTTCATTGATTAAAGCTACCTATCCTTAGACAACTTCACATGGCCTGCCAACATTTGTGTCAATGATTTTGATGTGTTCTCTAATAGTGTGGACTCTTATATCGTTGGATATGTTAATACATTCATTCTTCCAGGTGACACTTTAGTCCAGCAGCCAGGAAGCCATACTTTCTCTTTTCTATGTTGCGTGCCTAGGCTCACATCCATTATGTGCTGTTCTTAGAGTTTAACTCTCAATGGTGAATTTATTTTTCTAATTTTGAGCTTGATAGGGAACATCTTGTTATACTCCCAAGTGCTAGCAATGCAAACTTATCACCTTTTTTTAATTAAACGTTTCTCCAAGTAGATTTTAATGGTTTGAACTTTTCTCTCTCTGTATATATACACATACATCCCAATGCATGCCACCACAACGTATCCCTAGAGAAACTTCCATGTTTTCCTTATTTAAATCTCAAACCACATGGCAAAGCTTATTGCACGTTCACTAAACTATCTCCACTTTCTGTTGGACTATGTCCTTCGGTCGCTCTTGTGTTTATGTGAGACCATGTGACTTCCTTCTAACCAATGAAATGTGAATGGTCACGAAGTGTGCTATTTACAGATTGATCCATAAGAATCTGCTATGTGTGAAGCTCTAGCCTCTTCCCGTAGATGGTAACCCATACAAACTTTTGTTAAAGATAGGGGAGCCGCAAGAAGGAAGTCGCCTACGTCACTACATGTCTATTTAAAGGAAAATATCTGAAATCAGACGCACTCAGTTGGATTTTATATGAATGAAAAATAAATTTATATTATATTAATTTAGTGAGATTTTGGACGTTATTGCTATGGCAGCTAGCATTCCACTAACATATCAATCTTTGCCTCATCTGGTCTTTCTGATAATATTCTTTGTTAGCTACAAGAAAATTAAACCAAAATAAACATTTCATACGTGGCTGGCCATCTCTTTTTCCATAACTGCTCAATTACACTGAATGATATAGGCATTGCAAATATTTAACTTTAATTCATTAAACCTTTAATTTTGTATATTTATTTCTTAAATTCATGGTTACCATAGTTTATTTATTTTGCCAATATATCTTTCATTCATTCATCTGTCAGTGTGCATTGAGTGCTTATCGTGGGCAGCATAATGACTTACTCACTGATATTTATTGAAAACTTAATATCTGATAAGATGATGATAGTCATTTCTACAAAACTTCATGACTTTTAAAGTATATATTTTTCTTTCTGAATCTGTATTTGAAAAAAACAAGGCAAATAGGATCTTTTGAATCAGAGCTTTATGAGAATATGGTCATACACTTTTCCATGGACATTGTGTCACTCTCTATGTCTTATCTCAACAAATATTAATTGATCAATTTCTGTCAGTGACTGTTGTAAGTATTAAGCATGAACTAGTCAAGAAGATGCGAAAAGTTTCTCCCATCAAATAGCTTGTATTTTAGTAAAGGAATCAGAATGAATCAATTAATGCCAATTAGTAACAAGTGGCTTAAGAAAATTTGTAAGATAAATAATAAGGAAAAACAGGCAGGGCTGTTTTTGAAGGAGTGGTCAAGGAGTCTTCTTTGATCGGGGCTCTGAATTAACGTGAACGTCCGAGGCAAGAGCATTCAAGGCATACAGACCGGTAGTACAAAGGCCCAGAAGTGGGAACACGCTTTGTATGTTTGAGCAACAGCAAGTTGGGCAGAGTGGACGGAGGATATGGTAAGGCCATCAGTGGATGGAAGTGAGGTCACAGACGTGGCCAGGATCATGGAAGATAATTTGTTTCTTTGTTTGTTTATTGTTGAATTTGGACTTAATGCTGAGAGTGATGGGAAGTTTTGGGATAGTTAATATTTAGAGCAGGAAAATGACATGGTATGCTTTATATCATGAAAGGAATTCTGTAATGCTATGAAGATTATAGAGTCCGAAGGGAGTTTGGACGTGAGGAAAGGATGGAAGCTGGGACACCAGTTGGAAGCTAGCCCTAATCTAAGCAAGAGATAAAATACATTGATCTGGAGTGGAAATGGTAGATACAGTGAGTAAAGGTTACTTTCAGGATATATTTAGAAGGCGGAGCCTTTGCTATATGCTGATAGACTAGATGTTTGGAGTGGAAAAAAAGAAGTTTAATGACGATTCCTAGGTTCTTCCTCTCAATGGGATGAGTAGTGGCGCCATTTACTAATTTGAAGAACACCTGCAAAGACAAGTTAGGGATTGGAGTTAGATCAAGATTTCTGTTTAAACACTTTAAATTTGAGAGGCTTATTAGCTATCCAGAGATGATGTAGAGTAGGAAATTGGGAATATGAGTCTCTACTGTGGCAGAATTACCCTTAACTCATTTCAGTTAAGTAAGAAAATATGATTTAAAGAAAACCAGTGTTAACCCATAGCCCTTTTCTCCAATTCTCTAGTCACAAGCTGGAAAATGGCACAGCCACAATTCATACATAGGTAATGAGGCTCCAGAACCCACACTCACAATCACCATGCTATATTTTTGCCTCTTGCTACATCTTCAACATTTGCTATGACAGTTATGCCCTATAGTTGATTATTTGAGATAATAAAATTAAAACATCCTTCTACTCTAACACCCTGTTTAAAATACACCACTATCAGTTAAATTTAACGATCTTAAACAATGTGTTAAGATCTGAGCAAACCATTGTCTACTATTGAAATGTTTACCACCCCAGTCGGTTATTATTTTTCATTCCATTGACAGTAACAATTGAAGATATAATGTTATACTTCATCCGTATTTTCTACTTGAAATGATGAGTATGTAATACAAAAAAAAAAAAAACTCAGTTTCATATCAATCTAACTCTGTGGTTTAATCTACTTTCCTCAGAACTGGTGGGCCAAATTTACCCTATAATGTTTACTAAAATAATTGATAGCTTGAATTTTTCTAACACAATCAAAATATAAATTACTAATAGATTTCACTATTTATATAGAGAACTGTCTACATAATTTGTGGAGACCACTGCAAATGAAAATATGGGGCCCCTTGTTGAAAAATATTTCAATATTCAAGTCAGCAACAGCAGAACATTAGACCAAGTGTTGTGTGTGTTGGGGGATGGGGTGTTCTAATGGTGGGGTCTTGTACAGTTCACAGATCACATACCCATGATGTTGACCTGCAAATATATATTCATTTTGCCAGACTATATAACACTGGATCTACCCCCTTGTAGCTTGATACTCTTCACAAATTGGCTCAGAGTAATGTTTGCCTTCTTCAAATGAAATATCTTTTTGATAATTAGAAGAAACATTTCAGATGATTGGTACGCTAAAATTCATGACACGGTTTTCCTTGTAGAATCATAAAGGAAACATCAGGCAGAGGAACCAAGAGAAAGTAACCAAGTAAATCAGTTTCTAAGGATAGGCTTAGTTCCCCATCAATTATAGTTCTAAGAAGGGATAAACTCTTCCCAGGTCCGTAGACAGTGAAACTTTCAGTTCATCTAATTGGAGTTATCATGTGTCATTAGGGAAGGTTCAGTAAACTGAAGTTCTCTTCGAATAATCTCTGCTTTTTAGCAAACGTTTGCATCATTTCCAAATCTATAAAAATTTCATTACCTATATTTTACTACATAAAGTTCTCAGGTCACAAGTTACAAATCACTGGCCGGTCACAAGAACAATAACCAATGGTTTACATCTAGTTAGTATACTTCTCCTGTAACTTGTTAGTTAGATAAGGGGGGAAAACAATTACAAGGTGAAACTTTATTCCCATCCTGTCTGTGGTAGGCAGAATTAGAAATTCTAAGATAGATCCAAGACTTTCTGCCCACGCCAACCACCCCAACCACCAGCGTATAGGCCCTGCATGATACACGATGGACTTTACCCCATGGTTAGGTTAGGCAATGTTCCATGGTAGAGTTGACCTTAAGAAAGGGAAATTATATAAGCCCTTTAAAAGCAGAGTTTTCTCTGGCTGGTCACAGAGGAGGAGGCTAGAGATTTGAAGTATAAGAAGAATTTGAACCCCATTGCTGGTTTAAAGATAGAAGGAGTCACTTGGCAAGAAATTCAAGTGACCTCTAGTTGTTGAGAGCAGCTCTCAGGCACAGCCAGCAGGGCATCAGGGAATTCAGACTCACAACCAACCGGTGGTTATTATTGAACTGAATTCTGCCAACGACAGAAATAAGCTTGGAAGCGCGCTTTCCCCGCAATCTGTAGATGAGGATTTAGCCCAGCTGAGACACCATGTCTTCCCTTTGTCTTCTCAGCCTACCTGGAGTAGTTTCATGCTGTCAATAATCTCTACCCACCTCACTATCCTCTGGTTGCATCTCCTCTCCTCATTTGCCTCTGTAACCAATTCCCTTTACTGTAAATACTAGAAATGGTTTCTGTTGTCCTGGTTAAGACACTAACTGACTCAGTGTTGCTGTTCCATAGAGCATCCTTGGCAGATTTCTGTATGCACTTATCTAAGGGGAGCAGGAGATGAAAGATAAGGTGGGTGTCAGCCTGAAAGCAGGAATAACATTCTGAAGATTGATATCATGCACCCATAATGATAGAAAAGAATCTATATTAATGATCAGAGATCAAATGTTAAGAATACTTTGGTATAAAATATGTAATATTGAGATATTTTTGTGCTATGCAATTGGGCTAGATAAATATTTTTTCATTTTCAGTTTTTCAAAATTTTTTATATAAAATCGACATATATAGGCCATGTCAATAATCAGAACTGTTAATAGTATGACTCTATGCCAACTTGGCTTATATGTCTTTACCAGCATATTAAAATTAAAATGCCTCTAGGCAGTGGACTATGTTTGTTCCCCTCTCCCCCGAATGGCCAGGGCTAGGATGATGTCTGGTGAATAGTTATGTAGCTGGTGCCAGTAAACATTTGTTGGAAAAATTAAGGGATGACATTCCTTTGAACACACGTTTTTATTAACTACTTGTAAAAGCCACTTCTTTTTCCCCTATCTAGGCAAACGTTCTGGAATAGAGATTCAACAATTCTTCTACACATTCCATTCTTTCTTCAAGCCATTCTAATCCAGCTTTCATGTCACGTCACTGAAAATATTCTTGTGAATTTCCAGAAATACAATCACACTGTTAAATTCGAGACAGAGTTTTTGGTCTCCTTCTTATTCAAATTCTCAAGAATATTTAACAGAATCCACCACTGTCTTCTGAAACATTCAATGTCTCTCAGTTTTCCTTTCTCTCTCCCTACTTCTCAGTCTTTCCTCTTGGCTGCTTCTTCTGGTCTTGAATTTGAAATTTCTTGGGGCTTCATCTTCAACCTTTTCTCTTTTCTTTCTACATTTTCCCCAGAAGTGCTGCCATCTATTCAAAAGACTTTTCAAAAGGCCAACTATTCAAAAGATATCTATACATTGATGAGTTCCAAAATTATATCTCTACTTCACACCTCTCTGCAGTATATTCCTATAACCAACTACTCATTTAGCATCAGTAGTTAAATATCTCATGGGGAGCTTAAAGTTCACATGGGCAGCATTACAGAATTGAGCTGCTGATTCAGCCCATTTTCCTCTAACTAACCATCCCCTCCCAGTAAATGTACTAGCACCATTCTATCACTCAAGTTGTCTTTTATTTCTTGCTCTCTCCTATCTAACACATCTACACAATACCATGTCTTCCTAATTCTTCCATAGTATATTTTAAATCCAATCTTTTACTCTATTTGCTTTGCCACAACCATAGATGAAGCCATCAATATCTGGCTATTTTCTTCACTCTTATTTCTACCCTTCTTCCAGACCCTTCTTCACAGAACAGACATGATATTTGAAACATCTGAGTAAGGTCACATACCTCCTTTATTGAAAAACTTTCTCATACATTTCTATTACATTTGAATAAAACTCAAACTATTTGCTGTTCTTTGTGACTCCCTACATAATCTGATGCTGCCACTTCTGCAGCCTGATCTTCTCTCTTGTTCCCACCATACCTACCATGCTCAACTCATATTGTCTAGTCTTCACTTCCCCATTTTGGGCAAGGTCTTTTCCTGCTCATGACTCTCATATACATTGATACATCTGACAGCACATCCATACGCTCACTCTTCCTTTAGATTATATTTTCTCATCCCTAATGTAACAACTGAAGTGCCCGCTCCTTAGAGAGATCTTCTCTGCCACCTACATTATTTTTCTCTCACTGTAACTTTCTCTTTTCCTTCAGAATACTAAGTACAATGTGAATTACATTTTTATTTGTCTATTACCTTGATTTATATGTCTTTCCTTGGATACTATAAGCACTACCAGGCAGAAGTCCATGTCTGCTCCATTCTGTACTCTACTCAGCACACTATATGCTGCCAGCCAATGAGTGTTTACTGAATGAATATATGACTAATATTCACAAAGTTGTTTCTATAAATTAAAGTGGTTGTGCTTGCAAAATATATAAGTATTTTCACCTACAACTTGTTTAATTGATGTTTAAAACACAAAATGACCCTTCAGATGCCTTTAAATTACAAGAAAAACAAGCAACCGAATATGAGAATCCAACAGATACCAGTCTTGACTTACGGGGTGATTAAGTTTACTCTGAACAATGAAGACTCAAATCATGTGACTAGCTTGTCATGAGGCCAGAGATGACGGAGGAAAAATAAGTGCAATTAGCGCTTATACTTCCCCTTTGTGTCCTCTGCATTAGAGAAAAAGAATTTCTCCCTTTTCCAGGGTCTCTTGTTAAGGAATGCTAATGCTGCTGAACAAAGATGGGCTAGGGACAGTGGGTAAGTTCTTTGAAATTTTAAGAATGGGAAAACTAAGTAAGCTCAAAGTCATTTAGCAACATCCATACACCACATTTAAAGATGTATGAAGTAGCTCCTGGGCTTTGGGTACTTAGAAATATAGAGCCCTGAGTTTTTCTGTTGCTTAGTAAGTCACTGGAGGGGAGACGCAAGCTGGTAGAAGAAAAGGTCCCATTACCTCTTGTGCTGGGTGGATTTCCTGGGGATAATGACTAGGGCATTGGCCTACGGAACATCATGGATGCTAGTCTCCCACAAATGGTACCTTCAGGCCAAAAACACTCTCTGCAGAGTAGCTTTGACCGTTTTCAGGACAACTATTATAAGCTAGAGAAGGCTTATGGGAAAAATCACTCACAGAACATTGTTTTTTTCCCTTTCTCTTTTCTTCTTTCCTTCCTTTCTTATTTTTTCCTTCTCCTCTCCCTTTCCTCTCCTCTCCTCCATCTCCTCCTCATCTTCCTGCTTCTTCTTCTCCTTTTCCTTCTTCTTCTCTCTCTAAGTGTATAACTCTGCAGAGATTTCTCTGTGATACACAGTTAGAGGGATTCGAAGGGGCAAGATTAGAAATCAAGAGACTTCCAAGCACCTGCAAGGCCTCTGCTGAAGCCCAAGTGCATGTGGAACACCACCCTTCTTGAAAAACTCCATCAGATGGGAAATCAGGATTTTGGAACAGGAGTCTTGTGAAATATCCATCGAATTTCCAAAATCTGAAGGCCATTGATGGTTTACATGATCAAAACCCTACACAGCCTCATATGAATCTTGTGATATAAAAAAGATGCAGCCTAAGGATTCCACTTCCAAAAATGAAAGGCTCCTCACATAGCATTGTTTGTGATAGGGCCCTCCGGAGCAGATGGGGATCATCTAAACTGGTTCTGTTGAGGCTAGGTCAGGGGTCCTACCTGGAGAAGTCAGTCTGATCTATGCATGTCCTTGGTACAAAGCATCCATCTTAATGGATATATATAGACAGTTCAACAGAGAGTGTGAATTATCCCTCTGCCTAGGCTGTGTGTGGCACTAAAGCTAAATGGATACTTGTATTTACTGTCTAATTCAAACATCTACCAAAAGTGTGCTGCACTTCTCAAGAATCTCATAGTGCTTGCATTCTTGTCTTCCCTCATGATGACTTGATAGCATACAACAGAAATTCTCATCCTCCAAAGGTGCATTTATTTATCTTCTTCCTTTTTTAAGACTGAGGATGTGGCTGAATGGGCTATCCATTCCTTGAACTTGATGCATCATGTTTATACCTTTCTCTCTCCCTCAAGCTTAAGCTAATTCATCTAGAAAGACTCCTGAGAATCCATCTTGGAACTCTGCAATGCGGACCTATTTTATATTAAATCCTAGGTTATCCACAATATCCTGTCATGAAAATTTTAAATGTCCTTCCTAGAGGAGGATGATATTGGTGATTTCTGGGAACATGACAGTGTGTGGCAAAAAAATCCTTCAAAATGCTTTCAAGTATGTTGATCACTTGCTGATTCAAATCAATTATTTTTCTCTATCTCAAATAAGGTTTAAGATAAGAACTAAAGTCCTAGACCATGAACAAAATCTATGCACCCATAATTCCATGAAGCTACGCAAAGTCTGAAGAATATTGAGAATTTGTGGAATTTTCACCCCATTTAAGTTTTATAGTGTGTGGCCTATATAACTGTGAGATAAGCACCTCCTTGGTGCCTGATAAGGAGGCCTCCACTTTCTTGAAGATAACTTTCTTTCCTCTCATTGAATTTGGCTACCAGATCTTCAAGGGGTTTGCTGTAGTCAAGATGTCTCTGAAAGCAGAAGTTCAGTGCTTTTCTATACAACTCTAATCTGCAGGGGCAACTTCTAGAGGACAAAAGAACAGAAGGATAAAAATATTGAGGACTGGACTGAATCAGACTTTTTTCCTGATCTGGCCAGAGGCAGATGTAAAATGAAAGGCAAGTGGAAAGACAGCTCAGAGAAGTCAAGGGTAATACTAGAGAGAAACGCTCAGACAACAGATATTACTGAAGAAAGTTAATGAGGCAAGAGGTCAAGAGACATTGTTTAGAGGCAAGGCCTCAAAAGTATATACACTAGGTGTAGAATACACGCCAGAGTTATCTTTTAAAAAAAAAGTCTGACCAGGGTATTTCTCAGCTTAAAAAATAGTCAGTGGGTTACTACTTTTCCTAGGAAAAAGTAAAAATGATTCAGCCTAGCACACAAAGTCACTGGCCATTTCTCAAAACTTACTCTTATTTTTTCCCACTTTTTCACATAGGCTATGCTAATTGCTACTTCATATATGGGGTTTTACTTCCTGATTCCTGCTGCTGTCACATATTCCCACCATGAACCTCGGTAACCTAGGTAACTCAAGTTTTTTGATTCAGCTCAACATTCTCTTGGAAACTTTTTATGTTCCCTGAATTTTTTTTCATACTCACTACTGTGCTTTCATGAAACATTGTGCAGACCTTAACTTGGCTATTATCTATCATATTGTGATTGTTGTTTGACATATTTTGCAACCCCTGGAGTCTATAGCTTTTTTAAGAGCAAAAATAGTCCTTAAATGTCAGGCTCAGTGTGTGAGATCACAGGTTAGCAAAGGATACTCTTAGGGAGCTTGTGGTCTCAGGCTATGTGAGGCTGCTTCATGATAACTGAAAGAAGAATATAATAGTTCTAATGAGTGGGAAACCCAAGAGCCTTTGATCTAGTCAACTCTGATTGATTAGAAATGTTGAACTGGAGTCTTGGGACAAGATCTTCATACTACTTGGTTTCCACTGAAGTTCACAGGTGACTTATTAAAAGACCCTGTGGACTACAAAGGGTCCATAATTTGAGGACCAAATTTTAATCACTAAATGAAAGGTCCCATTTGATAAATATTATACATTTAAAAATGAATTACACATACAAATTACTCAGAATGATGTACATAAATAGTATATTTCTAATACATTTATAATGAAGATAAACTTTTTTTCCTTTTTCTGTACTGCTAAATACATCTGCACATAAAAACCATAAATTACATTTTTGGACTTACCGATAAATTGGATTAAAACTCCCTTTGTAATAAATTTGGTCTAAATACTTTTCTACTGTTTTCACATTAAAAAAAAAAAAAACAACTAAAAGTTCAGATCAATTTTTGGAAATAAAACAACCCATATAGCAATAACCATATTATATTTTGATAGAATACATATATGAATAGGGTACCTCCACATTTTAAGTGGATGGTATTTTACTAACTTTCCACAATGAATAAGTTCAATTATATGTCAATTATTTTTTCTCTCTGGCATCCTAATCAAAGAGGTGCTAGTAATCTTCTTATGTATTAACTACATTTACAGATATTGGGCTTCAAAAAGCAGAAATAGTTTGGATTTTAAAGTTACAGGCTTGACTGTGATACAGTGCATTTTGGAAACACCATTGTATTTAATTTAAATTTAAATAAGTCATATTTGATTTAATTTAACTCAATAGAACAAAATTTAGTATCTACTCTGTGTCAGCCATCATAGCAGAATCACTTAATAACTATCATCGTGACTACAGGTGCCAATTAGCACTATGACTAATACAACTAAATCTCTGAGGTCCTAAAGTCAATGGGGTCCTCTAAATTGTGTTTCCAAATTCCCCTCTCACTGAAATCAGGCGTGTTAAAGATTTCCCTGAGACCAATGTCTGAATCACCAGTCCTAGAATTTGATGCCTGATTCAGAGCTCTGAATATGTATTAATAAAAAGCCACTAAAATATCTCAGAAGTCAAATACCCGGAGCAAATCCGCTATTCCATGAAGACTAGATGAAAGTAGCAGATACTGTAGGTTCACCATGGTGAACACCCAGGATTCCCCAATGGTCATTTGAGAGCTGGTAAGTAGAAAGCTAAGATTTTCTTTCTTACCACCAAATACCTATACCATTTAGGGCATCTTTCCTCAGGCACAGAATGCTAAACCATTGCTTAGTAGAAAAGACATTTATTTCATGATTATTTCCTAATTCCTGCAATGGAAATAATGTCTTCATTCTCCGAATCTCTATAATCTTTATTTATTTACACCTTATGCCACTCACCTCTTTCTAATCAGTTAGAGTTGTTTCTAATCATGTTTTATCTCCTCTTCATTTGTTTTAACTCCTTAATGCACATCTCAAATAATTTTGTTAATCCAAGTCCAATAATACACACATTCTAAGTGGTAAAAACATGTGTAGCAGCATGCTTTTTCTTTTTAAATAATACACCCTCACATCCTTCCATTTGCATTCCTTGTAAATAACCTGCAACCTTCCATATGTGTTCTCTTTGGGGCAGCTTCAACCTACAGCCAATCATTCTTGCCACACTTGTCACTCAGGCTTGCTCTCCTATTGGAACTCCTTCCTGAGCCAATTTAATCAAATCAAGTTGGGCTCTATACCTTTATTTTGACATCTATAGCATCTTGTACACACACCTCTACCAAAATACATTCATTAATAAATATCTTTTATTTGTCTCTCTCTCTCTCTCATTGGGCTCATTCTATACTACCCAAAACAGCTACAGTTGTGTGCATGACACACACCAATGATTCATCAAAACATTGATCATTTTACTCTTTCCTTTACCTGATATTTCATTTAAACATAAAGCTGGAATCTTTATTTTAAAACATCAAATAGGATGGCTTCTGAACACCAAGTGTATCTATTTTCTATAAATCCTGTGACAACACATGTTATCTTTCTCCCTTCAGATTGCAGTGGGCTGGGCTTACAGTTAGACTGCTTTGAAGCTGAGAACCTGCACACAACCCTCCCCTTACTTGGGAAATGCAAGCGCAAATGACATGAACACAGTTACGCAAAGTAAGACAGGAACAAATCAAGCACTAGGGTACAAGGACACCATCTAACACCTACAATACAGCAAACGCAGACAGCAGAATACACCGTGCTGCACGTCAGCGCCCCAGTGCTCGTGGAGACCGACAGCAACAGGTCTTCCTCTTTCCTAGAGATTGACTCTTTTCTTAGTATAATGTATTTTTAATTAAGTAAAAAATTAACTAGTCCAGGTCCATTGAGTATTAACAAAAAAAAAGCCTCCTAGGTCACAAGGGAAGCGCTAAAACCCCACTCTTTCTCAGTGGCAATGCCAGAAAAAGCAGGGAAACAGAGATTGGTTTCTATCATCAAAGAAGGGCAGTAGATGTGGGTTATCAGATTTCCTCCTGTGGCCCAGCCTGCATTTAATTATTTACAGAATAAACCTGCAGATGTAAAAAGCACAGTTATAATGTAAGAATCATGTGAAAGAAGAAATTTTGGTGTAAAAATATAAGAGAATTTTTGTAGGAATTAGATGAGTTAAATCTCTCTTTTAGTGCAGATTGCATTTGCCAAGAGAAATTTGAGCACAGCTCAGAGGAAAAAGATCCAGAACCCTAGGTGAATGCAGAATAAAACCTTCCCCACCTAGTTAGCGTGTATGGGTATAGTCTTTGGATTCACTGGACAAATTTAATTCTAACATTTACCAGCTACGGATAAGTGTTCCAACCTCTCTGGGTCTGTTTCCTCATCTGTACAATAGGGATAATAATGATTTTTAAGTCACAAGTTTGTTTTAAACATTAAGTGAGGCAATACATCCAAAACAGCCTGGCAAATACTCAAGGCTTCACAAATGATAACTAATTTTAATAGTGCCTTATGGTCAAGTGATATTTTAAATCACTTTAGCATTGCAGAAAGGAATCCATTCTATCTTTAATGGTGTACGGCACTGCATCCAATAGCCTTTGTATTGCAAGTTTATTATATGATAAACACCAAAATATTAATAGTCCCATCCATATTCTTTTTCATTTGATAAATAAAGATTTATTTAAAACCTATTATGTAGTATCAACCTTGAGAATAAAGATAAACAAGATGTGCATGGTTCCTGTTCTCAAGGAGCTTATTGGAGAGGAGACGAGTGGAGCAGAGGAAAGAGGAGGGGAGGGGAGGGGAGGGGAGACGGGAGGGGAGAGGAGACTGGAGAGGAGTGTTTGGTCACACATTAAATATATAGCCACACAAATAATTGATGCATTTTAGTTTTAACAATTGCTATGCAAAAAATTATAGAACCTTCCCTAATTGCTTATGAAAATTCAAAATGCTGCAGCAGTTTGGAAGACTGTTTAGCAGTTTCTTACATAACTAGACATACTTTTACCATAGGATCCATCAACGGCCCTCTCCCTGGTGTTTATCCAAATGCACTGAAAACTTATGAACATACTAAAACTTGCACACAGATGTTGATAGCAGCTTTATTCATAATTTCCAAAACTTGGAAGCAACCAAGATGTCCTTCAATGGATAAACTATGGTACACCCAGACGGTGGAATAATATTCAGTGCTAAAAAAAAACAAGCTATCAAGCCATAAAAAGACAGGGAAGAACTTTACATGCATATTACTAAGAGAAAGAAGCCAATCTGAAAAGGTTACGTATTGTATTATTCCAACCACATAACATTCTGGAAAAGGTAAACTAAGAAAACAGAAAAAGATCAGTGATTGCCAGATGTTAGAGGGGAGGAAGCAATGAACAGGCGGATCACAGAAGATTTTTAAGGCGGTGAAAATACTCTGCATGATACTATAATTGTGGATACATGCCATTATCTATTTGTCAAGACACCAAGAGTGAACGCCAATGCAAACGATGGACTTTGGGTAATAACGTGTCTGTGTAAATTCATCAATTGTAACAAATGTACCACTCTGGTGGGGGGTGTCGATAGTGGGGGAAACTATAGAATGGATTTTGGAATCCAGCCTATGCTTTTATTTTGGAAGGTAGTTCAATAATATCTTCTGCCCATATCTCTACCAATATTGCATAGTGATATCTATCTTAATAATAAATGAATAAAAGGCATGATGTAGAGGAAAGAATACCAATCTGTAATTGTGAGCATTTAAAATTCTGTGCCCAACTCTCCAATGGACTAAAAATGTTACCTTAAGTATGACTTATCACTTAACTCATCTACACCCTCATGCTATAGAGTTGGAAACTGAGGCTCAGAGAACTTTCTATCTAACTGAGGTCTAAAATGTTAAGCCTATTTTCCTTTGGGGCAATATACAATACCAAAAATATTCTAAGGTTCTACCAAATACAAACAGTACTCCACCAGCCATATTTAAGTAAGAAATAGATACATAAAGATGAGAGGTAGAAAATCATTATGCATAATATCTAAATAGCTCTAGGGGGTGGTCATAATTCCAGTCTAATTCATTTACCAATAGAAACGACTGTTCTAAGATGTTTAGATTACACATAATACCTGTGCCATATGTCCGTTATATAAAATGTAAAACAAGCTGTGGTTTTGTTTTTGCTGAGGAAGCTTAGCCCTGAGCTAACATCTGTGCCACTCTTCCTCCACTTTATATATGGGTCACTGCCACAGCATGGCTGATGAGCAGTGTAGGTCTGCACCCCAGATCCAAACCCATGAATCCGAGCCACTGAAGCAGAGCATGCCAAACTCAACCTCTATGCCACAGAACTGGCCTCCAAGTTATTATTTTTGATATTCTGCTTCTAAAAATATTAAACTACATTTTTTATCATAAATTATATTTATGTAATACAGAGAACTTCCTCTTTGCACTGTTAAAGTATATGTTTTCACTCAAATTTGCACCTTTCCTCCTTCTTCAAAACTATCACATTCCTTGGATTATAAAACACTAAGTTCCTGTGTTGTTCAGAATGCACATCCCTGTTGTTTATGGTGAAACTAGTCCTGAGAAGCAGATCGAGCCTTTTTTCTAACAGGCTGTCTCATATTTAGCGTTCTCATTAGCAGTACTGAGAGGTTTCAGCAATAGGCTTCCAAAATGAGGTGCAGAAGAACGCCTAGCGCTCAGAGACAGCTTCCTAACCCTTGGAGGAAGCCATTGTCTTTGTCCCTTGAGAAAGCTCTTCTGATGACTACTTTACTCAGGATTTGCCAATTGCCTTATTATTTTTAATATTAGTACCTCGGACAGTCTCCTAGTTAATGTCTTTATTTTCTTCAGCAGATGGTCTCCTGCATTTTGAACCCATCACTGACTTCCTTGTTACCCCACACACATTTGTCTGCTCCACTCAGCAGAAAACTCTCTTTGGATGAGAAATTGAAACTAATGAATTGTTACATTATTTTGAGGATCTAGGCTACTGCTCTGTGCACAATATATGCTGAAAATATGTTAAAGCAAAGTATCAAATTTTTCCTTAAAAGGAGCATTGTTGCTGTTTTTTTTGTGCATTCAAGTGTTCGCATGTGGACCTGCCCTCTTTGCCCTAATTTGAATGTACGGACACTGCATGTTCATGTATGTCTTTATATGATTTCCAAGTACTTTGCCATGGTGAGTGTCCAAAGGATGTGTTTTGACTGACCTAAAAATACCAGTAACTTGAGTCCAAATATAAATGTGTCACAAGCAATAAACATCTGTTTCTTCAAAAAAGAAATTATGAGTTTATCTAAGAATTGCACCTTTGCTTGTTTACGTTCTCTACAGAGACAATAAACTTTAACTATTTAATAGGATGAGTCATAGAATCTTGAATACAGTAAATACTTATAAATATATTTATTAACAATATTGATGACTTTATATCATGAGAAAATAAACACCAGAACCAAAAAGAAACATCAAATCAAATGGTCTATCTTGCTCTCCTGTGTCTTGCTTTTTAGCTCTATTCTGAAGATGACATTTAAAAGCCAGATATTGTAAACAGACTGGACTGCTGTAGAACTCAGAGCTTTTTTTCTTTTTCAGAAAATAGTTTTCCCTTTGTTTTCAACTGTGTTTAATACAAATACAGGTTTCACACTACATAAAGATCTGTGTTTTAATTTAAAGAATGCAATTATCAATTTTATTGACTGCTATCGTTTGCAAAACACAATAAGCATGACCCACTGACGGTCATCAGTTAATGCATGGATCAATCTTGTTTGGTAGAAACTCACTTAGTGAGGAAGAAATGAGCAGTGCCGATCAAATTAAGAAGAGGGAGATCATTTGTCTTGAATTTTCTAGCAAGTCTAGGACATACAATAAATTGTGTTCTGTCACTTAAATTCTACAGAGCGTTTGAATTTCAGAATAATGTAAGTACTTCAAGGCTTTGATTCACTTGCAATTGAACATGTTAAAAATTATAATCCACATTAATTATCAGCTTATCAGAGATTGTCACAGCCCTAAACATTAAGAAAAACTTGAAAGTCCAGGTCTTTAATATTATCTACCAAAAATTAATTTTCAGAAATAAAGAAAAAATAGGTTTCCATCCTCCTACCCAGCAGGGGCTGTTCATTTCTCGAGTTACTCTTCATTGTCAAACAAAGAATAATTGTAGTAATATTAATTTTCTCTAATCTCATAAACATGCAGCTGAGTTAACATTTTTATATGGCAATGTAATCAGTGGAAGTTTTTAAAATAGCTTAAATAGAAGGAATATAAAAAAGAGTGGGGCATCTTTCTGAAGATCTATTTAAAGAAGAAAGATGTTGGAGGGAAGTTTAAGTTAATATGAAGAAATTTAAGGGAAAGAGAATTGCTACAAATTATTTTGGCAAAAGGCTTAATGGCTTGTACTAAGTATTTTTGTTTCAAGTTATATTCAGAAATCACATGCTTGCATATTCCCAATAATTGGGTATATTTTCATGTCCTTTAACACAGATTGCATGTGATATTTGTAACAGCTGGTATACTTGTGTGTGCAAGATAATTTATAAGTTTTTAAATTTTCTACATGCTAGTGGAGAATCTGATTGCCAGCTAAATTGTCATCCTTAAGGAATCCCATGAGGGCCTCTGGCAACTCTGGAAAATAGAACAATCATTCGAGGTAAGACATCTGAGAAGCCTAATTAGAATAAGAACATCAGTTTTTTAAAAATACATTGAATTTCCCGAATGAAGGAAAACTCATCTATTTTCCTTATGAAATACATTCATTGGTCCTTTCATTCTTAAAACAATCACAAGACTTCTGCTTTCTAGTCCAGCACGTAAGAAGCTTAGAAGTCATCGCTCCCTTCTTCATAAACATAAAAAGCTGAACAAACTGAAAATCAACCACGCCTGTTAGATCTGTCAAAGAATTGAGATCACAGGGCAGACTGCTCCCCTACAAACTGGAGAGACAGTCAGGCAAACAGAGAATCACAGTTCACCAGAGCAGAAACTCCAGAGCAGAGGCTGCAGCTGGAGCCAGTACCAGGACAGGAAAACAAACTCATTGACAAAATTCTGGAGGCCCCGTGTGGACAAGCTGGAGAGTTAAAAACTGCGGGGGTGCCCAGTCTTAGGGGATCCCCCATACTTTTACAAGTTTTCCCTCCAGGAATTCTACCAGGTTCTCACAGTGAAAATAGGAGAAAAATCCCCTTGTGCTTCCAACAGGGAGTGGGGGAATAGCCTTTTTAAAATACTCCCAGAGCATTCTGCTCTTCCTAACAAAGCCTGACCTCAAAGGAAACTATTTTACCAGAGCCTAATCAATATGGGGGAAGGGAAATACCCAACTCCAGCCCACTGAAGTTCCCTTATGCACCCAAGACGGAGGCGCTGAGAAGTACAAGTGAGGGTCACAGCGGAGGTGAGGCACAGGCTGGCTCACAGACTGAGGCTGATCATGGGACTATTGAGAGCTTCCCTCCCTCCACACCTTACCCACATCAGTAGGGCTTCTTTATAATAATGGGACTACAACTGAAAGAATGCACATCTCAGATCTATTTGAGAAGTCTCTAAGGAAACCCTCTGACACCTATAACTACACCAAATAGCAAACATGGCTTTCCTCCACTCCAGATACAAATAAAGTTTCATACTCATGGACTATTTATCTCAGTTACTTTTATCTAGCACATCCAGTCTGGCTACAAATGTACAATTACAAGCCATAATGAAAGACATAAAAAAGCAGTTTGAAGAGATAGAGACAGCACCAAATCAGACGCAGATATATCAGAGATTTTGCAACTATCATCAAGCAATTTAAAACAACTATACTTAATATGCTAAGGACTCCAATAAAACAACCCCAACAATAAAGACCCAAATAAAACCAAATGTATTGTATTCTGTGCTTTTAGGAATTCTACAAGCATCCCTGCTCTCGGGAGCTCACAATTTATCAGAGCGGCAGAGAAATAAGCAAATATTGCAATAGAATGTGATAACTGATGCAATGCTTAGTCTCCTCTCTTGTGCTGCAAGCATGCCATGACTCAGGTCCTCTGTTAGTCGTCACCTCTTCCCTACCCCACTGTGTCATCCTCACCACCAAGACTCTGCATGCACACGTAATCCTTAATCCTAATGCAAATCCATTTATCAGCCTTCTAATCCTTCTCACTGCTTTGTTTCTGCAGCCTCTCTCAAATTCTGTATCTTTCTGTGAGTGACATTCTTTTTTAAGATACCAAAGAAGTTTGACATTTCTTCAGGATAATGATTCCTATGATTTTATATCCCATTTACTCTCAGGATTAGTTGGGGGAGGGAAACAAGAAATCTAAAAAGCAATTTTTCAAAGATCTTATGCATTTGCCATACCTATTTTCAAAGTAGTTTAGTCATTCTATTCTTTTATTTCACTATTTATGACTTTAACTTGATATGACCATTTCTGTCATTGGGAGACTTCGAATTTTTTTTTAATTTTCTTGTATTTCAGCAAAATATTTTGCTTTTTATCCTAATTAATAATTTACATGCTATTTTCAAGAGTATGTCTTTAGGTACATCTAATTTTAAATGTCTATATATTGCTATAACATTGATATGCATAACATTTAAATGTTAAATTCTTTTTCAATAAACCAAATTTTCCCATCTTTATCTACTGTTTTTAAAGCATATCTAATGCACCAACAAAAGTAGAATCCCCCTTACCTCTTTGTAGCTTTTTATCCAGATGCTATCTCTTATGATAGTTTTTAAGTTTTATTTTAGCTTTTAACTACTTGAAAGAGTGGCCATGAGGGTATTCATTTCAAAATAATTTATTAAATGCCTTACTAAAATATAGACATATAGTTATGTGTTGCTTAATGACAGGGATACATTCTGAGAAATGAGTCATTAGGCGATTGTGTTGTTGTATGGACATCACAGAGCATACTTACAAAAACCCACGTGGGATAGCCTACTATACACCTAAGGTCTATGGTCCTAATCTTATGGGACCCTCGTCATACGGGTGGTCTGTCTTCAACCGAAATGTCATTATGTGGGCATGACTGCATTTACATCTGTAACATTTCCCTCTATTGAGTAGACTTGTGGTTTTACAAAACTATATATTTTTCAAGATTTTTACATTTTCAACATATACTAATGTATTTTTCCTTCAGATTTGATTTTTTTTATTGAAAGACAAGGCACAAGTGTTGATACATATCTCCAATGTAAAAGGCAATATCCCAGGGGATTAACTAGTTAAAGGACTTTTAAGGATATTTATCAGTAAATATTTTGGATAAATAAAAACATATCTATGAAATGAGCATTTATCTTCTAGTTATTTAGATTTCATATATCAGGATGCACTGGCAGGTGAATATAGTTAAATCAAGGATATATTTCAGTCTTTCTCTTTCTATTGACTTTTAGACGAAGCCGTTATTGGTATAATCTGAGGGGTCATAAAATTCACTTCCTGGCACCAAATACCCACAGGCAGGTGTCAGAGTGCTTGAAATTCTTCCTCAAAGATCATTCTTCAGCAAACTGAGATTGGAGGACTCTAAGAGAAAGGAAGGTGAGAGCTGGGTTTTAGTTTATTCATACACCTCTCAGAAGTGGGCCTTGGGAATACCATTCAAAAGGGAAGAGAATCTGACTTAAGCCCAGGCTTTCTCAAATTCTTTTGTCTTGATGACAGGTATTGACCATTTTTTTGTTCAATTCCTTAACCACCTCCAGAGACTCCTGCTTCTGACCTTTCCTTTCTGATCTTCCAGCTCTGAGCAGACTCCAGCTCCATTCATACTTGTGCATCTTCTTAGGCGCCTTCCCCTGAAATCTGACTCCTTAATCTTGCACTGGGTCACCTGATTGCATGCCCTCTCTAATCAGTTAGCCTTAATCTCGGTTAAGACTGTTCTACCTATTAACAATATTTATAAATGTACATTTAAAATTCCTGACAGCAGTCTTGCCAATTGCTGTTCACTTACTATATTCATGTGCTTTGGTCAGCTTTAATAAAGGATTGTGGTCAAAAGCTATCTTTTAATAAAAACATTTCTACCAAGAGAAGTTTATTCTGGTGTTAATGGAGTTCAGACCAGTCCACATTTGCCAAGCAAGCGCATGCAGCCTCCTTGGACATACATACTCTGAGCCCACCCCTGGAAGTAGTGCTATGTCCTTGGACAAAACAGACGTCCTGCCAAAACCCTGACAATACTAATTAATTCTTCTACTGGCGTGCTCCTTCCAAACGCATTAAAACATTAAAGGACAGTGCATCAAGTCACTTGTACCTTAGTGTGGATCAATTTATCAGAATGCTCTTCTCCTGAAAGGAAGGTCTGAGGGCCCGTGTGATGGATGGACAAGAAGGGAAAAGGGAATGGCAAAGTGTAGTATGTGCGGGCAGAGGAGGAGGCAAGCACTAAGATTAACTTCTCCAACCCTATTTTTCATCACACATTATTCTATAATTTACTATATTTTAAGGACAATGGAAAAACGTATCACAACAAAAACCACCAATAATATTTACCACAAATCCAGGTATGCATAAACACGTCGAGCCAAAGCTGGGTTCATTTCCCACGCATATTCCATGAGCACATGAGCTGGGAATGCACGCATCGAGTTCCTTCTCACAGTGATCTCCTGACCATCCTATTAAACACAATCACAAATCAGATATTTGAATGTTTAATAATAATGATGATAATTGTATTTATATATCTATATATGGTCATGTGCTGCATAACGACATTTCAGTCAAGGATGGACCATATATACAATGGTGGTCCCATAAGATTAGTACCATCGAGCCTAGGTGTGTAGTAGTCTACAATCTAGGTTTGTCTAAGTACACTCTATGATGTTCACACAATGATGAAATCACCTGACAAGGCATTTCTCAGAACATATTCTTGTCATTAAGCTATGCATGACTGTATATGTAACAAATAATACTATTTGTTATAATTGTGCTAGGTGTTGTATATAAATTATCTCAGTTTATCTTCAGAATCATTCCACCATGTCGGTGTCGCAATCCAATGTACACATCAGGATAGATGCGGAGAGGGCTGATGGCCACTCTGAGTTTATTATAACCAGCGTTTTAATATATACATAGCTTACATCTGTTAAACATACACAGGTGTTCTGCATGAAGTAATTAGCGAATGCCAAGAATTCTTAGTGATTTCTCAAGGAGCCCTCCCTTGGCCTCTGTTTTGATATTATCATGTTGTTGCTGTGCTCCTATATTTTTATCTCAGAGCAGGCAAAGTCTCTTAGGCAACAGTCCCTCTTGCTCCCGATATCGATATCGTTTCTCCATCTGTGCCCCCGGGCGGCCGCCGCCTGGCTTAGGTTGCCCCCCCAGGGGGTCTTACCCGTCATTGGCTAACCGGCCTTCTCACCTCCGGGTCACAGTTTGTTGGCAAGCTTTTTCCAGTGATTATTAACCCTTCCTATGTCAGGGGCGGCTACACACCAGGTACCTGTTATTACTACCTCTATTTAGCAGCTGAGAAAATTAAATTTGGAGAAGATAAATAATTTGCCTTAAAATCACAGTTATATAGAAATGGAAGCAAGTGTATGGAAAATAAAGTTTTGGCTTGTACTTATGGTGCCAGTCTACATTACACATCCACTTCTTTTGTCTTGGAATGCTGAGAAGGCAATGGAATAAACACATCTCATAACTCCATTTAATATGAATCTAAAGTCAAAGGAAAGCACTATATATTACAGATTTCTAGATACACAATGTTTTCTTGTAATTCTTGTATTATTTTACAATTAGTGTTTCTTAAGCTGTGATTCTATAGAATCTAAACATTATGTCTATGTTCAGCTGACCACTGGCTATGAGAATTCTCCTTAGACGTGCCGATCTAACCTTGCAGACCACAACACTGAGTGTGTGTCTTTTGTTTGGCTTTTGCCAGCATTTCATCATCAACTTAGCAACCAACATTGCTAAGCTATGCACAAGATAATACCTCAGCTATCATTTACCAGGCACATAATAGGAACATTTTTTAAACCACTGATTCTTTCCTATGCCACAACCATTTAAATGAATCTTAATGTGTTTAAGAACATGTTAGCCTAAATCTACCATTTTACATAAGGACAATAGGTCTTTAGAGGCAGCTACTGACTACCTATGCAAACTATAATTGCAAAGTTTTAAACTTTCTTTATACTGCTATGTATTATCCAACAGCATTTAATCTGAACTCCAGCTATTGGGAAATGCAGTCTTATTTTTGATCCTGCTTAGCAATATATTCTTACTAGTCTTCCCCAAGAAATTATAAGAGAACAATTAACTAAATATTCTGGGGTGCTTAGAAATGATTTAATGCAATAATGCAATTTAAGAAGAAAAACATGGCATGAGTTTACAAGACTTGGCAGAATTCAGATCAAACTTAGAAGTAGCTGCCAAAGACTAAATTTACCAGATCCTTGTCCAAGACTCTTTCTACTTTGTAATGCTCTTTCATATGCTAGCTGATTCTGTAGGCATCTGTACTATGAGGCTATAAAAGGTGATACAGAAAAAACATTTCTGCAGAGCTTATAAAAAGCCTCTACAATCAGTCATTCACATGATTAAATCTCACAAACATTCTTGAGCATAAAAGTATATTCCATAAAAATACTTACATTCCTATAACTGTTCTTATAAAATTCAAATACATACAAACCTAATAACATTGCTTAGAGAGACATACATATATAATAAAACTCTAAGGAACACTAAGGGGAGGTTGAATATAAAATTCAGAATAGTTACTGCAGGCTGGGGGAATGTTAATGTGCTCAGGGAGGGATACAGAGGAGGCTAGAATTATTGCTAATATTTTATGCCTTGAATCAAATGGTAGGTACACAAATGTTTATTATATTATTTTATGTATAACTATACATTGATTGCATATTCTTTTGATTGAATAAAACAATTCACAATATATTTAGAACAATTAAAAATAATGTAGCTTCCTTCTTGCTTCTAAAACTATGAAGGGAATTACAAAATTTTAAACCATAAGATGGAAACTGACAGAGAAAAAAATTCACCAGATCTGTTGAAAAGACAAGGAAAATGTGATTCAAGAATGCAGTCATGCATTGCTTAACAACGGGGATACATTCTGAGAAATGCCTCATTAGGCGATTTAGTCATTGTGCCAACATCATAGAGTGCACTTAAGCAAATGTACATCGTTAGCCTACAACACATCTAGGCTTTATGTTACTAATCTTAGGGGTCCACTGTTATATACAGTTTGTCATTGACTGAAAGGTTCTTATGCGGCACAAGACTATATTGCGATAGGAGAGAGTGATTATTGAAATAGGATAGAGAGATTGAACTCCACTACACCAAACCAAAAGTAGCAGGAGGATTTTCAAATGCTGGGCTGAGTTAATGGAAAAGTACCAGAGGACAGTGGGCTGGGGGAGGTTGGTCAATGTGCTTAGGTCATCTATGTTGGTTAATTGTCACTTATTGCCATTAGGCTCCTAAGGTCCCACAGAGACAGGGAGAGACAGGTACTATCTCTTTCTGTGGTTGTATTTCAAATGGATGACTCCACTGTCCTTGAGAAAGACATTTCTGGGTTGTAAAATTTGCGAGAGGTTACAAGAAGGTTTACATCTCAAAGGGGCAGAGAAAGAATTTGCAATTACAAGTTTTCTAAAGAAAGGGAGGTCAGAGGCCTGGAGTCAAGATGAAGCTTGTCTAAAGTTTAGTTAAGCCAAGAGGAATGTTAGGGCTGTCTTGCTCAAAAACAACAAAGTAGGATAGAAAATAAATTAGTCAGGGTTCAGCACAGGAAACAGAAACCACTCTAGGTATTTAAACAAAAAAAGAGTCTTAATAAGAAGGAATAAGATGCTCACAAAATTATCAGAAGGAAAGGCTTTAGGGGTAACCCCAAGAACCACAGATACGACTCTCCGGGAGATGCCACGTCAGCCATAATCAGGAAAATGAGAAACATAAAAGGCACCATTAGAATTACTGAGTTCAAGAACCCATGGCACTATCTGAGGGAAGCTGCCATCACACCTCTCCAGCTGCCTCTCCCTCCCCTGAAGCTGGTGACTAAACACCAAGCTGCAGAGGCTGACTGCCCTTCCCACCAGCACTGCTTTTTAATCCACATGAAGTCAGCGACTCAGTGACAAAATCTGCTGCCAAAAATGCCCTGTGTCATGGCCTTCATCGCCAGACGAAACTGCTGAGATATCCAGAAATGATCTCCATCCTCTCCTTCAGATTTCAGGCATGTCCATTATCGTTGGAATGCCATTTATATTCACAACCTCAGCTCCAAGGAAGTCTAGATACTGTACTTTTTAATTTTCTTGCCTTTTCAGTACAGAAACCACAATAAACAGGAAAGGATGCTGAGTGCCAGTCATGCCCGTCAATCAATAAGCAAAATAAATGTCCCTGTGCTGGTGTGGGCAAGGTGATGGCAAGAAATGGGAACAGAATAAAACAGGCAGATGAAAATCCAGCAGGTGAAATTTTAAAAAAGGTTCAGAAGCAGAGACGCAGAAAACATCCTCTGAGTCTCATGAAGGTTTGATGTCCATGTAATAAGGTAACCAGATATTTAGAGAACGCTCTTTGCTGATTAAAATCAATGAACAAAAGTTTTCATTAGCAATCCAGAAAAAGTGATCAAATCATGATGATGTTAACTTCATAGTACTAATCTGATATCTAACAAGTAATAGAAAATAAATAAATGCTTACAGAATAAATGGTGTCAAATAATGCAGGTGTAAAATAAAAAAGACTTTAGATGTCAAATTGTAATAAAAATAAGAACAAAAACTAATTTTTAAGTTGATGAATAAAGCAAATCTTTAAATACATCAACATACACAAATAGAAACACAGACCAGTTTTAATAGCGCTGTCCTCTGCTGCAATATAGCAGTTATAATAGTTTGAGTTTATTAATGAAAATAAAAGCCACGATTTCAAAGATTTACAGATTTCGTTTTCATTTCATTTTCCCTCTCAGCGCCAAGTGAATTGTACTGAATCTGGAGAAAATAAAACAAAATTAAACCTTAACCTAAAATAACTGTCTTACTAGTTAACATATTATCTAGTAATTGGATATTATAAATTAAAATTGTTTTCTTAGGCTAGTTCTAGAAGATATAGAAGAATTGATTTTTATGTCTAAATCTTCATGAAAATACAATAGTATACACTCTTTTTATTTCATATTAAAAAATATTTCACTTTTTATGGTTCCTGATTAAAAAGAAAGATCATTCCGTATCTCTTCTATTCTAAATCCAAAAGTCCTGTCCTTGACTTAATCATGGTGAGCACTGTGGCTGATATTATCTGTGTTTGTTTGTCTCTTTCTTTGCCCCAAGGACAATGCAGTATTTCTGCTTCGAAATGAATAACGGTATTTTAGGAGCAAAATGTGCATCTGCAGTCTATGTCATCACCTATAGAAACGCTACTGTACCCCTCGTGAGTATGAAAAGAGTCTGAGCGCAGCCACTGCCCCAGGGGTAGAGAACGACTCTGGGCGAAGCATTCACATTTGCAGTACACAGATTGTTCCCTTCACTGTCAATTTGCTCACAATGGGATAACTGCGGTTTCACTTACTGAGTGTTAAGCATCTTTATATGACACTATAAATGGGACTATTTGGGCTAAAACAAAGATAAGTGTTTTATTTTGTAAAACAATCTGAATGCTTGTATTGATACTTCCGTGGAAACAAGCTTCCCAGCTGTTGAATTCACGCCCTGGGTGGAGGGTGAGCTCTGTGATCGGGACTCTCCTGAATGCTGTCCAGGCTGTGCCTGCCCAAAGACCTCATGCAGAGAGGATGGGTGAGACCGGGAATCCACGTGTGCCCCACTTGTCATGCATTACACCTTGTTAGCTTAGAGTACAGCGTGTAACTCTCTAATTTGACTGTTTTTGGAGGGTAGGGGGAGGTTTTATGCTAACTATGGCCCTTTCTGTGATTACACAACATTGGCCAGCATCATAAATAGATGGTACTTTTTCAATACTCGCTGAACCCTCCATGAGGACCCTTTAGGATACAACCTCTCTGAGAGGATTCGGTGGCACAAAACTGTATAACATTTAGAGCATCTTCTAGTCTATTTATATTCAGTTTAAATTTCAGTTGTGTTTGCAGCTATACTGGGTAAGGATCCACCATTTAATTTTTCAAACTATGTTCCCTTCAGAATGTTGCAGGAGTCGTGCAGCTCTGTTTGGACTGAAAAAAAGAAAGAAGGGAGAAAAAAGATAAAATTACAAACCTTGAGGCACAGCCTAGGAACCACCAAAGGTTATGACCATGGAGAAAGAGAGAATTGTTGTTACATGAAGACAAGAGAATTGTCTTGTCTTCTGATAATTGGCAGCATGAGGTGAATTAAGGAAGATTTCCACAACTGAAGGAAATAGAAAATGGCAGTAATTTATGATGTTTAACTAATTAAACACAGAAGTAAATACCTAGTAAAGGTGGGGTTTCACCTGGAACTGTGTAAGGTAAGGATAAAGCCATGATTTAGACCAGCACTTAAAGAAAGAATTGTCAACATTATTTAAGGCTGATTTCCTCCATGGTTGACAGAGAGGAGTGGACCCGTATGAACCAAATAAATTGGACTTTATGTCCTTCTTTACCATTTGGGAGAAGGCAAACTGCTTTGAGCTACTCAGAAAAGTGGTAAACTTTCAGTTTTTGCTTATGGAAGTTTTTTAGGAGCTAGACAGACCTGGGTGGTCACCCTTCTTGAAGAAATCTCTCAGTGGTTAGAATTGCGAAAATCTAGACTAAGCTGCAACACACTGAAGGGACTTATTGGCAAAGGTCCTGTTTTTCTTTGTAATGGTCAGTAATTTAACTTTTTAAAATTCTAGTAGGAACATTTAACATGAAATCTACACTTTTAGCAAATTTTGAAGTGTGCAATACAGTACCTTAACTATAAGCACAGTGTCGTACGGCACATCTCTGGACCTTATTCCTCTAGCATAACTGGGACTTCATGGGAAGTTGCTAGTCAGTAAGGCCCTTCTTTGGGGAACATATTGATGATGAACGTACAGCAGCAGTTCAGACCTTCTGGCTGCAAATCTCGGCTTTGCCACTAAGGTGCTGTGGGAGATTAACCCAGAGACTCGGACCATTTCCTCACTGCTGAAATGAGATAATAGTACCTTCTTCACCAGGTGATAGGAAAACTAAATGAGTCAATACATGTAAAACAGCATGGTGCCCACGCACTGGCGCTGTTATTGTTATTATAATTATAATTTCCTAAGCACACATATGCTGAAGTCTTCCCACATTTGGCCTTCAAAATCTAAAATTCAAAATACAAGAGAAAGCAGAGCTTGACAACTGGTAGATTTTCAAGGGCAAAAATGATAAATAAAAAAATCTGAATTATATCAAAATCAGTTTTTGTTGGGGGTGAGGAAAGGATTGACTACAAAGGGCAGCTTGAGCACATTTTGGGCTCTGCTGGCCACATGACTGGCTGTGGTGGTAGTTACACAACTTTGTGCATTTGTCAAAACTATAGAACTGTGCCAGAGAGTGAATTTCACTGAAAAAAACAGCAAACTACGCTGATAAAGAAAATGAGGAAGGGATGAAGGGTAACCCGCAAGAGCAAGATTATTCTTTAAATAACTGTGGGGA
Organism: Equus przewalskii; assembly: GCF_037783145.1. Taxonomy (NCBI): domain Eukaryota; kingdom Metazoa; phylum Chordata; class Mammalia; order Perissodactyla; family Equidae; genus Equus; species Equus przewalskii. The sequence continues at coordinate 57,716,731 of NC_091849.1, forward strand.
GGATGTGTCGTGATTAAGACCCACGGCTGGAGGGAGCCCTTGGGAGCAGGCACAGGGCCTCGAAGTGTATCACACAGCATTTTCCGGGAATTTGTTTGTTTGGTTTGTTGCTTGGTTGGTTTTTGCTCTTGTGACCAGGTTGTGAAGAACCCAAGTGTTAAATCGAAAGTATCAGCAAGGGGCCCACCTGGTGCTGCAGTGGTTAAGTTCGCACATTCTGCTTTGGCAGCCCAGGGTTCACTGGTTCAGATCCCGGGTGCCGACATGGCATGGCTTTGCAAGCCATGCTGTGGTAGGCATCCCACATATAAAGTAGAGGAAGATGGGCATGGATGTTAGCTCAGAGCCAGTCTTCCTCAGCAAAATGAGGAGGATTAGCAGCAGATGTTAGCTCAGGGCTAATCTTCCTCAAAATAAATAAATAATTTTTTAAAAAAATTAAAAATGTACCAGCAAGTTCTGAGTAACATTTAACAGCACAGCTGGGTACCGTTTTTGAGGACTTCTATTTTCCACCATGAATTTGACGAAGAGCATTTAGAATGGGGCTTCATCTGAATACACACCTGCTTCAAAGTGGCTTCATGCTTCCAAGTGAATCTAAAATAAGTGGGATCTTAACCTGGAGCATCAAAACTAACCTCGCAATGGTAAGATGTATGTTAACATAAAAATGAAACTAGGAATTATAAGACATATACTTATGGTAAAAGCTATTTATATGTGTGTTTTGTTTCTTAACTGTTTTAGTAGGATTATGTTAATCGCCTATGGTAGCTATCAAAGTGTTTTAAATGTTCAGACCTTGATCAAGATCCTTTTGCCTGGAAGAGGTAAAACTTTTGAAATGGGGCTCATTGCTTATATCAGAGAATTGAAATCTTTATTCTACTTCTTTTACGTGTAAGAGTTAGAGTTTTATGTATAAGTGGCTATTTCCAAATGCTGGTGTCAATGTCCCTAGCTGCTCTGTCTGACCAAATAAAACCACATGTCAGTACTGTGCCAAAACAGGGCAGAGTGCTGAGTGAAGGTTGAACTTGTGAACAGCTTGTCAGTGGTACTCAGTTGGTAGGTGTTCACTAATTGTACAATTTCACATAAATCATAAGAGCCCTAATCCCATATGGCTTTCTGGCTGCTGTTCCCAGGGACCCAATAACAAGAAGCCCAGAAGCCTGGGGTAGCCACAGGCTGTCTCTGGTCTTCTGTGGGGTTTTTAAATAGGGGGAATTCTTTTTCAGTGACAGAAAATATCCCCCACATATATTCCTTAGAGATAATTGCTGCTCAAGGAAATTTCGGCATTCAACACCCCTTTGGGTGGGTGCGACTGAACACTGAAGATGAGATGAGTGACTGCAGACACAGAAAGAAAGCAGCAAATCTGAAAAGTTAGAGAACTAGAGGAAAGAGAGGGGAAAACATGCCTGGACACAACTTATTTATATCAATAGAGAGTTAAAGAGAATATGGCCAAAGGCAGAAATGGCCCAAAAGATCAGTTATTAACGAGAAAGCATTCCTTGAACAAAATCAGTTTACTCAGCTTGTCCATATCTGTATTGACAATTATTGGAAGTAATAATAATACAATATTAATAAGAGCTAACATTTATAAAGGACTTGCTGTGTGCAAGGCATAATTGATACAGAAGAAGATCAGAATCTGAAGTTTACATAAATTTAGATAATATCTGTAGTGAGAGAGCATTCTCTAAACATTAGGATTTCCTGCTGATAGCCTAAATGATTGCTTTCTAGAGTCACAGAACTCCCATTTTATATGTTTTTTCTCTCTTTTTTTTTCTTTTTGGTGAGGAAGATTTGCCCTGAGCTAACATCCATTGCCAATCCTCCTCTTTTTTGGCTTGAGGGAGATTTGTCCTGAGCTAACATTCGTGCCAATCTTCCTCTACATTGTCTGTGGGATGCCTCCACAACATGGCTGATGAGTGGAGTAGGTCTACACCCAGGATCCGAACCCACCAACCCCAGGCCACCAAAGTGGAGCACATGGAACTTTAACCACTCAGCCATGGGGCTGGCTCCATTTTAGACTTTTTAAGTGTGGTCATTACTTGCAGAGCTTGATACAGTACTGGTGGAGTGCATTGTCAAGACTGTATTACACCCTCACCCAATATGCTCCTATATATAAATATACGTATTTTGTTATATGTATATAAATGTATACTATATATAATTACATATATACAATGTGCATAATTATTATTTTTAATAATTACCTCGCTGACATTTGCAAATATATCCATTGATGTGATCTTCACAGTTTGCGCCATTTAGACATGGTGACGAAGAACACTCATTTATATTAATTTCACAAAATTGACCAGAAAATCCAGGAAGACACCTAAGAAAGAAAAGTGAAATATACATATGTATACGCACATGAGTTTATATTGTAGAATTCATACTTGCCAAATCAAGAATAAAATTAAGCACAAGATGTAGTCGTTCATTATAGTTGATTTACGAGAAAGAATTTAGTTGATACTCACCAGTATTTTCAATGAAATTAAGGCCAAGTGATCTAAAAGCGACCACAACCACAAACAAAATAGGAAAACAAAAAGTCTCAGACATCACAGACATATATATACACAAAGTTTATATACATATATAAAATACATTTAAATGTATAGATATAATATATGTATTGTGAACCTAAAACTGCTAAAACAATTAAGGACTTTGAAAAAATAGTAAGACACTACTCCATCATAACACTGGCATATCGGGCTTTCAACACAAGACCTGATCTACCAGACTGGGGGAAGGAGCATAAAACCCAACTAGATTCTGAGTCATAGCAATTAAAAAATAAAGCATTGAAAGCAAATTTCTTTTAATAAGAACTCAGAATAAAACTTCAGAGAGATCCAACATCATTCTTCCGTTTCAGTACTTGATACAAAAAGGTTAGTTTGAACTGCTATGAGCAGGTGGCAGGAGCCACCCTCAAAAGATTATTCCAATTGGAAAGTACTGCTTCATCACCTGTTGGGGATAAGCTGCAGGTGGAATCATTTAGTATGGTTTGTAGCTATTTTGATGATAACCTCGCCTGGTACTTTCCCACAACCACATCTCATCCACGAGCTCTTCCTGCAAAGCATCTTCTAGACCTACTCCTCTTGTTGCTGACACCCTTCCTTTGATACGGCTACTTTCACTCCACATTTGCCAAGATCAACATTGTGGTATTTCTTTTCCATTACCTTCTTCACTTGTTCCTCTTTCTTAAAGGTAGTAAAGCATAATCTATCACTCTTACTGTCCTGTTTGGGGGGAACTCCATGATTCCACCATGCCAATACTACATTTGGGGCATTTATCAAGTTACATTATGAGGCATATAACAAAGAAAGCCTGCAGACAATGTATTAAGCAAATAACATAATGCCTAGTATTGTTCCACTGGGTGAGAGAGAATAAGAAGCACTCAAAAACTGAATCTCCATCCCACAGAATCAATTCTATTCAGAAACCTTTTTCTTTTTGTTGAGATGTTTTACAACTGAATTTAAATGAGACTCAACTCAACTTACACACATTCACTAAACTCTTATTTGGCTTTGACATACTTACTTTCCAGTTTAAAAAGAAGTATAGTTGCAATCTCTAGTACTCTATTTGCCAGGCTTTAATAGCAAAATTTAGTAGGAGGTAGTTTGATAATTGTTCGGAGAGGAACCACATTAGAGCATGATTTTTCTGAATTGCAAAGCATCAACATTAAAAATATTGACTTTAAGTGCTCAGAAGCTGAAATGTTTATTCATTATTAGGAACTTTCCTCAAACCAATAATTCTCAAGTTAGACCATCTAAAAAGTATCAAATATGTAAAAAAGTCACTTCACACAGTTTCAGAATCCTCACGGATCTTTTCTTTCTTTTTAATAATTGTTACTACAAATGTACATAACCCATTGGCGTTAGAATGCATCCAAATGTGAAGTGTATGTCCCTCTGAATATTAGACGCTCTCTCTATAGGTAATTGATCACAGCTAGTTATGAATAGAGAGCCTCCGAATAGGAATCCACATACCCTGAACCTAACTTCTGCTTAATTTTGCTTATTGGCCTGTGTCTTATCAGAAATCCATACCTTCTGGAATTTTTGGCTGATTTTTATGTAAATAGCTATAGTTCTAAAGAATAGCCATAGACAAAACAAAACAAAATCATTTAAATCTCTTTTACATCTCTGTGCCCTGATCTCTTCTTTGTCTTGAACTATACACCAGATAAAAAACTGGAACAAAATTGGTCATATAACTGATCTACAGCCTGGAAAACAAATATTTGTACTTATATTTATATTTATGTGACTGGCCATGGAGTCACAACTTTTTTTCCTTCCCTTTTTCTTTCTATATATATTTTGTGATATGGTACACTAGCAGATTTCTGGGGAACACAACAGGAACACCAAGTTGATAAGGGGGGGATATCCTAGTGAGTTGGCAGGGCCAATTACCAGACCAGGATGTCCTTGATTATGTATTCAGATGATGCTACGTAGGTTACTCATCTCACTCTTTGCTCTATTATTCAACTGAGCACATTATATCTTTTAAATATTTTAAAACACAGGTATTTTAAACTTATTTGATTGATTTGTTGCAGAAATGGTGATAGATTGTAATCTAAATTATTACATGCATTTTCAAACGTGTGATTTAATTTTATTATAGCCTTAAGTAAATTGCATAAAGCATTATCCTAATTAATTTGTAAAATAAGTGCTTTTATTAGGGTTGCCTAAATTACGAATCTTGAAGGCCAATTTTAGTTTAACATTTTTACTTTTATTCTGAGCAATTCTATTATCATTACTATTAATTATGCATACGAATTGAGAAGAATATTCTCAGAAGGCAATTATTGTAATATAAATCTAAGTTTCTTGAGACAACTGTACAAATCAGAATATTGTCTAAATAGCTGCTGAAACTGTATATGGACAAGTAAAATACTTTAGATAAAAAGGAAGTAATATTAACAACAGTCTCAGTGATTATGAATGCACAAAAATCAAAATGAATTTATTTCTGTAGATATTACTTCATATCAGTTTTAAATACAGCATTGCTTTAAATTTTGATCTTGAGAGGATTTCAATTTCACAGTGCTAAGTTATATTGGTTTGAAATGCTCCATATGCAGAAACGAAGAGAAGGACTTGAACACAGGTTGTTTACTTGGGAGGTGATCCAGCTAAGCAGAAGTGATGGGGTGGGGAGAATGAGACAGGGAGAGAGAAGAGTGAATTAGGAACACAGTATTTAGCTGTTTGCCACTATGTGTAACAGGACTCAGTCCGGCTATGGTGGGTTTGAAACTCTTTCATCCCCTTCTCTTCAAAATGTGACCCTAATTTTCTCTCACTGAGTGTAGGCTATACTTAGCAATTCACTGCTAATGTATAGAATATGGTCAAAGTGTGGCTTTCTCCTTCTTCTTTCTTTAGTTCTCTTGGGCAAGCCAGCTGCTATGTCATGAGGATATTCAAGTAACACTATGGATAGGACCACATGGAGAACTGAGGCCTCTGGCCAATAGCCACATAAGTGAACATGGAAGAGGATCTTTTAGCTTCACGCAAGTCTTCATATGACTGTCACCCAGCTAACACCTTGATTGCAATTTAATGAAAGATCTTGAGACAGAATCACCCAGATTAAGCAATTTGGAAACTCCGGAACCACAGAAACTGTAAGATAATAAACACTTGCTATTTTAAGCCATTGAACTGTGGGGGTAATTTGTTACACAGCAATAGATCACTATGCACTCAATGCAGGCCTTCTGAACATCTATGGAGAAGGCACATCAGAAATTTTCCCTGGAATGACTGAAAAGCAAAGCAACTGCCCACTGACTCTGGTCCCCCATTAGTCAAGGGTTGCCCCCAGGGCATTAACATCTCCACACTTCTGGACTGATATATGAGTGGCTATCCTGTGTGTGCACTCAGTAAGATCCCTCAGCTTCCAAAAAAGTCTAAAGCATAAAGGTAGAGACTGTTGAGGTGGGATATAGTCAATGTGATTAGGAACTGTCCAGCACAGCAGGGATGGGTGAAAACCAATAAAAGTATCTGTTATATATGCCACATTTGGAGCCTCAACCTACTTTTTATGTTAAATAACTTCTCAAAAAAAATGGAGAATGAAATATAACACACTCCACTGAGATCTTATGTTAAGAGGAAATTTTTCTTCTACATTTGGCTTTTAGTAATAATTCATTTAACATAAAAGAAAGTAGACTCTTACTCTGGGGATTATTTTTAATGATAATAAGCAAACGACTAGAACCAATCTGGACAATGAAATTTATCTCAATCTATTATAACTTCTATCACTTTGTCGCTATTACTCTGTTGTGATCAGAATGATTTCTTAAGGCAAAAATGCTCAATTATTATTAAGAAAGGTTGCATATTTACAGTATATTGCTATATTCTATGTATCAAACTAATATTATATAGTTAATGGTAGCTAAATTTTCTAGCTATATGCTGGTACTTTGCAAAGTTGCTTATATACGTTTGTCAATCCTCAAAACACAAGTTGACATAGGCAATATTTTTAGGCTACCAGTAATTGGGGGCTTCTATCTGGCCTAAATTTAAATTAATAAGGATTCACTTGGCAGACACAATTTTAAGAGATTTCATTGGAAATATAGTATTCCCCATGACAAGAGTCCATTCAAATCCTGATCCACTCAAATGTCCAGGTATGGAAGAAGAATCTGATAAAATCTTTTTAAAGTCTTGTTTCATTTGAAGGTCCCAAACTTCTAGCGCTGGAATTGCCAAAACAACATATTCAAGAAGTAGTTACTTGGCTTCTCCAGAACCCATCCAATGTCAAAAAACACATGACTTCACAAGGCAACTCATTTGGTTTTTCAACACTTCTAGTGACAAAAGTAAATTAAATTGAACCATCATTTTTTTTTAATATTTCCAAAGTTTCAAGCATTTTGCCATGGTGCTGTTATAACGATATTAAATATCCTTTCCTTATTCTTCCATCCATTGGTGATATTCTATTAACTGCAGAAATCCATGAACCTTCTAATCCATTGTCTACACACATGAAAATACTTTTTGTTTTGTAACAAAATCTTCGCATTTCCCACCTTTCTTAACCCATTTCTTATAAAAGACAGTGTCTAGAGGCTGGCCTGGTGGCATAGTGGTTGAGTTCATGCACTCTGCTTCAGCGGCTTGGGGCTCACAGGTTCAGATCCCGGGTGCAGACCTAGCACCACTCATCAAGTCACACTGTGGCGGCATCCCACATAAAATGGAGGAAGATTGGCACAGATGTTAGCTCAGTGACAATCTTCCTCAAGCGAAAAAGAGGAAGATTGTCAACAGATGTTAGTTAGCTCAGGGCCAATCTTCCTCACCTGAAAACAAACAAGCAAACCAAAAAGAACCCCACAGTTTCTAGATTTCTGACTCTCATGACTATGCATCTCTGGAAGAATAGTTTCTTCCAACAACATTTGCCACTCCTACCCGCTGCCTCAATATTACATTTAATAGATGTTTTATCCTTTGTAGGCATTTCTCTATGTTTGTGACTACGTATATGTTTGTTGCTAGAAAAATTAAGATTCTTTTCACAGAGAAATAAGTTTATACTATTTTTTCTGCAAATGAACAGTAATTATCTGAGAAATGTTGGAGATGGCAATGTGGCAGAGCTTTTTAACATTCTACATTTTTACATTTAAAATGCATTTAATTTCAATAACCATGTACACAAAGCCATATAGTAAATGTGTGTGTTTGTATTTATATATGTGTAAATTATATATATATATATATATATATATATATATGAGTTGGAGGCTTACAAGAGGTTATAAGGTATAAATAAAAACCCCACCAAGTTAAAAAGATCAGAATTTCACATTAAATGGTGAATAAATGTTGGTTTTTAAATCATAAAAACATTATAATATATACATTTCTAAAATTTATCTGAAGTTTCACAAAAGTCACTTAAAATTATGACTTTTGTGGTTTCTGACATGCCCCCAACCTCAACCTGCACCATATTATCTTCTTGCATCCTTTTCTTCTCCTTTGACTAATCATATTTTAATAAAATTATTTCAAGGCCTCCTCAGACTTCCTAAATCTCTCTCAATCTTTAATAGATAAATTATTATCTTTTGAATGGCCTCTCATGTATCATTCTTATTGATTTTCTCTTCTTCAATTTTAACTGCTCAGACTGTCCGATTTCCATCAGCATAGTGTATGATTGGAGCGATTCTCCAACACAACTCTTGTCACGTTCATAAGATCCTGCATCTTTGCCAAGAGTTTAAATTCTACCTTTAAGTTGACTTCCTTTGTCTTTACATTGAGTCTTCTGCCAGTTGTCAAAGGAGAGATTCTTGATTCCTCAGTGAGTAGGTAGTACTATTACCTCAAAGGCATGTTTGAGTTGGGATTAATATTAAAGGTAAAAATTTTTATTCCCTATCCTATTCTGTAGCAGCAGGATTTGGAAAATTAGCACTAAATCACAAATACTTGGGTCCTGGCAGGGAGAGGCTTTGTGCTTCATTACCAATATAACATGGATTTTGAAAATTAATACACTTCTGTAGTTTTCTTCTTCTTAGATATATGACTATACCAAAACAAAAAGTCTGAATCATGACATACCTTTTTTCCATATTACCACAAGGCAAAGCAAGGAAATGGAAATGCATAAAGCATACTTCTTTCTAGATAAGCGCTATTTCTGGGGTTTAATTTTAAGCTAAAATTTGAATGTATATTCTAGTTCAGCATGGAATCAGAAATTTCTGAAATTCTTTTCAATTGTGAGTAACCATGTTGCCAACATGGTGAAGAATTCTCCAACATAAAACCTGTATGCCCTCCATAAGTCTCCATGAAATAACAGAAGTGAATTAAAAAACTGGCCACTCATCAGCCTCAATCAACTCATAAATAACAAATCCCTGCATAAACTGAACTTAAAGAAATGCCTTTGGGGTAGTTTATAGCCAGATAATTTATTTCTCTCAAAAGCATCGATGGCTTTGATTAGGCTTATTAAAATGCTGATTGACTCTTCTGACCTCTACCTATTTACCAAATTGTACATTTACTTGGGATCATTCTTTCTAATTTGCAATTTTGTTATTAGAAAACTGAGTGGAGGAAAAACAAATCTAAACTGTATTTACAGAAGCTGATTTACATAGTAGAGTTACATTTATCCAAAAGATGGGTATGAGAAATATATCATGAACTCTATAAAACTCAAAGCTGTGAAATAACTATGTTATAAAATATTTTCAATTTTGGTTTCTAATGTAAGTACGTTATGATCAGAGAACATGATCTGTGTAAGTAAGTGCTTTTTAAACTTTAATCTATATATATATACAGGAAAAAACTTTTAACAGACTCTGCTTCTTTTTGGAACGGAGTTTAGTTATAGATAGCTACATGTTGCTTCCCTAAAGAAGCTATACCCAAATTCTCTCTTATATCTAAAATAGTGAGAATCTTAATTGTGTTTATAATTAAATGTACAAATTAACAAATTAAACATTTATTAAAATCAATAAATGTATACTGCTTATAATTATTAAGATCTGTTAAATGTTATGCAAATTGTCACTCTCCCTCCTCAAGAAAAAGCTCCTCTCTGGGCTCAGCAAGTTCTCTCCATCTTTCATGCTCTTTCAGTTTTTAACATTCAGGGCTTTTTCATGCTTTGGGAGATTCCTAGAAAGAGCAGCCATCCAGCATGTATATTTTTTAGACTGTTTTCACCTTGGGCCAAAAGAATCCTCCCTGACACCATCCATCATGAAGTGTTTTCTATCGGGGGGATTAAAGCTCTAGCCTCGAAGTAACAAAACGTAACAAAGTAAAAAAGTATGCTCAATTTAAGCAATTTTCCCTGACTGTCTCTTTCCTTCTGGGATTTTTAAGGATGTTAAGAACATGAAGCAGGTGTTCCTAGTTCCCTAGCAAGTGCCATTTTAATTTCACCTTATTACCAACATATTCCATCCGCTAATTTTGTCCTTAAGGGTTTTATATTATTAACAGTGCTTTGGTTGCTTCAGGAATTTTCCTTTTTGTTCACTTCCTTGACCCACTATTAGTTTTCTAGGATTGATATAACAAAATAACAAGGACTGGGTGGATTTAAAAACAGAAATTTATTTTCTCACAATTCTGGAAGCTAGAGGTCCAAGATCAAAGTGTCAGCAGGGTTGGTTCTCTCTGAGGGCCTCTCTCATTGGCTTGTAGATGTCTGTCTTTTGGTGTCTTCACATGATCTTCCCTCTGACTGTGTTCTCATCTCCTCTTCTTAAAAGGACATCAGTGACATTGGGTTAGGTCCACTTGTATGACCTCACTTTACCTTAACTACTTCTTTAAATGCCCTTTCTCCAAATACAGTCACGTTCTTGGGTTTAGGACTTCAACATATGAGTTGTGGGGGACATAAATCATAATATCCCTCTCTGATCTGTAAACCAAAAGAAGTCTATCCCTGGATAACAACCAGAAGAAAAATAGGAGGAAGATACTCAGATGAAGGAAAAGCAAAGACATGTGTTTTGAAGTAAAGTTAGACATTAAAACATGTCATGAAACTTTAAGGCAGTTCAGTTCTTAGAAAGTGACCATAAGTGATTTTCAGAACCTTCACAGAAGTTTCCGTTTCTAAATACTAGCATTATACGTAAGTATAAGTCTTTTTCTTGATCAATAGTGTGTTTTTTTTTAAAATTAGGGTTAATTATTAGCATTACACAAATGTTTTGTTCCTGTTTTTAAGTACACAGGCCCCAAAGGTAGAATAGAAATTTAAGTTATAAAATGAACATACCATGAGTTAAAAAGCACTCTGTATGATTTTGATGAAAAGGCATTATATGAAGATTTAAATTCATGCGTAGGATGGAAAAATAAGCATTATTATATTTCATTATGAAGACAAAATGAAAATATCATTTTAATCTTTCCTGCTGTTCTTTGTAATCACTAAGAACATCTTAACATCTCATTTTAGATAAATGGCTGGGGCACTCAGCTCAGAATCTAAGGTCAGCAGCCCTATTCAATAAGCTTAGGACTTCTGGCATGTCCTCCAGTTAACTACGTGACATTTCTACTTTATGAAAAATATTGAGTTGAAATGAAAGTCGCCTAATCAGGTAGAGCAGGCAGATTTTTTTTTTTTTAATTCCAAAGCTATATTATCAGAATAGAACTGCTTCAAAATTAGAGAAAGAGCGTGACATCTGCATCACAGCAGAGTGAGTTGTTCCCTTTGTCTCTCCTCTCTAAGTTACAACCAGTAGGACATCCATTGACCAACAAAAGACTCTCTGAACAGCAGACCAGAGTGTCTGAAAGATCCACACATCTATACATCTAAAGGTACTTGGACTGGACCACCAAGAGGCAGCAGAACTAGGGGAGCAGCACCCCCCCTCCCCCAACAATAATGAGCCAAAACTCAGATGCTCCTGGCAGTGGCAGTGGTGCCCTGACCTGAAGTTTCAAAAAGCACACTATCATACACCAGTGACCAAAGGCTGCAGGAATAACAATGAAGGCTTAGCCCCTGCACCTTTCCCAGTGTTGGAGGTGGTACCTGTGACCTGATGCTTCAGGAAATACAACATTGCTGGCTATCCAGCTCCCTCCCCTTTGCCAGGCAGTGATGACTCCAACCCCTTCTCCCCAGCAGCAAGGACTGCACCCAAAATGCGAATATCCTCTCAGGGGCAGTGGTGCTCTGACCTAAGGTTTCAAAAAGCAACCAGAGCTTGAGACCAGAAGCTATAGGAGCAGCAGTGGCACTCACAGCTCAGCTGCTACCCCTCTCTCTTGGCAGGGGGCACCTGCACCCTGAGGCTTCAGGAGCCACAGCAGAAGTCATGACTCAGCCCCCAGGGACAGCACCCCCAACACTGGCCCTACAAGCAGCAGAGGCTGCATATAAGACCATGGGCCCCTGGCAGTGGCACCAACACCTGTAAACCCAGCACCTCTGGCAGCAGTGTTGCAAGCATCACCAGATAACCCAGGAGCAGCAGGACAGGTAGTGCGGGAGGCAGCAGAATTTGAGCCCATGGAGAGCCCATGGAGAGCTAGTGGGGGCCCACAAAATAAAGGCAACTCCAGAAGCAGCAGAGGTGCTCACAGTCTGGTGACCCCAGTGGTGACATGTGAGACTGCAGTGACATTATAAGCAGCAAGCCACCAGCAACCTCAGAAGCATAAGCAGCACAAGGAGCACACTGCTGATGCCACTGACAGAGGCAGTAAAGGGCAGAAAATGCACCCTTCAAATACAACCAGCCTTACCAAGATAACCAGGTGTTTACTACCACAAATGCACCAACGGAGGGTTGATTCATCAAACACCATGAAAAACTATAGTAACACAGCAGAACAGAAACAGAATGACAACTCTCTAGAAACCAAACTTAAAGTCATGTAAGATTACCATCTAACTGACAGAGAAATCAAAATAGCTGTCATAAAGAAACAAAAAATTACAAGAAAACTCAGAAAGACAGTTCAATAATGTCACTAATAAAATTAATGAACAGAAGGAATACTTCACCAAAGAGATTGAAATTCTAAAAAAAAAAAAAAAAAACAGAAATTCTAGAGATAAAGAACACAATTAATGAGATTAAAAATAAAGTAAAAAGCACTGGAAATATACCAGACCATATGGAAGAGAAAATTAGTGAGCCCAAAGATAGAAACATGGAAATGATTCAGGTGTAAGAGAAGAGAGCTAAGACTTCTAAAAAAATGAAGAAATTCTATGAGAAATATCTGACTCAATTAGGAAGAGCAATATAAGGACAACGGGTATCCCAGATGGAGAAGAAGAGAAAGGGGCAGAAAGCTTATTCAAAGAATAATAGCAGAGAACTTCCCAAACCTGGGGAAGGAACTAGATATACTAATACACAAAGTTAATAGAACTCCTGATTATCTCAACACAAAAGACCTTTTCCAAGGCACATGATATTAAAACTGTCAAAAGTCAATGACAAAGAAAGGATATGAAGGGTGGCTAGTGAGAAGAAAATAACTTACAAAGGAACTCTCATCAGGCTATCAGTTGATTTCTCAGCAGAAACTCCACAGGCCAGGAGAGAGCTGAATGATATATTCAAAATATTGAAAGACAAAAAATATCAGCCAAGAATACCCTACACATCAAAGACATCCTTCAGATATGAAGGAAAAATAAAGGTTTCCCCAGACAAACAAAAGCTGAGGGAGTTCATCACCACTAGACCTGCCATACAAAAAATGTTGAAAGGAGCCCTCCTACCTGAAACAAAAGGACAAAGCTTTACAAAGCCCTAAGCAAGGTATGTATAGACAGACAGAATCATAAAATTGAAACTCTATATCAGAATGAGTTAATAAACAATTATAACATAAAGACTAAAGGGAATAAAGTATCAAAAATAACTATAACCACTTAAATTTGATAACAAACTCACAATACAAAAAAGAATAATTTGTGAAAACAAAAACATAGAATGGGAAGAAGAAAAGGATGGAGCTTGCATAGGCTAATGGAGATAGGATATCATCATCAGCAGAAGGACTATCGCACCTATGAGAATTCTTTTAAATAAACCTCAAGGTAACCACAAAACAAAAAGCAGACCAGAGTCACAAAACACAGATAAAGAGAAAACAGAAAAACATCACAGCAAGATACCAAACTGAAATGGCAAACAAATACAAGGAAAAAGAGCCAATGGAAATACAGAACAACCAGAAAATGAAAGATAGAATGGCAGTATTAAGCCCTCACACATCAATAATCACTCTAAATGTAAATGGATTGAATTGATCAAACAAAAAACACAGATTGGCTGGATGGATTACAAAACAATACCCAACAATATGCTGTCTTCAGGAGACCCATTTCAGCCCTAAAATAAACAGGCTCAGAGTGAAGGGATGGAAGATGATACGCCAAGCAAATAGCAACCAAAAGAAAGCAAGTGTAGCCATACTTATACCTGACAAAACAGACTTCAAGACAAAAAAGGTAACAAGAGATGAAGATGAATATTATATAATGATAAAAGGGACATTCCATCAAAAAGAAACAACACTTATCAGTACATATGGACCTAATACAGGAGCATGAAGTATATAAAGTAACTATTAACCAATCTAAAGGGAGAAATTGGCAGCAACACAATAATAGTAGGAGACTTCAACAACCTACTTACACCAATGGATAGATCATACAGATAGAAAATCAAAAAGGAAACGTTGGCCTTAAATGAAACACTAGACCAGGGTGGACTTAATAGGAATATATAGACCATTCCATCCAAAAGTAGAAGAATATACACATGGAACATTCTCAAAATAGACAACATGTTGTGAAAAAAAATAAGCCTCAATAAATTTGAGAAGATTGAAATTGTATCAAGCATCTTTTCTGACCACAGTGCTATGAAACCAGAAATCAACTACAAGAAGAAAACTAGAAAAGTCACAAATGTGGGGAGACTAAACAACATGATACTGAACAACTATGGTTCAATGAAGAAATAAAAGGAGAAATCAAAAACTACCTGGAGACAAATGAAAATGCAAACAGAGTATATCAAAACTTACGAGATGCAGCAAAAACAGTACTAAGGGGTAAGTACATAGTAATACAGGACAATCTCAAAAAAACAAGAAAAATCTCAAATACACAATCTGACACTATACCTAAAAGAACTAAAAAAAGAAGGTCAAAGTCAGTAGAAGGAAGGAAATAATAAAAATCAGTGGAAATAAATGAAATAGAGACTAAAAAGACAATAGAAAGGATCAATGCAACTAAGAGCTGGTTCTTTGAAAGGATAAACAAAATTGTCAAGTCCTTAGCTAGACTCACTAAGAGAAAAATAGAGAATCAAAAATAAATAAAATCAGAAATAAAAGAGGAGAAATTACAATGGATACCACAGAAATACAAAGGATTACAAGAGAATACTATGAAAAGCTATATGCCAACAAATTGGACAATCTATACGAAATGGATAAATACTTAGAATCATACAACCTTTCAAAACTGAATAAAGAAGAAACAGAGAATCTGAATAGACCAATCACAAGCAAAGAGACTGAAACTGTAATCAAAAACCTCCCAAAACATAAAAGTCTGAGACCAGACATCTTTTCTGGTGAATTCTACCAAACACTTAAAGACTTAATACCTATCCTCCTCAAACTCGTCCAAACATTTGAAGAGATAGGATGCTTCTTAACTCATTTTATGAAGCCAATATCGCCCTGATACCAAGACCAGACAACACAAAAAAGGAAGATCACAGGCCAGTATCACTGATGAATATAGCTGCAAAAATCCTCAACCAAATATTAGCAAACTGAATACAACAATACATTAAAAAGATCACACACCACAATTAATTGGGATTTATTCCAGGGACGCAGGGATTATTCAACATTCACAATTCAATTAATGTGATACGTGACATCAACAAAATGAAGAAAACACATGATCATCTCAATAGATGAAGAGAAAGCATTTGACAAGATCCAACATCCATTTATGATAAAAGCTCTCAATAAAATGGGTACAGAAGGAAAAGTACCTCAACATAATAAATGCCATACATGACAAACCCTTAACCAATGTCATACTTGCCAATTTCTGGATTTCTTATTTTGGGGAAAAATAAATCCCTATTGTTTGACTGTCCTCTAGTCAGTAGTTGTTGTTATTTAAAGTAATAATCACCCTTAAATGATAACAGTTTTTGTCTGAAATATTACTCATAGTTTATCTTTGAATTTAACATATATCTTGATAAACTTTTTTATGTTTACGGGCTTCAGAACACAGATATGTGATCATATTATATGCACTAAAATAGCTGAGATTAATGAACTGTGATATATTATATTCTGGATTTTTCCACAGTTATACATATATATTTTCTTATATTTACAGTTGATATATATCTTTGTCCCCTGGGATATTAGGATATTCTACTGTGAGTGCTGACGGGGCATGTGATGTGGTCCCTTCAATGCTGTGCCCTTGTCTCCATATCATTTTTTCCACATGATTCATTCCAACATGTGTAGATTTCCTCTCCTTTGGAGAAATAATAAATGAAACGGTGCCTGTGAGGAAAACTTACGCTCACTTTGTGAGCAGTCAGGGTTCCTACCAGAGAGTCAATGTGGGTCCAACTGACGTATTACTAAAAATGAGCTATCTATTCTTTCCATTCTTTCTGAAGCCCTTTACATTGAGAGAATAGAAGAAAGGTGCACCCTTTCTTTCATTAATTGAACCAAAGACAACTTTTTCATCCTCTCTTAGTTCATCCAAACGTACACACTTCCTTTCTCAGAGAGAGAAGAGATGTGCTCTTATCTATAGATAGAGTGACCTTATAATTTGCATCTAAATCTACTTGCTTTGGAGGATTTTTAAAGGGGATCCCATTATTAATTAGCCTGGGATAACAGCAGGTATAAACCAGAACTATTTCATACAAACTGAAAAGTATGACCATCTTCCCCATAAAGGATCTATGCCACTTGTAATGCTTGGCATGTTTCCCTCTTAGGAAACTTTGTGTGGTTGTAGGCAGAGTGGGGAGTGGGATGGGAGTGGGACGGTGTGTGACATTAACAGTGGAATCCTACCACATGCCAGCTGAAGGGTGGAAGTGATGTAAGCTGCTCAATGAGAAAACCCCATTTCCTGGAATTTTCTTTGGGTTGGAGGTGAGAATTTGACTCAAGCAGTGCCAATTAGATTTTTATGAGTTGATTTGATCTTTCTTTCAGATTGTAGCCTGAGAAGAAAGAGGATCAAGGTTACCAACAACAGGTTTCCCCACCATATGTATAAATTCCACTTTTGAATAAAGTCAATGTATACGAGGGGGTAGAGTCAAAAGATAGAGAAAGAATTTCTGGACTGAGTCATCCCTGGATCCAGCTAGGCTTGAAATTAGCATCAGAAATAAACTTCCAGGTTTTATGAGCCGTAAAAATTCTAGATATGCTTTTAATTGAGTTGGGTTAGTTATTTGTTTTTAGTTGAAGTTGAGTGAGTCTGAATACAGTATTTTTGTCACCTTATAATTTGAAAGAATTGGGATGGAGAGGAGTGGGTAAGAACCAAGAGAATAAGAGAAATTCAGACAGAAGATCTTTATTTCTATTCTGAGGCAGAATCATATGGATATGTACATATTTTTAATTTCAATTAATTAATTTATTATTCATGAGGAAGATTAGCCCTGAGCTAACACCTGTCACCAATCCTCCTCTTTTTGCTGAGGAAGACTGGCCCTGAGCTAACATCTGTGCCCATCTTCCTCTCCTTTACATGTGGGACGCCTCCCACAGCATGGCTTGATAAGCAGTGCAAAGGTCCACATCAGGGATCTGAGCCTGCAAACCCGGGGCCATCAAAGTGGAACATGCAAACTTAGCTGCGCCAGCAGGCTGGCCCCCTTTTTTTATTTTTTAATGTTCAAAATTCATTTTAGGAATGTATCCTTCCTGGAGACAGAAACTATATTTGTAAGAATTATTACAAAGCGAAAGCATTCTTGAGATTTATATTTATCATTAACCATTTTAAATACAATAATATCCAGAAGTAGTAGAACACTATAATATGATATTATGCAAATATGATGAGGAAGCAAACTATATGTGCATGAAAATAACATGCTTTGCAAACCAATTCCTGATTTCAGCCTACTGGAATTGATCTAAATATATATTTCAATGTGGTTAACATGGCAGTCTAGGCACTCCCTCCTTGGTATTGCTAGCTAGAGCTCACGTCGTTCTCTCAGTCTAGGACAATTATTTACCGGTGCTAAATAACTCTGAATGAAAAGAATGCATGTTTACTGGATGGGAGAAATCTCTAATGAGCCTGCAGAATGCAGTCAGCATGTCAGCTGCCTGAACTCCTTCGCTGGTAATTCTTTGCTACGTAAAGCTTTTCTTTTTCTTTTGTTAAAATCCCTAATCATGTTTACTGAGCAAATAACTAGAAATAATCATTTAGGACTCCATTCATCAGAACAGTATTATTTTACATCAACTAAGCCTTTATGAGATAGCTGAATTTCTTTGGGGAATAAATACTGTTTACCATTTCTCTTTGCGACCAGACTAATCGAAAGTTTTAGGTCTATCTCAGTGCTAAATCCCAGGCTGAATCCTAAGCAATCAGAAGATTTTAATGAACACGTCATTATCTGGGCAATGAAACATCGAAACCAGACACCGAGCAGTCCTGTGAGCGAATCAACGAATAAAACAGAGTTAAGGTTTCAATGATGTGTTTAAACAGCTTAAAGGAGAACTATTTTAGACAAATTACAATATTGGATTCTTTCTGGGAACATCAGTCCTATAGGTAATCATGAATCTGAAACTGACTCCGTGGGAAGTTCTCCAGAAGACCATTTTTTAATTTAACATAAAGAGAGAGTAGTGTGTGATATTAAAGGTGTGCAGTCCTTAGAGGTAAGGCTTTAGAATTCTTGACATAGAGATGACATAGAGAGGAGTAAGATTTGGCAATTACCAGCTGTGTGACCTTGATAAATGACAAAAATTTTACATTTATAAATATCCATAAATCTTTTCATCTATATTTTCAGTATTATATTAGAACTAAAATCATAGGTCTGTTTTAAGGATGAATTTGAATAGTAAATGTAATAATAAATGGAAAAATAAGTGTAAAGATGCACATATTAGAATGTGATGAAAAAATTAGGGTACTTTTTAAGAGCTGGTGATTTTTATTTCTTTTCATTACTTTTGTGATTGTTATTTTACATTAGTAAGTGAAAAAAGTCATGATGTTGAAATAGATCAGTTGAATTCCTACCTTCATGTGCTTAAATCCTTTAAAGGAAATTGCTTACTATTTTTTAAAACATTTCTTTTAATATTTTATAGTTCATGCCAAATAAAGACAATATGCTATAATATCTGAGTGTTGTAATTAAAAGAATTGAAATAATAATATTGAAAAATTGTCCTATGAAATAATGTTGATTTGGGGATCAAAAGAGTAGGAAAATGATGACTTAGAGATTATAAATTGCCATAAGTGAGCAAATGTTTTTGTATTTTTAAAATGTGAAATCTAAAAATGTATTAGAGATCTTCAAAAAGATTTTTGATAACATATAGCGTGGTTTAAAAGTAATAAAATGACACTTGTTTTCAGACATGGGGATAACTAGATAGTCTAAGAACCTCTTCAGTGTAAAACATTTAAAACTTAGAAACAACTTATAAGTGTGTGTGTGTGTGTATCTAGACAGAATTTTCCTTGGCTTTGCGGTTGGACTGTTAATAAATAGTGACAAATGTATTTGATCAGATGGGTAAAATACATGAGAAAAGGAGAAAAAGTCATAAAGGAACCATCCATTGGATTAAGTATAAAGATTTCATTTCTCTAAACATATGATTCTGACGCACATTATGATCATTTCAAGAGATGTTGAATTTTTTCCTTAAATTTTTTTATACTCTATGTTCATAATTATTCCTGCTTCCTGATGTTTACGAAGCTCAAGATACTTATAATAAAAATTCTTTATAAATGTTGAATTGCATTATTCCTTATAAGCATAACAATGGTAACAGCATATGACGGATTGCTGGACTACTGCCTAGTTTATACTTCTTTGTAAGGGTTCTCACAGAATTCTGTAAGGGATGTTAGGCAAGGTGAAGAAAATCTAGTGAATAGAACAAAGTTGATGCTAATAAAGATGTAAAAAAAAACATTGATTTTCTCTAATTTTCCAAGTCTTTCTTTTTAAAGATTGGCACCTGAGTTAACAACTGCTGCCAATCTTGTTATTTTTTTTCTTCTTCTCCCCAAAGACCCCCAGGACATAGTTGTATTTTCTAGTTGTAGGTCCTTCTGGTTCTGCTATGTGGGACGCTGCCTCAGTGTGGCCTGACGAGTGAGCGGTGCCATATCCCTACCAAGGATCCAAACTGGCAAAACCCCGGGCTGCCAAAGCGGAGCGCGTGAACTTAACCACTTGGTCATGGGGCAGCCCCTAATTTCCCAAGTCTTAAGATAAACCGTTTACTATGTAAACGTGAGTTGCATTCTACTTCAAGCTGTAATATTTACATAATCTAGTACTGAAGTGGCTGTATATCTAAAATATTTAATGTAAAAATCACTAACTACATCACTTGGAAATTCTTGATGATATCATGATTATTTCTATTTACCAAATATTACTAAAGTGCATCCTGACAAATGTATTCCTAGATCATAAGTGAGTATGGACAATAGCAATATTGAGAAAGGTCAAAATTAATCCCTCCAAAGAATATAATTCTCATATCAAAGATAGTTTTTAAATAAAAGCATATATAAACTTGCTGATTTATACTGCTCTTTTAGAAGTTACCTGAGCTCTACAGGGTAGGACTGTTACTTTAATATAGGTAATTTTGTTTTGGAATTGTTCATTATGTTCAAAATGAATACCCTTAAAACTGTAAAATAAACATATAGCAAGATGTACATATTTATCTACACATAAATTTGTTATGAAAGAAAGAATGCCTTTATGATACTATAATAATGATTATTATCTTATGGTGGGACAATGGGTGATGTTTTCTATTTGTTCAATCCTTTTTCAAGAGATATTTTGACAATGAATAATATGGTTTTCATAATCTGAAAATTACATGATAAATTATATTAAAACTCAGTTAAATAAAAAAATCCAATTATTACTATTTTCAAGCATTATTTTTTCTTTACCAGAGGTCTTACATTAAATGGAATTTGCTATTCTCTATAGGCAAAAAAGACTATTGACTTCCCATCAGTAAGAAACATTTTGGACTTATTTAAGTAGAGTTGGTGTTCCTAAGGGTTATGGAATGCACGAGTGTCTGCGAGAGCCAGTGAACATTATAAGAGGAAAAATGCCTCTATGGAAATATATTTAATTTTTTGCCCACTAATAATGGATGTGGTGATTGCAATCCTCCTGTAAATTAGGGGGGCAATTATACCCATTGTGTAGCCAGTTAAGCTTAAATGGTTCCTTAAAACAATCGTTTATTTTGCACCCAAATCTGGTGTTGACAGGGTTCAGTTTGGCCGTGAGGTCTCTCGTAGAGTCACGGCCACATGTTGGCTGGCACTGAGGTCGTCTCCGCTGTCTGGTGCCTGGGCTGGGACAGCCTCTTATTCTCCCTCCGGTCTCACTAGTTTCTCTCTCCTCATGGTGGTCTCAGGGTAGCTGCACTTCTTAGGTGGCAGCCAAAGACTCACAGAACAAAGAGTATCCAGAGAAACTGGCAGAAACTGCCAGGCGTTTTCCAACCTATCCATGGAAGCAGCGCATCTGCTCCATGACACTGTCTGAAGCAGTCATAAAGCTCTATCTGTTTTCAAGGTAGGGGCACAGATTTCCTCCTTCTCTGTGGGACGAGTGTCAGATAATTTGGAACATGTTTGGAAACCCCTACAAACTATAGGCAAAATCACAATGGCTTAAGGCCCTTAAGTAATTGGGCGATGTTGTCAAGTTAGTAAGAATGATGCCTGGGATTTGATTTTCTTTGCATAACCGTAGTCGCTCCAACACTTGGCTCTTTTTACTATAAAATGCAACCTCACTGATTTACTTCTTTGTACATTAGCCAATGTGTTTTTCATCACATCTGACTTGGATTATAATAGATAGTCACAAGAGACAGCAAATCCAATCATATGTGATCACAGAGGCTCAGGGGTACTAGAGCTCTGACTTCCAGATTTGAGTATCATTCACCCACTTAGATTTGTTAGGAATTCTTCCTGAGACCCACTAGAAGAGAACTGACATGGTAAGTCCACAAATGTGTGAAAAATGTGCATTTTTTTCATGTGTGGGAATGTATTTTATTACTTCAACTTACTTGCATTTACTTTTTCAAAGTAACATATGCATATAATTTTAAAGTACAAATATCATTAAAAGGCTTATAAAAAACAAACAACGACAAACACACACCAATAACAAAAATTCTCCTACTCTATTTCCCCTTCGCCCAATCTTATTTCTCAGATGCAAACACTTTTAATGATTTTACTTAATCCTTCTGCTGCTCATTTACATGTCTTTAAATAACCTGCTTACACTGTAATATCTTCATTTTATTTAGTACAATATATTAAGGGTTGGAGATTCTTCAAAAGATGCTAAAAACTAATGAATAAACATTAGATGAAACAGTATGTACACGATATCGTTTCAAAATATCTCTCCTTTAACTAGTTAAAAAGGGAAAAATAATGCTTTCTAGTGGAAAAATCTGATGGAAGGTGATCAAAGTTCACATCAATAATGAGATGAATCAACATGTACCTCCAGATAGGATACCTGGAGAAGGATGCAGTATAACTAACTTAGTATTTCTGCTAAAAGGGCATAATCCGAGTCAAATCATATACGTATGTAATAAAAACCATGTACTCATCAAGACAGGGAAAGTCATGAAAGACTGACGAAGTATTCCAGAAGACACAACTAAATGTCTTCCAGGAATGGATCCTGGAGAGGAGAACGGGGAAGTGAATGAATAAGGATTTTACTAGGATAATTGATGAAATTTGAATAAAGTCTGTACATTAGATAAAAGTCTTATATAGATTTTAATATCCTAATTCTAATAATTTACTGTGGTTTTATAATTGACTATTCTTAATCTTTGGAAATACAGAAGTATTTGTGGTAAAGCTCTGCAAGTCTGAAAATTTTCTTTCATGGTTCAGAAAAAATATGTATGTACGTGTGTGTGTGTGTGTGTGTGTGTATCATGTATCATTTTATGTCTGTAGAGAAAGAAAGAGAGAAAAAGAGCAAGATTGATGCAGCAAATATGGCGAACAGTTAGGAACACATGAATCCAAATGAAGCACATATGATAATTTTTATTTTACTATTACTGCAGATTTCCTAGAGGTTTGAATTTATATCAAAATAAAATTTTACAGAAAAAAATATTGACATCTTACAATCGTTAAACTTCTCCACCCAACACATACACACACACACACACACACACACACACACATACATACCCGTTCCAAATTTTGCCAATATGTTTTCATAAAATTTTTGGTTATACCCCTATCTGTTAGATCCACATTTGTAACCATACACATATGGCTCACATACTATATTACAATTCTATGTGTTTGTATGACTTCTTTGTTTTTTATAGAAGCAATAATTATTTCCCATTTTTGTTTGCTTTGTTTTCTATTTTCCAACGACTGATTCGTCAAACAGCTAAAAGATATGACACATCATTGTTCAAGAGAAAAATTTGAATAATCCTCTTTTAGAAAGTGATGAAAAAGTAGACAAAAATAAGGATTTTGCAGATGTTTAAAATACATGATTAAGAAATTTTATCAAATAAATATACATCTAGAACCATGGGTCAAGGAAATATTCTGTTAGGGCACTCATGGAATACTCACAAAAATGGACCACATTTTAAGTCTCAAAGAAATTTTTATTAACCTCCAAATTTCAGAAATCATTCAGAACATATTTTTTATCAAAATGTAATAAAGTTAGATATTTTCAAAAAAACTGACAGACAACAGAAATCCCTCCACTAAAAATTTTAGAATACACTGCTAAGAAATTAATGGGATAAAGAGAAAATATAAACTTACATCATAAACTATGTGGCTATGAAATAGCTATATAGCAAAAACTCTGGTTTGGTCAAACATACTCTCAGAAGAAATCTAGAGTGTTTAATGCACATTTTAGAAAATATTAGAGTAAAATTAGACAAACTAAGCATTCAACACAAGTAGCTAGAAAATGAATAATAGAATAAATACAAATAAAATTAGATTGATAACGGTAGTAGCACAAATGATGGACACAGAACATTAATTTTAAAATACTTACACAGCAAAACTGAGCTTTCTGTTGTTTTATCTCATGACCAACAAATAGAAAACTTTGCGGCAGTATAATTTAAACAAAAGAGAAACTTCACGATAAAAATAACGTAATTACGTGAAAGATCAAATAGGTAAAAATGTGGATTAAGTGAAAGAATTATAGGAGAATAACATATAGTTTTACACCAATATGCTTGTAAATCTATGTTAAATGAATGTTTCTTCAAAGAAAATATAAATTTTCAATATTGTCTTGAGAAAAAGTAGAAAGATGGAGAACATCCATTGTCCTGGAAGATAGTAAAAACATCCACTGCTTTCAAAGGCACCAAACATGGTCTATATTACTGTGTGTTCTGCAAAACTTTTGAGAAACGTATAAAATAATGTTATAAAAACTGCCTTAGAACATAGGAAAAAAGTTTGTCACATCCACCTGAAAACCTACAACAGCCTGATAATACAGACATTCAGGTAAGTACACTTACTCACTACAAGAAATTATAAACAGCTGTGAAAATTGTGAGGCAGTCAGGAGCAAAAAGGACCCATTAATATACTAAAAATAATGTAACATGAAAAAATACAAGTATTTAGCATTGTTTGCATAGTAAAAAACAACCTTCTTCTCCAACAATAGAATAAATGAATTATGATTTACCTATATTATGAAATATTATGTAATTATTACAGAGGAATCAATTTACCTACCCACATAGACAGATCACCAAGATTATTAACTGAAAAAGCTATGAACTAAAAATATGAGTTCAGTCTTCCTAATTTTTAATAAAAAATGTCTATATGAGTATTTATAGATAGATAAATGCTTATGGAAAGGATAGAATGGTTGCATATCACACTGTTGGCTATAATTTCTATGAAAAGGGGTTGGGACTGTTTGCAGGGGAAAGGTGTTAAAGGCATTTGAAGATATTTTAGAGTCTATAATTCTGTATTATTTGAACCACTCATGTTGAGAATGTATTCATATATTAAATATGCAATTTTTAATTTTTTTTGTTTTTCAAGGAACTGAAAAATCAGCCATTAGACTAAGAGCCGATTCATGAGAATAATCAGACAGAGAGAGACAGACAGAGACAGAGAGATAGAGATAGAAAGAAAAATAATAAAAGAGAATAAAATAAAACAAATGAAAAACTACAAGGCAAATGACAAACTTGTAAAAATATTTGTGATATACATATCAGAGAAAGTTTTGATATTGTTAATATTCTAAGAGTTTTTATATAACACTGAAAATACTAGAAATATAGAACAAAATAAGGAAATGAATATAACAAAGACAGACATACAGATAAAAGATAAATCTACTTAAAAGTTTAATTTGTAATTTTAATAGTATATATTTAAATGAAATAAGATATCACTTTTGTTTATCCTATCACTTATCAAAAGTTTTTGCTGTTGTTCCTGTTGAGATAAATCGTGTTACTTGGTATGCGCTGACCTGCAGATGCTTCAAGTGTACTGGTGGGAGTGAAAATTAGACTTGAGCAATATGTTTTTAAAGCTTACATAAATTTGCATTTACTTTCGCTTAGTAATTTCCCTGCCAGGAATTTACTCCAAGAAAGTTATCATTAAAAAGACAAAGATGAACTAATGAGAATATTTGTAGGAGGCAGAATTCTAAGACGACCCACAATTATGGATAATCTCCTCCCCTTGAGTGTGGTGAAACCTGTGACTCCGATGAACTATGGGCTGTGATTATATTAAATTCTATGGCAGGACGGAGATGACCTGGAGGAGCCTGACCTAATTGAGTGAGCTCTTTAAAAGCAGTGTGTTTTCTCTGACTGGTCACAGAAGAGGTAGAGACACTCACGCTGAGTGGCCCAGAAGAAAGAAAGCAAAACTCCATGTGGTGAACATGGACACCATGTGGTGAGAACCTAAGGGCGGACTCTAGGGGCTAAAAGTGATCCCTGCCTTACAGGAAAAAGGGACTTCAGCCCTACAACCACAAGGAAATGACTTCTGCCAACAGCCAGTGAGCTTGGAAGAGGACCACAAGCCCAGATAAGAATCGCAGCCCCAACCAACACCCTGATTTCAGCACACTGGGACTCTGCACAGAGAATCCAGCCATGCCATGTCTGAACTTCCAACCTACAAAAACTGTGAGAGAATAAATTTGTGTCGTTTAAGCTCCTAAATTATTGGTAATCTGTTATGCAGCAACAGTAAACCTATACAATATTAATTGAAGCAACATTTTTGATAGCAAATAACTGGAAACCACTTATCCAATTAGCAATAAAGACCAGGTAAGCAAAATATGACACAGTATAATTAACTGTCATATTTTCAAAACCTATGTACAACCTACATGAGAGCTGCAAATAAAATCCCGTGTGTGCGTGTGTGCATGTATATATGTGTATATATGTATACGCATATATGTATATATTTTTTTTACATACATGCATATACTTTTATATTGCACATTGTTACGGGTTGAATTGTGCCTCTCAAAAGAGATATTTGAAGGCCTAACCCTCAGTATCCGGGATGTAATTTTATTTGGAAACAGGGTCTTTGGCAGAGGTCCTCAAGTTAAGATGAGGTTATTAGAGCGGCCCTAATCCAATCTGACTGGTCTCCCTATAAAAGGGGGAAATTTGGACTCAGAGACAGACAGACACAGACCAGAGATGATGTAAGACACAAGGAGACTGCCATCCACGAGCCAAGGGATGCCTGAGGCTACCAGAAGCTCTGAGAGAGGCACGGAGCTTTCCCTCAGCCTGCGCAGCAGGAACCAGCCCCGCCAACACCTTGCTTTACGACTTCCAGCCTCTGAAACTGTGAGAACGCCACCCAGTCTGTGCTGCTTTGTCATGGCAGCCAGGAAACTGATGCAGGCGCATCCCTGCCTGCTCACCGTTGTGGCACTGCAGCAAAATTTAACGTGACTGTCTCAGTCGGGAAGATGTTTAGGTGGGTTCACATGAAATTGTTAATATTTGATCACGTTTGACCTACTAACATGACAATTTTGCATGCTTCAGCCTTTAATTAGTTTTATATTCTTTGTACTCAATTTCTGAAGTTTTCATAATAAGTATGTATTACTTTCATAGCTAAATAAAGTCAATAATAAAAGTAAAAAACTGACAACCCTCTTCAAACCATCAAAAGTTGGGTGTTATTTATATTCTCAGAGATGTTAAATAAAGACTAACTTGTAAGTCATTTCTTTTCCTATATTCTCTTTTTTCTTCAGTCTCCTCATGTCTACCTTGCGACATCTCGTAGTATATATATTTTTGTGTGTCTGCTAGGTTTTAAGTTGAAACATTGGAAACAGACATGGCTAAAAACAGTAGTTTTCTGTTTCTACTGGATAAAAATAATTAGTGATTAATATTGAATAGTCAGAATATGAACTGAAAGTTTCTGATAAAACTTCAATCCTTTGTCTAATAAATTAATGAGAGTTCTCACTTTTGCAAAGAATATTCATGCTTGCACGTGTTAATGTTGATTCAGTAATTACTGAAGGATTCTGTGAAAGCTAACAATTTGCTAAGAAATGCTCTGGTGGGAAAGACACGCATCTAACATGTAGCTATAAAAATGTATGGTTAGTCTTGTGATGGAAAACTCACATGTTTTATGTGGAACTAACCAAGTCAAAGGTGAGAGAGTGCCCCCTGACAGGGATGTGTAAGGGGAAGTCTTCTGACTTATCAGGGTGAGTAGAAGCTAGCTACGGAGAGGACTCGGCGTGGGGATGTGTGGGATGTTGATTAAAAACAGAACATATATCACCAGTCAAAGCTATGTGATCTCGGTTAAAACACCCGAAAAATTGTTATGATGCCATTGTCTGTTAAATACACAATTTCTTTGGACATCAATCTTGATTTTTTAGAAATACTTTTCAAATCTGCATTTTCTGTCAAGAATAAATCTCATTAACTGCTCTACTCCACACGGCCACTTCTGTCACTGCAAATTTATATAGGGACAGCTATACATTATTAACAAGCTATGAAAAGTCACTGGCTAAATGTCACCAGAGCTGAGATATAGCTGCACCTTGGGATTCATATAGCAAACAGTTTAGTTTTAATCATCTTGGACCACAAGATGTCTTGACATTTGAGCAGCAACTTTTTCCTCCTTAACTTGCGCTGGAATCAGACCTCTATTATCTCAGCCATAATTTTCAGCTTAAACTGTGATAGGAAGTTTTACCTTCTAAATTAAAAATGTGAGAAGAAAATCGATCCGTCAAAGGCCTTATCATTCATTTAATCAATGCTCACCTGCAGCCCTCTCCGCCTTCCCCTCCCCCCGCCAGAGTGGGCAAGGGCAGGTGTAAAATTCAAGCATCTTCAGAACTGCCAGAAACGTTTTGTGATAAATGCCTTTCTGTTACATTAATACCTCCGAGAGATGACCTTGCTGAACCACATTCAGATAGATGATTGATTTTACTGTGGTATTTTTTTATTTTGATAAAATAAGTAGGTTTCATACTTTAAAAATATGCACTTGAATCTTTTTCTGCTCAAGGTCTAATAATATGATCAGGACATCCATCTATGGTGCCCACAAAATGTCTAAATGTATTAACAATATTTCATTGAAAATATCTAATACAGTATATTGTGAATTTAAATTTTATTAAGATATATCATTTTAACTTTTTATTGTGGACCAGTCACAACAGCAATATAAAGAAAATATGATTTTTAAACTAATAATAATCAGAAAAAATGTAAAACATAACAATACAGAAAATGGGTCACCAGCAAAATTCTATCAAACATAACTTGGGTTAATAAAAATGCATTGCATAACGTGTGAGAAAACATATGCTTCATGTCTTTCATAATTTTACTATGTGTTTAGGGCAGCAAGCTGTGGATGAGCAATTATTAGAAATAATTACTTTGCTCCTCTATTTCCAAATTACCAGAACATAGACAAACTTAGGTATAAATCTTACTTTGCTCCTTGTGTAATTTCATTTTAACTTAAGAAGGCAACACGTAAATAACTATAGTCTCCCCACAACATTTAAACATGCAATAAGGAGTAATAGTTAGAGACCTGATACCCTGAAAATGCCTAGATTATACAACTGAATTGAGAGGACACCTTCCGCACAGAGGTTCTAGGAATATAAGTCCACCATTCCATAGCACCCTGTGAACAACTGATTTGGTTTTCACAATTTAAACTTAAAAAAAAAAAGACTTATGGTCAAATTGTCTTCTTACAGATCTCTGTCAGTTGGCTTCTATTTTATTTAAAAATATACACATGGTAAAGTCAGTTGTAATTAATATAATAAATTTATAAATGGAAATGAAAGTAGGTGATGTAGTATAAAATTGGGCACACCATTGTTTCTTAACTGTTCTATGAAGTAAGATACTTTAAAAATATAAATTTACAATACTTTCACTTTTTGTTTCATCAGGAAATCTATGTGATGAGAAGTCGCCTATGGTCTTTAGCTCTTTGACAAGTCAGAAACACCACTTTTATATTTGCTTCTGTTTCCTCTCCTTTATTTACTGATCAATACTCGAGTAATAGCTGTCAATTGCCTATTATGTACAAGACACTGGACTAGGTTCTATACAATGATAATCAAAATAGACATGATATTGCAGAGATCATAATCAAATAGGGAAAGAAAAAGAAGAATCTTACGAACAATAAACGCTACCAGGCCCTACTGAGGTCTCTAAGGGAGAGAGGACCTAGTTTGTTGGGTGGTCGGGAGGTGGAGAGAGAAAGCTTCTCTACACCTGTTCCTTCGAGAGTGAGCAGAGGGACAATTTTCCTGTATCTACAGGCTTAACTCAATCGTACCAGGGTGTTTAGCCAACTACCCCTACAGTTTTGACTAGTTGATGGAAGCTGTGCTAGGTCCTAGAATCTTTCCAGGATTTGGGTGTCTCAGCTGGATTCTCCAGAAACAGACTCTGAGCAAAGAGTTTCAGTGGAAGTAGGTTTTTGAGAGAGGTAGAAAACACCTAAAGTTGAGTAGAGAGAGGGAAGAGAATGCAGGAAACAAACCTTGCATTACTAAGTTATCAGGTGGGCGATCAGAGTTTATTCCCCTGGGGATACTGGCCAACCATGAAAAACACACTTCAGAATTTCGCCACCTGATAGGGTGAGGATGTTAAGGTATTTACACTGTATCTCCCATCAGTTATTGTCGTGGGCTGCATCCTGGAGTGGGGAGATGGTGAGGAGGGAAAGAGCATAAATTCCCCAGAATTTCTCTCCTGTCTTGCAGGAAGGAAGTTTCTGAAAGCCCTCAGGCTCGTGGGTACAGATATAGGCAGCTGGAAGATGGCTCTGGCAAGTTGAAACAGTAAGCTCAGCTCAGTGTAAGTGGGACGCAGGCAGCATCTGGGAGAGCGAGCTAAAATTACCTGCACCTGTTAAGAACATTAAGTAATAGTCACAGACTTAGTTGGCTTGTGGATTTTTATCTAGTAGAGATAAAAATAATTTCTAAGTGGAAACAAATAACTTCAAAGGTTATTTATTGTCCTGTAGGACAGTAACTAGATTTGTATCTAATCCAACAATGTTATTCTCAAATTCCTTTATTAAATGCCTGTAATTATAAAACTTTTCAAATGCTCAGTGAACTACTCCTAACATTTTCCAGTTTCTCTCAATTAATGAGTTGACTGAAATATTTCACACTTGTTCATTTCATATTTGCATGAGAAACCTATTTATACCTTTAAAAAATGTAATTTAATTATCTGAGACACATGTTAAGTGCTCTATATCTGTTACTAAATTTAGTTCTCAGAATAACACATGGAAATAAATACTATTCTTATTTTTATTTTATAAATGAGAACAATTGCGTGTTAATAACTTCAGTACAGTATTCCTCCAATATCCACTGGTTTCGCCTTCCATGATTTCAGGTACCCACAGTCAACTTTGTCTGAAAACATTAAATGGAAAATTCCAGAAATAAATAATTCAAAAGCTTTAAATTACATAACTGTCTGGGCAGCAGGATGAAATCTCACACCAGCCCACTCTGTCCCTGGACATGAATCATCCCTTTGTCCATCAGATCCACACTGTACACACCACCTGCCAATGAATCACTTAGCAGCCGTCTAATTATCTGATCAACTGTCAGAGTATCAGTATCGTAGTGCTTGTGTTCGAGTCACCCTTATTGTACTTAATAATGGCCCAAAGCACAGGAGTAGTGATGCTGACAATTAGGATATGCCAAGAGATGCTGTAAAGTGCTTCCTCTAAGTGAAAAGTGAAAATTCTAGACTTAATAAGGAAATAAAAAAAACTGAATGCCGAAGTTGCTAAGATCTGCAGTAAGAACAAATCTTCTATCCATGGAATTGTGAAGAAGGAAAAAGAAATTCGTGCTAGTTTTGCTGTTGCACCTCAAATATGTATGTAAGGGGAAAAACATAGTATCTCTAGGGTTCAGTACTAACCGGGGTGTCAGGCATCCACTGGGGTCTTGGATCATAGCCCCCATGGATAAGGGGGTCTACTGTAATTTGCCCAAGGTCACACAGTTGGTAAACAATGGATTTGGATTCAGACCCAAAGAAGTGTGACTTGAGAGCCTTCTGCCACGCCCCCTTCGCCTTTGGAGAATATCTGCTCTGGACATTTTCTGACAGGAGCAGAGATTTCTTCCACCAAAACACACAACTACCAGGCAACTGTGCACATCCAGGCCAGAAAAATAGCACCTTACTCAGGAGAGCCAGATATTTTATTTTAATTTTTAAAAGAGTCAATTAGAGCATGAAAAATTGATGATTTTCCCAAAGAAATAGCAGAACTAGCTTTCCTAAAGTTATCTTGCTAAGAATTCAAAATTCACTAAAAATTCAGTAGTAATTATATACACTCATAAACCAGAAAAACTACTTATTTTTCTACTTATTCTGTTGAAATATAACATCACTACTAAGGGAAAATTTCTCAGTTTTTGTTCTCATGAAGTCACAAAAAAGCCTAAGCGAGGGAGTATTTAATTTTATACCACTTCATGTAGCAACACCATTAATTGGTCAGTTAGCAAATTTTTCAAGGGGTTGATAAGGGGATTGGTTATGATTGGCTAAATTATGCTGCTTGGATAAATAATCTCCAAATCTGAGGAAGCTTAAAGTAACTAAGGCTTATTTCTTGCTTATGAGGGAAGTCCATCAGAGGTCACCAGGACTGCACTCCTCCATCCTTGTCCTCACTCTGGACCCAGGCTGATAAAGCAGCCATCATCTGGAGCCTTGCCAACGACTCTATCAGCCAAAAAAGCAAACTCAGCAAAACTTCGCACTAGCATTTAATCTTTCTTCCCCTAAAGAGATATACATCATTTCCAGCCTAATTCATTAGCCAAAAATACTGATGCTGCACCACCGAAACAGAAACACAATCATACTATGTGTCTAAACTAGAATATTTGGAAAAAGAACTAATGAGAACCACAACACAAAACAAAGTATCTGTACCTGTTTTTATGTCTATAATCTAAATCTATTCCTATGTGTATATCTCTGTGTGTCTGTGAGGAAATACACATGAAAAATTGTAACTTTGTATAAATACATAACTTAGAACCTATAAACATGATGCGTCTGTGATGAAAATAACATTGACTTTCAAAGTCTTCATGAATGACACACTATATTTTTTCTGAAACTTTGTCCATTTGAACAATGTTCTGGCATTTATAAAGTACCAAATTTGGGGTTTTCAATAACTAATTAGTAAATTCATAAATGTGCTTTTAATAAAATAGTGTTTGGTGGGCAAAGGAGGAATAAACTGAGAAAAAAAAAATGAAAGAGTGAGGGAGAGATGGTAAAAGCAAAACATAATTAAATTATGGTAAGTGCTTTGGGTAAGAGATTTATCCAAAATTGGATTTCAAGCTATTATAGTCTAAATCAAATTTAGCTTTACTTGGCTCAAAGAAGATGTGTGTGTGTTTTTTTTACCTTTGGACTGTATTTTTGGTTCCAGATTTTGCGTAAAATTTAGGCTCAAAGAAATAGCCCTAGTCACCTTCAATATTGTCATTCTCTTCCTAATTTTCATCATCTGCATTTTATCCTTCTAAATTCTAGATTGTGTTGTCATTCTTTTTTGGAAAAAAAGGACTTATGATGTCTCCCCTTTCATGAAAAATCAGCATTATATTACATTCCCTGTACTCTGAACTGAAAATCGAGTATGCTAAATTAGATGAGTTATACTCAATGGAAGGACAAAGGCTAGAAGGTGAATCCTCTGACTTCTAAATCCATGCAATTTAATTTGTGGAAAAAATTGCATATATTTAAGTTGGATTTATCATGGATTATTTACCTTCCTTAAGTCTGCTTGTATTATATGGACTATCCTGCTGCAAAGTATGTGCTATTCTGTTCCTAGACGTGATTATGCTTCCCCAGAAACCTCCCATCCTTTTCCTTTTTTCTACAGGAGGGATTTTATTGGGTGAATATAGAGAATATCTATACCCCAGTCTGGAGAGAGAGAGAGAGACTCTGGTCCTGGTCACTTAATCCGATTCCTGTCCTGCTTACGTCAGAATAGTATTCTCTACAAATTACAGAATTATTCCCTGCTCCTGTCTAGATCCCAAGGGGCAGCATCACCAAGAAGGTTCATAGATGAAGTAGCTATTAACGACTGAGCTTCAGCTGATTAGAGAAAGTAGTACACAGGAAGACGGCAAAAAATAAAAATCATAGCTACGGAAAAATATAAATCTAACAGTCAAGAAAACAGTGCCAAATATTATTTTGCAGCATGAGGCAGAGCCCAAAATTAGATACCAAGACGAGAGATCAGACAAGAGGAAATCATGGAACAAATTGGAGGGCAGAAGAGGAAAAGAATGGAGACATAGTTTACAATTAAGCCAGGGATGATTCAAGAGCATGAAGGACCATGTAGTTTCTTTAATTATGAAAAGAAAGCCCTGGACATGATCCTCTCTTCTTTGTTTGTTTGTTTTTCTTCCTGATCTAATTATATCTGCATTGATTGATTTGACTAAAAGTCTTAGTAGATAATGTGGTTGTGAGCATATAGATAAAATTTTATATTTTCCTTCCATAGGTTGAGAAGCACAGCTAATTTTATTAAAGCAGGAGGAAATATTTGAAATAACCAAGAAGCGCATATATAGGGGAAATATACATAAAAATAGAAAATATAGAGGAAAGAGCATCTGTTGGAAAAAGGCACTCCCTGTATCAGCAGAACTCAGGTGGAAGTGATAATGTCCCCCGGAGAGCACTGGGCAATGTCTGGAATCCTTTTTGCTTGTTACAATTGAGAGAATAGAAACCAGGGATGCTGGCAAAAATCCTACAATGTGCAGAGCACTCCTCCACAAAACAAAATTATCTAGCTCAAAATATCAATGGTGCCAAGGATAAGAAACTCTGAGCAGCATGATTATGGTCAATTTACTTAACTTTAACTTCAAATGGAGATTTAATACCTTTATGTAAACTTGTGAGTGTCAAAGAAGACGACAGATAAAATATACTAAACCAGTGATAGGTAAATAAGTTGCATGGGTGATTTTCCCTGATATTTACTCCAATCATGTTGAAAATAATAAATTTTAAAGCCTACAACAATTTCAATTAAAAATACATTCAGGATTGACAGGTGGATCAAAAGTGAAATTTAAATATCATCATGGATTCTTTAGAATACAGTCAAAAAGAGGATAGTATATATGAAAACTTACTGGATGCTGTTTAGTTTATAATCAGGTATAAATTCATATTGTAAAATACTATTAACTTCAAGCAAAATCAAGTTGAATAAATAACGAATATAAGTCAAGAAGTTTAAAAAGGAAATCCTATAGAAGACCCCATAATGAAACATTAAAGATTAAAACAGTCATTAATTGATAAAAGGGTTTTTAAAGAGTCACATTTTTTAAAAAATTTGAGTATTGTTACTTATAGTGACCATGACAGGGCACACAAAAATATGTAACAATCTGATAAAATCAATTAGTAAAAACAGAGACAGGACAAATTAATGATAAAGTAAATGGATGGCTTGGATTTGAGTGGAGTTAGATACCAATTGCAAGAAGTGATGTTTACCTCGAAAGCACATTTTCTTGTTAAGCAATGACATCTTTTTTAAAGGAAAGCGTTACTTCTAACTTCCAACAGTTATACTTTCTAATACTTAGTATTTTGTATTTGTATTACACTGGGTAAAAATTATAGAATACTATTCTATATCAGCCATGATATGTATACTTTTCGTGATTAAATGGAAATGTTCTCAATGCTTCATTGTTAAAGTCACATACTTGTTTTAATATAAAGCAGCTCTTTATCATGCTGAAATAGCATCTTTATATTCATTAGTATTTCCTAATTTTTTTACCATGAATTCTTATCATTATGATCAGTTATTTTAAAATTTGATAATAGTAGTCTCTACCTTATAATTTTCCTTAAGAAGTAAATGAGTCAATATGCATAAGACTCTTAGAACAGTGCCTGACTTACATTAAGCATTGAATAAAGGTTTACTAACATAATGCCAATGTCATTGTTCTTATTTATTTTATTGTTATATTGAAAAATATTAAACCATTATTCTACAGTTGAATTAATTTTCCTCATCATGACTGATAATGTGCAATTGAATTTGATTATTTAAAATTTTACATCTATAACTGTGTTTGCTTTTTACCACTTTTATAGTTTGATTTCCAAACTAGATAGCTTTAGGACATAAATTAGGAGACTTCTACATTTTATATGCTCTAGATCAAGTTCTACGTAATGGGAAGTGGCTGCTACTAACCTTGAAATCACTTATATGTAAAATTCTCTTTTTTTGGAGATAACGCTTTAAACTTTTTCAGTGTCCTTTGTTTTGATATTCCATTCATGCTATATTTTTCCTTAAGACAACTTCAGTAATTGAGGTTTTTCCTAAATATTGAACATTTTCAGAGATTTTCAAATATCTAACCTCTTTTTACTTTATTATTACAGACTGAGTTCGCTGATCACCAAGCATAATAAATGAAAAAAGATCTACACTAAAATATACCATTATAAAAGTTTCAAAATCTGTGTACAGGATAAAATACTAAAAATCCTTCTAGAAAGAAAGAAATGTGTTAAATGATTGAAACTAAGAGTAATATTTGACTTGCCACAATAGCAATTTTATCAATGTTCTGAGGGAAATATTTCCCAAACTGTAAACCCTCAACCTAGTGTGATGGTCAGAATAGCCTTAGATGTCAAAGGTCTAATAAGAAATCCATCTCCCAAGCAAAGATTTTTTCAGGATGCTAATGGCAGAAGGCCAAGCTAAAGAGAAATCATGACATCCAGAAACCAGTCCACCTGACCTGGTCTCCGACATGCTGAAAAAAAGTCGGGGGAGGGGCACTAAAGGGCACTAGTAGGTTATTAAGTAGTTAACACTGTGTAAAATTTTGAGTGGATGATGGGAGATGTGGAAATAATAACTGTGGAAATAATAAATGTTCTAAACTCTAGAATCTAGACTCATTCTGGTGCACTGAGGATGACAATGGGAACAAAATGAAATAAAAGAAACTTACCCTAGTAGAAAGGTTAAGATACTAAAATATTAAAAGAGTAGAAATTGTTTGGTGTGGTAAACATAGGAAGGAATATCTATAGAAGAGAAAAGAAAGGAGAAAAGAAAAGGAAAGGTACAAAGAAGGAAGGAAGGAAAGAGCTCAGAAATAGGGCTCAATTTTGAGGGTTTCCTAGCAAAATGAATAAAAATCCATCACACACCAACGGGGAAAGTTGTTATTCCACAAGACTCTTGGTACATTCTTTATAAAAGTTATATTAGAGCCTTATGTTGCATCATTTACCAAAATTAAATCCAAGAATTTAAACCCAAATATAAACAAAAAGGATTAAAACAGAATGGAACAGACCTGGAGGCATTTTTCTGATTTTTTAATACAAAAGAATTTTTAAGTACAAAAAGCAATGGAAGATGTTATAAAGAAATGCCTAATAGATTAGACTAGTTAATCATTTCTTAAAAATGCCCATAAAAAAGCAACACAACAAAAGATGTCCAATAGATGGTATTGATAGAGAGAGGCCCTGCTGCATCAAAAGGAGAATACCAGACTTAATTATGGGAATTATAACTTATTGAGTTAGTACGTTTGAGTAAAATAAAGAATCTACAGATCCAAACATTTTATGGAAAGACAGACACAACAGGCAGAAGCACAGAATGCTTACATACTTGCAGCCACAAAGCTAGTTTGAGGTCAGAGTATTCAACTAATTGACATGACCTTTTCAGTAAAGCTGAACCGCTCAGGCACTGATCCGTGTGGCCCTGAAAACACAGCTCCCCCTTATGATAACACTGTAACAAGAGGATCCGTGACCCACGCATAAATGGATAATCTAAACTCTAATTAAAGGTGGGTAAACAACATGCAGTTCCGTTAAATTCACCTCAGTGAAGAGCCCAGGGAGGATCTGGAACAAGAATAATGCTCTGGACCAAGATAAGAATACAGGAAAGTAATTATTACACATAAAGGCGTAAGCCCTTCCACGAGAGTGCTCGGAGCTACAGGTACATCCTTTGTTTCTCCTGTTGATTTTGTACCAAAGACAATAAATTAAGTAGTTTTAAATGCACAGTCTCATCCGCCCCACCTGACATCACTTGGGACTGACAGACGGTGTTGCCTCTTGTCCTAGAGGACACTGTGAACCAGCCTTGGCTACCTGCTGCCTATGCTCCTCTCAGTGCCTCTTGCCTTTATGCAGCAGTGGGTAGTGGCATAGACTAGGGATAAATAAAATTAAAAGACACAGAAAACTAGATCAAAATATGCAAGAAACATGACAAACTGAATACATATGCGTATGTGAATAAAAATCAAATAAAATTTTCCAAAAAGGGAGTGGAGGACAGATCATGGAAAACTCACAGGAAAAACAATACAATTCAATAGTCAGCAGGTAGACAACACAGATTCAAAGTTGCACACCTCTGAACAGCAATGAGCGATCTTTTGGACAGGAGGGAGCTCTTTCTTCTTTTCTTCTTTCTGACTGTCAAATTGTAAGGTTTTGTATAAAAATATACCACAATAAAATGAAGACAGGATGGAGTTCTTCATCTGACAGCTCTGGATTTACATCCCACGCTTACTGCCTGTGAGCTCTCCCGGTCCTAGCTTATTCATCATTCGGTGAAGATTAAGTCAGCTAATGTGTGAACAGTACTTATATAATAAGCTAATCATAAGTGCAGCTGTCATTATTCTGATGAAATGTCATTAGCAAGTGTGACCATTCAAGAAGGTGAGTTGACAAAAATCTTTAAAATAAAAATTGTTTTAAAAGTTCACATTAAGTGGAACATTCTTCTGGACATATATTCTAACTAAATAAAAGATTTATAAACAAAAATATATGTTCAAGGAAAATCATCACAGTGTTATTAATAGTGATAAAAGAGAGAATGGCAAATTGAGAACATGATATGGAACATTCTTAGGATATGAAGCAGTCGCTTAAAATCATATTTTTGAAAATATATTTAACGTAATGTTAGTGGGAAAATGTAGGCCTCAATTTGTATTTTATATGATTACATTTTTTCCTAAAAATAATGTGTATATATATAGAAAAAAATCGTTGGGAGAAATACACAAATATATTATAGTGATAACAAGTTTATGATTTAAGTTTAACCTTCTCTTTGTCTTTCTGCAATTTATCAGTCTTCACCAAGGTGCATATGTATTACAAGAACAACAACAGCAAAACATTTAAAAGGTTACTTTTAAGATGATTGATTTAATAATAAGGAATAAGAATAGTATTAGATTCTTAAGTTCTGCATTTGTTGTTTTTGAATCGATATCTTTTATCAAGCTTTCATAATTTCCAATTTACTGATTCATTAGGATAACCTGCCTTGAAATATTTCCCCAAATGGGAGACTAAATTGGAATTTGTTAGTGACTTCATTTTTTGGCAAACAAATGTCTAATATTTGCATTGGTGGCATATTTTTGAAATATTTTTTGTTAATAGGTTCTACAAGGGAAAATTGTTTATAAATTGATTTATACGTAGAACATTTTTCACATATCAGTTTCTGGGATTATAAAACAATAGCTATTCAAGACTGGTTTGCATCTCATTCATAGAACCATTTTTTCCATTGTCTCATCTCCTAGATTCTTCACTCATTTCTCTCCATTATATGATAACATTTAACTGCCCTATGAGAACAGTATAAACCAAAAATTTGGATTCAAGTAGATTAAAAAGTCCCATCTTTTTCCATTCTAGTTTCTGAAAATTGTACTAACCAATTCTAATCTCTCTCCTTCTCCATCTCTCTCTCTCACAGTCTGTTTAGCATTGTGTCAAGAACTCTGAGGGTCTGAGGTTTAACTCTTCTTGGAAGCCAGCATGCTAGTCTGCCAGAGTTTAATAGATAGTGAAAGAAGACACAGAACTCTCGGGTCAGAGACAAAACACTTTGCTACTCATAGCTAGAGCAGGAGGCAGAGTATCAGCATTTTCTTTCACAGATTCCCGAAACCTCAATCCCCAAAGAATGATAGAAAGAGGGCCAGAGGACACCTGCATTTACAGCAGATTGTATTACAGGCCAGAAATCCTAATCTTCGGGAAACTGACTCTTTTATGAAGGACAGTAAACATATCTACCCTTTTCTCAGATGGGAGGTTCTATTTTCCAAGGCCAGTTTCCAGGTAAACTCTTGGAAAAGATAGTCCAGAGCAAAGACAGAGGGGCCTGT
This sequence comes from Equus przewalskii, assembly GCF_037783145.1. Classification (NCBI taxonomy): domain Eukaryota; kingdom Metazoa; phylum Chordata; class Mammalia; order Perissodactyla; family Equidae; genus Equus; species Equus przewalskii. The sequence continues at coordinate 57,756,689 of NC_091849.1, forward strand.
GCTAGCAAGACATGCCAACACCTGAGAAATACATAGTGAATTATCTCCCAGAAGTATAATTACTAACTTTAGTATTGTGCCAAAGCAACCATGAAGAGATTGCTCTTAATTGAAATCTGATAATGTAAAACTAAACATTTAGTCCAAATGTTTTTCCTACTTCATCTCTATTCTTCCAAGTGTCCAAATTTTTGCAAGATAAATATCCTGTCAATATGTCTCCTTCAATCTGCATTCTATCTATATCTAAATCATGTCCATTTTGCTTGCACAGTGTGTTGTGAGGGCACAGCATCTCCCTTTAAACGACTATCATTCCAGAGCAGACTTCACTGCTCCACTCTAGGCTGGGACAGCCGACTGGTTTCTCTGACTCTCACCTCTTCTGATAAATTTCCTGTAGCATCTCCACGTTATTCTTCCTAAAATAACTCACCTTGCTTTCCCCTTTGCTTAAGGACAGCAAGTCAAACGATTGGTTAACAGAGGGTAAAAGCAATGTGAACAAGAGTACTCTTAATTTATATCCACAGATAAACAGATAAACTACTTAAATAGTTTTCTACTTCTTGTGGACTATAAAAGTTAGGGTTCCCTTAAAGTGATGGGGAGCCAGGCTTGGTATTCTTGAAATATTGTGTTAGTTTTACTTTAAGGTTGGTCCTGAGACTTTCATCCACGTAAGCTCAGATAAATACAATATTCTGATAATAAAAATGCTACGTATTGTAGACTGTCATGTTCCCATCCATATAAAAATAAAAAAAAAATATGCAGTCATGTCTCGCTTAACGACGGCAATATGTTCTGGCGATTTCTTCAGTGTGTGAACATCATAGAACGTACTTAGACCTAGATGGTATAGCCTACGACACACCTAGGCTCTATGGTACTAATCTTAAGGGACTACCATCATATATGCAGTCCCTCATTGACTACAATGTCATTGTGTGGTGCATGACTGCAGAGGTGTCTTTAATAACTGGGGGGTTTGACTTTTGGCAACTGCAAAACATTTGCAAAGTATATATGAATACTGAAGTAAATAAAAATTTCTCTGAGTTACGAAGAAAAGGACCTACCACGGGGAGCCATGGTGTCATCCGGTCAACTGAGTAAAAAGCTAACATTATTCTAGCCTTAGTTCTAATTTGCTAGATTCTTGGGTTATGCTTTGTCTTGGTTCTCCCAGGGATCAGTGGGCAGACAGCAAAGTGTGATCACAGTTCAGCAGCATTTAGGATGAGGGGCAAATAATCCCACTCACTGTGACTGCCCACAACAGCATCGCAGAAATCTAGTAGAGTTCAGTCGATTTTTAGGAACACCAAGTCATTTCCCTATATTTTTATTCAGGAATCTCTGCTTAATGGAATATGTAAATGCATAGAGAATTTAATAAGTGACTTTCCCAAATAGTCAATATCATTTATTGCTATCAAAATTTTCCCCAGTATAAAGTTAGTTTCTTTATTAGCACTCCCAATTACTCGAAGACACCAGCTATACGGGCCTTCACATGATGCTTTGATGACAGAATCCCATCCAGTCACATCGTGGGTGGAGGGAGCAGATGCCATTAGCGTCTCCTTCCAGGTGTGCAGGCGACATGCAGACGGCCCCATTATCTATTTTAGGTCTTGGATGGATTTCTGTGAAGGACATTCTGTTCAGCTGTTACTTTAAAAAGTCACTTAGTAATTCATGACATGTTTTGCTACTTTTTTATCCTATTTTATGGCTAACTTGTATGTTATTGTTATGTTATATTTCCCTGAGGAGCATTAGTTTTCTTTCATTTGTTGGTAATATTACAGTTTCATGTTCTGGGAATGTATTAATTGTAGACCCAGCACCCTCAAAATATTATTATCTTTTGTAGAAGCACTCAAAATAAAAGGTAAGTTAAATATTATTTAAAGATTTTTATTAACACTGAATAAGTTTTATGGTGATTTTATTTTCCATATATTAATGAATAAATGCATATACAAGGATATGGTAATGAAAACTGCTTTATGAGAGGGCTGAGGGGGCAAGGGACTCTGTTTCTTCAGGTGAATAGATTGAGCTTCGTTTCTGAAGGTAAACACTTTAAGTCAATGTGTAACCACGGGCCCTCATCTTATCAACAGAGCAATTAAGAGTTTTTTTCAGGAACTGAGAAATGACTCCATGTCCAGTTCAGGCTGGTTGAGACTACCAACTCATCAACTGGGACAGTGCAAATGCTCGATAAGTGACCCTTTTGACGCGAAGGGGCTGAAAACCTCACCCTCAGATCATGCTAATGCCACCATTTTGTGAACGTGCGTCCCGTGAAGAGCCATGAAGCTTGACTGCGCTTGCACAGATCCTCAACTGCCTCGCCTCTCCTCGCCTCCGATCATCTATTTCCACACTTGAGGCCTCTCTGCCCTTCATAAATGTTTCAACAAGCCCTGGACTGGAGAGGCAGATTTGAGAGCATTGCCTCCTGTCTCCTTGCACATTGATCTTACAATAAGCTTATTTCTTTTCTCAAAAACTGATGCCATAATAATTGGCTCTTTGTTCACAGCAGGTATGAGGAATCCAATTTTGCGTGGTAACAAGTCGATCTGAAACTTTAGCATGCATCACAACACCTGGAGGGCTTCTTAAAATACAGCTTACTGTTCCTCATCTTAGAATTTTTCATTGAGTAGGTCAAGGGTTGGGTACAATAATTTGTATTTGTAATAAGTTCTCAAGTAAGGCTGATGTTGCTGCTCTAGGGATCACATTTTAACAACTTTGTGTGTGTGTGTAAGGAAGACTGGCCCTGAGCTAACATGTGTGCCCATCTTTCCCTATTTTATATGTGGGATGCTGCGGCAGCATGGCTTGATGAGTGGTGTGTAGGTCTGCACCTGGGATCTGAACCCAAGAATCCTGGGCAGCAAAGGGGAATGTGCAAACTCAACCACTACATCTCTGGGCTGTCCCTGAGAACTATGTTTTTAAGTAAAATTTTCTAAAGAATATCTAGAGAGATTTAAAAAAATAAATAATCTGGATTCAGCAAACATAGTTAATGAAGATAGCAACATTAATAAACTCCACATTAAATATCAATTATTTTAATGCTACCATGCTAAAAAGACTAAGAGAGTAATACATATTTCATGGTCGAAGTAAAACAAATCTTGTGGAAATTATAGATGAAAACAAAATCTGTCATAGTAAGAATATTTTGTTTGCTTTAAAAGTATAGAAAAGTACTAATTACCTTCAAAATTTACTTCATAAATTGGTCCCTTAGGGTGTAGAGGTACGAAAAGATTAAAATAAATATTTACTCTAAATGCTTATCATATTTGTTTCTTTAAGCTACCTTTATGTGGCACAACTCACTCCTCTCTCAGCATCTTCTGTCCCTGTTTATTGCACACACACCCCTCCCCCGTGTTCCAGCTAGAACCATAATTATTGTGGACTCAGCTTGACTGCCACCCTGGCCATCATATTTTCCCCAAATTATTCAGCAGGAAGAAATCACTTATTTTGACTATTGTAGTTGGTTATACATATAAGCTTGTCTCTTTCCTACCATCCTGCCTAATCTTTTCCATGCCCCTCTGCCCTTCGATGCGGAATGGAATTTGCCACCCCAAAATATGCCTCCTTGGCATAAGGATTATTTTAGGCTGATTACTTGCAAGAAGCAGCAGGCACAGAGAAAGCTCTGAAAACTGAGTAGAAGTCACCCTTTTGTAAGAGACTTTTACAAACAAGGGAAATCTCCATTTGTATAGGTGTCTCCCTCTCTTTACTGGGAAGAAGACGGTGACTCTAAATCTCTAGAAACTCTTGTCAATGGAGAAGGCAAGGACTTAACTCTGCATAACAACCTTAACATAGTTTACTGTGCTTTTCCTGGTCACTTCTCATAACTGGCTTCCCCTCACCCCATCCCCCCAACATCTATCTTTTGTGTTTAGCCAAAGATGATCCTTAAGGTGATGGTTGGACCATTCGGAGAGCTCCTTGGTTCTCCTGAGTCTCTCCCCTGTACACAGGAGGTATACATGCTATTAAACTCCTATTCGTTTTTCTCCAGCTAATCTGACTTTTACTACAGGAGGAGTCTCAGCCAAGAACCTACAAGGGTCAAGGGAAAATTATTTTTCCTCTCCTACACCACATGCTGGATTACAACTTCTCTATGGGTGAGAATTGCTGCACACTCACCCTACACTCTTTATAGCACCTGGTCAATTACTTCACACTAATCTTCCTAGAAAATTAATGAATAAATGAGTTACTGAATGAATAAATAAAGTAAGAAAGTCATATTATATTCCAACATTTAGTTCCATTCTATGACTATCTTTACCGTGTTACACGCATCATGTTATATGCCGGGGATAGCGAAACTAATAACAAATGTTCCATGCCTTCAAGTAGGGTGTTATCAGAGGTGAGTAGGGGAATTAGAGGTGAACCCTCACAACATCTTCTAAGTCAGTGTCAAAAATGTGAATTCTCATATTTTAACATAACCTTTGTGGATTTACTTATTTTATTTTATTTCTTAGAAAACAAAGTGAAATGAATTGGCTTATTTCAGTTTGAAACATGTAAGTGAATCCTCCCACAGGACTAAAAGTAGTAGCAGCTGTAACAGAAATTCAGGTAGTGCCTACGTGGCAATCTGATCTCACTTTACAGATTAGTCTAAGATACTGAGGGATGCCAAGGGACTTAGGAAGCTTGAATAGATATGATCCGTAAGGAATATTATCTACATCGGAAAAACATAACATTCACCGTTGCATGTTAAAAAAAAAGAGAGTGAGAGGAAAATGATTTCAGGGGGCAGAAAGGTGAGCCCTGGGGATATGTTTCCGAGTTTTCTGGAATTCATTGACGGAAGGGTTCTGGACCAGTCTTATGAGTGAGAGAAGTGGGGGGAGGAGAAAAGAATTTTGAGAAGTGATTGTGTGTGTAAAGAAATGAATCTCCTCTAATGTTCTTTAAGAGACACAATTAAGTGTTGCAATTCCTTTTTAATTATGGACAAGCACTGGTCCATGCTATAATAAAGGCTCATGTCTGCAGAATCTTAGTCATTTGGGCCTAGGGATTTCTAAAGTTTACATGTATTTTATTTGTTTTAAAAATGTCACTTATCTTGGTTTTACTCCCTTTCAGAAGGCTGAGAGTGGGAGTGAGAAACACCTTCAAAATCAGGATTGCGTATTAATAGGAAAAAAGGGTACTTATACGGAGATAGTCAGATTCTCAAAACGTTTACTTAATCTCACAGTATTGAATTTTGCACACTGCCCAAGGCAGCCATAACGGTCCCCTCAGTTTGACTAAACTTGGGCAGGTTTCTTCCTGACTCTAGACCCTTGGCCTCCATTTACTTGGAGCATTTACTTTAGAAAATCTATAATTGTAAACTCTTTTTCTTTGGCTCCTTTGAGAAGTAAATCTTTTTAAAAGCCTTTTGCCAGCTTTCCAACCCAGGACTCTTCCTCAAGGAGCTGGGATCCACCCTTTGGAAAGTGCTCCTCAGGAAAGATAGTGACCTGTCTCCCAGTCTCTGTGGGAGGGTAGGAGCCTAACTCCCAGAGGGAGTTGTAAAGCACCTCTGTCACGGGAAAGTTCACTTTTCCTTTGGGTAAGGCCAATTAGCAAACACAGATGGCCTAAGATTCCCCCACCCCAGCTGCTAAAAGACAATCCTGCCCTTCATTTCAGAGGAGTTGATAAAAGACTGAGTTCTGGTCTCTCTCCCTGATTGCAACAGCCCGGAATAAAGCTTTCCTTAGCTTCGTCCAGTAGAGCTTTTGCTTCAAGACTACAAACCAGCCAAATAAATAAACAGGTAAATAAATAAATAAATAAATAATAAATAGATAAATAAATAAAAAGCTAATAGTAGTAACAGAAAGTTACAGGCAGAATTGTGTTATGTTTGACTCTTCACTTCTACCGCATCCACACAGCTTGAGTCCTTTATACTTAACATACAGTGTATAAGAAATTTCACATTCTTTTAATTTTCTACATCAAATTTAGTATCCTCTCAGTCCTCGGCTGCCCACTCCAGCAGGAAACTCAATATTGCTTGTTCTAGGAATTACCCCTCATCAATTTCCACGGTTCATCCAAGAATCTTGTGGTGCCAGAAAACTGGCCAAGGGCATAAATATGTGTTTCAGAGGGGACGCAATACTCTTGCTCCCAGAACCCAGGTCCGTGCTATTTTCTTCTCGGGAGCTGCGGCCTCAGGTATACTAAGGGCTACGCCTCACAGCAGCCCGTCTCCTTCCCCAGCAGCCTCGCTCCATCCCCATGCCAAAGGATCAGTATAAGTCGGACCCTGGACCCTGCCACTGGGAACCATTTCTCCTCTCAGTATTGGCAGAGCTCAAAATTCCCCTCTAGGACTCCTTCCCCATAGAGTAAGACCTTTCCTCCGCCTTCATTCTCTCAGCGCTGGAAACACGTCCTCAAATTTATTCTTCTTTTCAGTTCTAAAACTCTAAGGAAATCTATCTCTTTCTTTCCTCAGAGGAGGGCTGAGGAAGACACAAGGTCACTATCCTTTGAAACGTTGCACAGGCCTTTCTTTCTAGGTATGAGGAAAGAGTTTCCATCTGGTTCATCCTTTGATTTTTAACTCACTCTGCAAACATTATATATATTTTAGCAACGATAATAACAGTGAATATACATTTGGCACTTACGTGGCAAATGCTATCTTAAGCCTTCTCAGATGTGTATCATGATCATAACTGGAAATTTTTTTAAAAGTAATTTTAGAAAAGGGGGCTGTCCACCGCATCAGAAGATGGCTACTAATATCTTTATACCCAGTGTTTAGAAGATGGATATTTTCACTGCTACGCACATGTCTGATCCTCCAGTCGTTTGCCCATTCCCTGGCCTACACCCCTGTAAACACCATCCTCAGCAGTAACACAGCAGCATCCACAGGTGGCAGCCTCCACAGCTTATTTGCATTAGCCCGTCCCGCAGGAAGGCAACACCGTTTTTTAGGCAGAAGTACACATGGTCTGAGTCCTCCATTGTTTTCCTGCCATGCACTCTGTATGCCTTGATGACTTTGAAAACTAAACTTTCTTCCTCTTCTCCTACACTAAGATTCTAATTTAGGTATAATGGGATTTGAACCTCCCTCAAGCCTTTTAAAATATTCAAGGGAGGCATAAAAGAAATAGCAGAGAGACATTCACTTTTTATTACTCTGGATGATGAGGATATTGTATTGCACACATACTAATGTAAATTCCTCTAAAATATATAATTTCCACCCTTTTAGTCTCTCATTGTTCCCTTTCCACAATCAATTTGGATTCCTGAGACCTCACACAACTGAACTAAATAGCTTTTCCGAAGTTGACGTGCCTCGGTCTTTTGAATTCAGTAACTGCACACTAGTTGGGAGCTTTAAGTAATAAATTTCTCTTTGTGCCTCTTCCTGACAACAAGAAAAAACATCAATTTGGCTTCTCTGGTTGAACTTGAACCAAGGCCTGAAAAGTAGAGAAGTGACTGAAGGTATTTACTTTACTTCTCCTGCCCTGTAACCCTCACAGGGAAATGAAATATTCCCAATCTCCTAAAATTAAGTTGAAAGAAGAGATTTCATATTTTGGAAAAGTGCCAGATACATGGCATTAAAATTTAGAAATATTCCTTCTCAGCTTCTGCGGGGCTTCTATCTTTGTCCTTATTCTTGTTCTTCTGAAACTATATTGGAGGAAGTATTGTAACTTTAGAATCAATTTCATCCTTTTATTCTCCCTCAAAAATATAGAATATGTCCATACTTAATTGACAGCATTTCAAGGTATTATTATATACATGATTATCCTGAGAGAGTCCTGGAGGCCCTTCTCAACCACCACCTGGTAAATATTGCACAGGCGTCCCAGTTCCGAGAAGTCACTAAAACCGTGATTTTGACGGGACCTACAGGAGGTGGGAGATGTAGATTATTCATGCCGACCACAGGGACAGCACAGTATAATTGAGTTATAACAATACCAACTCCATCATGTGAACAGATGTTAAGCAGCAATATGTTCAATTACTGTTTGAATACATTACCTCATTCTCTGTCCCTAATAAAATATCCTGGTGCCACAATTTCAAATTGACTCGAAACTTTGATGTTCTGCTGCCAGGAGCTACAGAAGTTTTAAAAGTCACCATCTAATTCTTTTGCCTCTAACAAGGAAATACTTTTGCTGATAATCAGAGTGACTTAATCTTATACTTATTCACACGACTCATGATAAAGCTCTCTCTTCAGGATCTTTAAAAATAGATCGACATCTCCTTGATGTGATATGCGCCGATAAGTTCAGAAATAATCAGAGGTAATAATTTTTATGTCATTAATCTCCATGCTGGCTTCATCTTTATGCTGTGCCTAAAACCACATTTATACAGTGCTGCAAAATAATGATCAACATTAGGGAAAAGTAGCAGCTAAATAAATAGAGACCTGTACTGTCTCCTAACAGAAAAGTTCGTTTTTAACACAATTATCATGTAAATTAAGCGATGAATCTATGTTCTAAATCTTGCTACAATTTAAGGACTTAAACAAAAGTGTTGAGATGTGACTAATAGAAAAACAATGAAGCAGCCGATGCACTTCAAAGACTAAAAAATTTATCAAAAAATATGCTAATGACATTTTTGACTAGTGATACAAAGAAATGTCCTATAAAAGTTGCATAGAGGCCAATGAACTTCAATAAAAATTTAAAATCTATTCTCTGTCGTACCATGAATTTATCTGTCTCTTTATTGGCAGAGGGGAGGGCCAGTACAAACACCCCTGGGGGGCTTGACCTTTCCAGCAGAGGGCAGCTGATGCATCATGTCGAGAATTGTTCAGCAGGTGCTCTGGGAAGACAAAATGTCCCTATTTCGTTGAGACTTTTAAACTAATATTTCAATTTGGCAAAATGTGTCCTTTTTTTTTTTTCTAAAGTGACGGGAAGGAATTTAAGGACTTTATTTAATAACTTTGAGCTCTCTGCTCATCCAGAGAAAGCACAATTACTGTCAGTAAAATGAAAGTCCTCTACACTCAGCTAGCAAGGCTGGGAGTGAGTTCATGGAGTTTCTTGAAGCAGAAGAAGGTTCAAAACCTTGTGGAGATGAAAGATATTATTATTATTATTATTATTTTTTGAGGAAGATTAGCCCTGAGCTAACATCTGCGACCAACTCTCCTCTTTTTGCTAAGGAAGACTGGCCCTGAGCTAACATCCGTGCCCGTCTTCCTTTACTTTATTTGTGTGACGCCCGCCACAGCACAGCTTGCCAAGCGGTGCCATGTCTGCCCCTGGGATCTGAACTGGAGAACCCCTGACCGCCGAAGCAGAACGTGTGCACTTAACCGCTACACCACCAGGCCGGTCCCTGAAAGATATACTTTATCCCAAATTCTTGGTCTCATATTTACTATTATCTTGAATACACAAAAGCACTCTTAATTGCTCAAGGAATAGAAAGTATTTGGTTAAACTTGTTCTCTCTGGCTTGTATAGAAACCTCCTTAAAATTCTTCTTTCCTTTTATTTGTTTTCTACCTCTTCTTTCATAGACACGTGTGTGTACAATATACATAGACACACAGACACACACGCACATGTATATATACAAGGACTATATTATATATATACATATATATTAAATTGAAGGTAAATAAAGACCCAAGCGTAGAAATGTATATATGTATATCTTATATAAAATGAATGAAAAAGACACAGATGAGGAAAATATTCTCAAAACATATATCTGAAAGAAAAATTATATCTAGAATATATATATAACACATAACATAGTATATCCCCTAAATGATAGAAATAATCAATTCAATTTTTTTAAAAATGGAGAGGACTTGAATGCAAACTTCATAATTATTCAAAAACCTTACAGATTTCTATCAATCAATGAAAGCAAAGTTTGAAATCATCATGTTCTGATGTTTTTTTCTGTAGAAAATGTTTTCCTATTCTAAGTCACAGGGTGAAATGTTAGTAGCTGAAAATTAAAATTAAAAAAATAGATACCAATAGTAGATTTATCTTTCAAAAGTATGATGTTCAATTTTGCTGAATTTGATTTGGCATTTCTAACAATTATTCTGAGAATGGAGTGCGCACCTCATCTGCCGACAATTGAAGTAAAATGCAGCAAAGCTTTTGCCCTTGTGTTGTTGGTCACAAAATGAAATTTTTTTCTCTTCAGCTGTCAGTGCTGAACAATTTACGTCATTCAACTTCACCTAAATAAGAATAAGGTAGCCATTATCTTCCAAGGTAATTGGGTCTCAAACATACTTGGACAATTTTTACTCGTTTAAAAAGAAAGAAATGTCTCTGAAAAGTAGAATAGTTCTCTAGGATGGATGTTGTTTAAGTAAAGAAAAAACTGTAAGTTTCACGTATCTTTCTACATAAATAAAATACAGGATGGAGCCTACCAGAGTTAATCATCATGGTTACGGTCTCATGCTCCTCCAAATGAAATGACAAGAATGTATGTAATCAAATTGCTCAGTGTGGGACCAAGACAAAGAAGACACACTCATACGCATACACATGTACAGTTAGGTAAAATAACTTCGAAAACTGTAAAATACAGACGTAAAAGAATGTAAATTAATAATAGCGTATATATATTTATGTAAATAGATCAATTTGTGTAATCAGTTCAGAATGTTGTCACGCTCAGAGTCGGCATATTTAAGTGAGACAGTTGAACAGCTCGGGAAAAATGTACCACCTCAAGGAACGTCTGTGAGTGGCCCCACACAATAACTCTTCCCAAAGTTCTTTCTGTTGAACTTGGGGTTCGTTCAAGTTGATACTATCGAGGGCCATATAAAGAACACAAAATCAAAGGGCATCCATTATTCATTTATTTATTCAGTAAACTTTTATTGAATATTTAATGCTGCACTCTGCACTGTGCACTGTAGATACAGACATTTATATTTTAAAAGATGAGTTTGAACATTCCGGAATAGCAACATTTAAAGAATAACTAACCAGTTCTATGAGGAAGAAGTGGTTTTGGGGGTAGGAAAGTCTTAATGGCTAAAAAAGTACTTCAAGTAAGTCTTGAAGGAAAAATATCCTACTTGTAGCTACAACTGGGAGGATAGATAAAAATTTTATCTGTTAATACAAAATACGTGATTAAGTAATACTGTGATTAGGCAGTTTTTTCACTTTCAAGAAGTATAAAGTTTTGGAAATTTTATTCTGCTCAGAAGCTAAGATGTTAACATGCGAAGTTTCATGTAGGATGGTGCAGAAGAAGAAGACAAGGTCAAAAAAAAGAAGCTGATTACTCAGCAGGGCTTAGCAGGGAGCATGAGTGTCATGCTCTTCTGCTTGCTCCTCAAGGCCCGCAGGACAACGCAGAGTGACTCGATGGATAGAGCTCATCAAGTGGGCTGGTGCCACAGCCAAGGAGCCCTGAGCTCGGAAACCCAAATCTTTTCTATAATGGGCTGCACACTTGCCTCACCATTCTCCAAAAGTGGCATTTTCCTTATTTATACTGGACAGTAGACAAACTTGTTCTCTGCTCCTGAAGGAGACACTATATCTACCTTTCAGGCTCTATGTTACGCAAACATTCCAAGAAAGGCAAAGGCAGTCAGTGTCTCTGTTTGCAAGGTGTGCAAAATATCTGCGGACCCATGAAGGGACGTCTCCCCACACACATCCAAGGATAAAACTATTAAACGCCAAATTTTAAAAGTCAATATTTTTAAACAACTTTGATTACAGTTTGTGGTTATCAGAGTTTTAATTTAAACAAAAAGTCAATTGAGTATCCTCTTCTGTGTTTCTTTTCTTTTCCATGTGGAATAAGATTTGCAGATTAGAAATAAAATATTTTAATAAACCTCCAATATACGAAAATTTTGGCACTTCAGAGAATAATTATTCTGGCACTATATTTTAATTCAACAAAGATATTCATAAAATAACATTTAGCTGTGTTTATATGTATTATTATTAATCAACTAGATAAAGCTCGTTTGAGCCTTTTTAAAATGATAAAAATCCCTGAATTTATTTCATGCACAAGCTTTCAGAAAGATGTCAGAGTGAATGCTCAAGGAAATGAACAAAAACAATAAAAATAAATAAAGCAGAAAAGTTTATAAATGGTAATACTTGCCACACTTCCATCTCTGAAGAGTATCTACACATAAAATTTAATTTGAACCCATTTGAAAGAACACTGCAGGAGAAGACATGCAACTTTCCCACTCAGAAATGCAACAGTGTTGTTATAAACTAGCGGAGGATTGGAGAGGCAAGAGGAGAGGAGTGCTGGACCACACAAAGGTGGGAAATCTGGCAGCAATGCACGCTTCCTCTGGAGATGGTTGGTGGCAGTGAGAAAGGACAAATGATAAACCTTGCCAAATTATTTCCCCTCCTTTAACCCAGCATTCCTACTAGAATGGGCAAAATCCTAAGAGAAGTCCACTTTTCATTTACAAATGACGAACACTTATCAAAAGAAAAATATAGGCTGACCTTTTGGAGTAAAATTAGGTAACATATTTCAAGAGAGTGACGAGTTTCACCTTAGCGCAGGGGATGAAACCCAGCCTCCAGGAGACCCACAGTCACAGGACTACTTTGCTCCCAGTTCAGTGGAGATGCCTTCTAATGCAGAAGCTTAAGAACTAAAATCAAACCAATAAACTAAGGTACAGACGAGTATTTGTCATCTATCATCTGAATTTTCTTCTTAATAATTTGAGATGTTTTAATGGATAGATAGAATATTTAATCCGAGCTTCTAACTAATATTATTTACCCCAAATTATAGACTATTCTACCAACATATTTTTTGTGCAAAGAGCAAACAAAGAGAAAGTACCAAATGCAAAGATGAGTAAGAGTAATAATTTTGTTAAACAGACATTCCATCCACTATGCACGAAGAACATGATTTTGCTTAGATAAAATGAGATAAAAAAATAAAAGCAGAAGACAAAAACAGCAAAATGAACATCAGATTAGAAAAAGAAAACTTCATACAAAATGCAAAGAAAAGAGACACAGATGAAAATTATATGAGAGAAACAAGTGGATTATGGGAGCAGAAAAAAATGATCCAACATATGGATAATCAATAGCTTGAAGAAAAGAACAAATGGAAGGCAGAATGCATTCAAGGAAATTACAGAAGTAAATATTTATAAATAAATGAAAGCATTAAACATCTATAATTGCAAGCACTAGTAAAAATAATAGATATTGATCTATACTAACACACACAAATGGATTTATTTGCTCACATCGAAGAGAGGGTCCTATAAATCACCCAGAGAAAAACTAGACCTACGATAAAGAAAACAACAGGTGCTTGCAATGACTATGACCTCCAGGTCCCATCTCAGATTCAGAAGACATGCAAAAGGTACCTTCCTATTTTTAAAGGTAAAGAAGTTTCATTGAACTTTACCTGTCTCTACATAACAGGAGTAGAAAGGCGTCTCAAATATGCAAAGATTTGAAACTATAAAACCTGTCCTATTCCATAAAATTATAATTGAATATATAATTCAACCAATCACAGGATGAATATAGTGAGAACATTTATAAATGAGGGATTCTCAGTATCGAAGTTCTTGCAACAAGTATTGATGCGTTTAAATAAAACCCCGAGCTGTGGTAATTATTACGATAGGAATGTAAATGATACATTATAAAAAAGTAAACTTAAAATATCATATTTTAAATGTGTATATGTGGACATCCAATCTGAGTGAAAAATAAAACAAAACTAAACTAAACGAATTAGTTGGTTGTGAGGAGGTGAGGGAACGTAAGAGGGCGTTGATCCGTTTATTTTTCACAGAGCAGAACACGAGGGAATAGTAAACATTGGTGTATATATTTTTGAAGAACAATGTTTCAAGGTGGTTCAGTATGTCTCAAAATTAATGTGATTGACTAAATAATTCTACCTCTAGAAATAAATCCTTTGGTTATGATCATGACTCCACAGGGATATAAACAAAGTTGTTCACTGAAAACATTCCTTGTAATAGCAAAATTCTGTATTAGCCCGCATAAAATACTATGCAGGCATTTGGACAATTAAGTAATATGCGTATGTACTATTGTGGAAAAAATGTACAAAATATATTGGGAAAAAGTTGAAAAATGTACACTATTATAATCCCATGTATATGTGTACCTTGTTTAATTTTAATAGGTGTATTCTAGTATAAATATTCTATATATAATACTTGCTACATTTTTCCTTCTTATATATCAATAGAACTTTAGCTGGTTACATGACTGCTCATCCAGATTATATTTCCCAGCCTTCAGTGCAGGTAAGTCCGGGCAGGTGATGATAAAATCCAATGAAATATGATTTTTTTTCTGAGGCTAGCAGGTGAAGTGTCTGCTGTGACTCCTGGATTTAGGGGCAATGTCTTATAAAAATAAGAGAAAGCCTGGAGGGAAGAAGGGAGCAACGATTGAAAGAGCTTGAAAGAGCTCAGAAGAAGAGCTGCTCCACAAACCTGGACAGATCTTATAATCAATGGATGGTTATCAGAGAGAGAAATAAAAATTTACATTACTTAGGTAAAATTATTTTGAGATCTTTTTGTTAAAGCATCTTAGGTTTCCTCTAACAAAACCAGTAGTAAGTGAAGTTGAATTACCTATTAAAGTAGGGAGGTTAGTAGGAATTGATGTAGAATATAAACCAGTGAAGATTCTCATGGACTTTTTGTTGTTAGTGCCGTCAAGTTGATTCCGTCTCCTAGCGCCCCCGTGGACAGCAGAGCAGAACCCTGCCTGGTGTTTTTGCTCCATCCTCTCACCTTCCATTACTGTATCAGACAATGCTCTGCTGCTATTCATAGGGTTTTCATGGCCAGTTTTTTGGAAGTGGGTGGCCGGATCCTTCTTCCTAGTCTGTCTTAGTCTAGTCTGTCTTAGTCTGGAAGCTCCGCTGAAACCTGGCCACCACAGGTGACCTTGCCGGTATTTGGAAACCCAGTGGTATAGTTTTCAACATCACAGCAACATGCAGCTGCCACAGTATGACAACGGACAGATGGATGGCATGGGTCCCTGACTAGGAAGCAAATTTAAGTTGCAGTGGTGAGAGCAAAGAATCTTAACCACTAGACCACCAGGGCTGGCTTCATGGACTTCAATATATGAATTACAGAAAATAGAAATATACAAAGCCAAAATAGCTGAAAAAACAAGAAGGAGCTCACGGAAGCACAACTGAGGAGGTTCTATTTAATAAAATCTTTAGTTCTCAACAGATCAAGTAAATGCATAAGGAGAAGATCTGAGCAGAATGAGTGCAGGCCTGGAAAAACGAGTCCTCTCATTTCTTATAGACCCAGCAATTCTCTTAGAAATTTGACTTAAAAACTAAATAGACATGTGTGCAAAAATCTACCTGCATTTGCCAGTATTATATATCACAGTGAAACACACAGGGCCATCTATATCATAAACAGCTTATTCTGATATTTGGCTTAATTTAATATATAAAGAAAAATGTAGACAAATTAGATCCTCCAATTTTATTTGTATCTTTTATTAAACAGATCAGATCAGAATAACTTAATCCTCTTGTTCCCACTTTCAAATTTCTGGGGAAGGGAGTCTGATCTGCCCAGCTTTCTTAAAACTACATCGTTGTGCTGGGAGACAGTTCTCCATGGGTCTCTCGTGTTTCTTCACGTCATGTGCACAGACACATTGATGACTTTTGTTCTGGACTATCTTTACAAAGGTGTTTGTCTCCCTCCAGATCCGGGTAAGAGGCAGATCTGCTGGCTGTTGACTGGGATGAAGGGCACAGATAATATTCCCTCCAGGGCAAATGGTGGGCAGGTTTGGTAGCAACTCCTTTATAAAAGATTGGTGTTTCCTACATTCAGATTTTCCCAGCTGTGATGCAAACCCACTGTATCCATCTGGACCATTCTTCATTGCCTGATGGGACTGAGAGACAAGGAGAACCAAAACAGACATGAAGCTGGTGATGCCTGCTGCGCCATGAGTAATTAAGTCCACTGACTCTGACTCTGGTGTCTTTCGTATTCTGCCAGCATTTATGAAACTGTGGCAGCCTAATTTGTAAGCTTGCAAGGTAAGGTGAAATCACAGACTCTTCACAATTCTTGATAGCTCATGTTTATATTGAATATTGTATTAATTAATTCATGCATAGGGCAAAGACTATTCATACACACACACAGATACAACAGTAAGCAATGCAACAAATGTTGGTTTTTTTTGCTGAGGAAGATTCCCCTTGAGCTAATGTCTGTGCCAATCTTCCTCTATTTTGTATGTAGGTCACTCCCACAATGTGGCCACTAATGAGTGGTGTAGGTCACAACCGGTCCGAACCAGGGCCACTGAAGTGGAGTGCACAGAAGTTAACCACCAGGCCATGGGGCCTGTCCCAACAAAAGATCTTTTTATGTGCAATTAGAGAAATACATAGATATAAATATAGTATTAAAAAATATATCTGGAAAAGTGGTGATCAAATGTGAACCATGATTGTCTTTGTTAGAATTTTCCTTTATTAGGCTGCTTTCTCCTATTTCACTTGTTTTTTCTAGTAATATTTTTAACATATTTTTCCATTTGAAAATATGAAATCCATATGATTGTTGTGCATTATTAAAGTAATATTAATGGTCAATAATATTGTAATATTAATGATAAATATGCAAATATATCTTAAGAAATAATCTGAAACCTCTTAAATATGTCACTGTCCAAGCATAAAAATAACATTTGATAGAATTCATTCTGAGCATTTTTTCATTTTTTTATATTTAGTTAGATGATGTTACTACCCTCTTCATGTAAATATGTTCTCCTTAGTTATTTTTTCCATTTTATAAATCTATAAATTTACCCAATCTTTAAAAATTTATATAAACACTTTATAGTCAATAACCTATCTAATAATTTTAAACAATATCTTTGCTCACGTGCATACCTCTGTTAGGAAAATCAGAATATCATTCACCATAAATCACCTCTGGGTGCTCTTGAAGCAATAAAGATCTAATGCCAGTGTTGGATGTAAATCGTGTAGCCCGCTGAAATCCAAAATGAGAAGCTGGATTGTACAAACAAGCCAGATGCCAGGTATGAAAATGTGTCCTAGAGGAGCAGTGCGCAGTAACACATTGTTCTTATTAAAATGTGAGCCATTCATTAATATGATAGACCATTTATTTTACCTTCGCAGCATGAAAATTAATAAATCATGAGGTACTGCAAACTGTTGATCTTGCTGGTAGCACTTTCTTTAGGCTTATTTCCAAAATGTTTTTAAGCCAGTTTATTTGGTGCCCTTCAGCTAACAACCTAGGAATCTACTTTGTGGTTTGGGATGAAAATTTTTCATACTTGATACATTCAGAATTAGGAAATTAAAATAGATTTTTAAAATATAAAGAACCAATATAAAAATATGAATACATTGCAGAAGATATACTTCCAAAAGAAAACAGTTTTCTTTTGAAAAGGGGGGAAAAACCAAGAAAATATGCTAATAAACACATCTATGAAAAGGGACACAATTATTCTCTTTATTTAGTGATTAAACCCTCATTGTACAAATGAGAAATCTTGTATACAGACAAATTAAGGGATTTGTCCCAAGTTGGACAGGTAACAATTAATTGGGTCAAAGATCAAATCCACTATCTTACATCACACGTGAACATCAACTCAAATGGAGTAAGGACTTGAACATAAGACCTAAAACGATAAAACTACCAGCAAACATAGGGGTTAAGCTCCTTGACATTGGTCTTGGCAATGGTTTTTTGGATTTGACACCATAAGGAAAGGCAAGAAAAGCAAAAATGAACAAGTGGAACTATATGAAACTGAAAAGCTTCTGCCTAGCAAAGGAGACCATCAACAAGATAAAAAGACAACCTATGGAATGGGAGAAGATATTTGCAAACCACATATCTCATAAGGGGTTAATATCCAAAATATACAGGGAACTCATACATCTCAATAGCAAAACAAATAATCTGATTTAAAAAATGGGTAAAGGACACGAATAGACGTTTTTCCAAAGAAGACATATAAATGGCCAGTAGGTTCCTGAAAAGATACCCAACATCACTAATCATCACGGAAATGAAAATCAAAACCACAATGAGGTATCACTTCACCCCTGTTAGGATGGCTACTATCAAAAAGACAAGAGCTAAGTGCTGGAGAGGCTGGAGAGGAAAGAGAATCCGCGTGCACTCTTGGCGGAAATGTAAACTGGTACAGTCACCATGGAAAACAGTATGGAAGGTCCTCAAGAAATTCAAAATAGAGCTACCATATGATCCAGCAGTCCTACTTCTGTGTATGTATCTAAAGGAAGTGAAACCACTATCTTGAAAAAATATCTGCACTCCCATGTTCATTGCAGCGTTATTCATGATAGCCAAGGTATACAAACAACCTAAGTGTTTGTTGACAGATGAATGGATAAAGAAGATGTTTTATACACACACTCTCACGCACACACACACACAATGGAATATTATTCAGCCTTAAAAAATAAGGAAATCCTGTTGTTCAAGATAACATGGATGATCCTGGAGGGCATTATGCTAAGTGATATAAGTCAGACAGAGATATGCAAGTACTGCATGGTATCACTTATATGTGGAATCTAAAAAGAAGTTGAACTCATAGAAACAGAAAGTAGAAACGTGGTTGCCAGGTCTGGGGGGTGGGAGAAACAGGGAGAGGTTCGTAAAAGGGTACAAACTTTCAGTTATAAGATGAATAAGGTCTAAGGATCTAATATGAACGTGGTGACTCTCATTGATAACACTGCATTGAAAATTGAAATTTGCCAAGAAAGCAGAACTTAAATGTTCCACACACAAAATATACATATGTGTGTGTATGTATACATATGTATATACATGAGGTAACAAATGTGTTAAATAATTTGATGGTAGGACTTATTTCATAATGTGTACGTATATCAAATGATCATGTTGTACACTTTAAATATCTTTCAATTTTGTCAATTATACCTCAATAAAGCTGGAAAGAAACTAAAATCCTCTTCTCATTATGAAGATATTTTCCACCTGACGTTTTAGAGTGGGTATTGTCATGTTAACAGTAATCTTGTGTCCACTCTTAAATGCATTGTTTCATATGCAAATTCTTTCGCTTTGTACATGTGTGTTTGCTCACACAAATAAAGGAGCATCTAGCACAGAAAATGCCCACCGTTATTGTATGTACAATACCTAAAGTTGGTCTAAAATTTAAGTTAATATGTAATATGACAAGTTCGCTGAATGTAAAATAAATAAAACGAATTTAGAAAACAGCTTTCCCTGTGTATTTCTACTCTATGTAAATACATGCATACAGATATACATATACATATGCGTATTTCAAGCAATGTGATTACTTGAAATCCTCAATACTTGTTTCCTGTTGTAGAGCTCTAACAAAGATTCAATGGAAAATTTCAGAGTATGTATTGCTAACTCTTCATCATAACCCAAACAAACTTAACAGTGCATCCATAGGTGGCCTAATTTTGACTGACTTCTTGTCCTTTGTAACCCAGACTTGAATTTGTTCAGCAAAGATGCTGAAATGAAGTGTTCCAGAAATTCCTGAGAAATAAACTCAATTTTTGAAATATTAAATTCTTTTTTTTAAAAGGTTGTCTAGGTTATATGCTAAGTGGACTTTTAAAAGATCATAGCTACAGAATTAATAGGTAGAGACATATTGGGCAGTAAAATACGAGAAGTTAATCATGCATAATCAAAATTGAATCTGGAATTCTACCAATATAATGCAAATTTAACATGAGAAACATGAGGCTACTAGATGGAAAGTGGGTTCAGTGTATTTTTCTAAACAGAATCACACCACTGTTATCACCAATTTGCACTTAGAACTTAGTAATTACCATGTACTCACCATTCTATGGGCTTTCCAAAGACTATCTCATTTAGTTCTCAGTACAAGCGTATGAAATGTGTATGAATTTTATCTCTACTCTTTATGTGGAAAACTCAGTGACAAAAAGACCGAGTAATTTGCCCAAAGTCAAACTGGTAGAGAATGCAGGCAAGAAGTTCAGCCCAGGTATTCTTGCCCTGTGGTCCACATTCTCAAACACAGGCTGCCTGTCTCTGGTCACAAATATCTTCCCTTTTTATTCAACTGAACTAAAGGAGTGCGCCTGGGCCCGGGGTAGTGCTTTTTGAAAAATGTCAACTGTCTTAATACAAAGAAATATTTTCTATTTTATGGAAGTAGGGAGTTCCTGAGTTCAACTATTAAAATGCAATGTTGTTTTCTTCTTGGAGCAGCTGTCTTAAAGCCGTTATCTATTTTCATTTTTTCAAAAGTTTAAGCAGAAAGAGATGGGAGTGAATTTGAACAGCTTTCACGTAATGTCAGATTTTGGGGGAAAAAATTAGTAAAACTGAGTTTCAGGATGTGATACTCTGTATTCTGCCACTTTCAGAAAGTCAACAGTAAAAAATTATATGATTCTTCACGCTGCTCATCAATTGTATTTGTATTTCTTTGGCAGATAAGATGTGTTGTGACTGGTCACAAGGGATCCCCACTTTACTCAGGCGCAATAAAAAATGATGATTTAAAGAATCAAGTAACATTCAAAATATCAACTAATGAGATACAAGGGAGTTCCGAATTTAAAACTAATAGGTTGTCACCTAGCATCATTCTTACATCACAATGACAGGGAGACTGATATTTACAAGAAAGGATATTGCACACCTTGAAAAAGAAGCCACTTGCTCCCATGGTTGTCTCCAGGATGCGGTGAGGGACATCCCCACTGCTGACTTTGCACTACCCGCTTTTCTGTGGCACATTTATTCAGGTGTTCACAGAAGGTCTTGGGGATACTGTGAATTACGGTCAGGACAACTTATTTTATAGTTCAAAACCCGCAGTCTGGTTTTCACTTTGTGCAATAATATAGTTGCTGCCACTCCTAATAAACCTGAAAGTTACACAAGGATTTTGTGGAGCTTATGTCAAAGGACAGAAAAAGCATAGCCTTGAAAAATATTGCCCTGTAAGATGGAGATATAGGGTTTTCTGTAGAAAATACAATTTTCTAGCAATGTCATCTCATCTTGGCAAGACATGAATCAAGTGTTAATTCTGTAGTTAGAAGCTCTGTTATTAACATTAAAAAGACATTGTTTATGTCAACAATTGCTTGTGCTGGTATTTGATTTACATGAAAATAGATAACGGCTTTAAGACAGCTGCTCCAAGAAGAAAACAACATTGCATTTTAATAGTTGAACTCAGGAACTCCCTACTTCCATAAAATAGAAAATATTTCTTTGTATTAAGACAGTTGACATTTTTCAAAAAGCACTTTGTTTTAAACTCCCAGTTTTATACATTATGGCACTTATACACGTGCACGCAATCATTTGCACACAGCTGAGTTTCTCCAATGAGGAAAAAAAATACTAAGAGAATTGCAATATATGGGTTATTTATCATGGACATGGCAAGATGCAAATCTATTAAATCTGGTCAAATGTCTCTACTATGATCATGACACTTAACCAAGAAACTTGTGTTTGGCATTGTCTTAGGCGTTACTGAAAATATAAACAACATAATACATCAGCTAATTTATCTGTTCAGTTTAATTCTCCAGCAACCAGATAAATATAAAATATTTATCCAAAGGTATGAAATTTAATGAGGGAGATATTCAGGCACACACATATGGCACAATCTATAAAATAGTATAAAAATAGTAGAGTGAATTGGGAGGATAGAGGACTATCTCCTTTTGTGTCTATGAGTAGATGGGGCAGGGTAGAGAAGGAATTAGCATGGAAGTCTTAGGGAGTTGCTTAAAGAAGTTGTGTTTGATTCATTTTTATATCCTTATTTTGGAGACAGTGCCTAGCTCACGGTAGGTGCTTGATAACTAGTATGATAAATAAATAAATCAGTGGATAAGTAAAACAAATTTTAAAGGGTGAGTCCAAACTAGCTAGCTAGGTGAAAAATGTAACTATTATTCTGTATATACTATTCCTTAGCACAAAAAAGTCATGTGAATATGTGTGTGAAAAAACATGTACTCATGTCAACACAAGCGCAAGAAACATTCCTAATTTGGCTCAGGTTGAGTTTACGTAGGAACAGGAGCATATGAGACACTCAGGGTGGGTGGAGCATATATCACAGAGTGACTTGATTAAGGAGAGAAAGGGGCTGGTGGAAATAAGACGAATCTGTTCCAGAAAGCTAGCTCCAGTAGCAATGTCAGAATGATTTGATGGTGGTGATAGTAAAGTGGGAGGAGGCTGGCAGGGACTGGGGGGTTACTGCAATTCCATGCTGAGCAACAAGTTAGGATTCTATATGAACAAGGAGTGATAAAGCCCAGATTAAAAGAGAGAGAGAGTTCGAGAAATGTACAGATTCATGAATTAATATTCTGAACACAGCAAATGAAGCCAGTGAAATTTTTGAATCAGAAAATAGCACGAGCTATGCAAGTGTTCTTATACCAAAAAGTCACAAATTCCAAAAGCACAACTCCTTCATTCCTAGTGCTGCTAGTGCCATTGCAGTAACACTCTGAACAAACAATTTATTCATCTCTCTTGCAGCTTGTTTCAAAGAACGGAAAGGCTGAGGCATTTCAGCATCAACGCCCTGGAAAAGAAATGGAAAAGCTTGAAGGTGAAACAGAAGGCAACGATGTAACAGCAGCGCCAAATTCTCCAAGGCAATGGAGTGGAGCACAGTTTGTTTCAAAGGATCAAATTCGCGAAGCCACACATCAAAACGAGTGTTAGAACAAGGCATTCTGAAAGCATCCCCAACACCGCCGACACACTCAAAATATTCATAAACCAAACCAAACAAGGTTCAAGCACCCACATGTCCCCATCCATCTTTTGAAGTGTGAAACAGCCAAGGGAAATACATTTTTTAAATGAGCGACCCCATAGGACTTTGTGAAGTAACTTTATGTCCTAAAATGCCAATATTATGGGCAATAAATATAAAATCAAAGCAATAAATATTCCTTCAAACATACAGAAACACTGAGCAGCACTCCCTTTGGGTTTCAGAACAAGCGTTCCAAACTGCAGCACGAAAAACCTCGCTTTGAACTTCCTCCCTCTCCAGGTCCAACCTCACCGCGTCTGGATTGAACAATGGTCACCTGGCGTCTCTGCATGGAAGGTGACTGCTTTCAAAATCCTTTTTATGAGGCTGCCAGCATGAAAACTCTCAATTGTGCCCCAAGCTTGATCTTTAAATGGCACTATTTTTGAACACAGTTTTGAGTCAAAGAATTACTATTCTCTCCATTTGTTCAAAAGGGGGAGGTTTCCTACATATGTTTGTAAAA
Source organism: Equus przewalskii (assembly GCF_037783145.1). Taxonomy (NCBI): domain Eukaryota; kingdom Metazoa; phylum Chordata; class Mammalia; order Perissodactyla; family Equidae; genus Equus; species Equus przewalskii. The sequence continues at coordinate 57,780,191 of NC_091849.1, forward strand.
GCCTAGGTGTTAATTAATTAATTATTCAACTAATACGGATTCCTGAAGGCATTTAGTCCTGCATCTTGCAGCAGGAAGCTTGGGGAGAACAGCAGACTTAGAAAAGAGAAATATGAACCAACAATTCTTGTTCATTGAAGGGCAACACTTGTTCATGGTTGCAGGTGAGATGAACAGGCCTATAAAACTGAAGCCCCTTGGGACTTCTCTGTGCCTCTATGAGACCTATGTGCTAGCTACTTAATCTGTGTGTTAAACAATGTTTTCTGTGAAGCTGCTTCATATGCTGAGAATGGCTTTCCTGTACTTCTTATTCTAGAGTTCCTGGAAGGGGACTATGCCACTTTGGCAAAGGTCCATGAAACCAATAACCTTGGGGAAATATGCATAAAAATGCATTACTGCAGGCATCGTGTTCCAATATACAAGTTTAATTCTTATAAGGTTCTCCATTTTCTTTGCCTTTCAAGGGCTCACCAAGCCATATATTTCCAGAGGCCTAATTGTGTTCATTTATTGCAGATTTCATAATAGCAAACTAAATCTCTTGGCATTTTGGAAGATGAATTTAAACAAGTATATCGTGGAGATGCTAGGAGAGACAAGTTGGAATTATTGGAGTAATATAGATTTGAGGTGATGTGGTTGGCATCAGAATAGCTGTTAAAAAAATGGAAAGATTCTAGAAATGCTTTAGTAATCAATAAGAACTGGTAAATTATTGCATGTGGTGGCTGAGGGAGGATACGAAGATTACCCCAAGATTTGGGGCTTGAGTAACTGGTTGATCATATTAAGGATAATGAGAAAAAAAATAAGAAATCTAGTTTGCAGGGGTATGATAACAAGTTTATTTTTACATTTACTGAACTTAGGTTACAAACTCAGATAAGGAATAACCAGGATGAATACTTGACTTGTTGACTAAGTCAGGCCTTCACTGTGGGGACATTGTGATATAATAGACGTGACTGTCGCCAGACAGACCTGCTTTAAAATCCTCATCTTGCAATTGACTGATCTGTGATGCGGGGAAAGTTATTTGACCATCTTGTTTCATTTTTGTGATCTATAAAATGAATAGGTTAATAAGATATCTCCTCCCAATTGTTGGGGGGAAAATTAGACTGTGTATAAAGCGCCTGGAAACTATGAAGCACTTGAAAATGTTCGTCTGCTCTCACATCTTGCCCCCTTTCTTGACAGCTCTGTTAAGGTCTAGGTGACCAAAACGGACTGTAGCTTAAGGAACATAGAATACTTCCTGTTTACTAGAAAATGGTGTATCAAATCAGAGTGCGCGCCCTTCAAAACTCCACTTTGAGGCTTTGCTCAAGATTCCCCCACGTGATTGCTATGGATGTTTTCACATAGGTTTGAAGCTGGGGGATGCCAGAAATTGCAGCAAAATGGTGATTTATTGGGCCCCACCACGAGAGTCACTACCTCAAAAAACCTTGATAAAGGATTAAAATATGCATTAAACCTCGTCTCATTGTGGACATTCTTCAAATTATCTTTGGAATTTCTCTTTCATATTGCCTTTGATGTATGCAGTGTGTATATATAATGAGCTCAGACACTCTCATAGAATGACACTGCTCTGAGCTATTCTGCTATACCAGTCAGTTCTGCTATAACACTTGTTTGGTAAGCACAAATTTATTCCAATGTAATTGGCATATTAGCGAACAATTTGAGCATAATGTGAATTTTGTGTTTGCTTATGCATGAATTCATCCCTGAGGAAACTAGGTGAATGCAGAAAGCTGCTCTCAGCTGAATGGAGCCACGTAGGAATCCACAAAATGCAGACACACACACACAGCTCAAACATCTACCAGCTTCCTCCATCCATCACGTGTGGTAGGAGCCACCCAAACACATCTGCAGTTACAACTTTCCATCTGCTGTCAGGCAACCGTCCTTCCACCACCAATAGCTCACAAGCTGAACCCTTCCAATGTCTACTTTCAAAAGCAAACATAAGGTCTTCTTCCAGGTAAAGTGGTAAAGTGCATATTTAATGTGACTTTTCTGTCTATTAATCATTTAATGTGCATATAATCATACCACCATTATCAGTTTCTTATCTTTTCTTTAACGTGTCCCTGTCGACGTTGTTGGCTACTGTGCCATTTACCACATCTTTCACAGAAGGCTTGTGGTTTTCATTGTGTGATTTGCATAGCATAGTACTTCTTAGGACTGTATATGCCATGTAGCAGGACTGACCAGGTAACATGAAGTTCTCCAATACTCTGTTTCCTCTTCAGTAAAAAGGGAAAAATAGTGGTTTCAATCTCAGTAGTGGTTGTCGAAGAATTAAAAAAATAATATGCACTGAGCATTCAGCACACACTGTGGGATATCACAGTGCTTAATGTACGCAACATACGGTGGTAGCCAGAATAATAGCCCCAGAGGAGTCCACACTAAGCCCTGTAATTTGTGAATATCTTATGTTATGTGGAAAAAATGGACTTTTCAGATGTAATTAAGATGTTGGACCTTAAAAAGGGGAGATTATCCTGGATTATCCAGATGGGCCCAATGTAACCACATGAGCCCTTATAAGTGGGGGACTTTCTCAGGCTGGAGTCAGAGAGATGCAACAGAAGGAGCATTCAGGGAGACTCAAGAGAGGGACTTGGCCCACGATTGGTGATTTGAAGATGGAGGGGGATGTGAAGCAGGAGTGCGGGAGGCTTTAAGGAGAGGCTCCAGAGTGACTGCCAGCATGGAAAGGAAAGCTCCGCCATGTGGCTATGAGGAACCAGATTCCGCCAGGACCTGTCTGGGCTGAGAAGCAGGTTCCTCCCAGCCAGTTGACGCCTTGATTTTGGTCTCCTGAAACCTGGAGCCCAGAAACCAAATTAACCCGCCCATTCTTCTGACCTACAGAGTTGTGGGATAATAAATTTGTGATGCGTTACAGTGCTAAGTTTGTGGTAACTTATTATGGCACCAATGGAAAACTAATGCAGACGGTACTATTATTTTTATTATTAAATATTTACACTTTTTATTATAAGAAGAGCAAACTGTTGTTGGGCAAGAAAGAAAATCATTTTAAAGCAAACTGTATTTACTAACTGGAAACTTCTCTAGTGTCTTCCCTTTTAAACTTCGGCTATGGATAAGGTATATGAACTGGATTTCCTATAAAAATATCAAGCATGCTAACATAGCATTTCATCAAGAAAAGTCGTGTTTCTGGAAATGAGATTTCTCTACATCAGAGATTCCTTTAAACCTGCATTCGAGCCTGAATGCAGTCACATTTTAAGTTTTTAAATAACAAGTCAGTCAGCAGTTACTACGGTGAGGTGCAGCGGGCGAGGAAAGAGGAGAGGCCCGGAGAACCCAGCCTTGGACGGAAGGGAAGGTGCTGCGGGCGAATTGCGTTAGCCCCAAGATTCGTTTCAGGCCAGGATTTCTTTAGACTTCACTAAAGTGTCAGTAAATCTCGAATCTTGCATTTGGAGGAAGCATAAAAAGGTTCAAGCCTATGTAGTAGGGTGTCATTGCTGCTGTCACAAATTACCGCACAATCATGTCTTAAAACAACAGAAATTTGTTACATTACAGTTCCGGAGGTCTGACGCGCAAAATGGGTTTCATGGGGGTAAAGGCCATTCGCCAGCAGAGCACAGGTTCCTTCTGGAGGCTCCAGGAGAGAATCTGTTTCTTCACCTTTTCCAGCTTCTAGAGGCCACCAGCATTCCTGGGCTCCCAGCCCCTTCCTCCATCGTCAAAGCCAGCAGTGCAACATCTCCACATCTCTCTCTGACTTCTCCTTCTGTCATCACCTCTCTTTTTCTCACTCTAACCCTCCCTTAGAAAGACTCTTGTGGTTATATAAGCCCACCTGCACAATCCAGGAGACTCTCCCCATCTCAGGATCCTCAACTTAACCGCATTAGCAAAGTCCCTCTTGCCGTATAAGGTAGCATATTTACAGGCTCTGGAATTAGAATATGGACATCTTTGGAAAGTCACTATTCTGCTTATCACAGCGTGAAACAAATATATTTCTAATAAAACACATGGATTTCTAGCATAATTATAATAGTAATAATGTTGCAAGTGCTAAACAATTACATCCCAGTTTCTCCTGTTAAATCAGGGCTGCTCACAGCCTCCTGCCTCCTGGAGTCTTTTCTACTTCCTGAGTAGATAGGTCATTTTCAGTAAGACAGGCTGGAAAGAAAGAATAAGTTCTAGAAGAAGGCCATACTAGTGAAAGGGAAAAAAACCAAAAACAATATGTTTCCGGACTCCTCCAATATAATGCTAGTTGTACCACAAACACTACACACACACACACACACACTCCCATCTATCTTTATCTTTATTTCTATGATTCAATCAATCTATATATCTCTTTACATAACTAATTTTCAAAACAATTTTTTTTTTTGAGGAAGATTAGCCCTGAGCTAACTACTGCCAATCCTCCTCTTTTTGCTGAGGAAGCCTGGCCCTGAGCTAACATCCGTGCCCATCTTCCTCTACTTTTTTTTTCATATGTGGGACACCTACCACAGCATGGCATGCCAAGCGGTGCCATTTCCGCAGCCGGGATCTGAACTGGCAAACCCTGGGCCTCCGAGAAGCGGAACGTGCGAAGTTAATGGCTGCGGCAGTGGGCTGGCCCCTCAAAACAATTTTTCATGCCTCCCTAGCTGTCTTATTTAAGTGCCCAAATGTACAAAGATGTGCTTATTTTTTAAGACAGCCTAATTAATGGGTGTAGAGTTTATTTCATATTTTAAGCCCATTTCAGAGATCTAAAACCAGTCAGCATTCTGTAAACTAAAAGAAATGTAATACATTAACCTTATATTCTCTAAGCAGAATATTCTAATTTATACTTCCACTCTACAACCATTTATCAAGTGTCTACAAAGAGCCAGGTGCTATTCTCAGCATTGCTGGTTCAGTAGAACCACAGACAATTCAGGAACAAGTAAAACCAGACACAAACATCCATCCTTACGGAGCTCACATTCCAGTACGTAGCTGGACCATAAGTAAACAAATACATAAATAAAACTTAAATAAGCAAAATCTCTCAGACAACTATAATTGCTAAAGGAGGGTGGAGAGGGACTGAGGGCAGCAGGGCCCGGGGGCAACTGCAGTTTTACACAGGGTGGGTCCAGAGGGCCTTGCTGGGAAAGTAACATGGGAGCCAAGGAAAAGGAGGGTGAGGGATGAATCTTGATTTGAATCTCTGAAAAAACAGTCTTAGGAGGAGAAAGTGCAAAGTCTCAGAGGAGGTAGCAACATGTTCTTTGAGATCATTCATTCTGTCTTTCAACCAACGTGTATTGCTGGTCTCGAACGGGTCAGGCAGTATTACAGACACTAGGAATATGTCAGTGAACAAAACAGATGCCCTTTCTTCAGGGAGTTTACATGGAAAGGGGGAACGTGACTTTCTTTTAAATTAATTCATTCTACTCTACCCATCATCTTTTTGAAAACAAGGGGAAATTATACATCACGCTCTTAAAATTTTCTTATTTATGAAACAAGAATAGCCTTCTAACCTCAAAAGGGTACTTTAGAGATTATTTAGCTAAAAAAGATAGAGTACAAAGAACGATTTTAGAGGACTATGCTTGGCTGGTACCATGATCATATGGAAATCTGGTTTTAGTTTTCTTCTTAGTTTGAATTTTGGTTCCATTGTAACGAGGCCTTACCCTTCAGGGCTCCTCAGGTGGAACGAGATGGCATTCAGAAGAAAGTCAATTTTATGAAGATGATTTCCCAGAGTCTAACACCCAGTAAATGCAGTCGATTTATTCAAATGTTACACAGTTTCCAGAGTAACGTATGTTGCACAAATAAAATAAATCATGGATTTAGGGAGTAGCTAAAGTGTTGTCAACGGGGCTGTAAATGTTTCAACATAATAAACAGTAGAGTGGAATCGAAATGGCTCCACTGTGGAAGATTTCAGTTTGCGATGGTGGGAAAAAAAGATCTGCTTCAGGGAGGAAAGAAAACAGAGCATTGTGTTCAACTTCAAGAACGGAGATGGTCTGAAAGAAATAGTATATATCAGGATTGTCAGTATGACAGATGGTTGGACTGTATATAATAAAGTCAAAAGATATTTGACGAGAAAGGGGATGGATCTGACAGTTCACAAATCAGAATCCTAGGCAGCACAGACGAGAAAATATAATTGAATGTGTGCTAAGCTGGTGCCTAGTTAATTTTTTATAGCCCAAGGAAATAGACTATGGGAGATGGACAGGAGTGTTAGCAGGTTTGATAGAAGAAAGAGGCAGAGTAGGGATAACATGAACAAAAAGAGAAAGAAGGCAACATTCTATCACATGTGAATTATTATTTTCAGGAACTTATTTGAAAAACCAAACTGAAACTTACAATTCTGAGTATTCAAAGTTATCATCTTGAACAATACTGGGCTAGATTTAAATGCTATTTTACTTTGTCTGAAAATATAGTATCTCTTACAAAAACTGAATTTTCTCACAGCCGGAAAGGGAATGCATTTCATTGACACAGTTTCTCAAAATTATCCTAGGAAATAAGGTCTCTTCATCAGTGTTAGCCACTCTTTTTGACACAGGTATTGAATTAGTCTTTCCATGGCCATTTACATCAATTGTAACTACTATTATTTTAAGATACAATTCTATTTTAAGCAATTTTGAAAAGTGATGATTTTTTTAAGAAAGTGAATAAATTGAATAACAGATTCCCCGTGTTCCCTTCATGAAGTGACATTATTCATCTGGTGTTATACTGGGCTTCTGAATTGTAGTCACAAAGACAGGATCTCAATTTTAGGTTGAAAATACACATGTCCTTCAAATTCTGAATACTTTTAGGTCTGTATAATATCCGTAGCAGCTACCCTGTACATTAAAACTTGGAAAAGGTAAAATGTAATGGCTCCATAGTTGAAAATTTCAGAGAAGAATCTCTTTCCTCCTGAGAAATCAACTAACCAGTTCAAGAACAGGCAGACAGGCTTTGGCAGAGAGTATGGCGTTCTACACGGAAGTCCATGCCCTCACCCCCTTGCCATTCTGACTCGTGAGCCATCCCTTTGAAACCTCACCCACTCATTACCCCTGTCAGTCACACACACATTTACAACAGAAAAATGAGACAAATGTCAAAACTCTTTCAGAAGAAACCCAACAGTAGAAACAGACCAGTGTGGTCATCTCATAAAAATCAAAGAGTATCTGTACATCTTCTTTGTAAAGTAGAGTGCCCAGACATATTTTCTGTTTATAGCTGAAACTAAAAATGGCACTGCTAGATGCTTTAATAATCTTTATTGCATCATATTTGTGAATATTATACTACATCACTGCCATCTGTGGCGATTCATAAATCAAAGAGCAATAAATCCTCCTCATAAATCTTATGCTCACTCTTCACATTATTGACCCCTTTTATTTGCTGATGCAAGAACTCTTCCATATGTTGATTCAGCATCTGTGATCTATGTGTCATTATCCTTTATGTCTAATATCATTTTCTATAAATCAATAGCCTTCCTCCTTGAAGATGGCCCTGCAGAATGAGTTGCTCTATGCTTGTTCGAGCATTACTGAAAGGTTGGATGTGTGGCACAGATTGCCGTCCCGACCATACTCTGAGGAAATATGTAGGTGACGGTCTGAGGACCTTTCTCAATTTCTGTCACAGCCTCGCCCTGTTAGCTCTACGGCCCTGGTGAATAGACTCAGCAGTTTCATTCTAATCACTGCACTGTGTCCGATGGTCAGCAATCTTGCATCTGTGTTTCTCATTGCTACAGCCTTGTCCTGCTACTTGACATTCTTCTTCGCCATAACCTCATGGCAGGTCCACTTCTATCAGGCTCCAACTGCTAAAAAAATCAATCACTCAGGGTTTATTTGGCACTCATAATGTTCTTGTTATGGTGGCTTTTGTTATTTTTGTTTTAAATGTTTAATGCAAAGAGCTATGCTGCAGAATGTACTTAACGCTGATTTGACAGTGAACTTGAGGGCCTGATTTAAGAGGTAGGAGGTGAAGTTAGACATCCACCATTTCTTCAAGCCTTCCAGGCTGGGACTCCTACAGGAAACACTATTAGCAATTTTCTGTTATATTCCTTTTGCCTGCCGGCCTCTCAGAGTATGTGCAGTTTTGACACAGTTTCTGTTGCCTTACCTACCAGCACAGGCAGGTGACAGTGCATCTCTGAGAAAGAAGAATTCACATTGCTTTCAACTTTCTATCATAAGTGCAGATTTTTAATTTTAAGCAGAAAGTCCACAGTGCAAACAGAAATGCTTCTGCCTTCATATTTTACAGATTCAGTCTAATGTGTGTTTGAGGCTATATCACTTCAAACCACCAAAGTCCAGGTGCTGCTCAAAAATCATAAAACAGACAATCTTATTTCTCAAGAAAGAATAGTTTATATCTTACAATCAGATTTCTTTTGAAACTTCACATTCTAGCACAAAGCATTAATAAGGAATGGGGAAACTATAGATTCTTTAGTGATATGTCAGAATAACTTCACAATCAGGATTTCTGGAAAGATGGCAGCTTAAGAGGACTCTGAACTCACCTCCTGCCCCATGGACACAACAAATTCACAACTACTCTTGGAACAATTACCCCTGAGAGAGAACCAAAAACTGGATTTAAAAACCCACAACAAAGGACTCTGTTGACTGAGGTGGAAGAGGCAGAAATTCCTTTCTGGAGAGGAAAAGGTCACATTTTAGCTATAGCACTTCTTGGCAGGGAACAGTCTTAAGCTACATAGGGGATCAGCCCCACCTTCAAGGCCTGAAACAATTAGGGGCTCCCAAGCCTGGGGCAGCCCAACCCAGCTGCAATCCTGAAAGAGCTGACAACAGCTTTGCAGGCCAGAAGCCTAAAGCAATTGTAATCCCCTAAATCTAACAACCAGCCACACTGGGGGCCTGCTCACTTAACAGAAAAACTGCATCAGGAGTGTGCTTTCAGACCTTTTAGCCGACTGTACTGGGGCTCCTCACACCTGATAAAGTGACTGAAGGAACCATAGTAACCACACACAGCTGAGCATTACAACTACTTGGCTGGGGGGTTAGCCTAGCCTCCCCATGTACCTGCAGCAGGAGCAACCCCGCCACAACAGAAGGACACATGTAGCCCACACAAGGAACACTCCTGGAATATTTGGAACATGTGACAAGACAGAAGCACATTGCCGGGCCTCATAAGACATCTCTTACATAAGGCCACCTCTCCAAGATTGAGAGACATAGTTGATCAACCCAATACATAGATATAAGTACAGAGAAAGAGGTAAAATGAGGAGACAGAGGAATACATTCCAAACAAGGGAACAGAACAAATCCTCAGAAAAATAACTAAACAAAACAGAGATAAACAATCCACCTGATAAAGAGTACAAACTAATAGTCATAAGGATGCTCACAGATCTTGGAAGAAGAATGGATGAACTCATTAAGAACTTCAAAAAGGATTGGAAAATATTAAAAAAAAGAACCAATCAGAAATGAAGAATAAAACAATGTAAATGAAAAATTCACTAGAGGGACTCAAAAGCACAGTAGATGATATAGAAGAGCAGATCAGTGAGCTGGATGAAAGAGCAGAGGAAATCACCCAAGCTGAACAGATAAAAGAAAAAAGAATGAGGACAGTCTAAAGGGCCTCTGGGACAACATCAATCACACTAATACCCATATTATAGGTGTCGCAGAAGGAGAAGAGAGAGACAAAGGGTCAAAGAATCTATTTGAAGAAGTAATAACTGAAAACTTTCCTAACCTAAAGAAGGAAACAGACATTCAGGTACAGGAAGCACAGAGAAGATCAAACAAGATAAACTCAAAGAGGCCCAATCCAAGACACATTATAATTAAAACGTCAAAAATTAAAGATAAAGAGAGCATCCTAGAAGCTGCAAGAGAAAGGCAACAAGTGACATACAAAGGAAATCCCATTAGGCTATCAGAAGACTTGTCAGCAGAAATTTTACAGACTAGAAGGGAGTGGCATGATATATTAAAGGTGCTGAAAGGAAAATACCTACAGCCAAGAATACTCTACCCAGTAAAGTTATCATTCAGAATGGAAAGAGAGAGAAAGAGTTTTCCAGACAAGCAAAAACTAAAAGAGTTTATTGCCAAGAAATCAGCCTTATAAGAAATGCTAAAGAGACTTATTTAAATGGAAAAGAGAAGACCACAAATAGAAATAAGAAAATTATCAAAAAAATAAATAAATAAAATCACTGGTAAAGGCAAATATAGGGTAAAGGTAGCAGATTAACCACCTATGAAGCTAATATGAAGGTCAAAAGACAAAAGTACTAAAATTATCTATTTCCATGATAAGATGGTAACAGATACGCATGCACAAAAATGGAGTTAAATATGATATCAAAAATATAAAATGTGGGAGGAGGGCAGTAAAAGAATAAAGCTTTTAGCAAGAGGTCGAATTTGAGAGATCATGAGCTTCATATTCATTGCTATATACGTAGCTTCTTATATATGAACCTCGAAGTAATCATAAACTGGAAACTTATAAGAAATACACAAAACATTAAGAGAAAGGAACCAAACATAATACTAAAGAAAGCCATCAAACCATAAGGGAAGAGAGCAAGAAAAGAAGAAAGGAACAGAGAAGAACTACTAAAACACCTGGAAAAAAAGTAACACAATGGCAATAAGTACATTTTTATCAATAGCTACTTTAAATGTCAATGGACTAAATGCTCCAATCAAAAGGTGTAGGGTGGCTGATTGGATTAAAAAAACCAAGATGCATATATATGCTGGATTACAGGAGACACACTTCAGACCTAAAACACACACATACTGAAAGTGAAGGGATAGACAAAGCTATTCCATGCAAATCGCAATGAAAAGAAAGCTGGGGTAGCAATACTGATATTAGATAAAATAGACTTTAAAACAATAAATGTAACAAGAGACAAAGAAGGGCACTAAGTAATGAGAAAAGGAACAATCCAACAAGAGGATATAACATTTGTAAATATCTATGCGCCTAACATAGGAGCACCTAAATATATAAAGCAATATTAACAGACGTAGAAGGAGGAATAGACAGTCACACAATAATAATAGGGGAGTTTAACACTCTGCTTACACCAATGGATAGATCATCCAAACAGAAGATCAATAAGGAAACACTGGCCTTAAATGAGACGATAGAGCAGATGGACTTGTAGATACATACAGAACATTCCATTCAAAACCCACAGAAAACACATTCTTTTCAAATGCACTTGGAACATTCTCCAGAATAGATCACATATTAGGCCAAAAAAACAAGTCTCAAAAAATTTAAGAAGATTGAAATAATACCAAGCATCTTTTCTGACCACAATGGTATGAAACTAGAAATCAACTGCAGGAAAAAATTGGAAAAGAAACAAATACGTGGAGATGAAACAAAATGCTACTGAACAACGATTGGGTCAGTGAAGAAATCAAAGGAGAAGTCAAAAAATACCTGGAGACAAATGAAAATGAATATATGACTTGCCAAAATTTATGGGATGCAACAAAAGTGGTACTAAGAGTTTATAGCAATAAAGGCCTACCTCAACAAGTGAGAAAAATCTCAGATAAACAATCTAAGGATGCACCTAAAGGACCTAGAAAACGAAGAACAAACAAAGCCCAAAATCATTAGAAGGAAGGAAATAACAAAAATCACTGCAGAAATAAATGAAACAAAGAAACAAATACAATAGAAAAAATCAATGAAACGAAGAGTTTTTTCTTTGAAAAGGTAAACAAAATTAACAAATCCTTAGCTATGATCACCAGGAAAAAATCACAGAAGGCTCAAATAAATAAAATCAGAAATGAACGAGGAAAAATTCCAACAGACACCTCGGGAATACAAAAGATTTTAAGAGACTACTACAAAAGCTAAATCCCAGCAAATTGGATAATCTAGAAGAAATGGATAAATTCTTAGAATCATACAATCTTCCAAAACTGAATCAAGATGAAATAGAGAATTTGAGTTGACAAATAACCAGTAAGGAGACTGAAACAGTCATCACAAACCTCCCAAAAAAGAAAAGTCCAGGACCAGACAGTTTTCCCAGTGAATTCTACCAAACATTTAAAGACGACTTAATACCTACCCTTCTCAAACTCTTCTAAAAAATTGAAGAAGAGTGGAAGCCTCCTAAATCATTCTATGATGCCAACATTACCCTGATACCAAAATCAGACAAAGACAACACAAAGAAAGAAAATTACAGGCCAATGTCACTGATGAATGTAAATGCAAAAATCCTCAACAAAATACTAGCAAATCGAATACAACAATATATTAAAAAGACATACACCATGATCAAGTGGGATTTATTCCAGGGATGCAGGCATGGTTCAACATCTGAAAAATCAATCAACGTGATACATCACATTAACAAAATGAAGAATAAAAGTCACATGATCATCTCAATAGATACAGAGAAAGCATTTGACAGGATACAGCATCCATTTAAGAGAATAAGTATGAACAAAATGGGTAGGGAAGGAAAATACCTCAACTTAATAAAGACCATATATGACAAACCCACAGCTAATATCATACTCAATAGAGAAAAACTGAAAACTATCCCTCTAAGAACAGGAACCAGACAAAGATTCCCACTTTTGCCACTTTTATTTAACATAGTATTGGAAGTCCTAGCCAGAGCAATCAGGCAAGAAAAAGAAATAAAAGGGATCCAAATTGGAAAGGAAGAAGTGAAACTGTCACTATTTGCAGATGACATGATTTTATATAGAGAAAACCCTAAAGAATCCACCAAAATACTTTTAGAAATAATAAATGAATACAGTAAAGTTGCTGGATAAAAAATCAACATACAAGAAAGAGAAGAATTTAGGAAGAGAAATTAAGAATACAATCGTATTTACAATTGCAACAAAAATACGTATGAATAAATTTAAGCAAAGAGGTGAAAGATCTGTACACTTAAAACTCTAAAACGTTGTTGAAAGAAATTGAAAAGACCACAAAGAAATGGAAAGATATTCCATACTCTAGGAATGGAAGAATTAACATAGTTAAAATGTCCACACTTAATGCCATCCCTATCAAAGTACTAATGACATTTTTTACAGAACTAGAACAAATAAGTCTAAAATTTTATAGAACAACAAAAGACCCTAAAAAGCCAAAGAAATCCTGAGAAAAAAGAACAAAGCTGGAGATATCACATTCCCTGATTTCAAAATATAGCATCATGCTGTTTTGATTACTGTAATCAAAACAGCATGGTACTGGCAAAAAACAGACACACAGATGAATGGAACAGAAGTAAATGATGATGAGAGCCCTGAAGTAAACCCACACATCTATGGACAGCTAATTTTCAAAAAGAGATGTAAGAACATACAGTGGAGAAAGCAAAGTCTCTTCAATAAATGGTGTTGGGAAAACTGGACAGCCACATGCAAAAGAATGAAAGTAGACCGTTCTCTTACACCATAGACAAAAATTAACTCAAAATAAATTAAATACTTGAATTTAAGACCTGAAACCATCAAACTCTTAGAAGAAAATGTAGTCACTATGCCCTTCGACTTTGGTCTTAGCAGCATATTTTCAAGTCCCATGTCTGACTGGGCAAGGGAAACAAAAGAAAAAATAAACAAAGGGGACTACATCAAACTAAAAACTTCTGCACAGCAAAGGAAAGCATCAACAAAAGGAAAAGGCAACCTAATAATTGGGAGAAGACGTTTGCAAACCATATATCTGATAAGGGGTTAATATCCAAAACATACAGGACCAGCCCAGCGGCACAATAGTTAAGTGCCTATGTTTTGCTTCGGGGGCCAGGGGTTTGCCAGTTCGGATCCCTGGTATGGACATGGCACCACTTGGCACGCCATGCTGTGGGAGGCATTCCACATATAAAAAGTAGAGGAAGATGGGCATGGATGTTAGCTCAGGGCCAGTCTTCCTCAGTGAAAAGAGGAGGATTGGCAGCAGTTAGCTCAGGGGTAATCTTCCTCAAAATAAAAAAGAAAGTGAAAGTGAATTTTTAGAGGCCAGCCAGGAGGCACAGTGTTTAAGTGTGCACATTCCACTTGGGCGGCCCAGGGTTCAGATCACAGGTGTGGACAAGGCACTACTTGGCAAGCCATGCTGTGGCAGGCGTCCCGCATATAAGGTAGAAGAAGACGGGCACGGTTGTTGGCTCAGGGCCAGTCTTCCTTAGCAAAAAGAGGAGGATTGGCAGCAGATGTTAGCTCAGGGCTAATCTTCCTCAAAAAAATAAGTAAATAAATAAAATATACAAAGAACTCATACATCTCAACAACAAAAAAACTAACAACCCAATTAAAAAATGAGCAAAAGATCTGAAGAGACATTTCTCCAAAGAAGATATACAGATGGCCAACAGGAAAAGATGTTCAACATCACTAATCATTAGGGAAATGCAAATCAAAACTACAATGAGATATCACCTCACACCCGTCAGAATGGCTATAATTAACAAGACAAGAAATAAGAAGTGTTAGAGAGGATGTGGAGAGAAGGGAACTCTCATAAACTGCTGGTCGGAGTGGAAACTGGTGCAGCCACCAGGGAAAACAGTATGGAGGTTACCCCCAAAATTAGGAATAGAACTATCATACTATCCAGCTGTTCCACAGCTGGGTATTTATCCAAAGAACATGAAAACACAAATGTGTAAAGATACACGCACCCCTGTGTTCACTGCAGTATTATTCACAACAGCCAAGACTTGGAAGCAACCTGGTGCCCATCAAGGGATGAACAGATAAAGAAGATGTGGTGCATGTACACAACTGTATATTACTCAGCCGCAACAAAAAGAGGAAATCTTCCCATTTGTGACAACATGGATGGACCCTGAGGGTATTATGTTAAGCAAAATAAGTCAGAGGGAGAAAGTCAAATACCATATGATCTTGCTCATAAATAGATGATAAAAACAACAACAAACAAACACATAGAGGCCTAGTTTGGCTTGGTGGTTACTGGAGGGGAAGGGGGGATGGGGCAGAGTGAAGGGGGTGATTAGGCACATGTGTATGGTGATGGATGGTAATTAGTCCTTGAGTGGTGAACATGATGGAATCTACACAGAAATTGAAATATAATGACATACACCTGATATTTACATAATGTTATAAACCAATGTTACCTCAATAAAAATAATTAATTTTAAAAAGAGTACCTTCACAATAAATTATATATATACAATTGTGTATTTCATATGACAAGCATTTAAATATGAGACCGTTTTACTAAGGCTAAATTAAAATCATTTGCAAATTAATAAAAAATTCAGAATGAAAATAAGTAACCTATTACTAACACAAGTAAGCCACTTTTAAGTAAAGTTAATTTTAAGAGAGGCCTTCAAATTTTGCTGAAAAATTATTGAGGAAACAACTTATCCCAACATCCTTTGTAGTAGACCTGAATAAGTGGACTAAAGGAAGCGTCTTAATACTAGGCATTTACCAAACCAAAACGAAACAAAATAAAAACAAAAATACAAAGAAGTAGATAATATATTCATTGGGTATAATAAAGAATAAAGTAGAAGCAGATAATAGCACCTCACGTCTCTTCTCTCTAGTCTCCCATTCCCAGTCCCCAATGGGAAATTTTACATTCAAGATCCTCCTTAAGATGGATATGGATTGTAATAAATGAGATGGCATCTGCTCCCTCTTGGATCGTGATTTTACTGAAAGCAAAGCCTCATCTACCCTGCTTATATCCAAGTGGAAAGACATTGCGGTAGAAATGGGTAAGCAAGTGATCCCTGACTCAGCAAGTAAGGCAGTAGTTCACCCCCTCACTGAGGAGAGGCCGTCAGTCACGGTGACATTTTCCTACTGTGCTCCACCAGCCAATCCATTTCCATCCATCAGAAGAAGGGCTCGGTTCCCCAAAGCTTTCAACTCACTGGCTTATTTACTTCTCAGACTCACTCAGAGAAATGATTTAAATCATTATCGGTTCAGTTGATTTATCTTCCTGGAGAGACAAACTGCCTCTAAAATAAGCATCAAAACATACTGATGCCCTTGTCCTTGTCATCAGTGCAAAATTACGTCTGACTCATCCATTCAGACAAATGTATTCCTGAAAGTAACTGCAAGTCATTATTTCTATGTTTGTTCCCCAATTTGAAACAACGACAACAATATTATGTGAGGAGTTTCTCATATAAATGATTAGAATAGTTAATAAATAATGTAAAAATTATATGTATAAGTTATCATTTGTAAAATTTCAGTTACTGGAGTTCACTAAAGCGGTTTTTCATTATCAATGTATTTCTAATTGCAATCTTAACATTTTCTCTATTTTTTAACTTCTGTTCCAAATTTAAAACCCATAATTATCTCTTTGCTTCTTAAGGCTTTTCTCTCTTTAATTTTTACCACAAAACACTCTTTTGCCACTCCTTTGGCTTTCTGCAGATTGTTTGACTGTGGTAGCACATTATCCATATTTGCCAAGATTTTCTTTTCACATCTCTTCTTCCTTTATATTTTCTACCTGAAATAGCATTCATTCTCAAGGAATTCTCTATCAGCTCTATGCAGATAACTTTCAAGCCTGCCTCTCTACCTATGACTCCACCCCAAAACCACACATGTGGATTGTCAGGGACCAGCTGGATACTGCAGCTTGATTCTTAGCAGTGCCTTAGATTTGACTTGCCAACAAGGATTTTTTAATTTTCAAATACAAATGCTGCTTTTAAAGTCTTATCTCAATCCCATTTTAACAACACTGGTTTCTTTGACGCTATCTCTGCATGGACTGAGTGGCACTCTCGCGCCTGAGTCCTCTTCAGGTCCCATTGTTGTCAATCTTCACCCGGACTTTATTTCAGATTTTTTTGCCTTGCATAAATGTATCTGTTCTTTGGGTCCTAGTTATCACCTATTTCTGCTATTGTCTACACCTTTACCTCCAAACTAGAAATAATTCCAAACATTTTAAATTTCCTTCTTGGTATTTCTAGTAAATACTAGGTAGATGTCCTAACATACTAAAACTTAAAATCACATCTCCTGTGACCTGGTCCTCTGAGTCTTACTTCACAACTAAACAGCATTATCTTCTACCAAGACCCGCAGCCCAGAAGTTGAAGACATCCTTGAATCCACCTCATCCTCCACACCCATTTTATATCCCTGTCTTATTGATTTTACCTTCAGAACTGCTTTAATCAACCTCTTCCTCTCCCCTTCTTCTGTTTTTATTCTCTACAATTTCCTGAGAGCTATCCTCATAAAACAGGAAACTCATCATGTCACTACCTTGCTGATACACTTAGGTGGCTCTCCAGTGCCTAAAAAATTTAATCTAAAAGCTTCATCACGAGGCAATATAAACCTAAGTGTTTCAACAGCTTCCATTTGTGATCAACACTATGTCACAGGTTCAAAGACCTCTTACTTTCCCATGTATATTGGGACTCGACAATTTGCAAGATTTTTTTCTCAGTCTGTTCCTTCTCTATAGGTTTCCTTTCAGCTTTTTCTTTGCCAAACAAAATTGAACCGATCCACAGTGCCCAATTCAAATCTCACCCCTCTTTTGTGAGCCTTGCCCTAAAGCACTTTTTTCCTCAAGTCACCAGGCAAAATTAATGGTTTCTTCTTATAGATGTTCAAATTATTTGGTTGCTATGACGTTTAATAAATGTCTACTAACAACTTATCTGCCTGCTTGTAAATTAGCTGCTGGAGAGGAGAGAACGTCTTATTCATCCTTGAATTCCTAGTATTTCACACACTGCCTAGCACTTGAGTTCATAAATATTTTTTGAATAGAGTAAAATTCTCTAATCTTTTAAATATGCAGATGGTCTGTGTGCCTTATTTAAGCAAACATGGCTTATGCCTTAGTAACTAATTATAGATAGATACTATTTAACTATTTTGTCGTTCAGTCACGCTATATTTCTACCAAAATGCTGAGGTAGGAAAAGAAGAGATCCAGGCTGGAAATGCCCTTGCAAAGGACACTTTTCTTCTATGGTAAATGTAAGAATACAGCCCTGACTAATTCAACCACAGCAAAATCCTTTTATAGAATTTAATCCTGTAACTCTATTCAATGAAGTTAATGGTTGTTTCACATGAGCGATGGTGATGTATTGAGATTTAAAGAAGGGAGTGGAAGATAACACAGCAGAAAGTAGATAATAATATTTAAAATATAATTCCTCTAGAATGAAAACAAAATCTATAAGAGAGAGCTCCACAGAAGCATAATGTTCCATTTCAGGCTTTCACAACAGATTTACAAATGAAGCATTTCATAAACAATGAATAACATGCACTTAAAGAACCTCACACAGAGGAAAATTGCAACTGAGCATGCATAATTTGCACTACAGTAATCTTACTTTCTAACAGAAGCAATGAATCCTGTCACCAAATGGCAAGCAAAGACAAAGTGACAGGATGCATACTGATGTTACGGAAATTCCCTCCAGGGGAATAAAGAGATTAGAAAATAATTGTGATGAGTTTTGTATGTTTAATTCTTATCTGGCAATAAATGTGAACAAATAACTTGAAGCTTGTTTTCATCAAGGAATTGATATGCAGCTTAAAAGATTAGGTCACTCATAAAATAGAATAATAAAACATATTAATACTGTATCATCCTGTGGGACACTCATGTTTCTGCATTGTTTAATTCTATGTATTTTTATAGATTCTGTTTCCTCCAGCTTTCTCACTTCCCTCAAAGCATGAAATTCTGGGACTTAAATTTATTAGATTTTTTAATTTGTTTTCTTTATTTGCATACATATAAATCATGGGCCATTCAGCAGATTATACATTTTCTCGTGAATCTCGACTCTCTTGCATCAACCTATCATCACACTGCAGCCTTATCACCTGTGAGGTTGTCAGGGAACACAGGTTGTTGGTGTTACTTGCTCTCTCTCTAAATCTCTTATAGTAGTCAACTATATAATTATTTTCTGAAGCTGAAGTTAGAAATCAATAACAGAAAGAAAACCGGAAATTCAAAAATTTGTGGAAGTTAAACAACGTGCTATTAAGTAGCCCGTGGATCAAAGAAGAAATCTCAAAAGAACTTAGAAAATGCTTAGAGACAGATGAAAACAAAAAGGCAACATAGCAAAATACATGGGGCACAGCAAAAGGAGTGCTAAGGGGGATATTTATAGCTGTAAATGCTTATGTTAAAAAACAAGAATGATCCCAAACCAACAAACTAACTTTACTAGGATAAGAAAACCAACTAAACACAAAGCTGGTGGAAGGACTGACAAATGTTTAGAAGGCTGGACAAAGAAAATAAGAAGACTCAAATTACTAAAATCAGAAGTGAAAATTGGGGCTTTACTACCAATTTTGCAGAAATAAAAAGGATTATAAGAGATTACTATGAGAAATTTTACACAAATAATTGGATAACCTACTCAAAATGCACAGATTTCTAGAAACACAAAGCCTGCTAAAACTAAACCATGAAGAAATACAAAATCTGAATAGACCTATAACTAGCAAGGAGAGTGAATCAACAATAAAAAATCTGCCAACAAAGAAAACCCTGGACCTGATGGGTTCTGCTATGAATTCTAACAAATATTTAAAGGAGATCCTAACACCCATCCATTTCAAATTTTTCCAGAAAGAACTGAAGAGGAGGAAACACTCTCTAACTCATTCTATGAGGCTGGCATTGCCTTGATACCAAAGCCAGACAAAGACACTACACCGTAAGAAAACAGCATGTCAATACCTCTTATGAGTGCCCATGCAAAGATCCTCAACAAAATAATACCAAACAAAATTCCAAAGCATATTAAAATCATTATACACCATGACTAAGTAGAATATATTCTTGGAATGCAAAGATGGTTCAACATATGAAAATCAATAAATGTGATACACATTAAAAAAATGGCAAGCAAAAAACCCCACAGGATCATTTCAATTGACGCAGAAAAAAGCATTTGAGAAAACTCAATACCCTTTCATGATAAAAACACTCAACAAAGTAGGAATAGAAAAGCCATAGAGGAAAAACTCACAGTAAACATTATACTCAATGGTGAAGAACTGAAAGTTTCTCTTCTAAATCAAGAACAAGGATGTCTGCTTTCACTACTTCTATGTGGCCTAGTACTAGAAGTCCTTGCCAGAGCAATTAAGCAAGAAAAAAGAAATGAAAGGCACCCAAATTGGAAGGGAACAAGTAAAATTATCTCTGTTCACAAATGATATAATTTTATATGTAGAAAACTCTAAAGATTCCATAAAAAGCTGTTAGAATTAATAAATAAATTCAGCAAAGTAGCAGGATACAAAGACAAAACCCAAAAATCAGTTGCCTTTCTATACACTAACAATAAACAATCCTAAAAGGAAATTAAGAAAACAATTTCATTTATAATAGCATCAAAAATAATAAAGTATTTGGGAATTAATGTAACCAATGAGGAGAAAGTTTGGTACAATGAAAACTACAAAACATTTCTGAAATTAAATAAATAAATAAATAAATGGAAAGACATTCGTGTAAAATGGCAGAGCTGCTGTGGAAAACACTATGATGGTCCCTCAAAAATTAAAAATAGAGTTACCATGTGATCTAACAATTATACTTCTGAGTATATACTCAAAATAATGGAAAGCAGGATCTTCAAGAGATGTTTATACACCAATGCTCATAGCACCATTACTCATAATAGCTAAAATGTGGAAGCACCCCCAGGTGTCCATTGACTGATGAATGGATAAGCAAAATATGGTATATACATACAATCAACTATTATCAGCCTTAGAAAGTAACAAAATTTTGACATATGCTATAAAATGGATGAACTTTGTGGATATTATGCAAAATGAAACAAACCAACCACAAAAAGCCAAGTACTATATGATTGTACTTGCTTGAGGTACCTTGTTGTCGTCACTGCCATCAAGTCAATTCCAAATCCTGGCAACTCTGTGTACATCTCCTTCCTGGTCTTTTTGTGTCATCCTCTTATCTTCCACCACTACATCAAACAATGCTCTACTATTCATAGGGTTTTCAAGGCCAATGTTTTCAGAAGTGAACAGCTAGGTCCTTCTTCCCAGTCTGTCTTGATCAGGAAGTCCCACTGTAACCTGTCTACCATAGGTGACCCTGCTGATATTTGACATACCAGTGGCATGGCTTTCAGCATCAAGCAACAGGCAGCTGCCACAGCACAACAGCTGACAAATGGGTGATGTGGTTCTCTGACCGGGAGAAAATCTTGGGCTGTGGCAGTGAGAGCACCAAATCTTAACCTCTAGGCCACCAGGAGAGTAGTCAAATTCACAGTGACAGAAAGTAAATTAGTGGTTGCCTGGGGCTGGGGGAAGAGATGAATGGGGAGTTATTGTTTACTGGGTGCAGAATTTTAGTTTTTTGGTTTTTGGTTTTTTTGCTGAGCAACATTAGCCCTGAGCTAACATCTGTGCCAATCATCCTCCACTTTATATGTGGGTTCCCACCACAGCATGGCCGAGGAGTGATGTAGGTCTGTGCCCAGGATCTGAACCCATGAACCTGGACCACCGAAGCAGAGCACACCAAACTTAACCACTACACCATGAGGGCAAGCCCCCCAGAGTTTCAGTTTTGTGAGATGAAAATAATTCTGGAGACAGATGGTGGTGATAATTGTACAACAATAGGAATACAATTAGTACCACTGAATTATACACTTAAAAATGGTTAAATAGTAAATTTTTTATGTTACATGTGTTGTATACAATAAAAATATTGGATAAAAAGCAAAGATCAGGCCTGTTTTTATTTTTACAATACTATGATTTTACCTCAAAATCATAGTCCACAATCTCATCACATCATGCTTAAACAATGACCTCATCCTGGAGCATAGCATGGACTTCATTCATGTCCACTTGACCAAATGCGAGGACATGGATGTTGTAAACTAACTCAAAAATATAAGTAATTTATTTGCAAAGTGGCCTAGTCACTGCGCTGTCCAAGGGAACATACCTAATTGAATACCACAGTCTGTCAACCTTATCATCACTTCTAACTCTATTTGAAGATAAAATTGAAATCACTATCAAGGCTGTGTAGTATCATGAACCCAAGTGAGGCAAATTAGATTATCAGTTAGCAAATATTCGTGTCCTATTTGCTTTCATGAGAGGAATATATTTCCCTCCCCAATTGATGTTGGGCATAGCTGTATGACATGCTTGTCTAGTGAGATGATAATGGAAATGATATGAAAAGACCTTGAGATTTGTTTGCTTGATTTGACTTGGCCTCCTGCACTTATATCCTTTTCCATAAGAAAAATATGCCTCAGGTGGTTGAAGGTGTGGGGTGAATGAGAAAAAGGTAAACCTAGTTCACAGGTAGGAAACAAACCCAACTGAGCTAGTCTAGATAAGCTGAAACCCAGGCAATCCACAGATGAGTGAGTAAAGAACAGAAGCTTATTGCTACATGCGACTGAGTTTTGACGTGGTTTGTTACACAGGATTATTATAGCTATAACTGACTGACACACTCAGGAAGAAAGGCATTTCACCAAGACACACAGAGAATCATGATTTTGAAAGTCCCTAGATTGTGAGACTATATTGGCTTAACTGGGTGAAAGAAGAAAAAAATAGCAAATATAGATAAATGTTAGGAATTTTATTGGTGAAGGGTAGGGAAGAAATAAGACTGATGCTAGAAGGGGTGTTAGGAAAGAGAGAAGGCTTTTTGGTTTTGTTTATGTTTTTCCTTAAAGAAAGAAAGGATTCAAATATACTTACAATTACAAGAGAAATACCAATGAAGCAGAGAGTCAAAATGCAAGAGAGGGAGTTATTGACCGATTTTGAACAAAGCCACAGCTCAGTTAGGTTGTGAATGACATTCAGTACACAGCAAAAGAGGAACTCTGAGACGGGGGACAGAGAACAAGAGCGATGTTGCAGATAAATTCTAAATACGTGAGGAAGACGTGTCCACACAGATTTGTTGAAACAAGAAGAAGGACAACGATGGCATGTGTGCTAGATGGCTCACATCCGCCATCATGGGATAAGGAGATTGTGTGATGGAACAATTTGGAGGAGACTGCAAACAATCTTTGTGGGGAATTTTGCCGTCTGTTTAAAATGCACATATAAGATGATTGTTAAGAACAAAAGCCAAGTCTACAAGCAAATTTACAGAGGCAACTGCTTCGAAGCCATGGTTTGAAGAGCAGGAAGGGATGAAGTGTGTTCAGGGAGTTTTTCCAGCTTCTCCATCTCCCTTCTATCTTTGATCTTCCTGGCCGACTCCAGGACTATCCTGACCAAAACCTTTTGGCGGCACCCCAGTAGCCATGTGGCAAAATTCACTCTCTTTAGTGTGATACAGTTGATTAGGATTCAGCAATATCCTTCCCGCCACAAGAGGAGGAATACACTTCCCTAGTCTAATATAGAACCAGTAATTTTCTGTGTAAGGCTTCATAATATTGTCCCTCTTGGCCCAATGCCCCTCTTCCCTCATTGCCTGGAATGTTCATCTCAATTCTCTTTCCAATATTCTTTCTTTGACTACCATATTTCCTGTTCGTTCCTTATTATAGAGAATTATTTAGCTCTTACTATCTTCTATCATTTCCTTGACATAATATAATTTTTCATCATTTCTTTCCCCATGAATCTACCCACCTAACTTTCTTCTCTTCCCAAGAATTACAAGCTCGTGGGGCAAGGATGGGGGTAAGTGTGTCCTGAGGGTACTTTTATCCTCTGTGCTTAGAAGTTTACTCTGTACTTTTGTGAATATCAACACGTTTGTGTCAATAACAGAGATAATAACGACAAGGGCAGACAGAAAAAAATTGACACTATTCACATGATTAAATATCACAATCTCTTCCTCTTGGTAAAGTTTATTCTAAAATCTGAACTTAAAGCTAGAGATCTCTTTGGAGCAGGCAATTCAATGTCTGGTGATGGTTTATTTCTGTTTTCTTGTTTCCTGTATAGGGTAATTACAAATTCACCTTGGAAGGAAGAGAATCAAAGAGATTTGATCAAATAGTTTCATCTTTTACATGAACAAGATGACCATTTGCTTTCTTTTGAAAAGTAAGGTGCAGAGGTAGCAAGAATATAAATTACATGAATTACAGTAATTTATTTTTAAAGGGAACAACAAAATATTTTTAAAATAACAGAATATGATATCCTCAGGATAGTTGCATTTAACACAATAATAAAACAAACAAAATCCTGAGATGAGAACCGAAATTTCTAGTAACAATATGATATTTTGGTGCTTATCCAATCTTTAATCTTCTGTCCACATTGTAGATACTTTAGCAGGAAAAATAAAGATATACTGCTGGCCATATAAAGAAATTCTATTTTCAATCAAGTAACATAAATCAGGAAGAACTTTTTGAGGACTGAAGTGAATAAACACTTTGTCACCTTCCCTCCCAAGAACACATTTTTTAACTGTGGAAGTTCTCTATAGAAAAAAAAAGGTTCTGACACTTTTTTTTGTCATTGAAGTTTTGTTTGAAGCATTCCCTGGCAAATTTTGTTTCTAGAGAAAAAGTAGATGTTTGGTACATAGAACAGGCATAATTTTTGGTTTGCATTGATTTTGCCGCAATTTCTTTTCTGGAAATACTGCCATAAGAGCAAAGAGATCAGAATAAGTTAAATTAATCTCCTTAGCCAAAAATTTGAAGGTTTGTGTAGACAACCTGCAGTAAATTATTCTTCTATGTGACCTTTTCTCTTTCTGAGTATTTCTATTGTCTATCTAAAAATTTTTGTAAAAACTGAGGCCACTTTGCTCCATTTTCTCTAAGTTCTGTCTCAAGAAAAAGACTGATTTTTTACCTAAAATTAACTGTGTTAGAAAGTGTGTGTGCGTTTGCAGGAGAGCAGAGGTGAGAGAAAAGGTGCCCACAAATATGAATGGGTATAATGAGTACCCTTTAAGACATATAGAGCCAAATCAAGACCACTAGATTTTTTTCTTAATTTTAATATAAGTTTGAGTCTTCACATATGGTGACATTCTCACTGATTACAATCTAAGAGGAAAAAAAAATGTTAGACGTCTGTATTGATTATTTCTCTATTGTTCCTCTATTTTCCTCTAATATATAACTTGCATTGCACAGAAGTGTATTTAAATGAATCCAAATATATTAATGGGGTGATTAAGTCATGCATTTATAGAATATGTGATATTTTAGACTACAGTATTTAATCTAAATCACTCAATTTATGGTAGAGTACGTGTTAAATTTTCTGACTTTATCTGCTGTCTGCTTACATTCAAGTTTGGATAATAACACAACTGATCTTAAAATTGTGTGGCTGTACTTCTTCCAAATACTAATATATCCATATGTGAAAGGAAAACTACATGGTTTTAAAAAATGTAGTAATTACACTGCATAACTTATACTTTATCTTATTGAATTATTTCTATTTTATAGCAATTAAATTATGTAATGAATTGGGTTTCACTTTCTTAAACCAAAAGGAAACTAATTGAATCATTTGAGATATTCAAATGAAACTTTAATATCATCAGGAAAATATAAAATAGAAAGATTTATAATTGTTAGAATTCATGGACAGGGCCTGAGAAATTATTTATTTTTCTTTTTGACTTAAGTTTGACTATTATGAAGTTATTGGCAATTCACATTGATAGAGTACACATCCATAAAAATTCCTATTCCATGTTAAGATGAAAACAAAGAAAACTGGAGAAGAATCATGATCCATGTTGCAAAATCTTAAAACAGAAGCTTATATTATAATTAGATTAATTTAAGGCTCTTTTAGAGTTTTATGTTTCAGTTATGATCAAACTGCTAGCTTGGTCCTGGTGGTTCTATAAAAATGAATTAAATTTATATTCATAATTGGCTGTATGCTCAAAATTAGCCGTATGCCACTGAAGTTCTCAAGCCTATTTCATATTATTACAAAGTTTTTCTTCTGACAGGCTATACTACTGATTAATGAAAATTCACAATAAACGGCTCTGAAAATGCACTAATTTAAACTTTGACAATTTTTGAAACATTCCAAGATAGCTTTCTGAATTTATTATTTCTATTCCTTTTTCCCTACTTACTTGGAGAAAATTGTATGAATATTGCCTTTGATAAAAATGAGGTATTTCAATAAATGGTAGATAAATAAGGATGATATTGTTAAAAATGAAATTATATTTTAAGAGCATTGAATAAACAATGAAGAAATGACTGATTTTCCAGAATATTTTACATAAATTCAAAATAAAAATCTGTAAAGAGTGGTCAAAGCAATAACAGAAATGTTAATTTTCTAAAACCATGTTCACTCTTTAATGTTATTGCAGTGTCTGACTCAGTAACAATAAAACTACTTTATTTTTCTTGGAATCATTAACAGGTATTAAGTACCAAATCTTTTCCTAACTCTGTCTACCCTTTGGCCCATTATCCTAATTGTTACTTCACCTTTTCTGTAGGGTGTTTCCTGGTAAGCCAAACATTTTCCCTTCCAACTGCATTTAACATTAGATCTCCATTACGAGATGATTTCCGTACTGGGAATTTCTATATTTTCTAAATGGTAATATATACTTAGTATAGAGTGTGGGTCTCACCACAGTGTCAGACACTAAGCCAAGGATGGAGGCTACAAAAGAGAATAAGGTCAGACAAGAGGAGCTGACTAACAAAGCTTACGTTATATGTTACACCATATTTTCAACTTATAAAAATGAAAAATACACGAGAATGACTTATCGTAGTCATTCAGACTTAGTGCTTCAGTCTAGCGTCACAGAATCCCTAAAACAGTAAAAGGATTATTAGTTTGCCTATATTTCGAACATTCATCAAAAACTTGAAATTTCTGCTCACCTTGGAGAACAGGTGATCTAACAAAACAATTTTTGTGTCTGTTGCTTTTAATATTATCTTTTATTTTAGTTTTATCTGGGGGCCTAATTAAACCTACATTCTGACATAGTTAAGCAGGACAGAGATCTCAGAGCACCTACGTCATGGAAGGACAGTGGCTCCACTCTGGCTGGTACCTCTCACACACCTGACAGACATGTTCTCTTAATCCTTGTTGTTGCATAGTAACTTAGGGACCCAGCTAAAAGTCACATATCCAGAATCTGTCCAGAAAGAACATTTGATATCACATCTGCTTTTTTTTGTTGTTACTAACTCACAAGTAAGCCACATTCCGTTTCAGGGAAACAGCCAGTTCTAGTATAGATTCTAGTAAGGAAGAGGATGGATAAGCTCCATCATTTTTCTTATTTTGAGAGCTGCACACCAATGAATGTGATTCTACTCTATAACACCATGTGTGGAAAATGCTTAATCTTTTTGACTACACACAGTTTTCACATGGGGAAAGCCCTGCCTCTTATTCAGTGACTTGGATCCAACCTGAGACCATCCATTACACAAGGGCAAAGTGAGTGGTGCTTTGCAATCTATAGCTCAGGACTGAGATTGGGAGCTATTAAATGCAATCAGCTCTTCCTTCCTCTTGTTAATGTCTAAATTCATTTGAGGAGATTTTATTAGGGATTCAAGTGAGGAGGAGAAAGAAGAGGTACTTTGAGGGTATGAAGAGAGAGTGAACATCAAGATTAGGGGAAAAAAAAAATCACTGTGTTTCATGAGTAATTATTAGCTGTTTCCCTTTACCTCAAACTATCCTCTAGCGAGTTATAGAACCTCAGAAGGTATGGCTTCAAGACGCACACAGAGAGGCTGACCACGTGTATTCACTGTTCCAATCTTGTCAAAGTTTCCCACACCTCAAGTCAAACATGAAAGCTAAAACCACCAGTGATAAAGGGATGGTGTAGGCAGGATAATAAGACAATTCTGTAGTAAATATGGAAGCCTGAAAATCTGAGAATTTACCCGCTTGCCTCCAATATTTGGTTGTCTTCTAAGATTTATCTTGTGCTCTGAGAGAAGTGAGGAGGAGATTCCAAAAAAATGACCCCAATTGAATTTCCCTCTAGCCAACTATGATGGAAGCTGAGGAGAGATGTATGCTGAGGCTGAATAAAGAAATACAATATACATGAGTTTATTGTATAAGACCAATATGTGTTATAAAAGTTTGTTTCAAAGATTTACATTGTTTACACATATAAGTCTATAATTTATTTGGAACCTCGGTGGTAGTGCTTACAGAAGGTTGGGGTAATTTCATAAATATCACATGTGTAGGCAACAAAAGATAAAATTAATCAGGCCAACCTAAAATGCCTTTTGATTTTATTACATCTGACCGCATAACTGCTATAATTATATAAGTGAAAATCTTTGTTTGGCAAATTTCCACATAAATTTTCTTGGTTCTGTCTACTACGGAGTTTGAATATATTTTCTGTTGATCTTCAATTTTTAAAAAATAGTCCACACCATTTTTAGCTACTGATACTTTAACAGTTCTCTTCATCAAACGGCCTACTCTTATTGCTCTGACTGCCTCTCAAAGGACTTGTAGTATTTTACAACAGAAGAGATCTTCAACTCGTGAGATCAAATGGCGTATAACTTAGGGTATTTGTGGAAAATATTCGTGTTAATTACTCATTCTTTCAAATGGCAAAAGCGTTCTAGAGAATTTACTTGATTTTACATCTGGAAATTTGATCTGGAAATACTATCTACGTTACATGAAGGCTGAAATATTGAGAATTGTTACAAAGAAGAATCAGAAAATAATTGAAGAATCATTCTCATTTAAAACAGAACAAAGCACAGTATAAACTGAAAAGAAGGGCAAACGGTACCAAAATACTAAAATATTGATCCTCTGTAATTGAAATGTTTCATCACATTTTAATTACTGTTAAATCACTCTAACAAAGAGGAAATACTAGCAAATCACTTCCTGTTTCTACTGTAAGACAACTGTATAATGCACAGATGACTCGTAAGTTTTGACATATATTACAGACTGAAAACACTGGTGAGAAGCATTGCTTGACTGGCAGTCTTTGGTGAAATTGAAATATTATGAAAAATCTTATTTTCTAGCATTTAGAAAAGTAATACAGATATTTTATTATTCAATGAGTTTTAGAAACTACAAAATCTTAAGCATATCATCTGGTAACATCATTGAATCATTTTTCCAGTTGGCAAAGAAATCAGGAAATGAGCTGAAAACCACCAGGGCCACACACCACTAATCTATAAATTGAATTTTCCAGTGAAATGATATTTAAATTTCAAATTGGATAGATGGCTTAAGAAACATATGCTACTTATTTTGTGCTTCTCATTAGATACTGGGTCTCCAGAGGCCACATTCAAGTGATACAATCAAGGCATCTCGTCAACTGTCCAGTGTTGGGTACTTTGGATATTTCCTGGGAGATGTCTCAAGTGTTCACAGCCAACATGGTGTCTAGAGAAACTTCACTGCCTGAACGCAACCAGTATCAGAATTTATGGAAGCAGATTAAAAGTTAAATAATCTGCCATGCACATCAATACAATTAGTCAACTGTACAATACAATAAAATTAATGAAAATAATTTATTAAAATGAGCTAAAAACAAGGAGAAATTGTCAAATATATATGTGTATAAAAATGCATACACAATATATATGTAGACTAAAAGTAGTGCTAGTTCTAGAATATACATAAGTAAAAGCCATTCTCTGTTATTTGAGAAAGAAATAAAATGCAATCAAGAAATCTTTCTCATAAAAAATATTTATTTTAAATTGTAAAAAAGTAAAGAAAGAATGGAAAGCCATTTTAAGCATCTGAATTGTTTAAAAAATCATATTTGCCTTTAAGTTGCATACTAGAAGCTCTCAAACAGTATTTTCAGGCATACGAAAAGACTTCTGCAAAGAATGATCGCATTTTGGGGAACAGATAAGGTTATCAAAAATTTCTATTTGAGACATGTTTTTAAATATCCATATGATAAAATAGTCCAATAGTACATCTATATGTTTTTTAAACAAATAACGATTGGGGATAGATATGAGCAAATTTCTCTCTTTGTTTTCTTATCTCTGTAAAATCAAGCTCTCGTGCACAATGTACCGGGAAAGAGAGCGCCATTCTCCTGCTCCCTTCTTTGTCCCCCTGGGAAGACAAAATGCACTCATCACGTTTGATAACAGATTCACCCAATTTAAAAAGGAAATTGTTTCATTCGTTCTTTTGAAATACCTCTCAAATAGGTAATTTTAGTTTTCCAAAAATTTCAGGAAAAATTCTCTAATTAAGCCTCACAATGGCTGTTCTGAGAGGCATGTAATAAAAATGCATGCTGTTAGTAAAACGACGGGGAAACAGGGATTTTAAAAGTAGCTAAATTTATGTTAATATCCCCAACATCAGCTATTTGCGGGCTTTGTAGGGAGATGGAGAGTTAAGGTGTGTAAAATAAGAATAAATGCATTGATTTTGTTATGCAGTAACGTTTTAAAGTTTTCATTAAGGCGAGATTCATATAACATAAAATTAACCATTTTGAAGTGTACATTGAAATGGCATTTAGTAAATCATAATGTTGCACAAACACTACCTCTATCAAGTTCCAAAACATTTCCATCACCCCCAAAGAATACACTATACCTATTAAGCGACATTTACGTGATAATGTTTCAAAACTTATTAGCCACTGGGATACAGAAAAACTGCACCACTACGTAAAAAGATGCAGGAGAGGGAAACATCATATGGTTTTTGAAATATTACGAGGATTCTACATTAACAAATTTTTCTACTCACAATATTTTCAATTTTAGTGCAAACATATATTGTAAATATTTTGTTTGCTTTTTATGAAATACAATTCAAAAGCAGCTATAAGTGAGAAAGAGTCTAATTTAATTTCTTTAACTCAAATCAGAAGAATATACATCGAATCTTCTCATTCCACTTCCTTGCACGTGTCCCACCCATCCTCAGGCAGTCCCTCGAGGGTGGAGTGGACACCGTAGGGGTGCAGAACAAAAGCCACGGGAGGGGTGAGCAGGAAGCATTAGAACTTTGACTTATACTTTAAAATCTTTGGGGTATGTTTTTAAATCTTTATGATAAAATAGTACAATAGTACATCTATATAGTTTTTAAACAAACAGCTATTAGGAGAACATAATTCAAGAATTTGGGGGCCATTAGGCTTCCAGTATCCATCGTGCTGTTTCCATGGATACCTCTTTGCGTCTGCTCTACCCCATGATCCATTCTTAGCAATCTTCTGTCCAAGTTGTATATGAGTGAATGTGCTCCTAAAGGTGTGATAAAGTAAGTCTGTCGGAGCGTCCCTCATCAGTCGCCTGCATTCTCTGAGCCTTCCTGCAGGTTGTCTGATGCCCTTTGGCGTAGCAGCAGGATTCACCTGAACTTTTAAAGATTGTAGTAAGTTAGAAAATTTGATCATTTCAATTTGTTGTGGCTGATTAATTCTGCCCTGGTCTCTGTGCGGTCTTGGAAATGGGAGTACTCAGCAGATTTCTGGCTGCCGAGAGCTTTCTTGCCTGGAGCTGTCTTCCTCAAAGCAACAGCTTGGGGAACACAATTTCTCTCTCTGCAGGTCCGCCATCTGTACCTACCCTCCAGGTAAAGCCGTAGTTAACGAAACACGCACTTAGAGTTTAGTATTTGTGAGTGCAAAATAAACTACTTTATGATTGTCGGTAAGGATCAATGAGATCTTCTAGTACTCAAGGGTCATATAATCTAGGTCCAGGGTAATTTTTCCTGACGCTTCAATAAGACAAGACTTGGGCTGAGTGTACCTACCTTTAATTTCCAGAGAGTGCTTTCTTTTGGCAGTTCCAATGCTTTTCTGAAATCTGAAATCTTCTGAAATCTTTTCTCTACATTTTTCCTTTCTGCTAGCTCTTACTTTAGTCGCGTTTTTGACCCTGTGGTTCTCATAATCCTTTAATGCCTCCCTTCATCCCTCCCAGTGATCTGTTTGAATCATTAACGTGTGCAGAGGAAAGCCCTACCACATTCAGGGCTCACGCTGGGCATCACCTCACTGAGAGAGTCCCCCTTCTCTCTCCTTCTGCTTTAGGATTTGTGCAGAGAATAAGAATTACCTTCTTCTTTATCTTTTACCAAGTCTGTTAAAAAATCCCACATGATTGGGAGGGGGAAAATTGTATGTCACTTAGACGGAAGCTGTCTTTTCTATGCCTGCTGATGAACTTTGTCAGCTGTTGGTTATTTTTCTTTGACGTTCTTCACATAATATCTATTTACACATATCTACAATTTATGTCAAATAAAGTAGTTCCAAAGAAATGCCATTAAGAATACAACACTGATAAAAGATGCTTAGAACATAGGCTTCTATGGGTTAGCAGTTAAAACACATTGTGTGATACCTAAAAAGTGAAAAACACTTTGGGGGTAACTTTCATTCTTGGGTCACATATTTTACTTAAAGGCATGTGATTTGCTAGGAAATACACTTAACACACCTACTTATAAATGCACATCGACCTGTTTCAGTGATGTTCGCTTTCCAGCTAGTTCAGGTAGGAAAATTAGATTACTCATTTACAGATTACAATGCTGAAATATTGTCAGATATCTGTTAATTGTCTTGGTTATAGTATTTATCTTTGTCTACTTTGTGGGAGGAGGAGAAGGCAGATACGGAAAGTTATCATGAAGAGATAATATCTGTTCTTTGTTTCCCATTACTGTACTGATTTTAACTCTCTAAACATTTTTTTCTTTCTTTCTTTTTAACCATCTAGTGTCTTGTTTATTAGCCCTTGCACTTGAACTGCCGTATCTGGTGGGTCAATGAAATCTTTCCTAATCCCAACTCCTTTCCCTAAATTTTCAGTCTACAAATTGGCCTCTATAGATAAATATTACCTACACTCTAAATACCTCACCAGAAGAAAACTGGGTTAGCCTTCCCAAAGAACTCATTTATGATGGTGCTCCACAGAAAGAAGAGCATCCATGAATCCTGTGGAGCCAGAGAAGACAGAGGTTGAGGAACCACAGTGGAATCTGAAGCTTCCAGATATTTTAATTTGCCAAGTGGGCATGGGAGTGCCAGCATGTGTAATACAACATCTTTAAATTTTCTCCAAAGATTCAAGTTTGTAAGAATTTAGAAAATTATAACTTCCATATTTTAAAAAATCCTGTATGCCAGAGATTTTATTGGCAGATACCTTTAACCCTAGTCAATTATTTTGCTTTTCTTATCAAAATGATGAGATGTACAATTACAGACATATTTTTAAACATGTAATAGACTACTAATGTAGACTGTGTTTTGCTCACCTTTTGCTCATCTACCTATGAGCTTTTGCTAATATCTGATTTCTTACTTAAGATGTGATAACAACATTTAAAATTTACTAGAAGCTTCATTGCCGTCTAAGATCAAAGAACATAGAGTTTGAAGATAGTTCACTTTTTTGTTCTCTTTATTTTTTATTGTTCTCTCTCTGATTAGGATCTAAGTGTTTAAGGCATAATTCAGTGAAAAATGGCTACTTGCTAACATTTCAGAGCTTATCATATGCCAGCAATGTATAGTGTAGGGCACACGCTTGGGCCTTTCATATTCGTAAGACTATAAGAATTCGTTTCACTGCTACTACAGCCTGGATGACTCAGCAATCATTCTAAAAATGTTTCAGCAAGTGTCCCTGAAATAGAAACTAAAAAAGTTGAAAACTAGACTGCAGAACCTAGATTCTGTTAAGCAGATATACCGTCAAAAACTAAACAGCAGATTTGAAGTTGTGCCATCTGGTCGTTGGTGCCCTAGATGTTGTGCTGCGGGAGGACCCTATGACGAGAGTAAAGTCACAGTCAGACCTTCTCCAGCCTGTCTCCTTCCTTTTTATGTCACAAGAAGGTTGTTTTTTAAGCCTGCTTGGAAATTCTGCAGACTACCTGTACTCTACGAGAAATCCCTTTCTGCTTACACCAAGTTGGACTTTATTGTTTGCAAAGAATAACATTAAAATAAACAGAGTTTATAAATGAGGTCATTGAGGCTAGAAGAGGTTAAATGACTTGCCCAAGGTCCTATGATTAGTGGGTGGCAGGGCCAGGAAGCCAAGCTGTCGGCTCTGAATTTCATAACCCCAGCCATTGTGCCATTGTGTATTTTTTCTGCTTTTCACCTACATTTTAACTTTTAACATTTAAGTAAATGCTGGAATTTAGGAAGAATAAAGTCTAATACTCAATGCATGATAGAAAATATTTTAATATTGCTAATTAGAATGCCCTAAAGTAATTGGAGTCATTTATATTTTCTAAGGATGTTATAGAATTATATTCTGTTATGTTATTTGGGATTAATTTGCCTATAAAAAAACAAACAATTGGTCTTTGGTTTGCTGTGGAAAACTTCACTTTCTGTATGAATGTGATATTTATTTCAAAAAGGCATCAAAGTGATTTAATATTTTATTACCTGGCTCTGATTTTCAAAGCTATGTTTCAGCAAGATTTCACTGAAAGCTAAATATATAATTAAATAGGGAGCAAAAGAGGTACTAAACCTATTAGGCCAGCTTGTTTCTCAGGCATCAATTGAGAAATTTGTAGATTTTTCTAGATCCACGTTGTAATAAGAGTCCTCAGATCAAGAGTAAAGAGTGCGAGAATAGAGATAAAACCATGAACCATGGCTTTGAGCTTAGAGCACTAATGAAAGCCATAGTAGCTAATAGCTAAACAGTCGTAGTAGTAGTAGAAATTAATCTTAGAAATAGCCAAATAGTAAATAATATTTTTTTTTACCATATGTGTCATCCAAAGAAAACTACATTAGAAAGAAAATAAAAGATAAGAGCTAGAGTTACACATTTGATCATCTGCATAAAGGTGGATGGACATGCCTATAAATGACAGGTTAGAATAAATCATGTCATAAAAGGAATTTCAAGGTTATTTCACATATCTATATAAATATATATTTGTATGTAAGTGTATTTATAAAATTTGTAAATGTTACAAAAGTACACTCAAACCTATATCAAGATAATATTTACACTGACTTGTCCTATTTGAAATCCTTCTCTAGAAAATTATTGAGCAAAAGTTATTTTCTACCCAAAACAGATATAAAACTTTATTCTACCATAGTAGACTCACAAATTGATCCTCAAAATGCTTCATGTATTAATCATTTCATATTTGCCATTTAGTTGAAAATTTAGTTCCAAAGTTCTTTTCAGAATCAAGCTCCACCTAGTTGTTCCAAACCCTTTTGGCTTTTAGATTTGATTTATAACAATATTTACAGCCTGCAGCAGTACCAAAACATTCCTTCCCATTTAGTCATATGTTTATAGGCATCTACTGATTTTTAAACTCAGGCTTTTATTTGAACAAGAACTTGGCTTTTTAGTCATTAGATGCACATAAAATATGAATGGGGAACAGAACCACAGCAGAATCCATGCCATAATGTTTCATAGCCTGTTTTCAAATACCTGAGATCTAAGAGTATTTCCACAAGCTTAAACTATGTTAATTTATCAAGTACATTTGCAAAATTTGTTAAAATAACGTGTAAGTTTTAAAGAATCATTCATGCTTGTAAGGACAAGGACAATTATATTTCTCCAACTTGTTTTTATTTTTAGGTTAAAACTGAGCCATACTAAAATTGAAGCGTTGTTAGAGTGCTGTGTGGTTCGCGTCCTGCATGGATAACCACCACGAACTGAGGGCTCTTCTGCTCAGTGGAGAATCAGTCTTCCTAAAGGGGGTTCACAATGACATATACTTACATGAACTTTAGTCTTATTATGCATCATAGGTAGGGATGGGGAAAAAAGGATGCCAAAAATCCACTCAAGAAATAGTTAATTTAAAATAACTATAAAAATCAAAATTAGTAAATTTCTTGAATTTAAAAATAATGGATCTATTGGCCAACTGTATATCTTCTTTATAAAAATGTCTGTTCATATCCTTTGCCCATTTTTTGATCGGGTTGTTCAGATTTTTGTTGAGTTGTATGAGTTCTTTATACACTCTGGAAATTAACACCTTATAGGATACATGATTTGCAAATATTTTCTCCCAGTTGGTGATTGTCTTGTTGTTTCGTTGATGATTTCCTTTTCCATGCAGAAGCTTTCTAGTTTGGTGTAGTCCTATTTGTTTATTTTTTTCTTTTGTTTTCCTTGCCTGAGGAGACATGGTATTCAAGAATATACTGCTAAGACAGATGTTGAAGAGTGCACTGCCTATGTTTTCTTTTAGGAGTTTTATGGCTTCAGGTTTTACATTCAAGTCTTTAATCCATTTTGAGTTAATTTTTGTGCATGGTGTAAGATAATGGTCTACTTTCATTCTTTTACATGTGGCTGTCCAGTTTTCCCCACACCATTTATTGAAAAGACTTTTGTTTTTCCACTGTATGTTCTTGGCTCCCTCGTTGAAAATTAGCTGTCCATATATGTGTGGATTTATTTCTGGGCTCTTGATTCTGTCCATTGGTCTGTGTGCCTGTTTTTCTGCCAGTACCATGTTGTTTTGATTACTATAGCTCTGTAATCTCTTTTGAAATCTGGGAGTGTGATACCTACAGCTTTGTTCTTTTTTCTCAGGCAGACACATGAAAAGATGTTCAACATCACTAATTATTAGGGAAACACAAACGAAAACCACAATGAGAAATCAACTTGCACTCATTAGAATGGCCATTATTAAAAAGACAAGAAGTAACAAGTGTTGGAGAAGATGTGGAGAAAAGGGAAAACTCATACACTGCTGGTAGGAATGCAAACTTGTGCAGCCACTATGCAAAACAATATGGAGATTCCTCAAAAAATTAAAAATAGAAATATCATATTATCCAACTATTCCTCTTCTGGATATTTATCCAAAAATCATGAAAATACCAATCCAAAAAGATATATGCAACCTCATGTTCATTGCAGCAATATCACAATAGCCAAGACTTGGAAACAACCAAAGTGCCCATTGACTGAATAATGGATAAAGAAGATGTGGTACATTATACAATGGAATATTTCTCAGCCATAAAAAAGATGATGTTGTGCCATTTGCAACAACATGGAAGGACCTCAAGAGTATTATGCTAAGTGAAATAAGTCAGAAGGATAAAGATAAATACCATATGATTTCACTTATACGTGGAAGATAAACACATAGATACAGAGAACAGATTGGTGGTTATCAGAGGGGAAAGGGGTAGGGAGGAGACAAAAAAGGTAAAGGGGCACATATGTGTGGTGACGGATGGTAATTAGACTTTTAGTGGTAAACACAATGCAGTCTATACAGAAGCCAAAATATATCGATGTGCAACTGAAATTTATGTAATGTTATAAACCAATGTGACCTCAATAAAATGTATTTAAAAAATAAAAAAACTAAAAAAATAAAAATAATGGATCTACAGTGCTTTTTCTACGGACATGACATTCCTTGATGAAGTTTTCCAGAAAGAAGAGAAATTTTAATAGTGTTGCTTTGGCCTTATGCTCATTTACACCCTTTCTTTAACACTTGATAGATGGAGCTTCATGTACATAAACACACCAGAGCAATATCCCATTTACAAAATAAACAATTCTTAGGATAACACTGAATGCCCTATATGACTTGTGCCCAAGCTACTCTCCATCCTTGCCTCCTGCTACTCACATCTCAACTCAAGGCTGAAATTCTCCGTTTTCCAAGAAAGACATGCCCGTTTACAGCCTGATGCTCCTCATTGGTAAGGAATGTGCTTCCTCACCATCTCTCCGGAGAAAAGTCCTGCTCTGCCTTGAAAAGTCACCCCTGTCGTTTCCTCCATAACCCTTAGGGAGTTGGGCTAATTCTCTCCTCTGCTCCCTGACATCTTGTTCATACTTTTATTATAACATTTAGTGTGTTGTCTTGGAATTATCTTTTACCATGTATTTATTGTCCCAAAGAGTGAATACTAGAATACACATTTTGGTAAAGTAACTGTACTATAATATCTTACCTTGTATTATTTAAAAATGTACATATCTCTTTCACAGACAATTTTATTCCAATCTTCTAAATGAGAGCGAGTGAATGATACACTGTCTTACAGAATCATAAACTAAGTGGATTTCATGTCCTTGGACTCCAACTGCTTTGTTTTTTCTCCCGTTTCAACGCGACCTCTACAAAAGAGGAATTTCTTACCAGCTCAGTTATGGATATGTCCCAGCATAGCACACACAAGTCATGTCAGGAGTGTTAATCTTGTGCTTTGTTTTTGCTCCTGCAGTTCCCTGGTCGGGTTCCTGGGGAAAATCCCCTTTGGGAAGCCTGGGCATTCTTGTATTTGCCTTGCTGGCCGCTATGCTCTTTCCTAAATAAGTTGAAATCTTATTTCTTAGATTAAAAGCAGACCAAAACAACTAGATTATAATGCAGGGCAGCTGCTAGCATCAGAATATGAGTATGGTTGGATTATTGTCAGTAAACTGAAAAAAATGATTGTTGGGTTACGATAGATGGGCAGCCTGGCCCTTGACTGTTTGGCTTCTTTTGATTAGAGCGATGACTAGATTCATCCCCACAAAGGAAAGATGTACGACTCTCCTCTCTCAGTGGCAACCTGGGGAAACCAAATTTATACCCAGTCCATACTACAATTATTGTGCTTGTGGAAACCCACGGATGGGGTGGCTTGTCTTGCCCTGATTTGAGGATACAGACCCCGCTTCTTCATTCCTTGCCATACAGTTTGTGTTGTATCCTGACTGGAAGGGGGGAAGCCGTGCCGTACCACACCTTGCTTGGTGCAGAGTTCTTTTCTTCCCTTCATACTGGACGAGGAGAAAAATGAGAGATGGAGCAAAGTCTATTTTTGTTTTACTAAATATTCTGCTTTTGGGCAAATGGTAATCCATTTGTAGGAAAAAAAAGAAAGCACTCTTACATGTACCTACAATAGTAGAAAATTAGTCTTTGTTTTAATGAGACAGACAGCTACTAAAAGATGAATATTTCGGGCTATGATCTTTGCTTCAAACAGGACATTCCTTTTGACTCATCATTGTACAGGGAAATCATTTCACAGATTCAGTACCATGATGAACTACTTTTCTCAGCCTATTTTTACTCAGTCCAACTAATAAGTTTTTTTATGCATTTGTAAATATAATTTTATCTATGTAATGTTACCTGAAAGCAATTCTCTTATAACTTCACCTGCTGTTACAATGAAAATAATGTGCCTATATGAAGCCAATTGAAAGGTATAAGAAAAGTTATCCTATTTTTGGAGACATAATATATCACTGATGTATTAAGTCAATTTCTACTACCTCATTTCAACATATAATCAGTTGCATTGCATGGGTAGAATAAATTAATAATTGAGAGAGTAAAAAAGAACTAGAGTTTCTAAATATATTTCACACTTAAAGAGAGAACGATATTTTAAATCAGAATAAAAGAGGATGTAACTATCTTATAATATACAAATAAGTGAGATAGAGAACTCATTTCTTTTGAGTTACTTTTAATAAGAACAATCAAGAGGAAATACTGACAACTAGCAAAGAGTAAAATCTTCAAATGTAAAAATTTTGAAAATAAGTGAACAGAACATTTTATAGAATGATGAGAATAGTCCCTAATAAGATAATATAATACTATGTATTATTACCATGGAAAACGTCCCTATGTAATAAAGCTAAAATAAGTTAAAGCAAATGAAAATGCCTCCCTATAATACTTAAACCTCTTGCACAATATTCAAGCCAAAAAGCCAGGTCTTCAGCCCCAAAATGCACAGTACATTTTGCTGGAGTAGCTTTGCTATGCTAACCTTGCATCTGCGTAGTCTCACTGAAGGTACCAAGGAGATGACATATTCAAATAGTCTACACTTGTCAGAATGCTGAGTCCAAATTTTGTGAGCAAGGATAATTTAGTACAGGCCACAGGCCCTCGTGTCCTTACCACATATGGTCCTAGGCGTTCTAGCTTTACCTATTAGCATCTGTACTCTTTTGCATGCCTCTTCAATTTCTGCAGGTCGTACACCCTTGCCTCTCCTTGACACTCCACCCTGGTTAGGACTTTTAGATATTGTCTTGTAGGTAGGGTAACCAACCATCCGGTTTGCCTAATCTGTTCCCAGTTTTAGCACTGAGCCTCCTGTATTCCAGAATTCCCTGAGTCCTGGAGAAACCAGGATGGTTGGTCACTCTACTTGCCTGCTCTGTACATCATTGCTTCTGGTGTAGGGCTGCCTTACAGCAGGAACAGGCTCAGAGCAGATCAAGGCAGAAAGGGAGAGAAGGATAGACTGAAGCAGCCTACCTCTACCCACTTGCCTTCTCTTTAGGTGGCTATGAGGTATGAAATGATCTAAAATATTTCCCATGGCCACAGCAAGGGAAACTCAGAACTATGTGCCAGTGTGTCCTGCCAGGGGCTGTGGACTCATCAAAGGGACCTAGAAGAAAGAAGCTATTGTATGGAATAGTCTAGAATCTCAATGGATCAGCAGTGCCTTTAATTGGGGCTTGTTAGTTGGAGGTGCGGAGCAGCCATTCACAGGCCAAAAGGAATGGCTACATGCGACACCAGCCATGGATGCTTCAGTGGGAACCTGGTGAAGTCAGAGGCTGACACTCAGACAATTGATGAGAGGAGACCTGTCAAAAGGGCCTGGCGATACCAATGAGGAATAGTGGACACCTCAGAACCAGCCATCCCCTCCAACTCTTTGATGTCACTTGCTGGGAGAAGGGACAGAGAGGGAGGAGAAGAAGGATGCTTTTTTGAGAATATTTTGTTAAAAAAGACTGTTTTAAATGAGAAAGAAATGAGTAAACATTTTTCTGTCATATTTTCCTGCCATCACTGGCTTTGGAGATTTCCTGACTCTACTTGAATTCAGTCAGGTTTTTGCATAATGAGTTGAGACCATCAACTGTAAAGCCCTTGTAGTTTTGTCCAAGGAGTTTAGAAGCTT
The DNA here is from genome assembly GCF_037783145.1 of Equus przewalskii. Lineage (NCBI taxonomy): Eukaryota > Metazoa > Chordata > Mammalia > Perissodactyla > Equidae > Equus > Equus przewalskii. The sequence continues at coordinate 57,821,270 of NC_091849.1, forward strand.
AAGGCTCAGAAGAGATTCACGTGGAGCAGTGAGGGATGAAGAGATGCTCACTTTCTCAATCAAGTGTAGAGAACCAACCTGTCTGAAGAACAACCACAAGTTCTGATTATCACTTAGAACTTAGTCATAACTCTCCTTGTCCTAGGAATCTGACTCAGTTTCTCCACAATTATTTCTCCATATTTAAGTAGGGGATAATAACAATGACACCTGTGTCCTCAGAAGTGTTCTGTGAGGATTATCAGAGACAATATATGTTTGTAATACATATTAAATGTTCAACAAAAAAATAGCTATTAATGTTATTATCGGTGTTATTTTAATTTCTTTAAGAGCTTACGTGCAAATAAAAAAGAAAAGCACAGACAGGACGTACTGTATTTACCTGATATTTCCATTTCTCCTATTTATGATATAATTTATCAAATAACGTTAACATGAAAATGTAAAGATTGCTTTTGAAACTGTTGTGATGACTGACTGGTGAAAATTTTTTAAAAAAGAAGAAATTAATGAAAGTCCTCATCCAACAAGCTCCAGAAGCAAAGGCTAACTCGTTTCTGTAACGTACACACACGTTTGGGACTCTGCCTGCTGATTACCCGCACATGCACCGGGCAGAGGCTGAGCTTAAATCAGGCGGCCTCTGGGAACGCACTAGCTGGGCAGACACCAACTGCTACTGACGTTTCTCTACAGGGCAGGGGGAGAGTGACCTGATAGGGAAGTGGGGCTTATTCCGCTGCCTCTGTTAACAGTAAGATGATTAATTTCTCTAAAAGCTTCATCCTCCCTCCTTTTGTTATATTTCTTGCTGTTTCTCTACACAGAGAGATGCAGATATATGCATGCATGTGGATCCAAAGCACACGAATATATATGTGCTTTCATCTATTTGAGAATGTACACACACACACACACACACGCACACACGTTTCCTTAGATAGAAAACTGTTTAAAGTTTACTTGGCACCTTGAGTCCTTTTCTTTGCAAGAGTGACTATACTGATTTACACATCACTGCTTTATCATCTTGAAAGAAAACATGAGTTTATAGCGCATTGATTTCTGTGAGTGTATCCGTGGTCTGCTTCAGGTGTGATTGCTCTAGTTCTGAAATGGAATTTGTTTCATAAAATTATCTATAGAGTATCACATGAGAAATAAATTCCTTGTAGAAGAATATTAATCAAATTATTGAAAATACCTTACTGTAGGACCCAACTGTGAACACAGTATGAGACAGGCATCCGGCTGCTTGCCATGGTTATTTTTGAGCAAATCTTCAGTGCTTCTTTTATTTTGAAGGAAAAACATATTTGATCCAATGTTACAAATTCCCACAGGCGTAAATTTTAAAGAAATGAAGTTGTGGGCCAGCCCAGGGGTGCAACAGTTAGGTTCGCGTGCTCTGCTTTGGTGACCCCGGGTCCAGCAGTTCAGATCCTGGGCACAGGCATTGCACCACTCATCAACCATGCTGAGGTGGTGTCCCACATATAAAGCAGAGGAAGATGGGCACAGATGTTAGCTCAGGGCTAATCTTTCTCAGCAAAAAGAGGAGGATTGGTGCTGGATGTTAGCTCAGGGCTAATCTTCCTCAGCGAAAAAAAAAAAAGAAGTTGGACTTTAAAGAAATGTCTTTATTGGTACATCTCAGATTTAATAAATTCTGGAAACATTCAGCACCATATCTTCAGTTGTACTTCATTGAGCTGTTGGCACTATTTTCAAATAATTATGGCCCAGAAAAACATTAGCTAGGCTAAGGGAAAAGTTTTGAAATCCCAACCTTGTGTAAAAAATATTTGTATCATCTAGCCTTTTTAGGAATATAAATGTAGTGTAGCACAAAGGCAAGAATTCTGGAGAGTACAAGGTAAGAGGTAAATGCCCCCATTACCTGCTCCCCAGCCCAGGACCTTAATGTACTGTGACGTGTTATGCTTATGTTATCCTTCCTTGCTTCCTCCCCACTCGCTCCTCTGTTCTTCCTCTCTCCCTTTCTCCCTCCTTTCCTCCTCCCCTTCCTTCCTTCCTTCCTTCCTCACTCTCTCTCTCTCTCTTTCTTTCCAGGAAAAGATATCCTCTCCAGTAAGTAGTTTCATACTTGCCCTTCTACTGAAAAAAAAAAACTTGAGACGATTTCACAGATAAACAAAAACAAATATATTTTTGTTTTCTGGTCTAATAAATTCTTACTGGCTAATCATTTGAACATATTTGAGCATTTTATTATTTTGCAACATTAATTAGTTTGAGTTACTTCCATCTTTGAAAAAATGGCTTAGTCAGGCAAAGGAAGAATTTATTCCCAAAGAAAAAGAATATATCCGGTTAAGTGAAAGGAAAGCTAAAAGAAAGTCAAATATTTTTTAAATCTACAGATCATTCAAAACTATGAATAGAAATGGAAGAAAAGTTTAAAATTATGTATAAGATATCATTGGGGTAATCAGAGAGACAATTCATGTTCACGTGAGCTACAAGTATATTTTTTACTGCTAAATCAGGTAAAGGTAAAATTGCATTCTTCTATGGGAAAAGTATCAGTTGAAGCATTATAATATTTCCATTATCAAGATGAAATAAATTTTTAAATTATCATAGAAGAATGAAAAAAATCAGAATAGCAATGTATTAAACTGTTATGCTTGTCATATATTTTCAATATGAATATCTCAGAATAATCATAGAGTAGAATATCATTTAAAATATTTTACTATCATTTCACATTAAAATTCTACAAAATATTTCTTAAAAATAAAATGGGAAAATTTCAGAAATTTCGTATGTTTTAAAATAGACAATATAAAAAGGGGATAATGCTGATGGTGATTTTTAACAAGGCCTTCACGTGTACATTTAGCAAAATGGATACCCACGCAAAATGTGCAGGAAGGGGACACTGGGCTCTGTTTCACGAGCTGTTTAGAATGATCGAAGCAGAGCCTGAGGCTCTGCGTCCATCCTTCTGAAAGATCAATTACCTTTTTGGTCTTTGTAGAAAATTGTTGGCAAGGAGTTCTTTCTTTAAGGATTACCAGTGAGAACCATTTCCCTTAAGTGTGTCCTTGGTCATATCAGAAAGTTTTATTATAACTACAGGGAACTCTCTGGTAAATTGATAAGGATGTCTTTAAGTGAATATGCGACAGTAAAGTATGCCCTCTGGTGACAGAGGCTCCAGAGTGAAACTGGCTCTCTGAGGAGGTTGGAGTCTGAGGACAATCATCTCGCCATGCACCACCTTACAGAGTGAAGCCTCGACTGCTGGGCCATCCCTTATCTACAAAAGACACACCGTTTATGATCTCATCTTCTCCCCTGTCATTATTCATGTCTGTAAAATATGTTAAAATAACATTTATTTGATTTTTTCATTCTTTAAATTGTGGTAAAAACACTTGACTTGAGACTTACTCTTTTGACAAATTTGTAAGAGTATGATGCAATATTAACTATAGGCACAATGCTGTACAGTAGCTCTCTAGAACTTACTCATCTTACACAACTGCTTAACTGAAATGTTACAGCTGTTAAACAGCAACACCCACTTCCCCCACCCCTCAGCCTCTGGCAACCATGATTTTTCTTTCTGTTTCTGTGAGTTTGGCTAATAATACTGAAGGAGGTAGGAGGTCATGAGAGACTATGTGAGGCAGTGGTAATGAAGAGCCTACATATCAGGGAGGAGGATGTCAGGAAAAGAGTGTTGCCAATTGCCTATGAACTGAACTAGGTTCGTCCACTTGCCCCTTGAGTCACTTGGCAGCTTGTTTACTGCACCTCAAGCCAATGCCAGGGAGTCACTTTGATGTTACAGCAAAATAGACTTAATTCTGCAATAGGAAGATAAGCGCTTATATTACTGTTGTGTCATACTCAAGGTGAAAGCTACGTCAATTAATGGGAGAGTGATCAAACAAGCTGTGATCCATTATATTATTGAGGGCTGAATAATTTTTTTTTCATTTTTCAGGCTCTTTTTGAGAGATGGCCAAGGCTTCAGCACACTTGCATTGTTGCCCCCTCTGTACCGTCAGTAAGTGTCAATGATAGTGGCCACAGCAATGTTCATTTAGAAGACAGTCACTTTCTGGAGCATTCACTATCAGAGGCAGCAGCAACGTGATCTGAGCTTGCACAATAGTGAACAGGAAAAGAAATAAAGACATTCTTCAATACCCTGAGGACTACTGAATGAGAATGGCAGTTGAGAGCTTGAAGCTATTATATTTCCAGACACCACTCTAGGTTGATATTGTAGGTGTTAGCAAACGATTTCTGCAGTGGACCAGACAGCAAATATTTTTGTCTGTATAGGGTATATGGTCTCTGTTGCAACTACTCAACTCTGCCATTCTTGCTGAAAAGTAGCTGGTGACAATATGTAAATGAATGGTCATGGTTGCATTCCAATAAAACTATTTATAGACATTGAAATTTTAATTTCATGTAATATTCACGTCATGAAATATAACACTTTAAATTTGTTTTTAGTCTTTTAATTATGTACCAACTATTCTTGGCTCATGGGCAGCACAAAAAAGGGTGTCGGGCTAGATTTGACCTACATAGTTTGCCTACTGTGTTGTAGGCAATCTAGTGAAGATAGATTTCCATTACCTGACTAACTAAGTGATTTAAATATAATTTGATAAATGCTAAGGTGGGAAAGGAGAGGATATGATTGGATCACCTAGAAAATATATCCAGCTTGTTCTTATAGATAAGGGAAAACTTCCTGAAGGAGACTGGAGGCTGAGTCAGGAGGAAAGGATAGAATGTACCCAGCTGAAGACAGGAAAAAGGAGTGTGAAGCCAAGGGAGCAGAATATGGTGATTAAAGAGACCAATGCAATGCTTAAGAATATTGAATAGAGCTGAATTAATTTTACATGACTGTATATATTTTTTTAAATGTAAGCCTCTGCCTTGTATGTTTATAAATATACGTCTATTTATTTATTCTTGGTGAGAAAATAATTTTGTTTACTGTTTTCCTTAGATTCCTTCTCATGAAGTTTGGTAATAATTTTGATGACAACAGAAGCTGCTTGTAACTTGGTCTTTGTTGCACTGCCTAGTAGATGCAATAAATCATCACTCAGCAGCAAAGATTAGGGAAGCATACAGCGGGAGTTTGTGAGATTATTTGGGACCAGGTCCTATGGATATGTTCTTTTGAATACCTCTCCAAACAACCGTACAGAAACATTTCATGTGTAAGGAAAATGCAGATATAAACAGGAAGAGAAGTAATCTGTAAAGAAATTATTTTTTAAAGAGATGATGTTAAACACTACTTCTTTTTTGTCCACTAATAAAAACCACAAACATTCAAAGCTATATAGGTATATTTCTCTCTCTCAAACAGTTGCAGTCAGAAAAGTCAGACAATCTGTTCTCAGAGTAGTTGGTTTATCACTACTTGTTTTTATAACATTTTAGTTTCCGCACAGAAAAAAAATCCCCAAAGGATCCATTCCATAGAAAAATAGATTAATTTACCACTGCAGTTGAGTGGAAATTGCAAGTGTATTGACCTGTAACAGTGTCCAGTGATTCTGAGGTCCGCTGTTTCAGTAACTTTCTTTTAAACTCAATCTTCAAAACTAGTTGCTCCTTAGAATAGGTGAGTTTGAGACTTTGAAGGTATGCAGCGTCACCATCAGAGTCAAGATACTATCTAAAGCATAGAATATTTCCAAGGGAATTATTATCAATGGTCGTAGTAATATTCATAAAGGAACCCTCAAGTGCGCTTTTTCATTTGTACACAGAGTTTTTTGTTTGTATATAGCATTAAAAAAAATTGAAGTCAGTGACATTAGAGCCAGACTATACCACCAATAGCACTAAGCCCACATTCTAGGTAGTGTAATTCCTTCTAAGACCCAGCAGAGATTTACTTAGACTCGAGTTTGTACATCCTCAGAAATCCATAATTATTGACAACTAAATACCCCCCTGCAGAAGGGATACAAGACCTTATAATTCAAACAAATCCAAATCCCACTGTTTCTCTGAACCCTCGCATACTTGAATTGTCCCTGGCATTTGATGCTGAAGAGCACTCCCTAACGTGAGTTTCCGTCTCTTACTCCAGGATAGCCCTCATTCCATATTCTCATTTTCTTTGACAGCATTTCAAACTTCTTCACTTATTTTTTTCCTAAATTTTTTGTATATCTATATGAAAATCATCCTTGATTCTAGATTTTTTTAAACTTTTGGCATATATTTGCATATAGTATTTATTTATGTTTTAAAATTTCCATTATACCTATAGTTAGATACTCTTTCTCATTCCTAATATTTATTCATGATTCTCCTCTCTCTTAATTGCCAATTATTTGTCTATTTTATGAGACTTCAAAGAACCAGATTGTGTTTTTGTTGATCAAATCTACACTTTTCTGTTACTTTGTTGTTGCTGCTGTATTCTAGAATATTGATTTTGATTTCTATTCTGATTAAAGCCTCACTCACTCATTTCTAGATTACTTCATTCCTTTTTGTCTTTAGTGTGTTTACTTTAGTTCACTCATTTTAAATTGTTGTAAAGTTCTGCTGCATGTGTTTCAGGCTACACATTTTCCTTTGTTCCTCTTTGTCTCCATCACAGCTTTTAGCATGTAGTGCTTTATTGCTGTTCATTGCTAAATAGCTTATAATTTCAGTTTTGATTTCATTTTTATCCTAGGAATTTGTTCGCTCTTTTCATTTTATTTTATTGTTAATTTCATTCTTTATTTTATTGTGGTTAGTAAATAAGGTCCAAATGACTTCTGCCTCACAGAATTTACTGATTGTCTCATGTTTTCATGCAGTCATTTTCCCCCACTTCATAAATGTCTTCAAAGAAGGCTCATTGTCTATGTGCTGTACACAGTGTTCCAAAGATGAGAAGGAGTTATCTTATTGCATTATGAAAATACTCTATGTTCTTATTTCTTTTTCCCTACTTCATCTTTTATATTGTGAGAGAAGCTCCTATTGGATTGTATTTTTAAAAAATTTTATTTCTCCTTTATATAGATACTGCTTCATTGTTTTTCAAAACTTTAGTATAATATAAAAATCCTGTCTCAATTAATAGTTTTCACATGTAATTCTATTTTCTTCTTATACTTTTGACCAACAATGGATTTTATATCAATATCTTTGAGAATAATATATGGTTGAGTTTTATTTTGTATACCAGTCTAATAATATGTTGTTTCATGGAATTAAGTTGGGTACAGCTCTCCTGTTTATCATGGTCTTTCTTTCCATGCTAGTGGTTTTTCAAATGTCTGTGAATACAGTTGTCAATTAGTTTTGAGAATAATGACCTGTTGATTAGTGTAGGCAGCTCTCCTGGGTTGCTCAGTGAGTGTGGAGATCTTCCTAGGGGGCCTGTGCGCCAGCTGAGGGGGTTTCCTCAGGCTCCTTCTAAGCGGACGTGGCATGGTTCATTTAGGTTATGTGGAATAGAAAGACAAGGCAGGGTGGCATACCCTTTCCCAATTTTTAAAATTATGAGGCTTTTACTCTAGGATTGGCAGACTTTTTTATCTTTCTCCTTGCCTTTTCTTTCACATTATCTCAGTCTCTCCTTTGGAGATCCAGAGTTTTCTTAACCTGTGGTTTCAATCTCAGGACCCATCACCCACATTAACAGCTTCCCATGTCCATCATTCCATTTCCTCAGAGCAGTCCTAGGGTTTTGCCTGGCCCAGACCTGCTGCTGCCTGACTCAGAAAAAGAGCAAGGTGGCCTAGACTGGCCTGAAGTTGTCAGTGTTGTCTCTCAGCTGCCTGGAGTCCCTGGGCCTGTGCCTGCCCTGCTCCCTTCCTGTGTGCACAGAGCTCTGACTGCTGCTGAAATTGCAATTGTTGTGCGCTTGTTTTCAACTTCATGTGTTTTTTCTGCTATGGTTTATTACACTCTTGCTTCTTTGACAATCATGAGTTTTTCTTCTAGGAATTTGTCAAAATGTCTTGGCCACCAAAACTATTCTTTCATGATTGCTAGCACTGTTCAAATTTTATCCTAAAAAGTTAGGTTTTTGATTTTCAAAGAATTTAATTGGAAGGGGATGTAAACGCATATGCCCAGTTCATCAGCTCGATCCATCTTCTAATCAGAGCTCTTTTAAAATAATCTCCTATCATTATAAATACCTATACATTTTGTTTTATAAAAATACAGAGCCTCAATAAATAAAATTAAGCAAAGCTCAAAAATTTTACCCACAAGAGATAAATACATTTAAAATTTTGCTTGTGTGTTTGTGTTTGTGAGTGTGTGTTTCTTTTGAGATCTATATGAGCTCACACGTCAGATATGGTCTCTTAGGCTATTATATTTTGCTATTGACATTTTCCACCTTAATATTGTAATTTTTACACATTTGCATTATAATAATATTCATCTACATTATATTTATGGCTGGATATGATTATTCTGAATGAAAATACAGAAGAAATACTCTAGAAACGGATTCTCCCAGTGGGAAAATTAGTAAAGAAGAAAAGAATAATTCATATCACCTGACTACACACTTAAATGTATAACACATGTATAAACATGCTTGCATAGACATATACATACATATGCACATATGCATATACGCATCCAATCACTTATTGTTGGATATATTTTCAATGTTTCCATTTTGAAAAAAGTCTCTGTTGTACCTTGACACACAAACACATATATAGGCACACATGAATCTTCTCGCATATTTTAATTTATTTATTGAATTACAAAAAGTGATGTTGTTGGGTCAAAGTTTTTTGACAGACCTTCTCTAATGGACCCCCAAAATAATTATATTTCACCATTTTTATACACAATTACCAAAGGTAAATATTATAGGGTTTTCTATCTTGGCTAATTTGAGATGATTAAATGACATTTTTGTTTTGCAGAAATCTGCAATTTTAATTAAAATATAAACTAAAAAGTTTTGATAGACTTATTAGCTTTCTCTATTTTTTCAGCATTTAAATATTCACATTTTTGCTCATTTTTGTTGTTCATATTTTATTATTGTTTCTTATTGATTTTTTAATTCATTTACTAATTTATGATAACAACGTTTGTCATATTGTTTCCAATTTTTCCTTTGTTATTAAAATTACTTTTTGTTGTTTCTTGATGTACAGAACTTTTGACATTTTATGCAGTCAGATTCATCAATATTTTCTGTTTCTCCTTAGGTCATATTTCTAATGACAGTCCCATTCTCACTTATATAATAATCCACCTATATTTTCTTCTGGTATTCTTATGGTTTTTATTTTTACATAGAAATTTTTTAATCCATTAAGAATTAATTTTATTGGAAGTGTGTGGTACAGACATAATCATTTTCCCCAAATGTATAGTCTTTCACTCTAACATATTTTATTAAATACTCCATTTCACCACATTTATTTTTGATGCTTTGTTTAATGTATAATAAATGCTTGTATTCTTATTTATGTGTTTGGACCATTTATCACTCTTTGGGATCTACTTACTATCATTATCACTTCAATTATGAATAAAGTTACTAGAAATTGAAAATCACACACTAACAGTTAAAAATATAACCTAGCTAACAGCCTCTAACATAAAGATACCTACATTCCTATTTAATAATAAAAAAGAAGATGAAAATTCTCAATAGAATAGGATAGAAAGTTCAGAAACAGATTCGTTCGGTTAAAGTGGTGTATTAAATCAGTGAGAATGAATGGATTACTCAATAAATGGTGTTGAAACATCTGTGACAAATCTGGAAAAGCAAAAATAGGGAAAAAGCTAGATTACTATTTCAGATCAGACATAAAAATATTTCCAAACTTGATAAATATTGAAATGGAAATATTAATAATAGAAAAATGTTGATATTATATATAACTTATAAGGTTAGCTAATATTTATTAAGTTTAACAAAACTAGGTGACTTTCACATATACATATATATATTGAACAAAGATGTCTCCTCCCACCACTTCTTTTCAACATCATACTGGAAGTCCTGGCTAATACAATAAGACAAGAAAAGGAAACAAAACTTTGTTCACAAATCACATGATTGTCTATGTAGAAAATGCCAAAGAACTGACAATAAAATATAACGCCATTTCCATTAGCAACGAAAAAAAGAAATACATAGGTGTAAATCTAACAAAACATGCATAAGATTTATATAAGGAAAACTATACAACTCTGATTAAATAAATCAAGAGAGGACTAAATAAATGGAGAGATACTTCATCTTCATAGATAGGAAGACTCAATATTGTGAAAATGTCAGTTCTTCCCACACTGATATGTAGATTCAATGAAATTCCAATCAAAATGACAGCAAGTTACTGTATGGACATTGACAGGCTGATTCTAAAGTTTATATGGAGAGGTAAAAGACCCAGAATATCAGCACAGTATTGAAGGAAAAGAATAAAGAGGAGACTGACACTACTCAACTTCAAGGCTTATTATGAAGCTACAGTAATCCAGACAGTGAAAGAATTTTGGAGAAAGAATAAATGAATAGATCAATAGCACAGAATAAAGAACCTGGAAATAGACACCCATAAATATAAATTTAAAAAAAAAAGATCAATAGCACAGAATAAAGATCCCAGACATAGACCCACACAAATATAATCAATTGGTCTTTGACATAAGAGCAAAGGTAATTCAATGGAGAAAGGATAGCTTTTTCACAGATGGTGCTGGAACAACTGGACTTCCACATGTAAAGAAATGATTCTTGACACAGACCTTATACCCTTTACAAAAATTAGCTCAAAGTTAATTATAGACCTAAATGTAAAACACAAAACATAAAATTCCTAGAAGTTAACATAGGAGAAATCTTGACGACCTTGGGTTTATCAGTGAATTTTAAATACAACACCAAAGGCACCATCCATGAAAGAAAAAATTGGTAAGTAGTACTTCATTAAAATTAAAAATTTCTCCTCTGAGAAAGACATTGACAAGAGATGAGAAGACAAGGCACAGACCGGGAGAAAATATTTGCAAAAGACATGTCTGGTAAAGGACTGTTACCCAAAATACACAAACTACTCTTGAAACTTGACAATGAGAAAATGAACAATCTGATTAAAAAATAGGACAAAGACTAACAGACACCTTATCAAAGAGGATATACAGGTGGCAAATAAGCATAGGAAAAGATGATCCACAACATGTGTCATCAGGGAAATGCAAATTAAAACAATTAGATATTCTACTCATCTATTATAATGACTAAAACCCAAAACAATGACAACCAAATCCTAGTGAAAGTGTGGAGAAATAGGAACTCTCATTCACTGCAGTGGGAACGCAAAATGTCACAGCTCCTTGGGAAGACCACAGCGAAAAAAACTAATCTGAAAAGGTTACATTGTGTATGATTCCAAAATACGATGTTCTGGAAAAGGCAAAACTATGCAGGACGTAAAAAGATCATTGTTTCTCAGGTGCTGGGGGAGGGAGGGAGGAGTGAACAGACAGAGCACAGAGAATTTTTAGGGAAATATGATACCAAAATGATAAGATACATGTCAATATACATTTACCCAAAGCTATGCAATGTACAATATCAAGGGTGAACTATAAAGTAAACGACGGACTTTGGGCGTCAGTGTAGGTTCATCAATAGCAGCAAATATACTACTCTGGTGGGGGATGTTGATAATGGGAGAGGCTATACGTGGGTAAAGGCGGAGGGTATGTGAGAAATCTCTGTACCTTCCCAATTTTTCTGTAAACCTAAAAGTGTTCTAAAACAATACTCTTAAGAAAAAAGTGACCCATTTATGATATATAAGAATGCAGCATAAATAAATCAAATATATATACATACACACTGAATTGTGCATATTTAAGTACTTACATTATAGAAGACCATTTAAAGGGACTGTCATAGCATTCTGTGATTAAAGAAGTTTAACCACCAGTGGAAATAAATCACAATAATGTAAGGAAAAAAAACAAACAAAAAACCCCACCTTATCCTTAAATCTTCGTTATGGCAAGCAATTAATTCTTGATCAGGAAACCAGATCTAACTGAGTAATGACAAACTAGAATCATTTTTACGAATGTAGCAATGTAGGATACTTTATGAATGCAATAATGTTGGATAGTATTACTCAAAGCCAAATCACCATTTTCAGTATGATCTGAGCATTGCCACATGAGCATTGCCGGGGCAACACCTATATCACATCTGATGTGAACTGGGGGCAATCTATGTGAACATAGATGGCCTTATTTTAAAATCTCACTCTAAGTAGTAGCAAAAGCTACAAGCCAAGTTGAGCAGGTGGGAAAGCAGAACACAAGGGCCCTCTCCCTACCAGCCCCTGCTCCCTCCCAGCTGCACATCTCCAGGTGGCCCCTACTTCACCAGCCCCCAAGCCAATTCTCAAAGGGCCCTGGGTCTCTCAAGGAGGATCTCACAAATTTCATCTTAATCTCTCAGAATCCTGCTGTACTTCCAAGGTTTGTCCAGGGTTGATTGTGGGAGAGATTCAGAAAATGGAGGTCATTTGCCAAGCTGTCTCCTTCAATCTTATAATTCCTCTTTCTTTAATGAAAGATGGGAGGAGAAAACAGCAGAAAAAGGTTAGCCCAAGTACATGGTCACAACTGCAGACATTTATGACTGGGGTTATTTAATGTTAACTTGCAGGTTTACCTCCACTCAATCCGAGATCACACCCAGACGCACATAGAGAAGGAAAAGAATAAATACCCCTCAGTCCACTTATGGATCTGCTTAGCATGGAGTTATTTTTAATTTTTAAATTAAATTTAGCATGTTAATTTTAGCATTAGCTTTCCACTTACCTCTACATCAGTTTCCTAATACCTGGGGTCCCATCCTGATCTTTCACTTATGCCACTGCAAGGGGTTCATTTGCTGTCCTTGAAGCTCATTCTGTCATTTATAAAACACAATTCCTAAAATTGACTCTCTTGCTAACGTGAGCCTGCTGCTTAGTTCTCAGTCAGCTTTAATCTGGCCTATCCAAGACCAGAGAGAGTCTTCAAATTTCTCACCTTCCTTTGAAACTTCCTGTTGTAAAATCTACTCTTCTCTGACCAGATTTTGGTCCATCCCTCTTTGCAACTATCTCCTTTGTTAAACTTATGACCTCTTATCTGTCTCCTTGACTATACCTGACGCCTGGCCCTCCTACCTCTGGTTCTTCCATGTGATGCTAAATTAGAGAAATGTAAACAATTCCTGTATTTACAACTACTTAGTAGCTGTGTCACAGACTAGTTTTTTATGCCTGGAGAAAGGTATTTCTAGTATCTATCAGATAAGTAAATAACCTGTGAACTAGGGCGTGCCTAGAGAAGTTCATGACAGATAATGCAAATAAGTGAACCTGGCCTGGTAAGACAGCGGGGAGCAGGTAGGCTCACAACATCATGGCTGCTCAAGACCTTTGAAATCAAAACTAAAACTCTGTAAAGTCCAAGTCAACAAATGAGCAAATGCTTAAAGGAACAGACACAACAGGCGTGGTCTGCATGAAACCCTGAGCTGTCACAAAACGTTGTGCTATTACTAAGACATTGCCTGCCAGTCCAGAGATACTCCTCCTACCCCCAAGGTTGCCTCCAGTCATTCTGTGACTTCTTGTTTTCCTGATATCAAGACTGCTCACATGGTCCATTTTTAAGATGCTTTTAGCTCAATAAAATTATCCTGAGGCATCAAGATGTAAGGTAAACCATAGTACCAACCCCAATTCTTCCATTTGGGAGCTGAAACATCTGAAGCAAATGACTAACTTCTCTGAGCCTCAATGTTTTCTTTTATAAAATGGGGATAGTAATTTACATATCAAATGGTTGGGGAAGATTAAAGATAAGCCAAGAAAGAGATTCTAGAACAAAATCAGATGTTTCCTGTCAACTGTCTCCTTACCCTCACACACACACTCTGCACATTGCATAATTTTTTTAGGCTCCACAGTCTTCTCAAGAACAATCCTGCTCTTAGCAGCTGAAATTCAGGACCAGAGTATTTATTGTAGGGAAATATTATTGTCTATTGTAAAATATCCCAATAGGCTATATTAGTGTTTTTATATGGAAACTTCCTGATGAATTCTTGTTAAAAGCCTAAAACATTACAAGTGAATAGGAAAAGGGTACACAGAGAGGTGGTATATCTAAATTTGTAAAAAACATGAAAATTATAAAATACAATTGCTAGTTATTTGGTGTTTTGTTTCCTTTGAGACATATCCTCCAGTGGTGCTGATGTTGTAAAACATATCTATACCAGGTTCAAGTGCTACACACCCTTTACTGTTATCAACTTGCAAAATTTAGCAGCAAGACAGAGCCTGCTGCAGGACCACTGCTGTCTATTAAAATGCAAATGGAACGAAATCAAATGGGCTGCTGAGAAACTAAAAAACAAATATTGTACAGATCATCCAGCTGCCTGGGCTTAGAAAGAGAGCATTTGAAAGCTCATATGTGGGCTGATACAGCCAATTGACATACTCTGTTGTTTTAAGCAAACCTTTTAAAAATTCATTGCTTGAGCAGATCCAGCAGACCTGTTTTTCGGGCCAGATATGCTTTTCCTATTTCCCTGGCTTATGAAGTTTCATAGGATGAGTTTTAAATTACTCTAGAAATAGCTATAGGTATCCTATTTACAGCATGCAAGACATACTGACTGAACCAGAGGGTTTATGCCAGTCTGTAAGCCTACACAAAAAGTTTTTCATTGCGATGCAGGATATATAGGAGCCATTGCTTGAACACACGTAATAAAAAAAAAAAATTATACTTTTATTTAAACATATGTTTTTGGCTCTCTGGCAGGCTGTCCATTCTTTAGAGGAGAAATTCTGATCAGTTCTTTGCTGACTATTGTTGTTTCTGTGTAATTATATAAAATTACCAGAAATACTAAGGCTGTCTATATTTAAAGTGAAACTGTTCTAAGCTATCATCATACATGTTATCTTTAGCCTTTACTTTATTTCCAAATGAAAACATAAATGTATAAGTAATAATATTTTCTTTTGGTGTTTAGCAAGTGAACACCACTTGCCACGCTGTCAAGTTGGTGTCACAAGCAAAATGGTTGACGCTTTTTGAAAATTTCCTCCCATGCTTCATTAGCTAGACTAAAGAAGTCAGACAAGAACATTCTCGTCATTAGAATCCCTGCTAGATTTCAGATGCTGTCTAATTATACAGCAGATTGTGATATGCAGTAGGCAAGGCAGACAGCTGTATTAACTGGAACTCTGGCTTCCAGAGAATACCATGATTTTAGTTATTATTCTTTATACCATAGACTCTCAAAGTGCTTGACAACCAGTGGCCCTAATTTGGTAGTGAGCACACTATTGGAACGCTGAATCCAGTAAAGTTAAATAACGGAAAGAAATAAATGGTGTCTCAAGGGATGAAGAAACGTAAGGTACTTAAGATTGTACACTTCTTATTTTGCTTTGTTTATAGTGCTTTAAATATCACAGTCTGACCAAGAAGTCATGAACAGGTCCTGGCTCCCCTTCAATGTGTTTTGTGCTTGCTTTATCGTTAATATATTGATTAGTTTTTCTAATGAGAGCATAGCAAAGTTAATGCTTCCAAATAAAAGCTTTGCCACAAGTTGCAAGTAATGAACACTGTAAAGTATAACTAATAAAATGCTTCAACTTCTTCTACTTTGTTTTAAATCAAGAATATCCTCCTTTGGTCCATTTATAAGGTATTCTGAGGGAAATTAACAACCTTCATTCTCCAACTTACTGCATCTTTTTGGTATAAACCTTAAATTCTAACAACAACAAAAGCTATATTAATCTGAAGAAATTGCCATGAATTTGAAAATAATCTCAAGGCCTTCAGAGAATTAATTAGAAAATGAATCCTACATTTATCCAATGCCAGTAGATAATATTAAAGTACAGAGAAATTAATTATGAATACAAATGTTCAAGGATAACATTTAAGTTTCAGTTAGATTCCACTCCAATTAAATAGCTGATTATATGCTTCCCTTTTAAATTAACTAGTTGACTTAGTTTATTGCTTTTAAGAAGAGATTGGTAGAAGTAATCTCTTAGTAATGAATGACCCAAGGTTTGGTTGGTGCTGAAAATCCACTGTGCGTTCACACACATGTCTCAGATGCCAGAGAACTTGGATGGAAGCTGATGCCTTTGTGGGTAGTGAAGAATTTATCTTTCCTTGTTTGATGATTGTCTGAATCTTTTAATAGTGGTCTCATTTCCTGTCTTGAAGTTGAGAGTGCTAAAAATCACAAGAGGAAAGGAGCCACAGTTGAGTTGAGCCTCAGATAAGGAAAGATATCGCTTGTTCCATATACAAAGAAAGCCACAAAAGCTTGGGCTCCAAGTGTTGGTGGAGGACAATGAAAGCAGTCCAAAATATTGGCCTAGATTATACATACAAGAGGAGAAGACCATCTACCCTTCGGCATTCTTCTTGCTTCCTTTGCCACTCAGTTCTGATGGATTACAAGAGAGAACTTTCTGCTCCTTAGCTGCTTCTCTCTAAGAATTTAAACATGAATCCCTCTCTAAAAAATGTCAGTTGGTCAAGAGAATGAGAAGAAAAGCCAAAAATTGAAAGAAAATATTTCCAAAACACACATCTAATAAAGTATTATCTAAAATATACAAAGAACACTTAAAACTCAACCACAAGAAAACAACCCAATTAAAAGATGGGCAAAATATTTCAACAGACACCTTACTGAAAAGGATACTCAGAGGGTAAAAAAAAAAAAATCAAAAGATGCTCAACATCATCCTTCATTAGGGAAATACAAATTAAAATAAGAAGATATCAGTACATACCTATTAGAATGGCTAAAATCCAAAACACTGACAAGAAGGAAATGCTGGCAAGGACATGGGCAATAGAAACTCTCATTCATTACTAGTGGGAATGCCAAATGGTACATCCACTTTGGAAGACATTTTGGTAGTTTCTTGCAAAACTAAACAAACACTTTCCATATGATCAAGTAATCACACTCCTTGGAATTTACCCCAATGATTTGAAAACTTATCTCCATAAAACAAAGAAATAAACAAAAACCTGGAGACAAATATTTATAGCAAATTTATTCATAATTGCCCAAACTTGGAAGCAACCAAGATGTCCTTTGGTAGGTAAATGGATAAA
Source organism: Equus przewalskii (assembly GCF_037783145.1). Taxonomy (NCBI): domain Eukaryota; kingdom Metazoa; phylum Chordata; class Mammalia; order Perissodactyla; family Equidae; genus Equus; species Equus przewalskii. The sequence continues at coordinate 57,838,472 of NC_091849.1, forward strand.
GAACTGTGGTACATCCAAACAATGGAATATTCTTCAGCAATAAAAGAAATGAGCTATCAAGCCACTAAAACACATGGAGGAACCTTTAATGTATATTGGTAAGTGTAAGAAGCCAATCGTACAAGGCCATATGCTGTATGATTCTAACTATATGACATTCTGGAAAAGGCAAAACTATGGAGATAGTAAAAAAGATCAGTAGTTGTCAGGTGTTGAGGGTGGAAGGAGGGGAGAACAGGTAGAGCAACAATATTTTTAGGGCATTTGAACTGTTCTGTATGATAATTTAATGGCAGATAGATGCCATTATACATTTCTCAAATCCATAGAATAGTAACCCATGGTAAACTACGGACTTTACTTGATAATAATACGTCCAAGTTTGCTCACCAACTCTAACAAATGAGAGATGTAACCACATGAATGCAAGATGTTAATAAAGGAGACAATCAGGTGGATAGAGGGGGTATATGGAAACTTTTTGTACTTTTCATTCAATATTTTTGTAAACTTAAAATAAAAACAGCTTTAAAATTCTACTAATTTGGGGCTAGTCCGATGGCATAGTGGTTACGTTTGCACACTCCCCTTGGACAGTCTGGGATTGACAGGTTAGGAACCTGGGCATGGACTCGTTCACCTCTGATCAAGCCATGCTGTGGTGGCATCCCACATACAAAATAGAGGAAGACTGGCACAGATGTTAGCTCAGAGACAATCTTCCTCAAGCAAAAAGAGGAAGGTTGGCAACAGAGGTTAGCTCAGGGCCAATCCACTTCATACACACACACAAATTTACTAATTAAAGTTTTTAAATTTAAAAAATGATATTTGATAGATTAACTACAGATGACATCAGCATCATGGTAGAATGAGTTTTTCTCTTTGTCTTTCCCCTGTAATTTACAACCAAATGAACATCCATTGGCCGACAGAGGATTCCTTACACAGCACAACAGGATGCCTAAGAGATATATGCATCTATACCTCTGAGGTGGGTGGACTGACCCGGGGATGCAGTGGAACTAGGGGAGTAGCTCCCTCCCTCTCCCATGGCAGCAGCCATTGAGGGCATGGATCCTCATGCAGCAGCTTGCATGAGTGTGAGCAAGGCAGCAGGCAGCCAGGCCACCATGACTGCCAGCAGAGTGGTGGCAGCAGTAGGTGCCTCAGTCTATATGACTGCAAGCAGAGGTGGGAGGAACAGAAGAAACAGCCTCTGGACCCCATCTTCCCCTGAGCAGTGGTGGATGGAACCTATGACCAGAGGCATCAGCAACAAGTGAGAACTGGTGACCCAACCCCCAGAGGTGGCACCTCCAGCAGCTCCACCAGCAGTGGGGGCTGCATACAAGGCCTTGGGTCCCTGGGCCCCCAGAAATGACAGTGATACCCGTGTATCCAGCACCCCTGGCAGAGGTGCAACCAGCACCTGCATAGAACACAGGAGCATCAGCAGAGGTGGTGCATGGTGCAGCAGTATCTGAGCCTGTGAAGAGACTGTGGAGAGCCAGTAGGGGAATACAAGAGCCAAGAGACCCCAGAAGCAGCAGAAGTGCTTGCATCCTGGTGACCCCCATGGCGACACCTGAGACTGCAGTGACATCATAAGTAGCCAGGTACCAGCAACCTCAGAGGCATACATGGCATAAGGAGGGCACTGATGACACCTCTGTCAGAGTCAGTGGAGGGTGGGAAGGGCAGGTTCTCAAATACAATCAGAAGCAGCTCAGTATCAAAGTAACCAAAGCCTTACCCAAATAAGAAAGGTAGTTACTACCACAAATGCACTGACAGAGGACTAATTCATCAAACACCATGAAGAACTATAGTAATGCTGCAGAACCTAAGGAGAATGACAACTCTCCAGAAACCAAACTTGAAGTCACAGAAAATTACAATCTGACTGACACATTACACAATTGTCAAAATAGCTGTCATAAAGAAACTAGAGTTACAACAAAGCTCAGAAAGACAGTTCAATGAGCTCAGGAACAAAATTAATGAACAGAAGGAGGACTTCACCAAAGAGATTGAAACTCTAAAAGAAAAACCAAAGAGAAATTCTGGAGATAAAGAACACAATCAATGAAATGATGAACTAACTACAAAATGGAGTGACTAGAAACGGTTCAGTAATTATATGCTCCCTTCCCTGGGAATCCCACCTCTCCCAGGCCCACCAAGTGTGGTCATGTATGTGAATGACCCTCTCTAGAGTTATGCAGTGCTTAACCTGCAAAGACGCATGCAGCAGCCACACCCTTATCTCTCTTTAAACTTAAGAACAAACACAACCCAGGTCCTGGTATTTGGTGCTTTCTGAACATAAAAACGAGAAACTGATATCCCCAGGTGCACATGGGCAAAATAAGTAGCTACCTGAGGGATATGACCACTATGGAAGAAAAACAACATATGCTAAATGAAGCAGACTTTTAAATCAGAAGGATTAAAAATCAGCATGTTATATAACCTTAAATATATAAGGGAGGATATAAGTAATAAGAGGCAGAAATAAGATATCATTTCAAAGTGGATTTCTGGCACATGAAAAATACAGTAGTTAACATAGTAGACGGGATTTTTAAACATCGTGATTGTTATGGCTAAAGAAAGAATAAATGAGTTGGAAGTTCGGTCTGAGAAATGTACTGGTTCTGTCTACATTGTGTCCTATTTCCATGATGAATTTACACACACAATCACCAACATGGCTGCCATCATGAAATATGAAATATAAGTAAGGAATTCTGTGTGTTGTTTGTGTTCTTTTTTGTGAACTTGTACAAGTCAGTTAAATGTTATAGGTTTGATGATCTTCATGTAATAAAATGGTAATGTTTTTAAAGATCTTTTAAATGTCAAGATTATATAATATTGTACTACATTATAAGACCATAATTATATACTGCTACAACAGTACTGTATTTTTTAGTATATATAGTACTATTACATAATACTATATTAGTACATGGTACTATATAAATAATAAAATAAGGAAGTATGTCTAAAGGTGTCAGAAATGGACTGTAGGAAAGACTTAATTTATAGAATTTATAGGAACGTAAATTGAGTCTACCTTTCTTAACAAGGTTCAAATATGTTCTTTATAAAATAATGAATAATAAACATTATATGGTTCATAAAATAATTTTATGGTTCATATATTACCTTGTAGATTTAAAAACCTATCCCTTTTTTTGTAAATAAAAACTCGTTTCTGAGATTCACAGTCTTAGATGTGGATTAAATTAGTAAACTATGCTTTCTAGAAAAACGCATAAAAAGCATGAGGAAGTTTCTCCATTAACATTAAAGAATTGTATGGGCGCAATGATAACATAGCACTGGGAGAACGTTTAGATCCTCCTGAAGCCCTTTTTTCTCTTTCCCATTGTTCAGTTGACACAGTCTATTGTCAAAAATTAAAGAGATTCTTTTAATGTTTAGTTAATTTCCTCATATTTTTATTTTTAAATAAGATCAAAACAACATTTTACATTGTAGCTCTGAATATTTCATAATTTTTCCCAACTACCATCCTAAATTATAAACTATCAACAAACTAAATGTATTAGATGTTTGGCCTTTCCAATGCATTTATTATTTTCCTCTGCTTTCCTATTGCTATGTCCTGCTAGCTCCTATTTTACAGAACAGGTTACATTAAACTGTACTTTCAAGGCAATATAATGCCTGGTAGGGGATCTACGCTAATTTAAGACTTTCTTGGTCGGTAGCCCTAGTGAAGCTATTTAGCATTCACACCAGCTAAATGATACAGGCTAGAAAAGATATCTTTACAAAGTCACACTTTTCAGAAGTTTTGCAGAAAGGGTGTCACGATCTGAATGCCAGATAATTTTCAGTTTATTCCCTAAAAGGAAAGGCACATTTGATTTTAATCTCATCTGCATATACAGAGCAACCTGTATTCCTACATAAGGGGAAATTATTGGAGTTAGAGATGGGGAAGCAGTGCTAATTAATCAAGCAACCTTGCAAAAATTCCTTTGGTTCAAATTAAGGTCTGGTTAGTTTTATGGCTCAGGCTCATTCTTCCTGATTCTCAGTCATCTAGTTTAGGACCATAAACTCAGGATAAATGGGGAGGATAAATCGGGAGCTTTCTATTTACATAATTTAAAGTGCAGTTTTAATGCAAGTTGTATTCTTATCAACATAAAGACAGCCCATAGTGTACTCTCCAGTCTCTTCCTACTCCAGCTGACAACAATAAAATCATGGTTCAGTAACCTATGACACTTGTGCAAAGGACTAATAGGTTTTTCTTTGTCATGTCTCCTGATTGTCACACAACATCCCTTGTCTTGCATAGGTTCCAACTCTCTCTGTACAAAGGCTAGAAGCCAGTTTTCAGTGAACAAATATTTCCCTTCCAGCAAGTATCTCAGAGAAGATTATTAGGATATACAATGCCATTTTAAGTAACTAAAGACTAAATCACACAATATAGTTATAGAATAAGAAATGAATGAAATGCTTTCATGGGCACATATGTGAACTTTTGGACCAACACAGAAGTGCGTACCACCAGATGCTTTTTCCCATCACTTCAATGACTCACCACTTAAAAAGTCATCCCACGGCAGCAATGTTGTATTTCACACATATACTAACACCCATGGATTATGATTTTTTCTCAATTGTTTTTAGGAAAATCTTGGAGATTAGAGGGTAAATCATCAAAAGGTATAAAATTCTAACAAATGAAATGGAGATCTGATTAATAAATGTAATTCTGAACCTCTGTGAAAAATTGTTAAGCCACTTGATAAGAAGAAATCTTGTAACCTCCTGTCACACTTTGAGTCAGGTATTGTCAGAATTTAAGTAGCTTGAAGAAATCAGCTGTTAAACTCAGGTGCAAATGTCCTTTAAATGAAAAGACAGACACACATGTGGGATTTCAACTTAAAAGCATAACTATGCTTATTAGGGAAAAACAACCAATACCGCTATAATTAACTTCTGAGCAGTAAAATTTTTAGCAGAATGAACATTATTCAACAAAATTTTCCCCGCATTTCCAAGGCAGGGTCAACTTTTCAGGAAATTGTACTCTTTCTGTAGAGTATATATCCTAAACAGATTGAGGAATATTTATAGAAATTTATTGTTATTTAGTTTACATTATAAAGATAATTTCTAAGGCATTAGTAACTTTTGAGGCTGTTTCTGTGGACTTCCACATATTCTAAAAGGTATACACTGGTTTTAAGAAGTTTTAATCCACTAATGGGGAAAGCATTATAGATAGCAATTTTAGATATGGAATGTCTCCAATTTGGAGAAATTCAAGGATTCTTGCTTGCTGCTTGAAGTTTGGTCACAGAGAGTTTAGAACCTTCCACATAACAATAAATTATGAAGATAATCCTGATGAAGAATCTTACAGAGGATATATTCTTTTCTATTCTGCACCCTCTTCATTTATGTCATGATTTCTCAGCTTCAGCACTATTTGCATTTGGGGCCAGATAATAATTTGTTTTGGGGGTCCCTCTGTGAATTGGAATCTAGATTTTATGTTTAATAAGTATACAATTTCCCTTTAAGTATTGTGACAATTGTGTAAGGTGTCTCCATTTTGGAATTATTTCACTCTTAATTAAGAAGTCTATCATACATGTGATAGATACTTATGACAGAGTGAAGAAGGCATAAAGAAGAAGGCATCAAAATGTGCTAATTTTTAAAATCATTATACAATCTATCTCTAATAAATATCCATAAGGTCATAGTTGCACTGCTATTAGCATAATAGTTATTAATGTTCCCAATAATGATTCTGAATCATTATAATATCCTTGAATGACTTTTGAATCATAAAAAGTTAACCTGTGTCCAGGCAATTTTAGGGATGGGCATATACACTTTTTTCAATTCATATTTGATCACTTACAACATTTTTATTGACTACCTCCTATATGAAAAACTTTGTTGGACTGTTAAAATAAATAAAAATATTCTCTATCCTCAAAAAATATATTTCTTATTAGAGTTGATATGTAAACTAACAATGTAAACAAAGTATGGCTATGTAGTAAGAGAAATAAAAATGTGCTGTAGGAGTTTAGAGGAGATAAATACACACTATTTTTTATCCACGGTATTTAATTCTTTAGTATATCTCATTATCTAACCTTTATAGAGAGAAGGTATTAATACCAAGATACTTTCACATGTTCACAAATATTTGAGATAGTGAGAGTAAATCTGTGTATTTGCATATTTGTAAATTTGAATTAATTTGTTTGATGGGAAGGAATACAAAGTCAAGTTTGCTGATATAAAAGACAACATCCTAGAACTATAATCCTTAAGTTAAATGACTCTCTGCTTCTTAACAGCTGGATGATCTTGGCCATGTCTATATTAGGAAGAAACACGTGGACACCCCCAAAGAGGAGTGGCACGTAAGCTATAGAGAAGTCTGGAAGCTCGACATATTTTCACAGAAATGGAATTGTTGTGATCTAAAAACCTAGTAGATTGAATAGCGAAAAATTCAAGGTGAGAACAGAAATATTTTATTTTTCTTGTTTCTTAACTTTACTATAAAAGATAGTGATGGATGATTATTTTCCTTAATTTCAAACTTTGGGGATCTGCCTCATAGGTTACACGTATGTTTTATTAAGTGCATCTGAATATTTTAATTCTCAAGAGGAAACAAATGTGTCATTAAATACTATACATGAAAGAATAGGTCTGAAGGGCTGAGAACGGGCCAGTTCTCAGTTAGACATTATTTTGTTCACCATTCAGGAACATAGGAAACGAGTAGATTCATTATCAACCACTAGTAGTTTTAATACTTACGATTCAAGTACATTGTTCAATTTCTATCTTCATTATGCACTAAGGGAAAATCAATTTGAAGAAAATGTCACTTATGCTATACTCATGTCCTCTTATGTGCCCATTGTATATCTAAAATTATTATATGCATTGTGCTGATACATACACACAAATACAGCATCATTTCAATGGTTATGCCACTTAAAAGCATGTTGTGGTCAATATCTACAACAGAAAAAACAATGACTGTAATTTTCTAGACAGCCATAGTTTTTGTCTTTCATTAGAGTCATCAAAGGCTGTCAGCAAATTTTAAAATCTTTAATAATTCAAAATGTTTAACATTCTAAACTCTGAAATATTCCAAAGGTAAGCTTGAACTTTCTGAATGTCCGCTCTGCTTTAGGAACCCAAGTCCAGCCAATATTTCCCAAAGTGACCATTGTACTAAGGACAGAAATTCTAATTTGAAGAAACAAATTATCCTTTATAACAGAAACTTAAACAAAATATTATTTAAAAATGTTCTTCATGATGAGAATACCACACATACGTTATCTCATAGAATTCAGGTACATATTTTTTTCTTTACTGTAAACTTTGGTTTTATTTATTTGGTGGTTTTTAAATTTGTATTTAATATTGATTATATCGATATTAAAGTTGCTTTGAACATTCTTAATATTATTTGTGGTATCTTCTTAACAGTTTCTGAGTTTTGGCTATTTTTATTGCATTATCTTTCTGTTCTTTTTTTCTGTATAATCAATTTCTGTTTTTATTCTTTATTACTTTTATTACTTTCCTTCTAATCACTTTACTCTTTTTTTCTAGTTATTGAGTTAAATGCTTAGTTTGCTACTTACATATATCTCATATTTTCTAATACGTGCATTAAAGAATATAAATTCCATTTTCTACAAATATTGTTTTATCTATATGCCCCAAATCAAAATATATTATAATATCTATTTTTATTTTTATTTTGTCAAACTTCTAGGACTTTTTTTAACTTCCTTTTTATTTGTTTTGGTCATGGACTAACATTGCTGAACTGTGGCTGACAATGTGGTCTGCTCTCCCTTCTTATCTTGCTTCTTATCTCTCTCTCACTAGAACATGAATGTTCCCTGATGGCAGGACTTTTTGTCTGCTTTATTTGCTGTTATATCCTCTGAGTCAGAAGAAAGTCTGGCACATAATAAACCCGAATAATTACTTGTTGAGTAAATGATTTGGTTCTGGAGATTTCAGCTGTCTTGGACCAGTTTTTATATTATTAATTTCTTTGCTTGAGTTCCTAGAATCAATGATGGTGTTAATTTAAGGCTTCATATACTTTTCACACAGACTGGGATTTTCAATGTATCAGAGTGTGGGTTGGATAGGAAGTTTCCTTAATATTAATATGATCCAGTTCCAGGGTGTCAAGTGGCTCTAGGATTCCTTTCACAGACTGTGCAGTCCTTTATGGAATCAGTTGTATTCAGGGTCCTTTTTGCTGTTCTACTGACTTGAGAAGACCCAAGCTGTCTTTTGTGTCTGTGTATTAGTTAAAATCTTGGACTGCAATTTCTAGACAACATACCAATACATATTTAAGCCTGCTACCACTTGAGCTGTCAGTACTTTGGCTGGAATAGTCAATCTACCTTTAATTTCCCTTTCCTTTTCTAGCCCCTGGCGGTTTCTATTTCTTTCTTTTTGGCTTCATATTAAAATTTCCTTTATCATGTTTTATCCAGCATTTGCATGTGTTTCTACTAATCACTCTCATTGAAAGCTCACTATCTTTAGATAAGTCTTGGTTTAAAATGAGTATAGCCAAGTCTTGCTGACCTAGAAACTGTTCTATTTCTTTAAGGAAAATGTATACAAATTAAAAGATCATCTTCTAAAAGCTATCATAATTTTCTTATTTCAGAATTCCTACAGCACTTTAGTGTTAGACCCATAGATTGAGTACTGCCAGGTAAGAGTTTCTCCTCTCAAACACATCCTTCCCTACTATCGTGAAAACACTGTATTTATCCAAACTAAGATTGTTCTTAGCTTCCAAAACTGAACATGTTTCACCTTTTGTTAGTCTTGACAACGAGCATCACATCAGACCCTGGTAACTGCCAGTATGGTCAAAGCCAACGTCCTTCCACAGCACATGTATTCAATATGTATTTGTTGTACTTTTACTATTTGTTAAATGCTATTTGCCAAATACTATTTGTTATTATGTACTGTGCTAGTTGCTGGAGGTATACAGCCAAATAAGGTAGACAAAACTCCTTGCCATAATAGATATTTTATTCTAATAGGGGAGACCATCCAAAAGCGGAAAGCCTGGTTAACTCAGACACAACTCAATCCATCAAAATATCAATAAATATTTCAAGAGTTCCTTCTATATTCCAGTACTGCAGTGGTCAACAGAACAAGGAGAATTTCTGCTGCATAGCCTTCTAGTCAAGTAGGGAAGAAAGGCACTAAAACCCACAAATCACTAAGTAACTATAGGTGTGGAAAGCACAGGCTGAGAGAATAAGTGTGTTTTAGAAATCCTAGCAGAATACAACCTTACAACCTGGGTATTACAATAGCTCATCTTGCTACTTTAGATGTTCTAGCCTGGCTAGACAGAGCTTTCACCTTGGGACTTTGATAATTTTTTATTGGTTCAACTTTCTAGCATGTCATTCACTTTGTTGCTGTCAGCATGTTATCATCAACACTGGGCCCACCCCCTCCTCCATCCCCCAGATCATCTCAGCTGACCTCCACCTACTGCTATTGATTCTCAAGACTTATTCCCGGCTTAACTCTCAGAACATCTGGTCCGTGCATTACTTATAAAACTAGAACCTTCTTTGAAAACTTTAAATGTTTTTCTCCACATGACTTTTCTTTTACTCTCCCTTCCTCAAGGGATTTGACTGTGATATAGCAGCCCGTGCCTTTCTTGGAAGTTCAGCCTTCTCTGGAGCTGGCCTACTCTAATGATAAATCCTGGGATCAGTTTCCAGGTTTCTCTCACCTCCCTCTGAGGACATGAGACCCTTTTTATGTGCTGCCAAAAAGGTTTTGCTGGCTTTCACTCTTGGTTTTCCATTACTTGTTAATCATACTCAGCCTTTTGTTGCCCTTGTTCTAGAGATCAATAGAGTTTGACTATAACATACAATCCAATTGCCTTTGACATTACTGTTTCCCTCATGCTTTTCAACACTGAACCAGTTAGTGGATTCCTCTTTCACTGGTGTACCACCCCAATTCAGCACCAGTGAAATTAAGTAATTTGACCACCGCCTTGTACCAGGGCTGTCTGTGGTCCATTTTCCCAGTGGTAGGGTCCTCCCTGCCAGCAGGGTAGTGGGTGATCTAGCTCAAAAACTATTTTATCGCCTGCTTTCTCGGAAAACTCCTGATGAAAACTATCACAATTCGGGTCCTTTATTTCATTATCCTACATGATTGATAGCTTGGGTGGTATAAAATTTGAAAGCTAGTTCTCCTAAGATTTTGAAGCCATTGTTTCCCTGAGTTATGACTTCCAAAGTTGTGCTTTAGAATTTTTATGGATCCTTTGTATGTTATTTTAAATAACTTTTTGGGGTATTTTTGTTTCCTTCTGTCTTGTGACAATCAGGACCATTTTTTCTATTTTCTTTTTGCCTCTAATTTTCTGAAAACTCAAAATGGTCTCATGTTTTAATTAATTTTTCCTGGCCCTTATTGAGCAATTTCTTGTGTACAAATGCATGGACTTCAGTTCTGGGAAATGATATTGAATTATTCCTTCATTAATTTCCTCCTCCCTGCCATCTCTTTTTGAGGGTAACAAGATTCAAATGTTGGATCATCTGACTCTTTTATTAATTTTATCATCTTATCTTCTAATTTTACATCTATGTGTGGTTTTTTGGGGTGGGGTCTGCTTTCTGGGAAACTTTATTAATTTTATCATCAAACTTTCTTTTTAATTTTTAATTTCTTCTATTACTTTTTAGTTTCCAAAATCTCTGTTTAGGTTCTTTGAATCTAGTTTTTATAGCATGCTGTTTTGTGGTGGTCGCTTTAAATGGATGAATATGTTGCTTGCCTCTCTGAGGGTATTAATTTTTGAAGCTTCCTGCGCTGGCTCCAATTCCTCTGAGTTCCTCTTTTCTCTGTTTGATCCTTTTTATGTTAGAAGGTTTCTCCAGATGTTTAGTGATCCCTATCTGTCTGATTCTATTGAAGAGTGACACACTAAATATCAGATTGGAAGTTGGTTGTGCATTTGCAGAATATTGAGGGTCAGGTAAAGATGAAGGTGACTAAGGAGGGACATGGCTATTTCACTAACATCTCTAACAGTTACTATCCCCTTGCCCAGAGAGGGAGGATTGGCGCTAGCTGTAGCCTGGAAATTACGAGCCTGAGTGCCTGTGATCGACAGCTAAGTAGAGCAGGGGTTTGGACGCTCACCATTCAATGTGTAGACATTCATTATTTCCTGTTTTCAGCCTGGTACCCTCAGCTTTAGTAGCGCTTACTGTTCACTGGTCCAATTCCTTCTGTTTTAACCTTTCTAGAGAGTAAATTTTCAGCATTCTGCTTAGATGTGAATGTGAATGTATGCCGTGTGGACAGGAATAGAGGGAATAACTGAGCACTTGGAAAGGGGAGTCTCACCAGATGTCTAACGGCTTCTCATGGCTACATCCAAGAGGCATCCTTTTTCAGCTCCATCTTCAACCTTGCCTGCATAATTAGCAAGTACCTCCAATTCTTCACCCTTCTAAGGGCTCTTCAGTGGCAGTCTGACTGCTTCTTAGTTTCTTCCCTAGGGTCGCTTACTTTCTCTTGTCTGCAGTTGACAACAAATTAGCAGCTTCCATCATGCAATTAACCTCTTTTCTTTTGTGATGTCCTTTCTTTGCCTCTTTTCTTTATGGGATTGTCTTTTTAAAAATCTCTTGTGTAGTTATCTTAGTGTTTGTGAGTTTTGCAGTGGTAAATTTGTGAGTTCAATCTACTGTGCATAACCAAAAGTCCACAAGTCACCTCAAAAAATGATTGTGATTGTCAATCTGTCATTCAGCACTCATCCAATTATTCAACAAATTCTTCAGCTGAAACACAGGAATGTATCTCCAACCAGCCCACTAATCTCCATTCCCTATGCTCCATGATACTATATAATTTCAAGACATGATAATATTTGACCTAAGCTACATTTCCAAACTTGTCCTAAACAATTCCATTCTTCAGCTGCAACAAATGCTTTTATCTTTCTAAAATACAAACGTGACATGTCATCTTCTTCCTTAACTTTTCAACAAATTTCTCTAATTCTTAAGAATAATCTCTAAAGTTCTTCATGATGCACACAAAGTACTTGATAATCTGACTATCAGCCATCCCTCTGCATTGGATTTCACTCAAAAACCATCCCTTCGCCTTTCTCAACCAGAAGAATATGAACATGGGGCCCTACACACACCACACACACGTACATATGCTCACATGCTCCATCAATATTAAGCTATTCGCAGTTCTATAAATGTTCATGGATTTCTTTCATTCTGGACTACCTACTTCCAGTTCCTCTATCAAAATCATGTCTCTTTTCATATTCCTTATGTCATAGTTTAGCTATAATCCATGCCAAGAGGTGTTGTCTGATTCTGTATTACAGAATATGCCTTCATGGTACTCCCTATTCAGCCCAAGATGTCATTTACAGATTGTGCTTAATTCTCTGTTTTCTTCTCCCCCTCTACACCACTTGCTGTGCTCCACTCCACCTGTAAGCTCTTTAAGGCTGCTTGTGTATTTTCCTGTGTTCAATTTTAATTCCTGCCGTGCTGCCTGACACAGAGCCAATGCTCAGTAAGTATCTGGTAAATAAATATCCAAAGACTACTATAATGCCCAAACCTAGGGGAAAGTGACTAATATTTGTTATAATTAGTTTGTGGAGGGAAGCAACTTGCCATGTGATTTGGTTTTTGTTTTTTATGAAGAAGCTACAACTAACAAATCCTGACACAACACAGCCAATGAATCATTTATCATCACATTGATTTTCTCATTAGATTTTTTTTTAAGAACAAGTCTCTGTTCTGGATGAGACTAACAGGGATCTTATCATTTTGCCTTAAAAGTATTGCAAGTGAAAACAAATAAAAGGAAAAGAACTGGGTTTGTGTTTACAGTCACCAAAAGTATTGCAAAAATATGGCAGAAACAGTAGAATAAGGCCTTTAAACATACTTTCAACTTCAAGAGTATGAAAGTATAATAATTTATAGCGTTTAACTGGTGATCTAAATTAAATGTGAATTGTAAATTCACAGTTAGTTTGGTCATAAGATATGAAGAAAAATATGGGTGCACCTAACTATCAATTAATAAACTCTTGATAACCTACTAGAAAGAAGATAATAAATATTCTCTTATGACTATTCTTCATGTCAATGAAGCATACTGGGAATGAATATATTTAGGGGAATTTCCTAATAATGGATTGTGGCACTGAAACCAAGACAAACTCCAATAGACTCTTCACTGAAGATTTTAGATAACAGAGTAAAATCATCGACTTCAGTATCACTAACGTAAAAGGCAGATAAAGGAAATAAGAACACGATCACATTTTATTCTCAACTGTTTCTTACCACTGTGTAAGGATTAACTTATCATTTCAAAGATGCAATTGCTGGTATCTTTTTGAAAGGCAAAGGGAGAGTAAAATGGCACATTATCCAGAAACATTTTTTCTTTATTATTCTCCCTTTTTACTTATTTATTTTTACCTCTTTTCTTAATACAAGAAGAATAAAAATGGAAGGAAAAATGATATATCTACACAATTTAAAAACATCTTTTCAGTTATATCCTTAGATTTCATTTACAAATTTATGACCAACATTTTATATGCATTTTTTCCACATACTAGAAGCATCAGTTTTTACTTATAATCTCTGTATACTCTTTCTCTCTTCTTCCTTGTAAACGAAAGCCTAAAGAGAATTTTCATGGATTACAGCTTTTTCCATTCTTTTTTCCTCATAGTTCATTATTTTGCATAATGTACAAAAAAAAATGGAATGTACCCAGTCCATTTCAGCTAAGACCAGGCAAAGTACATAAATTTTACAAGTTCTGTAAAAACCTTCAAATGTCACTCTGCAAGAACAAAGCCACACATACTATTCAATAGCTTTTTTTTTTTTTTTTTGAGGAAGATTCACCCTGAGCTAACATCTGCAGCCAATCCTCTTCTTTTTGGCTGAGGAAGACTGGCCCTGAGCTAACATCCATGCCCATCTTCCTCTCCTTTCTATGTGGGACACCTGCCACAGCATGGCTTGCCAAGCGGTTCCACATCCACACTCGAGATCTGAACCGGCAAACCCTGGGCCACCAAAGCGGAATATGCGCACTTAACCGCTGCACCACCAGGCTGGCCCTACAATAGCTTGTAAGTTGGTAAATGACTTTTACTGAAATAATAATAATGAAAAAACCACATTAGATGTTATTCATTAGGACCTAAAATTTACTGGTTTTGCACGACATTATTCCCACAGAAAGGACATCAAGCACATGTACCATAAAGATTTTCTACTTCTTCCTAACTGAGAAAAGTAAATTTAAAAAGTTTAAGAGGAAACTTCATGACAATAGGTATCGACTACACGAAGAAATATTTTCTTGAGTTCCTTACAATCGTCCTCCATCTTAAGCAGCTGTTGGGACAGGAATGTGCAACCAAAGAGGAAACTTAGACAAAGGCAATCTGTGACTTTGAATTAGTGAAGAATTAATTGTTAGCAGTAACTGCAACCATTTTTTGTCTTATTTTGTGTTAATTGTCTTAAATCTGTATAATAATGGAAACTAACAACTATACTTAATTGCTTCAAATACCGAATTCAATGCTTGTCAACCTTAAGACATATTTTAAGGGCAACACTGTTCTCATATCCCACCATGTTGCACTGAATTATTTTTAGTATATCATTTAAATAAAAGTAAATATAAACTGTGCCAAAAACTCTTTATACTTTTAGTTTTTACAGAACTATATGACCAGAGGAAAACTTTAATATAGTACTCACAGAAATACAAAACCAATGAAGTTGTCAATGTTGTAAGCCAATATTACCTCAATAAAATAATTTTAAAGAAAAACTAATGAAGTTTAAATTAACAGTAATTTTATGTGATTGGCGACATTGTTTGCTGAACTGAACCCACTGCTCGCAGCATGACAAAGAGAGTCGCCATGGCCATGTGTGTTCTGTGGAGCTCAGCCCCTCTGAACGCCGCTTGCTTAGGATGATTCAATCCTCTCACAGTTTTGTGTATTGAAATCACTGTGAAATCTTCACTCATCGTGCTGCGAGATGATGTCACCTGGGTATCACTTGGCTCCAATTCCAAATACACATATTAACTCTTTCTAAATTATTTCCCATTAACCTCTGATGATGAAAGTAATACTGCTAGGCGGTAATGTGACGGGAGACAGAAATGCATACATGTGCCATGATATTCTGTGTCAGGACTTAATTCCACATGCACAATCCAAATAATTTGGAAATAATTTGTGGGGTTTTTAGATATTGATAAATATTAAAATATAAAATTAAGATTGTTACTGTGAAGCATTTTTAGACATGAAGTATACATCCATGGTTCCTCATTTGGAAAACACTACCAAACAGACCCTGTAAGGCTTAGAGCTTACCTAAAGTTAAGGAATATCAAAATGTGATAAGGGAGTTAACTTTTAGGCCTTTCATTTATTTCTAGTACTAGGTTGAGATCACTTGTCTTTGAAAAATTAACAGACGATAACAGACATAAAATTAATTCCTAAAGTACCAAAGCACAGCGATTTTCAAATATTTTAAGGAGTCAAATCTATTTTGCAAAATCAGTGTGTACCTTTGAATAGAGAATTTATTTGGCATAGTGAGCTGTTAATCATAGAATGTTAGACTAAGAAGGAGCTCCCCAAGGATTTCTCTGTAAACATATAAATATATATACATCACCAAAGGATTTCTCTCTCTCCACACACACACACACACACACACACACACACAGGAAAGATCTTTAGTAATTATGTTTTAACTCTCCAGGATATGTAGAGATCTATAGACCTGTAATTATGCTGAAGAAAAAATTTGTTTCATATACATCTCAGAACTGATGCACAGAAGTCACTTAGCTAATAAATGAGTCTGACTGATCTTTCTACATCTGCATGAATACTTATCACTGTGTGACTTCAAAAAGAATGCTACCTTCTAGTACTAGTTATGATAATAAATGGTATATGAAGATCCAAAGAAAGAAATGGTTCTTTACTGAAAAATAACTATATAAATGGCTTAAGTCTATTTACCAATGTAAAGCAGTTAAGTCTAATTTTTAGCTATATTTTACTACTTTTTTGGGGTAAATTATACGAGAATATTTGCTAACTAAGAATAGAAGAAGTTGATTGATATGGTCTCCTAACATTTCAGGAATCCAGTATGAACTGGGAGGAGCAACACTGCCCTCTGGGGAAAGACCCTGACGTGAGAATCGTAAGTGGTCAGCGGGTAATATGAAAGCACTGGGCTCCTTTAGTAGCTGAAAGCAGTGCTCAAATGTATATTTGACAATTTTGCCTAAATGCGGTTTTAATAGAGTCATATATTAGCTGTTGCAGAAGTCACTAGATCCTGTCCTAGACCAGATCAAAAATACATTAACTTTGATAGCTACTTTTCATTTTATTTATGATCTCAAGTTCAATGGCTTGAGTTTCAGGAGTCAATATTCCCCTGAATGTCTTCACTCATAGTTGGTGTCTAATCACTAGAATAAATTTCCCCTTCTTCAACTGTTTTATTATATAAGTTGCAATTATTTTTATTCCTTGCAATGAGGCAACTCAAATAATCAAACCTCATTGCTATGATACTTTGAAAGCATATTACAGGGTAAATAATTGAGGTATAGACTTGAATTATATTGTCCTTCACACACACACAGACACAACCCCAAGTTAAGCATCTATTCTCCTCCGCATCTTGGACTTTTGTACTACAGGGACAGAAGTAGAAGTTGACTCTTATTGTTAAAGTAGACCAAGTATGACATTTGTGTTTGCTAGGAAACATAAACTAGGCAAGTATCTTTGAGAAAGAGCAAGATGAAGAGGAGAGCTGAAGACAGAGAGGAGGCAAACATCCCAAGTACAAGGGAAGGAGCAGAGTTCCTGGTGGGGAAACATATCTGTGGTTCTGTGGTAGGATACGTTGTCTGGTGTGCTGGGGTTTGAGAGCAGAGTTGATTTAATTGAGGGGAAAAAAAAGGATTTGGTGCTTCTCACAAACACACATACACTAGATCTGCTGTATATGAGGCCCTGATTCAGGATTGCTAAGAGACTTCAAGTAGAGTATACGCAGTGTGGAATGATAGAGATCTACAGAAATGAAGCAAGATGATTTTTCAGACGAGTGTTGACCCAGTTGCAGGACTGCCATACAGGGATGCGCCTGGCCTCGTAGAAGTAACTACTGATTTGAAATATACCACTAGTCATGCTGAAACTAAGGTTTATTGAAAAAATGCTTACATAACAAACAAAACAAAATGCAAACAAGCACACAATCTGGATGGTATGGAATCAGTACCCAAAAAAAGGAGACCAAGAAATGCTTCTGAAAATCCATTCCGTATCCAAATCACACAACCGCTTAGTGATACTTTGCCCCCAAAAGGCAGATTGTGTTTTTTTACGTGGAAGCAGTTATCCCAGGAACCCGCTCAGTGCCTCAAATTTAAGTAGAGCTACTGGATGGGGCGGTCATTAAGAGACACCTAGCTTTACTAGTGAAAAGGATCAGAGAACAGACAGCGAGGAAGGAAACATCTGACTTTCACCCTCCCACCACTACTCCCAGGAAGGAGAGGGTAGCGGTGCATTTCTAAAAGGCCCGTCAAGGGGAGATAATGCGAGCCCTGCCAGAAGAGGAGGAGATGTAGGTGAGAGAACGGCAGGGCCATCAACTCAAAAAGAGCTTTAGTGTGACCCCCAAGTTATCTGACACAAAATTAAGTTTCAAGTTCTGAAAATAATAGGGACCCACTCCTGTTTACTCCAACTTCCCTGGAGAAATGGTAGAAGCACGGAGGCAAAGAGCAGCCTGACACACACAGAGGATGTATTCTGAGGTGTCCAAGCTTTCGATTCTGGCCAAGTGCTGCACAGCCAAGTTTAGCCAGAAAGGACAGAATTGCCTCTTCTCAAATTAGCGCTATAGACTTGACTTGAACACTTGCACTGAAAGGAAGTGTCCTTTACCTGCATATCCTAGACATCATTTAAGCCCAAGATATTTCCGTGTGACCCAAGGTTACATGAGAGATGTCAAGACACATTAAAAAATTCAGTCTTACACCATCCTTCATATTTGGGGCTTGGTGTTCATTTATTTTGATTGAGAAAAATTAAATAGTATTTCTTGCACCAGGGTATGATGAAGGAACACTCATACCACTTACACTTTCATTGTCAATACCCTCCATGATAGTCGCAAATGTAACTGCTTCTCCAAAGCATTAAAGGATTTCAAACAAGGAGAAAAATCTGATGGAGATCAGTTGCTGCCTAGCAAACCCTCATTAGCTTAGTCAGTACCAGCCAGTTCCGCCTTCCACATCTCAAACGTTGTGATATATGCTGGAAGCAAACAATTTGCCAAAATTTTGAAGAAATACCATGATCAGATGCAAGAAAAGAAATCAAAGTGAACATGATAGTAAGAACAGCCTTAATCTTCAAGAGTGCAGGCTAGTGGGATTTGTGTTATGGGATGGGACATTGAAGTTACAGCCAGAATTGATGAAAAGAAAATTAATCTTCATAAATGGCTCCCAGTTCAAAGATCCTAAATTAATGTTCAAAGACACTTTACCTAAAAGCATTTTCATGGACTTAGGGTTTTGGAATTAAATGAATGATTTTTCAGAGAAATCCTGACTGGAAAAAGAAAAGATAAATATAATGGTCAGTGACATCTATAGGTATTGCTGTTTTATTAAAGCATGCTAATATTGTGCGCCTAAAGTAAAGAGTGATAAAAATGGTATATTTAACATTTTGTACGTTAACATCTCACTTGGTTGACCAATTGTAGGAAATGGAGCTTATCGACATTTTTTTCTGAACATACGCTTATATTCATTAAATTAAATATGAATCATATAAATTATAAAAATGTTTTTACTTTTTATAAATAATTCTGAAAAGACATTTTAAATGGGCTTAAAGTACAGTGCCTGGATGGAAGTGCTTGTATTTCCTAATTCTCCATATAAATCTTAAACAAGCAATAGACTCATAAGATCTCTAAACCCACAAATACAAAGTCTATTCATGTTGCCAACAAGCCAGATGGCGTTCAAACTTTAGAAAAACGAGAGCTTTTCCAACACCCATGTAACACCTGCTTACTCCAATTATTAGATACTCAAAACAGAGGCTAAGTAAAGCATGCGATTTAATACCTTACACAGTACATAATTGTTATGAATAAAACAATGATAGGTATGCATATTATTACAATTGTTCTTTCATTCATTATATTCTTAATAATTCTGTTGATATGAAATAACATTTAATAAATAATAGAAATCCCCCAATTAAAAAGTGGATCACTTCTTTTAGGTTAATTTCCTTAAAAGAATCAAAGAGAAATCTCATCACACTTACATATGCCTGCATAATGATATGCAGTAAGCCTTTGGCTTGGAGCATTACAAAAGCCTTTAACTCATCAATTACTTGATCAATTTTATGAATTCTGAAGTTACATACTTATAAATCCCTAAGGATTTTTAAGAGTCTTCATCTTCTTGTTCATAGAGATGTTAAAACATAATTAACGGCATGATGAATAGTTTCAATCCATAGGGACATGACAAAGTTATGAGATACCAAAGAATGTGTTTAAAAATAAACTATTTACGGATCACGAGCCCTTTCCACATGTTTTAAACTACATGAAATTTTATCTTATTTCTTGAAAATGATTATATCATTCTAATTAAATATAAGAAGGAGAAAATATATGCTGAGAGAAGCTGTCTTATCTATGTAATTCCATGTGTCCTGATTCTGAAACTTACTATGTCCCCAGGTCAACAGATCTGGTTTGAACATGCACTCTGGCTGGCTCTTTTGCATCATTTAAGTTGAAAAAGGCTTTGGTTAGCAATTCATTCTGACTGAACCAGATTTACATAAAGACAGGAGACATAGGATCTGTTTCCATTTTGACTGGAGACAATGATTATTACATAAGCGGTCAGGATATTTTTATGGTCAGGATATACTTAACGCCTAAAACAACGAGAGCCATCCTCAACTCTTCATTCTACTCCCACATTCGATGACTATTAAAATCTTTGTATTTCCCTCCCAAATCTCTCTCAACTCCATCCGCCGTCATCTTCTGTTTCATTGTCCTGCTTAATTCAGCCCCATCGCCACCCCCATCTAGGTCATTATAGTACTTGTTACTTTATTTCCTTAACCACATAAACTGCTCTCGAAAGCTATTTTTCTAAAATGCAAATTTGACCATTTAACTTTCCACCCGACAAGACTTTAAAAGATCTTCTCTGGTTGTTTATAGGATTAAGTCTAAAGCCCGGTAAGCTTCTTTTACAAGTCTCCTGAGGGTCTGGCTCCTTACCATCTCAGAAACCTGATTTTGTCACACCTCCGTTACGTTTTTAATTTACAAGGACAGTGATGTCCTTGTAAACCACTGAAGTCTACACGCTGTTTCACCTTTCCTCGCTTCACTTTCTTTTTCTTTTGCTTTTTTATTAAATATATCAGTGCGATGAGCTCGTCCTTTTAGACTGAAGTCAAAAGACATCCCTCTGAAGGCTTTCAGGACCCCTCAAGACAGAGCAAGTTACATTCTACCTTATTCCTCCATGGAAGCTTTATGTGTGTTGCTCATACACACTGTGTTATTTTGTTTATAAATTTCTTTAATAAATTGTAAGTTTATTCACATTTAAAGATATGTATCTAATTTATTTCTACGCCTTTAGTAGATGCTGGGTCACCTAACAAATGTTTGTAATATATATGTTTGTTATATAAACAAATGAGTAAATTAGTTTTAAAAAGATGTTTATGTAGACTGAATAGATCATATACGGTACAGTATATACCTCTTCTATTCTGAACATACGTGACCAACAGACAGAAACAAAGTGAATGCCTTTCCACGTCTAAAGAACTGGGAGAAAACAGTAATATTCTGTCTCTCTCTGGTTCTCATTCACACTCTGTCACACACACACACACACACATCCCTATACAAACACATGTACTGATATTTCGGTTTAATATACTTATAAAATAATCTTCAAAAATCTCATTATCAAATTTATAGTTCTGCCAGGCCTAAAATATTTGGGAGAAGCTTGCGAAACTTTTGTGGATAGGGAAAATTGTGCTTTTGAAATGGAAGGCAAGAAGACTTTTCGGCTATATACATTGGGCTACAAAAGGAATTGCTAAAGAACTAAAGTTTGCTGTAAATGTACAGATGCCCTGAACTGTGGAGATACAGTAATTCCACTGACAATAAGAAGTATGAGCAACGTTTTTTCTTTTCTTATTGCTCAATGTCTTTGATGAAAAAGTACTATCAACCTCGCCTGCAGAGTGCGGCATTAAAGTTTAATTCCATCCAATCAGGTAGGCAGAGATCAAATTCTGACACTGGCTTTTATTGTAGAAGAGATGGAACTTTCTGAAAACTCTTTTAAACCACTGCAGCAAACCAAAAATATTATAAGAGCCAAAAGGAAACATATCCAGCCTTAATTTTTTTCTTCATTATTCAGATATCTGTGTAAGTAAAATGTAAAGCATAATTGGACAGTTTATTCTGCATTTTTGTCAGAGTAAGCATTTTATATATCTTATTTTTATTTCAAAGTTTAACCTTTCTCCCTCATTTAATACTTTAAATTCCTGGCCAATATTTTGCATTAGTACTGTCTTTGATTACGTAATCCTATAAATTTGGTGCATGAGTAACAGGAAAATATAATACCAAGCAATTCCTTACATTCAAAGTTCTCTTATCTTTTTCTCTTACATAAGAAAAACAAAATTAAGAGAACTTTTTCGTTTCAATGTCAACAGAATTTATCAATGAAGTGTAGCTAAAATTTGAAAACCAAGCTGCAAACATGGGTTATATTTTTCGAAACAGTAAAGAAAAAGATCTAAACTTAGAATACTTAATTTGTGCAACTGCTAAAGTCAGATTAATTGCTGAAACAGAGACACCCAGTGAACTCAATAAACTATTCAGCAGTGCTCATAATCACTATTTCTTTTGCTCCCTATCATCTGAATAAACTAGCTTCTTAGAATAATGAGATATTTATTCCATTATTCTTAAGAAAAATTACCTCAGTTGTTATAATTTTAAAGCTCTGGTAAATGCTCTCTTACTTTTAGAAGGGCATTACTTACAGAAAAATATTAGAATATTAAAAAAAAGTCATGATTATAGGACCAGTAATTAGTTGAAGGGATTGAATAATCACATATTTCCTTAAAATTTGCATTTGACAAATACAATATTTTTATTCTAATTAGTTTACAACTACACATTTTCCAATTATTTTACAACACAGATTGGGGGGGGTGTTACATGAAGTGGAAGAGGTAGAAAGAAATGTACCTTACTTCCGTTAACAGGTTGTTGAATAGAGGTCTTCCATAGAAATTCTCTTTTTCTCATGAAGTCCTTGCCACAGTCAGGTTAGGTTGGCATTATGCTACACTCTTTAATAAGTGAAGAAACTGAATTCAGAGAGATTAGCTGACTTGTTCTAAGTTACACAAACAGTGAAGCAGTAAATACTCTGGGTGCAATTCTTCCTGCCTTCAGGGCCCTTGATCTTTCCTCAGGTAACAGTCTCTTAGCAGACAGAGCACATGCCCTAGAAATGTTGTAAGATGGCTAACAACTTGCTGTGATAATAAAAACAAGAAGAGAAACTTGATTTTATATTATCCCAGTTTATAAAATTATCTTTAATTGTTTCTTCTTCACGTACATTTTATCATTTTCATATTACTAAGTGATCTTTACTATTATTTTAAAATTGAAATATGGAGTTAAATTATGGGGCCGGCCTGATGGTGCAGTGATTAAGTGTGCACATTCCACTTCAGTGGCCTGGAATTCACTGGTTCAGATCTGGGTGCGGACATGGCACCACTTGGCAAGCCATGCTGTGGTAGGCATCCCACATATAAAGTAGAGGAAGATGGGCACGGATGTTAGCTCAGGGCCAGTCTTCCTCAGCAAACAGAGGAGGATTGGCAGCAGATGTTAGCTCAGGGCTAATCTTTCTCAAAAAAAAATAATAATAATAATAAAATAAAGATTACTTTAAAAAAAAGAAATATGGAGTAAATTATTTTTCAACTTCTCCCTAGTGAGCTCCCTGGTAAGAATCAGTTGTGTGCGAGTTTGCTATATGTAGAGTGATTTTATCTGCGTATATACGTATGCATGCATTTATTTATCTATCTTTCTACCTACCTATCTGTCTATCTAACTGGCAGTGAAAGTCTCCTGAGGCTAGACTGACTCAGCAAACTTACATGGTTAAATTATCCAAGTATACCTAATTTATCTCAATATTCTTGTTGTTATGTATTAAAGACACTAAACAATGGGCATGCTTTGCATTGAAAGAACCATTTGATATCTGTCAATTCAAATATTTAAAATTCTTCCCCTAGAAAAATCATTGTACTTTAACTTATTCAGTATTTGTAAAGAGTAACTTTTATAAGAATTAGTACAACGTCATAGCAATTAATTTTGAAGATAGTAGAGCTGATTGTCAACATTTACTTGTTTTCATGCTTTAGTTAACTAAATTAAAGTAAGTATGATATACAGCAATTAAAAAATCCATATATTTAAAACAATTTTATGAAATAGAGCAAACCCTATGTGTATTTTATAGAGTCAAATCTGTCACATTGAATAAACATGTTTTCTATGTCACTAATTTAAATTTTCTATTTAACACATAAACAACATTTTTCTTTGGATTTACCATCTCATTTGGTATGTTTGGCATTGCTTTTGTGTCTAAAATGATTTAGGTTTATCTTTTTAAAAGTAATAATTTGGGGCCCTGGCCCTGTGGCCAAGTGGTTAAAGTTCCATGCACTCCCCTTCAGCAGCCCAAATTCACGGGTTTGGATCCTGGACATAGCCCTACTCCACTCATCAGCCACACTGTGATGGTGTCCCATATACAAAAAAACAGAGAAGATTGGCACAGAAGTTAGCTCAGGGCTAATCTTCCTCAAGCAAAAAAAGAGGAAGATTGGCAAAGATGTTAGTTCTGAGTGAATCTTCCGCAGCAAAAAAAAAAAAAAAAGTTAAAAATTAAAAAAATAAATCAAAAAATAATAATTTGGTCATGAATTATTGCCAGGTATTTTGAAAAGCAAACTACAATACAAATGGTCACCATTGATAATATATTTATACTTATTTATCTATGGAATGACAAAGAAAAGTACACATCATAACAACACTAAACAAGGAGGAAAATGCAATGTGTTATGTCCAAAGTCAATTCCAAAGGTGATACAAAAGCCAGAAATATGAAAATTTTAATGATTTTACTTTAATCCTTACCATGATGTTTATTTAGTAAAATTATATTTTATAGTGGTGTAATTTATTAATGATAGTTGGAATATCTTTAATCAAGTGTTAAAAACATAGTGGTTCCTTGATTTGGAGAATAAATTGCAAAATGTATAACTTAACAAATACCACAAAGGAAACTGGAAATTCCAGTGATTGCCTTTAAAGCATGAACAAAAAATATGTAGTGACTATTTATAAGGGTTGTGTTGGCTCACAGTGTCATCCACAGGAGTCCTCATTATTATGTAATGAAGTTGAAAATAAATGATAAGAAAATATAATCCTACATTTGACTATAATAATAGACCTATTAATTTGATAAAATATGTATTTTAAAAACTATGTCATAATTATTTAAATTAACACTTCATATATAACAAAGCAGGTTCACATTTTAAATTTGAGTCTCTTCACGTTCTGAGGCAATCTGCTAATAATATAGCTAATCGGATGTTCATATAGGAGACCTATTAAGGGAAGCGGGTATTGCTTATTATCCTATCCCTTGCAATACTTTCTAAGGCAAAATAATGCATTTTATTTTTCTTATAAATGGATTCTACTATTCATTTTTTAAATTTTTGGTCAAAGGTTTATTTTTTGAAGTAAGAGAGTAAAAAAAAAAAATGTTAATTTAGAGTATTCCATGGCCCATCGGGTATTTTTGAAAGGATAAGCCCTATGTATTGGAAGCCACCTAATTGTGGTTATTAAAAATGTAAATGTTTTATTCCAAGATATAAAGCCAACTGACCCACAGCACAGGTGATTGAAAGTTGTTGAAAATGGGTTATTGTAGAATAGCCTTACCCTGTAAGCCTCATAAGTTACCTACCCCCTCTGAGCCTTCATTCCTGATTTTTCTGTCCAGGCATCTATCCTTCCTTAAGTATGACGAGGGGGTTCAGTAATGTCTACTGATCTCAGACATTACATTTAACAATATGTTATGGTTGCTGAGGTCCTATAATTAAAAATTCATTAGTTTTTCTTGATTTTATTGAATTTTTTAGAAAAAGAAACATGCCAATGTGAGGAACCAACATTAAGTTTACCAATCTTCAAACACGGTACATTTAGTAGTACGGACTAATGATGCTCAGTTCACGGCAGAAAGTGTAGTGAAGCTTATGTCAATGAGAAAGGCAAGAATGTGAAATACCTCAGGAACGTGCGGGCAATGACCAAGGAGAGAAGAATTTGGAAAGAAATATTAGAAAGAAGGGACATTTGCAACAGGAGGGTGGGAAAGTTTGGAGGATGGAAAGGGAAGCTGCAAAGCCCAGGGCAGAGAGCACCAAGGAAAAAACTGCTTGGACCAAGATTTCACATATTAAAAGCCAAAACAAGTATCATTGTGTCTCAGTGCTTTGTTTTATAAATTATTTGCTATATTCTTTATAACCTACATGGTCCCAGAGAAAAAAGCCTTGTATAATGTTTTTACTTATTTCTATAGTCCTCTGCCGAGTGATTCTAATTTGGATTTTATCGTAATTTCAACATAGATTTTATGGTTTAATAAAACCTGCACACATTAAAATGCTATTAAACGGTTACACATGGTTAATAATACTTACGGACTTCTGAAAGCAGCTATTATTAAACTGAACAAAGTCGTTAATGTCTTTAAACTTTGTACCAGGATGTAAAGAGCAAAACAGATGTTTAACTGCATCTAGGAATAGTCATGTCATTGGACTATATATATATTTCTTCTCTTTTTTATCATATTCATATATTTCTTTTGTATTTAAAATAAAAAATACTCTAATGAAAATAAAAAGGCAATGCATTGGATTCTAGCATTGACTTTCCCACCGATCGTGACTTTGCAGGCAGCTGACAGAGGACAAACCCCCTTCAGCCTTTGCTTCTTCATCTGTGCAATAACTAGATTACTAGAGGTCATCTCTAGAATCCTTCTTCAGCCCTAAAATTTAATGAGTCAATAAAAACATCCATTTGAGTTTAGGACTAGAAATACAATCATCAGATATTATATTTTCTGAACAAAAAGGTATTTTCATTTATTTCAAATAGCAAATAGAGCCTGTGAATGGCAAAGACTTTGAAAAATCTCATCTATTATCATTCACGGCTTTTTACTTTAAACATGCATATTGTTAATTTGATATTTCTTAATTTGGCAATATAACTTTCCTCACTTGAGTTTGAATTGCCTAATACGTATATTACTAAAAATAAGTTTAGGTGTTTGAAATGCCCTTTCATTTCTCCAGAAATGATCTAAAGTATGGTTATAGAATTACTTGAATATTATATGTTATATGCACCTAACAGTCTAGGAATTGTTTATCTAAACCGAATCTTAACTTATTTTGCTTGAAATGGTTATTTAGTTTATATCAGTATTCAAAGCATTATCTCCTGTATGTTTATCTACAGTAATGAGGAAACTAGCTATATATCACTGGTTTATTCATTTTACCATCTTGGAGGATCACATTCTAAACGGTCAGGCTTAAGTCAGTCCTTTTTCTTCCCTTTCATTTTTTTTCTATTTACAGACTACTTACGCTTTTCAAAATTTAGCTACTATTTCAGAAAGATGAAAGAATGAATACTAGCTTCTCTTATTATGTATCGTTGTAGTTATAAAATAATCTAAAATAATCAAATATTTTCATGAGAAAAACTAGCAATGAACAAACTATAAGTCTGACACACCTCAGATCTAGAGAAACCCAACATTCAAAATCTAAACAGTAAAGTGGAGATATGTAAATGGATACATAAATGCTCAGCAATTTCACCCTGGATATAAGCAGCCACAACACACGCAGTGAAAATAGGTTTCCTCTGGTGTGCACTGCGCTACTGCATGCTCTGCTCCCGTCCTTTAACTGTTCAGGCCTCTCATTTAAAACTGTCTTGGAGACACAGAAACAATTCAGTAAAGAAGAATCTGACCAATAGAGTTGGGTAACAAAAGTCGTCTTGCAAGACATTTGGGTAAGAAGAATAAAGATCAATAAGGCAAGCATAAAAATGTTAGTTATTGACACTCTGAGTCAACTGAAAAAATTCCGTAACAAAAAGAAGATGAGCCGAGTTTTAAGAACTTTGAGAAAAACTCAAAGAAACTTTGACTTTCTTGAAATAAATTACTTTGCAAACAGAAAATAATAATATGATTTGTTAACTGGGCATCACATTTACAGTGGAAGAAAATACCTATTTAAAAGTGCATATGTATTGAAAAGTAAAAGAAAATAAATAATATTCTCAAAAGAAAAAATTTCATAAAACCACTAAAAAGTTTAGAAGTAAATTGAGACTTGAGAAGGAATTTTCTAAAGGACACAAAAATGCAGGGGCTGGCCCCGTGGCCGAGTGGTTAGGTTCGCGCACTCTGCTGCAGATGGCCCAGTGTTTCGTTGGTTCGAATCCTGGGCGCGGATATGGCACTGCTCATCAAACCACGCTGAGGCAGCGTCCCACATGCCACAACTAGAAGGACCCACAACGAAAAATATACAACTATGTACCGGGGGGCTTTGGGGAGAAAAAGGAAAAAAGAAAAAAAAAATAATAAATTAAAAAAATTTAAAAAAAGAGAAATTATAAAAAAAAGGACACAAAAATGCAAAAAGAGTGAAATGTGTGAAAGACAGTTTTGAATTTACAATATGTAGGTAATAGTACCCAAAGAAGTATGCAGAATGAGTGAATCAGTAATAACACCCAAAAGAATAATAGAAGAATAATGAAAGAGAACTTTTCAGACATGAAGAAATAAATAAGAGAAATATACAACAACACATATTTTAGCTAAATGTTTAAATTTCAAAAATAAAAGAGAACAGAATTAAAGTATAAGTCTGTACACACCAGTCACTGGGGTAAGTATTTCATATGTGTGTTTTTAATTAAAGAAATTAAAAAGCATGTCAGCTTCCATGAAAGAAGCAATTGACTACATTCATAAAATCATAATGTTTACGAAAATAGACCATTCTCAGGTTTATTTTCTGCAATGATGGAGAAGAAAGGAAAATAACAACATCACTGCATAATCCTCAAAGATAAGATCTAAGAAATCTGTACGTCATCAAGTTCTAATTCATATGTGAAGCCAAGAACACAACAAAAAATTTCAGGTTGGTAGTTTCAAATTTCCAGGCAATTTTAAAGGGTAATATATTCTTTATCTTTTTTTTCTAGATGTGATATAACATGAGATTTCAATTGGAAGAAAATTACTTATCCTAAAGTCATTAGGAAACCAATGGTATAGAGTATTCTACAGATCAATCAAGGCTGAAATCTTTTAATAAGGAAGTTTTCATCAAAAATAAGATTTCAGGATAAATATCCTCAAGGTGGAAATTTATAGGTTTGGATAACTACTTTCCCAATTAAAACCAAACAAAATTTGGAAAGATGATTAACAAATAAACCTGCAATGAGAACAGAGACATTAACTTTAACTCTGATTTGTGTAAATGTTGAAGGAAAATGAGCATGAAGAAAATAACAAAATATTTTACTATGTTTTTAAGAGTAAAATTTCTTTTTTTTGTCGTTTTAAAAGTCTATTTTTTTTAGAACACTTTTAGGTTCACGACAAAATTGAGAGGAACGTACAGAGATTTCCCATATACTCCCTGCACCCACACCTGCATAGCCTGCGCCATTATCATCACTCATCAGAATGGTACATTTTTACCAAGGACGAACCTATGCTGACACATCATAATCACTCAATGTCCATAGTTTACCTTAAGGGTCATTCTGGGTGGTGTACATTTTATGGGTTTGGACAAAAGTGTAATGACACATATCCATCATTAGAACATCATAGAGTATTTTTACTGCCCTAAA
Source organism: Equus przewalskii (assembly GCF_037783145.1). NCBI lineage: Eukaryota > Metazoa > Chordata > Mammalia > Perissodactyla > Equidae > Equus > Equus przewalskii. The sequence continues at coordinate 57,867,925 of NC_091849.1, forward strand.
AATCCTCTGTGCTCTGCCCATTGATCTCTGCACACCCCAACCCTGACAACCACTGATCTTTTCATTGTCTCCATTGTTTTGCCTTTTTGAGAATGTCATATGGTTGGAATCATATAGTATGCAGCCTTTTCAGATTGGCTTCCTTCACTTAAAGGTTTCTCTGTTTGACTAAATTTGAAGAATCTAAATAGGGATCAAAACAGTAAGTTTGATATGATTATTTAAACAATGAAAAATAATTATTTTATGATGGTTTAAATAAATATATCACAAGTTAATCCTCAACCCAAACACAAATCTGATGTCTTAACTTGCAAAGCTCTTCCTCCCAGAGTACGAGTTTTCTTTTGTAAGTAAACTGAGGTCTGTGCTAACTTGGCACCAACTCTGCCGGCTCCTGAGCGTCACCGCGCACATCGCCTAGAAAAGGAACCTTCTGAGGAATTTACCAGTCAGACTTCCAGGGGCTTCAGGCACGTGGAATCAGCAGTGACCATTTTGAAGACAGATGGCTCTTATTTAAATGGCATTTGAATACCTTGTAGAAGTAATGGATGCCCCTGTTCTTGTCCCGGGGAGACACGCCAGGAAAAGAAGCAGGTGGCTTCAGCCTGAATTCCAGCGACCCCCTGCTTTAGGAGAGGTCAGCCGAACCGGCCCCTGAATGACAACCGCTAAAAGGAGTGTTCATAGAGCAGCCCTTACAGTACTTGATTTAACAAACACTATCCAGGTTGTATTCTAGGTTCCCTGATTTCTACTTTTTTTTTTTTAATTGAACAAGATGGGTTTCCACGAATGGAACTTGATTTATAACATGGCATCCATTGGGAATAAATGTTCAATTTCTTGTTGCTGTCTTAATCCAGGAACTGATTCGATTATAACCCAGAGGGTCCTTGCAGTGGTCGGGTGATCATTTTCATATTTTTATGTTACATAATTATCCTTGATATTAGACACATGCTTACTTTCTATACTTCATCAAACCTCCAGAGTAAAATAAACAAAATCCATGCTCAAAAACACAAAATACAAGAGAGAGAATTCACATACACTCATTACAAAGGAAAATGGCATGCTAGGCCATTTGTAATAAAGAATAACTGTGTCATAATAATAAATAAACATTGCATATGTTAAATTAAAAGATAATAATCTTGGATTTATGTGAAATTAGCATCTATGTGTGCCTTACTAGAGATATGCCCCAAATAAAATGAAACAGCAGGGATTAAAATAAATAAAAGAACAAACACGCTGTAGATATTAAACAAAGGAAATATGGTAGTAGCAGTATTGAATATAAGGCAGAATATGTTAATAATTTAAAGAGAAATAATTGATAAAATATAGAAATAATAGATATACTTTAATGTTATATAATTATGTACCAAAATACGCATGGTCAACCTTTCAGTAACTTAAGATATTTTGACAGAAACATAGTAATTCACAGATTTTAAATTAACAAAAACCTCTCACATATCAGACTGAAATAGAGAAAAGAGGTAAAGTATGTGTTTTTAACACCTCAGTTTCAATTATTATTTTACAAATCAAACAGCTAATGGCTAAATTCTCAAACGACCAACCAATTATGTATTCAATATAATCATAAAGAACAAAGGTAATGAAAATTCATCTCCTAAGAATTTTAAAAAGTACCTTAAATAATAATTAGTTAAGCCAATACATAGACAGATTAATTTGGTTTCATGACTCTTAATAAATAAAAATTTGTATCAGTTGTTAAGATCTTAGAAGATAAGTACAGCAGTAAGAGAAATGAATCTCTGGTTAAGAAGTATGCCAGAAATATGTACTGTTTATAAATCATTCATGTGGCATAATATTTAAGGAAAGGAATAAGAGCCAAATTCTGGGAAGGAGAGGAGATAGGAAAGAATGAGACAACGAAGGATGATTAAATTTGGAAGTCCAACATGGGACGGCTATGAATACATGGTATTTGGAAAAACAAGCAATACTTTGTAGAATTGATTGCAAATATGTGCTTACATTTTTTAAAGACGACAACTGACTTAAGAACTCAGTCTCCGTATTTCAGAGGGCATTGCTAGCAGGATGTTTAGAAGCTTTCCTAAATATATAGTTAGCAAATTGTGCATCAATAAATACTGACCTGCAGTACAAAGTGCGTCCAGCTCCATCTACACAAATGCCTCCGTTAAGACAGAGGACTAAATTCGGTTCAGGCTCCGCAGAACCGTCAACGTGCATTTCACAGTACACACCAGTGTACCCACCGGGGCAAATGCAAGTGACACCGTGCACTGACTTCTGACAGATGCCTTCGTTCAAACAAGAGACGGATGTGCAGTCCTAAATTCAGAAATAGAGAACCAAGTTTGATCATTGGTGGTAAGACTAACAATTTTATTAAAATCATATTTTTATTTAAACCTTTTTAAAGAAACCAATATGCAGGCTTATCTGACACTCCTTTCCTCTAGTAACTGAAATATGTTTCTAGTAATAACTGATTTTTACCTATATCACCGGAAACACTCTGTCAAATGTTCCATTATGGATTTTTCAGAAAGAAAAAACCCTTTATGAAACTTTATTAAAACATGTACCGTGTCAGAGAACACCTAGCCCCCCAGCCTTCAGTAATGGTGCTAAAGCAAATTTCCTATGGACATAATACCAGGAATTCACTGACCCTTCGTATCTGCCATAGGTTCCAGTTTGCCCAGGACAGCCCCGGGGATAACGCTGCTGTCCTGGGGTCATGATTAATAGTGCCTCCATTCACTCTCAAAGGAGTCCAGGGTTTGATCACATACTTAGAACAGACAATTCACAATTGACTTATACCCCTCTAAAAAACAAAAAACCTCTATGATAGCTGAGTTTTTATTCCATTCGTCATCATTTCTTAATCAGAATTATTTTAATGTGTATATATTTTTCAACTCTATTGAGGCATAATTGACAAAACCTGCAATATACTTAAAGGGTACAATGTGCTGATTTGATAGATATCCACATTGTGCAAAGATTCCCACCATCAAGCTAATTAACACATTCCTCACCTCACATGTTTCCCTTTTCTGGTTGGGGTTGGCAGGAGCGAGAACACACGTTCTACTCTTTTAGCAAATTTTGATTATACAATAAAGTATTACCAACTATAGTCGCCATGTTACATATTAAATTCTCAGAAAATACTCATCTTATAACTGAAAATTTGTATGATTGTCAGCCTCTCCCTACTTTCCCCACCCCCTAACACCTGGCAACCACCATTCTACTCTGTCTGTAAGAGCTCGCCTTTTTCTTTTTTAGATTCCACATGTGAGTGATACCATGCATTATTTATCTCCCGGTCTGGCTTATTTCACTTAGCATAATGCCCTCCAGGTTTATGAATGTTGTCACAAATGGTAGGATTCTCTTCTTTTTTAAGGATGAATAATATTTCATTGTACATACAGGAACCACGGTTTCTTTACCCAATCATCAGTCGACGGACACTTAGGTTGTTTTCATATCTTGGCTACTTTGAACAATGCTGCAGTGAACATGCACTACAGATATCTCTTCAACATAATGGTTTCATTTCCTTTGAATATATACCCAGAAGTGGGATTGCTGGATCATATGATATTTCGATTTTTAATATCTTGAGGAACATCCATACTGTATTCCTTAGTTGTCATAGCAGTTTACATTTCCCTTTTCTCCACAATCTTGCCAGCATTTGTTATCTTTTGTCTTTTTTGGATAATAGACATCTAACAGGTGTGAGTGATATCTCACTGTGGCTTTTTTTTTTTTTCCTGAGGAAGATTCTCCCTGAGCTAACATCTGTGCCAATCTTTCTCTATTTTGTACGTGGGTTGCCACCACAACATGGCAGCAGATGAGTGGTGTAGGTCTGCACCCAGGAACGAAACCCCGGCTGCTGAAAAAGAGGGCACAGAACTTAACCACTAGGCCATGGGGACAGCCCTTCATTGTAGTTTTGATTTGCATTTCCCTGATGATTAGTGATATTGACTACATTTTCACATACTTCTTGGCCATTTTTATGGCTTCTTTGGAGAAATGTTTATTTAAGTTCTCTGCCCATTTTTAATTGAGTTATTTGTTTTTTTGCTATTGAGTTATGTGAATGCTTTATATATTTTGGATATTAACTCCTTATCAGATAGATGAGTTGCAAACATTTTCTCCTATTCCATAGATTGCCTTTTCATTTTGTTGATGGTTTCCTTTGTTGTGCAGAAACTCTTTAATCTGATGTAGTCCTACTTGTTGACTTTTGCTTTCCTTGTCTTTGCTTTTGGTGTCAAATTAAAAAAATCATCACCAAGCCCAATGTTAAGGAGCTTACCCACTATGCCTTCTTTCAGGAGTTTTAAGTTTTCAGGTCTTATGTTCAGGTCTTTGATCCATTTTGAGTCAATTTTTGTGATGATGTAAGACAGAGGTCCACAGTCATTCTTTTGCATGTAGTATCCAGTTTTCCCAACACTATTTATAGAAGATACTATTCTTTTCCTGTAGTATATTCTTTTTTTTTTTTTTTTGCTGGGAAATGTCTGTTTCCCTGAGCTAACATCTGCTGCCAATCTTCTTCTCTCTTTTTTTACCCCTCCTCAAAGTCCCAGTACATAGTTGTGTATTCTAGTCATAAGTCCTTCTGGTTCTTCTATGTGAGCTGCCACCACAGCCTGGCTACTGACAGACGAGTGGTGTGGTTCCATTCCAGGGGAACTGAACCCGGGCCACTGAAGTGGTGAGAGCACTGAACTTTAACCCCTAGGCCATCAGGGCTGGCTCTCCAATGTGTATTCTTGGCTCCTTTGTCATAAATTAACTGACTATATTTGCATGGATTTATTTCTGGGTTCTCTATTCTGCTCCACTGAGCTATGTATCTGCTTTCATGCCAACACCACACTGTTTTGCTCTGTGCACAGCTGTATATTCAGGGCATCCATGGCACAGGGCACATTCAGAAGCCTCATAGGTCACTATCTTGGTCCAGAGTCTTAATATGCATCCAATCACAATCTTTTAATTAGTCACTTTTCCATGCATTTGTCCCAAGTTATGTCCAGCATTTCTGATACCTGTCATTCCAGAACCTCAGGAGTTTTGTGGAGTCAGAGGAACTTGGATAATATTTTACTTTTTAAGCTTTAAAATAATTTTTATATTTCTCCTTTCACTCACTTTTTCAACGAATGGTATTTTATTTATTGTTAGTACATTTATGTGCAAAATGGCAGTAATTTCACCCACTTCATACAGGTTCCTATGAGAATTAAACAAAATAATGAATATAAAGCAAGGAGCCCTGTTCCTGGGACATAACAGCTGGTCAGCAAATGTTATCTTTCTTCCCTTTACACTCTGAAGGCCAAGAGCCTCATCAGCCTCTATTTCAGTCATGTGGCACTTGGCCTAGAATAGGAAGTTAGTTTTTGGGTATACTTAGTGTCTACCATTTCACACCACATGCTTCTTAAGTTCACGTTTCAGATATTATATGTGTTCTTATATTCTGAAAAGCACAAAGCACGGTGCCTTAAACACGGTATGACATCACTTTTCCAATGTAATGTTAACTCTGAAAAGATTTGCACCTCTAATTCTGAGAAATAACTTATGGAACTTTATGATATCATTAGTAAAACTTTTAAAACTTACTCTCAATATGTTGTCTACACAGAATTTCTTAATGAACATTCAGAAATATGAAAAATTTGCACTCTAGCATCTCAAGTCATTACATCCTCAAGAATGACTACATACACAAACATGAGATATTTCTTTAATATTTTACCTTGCAAAGTGATATTTTCAAGAATTATCATTAGTTGACACTTATGCTTACAAACACTTAGTGACTTTTAAGAAGTGTTAACAGTGAATTTCACACTGACAACACTAATGTGGAAGCCACTGCATTCGTATCATGTATCAAATGGAAAATTAAAGGTTTATCGAAACCACCAGGGAGTTTAATTAGCATCATTTTCAATAAAAGGTGGATTACGCCCTTGAGTATAAAACTCAAGTGAAGCTTGGAGCCCAGATGGCGATCTTGCACACTCAGAGTGATAGAGTTAAATGTATGTTTTTATAAATGAATGCCATTCTGATATTTGTTCTATCTTTGCTGAAAATGTGAACTCCTTAAGGATAACCAAGGGCATTTAGCAGACTTGGCGCAGGTACTGCAGCTATTTTTAGGGCATGTAAATGCAGAATTCCACAGGGAATGGCATGGAAACATGTTTCCCTCTTAGCCCTATGGCTGGGTATATATAGAATGATTTATTAGAAAGCATTACATAAACTAATTGAATTATATCTCCCATGGGAAGAAAGGGATAGTTTTTGGATTGCCAAAAATTCTGTCTTTAGGGTTTACAAGAATCTTTTACTAAATTAATTATAAGAGTTAATGGGAAACACAAAAGCAATTTCTTTTTAGAAAAAATCAAATTGTCATTTAAAGTTCTTGATCTTTCCTGGTTCGAAACTTACGGAGGATGCCTTTCCTTTGTTCATCGTCAGTTATACTACTTTGCTATACTCTTTCTAATATAATAAAGTGCTTTCCAAGAAGAATTCACTAATTTAATTTCAGAAAAGGAAAGAAATAAAAGACAAGTGTATTAGAAAAAGAAGATACTGGGAGCACTATTGCAGACCAGGGCGATTGAGGCAATTGAACCAGACCAACGCTACGTTCATTCAACTTCTATTCAAAACTCCATGTCAGGAAATGTCCAGGAGTATGAGAGTAACAGAGCAGTGATGTACTCATCGTGGACTGCTTAGCCAGAGTGCACCACCAGATTGGCGAGTACGTGTGCCACTTCTCTCTCTGACAGTGTTCTCTCTGAGGTGTAGAGTTTAGATCCAGAAGCTTGTCTTGAGATCTCAGAACTTCCCAGAGGAATAAATAGTCATTCCCTGAGATCATCTTTATCGTAGCATTTCTCTCATAGAATCATATGCTTCCTTTTTTAGCACTGCTGTATTTAAAGTGGTGGAATATTTTCTTCAAATAGGATCTTGGAGAAACAGAATACGTTAGATGGATAAGCATGGAACTGTTTCATCTGAAGCATGGAAATAGGACTTAGTACCCACTAGAACCCTATCCTACCCACTGCAAAGACCTATTAAGCATCACAGAAGTTCTTGAATTTTGTCTAGTTCTGAATAAAAAGTACCAATATAGTCTACTCTTTCTAAAACTTAAATTGCATGTGAATACTCAGGAGAGTGTGTTAAACTGCAGATTCAAACTCAATAGGTTTAGTTTGGTGTTGGGGGTGGGGGGCTGTGTTTCTCCATTTCTAGCAAACCCCCAGGTGACCATGATGCTGCTAATCCACTGACCAAACATTGAGCAGCAAGAATCTAGACCAACAATTTTATTTTACTCACAAGGATGAGGACAAGCCAAAGGGTGTTAGAGTGACTTCACTAAGGTCTTATAGCAAGATGATGACAGAATAAAATCACAGAGACCTGAATTCCAGCTTAGGACTCTTGTACACCAAATGTTGATGATTTCTCTCTCAGAGGAATTTCCTGCCTATGGATTGTACATATGATAATGTATATGGTAAAGGCTTACTATCCCTAAGTTTTACTTCTAATATAATTTTCATTTGCTGTGTTCTTTCTTTCTCAAAACTTACCTGGTTGAATATGGGACTGAAGTAGTTAATAGGGAGAAGATCTTGCTGGCTCCCAATTTAATCTGACTTATGTTGTGATATAAAGAAAACGTACCATTTAACTTTGTTATTTCAATAATTCAAACAAGATTAGGAAATACAAAAATTGGAATTTTTTTAGTAAATATTAATTTTTATTTCTTTACTGAAAATGTGTCTGGCAGTACTTCTGGGAAAGAAGGCCATTAAAATACAGGAAAACAAAAACGCTTTCCCTGAAACAGCCTGAAGTGCAAAAATGAATCAAATATAGGAAAGAAAAGTACATCAGGGCTGAAATTAGACACAATGCCAAATTCACGAAACAAAAGTCAAGATTTTTTAAAAATACATTTAAAAAGCTAACACTTAGTACATACTCCTATTTCCTCAAGTAACAAAAGAATATTGTAGAAGAAATCTAAAGTGTGCATTAAAAATCTCAGCAGTATATTGCGCTCCAACTTGGCAAAATGAGGGCTCAAACTGGGACAAGTAGTCCAAAGACTGAGAACCCTTTGATGAAATGTTGCTAAGGAATCTGTAGATTCTGTAGTCTGGTAAGGGATGTGGGGTTGGTGTTGGTGATTACGAGAGACTCAAAAAGGCCGGACGTGCAGCCCCCCATCCCCCACATGCTTTGCTCTCCTGATTCAGGTTTCGTCTCACTCTTCCGTGAGTGGTGATAGAAATCTGCCCCTAAGCTGGAGACTCAAGATTTACGCACCAGGGCAAACAACGGAATAGAGAGAGAAAATATACAGGAAAAATACGTAGGAAAATATTCTCAATAAGCACACAAATATGGTGGGAAAGCAATGGGCTGTGAAGCCAAAAGGAAACACACACACAGGAAACATGAGCAAGAGAGTGTTTTAAAAGTACTGATGATCCTTTCCTATTATGAAATAGAGTGTGATTAACTCGAACTTCTGCATCTAAGATACATAAATAATTTTTAAGAACAATACACTTAGAATCCCTTAAATCTCCACCAAGAGGGTACTGATTAAATAAATATGGTAGATCCATACAATGGAATATTAATAAAAGTAAAGTAGAGCTATATATGTTAATGTAGATTAACCTGCATGATAGACTAAGTGAAAAAGCAAGGTACTCTGTGTGTGATAAATATTCCCATTTGTGAGATCTCTTTTTTTAAAGATATGTTTTCCTCACTGCTAACATCATACTCAATGGTGAAAAGCTGAAAGCTTTTCCTCTAAGATCAGGAACAAGACAAGAACGCCCACTCTTGCCACTTTTATTCAACATGGTATTGGAAGTCCTAGCCAGATCAATTAGGCAAGAAAAAGAAATAAAAGACATTCAAATTAGAAATAAAGAAGTAAAACTATCATTATTTGAAGATGACTTGATATTATATATGGAAAACCCTAAAGGCTTCACTAAACACTATTAGAACTAATAACTGAATTCAGTAAAGTTGCAGGACATAAAATTAATAAACAGAAATCAGTTGTGTTTCTATACACTAATAATGAACTACCAAAAATAATATTAAGAAAACAATCCCATAACTGCACCAAAAGGAATAAAATACCTAGGAGTAAATTTAACCAAAGTGATAAAAGTCTTATACTTTGAAAATTATAAGATATTGATGAAGGAAACTGAAGACAGAAATAAATTGAAAGATATTCCATATTCATGGATTGGAAAAATTAATATTGTTAAAATGTCCATACTACCCAAAGCAATCTACAGATTCAATACAATCCCTATCAAAATTTCAACAGCATTTTCCACAAAAATAGGACAGATAATCCTAAAATTTGTATGGAACCACAAAAGACCACAAATAGCCAAAGCAATCTTGAGAATAAAGAACAAAGCTGGAGGCAACACGCTCCCTGATACCAAACTATTTTATGAAGCTCTGCTAATCAAAACAGTATGCTATTGGTATGAAAACAGATACATAGATCAATGGAACAGAATAGAGAGCCAAGATATAAACCCATGCATAGATAGCCAATTAATTTACGACAAAAGAGCCAAGACTATACAAAGGGGAAAGGATAGTCATTTCAATAAATGGTATCGGGAAAATTGGACAGTCACATGCAAAAGAATGAAACTGCATCACCATCTTACACCATACACAAAAATTAACTCAAAAGGGATTAAAGACTCGAACATAAGACTTGAAACCATAAAACTCCTTGAAGAAAACATAGATGGTAAGATCCTTGACATCGGTCTTGGTGATGACTGTTTGGATTTAACATCAAAAGCAAAGACAACAAAAGCAAAAGTCAAGAAGTGGAACCACATCAAACTGAAAAGCTTCTGCTCAGCAAAGGAAACCATCAACAAAATGAAAAGGCAGCCTACTGAATGGGAGAAAATATTTGCAAATCGTCTATCAGATAAGAGGGCAAAATCCAAAATATATAAAGAAATCATACAACTCAATAACAAAAAAACAAACATTCCAATTTAAAAATAGGCAGTGAATCTGAATAGACATTATTCTAAAGAAGACATACGGATGGCCAACAGGAACATAAAAAGATGTTCAGTATCACTAATCATCAGGGAAATGCAAATCAAAACCACAATGAGATATCACTTCACACCTGTAAGAATAGCTATTATCAATAAGACAAGAAATAACAAGTGTTGGCAAGGATGTAGAGAAAAGGGAACCCTTGTGCACTGTTGGTGGGAATGTAAACTGGTGCAGCCACTATGGAAAACAGTATGGAGGGTCCTCAAAAAATTAAAAGTAGAACTACCATATGGTCCAGCAATTTCACTTCTGAGTATTTATCCAAAGAAACAAAAACAAAAATAAAGGGAAATTCCTGCTTTCTGTGTCACCCCACCCTCCATTCCTTTACTTGCTTATGTAGGTATGTGTGTGTGTGCTCAAACGTGCACACTCAGAGTAGTTCCATTTTGTCACTAACCATGGCATCCATTTGAAACCTAATCATGCATCTGTTTTTCTCTAGCATTAATTCTAATTTTTTAAAGCTTGCCTCAATTGTCAGATTGACAAAAAAGGTTTGCTGGCATTTTTCCCCAGTCAGCCCCAATATAAACTTTGCTTGTTTACTCTTCAGGGAGCTTCAGATGTAACACTCTGCTCTGTATTGACCTGAATCTTCTTTTCAATCCGTATTGCCCATGTTTCTCCACTGCTCCTGCCTCTTCAGCCTAGTAAGAGAGACTCGCATGTCAATCCACGAATGCCCTTCAGAGGCTGTTGCATGGGTATTGCAATGTACATAATGTTGCAATAAATAGGCCAGCTAAGTAAGATACGCATCTGTATCTATATCTCCAAATGGAAGTGGTGGGATAGGAGAGATCTCTGATAACTACTGTATGTCAGTTTCTCATGGATATTAATATTCAATATCTGCAGAACGAATGACCAAAACTGCATTTAGAGTGCACTTAATGTACTAGTGAAAAAGGACACTTTTAAAACAATTCTATTGACCTATAATAATTAATATAAATGGTAAAGTGAGGTTTTAAAAAACAGAGAAACAGAATAGGTATTCCTAAAACTGACGCGTATATAGAAATTTAGCGCGTGACAAATGAGGTATCCTGAATCAATAGAGAAGGAACAGACTTTTTTAGAGGAAGTTTTGATGAAAGTTCTTGGGAAAAATGATTATACCTTTGGAAACAAATAAATTAGATCCCTACCTTTTATCAATCATAACAATATATTCACTATTGGTTAAAGTATTGAAAATGTTGTTAATCCTTGGGGCCAGCCCAGTGGCATAGTGGTTAAGTTTGTGTATTCTGCTTTGGGGGTCCAGGGTTTGCAGGTTCGGACCCTCGGTGTGGACCTACATGCCACTCATCAGGCCATGCTGTAGTGGTGTCCCACATATAAAACAGAGGAAGACTGGCATGGATGTTAGCTAAGGAACAATCTTCCTCAAGGAAAAAGAGAAAGATTGGCAACAGATGTTAGTTCAGGGCTAATCTTCTTCACCAAAAAAAAAAAAAAAGAAAGAAGAAAGAAAATTCTTCAAAAACAATGTGGTTAATCCTAAAATTATAGTAGATGAGAATATAAGAACATAACTTAAATATTGCTATATGAAAGGACTTTCTAAGCAGAATTGAAAACTCAGACGCATAAGGAAAAAGGTAAAGAAAATTATGAAAACTCACAAATTACAAGTTTTATAAAGCAAGAGTGGCCAAGCTCTAGAGAACATTTGAGATTTTGCAGAACCTAGTGGATTTTATCCATAATTTTAATTAATATATACAAACCAAAAAAAAAGAGAAATAGAACCAAAAGAAAACTACTCTTAGTCAAAGGCTATGAGTAGACAAGGCACAAACAGAGCTATACAAATGCAAATATCACCTGGAAAGGGCTCAGTCTTCGCTGTAATCTGGGAAAATTTAAATCAAAATAATGACCTGCCACAGTTTCCTCATCAAACTAGTCAACACTTTGAAAAATGAATTCATTTAATAGGATCTAGGGAAGCCGGCATGCTCCTCCTCTCATGAAATAAGTGTGGTTCTTCGTCACTTACTCAGAACACTTTGTAGCTATTAAATAGAATGAGTCAGGACTCTGTGTTGTGATGGAATGGTTCCTAAGATACACTAAATGAAACAAAAATTCACTCAATAAGGAGGATAATGAGTTCAGTTTTATGTTAAAATAGAAATATTAGGAAACAACATTTGGAGCATACAGGTAGAATTTTAACAATTGTCCCAATAATGTTGGATGTGTGGGTATATATATATGGATATAAACAAATTCATATGTAAAGGAAAATACGTATTTACATATTTAATTCAGAATAAGGATGCCACATTTATACTACCAAGAGACATTGTTTTAGAGATTACCATAGGCAGTATATGCAATGTAGCACAAAAGATATATGCCCCATCCTTTCTCCACCAGGGAATTTATTAATTACAACATTTTCTTTCAACATCAAGTATAGCTTTCACTATTTAGAACCCAGTTCAACATAATATCAATAAATAATTCAGCTTTCAAAAAGTGTGTCAGAAAAAGTGCTAATTGATTTACATGCATTATCTAATTTAATCCTTGTAACAACCTAAGAAGTAGTTACTATGATTACCCTCATTGAATAACTAAACTATGATTTCAGAATATAAGAAATTTGTCCAAGAATACACAGCAGGCAAGTAGCAAAATAGTGGTTCAATCCTGTTTCTCCTTAATACCTTAACCACCCCATCACCCCTCCCGTAGTACCAACGACTAAGTACCACGTCTTACGTGTGCCATGAGATGATGACTGTGATGTAGGAACTATATTTTTCTGATGAGGGAGAGAGACACAAAGAATGTAAACAAAATATCCATAGTCTCACAATACCATAGGCTGTTTTTGGTCCCCATGCTTTCTCCCTTTTCCATGGCAGCGACAGCCAGAAAGGATCTGGAAGAACTCCCCATTATCCAGGAAGGCTCAAGAGATTCTCATCCTCTAAGGGTGGTCTCAAACTTCAGCTAACCACCATTTCTCAACAGATGAGGCATTCCACATAAAATACCATGTGTCAATCACATCACGCCAGACTTCGGAAGACTGGAAGACAGATCCTGAGAGTATTATAGGCATTGAGGTTCTCTACATGTACCTACTTTTTAACACATCTGTCCAGTATTTATTTTCTCCTTGTGGTATGTGGATCAATTAAATCTCCTCTCATCCCTACACATCCACAGACAGCTGTGTGTCCTAAGACCAGATAGGGGGAGGCAGATGGTGAATCACGACTCTGAGCTCCTTTCAACAATGATCATTTCCAGGATTTAGTTTAATGAGGACTCCACATTATAAAAGCTTATGATACCAAGAGACGGGAGGAAAGGTGAAAAGAAGCTGTGAGCTTTACTTTTGTTTAGAACAGCTGAGAAATTGCAAAGAGCAATGGAGAGAGACAGAGAGTTAAATCATCAATAACCGTGGAAGAAATGACTCTGAAACCCATAGCAAGGAGTTTAATTTTTCTTTCAAATTACTTCAAATTTAATAAAAATTATAAAACTTACATTAATCTTGGTCTCACATCTTGAGCCAGTCCATCCTGCCTCACATAAACACTGATACTCATTAATGAGATCTACGCATCTGAAACAAAGAATTAAATTTTTAAATAAGTGAGACACTAAAGCGTAATTTCAAGAGAGTTTCACCACTTAAAGTTTCTCTTTTCCAGTTCAGGTGAAAATGCACATTCCCCTGAGCAGTAGAAGGCGGACTCTAAGCCTGGTTTCTTGTGCTCCAAGGTGACCGGACTGAAAGAACAGATCAATTTTCATTTTGCCCTCTTCCCCATGGCAATGGAAACAAAGAACAGTTCTAAAAGCTCAAAGTATGGCTAGGGCTTGTGTAGGAAACTGAAGTCAGCTGTGGCCAAAGCATCGCAGAGCCCTCATCTTCATCCTTCTCTGCTCACAAAGTCAGTGGCGCGACTAGAAGAGAGAGACGATGCTGCAGGAGGCAGCGCGGTGCATCTGTGAGCCAGTCTTCTTTGCCACCTGCATCTCCTAGAAACAACCCCACTCGAGATTTGCATAAACTAATATCCTACCCATGAGCTGGAGAGTTATTATGTAAAGAGAGTCACAAAATACCTTATACGCACATGGGGATGAAAGAACCAGTCTACTTAGGAACATTTTAAATACTAAGTGTGTGGTATTATCCCTCCACAGAGCAAATAATAGAATGTCTTATCATCCTACCTGCTACTTCTATTACTGTGATTGGTTACCTTTAAGTATATTAAAGTCCAATTAATCCGCATTTATTGAAAATTACTTTATGCTAATGAGCAGAAATAAAAGAAGGGCAGAGATAATGTACCAGTACATTGCATTAAGTAAAACAGGCAGCATCTGTCATCTTAACTGTACTTGGCTCCTGTTTTATGAAAGAGCATAATTAAAATGATCTTTGTCAACTTTCCCTTGATGTTAAGTCTTAAATATTGTGGGTTAAATTTGCTGTCTTAGATTTAACAATAGAAAAATAAAAATAGCTACCTTCCATGAAGACAAGGATTCGAGAGGCAATCATTTGCATTGGTTTCACAATGTGTTCCCAAAAACCCACTCTGGCAGTCACAGGTGTAGTGATTGACGCCATCAGTCCAGGCCCCATCATGGAGACACGGCTTTGATAGACAGTCTCCAACACTCACTGCACAGTCGATGCCTAGGTCAGAAGAGACAAGACAAAGCAGGAGACTATTTAAATGCAAAGCTCAAAAGTTTGTTCACTCTGGTAAATGTCACCAAGAAAGCAAGATTCCTTCCCTGTAAAGATAATTTGACGTCTTGAGGGAACGGACAAAAGAAAGAAAACATTTTTCAAGGTGAATCTTGTTTAGGTCATTGAACTCTCAGATGACTAAGTTAATGCGAATGAGAGAAACAAAGCACAAGCTTAATCTATTCAAACATTTCTCACCTACAGGAATGAAGAAAGAGTTTGGATTTTTCTAAATTTGGTCTTGGCGAATCTATTAACTGGCTGGGTGAGATTCCTAAATGTCATCTAACTTTGGCTAAAGATCTAGTGTTTTCAAAGGTGAAATTTTGAATATTTATTAAGCATCTACCATGTGCCTCCTCTGTGCTCAACTAGGGGTACCAAACGAACAAACAGAAGAAAGAGAGTACCCTGTTAATGGAGAAACCTGTCATGGAGACAATATCTATAGATGGAAACATCTAGAGAACAACGTCAGCAAAGCCTAGTGGAGAGCTGGACTGCGGTTCAGTTGTCACATGTTAGAGACATAGGAAAAAGTGGAGAATTGTAAAACAGTCAGAATAATCCCTTTGTTCATCGTGTCCATCCATACTGAGCATCACTAACAAAAACCAGCATTGACTGCGGATGTGCTGGTGTGCCAGGCCCTGGGCTGAAGGCTCCTAATTCATTACCTCAGTTAAGGCTCAAAAAACCTGGAGAGGGACATCATTAACTCCAACTCACTGCTGAGCCATCAAAGATTCGGAGAGTTTAAGTAGTGCTTTCAGATCACAGGCCATAGCAGATAGAGATTTAAATCCTGCTCTCCCTGACTTACGCTTCTAGTCACTAGTTTCAAGGGACTATCCTGCAATTGCTATGATATGTGTGTAAGTTGCTATGCTGAGTAGTACAGCGGATGCTGTTAAAAACGAGACAACAGGCCCACAGTGGAGTCACTTATGCTAAGTCCTACATTACCAAATGGAGACAATTACAGTTTCAGTGCTCCCAGAAATGGAATCTTAAACCAACCAATCAGGAATTGCCTGATCAGCACTGGTTAGGGCATCTGCCTCATAGACCCCTGCCATCTCCTAGAGGAAAGCATGTTTGCAGTAACCACCCCATTCCTTTTCCGAGTATAACTGCCTTGTTCCTGCTCCCCTCTGGCTATGAAAGTCTTTCATTTTGTACAGCTCCTTGGAGTTCCTTTCCAGCTGCTAGATCAGTTGCTGTCGGATTTGAATCAATATTTTCTCAAATAAACTCCAAAAAATTTTGATATGCCTCAGTTTATCTTTTAACAGTTTCAATCTGAAAACATGACTCTTATAGACAAGAACATCATGTCTAGTTGGGAATAAAGATAAACTTATTAAAAAACAAGCATGACAACAGATACCTAAGAAATACAAAGGATCATAAGAGAATACTATGAAAAACTATGTGCCAACAAATTGAACAACCTAGAAGAAATGGATAAATTCCTAGACTCATACAACCTCCCCACACTGAATCAGGAAGAAATAGAGAATCTGAATAGACCAATCACAAGTAAAGAAATAGAAACAGTAATCAAAAACCTCCCCAAAAATAAGAGTTCAGGACCAGATGGCTTCTCTGGAGAATTCTACCAAACATTCAACGAAGATTTAATACCTATCCTTGTCAAACTATTCCAGAAAATAGAGGAAGACAGAGCACTCTCTAATACATTCTATGAAGCCAATATCACCCTGATCCCCAAACCTGACAAGGACAACACAAAGAAGGAAAACTACAGGCCAATATCACTGACGAACATAGATGCAAAAATCCTCAACAAAATTTTGGCAAACCGAACACAGCAATACATCATAAAGATTATACACCATGATCAAGTGGGATTTATACCAGGGACACAGGGATGGTTCAACACCCACAAGTCAATCAACGTGATTCACTACATTAACAATGTGAGAAACAAAAACCACATGATCATCTCAATAGATGCAGAGAAAGCATTCGACAAGATCCAACACCCATTTATGATAAAAACCCTCAATAAAATAGGTATAGAAGGAAAGTACCTCAACATAATAAAGGCCATATATGACAAACCCACAGCCAACATCATACTCAATGGACAAAAACTGAAACCCATCCCTCTCAGAACAGGAACAAGACAAGGGTGCCCACTTTCACCACTCTTATTCAACATAGTACTGGAGGTGTTGGCCAGAGCAATTTGGCAGGAAAAAGAAATAAAAGGAATCCAAATAGGCAACGAAGAAGTAAAACTCTCACTGTTCGCAGACAATATGACCTTATATATAGAAAACCCCAAAGAATCCATAGGAAAACTATTAGAAATAATAAACAGCTACAGCAAAGTTGCTGGGTATAAAATCAACATACATAAATCAGTAGCATTTTTATATGCTAACAATGAACTAACAGAAAAAGATCTCAAGAATTCAATCCCATTCACGATCGCAACAAAAAGAATAAAATACCTTGGGATAAATTTAACCAAGGAAGTGGAAGATCTATACAACAAAAACGACAAGACTTTCTTGAAAGAAATCGACGACGACATAAAGAGATGGAAAGACATTCCATGCACATGGATTCAAAGAATAAACATAGTTAAAATGTCCATTCCACCTAAAGCAATCTACAGATTCAACACTATCCCAATCAGAATCCCAATGACATTCTTTACAGAAATTGAACAAAGAATCCTAAAAATCATATGGGGCAACAAAAGACCCTGAATTGCTAAAGCAATCCTGAGAAAGAAGAACAAAGATGGAGGCATCACAATCCCTGACTTCAAAACATACTACAAAGCTACAGTAATCAAAACAGCATGGTACTGGTACAAAAACAGGTGCACAGATCAATGGAACAGAATTGAAAGCCCAGAAATAAAACCACACATCTATGGACAGCTAATCTTCGACAAAGGAGCTGAGGGCCTACAATGGAGAAAAGAAAGTCTCTTCAACAAGTGGTGCTGGGAAAACTGGACAGCCACATGTAAAAGAATGAAAATCGACCATTCTTTTTCACCATTCACTAAAATAAACTCAAAATGGATCAAAGACCTAAAGATTAGGCCTGAAACAACAAGTCTTCTAGAAGAGAATATAGGCAGTACTCTCTTTGACGTCAGCTTTAAAAGAATCTTTTCGGACACCATAACCCCTCAGATGAGGGAAACAATAGAAAGAATAAACAAATGGGACTTCATCAGACTAAAGAGCTTCTTCACGGCAAGGGAAAACAAGATTGAAACAAAAAAACAGCCCACTAATTGGGAAAAAATATTTACAAGTTATTTATCCAACAAAGGGCTAATCTCCATAATATATAAAGAACTCACACAGCTCAACAACAAAAAATCAAACAACCCAATCACAAAATGGGCAGGGGATATGAACAGACATTTCTCCAAAGAAGATATACGGATGGCCAACAGACACATGAAAAGATGCTCATCATAACTAATCATCAGGGAAATGGAAATCAAAACTACACTAAGATATTACCTTATACCTGTTTGAATGGCAAAAATATCTAAAACCAAGAGTCACAAATGCTGGAGAGGCTGTGGAGAAAAAGGAATCCTTGTACACTGTTGGTGGGAATGGAAACTGGTGCAGCCACTATGGAAAACAGTATGGAGATTTCTCAAAAAGTTAAAAATAGAAATACTTTATGACCCAGCCATCCCACTACTGGGCATCTATCCCAAGAACCTGAAATCAGCAATTCCAAAAGTCCCATGCACCCCTATGTTCATTGCAGCATTATTCACAATAGCCAAGTCATGGAACCAACCTAAGTGCCCAGCAACTGATGATTGGATAAAGAAGATATGGTATATATATACAATGGAATGCTACTCAGCCATAAAAAAAGACAAAGTCGTCCCATTCACAACAACATGGACAGAGCTTGAGGGTATTATGTTGAGTGAAATAAGCCAAACAGGGAAAGACTAACTCTGTATGACTCCACTCATTGGTGGTAGTTAACATATAGACAAAGAGAACTGAACAGTGGTTGCTAGGGGAAAGGGGGTGGGGGGCACTAGGGGTGAAGTGGTGTACCTACAACATGACTAATAATGATGTACAACTGTAATTTCACACGGTTGTTAACTATCATAATCTTAATAAAAAAATAAAATAAAAAAACAAGCATGACAATGCTTATAAACAAATAGCTATCAATAAGCTAGTTGGGAACAAAGGTAAGCTTCTAAGGAAGTAAGTTTATTACAGGGAAGAATACCACAGTAACAATAGCTGATACTTGGAGCCCTTACTGTGGGCCGGGTACTGTTACACACTTTACATATCAACTCATTTAAACTTTACAATAATTTTCTGACATGGGAATTACTCTCCTTATTTTGGAGAACAAAACAAAGCAGAGGATCTCCCAGCCAGTCAACGGCAGGACCCAAGCCCCCCGTTATGCCACCATACCACATCTCACTGCTGCCCCCGTGTGGTGTATGTCCTAATGAGAAAGCAAGCTGAGGGCACTGGGTGGTTAAGAAATGAAGAAACTGATCCATATCTGAGAAGGTGGATCAAGGCAGCTTTGCTGATCATGGAGGAAAGGAACTTGAGAAAATGCAAGCAAATAGTTTGAAAGAGCACCTTGGCTTGCTATGTGAGTTAGATATCTCTCTCAGCATTTGTTGGGATACCAGGAGAAGGTTTGGGGGACAGTGCTTAACTTTAATAACTTATAAACCATAGAGGAACCATCTATTCAAAAGAATGTTATTTAAACCAGTCACACCAGGAGAGTCTATGATTTATTGCAAATGAGGCTTCCAATGCAAAAGATATTTTTGGAAACTCTGTTTAGAGATTGTCAGTCTTCAGGTCAAAATGCTATTATTTAATGGTTACTTTTTTTTAAATTTTACTATAACTGTTATTGCCTGTATAGAAATTTGGATGGTAATGATGCCATAAAGAAAATAATAAGGTGTCTAAGTTGGTCAAATCTGCAGCCATATTTAAAAGGACCATCAAGATTCAGGTTCGGACTGTGAATTAAACACGCATAACAGCCTACAGTGGGCTGTAATAATACTAAAAAGGGTCCCGCTCCCTTAAGTCTCAGTGGCTCAAGACACACAGGTTTATTTCTCATTCATATTCCATGGCCGAGGTGAGCTACAGATGCGCTTTATATTATCTTCGCTCTGGGATCCAGGTTAATGGAGCATCCTCCAGCTGGGACATCACCATCCTTGTTGAAGAGGGAGAGGACACTCTTGGTTCTTAAATCTTCCTCATACATTTCATTTGCCAGGCCAAGTCACATGACCAAGCCCAACACAAATGGGATGGGAATTAATGGTCCTCCACCAGGAAAGGGCAGATATTTGTGACGATAATAATATTTAGAGCAGACATAATCATTTAAGCTTCTCATTAGTAAGTGAGGGTTATTTATTAGTACATCATAGGTTTACTGGGAAAATAAAATAAAACCATGTTTTTAAAATAACTAGCCCAGGGCCTTGTACGTATTTAACATTGGATTACTAACATTTTCCTTAGAGAATTTCACAACTACATTATCAAATGAGTGATTTAGGTGATTCCAGAGGTATCATTATTCCAATTAAGATGATGAGTGAAAAGTTTCTCTGTAGGATTACGTATAATGTTGGCAAAATCAGTGATGAAAGTTTGTTAAAAAGAGATGGTCAAGGGGCCAGTCCGGTGGTGTAGATGTTAAGCTCGCAGGTTCCGCTTTGGCAGCCTGGGGTCCGCCGGTTTGGATCCTGGGTGTGGACTTACGCATTGCTTGTCAAGCCATGCTGTGGCAGGTGTCCCACGTAAAACAGAGGAAGATGGACACAGATGTTAGCTCAGGGCCAGTCTTCCTCAGCAAAAAGAGGAGGATTGGTGGCAGATGTTAGCTCAGAGCTAATCTTCCTCAAAAAAAAAAAGATGGTCAATTGCCCACAAAAGTGTGGGGGCGAGGGGCAAAGTGCTATCTACTGCTGAATAGATTCAAACAGTGATGGCATTTTGAAAATGATTACAACTCACATAAGAGGATGATACTTATGAACTGACCTAATCAAATTAATACAGGCACACAATAAT
Source organism: Equus przewalskii (assembly GCF_037783145.1). Lineage (NCBI taxonomy): Eukaryota > Metazoa > Chordata > Mammalia > Perissodactyla > Equidae > Equus > Equus przewalskii. The sequence continues at coordinate 57,889,045 of NC_091849.1, forward strand.
CACATAATTCATGGACTCAGGAATCAGTCTAAAGACGATGCAGAAGTTGAAATTATCAGAGGGAATTTAAAATATGGCCAATATGTAAAAAGTAGTGGAACAGTTGGACATATGAATTAATCAATGGAGAATATTAAAAGAAAGAAGGAAAGTATAAAAAATATTCAAATGGAAATGCCAGCAAATTAACACTTACAGATGAAGAATTCCTTTAATGAGCCATCAGTGGACTAGACATAGCAGAGAAAACAACCAGTGAATTTGAAGCTAAGTCAATAGAAACTATTCAAACTGAAATACCCAGAGATGAAAAGAGTAAGAAAACAGAACAGAGCATCTAAGAGAAGTGGACTAACATCAATGATTCTAGCTTATTTGTAATTGGAATCTCAAAAGCAAGAAGGAGAGAGAATATGGCAGACAAGATAATAGGCAAGAATTTTGCTAAATTAATGAAACTCGGTAGCAGTGCCAGGCAGCCGTACGGGTTGTCTTGCTGTTTGGGTCATACATCTCAGTAGTCTCTACGTTATTAGAGATGTCTGCAGTGGAAAAGATGCAATATGGGGCTTTTGGCAAGTGCCAGGAGGATAATCATAGACTTAGGCCAGGCCATATGTAGCAGAGAATTATCCTGAATTTGAGAAAGAGTTCCTGGCATACTCCTGGGTCCTGGTAGAGATGAAACATGTGCCTATGGGACATATCAAATATCCACAGAGTCAGAGCTTCCAATCATGAACAAGTCATACATTGGGCAGGAGGGGCAGCAATCTATGGTACATGGTACATTAGGGACCGGGTGTGAGTAGATCAGAAGACAAGTGTAATTTGCACTCCTCTGTTATCACTACTGTTGCAACAGCAGCACTCCCTCAGTTCACCCTATGGCTGTATGGAGGAGGAGCCATCCTTTATTACCATCTGAAGGGAAAGGAAAAGCCTGAGCTTGGTTCATGGATGGGCTGACCTGGGATATCAATATGAGCTGAAAATGGACTGCTGCTTCCCTGCAGCCTTGCTCAGAGGCTTCCCAGGAGATAAAGGCAAAGGGAAATCCTTCTGATGGGCAGTTCTTCAGTCAGAGGCTATTGTCATCATCTTTAGGTGAAAATAGAAGTGGGCCAAGATAAGAATATATATGGACTCATATGTAGTGGCAGTAACCTGGTTGGTTTATCATTGGAATGCCATTTAAAATATGACAATCTGGGTCAGGAAAACATGAAAAAGAGGCATACAGGTGAACTAATGGGAGTGGGCATGAAGTGTGAAGGTCTTTGCAATGCATGGTAACGTCCACCATAGGATACCTGCAACAGAAGACGCACTGAACAGCGACGTAGAAAGAACTCAGCCAGTTGACGTCAGTCATCTGTCTTCAGCAACACAAAAGGCGTGAACAGAGTAGACAGATGGCAGGAATGGAAACTATGCGTGGTCCCAATGTATGGGTTCTCGTGTCCCAAGACTGATCTAGTTATTGCTCTCACCAAATACCTAAGCTGATAGGAATAGATACCAGAGCTATCAGCCACTTGGTGTCAGCATATTACATTGGACTGAAGGGAAAGTGACTCATTTTGACTAGAACTGACACATACTCCACTTATAGGAGTATCTTTCTTGCCTCTCTGGCAAACAGGAGAGCATTACTTAGCCAGTATAACTACTCAGGTGCTTATGTAGCGGTAAGCCACCAATACGGAGATCTCTCACAACATCTCAGTGGACTGAGGAAACTACTTTACAGAAAAGCATAGTAGTGATCACATAACCATGAGATCCAATGGCTCTATAATATACTACACAATCAAACTGCAAGTGAGGTGCCAGCTTGGTGCTGAGAGCTTGAAGGGATGTGACGCAATCATAGAGGATGCAGTACACACTCTGGATCAATGATCATGATATGATGCTCTGTCCCCAATAGGTATAATACACGGAACAGGGAAACAAGGGGTAAAAGTAAAATTGGAAACACATACCATCACTCTCTGTGAACCATTTGGGAATTGTGCTTTGCAGTCCTGAAAATATAGGCTCCAGGGATCTAGAGGCCCTTATTTCCAGGGGAAGGAATCTTGCAACAGGGGACACCATAAAAGTCTCTTTTTGAATTCTATGGCTTCCATCTAGTCACTTTGGTCTCTTTGTGATAAGAGATAACCAGGCAAGGAGAGAAGTCACTATTCTTACAGGGGTTATTGATATTGATCATCAAGATGATGTAGGGTACTATTATAAAATGGGGGCAAGGATGAAAATATTTGGTATCAAGGTGACCTACTGGGCATGTGAGGACACTCCTTTGCCCAATATATCCAGGAAATGGACAAACACAGCAGCCACAGTCTTACTAGGTGATCAGAACTCTCAGACATAGGGTTCTAGATCACTCTCCACCAGGTGATCCACCAACTAGCATATTTGCCCGCCAAAGATGAGGGTAATATCGCGTAGGAGAAGAGGAAGATGAGTATCAGCTGCGGAGACCAGCTTCAGTGACAGAAGCTGCGGTTCTTTCAAGTAATCACTTTCTTGCACATTTACTCAGAAAAAGAGAAAAATCAGAATTTAGGGGGAGCAGCTTCCAGATGATGTGTACTTATTTTTGAAAGCAGGAGTCTGAGCAGCACAAAAGGTTGACTATAACAGATGAAGTGATCAGCAGCCCAGATCCCCATTTGGAACAGAGAAACTGTTTCTCCTGCTGCCGGAGAAGTCGCCTGCCAACACTTCAGAGCTGAATTCTTCCCCACAAATTGAATTGTCCTCGGCTAAAGGGAGCTACCTTGCCATCACTGCTGTGGGGCATCTGAGGTGACTCAATTTGGGTGAACCCTGAAGGACTCTGCTTCCGGGAGCTTGAATGATTAACTGAGGCTTTTGTTATAATTACATCTTAGTTCACCATTTTCCCCTCCCAGCCCTTCTTCTGTTCCTCTCTTATAGGCATTGTTGTTGAGAGCACTCCTCAATAAGTCACCTGCATGTAAATCTCAAGTCTCTTTCTTGGGCAGCCTGACGTATGAAAAATTTTCCAGGAAATGAATATTTTCCTTAGGAATCCTTTTGAATTTTTGGTTAGAAACAATAAAAAAAAAGTTGAAGGTAAGTAAGTTGTCAGTAGCAAAACATGTATCACTGATACAAAGATAAAATCATGTGAATTAAAGTTTGAATATATAATCCAAATGCTATAAAACAAGTATAACTAGATTATGTACACTGATCTCAAAAGGTGCCCCACTGTACCATATGTTGAATTGGCAGTATATAAATGGTAGGTATGTTAAGTACTGGATTAAACAAGTATGAATCGAACATTTCATTAATAATCATTTTGCTAATATTCTCATTGTTTGGAAAGATTTGATGGGGATATTGTGTAACCCATGTCTATTTTCAAAAGCTCAGCAAGGAACATTTACAGATACTTTATTTTTCTGTCTATAAATATCTCAAGATTGCACAAAGGCTTTTAAAATTCATTACAGTAGTCCTTAGAGCTTTGAGCAAAAAGACAAGTATCAATAAATATTTGATGACAAAAAGGATGATGATGATAATGATTCATCTGATTCCTGTCTCTCCTCATCTTTTCCTATCTCTTGTATGAAAAGAATGGGGCAACTCTTCAATGTGAAGCCAGGAATAAATGAGGGCTTCTCTGCCTCAGACTTCATTACCACAGGAATGTGGCCTGGCACTAAAGTACTTCATAGTTCATTGGAAAAGTCATAAAAACAATTACTATGCCAGGAGAAGGATCTTTTGAAGGAGAGATTCAAAATATCCTTCACAAAATTGCTAAGACAAGCAAAAACAATATTCTGATTCATATATGCTGCTCCCGTATTGTTTTTAGATCATACCACATGAACAAGGCAAGGCAGCCATGTGAAATGAGGCGTGTGTCTCATCAGGCAACTATGTTGAGAGCTTTGGAAAAGTGAGAAGTTGTTCAAGGTGAAGCTTGCAGTATATGAGTGCAAACAGATACATCAGGGTGGATTAAAAGTGGAAGATGTCTGACGATAGGAAGTATTAATAGTCATAACAGAGCTCAGAGATGGGGCAGAGTCCTGTTCTAATGTACAGACAACTCCTTACCATCTCAGGACTGTGCGTGTTGACTATAACCAACATGCCAAAATAGTCTCCGAACTTATGAAATTCACACATGCATAAAAATGCAGGTGTGTTATAATTTGACTCAATAATACCAATAAATTCAGCGGATTTTATTTCAAATTATTTGATCGCTTGCTAACATCACGCAGAAAACAACTCATTCTTTAAAATATCACTTACTGAATGGGTTCTGTTTTGGTTAAAACAAACAAGCAAACTTTTATTGACACTATATAAAATAATAATGGCTACTTCATTCCTCTTAGAGCTATTGTGAGGACTAAAGATGCCTGCTCAAAGTTAGTGTTTGGTAAATACCTCAAAGGGAACACTTTAGTAATGCTTGTTTTAGGCGGCTCTGAATGAGCGCCCCGAATACTGCCATGTGCAGCTGAAGTGTGCGTTGTTGATTCCAGTAAGAGTCTGCTGCCCCCTGTCCGCATACTCGTAAGTCAAGATTGAGACCAGCAGGATTAACTGTGTGGCTTATTATATAGAGAGATAAATGCGTACAACTCTTTGTTTCTGATGATGAACACCTTATTCATCCAACTTCAACATCATCATCTGATTTCATTTTATATGCATATAAAAATCTTTACATAGCAAAAAGAGTACTTCAGTAGACAACACTGAATGTTATAAAATAACCATACAAAAGAAGTTTGGAGAGAAAAGTTATCTTTGTAAAAAGAATTTTGTTTTAGGCTACTTGTGTTTATATTTAAGAAAAATAGCTAAGAAAGAATATTTTGATATGCTTAAAATTTAAATAGAATACAATTTCATTTTAGATGAACGACGCTGATGCCCAATGAGATGTACTGTCATTACTAGTGTCAGAATATTGAAATGTCCACGTAACTAGCCCCTAAGTGGGGCTCACCTTTCCTGGCTGCCCCAGCCTTTATCCTGTGACTGTCCTGGCTTCACCCCCAGCAAGTTAAGGGGTGACATGTGGCACAAGAGCCTTAGGGTCTGCTTACATGAAACCAATCATTACATAATTTTATCAACACCTCTGAAGATAAATATCACAGATAAATCTTAAAATGGATCTCATATCAATGAAGCCACATTTAGTTAAATTTTTTTGAATCTCACTAGACTGTAAATTTCTGTATTAGGTAACAATCATAAAAGAACCCGTCAGTCTTTGTCATTGGTAGTTCAAATTATACTGCTACGTAGGAGAAATATATCTTGAGAACTTGAAACCTTTCCTTAATCATTCAAAAAAAAAATTAAGATTAAAAGACCTACAATTATGTGACTGGAAGCTGACAAGTGGAGGGACTTTACAGATTCCTGGGGCTCTGAACAAAACGTATGACATTCTGCGATGGATGTTTCTCTCATTTCTGACAACTCCACCAGATCTCCACCAAGGAGATCAATGAAAAGCTCACTTTATTCTTCATTTGAAAGGGTCCTAAACCCAGGATCTTGATGAAATTTAAAGATTTTGTTTAATCCCCTACCCTCCAGGTTGTGCACAGACACATTCTGACAAAGACTAATTTAGTAATTTAGGTTCAGCGAGTCAATGGAACACATCAAAGAGAAACACTTTGGGAACACAAAGCCAAGCCAACAGTCCCTCGGCCCAAGCTATGGACCAAGAGAGAGTAGAAAATAAGTGTTCCTGATCAGAACCAAAAAAGGTCTGCAGCTTATACAATTTTGGGGACTTTCTTTAATAAGAAGAATGTAAAATCACATATACAAAATTATGCATGATATTTTAGAAGAAACACTTCAAAGCGAAGGTCCCTAAAGTTGAAACTCATTAGCTTCATAGTAAATTCATCTCTAGTTGCTGCTATTATTCTAAATACAGAGCTACATGGAAAAAAATCAAAAATTTTTCTAATTAATACAATTTCTATTGTTCTCTATATGCCTAATTCCACAATTTACATAACTAGAAAGTACACTTTAAGACTAAAGTGTAAAGGGGCATAGTATGGTGGCCATTCTGTCAGTCCAGGTGTTAATCAGCAGGACATGAATTATGGTGATGATAGTAGCAATAAAAATAAGGGACATATGAAAGGCATCACATTTTGTTTGAGCTCATCATCAAATTCCTCCTTTAAGACTAAGTCAATTTCATCACAGAATTAAAAATCTATGATTAAAAACATCCAGCGAATTCAGCGCTTTCAGATTTAATATTGCCAACATTCAGAAAACGGTACCTGAAGTGCTTGTTTTAATCCTTAAATCAACAGCATAACATTTCGTTTATACAAAAGCAATTGCTTATGAGCTGCACATGGATTCATAGTTTGGAAAACATACTATTGTTTCTGCAGTGGCATTTTAAAAAATATAATAAGTCACTAAAATATTTAATTTAGAAATCTAGTTAAAATGAAATGTTGAGTGATCACTGTACTTTTCTTCCTTATTGCAGTTTATGATTCACAAATAAATTTCGCATGTGTTCATTTGATTTATCCTTTACCAAGCTGTCAAGTTGATGTTATCCACAGGAAATAGATGAGGTACGCTGAGAGTTGTGCTGCTGAGTGACTTTGTCCTATATCAAATAGTCATGAAAGCAAGCTTAGAAGTGATGTCTTCCGGTTTAAAATGATTGGTTCAATATGTGTTATGCAGGAATCAAAAGAGTGTAAAGGTGTAAAGGTACAGTGGTGTGCTGGCCAATGTTTAACAACTGGCTCTCAGAAGGAAAAAATAAGGGGGAAAGGGCTTTCTTATAACAATATCTAATTCCCCTTGTGCAAACTGTCTTATCTTTTTTAATTTCAATGTACCAAAATTATGTCAACCAGCTCACAAAGTTCGTAAATATGTAATATTCAATACTCAGGAGCCAGTACAAGCTGACTCCATCATACTACTGGAAAGGTACTTTCCTGACTGTTATTTTGAGGTTGATCAGGATATTAGAGAAGTAGATACATGAGCATAACAGGGATGAGAAAGGGCAACCCAGGTGGTTGGTTGTGGGGTTGGGGTGTAGCAATGATAAGGAAAATTTGTGTAATGTGTGTGTGTGTGTGTTGTAAAGACTGTTCTTGCTCATACTATAAGAGAAAATAGTCATTAATCAGCATGATGGGGCTGAGAGTTAAAAGGTAACTCGGGGCAGGATGTTACAGAATTATGCATACCAGGGTGATAAAACTCATTTTATTATTAACACTCATTGAGTCTTACGTACGAGGCACGCCATGTGGTACTAGTGCAGCACCAAGCTTAGGTAACATTTGGGTGCTCATTTTACGAATAACAAAACAGCCACAAGGGTGATATATAACCTCTTGAAAACTAGGCTGTTATTAACTGCAGAGCTGGGATTCCAACCCAGGGAGTCAAATATGGGAGTCTTCACTCTAAACATTAGAATACTTTGTGAATAATATATTAGGGAGATTTCAATTTTATTCTGTAAAAATAAGAACAGTCATTGAAATCTGTGTGTTAAGGCTAGAGACAAGGGGCATAGTATGGTGGCCATTCTGTCAGTCCAGCTGTTAATCAGTAGGACCTGAATTATGGTGATGATAGTGTTAATAAAAAAAAGGGACACATAAAAGGCATCACATTTTGTTTGAGCTCATCAAATTCCTCCTCCTTTTTCCTTTTTATTGTAAAACTACATTAATTTTTTTAAAACTTTGTGGCAATTAAACAAAAATAATCTCTCTAATTTCATAATCTTACATATTTTTGTATATTCCCTTTCAATTTTGTCCATAGGCATCCGTACTTACACACATTGGCACTTTCACAGTGCAAAAAATTAATCATTACCTACACAATTAAAACATAGTGTCATTTTTTGGTCCATTTTGCTACATGGTCTTCTGTTATATCACTTTAATGACCACAGAATATACCATGAAAAATATATATCATAATCTATTTAACCAGTTTCATAATAATGTTCTTTTTGTTTCAACAATGTACTAACGTAAATAACTAATGAAGATTTTTATGCAAATATACACATATATTTTGGGTTATTGTTTCTCTTGATAAGTTATACAGGGAAATATTTCTTCCAGGATAAATTATTATGTCAAACAACGACTATTTAATCTCCCTAAGTTTACCTCACTAGTAGGCAGTTACGTGCACGTTAAAACAGTGAGGCATAATTTTTCACCAAACCAGTGGCTAGTTAAAAATGATAGCAATCACCAGTAGTGGTGAAGATGCCGTCAAAGGAACACCCACTTACACTCCTGGTTGGTCTGCAAATTGCAAAAAACTTATCAAAATATAGAAAACAACATAATTTAGTATAGTTGTCCCCCCTTATCTGTGGAGTTTCATGACCCCCAGTGGATACCTGAAACTGTGGATAACTCTGAACCGTATATATACCATGTTTTCCCTATACATATACACAGATGAGCCAGCCCTGGCAATCTAGTGGTTAAGATTCAGCGCTCTCACTGCCATGGCCCAGGTTTGTTTCCCAGTTAGGGAACCACACTACCTGCCTGTTGGTTGTCATACTGTGGCAGCTGCATGTTGCTGTGATGCTGAAAGCTGTGCCACCAGGATTTCAAATACCAGCAGGTCACTCACGGTGGATAGGTTTCAGCGAAGCTTCTAGATTAAGACAGACTAGGAAGGACCTGGCCACCCACTCCTGAAAAAATCGGCCATGAAAACCCTATGAACAGTGGAGCATTTTTTGATATAGTGCTGGAAGATGAGAGGATGGTGCAAAAAGACAGAGTAGGGTTCTGCTCTGCTGTCCACAGGGTCGCTAGGAGTGGGAATTGACTTGATGAAACTAACAAAATACACCTATGATAAATTTTAATTTATAAATTAGGCACAGTAAGAGATTAACAATAATAACTAATAAAATAAAATTGTAACAATATACTATAATAAAAGTTACTGTAGATCTTAGCAACCTCAGCGTATGATTCTTTTTCTTTCCTTATTAAGTCAAGAACTCTCACCTCCTCACTTAAAGGAAGCACTTTACGGCATCTCTTTGGCATATCCGAATTGCCAGCAGTGCTATTCTTGCCCTTTGGGGCCCTTATTAAGTAAAACAAGGGCTACTTGGACACAAGCACTGTCACACCACCACAGTTGATCTGATAACCAAGACGATCACTAAGTGATCCCCGGGTGGGTAGTGCTTACAGCATGGATCCCCTGGAGAAAGGGCTGATTCACGTCCTGGGTGGGACAGCGTGAGATTTCATCCCATGACGCAGAAGAGCTCGTAATTTAGAACTTATGAATTGTTTATTTGTGGAATTTTTCATTTAATATTTTCTGACCTCGGTTGACCATGAGTAACTGAAACCACAGAAAGTGAAACTGCGGATAAGGGTAGAGCACTGTTAGTGCTCTAGGAAGTTAGTCAAGTGTTGTAGACAAGTTCTTCAGATGTGTTAAAAAAAATAGACACCTCCAAATGCATTTTCCACAAAATGCCACTCCAGAAATTTGTCCCAAGGAAAAGTTCAGAAATGTTTCAAAATATATCTAGAAAGATGATCATTTCAGCATTTTTGATAAAAGCGACAAATTGGAAAACATGCAGACATTACTTTATCTTTATGATGAAATTGTAGGCAGGTATTAAAAACAATGCTGTGGAAAATTAAACAATAACATGGCAGAATTTTAAGAAGATATTGCCTATTAAAAATTCAGGTGACCAAATACAACATACAACATAAAACTCATTATAAAACTGGCTCTAGTATGTTATCCAAATGATGTCACAGTCCTGCGCAACTGCCACTGTTTACTTCTCGTGACAGGTATTTTGCAATCTTTACTTTTTGTGTTTTTCTGTAATTTCCCTGTTTCTGCTTTGCACGTGTCTTGCTTTTTAATGAGAAGAAATATATTTTGATGGTTTAGATTCTTCAATTTAAAAAATAGAATGGATAATTTTATGTCCGCTGTATATAACCACTTTGTTTTCAAAGAACCATGCTGATTTCCGATGGCGATATTGCTACTTGTGCTTGCTGTAGTTCAAATTTATCGATGTTTTGTTGCTAAGTCTTTTCTTTTTTAGTGTTCCTGTGCCAGTTAGTTTTATACGTATTTTGTAAATGTAGCATGGTTTGGGATAGCATTTGGAATCCGCTCCGGCAGACTTTGTCTTTTAAGACAGCAATTTAAAGACATTCACGCTTGTTTAGGATTTGTTATATTTGGTCCCACATCTGACAGTCTTCCTCTCATTTTTCCTCTCCCTCTCTCCTTCCCCCGTCCCTCTGTCACATATTTGCTGTCCAGGTCTTTCACTAATCCATGTGCTCCTTGAAAGGCAAGGACTTAATCTTTTCTCTTTTTATCAAACACAAGTGCAGAACACTTCATGATTTCCCAATGAATGATCTAAAAATTCAAATATTAATTGTTGATTCTTTCACACTGCTAGAATTATCTTAAAATGTATTCACATTCACATTAAACGAATTCAACATTGTTATAATTTTAATTATAGTTTAAGAAATATAGAAATCAAATGTATAGCTTTTTATTGAACACTATTTTTCAACTACCGCTATTCATAGATCACTTAAGTTTTGGTCTGAAACTCCATTTCATTTTCTAAAAACATTACGTTCTCTTATACTCCTTTTAATAATAAGGACACAATTAAATTTCTCAATACCATCAATTTTCTGTTCACTGATGTATTTACTTGTATCAATAACTGTACCAGGCCTAACCTAGCAGCTCTTTTTTACTACAACATTCAAAGTCAAGAAGTCTCCCTCTTGTTTTTCCCGATAGTGGTTTTCTACGTTTCTGGTACATCTGTGGGTTTTATTTTGCAGGAAAGAAGGCACTTAGCTAACACGTTCTTTGAGACCAGAAATCTGAAAACACCTTTGTGTAGTCTTCTCAAGGCAACAGGAGTTTGGATTTTATCGTTTATTTTATGAGGAAGACTGGCCCTGAGCTAACATCCATGCCCATCTTCCTCTACTTTATATATAGGACGCCTGCCACAGGATGGCTTTTGCCAAGCGGTGCCATGTCTGCACCCAGGATCCGAACCCCAGGCCGCCGAGAAGTGGAACGTGTAAACTTAACCTCTTTTTACTTGAGGAAGATTGTCCGTGAGCTAACATCTATGCCAATCTTCTTCTATTTTGTATATGGGATGCCACCACAGCATGGCTTGATGATCAGTGTGTAGGTCTGTGCTCAGATCCAAATCTGTAAACCTCAGGCCACAGAAATGGAGTGCACGAATTTAACCACTATGCCACCAGGCCAGCCCCTGGATCCTATCTTTTTGACACCATGTGTTATGCGAGTTTCACATCAATGTCTTATATCAGTTACTGAAGACGAGGGGAAGACATAAAGCTATGATGATTTTAACTCCTCCAAAATGATTTTAGTCCAAAGAAATTCTGAGCATGCTGATGAGATAAGAATAGGTTCCCATTCCTCATCAAAATAAACCTCCAACTGGGCTTGCTGGTGGCATAGCAGTTAAGGTCACACATCCCGCTTTGGCAGCCTGGGGTTCGCTGGTTTGGATCCCCGGTCCAGACCTATGCACTGCTTGTCAAGCCATGCTGTGACAGGTGTCCCACATATAAAATAGAGGAAGATGGGCACAGATGTTAGCTCAGGACCAGTCTTCCTCAGCAAAAAGACAATTGGCGGTAGATGTTAGCTAAGGGCTAATCTTCCTCAAAAAAATTTAAAAAATAAACCTCCAAATGATGAAAACACAGATTGAGAACTGACTTTTCAAACAAGAAAAAAGGATAAATTTTTGTCAAATTTAATGCTGATGTGCAAAGCCTTTCACATTTACGCCTGATGTCTGCAGACCCATGCTTCCAGGGCAGCTTTTCAAGTGGTGGCTGATTCTCTACATGTTCCTCTCCATTAGGGAGCTGGTGCAGGTTAAATGGGCTGAAACAATTATGTGCGTTATCTCCAGGCTAGCTCATACAGTCAAATTTCTGTCACTGGGCACTATTTTCCTTTGCAAAATGAACTTGAGTGGTTTGTAAGGGTAAACTGTATGTAACAATGTGGACTACTACGTAGCGAGTCTCTCTCTGTCTCTTTCTGTCTCTCGCCATATATACACATACATGTATAACACTATTTGATACGTGCATCAAATGATAGCATATATGTCTTCAATTCATTAAATAAATGCTATCAGAATTGGTATACTTCATCTTTCCCTAGATTTACTATGGATATATATGAGATAAGAGAAGGAAAATTCACTCTTCTTTTTCTTATACCCCGCTTATGAAATTTGTCTGTAATGCTTGAATTGGTTAGTCTTGACTCTCTACCTATAACACATTTCTTTGCATTTCACATGTAAACCCTGAGCAACTAGGAGGAGCTCCAGCTCCACGTAAGTTGTAATCTGTACCTGAAGACCTTCAATACTAAGGAACAGTTTAGAGAAATCTATGACATATAATTTATGACATATATGAATATATAATTTAAGGTACCAGGATTAATTTTACCTCTTTCCTGGATCTTACGAATTATAGATTCTATTCATAACAGAAATTCTGCAGTTATTCTTGATGATTAACATCTTGTAATTAAAAACATTTTGCTGTGCTTTCTAGATCTGCCCTTATTTCTGCAACATTGATCCAGGGCAATCATATTGAATTAATTTTTGCTTGAGTAGTTCACTATAAAGACAATGAAAACCCATTATTTCATTTTGAAAAGTTAGATTGGATATATAAATTTCATTAGTCATTAGATAATTTCGAATCCCACATATATTTTTGGTAGACTCAGTAAGTTACATAATTATTTTCTTTTTAATTTCAGTATGGCAACAACATCAAAAATTACCTTACTTGGTCTTTGACATTTTGTGCACTATGGCTATAATACATTATACCAGGTATAGCAATGTTCACTTATAGTAGAAATTTACAGTGAAAATAAGCTTGTTATTAAAAAATTACTGGTAATAGGACACTCAATCAAAATGATTTTTCTCTTAGAGAATTGGATTCACCATTTTAGCAGTTTAGAGTATGTGGCTGGTTCTTTTTGTGCTTACATACACCTACAGACACATGCTCATTGCAAACAGCGTACTTTAATTTGACTCACATGATGAATAACACTACATAATTGTGGTTATGAACACACATATTGTATCAAGTGCACCTGACTCAGAATCAGAAACTTACTAGATGTGACCTTAATTTTGCCACACTGTCTCGGTAAAACGGTCATATTTCCTTTACATATTGTTGCTGTAAGATTAACTAGCACGGTGCTGGAAAATGGTCACACTTATTGTTATTATTATAGGATCTCTTAAATATTATTATCTAGGAGTTGGGTAAGAAAAGATTATCGGTCTCCCATCTTGGAACACGTGCAATCAGATGAACGGCTACAGATTGAAATAATAAAAACATAATTCGCAGTCTTTGATTTCTGAGTGTTTTGCAAATTAAGTGAAGATGTTATAGAAAGCAAGTAATAAAAGAGGGGCTTTGAGGGGCTGGCCCCGTGGCCGAGTGGTTAAGTTCACACGCTCCGCTGCAGGCAGCCCAGGCTTTCAATTGTTCGAATCCTGGGCGCGGACATGGCACTGCTCATCAAGTCACGCTGAGGCAGCGTCCCACGTGCCACAACTGGAAGGACCCACAACGAAGAATATACAACTATGTACCGGGGGGCTTTGGGGAGAAAAAGGAAAAAAACAAAAAAACAGGGGCTTTGAGAATTTCTTCTTCTCCGCATTTGAATTAGTGCGTTGGTTCTTAGATAGGAACCACTTGATGGGAGGAGGTCATTTTGGACTCCTTCATATCCAGAATATTTTCAATTTCCAAAAGTAAGACAGAAAGAGACTTCCCACATAATGAATAGCCTTTGAATTTGTGATTCATTTATTATGGATTACACAGGATGCTACTGTCTTATGAGAAGTAAAAGCAACTCCATAGGATAGGAATCATAAAGCAACTGATATCAAGTGTTTTTGTGTAAGAAAAAGAAGAATCTAGTTGTTAGCAAGATTTAGGTAATCGCTTAAATGATTTGTTTTTCATAATGAGACTCACATGTCTAAATCAGGTTTTTTCCTACTAGAATCTAGAGCTGTGACATCCAATACTGCAGCAATAGGACATGCGGCTATTTAAATTTAATTAAAAGTAAATGTAATTTAAAATTCAATTCTTCAGCACACTAGTCATATTTCCACTGCTCAAAAGCCACATCTACTAGTGGCTACAGTAATGCACAGCACAGAACAGAACATAGCCATCATCACAGAATGTTCTATGGGACAGCACTGGTACAGACCGGTGTGCTTCAACCAAAAAAAAAATTTCCTCTTTTTTTTAAAAAACAGTCTTTTTGGGCACCTTTTTTTTTCATAAGTTACCCCTCCCCATGAAATTTTAATGCCGCAGATATATGTTTTATGTACCTGTGCCTTACACTTAAAAAGAATAAAATCCTCTGCCTGAATTGAGAATGCATGATGCGGACCCACGGAAAGAGAAAGGAATTGATCCAGGTACCAACCCCATGAGCGGCAGAACAGCATGTTGCCATGTGTTCACATTTACAATGTCTATGAACCACTTATTCAATTTTAGCTTCCTGAACATGCACATAATTGTAATTAAAATAAATGTTGAGATAAAGTAAATTTTAAAGACTAATTTCTATTACTCTATTGTTCTCATAATCTTCAAGTCAAATAGCTTACTTTGAAAATTTTTCAACCTTTTTTGTGCCAAATGTAAAATAAAGATAACAGCAGCTACCTTGCTATCTATATTTCTATCATCCTTTTTATGGGTATCTCATAACTACCTAGAAGTGTGGTAGACACTGGGAAGCAGAAGGAAATAAGATAGTTCTTGCTCAACAGATCTTGAAAGACTAGTGGAAGGTAAAGATAAGACCGGTATCTAGATCTTTCACTACAAAATCCAGGACTCTTTCTACTAAATAACGTTGCTTTGAAACATCCACATGAAGTGATATCTGGGTCCAGTTCACACTCACTTGCGAGAGTCAGTTGTGAAATTTTCAGTTTTGTGAGCCTGTTGACATCACACTGTTGGTAGATTGAAATCAGCTGTGGTGGTCGTTGTCATAAATACACCTTAGAAGCCAGAAAAAACCTACAAATCAGGAGTTTGATTTCTCCCTAGAAGAGTTAGTTGTTAAACATTCACCAACACATCACTATCAAACACTTTTTCAAAAAGATCAAGATTAACCTCTTAAACTCAATTATCCGAATTCTGGAGCCCTCTACTAAACTGCGGAAATTAAGAAACT
Organism: Equus przewalskii; assembly: GCF_037783145.1. Lineage (NCBI taxonomy): Eukaryota > Metazoa > Chordata > Mammalia > Perissodactyla > Equidae > Equus > Equus przewalskii. Next base: position 57,904,486 of record NC_091849.1, read on the forward strand.
AGCTGAAATGGCAAAGAAAAAGAAAAATGTCTCCATAAGCCCTAGGAATTGACAAGGCAACTTTCAGTAAGTCAACGTTTAACAATGTCTGGCACAAGGCATCATTAAAATTTGCGCTTATTACTCTCAGTAGAACTAACATACAGGGCACTAATGCTAATAATGTTTGTTTGTAATTAACACTGAGCTAACCTTCATGAAGATAAACAAATTTGTGAGGAGCATATTATTTACCTAAGGGCTGGGACAATTCTCCTGGTCTGGGATAGTGAAGTGTCAGAGAAAACAGATGCAAGAGGTTGATCTGGCATGCCCCTTATATTCCTTTTTCTGCTAAACTGAAGTTTCCTAACAAGGCCATTGCTAATTATACTGGTGCCCCTTATCTCCACATACCTTGAGAACACCATAGATTAGGGTATAGTCACTTTGTGCATACGGTTATGCGCTGCATAACGTTTCAGTCCATGATGGACCACAATAGATGGAGGTCTCATAAAATTGGTACCCCAGAGTCTAGGTGTGTAGTAGGCTATACCATGTAGGTTTGTGTAAGTGAACTCTATGATGTTCACACAATGACGAAATGTCCTAACGACACATTTCTCAGAATGTGTCCTTGTCATTAAGTGACACACGACTGTATTACGATTGCTTCTAGATTGTTTTTGTCAATATAGTGTCTTAGTAATCCAGCACTATGAGAAATGAATAAGAATCACACAATTTAATTTAGGGTTTTCACATTGTTGTTGAGTGGAAGGATAGATTCAGTACTTGACACCCAATAGTGAATCATTTCTCAAAATATTTTCCCAATAACACCACTTATTTGAGATAATTCCCAGAAAAAATTTGGTGGTCATACTGTATTTTAAGCCATTTCTGAACAAGTAAATCTGTCTCCTATACATGTGAACCATCTTTCCTCCACATTTAAACTTTTCTTTGGACCCCCCTTTCACCTACTAATTCTAACTGGAACCTCTTATAAGGCTGTTTGGCTTTCTCCTGATGACACTAGTTTTTTGAAACTCTCTCCAGAGGCGGCTGTTCTTTCTTTCTTTTGGACAGACTCAAATAAACAGTATAAAGGTGCTAGCAGAATTCCTGTCCCACTTTCACACCTTTATCCTCACACAAGCCTTTAACATTATTTCCTTTGGAAATTAATGCATCCAAGTATACCCCTTTCTCCTGACTTTCTTACATGGTCCTTTCAACAGTCATTGTTTGGGATGACTTTCATATCAAAGTTTCAGCCTTTCACCTCAAATAATTCTTGATTACTGCTATTGCAGCCATCTGCTCACCAACTACACACTGATTCACACCTTATGGGACTCAACATTGTAAACTGTTCTCTATAAAACACCCAATCACTTCATTATAACTATAATCCATTCTTGACTCTTGGTTTATCCCTCTTTGGTATCCTAAACATGCAATATTTCTATGATTCTAAGATGTATATTTCAGGCTTAGAATATTTCACGGTGCATAAAATAATGGTGAGTCACACAATTGATGGTACCTTAGATTGCATGAAACAGTTGATTTTATTCAAGTTTCTTCCAACAGACCAATCTCTCTCTCTCTTTCTGTCCACTCTTAATCTTTTCCTCTCTTGCTCCTTCTTTCTCTTCTCTCCAAATTCTTTCAGGAATATCCTGACTTTGCATCCTTTCCATAGAGGTAACTCACAAATACTCATCTGTCATCAGTTCTTCTTTCTAAGCCTCATACCCTCATTTTTGGAGACTTACTTGAAATCCTTACTTATGAAATCCTCACTTGAAATATTGTATTACTTTCGAGTTTAAAACAAAACTTGCTCCATCACTTCTTCCTTATCAACATCTCACTTTCTCCCCCCAAAAAAGCAAACCTCCCTCTGCTTTTCCTAAATTTTCCTCTTTGTGTAAATTATCCAAGGCTCAGAACTGTAGAGGTAAGTTCAATTTCTAATCCTTCCATAAATCTGTTGTATTAGGTAATCATCCCATCCTTTGCATTTCCACTGCCACGAGTCTAAATCAGGTCCCCATTTAATTTATATTTAATATCATCTAAGAGAGTGTTATTTATTTCTCTTTAACTTAACCAACATGACACAGAATTTTTAAATCAATCATCTTACACAGGTATTTCCTGTATTGTGATTCTCTTGCTCAAAGACTTTCAACAACTACCTGTTACCAAGAGTAAAGTATGGAATCCACATTTCTTATTTCTGACGTGTATTGAAAAGTTAAACTAAAATTTGTCCCACGAATAATGAGCTTTGCAGAAGAAAAAACAAAAATGCAAAGCCATCACCACAAGCCTTTTTGAAAACCATTGTGGTGCGAAAGAATAGCTCTAAGATGTGTGCTCTGCAGGAAGACTAAAGACTGATACAGACTATTCAGAGTTCAAGTTGTTCCTGGATCTGAGCACTGTTCACATTCTCAGAAGGTACAGGGAAACTGAGGATGTGTTAGTCACAGGCCTGCATGCAGGGGCAGCCAGGCTGGGGTTACACTTTTAGCTGTTGGTTGGACAATTTGAGTTTAGCAAGAGGGATGGGGAAGAACAAGTTTGGGCCAGGCGATTGCAAGGGTATGTGGAAAAATTTTAGTCTTATAGGATCTTTCACAGTTTGAATTCATAGTTGGTATATATAAGAAAACAGAATGTTATCCTCAACAGAAATGTAGAGTCATGTCTTAGCTTCACTATCACCTATCTGCTATAGCTTATCAAAGCAACAGTTAACTAATATTTCAGTGATATGAGCTGTTCAATCTCAATTGAGATATCACTGTTGATTTTAATATTAATGTAATTACGTTAACTTAGAGATTTTTTAATGCAGTAATGCAGTGCATTTGAGGGAAGTATTATATTTTCTATATGCAACTAATGTGAAATAGATTATCGTTTCTATTACTTTACTCAAAAGGTAAAATATGGTCAAGTATCAATACCAATCAAAAAATAATTTATTGTAGAAAACAGTATGGAGCCTCCTCAAAAAATTAAAAATAGAACTACCATATATATGATCCAGCAATTCCACTTCTGGGGATATATCTGACAGACAAAAACACTATGTTGAAGAGATATCTGCACCCCTATGTTGATTGCAGCATTATCTACAACAGTCAAGACATGGAAACAACCTAAATGTCCATCAATGGATGAGTGGATAAAGAAGTTGTAATGTATATACACAATGCAATATTATCCAGCCATGAAAAAGAAAGAAGTCTTGCCATTTGAGACAACATGGATGGACTTTGTGGGTATTATGTTAAGTGAAATAATTTAAAGAGAAAGACTTTGTCAAGAGAAAGACAAATAGTGTGTGATTGAATTATATGTGGAATCTAAAAGAAAAAAAAAAACTCATAGAAAAAGAGATCATATTTGTGGTTACCAGAGGTGGGGGATGGAGGGCGGGGGAATTGGAGGAAAGTGATCAAAAGGTACAAACTTCCAGTTATAAGATAAATAAGTGGCGGGAATGTAATATACAACATAATGACTACAGTTAACACTGCTATATGGTATATTTGAAAATTAAGAGACTAAATGCTGAGAATTTTCATCACAAGGAAAAGAAATTTTTTTTTGGTAACTCTATGAGATATTGGATGCTAATTAAACTTATTGCGGTGATCAGTTCACAATATATGTAAGTCATTATTCTGTACATCTTAAACTTATACAATGCTGTCAATTGTATCTCAATAAAACTGGAAAAAATGCTCCTGCTCAGAAAAAAATATATTTACAAAAATTCTAACAAATATGATTACTATACTTAAATGACTATAATGATTTTAAAAAATCCCTTAAATAGTTACTATTGATTCTCTTATTTCTCATATCTTTATCTTTACTTTTCTATTCAGGAGCACAAATTAGAAAAGTTTGAGTCATCCATGAATCTTTCCAGCTCATATCCAAGTTTTCTATAATAATACCTTCTCGATCTATCTTCCCCTCATTTCCTTGGCAACTGCCTTACTTCACAGTTTCACTGTCTCAACTGTGTTTTTAAAAGACATCATTTCAGCAGCACCCTTTTTGGATTTACAATAACCTGTACCACAACCACTTATTTTCTAAAACAAAAATAATATTTCACATTTTTTCTGCCTAACTTTCAATGATTTCTCCTTTTCTTTATTAAAAAAAATCTTTAAATCTTGTCTACTTTAAATCTTGTCTACTTTCTTAGCCTCACTCTGAACCATTCATGGAATGGAATTCTAATCATACCCTTGACACTCATTGTAATGCCTCACCTGAAATACCCTGGGTGCCTTCTTCCTATCTTCTCCAATTGTGGAAGTGTATTTTCCTCTGAATCTGAACTCATATGCTATGTTGTCTTTGGGTAATTTTCTGGTACTTTAGGAGGGATGGTTCCTTCGTTTTTCTGGACAGTTACCACACTGAGGCTAACTATTTATCTATTTACAAGACTCTGAGCTCATTAAAACATCATTTCTGCAGTCTTAGTACCTGGTAGAAATGCCTATCGCCTTCTCTGTAATGTATAGGGAGAAAATAATTTTGATTATAATAATTTTCATTAGAAAATTTGGTGACCATCTCAGATGACTTTTCCCATAATTTGTTTTTTATTTCCTTACAGATTTTAAAAATGATCATATCATGATTTTAAAATACTTTTTGTAACTACAGCTATGCTTCAATCATTAAAAAATCAGGTGTTTGTATACATTCCAGTAGCTTCTCTGGAATTGCAGAGCAGGTAAATAGCAATCACCCAGAGGTTTGAAAAATGCATATGAGGAGTTAAAACTGCTTGTATAGTAAAGCTTGTAAAAGCAAGAAGCACTTCTGAGGAAGTCTTTTCAGCTAACTGCATTGCTAGGAGATAGAAGAGAGATTTATAATGATGGGTTGATGTCTTCAAACAATCATCAGACACAGGACACAAAATTATGATGAATAGCTTGTTTCCAATGGGAATTGTCGTGGCGGGGGTGGGGGGGGGGGAGCGTGGGAGATCAGGTGTATGAGCTGAAGGATAAATGCCTTGGTTGCACTGAACAAGAGAGCACAGCTGGTGTAAATAACATGACCTGGGTAACAGTACGCAGAACAAGCGAAGGAGAGAATGATAAATTTAGAGATTGCCACTATGGATCATAGCATGAGTTCATCTAGTGTAAAATTCTTCCTATGGCAATAACTAGTATTTAAGGTTCCAAAGGAAGATGAAAGCTCACAGACTGTGCCTAGGCAATTTATTAAATGTTATTTATCAGGTGAGAAATTTCCTTATCAGTCTTGTGTATAATCATTGAACATCTTGAATCATGCAGTTTGAATATTCTTACAGTATTTTTCTCTGGCAGATCTGCAAATGGTATTGATAGACATAAAGGTAATCAGGCTTTTAAAATAATCCCTTTACTCTATTTGATTATACACTTAGTGATCTTCATTTGCCACTGAGATACAATGGTTATCCACATCAAGTGGAACATACATAGAAGTTGAATGCCAGTTTGACAACAAGCTTGGGTCACAATATATTTAAAAAAGCAAGTTAAAGAGTAATGTATTAACATTCATACACTAATACCAGCCTGCTTTCAGAATGCTCAGATTTACTCTTACCTTCTGTTTCCAAATTTACAATTTTTTAAATTGCTATTAATTTTTAAGCCTCTGAAATTCTTACAAAAATACAATTGTTTATAGCATACACTCTTACCGAAATAGATGAAGGTAGATTTTATCAGTGTTATAGTCAGAGGAAATGGAGTGAAAAAATAGAACATTTTTCACCACCTATTGTGCTGCTACTCTTTCAGAGCCTGCTCTTGAGAACGTTGGAAAGGAATGATGAAGTTAGAGCAATGTGAGGAGCCTAGGTGCCAGGAAGTTGGACCAATGAGAAAGAAAGTCTTGTTAAGACTGGAAGATGGGAAACAAGAGGGTCTTTCATTTGAAGTGTTTTCCACCATAATCTTCCTTATACACAGGCAGTGGCAGAGTACTGTTAACTAAGGTATGCAATGTACTTTTAGGTACAATAATCACAATTCAATTGCATCCTAAGAAATGCTCTCATTGTATTCATACAATATCTAGCTTCAGTGTCTAACTATGGAGTTTACAGATGTTAAAATGAATTTTACCCAAGAGGATTCATTTTTTTTTCATGAGATTCCTAGAGGAAAGTTAGTTTCAAGTTTTACAGTAATGTATGTGGAAATGGGTCACTTTTACAACTCAGAAGTTCTGTTCACTGTCTCCTAGTTACCAGGGAAGGACGGATAAGGTAGCTGCAGGAAAGCTACCAGAGACCCACAATGATGCAATATGTATTGGTAGTCAGTTGTAAGTTATACACTCTTTGGATGTCAAAAATAACTCAAGATAGTTCCTGTTTCTCAAGCCTGTCTTATTTGAAGGCAAGATAAACAAACAAGAGAATTAGTGGGAATCGGAACTAGTTTAAGAAAAAAAATCAGGCATAAGAAAATAAGAAAGCTAGTGATTGGACCAGGATTAGAGCTTGGATCTCCTAATTGCCAACTGAACAGCTTTGAAAAACTGTACCACAATGTCTATAACTCAAGAAAAACTATATAATTTCTGCTCCACCTGCATTGTCTTTTTGTCTCTTTCTTGCCCTTAATAGATTTGTATAGTGCTGTGTGGATTGACTGTAAAAGCACTGAGAGATTTGAAGCCAGAAATGTCTTGGGCTTTATCCTACCTTTGTCATATTTTAGATAGAAGATGTGTGGGGAGTCATTTATCATTCAGTAGATGTATTAGTTTGCTATTGCTGCATATCAAATTGCCAGAAATTTAGCAGCTTAAAACAACACTCATGTACTAGCTCACAGTTCTGTAGAGTCTGGGAGGTCTCCCTGGTTTTTCTCTTTAGGGTCTCATAAGACTGAAATCAGGCTGGCCAAACTAGGCTCTCATCGGAAGGCTCCAGGAAGAAATTGGTTTTCAAACCCATTCAGGTTGTTGGTAGAAGCCACTTCCTTACTCTGGAGGTCTGACATCCTTATTTCCCTGCTGGATGTCACAGGCCACTCTTTAGAAGGTATTTTAGAAGCACTCTTTAGAAGGCTGCATGCCTTCCAATGTAGTGCCCTCTATCCTCAGCGCCAGCAAGGACAGGTCAAATCCTTTTCATGCTTTGAATCTCTTTGACTCTTAAACAACTCATGCAACTAATCTAGGCCCATCCAGATAATCTCCCTTTCTATTTTATATAATTAAATATAATTTAACATAATTATGGAAATGATATCATATTCACAGGTTTCACTCACACTCAAAGGGGAGGAGAATATACTAAGGCAATGTTTCTAGGAAGTCATCCCTAAAATTGTGCTTATCACAGGGGCCTGTTTTTTTATCTGCAAATCTGAGTTACATCACGTCTCCATGCATGGCTGTTGCATTAATAAAAGAGCTAATGTTTAAAATCACCTGTCACATCCTAAGTAAAGTAATGACTGTTTGGGTAAACATTTGACTCTCAAGGAAGCAAATTTTATTTATAAACATGAGTGTATGTTAGAGCATTCTTTCTACACTTACCTAAAATCTGTATGCCTATAATTTATCCCTATTTTTGAAGTCAAAGAGATTATGTACAAGTTCCCATGCATGTTTGTTCATTCTGTGGCGCTGAATTAGCATTAACAGCAACATTATTCTATGCCAGGCCCTCTATTCAGTGAACAAAAACAGATATCTCCCCTCCTTCTTTGAAATTACATTCTAGTAAGGGAGCTACACATTAATCAATGAATTGCACAAATATATGTAAAATTAAAATAGTGAAAAATACCATGAAGATAATTAAGGCTGTGAGAGCATCTATTATAGTAATTCTTAGATGGGCCTTCTCTGAAGAAGTAACTTAAAATGAGATCTGGCAGAAGTTCCAATGAGCTTTGGTACAAGAGGAGGAATGGACTTTCCAGAAATAAGCATAGGCCTATTAGAGACAGAAATAAGACCAAAATATCTGGAGAACACAAAGTCAGGGGAAAGATATAGATTGGATAGGGAAAGGATGCACAATCATTATAGAACTTGTTAGATAGATAGATATTTTTCTTTCAACACTATACAATCCTCTGCTCCTGTCCAGCTGCGATCCTTTGTATTCGCTTGTTTCTCCAGTTTTGGGGTGATGGTTTTCCCTGTGATCTCAGCTTTCTGATGGGCCTAAGAAGAGTTGTTTTTCAGTTTTTCAAGTGTTTTGTTGTTGTTGTTGTTTTGAAGATGAGCATGATGACTTCCAAGCTCTTTACATGTCAGAGCAGAAACCAAATTCCTCATATTGCTTAATATTTCTAGGTTTTCCATTTGGCGTTTTCTTATTTCTATGTGTCTGCTATAACTGTCCATCTATTCATTTATGTTACTCTCCATTTCCCCGGATATTCTAACATATTAATCATAGTTATTCTAAATTGTGATTTATTGTGATTATTCTAAAGTTTATACTAAACTTGCTGTACTAAACTTGCTGTTTCATAATTCCAGCATCTAGGGTCATCTCTGAGTCTGGTTCTGTTGGTTATTTTGCCTCTTGACAATTTTTTCTAATTGATCCTTGTGTGTCTCCTATTTTTTTAAATTGAATATCAGACACTGGTACAGAATGGTAGAGACTGAGTTGAATACTACTTATGACTGATATGGGATACTATTTACAACTGCATATGGGCAAGCTTTTCTCTGTCAGGCCATTAGTATGAGCAGCTGAGTCAATCTAGTAAGGAGTTGACCAGGACGTGGCTTTTGTTGTTGTACCAAAGACTTCACATTTGCGTAGCATTGAGATTCCATTGCCTTGTGCTTTTTTTAGGGGCTGGTGGGCTGTAGGATATTTTTCATTGTCACCACACCATCATCAGCTTTTCACTGGGAATCTTGCCTGTTTACTTATTTTTCCTTAAATCCTTGAACATTTTTACAACAGCTGTTTCAGGTTTTAGGTGGTGATTCTAATATCTATGTAATCTGTGGATATGTTTCTGTTGTCTCTTTTATGTCTGCCAGATACAGATCGCTTATCTCTGTTTATCCACATACCGAATTATTTTCCGTTGTGTGAAGGATACTGCAGATATCATAGAGTTAGAAGTCTATATTTTTATTCCTATAAAAACTGCTCAGTTTTGGCTGGTAAGCTGTTTGCTTATAATGGGCTGACTTGACACTTGTCGAGTCTTATCTAGGTCAGTCTAGAATAGCCCCTATCCTAACATTATAGTTCCCTTCCTTTTAAGCCATGATCATCTCTCTACTCTGACTGGTTAGAAATCCAACATCTTCCAGCACTCTGTGGACTCCAGATTTCCCATTTATCTCATAGCTTCTCAAGAGTTTTCTAGCAACCCTCACAGAATGTTGCCTGTGCATGCGAAAGCTAGTTTTCAACCAAAAAATCAAGGACTTGTGTGTATTTTGAAAGTTTCTTTTCTGAGCAGCCACCTCATTTCTAATACCCTGCCCTAAAATTCCACCTCCCAAATCAGCCCCAGATTCTGTTATCTATTTCTTCTGCTCTACAAGACCACTGCTTTCCATGTGAGTCTTAAGTCCTTTGCTTCAGTTTGGAAGTTATCTCTAGGAAGAAGCTGGTTTGAACGTGGAGTTCATCACATGTGTTTCCTTTCTGTCATGCACCACAACTCTGCACAGTCTGTAGCTCAACTCAGTTACTTTATATATTTTGTCCATGTTTATATTTGATTTCTTTACAGCAAACAGGTAAGTCCAATACCTGTTTCTCAATTGGAAGCAAAAGTTCTTGTTACTAATCGTGGGTCATATATTGATCTATCATAATGGTATTTTGTCAAATGGGAGGTTATCTTCTCATGACCTCATCCACCATCCAATAGATAATGCCAAAATTTTCTTTCAGGTTTATACTGAAAGGGATATTCATGTACTAAATTTAGAGCTAAATTGGCACATATGCTATTGAGAAGGCAAAAAAAAATTGAGAAGTGCAAAAGTTCCATAACTTCTAATGAACTCTTCTGAGAGTGATAAATTTCTTTGAGTTGATTTAGACAGATTGATAAAGTGATCTGAAGATATGGGGATAAAGTGGTCTGAAGATATGGAGATATTCTATAGACCCTATCTTAGAATGTCAGCCACTTTATCAGAATTTACTCAGATTTTCAAAAACTCATTATAGATATTGTCTACTATGTGCTAGGAATGTTTCTAGGCCATAACCAAAAACATCTCTGTGCTCTCAAGGAGCTTAAATTCCAAGAGGTGGAGATAGAAAATAAAGAAATATATAGGCTAAGAACATTCATGTTATCGTGAGTACTGTGAAGAAAATAAAAAAGATTACAAAATAGATACTAAATTAGTTTATGGATAGGTTAGTACAATAGGAAGGACTTTCTAGAAGATGAAATTTGAGCTGAGATCTAAAGGAGTCTGTCATGGAAAAGCTAATGGAAGAGCATTCAAGGCAGAGAAGAAAGGAAAATACAGTGTTTTCTGAAGAAAGAATGATTTTGAGAAGTGTTTCAGGACACAAACAAACAAAAAATAAACAAGGTTTAATATAGATTGGAATAGGGAATGCAGATATTTAAAAAACAGGCAGTGTCCAGGACTGGATGCCAATGTGAGAGAGAGATCGGAATCATGTATGGTTCCCAGGGTTGTGGCTGGAGTGGGTCATGGAGGCTTTCACTAAGGTGAGACAGAAGGGAGGCAGCAACTTTAAAGATATCCTACAGAGAGTTTAAGTTCAAGATTCTTGTTAAGTAGTCCATCGAAGATATTAAGTAAAGGATTATGATATACCACCAGAAAATAGTTTGGTTTTGTTCCTTTGTTAGAGTCTTTATTTTAATCTTATTTTTATTACTATATTACATTTAGCAAACTGTCTAGATATTATAATTCAGTCTTTGAATGCTCATAAAAATACATGACATCAAAAGAAAAATACCTGACATTAGTCTGTCAAGATCATAACATTTAATCTAATCTTTCTTATACATATTTGGAATTAACTTATAAGGTAAGCATTTTAAGGGAACTGGCTTTTTCTCTTTGAGGGCATCATTTAATGCAATTCTTTTCTAGTTTATTAATTGCATCCTAAGGGCATCTAGAAATTTTGATTGTCTCTCCTAGACCGTGGGATCTGTTTCACCCATCAGAATTGTTTACAAGTTATTTTATAAAGTAGAGATATGAAAGTGAAAGCTCATCATTTTTTTTTCCTCTTAATACCAATATAGGCCATGTTTCTCTATGGTTTATTATTTATTCAGTAACCTTTAAAATATTTAAAGCAATAGAATTTTCCTTCCTCAACTGAAGGAATGTTAAATATCCTCAAAAGGCTTATGGTTAGGCATAATTCTCATGATTCTAATGATGTCTGCCATTTTTACTCATATTTTTCGGATACCAGATTTCTAATATTGAGTTATATTACTAAAGCATATTTACAGTTTTACTTTATAACAATATATTACATTTTTATCAAAATACTTCTTTAAGGGCTAAAATCTTGAGCTTTTTCAGTGACAAATTCTGTTATAAAAGAAATATTTTAAAGTGGCTCTACTGTACTGAGAATGTTAACTTGACTGTTTCAATAAAATCAGCAGATAGTTAACATTAAGAGCAATAAAATGGAAAAGAGAAATGGTTTTAAAACTGAAAAAGAAAATCTTATTTCATCATTAATTAATTGTTACATGATTGGTCTGTCATCTTCATGTTCCAGAAATTCATATATACGCCTAAATAAGAAGGTGAATTTACCCTCTTGGTAGAGAATTCAGAAGAACTTTAAAAAAGAGAGGATATTTGGGAAAGGAGAAGTATTTACTATGAATAAATCAATTTAGAATATAGCTATCATTCAATAAATGTCAATCAAATCCAGATATTTAACTGGAGGCATAGAAATGCCAAGGAGACCATATGCCATATTTTATTTCCAATTTTAGATTACTGATTTTCTAAGAACTTAAAATTAAAAGTTTACAGAATATTTGTTGGTTTGTTTGTTTTTACCTTAATTTTCTGCAGATTGAGTTATATGCCTTAGAAGATGCCAAACCTGGATTTCAGTCCCAAATCCTCTAGGAGACTTTTGACCTTAGAAAACTTAAATTTGGCTGCCTCCTCACTGTAAGCTGGAAATGACCCCTAACTCAGATTATTGAGATGTCATAGGACAAGTGCTGTTGAGCATGGCCCACAGAAGCACTCACAGACTTTCAATCCCTTTCCTCCTGCTTTTCTCAGCCTAGTAGTCAGGCTGGCTCATGACATGTGGACCAAAACCCTGTCAAGCCTTCAGAACCAACATAAATGTCCATCTGTCAATGAAATCTGAAGGCTTTCTCTCCCTTTAATTACACTGTATAGAATTCTTATCTCCTTAGCAGGGTTTTGTTGTCTTTGAGGGCAGGAGATGTTTCTTAGATGTTATTTGCATTATTATGGCATGTAGTCCAATATTCACTTACTGAAGTGAGCTGTTTTCATCTCTCAATTTTCCATAATAGTGACACTTAAACTTCCTTTGGTTGAGTTTCCAGAAAATTCCTAACCCATGTTAGGAAATCATATAAGAATAGATTCTACTTTTGAAAACAGGCATTCAGACTAAGTGGTTTATAATTATTTGAGTATATTTCCTGGTCTTTTATATCCAATTAACATTTGTTACACAATGAGCTTTCATTAGACAACTGACATCATTAGACAAGCTTCACTGAAGGCATCATTAATTTTGATTTCATTTATTTAATAAAAACCCTGTGGTTAATTAAAATCCTTGTGTACATTTTAGAAAAAGCTCTAATAACATAGATTGTTCCAATACCCATATTATATATAAAAAGAAGTAACATATGTCAAAATCTTTGAAAGAGTGCCCCTTTTAATATACACTATCATTTTATTTTAGTTGAAGCATTTTTAATCATTTAGAAAATTATCTAAGTTTTATGATGTTACTATTCATTTGTTTCTTAGATGCTTATTAAGCCCTTTTAATCTGTCAAGCACTGTTTTGAACCCTGAAAATATATTAATGAATAAACACAAAAATCTCTGTGCTCATGTAGAATTGAATTTTTTTTCTTATCTTCACAGTGATAAAGTGTTATAACTTATTTGAAACATAAACGTGTGTTACAAAGTATTTGTTAATGGGAAAAGCTCATAAAGTTACACTAAATGTAAATTGCTTGTTCTCCACTTGCTTATTACATATGAATAGAAAGCCAGTCTTTCTAGATCTAATATGATCTTATGAAACTTCAACATATTCTGCTTGCAAACCTTAATCTATGATTTATATGGCCAGAATATGAGTAAAAATTTATGTATTATGCTTACCTAATCAAATTAACAAGTTTTTATTTGAGTTACCCCATACAATTCTTGCTGTAGCAGCTAAGTGTTAGCACTGATTATACGTGATAATCCAGAACTTTTCCTTATGGAGAAAGATGTTCAGAAAAAGTTCAAAGGTGTAAGATTGCCTTTTCTAGGAAAATCAACCATTGTATGATTTTCTGATAGAATGGGGTACTGTTAACAAAGGCATTGAAAATACTCATCAATTATAGTGAAATATTTTTCTGAAGGTGATGGTTAAGTTACACAAACAAACTATCAGGTGAAAAAAAAAAAAAAAAAAAGGATGAGGAAGCCCTACCAGAATAATCCCTAGGGAGCTTCTACAGCATTTTCTTTTCTAGGTGATCACTGTGCTACCAACGGATTTGCAAAAACTCCTTCCAGTTCAGCGTTTTTTCTCTTCTGCTTCCCCTCAGTAAATATTATATTCTTAAAATCTAAAGACTTCAGAGTACACATATTTAATCAGATAAGTCTGATCCACTTAATCCTTTAAACTGTAATTTCTTCATTAGATAATATGCTAAAGATTAATTTTTCTTGGGACTCAATTGTGGTTTATCAGTTATGATTTTAACATAACTTAAACTTCATCTTATATTTAATGTAATAGGTTTCTCTTGTCCACTTATCATTCAGATAAGGAGCTGTCCTCTGACTTCTGAGTTTAACAGAAAAAACTGTCTTTCTTGATGAATGTGAACCTTTGTTCAGAGTACATTAATCCATGCTCAGTTGTTTTTGTTCACTCCAACTTTGCCAAAGAATGAGATTCTCAATCCTATCACATTCTTTCTTTTCAACAAACATAATTTGAGCATCTCTTTTACATCTGGAACGTTGGATACAGAGAAAATCCCTGCCCTCATGGAAATTTATTTGCTTGGAGAAACACACAGTTAACAACCAACATAATAAATGAGAAAAGTAGAAATTAAAGTAAAGTCTGAGAAGAAAATTGAAAGGGAGGTGTAATAGAGAAAGTTACTGTGGGATGCATCATTTTAAAGAGGTCTCTCTAAAGAGATAAAATCTTAGTTGAGACCTAACGAGAGAGAAGGAAATGGTCATGTGCAGATCAGAAGAAAGGACATTTTTGTAAAAGATATGTGATGAACAAAGTCCCAAATGGACAATAATATGGCCTATTAGAGACATAGTAGTGTGTTTGAAAGCATCGCATATGGAGTTGACTGAGAAAAGGGGATAATAGTTTGACATAAAATTGAGAGACAGAGCAGATTGCATAAGGCCTTGAGAGCTAGATTAAGGAGTTTTGATCTTATTCCAAGAAAAATAAGAATCCATTGAGATATTTTAAGCAGGAAGTTACCAGACCCTATTCTTCTCTAGGACCATTCTGTGAAGAATTTACTGCAGAATGACGACAATGAAAGGAAGGAGACGGAGAACATCACCTGGTAACCCAAGGCAGATTCCGAAATCCAGGAGAGGGGAATTGAGGGCAATTGTGAAACTCACTTTAGTGACAGGAAGGACTTATACCTAAACTGCGCAGGTTTGAAAATATATTTATATACTTGATAGGCAAATAAATAAATAAACATAAGCACATTAACATAATATGTACTATATTTACAAATAATATAATAAAATACTTTCCTTATATAAGAATAATGCAACAAAACAATACAAAACCGGAGACTCACACCTTTATCCTTTATCTCTTCAAACAGAAAATGAAAATGATGAGGAAGAAGAATTAATGTGAATTCATTTTTTTATATTCCAAGGTGCTTGCTTCCAAAAATAACTATTGGAAAAAGCACAGAGTGATTCTCAGGATAGCAGTGACTCGTGTTCCACACACTCTAAATTATTGAAGAACCACAAATTTGGGCAAGGCAAGATTTTTGTCTCAGAAAAGCCATCTTGATTGATCATTGGCTTGTTGGTCAGGGAAGTTCCAGGTGCGTTTAGACATAGACTACTATAGCTACTCAGAGCTGCGTGTCAGAATTAATTCACCTCCAGATGTTAACTGGTGGATGCTAGGTAAGGTGGATTGAACAGACTTATTGGGTTAAACAGGTTTAGTGGACCAAGGGCAATGGAAGTGAGATGGCATTTGTCCCAATTAGAAAATCGAGTGTAATGTGCCTCATTCTAAACGTGTTCCTATGGAGACACTAATGCCTATTTTTGAGGAAGAGACCACAGTTAAATAAGATTATTTTTCCCTAGCTCTTCTCAGAATGCATCACACACATACAAATGTCTCTTTTGGCCCTGGAGTGGAAAGGATCTACACGCCTACTGATTTCTCTTTTGTAAAGATGAGGTGGGCAGCATGGTACTGAAGTCCAATGTCTCTAAGATGAGAACCAACACGTGTTTTCTTTTAGGCCTGAAATTAACACTATGTTCATTTAACTCCTTAGATAAAGTAAAAATTCCTTAGGGAGAAAAAAATGCCATCTCTCCTCCATCTCCCTCCTTCGAGAGGGCAAAAATGTGGACAAACTGTTCTGAGTTGATAAATACAGGTATAATCACATCCGGTCTCTCAGAGCCAAGTTTGGTCTGAAATCAAATATTAACACAATGCCGTAAAGCTAATGAACATCTCAAGAGCTCTGCACAAATGTTGCAGACGTATCTTTGCTTTGTTTTATTCCTCTCTGGGGAAGGTGAGATTTTATGAGTGTAAGCATTTTCCTGAATAGAAATTTCCCTTAGGTAATTTAAACCCCAACTGTTTAAAGGCAGAAAGGTTCTCTCTATTATGCCTGTAAAGGATAAGCAAGTCAAATGATGGCAAACAAAGAGCATGAAAGACATGTGACGGTTTATTTGCCAATAATATGAACAGTGGGCTGAAATGTGAATGTAAAAGTTCTCATCCAGGAATAGAATCCCAGATGGAGACAGCAAATGAGGGGAAAGGAAGTATTAAGGATGGAGAATTTTGTTTTTATGGTCCTTTGAAATCTTGGTGGTGGCAAACTCTAATGTGTGTAATGGTCAGGTAAATTGCACAGATATGTACAGTTGACAGGTTGGCTATAATGGAGAGCGTGTGCCCATCTCCAGGATGAAGCCACTCCTCAGAGTCAGGCTATTGTTTCCAAAATGAAAATATACGCCTGGTGTTTCCAGATCACCTAAATTTTCCTCAGAAGCAAAAACTGAGAGTACCATGACTTGTCCTAATTTTAAAATATCTCATCTTTATAAATCATACTACCCAAGCAAACAGAACAAGATTCAGTTTGTGGGTCACATTAATGAGGTGTGTAATAATTGAAGGCAAGAAATCAAAATCTATTTCTTCCGAAAATAGGAGAGCTGGCTGACTGGGGATGTCTTATTCAGGACACAGAGTTCAGCACAAAGTCTCTGACCGTGGAGGACGTGGCAGAGGTAGGGAAGGAGGAGACCATCTCTTACGGGTCCTCTACCTCCGGGGAGAAATACTTGGCTCTCCTGTGTTTAGAGATGAGAAGATAATATCCCATCTTTCCTTAAGTCTCCCCTGCTAAGTTTCAATTGAAATGCAGAGTTCCAGCATCATCAAGATCATGACTGTGAGAGCAAACTTGGGAAGGCTTGGGTTCTCGCAGGGTCTCCTCAGAACATAAGCAGCAGGGAGTCAGGGAGTCTCACCCGTTCTCTGCGCTCCTCTCAGCACCTAGACAAGCTGGCACATAGTAGGAGCTCAGGGAAGGGACCTAGAAGGATGACTGGAACTTGAAGAGTGCAGAGTCACACTTAGTGAAGAGTGACTTGATAAAGATGCTCCACGTGACTAGATCTGTGTTTTAGTCAGGCAATGCTGATAATTTATCACAAAGACTTAGAGAAAAAGATTCTAAAGACAAGAAAACCAGGTAAGAGAATCTCAGAGAGAGAATAAAGTGGTTAAATAGAGCAGTGAGATAATTTACCCATTAAAACACCAGAGGGAAGAATCCTTTCAAAACCTAGGAGATGCATTTTTCTTCTCATGACTTAGAGTCATTGGGGTCAAGATTTCAAATCTCAAGTGCCTCTGAAGACCTTTCTTTCTAATGGATTATATTTCTATTTACTTCTCTGATTAAAAGTCACAGTTCACTGGCCTGGTAGTGCTTTGATACTTTGATTTTAAAAGTCCTTTAATGATTTTTTAAATCTAGCTATATTATACAGAACCACAGAACATTTTAGTTAAATAAAGACTGTAGGAAGGCACCACATTACAGACGAAAATCATTGACTTTCTGGAGATGCCGTACAGTCACTTACAGACTGGGAGAATCCTTCAGTCTTGAGAGTAAAGATTCTGTTTCTCTTAGAGGCAGCACATTTCATTTTAGATAGCTGTGGGGTTACGGCCTCGTTCTCTGGTTTCCATGGGTGAAGTAAGTTCAGATTCACTTACCAAAAGGAGTGCAATTGGTGTAGGTACATCAGGTTCTCTTTCCTTCCCTCTCTGGCCAATTAGGGAAAATCTGTTCTTCAAATGGCAATGTCTCGCTCACTGACGGCAAGGATTTCCATGCTTCCAAAAGCAGGAAATATGCTCCATGCCTGGGCTTTAGGCCACTTCCTTGGATTCCTGCTCTCATGTCATAAGCCCACTGTCTTAGTTTGGATTCTCCTGAAGTCAGAACTTGAGATGATGACTCAATTTATTCAGTAGGTGATCTCAGGAGCTGAGAATGCGGGAGTAGGAGCATGAGACCAGAATGTTTAAAAGTCAGTAGAAGAAGCCTGATTAAAGATACTGTTGTAGGCAATGGGGACATGATTGTTCAGTGACCTTTTAAGAACTGAATAATATATAGTCAAGATTATCTACCTGAAAAGAAGATGGTTGGAATATTTACAAAGTATCTTCCATCTCTCAACGTTTTAAGGGTACCTCTGAGCACTGACTTCCTACATTTTGAGGTTTGTGTGCATATGGGTCAAGCTGGCTGCATGGTATGGAAAAAGACCCTGGAGATGGAGCAGACTCAGCAAAAGTACTTGACTTTGGAAACTGTCATTATGAGATGAGCTGAGGTCACTCAGAACTGCTCACTCTAAAAGCAGCTAAAATCAGAGGCTGGCCAAGACGATGTGACTGGAGTACCGGAGGTATTTGCTATGTTTACATCAGGAATTACCAAGGCCTGTCTCCGGAAATCCACTTGTAGGCTTGCCACTCTCCATATGCATTCTGGTCTTCACCATTCAGTTGACCCCAAATCCTACATGAAGCCAGCTGTGTAAATCTTTCTTGGAGTCTGCTTTCCACACCCAAATATTTCCTCCGTTTGTACCAAAACCTCTGTTTGCAATGGTAAGATGGGTAGTATTACAATGTTCTCACTTTGGGACACAGGTTATAGGTATGTTCTTCAAACTGGCTTTACTAGAAAGCCCTGTACTTTGGAAGTTAGTGAGCCTTCATGAATAATCCCGATGATTTGATCCACTCTTACCTTTTGGGTGCTCATTCCTGGTTAGAACCTGGGAAGAAGGGAGACTGAATGACCAGGGAATAAAACCACCTCAGTGCCTAACATGTTTGAACTGTCCTACAGCTATTATTTTTGGTATTCACTGGTCTTGAGCATCGTTCTGATTTATATTTGCTTGCATAATAAAGTATTTCTTAATGTTAGGATAAAAATATATTTTAATAATATATCTATAGAATTCTCTAGGCCCAATTTCTCTGTAAAATATCAGATAGACACATTTATGACATAAATATTGCCCTAGAAAACTGAATATAAGCGGATAATGACCTATAAATATCTGATAATTGATATGCTTTTAACAGGCAGTACATCATCTCAACCATTATTTTTAGCATCTTATTTTGTAGGTTATAAAATATGAACTGCTTTGAGATTGTTATATATTATATAAAGAATCACAATGATAAGGTCACTTGGCTTAATTTGCTATTGGTTTCTTTTTAGAAAGATTTATTACAGGTTAATGAGTAATATAAAAGCTCTAAATTTAACATTTTAGGTCACTTTTAGATTTATTGCATAGAACTATTTCACTTGCTAATATTAAATCAAATTATATTGCCCCTGAATTTAGAATTGGTGTTATGTGTTCACATATATAAAACTTTAATTCAGAATGAGCTGCATTTGCAAAGTTTTCTTTTTCAGTACACAGGCAGGAAAAACTCCTCTGAACGGTTTGCCACAGTATCAATAAATCAACATCATAAAAGTGAGAATTTTATTTCCTGTTGGTTATTGACATTTAAAATAATGCTTATTTTAACAGCATCATGGAAAGAAAAGAAAAAGAGAAAACACATAATAATCTTCAAGCACCAAAAAGTTATGCACGTTAATATGTAAAAAGTTAAAATGGAATTCAATTAAGGAAACAAATTACTTGAAATACCAAATGTTCTTTCATTAAAAAAAATTTGAATGACTTTAATATTCTAGGCACTTTGTTAGGCACTGAGATACAAAAGTGACCAAATGACAAAAAAAATTCCGCTCTTGAAGACTTTCACTTCTAGTAGAGGGAAGAGGTAAAATAAATAAATAAATAAATGATAGAATGATTAGATAGTGATAACTGCTATGAAGAAAAAAACAACAGTAGGTGGATAGAGAGACACAGTGTTATTTTTATGCGATGTGACTAGGCCTCTATGAGGAATGCACATCTGAGACTGAAGAAATATGGAGAAAACCTATGCCATATCTCAGAGAAGTGAGTCACACCCAGATGGAACAGCAGGAGGTCAGCTGGGGGAGGAGGGAGCATGTAGTAGGAAATGAGATCAGAGAGGTGGCCAGGGAGCAGATTATGTAGGATTTAGCAGAGCAAAGTAAGGAGTACCTTCCAAGCCTTATGGGAAGACATGGTGGACTTTGAGCTTGGGAGTGAAGTGATCTGTTTCATATTTTAAAATGATCACTCTAGGGGCTGGATGAGGAATATGTTTTAATGTGACAAGAGTGGAAGATGAAGACAAGTTAAGATGTTATATTTCAGGCAAGAGATGATAGTGGCTTAGACTAGGGTGATTGTAAAGCAGGTGTGAGAAGTGGTTGAATTAAAATTTAGAGATGTAGCCAATGGGATTTGCTGGTGGACTTTGTGGTGATGTGTGAACGATGAGTCAATAATAACTACATAATTTTGGCTTGAGAAACTGAGTGAACAATGCCATTCACTGAGGTGGAAACCACTGGGGGTAAAGCAGGGTCGGGATAAAACCTCGGTACTGGGGGATCAGTTTGAGAAGTCACATGGACATCCAAGTGGAAATACTTAAGTATATGAGTTGAGCGTTCAGGGGAGAGGCCAGGACTCATGGAACAAGTTGCTAATTATCAGTAGTGTATATGTATGGCATTTAAACGGACAAAAACCTGGATGCAATCACTTAATCAGTGAATATATCCAGACAAAGTAAAGGAAGGATGAAGTTCTGAACAGTTACAGGATCCGCCAAAGGAGAAGAGAAAACAGTGAAGAAATTATTGATTGTGGAAACACAGAGCTCAAGTTTAGAAAGCATTTATTAGAAGGAATGGGTAAAATGCTATTGACAATATGGCAAAGATGAGGAAAGAAAATCTATTTTTGGATTTGGCAACGTGGGGCTAGTCGGTGACCTCCAATAAGAGGAGTTTCGTTTTAGTCTTGGGATTAAAATCATGATTGGGAATGTGTTTGAAAGTGAATGGGAAGTGAGGAAACGGATATTCAATATAGACAATAGATTTGAGAATTCTGTTTACAAGAGAGAGGAAAGGGAAACAATTTAAAAGGAGTGTGAAAAAGGAAAGATTAAAAAAGGAGTTGAGAAAGACGTAAATACTTATATATGCTGGTAGTAGCAAAGTATGAAAGGAAGAACTTATGTTGCAGAAAATAACTGTAGGATGAATATCTTTTAATAATAGGTGAAAAAGGACAGAATTAACCATGGACAGGAACATGGAAAAACAGAGACACGCAGTGTATGAGTGCAGATCCATATAGATTAACAGTTGTTTGTGAGAAGATAAAGACCTTCTCTTCTGATTCCTTTTGTTTTCTCAGGAATATAAGAAACACAGATGTAAGTTGAACTTTCATCGAGGGAGGATTGCTGGGAATTTATAAAAGAAGAAAGAGCTAAAAATAATAGGCTAGGATGTTGGAAAATTGAATTGATTAGAGAGACGTAGCATTGTCAAGCAGCACCAAGGGCTTCTTTGAGGTCTGTTGTCAAGAGGTCAAGGTAAGAAGATCCGGTGTGTGAGTGAGTTAGTGTGTGTGTGCGTGTGTGTGTGTGTGTGTACGGAGATGTGCTTTTTCTCCTGCCCTATGCAGCTCGTGGGAATGAAAAATATATGGAAAGTTTGGATTAACATCAGAGTTGAGGTTATTTAAGGTGAGTATTGAGGAAAGAGTGAGGCGCTGGATAATGGAAGTAAGTAAGGGAGTGAGTAAAATTACGAGTCGTAAAATTTAGGTTGGGGAAGAGGCAAAAATGGTGGTCTAAAAGTGGCATTAAAGTGCAAGAACTCTTGAGAGACTTGTCTGTTTCCTACCCACCTCTGCAGCTAACGTCTGCCCCCCCCCACCTTCATTGCTCTGTTCTTGCTTCCTGTGACTTCCGTCCTCTCTTTGCACTGTGTCCCGTGCGTCGACCTGCTTACTCCCCAAAAGTTCCACTATCACACAATGTCTTTGTATTACAGACTTTCACTAGAGGTTTGAAGTAATAATTTAAAGCACAGTA
The DNA here is from genome assembly GCF_037783145.1 of Equus przewalskii. Taxonomy (NCBI): domain Eukaryota; kingdom Metazoa; phylum Chordata; class Mammalia; order Perissodactyla; family Equidae; genus Equus; species Equus przewalskii. The sequence continues at coordinate 57,926,642 of NC_091849.1, forward strand.
GAAAAAAATATGTTGAATTGTATATATTGTTGTAACAATTGGTTGGGTGTTTCAAACAGTCAGAACTCTCTAACTGGTCCCTCAGTTCTGGTTTACCAAAATCTTATCAAGCATCTTTCCTCACTGCATCCCCGTCCCCACCTCTGGTTCCTTTAACCTCTTTTCCAGGAAAACAGATGAAAGGGAGAAGGCCCACCAATAATGACACCCCAGGTTTCTCCAAGAAAACAGCTGGTGTTTATGTCCACTCACACAGAGGACCAAAATCACCAGGCAAGCACTCTCCTTCACTCAGAGTTTTCAATGAGCATTTTAGTGGTTCTCTCCTAGATATTTGACTGGCATTCAAGGATTATGTGATGTTAGAGAAACACCTCTAAATAAAGAGATAGGTAAAAAGAAAACACACATAAAGGAGAAGCAGGAATTTGGAGAACATTAAGACAACGCAAGGAACAAAACAATACAAAAGCTCTATAAATATTATACAGAAGAGATAATACTTTTTACCTACGAAATTTACAGAATGCACTAAAAAATATTAGATAAGAAGAAAGAGCTTTTGGAAATCAAAAATGAGAGGTAAATGTTCTTTAACACTATAACAACAGCACTGGGAAAAAAAAGGTATAAGTAAATCCTTCCCCAAATGAGCAAAAATAAAAATAAAATTAGAGAGAAAAATTGATATGGGTATAATAATATTAACAGTGACTTTTTGACTAATAAAAATTTCTGATATCACCATTTTGGGAGGAAGTAGTGAGGAAAAGTGTGTATGTGTTGGTGAATGGGGATTGTGACAACAGAGTTAAATCCGCATTTTACATAGGAAAAATTACTTAGATAATGTGCAAAATAGAAAAAATCAAGACATGGCAGTATAAGCATGCTATTTAAAAATATGGAGGTAAATACCAGAAGAAATATTGAAGAATATGAAAGACGTTGCTTCTCGGGAGAGGTTTGCTGTCTCCTATGTTTGCCTTAGAACAGGATCCCCCGCTCCCCACGGTGCTTCATTGGGGCAAAGCAGATCTTTTCCAGCGTTATCGCCAGGATAGTACGTTTTACATCTAAAGGTTGTTACGGAGCCATGATTAGGAAGCAACTGAAAAGCGAAGTCATTGCTAAGCATGGGGCCCTGATTACCTGTAGGGCTGGAAACGAAAGTATTCTGAGGAATCTGTGAATCTTCAAAATATTTAAAATTATATTAATCTTTGTACACTTTCTGTTTTTTTCCTAATACAGCAGACTGCCAGACTGCCAACAACTACAGCTAAAATTCTTGAGCGCTTCTCCTACTTAATTTGTGATGTGATGATTATTTTTTTCTATACAGTTTTATATACACACCATGAAGATTCTAAGATCCTCTGGAAATAGCAAAGCTTCTTTACTGGTTTAACCTCTTCTCTTAATGGTCCAATTACATAAATATACAAATTTTTGTCATTATGGAAATATTCTCATCTTTATAGCTTATTAAGCATAATTTTGGGTCTTGATATCTGTCAATCTACCTCTTTATCTACACACATATGTGTGTATGTACCAATATATAACTTGCACATCAGTCTTAAACTAAACCGCTTTTTCCATAGTCTTCCCTGATTGCTCTGTTTATATTCACCTCCTCAATTTCTAAACTAATTCTCGTCATCCCCTATAATCATTTTCCTACATAATTTTTCCCCATGGCAATTAATAGCATCAGTTATATATCATGTTGCTATGATCTCTCTCAGATATATCAGTGTTATGGAGAGAGTAAATATGAATGAAGTAATTTTTTATGGTCATAGCTTTCCAATACAAGTATGAGAATTTTAATCCTCCACCTTGCAGGAAGCAGTGATAGCAAGTTGCCTATCTCGGATACACCTGGCCTGAATTGAGGGCTGGATCTACTCAGAACTGACTACATCCACAGAGGCACCTCGGCCGCCCCAGTTACTGCAGAGTCAGTTCACCCCAGCACTCATTCCAGCCCAGCAAACCCGGTGGGAAAACCCCTCTTTATGATGGGATGTGAGCTGGGTATTTGTAACCTTCCAATACATCTTTTTGAAATTAAGAAGAAAGCTCATTCCTTTCACTGTGAGAAGCCTATAAGCGAGTCAACCAAAAATCAAGCATCATTTGCTGAGTTCAAAACTCAAATTTTGCTTGGAAAACAGGCCAAATTCAGATTTAGAGATTGTAAGGAAGCCCAAGGAATCATTCATCCTTCAGTGGCATTCTCATTAATCAATGGCACAATCTGTGCTCCGTGAACCCAAAAACATGGTCCAAAAAAGCTTGAGACCCCAAAATAAGAGAAAATAAAAATTTTTCAAAATGCAATGAATCAAAGAAAATAAGTTGAAATTTTTAAATCAAAGGTAAACAGGGGACATAATTTGATTAAAAATGATTAATAAAAACTACTTAATTCAATGCTATACTTTAATTTTAATATCTTATTCAATGCTCATCCATTCAGGAATATTTAGTGAGTAATTATGATACGTTAGGTATGGGCATCTCTCACCGCCTCCACTGGGCAATCCTAATCCAATTCCCCGGAATCTATCGCCTGGACTGCTTCCAAAGCTTTCTGATTTGTCCCTCTGGCTCTATTATAGAAACTCCCCAGTTCCTTCTCCACACAGAAGTCAGAAGCATTTAATAACCATGTAAAAATTTGTTTTTGAGGAAGATTAGCCCTGAGCTAACATCTGTTGCCAATCTTCCTTTTTGCTGAGGAAGACTGGCCCTGAGCTAACATCCGTGCCCATCTTCCTCTACTTTATATGTGGGATGCCTACCACAGTGTGGCTTGTCAAGCAACGCAAATGTCCACACCGAGGATCAGAACCAGCGAACCCTGGGCCGCCAAAGCGGATTGTGCGAACTACTGCTGCGCCACTGGGACGGCCCCAATAATCACGTAAATTATAAAAAAATATTTTTAGTCTCACTCCTTCCCCAAGCTACTGCCCTTCTTCTTGTTTCTTTCTTAATAAAAATCTTTTTTTAATAAATTGTGTATATTCATCTGAGCAATTTAATTTTGTCACATTATCTCTTAAATCCACTTCAGACAGATTTTGCACCCTCCACTCCAGCAAAACTGCTTCCTTGACAATGTCACCAATAACATCTGCATTACTACCTCCAATGGTTAATACTCAGTCCTTGTTTTATGTGACTTAATAATAACCTTTGACACTGTCGATCACTCCCTCTACTTGAAATAATTTACGTGGCTTTCCAGACTTTATCCACCCTTGTTTTTTCCTCCTGTATCACTGACTGCTCTTTTCAACTTCCTTTGCTGGTTCTTCTTCCACTCCTGGACCCTTAAATATTCCGGTGGCCCTGGGCTCAGTTCTTGGTCCTCATTCCTGTTCTATCTGCATTCACTCCTCTGTGATCCTATGCAGTATCATAGTTGTATATCTGAAGACTCTCAACTTACGTTTCCATTGCAGACTATCTCACACAGCCAACTGTGTACTCAACTTCTCCACCGGGGTGTCTAACTGGCAAGTCAATCTTAAATTTGAAACAACACTAAGCACAATAGTTTGCAATGAAAATAGAGATGGTGTGAGAAGAAAAACAAAGAACGTGCTAATCCTTCAAACTTTAGGATAAATTTAAAATATCAGAACAATGTGTTATATCAAATAATTATAGAAAATGTGTTTTTCGGTCATATTGAGCTCAATGTGTCATTTCTTGCTTTATCACTGTTAGCAGCAGTAGGAGCAGCAAAACAACAGTGTGGCAAATGGCAGTGCAAGTTGGATATCTATGGTCCCAAATAAAAATCTCAATAATTTGGAAGATGATGGCCAATATGAAACTTAGAAAGGGTGCTGGTTTACTGTCAAAATGTAATGCTTATTATTTATGTAATAAAATCTGCAGATAATGGTTTTCAATTTTTTTTTTAATTTAAGCTGACACGTTTGTGCATGTGCCAGTTGTTCCCAAGGGAACCTTCTCTGAAGCCCTGAGGATTCCCGGGAAAACACCTGCATGTTCTTTGCTCTGGTCACTGAACTTTCTCTTGTCTTTGATCACTTACTCACTGAAAAAGCTTCTCGTTCATCACCAGTTTTGCTTGTCAATTCATTTCTATTTGTCTAGTGTTTTTGACTCCTGCGAGCATAGTATCGACTATTGAACTCACTTAACTAGTTTTCCTCAGGAAAGGAACCCAAAAGATCCCAGTGGTGTAGAATTCAGACACTAATAAAGTGAGATTTGGGATTTGAATACATTCTGGCTGGATCCACTTGATTGATATAGGTGTGCCAAGACAATACAGCTCTTTGTATTTCATAAATGCAATTTCTCTGCAAAAGTTTAGTGAGCTAATGCTTTTTCCTTTTTTAAGTTCCTTGATGACTTTTGTCTTTATATTGGTATAGAATTTGTGTTGCAGAATAATTGATATTAAGATAGCTAACTCCAAGTCATATTTTTCTGCTAGAACTTTAAATTCACAAGGGCTCCCTGAGTGATTTCTAGCATATAAGTGTATTTAAAAGAGCTCAACTTGGGGCCAGCCTGGTGCTGTACTGATTAAGTCCGTACACTGCTTTGCTGGCCTGGGGTTCGCAGGTTGGATCCTGGGTGTGGACCTACACGCTGCTTGTCAAGCCATGCTGAGGTGCCGTCTGACATATAAAACAGAGGAAAACTGGCATAGATATTGGCACAGATGTTAGCTCAGCAACAATCTTCCTCTAGCAAAAAGAGGAAGATTGGCAACAGATATTAGCTCAGGGCCAGTCTCCTCACACACACATAAAAAGACCTAAACATTATATTTTTTAAATGGCATTTTTGTAATGGATCCAACAGTATTATTTCTCTTAGATTATTCATACACCAATACTTCTTTTCTGTTTTATAGCCATATAAACATGCTTCAAGTAAACTCCAAAAATGAATAAAAGCGTGAAATATCTTGAAAAATAATTCATATATTTCTTAGTCTTTAGCAAATTGTAGGTTAAAAAGCACAATTTTTGTTTTCATCAATTTCTTTTACAAGAGACAATGTCTCTGGCCCTTCCTGTCTTATCTGCATGTGACAGATTGTTTCAGGTTTTGGAGAGTAGATACGAGGTGCCATTTATTTACAGAGTGCACTGTGCTGATACACACAGGGCAGAAGAGGTCTACCTGTATAACCAGGAGCACACAGGCACTTGTAGCCACCAGTTCTGTTGACACAATTTTCTCCATCTGGACAAGGTGAGGTTTCACATTCATTCATATCCAATTCACAGAAAGATCCACTGTACCCAGGTTCACAATTACATAAAAATCTAGAGGAAAGTAGGAAAACGAGAAATAACATGTAATAACAAAATCATTTCATTATTTACATAATTCATATGTATATATTACGTTTCAGACTTTTCACTTAATTTAAATAAATGGTATTATTTCCAATACATTTTTTTTCTTTGACGAAAATACAGTTCCCCTTTGTTGGCTCACAACCTCAGGAGTTCTCCAAGTGAAATTCGAAACTGGCCTCCACACACATAGGGCAAGAGGAGACTGAAGAACGAGGCAGACCACCCCAGATTGGCAGGCGGCAGGTTTACTAAGCCAGGGAACTTAGACAAGAGGTTTGTCTTGGGCGACCGCGAAAGAGTAGGTCTCCACACCTGCCCACCAGAATCCAAGAGTTTACATCGAGGCCTTAACAGGTCCAGTCACGTATACTGTCCAGGTGGTCTGAACAGCATACTCTCTCAAGGCTGCATCCTTGAAGAGGCTCCTAGTGTGGGAGCAGTGGGCAGAATGTGCGTTCCAAGGACCAGGGAGTGGGGAGGAGCCTCTGATTGCATGGGTCCACCTCGTGGGTCAGTCATCAGCCATGTCCTCTGCATGATCTCCTCCAACAACTTTCTAGATACTTTTCTCCTTAAATGTTCTTTACATGGGAAATTCTTCAAAAAATTGGATGTGTTTGGCTAAATAATTGCTGGAATTTTGAAAAATACTATTGAACGTAATTCTGCAACTGTATTCATTTTGTTATCATACAGATGTAAGCCATTAACTATATTCTATGTTGAGAATTGAAGATTATTCTATCCATAGATTGAATGAAATTCTTCTGAAGATTAAGGCCTTCCTGGTTAGTTTTTTTTTTTAATTTTCCATTTATCAAAAACCGTCTCCTTAATGCTTAATCATATTGACAGACGCTGGAGAAATCAGATGTTATAGATGTTTAGATGGCCAGTTCAAAGTGTCATGCACTTAACAGAGGGAGGGACTCTCAAAAGCCTCACCATCGAGAATGGTTTCCAGAAACTTCATCTGGACCCTCTTTCAGTGTCCAACTGTCCTTCTTTATCTTATACATCTGCCCCTGCTGCCTCTCAGTTGCTGAGTTCAGATTTGTCCTCTGGACACTTATTTGGAAGTGTCTCTTTGCTCCTACATGGATTTCTTTCTACTGACTCAGACCCTATCTCCATCGACCCTTGATTTCTTTCCTCTGTAGTCTGAGCTGTGACAGCTGTGTAGCTGTATATATAATTTTGTGTGGCATAACCAGCCTGCATTTATTTTCAGTCTATTCCTGGATATTGTGATGAATGTGTTTTTATTTCAACATCTAGTCAGTCTGTATCTATTCTCCAGAAGACAGAAGATCACCTCTCCTGAGATGGAACTGTGACGAGTTTTCATTACGTATATGTAAAATAACATCAGCAAAAGCAACAACCAAATAGTCAATGATAAAACCAATAAATAATGCTAAGAAGAAGAGAAAGAGATAATTTAATATTTCCTAACTTAACTTCTATATTCATAGAAAAAGGGGCTGGTCCCATGACTGAGTGGTTAAATTCATGCACTCTGCTTCGATGGCCCAGGGTTCACCAGTTCAGATCCTGGGTGTGGACCTACACACCTCTCATCAAGCCATGCTGTGGCGGCATCCCAGATAGAAGAAGTAGAATGACTTACAACCATGTACTAGGGCTTTGGAGAGGAAAAAAAAAGAAGAAGATTGGCAACAGATGTTACCTCAGGGCCAATCTTCCTCACCACAAAAAGAAATGCATAGAAGAAATATTAATGAAAATATGGAACTAACTTCCATAAACAAAATTAAATTGAGAGAGAAGTGCACTTAGTAAAACAAGCTTATATAGTTCGTTGGGGTTTTTTCCCGTCTTGTAGAAGTCTAGATAAAAAGGCTTCACCAGGTTATCAAGTTTCCTTGCAATGCTCTTGAGACAGATTTTTATTCTGATTTTTGGAGGGAGCTAGTCCTAATTAACTTCAGTCTCAGCATAATTGTAATGACAATGAAAACATAACCACCAAAACTCCAACATGCCCATGCTCCTCTTTTACTCCTTCACCACACATTGCTGGATATGTTAGGCCTGTGCCCAGATCCAAGTGTCTATAAGGCTTGGGATTGCTTTAGAAAGTCTCATAGAGAAATTAGGGACATTGACATGTAAACATTACAGGAAATATATGCCAACAGAGAAAGATGTGAAGTCCTACAAAAACAGAGTTAACTGTTAAAGAAGGCGGCAGGCAAGGTTTTTTTGCTTAGTCGTAAAGAAAGAGTGGGGTCTTTGTATCAGTTGGATGGAAGGCATTAAAACTGCACATGCAACAGCATGCTGGTGTCAAACAGAATTGTGTTTCTTGGAAGAGCTCTCCATGTGGCTAGGCAAATGACTGTCATCACTTTTCTAGGGTGACACTAATCCAATTACTACAACTCCTTGAATATGTATTCAAATAGTGAAAATTTTCTCCGTCTCCATTATCTCACCAGTATCTTCCAATATAGTGCAAGACGACAAATGAATCCTTTAAATACCTTACTAAAATCAAGATATGCTTGTTAACGATACTGTCCTAGATTGCTATTGTGTGTGCTTAGTGAATCAATGATGATTCCAAGGGATCACAGAGTGGGTAGGAGTTGGGCACAGAGTTCTCAGATGTGGCAGTAAAAGGTATGTCTAGGAAATAATTTTTTCATATCAATAGATTTGAAAATGTTGTATTACTACAAAATATATAAGATAATAACTTTGATCTCAATTTATACATCTGTTGCATGTACTTAGAACAGTCCTATCATATTTCTAGAAGTTACAAAATCTACTGTCTAGTGTGGTATGTTGAATATTAGAAATTATTTTGTGACATTTTTCTCAGAGACTTGTAATAATGATCATTGATTTTCTCAATCTATTCTAAATGGCAGTTTATTCATTAAATTTACAGAATTTTCTATCTTTCTCTTCTTGTCTCTCTTTTTCTGTCTCTCTCTCTCTTTTTGAAAACCAGGAAATATCCATAGTCCTTGTCTTTTGCCACCCAAATTTTGTTTTCTGTCATTAAGAAAAGGTTTCTGAGTGGCTTCATGCACAAATCAGTACCCTAGAATCTGGAGATTTCAACCAACTTAAAATAGGAGATGTTCTTCATTGATTATCCTTAAATGAATCAAATTATCTCTATACTATTCGCCAAAGAGTGCTTTTCTAACTCGCCATTTGTTCCACATTTACTAGATGACATTTGACTATTACAAAGAGCTTTCCCTTTTCATTCATTCATTCTTTCTTTCATTTATTCAATTATTGATTTGTATCTATATGGATTCATGAATTTTTATTTTATTCAGTGGATCAAATACATAACTATTATTATTTATTTCAATTCAATTTGTCTGAGATTTGGGTGGTAGGAACCTCTTCAAGCTGTCTCCTGTATCTTTTTGACATGTCTCCATCATTCTTTGGGCACTTTCTTATTTTCTAGCACAAAATGTACAAATTTATCTTGCAAATTTCCTGTCCTAGATCTAGAATCAGCCATTTCTCCTAGGAGCCCTGGCTCCTTTAAGTGAAGAATGGTATTTAGAAACCAAGATAGTGTCTATGTATGTGCCTATGTGTATACGTATACATATAGTTGTATGCATATAACTGCGTCTCTGTATACATATGCACACCTCTATGTCCATTTCTATATCTATATTTATGTATGTTTGTGTGTATATGTGTGTATTATAAATACATACAGATGAATGCATGAGTTCATACTAACACCCCAATTCTAATTTAACATAATAGGGTTCATTTCAGTCTAGCCAATTACTACCTATTTGCAATTTTTTTTCCAACAATGAGAAACCCTGTATTCATTATTTTAAACATATTTTTCTACTTCCTCCATCAGTTAACGTGAAATTTTTCATTTGTCTGTCTTCTTGTTGGGCTGAAGATATGAGATTCATTTAGTTTTATTTTTTTATTTGCCTATCTGGTCATTTTGAGGACGTATGAAGAGATTCAGACTTCCTCACCTACCCAGAATTCTCTTTTGCTTATTTTCCAATTCTAATTACCTTCTGAGTTTTAGCTTTCTGGATCCTTTTGTAGTTTTCACTAAAAATTACATTCATTTTATTGCATAATATTAGGGCAAATTTCCATGAAAATCAAATCTCTATTGGAGAATAGAGCATATACCTTGAATTTCTGTGTCTAGTCTGTCTGGAAGAATTAGAATGTATATGTCCCCCCTCCCTCCCTCCTGTTCCCACACAGCACATCTCTCTCTCTCTCTTCTCTACCCCATCCTTCTGCCCCTCCCCGTCTCAAACAGGAGGGGCAGCCCAGCACTGCACACTCCCATCTACTTCTGTTGCACCCACCCTGGCCTTTCAACTCTTTAAACGTGCACAGGCTGTGGCGGAAAGGATCCTCACCACATTTCTCCTCCTACTGGCCTCTGGCTGAAGTATACAATCCCTCAGCTTTGGTATATATATTGTTCCACAATTACCTGCCGAGGGCCCCATCCCTACTTTATGCAGACCACATCTACCTAGGCTAAGGGGAAAAACTAAAAGTGAATCTTGATTTTTATTAACATTTTAAGTGACCTAGTTAATTTTATAGTAATTATTACATTGTATATTAAAAGTCTCTAAAACACTTTTTCCTTTTGACAAAACCCTGTTTTAACAACTTTTAAAACACAAATATGCATATATTAAAAATATCTTGTCTCAAAGGAACAATTAAGATGATGAAACATGATGTATTTTTGATGAAATAGAAATTTCTAATTTAAATGCAAGGCTTTTATTTCAAAAGTTTTAGTGAAATAAACTTACTTAGATTGTCAAGATATTGAACATTTTTGTTTGAATTTCTTTTAATTTGAAAGTGACCTAAAATTTTCCAGATAGGTTTTCAAGATACTTTTCCAATCACTAAAATGCATTTTAACAGGTGACTTCTGAAGAAAATTTAATACATTAAAATAAAGTAATGATAAACAAGAGTAATTCTAGTTTATATACTGTGATATTGCATAGTGAGATGAGATGGAAAATGCAAGATAACCATCAGGGCTTATAATCCTACAAGGAGCCCCTGCTTTATGTGAGTCTTTACATTATTCTTTTGTGTTCCTCTGGTTAGCGCCTACAAACATAGGTTCCCTACATGCCACACAAGAGGGGCCAAATAAAAACTGGAATGCCAGGCTTATGGCAAGGAAAGGGTTTTTATTTCAGGTGATATCAGCCTGGAGACAAGAGTAAGCCCTCAAATTCATCTCATTTTGTCTCCTCTCTCCAAAAGATGGAAGGCAAGGGGTTTTAAAGGTTGCAAGGAGTGTGTCTGTTTGTAGGGGTGGGAGGAGCCTGTCGTCTTGGGTGCTTTCTCACCAGCCTGTGTTTCAGCCTTGGGAGGCTGCTTATGGAGGAGGATGAGAAAGGAATTTGCAAGTGGACGACCTTGGCTGTTTGTATCCATGGCAGATAGAAGATTCTGGAGCCAGAGCCAAGGAGTAAGCAGGGAAAGAGTGCTTTGGTTTTAACCCCATATAGGCTGGGTTTAATGTAGGGGAACTGATATCAGGGCCAGCATCAATCTTATTTCAGATACAAAAGGAATTAATAAGTAGAGGAGTTGTTTTGATGCTTCTAGAAAGCTGAGTTATTTTAAAATATAACCACTGTATTGGTTAAACCATATTACAAGATCCAAGGATAGAATAAATTTTTTAATGAGAGTTTTGATTTAAAAAGAGATTTATAATATTAAGATTTGACATATATTTCTTTCAATAGATAATTTTACAAAAACCTACACTCAAAAGACAAAAATAAAACTATAACCTGTCACTGGTGAAACTTTATGATTAGAACCTCTTAGCCTATTTATAGCAATTCAAATTTTGAGAGAATTTATAAAACATTTTACAGTAATTTATACCTCTTTCTTGTGATACTATAACTGCATTCTTGAATCATAGTTCTTTATAATTAATGACATTTATTAATCAGAACATGAACAATTTATTTTATATCTGCAACACAGATAAATATTCTTACATTAAAATTTTACAATTTTAAAGTTAAGTGAATCTTTTATATATTTTAAAATTTTTAATCCATTATAAAATATGAGATAGAACTTAATATCTGTTCTGTAACTTTTCAGTTTTTAATGGATACAGGTATATTTAAGTTACAAACAATTATAATAAAAAAAGTAAATATAATACTTCTAAAGTTTGCATCTGTAAAAACTATCAAATTTAATATTAATCTAAAAGGAAATCAAACATGCTGTGATATGCATAGTTTATTTTATTTGTTTCAATTCATCTAGCATCTTTAAGATGCTGTACTTTCAGGTGTTGTACATTCTGTGTACCTCAAGCAAAAAGGGAAAGTAACCAACTTTTTTCTACCCAATATATTTGCTCCAGAGATGGTTTATCTTTAAAATAGCCTTTTTATGTCATTATTAGAATTTTACTGAATAAGGGTGTGGATTTAATCTGAGAAGTGTTAAATATGATTTAATTAATTTAATCTGAAAAGGCAAAATGTTCAGTAGAATAGGTGTCATTCAGAATAATAACTAGCTTCTAGGCAAACAATTTATAGAAGAATGTACAGATTTTTGGCTTTTAGTTAAATGCACATTAACCAATCATTTTCAACTTTGCAACAGTAAAGAACTGCTAAACTCATGAACCTCACACACTGATTGGTTGTAAAGTTCTTGTTGATAATGATTTAGTTATGACAATCACATCAGCCAAGCATTTGGAACATTTTCTTCTTCTGTATTCTTTGAATGGACCAGCCACTGTTACTGTAATCGTTTTGGTGAATTCTCTATTTAGCTATAAATTTTCAGTAGATCAATATTATTGTCAGTGACCTAAGTGAACTTATGATTATGGCTTAAAAAGACATTAGTTCTACTGGATAACATATGTTATTAGGTGTCAGACAATGTCAATTCCAATGTAGCGTTTTGCAATGGCTTTAAACGAATTGTGGCTGTCATCCACATGCTGGCATATCTCAAGGAATTCATCCTTAAATGAAGTCATTAGGATTAAGTCAATGGTTGCTGGCCTCAGTTTCAATAACCAAAAGAGAGAATGAAACAGATTAAAAACATGGATGTAATCATGAAGTATATTATGTAATAATTACTATTTTTAATATTTTTCTTGTGTGTGGGTCTATAATTTAATTTGTACTAAATATACAACAATTGGTTTTATATGAAGTTAGATTATTTCAAATATTTTTAATGGGTAAATTAATATCAATAGGCTAAAAACACACCAAAATAAAATTGTTTTTATCAAAAAACGTATTCTTGCAAAACATATGGGATATAAAAATGTGATTACTCATTTTTCATCTGTTTATATAGATTTTTTTCTCTTTGAAGCATGTTAATGCATTTAAATGGTTTTTATCAAAACCATTTAAATAAAGTAATTTTCTGAGAATAAAATAATCAACACCCATATAACCATCATCCATATTTAACACATCCTAGTATTTTTCCAAGTTGCTGAAGAACTTTTAAGAAAAATGTACATTGCAGATGTATTTGAAACTCCTTTGCACACACCAGATTCATTCCTCTCCATTCCTCTCCACTAAGAAGAAATCACTATTCTTAGATTGGTATGCATTGTTCAAAATAGATTTTAATATTTCATTATATGTTATATTAGTAACCCCCAAATGAAATAATTAGGTATAAATCTAACAATATATTCCCGTGATTCTTATAAGTAAAACTAAAAAACTCTGACGAATGAAATCAAAGAAAAACTAAATGGAGAGATAGTCCATGTTAATAGATAAGAAGACTCTATATTTTCAAAATGTCAGCTCTGCCCAACTTGATCTCTAGATTAAATGAAACCCCAGCAAGTTATTTTGTAGATTCTGACAAAACAATTCTACAGTTTATATGGAGAGGCAAAAGACCTAGAGAACACAATAATGAAGAGAAGGACAAAGCTGGAGGACTGACACAGCCTGACTTCAAGACGTGCTCTAAAGCTACAGTAATTGAGACAATGTGATATCATCAAAAGAATAGATAAATAGATCAATGGAACAGGATAAAGAGCCCAGAAATAGGCCTACACAAATATTCTCAACTGATCTTTGACAAAGGGGCAGAGGCAATTCAATGGACAAAAAATGGTCTCTTCAACAATGGTACTGAAACAACTGGGCTTCCACATGCAAATAAATAAATAAATAAATCTAGACACAGACCTTACACACTTCATATAAACTAACTCAAAGTGGATCACGTACCTCATTCAAAATACAAAACTATGAACTTCCTTGAAGATAACAAAAGAGAAAATCTAGATGACCATGGGTTTGATTCTTTTTAGATATGAGATCAAGAGCGGGATCCATGAAAGAGAGAATTGGTAAGCTGGACTTTATTAAAACTAAAAATTTCTGTTCTATGAAAGACAATGTCGAGAGAATGAGAAGACAAGATACAGACTGGAAGAAAATATTTGAAAAGACATATCCAATAAAGGATCATTATGCAAAATATACAAATAACTCTTAAAACTCAACAATAAGAAAACAAACAACCTAATTAAAAACAAAAGGATTAATGACCTTAACAGACACTTTTCCAAAGAAGACATACTAATGTCAAATAAGCATGAGAATATATGCTCCACATCATACGTCATCAGGGAAATGCAAATCAGAACAATGAGTTACCACTACATACCTATTAGAATAGCCAAAATCCAGAACACTGACAGTACCAAATGTTTATGAGAATATGAAGCAACAGGAGTTCTCATTCACTGCTGGTGGGAATGCAAAATGGTACAGTCACTTTGGAAGACAGTTTGGCAGTTTCTTACAAAATATTTTACTAAATAATGTGTTGCATATATTATTCTGATACATTTTTTCCATTCAATCATATATTTTAATAAATTTGCAAGCAATATATATTCCTGTAGTTTATTCATAGAAAACAATATATAGTTTTCTGTTTATTATGTAACACTTTTGTTTATTTACTTGGTTTGTTTCTAAATTTTCACCATTGTAAACATACCACAAATGTATAACTTTGTAAGTATCTTTTTGTACCCATATTCAAGATTTTCTCTATGGTGCGTATACACATGAAGTTTTCAACATTTTCCCCAAACTAGTTTTCCTTCCTCCCATGAGCAGTGAATGAGATTAACCTTGGAAATTCATAAAATATCTCATTTTACTTCAAGTTTTCTAATTATTTGTTTACTGATCATTTATTTTTCTTCCTCTTTGAATTGCTTGTTTATATGCTTTGCCCATGTTTTCTTATATCCTCTTAACCTTAAACTGATTTCACCCTATGCTTAGGGCACAGTTTCTGTGGGCTTTTACTCAGTTATCACTAACAGCTTATTGCCTCAAACACAAGCGAAATTGAAAAGATAAAAGGTTGCTGTGTTGATTGAATTTTTCAAATAGACTTTATTTTTTATATTAGTTTAAGGTTCACTGTGAAATTAAGGAGAAAGTACCAAGTTCCCATATAGCCCCTGCCCCTACACAGGCAAAACTTGCTCACTATCAACATCCCCCATCAGAGTGGTACATTTATTACAATTGATGAGCCTATATTGACATGTCATTATCACCCAAAGTCCATAGTTTACCTTAGGGTTCTCTCTTGGTGTTGTACATTGTACGGATTTTGACAAATGTATAATTACATGTGTCCACCATTATAAGTCATACACAATAGTTTCACAGCCCTAAACATCCTCTGAGATTCACCTAGTCATCCCTTTCTTCCCTCAAACTCCTGGCAACCACTGCTCTCCTCATTGTCTCCAACATTTTGCATTTTCCAGAATGCCATTTGGTTGGAATCATACCACTTGGATGCTTTTTTAGATTGGCTTCTCTCATTTAGTAATAGACATTTAAGATTCCTCCATGTCTTTTCATAGCTTGCAAGCTGATTTCTTTTTAGTGCTGAGTAATATTCCACTGTCTGGATGTACCACTGTTTACTTAGCCGTTCACCTACTGAAGGACTTCTTGGTTGCTTCCAAGTGTTGGTAATTACGAATAAAGCTGCTATCAACATCTGTGTGTAGGTTTTTTAGTGAACATAAATTTCAACTCATTTGGGTAAACCAAGTAGTGCGATTACTGGATCATGTTGCAAGTTTTGTAAGAAAATGCCAAACTGTCTTCCAAAGTGGCTGCCATTTCTTTTTCTCCAGGGGGAAATTGCCTTGGGGTTCCGAATAGCTCATGTTCATTACACTATCATCCTCTAAGGATGTCTCTGAACAAAGCTAGGCTTTGTACTGAGACATTTCATTTCCCTCTTTACCTTTCCGATCTCTGGGAAGAGCCTCTGAACAGAGATGCCAGCACTCTGTGCAAGGCTAGTCAGGTGTTCAGAAGTCACATCCAGCAAACTGCAACATCTGTTTCATGTCAGGAAGAGGCTCTATTTCAATCATGGTTCAGTCAATGTATTGCACTGGCAGAAGTAGTTTTTCCTCTACATGAGCTGAACTTGAGGATTAATATTCACAAAATCTCTTCAGCAATCTGCATATTGGACTGTCAAGTTGCTCACCATTGTAGTTGGTTATTTTCCCCCAAGCTTCTTACGATTTTCTCAGTTTGGAAAACACTTTGCTGTCATCAGCTAGATTGAAGGGTCAACATCAACACTATAATCAATTCAGCTCTGTAAATGAACTCATCATTCTTGTGTTCATGAATCGACAACATGGGCTCTCTTTTAAACAGAGGGCATTTTGGCTGGCATTTCCCCCGGTAGCTCTTTGAGATCTCCTACTGACACGTGGCAAAGCAGTCCTCAGAAGTCATCTAATGAATTCATATGAAAAAACTTCATTTAGAGGTGTAAGGTCATTTCAGTTCTACTCAGCATTTCATTGCAGTCTCTGCCTCAGAGCTCTCTCTCAGGGCCCATGCAGGGCAAACTGGAAATGCCATGTGTTTAATGCCCCATGCTTCAGTCTACATATTTTCTGTGGGTCTACTTTCCTGTTACTACTCCTATCTTCTGTTTGGTTGACAACATTTTTAACTTAATTCTTTACCACTCTCCTTCCTGGCCAGAGCTTCCTCATGGGAAGAGTGTGCTTCTTTGCCCCCACTTTTCAGGCTTGGCAGTGATTCTTCATTGGAAAGTGATCTATGGGTAAGGGAGGAAGGGTGCTGTTGCGAGCCTAGGGCTTCACAGGGTTTGCATGTTTCCGCTTGGTTTCTTGAGCCTCTGCCCCTCTATGAGAAGAACATTCTAGTCCCAAAAGGATGAGAAACATTTGGAGCACGTCCATTTCAGCTGACACAACAGACCTGCACATATTCTTCTCCCCTCAGCTGTGTCCCAGAGAAACCTCAGCGAACCCAACCTACATTAGCCAAATTTCAGAAGACCACAGATATGTAATAATAAATGATTGTTACTGTTAACTACTGAGTTTTCAGGTTTCTTTGCTAAGCAACAACAGCAACACAATACAGTCTGTATAGTAACTTCAGAGGAATTCATATCCCCTGCAGACAGAGGACAGACATGGCTGAGGAACTTGAATTTCTGAATTCACGTAAACTCCTTTACTGTTTAGATGCCAAACCTCTCCTGTGTCTTACGGAATCTATGCTTCTTTGCATACAAGCTTTCCTCTAAATGCCGCTGAAAAATTGACCTACAGGCTGTTGCCAGTTTTCCCTGGCCCACTCCCCAAATTTCTCATTGGTTTCAGTACATAAAAATGGTTAGATCCAACATTTGCTGATGAGAGATGGAAACACTTAACCGGAAACACATAGCCTATACCCTAAAAGATTTGCATGACCCCACAAATCTGTATTGCTACAAAGTTGGGGAGCATCTGTGGGACTAAATTTAAGGTGAACACAACAAGGGAGAATAATTACAAGACTTAAATAAGCTGCACTTATTGACATGGATGCAGAGGGAAGATTTAACATGCTAATATGAGCGTCTAGGGGTGGTATTAGATAGGCTGGCTAATTAAAGACAGGACTTAATTCTAGCTTAGATTAGTGAGGCAGAAGTGCCGGAGTTTTCTTGATGTATATTACAGGAAGCTGTTCATAGGCTCATTGTTACAGAAATTTTTGAATGGATCTATTATGTGTAAGCTGCTCAATTACCACTTAATTTCTATTCCCAGAGAATATAGGAGGGCATTCCAATCTCCCAGGAAGAAACTCCATTCATCCAGGAGGACATTCCATTCACCAAGATTAAGAACAGGGCTGGTGAGGGGAACTAGTGTCTTGAAGAGCTTTGTGGTGATGGTCCTTTACAGGCTGAAGATAACAATGTGAGATGCTACAGTGAAATTGGGTTCCCTGATCTAAATTAGAAAAGTAGGAGCCAAGAATGGATAAAGCCTGTTGGATATACTTGACTACCAGATAAAAAATGAGCAAATAATCACATAAATCAGAGAAGCAGAATGGTGATAGATGGATTGATTCACAGATATCCTTAGCAGTGGCTAATCAGTAATGGGTTTCTAGAAATGAAATATACGTCTGCTATGGTGCTACCCTACACACATGGAATTAAATCTATAGGTCTGCAGGACAGAAATGTAATTCAATTCACCTTTGTAGGGATTCCTAGCCTCTTAAACAATTCCATACCTAAGCTATAGCATAGACTCAGTCCCTCAGCTAAAGCCTCTTTGAAGAATAATCTTGAAGAAGAATAGTCACAGGTGTTCATGTATCTTCCTGAAGCCCTCCTCAGAGAGATCTGAGGCCATTTACCACTATGACTGTTCACTGATGACAGAAAGATATTCAGACCTTTTAGGAGTTGTTGGATACTGGCTCAGAACTTAGACTTATCTTTGAAACACCACTGCTCTACCAATAGGAGTACAAGCTTATTGAGATCTCGTAGATGGGTCACAAATCCATCTTTTCTTTTGTTTTGTTGTGTTGTGTTTTCCCCCATAGTTCCTGAATGTATAGTGTCATCAATACATTCAGTAATAGACAGAATTTCTACATTGGAATAAGAGCTATTATAGAGGAAAACCCAATTAGAATATCTTGAAATGCCCCTTCAGACTCCAAGATTTCAAACTGAAAGCAATTATTCTGTATCCCTAAGGGACTTGTAGTGATTAGTGTCCCCTTGAAAGGCTTAGGAGTTACAGGGGTGATGATTCAAAGCTTGTCCTCGTTTACTTCACCAGACTGGACAGTGAGAAAGCCAGATGGCCAAGAAAATGATAGAAATAAAAGAAGATTATTGGAAACTTAAGCAGGTTGTGACACAAATGTAGACAGCAATTCTAGATGTTGGGTGTCTACTAAGACAGATAAACATAGCCCCTGGTACTTCGAGAGCAACCATGACTGGGCAAAATGAGTTATTTTTTATCCTAATCAATGACTGTCCAGTTGAATTCGTCCAAGGTTTTTTTTAAAGATATTTTAAAAGATCAAAATAAAGACATCAATTCTTCTCAAATTGAGCTATAAATCCAATGGAATTCCCATCAAGATTCTACCTGGTCTTTGTTTGTTTGCTTGTTAGGATTTAGGGATTTATGCAGAACATACGTTGATGGTAACAGAAGAGACTTTCAAAAATGGCTCAAGCGTTCAAGAGGAAGATTGAAAATATGAGATGTCTTGCTCTGCTGGTATGGAGATATTTCAAAGGTAAGTAATTAAGATTCATGGTACTGGTACGTGGATGACCAACTGAACTAAGGAAATAGAAGAGAGGCAGAGAAATAAACATATTCACATATGGGAACTTGATCTGCAACCAAGAAGGCTTTGCCAATAGGGGAGATCAGAGAGTAAAAGATGGACCCATTCAATACATGAATAGGCAGAATTGGTTATTCGTATGGAAAAAAATAAATTTAGATTCCTAACTTATACTACATACACAAACACACACAATGTTCCAGATAGATTAAAATTTAAACATGGAGGACAGAACTTTCAATATATTGAAAGGAAATATAAGAAACATCTCTGTGTCCTAGGGCAAACACTGTTAAACAAGAAAAAAAAAAGCAAGCCATATCCAAACTAATTGATTCATTTAATTACATTAAAATTAAGTTTTAGTATCTAAAAGTTATCATAGAGAAGGTGAAATGTCAAGCCACAACCAATAAAAGATATTTTCAGTACATACAACTAACAAAAATATTAATAATTTGAATTTAGAAAGATTCCTACAAATCAATAAGAAGAGAACATTAAAGGGCAGATGCCATAAATAGGCATATCTAGAGGAAAAATTAAATTTCTTGAAATGTATGAGAAAATGCTCAACCTCGTAAGTTATCATAGGAATGCAGAGAAAAACTACAAGGCGTTATAATTTTACATACAGCAGATAAGCCTAAATGGAACATTCTGACAATGCTAATAGGAAAATTTATTCACTTTTGTTGAGTATGAATGTTCAATTTTCAAAATGAAATGGGGAAAAAAATGATACTGTAAATGTGAAAATGTCTACCCAATGATCCAACTATTCTATTTCTAGGTATGAAAACTAGAGTACCATCAGTATTTCTGTATTTGGAGAAATACTTGAAAACTGTAATAGTATTATTATTGGTGAGGAAAATAACCCAAATATCCATGACCAAGAGAATGACAAATAAATGTTGGCATATATTTAAGATGGAATATTCTACAATAGTTAAAAATGAGCAACAGATACATACATTAACAGATAATGCTGAAATGTCATGTTCAACAAAATGAACTATTTCAGAAAACTATACACAATATTATTTAACTTACATTGATATTCAAACTCAAGAGCATTTTGTTCAGGCATATGCACAAATAGTTAGTACTGTAAATTAAAGCAAAGGCAGGAAACATAAATTCAGGATATTCAATACAACTGGGTGGGAGGGCAGCAGAGTTCTTGCCAAGAAGGACAAGAGTATCGGCATTGTTCTGCTCCTTACGTTGCATGCTGGGTACACATATGTTCACCTTACATCTATTAAATTTCGCATATAAAATAGTTGATTCAGTAAAAAGCAGCCTCTAACCTGTTTGTTAGATCCACACAGGTTCCATTATTTTTGCAAGGTTTAGAGGAACACTCATTAGTTTCAATTTCACACAGAGGTCCAGAAAACCCGGGTCTGCAAACACACCTTTTAAAGAAGAAATTTAATAACTCTATTAATATAAATGTATAAAGTTGAAGCTTAAAATAATGGTATCATGGCAAAATGTTAATAAACAGAAATGTGCAATTTGTCAGTTGGAATTATAAATATGCATACATTTAGATACATCTAGATGCTAAAACACACATCTAGATATTATTTGGTTTTCTCTACCTGAAACTGTTGACCCCATCTTCACAGTCACCATAATTCTGGCAGGGAAGAGAGAAGCACTCATTCGTGTTAATTTCACAGTGTTCACCTTCAAATCCTGTAAGAGAGATGAGATGGGTATGGATGAGCAATCCTCACTTTCGAGTGTGAAAATCAGAATCAGTAGTAAAGAGTCTGGAGAATATGCTCATAATGGAAGCTAAAAAAAAAAAAAAAGAACCACCTTATCTCTGGCTTCTCATACAATTCTATTTCACATAACGTATAAATAAAATTATGCTACTTTCTAATTAATGAGCTCAAATGAAAGAACCAAGGAAGGAACACGTTACTAAATCCCCTGGGAAAGTCGAGTTGTTGCTAATGTCGCTGTTGTTTGAAGGTATTTAAATGTTTGAGCAAGAAGAATTGAAACGATCTGGAAAGCAAAGGAATTAATGTGATGACCAATCTTAAAGTAAAATTGAGCTCCAGTGATCAAATTTATTCAAGGCAGTTAGCAGATGAGGCAAATTATTTAATTGCTTTTCGTATCCAAGTGATTCACAGAAAACAAATTATTTTGAGTCATAGCTACATAATCACTCATCCATTTAAACACATTCCAGTTATATTTTTAAAAAAACAAAGAACATGAAAGAAAATTATACAGACTGATAAGAGAGGCAGTTGTGATTATTTCAACATTTCTATCAGAAAAACTCAGCAAGATATCACTTTTTAACACATTAAATATTCAGTATTTTCTGATGATCATTTAAACAATTATTTCCATGATTATATATGGACTAGGTAAAACAAAATATATACGTATACTCCTTTTTATTGATAATATTTATTCTATACTAGTAGAAAATGTAAGAAACAAGAGGATTTTCCTTTGTCTTGTTTTTTCAGTGATATAACTAAGCACCAAATAATAGCAGTGACATTATAAATGTCAATCTCTGCTCAGATTTATTTAGCTTGAGGAACAGAGGTCATTCAAGTTACTGGAAGAACATTGTGTTTATTATTGGCCTACACACAGACTAGGAGTGGAACTGAGAAGCACCTGAAGTGGACGGAGGTCTAGCTACCCATGATGGCCGCCTTCCTCCCTTACTGCCTTCTCATATAGTCCCTCTGCTTTCTATCTTCAAAGACCTCTTCACGTGAAAGCTTGTGCTACTGGCATGCAGCTGACGGAGCACAGCTTCCTTGGTCTCCATCTCTGTATCCTGACCTTTCAGCTGCAGTACCTACTGCTCAGGGGAAAATCCCCTCAGTATTTCCTCACTCAGATGCCCGTGAGAGAAGATGGGACTGGCCTTCTTTATCTTTTCACATCACACCATGCCACGAGCTACTGCCATTCTCTGTGGTGTCTACCATCAGGTCAAGTGCCAAACCCACTTCCCGTTGGAGACTGGGAAGTTGGTACCACGTCTTGTGATATCTGGCTTCCTCTTTAGCAGAAGAGAATATGAAATTCTAAAAATTACTTAACCCAAAAGAAAATCAGAGGAACAAAGTAGTGATACAACAAGCAGAAAACAAATCACAAGATGGTTTATTTAAAGCCTAAATGTCAATAATTACATGAAATATGATTTTAAAAAACACTCCAATGACAAGGCAGAGACAGAGTAAATAAAATAACAGAACCAGCTACATGGTATCTACGAGAAATTCACTTTAGAGTCAATGATAGGCTAAAAGTAGAAAGATGGTCTGAAGATGCACATGGACGCCATAAGAAACCAGGAGTGCCTGTGTGACCAGCAGACCTACTAGTCTTCAGGACAAGCATCAGGACTAATTTGTCCTATTTTATTTTCACTCAATCGTTGAATTCTTCAAGTTAAACATTGATGTTGCACTCTTATAATTTCATTCATGCACTAGATGTTGTATCCGTTAAACCAAAATTAAAACCAAACCATTACCAAAATTAAAATTAAAAGCAAAATTAAAAACCAAGCATTAACACCAAAATTAAAATGCGTTATTTCCAAGTTAATATGGTTCTCCTAATTCTATTTATTTATTTTGAGGAAGATTAGCCCTGAGCTAACGTCCGCTGCCAATCCTTCTCTTTTTTGCTGAGGAAGACTGGCCCTGAGCTAACATCTGTGCCCAACTTCCTCTGTTTTATACGTGGAGATGCCTGCCACAGCATGACTTGATAAGTGGTGTGTAGGTCCACTCCCAGGATGCAAATTTCTGAACCCCGGGGCCACCAACGCAGAGTGCGAGAACTTAATCACTGCATCACTGGGCTGGCCCTTAGTTCTCCCAATTTTAGATGTGCAAGTTATTATTCTAACACACTTCACCAGTCATCCATCACTTTTGCTGCTATATTTAAACTGCAAATATCATAGTACAGTTATAAGTAACATAATAAACTATTTCTTTAAATATTTGGTTGTAGTTAAATTTGTCTATAAGTTAGGG
This sequence comes from Equus przewalskii, assembly GCF_037783145.1. Taxonomy (NCBI): domain Eukaryota; kingdom Metazoa; phylum Chordata; class Mammalia; order Perissodactyla; family Equidae; genus Equus; species Equus przewalskii. The sequence goes on from NC_091849.1 coordinate 57,949,844, forward strand.
GCTGGCCCGGTGGTGCAGTGGTTAAGTTCACATGTTCCGCTTCTCAGCAGCCTGGGGTTCGCCAATTCAGACCCTGGGTGTGGACATGGCACCGCTTGGCACGCCATGCTGTGGTAGGCGTCCCACATATAAAGTAGAGGAAGATGAGCACGGATGTTAGCTCGGGGCCAGTCTTCCTCAGCAAAAAGAGGAGGACTGGCAGTAGTTAGCTCAGGGCTAATCTTCCTCAAAAAAAATTTGTTTACAACTTAAAGATTTATTTAGAAAGCTGGATGCATTCCACCATTCCTACTTTTAGCATGACTAGCTTCCTCTGGGAGGCAGGGCAATTTGACACTAAGATCCTTCTTAGAAATGTTCTTCTGAGGCACGGGTAGTCAGGGACATTGGCCAGCTAAAGCAGTGCCGGTGTGCCTGTCTGCGTTCAGCTGGTGATGCATCGGAAGAACATTCAGGACCTGGGAGCTTGGACAGCTCACAGGATAACCTTGTTTTCCTGATTTTGCCTGATTCATTTAGTTTGACATTTCTGAGATGGAGCTTTGTTACCAACTAGCAACATATGTCAATGGGCTGAGGAAATGAGATTGCTGAAATGCTGTAGACATTAGGAGAAAAAATAAAGCAGGCATGGACTGCATTTAAAATAAACCAAAGCTTTGCTGAGAAAGGTTATGCTTTGGGGATATAAAGGAGTGGAAAGTATATACACTTAGTTCCAAATTAAATTTTCCATGGTCCTTGGTGTTAGAAGTTGATTTTTATTCCTGTGAAGGATACTTGCTTTGAATATACACAGTATAACTAAAAGTCTGTCAAAACTGAAAGTACAGTGAATTCAGTCTATGCTGTTCCCCTGTTATTTATCCCTATCCAGAACTATCCAGCTGACCCTATGTTACTAACTGCAGTAGAATTTTTATACACAAGTAAGGAGGCGTTCTCAGACAGACGCTCTCTTGATCCTTTTCTTACAGTGTCTTGCCTGTGTATTGTCCCAGCAAATGCACATGACTGGTTAATAAATGGTATTTTTACACTTCCCAATTCCCCAAAACACATCACAAAATAAGTTACTAAACCTACTGCTTAAATTCAGGAGCTAAATCAATGTCGATTATAAGTATAGTTTTTAAATTACTTAACATTTTCTAAGTTCTAAGAACTGTAGCCTTTTTATACCTGATCCTCTAGCATGGATACAATAAAACAAAATACATTAACAACGGTTAGGTTTTCACAAAACTGCTTTAGGAAACATTTTATCTTTTAGGGCTATGCTTTGAGAATTCTCACATCAGAAGTAGTATCAGTTGGAGTAATTAGAAATGAAGGTAAATAGGGAAAAGCTAGAGTATAACTTTCACGTATTCAAACAAAGTAGTGTAAAAACCACACATTTTAAAATAAAAACTAAAAATATTAAAATTAATTGTTTTCAAAAGTATTAGAAAGGCAGTATTTTTATTCTTCTTAATTAAAATCTTTAATTTCCATACATTTTAAAACTTTATGAAAACAGAAAAAGATTTCTCTCTTGGCAAGTCAGAAATATTTTTTTAACTATTGTTTTCTTTGTATTTTAAAACAAGATAATAAAAATGTTAATATTTTCTTAAAAATTAACCAATATTACTAAATAGTTGCAGAGGTAACTTTAAAAACTATGAAATATGAAAAGATGGAACTAAAATTTCCAATAGACCCTGCTAAGGTTTTTTAACACTGATTTTAAGTAAACTTTTAGGAAATGAATATAAAAGCTAATATTTTAAATGTAAGAAATTTTGACATGTTTTAAAGTTAATTGACAACAATATATATAATCTTGGAAGAATTTCCCTGCTATAAATGTCCACAGCTATTTAAATCTAACAGATATATGTTACTACATGAGCACAGGCTTTTAATTGTCAACAGAGTAATTTTTCATTTAGACAAACTATTTTGACAAGAGACACATTTATTTGCTGCTCAGAATTATACACCTTAGGAAATGTGGCATTATCATGATAATAGTATACACACTGGAGTAATAGACACATTTAAATGCAACTGCTTGCCTCCTCTGTTGTACAGATCCATCAAGCTTAGACTCCCAGTTGTAAATCAATGGCACATGTAAATGATCTGATTCTTCCTTTCACTACAACGTCTTATATGGAGTCTTTTCCACATTTAATCCTCTGTAAAGGATCATTTAAAGAAACTTTTGCTGCTTTCACCATGGAGATGTGGACGAAGTGGCTACATTTGCAAACTAAGCCCTTTCAACTGAATTAAAAGTATTTGATAGGGTGATACTTTTGCCTGTAAACTGAGACATAATTCAAAGTAGAGAGACAGAGAATCTTTCCTAAAGAGAATATTATAAAAGAAATATGTTTTAAGAATAAAATGATTTTAGATCTCTCACTGTATACACACACACGTTAGTACAGAGACCCTACTGAACGCTGTGCACACTGACAGTCAAGTGCATTTCATCTAGAGTCACATCTAACTCTCTCACGTCATTTTTATATTCCATTCCTACCAGCCTGAGGTTGAACTCACTTTATTCAATCTCTCCTACTTAATGAGCTCTTTCCCTTCACTTATGCATTAGCCATTGCTCTTTCGATCACACACAATGTAAAGAAAAACACTAACTTAGGCAAGGAATGGGATTTCTTGGCAGCCTAGCTGGGAAGGATAGCGGCAGTTTGCAGAAGTGAAGAAAGAGCTATAGGAACAACCAGGAGTTCTTTCACAAGCACGTCTCTCCGACTGCGTACAGATCTCCATATCGCCAAAGGAACACGGTGCTGGCTGCACCAACTGAATGACTCCATCAGAAGGAGAAAGCTGCTTCTCTCAGCCTCATTTCCAAGGAAGCATTCTGCATGGCAATCTCCCAGTCCCATGCCCAGACTTGGATCAACTATAATTTCCAGAGGGATGGGGTTTGCTATGTGTCTTAGCTTGAATTCTTCCAAAAGAAGACTCTAAGATGATGATTTGTGCACAAATAACTTATTTAAGAGGTGACCCCAGAAATTATTGCAAGGGAGCGGGGAAATAAAATGCGGGAAGGAGTGGTTTAATAAGCAGGTTATTGCTGTGGGCAACTGAGGCTGCTGGAGATCCTCGTAGAAATCGTATGGAACACAACTCGGAGTTGTTACACTAAGCAAGAAAGCTGGGGTATACATCCACAAATCCTCTTTCCTTGTGCATATCTCTGTCATGAATGGAAGAGCTCTTACTACATTGTACTTTAACGGTTACTTATGTGTCTTTCCCTTGAACTTTAAATTCCTTGAGGGCATGTCTTGGCCATGTTTAATTTCTCCAGAATCTGTCTCAAGACTTGACACATGGTAGGAAATCAATATATATTTGTTGAATCAGTTAATAAAGAACACACTTTTGAGATTTCTAGAACACTACCAGCATGCAGTTGCAAGACTGACGTGTTGCATACAGAGCATAGTTTATAGAGGCAAAAAAAAAATTATGTGTATTATAAAATAAATTTTGAGGTGTGTAAATTTATTTCACTCTATACTACCAAAGCTCCCACTACTGGGGGACCAAGAATAAACCCCACTGTTTCTAGAAATCTTATGAAATTACATTTGCCTTTCTATGTGCTATTTTTATATTTATTAAAGCACTGATTTTTTTTATCATAGAAATTGTTTAAACAAATAAGATTATGTACAAAACAAACCTGTATTGAATAATTACTGCTAAATGCTCCTCTGCCTACCTATTTTCCCTAGGAAATGTTCAGTTTCATAGGGACCAAATTAAGTCACCTCAGTTCTAATCAGAAGACAGAGCATTGCCCTTACTTTCTCTCACAAAACATAATCACAATAGGTCTGATGTCTTACTACATCTATAATTTTTAAATAGCTCACATTGCACCAAAATGGATTAGATTGTTTTGACAATAAATTTCAATCACACTAACCAACATAGTTTACCTGTTAAGCAATCAATTTGGCATAAATCAAAGTACCAATTATTTTACTTGCTGGATCTGCAGGGTGAATTTTAATGCCATTTATAATTTAGCTGTCTAGTATGTAATCATATCATTACCCTGGCTCTGCGATTTTATTCATACTCATACTGAAATTGTGATAGACCCTAAAGGTTGACTAAAAACCATGACCAGAATTCTGGAGATGCATGTGCTGAACTGTCACACTTTAAGCCTTAAGACTTTTCTCATGACCCACCATGTCCTAGTCGGTTGACAAAACATCAACAACTTTCAAAGAGTTCCAGTGGAGCTTCCACACCCTGTATCTGTATAAGAAGCTAAATCTTGGAATTTTTCATGGTTTTAAATTTCAGTAATTTTTAAAATGGAATTTGATCAGAATATTTTCTTTAAAAAGTGATGTAATGGCTTTGACATATACCCTATTTTAAATAACAGCCATTAAAGTAACTCAGGTCATAATGTCTAAAATATCCCATAGTTGATCTCTTGTCAATATTCTGACGTAGTTTTTTAAAGCAATGTCACAGTGCTTAGTCTGTGATCTGCCAGAGGCTGAACTACTAAAGGAACATTACCCAAACATTTTTATGGTAGTTCGACCTGACCTACGGAAGCTTACTCGTATCATTTCTCGGTTTAGAAACATATTTTCCATCTCAAATATATACATGGAGCAAAATAGTTTAGAAATGATGTCCACTTCAAATATCTCTGTGCCGAGTCACAATTAGAAAGGGATGAACACATGAGTGGTTGCGTCCGCCCGCCACTCTGTCAAAAGCATTGACTTAAGTAGTCCTGTTTCTCTGGAAGCCTTAAGTGGAAGGATGAACTTCCAAGAAAAAAAGTAAGATTTTACTCACATACAATGGTGAAATCTAAATTGTCCCCAAGACCTTTTTGTGGCTGCTCATGAGAATGGAAAATCTTAGTAGTAGTATAATAGGAGATAAGGTTTTGTGGTATCTCTGAACTTATTTTCCCCTCATTCCACAACAGGAAAGGAATCTCACTAGATTATAGAAATTCATTAAATGCATTTATGAATTGAATTATCAAAACTATTATGATTTGGATAAACATGCCTTCTTCTGGAAAATTATCTCTGGTGAAAATAGAGGAAATTTTATTTAAACTGAGGAAATATACTGCTGCCCCTCCATAAATATTGATCTATTACTTATATTCTGAGAATCTGTTAGTGGGATGAGTAAAGCACCATGGAATAATCCTGCTCAAAAAATTAGCTCTTCTGCTGCTATTGAATAATTTTTCAAAAAACTTCACTACCAATCTTTGTTAAAAGGAAAATCACTCATGTAAATGATGTACTTCACAATTAGTGAGGTTTGCAAGGCATCAAACGCTCCTCTCACATTGTTTCCTGTCTTTCTTTTCCTGCTTCTTTCCTGAAAATATCTTTCCGTATGCTCTATATGTCCACGTTATGTGCTATATAGAGCCCATGTCATTTTTGCAAAAACAATTACTAATAGCTCCCCAGTTTCTAGTTCCAATTCCACGGAAGGCCCAGAAGTTTCTGTCATGTACATAGAATTTGCCTCTATATCCTTATAATAGATTACTTTATGTGCTCAGGAAGATGTAAATAGTTTGTAAAAACAAACGGAATTAGCTTTGACTAAGATAACTCTTAAATGATATGGTCTAAGCTGGCCTTTTGGGGCAGAAGAGTAAATAAGTGTTGCGTTTATCTTTAAAGGGCTTCTATTGCAGTGGAGCCAGTAAGAAGGAAAGAGATATGAACATATAAGTGGTTATGAGAAAATAACCAGCAGTTGTAGACCTCTTGACACAATATGGTTTTACACTGTGTTTACGGCACATGCCAGTTACACTGAAACCTGTGACGTGCTGGTTTTATGTCAGAAGCATTCCTGCTGAAGGTGGTAATGGCTCTTGCACAGCCAGCAGTATGTGAGCAGTAAATATTTACCCAGACCACCTGTGTACTGATCAGACCTCTTTCAGTTACAGGTGAAGAGATCCCAGTCAAGCATCGTTAGTGATAATAGTTGAAGTTATTGGCTGATCTGACCCAGAAAGCCAGAAGCAGCCTGACATCAGGTATGGCTGGATTCAGGGGCTTCATAATGTCCTTTGATCAGCTCATTCTCTCTCTCACATGGGCTCTCTCCCACGGTACAAAGTAGCCACCAGAGTCACATGATACTGGTTGAGCAATTTAAGTAGAAAGAAGTGATGTTCATAGATAAGTCCAGGAGAAAAGTTACAGTGAAGCATCTGATTGCCCTGGATTGTACCTATGCCCATTTCTAACTAACTGCTATTGTCAGGAACACTACACGGACAAGATTACTCAGAAAAGAGAAACTGAATAAGAGAGGATCTCTGAAACAAAGCAAAAACAAAAAAGAGCCAAAAGCCACAAAGTTTCAGCTTTCTCCCTTTCCTGCTATGCTATTTAGGTTAACTTTTTAGATTATTTCCCCAATATTATGTGTCCCAGTAGGTTTATATACCTGATTTGGAGCAGATACTCCCCCATCCTCCAATGTATTTAGGTTTTCTCTCACCTGTTCTTAAGAAGTCATCCTCCCATAGGGACAAGACCAAACCAAAATGAAATAAAACATTAAAACAAATATAAGCTCTTACCTTCTCTACAAACACAGTAACGTTGTCCATCTACCAAAGTCAAGCACGTTGCATTGTTTCTGCAAGGGTCATTAAGTGGATCACAGGAGCTACGATATTCCTGGCAAAATTTTCCCGTGAAAAAGGGTGGGCACAGACACACAAATTGCCCTGGGATGGTTGATTCATGACAGAGGGCTCCATTCAGGCATGGGTCAGAGTCACATTCATTGATTTCCTCACTACAGTTTTGTCCAGTCCAGCCAGATGTACATTCACAGCTGAAATACAATTTTAAAAAATATGAACAATGCTGTTCCAAATTTATTCTTTGCATTTTCAATGTAATTACTACATTGAATTAATATGATTTTTTATTTATAGCAAGATTAATAAATTATATGTACTTTAAACATATTGTTCACCTAATTTCGTGAGACAATTTAATGTGTTTTCCTGCCAAACTGACTGCACTGGCTGAAATAAGATTTAAGAAGCATTTGGTAAGTTTCTAACATAGTCAGGCCACTGAGATGTACCAGAGAACAACAGTGCTATCAATTTCAATTTTAGCAACTATTGAGCTAAATTACCAACTAAGAAAATTTCCTCAATTATTTCTCTTATGTAAAATGATTTTTTACACTTGGGATCACTGTTTATAAGCCTGAGACGATATTTAATTCAATGTCTTTAGCACATGTGATTCTTATAACTGCCAGAGTATTTACAGCAAGATGCTCCTTTAGGTTAAGCATCCATTTTTTGTCCCTGTTTTTGTATGTTTTTAAAAACAACTTTCCTATTAAAATTTGAATAATGTGGAAAAATTGAAGAGAAAGGAGACAAATAAAAGTAAAGCATTCGGATCCCAGCTGTACGTCACAGACTCAGTCTGACCCTCAACCGTCCAGCATCTGTCATTCTCTTGGAAATTTTTGACTTCAAATAGCACTTTAGCCAAACATTTTCCATCAAAGTAACTAGTTCTGATCTTAAGAACAGCAGAATTCTAACAGGGCAGGAAAAAGGGTTTTCCATGTAAGGTATTCAAATAAAGCAAATACATAATAATGAAACCTGCAGACGTGGAGCCCATGCGAAGATTGTCAATCAACCGGTTGAGTGGAAGTCAATTATAAACAGTGGGTGGGTTCAGAGAGGGAACTCCTGTCAGTCTTTGGCAGGGTGGAGCTCCAAATCTTGGGTAAATGTACTATCTGACAAGTAACAAATCATGGCACAAGGCAGAGGAGATAGTAAAGAATTATTTTTTGAGAAAAAATTTCCTTTACTAATAGATTAGATATTCAAGACAACTTGAAAAATCTATTACGCGCTAAAACATCTAATTTGCTCCGTGATAAGCAATTTCTTGCTAAAGAAAAAAAAAAAGAAAAGAAAAGGAAGAAAGGGAGAGAGAATGAATCAAGCAATCAATCACCTCTTTTGCAGTGTCAAAGCCCCAGGAATACCCAGACCCTTTTGTGCTAACAAACACAGAGGACACTGACAGAGCGGGAGGAGATGCTGAACGATCGGCTTGCACCAGTACTTGAAATTGAACTCCAAATAAATATAGTTGTCATTTAAATAAATACTAAATTGAATAAGGGGCAAGATGGTTTTAGGCATAATTGACTAACAATGTGTTTACTAGCTCAATAATATTAAACCTAATTAAAAAAACAGTTAATTTTTTTTTTAAATTTGGTAATGGGCAGAAAGTGCTACCATGCAAACTGAGTATTTCTTGTAAGGTGTGTTTGTATAAGGCAAACTTTACAACTGAAATAATTCATACCTTTGAAATATAAAAATATAAATATGAGTGTTATTTCCTTTCAGAATGAGTAAATAGCCTTTATATTTTTATTTTCCTCCCTAAAAAGTAATGACATTATGTTGGTGACTAGCCATCCTAGTTGGCCTGGACAGTCCTGGCTTAGGTCTATTGTCCTAGCATACTTATTTTCAGGGCACTCTTTCACTTACAGAACTAAGATGCTATCCTCTTCGTCTTTGATTATCTCCTATATCCCTTAATGAAACAGAATATTTTCCAAAGAAGGCTATACTATCGCTTATTTACTAATCCTGCACATGATTTTACCTTGCTCTAAAATTTGCTTGCCACACTCTTTAGAAATTCATCACATATGGTAGCTTGTATTATAAACATTTGCATGGGTTGCCACTATTAAGCTTCTGGTTCCTTGATGTGTAGGAATCATCTGAATCTCCATATTCTTATGTACAATGTAAATTAAAAATATGATAAATATTAATTAATATAAGCTCTTTGTTTAGAATCATACAGACTTACCTGAATTGTTTCATTTGGGAAATTGAGGGCCAGAGAGCATAATAAAATTGGTAATCTTAGAGAATTGTTGTAAAGATTAAATGAGATGATGAAGAAAAAGTGTATATAGTAACTGGCATCAACAATGCCTAGTCTCCTACAGTGGTTACTAGGAGCTTTCACAGAATTTTCAACACCTTTGTTAGGGGTCGGCCCCGTGGCTGAGTGGTTGAGTCCACATGCTCTGCTTTGGCTCAGGGTTTCGCCCATTCCGATCCCAGGCACCGATGTAGCACCACTCATCAAGCCATGCTGAGGCGACGTTCCCACACGCCACAACTAAAAGGATCCACAGCTAGAATATACAGCTATGTTCTGGGGGGTTTTGGGGAGAAGAAGGAAAAATTTTAAAAAAAATTTGAAAAACCATTGTTACCCTATTTATGCCTAAATAAAATATGCATCTCAACAACAGGGATTGCTTCAATATCTAGTGGCACTTTTCATTTATTTGTCAAACCACATCACATTATACCGCATCATATTGAAAACTGTCCAATATATTATCCAATTTGATGCCTCCCGTGAAGCTTTGAAATCAGTGCAAGAAGTATTCCTACTTTCACTTTGCAGATGAGCTAGCTGGAGCTGCAAAGGATAAAGGTGATTTAGCCAAAGTCCCATAGTTAGCAAACCTGAGATCAGAAACCCAGACCTCTTCCTCTCAGCTTCTCTCTTTTTTTTCTTCCTTTTTCTTTTTTGCAGGTCTCAAATCCATTATAAGACCATTAAACATTTCGTGAAATAATGTTAAAATTTGGAATCACCAAAGTCCAACAGAAGAGCTTCAGTGCATTTATCTTACTTGAAGTAACTTTACTTCTGAGGGGCGTTGCACAATAGTTATCTTTTTATTTCTCTTGTATTCTTTCATGAGTACGTAATTTCAACGTGTCTATTTTAAAAGAGTTCTCTGTGAATAGCCGACAATGCTTGAATATGTAGCATATGTGCTGAAGGTTTGTTTTATCTTCTCAAATAACAGGTGGCCCAAGATTTCATGTGGTGTTATTACAAGGATCAAATTCTCAGGAAAGCATCTGGCCATATGTCAATAGGAGTGATGAAGCCAAGGCTGAGGTCTATGGAGATGAGTGGATATTTTGTAGAAAATAAACTTTTAAGAAGCAAAGTCACTGGTAGTAACTGACAATCAGACCCTCATGTTTGTATATTTGAATCTGCTTTTGTACGTACCAGAGAAACTGGTCTTTGATGGATGGAAAAACATATTTTATGTGAGAGCTTTAATCTGGTTTTTACATTGTACCATGAAATAATTTGAAGATTCAGTGTGATCTGGCAGGGATTTTCCAAACTCACAGCTAGAAGAGGAGTCTTTATGGATTAAAAGAACAAACAAGCAAAAACATATATTCTGTGACTTTTCAAGTGTACAATTTCTAGTAGTAAACACTTGAAAACTAATTTACTGTGCGCTTAAAGGTAGACTAATATATTCTAATTTGCTGTCTTTGCTAGTGAGGGAACCAAAAACCCACTGGCAGAAAATACATTGAACTCCTTCTAAGTAAGAACATTTCAATTCTTTTTTTCTTTTTTTCTTTTAGGTGAGGAAGATTGGCCCTAATGCCAATATTCCTCTTTTTGCTTGAGGAAGTGTTGTTGAGCTAAGATCTGTGCCAATCTTCCTCTATTATGTATGTGGGACGCCACCTCAGCATGGTTTGATGAGTGGTACACAAGTCCGCACCTGGGATCTGAACCCATGAACCCGAGGCCATGAAGAGGAGCATGTGAACTTAACCACTGTGCCACTGGGCTGGCCCTAGCATTTCAGTTATTAAATGTTGATTTAAAGTATCAAAGCTAATAAGAGAAAATAAAGTAGATGGCATTGTTATAAAATAGGAAAAAAAGAGTGTTCATCAAAGAAATTCATTAGCTTAAAAACTCTTAGTAGATTCCAATTTCTGAATATTAACCATTCTATATGCATACCTTCCCATAAATATAGATATGCAATGATTAAATATTGTTCAGCAATATTTATCTGTGTTTGAACATGTTTTGTATAGGTATACCAACTTTTTTGGATATAAACATAAATTTAAATCTAATAGTATCCATAACTTAAAATAATATTTTCCTATAAAGATTAGTTCATTTATTTTTTTTTGCAGCCATTACCTGTATGCGAAATAAAATCCCAACCATGCTAGTAGGTGAAAGACAAATGATAAGATTGTAAGTAATAAAATCGTATTACTTTTTTAATATCTTAAAACATTGAGGGTATAAGAAAAAGAAGAAATAAAAAATATGGGTTGCCCAACTAAGTCATTCATTCTTTATTTTATTGTTTTTTCCATTCACCTATTTGTTTTTTCAATTAGTTATATCATCAGGTGTGCCGTCAACAACACTATATAAACAGTGAATTACAAGATGGCCACTGCCATGCTCTTAACCATTGCAATCCTCTTGGGGAAAAAAGTAAAAAACCATTTAGCTTATTTGGACTGGTAAAATTTATTTCAAAGAAACTTTTAATTTTATTAGTAAACATTAAAAGTAGAAAGGAAGATTAAAGACCACTCTGAAGAACAGCATGAAGACGTTAAGAAGTAAAAATGTACGGGAAGATGAATACGGTGGGCTAAATATGGAGATGGCCTAAAAAGTGACAGCAGGGAAAGGCTGCACCCCACAACAATGAAACTAAGCTATTTTGCATTCTATTCCTGAAGATATTTAAGGTTCTGTTGTGGTTGTTTTAAAGTATGGTCATAACACAATTAGACTGAGTATTTTTGAGGCAGATTAGCCTTAAGCTAACATCTGCTGCCAATCCTCCTCTTTTTGCTGAGGAAGACCGGCCCTGAGCTAACATCCATGCTCATCTTCCTCTACTTTGTAAGTGGGATGCCTGCCACAGCATGGCTTGACAAGCAGTGCATAGATCCACACCCGGGATCCAAACAAGTGAACCCCAGGCCACCAAAGCGGAACGTGTGAACTTAACCACTGCACCACCGGGCTGGCCCACAATCAGATTGTTATAGAGGAAAAGATGGATTAAAATAAGGAGAGCTTGGTAGCACGAAGATCATTTAGGAAGGTATTTTTTACTGCTGATAAGAGATTCTGAGAGCCCAAACCAAGGCAGGAAGAAGGTATAGCAGATGCGAAGCACATTTCTGATGCTGGAGAGGACCTGCACAACGATTATCATAAGCTGAGGCGGCAGACTGAGTCATGGGAACGATTCAGTGGATTTTAGCTTCGGTCTTGGAAAGATACTGGTGCCATCGGGTGAGACAGGGAATGACCTTGATAGGAATGGGAGAGGAGGAGAGGGTACTGATGCTTAGTACACAGTTGCACATTTTTTGCCATTGCGATCATAATATGAAAACCATAAGAAGGGAGCATTTTACCACTGACACAGATGATCAGATTTTATAGATTTTTTTAAATCTACAGTGCACATAAACTCATCTCGAAAATGACTTTTTCAACAATAATCAGAATAAGATGAAATAAAACACTTGTATTAAAGGCTGACTGAAGACAGCTGAAGCTACCGTCTGTGAGTTTACCTACTGACCCAGGAATACGGCTAATGCGGTCAACATGAGCAGCATGAACGATTATATGACAACTTTAACCACAGCCTCAGTTCATATTTAAAATGCATCAAGGTGGCATCTTTAAATTCTTATATTTTATATTTCATTTATTTACCTTGATGGTGTGTGTGTGTGTGTAAACACAGCAAATTGACAGTGCGTCAGTTTTCCTGAGTGAGTGTTGCTTCTGGCTCTTGGTTTTTCCCCAAACAGACCCTTTGGACAAGTCCATGTAAGTCTACTTTTAAATGTAATTTCCTAATTATTCAGAGAAACTTACAGTTGCACCTGTTTCACTCCTTAAAATTTTATTTAATTATATGTACACATGTGTCTATGTCTCTATAATATTTATACAAAAATACAGCTTGCGTAGGAGACAGACATCTAGAATACAAAACAAGACACAGAGTGTTACTTAAAAGAACTAAAGTCCTGAGATGGGGAACTTAAATTGATGAACATTTTCAAAATAATTCATAAATGTACAGTATGCCAGAATTTTTAAATGGAGAAACAATTTAAACTCCAAATTTAATAAGCATCAGACTAAGTCTCAAAAGAAAATCAACCGAGCAAGCAAAATACATTTAGAAAATGTATTACGTGTACGCAAACAGGAAATGAAATAAACCTTTGGTTTGTTGTTGGGACTAGCATTATGATAAATGCTCTGTTACCAAATACATATAAATATATATATCCATATATATATATAAATCCCCAAAAGTAGTAATACGTATAAGCAATATATACTAGACTAATTATACACTCAGTTCTAGGCTGTATGCATACGATATAACTAATTATGAACTGTAGCACAATTTTGGTTAGCCAATGTCAAAAATACACAGAAATAAACCTACTTAAGAAGAAAGCTAAAAATTATACAGAGAAATAGAAATTACTATGGGCCCATTATTTCATTAAAATTTAAAATTATAGAACATCTCCTTTAGAAAGATCCAGACAGCACCCACAATGACTTTTACTTATTTTTAAAGGAGGTATGAGATTATAGAAAGAAATAAGAGAAACTGAGATGAGGGAGAGAGAAAAAGGGAGAAGGAAGGTGCGGCAGAGAAATCTCCAGTAAAAAAATCACTCCGGGGTCTCCCGTCTCAGAGGGGCTATGTGGAAAGTATTTATACATATGATCCTATTTCCTGACCAGCCCTTTCCTGGCACTTAGTCAATTCCTGGAAGCCTGGAGAAATTAATGGTCCACATTAACTGAAGAAGAAATAACAGAATCATCATGGTAAAGAGTGGCAAACAGTGGTAAACAGTGGAAAAAATAAAAAGCTCAGAAAAAATGAGCACGCTAAACAATGTATTTTATGTGAGGCCACAAAAGTGAGGACATGTTCTGCAGGAGGACCTGGAGATTATACTTTTTATTCAAGTGCTAAGATATATGCTTTTTGGAAAGGCAGCCGCTTCACTGAGAAGCTCAGTGTTGGCCATCCTCTGTAGGCCAGGACTGATTATAGTAGATGCTGGTACCAAATTTGGCTCCCTGTAAGTAATGAGGATGGTAGGATTTGGGAATTTAAAAAGACCAGGTGGTAGCACATAATACAATGATCACCATGATTATAATGATCACCAAGGTTAAAGAGGCAGTCGGGCGGCCCTGATCCTTGGAGAACTATGGAGACACTTAGAACACCTTGTCTCCGGGGGCAAGATAGATTGGTAGACAGCAAGGATACTCTTCAATCTACACAATCAAAATAAATCAAGAATGGGTTATTAGGAGGCTGAGGGCAGCTCTTCCTGCTAAAAATAATGATCGTTTGCCCAGTTTTCAGACCTTGAACACACTGATTGAAGGAGAGGCCAAGTGCCCAGGAGAAAACACCCTACAACACTACAGCAAGATGTAGAAATGATTCCCATGGCCACTGACTTTTGTAACTACACTTAAAAGAAAGAAGGCCAAACATTTGAAGGATGTGGGACTTAAGTTCAATTTGTCATTGACACCTGGATTTCTGAGGCTTCATTGCCCTGGTGTTAGAACGAGGGCATATGGAGGCAAGGGAATAAATGCACCTGGCCCAGGTGTAGCTCACAGTGGGTCCACTGCTTCCAGTTGTCGTTTCTCTAGTCCCTGAATATATACTTGGAATGGACTTAACATTTGGGTTGGTAGAACACTCATGTCATTCTTTGCTTGGGCATTAGAACTATGGGGAATGCAAACTGGAAGCCTTCAAACCTGTCTCCCCACTTAGACTCCCTTCCCCCAGCCAGAACCATAAATTAAAAATAACACAGGACTCTAGGGAAAAAGCAGAAATGGTGCCACGCTTGAGGACAAAAGGAGGGGCTACTATCATTTCTCTACTCTATTTGCCAGTTCTGTCCCTACAAAAAACACACATCACCTTGAGGATGACAGTGGATTACTCAAAACCAAGTAATAGCTCGATTGCTGCTGCTGTTGTTTCAGGTGTGGCACATTTGATTGAGCAGATTATCACTGCATCAGATGCTTGATATGTGGCCAAGAATGCGTAAAATCTCTGTGCCTGTCAAGTAGGAAGGTCAGAAACAGTGCATATTCATTTGGAACAGAAAACACTGTTCATTTATGGTCTTGTCTCAAGGATACGTTATTTCTCCCACCCTCTATAATAATATAATCTGAAGGTAACAGGACCATATGGACATTCTACAGGCTGTCACACTGATTCACTACGTTGAGGACATCATTTATTATGGTAGTCAAAATGAACAAATAATAAATGACAAATGTGACAAAAGCTTTGGGAAGATACACGTGCTCCAGGCTACGGGAGATTAACCCTATGAAGACCCAGGGTCCTGTCACATAAGTTGTTCAAGATCCAATGTTCTGGAGTGTCTTGGGACATCTAATGCAAATTAAAGGCAAATTAGTGTATCTTATACCACACAAATCTAAGAGGGAAGCACAACACTTGGCAGGCCTCTCTGGTTCTAGTGGCAGAAATATTGCTCTGCCCCATTCACATTGGGACAGAGACAGCTGGCAGCTTTGCATGAGTCCCAGAGCAGGAGAAGACTTGGTAAAAGATTCCAGCCCGAGTCCAAGGAGACTTTCCTTCTGCACTGTGATACTCAATGGGCTCTGTAGTACTAGAGGTCTCAGTGGAATTTGTGATGGCAAAAGATATCTTGCAAAGTTTATGGCAAGTCCCAGTAGGTGAATTATAACATAGACTGCAAGAGGTAGAGCGAGACCAGAGAGATGCTAGTTGATGATAAAGAGATTATAAGTGGTCAGGGAAGGAGGAAGATGAAGTATATTAGCTAAGCCCTGTGGAACAGCTCCAGGGGTAGGTGCAATAATTCATACTACTAATCTTTCCTTATAATTTATCCCAGGAAAAGAAGCTAACCAGAATCCTGAAGTAGCATCTTACAGAACTTATAAGGAGTAAGTGCATCTGAGGATACAAGATGTGGTTTCTTTTTTAAAAATTAATTATTTATCTTTATAGAGAGGTATAATTGATGCACATACAAAAATTGCACATCTTTAATGAGTAGATCTTGATGAGTTTGGACATATGTATACACGTGTGATACCATTACCATTGTAAAGGATATCCATCACCTCTAAAAATTTCATCGCGTTCTTTTGTGTGTGTTTGTGTGTGTGTTTTGTGGTAAGAACATTTAACATGGGATCTACCCTCGACCTATTTTAAAGCTCACGTGCTATATTATTAACTATAGGTGCTAGTGGATGCGTTCAATCCAGGACTGAAGCCCTCACTTCCCCAACTCCTGGAAACGTTGGTGGCTGACAGCTATGAGAATTGACCTCAGCTGGAAAGAGACACTTCACTCAAAGTGAGTCTTCTTTTCTTGGGACAGCTCACATCCAATGACTGACTGATGCATGGACGCAAAGACTAAGCCACCTTGTCTCAACGTGGGACAACTCTACTAGGTCATCCCTGTGCTAGAGCTCCCAGGGGGACCAGGGAGCCTCCATTGTCCTTCACTACAATTCATACCGTGTTTATGCCCTCTGCATCTTTAATTCTCCCACAGATGTTTTCTTTTCTTTTTCAAAAGCTTTATTGTGTTATAAGTGATGTACAATGACACTGCACATACTTCGAGAGCACTCGTAGCACGCCGATTTCCACCTCGGAGTTTGATTCCTGGGGAATTGAATAGGTAATAATACATTTACCATGGGTGAGTGCCAAATGCTTTTAGTGTTCCACTTCCAGAAATATCCACATGCAAGAGCGCAAAGACAGATATTCAGAGTTCTTCTCTGTCCATTGTTTACAAAGGCAAAAAATCCAAAGAACATAAATGACATTAAATGGGCACTGGTTATAGTCTCTGCAATAACTAAAGCAAGTGATGTATTTTTGTATGTAATGAGTTAGAAAGATAGTCATTTTATAATGTCATACATAACATAGATTCCAATTGTGTCATAATGTTTGCATATATGCATTTCTGTATATACCGAAAATGTTTCAAAGCTTATAAAGGCAGTAAGGCATATGGAGTGCAAACATACTCGGAGGGTCGGGGGTACTGGGTTCATCTGCCTTATAGTAGCTGTGGAAACTTGACAAGTTATTCTCAGAGTCTCAGTTCTCTAAAACCTAAGACAAGAAAATATCTTTCTCAAGTAGGGACAAAGTTAGCTATTGACTATAAAATACTTAGAGAAGTACTTGGAATATAGTGGGTGCTTTGATGAAGACTATTATTATTAAGTATGGATATACTGAGGAGTGGGTTGGGTGGAAGAGGGAAAATTTCATTTTTTTCTTAATATAATTCTGTACCAGTAACTTTTTCACTTAGAGCTTGCAATAGTCTTAGAATAAAACTACTTTTTTTTTTTCAAGCAGTGGTTTACATTTTGTCTTAATCTTAAATCTGCCTTTTATGTTGGAGCATGGGTTAGCAGCCCATGGTTCTTGGTTTTTCTTTTATTCGTTCTATTTCGTCTTTTACATATAGAGATCTGTCTATGCACAGTATTCACCCATAAAGAAGGTGAGTGCATTCTCTTTGGATCCCATCACTATCCTCCTGGTGCCTGTTCAATCCTTTGAACATCATTCATTGAAAGTCTAAATAATATACATTTCACTTTTTTTTTGCAGCAGATCTCTGTGATTAGGTGACAGTGCCAGAAGTTATCATCCATCAATTTAGATTCTGCTTAGCTCGGCGTCATTGCCAAAGCGATGATGTAGATGTGCTCACCTTCCTTTCTGTTGCTTCTCTCCTCTTTGGCAAGAAGAGTGCTGCTGCACCAGAGAGATGCCCTTTTCCCCTGCCATGTTTCTGCTGGAACAGGCTTTCTACACATCCTGAGGCTTCCCAGAACATCAGCTTCTGAATTCAGTTGGTCTACAAGGGTGGAATAGATTCTTGCCTTTAACCTCATAATTCTAAAATAGAAGATAAGATTAGCACATCTCCAGATTCTCCGCTGAAACGATTTTTAGGAAACAGGTCTGTAGTTCTGCTTATTTTTTCAATCTGATCCTATTACATGATATTTTGCTTATATTCCCAATATTTCTGGCAAGTGGATGCAGTTACTCTCTTGTTACCAGGACTAATACAGTCTTCCTTCTTTCTTTTAGTTTGCTGCTGTTCACATAAAAATGACATGGGAAGAGTCAACTTAGATAATTAGGATGAATTTGATATCTTAGAATTTTCAGACTATTATTACTGATGTCATAGAAATAAATTTGATTTTGGTTATATGAAGAATTTGAAATATTTATTGAAGCAAAGTTTATTATTTCTTCTCATATGCTCAACAGGAAGACCTCTGACTTCCTATAAAGCGAGGCAGAGGTTCTCTTTGTAAAGATGTTTAGAATGACACCATGACTTCATTTCCTTTTGGACGCCTTCAGCAGTGAGTAAATGCCAAGTCAAGTTGACCAGTCATAGTAGAAAAGTTGTATGGTGGAAGCCATAGGACAAATTTTGACAAAGGTGGTATTGAAGTGTGAAAAATTGAACTTATCAAGTTGCCAAAAGTGCGTTTTGCTTTCCACAACTTGATTATGAGTAAATAAAAACAAATGACCTTTTAGTGTTTTGTTTTGAGTGCTAGACATGGCTAAGCTATCAATCAAAAAACACTAATTCATTTTGCTCCAAATATGAAAATGTACTCTGACTTTGAGCGATATATTGTTGGGTTTAATTTTTTTTCCAGATTTTCTAAAGAAAATATTTGAAATTCAATAATGCTGAATTTATAAACACTACTTTATTACTACACTACAGCCGGAGTTAAACTTTGGAATACTTAGTAATATATCAATCCCAGTGCTGCTAGAAGGTGAAATTGTGAGGTATGTAAAATTCGGAGGGATGGAGCGCCACTCACTGACTTCTCTTATCCATTCTTCAGTTGCCCAACTCATTTATGCTTTTGTCCACCTGACGACCCAGGGAAAGGTCCCATCTTTTTGAGCTTTGCTGTTGTTCTCTCTCTAGCAAATCTTATCTTTCTGTATCTCATTTCCTTAGTAATTTATTCAATGCCTGACCAATTAATATGCTATTCTTAACAATGAATGAAATAAAATGTTTAACCCTTTCTCACACATTTTCACTTTGATAAAATCCTTCAATGTCTCCATTGAAAAAGGTGGTTGCCACATCTGCCATTAAAGCCAGACAATATTTTCTTGTTAAGGATAATAGCTGTTCCAACACCAAGCATTATGTTCATTTCAATTGAAATAAACAGATCCTCCTATATTTATGGCAATCTTAATTTACTGATTTTCCATTTTTATTATATCTATAAAGTTTTTATTAGTAGAGAACACAAATATATTGGAATTTTTGAATGCTTGCTTGTTTTTCCTATTTTTATACATAAATCTATATAACAATTTAAAGTCTGATTTCATGTAACTTATTCATCTATATCCTCCTAAACTCTAAACATATAACCTGATTTTTCCCTGCCAAAGTCTTTTTAAATTTAATTTCAGATTATAGATACTGTAATATAGCACTGGAGAAGTAGTGTGGGTGCTATCAGTTGCCTACACAGCACCCGTTCTCCCTTGTGTATTGCTTCATGTAACTGACTTTCTTCAGGTATCTACCCACTTCTCTGTATTTCACACGCTAAATGAGAAGTTGGTCCTATGATGACACTCGATGTCAGGGGTGAGTCTGATTGCTCTAAGACAGTGAATTTCAGCTTAGGCTACGGGACAAAATCACCTACTAGCTCTTGAAAACTCTGAAGCTCAGCCTGTACCCAAGGCAGACTAAATCTGAATCTCTGAGGGCGGGATGCAGGTCTTAACATTTTCTAAGTGGTTCCAGCGCACAGCCAAACTTATTCATCTCCTGAAGCACCTTGTTTAGGAACCCAGGACACAACTAATTAGTGCTGATTCAGCATGGCCATTTGACACAATGCAAAAGAGTTGTGACATCTGCTGAGGTCTTGTGAGAAATCTGCTTTCTCACTGTAATGAGGCAGTCTCCAGAAGTGATGCTCTCTCTTTTTCATTTGGTGCCACGGAGTAGACATGTGGAGGCAGGATGGCTAACATCACTTTGCCACCATGAAGGAGTAGTTTGTTGATACCTTCAGCATACACAACATGGCACAGCCCAGGGGATCTCAGAGAAGAGGGGAGACTTCCTACTGGTGGGGTTCACCTTATCTCTGAACTTCTAGTTAAAGGAGTTGGTGATTTTGTTACCAGTTAAGTCAGCTTGAATCATACTTTGTGAACTTACAGTTGAAAAACATATCTATATAATAATATAATTCTAGGAAATAAAAATTACATTTAAAAACTGAAATTTTATTGTGTGATTTCAATTCATAGTTACGTGTTTCATTTTTTTGCTTGTGTTTGATCATTAGATCAAGGAAGATTCATTAAAACTATTTTACTAGTTTAATGAATATAGCAAAAAGTTCAGCAACTGGTTCCAATTCTTCAGCTCTTTAAAGGTCACTGATTGAAATACAGAAAAGAGTAGTTTTATCTGAGGGATGAAAATAGGGCTTTAAGTCTGAAATCAACACAATCCGTAGACATAAAATATCCACAGATCCATAATTGAGTTTATCTACATCTGGTTTCCCCTATTGACATTGTAATGTCTGAAGTAGGAGCACAGGTCTACGATCTCAAATTTAGTTTAATTATTTTGTTCCGTATTTCAGATGCTGCGAAGTATAATATTTATTGAGTGTGTCTAATTGCTTTTTTAACTTTTAATCATTTTTCCCACTCAATTATATCCCACCATTATTAAGAAATAAGGTATTCCCAAGTTATTTGAAGCTCTTTATGAATATCTGCCAAAACACATTTTTCCACTATTCCTTCAAAAAAGTACCACCTACCTTGAAATGTGGTTTATCATTCTCAAGTATTTCTTCACAATTTTACCTGTGTATGTATCTCTATTTTATTTTATTTTTTTAAAGGAATGTTTATTTATTTATTGTGGAAAAAAGTGAGCTAACACCTGCTGTCAATCTTCCTCTTTTGTACACGTGCCGCCACCACAGCATGGCCACTGACAGATGAGTGGTGTAGGTCCTCGCCCAGGAACTGAACCCAGGCTGTGGAAGCAGAGCACACCAAACTTAACCACTAGGTCACTGGGGCTGGCCCTATGTATGAATCTTTAAATAATATTTAGTTTTATTTGGTTTTGTGGGTTCTCTTAATTTTAAATGTCATCATGTATGCTCTTTACTCACTTAAATTTTATTCTTACCTCTGGATTCTTTTGCATTTGCTTTTTGATAAATACCTCAAGATATATAAAACCATGGAGTTTCTTCCTTTAGTGTCTTTAAGAAAAATACTCCTTTCCAATATCTGCCAAAATGAATCTTGATAAATTTTGACATTATGATGTGTTAATACACTAACATTAGCAAGTGAGATTAAACTTTAATTCTAGCATATGTGATAACAATGTAAGCAAATAATGTTTGAAGACAAACTATATAGTCGCTGACAAGGAGTAGTGCAAATTCCACTATTACAGGTTTCTATATCTCCTTAAACTTGAGTGAAAAGTTTAAAGAAAAAAAGAGATTTTGGAAATTCTGGGGAATAAAATTAGGGACATGAATGTGGAGCAGAGAGAATTAATATTTGTGAAAACTTCCTATGTACAAAACACTGTATTTGGGACCATATGCACGTTATTTCAACAAGACTGAAAAATAAGCAGCACTTTTCTTAATTTAAAGCTGATGACACTGATCCTCAATGGAGACCACAAGTTGCTCAAGAACATGGGGCTGAAAAGTGCAGGGTTCGAAATGGATCACGGACAATACATAAAATGACAAACTATCCAACTTTGAAGAGATAGCATAGGAGGGAATCAAGGGAGTCTTGGATTTGGTGCTGACTTTTTAGATACAACACCACAGGCATTATATATATAAATAAAAACAATAAGTTGGACTTCATTGAAAGGAAAAACTTCTGCTCTGAAGAAGACATTGTTGAGTAGGAAAAGACAAAGCACTAAACGAGAGAAAATCATTGCAAAACATATAATGGACTTGTTTCCAAGATATACAAAGAACTCTTAAAACACATCAAACAACCAATTTAAAAATGGACAAAATATCTGAAGAGATACTTCATCAAAGAAGATATACAAATGACAGCTACACAACGAAAACATGTTCAGCATGTACTGTCACTGGGAATTCCAAATAAAACAACAATGAGATACCATTACACACCTATCAGAAAGACTAAAATCCAAAATACCAATAACACCTACTGTTGGCATGGTCTGGAGGCAACAGGAACTCTCATCCATTGCTGGGGGGGAATGTGAAATGGTATACTCACTTGGGAAGACAGTCTGGCAGTTTCTTACAAAGTTAAACACACGTAGGCTCACCAAAAGATCCAGCAATCATATTCTTAGATATTTACCCAATGAGCTGAAAATCTATATACACCCAAAAAACCTGTACATGGATCTTTATAGCAACCTATGCATAACTGCCAAAAATTGGAATTAGCCAAGCTGTCTTTCAATAGGTAAATGTGTTAAAAAAAAAAAAAAAACCTGTGGTATATCTATATACAATGGAGTATTATTCAGCAATAGAAAGAAATGACCTATCAAGCTATGAAAAGACTTAGAGGAAAATTAAATGTATAAACTATATACTATATGATTCCATCTACATGACATTCTGGAAAAGGCAAAACCACAAAGACAGTAAAAAGATCAGTGATGCCAGGGATTCAGGGTAGGGGAGGATATGAAGGTGGAGCATAGAGCATTTTTAGGGCAGCGAAACTATTGCATATGATACTGTAAGGATGAATGCATAAAATTATGCATTTGTCTAAACCTATTGAACTGTGCAACAGAAAGAATGAAGCTTAATGTAAACTATGAACTCCAGCTAGTAATAATGTCTCAATATTGGTTTATCAGTTATAATGAATATTAACACAATAATGTAAGATGTTAACAATAGGTATGCCATATTAATACAAATTTTTAACAACAGGAGAAACTGTGTGTGTGAATGGGGGGCGGGGGCTTATGGGAACTGTGCACTCTGCACAATTTTCCTGTAGTCCTAAAACTGCTCTGAAAATAAAGTCTCTATAAAAAGGTATTCAGAAAAAATGTCAGGGCTAGAATTTGAACCCAGATCAATGCATGTTCACTGAGAAGGCAAAACCCAAAACTGATTGTGAACAGAGAAGAAATAATCAATTCATTAAGGATGCATTAAAATAAAAACAAACGAAACTCATGCACAAAGATGCAAACTAACCGAAAGAACATGGGATTCTCAGAAAAAGAAGGCAGAAATAGAGATTCTAGAGAAAGCAATTTCAACTTGATTTCAATAGTTAAAAAGGGCTAGACAAGAAAAAAATTCTCCTTTTCAAGGGATCTGTTTCTCTAAAAGAAAATAATTGGCATCAAGACCACAATTTAAATGAAATGATTAACGATATGTGTCTGTCCCTAAAAGTTGGTGCTCAGAGGAGAGATCCATCAGTTGGAAACAGTCAGAGAAAGGTCTGGTAGTATCCTAAAATATAAGGTAGTATGTGGTGATCAGGACAACAGTATTTAGTAGTTATCCAAGAAATACCACATTTCAGACCAGAATTTTTTTAAATGGCAGAGTATATGCCCATTTCTTCATTATGCCTGTAACCACATGACCAGGAACAGAATTTGCCACCCCAAAATATGTCTCTTTGGCATAAGGGTTATTTTAGGCTGATTATTTTTAAGAAACTGCAGACAGAGTAGAAGCTCTGAAAACTGAGGAGAACTTACCCTTTTGTAAGAGACATTTACATTTATAAGAGAGATCTCCATTTATAAGGGTACCTCCCTCTCCGTGCCAGAAGGAGAGGATGACTCTAGAAATCTCTAGAAACTCTTATCAATAGGGAAGGCAATGACTTAAATCTGCATAACAACTTTACCCTTGTTCACTGTGTTTTTCCTGGTCACCTCTCATAACTGACCCCATCTTAGCAACAGAAGGTTAAAAAATTTTCAGGGGCAGCAAGTCAGCCAGGAGAATGTGCAGAAGAGAAAATTTTGATCTGCCAATCAAAACTCACCCTACTAGCACTTCCATATACCAGCTGTCCTCCCTGATCCCTTAAACTTTACCCTGGATCTGGATTGGTGAGAGAGAGTTGAGAGCCTGTCCTTCTGTCTCCTTACCAACCGATGGTATCATAAACTGTTTCTTCTCTCAAAGACCAGTGTGCCATGGTATCTGCTTCTGTGCCCATCAGCTGGTGAGCTCTTGCTCCGTAACATGACATTAAGTGAATAAATAGTCATTAATTTATTTATTTACAAACCTTCATTGGGTCTCTTGAGGCATGCAGGATGCTTGGTGCATAGTAGCATTCTAATGAAATAGAGCACTTTCGCATAAGTCTAGCAAGGGAAATGGACATTAAAACAATTCATAGATAAAACAAAACTGCATTACAAATTGTGATAAGTCTAGAAAGAAAAGAATATGGGATGTTGGATTGGGTGGTAAGAGAGGTTTCCTCTAGGCTAATTTAAGCTGATATGCAAGTCTCAGGGGCTTTGACAGAAGGATGAGAGGCAGGAGAAGATGCAGTGATCCAGGCAGACGGAACAGCCAAAACCAAAAACCCAAATGAAACAAAGAAGCCTTGGTGTGTCTGAAACACTGAAAGAACACCAGCACAAAGTTTGGTGCCAGAGATTAGCTAATTAATATATATATAATCCCTCAAATAACAGGTGTCGTTTTCCTTAAAGTAATTAATTTTTAATTGAAAAATATTTTGAAAGCTATTTATATTCATTTATATCCTAAGTGTACTGTACATGCTAAAACAATAGCCATATTCTCAATCATTTTCTAAAGAAAAGATTAATGACCTGCCACAATGTCATAAAATCTCAGTGTACTGTCAAAGAATAGAGAGAAATGTGTGGAAACCTAGCATATTTTATGTGAAGTAAATGCAAAAAAATCAGTTTTCATAAGATTTTTATTTAATTTCTCAAAATATTTCAAGTGGCTTCAAACCATAAACATAGCCTTGTTCAGAAAAAATTAAACTGCAAACATAATATTTAAAACTTTCAAAACAGAGACAGGACACTCTAAAAGGTAGGCATCTGTAGAGAATAGTTGAGTAGGGCATGCGTTGATTGTGATTTACTTTCAAAATCAAGACTAAATATGAAGGCTATTTAAACTAGACATTAAAATTTTTAACAAAAGAAAGCATATGTTTTCCTCTGCAGAAGGATAACATTTTTTGATAGCAATGTCAAGGAAAAATTTTAACATGTGAGACTGGGAAGCATAATGGACCATGTCTTCCAGCATGGCTTTGCAAGAGATATAGAAGTGTTCAAACGGACATCTCGTAAACTGATTCTGCCTGAAAATTGAAAGCATAACGTAACTTGGTAACTTGGTGAAATAATTTTTTTTGACTTGCTCAAGTAGTGTGCTCTACACCAAGATCTAAGAGAAAATCAAGGAATTTGTGTAAGCCTTTCCAACCTATCAGCTGTCTTACTATTTTGGAAACTGGTGAATCTCAGGGCATACATTTGAAATAGCCAAACAAATATGTTTAGCCAAACAAATATGAGAAAAGAAATTAACATGATAAAACATATCTAAGACACGTTAGATATTTTAATGTTCTCATAGGCATCTAAGAATATGGAGGTGTGTTTTTTTATACACTTCAGGTAACCTTTACAAAGACCTTACCTTTAGAGTAAAATAGCTGTATATTTAATAGTATAAAGTGTATTCAAGAACTGTGTATATTATTTTAAATATTTCTTTTTCTGGATGACAAACAATACTGTCTTAGAGAGTTGAGAATTATTTGTAATCAAAGCCACTTCAACATTTATGCTGATTTGGGAAGAAATAACCCTCTAGAAAGAAAAGAAAGAACTCCAAACAAAACTAACAATACAAACTCCCAGCTACTTGGAGATACACTAGGAAACGTTATTGACTTATCCACATGATCAATTTATATAAAATAAAATAATTTTATATAATAAATGTAGACACAAAAGTTTTCCTCGTTAAATTTGTGTCGAGAATCCCCAGTATAAGAAAAAACATTGCATTGAATAATATTTTATCACCGAGACAGCAAAGAATGGCAGATGACAATTAGAAGTGGAAAGTGCTAAGAGTTCTGGAGAAAGAAATCTTAAATTCTATATCTTTTCTGTTAATAAAATCTCATTGGGAAAATCAATTGATCTATGTAACTTTTGGTTTTCTCATCATTTAGCCAAGTTATAGTAAAAGACAAATTTAAAAAATTCTATGAAAATCCTTTGTTAAAATGAACACAATGTGTAACTACTCATTTATTTTTCATGCTGAAAAGCAATGTTTTGTGTTTTCTTGAATAGTTTACTCAGAAATGATTACAAAAGCACAATTTTTGAAAGTTCAATACATAGCAAGAGGAAGAAGGGTAGAAATGACCTATGAAGGGCACAAGGAAACTTTCCGGGGTGATGGATATGTTTCATAACTTAATTTTGGTGGTAGTTACGTGAGTAAATACAATTGCCAAAATTCCTCTAATTGTATACATAAGATCTTTATATTTTATTATATGTAAATGATATCCCAATAAAGAGAAAATCTTAAAAACAACCGAGTGCTTTATGAAGAGGCTGTTTCTCTTAGAATATTGCCCCACTCCATCCCCCAAAAAAAGAAGAAAAAGAAAAAAGGAAACAGTGAGAGAAAATAGGCTGCTTAGAAAAATGAGAAAAATGCAGGTACTCTGATTATACCATAGTATTATTTTTTTAAGAACACACCATGAAATTCTGATCAACGACCCTTTCAGAAAAAAATAAAATACAGATTTTGTAATAAAGAAGATTCACGTTTACATGCTTTGTCTTTTTGTGCAAATGCTTATTATTTTTTTCAGAGTTCAATAAAAAATAATTTTAGTAGCAAAATCAATAATCCTGAATTTTTATATTTTGTGTCTATCATAGTCATTGCCCTCACATGCAACATCGAATCTGAGGCCAAATATAATGACCTCAGTTCATTTGACGTTTTCAATTCATTTCTAATGAACCATTTCTGAGTTTGTCTGATTGTTTTGTTTATGCTTTGCATTTTTTCTTAAAGTTTATAATTTCTAGGGCTTTGTGTCAAACAAGTCAACATTTGTTTAAAACAAATGCTAAAGGACAAACAAATAAAATCCATTCTAAGACAATAATCTAGACTTCACCCAGACTTTTACTAGGGTTCTACATAAAATAATGAGATGATTTAACACTCAGAGATTTCTTCCTAACTACCTTTTAAAATAATAAAAATAATTTTTAAATATGGTTCTACACAGTTCTGTGAATAAAATTCAAGAGATTTTATGTATGGCTAACTAAATTATAATACCCTGGATCTCCACAGTTATAAGAAACGATTTAATATCTGCACTCAGAATACATCAAAGGATGTTAATGATTTGAATTGTGTCCCCGTAAAAGATCTTGAAGTTCTAAC
Source organism: Equus przewalskii (assembly GCF_037783145.1). Lineage (NCBI taxonomy): Eukaryota > Metazoa > Chordata > Mammalia > Perissodactyla > Equidae > Equus > Equus przewalskii. The sequence continues at coordinate 57,977,509 of NC_091849.1, forward strand.
CCCTACTACCTCATAATGTGACCTCATTTGGAAATAGGGTCCCTACATAGCTCATCACGTTAAAGTGAGGTCATTAGGGTGGGCCTTAACCTAATTTCACTTATGTCCTTATAAAAAGGGGAAATTTGGACACAGATAGACACCCACACGGAAAGAATGTTAGGAGAAGATGAAGGCCAAGATCGGGTGATACAGCAGAAGCTGAGGGATGCCAGATTTTCCCTATCAAACTAATACTGAGGGTATGTAGGGAGGTTTTTTTTTTTTTTTATTTTTTCCTTTGTCTCCCCAAAGCCCCCCGGTACATAGTTGTGTATTCTTCGTTGTGGGTCCTTCCAGCTGTGGCATGTGGGACGCCGCCCCAGCGTGGTCCGATGAGCAGTGCCATGTCCGCGCCCAGGATTCGAACCAACGAAACACTGGGCCGCCTGCAGCGGAGCGCGCGAACTTAACCACTTGGCCACGGGGCCAGCCCCTGTAGGGAGGTTTTTTTAAGGTAGGAGACAGACACTTGATTTATTCTGAAAAACATCACAGTGCCAGATAACACTGTATCTTGCCTCCCTCCTTTGAACCCAGTTTCAATGAAGCAAGAGCTCATTTGTTCATTCACAAAATGTGTTTTTTTGTTTTTGTGGTTTTTGCAGGGGAAGATTCGCCCTAAGCTAACATCTGTTACCAGTCTTTCTCCTTTTTTCTTCCCTTTTCCCCCTCAAAGCCCCAGTACATAGTTGAGTATAGTTGTAAGTTCTTCTGGTTCTTCTGTGTGAGGTGCTGCCACAGCATGGCTACTGACAGACGAGTGGTGTGGTTCCACGCCCAGGAACTGAACTCAGGCTGCTGAAATAGAGCATGCTGAACTTTAACCACTAGGCCATCAGGGCTGGCTCAAAAGTGGTTCTCACATACCTTTTTAGCTTACTGCTATCTTCAAATAATATTAATATCATTTCACTTATAATGTAAGAGCCTTACTGCAAGAAATAGTGATTTTCTCTTCCCTTCCTTTGTGCTATTGTTATCAAAAAGCAATTTGACTTCATTAGTGAATTCTAAAGCCTATTTGTAAAGGTATTACTGGTCTTAAGATGTATTCATCTGTCAAAGAAAGTTTTACTGTTTGAGCTACTCTTTTTTGATGAAATTGGAACTATGTGAGGCTCCAGCTTCTCCAGTGAGAGAAGGATAACTATTTAATCTTTCATAAATTCATTAGAATTACAGTGGTGGCTGCTCTCCCTGGGAACTGAAGGGCAGGCAGTTGTAATACATGTATGAGTTTATATGAAAAGCAAGACCAGTTGAAAATGATCTGAAACCATGGATTTGGAGCCACACAGACCTTGGTCTAATATTTAGATCCATTACTTTCTAACACTGTGATTTTGCTTAAATTACTGAAAATATCTAAGTCTTGGTTCTCTCATGTATAAAATGGGCATATATAAAGCCTCACTAAGAGACTTTGTTCTAGCACAACTGATATAAACAATAAGTGTCTAGTACAGATAGTCTCATTAATTGCTTGTGTGAATGTCATATTAAATAGGTCCAAATGAGGTCTGGCTCAGTGGTTAAGTTCGTGCTCCGCTGCAGGCGGCCCAGTGTTTCGTCGTTTCGAATCCTGGGCGCGGACATGGCACTGCTCATCAGACCATGCTGAGGTGGCGTCCCACATGCCACAACTAGAAGGACCCACAACAAAGAATATACAACTATGTACCGGGGGGATTTGGGGAGAAAAAGGAAAAAAAAATAATAAATGGGTCCAAATGATAATTTGATAAAATCTGTCCAAATCTTGAATGTTGACACACTTTAATCAATCCATTTTACTTCTAGGAATTTATCGTACAAATATAGAGATACATGCATGCAAAGAGTCACACATAATTAATTTCCCCAAATAATAGTTTAGAATTGCAAAATATTAAAAGTTGTGGTCATTATGTTATATTCATAAAATAAAGTATGGTGTAGCTATCCAAAAAACAGTGAAAGATCCACATACCAACACACATTTTGTTCAAAACTTAGATTTTTATAGAGGAAATATCTTCCATCTGTTTAAGATGGATACTGTACCATGGGCTGTGGTCACTGGGATTAAAATTCTGTTATGATTTTACTTTTATATTGGCATTCATTTTACTTTTATTTTAGCATTTTGGGCTAAGTGAGACAAAAAAAGAAGAAAAATATCAAAATCTCTAGTAATGTATCAGTATTTTGTAGTTTTCATTCAGTATGTTAAATACATAGAGATGGACATAGATTTTTACTTATACTCTTTAAATTTCAAACATTTTTTCAATTATATTCATTAAAATTTTTAAAATATATCCTTATAGGAAGCACGAAAAGTTCTAACGTATAGTACTTTATAATTTAAGGCATCCAGGAAAAATTTGCATAAATTATAAACTGAGAAAAAGAAACAAAATTCATGTGGTCAAGTAGGGGGAAACCTTCCTGTTGTCTGAATGTCTGCTCTGTAGCGTGCATGAGAAAAGCAGGCCAAAGCATCATCACAAAGGCCAATTACACAGGCAGCAAAGGAGCCAGCTGCTGTTGGCAAAACATGCTCCAGAGTGTGGCATCTGGGTCCAATAACTGCCATACAGAGCCCCATCTGTAGCTAAAGCTGTTGACTCTGATTTGGGGGAAGAAAAATCAGAAATAAAGAAGGCAGTTAAATTCTAAACCGTGCCAGGAATAGCAGAAGGCAGGTTGCAGTCAGCATTCAAATTACATCCCCAGCCCAATTTGCTTTTTAATGTCTTGAAACTGTGTAAACACCAAACTATGTTAACTCCAGTTGTTTAGAGATGAGCGCATGTAGGTAGTTCAGTAACTTAGGACATGCAGATCACCTACAGGGTTCCATATTCCAGCAAATATTCGTTTTCCTAACATTATTCTTCTCAAGGAATATAAGCATATGGTCAATTAAATGCAATTTTCATTTGATCTATTAAAATATATGGTATTTTAAGCATCCTTAGTTATGAAAGGATAATCTCTTTTTAGTGTTTTTCATTTGCTATACATATAAATATATAAAATGGGATGAATTGATATTTATATGAGTCCATGGATTTCTCCTTTATAAGTTGCTACCCTAGTCTTATTCATACATATATTTTTGGAAAAAAGATAAACCTCAGGAATAATAAAAACTAGTGATATTTAGAGTTTACTAGAGACAAGAAATAAACTAAATACCTTATGTGCAGAATTTTATTTAATTATTACCTATATTCCTATTATTACCTATATTATTTAATTTATACCTATATTCATAGGTATAAATATTATTATTCCCATTTTCTAGATAAGGAAACTGGAACCTTAGAAATATGAATAAACTTCCTTAACCCAATTCACACTAATCTTTAGGGATAGAACCAAACTTTTTATCTTATATCCAGACACTCTGATTCTAGAACTCATATTTCCTCTCTCTCTCTCTCTCTCTCTCTCTATCATATAAGTAATATAAAATGTAATTTGGTGTAATCACTTCAGTAATGGCAGGGAAGGACTTCTGAAAATCTATTCTTCCATAAAAGAAACAAAAACATTGACAAATATAGTCAAAATCAACTTTTTCAGAACTCTGGAAATGAGTTAAAGACTTGCAAAAATCTGAGGAGTGTTTATTCAAGAAAAATGGCTGAATCTGAAAAGCATAGTCAGCTTTGTGGCAGCTTAAATTGCAGTGTCCTCACTCCCTTCTCCCCAGCTCTGCAACAGACTTGAAAACCAACAACATTGCAATCATGGCAGCTGTGAAACCAACAGCCTAACAGCCACTGAGGGGTCAGTACAGGTTTGGAGCTCACCCAAAAGATTCTTCCCAGGGAATGGCACTGTTTCATTGGTCTGGCAGCTCTCTGAAATGTTTCATTCTCAGGAATTGACTTTATCTGACCTGACTCAAACCTAACTGTTCAAACAGCCCTACATAAAGGGCATTTATTTAAAACAATCAATGGCAATTGCTTAACCTTGCAGCTGCTTGAGGTGATGATTTTAGTTGAGGCTAACAAGAGACTGAGCAGTATACTTACAGGAAAGAAGTGGGGAATGAGATGTTCATAAGGGTCTTTGAAAATCTACACATATTCCTGGGAAACTAGAAGACAAAACAAGATTAAAGTCTGTGCACACTCCTAAGAAACATATGAAAAGACCTTAATCTCTTATCAATGACTGACCTTGAGGCTCTGTGCAAGCAGGTAGTGAAGAATAAGACAGAGTTGTAAGGTGCCTGGCTGAGTGGTGAAGGCGTGCCTCACACCGAGTCCCTCAGGAAAGGCTGGAGACGACTTAGTTCAAGGAGATTAAGAAAATCTCTGTGAAATCATTAGCTGACCACTAGGTGCTGGGCAGAGACAATAACAGTGCACGTGACAAAGAATAAATAATTATTTATTATTCCAAGAAAATCACTAAACCAACAATACTAACTAAACTAACAATACCAAAACAAAACACAAACAAAATATGGTAAAAACTGGGAAGAAGTAGGATCTGATTTCCAGATTTGCCGCATTATATTATTTCAAAGGTCAAGTGTTCAGAAAAAATTATGAGTGATACAAAGAGAGAAAGTGTCTCAGACACAGGAATAAATGTAATCCACAGAAACTGTCTCTGAGGAGGACTGGATATTGGACCTGCTTGACAACAATACTAAATCAGCTGTAATAAATATGCTCAAAGAAAAACAAAAACCGTATCTGAATAATTAAGGAATGTATGAGATTGAAGTCTTACCAAATTGAGAATATCAATAAAGAGATATAAATTACAAACAAGAAACCAATAGAAATTCTAGAGTTGAAAAGTACAAAACATGAAATTAAAAAAATCACTAGAAGGGCTGGCCCAGTGATATAGAAGTTAAGTTCACATGCTCCCCTTCAGCAGCCTGGGCTTCACTGGTTTGGAGCCCCCGCACAGACGTAAATACCACTCATCAAGCTGTGCTGTGGCAGTCATCCCACACATAAACTAGAGGAAGATGGGCATGGATGTTCGCTCAGGGCCAATCTTCCTCAGCAAAAAGAGAGAAGGATTAGCAGCAGAGGTTAGCTCAGGGCTACTTTTCCTCAAAAAGAAAAAAATGACTAGAGGGTCACAACATCAGATTTAAGTAGGTAGAAGAAGGAAGTAGTGAATTTGAAGATAAATCAATTAAATTATTGCACCTGAAGATCAGAAAGAAATAATACAGAAAAATAAACAGAGCCTCAGAGAAGTGTGGGACACCATCAAGTACATTAACACACATCTAACAGTTCCAGATTCAGAAGAGATAGAGAAAAAGAAATCAAATATTTGAAGAAATAATAGTCAAAATTTTGCAAATTTGATGAAAAACATTAATTGACACACCCAGGAAGCTCAATGAATTCCAAATAGAATAAACTCAAAGAGATAAAAAGCTAATTACATATAATCAACACATCAAAAGACAAAGAGAGAATTCTGGTAGCCTCAGGAGAAAAGTGACTCATTACGTACAAGGGATCCTCAGTAAGATTAGCAATCAATTACCAAAAACCACATAGGCCAGAAGGCAGTGATGTGATGTATTTGAAGTGCCGAAGGAAAAATATTGTCAAACAAGAACTTTATATGTCTTAAAGCTATCTTTTAAATTAAGGAGAAATTAAGGCATTCCCAGATAAACAAGAACTGAGAGAATTTATCACCAGCAGACTTGACCTACAAGAAATATTAAAGGGAGTCCTTTAGACTAAAATGAAAAGTCACTAGACAGTAATTTGCATTCACACACAAAAATAAAAAGCACCAGTAATAGTAACTATATAGGTAAATATAAAAGACAGTATAAATGTAGTTTTGTTTATTACTCTTTTCCTATCTGACTTAAAAGACAGTGAATAAAGCAATAAAGACAAAACTTTGTTGGTGGGTTTATAATTTATAATATCCTAAAGGAGGTGGAAGGGAATGGAGCAATAGTGGAGCAAAGTTTTTGTCTACTACTGAAATTAAGTTGGCACTAACACGATGTAGGTTGCTTTAAATTAAGAGGTTAACTGTAATCTACAGTACAACTACTAAGAAAATAAGTGAACATATATATAGTAAAAGTAAAAAGCAAATTAAAGTTTAATACCAGAAAAAAACCTATTTATCACAAAAGACATCAATAATGAGGGAATAGAGGAACAAAAGAAGACATGACCTACACAAAAAAGGTAGGAAAATAGCAGATGGAAAGCCTATCTTATCAGCAAATACATTAAATCCATTGAGTAAACACCCTATTCAAAAGGTAGAGATTCCAGAGTGGATTTTAAAAAATCATCTAATATATGCTGTCTACATGAGACAAACTTTATATGCTAAATCACAAATAGATTGGGGTAATAAAAGAATAGAAAAATACATACTGTGTAATCTATAACACAAAAGAGACCTGAGGCAGCTATAATAATATCAGACAAAATAGGCTTTAAGACAAAGAAAAGGTTACTAGAGACAAAGATGGACATTTTGTAATTACAAACATTTAAGCCCATCAGGAAGATCTAACAATTACTATCAAATATACATCTGAAAATTGAGCCCCAATGAAATGAAGCAAAAAGTGACAGATTGAAAAAATAAACAACAATATTTGCAAACTTCAATATCCCATTTTCTAGAATGGATAGAACAAATCGTCAGAAGATAACAAGGATACAGAAGACTCGCTCAACATTACAAACCACTAGACCTACCAGACGGCTATAGAACATTTCACCCAACGACAGCAGGATCCACATTCTTCTCAAGTGCATATAGAACATTCTCCGTTATAGCCATATGTGAGGCTATAAAACACTCCTCAGTAAATTTAAGAGGATTAAGCTCAAACAAAATATGTTTTATGACCAGAATGAAATCAAAGTAGGAATGAATATAAGAAGGAAATCTGGGGAATTCACAAATACGTGGAAGTTGAGCAATACACTCCTAAATAACCAATGAGCCAAAGAAGAAATCACTTGGGAAATTAGAAAACATTTTGAGATGAAAGAAAATAAATACACAAGATACCAAAAAATTATGAGATGCTGCTAAAGGAGTGCTTAGAGTGAAATTTATAGCTGTAAATATATTAAAAAGGAAGAGAGATCTAAAATCAACAATGTAACCATCCACCTTATGAAAGTAGAAAGAGAGATAACTAAATACAGAAGAAGTAGAAGGAAGGAGATAATGAGATTAATGAAAGAGAAAATTAAAAAAATAGAGATAAACAATGAAACTTAAAGTTGGGGCTTTGAAAAGACAAACACTGAACTAAACTGACCAAGAAAAAAATAGAGAAGACGCAAAATACCAGAATCAGAAACTGAAAGAGAAGAAATTTTTACAACCTTACTGAAATAAAAGGGATTCTAAGGGAATACTAAGAACAATTATATGGCGACCAATTAGACAACCGAAATGAAGCGGACAAATTCCTAGAAAGACAAAAACTCCCTAAACTGACTCAAGAATAAATAGAAAATCTGAACAGACTTACAATAAGCAGAGACACTGAATTGGTAATTTAAACTTTCCCACAAAATAAGCCTAGGACCAGATGGTTTTACCAGTAAACTTAACCAAAAATTTAAAGAATAATTAAACCAATCCTTCTATAACTCTTCAAAAAGATGACAGGACAGCTCTCAACATATTCTCTGTGAACAAAATTACTCTGATGCCAAAACAGTCAAAGATATCACACATACACACAAAAAGAAAAGAAAACTGTAGACCAAGATCTCATCAATATAGACTCAAATTTGCTCAACGTAATCCTAACAAACTGGATTCAATAACATATAAGAAAAGATCATACACCATAACAATTGGAATTTATACTAAAAATGCAAGGTTGGTTTAAAATCATAAAATCAGTGAATGTAATGCGCCATATTAATGGAATAGAGGACAAACTCAAATACTAATAAATGCAATAAAAGCATTTGATAATATTCAACATGTTTTCATAAAAAGAAGGGAACTTCCAGAATGTGATAAGGTACACCAATGAAAAATTCACAGCTAATATCATACTCATTGGTGAAAGACTGCATGATTTTCTTTTAAGCTCAGGAACAAGACAGGTTTGTTCAGTCTTGTCACTTCTATTCAACATTGTCCTGGAGGTTTATTCAGGATAATGAGGCATGAAAAAGAAAAAAGACATCCAGATTGGAAAGGTAGAGGTAAAACTATCTCTATAATCATATGGAATATCCTAAAGAATCCACAAAAACTTATTAGAATAACTGAGATCACAAAGGTTGCAGAATACATGGTCAATATACAAAAATCAGTGATATTTCTGTAGACAAGAAAAGAAAAATCCAAAAATGGCATGAATAGAACAATTTCATTTACAATAACATCAAAATGAATCAAATCTTAAAAATAAATTTAACAAAGAAATGCAACACTTGTACATTAAAAAGTATAAAACATGGTTGAAAAAAATTAAGGAAGTCTCAAATAAATGGAAAAGACATTCGGTGAATGTGTATTGCAAGACTCATTATTACTAATATAGAGATATTTTCCAAATTAATCTCCAGATTCAATGCAATCTCCATCAAAATCCCAGTTGCCTTTTTTTGCAGAAATTGGCAAGCTGATACTAAATTTCATATTGAAATGCAAAGGTCTTGACAGAGCCAAAACAATCTTGAAATAGAAAAAAAAAAGCTAGAGATATACTTACTTCCTAATTTCGACATTACTAAAACCTACAACAATAGAGAGAGGTACCAGAACAAGAATAGATATAGATCAATGGAATAGATTTAACAGTCCAGAAACAATTTCTCACATTTTTGTTCAAATGATTTTAAGAAAGAGTGCCAAGACATTTTAATGCGGAAAAAATAGTCTTTTCAAGAAATGGTCCTGGAACAACTGGAAATCTACATGCAAAAAAAAATTTGGACCATTACCTCATGCCGTACACAAAAATTAATTAACTTAAAAGGGATTTTACAAAAATATGAGATAAAACTATAAAACTGTTAGAAGAAAATATAAGAATAAATCTTTGAAACCTTGGGTTAGGCAACAGTTTCTTAGTTATGACACCAAATGCAGAAGTGACAAAAGAAAACATAGATTAATTGATCTTCATCAAAATTAAAATTGTACTTCAAAGGGCACCTTAAAGAAAGTCAAAACATAATCCACAGAATGGGAGGAAATATTTACAAATTGCATCTGATAAGCATATATGGATATCTGGATAACTTGCATCCAAAATATATAAAAATTCTTACAAATCAATAATAAAAAGACAACCCAATTCCCAGTTGTGCAAAAGTTCAAAGAAATATTTCTCCAAAGAATATGTGCACATAGCCACAAAGCATATCTTAAAATGACACTTTGTAAGATGGTTAACATCATTAGTCCTTAAGGAAATGCAAATCAAATGCACATTGAGATACCACTTTATACCCACTAGGACACCTAAAATAAAAAGACAGCCATCAATAAGTATTGACAAGGGTGTGGAGAAATTGACATTTTCCTACATTGCTGGTGGGACTATAAAATAGTGCATCCACTCTGGGAAAGGGTTTGAAAGTTCCCCTGGAAGTTAAACATAGAGTTACCATATGACCAGCAACTCCACTACTAGTTATATATACAAAAGAATTAGAAATATTGTCAATACGCATCCTTGTGCAGGAACATTTACAGCAGCATTATTCGTAATAGTAAAAAAATAGAAGTAACTTAAATTTCCACCAAGTGAATAGATAAACAAATGTTTTATAATCATACAATATAATATCATTTGGCCATATAAAAGAATAAAGCATTGATAGCTGGTGCAACATAAACCTTGAAAACATATAGTAAGTGTGATAAGCCAAGCACAAAAGACTACATACTGCGTGATTCTATTTATATGAAATGTCCAGAACAGGCAAATCCATAGAGGCAGAAAAGGAACAGGGATCGGGAGGGACTGCTACCAGGTATGGGTTTCTCTCGGAGCGATGAAAATATCTAAAATAAGATAACGGTAATGGTTTCATTTCTCTGTGAATGTATTAAAAACTCTTGAATTGTACTCTTTAAAAGAGGGAATTGTACAGTAAACAAATTATGTCTCAATAAAGTTATTATAAGAAGATAATTTGGTAACGAAATTCCTAAGTAGTGCGTCATCATGTTTATATATAACTCATGTGACGTATGAACTATGCTCACCTCATTGACAGTGTATTTAACGAATTCTCTCCTCTCCTTACAATCTAGTAAAGCCAATGCTAATATAACATTTATATTAATGTATTATCTTTAAAATCAGAAAGATGAAACACAATCAGAAAGCCTACTTCAGTTGGACTTCTATTTTTATATCTAGAAAAACATATGACAGTATCTTTTGAAATAAAATCAGTAATCTACCAGAAATCTGAGGAACGATAAAATGACAGAGTTTGTGTTCATTTAAGTGGCAAAGTCTTCTGACACATTTATAAATTTAAGTCATTATGTGTTCACAATTAGTGGTTTCAGAGTTATCTAGGAATACTGATTATGTCTTATGAATGTTAAAATAAAGTGTATTTTAATTAAGCCTGATACTTTGTTGCTTGTTTTGTTTTAGATCTTTAAGATCTCTGTATAAAAGAGCAATATCTTTATCTAAATCAAAGTACTATCATGTTGGATAATAAATCACCATTTGAGTCCTCTTGCTCTGCCTGATTATATATCATAAGAATAACATATTTTGGACTAATAGGTGGATAAACATAAGTGATATATTTCACATACACACACATATTTTTTTCTCCATACATATGACTGAGACTGCATCTGGGCAAAGAGAAAGCAGCCAACATCCAGGATAGCCAGGAGCTGGCCAGGTACTACAAGCTAGGTTTAAGTTAGATCTTGGGGTTCTCCTGCTGAACATTTAACAATTTCACAGAACATCAAAATGAGGCAAGGCTACTCTGTGACCCTGATGAATTGAAACAAAAACAAACTGACTCCAGAATCGTATCCTAATACAGACAAAAATGTGAACATTATCTAAGCCATGAGAATAGCCAACATTTCCCTCTCATGGCTAGTATGAGTAAGTGCTGCATCTTTAAAAGTTTGGCTCTCACCTCTGTCTAATCTTCCACCCTTCAAGGTAAGATTTATGACGAACCCAATCATAGAAGTCTTTCCACTTCCTGAAAATATCCTATCCAGGCCAAAGCCTCACTTTCTTAAACCCTCACCAAAAGTGTGTCACAAGCTCCAACCTCTCAGTTGTTTCCGGCACTCTTTCACTGAGGTGCCCCGTGGATTCACACGGTGCCTGTTCTCACTCTCGGAATGAGTTAGAAACCCAACTTGTTCAACAAGTGTGCTCTTGCTCATGTTTGTCTGGAGCCAACTGACAGTGTGAGTACACACATATGCAAATGCATAAACAATTTATCTTTAGGGATTAAAGAAAGAGTTGAATGTTAAAAAGCATATATCAGAGTCTCTGAAAAAGACTGAAAAAGACTATCATATATTACAGGTTATAACTAATAGAGTTATTTAGGGAAAACAAAACAAACATAGAAAACTACAAAGAACTTTTTCCTAGCCCAACAAAAGTTGATTGTTTCTCTCACTACAGAGATAGAGAGGCAGTTAATGTTAATTTTTGGTGATATACCAATTTTAATAATTGATAATGTCACAAAAAATAGCTCTGGGTTTTCACATTTTTGCATATTTTAAACAAATGTGAACTATTGGCATTGCAAGTTTTTCTATATTACCAAGATTATGCATTTTTAATTATTGTCATTGACAAATCAATCCAACTATTGCAAGCTATTTCAGAATTTTCTTTTAATGAAATAACCTGCCTACTATTGACCAGTCTGGGTCTTATATCCCATTTTAATCATGAAAGTGAGGAACATTTGTAAAAATCCTTACATGTTTGAGATGATCCAGAATTCTCAATGGTAATCACAAGACAAAAGAAAGTGTGTGAGTTATTTTGGAGGACAGCCTGAAATCATTTTGATTTATCCTTAGAAAAATAATCATCTATTTGTGTTCATTTAATCTTTTTCTGTGACAAGAAGAAAGGCATTCTAGTTACAATACCCCTGTTTTTCATCTACTTGAAGGACTTAGGGTATATGGAACAAGTCCAAGAATAAAAGCTACTCACCAATACCTATCTGGTTATGAAAATTTTGAAATAATAGCAATAGCTACTCAGTTTCTATTTAGAGTCTTTATGGACCTCTCATCTAAAAACTAATTAATATGATTAGATTGTGAAAGATGTGGATAATTAATGCTGTAAAATGTACCAATAATTTAACTAAAATAATCCACATTCTTGATAATCTCTAGGTAATAAACTGAAAGTTTTAATGCAATGGAGTTATAAGGACTCCATAAAATGGAGTTTTAATGCTCTAAGGAGTCATATTGTGGCACTTATTTTGCGTGGAATGGTCCAAACAACACTGAGATGGCAAATGTATATTTTGAAGAAGTAAATGCATTTGTAACATGTTCCACATCTGAAAATTGCATTTCCAAGTTAAAATTCGTTTATTCCTTTTTTTTTTTTTTCTGAGAAGCTAACATCTGTGCCAGTCTTCCTCTGTTTTGTATGTGAGTTGCCACCACAGTATGGCTGCCAATGAGTAGCATAGGTCTGTGCCCCAGAACTGAACCCAGGCCGCCAAAGCAGAATGCACCAAATTTAACCATTAGGCTATGGGGCTGGCCCCTGTTTATTCCGTTTTTTTAATTGAAATACGTTCGACACACAACATTGAGTAAATTCAAGGTGAACAACATGTTTATTGGATACATTTATAGATTGCAACATGACTGCCACTGTAGCAAGAGTTAGCATCTCTATTAGGTCACATAATAATTTCTTTTTTGTGGTGGGAATAATTAAGATCTAGTCTCTTAGCAAGTTTGATGATTATAATACAATATTGCCTATTATCACTGCTACGCATTAGCTCTCAGGACTTATTTATCTACTAGTTGCATGTTTGTACCCTTAAACCACATCTCTCTTATTCCCCTACCCCCAGCCCCTGACACCCACCATTTTACTCTATTTTAACGTGTTTATTTCTGTTTTGACTGGGCATCTGGACTTTGGTATTTGCAAATTTCAAATGAACGTGACACCACCTTGTCAGAAAATGGTTCTTCATTTTGGCATAGTTGTTTTAATTAAATGGACGTAAAGTGAAAATGATGTCTGGGTGCATCCCAAGGACCTTGAGCACTCCAAGTAATTTCATGAAGAAAACGATAAATATATTACTCACCGGTAGCTGTTGTAAAGGTCAGTACAGGTGGAATTGTTCTTACAAGGATTCGTTTTGCAGTCATTGGATTCTTCATAAAAATTTCCTTTCCAACTAGACAGGTACACACACTGGTAACTCTGAGGGAATATGAAAATTACACAACCTTTAGGTTATTTCTTACTATTAAGCCTAAAATCCAGATATTACTCCTGGCTATTTTGGTCTTTCAGTCAATTTATGCTTTTTTCAATTTTTATAGAATGTGAATACTTCCCCAAAATCACTTTTGTCACAGTTTAAAAACTGAGTGAACAGAATTCGTTAGCATCTAATCCAATAAAAATTTGCAGCATATTGATAAAATCTACATAAGATATTAAAATATTTGTGTACTATGCTCACGGTACAGAACTATTGGATTTGTTAAATATCTTAATATGAAAATAATATACTAGTAATATGATGGCTAGTGATTGTATAAAGCTAAATAACTCAATATGCAACTCAGAAACTAGCTCACAATTTAAAAAATATAACTACAACAAAGAAAACCCTCCTGATTGCTTTGTGGTATAACTTACAAATGATTAACCTATGTAAATTCAGCACTCTTAGTCAATTAAAATTGTAAAACTCTGCACATTTTTTCCTAAAGTATAAAGTTAGCCTATAACAATATAAATTTTACTTTCCTAGGATTGAGCAAACAAACAAAAATATACCTCAAATTACTGCGGGGCAATAATTTGTATGTTAAAAATATTTTTGAAGAATAGGACTCATCAAAAATATAGAATTTGGGCTCTTACATTTAAAGATTCTGGATTTAGCATTATGAAAAATACTAAAATCACTGTTAGCTGTTATCTTGATCTTCACTGTTCGATACAGCAGCCACTAGCCACATGTGGCCACAGAATCTTGAAATGTGGCTGATCCCAGCTGAGATTGATGGAAGTATAGAATACACAGTGGATTTTGAAGATTTAGTATGAAGAAAAGAATGTAAAGCATCTTACTAATAATTTTATTACTTACATGTTGTAATGGTAATAATTCAGATATGAAGTGTTAAACAAAATATATTATTGAAATTAATTTTACCTGTTTCCTTTCATTCTTTTTTAATGTGGCTGCTATTTAATGTAGAAAATTTAAATCATACACATAGGTCTCATTACATTTCTACTGAATAGAACTGTGCTAGGTGATGCCAACCTGGTTTCTCCACTTGTGAATAGAGTTAAGAAGTCTATGTGGTTATATGCGTAGACATGAGGAGCAGGAGTTCCCTGAGATTAGAGGACATTCTAGTTTAATACATCCCAGCACCCTGAGGAGGCCTGGTACCCAGTAGATGCTTAATACATGTTGGTTGAACAAATGAAAAAGAATAAACATTATAGGAAAACTAATGTAAAAGCTGAATTTAGCACCCAAAACAGATTTCAAAATAATTCTATATGTTGGCTAGAGGTGGATACCAAATTTGTTTCAAACATTATAGTCAAACAACATATTAGCCAGAGAAACAAATAAATTTATGCTCCTTGTATGTGCATTTAGGTTACAACAATTCAAATGTATGAGAAGTGCCACTGAGTAATTCTTCTTTGGTTTAATAGGGCTGCTTGGTTTGCTGTGTCTCGTGAACAACTGAAAAGCAAAGGGATGAGAGCCGCCATGTTGTCCACAATGGGCTTTATTCCTGCCATGTGTTAATCCTCCACTCAGAGTGCTCATTAATGGTACTCATGGTTTGCTGGGTTATAGCAGCAATTTTCTCACGCATTGTTCCGCCTACATTGTTAACTTCCTCAACGAGTGTGGTAACATCCCAGGTTTCATTGATTGTTTTTTGCTTATTGTTTTTCCTTTTCTTTTTTGTAAGCATTAAAAGAGGACTTAAAAGAAAATCGAATGTAATGGTTACATTTTGTTTTATGAATATGCTATTTAAAATAGCAGCAACTCTACCTAAGCAAGTCAAGTGTCTGTTGTAGTGAATGGAGAAAAATACCCAATTCAGGGATGGACACCAGGGCAGAGTAGAATGGATAGGCATGAAATCTGTGGGAAAAGTTGAGGTGCCCTTTAGTTATGTTCCGACAATTCACTTTCTAAGAGGTTTGAGTCATTTCTGTAAAGACAAGAGCTTAAGTTTACTGCTGGTTTTTATTTTGACATCTCAGTAATAATTTGAAAACAATTTAGTGAGTGAGTCAAAAGGCCAATCAAATTTCTTTCCCATTAAAATCATATATTCCTTAAAAGCTAATAACTATGGGTGTTCTTGATGATTTAATAATTACTAGAAAATTATCATGAATTTAATGGTATAACTGTCATTACAGTGTCAGGTACCACAGCAGTGATCTCTAGATGTGATGGAATACGTTTAAAAAGGAAACACAAAAGGATGAAGGAAATAGCTTTTATTCTAACATTAAACATTAAAACCATAAATGTTGACAAGAACAGAAATGAATATCAACTAGAAATAACCCAGAGTTCAGGTATTTCTATTCATGTGTTGCCTGCTTGGTTCAGAAGCATTTCTCTGAATTTAGGTATTCTTAGTGCAAAGCACTTTCCCATTCAACACTGTAAAGTTAATTAATTCCAGTAATTTAAAATAATAGTTAAAGGTAAAATACTATTTTTAAACCACATTACCTCCGCATTAAATAATTAAGTAATAATATTTTGAGCTAGTTTGCCAAGAGGGAAAAATGTATTTAAAATATCTTTACTAAAATGAGTAAATTTTGCATGATGTATGAGGTTGGGGCTACATCATTTTTACCCCTTAATGCAAAGTAGACATTGCTCTTCCTGCCAAATTTAGATTAAACACTTTCCATAGTTTGAAAATATACAGGTAAGAAGGAGACAGGGAAGACAGAAGATGCTAGAAAGTGATACAGACCAAGCACAGCAAACTGCACGGCCAGTGAGACAACAGAGCAGTCAGGTTTGATCAGTGTAGGAGGGTGAACTATTAGATAGCGTTCAGTCTATCAGGTCAACGGCCACATGGTTTAAATCTGTGCTCAGCGGCAGATACAACAAAATAAGAAGGATAGCGTAATTCTGAATTGAATTGCGAACTCTGAGAGATGAAATTGCAACACCAGCTTTGTTGCTTGTTAGATTTCTAGACATGCTTAGTATCTTAATTTTCCGTTGGTATGTAACAAATTACCACACATTTAGCAGCTTTAAACAACATAAATTTACTATCTCACAGTTTCTGTGGTTCAGTGTCCAGGTATGGATCATTCAAATCCTTTGCTAAGAGTCTCACCAGGCTGAAGCCAATGTATTGACTGGGGTGGGATCTCCTCTGAGGCTTGGGGTCCTTTTCCAAACTCAGCGGTTCTCAGCAAAATCCATCTCATCGTGGCTATAAGGCCTAAGCCTCTGTTTCCTCGCTAGCTGTCAGGCAAGGGTGACTTACAGCCTCCAGAGACTGTTTTTAGGTCCTCGCCAGATGCTCTCCTCTTCTTATAGCATGGCAGTTTGCTTCTTCAAGGCTAACAGGAGAGCATCTCCTGCTGCCGCTTGGCTTTTTTAAGGGACCATCTAATTAAGTCAGGCCCATCCAGGATAATATTATATTGGATAAATCAGTCAACTGATTAGGGACCTTAGTTCCATCAGTAAAATCCCTTTTTCAATATAATGTATCATAACCATGGGAGCAATATCCCATCACACTCAGTGGTCTTACTCCTGTTCAAGGGGAGGAGATTTTACAGGGCATATACAGTAGGAGGTGGGAATCTTCAGACTATCTTATAACTCTGCCCACCACATCCACTAACCTATTTAATTTATCCAAGTAATCTATTTAAGTTCTCTAAGCCTCAGATGCCTTCATATGTAAAGTACCAATAATAACTACTTCATAAGCTTATTTTGAGCACTGCACGCAGTAATGACCATAACATGCTTAGCCTAGTGAAAAATAATTACCTCTAGGCAATAGCAGCCATTAGCTCTAGGCATACCGGCCTAGATCTGACAAGGTCAAGGTGTAATGCAGAAAGTACTACATGAGCATGAGTACTACATGAAACTGGATGAGAATTATCCAGCTCTAGATTATTTCTTTTTAAGAACAATTTAAGCTACACATTGAAAGATAAAGATTATCAGACTAGGAAAACAGAAGAAAGATGGGGAGTAAGAAAATCTAGTAACACATCAATTACAAGATAGAAACTTAGATGAAGTAGACAAATTTCACAAAATACAAATTAGAAAAATTGATCAAGAAGAAATAGAAAATCTTATTAAACAGGTAGGCGTTTTAAAATGGGCCAAAAGAGGTAGACTGATGGTAGGCTCACTTAACCCTAATTCTGCTTTCCATATTGACTGAATTTGCAAACTGGAGATACAGTCTACTATGCAGAGCTTTAGTCCCAGGACATATATAACACCTAAGAACGCAAAAAAATATAATCTTCTGAGAGGCTATCACAGACATAAAGAATATGCCAGCATATGAATGCAATGCTGCTGTAAACAATTTAGATGTTTGGACAATTACTTTCTGGCCTGAAAAGCAGATGACAATGACAATGCAAGCACACCATGGACTAAATCACTTCTTTTCCCCATCAGGCTTTTTCTGCAACATTTCAGAGAAGGATAATATACAGTTCCTTGTCTCGTACTCAGTTTTCTAGCACATTCGATTCTCCTCTAGAATACCACTACTTGTGCACTATTGAGCAACTCACCTAAGTGGTCAAAACTGGTCTTAATTTTTAAATCAATAAATTTGGACTAGGTGATTTCTACTAACTCTTTCAATATTAAGAGGATCACATTTTTTTATTGCTTTATTTATAGTTCCTAGAAGAGCCAGGTGCTAACAAGGACAATCTCTATTGTGCCAAGCATTCCCACCAGCTGTCTAAGGCCTTCCTGGTGATTCATTAATTCCTGCTTAACAAAGTTGTGTTCTGAAATGACAGCTGGGAACATGGGAAGTGGTTTACAACTTACAGTTTTCTTAGAAGAGCCACTGGAAAAGTTTGTCTTTGTTTCCAGTCCCTTACACCAGTGCATGAGGCAAGATGTGTTTTTAAAAACACACAGAGAGCAATGTCTTATTATGCCATAATAATATTTATTCAACAAAGCACATAAGAGAAATTAGTCTTGATGTGTTTCAATTGAACAGAATCAGTAGCCATTGTCATATAAAGAAAGGAAGCAGGTTCCCCAATGGCTAAATTTTGACTTGCAGTTTGAAGTTTACAAAGAGTTTTCCATATGTTTTCTTTGTGTCTTGTTACTATAAATATTTGTAATGAGAGGAAATTTCTAAGAATTAATAATCAAAGTAATTTGTGAGTGTGTGGTATATAGAATCCCTACTACTTTATAGTCATATATCATAGAGTCATTTTCTTGCAAAATAATGTAAAATTTTCAGCAATCATCTTCAAATTTTAAGACAAAAACAATTTTGGAAGAATCTTTCCCAGTACCTTCTTAAATTACTGTCCATGATTTCTTCACTGATGGACATTGCATGTAACCTAACAGAGATTTTCGTGCACCTTTGTCTTTTCCAATATACCTCCCAAAATATTTAAATGTTTGTTTTTAATTCTTTTCTGCTGTCAGGAAAGCCAAATTGTGACTCAACTTACATCTACAAATCCAAATCTGCCTCTCAAAATCTTAGATGTCACAAAATAAATCTACGCCTTCTCACATTTGGCATTTCTCAACTATTAATTCAGGATGTAATCTTTTAGAGTTATGTTTCTCAAAGGAATATTTTGTTGTTGGTCAATGGTGTTGTATGCAATCACTGTTGTAAATTATTAATTATTCAAAGAAATTTTGGCATAAGTGAGAGAAGTCCTGTTGTGATCATCTGACACAAGTGAGCGGGAATCCATTACTCTCTCCCATACCTGCCGATTCATATATATATATATATATATGAAATTTCTGTTTAAAATACTTAAAAGGTACATGGGAGCTATCTTGTGCACCCCTGAGGCAACTACAAGGTAGGAACGGTACCAAAAAAATTCATGCCTCTTCATTACAGTGGTAGAAGTCCAAAAGGAATTTATGAGACATTTTCACACATTCTATTCGTTTCATTACATCATTGAACCTCTCCCCACTCTAGTCCACCCATACCACTTAGTGTTCAGTGGGCTTGAGTTATCACCCAAATTCTGTTATCTGCCCACATGCCATTATGCAAATTGCTTAACCTATCTTCTCGTTTATAAAACTTGTAAGAACAGGATTATTTGCTGGATGGATTTTTCAAAGGGCTTTTCTGTAAACTTATATATTCAGATTCATTACAGCTTAGGTGGCATTATAATTATTGTGTTGTTCCATCGCTCACTGAGCACTGTAAAACCATTAACCCAGAATGCCTTGTCTTCACCTCCAGTGAAGTATGACCACAAGCCAAAAGTGTAACCACAACTTAGCTCTTATTTCCCCTAAGACATTTTCAACCTCCAAAACCTCACATCATGACATCTCGTCCTTTGGCAGCATCTCTGATACTCTCATCTCTCTCAACCCTTCATTTCTGGTCAACTTGCTCTTCTACTTTTAATAAGACTTCTCATCAGCACCCCTGCTCTCCACATGTCTCTGACCAAACCATTAGTTCTCCGGCTTCATTCCCAGCCTAAACGCCAGCATATGGTGTTTCCAAGATGGAATATCTATCCCACTGGGTATGTGAGTAGTAATGTTTATTTTAATGTTTATTTCTTTATCGTTACCCTAAATTGTATTAGGGAAATAGAACAAGCACAGCAAATCCTGAATACATTACTTAAGAAAAAATTTATTGTAATAAATCAACTGATTTAAGTGGTAAATAAACTTGTGGCAAAACCACAAATTTCTCTAATCTTAATTAGCTGAATGAGGCTGAAAAATTATGTGCCCTTGGCCCTCCCATCACACACGTCTCTGTGGTGCCGTGTTACCATGCCCGGGTCTGTTTGAACAGTGTTGCTTAATAGTTTAAATACTCAGAACTGTGTGATATGCACAGGAGAGTGTGTGAGTGTGTGTGTGTGTGTGTGTGTGTGTGTGTGTGTGTGTGTGTGTGTATTATTCTGTGTTTACTCCACAACGGTTTTCCTTTAGCGGAAACTCTTTCGCTAGGTGCGGTAAGTTGGTATTCTGATCAGACAGCCTACATTCTAGGGGCTGGTCCTGTGGCCAAGTGGTTAAACTCTCGCCCTCCACTTCAGAGGCCTGGGGTTCACCCATACCAATCCTGGGCATTGACCTACACGCCGTTCATCAAGCCATACTGTGGTGGCATCCCACACAAAAGAACTAGAATGACTTGCAACTAGGATACACAACTATATACTGGGGCTTTGGGGAGAAAAAAAAGGAGGAAGATTGGCAACAGATGTTAGCTCAGGGCCAATCTTCCTCACCAAAAAGCATACTTAAAAAAGGGAAAGAAAGCCTACATTCCAAAGATGGTTACCACACATCCTTGAGTTATCTTTATCTCTGACCAAAACCAGGCACTTTTCTAGTTAGTATGATGTAAGTTAAAAATAGGAATCCATTAGTGAAATTACTGTTCAAGCTACATGGGCTGATTAAATATTTTAGAAACATCCCTTACTCCTTCATGACCAGGGTGTAGTGAGCCCTAGAGTCTGCGGCCATAGAAATGACAGTTCTGGTGGAATGAATTATCCTGTGCCCCTTTCCTCGTTCAGAGGTTTTTCATTTACCTGACTGAAAGATGCTGAAAATGAATCCAATGGCTAGAATATTGTCACTGGTGCCTAAGGGAAATTCTAATGCAAGTAACTTCTGAGACCACCAAAGGACAGAGAATGGGGAATCGTTAAGGTAATAATGCCAGAACAATAGCATAATCCAGCCCAGCTTGTTTTTTATTATAACCCAGTAGTGAAGTGGTAAAGAAGGAGGTAACTCACATCTATTTCTAAGTATCTGTAGCTATGGGAACCTATCAAGAGGAAAAGAGAAATTGGTATATTTAAGCAGATTTCAGGTCACTTTCCACATGTTTAGAGTACTATTGCTGTTCACTCTTGTCAGATGATGGCAACAGGATTTTTCTCTTTTATACCAAAATTTCCTCAAATAATTAATAATTTACAACAAATATACAAAACACCAGTGACTAAGAGCAAAATATTCCTCTATTCATTTTAAGTTGTATCATATTACACAATATTATATTAATTATACTCATTTCATATTAGTTAAAATATGCATGAATGCACTGCCTATTTTTAGGCAAAAAAGGCTAATACTTTCTGTTAAAAAACTTAGGAAGTAACGGTTATTAAATGGATTTCATAAAGCCTGACATCTAGTAACTTCTCAATAAATCATTATATTTTATAATTATCACTATTAATACAGATTCTTAATAAATAGATACTTTCAAAAAAATTTGAAGGTTACATATAAATCATTTGTAGTTTAAAATTAAAAAATAGTCTAATGTTCTTTAGTGAGTTTTTAAAATAAGACAATAATAACACGTATTCATGTAAATTGTAAATGCATTTTTATTTCTACCATTTAATTTGGAGATAATTACTGTCTCTAATATCTCTGACTTCTTTTCCCTGAAAGAAATTAATCTATTTTTTTAATAATTAAATGTTTACACAGTATTATTTATTCATTAAAAACACTCAACTTTTTCAATTGATTTCATTGAATTGTTAAATATTTTACAGCTTTGTGTTATTAATACATTTTGTCAATTTCAAATGTCATGTTAAATTGTAATAAATATATTTACTTTTGTTTCCTTTCTACTGAGATTATTCAAATGTGATAATTTTTATTCGACATATGTTGATAAAGTATTTTATATTTGGTAAGGTAAAAGTTTGTGAAATTTCCTATCCCAGTTGCCAGCACTATAAAACAATTTACCACAACGTGAGCTTTATCCTTTGCTCTTGAATGATGCAAAGAAATACAAAATTATCCTTTTTCCCTAAGAAGCAAGGACATGGAAAGTTTATATTAATAACATTAATAACAATTGAGTTCATAGAAATGAATTCTGCATAAAACTATCCTCATACTCGTAACAAATAATAGGACCACCGTAGTATTGACCATAAAAGAACATAAAAGTATCTATTGCCTACAGGTCTTTTTGTATAAAACGTTACATATGTTACAGATCACTTACGGAAATGTGTTGATATATTTGCAAATTGGCAGATTAGCTCAGCATAAACTGAACAGTCATAGGATAACTAAGGATCATTCAAACTTTTGGTTCCTGATTTTAAATGAGGAAAGCAATATTAAACAAACAAAAAATACTTCAAAAAAGTGAATTCTCCGTCTGAATTACTCATGATTACCACATGAGTTTTATACTTTTTGTTAGCCATCACTTACTTTTTTCACATTTATATTATTACCAGGTCTCTTACAAAGTGTATTGGCAATTCAATTTGCTTTATACGTTCCTTGGTCACTTGATTGTTTTATTTTTTGAGAAGGAATATTTTAAAATATATATATTTATATGCACACACACACAAATAGAACCATAAGTGAAAACAGAACATACGTTATATAGTAGAATTGTAAAGATTGTGAAGCAATTTATGGCTTGGAATTTCTTGCTGAAATTTCCGTCCTCTTTAAAAATCTGAGACTTTAAGAAGTATTTAGTAGTCTACTGGCTGCTAAAAACTGTGTGTGTGTGTGTTTATTACAGAAAGAAGTCATCCAAAATGCTTGTCCATTTTACTAGGTTGAGAAATGGGCACAAACTGCCAAGGGCTTTAATTCAATCTGGTCAACACAAAGTTACTTCATGTCTTTCCCTTGGAAAACAGACAGAATGAATGATTTCTTACAAAGCAGAATTGACTTTAAGTTGTTGCTTCATTATTTACCTAGAAAAGTGTCCAAGAAATGAGAGAGATGATTCATCTTTCCAATATGCTAATCGTTTGATAAATTACCTTCAGCTGTGAGAAACTAGACTTCAAACTGGTTTGTTAGTGCGTTCTGTCAAAATCCAGCAAGGAGAAGAACTATGGGGTTTCTTTTATGTTTGCTAAAGGTTCAACAGTCCTGATGTTTTTATTTCAGGAGTGAAATATGGCACATTCTATTAAAATTGCCATGCCTTGGAATTAATACTATTAATAAGAGAGACCTTAGAATGTGAAGTCAAATATTTTCTCCTCATTATGGAGGGTGCGAAGAAGCCATGTGGTCTTCCTACTGATAAAGACAAAGAAGTGTGACAGCGTGGGCTCCCTGGGAGGCTCCAGGAGACAGCCTGTTCCTTTGTCTTTTCTAATTTCTAGAGTCACTTCCTTGACTTCTGGTCCCCTTCCTTTATCTTTAAAGTCAACAGTGTGGCATGGTTCTTCCTCCTTCACTGCCTTCTTGTGTCTTCAAATCTCTTTCTGCCTCCCTCTTAAAAGGATACTTGTGATGACATTTAGGGCCCACTAAGATAATCCAGGATAACCACCTCACCTCAAGATCCTTCATCTCATCACTTGTGCAAAGTCTCTGTTACTATACAAAGTGCCTTTCACAATTCCAGGCTTTAGGTACTGATAGCTTTCGTGGCCATTATTAAGTTTTCCCACTGTCCATCTGTCTACCCTCTGGCACTCTGTACACAAAGGTAGCCCTCCAGATCACACATCAAGAAAACCCATGCTTTTCAAATTAAATTCTATTATATTCTTAAATTTCACTCTATTAATTCTATGAGAGTATTTTTGTTTTCCCTTAAAATTTTTCTGCTAGTCACCTACCACTATCTTATTCCTGGGCTATTACATTTGCCATCAGTTATGGCATCTATTTTTATATAATCTATATGTCTCTGACCACATTTATTCCTACTTCATAACAGCCAGAGTTACCTTTCTAAAAATCAAACACAACCATGTTACTCAGCTCTGGATAAGTCTTTGTTAGCTGCTACCACTCATGGGACAGAATCTAAACTCTGTAATTTGGAATAAATTGTCTTTCGTAGCCTGAGACCAAAAGCCCAGTCTTTTTTTAACTACTGCACATCTTTCCACCCAGTATACCATGCGCTCCAATTCCGCAAATAATCACCACCACTTTATAAATGTGTGTTGTAGAATTAACTTCGATTCTCTGCTCGCCAAGCTCCTATTTATCCCTCAGGAAGACAGGTGAAACTTCATGAGCAATTTTATTCCTTCTGTAACGCAGAAGAAACGCCTGCTCCATCTTCAGGTCTCCACATTCATTCATATTTCTTTTACAGCACTTGTGCAGTATTAATTTTTCCAATTATCACTCCATCTCCTCAGTGTGAATTTGGGCATGTGAGAAGTACTGTGCCTGGCTCATCTTCGTATCCCCAGAGCCTAGAGCTTGGCAGGAAGAAGGCACTCGACAAATGTAATTAGTTGAATGAATGAGGCCTTCAGAGTCAAGCGAGGAAAACCAGTGCCCATAATAATAACATCACCAATGAATGATTCTTCTCTCCTCAAGGTACCACCATGTATTAAATAGACCCCTCGCCAGAAACAATCATTGACTGAACATGAAATTAACTTCTGTTTGTTTTTTTTAAAATATAGGCTTTTAAACTCCTTATAGAAACAGTAAAAAATATATGTAAAACATCTGCTGAAAAGTACATTTGACCTAAGGTTTGCTTGCCTGGAATTTTAAAACTACCCAATGACACAGTTGTTGTATACATTTCATATAGTTAGCCTTGCAAACTATGACGATTTTATATCTTCAAAAACTGTTTTTCTTAAATGAATAAGTATGCTGCTCAAACTTGTTATTCTTTCAAAATATGTTTATATGAGTCCCTTTAGGCACATATTGAATAAAGGAACATGCTTGAAGAGTTCTGTAACTTTAAAACTTCTGTATACTCACTGCAATATATCCCTCTCCATCAATCTCTCTCTTGAATTATTGTTATCAGTGAGAGAGATCAGGGTGGGAGGGGGCACTTGCTTTCTGGAAAATGAAATAATCACGACACCTAGGCTACCCAGAATAGCTTCTCAAATTCTGCTTGCCAAGGGCTGGGGTGCTTAGTTAATGTTCCTTTTCTCTACTAGTCAGTACCGTGGGCTGCTGTTGGGGCTGCTGCGGCGGACGCTCAGAGCCGTCTTCCCACGTGAAGCTCTCCTGACCACTCCCGCCTGACTGTTGGCAGCTGACAATCCACAGCTGGGTCCTTCCCTAAGCTTTGTCCTTATCTCAAGGGAGCTGCCTTGCTCAGCGCCGTGCCACTCCCTCCAACCCCCAGACAGCCCACGTCCAATTACTGTTCATACAGAGGCACAAAGACCAAGCCCTTTGGCCCCAGTTTGAGACATCTGAAGGGGCACCCCAGCTCAAGCACTTGCCGTGGGCTTGCCTGAGATCTCTGTTCCAATCACATTGCTGCTCAGATGGTCTCTGCCCATGTCTCTTTCCTCTAATCCCTCACAGATACTGCCTCCAGGGTATTTCACTGCACACTTCCCATGTGAAAAAGCTCATCTCTTAAAAAGTTTCCTGGGAATCCCACCTAAAAGAGTGCAATCCAGGAGTGGTTTAGCACGTAGACTGTAAAATGGCATTTTGGAGCCAGATTGTCTGTGAGTCAGCTGGCAAAGAGGACTCTGTCGGTGGTTGTAGGTGTCCTCTGGATGGGCCACCATGGAGCATGGTGTAGCAGTGCAAGGATTAAAGCGTTACACCTGCAGGGGACCGGGTCGGGATACCGGAGGGAGTCAGTGCACAGGCAAAGGCAGTATCACAGGCTCTGGGGAGGTTTAACGGAAGAGGAAATCACAAAACAATGGAATCAGGTGGCTCTTGCTGAGTGCCACTGATGCATCGAAAAAGACAAAAAGAACACTAGGGTGAATAATCACCTTGTTACAGAGTAAGAGTTAGGAGACCCCTTTGTAAGCTTATGAAGAGACTCTCATCTCCTCCAGCAGGCGAACTGTGAACACTGAGGAGCAGGACCAGGACCAGGACTTAATTATAAGAGCAACGCTTTCCTAATCCCCCTGGAACACGCTAGAACTGTAGAAAAAGCCACGCCTTCCCTTTGTTTGAAGATGCCAGAGAGATCACTATCTTGCAAGACAACAGGCAACTGCCCTCCACTAGGGTTTGGCCCCATGTGGCTGGAGGTATAAAGATTATATGACAAGACTTCCAGACCACAGCTTCCTACACACAGTGGCCACTGGCCAGTCTCCACACTTACGGAGGCCATACAAAGTATACACAACTGTACCGACAGTGGGGGCTCAAAGCACAGGTGGACTCTCACCTTGGCACCACGTACTTTGTCTCTCTCAACATTACCTAAAGCCTCCGAGTCTCCTAGTATGTAAAATTACTATCAAATTATATATCTGTGGCTACAGTACAGTAGCTACTCATATAATAAAAACGCAATACATGTTAATTACCAATATTAACATCAGGTATTACAGATCTTACTTCTATTGGAGTTCCTTTATAATCAAAGGCCACTTTTCTAATTCATCTCTAATTTACATGAACAAAAATTAAACTAATGAGTGACTGAGAAGAATTGCAGGTTGAAAAATATCTGTAGGCATTTTAATTACGAAATATCTGTCATATATCAAGTGTCATTTTTAAAATATATTATGTAATAAATATGGATCAGAATTTACTGTTATTTTTCACAACTATTAAATGCATATAAGACATATACATATATAAAAGTATATACTATATATAGTATATAATATATACTGCTATATATATATATAGTGTTATTTTACAAGAGGCAAGAGTAATTTAGTATAAAGGTTCAATTTTCTTTGACAAAATACACCTGTGGGAACTCAGCCTTTCACAACACAAGTTTATAGAAAACGCACCTTGTTAATTGACTTCACAGATATTTATGGACTCCCATCTACATTCTAGGCACTAGGCATACCATGATCACTAAGTGAGAGACGAGGTCACTACTCTGAGTAACAATAGCCTGAGACTCACAGTCTATTCGAAAGACAGAGAGAAAGGGAACACACACACTCACACACACATATAATGTGGGTATAAAATCACCAGAATCTGTGCTATGAAGAGAAATAACAGTAGGCATTGAGAGTGTTACAATACATATTTAACAAAAACAAATAACTTAGCTTGGTGGGTCAGGTGATTTTTTTTATCATACTTTATGATAAAGAGAATTGATTTCTCTCTGTCTGTAAAAGTGCTGAGGGAAGGGACTGTGTATTGTTTACCATTCTGCCTTTAATTCAGAGCACAGCATTTTGAGCCTTGATTCTATTTGAATGAGGCTACAAACTAATCGTGAGAACCAGACGGAGAGCGCAGAACGTCAGTAATTCACAAAACACTGCTGGACTGAAGACAGTGCTACACTGTGTCCTGGTCTTGAAGACGCAAACTGTAGACACAGCTGCAGAAACCAAACAATGAAAATTATTATTTTGCAATGTTCCCTGAATTTTCTCATAAACACATGCATTAATTATTTCCCATTTTTAAAGGGAGCTTTAGTACCATTTCCAAGTGAAAATGACGAGATGCCCGTCTGTTTTTTCTAAATGTGGATATGCAAAATTAAAATATGAGACAATAAAATACATAGAAAAATAATTCCTCTTTTCTTCTCAAAACCAAATCAAGTTTTATGTAACTAAAATGTAGAGAACAAATATACATTGAGAAAAGCACGTCAATAGCGGCATAAAAAGCCTTTTGCACTTAATTCCATCATCAAATTACGTATATGAGCTTTTTAGAATTCATGAGAATTCATATGTATTTTAACAAAGTTCTTAAAAATTATTTTTAGGTTTTTAAAAAATAGCTTTAAGGAGCAACCAGAGACATTGATTCAGAAATTGTATATACAGCCTAAAGCACAAACAACATAAACAGATTCCGGCTAAGTTAATCAAAAGAAAGAAAAATATGACAGGAAATAGCATCTAGTTGAAGATTATTGGGTTAACTTTCATAAAATAAGGGAAAATGAGAGCCTCATGATGTAAAATTCAAGGCAACGCCTATGATCTCAAAAGGTTACCTTTGGCTGCTTGATCTGAATCACCGGAGAGGCTTGTTAAAAATGATGGATCCCTGGGCCCCAGCCCAGACTAACTGTATCAGAATACCTAGAGATGGGGCTGGCCTGGTGGCATAGTGGTTAACTTCAGGCTTCAGTGGCCCAGGGTTCATGGGTTTGGATCCTGGGGCAGACCTGCACACCACTCACCAGGCCATGCTGTGGTGGCCTCCCACATACAAAACAGAGGAAGACTGGCACAGGTGTTAGCTCAGGGCTAATCTTCCTCACCAAAAATAACCAAAAACCAAACAAAAAAAAAGATATCTAGAGATGGCCTCCAAGAAATAACCTTTTAACACTATCATAAAGGATACTTATGCCATTTAATATTTGTCATTAGAGTGACTCTGTTCCAATATTCTAAATGTTATGTTTTTCTACAAAAGTAAAAGATGTTTGGGAAGAGAATTATGCTTTCTTCCCCTAATCTGCAGAACAATCTATGCACACTTTTTTCTTACATGATACATATTACAGTCCACTTTAAATTGCTATTATTTGTGTCAACATCACTCTTACTTTTTCCATGATTTGCAAGCTTATTGAGGCTAGCAATATTATGTTTTTTATTCTATGTATATCCCACAGACAACAAAGAACAAGGACTTTTAATGTATAGGTCCCTAAAAAATTATGAATTGAATTGAATGAAATTGACTTGACATAGAAGGGTGATATTTTCCTGGGTAAGAATATTGTGTTGAAAGGATATTTTAGGGTGTGTGTGGCTTTAAAACTGTTAAAATTAATTCTAAAGGCTATTATTCAGCCCACTGCATATAAAATTAGGCTTAATAGTTAAACTTACTGGAAACCACAGTTTCTCAAAGAATAAAAGGCAAAGTCAATGATTTTGTCTCTCATGTATTTTAGTAAAATATGCCAACTCCACAAATCTTTTTATTTCTTTGAAAAATGGCGTTTGAGATTGATTAGGTCAGAAGCTGCATACATTTTATTATCATTTAGCTGTTCGTCCTGCTATCTATCTGAGAATTTCTAAGGCTGATTTAAAACTGTACCACTTATTGAATAAGACATAACAATGATAATTTTGTTTCCAACAATGCCCATCTGTATTAGTTTGTGTGCAAAAGTCAGCTTTCCTCATAAAAGAGCACGTGACTACAGATAACGTAAAATTCAGGACTCAAAGCAACGATCCATCCTCTCTATGGGGTAACTTAAGGAGCATTTCCCAAAAGGAAAGACCTCTGGTTATTTGGAAACGGTATGTGTCTAAAACGTGTGAGATGGAGACATCTGTTAGGCTATTTTTTTCATTTTAAAATATTTTTTTTTTCTCTCTTGCAATTCCGACGTCTCCCACATATATCACATTCACATGAATAGCTGTCCTTCAAAAAAAAAAACAACCCTGAAGAACTGCTCATTAACAAACGGTCATTTACCGCAAACACGGTTTAGCTGAAGCAGATGTTGCACATAAATGAAGAGCTAATGGAATCAGAGAGGCCTCCTAGTAAATTTCTGTAAGTATCTTTTGCGGGATGCTCTCTTAAAAATCCCTCCCGTGATTTTCCTAATTCATAAATTTTGTTTTAATTTGCTAAGCAAAGCATAATCATTTGGTAATACTTATATTGAAAATAGACTTATGCTAAACAAATATCTACTTAATTGGAATTAAATATTGTATTAAAATTTGGAGGATATTTATATGTTATTAGAACCTTTTTTAAAAATGGATTTGAGAAAACTAACTATATTTGAAGAAACATCTACAGACAAATAATTGCATTGACTTCACGTAACATTTTAAAACAAAGTGAAAATATTTGACTATCTTTATGTTTATTAGATGAATTCATTATAGTAATACACATGCATTTTTAAATGTAAAAGAAAAGCACTAAGAATACAAATAAATATTGATGATAAGCAGGTGATGGAGAAAGAAGCTGTCAACTCGGACGCTGAACAGTTGCTTTGGGGGGACATTTTTGTGGAAGAGATTTAAAAATTAACATATGATGAATACAAAATGAGGCATGCTCAAAGTGGCATGGCTTATAATTTTATAGCATTGGCCTATCCTATAGTGCAAAGCCCTATTTTCAGCATAACCATCTTTATCAACTAGTATTTATTACAAATTATGAAATCCATCTCTACTCATGTAGACACAAAAGAGAGCTATGATTCTGTCACTAACATGTTTCAATAATGGTTTGAAATAGGCAACGTGAGCTTAAAATGAGACGAAAGTAAATTTCCCCATCTACGTAAATAAAATTATACTGGTATACTAATTAATAGCACAAGTCCTCCAGTTGTGGTGAACTTGGCAGGACTGACTTAGGTAGAGCCAGGTGACTATTTTCTTTGGAAAAGAAGAGGAATCACAATGACTTTCCTAATTATATTCAATAGAGTTAATCCGATTGGGAGATACGTTACACTTTGTACTATTTTTCTTTGTCTATTTGGGTTAAGAATTTAAAAAGACAGTTCGTAAATAAGAGATGTCTCTCTGGGCCCTACCTGGGAAAGATTGAGAAGCTGTCCCATGAGAATTAATTCAAGGTCCTATGAAAGCACCTACTTTAAAAGTCATCTTGACCAGTAGTATAGAATAGTGAAGGGAGTTCATTATGGACAATATTTGGTAGCAAAGAATCCAGGCTTGCCACCCACTGTGGTGTTCTGGGTGAGAAGACGACTCAGAAGCAGGAAACCAAACTCAAACTAGGACATATGCAAAGGGAGAAATCAAGGCCAAACCCACTATAGTTGGAAGAAGAAATTCAAAATCCTAGATAATACCAAAGCCTTATGGCTATGATTCTTAAACTCCAGTGTGATTAGAATTCTGTGGAAACCTCATTAAGGTTTTTGGGTCCCAGTCCAGACTTTCCCATTCGATAGGTCTGAGATGGGGCCTGAGATTCTGCATTTCTAAAACGTTCCCAGGTGATGCTGATGCTGCAGGTTGAGGGACCGCATTTTGCCTTATGGGATCTTATGATCTTACCATTAAAGTAAAGAACAGAAGTAAAAATAAAAGCAATGTATCTCCCACAATTGAGGTAGAAACCCTACCACCCCAAAAGAAATTACCACCAAGTGTTGGAGAGGTAAGGCAAAGAAAGCAGAAAAATACGAGAAATTAATTATTTGGAAGGAGCATAAAGACAGACATTGGCTCTGACTGGATGCTCTTCAAGGTTTCCAAGGGCAGCTAGATGAGGGCATGGTCCTTGGAAGCATCTGACTATAGCCAAGAGTGAGGAGAAAAAGCAAAGATCAGTTGTTGCCAGGAAGGTCCTACATACTCAATTACAACAGTGGAGGCAAAAAGCTGAGCAAAATAGTTATTGTTAAGTTATATAATCAAAATTAAGGACTACTTTTGTTATGCAATACAAATATATTTAAGCAATATAGTCACCTGAACAATAAGGAATATTTTCAAAGATACACTATTACCTCGATTATTTAACAAACATGGATGACAACTTTGAAAATTCCCTAAAGCTGCCATGCCTTGGGCCATAGCAAACTATTTTCAGTATCTGATGACATAAACAACATTTTGGACGTTACTTTGAGATATCATCACAATCAGAACCACACAGTCCTCAGGGACACCACCAAACCCTGTTGTCCCAAGTGATCGTATATAGTAGAAAATCCTTCAAGTGAAATAAACGACATCTCATGTTTAGTCTTCCATGGCTATAATTAAAAATATAGAGAGACTTTCCACCCTGGGATGGGCAATAATAGAAAAATATGCTGCAAGCTTATTCTTTTCCTCCACATAAAATACAGCAATGCTAAATTTAGTATTATTTCAACATGCTACAGTAATGTGCAATGCTTATGGAGAAATGATCTTCATTTAAATCCCACCTTACTCCCTCAAGGCACTAAACATAGTGCAGAAAAATTTCAGAGGAGCCAAGTTAATGCTCGGTCATGAATAGAATATATGGCTGCTTCATGAAATGGCCTAGAATGTGCGATAAGAATGATCATATTATAAATTAGTCTGTAGCCTCAAGATAATTTTCCAGAATGCCACAATAAATATATCACAGATTCCTTTATATGCTGTATTTTTATGGTACATTATTAATGAAACATGAATTATTAAATGCATATTTCAATAATTAGTGGCTGAATTCTTATTACGGCATGTCTGATGGTAACTAATACAGTTGCTTTTATGCAGCTGCATTAATGCATGTATTTTAATGTGTCCCTATCTCCTTTATATTGAAGAGTGATGTAGGTTTATGTGTAGTATATGCTTTGTTAAGTTTTATGAATTAGACAATATAAGAATATCAAGGGGAAAAGTAGATTCAAGATCATTAGCAATGTCAAACGGAATGGGAGGAAGCGTTTTAAAGTTGTATAAAACTAATGACTTCTCAATAGGCCTCAGGCTTTAATAGTTGGGAGATAGTTTCTAGTCTTCAGTTTCATTAAAACATACCTGGGAAATGGTCCATTTGAGTGAGTTAAGACAAAAATTCCTTGAGGCTCACAACACCCTTAATTTAGAACTGGATGTCTTGAAAGAGAACAGGAATTTACAGGTGAGTGCAGCTTCCATTGTAAAAACAAGGAAACCAAGACCCACGTAATTTAAGAGATGCAATACCTTGTTAGTAGAATTAAATCAAAAAGGTTTGAAGAATGAGTCAATAATTACAGAATTGTCCCAAGGTCACAAAGGCAGTGTTTCTGAGAAAAAAAACTCCAAATCTACTGAATTTCGGAACACAGCTCTTTCTACTGCGCTCAGCTGACTAATTCAGGGCTGTATTTTTCTCCTTGTTGCAATTCATTCCTTCAGCACATAATTATTGAGCATCTATTTTAGTGCAGGCAGTGTACTAGAATCTGTAGATTCCAAGATGAATAATGAATGGCCCTGGCCGTCAAGAATCTTGCATGAGGAACAAGGATGGGTAAACCCACTGAAGTAGAATGCAATGTGGTAGAGGAAAGGAAGAATTAAACCCCAGGAAAAGAGAGAATTTTAGTCAGATTTTATCACACTTCTATTCAAAGTCCTTCATTGACTTCTCCCCTCTTTCAGAGTCAAAAACAGTCTTGATGACAGCCTACCAGGTCTGTCATCATCTGCCTCCACACCTCCTTTTTGAAGTCATCTATTCTTGACCACATTTTTCCAGTCCAGCCGCGGTCACCTCCATTTCTATTTCTTGCCAGGCCAAACAAACTCTTCCTTTAGGAATTTGACACATGCTCTTCCCTTCACCTTGACCATTCTCCCAGAGATATCCAGACGGCACATTCCCTCTCTTGCTTTTTTCAGATCTTTACTTAAATTTCACCTTTTAACTTTTCCTCATCACCTCGCAAAAATAGCAATTCCTTCCATTACTGTGCCCATAGATTTCCTCACATTGCTCAGGAAACTGAAGCACAGAAGAATGCCATAGTTAGCCCAAAGTTATAGAGCTTACAGATGGTTGAGCCACCAGGTGAATACAGTAGTCAGGCTTCAGACCCCAGTTCTTAGCCACTTTATTCTACTGCCTCAAGGCAGTGGGATCCAATGAAATGGAAGAAAGATGGCAGACCGTTTTCAAGGGGGTCTTCTCCAGAGGGTTTCCTCTTTGGCTCTTGGCTGAAAGGGAAGAAGAAGATGCATAATACAGTAAGGATGGAATTACAAGTGACAGACGGAGGAGAGAGTGTGGCTTTGCGAGAGCTACTGTCAGGTGTTACCGGGGGCAGTGTTTCCAGAGAATTAGAAAAATAGGTAGATAAAGCCCCTCCCTGTAGGAAGAGCTCCCTTTTTAAACCGGGCAACCATAGATGCCAGGAACACCAGGCCACCACAGGACCTGCAGCAAAAGAAAGGGAACAGGGAAGAGGAGCAAGCCAGCCGCAGCAGCAGCCCCTCTTTCTCTACAGGATTGGGGTGCGCAGTGGGTGTGGTAGAGACGCAAACATGATGATTTAGTAAACACAACCAATGTTGTCCTTTTTCCATTTTGAACTAGGTACTGTGGCATAGTATCTTTTTCATCTTGGCCAGTCTTTAAAATCAAGTATTTTAGCAAATTGAAATTAGAAGCTGACCTTCAAATTATTATGACAAAATTCACGAATAAAAAAGGGAAGGCAGCATGTTTAATTGCATTGCGCTCCCGAGTCAATTCTAATCACTTTTAAATAGGCCAATATTTTAGTTTACCAATAAACATTATAACATTTTAAAAATTATTTTTTCCTTTACTGATTACATTTTTATTTATATTTTGTGTGGATGTTTTTACAGTTTTATTAGTAGACTAAATTATGTACATAATTTATAAATAATACAGTTCTAGAAATATATGAGCAAAATGTTTTATTGATAATGGATAAAAATCAAAGAAGTTTGGAGACTGTTGGCAAAAGTTTGACTCATCAGAGACATGGACATTGCAACTGAGTTCTGATGCTGATTTGTATACTATATTATATTTATATAATAACTGACAGATTCAACCACTATGGATATATATAATTTTAAAATGATTTTGAAAGGTTTTAAAACATTTAATTAAATATTAATAATTTAAAGTAGATCTCATTATTTAGAGTTGATCATAGATATTTTAGAAAATGCTAAAGATTCACTCTATAATTTATACAAAAATTTCCAATCACTTTGCTAGATTGCATTTATACTTAATAAATTAGCAACTTTTCAGCAAAACCCCCAGATGCTATTACCGCCAATAATAATAATTTTGTATATGATTTACACAAGAATCTTTATTTTTCAGCTCTTCAGTAACAAGATTTAAATCTATCTGAGAAATCTTTAAAAAAAAATCCTTATGATGCTTGTCAGGGAAATGGATGTCAGGCATAAATCTATTAAATAAATAGATATCATAGATTAAATGGTTCTTGTAACATTATGAACTTCCTGTCAGTTTTATTTTTCCTTCACATTGATATGCTGCATCCTTAAAAAAGATAAATTGTTCGTATTACACTTCATCTTTGGTTTACTTACAGAGTACAACTGAATAGGAATTAGCTTGGAAAGAGGTCATCCTTGGGCAAAATTTCAATAAGACTGTTCTGCTGCCTAAACAGAATAACGTACAATATAAAGTAAGACTGACTTAATCTGTCTCAGCAGAGTGCACTTTTTCTCTAGTGAACATAAAAAAAGATAGATAACACCATTATGTCATTAATCTACTTATATTTCAGAGTGAATAGAAGAAATGAGGAAGAATATGAGCTCTTTGTGCCAGGACAAATAAATAGATAATAAATATATTCACACTCACTCATTTGAATCTTCATCTAAGATGAAAAAATTGCTGTCTACCAAGTTTTAAATCATTATTTAAAAGACATTCGGATGCTATTATGAAGCCCATTTAAGGGCCCCTCCACTTCTCCTTTCCCCTATACCAGTATGTGTTAATGAGGTTACTGTAAAGTGGACTTGCTAATTTTCTACCAGGTAAAGAACATTTTCTCTGTTACTTTTTTCTAAGTTTTTGGCTCAATTTTGGGGGTAATTTCTCAGTCTTTGGGCAAGCTTTCATTATTTTGTAGTGTTTTACAGCCTATTAGACGTGCTTGAGGGCCTCAGTAATCAGTAAACCGAGGAAGCAGCAAACAGAGCTTCATGTACAGCGTGTGAAGAACACCAACTCTACGAATTCTTCCCGTTACACTCTCATCCGGATTTACCATATATCCTGATTATTCAAAAGAAGATGAGCATCTGGATCCTTATATGAAATTTTCCTGATTAAATTTGGAAGATAATTCAAACATAAACCATTACTGACCAACTAATGGGAACCAAACCAAGGTTTCTGAGGCCAGATTCAGTCCCAGGGCCTCTGGATAAACATCCTTGTTCTTACTCTTCCATTCAACGTAAAAGGAGAGATGACCCCATTCTGGACTGACTATCCTGCTGGATGACTTGTCTTCTAAAGGAGCAGATAGATTATTGAACTATCAATTGAAAAGTAAAAGATATGTGGCAATATTTTCCACAACAATTTTCTGAAGCAGGATATACTGGTTATGCCTCTTTTTGTAGTAAGACTTGAAATGACTTTAAAAAAATTTTTCTCTATCTTTCTAAACCGTTTACAAAGGAACATGCAACAATTTTGCAGTCAAATTTTAAAATGTTATTAAAGAGCTATTTACAGAATTAGAAAAGGTTATTCAGCATTCTGTATAGTAATCAATCTTCGCATACAAGAAAAACAAGGCAATGGAATTATTTGAAGACAAAAAAATAATTAGCTGGCTCTAGATTATTGTCAGAAGAGACATGATTTTAAGTTAGAAATGAATATGCTTTCTTATAAACTTACTTACAATGGATTTATAAGTTATTCTACACAATAAAGATCCAAACTGCCTCTGCTTCTTAGAGTGCAGCCCAGGGTCTGTCCTCCTGGCGGACGGCGCCTCTGACACAATCCGGGTTTTATTCTCATCAATCCCGTATACTGCTCCTATGGCAGCAAAACAAGTGTCTGCTGGCAGAAGTGAAAGCTTCTGACCCAGCCTCCGGAAATTTCAGGGTTTCAAGAGTGTTTGAGATTCTACCTCACTTTAACAAAGAAATGATAAACTATTTTTTAACAAAAACTATTTTAAAAAATTATAAAAATATTTTTATAACTCTTGCAGAAGATCAGAAAATGAGCATATATTGGGTCCTCCCTTGACATCACATTTATTAATTTTCTAGTGCAGTCTTTTACATTAATGTGACGAGAATTATCTCTTGTTTTATGAATATGCAGATGTAGGACAAGCCTTATATGAATTGGTCCAGTAGGTGGCAAGTGAACTGATGCAATCACAGGTCATCCCTGAGAACAAAAGCAGATGGCCGCTGAAGACAACCTTTGTCAAAAAATCACCAGGAGCCTGTGTAAAGGTCTTAACCTAAATAAAGGTTACGACTTTGCTTAGGGCTAGAGTTTCTCCTCTTCAATCTGTCTGTGAATTGCATGAACAACAAGAGGTAACAAATTATTCTGGGATCTGACTAATTAAGCCTATCAGCAAGCACCTCAGGCCCCATTTGTTCGGTTCAATTGCTGGTCTAGAGGATGGGAGAGAGACCCTCATTGCAGTCTCCTCCTTCATGATCCTCCACTCCTCTCCACAATCTAAGCAGTTCTAGAAGAGGTCACTTGGAACAATTTTATCTTCTTTTACCTGAATTAAGTCAAACTCCTTATCTAAGTGAGGCATAAAAAATAAGCATTTTGTTTAAAGACAGGAACATCACAGTAGGCATATTTGATGATAGATACACAAATTTCTTTCAAAGAAGATCTGATTGTATTAGGATTGTTAGATAAACTACTGGACATCCAGTTAATTTGAATTTCACATAAAAATGGATTTTTTTAGTCTAAGTATGTCCTGTGCAATATTCTGACATCTGTATTTGTATTTGCTGTATATGGCAACCGTAGGCTGAATTTATATTCCAGATCAAGTGTAAAGCAAGTATTTTTTAAAGTAGGTAAGAGACTTAGATAAAAACTAATTGTGGAAGTTGGCCATAACTTGCTTTAAATGTGCCTCTTCTGCCCCAATTGTCCAGCAATCTGTTCTTAGTTTTTCCTGCTTATTGCATTTTCCAGAATCTGGCCATGTTCTAAATCACAGCCCTTCATATCCATATCATCTCTATTTTTACTAAGGAAAATTTTGACTTGTCGTTATGCATGAGAGACTCTCTAAATCAGAGAGCTTTTTCTAATCAACTACTGTATTTCCCAAGATTCAGGCAAATAGAGTCTTGCCAGTCTAGATTCCCACCCACAATGGAATTAAGGCATATCTTAATTTCCACTATGATAAAAGAATAACTTGATTCAAACAAAATAGAGAGAAACAAGAAAAAGTCTTTATCAGTAGGTTCTAGGCTCATCATTCAAGGTAATCTTATTCCGTGTCCTCTGCTTCATCTGAATTTCTTCACTCTCCATATCCTATAGCAAAGAAAGTGTACACATGTGTACATAATACTAACACTTTCCATACCACATCAATTTATTACATATAATATACTAATCACTCACAGGAGGGAGAATGGAAATGAAAAACCAAATAAACAATTTATTCAAAAATCTTAACTTGATTCTGCCTTGAACTATTGGAAGATCCTTTAAAAGGTGTATTATAAAGGCTGTCCTGTGTAAACTTTTTTTTATTTATTAATACTTCATGGTGTTTCCTGAAATGTTTTACAGATAGCTATTCCTTAGTTACAGTGACATTAATTATAGTTTGCTTTTGAATTTTGATTTGCATGAGCCTGGGTCTTTATTCATCCAACTGTCTCCTCTTAGAGACACTAATAAGGGCAAATTACACTTGGACAATATGGAATGAATTGAAAATACTTTAGCACATTACATTCTTTTGGACCTTTATAGTATCAATTTTAAATTTTGTTTTATGTTTAGTTAAAATTCATTTATGTTAAAAGTGTGCTTAGCTTGTCTCAGAATGCCAAAAGATACTAAAAAATCAGACCAAAATTTTAGTGCAACTGTGGATATATTCATTCCAACTCATCATACACAAGATCCATGAAAAAAACTGGGTGGGCAAATGACAGAAATCCTTTGATTAAGCTAGTTGAATAGGCAAATTTTAAGAAAACTTGGTCTGCTTTCTCTGTCTACTAGAACACAGCAAGAGCCAGCTCCTGACAGCTGAAGAGCAGCAATTGGTACCACTTGGGAGACGTGACGAGTGGTTCGTACCCTTCAATAAAGGTTTCATAAGCGTTGGATATTTTTGATGTTTAATCAGCAGTATAACAGTTCTCAATAATGCAAAAGACACCATGGAGAAGTTATTTTTCTCTTAAGATTTCTTATTAAATTGTTTTTCTTTAACTAATTTCTTTAATTAAAATTGCAAATTTTTGGTAATTTTTTGGTTTATCCATTAAAATGTATTTATAACTGGAATGAAATACCATATCTTAGAACATTTTCCTATTATAAAAAATCCTTCCTTTTTATATTTATACAGTATATTTAATAAAATATCTTAAATGCCAAATTTTGAGAAATTTTATCCTTTAAATTTAAAATTTAAATTATTTAGTGAGGGCTTTTGTCTTTTCTAAATACTTCTAGTATTTAAGCTTTAATTTGCATAAATGAATTTTAAGGCTATCACCTTGGGTCATTTCTGGATTGAAGTCATCCAGTTGACATTCTCCCATTCATCTGAAAGATGGAAACTGGACTTCTAAAGTCTGTAGCAAGGCTTACATACCGCTGAGAATTGTGGGGTGGCAATGACTGATCTGCTATGTACTTCTGAACATTTCCTGTTAGACCCCACTTACCTCACGACACTCCCACCAGCTCTCAGCTTTCTCTCGGTGCCTGTTGCTAGAATCCTCCTTAATTTTCCACCCCATTTCGTAGCTGTTTTTAATGCTCCGTAACCTGGCTGTTTCTGATTCTGCCCATGGCTCACGGACCAATGTAAGTATCATACCAAGTTCTAAAATGCGTTGAGCCACAATTACAGGGGGAGAAATCAAAACATTTTCCTAGTCCCA
The DNA here is from genome assembly GCF_037783145.1 of Equus przewalskii. Classification (NCBI taxonomy): domain Eukaryota; kingdom Metazoa; phylum Chordata; class Mammalia; order Perissodactyla; family Equidae; genus Equus; species Equus przewalskii. The sequence goes on from NC_091849.1 coordinate 58,017,614, forward strand.
CAGTCAGTATTAGGCAGCTGGATAAACTGATCCAAGTTCTAAAGTAGTTTGTGTCCCCAACTCTTTGGCTCTAGCTCATTCCAGTCACTGCAGCCATTAGTCTCTCACTGAATGAGTTTGGCAGGCTGAGTCTCCTACCACAGAGGAAACTGCCAAGTTTACAAGATTGCAAACTATTTTCCAGTACTGTATTTCTTGTTCAGAAGCAATTATGCCCAGTAATCTGCTTATCAGCCCAGGGACTAACCATCCTATGTCCCATTGCCTCTCTCAGGTCCACTGCAAATTGTACCAGATGCTGCAAGTTTCTCTTACTGCATTTCTACTAATGAAATGACTGCACCTTTCCAAGCCAATATTCCCTCTACAGCTCTGGTTCTTTGCCAGGCTTTCACAGGACCCACTGAACAGCGAGCTTGCCTGTGCCAGGCTGCTTGTGGCATTAAGGGTCCAGTTTACCTTGTATATAATTTGTACCTGAAGCTCCCACCCAAATCTTAGGGGAAAATATCTACTGGGTAGCAAGAGGTTGGCATTACACTCTCAATTTCCAAGTACCCTCACAAGCATCAAATCATAATTTAGTAAAAACTGTATATTCTAGGGAAAAAAATTCCCTAAGGCCCCTTTCTGTTCAACAGTCTTTCAAATCAGTCCTCAACCACATGCCTTAATAGGTCAGCCTGCTCTTTCCACACCAATGTCCTCTAATAGCCACTTCCTTGATGACTAGGATTTCTGAAATTGCTCATCAACACTAGCTGAGGGTAGCACTTTTTCCATAAAAAGTTTCCACTTGAGGAAAAAAAATGTTTAGCATCCTAATTCTCTATCTTAATCCTAAACTTCTTTATTAGAATTCTAACTCAAAATTCTCCTCAACCCCAGTAATTCTGTAGATGAGAAGCTGAGGCTTAAATTTTAGCCTCTGCGAGTGTATCCTCTCAGCTGTTGACGGATCATTCCCTGATTCAACCTGTTCTCCCCAAACCTCTCGGACACGTCTCAGGGCAGGCTGCCAGGGCACATCAGGACTGGCTGGGTGCTCAGTGCTCCCTACAAGAGGCTGCCGAGGGTAAACTACCATGCGGCTCTGCCCTTCTCCACGCGGTCCAGTGACTGTGGCTAGCCCAATATTTACGCACTATGGCTCGGAGTGTGAATCGTTTGTGGAGTATTTTAAAAACACAGAGGCAGACCGTGTTAATTCTGCTGTGTACCACCGTGTGTCCATGAGAATCCTGCATCACTTCTATGAGCCTTACGTCTTTCTCTGTAAAATACAGCTTCTATGACAAATTCCTCACTATAAAAGGACACCTGGAGAGGCACACCACTCCACAGAGAAAAGTGGGATGTACTTGTCTGACAAGCAATTAACCTTTGATTGTGTATATTAGAAAAAAAATCACAGGACCAGTGATAGTACTCTAGACCCCTATCTATGCCTGTGTTTATGTTCATCTACGCATTCACACTTCCATCCATGCCAATCATATGGGTCTCTTTTGAGTTTCTGCTTCAGATTTTTCTAAGTGTGGAGGATAAATTTTTGCCTTAGCCTCTTAAGCACAGCAGTTAGATGAAGGGAGATTTTCCTGCTCTGAGAGGGCAGAGAAGACCGGCACCTTAAAGCAGAGGAAGTGACCCCGAAGGCTATGGTGCTGATGAGACTGGGGTTGAGTTCACCAGATTAGAGGCTCCATGCGGAAGAGAGAGGGAGCAGGCCAAGGTGTTTTGCTTTGTCTCTGTCAGATGCAAAACGTTTCACCAGAAATGCAGCAATCTCAGCAAGCCTTAAAGACAGCCAGAGGCCCAACAGCCTGAGATCATGTAAGACAAAAGCTATCAGCAGCTACCGAATCTCTGGAATCTTGGCATGAGTACAGACTCTGTGGGTTTCTTACTCTACGAGAAAATCTAAAAATAGTTAAAGAGATATCAAGACCGAACCATTCAATTCATCCATTCATTCATTCTTTATTTTCTTTCTTTCTCTCTTTCCTTCTTTCTTTCTCTTTCCCTTCCTCCCTGCCTCTCTATTTATCTGTAGCCACAATGAAACCATCATCATCATCATCATTAAATATCACATATATTTGTTAATTGCTTTCATGAGGCAGGCACAATGTTAAGCATTTTACCTGCCTATCTCATTTCATCTTCATAACAGTCCTGAAAAGTAGCTGCTATTGACATGTCCATTATTAAAGTGAACTGATTGGGGCTTAGAAAGGTTCTTAGAGGTAACACAGCTAGTGAAAGCAAAGCAATCTCTGTCAAAATCCCATCTTCTTTTGTATGTGCAGTCTTTGGTTTTAAAGGCTATACTGTAAAATGTAATCCTACCATCATCAAGATGATGCCACAGGTCACTCTCAATTATTTCAAACCAAAGTTTTTTTTATCACTTTACATGAAGAGACGCTTTATCCGCTAGCTTTAATTAAATGTATGTATTGTAATGTAACCAAGACAAGTTCAAATATGAAATAATTGACCTGGGCTCCAGAATTTGATTTTAGAAAGCTCTTAATTTCTGTTTAAGTCAGGATGGTTGGCAAATGACTAAAGAACAAAGACATATTCCCTTTTCTATGTATGTGCACACATCTGTACATGCATACTGGCACATATGCTTGTTTCCACTAACATATATATCCATTTCCTAATTCAAAATTTCCTAGACTTTCACTATTGTTAAACTCCTCGCAGACAAATTGGGAGTTAGGATGACATAGAGTTAGAACACAATGGAGTCCTTGGCTGATGGAGATGAAGAATTTACTATCCTTGTCAGTTAATAATAAATTGTTGAAGTCAACCTGTTCTTCTGAAGGAAGATGTGGGATTTTTTTTCTCTTATTATCCTCTTAAAAAGAATATATAAACACAACATAACAGTTTTTAAAAACTGTCTTACGTAGACTTAACCAATTAAAAATGACATCCATCTAAACGGCAGAAAGAATGCTTTTTGGGAAAAAATGAAATTACTGTGGACTGTAACTATTCACTAAATTCTCAGAAATAAGTGGCAAAGCCCAGAGTTGGGTCTTAGTTATAGTGATGTAAATACAAAAAATAATAATATGAAAACACAATGCTTGCATTGAAATAAATTGAAGCTTAATCTGTCTCATAATTCTTTGGAAAAAAAACCCATTCACTAATGTCTTTTGGTGAATATTGTCAATGGAAATGGTATTCAATCAGTTCTAAATCATTTTTTAAGTTGGACTATTTCTGAGAACTGTCCATTTTTATCAGAGAGTCTGAAAAGGGAAAATTCCTCTTTCCATTCAGTTATGTTCTCACACAGCAGTTATGAAATTCAATACTGCTCCATAGATTTCGTAAAACCTCAAGATTCAACCACCTGTAAACCTCATTTCTCTGTAATGAATTTTGGAATAATAAAGAAGAGGAAATATGTCTGAGCTTGATTTCACAAGTCCAAATTACAGCTCATGTGGTTCTTTATTTGGGTGAATCAACAAGGTTTTTCTCCAGTTCTGTTACTTTTACTTTGCATATAATCCTAACAGATTTGATTACCTGTTTCAAGGCCATGACAGATTCAAAAAACAGATTAGAGGGGAAGCAATGAGGAGCTTCAGATAGACAGATTAACTGAGACAAAACTGACAATTGAGGGGAATATATTGAAAGAATTACACATGTCATCAGATGAATGAACTGAAATTCTGCATTAGTCTTGAATTACATAAGGAAAACAATTCTACAATCTATTGTATTATAGAAGCAATAGAAAACTACACCAATCATAATGTAATGTTAAATTATTCTCAATAAATTCTTAAGCAAGGATCTGTGGAATGAAAGGTAGAGATCTGGACAGTAAAAAATTTTAGGCAGATTTTATTCTACAAAAACAAAGCAGGCTATTTAGAATGGACATGTCCAGTGGACTTCATTTCATGTTCCGTAACCGTGCAGTGCCCTTTTCAACAGAGTTTGGTTGTTTACCAATACATCAAGATTTAGATTAAACTTTTGACTGTATATACACTAGTGAAGATGCTGTAACTAGTCAATTAATCAAAAGACAACGGAACTTTTGGAATATCATTACAATCAATCAGTCATTGATTATTTTTTAATACTCTTGAAATGATTCCAAACATTATACCCAGCCTCTATGAAAAGCTATAATATCATGCACAGATTTTCTGATTAGCAAATGTCAATACATAAAGAGTGATACTCCACTAAGTTATTGCAAGTGAGGAGAAAACAATATATTATTATCTCTCTCACAAAAGATTAAAATGAAAAAGTTAGATTTATTCCCTTTGTCTTAAAAATAAAAGCACTAAAACAGGTGGAAGGATCCAAAGGAGAACAGTACCTTAAATGGAAGATACAATGAAACGTCCTGCTGAAAACACGGGGAATAAATCTCTTGATTTTTCAGACCATCCTTTATTTCTTTTTTTAAGGTGTTAAATTTGTGAGTTATCAGTACACATGAAATAGAAATGTCTGTGCTCCACCCCCAATATCACAAAAGTTTAGACCCAGAAAGCGCCATCTAGACATCTAGTCTGGAGATTCTCAAATAGAGGTAGACATCAAAACCACAAGGAATTATAAATTATTCAGGTCTGCATCGCTCTACTGAATCAGAATTTAAGCATATGTGTTTTCAAAGGCAACTCCCTGGTTAAGAACAATTGAGTTCAACTATTTCATTTCACTGAAGAAACTGATAAGCCAACTAAAAACTCCAATAACAGACACTTGCTTCTGTATATTCTGGAGCTTAAATAGAAATGGTAAACTATTTTGTCCTTAAATTAATAAAATAGTGCCATACGTAGTGAATTTGAGTGAATATGCTAACAATTCTTCATTTTATGGTTCCAATAAGTTCAGTGACTTGTAGGAAATTATAGAACCAATCCATGTCAAAGCCAGAAATCTCCAAATGTTCTCTCTGCCCTTTTAAGTTACTTAAAACTTACAAGATGTTTAACCTATCATGTTAAAAAAAATGAATAAGGAAAAATTCATTTTTTGGAGGTTTAATATTTCAGATAATACTCTATATGACCTATGATTTAAAAGCAATATTAATATTCAACTTAGCCGTGGTAAAGATTATATAGAAGAGCTAAGTCATCTGAAGTGTGACAACCTGTCATATTCCTATGCAACAGAAATCATTGAGAATAAAATTTGTTACCATCTTCTATTGATACAAAAATGGAATTCTCCTTTTCTCCGTCAAGGAATATTTAGGCAGTTGTGTGTCTTTTGAGAATTCTGGGGCTCCCCAGCTCTGACGTTGAGTCAGAGTCTCTGTGTTAATCTCCATCAAATGAGATTAAGCAAATCTTCCTGGAGAGGGAGGGCATGAGAGAAATGAAGGCTTTTGTATTTGGACCGAGAGCGGCTGGACTGATTCCACACTGATGGAGGGTTTGTAATCCTAGCGAGAAAGCAGAACCTGAGGTTTTAGCCGTTCCAATTGAACACAGTGAAAGGACAATTGGGACCTGACCACTAATTAACTAAGCCCCATGCACTCGAGGGCTGCAGAGAAGGTGCTGGGAGCCAAACTTGACATGAAAGGGTTGGAATCATATGGCAGATTAACCTATCTTTGAAAGGAGCATGGGAATGACCCAACAGGCGTTTCGGCAGCAGCCAAGTGACCTCCAGAGCGGGGGTTTATCCCTCACAATCCAGGCTGAAGCCACCCAACACTTACTCTACAATCCCAAAGGGCAGAAACGGGCGACTTTCAAATGACTGATGTGGAGTTTTCAACCATATGGTGGTGAAGGTAAAGGCAGTTTTATTTTTCACTGGAAAACACATAAATTCAGTTTGGTTTTTGCACCTGAGTGCTTGGGAGAAAACGGATATCTGTAGTATACCAGTATATACAATATGTATAAATTTTTATATAGTTGTATGTGAATAAAAACTTTGTTTTTTCCACATGTTAGTTCAATTGCACTATTTCTGTTTCTCCTGCTGTTATCAAAAGTAAGCATTCATTATTCATGTAAGATACAGAAGCAAATGAAGGCAAAATGATAGGGAAACAGTAGAATAGTTTGATCACACATATTTAAATAGCCATAAGAAACAGCTATTTTCAAATATACCTAAAAAAGTTACATGAGAGAATAAATCTTACACTACTCATTCTTAACATGTGTATCTTATGTGCCAAGGATTTCAAATTTTCTTTTCTCCTCACATTGTTTTTTTAGGTTTACTGAACCATAAAGAAAGGAAAATAAGAAAACTGGCTCATTACTACAAAAGTCTTCTCATCCTGGTTTCAAAGTCTTCTAATTTTCTGCTTTTTATCTAAACTCACATTGACGATGCTACATCTAATCAGAAGGAAATGATGCAAACATGAAAAAGTTAACTTAAAGCTACACCCATTCCAAGTTTGAAGAAGCAGCATGCCTCCTGTCAACGGCCCCGCCTGGACTGGTCTGGAGAGTCCCACCACACACAAAGCAGGCTGCCGCCTCACAGGCAGACGCGAGTGCTTCATCGACGGAATAAAGCCCCCTCCTGTTTATCACAATTATTAAATATTTTGCAGAAACATCACATTCGATGCCTTTCTTTTTCTCTTCTACTTCAAAGCCTTCAGCATTTCACCGTTTGTCTTTTACCAATGTTGGTGAAAACAAGCATATATGAAACTCAAATTGGACCCTGTTTTATTTCAGTTGTTTATGTTGTCTATTTTAGCCAGGCTTTATTTCAAAATTATGAGTTTTTAGCTCATTCTGTCTGACTTAGTGTCTTTGTAATGATTTTTGTTGCAACTTATTACTATAGAATGTATTATTTGTCCAGTTATGTACTATTTATTCCTGCATAAAAATGCAATATTTGGTAGAATATTGGTGCAATATTTAACTTAGCAGGCTTGGGCACTCAAACTCTACATGTTCCAAAGGAAGTTATGGCCCCTTACTGCCTCCCGGAAGATAACCTCTGATTGGTGGAATATCCTGCCCGATTACACTGTGCTTGATACCTGACACCTTGGGCTATGCCAAATAGTTTATGCTAATGATATGATTCATGATTAAAGCCTATTTTTAAACCTGGGGCTTTGGACCACGCTGTATGAGTTGAACACTGAAAGAGCTGAAGACTGATTATCTAAGGTGTATGCATTGTGATTGACCCGAATAAAAACCCTGGGCACCAAGGCTTAACTGAGCTTCCCTGATAGGCCACACTTCAGACATGTTGACACACATCATTTCTGAGAGCATTAAGTGCCATCCACGCAACTCCACAAGGCGAAGACACCTGAAAGCTTGTGCCTGGTTTCTCCTCAACTTTGCCATCTCTTTTGCTATTTTTAATCTATAACTTTTCACTGTAATAAATCCTAACCATGAGTAAAATAGCTTTTCTGAGTCTTTTTCATCAATCATCAAATCTGGGTGTAACCCTGGGGACCCAGACTCCATTTCTAAAAGCTATCAAATGTTTAGAACATTTTTTAACTTTTTTCAACAATCTTTTGTCTCCATAACGTCTTCTCATGGAAGGACATCATCAATTCAATGGTATTTCTGTTCTTCTTATAATTGATACACGAACTATGATTAGGAGTCAGGTAATTTCAATGATTTCCTTGTACATCATAAAGTATTTAAATCAATTAATATAATATAATCTAGTTGGTGAACTTTATTTAGTTTGAGAATTTTATTTCCTTTCCAACTCTGCTGCTTTCTGCTACAATAAACTCCTGTTGTTGCTGAAGTTATGGCTGAAATCATGGACTAAAATAAAGTTAATCACATTATGGAAATTAGATGATTTACCTGAAAGTAAAAAGGAACTCTGACCCAAGACACATTTGAAAATAGGCCATAAGTGATCTCACGTAATTAGACCCAGAGGCTGGGTAGGCCCCTGAGGGCTTCAGGTAGGAGTTCAACAATCGAGCAAGGGCCAGCTTTCTTCTGTCTCAGGTCTGCTGCCTTCAGGGTTCCTACCATTAGGCAGCACCCCATTCCCCTCCTTGAGGTCTGAAAATGGCAACAGCAAGTACATGTATAAAATCCAGATGCTAGAAGGTCTAGAAGAGGTCGTTACCTTTATTTACATCCTACATGTAGGTGAGGAAACCTTTCCCCAGAAAGAACTTCACTCCTATCTCAGAGACCATCATAGGGTCGCATATTCATGCCTAAAGGAACCCCAAAGTGGGATGAGATTAGCTTGACTGATTTAGGGAAAGCATTTTGGATGAACAAAGATAAAACAACAGGGCCACTACGCATCCCTAACTGGTGGCTAGAACATTGATGGCCCACGTCTGTTTCTGGTCATGGCTATCCAGACATTAATTGTAATTCTGTATTTAGGTATCTGCCTTCCTCGGGGAAAAGAAGGAATTTGTCACAAATTACCCTTTCCTCGTAAAAAAACATTGTCAGTACAAGATTGTCAAAATATGTCAGTGAATACAGGTCAGTCTTTCAAAGCATTTTTTTCTAATTTCAACTAGTGTGGTCCTTTAGTGAAAATCAGGTCTGTTGCTAAAGAATACACAACAAGCCAGGACTAGTATTGCAGCATTAACCTGTGTTGTACATCACTTATTTTCTGAAGCCAGTCAGTGAATCCACCTTGAGCAGATATTTTTTATGTCAGGCTTTCTGAAAAATGAGGAGCCTAAGGGGGATCCCATTGATTTGCCAACTGTGTCACAGTCCGTTTAAGGCAGAATGGCACGTGCTTGTGATACAGCCGATGACAAATGGATATGTACTGAGGGGACAGTAGCAACACAGATGAATGAAGGAAACGATGAAAGTGTACAACAGGAGGCAGAAATCGAAAGAAAATTTAAGATTATAAATGACAATGAAATATATTACGTATGTGTATACAATATGTTGAATTAGATAAAAGTAGGTGCCTATGAGACTAACAGCACTTTTTAGAATAATTTCTCAAATTTCACGCAAATTATTGCCAAGAGTTGTAAATCCAAAGAGTTAACCATTTGTTTTATAATATTTACATCAAACTATATATAGCAGTGAATAGAATATTTTTCTACTACTATAAAGTGAAAATATGTCGCTTGAGTTTCTGTTTTCTAATGTTAAGTATGTACACAAATGTACATCTATCAACATGTCACATAGGCAAAAGTTAGCTATATGTGCAGCAGTTAATTTATGCCAGCCCTCATTAAGTTATATTAATAATATTCATGGATACTAACGAGATACAGATCTTTGCAGGCAGAAGTGTGCTCACAGGCATTCAGGTTGCAGTCATCGATGTCCTGTTCACATCTCAGGCCAACACAGGCCGCACTGCATAAGCAGGAGAAGCCAACAGCCACTGAAAACAACAAAACAGAGAAAACTCTTAACATTCCTTTAATGATGGTATAGGTCATGCTAATGACTTTAAAGATATTGTATTCATCTAAATGCATTTCACTTTTAACTGAGGAAAGTATAAATTTTTATATTTAATACTCTACTACACAGTTCTCTACAAAATTCTTTAAATAACTCTTTTGCTCAGTACTATTTAACTTAAAAACTTCAACTATTTGAAAAGAACAATTACAATGGACATTTGGTCAGTTTGCAAAACAATGATGAAAATATCCAATTCTCTTTCCTCTCTGTCTCTTTTTCTGTCAGTAAATAATACCTATGATAAATAGGTTACTTTTATATCAATTGACTTTTCTCAGATTGCTTTAGGTTTAATAAACATGAAGTTAACCGGTTGTTCCAGTTCGTTGTGTCACAAGGCACATTAAAGTGCGGAGTGATCTGAAAGTCGATACTGACCGCTTCGGCCTTAGTTAAAAAGGGCTTTCACTTTTCGTCATAATCCTTTTAAAAGTCATGATCAGAGTCTGTCCTCCATTTTATCATTAGTGATGGAAAAAGACCCATCTTTGAAGCGTCTCAGGGACATAGTGACGGCATGAATTGTGGCTGGAGCAGGCACAGATCCCCGACTGCTTCTAGTGGGCGTCTGGCTTCTTTATTCCTGAGCCTCACCGTGTAAGCTACGCTGCCGCGCTGCCTCGTGCATGTAACTGCCATCACACTCATGAAACATGCAGGCCCTGGGTGGCAACAGCGTTTACAGTGCTCTGTGAAGTATTTAGCCGGCTCCTAGATTTCTGCAGCCACGTTTCTGTACAGCATGTCTAACTGGGGAGACCAAGGCAGCCCACAGGCGTCCAAAGAGACAACGGAGACAAGAGAATTGGAACCCCCTTAGAAAGTTTACTTCTGTTTTAATTTACTTTTGTCATCTAGCTTCCTAATTTTTAACATCTTATGGAATATAAATGATTAATTATTGTACAGGTATAGTCGTAAATAAATTAAAGAGATAAAATGATATCAGTTGGTGCATCTTTATATGTTATATATGGCATTATGTATGTTAACAAGTTAAAACCAAATGCTATTCAATATGTAATTAAGACAATGTGGAGTACCATCCATCATCATAATATTTTCAAAAGTTTATGATTATAAGTCAAGTTTGGAAACTGATGCAAACTGATAAACAACTAGAGTCAAGTTAACTTTCAGAGTAGATGTAGACATCTTCTGTGTAGATAAATGATAAATTATTTTAAAAGAAAAATGACAACAAAAGATAACTTTGAATTTACAAAGGGTCTGAAAGACAGAGATTGGTGTTAGAAAACAAAGCTTTCTTTTGTAATCAAGAAATATGCTTTCTTGCTTTCTAAATGCTGAATATTTGGGCTAAGAAGGTAAGAAATGAACGATGTGTGAGATGAGAACCTGGGAACTAAATTGGATACCATAGGGAAAATAAATAAACAAACAAACAAAAAATAAGTTGTTTAAAATTTAAAACAAAGAAAGAAAAAGTGTTTTTTTTCCCATAACTAACTTGTTAACTATGAGGTATGTGATCACCCATCACCATTTTATCAGGAAATACTTTTTTCTGATAAAAAAGTATTTTTTAATATTATTGCCTTGTTTTGTTGTTATTTTTACCAAAAAATATAGTCGTTGTATTTGTATTAATCTTTGTTTATAAATATTCCATACTACCGTTTTTAACTGAAATTTTCATCATCTAAGACTTCTATGAATCTGGATGTATTACTTATTTTATACTTAAATATACACCAAGTATCATACATTACTTGTACTGATTCAAATTTTCTGATATGATTACACTTTGTGGTGAAAATATAGAGGTGAGTATTTTGACAATGTATTGTCAATGTGGCGAATAACCATATAATGTTTGAGATTTACAAATTCACATATATATATTTATAATTATTTCCTATATATAGCCATGTAATACATACTATTAACTGGAATTCAGGAAGTTTGGCTTCTGTATTTTATTTTTGAGAAATTATTATGAATACAGTGTCTTAGATTTATGCTATCAGTTACATGTATGATCTAATTTTTCATAATTGTTTTGTTCTCTGGTAGTTAAATCTCCTCAGATGGACCCAAAATATGTTATCAATAATTCTGATATGAAATACATCAATATATCAGGTACCCAAAATTTACAGTTTCCATAATACATTGTGTATGACCTCCAAAAATTTAATAGGTAGCATTGCATCATAAGTAGTATATTTGGAAATTGTATTTTCTTCTTATATAAGAAATTATGAATTAAAATATTTATGGAGACCTTATAAAAATCATATATATATGTATATATCACTCAAAATATATCAGAAGTGCTCAGAGATCAGCCCATATTACCATTATAGTAGGGCTACCAGATCTAAACAGTTGCTAACCTTTCGCTCAGGCACACCACTCTGCCTTCTTTAAGGTACAGTGAGCACCAGAAATTTGAGAGCCATTCCCAGCATCCCTAAACACCCGTGGGTTTGTGCTCAGAGGTAAGATAACAGTGACTTATTTCAAGGCAATTTGAGAATTTCACAAATTTAAATACACAATCTTTAGGATTTATTTATTTTTTAATTTATTTTAATTAATTAATTAATTAATTAATTTATATTCTTCTCCCGAAAGCCCCCCAGTATATAGTTGTATGTTCTAGTTGCAGGTCTTTCTAGTTGTTCTATGTGGGACACCACCTCAGCATGGCCTGATGAGCAGTTCCATGTCGGTGCCCAAGATCCAAACCAGTGAAAACCCGGGCCCACCGAAATGGAGTGTGTGAACCTAACCACGTGGCCATGGGGCCGGCCCTAACTGTACAATCTTTAAAGTGCCAAAATCTGAAAAAAAAATGATGGTAATGTTGGTTTAAATCAGGAGTAACAAACAGGTGGCCCATAGCCCAAAACATCTTTTATTTAGCTGGCATAGCATTAGAAAAATTAAATATATATTAATATCTGTGTAGATATTCCAGTTTGCTAATTAAATATACATTAATATCCATGCAGATCTTCTTGTTTGCTAAGGCCTCACCACGACCTGTTGTTTCACACCTCGGCTGCTTCACCCAATGTAAAACAATCCATTATGTTCCTTAAGGACATACATTTGCAGAGCATTGTTTAAAGAAAAGAATTCATAATTTCAGTCAAATGCTACTCTTTCAAAATAAAATGACTTTCTATAAAAATGTGCTTTTCAAACGTTATATTACTTTAACCACTCATCCATTTACTAACGGATGCTGTAGAAATGTATTCTACAGGAGGGAAAGTAAGGCAAAATAAGATGGACAGTTTTTTTCAATATCCTTCTAGCTCCCTCTCTTTTTTTTCCCGCTTCATGCCTCTTGGCCATATCCAGTTCACAGGACTATTGCATGCCCTGCTTTTCCTGTGTTTCGACAAAAAGTACCCATTTTAGGCATGTTCTTCCACAGAAAAATCTATGTTCTAGTATTTGATTTTCTTCTTTTTCCTCTTTCTCCCTTTCCTTCCTTCTATTTTCTCTTCTTTCTGCCTTCTTCCTTTTCCTCTATAAATTCACATTGCTTCAGGAATATATATTTCAATAGGAAGAAATGTATATTGTGTAATAGACCAGCTAAAATAATGAGTTGTTTTAAAAAATCATTTTAAACAGTGCTTTCCTATACCTACAAATAAATAGTTTTAAAGAATCTACCATTGAAAAAGAAAGAAAGAAATGGTTAATTCTGACACCAGAACATAGAAGCCACGTCTCATTAAATTTTCTCACTTGCTACCATTATAATCACAAAAATATAAATGAATTTTTCAGAAGTAGGAGGTGTTTTGTGAAAATAGTTGGCATTGGCTTGATATTCAAGGCAGGATGAAGTCAGTAAATAATCATGGTTGCATTGTGAGCTATTCCGTTACTGTGTCGGAATCGAACTGGACCGTTCTTTGAGAATTGCTGTGGCTGAGTGTCTCATTCGCACAGCAGCATCCATGCAGACAAGGGCTGGAGCTGCCCTCATGGACCCTGATCCCACAGCCTGGGCCTGCAGAGCCTTCCCCACACCGGCTCTGGTGCCCAAGGAGAAGCGTTTCCAGGTCCATTTTCTCTCCACACACAGCTCCATTCTCACAAGGACGACCAGCCTCCTGAGGTCCAAATTCACAGTGAGAGCCCGAAAGGAAAGACCAGCACTTCAGGGCCTCTCTAAGGGACAAACGCCTCCACGGCTGCCATTTACCTGGCACATTTCTGCGTAAACGCATTCAATTTAGTCCCTAGGCATCATCCTCTTCGAGATTATCATTGTGATTCTCCCTCTCTCTCCATTACAGTTTAAGAAAGGAATGTTATTTATGATTCCTACGCTTCATCTAACAAAATACCAGCAGGCAGCAATGTTAAGTGACAGCATTTTTGAAAGGACCATTTTGTTTTTTCATACTTTTCACCTCTTGTTCAACAATGTTCTCTGAAGACACTGAAATTAAGTAAGTAGATCACTAATGCTTTGAAACTTCCTGTGTTTTCTTTCTGGTACTGGAGGCTGCTATCCCTACAAGCTTTGCTTGATGGATTTGTTGCTATTCTCAAAACAAGTAAACAATGAGAAAAGAATAATTTAATCAGCCTGTAATCTTAAGAGTAACACCTCAGTCCTGAAACTAACTTTTAAGTTTTACTCAGAAAACATATCTAGATGAAGTGATTGTCACTGGGTGAAACGTATGCAAGTATTTGGAGATAAGCAATAAGATGGATTGATGCAAGAGGATCCATATCAAACAAAAAGTGAAGCATAAACAGCATCAAGTTGTTCACCAAAGCAAAATCATTATTCAGGTGTTAGTTTTCCGGGCATGGTAAAAATATTTAGAATATAGCTGTTGGAAAGTATTTAAATAGTAGCATTCATTCACCAAAATGTGTAGCATATATGTACAAACATAGGCTCTAAAAGTGCCTGCCTAAATATCGCAGAGAAGAAAATGCCCAGTAATCACTGAGTCCTTTAACTGCTCAGGTTTTCTCAGTAATTTCACAGCTGTTGGGACAAGGGGATAATACAAAGAATTCAGAGAAGGGATAAAGTTTTCGATATTTAGAAGGACAGGGTCAGTTGGAGAAATTCTAAAACCTCAGGATCCCTATGGTTCTCTGATCACAAGAAAAAAAGGTAAGAGGGCCCTAGAAACTGCTGAAGATGTCAGCAACGTATACAGAGAGGGGCTCAAAGAGATATAGTTAGTGTCCACAAAATAAGAGCAATACAAGGGTACCGAACTGAATAGACACCCAGGACTTTGAGTTTCCAAGTCCAGCAAAAAGAATAAAAATACAAAACTACCTCCAAACAGCATAGGAATAAAGATTTCCCTCAATAATAAAAAAAAAAAATCTATTAAGGGGCTATTTTTTGTAAGAGCTGTGGTAAGTAGTGTGGAGAATTGAAATTGGAACAAGGTCTTCTCCTTGTCCTTAAACCACTACAAGATTGAGTGTATTGCAAATGACACATCTTTTGATACTATTTTATCATAATGAAAGTATTTTTCTCTGTAAAATAAGAGAAATTGCATTGAACAAACATCTGCCAGAAACACATAAAATGAATTGTCCCTAACAAAAATTTCTCATGCATATCTTTTTTCGCTAACTACCTACTTCTAAATATTTAATTGTGAGAATAGGTGTTTTGCTTTGCTAGTGGGAATTTAATTTAGCTTGTGTCTTTCACAGATAATTTCATGCGTATAACCCGTTAAGTTGCTAAACAATAACTCATACTCGTTTTTGAGAAAACACGATAATTCTCTTTTACAGAATATACAAGTTCACTGGACCCTCAATACCATGCTGATTTGTATATTAATTCATTATACAAATATTTAATAAGTCACTACTGTGTGGCAAGCAATGTGGTAGATGCTGGGTTTATAAACAATGAGGGGCTCAAATAATCAAGTAAATCAATATTCTGCAATTAGAGGTAAATGGGGTCAATTTCCGGTGTTGAGGAGTCACTGTGGGGGCAGAATTCTAATACGGCTTCCAAGATCTCCACCCCCAGCCCACATGGCCTGTGGAGTCCTCTCCCTTTGAGTGTGGGTGAGATTCATGAACATGATGGAATATAATTCCTGTGATTACGTTACATTAAATTGCAGAAGAGATTTGTGGATATAATTAACGTTACCAGGTCAGATGACTCTGAGTCAGTCAAAGGAGAGATTATCTTGGGTGGGTTTGATCAAATCAGGTGAGACCTTAAAAGAAGTCAAAGGCAATCTCCTCCTTGCCTGGAAGGTGCAAAATGAAAGCTGTGTGGTGGAGTGACACATGGCAGGGAATGGCAGGTACCCTTGTGGGCTGAAAACACTCCAACTAGACAGCTAGTAAGGAAGCAAGAACAGAGTGTTAAAACTGCAAGGAACTAATTTCTTAATTTCTTCCAACAACCCGTGAGCTTAGAAGAGGAACCCCGGCCTCAGATTAGCTCATAGCCCTGGCGGGCAGCTTGAATTCAGCCTTGTGGGACTATGCGCAGAGAACTCAGCTAACCCATGCCCACACTTCTGACCTGCAGAAATTGCAAGGTAATAAATGTGAGTTGTTTTAAGCTGTTAAATTTGTGATAACTTGTTACATAGCATGAAACTATTACAATCAAATATAAGGGTAACTAAGGCATCTTAGGTAGTATTGGAAAGCTTCCTGAAGGAGGTAATACTTAAAATAAATCCTAAAGAACTGCCATACATTATCAAGGCTAGCCATGTAGGGCATAGAAGGGATGGGCGGACATTGTAGACAGAGATGAAGGCCAGAAGGTAAGAAAGTCCTGGGAATTGAAAACAAAGTAGTATGAATGGAACACAACGCAGGAAGAAAGCAGATGCATTACCATATTTCATCGATTAAACCATGCCACTGATTATAAGAGACTTTTATGTACCATTAAGGGTAGTGTGGTAGCTTAATAATGCCTCGCCCCAGGTATTCAGGCCCTAATTCCTGAAACCTGTGAATGTCACCTTATATGGCAAACAGGAATTTGCAGAGGTGGTCATGTTAAGGATCTTGATACTGTGCGATTATCCCGGTCTGTCAGGTGGGCCCTAAATGCAATCACAAGGGTCCTCCAAGGGTCCTCATAACCAGCAGGCAAGAAGTTAAAGGGAGAAGGAGACATGACAATGAAAGCGACAGGTTGGGCTGACACAGGAAGGGGTGCTGAACCAGGGAATACGGGCAGCCTCTAGAAGCTGAGAAAGGCAAGGAAACAGAACTCTTCAGAAGGAATGTAGCTCTGCCAACACCCCATTGTACACTTCTGGCTCCAGGACCATAAATTTATAAATTTGTATTGTTTTGAGTTTGTGACAATTAGTTACAGCAGTCATAGGAAACTAATACAAAGGGCAAAAGCTGCCAGTTAAATTCTGACAAAAGGATTAATATATCATTATTGTAAAAATGCATCCTAATGTCAAAGATGCTAAGATGTGATAATGTCAGTTATTATGTTAATATGTGATAAAAATAAGGAGGTGTTAAATGAAATTCACTAATTTGAAATAATATTTGTAGGTTGGGACAAGATCATAAAATGCTTTGTGATCCACAGGACTTGGACCTGTGCACATTGTGAAGCTGTTACAACCCTCCTTCAAAAAAAGTGGTCATGAAGTATACTTGACCTTCTCCCACCAAGAGTCACATTGCATTTCCAACTGTATTTTTAAAATATATAATGTTTATTTTTTCCCTGAGGTTTTATTTTGCTGAAAACTATATCCTATTGCCATACTTTAAAATTGAGAAACCAAGGCCGTATGCATTTTATTTGCATACATAGTTGCTAGGTAAAATTAAAAATTTATTTTCATTAATTTCCTTTTACAACTATGTCATCAATTTGCAAAATCACAAATGCTGAGGTTCCCAATGAAATTGTATTGGTAGTAAAAATGTGCATTTAACAGAACTATTTTCCTTGAGTTGAAATTTGCATCAGTCAAATCAGTATGTTACTTTTGAGTGTATGAATCACTTTTAGTATCAAGTTCTTTATGATGATCTTAAACTTTTTAAAGAAAAATACTGTTTTTAAAAACTCTGAGTGGTATAGATGTTTGTAAAAATGCTAAATGTGAGGCTATATTAGTCTAGTAGTTTGAATTTTTCTTTGTGATGATTTAGATGAACAAAGAAAAAATGCTGTTTAAAAATTTTTAAGTGATAGAACTCAGATATTTATAAAAACACAGCAATGTTGTAAGTTAAAAGATAATAGATTAGGGGCTACATTTCTGTCAGGAGATGTCATATAGGAGGTGACAGTAATGAAGGGCCAGTGACATTCACTTAAAGATAAGTGAAATGCAAATCAAGTCATCCCCCTTGTACAACCTGCAACAACAATTGAAAGGCCCGCACTGGACAGTATACAATGTCTCTACAGTGAGCGAGATTAAGGGGTAGATATTGAGTGAGAGCAGAGTAGTTCTTCATGAAGCCTACCTCAGAATCTTACAGATGTTTTCATTTCATCCTGCAAAATCCAGTATAAATGTATTATCCAAATTCCAAAAAAAAATCCCAATGCCTTTCACTCAACAGAAGAGCCAGATGACACTATATGTCCTTAATGGGTATTAGATGGTGATATTGGTAATATATATTTTTGTGCACTGTAAATCACCAGAGAAGGCTCATATTATCAATTATCCAGAAATTGCACGTAGACCAAAGAAATGGAAGCAATGAATTGTGGGGGAAGATACTATTTCTCTCTCTGTCTCTCTTTTTTTCTTTCTCTCCTTCTCTATCGTCTCTACCTCTCTCTCCAAAATGCCCAAATGTCCCAATCCATGGCTCCCGATTATATTATGAAGATTTGATTTCTTCTGAAAGCTAGTGATCAGTGAGACAGAGCAATGGAAACAACTACTTTTTTTTCCCCATAATCCTTAGAAATTTCCTCACTTATTTTCCCCAAATCCTCACTTACTAGTGGTACATGATATAGATGTATTTTACAAATATTGGTCTTATATTAAATCTATAATTTTTTAAAATTTTTGAATAAAAATTGAATGCATTTCAGGCGTAGAACATTGTCACTGGGTGGAATGTATACAGGTACTCAGCAGCAATAGGACTTTCAGTGGTAAATTGAGATCAAATATAAAAGGAATTTGCTCGTTTGCAAATTTACATGTTTGGTGCTATACATTTTGATCCCAGGCCACAACCTTCAAGATGCTGACTTTCAGTTTAATGGGGAGCAAGAAAGCCTGGGGCACAACAGCCCCCTACCTCCCACTGTTTGTGATGCGCTGCACAGCGTTGTGTGGGGAGTCACTGAAAAGCAATATTTAACCTTTTGCTTTACAAGTGGAACAGTAAGCATTTATCAGGAACGCATTCTAAGAGTTCAGCCTAGATTCTTGCTTAGTCATTTTCCCAAGCCCACATCTTGATACCACCGACAAGAAGAAAGTTTTCGGGAATTTTTCTCCTGTGACAAGACATTTAAATTCAGATTCAAGATTAAAATATGGTACATAATGGTCTAATAAATTAAACAGTCTCAAGTGAAAAATGATTGGCGAGGTTAAAAGTTTGAAAAAGTAGAACAATTCTAGTCAAGACTAAACGAGGCTCCTGCTTTCACATCACCACAGCTCTCCTCTTTAACACAAACTTTAGTCTTCCAAGTGCTCTTGTCATCATATTTGACAAAAATAACTTTAACTTTGGGAAATAGTCGTAAACATAAATCAGTACCTTCTATAAACTTCTACTCAAGAGTAAATAAATAAAGAATAAAGACAAATGTAATAAAAATATTTCTGGGTTTGTATGTTTAGGTAGTTTTGATTCACCATTCATAATAATAACAATCACTTAGAACTTAAAACGTACGAGGTACTTTTTAAGCGTTTTGCATATGCCGACTCATTTTATCCTCGCACAGAGTCTATGGGTAGGTGCTGTTATTATCCCTTGTTCTAGGTGAGGAAACTGAGGCGCAGGTTGATTACGTCAGCAGGGCAGCCATGCTTCCACCCGGCCGTCTGGCCCAGATTCTGTAAATTCATAGTGTGGTGCTGCTTCTCTTGCTCCTCAGTTTCTCAAAACCGTTTTTTTTTTAATCTAAGAAATTTCATGTATTTTCATGTAAATAAATTGAAATGTGTTTTTGCTTTATATTTAGTCTCTGAGTTGCCTACTAGTTGAAAATAATAGGTTTTTATGAAGATTATTACTTTTTTGCATTCTTGTGATTCTATGCAAGCAGCATAAAGTGCAAGGCTTTTAAAAAATGTCCCAAATATTAAGTTCTAGGCACTAACATTCACTCTTGTTTGAAAGTGCTCCCAAGTGACTTTTTAAATAACCTTGAGAAAGGTTAGCTATACCTCTAAGCATTCTTTGAGTATTATCAGCCAAATGACTGAGTTCAGCAATTTCATCGCATAAATCCTCAACTAGGGTGATTAAAGGTAATGAATTTAGGTTAAAGCCTAAAATTGAATCGAATAGAAGCAGATGAATTCCTATATCTTATTCCTATATATAAAACTCTTCTAAATTTTGAGAAATAATGTCACATTTATATTTCCAAGAAAAAACACTCTTCTGAATATCTTAGAGATTAAATTATTCAATAGACTTTACAGAGTATATTTGTGTCCATTATAATATTGAAAATCAATATGCATTACCCACAGAATGTACACTTGATAAAACATATTTAGTCATAGCAAATTTTAAGAGATCTGAGTCCCCTTGAATCCATATTAAACATATACACCACCAAATGTCAGAGATGAAGCAACTGCATATCCCTGACTTAAAACAACATTGGGGAAAAGCACATATTATACCTACTAAAATCTCTGCAACAACGAAAATGAATTGATTTTAAACAAAGGGTGTAATGAATGTATAAATCCAAGTGATTTCTCTGTTGAAATATGCATAATATTTGACTCTGGTCTTCTTATCTGTTTAACCATTATAAATTTAGTGAATATAAGCTATCGAAAAAAGAAAAACTAAGAATTCTTTCATTCAGCAAATATGCAGTGAGTGCCCTTGGTGTAAGATGCTAGCTCTAGCAGAGCTAAGCAGTAAAGGCATAAAAAGAAGAACAAAATAATTCCAGGCTCATGGATCTCAAATTTTACATAACAGAGCAGATATATGTCCATGAGCTCAATACCTGTTTTAATGAAACTCTATAGGAGGTACACTGGGCACAAATGAAGAGTCATTATAAAAGATGACCTGGGGCAGTGACCCTCAATACAAGTGTCTCGAGATATGTACAAGTCACTCACGTACAGGATATATTTTGAAAATTGGCCCATAAATACAACATTCCTGATAGTTAACTTATCCCAAGAGTACTCTAAATTCTCATATGCATTTTTATTATGCAATCCTGTGTCATTGTCTCTAATTCTTCATCAGTCATTATCTTCCTATGACCATCTAGCAATCCTTCAAGCCTTTTCTTGCAGAGATTGAAAAAGACTTCTTCAGTCACTTATTTCATTCAGGAAGTCTTAACATACATTTTCTAATACGACTTGATTAATATGAGCTCATTCTAGCCACTGTTGGTTTAATACATGGGACAAAGACATTATTAGGCAAATATAATTAATTCAGGTAAGTTAAACACTGTAGGTTAGAACTCTGCTGTAGGTATTCTCCAGAAAAAAAGAGAGAGAAAGAGGGTTTAGAGTTTCCAGGCTGATGGCTCATGAGCAAGGTACAGGACATGACATAAGGTAAACACACAGCAAGGCATTTGTGCACTGAAGGATGGGCTACAAATATGACAGAAGTCGTTATATGGGGCTGGCTTGCCTCCCTGTATCTGACGTTCATTTAGGAGAGCACAGTGCAAAAGCCTACCTAGCATTTTGGAAAATACGGTCAGGAAATAAGTGCTCATTCAGAAATCTGGGACTAATCCATCACCACATGGATTCGAGCCTTTAGCGTTTGTTTACTTATAATGTTTTTCTCTGACAGTGAGCAGCTTGGTTCCCGTTATCTACAATTTATTTACTTACTGGTTCAGCCCTAGTATACAAGTAAAGTAGTTTCAGAATTACTAACCTTTTTCTCTGTGAGACACAAATTTACCCACAAGAGTATGGTGTTTAGGTACAGATTTTTTGGCATTTATCTTACTGTAACCAGTCAAAACACTGTTTTCCAGTTATTTAGGTCAGCTCCATTTGTCCGCACTTCATTTAGTAAGGTCCTGTCATCCATTTGTAATGAACTTGAATTTATTTGTGACAGTCTGCCTTCTGTGATTGGACCTTTCGATATTTTGATTTTGCTTCTAATTCACTTCTAGTAATGTTCACTCTGTAGTGTATAGTTCTATGAATTTTGACAAACGTAGAGATTCATATATCCACCGTCAGAGTCCCATATAGAAGAATTGGCTCACCCTAATGATTCTCTTGACTGCTCCATTGAAAACAACCCGTCCTTCAACTTCCTGGCACACACTGATCTGCTTTCTGTCCCTATGGTTCTGCCTTTTCCTGAATGTCATATAAATGGAATCATGCAATGCACATCTTTTGTGTCTGGTTTCTTTCTCGTAGCAAAAAATATTTATGTTTTATCAATATTGTCTTAATAATTTATTTCTTTTCATTGCTGAGCAGTATACCACTGTACAGATGTAGCAGAATTTGTTTCTCCAGTCCCCTGTTGAAAGGCATGTTGACCGTTTCCAGTTTTTTGGTGAATATGGATAAAGGCATAAATGTGCACTACAAACATTTGCATATAGACTTCGGTGTGAACATAAGTCTTCAATTCACTTGAGTAAAGACTTGAGTGCTGGTTCACATGGCAAGTGTATGCTTAGTTTATAATAAACTGTCAAATTATTTTCCCGAGTGGCTTTACCATTTTGCATTCCCATCATTCCCAATGAAGAGAGTTTTTGTTGCTCTGCCTCCGCACAAGCATTCAGTATTGTCATTTATCTGTTCTTTGTTTATTTAATTTTAGCCATACTAATAGGTGTGTGGCATCACTGTGGAGTATTAAGATCAATTTTTGTTAACTTTCTATTTTAATATGGCTTAAACTGACAAAAAAAATAAAAATAATTCAAGAAACTTCAGTACTTAATTCAGTCACAAATTGTTTGTATTTTCCTATATTTGCATTAATATTTCCTATTTACACGTACGTATACGACATGCATTTCTAGTATATGTTATATTACATCTGTCAGATGCATTTCATTTTGAAGAAAGTGAACAATTTGTGAGAAAGTACTGCAGTGTGCATTTTCTAAAGACAATATTATTCCTTACACTGCCACAGTACAATTATCAAAATCACATCTATTATCTAACCCACAGTCTGTATGCAAATTTTGTCACCAACCCCAATATTTGCTGGAACAGTTATTTATCCTTTCTTGGTCTTTCTGGACCTTGACATTTTGCATATTTCAGTCCAGAAATTTTGTAAAATGCCTGTCAATTTTGGCTTATCTGATTTGAGATTATGTACACATCCTGTCTCATATGAATCATTCACCCGCTAGCTCTAGTAACCATGGATGATTTTCTAACTCGACCATTGCTTTCATATATGTCAGCTGACATTCTGCTATAATGAAGAGCTTTCCCTTCATACTTCCCCAAGTATTTGTCTGTTTTTCAATTCATTATATATTTACTTAAGAATTGAGGTTTTATTATATTATTAAGTGGATTATAATCCATTAACTTCGTTATTCATTTTAACACTCAAATTTTCTCATATTTGGCCAGCAGAAGTACTTTCAAGCTGGCTCTTTTGTGTCCTTTTGATAAATTCTCATTTTTCTTTGAGTACTGTTTTATTTTGTAATACGAAAAAATATTTATGGTTTATCTTATAGTTTCCCTTCTTCAGGCTTGGAGTTTGTCTTTTCTCTAAAAAGCCATGGTTTATATAAGTAGAAGATGATATTTAGAAATCAAGAACTGTGTGATATGAGTGCTCAACTATCAATGGACAGAGCTAGGAATTGTACATATATGTGTATATCTACACATATAAACATATGTACATACACATATATTTTCCTATATCTGCACCTAGATACACACACAGATATACATGCAGACAAATACTTCAGACAGACACACACACATGCATTGGGGTCATGCTGATACATACAATTTCATTCATAGTACCGTATAATATAATACATGCATGCATGTACTTGTATAGTTATATTTATGCTTCTGTGTCTACTTATTAAAAACCATGAATTCATACTCATACCTCCAATTTATAGCCAACACCCCAGGGTGCTTTATAGTTGACCTCCTTTCCGTCTTTGTAAATTCCCTCTCCAACAGTGAGAAATCTAGCTCCCATTATCCTCAATGTATTTACTAATTTGCTCAAGGCTATAATACACAGAAAAAAGTTTTAGAATTGCTAACCCAAACAACTGAAGAAAGCAAAACTACTAATCAGAAATCAATTTACAGTCTTGTTTTTTGCCAAAACTTACATAGAATAAATGCATAAATCTTAAGTGTACATTATGTGAGTTTTTACAAATGAATAAACTTCTTAACTCACAGGTCATCTTTTAAGATATAGAACCTTCCATCACCTCAGAAATTTCCTTCATTCCTCTTTCCCAATCAACGCTATCCTCGGAAACAACCACTTTTCTGGTTTTTTTTTTTCCTATTTGAGAAACAACATAAGTGAATCTCACAATATGTTCTCTTTCCGTCCATCTTCTTTGTTTAGCATAATGTCTGAGAGTCTTGTGTATCAGGAGTCTGATCCTTTTTATTACTGAGCAATAGCCCATGGCATGTGCATATCACGAGTTGTTTATATATTTTCATGTGGACACACATTTGGCTTGTTTCTAGGTTTGAGTTACTATGACTAAGACTGTTGTAAACATTCTTGTAAATGCTTTTTGTAGACAAATATTTTCATTTCATTTGCTTATATACCTAGGAGTCGATTGCTGTCCTTTGTTAGATGTACGTTTAACTTTAAAAGCAACTTCCAAACTCTTTTCCAAATTTTTTCATTTTATTTTCAATCAGTAATTTTATCTATCACCAAGGTATAAGAATTCTGGTTAGTTCATATTTTCAACACTTAAAAAAACTTTAGACATTTTGGAGTAGTATTCATCCTTGGGTTTATTTTGCGTTTCCCTGATGATTAATGATGGTAAGATCTTTTTATTTGCTTATTTTCCTATATGAACGTTGGTTCCAGTCATTTGCACATTATTTTTAGTGGGTTTTTTACATTATTGCATTATAGATATTCCATGTATATTCTACTTTAAGTCCTTTGTCAGGTAGATGTTTGCATATATTTTCTCTCATGCTGATCTATTTATTTTCTCAATAGTGTCTTTGGCAAGCAAAAATTTTGAATTTGTGTAGTGTAAATTATCCATTTTTCCTTTTATGGATATTACTCTTTGCCTTTTCTAATAAATAAAAGCTTCTTCCTAGCTCGAAAAGAGCTACTCCCATGTTTTCTCCTAAAAGCTTTATAGTTTTGGCTTTTACATAAAGATCAATGATCATCTTAAATTAGTGTTTTGTGTACAGTATGAGGTAGAAGTCAATGTCATTTTTCCCCGTAAATATCTACTTATTTCATTATTGTTTGTTGAAAAGATTTTCATTTTCCAGTTGAATCACTTTGGATCCTTTGTTGAAAATGAACTAATTGTATAAATGTGGTTCTATTTCTAGAACCTTCTTTCACTTTCATTGATCAATATTCCCTTCTTTCCTTCCTTCCTTCCTACTTTCTTTCCTTCCTCACTCCCTCCCTTCCTCCCTTTGTTTCTAATAAAACGTTCTCTTGATGTTAAATTGCAAAGTCAGATAGTATAACTTCTCCAGACTTGTTCTTTTATTCAGTAGATTGTTTTAGCCATTATAAGTTCATACATTTCCATTTTTTAAACCAAATTGTCAATTAAAAAAAAACAAAACACTACTTGCATTATAACAGGTATTACACTGAATTTATAGATCATCTTAACCATACTCATTCTTCCAATATATGATCAGGTTCCATTTTTCCATCTCTACAATTCTTCTTTATCTCAGCAATGTTTTATGGTTTTATGCATAGACATTCTTAAATGTTAATTTAACACTGTTTTTTATGCTTTTGCAGCTTTCATAAAAGGACTTGTAGAAAGTTTCATTTCTAAGCTCAACATAAACCTGATGCTATGATAGAAGAAAAATTTTTGAGTCTCAGCAGAGAGTGAGTATTTTGCATGCAGATGAAATGTAAACAATCTGTGGCCCCACGCATGGTAGCAGAGAAAAATAACTACGACCCCTCTTTTTGAATTTGGATGAGCTCTGTGAATGTTTGTCTAACGGAACCCTGGAGAAGTGCTACTTTGTCAATTTTGCAGCAATAAATCTTAAAAGACTGGCAAAGACTTGGTCAATTTTGCAGCAATAAATCTTAAAAGACTTGTTCCTTCCTCTTGAAACACTTGCTCTAAGATCAGGTTTCTCAATATCAGCAGCACTGACAGTTTTACCTAATACTTTTTTGTTGTGTGGGGCTGCCTCATAACGTGTTTGACAGCTTCCTGTGCATCCACCCTGGGCTAGTTTGCTAGGGCTTTCTCACAAACTGCGTGGCTTAAACAGAAGAAATTTATTGTCTCACAGATCTGGAGGCCAGAAGTCCCCAATCAAGCTATTGGCAAGGTTGGTTCTTCTGAAGATTTTGAAAGAGAACCTGTTTAATGCTTCTCTCCTAGCTTCTGATGTTTGCTGGCAATCTTTGGCTTGTAGAAGCATCACCCCAACCTCTGCCTTTATCTTCACATGGTGATCTCCTTCAGTGTGTGTCTGTGTCTAAAGTTTCACTTTTGATAAGGACACCAGTCATATTGGATTAGGGCCCCATGCTACACCAATGTGACTTCATCTTAACACGTTACATCTGCAATGACCCTATTTCCAAATAAGTCCACATTCTGAGGTACTGGGGGTTAAGAATTCAACATGTGAATTTTGGGAGGACACAATTCCACTCATAACATAACTACTACATGCTATTCTCACCTATCCAGTTGTGACAACCAAAACTATCTCTACACTTTGCCAAATGTCCCCTGGAGGGGCAAAATCATCTCTATTTGAGAACCACCGCCCTACAAAAAATCGGATCAAAAAAATTTTGATTACCCTTGAACTGCCATGTTGTGAGGAAGCCTAAGCTAGGCATACTGAGAGCCACATGGAGGAAGGGTGGTGAGCCAGACTCCGTTGACCAAAAGGGATAATCATTGGTCATTTAAGAAATTATGCAGCACAGTGCAAACTCTGGTCACTATAACTCACATCCTCCCTGTGAAAAATATGCTCTCTCCACCCGCAAATGCATTGTCTCATTGGAATTAGCTTGAATTCTAAGCTATCATTATTTAAGTTAAGCCCAAATGTAGAAGAGACTGCTTCATTATAGTTTCTCTGTTTTAACATTTGGATATGGCTTTTCTTGATTCAGAGATCTACAAATTAAAAAGACAGGTTATCTGCTCATCCATATTGTCAGTATACAAAGCTGAGGCAAAGACAAGAATATTGCAATGAATACACATTTGAAAGGGGAGGAAAGGGAGGAAAGTACATAGTAAAGACTGGCACATAGTAAAGACCGGTCCATAGTACTCTGGGTCCCTACTTTGCAAGCCATGAGTAATGGCTCATGTTTGCAGCTGAGTAACTTTTGCAGCTTACTTACTGCCAGACCCACTCATTTCTCTGAATTATGTCCTGTTTACCTTAGGGGGAGAGTTAGTGTAAGCCCTTAAGGTTTTTAACAGTATTTTTGTCTCGCTGAGGGGTCTACATGCCTCTGACTTAAGTTATTCTACAGTCTTAACAAAGGATTTAAAAGTCATGCAGTCTTGGGTCTCATCATTAGCTCATCTCCTTCCTCTCCTGTTTTGTCACAGGACACTAAATGAAGCTATTTGTTAATTCTCCACATGCTGGGAAAGATGTCGTTGACATATGTGGATAGATTTGATCAACCTGAAAAGCTTATATACTAAAAAGGTAAAAGTTGAGGATGCTGAATAGTATCAAATATTGAAGATGAGTAATATCCTGGAAGCTAAGGAAGGTAAGAACTGAAAAACAATAGCAGTGTCATCACTTTCGAAGAGCTAAAATTATTATGAGTGTATTGCAAACCAGTCCTTCTCTGGAATTTTGAACTTAACTATAATTTCCCTAATTGTTAGAGAGTCAGGGGTATATTATTTCCTATTGGAGATGCAAATCAAAAATGATTAGTATAAAGTGTAGGTTAGAGTTAAGCATTTCTCTGAATGTGCCAGACCTGTCATTCTATCGTTGCACATATACAGTTACCCCGATGGGACCAGCTCTGCAATGTCTTGTTAATTTAACCCTATAGCATGTTCAATATAATACGTTCATACTTACAGTCAGTAACAATACTTTTTTCACTTTATATCCTATTTTTATAGAAAATGTAGTCAAATATAATTACCAAACAGTTGAGTAGCCTATAGGTTCTAAAGAAAAAAGATAGGGAATGTCAAACTGATAAATAATAGCTCTGATGTATTAAGAAGAAATACAACTGAAATCATACAATTAAAGAAATATTTGATCAAGATATTAAATACCTCTGAATTCTAAAAACAGGGAAAGAAATTAATAAAAGAAGAAAAGAGAATTAATTCTGTTTATAAGTAGTACAAAGAAATATGCTTATCTTCTACTCAGGTTCCCTTCATGCTTGCTGTCTAAATGGCCTCAGTATCTAAGTATTTATATGGAACTAAAGGCAATGATGTAATCACCAAGAAGGTGAACACAATACTGATTGTCAAACTAACATGTGCTTCATGCTTCCTATTTTAATTGCTGCACAGAAAAAGCAGGAGACAAAATAGCCAACATCAACTATTAAATGACTAGTTTTTTTCTATTAGATTCTTACTATGAACTCAATACTTAATAGTTCATCTAATTTATTTGACTCCTCCAAATTAATACTCATAGTGCTACTTTCATTAAAAGAATTAAATCAAATTGACTTTTTGTTAATATACTCAATTGATCGCTAGTTGACTTTAAGAAATTTTCACAGCTTTGAAGGTGGTTGCCTGCATATTGCCCCCAAAATATTTTGTCCTCCAAGAATGTTTAGTATCGCTGTGGACTGACTTGTCTGGAGCATTTAATGGCAACATCTGCGGCTCCCCATTGTAGATCAACACAAGAATGACTGAAAAACTAATTGCTCCATTATCTGTACTCCTGTCTTTTTCTCCACAAGCACTTAAAAATATGTACTTAAATCTGCTTCCTAATTACAACTTCCCCTAACAGAGTGTCCTATCCAGAAAACAGCATTACTATTCCGGCTTTCAACACACTTAAGCATTTTTATTTTGCTGAGTTTTCTTTTCTTCTCTGCTTACTTTCTTTTGCAAACATGTTTAATGGCTAATTACCAACTCTGCTTTGTTATCTTAATTGCTACACATTTAGGGACATGTGTCACTAAACCTTTAGCAGATAAGATATTTGCTCAAACAATATTTCTACTCTACTTGCACATACACGGCCTTATTAGAATTACATTTTTGTTAGTTTAAGCACACATTTTCTTGAGAATCAAACAATAACTTACCTCAAAGCCCTGTCTTCTTTGTATTACATATTGGAAACTTTTATGTTTTAGAAGAAAAGGGAGACAACTTATTACTCCAAAAGGTGATAGAAGTACCCAGACCATTTCTTTAACAACGATATATGCAATATTATTTTCTCCCAGGATTCCTTCATTGAATAAAATTCAATATGCAAATAGTTCATTACATGAATTATGAAATCGCCAACAAGTTAGTTAGTTACTAGTAAATGTACACTTAAAATTTTGGATTTATCAATCATACCTTTTAGAGGGAATCACATTAACTTAATGTAGTTCGAAGTATCACTAATGTGCATTAGGAAATTTGAGAGTTGTGGTCTTTTCCATCAAGCAAGAGAACACTCTGAGATGGACTTTGCCTCCTCAAGTGCTTCACTGGTAGGGTGGGACTGGCTAAGTGGGTCAGGAGCAAGATGTCCATTCCACGTAGTCATCGCCACCTATCCTTCACTTCCATTATATTTCATGGACATTACTTCCAGAATTTAAAATTACTGATTGGGCAAAGGCTGCATTACTGGTTGGCACTGACTATATTTTTTTAAACAAATAGTAATAACTAGCATTTGTAAAACATGACCACACACACAATTGCACTTAACTCTGGAGGATAGATGAGTAGGTGTACTTAATCCCAGCTGTGTGTATGTGTGTGTGCATGTCTCTACAGGATTAATAATTTTCTTTTTATTTCATACGTAGAAGGAGAATTTACACACTGAGGCATTGTTTATTCCTATTTAATCCACACATGGAAATAGAAAAACCTCTACTTAGCACATTTTGGAAAGCAAGATAAACTAATATCGCTGAATTCTTCTTGGAAGTGTTGGGCATAGAGAGCCTTAGTGGAGGGTGCTCCAGAAAGCAATGAGTGGCCGTGACAATAGACTGGTTCATGACAATAGTGCTCATTGGGAAAGACTGGTTTATACCTCCTTGTTTTAATTAGAATAGAAAATTGTGAAATCCAAACATGCAGAACATGTATGGAGTCCATATCTTGCTTTCTTACATGAGGTTTACTTCAGGGAAATCCTAATAATTACCTCCATCAGGGAAGGTAAAGACCTTTTTGTATTTATTAAAATTCTCTGCTCATTGCTGAAGAAAAATTTAGTTCATAGTAAGCAGAAGACAAAATAATAATGCCCTTTCCTTCAGAAGGAAATGCATTTTTGTTGTTTATTTGCTAGATTCAGTTTCTAAGACTAGATCTTGCAAGGGAGCCTAGATTAAATCAAAGCCAACCACTTGCTAACAAGTGGATGGACACCTCATGGAAAAAGCATTGTGTTGAGTAATTTATTTTTGTATTTATTTGTTCTCTTAAAAAAGAATAAAAAAGATTCCACAGATTTCAAAAGAGATATATAGCATTAATAACATTATGTGTGAAAGCTATGCTATTTGTGGAGGATCCATAATTATAATGCTAGAAACTAACATGCATAAAAACACTGCGTTATTCAGCTCTCCAGAAGTAATTATACAGAGATTTTTCTCATTGTTTTCTGTTGTCCCCATAAATGGACTATATAAAATCACACTCCACTTTTTGGGTAAATTCCTTTCTTTAATGTATGTTTTAATAAGCTATAACTAGCAATGAAACATAACCTCTCTAAATGGCAAAACATTTGAACCAGGGTATATTCCTAAAATAAACACTCAAAGCCCTATATTGTACAAATTCACATATGTGGTAAATGGTAACTGTATGTATTCCTTAAATTTTCAGAAGAAAGCTCATAAATTTATAAGTTCAGAAATATATGTATTATTTTTCTGGCATAAATTTTACTCAAAATTGAAAAATTGTATTAATCTAGTATAGTGGAGTAGAATTACATATTTTCTATAACTGGAAGTCTTTGCACATTACTTTAATAAAACATATGTTAGTGCAGATAAAGAACCAACAGATAACACTTCCACTACACCAACAGAAAACTATGAGTAGCTTATAAAATAGGTTATTATTTGAGTATTTTCTATACCAAGGGTCAGCAAATGTTTTCTGAAAGGAGCAGACAGTAAATAATTTAGGCCTTACAGGCAAAGAAAACATACACTCTGATGGCTTCAGCCATCAGCAGTTCATAAATAAATGGGTGTGCTGGTGTTTGTGAGATGGACCAGATAGGAAGGGCCGGGATCTGCCTCTGGGAGACACAGTTTGTTAACTCCAGTCTACTCAATACAGAAGAACTACGCTGACCGAATTGTTGAATCAACTAAATATTTACTAAACTTAATCCTAATATTTTAATGAACTTTGCTGGTTTCATTTTTCATGTATAATCTTTTTCTTTCTTTTTAAAATAGATTGTAAAATGGCTAACAGGCTTAGAACAAACTTAATCAGAGAATAAAGAATTACTAAATTAAGAAAATAAATTTCATGTGCATTTTATATAGAAACTGAATTCATAACTGTATTACACATTTTTTTTAAAAAAATATATTTATCCATGGGATTTTAAAAATCAATTCCAGTGCAATTTTCAAGGAAATCTCTATGATCATTCAAGGGATAATTCTTAGAGTCACTAATGCTAGTTGCTGTAAAGAAGAAACTCCTTGTAACCTTCGTGACTTGACACAATAACAACTCACTTGTTTGTTTGTTGTTTGCTCACTCAGTACGGTAGGGATGCTCCCAGCCCCTGGGTATTTTACTACCTTAGAATTTAGGGACCTATGTTTTTCCATCTTCCGGTTTTTCTCTCATTGGGAATGCCTTCAGTTCTCCTCAGTGTCCCTTTGATATGCTCTCATGGTTTTGTATTTCGAGTACTTCATTGCTTTTTGGCATTACAAGATTTTCCACGCTTTTGTACATTCAGTATCCTGGTCCCACAATCAACTAGATCTCTAAGGAGATCTGGTTCATTTTATTGGAGAATGGTAAGAGAAACGAAGATCTAGGCATTGGGCAACCTTTGTTATTTTTAAAAGGAAATATATATTTTTTTATTTATTGGCATTGTTTAGACTATTCTCTATGTATCTTTAAAGATGTATGTTTAAACAAATATGCATTGATTCCTACCTACCCAAACATTATAAAATATCACCTATTGTATGGATTTTACATATATATGTTAGAATTATTTAAAATTACAATTAAACTCTTGATGATTATTAATTTCTGGCAGGCAATGTAGTATTTATATGAGACAATCTACCTTCAAATCAGTGATGTAGGTATATTCTTATTTCCATTTAACAGATAAGAAAACTTATGACTTTAAATAGGTGCCAAATATTTGAAGTTGCTCAGGCAATCATATTGTTTAATTAGTAATTGTAAGGAGATACTAAGAAAATTAAGTACAACATGTAAAAATATCTAAATTGATTATGTTTAGTTGAACGCTGTGATGGCTAATTTCAGGTGTGTATTTGACTGGGCCACAGGGTGCCCAGATTAAACATTACTTTTGGGTGTGTCTGAGTGTTTCCTGAGGAGGTTAGCACTTGAATCAGTGAGTCAGCAGAGCGGATTGCCCTTCCCAATGTGAGTGGGCATCATTCAATCTGCTGAGGGCCCGAGTAGAGCAAAAAGTTAAGGGAGGGAGGATTTGTGCCTTTCTCGCCTGCCTGCTTGAGCTGGGGCAGTGGCTTCCTCCTGTCCTCAGCCTGGGATCTATACTGTGAGCTCCCCCAGTTCTCAGGCCTTTGGACTCAGACTGGAATTACACCACTTGCTTTCCTGGGTCTCAGCTTGCAGACAGTAGATCATGGGACTTCTCTGCCTCCTTAACTGTGAACCAATTCCTCACAATGAATCTCCATAATATACAGACATAGATATATAGATGTAGGTATATAGACATATCTCCCATTGGTTCTGTTTCTCTGGAGAATCCTGAATAATGCAGGTTACATATTCCTTGGCTTAGAAAAAGATAGTAAAGTTCGGAGAAGTATCCAGTGATTTACTTCCTATATATTAGTTTGCACAACAATTCATCAAAACATATATTTTACAAGGCAAAGCATACATTTACTTAGTTTTTGAAAAAGAAAATTCAACTGAAGCTAAAGAAGTATCATCAGAGTTTAAGCCAAATAAAAAAAATCTGTTAATGAGTTACTATACCTTAAGCACAACATAGCTACATTCAAAAATTAAATCAATTATTAGTTTAGAAAGAAAATAAGAAACCTTGATGATTTCATCAGAAATTGACTAGGAAAAAGATATCTCGAATATAACATGTAGGTTGGTAATATATTCCTTCCTTCCTTTTCATTTTATTATTTGGTTGTATCAGTGACCTTCCTAATAAATAAGAAATGCGACTCTTTTAGCTCATTTTGCTCTAGTTTCTGTCTGAGGGGTAATTGGCTGGTCACTTTAGAAGTCTACTTTAAGAAAACGAAGGGATAATGATGTTGTTGGAGGACTGAAATGAGTTCAGACAAGAGACAGAAATGCTTTCTAAAGTTAATTATATTTGCTTTCCTTCTCCCTTGGTGTTCATTACCTTTCAATGGAGCCACACGTTGGCAGAAGTAATTACCGGGCTGGTCAGCACAGGTGGCTCCGTTCTTGAAGGGATGTGAAGCCCTCTCATCTGTGTCTGTTTCACTTCTCGTCCCTTTGAAAAATAATAAAAATATTTTAAGTTTTAATAAGGCAAGCAGGGTTATAATTCTTAAATTTGCCCAAAACTTTGGATCCTTTTGGGGTAATCTCTGAGACTGTACTCATTGGATAAGAATGCCACATGCATTAGTGTCAGAACCCATTTATTTCACCTTACTACAAACAGCAACAACTTCTTTTGGAATTAGTAACTGCAGACGAATCTCCTCCGAGTTGGTTGGCATTCTGTCTGCTTAGATGTGAACTGATTTATCTTCTGCTTTGGAGTCTAGAGACAGCCTAGACGTTTCAGGTTATTGGGATGCAAATCAAATGTTAGATTAAGGGAAATAAAAAAGGAAGTAATGAGTCAATAATTTCCTGATTTATGTCCCTGAGGGCTAAACGTTCTTTACAAGGCACAGTTGTCAAATGTTACTTACCGATAAAGCCGGGAGGACAGATGCGTTCGACTTTATCCGTGAATTCTGTAGGTGTAGAGTTATGGAGGCAGGGTGATGAATCACATTTCTTTCTACTAATTTCACAAAGCAAGCCTATATAGAAAGAAAGGGAAACAGAAATGTCCATTAACTATAAAGTTAGCATTTTCTTTTAGCTAATTCTGCACTGCAGACCTTCCATTAAACGTCCACCTACAACTCGTGTTGCTAAAACTGACCTTTCATGTTTTGTCACTTAGGTTGTTTATTAATTTGCAGAATTGAAAAACATAGCCTAAACTGACACTGACTTGACTCTTAAGACTTATGATAGCTAATTTTTCTTTTGCCACTCTTTAACAAGAACAGAAAAATTGACATTGACACATAACACATTGTATTTACAAGTTAGATGAATGGAAATCTTAATATTCTCAAAATTTTTTCTCCAAAATGGTGAAATGAATCTGGGCTAGAGAAAAATTAATGCAATGTACATCTAAATAGGAAAGAGCATACCTAATTAAATAGAAAATCTATTTGTATTACTATTATCATTGACAAAATGAAATACATAGTCAAAATATGACATTAGAACATCCAGTTAAGCTGAGAAGAAAGGGAAAATTAAATAAATGTGAGTGAATGAATACTTTTTCTAAACCTTAGAAATGTTTACTTGGTAAATTTGTGGATCAACTTTGTGAGAAAAAAATGGCACATTTAAAAACCTTGGTTTCTTCCTTATAGTTGGGGATATACCACAATTCATCTCTCCAGAAGACCTTGTTTTTACTCTGTCATAAAATTTTAAGAAGTCAACTTGAGTTTTTGTTGATGATAAATAGTATATTAAATTTTTATAAGTGGCCATATATTCTCTGAAGATGATCATTCTTAAGAAGATTAACCACATAAAACCAGTCTCTTAGATTTAATACAAAAAAAACAGCTGTTGCATTCATGGTTTTTGAAACAAATTTGACTTTTTTGTTGCTTAAAAATCACGCAGTGTTTTTATTTTTCAATCAATCATTCACATAGGAGTAGAATTAGGAACAATTTTGGGGAATTGGTCTTGAGCAACATTTTGGCTTGTAATGATGGCAATTTCATGCTGTTTCCTTGTATAGAAGGGAAGTATTGAGAATCTTCGGAAACAAAGGTGTGCCTACTATTAGTTTTCTTCTAATGTGAAAAAGCATCAATATTTTAAAACATGAACAGCTTTTTATCAAAATGATTGATATATATTGACAAGGGCCATTATAAGAGTTACCACAGCAACAGAATGGGAGGTGGTGTAAAAAAAATATTACAAATTTTAAATATAAGTGTAACGGACTTATAGTTGATAAATCTTCTGAGAAAACGAACCCTGATTCATTTACAAAAGCAAAATATTCATTCAGCACTAAATGTATCTATTTCTGTGACGATGTGAAGACGTAGTAAAAGGATCCACGGAGACATT
The DNA here is from genome assembly GCF_037783145.1 of Equus przewalskii. Lineage (NCBI taxonomy): Eukaryota > Metazoa > Chordata > Mammalia > Perissodactyla > Equidae > Equus > Equus przewalskii. The sequence goes on from NC_091849.1 coordinate 58,053,329, forward strand.
ATGCATTCAAATATCCTCCCGGAAAAACAATTAGTACGCATGTCTATGAGATGAACTGTATCTTCTAAAAATAAGGAGTTACTTCCACCTCAAACTAACCTTCGCTTATCCTAGTTTTCGTTGGCATGTGTGCCTACCTTGAAATCCATTCCGACACAGGCAGCTTGAAGTGCTGTGCCCCCATCTGCACAGGTACCACGTAGGCACTGGTCTGCCTCAATCTCACAGTTATTACTTAGAAACAAGAAAAGGAGCTGCCTCATTATAAATGTGTCACTGATGCAACTTGCAGCTAAGTCTAAGATTACATTCAGAATATATGAGATTTTCAACCTGTCTGCACAAAATCAACACGTTGCCTAATGCTATCAACTAGATATCTACTCTTTTTGTTTGTTTATTTTGATGTCACTGCAACTGTGGCTTATTCTCATCTCAGCGAACCTAGGAGAATTCAAAATTTCCATTATTTCCTTAAAATTAAACACATACATGACTATTTATACATGACTGTACAGTGTTACCCAAATTGACTTTCTTTGATGCCTTTACCTTCAAAAACTGTTACACACGTTTGCGTCCTGTCTATAATTCTTTAAAAACAAAAGTTAAACACCTCTCAGCTCCTTGTTTCATTAAATTACTGTTGGTTCACAAGCAACAGAACTTACATACAAGGCTTGCCTTGGGCGGCCTCTCCACATAGAAGGTGAAAATGTCAGTTGTTTTCTTTCCCAGTCTCAAGTACCCCTAAATGTGGTATGCAAGCTAAAGTTGGCTAATATCATGGACCCGCCATGGAATTGGAAAGGAAGCGGGTGACGCAGAGACACAGGGATGGAGGAGAGCTCTATTTCTGCCCATGGCGGCGGCAGGACAGCCACATCAATTTTCAAGGGCCCATGGACAACACTGCCTTGGTACTTTCTAGTATCAGTGACATCTTCCCTACTGGCCTTGCAATAATATAAGGTGTGTTATTGCCTGCTGTCTAGCTTCCTTTGTTTATGCCAGTTTTCCAAATCTGACTCTAGATGCTTTTACAAGTCCTACATGTATGTTCTTTTAGTAATCTCTAAATGAAATAATTTTCTCATTAAATCACCCTGAGTATATTTCTAATCCCAGCAATGAACAACTCCATTACTGGTGTGTATTACAATTTGTTTTTGCCATTATTATTAAATATTTATATTTCAGTTTTACAGATGAAGTAATCAGGAGGAAAAAAAAGTAAAAAGAGCTTTCAGATATTTGTGGTAAATATCATTGATGTTAATAAATCATTTATGTTAGCCTATATTCCATTTTCTTCTACTTTCAAGAGCAAAGAGGGTTAGATCTACCACCTTTTGAAGTTAGGGAAATTAGTTTATATTTTCTTGTGATTTTTTTGCCTGGTTTTACTTTCTGGGCAATAGTGGCCTCGTTGGATTACTTGGAAAGTGTTCCATCTTCTTCTTATAGAAAGATTTGTGTATGGTTGAGATTGTTTCCCCCTTAAATATCTGATAGAATTCACTGGTACAGCCATCTGAGCCAATATTTTTATTTGTGAGTAATTATTCGATTATCATTCAATTTCTTTACTTATTATTTTTTCACTTTTTTCTATTTCTACTTAAGTTTTTATATTTTTTGAGTCTTTCTAGGGATTTTTATATTCCTTCTAAGCTTTCTAATTTGTTGGCATAAAGTTGTTCATAAAATTTCCTATGATCTTTCAAAACTTCTGTAGTGTTGTAATGATGTACCCTCTTTCATTCCTGGTTTTGATAATGTGTGTTTTTTCTCTCTCTGTCAGTCTAACTAAAGGTTCATCAACTTTGTTGATCTTTTCAAAAAACCAGCTTTTTGCATGGTTGATTCCCCATAGGGTTTTCTGTTTCTTTTTTTATTAATTTCTAATATGATCTTTATTGTTTTCCTCTTTCATTTATTTTGGGTTTAATTGCTTTTCTTTTTTGAGCTTTTGGTTCAAGCTCAGATTACTGACTTTATGTATTTCTTTCTAGTATAAGTATAGGAAGCCATAAATTTCTATCTAAGCGTTCCTTTAGTTTAGCACGTATTTTGATATGCCGTATTGATTTTCATTCCATTCAAGAAATTATTTTATGTCCTGTGATGTCTTCTTTGACCCATGTGTTATTTATAAGTGTGTTGTTTATTTCCCAATACTGCCAGGTTTCCCAAGTGTTTTCCTGGTGTTGATTTTGAAATAATTCCAATGCAGTCTTGTTGTAAACCTAACATTTTTTCCATGTGGAGAGTGCTCTATATGTACTTAGAAAGAATACATATTCGTCCATTCTGCTAGTGATAAGTGGTATTTTCTATAAATGCCAGTTGGACCTGTTGGCTGATGTTAAACTCTACCATATACAGTCATGTGTCGCTTAACAACAGGTGTTGGTTCTGAGAAATGCATTGTTAGGCAATTTCATCATTGTGTGAACATCAGAGAGTGTACTCACACAAACCTAGATGGTATAGCTTACTACACACCTAGGCTAGATCGTACTAATCTTATGGGACCACTGTCATATATGCAGCCCATTGTTGACCAAAATGTTATACGGCACGTGACTGTATTTACTGATTTTCTATCTAGTTGTTCTCTTAGTTATTGTAATAAGGCTATTGAAATCTCCAATGATAGTTGTTAAATTATGTATTTCTCCTTTGAATAGTCTCAGTTTTTGTTTGGTATATTTTGGAGTTTTGTTGACAGATGTGTGTATGTTTATAATTGTTATATCCTTCTGAAGTATTGATCCTTTTGCCATCAGGAAGTTTTGTTCTTTGTCTCTAATAACATTTCTTGTCTGAAAGTCTACTTATTTCGTTTACTATTAATAAGGCTCCTCCAGCTCCCTTGCGTTTACTGTTTACATGGTAAATATATATATATATATATATATATATATACACATTTTTTTTTTTTGAGGAAGATTGGCCCAGAGCTAACATCTGTTGCCAATCTTTCTCTTTTTGCTTGAGGAAGAGTGTCGCTGAGCTAACATCTGTGGCGATCTTCCTCTGTTTTACCACCATAGTGTGGCTTGACGATTGGTGCTAGGTCCACACCCAGGATCTGAACCTGCAAACTCTGGGCCACTGAAGCAAATCTGGCAAACTTCACCACCACGCCACCGGGCTCGCCCAAACATGGTAAATCTTTTAAACATCATTTAAGTTTTAAACTATTTGAGTCTTTGAATATGAGCACGTTATTCAATCTTGCTTTTTTGAGCAGTCTGACAAACACTCAGCCTTGTGGTGAGAGTTTGTTCCCTCTCTGTGGCCTCTGCATCCAGGGTTTTTCTAAACTCTTTCCCTACGTCCAGAATTCTGATTCTGACTTCTGACTCAACTCCTAGTACCTGTTTCAAAATTAACCGTAATCATATTGTCATCTCAAATTAAATACTTCAAAAAACTAAATCTTTCTCCAATTAAAATATTATCCGTGAGATAATGATTCATATATTCAATAATAGTTAACTGAATTATCACCAGGTACAAAATTTAGGATTCACTTTGGATTACTCATTCTATGTCTGATAATTAGGAGATGAATGTATATTGATAATTACAACACATAACAGTTAAATTTTATTTGCAGAGGGAGCTTATTTATATGCAAGTGTATTTACTGCAACTTTTTTGGTATGTCATTGTCATATTTTACATTATAGCCTTTATTGGGAGTCCTATCTATAATTTACTTTAAAAATGGTTTAGCAAAATGATAGGAGTATAAGTCTTATTTAAAGGCAAATGAGGAAAATGAAGGCGTTATATTATGAACATGGTTATGTTATGCAAAGTGAACATCACTCAAATAAAATAATGATTGAAACATTGAATTTAACTGGTGTATTTTTTGTAAAGGGTTATTTATCTATTATATTAAAGACAACAAAACTATACAATCCCATGATAATTAGAAACATGTTTTGTATTTTTCTACAAATGCTAATATCTGGATGAAAATTTAAAATTCAAAATTTGAATTTTCTATATTTATATATGATATATTGAGTGTTAGATATTTTATAACAAATTCCAAAATATTTTGACTAAAATTTTCCAATTCATATGCACATGTATATATGTTTATTAGTTTTTACACACAATCATTGCATAATAGTTTACTATTTTCTTTATAATTATAGAAATTTCTGATTTTCTTATTTTAAAGACATTTAATTACAAAATCTGAGTAATAGCTCTATATTGCACAATTAACCTAAACATTTATCTTTCCACTCTCTTGAAAGTCCTGTAAAATAAAAAATCAAGAAGGACGGAATTTTCAAGAGGAAAGAGAATGATTAAAGGTGAGTGTCTTGAGCACACTGAGTATTTCACAAGTTTCAACTTGCTGAAAGCTGATATGAGTAAGTTAATGATGAAACATAAACAGAAGCTGAAGAGGCAGTGAAAATAGTGTGATCTTCATGGTTGAGTCCTAGAAACAGATCAAGAACTCCTTTACCTTCTTACAGAAACTCAATGGGCAATGGAGAAATTTCAAAAAAAAAATTGTAATCATTTTCCTCAGGGAAATATGGAGAAATATTATATCTGCTCGAAAAAATAAAATGATATGTAAAGAAAATAATTAAACAAAAAGGACACAAGTATTAGTAGTATAAATGTGGTAATAAAATCCATTTTAAGAGTGAGGAAATAGAGTGAGTCTCTGAAAATTTGTTACAAAACCATAGTGAAGGAAAATCTGAGAGAAAAATGAAGTCACACACAGTAGTCTCCCCTTATCCTCAGTTTCACTTTTCATGGTTTCAGTTACCTGAGGTCAACAGCAGTCTGAAACTATTAAATAAAAAATTCCAGAAATAAGCAATTCATAAGTTTAAAATTCCAGCCATTCTGAATGAACAGCATGATGAAATCTCTCGCCTCTGGCCTGCCTGGAACGTGAGTCATTCCTTTGACCAGAAGATCCACGCTGGGCATGCCATCTGCCCACGAGTCCCTGAGGAGCCATCTTGGTGTTGCAGTGCTTGTGTTCAAGAAACACTTGTCTTTCTTAATAATGGCCCCAAAGTGCAAGAGTAGTGCTGCTGGCAATTCAGATATGCCAAAGAGAGGCGTAAAGTGATTCCTTTAAGTGAAAAGGTGAAAGTTCTTCACTTAATAAGGAAAGAGAAAAGATCATATGCTGAGGTGGCTAAGATCTACGGTAACTTTTATTACCTTATACTGTTGTGTTCTATTTTGTTGATAGTTATTGTTGTGAATCTGCTACTGTGCCTAATTTATAAATTAAACTTTACCATAGGTATACATGTATAGAGAAAAACAGTACATAGCGGGGTTGGTACTGTCTGTGGTTTCAGGCATCCAATCGGGGTCTTGGAACATCTGCCCGCAGATAAAGGGAGACTCCTATCTAAGACCATCGAGTACTCTATCATTCAAAGGAATTACAGAGGGATGGGAGAAATGGACAGAATAAACATCAAATAATTGATAGAAGAAATCTTGCTACAGCTTATAAGAGACATGAGTTGTTATTTAGGAGCTTAGTATGCGTGTAAATAAAAGATCTGCATCTAGTTTCATTACTACAAAATTCTGGAACATCAAGGATAGAAAGAAAATTTTAAGTGTTTCTAGAGAAAGAAAATCACTTGGAGTAATTTGGAGTAAATTGGAGTAAGGAAAATAATAAAAAATCCATCTCTCTCAAACGTTCTTAGGGAGTTACTTTCAGATGTACTCCTGATAAGCCAGGGAGATAAGGAAGAAAGACAAATGGTACATGAAACTATTTGTTTAATTCAGGAATTCAGTGACAAGATAGCCCATGATAACAGCTGGGAAACATCATTGTCTAATATTAGAACATGAAATCAGTGAATGCTGAAGAAATTCTTTTTTCAAGGATAGCTTTATGGATCCATTCCACATATAAAATGGACATGAAACTGTACCATATTTGTAAAACATAAATAAAAAGAAATTAATTTCTTCTTTAAATACAAATAAAGAAGTCAATGGGAAATTTGAGCAGAAATTTAAAAAGGTACGATGAAGACAATGGTCTAAATAAAAGAAACTTTGACCTGATTTGAACAATTGATTCAGTGTAAAATAAAAGAAACTATTTGATCTCAAAGCTAGAAATATTATCCTTCAAATGAACTCGGGTTGCAACATAGGAAACTTCAGGAAAAAAATGTGATTCTGGCATCACTTCTTCGGTGAAGAATATTAACATATTAATAATAACGTAAATGTTGGTGACTGGTTTTCAACTTTTCTTTTTCTAAGATTGACACCTGAGCTAACATCTGTTGCCAATCTTCTTTTTTTTCTTTCTCCCCAAAGCACCCCAGTACATAGTTGTATATTCTAGTTGTAGATCCTTCTAGTTCTGCTGTGTGGGACGCCGCCTCAGCATGGCTGGTGAGTGGTACTAGGTCCGCAACTAGGAGCCAAACTTGTGAAACTCTGGGCCACCAGTGTGGAGCGCGTGAATTTAACCACTTGACCAAGGGGCCAGCCCACTGGTTTTCAACTTTTAAATGAAGCACAGACAGCTTAATTATACTTACGTTAACATATTCAAATAATGACAATGTAAATACAAAATATAAAGCATGGAATTTGGTAGGTGGAAAGGGTTAATGGTACAGAGAAGAGAAATGGCACTAATACCCTTAATTTTAATAAAAGTTAAGGTTGGTTATCTGAATTTGATTAAGAAATAGAAGCTTAAATGTATTATTTAACATAGTCAACACGAGAACTAAAAATAATAATATCTATTGAAAGAAAGTTGTAACGGGATGGTGAATTGGGAAGCTTATGAGGAGCTTCAACGTCCACAATGGAGAACCAGCAAATAACGTCTGTAATTAAAGTATAACTCAAAAGAGCAAATAAAATTTTTGGATGAGCAAATAAAGGCAGTAACACAAGAAATAAAATAAGGAACTATTTAAAAATGTTTGTCTCTAGCAGACTTCAAGGTAACAACTGGTCTGAGAATCTGTTGCTTTTTACCTGAAGTTCTTTTTATTTTACTTACTATGTTCACTGCTTAATTTGGGGTTTTTGTTGTTTTTTATTAAATACTGTACAGTTTCAATAGCATTTTGTGAAAATATCTTCTCTCTCATTAAATATTTGAATTTAAATTGATGAGTATGTACAAAGTTAGTGTGAAGTTCATAAAAATGACTAGTTCTGTCACTAACATTAGATAAACTAGGATTTATGGTTCTCAATTTTATAAGCAAAAAAATAGCTAAAGTTTTAAACTTCAATTTTCTATTGTGCTATATATAAAGCTTTCTGTGATATATTTGCCCATGCTTCATATGACATTCTTGAATTATTCAATTACACAAAACAGATTTTATAGTTAATTCTAATAAACCTGTTTTACTATATTTTAAAGTTGATTTATAATCAGTACCTCAACTTGATTAAGACATTTGAATAAGATAATAGTGGTTTTCTGCAAAAGTGAAGAATCACATAGCAGTAGAAATATGGATTTAACAAGAAAGAAGTGAGTAAGTGTAAAGAAAAATGAACTTCTTTAGGAAAAGTTAAAAGCTGATGAATTGTGAAATATCCTTATCAGTCTCTTTCAATTTTTAAAAAATATGTATCACCAAACTGTTGAAGAGCCTGAAGGTGGCGTTTCTGTTCAGCTCAGTTGGGAATGCGATAGCCCGTATGCCAAAACAGAGCACGCCTTTCATTTTATGAAATTATTTTCATTTTATGAAAAACAGATAGTTTGCTTCCTTTAACTGTTAAAAAATGTATTGAATTTCTGTGCATTTCTCTCTTGCTATTATTTTAGATTCAAAGGATTTTCAGACAATAACTTGAAGTATAGTTCTCTCAATTCTCCTGTTTCAGTGTGCGGTTCCTGGATCTCCAGGTCAAAGGAGCTGGGTCACAATTAGACGGTGTTTACTATGTTTATACCTACTCACTTCTATAATCCCTATAACAACCTAATGAGGCGGCTACTGTTCTTATCTCCATTTTAAAGGTGTAGAATTTAGATGAATAGAGGTTGTATAACTTGCTTATGTCTCTTATCTGGTAAGTGACAGAGCTGTAATTCAAATCCAACCAATCTGCTGTCAGATTTCTTGTTCTTTATACTCCATTCATTTTAATGGGATCTCTCACTCCACAGAATCATCCCATATATTTCTGGTTATTCGTACTCACAAAATGGCATGTGGCTTTCCTCTCATCTCCTGTTCTGGATCTCCCTATCGAAATGCTGCCTGTTGTAATGTCTCCTACCAAGGATTTTGGGTCTGTAAAACCTCAGTGAAGGAGCCTTATCAAGGATCACCCCAAAAAGCTGAGGCAGGAGTTCCAAAGCAAACCAGTCCTGGTTTCCTAAAATCACACCAAAAAAGGACTGTAAATCCATTCAGCTATCCACTCACTCATCTACATATATTAGGCAGGCCTGTCTCGGAGATTATGTGAGAACAAACGGAATAGAATATAGGAACTAAGTCTCAAAGCCAAAGCTAGAGAAATAAAATGTAGTGGGTTTATAAAATGAATTCCATAATATGGCTAAAAATGCCATGTCTTCAAGACTTCAGGTGGTCCACTAACTTGATCCTAATATTTCTAGCAGGCAGCACTGAAGAAAGCTGGCCAGATACATGATTTGCAGTGTTCTTTACATAGCAACACGTTATTGACCTCAAAGGAAGAGCAATTTCTCTAGGCTATAAAGAAATATCACTAGAGGGTCCTCTTAGGATGTGGGTAACTTTTGCAGCTCGTCCTTGCAGATGACACAACATGTGTTTCATATAGCTGTTTCTTAAAGTGTGCATCAATAAAATCTGTTTTTATGCACACCAAAGCTCAAACTAGTAAGAATCATTCTATAGGAATTGAGTATATTCTTCTTCTTAACTACATTTAGAAACAGATTATGGGATATCTGAGGCACAGGCAGATTAAGATTTTCCCTCTAGGGTGTTTTCTCCTCCAGTCTAATTTTCGGTAAACATTGGCTGGAAGTACGTTTTAGATTACACTGACTAGTCTATACTGGTGGAGCTGGTATGTTGCCTTCACTATAAAATGCAAACTCTATTCTTCAGCAAACAATTGAGTTTACACACGTGTTTAAGGCAGGGTGATGTAATTTTGTGGAAATTGAGGAGCCTATTGTCAAGGCAAAAGTTTCACAAAGTTAAACAAAAAAGAAAGACTTTATCTAAGGCTCTTGTAACAGTGAGAGGTCAGAACTCAGTCTGAGCTTGACTCTACTGTAACCAAGGGTGAGAGAGTTTTTCAGCGCCAGAGCCTGTGATCATAGACTCTATGTGTTTGCTGATTGGCCTTACCTGAAAGAAAAGTAAACTTTCTGAATCTCCAAGACGGAGGCAGCCTTACCACTTGGATCAAGGTGTCTGCCAAAGTTAGCTTCCTAGCCACCCACAGACGGGGAGACAAGGGCCCTGCCTCCCTCCCTGATTGCATTTCAAGGGAGTGCCTTCCAGATCCTTGAGAAAGACAGTCCTGGGTTAGAATTGGCCAGAGGCTTTAAAAAGAAGCAGAGAAAGAATATAGTCACAAGTTTTTCTGAAGTAAAATCTCTAAGAAAAGGAAGGAGACGGACCTCTGTGCTTAGGCCATCTGGATTCTGTAAAGGGATGGAGTGAGAAGAAAGCCAGGGTGGGAAGGCAGGAAGAATCCTGTCTACGCCTTAGTCTCACTGAGGGAAACCGTAAGGCTGTCTTGGTCTTATTAAAATCTTGTGACTGATAAGACACTTTGTGAAGATTCCTACAATCCTGGAGTTCCCAAGAGTGGAAGGAAATAACAAAATATTAACTTATATTCTTAATGTGATAGTCTTCTCTCTCTCTGGCGAAGTCTGAGAAAGATGGGTCTCATCTCCACTAAGCGAAGTAGACCAGCCTGTCCTCATCCAGGTTCCAACTCAAATAAATCTCTGAGTCGTCGCATCCCAGTTGCCTCTAACCAAACCGAATGCTACACTCCTACCAGCTTATATTTTTCAAAGACAAATCTGATGAAATATCCTACAATTTCAGGCTTCAGTTGCTCCCCACTCCGCATCCAAATTTCCAAAGCTCATCTATTAAAACAGTCCTAACCGCTGAAGACGGAATTTATGATCTCAGACCTCAGGAGGGTTTGACAAGATACCTACAAGAAAGGCATTTATTTATTTTACTTATTTTCAAATTTGACAGTTTAATTTCAAAATTCATGCAAATCTTGAGTTTTACGCCACATTTTATCTTTGTTAAGATATGTCTCATTCTATACCACAATACATATCAATGTGTATGGAAATCCGCCAGTCCCAGCTGAGGTTTCAATTACTCCTGTCACTTTCGCTGAGCCTTACCTACCTCCCCAGGGTATGGCACCGGGACGTTTAGACTTAGACGATAAAGTAAAAAGCACACAGCATCATCCACAGAAACATCAAAACCTGCACCTGGCCTACTTTCCTGGAACTCTCTCTCTTATTCTGCCCCTTTTCTCATGCATTCTCTGCTCTAAGCAACCACAACAGTTTAAATGCTTGTTATTTTGCCTGCTTCCTTTTTAAAACCTTGATGAAAGGTCATCTCAAGGAGCCTCTGCCTGATCTTTCCAGGTGCAGGCAGTCACCACTCCCTTCCATGCTGCAGGTGGTGGTTTATGGGTCTCTCTTTTCCTTAAAAACGTAGGCTTATAAAGAGGAAAAAAAAAATGTAAGTATCCATTCTGGTATCTCTGGCACTTAGAATAGCTACTCACACATATTGGTGCTCAAAAAATCTTTGTTAAATGAATGAAAAATTAGCAGTGACTGAATGCACATAAATGGCAATGGTATTGTAGCCCTAAAGGACAGATAACCATTTGCAATCCTGTTTAGGATGAAGCATTAACAAAACACTAAAATTCCAAGTGATATAATGAATATCATAAAGATTGTCAGAAATAGAATTTATGATTGACTCTTTTCAATTTCTGATTGTGTTCCACATGATTTGACAACAATAGGCTGCGTTTAAGGTGTGCATGTATACGGTTTTAGAGCTGCCAAAATGTAGATGGAATTTAAATGAGATTTCTAATTTGATTCAGTGAGCTGTAGTAAAGTCTCCACTTGTTTGACAAATTATTAAGCATAACCAGTTTGAATACATTCAATAAAATAATATTCATGCATCCGTTCAGTATTTGAGCTTCTGGATAGATAAATAATCAAGCTTTCTACATCTTATTTTTTTTTAAAGTATTAGATGTTGATTTCTCAATAATCTGAATTTTTCTTCCTAATATTATTTCCAGGTCTATGTTTCGATTCTTGATAAAAACACACGCAGATTCAAATTAGTTTCCCTTTTCCATTTTTAGCTAGCTATCTGTTTCTTGATGAGGTTTCCTTCAGCCAGATTTCTTCAATGGCTTGCTGCATCTGACCTAAATCCCACTATGATAGGTTTCTCCTCAGAGGAAGCGTATAGTGGGGATGAGCCACTGACCATGAACCAGTCCTAACACCCAGAGACCTGTTTCACATACAGTATCTCAGACGTCCTGTGTTTCCTTTACTCTGTCTCTTCAATTTCTTGATACCTCTTATTTCTTTTGTGGTTTGCCTAGATCCTGAAATTCTTTCCTGTCTTCTCCCATCCATTGGTTGTTGCTTTCGGTTTTTGTTGATTCAGTCTTTCCTTCAAGCATACATTTTTCAACCTACTATTGCCAGTTCACTTAATTGAAACCATCAATTGATTTACAGAAAACGTCAACCATACCCCGACCTCTACATGACAAAGACTCCCAAGTCCAAATCTCCAGTCCTGACAGGAGCTCCAGGATTGAACGACTAAGTGGATATCAGTTGGCAACACCACTTGAAAATCTATCAGGCATCTCAAACTCAACACGGGCAGAACGGAACTCACTAAGCAGCTCTACTTTCGTTCTTACTCATTAACCGTGAAAATCTATAAAATCTAAGAGTTATTTAGTCCTCCTTACTTTCATTGAATTTGTCAGTAAGTCCTGGCAACTTTCTCTCTAAAAATACCTCAAATCTGTTTATCTCTATGTCAATTACTAACATCCAAGTTTCTCATAATTATCTCCTTCCCAAATGAGAATAATTATTTTATTTGGTTTTCTTGTTCTCATCCTCACTCAACTGCAACCCACACCACACGCAAAGTGATTTTTAAAATATAACTATGATACGTAAATGCAGTGTGATGGCTTCTGGGTACTTCAAATAAAATCCAGTACTTCAAATAAAATCCAGCCTTTTTGCCTTATACAATACGGCCCCTGACAACTTATCAGCACACAACTCATACTATGCCTTTCTTGCTCGCTCATTTCTAGACACATGGATTTCTTTAGGTTCCTAGCATACTAAACTCATTTTTACCTGAGGGATTTGTACGAGTAGACCTCCAAATCTAGAAAGTCCTTCTCCTTCAGATAACTCCTTATTCAAATTTTGGTGTAAATGAAAACTCCTCAAAGGGATTTAGCTTGACTATCCAATCACTTTTTCACATAACCCCATTTTATTTTGCCTTATTTATTATTGCACACACACTTATGTGTGTGTGCATATTTGTTATTTTGTTTATTTGATTTTCCTCTCATTGGAAAGTTAGGTACGTAAGAGCAAGGACCTTGTCTGTCCTGCAGTTAACTGTCTCCCCATCAACAAAACAGTGTTTGGGACAAAGGTGGACCACATTAAACATTTCAAGGGAATTGATGAATTTCTAGAAAAGGAGAGTCCATTATTAGTACATAAAAAATTACATAGATATACAACAACATGATAATATATTAAACAAGGAAAAATTTAGAATGATAGGACATATATTTTAAAATTTATTTTCCTGAAATTTTACATACATGGCCTTTAATCCTCAGCAAAATTGATTAATCTGGTCATTAATTATTAGTTTGAAGGTTAAAGCTGTTGTTTATTCAACTGAATTTGTTTTGATGAGCATCAAATTCCTTTTTATGTGTCTTTGGCTTTGTGTATGGTTAATAACATTTTTAAAACTCTAGCTAAATTTATTATAAACAAAGACCTCACTATATAACGTGGGGTATTAGGTTTCTTCTCAGGTAGCAGAGAGGGGGTTAAGGCACTTGGGACCCCTACAGTGGGGGTGTTGGAGTATAGTCTGGCCAGGAAAGTAGGGAGAAAAGGTCCTTCAATTTCAAATCAAGTCAGGCCTGCAGCTCTTTCATTTACAGCTCAGATCAGAGTTAAAGGCCAAGAGGCCTGACTCTAAGGAGCCCAGTAGAAAAACAGTACTTCACAAGTGATGACTTTAAATGAGGTAGAAACCTACAGTTAAAGGAAATGTCTCTTCTTCGTTCTTAGTTTCCACTTAGAGAAACTTTGTCTTAAACCTCTTGGCCTTTTTGTCCCTCCGGTTATTCCTCCCTACAAATGGTGCAATGAGTTACCCAGGAGGTGGAAAACAGCCATTGGTTCAAAGTTCTTAGTTTAGGTGGAGCCAATCTTCAAAAGTCCAGCTGGCAGGAGAGTTGATCCCTGTCTCTGACAGTATTGGTAGTAGGCAATGACCTATGCCCTCTGCTCTGCAGACTGGACGTACCCAGTTTCATCTCTAAACTATGTCTTTCTAGACATTATCATTAATCAACTTAATATTTTGCTTTTCTGTTAGATGTAGGTTTTATTTATACATTGATTCAGACTTAGACATGGAAGAAAAATGCTGTTTCTTGGTTGAAATACCCACATGCTCAACAGGTTTAAGGGTGGTCTGTGTATCTGGAATACCAGAAATATACTATTAGAATGGTTACAGATTCTAGGAAGTGAGTTGGAAAAACTGTGTACTCGGGCTTTGAACCAAAAGCTGGTGAGTGCTTAAGATCTTGGACAAAAAGGCTAAATGCACAGGTTGGCGCTTCATGGTGAGATTAGACAGAAAGGCTGCTGCTTAATCTTGATGTCCACATCCAGATTCCACCACAACGTCCAGACATGAGGCGTGGAAGCAGCGGGGTGCCTTGAGACTCGATCCCCTGTGCGAATAAGTTCCCAGGAAGCCCCTAGATCTGTTTTTCCTTAACTAAGAGTGTAGGCTTACTGGGCATGATGGGCAGAGTGAGTTTGTAGAGCAAGTGGAAACTACTGGACCTGTATGAAAAATTTGGGGTGACACAATAAGATCATCACAGGGACTCACAAACTGTAAAAATTCACTCACAACTGTGATGCATTTTGTTGACTAAAAATATTTACTTCACAGAATATAAAGTGCTGATTGGTTTATGCTGACTTTATTTTTTTAATCTTGAAAATTAAATCACAAGATATACTTACTTAAAAGGGAAAGTAAAAAGTTTTAAAAGAAAATACACAAAATCAGATGTGTAGTGGGGCCAGCCCCACGGCCGAGTGGTTAAGTTTGCATGCTCCACTTTGGTGGCCCAGGGTTTCGCCAATTTGGATCCTGGGCGCTGACATGGCACCTCTCATGAGGCCACGTTGAGGCGGTGTGCCACATGCCACAACTAGAAGGACCCACAACTAAAATGTACAGCTATGTACTGGGGGGATTTGGGGAGGAAATAAAGAAGAAAAAAAAAAAGAGGCACAAGCCTGGTGGCGCAGTGGTTAAATTCGCACGTTCCACTTCTCAGTGGCCTGGGGTTCACCGGTTCGGATCCTGGGTGCAGATATGGCACCGCTTGGCAAACCATGCTATGGTAGGCGTCCCATGTATAAAGTATAAGAAGATGAGCATGGATGTTAACTCTGGGCCAGTTTTCCTCAGCAAAAAGAGGAGGATTGGCAGCAGTTAGCTCAGGGCTAATCTTCCTCAAAAAAAAAGAAAAATTGGCTACAGTTGTTAGCTCAGGTGCCAGTCTAAAATAAATAAATAAATAAAATTTTTAAAAAGTGATAATACATTAAAAAAATACTTATAGTGATTCCTCTTTACAGTGTTGCCATATATTTCTAGCAATCTTTTAGACTGACAACTGGCCATATAAACTCATATTTTTGACAATACACAGAAGAATATGAGTCACGTGTTTTAGTTTTCAACCCCGACCCTTCCTATCTTTTTTTCACTATGGCCATTGCTATAAGGACCAATCCCGTAAGTATCAACTGCATTTGTTCTTTGGGCTAATTAAAGATATATACAATTTAACAGCATTGCTGCAAAATAAGCTTACTGCCTATCTTTAGTTTTTGTTATAGTGTCTCAGTTTAATTAATTCAGTGACAACCAGAAAAATAAAGTGGCTAAGGACATTGTTATTTGTTGATGGCAGGGCAATTCAAAGCCATGGAACCTTAGCCTGTGTTAATCCCAAGTCATTTTATTCTTGATCTCTCAGAGGATCTTCGTAACTAATGGACAGTTAATGAAATAATCTCAATTTCTAAATTAATATTGATACCTTTCACTGTCTAAACATAAATATTGTTATTAGAATTAAAATAAAGTTGGTGAAATTATGTTTCTTAAAGCTCTGAGCCAAATAAATGTTAGAAATTATCTCAGATCGTTTCTTTAGCAATTTTGAACCAATTTCCAGGTCATGAACAATTGGTAATAACAAGATTACTCTTGGTAATTATACACTTGCAGATTTCCTAATAGTCTATCAGGTGGAATAACAATATGGAAACCCATTTTCCTATAATGCTTAGTCTCAGAAATGACTACTTTTTTCTGTATAATGAAGCAGGAGTTTATTAGGCATGTCAGCAGAGTTGGAAGGAAAAGTACAGCAGACCTATTTCATGGTACAGTAGACTTTATCTCAGAGAGCACTCCAGAAAGGAGACATTAGATTTACAGAAATAATCTTGTTTCAGCTTTTATTCAAAATTACAATGCATTCAAAAGTCTGAATAAAAATTGATTCAAGCTTGAATTCATCAGCGAAGCTATCTAAATTGCTTTGATTTTATGCTTCCAAATCAGTTCCCTTCTTAGTAGACACTTGCTAATCACACAGTAATCTCACTGCAGTGCCGTATTTATTCCTTCACAAATAGTTACACACAGCGCTTGGAGGGCACTAATGAGACGCTGCACAGGCCACAATTGGGAGATGGGCTATGAAATATCTGCTTAACTGTGGAGCAATAGCAAATGGGATTGGTCATTCAAATACGATAAGTCAAATTTAGCATGTAGAATTTTTATTCTTGAAAGGCTATAGTACAGAAAGCTAGTCATCTAATTCCTAATTCCACTTTTAAGTAATTTATGAAAATGACGTTGTTAGGAGGAAAACGGCAATATATTTTCTACGAATTAAGATGTCTACTTCTACTACCACCAATTCTAAGGATCTGTGTCTGTCGGACCAGAGTGAAGGAAGGAAGAAAGGTAGACAATGAAAGTTAAGTATATCCAAAAAGCAACAAAGAGATATATATATACAAACAATTCAGTTGGAAATTTCAATTTATAGACTAACTCAAAGTCTCCCAGCAAACTGTTTTTAAAATCATGGTTAAAATACACGTCTAAAGCAATGATGGGATACTCCTTCTGAATATCTGGACATGCAGAAATGATTATACTTCTGTAGCCCCTGAACAATTGGTATCTAGGACAGAGATTAAAACAGGAAAATACCACCACATGTAATGAAACCTAAGATGCCACAGATTACTAGATGCACCACAAATCAGTAAACACACCACCAATTGCTGAGCATTCTCTGTTTCTAGAAATGGTGAGGTGTGAAGAAAAGCAAAAAGTGCACTTTGGAATGCTCGAAATACTGTTGCAGGCAGAAATAAATAGCTGCTCTTCTTGACATATCAGTGAGAGTCCAGACAGGAGACAGAAACTACATTGGTAACCTAAACAAGGAACATTAAAATAAAGGCTTATTAATTAGCAAAAGCAAATAACAACTAACAGGAGTAAAGGGACTTCTGAAGAGTATCAGCTTTAGAGCATTGCTGTATTCTATAATATCCACTATGGCATGAAACACGCCCAAATATGTGGACAGAATAATGCAGGACAAGTACCATGGCAGAAAGAGGACTCTCCTCTCCCAAAGCTATCATTTTTTTTTTTTTTTAAATTTGATGTCACTACCTGTTTTTGATACTTTTAATATCTTGTGTTACATGTTATGGAATTAGTATGGAGCCAAGTAACAATTTAATCACGGTTTCAGTAAGGTAGATGTCTCTTAAGGAGACAGCTGTTAATTCTACCACAGCTAGGAAGTTAACAGTGTGAAGGTAGGGTTAAAATCCTCAGTCACACTGCTACTTTCCAGCCATTAATCCATATTTATATAAGAATCCTTGTGTTAAGCTTAATGAAATTAGCGACGCTGTCTTCTATTTTGCTAACTTTTCTCATTCTCTTAGAAGCTTTTCCCATTGCACTGAAGAATTTATTACATGAGAAGTCTTCTTATTTCAATCCTAATTCTGTCATTTTAGATAATGCCAACATCCATTTGGACCACCCATCATGTCAGTGTGTGTCTCATTTCTGTAACATTCTATTCTCCAGTGACCTTGACATCCAGTTCATATCAGTTGCACACTCCCATGGCTAAGCCATAGATGTTGCCCTCATCGTAATGCTGCTCCAGCTCTTAAATAATAAATACAGACATTCTATTGATTTATTGTTATCCAATTAATGACTTATGATCTCTATCATCTATCCCTGTTGCCCATTCTCAGTTTCTCCCACTACATTTTTACTTTGGCCCACAGGTCTTTGTATCTCTTGCAAATATTTCAATTCCCTTGCTGTTTTCTTTAGTGAGGCTCATCAGGGAAGTAAATCTTGGTCAGAGCTCCCAACTCTGTGTCAATGTGCCAAAATATAGGCTCTGGATGGGCCTAGATGTTGACGCCTTTTGCCCATGTCTGGGTAGCAATTTCCAGAATAGCCATATATTTTAGGCTAGCTATTTCTGGCTTCAAGCAAACTTATCATATATATCAAGCATTATAAGATGTTATCGATTTTTATGTGTACTCTGATATAAAAAAAATGTTGGTACGCACTGGTTTGAATTAATGCAATAATCTAATTTGCTGGTGCTAATCTCTGCTAGTAAACCATGCTCTCTGCGATCAGTAAAATTCTGCCGATTCATGAACTCTTCCTAGATATCATAGTATACTTTCAAATTTCTCTATACTCTTCTGACCTCTAATCTTGCTAACATAAAACTCTTTCAAGAGATGACCTTCTTTGCAACAGAAAGAGAACAGCAGTCGTAAGAGAACTCCGTCAAATTCAAGACTTTTCATTTTCACGTTTAACCACAATAACTCCTACATTTTCCACATACTCTTTGTTTTCTAAGGGAAGTTGTACCAGTCCTACACATGTGATTGTTAGCCTTTCCTACAGTTTTGGGTGATCTTCCTCTCTTATCTCTTCCCCCATCTCTTTAATCTTCAGAATTTCCCCTTTTACTGTTTTTCTCGTCAGCATTTAAAAATTTCTTAAAACAAAACAGAAAACCTCCATCATTCATAATCTTCCTTATTTTTTTCTCTCCTTCATTTGCTGCCAAGTTTCTTAAAATATTTATCTGACCCATTTCCTTATTTCTACTCAATTTCAGTCACATAACACGTAACTTCTGCCCCCTTTCTCTACAGAAATTGCTCTTTGCCCATGTTATAAGACATCATTAAAGATAAGTCCAGTTTGTAATCATTCAGGCCGCATCTGACCCAGTCTTGAGGTGACATTGTTAGCATAGATGTGTATCTCTTATTTTAAGTACACTCTTCTCTCGGCCGCAGCTCTCCTTGTCTTTCTCCTTTGCCTTCTGTGTCTCTTGATGCAGCTCCCTTTTCTCACACATCTTAACCACTGGCATGCCTCAGTTTTTGCCATGGGCTCCCTTTCTCTTCTTAAACTGCACACATTCTTTGAGGAAACTCATTTGTTCTATATATTATCTTGGTTTTTCTTATTTTTATAGGCAAATGACTTCAAAGTATATATCTTCAGCCTAGATTTGTCTGCCGTGCCTCAAAATCTCTCCTTCAAATGAAATATCTAAACGGCTACTGAAAGGTCACCTGGATGTCCCATAAATACCTCAGACTCAATGTACTCCAAACTCAGACTGTATCTATTTCACCAAATGTTTTCTTTCTAATTCTGTTTCTCATGAATGACACTAGTCATATCCAAATAGTCCAACCAGAAATCTAACATTTCTCCTCAGCACCTCACTTCCACCGGTCAAACCCAAATGATTAACACATTTGGTAATTTCACCTTCACTTACTTTGATAAAGATATGAGGTTAGAACAATTCTTAAATAATTTTCTAATCTATCTACTCTCCCTTCACCACTGCAACTATCTAGTTCTAACTGACATCAAATCTCTCTTGAGTTATAAAAACAGCTTTCTAAGTGGCCTGCCTGCCTTGAGTCTTATTTACCTGCCAACTCATTCTGTGTCCTGAAGCCGGACTTTTCTTTCCCCAAAAGTAAATATGAGCATTACTTTTAGCAGTGTAAAACTCTCATATGTGTCCTAATTGTTCTTAAGATAAAAGTCCAAGCCCCGTAACATGTTTTGCAAGGTTTTGGATAATCTTTACCTTTGTTAGAGCTCTAGTCCTGTCTTGTTACTCGCTCTCCAGCCATACTTAGCCATCACCCACACACGCACCCACATTCACTCACCTCGGACTCTACTCATAACAACCTCCTCAAATGTCCTAGACATTTTTCTCGCTCTTGTTTTCAGGCTTTTCCTCATGCTTTTTCTTTAGCCATAAACGAGTTACTAACATCCTGGCCAATTCCTACTCATACTTCTGTCCTAGTCTAGATGAGATTTGCTCTGAGAAGTCTTTCTGTGGAGGTCAGTCTGGGTTGGATCTTTCTCCTTCTGTTCTCTCTCTATTTTCTTTGCGTCTCATGACATCACTCTGTTCTGTAGTTTTCCTTTTCATTTTCCCAGCTTTTTTGATGCTTAATTGACAGATAAAATTGTATATATTAAAACTGTATGACATGATGATTTGATATATGTACATGCTGTGGAAAGATTACCAAATCAAATTAATTAACACATCCATCACTTCACATATTTCTCTCTCTTTTTTGGGTGAAAATGCTTTACTATATTAGCAAACTTCAAATACACAATATTATTAACTATAGTCACCATGCTGTACATTTGATCCTCAGAAATTATTCATCTTATAACTGAAAGTTTGTACTTTTTTTTTTGAGGAAGATTAGCCTTGAGCTAACATCTGCTGCCAATCTTCCTCTTTTTGATGAGGAAGATTGGCCCTGACCTAACATCCATTCCCATCTTCCTCTCGTTTATTTGTGGGATGCCTGCCACAGCATGGCTTCCTAAGTGACGCCATGTCTGCACCTGGGCTCCAAACCGGTGAACCACGGGCTGCCGAAGTGGATTGTGCGCACTTAACCACTGTGCCACCGGGTGGGCCCCAGTACTCTTTGACCAACATCTTCAAAGCCCCTAGCAACCACCATTCTACATTCTGTTTCTGTGATTTTGACATTGTTTTTTTTTAGATTCCACTTAAAAGTAATGTCATATAGTATGTTTTTCTCTGGCTTATTTCACTTAGCATAATGCCCTTCAGTTTCATCCATGGTGTTGCAAATGGCAAGATTTCCTTCTTTTTTATGGCTGAATAATATTCTATTATAGCATTTATTCACAACTGCCAAGATATGAAAACAACCTCAGTGCCCATTGATGGATGAATGTATGAAGAAAATGTGATATATATATATATATACACACACACACAGAATATTATTCTATAGGTTTCTATAAGTTTCTGTTTACTTGTCTTTATCTCCTACTCAGCTGTAAGCAGAACCTTTTTCTCTATTGTTCACTATTTAACTCTCTATGCCTACCACCATTCATGAGTCAATAAATATTTATTAAATGCATAATTATAATACTAACATAAGGATAAAATGGAAAATAATGCTAAAATGAACAGTGTTCTACATTATTGAGAACTTATCTATGCAAATATTTATCACTTCTTTATTTCACAGTTTATGGCTAAACTGGCATTTATTCTTTCATCTCTTTTCTTTAGGATGTATGTAACAAAAACTGCCATTCATTTATCTCTGCTGGACACATTGTTTTAGTTTTTTATTATAACAAAGTCTTAATCAAAGCCATATAAAAGGAATGTCTTTATAAGGGATTATGGCTAAATATATATAAAATAGTTTATCACTGACTAAAAAAAATGTATAAAAAATATAATTTAGAAAGAAAAAAATGTTTTCATAAAATAATTGAAAAAATTGCAGTCACCCTAGATATCAAAAGAGTCATTAATCTCTAAACTACCAAAGAGGAATTTTTAATTTCAGCCTATTTTGTATCAGAAAATTTGTTTGGAATATGCTTACAAAGTTAAAAAATACATGAAAATCCTTCTAAACGATCAGGATGGGAACATTCTGCATTAGAAACGGGATTCTGGAAAAATGGTGATAGTTTTGGGGTAGTTTCTGAATCTCCACCTAAAATCAAGCACATTAACTAGATAATAAAACCAAAAATCCATGTACAGCATTTACAACAAAATTTGGTGACATGATATCCCCATGAAAACATATGTATACACATGCGCGCACACACACACACCCCAACAACAAGAACTAAGAACTATGTATCACATGCAGGTGATAACCAAGGGAAGTAACAAGACATCTTATGGATCTTCAGTCAAGAGAATCCCAAAATAGTTATCCTGCATTCACTGAAAATCACAAGAAGCCCACTCAGAAACAACAGGGAGGCTTAAAAGATTTGGTTACTCCTACAATGTGTGAGTACAAGGGAAGAACAGTCAAAACGTCTTCAGAGAAGTGTAGCTACATAGGCTCACAAAACTGAATGTCACAGCTCTCTTCCCAAGTAGGGCCCCACACAGGAGAGAAACTGTTCAAAGTGGAATAGAAATTGAGAAGGATAGGGGCAATTTGGGGTTAAGGTAGGAGAAGATCAGACATACTAGGAGAGATGAACAAACCTGGTATACCTCAGCAGGCAAGACATCATGTACTAGAACAATAAATAACAACAGCAAAACAATGACAACAAAGAAGGAGCCCTGTGAAGCAAGCATAGCTATCCTGAATCGCTTGTCTTTCTAATGTCCAAAAAGACTATTAATGCATGAAAAGGGACAATAGAAAGTATCAAGGTCAACTGTAATACAAAGATATTAAAAGAAAAAGAATAAGGAATAGAATAATGTCATTACAATGAAAATTTCTGAAATAGTGAAAGCAAATGACAGAGACATTGTCAAAGAATCAGATCAAATTTGCAATCTATTATTTCAAAATGAGCTAAAAGTCATTAATTTAATGAGAGTAACATAAGCTATGAATGAACAAAATAATACTAATTAGAAAAACTCAGTAATGAAGTCACAGAACTCAGGAAAGAATCAGTAAAAGAAAACACTTCCAAGAAGAATGTAACAAAGAATGAAGCCAACAGATAATTACTTAGGATAAATAGAAGATAATCAAAATTAAAGAGGGAGGAAATTAAGAAAGAGATACGTGGGCTGACCCAGTGGCATAGTGTTTAAGTTCACGCACTCTGCTTCAGTATCCCAGGGTTCATGAGTTTGGATCCCAGGCACAGACCTATACGCTGCTCATCAAGTCGTGCTGTGGCGGCAAACCACATATAAAATAGAGGAAGACTGGAAACAGACATTCGCTCTGGGCCAATCTTCCTCACCGAAAAAAAAAGAGAGAGAAAGAGATACAAAAGTTTTGAAACAGACAAATATTGAAACTCGGTGAAGAAGATTCTATAAGTGAATTAAGGATTCCCTGAAAAATAAAACAAAATTAAAGAAAACAAGCAAACATCAAAAGCTATAATTCAACAAAACTTTACTGAAAAAGAAAACGTTTTGAAACTACGTAGAAAGATCACAGAATACATAGGCAAAACGACCAACATCAAGTCATATTCTAGTAAAATTACTGCTCTTTAAGGAAAAAAAAATCTTCTGGCATCTGGGGTAAAAAGGCAACAAGTGATTTATAATGAAAGAAAATTAGATTAACATCAGACTTTTCAATAACAACATTATGCCAGAAAAAAATAAAATATTTAAATACTTAAGAAAATTTACAATGTTTAAGATGGAAAGAGAATGTGAGCAAAGGATTTTCTATCAAGCAAAATCCTTTTCCTTCCAAGTATAATAGGCACAGATCTACGCTGATCAACACACAAGAGTGCAAGGACCATTATTCCCATCGCTCTCCCTAAAGAATCTCCTCGAGTCTAAGTGTTAGGCAGCCAAAATAACTAGAGAGACAGCCACAGAAGAGCAGGTGGTAAGCATTATGCATGCATTTTCTTGTAGGAATCAAGTAAATGAAGCATAAAAGGGAAAGTGCATTGCATGTATTGTCAACAGATTCAGCATATAGAGCTATAGTACAAAAAATTAGAGGAATATGAGGAGAGCTTATGAACAAAAACTAAAATATCATCCATAATTACATTGATCAGGACTTTACTAGTATTTTTGTTCTATTTTATGTCTATACTGTGGGATGAAAGAAATGAGTAATAATGGGATATTCTGATTTTGTTATCCCTCATGTTCTTGAGACTAGCATTTTAATGTGAAAGAAAGGATATACGGATACTATACAGATGTTAAGTCTAAGCTTCTATAATACTGAATTTGAATTAATAGTTCCAGAAAGAAATAATCAAAGTGAATTTTGTCAGATACTTAAAAACACATTTTAAAAGTAGGCACACCTAAATGATAGTGTCCAGGAATGCACCCTTAAATGATAAAAATATGAAGTAACAAAGCACTAAAGTGATTCTCTAAAAGTCGGAACAGTGGCTACTTTGGGAACGAGGGAGGGCTTCACACCGACACTGGGGAAACTTCAGGGGCATCCGGGAAAGTGCAGTTTCTCTACCTGAGTAGTTGTTGTAAGGATGTGTCACCTTGTTCACCGTATAATAACTTATTAAGACGTGTTTATTTTGTTTGATTTAATATATTTTGACAATACAAAGGGAAAATAAAGTGTTAAAATTGTTTTCAAACTCTGAAAAACAAAAATGAGAGACATGCAATTTCCTTTGAGACAACACTATGTACATCCCATGGCAAGAATTTGGCCTGAACTCTGCAATTAGTCCTTTCTCCAGCTCCTCTTTTCCAGCCAGCACAGGAGTCTCAGGGTCGTAGCAGATGCAGCACCAAGTTGTTTTCTCACTGGTTGCATTGCATCTCGAAAACAATCTTCCCACATCGATTTCATACAGCCCTGCCTTTGGTCCTGCCTGACATGGCCATTTCTACTCAAGGCTTTCGTAAGACCTTGGAGGGGCTAGGTGGCAAAACATCAAATACAAACATCTCTTAGTGGCTACTACAAAGGGTATGTTTAGTAATTTTACAAAGGTTGTATTGTGAAATCCATTCTCAGGTTACATGTCAACCAGGAGCTTAAACATCCCCCCAGGAGCAGAGATTTATAACATCGATCCCTTTGCAGTAGTGAGGAGGTGAGTGCAAAATGGTTGAAAAGCAGAACTGTACCAATGGCAAACAGAGAGTGTCAGATCAGAGCAGAGAAGTTAACAAAACCAAGAAAGAGGCTGCTTTGTGAAACTCAGTAGCTACCAAAGAAGCTTTTGAAAGAGTAAGTTTTTAGGAATATAACTGACTGCCAGGCCAGGTAAAGATCCACCTCCGTTTCAAGAGAAAAATCTGAGCGGGTAGACTGATGTGCTTCACCAAAGACGGTGGTGGGACCTCAATGCATGTGAAAACAAAAGAAGTATTCAGACAGGATTACTGTAATAACTAAGACACTTGGCTAAGAGTTTCAGTAACTTCTTAGAGAGGAACAAGTTGTCGGGGTATTAAAATCCCATGATATAATGCAAATAGTCATTGTGTATAATTATCCTGAATATCACCGCCTAATAAAATGTATATAATTTTCATTTCATGTTGTGGGTTCTCATCTAATCTTCTTGTAATTTTCAGTATTTCTGTAGGAGGACTTATAAGTTGAGAACATGAGTTCTTAGTCACTGTTTTGAATATTCTTGTCACTCTTACGCTATGTTTGTATCCCACCAGGAGTTTGGGTACATTTGTTGAAAACCAAGGGCTTAATAATCTACCCACTTCTACAATTCACTGACTTTATGATTTAGCAAAACACTGCCTACATGCATTCACACGTATTAGTTTTAGTATCGCCAACAGCTTAATAAAAACCTTCACATTTTGAAAGCAGTAAATATTGTTTAGAGGGTAGAAACACTATACAAACATTCAAGATATTTTTTATCTATATATTTTCACTACTTTTTACATGACTCACTGGAATAAATATTAGTTAATAATTTATGTGGTTTTCTTTATAGTCTTAGCTTAAGTAAAAACTTTTTGAAAGAAAAAACAAAGAAATAAACATTTTATTAGTAATCTGAGGAAATTCAGGTTAATTAATGTTTAGATGAATTCAGAGGATTCTACTGTTACGTGTATATAGTGCATTGTCTAAATATTATTGAATAAGTCTTCATTTTAAATCAAAAATTTCTTGCAATACCACCTGTATAGAACCCTAGTTGTTGCATCTGTGATATATACTTCTAGAAGTACACGGTAAAGTAGAACCTGAGCTTTTCAGCGTCTTGCATTTCTAAGGAGAATCATATCAACTCTTGGAGAATTGTTAACACATCAGGTCTAACCGCTAGTGAATTGAAAAATTTCCTTTGAAATGAAAATTCGTTTGATAGGCCTAAAATATATAACTATCTGGCCATTTATCTGGTGGGCAACCATAGTGAAATCCTAACTTCACTTCTTACAGGTTGGGAACCCCATTCGTCAACGTCTCCTGCAGTTCTTATCTGACAGAAAAGGCAATCAAACAGCAAAACAGTAAAACAAGTTGGATTCGAGGAAGCAGAAAGTTACTTTTCAGTCCAAATGACAACTACATAATTTAACTGTAAGAGGTTGGTACTACCACATTTTATTTTTGCTGGACAGTTTTAAAAGTAAGGATGACAGATCATAACTGTTATTTGCACAAATTAAATTCTTCAAAGAGAAATGTCTACAAAAATTTGAAGTAAATTCAGAAATACGTTTTCTGATGTTTTTATTGTAACATTTTAAGAGCCTCATTTTTTCTTGACACTTAAAATTAGGGAAAATAATGAACTCAAATATGTTTGTATTATATTTCTGTTATCTTTTAAAAGTACCAAATTACAAGGTACTATTTTGCTTTTCTCATAAAGACTGACTAACAATGAAAAATGGACAATATAAGTCAAATTGTACATATCTCACCATAGTAATATAGTTTATTCCTACAATAAATTTGAATATGCCATGGATCACATATATTCCTAAACTTTAACAGGTATATGTAGTATACTTCTAATATAATATGGTTAGTTTATCTGTATTACTTCCATCATCAAGTCCCACATTAAAAAACAATTTATTTGTGTTTTCTGATTCACTCTAAAGTAAAAGAAACTATACAGAACAGCTGAAATGAAATGAAAGAGTTCTGATCTTATACACAAACTCACATACAGCTCCTTAGGTACAAATTTATATGGCACTTCAGAAGAGGACAGGTCAAATCACTTTATTTTTTTAATACAAAATGTTTTGTTTTTACAGCTGGTAATAATAACGATATTATTTACCATTAATTGAACCTTAATAATGTGTGATGCATCATTCTAATTGCTTCATATGTATTCTGTTTGTATTTCAAAATAAGTTGGTAAATAGCATCATCGTCACAATTTTAGAGATGGAAACCCTGAAACTCAGAGAACTGAGTTACTTGTTCAAGATGACACATCTAGAAAGCAACGAAATTATGATTCGGTTTCAGTTTGTGGGATTCACCCTCTACACTGTCGGGTGAATCACTTATCTGCCTGTCTTCTCTCCCCCTCATGGGTCTGGCTAAGAGGCATGCTGAGTACTTCTGGTTTCTGGCACCTGGAAAGCAGTGGGAGACGTGCAGAGGAGAGACAGCTGCTGGCCACACTGAATGAACAGGTGTTCACTGAAACTAACTTCCAGAAATGGGTTTCCCCATCCAAGAAACACCTCTCAGATATGCAGACTGCTCTTTGGGGCTCAGCTCTAAACAAGACGGTAAACTGAGCCGGGAATCAGGAATCAGGAAACCAGGACCTTAGAAGGAAGAACAGGAGTACAGTCCACACTAAACTGAGGTGGACAGAGAGGTGACACTGCGGTGATCAGTGCATATAGGGGTTACCTACATTCACCTACAAACATAGACGATGCCGAGCATGGAAGCAGCAGAATCTCACACACATCTCCTCTGGAGCTCACTAATATACCAGGATCTAGTAGCCTTGGGTCTGAGGGTGAACAGACCCGTACGGGACTGATAATTATGGCAGCCAACTCTGTGTGGTTGTGGCCTCTGCAGGATGACATTCTTACATAAGGTCCACATTTTTACAAGGTAGCTGCTTGAATTAAAGTCTTAGTGTGTACCACTAAAGAAAGAAACATAAATAGGAAATAATATATTCAAACCTATGCTATTGGTTGCATTAGTACTCTGATTTAACAAGCTAAGCTAACCACACACGGAAGAAAATGTTCTAGGTTTATAATAAATTGCATGGTATAAAGAGAAAAATGCAAGAGTAGCTAATATAGACACAGGAATAAATGCATTGTTAATTACATTAGGTGTATAGCAGGAATGTTTTTTTTTAAATTTCAAACAATTACAACTTTTTAACTTTCTTAATTTCTTCTCAAAATCAAAATTAAATTAAAATCAAAATTAGTGTTGAAGTTATATTATGAAAGAGGCTTGTTGAACATAGGCAAAACCCTTCCCATTGATGAGACTGTATTCTTTTCCAGGTTAATGTTACATAGATAATGAAATTTCTTATAAACACATTTTTCCAAAAGTTTGAACAATCATGGCAATTTCTTTTATTTCCTTGATTCCACCTTAAATTTAAAGTGTCTATAGAAAGTTTAAAAATGTGCCATCTATATTTACAAGAAAACAGCTTCAAAATAATGTTTAAAATGCTTGACATAATTTTAATGTTTCTGGAAAAAATGAGTATGTTTCTCCCTCAGTTGATTCCTATTGTCGTACTTTCCCTCATAATTAAATAAGCAATGCTTAATATTCACAGATGAAAAACTGTCAGAATATTACGCCGTCAGACTTCCTGTAAACAAGGCACTTCTGTTAATTTTTGACTGGTTGAGAAAGTGGTGTTATTGAACCATAATTGATTTTCTCTTTCCTATTTCGTGCAGCCCATTGGTTGTTTGATGCAGTATGTTACTATGAGATGATTCTTTAATTTAATTTTTGGAATCTTAGCAGCCTCATTGTACTTCAGCAGTCCCACTGATGTATCTGCCAGCGTGTACTTGACGTTTGCTGTCAGAGTTGGAATTTCATTTCAAACTGTTGCTTCATCATTTATAGTAAACAAGTTCCAAAAATGCAAAGCGTGACTCTAATCAAAAATATTGCAGCATAAATTAAACACATATTTATTTGTTAAACCATCCTTCTTAATCTGTTTTCCCTACAGCTCAATTGTTGAATAAGAAAGTTATAAAATACAATAGCAAAATAGAAGATGCAGAAAGAAAGCAAGATTGCCAAGAAAGAAAATGCTTTTTATTTTACTTTTAAAAATTTTTTGTTTCATTTGTTGGTTTGGTTTTTTTGAGGAAGATTAGCCCTGAGCTAACATCTGCTGCCAATCCTCCTCTTTTTGCTGAAGAAGACTGGCTCTGACATAACATTCACGCCCATCTTCCTCTTACTTTATATGTGGGACTCCTACCCAGCATAGCTTGTCAAGCTGTGCCATGTCCACATCAGGATCCGAACCGGCAAACCCCGGGCCACAGAAGCGGAACGTGCGACCTTAAACCCGCTGCACCACCAGGCCGGCCCCATGTTTTACTTTTATTTAAAGATTGGCACCTGAGCTAATATCTATTGCCTATCTTCATTTTTTTTCCTTCTTTTCCTCAAAGCCCCCCAGTACATAGTTGTGTATTCTAGTTGCAAGTACTTCTAGTTGTGCTATGTGGGAAGTCGCCTCTGCATGGCCTGAAGAGCGGTGCCATGTCGGCACCCAGGATCCAAACTGGCAAAACCCTGGGCCACTGCAGAGCATACAAAGGTAACCACTCGGCCACAGGGCCGGCCCCAGAAAGTGCTTTTTAAATGATGCCTTGCAAATAGATTGGAGGTCGGGGTGGGGGTTACTAAAATCTCGTATTTAAATCAACCTAAGCAGCTGCCAGTTTTTATATGTAAAGGAATGAAGTTCCAAGTGTGGACTGGCTAAAAGGTCAGAGCAATTCTCATCTCAGTTCAGTAATGCATGTAGAGCAGGGTAACTGGTAGAGATCATAAATATCTGAGGAGGCGAATTTAGATATTTTTTGCTTTTGTAAGTGAAAAATAACTGTAAAGAAAATTAATGAATTTGACAAGTAAAATTGTCAGAGTGTAGTGCATTCAACTGATTTGATATCAGGAGTTTGGATTCTTATGAGAAATGCGTTTTATTTAATAAAAACGTTTATGGATGCAATGTGCAATATAGTAGCCACCAGCCACATGTGGCTGCTGAGGACTTGAAATGTGGCTAGTCTAGTACAAGAGGAAGTGAATTATTTTATTTTACTTAATTTAAATCAACTAAAATTTAAATTTAAAAACTGATCCATTTTAGTTACTTGAAAAATTTTAAATCTATTTGGACAACTTGATGTCTATAAATCTATATTTTCAACCTTAAATCTTATGAATTGCAAATACAGATCAAGTAATTCCATTGAAAAATTAGCATCCAAATTAAGAAGCCCTGTAAATGTAAAATACATGCCAGATTTCAAAGACTAAATTAGAAAAAAAGTAAACAATTTTAATAATGTCTTAATATTGGTTATATATAATAATAATGTTTTGGATATATTGGGTCAAAAATAGTAATATTAACTTCAATTATTTTCTTTTTTTACTTAAAATTAGAATTACATTTGTGGCTTACGTTATATTTCTGTTGGGTAGTGCTGAGAGAGAATAGAAATCTACAGAGTGTTGAATTTAAATATGTTGTTAGGAATTTATTTGAGGACAATCTACTTTAAATTTACTTAAATTTTTCTCTTATCTCCATGCTCATCTCCTCCACACTGTTCCCCAACAACCAGAAATTCTTGACAAGGTAGCCCATAGTGTTGTTTGGATGGGGGTAAAAAGGCATAAGGGGATGATAGAGAAAAGAGGAACTTAGAAATATCTTAGACTTTTCTTTTGTCACAGTCTGTCAGTCTATTTTTATTCCTGTTATTGATTAACCAAGAATGACAAGCAGAAAAGGAAGTTTTTGAATTGGGAATAGTGAAGATTCAAGGAAAAAGAGGCATGTGATAACGGGGTGGTGGAGAACCCATCTGTCCATACACTCTGTTCCCCAGTGGTCACTGCAAGGTCCACACGTCCTCCACAGGGGCTGAGAGAGTGGTTCACCACACTGGTCACTGAGGCCAGGATGAGGGGGCCCTCCACAGACTGAGACCCAGTCAGGTTGGTGTCAGTGTAGTACTGGTGCTTTTAGGAAAAACTAGCCCACTGGGAGAACTGGGTGATCCCAAGTAGCAAAAGGAAAGCTGTGAGCAATAACAAAATTGGTTTCCTGACCTTGCAGGAGTTTGGCTAACTTCGCCCTTAATATGAATTTTTAAGTCAATACTCATTTCATCACAAATGATTTCCTATTCAATTCTGTTCTTATCGTAGGACTAAGTCCCTATAAATTTCCTCAAAGCACACTACTTTTACAAGTTCCCTCTCGTGGCTGGAAGAACAGGTTTAGGACTTACCTGTTACGCTAGGTATGATAATTTGGCGTTGCCTTAGGATGTGGGGCTATTATGGACAGGTCAAAGAAGCTGTGAGCTGCATCAGATACAATTTTGAAAGAGTGAAGAATGGACTTCCTTGGGTCTATAAGTCAGAAAAAATTCTCAAGAATATATTTTTACCAAAATGAGCAATTGTGGAGGTTTTTTTTAAAGCTGGTTATTGATTTAAAAACATAAATAAATGAAACTATTCGCCAAGTCCCTAACCTTTTAATAAGTTAACTAAAAATAGAGTGTGCTGTTTCAGGATGAATGAAGCTATGTTCTAGTTCAAAAAAACCAAATTTTTCATCTCTTACATTCACTGATGCCTTAGTCTCTCCGGTTTTATTTGAATTTTATAAACAACCTACGCTCTTCATTTACATTTACAAATCCAGGTAATCGGTGAAGCTGAAAGGCTAAACAAAAACTCAGTCTGCAGTGAAGTTTAAACAGGTGGAAGTGCCCTTGCTGACACCACAGCCCTCTCTCAAGGCGGCCTCATGGTTAGAATCCCCCAATGCTCTCAGGTTTCATAGCAAAGCCTCATATACTAGTTTTGCTTCGTCACGAATGATCCATTTTTATTAACTACAATTATTGTGTTGAAATGATAATAATAGAAATGCTTTATGTGCTCATTGCATATCAGGTACCAAAATGCCCATTTCTATATCTCAGGGACTCCTTAGAACATTCCTTTTAGTAAAATCACTATCAATCATTTCTACCTCAAAGGTGACAAAAGCAAGCTTGGTGGCGATCAATTACTAACCTAGGGCAGAATCTGGGACATGGCGGGGTAAGGACTCTTCAAGCCTCTGTTTCCAAGCCCATGCCCCTTACCCAATATGGTATTCTGAATATTTTCATATCCATCATTTGAAATTCTATTATTAATTTATAACATTTTGTTTTATCATACAAAATATTTATTTGAAAGTGAAACTTCTCAATATTACTTGGTTACTTAAAAAAAAATCATTTAACTAACATCAGATTTAGATTTGCTTTTATCCTATCCTATGTTCAGTTACAAAAAATGGGAAAAATTAATTCACTGATATGTCACCTATAGAGAATTTTTAAAAAACAAATTCACATTGTTATCTTTGTCCTTGATTGTCAATAAGATTTTAGTGTGCAAAATGATACCTGTTTTTAAAAATGTTTAATTGATTTTTAATCAACATTTTCCTATTAATTTTGAGATCATTATACATGGGTCACAATGTCAAGAAACTTGAACTTCTGGGAATATAAGGTTTCTTGCGCCAAGAACTGCTGAAAAGTCTTTACTCCAGTATTTGACATTTTACGCTCCTCTAAATGTATTCTAATGCATGGTCACGCTACAAAATGACTATCATTAGTGCTGTCACAGGCCGTGGCTGTGGGAAGACCATGACTAATGCTAAGCTATCAGCACTGTCGGTGCAAGCTGTATTCTCATAATTTCTCAAACTGACCATGGAACCAATTTCCACTGATCCTTAAGTCATAAAACTTTACAATTACCCTAAGTTCATTAATAATGTATTACAGTTCTCATTCTCAATCAGAGTTTAATCAGACCCATGTCTCACAGGAAGGTTGACAAGTAAGCCACAAAATTATCCATATAAATGTCAAGATTTATTTTCCTAACATAAATGATCTAACCTAGTCAAGCATAGTTAATAACAAAATCACTCTTTCTGAGATTACCATTCACCTGATTGTCATGCCCATTTTGGTCTTATAGTTCAACCTCTCTAATGGTGAGGTTATGGATATGGTCCACATAAATAAAGGAATTTATATAAGTCATGTTCATTTTTATATTAAAAAAATACAGGACTGTGAATACACGTAATATTGGTTATTACTTCTTTGCAATGTGCACAAAACCAAATGGTTCAATTTATTTCATGTCAATAAGATAAATATTAAGAAGGAAAAAATATGTTAAAACAGTAATTGTAGTCACAGATATCTCAGGCTGACGTCTCAGCCAAAATCACAGTCACAAATTTCTACTTCAAGGACAGAATCTCAGTTTACTTCCAAATAGGAAAGTATGTATTAAGACACTCTTTAAAAAAGTTATTGCACTGGAAAATAAACATAATCTTGCCTCTATCCAACATTTTGCCCACAGTCTGTGAATAAAAGTATTTGGTATTTTAATAACGAAGGGTGTATATAATGGATAGTTTCTGAGTTCTTGCAACTGTCTCTTCATTGTTATATCACTATCTATAACTATCCACTCATTCTTGATATAATATTTTTTTCATGTCGTAAATTGAAAAACATGTGATTTTGCCCAAGAGAAATATTTAATTCTAGTTTCCTAGAAAGGTAACACATTAGATAACTAATTACATAAACATTTACCAGAGTAAGAAAATGTATGCAAGAGTGTAGTTAATTTGCTTTGGTAAGATTGATAGAAGTAAACAGATAAATAGATAAAAGATAAACAAATGCAGATGAGATTTCAGAAACAGCATATTGATAGGAGAAATACTAGACCATCTTTCAAGGCTGCTAGTGACAAATTTGAATATCTTCTGCCAATTTTTGTATACCGTCTGTCTTAATAAGAACACATTGCTTAGGGTAGCTTCCCTTCTGGGCATAAACAGACAAAGTTGTTGAGACAATCCTGACAGTTCCACTGAAGCAGAGAACAGAATTGCATTCATTTATTCAATTTCCACAGTATTAGACTTACAAATCTTTAAAAGACAGGGAAATCTTCTTTAATAGATAATTAGAACAAAAAAAAATCAGTATTCTATAATTTATTACTTCTTTAAGATAAACAAATCAGTATAAATTAATCAAAAATCTAAAAAGCAAATGCATCTATTTTTCTCTCAATTGACTTATTTTGTCTAAGCTAAACAATTTAAATTTAACATTTCCCAAAGATAAATTGATAATATTGATAGAAATCCATAGGGAGTAGTAAATGCTGTGACTCTACAGAACTATGGAGAAGTCGTGATACATTAAAAGTTTCTACATAATAATATATATTTATTCGTCTGCCAAACGCAGTAACTTGACTGCTATTCGATGTTTTCACAGCAACGATGAATGAAATAACTGACACAGCAAATATTAGTCTGTAAGGGTGACTGCTACTTGTTCATCCCTCACATTTCCTCCAGTTCAGGAGAATTTATTTAATCTTATCCATTTTCTTTTCCTCCAACCCTTGCACATTCTTCAAGGAGATGTGTATGGCTGTGATTCTGTGATTTATAAGAAATATATATTTGGTCTCAGTTTCTGTTTCTGGCACAAAGCTCCTAAAACTCTTGGAATTTCCTGTGAGGGGAGTGATGAATGTGTCTCTTGTTATGCTAATAAAGGTGACTTTTGGACCCCACCCAAGGATGGAGCTGGTTGCCAGGGGGATCCAACCTTGAATAGAGGAGTGGAACTTTCAGTGCCACCCCTGATTTCTGAGGTGGGGAGAGGGGCTGGAAGTTAGATCACTCACCAATGATCAACAATTTAATCAACCACACCCATGTAATGAAACCACCATAGAAACCCAAAAGGAGGGGTTTGGAGAGCTTCCAGGGTGAGGAACCAGAATGCTTCCATGTGCTACTGTGCCAGGCCCCAAACTGCATGAGGACAGAGGTGCCTTTGTTTGGGACCTGGCCCTATGTATCTCTTCACCTGGCTGTCAGTTCACAGTCTTCAGCATCCTTTGAAGTAAAGCAGTAATCTAGTGAGTAAACGGATTTCCTGAGATCTATGAGCCATTCTAGCAAATTCATCAGACCCAAGGTGGGGGTGTGGGAACCTCTAATTGGAGCCAGTACGTCAGATGGACAGGTCACAACCTGGACTTGCGATTGGCATCCTGAGGTGGAGGGTGGTCTTGTGGGACAGAGCTCTTAGCCCATGGAATCTGATTCTATCTCAGGGTAGATAGTGTCAGAATTGAGTTGAATTCTCCGACACCCAGTTAGTGTCAGAGAAGTGCTTGGGGGTATGTGGAGAAAACGCCCCACACACTGGAATTGGGTGCAGAACCCAAATAATACCTGACCAAAAAACTATTCCTTTTGTTAAACCTGATCTCTAAATATGCTTTCTTTTGGGGATTTTATTTAAACCTCTTTCATAATATAGTAATGCTTCCATATAATTGTCTATTATGTGCTAGTAGATTTGATATTCCTAGTATTTAATCTGAGGCTATTTCATAATTTGTCAAATTTGTATAGAACTCTAAGCCACATGCTGATATATATTATATTCCTCAAATATAAATGAAATATATACTGGAATTTTTTTTATAAAAGACTACATAGTACTAAAAATATCTCTGCTTTCAAATAAGAAATGCTTATAAGAAAAACATTTAAACCTCTAAACCTTGGTCCCTCATTGATAGAGAGCAGTCAATATCTCACAGTTAATCCAGGGCTCCGCCCAAATGATGTACAAATTATCCCAGCAGCAGAGGAAATGCTGACACTATTCGATGCTGGTCTCCTCCTCCAGAATCACTCCAAAGATTCTCTAATATAACCCACTGAGTCACTGTCAACCACTGCAAAGCAAGCCCATCTATTAGGGCAACTGCCATTAACTTACTATGAATTTCAGATATAAGAATATCAATTTTGACATAGATTTGTGCTCAAATGTTAGAGACAAATTGGGTGCAATTATTAGATGAAGGCTGCCCTTAGAATCCCCTTCATCTTCCTCAGATGGTGAACTAACCTTCACTCGGGTCACCCACATAAGTGTGGGCTTGCTCCCACAACAACAGATGCCACGCTAAGACACTAGAGCCGGGTGAGAAATTTCATTATGCCACTTTTTAAAATATAAACAAGATCTGTCCTAGAAACCATGTTGTCAAAACATTTCCTTCCCTCTAGTGTATTCTACTATCTGGTGTTCAGTTTTAAGCCTAACACTTCTTACCTGGCTTATAATTGGTATGGGACCAAGTTCTTTTCCTATCTAAACTAAGGCTGTCTCTAATTTAAATCTCCTAGGTGGGCAAATCAGAACTTAGATCAAATTCTTCAAACCTTTAGAAATATATATATATATAGGAGTTTTACTTCCCTTCAATTATCTATAATTTAAATACAAAATTTCTGCTTTTAAATTTGTCAGCATTTCCATGACATTAAATGTAAGTTAATGTCTGTAATTATCTCAATGAGTGTTGCGAAAAGTTAAGAATAATTCTCAAAATAAAATTAGTATTTTAGGAGAAAAACATGACAGCACCTAGCACTCTAAAAAGTAGAAAGAATGTGAATGAGGAAAGGTAGAATACAGTAACATGGGCCTCATATTGGAAGAATAAAAAGAATGTGTTGCTGGCACCAAGGAAAGACCTGGTCATGGTCCCCAAGTCCCAGGCTACATTCCTAAGGCAAGGCATACAGCGGTTCCCCTTACTGAATTGTTAGGATTCCGAGAATACTGGAATCAAATATTAGGGAAGGTGCTTAGTCCAGGAAATGTCATCTGATCTTTGAATTCATGAACAGAAGACAATAGTAAATAAACAACTACTGGAGTCATGAGTGAAGCTGGAAGTCATGGCAAAGTCTGATGGTAAAACCAGGAAGAACTGGGAAGTCACCGGGGTGCCAGGCATCCGTAAAACTCTGAGCAGGGTCTTCATGCTGCAACTGGAACGCTAAGTCAGAGGATGTTAGCACGCCAGAGCACTTGTGAGTGACCCCAAACGAGCTACATCTATTTCTCAACATTCTCATTCACCCAATTTTCTTTTAGATTTTACGCGTTACTTAATCTTTGAATCCCCTTTCAGTGGAAGAGGCAGTCACATTCCCACGAGTTTTCCACCTGAACGGAAGGTACAAACGAGTGATCACTGTGTTTTAAGCCAGAACAAGGATTCATCACTTTCTGCTTGACTTTCAAAACGTTTCTTGAAATGGAATAATGCAAATTTCCAATTTCTGAAACCAAGAAAACCGAATAGAACAACTGAAATTTGCCCAGTAAAATTCAAGGTGATAGCATAGCCGCGTCTCACTCCTTCCCTTGATCAAAATTGTTCAATGACTTTTTCACACTCCCAGAACACAGTGCAAATGCCTCAGCTCAGAATTCAAGTCCTTCCGGAGTGTCTCCTCCCTCTGCCTTCCCAGATCCACTTCTCACTGCGCCCTTTCTGTACATTGAACCATTTTGATCTTTCTTCTTTTTCTGTATCTGCCTTTATTCCTGCTTCCTTCCCCAACTCTAAACATGTATATTTACCCTTGCCTTCAAGGACCAGTTCAATATTTTCAATAAGGTAACATGTCTATACCTTTCTCCCCACCTTCCTTCCAGATGAAGGAAATCTGTCTCTGCCCTCTGCATCTAATCTTTCCTGTGTCTTATGGAGCTCCTGACTCCATGCATCTTCCCATCTCCGATTTGGTTTTTTTTCAGATTTTCCTTCTCCATTGTCTCATTTCCTTCACAAATTTTAAGAGTATCATATGAAATCCATCAGGCATCAGCCGGAGAAGGACCACAGCTTCTGTCTGCACCTCAGGCACAAGCAACTTCAAGAAGTTGTACTACTTCTGTGTAGTCTAAATTTCAGTTTTCTTTTTCTTTTTTTTGGCATATCATAGATCCATACGGAAACAAATAAAAAACAAGAAATATATATGGGAGCGAAAAGAGAATGAAGACAGAGATTTTTTTTCAAAAGCTTACAAAATCAGTTCTTTGGACAGACACTACAAGGATTGAATTCTTGGGAGACTGGTGACTGCAGCACCGGCTTGGAAAGAACTGTGAGGTTGTGTGAGCCTCTTGGAAAGCAACTCATGATGGCCAGATTTAGTTCAAAGGGCTGCACGGAGAACGAGAGCTTTGTTGGAGTTATGAAATCTGGCTTAAAATATATTGCTTGATCAACTTCTATTACTTGTCTGCAAACACAAATACACACGCATACATACTCACACACAAACACAAGGACAGTGAAGGGTGCATACGTTTTTAAACCTCCCATCCTAAAGTATTTCCCTCACACTAGATTCTACATCCCGCTTCAGCTGCCATCACATTTCTCTCTTTTTATTATTGCACATCTTCTTGAAAGAAGCCACATTCATTGTCTTTAATTACTCATTCCTATGGCCTTCTTCATTAACTTCAATTTGGCATCTTTCCCTATTATTCCATGGAAACTACTATTTTTTAGGTCATTGATGCCTTTCTTATTGCCAAACCCAATAGGCACTTTTTTTTTTTGGTGAGGAAGATTGGCCTTGAACTAATATCTATTGCCAATCTTCCTCTTTTTCTGCTTGAAGAAAACTAGCCCTGAGCTAATATCTGTGCCAATCTTCCTCTATTTTGTATGTGGGTTGCTGCCACAGGGTGGTACAAGTGGCGTAGGCCCATGCCAGGGGTCTGAACCTGTGAACCCAGGCCACTGAAGTGGAGTGTGCCAGACTTAATCACTATGCCATGGGGCCAGCCGCTCAATAGGTACTTTTAATTTCTCCTCTTTGTTTACCTATGTACAACATACAAATGATCAACAACTCCCTGTTTCTTGAATTATGTCCTTGCATTGGTTTCATGACACTACACATCTGTGCATTGTACCTAACTGGCTCCTTTTTCTCAGTCTGTCTTGTTGGCCCCCTTCCTTGGCCCAGCCCATGGTAGTCTGCAGACTCAGCTGAGTGCTACCACATGTCAACACTCTCAGTAGTTGGGCGAATGAGTGGTTCTGTCCTGAGGTGGAGAGATCTGAGCCATGGGCCGAAGGACACATTAAATCCCTAGTTATGCCAGTTTCCTCAAAGGTATCCTGCCCTACCTCTCGTTAACCTATTCTCTTCTCACTTTCTCAAGAATGAAAGCTAACCACTCTTCTCTTTGAAATTTATTTTGGCTCTCCATCCAACGCCCAATTGGTAGAGATAACACTATTCACTTTGTGGTACAAAGCATTTCACAATTTAGTTCAACCTGCCATTGAATTCCTCGTGTTTCTGCCTCCGCACACTGATTGCAGTTTCCTAGCCTTGTCAAATCATCTTCCCACTTCACTATTTTGGGCGTGGATGAATACTCCCTCTGCTGAGGAATACCCTTTCTACCTTATTACCTCTTCCTCTTCCTACCACCTGCTGTTTACCCACAATTCCGTGTTAGAAAGTTCCTATTTATCTTCCAGATATCATCTCAGGTATAACCTCTTCAGTGAAGCCTTACAAGACTTCCTAGAGAGACCGGTTTCTCTGCCCTTTGTGTTCCTGTAGCTCTTTTCTTCTTTCTCTGCCAACACATTGCAGAGTATGCTCTAGTTTTCGTTCATGTAACAACATCTCTGATACTAGACTCCAAACTTCTTGAGGGGATTATATGATAATGATGCAGAGCCTCAGAGACACCGGACTTCAAATCCAGGCTTTGACAACTAAAAGCTGTTAACTTCTGAAATTTGGGTAAAGTCTCTGAGTATGAGTTGACTCAGATAAAAAGTGGGGACACTGATAGATATTTTGCCACTTATGGGATGATCAGATACTCTATAAAGTGGTTAGCAAGTTCACATATTATCATTAGTAGTAACAGTGTCGTTACTGTTGCTATTATTGCAAATTCATAATCAAAGTGTGTTATGTGTTCAAAAATAAGTGCTTCATTGATAGATGCTTTTCACAATGATTTTATAAAATGGGCAATAAAACCATGCCCACATTTAAATAGATGAGAAAACAGATCCCTAACAAGGTAAATTTCTTGTCCAAGTTCACAAGGCTGATGTCTGGCAGATCCAAATTTAGAACACAACTCTTGTGATTTTTGTAATGCTTTCTTTATTATGAGTTTTATATTTCCACCTTATGGGGATACAATTTCATAAACATTTCCT
This sequence comes from Equus przewalskii, assembly GCF_037783145.1. Taxonomy (NCBI): domain Eukaryota; kingdom Metazoa; phylum Chordata; class Mammalia; order Perissodactyla; family Equidae; genus Equus; species Equus przewalskii. The sequence goes on from NC_091849.1 coordinate 58,093,317, forward strand.
ATTTTTGAAAAAGCTACGGTACTCAATCTGTCACACATACCTGTAGCATCGATTGATAAAATAAAGTACATCTACTTATACAAGGTAAACTTCTGTAAAAGAACCATGACACGGTCAGACTAAATGTGGTCAAGAGATGGTGAAGTGGAGCCTTCCAGAGGATTTCAGAATTTAATCACATTATAAAAACAGAAACTGGAGGCATATCCAAATATTTCATACTTTCGTTTTCCTAGTAGTTTAACTATAAAATAAGTTTCAGACTAATTTGTTTGAAGACAGTATTTATTTGTAAAGACATATGTATGAAGTAATTCCAAATTCCTATGTTATGCTAGATTAGCCAAAGGAGCTAAACTTTACAAGTTGTGATAGTTTAGAAATAAATTTATTTCTAAAGATTAAAGAAGAGGTAACTGTTAGGTCAAATATGTCATAACTTTTTCAAATAAAGTTTTCCCTCCCTGTAAGATGTCATATTGCTTCAATGTGATCTTAACACAAGCATATGTTTTGCTCTTGTTTTTAATCCCTCCGTTTAAAGAGGATTCTCACCAATCTCACCATCCCCATGCGTCCTACATATTGGCTCTGTGAGGCATCAGTCTTTTGTAAAACACAACTAAAAGGAGATGAAAAAAGATTCTAAAGAAGAGGCACGATGTAAGAATGTTTTCCTTTTCCAATGCACTAGTGAGGAATATATAACGGAATAGAATTGCCTGTTTAGAGGAATAAAGGGAATATATTGAAGTCAGTAAATGCATTTTCTTTGAGTAAAAGGGTTATGCACAGACATTTGTAACTTCAGAGATGCCACTGCTGTAGCCTGAGGGTTTCAGAAGGAATTTCTGTGCCTCAAGATGAAGCCGGCTGAGGTTCTGTTTCCCTTAATATGAAAAAGAATGACTTATAAATGAAGATTTAAAGTACTTGAGTCAGCTTGGAACTAACTAAGCTGACACTGCACGCCAGCCTTGCCTGGTAGAGCTCTCTCTGCCCAAACGTTTCTGGTTGTGGAGGAGAAATGACGATATGTCCCGCGGTAAACTGGCTTATATTATGGACCAGAAGGAATACTATAAATGGAAGTTAAAAGCAAATTTTGTCAACTTATGAAATAAATATAACTCACAAGAAGTCAGGCACATTTTTAGTGTTCAAAGCAGCTTTGCATCATGTGGGAATTAGACTAAATGGCGTTTATGACATTTCCAAAAAGAAAAGATTAGTTTTAATGTGATCAAAACCTATTTCACCTCTTAAGGTGAAGAATAGTGAAACGTATTCACACTTTCTCTGATCAGTTCTCCTTTCCGACTTTAATTGGTGGAAGAACTGTAGGCAAAAATTTCACAAACAAAAAGAAAAAGCTAAAACTGAAATCTGTAACTAATTATATAATGAAGGTTAAAAAAGTGGTAATTTATTCATGTAGTCAATTAATAGGAGAAGTCATATTTATTAAACACCATCAGCTAAACCAATTACAATCTTAATTTTAATCTAAATGTTGTATAGATCCTATAGGAAATCAAAATTATTTACTTCAAATAAAATGTAACACCAGTTAAGTACATATTTACTTAGACGTGAGACAAAAATGTGCATTCAACAAATTCAAACACCTCTAAATTATCTATAATATGAATTGTGTGTGATGCAGGACTCAGTGAATTATGAATATACAATAAATACTCTGAACTTATCAAAAACTTATAAACATAAAAGAGCATAATTTTCTTAAAAGATCTGTTCTGGTGGTAACGAGTATTTTACCATTTGTATTTCTGGATAAAAATAGAAATTGTCACCAAGATCATATATTGAGATTCATTCTTTACTTAAATAACAAGGACTAAGAAACAATATTCTATAATACCTGGAAAATGTTTGTATAGATGTTTCAAATATAGAGAAGAGTAATTAAAAAGAAAGAGGTAGCATGCTAAAGTTAGGACTATAAATTTTACCAACAGGAAGTATAAAACACCCAAAAGCCAGAGGTAGTACTCCAGTCCTGGGTTTAAATATGGAGATATATGGCACTGACCAGTAAAGAGTTTTGGCTTAGACAATAGTCTCAGCTGACACAATCAAGGGGAAATTGCTAGGGCTATGGGAAATAAATAAAATGTGAGATTATACGATGTTCAAATGTAGTTAAACATGTTGGATGAACACAGAATATAATAGACCTCTTATAAAATGGATTGAATGAACAGATGGTTATTTAAAGGAAACAGGTCTTTACTATGGAAGATGGAATATTATTGCATATCAAAATACTCTAAACTACTATCAATCAGAGACTTAGAGAATTCTCAACAAATTATTTTATCAGAGCTAAAAGAAAGGAGAGAAGATATATGTTTTTGGAACAAAACTGCAACAAATTAACACTTCATGACAAAGGGAAAAGACTGGCAAAGCAAGATGTAGTTACCAAAACCTGTGGTTATCCATTATCTGTTGGAATTTTCATTTGCAAAAATGCAAGGTTTAATAATTCTCTTTTTTTCTTTTGCTGAGGAAGATTCACCCTGAGCTAACATCTGTGCCAAACTTCCTTTGTTTTGTATATGGGTCACCTCCACAAAATGGCTGACAACGAGTGGGGAAGGTCCCTGCCCAGGAACCAAACCCAGGCCACCAAAGTGGAGTGTGCTGAACTTAACCACTTGGTCACAGAACCAGCCCTGAAGGTTTACTAATTCTTTTTTTTTTTTTTTTTTGGAGGAAGATTAGCCCTGAGCTAACTGCTGCCAATCCTCCTCGTTTTTTGGCTGAGGAAGACTCGCCCTGAGCTAACATCCATGCCCATCTTCCTCTACTTTATATGTGGGATGCCTGCCACAGCATGGCATGCCAAGCGGTGCCATGTCCTTACCTGGGATCCGAACTGGCGAACCCCAGGCTGCCAAAGTGGAACGTGTGCACTTAACCGCTGCGCCACCAGGCCAGCCCCAGTTTACTAATTCTTAATATGCCAGCTCCGCTTCCATATAAAACAGATTCTTTAGATTTAATTGTAATCTAGTAGGAATCATTTACAGTGAACCAGACATAGAGGGCACCTGAGGAAGAAGTCACCCATCACCTCAAGTGGGAAAAATTTAATATAGCCAGATATGACTCAGATATTATAACAGAGTTCTGAAAAATAAGGATTAAAACATTAGGATTTCATGGCACAAATTCAGAAGATTGCAGATCTTATGAAGGTATGGGTCAGTTGTGTGTCCTTGTTGCTTTTATATTTAATAAATGAATTAAAGAATGATGGTGCAAGCATTTGTTAAGTCTGAAAAACTCCAAAAATCTGACAATTAAATTAGAAATTATTCTAATGAAGAACAAAAACGGAGTTATTCGTAGGGCACTCCAGGATAAATTAAATTAAATGACATATTAAATTAAAATGAATTAAAATGACATATTCAAAAGATAAAAAGAAAGTTATGGAATCAGTGCCACATATTGCTATACTTGAGTCTTGCACCAAATAGTATGATTTCAATGATTGTGTGGTTAATGTATGAAATACCAAGAGGTTTGCGAAAACTGCAAAAAGTAACAAAAAGGGCAACAAAATCATATCACTGTCAAAACAGAAAAAAAGTACCCTACAGTTCAAGACTGGAGAGGTTTTTTGTTTTGTTTTATTTTGAGCTTGGAGGAAACTGTAGATGAATGACTTGCCAACTCACACTGTTGTTCAGGCACAGTGTTGGAAATCCATGGCTGACATTTGTTGTTCCAGCAATTCAAGCTGCCTCTAAAAGAGCCCCAGGGAAAAAAACTAAAAAGAGCCTCAGGGCATAGCTAGGAATATCTGAAGGTTGATATGAGGAAGAGATATTCATGGATCTTGTTTGTAACTACTTAAAGAATGTAATTACGGAGGTGGAATCAAAAGATGAAATTAGGAGCACACAGATATTCACTCCAAATAGAAGAGAATTTTCAAAATGATTATTCAAAGATGAAATGAGGTACCTTTGGGAAGTATTAAATTATTCGTCAGTGGAAAGGCTCGTGTTTAAGGGCTATAAACATAAGTCAGAAGTGCTGGAGCTGGGATTCAAGAATCCAGGGGATGGTTAGACTAAAGGAAATTTTATTTCTTACACATCTATAATTAAGATTGTATGTTCAAGGTGATCGATTTTAGGAAGTGGCAAGCATCCATTGGTCTGGTCACCTAATAGCTGAATTCTCTAAGGTTTGGGGAAATTTTCAAATAAGCCTTTGTGTTAAAGTTGAAGGGTGAAGCAAAATGATATTTTAAGACATTTTTATTTCCTTTAAATGAATTAAGGAGCTATTCCAAATTACAAACCACTGCGTATTGATACTATTGTATGTACTCAGGAAGTGAGCGCTAAACAAATGAATGACAGAACATATCTAGCTTCTAGAGAAAACATTGAGGAACCGAGTGGTCCTTCCAGATTACTCAGTTCTTGTCCATTCTGAATTTTCCAACAGGCCATTTGATTGATTGATTGATTGACTTTCATTTTTGTTACTCCACTTAAAAATCTAAAGCCCAGTTCTACAGACAGTTTGGTTTACACACACTATTAAGAAAGGCAGGAACAGCTAAATTTTGAGCAGTAAACTGCCTCAGATAGCAAATGGTACGTATTCATGGTGTTCTGTTTGACCTTTCAGTACTTGCTGACGTCTTGGTTTGCAAGTTGATGTCTGATCTCTAAAGGTATACTGCCCTATATCAGATTGCAGAGCACCTTGTCTGCCTTCTGGCTTGGAGTCACAGTTCATCTTGACCTTGCTATTTGTATGAGCATCAGATTAGGTAATGACTTTGTCACTATATTGCAGTCCCAAATTATCCACTTGGCATTTACGTTCAGCTCTCCATTTACAGCCTGGTCCTGACATGGTCCCCAGACAATCCTGTGTTCCTCACTAGCATCAGTGTTTTATCTCTGAAATCAGGTCTAAGGTAAATGCTCTAGCTCTCCCCCACACTCGTGCTGTGAAATTCTCACGAACTTGCAGCAATTTACTAGAGAAGTAATTGTTTTATCTAAAATTAGACTGCAAATCATTATCCGAATACGTGCTATTTTCTCATTAAAATAAGATATGTTTTCTTTCAAAAGAGAAAAGAAAAATCAATTATACTTTATTGTGTTTATAAGAGGGAATGACAATGTGATGCATAGAAAAAACTATCTTTAAACGTTGCTGTGCAATTCGAATTATGCAAATAGCTCTGGAAGATTTTTGAAGATACTCAACTTTTTTTCTATATCTTTAATGACTTTGAGAAAATATACGTAGCTTGCATTTGAACAATTTAAAAGCAAAGTGACTTTTATTAACATTAATTTGTATCTCCTGGAGCATATTATTCATTTTCAAGACAGTATTAGGCACTATCATGTTTATTCAATGCTGATTAAAAAAAGACAACTCTTACTCTAAAATCAATTAGCCATTTAAATGTAGTGAAGGAATATTAATCAAAACAAAATATTCTGTTTCATTTTTTCTCAACAAAAGAAGTTTAAGGATGCCATTGTCTTTTCTGCTTTTTAAAGTAGCTATAAACAATACTCGTAATTCATACGCATATTTTATTTCCTTTAATTAAATTCACTTCAAGGTGCTAATTTATATGTAAAACATAAATACACAAAGTATTTTTTAAAATTTATTATTGCTTTTACAAAGTATTTTTGGAACTTTAAAACTAACCTTTTAAGGAAAGTTTAACAGGAACAATTTCAGTTTAAGTTTGATTAGTTTCATAAAGATAAATGAAAAATTGAGTTAGTATGCTGAAGTTAAAAATTATGATTACTGGCAAATTATGATAGCCCTTAAGAAAAGCATCTCTTTTCCTTTAGTAAGAGCATGATAATTAAAGTCTGTTGCCAGAGTACCAAGATACATCTTACTTAAAAAAAAAAAGTGCCACTAATTATATGGTTCTCAGTTGTTTTATTAGGATATGATTGTTTTAACAGGACTCAATTCATAAATTATTTTCCTTTAAACTTATGCAATTGTACACGCGACATAAATATCTATATATATGTAGTTTAAACACAGGACACCCTGATTATTAGCCCCATTTTGTTGTTCTTGATGATGTTGTTTTAATTTAAGCAGTGGTTCTCAAAATGTGGGCTTTGGGACCAGCAGCAGCATCACCTGGAAACTTGTTAGAAAACCAAACTGTTTGACTCCATCTTAGACCTACGGAATCAGTAACTCTGGGGGTGATGTCAAGCAATGGGTGTTTTCACAAGTCTCCTGGGCGACTGTGATACCTGCTAAGATTGAGAGCACCCAATATGAGAGTTCTCAACTGTGGTGAAATATTAGGATTATAGGATGAGTTAAAATAAACAGAAGCATTAGTCTCATCCTATGCCAATTAAAATAAATGATCTGGTGAGGAGACCAATATTTGTTAAAGTATCCCGATTTTAGTGTGTAGCCAGGGTGAGGACCATTGGTCTCATCTGACATCCAGGAGCGCTTACTTCATTTCTCTTTCTCTTCTCCGAACCTGAAGGCATGCCTGTTCTTTTGTTGACCTTTCGATTAAAACATTACTGCCTGATCAACAGACTTTAATATCCAATGCCAATCCTTTCCAGTTTTGCCTGACCTCCTGATGGGATCCATTGACTTATTTTTGTGTTATGATTGTTATATCATTTAAAGAAACTATTATCTGTACACAGATAACATCTCATTAGTAGTTCTTAGCAAATATAAAAGTGAACTGAAAAGTTCACAGCTCCTCTACACTACCCACTTTGTTCCGTAGGATCAGTTTCCTAATAAACATTTATGTGCAGTTAATCTCAACGGAGACTCATCATGTAAGTACATTGAATTTGTTGCTCATTTAAGAACTTCACTACTTTCTACTATGCTACCATGCTATAACATTAATCTTTACCTCTAGAAATAAAACTAACAGTTTATAATGAGATTATAGAAATTAAATAATGGCATAGAAATGCAAGCAAGTAGTAATACTTTAGGGCTATTTAACAAACTCCCAGTCATATCAGAGATTTGATAAGCATTTGAAAAGTTTGAATGCCCAGACATTTTAAGTAGCAGATTTCTTTTAGTTATTTTGCTATTCATTACTCCAAGCTCAGTGTTTCTCAAAGAGTTGTGATAGCTAAGAATTAAGGGATGGGTTTGAATTCTAAAAAAAATATGAATACAATAATTTATGTGGGAAATAGATAATTTTCAACTAAGTTTATGTTTACAATGTTTAAGCTTGATTTATGAGTTGAAAACATTGTAATTATCCCCACTGTTTTGCTAAAGCAAAAATAGCTGATGACTCTTTTTTGAATGATGCATAAAGTGAATTTATTCTTGGTTGGAATAATAGATTATTTTACAAAATGTCGCCTGAAGAGAACTCCAAATTTTAGAATCCATATTGTACTGTTTCTCCCTCCTTTATTTACTATATTCAATACAACACCAATTATTGATAATTTTTCATGAAATATCTCTCAAGTCTCTTCTATAAATAATCTTTATTTATTGTAAGCCTCATAGCACTACACTCACAATGTAATTCAGGGCTAATATTTTTTCTTGCTTCCAGTTTCTCTTGCCCATCCTATATAGAGATGTAAAATACATTTCAAAAAGTAAGAATTAGTCCCATCATGAAATAAATCAAAAGACCTGTTGTACTAAACTAATGCTTTCAGGTTTACATACAAATTTCAACACCCAGTACTAGTTTATTTCTCACTACTCTTCTTCATATTTTTTATTTTCTTTCTCTCCTAAAATGCGTCACAACCTTAACTTGTTTAATACTATGACCTCTCCTCAAAGGTCAGGACTGATGAAAAATCTTATGGAAAATGTGTTTACTTATCAGCATGAAATCACAAATCATGCAGCCTATAAAGGTCATCTTTATTTTATTTTCTTTTTAAGAATGTCAGAATGATCCTTTTTTGAAGAAGAAGAAGATTAGCCTGGAGCTAACTACTGCCAATCCTCCTCTTTTTGCCAAGGAAGACTGGCCCTGAGCTAACATCCATGCCCATCTTCCTCTACTTTATATGTAGGATGCCTATGACAGCATGGCTTAGCCAAGCAGTGGCATGTCCACACCTGGGATCCGAACCAGCGAACCTTGGGCCGCTGAGAATCGGAACATGTGAACTTAACTGCTGCACCACCGGGCCGGCCCACCAGAATGATCCATTTTTCTCTTTGCAAATATGTGGATTAAAATAATATTTCTTTCTGCAAACACAAATACTATTCAGCTCTAAATGATACATTTAATAAAATTGATATTAATTTTGTAAGAGACAAATGTTCTAAAAACAGAAATAAGAACATAAAGAAATTATGAAAACATTCCTATAGTTACATAAAATTCAGTATTTGAACTACATTTTGGTTAGAGCATATACACCGCATACTTTGATATAAAATGTTTCCTTTTAATCGTCGCTTTGAAGAAGCATACTTGGAGAATAACATCGAGAATATATGTGTGTGTGTAGGTTTCTATACATTTTGTGGAAGACAATAATTGCTAAATATCAAAGGGTTAAACGGTTTTAATAACAGTGTATCTGCCAGAAATAAGCTTTGCCTTTACCGAAACAGTCTGCTCAATCTCTCTATCAATCACATTCTCATAACACTGTATGCCAGTTATTTAGGAAAACTTTAAAAGTATTTTTGAGTAAAAATTATATTAAATGAAATTTCCGATTACATAAAACAAAGAATCTATAACTGTAGTGTAGTGGTTATTATATCATTATATGGGGTACACACATAAACTAATTTTGTCTTTATGAAAATCTACCTATGCTTGCTCTTGTAAAGGATGATTTATGATTTTTTTTCGCTTACTACTTAACATTCTTTGACGATGTGTTTGACGGGAAATTTCAGAACATATGTTCAAATTTGTATACATATGTATCTTTATACATTTATACATATATACTTTATATATGTACATAAATATACTTATATGTACATATATATGTAAATATACACAATATATAACATATACATGTATATATATATATATATATACATTTAAAGTCTACATTTCATATCACTTTATTTGTAGGAGATAATCTTAACGTTTTTATAAGGCGACTTCTTCTTGGTTTGAAACATGCCCTAACTGTGTCTTTGAAACACTACAGCACACTCTACAAAGGACAAGAGAGACGGGGTGATTCACCCCCATTTGTGAATGAAGTCAGTGCTCCTGGGTTTCCAAGGCTGTGGAGATTCAAAGAAAAAGCCATGGGCATGTGATTCTTCTATAAATCTCCATGAACCCACAAGTGGAGGCTACTTGACATGTTATTGTTTGAGACGGAAAATTATCATCTCTGGAAGGATTAATTGAAGAATGTAAGTCTCTGCTCAAATGGAATGGAAAAGCAATCTCTTTTTATTAGCTAGGAAAACAAAAAAGCTAAAAAAGTCTACTCATAAATGACCATGAATAAAGGAGAATGAAACTGGAAATAGCAACAAAGGTATTAGCGTGATAGTTCTTTTTTTTTTTTTTAGAAATATGGACTTTATTTTGTATTTTTAATGTGTGGGAGAGGTTGGGGAAGCCATTGAAGGCTTTTTTTTTTTTTTGAGGAAGATTAGCCCTAAGCTAACTACTGCCAATCTTCCTCTTTTTGCTGAGGAAGACTGTCCCTGAGCTAACATCCATGCCCATCTTCCTCTACTTTATACGTAAGACACCTACCACAGCATAGCTTTTGCCAAGCGGTGCCATGTCCACACCCAGGATCCAAATCAGAGAAGCCTGGCTGCCCAGAAGCGGAACTTGCGAACTTAACAGCTGCGCCACCAGGCCGGCCCCCGCAGGATAGTTCTTATATACCATGCAGCAACACGATCATATCATCATGAACTGAAACGTCATGGAAATGGGGCTACCTACTCAGCAAATTATGGAATGGAATATTTACTAGAGAAAGATTAAACACAAAAAAGTGCCCTTATCTGGTTTGTGTAGGTGATACGAAATATTTGCTGAGAATACCAAGGAAATTTGAAAAATCACGAGCATGAAAATAACAAGATCTGTAGACATACAGTTTGGGTCAGCTGCAATGAAAATATTCCTCCTTTTAAAATTCATATTTTGAAAACTACTTATCTTTCTCACAAAATAGATGTTTTCCCATGTGTCTGACATATGAGGTACAGGGTGCACAGGGTTGTGTCAGGGTGTGTGACGCTAAGTAGACGAAACTCCTCCTCCATCTTCAATTGCGCAGTAGGAGGAATCATTGAAGACTGAATCGAGTAACGCCATAATAAAATTTATAAATTAGAAAGACGGTAATCATAACTGTAGTCACAGCACTGAAGATGAATTGAAGTTGCGAAAATTGGAACAAAGAAGACCACCTAATGCTTCAGAAGAGTGATCATAAGAATCTGAGACACATCAATGGTAGTGGGTGTCAAAACCTGAGACTGCGTTGGGAAGATACGGCAGATGGAACTTAGCAGCTAATTATAAGTGAAATGAGGGGTGTGAAGGAAATATTAGTCAAACAAGACTCCAAGATTTGGGGCCGGCCAGGTGGCATAGCAGTTAAGTGTGCACGTTCCATTTCAGCGACCTGGGGTTCACCGGTTCAGATCCCCGGTTCGGACATGGCACCGCTTGGCAAGCCATGCTGTGGTAGGCGTCCCACATACAAAGTAGAGGAAGACGGGCACGGGTGTTAGCTCAGGGCCAGTCTTCCTTGGCAAAAAGAGGAGGATTGGCAGTAGTTAGCTCAGGGCTAATCTTCCTCAAAAAGAAAGACAGACTCCAAGATTTGATAAACTTTTTGTAATTTAAGTAGACAGAAGGAAGAAACTTTCAGAATGGAGGAATAATGAGTTTCATTTGGTCTTTGTTGAGTTTTATGTATGTACTATAAATTATGAGCAGTTATATCAATCAGGAATACTAAAGTAGAGAACAAAATGACACCTGCTTTTTTATTTTTGATGTTTTTTGGTAATTTCATCATTGTTATTTCTTTCATATTGCTACCTTATTTCTTCAGGCATTTCATAACTCCTGTTTCTTTTTTGTTTTTCTCCCCAAATTGTTGAGAAAAACTCCTAGCAATATAGTGACAATGCTCTTGTCATATTTTGTTTTCTTTTTTTTTGGTTCACAAATTATTTTCTCACAAACTTCACCATAATTTGTGCATGTATGTTTCACACCTCAATTTTGGACTGGCTGCGAAAATGATTTCCACATCTACTGTGGTTGCTTCAACTCTTTATTCTGTAGTCCCACTGTTCATTATATTTTCATCTCCCAGGAAGCATTACTCACTTTCAAATTAAAGCTTATTTGTTGCAATATCAATGTGAGGTCTTTTAATGTCCACTTCTTGTATGAAATAACTAAGATTCAGCATTTCAGCAACTTGTCAAAGGCAGGCCTAGAACAATATTTTTTCTGACAAACACTAATGTGCTTTCCATTGTATTGTGCCTGTTTTGGGGAAAAGATTTAATTATGCTCAGCATTGTTAAAAAACTTTTTCTTTGAAGCTGGATATTAATAATAGTGAACCTCTCTGGTTATACAAAATGACAACCTCATCATACAAGTTGATATTTATGTCATAGTCACCCCTTAAAATAAAATAAGTTAAATCTTTTAAACCATCTTTATGATAGATTTTCAATGGAAGGAGAAATATCACCTGATTTATTATAATGATGACCAATCTTAATAATTTCTCATGTCTCATGCCTAAAAAAGAAAGTACAGTAGAAGAGACAAAATGTTCATCTTGTAATTTTCAATCTGCTATCATGCCTCATCAACTCAAGAATATGAGAATATTTTAAAAAAATTCAAATTCCTCTGCTTTTTTGGGCAAGGATGAGGGCTTCTGAGTAGGAAGCTGGTCTATGTAGCAATGAGTACAGATTTTCCTCCACTTATGATGGGGTTACAGCCCACTAAACCCATCATAAGTCGAAAATACTATAATTGGAAAATACATTTAATACGCCTAACCTATTAAACATCATAGCTTAAGCTCGTCTACCTTAAACGTGCTCAGAACACAACATTAGCCTGCAGTTGGACAAAATCATCTAACACAAAGCCTATTTTATAATAAAGTGCTGAATATCTCATATAATTTATTGAGTACTGTACTGAAAGTGAAAACCAGAATGGTTGTGTGGCCACAGAATGGTTGTAAGTGTATCAGTTGTTCAGTCTCTTGATTGTGGGGCTGGCTGGGAGCTGTGGCTGCTGCCACTGCCCAGCATCACAAGACAGCATCCTCTGCACATCACTAGCCCAGGAAAAGATCAAAATTCAAAATTCAAAGTATGTTTCTACTGAATGCATATCGCGTTTGCACCATGGTAGAGTCAAAAAATCGTTAAGTCCAACCATCTTAAGTAGGTAACCCGATGTACTAACACTCTTTCCATTACTGAAATGAGTAAAAACAACTAAAAAAGAATAAAAGGAATGAAGTGACAACCTCTTCCAAAAATTCTGGAATGGCCCATAAAGTTACGTAGTATTATAAATATGATTCAATAAATAGCATACATTACACATTGTGAATTCCTGTATGCTTACATCAAGTTAATGCCCAGTAATTCAATTAAATGAATACAATTTGAAAGGAAAGATTCCCTTAATGTACCAGTGCAGTTTCTGGGTAAAATATATGACCGTATTTATGGTCATTTACTCAAATCTCTACTAACTTCAGCGGATATTGCTTTATGAATTTTGCAGTAAGAAGCAAACACAAGCTAAGTAAAGTGTCTCTCTCTCTACTAGCTGTAGAGAATAAGGAACTTCACAGTAAGCAGTCATTTGTATTAGATTAAAGTTGTCTATTTTTAGTATTTGCTTCCACTGTTACGGTATGCAAATAGAATCATTCTATCATTTTACTGGAGTGTTCAGCATGTTTCCACACCTTCTAAATTGGTGAAAATGAATTGCGATAGCATGCAATATTAATATGAAATGGTGCGAAAATTGCTCACATAATACAACTTTCCTATTAGAGGTTTTAAAGATCTCAATTTTGCTGTTGAGAACCTCTTAGTTGTGCACGTAAGCAGAAAGATGACGTACTAAGTGTTCTCTCTTTTCTGAAAATGATCCTTCTCTCTCGGGATCAGAACGATAACACTGCTTGGAAAAACAATGTTTGTAGATTCAAAGAACAAAATACTAATTCCAGTTAAATCTAATTCTATTGCTTCACAGCTACTGAGATTTAGAGAATGACAAGATTCTCCCTATGAATGATAAGATGAGAAGCTGACGATCTATCTGGTGTATAGAGCTATCTACTTCCCTTTCAATTTTATACAGCGTATTGAGTTCTAAAGAAGAAAAAGAAAATTGTAGAGACTTATTAGAGAAATACTAACAGAAGGGAATCAAATAGCAATGCTTTTGACCAGAGGTAGGATTCAATTTCATCTTTTGAATTTTAAGAGCTTTTCAGAAAGCAAACCTATAATCATTTGCCCAAGTGTCTATTTACTAGTTTTGCTCATGAGATGTGCTGGCTGACCTATTAAAGAAAATATGGAACAAGATGGCATGGGTCCTTAAAACAATCTATAAAAATATAAGCCATGGAGTTTCAAAGGACAGTATTTTTCCTAGCTATCTTGAAAGCAGAATTTTTATTATGGAATGAGAAATTATTTACTTGGAGTGATTTTTTTAACTCTTTTCTTCATGCCGTGTCCTACACTAATATGTCTTCAAATCTTTATATTAATAAATGAAAGAAAAAAACATGATATCTTTTAGCTGTTTGCCCTACTGAGAATTATGGAAGAGACAAAAAAATTTACTGGTTTTATTTTATTTCGTCTATGACTAATTTATTCCTGCAAGTAGCTGGAGGACAGTGGGCCCATGTTATGTGATAGGTAAGAAAGGAGACTTACTATAACCAGTCTCTTCTGAAAGTCAGACTGTCCTTTCCAAGAGTGGCTAAAGAGCAACTGTCAGTGGCAGGTGTGCTAGGTACTCTTCGTTTTCAGATGAAAGGATGGCATTACGACCAGGAAGTCGTGTACAGGAAAAAGCATGGACACAGTGTATGTGTTTTGGGGGGGGGGGGTGGTAGTTAGAAGGATCTGCATGAAAACCTTTGCTCTTTCACTTAGGAACATCCTTATTTGTAATATCTCCATCCACAAAATGGGGATAGTAAAGCACATGAGAAATAAATATGAGGATTATAAATGAATGTATGTAAAGCATCAGAAACCCAGAAACACTCGACAAATGGTAGTTTTACTATTAGCAAAAAGATATTCAGTATATTTTATGTGTCCCCACTAACATTTAAAAATAAGATAAACACATGAATAAAAATACAAGGATATATCAAATCTATGTGACCCTTATGAAATGAAACAAACTACATTTCTTTGGTTTATATTTTTATAGAACATTATTAGCACCATAAATCTTCTTATTCCTTGTTCTTAAATCTCATGACCAGATCAAAAGAGGCATGGCCTTTGATTCCGGAAAGTCTTTGATTGAAATTCGGGTATCCTCTTTCTGGAAATTTGGGTAATCTCTCCAAATCATTTTTTTCTATTTTGATCTTTATTAATACATATAGAGAGAAATTGACTAGATTAACCCCGTATTTTGTGATAGTTTATAGTCTTGCCTGGTACATAGTATCACCAAATACGGGGTTAATCTAGTCAATTTCTCTCTATATGTATTAATATTAATAAAGATGAAACTGTCCTTCTTGGAGATTGTTCTTTATCTTCTTTATGGGGGGCTCTTCCTCTGCCTTCAGGTTTCCCCTCCCTCCTTGATCACACTATTCTGTACTGCCTTCTCTGAGTGATTCCATCCATTGTTCTCAGTTGTCAGTCAACTGTAAGTTGATGACTCCCAAATCCAGATGTCCAGCCCAGACTGCTCCCATGTACTTTAGATTTTTATCAGGTTCATACTCCCTCGATTTTGCTTACATTATTCATCATCTTTCTGCATGATGCTGGTCACTCACGTGATGAGTTCCATTACCCTGGAAACCTCTCTTTGGTGCTCCAAAATCCACATACACTATTTTCTCACAACCCACGTGTTTTTAGTTGATAGGTAGAGTCAATTTTACAAAATAAATAATAATCCTCAAGGTGCTCCTATTTCTCTGCCAATTACTCGAACTTCAGCCTTCATTATCCATTACCTGAAATACTTTATTTGGGTATCTACCTTTTAGTATCTTTGACTGCAATGTTCCAAAATACATTCTTTGCAAGGCTATCAGATTGAACAAAATATCATGAAATCTGACTATATAACTCTCATTCTTAAAACACTAAAATGAATTTCCCTCAAATTCAAAGCAAAAATTTCCTTACCTTTCCATGACAATTAAGGTTTCAATGACTCATGCTTCTTCCACCATCCGTGGTCATTTGCCACTCATTCTACCTGTCCACCTTCCTTTGCAAACTCACTGTTCTGCAGGTTTACTTTAGCAACAGCAAACTGCCTTCTTTTCTCCATGCCTTCATTCATGACCCATTTCCTAAAATCATCTCCTGTCTCTGCTTCACTTGATTAATTTCTACATATCATCTGTGACTCACATTAGACTAGCTGACTAATAGTTTTATCACATGCTTCCAACAAAAATGCCTGACACTACACTTAAGAAAGAGAGAACCACCCATTGAAATCTATACATTGCACCTTATATTTTCATTAGATTATATTTGTACTCAAGTCATACCATAAAATAATACTAATTAGAAATAATTTACTGAGTGCTATTTAAGTATATATACCTATCTCATGAGCAGCATTTTATCTGTTATATCCTTTAATCTCTAAACAGATTATGACAGACATACGGCACTATTATCCACTGAAAGCCATCTTTGACATGGCTCTTTGATAAATGATAATAATGTTTCCATAATGTTTCCTCAGAGGGTAAAATTGAGATTTGTAGAGTTTAGGTCACTTGTAGGACATCACACAGCTAAATGGTGGATCTAGGACTTGCACCCAAGTGTCTCTGACTTCCAAGACTTTACTTCATAACACTGTGTTATACTGTCTCAGTGGAATAACTATGTCTGTCTGTCCATCCATCTGTCCATTCATCCATCCATCTGTCTGTCAATATATCTATTTATGACCACTTTTCCCTGATGACTATTTAAATACTGGCTTGACACATACAAAAATGGACACAAGACAACACTAAATAGTAACCTTTGGAAAACACACCCAGAGTGATTTACTCTCTCCCCATATTCTAATTCAAATACTCATAAAAGCACGGAAAAATTGATGCATTCTTTAAATGTAGTAGAAACTAAGAGTAATAGTCCATAATATGCCAAAATATTCATAAAATCAGTATGACCCTTTCACTAACTCTAAGGGCCTTCATCTTCAGCTCAACGACAGTGAACACAAGAAGTCAACATTCTTGACTTCTCAATAACACATTCCCCGCTCATAGTATCCTGGCAAGTGAGGCATGGAAGCGTGATTTGTGGAAGTATAATTTTAGTCCTGTAAGGGGTCTGTGACAAGAATAATGGGGGAAAGGGGAAAAAATTGCAATGAGGAGATTGCAGAGGGAGGGAGCTGCATATCAGTGAGTGGCCTGCTTGGAGAGAGGCGCACTCTAGCACAAGGGCAGTGACCAGCATCCGGAGCAGGATGCGGCACACTGAAGCTGAGGAGGGTGTGATCACGACTGCGTCCTCCCTGCCAAGAGTCTTTCTGCACCTGGGCCCTTGAGGAGACAGGAGTGCAAGTTTTCTCAGTCACAGGAATGTGGCTGAGTTTAGTTTTAGACACCAATTCTATGAAAAGAAAACAAAAGATGAGTGGATTTACCTCTAAGTATGTTTTGTGTCTATATTAAACAGAATGGGGTTTGTGACTTAAGCTGTTATACAAAGACAAAGGCTACACTTTTCAAATCTGAGTTTGTGGTTGTGAAATTTGGATCTATCACACAGAAATTCCTGCCACCCTGCCTGTGTACTGCCCCCTCAGCGTTTTAAGGGCTGCTGTGGGCATTTCAAGCCCTCACCAATATCCAGCTCTGCTTCCTCCCAGGCACACGGAAGAATGGCGCTTCCCGCTCCCTTTGAGTTAGGTGTGGCCCTTAGCCTTGCTTTGGCCAGTCAAGTGTGATGAGAGTGATAGGAATCACTTTCAGGCAGAAACATTTAATTGCCAGGCCCAGGCTCTCCTGCGTTTTCTTCTCCAACCCAGTGTGTGTTAGAGGAGCAATGCTGAGAGTTCACACAAATAATAGTGCTCCCAAGAGTTGTCTAAACCCACAAGGGACTTCACGTGAGCCAGGAATAACCATTTTTGCTTTAAGTTCCTGAGGCCGTGAGTTGTTATTGAAGCATGACTTAGCCTAACCCAGCTGATCCACAGGCCAGAACACTATGCGAAAGCTGCTTTCTTTATAGCTGGAGCTCTTTCCAACATCCTCCGAATTAGACTATGTGCCTTCTAAAGCTATTTGCACACTGCCATTTCCAGAATTAAAGCAGGTACAGCTACAAAGTGAGTAGCTTTGGTATTTACTATCCTGGACTTTAAGGGCATGGAAGAAAAGTGAGGCATTGAAGGGCAATCTGATAGGCAAGTGCTGAGCGCTGTGGCTCCTCACTTGCTCGTTACGTAAAGGGGGTGACTTACAGACTGGTTCTGGTTACCCACAGTATCTGTCCCTTTGCTCTGTCTGTTGAACAGGACTTTCCAAGAATGGGTCTCCCCTCAGTATACTTGAACCACAAGAGGTAATAAATAGCATTAAGGAGAATTGGACCAGGGCATTTAATTACAAAAATACTTTCCATTTAATATGTAAGAGAGTTTAACAACAAAAAGTAACATTTTCTGTTTATATGTTTACAGGAAAGAACTGTATTCATAGTTTAGTTAAAGAAACAGGAAAAGCAAAGCAAAAAAAGGAGGGACAATGGAGAGGATTTCCAAGGAATAATCTGACATGAAGAAATAATTTTTGAGCACCTTATTAATGTTCCAGGCACTGATCCAGGCGCTGGAGATAGAGCAACACCACATCTCTTTCCTCTCAGCTCAGGAAACATTTTTGGGGGATGGGAAATGTGGGAGACTCTTGCATTGGGAAGATGGAAGCAGGCAAAACAATGAAATAAAAAGGCAAAAAACAAAACATAAGCCAGATAACTACAGACAATGCTAACTATAAGGAAGAAATGAAAACAGCGATATGAAGAAAAATGGGAAGGATAGGAATGCTAGTGATTTAGACTGAATGGCTCAGGAAGACCTCTGTGAGGAGGAGAAAGTTCGTTGAGATTTGAATGATGTGAAGAATTCAGTGTTGTGAAGTTTTGCTCTCTGCAAACTCTGCAGACTCTGATCCGGTAGGTCTGACAGAGGACCTGAGATTCTGTACTTCTAAAACTCTCAGAGCCTCCAGTGCTGCTGGTCCACAGAAGACACCATGAAGCACAGATCACTATCGTCCTTTCCTCCACTGACTCGCCTGCTCACTCTCCCATTCTTTTCTGAGGAGCTTTTAGCTTCTAGTTCACGCACTTTCTTTCTTCCCCATCTCCTTTCATCAGCCCCAATGATATCAATATCTACACAGATGAAATAATCTCCACGTGGACTCTTCATGTCTTCATCGCCTTACGTTCAATGATCTTTTTCTCCTCTTCACCTCAATTGTTTGTACCTCATCCATAGTGAACAAGGCTACCATGAGGGCTCTATTTTAAATATCTGCCCCTCACCGTGTGCCCTTCCACTGCATCCTCCTATATCCCTAGGTTCTGAGAGTTCACTTGATTTTGTATGTTCACTGCCATAATTCCTTGAGTTCAACAAGACCCTGAGTATCAATTCCCACTGCTTTCTCACAAGCACCTGTTATAGCTTCACTTCCTCCTTGGTCGATCCTGGTGGAGAGTAAAGGCAGGAGAGACTACTAGTCTGTCTGGTACCCACAGTGAGCAGTCAGCCCACTAACCACTGACTGTATTTCCTGTGACTCCTGTCAGTGGCCAGGTCCCTGTGCACACTGAAATGGAACAGGCCCGGTAAGGGAATAATCTTCTCTGTTGGAGATTAGGATGGGGCTCGTATTTCCGAAACAAGAAACAAATGTAGAGAAACAGCGGGGAATAATTGTGTCTATTTTCATTAAGAAGGGATTAAGTAGTCTATTGCTTAAATTTCCAGACTTCTTCCATATAATCCTAATGCTGTGACTAGGCTAACTATTACTAAGGTTCCATGAATTGTGTATTTTTACCGCTTATGTTTTCATGGTTGTTTTGCTGGAAATTTTGGAAAAAGCATGTCAACGTTAGCAAGACATAATTTTAAGGTAGAAGCTCAAAACTAATGTAGAATATTTTTAAGGAGCAATTAGTGCACACTTAAGTGCACACTGGAAGTGACCAGTTCTGGCACACATTCACTTCACCAAGACCTAAGCCACAATGGCTTGCCTGTTTCTTGGGACATTTTTTTTCTCACTATGTTCTACAGCCCTGAATCTATAAATGTAGAATAAATTGCTGTAGTAATTTGGAATGTTAAAAGCAATTCGGGGTTGTGGTTAACGTGTGTCAAAGCCCCCAGCTAAAATTAAAAGCAGAATACAATTTACTTAGGTTATTTTCATTTTCTGCTTAGTCTCACCTTATTCATTTTGATCTATTAGTCGTCCTGGTTGTTCTATTTAGCTATTTTATTTTTGCTTGCATCCTCAAAAAACCCCCAATAAAAACCCTAAAACGAAATTTGAAAAAAATAATAAAATTTCTTACACCAAGCCTATGCACAATACTCTTAAAGTGATTTTCCCTACTATAAATAGGAGAAAAACAGCTACTTGCATTTCAGCTTTAAAGATTTTGAAAGATAACCTTTCATAGGAGGTTAAAAGATGTTTTTAAGACATCTCGTATTCAAACTTGAATTGGGACAGATATTAAAAGTCAATATACCCAAAAAAAATGCTTTAACAAGTAAAACAAATAAAGCACAGAATAATATAAGCACAAGAATGTATCTAGTAGAAAAGCACACGGTTCAGACTTAGTCCAGGGTAATGTGGCTCACTCAAGGTGACAGGAGAGAGAAACCGAGCCTGAGGAACCCATTCACGCCCTTTCCCTTGTTGGCATGTTTCCAGTCCTTGACTCCTTCCTGTGCTACCGTTTTATTTCCCTTGTTTATATGTTTGGTTTTATTAGAATCACATGCACCACTTCATTCATTCATTCTCTTAGCTCCCTAGCTGCTTGCTATGCTTCCTGGATGTTAAATTGTCTTCTTACTCTCGGCACTCAATTTCTTTTGCTGTTTGCTCTCTAAAAGGCATTTTTTTTTGACATAGTTACAAGATCTCTTATGCAATAACAGTCTTTCTACGCAGGACTGAGGTGTTGTCTAGTTACAGAGTCTGAGGCAGCCAGGGGTAGCAGAATGGACTTCTCTGCCCATACAGAAACTTTATGCAATAGCAACGACAACCATTAATTACCTGGGAATTAACTTTGAATGTAAGAAAACCTCATGAGAAAAAATGTAAAACTCCTCTAAAGAACCGAGATGATTTGAATAAATCGAGAGACATTTTATGCTCACAGATAGAAATTCGTAGTATTATAAGTTCCTTTTCCCCCAAAAGAGTCAGTAGATTCTAACGACTGTCCAACAGAATTTTAGCTGGATTTTTCTGAGGATCACCAAATTTACTCTAAATTTATATGAAGTTATAAAAGTTTATTAGTAACTAAAACAAATTAAATAAGAATAGTACATGAGGGAAGCCTTACTCTAGCAAATATTAAGACGTCTATAAATATATAGTGATAAAAGAAAAACGTGATATTGTCACAAGAAGCAGCACAGAAAATATGGAGCAAAGGAGAGAGCGTAGAGACAGAGCAAGAAATGCCTGGGAACTTCACATGTGATGAAGGTGACCCCACAAAGCGATACAGGAAACCTGCATTTTACAGTAGATGCTATCGAACAAACTGGCTCAAGATGTGAAGAAAAACTGGGTCCCTACCCAGTGGCACATAAAGAGATAAAATAAAAATGGATTAAAGATCTAAATATAAAATGATAAAGTTAACATTAAATTTTAATAAACATCAAATTAAAGTTAATTAAAAATTAAGGAAGTATCCATTTCACCTAGAACAAAGAAGAACTTCTAAAATCATGTGAATTTGATTATACCAGCATTAAGAATATCTTAACTGACAAAGGACACCATTGAGAGAAGACTGTGATAGAACAGTTCATTTCCGAATTAACGATATATTAATACTACGCCAAGTGTGATTACAAATAAAAAATAAAAGGCAGCAACTTCAATGTAAAAGTGGGCAAAAATAGACACAGGCAACTTACAGAATGCAAACCCCTGAAGTGTATTAAAATATGATATGATGTCAAAATTATTGGTCATTAGAGGTTGGAATGAACATAAAATGAAATTAACACTTGAAGGAGAATTAAATTAACCAGTGGAAATACTGTTCCAAGTACTGAGAGGCATCATTAACACAGCCTTCTTCACATGTGGTTTTAAACAATAAATCACTGAGGAAAGTGAACTCATATTGATTGAAGATATACTCTAGACCCTTCTGTGTCAGGATCTTTTTTAGCTTTTCTACATGTGTATTTGGGCCTTCTATAACACACAGCATCGTATTGAACATATGACTAGCATTTGTTCATTTTGTAGTCCTTGGTAAGGCATTCTTTAAAAACGATCGGTAATAACTGGTACTTTGATTTCTTGAGATCAGTGTTGCATAGTAATTATTTCCTTAAAGAGAAGCAGAAATGCGCAAATCAGTTTTTCCACCAGCTGTATGATTTCTCATTAAACATGTCAAGACACAGCTCCCTTTCTTCTGTGTAATGTTTGACACAAGAAGGAAGTGCGTTTAGTTTGACGTTATTTCACAGAAAACGTATGTATAGATATTGATGCTCAGTAAATATCAACTGAGCTAAAATATTGTTTTTACTTCTAAGTGTGATATTTGATAAATTAAGCAAATATGAACAGGAAAATAATTCAATTTTGCTAATGTTGAAAGTAATATTCAAATATAACAATTTTAGTAAAAAAAAATCAAATTTTATTTTCACAAAATTGCTTTGGAAGTGTTTAGTCTGTAGTTTAGCAAAAATGCATTATTTTGAAGGGGGCCGGCTCCATGGCTGAGTGGTTAAAGTTGTGCATGCTCCCCTTCGGCAGCCTGGGTTCACGGGCCTGGATCCCAGGTGCAGATCTACTCCACTCATCAGCTGTGCTGTGGTGGCAACCCACATATAAAGTGGAGGAAGATTGGCACAGATGTTAGCTCAGGGCAAATCTTCTTCACCAAAAAATAAAAGCATTATTTTGAATAAATTTCTGCCTAAGGTTGTGGGAGGTAATGTCCACCCCAAAAATTGGATTCAATTTTACTCAATCTTGATTTTGAAATTGTTTCCATTTTAAACAACCAATAGAAGTATTATATTCCTTGACTGCTTCCTTGTACCAAAATAATGAGTTTATATAAAGTACCTCACATAATCTCAAACAATCCTTGTAATAATCTTATTAGTTCATTATTCCTACTTTACAGAAGAGGAGCAGAGTATAATATTATATTAAGCTAAAATTTTTCATTCCAAATCCCCCTAAGGCTTTTCTATCATTCATATACATTTCATTTAAGGAACAAAAGGCTATTTAGCTGTTAGAATATAGAATTCTTTCTGAGATTGCCATCTAGAAGCATAGAGAGAATAAAGACGGGTGGGAGGAACTACATAAAAACTTGTGTCTCAATGCTTTGAAATAACTGTCTTGTCTAGACGTAACTAGAGGATAGCCTGTAACTTTGAACACATTCCTAAAATACTCATTCTTATTATATTTTTCTCTTAGCAATTACTCTTCTATTCGACTTGCCTTTTCTCTTTGAGAAGATTCCTGCTAATTAATATCCCTAGACTACACATTGGTTGTCAAATTTCTCCAAAAAATACCAGAAAAAACTACTGATCAAAACAAAGGCAATTGTATGGGAACGATTGGAGCTGGGAAGCCCACGGCTTCGGCAGAGTGTTAGTAGCATCTCAGCTGGGAAGAGGTGGAGGAGGAGACATTTAGCATTTCGGGGCCTTCACTGGGTGGTTCTGAAACAGATCTTCCAAGGTAGGGACCTAAGGGGCTTGGGCAACATTTACAACTTGATGGCTTTTGATCAGTAGACACAGCAAGTGAGAGCCTTGAAGCAGGTGTCGATGAGAAAATTTGATGAATTCGTCTTGATAAGTCCTTTATATTAGAAGCAACTAAGTACCTTATTTTTGCCTGAAATCAGTACTGCTTATCATAAAGAAAGAAAATAGGTTTGGCCCCAGTATTGGTTAATAAAGGAAATTATGTTGATTTCAGTTCTCACACACGCTACTGAGTCATTTTTGTACTCCATAATTTAAAATTATAAAACATGGACCGATTTATTTAAACATTTATTGGACTTATAATCAATAAGGAAAAATACGAAAAAAAGATTTCTGAGTCAGGCTTTCCTGAACTAAAATTCTTTCTTCTCTTTTCTTGCCATTTAACCTTGAATTAATCATTCAAAATATTTAAGCAATAAAATCTTTAAGCAATAAAATCTTTAAATTTTAGCAATAGTAAAATTATAGTGGTAGTACTTTACTTGCATATTTAACAAGGATGAAGTGAGTAATAATGCAATAAAGCATTGAGTTCAGTGCCTGCCACTGAGTGTTCACCCATTCATCCATTCATTGAACACAAATTAAAGATGTACTAAATTGTAACATTATGGACACATAATAAAATAAGGACACGATTGTTAATTCACTGTGATTCCTAGGAAAGTATTGAATGCAGATAAAAATGACTATTTTATGAGTACTTGCAACTATACCATGTTTTGTCTTGTTTAGTTTTTGCTAATTTTCATACAGTTTATTAAAAAATAGAAGTCACCTCAGTGCCATAATTGAGAAAAGTTATAAATAAATGTAATAAATTGAATTAAGTTGGGCATATGGATACATGAAGGTAGTTCACCTTCCACCAGAAAAGCAAGGAACTGAAAAGTCTGTTCCACCTTCTTAGATGGGTTGTGACATGGATTCACTGCTCAAACCTATGAATAATTGGGGGATAGGTGAACAATACAAAAGCAGGGGGTTGACAAACCAGGGTGGGTAACACATGATCACTACTTAATGTTATGTCTTGTAAAAAGCAGGAGAAGTTTTGGTGAAAAAAATTGCAATTTTTTGATTGCACAACTGTCTTCTGGCTTCCTTAACCTTTTGTCAACTGACTGAAAACATGCACACGCGCACACACACACACACACACACACTGGGCTCAGTCTGGCAAAGAGAAAGGAGTTTCTTATGGTCATCGATGAAGATTTTCCTTAAATTCTGAACTGGCGAAAACATTCACCTTATCAGAAGCAGGTTCAAGTTAACGTTGGAAGCAAAGGGGACCTCATGGACCATCTGTGCATGGAGACATATAAGCATTTACAACTGAGTCAGATGTTCCTTTTATGTGTCACTTTAAGAAAAGTTACAAATCTTTATCTCCAGATAGATGAAACTGATGCATTAAAAGTCCCTGGTACACTAAAGAGAGTGTGATTTAGACTCAATAGTTCTTAGAAATTTATCACATAGGATAATGGTGTATATTTAATATCTATCTAACCCAAATAAAAAAGAAAAATGGAACTTGCACTTATATTTGAGGTTTTAAAACTTTTATCATAACTTAAACATCCACATGTCTAATGAATAAGTATCACTCCTCTTGACGATATCAATCTGCATTAAATCATAGCGACAGTTACATTAATTGCTAAATGTAAAGGCTATCTTGCCTGAAGGAAAAATGCTTTGTTAATCAGTCACACAAACCTTGTACATCTCCAGAAAACAGCAGTGACCAAGAACTTAATTGTTCCTGTAAACGCTCTGTGAAGTGTTTGAATAGGTGTAATTTACTTACTTAGAAATTACCAACACAGATGCTCTCACCCATCACATGCCTCCTTTGTATTCAAGTATGATTTAATGGTTTCTTGTACAGAACTAGTTCGAGCCAATTAAAAAGCAAATAAATAGTCACAGTGGAGGGTAAATTGCCTTCTCCGCCTTCACGAAGCATGTGTGCGCGCCTAAGATAAGATGTTGTCAATCTGCTGAAATCTCAGGGAAGCCATCCTCCTCCACTGCTGGTGGCAGAAAAGCTTTAACACTTTGGACAACTGCGGAGGGTCATTTGTCTAAGTTGTGGCAAAACCTAAGGGGCAGAAAGGCCATGGTATTTCTTGCAAGGCATTAATCTTGACTAAGATAATGGAAAATGTTCCAAAAGGGTCACCGGTAAACACACTTTATTTGGGGCCTAATTCAACCTGCTTTTCCCCTCCATATATTTCAAATAGAATAATACACTAAGTTCACAAACATGAAGCAGAGCAAACAGTATCACAGTTGTTCAAGGTAGACAGTCCATCTACACAGTCTTAATAGAAACAGTTGCTGATCTGCTTGTTTCAAATGATTTAATGCTGTCTCTTCCTGGTCATGCCCTACCCCCTCCATTCTGGAGTTCTATAGAATCATGTTTCTATTGTCTAGAACAATAATGGGTATTGAGAATAAAGTATTAATGACAAAAAATGATAGGCACCTTAATTATACAATTCCATTTTAATTTCACTAATGTGACAAAAATATATGTCTATTATTTCTATTTTGAGTTGTTTAATGTTATAGACTAACACTTCTGCAATAAAGAGTCTAACTCAAGTTTTTGGTGTTTGCTGAGGTGGTTGTTTCTTTTGTGTGTGTGAGGAAGATTGCCCTCCAGCTAACATTGGTGCCAATCTTCCTCTATTTTGTATGTGGGCTGCCACCACAGCATGGCTTGATGAGCAGTGTGTAGATCTGCACCCAGGATCCAAACCTGCAAATCCAGGGCCACCGAAGTGGAGGATGTGAACTTAACCACTACACTACTGGGCCTGCCCCTGCCAACGGTTTTTAAGTGTTTCACTTTCCTGCTCCCCTTCTGATCCACATCTGAGAAAGCTGATAAGAAAACCTGGGTGCTCTGTCCTTTGACACAGGTGGGAAGTTCAAACCATGCAAGCTGCTTCCCTCACACAGAAACCCTCACCCTGGCCCCACTCCATAACAATAAGAAAAACCCCAAGCCAGCCTTCTTTCCTTGCTCTCTCAAGCCATTGGGGACAGCTTTGGAGGCCTGCCCTTCCCTCCCCAGGAGAGCCCTATCACGTAAGAAAGAAAACTTCTGCTCCCCTCCTGGTGAGTGTGTGGCTTCATCAGTCTCTACATCTGACTCATTTTAGGTGTGGGTCCACCTTGTATCTGCAGGTTATCTATAATAGTTTTATAACTTAAAAGCATTCATAAAAAGTTCCTGGTAAGATTATAAAGTACTGATTGCTAGATCTAGCTCAAGTTTGTGAATTGGACAGTCTGGTGAAACATCAAGAAATCAACATTTTTTTACAAGCTCTGCTACCTATATTAGATTTTGAGAAATAAAATTTTATACGCTTACGTGGGTAAACCCAGTCTTCCATCTAAAGGTCCACTTTACCTTATGAGTTATTCTGCCACTCCTCTCCGTGGCCTCAACCTTCCTATCTTCATTGGTAATGCAATACCCTTAGCACAGTGTACTCAATTTACTTTCACCTTAGAAATAACGAAGCAAAACTTGAAAGTTATTAATAACAATAGTAAACAAAAAAAGTCATCATGGTATTCTATGTCAATTTTTACTAGATTTGACAAATTTCTGTTTTCTAGTCAGAGGTAGACTCGAATTCACATAGTCTGCTTGTATTTTCCATCACATCTAACCCTTTGTTGTGTGCAGTTTCCAAGGACCAGTTAACAAACAGGCAACAGACTGACCACATCGACAACATGACGAGGGGTGTTCAAATACAGGTTTCTGAGCCACTCGACAGATAAGTCTGGGGTAGAGCCCACAGACAATTATTTTTAAGAAGCACCCCTTCAAGATTCCTGTGCAGTCAGTCAAATATAGAAACACTAGTAATGGATGTATTCTGGAGCCTCAGGATATTTTAGAGCAGGAAGCTATCCTTTATGGCGCCAAGTTTTCTCTTTACTGGTGTAGCCCAGCATGTCGACTGATGAAAAAGTGCTGCGATTCCAATGAGCCTGGGGAATGTGCTCAGGAAGCCTCTGCTGGGAGCTGGAGTGAGTTCTCCCCATTTATACCTTTCAGCTAACAGGTGGCACCCTACTGAATGCTGTCATCCTGAGGCTCTTTTGGATTGTAGTAAGGGCATGCATTGTGATCCATCACTCTGGAGAATCCTGATCTGAGGCTATTAGCTATGCACCTGGCCTTGGCAATTGATAGAAGAAGGGACCTGTGCCAGCGGAAGCTTAACACAATGGAAAATCTCCCCAAATTCTACTTTATACCAACATTCTGAATTCTAGAATCATGGAAATATGAGTAGATTCTGTTGTATGTGAGAATATGATAAAGCTACTCAGTACAGTTCTACTAAGTCCTTCAGTAAGAAAAAATATTCAGTACGCTAGCAGATTTTTTATAAAACAACATTGGAACAATAGAAGTATTTTGATAGCACACTGAATACAAAAGATTTAAATTCCTAGAAGTGATGTAAGTGTGCATGTTGCGCTTCAGTGGCCCGGGGTTCGCCGATTCAAATCCCAGGTGCGGAGATGGCATCGCTTGGCAAGCCATACTGTAGTAGGCGTCCCACATATATAATAGAGGAAGATGGGCACAGATGTTAGCTCAGGGCCAGTCGTCCTCAGCAAAAAGAGGAGGATTGGCAGATGTTAGCTCAGGGCTAATCTTCCTCAAAAAAAAATTTTTTTTCCTTCTGTGTATTTTTAGAAAAAATATGAAAAAACAAGACTAACCTCTAAAAAAACTGTTAAATTTTAAATGTAGCCCAAAAATACAATCAGCAAACTACATAAAAGAGCAGGTAATCAATATAGCAAACATCTGCAATGTTTTCAACTTAATATAATTATAAATTAAAGAACACTAAAGGATTTTAGCACTTTCCATCTGAAAATATGCACTAGTGGTGCTAATTATATAACAGCATGATTAATGGCATGTCTTGTATGATTATTTATAAATTAGGCACCATATTTTTAAACCCCTAATAATTAGTGAGGTAAAACATTTATCAACACATAAAGTTTACTTTGCTTCTACTAAAAATGGTCCATAAATAAATAGATTGTCTAGTCCAAGGAAATGATCACAGGAAAATAGGTAAGACTATATTCTCCATTCAGAACTCCACTATATATATTTTATGTGTATATATGTATATACTATTGATATACATAATCATGTTGTAAATGCATTACATAATGAAATAATTCATTTTGTATGTTCACGAAAATTCCATCCAAAGGAAGAGCAAGAGCCAGCAAATTAGAGAATAAATGTTAGAAAAGCAAAAATTTAAAAAATAAAAGTAGATTTCTTGTCAAAGAAGAACAATTAGAAACTGCATCGCAACAGAGGAACTCAGCGTAGAAAACCCGGATCTTTCGTAATTGGCACTAAGCTTGCCTGCCCTTTGCCCTGGAGAGAGATGTCATCGCTACTGTATGGTGTGAGAAACACAGCTGCCCTTTGCTCCTTTGCTCTAAAAGGAGACAGTATATTCATATTCCAAGGCCGTAGGCAAGCCTATCCTTTGCCCCTGAGGGACACTATTTCTATTTTCCAAGACTGTTCACTATACAAACATCCTTAAAAACATGGTCTGCAAAACAGTCAGTCAGGGATTCTGCTCACAAGACACCCAGAAATCTAAGAGATCTGTGGAGCATCTTCTCCCAACATAATATCATGAGTGCACTGGTAACCATGTAAAATTTCTGTGGAACTAATATAAGATATAAACCAACATGACTTTCTTAGATTGCAAAGTGACAACATGTGTGGAGAATTCAATAGTTTTTGCACACTCTACTATAATAATTTCATTCTGAGGAAACTATGCTGAAAAAATAATGAAAAGTATAGAAAAATATTAAAGGCAAAAACAATTATTACAACCTTGTTTTGCAGCCTGCAATGGAAAATTTATGTATCCTATAATAAGGCTGAATTCTATCATGTGTAAATACATAAAATTAAATATTATTCAGGCATTGAACAGATGTTTATCTACACTTTTAATGAGCTGTGTGACAGAATGCCAATTGTCCCCTCAGTGTCTGCTTCCTCTTTTCCCAAGCACAGGATCTCCCAAATGAAGTCTACATTTCCCAGCCAGAGGGCTCTATGGGCAAAGTTCTCAGAAGTGGAATACATGCAGAAGAAATGTACATGCAACTTTCCTCTCACGTGTTTAAAAATAAATAACTTCCCCAGACTACCTCTATTTCTTCTTCCCATAAACAAAAACATAGACAGACAAGATACTGAGTTTTAAACATACAAGTAATAAGAGCAATTTAAGTGATGGTAGATCCCAAATGGAAGCATCTGTGTTCCTGAATGACTTTTGGGGGGAAATCCAGACTTCCAATCAGAACTCCCCATGCTCAGAATATTCATTAAGAGATAAATAAATTTTATCTTATCCATATCATATTTTACAGTTTAATTTTTACAGCAGCTTAACCTTTACTTTATGCAAAAAAGGAAGGCGAGTTAAAGATAATATTCATGGATTATGTTCATGGAATAATCTAAAATAAATATAAACAGTCAAGGAGAAGAGAAAGAATGAGCAAAACCATTGTGTAAATAAAGGTTACATTTGGGAGATAAGAATGTGAATAAGTATGATATTGCTCTTACATTTAAAAAATATTATTAAACCATGGGAATGCAATGTTTTAAAATCAGAAAGTTAAAGTTGTTAAAAATAACTAAAACTTTTACAATGTACTCTCAAAAATGGTTTATTGTAAGTGCTAAAAATGCAATTAATTAACTCACTTAAAAAGAATAAAATAAATGAAGGTGAATACATTCTTTACTTGAAACACACACACAAAGGAAAATTTACTTTTACTTGGGAATGAATTAGTATTTTGCTTGAGCCAAAATGAGTAAATAAAAATCCAAAATGAGAAATAGGGAAAAAAAGATCACTTTGATGTTAAGATTGAGATAAATTTTAGGAATGGCAAAATTATATT
This sequence comes from Equus przewalskii, assembly GCF_037783145.1. NCBI lineage: Eukaryota > Metazoa > Chordata > Mammalia > Perissodactyla > Equidae > Equus > Equus przewalskii. The sequence goes on from NC_091849.1 coordinate 58,123,708, forward strand.
TTGGGGCTAAGGTACAATGTACATAGAATATTTGGGACAGAGTTATACAAGAATAATGGCCTCGATTTTGGGACACGCTAACAATTGTACGGAGTTGTATAAAAGGCAGAGTTCTTGAGAAAATCTCTGACCATGAGTGATAGATGGAAAAATTGTGAGTCTGGAGACTGGCGCATATCTTTTTCAGGTGAGGGCTGATTTCGGTTGGAATTTTCCGGTGGCTACGGAAGTTGAACCGTGAGTGATATCACATCTCAGTAACTTAGACTCATGTATGTCTGTTCATTTATCATTTTGGAAAACAAATTTGATTTCCTAGGGAAATGACAGAGAAAATCTGATATTTCCTCTCTAGGAGGAGTGCTTTAGGTTATCTTTTCTGCAGAGGTTGGACGAGTAAGAGCACGTAGTTTTATTCTTAACTCTTATTTAGTCAGATACTTTCCCTTAGTTATCCTCCAGTAAAAAGGTGACTTTTCAAATGAAACATTCATTTTATGAAACTGTGTTGTTGTTTCAGTATGAGTGTCACTGAGTTACTTTTTCCATCCTCCCCCTTACTTAATATTGTTTGCCTAAAACTTGTTTGCAGTTGAGATACGAGACCTATGGTTTAAATGCTCTGTCATTCCAGACACACAGTTGTGAAGGCGGGGACTATTTTCAGTGGATTGGGCACAGAGATACACTTAGATTTTTTAGAAAAATTTTTCTTAGACATAGTTTAGCATAAAAGTCTTCTGCAAAACGATTCCAAGACTTCTTCTTCTCCCTTTGTTTTTTGCTAAGGAAGATTCACCTTGAGTTAACATCTGTTCTCCATCTTTCTCTTTTTGCTTGAGGAAGATTGTCCCTCTGCTAACATCTGTGCCAATCTTCCTCTATTTTGTATGTGGGATGCCACCACAGCATGGCTTGATGAGCGCTGTGTAGGTCTGCACCCAGGATCCAAACCTGGGCTGCCAAAGCAGAGTGCACTGAACTTAACATCTAGGCCATGGGGCCAGTCCCCAAGACTTTTAAACAGCATGTTGGTTAACATTAAAGTGACAAATCCCACTTATTTTTTAAAAACTCTAGAAGCAGAGTCCATCTGTTTAATTTGGCATTGGGCACTAACTGTTATTTGTGGTTTTGTTTGATGGGTTTGATCTGGAATTTTAGTACTGACCATTAATTGTGATTTTATTTGATTACACACAGCTCTGTGGGATGCTTGCCAGGAAACAGCTTTGTAAATGCAAATTGTCCTATATTTCTTAGCTACACCAAAATTGGCTTTAACTACTTAGCAATTGTGGACCAGCAACATAGCCTCATGAACTTGTTTTAACAATTCCATAATACATGGTCTACAGCAAACATATTTTGAATCTTTTACATGTAAATTTAATGGAAACATTAACTTTCATGGCAGAAATAAATATGAAGATATATTCTAAATGATTCATTCCTTAACATCAGATTAGAAAGTAAAGACAAATCAACATTTCTTTTCAATTTAGCCTTCTCCTTGAACCATAAGTCAAATATGTACATTGAACATTTTGTACGTACGTTACTAAAACAATTTGACCACTAACGTATTCTTCATGAATAAAATGCTAATCAAAGGGGACAAATGTAAATTAGATACATATAAAAACATTAGGTAATACAAATTTATAGCCAAATTAATTAAATCAGAATGAGCTATCTTAAAATTATAAATTTCCAAGCAGTAATAACTAAGTTGTATTTGACATTTGTAACTGAAGTAGGTTATTATTGTGGTACAAATCAGACTAAAAACTACAATCTTTCTCTACTTACAAAGAAATTTTAAGCACTTTAAAAACGTTCCCTTTATGTTTAATATTTAATTTAAAGAAACATTTTACTCTATAGTACAAGCACTTTATTATAGTTAGAAATATTTCTAATCATAAAAATATTTGAGTTACTTTGAGAAAACGAGCAAAGTCTATCCTGAAAATACTTCAGAGATATAATATTTCAACATGAAATAATATTTATCATAATATGCCATAATTCAGGAGATGGACTTACTGTATTAATATAAAGAAAACATGATAAGTAGAATTAAAGACAAATGGAAGAAAATTTCTAACATACATGTGATGAAGAATAAATATCCTACACAGACACATCTATCAAAACAGTGAATATTACAGTGTGTTACCAGACAAAAATTACAAAATGATAATTTATTTCTTCATTGATTCAGCACACTTCTGTTGAGTACTGAGCATGTGCCAGACGTTGTGAAGACATTCCAGATACATTGGTGAATGAGATCAAAGAAACCTCCTGACTTCTGATCTCATAGAATTAAGAGTTCATCTAAGAAGGTAAACACCAAGCAATCACCCAAATAAATAAATAGAAAAACTGTGGAGAAGAATAAAGAAGGACAGATACCCCATAAGGAAGGAATTCACCCCAATTAGTTCCTCTGAGGAAGCAAAGATTTTGTTATGAAGCATCATAGTAACTCCATTAAGCCCAGGACTGTAGAATGGGTGGTGTGGGGAAGCCATTCCAATTGGAAATTACATAACGTTCAGACACCCTCAGGTACATGGTGTGTTGAACGAGGTATGAGAGAGCTAGTAAACGTTTGAGGTGAGCTGGAGACGTCAGATTATGCCCAGACTGGGGACCTTGTTAAAGACTGCCCACTTCATATTAAAGCACTAGGAAGACGCTGGAGTGTTTTAAGTCGGGGATGCAGTAGAGAATTAGTGAGGAAACCAGATCTGTATTTTGGAAAATTCTGTTTTCAGTATCCAAAAGGAAATACCTGAGGTCAAAGGAGAATTAGGGGAAACAGTTAGAAGCTGCTAAATTGGCTCAGGTGAGTGATAAGGGCAGCTTGATGTAGGAGATGGAAGGAAAGGGAGAGAGGTAGACAGAATCAAGAAATTTGTAAGGGGTAAAAATAAGGGGTAAAATAGGATTAGCGATGGTTTGGGTGAGATTTGAGAGTTGAGGAAGAAGAGAGATAGGGGATATTTTAAGAGGATCAAGTTTGCAAATGCTGAACGTGTTTGGTTATGAATATGTTGTTTCAAATATATTTAAGATGCTCATTTGAAAAACATCAGTAAACATTTGTATATAGAGGTGTGGAGCTCAAATGAGATAAAACTCTGTGCATCTGCTACATATCAGTGGTCATATGGCACCATGGGTAGAGAAGAGATTGCCTAGAGAGAAAGCAGAGTGAATGAACAAAAGAGAACAAGGACAAGGAACTGAGAAACCTCTAAATTTAATGATGATGGACAAAAACAGGAACCACTGAAGAAGACTGAGAAGGAGTGATCTTAAATATTGCACAAACTGCAGGAGACTATTGATATCAATGCAAGATATTAATGGAAAAGACTTTTTCAATGAGAGGGAGGGTTCTGAACACTGTTGATGAAAAAGAGTAAATTCCTCAAATTAGGGAAAATATTTAATTTCGCTAAGAATCAGAGAAATGCAAATAAAAAAGATATAACTTCAAACTAGGAACAATTAAATCATAATATATAGAGCTTAATCATAAAATAAATATCCCAATCTCCATATGTCTGCGTCTAACTCTATTTAGACACCTAGTGATCCTTAAAAACGTTATCCTAAAGATATAATGAGATGTACATAAAGCACTTACAACAAAAGCTATTTGGAATACAGTAATAAAAAATGAGAGGTGGGCCGGCCCAGTGACATAGTCGTTAAGTTTGCACACTCCACTTCGGTGGCCCAGGGTTCGCAGGTTCAGATCTCAGGCGTGGATCTATGCACTGCTCATCAAGCTATGCTGTGGAGGCATCCCATATACAAAATAGAGGAAAATTGGCACCAATGTTAGCTTATGGCTAATTTGCCTTAGCAAAAAGAGGTAGATTGGCACCGGATGTTAGCTCAGGGCCAATCTGCCTCACCACACAAAAAAAAAAGAGAAGAAAGAGAGAGAGGTATTAAGTGTGTTAAAAGAGTTTACTTGGTTGGTTCTGGACAAAGATGGAGTAGATGCAATTCTCCCTATTAACCCTGCCAGATGCAGTTAAAACCCATGGATGTTATTTATAAAACAAACATTAGAAAACTGAAAGGTGTAGAGAAGAAGACAGACCAGATAGGGGCCTTAGGACCTGAGGAACAGCATGTTGGTGAGTTCTCTAGGTTTTTATACCTACCTTATGTAGTCCAGACCTGGCACTGTCAAAGCCATCCACCTTGAAATGCCAATAGGAGCAGACAAAAATAAACAAAAACAAAAGCTGCTCTTTAGCCAAAGACCAGGAGCGTGGTAACCAAGCAAGTCAGAAAATCCTTAGAAAATAATTGACCCACTCTAGTCAGACACTCTGGAAAAAAATACAGACCCTCCCCAACTCTGGTCATCAAAGGTTGGGTGGGGACTGTGACTTCCACCCATGCCCAGTGGCAACGAGGTGCTTCTCCCACTCTTAGCCTGAGAGATGTCAGCAGAGGCCTAATGGAGAGCCTGGTATGCCACATCTGCACAGCAGCAGCAAGAGGTCTCAAAGGATGCCATGGGGGAGCCTGGACCCTTAGCCCTCCCTGGCAGTATGGAGGCTTCATAACTGTGACGGCCTACACGGTGGTCAGAAGATGGCAGCTAAAACAGATGATTTTAAAAATATCCAATGTCTCATAATACTATACTCCCAATCTCCAGGACACAATCAAAAATCATGGAAAATGTAATTAGTAAATGCCAACACCAAGATGACAGAGATGTGGGAGTGATCTGAAAAGCAGTTTAAAGATGTCGTGATAAAAAGGTCTTTCAATGAGCAATTACAAACGCATTTGAAACAAATGAAAAAATGGAAAGTGTCAGCAAAGAAATAGAAGATATTAAGAAAAAAACAAATGAGATTTTAGAACTGAAACATATAATAAGTGAAATAAAAAAACTAAATGGATGGGCTCAACAGGAGAACGGAAGGGACAGAGAAAGAATCAGTGAACTTGAAGATAGAAAAATAGAGATTGCCAAAACTGAGTAACAGAGAGAAAATAGACTGAAAAAAAATTGAACTGAATCTGAGGGATGCGTGGAACTGTAACCAAGGATATAGCTTTTGTGTCATTAGAGTCACAGAAGAAAGAAGAGTGATGAGGGGGTTAGAAAAAGTATTTGAAGAAAAATAACAGAAAATTTCCCAAATTTGGCAAAAGATATAAGCAGATCCCTCAAACTGAAGGAACGCTAAATAGGATAATGCCAAATAAATCCATGCCAAGACACATCATAATCCCACTTCATAAAAGTAAAGACAAAGAAAAATCTTGAAAGCAATAATTAAAATACTTTTTCTATAGGGGTAAAAAAATGTACACAATGATGGATTTCTCATCAAAAGTCTTGGAGGCCAGAAGGAAGTGGTGCAACATCTTCAAGTGCTGAAAGAAAAGAATAGTTAACCCCTAACTTTTTGTCCAGCAAAATTAGCTTTCAGGAATTAAGAGGAAATGAAGACATTATCAGGTGACAGAAAACTAAGAAAATTTGTCACCTGCAGATCTACTGTAAAATAATGCTTAAGGAAGTTCTTGAAACAGAAAGGAAATGAAAAAAGAATCTTGGGACATCAAGGAGAAAGATCAGACAATGAAAAGAGCAAATATGTGAGTAAATTGAATAGGCTTTCTTTCTCTTTAGTCTGCTAAATTATGTCTAAAGCAAAAGGTTTAACATTGTCTGATGGGAATCTCAATGTCTGTAGAGGAAATGGTTAAGAATTATAATTGGTAAAATACACTTCACTCAAACTGGTAAAATACATCAGTATATCTTTGTAGTGATAGAATAGGTCTGGTGGTACTTACAGGAATCTACACATATGACAAATGGAAGAGAACTGCACACAAACATTGTTGCAATACCAATTTCCTGATTTTGATGTAGTATTATAGTTAGATGTAACCACTGGGACAACTGAGTGATGGGTACGTGGGATCTCTCTGTAATATATTTGCAACTTACTATTACTCTAAAATTACTGCAAAATAAAAGTTTAAACGAGGGCATTTGTTTGGGAGCTTAGACCTGGCTGAAGTGTCTCCACATTGGATGTCAAGCCTGAAATATGTTGAATATTTCAAAATGTTGCTAGGTTTTATGATACTTTTCTGACTTCTCACCCAAAACTATGGAGACTAGAAGATAGAAAATAACTTTTAAAATGTCAAAACACTTTATTATGAAGCAAATAGAGATACTTTCAGATAAAAGAAATTAATAGAATCTTTTATCCCCAACCTCTTTTGAAAAATATATGACACTGTTATAAAAATAAGCATACATTTATCCAGCAATTCCACTCCTATATATTTACCCAAGGGGAGGGATACATACTCACAAAAAGATATGTGCATAAATGTTCATGGTAAATTATTCATAAGCTGAAAATAATCAAAGGGTCTATTAATAGTAGAATAGATTATACACTGTGATATATTTATACAATGGAATACTATGTAACAGTAAAATGAATGGCCTGTTAATGCATGCAACAATATGGATGTTCCTCAGAAACACTGCACTGAGTGAAAGATCTTTTATGCAATACGGCATAATGTATTATTGCTTTTATGTGAAATTTTAGAATAAACAACTCTAATATGTGATAGAAAATAACATCAAAATAGTGGTCATCTCTGGGGGATCCGTGACGGGGTTCACATATGAAGAGGCCAGAGGAACTTTCCGGGATATCTGTAAGGTTCTATACACTCATAGGGTTTTGTGTTACATGGGCATATACGTTGATCATGATCCAAAAATAATCCACTTGATACAGACTAATCACAATGATTTTATTTACATGATAAAATAGTAATTTTGTAGAATTAAAATCCATTGTTAGAATTTGTGTATAAAAACTTTAGCAGCAGGAAATTAAAACTAGATAAAATGATGAAAATCTCTGAGATTGAGATGTATTTTAAGGATTCCTTCCTTTTCTCAATTTATAGTTTGTTCTCCTACAAGACACAGTTTCTCCCCACATCGTCTCTCCTGCCAACTCTGTTAGATATTTCTCCTGTGTACCAACTACATCCTGTGGGTGCATCTACACAGTAATTCCTCTTTCTATATCTGCCTCTGTTACTACATTACAAACTCCTCCAAGCCAGAGAATGTGTGTCATTTATCTTTATCCTTATTGCTGGTGCCTGGCACAGAATCTCCCCATAAAAAGCAGTTCAGCAAATGATCAGCAAAGCAATACACAATTACCAAGGATTAGGTAGAAAATTCTTTCTGTCCTTTTTCAAGTATTGTACAACAGTGAGTTCCTCAGCATTGGGTTAAAGTAGGAGTCAAATGCCCATAGTGCCCAGATAATACACATGAGCGAAATGGGATGAGCCAAATAATTTTTGAATATGTGGCAAATTGGAAACATTGTGTCTATTTAAAGGGAATCGTATACTCCTCAATGCCTGCTAAATTTTTGTCATGTAGGAATATGAACTGAGTATTTCAGAACTTCAGAGTATCAAGAGAAGAGTGATATTCAGCTTTATTCTAAGAGTTCCAATTTTACATCTAAATACAGCTAAATATCTAGGTCATATACGCTACAACCCTTCTTGAGATTCTGATTTGAGAGACACCAGTTTGTGACTTCTGCTATAGAATTTCTTGGTCTCAAAAAAACAGTAGTTGAAAACAACTGTGTTAGAAGATACTCATTTTGTGCATTTACTAAGCTAATCTAGTTATGTAAGTGACAATTCAGGGACTGAATGATGCTCAAAGGAAAATTTCATAATCATTAGATCACGGCAAAATCTTCAAACTTCTAGAAATGAAAATATAACAATTAAGTGAGTTACAACTCTGGGAAGCTTTGCACCACTGGCATTCCAAAACACACAGCTCACTCTTGAGCTGTTCATCATTACTTGGTCTTTCTTGCCAAGTTTTGCAAATTTGTCTAATGAGAGTTATTCTCTGCAGAAAATAATCTCTGATTTCATAATGGATGTCGAAGAAAATTAGCAATTTGTAGCCCCAAATAACTGGAACACATCTATTCCATAAAGAAAAATGTAACTCAATTCACATATTACTAGGTTTAAATTTATTTTTTTGTTTCTTTTTGATACTCTCCCATTAGATATAATTTGACTCACATTTATTTTCCATATTTCTTTCTCTTTATCTCATAGACTTATCATAATAATTTAATAATTTTGAATTCAAGTTAAATTTCCCCTTGACTTTCCAACTTAATATTATCTTAAATGTTAATAGGAAGAAAGTTTTGACTATTTTGACTAGTTTCATTATTTTTAGGAATTTTTAAAAAGTAATGATACCTCTATTTTATCAAGTTAAGCACATAACACAAACAGCCATTTGAAAAGGAGATGCTGTCTGAACCTTATTTGACAGATAGAGCTCTTCGAGCAATGTTTGACTTGTCAATAAGGAGAGCGCTCGGGTCCAAGTCAAACGTGCAAAAGCATCTTATCATTGGGAAAGAAAGTCACCGATGTGAAAACATAAAAGAACAAAAATGATTATTGTCCATGGAAAATTAATTCTCTCATATTTAGGAATAATATTTTTAGAGTGTTGCAAAGAGGGAGATGAGAAACAAGTGAGAACACGATATGAATAAATCATGGAAATATGCCGGTCATTGCTTCCATCTTCCCAAACCCAATAGTCAACAGTAATTGAGTGATTTTTATGCACCAGGCACAATGCTAAATGCTTTTTATACATTTTCTCAATTAATTCTTGCTATGAAACTATCAGACAATGAAAGTTCTTTAACCATTATCCTAATTTTTTCTACTGATTTGGCATCAATTCCGATAGTTTGCTAGGAAATCACCTATTTCTTTCAAGTTATCAAATTCGCTGCAGGCAGTGTTCAGATTCTCTTGTTTCTCTGCACCATTTCTGGTATCTGATATCTTATGCTGGTCAAATTTTACATTTTCTCCTTTATTTCTTAATCAGATTCCCAAGGGTGTTGTCTATATTATAAGTCTTTTCAAGAAAAATGGTCTTGAAAATATTTATCCTCTCTAATATTTGAGGGGTTCTATTTACCAATTTAAATTTTATTTTTATTAACCTTCTAAAGTAAAATTTTTAATTTCTCAAAATAAATACAGAGATTTGTTTTCTCTTTGTTCTAAAATGGTGACATCATTTGAGGCAACAAAATTTCTCACATCACTTTCACTGTGTTCTTTAAGTTTTAGTTTGGGACAGTCTACATTTTGTTGCTTTCTGGATGTTTCTAATTTTCTTATTGATTTCTTCTTTTTTCTAACATTTACCTAGAAGTGTGTCTCCTAGTTTTCAAATTGCAGTTAAATTTTCATTGATAATGTTGGTTATTTACTCCTATTTGTACTAGATATTACTAAAAGAAAATGGCATGAAAATATCTAATTCTTTTAAACTATAGTGATTTTCTTTGTAGCCAAGTACATGACGAATATTTTTAAATTCTCCCTGAACATATAAAAATATATATTCTCCATTTGAGGGATATAGATTAAACAAACACAAGTACATACACTTCCTACATAAATATTAACATAAATATAATAAACAAATACCAAAATTTATTTCTTGTATTTATTTACTTATTTTTGCCAGAATATTTAGTTCTTAAGGAGGTTATTGGAATTTTCCATGATAGTTGTGTTTTATCAATTTATCTTTGCATTTCTAAAACTTTAGCATATCTTTTAGATCATTATTTGGAACACACTGGTTCATTATTACAGTATATTCCTTAGTTTTTTTGAAATCAATAAATATTTCTCCTCATCATCTACTTAAGACCTTTAACCCTACATCCAATCTTATCTTCATACAAATGTTGTTGCCCCTGCTTGGCCCACGATTTTCAATTTTTTTGCATTTTTATAAATGTGTCTCTTTTAACAGCAAGTAGATAGGTTTTGTTTCTAAACCAAATGCATGATTCCGTGTCATTTTTTGGAAAAAGAAATTGGAGCAAGCACATTAGTGTGAACATTAATGTAGCTGGGTTTATTCTTTTTCTTTTGATATTATTTTAAAGTCAATATTTATTTTACTCCATTATTGCTTCTCGTTCCTTTTTCTTATTTTTGCATGATTGATCAAGCTGCAACTTATTATCATTTTTCTCTGTTGATTTGGGAATTTTGCAACTGTTTTCAATTCCATATAAAAGCACATATTTTGGATCCTTTATGTGAAAACCATTTATTATTTCCTACCAAGATACCTTTGCCCCAATTACTTCCACACTAGCAAGATGAACACGTTAAAACAAATCAGTCCTCTATATACAGACTATGCAGTTTTGTTACGTCAATGCCAGACCATTGTTAACATTTCTCCTACATTACGTCTCTCCTACTCATGGGTTCTTATACTTCACTATTCTGTGCAATCCCAGAGAGCCTGTCATTACAGCAGGATGCATTTCTCACCATATTCCCTCTGCTCTTCATCTCCCCTGTCTAGATGGTGTAGCCTTTTTCTGATTATTTATTGTTTGTTTTTATCCCTTTCTAGAGTACTTTTGCACTTTCTCTCATGTTTTCTAATAAGTCACTAGTGATTATTATTTTTCCCTCACACTCTCCACAAAAATAAGAAAAAAGATTTTATTTCTCTATTTTACCATTTTCTAATATTTTTATCACTACAAATTCGATCGTTTTGCTTCCTTTGAGTATTTGTCGTTCCTCATCTGACATGTGTATCTAAATCCTAAATTTCTTATGCTTATTCTGTCCTGTTTGCTAGGTCAAACACTCGGGGCTCTGAACTTCCAAGTGAGTCTTTGGATGCTCAGTCCTGCCTTGCAAAGTGTGCCTCCAGGGAGGGATCCTTGGGAGAATCTCTTGCTTTTAATTCTCAAACAACGTAGAATGTACGTATCTCTCAGTGCGACACTTTTGGTAATTGCTTATATAAGAAAAAACATATTTCGCATTTGTCTTCATACTACCACAGCTGTTATGGGCTGAGGTGCGTCCCTCCAAAATCTGTAAGGGGAAGCCCTCACTGCCAGCAGCTCAGAATGTGACTGTGTTTGGTGATAGGGCCTTTCAGGAGGTAATTAAGCTAAAACGAGGCCATTAGGCGGCCCCTAATTCAATCTGACAGTTGTCCTTCTAAGAAGAGGATGTTAGGAAACACAGAAAGGCACAGGAGGTGCGATGGCACAGAGGGAAGAGCATGAGAAGAGACAGCAAGAGAGGGGCCATCTGCCAGCCAAGAAGAGAGGCCTCAGAGGAAGCCAACCCTGCTGGCACCGTGATCTGGGACTTCCAGCCTCCAGAACTGTGACAACATAAATGTCTGCTGCTTAAGTCGCCTAGTCCATGAAAATTTGGTATGGCAACTCGAGCAAACAATGTACCGAGTAACATAAAGAGTCTCCGTAGGCCCTTTAGGATATTTTACCTCTGCTTTAATGGTCCAAATAACATATACGACATCTAGATATTTTAATAGTAGTTACAAAATAATATTAAAGAATACATAAATTATCTTTATGGAAATATTTAAATACTAATATTAAAATATTAGAAAAGCCTTCCTGTGACTTTAGACTTCTGGTAACAGAAGCTTCGCGTTGCTCTCCCGACTCTTAACCCACAATTGACTTCCCAGGACCGTTCACAGGGCAGGATGGAGTCCACACCCACAACCTCAGCGAGGAACCACAGCCTCCTCTGTACTGTTCTGGAAACATAGTTACACAACTAACCATTTTACGCCACGCTTCAAAAGAAGTCTAGACACAGTCACGTTTTTTCATTACATTCATGGTAGTGCATTGCTTTGGAAGGAAGTCTGAGGAATTGACCTTCCTATAATTTGGGGAAAAATTGGGGAAAAAATGAACTTCCTCTTTTCAAATTTGTACATACCAGATTTTATAAACCTCCTGAAGAAAGTCTACCACGTTATTTAAACTTTTTTTTAAAGCATTGCCATATTTTAAGCAATAAAATATAGCAGGATTTTGGGTGATTATGTTAGTAAAAACAATTTAGGGTTTTTTTCAGTTTATGCTATTAATCTAGCATTTTAGATTATAAGACAGGAAATTAATAAAGATAGGAAGACTCCTTGAATATTACACATTTTTTAAAGTTTCTGGATTATATATTTTAGTGTAGTGACTTTTTCATGTTTCTCGCCAAATGTTACACCGCGAAGAACAACTGTAAAACAAACTACGCTGAGTTCCTCTTTGTGTTGTTTGCATAGTTTCTTTTTGAGATCCATTGAAATCTAATACTCTTAAAGTTGATTTTTTTTTTCTGAGGAAGATTTGCCTTGAGCTAACATCTGTTGCCAATCTTCCTCTATTTTGTATGTGAGCTGCTGCCATAGCATGGCCACATAGACAAGTAGGGTAGGTCTGCACCCAGGAACTGAATCTGGGCCCAGATTGTTGAAGCAGAGCGTGCTGAATTTAACCACTAGGCCACCAGGGCTCACTCTAAAATTGACTTTTTAATAAATGAATTGGCTCAAAAGAGAGATCTGTATTTAACGTCTTTTCAGGCCTTTTCTAACATCTATTTATGGTATTATTTTAGCTAGCTGTTAGAAATTTTCATGCGTTTTTTTAAGCTTTTGACCTAGTCTTTATCAAGCAAAGAAATGTGGGAAGCAGCTGTCTGCAGTCCCAGATGTGTGCCATGTAGCCTACTTTCTAGCTACTGAAATCTTCTGGGATAACGTTCAAGGGGAAAACATTCTAAAGACAATGAGAGCAAATTGCTAGTATAGTCTTTTCAGTCTGGGTAGTACGCAGTCAATTGTTAATCCCTGAACTTTGGTCAGTAGGAAATATTGTTGATCGTAACAGTTTTCACTATGTCTATAATTCTGCCCAATGGACAGACGCTTTCACAACAGATTTTATTTGGGAAATTTCTTTACTTGACCAAATATACCAAATATAATACACACTGTAAAGGATACAACCAGCAGAATGTGAAACAATACAAAATAAAGTATTCTGGGCGTTTCCTAGTGCTTCAACATTAAATAATGAAAAGCATTCTTTTGTAACCTATTGGACACTTGATGATAATATCTAATAAGCAGTAAATTTCCTTAGGAATAAAATTATTATCAACTCATTTTTCACACCTTGTAAACAATAATAATAAAAGTACGCTCAAAATAACTCTTGCGATGAGCAGAGTTCTAAGATGGCGCTCAAGATTTCCATCTGCAAGTGTGTGCTTTGTATAGTCTCCTCCCTTTGAGAGCCGTTAGGACCATTATATGAGATGGGATCCCATATTATAATGTTATATATGGCAAGGGTGAAATAATTTTGAAGATATAATTAAGGTCCCTAATCATTCAACTTTGAGTTAAAGAGATATTATCCTGGATGGTCTTGACAATACCAAGTGAGGTCTTAAAAGAGATTTTTCAGCTGGCCTTGAGGAAGTGAGCTACCATGTTGGAAGAAGCCCTATGGAGGGGTTGTGCAGAAGGAACTGAAGGCAGCCTCTAAGAGCTGAGCATGATTCCTGGCTGACAGCTAGCAAGATAATGGGGACCTTAGTCCTACAGTTATAAGAAACTGAATTCTTCCAGCCAGCAGTGAGCTTCAGAGAGTACCCTGAGCCTCAGAGAGATCTTTCCCCAGCTGACACCTGGAGCATAGCTTGTGAGACCCTGAAGACAGGACCCAGCTCCCCTGTGCCCAGACTCCTGACTCATGGAAACTGTGATATAGTAAGTTTGTGTTGTTTTAAGCTGATAACATTGTGGCAATTTGTTACACAGAAATGGGAAACTAATAGAACTTCTATGGTGTAATGTGTATAATTCTTATTATATGGTGTGGGTTCAGTCATTTACCAGTACTTTCTTTTGCTTTTCTCATGAAAACCTAATAATAATCTATAAATAGGCCCCACTCAGTGGCATAGTGGTTGGGTTCATGCACTCAGCTTTGGTGGCCCTGGTTTGCAGGTTCAGATCCTGGGCACAGACCTACACACTACTCATCAGCCATTCTGTGGCAGCATCCCACATACAAAATAGAGGAAGATTGGCACAGATGTTAGCTCAGGGACAGTCCTCCTTACCAAAAAAAAGAAAAGAAAAGAAAAGAAAATCTATAAATACTATTATTGGTTATACTGAGTCTATCCTACTTATATAATTTAGGGACACCTTAGTTGGAAGTAAAAGTAACATTGCCAACTGACATAAATAATAAAGAAACAAACTACCTCACAAAAATTAAAGTACAAAGGTGGGTTCGCTCAGTGCTGAAGGATCAGTAGCACAACAAGGCCATCAGGATTTCTGTCTATCTCTCTGCTCTGCAAAGTTCCCCCCACATGTCAATAACCAGCAATAGATCAGTGGGGTGGGTTTCCTTTTGCATTCAATCAGTAGATATTTAGCGGTTGTCTGCAATATACCTGGCAACAAAGGAGGAAGGACACAGGTGCTAGCGTCTTTTGTCACTTTGGAGAAGCTAATGGGCCAGATAACAGTAGAGCTGAAAACAATCTAAGCAGGACAGAATATTGAACCAGCAGATTAAAGTTGAGCAAAGATGAATAATAATTTAACGTTGAAGCATCAATATACTGATGACATAGAATGGGAATCTCTGGATTTCTAATACTTATGTGAAAAAAAATAAAAGGAACTTTGGGTTTACAGAAAATACAATATGAAATGGAATGTAACATACCTTATTAAAAGTATAGGTAATATTAGGCTGCATTAATAAAAAGAATGTGATAATTCAACAGACTTTTGTGTTCCAGATCTCCTACAGAATGAATTTGGTGTCTACTTACAAGTTTACAAGGAATTGTGAAAATCTAGATGGAATTCAGGAGAGGGTGGTCAAGTTCAATGGGAATCAAGAAATGGTGTAACATTACAAAAGACTAAGAACTCTAAGGAGGGGTCAGCTCAGTGGCGCAGCAGTTAAGTTCACACGTTCTGCTTCTCGGCGGCCCAAGGTCAGCCGGTTCGGATCCCGGGTGTGGACATGGCACAACTTGGCAAAAGCCATGCTGTGGTAGGCGTCCCATGTATAAAGTAGAGGAGGATGGGCATGGAGGTTAGCTCAGGGCCAGTCTTCCTCAGCAAAAAGAGGAGGATTGGCAGTAGTTAGCACAGGGCTAATCTTCCTCAAAAAAAAAAAAAAGAACTCTAAGGAAGTTATATATGAAAATGAGAAGATGTAAAGGCAGGTTTATTCACCACTAATATTTCTCAAAGACAATCTGCCAAGAAAAATCGAGATCCAAGTCACACGCAAAAAAAATGTTTAAGAAAATTCTGAATGACCATTTTTTCACGATATCACAAAATTCTCCAACCTTTCCTAAAAAACTTAAATTCCTTAGTAAAAATATTTGTATAGATCCACAAACAAAATTTATACTATATTAGCCAATAAAATTTATTTTGCTTTTTCACAAGTATCATTTGTTAACAAGTAATATTAGCCTGAAAAAAAAACTATATTCATTATTTTTAAGGTGCTTTCTGATTATCTTATATCTTTGAAAACCATACTCTTTTCTTTTTTTCTGTATTTAATTCTTCTATTGCCAAATATAATACAGGACAAAATTGGAACTACAAATAATTAGCAGCATTACTTCACTGAAAAAATTAGAGTCCAAGTTTAATAACTTTATAAATGGAGCAATTATTACAACGATTTTCGCAGCACCTGTTGTACTAGCTAATCAGTTTACATGTCCATACTAAGTGAAACTGTAAAGTTGAAGACACTCTTTGGATTCTTTAGGGAGAATGTTATTTCCACTCTATGTTTGCTGTTTTTCCTGTTAGAGATAATAATGGGGATCATTCTTAAGTAATTCTAAAGCACACCAATGGCAAATTGGTCACTTAGTAGAACTCATATTTAGTGTAGCATCCAATAACTCTGAAAGGTTAAAGGCTGGTGATTTAATTAAGTAACATCCATATAACAATAACGCATGTTTTGCTTTTGTCTTTGTTCTGATTTACAATGTCTGTGGTAGACAAACTCTGAGGTGGTCTCCATGGTCCCTGTCTCCTGGTGTTCATGCCCTTGTATAATCGTTCACTCTGAGTATGGACAGGACATGTCGCTGTTCTGACCAATAGAATATGGCCAAGATGAAACGATACATGTGATTAAGTGTATATTATTAAATATTACTAAGTTACATAAGGTTGTTACATCATGTTACATCATGTTACATGACTCTCTTCTCTGCCGGCTTTGATGCAAGCTGCCATGTTATGAGCCACACCATATGGAGAGGGCCCCAACAAGGAGCGGAGGGCAGTCTCCAGCCAGCAGCCAGAAAGCATCGATGCCCTTAGTTCAGCAGCCTGCAAGGAACTGAACGCTGCTAACAATCTAAGGGAGCTTGGAAGCAGATCCTTCCAGAATTGAGCCTCAAATGAACTCACAGCCCTGGTCGACACCTTGCTCCCAGTGAGAGTCTGAATGGAGGACTCAGGTCAGCTGTGCCTGGACTCCTTCCTCAGGCTGTGAGTTAATAAATATGTGTTGTTTTCAACCACTAAATGTGTGGTAATATTGTTACGTACCAGTAGATAACAAACACAGTGTCTATCTTCAAATATTATATGAGGTCATTTACTAAGCATTTTAGCTGAGTACTTATTTTTAACTCTATCTGCACCATGGACAGAAAAATGGCCAATTTTTTTATTTTACTTCATTCTAGAGAAAAGTCTCTTTTTCTTGTAAAAGTTATGCTCAATGCTGCCATGTTTTTTACCAACAGTATCATTTTGATCTCTACTATCAGCCTTCTGTATTCACTTGTTAAATATACACTACAAAATGATAAGGGTGATCATCAGTGATATTTCTGAGTAAAATCCAATAAACAAATTGAAAAGCATATTTCTGAATTTTTTTTTAAGCACCATGTATTCATACAAAAAACTCTTTAGAGTGTTAATGACATGACCTGTTGTACTCCCTGGCTTTTAAATATCACTGTTAAATAGACAGGACTATTATGGTCTTCTCTTCACCCCCCAAGCGACCTTTATGTCATGAAACAAACACATTATTATCATCTGATGTCATTCAGAGTATTTCCATTCATTTTGCAACTGCCCCATCAGAATGATTGCCTGAAGAGATCTCTTTTCTTAACATGAACTGCACTTTGTGCCACTCAGCTGTGTCCATCACAGATTGCTCTAAGACGCACCGATTCTTTTGTATGTCTCAACTTCTTTACAATATATAAGCTCATGGAAAATAGATTTTAAATCTTATATATATCTTTCAAATGTTATAGTGCCATATCTAAGTAAATACTTTCCTTGTATGACTACATGATTAATCACTCAATAATTCCTTCTATTCAGGAACCCTAAAGCATTTCTTTTATGTTTAAGAAGAAAACAGCAAAACTATGCAATGGAAGGTAAAAGGGAAGAAAAAGGGTTTTAAGATGATATATAAATGTAAGGAATAAACAAAGAAGGGAACGCACAAAGGAAAGGAGGAAGGAAGAAATAAAAGAAGGGAGGGAGAGTAGAAGAGAAGAACAAAGGAATGATAGGAAGAAAAGGAAAGAAAATGTGTCTTAGTTTTATCTTCTACAATGAAATGACAGGTTTATTATAACTAGTCCCAGAGGAGATCAGCTGTGAAGAAATTGTTTTACTGAATCACTACAATGACATTATACAGGGAGCAATTTTACAATTAGGTGTTTAATAATTTTAAAGATCATACTATAGCTTCTGTTATTGAGTAATTATTAATATATCTCTTCTAAATTGTTATAGTTATATGAGCAAAAGAGGAGTGAGGAGAGTAGGAGGATTTTTAATACTTGGGGTAATCTTTGAGTAGTCCCTTGACTAAGTACTATTTAATTACACCCATTAAGCATACCCACTGCTTGATGACTAGAGCAGACTATTCTATCCAACTGAAATGTTAAAAAATGGATATCAGAGTCAGAGACTTGTGTCATGGTATATAATTCTACTGATTAATAAAATAGCAATTTTCAAGGTGATTTCTTTCCATATTTAAATGAGACAAATCACTCAACCATAATTAATAGTTCATAAAGAATTAAACAGGTTACATTAGCCAAAAAATACAGTATTATTTTGCTATATCCTTTCAAGACAGGAAAGATGAAGGTGCCATGAGTAATTATATGTGGCTTTATAAATCAAAATAAGCACACGTAATACATCTGGCAACTCAGACAGTGTAGCACAGGTGTGCTGGATTTTCTAGATATATAAGTTGTTATCCATAGGCAAACGGACTGAGAAATTTAAAATCATTTTGCATCTTCAGAATTGCAGAATGGTACCATGTCTTTGCAGAGAAAAGGTGGTTTTCTTTCGGGCCTCACTCTATCAGTGTTTCCACTGACAGTTGGGTATTACCTGCACTTTATCTAGATTAAGCCTTAACATAACTCTTTCATCAAAGCTACTACCCTGACATGTAGGTGACTGATCCTAATGGAATTGATGAAAAGAAGACAAAAAAAGGGCTGACGTGCCCACACCCACAGCTTTGCCATTCAACATGTACCATTATTTCCTCTAAAGCTTTCAAATTTGACATTGAACAGGAAGTTTCCCAGATACAACCCTGAAGCAATTGCCATTACTGAGCATGCTGAATGGATTAGTAGAATTTTCTCCTGAATTCTTTCTTTGCAGCTGGAGAGTGCAGATTCAATGGGTCTTAGAAACATTTACTGAAATTCATAGATTAATTTTTTGGCTAGCTTTGTAGGCACTGCCTTCTATGCCATTAACTCTAGAAAATGAATGTTTTGGATGTTAATTGATTTCCTTTCCTCATTAAAATAATTTTTTACAAAACCTATCCTCAGATATTTTAGCGACAAGATTCAGTGAAGATCATTTATTCAGTTATCATTCAACAGAGAGTTATTAGTCTGCTATGTGTCAGGCACTGCATTGTAGATAAAAATTAAGAAAGACAAAATTCCGTCTGGACCTTATGGAGTAGGAGAGAGAGACAAGTAAACAAATAGGTAAAATAAAATGGGATGCATCTTAAATAAAGGTGGAACCTCACTCCACTTTGCAGTTTCAAGGAAGGTAGTAACTAAACCCAGTCTTGAATAACACCAACAAGGCTACTGAGTCAAGAAGATATTGAGCAAAGGGTCGTTCTAAAGCATTCAGACTTGAGGACTACATTGCATTGTAAGAACTGCAAACAGTTTCATAGTGTTAAACCTTTGAATGAATATGGAATATAGCAGAAATTACAGTAGGAAGTTTCCAGATCATAAAGACCCTTGTATGAAATGTCTAGGCATTTCATAGGCAGTAAGAAGACATTTCAGCAAGAGAGTAACATGAAAGATTTGTGTTTTAGAAAACTCAACTGAGCTTCAGTCTGCAGATTTTTAATTAGATTTTAGCCTCTTTCCAAACTAAGGCAGGTGAGGGGAAGAACAAGAGCTATCAAAAATAGTCAACAGGGGCCGGCCCAGTGGTGTAGTGATTAAGTTCATGCATTCTGCTTCTGCGGCCAGAGGTTCGCAGGTTCGGATCCCAGGCACCAACTTAGCACTGCTCATCAAACCACACTGTGGTGGCATCCCACATAAAATAGAGGAAGGTTGGCACAGATGTTAGCTCAGCAAAAATCTTCCTCAAGCAAAAAGAGGCAGATTGGCAACAGATGCTAGCTCAGAGCCAATCTTCCTCACAAAATAAATAGAAAGAAAAAGAAATAGTCAAGAGATGTAAACAATAAGACTTAGTACCTAAGTAGATTTGATTGCAGAGAGGAGGAAGAGTAAAAAAATAAGAAGACTTCTCCAGAGACTAGCCTTCCCTTGGGATAACAGTGTATCCCAGAGCAATTACATCCTCAAAGATCAGAGTCCCTCTCATTCAATTCCTACCCACCATTACTGGGACTGGTTCAGTTTTCTAAATTTTGTCTCACTTAACTATATCTCATACTCTTGTAATACTTGGTCTCTGCCCCAAATATACAACTGTAAGTCATATAATCTCCATTCACCCCTGCTCCCATATTTTTTGGATATCTTCTTTCTGGTTCCAACCTCCAAATGCTGTCTTCACTCCTCAAGTTTTCCACTCTGCTCTTTCAAACCTTCATTTCACAGTTACCAAACTACACTGTATTGTTATTGCTAAATATTTCTGCAGTTAAATTTTCACTCTCTCTGAGTACCCACTGATAAACCCATAGACCCTTAATTTGATAACAGCATAAAGTAATAGTAAACAGAAGTTTGGAAGAGGAACCATTAGATGGGACACATAGCCATGCTCCTATGGCTTAACCAGAAGCTTCTGCCTTTACATGTTGTCCTAGTTCCACTAAACATTTGAGGAATGTGCTTAAAGGTTTATCTCAAAAAATTAATTAGGGGCTGGCCCCACGGCGTGGTGGTGAACTTTGGCACTCTCCACTTTGGTGGTCTGAGTTCATGGGTTCAGATCTCTGGGGCAGACCTACACCACTAGTCAAGCATGCTGTGGCGGCAACCCACATATAAAGTAGAGGAGGACTGACACAGCTGTTAGCTCAGTGCTAATTTTCCTCAGAAAAAAATTTAATAAATAATTGATCAATAATGAAAATAAATCTAAATATTTAAAAATTCTTCATCAGTCATATTATTTTAAAATATGAAAGAAAGATAGAGTTTATGTTATAACCAAGACTCTCAGCTGCCATGTCTTGGCTCACTGATGTTTTTGTCCTTTGTAAAGAAATACAAATTGATGTTGATAACAAAATGTCAATATTTGTAGAGGATTTCCTTTTTAAAAAATAGTTGACTAAGCTTGTTTTAATTCAATTCAAATATGCTAGATTTGGTGGGAGAGAAAATTGATGGGGTCTAAAAACTTGTGATTTGAAAAGAATGTGTCTTGAATTCTCATTCCAGTTAAAATGATGAGAATGTATGTTTTATTGAAATTTTTATTTGTAGTTTTATTTCAGCACAAAAGAAGTATTATATAGATAATACAGCACTCTCTTTTTACTTTTATGAATTTTCACTGTGGAATCATTTCTAATTCAGAGGCAATGAATCATCACCCTCTTCCAACAACGCAAAGCATTTTTTTTTTATTGTGGTAAGAACACTTAACACGAGGTCTACTCTCTTGACAAAGTTTTAAGGGCACGTACAGTGCTGTTAACTATCTGCATGAGTTGTATAGCAGATCTCTAGAACTTACTCATCTTGCATAACTGAAACTTTATACTCATGGAATGGCAACTTTTCCATTTCCCCCTCCCCCTAATTGCTGGCAACAACCATTCTACTCTATGTTTCTATGAGTTTGCTTAATTTAGATACTTGACATAAGTGGAATCCTGAAGTATTTGTTTTTCTGTCACTGGCTTATTTCACTTAGCATAGTATCTTCCAGAGAATTGATACTACAGAAATAAAAAGATCATAAGAGACTACAAGGAATAATTATACACCAACAAATTGGATAGCCTAGAAGAAATGGATAACTTCCTGGAAAAAGATACACAAACCTGTCAAGACTGAATGATAAAGGAGTAGAAAATCTGAACAGACCAATAATGAGCAAGGAGACTGAATTAATAATCAAAAATTTCAGATTGAAGTAAAGATCAGAACTAGACAGCTTCACTGGTGAATTTTATCAAACATTTCAAGAAGAATCAATGCCAACCCTTCTCGAACTCTTCCAAAAAGTAAAAGAGAAGGGAATGCTTCCAAACTCACTTTATGAGGCCAGCATTACCCTGGTACCAAAGCCAGATAAAGACACTACAGAAAAATAAAAACAATAGGCCCATAGCCCTAAAGAACATAGATGCAAAAATCCACAATGAAACAGAATTCAACAGCACATTAAAAGAATCACACACTGTGATCAAGTGGGATTTATCACTGGGATGCAAGGATGGTTCAACATACACAGATCAACTAATGTGATACTCCACATTAACAGAATGAAGGGTAGAAAAAAAATCAAATGATTACCTCAACAGATGCAGAAACAACATTTGACAAAATTCAGCACCCTTGCATGACAAAAACTCTCAACAAAGTAGGTAGAGAAGGAATTTACCTATAAAGCATTCTGAATTCCAACCACCAAGCTGCAGGGAGCAACCTTTTAAATGTGCCCTAAGGAGAGATTTATTGTTGTTGTTGTTAGTATTTGTTATTATTTTTGTTTGCATTTTAAGAGTAAGGAGGGTTCTCTGAATATTCCTGGAAAACTTCTGAGTTCCCCTTATCTCTCTATTTTAGACTTTCTCTTCCATGTTGGAAATCCACTTCACATGTCACAAGATCCTTGCTTCTCTGTTCAATTTTAGTAGAAGGGACTAAAAGTCATTTGGAAGAACTCTACATGTGGGCAAAAATGCATTAATTATTGAGCTTTAGAAGTACTTCTATAGCCAACCTTCTTATTACATGAGGACCTCTACTATTGAAGTCTGTAGGTCTTTTTTTTCAGAAAATTTTCAGTTTCTTCAGATAAGCGTTATTCACTGTCCTGGCTGAGGATTGTAAACATGGATGCAAGTGAGCTCTCGGTGTGTCATACCACCTAATGCTCCTGTTTCAGCTCATTTGTGTTTGCATCCAAATTGCAGATGAAGTGATCTTATATATAGGAAACCCTAAAGACTTCACAAACAACAACAAACCTGTTAGAACTGATAAACAAATTCAGCAAAGTACATACACAAATCAGTTTCATTTCTATACACTAAGAATGAGATATCCAAAAAGGATATTAAGAAAATGATTTTATGTACAATAGCATCAAAAAGAAGAAAATGCCTAGCAATAAAGTTCACCAAAGAGTTAAAGGACTTGTACACTGAAAACTATAAAACACTGATCAAGGAAATTAAGTCACAGACAAATAAATGGAAAGTCATGAATGTTCATAGATTAAAAAAATTAACATTTTTAAAATGTGCATACTACCCAAAGTGATCTACGGATTCAATGCAATCCCTGTCAAAATCCTAATGGCATTTTTTACACAATAGAAAAACAATCCTAAAATTCATATAGAACCACAAACAACACTGTGAGAACCAAAAAAAAAAAAAACCCTGAGCAAGAAGAACAAAGCTGGAGGTCACTGGACTTCTTGATTTCAAAATATATCATGAGATATAGCATTTAAAACCATATAGTGCTGGCAGAAAGATAGACATATAGACCAATGGGACAGAATAGACAGCCCTAAAATAAGTCCATGTTTATATGGCCAACTGATCTTTGACAGGGTGCCAAGAATACACCATAGGGAAAGGGTAGTCCCTTCAACAATTTGTGCTGGGAAACTGGATATCCATAGGCCAAAGAATGACATTGGATCCCTATCCTGCCCCAGACACAAAAATCAACTCAGAATGTATTAAAGACTTAAATGAAAGAACTGACATTGTAAAAATCCTCAAAGAAAACAGTGGGGGAAACCTTTTGACATTGGTCTCGGCAATGGATTCTTGGATTTGACACTAAAAGCACAGGCAACAAAACCAAAAATAGACAAATGGAGCTACATCAAACTAAACTCTGCACAGCAAAGGAAACAATCAACAGAGTGAAAAGGTGTACTATAGATTGAGAGAAAATACCTGCAAACCCATATAGAAGATAAGGGGTTGATTCTCAAAATATGTATCTGACAAATCAGTAGCAAAAAGCAACCCAATTAAAAACTGGACAAATGACATGAATAGACATTTCTCCAAAGAAGCCATACAATTGGCCAACAGGCATATGAAAGGTGCTCAGCATCACTAATCATCAGGGAAACACAGATCAAAACATCAGTGAGAGATCACCTCACAGTTGTTAGAGTGGTTATTATTAAAAAATATTTAAAAAGAGAGCAAGTCTTGGTGAGCATGTGGAGAAATCAGAAACTTTATACACTGGGGATGTAGGATGGTGCAGCCACTATGAAAAACCGTATGAAGGTTCTACCCCAAATTAAAAATATATGATCCAGCAATCCCACTTGGTATATATCCAAAAGATTTGAAATCAGGGTCTCAAAGAGATACCTGCACCCCCATGTTTATTGCAGCATTATTCACAATAGCCAAGATATGGAAACAACTCAAATGTCCATCTACAGACGAATGGTTAAAGAAAATGTGGTATATACACACAACGGAACATTTTCAGCCTTATTAAAGAAGGAAATCATGCCATTTGCAACAACATGGATGATGCTAGAGGATATCATGCGAAGTGAAATAAGCCAGTCACAGCAGGACAAAGACTCTATGATTTCACTTACATGAGATATCTGAAATAGTTAACTCATAGAAGCAGAGAATGAAATGGTGGTTTCCAGGGGCTGGGAGGAGGTGAAAATGTGAAACTCTTTTTCATTGAGTATATAAAGTTTCAGTTATACAAGATACATAAGTTCTAGAGATGAGATATACAACACAGGACCTGTAGTTAACAATATAATATAGTGCACTTTAAAATACGTAATGAAGATAGAGCTTGCGTTGTGTTCTTACGAAAAAAAGGAAAGAAAAAGCACAAAAGAACTAAAGGAAATTTTGGGAGGTGGTAGATGTTTAGTATCTTGGTTCTGGTGATGGTATCATGGGTGTATGCATATGTCCAAACTCATCAAGATGTATACATTAAATGGTAGAGTTTTTGTATATCGATTATGTCTCAATAAAGCTAAAAAAGAAGTACCTTATTCAAAAAAAATTCAAGAAGAAAAAAGGTTTTTGACATTTTGGCTTCATTCCTGTCCCTCTTGTCTTTTATATGTGTGGGGAAAGGGCATCCTTCTGACTGAGCAAAGTCAGGTGGCTCTCGGAATTTAAACACTTTTTATACATACTTTCGAACCAGTGCTTTGTTTTCAGTATCCCATAAGCTCTATCTATTACCAAGCCTTTCCCGAGTTTTTCCAGGAACATCCAATTGCTTCTCATTGGTACCTCCTTCTGTAAGTCCCTAATTTTGACCTCCCTTGGCTCTGCCAAGTCGCAGCCCTCCATCTGCCCCCTGCACATCATGTTATGGTTTGGTATGGCAGCTCTCCTAGCTTTGTCAAAGATGGAATTGCATTTCTTTCTCTTATTTTTTTATCATTGAAAAGAGAAAGGGATATAAATGTCTTTACTCCTCTATCTTGAAATTTGAAACAACTAGAAATTAGAGTTGGGGACAGAGAAGAAAAGGACATAAATGTCTTCACCTCATTATCCTGAATTGAACAATTAGACATGAGAGTAAGGAACAGAGTCAAAAGATTGAACTTGAGGGTGGTTAATCGCACATAAGAAATGGGTGACAGCGAGCAGTCCACAATGCCTCCCACCACTTTCCATATTTCTGCCACAGTTGTATTCTTTATGTTGTGCCAAAATTTTTCTCATATTTGTTTCTTTACAGATTCATAAAATGCAGTAGAATTATTTTTCAAAACATATGTAAAAATCCACTATGGATTAGTGAATATAAAATTTGGAGGGCTGAGTTCAAGGCTCAAGTTTTTACTATCTGGTCACAAAACCCTCCATTCATCACTTCTCTTCATCTCAGTTCCAGATTCTGGATATAGGGAATGTAGCTGAGAGCGATTTTTAAATATCCTTTCTAAAATTTTGACTGTTCCAGATACTAGAAATTTTTTGTTAATTCCTTTCAAATGTTATGCTGTAGCTGCTATTTTCCCTTGATTTTTACCTGAGAATCTGAGACAGAACTTGCCCAGGGCCATAAAGCTGCGCAACTGCAGGTGAGGAGACCGACAGCCTTCCACGTCTCAACGTCAGGAGCACTAGTCTTTCTGCTGTTTGACCACCTGGCAGTGTTGACCAACACCCAGCTGGATTCTGTGACCCTTATTCTTGGCCACTTCTTCTCAATATTGTTTGGAGATGTGTCTGATGTTTACCCTTAAATGTCAACATTTTCCAGACTCTTTATTCAGCCTCCATTCTTCTTATGTTCGATAGGACATTTGAGTGAATAATTTCTTCTCCTTTGCTTGGACTGTCTCCAATATACCTGTATGTCTCAAATTAAAAGTTCTACCCCAGAATTCTCTGATATGCCCAAGATTTATATATTTAAATTCCAGTTCTCTGTGACTATTTCTAGTAATTGTGACCCAAATGTCTCCATAGTTATAATTTTTCCCGAAACCTATCTACTCCTCTTCTTGGTTCCTCATTTTCTGATCGTCCTCAACTGAAGTTTCACAATTTCTAGTCTCAGTTACTATAATTACCTACTAACTTGTCTCCTTGCCTCCCAACTCTTCTAATCCAACTTTACACTGAGAGATTTTTCTAAACTGCAAACTTTATCATGGTATAATATATTTAAGATCTTTTAATGCCTTGGCATCAATTTTAGTGTACATTTCGTACTATTTACATTATCAAATAAACTAGTTTTCTGACTACTGTTTAATTTTCTGGTCACCTCCTATTTTATCCCAGACATACTTGTTAATATGAGTCTTGACACATTATTTTAGTTCCCAAATGTATTCTGAGCTTTCAGTTTTCTGTGTCACAACATAAGTTTATCTTCTATGTGATATTACTATTCTTCATTTTTTAAAATTCAGTTCAAATGTCATCTACCTTCAGAAAGACTTCCCATGAATCTCCTCTCTACCTTCATTGACTCTTTTCTGGTATTCTCATTGCATAAAATTCACTGTATTGTAAGATTATGTCTTTTTTTTTTTCCCTACTCTGTCCATTTCCTGAGTTTCCTGTAATCTTCAATTTTTATTAAAGCACTTTTTTGGTATTCATGGACTCTTTCTTAGCATGTAGTAAATATTCAGTAAGAAATTTTCAAAGTAAGGAATAGAGGAAAAGGAAAAATTAAGAATTTGGATCATGAGTTCTCTATTACAAGTTCCTAAATTGTTTCTGCTTTGCAATGCTGTCATATCTTTCTGAAATAGTTGTTATGACACGGATAAAACATGTGAAAACATTTTACAGCTATGGAGCCATACACATTTACAAAAAAATTAATACAAGCGCCTGTTGAGAGGCAATATGTAGTGATGAAAAGCTTCACATAGTTGAAACGAGGACAGAGATCAAATCTTAGCGTCCTCTATTTATGCCTGAGTGTGCTTGCCAGAAGAATCACTCAAATTTCTAAAATCAGATGTTTTCTGAATAAATTGGGATACTATTCATCACTCTGCCTTCTCAGACTGTTGATGTTAACCTCAAGCGATCTAAGACATGTGAAAGTTTTGCTAAATAGCAAAGCACCCAACAAATATTATTTATTATTCATGGTTAACTAGTAAACATCTCATACAGGCAAACCACTGTGCTAGACACGGCAGGGATTATAAATTTGCACAAGAAAGTTTGTTTTTTTAAATAAAAAGAGCATAGGTTTTTAAATCCAGCAAGCTGAATTCTGCCTTGGTCAATTACCAGCTGTATTTGACTATAACACTTGGTCTTTACATCTCAGCATCCTCATGTAGAAATGGTGATGACGATAGCAGTGCTCTTCATTTCTCAGGACTGTATGGGAAAATGAGATAATCTATGGGACGCCTTTTAAAAACAATGAAGCCCAATGTAGATAAAACATAAAGTTCTATTCTCTTGAGTTTGAAATGCAAGAAAAATTGAGGATATGCGGATAGAGAGAAAAATCCCTTGTAATCCTCTGGCAATGGACAGTCCAAGTTCTCATTTTCCAAGGGAAAGGTAATTTCTATCTGACTTTAGTCACCAGCTTCAGGCCTGTGACTATAGGTCTGTGTTTCAAAGTGATATTTCAACATTGGTAGACACACACACACATACACACACACACACTACAAAACACACATACACACAAAATAAGGATATGCTGCTTCAGATTTCTTTTTCTTGGTTAACATCTGCCACCAATCCTCCTCTTTTTACTGAGGAAGACTGGCCCTGAGCTAACATCCGTGCCCATCTTCCTCTACTTCATATGTGGGATGCCCGCCACAGCATGGCTTGACAAGCGGTACGTAGATCTGCATCCGGGATCCGAACTGGTGAACCCCCAGCCGCCGAAGGGGAACCTGCGAACTTAATCATCTGCCACAGGGCCAGTCCGTTGGTCAATGTATTTTTAACACTACTTTATGACTACTACATGACTACTTTATATTTTCTTACCTTAAATGGTTCTACTGTCAAGAAGCGGTGGGTGATGATAATTTTTCTTAGATCGCTCACATAGGCGCTGAGATGCCCCATTCCCTCAAGCTAAAAATTCAAGTGAGAATTGGAATTGGAATTGGAAACGGGATGCCTCTTCCTGAAGGAAAGCCAGCATCTGCAAATGTTTTATTCTGATGACCATCTCCGTCATCCTTGGCCTGTGCACGGAAACTCTCATATCCCTTCTCTCTTCACAGCAATGTGGTCTCTTCCTGTGTTTTTCTCCAACTAAGCACATATTTTATTTTATTCTATATGCTGTCTAATTTTTTCAAAACCTATTTATATCGTAGCAATCTAATCCCTTCTGAACTAAACTGCAGAAATTTTAAGAGTCAGGAGTCTGTCACCGCCACAGTCATTTCTGGTTCCAAAGTTCTCATTGCTGTTTCTCAATTCCAATTTTCAGAGTCTCAGTTGGTCTCTCTTGGGCCCTCTATTATTTGAGTGCTTTTTTCTGGGTTTGCTTTATTTTCAGTTCATTTTAATGACTTTTATCAGTTTTTATTTTCTTTGTATTTCTTTCCATGTATTTTTAAATTCATTTTTATAAAAGATAAATTCTGTTTTTTTTTTTAAGGATTGGCACCTGGGCTAACAACCGATGCAAATCTTTTTTTTTTTTCTGCTTTATCTCCCCAAACCCCCCCGTACACAGTTGTATATCTTAGTTGCAGGTCCTTCTAGTTGTGGGACGTGAGACGCCACCTCAACGTGGCCTGACCAGTGGTGCCATGTCCGTGGCCAGGATCAGAACCCTGGGCCGCCGCAGCGGAGCGCAGGAACTTAACCACTCGGCCACGGAGCCGGCCCTCTTCTTTGAATATATAAAATATTTTGTAGAGTTTAAGAACATTCCTATTCAACATAATGTATTTTAACTATAAAAGGGAGCTAAAGCTGAATTACCAATTTTTTCATAAAGTTAAAGACTCTAGGATGGAATTAAACACAGAATTAAAACTGCCCATATGTTTCCCATATGCAAAACATTAAGATTCAATCTTCCTATTTCACAATTCTAAAACTGGAAATATCTTTGCCACAGTTAAAGAAGGAAGCCCTGGGCAGCTGTGCAGTGGGGCAAAGTGAGTGTGTAAGGCGTGGCCTTGCCGCCTAAGACGAACCGCCAGTGTTGGCATTCTCCCTCAGGGAGCTAGGGCAGAGGATGGCAAACCCCGGCCCACGGGTTGAAGCCCTCCTGTTGCCTATTTTACTTCTGCCCACAAGCTAAGAATTATTTTTACACTTTAAACGGTTGAAGGAAAAAAACAATCAAACGTTTCTGACACATGGAAATCACATAAAATTCAAATGTTATTATCATTGCAGTTTCGTTCCTAAGAATATGTCCTAGAACAATAAAAACATCTATCTACACAGAAACTTGTGCATGAATGCCCACAGCCCAAAGGTCTATCAGTTGATGAGTGTATAAACAAATGCAGTGTATCCATATGATGGAATATTCTTCAAAAATAAAAGAGAACTAATTATTGATATATGCTACAACATGAATGAATCTCAAAATCATTATGCTAAGCAAAAAAATGCTAGACACAAAAGACCACATATTGTGTGGTTTCATTTATATGAAATATCCAGAATAGGCAAATCTGTAGAGACAGAAAGTAGAGCAGTAGCTGTCAGAGGTTGAAAGGAAGAGAAATTTGGGAGTTATGAAAAAGTTCTGGAATTAAATAGTAGTGTGGGTTGCATGGCTTTGTGAATGTACTATAACAATTATATTGTTCACTTTTGAAAAGTGAATTTTATTGTATGTGAATTATATCCTAAGAAATATATTTTTTAAAAAGATTTCACTTTCTCTTTAGTTTTCAACAGTTTTACTAGGAAGTGTCCAGGGAATTATAGATAGATAATATAGATAGATAATATAGGTAGATACACCCAGTAGATACACAGAAATATAAAGAGAGAGATGGATAGAAATAGATATTTTAAACCTCGCTTCTGGTTTATAGGACTTCTTGAAACTGCTTTGAGGTTGTTTACCCTTTGGGGCAATTTTTGTTCATTCTCTCTCCAAATATTGTTTATGCATCATTTATTATCACCTTTCCTTATGGGATTCCAAATACTTGCATTACAGCTTCTTTTATCCTGTATATATCTCACGCTATCTTATATATTTTTCAACTAGTCAACTATTTGAGCTTTCTTCTGCATTATTTATTATGAATCATTATATCTATATATTTAGCTGTGTTTCATTTGATATTATGTTTCTATATTTGGTCTGGACTTGATTATTACTTTTTCCAATGTTAGAATTTTCACTTGATTTTTATATAGCTTCTCAATCTTGTCATTATTTCTCTGAACAGAGAAAGCATACTTATTTAAAAGTCTACTCCAATACCTGGAGCCCCTGGGGACTGTTCCTATCCTCCAATTTCTTTTTTCAAAAACAAGTTGTCTCTTCTCCTCACATCTATGGTTATTTTTGAATCCGTTTCTGACATCGCATTTTCAAAATTGTTTCTAGAAATTATGTGAGGCATGAGATGAAGTTATCATTCCTCACGTTTCATATTTTTGTTTCTGGAAGGCCAGTAATTTGGTTGCAGCCGAGTATCATCATCATTGAATTTCAAGAATTGAGATGGTTGAAGGGAGCCTGTAAACCGTGTAAGGGCTTGTCCATTTCTAAGTCACTCCTCTGAAGCTGTGGTCCCTCTCAGGGTTCAGGCCACTTAAAGAAGGGACTCCACTTTACAGCGTCCTTCATTCAATACTAGACAGGGACTCCCCCTCCGCAAGTCCTTTGAGGCTGTCGTAAGTGCGGTTCAGTCTCCTAACCCTACAGGCAAATTTTTCAAAATTGACAAACGCCCAAAGTGACTAGCATGGCACATCACTCCGGATATCTCTCTTTTTCAATACTCCGGTTTGGTGAAAATTACTGCCTTTCTACCTCTCCTATGTTTTAGAACATATTTTAACAATTTTCCAGCTTTTTGAGTTCTTCTAAGCAAGAAAGATGATCTACAGGGGTCTCTTGTTCCTGAAGAGTGAATTTCTCTCATGGGAGTGAAACAACGGCAATTTTAATTTCGCAAGAATAGGGTCCCGCTACCTACTGCAGTTTGCTTTTCTTGTCTAACAACGTATCCCTCTGAGTCGGTAGACACTGATGTAAACCTTTATTTTTTAAATATCTTCATAGTAGACTACGATGTGCATGTCCCATTGTTTATTCAACTACATCTTTCTTGATAGATATTTCAGTGTCTTTTTGGTCTTTACAATTATTCCTGAAATAAACATCACTGAACATAAATTTATGCACTTGTATGCTTTAATTGCTATGAGACTGAGTTTACAAAGAAGGGCGTTATGGGTAATTCATATACGATTTTTCAATTATTTTCTATAGTGAATCTATTTTTATGCAGAGAAGAAATGTATTCTTTTATTTTTGACTAGTTAGTTATCTCATTCTTCATGAAGTCAGATTGGAAGCGGTCAGGAGCTGAGCACAGAGAATCCTCAATGCCCGCAGTAAGCATACCCAAGCCCTACACTGTAGATGATGTATCAGCAAATTTGATGACAGTTTTGTTAATGGCAATGGCAAATATTTTGTATGAATTTTTAAGTGTTATATGTTTTAAAATATAAATGTAGGGCGCTGGCCCGGTAGTGTAATGGTTAAGTTCATGTGCTCCGCTTTGGTGGCCTGGGATTCACAGGTTCAGATCCCGGGCATGGACCTACACACCACTCATCAGGCCATGCTGTGGTGGTATCCCACATAAAGTAGATGAAGATTGACACAGATGTTAGCTCAGGGACCATCTTCCTCAAGCAAAAAGAGGAAGATTGGCAACAGATGTTGGCTCAGGACCAATCTTCCTCACACACACACACACAAATACACAAATGTAAACATGTACATTTATTATATTTTATTTTCAAATGTTTAAATTTTAAAAAAACTAATAGTAACAAATGTTGTAGAGTTGGGGAGAAAAAGAAACCCTCATACACTGCTGGTGGGAATGCAAACTGGTGCAGCCACTATGGAAAACAGTATGGAGATTCCTCAAAAAATTAAAAATAGAACTACCATATGACCCAGCTATCCCACTACTGGGTATCTACCCAAAGAGTTTGAAGTCAGCAATTCCAAAAGTCTTATGCACCCCAGTGTCTATTGCAGCATTATTTACAATAGCCAAGACATTGAAGCAACCTAAGTGCCCATCAACAGATGATTGGATAAAGAAGATGTGGTATATGTATACAACGGAATACTACTGAGCCGTAAAACAGAACAAAATCATCCCATTTGCAAGAACATGGATGGACCTTGAGGGAATTATGTTAAGTGAAATAAGCCAGATAGAGAAGGACAATCTCTGTATGACTCCACTCATATGAGGAATTTAAAAATGTAGACAAAGAGAACAGATTAGTGGCTACCAGGGGAAAGATGGGGGAGGGGGGGAGGTGGGGGTGGATAGGCACAAAGGGTGAAATGGTGCACCTACAACACGACTGACAAACAATAATGTACAAGTGAAATTTCACAAGATTGTAACCTATCAACTCAATAAAAATTCAAAAAAAGAGGAAAAAAAGACAATATGAGAAAAGTCAGGAAATACACTATAAATTTACTTCTCTTGAGTCTTCTGTTTTCCACACAGGGTCATTGTAATCTGCCACCATAGACATGCCTTTCAAATATGGCTACTTCTTACCAGTATTAAAACACCTATTTTGAGATAAGAACAACAAAAACCTGGAACATGAGAATTTGTGGAATTTTTAAAGCTAAAACGTGACTTTGGAAAGATAGCAAGCCCACGTATACTGACTTCCACAGAATTACAATATCCACAGTTATGCCAAACAAAGCATTTCGCACTCCATAATGTTTCTCAAATGTTGAGTACATTTACTCCTATCTTCCTGATTCTTGTCACACTTTGAAGAATACTTCACTCAATTGCCTCACTGAGTAGTTGGAACAACTTGCTTTGGTACTGTCTGTATTGAGAAGAGATTAAAAGGAACAGACTAAGCACTTGCTCTGCAAAAAAGGACAGACACAATGTGTACTGCCTTGAATCGTGGACAATAAAATGTAAGAGAAAAACAAACATCCTTTCAGTGCAATCTTCTAAAAATGGAAAACTGCCTTTCACCTGCAGGAACTATTTTTGTAACAAGGCAGTGCTGGTGCTATATAATAATTATAGGGGCATTTTCCTGACATGAGTGACTCAATTTAGAGAATAGCTAAACGAGTCAATTACCAAAGAACCCCATCGTGAAGGGGTTAGATTTTTATAAGCTTTAGAACACACACACACGCGCACACACACACACAGAATCAGTTGTATAATAGAAAAAAATTATATCCCTATAATGAAAAGTACATGGGGCTTATTATCATGTAGAAAAAAGGAAGCCAAATTTTAAAATAAACGATATTTTCATGGGGGTTATGTTATATCAACCATTTCTTAAAGCACTGCCAGATGCTCTAGCAATGCAAAAATTCTATGGGTTTAGATGGTGATTGAAAGTTCTAAGAATTTATTGTAATTTCTGGAAATAGGTCCATTTAATGAAGTGGAATCTACCAATTTAAAATATCAGAGAATAGCTACCAGACCCACTGCTACAAGGTTACCAAAATGTCTCAACCAAAAGTAGTTTCAATAGCTCAAACAGCAAAAGTGGCATATTTCCTCTCATTTAAACACCATAAAAATACTGGTAATCTGAGGAAGAACAGAGTTATATTTTAATACATGATACCAACACTTAGGCAACAGAATAAAAGAATTCCCACAAAGTAGCAAGGCTATAGAAATAAGACGTTTAACACAGGAAATTGGGGACAAAAATATTCATAGATTTTCCATTGTTATTTATTTTTATAGTTGCATAATAACCTTTGTATAGCTAATAATCGAGACAGAAATTAGGAAAGAATTTTAAGACACAATGAGATTCACCAAATGATAAAAGCTCCCACCATATTTTTTCCAATACTTGCAATATTTTAAGTAGCAAATGCTCTTGTCTTGTGAAACTTTCAACTACTTTCTCTCCTCAGGGCAACTCCCACAGACCATGAATAATTTAGACATAATTCTAATTAAAAACTGAGTAGGAACTCCACAGACTGCGAGAGTTACAAGGCAATGTTGCTAATTATTTGTTACTTCAATCTGTGGTCTGAAACAGATCTAGGCAGCTTCAGGAAAGTGTGTGTAGGATAGCAACCCAGCCCAAACCGGTTTCTCAAAAATCCTATTGAGATATTGTTAATTTCATAGCTATTGGGTCTTATGCACTTTTCTAACTGCCTTTTTGATTTATATCCTTCCTCTTTCCAGAAAAGTACATAAACTATAATCATGGATTATTCATAACTAACTCATTAAATAATCTTCATGATATCCATGAAATATAATATTAATTCTTATATTAATAGTTGATCTTCCTCGGGGATTAAAACTTAACTTTTAAGCTTTCCCTGCTTTCATTTCAAGTTATACATTCCAAAGTCTAGAATGCTATCCATGAGTATGGAGTTAAGCAGAAAGACAAGGTATGTGCAATGTAAGACTCTACAGTGCCCGACGTGTATTTGTATATATTTGGTAAAGCTCAGCGCCAAAGTATATTGCCTTTCCTTTGCATGAGGTGATTTCTGGTGCTAAAAATGAGCTGGTTGT
Organism: Equus przewalskii; assembly: GCF_037783145.1. Lineage (NCBI taxonomy): Eukaryota > Metazoa > Chordata > Mammalia > Perissodactyla > Equidae > Equus > Equus przewalskii. Next base: position 58,158,737 of record NC_091849.1, read on the forward strand.
CATATGCATGGAAACTATTTCCAGGCAAAAGCAAACAAAAAACACTTTGCACTCATCCAACAGGGGCAAGGCTGAAAGGAGTCATTCGATATTATTCACATACACATGGTTCATGAAAGTTTAAAAGCTGAAAAATCGCACCAAATCAAGTTAAAATATTTTCCATTAAAAATGTTTCTTGAGACTCTGTAATTTTATACGTGACTGCAAGTAATTTTAAAAGATTTGGAAAAATGTTATTCAACTACTTTTTAAATATCATTCTATTAAAAATAGTTTTACTAATTTTAGCGGATTATTTCATTAACCAAATATTTATTGAACACTTGCCATATTGTAAACACTACTCTAGACATGGCAATAGACAAATTTTTTATAAGAAATTTTTATGTTTTTTTTAAAATATTGGCTCTCTAATAGATATTAACAGCCTATAATTGATAGAGTAGCTATTAAGAGTTAGATGGGAAAACACATAAAAAGTTTAATACGGTACCTGGACCACAATAAGAACTCAATAAATTCTAGTTGTTCTTATGGTTTCTGTTATTAAGAATGCAATATTGGAAAAAATATTGTGTAGCCCAAACAAGCATGTCTCTGGGACAAATACCACCTGTGGACTCTGATTTTTGTTTTGTGTGAGTGTGAATATTTTAAATATTGAGATATAAAAGTTGGTACTGTGAAATAAAGGTCATTGAACACAACAAAAAAAAATTGTTTTAGTTTACTTCATATTAGGTTTATAAACAGGTACTAGATACCATGAACGTTGTGAGTTAACAGAACTGTATCAACTTAGAAAGTAGTAACACATCAGAGAGATGCATGATGATAGAAATTTGTCATAATCCCCAAAGTTCAGTTTTGCTTTTTGACATAAATCTTACAGACAGAGCAAAAGGCAAACAGCTTTTCAGTGCAGTATCTTGCCCTCACAGAAAACCCCAATAGTTATGGAATTCTTCCTTACTATCACAAGTGAGTCAATAATTTACTTTTATGAATTTTGTGATTTTGATTAAAATAATCCTAAAATTAATCTGCCTATTAACTCATGGAAGGTAAATTGAGTTACAGGAAATCTTTGTCCAGCCTCAGCCTGTTAAAAGTAAGAATGTCAGTATTTTGGAAATCCTGCTCGAAACTTAGCTGATACAGAAAAGATCCACTCCCTAACCCCATCTAAACTCCTTGCCCCAGTGCAGTCTCGAGTTTGTAGTCCTGGACTTACACAGAGGGGAAGATGTGTGCTAACAAGAGTGTTAACTAGCAGATTACCATTTGGAGAGTCCCAAAGCCCATACTATTGGCCCTGCTACCTGTAAAGGAGGAAATAAACTAGAAGGACACACCTACATTTTAATACCAGTTATCGCTGAGTTGCTAAAATAACATATATATGATATTTATGTCTTTCTTAAGCCTTAAAAATATTTCACATTTCTATCAGAACATGCATTATTTTATCTTCTTAATGTGACAGTCAGCTATTCAGGTAGAGAAGGAGGAGGATATAGTTGAACAGCTCATAAGGACAAAAACAATACATTTTCTTTGAGTTAAGTGAGCAATACAATTGACTGAAGGCAGTCACAGTATTTTAAGAAAAACTTAGCTAATACATTGGATTTCTGAGGTTTGTCACTAACCAAACTTTAAGTACAAAGACTAATTTTCTATTGTTAGCTATGCAGATCTGATCACTTCTGAAATACTGTTTGCAATTTTGATCTTTAAGAATTTATTTAGGAAAAATTAAAGAACATTTAGATGAGGTGATAGCGACCTTGAGAGGTCTATCTTAAAACTATGTCAAATAATAGTTATTGAGAATATTTTGATATTGAACTTAGATAAGAAGAGGATAGTCTTTACACTGCCAGGATAACATAGAAGACAAAATGTATTACATATGTTCTCAGAACACAAAAAGTACAACAGGATCAAAGGACCAAATTTGTGTGTTGTACTGTTTAAGAAAGCACCGTAAGTCCTAATGCTGGAAATTAAAAGAACATCTTACAGTTTGGTATAAGGGATATTAATTTTAATTGAAGTTTCCCACACTGTAATTTGCAGCTTTATAATGAGACTAATGAAGAAGGGAGAAATTAGCTTGCTAGGATGCTCATGGAAGATTCCATCCTGTTGGTTTATAGGTTACAATAGATAACCTCATTCTGTCTTAAAATACTGTGATGCTGTGCTAGTCTTACTGCTCGTTATATTACAGAAAATATTAAACTTCATTGATTTTTTCCATGTCTTTGGTTCTTTTGGAACATGCTTCCTGAAAAAGATGATGGTTTATAGATCATGTTCGGTAGAACTGTAAAATATTTAGCAGGAGTGAATAAGACAGGGAGAACTTCCTGTTACTTCACTGTAAATCTGCTAACCTCTCTGAATATAAATCAGAAGAATAGAATATAAATCAACACAGAATAGGAGACTCATCAAATCAAGTGTTACAAAAAATACTACGTACTATTGAACACCAATAATTCTTCCTTGACATCTAATATCGGTCTTACATTTACTCAAAATATTATATCCTCTGAAATACAACTTTTATGTGAAAACCTATTTCAAGCAATTATTATCAAAAAATGCAGTGATGGGTTATACAACAAATTCTTCATTTCATATGAGAATATAAATAATTCAGATTATCATTTTTAAATTTTATCAGAGACATTAATGAATGTTGCCTGCAGATTTCAACATTGGCAAATCACATGAAATTAAGCTTAATCTTTTATTGACAGAATTACATATATAATTTTGTGTGAAGAAAACTGTTGCATTACATTCTTGAATTAATTACCTTGCAGTTAAAGCAATAGTTAATATTTGCTTTAAATTCATAATCTGGCATAATGTGGCTAAAACTTAAAGCAATATGTTATTATTACACTGACAGATTAAAAGATTTTAACTAAAATTTCATCCATACCCCTGACTATACCCTTCAGCAATTGCAATGTATACAAAGCACTTTCCTAAAGATAATATACGGACTCTGACTTCAAAGAGACTGGATAATAATATGGGAAATGGGCACACCTACACATACTGCGAAATAACAAAAGCTGCAAAACAGAAAGTGTTATAAAAGGAACACAGTTTGGGTGATTTTTAAATGCTAAAACTCACCTCAAAACAGAAAGATGGTAAATCTACATCTGTTTACATGTAGAAAGAAGACTACGAGAGAAGGTAATTTTATATAAGACACAGTCACATTAGATTTATATGGCTATCAACGCAGTCTAGGAGACTTGCCATTGTCCATCACTATCTATAAATATCTCCCCTTTTTTTTCTCATTATACTAAGCACAACATGGACTGTAAGGGTTCTAGAAATAAAATTTCAAAAATAACTATCATTTATTAATCGGATTGTTTTTTGTTGTTGAGATGTATGAGTTCTTTACATATTTTGTCTATTAACCCCTTATCAGATATATGATTTGCAAATATCTTCTCCCAGTTAGTAGGTTGTCTGATAGTTTTACTGAGGATTTCGTTTGCTGTGCAGAAGCTTTTTAGTTTGATGTAGTCCCATTTGCTTATTTCTTTCTATTGTTTCCCTTGCCTGGGGAGATGATGTTCAAAAAGATATGGCTAAGAGCAATGTTGAAGAGTGTACTACCTGTGTTTTCTTCCAGGAGTTTTATGGTTTCAGGTCTTACGTTCAAGTCTTTAATCCATTTTGAGTTAATTTTTGTGCATGGTGTAAGATAATGATCTACTTTTTTTTTTTTATTTTTGCATGTGACTGTTCAGTTTTCCCAACACCATTTGCTGAAGAGACTTTCCTTTCTCCATTGTGTGTTCTTGGCTCCCTCATAGAAAATTAGCTGTCCATATATATGTGGGCTTATTTCGGGCCTCTCAATTATGTTCCATTGCTGTGTGTCTGTTTTTGTGCCAGTACCATGCGGTTTGGGTTGCTATAGCTTTGCAGTATATTTTGAAATCAGGGAGCTGTGATGCTTCCAGCTTTGTTCTTTTTCCTCAGGATTGCTTTGGCTATTCAGGGTCTTTTGTTGGTCTATGTAAATTTTAGGATTCTTTGTTCCATTCCTGTGAAAAATGTCGATAGGGGATTGCTTTGAATCTGTAGATTGCTTGAGGAAGTATGGACCATTTAACTATGTTAATTCTTCCAGTCCATGAGCACGGAATATCTTTCCCTTTCTTTGTATTTTTTTCAATTTCTTTCAACAATGTTTTATAGTTTTCAGTATACAGGCCTTTCATCTCTTTGGTTAAGCTTGTTCCTAGGTATTTTATTCTTTTTGTTGTGATTGTAAATGGGATTGTATTCTTAATTTCTCTCTCTGCTACTTCATTGTTAGTGTTACAGAAACATAACTGATTTTTGTATGTTGATTTCATACCCCACAATCTTACCGTATTTGTTTATTATTTCTAATAGATTTTTGATGGATTCTTTAGAGTTTTCTATATATAAAATTACCTGAACAGATATTTTTCCAAAGAAGATAGCCAATAGGCACATGAAAAGATGCTCAACATCACTAATAATTAGGGAAATACAAACCAAAACTACAATGAGATATCAACTCATGCCCCTCAGAAAGGTTATTATTAAAAAGACAAGAAATAACTAGTGTTGAGGAGGATGTGGAGAAAAGGGAACTCTCATACACTGTTGGTAAGAATATAAACTGGTGCAGCTACTCGGGAAAAAAGTATGGTGATCCCTCAAAAAATTAAAAATAAAACTACCATATGATCCAGGTATTCAACTTCTGTGTATTTATCCAAAGAACATGAAAGCACTAATTTGAGAGGATATTTGCACCCTTAAGTTCATTGCAGCATTATTAACAATAACCAAGACTTGGAACTTAAGCATCCATCAACAGGTGAATAGACAAAGAAAATATGATGGAATATCATGGAATACTATTCAGCCATAAAAAAATGAAATCTTGCCATTTGCAACAGCATGGAAGGACCTTGAAGGCATTATGTTAAGCTAGATAAGTAAGATGGGGAAAGACAAATACTGTATGATTTCACTCATAAGTGGAAGATAAAAACAACCACCATCACAACAAACAAACACATAGATATAGACATTAGATTAGTGGTTACCAAAGGGGAAGTGGGGAAGGAGGAGGGTGAAAGGTGCACATGTGTACAGTGACAGATGGTAATTAGACTTTGGATGGCGAACATGATGTAATCTACACAGAAATTGAAATATAATGATGTGCACCTGAAATTTATATAATGTTATAAACCAATGTCACCTCAATAAAAAAAGAACAAGATAAATGTTCTTGAGTCCAGACTGATATAAATAATTGAATACATACATAAATGAAAAAAAGAACAGCTCTTTCTCACAGTAGAATTCCAATTAATAAATGTAGAAGGAAGATAAAAAACCACAATTTGGCTGCATCACATTAATAATTGTGGCAGGCATGAATTATCAATGGATGCTAAAAGTAGAAGGTAAAAACAAGAAAAACAGGATATTTGTATAGTGCCAAAGTATTTCCTTAGAAGATATTTATTAATTACAAAGGCAAAACAGTAACTTTACTGTGGGGAAACCCAGCAGACACCATCCTAACCAGATACTCAAAGTTAGCATCATCATGAAATATTGACATCATGTAGTTCCTGAAATGAGGCACTGAGAAGAACACAGCATCACATCTGTGGTATTCTTGCCAAAAATACACAACCTCAATCTCTCATGAGGAAACATCAGACAAATCCAAACAGAAGGATGTTCTACAAATAGCCAGCCAGTACTCTTCAAAAGTGTCAAGGTCATGAAATTAAAAAAAGAAAAAAAGATTAAGGAATTGTACCAGGTTAAAGGAGAGTAAGGAGACATGACAACTAAATGCAACGTGGGATCCAGGATTGGGTCCTGGACCTGAAGAAAGACATTAGTAAAACAAATGGACGAAGTTTGAATAGTTCTATAGAACAGATAATAGAATTGAATCCACATAAATCTCCTAGTTGTGATGATCATACTGTGGTTATTTAAATTATTAGTTGTTGAGTACAACGGGTAAAGTACAGAAGGGAACTCTACTAGTTTTGCAACTTTTGTAAATCTGAAATTATTTTAAAATGAAAAGATAAAAAAATAAAGAAAAAAGAGTCTCTCAAAAAATAATAATTGTCATTTCTCTGCCAACCTTCAAACACAGAATTCCCACTAGACTTTTTCTTTTATATTCTACAAATTTCAGAAATCTTTGTGGCCAGGATAGCGTCCCTACATTTGTCTAACCTAACCACTGACAATTGATGACCATTTAAAGTTAACTGATACAGCAACATAATTTGAAAAGGGTTGTGGATCATACAAAGGACAAAAATCCCTTACAAGGCATTTATAAGATAATTTTGTCTTCCAAAGTTTCATTTGATGAATTGAAAGGCAGAAAAAAGAACTGATTCTCTTTTTAGAAAACGTTCTTTTTCTATGTTCTGTAGGCTTGACTGATACATACAATTGTGGCAGACCATCGAACTGTAACACTAAACATAAAAAGGTGAGCACTGAAAATTTTCAAAAGAAACTACAATGTTATGTATTATAATAATATGACATGTTCAATAAACAGCACCTTTGAATCTTATACAGCAACTCAACAGTGACAGACGTTTTGGGCAGAAATTTGAAAGTTCAAACATTGGTTAACGTTAATAATATGACATCTATTTTCTTAAACTAGGTTTATTTTTTATTCATAGCTGTAACACCAAATAAACAACTTTCCTGAAGTTTATCCTTACAGAGAGTTTCATTAGTTTTACAAAGCCAGCCTGAAGATGTCACACACTAAAATAAAAAAGCTTTTAATGAAAGAAATCAATTTTAATCTTAACAGTAACATGGAGATAACTTAAAAGGGTACTAGAGAGAATGAGAAAAGTGGTTTTACCCCAAACAAAAGTGTCAAAGACAAAAAGAGGAGTGCTGGTTTAAGGCAAGATAATGTAAGTCATTGGTTGAATTTGGGCATGCTGACTTTGAAGCATTGACAGAATATTCAACTAAAAGACGCTATTAAGCATTTGGAACTGCAATAGTAAGGCAAGCATGGAAGATGGGCTCAGTCTAACATCAACTACTACATGCCTTACAGGCCACAGGCCACGGTTAAAGTTATAAAATAGACAGGCTATCCCAGGTTAAAAAAAAAAAACAACAAGAAAGAGAAGAGCAAGGAAAGATATTTGAATGGAACATACATTTAAGTGGTATGAGGAAGAAGAGAGAGTTTGGAAATCCCAGTAATCAATGGAGGTCTCTAAGAGATTAAAAGGAAAAAAAGAACAAAGAAAAACGAAGATTCGAGAAGAACATTGTTTATGATTCGAAATGGCTAGGCAGTGAATTGTTGATAAGGGATTTCTCACTGGCTATAAAAGTAAGGAGAAAATATGGATGAACAGGTATTGGATCCTTAAGTGTGAAATAATACGTGAAGGTGAAGACCTGGGTGTAATCAGGTGTGATGGATATATACATATATACCACTTATATATGTGATGAAATAGCATCAATAATGGAGGATGATACCGAGGCAAAAGTTTTGTGTGATAGAGCACTCTTATTTAATAAAATTGACAAACTTAACTGAGTCAATCAATGAATGAACACAAACTATAACCATTATAGAACTTACTGATTTACACACAAAGCATGCATTCACTTAGTTATTTGTACTTGTTACTAGAGAGGTTTACGCCAGTTGTTCTCGTTATTGTATACCTCATCTCCAAAACCAAAGGTCATAGAGCAACAGAGGGCTGGGGAAGGGACTCTGCTCCCTGGCACTGCCTTCCTGAGAGTTGTATTGACGGAATAGGCAATTTATGCTGACTACACGGGTGAAAGTAAGAGATTGACACAGAAATGGTAAAATGCTTTAGTGAAGAGTGCAAAGGTTCACAAGAAAAAGTTTTCTTTTTTTTCCTTTATATATTTTATTTCCAAGAAATATTAATATATATTGAAATATATATTAAAATTTCAATATATATATATTTCAATATAACTTCCTATATATTTATCACTTAAATCAAAAGTCCTAATTGTTTATGATAACTTCCAGTTTTTGTCAATATAAAATACCAGGATTTAAGTTTCTCCAAACTGTGAAAAATAAGGAGGTAATATCAACAACTCAAACCTCAGGTTTTCATCAGTAAATTGGGGATGGCAATTTCTATTGCAAGAGTTTTGAGAATTAATTGAGTTCATGACTATGAAACTATTTTGTAAAGTTTGAAACTTTGATAAGTAGTATTAGTTTTAATCATCTGCTTTGTGTATTAATAAAATATATGCTTATTGTATACAATTTGAATAAAAATTTTAAGAAAATTAAAAATTCTTATAATTCAGAAATAATAGAACAATTTTTAGATATATAAATTTTTCATACATCATTTCATATCATACTTTTGTATTTCAGTTTTTATCTAGCACTCTAATAATTAAGCATTTTCGAAATTGTTAAATATTCCTTTAAAAAATTGTCTTAAAGCCTGTGTAAACATATTCTATCTGTGAGTGCTGTAATTAACTTAGAGATTTTGTAATATCTAACTTAAAAATTTAGATTGCTTCCAGAATTTTTTATAAACAAAGCTGTATTCAAAAAATCTTTACTGATAACAAATTTGTGCAAGTTTTCACTAGAAAAACCTCAAGAAATACTTTTACCAAGTCAAAAGCAATCCAATTTTAAGAATTTTGATGTCAATTACCAAACTAACCACTAAAAATAATAGTTGACAATTATTTTTCTGTCAGCATTGTTAGCAATTGCTCATGTCATCACGTTCTCTGGAATAAAATGCGAATTATGTAGACATCTTTCTAATGTGTTAGTGGGAAAATTTTATTTCATTACATCATAGAAGTTGAATTTTTTGCTACATTTAATGGTTATTTGTAGTGTGTGTGTGTGCGTGCGTGTGTGTGTGTGTGTGTTTAGCTGTATAGAATTACACTTTATCTACTCGCTTGTATCTGGTTTTATTTTACTTAATTCCATGATAGCTTTCCAACTCAGCAGTGGATATATATCCATCATTTTAAGTCTGAATTATATTCAGAGATGATTTTAATTAGTTTGCCTAAGCTGTTTCATATTTGCATCTTTTATATAAAATTTTGCACGGAGTAGTACTATTATTTATCAATTATATAATCATTTTTGAGGCACTACCTTGAAAGATATTCAGTGGGTTAAAAAAAATGCGCCTATTTTCCACATTGTTCCTCATTGTGAAAATGCCTTCCAGTGAGGCTCCAGCAATTTACACTCCTGCAAAAATGTAGGACAATGTTTTTCTTCCACACATTCTTCCCAGTACTGGGTTTCCATTTGTCAGTCTCTTTCAGTTTTTCCAATTCTCTTTGGAGAAAAAAAAAATAAACTTTTTACAAATTTAAAAACAATCAGTTACTAATGGACCTTCATTTCTTTATATTTTCATTGGTCAATTGTAAAGCTTTCAGAATTGTTCTTATCCTGTATAAAATTTTAATAAATATAGTATTTGTTTCTTATATTGTTAAAATTCTTTGTATTATAATTCTGAAAATATTTTTTCCAAATTTGAATTTGACTTTTATTTCCACATACACATTTTGCATTTTTATGTAGTTGCATTTAGCACATCTTCCTTTTATGATTTTGTATTTTTCATGACATGTTTAGAACAATTTTTCCCTTACAACATTATGAAAACGTACACTCCTTTGTATTTTAAAGATTTTATTTTATTTTTTTCCTTTTTCTCCCCAAAGCTCCCCCGGTACATAGTTGTATATTCTTCATTGTGAGTCCTTCTAGTTGTGGCATGTGGGATGCCACCTCAGTGTGGCTTGATGAGCAGTGCCATGTTCACAGCCAGGATTCGCACCAACAAAACACTGGGCTGCCTGCAGCAGAGCACACAAACTTAACCACTTGGCCATGGGGCCGGCTCCACTCCTTTGTATTTTAAATACTCTCTCTTAGGTCGCTATTAGACTGTTTTGTTTATTGCTCTCTTTTTGTGGTAGATGCGTGCTGTAATTTTATACAATGAGTTACACTAGTCTTTTCTGGTCTCTCTTTCTGCTTTTATAATTTCTAAGCAACTTTCCTTGATAAGTGTCAGATCACATAGCCAGTCATCAATACTTTATTCTGTCTTTTATCCTTTTGTATTTACATGTAAAACTTAAGTTTTCTGAAATTTAATTTTTAAATGTTTGGAAATAAAGAATACTATTTTTCCATATAACTAGCCATTCCATGAACATGTGTGAGGTAGTTACATCTTATCTCCTACTGTAACACCATGTCTTCTTCTGAGTATGTCTCTGATCTCTCCAATTTGTTACAGTATTTCTGTATTTTGTTTGTTCTTGTGCATTGATAATGTTTCAAAAAATCTCATTAATGTATTTTAAACCTTGCAGGTGATAATGCACCTTTTTTCTCCAAAATTTTCTTAACTATTTATTCCTTTCATAATTCCAAATCCAATTTGGAGTTTTTTCAATTACCAAAGTATTTTCTTAGGATTTTATTTGGAGTTTCAGCATGTTTATTAAAATATTTGAAAGTATAGCCCTTACAATTCCAAAGTAATTATTTTGGAATATGGCATTTTTCTCCATTCATATACATCTTCATTATGCAAAATTTTGTGTTTATTTTAATCCAATTATGTCACTTTTCTTGTTTAGATTTTTCCTTCTTATTTCATATATTTTGAAACTATTATAAATGTGCTTCTTTTTATTATACTTTCTAAGTGGTTGGTACTTATTATATTTTCTAACTATTTTATATTCTTGATACTCTTGAGACGTGAAATACGGATGAAAACAATATTAAAAAAAGCAAGATTTGGAAGAAAGTATAGTTGGCATTTTCTGCTGTAGACAATAACTAAAATAAAATTTTCTCAAGCAACAGCTGGCCTATACCTCACCCTCCTCCCCCTACAAAGATTTTTAAGCTAAAATACAATGTATCCATTATTGGAGTCCAAGCAATGATTATACTTCAGCTGATTCATATCCCAAATATACAGGGATATACTTAGATAACCTGACTACAGGCTACAATCTTTTGGTGGACTGGGTTGCCCTTCAGATTTAGTTAGAAAAAGATTTCAGCATAGCTTGCTTTTACAAACGATTTTAAATAAATTGATAAAATAAGGCCATATAAAACATCATGATTCAAACACATAAACAACAGCCACAAGAATAACAAACCTGAGAAAAAAATATATCAACCTTGATTTTAGGTTTAAAGATCAGCAAAAGACTAAAACATCAAACAGATAAACATTCTAACTATATATAGAAATAGAGTCAAAAGTAAAATAATAACATGTATTTTTCAAACCAAATTAGAAAAGAATTAAGGAAGATAGTATTTCATGTTGGTAAGAGTTTGGTTGTTAATCTCTGGAAAGGAACATATGCAGGACATTTCTGAAAAGCAGTTAGGCTTCACAAATCGTAAACCTCAACTCAGTTTGTAAACTCTGACTCATCAATAAAACTCTCCCAGTCCTAGGAAATTGGTTATCACGATATGGCGAAAAGTGTGGACAAGGGTGTAGGGACACTGATATCAGCCATATTATTTAAAATAGAAAAGAAAACAGAGAAAATTAAATGTCCAAAATTGGGGAATATTTATTTCAGATAAATGCATATATGTAACAAAATATTTTATATTAACAATTAATAAAAATAAATATTAAGTAATTGGAAAATTCTCATACATATTGTTATGTAAAAAAGGAAGACACACCATATATATGAATCATCTCAACTATTTAGAATTTCAAATGTTAAATCTATATTAATGCAACACTTCCTTTTACATGTGAATAAAAAGAGACATGTATATCCACCAGAATATTAGCAACCTCTAGATTTTCAAATTGTGAGCCATTTATAAATCGTTTTGATAGACTTATTTCATATTCAAACATTATTAAGTTAGCATGTATCAATGTAAATGTCTCTTAAAATAATTGACATCATATGAGCATCCTTTACTCAGTTAAACCTGTTTCTATTTAACATAATAATACTCCTCTTGATTTATATACCCCCTGACTACAGATCTTCCCTTATTTTGGTAACTCAAAGTAGTCTGACAAAAACATAGACCTAACAGCTTCAATCTATCAAGATCTCATCCATAAAAACTATTGAGCACTTAATGCCCAGTGAAATCCTCATCTATTTGAAGTTATCAATAGAGATGCAACTATACTAATTGGGTCTTGGTTTCATAAAATCTATGATCATAATGAAAAAGTTATATCAAGACAACTTTTTATTCTTTTCCTTAGAATAATTCAATAACTTAAGGATTCAGCTATTTGAAATGGTACAGAAATTATATCGGAGAAGTAAGCAACTTCGTTGAAGTTGAGAAAGTAGAATATGGTAATTCTATGACATCATGCCCCAGACCAAAGAGAGTATACAACTGCTGGACTGAGATTTCTGCAAGTAGATTTCACACTCAGCGTGCTCATCCTCACATATTCATGAATTTCTATGGCAGCCATGCCACCAGCTTTGAAATCCTAGTTTCATAGCAGCATCAAATTTTAGAGAGCTGTGTGAGAGACATTTAAGAAACACCTATTCTATCACACATGTTCCACAAATTTAAAAACCTAAATGAATGGAGTTTAATTGACTTATTCTGGTCACAAAATATTCTAATTACTGACAGAATCAACATGAGAAATAAAGTTCTCTAATTCTTTCTTGGCAGTTTCCAGCATATACTCCACCTAACTTCAATTTCAAAAAGCCATGTACACAGTCATATGAGTACTAGGCTCTATCATATTGCTAGGCTCTATTTTGACTCTTTTTGTATTTTCTTAGAAAAAATAAATGTCTCAAGCAAGGAATTTTATTGAAGCCTACTTCAATGTTACTTATTTACTATTACTCATGGCATCTTCTGGGTTTTAAGATAGAATCTTATCAAAAAGTTACTTGGGTGGAGGCCGGCCCCATGGCCTAGTGGTTAAGTTTGGTGCACTCTGTTTCAGCGGCCAGGGTTGGGTTCCCAGGCACAGACCTACACCACTCATCGGTGGCCATTTTGTGGTGGCATCCCACATACAAAACAGAGGAAGGTCAGCACAGATGTTAGCTCAGGGTGGATCTTGCTCGAGCAAAAAGAGGAAGAACAGTAACAGATGTTAGCTCAGGGCAAATTTTCTCAGCAAAAAAAAAAAAAAGGTTTCATGGAAATAAGAATATTCAAGTAGAAGTCCAAGTTTTACCGTGTCCTCAATACCCACTGTGAACATCAGTGTTATAATCTTTAAAAATGGGATATAATATCTACATCTGAGGCTTTTCTCAGGATTAAGTTAGTTGATTGCAAAGCACCTCAGAAATTGCTTTCCTTTCTGTGTTAGTTTCCTACAATTCCCGAACCAGAAACATAGATGAAATATTTGCTTGCTTTCTGGTATTATAAGTAGGTAATTAAATACATCCTCTCCCTTAGATATTGGCCACATCCTATGTGGTAATTGGTTATTAGAGATGTGTTAGGTAACAATATCTGTCAACTTCCTTCCTGAAATTCTCCTTTTGAAAGAAGAACTGTATTTCAACAAAAATCTTAGAAAAAATTTTATGTCCTTTAAAGAAATGCATTGTGTTCCTGGCAAATTGTGAAACCAAAATATAGCTCATATGGAGATTCAATACTTCCCTTTGGTGTGAAATTCCTGGGGGAAAATTACTCTTCGAGCACACGGAAGTCAAGAGCACAGTATGTTAGGGTCCGAACTGGGAGAATGTGGTGTGTCTTAGTAGACAGGGTGACTTTACACTGTCCTCGGGTTACTGGCAGCTACACAGTTGTAACTACGTCTGCTTAGTACAGATCATCACTTTGGGGACCTATCTCTGCACAGTGACACAACACAGGAGTGAGAGATTCGGAATAAAATGACAGCATACGTGAGACAACGCAGACAAAGGTACTTTGGAAGTGAGGTGATAGAATTCACTAAAAATTAAGGATCATTTCAAATTCATACACATAACTATCTACTTTAAAACATCACTTTTCATGGAAACCGTTTGCATCTTCTAAAAGATTGTTCTTAAGACCAGGGGCTCCTCTAGGCTGGGCTGACAACTGTGAAATCACAGCAAAACATCACAGTTCCTGAAGGCATTTTTTACCAAAGGAGAGTGTTAGTTCATCCCATGAAACCTTAAATTTTGACATACTTTTGTCTGTCTTGATGATACTGGATCCATCAGATATATCTTCCCCCAAAAATCCAAGTTTTATTTATATTTAAAATATATTGAGTCAAGCAGCCCTCGTTTTTGGTATTTCCACATCTGAAAAATGGCCTTGGCATCTACAGCAACAACGTTCACCGCTCTCACAGTGCAGGCTGGGCCGAGGAGAACACGCTGTGAAGGGGGATGCTTTTGGGGATTGCCTACTAACGCTTAGACAGCAGCAGTCTGGCCACACGAACCTTTCAAATTCTTCTAAAATGTGATTTCAATATATTCTTTATACATTAGAATTGCATCACATTTATTCTGAGCAGTACAATATCTTATCCAATACTCAATTTACAAATAGAATTCATGTGATTGCTTGGGATAGTTTTTTGGTTTTGAATTTTAAGAAAAATTTAACACCTTCAAACAAGGGATGAAACCACTAGAAATGGATGGAGGGGAAGGTAGGATCAAAGAATAGAGGTAATGTAACAATTTCAAGATTTCAACTTACAGTTTTTACGTCAAATGTTAAAATAGCACGCAGATTGTTTTCCAATATATTCTAGCCTCTATGGCTACTAGTAAGAAAAATTCATGTCAACATGTCATTTTAAAGACAAAATGGGAAAGAAAAGAATAGTATAGGCAGAGTGACAGACAGTTCTGGTCAGAACATGAATAATTCCAATGTTACCTGGAGCTTTCAGTTCTATTGGGGTGTGAGGGCTCACTCAGTTGCTGTTTTGTGCTTACTATGTATTTTATACAGCTTTGTCAGTTGAGCAGGTTAAATAAATGCAACGCCCTATACTTTGAAGTCTGAGTAATAAGAGTAAAAAAACAATTCTGTTTGAAAGAACAAAGGAAGTCTCCTCAGTCTGCCAAGAGACTTGGCTTTTGAGGAAGAGCTTTTCCCACTTTGAGGAACAATTTGGTCATGACAGTTACTGTTTACTTTGAAAACTTATTGGGAATGAGTCTATTCATATAAAACTATTGCAAATCCTATTCTTCACAAATTAAATTTTGCCTTTGACATTTACATAAAATCGCTTGAAACTAACTAAAACTACTTACTTTTTATCTTTCCATTTTACTGTTCTTATATATAACAATGGCTTTCACATTTGTTTTCAGGATTAATTTCAATTTTGTAATTTGAATATTTTATACTGCACATACGTGTTCTTAAGACATTATTTTTCTTCTTAATTGATGTCTGTTTTTTTTCATTAAATACTTGCATGTAAAATCACATCCAAATTTACTTTCATGCTCATTAAAATAAATAGTTTTCATAATTCTGAAAATGAATCCTGGTAAAAAGTAAATAATACATATCTGTAACAGTCTTATTAGAAACCCTATAGAAGGTACGACAAATGTTTCACAGGTCCCTTAATTTACATGAACTTAGTTCTAGGAATTTCTTTCACTGCTGTCTGTTTCATTGGAAGATAATGATCTTGAGGTGAAAATGTTAATAATGAGACTGTCAGCATATAAACTAAAATTTAATAGAAGTGAAAAGTAATCCTAATTCATAAATGCTTCATGGATATGATATTTACAATGTTATCTTTAAACAGTTAAAAGTGGCTTTATTCCTCTCTCTTCTATTTCCTTAAAAACAGGTTTGTGGGGCCAGCCTGGTGGCATAAGTGGTTAAGTTTGCATGCTCCACTTTGGTGGCCCAGGGTTCATGGGTTCGGATCCCAGGTGTGGACCTACACACCGCTCATCAAGCCGTGCTGTGGTGGCATCCCACATATGAAATGGAGGAAGATGGGCACAGATGTTAGCTCAGGGACAATCTTCTTCAAGCAAAAAGAAGAAGATTGGCAACAGATGTTAGCCCAGGGCCAATCTTCCTCAACAAAAACAAAAACAAAGACAAAAAAACACAGGTTTGTATTGTAAACAAAATGCAAGGAGATCATCCAAAATATATGCTTCATTGAGATTCTCAGTGTCATTAAGTTGTCCAGGGAAAACACTTTATAACACGTCTCTGTGGTAGACAGAATAATGGCCCCCAATGATGTTTACATCCTGATCCCTGGAACTTGTAAATATACATGAATGTACATGGTGAAGAGGAATTAAGCATGCAGATGAAATTAAGGTTCTACTCAGATGACCTTAAAAGAAGAATATTATCCTGGGTTATCTGGGGGTCTCCATGTATTCACAAGAGTCGTTAAAAACGGGAGAGGAAGACAGAGCAGGTTGGAGTGATTCAGTTAAGAACTCAAACTACCATTCATGGCTTTAAACATGAAGGAAGAGGACTATGAGCCAAGGAACTCAGGCAGCCTCTAGAAACTGGAAAGGGCAAGAAAATGGATGGGCCCTTAGAGCCTGCAGAAGGACTGCGGCCCTGCCAACGTCTCCATTGGCCTGTTGAGGCTTGTTTTGGCCTTCTGAGCTTCAGAGCAGTGAGATAATAAAGTTGTGTTGTTTTAAACCCCTGAGTTTGTGGCAATTTATAACAGCAACCATAGAAAATGAACACAGTTTCTGTGTCTGCATCTATCTTAATTACGCAATTAGTTAAATTTTCCAAACTTTATTTGTAATGCATGCCCCCTAAAAAAGTTGTGAGCAACACACACAGAATGTGTGTAAGAAAAAGAAAGAAAAAAAAGGTAAAGAAAAAAAAAGTAACTTAATATCCAAAGACTTTTTTTGTGAGAATATATATATTTTATATATGTGTAATTTAGTATATAGTTATAATAATAGTAATTATAACAATATATTCTATATTTGGAATTGGAGTCATAATCACCCATCTAAATAACTGTCATAATGAAAACATTCCTGATCCAAGATAGACTTGACCTTTGTAAGTCAAATTGGTACACTATTAATTATTTTGGAAGGATTATTTCACAATTTTTCCAGGCTGACAATTGACACTTATGTGTGACTTGTGCCTCCACTCTGTCACAGGCAGCGTGGCCACAGTAGGTGCATCGCTCTGTGGAACATAGGACTGGAAGGTTCTCGGAGCTATGCTACTGAGTGCTTCCTTGCAGCAGCAGGTAATGTGAGTAAAAAATACTGCTTTGTTAAAGCACAGAAGAGAATAAAATAAGGCAAAATCAGCACTAATAAAATTCATTAATTATGTCCTAGCTATCCAACCTTTTATGTTCCAGAAGCTTAAAAATGGCAGGTGCATATACTAGAAATGATGGACTACATCCTAACCCCTGCTTAGGCTCCTTCCTGGATCACAGTGGGTTAGTTATCATCGCTTAATGTTTGTAAAGTGCTCTGAAGTTGAAATCACTCCCTAGGTACCGAGTAGGAGCGTCATGCCTGAACAAACTTAATGATGAAAAGCATATGCGATCATTTTCCATGCCTCTTCAGAGGAAAGTGAGTATTTACTATTAAAGAAAACAAAACAAAGCCAAACAAGCAAACGACAAAAGAGAAAAAGCATAAGTTCACAGTAAGTTGCAGACCCATTTAGAAAGAAAACCTTCTGCTCCCTTGGCAGGTCCCTCTGTGCTGGAACACAGGACCAGACACACTGGGGTACCTGCCAGAGTTGGCCATAGTTCCTGCAGCCAAAAGGAGATACTGGTCAATAGAACAGTTTTGGGTACTTGGGGTCTCATATAAAGGCACTTTACTATATTTGTGGGTAAGAGTGGTGACTAGCTATCATTCCAGCATCTTCCTGCTATGGTGGTACATTGACTTGGGAGCAGCAGAGCAGATGGTGAATGTGATTCTGCCTATGGTCATAGAGGAGCCATGTGGGGGATGTCTATAGATCGGTGGAGTACACAATTGGCACCAACCTTGGCTCCATGATACTCCTTAGTGTGTTGCAGGATCTGTCACTAAAGTACTAGTGTAGGAAAAACTAGGAGATGGGTCCAGTAAGATCATCTGTACCCAGTGTACATGAGGGCCCAACTACAAGATCCAAAGCAGCAGCAAATAAGGGAATGAATTCAAATGAGGCAGGTAGTAATATAATAAACATGGTGGTCTTTATTGTATAGCTGTGTGTGTTTATCAGGGCCTCAGTAGGACTTTTGTGGGTCCCAGATACTTTGCCTTTGTGCGTCCCTTTCTGTCTCTCTATATGTGTATAAATAAATTAAATAATATATGTTAGATACAGTAATTATAAATATTACACACATATTTAATATAATCCAGGCTATATGCATTATTTTATATTCATTATTATCATTTTGGTTTTAAAATAAGTTAAAATTAAGACATTTTCCTGGGCCCATAAAATTACCATGATCCCTAAGCACCGTGCTTACAAGGTCTGACGGATAACATATTCCTGGCGTTTAGAACCATTAGCTAATGTCAACAATTCTGTCTTCATTCAGATTTCTCCAAGTCTATATTTGTGATAAATCAAATTAACCTTGGTAAGAATATAGGCAAGCTAATTACTTAAAATTCAAAGTATAAATGGGCTCAGAATGAATTATTTATGCATAAGCATTAAAGCACTAACATAGTTGTTAAAGCCATCAAATCTGCTTCCCTCTTTTCATCCAAAGTGTTTGAAAATATATTGGAAAATAGCAATGTGTATTTTATGAAAATATTCTACAATCCACATGTATCATCTCTCAAGCAACCAAGTGAACATTGGAAATGACGATATTAGTCCCGTCAAGGCATGCACGACAACACATGGCTGCAGGATGTTACTCATACACAACTTCCCAAAACCCCATGTCACCTGCAGAGTGTGAATGAGGAGCTAAAAGAATGGCGGATGGCAGTTCTTATGCTGAACTGAAACATTTATGCTGATAGAAATGGCTTGGAAAGATTCAACTAATTCCATTTCTTTTTAGTAAAATTCTTCATCAGTGAGATATGCCATAGTAACTAGGTAAGCTAGAAATTTCTGGAATCTAGTTTTCCTTCTGAGACAGAGCTGTGTGCTGAGCATTTTTCTCTAGACTAAAAACATTTATTTAAAATAATTTGTAACTTTGGCTTCTTACAATTTCAGCCTTACTCTTTCTGAATTAGAGTGAATACGTGAAATTCTGTTAAATGTGTGTGTTTAGTTCGACAAAACAACACTCACCTCTAGGAAAACTGTAGAATGTGGTAAGAATATCAAATACGTGACATCTCATCTGACCTAATGAATACTGGTTTGGTTGTGGCAAGAGTGCACCAAAGGGGAAGGGTTTTCAGACCACAGTAACAACTGCTCCTTCGAAGAGATAGATTACTATTATTTGATTTTCAGCATACCGCCTTTCTTTCAAGAAACTTAGGGAAATGTGCTCACATATCACCTGTATAGACTAGGAACAATTTATGTTCTTTCAACTGTGAACACCAATGACACACAGACATTTGCAAATTTACATGAGATGGAAAACAATTTCAAGGCAATCAACTAAACCACAATAAAAATTACACATGCATCACGGCATTGGGAGAAGGATAAAACCGTGACTTGCTGAAAGAAAATCATAGTACATAACTCTGGCCGACTGTTGCCAGTGCCCTGAACAACACAGTGCTGTCTCCAGGCAGGTGACACTGTAGACTGAAGGGCTAGCTCAGCCTTCAGTGGGCGCTCCTGTGTCTGGATGCAGTGCTGGGAAGGAAGGCTCCGGCCCAGGCACCTGCACACTGCTTTGTGCCATTTCATAATTGCTAACAAGAAAGAATGTGGCCTGTTTTCAGCAGTTGAGTAAAGGGTAACAGAAATTGTACTCATTTGTACATTTTTTCCCCAAATTTCAAAAACTTCCAAAATAACTATTGCTTTTGAAATCTAGTGAAGTGACCAATTAGGTTTAAAGTGAAATGACCAATTTAAAGGAAGAAAAATAAAAGACTAAATATTTTTAATTGGCCATGTTAATATAGAATCCAGGTTGTTCGATGTTAGATTTTATGATTAGGCTTTTGATTTTCACATTTAAATAACTCTTTACTCACGAATTCTTATTATATTGTAGAAAATACAAACAAGCAATTAGAAAAAAATATCTATAATCACACATCCTAGAATTAGACACTTTAATAACTATGCATTTCCCTAAAATTTTTTCTATTCTGAATGCTGTATATGTGTGTTTGTGCATATTTGTGTGTATAATATATATATTATGTATAATATATATACTCTTTTAAAACTTGCTTTTCTGTACAACTTTTTATCAAGAATTATTACACAAGTTTTATTCATATCATTTAAGAAAAACGTAAAGCTCGGTAAAACAGGGATTAAAAAATCAAGAAAGGCTCACTTGAGTTTTATGATGAAAACTAAATATATACTTCATGAAACATATATTTATTTAAAAACACTGAATTTGACGTAAAAGCAAATTTTAGAAATCCATGCTCTTTTTTTTGAGTCCTTAATAAGTACCTAACATTAATATAGCTAATACTCCATAGCAGATGATATTCTAAAACCTTTACCGATTAATTCATTTAATCAGCACAATAACTCAGTGAGGTCTATTTCTATCTTATTTTATAGATGAGGAAGCTGAAATACCTGGATTTTTAAGCCATTGCTTGCCTCACAGACCTAGTAAGTAACGTGTTCAATATCTGAACTATGCACTCCACTGCTGGAGTCTACATCCATCACCAGTCTACTACAATATCTCTTCTCTTGTAAGCCTGAAATCATTTATGGGAAAGCCTGGCGAGTCATCACACATACATACTTACACAAACAATGGCCACTGTTAGTGTGTCTTTTCAGAAAGATGGAGCGAAAGCATACAGCCAAAGACAGATCCATGAGATCAGGGGTGTAAGTGAGGGTGCAAGATATTTCCTACTGGAAGTTTGAAGCTGTCTTGCACATAAGAGCAAGTTCTGTGTAAGCTAGGTGAGTAATTCCCAACATTTTCATCCATTCATTCATTTGTTCAATAAGTATTTACTGAGTGCCTACTCTATGCCAAGACCTCTCCTGGAAACTTAGGGCATATGAAGGAACCAAACAAAAATCTCTGCCCCCATTTAGTTTAAGTACTAGCAGAGGAAAGAGTAAAGTAAACAGTTTAGTATATACAGTCATGCACCGCATAAGGATGTTTCAGTCAACGACGGACCGCATATAGGACAATGGTCCCATAAGATTGGTACCATAAAGCCTAGGCGTGTAGTAGGCTATACCGTCTAGGTTTGTGTAAAGTTCATTCTATGATGTTTGCACAGGGACGAAATCATCTAACAATGCATTTTTTAGAATGTGTTTTTGTTGTTAAGCAACCTCTGACTGTAAAGGGCTTATAATGGTGCAGAAAATAATAACAGTCGGTACCCTGAGGTAAGAGGTTGGCGCTGGTTGCAACCTGGGCCCACTGGTGAACCAACAAAACACCTGAGGGCCAATGGGATCAACATCCCAGTGCACCAGTGGGCAGACAAGATTGAGATGCATGCAATTATACCGTATTTTGACCTCCTTGGGAGAGAAAAGTTTTCAATTAAATGTTGTTTTAGAAGAAATTTTTTGCTGTTCTTTATGAATAATTCAAATTGACTTATTTTGATCTCATTAAAATTCTTCACCTGATAAGATAGTATTCCCCTCCTACCACCAATTTTGCAATAAAGATTGCATAGGGCTAGTGCCTAAATCAAAATAAATTCCTGTTGTGGTGTGTTCAGAACATGTCCAAATGGGTTCGTTAAGCTGACAATTTCTAAGGCACAGTTTATTTGTCCATTTACTTTTCAGTTTAAGAAAAATTTTAAAATGAATCAACCCAACCAACAACAAAATGTTATTTTCTCTTTTTATTTTATCCTTTTGCTAAATTCTGGTATTTCTACTGGACCATGGGTTAGGAAAACAATCCATGGAAACAACTTACAAGCACACAGCTAAAAGGAGGAATAGAGTATTCGTAGTCACATTTATTTCACACCAACTTTAAGTTTTAAAGTTCAAAATATTAATGTTTTCAATCATATTTAGAATATTTTATTTACACTTATAAAATGTGATGTGATAATCTTAGGTACTAATTTATGCTTTTTTCTTGTTCTCCCCCCCTCCCCTTCCTTCCTCCATTGATGCTAGAAATAAGCTCTGTGCTCCTTTGCAAAACAGGGAGGTTGTGGCAGGCCATCAGGCAGAAAACATCTTTATTTAAACAAGTCTATCACCTTGCGAAAAAGCCTTTGCCCTGGATCCTAAAGAGTGAGGAGGAGGAACTCCTCTGAGAACAGTGAAATAAGTAGGGAAGATTTTCTTGACACTGGAGAAAAGCTCTAGGCCTATGAAATTGGGAAGCAAGAGTGACCTGTGCCTGACCTCCTGAAAGTGGCTTAGGGCATTGGTACAACTTAAAAAAATCAAGGAGGATCTCAAGCTTGCCAGATGTTTCTTTTCAACTTGGATTGCTAGTGAGACTCTGTACAATATTAACCCTACATTAGCTTCTATTCTCTTCGGCGGTCAAGGATTCCAGTGTTTCCTCTTCCTATTTCATTTTAAAACAATGACCATAAATTAGTTAATTAACGTTAGTGATTGTGAAAATTTATCATAATTTTAACTATATAGGGATTGCTTCTAATCACTCACATTTCAATGTGATATTAGCTACAAGGCTGACTTTTTGTTGGTTTTAAGTTTGATTTGAATTTGATTTGTCATATTAAGGATGTATCTTTCTACTTGTTTGCTTTTTAAAAAAAATTTGGAATGAACTTTGAGTTATATCAAGTAACTTTTATGTATCTTTTGAAATCACCATTTGTGTTTTTTCTCCATTTGATCTACTGGCATGATGCATTAATTAATAAAGTTATTTTTACAATTCTATCATCAACGTGTAAGATATTCTGCTGGATATTACTTGTTAAAATTCCTAATATAAGAACTATTTGCTTCTATTTATAAGGCACATTAGTGTGTATTTTTCACTATTATTACCATAATGGTTTTATTTTTATAGCTACATGTGAATTTTCTTGATAATTTAGATATCATTTTAGATTAAAAACTAGTAATCGTGTGATTATACTATTTCATTGGCATATTTCATGCTTTATTTTCCCTTTGAGAAGACTCACGACACTATAGCTGTATCTCCTGAAAGTGTTAAATTGAAATTAGATTGAGGAATTCCAGGGTACTCAAACGTTAGAATGCCATCTTTACTAGATACACTGAAGGGAGCTGAGCAAGTCTATCACCAGCTACCCTAGCACTGGGCTGAGAGCAGCCGCATAGTTTTTCATTCCACTTGTGAGCACATGTGGACACATCACATCCACGGATCACGAAAGAACTGTACAAAACTGTGCAAAAGCCTCTGCCTGTTATTCTTGCCTATACAGGCACAAAGATCAATTTTTTGTTAATATCAGTGGGGAAAATACTACTTTATACAGAAAAAAATTCTGTGTCTAAAATGACTGTGAAACAATAAATCACACAACATGAATATTTCCAAACACAGACTTCTTGAATAAAAATTGCCAATCTCAGAGAATAACGCCAAGGAACATCAACCAGCCAATCGTCCACCTCGCACACAATGGAAAGGACATCATTTCAACCTAGAGTGGGCACTGAATGCTTTGATACAATCTATTTCAAAAATAATTGGATACACAATTTCCTAAACAGACTATCCACAAGTAAATAAAACTCAACATGTTAACTCACTAACATATTTTTGCTATTTTTCTTTGTCAGATTGCTATAATTTTGCTCACTCAGAATGCTATCATTTCCCAAAAGAGTGCCACTGGACTTTCAGATGTTTTCTAAACAAGCCAAATTACCTGAATCACAACAGATTGAACTTCACTTATAAAGGAGATGCACTACTCTTAAGAAATATATTACTTTTCATATACTCAAGTACAAAAAAGCTTTACCATTCTCATTGTTCTCATTTATTCTTCCAGTCGCCATCTATTATTTACAGTATCAAATTAAGAAAATGAAAATGTATATATACATTATATATATATATATAATATATATATACATTTGGGATTGTTTAATTTACTTATTTATTTAACAGACATTCATTAAGCTTCTAATCTTTTTTCATTCGATCAGCATTCTTGAGCAATCACCTTGTACCAAACACTATTCTATTTGGTGAGGATACAACAGTGAACAAAACGAATTCCCTGCCCTAATGGCACTTGCATTCTCGTGTGGAGAGAGAAAACAGACACATAAATACACCTGATGTGCTGGGAACTCCTATACGGAAAACTTAAACCAGCAGAGAACAGTGAGTGAAGGACTTTTTGGGTGAAGATGGTTTTATTATTATTATACAAGTAGATTAATCACAAACCATCTCTCTATTAGGGTGTCATTGAAGCAAGGGAGTGATCAATGGAAATGCTTTATGTTTTCAGAGCGGGTAGCGGAGTACGCTTGGTATGCTGGAGGAATGGCAGAGAGCCCAGTGGTTTTGCCAAACTGGAGTCAACAGGGTGACTGTGATGGTGTAAGGGCAGTGGGTTGTCAAAGAAGGATAATATTATGCTCCATAGAACTTGTTTTAGTAGAATTTTTAATTTAATTCCATGTAAATTGCATTTTAAACATAGATGTTTCAAAAGATCATGCTGACAGTTTTGTGGAGAGAAGCAATGGTAGCTGCAGTTATGGGCACTGTTTGAAGTACACAGCAAGTTGAAGACAGTATGGTATTGAACAAGAGAGGCAAAAACCCTCCTTTCATGGAGTTTACATTCTAGTGTGGGGAGACAGACTAAGAAAGCTAAAAAAAATACATTAAAAGGACATACAAGGTGGTGATAAATGCCAGGATGGAAATTAAAGAGATTATGAGAGCAAGGATAGAGTGTACTACATCTGTGTGAATGATCAAGGATCTAATATAAAATTATACTTAATCTGAGATCAGAAGGAGACAGTCATGGAGAGACCACAAGGAAGAGAATTCTGGAAAGAGGACCATCATGGGAAATAGCACTTATGTAAGAACAAAAGGAGGCCAGTGTTTCTGGAGTAAAGGGAAGCAGAAGGAAATCGATATTACGTGAACTGGAACAGCAGAGGCAAGATGGTATTGGACCTCATAGGCCACAGGGAAGAGTTTAGATTTAACTCCCGGGAAACTGCAGAAGCCACTAGAGACTTTTATGCTAAGGTGGGAACATAATCTGACTCACATATTTAGAAGATTGACTACTCTTTGGAAAGTTGATTTTGGTGGAATAGAGTGGCAAGAATGGAAGCCAGAATGCCATTTTGGAAAGCTATGTTATGAATCCAGGAGGGGAAATTGGTGGTTTAGATTAGATGCCAACTGAAGATGAAAACAAGTGAATGAATTTTGGCAGGAAAGATGACAGGATTGCCTGCCTTACAGATACTATTGGGAGTGATGAGGTTATAGGCATCGAAGACGTCTTCCAGGTATTTGGTTTGAGTAAATGTGTGAATAGGGAAACACTAATTAAGATGTGGAAGACACACATTGGAGTAATTGTGGGGATGGAGTGAAGGAAACACTACTTCTTTTCTGGATATGGCAAATTAGAAATGCAAATTAGATATCCAAATAGCTATATCAAGTAGACAGTTAACTAGGCAGCTTTTGTAATCAGATTTAGTCTAAAGGAAAGTTTAAGGTCTACTTTAGGGAAATATTTTCTTTTTATTGCTGCTAAAATAAAAAAAATTATTTTGGCTTTATCACAATCTCTAGTTTCTACCAATTTTCCTACTAATAGCATATGACCTAAAATATTTCTGGAGCAAAATTTTTAATTTGAGACCAGAATTGGAGGTTAAGGGGCTGATCGTGGACTTGACAATTTAGGTTCCAATGGGACTTGTTTGTCCAGCATGGGCTCTCCTTTAATATTTAAACCTCTAGGTAAAACTTCAAGACATTGGCCTGACCTAAAAGGGCCACTACTCTCCAATGACCTCTCTCTGCTAGAAGTTTAAGAAGTTCTTCCCCAAGAAGAAAGTGAAGTTTTCCCTCTCAGTGGTGTAGGACATATTTTTTGAAGCTTACAATATTTAATTCATAATCCTCCAACAGTAGCAAAGTACCCAATGTATTAAAAACTGAACAAAGTCCTAGCCTTTAAAGAGGACTAGAATTTATTTGGAAACCAAGCCATGTGATGGAACCCACTAAATGCTAGAGGTATCTCCCACAGCAAACGTTATTTAAGTGGTATGTAAATGAAAGCACAGATATGGGGAGTGTTGGTTCTGTTCAAGAGAGTTAGACAATAAAAGATGAAGCATCCGAACTATATCTTGCAGCAAGAACAGGAATTTCTAAGAAGGGCGAAGCAGAGTAACAGGAACAAAGAATGAGCAAAAGCAAGTGACAATGAAAGTACAGTGATGTTCGCATTATAGCTTGTCATTGTTTGAAAGGCACATAGGATACATGAGAGAGACGGACTGGAGTTGAGATTGAAACATTAAGTAAGTGACATTTGAAAGATGTTGGAGTCTCATACAAAGATCCTGGATTTTGCATAATAAAAATGAGATGAGAATAACAATCATATTTGAGGTTTAGAAAGAAAACTTTATTATTTCATATACAATGCAATAAAGTAGAGGAAAACTGAATGAAGAAGAGGTGAATAAAACATCTCAAGACAGTAACAACGTGTACTGTGGACTGAATGTTTGTGTCCCCGCCCCCCCAAATTCACATGGTGAAATCCTATCCCCCCAGGTGAAGGTATTAGGGGGTGGGGCCACCGGGATGTGAGGAGGTGGGTGGAGCTCTCAGGCATGGGAGCAATGCCATTATAGAAGAGGCTCCAGAGAGTTCCATAGCCCCTTCCCACCATGTGAGGACACAGCCAGAAGGCTCTGGCTATGAATCGGAAAGCAGGCGCTCACTAGACACTGAATCTGCCAGCACTTTGATCTTGGACTTCCCAGCCAGAACAGTGAGAAATAAATTTCTGTTGTTTATATGCCACCTAGTCTATAGTATTTTGTTATAGCAGACCAAATAGACTAAGACAATGAGATTGAAGACAACAGGATAGAATTGTTAGAAAGTCTACAAAGCTAAAATTATCACAACCTAGCCACTAAGTGGATGTGTTGGCGGAAGGAGAGTTATGTGTCAAAGATGATTCTGAGGCTTTCTGCATGTGTGAGTGAGTGAATAGTAGTGTTTCTTAACTGAGAAAGGAAAGTCAATTTGACGAGGGAGTAGTTCAATATTTGGAAATCCAGTAGAGATGACCAGTAAGCAGATGGGCACACAATGGTTTGATCAGGAGAGAAATTAGAGCTTACATCAGAGAACTGAGAGTTATTAGCAAATTCAAGAAAGTGGCAATTGCTGGACTCCATGAAGTCACTGAGGATATATTAAATTGAGAAGGGACCCAAGCATAAAACTTTGAGGAACCTGGACTTTCAAGGGGTAGGCAGAGGAAGGCAGAGTAAACCAAAGAGAAGGACTTGTTAGAGACATCATGAAGAAAAGAAGAGAGACTAACCAAGAGGAGAGGGGTAAAAGAAGAAGGAGCTAAGAACTGACCACAGAGGAAAGGTATCCTGTGTAAATATGTATTTACGTCTATTTTTCTTATCTCATTCTTTAACATTTTTATTTGAAAATTTCCATCTATCCCTCTGTTCTATTTCTCAAGATCCTGAAAAAATCATTCTCCTTACTTCCTATTCTTATTTGCACTTAAGAGAAAACTTAAATAGTTATAAAATCAATGAAACTGCATGAAGGAAGATAAAATAATGGGACTCGAAATAGAATAAAAACTCCTATAATTCATTTTTCCTGAAACTGAGAATAAATCCTAAAAGCTATTTTTCATAATTTTTGTGTCCAAATGACACTTTTTCAATCTTCTCTAGGGGCTTTACATATAAGCTAGATATTAGAATATAGTGACTATTTATTCCGGAGAGAAGTACTTGGTGTTGGGTAATTCAGTCATTTCCAAATATTTATTGATCATGTATTATTTACTATAAAATTGAATAAGTTTGGGCCTGAACCTAGAGGAAATTCTCAATTTAGTGGGAATAAATCGTTATAGTACATGGCAGAGGTGATCTATTGCTCTGAGGGGTACAGATAAAGATCTGGATTTTTCTGGAAAAAAAAATAGGTTACTCTGGGCTACAGGAAAGAATATCTTATGTTACATTTAAACTTAAAGGTATGAAGTTATTGTTAGTACACTGAAATAAGGGGATGAAATTGCTTGGTTTTTACTAAATTCCAGAGTGTTTTACTATTACAAGGAAACATACACTATGTATAATAAACATATCTGATATATTTTAAGAATTTGACTAATTTCTTATTATACATTAATTTAGTTATAGTTTTTAATGTCCTCTTAATGTACTGTGAGTGGATAATTCGGTGGCCAGGTTATTCACCAGAAGTTGACTAAATTAAAGAACTTTGGACCACTAATGCTGTGAATATACTGTCTTCCACTTTCCCAAAAGAACTTGTAAAATTTTTTATGCTCTATTTCTTTCATTTTGGAAATTCATATCTTGTCTTCATTCAGTGTGAGCTGCCTATAAACCTATGTGGATCTTTTAAATATTAATTTTATGCACTGGAGAAAGTTTGTCTTCTTTGGTTTGGTTTGTTTTCCTTCCATAACTAGCTCAAAGGAGTAACACCTACAGAGCCCAGAAAGGTGCTCATGGCATTCCTTATGCTCTGAATGGCAGGAACATTGGTCAGCCACCAAAGAAGATTCTTTAAGCTTGGTTTTCATTGTGACATATTTAATGTTAGATAAATAATGTGTCATGCTAATTTTATTAAAAAAAAATTTAAAGCTCAAATCAGATCACTATCAAAGCAAATCAGTTATAAAACATTTTGACATACTGTATTTGTTATTTGTATATTGTATTTGTTATTCTTATAGCTATTATTTGATATTATAGTAAAAGCTGGTACAAAATAACTTGAAAAATTCTAGGTATATATGTGTGTGCATATGTCTCCATACAATATATAATATTTCAGAAATATCTTGTTTGAGTAATTGTGTTGGTTAGATTCATAACTTTTGCAGTAACCGATTCATGTTGATCCTGGGGCCAGTGATTGAGTAATTGGCAATCAACCAGCAGTGCGAAACAGACAAAAAAAATTTTGTAATCATGAATTTTTGTAGCCACACATGCTAACAGATAATTTATTCATAACATCTCAGAAAAGTAGGACTTAAAAGTAAAAGATGAGCCCCAACAGGTTGGAAATATTGACAAGAAAGATGATGATGGGCTATTCGGTTGGTGTTATCTCAGCGCCGTACTAAAGAGCGCCAGGGCTCCTGGAAGAAAGCTTGCCTCAGTTTCCTTGTGCATCTCTTTGCTGTAGGATTGCCTTTTAATCCATAAAATAGGAACAATAATTTTGATAAATTCCATATGATGTTTGTGAGAAGTAAATCAGATAGTGATAAGAAGGGTATTGTAAACAGCCAAACACACTATGTAGGGAAGTTCCTATTTTTATTTTCTCTTCCTTACTTCTATTTATTACTTGACTCTCAGTAAACTGAGCTATCATAATACTCAAAAGCACTCCGAACTTTTCACTACATTTTAAAAGATAGAATGTGAAAATGAAACAATCATTTAGGTTTATTCATACCATTCTTTTCTCCTTCTTCGTCTCCCCTACCTCCACCAATGATTACCACTTTTGTAATACAGGAGAGAGGCAGAGAGAGGACAGGAAAAGTTCCATTTATTTTTATATCCCTGAGCCCTTAGCTTGATTTCCTGGCCCAATTAAGTTCTATATGTATCCATTCATTCAAAAATATTTATTGACTTAATTTCCATTGTATGTCAGGCACTGTTATGGGCACTGGGGATGCAGTGGTGATTGGATGGAAAAAGTTCCTGCCCTGCCTGATGGAGTATACCTGCTTGTGGGGACAACATAGAATCCAAAAAATGTGACATGTACATTCAGGTGGAGATGAATTCAAGGAGGTGAAAGGAAATGGACTATGGTGTGTGGGAGGGTGACTGGAGGAAGCACCACATATACTGTGGTCAAGGATCCCCTCTCTGGGGAAGAAGCAATTGACCAGAGACCGGGATAAAGCTGAAAGAAGCAGCCACGAGAAGATGCGGGGAAAGTATGTCTCAGACAGAGGGAACGGCACACACAATGTCCTCAGGAAGGAAATAGACTGTTTAATTTAAGGAAAAGCAAGAAAGTCTGCCTTTTTCTAGCACAATGAGCAGAGGAATAGTGGGAGAGAAGGAATAAGAGCAGTGGGAAGTGCTCGAAGCATGTGGACCCCAGCAGACGTTCGTCTGAACTGGATTTGGGATTTGAGGAGACCAAATACTAAATGAATAGAGGTGGGAGTGAAAGTAATGACAGCAGAAAAGAAAGGCAGGCAGGGTGAGATGTGTCACCAAACAATAAATGTCCCAAACATGAGAGCATCAACACAGGCGCAGGACCGAATGCTTACATTTTCTAAGTGCTTTGGAATTGACATAGCACATTTGCATACATAACCTCATGCTGCATCTCCTGATAGTTTCACCACGTGCTGTGTCAGCCTGGGTCCCAGTGGAACAGAGTGTTTGTTTGGAGTGATTACATGGGAACTTTCCCATTGGAATCCTATTTGTCTCTTCTCCTTTAGGGGTTTTAAATAATGAGAGAAGAGGGGAAAGACTGCATAATGGCTAAATTATCTCCCCACTTACATATGCAGACATAATATCTGGTATAATTGATTCTGTTTGATGATCCCATTTAATAATTTCATTTAAAATCTAGAGGATAATTTTCAAACGATATAAAGTAAAGAGAGCCTGCAGTAACTGAACACCCTAGAGAACAGCCTCACATTATGAAATCGATTGGCATGATCTCCAGTGTGGGAACATTGGAAGGTGAAGGCAGCTTGGTGAGTACAAGGTGAAGAGAAAAGAAATGATAAAGCATGTGACAGAAGCAAACCTAATGAAAGAAAGCATGAATAAAGAGATAATAGTGGAGAAAGATTAAAACGTAACTCTGACAGTTGCAAAAATAGAAAATCACTTATAACACGAAGAGTATAGATTTTGCTGGGTAATTTTCTAACATATTTGAATGAGATTTTGAATTTCTCAGGGGAAAGTTTTAGGTATAAACTTTGAAAAGAAACATTTTGTACTTCTAGATTACAATGGGGTCTGCCTAACAAGCCTTTCACATAGTCTCTCCCCATATTTTCCTCATTTACTCATAAAGGCAAACACACACACACACACAAACAACAAAGCATACAGGATAGGGGAAAACAGAGATAACTGTGCAAGTCAGTGTCTATTTAGAAACATAGAAACTACGTGGGATAATTCTAAGGGAATTTAAAATGAGGAATTGGTTACATAGTTATTAGAGGGATCAAAGAACAAAGATGGGGCCGGCCCCATGGCCGAGTGGTTAAGGTTGCGTGCTCCGCTTCAGTGGCCCAGGGTTTTGCTGGTTTGGATCGTGGGTGTGGACCTAGCACTGCTCATCAAGCCGTGCTGAGGCGGTGTCTCACACAGCATAACCAGAAGGACTTACAACTAGAACATTCAACTATGTACTAGAGGGCTTTGCAGGGAAGAAGGAAAAAAGAAAAATTGCCAATGGGTGTTAGCCAAGGTGCCAATCTTAAAAAAATAAAATAAAATAACAAACATGGAATCCTGAGGTAACCAAAGAGGATAACTTCAAGTGTAGCTGCTATTCCTAAGACATAGGGACAAAGGGGAGAGGTGAGGTTACCAGAACCTTAAAGCAGAGAGAGTCCCCACAGAGTAAACAGTCAGACCTCTTAGTCAGACCTACCTGTGTAGCTGCTGCTGGTACCTTTGGGAACCCCTCCTATTTTCAGATCCTAATAGGAAGTCAGTTAATAAAGGAAGCTGAAAAATGCAGTTTGCAGAGCCCCAAAACTACTACCACAGAATGAAGTACAGAAAGCTGGCTTTATATTTGAGAAATAACAGGCAAAAAACTGTTAAACATCTTATTGGCATAATGTAAGAGAAGTTTTTAATGGAAGAAGATTGTTAGACACCTTAGGTTTTACTTCATAAAGAAAACAACAAAACACTTTATGTGTCCTATCTGACTGCCCCATTACTCCAACTTACAAGATATTCGTAAGCAGTCAAGGCACTGACTTTCTCTTATTCTCACCAAAATATTCCTGCATTTAACCATGTTCATTTAGATAGGGAAACCGCCAGGAATCAGAGGGACAAGAAAGCCAAGCATGGCTTGCTTATGAATTGTGTCCTGTTAAACACAGATAGACATGAATGCCAGGAGGGAAAGCAGACACAAGAATAGCCCTGACAGCAATTCAAACTCAGGGTTCTGATATTTTGTGTATTCCAAGGCACAAAAACACAGACCCTGCAAGGAGGTGGGTCCTACTCAATATAGCAGAACTATACTAGGTGAATGCTTGGCTTGCCAGAACACTGGCCTGGAAGCACTGAATATTAACTCACCCTCCAGTCTCTATGAGAATGGGCTCAACTGTCACTCAGCGGAAACTCAGAGTAGGTTAAATATAATCGACTTGTGCAATCTTTTAGCTAAGGTTAAGGTGAATGATTCCTGGTGCCTGATTTATGGGCAAGTGAGCAGAAAATAAAACACCACTGTCTTTATGGAAAACATTATTGTGATTACTACAAAGCAAGGAAAATGTACCCAAGTGATGAAGGCTCAGAGAGAGAAAGTTATCTATATCAGATGAAGAATAAAAAAATCACCAAATATTTGGGATGAAATAGAAAGATATAATGAGAGAAAGACTGGAGATAAAGTTACATTATGCTGCCATCAAAATGGAGAAGGAAATTTAACCAAGTATGTGGCTAATTTGAGGGGTACAGAATAATTCAAGTAAAATGACATGAGATGATAATTGGAAAATAAAGAACATGGTGGTACCAGACAAGAATAACAGGTGTTCTCCTGGAAGAAATAAGAAGAATTGAAAGGGAAGAGACAATCAAATAACACTTTTCTTTAAGAAGAAATAGAGTGTATCTGGGATCTATATAAGTGTTACACACCTTCAAGTCAGCTCCAACCCCTGGCAACCCTGTGAATGAGTAACATCCACAATGTCCTGTCCTCAAAAGCCTTACTCAGCTCCTGTAGACTCATGGCTATAGCTTCCTTTATGGAGTCAATCCATCTCACATTTGGTCTTCCTCTTTCCTGCTGCCTTCCACTTTTCCCACTGTTATTGTCTTTTCCAAAGAATCCTGCTTTCTCACGATGTGCCCACATTAGGACAGCCACAGTTTTATCATTTTTGCCTTCAGAGATAGTTTAGGCTTAATTTGCTCTGGGACCCACTTGTTCATCTTTTTTGCTGTCCAGCGCATCTGTAGAGCTCTCCTCCAACACCGTATTTCTAATGAATCCATTTTTTCCTGTCAGCCTTCGTCACTGTCCGTCTTCTTTACCCGTACGTAGTAATTGGGAAGACAAGCGTGTGGATGATCTTGGCTTTGGTCTCTAATGGCACTTCCTTACACTTGATGATCTTTCCTAATTCTTTCATTGCTGCCCTTCCAAGTCTCAGTCTTCTCTTTGTTTTTAGGTAGAAGTTTTCATTTAAATTGATTATATATATATTTTCTATATAATCCAATCCAAAATTTCAATAATAGCTAAAGAAATCTTGAAACCCTTTGGCCTACTATTTTATATTCTGTGAATTTTCTCATAACATAGCCCTTAGTCATGTGTGTCTATTTACATTTATATTTTAATTAATGAAAGTTAAAAATTCACTTTGTCAGTCTGAGTAGCCACATTTAATTGCTCAATAACCACATGTGGCTAATGGATACTGAATTGTACAGCACAAAATCACAGAGTGCTTCGATCATTGCAGAAAGTTCTATTCTAAGAAATCACACCTAGGAAATAAGAAAAAGTGTTCTTGAAGATTTAGGTAAAAGGAGTGTTATCTTAGTAATATATAAAGAGGAAGTGCTTTTTAAAAGGCGGCCAAACATATTATATAGCCTAAATGAATTATACCCATAAAAATTATGAACCATTTAAAAGTATGGTTAGAAGAAAGTTTCATTATATTAGAAAACATTTTCACAATGATATGTAAAAAAAATAATATTTTGGATACTGCTAATTTTGGAAAACAAAAATAGGTTTTACATGCACATTTGAAGTGTTTTGAATCTGTAATATCAATGCTAGTTATCTCTGAGTGGCAGGATTATCCAGTATGTCTCTTCTTTTTAAATTTTCTTATTTGTCCTGATGTACAGGTCTTATTTACAGCCAGTTATGTTATTTTGAAGTTAGAAATATACCCCTTTAACACAAGATGAACATCCGTATGTATGTAATGCAAATGAAGTGAACAGAATTGTGAAATTACGTAAGAGAGCATCCTGAAAGGGAGCGAGCGCTGTCCACGGACCGTGGTGCTGACATAGCCTGCAGCCCGTCTCCCCACATGCACACTTGCTGTAGGTGTGCAGAAGGCTTTCACTCACTGCACAGCGGCGGCCTTTAGAGCTCTTTCCTAAATATCTGCTTTGGAATTTTGAGAAAAATTTTCCTTTGCTTTTACAATAATTTGAATTCAATTCTCTACAACCTGTATTCCTTTGTCAGCATGGTAATCTAAGGCAGATTTACATGTAAAATATGGTAATTTTTCATATATACTTGAAAAATATGTATTAAAATGTTCACTGTTCTTAAATTAGGGATAGAAAGCAAGATGATATATTTAGACTCATCTTTTAGTTACATTGACATATTTATGGTCTAGATTGCACAGCAACTTATTTGTGAGGTGTGTCTTAAATGAGTAAAAAGTGTTTTTATAAATGGAGTGTGTGTATCTCAACACATATGCCCATATGCCAAAAGTTCATACAATATGAATATCTATACACATATGTATAAACTCTTAGTGTCAATATAAACATTGTGTCACAATATATTAATTTTCATAAACATATAACAAATGCTGCAAAACTAATGTTTCAAATTATGTTATCAGTATATAAAATTAATATAGAGAAATATATTAAATTTGCCTAAAAAGATGTCAAAAAACATATAACCTTTGTGTGAACTTTGAAACATTGTGGCATTAGTATTCTTTGTTACAGTGGCAAAGACACTTTTTCATATTAGAATATATTTAGTGAGAAAGAATACAGAATTTTCTAAAGTGTAAAAATTATGTGGTATGAACAAGCTTTATAAATTTCAATATAAAAACAACATAACTAGCAACTTAAAAATTATTATAAGATCAGTACTAAACAGTACCTAGTATATAAATAATACAAAACATATTTTCTTAAACTGAAATAATTTATCTCTAAAGTATTCTATAATCTCAACAATTATATTAATTATAAATATCAAAATATATTTTTGAGAATTTATTTTCAGTGACTTATTTCTATAGCTTGTATATTATGACAGATAAAGGTTACAATCATTTTCTAATCTGTATAACAGGCAAAACATATATATCTCAAAACTAGTGAAATCTTCATTTGAATTAATCCTACATTTAAATGAGAATTGCTGAATCATATTAATCAATTAATCAACCAATCAATGTAGAATTTATTGAGCAAATAGCCCTCAGAAATGTTGCTTAATACTTATGGACCTTGAAGCAGGACCAGGTGAGCAAGGCAATCAAAATGTTTTAATATTGCATCTCATTAGGAGAAATGGAAGAATACTAAATGATCTGGGGTCCATCTTCAGCAATATATTGTACTCTTGGGAAGTAAATGAATCTTACAGGACTGTCAGCTGGAATCCAAATGAGACGTATCATTTTGAGCAGACCACTTAATTTCTTGATTGTTTTTACATGTATAAATTTAAGACTATCGATTTTAAACAATTATCAAAATTTAATATTTATGGTAATTTCATTCCACGAAGACAGCAATCTCATGGATAGGAATGCCTCTCAAAGAAAAGTAGTGAATTCTAAAATCCTGGAAATTATACATATAATTACACTCTCATATTATCTAGGTGATTTTTACAGTGAATTTTGTATTTAAATATTTAATACATTACTACAAGTGATAATACAATTTCTAGCATTTTAGAATTTAGGTAAATATATATTTATTATATATTTTATATATGTTAGGGCATTTTTCTTTCATATATTTAAAAGCCATAAATTATCGTTAAGGATATTATTCTTAAAATGTTGGTAAATATCTACCACACCCTCTTCTAATTGCTCGTTTTTAGCAGAGATCAATCAAACCAGACTGGAAACCAGCTGAGGTGACGGACAGTAGCAAAGGAAGGGAGCTCTTTTTGTTAGGATAGTTTAGAAGACCTTTCTGAGGAGGTGGTCATTCAGTCGACCTGTGACTGATGAGCAAGAAAAGTCATTGAAAGAGTTATCTGCACCAGAAGATAACTAGAAGAATAAGGAATGCGAACAACCTTCATGACCAAGGGAGTGCAGGGCAGGCAGAGAAATAAAGCTGAAGCTAGAAAGATAAACCAAGGACAGCACATAGAGAGTTTCCTGGGCCACAGTAAGATCACATATGTGTGAAATGTTCTAGGATAGATGACATGTCCAGAATAAGCACATTCACAGAGAGAAAGCAGTTTAATGGTTGCAAGTGGCTGAGGATGGGAAAAGGAGGTGGGTAGAAGTTTTTCTTTTAGGCTGATGACATTATCTGGATCTAGATACTGGTGATGGTTGTACAGCATTGTGAATTTACTAAATGCCCAGAACTGTTCACTTTAAACTTGTTAAAATGGTGAATATTATGTTACATATATTTTACCACAACACACACACACATACACACACAATCAATACAGTGTAGACTCAGGAATCACAATTTCTGTGTTTGCCTCATCTATAAAATGAGGGCAATTATAGCAATCACCCCAGATACTCGTTACAAGAATAAAACTTAATTCAGGCAAAGGCACCTGAAACAAAGGCTAGCATACAGTAGTCATACAACAAAATGTGAGATACTACTGTTAAATATTTTGGTGTATTCCTAAGAAGAATAGGAAACTGTCATAGTGTTTAAAGGTCACTGAGGAAGCGAGAGAACAAAAGCAGATTCTGAAGCATCAAAAATGAATGCATCAAAGGCCACCACCAAGAGAGTGAAAGGACAACTCACAGAATGGGAAAAAAACAGATTCAAAGCATATATCTGATAAGGGCTCAATATGTAGACTATGTTAAAAAAAAAAAAAACACCTCGCACACTCACAAACAAATAAACAAACAATGCAACAACATTGTTTCATTGAAACCAAAGGGATAGAATTGCAGAAAAGCATGTTGTTTGTTTGCTTTTCAGCTTTGAGTTATAATTGACAAAAAAGAATTGCATATGTTTAAGGTGTACAACTTGATGTTTTGGTATTTGCATGCACTGTAGAATGATCACCACAATCAAGCTAATTAACATATCCATAACCTCATATGGTTAACATTTTATTTTCCTTTGTGTGTGTGTGTGTGTGTGTGGTGAGGACACCTAATATCTACTCTCTTAGCAGATTTCAAGTATACAATACAGTATTGTTAACTACAGTCACCATGCCGTACATTACATATCTAGTACTACTTGTGTCTGGCTTATTTCATGTAAC
Organism: Equus przewalskii; assembly: GCF_037783145.1. Lineage (NCBI taxonomy): Eukaryota > Metazoa > Chordata > Mammalia > Perissodactyla > Equidae > Equus > Equus przewalskii. The sequence goes on from NC_091849.1 coordinate 58,196,767, forward strand.
ATAATGAAAAGGATGCTTTACTAGATGCTACCGAAATGTCTTGTAAGATGAAGGTTGAAAATGTCCATTGTATTTGGTAAGATATAGACCATTTGAGGGTGGTGATCACAGAGGAAGTCATATTTAAGTGGTTTAAAGATTAAGAGCTAGGCAAAGAAAGAAGATGGAGATTTTAGAGAGTAATTTGAATAAGTTTTTCTATGAGCAAGAGATTTATAGGGAGACAATGTGGCAAAGGATAATTTTTTGTTTATTTGCTGGTGTCATATGATGGTAGAGATTCGAGCAGGATTGAAAGTTGTTATAAAGGACAAAATTGTTGGTGAAAAGCCAATTATATAGAAGAGAAAATATATTATTAATAAACAAAGTTTCAGAGGACAAGTAACAGGATCCAAAGCCCTTTTGGGGGATGAGACTGATGATAAGAAAAGAAGGTTCTCAAATTCTACAAAAGGAGCAAAGGCCAGTGGGGGGACATTGTGGCTTTCTTTGCTTTGGGTGGGATGAAGAAGAAGTAATTCCTGGACAACGATTTTCTTTTCTTTCTAAGATTGGGGCTGGGTGGCAAGTAGCAGAAATTACAGGGGGTGAAGAAAAGTGAAAAAAAAAAATATTGCAGAAAGTGGTAAGTGAAACTAAGAAGGCTAGTGTGATATTCAGGCAATTTGTTGGATCCATTTAGACCAGAAATCTTGGAATTATTGTAAGATAATTCTACTTTATTCTGAAGTAATAGTTTTATGTAATGGCCCAATTGATGGCACAGAAAAAGTGGACAATAGGATTTTGCCGGAAATCTTGACACATACACAAATGGTCAAGGAGTCTCAGAGGAGTGTTCTTAAAATGATTATCCATGTAATCTAAGTCATAAGGACAAATGAGAATAAAAGAAAGGTTGATGGATTGGTAGGAAATATAGAGATCAATGAACTATGAAAAGAGAATATTTGTACAATGGCCACTTTGAGTAATAAAGGGCAGAATGCGTCTCAGGCAGCTTGCCATTTAAACATCTGTTCTTCTCATAACACAACAGAAGCAATCTAAGGATAAATTAAGTGATCAAGTTCTTAAGAGAATGAGTCACAGTTCTTGCCTTTGGTTTACTCTCATATAATTTTCTCCTAGATTAATTACATTGTGTTCCTGTATTTTGTTCCATAACTGGACAGATTTTATATTCAAAATAGAAAAAAATACAAATAATTGGTAAATAACAGAGCATTGAGTCATCTACATGAATGTAGCAACCAGGTAATAAGATGAATATATTAATACAATTAGTCATGTTTTCTCTCAAAAGACTATTTCAATAGAGTAACATAAGTTTTAATATCTCTTTTTAAATTTATTATTTGTCACTAATCTTGATCTCTTAAAAACGTTTTGAGATAGCAAAATACACCGTTTTGGTTAAATGTGATTATCAGACAATGCAAAATTTCCTAGATGCCCCTAGATTTGAACAGTGGGCCCACCTCACATGTGGAGGACCTTTTCACATGCCCCAAAGTTACAACGTTGACATGCAGTTAGGCTCCTTTGAATTATATCTTCTTTAGAGAGTAAGGCCTGGACTTTGACTATTCACCATTTATATAAGTAGAAATTTAAAAATTCAAGGTAATGATCTGTGTATCCTCTATCATTAGATCCTCTATCAATGATCTGGCAATCATCTATCATTGTTTTTGAAAAAAATATTTTATATAGGTCAGTGACTTACTCTTACTAAGTGATGTTTCACTTGTACTGGCAATGTTTATGGAAAACAAAAATTAAATATGTATTACATAGGGAAAATGTTTTTAAATACCACTTAAAAACTGCATACTTGTGTGTATGTTTGTGTGTCTGTATTTATATTCAACACATATACACACATACATACACATATATACACCAAAAGTTTTAAATATTCAGAAGATAAAAAGGAAGAGATCTCTAGAACTAAACAAAACCAAGAAAACAAACAGCTTATTTTACTGAAATCCAAAGGTTAAAAGAGTTAAATTATAAATTCTAAAATCCTGCATAAAGTAAATTCCATCCTAGTGCTATTTCTCAAAGGAGAAGACTAGAGGGTGACTCCTCACCTGATTACTAAAGAATATTTTCTTGTGTTGGTAGAGAAAAATCAGAAACCCAATGAAGTCTAGGAGTGTCATAGTTTTTTTTTCTCTGTATTGACCATGAATATACAAAAAGATGAATGGCAAAGGATGAATTTGCTTTTAAGCTGTGACAAAATTATATGTACAGGACCATTTTTCTTCTGGAGTGTTGCTTCATAGTGAGATTTAACAATAAAACATTAGTTAAAATCATCTTCGTGAAAAGATAGTACCTCTTTTGAAGGACTCTAATCAGAGAAGATATTTATGATTTCTTAAAATCCTTTGTTACCAAGGAATCTGCAGCTAGCCGTTTTATTTAAAGACAAAAGACAATCTGAAATCAAGACAAGTCAGACAATGCAAGTGGAAATATGAATAGTTCCAAAGTGCTGTGGAGGAAAGAATTGAAAGTTTTCTCCTGAGAGTATGCTGGAAAACTCATGCCGCAATTAGTCAGCCCATCTATGCAGCGGGCTGAAAGATGAGATTTAAGTATTTATGCTTCTTCTAAAATGCTCTGTATTCATTTCTGCTTTATCAATAAAATATATTATGTAAGTAACTAAACAGGTCTGTAGAAAATATGGAAAATGATATTATACACAGTTTCTCAACCCTTCTCTTTTCTGAAGTTCCAATAGAAATATTCGTAAACAATCAGACTTAATCGTGTGTGTGTCTGTGAGTGTGTGTGTGTGTGTCATTGCATGGGTAAGCTACCAGAACTGTGGATGCGCATATAATTTCCAAAAAGAAAATACCGACTTTCATTAAATTACTACAGATCATAAAAAAGTAAGACAAAATTCCTTGATTTCCCATAACTGAGGTAATATTTATAGTTAAATTACCAAATACTTTGTGATTTGACAGAAAAGATGATTTAAATACTTAAATGGCTTTTGTTTATTCTTTAAGCTTTTTTCTGACCTGTGCATTACATTTTTATTCATCAATCTATTTGCCAGTTACTGTACTAAAATCTGAGGGTGAAATCATGAAAATTCTATATCCCTTACAAGTGTTGCATATGGACTACACTGACATTTATTATTTAGTATAATAATGTTGAAATATTTTATTGATATTATTTGACAGATCTATAATTCTCAGTGAAGATCCTTGAATATAGGAAGTAATATGCTGCCATAATTTTTCTGTATTTACTATTTATATAGTGAGTTTTATGATAACAAGAGTTTAAAATAAAATGTGTTAGTTAAACAACCTTTAATTGTAAGTAGGTGTGAAGGTATTTTCAAGATACAAATACAGAGAGGCAGTCTCTGTGGCCGAGCAGTTAAAGTTCTGCATGCTCTGCCTCTGCGGCCCAGCTTCAGAGGTTCAGGTCCTGATCCCAATCCTGATCCTGAGTGTGGACCTACTCCACTTGTCAGCCATGCTATGGGGCATCCCACAGAAAAAACAGAGGAAGACTGGCACAGATATTAGCTCAGGGCTAATCTTCCTGAAGCAAAATAAATAAATAAATAAATATATATATATATATATATATATATATATATATATGGCTAATAACTAACATGTATAGATATTAATCAAAGATTATGCAATTTATGAAAAGTCACACCTAATCAATGTTTATTCTATCAACAGGACACATCAATGATCATTTGTTCAAAGACTTCTGATCCAAAAACACTTAGACAGAAGCATCTAGAATAATATTTATACAAATATATGGTGTCTATGGCCCAGCCAAGTCAACATGTAAAATTAACCATCACAACAAATATGAAATAAAATCCTAATCTAGAGCTAAAAGTTATAAATTTACTCCAAAAGAAAGTATTGATCTTTACTATAACACTTTTGATAAAAAATTAGATACAAAATCATTACATCAGAAAAGATGACTACTAATATAATAAATTCAAGTTTTATTTCTGATAATAAAAAAACTCTTCTAAGAGAAAACAGATGATATTTCAAAGTATAGTAAGAAGATATCACAGTATGTGAATTGACAAACATCAGAAAGTAGCAAAAATAGTTAAGTATCTTCTATTATATAAAATATAAAATTGGTTTAAATATTGCTAGTAAAACAGAAGAGGTCTTAATACCAGCTCATAACAAGGTTGACATAAGGGTAGCCAGATTGTAGAAAAGAAACCATATTGTAACATTGAATGATCTCTGATTAACTAGCCCAGACATGCTCTGTAGGTTTGTGACCCCTCCCAGCTGCTTTAAGATAACTTTGTTCTTTTGAGTTCCTTAGGAATGTGATGAGCCCCCAGCAGACAGCCTATGCTGATAGCCATCGTCAACTGGAAGATCAGGGTATAGGACATTGTTCTGGTCTCTGATGCACATACAGTGAAAACAAAGACTGTCAGGAACTAAGACCAGATGTCTGCTCTCACCCAGAGATCAGATGGAGGCCCCACCAGGAGACCAGCCCCATATACAACTGGCCTGTAGACTTTGTTCTGTAAGATGGTTCTTTTGGACATTAGTCGTCCATCTTCCCTCTTGCTAGCAAGCTGTGATAAAACCCTTTCTCTCCTGCCACCTTGCCTCTAAGCTACTGGCATGTCTTGCAGTGGGCAGACAACCCATCTTTGGCAGTAACAGTCTCATGCTCTTTAAAACAAACAAACAAAACCCCCAAACAACTCTATACATATTCTGTTTAAAACACATGCCTCCATCATGGTATAATTCAACGAAAAGTAAAGAAGGATGGTTAAAAACCTCGAAAGAATAAAAACAAAGCAGTTATAGCAATGCCAGAGAAATTATTATTAAAGGTGCTATTTTCAAGCAGTCCAATATACATTGATAGAAGCATCAGAACAACAAGGAAAGCCTGAGACAAACTGGAAGGTTGTTTGCAGTGCAATGAACTTTATTCTGTGATTGAGACCAGAAAGCCTGTCGCATGGTCTTCTCTTCCAGGGCAAGGTAACCCTTCTGTGGGGCTCGGATGGACAAATAAGGAGAATCTCACAGGAGAATACATTACAGATCAGTGACTCAACACCAAGAGAAGATGAGTTTGTCAGAGAGTGTCACTGGGTCTCTGAGGGAGGCTAGACCCATGAAATCGTGTGTTATACTGTCACCAAATTGAGTCACAAGACAAATAAGGCAAATAGTGATCAGATGGAGAAGAGATATTAGCCCAGGATACTTCCAACCTAGAAATAGAAAGGGATGCAGAAGACCCAGAAATCCGACATAGCAAACATGTTTAACTTGTGCTATGGGTTGAATTGATACCCGCCCCCACCCCCCACATTCATATGTTGAAGCCTTACCCACCACGTGACAGTATTTAGAGATAGGGCTTTTAGGAGAAAATTAAGGTTATAATAGATCATAAAGGTGGGGTCTTAATCCAATATGATTTGTGGCTTAATAAGGAAAGGAAGAGAGATGTCTGTCTCCCTTTCTCCACAGGCATCCACCAAGGAACAGCCATGTGAGGACACAGTTGGAAGGTGAGCATCCACAAGTCAAGAAGAGAGCTCTCACCAGAACCAAACCACGCTGGCCTCCTGATCTCAGACTTCCAGCCTCCAGCACTGTGAGAATACAAATTTCTGTTGTTCAAGCCTCCCAGCTATAGAATTTTGTTGCAGCAGCCAGAGTACACTAAGACACCTTGGAAGATTTTGTACTTCCCATCGGGACTGTTTAAGTTGTTACGTATGCGTATATTAAAACTTGGATGATTCATTTGTTTTGCTTTTATCCAATTCCTTAAAAATATAAATCAGTCACACATAATAAACTACGTTTTTTATGTGCAATCAAACACAGCATGTGTCTGTGCACTTACTACGTAAACAATTGCGCATACGGTTCCATCAGCAGTTAAAAAGAAGTGTGCGTGGGCTGCCAGGAAACCCATACAGGTAGACCTTAACCCTACCTGATGGGAGAAGTGGTGGATAAAGGCTGTAGAGAGAAGAGAACACTTGAGCTAAGTCCAAAATGTAAATAGAAGTCAGCATCATAGACTAGAGAAAAAAATACATGGAAAATAAAATTACATTTTTGTCAAACAAGCTATACAACTTTTACATGGATGGATAGAAGACATATAAAGAGGAGTGGTGGGAGATAAGCCAAGAGAAGTTGACACCGGCCATCTTCACACATAAAGGACTTCACATGCTCTTTTGAGAAGGTCAGACTTTATTATCTGGGTTAAGAGGAACCAGAGAGTGATATTAAACAATGGCGTGAAAAAACCAGATCTGCATTTTAGAAAGTGTCTTTTGGCAACAGTGTGGGGATGGATTGGAAGTGGATTCGATTCTGGGTGGGAAAATCTGGGGGCTATTTCAATGATCAAAATGAAAATGGATGTAGGCGTATACATAAATAACAACATTGTTGGAGACAACGAATATGAGAGTGATTTAGGAGTCTGGAAGAGCGCCATCGATAAATGACTCACAGTGGATGAGAGGAGGCCATTCGTGAAGGATCCCTAGTTCTTGGGGCCAGCAGGACTCTTGGATTAGTTATATCATCATTGAAATAACGTCAAAAGAAGATAGTTGAGAAAAAGTCAAGTTAGTTTTAGACTAGTTGATTGGAATATTTTCTCTGTTTCTTCTGATAAATTCTCCACAGTAAATTGAATCTCTCCACTCACTTGAAGCGCACGTTAAGCTTCTTACTGCCAAGAATGTTAAGACAATAAATGAGTCATCCTATGTGATCTCTAGGTAAGCGGCTGCTTAAATGTCTTCTGGGTGGATCTGTCAACCTCTTCGTGAAGAAACGGCTCAGGATTTCATATCTTCTTTTTACTCAAAAGAGAGAAACACTTTTGGAAGTGAAGGTAGAAAAAGCAACACTTTTTCCTTTTTTTCCTTGTTTTTTTTTGTATTTTTCCTCCTTTTCTGCTCAAATCCTTTGGATTTTTCCTATATTTATTCCACTTTAAAGATCTCATTGAACATCCTGCTGGGGCCATGATGAAAACAGTGAAGTTAATAGTTCTCTAAGCTATACTCAGATCCATTCATTCTCATTTTTTTTTAATACCAATCTTGTTTGGATTTACTGTTGCTGTTGATTTGAATGATTTCTTTAAGTCAGACAAGACACGGCTTGTGAACTCAAGTCAAACAGTCAGACCAAGAGTGGAAATCAGATTTCAACGTCTTATATGCACCTGTTTGTACAGAGAAAATAACCTCCTCAAAAATGATTATGTTACTTCTTATAATTTGTCTTTCAATTATTTTCCAAAATTCTTAAAGCTCAAATTCCTTAAAATGCTCTACAATATTCAGGATAATATCCCCCTTCTTTCAATCCCAGCCTCACTTTAAAAATAAACTTTTAGTATCAGAATAATTTTAGGTTTACTGAAAAGTTACAAGGATAGTACAGAGTTCCCATATACCTCAATACCAGTTTCCCTTTTTGTTAATATCTTACATTAGAATGTTAAATTTTTTACATATAATGAAATAATATTGATACGTTATCATTAACTAAAGTTCATACTTTATTCAGTTTTACTTAGCTTTTACCTAATGTCCCTTTTTGTTCTAGGCTCCCATCTAGGACACCACGTCATCCTATTTCCAAATAGCATCACATTCTGAGGGACTGGGGGTTAGCGCTTCAACACAGGAATCTGGGGGGACATAATTCTGGTAATACCCCAAAATCCTAGGCAACAACTAATCTACTTTCTGCCTCTGTACATCTGCCTATTCTGTACATTTCATATAAATGGAATCATGCTTTGTACGGTGTTTGTGTCTTTTTTCTGTCCCTTAGCACAATGCTTTCAGTATCCGTCCCTGTTGTAGCATGTGTCAGGACTGTTCAGCCTCTCTAGTGAATTTTTCAATTATTAAACTTTGCATCTATAGAATTCCCATTGTGTCTTTTTTATAGTATCTCTCTCTTATTGACATTCTCTATTTGATGAGAAATTGTCATCATGCCTTCCTTTAATTATTTAATCTCATCTCCTTCAGTTCTTTGAACATATTTTATTACAATAGCTACTTTGAAGTCTTCATTGGCCAAATCCACCATCCGGGCCCCTTCACAGGCAGCTTCCATTGTTTGCTTCTTTTCTGTGTATCGGTCATCTGTGTATCGGTCACATTTTTCTGTTTCTTTGTATCTCTCCTACTTTTTTTGTTGCAAACTGGACATTTTAGATAATATGTTGTAGCACCCCAATACAGGTCCCATCCCCCCACCTGTTGGGGGTTATTGTTGTTGTTTGCTTGGTGATTTATTTGTTTGGTGACTTGCTTAAGTTAACTCTGTGGAATATATTTTCTCTGCAATGATGTTCCCGCTCATACTATTTTTTCCCCTTGTTTTATCTTTTGGCCAGCTACCTAGAGCTTGCCCCGAGGGGAGGTGGGGGTGAGGTATAAGCCATTTGTTGGTGGAAGGCTGTGCTGAAGTCCCCTTAGCCAGGTAGATTTTTTTACCCTTTTACTGTTGGATGTGTTTGCGGCTTGGAGGCTGCAAACACCGTAGGGAGTTTCCCTACTTTTGCCTAAACCAGAGACGATGACCTTGGAGTTTCCCGCCCTGACCTCTCCTTAGAGGGCGCCATCTTGCACATGCACACAGACTGTTGGGGAATAGGTGTTACTTTGTTTTTAAGCTTGACTCCTTTTGGAGTCACCCCAGGGTTAGATTAGCTAATTGTTCAGTCATTGTCTCCTTAGAAGTTGTGTTTAAGCTCCTGTGCCAGTGAGGCGTCTGGCCTGTGTTGGTGGGTCTGCCTGTGGCTTGGGGAATGTTTTCAGTTCCACCCCATGTGCTGCTCTGATTGCTCTGAGCAGGCGCAGCCAGCACTGTGCACAGCCTTCCCAAACCCCAGAGTGGACCGTGATTCCTGGAGGGCTCTTCTGAGCTGTCACTCTCCCTGATCCTATTAAACTTCTGGCTGCTCTGTTTTGCTTGTATTGTGGACCTACTAGCCTCTTCTTAATCGCTATCCACTAAGATCTCCATTATTTTTGGCAGTGCCCTTAGGCAGTGAATTCTCGCTGCTTCTCTGTTCCAAATAAAGTCAGTACCCTGAGGCAAAGCTGCAGAACTCTGTGCTAAGGCGGCCTCTCCTAAGGCCAGAAACCCTTCTAATGCACCTGACCAGGAGGTGGGGACCCACTTTTCTCAGGGTGATACTCCTGCTCTAGGAGTGGGTACTGGTTGGGGGGTGGGTAGCCCCTGATCTTTTTGGCTTGCTCCTTTCCAGCATGGAACCTCCACCCTACCAGGGAGCTGGGGCATGGACAGTCAGGATCTCTGCCATCCCTAAGGAAGAACTTCCTTCCTCTCAGCGGGGGCTGTGGAGAGGAAGAGAGATTTGTCCCTCTCTGCTGCATCTGCCTGGAGTAGAGCTTTTAGCATGGGGTTGGATGGTGTGATAAGAAACATGGGCAGCCTACCTCTCCTGAGGTGAAACCATAGCCCTTTACTGGGACTGGGGACAGTGAGCCAAGGTCTTCTTGGCTACCCCTGCCTAGAATAGGGTATCTGGGCTAGGGTTTTGTAACATAAAACTGGGTGGTAATGGTGGTGTTGAATGGAAGAGGTTATGGCTCAAACACCACAAATTGTGCTGTTCCTATCAAGATTTAGTAGAATATTTCCTTATTTGCTGCATCCTCTTAGGACAATTTCCAGACACTTTAAATGATTGTTTTATTATGATTTTCGCCAATTTAATTGTTTTGCTGGGCAGAGGCTCCACTGAGCTCCTTACCCTGCCATTGCAGAAGTCCCAGCTGTTTTTGTTGTTAATTTCAAATACCAATCATTCATTGCTGGTCCCATTTTCAGCAATAATAATTTCCATTATTCTTTCTCTTGCTATTTTTTACAGATACACTAGACTTCCTATTTTCATTTTCAGCTCCTTCTTTCTCTACGTTTTTCCATATGCTCTTCCTCTGACTGGAAAGATCTTTGTCCACCCTCTTTGCTTCACCTTTTTAACTTCTGCTCATTTTTCAGATCTCCACTTAAACAACATTCTCTGGCCCAGGCTAAGTAAATCACTGCCCTCACGGATGGTACTTCACATTTGCGACGTTTTTTGAATGGCAGCCTTAATTCACTATTTGTGTTAATACATTTACTTCTGTCTTCCAGGAAGACTCATAGCTCCTGTAAGGTAAGTACTATTTTTTTTCTTGTTCTCTAGTATATTCCTACAATCTTAATCTTGATTAATTGCCAGAACCTAGTAGGTACATAATAAACGCAGTGGATACCTGAGATGATGTGAGCTACCAACCAAAAGTCATATATAATAAGATCAACAATTGTCTCTCATTCTCCATCCAACCTTTTCTTAAAAGGGTTAAGCTGAAAGATCTTAGCATAAAAGTCATGTCCATATGGGTAAATGACAGAGAATCCCTCCTCTGGAGTGAAGATGGACAGTGGGTCTCCATTTTCAACATCTCTAGCTTAATCTCTCTAAAAGTGGGGACAACAAACCAGGAGATTATCAGTATTACCACCAGTGCCTTGAAAACTCCCATCAACGTAGTGTCGGGGTGGGGGGGGGAGAATCCCCCCCCCCGCCCCAACCCCTGCTTTTCCTTAAGGTTCTTATGGCCAGTCAAGTGATCAAAGAGGCAGGTTAGCAGGAGAAAATCAAACAAAATTTAATAGCATGTGTACATGGGAGAAACCGAGAAAAACTGAGTAACTCACTAAAATGGCGGAAGCTCTCACCTTAAATACCATCCTCAGCTAAAGACAAAGGAGGATGTTGGCAGTGGGGGGAGTCAGTCATGGGAGATTACCCGAAAAGCACAGTAAACTAGCATAAGGTCATTATGCAGATTCAAGTCCTTGCCTTCTGCATTGATAAGAGTTTCTAGAGATAAGCTCATCCCCCCTTCTTCCTGGTACAGAGAGGGAGACACCTTTACAGATGGAGGTTTCCCTTACAAATGTAAATATCTCTTACAAAGGGTAAGTACATTCTACTTTCAGAGTTTCTCTCGTGTCTGCAGTTTTTAAAAGTAACCAGCCCAAAATAATCCTCATGCCAAAGAGACATGTCGTGAGGTGGCCAATTCCAGTCCCCCATAGTAGGAACCAGAATGATCCCTATCAGTATTTCAGCTAGGAGGAAACTCTAGGAGGCCTGACTAGAGTTGAGACAGGCCAGGTGAGTCAGCGTCTCCTGAGTCTCCCACTGATTTGCACACAGGCTCACCGCAGTTCTGTCAGGTACTCTGTCAATTACAGGATCCTGCATTATAAAGAATTATATTTTTGGATCCCACTTACTGCAGTATAGCAAGATATTGTTATATTTATTAAATCAATTTTAGATATCTCCTCAAATCTTAGGATATCTTCAGTTATGATAAACCTTTTACTTATAATGATGAAATTCACCTATCTTATCTATTTTATCTGAACATTGCTCATTCTTTTGTAATTTTAAAATTAACAAGAAGATTTTGAAGAAATACGGAAATATCACTATAAATAATTTGTTAACTTTAGCACCTTTATATAAATTCATCATTAAAATATTGTTTTAGATATTGTTAATTTATAAAGTGCTGTAACCTCTGGAGCTCTAGGTTCAAAGTTGCCATCATTTTTATGCCATTGAAGCAGATTTTTCCACTTTGAGTCAGATTAATTAATTTATTAAAATTTTATTTAATTTCTCCTTCCTACCAAGTATTACACTAGGCAGTGGAAATGCCAAGATGAATGACACACAGTATTTGAGTTCAAAGAGTTTATAGTCTGATGCAGCAGATAGATATAAAAACAGATAAATTATATAATTTATTTGGTCATTTAATAGAGAGATATATGTACAAATTGTTGCTGTATTATGGTAAAATATTTTGTCCTCAAAGAATAACAAGCCCATAATTTGGACTTCTATAAGTTAAAGAAGACATATTATAGCTGGTGACATTTGACATGTTTAAAAATTTATGGAGGTATGCACTAGGAAATTGGGAGTGGAATGAATAGAAATTCATGCAATTAACAATATGGAATGAATAAAGTCACAGAGGAATTTGGAGCATGGTGAATACATGCTTAAAATAACTAAAAGTAGTTCAATATGGCTGATGCAAACATTAAGGGTAGGAGAAGGATAATTTGAGGTGCTTAAAATCCCATCTTTGTAGCATTCAAATTGTCATAGAAACCAAGATGCATCAGCTAGCATTGCAAAAAAATATTCAGAATATGAGTTTGAGCCAGACTTCCTGCCTTAAAGTCTTGGTGGAGAATTTTGTTATGGTTATTACAGAGGATGTCAAGATTTCATTCCCTAACATGGAAAATAGTATAACTGATTTATATTGTTCAAATTTCTCTTAAATATGCAGAGAGGTTGTCACCCACAGTCGTACTATGACTGAGCCACATTTAATCTGCTGGAAGTAAATTGAAATAAATGGAATATATATGACACTCTGAAGAGTGGAATGCATAAATGTGCAATGAAAATATGTGGTTAAACTGCATAATAAGACATCATAAGTGAAGAAGCCATAAGAAAAGTAGTTAGTATGAAGGTTTGGCAATTTTTCTATTCTGACTATTTTATATATTACATTTATTTTTATATAATTAATAACGCTAAGTGGTACAAGCTGACAGTGATAGCAGGAAATTGAAATATGGATTAGGAGATGTGGGTTCCAATACCAGCTCTTTCATAACAGTTTTGTCACTTCAGACAAGTCCCTAATCTACAGAATTTAAGTTTTCATATTGTATAATAGAAAAATCATGTGATTCTGAGTAGTTTACATTACAGATGATTTCGTACAAATTTACTTGTTAATATTTGAAATATATGTATACCTCAAGTAAATAAAGCAAGATGTGACATAATATTTTATCATAAAAATATTATTGTCATTATTCTTTTTATTAGTTAGTTTGGACTATACCAATACTTCTTTAACATTACTAATAACTCCTTAAAAAGAAAAATTCTTGAAGACCCCAATGGTTGATTTAAATTTTCATGTTACCAAAATCACTATGATGTTACTTAAAATGGACAAAAATAAAATTAGGCATAGCTTTCTTAGGTTTACATACTAATTCAATGGTAAACTAAAAAACAGTATTATTTTAGCAGATGCTGCTTTGGGTCTACTGAATACATGCTCACAACACCTGTGTAGGTGCTGACGTCAGGGAGACGGTTTCTTCAAAGTGTAAGAGGTTGGAATTTCCTGTAGTGTGAATATGTCTCAATGCTTTCGCAACTTCTCTCAGCACTAACTACTGTGAAACCTTTCTTCACAGAGCCAGCTGGGACAACGTTTGATCTTTGCCTGACATAAGCTACACGTTTGTAGATTAAATCTCCCTTTGTCTTTTCTCATAGAAAATACAATTAATGCAGTTGCTCTTTGCTGAGGTGAGCAATCGCACACATAGATTCAAATGAATGTATCGACATGGAGTGAACTGAGTGCGAGGTGGACAGCCTGAAGATCCAGGGTGCACACTCTCCCTTTTCCTCTCTCGGTCTCAATCTCTCTCTCCCAAACATTTTTATATTCATATTAGATATCAAATAAAATCTAAAACAGAAAGGACATAAAGCAGTACTAGTTAAGTCTGGAATATATAGCTATAGATTCCAAGAGTCTGCAGATTCATTTCTGAGAAAAAACTGGAATTTTGTATTAACTAGCTTGAGACTTTGCTCACTATATCACTATCTGCAGCTAACCAGATACAACTAAAGGATGTAAAACCTACTGGCTACAATAGTGTAGGCTTATATTGTAATTGATTCAGCTTTCTGGTAGACATTTCATATTAGTTTCAGGCACCTAAAAGGAGTGGCATTTGTGCCATTTAGCAAAGAGAGGAATTGAGAAACTTCAGTAGGAAACATTTTAAAGAGAGGAATATGGTAGTGCTATATACCACATTTGTATAATTGTGTGATATTGGGCAAATGATTTATGCTCTCCCTGTCCAAATATCCTCATCCGTATAATCATCACAATAATGATACATCCATCTAAGGTTATTATGAAGATTAAATCAGGCAATGTTTGTAAAATGTTAAGAAACAATAAACTCTTCTGTTTAGGATCCATTGTTAATGCTGCAATACTGTCATACAAATTCTTCATTTTCCGAACTAGTGATCACACATGGAATGCTGTATGGGAATGAAAGAAAGGGGCATGACGTATAGTATTTGAAGAAAGAATAAACCACCACATCAAACTAGTTGCAGTGAGTCATGGGCCATTTTGGTAAGAGTTACAACACGGTAAAGATTAAGACAGTAAAAATTACTGAATGTTTCCAATGATCACAAAAAGTGTCATGTAAAACCCTGGAGATAGTTCCTTTGCAATTATCAAGATTAGCTCACAGTATAATGACTTTAGTTATATTTCTATATATTTAGAAACATTTGCTCTATACTAAAGTTTAATTTATGTAGGTCAATACGTAGCTTAAAATCCCAGAACTTTCAAGACTGACAATGTGAATAATCTTTTACAAAAAGTATTTTGCCATTTTTTCATTCATTTTCTTTTAATTCATTTCTGTCACATTTTTATACTCCAGTAGTATTATATAACAATGATTACCAGAAAACCTATTTGATCCTTTTAAAATGTTATAATTTAATGTTATATGCAATAATATTATATTATATAGCTTTCAGGATAGGCACACCAAAACACTAATCAATACCAGCGGTAATTTTTATCCACTTTGCATTAATATTTCACTGTATCCCTTGCCAGAAGAAATAACCCACAGAATTATCATGATTTTGCTAAAAACATATCAGATTTTGGTCTCTGAATTCCTGGGTTTGAACTCTAGGTCTGATGTTTCCTGACGTTATGATCTTACTCAAATTACTAGACCTCTTTGATCATGATTTTCCATTTGCAAAACAGAGGCTAAGGCCTCTTGTTGTGTGTGTGTGGGGGGGAGAGAGATGACAAATAGAAATAATGCATGAAAGCACTTTAAAAAATAACAACATAATGTGGTTATTGTTATCATTATTAATATGATAATGGTTAGTCATTTTCATAGCTTTGAAACCTCTCCCAAGAGAAAATTAAACTGCAGATCAAAAACTCCCAATATATTCTTGGTTTTAAGAGTGATATATTGGCAACTGGCAAAAATAGCCATATAGTGACTGCATAATTCATTTTCTGCACAGTTTCATTCAAAGTGATTAGTAATAGACATGAGTAGGAGATGTCCCAGTTATGACAGCCTGACTGAGAGGAAGAGATACACTGAAATGTAGCTAGTGAGGCTGCAGTGGGAGCTCGGTTACATGATTTAATGGAAATAAAAGTGCAGTGTACATTAATATTCTTGACAAAAATTTTTGGAAGAATTATACAACAGCCTCATCATAGGCCTTATCAAAAATGCATTTTCCTAAATTTTTCATAACAGGTTTTTCCCCCACAATATCTACTTGAAATTTCTAATGGTGTTTTGTAAAACATTTAAATTAAGTACATAAAGAAATATTTCTCTCAAATATTTACTATTCACTTTTAAATCATGAGGAAAATATTTACTAGATTTCACATTAAATAGTGGAAACTGATTGTTTTTTGATTGTCTTTAAAGATCTTGAAATTCAATTGGACTTAAATGAAAACTATTACTTTCTTATCTATACATTAGTTACTTTTTATTGATTTATTCTGCTTTATTGAATGGCATTGTAAAGAGAAGAGATTAAAATTAAAATTATGAAATAGATGCCCTCGGGGTACTTATTTGAATTAAAGGGGCCATTTTATTGGGCTCAACCTCCTTGCCAGTCTTCTCCCTCATGCGTGTTACATATGTGATTGAGTTACTTACTTTACCTTCCTAGCGACCTTTCCCATCATGCCCTCTGTTTAGTACGTGCTTGTGTTCTATTCCTATTCTGCACTGGAGGGTCGGTGACAAATGGAAGTTCATAAATGTTTCAGAGTTGGGTGTATTTCAAAACTCATAATCTGATCCAGATCTCATTGCTTTTTAACAAGAATCACCTCATTTTCCATTTTCCTTAGGTCTAATTTTTAACGTAATTTTATTTTACAATTCTTTTTAATAACAGTTCACATCTGCAACTTCTGATAGAACTACTATTTCAGGAGTTTCCATCCTCAATATATTGTATTTCTACTTAATAACTGAAGGAATGCTAGAATCACCCTCCTGTCCTTAGGTGCCATATTTATGGTTCTATGCTTGATCGATTCTTCCAGCACAGATGCAGAGTATTTCTTAAAGTTCCGCCTGTGATTATCTCATCTTGCTTGGACAGAGGAGGAGTAAATCAGGTGTCAGCTTGTATTGTAGGGATTGTCTCGTGTGGAATATTGACTCTTCTGCTTTTCTAGTACCATTTGTTAAAGGGAAGCACACACGATAACAAAGTCATAGGATCAGATATAAAGTATATTTTGAGTTAAAATAGAAATGAATTAGAGAAAATATTGTACCAATCAGCAAAATTCCTACAGCTAAATTTTTCTTTTTTTAAAGATTGACACCTGAGCTAACATCTGTTGCCAATCTTCTTTTTTTTTCCTTCTTCTCCCTAAAGTCCCCCAGTACATAGTTGTACCTTCTAGTTGTAGGTCCTTCTGGTTGTGGCATGTGGGATGCCGCCTCAGCCTGGCCTGATGAGCAGTGCCATGTCGGCACCCAGGATCCAAACTGGCGAAACCCCGAGGCGCCGAAGCAGAGTGCGTGAACCTAACCACTCGGTCACGGGACGGCCGCACTACAGATTATTTTTAAATAAATATTCAAATGGATTTTCTCTACAATGGCTCCAATCTATTATTAAAAATAACCTTATGTGCAAATTACTATGTATCTTTTTTTTAAATTCTTTCTTTCTTTTTTTTGTTTTGAGGAAGATTAGCCCTGAGCTAACTACTGCCAATCATCTTCTTTTTGCTGAGGAAGACTGGCCCTGAGATAACATCCATGCTCATCTTCCTCTACTTTATATGTGGGATGCCTGCCACAGCATGGCGTGCCCAGTGATGC
Organism: Equus przewalskii; assembly: GCF_037783145.1. Lineage (NCBI taxonomy): Eukaryota > Metazoa > Chordata > Mammalia > Perissodactyla > Equidae > Equus > Equus przewalskii. Next base: position 58,213,944 of record NC_091849.1, read on the forward strand.
CATGTCCACACCCGGGATCCGAACCTGCGAACCCCGGGCCACCGAGAAGCAGAACATGCACACTTAACCACTGCACCACTGGGCCAGCCCTCTATGTATCTTTTTAAACAGTCTTATTGAGATATATAATTCATATACAACTTTAGCTAAGGTATATAATTTTGTGTTTTTTAGTATATTCGGAGATTTGTGCAACCATCGTCACAAATCCAATTTTAGAACATTTTTGTCACCCCCCAAAAAACCTGTTAGCTTTCTATCCTCATGTCCCTGCCTCAGATCTAGGCAGCCATGACTCTAGTTTTCTGTCACTGTAGATTTGCCTCTTCTGGATATATCATATAAATTGAACAAATAATATGTGGTTTTTGTGACTATCTTCGTAGCATAATTTTTCCAAATATCTGGGCCTCCTCAGAGTCAGTTTCTTTTGCCTGCTTTTCCCCCTGTGTTTAAGTAATGCTTTCCTGTTTCTTTATATGTCTTATTTTTCTGTTGCTAACTGGACATTTTAAATGATATATTGTAGCAACTCTAAAAAATGATCCACACTCCCGCCAACCTAGGGATTTTTGTCTTTATTATGTACCTATTTGCTTGCTTTTCAGTGCCCTGGGTGGACTGTTTTGGTGAAGTCTACTGCCCTTGCGGTGTGAAGCCTCTGCTGTTGCTCCTCAGTCCTGGGCTGTCACAGCCCCTGCCATGGTTTCACTAGTTATGACTATGATTTTAGCTGGGCCGTCTTTGTCTCTCTTTAATCTCAGTTAAGCTGTGGAAACGTTTGCCACACTGGAATCACATCCATTAGTTATCCCTAACTGACCGCGAGAGGATGATCTGTTGTGTCAATAACACTCTGGGGCATAAATTGCTCCACATTCTGATCCAATTAAACTTGTGTCCCTTTTAGAGGCTGAGTATTACCAGCCTTAAGAGACTCAGCTGTCTCTTTCACTTTTCTCTCTATTTAATTTCTACCTAGTCTTACATTCCATCTTCTCTCAATTGTTTCCTACCAAGATCGCCAATGTTTTCCACACCTCCTTATGCATGAACTTCTCCAGGCTCTATTTCAAAAAAGTCACTCTCTTCGGGGGAAAATGTGGGTGGCTCTCCTGTTGCCCACTGCCTCTCCATCTGGTTAGGACCTCTGCCTTTCTGCATTGGAGCTGGGGTGGAGACAGCAGCCTGCTTCTCCTGGAATATTACCCCTGCTCTACAGGTAGAATGTTGAGTGGTTTGGTAGCTACTAGTTTTCTCAGCTTGCCCATTTGGAATGGAACCTCCACGCTATAAGCAAACTGTGGGTTGAGAGGTGGAGACCCAGTGTTCTCAGCCTGCAGCCCTCTCTGTTGTACCTGCCTGGAATAGAGCTTCTTGCAACACAGCTGCGGGGACCAGAGTAATTGGCAGCCTGCTGCTTCCAGGATGAGAGTGTTGCTCTAGGATGGGAGTTATGGGGACAGGGAGCCTCTATTCTGGCGAGCTTCCATCACACTTAGCTGGGCTGAGAGGGGGCGGAGGGAAGGGAGCAATCATGGCTCAAATGCCAAGACTCTCCTTCTTACCAAAATTTGAATAAGTGTTTCTCCCTTTGCTATACGCCCTTAGGACAATTTCCAGAGACTTTAATTCTTTCTTTTTTTTTAAATAAATAACTCACACTACCGTTACGGACGTCCCTACCTAGATAAGTGTTTGTGTTTGTTATTATTATTTTACTAATTCTTATCCTCTGAATGAAATAGTTTTTGATCCAATAAAGATAAGTTCACCCCTTATCCTTGTCACAGTTCATCTGCCTCTACCCCCCACCCCCTGCCCCCACCTGTGCTGAGAGGGGCCTATTTAAGGCTCACTTTGATGAAAGGCAGTGGGGAGGGGGTAGAATATCAGTGAGATGAGGCCTGTCCCTACGCAGGATGGACATTTCCCAATCAACTTCAACTATAAGTTACAGCAGAGCAACTGAAAAGGAAGGTCAATGAGGGGTCATTACTATCATGTTTGTTTTTGCCTTTTTAAAGACATATGAGCAGATTGTGCAACTTGCCTGTGAACAGTGGTATTTATTAGAAGAGGTCGTTTGTGCAATATCTCTTTTTGTCTCTTCATGCAAATTATTACTTCTTTTCTCTAATAGAGTTCTATTGTTAATACAATTTGACCATGAGAATCCACGAGGGAGAACTAAAATTCGTCTGCCTGCAAATTAAATTAGCACATAAGTCATTCCTTAAAACCTACCAGAAATACCTCCCTAAATAATTTACTTGTTCATATTACTCTTACTCAAAAACTTCCTGCTGTTCCATAATGATTGTACTCAGCGCTTGATTTTCACATTAATTTTCCAAACTTATTTCCTCTTTGATATCTATCTGCTGCTACACTATAGTTACAGCAAAATACTCACCTTCCAAATACATGTGTTTCGATGTTCTTATATGTATAGTCTTCAGACATATTGGTGTCTAATCAAAAGGATTAGGCTTTTTAAATTTCCATTATTTTAGCATAAAAAAAGTATTTGGAAATATAGGTATTTGTATATAAATATAAGCATTTGGAAATAATATGTCAAAAAGTGGTGAAAATTACACCACTGCCACATTTTTATTAAATGTTCTATCCACTATAATATTCCTTGCCATCCTGTTGAACAGTGCTGGGAATTTGATACAAGATTATCAGATAGGTAGAATCATGTTGGTACATTACACATGGTGCTGTTAAAAGATAGACATAAACCTGTTATAACAGCTCAAAATATACCCAAAAACTAATATGTAAAAAAAGAAAAATAAGACTTAGCAAGTGGAAGGCTCTGATACGGTTAATTTTGTGAAGAAAATATGCAGTGGGAGATATAATCTAAATTCAGTGCTTTTCTGTCCAAATTATCTATTTTTCCAAACATGTAGACAACTTTAATTTATCCATGCTTTGACCATAACGGGAATATGGCTTGTGGTAATCCAGGTATTAAGCAAAGTGAAGTCATAAATCATTCACCATTACAGGTCACATACAATTGCTGATCCTCGAAGAGGCTGCCACCTCAGCTTGTTACCCTCACATCCACTCATTTGCATACATGTCCTTTCTCATAGATCTTATCTACTGCTTTCCTGAACTATGTTTTAAGAATGAGAAATGTATTGTTTTTATTTTTTTTCCTTTTTTGTCTTCTAAATTACATTTTACCAGTGTTCAGCCTTTTCCTAAAGTCGGAGATGAATAGATGCAATGCTACCCTCCCCCCAACAAAAGGATTCGGGGTAGTAAGGTGTTTGGATATTTATGGTTTGTTAAATTCGAAAAATCTTGTGCTAAAGATTTTTGTGTTGTTCTGGTGTTTGTTTTTATCTCATAATCTCAGGGCCATCGATGGGCTCTTTTTGTTACAAATTTCTAGAAGAGCTAAATAATATAGAATTTATTTAACAATAGAATTTGCTTTATTTTTTGAGTTCTGAAAAATATGCTTTGGGTAATGCTGCCCTTGACACAGCTGAAACTATGCCCCAGCAACACAGTTCTCTTTTCATTCTTATTTCCCATAAGATATCCTTTATTTCTCCCCAATCTGGCAGAGAATGAAGGGCTTTGAAATGCATAAGCAGCAGTATGGAGATACATAAAGTGATTTTTATTCTAAGTTCACTTCTACAGTTCATAAAACGGTACTATTTCACAATTATAATGATACTAACATTGAGTGCCTACTATGTGCTCATGTGTGTACAAAGCGCTATGAATAAATTACTCGATTGATTCCTCACACTAATCTTATGTTGTCATTATTATTGTCCCTCTCACTTTGCAGGTGGTGAAACTGATGCACAGAGAGTCTCAGTGACTTTCCAAGCCTATAGGATGAATATGAAAAGTTGTAGGAACCACTATGCTATACATCAAGAAGATTTGGATCACTAGTAAATGTTTACTGAATAAAGAAAAGACTGTTATTTGTGACGTTACTCTACTCTTTTATGTCTTATGATGTGCTAGAGGACAAAACCAGGACAACCAAGAGGACTTTCTTTGGATGTAGACTTCAATTTAGCTTTCCATCAGTTATTACAATTATATCCATAGTGAATCATCTGCCTAACAGAAGCTTGGAAGTCACTGGGAAAATGGCCCCCACCAGTAGTATTTTTTCTTTTTCTCTCCTTTGCCTACCCCCAACATCTTCTCATTTCCTCCCATTGTCTTCTCTGAATGCAGCTGAACATAGTATGTTTTATGGTAGTCTTCTGACCGTCATATTGGCAGTGCCCGCTCCACACAGATCACACACACACACCTCCCCCACACACACATTCCTCAATCAAAACTTTCAAAGCATCAAAGAACAATGGCTAAGCAGATGATCCACTTCCAGGCCATCTTCCAAAGGCTGTTATTTCAGTTCTCCCTGCTTTTTCATTTACTGTGTCCTTGTGACAAGCATATTTACCAATACATTTCTAATGTTATAAACAGAGCGATATCCAAAGCCCAGAGTCAATTCTGGAATGCAGAGAACTAGAGGCCTTGCTGTTTCAGGTATTGTTCTCTCAATGCCAGGTCTCCTGGAAGAACGACACGGAGTGATGAAGTAGGAAATAGATAAATAGCTCATGGGGTGATTTCATATTTTCAAAATACATATTCAAAAGCAGATTCATTATTTTTGGAACTGAAGCCCTTGAGTAGGCTACAGACGGGGCAAACGAGTCAGCCCCGCCACAGACGCTACGCGTTTTCGAGAAAGGACTGTTCACAGCAACGCGCCGGGACTCCCGCCTCCGCCTCCCCCCGCGCCCTCAGAACCAGTCCTCGGAATGATGGGGTGCTGACTGATAAAATTCTTTGTAAAGTTTGAAAGGTGGGACATTTAAATTCAGGTGTTATCATCAATCCCTATGTTTGCTAGTGCTTCTGGTAATCATTTAAACAAACTAGAAAGTTGTAACTTGGATTTAAGTGACATTTTTTTGCCCATATCTGTCAATAAAAAGCATTTTAAAAAGTAAAAGTGGATGAAATAGTAGTGGTTTTTAAACATCAATTTTACGTATATCCTTAAACATTAGAAAAGTTCTCAGTAGACTTTACTGTCCAACTCCAAATGGCTGATTATTGAGCTCAAGGTTTTATTGAATAGGGCAAAAAAGTTATTTAATCTAGCTTATTTTGACTGTTCATTTAAGATCTGAAGTCTAGTATCTATCACTACAACCTGTTAATGGTGCTGGGTCATTAGGTTATCAGGTCATTTCAAGAGGGTCAATGAAAACTATTTTCTGTTTTGACAGAGAAACAGTTGCTATGCATGCTATGAGTCAGGCTCGGCTTTACATGCGCTGTGCTGCACAGACAGCTGTGTGAAGAGGAACTTTACTTCTGCCTGCACATAGTATCAGCATCTTCATTTACCTAAGCCAGTTCTCAAACTTTGATTCACGGTGGCTAATTTCTATTGGTATTATTAAAATTGGTCTAGTCATATTTAATATTAATATTCTGGACACGGTCTCATATTGAAATACTTTGTACTTTAATTCTTATTCAAAGTTTCTACATCAAATCTCACAGAGGTGTGGTGAAGGTGCTCTTAGGAGTGCTGTCGAATAATTGAGAGGTTTACTGAAAATAAGCTTTGCACTTTGAGAGCATGTGGTCGTTAAGAGTAAAGAACAGCTCATTATTTATAAAAGGTTTCATAGGGACAATTCATTATGTTAACATATATTATAGTTTGACATCTAGCTCTTAGAATCTAGGCTTAAAAATCTGATTATTATGAGCATAATAGATATAAAACTGACAGTAACAACAATAATGATAATAAAACCCACAGCAACAATATTACCATATATTATCATCAGTCAGGAGTATTAACCCCACTCTAGAGAGGAGATGATTTAAACAAAGAGATAAAGTAACTGCCCCTCCTCCCGCCCCAGGTAACCTCACCAACCAAGCAATAAAAGAGCTTCAGGCTATCTTGTCTTCCACCCCTCCCCTTCCCTTCCTGTGAAGGTGAGCTGGACGTAAAGGAGGTCAGTTCCTGTGTCTCCTATTTCTAGGCTAATAATCCTCAGAGGATATTTTAAAGACTATTGCATTTAAATAACATTTTCCAGTGTCCTTTGCCCCAGGCGTCAGGGAATTTGGGAGGCGTACAACTTGGTGTGTGTTATGTCTAGTGACGGCCATTTTCTCATTTCACTGGAGATGGATATCATCTTTTTTTTTTTTAAAGATTTTTTATTTTTCTCCCCAAAGTCCCCTGGTACATAGTTGTATATTCTTTGTTGTGGGTCCTTCTAGTTGTGGCATGTGGGATGCTGCCTCAGCGTGGTCTGACGAGCAGTGCCATGTCCGCGCCCAGGATTCGAACCAACGAAACACTGGGCCGCCTGCAGCGGAGCGCACGAACTTAACCACTCAGCCACGGGGCCAGCCCCCGGATATCATCTTTTAAAGTGTGAATCAGAGCGTCTCTAATTGCTTCCCCTTTCATAGTAAAGGCTAAAGTACTTACAATGGTTTGCAGAGTCTCCTGCCTCTCTAACTGCTCTCCACCCCTCTTTCTCTCTTGCTCACTTATGGCAAACCATAGTCTTCCTTGCAGGTTCCTCAACACACTACATGCCCACCCGACTCAGGACCTGTGCTTTACACGTCTGGAAGTCTCTTCCTCCAGATACTGATTTTCTTCCTTTCTCACTTCCTTCAGACCTCCTCTTAATGTCAGCTTATCTGAGATGCCCTCCCTGCTAACCCTATATCGGATGGGAAGCCCACACCCAAGTCCTCTTCTCTGGCTTTGTCTTCTCCAGAGCATCTTTGATTCCTCATTTATGATGCATTGCTTGTTTTGTTTACTGTTGTCTCCTCTACTAGAGTGAAACCTTCATCAAGAACTGTTAGCTGCACAGTCTCCTGTCAGATTTCTAGTGCAGAGAACATGGCCTAGTAGATGATGAACACTCGAAAATATCTGAAGACAGAATGAGCTAACAACTATGGGAGAAAATATATTCTCCTTCAATAACCTTATCATGTATTTTAATCTAATTACCAGGCACCGTGGCAAATATGCAACCCACGGAAGAAAACAGACAACTAGCAAACATTCCGTTTCCTTTTGGTTGTGCCCTCCCTTTGTCTAGAATCACTCCAAATGATTTTTCCCCATAACTCACCTATCAATTTTTCTTTATACCTAGCTATCCAATCACTAATATGTTGGTACGTTGAAAGGAAAATATTTAAAAATAATATCAGAATAAAATTTTACCAAAGTTAGTTTTATGTTTTATAACTACATTCATGAGAGATCTTCTTGATTGTAATTTTAGAAAAAAAAGAGCTACATGTATTATAAAGTCTGTATAAAATATCAAAGATCATGCATTTTTGATTCTAGATTACTTACATTTTCCACTTATGATGTATTCTGTTAAAAAAAAGAAAAAGACACTCAGATTGCTTTTTCCCCAGCTGGTTTTGGCAGCTCAATTTTAACACTCTCCAGAGAGCTCTCAGAAGACGTTTACGTGATTTAATGGCCTGCTATTATTAAGCTGGAGATATTTTATTTTATGTTGTGATTGCCATAACCATTGCATTCACATTCAAATAATAGGTAATCTGACTGAGAAAGTATCAATATATCTTTTAGGGAATTAATCTGTATCCCTTTCCCATGACTTTCTTATTGACACATGATAAATGTAATAATAACAATGATAAGTCATCAAACGTTCTGGCAGAAATGCCAGGGAGGGGCAGTGGGAGAGTGCGTAGACTTGAGAATATTGAAGGACAGTTCAATGCAGGAGAAATGACATGTGTCATGTCATCCCACAGTGAGATGACAGAGCGCATGGGGATGGCCTAGTGTCAGCAACGTGTGCAAGTTGGGCATGACTGGAGTCTGCGATTGTGTTTCCGGTTACCCTATGTGACACAATAATAAGGGACCACTAAAACAGCCGTCAGATCCTAGAGGAGAAATATCATCCGGAACAAAAGAGAAAAATAGTGTAAAAAAGCAGAAATCATATTCCCCTGTGCATCATATCTGCCAGCAGTCTATAAGGAGTCCAAAAATTAGGGTGATACATACTCACGGCAGAAAGGAAAAATTGAGCAGGCAAAAAGAAATATTAAAACCTCCCTTTATATGCATACTTATCTAAATATAAGAAAATATATAGAAGCATGGCCCTAAAAAATTTTACTCTTCAGATTGACGTAGGTGTGCTCAAAGGAGGCGGTCTGTTACGTTTCAGTATATTGTAACGCCTTTCAGTGTTGAGTGTGTCCAAATGAGCTGACTTAAGAATATTTTATGGATTTAATAAAATTTATCCCTAGAAAATTGATAAGGAAAAACAAACCCAACAAATCCAAACCTACAACTGTAGAATGAAATGAACAGTAATGAGAACACAAGTGAACAAGAAAATGACATTGCTGGTATTTCTCAAAGTGTGGTTATATCAGCCACACGATGGGGTAGGAATAATAATCTAATATGACGAGAATGCCAGCCCCCAAAACCTCAAAATCACAACAATTTCAAATACGGATATTTATCCATTATCATTTATGATAACTCATGCTTTGAGACATTAACTAATGGTTGTATAAAGCTATAAAAATCAGTAAGACATACAAAAACTAAGCATCTTGAAGATGAAGATAAAAATGAGAAAAATTTTACCACTATTTAAAATCAGGAAACTTTCAATTCAGTATTTTGTACAATTTAATGCAAAAATCCTAAATACTTGGAATTCTATTTTTGAAACGTCTCACCTAATAGAAAAGACCAAAAGAAACATCCGTTTTTCTTGTTATGGTAAAAATGGTTTAAATACTATTAGGAAAACAACAGCGTAACAAATAAAAGTCTGTTTTCTGTAAACACTACAAAGAGGATGCATAGAAAACATTGATAAAAAAATTTGTCAAATAAGCAATAGAACAAATTTCTTTCATGTGAAAGTCTTTTTTAATTTGAATTTGAAGTACACATACTTGTAACATGTTCTGCTTCTGGCATAATAAATATGTAGAAAACTACTGAATGAAAGATGTGCTGGAGAAGATATATTCTTCACAATAAATGACTTCTATATAAAAAGATGTTGGCCACTGAGAGTGTGGTTGCTTTGACTGGAATGGAAAGGAAGTGTTGGGTCATGAAATAGCCCATAAGTTAAAGGCATTTATTGCATCTTTAATAAGCAAGATAAGCAGGCTACTGCAGCAAAGGAGTTGACAACCAAAGGGCGTCACTGGTAATATATAGAGGTTTTTTTTTTTTTGGTGAGGAAGGTTAGCCCTGGGCTAACATCTGTGCCCATCTTCCTCTATTTTGTGTGTGGGTCACCACCTCAGCATGGCTGAGGAGTGGTATAGGTCCGCTCCCCAGATCCAAACCAGTGAACCCAGGCTGCCATAGTGGAGCACATCAAACTTAACCACTACACCATGGGGCTAGCCCCTGTGATATACAGTTTTAATATTTGTATTATTGGTGGAGACCCCTTAGGAGAATCATGCAGGAATCCACACAGGTGATGCTCAAGTGGTGGGTCAAGTTTTAACAGAGGCAATAGAAGATGTCAGCTTTCAGAGGTATTAGAAATGCAAAGCTTGAAGATATGCTCATAGATTGTATGTGGGTTGGGTAGAAAATACTATAATCAAGGATGACACTTAGATTGAAATTTTGTCCTGAGCAAATCAGCGGATGGTGATTCCAGCAAAGCTTTCTATTAAGGAGGATCGAGCAAATGGAAACTACATTCCATTACCAGCATGATGGATACTGGAGAGAGTTCTGGAAAATCCAGCACAGTAGAAATAAGCATCTCTCTCATTGTTCCTATATTTTTCTTTTCCTAACAAATTTGGCTTAAAAATTAAGCTTAGGGTAAACCCTTTAAGGGGATCTCCTTATTAGATGAGGAGAAGAGACATCAGTTGGTTTTGCTGCCACACTTTTGAGACAGCTCCTGCAATGCAAAACAGCAATCCCTTTTGCATCTTGTTGGGGTTACTAGCAAGCAGCATAGATCTGGTTCACTAAAAGTTCTCAGAGGAAACATTACAGTGTCTTAACAAAAGGAGTTCCAAGGTGACCACAAATCCAAGGCTGAAAAATGTCCTCTTTATTCTATTTCTTATCCCAATTTATTTGCAACCACATTCTCAACCACGCATAAGAAAGATTCTCAAGCAGATAAAACGACATCATAAAAATACTCTCATATAAAAATGCCAACAATATAGATGACCAAATATGAATATAAACACATCTACATTATCAAAATTTTAGGTATTTTAGACACTTTTTTGGAGGAGCTTTGGCCAGTATGATTTAAAATGCATATAGAAAAAATTTCTGAAATTAGACGAGAAGAATATGAAAAATAATAAAAAAAAGTGGGGAGAGAATTAGCCTGAACATGTATTCAAATAAGCAAAATTTTTGTATGAATAGACAAATATATAATGTTATAGAATTAAGAATCCAAATATAAGTGGTGCTATTAAGTGGAAACACTTAGATATATTTAATATTTTTTTTTAAAAAACTGGACTGTTCAACTGGAAAAAATTTAAAAATGAGTAAATAAATAAAGAATGAATAAATTGATATTTTATAAAATAAAATTTAAAACATTTTTCAAAGTAAAATTGCACTACAAAGAAAAGTCATTGATGTGTGTTCATATTATGTAAAATAAAGCATGAAATGCTATTATGTTTTAAAATGAACAACTTATCACAAGTGATAATTTCTATTCTAAAAAGTCAAAATTATTTTCAATATCTTTTTAAAATGCTATAAATTCTTAGGATTTCAAACCACACAACTGGAGTTTTTTTTTTTTTAAGGTAACTTTTTTTTTCGGTGAGGAAGAATGGCCCTGAGCTAACATCTGTTGCCAATATTCCTTTCTTCTTTTTCTCCCCAAAACCCCAGTACATAGTTGTATATCCTAGTTGTTAAGTCATTCTAGTTCTTCTAGTGGGATGGCACCACAGCATGGCTTGATGAGCGGTATGTAGGTCTGCACCCCGGGTCTGAACTGCGAACCCTGGGCTGCCCATCAGAGCACACAAACTTAACCACTTGGCCATGGGGCTGGCCCCTACAAAAATGGAGTTTAATTGCTTAAAGGGAATATAAAAATAAAGATAGAGACATTGTTCTCTAGAAGATGATAATAGATCAGCTGTGGTTCCAGGCAACATGGAATGATGGCATTCCATCCAGTCTCTCCCACTGAATACATCTGGGAAACCTGGACAGAAAGCAGGCAGCAGCTGTTTAAACTCACAAAAGCAAAAAGTAGCAGGTAGAGTGGGTAGAAGACCACAACTCAAAAGGACACCAGACTAACAGTGAGTCTACCATTGCTCCCCCTCTGGAAAATGCGAACCTAACCACTACACCACCAGGCCTGGCCCCAGAAATCCTCTAGTCCTGATTCAGAGTGGGAAAAGAGAGTCTTAATGCTCAAAGAAAATACACAAACCCCAGCCCCTATTTCATTATTATTATTTCCACTTTTTTGCTTTTTTTCTCTTAGTCTGTGCCCTAGCCCCTAAGCAATTCCATGGGTGGTGGTGATTAGCTGATGATAATTGCAGCCTACATCAGCCAAAACTCTGAGGGAGGGGCAATTTCTGTTTCCTAGAGCTGTGATTCCAAGAGGATTGCAGCCAACTCCTGTTGCTTTTTTTCTGTCTCTGTCCTTTTGCTCCTTGGTCCCAGATGTGAGTGCAATTGCTTAAGCACAGAGCACAGTAAGTACACCACAGATCTCTGGGAAGAGGAATGAAAGGAGGATTCTAGGGAACCAGAACGCACAGAAGAGACGGCAGAAAAGGTCATTAAAGGTCACTAAAGTGACCTCAGCAAATTTTTAATGAACTCTTGTACTCCCCCATGAGCTTCATAGATGTGTATCTGATCCTATTAAGCAGACCAAAAATAAAGAGAACTGAACTAACAGACAGAGTACTACTCATATCCCAGACTGGCCACCGGTGGCACACACCCAGGACAGATCTGAATAGTACAACAAAACCCTTGAAAAGTAAATGGACACTGGAAACACAACCCACAGAAGGCAGGTTGGAATTTGTGGCAAGAATCTAACCAGATCAACTGCTTGCTAAAACAAACAAAAAACCCATTATTCTCAATAGGATTTAAATAAGATCAGCATCTCAAACATATTATTTTAAATGGTGAGGATACAGTCTACAATTATTCAATGCATGGAGAATCAGAAAAATCTCAACTTGCATGTGAAAATCCAAATGAAATATGCCGATTTTGAGGTGTTGGATTTACCTGAAAACGCCTTTAAAGTAGCCACTAAAAAAAAATGCCCCAGTAAGTAATAGAGAACATGATTGAAACTAGTGGAAAAATAAAGTCTCAGCAAATAAATAAAAGATATGAAGGTGAACCAAATGAAAATTTTACAACTGAAAAATAAAATAAATGAAAATTTTCACTGGCTGGGCTCAATTCAGAATGAAGATGACAGAGAAAAGAGTCAGTAGGTTGAAAATGAATCAGTAGAAATTTCCCATTTGAATAAAGAAAGAAATGCAGTGAAAAAAAATGAATAGAGCATGAGACTTGTGGGTAATAACAAAAGTATTAGCATTTGTGCCATCAGAGTCCCAGAAAAAGGACAAAGAATGCAGTACTCAAGAAAGAAATTGAAAAAATAATGGCTGAATAATCCCCACTATGCTGAAAGACATAAGCCTACAAATTCAAGAAATGAACTCCAAACACAAAAAATTAAACACAGCAAAACCCAAAAATAACCATGCCAAGCATATCAAAAAGAAAGCAATGAGAACTAAAGACAAAGACGATGATGTAGTTTGACATATGTTTGTACTGAAGCTCTTGCCATTGAATTCCCGTATATCTATACTCTAACCTATTCTCATCTGGCAGAGGGCTTTGAACAAACTTTCTGATCCTGTCCTATAAATTCCACGTCATATATGCTCTATTTGTTTCTTGGTTCTGAGAAAAAACAGTGTTGTATCTTCTGCCTTTTTGTCACATTGAAATATGTGCAAAAAAGGATAAAGTGCCTCTGAGATCATTTTAGTATTAGTGATCCAAGGTTATTTCACTTTATTAATTTTATGACTTAGTAGAAAAAATGCTAACATACTGTAATTTTCTATGCACTTGAAGTATTTTCTTAAATGCAGTGCTCTGTTTATCACATAGGAGTAAATTACTGTAAGTCATATATCCTTCACTGTGAATGACATCCATCATTAAAATTACTCTAAAAGCAATATATTCATTTGCTACAATTCAGGAGAGTCTTCAGAAGAGAGATCATTTTGGGCCATTGCATGTTTGTGAAGAAGGTTCGTGAAAGTATAAGCAATAGAAAGTTCTGGTTAATATAATGCTACTTCAGATAGGTATACACGAGTATAAAGTCGTAATTAGAAAACTTTTTCTTTTGTTTGTGAGTTATTATCGAAATTTCTAATATCCTCTTTTTTTCTCTGATTTTCCAGGCATCTCCCCCACTACAATATAAACACCACTATCTCAGACTCAATTTTCAGTAAAGCTTAATCTCATCAAAAAGATTAAGAGGATTTAAAAGAAATCTTAAGATAGGAAGCTTAAAAGTTCCTTATATCTATAAAGTCACATAGGAATGTCAAAAGTTCTAAGTATTGCTGAAAAGAAGCCTCTAAAACATATACAGAGCTAGCATTTCTTTTGATAGACAGATTTGCTTTGCCTCCTAGAAGATTTTCAAATCACCTGGGCAGCTGAGCATTGCTCTTCCCTAATCAATCCCCCACAACATACATACAGACACACACGTGCGCACACACAAACACAAACATACAAGGCACACACACAGAGACACTTGGTTTTCCTATTGATTTAATGATGAGATATTTTAAAGGATTAAATAGATATGATTAAACGCCTTTAAACAGATCATAAACATTTCACTGCCACCTCTTCTTGAATAAGGTAAAGAAGTCCCCAGTTAGGGTACAAGAACAAGCACGGAATTCAGTTCGTGCAGGATGGAGTGGGAGCATTTCCAAATGATATCTGGCATCTGGTCCTGCAGAAAGGCTGCTGGTGGAATGGAAGGGAATGTTAATTGTAAGAAGAAAAATTGCTATCTTTTCAATAGCTGATAGAGAAATCTTTTCTTAAAGTTCAGTACAATGAGAAATTGATAGAACTGGAACTACAAGTGTTAGATTTCTAAGTCATTGTGGAAAGAATTACTAATTCTGTAAGATCCTCTAAAATAAGACTGTAGTGAAAGGTAAAATTTAGTACAGAATTTTCTTGTTTTAAAGAGCCTCCCAATTTATTACTGCTGAAAGTAGTTGAAAGTTATGTAGAGCTACTAATCTAAGTGGATATTTAGTGTCAAGAGAATAACCCATTTCTTTTAACATTGTTTTCCTTCTGAAATCAAAGACATTGGTCATTTGAAATGGTACAAAAGAGAAATTGCAAGTTTTTACAGCAAGAAGTACCAATTTGGTAAAGATATTAATATAGTTTTCATTTCAATTTCACTTTTGAAAAGGAAAACATACTAATTTACACATTTTTAAATAAACTATGACCATAATATTCAAAACTTAGTGAACAAATATATCATTGAATTACTTTGAGCAAAATAACTTTCAAATTAAAAATGAGAAGTTTTCATTTACATGAATATCATTTTAAAGTTAGTTATAGAAGTATGCTTTTAATTTAACAGTGGGAAAAAAACATTTAGAATGGTAGAGTGAAAACAAGGCGGAAGAGTTGGCACACAGGAGGAGAAAGTAGAGCTTTCAATTCAAAGTCTTTTAGTGCACAGTTCCTCAATTTTTTTTTTTTTTTTTTTGAGGAAGATTAGCCCTGAGCTAACATCTGCAGCCAATCCTCTGCTTTTTGCTGAGGAAGACTGGCCCTGAGCTAACATCCATGCCCATCTTCCTCTACTTTATACCACAGCATGGTGTGCCAACCTGTGCCATGTCCGCACCCAGGATCTGAACCAAGGAGCCCTGATCCACAGAAGAGGAATGTGTGAACTTAACCGACGCGCCACCGGGCCAGCCCTGCATAGTTGGTCAATTTTAAGTTTTCCTAAAACATAAGTGAACCTCTTCTGAAAATCTGCATTGCTTTTTGCGAGAATAAATAGCTCTGGTGGAGATTTGATTACTGGCACAAAGAACGTTTGCATTTTCTATTGTGTGTGGTAGTTAGCTTTATTTTAATTTCAAAAAGAAAAGTGTTTCCCTTTAAATGGTGGTGCAGTATGTGTCACAATCTGTTGGTGGTGGGGCAGGAAATATATATTCTGACCAATAAGTAATTTTAAGGATTGCGGAAAATGTCTTCCTTGCGTAGGTCAAAAACTAATAAAACTATCAGATATTATAAAATCAACATAGTCTTAGTCTCCTGGTACCTACAGAGAAGTTTTGTGGCAGAATATGATAAATGAATGTTAATATAAGTGTGCCCACATAGGAGATATAATAAAGTGTATACGGAGAGTTTCTCCAAACCCGAATTACCATATACTGAAAGCTGAAAGTTAAAGGAATGATTTCTGTATATATTTTTTACCATTTTAAATTAACTAAAGTTGGCAAATCATTTGTGAAGTGACACAACTGTGAAAGTCTCCTGTAAAGAAATCTTTTTAAAATCTTAGAAAAATAGAAATTGATAGAAGTAGGAAAATTCTGCATGTAGAAATGCCAGCTTGGGAGGAAAGTAGAAATCATTAACTTTTATGTTCTGGGTACCTGATAACTGATATCACACATCTATGCAAGATGATGAAGCATGATTAGAATAATCGAAATATATCCATAAATAACAAATTTAAAAGAACAAATCATAGGTGGTAGACATCATTGGTGCCTTACTGGTTTCCTCTCCTTCTGTACCTAGACCCCCTTGATGGAGGTGAAGCCACAAGAGATTTTCCTTGATCAATGAAAAGTGAGAGGAAATGAAGCGCTTAGTTTCAGGATAGACACACATAAGAGTGGTTGCTGGACCCCTGTCCTCTTCGCCCTCGCTGGGGGAACAAACAGAGGTGCGATAATTGAAGCAGCTGGGAAGACTGAGCCAGGAAGTGGGAAAGGCTGCCTCAGAGCTTCCCATTGGTTTGCAGCAAATGTTCTGTGAGCGAGAACTAAACGTCTGTGGTGTTAATCTTCTGAGATTCTGTCTTTGCGCACCACAGCATAAAACATCCTATCCTGAGAGAGAGTCAATCAATTATTAAAAAATGGTTGATGTGCTTTTGTACTTGAATGTAAATTTAGACAGTAAAATGGCCATGTAGGAATGAAAACATCATCTAGCACTAAGGAAGAATGAAAAATTCATTTTTACTGTTTAGGGAATGACACACAAAGCCAAAATTGTCAGTTATTCAAAATCTCCATTGACTCCAATGACTGATGAGTAAAAATGATCAACTTTTGCATGGAATTCATGACTCAACTCAACAAATCTTTCCATTTTTTACTATTAGTGGGAATGCTCTCTCACTTAGTCTTATTGTGATTTCAAAGTTGACCAAAAGTGCAGAAAAATGAATGCAGGCTCAGAACTGGGTAAGTGGGCAGCAGACCAGCTCTGCCATGTGGACACTGACCGTGGACGGCTCTCACAATCTCTCTGGGACTGTTGATCATAGGTAAAGTTAAGGGGGCGGAGAGTAGAACTTCTACCAGTTCCTCAGTTCCAAAGATCTCCCTGCAGACCCCTTAATATTTGCTCTGCTTTTGCCACGCAGTGGCCCTGTGTCTGTCGTTTCATTTCTCTGACCCATCTCTTCCTTCCTATTTCATTGTTTTGGGGCTTGCTAATATTTCCAGTCCCCACCAAAGTGCCACTTCCTCCATGATACTCTCATTAAAAATATTCTCTGTTTGAACTGCATTAGCATATTACCACTGCCTCTCATGGTATGTATTATTTTTTAATTTGTTGATTATTCTTAGTTTTTGCCTATTTAATATACTACAAATTTTTGTAAAATGCACAATACATGCTTAAGATTATTTGTATGCCTCATAACACTCACCATAGTGTCTTTCATGTTACAGATGCTCTAAAGAGACATGTCTAAAGGACAATGGACAGAGAAGCACAAAAGGACCAAGGACAAAAGGAAGGAAAGAAAATGCTGAAGCAGGACTTCTACAAAATCATTTCCCCACAAGAACTTATTAGAAAAGGGTCACTACCTTTATTCTATCAAGTCAAATTATTTGTTCTTTTACTCCATTAATCCATTTTCCCAGATATTATATTTCTATTTACTTTCTCTTATCCAAAATCTGAGAGCTTTTACTTAATCTAGGTCTCAGGGTTTCTGAGCACTATAATCATTCTTTGGAGTAATTTTACTTGGAGAACTTTGCACTTCACTGATCGTTAAGGAGTGGAGAACCACATTTTTCAAAATGCATTAAGATTGTTTTAAGAGCAGAAAAGGTTATCCAGATCATTCCAGTTCTGTTAGGCTATATTGCACATTACCTATTGTTATGGTGTGAAATCAAAGAACTGAAGTTTATTTAATGGTTATTTTTAAAGTTTCTGCATTTTGATAAGAGATATATAACATGTTTTTTTTTAAATTTCTGAACTTAAAAAATACATATATATAATTTTTACATGTCATCAAAATATTTATTAGTTGAGCACAAAAATAAAAACAAAACAGAGACCATATCTACGTGGTGTGCCTGTGTGCACATTCCTTTGTAAATGATGCTTAGGCAGCAAATATTTGGAATAGTTCTCTATGTGTGTAATAAAAGGCTGACACGTTATATTTAAAGTAAGAATAAACTCAATTATGGTTTGCATAGAGCTTAACAAAATGTAACATTTATCTACAAAGAAACAAGAAGATAAAGTTAAATTATTTGCCCAATATCAAACTGTTATAAGTTTTAAATTCATGATTTGAGTCGAGGATTTTTTATTCAAATATATACTGCATTCTTTCTTTAATCGTGAGTAGAATGTCAAAATTTTTCCACTTGGAAAACTTTAATTTTTTTTTTTATTCAGCTCTTTTAAATAATTGGTCTGACATGCTCATTAAATACAACTGTTTTACCAGTGTACAAAATGTGTGCTGTTTTCTGGCCATGAGGGCCCCCAAAGCTGCTTCTGAACAATACTCTAGTATTATTTTGAGGAATATCTCTTCTAATGGAACATAATCTGTGGAGACCAAATCAGGGACATGTCCTCCCATGGCCAGCAGATTAAGCTATTCAATCATATGTTCCCTCCCAAGGCTTTGATTCTTACAAGGGACAAAGAGAGGAATGGATTGCTCATGTCATGAAATGCAACCTGTGTGCAGTTCCTAAATCTCTGTACCTGATTTAGTTCTAAATAGGGCCCAGGTGTCTTTTCTAACTCTTTCTGTTAATTCTGAGATCTCAGTATACCTTTCCAGTAACTCACCTGTGCTTAAGCTATCAGGGGTGATTTGTGTTACTTGCTCTAAGGAATCCTGGTATTACTGGTCACCATCAATGTATTCACAATTGTTTTTCTCAATACATTACATGTCATACAGTGTTAACAACATACTTAGTAATCTAATGGAATGATTAGAAAACAGATTAATGATTTATTGAATAATTAATGTATTAATAAATATAATGTATTCTCTGCTGAAAAGCAGAGTCATATATAACAGTGACCTATCTCAGACAAGAAACACATTAACTCATTCACTTAGAAAAGGACACTTGGGGCCGGCCTGGTGGCATAGTGGTCAAGTTCACATGCTCCACTTTGGTGACCTGGAGTTTGCTGGTTTGGAGCCTGGGTTCAGATCCTGGGGGCAGACCTATGCAGCACTTATCAAGCCATGCTGAGGAGGCATCCCACATATAAAATACAGGAAGAGGGGCACAGATGTTAGCTCAGGGCCAATCTTCCTCAGCAAAAAGAGGAGGGTTGGCAGTGGATGTAGGTCAGGGCTAATCTTCCTCAAAAAAAAAAAAAAAAGGGAAGAAAATGACTTGTTGTTACTTGAGAACTAGAATGCCTAAGATGTAATTACCATTTGGGGAAGGCAAGATTGGTTTTGAATTCTATAGATAGTTCTATACTTCACATAAGTATCTTTATGTGTTACTTTTACAGAGTTAGATGAAATGCCACAGTCCAAATCTATTTAAGGGTATACATTGTGTGTTTGAGATGAACCATTTAGGTTCATTTAAAGCAAATGTAGCTATTTTTAAGTTTAAAGGATACCTTTAAAAGATTTCAATAGACTCCTATATTAAGAGGATGATTAGGTAGATGCACCTGTTTAGTAACTGTCCATCATGCCCATAATCATGCTGTACTCTCCAAGCCATTCCACCCCTCACTGATACTATATTATTCTAAACCCATTTTATAGCTCTGGGGCCTATCATGAAATGGAAACGAACAGCAAATAATCAAAACATATGCAATGAGATAATTTAGTTTTGTAACAGGTGAGAACAAATTTTAAACACTGTAAATAATCAGAAATCAAATATTGGGATTCTTGATTACAAAAATGAAAATATCTGATATCAAAACCAAAATTCAATGAACTAATATGATAAAGCATAAATACCCTTTACATATTAAAAGAGCTCTTCTAACATTCCAGAAACATTAATAAACAACTGAGAATAAAAAGTCAGTTCAAAAAAATCCGCTGATAAATTTATATTATAATTAGTGTGTGAGAGATCAAAAGTTATTTCTTCATTATTCTTATGAACAATGGATAAATAAAAATGTGTTTTCTATATAACGAAGGTAACAAGTAGTTGAATTACAGTCAGGCATATAACTTCAAATTAAAAATAGAAAATGAAATAATGAGTAGAGTGTGTGTGTATGTATGTGATTTAAAATTAAATTAAGGAGAAGGAAGTAGAAAGAAGTAAAAAAAAAAAATATTGGCCAACAGGACGAAAGAAGCCCGCCAGGACCACTAATGGTGGAAGAAGATAGTACTGTTAAGAAAGTAGAAGTTTTAGGCAGATTACAAAACTGAAATTATATTTATGTAACAAATTATTTGGAATGTTCTATTTGAAAGAAAAAGTAAACCTTAATTTGCATTCTTGAGATCTGAGTGTGGGTGATTGATCTGAGCTAGCCAAAGATATGTCTTCCCAGATTTTATTACAACTAGCATGAAAGTTTTCGAACCAACTTATTTACCAGAGCATGTTGAGCAGTGTTAGAGAAAACTCTGGCAACAGCAAGAAGTACTTTTCTGCTTCATAAGCCAAGTATATTAATAAGTGCTAAGTAATACTTCTCCTATCAAACACTGAAGTTACCCTTGTCTCCAAAACCACAGCTACACTTGAACGCAAACTGTTTTCACTACTTTCAAATGGGTAAAGAATAAGATTGGGTTTTTAAAAAAATAGCCAGATTTTTGGTGCACATAGACATTCACTTAAAACTAAACCACCCCAAAAGTTTAGCCAGTGGTGCAGTGGTTAGGTTAGAGCCAGTCTTCCTCAGCAAAAACAGGAGGATTGGCAGCAGATGTCAGCTCAGGGATAATCTTCCTCAAAAAAAATAAAACTTTTAGAAAATAAATAGATCTCACAATATAAGTACTTCATTGTCTCCTTAAATATTTTAAAATTGCAAATTTGATGAGTGCTTTCCGTCATTTTATTTTGAAGAACATTTCAGTTTTTTAGTGAAATCAATGTGACAATAGCAGATACTTAATAGTGATTTAACTTATAGAAATTATCTAGTTCATGATAAGTCATAAACTACAGTTTATTCTAATTATTATCAGTGCACTTTAAAGATTTTCTTTATGTCATCAACTTGTTTATTTTTGCCTTGACTCAGACATAATGAGTCTTTCATTGTGTTTAAAGGTATCATATTGTTAGCAATGAGAAACTATCCAATAGAATTTTTGACATAATTTTGCCCATTATTCCTAAATGTAAAGAGAATTCATAATATTCTCACATTAACATTCTAAAATGAAAGCATCGGGGATTTTAAAAAATTTATGACATTAGCACAGACATGTCTATAGAAATATCTTATGTATTCTATTCTAAAAGAATTTATTTTATTGTTATTATTTATAAGCAACAATATTCTACTGCATTAATATGCAAAGCAATACAGATTGCATTGTTGTGCCCTCTAAGACTTTATAAAGAAATAAAAAATTAAGCAGCTTACTTCATTCAGATTTTAAATCCACAGAAATAAAATTAAGTAAAAAGAAATAAAATGGTTTTTCTTTACGAACACTACTGAATTGTGTAAAGCATTTAAATCTATTTTAGTAGAATCACATATTCAAAGCTAGAAGTGAATATATGAAAACCTAACCAGTAAATTATCTCCTATTTAAGCTACGTACATCACTTTAAAACACTGATTTTTAATTTATTAAATTTTACAATTGTCCTATTTACCTTAATGTAATCATATACATCATACATGTAAAAGTCTGGAATTAGGCCCTATTTTTTGCAACAAGCCTTGCTACTTCTAGAAATTTTCCATATATGCCTCAGGAGGCATCACTCAACTTTGGCTTTCCAGAAGCACTTACGATCTTGAGGTGCAGATTTGAAGGTATGGCCTATTGGTGCTTTATGCAAGACTATGAAAGCTCTTATTTTCAGTTATGACTGGATATTTACCATAAATTTTAGTCCTATAACATTCTTTCTAAGTTTTCTAGATTATAGTAATTTTCTACTGAAAGATAATAATTATCCATAGTTAGGGAAAAAAGGCCTAATCACATAAAAATGAAAGGATACTATGAGAGCATCACTCGCCAGTGGCATCGACAGAGTCTGCCTCAAGTTGAGAGGCCCAGACTTGGCAAAATAATTAATTAGCCATGACCACAGTACAATATCTTCAGGAGAGTCAGACAGCAGCCTAACTAGTGTTTACCAATGAGGCTTCATCCCAGATGTAATAAGACATAAGTTACCAGGATGCAGCACAGGAACAAACATTTTTAACAGTCTCCTTTGGTATGCATCATTCAGTCAGCTGAATTACAGCTCAGGGTAAGTATTTGAGAATCTAAATACCCAAACTCTAAAATTAAAACAAACAAAAATTCACTTTCTACAAAGTATTGGATGTTTTTGATTGCTCTATCCAAACTCTTCATCAAAGCAGCAATGAGTTTCCTGTCAAAGCCTTATCCCTTTAAAAGAAGGCCATGATATTGAAATTAACCTAACTTACGAAGCCTCTGTTTCTCTCTCTCTCTGTCACACACATGTACATAGAATAGTTACACCTTATTATGCACAGGATATTGGCTAATATAATAAGCTCCTACAGTCAGGAATGATACCTTGCATATTTCACAAACGAATGTCTTATCTATACTACGTAAGTCCAAGAAATACTTAGTAAATTGTAATTTTTTAAACACAGCACTTACTGATGTTAGGATAATTAAGGGAGAATCTTTGCAAATATATGTGTGAAATAGACTGAAAATATGTGACTGAAGTTTATTCTACCCATGTAATATATTTGAGTCCTACCTACCGAATTATTGAAGAGAAAAATTTTAGTAGGTAAACTATGGTTTTGAATGTAGACTGCATAATAAAAATGAAGGATTACACATAGATTTGGAAATTATTGTGAATATTATGTATTTAAATATTCTAGTTAGGGTAGGAAAGCATCTAAAATTTATGCTGCTTATGTATAACATATCCTCTGACTTCCCCTGCTCCTCCAAAGTTTATTAGAGAAAGCTTACAATAAAAGATGAACTGGTAAAGGACAGAGATGATCACCAAGGCAATGCTCTGAAGACAGAGAGATTAGATATTTTGCTTCCAGTCTCAACAACCGCCCTGACATTGAACTTCCCGGCAACTCAATCAAAGTAGGAAATGTGAGGAGATTGTGTCATTCTCTACTACTTAGAAAGAGGAGGGACATCAGTTTATCTGGACAGAGAAACTGGCGGAACTAAACTCAAAGAGGATTTTTTTCTACAACATAGTATGTGGACTCTTCAATGTCTGTTTTCAAAAGGTGCCAAAATCTCTTTATATAATTTGATTTCATAGTTATAATATTCCATTAATGATCAGCTTTATTTATTATAAAACTTTAAAAATCTGGCCCAAATCAACAAACTTTATTATAGTTCAGGCTTCAGGATTTATAATCAGTCACCTTAGTTTTTCGTATTACGAATATTTTAAAAATAAAAAAATGTGAGGGCAGATACCATCTCCAATCTTAGCCTATTAGTCCTTACTCAGCCTTGGCATCATCTGCTCCTTCTCTCTGGACTCCATAAGCAGTGTCAGTATCAGCTCTAAAATACAGCAACCAGATCTTACTCAATAATCCAGGTAGAGTCTCGAGTCAACCCTTGTCCTTCATGTCTTTGAACATACTCCCTACATTATATAATCTCCCACATATGTGTCCTGCTTCCCAAAGAAGAAGTTAAAACAAACAAGCAAACATGTACGTTTAGAGAGCCTTGCCATGTGGGCATCTGCGTAGCGCTCAGGTTCGACCTGTCAGACGTCCTGGGGAGCCTGAGATTCAGCAGCGAGTAACCTGAGGAGGCAACTGTATAAGGAGATGTGATCTCCAGACAAGTGCCAGGCAGAGGTTTGCTTCTTTAATTTGCAACAAGCACTGACAGAATGTGTGGCATCCGATCCTGAGTATTACAGGCGTGGTGGTTTTGAGTTTCTCCTAGAGCAGCCACTATGGTGTGGCTGGACATGATTCTTGGCTGTCTAGCTTCAGACTCTGACTTCTGGGCTTCATGAGACTATATGCTATACCTTAATATTGTTTAATACAATATTTTTCTGCTTAAACCTTACAGAGTGGATTCTTCTTTCTGACATCTTCTTCCTGATGAATACGTGGTCCTAGCAGATTACAATACAACCATTGCCAGCCTTGGTCAGTATCTAAAACTGTGTCCCCGCTTTATGTTCACATGCTTGTGGTAGGCAGTAAGAACCCAATCTTAATCTAATGCACATGTTGGAGGTTTAGGCAGCTCACATTAACGTCACATTTACTCATAAAATTAATTTTTCTTATAAAGCCATACTTTTCCATATCAAGACATTTTGGATACTGACTCTACTTTTTATCTTTGAAGGTCAATTTCAGGTTTGCTCAGTATGACATTAATTTGTTCATTAACATGTTCATTATGACATTAATGAATAATATACCAGTGCATTCTCCACATAGGTTGTTATTGACTGCACATCTTAGGATTGGTCAGTCTCCATAACCGTTTGAACCAATTCCTTATAATATCATATATTTTTATATAATATAATAAATAATATATATACAATATTTTATGTATATTTATATACGTATATATATATATATATATACGTATATATACACCTCCTATTGGCTTGATTTCTCTGGAGAATTCTGACTAATACAGATTTTTGTACTGGAAGCAGTTTTAGAGGAACAGACTTTTAAGAATGAGTTTTCTTAATTTGTTCTTGGGTATCTGAAATTGGCTCCCTAATCTGATTATATTTAAAGATGCTAATGACTTTACTTCCAGGAGTAAAGAGCCCATGATGTGATCTGGCAATAGAGATACAAAGTGTCACCATTGGATACTCCTAGTCAACCACTATAAGAAGCAAGGATCTGGGCAACTGTGTATACAGCACTTTCAAACATTTTACTCAAACTAGCCGTTATAATGAAATTGGCTGCTGCTCCTAATGTCTCTTGAGAAAGTGGGGAAAGAAAAGGATGAGCTCTAGGATTAGAATTCCCAGATCAAACATCACGTAAATGATCTGAAAGCTTCTATTTGTGCCCTGAGGAAGACCCTTATGTCCTGTAGCTGCAAGGCTAAGACTGCTGAAAATTAAACACAGAAGTTCAGCCTGTGACTAGCTGAATAATAGCACAAGTCCATCTGCCAGTTTCACAGCATGTCTACTGTTGAAGAGAGGACATTGATTGGGAAGGAATAGGATCCTGAAAAGTGGAATGAGGTCTTGTGGGAAGACCTTGAAGAAGCTGGGAACACCGAGTCCCTAAATTCTTATGATTCGTCTGTCCCAGTGGAAGAGATTTCTCCACCTCAAGTGAAGTAGCCTCTCTCCCCTCAGTGGGAGAGGCCTGTTCACTCTCAGCTGAGGGAATTAACCCTGCATTGCCCGAGGAAACAGAAATGGCCTCCCTTGAGGCAGTAGTCACTCATGACAATGCTGATACTCCTTGGGACCCACCCTTACCACTCCTCTTTCCTTCTAGGAGTTTGTTTGGTGGGTTGTCTGAAACATGGACCAAAAAAATCTGGCCCCCAGTGAATGAATTGGAAATGCCTGACCCATTTGGGTTTTAATGTAGAGGGAGGTATTTAAAGTCTTAGGGAGATGGGAGTGTTAGAGTGGATTTAGCATTTAAGATCTACTCACTTACTGTGGGAGGGTCAAGAAGGCATACCTTTGCCAGGATTGTGAGAAATAAATTCAAGATGGGGTTCCCAACATCCTTGAAGGGCTGTGATTGCTCTTCTCTGTAGATCAGACCTTACTGCGGTGACTGCAGTTACTGACTTGAGAAACCTAAATGCAATGGGAGTAATTGGATCCCAGAGTGGCAGGGGCCGAGTGGTGACACTCCATTACCAAAGGCAAGGCCAGCATGGTTATCATAATGGACAGGAAGTCAAAGCAGTAATCAGAAAAGTCTGATTCTCACAGACCTATGGCATTGGCTTGCTGATCATGGTGTTCCTGGAAGTGAAATAGATAGGAAGCCTACCAAATTCTTACGAGATCTGTCAAAACAGAAAAGTTCTAGGTCAAGTGAACAACAGCCTAAATGCCATAATTAGCTCTTGGTAAATCACGGTTGTAAGTGGGACCTATAAGCCCTTGCATGATGTGGTCCCGACCTACCTCAAGATCTCTGTGTTTAGGGTTCTCTCTGCCTGGAAGTTTCTTCCCCTTGATTTTCACATAGCTATCACTCTCATTTTATCTACATTTCTGTTTAAATGTCACCTCCTTAGAGTTCTCCTTTATTCATTAATCTAAATAGCTTGCTATCTACCACATCGCTCTCTTCTCATTACTCAACTCTATTTTTCTTGAAAGTGTGAGATGACACCAGGTCACTGTACTAGACCGTCCCTTGTATTGTTTCTTTGCAGTCTCCCCAGCAAAATTTTAGCTCCCTGAAGGCAGATTCTCTCTTTTTTTATGTGTGATTCCCCAAACCACTCCCCCTCAAAATAGTACCCTGTCTGAAAAATAGTATGCATTATAACTGATTATCTATCAGTAATTACCTATTGGATGAGAGAATGAACAAATGAATTAATGAAATTCTATGTTAAGTACTTGTCAATAATGCTTTAAATAATTTAGGTATCAATGTTAAAATCAATATAAATTCTTCCATTTTTTTAAAAGTAAAATTACATTACATTCCAGTTATGTGGCATCTTGACTATTCACAATTTTCCGAAGATTTTATAAAAAGAGAATGTGTTCATTCTCTTGCTAATATGAATTCAGCTTTATGATTTTGATGGTCAATAACCTGAAGAATAAAGAAAGTTTCCTCAGAGCATCTCATTTTCTTAGAAGGGAATCTCTTAAACAACGATGATCTGAGGCAAGGAAATAGACCCAGAATAGTGATCAGTCACTTTTTTGTGGTGTCCTCCAATAATATAACTTAATGTAGTACTAAGTAAAATAACCTGGTTTATGTCCATTTCTGCTGCTCTTAGAGCATCTTAATTTTATATAGACTTACCTCTGACCTTCCCTACCTGTTATACACCCAGCCTCTAAGGAATGTTAGTAATTTCCAAGTTGTTAGTCACTCTTCCCATCTACAAATATTCCACTAGTCAACAACATGTCCATTCAATCAGCCTCTCCCTCCATCCTGCCACACTCACCATACACAGTTACTGGTGAGTGTTCCCATTAGGAAATGTGTTTGTTCTCAAAAACAAATATCTGGGGTCAAGCCCAGTGGCATAGTGATTATGTTTGTGCACTCTGCTTTGGTGTCCAGGGTTTACAGGTTTGGATCCCGGGCATGGAAATAGCACCGCTCATCAAGCCACACTGTGGTGGCATCCCACATAAAATAGAGGAAGATTGGCACAAATGTTAGCTCAGGGCCAATGATCCTCACACGCACGCATGCACAAAGAAACAAAAAAACCCCACAAATATCTGTAAATAGAAGATGCTTTGGGTGCATCATGACTCTACTTTTCATGAAGAACATGTCTTTTCCATATATATTAAGTAAACAGAGCTGCTGGAATTTAATAATACTGAAGGTGACTTTCTTGGGCAAACTGATATTCCAAAATAGAATGTTACTTGTAAGATGTACTAATAAATTAATCTGATATGATTTGTATCATAAATATCTATACTTGTATGTTTTTCTTAGCATTTATTTCTGATTAAGATTTGTAAGTTATTTTTGTATAATTTCATTAGTATTTTTATTATTTACCCTTAAAATTAGGTCTTTGGAAGGTATAATATTTCACATATCTGTGATATTAAATGATAATCCCTAGTGTTATTTTTAAATATTTTGCAATGTTTGATTAATGTAAGTTGTTTTATATTTAAAAAATCAATAAAGTAATGTTGGAAAATCTGGAATGATATTTATAATACCTTTCTTGCATTAAAAAAATTAAATAACATTATTTATATTTTGAGTAAATTTATTTGATGTTCAGCCCCTCTTATCAGAAGTAGTATCTTTAAGTAAAACTAGCAAAGTTTAAAATAAATGGTAAACAGTCAGCAGAATATTTCAGATGCATCATTGTTAAAATTAACACAAAGATAACTTCCCTTTATGACTTACCATATGTGTAGTTTTAGTTGTGAAATAAAGTTTTTGCCTAGTCGCTGCAAGTTAGATTTGGAAATAAAGTTGTAAAAGTTGGAAATAGCGTCTTGAGCATATGCATTATGTTATTTTCTTTATTTCAGAAGGATCAATCTCAACATAACTCTGTGAATACTTAAGCTGCACATCTTTGAAAGATCAAATAAACGTGCATTTGAATGTGTAATCATTCTTGGATATGACAGTATTTTACTTAAAATCTCAACTGAGGAAGAACCAGGTATTTATGATCATATACAGCCTCAGAGGGCAGATGATATACTTCTCCTGGGCACCTGTCTTAAACAGAACAGATGCATTGAGAGCAAGGGCACTGGGCAGCTTCATCCTATGAATGCCCACATCTGCTAAACCAGGTTCTCTAGGTTCTACAGGGGAAAACCCATTCCTAGATAAATAATACTCCTAGGTTTTACCTATAATTTACTATTTCAAATTTCATGTAATATTCAGAGAATTAAAAAATATTTAAATGACGTCTATGATAAATTTTCCAACAAGCTATTTTCTGAATATCAAAATGAAATAAAATTAAGGATATTATATTGAATGGTCATTTTAACATGTCTAAAAGAAGAAAAAATCATAGTAATTTTTAAGTAAGGCCAATAAAAATAATTATATGTGAGCAAATATATAAATATTTCTCTGTATCATCTTAATTTTTAATTTAATCATTTATTATAGAATGGGAAACTTTGACACAAGAAATATAGTCAATTTTTATTTTAGAAACATTGTGTAATTTTGGGAGCTGAATGAGATAATACAATTTTTATATGAATAAGTGATGTCCTGGATATTAACAAAGGAGCTCATAACAATGACTTTCCATAAAAACATCCACAAATTTCAATAATAAATTCTAGGTACAATGTTTCTTATTGTTAATACTTTACTACTCTGTTTCTGGGAGGTTTTTATCAACAAATCTAACAGCATTTTTATGTTACTGATTCTTGGTCTTATTTGTATAGTTAAATGGCTTGGACTGGAGAGTTTCTTAAATTGTTGTATCTCTCAAGAGGTTTCATTCAATTTAGTTTATTTTCCCAAAATGCCATTTATTTTACAGGTAAAATGTGTTTAGACTCAGTGGTATATTATTTGGAACTGTCTACATTTTGACCCTTTAATATTAATATTTTGGTCTCTTATATCCTTGAAAATTCGAGTTACTCAAGAAAATGAGGTAGTCTGCTCTAAATCCCCACTATTCCCTATAGAGGATTCTGAATTTATATACATGGTCCTACTAGGACTACTGGGTGCTACATATACTATGAATATTTTGTAGCTGCCTACAGGAGACAGAAGGCAGAAAATTCAGTACAATGATAAGAACTTTTTCTCAGAAATGGCATATAAATTGAATTTGATATTATAAATTTACTCAGAAAAACTGGGAATGTATCATGTAAATATATAATTTTGCTTTACTATTTTTCTTTAGTATAAAAAGGCATATGCTCAATGATGCATAGGTTATTAGTATATTATTATATTAAATATTTTCCCAAGTAATATCTAAAATTTGTATTATTTATAATTTAAAAAATTAAAATCTAATAAATGTGTTGTACCTTTTTTCTTGCAGCTCTGTGTTGTTACTGTTGGTTTTAAAATTACAAAACTCTATCCATCTGTACAGGAGCTAGCTATGGAGTCAATACTTCACATAAATGTATATGTCATTTTTGTGACTATCATAACTTTTGTCATTCGTCAAAATATCAAATACAACTGTTTATGGTTTATCCCATTGAGGGGGAGAGGAACAGTAAAATTCATTTATCCAAATACTCAATAAGCCAAAGGATGCAAAGTATAAGTCTTCTTCCTGCTATTATCATCTCAATCACTAATATACATGGAGAAAACAGCCACAAATTAGGTAAAAATCCAAAGGCCAGAAGCATAAGGCATTTTATGTGGTCCCTGCATAGTGAAGATTAAAGTATACACATTGACACTCATAAACTTAAGATATTAATTATCATTTCCAGTAAAGAAATACTACCTTTCTCCCTGAAAAATTCAAAAAGTACCCAAGCAAATGGAGAGAATCAATATTTTCATTCATACTAAATACACAGAGCAATATGCCTGACTATCAGAGCCTGCAAATTCATCCAGGAAACTAATATTGATCACGTTGTATTAAACGCAATAACTGAGTCACCCTGGATGTCATTCCCTTCATCGCGAAGTATAGAGAAAAGACCTGTACACATATATTTGCATATATTTAGATATACATATATATGTATATATAAGTATTTTCTATCAAAAAACCTCTGTTATTTAATAAAGTCGTTGTTTTCATAATTAATATTTTTTGTTTGCTTTATTTTCTTCAACGATATGGTAATCTATTCAGTTCTACCAGTCTGTGAAGAAAAATATTCCTGACATAAACGCCTTCAGCTTTGTGAAGACAGACTTAAAATTTTGGTACTTTTGAATGTAAATACTTCTCTTTTGATAAAATTGACAGCAGATTATTTGTAATAAAGAACAATTTGCTATTAAACTGTACCAAAAATGTAAAGCAAAGAAAAGTTCTTTCCAGGAAAATTAATGAATGTGTTTCCTTGGGATAAAGTAAAATTGTACGTTTAAAAGTTATAGCTGCTAAGCATGATGCTGAGCCCCAGGGCAGGTGCCTGTAGAACCACGGACATGATCTTCACGTAACTTCCATTTTGACGTGTTCTGTCCCAACACTGGTTTTAACTGCTCATTTTCAGGTTAAGTAACAAAAACCCAAAGAATACAAAGATTGGTATACATAGAAAAGGTAGAAAAATTTAAATACGCACACACAATAAGGTCTGTCATCTTAATGACTTTACATATTATTGGCTATGGTCTATTATCTTACTTATAAAATGCATGATTAAAAAATAATTCATGTCTGTTATGTTACATTTTCAGTTACCCAAAGTGATACTGATTTTTCTTTCTCTTCTTTTCCTAAAAAAATTTTTAAAAATTGCAATATATACTACAATTTTCCCTTATCTTCACATGTGTAAAATTATATGCCTCAGCACTATTTGTTAATCAATTTCCTTTTTTGTTAAAATTCTATAGATATTGTTCTCCTTACTCTTTTTTTTTTTTTTAAGATTGGCACCTGGGCTAACAACTGTTGCCAATCTTTTTTTTTTTTTTTCCTGCTTTATCTCCCCAAACCCCACCTGTACATAGTTGTATATCTTAGTCACAGGTCCTTCTAGTTGTGGGATGTGGGATGCCACCTCAATGAGGCCTGACGAGCGGTGCCATGTCCGCGCCCAGGATTCGAACCCTGGGCTGCTGCAGCGGAGCACGTGAACTTAACCACTTGGTCACGGAGCCGGCCCCTCTCCTTACTCTTTTTGGCATTCAACTTTGAAGAGAACAAGTCTTTTTCTATAGTAATCTTTAATTTTATTTTTTAAAAATATTTTAAGCTCACAATAGTCAATGGATATATTAATGTTAGTCTCACAATTTCAAATTATAATTTTAGTTATTTTATACAGTTTAAAAATCAGTTTATATTTTACATTCAGTTTTTATTCTTTATCATTTGTGTTGGTGTTTTTAGCAATATCAATCATCCATATGTTGGCAATTCATTGTCTTTCCTATTTGTTAATAACCTCTATTATTCTTTTCTATTTCCTTTATGTTTGATGAAAATCTTCCATATTTATTCCTCCCATCACAATTCTGACTTTTCTAGTGCTGATTCTACTCTTTACTGATTGTAATGGAGATTGTTTCCTCTACTGTATTAATATTTATCTCTATCCCCCTCCTATTTCATTCAGATGACTATTTTTCTTGGCTCTCATTGTCCATAACTTTTTCCATAGTAAATATGCTTTTTTAAGAGAAGAAAACAATGTGTCAAACTAACTTCTTTAATCTCTAGCAGATCTTGTATAAAACTAAACTTTTCTTCTTTAGTATCACTAGGCTTTCTTCCTCCATGTTGCACAATTTACATGGGCCTCATACTGGCTTTTACATTGGGTGAGTTAATATCTATGAGTAGAATCCTAAACAATCTTAATATTTGCTTACAAAGTAGATTAATTTTATTTTTATCTTCTTGCCATTTCCTTGACCACTATTAAAAATCTCCTTACAAGATGTTAACTTCATAGGCTGAATGATATGAATGTTTTGTGCCATTTCATGCATCGATACTCCAAGAGTGGAGAGACATCTGGAGCCACTCATGTTCTCCCCTGACCCGCAAATAATTCACAGCACATTTCCCATGTGGCTTTGGGTTCTGCTTGGCCTCAGTGTTCATGCCAGTCCACTTGTGGGCTGTGCCTCCTGCAGCCTTCATTTCATGAAGGATAATGGCTGCCAGGAAACAGAAAATCCATCTTTTCAAAGAGAAATCTAGCCAAATTTCTTGGTTTTCAATCTGGTAAAAATCACTTATGTAGAAATCCTGGCTTCTGCCCTTTTGTTTTCCATAATATATTTTAATTGTTTTCATTTACAACATTAACAAAGATACTATATTTTTCTTGCAGTTGATTAAAAAAGTCAGCAGCTGTTTATTAAGTAGACCTAAACAAATAACATTTGAAATCTAATTTTTTAGCTTTACTTTTTTAATTAATTACTTAATTTTTATTGCAGTAACATTGGATTTTAATATTATATAACTTATAGGGGTACATCATAGTATATTTTGAATTCTGTGTAGATTACATCACGTTCACCATCCAAAGACTGATCACAGCGATCACCACACATGCGCCTAATCACCCCTTTTGCCCTCCTTCCCCACCACTTCCCCCTCATAACCACTAATCCAATCTCTGCTGCTATGTGTTTTGAAAATTAAATTTTTATCATGTGCTTCTAACTCTATTAAAGTTGATAAAGTTTGTGTCTATTATAATTAGTACTGTCAATGATATAATAAGAATCCATCTATGCTTCCTTGAAAATAACTCTGCTTACAGATATATCCAGCTTGAATTTTGCCAATATAACTCCATCCATCTTTAGTGTATAAATATGAAAGGTACAACATTACTAAATGGTTTTACATGTGTAATTAATCCCTATGACCTTACGTTATTTGATATTTTGTGTCAAGCTAAATAAATCCATGAATGGAAGCACAAATAGATGGGTTGGTAGATGAGTGGATAAATAGGTAGATAGATAATGGATTATTTTATTAGGGAACAATTAAAAATGTCTAACATTGACAGACTGTTTATGAAGTAATAAACTTGGATTACTCTGTAGCTTATCATATTTTATTAATTCACATTTCTTTGTGTAGCATTCATGTAGTGAGAGGTATTCTATTACTAATTAAATGAAAGTGCAGTGAACTATTACCTTGAAAAGCAGGATAACTGTCTTCTCTTTTTTAACCCGTGTGTACTCTGTAGGTATTTGATACTTTCTGGCTACTTTTTAGGTCTGAGTGAATCAGAATAACAGCTCTCTGCCATATCTTCCGATGTGACACAGATCACCATCGTCAATCTTTTTTCTGTTTAAAAATCTCACTAATATTAATGTATCTCTTGAAAGAAAAATGTTTCAAAAACAATTTTGGACACTCAACCTTCCCATATAAATACTAAACATAATGGTAGTTTGAAAAGTTATTGTAGATCCTTGCATACCTTTCCTAAAAATACAAAACATATGTTAAATTTTAAAATAAGAAATGGACAAATGGGAAGACTGGATTTAATGTTTGTGTCATTTTCTGATACATTTTTTGGCTTGCTTCTCTGAAATATGAGTTGGCAATCATTTAGTTGCTATTTTTTCTGGGAATAGTGTGTCAGTTTTTCTTTATTTTTCAAAGAATTTAAATAAAAAACCATCACTTTCTTACTCTTGAGACCAGCCCAGGATTATCTTAATTTGTAGTCAAAATAACAGAAGACAGAGAAATCACATTTTCTCAGGAATGCAAAAACACCTTTTTTCCTCTGTTGCATTTTTGGCTGCTGTTTTGTAATACTTTTTAGATTTTGTCAGCATTTTAGAAGCTTGTGCAGATTAGAAATCTCTTAAGTGCCCCGGCAGCAAGAAAAGCCATGTTATCTTCTATTCATAAGAGTGATCATTTTGGAGAGGTATTTTCCTTCAGTAGCTTTTGGAAGCTTGTTTATATAAAGTAGCAGCAGAATAAAATTCTCAGAGAAATTAGAAAACTGCAAAAAGAGAATGAATTTTTGTAGTGCCTACCCATAGGAAAATTATTAAATACTAGGAAATTCCTTAAATACACAAATCTAGAATATTATTGCATATAAAGCTGAATTATGAGTGCAGAAGTAACTCAGCACCTGGCGGAAAGAGAATGGAATTTGAGAATTATGTCACTTAACCTGTAATGGTAGGCAGAAAAGGCAGGAGGAAGTTTCCCCAGGTACTGCTGGAACGTACACACTGGCATCCATATTCTGGCTAGTGCCACTGACTGCTCAGGCCTCTACTCATCCTGAAGTTGCCTGGGCTAACAGCTAATGTGTTGTGGGACAGCAAGGAAACCAGCTGGTGAAGGGAATTCTGCCCGACCTCAAATATTCTCCCCAACCACTGCCTCATTATACCTATTAGATATTATAAACACAGAAAATATCAGATTAGATCTCACAGCTAGTAAATTAATTCTAATTGGAACGTCATTTCCATACCTATACTGGCATAAAATAAAATACCTGTTTATTTCAATCCCTATTTTCATTTACTCTCATTCAGTTATTGTTCGGTTGCTTAATAATTAAAATTGTTATACAGTATGTATGTATCACATTTTCAAATTAACAACTTGGCCCCTATATATTATCTCAATCTCTGCCAAATGTAGGTAGATCTTGCTGTCGCTTATTTCTTCTTTATGGGTACGTTGCATTTTATGGAGCTTTTAAAAACTCAGTTTCCTCCCATTCATTCTTCAAGGCTCAGCTCAAATATTACATTCTCTAATCCCACAGGCAAAGTTATTGACTACCTATCAAGACAGATTTCTGAGTAAATTAAAAATAGAGAGTTTCTACATGCTTTGAATTAAAAATGAGGACCTAGAAATCCATGGAAATATACATATATCTTCAAAATGTAACATATATCCTTAATATTGATAAAAATACATTATTCACATACTTAAGATTCATTGAAATGAAAACAAAAAAATCCCACCTAACGAGTAGCAATAATTCTTTCTTTGAAAGAACTAAAAATGCTTTGAATGAGAAGAAAAGAAAAATACCAAAATAAGTTATGAGTAACGTGTTACCTATTTATGCTGTGCAGCTTCACACTGAAATCGCGACCCAGATTTTGAAGTTCTCTGTGGTCATGGGCTTCATGATATCTAATGTAATTGAAAAATAGCTAATGGAGAGCTATAGTTTTGTGGCATTTTTTGCATGGTTGCTAGTTTGTTAGTTGGTTTACTGATGGTTTTTTAACTTCAATGGGAAAATGCAAGAAAACGAAATTAAATAAACCCTGGAACAACTAAAAGAGACGTATGCTTTAGTAACATTATCACTTTCTATGAATATACTGTATTTCTCTCAGGAGCTTAAAATCCATTCAATATTTCCCATAAGAGTAATGTGGGGCAAGAAGATAAAGGGGAAATAGAATGCCAACTTGTATAATGGAAACTTGAAAAGAAGGAAGGTGCTTTATAGAGATTATTGTCTCTAGCTGAAACAGGACCAAAAACCATTTTTCCTTTAGCTACTTTGGCCCAGAGTGGGTGAAGTTCATGCTTATATTTTTACTGTCATTTGCTTCAGAATTGCCCACAGTGTACAAATGAGCTCAGCATAAATGAGAAATATATCAATACAAATATCTCACGTGCAAGACGAATATATTGGCTCATTTCCCTTGGAAACCTAATTGTACTACTTCTGAGGAAAAGCTGCTCATCCTCCTTATTACAAGATGGTTATTTTACAACACTTTAATATGAATGCTTGACCTTTAGAAATCTAGTTCTTTTGGAGAATATCCCAGATGTGCATACAATTACAACCAATGTGGAATATTTTGTGTTGCCAGATCACTAATTAAATTCCTGCATATAGCCTTTTTCTTCCTGAAATGCAACATTTAGTAAATTATTTTATAATTATGCAAACGTTGTTTTGTATAGCTTTTGCATTTTAATGAGTTTGGGGGAAACCACGGTTTAGAATAAAATCAGAACCTGAAAAAAACGTGGTGCACTATAGCTAAAGAGCTGCCATCTGACCATAATAACACCCTCCACATTCAGTGAGGCTGCAACTCCTTTGTCATTTTAAAAGTCACATATTTTCTGTTTAATTTTTGTTTTTGGTCTTTTTTGGAAAAGTTCAAATATAAACCCACAAAGGACAGAAGAGAATCTTCCAGAGTGAAAAACAACTGGCCTTCTCCCATAGCATTTTCTCTTACATTACCTCTCAAGTACGTTTCTAGGGCCCCTATATTCTGTCTGGTTACATCTGCCTTCAGGAATTTATAGGCCCAAGGATCTATGTAGGTAGAAACATAATTTCCACAATTATTCCGTTGACTTCAGCTGAATTTCGACCAGACACTGAATAGAGGAGTATATTATCAATCGGACTGAATTTGTATTAATGGCTAAATAAAATGTAATTTTTGAAGAGTTGTAGGAAAAATTATCTTAAAATATTTGAATTTTTTTATTTGTTAAATATTTTGACCCCACCTTCATTTTCTGTTCTTCAGAATATAATCAGTCTACATGAGCCTCAAACTTAGATTAGCGAATTCTATAAGTAAAAAGACCTGGAGTGAAAGGCTCAAGTTGTGGCATAAATTGTGTGAAACATTTGGCATCTCTGTTGTCTAAGCCTTTTGCTAAATCCTCTATTCCATGGTGTGCTTTATAAGATAAAAATAGAGACACTGCTAAATAGGAGTCAAAGATATTAGAGGACTAGCAATATCATATGATATATATAAAAATATACATATACATGTATATGTACATGCAATCACCAAAGACATACATCTTTATATATATTACTGTGAAAATATTTAACTTGAGATTATAGTTCGTTCATTCATTTAACTCATTTACTGATCTCTTTCTATAAAATATACTTTAAGCATAAAGGTGAAAGAAAAATATATTCACACAAACAGAGAATGGAGAATGCATCAAAGCAGAAATGCTTAAAAGGATGTGTAAATGGTAATTAACATAATATGGTAAAAGAAACCTTTGCAAGCTTGGTGATGTAGAAAGGAAGTAAGAGCAATAAAAGAGCACTATGTGGGTAATCTAAAGAAATATTGGTGGTATAAAATGATAATTATGTCTTGTGCGGTTCTAAATATATACAGAATAATATATACAAAAACATGCACCTATCTGGAAGGGGTTAATTGTGGTCAAAGTGTTTAAGGCTTGTGAACAGTCTAGAATGTGGTACAAGTACCAATTTTTATTAAAATACAGTAAGCTAATTACAAATGTTGTAATCTCTAGGGAAGCACTTAAAAGAGTAGCCAAAGTGTGTGTAAATTATCAGCTTTATAGAGGGGGAACTGAAATGACAAAATACTTAATCCATCCAAAGGAATACAAGAAAGCAGAGAGAACATAACAGAAAAGGTGAAACAAATGGAAAACAGCTAAATGTATTCAAACCCAAATACAAAATAATTTCATTTAATATAAATGGACTAAAATCTCCAAATAAAAGACAAAGACAAAAGTAATATCAAAGGAGTATTCCATAAGTATGTATTAAATGGGAAAATATGTTTATTTTATAGGAATATGGATTATAAGAGAAACTGAAGATTTTTGAATATATGCTAAATAAAACAGCTCAAATAAAAAAGGCAAAATTTTAGAGGAACTGGTTGGAACTTATTGAAAAATTGTCATGAGGGCCTCTAACATTTACTTTGGATGTGTGTGTATGTGCACACATTTATTTAAGTTTATGTGAATGTTTTTCTCTGTGAAGAAATATAGGGAAGTGATTCCAACATTTTGCTACACATCAAAACCACATGGGAGTCTGGTACACAGATTGAAACATTTTTGTTCTTCAACACTATTCCCAAACATTTAGATAGGTTACCTCTGAGGTGGCACATAAAATTTCTCTTTCTGAAAAATCTTTTCAAATTATTCTTATCCCCAACTTGATATGTAAACCACAGAAAAAAAATTTAAAGAATATTCACAGTTCATATTATTTCCAAATGTCCAAATATTGTTCTTAAAGGAATGATCATGTGCTAAGCCAGTAATAGCATACAAGCCAGATGAATCCACCATTCCTCACTCTTGCCCTCAATGAATGCACTGCTAACACATTTTAACACTGTTTCTGTCTGATTTTAGGAATTTTTCTCAGCACCTTTGCCTTCAGCCCGCCTGGTAGCCACTAGTGATCATCTATAGTTGAGAAAATTACAATAAATAATTTTCCCTTTCTGTGTGCCTTCAAAATAGGAAGCAAAAATATACCAAAAAGCAATTATGGTTGATCCTATTCTGCATTAGTGATATAGTGACACCGGAACTTAATAACCAAAGAATAAACAAAATTGCCAAGTAACTCTGAAATCTTATCTTAAAAATGCCATATTGACTAATAGATGAAATTGGAAATTAAACCTGAAATAGTCTATTTAGAAAACAGTGCAAATAAGAAAATTGCATATTAAAGTGTGAGAATACAGGCAAAACAATACCCAGAGTAAAATCCATAGCCTCAAACCTTTCATTATTAAATACCAAATAAAACAATAAATTAACTGAGGGTTAACAGAGACAAAAATTAAAGAAAACAAAGAGCAAGACGTAAAATTTAGTAAAGTTAGAGAAAGAAATTCTATCATTAAATGTATAAAATACTCAATAAAAAGCAGAAAAAAACTTGAAAACTGATAAATACATGAATAATAACAACTTTCTTGAAAATAACAATGATTGTACAAAACTCTAGCTAGTTTGATCAGAAAGAATAAGAACAAGAGATGGGAATTGTAAAAAGGCTATAGGCCTAAAAAAGTCCATTGGAATTATTCCTAGAGTTTAAAATCTTTGGGAAATTTCAGATAATAGCACTGGAATCAAATTTAAATTCTCTGGGACCCACTCAAGTATATGGCCTTACCATATGATGGCATCACCTTCTTATTCCAGGGGCGAGTGGTCTCCAGAAGAGAAGGTTAGACTAGATGGGTTCATCATGCTGTGCTGAATGGTAGTTCATACTTGAAATTGAATCTCACGTCTCAGCATCCACACAAGCCCGCCCTCTTCATTAATATAATGTAATGGGTTAGAAGAGTGGTTCTCAACGTGTGATTCATGAACCAGCAGCACCAGCATGACCCACACCTGCTTGTCCCTAGAACTACTGAACGAGAAACACGCGGTGGGTGGGGCCGACAACCCGAGTTTTGGCAAAATCCCCAGGTGATTCTCATTAGCACTAAAGGTGGTGATCCTCTGGGCCAGAGACTCAGAGATATCTTTAACATAGAAATTTGATTGTAAGGCTAAAATTACCCAAAAAGATGATGGGGATCAAAAGAAAAAGAGATTACACCTGATATTAAAAGTGTGGTAACACATTACAAATTTCTGTAGGAAGCTCATGAGTTCACAGACGGAAGAGAAACCAGACTGAGGGGATAAAAGAGAGAGGGGTAGAAATCAGATGGAAGGGGAGAAAGAGAAGCAAGGTGAACCAAACGAAGGGAAAAGAAACCAAGTGGAAGAGGAGAGAGACTGGACAGAAGGGAAGCCTCCAGATGGAGGGGGAGAAAACTGATGGAGAGGGAGGAGCCAGACCGGGAGAAAGGGGTGGGGAGAGCTGGAAGAGGAGCACCCCCCCCACCTATTCTGCTTAATTAATTGTTGTAGAATAATAATTTTACCTGAACTCATGTTTCTTTCTCAATTTCAGTGGGATGAACTCTGCATCCCTGGGGAAAGTTCGACCAGTTAGTTCCTTCACATGTTACTGTGAGGAGTTTAGAAGTAGGACTCAGTATTTTGAAATGAGGAAACCCACAGGGTTCTTTGCAATTCAGTGGAAAGAGAAAGACCTCAGGGAAGATGCAGGCCTTCTGATAAAGTAGATTTGTAAATCTTAAGTTGGCTCTGATTTGAAAGAGGAAAAGAAAAGTAATCATATTCTTTATGCCCAACTGGAAAGTGAGTCATACCAACTTTATATCATATACCAATGGTAAGTACTATGCATATATGTAGTTTAACCACATGAAAAGCGTAGATATACATAGCTAACGATTGTACAATGTATAACCAATATACAGTCTTGATATATAAAATGATAGGTTGCTTATTGATTTTATGTGTGCACATATACATATGTATATTTATACACAAACAGGTTATGCATCAAATATCAAATGATATTTTCTGTTCTAACAGAATTAAGAAGAGTTAATTTTATTCTTTATTCTATTTTAGTTATAATTGCTGCTTAACGTTATATTTTCACTGAATTTGGAGGATATCCTATGTTATAAAAACAGGTATATATATATATATATATATATATATATATATATATATATATACTTTTTTCTAAGGTGGATATCTACATTTTAACCATGGCAGCACATTTTATGTCATTTTATTTTTACTAAGAACATGTTTGAAATGTAAAATATGAAGTAATAGAATTAACATTTTAGCAAGCTTACCAGAATTTGTGCACTTAAATATATTTTCATCTTTAGAAAGCTAATCTGGATGGCCATACGTTTATTCCAATGATATCACCATTTCCAGTTTTGGAACTTATCTTTTTAAATTGCCTCAAAAATCTTCAGCACATTATTTTAAACATCAACTAGGGAAAATATTTTTCATTTGAAGATGGAAATACAAATAACTCTTAGAATTGGGTCTGCTTAATAAAATGGGATATCAACCTGCATAAAACTTTTTCATTATTTTACTTAAAGTTAGATGTGATTTGAAATTGACAATATTATTTTCTTCTTGTGTGGTCCCTGTACTGCTTTTTATAAGGTAATTATAATAATGAAGTTTTAAAATTATTATGAACAATCACTTCAATGTAAGACCAAGCATAAAATCTCAAGTAACATAATTTTGAATGCTTAATTTCCGGTAGTTTATATCAAAAGCTGCATTATTACTACATAGCCACTGCGATTCTCATCCTCCATGACTTTACAGAGGTTAGAGTGTGTTTGTGATTTTATATATATTCTTTTAATCTCATAAACATTGCAACAGTAAATTGACTTAGAAAATACTGAAACCAAGTTTTATTTTTAAACTAAAGAAACAATTGGCACTCAGTGTGCTTAGGCAGCCAAAGAGGAGGTTGAAGGGCAGTGCTGAAGCTGTTTAGTAAAATAATTGGGAGGTTACAGCTGCCTGTTTTTCCGTTCAGAACTTTGACATATACATCATATTCTCAATGGTTCAGCCTGGCCTTATTGGCCTCATTTGCATGAGCCAAGGCTATGTAGTCAGCAATGTAATCGCCCGAAGAAGCAATCCTATTAATCCAAGTGAAGATATTTTCACTTTGCCAAATGAGAAAGCAGACTACAATACTCATCATTAGACACATTTGAGATACTTTAAATAAATGTATTAACAACACTATCCGATAGAGAATTTGACTTCTCAGGAAATACTTGCCTGTAAATCCTGGGACACATTTGCAGAAGAAATAGCCACTTGAATGTATGCCAGTTGTTCCATTTTTGCAGGGCACAGATTTACAATCTTCAGTTTCTATTTCACAGATGTTTCTTTCATATCTTTGCAGACAGCTACAGTTGCAATTGTGTAAACGGACCAGGCAGAGGCCATGCACTGATATACTCTCGTTTCCTAAGCAATCTTCAACATCGAGAATACAGAATCTGTCAATACGACCAAGATAATAGCTGCATCTGAAACATGCAAAAACAAGGAACCCAATTAGCCATATAATTTAACATATTTAAATATTTATCACATATTTACTTAAATACACAAGATAAGAAAAATAAGGATGGTTGTAGGTGCACTTTAAAAATATTCTTATAGAAAGTGTCCATACCTGGCAAAACTTAGTTTTGCTTATTGTGAAAAGTGATGAGTGAAAAGAATTTTAGCAACAGACAGACCTAGACTCAACTACGAGCTCTGCCACTTAATTGCTAGGTAACCCAGGACAGTATCAGTAATTTTGCTGAGGCTAAGTGACAGGGTGTGTGTGTGTCAGGATTTTGGTGAAAATATGCAGTAAAGTTTTATAGTGTGAGTGCCTGACAGTTAGCTTTTTGATTGTAATATAAACGCTTGACATTAAGCTTTTGATTGCCAAGTTATCTATTTCAGGCATTCATCTAGAATAAACACAGTGCCAGCTACACAAGGAGATAAAGAACCAGACGGACCCACCCATGAAATTCCCTTTTTAAGAAAGGGCTTGTTGACCCTTTAAGTGACCCTGATTTTCCCTTCCCTCATTTTAATTCCTGCTCGTATGTCTTAAATTCACCAATAGAGTGAACCAGGAAACCCTAGGCACCCCACCCCCGACCCCAATAAAGGCACAACCCTAGGTCTGCTCTCTCTCTCTTTACCTTGCAGAGCGACCTGGCTGTGTGGATCCAGGAGTGCCATGCACTCTCCAGGAACAATGGTAATAAAACTCGTTTTTCCAAAGTTCCTTAATGGTTGTTGCTGAGGTGTGTCTTCCATTCATAATAAGAACCTCAATGGCCAGTCCAAGGGCAATGTTGACTCTGCCTGGGGAAACATCTGTGGGGGCTGCCACCAGTAGTAGGGACCCAGGTGAGTGCCCCAGGCATTCCTAGGGGATCGCATCACTGTTGATAGGCTGAGACCAGCATAAAACAAGTTTGAAATAAAGTCTGCCTTCCGTACCTATGGTTCTGCATCCGCGGATTCAACCAACCACAATCAAAGGCTTACAATGGTTATGTCTGTACTAAAGATGTATAGAGTTTTTTTCTCATCATTCTTCCCTAAACAATACAGTATAACAACTATTTACATAGCATTTACATTGTATTAGGTGTTATAAGTAATTTAAAGATGATTTAAAGTATGTGGGAGCACGTGCATAAGTTATGTTGAAATACTAGGGCCATTTTATACTTTAAGTGACTTGAGCATCTGTGGATTTTGGTGTGTGGAGGGCCCTGGAACCAATCATCAAGGATACCAAGGGACAGCTGTCCCTAATCTCATGCCTAAGAAAAATGAGCTTTTAGTTAAGGATAGATTCTATTGATAGTATTCATTCATTCATTCATTGCGTGAATATATATTTGCTTTTTCTCTGTGACTGGCATTGACCTAAATGAACTGATACTGAGGTGAATGAGTCTTTGGCTTTACGTCAAAGAAAGCACGCTCTTCTTACCCTAACACAACTCTAATAGGTTTTATTGCAAATGCTGGAGCATCTCAGTTCTTCTGCAGCTTATAATGTAAGTTCTCTGAAGGCAGGAACAATGGCTGTCTTATTCATGTTGACTCCATAACACCTAACAGAGGCCTAGCATGTAGAGGGGACCTGAGAAAATTTCTTCAATGTATAATGATTGAATAAACAAATGAGATCTTGATAGACACTTAGAATGTGCAGGGGGGAAAGGTGATTAGTATAATGTAATACTCTCTGGAACTGGATTAATTACAAGTATTCTGGGAATTTGTAAGAGAGGAAATTAACCTAATCTTACATGATGGTGTAGGGGTGCAGAATTTGCTATCCTAAAATGTCTCTTTGGATTGATTATTTTTAAGAACAAAAGACTCCACAGGGAGGAACCTAGAAGGCCCATTTCCTCAAAGTCCTCTGCATGTCCCATTTCCTCTGCAAGATATGGCAAACATTTGTTTACCAAACATTTGCTTTTCTCTCTCCATGTGAACTGCCTTCCTCCCCTTTGAAGTCCCAAACCACTACCCCCAACATCGTCTTTTGTCTTTAGCTGAAGATGGTATTTAACGTGGTGGCTTTGGCTGTTTTGATGAGTCACTCAGTTTTCCTGGGTTTTCCCCATGTATATGTTATTAAGCTTTGTTTGATTTTCTCCTGTTATTCTGTCTCACGTCAATTTAATTCTTAGACCAGCCAGAAGAACCTAGAAGAGTAGAGGGAAATTTCTTCCTCCCTTACAATGGGATGATGAGGAGAAGGAGTGTCGTGATATATTCTGTGTGTGTATCTACTATTATGTATAACATAATATTATGTATAACATTATTCAAGTTATTCAAACTCAATCTTTCACACAATGTAATTATTCACTGAAGACATAGATGAAGGGCAATGCCAAGTATTCTTTAGGT
Organism: Equus przewalskii; assembly: GCF_037783145.1. Classification (NCBI taxonomy): domain Eukaryota; kingdom Metazoa; phylum Chordata; class Mammalia; order Perissodactyla; family Equidae; genus Equus; species Equus przewalskii. The sequence goes on from NC_091849.1 coordinate 58,258,391, forward strand.
TATTTTTTAAAAAAGCTGTATTAGTTTGAATTTCTAAATATCTATATCCTTGAGTACATGACTCTAATTCATGATTCATTATTTTTACATTTTTAATTATAGATTTCAATGAATTTGAAAATCTTGATGAGATTTTGCTTTAATAGCATAATTTTAAATAGGAATTTAATTAATTCCAATGGTAATTTTAATTTATCTAATATTTTCTGGTAATTTTTAATGTCATTTTCTCTATTTCAAGATAATTGTGAAATATAGTCTGTGTTTCATATAAATGTATTTGAAATATTTGGAGGCTTAATCACAAGAGCCAGACTGGCTATCAACAAAGAAGGAATACTCTTCTGGAGTTAGACTTCAGGTTTTTTTTTTTTTTTTTGAGGAAGACTAGTTGTGAGCTAACTGCTGCCAATCCTCCTCTTTTTGCTGAGGAAGACCGGCCCTGAGCTAATGTCCATGCCCATCTTCCTCTACTTTATATGTGAAATGCCTACCACAGCATGGCTTGCCAAGCAGTGCCATGTCCACACCCGGGATCCGAACTGGTGAACCCTAGGCTGCCAAAGCGGAACGTGTGAACTTAACCACTGCACCACTGGGCCAGCCCCTAGACTTCAGTTTTTAACTTGTGTTTTCTTCATTTTGTACACACACACATCATTTCAGTACCTCAATTATTCATTAAATATAATGAACAAACATTCTTGGGACTTCTCTATATGCTAGTTACCACCTTAGATTATGTGGATTATGAGATGCCATTTTAATATAGTTATACATTATACAATATGCCCACATTTATTCCTTTGAATTTTGTATATACATACGTAGAAAGTATAAGAAAAAGAAAGCATAAAGTGAGAAAGAAACCTAAATCATAGTGATAATCTTAGGTCTAGAGTAAAGTGTGTGATTTTCAAGTATCCTTTGCCAACTATTCAAAGGGCACTTAAGATTATCATATAAATATGTCAATGAGTTGAGAAGAGCAATGTCAAATCACTTTGCTTGTTATTATTAATGAAAATTAACCTAGTGAACCTAAGTCATTACACTCACAAATTTATATGATGGTAGGTGTTAGAAGCCAGAAAGAATGTTGAAGTTCAATTAGTTCAAACCTTTCTTCTTGTAGTTGTGGAAAATTTGGCCATTTAATGCAATTTCCCGAGGATCGCTGAGACTGCTAATGGCAAGCAGTATAGCTGATGCATTGATATATTCAAAGCACTGGCCTTGAAGAGGGAACCTTGGTTCTAGTTCTTCTATAACTTATTTCATAAATAAGTTTCCATAAATAAGCACCCTGGTTTCCTCATCTGTAAAATTCTCAGTAGCACATCTATGTCACAGAAGAGGATTGAATGTATTGATTACTGGGCAGCTGTTTTGCCAGCTAAATCAAATGTTCATAGGTTTACCTGAATTAAAATTATAGGTATTACTTCCTTTTAATTTCGCCATGCTCTGTTTAACCATATTCTGTAGATTAATTATTAATAATGCTCATTCACTTTGAAAAGGTTTTATGGTGGATGGCGAATTACATGGTGTCCTACATGTATTTCCAAAAGAATTATGTAGTTGTGTGCCTCAACCATACCAGTTTCGGTCATGATGCTATTGTCCCATGAGAATAAAGAGAAAGAAAAAAAAGCTTTTCTAAATGGATAAGATATCCTGTGCGAGAATATGAAGGCCTATTGTTATTTAATTCTTCCTAAATTCATCTCTAGTTAACTGAAAGCTCAATAGACCAGGAAATGATGGAGCGATCCAGAAAGATATGATCATGGCAAGAGAATTGGAACCTTGCAGATAAAGAGTGGCCGTTTCAGCATATCTTTCGGAAAAAGAATCTGCGGTATTTACTGATAGATTAATTGTAGGAGGCAGGAGAAGAAATTAATGTAGAATGACTCCTTCCTTCTAGGTCTTAGCAGTTTGGGGACTGTGGCACCTTTTACTAAGAGGAAGAATTGGCAGGAAGAAATTTTGAGTGGAAACTAGAAATTAGCATTCAGCCATAACAAATTTGAGAAACTTGATATGCAGTTTGTAATTCCAGCCTTGTTTTAACTCGCATCTCTCTATTACTATTTTTCCTATTCTATTTTTTAAAATCTTTTCTAAGTCAAATTGTTATGTCTTTTAAACAGCATAGAATAGGGTTTGTTTTAGTTCAATATCTGAGCTATTTTAATAGGTGTTAATTACAGACACATCCCTGTATGAGTGTGTGGGTAAAATCCTTTTGTTTCGTGTTTTGCTACGTGAATTACGTTTGATTTCTTTGTTTTATGAATTAGCTTGTGGCATGATTGATATAATTTGCAATATTTGTCAGGTTTCAATCTTCATTTAAAGTTTATATAATCTACTTGGCCTTCTATTTCTTGACTGAACAACTTCAGAGATTACTTGATGTCTTGCGATAAAGATTAGAAAATTAGAATATTTCTATATCTTCCTTTTTTTCTTTGATCTTGTAACTTTGGTTCATTATATCTTTAGTTTTTTATTTCTGCTGATTTTGCTTCAAATTTCAAATAAAAGACTTAAATCTATATCGCTTTATTCCTCTTAAGAAAAATAAGAAAATTCATACATTTATTTTTCATCTTAATTCCCTTGTTTCTAAGTTTATTTTTTTGGTATAATGAACGTACTCATGATTTTAGGATTAATTTTATATCCTCGTTTAAGTAGGCTTGACATTCATCTCAATTCATTTCTGGGGCTTTTCCTTCCATCTTTGGCAGGCTTCAGGCCATGAATAATATTCTGGGTTTTGTTTCTTTGTTTTGTTTTCTTAAAGAACTCACAACTTCTATATTCCTTAAGTATTTCTTGAGTTTGCCTACTATATTTAAAATTTGTCTGTTACATTTATAAAAAAACTTGGATGGAGTATTATGCCCTACTGAATACACTGAAAGCATGTGTTAAATAACTAAGAAATTTCTATGGCACTAATAAATTAGAAAAGAAATCTTTGATAATTTCAGTTTAACAATCAAATTTTATTTTGGTTAGCCTCTGTAGACTATTATAGAAAAGATTTAGTACTTTTTTGTATTTAGATGTCTTTTCTTATATTTTTATTGTGAGATCATCATCTTGTTATAGTCTTATTTTAACTGGTTTAACATCAATTTAAGTCAATAAAATATAAAAGAGAAGGAAAATATCTCAAAACTATCACTAAAAATATCTTTAATAGTAATATATGATATATGAAGGTGATTATACATAAACCCATGTGTCTATACATATAATTGCACAGAGTAGTGATTCTTCCAAAGTTCTCTCTTGTTTCAATATAGCAGCCTTTGCTCTAGTTGAGAACACATGAATATCCCCTTCAATTTGCTCACATCCCCATGCTTGAGAAAAATCAGATCTCTTACTTCTGACTTTTAGACATAGCCCTCATAATCTTCAATATTTAATTCCTTAACATCTCTCAAAACAGATACTCTAAACCAAATCTGATTTCTATCTTCTTTTTATAATATATTTCTGATTTTTTGACACCCTCTTTATGTCATACAATGGAATTTATGGCTATAACCAGCTATATACCTAATATTTTTTAAAATCAAGATAATGCCTACCTCTAATACAAGAAGATATAAGAGGAAACTAATTTGTACTTGAATACACACACACACACACACACACACACACACACACACACACATATATATGTTTTTTAAACAAGTATTTATTTGGGAGGTGACCAGATAGCTGGATCCTACATCAAACCAAACTCAGTTTGCATTATGAATAGAATCTAAATGTGAATGTTCAGGAGGCAGAGGTCATAGTCAATAAGAGTTGGGTTCTACATGATAGTAAGATATACGCCAAGGACAAAGAGGATTAAATGAATAGTACCCATTTCATAATCAGTACAATAACAAAAATGATGATGATGATCACTTACTGAGCATTTTCTCTGAGCTTTTTATTAAATTTAACTAATTTAATCCTCAAAATATCCATTGAAGTAGGATGCTTCCTTTATTCCCATTTTACAGAGGGAGAAATTAAGGCATGAATAGATTACTTAGCTGCCTAACGTCACACAAACAGTAAGCACTGGAGCAGAATTCTGACCCAGGCGTTCTGAAGAAGCCCATGCTCCTTGATACCATGCTATCTATGGCTACATGTTGCCTCTCAAGTTTATTCTAGACAGGTAGATCCACTGTAGAAAATTTGGAAAATATAGAAAAGCAGAAAGATAAAAATAAAATTACAGACAATTGTTTCACTCAAACCAGATCCCAGAAGAACTTGTGAAATTTATAAGGTAGGAATTTTCAATCTTTGTTTTAAAATTGAAAGAACTATAACTAATAAATCAGAAAGGCTACTCAAGGAATTGCATGAAAAAGAAAGGAAGAAGGAAGGGAGGGAGGGAGAGAGAGAGGAAAGAAAGAAAGAGGGAAGTAGACCATGATGTACACAAGATTTTTCTCAATCCAAAGCACTCTATTCTAAGAATCCAGTTAGCATAGGGATTTATTTCAGGATCAAATTGTGAGATCTAAGGACAATTCTATTAGAGTGTATGTAATTGAATATATTAACGCATAAAAATACTAAGGAATGACTGAACTAGGAGATACATTGAAGTGGTTAGGCATTCGCAGCCATGCACAATTACCGTGGGTGTGGCAACTATAAATAATGACTGATAATAGCAGTGCGGCACTGGAAATTCAAAGAGGATGATATGATTTTCCAATATGGTTAACAAATTCTAATAAATTTCTCAATAAAACATAATATTTCCTTGATTAGCATGAAAATTTCATTCCTGGAAAACACAATGATTATTAAAGTTTTGTAAAAATATTTCATGTCAGCATGTAAAACAAAGATCTTGGCTCAGATATTTATAAAACGTTTTATATCCACATTAATGTATGATGAGACTTTTGGAAATTGTATAAACCGTGGAGTACTTTTTGATATTGTTCATAGAACTATCCTGTGCATTGAAAGGTGTATAACATTCATCATCTACCACTCACTTGCTAAATGCCAGCTGTTTCAGCCAATTATACTGAATACTAGGATGACCCTAGTAATTTCCAAAACATTCCCAGAATGCAAAATCATCCCTTTGAAAACCATTGACCCAAAATAAATTTCTCCAATTTACAAAACCTCTCACCACTTTCACCCAATCATGTACTAGTATGTCAAGCATTTTTCATCATAATTCATAATAAGCATGTAAATGCTGACATACATGTGTATATGGATATCCAGTGCTAAGGTAAATTGCTATTAAATAAATGCTATTCAGTGACAAGTACATCAATTTTGTAAATACCAATAAAGTTACAGTGGCACACATATTTTATTTATAATTTTAAAATGTTCTTAAAATTTCACAGAACTTTGAGAAAATAAATTGGACTAAAAGACTTCATGAATGTATCACTAACTTTATTATTAAATAAATTAATTTGAATTGTACTAAATTTGACACAAGTGAATGACATGCTTAAAAGGACAAAGCGGAAATGTATTAGGTGAAAGTCTGTAAGTTGAAAATATGGTCTCGTTTTTAAATATTGTGATTTAATAGTTTTTTATTCATTTAGATCTTTAATGGAAAAATATTCTAGGAATAGAAGAAATTAAATATATGACTGTACTTATTATCCTCTTCCTAAGGTTATCCACATGCCTTATATATAGTGGATGCTCCATTAATATTGTTTCACTAAATGATCATCAAATATATTTTAAAATTGAGCTATGCTCAAGAGAAAGGTCATCTTAAAGGTTCTGAATAAACAGCTTCATGTAATTTCAAGTCTTAGAAGATAATTTGAAAAGCACTGCAAAAAGGTTAGGCCTATAAAAAGCTATTTAGATATTATGAAGTAAAATAAAAATCTGGCCCAGGTAGCACAAAATCATATAACATACATAAAAAAATTTTTATTGTTTGAGATATAGAATTAAAGCATGAAAAGTCATAGAGCCTGAAGCCATAATATAGTCAAACTTTGACTTTATATGCCTAACACATGTATTGGTTTGCACTCAAAGGAAAAAAAGTGTACACGAGAGAATTGTGTACACAGCAGCTAAGTTTCACCTTATACTACAGCTGAAAACTAATTATACAAAAGCGCTTCCTTTAATGAGGTTTATTATAATTAATTTTTGACATGCATATGGAATTTACAATGGCGTCTACTTTAGAATTGCTTAAACAAGTTAAGTAATGACCTCTATATTGTTTTACTATAAAGCTTAAAGAAGCAAGGTTATCTCATTTTCCAAGGCACAATAACGACGACAAAAGATTATCAGAGCATGAAAATTCAATAGACAAAAAGATGCAGCCGCTACAAACAAATGTGATTTAGTGGTATCAAGACTAACCAAAAACAAAACACATGCATACATACACACACACACAATAAGCCACTTTTATATGCAGTCCAGTTTCTTTTTTGTTTTTTTTTTATCTGAAAATAAAATGTAACACAAAAACTTTTGCCCAGGAGGCAGAAAAGTTTGTATGGTACATCCAAAATTTAAAATTAGACACAAAACAAGAAATTCAACTTCTGAATAAAAATAAAGTCATTTATATCATGGCAGAAATGGCAATAGTCTTAGAAATTAATAACCATTAGACTTCCTGGTTCAGAAATAATTTAAGAAAATCCTGATCAAAATATATTAGATTTTTGTGGCAAATTCACACACAACTATATTTATACAAGCCTCTTGACTCCATAGAAATAGGTTTTGAAACTATGCTTGATTTTATCACGGACTTTTATATTTTATTCTTTGAAATAGAACTCTTGCTTATAACTGAAAAATAATGTTTTGGTTATATTTAGCATTACATGGAAAATGTGAAACTCCTAAAATAGCCTGTAAAGGAAACAGATTTCATTTGAGCTTCCAGAAAGAAAGACAAAAAATTCATTGCTATAACACAAACTACTTGTATGTTTAGACAGTGAAAATAATAGTTGTTTTAGTAATTTAAAAAGGTAATTTTCTTTCTAAATGAAATGGAATAACCATGAGATGTGTTCTGAGAATATTAATTTACCTATGGATGGTGCATTACCTAGGGACAGTTTTCAGGTCTCATTTCCTCAACATTTTGCACGATGTTTTCCAATTAGGGAGTACTCAATAAATGTTTGATAAATGTGTGAATGGATAGATTTTATTTGGTTATGATTGTTCAGGCCACAAGTAGTGACTGGTGATTTGAGCATAAGTTTGAAGCTACATGAATGGACTGGAGCCATGAACACTTCACAGTCTGGGCCTGGTGCTGTGAAATTATGATCCCATACGTACCCAAAACTGTCCTGAAGTCTTGAGTGACATTATGCCTGGTAGGGCTTTTTCCCCCAAGAAGATTTTCCAAATTCTCATAAAATATTTTTGAATATTTTAGGGTAAAAATCTGGTAATAATCAAACCTGTGTAAAATACTTCACTTACATTAGGCACTTTAAGCTGCACTGATAAAAAGTATATTTCAATAGAAAAATGTTTATACATTAATTATCAATTATCTGTTAAGATTCTTAGTATTGTTATTGTTAGTGTCTTTCATTCTAAAGAAATCCTTACATTTTATATTATTACAGTGATAGGATTGTTTTCTTTATAAGTTGTACCTTGTGAGTTTGGTTTTAAAAGTTCTCCATCCCAAAATTGCAAAGATATTTTTCTGCATTTCTTTCAGCTATATCATAATTTTGCCTTAATTTTATGTCTCTGAACACATTCAGTCTGCCTCTATGTAAAGTGTAGGGTTGCAATCCAGTTTCATCTATGGTCTCACAGTGAGCCATTTCCCCCATACCATCTACTAAACAGCCCTGTGTCTTTCCATCAATCGTGGCCAAATTTCTCATACATCAAGATCCCAAATGTCCATGAGTTGTGCTCAGAGCTCTCTGCTGGCCTGCTCTTTGTTTTTACAGTGGCACCATATGGGTTTTGTAGTCCATCATGCCAGACGGCACATGAAGTCCCACACCATATTCTTCCTTTTCAAAGATGACTTAGCTATCTACAAAATATTCTTTTATATAGCTTTTAGAACATGTTGATGAATTTTTTAAATAACATGCATGATGTTTAGTATAGCATTGAATGTGTGAATTAACTTGGGAAGTATTTGTACATTGGCCGGATTAAGGCATAATAGCTAAACCTATGGATTATATATTCCCATGCTTTCAGAACATCTATTATTTTCTCTTTCATTGAAGTTAACAGTGTAATAGAGTTTTTAAATAGAGAACTTGAGCATGGTTTGCAAGATAATTCGAAGATTTTGCATATATTTTGCTATTGTAGGCGATATATAACAATTTCTAGACATTGTGACTGATATAGAGAAGTATTGTTAATTTTATATGAAGTACTTGTATTTACAAACTTTGCTAGGCTCTATTTAGTATTAATTATGAGACAATGTCATGAAATCATAAAAATATTGATAATTTTAACTGTAAAAATTCCAAAATTTTCTGGATATCAAAACTATTGCCATAAACAAAGAGAGAAACACAAAGTCAGAAAAAAAATGAAGTTATAACAGAACAAAAGATAATTTTCTTAATAAAAAGTCATGAAAATAATTGTTGAAGCAAATATTTATTGAGGTCTACTACATGTATCATTTGTGACTGACTTCTTTCCCACAACATGTTTTCAAGGCTCATCCATGTTGTGGTATGCATTAGTAATTCATTTCTTTTTATTGTTGGATAATATTCCATAGCATGAAGATAATGCATTTTATTTATACATTCTTCACCAGTTCATGAGTATTTGGGTTATTTCATAATTTTGACTATTATGACTAAAACTTTACAAACATTAGTGTAGAAGTTTTTGTGTAGACATATATTTTCATTTTTCTTGAGTATATATTAGAAATGGAATTGGTGGGATCATATGGAAAGTATATAATTAACCTTTTCAGGAACCGACAGATTCTTTTTCAAAGCACCTACAGGCATCATTTTCCATTTCACCAGTAGTGTATGAGGTTTCCAATTTCTCTAAATCCTCACCAATGCCAATATTTTGTATTAATCTTTCTTTTTGATCATATTACTGATACTAGTGGATGTAAAGTGTTATCTCGTTTTCATTTGCATTTCCATTCTTTCATGCTTAAATATAATTTTTTTCTCTTCTGTATTCCTTAAATATTCTTTGTCAGGTTGAGGAAGTTCTACTGTACTCTTCATTTGTTGATCATTTTTGTTGCAAAAGGGTGTTTGATTCTGTCAAACACTTTTTATCCCACATCTATTGAAATTATCATCTGTTTTCTTTCTTTCCATTATTCTATTGATATTGTATTTACATTAATTGACTTTAGGATGCTAACCAACCTTACATTCCTGTGATAAATCCCACTTGGTCATGGTGTATTATGCTTTTCATATGTTGCTGGGTTTGTTGAGCTGTAATTGTGTTGAGAGATTTATGTTCAGATTAATAAGACATATTGGTTTGCAGTTTTCTTTTCTTGTGATGTCTTTGATTTTGTTATCATTGTGATACTGGCCTTACGGAATAAGTTGAGAAATCCTCCCTCATCTGTTTTTGGAAGAGTTTGTGAATAATTTCTATTAATTCTGCTTTACATACTTGCTAGCATTCCCCAGTGAAGCCATTTAGGCCTGGACATGTCTTAGTTTAAATGTTTATCGATTTGTTATGTTACTAATTCAGTCTTTTTACTTGTAATAAAATGTATTCATATTTCTATTTCTTCTTGAGTCAGTTTTAGTAGTTTGTATTTTTCTAGGAATATCCCCATTTAATCACAATTTCCGAGATTCTTGGATATACATGTGTACATAGTATTTCCTTATACTCCTTTTTCTTTCTGTAATTTCAGTAATAATGTCCCCTCCCTCATTTCTGATTTTAATAATTTGATTCTTCTTTATTTTTCTTAGTTATCATAGGTAAGGTTTATTCATTTGTTAATCCTTGCAAAGGACAGACTTTTGGTTTTGTTGAAATTCTCTATTGTTATCTCTACTCTATTAATTTCACTATACAGTTTATGATTTCCTTCCTTTTGCTTTAAGTTTAATTTTCTCCCTTTCCATTGTATTAAGGTGGAAGTTTAGGATATTGATTGGGATCTTCCTTGTTTTTTAACATAGACATTTACAGCTATAATTTTTATTCTAAGATCCACATGACCTACATCTCATGAGTTTAGGCATGTTGTATCTTCATTTTAGTTAACCTCATTTAATTAACTTGATTGAGTTAAGTTAGAAAATGATTTTTTAATTTCTCTGTGATTTCTTTTTAGTTCATTCGTTTATGTGAATTGTGTTATCTAATTTCCACATATTTGTCAGTTTACCAAATTGCTTATTACTTTTGATTCCTAATCTCATTCTATCATGGTGAGAAAACATACTTTTTATTATTTCAGTCTTTTTAAATGTACTGCAGGTTGTATTATCATATGGCTCATGTTGGAAAATGTTCTACATGCATTTGAGAAGAATATTATTCTGCTCTTGCTGAGCGGAGTGGTCTATAGATATCTGCTAATTCTAGTTGATTTATAGTGTTGCTTAAATCTTCAATATATTTGTAGATCTTCTGCCAAGTGTTATATGCACTATTGAAAGTGGAGTATTAGAATCTTCAACTATTATTGTTAAATTGACTATTTCTCCCTTCAGTTCTGTTAGCTTTTGTTTTATGTATTTTGGGTCTCTGTGGTGAGGTGCATATATGTTTATAATTGTTACATGTTCTGATGGATGATTCTTTTATCATTATAAAATGTCATTTGTTTTCTTTAGTACCCATCTTTTCTTTTAAAGTCTATTTTGTCTGATATTAATATAGACACTCCCGCTTTCTATGGTTGCTGTTTGAATGATTTGTCTTTTCCCAAACTTTTACTTTCAACCTATTTGTGCATTTAAATGTAGACTATGTCTCCTGTACATGGTATATACTTTCTATATCTAGAAATTAGCTAGCCTGAAAATCTCTGCCTTTTGATTGGATTTTTAATTTACTTGATTTTAATTTATTATTGATATAGTTGGATTTATATCTGCCATTTTCTTTTTTGTTTTCTATATGTCTCCTGTCTTCTTTATATCTCTATTCTTCTGATACTCCTTCCTTCTGTATTAAGTAAATATTTTCTAGGGAAAGTTTTTAATATCTGTAATGCTATTTTTACTATGTTATTTGAATTATTTTTTTATTAATTTCTCTGAAGCTTACCATATACATCTTAACATACCAGAATCTACCACAGATTTAAACTACCACAGATATTCAGTTAATTCTAGTGTGATATACAAAAATTGTTCCTATGTAAGTCTACACTCTCTTTTGCTGTTTTTTGTGCTAATATTGTTATATATAATTTAATATGTATTATATAATTATAAAGATATGTATGTCTTTGATATATAAATCCTAGTCATTTTAAACAAAAAATGATATTATTAAATAATACTAAAAAGTTCAACTATGGCTTATCAGTACAATTATAACTTTTTAATAAATAGGTGATATTCTTTGCTTAAATGATGCATACATACCTGGATCTGTTAATTTCATCTTTATGCGTAGTTTCATGTTGACATCCACTTTCTTCATAATCAGTTGTATTTTCCATAAACATTTTGCCAGGCCATCTGGGCATACATAGACACCAATATGTCTTATTGTCTTCTTCAGTCAAACTGCCATTTGCACAAATCTATTAAAAATAAGAAATAAGAATTTTGTAAGTGTCCATCATACACTACATATTAGAATCATTTCAAAGTTTGAATTTCATGGTTTATCTTAGGTATTGAATTCATGTGTTCCTTTAGCAAGGGTAAAATAAATCAGTTTTGATTTATATCAAAATCATTTTCAACAGTCATATTCAGTTCATACTCAAATTATGACAAGAATATATAAATTGTAAAAAGCTGAAGAGATCAGCATCCATTAAAGAAGTGTTTAAAATTTTTATTTAATTTTATTTTAATCATATTTTCATAGATATTGCTTACATCTTAACTGATATGATGGAAATAGCATTGTATTGAAAACCAGATCCGTGGAAAACCTGTTTCCTGAATCATAAATCGCTTTTGCTTCTTGAGTGACTTACTTGGATTCACCTTTGAATTGATTGTAATATTTTACTGCATCCCTTATAAAAAATGAGTTAAATAAAATCTTTAACATATGTATTTTATATTTGCATGGAAATCAAAATTTTATCTTTTTAAAAAAAATATCACTTAAGCCATTTTGGATGTCTTCCACAGATATGGCCAATGAAGTTACCTGAAAGAATTAGGTAAACTTTGTCACCAGAGAAATGCACCTCTTATGGAAAGCTTAAATCGAGGCATATCTTTTCCTAACTCTCAGAAGTGAATTCAAAATAGCAATAGAACTTTGATAACTCGTCTTTGTTTTCATTTTCCTCTCAATACTTTCATGTTTCCTTTTTGGTTTTGGTTTGTTTATAGCCAATAAGTTTTGCCCCATCACTGGAAACAATGATTAGGGATTTGGTTTCATGCTCTGATCTTTTGGTGACAGATTAATGATTTATAGAGATCTAATTTCTGTTGAGTAAGAGTCCACTGAAATCTGTTTTCCCATTTTTCCTTTTGGAGCTCAAGTCAATTAAGAATTTCAAGTCCACTAGGAAGGAGAACTGCTTTTTGACACGGATAGATGAGTTTTTTTCAAACGCTGTTAACTCTTAACCCATGACTAAAATATTATAAATATAAAATAAAGTTAAAAATAAATAAAATTTTTAAAATTATAAAAATAAAATAATAAAATATTATAATCGAATCTATAAGTTCTCTCTGTGTCTGTACGTCTATGTGTTTGTCCTTCAGAAAAATCTTTGTCCCTTACCATTTGAGCATATAATCATTTCCTTCATTGAGAGGGTATTCATTGTATAGTTTCTTAAATTAAAGAAGCACTGTCATAATAGGCTTACAAAGTTAAATAACACTTAGGCTACAAATATTAGCAATCATGACACTTTTATTATTCTCTCTCTCCATATATACGTGTATGTATATATAAATATATATACCAGTTGGCCAGCCCTGGTGGTCTAGTGGTTAAGATTCAGCACTGTCACCACCATGGCCCAGCTAGTTTCCCAGTCAGGAAACCACACCACCGGTCTGTCTGTTGTCATACTGTGGTGGCTGTGTTGTTGTGATGCTGGCTGTAAAGCATATCAACATCTTCCCATAACTTCTCCTTTCTGAGACACTAGTAAAATTCTATTAAGCTGTTGTTTTCCCTTATCCCAGGAAATCTAAAAGAATTAGGTTTTTCTTCATCAACAGAATTGTTTGGCCGTCTTTTGGAAGGTCAGCAGTGAAGAAACACAAAATTCTGCAAAGATCCAATTAAAATGCCGTAACTACCAAGGCTCAGGATCCTAGACTGCAAACAGGCCATTACGCATAATGGACTGAGACAAATACCCAAATTTCATCGAATTCCCAAATGCTAAATTTATTTTCTCTCTTCAGGATAAGAAAACATTTTAGGAATCCTTTGATTATGTGATTCAATTTAATACAGAGAGAGAGTAAATCTCTCTCTTTTACTCTCTCTGTCAACATCGTTCCTCTGATGAGTCTCTAAGCAGAGGTTTCCTGGGAGATGACAAGCATAGGTCCCATTGCATCATCATCCAGATGACCTGAATGAACAATGAGTTCAGATGGCAGCATCAGTCTGCATTCTGTAGACAGAATTTTTCCTGGGTCACCTTTGCAAAGTCTTGCAAACACTTCTGTTAGGCCCTCAGTTGGGATTGACTGACTTGGCAGGTTCTGGAGACATGACATTGCCCAAGTGCCTTCCAAGTGTCACAGGCTTTGACACGACACATTCCTGCCTTCATGTTGTGAGTCATGTACATAACTCTAATTGTCGGAATTTCTCAAAGGACAATCTGAAATTGTAGTGGCCACTCTGGGGAAATTTTAACATGAACAAGATTGTTCATTTGACAAATGCATTAGAACAAAAAGATAGAAACTCTCCTGAGGAGAGTCTCTGCGCTGTGTGTCTACTAGAGAGATTACTCTGTTTAATGCACAAGAATCCATCTTTCATTAATATACTTATGGGATTAATAAGCACTATATTTTTAATTATACGGCTCCATGGAATTGTCAACGATATGAGTTATTCTTTAAATTGTCCATAATAACTTGTTTTCGTGTGTGTGTGTGTGTTTATGTGTGTGGGTATGTGCGTGTGTGTGTGTGAAAGGGTTTTCTGCATTTAAGACTCTACTACACTTTGCTGAGAGGAGATAATTGACCTTTGACAATTGTGAGTTCATATCTGCCTGAAGCTAGCTCCCTTTCACTTCTTCATTTTTGCTATTTTTTCCTTTCTCTTCTGCTTGGAAAATTTTTCAAATTAATTGATCATAAAAAATTTCTCTATCAATATATGGACATTGTAGGACTATTGTTCAGATAAATAGTTAAAAATATAAGCAAAAGGAAAATGGTTAACTGTGCTTTATTTATGTTTTCCCTTTGCTCAAAAATTAACAGAGCAGAAAATGTATATCTGTGTTTGTGGGTAACATAATTAATGTTTTAGATGAAAATAAAATTAGGCCCTTAGAGTTTTGGCGTAAACTTGAAAGTCTTGATTTTTTATAATATATAAACACAGAGCTTTGTTTATATTAAAGGCAGTTTATGTGATTTCCCAATAAGTAAATGACTCCTCAGGCAAATTAGAATGATTTAATTTGACTTTTAAAGAACTATTCTATCATTTCCCCGGATTGTTTAAGATTATAAAAATATGAAGTTGAAATAATCAAAATTTTAATAATGGATATAATTGAAAACGGTTTAATCTTGTGAATACTTATTGATTCTACTACATTGATGTACTGGAATGTGTTACTGATGATACTACAAATCATAAGGACTTAACGTGATAGAGTAAATTGCAATGTCCAAATCTTTGGTCGACATTAAGATCTTACACTGATATACAATTGAATTAATAAATCATCTTTGGATCTGAACAAATTTTAAATAAGAAAAATATATAAATATCAGTCTCTAAATATAGTTTCAAATTACCCCGTTTCTTACAGAATGGAAATTATGATGTGCAAATGTCAACTGCTGTATATTTATGTTTATTTTGCCTAACATAAAAGTTGCCAAATTGCTATAAAATGTGTGATCATGAAAAAATAAACAGCTGAAAAGTTATTGGATTGCTATCTTTGTGTTTTCTCTTGAGTCTAAAGAAAAGTGTTCCTTTAAAATTGGTAATTATTTTAAAATACAGAGAAATAGAAATATTTACGAGATAAATATTATTTGTTTATTTCCTAAGAGAAGGTATACAGTTACTTATTTAGTAAATATATAATGTTCTCTAATGTGATAATAAAGTTAAAAACCTTAATTTCACCATCTATGTGTAATCACGTATCTGTGATTGACTAAAAACATACATGTAAAAGTATATTAAGCTTAGTATATATGTTTATGAATTTTAAAAACACAATAAAAGATATATTTGAGGTCATACTTGAAATTAAAAGGTGTATGGAATTTGAAATCTGTTTGCCTGTATTTGCAAATCCCCTCTAGATGGTTGAGTTTGAAGTAAACAGTGATCTTTTATTATTTTTTATAAAGTTAGGTCAAGGTTATTGGATTTATTCATAATGAAAAGAGCTTACAAATCTTTATTGAAAATTTTATATGAATGATATAACAAACATAAAATTAGAATATGGTTTTTGTTTCTATAAAATGACCTAATTAGGTTGTGTCCAGACAATATAAATTACATATATTCTGCTAACTGTCTAAACTTTTTGAAAAACCCCTGAATCATTTTGAGAAAAAGTTCCTTACTTTTTAAAATTAAGACCCTAAAATTTTTGTTTGTCATTGGTATTTGTTTGAAAATATTACCCTAATTTGTACAAGATGGAGGTGAGATGGGAAAAAGAGCGTTTGTATTCTTGCTTTAGGCCCCAGAACTGTTAGTGGTGAGGCTGCTCAGAGATTAGAAATCTCCCAGAGATTTAACGAGATCCCAAAAGACAATGATCTTTATGATCTATAAACAAAAAGATGGCACAATCACAGCTGTGTTCGAGAGGCTTGAACCAGTCAGCAAATTATAACATGAATAGAACACAGAAAGACCAGTGATAAAATGATAGTTAAAACTCTTCATTACCTCACTATATTATAAACATAAGAAGCAAAAAGATTTCCAAATCAATTGTTGAACATTTGTTTATGAAGTTATATTTAAGCTATGCACATCCTGAACACTGAATTTGCAACCTTAACATTTCTAGCTTTTTTCTAAACAGATGATTATGAGTTAAAGAGAAAAATGAAAAACTGCTCCATAAATTTACCTTACCTCCATTGTTCCTTCACATAGGAACCATTGTTCATAGTCAACGTCTTCAGATTTGTTCCTATAGACTGCATCTTCAGTGCAGTTTGCAGCGAGAAAGACACAGGGATCAACAGCCACTTCACATTTTTCACACTCAGAGCCTTTCAAACCAAGAGATGAAAAATTAAATAACCTTTCACACACTTCAATTCACACTGAATGTTAAAGACAGTTGTCAAATTATCTGATAATATCAATTTGACAACACTCACCACAAGATAAGCTTCTATATATTCTATATTTATAGAATACTCTGTATCTATAGTCTAATATTCTATATGTATAGATTATTAAATTTGAAAGAGACTTAAAAATGAATAAGACCCAAACCACTTATTTTACCAACAGACTGAGAAATAGAGCAACAGAGCAAGACATGGATCCCAGGCCAATGTATTATTGTAAAATGATCAAATGTGAAATAAATTTCCAATTAATGACTGTAAAAATGATGTAATAACTATAAGCATAATAAATTTTATACAAAAAGCACTCTTATTGTTTTTATATTGTAGCTGCATAGGAAATTATTTCAAAAGAAATTTGGGAAAAAGTCCTTAAAATATTTATAATAAAAAATGATCCCAGTCTCCTGACAATAAGGAAGGAAGGGAACATGTGTGTGTGTGTATGTAGGTATAGATATATACACATGTATACATAAATATAAATAATTTAGCTCCTGCACACTCTAATGCTAGATATAATATCTGTGATACAATAAAAAAATGAGATTGCAAAAAAGCACAAGAATGTGATCTATATTCAAGAGGAAACTTCTTAGTAAAAATAGACACACAGATGTCCCAGACTTAAAATTACCATACAAAGATTGTAAAAGATCTATGAGAAATGTGTTGAAGTATGTATAAGAAAAGATGAATATAACTGGTAAACAGATAGGGAATTAGGGAATGAGAGATTTGGAAACTGTGAAAAAAATTTTAGAAATGGAAACCCCAAAATTGTGGGGACAAATGAGCTAATTAAGCTGAGTTGAGAACCTGTTATTGATATTGACCCTGATATCAGTTTCCCCACATTAAACCCAGCATATATGGGATAAAATCAAAACACTCATTCCCTGCTTACTCTCTGGCTTCCTGGCTCCAGAATCTACTGTCCTCCATGGAGACAGACACCGTCAAGGACAAGCACCTAGATTATTTCCTCCCCGCAAAGAGATACAGGCTGGTGGGAAAGCTGCTGACCAGCAAGGCCACAGACTTCTCCTTTCTGCAAGTAGTCTCAAGGCCAAAGACAGGCTGGTGGGAAAGCTCCGACCAGTAAGGCCACATAGGCTCCCCCTCCCCTACCTAAAACCCCAAATAAAAACCCTTTCTTTTAGCTTTTCGGGGAGTTTGGGATTTCAGCATTAGCTGCCCTCTCTCCTTGCTCAGAGCTGTGCAAAAATAAAATTCCTTTCTTCCACCACACCCTGTGTCAGAGATTGGTTTCCTGTGCAATGGGTGAGCGAACTCACTTCAGGTTAGGTAACATTATCTTTCATTAATAGATGTAATATTCCCAGATAATGAAAGAATTTGGGATATCTGATGCAATCTCCTTGTGAACATAACTAAACCTTCTAGTAAGAGACCAATACTATTTGTTAGGGTGAGGGTACGTATTCACAGAATCATCTAGCTAATACCCCTATTTTAGGATTGCTTATGGTTAACAAACCTAAAATCCATGGCTTGTGAGACACGACTTCCTGAAAACTATCATGTTAGCTGTGCAACTTGCAACTGAATTGTAAAGTAGAGATGATTCACAAGCCGAAATCTCCCTGCTGTGTGCAGACCTCATTTAGAAATCTCACATATCACTCTGGAAGAAGGAAGAAGCTAGGAAGCCAGGCAGAATGTCCTGAACCTTTTCAACCTTACCAGTCTAGCTTGACTGCTTATAATCTTAAGATGATAAAAAATTATTCCTACACTAGTTATAAAATAATCAATGAATGGGATTATCAGCAGATCAGACACAAGAGAAAAGAAGATGAGTAAATTTAACGATGTCAATAAAAATCATATCTTCATGTACCAAGAGAAAATAACTCAAATATCGTCATGCCAGCCTCACAATCAATTGATAAGTGTTCGTTTCTATTTTCTAGAGGAGTTTATTTAGTATTAGATTTAACTTTTATTGAATATTTGGGGGAATTGGGATAGAAGACTATATGTTTTTCTTTGCGGAAAAATTTTTAAAAACTATTTTATTCAATTACTTTAGAACTTGTGGGATTATTTAGATTTTATATTTATTACTGAATCAGTTTGCCAACTAGTATTTTTCTAGGGATTTATTTCATCAAAGTGGTCCAAATTACAAGCACAGATGTTTCCTAATGACGTATCTGATTAAACGTTTGGGTTTAGCTGAGATATTATTGCCTCTTCCACCAAAAGCTTCAAAAAGGAGGTAATAAAAAAAAGTAAAACAAAAGCCTAAACCCACGAAGCGAACAGGAGGGGAGATACATGAGGAAATATTTTCAATAAATTTTGAGAAGTTGAAAAGATGATGGAGGCAGAGTGACTAAATTAGCAGAATGGCAATAGTCAAAACAGAAAAGTCTAATTAGAGGACATATTTATGAAAAACAAACTCATCCACCTAGCAGAAATCTTAAGATGCTCAGGACTTAAAGGTACCTGAAAATGTGACACTAAGGCAGATTCTGCAAACAGGAGATTAGTTGATATAGCTTCTCCCTCAAATCACAAACTCAGATAATTATTCTGAACCCTTGCTCACCCCCTCCAGGCCCACAAATAGCTTTAGAGGTTTATTCTGAGGAGAACGAGATTCTTAGAGGCTCTTGCCTCAAGGAAACCAAGCTCATTGGGGTTCCCCCAGTGAACAGCCAGCTGTCCACTTGCAACTCTCTAATGAGCTGCCAGTCATCAAAGCCCATCTTCATATGGCAAGCTTCCAGTAAGTCTTCTTAGGTCCTCACCGTTAGATGTGATCATGCAACATTTGGCAGAAAGATTCCAAATGAAAAAGAACAAGCATCATTAAAAGTATTTACAGAAAACCAAGATACCGAATGGAACAGAGGAAAATTAAAACAAATCAAAACTATACTATTAGAGTTATAAGAAAAGTTATCTATCTAAAAGAACAGAATATCGTGAAAATGTATAATTTTGACAATAGAAAAATGTTCTAGAAAATTAAAAATATAATAAAACAAAACAATTAACACTAGTTTTGAGATATTTAATTGGGGGAATAGAGTAGAAAATAGAACAAAATGAAAAGAAATGGAAAATAGATAAGAAATTATGAGAAAATGAGAGGATCAACTTAGGAGATGCAATATCAAATTTTTGGACTTAGGGGTACAGAAAAAGAAAACAGAAAGGAGGAATTTTTAGTGCACTAATACAGAGACTACCTAGAAATTGAAAGACACACGCTTCCAAATAAAAGGGTTTATCAAGTGACCCACATATGAAGAAGAATACAATCATGGGATTGTAAATTGATGCAGCCACTGTGAAAAGAGTATGGAGGTTTCTCAAAAAGTTAAAATAGAAATACCATATGACCCAGCAATTCTATTCCTAGATAGTTATCTGAAGGAAACAAAACTACTAACTCGAAAAGATATCTGCACCCCATTTTCACTGCAGCATTACTGACAATATCCAAGACATGGAAATAACCTGAGTGTCCAGCAATGGGAATGGATAAAGAAGATGTGGTATATATATACTTTGGAGCGCTATTCAGCAATAAAAAAGAATGAAATCTTGCCATTTGCAACAACACAGATGGACCTTGAGGGCATTATCCTAAGTAAAATGTTAGATAGAGAAAGACTAGAACACTATAATATCACTTATATGTTGAATCTAAAAGAAAAAAAATGAACTCAGAGAGAACAGATTGGTGGTTTCCAGAGTAGGAGGTAGGGAATGCGTGAAATGAGTGATGCTGGTCAAAAGGTACAAATTTCCAGTTATAAATCAGTTGTATATGTGTAGCATGTAATGTATGGCATGGTGACTACAGCTAACAACATTGTATTGTATATTTGAAAGTTGCTAAGAGTAAATCTTAAAAGTTCTCATCACAAGAAAACAAATTTGTAACTGTGTGTGGTGACGGATTTGAATTAGACTTACATTGGTGATCATTTCACAATATATACAAATATACAATCATTATGTTGTACACTTGAAACTAATGTAATGTTAAATGTCAATTATATCCTAATTTTAAAAAAAGGAACATAATCCCCAAATGTCCCAATGTAGTGAAATTTCACAACACTGGGGCAGAGAATGTAGAAAAAGGCTTCCAGAGAGATAATCACAAGTTGACTCTAAAGACTCACAAGGTATTATATACACGATTCTCCATTATTGCATGCCTTTCTTTCTTTTCCTTTTATCACGTAAATCATAGATTTTTCACATCAGTGCGGGGAATATGCCACAATCATTTCTGAATCTGCGTCTGCTTCTTTGTTCTAATAACCATTGACGGCATGGATAATCTTGCATATGTATTACCTAGCACTTGGATGGGAAGCATGTATGATGGGAAAGCTGGGTCAAACGATATATCTATTTATAATATTGGTAGATATTGTCAAATTGTCCTGCTCCGATATTATGCTGATTTTAAATTTCCCCAGCAATGGATAAAATCACGGAGCTGTCAAGCTCTCAAATTTTTGCCTCATCCTAACAATTGAGATGGCAATTCTATTATATTCTAAATTTTCTGCATGACTTGGATTTATTTTTGGACTTTGTATTTACATATTTCTGACTATCAATGCACAGTACTATGCTTTTCAATACTGAAGCTGTACAATATGCTTTAATATCCGGCAGAGCTAAATCTGTACCCCACTTATCCACACAATGCACTTTTTCAGAGCACACCTGGCTTTGTTTAGTTATTTAGTTTTCCATGTGGATTTTAAGAAATTAAAACAACAACACAAAAGCACTGTTGTTATTTTAGTGAAATCATAATAAATATATGAAATCATTTGGAGGTTTGAAATGTTTAATACCTTAGGTCGCCTCTCCAACTGCTTTGTATATCTTTAGAATTTCTTTCCAGATGTTATGTATTTGTAACCACACTGTGGCGATATGTAGTTTTCTCAATTTAGAACTTACATATTTTCGTTTAGTCCTATGCACTTTAATATTTTAACTGCTGTTTACATGAAATCTTTCCTTCCATTATATCATTTAATTAGCTCTCATCTGTGTATGAAAGCCATTTATTTCTATTTAGGATATTAATTATTTAACTGAATTCTGGTACTGTAAAAATGTTCTGAAAACATTATTATATGTAATATAAGTGAAAAGCACTAAACCACATTTGGCTTTTAAAACTCAGATTTTTTTTTAAATCTTGAAGTAAAACCCTAAAATCCTAAATGGCTTTGGAATAACAGCAGGCATTTAACAAAAGAAGACTTGAAAGTGTACTTTCGATAAGGCTTGCTTCAGAGATACAGGATTTTCTACTCTCACAATAATCATTATAAAGTTACGAAAGTAATTTAGAATGAATAGATTATAATTAATATCTTGTAATATCTTCTACCATAAAGAAGATCCACCACTTCATAAAGGAAAAAGAGAGAATTAAAAGTAAAAGTCGATATGCAATATCGATTTCCAAACGCAGTAATCATTATTCATTTAGAAAAAAAGTTCACTGGCACATAGTAAATGTTTTAAATGTATAGGTTTAATTTAGTTAACTAAACTGTAATGATCACAAGCTTCAAAAAAGAAAAGTATTCAAAGAGAACTGATCTCTTTTTTGGTATGATTTCATCTTTTCTTAACCATGATTCATATTATCTTATTTCACTTCACAACTCATTATCCTCTGTCAGTATCTCCTTTTCTCAAACCTAATAATACATATAATGAACACAGATGATGACGCTGAAAAGAAATAGTGCATGTCAGCTCTTTCGTAAATTGTGCGCTGTAGACCAATTGTCCTTGAAGGGGCTTCTTCTAATTAATTACCGTCCCTTCTTTGTAGAGCAATCACATTGGCAAGAATTGATTGGGCGTGTAAGACACTTCATTTAGTTGGTAGCAAAATCTCTTAATTAAAATAATTTTACTGCTGGTAAAATTAATGCACCCCATGCAAATTTACCAGCTTGATTTTAATGTTCCTCTTCAATTATATTTTATGAGGGAAAAAAGGAAATAAGATCTTAACAGAAACAACCAGAAAAAATAAGAATTACAGAAGATGTATAATTCTAGTTACATACTTTGTTCATTTATCCCAAATTCTGTTTTGTATTGAAATCTTTACTGAGAGAAGTTGCTTTGTTCAATCTTTGTACTGACATCAAAAAGGAATTTGGGTGGCTCTACTTAAATATTTATTGACTCTTCAGCTTTATCACACTGACTTCTTTCACTGGGACAGCCCAAGTCATTTAGATTCTCAGATGTGGAGGTCACATAATTCTTATTTTTGTAATAATTACCTATATTCATTAAGTTCTGACCATAGATTCATGAAGGCATAGTGACTAAATACACTTATATTCCTTTGATGGTAATTGCTCAAAGCTGATTTATCCATGAGCAATTCTGACTTCATATTACCCCCAACTCCAGGAAAATATATTTGTTACACTACTGTCATTCATAAAATTAACGATGTTTGCTCAAAGATGATTTATCCATGAGCAATTTGAATTCCTATTACTCTCTCTATTTTTCCTAAAAAAGACATTTGGTATTTTGTTGTGAATATGTTCCCTTTACCCATTTTTAGATCTCAAAGAATTTTATTGTTTAAAAATAAGTAAATGTATACATGCATTATTCCCACTTTGAGACAAAAGGAAATCAAGTATAAAAATGATGCAGACACCGGAATCCATGAACTGGTTTGGCTGGTAACAGCAGGTCATGTTTCTCAACCTGCACACCTTTGAAGATCACCCGGGTCCACCTCAGTACAATTCCTCTTGGATTGTTCTGCCATGGAAGCCTAACAGCAGTATGTTTTAAAAGATCCTCAGGTGATAATCTGTGGCCAAGGTTTAAAACCACTGAGCTAACACAATCCCTAAAAAGTCCTGAGATCAGATACTTTCGGGGACTTCTCTAACCTGAGTTGTTCCTGCTTGTTTGTTTTGTTTGATGTGTCATTTGTAAAACAGTAAGTATTCATAACGCAGTCTCCCAAGTCCCTTTGAGCATTAATGCCATTTAATCAACAAGTCATTGCTGTCTTCTACCACTTTTGGTCTTGAGTGTGATTTGCTTAATGAACTGATAACTATTTCTGTCATTAGGGGTTGTTAACTCTCCAGAATACCATCTCATGAACATGATAAAATAAATTATCATGTCTCCTGTTTAAAAGGCTAATTGTTAGTTTACTTCAACACTGTTTTAATGTAATAGTAGTCTTATAAGTGCAGCAGCTGTCAGTTGAATAAAAGAAGCCATTAGTTGAGAACAGACATATCAAATCTACTAATTTACTGATTGTTGATAAACTATAATGCCAAAATATCACTGACGGAGAAAACATTCTTTCAAATGATTAATTGAAGTACCATACAGTCTTAAGAATGTGAATCAATTTGCATGAGCTGAGTCAAATAGTATTCAAAGTGTAATCAAAGAACAGAAAATTAGCCTCATCAAAATGGACTTTGAAATAGGAACTGCTGTTTTTTTAAAACAATTAAAATGTATTTGATAAAATATATGTTGGAATTATTTGAAATGTTAAAGTCAGAAAATCAGGCTTCCCGCAACTTCTCTCACTTGCTCTCTGCATACAATCCACAAACAAGAATTTCCAATTATTTTAAGCTTCCATCACCTTGAGATATGACTACAATGCTCCACCCTTCTTCCCCTCTCCAATCTATTTCTCCACTTGATCTTTTTTTCAATGTGTCAGACTCTACAATGATTTCCTATTCCTTTTAGAATAAAAAGCTAAATAGTTAACCCAGCCTTTTAATTCTGGCACTACCCTCACCCCACATCTCATATATACTCTTGTTCTTAGAGTTCCAGCAGGCCTTCAAAGATTTCATCTCTTCTAACTTAGTGTTTTTGTTTTTTGTTTTTTTTAACCCACTTTGTAGGGGTAGGACTGACATACACAAAGTTGTAGATCAGTACAATCATATGCATCATAATAACATTGTGGTCAATGTCGGAACACACGTAGGACAGTGGTCCCATAAGATTAGTACCATATAGCCTAGGTGTGTAGTAGGCTACACCATCTGGGTTTGTGTAAGTACACTCTCTGATGTTCACACAATGACGAAATCACCTACCAACGCATTTCTCAGAATGCGCCCCTGTCATCAAGCAACACATGACCGTATACACCATTGAAACCGTAATCACAATCAATGTCATGAATTTATCCATCACCGTCAAAAATTTCCCCCCACTCCCTCCTTTTTTTGGTTTGTTTATTTTGTTTGTTTTTATTTTTTCCTTCTGCAGTAAGAGCATTTAACATCAGATCTACCATCTCAGCAAATTTTTAAATATACAATATAGTATTGGTAATCATAGGCCCTATGTTGTATGAAAGATTTCCAAAACGTATTTATCTTGAATAACTGGAACTTTGTACCCTTTGAAACACAGTGCTTTTAAAAATTTAATTCCCTGAATCTAGAATGCTCTCTTCTCCAACTTCTCTAAGGTGGGCTCATCTCTGTATCTCTCTTCAGGGTCATTATATCACAGAAACCATATCTAACCTCCCAATTTATTCTCCCAGGGCCCATATTTTCTTTTCTCTTTTTCTAAAACAGATCCTTTGATTGTAAGCTTTCATGGGAGGACACTGCTTTCTGTAGGAGCATTTTATTTCAATTTACAATTATATATCTATCATTGTGAGTATCTGCCCAATAACTCCCCTCCAGAAATAGTCAGATCTATGAGAGTAGGAAATAGTGGTAGTTTTATTCATACATGTATATTCTACACCAAGCAGAATTCCTGGGATGTAGTACGTGTTAAACATATGTCTGTTAAAGGAACAAATCAGAGAAAAAGGGTATTAGATTCATTTTTACTTTATTTTGTGTTTTGAGATACGAAATATTTCATGTAACTGGAAAATTGATATTTACCTAATAAATTTTGAAGTGATTCAGGAAAACTAAAAAAAAATTAGCTGGTTTACCTGTTAATCCCAATTGCCACACATGTTTAAATTGAGGGTGAGGAACTTTAGCTGGGCAAATATCATGGCTGGCGGCTCTGCAGTAGCAGGGGTACAGATGATTTAAGCAAACATTCTTCAGAAACCAACACGAATTTCTCATGCACTCTGGACTGCATGCATTCTATAAAATGAGAGTATTGAAAAGTGATAAATACCTTACTGATATGTGTTTCAGTTGTATATTTTTGCTTATGAAATACACAGCTAATTTCTGAAACTACTGAGTAAACTTTATGTGACATACCTTTATTACCACTCTTTGCTTATTCCTTCTATTCTTTTATCTTCTCTTTTTACCACCTTTCACTGTAGTCAAGTTCAAAATGCCTATGTGATGTTCTTTTGGCTTTGACTGACTCTTCAGTCTACAACTGCCCCTTATCTTCTGTTTTCTAGGCTATAATATTTTTTTTCACAAATTAAAAATTACTATGGTATAAATTAAGAGACATAAAATTTAAAATACACATGCCCCAATAGGATTAATACCAGAAAATGCAAAGGTACTGTTCAAATTTGTTGGGTTCTTTAAAATTTGTCATTTGAAAATATTTTAATATAATTTGTGATATTTGTGATTTGCCTATGGTAATCTCTGGTATCTTCAAATACAGAATTCATATCTGGTTTATAGTCACAGTGAAATTAATTAAATTTAACCAATTTCAAGTCACAGTCAAGCCATCATTAAATTTTAATGCATGCTACTTTACCGAGGTCTTAAGATGGCATAGACCAATAAGATAAATTTAAGCCCTGGAGACAGACGACAGATATAAGTTCTGTTTAGAGTATACCCTACAATCATGTCTACTTCTCTGAGTTTCCAGTGAGCAATTCCCCCTGAATTTGGCAGAGGAAAGCACAGCTGAGTCATGGGGCACAAGGAATTACTAACATCTGACATTTACTACACTAAGGAAGCTTAGTTCTAATTCTTTCAAGTCATGATGACCTTCTACCTTGATTTGCAATAAAATTTCATAATGGCTAGACAAAGTATGAATCTTAAAGTATAAATCTCTACATTAATTTATAAATGAGCAAATAACTAACTGAAATCAACACTAAAGATTAGCAATAATCTGAAAAATCATCATCTGACTATATTGAATGGGTACCAAGAGAATACAATTCTATGATAAATTTCTAAATCTTGAGATCACCAAAAGCTTTAACCTATCACTTTTATGCTAAGACACATAATTTTAAACTCTATGAATGGCAATAATCAATCTTCAATATTAGTGAACATTGTCTCCTACTGGATTTGTGATCTTCATCGTGATAAAAAATACAAAAGCCTAATAAATTTGAATGCAGAACTGTACAAAATAAACTTAGCAAAGTAGCATGTTATTTGCATCGAGAAGACCGTGTAGAGTTATCTCTTCACTTAAAACAAAACAAAAGAAAAAACAAAAAAACCTCACTTAAACTAAGCCACTTCTTAGGTTTTTGGTTGTGTTTTACTTGTGTGTGTGTGTGTGCTTGTGTTTTAAATTGAGAACATGAGAGGCAGCTGCACCACGTTTATTTTGTCTGGCAAACTCAGGAGCGATCCATTTAGAAAGAAGACTTTGTATCTTCTGTCACAACTTTGGAAGAGGTGGACCTGTAAGGAGTAGGCACCAACTAATCATGACGAATGCCAGGCAAAATGACAGGAATAGCATGGATACCTGCTCAGAGTGGTGCCATGCTGCTCATGTTGCTAGTTTGAATGACACTTGGAGACAAAATAGGGCTCTGGCTTTTTCTGAATAAAAAAATCAAAGTCCCTCATGACAGCTTTCAAGGGAAGTCAGAACAATTTATCATTAGACTCAGTCTAGACTCTTCTGTCCTGAATGAGGACACTGTGAAGGTATTCTGACTTTAGATAAAGTTTGGATTTACAGGGGGTTATTTGGGATGGGAAATTGGTGCTATTGTTACCATTTATAAATTATGGCAACACCAATAAATTACCATTTAACTTAACAATATGAGTGAAGGGAGCAATTTATTTCATGAGACCGCATGTAGAGGTTAGGAAGTATGGTGACACAGGTCTGTTTCTGAATTTGACCTCTCATTCACGACTTGTGTGCTCATGTGAGAATTCAGATAACCACACACACACAACAACAAGAAAATAGATGTACAATATAGCCTTTAAAACAGGTTAACAGAACATAAGTAAAGCAAGATAGTGAGATGGAAGAGGTCAGGCTTTTGATCAAGTAATGAAACTTTATCTCTTAACAGCTCTTAGCTTTCTCACAGCCAAGGAAAAAGAGAGACCATGAAAATATAGCACAGTCTTCTTATTGATTAATTTCATTTTAGTGGATTCATTCTAGTTTATTGGGAAAACCATATTTCCAGATAATATTTCTAAAGGATAATTGTCATATGGTAGAGCATGTTTAACAATTAATAATATTTTCATAGAAAATTATTTATTAAATTGGTCATGAATTCATAAAGTTTTCTTTGCATAGTGTTACTTTATTCAAGGAAGATGGTTTTAAATAAATCAAATTCTTCCTTTTTGAGTACAAATTTAGTAAATGCTGCTAATGAAGGAAAAGTAGTCATTCTGAATTCATGTGGATATGATGACTAACACAATAAACATTTCCTATTAAAACGCTGTTTTCTTAAGAAGTTCCTATAAACTTAAATAGAAAGACAATTTACTGATTCAGAATCATTTTTACAAACAGATCTGTGTCTTTGTGGAATTTGGTTACTCTAAAGTGGTCTCTCTTTTATGCTGAAGTGAATTTCCAGTAGAATTAATAGTCCTCTCTGTCATTAAGTTACCTAAAGTTCCACAGTGCTCTCAGGTGACATGGTAATGTTAATTTTTCTTCATTAATTATATTTGGACCCAAGGGGTTCTAAAAAGAGTTTACATGGAAATTCTCACTTAGCTATTTGAATTTTAATTTCTTCAAATTAATACTTGGAAGTAATGCCATTAAAAATAACCCTTATTTTTAATGCTGCATCCCATTGAATTTTTGGATTGGGTAACAAATATTTGTTAAAAAATCTGTGGTGGTCTGAGGAAAGATGTCAACATTCATGAGTTTCAACCTTTGAAATAGAAATATGACTCTCCTTTTATAAAATAAGTTCACTTTATGTGAGAGAGTGGATTTAGGGTGAGGAACTCAGCTGTTTGCCTGGGACTTGATTTTTTCAGCCCTAAAATTCCTGTGTCCAGTGAAGGCCTTCAGTCCTAGGCAAACTCAGATGGATGGTTGCCCTAAGTAGATCATCTATTCAAACTATTCCTCCTGAAATGAAGCAGGATGAGGAACAGAGCTGCAGCTGGCATGTGATGGGAGAAAGAAATGACCTGTTGCTCTAGGCCTCTGAAATGTGTGTGTGTGTTTGCGAGGGGTTAATACCACAGCATAACCTCCCTAACACACTTACCAAAAGCTTCCTCCATCTGGAGGTGAGACTAAACTCATTTTCTGAGGATTGTTTCAAATTTGAAATATTTATCAACTATGGTACATTGGCCCTTATCCTACAAATATATAGCTCATATTTCTGTAAGAAAATTAATATTACATTCATTGCAGTAAATAATAGGTATTTCTAAATTGTTAATAAAAATATACATGGAAAATGGCAGTGTTAGTCTATCCTGTACTTGACTGCCCAGGTTAGCTATAAAAATTGAAAACAGCAAACAATTCAGCACTTGCACTATTACATTCAGGAGTGAGTGGGGTGCCAGGGGGCGGGGGTATACACACATGCATTTGGAAGTGAACATCTATCTTGTTGTCGACAGTGAACTAATTAACCGGCACATATTAGAAAACTAAACTTGAACTGACTTTGAACTTCAATAAGCTTGAGAGAGCATAATTTTGGTAAGCAAACAGTGAAATTAAGACAATGATGAAGTAGTTTCACAATGACAGTAAAAAGAATCAAGAGTCAAGAAAATTGTCCATAAAAAGAAAAGCAATCTATTTCTTGTATCACATGTCAGTTTATGTTACATCAGAAAGGAACAAACTTTGCAGTACCAGAGTTTTGTGAATTTTATTTAATTGACACAAAATACATATTCATAACAATTTTATAACCCTAACCAACTGATTTAATATATCATGTGCCAAATGTATTTGATAATGCTTTCCTTAAGGCTTTTCTTTTTTATAAAGGGAAACCAGTTTTGATTGATAGTATGAAGATGATTTAAAAACAACTCTAGATGTTGATTTCTTATTTTAACAGCCACATTTCTTAGGCAAGATAATGATTTCTTGTGCCATATTAAGTGTCTTACATTTTCTCAAAGAAACTGTTTCCCCAAATCATGGCTTCTACCTGTCATTACAGCATCTATATTCTCTGATGATTCTATTTATATTCCTTTGAAGCATTTACCAATTTTTAGAAGCTGTATAAGAATATGTAGATTTTTTTCTTTTCTATAGTGAAGATATTAATAATAGGGATAAGCAATCCTCCATCCCTCTCTCCCGATGTGTGTGTATCATTTTACCATGCACATAAACTTTACCATTGTTCAGATACGTTCAAAAGCATTATCTTATTTTATTCATTTCATTTGAATTTTCAACAACCTTGATAAAGTCTTATTGTACTCTGTTCTATACTTCAGATAAGAAGACAATTATGAATTTAGTTTTTTTTAAGTTCATACACCTCAATTCTCGCAATGCTAGAACATAAACCTATACACTTGGGATTCAAATTCCATCATCTTTTACTTTATTTTTCTTTCTTCTCTATTCTTCAATAGAGGTAGTATTGGTGCAAGTGTTAATTGACTGACACAAAAGAAATAGTATCGCTAAAAATTTGAAGTATAGAATCCTATAAATCCAAAGTTTTACTGTGTTTGTGTCACCTCCTCCCAGCACTGCCATTTCTTATTTCATTCACCTTCTCAAGTTAGTACTAATAAGTCATTAAGATTTATTTGTAAAATATTCCACCTAGTTTTGAAAATTTTGATGATCTTTGAAAGAGCGGTGATGAATCCTCATAGAAAAAAATTAGAAAATATTCAATGATATACTGCCTACAAAAAACTCAATGTAGCTTTAAGGACACACATAAGACATACAAATACAAATGAATTTAACTTATATATAATATATAAACATATAATTAAAATTTACTTTACTAATATATAGTATATATTATTACATATATATTAATTTACATATATAGATATGTAGTCAAAAGCAATAAACAGACACTTTATTAAAATGGAGGTGGGGGCCAAAATGGAGACCTCTCTCACCCTTGGTCCATGGGTGACCCAGACAGGAAGAAGAAGGACTTTCTCTTCTTGATAGGCAAGATGCTCAGCCAGTGAGAGACGTGCAGCTCAGCCAATGAAAAGCCACTACACGTGGAACTCTCAATTCTTCCAATGGACTCTGTTCACTCCCGACTCCCTCTTCCCCTCCACAAAGAGCTGCTCTCCTTTTGCTGCTGGGGACTTGCACCTGGCACCCAATGGTCATAGACCCCAAATCATAATTTTTTTGCTGATCCCAAATAAGCCTATTTTTGCTGGAGAAATAATTGGCTGTCTCTTTAAGGTCAAAAACATAAATATAATCTACAAGTGTTTAAAGTGTTTACTCATTAGGAGATATTTCTTTCCCCTTCTTAAATATATACATTTTGTAAAATTATTCTATATTAATATGGATAAAGTGTAAAATTCTCCAAGGCTATCCTGTTCTCTAATGTATTTATTCCCTCTGAAGGACTTTTGTTTTTAAACCTCCTAAATACAGTGTCTGTTACAAAAACTCCTATGGTTGCTTTATACTAAGTAAAGAAAATTAGAAAAGGCACAGAAAATCTTCAGAGGGAAGTCATTCCTTCCTGTTCCACGTTGAATCAATTAGTCTCCAAGCAGTATGAGAATGGTCTGATTGTCTTTACTCCTCAATCAACTTTCGGCTCCCAGGCTGTAAATGGCTTTGCCATGATACTAAACCCCAGTGATGGTTTCTCACACAACTTATGCCCTTGAATGCCAAATATCATTCAATTTTAGAAATGTATTTGATAGTCTTAGAAAGAGGCGAAATGATGACCTTTATGACTTACAATAATATTAAAATTACTTGCCTTTAAATTTAAATAAAATTAAAATTCCCTATAACAACTATAGTTAAATTTCATCTTTTCTGGAGAAATAGCAATATTTCAACTTTAAAAATACATATATATAATTTTGTTTCCACAGCATTTTCAATTTTCTAAATTGATGCTGTTTTTCATGACATGGTTAGACATATTTGACAAGGTTGACATTCTAGGAAGAGTATATCCTTAACAGGCTAAGAGTGACTCAAATATTCTTTTTTACTTGCATAAGTAGTTGAAAAATTAGTTTAATAGTTAATCATTCATCTGGTTTAATACAAATCAAGTTTCTGTAGCATTTTGTTATATTACTTCAACCCATCTGTAATTGGTATTTTGCTATTTAACCAAATATTTAAATTAAATATTTGTGTTACATAGCCTTTCCATCTGTAAAAGTATATTTTGAACTAAATCTCCCGCCAAAAGCCTTAAAATTTCTCCAGTATCATTTTTGTATAATCACTATTTACCTCACTGATTTCAGTTTTTTATTTTTTATGTTTTTTATTTTTATTTTTTTTAAAGATTTTATTTTTTCCTTTTTCTCCCCAAAGCCCCCCGGTACATAGTTGTGTATTCTTCGTTGTGGGTTCCTTTAGTTGTGGCATGTGGGACGCTGCCTCAGCGTGGTCTGACCAGCAGTGCCATGTCCGCGCCCAGGATTCGAACCGACGAAACACTGGGCCGCCTGCAGCAGAGCGCGCGAACTTAACCACTCGGCCACGGGGCCAGCCCCCTGACTGATTTCAGTTTTTACACCCAGAAACTTAAATCTTAAATTTGTTTTCCCAAATAAATTATTGAATATTTTCTCTTAAATAGCCAAATGAGTAAATTTCTTAAATAATTCCTTATATATCACATGAATTCTGATTTTGTCTATATAAATCTCCATAACTGTTGGGTATTCCTTCTAATAAATTGCCATTGGAGTAACATATGATTTTCCCCAGACTTTGACTCCAAAATATAATCAACTAGATGGTTTTACTTATTTTGTTTCAAGTCATGGTCGACATATTGAGGCAGTCTTTCACAAGTAAATTTTCTAGCCTTAGAAATTTAGTAAATTATACTATTTAATTCAAATTTTTTAAAAAGTTCAAATCATTGATTAGAAAATTTTCTTGCATGAGAAATATTAAAAAATAATCTATGAATTCTATTAGTCATTAAGTGGAAAACAATTATAGATCTGCTAGATTAATAATATTGAAATACGAAAAGAATAAAACTTTAAAATATGATAATTTGGCATGAGTTGAGATAGCCTGGTTCATTGCTGGATGTGAGTTTAAGACATACTTTAACTCTTGGCCCTCATAAAAGAGATCAAGTTGTATCACATTAAAAATATTAAAATTCACCATGGCATCCTTTACTTTGGGACCAATTCTAGATAATTTAAAAATTCTTTCAGGTCTTTCTTATCTCTATCTTTTATATTAAGAATTTTATGGAGGAAATTCACGGACAATGTGCTTCTCTGGGTCACTTAGGGTCAAAAGTTGGGCTCCTTCACCCTGGATGACACCACTGAGCTCTTAACATCATTACTAAAGAGATAGAAAATGTGTATTAAAATTACGTCTTTGGCCAAGTAGAACCTTGTGGAGTAAGAAGAGAGGCAGCTAATTTTTAAAACTGAAACTTATGTTTCCTGATTTCTATATTCACTGTTCAAATAGGATGAGTAATTTTAAATTTTTTTGCATGAAAATTTAACTGGGTGACAGTGCATTTCAAGCTTTTTTGGTATGATTATGTAAGTAAACTTTGCACTTCACTGTAAAGAATTCTAGTCGTCAGCATATTGTCAGAAGGAATTTTTTGTAAGTTGAGACAGATTTCTTGCAAAAAGACACACTAACTTTGCGAAGAGCTGTGGAAAGATAAACCGAGTGAAGACTTAGGCTATGGAATTTTAGTAATTTACTAAGAATTAGTGAAGTACATTTCTTTCTCTGTCCTCATAATGAATGCAAGAATAATTAGGGACTGACCTAGATTTGCTAATAGTAAACCTACTCAAAATACAATGGCAAGAACCAATAAAAAAACTGTTACTCCAATTCTTTCAGGACCTACAACGTTCCTGTGGTCACCACCCATCTGCCTGCAATTCTCCCTCGCTACACTTTTCTGCCTAATCACAGACTTAGATAGGAAAAGATTATGAAGAGCTGGGGAAGGTACATAGAAAATAGACTTTAGATACTTAAGTATATATTTAAGAATGCTTAAGTATCTGTGGATCTCTCTCTCTCTCTCCCTCCCTCACTGTCAGTCTGAGGAAAGAATCCTCCTTATAATAGGTGGATTCTATTATCAAACCCAAATTTTGAGTGACCATTGTAAAGCATGAGATGAGATCATGGCATGTGCCTGCGGTACAGAATTTCCACAAAGGAGTTTTTCAAAAAATATTCTTTTAATGAGAACAATAGTGACATGGCACAAATAAGAAGGCCAAGAACTCTAAAAGAGTAAAAAAGAAGAATGGAGACATTTTCCATAAAGACACCTTACTAAGGATTTCACCAAAACTTATTGAGGAAGAATGAAAGTTAGTTAACTCTGTGCTTCTGTAATAGCTGCCATTATATCTACAATGAAGATGTTGGCTATATAGTCAATTACATGTGGTTCTCACTTCGTAGTGTGGATTGCCTTATTTTTAATTAACGCTTTTGTTGGTCTCTTAGAGTGCCAGGTGAAAACATTACTTCATAAATTGTTAAAGATAACAGTGGAATCATGTAGATCATAATTCATAAAAATTAGATGTCCATATTCTTGGAAGAACACTAGCTGAACAGTGATCCATGTATAAACCAGACCTAATTCAACGCCTGTTATACCAGACAAGCAACTGATAGGATCCCGTTTCATTCTCCAATGTGTCCTGGCGTGGATGATAAATTAGTAAGTCACGCACACATGCAGGATGTGGCATTAGCAGAAGCTATTCCTGTCTGAGTGAGTGATGGGAGAGCAAAATGTTAAAAGACAAGACCTCACTTTATGAGCATGCCTGCTGTTTCCCTAACTAGCTGCCAAATGAACCCACTGAACATGTCCATCATTTCAAAATAAATGTAGAATTTTAGCCATTCCTTCTGAGATACAGTCCAACCAATCATCTTGCTCTTTTTTATTCACTTATGTCACTTAGCACCGACAGCTCTAAAACTCAACCAAAACTAGAAATGCCCACTAACAATAAATCTAGGGTGGCTTCTCTTTGTGTTTCCTGTGTGTCTTTTGGAGAGGACCCATTGCCATTCCTATACTCAAACTCATGTGTTCAGTTAGAGAGCTGCTCTAATAATTTTCAACTAGCAAATTTATTTTTGTGTTAAAAATGAATTTTCTAGAAATCTCTGTGCCTTTGTTTCCTGTTGCTGCTGAAATTAATGATTACAACCCTAGTAGTTTAAAACATTATTCTGTTGTATTTCTGGAGGTCAGAAGTCCAAAATCTGTTCTACCTAGGTCAAGCCAAGGTTTCAGGAGGGCGGGCTGCTTCTGCAGAATCTGAAGGGAGGCTCTGTTTCCTTGCCTTTTTCAGTTTCTAGTGGTTGCCTCTATCCCTTGGCTCGTGGTCTCTCCCTACATCTTCAGAGAACATCACTTCAGTCTCAACTTCTGTCATCTCATCACTTTCTCTGTTCTGACTCCTTCTGTGGCCCGGTTATAAGGATCTTCGTGATCACATCAGCCCATCTGGATAATCCAAGATAATCTCCTTGTATCAAGATCCTTGTCTTAATCACATCTTCACAGTCTCTTTTTCCGTTTAAGATAACATTCACAGGTCCTGGGGATTAGGGCCCAGGCATATTTGGGGTGCCATTCCTCAGCCAACCACACTCTGGATTATTCCCAGCAACCGTTCATGAAAGCAATCCCTCAGTTTCCTTCACATCTACGGTTGACACCCCTTTGTAGGTACCTGACCTTAACACAGTGACAGATATGATGGCTCTAACTCATGCTAATGAGCATTTTTGGAGGAAAGTTGCCATCTTAAAGATCCAAAACATAACATGAATGAGATTCACATAAATAACCATTCTTTTTTTAATAACTTGTTTTTGTAGTTTCACCAGTGATTTCTCCTTAATTATGAGGCAAATTTTTAAATTGTTGAAAGCTCTTCAAGCATAATATTTTTCTGTTCATTTTTTCAGCTTAATTTTTAATGAACGTATATTGGCACCTTGAGTTTCTCGAAAGCAGGTAAAGTGTTTTTATGTGTTTCCTTTAAATATGAGCATTTCAGCCACTCACAGAGATTGCACTAATTTAGATGAATTAAGCTGTTACATACACTTAAGCTGTTTTAATTTACTTTATCCTTTGCTGTAAAAATTCTGCTTAAAATAAGGAAGAGAAATGATAAAAGATATGCTTATAACTTCTTCCATTCTTGCTTTCATAAGTGGATAATGGTATCAAATCAAATCAAATCAAATTTAAAAAGTGTGAGAGAAGTTTTGAAATATATACATCATTCAGAATCTCTTTTAAATTTCTTCCCATTATATAGATAGCACTAATTATTATAATGAATCAATAGAAAACATATGAAATGACAAAGTACTACTCATTGTAAACCAGTTCATTTACATGTCATGCAATTAGAAGTGACATTGACATAAGTGCTAACCTCTGAGGATTTCTATTTTTGTCCTAGAACTACTATTAAGACATCTGTAAATTTTCTATTCTCAAATTCTTTGACATATAATAGAAGCTGCATGGTCACTTTAATTTCTATCAGTCCTGATAAGTTGGAAACATCTGTTGCTTTATTATTGCTTGCAGCCTAGGAAGGCACAAGGTCGACAGGACCCAGATAATATGATGTGAGTTTGACCGTAAAAGTTTTCTACCACTTTTTGTGACTAACAATTGTAGGGCAATAGAACCATTTGAAAACTACTTAAACATGAAACCTAGGAAAGATTTTTTCTTGTATTCTTTGAAAAATTTCGTCCAAGTCAAAACACGTTGTTTTTGTTTACTTATTTGAAATATGACAGTGATTCAAACGATTAAAATATATGGAAGAACTGAAAAAAGGAGGTAACATATGTACATGCAAAAGACATAAAAAAGTAAAATCTGGGGCTGACCTGGTGGTGTAGTGGTTAAGTTCATATGCTTTCCTTTGGTGGTCTGAGGTTTGCAGGTTCAAATCCTGGGCATGGCCGTACACACTGTTCATCAAGCCATGCTGTGGCAGCATCCCATGTACAAAATAGAGGAAGACTGGCACAGATGTTAGCTCAGGGACAATCTTCCTCAAGCAAAAAGGGTAAAATTGGCAACAGATGTTTGTTCAAGGCCAATCTTCCTCACCAAAAAAAAAGAAAAAAGCTAAAAGCTAGTGAAAGGACACTGGTGTCTTTCAAACACTATTTTAAGCACAAGTCAATTTGCATGCCAAGACTCTGAACAAGAGTTGGGTAAATTACCCAATTAACAAAGTAGATTCAGAAAGCCATTAAAAAATATGTCTATGAAAGAGAGAGAAGAACAGAAGGATAACTATCTCTGAGGTGTAAGACGTGAAACAGGAGATTATTGAAGCGGATCCTGATTGTACGGCATTGCTGAAGCTACTTCAAGCGGTTCAATGACTTGCCTTGCTCTATTTTATGTTCAGTAAGTCTGGAATCCTGCTCCTGCCTCTCCTTCTCCTTAAAAACAGAGGAGAGAGAGTTCTCTCTTATTATCACATTAGCTCAGGCTACTTAACAAAACTGCTCCAGACTTTTCATCTAAATGTCCAATTACATAAATAAAGAAAAAAAATAAACAAATTTGATCTAAGTGAGTATTTCAGAGGGAAGGATTGAGAAGCAGAGTCTGTGACCAAGAAACTACCCATTCTTCTTTCTGAACTGCAAGTACCTAATCTGTTCCCAATGGATGAAGGAAAATAATAGGAAAGCAATTTGACTTAACTGACCAAATGCACCAAATTGTCAGATGCAGGGCCCGCTTAAACCAGGAAAAGGCTTCTCAGTCTGGAATCTCTCGATGTTATGGTCTGTAAGTTTGAGGAAGAAGCTTCCCTTTTTGAAGTCTGAGATTCTTTCCACTTTCATAAAGTCTATCTTTTTGTGCACAAGTTTTACTATTTTCCAACTTCCACAGCCTAAACTCCCTCTAAGGCAGGTTCTCTCAAGCTCAGGAATATAGATATTTTGGACCTGATGCTTCTTTGACACAGAGGGCCGTCATGTGCATTGTAGGGTGCTGAGCAGCAACCTGGCCTCTCCCCACCAGACACCAGGAGCAGCCCCAATCCCTATTGTGACAACAAAAATGTCTGTAGACCTTGTTGAGTGTCTCCCGGGGGCACAATCACACTTGGTCCCTCCAGGGATCTTCTGCGTCTGACTTTACCTATTCTCTTCCAGACACATCTGTGCTTCTCAGCACAAACTACCACACTACCCATCGAGGCCCTACACCTGAAGAAACTGTCAGAGGACTGATAAAGAATGAAAGCGTTGGGGTGTTTATCTCATTAAAGGGACAATCAGAAGGTATCTTGGGCGTCTTAGAATGTAGTTCTTGGTCCAATAGAAAATGATTTCCTGGTCAATTTAGGCTTTAGCAGCAGATCATAGTGTGAATTTTATATTTTTTCATTTTGCGTATGCATGTAAACTACTTTTTTGAGTGTTTATAACACAATTAGTTTATCCAATGCCGCTTTCTTTGATTTATTGACTTTTATAATTTTTTACATAAAAAAGCATTATTGAGGGAAATTTTGTACATTACATAATTCGTACCATGTTTCACCAAATGCACCTGTCCCCAAATTCCATGTCAAGCTAGCTCTGACGACCCCATTACTGACAACCCCATTACTAAGAGAGACATCTGTTTTTGGTCAGTTTATGGAATGCGTGCTCTTCCTACATAAAAACATCCTTCTGAATCGGTTCCCATCCACTCCTCTTGCCAGAATTTGCCTTCTGTGGAAGAAGGTTAGTTCTGTACAAAGAAACAAAGATATCTATCTCCTTGGAGCTTAAATTTTGGCCTAATATAGTCTCACAGACAGTGAACAAGTTACAGGAAGAAGTATATCGTTATTTGGAAAGCTGGATGGTAATCATTGTTAAGAAGAAACAGAGAAAAAGGAGATGACATGCGTGGGCTGGAAGGGAGTATTTGACATTTTTGATGGAGTGTCTAGGGAAAGGACTCCCCGAGAAGGTAAACATCTGAGAAAATACTCAGAACGAAGAAACCCACAAATCAGAAATTTGGGTAAAATATCCAACACAAAGGACCTGAGACAGGAGCATACCTGGGTTCTTTTAGGAACTTCAAAGAGGCCACTGCTGTGATTTTAGAGTGAGCTAGAAGGAAGAGGTTCACATTGAACCTCTAGTTAAATGCTTACCTGGTCTAGCTCTTGGAAAGTCTAATTATGTGAGCCTTCAAATTTGTGTGGGGGAGCGTGTGTGTTTGTATGAATGTGACAGAAAGAGAGAGGGAGAGAGAGAGAGAAATATTCTGTTTAGATTTTCTGTTGTCGCAACTAAAATTTTAAAACTCTAAACCTACCCCAAAAGCAAATTGTACTCATGCAATTCTAATTTGAGCTTTACTTCTTTGAGTGTGAGTTTGCATAAGTCACACTTGTTGAAAAGAATTGTAAAAAAAGAAAAGATTTAACTAGAGGATGGAAATAGATGAGAGAAATAAAACAGATGGTAAAGTTAAACTAGATTAGTTTTAAATTTTGTTTTATTGTTGGTTCCCCAATGAATCTTTATAGGAGACTTAAAAAGATGAGATAAAACATCAACTGCATGCTTATCTCTGTATCTCTGAACCAGCTGTACAAGAAGACAACCAAAGGAGCTGTGTATGAAGCTCTGATAGCATTTTCTTTGATGGGAGAAAAAGCAGCAGTTAACAATTCTAAGTCATAACATCATGAAATTATAAAATATATGGATAGACACAAACCAGAAATTGTGGCTCTACCTATGTGTATTATCTATTAAAAATGAAATTAAACTTTTTAGTAATCATTGAAATGCTAAGGAAAAGAAATTCTGAGTCATTGCTTTGAGGCAATGTAAATAGTTCTTAATTGCATAGTGCCTGTATTTTTACTTTATGATGTGTATAACATCAATCATGTTTTTTAATTTAGACGCTGTCATTTATTCATTTTTTATAAACACAAAATTGACAGTAGGATCTTTTTTCTTTTTTTTTGTCATGAGCTCTCAATTTCTTCCATGATTTATTCTTATGTGGTTGTTATTAGAAATCCGACTCTCTCATGTGGGAAGTAACAATTGTTTT
This sequence comes from Equus przewalskii, assembly GCF_037783145.1. Classification (NCBI taxonomy): domain Eukaryota; kingdom Metazoa; phylum Chordata; class Mammalia; order Perissodactyla; family Equidae; genus Equus; species Equus przewalskii. Next base: position 58,298,696 of record NC_091849.1, read on the forward strand.
ATCATGGAGCCATTTATATTATTAATATTGAGAATGCAATTGACATTGTGAAAGGGCTTTATTAGAAATTCTTCATTACGATTCCAATGAGAAAGTTCAGCATCCTTATGCCACTTTAATTATAAAGAAAATGAATTGAAAATAGAGAAATTTAACTCATGATGAAGAGCATGGCTTAGAATTAATAAGGTTCTGACCTTCAGGGGTTTTTTTTAAGCCTTAACATTGTCCAGGCTGGTGCATTTAATATAAACTTCCTAATCTTACAGTCATTATGGAAGATGCTTCATTCTGCATATTACTTCATTTAAATCCATATTCAAAAGAAATAAATTGTTTTGATCAGATTATGATTTTAGTGTAATCCCATTAACAGGAGTAAACGACTGTCAAATCATTGGTTTATTTCCTTTTGGCCTATATTATACACATCTGTGTAATCCAAATATGGTCCAGACTCTTTGGCCATCGAAGCTCTGAGTAACCTTGGTCTTTCCTCACATCTGGATTTTAATGCAGAGCCTCCCTGTGATTCCCCAAGCCAATCTTCTCCACGTTTCTCTCTGGCTCCCTGCTTCTCTGTGCTCGTGTGCATTAATTTGTCCTGGATCACATGGCTAGTGGACCTCAGATAATTCTGTTTCCATAAAGTCAATTCAAATATACTAGGAAATTTTCTTTTTATTAAAACATTGTGAAGTCCTTAATGATTACAGGGATGGATGGCATCAGAAGCTACACCACCTTGTGCCATCTAACTCGCTCCCTCCCCTGTGCTTCTTGCAGCCTGAAAGCCTGGGCTCCTGATGCACTATCCCTTCCGATGTCTGAACACTCTGGGAGCTGACATCAAGTGGATGATTTCTGTGGGAGCAGTGCTGCCATGCCTGTGGACACTTACCACAACACAGAAAGTACATCAACAGTATCTTATTTTGTTGCAAATGGATAAATATCATATATATGTATGGCTGAACCCAAAACCCTAGGTAGAATGATATAGCCATTTTTCAGTGAACATTTTGATTGGACTATTTTCCAAAAATCATAATAGACTTCAAAAGCATAGTCAAAATTGGATGCATATTCTTTTACATGAACAAATTATAATTTTTTAGCTATTCTTGCTGCTTTATTTGATTAGTTTTATTATAAAATAAGTAATAATATAGTGAATATTTTCTACATATTTAACATAATGTTGTTTTCTTCCTTCAGGTATTTCTAGGTGTTGAATTATTACTTACCGAAAAACTTTAGGTACATACCGAATTGTCATCGGCTGGCTTTATTGCAAGCCTCGTTTTCCCTATATACACGGGAAAATGCTGTCTCCCTCTTCCTGTGTGGGACAGAAAGGACTCAAAGGAGTCCTGAACAAAAGGCTCAACTTTTCATGGACTTAGGGGGAGGGAGAGAAGAAGGGCTGGGGGTGGGAAAGTGCTAAGTCAGTGTGGAAAGGAGTGCAGCAGCCAAGGCCCCTGCATGTGGAGGTCTCCTTGGAGGCTCCTGGGAACGCCCTAGTTGAGGCCTGTGGCCTGCCTCCCCATCATGATAGAGGCCTCCGAATAAGGTGCTTGGGCTGGAAATGAAATCCACATGAGCATGACTGAGAGGAAGGTGGGGGGACTGGCTGAGTCCTTGACGGTCTGGTGTGGGCAGCTTCCCTCTGTGAGGCCTGACAGGCAAAGCCTTAGAATTGTCTACGGTGGGGCTTGAAAGGTCACACATGGTGGTTTGTATGGTTTGAGATAGCAGTAAAGATTCATTTTTTCCCCAGTGCATTTTGATGAGAAAACCTGCCTTTCTCCATTAAATTATCTTGGTTTCTTTGTTGGAAATCAACAGACCGTTTCCCTGTGGATCTGCTTCTGAACTATCCATTTTATCTCTCATCTTTTTGTCTATCCTTGTGCCAATACTACGCTGTCTTGATACTCTAGCTCTACAGTAACTCTTGAAATCAGGTAGGGAAAATCCTCCAGATTCATTTTCATTTATGTTTACTTTGACTACTTGAGGTCATTAAAGTTCCATATAAATTTTATAATCAGTTTGTCAATCTCTACAAAATGCCTGGGGTTATCAGTAAGAAGAAAGGGCATCATAAAAATATGAACTCTTCCAACCTGTGAGTATGTTATAACTATTTATGTAGAACTTTTTAAATTTCTTTATGCAATGTTTTGTAGTTTTCAGCAGAGAGATCTTGCCCGTATTTTGTGAAGTTTATTCTGAAGTATTTGTGATCATATCATAATCATGCTTAATTTCATTTCCCAGTTACTTGTTGCTATATTATAGAAATAGTATTGGGTTCTGTGTAGTTATCTTGTATCTTGGGACTTTGGTAAATTCACTTGTTAGTTCTATTGTTTTGTTTTGTAGATTTCTAATGAAGTCATGAGATATGTATATCAAACCCCGTTTACTGCTATTTTTCTTATCCTTATATTTTATTTATTTTTCTTCTTATTGGACTGGTAAAAACTTCTAGTAAAATGCTGATGAGAACTGGTGAATACTTGTGCCAACTTTAGTGGGAAAGCAATCAGACTTCCACGTATAAGTATGATGTTACCTTTAGCTTTTTGGAGATATCCTCTATCAGACTGAAGATGTTCCCTTGATTACTAGTTTGCTGAGCTGTATCACAAATGTTAGTGAGTTTTGTTAATTGCTCGTTCTGAATCTAGTTAGAAGATCATATGATTTTTCACTTGTGTTCTGTTAATATGGTGAAACATAGCAACTGATTTAGATTTCTGAATAAATATTGTGACCTTGAGAAAAATCTTTCTTGGTCTTGAGATAATATTTTTATATCTTTGTGTATTCAACTTATTATATTATTAAAGATTTATTCACATATTAATAAAGAATATTTAATATTTAAATAATAAAAATAGTATTTATAAATAAATATTTAAATAATAAAACTGTAATTTTGTTTTCTTGTAAGGTCTTTATGAGACTTTAGCCTCGGGATTAATGTTGCTTCATCAAAGTGAGTTGAGATTTGTTCCCTCCTCCTCTGTTACCTGTAATAGTTTGTGCATGATTGATCTTATTTCTGCCTCAAATATTTGATGGATTCTACCAGTGAAGCATCTGGTCTTGGAGTTTTCTTAGGGAGGAAGTTTGTAATTATAAGTTTAATTAATTTGATATAGGACTAGACTATTCAGATATTAAAATATGATTAAAAGTATTCTTTTCTACTACAAACATTAAAGGTATTTAAAAAATCCATCTAAGTAAAGATTTAGCAACATCATACACATTTTTATTTGCTATCTTTATTAGCATTTATTTGAAATATTTTATAATTTCCCTTGTGATTTCTTATTTGTTCCATGTGATATTTAGAAGTAGATTTTCTAATTTCCAAATACTTAGTGATTTTCTCAATATTGTTCTATAATTTTGTTGTAGTCAAAGAATATACTTCTTGTGATTTTAGACTTTTAAAATTTATTGAGACTTGTTTCATGGCCAAGGATAGAGATCTGGTTGACATCTTACGTGTTGTTGAGAAGAATAAATGTTTAGCAGCTGTTGGGTGTGATGTCTGTAACGTCATTTCAGTAAGTGGATTGATGGTATCATTCAAATCTTCTCTAACCTTACTGATTTTCTTTCTACTTGTTCTACCAATTATTGAAAGAGAAGCATTCAAATCTCAATTACAGTTGTAGTTTTACTTATTTCTCCTTTGGGTTCTGTCCATTTCTGATAAATGTATTTTGAAGCTCTGTTATTAAATGTATAATTTGACTTGATTAGTTGACCCACTTATGTTGAAATGACGTCTTTTATATTTCATTACATTAGAATTTACCTTATTTATAAAGCTAAATCAGTATATTGTTTGCTTCATTTTATATGACCTATCTTTCCCATTATTTTACTTTCTATATGTGTGTATCTTTTCATATAAAATGAATCACTCTCTTTCTCTCTCTCTCTCTGTCTTTTTTTTTTTTTTTGGCTGAGGAAGATTTGCCCTGAGCTAACATCTGTTACCAATCTCCCTCTTTTTCTTTGCTTGAGGCAGACTAGCCCTGAGCTCACATCTGTGCCAGTCTTCCTCTGTTTTATATGTGGGTCACCACCACAGCATAGCTGACTAGTGGTGTAGTTCCATGCCTGGGATCCAAACCTGTGCACCTGGGCCACCAAAGTGGAGAGTGCCAAACTTAACCACTACTCCATGAAGCTTGCCCTTAAAATGAATCTCTTTTAAACAACATTTGATTAAGTCTTGCTTTATGTACCATTAACAAACTTTGCCTATTAACTGGAGTGTATAGTCAATTTATATTTAGTGTAATCTTGAATTTGGTTGGATTTAAGTGTACCGTTTTACTATTTGTTTGTTTTATGTCCTCTCTCTTCTCTTTCCCTCTGAATGTAAAATATATTTGTTTTCTATAAATAGGAGAAGAAATAGTGTATATCTTTTCCTAAAATATTATAGCTCATCAAATATTCTCTTTGAAATTAGTTGACATTTTCAGAAGCTTACTAAGGCAAATATAAAACTAGAAAAACAAATGTCAGCTATGGAATTCCAAAAATATTATAACCTAGAAAAATGCTTTTTGTATTTGCCTTCCAGAAACAATTTGAATATATGCATGGTATTTTATTTTCTTAAGCATATTACATTGAACTTAAATGTCATGGGAGCTTTTTAAAATATCATGAAGAATAATGGCAATTCCCACCATTCATAACCATTATATAATCTGAACAATATATTTGTAAACATACACTAAATTTTAAATTAAACTAATTTAAATATAAACTATTTCACAACTCAACACAGCCAAAATTAATATTATTAGTCAATAGGGAAAAGTATATATTTGAAAAATTATTATAATGTTAGAACCATTTAGTAATGTACATTATCTTCATCAACACCTACATTTTAACCCAATGAGAATGCCAATAACCTTCTTTTCTTGCTGATATTTAACCTAACGGAAGTCATTAAACTTAAAGTAGAATTATAAACAAAGCAGATTCTGCAAGGTGATGAAAAGTCTAGTCAAATTCCTTGAAAAAGAAATTCAAACTGGGTTTAGAGTCAATCACATATAGGTATTTGTTGAGGCATTAGAATGGGTGAGATCTCCTAGGAAAAGTGGTGATGAAGGAAGCAAAATTTCAAAATAAGTCAGAGATAAATGCTCAGAGGCTATCCTGAGATAAAGCAGGAACCAAAAACCAAAACATAAGCAGTATAATATAGAACAATTCAAATCAAAGGAAGACAGACATTTCAATGAGAGAATTCTTATTAAGGAAAGGGTAAATAAATTTTAAAGGAAAAAGAAATGATAGCATATTCTTTGTATTGAAAATAGATAAGTATAGTGCTTGAAAGTATGAGTTCTAGAGTCACACAGAGGACATGCAAATCTAGTTTTGTCCATCCCTATCCATATGTGTGACCTTTGGAAAAGATTTAAAAGTTCAGTAGATGTTTTATCTTTCTATAAATGGAATGGTATTTATGTGAAGATCAAATGAGGTAATGATCATAAATGATATTTTATAGTACCAAGTGTATTATAGCTGCTAAATACATGTTATGTTATCTTATACATTCTTGTATAGTAGCATTATTATATTTTAGCATATGTTTCCAAAAATAGATGCACAAATTTGTCCATGGTCTATTCCATAAGCTGGCTTTTCATTATTTTAAAATTTCAGTAAAATATTTTAAACAACAGAAAAGTCAAGAAAAAAATAAAAGGAACACCATGAAGGCTGGCCCCATGGTGGAGTAAAGTTTGGTGCTCCACTTTGGCAGCCGGGGTTCACAGGTCTGGATCCTGGGTGTAGACCTACAGTACTCATCAGCCATGCTGTGGCAGTGACCCACATACAAAATAGAGGGAGATTGGCCCAGACCTTAGCTCAGGGTGAATCTTCCTCAAGCAAAATAAAAGGAAGATTGGCAGCAAATGTTAGCTCAGGGCTAATCTTCTTCAGCAAAAATTTTTTTAAAATAAAAAGAACACCATAATCCTACCACCTTTATTTGCCAAAAATACATTTTTAAGAAATAAAGCATTACGGATACATTGGAAGTGCCCTCTGAACTCTCCCCACCTGTCTCCCTGTAGGCAGCCCTTTTAGTAAAGCCAGTGTGTATATTTCTGATGTATGTATTTACACGTTTGCTATATATTTATGCAATCACAGACAATATGGATTTTTTTGTGTGTTTTAAAAGTTTAACTAATCATCATCAGAGTGCACGTATATCATTCCTCAATAAGATTTTAAAATTGAACATTATGTTCCGATATTTATAAATATTAATACATGTAGGTATTGCTCACTTATTTTAACCACTCTGTATAATTCCATGATATGACTACACCATGATGAGTTTATACACAGGCTTTAGTTTATTTCACATGTGGAGTGAAAATTCTTGTATATGTCTCTTTCAGTACATACCTGATAATATCTGCAATAGATGTAACTAAATGGAAATGCTGAGTTGTAGGATATGCCTCACTGTGTGTAGTACACATACTCTGTATTTGCTAAGTCATTTCAAAAACTATCCACCAAAAAAAGCCTATTTTTATGTCCTGACTAACAACTACCTGATTAATTGTATTCCCCATCTAGTCCAAGAGCTTAAGGCATGAGTAACTGTGCTTTTATATATACAGAGATATATTGCCAGGTCTCAATTAGCTATATACTTATTTTATAATAAAAACACTGCCTAGAACACTTATTAATGCCCTCCCAACATAATTCTTATAAGTTATAAATCTCTATTAGTAAGCTTTATATAACTCACATTTAAATATACGTATAAGGATATATTTCCCCGGTTTAGATTAACAGAAGCATTTGAAATACAGACTGCCTGAAGCTGTTGTATTTTGAAGTGCTAAATTACTTTGCAATGTATTAACTTACTTACTCTGAATCTCCCAATTATATTGAAACACCATCCTTCATTCTGACAGTTGACGCAGAGCAGTCTGCAGTGGTCAATTACTTTCTCACAGTTTTTTCCAGTAAATCCTGGCAAACAACTGTAAATACATCAACGTAAACAAGAAAAGTTACAATTTAAATATTTTCACAAAAGTCTATTAACAGTCTGCCAAAAACAATAACACTTTGTTTAAATTACGTACAACATATATTATTACATGATATTTTCAATCATTAATTTTGTCCATGCCTACTTGTGTTTTTAGCAAAGGAGAAAAAGATTAATCTGTTTAGAGGGAATGAGAGTAAACCACATTTTCATTTAATGATCTTAATATTATCTTTTGAGAATTTAAAAGTACAATCTACTTTGGCCTAAACAGACACTTAACAATAAAATATGGGTTTTAGAAAACCATTGGAATAAATGAGATCATTATTGAAATGTGAAAATAAAAGATGACAAATGAGATTTTTAATGCTTAGCAGAGCGGTTATGTACGGCTGGTGTGCCAGCAGGAGTCAATCATGACACACAGGAGTTTGTGATGTACTGTGAAGAGTTGCATGGACAATGATGGTATGATCATAGTTGGGCTAATTGTAGGGTTTATTTGTTGTCATTTTTACATTTTTGATAAAGCAATCATATGGTACAAGTGCCTGACCATAAGCTTCTTTGATTGTAATGTAAGTGCCTGACATTAAGCTTTGGGCTGCTGAGGCATCCGTTTCAAAGACTTCCATCTCAAATAAACATGGGCAGCTGTATGACAGCTACTAGCTACACAACTAGATAGGGAGCCAGGCCTCCCCCGCCCCGAAGTCACCCTTTTAGAAAGCCCTGAGTCATGTAAGCAACTGACTACTTTGGGTGACCCTGCTTTTCCTTTCCCGCTCCTAATTCCTGCTGTCATGTTCTAAATTCACCAATAAAAAGTAAAACGGTGAAACCCTAGGCACCCCACCCTTGACCCCAGTAAAATCAGAGCCTGGGTTCACACTCTCTCTCTCTTTCTCCACCAGCAACCTGGCTGTGTGGCCCTTGGTGTACCCAGTATCCTATTAAGAGTTGTGACTAATAAACCTTGTTTTTTCACAGTTCCCAGTGGTTGTTGTTAAGGTGTGTCCTAGAATCCTAATGAGAACCACAGGGTTGAGGGAAACATCGGCTTCCTGGGGAAAATGTCTGTGGAGGCTGCCACAAGCAGTAAGGGCCCGGGTGAGTGCCCGAGGCCTTCCTAGATGACGGCGAGTGCTGCAGTGTTCCCAGACCACAGCATCACTATCCACAGGCTGAGACAGACAAGAAGGACTCTGGGTTCCAGTTTACCGCAGTTCATTAGCTGCAAGCAATAGGGGGCTAAGAACACATACTGCTGTTCTGGCTTCCTCTGCCCTCACTCAGCAATTTGTGAGAAATATTCCTGCACTTTATATCACATTTAGTAAACTTTCTACTATAAAGTGAATGGGACACCAAATTAAATGACAAGGGCGTCTCTCTAAAGTAAACACTAGAGATTTTAAGACCAAAAATAACACTTTTGAATACTAAGTTGTTACAAGCTGATTTAATAATAAAGTGAATTGTACCATATATTCATTATTTCAAGTTTCTTATAAGAACACAGGATAATTTCATAAAAGAAGGACTCAAGTGTGATGTTGACACAGTTTAACCGAAGTGGTATCAGTAAAACGCTTCAGCGATTTACCTTTTCTGCTGTTTCAGGCGCAGCTTTGCAATTCCACTTTGTAGAATTGCGTTATCCTTCTTTTATATCAAGAACAATCATCTGTATTTTTTGCCACCTACTATGTGCCAGCCATCAAGCTAATTACTTTCACTATTTTCTTATTTTCTCATTCAATCCTTACAAACCCTGTGTGATGTATGTTATTACCACTATGTTACAAATGAAGAAACCTACTTAGAGAAGTTAAATAAGTTGTTTTGGTCATATCACTAGGTGTAGAGCTGTTGTTAAAATTAAGCATGGTCTAACTTTAAATGTATTGTACTCTGCTACACCACTGACAAACCCGCTAAGATATGTTTACCTTGCTTCTCTCATTCTAAGAGCCTGCCTAGAGATCCAGAAGTCACTCCAAATACCATCCCTTTCTACTGAGGGTAGAGAGTGGCAGGAAGAAGGGAGCGCCAGAATATCCTAAACTGTTGGTGAGTTGTGGTTATTATGTCTCAATTTTCCTTTTGAGTGGGAATAAATTAAATTGTCCAAGACTAGCGAAGGATGTTTGTGGTACCCGCACTTCTATTATTCTGGAATATGGTTTCCACAGAAGAGGCTCAGGACTATGAATTAAATGAAGAGGGAATATTCAGTCATTAATGAGATCAGATCAACAGCTTGCTGGATGAAGACTAGGCAGCAGCAACTCTGAGAAAGATATTTCTAAACAAAGAAGGGTTTATTGATCATGAAAAATTAGGCCAAAGTGTTGGCACTCTTACAACATACTAAGAAGGAAGTCCCAGAACACCGTCTGTGACACTTGGACCAAGGAGTTTTCCCCTCAAGGCAGAGGAAACCCACCATGAGAAAATCTCCCTGTTGAGTTCCAGGCTATCAACTCCCCACGCCTCTACTCCCACTCATGGTTTAAAATCTAGGAGCAGCCCCTGAATCTCACCCACAAGGAAAATGACATCCTAGCAACTCAGCCTGCGGTCAGGGAAAAAGAAGACTTAAATAGTATTCTCGCCACTTAAGAATTTAAACCAGAGAGAAAGAAAAGATAAAAGCAAACTCTAGAACAACATAGACTCCTTGAGAAATTCTACCACAAAATTGCAAATAGAATAGTCACTTTATAACAGTAAAGATGAAAGATGTAAAGACGAGGGGAAAATGCTTAGAGGAGGAGAGAGATTTCAAATAGCATCAACATTTTGGCCCAATAAGTTAAACAGATATGATTTTTATGAAATACAATATAGAGGATAATATGGTAGAAAAGCATGTTAAAAAGGGAGTTGACTTAGTGGCTAACAAAATTAAAATGGAGCCAAATAAGTTAAGAAAGGAATCTTTTGAAAAAAGTAGATTAAAATAATATGTATTCAATATAAACAACAGTCAGGACTGTCACCTCACCACCCCCAAAACATCAAAAGTAGCATACAAAACATCAAAAGTAGCGTATATATCTGAGAATATATAGCAGAAAGTGGGAGACAAGAGAAAATGTAAAGATGAACACTTAAAACACAGTGAATCAGAATATTATTAAATATTGATAAGGACAAAGATACATCTTATAAGAATTAGTCTGTATAAATATCAGAGCATGATAGCTTATATAGTTAATTTTTTATAATTAGGAAAATTCCATACATTTATTTTATTTAGTTTTTCTACTTTTTCTTAATTCATATTTCAAACAATAAAATAAACTATATTAGCCTAATTCTACATTATCTACACTTTACAATAGACATAAATATTAAACAAAGTGATTTTTTTTCCAAAAAGTTTTTTTCAGGACATGTACAGTACTCAGTACTTTTATTTTAAATGAAGACAGTGTAAAACTATACTGCCTAAGTTTCATATCAAGAGTAAAGTACTATGATTAATAAGACCAGAGTCACTTATTTAAAAGATAATGATATACACATTCTTCTGGAATGTGTAAGTAAAAAATCGAGAGAGAACACAAATATACAAAACTAAAAATGTGAAAGGGAGGATGAGGACAAATGAGGCTAATATCACTAGATATTCCCTGTGCAAATATACTAATAAGTTTATGTCAAAATATAAACTGCCAATGTTGAATCAAAATAAGAATAACTGAATAGAACAAAATATTTGATGGTAACTAACTCTAAAAGGTTTTGGGCTTATTTATTTATATGGATGAAGAATTCAAATTTCTATGAAAGAGATGATTCTCATGATGTATAAGTATTGATCCTAAGAAAATTTAAGCTAGTTACCTATCAATTACCAAAAGTCATCAGAATTTGGTTGCTAAAGTCTCAAAAATTACAACAAAAAGTCACCACTAAACTCATATTTGCAAATATAAATAAATATAATGTTCCATTGATATAAAATTCTACTTCTAGGAATTTATCCTGAAGAAATAGTGAGATCTAATAAATGTATATTTGTGTCCATATTTGCCCCATGACGTCCAAATGAAGTACCTCCAGAAGGGAGACAACTTCTGATGTAAGAGGTCATCCTAGTCTATCACCACCCGTCCTATGCTACCAATAACCCAAGGGCACTAAAAACAACAAACCAATTCCTTTCCAAAGTGTCCATTCTTCCTGAGACACCTTGGCCATCGAAAGGGACCATGTTCATGAATTTGCTTCTCATTGTATATTTAAGGATTTATTTTATGTAACTAATTTAGTAGCAATTAAGTTTTTCTTTTTTTCCTACATATAGTGTGGATTTTGTGCTACGCTATTACTCTTAAAATGAGAAGAAACATGCTGTTCTCAGGCGCCTGCCAGCAGTTCTACATACACGACAAGACCTCCAAGTACCCGGCGAGAGCAGCAAGAGAGGAGAGAGGAGAGAGAGATCAGGAAGGACTTTGTAATAGTCACTAAAACTCACCAAATATCAAAAACCCAGGAGTAAAAATGAAGGGATTGGAAGTGCGGAATGGGAATGAAAGAAAACAACCAAACAAATATAAAAGATAAAAGAGGCCCTGTACAAATCACTGATAACATGCCATTAAATTGAAGACTGATTAACTCCAATCTCTCTAACTGAAGTTCAGAAAGAAAGTGCCATCCAGAGGAGCCAGAGAGACAGGTGTCCGGGTAAAATTTGGATCCAAAATCAAGGGTGAGGTAAGCCCCCTCTGCTTCCCCTCGCTGCCTCCCCTTCTGTCATCTGCCAGCCCCTAGAATATCAGGGGTCTCCGAAATCCACGTGCAGCTCCTCCTTCCACTTCTCCTCGCACTGGGTTCATTTCACAAGCTCAGTTCTCCACGTGCTGAACTGCAGCGCCAGCTCTACTGCGCAATCTGCTGCAACCCGCTGCGCTCTGCCCAGAACGCTGCATAAACTTCACTGCTTACGTCCCCACATCGGTGCTGCCCCAAGCACCCCACACTTTCTACTCTTCGTGCCAATACCACTGTCAACCTAGGCTGCTTCTTAGCCTTCCACTGCCCACGGCTTTGCTGACTTCACTGAAAACATCTATTACTCAAAACTCTTCCTATTACGTAGCTAGGGAACTGCTCCACCTCCTTAGAGATCTGTGCATTTAGAAGATGGCCACAGCAGAGGTCTACACACTCAGGTCCTTTTGGTTTACACGTGGCTCTTCACAATCAGGAGTTCTGTGGACGAATTCGGGTAACTGTACTCATTTCCACCCTTGAGATGAAATCTCCTTTTTGGAGAGAGATTTGCTTTTAGGGTTTCACAAACCGTTTTTCTTTTTCTTTTCTTTTCTTTCTCCTTCCTCCCCTCTCTCCTTCATACATTTCCCAGTTCAGCATGTATTCCCTTATACGCATGGATGCAAGTAGTCATGACTACAGGTAAATGCCTTTAACAGATCTGCTAGATCCCATTAAAACCAGTCAACGTAGATGCATTCTTATCTCCAGTTTTGCTTAACTCCATAGCAGACGGCTACATGCCTCCACTGTAGCATCATCAGTATATATGACATGCGAACTATCTGGATTTGATCCTGAAGTGTGATGAAAGCAATGGAAATTTGTAGTCGTTTGCCTACATTTTTTGTAACCAGTCTGGCAGGAGAATGGAGGTTGCATTTGTGGAAGACTGTAGTTTGGAGACTAATCAAGGGACTGTTATAGCAATACATGAGGAATGAGATGCACTCTATCAGCAGCATAAAGAAGAAAAAACAAATAGAAGCAATATTCAGGAGGTAGACTGAACAAGATTTGATGAAATCTTACTGACATTTATTAACAGGAAGAAAATGACAGTGTCAAGTAGTACTTTCTGTAATTTTCTTAATACTCTTGTTATGTTCTCCTATTTAATAGCTTTTTACATTCTTTCTTTTCCTCTGGTTTAAGTTACTATCTGTTGCGCTTCTCCTCTTCAGAATTCAGAAAGGCTACCAAACACTTACATTTCATTAATGGTAACCTTCTCTTTCCCTGATATATAATCAATCACATACTCTTTACTATGGTTTTTTTTTTTTGCCAAACAAAATGTTAATTCTTTCACCAATCTGGATGCATAATTTCCCCTGTGGACACCCGGGTTTTTTCCCCATAATATGTACTTTCCTCTCCTTTCCACTCACAAATCTCGTGGTCTTGCTTAAATAATTTTTTTCTTTTAGTTCTAGACTCTAAATACAATTTCCTCCACTGGATGTCTCACCTATTTCAGGGGCCCTATTTTAGCACGTATTTTATATATCTACACAGATACTCTACCATTATCTATTTAAACTTACATCTAACATGTACAGGTGCATGCACACACACAAGCACACATTTTAATCTTCATTGTTTACAACACTTTCCGTTTTTTTTTTCATCTTCCCCCTTTGGAAATTTCTACTCTAGTCCATTTTATATTCAGTAACAGTACTTTCCAATTATTTTCTTCAGATAGATTATCTGGATGATAGGTTTTCTGATAGTTTATGCATAAACATTTCTTTCACCATCCAATAGAGAGTAGTCAGGTGTAAGATTTCAGGGAGGCAATATTTTCACCGGGTGGTCTGTAGATGCCTGGCACTGTTTCTGAGGCTACAAATGCTGTTCCACTGTCTTGAAGCTATCAGTATTGCAAATAAAGAGTGTGATGCCTCTTGGATTACTTTTCCTTTGTAGGTAAATTGTCTTTTCTACCTTGAGGCTTGGTAGAAATTCCACTACGTGTCTTTCATCATTAACCTAGCTTGGAGAGAGAGCTTTTTAATATGCAGACCCAGTCCTTTCTTCAGCTCGGAGAAATATTCTACAATTTGATGAATGATTGCTTCTCTTCTAAATGTTGTTTTTGCTCCTTCTAGAGCCGCTCTCACTGCCGTGTTAGATCTCCTTGATCTGCTGTCCAACATGCTCAAGTTTCTTCACCGTGACACATTAACTAATTCATCCACTGAGTCCTTCAACAAACAATCCTTGAGCCTTGAGACCGTTATTTTTCTAAGCACAGTGCATATTTCAGTGAACAAATGTCTTTCACTCAGGAGGTTCATTACTTTGTAGGAGAGGACAGAAAATAAAGAATTAGATATTGAATATTTCAAGAGAAAAGCCGCGTAAGTTCAAGTTTATAGGAAGCACAAGTGGTTGCTAGTTTTCTAAAGTTTGCCAGGGATAGCTTCCTGAGAAAATTACTATTTCATAAGACCAGGAGAAATTTAGGGTGAGAGTCGTGTATGTACATGAAGATAAAACAGATCCCCATTTCTTTCTTTCTTTTTTTCTATTTTTTCTCCCCAAATCCCCCCAGTACATAGTTGTATATTTTTAGTGTGGGTCCTTCTAGTTGTGGCATGTGGGATGCCACCTCAGCATGGCCTGATGAACGGTGAAATGTCGGAGCCCAGGTTCAGAGCTGGCGAAATCCTGAGCCACTGAAGCAGAGCACACAAACTTAACCACTCAGCCAGGGGACTGGCCCCAACAGATCCCCATTTCTTTATTCTTTTCTCTACTTTAAAGTTCTTTTTCCTTGAAACAATTTTTATTTCCATAATTTGAGTCATTATTTTCCTTTCAACTTTTTAACCAAACTGTTTAATTGAAAAATACGTTTTTTAGATGTAGTCTTGGTCTCTATGTGCATGTATGTGCTCTCCTCTTGAATCTCTTTACTTATTTTGACTGTAGATATCTAATTTAAGTTGTCCTCTCTTTCCTCCAAAGACTCTAAGCCCCTCGAGTTGTATTAATTTTATTTGACCTCATTTTCCTCTCCTTAGTCTCTGGCCTCTCTTAAGGGATATTTTTCTTTGCCAACTCATCAGGTATCTGGTCTCATTGCCTCCCTGTCCTAAGTGAGGCATCCTTCAGTGAATGGAAGGAAAATTAGGCCAAGGAAGTTGAAGCAGTTAGGCTCCTAGTCCTGGGGTCCTGGACCTGGCCTCTCTCCTCCTGGTATCACTGAGAATACTCCCGTCCTCTGTAGCCGATAGCCTTCAGTACTTAAATTCAGACCTTCATTGCCCCTTTGTGGCAAAGAGAGGCAAGAATACTTGAGTAGGCTCACTTCGACCTACCCTCAAACAATCAAAGTGTTTATACTGAAGAAGCAGCCACTATTATCTGATTATTACCCTGATGCCCCCATGCTAATTTATAAATGCTTGCCTAGCTCACAAAGCAAGAAAAATCTGCATAAATTGCTTCTGTTGAGATAGGTGGGAGAAGCTAAAACCTAATTCATTTTAGCTGCTCAAGGTGTCCAGCAACCATTCTGGTCAAAGAAGTCAGTCATTTAAAATATGGGGGGAGGGGAAAGGAATGCTTTCCAGATCGCCATGTTCCTGGAATATCCAATGTATAGCTATATTTTTGTATAAAACTATTCTTTTATTATAAACATGAGAGTATTAGAAACAGGAAATATTTTTGTGAGATTGATGGGTAAGAGGAATGTAAATAATCATGATAAAAATGTTTGAGGTGTTATTCTTCATGGTAAAAAGGAAGATAATATATAGAAAAGCAAAGAGGACCTGAAAAGATACATGTAAGAAAAGAAAAGAAAGATAATGGGAATAGAATATTTTAGTGGAAAAGCTAGGAGAAAAGGAGCACACTTCTACCTCCCACCCGCCCAGAAATGATTTTCTATAACTGCCTGAAATGTCTTTACCTTATTGGGTTGCATTTTCATCAATTAAGTCAATATTTATTACACAATTAGCTTTACTCTATTTCTTGGACAGAGTATCGCAAACTTTATTCAATGACGTTTGGAATACACGCTCCTGATTTTGGTGAGAAGTGTCAGGCTCTGCTGAGAAGGCAGAATTGAACAAAACAGAGTAATAACAGCAAAATCAGAGCAAAATTTCATCACCATTGTTTTGATAAATACTTCATGTAATAGAGCAATTCTGGTACTTATGACAGTTTTTTATTTATAAATTGAATAGAATTCACAAGATAAAATAAAAATCAGTGAACCTAAATATTTAAGATATTTTAAATACGTTTCTAAAATGCATTTTTTCCAAGATATCAAGGAAAACATGAATTTAATAAAACTAAAAATTAAATGCACAATGCTGTTATAATGGATTGGTAATAAAGTTATTAAAGTAATGTATGAAGATAATGAAGTAACTACTCCATAAAACAAAAAATTGAAAGTGAAAATTAAGTATTACTTGATTTTTTTTTAAGAGCTA
This sequence comes from Equus przewalskii, assembly GCF_037783145.1. NCBI lineage: Eukaryota > Metazoa > Chordata > Mammalia > Perissodactyla > Equidae > Equus > Equus przewalskii. The sequence goes on from NC_091849.1 coordinate 58,315,049, forward strand.
GCTTCAAAGACAGTATGTCAACAGTGTCACTAGTGGATCAGGAGTATGTTCTTGCTCAGAGTTTTCTAGCTGCTGAAATAGCTCTTTCAAACTCTATACTATTCCAGGAAATGGAAAGGAGATAGTTATAAATACAGCTCCAAGTGATTCTCTCTGACTGTTGTCTTGAAATACTCCCGTCATTGGTTTGGCACTTAGAGGAGGGTTTTGGTACATTTGTTATCAGGGCCTGAACCATTCTGTTATAAACAAGCTGTAATTTTTGTCTCAAATAAAGCATTGTGGTTCACTTTTGTCTTCTCTGTTTTCATCATGTATAGATGCTCATGCAGAGTTACTTGCATCAATTTCAACACTGTTATGTACCTATTCCACTTCTTGGAAAAAAGTCTTTGAAGTAAATACAGACTTAGTCTTACAACAGAAGCTTTGCAATATCACTGTATGCTTACTTATTGTGACTTGTGTAGGCACAGACAGCTGTCTAACTTATAGACTACCTCATTTCATCAATTTATCTTTTTTAGCATAAACTGGGCAAATGAATCACTGTCTGGATCTCAAAACATAAGTGATTGATATTGCATAGTTCTTTAAACCTAAACATAAAGTTATTAGACAAAAAATATCTGTATTTTGGTAATTAAAACTATCATGATATACTTAAACCCCAGAATATGGGAAGCCAGTATTAAAAATATTAAGACAGGGCCGGCCCCATGGCTCAGCGGTTAAGTTTGCACGTTCCGCTTCTTGGAGGCCTGGGTTTTGCCAGTTCGGATCCCGGTTGCAGACATGGCACCACTTGGCAAAAGCCATGCCGTAGTAGGCATCCTACATATAAAGTAGAGGAAGACGGCATGGATGTTAGCTCAGGGCTGGTCTTCCTCAGCAAAAAGAAGAGGATTGGCAGTGGTTATGTCAGGGCTGATCTTCCTCAAAGAAAAAAAAAAAACAATAAAAACAATTAAGACAACAATTCCTCTGTTTTACTATACATTAGACTGTGAAGCAAGGAGAAAATTGTAAATACATAAAAATATAATGACAGATAGTGATAAATGCTGTAAAATTAAAAAAAATAATAAAGCCAGTTTAAAGTGCAGAGAATAATTAAGAGGAGCTATTTTAGGAATGTTTATCAAGATCCACAAGAAAGAAATCTTTGAGGAGATGATATTTCAGCAAAACTTTCAAAGAAATGAACATCGAGTTACCATAGTTTCTGGGGTAAATGCTCTTCTGATAGGAGACCGAAAATACAAAGGCTTGGAGCGGGAGATGCTTAAGGTATTCAAACAACTTCCTGAAGAGCAAAGTGGTAGGAGTTGAGTAACAGAAGTGTACACAGTAGGAGATGATGCTGAGCAATAAGCAGGAACAATATATGGCTAAACTTGTAAGCATTTTAAATATTTTTGATGTCATTAAATGTTATGGAAACCCATCGAATGAGAGTGGCACGGCAGTAACATGATTTTAAAGCAAATATACTGTCTTGTGTGGAAAAGAGATGATAAGAAAGCAAACTATTTCAAATTTGCTCTCTCTATGGCTTTCAGCATCTAAGATGTTGGCAACTATCTTCCAATTGCTCAGGCCAAAAACTACAGAGCCATTATATTTACTCTCTTTCTCTTTAACTCAGTCAGGTATAAGGGACAATCCTATTGATTCCATCTTAAAAATGTATCCATAATCCAAACACTGCTTACCATGTCTTCTCTCCCATCCTGGTCCAAATCACTATCTTCTCCTATCTAGATTACTACATTCACTCCTAACGGGTCTCTTTGCATCTACCTATGCATCTCTAAAGTTTCTTTTCATCAGAACAGCCAAAGAACCATTTCGAAATCTAAGCAAGATAATGTCATTCATTTGCCAATCACACTTCCTATTTTACCTAGAGTAAACTCAAAGACCTTAAAATGGCATGCATGGTCCACAACTGCCCCCAGCTCCGATTTCCTCTCCATCCTCACTGCTTCCCCCTGTTTTCTTCAGACCAGTTACAGTAGCCTCTTTAGTACGATCTAAATAGGCCAAGGTTTTTGCATTGGGTATTCCCTCTGCCATGGACATTCTTTCCCTAGGTAGCTGCGTGTTCCATCACCTCACTCAAACTATTGCCCAACCATTAGCTTTCTCAATGAGGCTCTCATCCACTCTTCTACATGTAGCTGAATGAAGAGACAAAGTAAGGAGGCACAGTGGGATGCTAACAAACTGTTCCAGATGAGTACTTTTGATGTTTTTAGCAAGGTGTTAATTTCATACTGACAAAAATGTTTATATCCATGGTGTATATTTATGGGAGAGTTTAAAGGAATTGTTGATGGACAAGAAGTGGGCTGACAGAGACGCAGAGAAATCAAAGATAAATCTAAAGAACACTGACAGAAAAGCAAGTTTATCCAGGGATTGAAAATCAACCACTCTTTTGGAATATATTAAGTTTGAGAGGCCACATCAGACATGCATGAAAATAGACCAGGTGTACCTGGTGGGATGCAGAATTAAACTAGTTTGGTGTTTTCAGGTCAACATAACATAGAAAAAGAGAGCCAAGGAGTTGAGAGTGGATATATGCGTATGCTTTGTGAAAAGGAAAATGAGGACCTGCCAAGGGTGATGGACAGAGGAGAGCATGTGCAGTCAAATAATTAGAGGTACCTGTTGGTTATGGAGAAACATTACTCCGTAATTTAGGTATTAGAGTACATGAGTGAGTGAGCTTGAAATATATGTGAAATGATGATCAGAGAGTGGAAACATTTAAATCAGGGTGTTGCAGCATGTGCAATTACAGGTCATGATAAATTATAAGATATGACCACAGGAAATGAGCCAAGATCAAGAGGAGAAGGAAAAAAAATTTTGTAAAAAAAATGCTGAAGGATTTAAGTAAAGACGGTGAGTGGATTTCCAAGATAAATATTGAAGTCATCAAGAAAGATGAAAATAGTGGTAGAGAAAAGGAGAGAAAGCCCGATGCTAAAGCCTTTAGTGAGGAGTGGACAGCAACTGAGAGAAGAGGGGATACTTGAAAGGAACCTTGGGAGGTAGAAAGAGAGAGTTAGAGAACGGTAGAGCTGATGTCATATGCTAAAAATGGATAGGCTTTTCAGAAAGAGGAAGAAAAATGGTCTGGATATGGCAACAAGGGCAAGGCTACCTATACACTTCCCTGCCAGTGGTTTGCAGGTTGTAGAAGGGCAGACAGTAGTCACCCAAGAGGACTACGGGTCCTCAGGTTTCAGTCAGAAAAAGAAAGGAAGGTATACAAAAGAGACTTGGTACTGCAGAATTTGCTGCTGACCAAATGAGATCCTGAGGGCGCAGCAGAAGAATATTGGATACTAAGAAATGTTAAAGCACTATGTGCAGAGCATTATGGGGCCAAGCTTCATTTGATCAGGTATGTCCTGGAAGACTTAGAGGTCACCTGATGTTAATTGAAGCTTTATGTTCATAGGTCTGTATGAACTTCTGTCATAATATTTTATTCTTATTTATTATTTACAGGGAATTAGTAGGCCAAAGACTAATGGGAGAAAGGTTATACCAATGAGATCATATTTTCTCAAAATGAGCACTTAGATTTGGGGATGACTTCAGTCAACTATAACAGTTCCTGAAAATATAAAATGACATTAATAGCAGCAGGAGCTACTCTTGGTGAGGAAATGTCAACCATGTTCCAGCTATTTTCAATTGTAATACAGCTTATAACCAGAATGTGAAATTATAAAACTATATTTAAACTTTAACAAACTTTTTTTCTATGTTACAGTTTAGAATGATTTATTCAAAAGGGAAGGTTGGCCTTATAAATATGGCTATTGGTTTCAAGGAAAGAAAAATGTAGCAGCCCAGCTTTTGAGATAATTAACTCCACGAGGTTGAGGTTTCCTGTTGGTTGAGAATTATTGAGTGACCAAGTGGAAGCATTCCATTAATTAACACATTCATCATCAGAATGTGTGACTGCTGTTTTAAAAAGCATTTTTCAAAATTAATGTGAAAATATAACTTTATTATATGTTGAAAGGAAACATGCTGACCTATGCATTTCTGTGGTGCAATGTTCTATTTGAAAGTCGCAATGCATGCTTAATTAGGTTTACCTGTGACACAAATTGAAAACCCAAACACTACCAGTGGCTGGTATGGTGAGACATCACACAGGCTAATGAAATGCTGAAACTGACTTGAGAAAAAGAAAAGTATTTTAATACATTGAATTGGCACCTAAGCAGAACAAGCTATAATTGCAACTCCCTGAGTAGGAACCAGGAAAAAACAAAACAATAAGCTGAGAAAACAAAATAGAGCATCATTATCCCATGGAATATTTTAGAATTTGAGCGGAGAAAATAAAAGGTTTAGAAAGCAAAAATCTGTATATCATGAAATTTCTGATTTTTTAAAGACATAATATTTATATTTTTCCAATATCTAGCTTCTAATGTCTTTTCCAAAGATAACTCTCAGTAAATATTTGCTAAAAATTTATTTTCAGACTGGAAAAACTTGTCATAAGAGAAAGATACTAGCTGGTTTTATTAACATTTATTTCCTGATTCAGGTTTCCTCATTTCCATCTGAATATTCAGAATGTGATTATCTTTACATATAGAAAATGTTAGTCATTGCACTCAGTAAATATTATAATAGGTAAGTGTGTGCGTCCGTGCACGTGTGCACATGCACGTGCTGTGTGTGGTGTGTGATGGCAATATTTGGAGTGTTGTTCATAAGGTCTTCAAAATCCTTACATAGTCTTCAAGTACAAACACATCCCACTCTAGTGTATAGTGCAGAACTCAGAATCCTGTATGTCAGGTCATAAGGCCCTTCCCTCCACTACCCCTGCACCTCCATCAGAGGGATCATCAGGGACCCTAGAGAGCCTCAGTGGAGCTGTACTCTGCAGTACTCTGGGCACTGCTGCTTGTGTAAATGAGTTGGGGCCCACAGAGACCTGTGGCTTTAGCACTGCCTTTGGAGGAGCTTCCAAGGGCTGTCCATTGAGCTCTGCAAGCTCCTGACAAGCCCTCATATCCCTAATATGATGCCAACACTCATGATTGCCCCACTATGATCTACCTTCGAGGCCATCAAGGTTAACACATAATCACCATTTACCTCAGACACCCCAAGAAGCCAGAGGCTCCCAGGTCATTCCTCACCATGTGGATCTTTCCCCCAATCAGCTCTGTACACGTTTTCATTTGGACTTCAATTTCTTAAGTGGTAGCTACTCTCTCCCTCACCCCTCACATTTCAGGGCCTGGATGTTAGGGGAGACACCTTCCTTTTTCCTCATTTTGGTTTTAAGATCAATATTTCACCCTTCTCCTTAAAAATCTCAATCATGTGAAGGTAGTGCCATCAACTATGCTACACATATCTTCTCCTGTTGAATTCATACCTAACCCTTCTCACCACTCCCTCTAATTCTAATTCTTTAACATTTAACACTTGGCTCATTATCTTTTTCTAATACAATTCCAGTCTTACTTAGTTATTTCAATATCTGCAGAGTTGATCCACTTAAAACGCCAGCTTCTTAGAGGAGGAGATCATCTCAACACAAAGATCTCAGTCTTCTTCTTGACTTTCCAACCTGCTCCCACTGTATGACTCTATATACTATCATTATACCATACCATCATACATAATTATATTCCCTCCACAATCATGACTTCCTGAATCTCCATTTCAAGTATCTCATCTTCTACCCACAGCCTCATTTCCCTTTCCAGTTCACTCTTTCTAGTCCTTTGAAGGCAATTTTTTACCACCATAATCCATTGACCCTACTAAATCTTCAATGTCTCTCATCTTTATTATATCCTCACTTCCTTACTTACTTGAATTTGATTCCATGATCCATTTCTATACTCACTTCTTACATACATCCTCAAATCACTTACTCCTTTCCCCATTATTGTAGGCCGGTCAAGACCCAATCCTAGTTTAATTCAACACTCAAGCTATTTCATGTGGGCATAAGAGTAACTAAACATGGTTTGAGGATGCCACACTTCGTTGTGGACAGAATGCACTTTAAATTAATGCTCACTAACTGCAAAGAGACCCTTATTGCTGCATATCAATAATCCTATATTTCCCTCTCACTCATCTGGAGCTCTTCATACTTTTCCATCTCACCTTGCTTCTTATTTCACGTGAGGACTAGAACAATCAGGAGACACTTTCTGAATGATTCGACACCACATATTCAAAACACCCATATCAGTACAAATATTTGACTTTTCTCTATTATAATTGATAGAATGTGGGCCATCTCATCTAAGCTAACTCCTTTGCTTGTGTACTATATTCCAACCCATCTCTCCTACTATTTAAAAATGACCTGTTTTGAACTTCCTTCAGCTGCCACCCCCTTACTCTCTATCACTACTATCCTTCACAGGAAAAGCCCATTTCTTTCCTTCCATTCGTTTGTGAATTGATCTAATCAATATTTTTCCCATCATTCTGTGAAACTGCTCTTTTCAAGGAAACCATTATCTCCAATTTCCAATTGCAAAAATCAATCCTCATTTTCCTCTAAGTAGATCTAGCCACATATTTTGAGACCATCTAATATTGTCTTAATATTCTTAAAATATTTCATAGTGTCTGAGATGACTCTCTGTATTTTTCTGACCTCAACTCACTAGTACTTTTCAGTTTCATATTCCTATCCTTTCATCCCTTAACTGTAAGAGTGTCCAAGGTCTCAGTGTGCAAACCTCTCACTTCCCTCTCTAGGCTCACTACAAGGTGATCTCATGCAGTTTCCTGGTGTTAAAGGCCATGGCTATGTGGCTGGCTTTCAAATGTATATTTGTATCCCAGACGTCTCCTCTAAACTGGAATTAACCTACCTGAATGCCTACCTTAGCATTCCACTTCGCTGCATGAGGTGTCTCAGCTAACTTGTCCCAGACTGACTTCTTGATTTCCATCCCTCTCAACCATGCTTCTCTTCCTACATATTTCCCCATTTTAGAAGATTATACCCCAACTCTTCAATGGAGCAAACAATCTTAGAGTTACCCTTGGCTTCTTATTATCTCTTGACGCACATCCAGTCCTTCAGCAAAACATTGAATCTTCTTTAGAAATATATTCCAAATCTGGTCCTTAATTCCATCATCGTGTGTCTCTTTGGAGGGAATGTCATCACCACTATCTCTAGCTGTAGTAGTATACTAGCTTCCTAGCTCATCTCCCTGTGCCTTCACTTGGGATCATACGTCAGAAGTCGAGTCTGGAAAAAGGAGTTGGAACGATTCTGTAAAATAGCATCCATCCACTAGAATGTAAGTTTCTTGAGGGAAGGGTGTTTTGCCTGCTTTTCTTTTCTTTTTTTCTACTGCTATAGAAGAGTTTCCATTATAGGAGGAATGTTCCTGGAAAAGTAGGCGCTCAATAATTAATCATTAAATGAATGAATGAATGAGTCACTTTATGCCATATCCAGAGTTAAGACCTTCCATCTTACCCAGTAAAATCAAAACGCTACAAACAAATTAAATAATGAATTAAATAAACTATTTGGGAAATTCTTTATGTGTTACACAGTAAAAGGCTCCAGAGCTGCAAAACGATTAAACCACAGTCGCCCTCTTGAACAGCTTAGAGTGGAATAGACTTTCATAGTAATTCAAAATTATTGTATATAAAGCAATAAACTATATTGCAGGGATATTTTGTTTTCTTTTAGTAGCTAACTAATTTGAGTGAACAATAGAACTACAAATATGACAAAAGGTTAACCATTTAAAATATGTGATCAAATGAAATCAATGATTTACAAAGATTTCCAGTGTATTAATTTTCAGGTTTTCAGTTGTAAATAATATCTCAATGCAAAAACTAAACTGACACTGGCCTTATTGGCCCATATGAGCAAACTGTTTAGAGGTAGTCCTTGCATCATGCAGAGCTAGATCATAGTTCTGGCTTTCTTGTTGATCCTCTCAACTCTACACTTATTTGCATTTTGGCTTTGTCCTCTAGCTGGATTTCCTTATGATTGCAAGATGACATCCAGTAGCACAGCTACATACTGCAAATCATTTCCCCCCACCCCTCCACCCCCACAGGAGAAGATTTGCCCAATCTTCCTCTTGTCTTCCCTCCCCAAAGCCCCAGTGCATAGTTGTATATCCTAGTTGCAAATTGTTCCAGTTCTTCTATGTGAGCCACTGCCACAGCATGGCAACTGACAGATGATAACATGCTTCCATGACTGGGAAGCAAACCTGGGACACTAAAGCAGTGAGCACAGAACTTAAACCACTAGGCCATCAGGACTGGCTCACTGCAGGTCAGTTTTTTGATGTCACTGTGGAGTTTGACGGTTTCACTCTCCCTTAAAACCTCTAGCAGGAATTTCAGTGTCACTCAAGGATAGACTTTCTGCCAAATCCTAATTTGAAGTATCAAAGGGCAAAAAAGTGCCAAACAGACCTTGAAACAACTCATTTCCTGTGGCCAAACAAACACAAAAAGGTGAAAAACTCTTCTTTTGCTCTTATAGTCAGAGAGGAACGATGGTAGAGAAGAGTGGGAGGAATTCTCTGCTTTCTGTTCTCCCATTTCTGTGACAAGTCCTGGTGCTGGAAGTGGGCAAGTGTTTCCACACCACAGCATTCACTGTGAATGACTTTACTGTGCAGCCGGTCTTGAGGTTGGGCCACTCTTCTTCTTGAGGTCTTCTTCTTGAGGTCTTGAGGTTGGGCCACTCTTCTGGTCAAATGCTCGTGTGGCTCCTGGGTCTTTGTGTATTTGAGAGCCAAGAAACTCAGAGCACAGCCTTCCATCATACTATAATCATACTATAATTATATTGAAAGTCTCTGCTGTCTCCTAGAGGATAGATCAAGGAGTTTGCTTCTTAGGATACCATAGACAGGTAGACATCCAACCTAGTTTAGTCTCTGAGAATGTTTCTCTCCTTTTTCACTCCCTCTGATGACACATCTATTCTTCTCCCCTCAGCATAAATCCTCTCTAATGTGTCATAATTCACATTTAATTGTCTTAATCTCTCGTACATTTCTTTGGGTACTGAATAGTCTCCTCCAATGCTTTTTCTTCATCCTTCTCCAACCTGCGCTGTACTTCAGGATGCTGGCGAGTGACTGGGTTCTACTAACGTGCTGGACCAGCAGAAAGTCAGAAGGTGAGAGGAGAATACCATCAGGTATTCCCTCTCCACTCTCTCACTGCCAGGTGTTAGGTTGACAGTAACTATGTTCATCTACATAAGTTCATAGTTGGCGTCAGAATGTTCTGTACTACAGCTACACTTCTCTCTCTGGCTTCTATTAACTCATTCTTAGCTTGCCCTTCAGCATAGGGAAGGCAAACAGCTCCCCACTGTTTCTAAATGCAGGATGATTAATCATACATTGTTAGTTTCCCTTAATCCTCATACCCTTTACTCCTTTCATTCAACTCTTCTAAATTACTCTGAGTGAGCCATCTGTTTCCTGGCAGAACCTTAGCTGATTTCCTTTGAGTATTAACAGAAACTCTTCAAGTATTCTTATAAATCATTTTTCATTTTCTGCAATTACTATAGTTCACAAACTCCATTTTATTTTCAAATTATTAGCCAAAGTATTGACACCCCTAACCAAAATAACCCTCAGTAATTTCAGAGAATCAACAAAGTTGTGTTCCACCTTTCTGATGACTCCAAGACATCATTATCCCTCTTCCTTTTCCACCAGATCCCACTTGTGCCCTGTCTGCTCCCAGCAATGCCACTTTTGATGTTTCACTACCGTACTTACTGTTCTTAAAAAAAAATTTTTATGCCATAAACAACTAAAACTTTCAGCCTTCTAAGTATTAAGGGAAATGTCAGTTTGTAGGCACACGTAATAGTTAGCTTTTCTAATACTGCCTTGCTTGTAGGTCACTAGAAGCTGAATAATTCTCATAACTAGAGTTTTATTCTCCTTCTCGAGGAGGTAATTTTGCTTCAGTTCCTCTCTCTCATCTAATTATAGGAATTTAGATCTAGTCCACAAGTTAAAGTAGAGAAACTGATACTATCATCACCTTTGTATTCTCCTCTTCATTTCGCTCCTTCCCCAACCCCACACTTTTTTCTCCTGGGTTCAGAACAGAAGAGGAGAAGCTTGGGTTTGTGGGGTGTAGATACAGTAAGGGAAAAAGGAGAGGAGGATTTTCTGCATTGGTGCTGTTGGAGCTCGGCTCATCTTAACCAGTGATTCTCAATGTACAGTCTTCAGATCAGCAGCATCAGTGTCACTTGAGAATTTGTTAGACATGCACATTTGCAACCTCCACCCCAGACTTAGTGAATTAGAAACTCTAGGATCAAGGTTTTAAACGGCCCTTCAGGAAATTCTAATGCACTCAAGTCTGGTGCCACCAAAATGTGAGAATCACTGATCTAAAAAAATATGCCTTCTAGCATAGCAATGCACAGAGAAATTTTTAACTTAAAGGCATTTAAGTTGAAGGGGTTTTATTTTTCTTATTATTTTCAGTCATTCCCTTAATCTTTTTTGTGAAAAGAAAAACAGACAAGACTAATTTTTTGTCATTGTTTTAAGTTTATGCCTTATTAATTTATATTGATTATATCGCCATTACTTCAACTGAGTGAGAGTTAGGAATTTTTTGAGTGTCACTAGTGAGTTTGGGGGGTTGGAAACTGGGGCTGAAAATTCTGCTTCCATGTTCCAAATTTTGGCCATACTCTTACTGATTTCTGAGGCTTAGATTTTCACTCATCATTCAAATTTGACAATGTGTTATTTCTGCCTCGTTGAAGCAGTTTTGTTTTTATTCTCCTGTCACTTGCCTTGTTTTTTCCCTCTGATAATCAGGAGTCTGATTTAACCAAATGAGAGGAAAATGTTTTTAGTTAAGTAGATTCAAGATGAGCACAATGTACACCAAAGTCTTAAAGAATGTGGGCAGTTCCCACAATTAGAAGACACACAGTGGCTCATATTAATTTCATGAGTAATTTTACTTCAAAGTTTTTACAACTTGCTTAACTACTTAACATATTTCATCCATCCTAGGGAAACCTAACTTTAATTTCTACAACTTCCATCCCATCTAAAACATGCTTAACAAAGCATTCTGGATCAAAATCTATCATTTTAAAATTAAATCCATTAAATAGTAACAGAACAATCAACTGAGGGATGGCAACAATGCCTCTGGTTATCTAGTTTTTCCTTTGATGATGAGATCAAAAACAAAGTCTTCCAGACAACCAGAAAACGCTAATAATAAGGACCAAAAAAAGCATCATACTTAATACAAAAGATTTTTAAAAATAAATATTATATGTGGATGTATATTTACCCCTATTTATATAATGCTATCCATATTTTTTAAAGTTGATTACTTTTCTAAGTAGATTCATAAATATACTAGCACTATTAGGCTCAGAAAAAGAAATGACATATTAAAAAGTCAATATTTTTAAAAGGACAATAATTGGATTTATTGGTAAATTAACATTCCCATGCACAAAATGATTGGATGAGTTAGATCTTCCAAGATCTTGACATAATGAGGAAGTTTCTCTTCATGCTCTTTTGAAAATGTCACATTTTAAAAGCTTAATATATTTTTTAAATCTTGCATTTAGATTCCGTTGAAACTGATGAAAATATTGTTAGTCATTTATCAGTGATGTGTATGCATATTCTGTTCTTTTCAATGTGTTTTAAGACTTTCTTGTACTACAGCTTTTAATTTTCTGCCTTTATGAATATTCTAAAATTTTAAAAGGCTGTTTACTACCCTTCAGTAATGCCCAACAGAACTTACTTTAAGCAGCCAGATAAAAGTCAAGTAAGTGTGAAGAGTACAAATTATACTTCTTAATGGTGTGAGAAAGTATCTCTAAGCCTATTTAAAATGATTAAAATTATAGGCCCTAATAACTAGGTCACTTCTGTCATTTACGAATGGGTAATTTTTTCAAATTCTTATTTAAATAAAGCACTGTTTACTAAAAGTTTGCCTAAAGACCCTAACTAAAAATTATCAGCTGAGATCTGTGAACCGAAGGAAGAGATGGTTACTCTGCACTTTCAAAATATAACCTTAATGTTGTATGTGTACAGTAGAAATAATACTATGGGTATTTACATTTATCACTTCATTCTAGACCTTTAAATATTATTCAGTTATCCTAAAAATCCCATTATACAATAAGATACATTTTATAAGTGTGTGCCCAAATTATGTCTGAGAATTTCTTAAATATTTTTTAAAAACCAATACCACACCAATTAAATAACCCATAAAAAACATGAAAAGTTTCTCCTTAACTTAAGTAGAATATTACATGCCATAAAATAAAATTAAAGTTTAAAACAGAACATGCTGTTTTATTTTTGGTTTGAAAATTCACGTATTTTTTTTGTTTAAAAAAAGGAAATTAGTTAATTATACCTGCAGTGATAGTCTTTCTCATATTTCACACATGTGGCATTATTCTTGCATGGAAATTGCTCACGTGGTGTTTGAAGTCTCTTACAAAGCTTGCCTGTAAATGCTGTGGAACAGATGCACATGATTTCCTAGGAAAGACGAAAAAGTATTTTTTATAAAAGCATTGGGATATTTCAGAGATAATAGAAGGATTCTTACCAAGAGAGGGTTGGAAATGATTTTCATAAACATGTAGTAGAAGTTCTCTGTGCAACAATGTGGAAGATTCTACTTTCCAAAATGTCACAACAATGCTTCCCATCTCACATACTCTTCCTTCCTACTACAGAAATTCAACACTCCTCTAATTGAGAATTGGGGACTATATTCCCTTTCCTTGAACATCAGCATGTTGTGACTATAGAACAAGTGATGCTCTGTGACTTTCAAGGCTATTTTTAAGAGGCCATACAATGTCTGTTTAATTATCTTGGGAGGCTTGCTCTTGGAAGACACCATATTGTTGCCAAGCCATATAGAGAAGTTACACTTAGGGTTCTGGCTTACAGCTCCAGTTGAGGGACCAGCTGACAGCTAACATCAAATACAAGACATAGGAGTAAGGAAGACCTTAAGATACGAATATGAATTCATATTATGAATTCAAATATGAACCTAACTAAAATGTAAAGAAAGTCATTTGTGGGAACTATTAAATTGTTTCCTAGTCTTATTTAGTTAAATGTTAAGTTAAAATGTTAAAATGCAATAATATCAAATAATCAAGTAATAGACTAAAAATTAAAAATAAATAAATATGAAAAGTTTACAAAATTACATTATTCACAAGGGAGAATTCTGGTGGAAGAGAAAGAAAATGAAATTGAAGAGTGTTTTTGGAATTGGGATTTCTATTTAAAATGGAGAAAAAATGAAAATAAACAAATAAAGTAGCTCCTCTGATTTTCCTGAGTTTGAAGATTATAATACGTTAATAAAAACTTCAATTACTTGTACTTTTCAAATAGTTTGATAATGGTAAAAAATATTGTAAAACTACTCTCTTGTATGTTAGATTCAGACTTACATTTGGAATATCAATGCAGTCAGCACCGTCCTGACATCGTACAGAACACTCATTGACATCAGTTTCACAGCTTTGATTGAGAAATCCTTCTGGGCATTCAAAAATGCAAGCCAAGCTTTTATTTTGGCAAATTCCTTCTTTCCAAAAAGACTGAGAAATGCAATATTTCTTTGACTCCTCACAGAATGGACCTTAAAAAAATCACACACGCAAAGAAAATATGAGCATAGATATGTAGCAAAAATCATTGTAGAAAAAGTTTCTAGAGTTCATGAAATCTTTTTTTTAACAGATTTATCATGGTATAGCTTCCATATCATAAAGTTCACCCATTGAAAATCAATAATTCAGTAACTTTTGCAGATGTCTAGAGCTATTTAACCATCAGCGTTATTCAGTTTGGCACATTCCATTCCCCAAAGAAGAGCTCTTGTGCATCACTCACTGTTCCCAACTCCAGCCCCAGGCAACCATTATTCTTTCTGTCTCTATAGATTTGTTTTTTCTGGGCATTTCATATAAATGAAACGGTACAATATGTTGTCTTTCGTGATTGGTTTCTTTTGCTTAGCATAGTTTTTTAAGGATTTTTCATGTTGTCTCATGTATCAGTAATTTGTAACTTTTTATTGCCAAAGAGTAATTCACGTTGTATACAACATTTTGTTTATTCACTCATCAGTTGGCAAACATTTGGGTTGTTTCCACTTTTTAACTTTTTTATTGAGATGTAATTGACATATAACATTATATTAGTTCTGGTGTGCAACATAATGATTCAATATACATATATAATTGTGAGATGATCACCACCATGTCTAGTTAACATTCATCACCACACATAGTACCATTTTCTTTTTCTCGTGATGAGAACTTTTAAGATCTGCTCTCTTAGCAACTAACTTTGATGAATAATGAATTCCCACACAGTATTTGGGTGGATAGATATTTTCATGTTTCTTGGACAGATTCCTATCACTGGAATTGCTGAGGTGTATAGTAAATTTATGTGTAACATTTTAAGAAACTGCCAAATAGTTTTGTAAAGTGGATGTGCCACTTTACATTCACACCAGCCAGGTATGAGATATCCCGTTTTTCCACATTCTTGTCAATATTTGATATTGTCTACTTTCTTTATCATAGCCCATTCTGGTGGGTGTAAAAGAGTATCCCCTCGTGGTTTCAACTCACAATTCCATGAGACTAAATGCTTTTGAGTATCTTCTCAAATGTTTATTAACCATCTGTATATCTTCACTAAAGAAACTTCTATTCAATTATGTAGATATTTAAAATCGTGCTGTTTATTCTCCTACTATTGAGTAGTGAGGGTTCTTTGTAAATCTTTAATACAATTCCATAATGAAATATATGTGACTTGCAAATATTTTCTCCTTTTCCTCCCTTTCTTTTTCTTTTCATTTTCTCACTTAGTGACTTTTGGACAGGAAAAGTTTTGATTTGACTAAGTCCAAATTATAATTTTTTCTTTTATTTCATTAAGGCAAATTTTAATTTATTTGTTTTATATATCACATTTTTGGTGCCACATCTAAGAACTCTTTGCCTAACCAAAGGTCATAAAAATTTTCTCTTCTATTTTATTAAAAGTTTCTTTTTTTATTTTGGAGGAAGATTTGCCCTGAGCTAACATCTGCTGCCAATCCTCCAGTTTTTGCTGAGAAAGATTGACCCTGAGCTAACATTTATGCCCATCTTCCTCTACTTTACATATGGGATGCTTGCCACAGTATGCCTGGATAAGCGGTGCAGAGGTCCTTGCCTGGGATCTGAACCGGCAAACACTAGGCCACCAAAGTGGAGCATGCAAAAGTAACTGCTGTGCCACCAGGCCAGCCCCTTATTAGAAGTTTTATAATTTTGGCTCTTACATTTAGATCTCTGATCCATGTGCGTTAACGTTTTTGTATGGTGTGAGACAATGATATGTTATTTCATATATATATTTTATATGTTTATATATTTATTTATTGTATGTTGATATACAATGTCCCAGCAAAAATTTTTTTAAAGACTGTCCTTTGCCCATTTAATTTCCTTTTCACTATTGTGGAAAATCAATTGACTGTAAATATAAAAATTGATTTCTGAACTCTCAATTCTATCCCATTGGCCTATATGCCTGTCCATATGCAACAACACATTGGATAAATTTAGCTTGATAGTAAGGTTTGAAATTGGGCAGTCCTCCTACTTTTCCTTTTTTTCTTTACAGTTTCATATAAAATTATGTATGAGCTTGTCAATTTCTACACAAAGTCTGCTAAAGTATTTGTAAGGATTCCAATGGATCAATAGATAACATCAAGAAGAATTACCATCTTAATAATATGAAGCTTTAATCAATGAATATGCAATATCTCTCCATTTGTTTAGAGGTTCTTTCATCTCTCTAAAAAATGTTGGGTAGTTTTAGTTAAATTTACAACTAAACATTTTATTCTTTTGATGCTATTGTTAAGGGAAATATTTTCTTAATTTTGTGTTTGGAATTTTGTTTCTAGTATACAGAAATACGATTTCTTTTTGTATATTGTCTTGTATCCTAGAAACTCTGTAAACCTGATTATTAGTCTGTAGTTCTTTTCCGGACTACAAATGTGATCAGGTCATTGTTAAGAAATGTAGTTTTACTTCTTCCTTTTCAATCTGTGTGTGCTTCTATCTCCCCCCCTTATCAAAGAGTCTGGAACATCCTGTACAAGGCTGACTGGAAGTCCTGGAAGTGGATGTCACTGTCTTGTTCCCATGGTGAGGGGAAAAATCTGTCCGTCTAACATCACTGGCATGACGTTAACTGAACAACTGTTATGAAAGCTTTTTGATCAGGTTGAGGGAGTTTTATTCTAATTTGTTCAGAGTTTTTATAATGAATGCAAGTTGGATTTTGTCAAATGGATTTTCTGCATCTACTGAGAGGATTATATGGTTTTGCCCTTTATTCTATTTATGTGGAGTATTACATTAATTGATTTTTCAGACATTAAACCTATCTTTCATTCCTGGGAAAAATCCCACTTTGTCAGAGCACAAAAATATTCTTACATGTTACTGGATTTGGTGTGCTCACATTTTGCTGAGGATTTCCAATCTATATTCATAAGTGATATTGGCTTTCAGTTTTCTTCTCCTGTGGTGGCTTTGCCTGGTTTTGGTTTGAGGGTAATACTGCCCTCTTAAAATGAGTTCAAAAGTGTTCCCTTCTCTTCTCTTCTTTTTTTTTTTTTTGAAAATTTCATCAGGATTAGTACTTATCCCTTAAATATTTGGTAGGTCTATATAGATTTTCTATTTCTTCTTGAGATAATTTTGGTAATCAGTGTCTTTCTAGGAATTTGTCCATTTCATTTACGTGGTCTAATTGTTTGGCATAACGGTGTTCGTAGTATTTCCTTATAACCCTTTTAATTTTGAATGGTCATTAATGATGTCCCCACTTAAATCTTGGTTTGGTTCATTTGTGTCTTCCATTGTATTTTCTTAGTCAGTCCAACTAAACATATTTGCATTTTGTTTTTCTTAAAAGTCAGTGTTTTGTTTTAGCAATTTTTCTCATAAGTTTTGATAATTTTTTCTCTAATCTTACCATTTCCTTTCTTTCATGTGTTCTAGGTTCAGTTTGCTCTTCTTTTCTAGTTATTTAAGGTAGAAGCTTAGAGCATTGATTTAAGACCTTTCTGTTTTCTTTTCTTTTCTCTCTCTCTTTTTTTTTTTTTGTGAGGAAGATTGGCCCTGAGCTAACATCTGTTGCCAACCTTCCTCTTTTTGCTTTAGGAAGATTGTCACTGAGCTAATATCTGTGCCAATATTCCTCTATTTTGTATGTGAGATGCTGCCACAGTGTGGCTTGGTGAGTGGTATTTAGGTCTGTGCCCAGGATCCAAACCCATGAACCCCGGGCTGCCAAAACAGAGTACGTGAACTTAACCACTACACAACCAGGCTGACCCCCACCTTTTCTTTTCTAACATAGAAACTTAGAACTATAAACTTCCCTATAGGCATTCTTTTAGCTACATTTTGTGAATTTTGACATGCTGTGTGTATCCTATTGTTATTTCTTCTTTGAATCAAATTATTTTAGGAATTTGCTTAATTTCCAAACATTTGGAGATTTCTCAAAAGTTTTCTGCTGTTGATTTCTAATTTAATTCGGTTAGGATTGGAGACCATATATCATATAATTTTCACTCCTTTGCTTTACTGAGACTTGTTTTCTGGCCATGCTCTTTTGTTTATACATTGTCTGTTAACACCAGAGTTGTGCAAGTGCATGTTTGGTACTTGATGCAACGTTAGAGGGAGTGCCTCTTTAGAGCTTGAGCCCTAGACAAGTCACTTGCTTCCCCCTAGTCCCTACTCTGATAATATCCTCCGAATAGAATTGATAAAGCAGTGGTATGAAGGTCCAGGCCTGGGAGCCCAAACACTGCAGCTTCTCTAAGACTTGGATCAACAGGTGCTTCACGGTAGAGGTGAGGAACTTTTGGGAGATTATGTTCAACACACTGTCATTAGGCACATCATAGAGACCACAAAAAGCACCTGTAGTAGTGGCCTGACAACCCTTGCCACATCTGTCAATTCCTAGATTTTGAAGCAAAATTTACCCTTTTACTCTTGTTGGCCTGAATAAGGCTTTGGACAATTCATACACGTTAAAGAGAGCTGAATGGGGAAATATTTGACTTCCTCCGAAAGACGGCATATTGGCCTCTAGAAATTATCTGCAGAAAATCTGAAAAGTATTTATACTTCAAGGTCATAAACTTTGTCAACCAGTTCACTATATAACCCAATGCTGACGAGTATACAAGTTTATTGGAAAAAATCTTTACATCCAACTCTTTCATTACTATATGGGCTTGAGCATCAAGAAACATTCAACTACAAAGAATTAAATTACTTATTAACAGTATACAAGCCAGAAAAAACCACTTAGATGATATGCTGTTAATTCATTTGAAGTTTGGATTGTGTGTTAAATTTTAAATATAAAGACATGGAGGCAGTATAAAATATGGAGCGACCACACTATTGGCATTACTATATTAAAGTGACTCGACCTCTAATTTCAGGATATTACTACATGAGTAATTATTTTGATCACAGAGGGAAGAATGAATGTGTACTGCTCAATGTTGTGATGTTAACACCACAGTATCCTATTAAATAATTAAATATGGGTAATAATATTGAGTTATATTTAAGACACAAACGTTAGTTAGCTTCCTGGTAAGCAATCATTTAAGCAATACCACCTTATGTGTATGTAATGTTTGGCATGTCCGCAGCACTTCCATCCACTCTTTTGTGATAAACCCCTTAAGGCAAATCTGGGATTTTTAAAGGTCCATTATTATCCAGTTCGTATTTTCATTTTTTAAAGTAAAAAACTAATTTTGCTAGCGGTTGCACAACTTACCACATCACATAGTTGTTTAATTAATGTTAATGGCAGATTAATAATAAAAATTTGTGCATCCCACCTAATCATATTATAGCTCCATGCTCCTTTACCACGACATACACCCACTAGATTAGTTCTCTAAAAAAAGGTGGAAGACTCAGATATCATTTGACTCTTAACATTAATCCAGTATTCTTCTCTAAGATACAACAGTAGGTTGTACAGCATTATATGTGGAATATAAAAAAATGCACAAAAATAAATAAAATATTTATTTGGCTTCTGCAAACAAAATTCTTTATATAGCCTAGTTACGAGTCCTTTGTCACACATCTAGCTTGCAAGTATATCGTTTATCTTTTCATCCTCTTGACAGGGAATTTCTAGATTAAAAAATTCATTTTGAATACTTTTAGTTTACTTTTTTCCTTTTATGAATTGTGCTTTTGGTGTCATGTCTAAGAGCTCTCCTCCAATGACTATGTTGCAAAGGTTTTCTCCTGTGAAACAGACATTTATAAAAATAAATATAGTTCAGTTTTCCTAATGATGTCACAGTATACGAAAACTAATAAGAAGCTAAGAAGATATATTGCATGGCTAATTTTTTGAAAACGTTTATAAAGAATAACGCGATATGGGCTGGTGTTGCTGCTGCTGGTGTTCTTTTCCTTCATACGTGCTTTCTCCAAAAATATTCAAATTGTGGACTAAACTGAGATTTCCTGGTACAAACAGAATGTGCTTTTGAAGCTTCACATGTACTGTTATTCATGAAAGAATGGCAAGGTTCAAGGAAACGGACTCCTTAGTATGACTTGATCTATTGCCCTGATGGAAGTTTTGTGCAAAGTAGATAGTGAATAGGGGAGATGACTTCTCAGAGAAGAATGGAAGTTGAGACTGTCGTTCATCACAGAAGATTAGCCCTACTGAAAAGAAGCAAAGATTCAGGGGGATGAAAAGAGGCTCTTCTCTTGCCCTCAGATACATAAGGCCTGGACTCTAATAGAGGAGATGTATGTGGGCGCTCCTGTTGAGAGGAAGTAAGTGGTCCCCTGAGACTCAGTCCGGACCACAGGGCAAAGTGGGTTTTTGTATGAGCTGGTCTAAAGGTTGTTCGTGAGGTGAATTCTGAGGTCAACTCATCTCGTGTTCCAGTGTACATTTCCTGACTTAACTCCTTTTTATTACTGTCTCAGTAACACCCTATTGTGCATGTGATGGTGTGAACTCAGCGTTGCTATGGGAAATCAAAAAAAAACACTTTTATACAAACTTGGTGTAAAGTAGCATGGGATAGTGGCACACAATCACAGTGGCCAGAAATAACTCACCAAATAGTGAGCTGGGAGTCAGCAACCAGAGAGTTAGCTGATATCCCACTAATGACAACCAGATCGGTTTTTGGAACACTGTGACAGAGACAGTAAAGTTCACCCATTATTCCAAAGACTACCTACACTTCTTATCCACCACCTACACTTCTTATCCACCCTTTTATGTCATGTATGTTGCAGCCAATGGGATCTTTGTAGAAATTCTGGGAGTCCTGTCCAGGTCATAGCCTTTGAATGTTAACACACATCCTTCCATCTCTCACTCTTCTTGCACTAGACAGCTAGATGTTAAATGCTCTAGCCGGTGTGTCTAAAATATTCCAGCAAACTGAATTCCTGAATTGCCACTTGGAAAAGAACTACCCTGCAGAGGTCCCAGATTGTCAACGGCCTTTGTGTGAGTGATAAAAACATTGTGTTAAGGTGTATTTATTAATTCAGCATAACCCAGTTCTCATGACTACTACAAAATATGTCACCAAAATTGAGGTTCTGCTATAACAAGAGCTTAAAACTTGTGTTATTGGCTTAATGGGTGTTGGACAGTGAGGAACTGAGAAAGGCCGAAAAGATGACAATCTACATTATAAAGTGTCTCCTGATGTAACTTGAGAGGAATTCGAATGCATGCTTATTCAACAGCCATAGTAGAAGAGGTTGGAAAAAACAAATTTATTAGAATGTTTCAGCTGCTATTTACTGCTTTTGGCAAGATGCACCCAATACACACACTAGGACTATCTGCAAACACAGACACAAGAATGGATGTGTTGGAAATATTGGCGGCCAACATCAGGAATCGAATGAAGTATGACTATTTATGGGCATAGATTGATGTGGTCAATCTATATGTGGGCTCTGTTTCTATTTCTTCACTTTATTAAAGCATTTGTATAAGTCACTATGTGAAAATAAACCACTTTATATCAGAACATGGGGCATTAAAAAACATGTTCAATGTAAAAAGAATTACTAGATGGTAAATGCAAAAGTGGGTGATACATCTTTCCACTGTAGACTTATTAAAATACTAAGGCACATGTTCACTGCGAGCCGACAGTGAATTTCAATACGATGCTACATTTTGTTTTGTTATCTTTTATACAGGCAGCCACAAAGCAAAAATAAATCATGCAAAAACTTCAGGAAACCATTATATAATATCTCTAAAAGCCATGGCCTATTTAGTAGGAACAATTTAACAGCCTGAATTTCAAAATAATACCTTAAATAGCTCAAGAAAGGCTATCATGGAGAAAGAAAATAAAGTTCGCATCAATATTTCAGATTCTTGTAAGTCTTTTAAAATAACATAGTCCTGTTAGTTTTCTTTCAAGAAAAATTAAAATATAAAAACTTACAATTCATTACTAGTGTGAAAGAAATAAACATAAGTGAAAATGTAAACTTTGCAGACAATAGAGTGGCAATTTTTACACAATTAACCTCAGATACTTTTTTGAAAGTGTAGGGCAGAAACAGCAAATGTTTTTATTGTGTCTGATATACATGTGGACATCCAATACCTAAATGTGTTTTTCAGTTCATTATATATATTATCGTTTTTAATTTCCTGTTTTTAAAATTAAAAATGAAATGTTCACATAATTTGTATTTATTCTACATTAAAGAACATTATATATCTGCTATGGAAAGTTGTTATTTTTCTTGATTGAATATGTATCTTGCAAAGGAATATTGGAGTAACACTGAGGGAGAAAGATAACAAAATCTGATCATACCAGTTCTTCATTCCTGTCAGTCAATTGATGTATCTATGTATCGTATGTATGATGTTATGTTTCTATCCTTTTCACTTATGTGTTCAAAAATATAACCAATTATTGTAGTCATTAAGAAAACTAGTGTAGAGAAAGCAGTGGTCTCTTTGTTTGGAAGTAATATTAAAATTTTTCTGGCAGGGAGAAAAAATCGAAATGAATTTAAAATAGTTATGAACCTGTAATGGGGTGAAAGTGTTTGGTCACAACTGATCGAGAAGTATTAGGGAAAGAGAGCTAGTATGATGGAGTATTTCTGAGACGGAAAAGCAAGGGAATGGAGAGACTGGGTCATATCTGGATCACCAGGTCCCTTGCCCCAAGTCTTTATGACATTTGAAAATGATTCACGATATGTGTGGTGTGACTGGATTTCTTAAAGCCAACAATGGTGAGATACATATTACAACAAATTAAGCAATTTCCTTTACTTATATTGATTATACAGGACACTGAGATCCTCACTTTGGGTTTGACCAACAATGAGTTTTACAATTAGAAATGCACTGTTTTACTTGTTGGTAATTTTGTTCACTTCTTTCTCTTGAACGTTATATTTGCTCTGCTTTTTGTTTGTTTGTTTGTTTGTGTGTTGGTCTCCCTGAAAAATATCCTCAAGAATTCTTTCATATTATTTTTGGTAGATCCCAATATTTCTAATTCTTAGCATGCTTTGAATGTTATTTATCTGGCTCTCATGCTTGAATACAAGTTCATGTGTATAAAATTAAATGAACAACGTAATTTTGGTTTAGAGCTCAGTAGATACTGTAGGAAGATGTAGCTTTTTTACCTTGACACTTTGGGCAGTTGATAAAGAAGTTTGATGCTAATCGGATGCTTTGAAGTTGATTGATTGGTTGAGCCCTTCTAGAATTTCTTAGGAATTTTAACATTTCCATCAACATGTGATTTAGAGTGTCTTCTCTTTGTTATCAATCCTGCTTAACACTCTCTTGACCCTTTCAGTCTATTCAAGTCTTTCTTCAGATCTGATTTTTTTTTTTTACTACACTATATTTTATTAGTTTCTTCCCTGCTTGCTCTTGTTTCTTTCTGGAATTTTTATTATATAAAGACTGGTACATCTGCAACTATCTTCTATGATGCAACTTCGCTTTTTTCCTCCATGTTTATATCATTTGTTTTATCTTCTGGGAGAAGACTTTACTATATCTTTCAAAATACTGATGATTGTACATGCTATTTTCAGACCATATATGTGATTCTTAAGTGAGTGACCATGTATTTAATTTCTAGGAAATCTGAAATTTTTAATAATTGCCACAGTATCTTCTTGCAAGCTCCTAAAAATATTGAAATTTTCTTCTTCTCCCTTAATTAGTTTGGCCTTCTCTTGGATTTAGTCCTTATCTTTGTTGAGTTTAAAGTTCCTCCTCTAACTGTTAGTAACTATAGATTCCTGTACAGGGTTTCCCCTTTCTGATCATAAGGGAGGCACATGATGTACAGACGGCTCCATGGATGTGGTGACACCTCATTCTCTCAGGATGAGATCTCCTCATCACTTCTGGCAGCCTACTGTTCCTTGACCCCCGACTAGCATCGCCGTCGTCTGTGCTTGCTTTAGAGTTTCCATTTGTCAGAATGCTCACTTCTGAGAGCCACTCTTCAGTTCCTTTCACATCTTTCCTTTTCTCCTCTACTTTCTCCCTTCATAGGATTAGCATATCCTTGTATTTTCTCTGATTTTCTTTCTAGCTCTCTCACCCACACTAAGATCCTTTCTAAAATAGTTGTCCCAACTGTTCCTACAGGAGGTTTTAAATTAATTTTCCTACAGATTGCCCAGTGACCCATTCTCACAAGTTTGACTCTGAGCTTGGAATCTGCCCAAGATTTCAAAATAGGAAGAACTATTCTTTCTACCGCCAAACATTTTGCAGTGCATGTTTTGAGCTGTATTTTTCTATCTTGCTTTTTAATCTACCTGATCCATTGGCCTCTCAGTTTTCCCAGAATTCCTGAAAAAACTGTCTGATAATGGTCTCCCTTTTATTCCCAAGAAACACCATTATGGTTCATTTTAATCCAATGTTTGAAGGAAAGAAATATAAATACATGTGCTTAGACTCCCAAATTAATCAAGGGATCAGACTTTTCTTACTAATAAACATATTATTCCCCACAGATGTGAAGTAAGTAAAACAACACTCTGATTCAGTAGTTTAGATTAATGCTGTGTTTACCAACATTTACCACGTGTCAAAGAGTATTCTAGGGGCTTGGGTTATAGCAACATACAAAGCAGACTTTGATCACATAAAGACATGAGTTCACACAGAAATAGATTAGATGTAAAATACAAATAATCAAATAAATATATAGTCTGTTTATTGGTGATAAATGCTGTGGAGAGAAAGAAAGCAATGGCAGTGTTGGGACAGGGAGTTCTAGAGGGTGCACCTTGTGAAGAGGGTGGTCAGGGAGAGCCCAGGGGTGAGGGGAGTCACTGACACCTGTGCAGAGTAAGGGGCGGCATCCTGTGGTTATCTTGCAGAAAAATATTTTGAACACCCAACTCCCCTCACTTTGATGTATTCTCTATTTTTGATGGATACACCACCTTCTAAAATAATATAGAACATAAGAATTTTTTGTTTTGTTTTATGATTTATTGCCTCCATTCAAATATAAGCTCCACTCAGATAGGTAATTTTGTCTGTTTTGTTGACTGACTTTTCACAAGCAAATAGAATGCTGCTGCCCCACAGCAGACTCTCTGTAAATATTTGTTGAACAAATGAATGAATAAACAAAGAGTATTTCAGCAGGGAAAATAGCAAGTGTAAAGACTTTGAGTTGAGAGTGTGTGTAGGATGTTCAAAAGAAGAAAGAAAGCTACAGGACCGTGTCAACAAGGGGCCCCAAAAGGAGATGAGTTCAGAGAAGAAAAGTGAGAAGGAGGGTGGAACGGGCTATTTCAGAAGCTTGGGCTTTTGCTTCTTTCATTTTAAATTTTATGGAAAGATAATAGGGCATTTTGAGCTGAGGTTTGGGATGATCTCACTGTTTTTAAAGGTTAATTTAAAAGTAGAGCGTAGATGGCCATGAGTGAAATAGAGAGACCAGTTCTTAGACAACTGCCGTATTCCAGACATGGAAATCTGGGGACTCGGATTAGGATGCTGGTGAAGAAGATCCCGAGAAAGATCAGACACTAAATATATGTAGGAGGTAAAGACTGCTAGATGTGCTATGGATTTAAGAGAGAAAGGAAAGATAAGGATTTTTTTGATGTGAGCAACCAGAGAGTGAGGTTCGTTTTTTTCTGAGATGAGGAAACAGGGGAGAAAATTAGAATTTGGTTTTAAACATGCTGATTTTCAGATATCTATTACATGTACAAGTGAAGACATCTTATAGGTGGTGGACCATAGAGATCTGGACTTCAGGAGTGAAGACTGATCTGAAGATTTAAGTTGAGATTCCCCAGCATATGGACAGAATTTAAAGCTAAGCGACTGAGTGCCATCTCCAAGAGAACAAATGTAGATGAAGAAGACAGCTTTGAAGTTTAAATATTGGGTGCATGATGGCATATAGTGGGAATCATAGAGATGAAGAGGTACCCAGAAAGTGATTGAGAAGGAACAACACGGTGTAAGGAAGCAGAGAAACAACAGTATGGTGCTCAAGAAGCTGAACGACAAAAAATTTCAAAAATACGAAGTATGTCAAATGCTGCTGATGGCTAAAATCAGATGAAGAATTCGACTGAATTTAATTAGCAATTGAGTTTAGCAATGGGGATTTAAATAGCCCTTGGTAGAAATGTCTCTGTGGAGTGATGGGGATAAACACTTATTTGCATGGGCTCAAGACAGAGTGAGAAGAATGGATATAACCTCTGGATCTTCAAAGTGTAGTCTCTGAACAAGCAACACCAGGATTTCACCTGACATCTCATTAGAAATGCAGAATTGCAGAGTCCACTCCAGACCAAATGAAGGAGTATCTGATTTTACCAAGATTTCAGGTAGAGGGATTAGCTGCAGGTAGCAGGCAGCAATGTAATAGGAGAAAAGGTTGAGTCAGACAGGTAAAGAGCCAAGTTGATGAGTAGTGTGCAGACAAAGCCTGAAGAGATTCTCCTGATTACTTGAGGAAGATTGTCTCTGAGCTAACATCTGTGCCAATCTTCCTCTATTTTATATGTGAGATGCTACCACAGCATGGCTTGATGAGCAGTGTGTGGGTCCATGCCTGGGATCCAAACCTGTGAACCCTGGGCCACCAAGGAGGATCATGAGAATTTAACTACTATGCTACCAGGCAGGTCCCACAAATAGCCAATTTTAGAAAGGCGTTCATGATGAAGTAACAATTTTCCAAGTATCAGTAATTATTGTTATAAGTAACACACACACACACAACTGTACATACATAATCCAAATAATTTAAACTAAGAAATTTAAACAGAAATCCTATTAAAATATCTAAGTAACTTTTATTTTAACAGAAATCATAATTGGGCTTCTATAAAATTAGCTCTGCTATCCTAACAAAGTACATACATCCATAGAAGAATCACAGTGAAGAAAAGCTCATTTTAGACTTCTATGTTTTATTATGATTTCAACAAGTTCTTTTGGTCAATCCTCTAATGAAGTGTCAAAATTTTCCAAAGCAATTCCACGTAAAAGAATGCATTGCAGTTAGTTGAACATTTTATTCACATAAATTCATTGCAGTCTACTTTCACATAAGAATGAAGCTATTATACTGGAAGGATAGGCAACACAAAGACAACACCAAATAGAAGAGTAATTTGCCTTTCATTCCTATGAGAAGAGAAAGAAATGGTTGGTAGGAGCTCTGCTCAAGGACTAGAAAAGTGAAATAAACAGCAAACACAAGAAAAGTGAAGAAAGACAGCTAACTTGTCCACTCATTTTTGATTATGGTTCTAAGACTTTGTCAAGATGAAGAATTGCTTCACAATAAGCAAGGATATTTGATGCAAATACTTAATATTCATCTACGTTAAAAGGAATTGTGTAAAAGGTTGATATTTAGGTATTTCACATAAATGAAAAGACTATTTTAAGTTATTTATTTTATACATACCTTAACAAACACCTTTTAAGTACTCTTATCCTCATGTTATTAATTCAGTTTCCACTAAGCATGGTATGAAATTTTAACAGTTAAAAATATCAACTTTGCTAAGTCCCTAATATGTGGCTCTCACTACTCTGCTCTTCCAATCAAATTAGCAGGATTAAGCTCACAACCTATTGAAAGGAGATGACTACCTAATATTTTCTTTTATAGCAAGGATCTACATCTTTTTCTTCTGAAGAGTCAGATAGTAATTATTTTAGACTTTGAGGGCCATACGATCTCCTGAACTACTCAACTTCCCTATTGTATCACGAAAGCAGTAGGAGACTGCACGTAAATGCATGTGAATGACTATGTTATGTTATTTTGCTTTTATTTCTTTGAAAAAATAGAAAGTTCTTTAAAGCTCTTTATTAGTATTAACCCAGCAATTTTATGAAGTAGACATTGTCATTATACCCATTGTTATAGACCGATTGTTTATGTCGCTCCCCAGATTCATATATTGAAACATTGACCTCAAGGAGATGGCATTAAGAGGTGGAGCCTTTGGGAGGAAATTAGGATTAGATGAGGTCATGAGGATGGAGCCCTCAAGAATGGGATTAATACCCTCATAAAAGTCATGAGAGAGCTTTCTTCCTCTCTATGCTCTGTGTCATGTGAGGATACACTAGAAAGTCAGCAACCTGCAACCTGCAAGAGGGCTTTCTCTAGATCCTGGCACCCTCATCTTGAACTTTCAGTCTCCAGAACTGCGAGAAATGAATTTTTGTTTTGTTTTCTTTTTTTATTTTATTTTATTCATTTATTTATTTATTTTTGAGGAAGATTAGCCCTGAGCTAACTACTGCTAATCTTCCTCTTTTTGTTGAGGATGACTGGCCCTGAGCTAACATCCATGCTTATCTTCCTCTATTTTATACGTGGGATGCCTACCATAGCAAGGCTTTTGCCAAGCGGTGCCATGTCCGCAACCAGGATCCGACCGGCTAACCCTGGGCCACCAAGAAGCGGAACGTGCGAATTTAACCACTGCACCACCAGGCTGGCCCCTGAATTTCTGTTTTCTATAAGCCGCCTAGTCTGTGGTATTTTTGTTAATGCAGCCCAAGTTGACTAAGACATCCAATACAAATGAGGTAACAGACACATGGAGTATAGTTCAAGGAATACACCATCCCTACATCATTCATCAGGAACTTTGAGGAATGTCTGCAAAAGGCACAATGCAAGACTGCATTTAGAGAAGTACTTAAAGACATACACAGAACACAAAAAGGCACATAGGAGCAAACAGACATGGCCCCTGGAAAAATCTACTCACATCCTCAAACTCTAAGTAGTGGGAGGCTGAAATCAAGAAGGTTCCTAGAACACCAAGTTAGGATATGGGAAGGGTGTGGCAGAATCCAAATCAGACTTTAGGAGTAGCATAGGTCACATATCCCACTTTGCAATTTTAGGTTAGGCTACATGGGACTAAGCACTATCCGTCAGACAAAGTCTCATTTAATAAATGCAAGTTTTTCTAGGAGAGAAACTGCATTTCCAACTAGCAAACTAATGTTGAGCAACAAAAACAAACTGATACTAACAAAAAGAAATGGAAGGAAGTTCTGCCATTAATACTAAAAGCATATGCATCAAGGTCAAAATTAGTGTATCTCCAGTTAGGTTGGCGAGTAAAGCCTCCACAAATCTACCTTCATTGTCATGTTTAATCAAAGCCTTAAGCGTCTAAACAGGGACCTGCCTGTGCTGTGGATAAAAGCACCTCAACGCCCAACACCAGACGAACAAAGATGCTTCTCAGTGAAACTGAGGAAAAGAAATGAAACCCCCCATATGAAAAGAGCCAATATTTCAAAGGAAAAGTTGAGAAATAGGGCGATCACCCTTCACTGGGGCAGATATGCTGCTAGAAGGAGAAAAGGGCAGAAATCTACAATTAATGGATTGATAAACCAAAACCTGAGATGTTTTCTGAAAAGAAAGATAAAAGTCAATCTTTTGGTAATTCTTATTGAAATGTGAAAGAACATATTGACTTGACATTAAGATTATTAAAATGGTGATTTATATATATTTGATCATATGTATTAAAAGAAGATTAAAATAGTTAATTCTATGCGGGTAAAAACTGATAAATGTACCAAAATTAACATGAATAAATACAAAATGGCTGAAGATACCAATAACATAAAAATATAACTTTTAAAGAAAATAATCAGAGAGCTATCCTCAAGAAGGACACTGAGCCTGAATTTTCTGAATCTTTAAAATCTGTGAAACTTTTAAAATTGCATTAATTATGTTCTAGAACAGCCCCTGTTCAATAGAAATAAAATGTCACATGCAATTTGAAATTTTCTAGTAGCCACATGGATAAAAAAGGAAGTAAGTGAAATTAATTTTAATAACATTTAATTTACCCCAAATGATCTCAAATAAAATTATTCCAATACATAACATAAAAATTGAAAATGTCATATTTTACATTTTTTATACTAAGTCTTTAAAAACCAAAGTGGGAAAGTATGTATTTTGTACTTACAGCATATCTCAATGTGAAATAGGGAAAAGTAGAAGGCAGCAGGAAAACGTCAGATGGATTGACTCTTTATGGGAAGCCATAGGCATAAGTCTACAGGAGCTGAATAGGGCTGTTGAGGACAGGACACTGTGGACATCACTCATTCATGGGGTCCCCAGGCATCGGAGCCGACTTGACAGCACATAACAAAAATAGCCACAAGTAGTTAGTGGCTCTGTACTGGATAGCACATTTCTAGAGCATGGGAAAAAAGTAAATCTTTCGTTCTCATCTCACAAAGCTCTTCTAACTTGATAGCAAATACCTTACTAAGCATAACATTAAGTTCCAATCTCATGCTTAAGGATGGAAGAACATTGAGTGAAACATGAGCAATTCAATTTCATCCATATTGAAAAGTAGTAATAAACACAACCAATTTAGGACCATTCTGAGACTGAAAATTTTTAGAAAATCTATGAATACAATGTTACATCAATAGAAATAAGAGCCTACAAATCTGAAGGATAATGAAGTTAAATGGCTCTAAGAATAATCTTTCAATAAATTTACCAGAATTAACTATATATCCATACCAAAAAAAAAGACTCTTAAGCCGTACCTCATGTCTTACAAAAATAGTCATCATCCAGTCAGATTGTGTATTTAAATGTGAAGGGTAAAACAATAAAAATTCTAAAAGTAAGATTTCTTAGACATGGTAAAGATGACTAAAATTTCATTAAAAATAAAAGCATCTATTTATTCAAAGACATCATTAGAGAGTAAAAACCAAGTAAGAGAATGAGATACAATATTTTTAACACCATAACTAGCAAATACAGGGCATATTTGGAACTCGTAAAAATCAGTAAAAATTTTTTAAATGATATATGTGTATATTTATATATATATGATATACACGTATACATATCATACAAACACTATATATGTATGTGTGTATAAATATGTATATAAAACAACTCAACATAAAAAATGGACAAAGAACTTAAATAGGCCCATCACAAAGGAAGATATCGAATATCCAATGAAAACTCAAAGCATTCAATACTATGAGTGAACATAGAAATAAAAATTAAACCAAATGAAATGCTCTTGTGTGCTTACAAAAGTGGTTGTAATAAAAATGGATGATAAGCAGAATGGTGTGTAGAGCAAAGAGAAGATCCATGCACTGCTAATGGGGGTGTAAATTAGCACAATCCCTTTGGAAACAACAAGCTATTATTTAGTAACATTTAACAGATACGTAGACCACAACAAGAAAGTCCACTGATGTATATATATTCATATGTATCCATATATAGAGACAAACACGTACACATGTAGATATGCATGTGTATATACCCCTAGAAAGAAGCAACAACAGGCAAGTGCGGGAAAGCTTATAGTGGCATCCTTCATAATAGCCTCCAGCTGGAAATTGCCTAAATGATGTCTATCATAGTTAGAATAGATTCACAATTTTGATATGTTCACACAATGAGCAGCACGCAGCCATGTGTTTAGCTAAAGCTGAGCTCTCACAAACATAACACGAATAAAAAAGGCTCCACAGAATAGAGAGCATACTGCAAATTTCCATTCCTATAAAGATCAAGTGAAGGAAAACGAAACTAGACTGTAAAAATTCAGGACAGCTTTTCTCTTTGGGAGTGAGGTTGGGAGACAGTTGCCGGGAAGGAGCAGGAAGAGAGCTCCTGGGATGCTGGCAGTCTTTTATTCATTGATCTACATAGTAGTCACATGGGATTTTACTTTGTGAGAACCTTGTATTCAAAAAGTTGGATGTTATTTAAAAATACATGTAATTAAAGCCATGAACAAAATTAAAAGGAAAATAACTGGTCAAAAAAATAACCTCTATTATCTGTGACAGGACGCTGTTCTTCCTTGTTTCTAGGTGTTTGCTTGTGTCTCTGGTAGTCAAATGTTAGCAACCTCAGAATCACTGGAGGGCTTGTTAGAACAGATCGCTGGACCTCGTTTCCAAAACTCATGATTCTGTAGGTCTGCATTTGGTACCAAAATTGAGAATTTTCATTTCTAACAAGTTCCCAGGTGATGCTGATGTTATTGATGCAGCATCACGCATTATAAACCGCTGACTTTGGCTACTCTCCTTGAAATAGACTTTCCTCCCTCCTTACAGTCAGCTGACTGACTCACTCACCTGAGCCGCAGCCCAGTCACATAGTAGGAGGTTTCCCTGCCCCCAACCACAATCACCACCTTTACAGGATCCTCCTCTGTGCTGCCATAACACTTTCCTTAGAAACCTGTCTATATGTTTTATCTCTTTGTCTAGATTTCTAGTTTCTCCATTATATGTGGCATTCCGTAGGGTTTATTTTATGCCCTGGGGTACTTTTTATTATGTCTGCTGAATCAATAAAAAAAATTCCATCGAATTCTCAATTTCCTACATGGTTTAAAATTTTTATTTTAAATTCCTATGCCTCTTGTCTTGAGTTCTCCCAATTTCAAAGCCAGATTTAATCCCAGATTCCTTAGGGTCCCCTTCCTTCCAAATCCCCACCGTGTGATGGAATTTAAGATGAAACTTGTGTCCTGGCAGCCTCTTGACTCACTAACTCAGCCAAAGACCGCAAAGGTGGTTGTATACGTGATATTTTTACTTACCTTGTTCCTGGTGGGGTGCGCCATTCCCCTTGCTAAATTGCCAGAAGATGAACAATCCATTGCCCTCTTTTGATTATGCCCCTTAGCAATTTTGTTTCTATTTTTTCCTTCTTCCTTTTCCTTCACTAACCTTGCTCATAAGACTTTTCTGATGGTCTGTGAATTATCTCATTATTTTCTTTATTCTAGTTTTACATTCTACAAAAAAACACTTTGATAGAAAAGAAATACGTCTCCTTTGTTCTTCACCCTCTGCCTTCAGAACCAATACTTTCCTTACCACAGCCTTTCCCTTGTCCTTTCTGGACCACCAAACCTGTCTTTAATGTACAATATTAAAAAAATGCAGTCATCCTCTTGTGCTTGAAAACATTATGTTGAATGAAAAGTCTCTGTTTTACAGTTCATCAAATCCGTCTCTTTTTATCAATTAGTACACAATTACATTTTTTAGAGGAGAAGTTTTGGGACATATATCTTAAATTTATAAATGCTTTGGAATTTTGTTTCTATCACAGAAATATTCACTCTAATATGCAGATGATGTATCATGTATTAATTTAGGCGTGTATAGGTAATGGATCCCTCACTTCTGTCTGAAGATGGCAGAAATATGTCTTCAACTACCCTCACACCTAGAGGCTACTGGTAAAAAGTGGTGGGGAAACTTTCTCTGCCTTTCCAAGCTCAAATACATATAAACGATTAGACCATGTTTTCTGTTTAAATGAAATTCGTGCCAGGAAGATAAATCATAAATAAAAGTTAGATGTTTTTTTTTCTTCTTCGGTGTCTCTGTGTTTAGGAGTGTTATTTCAGACATTTATAACCCTTGAAAATTGAATGTGTACTATAATTAAATGTGCAATTCAGTTACGAAACTGTCTTTTGACCAACTGTCTTGGTCAGTTGCAAAGCCTTTAGTTATATAAATATATATTTGATTACAAAGGTAGTCTTGAGTACTGTGGTTAGTTATTCTTTTAAAATGGTAGGAAAACATTCTTTTCATATATAAATAATGACTGTAATCACTGAGGACAATTTATATAGTTAATTTAAATACATTTAGTAAATGTACCAAAGTAAAACAAGTAAAATTTTGAAATATTGCGTCTGGTTCAAAACTGAGGTCTATTCAAAACTGTATCGATCAAAATGTGGATATTTGGGGTTTTTTATTAGAGCATAATTGACATACAATATCTTATTAGTTTCAGGTGGAGGTCATAGTTATTCAATATTTGTATACAGTACAAAATGATCACTACAATAAGTCTAGCTGCCATCTGTCACCATACAAAGTTATTACAATATTAGTGATTATATCCCCTATTTTGTACATTATATCCCACTGACTTATTAATTTTATCACTGGAAATTTGTCCCTCTTAATCCCCTTCACCCCTTCCCACCCTCTTAAACCCTCCGCACTCTGGTAACCACCAGTTTGTTTCCTGTACCAATGAGTCTGTCTCTGTTTTGTTGTTTGTTCATTTGTTTTGTCTTTAGATCCCACATATAAGTGAGATCACACAGTATTCGTCTTTCTCTGTCTGACTTATTTCACTTAGCATACTACCCTCTAGGTCCATCCATGTTGTCGCAAATGGCCAGATTTCATTCTTTTTTATGGCTGAGTAATATTCAATTATATAAATACGTATATAAATGCCACATCTTCTTTATCTATTCATCTATCGATGTTTTATTTATCCTTTGGGAGACATTAAAATGATAGCAGTAATTTACTCATATGTTAAGGAAGGCCAAAAATCAATAGAACCAAGAGAACAAAGAAACTGGGTAGGTAATTTAATTCCTTTTGTCTTTCTATAATTGCTGGGGAGAATTTTACTGCCATGTAGCAGATTAACTTCACCACCAGTCTAAGTGTCTTAGAGGTAGACACTATGTCGAAAGCACGTAAACCAAACTTGGTTTATTTGATTTCTTCTCATGCTACATTCCTTCTTCCATAAGAAGTTTGAACAATGAGCAGAAGCCTTTTATTTTTCATAAAATTCTGGCTTTGATGGGCAAGTATTTATAGTTCATGGCTAAGCACCATACTTTTAATGCTTTTTCAGTCTTCCCAAAAGTCTGTTCACAGATATGGCTGGTCAGCTCAGCAGCTACTGGAGCACTTGGTGGCTTTCGAGACATTATATTTTTCTTTCTGAAATATTGATGGCAGAGATGTAAGATGTTTTGTGGTTGTATTTACCCACCAAACTCGAGTGCATGTAAACAAACTGGAGATTATAATACAGAGATTTCTTAATACATCAAACAGAAAAAGTTCTATTTTGTATTTATTATTATTGTTGCTATTTTAAATATTTACCCCTTGTACTGAAACAAATTGCTATTTCTCTGGCTGGTTACTAGATAAAATACAGCAGTAACCTTGTGTTTAGTGGCTATGCTGTATGGAAGTAAATAAATAAATAAATTATTCTTATTGTTAAATGTCAAAATAGCATAAAAAAATGAGATTGCCCTACTCTGGATCACAGCCAATGAGGTAAATGTCTGCTAGAGACGAGCAGATTAATTCTGGCATTCCACATTCACTGGAGCCACACTTTCCTGAGTGGAGTGGCCTGCTAAATCACTTCCACTTTTTTTTATTTTTGGTGAAGAAGATTCACCCTGAGCTAACATCTATTGCCAATCTTCTGTTTTTTGCTTCAGGAAGACTAGGCCCGAGCTAACATCTGTGCCATTCTTTGTCTATTTTTTGTATGTGGGATGCCACCACAGTGCGTCTGATGAGTGGAGTAGGTCTGCGCTTGGGATCCAAACCTGTGCATCTGGGCCAAAGCAGAGTATGAGGAATTTCAACCACTTGGCCACAGGGCCAGCCTCCATTCACTTCCACCTTTTATTTTATTTATTTTTTTTAACAATAGCCATCTTAACAGTTTTGAAGTGCTCTCTCCTTGTGATTTTGATTTCCATTTCTCTGATGGTTAGTGATATTGAACTCTTTTTCATATATGTGTTCATCATTTCCATGTCTCCTTTGGAAGAAAGTCTATTCAGGTCCTTTGTTCATTTTTTAATCAGGTTATT
This sequence comes from Equus przewalskii, assembly GCF_037783145.1. NCBI lineage: Eukaryota > Metazoa > Chordata > Mammalia > Perissodactyla > Equidae > Equus > Equus przewalskii. The sequence continues at coordinate 58,350,519 of NC_091849.1, forward strand.
TGTTTTTTTGTTGTTGAGTTATAGGAGTCCAGTATATGTTTTTTAAATATTAACCCCTTATCAGATACAGGATTTGCAAATATTTTCTCCCATTCCATAGACTGCCTTTTCATTTTGCTGAATGTTCCCTTTGCTGTGCAGAAGCTTTTTAATTTAGTGTAGTCCACTTGTTAATTTTTGCTTTTTTTGTCTCCACTTTTTAAATCATCCTGTTTATCTCTGTCTCTCTATCAAACTTGATTTTATAAGAATCAATTGTGGGGAACAAAGATAACATGACGAATAAATTGTATTGCGAGACTTTTTCTTTCACTGTATACACTTCTATAATAGTCTCTTTTATAATCACATGTGAGAAATTTAGAATATAGATTATAATCTAAGAATTTGGTTTTAGGGGTTTAAATAGAAGCTAATAAGTTACAAGTCTTATTAATTTAGATGATTTAATATATAACCTAATTACTAATCTTTTATTGTTGACGTGTATTGAAAATGTGTCCATTTTGTGACTTCATTTAATTTTTTTGCTATTTAATTATTAGGAGTTCTTATTATTAATGTAGTCAAATATATCAATATTTTCTTCTAGGTTTAATACTTTGAATGTTTATGTTATTCGTGTGTGTGTGTTTTAAGAAAATATTCCTCGTAGTGAAGTCACAAATTTCTATTATATTTTTTAATAAAAGTTTGCTCTTACTTTTTTTTTATAGTTGGTGTAGGGATAACCGTTTTTCTAGTTTTGCCTTCATAATTAGTCTTGATATCTGCAAGGGCATGTCATTCCATTTTTGGTTTAAGAGCATCACAGCCATCATTTGGTCCACCAATCACATTTTGCAGTCATCTTATCAAATTTCTTGGCAAATTCTTTTGGGATATTGATTGAAATTGCACTGAAATTATAGATCAAATTGAAAATTAATTGACATAATTTAGTCTTCTTGTGCATGAACATGCTATTTCCCTTAATATATTTAGACGTTTAAATACTTTAAAACGTAGATATGCCTTGCCTATCTCCAGTTAGATTTTTTCCATAGTTAACATGTATTTTTATTCATAGCATAAAATATTCCTTTTTAAATTGTGTGTTCTAACAGCTCACTAACAGTGTATAAAATAGCACCGACTTACACGACAAGATTATATCCACTTCCCTTGCTAAATTATCTAGCAAGGTTATTTTATGAAGCAAACACTGTGGTAACTACTTTGCATATACGATCATATTTGATCTCCATGAAAACTCTGTGAGGAAGAAATATTTATGTCCATTTTACAGTTGAGGAGCCTCATGGTAAGATTATGTATATCCCTAGTGGGAACAAGGCTAGCAGTGCAGGACTCTGACACAGACCCCAGGTCTCTCTGCCTCCAAAGTCCTTGTACTTAACCACCATGAAAAGACACTTCAAATGCAACCTTTAATTGGATACACGAATGTCATCAAGATCAAAGCTCATAAGAGCATTTTGTTCTGGAAGATTAAGCATATAAATATACTCAGAACTTTAAACTTTTAGAAAACCGTATAATATTAAGAAAATTTAAGGGACTATACATTTTTAACACTGAAAGTAAAAGATTTAGGGGCACATTATAACTATCTTTAAATACAAAAATAGGTATACATATGAAAAATATAATTATTCTGTTTCATTAGGGGTAGAACTAGAATCATTTGTTAGGACAGGCAGCATATTTGAGTCAACATAGACTACTCAACAATTAGAAACATGCACTAATTGGACAGACAACATGATGATGAAGTGGTACCCTGTTGAGTGCTGAATGTAGACCACTCATGATTGATTCTCATCTACAGTGGAAGCTACAGAAGAAACTCAGTCTGACTGGAAATAATTTTAATAGCATGGAAATATAATATGTGGTTTATTATGTTCAGGATATTATTTATGATATAATAGTGAATGAAAACAGGAGATTCAAAATCACATATTTCCATTTAGGTATGTTTCCATTTAGGTAGACTATATCGAGAACAAGATGCATAACTAAAACAAAATATGCAAAATACATTTTATGCTCTGAAAACAAAAATGAAGTGATTTTTTTGTTTCCTTAGTAATAAAATGCAATTTAAAAGCACAATGTTATGCATATCAAGTGAGAATTTATATACATCAAGTTGGCAAATTTACTTTAACTTTTGTAATGATATTAACCACTGTTGGTGAGGGTGGCGTCTAATGCCTCTTACATACCAATAGTAGGATTATAAACTTGCTCGCCAAGTCTTGAAGGAAGTTTCTTAGCGTGCATACGTCAAGAATCTTAAAAACGTTCATACTTTTGAGCCAATAATTTTGTGTTTAAGAATCTATTCAAAATTTTACTCCAAAATAACCAGTGATAGACCCAAAGAGTTATATCATAGCATTATTTATTATGGCACAATTTTAAAAATGAACAAATAAATAGTTGAATGGCTAAATAAATACACTGATGTGGTGGAACACCATGCAGCCATTAAGTTTCATAATTACATCAAACACTTATATAGTCTTTATTATGTGCCAGCCACTGATACAAATTTTTACATATATTCACTCATTTCAAATCTCACCTTTTCTCCGAAGTGGTCACTGTTATTAAACTCACTTTTTAGGAACATTGAGATTAATTAACTACTCAAGGTCAGAGCTGGAATTTATGCCAAATCCATGCTCCTTTCTCACTATCCTCCCTCTTTAACTACTAACAGACAAGATGGTGAACTGACTACCTCATAGATGTAAAATTCTCCTTTGCCTTAAGCTCCTCCCATACCTCCAGGTCTTCATCAAAATGAAGAAAATTATATAAATTATACAAAATCCTGCATCATTATTGAGAACCAAGAATCCCTGAAGAACTTCTGTTAAATATAATGCAAGTTGGATCAAATTGCTGAAAAGATATCAAAACCTGTCAAATGCATCAAAGCGACACCTTGTTGCATTGCGAACAAATCCCACTCTGGAGGCCCCAAGAAGGAATTGTGGGCTTTAAAGGAAGGATGTTCTGGCACAGGTCTTCTGGCAACAAATAATTGGAGGGGAAATTAGTTGGGGAAGGAGCCTGGTGTGCAACCAGAACCCTAACTCGGAATCTCCTTTTAACAGCCACTACAGATCAACAGCGTTGGAAAGCAGCCCACCCTGCCAGCCTCCAGGATTCTTCCCCTCGATGTACAAAGTTTCCAAACAAAAACAGCGAGGCAGGGGTACTCGATGCATTTTTTAACAGTCACAGAAATGAAGCTGTTTATAGTCCAAGAGAAAACTAGATACTGAAATCTGGCCCCTCCCCTCGTGGCCCCACTGTCCATAAAGAGAAGTATCAATTAATGAAACACCCTTTCCAGAATGCTCACTTCTCTGGTGCCAGACTCACTTCTCAATCTGCTAATTTACTTTGGTATCAACAACCCTCCAGTTTACAACCTGAGAAGATGATGTCGGCACTTGAGTAGACAATAAATTAAACCAAAGAGAAAAATCTGCACCGTCTATGGAGAAATGCCAGGGATAGAGATTTCTTTCTTACGGAGGATGAATTCCCAGAGAACAAATACAGAACATTTGAAACTGATGAAAATATCCTAGAAAATAAATGAAGATAACACTTGATAGGCAGAGAAAGGATCATTTCCATGATTGTAGTCACAATATTACTTAATATTTTGTAGTAACATCTCATGTTTACTATGCCAGGCAGACTTCTGTTAGCTTTACATGGATGGCTGCTTTACTGCTAATGTCCACTCTATCAGGTAGTATTATGATTCCCATGAGGAAAACAAAGCATAGGGAGATTGAGTAATTTGCTTAAATGGACACAGCTGTATATGGTAAAGCCTTGTGTCAGACCCAGGGGTCCATCTCTATGCATTTAACCAGAAGTCATGTAAATTTTTCTTGCACCTCCTTCGTGTTACTGCCTTAACTTGTACTGTTCACAGTCAAATTTCTTGAAAAAATTTTCTATACTCACTGCCTCAAATCTGGCTATTTCTCCTACTGTTTCATGTTGCGGACAAGATAACTATCATCACACTCCGTAACCCAATGAACATTGCAGTATTTTTATTAAGTGACTCACAAGCAGAGCAGCAATTAAAGTCTGGATCATGCCCTAACTTTCTTTAAAAATGGCGGTAAGAACACTTAACATGAGATGTAGCATGTTACTCAACTTTTAAGTGTACAGTACAGTATTATTAACTACAGGCACTATGTTTTACTAGAAGATTGCTAGAACCTATCCATCTTGCAAAATTGAAATTTTATAGTCTTTGGAAAAGACCTCCCCATTTTCCTCTCCCTTCAGCCTTTGGAAACCACCATTCTACTCTCCGCTTCTCTGAGTTTGACTATTCCAGATACCTTATATAAGTGGAATCATGCAGTATTTGTCATGAAAGGCTTATTTTACTTAGCATAATGTCCTCCAGGTTCCTTTATGTTGTTATATATGGCAGATTTCTTTCTTTTTAAAGGCTGAAGAATATTTCCTTGTATGTGTTTGCCAAATTTTCTTTATCCATTCATTTGTCAATGGGCGTTTAGGTTGTTTCCACATCTTGGCTATTGTGAATAATTACGCAATGAGCATAGCAGTGAAAATATCCTTTTTGGGATCCTGATCTTGATTCTGTTGATATATACTGACAAGTGGGATTGCTAGATCACACGGTAGTTCTGTTTTTAATTTCTCGAGGACCCTCCTTACTGTTTTCCATAACAGGTGCACCAGTTTACACTCTTGTCTACAGTATACAAGTGTTCCAATTTCTCCATGTCTTCTCCAACGCTTATCTTCTGTTCTTTTGATAATGGCCATCCTAAAAAGTGTGATGTGCTATCTTATTGTGGTTTTGATGTGCATTTCCCTGATGACTAGTGATACTGAGCAGCTTCTCATATACCTGTTTGCCATCTGTATGTCTTCTTTGGAGAAATCTATTCAAGACTTTAGCTTATTTTTAAGTTGGGCTATTTATTTATTTATTTTTGCTGTTGAGTTGTAGGAACTCCTTATATGTTTTGGATATAAACACGTTATCAGATAATACTATTTGCAAATATATTCTCACATTCTGAAGGTCGTCTTTTCATTTTTTTGGTTGGCTTTTCTGCAGCAACTTTTTAGTTTGATGTAGTCCCACTTGTCTACTTTTTGGTTTAATTTTCTTTGCTTTTGGTGTCATATCCAAGTAATATTTACAAGACCAATGTCAAGAAGGTTTTCTTCTAGGAGTTTTATAGATTCTTATCTTATGTTTATGCCTTTAATCCATTTTAAGTGGATTTTTGTGTATGGAATAAGACAGGCGTCCAATTTCATTCTTTTGAAGGCGGATATCCAGCTTTTCCAGCAGCATTCATTGAAGAGACTATTCCTTCTCCCTCATCGAAGAGCAGTTGACTATGTATGTACGGGTTTATTTCTGGTCTCTCTATTTTGTTTCATTGATCTGTCTGCCTTTGAGCCAGTACTATAGTTTTGATTACTGTAGTTTTGCAATGTGTTTTGAAATCCGGAAGTGTAGTGCCTCCAACTTTGTTCTTTCTCAAGATTGCTTTGTCTATCAATAATTATTTTTTTGTGGTTCCATATGAATTTTAGGCTGTTTTTCTATATCTGTAAAGAATATTGTGATTTTGATGAGGACAGCATTGAGTCTGCAGATTGCCTTTGGGGGTTCTGTCATTTTAAAAATATTAAGTCTTCCAATACATGAACATGGGATGTCTTTCCATTTACTTCTGTCTTCTTTAATTTCTTTCATCAGTGTGTTTAGTTTTCAGGATATAAATCTTTCACTTCTTTGTTTAAGGTTATTCCTAAGTATTTTACTCTTTTTGATGTTAGGAAACAGGATTGTTTCCTTAATTTCCTTTAGCGAGAGTTCATTATTAGTGTATAGCAATTAATTTTTGCATGTTGACTTTGTATCTTGCAACATTACTGAAATTTGTAACAGTTTTTTTATAGAGTCTTTAGGGATTTCTACATATAAGATCATGTCATCTGCAAACCCAGTAATACTTACTTTTTTTCTGATTTGGATGCCTATTTGTTTTTCTTTCCTAATTGCTCTGGCTAAGACTTCCAGTACTATACTGTATGGAAGTGGTGAGAGGGAGCATCCTCGTCTTGCTCTTGATCATTGAGGAAAAGTTTTTAATTTTTCATCATTGAGTATGCTGTTAGCTTTGGGCTTGTCATATATGTCCTTTACTATATTGAGGTGTATTCCTTCTATACCTAGTTTGTTAAGAGTTTTAATCATGAAAGTGTTGAATTTTGTCACTTGCTTTTTTCTGCATCTATTGAAATCCAGAAATCAGATGATTTTTGTCCCTCATTCTATTAATGTAGTATATCTTGTTGAAACATACTAGCATCCAAGGAACAAATCCTACTTAATAATGACATACAATCTTGTTGAATTTGGTTGACTAGTATTTTGTTGAGAAATTTTGTTGAGAGATGTTGACCTATAGTTTTCTTTTTGTGTACTGCCTGGCTTTGATATGAGGGTAATTCTGGCCTCATAAAATAGGTTTTGAAGTGTTCCTTCCTCTTTGGTGTTTTGAAAGAGTTGGGAAGAATTAGTATTAATTCTTCTTTAGATGTTTGGTAGAATTCACCAGTGAAGCCATGTGGTCCTGGGCTTTTCTTTATTTGGAGGTTTTTGATTACTGATTAAACTTCCTTACTAGTTATTAATCTGTTAAGATTTTCTATTTCTTCATGATTCAGTCTTTGTAGGTTGTATGTTTCTAGGAATTTATCCATTACTTTAAGATCATCCAATTTGTTGGCATATAATTATTCACAGTAGTGTCTTTTATTTCTGGAATATCAGTTGTAATGTCACCTCTTACATTTCTGATTTTATTCAAGTCTTCTTTTTTCCTAGTCTAACTAAAGCTTTGTCAACGTTGTTTATCTTTCAAACCAACTGTTATTTTCTTTGATTTTTTCTATTATTTCTCTATTCTTTATTTTGTTTATTTATGTTCTGATCTTTATTATTTCCTTCCTTTTGCTAACTTTGGGCTTAGTTTGTTGTTTTTCTGTTTCAATGAGGTGTAAATTTAGGTTGCTTGAGATTTTTCTTCATTTTTGATGTAGGTGTTTGCCAATATAATTGTCTCTCTTAGTATTCTTTTTGACACATCTCATAAATTTTGTTATGTTGGGTTTTCATTTTCCTTTATCTCAAGATATTTTATAATTTCCCTTTTGATTTTTTTCTTTCATCCATTGGTTGGTCAGGAGTGTGATGCTTAATATCCACATATTTATGACTTTCCAATTTTCATTCTGTTATTGATTTTTAGTTCCATTTAATTGTGGTCATAATATATATTTTGTATGATTTCGATCTTCTTAAATTTGTTAAGACTTTGTGGTTGAAAAGAGTGTGTATTTTACTTTTGTTGGGTGAAATGCTCTGTATATATCTGTTAGGTCCATTTGATCTATAGAATTGTTCAAGACCACTATTTCCCTATTGATTTTCCGTCTGGAAGTTCTATCTATTATTGAGAGTGGGGTATTGAAGTCTCCTACTATTACTGCATTGCTGTTCACTCCTCCCAGTTCTATCGTTTGCTTTATAAATTTAGGTGCTCTAAAGTTGGAGATATATATACATAGATAGATAGATCGATCGATAGATAGATAGATAGATTTATAATTGCTACATTTTCTTCATGGATTGAACCTTTTATCATTATTAAGGTCTTTCTTTGTCTCTTGTGACAGTTTTTGACTAAAATTCTATTTTGTGTAGATAATGCCACTCCTGCGTTCTTTTATTTATCTTTTGCTTGGAATATCTTTTTCCATCCCTTCATTTTCAGCCTGTGTGTTTATGTAAATCTAAGATAAATCTCCAGTAGATACATATAGTTGGTTGTTATACTTTTATCCATTCAGCCACTCATTATATTTTAGTGGGGAGTTCAATTCATTTATATTTATGGTAATTATTGATAAGGAAGTGCTTACTATTGCAATTTCTTTAATTGTATTCTGTCTGCCTTGGTTTTCTTTTATTCTTCCACTCCTCCCTTGCTGTCTTCCTTTGTATTTTGTTGACTTTTTTTGGTTATATACTTTGATTAGTACTCTTCTTCTTTTGTGTATCTTCTATGGGTATTTTCTTTGCAGTTACTATGAAGGCTTGCATAAAACATCTTATACTCAAAACAGTCTATACTCTTGTCTTTTAACTTTTATACTAAAATTCAAAGGGGTTACACACTAATATTACAGTAGTCTCTATTTGTCTATGCATTTACCTTTATTAGTAAGTTTTATACATTTATATGCTTTCTTGTTGCTACTTAGTATGCTTTTATTTCAATTTTTAAAACTCCATTTAGTATTTCTTTAAAGCAGTTCTGGTGGTGATAAACTGACTCAGCTTTTGTTGTCTGAAAAAATCTTTTCTCCCTTTCATTTTTGAAGGACAATTTTTCCAGGTATAGCATTTGTAGTTGATAGTTTTTTTCTTTCAGTATTGTGAATATACTACCCCATTCCCTACTGGCTTACAGGTTTCTGCTGAGAAATTCACTGACAGTCTTATCGGGACTCCCTTGTATACGATGAGTCACTTTTCTCTTGCTGTTTTCAAAATTCACTCTTTGTCTTTGACTTTCAACAATTTGATTATAATGTGTCTCAGTGTAGACTTCTTTTGTTTCAGTTTGTTGTTGTCCCTTTGGGCTTCATGAGTCTGAGTGCCTACTTGTCTCCCTAGATTTGGGAAGTGTGGAGGCAATATTTCTTTAAATAAGCTTTATCTCTCTCTTTTACTTCTGAGACTCCCATAATGTGTATACTTGTTCATTTGAGGTACTCATAAGTTCCTTAGGCTTTTTTAATATTTTCTTTCGTTTTTCTTTTTGCGTCTTCGACTAATTTCAAATGACTTCCATTCTAGTTCACTGATTCTTCTGTTTGATCATGTCTGATGTTGAAGCTCTCTATTGAATTTTTAAATTTGGTTATTGTATTCTTCACCTCCAGAATTTCTGTCTTTTTTTTATGCCTTGTATCTCTGTTGATATTCTCATTTTTTTCATGTCTCATTTTTCTGATTTTTTCTAGTTTTCTATCTGTGTTCTTTTGTAACTCACTGAGCTTCTTTAAGATGATTACTTTGAATTCTTTTTTCAGCTAATTCATAAATCTCCATTTCTTTAGGGCCACTTACTGAAGAATTTATAATTATTCTTTGGTTGTATCATAATTACCTTATTCTCCATGTTCCCTGTAGCTTTACATTCATGTGTGCACATTTATAGAAATAGACACCTCTCCCAGTCCTTAGGGACTGACTTTGGTAGAGTAAAAGCTTTACCCATTAGCCCAGCTAAAGATTCTGGGAATCTCTCAAACTTTTCTATGGATGCACATACTCCACTCTCTCCCTCTCTACTGGGGGAGAAATCTCAGGGTTCTGTACCTTCTGCCAATTTCACAGAGCTGTATTGGCTATAGCAAGCTGTCATCCCTTTTCCTGAGGGCAGTGGTCTGAAAGGCCAAGGACCTTGGATGCATGCTCCACTCTCTCTTTCCCTCAGGGGAGAAGTCATGGGCCAAGGTGATCTCTCTTGGTGCTGAGTTGTGCCAACTTGGGAGAGGAACTAATCAGGGCCAAGTGAAACTGTTCTTACCTATTTCATTTAGTCATTCTTGGTTTTGTGCTCATTGGGGGTATTATAACTTCTTAACTGGAATCTGGAGGTCTCATAATAGTATCTTTATCCATATGTTGTCATTAAATCAATGTTGCTGTTGGGGGAAAAGGGCTGGGACTTCCTATTCTGCCATCTCTCTGAAGTCACTCCCCATGACCTACTTGTTGAGTGTGCCTTTTCTTGACTTCCTAATATCACTGCCCTACCTTTTAGGCTGCTCCTTCTCAGTACCCTCCATATCAGTGCCTCATACTTCATTTTCACTTTAATTGCTGATATCCCTCCATACCAGATGCTGAAGACAATTTTCTTCTGTTCAACTTTTCTCCTTGAGTGATACTATCAGATTCTAGGACGTGAACTAATTTGCACATGAAAATTATGACAAAAATGAATAATATATCTTTTATAATATTAGCTAGTGCTCTTTTTCTCAGTTTTCTTTTTTCACTATGCTGAAAATATTATAATATTTATCTTAAATATTTGTTCATTAAGCATCAGAGTAGGGTATTACTGGTAGAAATATTCTTATACATTGAGAAGAATTTTGATCAGATTGTGCTCCTGATCACATGCTGTTCAATAGATAAGTTTTATTAGGTAATATCTGGATCAAATTATCTCCAAATGCCTGTTAATATTACAAAGGAAATGAAGTATGAAGTCAAAGCAAGCTTTGAAAAGTTGAGCTGATAATTTCAGTATAATTCTGAACTATTTCAAACTAAAACTTGCAAACACTTAACTCTGAAATTAAATGTATTCATCATTTTATGAACTTGTCTGAATTTTCAGTTCAAATATAAGCCATCTACAAGGTTTACACTTAAAGCATCTAGCCAATATCTCTAGTGAGTTGTTTTTATTGTATTTAAAAAAATAATAATTTGGAATACAAAAATCCCTCACCAGATTCCTTCTGAAACACAAGAAATCGTCCAACAATAATGGGGTACACCAAACCCAGTTAATTAAAATCTTCAGCTCTATGCAACTAAACAGGTAAGTGTTACTTGATTTGCAAAGGGAACATTAAAGGATGATTGTGATTTTTTCAGAATAAGTATTAAGCTTTTCATAAGACAGTATTGAAATAGCAAATTTTATAAATAGGTTTCTTTCCCAAAGTTAATTATTGGTATGATAAGCCTGAAGGTATTATATATCAGGGAATTTTCTAGCACTGGAAATAGAATAATGAACAAAACAGATAAAAATCCATCCCCTCCTTGAGGTTTCATTATGGTGGGAGAACATAGGAAATAAATAAATAAGGGTGGCCCTGGGCCTGAATAGTTAACTTTGCACCCTATGCTTCGGCGGCCCAGGGTTTTACCAGTTGGGATCCTGGGCATAGACCTAGCATGGCTCATCAAGCCATGCTGAGGCAGCACCCCACATAGGTCAACTAGAAAGATCTACAACTAGAATATGCACTATATACTGGGAGCTTTGATGAGAAGAAGAAAAAAAAAGATTGGCAACAGATGTTAGCTCAGGGCCAAACTTTAGAAAGATAAATCAAAATTAAAAAAAAAAATAGGTCGATAATAACAATACCTAGTATTACTATAATAATTACAATAATATATACTATATTTATAATAATAATATAATAATATGTACTATATTTTATACTTACTATATATGATTACAATATAATATATAGTATTATTACAATATGTAGTAAGTTAAATGGTGACAAATGTTATGAGAAAAAGAAAAAAACAAACAGAAGAGACGATTGGAAGTACTAGGGTTCACCTTTAAATAATGTGGTCTGGAAATGCCTCACTGGACAGAACACACGGCAGAAGTATGATTGCAATAGAGTAAGAGGAGTGGAGGGATGGGGGACAAGCCCAGAGACGGAGGGAGGCCAGACCATGGAGGTCCTTGTTGGACATTCTAAGGGCTCCTGTTCTCAGTGATGTAATCAGGCAGCTCCTGGGGGAATGGTTGAGCAGCGTGATGTGATCTGAATCACATTTAAACAGAGTCATTCTTGTGCTGTTGGAGACAAAGGCAGAGGTAGAATGATTAATTAGGCGCATATGTGAGTGAAGCAGGCTGAAGATGAAAGCACTGAGAAAGTAGCAATGGAAGTGGTGAGAAGTGGTCAGATTTTGGTTATATTTTGTTGGTAAGGGCAACAGTAAATTCTGAGGAATTCAGTTTAGATGTAAGAGAAGAGAGAAGTCAAGGATAAATGCAAGTTTTTTGCCTTGACCAACTGCAAGAATTGACCGCTAATAATTAAAGTGGTGTGGGGGAAGGAATATAAATAATTTGTTTGGAGACTTGTTGAATTTAAGATGCTAACGGGCATTCAGGGAAACATATCAAGTTGGCAATCAAATATAAAAGTTTAGAGTCTATGGGAAAATACAAGCTGGAGATTAATATTTGGGCATTTTTAGGTTATGGACATTTTTAAAGATATTAGACTGGACAAAAATAACAAGGGAATGAGAACAAAGGAGATAAATCACAAAAGCTATGTTTTGTGTCAATGATTTTAGGAAATGGGGAGAACTAAGAAATGACACAATGTTGGAGGGGCCAGTTTGTAATGCCCTGGAGGCCAAGTGAAGATGATGCTTCAAAGAGCAGAGAAGAATGGATGTTATAAGAGTCACTCACAATTCCAGAGTGTCACTTCTTTCATGTGCAATACCAGCCATTGGAAGAGGACTCAAGGGACTGTAAAGAGCTTCCCAGCCCTTATACTTCATGGGACTCAGAAGAATGCAAGATGCAAAGGAAAAGAGCGATGCAACAAGATTACACTTTTGTGAAAAATTCTTCCCAACGCTATAAAACTATGACTTAGAGAATGTTTAAGGTTGGAAAAATCACAGAAATAATTAAATCATATCCAAAGTCATCATATTACAGATGAAAGTATTAACACCCAGTCAGGTTCAGTGACTATGAAACATCTGAAAATTTGGGTCAGCCTACCAGCTCTTAGAGACGGATTTATTACATTTTCTAAAGGCAAGAAAATAGAAGTATTTCAAGAGTTGTTAATGAGATGATGACTTCATAAGGATATTTCCTAATGAAAACTAGTACCAGAGGGCATTTGTAATGACTTTAAAATTTGAATATACACTTCCTTTCTACTTTAAATAGATCTGGATTTGTCTCTTCCTTTACTTTTAATCCTTGTTTTGGCCCAGAGGAAAAGTTCACAAGTTAAAATGCCATGCTTTGTTTTAATTTGATGAAGAGACCTGAAATATGTATTCCACCTCCTCTTGAGATCTTTTCATTTAGACAATGATATCACAGAGCTCTCTTTCCTACTGCCTTGCTCACATGGCCTCTTGAAAATCAGACTTTCCACATAAACCCGGCGGATCTCATCATCTTCCCCTATAAACCGGTCCTTTTGAGTGCACAGCACTTCAGTGAAAACGAAAAAGGGACAAGTGGCTGGAGAGCAACGTGGAGGGTTGAGTGGTGCTGGATGAGGGCAAAGGCACTTGGGAGGCAAGCTTTGCTAAATATTTGGGCTTTGTTGAGGACTTGAGCATCCAGAGATGGGGGGAAGCACCAAGACTGTCTGCTATGTCTGACATGGCCCCTTAATATAAAATTAAATCCACGTTTTGGGGCTTTACTTATATCTTTACTTCTTTGTGCAGACCTACTTATGTCATTCCAATCAAAATCTTCTCTTTCTTTTCTGTACTTCTAGACCTCAATTATTTCTACCATCCATGGCACACAATATTTATTATTCATGTGCTCTTGGGGGCCCAGGGGCTAACATTCTGCAAGGTTTGTATTTTGCATTGTTGCTAGGTCAGTCACTTGAATAATGAATGAGTGAATAAACATCACATCTGAAACTAGAGTCACTAAATTTTATGTTTAAATGACTGAGATTTTCTCACTGATATAAGGGGAAAAGACAAAAGAAAAATTCTTATTATACTGAATGTGTTTCATTAACTGGTTAGGTTATAGAGCTATAAAACAAAAATTTATCAAGATTTTTGTAATGTTACCTATATGATAAAATGTTGCCCTTGTGCTACAGTAAATGAAAGCACCAATGCAATCTTAATTATTTGTGAAAATAAAGGCTTTATGAGGCTTAAAGATATTTCTCTAAGTCAAAGTCTGTAATGGTTCAAATTTTGTGATTTATTTCTGAGTTCTATTTTTACTGCTTTTCTGATTGAGTTTTGCTTTAATGTCTGAAGGAAATAAAGTATATATCATTTGTAAGTACATCTCTTGTTATAAGATAAAAGTCAATAAAAATTCAAAGTAAATAATTATGTAAACATCTTTATAGTCCCTGCTAGAATGACTGGGAGATAGAAAGGGAGGGAAAGATTAAATTCTTGATTCAAATGGGAAACTGGGTGAACGGTACATGGGATCTCTATTATTTTTTTCCAATTCTATGTGAATCTATTTTTATCTCTAAATAAAAAGATTAAAATATTTTCACACTGAATATAGCATTTTATTTAAAATTGCATTATACCAAGAACACGAGAAGAGTCTAGCAGTAAAGAAAATTATTGATGTAATTGGCCACATTAGCAGATTAATGAAACAAAATCATAGAATTATCTTGTTCAATGCAAAAAAAAATTAATAAAATTCCACATACTCTGAATATAAACTATCAGAACTTTAGGAGTAAAAGAGAAATTCCTAAACCCAATAATGGTCATTTACTAACAACTGACAATATCTATCTTTTTTTTCTTTTTTTGAGAAAGATTCTAAGAGCTAACATCTGTTGCCAATCTTCTTTTTTTTTCCCCCTCCCAAAGCCCCAGTACATAGTTGTATATTCTAGTTGTAAGTCCTTCTAGTTCTTCTATGAGGGCTGCTGCCACAGCATGGATACTGGCAGATGAGTGGTGTGGTTCTGCCACTGGGAACCAAACCTGGGCTGCCAAAGCAGAGCACAAAATTTAACAGCCAGGCCATCAGGGCTGGTTCAACATCCATCATTTTTTATTTTTTATTTTTTTTGCCTAAGATCTGTTACCAATATTCTTTTTTCTTTTTTCCTTCTTCGTCTTCTCCCCAAAGCCCCAGTTCCTAGTTATATATTCAAGCTGTGAGTGCCTCTGGTTGTGCTATGTGGGATGCCACCTTAGCATGGCCTGATGAGTGGTGCCATGTCTGCGCCCAGGATCCGAACTGGCGAAACCCTGGGTCGCAGAAGCAGAGTGCGTGAACTTAACCACTCAGTCATGGGGTTAGCCCCAACAGCCATCATTTTTAATGGTGAAATATTATAAACATTTTCTTTAACAATAAGAAGTAAGAGAGAGAAGATGGCAATCACTGAAACTCTTCGATGTTGTGCTAAAGGACTCGGCCAGAACCGTATGGTGAGGAAAGAGGAAAAGAACAAATGATGTTGTGATTGTCTGTTCAGTGCTTCCCAGCACTTTTCATATTAGGGAATACACAGAAATTGCTAAAAGAATCAGATCAATATCTGGCCACAATTGTAACCCATTTGTGACACAGCAGAGTTCCACTGCAAATGGCTGGGAAACCCCTCTGTTCCATATAGTGAATCCATGTAGTGAAAGATAATCTTTTGGAAGAAAGTGTTCAACAAGTTTGTTGGATAAAATATCAATATACGAAATAGATAAATGTGCTATACAACTTTAATAAACAATTTGAAAAAAAATGCTCAAGACATAATAAGGAGATAATTATAAAACTTTCTTGCAAGTCGAAAAAATATTATTTAAATAAATGTAGAAGTAGACATGGATTGAAGATTTAGTATCTTATGGAAACCATTTTCCCCAAAATTAATCTATAAATTCAGTGACTTTCTAACTAAAAGCCTTCAACTTTAAACTCAAAAGCAGACTCAAGAAGAGCCAGGATAACTTTGTAGCAAGCAAGAGAGATAGATCTTATCAGACATTTAGAGTTATAAACTTATAAATCTACAGTCATTAAGAAAGGATGGTATTTTTGGTGTAGGATTGGATAAAAGATCAATGGCAGAATAGAAAGCCCATGTACAAAGAGAAAATGCAATTTATTATCTGTGTTTCCCATTTTCTTTTCTTCACCTCTACTGCAGTAGAAAACTTTGAGGATGATTTTACTCAATTTATATAACCCTGCTGTTTTCCTAAAGTGATATTTCATAGAAGATTTGTTTCAAAATAACAAATTAACATTCTAACAACTGCAATTATGGATGTTCTGAGTGTCAGAGATTAATTACAGGGCTAAAGAGAGGAAAGCATGCATTACTGTTAAATAGTGGTGATATGGGGCTTTAAGCTGTTTCTGTTAGGACACTTCCAAATGCAAGCATGAGCATTAACCCTCGATGACAGCTAAAGGATATAAGAGGAAACATTGTAATTTCTTCAGTACGTTGTGTTTACATGGAAATCGGTTTCCCTGATCTTTATCACCATGGATATAACAAAAAATTGAGGAAATAGAGACCAATTCAAACTGGTTAGTACATGATACTTAAGTATAAAATTTATTTTACCCACAGAATAATGGATTTCCCTATTACTGTAATTTAAATCTTAAAGAACATTTCATGTATGCTTCTATGAGAACTGTTTAAGATAATATAGCTTGGTATAATAACTAACATGAAAATATTTTCTTCTTTTGTGGTAAGAACACTTAACATGAGACCTACCCTCTTAAATTTTAAGTGTGCAATATAGTATCATTAACTATAGACACTATGTTTTACAGCAAATCCCTAGAACTTATTCATCTTACATAACTGAAACTTTATATCTACTGAACAGCAACTCCCAATTTCTCCCTGCCCCAGACTCTGGCAACCACCATTCTACTCTCTGCTTCTATGAATTTGACTATTTTAGGTATCGCATACAAGTGGAATCACACAGTATTTGTCATTCTGTGACTAGCTTATTTCACTCAGCATAATCTTCTTCATGTTTGTCCATGATTTTGCATTTCGTAAAGTTTTCTTCTTTTTTAAGGATGAATAATATTCCCTTGTATGTGTATACCATATCTTCTTTATCCATGCATACACTGATGGGCATTTAGATATGTTCCCATATCTTGGCTACTGTAAATACTTTGCAATGATTACGGGAGTACAAGTATCCTCTTTGGGATCCTGATCTCAATTCTTTTGGATATATACTGAGAAGTGGGATTGCTGGATCACATAGTAGTTCTATTCTTATTTTTTTGAGGAACTTCCATACTGTTTTCCATAGCAGCTGCACCGTTTTATATTCCCACCAACCGGGTACAGTGGAGGGGATTTCTCCTTGTTTTAGTGTTATAACTTAGTGTCTTAATGTCTCTTTTATGTGAACATTTGATAAAACGGTCTCTGTCATTACACTCTGTCAATTTCAAGTTTGCCTTTTTAATTTAAACATTCTTCTTCTGGGGTATTTTTCAGTTTTTCTGAGTCTTACGTATGTACTCACAGTTTAAACTCCAGTCTCTCCCAGTTCTCATTCCTACATTTCAATTTGGTTAAATTAAGCAAATGTCCCAAAATATAGAACTATAATATGAGATTAGAAGTGCCATACTGGACCTATCTGTAAGTGCCAAGAAAACACAAATAAGTGAACAGTTTATAGAGGCCGGATAAATCCAAAGAGACAAGATGATAGTGGAGGAGGATAAGAGCTTGGCAAGAAGGAGGGGCTATTTTAGGAAGAAGGAACAACACTGTGAAGGTTAAAGAGCTATAGAATTTTTAGGAAAACTATGAGCAGTTCAATCTGGATTAGGCATGTAATTGCTGGGAAAAGTTAATGGAAAGAATGGATGGTTATAGATAAGCTTAAAATAAGGGTGAGGCTACAGTTCCTGTGGTCTCTTAAGCAATCGTTAGATCTGCATTTTACTCTATACTCGTGGCTCCTAACAATCCTCCATGGAACAGTGTTGCACGCATGTAGATTTCCCAGATGAAATAGGATTGAGATACGCTTGCTAGATTCAATACATATCTCTATACTGACCCATCCTGGAGATTTACAGCATATACTAGTATATAAACATCCTGGAAGTCCTTCAGTAGGAAAAAAAAAAAAATCTTTTGACTTTTATTGAATACAACATTTTCTAAACTTCTCAGAGTGTAACCGCCCCTGACGCAGGAATAATCACTGGAAAAGGCTTGCCAACAAACTGTGACCTGGAGGTGAGAAGGCCCGTTAGCCAAAGACAGGTAAGATATCCAGAGGGAGGCAACCTAAGCCAGGCACAGCTGCCCAGGGCACAGATGGAGACAGGATATCGGGAGCAGGAGGGGCCATTGCCTAGGAGACCTTGCATGCTCCGAGATAAAAATATACGAGCACAGCAATAACATGATAATATGAAAACAAGAGGCCGAGGGAGGGCTCCTTGAGAAATCACTAAGAATTGTTGGCATCTGGTAATTACATTGTCCAGAACACCTGTGTATGTTTAACAGATGTTAGCTATGTACATATTGAAACGCTGGTTATAATAAACTCAGAGTGACCATCAGCCCTCTCTGCATCTATCCTGGTGTGTACACTGGATCGCGACACAGACACAGAAATGAAAATTTCCCTATTTGGAATACCTATCATAATATCAAGAAAAAATTCCAGGAAATAGAGTTTGGGAAATTCAACTTATAGGGTGTGTGTCCCTTTGCTTTTACTTCATAGCTCACATGTAATTTTCTCTGCTCTCTAATGTGCCTTTCCCACATCTCCAAAAACGCCTTCCTTGAGCTTCTACTGTACACAAAGCATAGAGCTCTGCTTGTACTCACATTATATACTTGTCCACAGGAAGCAGTTCGAGGTGTGTCATAAAGTATCTTTGAAAAATTTCTTCTATAGGACTAATAACATTATTTTATATTTCTTTGCTTAAGCAGGAGGACAGACAACCGTCTAGGGAGTGTTTGCTATTCATCTATGTGGCCCAAAATGCATGACAAAGTGTGTAACACATCACAGGAACTAAATACAAGCTTTTGATGGGATGATAATATTCATTTACTTACTAACAGTTGGATTTCTCATGTTTCCTGAGCCAAGGAGCAGTAAGAAATGTGTCCTTTGCTGATCGTATTTCTTGTCACGTATTATTGGTATTTATTAGTGTCAATGTTTAATACTCACATAGCATAATATTAACTTTTGTAAGATTTATTCATTGCTCATTATTCCACCTTAGAAATTTATATTTTTATATTTATATCACCTTCACCATTTATATTTTCGTAAAGAACTTTTAATCTTTGACATTTTGACACTGTATTTTGACACTATATGTATCTGTTATAGATCTGTTTTATTTAAGAACGCCCGTGAACAAATTTTTCCAAGTTTCTAAAATTGTTACTTGAAGATATACAATGAGAGAAATTTATTTTAGAAATTATAAATCCCATAAGATGGAATCACAAAACCTTTCCAGGATTTACAAAAATGAACTAAAGTAATTTAGTCCTTCAACTGTTGTGTGTGGCAGACAATTGCAGATCAAAACTGTGGAAATTCTGTTAGGCTTTACATATTTTGAAAAATTATGTTGCTATAATTACAATGCATAATATCCTGAGGAACACTATTTCTTTTCCTTAACACCATTTAAATGTGTTGTCTATGAAATAAGGTAAAGTAAACAAAAATCAACAGTAAAAAAAAAGAGAACTGTAAAACTGGAAGGAGCTAAATATGCATCGAGCCCCAATTCTCTTATTTGTAGAGAGAAGGGCACTGATACCCAGAGAAATGAATTGATCTCTGCAAGGACATTCAGAAATACTATTTCCTGAATCCTGCTCAGGCATAGCCAGAAATGCCCAGCAAGACCAAGGCCAAAGTCATACGTGAAGCTGCTAAATTTGCTTGCTCAAGAACTAACTGTAATTTTCTCAGAGAGGCCCTCCCTGAGACCTTTTTCTGTTATGTGACATGATCCACTCTCAAATACTACTCTTTTGTAACTGAAAACCTGGCTTTTTTTCTTTATAATCCTGTTAAGGACTTTTTATTATTTTATTTCATTTCTGCTTGCTTTCTGGCAAGGAGATGGCAATCTTCCCCATGAGACTCACAGCTCTGTCCACACAGGGACCCTCACTCTCTTGTTCTCCATTAGACTTTGTTACCAGGGCCTGGAACTAATATGAGAGGGACTCAATAAACATTAATTAAAGGATTGAGCGTCCATACACTCAGTGCTAATTCGATTTTTCTTAATGTTTATAATTAAAATATAATGGAAACAGAGGTATCTTTTTTCGTTAAAACTATTGATAGTGTTGTGTTTTCTTCTTAAACAATCCTACAAGATGATACATTGCCAGTCATTACAGCTTCCTGTCTGTGGGGCCTCCTAGCTCAGCGTTTCTCAGGGTGACTCATGAAACACCCGATGCTCTGCTCTCTACCTAGCTGTATGTCACGGCGGAGAGTCACATTACTCAGTCCCACCTCAGATGTATTAATTTAGATTACCAGGCTTGGATTATATGGGCCCAGAATTTTAAATTTGAAGAAATTCTTATGCATTCTAAAATTTCAGAACCTATTTTTTCTACTTGCCTTTGGCAGAGCTATTTATGACTTCATGCTGATATAAATTACTCTTTTACATTAATTCTGAAAATGAATGCAAGAATACTTATGTTCCCTTACCATCAAGAATATTAGCCAAAGACAAGTCTAAGCTAAATGATGAAGTCTGAAGTTAATCCTAAAGTTAGTTCCTGGAAAATTTTCCTTATATTCATAGGATCAGAAGATATTTGTAATAATTAATCTAAGCTTCAGGGAATAAGCAAGAGTAATAACAGTAGTAATGGACTTTAATAATATTCATCAAGGGATGGTTCAATGGATAAAAGGCAGGGTTCTTACGTCTAAGTTTGAAATTTAATGAATGCAGTTTTATTAGAAGTCCACTAATTTTAGGCATATTACTGAAAATTGCTGTTCGAGCCATTTTCTTTAGACATACATATTCCCATTGTTGACTGGAGTCACTTCTTCAATATGTTCTCAACATACCTGTTCTGATTAATTTCAGATCCTACTTTTAAAGTTTGTCTTACATTAATCTTTCTACAGTAAATTTCAGCTTTGTCGGTTTAAGGTGCAGTAGCTACTTATGATTTTAAACAGCTATATGGGATGGGTTTCAGAAGCAAGTCACCTAGTTTAAAGATGATTTAATTGATTTCTTCTATTCCTTCTTCACAAGAAAGCAGATTATATGAAAAGAACATATACAAGTGGGATTTATTTTGCCACAGTGCCTGCTCCATGAAGAGAGCAGAGCGCCTGCAGCTCAGGGGGAGGTCGGGGGAGGGGGCTGGGTCTTCACGCCCGTTCAGCACCACGAGCTACCTGCCCTAGAACAGGTGACTGGACATTTCTGATTCTTTTCCTTTTTTATTTTTGTCTATAAAAAAGAGAGTAACATTACTTAGTTACATCATAGTAAGGTTTGAAGGAAATAATTTAAGAAATGCACATAGTATCTGACTGCTTCTGGTATTAGCATTTTTTATGTTATTAAAAAAACCTCACAAAATATCCTCTCTGCTTCCCCGCATACTGAGGAAAACATCCTGCTAGCCATTGCACCTCCGGTCTTCTATGCTGTGAATTTCTACTCTACCCACATTACTATTTTGATGTATAATTAGTTGCAATTATAAAATGTTCAGCTATGGAGTCTGTTAGGCCATCTTTCCCAATCTCTTTACTTCACAGCAAAGTAACAACATACACAAAGTATCAAAGTATATAAACTATTTGACGACATTTATGCTGAGGTGCCAGAAACAGGACCAATATATATATTTTGTCCAATAAATGCATATTGTCATATATCTGTATGTATACATACATATCCCTCCTTTTTCTCAATAATGTATTCAATTGTATCTTCCTTTTCCTGTCTTCTCTGGGTTGGGGCCTACTACACCCAAGGCCTTATCTTGTTTACTGTTAACGTCCAAATATGTTGTACGTATCATTTGTCTCACTATTAATCTGACAAAGGACCTCCAGAATGAATTCTGATTTACCAATTGAAAATGAATTTAATTCCTGCCAAGTCAGTAATTGAAAAATGCCTTTCAAATTCCTTGGGTAGTTTTGGTTCCTAATGTTTCAATAATTACCTGTGTTTAAGCTTATTTGGCTTTTCTGAAGTTAAGAATCTAAGGGTCCATTTTCAGCTATGCACAAAGTTTGAATATTTCTCATAACCTTTTGGACTAGGTGTAAAACGATCACTTTTATTAATTCTTTGTACTAATCACATGAAAAATATCTAAGCTTTGCTTTTCACTAGCCCGTAGCTTAAATTTATTATAGATGCACAATAATATTCATCTATAACATCTAAACTCCAAAGTTCCTGTTAATGGTATAAAGAGGAAAGAAAAAAGTATTTTAAATGTGATTTCACCACTCAATTTTTTATAATACCATAAAATTCCATGTCTGCTAACTTTAGTTTTAATTCGCTGGTTTTAATCATTTTTGTAACTATTGGCTTCCTCCTTGGTATGAGTTTAGATTCACTTAAAGTTATTTTTGTTCAAGAAAATATTTACCAATAGCAAAAACATAAACAGATTGCAAAATTGCAAAATTATGTGTTAATAATGAGAGATGCACTAAGATATAGTCTTAAGAACAGCAATAAACTGAAAAGATATTCTTATAAAATCTTTCCTTCCTTTAGAAATATCATGTCATGGTTTCACATGTGCCCATCTCTGGAATCCTTAAAGTCAACCACGTCTATTCTACCCACATTCTGTGAAATTTATTTTTAAAAGGTAATATTTTTAACAAGTTAACTTATTTATTGATTGTTTACAGGCCTACACTATTGGTTAACATAATTTTATGATAAAATTGAACAAAATTTTCTGCATAAAAATTTCCCAATTATCTTATAATATCAATAAGGTTTATGATGACTGCTCATACATTAAGGGAAATAAAAGTTTGGGTCCAATGCTGTAGAGTTTGAAAATTTTCACATGGTCTAAATAACATATTTTTAACCTTTGAGGGTTTTGAATCAATTGTGAAGCTATTTTTCTTGTTGCTCCAAAGTCACTTTGTTTAATTTGTTCACAGATCCAATTGATCACCCGATTTATCACATATATATCACATTTATAGTTTCTCATTCATTAAAAATGTGCTAAGATACAGGAGGAACATGTCAATATTGAGAGATAAACACTTATAGCAGTGTTCTAGAAACACATTAAAAATCTAATAAAGCTTTAGTCAAGACATAAATTTTTCTTAAGCAAAATAACCTTAAAAATGATGCCTAATTAGTACTTTTTCATCAATTAAAACTTCACTAGATAGTATGTTTTAAGTATATTAACTTCAAAGAGAAAATCGTCAGAACCAAAAGGATTTTCTGTCTGAAAGTTTGAACAAGATGATTGTAAAATAATGCCTTGAGTTGAAGAGGTACCATTCTCTGTTTTCATGACTTTGATTCATTGCTGTGTAGACAGAGCTAAACTCAAGATAATACTGAGAGGTGTGCTGGCTGTTAACTGCACAGTGATTAATGGCAAGACAAGATATCTGGCGTCTTAGAGTTGAGAAACGATTAACTGGAGAGGAAGCCGAAACAGCCAGAGGGAAATAATAAGTCATACTAATAAAAGGCAGTGAAAACGCAAAACATTGGTCTTGATTATATTTTGATATATTCATGAATCCATGCTAAACTGTCAAAACACATTTTAAAGTAGTGTTTGTGTGGTCTAAATCTAAACTTGCCTACGAAACAGAACAATGAACTGATACATCATTACAGCAAAAATTAAATAATATGCAAAACATAGTAAAAAAATTTTCTATAGTTTTGAATACAGAAAATTATAAGAACTTTTAATTTTCTTTTGAGTTAGATTAGCCCTGAGCTAACATCTATCACCAATCTTCCTCTTTTTGCTGAGGAAGACTGGCCCTGAGCTAACATCCGTGCCCATCTTCCTCTACTTTATATGTAGGACATCTGCCATAGTATGGCTTGGCAAGCAGTGCATAGGTCCACACCCAGGATCCGAACCAGTGAACCCTGGGCCACCGAAGCAGGATGTGCAAATTTAACTGCTGTGCCACCAGGCTGGCCCCAAGAACTTTTAATTCTTAAAAGTTTTTAAAATTAAAACTTTAGAAGAAAGCCCCAGACAGAATAAAGTGATGCTAATGATGATGTGTAGCGCTCTCATAGAATATGAGTCCCAGTTACTGAGTACTGCCCCCGTTCCTGAAATAGCCTTGGGTGGTTACATAGCCTGTCTCGGTCCTCAGCACGTACTCGCTAGGTAGGTGTTTGCTTCATTTTGCAAACATTTTGTAATTTTCATAAATTTTGTAAACTCAAGTTCAGAAATATTGTTTTTTAAGGTTGTGCAAAAGTATTTCATCACAGTTCAAATCAGTAATTAAAGTTTGTTTTATTTACTTGCTTAATCATATATCTTCCCCAATAGTTTAATACTTGTGAAGGAGGGTGCCATGACTGTCTTTTTCTACCACTAAATATCTAGCAACTTTCACAGAACCTGACTCTTAGTATACAAAGGCTAAATATGCATTTCATAAAATAACTGGAAAATCTATCTGTCTCATTATGCAGTGTTAGTTATTTCTCTCAAATAATAACAAATTATTTTAATACTATTTTTCCAAAACTGTAAAATAAATATTTCAGTCCAAAGGACTGGCTAACAGCCTGAATTAAATTCAACTGCACAATGTAGGAAAAAGTAAACATATCATCATCTTAAAACATTTATCATCTTCTTTGGTTCTATATGTTTTGGCAAACAAAACATATTTTCAAACACTGCCCTTAAAATTTTCACACACTTTCATTTGGAGCACAAAGAATTACCTATATATTGAAAAAAACATGAAATTCAGTAAACATTGTATACTTTTCTGTGTGTTTCTTCAATATAAATGCTATATTTCTTTCAAAGCAGGAGCATTTTCCCAAATAACACTGTAACATCTTTCATAAAATTCCTTTCGCATATATTTATTCATTCATTCACTTGCTCTATTTTTTTTCATTCAACATTCATTGGTCATATAATGAATGCATGTATTTCAATATACTGGAGTCTCTATACGCAAAGATGAATAAGAAATGAGTCCTCGTCTAAAGACAGCAGCATGCAAATCAGTAAATATCACACAAACAGGTGCACACATAGCATTAGTAGAATATTCTGGATTTTGTGGATGTGGAGAGAGAAATAAGTAATGAAGGGGAGTTACAGAATGCTTTGCTATTGAAGCAACTTATAGGCTGAAATTGGAAACAGGAGTTAATGGTCTAGCTTCATGATTGCAGGGAGTGGGAGAAGAGAAAAGCATTCAGGAAGGGAAATGGCATACCAAGACCCATGGTAAAGAAAATAGGCCTTCGGTGTAAACTATATGAATTAGAATGGCTGAATCTAAGCTTACAGAGATACGGTCAAGTTAGGTTCTGATTAAGTGTTCTCTGCAGAGGCATTCCTGGCAAATTGCTCAATTCATTGTGGTTCATGACAATTCTTTGGGGGATGTTCAACATCACTGGCCCCCAACCACCAAATTCCAGTAACACTCCCTTGTCCTTGCAACAAGGTCAAGTCAACCCCTCCCTGCCCTGCCCGCCAGTTTTCCAGATGCCTCCTATGGGACATGTAGTCCCTGACACATTACACACTCCATGGTGTTTAGGGCCACTGTGGAGTGCTGAGAAATCTGGACAACGTTCACTGAAAATTAGATAAAGATGTTAGATGATTAACATGACTATGTAGGCTATCATACTCTGATATCATACTACATGATTGTACTGTGCTTCACAATATCGAAAGCATAATTCATTCATGTGATAAGTAGTTCAAGTTGTAAGACAAAAACAGAGATCATACTTAAAGTGTGAAAAGTTTTATTAAGATTCATTGAGAATCAGTTACAAAATGTGTTGCTTTTTGGGTTATGACAGATCAGCACTTGTTGACTGTTGCTTCATTGACATGAAAGTGCATCGGGGCATATATGTAACTTATTAGCACTTTGTTATGGTCTTCAGACATAAACTTGACAGGATATTTTATCCATCTACACACATTTTCATACATACGCACTCACAGACTCACAAGCTGCTTTATAAATCCCTCACATAGATAGTTTTGAAAAGTAAAATTTTAATTTCTTTGAAATGATTTTTTGAAAGTTTTCTTAACAATTTGGCGATTGCAAATGCAATGTTTTTAGTAACTACATTATGAAAACAAATAACAGCTTAAGCCCTGGTGAAAATAGTGGTCAAAACAAACTCCATCTATGTTTTAGCCAAAGTCTTTCATTTGAAAGTGGTGTCCACAGTATATGATTCTTTTCAACATTATTACATAGTCTGGCTCAATGCTCATCATGTTTATATCTTCCACGTTGTGACATGTGAAGCTGTGTATAGTTTTTAAGGTATGTTAGCGATGGAGCTATGAGCGCATTATGTAAGCAGGTTAGAAGATACGCACTCTTTTTTTTTCAATATCTTGGTGTAAAGGTTTTTTTTTTTTTCTCTAACTATCTGGAGAAAAGTAGATTTGACTCAGTACCATTCTTTTTCTTCTGTTCTTTCTATTCATTATTATCATTTGACTGGAAATCATATGGTGTATTTTCTGGAAGCAATAGGGCATGACATACTGGTTAAAAACAACAGTTCTAATTAAATGTTAGGTTTATGAATTTGATTCTCACCTTAGGAAACTAACACCCATATCCATATGCACGAGTTAATTTGTTCCCAGCGTATTTGTTTTCCATCATGGGCTATGGCCTAAGGACAAAAATAACCTAGTCCAAAAGAGTCTTGGGACCATCTGCTCCACTTTGCCTTATGAGGCTTCTGTTGTTTTCCTTTAGTAAAACATAGCTGCAGTGATGTTCTCAATGACGTATTGTTTTCCTGCTGTTTATTTTGGCTTTCTTCCTATAAGGAATTTGAGAATTGTCTCCAGCTGCCTACAGCTTAGATAGCCAATTATGCGACTTTAGCTTTATTGGATGCATATGGGATATGAGAAGAATTTTTTAATTAAAATCTTCGAGTTGTTAACTCATAGAAGAAAATAATTTCTTACAGGATTTTTTTCTCAAATTTTTATAATCATAAAAATGTACTGAGTTGTTAACAGCTTTCTCAAAGTCTATACATTTGTATCGGGATGTGTACAACTTCATACAAAACAAGAGCAAAACAGTAAAGTTGGTATGTGTTGTTGTCTATAATTATTAACTATTGAAAACAAATGCTACTCGTAGCTGAGCTGAATTTCACTCTTTGTTCAGATTCAATTGTGAGGTGAAATAAAAGGAAAGAAAACTTAACTCAATCAGATAAACAGAAAACATTTTCAGAATCTTGTTTGAAAGCAAAGGCAGGAAAAATAAGCCTGTGACAGGACGAATTTTGCGTGTTTCCTTACTCTGCTTCCCTCTGAATAGTGTGTTTCTCTCTTTGGTCTTCTCTTCTTTCTGTTGTTCCATTCTTCCCTTCTCAGCTTTGAAGTAACTTTCACTCTTTACTCGGCCCTCTCAACTTTTCATCTTCCTTGTTTTTCTTACAACCTCTCTGGGACCTCTTCCTCATTTTAGATGCTAATTAGCACTTGCTAATTGAAATTTTAAAAGCTGAATATGATAAGCACTTTAGCACATCACAAAATCCTGTGGTCATAGGCAGATTTCAAAATAGTTTAGCGTGTAAAAAAGAAGATGCTAAGGACTCTGCTGTCTTTTAAAGAAAGTGTGAAAAACAGAGTATGTGTCTAAATTTTACACTTATTTTCTTTTCACAGTGCATGTCTAATTCTGCCATTCTCAACACAGTTTGAAAACAAACCAGGCTTTTATTGGTTTCTGGCTTGTGCGATTACTGTCATCAGAATCCTGGCCTATTAGGTCCTTCAACGGCATCACGGATGTCACAGATTTACAATATTCACTCCAGATTCCTCTGTCTGTGCTCCACAGTTTCTTATAGAAAATCAAATATGAATAAATATAACAACAAACTTAGGTCTAGGGAAAAAAGAGATTATGTTTAGGAAGTACAATTTCATATGCCACTATTTTTTCTAGGTAAATTGTGTTTATAAGATGCTATAGGGTGGGGTCTCTGGAAATCAGATGCTGGGACAGAGTTTAGTGCATGGAAGGGAAGAGGGAAAGGATTATCCTTGAGAGAGGCAGGAGTGGGGCACCCTGCCTCTGCTGATAAGAGCCTCTGCAGACCCACGGACTTTTGGAGCTAAAAATGGCCGATTAGAGCAGTCCTGCTTTGAGGGGAAATGGCTGGGCCTTTGTACTCGCTTCATTCGACAGCATTGAACGTGCGCTCCTGGGAAAGGAGGCAACTCTTCAGTTGAGGCAGTCTCTGAGGTGGCTGCCCGTGGAAGCCTGACTGCCATCAGCACTGCCTCCCAGCAGCTGGTCCAGTAAGGCCCTCTTTGAGGCATATGGGTGATGCTTCTCCACATCCAACTCGTGGAAACAGTTCACATCTCTGGACTTTGGCTGAGGAATTTTGTTGTCAAACATGACATTTTCTTAGCTCGTCATTGTTATGGAAATGTTTGATACACTCAAAACTCACACTTCTTTGGTATTTCTCATTTTATTCAAGATATACTTTATTTCACTTTAACTTTTATCCCTGGGCCAGATACTTTGTGTGTACAACTGATTTTTGTTGACAAATTTCTTTGGTTTCTTTTGCATCCACCCCACCCTCTTTGGGAGTCCCGATAAATACAACAACTTGTAAAATTGCTATTATTCACTCTTTATTTTTCCTGGGTATTTCCTACATTAATTTGAAGAAAGAAAGTTTCCATACAAGTGCTATAATCTAATCTAAGTGTGGGGAATCCTAAAGCCTTTAATTCTGGCCTAAAGTAGAGACATTGAATAAAGACTCATGTTTATCGTGTTTGTTAGCATCACAATTAAAATATTTGAGGATAAGTGAGAGAATACCTTTAATTTGTTTATACACACACCAACACAAAAAACACACACACAAATATATTTTGAGCATGTTTTAAATATTACCTTAATTCAAGGAACTTATGTACTTATTACTTCAGCAAAAATGCATTATTGACACCCCAGTGAATAACACAGGTACCTCTTCAGCAATATCTAATAGCGCTGCATCCACTGTACATGGGCAATACATACATATTTGAACGATAATTTATCACAGATATTTAAAGTTATAAAAACATACAGCTTTGTCATATTTTTAATCTCAGATATCCTAATTTTGCCATTCACTTAAAAAGTTTGTTCATCTACAACATACAGCAAGGTGGGCAAACACATGGGCGTTGAGTGTTGAACCCGCCGTGAGGTTTTCACGTGCTGCCTCCACAGTGAATGTTTCCCGAGCTGGTGCTGCCACTTAAACACAGCTGCTAATTTCTGCCTTGCCTTCCTTTTAATTTAAACTCATATTTTAATATTTTTAACTTTATAAAGATTAACCATCCAAATTAATTTTTTCTTATTTTAAAATTTACTCAAAGGTATACTGTCAACGAACAACTTATGTATAACAATACATTTAAAATAAATAATTTTACATCTTTCACCCTGAAAGATGTTTAAAGGAAAATAAATATTTTTTCTTAAGTTGAAAATTATTCACAGAAAATTAGGGAAGATTTACTAATCTGAATTTTCAGTATATCTATATGCAATCCTTAATAAAATTTAGTAATAGTAATTTAATTAAATGAGATAATATATCACATCTTTATAACAGAGCCTGTAAGTAGTAAGTGTAAAATGAAGCTTATATTAACAGCAACTCAGTAAACAAAAAACTAGACAGAGAATGATAAACCTTTCCAATAATAAAGACTGTCAAATTCTAAAATTTAAAGAGTATTTTTATCATTTGATAAAAAACAACCTATTTTGATTATAATAAAACAGAAAACATTTTAAAGAAGAGAAATAAGAATGTAAAAAGATGACTTTTACTAAATTAAATTTTTCTAAGTTACATGAGATGTTCTAACATTGAGCCAGATTTATCTGGTTGAAATAATTAAGTTTATTAGTGTATATCAGACATGTTTATAGAAGTCACTAAGGTAAGATTAATTACATTACAGTTTGTAACGTATTACCTCACTCAAGATAATAATATGTAATTAGTTGAGTTCACTGGACATTTTCAATCTGTATTCCTAATAAAAAAAATATTGTGTAATCGAAAATGACATCTGTCTACAATCAAAATGTCATTTGAGAGATCTGTAGACAACAAGTGGAATCAATGGACATTAACCCTAAGTAAGCTCTAAGACATAGTCTTGTAGCAAGGACCCTTATGTATATTATTCCAGCCTAAGGGGATTATGTGTTAGCATATATCATTCTGGTCTAAGATATTGGTCTTCTTATATGAGGCCATACAATAAACTGTTGTACTTGTATATATCATGTACTCGGCCCCATATCGGTAACCAGAGATGATCTAAATCTGTTGGGTCCAAAAATGAGCAACAATCCACTGAAACACCAAAAAAACTCTAACAAGCAATCAGTCTGATGATGGGTAATCCAAAAGGGGACCTTCTTTTAAAGAATTTGAAGGGCATCAAATCACTAACAAGATCCACAAGATCTCAAAAACAAATTAAGCTACAAAGTCCAAGGAAATCTTTAACCATACGCAAACTGGAACTGATTACTTGTTCATTCACATTTTTTCCAATCATATGGTATAATCACATTCTACTTTGATATAAACTAAAAACATTATGAACAAATTTTCAAAGGCTCAGGTTTTGTGTCTGGGGACAGGTCCTGTGTTCAAAGTCCATATACACAAATAGTGCGCATTTAAATATTCAAGCAAATTATATCTACTAATTGCACCACTATAGAGCAACTGACTAGAAAGTTCATACAGAATTTTGCATTTTATCCTCAAGTCTATGAAGAACATGAATATTCTCATTTTATGGATAAAGAAACTTAGGCAGAGCTGGTTTTGAAGCTCAAGTATTTCAGACTTCAAAATCATTGAAAACATAAATGCTGTTTACCAGCATTTCTGGTTCTCCTTCTAAGCATATGAGGATTGATATTGAACTTTTTTACCTCCTTGAGGTTAGGTATGGCTTGTGATTGGTTTTAGCCAAAGAAATTTGTACAGATGGGCTATACGCTACTCAAGAATGGAAACAACAAATTGCTGGTAGAAGTGTCTCCAGGGCTTTCTTTCAATGCAACAGCAACCCTGGCTGAGTGGAAAGAGAAGGCAGAACTATCTTTTCCTTGATAGTTGCCTGGGAATGTCAGCTAAACTTACAGTTGTGCCTGTATGAGTGAGAAATAAATCTTTCTTATTCTAAGTCACTGCTATTGCTTGTTTATTTGGTTATCCTGGCATAAGATCACATTCTGACAAATAAAAACAAACTCAAGCTTACTCCAGTATGCTACAATGTCAGTGAACCAAGCTAAAGTTACTCTAGAAAATTAATATTTTCACCTCCAAAGCAAACTTAAACATGCTTACACATTTCTAACCCTAACTAGATTTGCTAAAATTTGGGGGGAAATCCTCAAATATAAGTCAACTCATCTATATGGATGGCCCACAGCATCTCAAGCTTAGCAAGTACAAAGTAAGCTCATCATTTCACGCTGCCTTTGAACTCTGTTATCTACCCATTCATCTCAGTGGGGAAAGTAGTTGCAATCCTGCTTCTTAACCCTCCTACATCCCTCACTTCACATAACCAATGATGCAGTAAATCATGATGATTTCTAACACGTACCTTTATCATTGTCTCTTTCCTGTCGGCAGCACTTAATTCAGACCTGTGTCATTAGATTATTATAACTAGGTTTATTTCAACCTCCAAAACCCCAAATTATCCTCTGCCCTTGTTGATTAAGATATCATTCTAAAATTAAAATCTGATAGTGCATAATGCACTTTGAGGAATACTTGTTATAGTACCCATGAACTTCTCCATTATCACACTTCACATCTCCTATTGTAACCTCTTTCTACACGATATTGTCTTTATCCACCAACCTGTGAGTTGCTGGATGACAGAGAACATGGGTTCCTCTTTTTAGGCTCAGTTCTCATTTTACAACCCCCCAACCCCTGTCTCTGACTTGGTCCCTAGGTGACCTCAGAGAATAATCTATGGGAATCCTGGCTGTCAAATGAAGGTGACAAGGTAAAAATTCCTAGAGACAGCAAAATTGATACTGATCTGAATCAGGAATCCTCACAAACAGTTCTGGAACTTTTTGACTGATTTTCCAGTTCCATTTATCACTTCAAAGCTGAAGAGAAATCACATAGTTTTGCTAATAGAACTTCTCAGACACAAAGTTTCTATTGCTAAGTTCAGGTTTGCATAACCCAATCAAGTACATGAAATACATTAAAAGCGTGGAATTTAGAGTATACCCAATATAAACAACATTTTTATATTTGTCCACAAAACACAAATGCATTTATGTTATACGATCCTTAAAAATAGTTTGGGTAGACAAAAAATATTATTTTTTTTATTGCCCACTAGAAATCATATATTTTGCCAGGCACTGAAGAGATATTGCAAAGTTTCAAGTTAAAAATCATTGCCAGGGCCAATTTAAACCTCACTAGCATCTAAAAATGTGAACTTTTTCATATTTGTTTAAATATGTACATAAATTCAAATTGCAATAACAGATTTGCTAAGTCATATCTCTGTGCTGAGAAAAATGTACTCGAAAAATGATATCACAAAAAATATTTTTAAAACAGAATTTTAATAGGGTTGATGTTTGAGAGTATTCTCAAAAATTGCTTTCATATTTTCTTTAAGAAAATCAGAGAGAAATACTTTCTGCTATGATAGAATTATATACACAATTGTCAAGAGCTGATAAGATAACTCTTGCTAAGTGAACTTTGCCAACATTAATCGAGCAAGACACACCCACTTGTTTGAAAAGCCGTCTGTAAGGGTATTTGAAGGAGTGAGAGAGAAGATGTGCTGAGTATGTATGTCGCAGAGACAAGGGATATTCCATTAATATTTTTACATTAGAAAAGATGAAACAGTTGATGTTTCTAGTGATAGTTTAAATGCCAGTGACATTAACTTAGAATAATTGCTCTCTCATTATCTGTACATTACTTTGCATAGGTAAGCAGATTGAATTTAGAGACCTTAATAATTTAAATGTGAACTGAAACGACTAAAGAACCAACTATAGTAGCTTTCAGCATCAATATTAAGGGTATGCAAATTATTAAGATAATAGAGATTATATGTAATGAATATGATGAGGCATTTTAAATCTTCCAAATTAATGAATAGGAAGAATAAAATGAAATATTCTTGTACAGTTTTTTATCAAAGGTGATAAGGCAAGAAATGCCTGACCCATGTTAGATGCTTAATAAATATTTCAACCTCTAAAACCCCCCAAAATAAATAATAACACATAAGTAATAACAAATAAATAAATGAATGAACAAAACCTCCTCATATCAAACTCTCTCAAACATCTGTACAGATAGAGTTTAATTTAAAAAAAGCTAGCAAATATTCAAAGAAACTATAATAGTTGAAAATATCCTTACAGTTATGAAGCAACAGCAGTATAATAAATTAATTTCTCATTCCTGGGGAGTGGTCACTGTATGACAATTAATTCTTAAATTCTTCCTTAATGATGGTCCAAATTTCAAAAGTTACTCCTATAGCTTCTTTCCTTCTTTTTCTATACTTTTTTCTCATGGGTACACACACACACACATACACACACATATATATATATTTCTCCCACATTCATATACTCCTTAGGAGAAAAAAAAGGAATGAGGAAAGAAAGAGAGAAGAAAATATCCACGGGTCATGACATCTACTAAACTTTATTTTCAGCAAACGTTATCTCCCTAAAGATTATCACATCTTTCTAAATTTATATCTAACTTAATAAATTCACAAAGTAAAGAAGCAGAAAGACAAAGTTCCTTTTGTACAAACTAGAAATTTATACTTGCCATAATACAAATATTTACACTTAAAAAAAGTGCAGAATGAAACTGTCTTCCGTCATTGCACCTGCACAGATACTAAGCTCTTCTAGCTCTTCCATCTTGATCACTTTTTTTCTCTGTTTGGAGTCTATCTGGCACATAAAACAAGAAAAACTCTCCACAACTGTGACACTGTTTGGCTCATCTCATCAGACCCGGAAATTTGTACATTATCACCAAACAAGGTGGAAATAGTTATAGTGTTAATGGTAGGAATGAGATTAAATAAATCGTTCTCTTTACTCAGATTCACGCTGACTCAGAGCCAAAAGCTGGTTCCAGTGTTCCCAAATCTCCCTTGGCCACTTCCTCAAGCAAGTACACAAAAACTTGTTGTGTTGACATCTAATGATATTTTGGCCTAAGTAGAACAATAGGTTACTACAAATGGCACAATAGTTGTCAAATTAATTTGTAATATGTATCGACGAGCTGCACACGCACACACATACATATACAGAGACTTGCCCAGCCTTAAACTAAACTATTAAATTGACAAGCTACTCCATTACCACAATGCGTTCTTTCTAAAGACTTGGAATACGTGGGTTTCTTAGCACACTCCCATCTCCACTTCTAGATAAGAAAGTTTACTAAACAATCAATAATACTGTTTTCACAGATGAAGTTCAAATTTTCTTCCTATATCAAACATTAGGATAGAAGTTACCAAAAAAATGTATTTTTATTTTATAGTCCAAGTTTAGTTTCTCCAAATATTAGTAAAATGTTGTCATTTTTTACAGAAAGTGTATTACGTGATTCATAGGACTGATTGAATCAAATGGGCTCTACTACTCTACTTGTTACAGGCTCTTAACATCAGCCGTGATATCAGTTCCCCCACATTGAACCCAGCATATATGGGGTTAAAACTAAAACCCACCACCCCCTTTCCTGCTTCTCTAGCTCCACTCATATGTAAATACCTGTTTCTTTAAACTTTGACTCTTTGAGCTTTACAACTAAATGGGAGTTACAAATTGCTAAAAGCCCAGGTGGCCTGGAGTTGGAGGCACACTAAAGTTTAGCTAATCATGTGTCCTTGAAGTTTGCCAGGTAAGCCGCTGTCTCAAGAATATCAAGGAGGAGAGGCTTCCCAGACCTCAACTCCTTGACTCCCGGGCGCTTGAATCCGCCTCAAACAGGAAGACGAGACAAGGGCAAAGGACGCCCACCTGCCATCCTCCTATCTCACCATCCCCACCCCCCCACACCACCCACCCCAGCTGCCTTGCCTCGCTGCAAGCAGCCTCTCAAGGCCAAACACAGGCTGGTGGGAAAGCACCGAGCTACACAAGCTACATGTTCCCCCCTCCCCTACCCAAAACCCCAAATAAAAATCCCTACCCATTCCTCATCGGGGAGCTAGCAATTTTTGAGTCATGAGCCCTCGCTTTGCTCCCTGTGCCTGGCATAGTAAAAACCTTTCCTCTTCCACTCAAGACTCTGTTCTCCTTATTTGGATTGGCAACGGGTTCAGAGACCGAACTTTCGGTTACATACTTTCTGTCACACAAAGACGGCAAAGACGGCCCCTCTATACTGGCCCCTGTGTTGGTCACTTCTTCACAGCAAGCTGGGATCATTAGCTCTAAGGCCCACCAGTGCCGAACTCAAATTTTTACACATCCAATTGCTGTACATCTTCCCAGTAAGCATTATTTTTAGCAATTTAGAGGCTACCTGCATTATATACATAGCAAAACATTTGCTAGCCTTCGATAAGGCACTCTCTGGGGGCTATGAAAGGTGCTGAGTGGCTCCCCTTAGGTGGTCTCTGACCTGCAGACCCCAGTTCTGCTGCTGAGCGACATCACCGAGACTCAAGAGCCCCCTGCCCTGGTCCCTTCTTTGCCCGGACCTCCTGTGCACTCCCTGCCTTTTGGGTGGTGTCTCTGAGCTCCTGCCTCTGAAAAGCCTCCTGATGGGAGTCGTCTGTCCTGTAATATCAGCCAACCCAAATAAAGCTCGCTGTGCACTACCACCTAAAGTTCATGTTTTCTTCCTTGATGAGCCCTGAAATCCTCGAACTCACTACACTTTCTCGAGTTTCAAGGGTACTGAATAAATTTTAAATCGATTTTAAAAATATCTTGTATCACAATGAGCTACTGCTACACACTTGTTAGAATGGCTGAAAGAACAGAAAAATAAAGAAAACTACCCCAGTGTCAGTGACAATGCCAGGTAACAAGGACTCTCATATACCTCTGGTGGGAAGTGCGAATACAGCACAGCCACTCTCTAAAACAGTATGGTAGTTTCTTATAAAGTTAAAAATTCACTTACCGTATGACCTAGCAATGCAACCCTTGATATTTGCC
Source organism: Equus przewalskii (assembly GCF_037783145.1). NCBI lineage: Eukaryota > Metazoa > Chordata > Mammalia > Perissodactyla > Equidae > Equus > Equus przewalskii. Next base: position 58,386,763 of record NC_091849.1, read on the forward strand.
ATGGAGAATGAAATCTTATTACCCTAGAAAATGAAACATAAAACCTGTACATGAATGCTTGCAGTGGCTTTAACCATAATCACCAAAAATGGAACTAACACAAATGCCCTTAAACGAGGAGTTGCAGAAACAAACTTTGGTATATCTACATGATTGGATACTACTCAGCAATGAAAGGGAACAAACCATGAGCCCATGCAATACTTGGATGGATCGCAAAGATACTACGCAGAGTGAAATAACCCAGTATCAATAGCTTATGTAATGTATGATTCTTTTATATGATGTTCTTGAAAAGACAAACTATAATGACAAAGAACCCATCAGTGGTTGCCAGGGTTTGGGATGAGGGGTGGGGTGATGACAAAATGATAGCATGAAAGAGGTTTGGGGGGATGGAAATGTTCTGTATCCTAATTGTAAGGGTAATTATACAAATCTATAGACATATTAAAATTCATAGAACTGCTAAAATACACACAAGAGCAATCTTACTGTATGCTACTTTAACAAATAAAAATTAAAAATTCTTTGGATGAATAAGGGTGGAAGTAGTATTATTAAAATAATATTTATAATATCTTTTCTCCTTGAATTGCGTATTTCTCTACTAGCACATAGAAGCCACTTAGACCTTAGTGAACTGTTGAAATAGCCCATTATTGCTGCTCTTGTGTTTTGATTCCGCACCAGGATACTTCAATTTTGCAGCAGTTTTTATGTTTACAATTCAATGGAATTTCTCATTGAATTTAAAATTATTTATGATCTCAAAATAGATATCTTCAATTGTTATATGGCTTACATTTTTAAATATGTACAGTTTTTCTGATTCTTAATGTGTTGTCAGTACATCACATTTGTAACACATGCACACTCTGTAATCTCATTATAGTTGCAGTTAATTTTGCTGAAAATTTCTATTCTAGGATTTGATAATTAAGCTTTTTCTCTTGATTTGCAAATATTCAAACCAATATTCTTTCACGAAGATTTTTTTTTCTCATCTGGGCTACTGTGGGAGACATAATTGGTTCCCCTGCTTCTGCCATGGTCTTCAGCCCTGCTATATCTTACTCTCCCCGCAGCAGCCAGAATGGTCCTTTCAAGCACGTCATGCATGCTACTCCTCTTCTCAAAACTCTTCAGTGGCTCCCTGTTCACGGTCAAGATTAAAGCCCTTCAGGTTGCCTCAGAGGATCAGACTGTTATTCATTTTCTCACATTATCTCACAGCACTCCACTCTTCTAACTGCACCCAGATACACTCCTATCTTACGGGCACTGCACTAGCTATTTGTTTGGCTAGAACTTTCTTCCTCAAACACCTGCCATGGCTAATGGTCTTACATGCTTCAACTCTTTGCTCAAACATCACTTTCTCAATGATGTCTCTCCTGACCACCTTGTATAAAATTGGTACCATCCATCACTCAGCATTTGCTGTTCTTCTCACGCTACTTCACTGTCTTCTATTTTTATTCACTTATCATTAGTATAAAATTATTAATTTTCTTCATTTTTAGTTATTATTTCTATCTCTAGCCACTAGAATGTAACCTCTATGAAAGCAGAGATATTTTCCCATTTTATTCACTGATGTTTCCAAGTGCCTAGTATAGTGTCTAACACATAGAAGGTGTCTGATAAATATTTGCTCAGTGAAAGGGGAGAATGAATAAATTAATTTCTGCATAAAATACTTCTATATGCATATGATACAATAGTTGATGATCACATATTGGGTGAAATGTTTGTAAAAAGCAAAAATATAGTTTACTTCCTAAAATTTTTGTCAGTAAAATACCTGAGTTAAAAATACAAAAATAATATAATGGATCACTCAGACTGAAATATTTGGGATATACTTCAAATTACCTCCTAACTGTATAATGTATGCGTTTAAAAACCTTGATTTCGTGTAACCACGTGACTTAGTTCTTTCATCTTTATTCTAGAGAAAGTTCTACTTATTTTCTTTTTTGTAAATATCAATTATATTTTCAATTTTTTTCTAGTCTATTGGGTTTCCATTTATGGACCTAAATTTTCCATAATAGTTCATCAATTTCCATAAATGGACATAAATTGTCATGTGGCCTAATCTTATATAATAATCCAGCTCTCTTTTAATGCAGAGATCATTCAAAAGTGCGCCCTTGCATGCGCTGGAATTTAAATTTCTGACACTCAACCAGGAACACGGGCGGCCCGGGAGATAGGGAGCCAAGAAGAGTTTTGATGCAGCTTTTTGGATTAGATGAACAGCCACACAGGGTAGATATTTCTAGTGTTTTCTTGACTGTATTATTTATTCAGTAGTTAAATTTTATGGACTATTGAATAGCAAATTACATTGCCTGGCTTAAAGGATGCCTGAGTTGTAATGAATGACAAAATGTCTTCCAAACCCTGCCAAATATATCTGTGAAAACTGAAAATAAAACTAAAATTTGTAGCACAATTAAGTCCCAAACCTGAATTTCAACCAACAGAAAGGTTAATGCAACAAGGATAAAAATAATTTGTTTTTCTATCAGCTAAAAGAAGATAAGGAGTCACTTCATCCATTTTCCAATTTTTGCCCTCTCAATAGGCAGCCCAGGTCCATCCTGCCACGTGTCCTTTTTGAAGAAGAGAGCTCTGTCTCTACTTGACCCCTTCCCCTCTTCAGTCTTGCTACGTTTGTTTAGAAACAGCAACTCCTTAAAGAACTGTATGTGAGTATACAAGAGTATAGTTTGGAAACTTTTGTTTTTCATGTACTCTTTAGGTTCAAAGTATGAAAGTTAGATCAATTGTCGAAAGGGGCAAAATCCAGCACAGAGTCCCTGGGGATGTCTAACAAAAGCCATTGACAAGGCTGAGAGCTTCACTTGGGTACCAGGGGTGGGCTGAGTTATTTATTCAGCATCACCCAAGTGAAGGGAGAGCATGGCTAAAGCATCACGTGATGGGATGGCTAGAAATTCCTGAATGGGGTTAGTTGCCACTCCCTTAAGCAAGGTTGGAGGAAAAACAGCAATAATTTATGAGAGAGTGCTGCAAAATAGGGAAAAGCACTATCGCCTTGAAAACTGAAAGGAAACATATAACTGAGAAGAAAAAGAACTGTATGAAAAAGAAAAACCTCTTGCCATATTCAAGAAAACATGGTGTCCATAAAATGGAAAGAGAAAAACGTCATTAGAAAAAAACTGAGACAAAAAAGGCAGAATGAAATGGAAAAGACGACATAAGTTAGAATTAATGGACAAACTAAAATAGAATTGAATTTGCATCAGTCAGAAAGAACATGATTAACATTATAAAAAAAAAATCAATGTTTTAGAGATAAAGTAGAGGAAATATTTCCAATATCAAAAGAAAACCAGGGGCCAGCGCAGTGGCGCAGTGGTTAAGTTCACACACTCAGCTTTAGCAGCCCTGGGGTCGCCGGTTCAGATCCCCAGCATGTACCTACACACCGCTTGTCAAGCCATGCTGTGGCAGGCATCCCACATATAAAATAGAGGAAGATGGGCACAGATGTTAGCTCAGGGCCAATCTTCCTCAGCAAAAAGAGGAGGATTGGCAGATGTTAGCTCAGGACTAATCTTGCTCAAAAAGAAAAGAAAAATAAAAAAGAAAACCATACAATTATGAGAAAGAAAAAATGTAATTGGATAGAGAATTAGCCAAACAATTTAAAAAAAACTTGTACTGTTCTAGGAAAAATGGGATGAATGATAGATAGAAATTAAATAAGTTAAATAATTGTCCCAGCTCATTATTATATTATAATGTATATAATATATCATATATGTGTATATTATATAAAAGCAAAAACAAAAAGAAAGAAAAAGAAAACAGACAACTTAAACTGAAAAGAAGATAATTAAGACCCAGAATAAACACTATGGCGATAATGCAAACTGTTGAAAGAAAAAGAACCCTAAGACCGAATATCAGGTGTATCATTTATGAGGAACACATTCATTCAGAAGAATCGAAAATAAAAGCATGGAAAAATGTGTTGGCCAATGCAAGTATTATATAAAATGGAAATTTTAAATTAATTCTCTTTAATATCAGAAACATGGTTACAATTCGCTCTGTTACCGCAGCTATTTATTACTATCCTGGAAGTCTTGGCCAATTCAATAAGAAAAAAAATTAAAAGGAAATAAGAGACATGTAGGGGTTTGAGAAATTTGGGGACTAATCAAAGATAAAGATACAACCACAAGAGGCAGGAACACACGACACACTTTATTGGATGGTGCTGGACAGGGTTGTGTACGAAGGGAAGCCACTCCCAGACCGACAGCACCCAGAGCCTTCCTGAAGGGGGACCATCCTCAAGAGAAGGAGGGCGGGGAGCTGCGGAAGAGAGGAACAGGAGTGGGCGCGGGCTTTCCTAGGTGACCTCAGTCAGCAGCCCCGTGGGGAATCTGCGTCCCGGAGCTCTGAAGGCCGCAGTGGCTTGGAGTTCTATCACAAAGCTCTATTTCTTCAATGCCCAGCAGCTGCTGGGGATAGTTTCACAGCTTATGCAGAGCAGGAATGCTCTAAATGGCTAAAATTCTGCTTGTTTGGGCTATTTTAAAAAATAATTGTAAGTTATTAAATGATATGTAAAAAGTTTTGCTTTGCACCAGCGGGCTTTTGAGCTAACAGGTCTCAGCCTGCAGTAAAGAAAGAAACTAGAGACCAATACACAGAGACATCTTTGCCTTATTTTTATAGCAAGATATAAGAATTATAAGGAAAGAGTTCATATTATAACTATTTGTAGAGAAATTGGATTATCTATCAAGAAAATGCACAGAATGAACAGATAAAATACTAAATTAATAGGAGTTCAATAAAGCTGGGGGATACAAGATTAATGCACAACTAAATGTCATTACCTTCCAAAGCACTAACCAATCAGGAATAAGTTACTCACTAGAGTAACAAAAACTGTCTGGTACACAGGACTTGTTTAAATACCCATAGGCACATACACCCAGAAGACCCTTATGAGGAAAATTATAATAAAGAGCATTAACAAATATGAATAAATGAAGAAATAGTTCACCTTATCAGATGCTATGAATTAACACAAAGGTATCTGTTCTCTCCAAATCACTCTATTAAAGTCACATAAAATTGTATATTTTGTGAAACTCAATAAAATTATTCTAAAATATATAGTGAAGTATAAAGAGCCACAAATAGGCAAGCTGGGATTATGAATGAATAATAAAGTGTGGGGATAATTGTCCACATAGAATTAAAACATGCTACAAAAACTCTATTAATAAACATTGATAGATTTGATCACGGATTATTTTTCAGTGAAAGGTGCCATGGGCAATGTTAATAGATTGAGAAATATATTTACAATGTCTCAAAGTTAGGAGTGATTAATAACTGCAATGTAAATGTTACTCTTGAAAACAAATAAGTCACACTACCAACACTGTGGGAACCCCCGGGCCTGTGCACTCCGCTCCTCCTAGCCTTTAGTGAGAATCGCAGAGACTTTTCTGTTGGACTTATGCCAGAGAGGAACTAAGCGTAGATAGCAAGAGTTAAACCAGGGAGTCTTCCTGTGACATCAGCCAGGAAATGCTCTGTTTCCAGAACCTTAAACAGAGTCTTGGCAAGGGAGCTCCTCTCCTCCGTGCTTCCTCCCTTATTTGATGAACCACTCCCTTCTCTCACAGAGCCAAAGCTAGGAAGAGGGAATCTGACACATGCCTGACTTCTCGTGTCTTTTCTCTCTTTCCAAAGCTTCCTTCTCATGCTTTCTTGGGCAAGAATAAGTCAAGTTTTCTATTGCTTCTCCTAGGTCTCTCCCTGTTGTTACCACCAAGTTGGGCTAGCTGACAGATTTAGTTAAGAAATATTCTGTGCACGAGGTGAGAAACCTATGACTGAGTCCTTCAGGATGTACTTATGGCATGACTTCCAGGTTTTTAAGGCTGTTTATTTTCTTGATGCATAGCTCTATTTTGCATGTCAGAAACTGAATATAATCTCTTTGCTCTTTATGACTCCAGTCTCCCCTTAAACAGTCGGACGACTTGGGTTAATTAGTTCAAAGGTAACCTACTCAGAAAGGAACAAGAAAAAATATGCACATCCATAGACTCAGGATTGCAATGTAGAGTGAGCACTATTGGGACATTGAAGAGGGAGATTCCTGAAGGAGCAATTTCAGCTCTTTACGATTTCGAGAAAACCAAATCAAAACCAAAACTCTATTCTTTCCCACAGAAATGCCTTATCCAGATCCCTGAGCACATCTTTAATGTCCCTCACAGTTAAAACTCTAGGATTCTATGTGACCTGGCATCAGGAAGTATTTTAATATAATTAATGTTTAATATTTCTGTCCTTTATTTAGAGAAACAAAATTACCTGAATGATCTTAGAACCCTTCTCTACTTCTTTGATCTAACTTAATTTTCCTCTGAAGCAAACAAGAAACAAAATCAAAATTCAAATTTCCTTCTAGGGTGCCAGATAATTAATACATGGAACACACCATTGGAATTGAATTTCAGATAATTTTTTTTCAAAATAAATAATCAATATATGAGAATCTATTGTTTATCTGAAATTCAAATTTAACTATACGTTTTATATTTTTACTTGCTAAATCTGGCAACCCTAATATTATACTTCAAATTCTGAGTCCATGAACTCCATTAAGCATTATAATTGCAAGCAGTAGGGCACCACCAATCCTTGGATCCCTCAAGTAGATTGCATAGACATAGTGCTAGTATTGTATACTGTAGGTACTTTAGATGTAAAAAGTCTAAGAAAGCATTTGATTTCAGCAGAATTTTTTCAGTTACACATTTTAATTCTTCACAAAATATTAAAATATTTCTAACCTGGTAAATGTGAATGGATATATATAATTATTCTCCATTGAATTTTTCAAGGACATAATATCCTTCTGCACCTTGTTATTAAATATTTTAGGTCAGTGAATCTAAAAATAGGGTATAAACATCAAAATATGAAAAAGATGTCCACTTTTTCAAGTTTATCAGTCACATGAACTTCCTAGGAAATTAAAATGTTATTTTCCTTTTAAAATCATTCTTCTTTATTTTCTTTATTTCTTTAAAATACTGGCTTTCTATTTCTCCAGGGAAGAGCACTTTACCATTAACACTTTTGAATATCATTCATGATAAGAATAAGAAAAAAAATCAGTTGAAATAAGCTTGAAGAGTTCAAGCTCAACAAATCTCTCACTATCCTCAAAGAACTTTCTTCCTCAGCTATACTTAGCCATCTCTTCTGCCAAGCATCTGTTGAGGAAATGATGTAAGTAAATTTCCAAAGATTCAAAATCCATAGCTTTAGCCTAAGTTTAGAAATTGCCAGATTGCACTGTGACTTAAAATCGTATCAAAGAAAAGTGCACAAGCTTCTTCGATGTGGCATTTAAAAATTTACTTAGAGATTTTTAAAATTGTATGTATTATAGATTGTACATATAATGACACTTTCCTGGGAAATAGGTATTTCTACAAGACTTTGTGGTGATATCATCTTCCTTTAAAAGTACCTGCTTTAAAGGACTAGTCAAGAGCAGCAGAAGGGTCTGTCAGTGACTCAAACGCTGTCTCCAGCTGAGCATTAAGTAGGACAAAAATCTGCTAATTTCATTAATCCTTAAAAACCCTCCTTCTGCCACTAACTCGCTGTGCTTCTGAGAAGCTGCGGTTCCCTTTCTCTAATAAATGTAAAGGGAATTATAATGGCAGTTATTATGTAGTATTGTTTTGAGGATTACATGTAAATAATGCATAAAATATGGCTACCATAACACTCAGCATACAGTAAATAATAAATAATAGTTGACACTTTTATTATTATTATTTAGCGTACATGAGCTTAATATAGTGGTTATAAAATTCAGGAAGTTTGACATCCTTGATACAACCTGTTGAATATTACTATGCATTCCCATATTTCCTTTTCTTTTTTTTTTTTTTGAGGAATATTAGCCCTGAGCTAACTACTACCAGTCCTCCTCTTTTTTTCTGAGGAAGCCTGACCCTGAGCTAACATCCATGCCCATCTTCCTCTACTTTATATGTGGGACGCCTACCACAGCATGGCATGCCAAGCGGTGCCATGTCTGCACTGGGGTTCCGAACCGGGAACCCCGGGCCACTGAGAAGCGGAATGTGGGAACTTAACAGCTGCACCACCGGGCGGGCCCCTCTCATATTTCTTTGCATTAAAAACAATGTTCATTTAGGGGCTGGCCCCATGGCCCAGTGGTTAAGTTCACGCACTCCGCTGCAGGTGGCCCAGTGTTTTGTTGGTTCGAATCCTGGGCGCGGACATGGCACTGCTCATCAAACCACGCTGAGGCAGCGTCCCACATGCCACAACTAGAAGGACCCGCAACGAAGAATATACAACTATGTACCGGGGGGCTTTGGGGAGAAAAAGGAAAAAAATAAAATTTTAAAAGAAAAATTAAATGTTAATATAAGGTTAACATTGTGTTAGCCAGTTCAGAGAAACAAAAATAATTTGAAATTGGTAAGCAACTGAGCTGATATAAAGACTGATGTTAAATGCTAGCATAACCAAAGAGACTGAATGATAAAATTCTAGTATTTGAAGTTATTAAGTGTGCTGTCAAGAAGGGAAATTTTTACCTAGATGCTAAATGCATGTAGGAAGATGGATGTGGATATAGTATGCAATTCTGAAAGTGAAGGTAGAAATATAAAAAGGATGGCATAGAAAGTTTGCAGGAGCTGAAAATAAAATGAAGATGAATGTATATGAACACTAGAAGCAGGGTTGTAAAGTGCGTTGGGAGAAGGGGGAAAATCAGTGGTTTTCAGGTGTTAGATAACTTGCTACCATATCACAACCAGCTCTTCACTAACTTCTGCTTTGATACCATTGTAATTTATGTTAAAATCTACTGTGATTCAGAAAGAACATTTACTCCAAAATTGAAAATTTTGGGATATGGTCTCATCATCACTGAAGTCAGGACAAATAGAAAGAAAAATATTCCTCTATAAAATAAAATGCTATGGAAAATAGAAGTTGGCTGGTTTTTTCCTCTACTTTGAATCACAGTTTTTTGTGTCTTGCTCTTAATGAAAATCATGTGATTATAAAATTATGATTCTATTTCTAATAAAATATTTTAGAGTATTTTTAACCTTAAAGTGGAGTGGTAGTGCCATGTCACTTAGGCATCTTAGGATATCTACTTTAAACTCTATATTCAAAAAATTTTCCGTATCATTTTAGCTCTAAATGAAATATAATCAGAAACAAAATATACAGCCTAAATGATAGAAGAGATTAAGTTGGATTATGCCAAGGTTTATTCTATAATCTCTTCTATATAGAGTTTAAATGTGGATGATTGCCTTTATTCACCATATGTCTTGTTTAAATTCACGTTATTCAAATACTAAATAAATAGTACATTCTTCGTACACAACCTAATATGTTATTTCTGATATTCACATACTTTGAAGGTAATCATACGACACACTGTAATATGTCTTTGCTTAATTATTCCACAAAAAATAAGAAACTCCCAGAGTTGGAAGATCCTTAAAGAGAGGTGGTGTACTAACATAGAGATAGAATACAATTTACTTTTCTTTCTAAGTCTGACAGTAATCTGGGTCTAGTAAACACAACCACTCTGGAAGAACACAGATGTGTTTGGAAGACCTGCATTTTCTCTTGAAAGTGTAGTGTGCTATTGTAGTCACAAGAGGGGGGATATTTTATAAATATTTTGCAAATTATATTTTCTACATCTAAGAAGAATAAATGCTATAATTAAAATTTCTGAAAATGGGAAAGTTTGTGGAACGTATTGTAACAAAAAATTTTAGTACAAGCTCTTGCAAATTTTAACAAGCTTTTCAATACTATACCATGGATTTTTTGAAGAACTCTTCACTGATGATGACTCATTCATAAATTATTTGAAATTCACTGGAATATAACATTGAGTCATGTGGCACATAAATGGAAATATAAATTATCTCATTTGTATAAAAATGTGATTTCAGTTACAGGCAAAATCAACAGAAGCGATGCAGTCCAAATGAGAGAAAGTTAAACACTAAGGACTTTATTTCACTGCTCTTGAGAGCAATCACTCCATCTCATTAGCCATATCATTAACTGATGATTTATTTAGTCATTTGTCACTTAAAATTTATTTTTTTCCTACTGAAGTCCAATATTGGCTCTTGTAAATATTGTATTTCACAATATTGTCTCCTAAGCTTTATACTTATTCAGTAATGTGCTTTTTCTTCTTCTCTTATGGCTGACAACCAAAATAAATTTCTCTGGGTCCAAACCCCTAAGATCCCAACGCTATGTTTTGATAAGTAATGACAAAGGTTTATCAGATAAAACAATCCCTCTTCATGGGTAGTCAATCTTCATCAAGGAAGACAACTGAATCAGGTGCAATTCTCTTAGAAATGAAAATACATATCAAATAATAAGTCCAATTGGGCTAAATGCATATATCATATTAGACTATGGGCAAGAAGGGGAGTTTAGGCTGGATTCTTATCATCATAACTACACACAGAAAAGTTAATCAAATTAAAGGAAAGGAGGTGAGGGATTATATGGTAAAAAATAAATTGATAAATAGTAGACTAAAGTTGATGGATATCATATTTGATATGTCCTTTTTGTGTAGAAGATAAAAATTATCTGTTGCCTGGAGATGGGCTGAGGGAAGCTTTAGGAAAGAGAAGTTGAACAACAAAAAACAGTTTAAGATTTTGGAAAAGTAGCAGTGGACACTCAGAGAGGTTTCTCTTTAAGCACCTAGAAAAGATGGCACACCAGTATTGAGGGTACTGCTGAGTCGGAAGACTACAGATGTATTTGTAAAGCCATACAAAATGCTAGGAGTTCCTCAACCAGTGGTGAGCAACCTTGAGAAGGGGCAGAGAAAACACATGATCCGAATAATCCAAACATAACTATGTGCATCATAGGCTATGATGGATGTGTGCCACCTGGACTTATTTATGGAAGAACAAAAATATTTTGAAAGCAGAGACTAACAATAATCTAGTGTCTTCTAGATGCTAGAAAGAGTATTTGCATTTCATATACAAGATGCAATTCACACTTCAAAATAACACTCTTTTTGTTTTTTTCTCAACTACTGCACATGAAAAAACTTAGCTTCAGGAAAGTTAAATGTCTTGATCAAGATTAATAAGCAGCAGATATGGGGTCATACCAAGTCCTTGAACTCAAAAACCCTATTTTCCTATTAAAACAAATTGCCTCCTCGGAAAACAAAAATTTTGATTTGGGCTCCAAAAATGAAATGCAGAATTATTCAGAAAAATGAGAGAATTAGAAGGAAAATTAATATTTCAGGATGATAATGAAGGTCTTAGCATCCTTGTGGGTGCAGATTGCTACAGTACAATGGTTGTGATATTCCTTGAAGTTGAGGAAGTCAAAGAATTTGCAGTGAGACTTTAAAATAGTGATGATAAGATTTTCAATGGAAAGACAAATTATAAACTAGGTGCTAGATGCATCAAGTAATGATGAGGAACCAAGAAGATAGTAAATGACAATGCTAAAAGCAAGAGCAAATCTGATATGAGGTGGCATGGAGCTCAAAGAAAAATGAGATTTTGAAAGATAAGGCAAAAGCAATAGTTTGGTAAATGCACTTGTTGGCTAAGAGGAAGCAACAATGGCCTCATGGTGCATATTGCATGGTAGAATGAGTACCTTTTGCTATAGAGCGCTGCAGAAGAAGAGGAAGCCTGAGAAGCTCCTAGGTTTCAGTGTGAAAGAGAACAAAGGAAGTATTTTGTGACAAACTGTCAAAAATGGCTGCAGCAATATTTCCAACTGAGTATGGTCTTCCAGAACATTCCTCCTTCCCTTCAACCTGAGTAGGCTTTTACAATATCTTCAACAGATAGAATGTAGAGAGAATTATTTTATGTCACTTCCGAGGCTACATTGTGCAAGGTGATACAGCTCACTCATCTCTCTGAGGCCTGCTGTGGAATCCCGGCACAGCACCGTGAAAGCCAATGTCGTGCAGAGAGGGTATGTGTAGGTGTTCCACCCAATAGTACCAGCTAACTTCTCAGCCAAGAGCCAGCATCGACTGCTAGCATTGTGAAGTCCTAGCTAAGATTTTAAGCAATCATCAGCAGTTCTAGCACCCTGCCTTTGAGCCACCCCCAATGACAATTATCAGAGCAAAGACAAAACCAAATTGCTGACTCATGAGCAAAAGCAAATGTTGTCACTGATTTAAGCCACTAAATTTAGGGTTAGTTTGTTAGATAGCAATAAATAACCAGCAAAATCTGTGTAAGGTAGTTGACGATGTAAGACCATAAGAATTAAAAGTGCTGAAAAGGTTCAAAGTGAAAAATGGAGGAGGAAAAGTAAAGAAAGAGATGAGGGCTCCTGAAAATATAAGAAACAGAGAGAAAGGAGCAGGGCCAAGTGGTTAAAGTTCCTCTCACTCTGCTTGGGCAGCCTGGGTTCATGGGTTCGGATCCTGGGTGTGGACCTACTCACTCATCAGCCATGCCGTGGAGGTGTCCTACATACAAAATAGAGGAAAATTGGCTAGGATGTTAGTTCAGGGCTAGTCTTCCTCAAGCAAAAAGAAAAGAGGAAGATTGGCAACAGATGTTAACTCAGGGCAAATCTCTCTCACCAAAAAAAAAAAGAGAGAGAAAGAGACTTGCATTTTGGCTGAGGATGAGAAGAATATAGATCAAACACATAGGGAAGGAGATATGCATATGATTATGGATTATGGACTAGAAAACCAAGAAGTTCAAGCTATTGATAAAAGTCAGAATTTTTTTTCAGACCAAAGTGTTTTATCAGCAGTCAAACCAAATGTTGCTGAGAAGTTATGATGTCTACCTTGGAAAAAGTGACCACTTCCCAGTCAGGAACTATCCACCTAACAGGGTGATATATATCAATGATTATTATATTTCTTTCCTCATCAGGTAGTTGTAAGCATTGAATGCCATCTTCATAAGGAAACACTGTACAAACTTCAAAACACTAGACAAATACACTTAGGAGTTCTTGGGTTTCGGTCATAAAAACAAACTACTACCAGGTGAGATTAAAAAACTGCTTCCTTTCAGTTAGTCAGTACCAGTCATATTCAATCTTTCTGCCATTAGTCTTTATATATACCCCATGGAGCAATAAGTTTACTCATTGACTATGTTTCAAAGTTCTAAGATAAACTCGTGAAAACTCAAGATTTTAGAGCTAAATTTATACATAATGCTATACTGTCAAAATTCTGTGAGAGTAAAGGATGTTCATTTGAAAATAATTTTACATTTAACTAATGATGTGTAGCCAAATAGTGAATTTTCTATGAGAACATGCTGAAAATAATAAGGCAATATTTTGAGGTTAATATCTTAGACTTGATCAAAATTGTATTGGTGTGTGAAAATAAAGTTACATGACATATGTCGTTATACTTTACCTAAAGTTTAGACTCTCTTTATAAATTTTAGTCCCCCTTTCACACACACACTTCCCAATTATCATCTCTTCATGGAAGTGCTTTAATTTATTTAAGTATTGTGTCTTAGATTTAGAAAGTAATAAGTAATTAAGGAATATCATAGAAAAATTTGAATTCAGAAAGCTACAAGTAATGTTTGACCTGGAGTTCTCACCATATCAAGTGGAATTCTTCCTTATAGAAATATAATGCCAATTATATGAATAATGAGTTAAGAAACAATCTTAGGATTGCTATCTTGTAGGAGCAGTTGCTTCCCAAGATGCAGGCATGACGGGATCAGAGAAGCTTCAGTTCCTTGCAACTCTGAACTCAAAGTGAAACCTTGGTCCTTAAACACCAAATGGTGGGATCATCTGATGCACTCTGTTTGCATTCTATTAGAAAACAGGATAAACTCTGTAAAACGTGCTCCTTAAAGGTCTGAGTTTGAGTATATCCAGTATATCAAGTATACCCATCAAAATGGATCTGCCATAGATAGGTAGACAAACAGATGCTACGAGAATGAAGTCTAACACATAAGTGACAGAAAAATAAATTACTTTCTTTGCAAACTTAATTGATATCTCATTAAAATGTACATCATAATTTATTGTCTCATTATCTTTAAAGTTACTCTTAAGCTTCATGAAGAATTCCACTAACCGTGGCACAATATAGTATCAAAATGTATTAATCATTTGCAAATATTTGTCTTGAATTAGGAAATGCTCCTCTATCTCAGGCCATTTCTCAAACTGCCCCTGAATGTATACAACATGAAGTTTCTAGAGCTGTTAAGGTAAGCCTGGCCATATTGAAGTGGGTTGTAAAAAAACTGGAATTTTTGACCACTGTATTCAAATCAGCAAATTACAGAAATCAAGTATGATCATATCTGTTGAAAGGGATGCTTATAATGATACTTTAGTAATTCTCATGTTGGGATTTTATAGCCAGCATCTGAAATTGTAATATCATTGAGTATCAGCAGACAAAATAAAGTAACAAAATTTCCTATAGGATAAAGGTAAAACATTAGTCAGGACAACTCTCTAAATTTTCATTTTCAAGTTTTTGCACTAAATAAAAGTGGAAGCCATATGTTCAAAAATGTTCCTGTATCTGGAAAATAAGTTTATGGCTTTTCCCCATAAAATATATTTCGAAGTCCCAAGATGGAGTAATTAGAGAGTTTCTGTATGGGATTCCGTAAATTGTCACACCTGTTCACTTGAAGAAAGAATTAAAACATGCAGACTTCAACAGAATTCAAGAACTCATTAAAAGACTTACACTGTACCAGCAGAAATTACTTAATATAGGAAAAACATCAGTCATTTTCAGGCAGTCATCAAGTGGCTTTTAAATCACTGAAACTGACAAATCAGAAGTGGAAAATTATCACAATTATATAAGCAGTATTATTGCAATGTATAGAACATCTGCCACTAATGACAGTCAATTCAACATTCTAAAGGAGAGGCATTGTACATTCAATATTACAAGGCTATAAGTGGCTTTTTCACTTTAAAACCAATGCAATCACACAATTTTCACAGTTGGTATGAAAACTGAACTCATTCTGAGTCAAAGATAAGTGGATATTCATATTATCCATATCGCCATTTTTAGCAAGACCAAATCTGTCATTTTTAAGAGATGGTGTATTTCTTTCAATATTCCTTCCAGTGTCCTAATAAAACCTGTAGTGAAAACTGTGCTCTTTTTCTTTCTATCCATGGCAATAAGAGTGTACAGTATTCAAATATAACCCTGTGACTCTAGCTCAAAAACAAAGATTGCTTCATACTGATTCTCAGGGATGTCTGTCAGAAGATAATCACAACAATTTGAAATTCTTTTAAGATTAAGAACAAGTCCCATCTCTTACTTTCTTGATTATAAAAGATTTATTCAATTCCTTATATTTGCTATAAGATGGGGCTGTGAATTTGACTAGATCATAGGCCTTGCTGTCAAGGACTCTGAAAATCAGTAGGAGGAGTAAAGGAAGTGAGTTTTGGAGAAGTAATGGAAAGAAAAGGAGACTTCATTATAGAGAAGGCAAAAAAATATGAGCAACAGCAGAGAAAATGTGTATGACTTGTTCATTACACAATCACTAGAACTATTTTATTAGGGCAGACGATTAGCTTGGAGAAATATTGAAAAATAAATTTATAAAATTAGATAGAAGATAACTGTATTAATACTCAAATACTAGAAAAAAGGAGACTGTGTTTAACTGTATCAGTAAAATAGAAGAAATAAACATTGAATGAAAAGTTATGCCAAACAATAGCAGAAGTAGCAACAGCTAAAATTAATTGAATGCTTACTATGTGTCTATCATCTACTAAGTACTTAACATAGATTGTGTCACTTAATCCTCAGAAAAACCCAGGCAATAAGACTTGACAATTCTCACAATTTTAAAGATCAGGAAATCAAAATTCAGACAGCTAAAATAATATTCTAAAGATCAGCGAGCCAGGGAGTTGTAGAGATGGTCTTGGAACACAAGCCTACTTAACTCCAATGGCAGTGCTATATTAAC
Organism: Equus przewalskii; assembly: GCF_037783145.1. Taxonomy (NCBI): domain Eukaryota; kingdom Metazoa; phylum Chordata; class Mammalia; order Perissodactyla; family Equidae; genus Equus; species Equus przewalskii. Next base: position 58,402,878 of record NC_091849.1, read on the forward strand.
CACACCTATGCTATGCTTCTTATCTCATTCTTTTTACACAGAAAGCAGAGAAGGTGTGCTATATTTATTAAATATTATAGATGAATTAACTGAAGATTAGATGACTAAAATTTGTATATCACTCTTATAGACTCTAGTAACCAAACTTACATAACTCTCAAGTGCATTTTTCTACAATGTAATATAAGCAAAGGAAAACTATTGAGTCTTTTGAGATAGAAAGTAGCATTTACAAAGTAATATTTAGAAAATTAAATTGATCATATTAGGTAAAATTATTTGGGGCAGCACATAATATATTTATCATAGCTACTCCATTCTCTTTCCCCAAAAGTTCAGCTTCTTGACAGTGCTCCATTTACCAAAGCTGCCTTATTTATAGTCGTGAATTTCATTTTAAAATAATTACCATAACATGTAAAATGAAGTTAGGATCACTTTGCTATAAATTGATCTTTATGCCTAATTATAAATATTTGATGCTTAAAATGATATGTATCCACCTAAAAGTCCCTATTTAGGGACCCTGCATGTTACTTATTTCAATGGATATTGAATGGACACTGGTTCTAATCCTACAGATATCAAAAAAGCAATAAGATAATATTAAGAACATTATGTCAAAAATTCAACAATGAATATGCAATGAGCAACTTCCTTGAATAGCACAACTTTTGAATCTGACAAGAATTGGAAAATATGAATGTGTCTGTATCTGTCAAAATAACTGAATTTTATCACAAATCTTCCAATAAATATATTACAGGCCAAGCAATTGTACTAGTGAGTGATATCAAATATTTATGCAAGAAAATAATACCAAATTTACACAATTGTTTTGAAAAAGTAGAGTCTAGCTTAACTATTATATCTCAACCTAAAAAAAGTATTTCTAGAAGACTATAATAAATATCCCACATGAATGTAACCAAAAAATTTCTTAACAGAATACTACGAATTAAATTCAGAACATATAAAAAAGATATTTTAAAATGTCCAATTGAGATATACCCCACGAATGCAAGGATGGTTTAGATATGAAAATCTGTAATTCATGAATTAACTGAATGAAGAGATATCATAAGATCATCTCAGTAGGTACAGTAAAATATTTGACAAAATTCATCATCCAATCTGATAAAAATTTTCAACAAACTATGAATGAGACTCTTTATTTGACAAAGAACATCTGTGTAAAACTTTCGGTTAACATTATCCTTAATGATGAAATACTGAATTTTTTTTTGTCTTTTAATATCAAGAAAAATGGAAGAATGCCCTCTTTATTATTAAACATTGTATTGGAGGGCTTACCCAGTGCAATAAGACAATCAAATAAAATTATAAGTATAATAGTGAGTCTCGAAGTAGACACACACATATATGTTTAACTGATTTTTGACAAAGATGCCAAGCAAAACCGTGGATAAAGAGAGACTTTTCCACAATGATGCTGAACAACTGTATCACCATATGTGAAACAGAAAAAGAACCTTGATTCCTATCTTATATGAATCACTAAAATTAACTTTGAATGGATCATCAACCTAAACATAAGAACTAAAACTATAAATCTTCAGTGATGTCAGCAACATGGCAGAATGAGCTGTTCCCTTAGTCTCTCCCCTCTTTTGAACTACAACTAATGGACATTCATTGACCATGGAGGAAGCCCACACAGCACAACAGGATACCTGAGACACACACAGCTATACATCTGAGGGTGGATTGACTGGCCCTCTCAGGAGTGGTGAAGATATGAGAGCACTCCCTGCCCTCATGTGGCAGCCCTGTGCTTGTGCACGAACACTTTCCAGCCTTGCATGAGCACCCAGAAAGTGGGAACGCACCCCAGGGTGACTATAGGAAAATTTTGGGGCTTTAAAAAAACCTTTAAATCTCCTAAAAAAATACATAAGAGAATATCTTCATGACTTTGGGATATGCAAATGTTTCCTAAAGAAACACAACATCCACTAAATATAAAATGAAAAAATAATAAATTGGACTTTATCAACATATAAAACATCTGCTCATCAAAATACATGGATTAAAAGGTGAAAAGACAAGTCAGAGACTGAAAGAAGGATTTGCAAAACCCATCCATCACTAATTACTTCTTTCCAGGATATATACAATTTTTCTACAAATCAATAAAGAAAGACAAAATTGGCAAAGTGTGTAAGCCATACTTGTTCTCAAGGTCTATAGTATATTATGGGCCTATACAAGTGTATACAGACACTACCTCATTTTTAAATATTTAATTAACTTTTCACTGAATAAAAGAGAGAAGCAACATTACATACTGGTTTAAGATCAATGTCATTGGAGTAAAGTCATCTGAGTTATAATCCTATTTCTACCATTTCTTCAAAAGGTAAAACAGATATAAGACTAATAATTTCAAGGACATTTCTTTCAGATAAAATGAAAGGTCCACAATAAATAGTAGTTAATAAATATTCTATTTATGAATAATAATGAAAGGGTATTGAAATTGGCACAACATATATGTTTCATAACTTCTGCTAAATTATATGCTTTTATTGAACATTCATGTTCTCCCATATTTGTAAACAATTTATGCTTTCATTTGTCAATACAAGAAATAAAAGTTTTCATGATCATCCTGAGATCTCATAATTATCAATAATTACCCTTTATTAAGTGAATAATATATACTGGATACTTCGTAGACACATAAATTATCTTCAGACAATTTTATAGCAGGATAGGGAACACTTAGATGCATTGTTTTGCCAATCAATCAAAGGAGGATTTATCACAATGGAAGAGAGACTAATCAGAAGGCACAAAGGAAGCTTTGGTTTTCTATCAGGATGGAGTGGGGTAGGAAAGGAAATCATTGTGTTAGTAGTTGGACCCAGAAACTTTGTCTTTTAGTGTTATGTTACTGTGGATTATGCTGTGCTTAGAACCGCAGGTCACCATCAATGCTGATAATGATCACAGTGACCAGAGAATCAAGAAGAAAAATACCACAAAATGAGGTTTGACAATGTAAAAATAATAAAAATCCAGAGTAAAGTATGTGAAACCCTTCCTAGTCAAAGCCTAAAAAAATTACACACATCATTAAATGTGTTAGATTAACTTGTATAAATATTCATCATAATTGTAATTCCAAATTTTATGAAGGCTAAGCCTCAGAGTTGATCGTACATGTGGTGTGCCTCTAGGCTCATGTAACATGATTGACTATTCACAATATTTAACACCCTACACTCATGAGAATAAGACTAATTCAATTCTCTACATGGCAGGGGGTGAGAGCTGCCACTCAATTGACTGAAGTCAATTTTCGAACTTCAGTCAGAATCAAGTTTCAAAATAGGATTAAAGTTCAATTATTAAAAATGAAAAGAGTTATATCTGATTTAGCTCCTGCTGTCTTTCCTTTCCATGGACAATGTACTATTCTCCATAAATTTTACCCACTGGCAGGGGTTTTGAAAATGGAGAAGTCTACTTTACATTAGAAAATATTCTGCCTACCTTCTGATTTAAACTGCTAACAAAATGACTTACAGTATTCCACACTAGTCAGACTGGACTTCTTGCTACCTGTCCGAATGACACCTGAGCTTATCACATCTGGAAAATTGATGATTCCTACAATGCCCTGACATTATCTCTTTAAATCATTCATCTTGGGTACAGGGATTCCAGTATGCCTTGAAAATACACCTTCTTTAATCTTGAAACTAAAATTAAATTTTTTAGCAGTAAGTTAGTCCTAAACTAAGACTGAAGAATTTGCTTTCTGACAGTCACTTGTTTCTATATCAAACTCATATTTGAAAGGTTTTGAAAATAAGTCAAGAACTGATCACATATAGAATGAGAATTTTAATGGTTCCTTGAATTGCTCAAAAAGATGCATTAAAATTTTTTTGCAATAAACCTTATGAAGTTATAAAATTAGAGCAAATCACTTTATAATGGATAGACAAATCTTATATAACATTTTCAAATTTGGAATTACAATGAAGAACACATTTGCATACAGTTTTAGATTAGACCTTTTATTCCTAATTTTATAATATCTGAGATTGCAGTTGACATCATGGTTAATTATTCTTATTCACTCTCTTTCACAATACTTAAAGTGCCTTAAAAATCAGGAATATGTTTTTTTCTAAAGGCTCACTAGTTTTAAAAGAGGACTTGTGTGTTCTACCCCTTATTTCTTTGCAGTCTTGATTTACATTTGCATTAGATGTAAGTTATTAAATAGCTTCTAGCATGATAGCTGTAACTTTGCAAAAGACATGAGTTCCAAAATTCTCAGTTTGGAGTGAAACTTAAGAGCACTGGAAATTTGACATAAAGGCTAATTTATGTAATAATCTCTGATTGATAAGGCATTGGAAATATAAAGTTTCTGAACTTTCATTATGACTCTTTGAAACATAATCTCATTTATGAATCCTTTTCACATGTCAGATAATATATATATTAATATGCACAGATCATCACAGTGGGCAAAAAGATTCTACAGGTTTTAGGTTCTGAAGGTTTTTGAATAAACCCATTAGAAAATATGTATAAGATAACTGGATAGGTAAATACATAGATAGATTATATGTATATACACATATGTTCTTTATAAATTTTTAAAATGTGATACTTCTTGTACATTTTTTGGCTAAGACTTAAAGTCACAAAATAATGATACCAAAAAATATTCCAATCAATTATAGTTACTAGATCTTCTGACATGGTCATCATCTAGTTTGCTCACAATAGCACCAGTTTATGCTCGTGCTGTATAAAACAGAATATTGCTAAGATATCAGTTCTCCTCAATTATTAAGTTACCTTTTGTCCTAGATTTTTTAACCAAGTACTCTCATTCACAGTTACATTAAAGTAAATTAGGATGAGGGCCAGCCCAGTGAAGTAGTGGTTAAGTTCACACACTCTACTTCAGGGGCCTGGGGTTTGCAGGTTCAGATTCCAGGTGCAGGCCAATACACCACACATCAATCCATGCTGTGGAGGTGGCCCACATACAAAACGAGGAAGACTGGCACAGATGTTAGCTCAGCAACAATCTTCCTCAAGCAAAAAGAGGAAGGTTGGCAACAGGTGTTTAGCTCAGGGACTATCTTCCTTACCAAAATATAAAAATAAATAAATAAACTGGGATGGGTTTGACAGATCTCCACTTTGTACTTTAAATTGTACCATGGTCTTTTCTAGAAGTATGACAGATACATAAGCAGTATATTATTTTAATGTAAGAACAAACTAGTGAGTTACCAGTGATAATCTATCCCTCTTTTCTCAGTCCTTTCCAGAAGGAAAGAATACAATATCTCTCATTTAAAGGCAGCTTGTAGATTTTGAAGATCCAAGCAGCTACAAATAGCTAACTTGTTCTTTTCTCACTTGGCAGCAGGAGAAGGATTTGATAATACTGCCCTGTGAGCAGAAAGATGCTTGACTGCAAGTAAGCTGGGTCAGTGGGAACCACAGGAAATGATGAGTGATGTCTATGTTTTATATGAGAGAAAAATTGAAGCCACACGGTCCTGTCATAGCGTTTATAAGGAGTTGTCTATATGTTTTTGCTGTAGAGGTTTGGTTGCTTATTCTGTGGTATAAATCAGGGGTTGGTAAGCCAAATATGAAATTCCATCTATTTTTGTAAATACTTCATATGTTGCCTATTTAATGAAGCCAATTTTTAGTCAATAAATAAATATTTCAAATATTATTCAATTGTAACTGCTTTGAACTACCTCTTTTGCTCAAAAATGCCATTGTTTGGAAGATAAATTATGTGACCTCTATACATAGACAGGATAGGATGCGATATTGTAAAACATCTTTCAACTCATAACCTATCTCAAGGTAATAAAAGACTTGAGGGAAAAAAAGACCTGAAAAGATATCCTTGAAGACAGTTGTCGGAGTTCTTACTGCCTGCATTGTGCCAACCCCTCTTCCTGTGCAGCAGTGGCTGCTGCTGTACTCAACCAAAATTTCAAATCTCCCTCAACTCAGTTAGCTGGAAGCACCTGCAAGAGACACTCCTGGAGATATTACCATTCTCTGCTATTTGGGAGACATACATCTTTTGTTTCACTCCCACAAAAGGAGTCTTTAGGTATCTAATTGTGGCTGCAGATGCCATGCCTAGAGACATTTTGAAGAGGAACAGATATACTGATGGTCAGATATATTTTCCAGAAAATGGGAAACTGCACAAGAGCTCAAAGATGAGATGGGAATGGTTTAAACACATTTTCGTGGTTTATACGTTTAATCAATAGTTAAGAAGCTATTGGGTTAAACAATGATTTTATTTCACATCTTTAAATTCATTTGAGAAGAAATAAAAATTTTTGGCTTTTCATGAAAGGGATTTGTCTGTAACGATGTGTTACTTAAAGAAATAAGTTACATATAATTTATGCAAATTATGTGCAAAATGTGCACTATTTCTAAAAATATTTTAGTACTAACAAATAAAAGACATTTTATCGTGGTGGAAAAGCTTGTCACTGGTGTCCAAACTCTTCTTATATTATGAAATATGTAGCAGAATAATCATTTAATTGTTAACCAAGTTTGTTTATTAAATTTATCCATAAAAAAGGTCAGAGTACAGAACTGCTAAAATTGTATTATTCAGTAATAAGTTAAACATTTCAATTTGAATTTGAAATAAGACAAAATTAAAATCACATGCATGTATACATACAAGTGCATTTTTTACCTGAAAATGGTTCATCACATTCACAAATGAAACTATTTGTGGTAATATTGCTGTAATTCCCATGGAAACAGACGTATGGTTGACATTGGTCAATTATTTCTGAACAATTTATGCCTATAAAAATGAAAGAAAATTATTTTTTCAAGTAGATTAAAGTATTTACATTGTTTATTAATAGTTAATTATGGTCATCAATTTTCCCCAAATTCTTTAATAAGGAATAATATAAAAATTTTGAGAAAATGTAATTCTAATTAAGAAATAGTGCTGCATAATGATCTATTTAAATAGAAACAAAAATTAATTTCAATAAATTTAACATCAGTTTCTCTGTCTTATGATCCCATAATATTAAAATATCTTTCTGATTACTGATATTTGAGTTTGGTTACTTTGCATGATAATTTGAATTTATAATCATGTTTTGACAATAGATAATATTAATACATGTAGATACCAGTTCTTCAACACACAGTGGTAGCATTGCAGTGGTAGTCTACAATACATTGAAATGTATATAGTGTCTTAGCCCTACTACCTGGCCAAGGCAACAATCCAAAAAGGAAAACACAAGGATGAACCAGGGCACAGTTTCAGTTAAGCAAGATGAATAAGCTGTAGAGGTCTGCCGTACAACATTGCACCTGACATCAGCAATAATATATTTTATACTTAAAATTTTGTTAAGAGGGCAGATCTCATATTAAGTGTTCTTTCCACAGTAAAATAAAATAAAAATCTAAAATTATGAGAGAAAAAAAAAAGAAAAAGCTGCTTGGATTCTCAGAAGCTATGCACAAACTTCTAAGTTCTACATGTTCTTGCCCTTGCTGCTATATCACATTTTCCAAATCCCTCTTACACAAACTATCACGGTCCTACTATATCACATACCATAACTTTGCAGAGCATATTTTCCTATGCAGTTAATCACCTCAAAATATCCTCCATAGAAGAATGTGCCTAGAAAATTCCAGGGCATGGTAAGTGGGCACATTACTACAAAACATCTGTACATGACTTGGCAATAGGCCTGCCCTCCCACTCTAATTGAATTTTAATTTAATTTGTAAGCAGATTTTGCCAATATCATTGATGCCTTTCAAATTCCTTACAGACTGACATCCCTGTTCACTAACACAGAACACTTCTTCTTTCTTGTACCTCCAAACAACCCCCAACACAATGAAAATATGTCCATATAATTGTATGTTAAAATATTTCCATACTCAAAAACTAAATTAAGAGTAGAATGTGCCATAGGTTATGTCCTATTTCAATTTCAATAAGTGTAATGGGACAAATTGTGACTCCCAAAATTCATATGTTGAAATCCTAAACCTCAGGATCTCAGAGTGTGACCATATTTGTAGACAAGGTCTTTAGAGAGGTTGAATGAAGTCATTAGGCAAGGTGTTAATCAAATGTGACTGATGTCCTTATAAGAAGAGGAAGCTTGGACACACAAACACATACTGAGGGAAGATGATATGAAGACTCAGGAGGAAACGGTCATCTCTGGACCAAGGAGAGTGGCTTCAGAAGAAGCCAACCCTGCCAATACCTCCATCTCAAACTTTTAGACCTTAGAACTCTGAGGAAATAAATTTCTGTTGTTGAAGACACTCAAACTGTGGTACCTCTTTTGGCCGCACTAGCAAATGAATACAGTGAACATTCTCAATTTCTTCGGCAATTCTACATATTTCTGTATCTTCTGAGATTTAAAATTGAAGTAATTATAATTAAAGTGGCATAATGGTATATACTGTGTTTTAAAAAATAAATAAGTAATATTAGGTACTTTTATGGCATTTAAAATTTAAGGGTTTAAATTACCTATGGCTGTGTTTCTAATAAATAAGCAAACAAACATTGGGTAAGAAACAAACCACTCTACGCAGTTGGAGTAAAACCATTGAAATGATATTCCACAGTATACGATTACATATACACCAAGTAATATTCTGATAGATGGTGTAAATTTTCCACTCAAATATTCTTTAGAATTCTTTGGAGAAGTTAAAATGTATGCTTTAGGAGCTCTCAATTAAATGGGTTTTCATTCATCCCAAATCAGCAATTTGAGTGCTTTTCCTTTTTCACTGAGGTGCTAATTTTAGTCACCTGATATACTACTGGATGAGTGAGGTAACTCATCTTTTATCACTAATGCCAGTAAAATCAAATGAGAATTTGTTCCCAGTTATAGAGAGAGGATATTCGGTGGATTTTGCTGGGATTAACTTCTGAAGTAGTCTTGGTACCTCCTTACTATAGACTTTAAAATTACTCCTTAAAAGATTGGTTTAGGGGCTGGCTCAATGGCGTAGTAGTTAAGTTCGCATGTTTGCCTTCAGTGACCCGGGGTTCCCCGATTCCAATCCCGGGTGCGGACATGGCACCAGTTGTCAAGCCATGCTGTGACAGGTGTCCCACATATAAAACAGAGGAAGATGGACAGGAATGTTAGCTCAGGACTACGCTTCCTCAAAAAAAAAAAAAAAAGAAAAGAAAAAAAAGATTGGCTTAGGTCAATTTTAGAGCCCGCAATGGCTTATTGAGTTATTCACTGCATTTTACCAGAAAGCCTCCTCAAACTTGCCTCCAGTGGGGTCTTCCAAGGCACATGGAAGAAAAACCTTGGTGAATCCCCCAAGATTGCCCAGCAAAAGTTACATCCCTGAGCCTGATCTGCTCTAGTCATGTCTGCTGCTCACACTCCTTCCTCCTTCATGACCAAAATATGCTACCAACCTGTCATCTGTTTTCCTGTACTGTCATTGCAAACCACGTCAAGTACTTCCTTTGTTAGCTCATTGTTGCCTCGCCCATTACCTTGGAACTCTCCATGCTGGGTCTCTGGAACGCTTATTAAAAGAAAGCCTTTCATAAGTTCCCAAACTTTAAATATTCCTTGCATTTCTCAATGTTTCTCTTCACTTTCTGCTGATGACCCAAATTCCCTAGTAAACTTTCAAGTAGAGATAGCTTACTTTCCCTTAAATCCTCACTTTAGCCTCAGGTAATACAGTTTACATTGTTTCTAAATTGCCCTTCTTCTGGCTTCATCCACTCACCAAATATCTCCCTTTTACAACCTTTCCTTATCATTGCCTCTCATTTAGCTTATTACAACCAGTTATTCATTCTATCATGCTCTTTCCTTCCTTGTCACTCTTTGTCAATCATGTTATAGGTGCCACAACAACATCCAGTAAGAACACTGCTCTTGGCTTACAATGATCTTTTCCTCTCCAGCTTTCTCCAACAACTTCAAGCTTCCCCACAAGCGAATGCTTCCTTACCTTCCTCTCCTCAGATCCATATTTCATTTCCACATTATCACCCAGAACTGTTGAACCCAAATACCACATGCCTGTGAATTTCATTCAATGAATAATATTATCCTGATGATTTTACTTTTTAATATATGAGACATTAAGAGTGAAAATAGGTATTTCAGGATAAAATACATGTGTTTTTAAGAAACTCTCTTTAAATAAGCAGAAAAACTCTTTTAGAGAATGCCTGATAGGATTTTTATATGTCCGGGATCCAAATTTAGCCCTTTCTAAAAAATCTGTAAGACTTTTAAAAATGTAGCTTGTTTTTTGTTAAGTAACAGTTTAAAAATTCAGTTTATTTTTTCTATTTTAATAGAATTACATAATTCTTAAAAACAATCTTACCTGTAAATGGTGGGTGACAGATACATTCATATCCTTGCTTATTCCATTTTCCTCTTTTATTAATGCAACTGCCATTATTTTCACATGGTTTATGAGAACATGCATCAACTTCCTGGCAGTATTTTCCAGAAAATGGAGGCTGACAATGGCAGCTGTATACCTTGCTCCAAACTTCAGAAAGACATTTCCCATGCCCAGAGCAAAATTCTGAATGCAGAGGTTCCTGGCAGAACTGCTCTTTCACAGTCACATTTAGTCGAAGTCTCAGTTGACAAAGCGATGGACCATTTGCCATTACTGTGATAAAATAATGTGTCCCAACACTCAGCCACTGAGAATTCACAGTATGCATTCCTTTCAGTTTGCAACCAAAAAGTAACTGATCTTCAGTTGTGGCATTTTGCATACAGTCAATGAACGATGCTTCAGAAACATTCATCAAATTTATTTCTGGAGACTGAAGAGATGGTTCAGAAGAAATTACAAGAATGTCTCCTAATTGAATTTGCAAAGGGCAAATCTGGGGAAGAACTTGATTGCCTAAAGGGCTCATTTTAGTATTTACATCCCCAAACCAGCAATCTCCATAGAAGTCCGTGCAGATGTTTTCCGATAGTGTCCAATTCACCACATACGATGAGGGTTGTGTATGCCATTCCTCCACCAATTGCCACTTACATGTCATTTTTCCATTTATAACTGTGCTGTGAAGAACCACCAGGCTCAGAAGCATAACTGATTTGTTAGCCATTTTTGGCAATTGTATTTTACAGTCTATCATGAAAGTGTCATAAAGAATTGCTGCAAAATGGGCTTTCAGTATTGCTGGAGATTTCCAAGCAGTGATTTTGTTCAGACGGAACTGATTTTTTTCCTATTCCCAAAGTGCAAGTGGATTTGATGACAGTGGCTTGTGATCAAGAAACAGTAGAGTTCAACTGTTTAAATATTCCTTCAAACAGAAAAAAACACATTGTTAGTGAAGTTTTTCCTAAATTACTTAAGGATAGAGAAAATTCTTAGCTGTTTTCTGCAAGGATTGTGTCAGCAGCAGTTGGGCACCTTCTTTGTGAAACAAGGCCAGGAAAAATGTGGGGAAGAGATATTGCATCTCATCCTTCCCTCGATAATCACCTGCTTCTGAAAAGTTCTGGTGTCTTTACATAATTAAACCAGCACCTTACTGCAGCCTTTTGTATGTTTTCTTTATATCAAGCTTCAGCATAACTGAAACACACCCATACTCAAGATCCCTCTTTTACAGATGGTTTTAATTTTCTTCAAATATAAGTATGCCTTTCTGATTAGTTTTAGAAAAACACCTTGAAAGCATCATTCATAAAATAAGAATAAAAATGGCTTAAATATAATGTTTATGTAATATTTGCATGCAAACATAAGCCTTAATGTGCCTGCTGGTGACAGATCATGTTCCTCTAATCCAGGAGGTGGGAGCTCCCACATTTGTAAAAGACTCAGAAAATTCTCTTGTACAAACAACTAAACTTAGAATGAGTCTTCACCCAGCTTCTACAGGAATGGTGGGAGGGTGGAGAGCAAAGAGGGAAAAGCAAGCTTAAGATGGTGTAATGAAAGGATGATAAATAGAAGTAGCATGTGGTGACTTTTTGTTTCATCACTCAGTACTGGTGTGAAAGGAGAGGTCAGGGGATCAATCCTGTTGGAAGGCACCATTACTCCCAGAGGGTAAGAAACTAAATAGGGATTTTGAGATTTAATATATTGACCCATTTAAAAAAATAGTAACTACCATTCATTGAGGGTTTTCTCTCTGTAAATACCTCTACTACCTGATTAACAAATAAACTGTAATCCTTACAACAAAATTCAAATTCTGAGAAGATAAATGGTACGATGGGAAAACATGCTCTTTGGATCTCGGTTATGTTATTTATTCATCCTGCATTCTTTGGCCACATGGGTTTTAATTCCCTCCCTCTCACATATGTAAGAATATAGTAAATATATTAATATAGAGAAATTAACATAGTAGTATTGAATTAACAATATAGTATCAAAGATTGAATTCGACTACGTAACCACATACAAATCATTCTATAAAAGGTAGTGTTTGTTTCACTCAGCAGGTAAGTGGAATATCTCGAGTTAAAATTCAGGTTTGTCAGATTCAAAATCCCAGCATTTCCTACTATATCTTGATTATCAATTAGATATTGTGAAAATAAATGGTTCTATGCTGTTATGTGATGTAATTAATTTAACTCATATCAAATATTTATGGTAAATCTAATTTCTTAATGGCTATTCTAGAGCATGTAGAAATTAAACTTGAGTTATAAATTACTTCTTTGAAAATTCAATTGTGGACATTATAACTCTATAAAAGATAATTCATATAAGTAATGTATTACCTTAATATGCAATGAGAAGGTAAAATTACAACTTTCTTAGACTCAAAAGTTATGTATGATCATTTTCATTTCAAATATGTTTATCATAATATAAAACACAGGATTTAAATTAACAATTTTGCTAAGGCTTAAAGGTGCTTTAAAGAAGCATATTTGATCCCAATCTATGTGCAGGGTAATATGCTAGGTACTGGGGATTCATCAATGACCAAGTGAAATAAGGTATCAGGTAAAGAACTAAGAGCTTAATGAAGGAGAGAGAATTATTAGGCAAGCAAGATCATCAAATCGCTATGAAAAGAATAGTCGAGAGCACTGTGAGATCAGGTAGCAGGGACATTTAAGAGGAGACAAGAATAAACTTGGACAATGAAATGGAATCATCTGGGAAAATTGCCAAGGGAGGCGTATTCCAGGAGAAAACCTCCATGTAAAGATTTTGAGATGAGTGTGTCACTAGATACCTTTGAAGAAGCAGGAGAAGCCAAGCTTCTAAACGCAGAGGGAAAAGAAATTATGATAAAATATAAGCTCTCGATTTACAGAGAGACTATATCAAGAAGGGGCAGGCATTGCCAGTAAAGTTGCTCACATTCTGTCTGAGGGCAATGGAGAGCCTGTGGAAGATTTTATATAGGAGATTAACAAGAGTGAATTTTACTTCAATGACATCAGTTTAGTTGCAGGGTGAGGATGTATTGGTGGGTACAATTGGGGGAGCCGAGACATTTGTGGAGGAGTGAGTAGCACTAATCTGGTAAAACAATAGTAATGGCCGGATTCATACAGTGGCAGCAGAAATATAGCAACACTGGTGGAGCCCAGAAATACTTAAATTAGAATGACAACGTCTTCAAGCTGCTGACCTAAGGAGAAAGAAAAACCCAAGAGAAGCAGGTACAGAAACAAGATGGCAAGGGCGAGGGGGATGTCAGAATCACTTATGCAGACACTGAATTTGCAGTGCCCCGCAGCGATTTTCTTGTAGAAGTAGCTGGACATCAATAGTATAGACACATATGAGCACAGGAGAGAAAGCTGGGCTGGAATTCAAAATCTGATCATATCAATTACATATTTTTATATTTCAATATGTAAAGTTGTTGGAAGGATGTTTTAAAATGGGAAAGACTTGGGGCTGGGCTTGGTAGAATAGTGGTTAAGTTTGCATGCTCTGCTTCGGTGGCCGGGGTTTGCCAATTCAGATCCTGAGTGAAGACCTACACACTGCTTATCAAGCCATTCCGTGGCAGGCATCCCATGTATAAAGTAGAGGAAAATGGGCACAGATGTTAGCTCAGGGACAATCTTCCTCAACAAAAAGAGGAGGATTGGCGGCAGATGTTAGCTCAGGGCTAACCTTCTTCAAAATAAAATAAAATAAAATGGGAAAGACTTGATCTTGTTTAAATCATGAGCAAAGGACACAGAGGGAGATAATAAGGCAATATGGAAGAAGATACGGGGCAAGGATACAGCACAGAAGGGGAGGAAGGAGGGAAGATTGCTGTAGGCTATTGAGGTTGCAACTTTGGTGGCAGAGAGTTGAGGAATTTATCTTGTGGGATCTTCTATTTTCTCTATGAAATAGGAAGTGACTGACGGAGATAGTAGGTTTGGAAGAAAGAGTGGAATGGACAATATGTGAAATAAACCATGAGGAAAATGTGAGAATATGTTAATTAGGAAAAAACAGGAGAATCACTAAGCAATACTGAAATACTTTTGTGGCTGTAAATCCCAAATTTACAGTAGTATCAACCTGCACAGATGCATTATTTTCCCAGTAGCCTAGTTGAAAAAGATACAATAAAAAATTAAGTAGTAAATGGGTTTAAACAAACACAGGCAGCAATTTCTTTCCATGTGTAAATGCTAGGAAACCAATTTCATTTGCATGGAAGCAGAAGGATGTCTGTGTGACATTTTTAGATTCGCTGCAGCTGTGAGCTCGCATTACTGCGGGGCTAATCCTGTGCTTCTCAGAATTCACTGGGCCCCTAATTATTGCACATTGATATTTTCTAAGAGAAAGTGACTTGATGCATTGCATTTATATCTGAGGAAAATTTCAATAAATGAAAATAGAAGCCAAAAAAAAAAAAACCCAGAAAAATCTCTATGAGGTCAATTTGCATCTATATATGCTGAATACAAAATACTTTGAGTTTTATTACAAAAGAGATTAATATAAACATAAAGTATGGATACATTTGAATAAGGAGAAGTAATTTGGACTCAAAAGTAAATATAATGGTATGTGACTCAGTTCATTTATAAAGACACCCTTCAAATCAAAGTAGCAAGTCAGATGACATTCTGCTCACTTCTAAGCACATACGTATGTTCACAGTATGTTTAAGAGTTGAAATTAGGAATCTTTTTCATCCCATGAGACATTGCCATCTTATAAATTTTTGAGTCAAGAAGTCTAGAAGTCTAGGGGCTATGATGGAGACATTCAAAGCATTGTACATAATTGTAACCATAACATCACTTGGCAGCGATGCTACCAGGATAATATTTCACAGGAAAACCTACTGAGAAATTTCAGATGATATGAGCTGTATCACTTTTATATTAGTTTTGTAGTTAGGTTATTCTAACAAATAAAGCCCAACCTATATTCCATAGTTAACAAAACATGGAGAACACTTCTCTTATTCACATATACAAATCGTCTTAAATGACCTCCTTTAAAAAATAAGAAAATAGATTCAAACAAATAAGTTTTATATGAACAAAGAATGATTTGAATACAATGCAGGAATAATACTGTTTGGATTATAACGGGAATTCAATAAAAGATAGCTGAGTTAGGCTGAAAGAAATTGTATGTGATTCATTTGCATGGTGCTCAATACATAATATCATGAACTGTGGAAGTTTTTAAGGAGTTTGTGGTTCATTCTGTATACTAGTGATCTTTTTCATTTTTCACCACATTGCAAAGTACGACCTCCACAACAACAGCTTTTTATTCTTATAAATTATATATTATACTTCATAGAACATATCCAAAATGAAAATTAGAAACGTAGGAGATAAAATGAACAGACACAAAAATCCTAATGATTTGTGCCTGACCACTAGAGAGTGCACAACACATTTTGGATACCACATATTGTATTGAAATTGTGGGAAGGGAATGAAAATGTACTTTAGAAATGTCAACATAGCTGCCAGAAGCAAGGAAGATGAAAATTCTAGCAGGGAGTCCAGAAAAGGGCAAAAATTGTAAATTTTAAAATTAGAGCTGAGACAGAAGTAATGAGGAAGAGACAGCCAATTTAGGAAGAAGAATATTCAAAACAGGGTTACTAATAGGACGTGAGATTAAACAAAGGGGTTCGGGTGAAAGCTGACAAACAGAATCCTGAAGAACATTAATGTTCGAGAGATGGGGAGAAAACAAATCTCAAAACAACTTTGCATTCTGTTAAGCAAAACAACAGAGGAAAAAGTTTCTAGAATTTTTGCAGAGCTGGTACTTATATAAATTATGAAGTGAATTTACTACATTTGATGATTACAATGCAGTTTAATTGATGCAATAGCAATAGAATGATTAGAATGAGACAGTGGGTTTACAGGAGTTAAGGAAAAGAAAAATCCAGTGTAAAAATTCTGTAAAACAATGTCTATGAAAGAAAGGAGAGTGAATAGAGAAGTCAGCAAAGTGGAATTAAAATCTGACTTGAGACATCATTTCCTACAGAAAGCTTTGTTCGAGCTCAAAACTCTAGCTTGGGTACCCCTCCCCATGTGTCTTCACATTGTGATATGTCTCCAAATGCTTAACATAAAATAACGTACAAAAATCCATCTTCATTCTATTCCCTGAAAATCCTTTTACTTCTATCGTTCACCTTTCTATTATTCTA
This sequence comes from Equus przewalskii, assembly GCF_037783145.1. Classification (NCBI taxonomy): domain Eukaryota; kingdom Metazoa; phylum Chordata; class Mammalia; order Perissodactyla; family Equidae; genus Equus; species Equus przewalskii. Next base: position 58,419,598 of record NC_091849.1, read on the forward strand.
AGCTAAAGAAGTCAAGAATGGAGTGAATATAGGGAATGTGTGGGGGTCAGTGATGTTAGGAGATGGAATGAGCCAGGAGACAGCATGTTTCAAGGATGAGTTTAGGAATGGAGAGTGTCATGGGATGAGGTTTAGGGGTGGATTAAGCTCAGAGTTTTTTTTTCCTCATTCTCATTTACTTATAAATATATAATTTTATGATACTATTTTACATACTGAAATGGCCAGGAATTAAATTTAGTCTGTTATTATTGTAAAACTATTTTCCTTTTAACTCTACATGCTCAATGAGTAGCCTTCAAAATTTTTCAATGGCTGCTATTAAAGAGTACTTATATTATAAGAAACACAGTTCACCTTCTGTGAATTAAAATAGATTTTCTGTAAGTAACCTAGACTAGAAAATTAATTACATTTGTATCACCATATCTGTGTGCGTCCGTGTGTGTGTGTGTGTGTGTGTGTGTGTGTGTGTGTGTAGCCTTCAATCAGTCTAAGTAATCAGAACATAATAGGATCATTATTTTTATTCCCATTTTGTAGATGATTAAAATGAAAATTTAAATGATTACATCAAGCTTTCATTATTTACCTCTTTCAAGATCATATGTCCTATCTCTTGGCTGAGATCATATGTTTTTCCAGAATGAATTATAGTTCAATGAAGAAAAACTACATTTGAGGAAACTATCTAAATTACACTTGCCATAATTTAGTTAGTATATAATATCTGGGTCCAAAGTGGTAATGGGAACGGAATAAAAAATCCTTGTGTTTTAATTCAAGAGAAGAACTAGTGATGCTTGGTAACTAACTGAATATACAATATAAAGGAGTCACCATTTTAAAGGTTATCATTTTAATTACTATTATGGACTTTATATTAGCTTTTCTATATCTTGTGGTTAAACTTTATCAAAACATTTCATTTCATATATGACATTGTGCAAAAGCATAGAGATTATTGTTGACATATCAGAGTACAGTCTAAGAAATCAGAAATTATTTAGTAATGCTCTAATCTTACTTTAAAAATATCACCTCAGCAAGATTGCCATTATCTAGAGATTGAAAACATTAACGTTAAACAGAAAGTGATGATATAACAGCACCATATCTTTCCCAACATGATTGCTCGCTTTGAGGAAAGAGAAATGTTTCCATAAAATAAAAATTTGAATAAATTATGATTTCATTTAGACCTCCTTTCTCCCCACATTTAATTCAGAATATTATCTTATAGATTCTCAATATAGTTTTTTTCAAATTAGGTGAAACTTCCTTTCCATTGTCTATACATTTTAGTTTCCATAAAAATTTTAAAAAAATGTTCTCTGTTAAAATAGTGATCTTCCATTGAAATTTACATCACTAAAATATATGAAACGTCAGAGACTGTATGAGACCTACAGCCAAAAATGTTTTGAGAGTAGGACCTATTTTTCCCATTTCAAGTACTGCTCCTCGCTTTTTAAAATTTATTCCTCGGAAATGTTAAATGCCATAGAAGTGTTAGACCTTCCTACATCTTTTAGTATCTGCTAGAGATATACTTATCCCTTGCTGAGGCCTCAAATAAATGATTTTTAAGTCTTGCGCAATATGCTGGAAGCCCACATTCTTTGAGAATCTGAATGTCAAGACAAGTAAGGAATTAGTGGCTTTGGTGAACAATGTCACTGGCCTGGACAGAGCCCTTCCTTTAGTTATTTCAGATCTAGACTGGAAAATGTAAAATCAAGAAAATCTTGTTTGTAATATTCCCACCTCATATGTTAAAATAAAACTTGTAAATTTCAGTTTTGAAAGCCAAAACAGAACTACAGAATTTGGGACGTTCATTCTCAAACTAGAGAAGTCGTTCTACTTGCAATGTAATTTATGCAAAAAGAAAACAAAAAATATTGTCATACAGAAAACTCAAGATGACTCATATTTCTTGCATGTTTTAAGGAAATTAAAGAGAGAGTGAACTTCAGTCAAGAAATGGGAGACTAGGAGGAGTCACAATAAAGATGCTGGGAAAAAAAAAGAAAGAAATTAAATGTAAAGATGTGAAAGTTAAAAGGAAGGAATTAAAACATACAGACACAGCAAACAGAAAAGATGAAACAGACAGCAGATTATTCTAAGTGACCCAAACCTACCCAAGATAAAGTACGATCTATTAAAAGTGACAAAAATATAGACTAAATGATTTTCTTGGACATTTTCAAATTTATTAATCTTTATTAAAATTTTATTTTATTATTACTAAAGTTAAAGAAATAGAATCATTTAAATCATTAAAATGATATTTCATGAGAAACTTATAAAGTGAAATCAGCTCTCTGCTCTAAAAATCATCACTTGTTCTGTCCAACTCCTCATAGAATGTATATTCAATTTTTTTAATCTATTTTTTCAAGAAGTTACTTCTACATTGCCAAATTACATGTATATACTTTTTAAATAGAGAGGTTTTTTAAATTCCAGAGGGTTTTAGATCTACAGAATTATGAGGACGAATGCAGTGTTCTTACATATATCACATTACCCAGGCTTCCCCATTTTTTATCTGAGATTAGTGTGATACATTTGTCACAATTAATGAGCCGACATTAGTTAATCAACTTTAGTTAATGTCTACACCTTGTTCAGATTTCCTTAGCTTTCACCTTATGTTCTTTTTCTTTTCCAGGATCCCCTCCAGGTTACCACGTTACATAGAGAAGTCCTATCTCTTTAGGCTCTTGGTTGTGATAACTTCTCAAACTTGCCTTGTTTTTGATGACCTTGACATTTTTTAAGAGAACTGGTCAAGTATTTTGTAGAACGCCCTTCAACTGAAATTTGTCTGATGTCCTTCTCATAGTTAGACTGGAGGAGTATGTTTGAGGGGGAAGACCACAGAAGCAAAGTGCCATTTTCATCACATCCATATTGAGGGTACATAGCATCAGTATGACTAGCCACTGCTCATATTTACATTGGTGATCCAGCTTGAGCTGGTAATTGTCAGGTTTATCCACTTTAAAGTTACTCTTCTTTTTTTTCTCCCCCCATTTTCATCCTGTATTGTTTGGAACATGATAAGAATATGTTTAGTTTTATAAAAAAAAAAAAAAAACTGCCAAACTCTTTTCCAAAGTGGTGTTACCATTTTTCATTCCTACCAGCAATGAATGAGAGTTTCCATTATTCCACATCCTTGCCAGCAGTTGCATTGTAAGTTCCTTGGATTTTAAACATTCTAATAGGTGTTTAGTGGTATCTCATTGTAGCTTGAATTTTGAAATTCCTAATGACAAATAACGTTGAACACTTTTTCATATGCTTATTTGCTATCTGTATATCTTCCTTGGTGAGTTGTCTGTTCAGATCTTATGTATATTTTTAAATTGGGGTTTCATTTTATTATTGTTAAGTTTTAAGAGTTTTTTTAATATTTAGACACAAAACCTTTATCAGATAAGCGTTTTGCCAATATTTTCCCTGTCTTTTCACTTTCTTAACAATGTCACTTGCAGAGCAGAAGGGTTTAGTTTTAATAAAGTCTAAATTTTCTTTTTTTCATTAACCATGCTTTTAGAATTGTATTTTGCATCTTGAAATCAGGTAGAATCAATCCTCCAACTTTTTTCTTCTTCGGTATTGTGGCTGTTCTAGTCTCTTGCCTCTCCACACTTTAGAACCAGGTTGTCAATATCAACAAAATAGTTTTCTGTGATTTTGACTGGGATTCTGCCGAAACTTTGGAACAAATGGGGAAGAACTGACATCTGAACTATTCTGAGGCTCCCAAACAATGAAAAGGGAACATTTCTCCATTTACTTATAGCATTTAAAAATTTTTTCATCAGAGTTTATAACTTTATGTATCTAGGTCTGTAAATATTTTCACAGATTTATATCCAATTATGTTTTGTTGTGCTATTAAAAATGTCATTTTTTTCCTTTTAAATATTAATTGTTCACTGCTGTTACATAGGAAAGCAATTCACTTTTACATGTTCATGTGTATCTGGGACTATGCTATAGACATTTATTAGCTCTAAGAAATTTTGAGGGTAGGAATAGAGACAGTTTTATTTCCTCCTTATCAATCTGCATTCCTTCTACTTGCTTTTCTTGTCCAATTGCACTAACTAGGAATTCCAGTACATACTGAATAGGAGTGATGAGAGAACATTCTTGTCTTGTTCCTGATCGTAGGAGGAAAGTATCTCATTTTTCACCATTAAAGTAGGTTTAATGAAGGTTTTGTTCTGACATTGACTGAAGGTTTTTTTTAGATGTTCTTTATCAAATGGAGGATTTTCCCCTGTATTTCTAGCTTTCTCCGAGTTTTTATCATGATTAGCTGTTCAATTTTGTCAAATGGTTTTTCTATGTCAATTGATGTAATCATTTGATCTTTCTCCTTCAGTCTGTTGATATAGTGGATTATACCAATTAACTTGAAAATGTAGAACCAGCCTTGCAGATGCAGAATAAATGTCAATTTTTCATGGTGTATAATTATTTTTATTTGTTGTTTAATTCACATAGCTAATATTTTTTTGAGAATTTTGTGCCTATGTACATGAGAGAGATTAGTAGGTCTTTTCCTTTATTTTAATGTCTTTGTCTAGTTTTGGAATTAGGTTAATACTGATCAGAGAGGTGCTAGAAAGTGTTCCTTCTGCTTCTATTGTCTGGAAGAGATTATAAAGAACTGGCGCCATTTCTTTCTTGAATAGTCGGAAGAATTCGCCAGTGAAATCACCTGGGCCCGAAGATTTATTCCGAGGAAGGGCATTAATTACTGATTCAATTTCTTTAACAGATATGCACCAATTCAGATTAGTTCTGTCTTCTTACATGAGTCCTGAGCGTTTATGTCTTTCAAGGTATTGGTTCATTTCATCTAACTTATCAAGTATTGGGGCATAAAGTTGTTTTCAGTACCCTTTTATTATCCTTTCAATGTAGATAAGAACAATAATGTTGACCCCTGTTTCATTTATGCTGTTAGTAATTTGTGTCCTCTCTCTTGGCTAGCTTGCCTAGAGTCTTTATCAGTTTTACGGGCCTTTCAAAGAATAAAGTTTTGCTTTTGTTGATTTTGTCTCTTGTTTTCCTGTTTTTAATTGTATTGATGTCTGCTCTAATTTTTATTATTTCTTTTCTTTTGTTCATTCAGGCTGAAATTGCTCTTCCTTATCTAGCGTCCTAAGGTGGAAGCTTAAGTTATTGATTATTGATCTTTCCCTTTCTCTAATATATGCATTTAATGCTTATACATTTTCCTCTGTGCACTGCTTTTGCTGCATCTCACAAAGTTTGATAAGTTTCATTTTCCTTTTCATTTAGTTCAAAATATTTTTGAAATTTTCTTGAGATTTCTTTGACCAAACTGTTATTTAAAAGTGAATTGTTAAATTTTTAAATATTTGTACATTTTCCAGCTATATTTCTCATACTGAATTCTAGTCCCATTTCATTGTGGCCTGAGGGTATATACTTTGCATGATTTCATTCTTTTAAATTTGTTCAGGTATGTTTTACATCCTTGGATGTGGTCTATCTTGCTGAATGCTCCATGAATAGTGGAGAAGAATGTGTCTTCTCCTGTTGTTGGACAGGGTATTCTGTATACGCTAATTAGATCAAGCTGATTGATAGTGCTGAAATGGTCAACCGTATCTTTATTAGGTTTCTGCCTGTTCGACTTATCAGTTACTGACAGGGGTATTTGATATCTCCAGTGATAATAGTGGATTTTGTCTTTCTCCAATCAGTTTTATCAGTTATTGCCCTAATATTTTGACAGACTTATTAGGTGCAGACACATTAAAGATAGTTATGTCCTCCTGGAGAATTGACTCCTTTATTATCAGTTAGTATCCCTCTTTATCTCTGAAAATTTCCCTTGTTCTAAAGACTGCTGTATCTGTAATTAATCTGGCTACCCCAGCTTTCTTTTGATTTGTAGTAATGTAGGATATGTGTTCCCATCTCTTGTAACCTATCTGAGTCTTTACACTTAAAGTGGGTTCCTTGTAGGCAACATATAGATGAGTCTTGTTTTGTTATTCTTCACTCTGATAAGCTCTTTTTTGTAACTGTATTTCATTCATTTCCAGAGGCCTGTTTTTCAATATGCTCTGGTATTATCTGGGTATTTTATATAACTTTTTATCTCATCTTTTAGTATGTGAATTATACTTTTTGTAATAAATTTTTATTGATTGCCCTACCATTTACATATACTGTTTTCACTAATCCAATTCCACCTTTAAGTAAGAGTATTTTTCATATGTAGCCCTGTACCTTAAACAGAATATTCTTATTTTCTCCCTATTGTCTCTTGCGACATTGCTGTCATTCATTTCACTTATCAATATGCCATAATCACCCAATATATTGTTACTATTATTACTTTGAACAGTTATTTTTAGATCAATTAAGAAAAAAAAGGGATTTTATTTTACCTTTATTTATTCCTTCTCCACTTCTCTTCCTTTCTTTGTATATATCTGAGTTTCTGACCCATATCACTTCGCTCTCTCCAATAAACTTCTTTCTATTGTTTCTCACATGGCAGGTTTGCGTGCACTGAATTCCCTTAGTTTTTGTTGGTCTGAGAAAGTCTTTGTTTTTTACCTTTAAAGTATAATTTCACTGGGTATAGAATTCTAGGTTAGCAGGATTTTTTTCTTTTAACTCTTTAGATATGTCATGGCACTCTGCTCTTATTTGCATAGTTTCTGTTGATAAACTGTTATTTTTATCCTTGTTCCTCTACAGGCTAGGGTTGTGTGCTATTTTTGCCTCCTTACTTCATTCAAAATTCCCTTTTCTGTCATTTTCTCCAGTTTGAATATGACAATGCCTAGAGAGAGGTTTCTTTGATTTTAGTATTTATTTTGCGTGGTGTTCTCTGAGGTGCCTGGATAGGTGGTTTGGAAAGTTCTCAGCCATTATTTCCTCAAATATTTCTTCAGTTTTGTTCTCTCTTTCTTCTCCTTCTGATATTCCAAAACACACATTAGACCTTTTGAAATTGTCTTATAGTTCTTTGATATTTTGCTCTTTTTTTTTCATTGTTTTCTCTTTGCATTTTAATTTGGGAAGTTTCTATTGATATATTTTCATGCTCACTGATCTCTCTTCAGCTTTTCAGTTGTGTCCAGTTTAAATGAAGCCATCAAAGTCATCATTCTTTATTTCTGTTACATTTTTTTTTTATTTCTAGAATTTCTTTTTGGTTCTTTCTTTACCGTCTGTCTGATTACATTACCCATCTGTTCTTGAATTCTTTCTTCTTTTTCCATTAGACCTCTTAACTCAGTAGTCATAGCTACTTTTAATTTTAATAATTACAACAGCAGAGTGGTGCTGATGCTTGCTTTACCTCTTCAGATTGTTTTCTTTCTTGCCTTTGGCAGGACTTGCCATTTTTTGTTGAAACCCAAACATATTGTATTGGTCATGGAACTGAGTAAGTGGGCATTTAGCGTGAGGATCTATGTTAATCGCTTTATTTAGTGTTTGCTGTACTGATCAATTGGTGCCAATAGCTTCAAATTCCTTCAGTGTCTTTGTTTTTGTCTTCCCTCTTGACTTTGGACTTTGCTAAGTTCTCTTCTACATAGAACGTCTGCATCTTGTAGCTCCTTAGATGAAATATGCTATTGGAGTCCTGTTGGTTACGTGCCAAGGTGTAAAAGAGGGCAAAAAATTCTATAAACTCCCAATTAAATCTCAATCCTTTAATGGGTCTGCGTCTCTATCCTGTGGCCTCCACAAATGATTCTTGTTTAATTTCCTCCTCTCAGCTGAGAAAGGAAGGCTAGAGGTGGCTGGGATGTGAGGAATGTCTTTCCCTATAGTTCTGGGACAAGACTCTGGTAAAACTTTCCCCCTGGAGAGGAGGCCTTTGTTATTAAGAAGGTTTGAGTTTATTTCAAAAGGATTTCTCTTCCCTCTCCTTGTCTGGGTCCCATGAGGATCATCCTCAGATTTTTACAGTAAGAACTTGGTAGGTATCCAGAAGATGAAGCCCACAAGAGTATGGGGCCCAAATAAGACTGTGGCTTCCAGGAGGTTTTCCTCATTCTAGACGACAGTCGGTTTCAGCAATTCATTGAAATTACCATTTAAATGTTCCTATCAGTTTATGCCTTCAGTGGTTTCTGCTGTAAGTAAGAGACCTCTGCTATGACTCTTTCTATTCACCTATCTCTCCAGATTTCAGGGTCACAGTTAGCACTGCAAACTCAGTTTTCTGGTGAGTCCAAGAAAAGTCATCAATTTTCATTTTGTTCAGCTTTATCTTGCTGTAAAGAGGGGAATGACAATTTCTAAGTTCTTCATATGTCAGAAAATTAACCCGAAGTCTACATTGAATTTTACTGATTTTTCACTGAATTTTCAGATATGTTAGTGGTTGTCTATCATGCAATGACAGGATTTTGTATACTTCCACCATGAGTAGCTCTAATGAGTAGTATTCCCTTATATAGATATACCACCATGTATGCATCCATTCACCAGTTAATCAGCATTGGTGGTGTTTGCAGGTATTGTCTGTTTCAAACAAAGCTGCCATAAATAGTCAAGTACCAGTCTTTGTGTGCATATATATTTTTATTGATCACTGATCTGAATACCAAAAAGTGAAATGGATGAGTCATATAGTTGATGCATGTTTAACTTTTTGAGAAATGGCCAAACTTCTCCAAGTTATTTTACCATCATACATTTCCATCAGCAGTTTCTGGGATTCCCAATCATCTCCAACATATGGTATGAGCAGTTTTTTAAATTTTAATAGTTCTAACACATATCTCATTGTGGTTTTACTTACTTAATAATCTTGAGCATCTTTTCAATGCTTATTTGTTACGTACATATGTTCTTTGGTGAAGTATCTGTTCAAATCTTTTGCCTACTCTTAATAGCGCTGTTTGATTTCTTATTATTGAATTTTGCGAGTGCTTTACGTTTTTGAAATACAAATCCTCCACTAGATATATGATGTGCAAATATCTTCTCCTAGTCTGTGGCTTAAATTTTCATTCTCTCAGGAATATCTTTTACAAAGCATATATTAATTTGATGATGCCCAATTTATTAATTTTTCTCAAAGTTCTTGAGCTGAGTATAAAACCCCTGTCAGTAGGACAATGCAGCAAGAAATATCTTTTTTGTTTGCTTGTTTGTTTACCCCTGTAGACTTCCGTCTTGGATCTCTGCAATCTGGACTGACTTCTTCCAGATGGAAGCCCAGCTGTCCTTCTGGAACTTCCTATTAGTATCATTCTGCCTATACTTCTCTGCTGGATCCTTGTTTCCTGGAGCACACATATTATTTCCCAATATGAGCCCTCATTTTTGTGGAGAACATTTTCCAATTGGTCTCTCAGCAAGGGTGAATAGGAGACACATTTTCAAAACCTCAAATATCAGAAATATCATTAGATTCACATTTGATTAATATTTTTTGACTGAGGGTAGAGTGCTGGATTGAAGATAATTTTCCTGCAGAAAAAGCATTACTTCATTTCCTTCTCTTTTTTTTTTTGACAAAAAGCAATATAATTCCTATTTCCAATCCTTTGTATCTGACCTTTTCCTTGGTTTATTTTTCTCTCACAAATCTTTATCTCCGATGTTCTAAAATTTTCAATGATAAGACTTGAAGTGTGTCATGTGTCATTCATTTAGATGGACCAGCACAAGGTGTTTGTCTGGTGTGCATGTCTGTTCTTGGTGTTGTTAACTTAGAAACTTATGCCCTTTAATTGTCAAATAGTATTCTTCAAGGCAATTATTTCACTTAGTAGTTTCTTTATTTCGTTGAGAAATATGGAGCAAACAATATTTAATGAGAGGCATGCTCTTCTCCATTTGCCTCTCTGAGGCTGAACTTCAGAACATTCTTTGACTGTATTCAAAATACTTTAAAGCTAATGTTTTTATTTGTGAGTAAGAAACACTTTCTTACCAATTCCTGAAGGATATGTTTTTAACTTCCCACCTACAAAGATTACAATTGCATTCTGGCAGTCAAGCATGGAAATTGACAAACAGTAACTAGACTATGCTTCTTTTATTTTTATTTTTTTGCAATAAGAATACATTATGCATTACATTACTTAAAAGAGCCATAGGAAAATAACACACCTGCTTATTTTACTACTAATGGTACGTGATATTTTTATCTACTAGACAGAAATTTTCCTCTAACTACTATGTAAATAATTCTATTTTAAACCAGAGAAAATTATTAACTTCTTAATGCATGCTTATTGCATGTGTTTGTGAGGGTGTGTGTGTGTATGTGTGATAGTTGCAGTTGTCTCTTATATTCAGAACACTTTAATAAGGCAAACGCTGACTAACGTCCCTTACAATTAAGGGTCTTCTGGAGAGACAGGAAGAGTACTTTCAGAGTATGGAAAATTGGACTTAAATATTCACCATTCTATGACCTAGAATTACCAACCTAACCTTCTATTCGATTGTTTCATCTTTCATCTATATGTTTCTCCGTGTGCTTTATCACACAATCCCCTAGGTAAACTTCTTATAATTTGCTATGTATTGTGGAAACCACATGCCATAAACTAGATTAGGCAACTTGTTTTTAACTGTTATTTCAGTTTTCCAAGGGGACATTATTTTTTCCAATTTAAATATGAGCAAAATTGGTGGCAGAAAGATCAAATAACTCATCCAAGATCATATAGCTTGTATGTGATAAACTGATGACTCAAAACCACTCAAAACCACTCTAATGCACTAGTCACCTTCAGGTCACCATTTCTGGGAAATTGTTCCCTAACTTTGACAGTACCGCCTATAGTTATCCATCATATACCATCCCTCACCAGATTCATAGATACAAATAGGGGAAAATAATCATGTTGCAGAGTAATTTTAATTATAGTAATATTCATTCAATAATTTCTTAAAGATATCAGAATAAGAGTTAACATTTTATTAAGGGTTGAATCGGCATCAAGCTCTATCCTAACCATTTTATATGTTCTATTCTTTTAGTCTTCTACCTTTGAAATTAGCATAATTACTTACGTCCATTTTTATATGAGGGCATGAAACGTACAAGAATGCATGTTGTGACTAACTCCTCTTTAGCTAGAAATTCTCTCATCAAAAATAATTTTCCAATAAATTTTTTTTGTGATTTTATAAATAGCCAACAAAATAAGTGAATAAATGATAATTTTACTCATTTGTTAGTCATTAAATGAGTTTATTTTCCAGAATTTGGGGAAAATTTACCTTCAAGTTTCCTGTGGGTCTTTTCTTTAAAAAATATGAGAGTTATAAAATTTATAATCATTCTATCAAATCTTAATTCTATTTTGTACTTTTTCTCAAAATTTACTCAAAAACACTCATGAATTAGAAAGTATAAATATACCATCTCAGCTTTAGATTTTATTATACTTGAATTATTCATCTGATGCTTATAGAGTAATTTTCTGGTAAAGTGAAAATAAAAATCTACCTATTCTAACTGCTGTGAGAAATTATATATTGCTCCATAACAGGAGAACATCTTTACGACTATGAATTAAATGAGAAATTAGTGAAAGAATTTTGTGGGGATTGGTCTTAAGTTTTCAAATAAACATGCTTATATATGTCTCAAAACACATGCAAACATGTATATTTTAACAATTTCTATCTCTTTGTCTCCAAAATATATACTAATTTTTATTATCTATTTGCATATGCCATATAAATAACCCAATCTTCTCTGAAGACTCTTGAATATGGATTTCATTTAATTTTATCTTTCCTTGTATTCTCACATATTTTTAACACCTTTTGTGCAGATGTGCTGTAAAATCTAATGAATTCTGAAATTTTCGATAAGTGAACTTTTCACATTCTATCAGTAATCCTATTTTTTAACTTTTCCCTAGATCTTCGAGTTATGAAAAATTTAGTGTAACATTTACGTGCAATGTTTCTGAAAACAACAAAACATGAAAATCAAAGTCTAAGATATCACACTTTAACTTTCAAAATCATCTCAATATTTAGTTTGATTGCTGATTATGTCCTGGGAATTATGTGTAAAACTAAATGTAAATGGAATCCTCAGATATAACAGGAGGAAAAAAATAACACTTGTTGCTGTCATGTGATACATCAAGCCCCAAGAACAGGCCTGTCCTAAAAGATCTTCTTCAATAGGTTCATATATGGCTAGATGGCAGGTGGGTGGCAATTATAGGGATAAATCAGGGACAGTCAGTATTAATAGAGAGTAAATTCTCCAACACAGGAAGCTTACTAAAAGAGGTTGAATGATCACATCTCAAGGATGGTATAAAAGAAATTATTACACTGAATGTTAAGTTCAACTTGGTGACTTCTAAGGTTTGCCTTCTAATTCTAGCACAATACAAACATTATTGACCTACGATCTCTGTCTATAATAGACCAGTTCTCATTGCGTGATGTGGACAACAGTGTATCTTTACAGTCTTGCTTCAGGACTCCTGATTTAGCTCACTAAGTAGTCTGGAAATCTTGATCATGTCGGCATCCCAGAAGAGAGCACTCTGGTCCATTCATACATTATATCCCGTTAATTAGACTGCTGATAAAGACATGGCAATTGTCCTAAATGTTCTAATAATTATGTACATGACAGAGAGTGGGAGAAAAAGCATGAAGATTCAGGGGCCAACTATTAGTGACATTTTGGGGCAGTCCATTGATCTGAGGCATTCTGGAACCTTTTCTGGTAAAAATGTCATTACTCTTCTCAGCTCTCATCGCTATTCATAATGCATAGCACTTGACGGGTCTCTTTGGATTTGTAAGTAGCAAACATTTTGAAACATTGATTCAACCTATTTGTCATTTGACTTAAAAGGCTGCTCATTTGGGGACTGAGGGGAATCTCAATGAAGAAAGGGCATTGCATAAAATCCAGGTGGCTGTTCAAGTTCCCCTGACACTCAGCCCAAATGACTCATCATAGTTTATGAAGCTACAGGAGTCTGCTGAAATAGGAATGTGTGGAGTCTTTGGTAAACCCAAATAGATATGCCCTTAGATTTCTGGAGAAAGGGCATGCCATTTTGTCTTTCTCAATGCTTAAAAAATTTCCATGTCTGCTACTGGACTGTAGTGAAAACTAAGCGCCAGGTGATGGGACAGAGTGACTCTCAATGAGTGGGTGTTCTTAGATATGTGAAGGCTCGAGGTTGGGCAGTCTCAGGGGCACTCTATTCTGGGATAGTGCTGGTACACTCTGGTCAGACTCAAGGAGGTCTGGAAGGCATTATAGATGGCAGACTCCCACATTGCCTCCTTTGCTTCCCTGGAGCCTCTCCCTTAACTCACGTTGCAGCCACAATGGGAGTCTCTGTATGACTAATTCATAGTAGAGGAAAATAATTGTGTATGACTCACATATGGGTTGCCTTGTGGTAGCACTATCCAGAAATGGACTTCTTCATTACAGTTCCACAAACGATGACCCTACAGGGACAATGGTGAACAGAAATCCTTTCAATGGACAGAACCTTGAGCACTATACTTAACCATAACTTCCAAGAGAATGGATGATACATCCATTAGAAGTTTTCCAGCTTCTCGCCAGATCACTCCAGTATTATTAGCATATGACAGTCATGAACGTCTTGGTGACAGGAATGGAGGCTATGCATGGGTCTAACAATACAGACTGCTTCTCATCAGGACTGATATAATTATTTCCACTGGTCTGTGCCTGACTTACCAGTAGCAATAATCAGATTCTGAGTCCCGATATCACACTGCTCCTCAGGGAGACCAGTCAGATACCTATGACAATCCAAATACATTGGATCTACTTTAGATGAAAGTCAATAATCCATATCAGAATTGGTAAATAGTCTAGATTTGGGTTTAATTTTCTGCACATAGTACCTCCATAAGCAGCTCCAATCAAGGTTTCACATAATGTCTTATCTATAAACAAGATAATTCATACAACATTGTCTCAGATGAAGAGGTTTATTTTATGGTAAAGGAGTTGGTGCAACGTGCTTATGACCATGGAATTCACTGGTTGTACCACGTGCTATACCCTAGAATCAGTTTGAGAACTGTTAAATGGCTTACTGAAAACTCTGCTGAGGCATCAGCAGAGCTGGAGCATATATGTTGAAATAATGGCCAATACATGAGATTGTGACTTCACATGAGTCCAGGAAACAAGGATGAAAGTAGAAATGATATATTTCACCAAACGATCCTCTCATGGAATTTTGTCCTCATAACCTTGGGCTCTGTTTCTCATTCTTAAGGGCGACACCTTGCCAGGGGAACGCCAAAAGCATTTCCCTGAAATATCAGCTCTAACTCCAATCTGACCGCTTTGACCTTCTCATGACATTGGATCAGCAAAGTGTGTTTCCTGTAGATGCTGAGGTAGTGTGCTTGATTCTGCCCAATCAACTGGGAGATTTATATCTAGGCTGTGGCGCATTCACTCGGCCTCATTTCTTCCAGGTGCCTTGAAAACTGTCTATGGGGATTTCAGCAATAACAATCCTACAGAGTACGATCACTAAAGGTTCAGGCCTTTAAGAGATGAAGTTCTAGATAGCTGTTCTAGTCAAGCTTCTCAGACAAATTGAAGTTCTTTTGCAAGGGTTTGGGAAGTCCAGAATGGATGAACCAGGAGGAAGATAATAAGAATCAATTAATGCCTCAGGGGCAGCTGTGGGAGCTAGGATTCTATATTGTTTCATTAGCCTTTTTGTTTTAAGTTCTTTAGGAGATCACAATTAGCCACCATCTTGAAGGGAATATTACACTTGATTAGACTTTTAGGTTCCCTGCTGGGGGCTTCCTACCCTTTACAAAACAAAAAATTGTAGTACAGGACTTAGGCATAAGGGGAGGCCACTATAAGCAATTCTGTCTCAATAATGCAAGGAGCGAACTGTATCAGACACATTTCATGCTACATTTAAAATTATCTCAACCTGACCAATGTTCTGGCTTTTGGATGCTTACTACCTCTTAATTCTGCATTAATTCTGTGACCCGCTCTGTTAAGATTTGTATAGTTTTATTAACTAAGGCTAATATCGGGGGCCCCTGGGCTCAGATGAAGTGCAAGATAACATGAGGTAGGAACTGGCACCCCCAGAAGCTGCTTAGGATGCCGGGTGATGTAATTCACAAGTTCAGGAAAACTAACATCATACAGAACAAACTTTGCCCTATGGATACAACACATAGGAGGAGTGACTAACAAATTCCCTTTCTGCTACTCCCTCTGAAGTACTGCTCTGAAGCAATGATTTCTTCTGTGCACCCTCTCCGGAGTTTCCTCGTGAGCCTGAAATACATTTTCCTTGTGAAGGAGCAGCCGGCTTGGTAACATATCATCTTGTGTTTGCTTCTTCTCTTTTCTGGCCTCACCTACGTTTTTCCTCAGACTCACTGCCTCGGGAGTGTGTCTTCCAAAAAATCATTAAAACTGAAGCTTTAACCGTGGCTTCTGTTTTTACAAAGGAGCTAAGATAAATATAGCCAGGTTATCAGCCGTTGTCTCACCACTTCCCAGTTAACATTTAAAATAAGAAGATGCTGCAAATCATTTTGTTTGGTAGGCCAATCAATGCAATCTTTTGAGAGAGGAATTTCTCATTGTCTATTAAATTTTAAATTCAGAGTATTCGATCCAGCTCCAAAGCAGATGGAAGCAAATGATGACCCGTGGGCCAAATCCACCTCATCACTTGTTTTTGTCCATAACGTTTTTCAGAACACAACCATATCCATCAGTTTACTTGTTATCTATCTATGCTGTTTTTAAGCTACAACATCAGACTTGAGCAGTTGTGACAGAAACCACATGGCTCACAAAGCTTAAAATATTTACTATTTAAACTTAACAGAAAGTTAGCAGACCTTTGGTTTAAATAAGTAAAAAATTATTATTTTTAAGGAAGTTTATAGAAAGGGAATTGTTTTGTCTCTCCAAGGATTCATGCTTTTTGTTTCACCTCTCATTTTTTTTTTCCTGGTAATAAAATATGCTTGCCGTCTTGACAGAATCACTTAGTTATCCTTAGCCACATTACTTAACTGCTTTACTGCTCCATTTCTTTGTATATGAAAAGGAAAGCCTGGGGAAACAGCATGCACGTCCACTGAGATATGGGACAACGACTACGTTATCACTATCGCATTTGCCACACTTAACATGGTGTGAGTTATACAGAGATCATTCATAAATGTTTTTCAATAACTGAATGAATGAGTGAAAAATAAAAGACAGTGCTAAATTCAGCATTCAGGCTTCTGTGATCAACTAGAACACTATGCAAAAAGGAAGATAAAATGTGGCATCTAAGAGTTCACTATAATGTGACAGAACCAGAGATCTATTTACTTTTGATTTTATGCATGCTGCTCAGTAATGGCAAATAAGGTTCATATGCATTTGTATGTGGGTACCAGGGCCACGGGTAGGAATCAACAGGGGCCTCCAGCTGCTGATTGAAAGACAAGGAGGAGAGCTAAACTAGATTAGAGCCATCTCATTAAGAGCCACTATCAGAACCAAATGATATATTAACCTTTTGCTTCATCAATAAGATTTAGAACATCTTGATACTTTATATCTTTAATTAACCTAATTAATAAGATCTGCTTTGGTGATGTAATTTCTCAGAAACTAGAATGGAATTTGTTAACTTTGTGTCAGTTGCTGTGTGATGTATTAAATGCCTTAATACACGTACAATGCTTACAACTATACTAGGCGCTAATTAAGCTCTCTCTATATAAGTTATCGTTATTGCCCTTATTATTTCCATTATTATTTTATGCAAAATTCATAAGAAGTGAAATTAGAGTTTAAGACTTTAAAAAAGTTGGTGTTCTTTTTATTTTTATAGAAAAAACAAAAATCAATTTAATTAACTCATCTACCTACTAAGTTACATACGATGATGGAGTTAAGAAGAAATGAACAAATCAAAAAAAATTTTAAATAAAAATCCTGAGATTGTAGTTAGTATTATAACTCAAGATATAACAGAGTCCATATTTATTCTGGTATATATTTTAAGGCCTTCATATTTCTGTTAAATCTTAAAGATCTAAAGCCATAATATTTTTCTTTGATCCTAAATTGTTTGATACTCCTATTATGGTACATGATGTTCCAGTACTTGCTTTGTTCTGCCATGGTCTGGTGAATTAATTACATGTAATTCTTCTTGTTCTGATTTAGCCTTTCTTCAAGATTAGATCAAAACATGAAGTATTACAGCTCCAGTCCCTGATGCATTAGTTCAAGAAGCAATGTAATCTTACATTCGTCACTTGTTTTATCAAGCTATGTATCTAAACACTTTACAGTTAAATGTGGAAAGAGAAAATTTCAACAAAGCAGCCAAGATCTCACAATGGGACAATCAGGATAATTTCCTCAATTCTGCAGCCCTGGAGCACAGGTCTAGCAAACAGGAAGATTAGGAACGATTCTAATGCATCCTCTTCCCACAGTCCCTGGATGAGTATGTTCTAAAATGCTTGAGAGTAAACACTACTGAAGGAGAACTGTAGGACAAGTGCATTTTTAGAGAAACTAAGGGATATGTGCCCTACCTCTGTTTTCTAAGGTTTACATATGTATTTCCTTTCCATGGAATTTGTTTTCAGATCTTTAAAAAATCTCCAAAATTTATTAATTGTATTTACTCCCTCAATGTAATATTTACAGGTGCCAATATTATAGTTTGTTTATACTGAAAATATTAAAAAGGAGAAGTGCTCTAAGTTTTTAATTGAAAAGATATGTAAAAGTTAATAATAGCTCTTTTTAGAAAATTATGGAGCTCTATTTGTGTGTAGTTAATTGCCAGCATTAAACAAGAAATAAGAATTTCTGATCATAATGAAAAATTTATGAAAAAATCTTAAATTTGAGGGTTCCAACGAACACTACAGCTTCCCCGTGCTGACAGCCTCTCGTCAGAGCAAACCCAAAGCCTTCCCTTTTTTCCACTAGAAAGCCTTCCTGCTCCTCTGCCTGCCTTTGAGTCACTGCCAAATGCAAGCGATGGTTCCGAACTACCTCGGGACAGCATGTTCTGAATAAATAGCTTTTCCCTGTTCTCATTTGGATGGTGTAGGCTGAATTGTGAAACCCCCAAATTCATTTATTGAAGTCCTACCTGTCCCTAGTATATCAGAATATGACTATATTTGGAGATAGTTTAAAGAAGAGGTAATTAAGATCGGTCAAGGTCATTAGGGTGGGTCCTAATCCGAGATGACTTGTGTTCTTTTAAGAGGAAGTGGTTATGATACAGACACATACAGAGGAAAAACCATGTGAAGACCCAGAGAGAAGGCAGCCATCTACAAATGAAGGAGAGAGCCTCTCAGAAGAAATCAACCCTGCTAACACCTTGATCTTGGTTCTTCTGGGTCCCAGAACCATGAGAAAACAAATTTCTGTTATTTAAGCCACCCAGTCTGTGATACTTTGTTATATTGATCAGACCCTGGGTAATTCTAAATTTCAATTCAACAAACTTCATTGAGCAATTGACCAAGCACTTAACACCTGGAAAAGACTAAGAGAGATCCAGATATGTTACCTAGAAAATTTCAACTTAGTCATGAGCTCCCAAACGAGGCCAATCCTCAATATTCAGGCATGCTACTTACCCTTGCAAAAGTTATTAATGATACCAACGCTCTCCTAGATGGAACATGGATCAGTCTCAACTCATTGGCCTGAGTGGTGCTGGACAATAATATTAGTCTAGATTTCTTTTTGGCTGGTCTTGGTGGCATCTGTGCCATTGCTAACACTTCTTGTTGTACTTGGATCAATGAACCAGGCAAGGTGGAACAGGCTATACATAACCTTAAGGAAAAAGCTATTTGATTCTCTAAGTTTGGTCCTTATGGCCTCTGGGATTTGTTCTCTTGGGCTGGGTTGGGCAATTGGGGTTCCTGTTTCCAAAGTACCTTACAGGGATTACTAAGCATTCTTGTTTTCATCAGTGACCATGATGTTGGTTTGTTGCATTCTACCCAGAGATTTAAATAATTCTAAAGAAATTTTCTCTAATCAGGTAATCATGATGATGATACAAAAGCAAAAAAGTCCAGAAGATCCTGCAATACACTTATCTTTGAAGATAACTGATCAATATCTAAGTTATGAGGATCTGGATCGCTAGCTTTCTTTCAATTGTTCAGCCTCCCATAAGTGAGAGAATGATCAAGAAAGGGTGACTAAGAGATCAAACATAAAAACAGACAGTGGCTAGACCATGTATAAAATATGACCCACCAGTCCAGAAAGCCAAACAACAATCCCTATAGTAATCAGCCCCAAATGTCCAGGACTTTCTTAATAACTGATGGCTTCCCTAATTTTTATCCCCACTTCCAATTTAGGACCAAACTGAGAAGCCAAATATGCACTCTTAACTAATCACAATGGATGTCCCACTTCTACTTAGCTTCCCCATGCCAAGAGCCTCCAGTCAGGACGTATCTGAAGCCTTCCCTGTCTCCACTGTAAAGCTTCCCCACTCCTCTGCCTGCCTTTAAGAGTCTGCCAAAGCAGGTGATGGTTCCTGACTCTCTTGCTATAACAAGCTCTGAATGAACAGCTTTGCTTGTTCTCATTTGGGTGGTCTTTGTTTATTTCCACACTCATACCTGATTTAGCTACTGCTGGATAATATGGTGTTCTGTTTCCACCTTTGAAATCTACTTTCAAATGCTTCTCATTGGTGGAATAAAAAAAATATATTGACAAGAAATTCTGGGAAATGTGGTTGTATTAGTCAGAACTCTGCAGAGAAATAGAATGAATAGAATGTGTTTGTGTGTGTATGTGTGTGTGTGTGTAATTTATTAAAAGGAATTGTTCATGTGATTATGGAGGCTGGCAAGTCCCAAGATGTGAAGAGTGGGTCAAGTCAGCAAGCTGGATACCCAGGGCAAATGGTTTAGTTTTAGTCCAAGTCTGAAGGCCTGAGAGCCAGCAGAGCTGATGGTATAGTTCCACTCTGAAGCCTCAGGAAGAGCAGATGTTTTACTTTGAGTCAAAGGCAGGAAAAAAGCCAATGTCTCAGCTGGAAGGCTGTTAGGCAAGAGGAATTCTCCCTTATTTGGTGTAGGGTCAGTTTATCTGTTCTATTCAGTCCGTCAACTGATTGGTTGAGGTCCACTCATATTTGGAAGAGCAATCAGTTTTACTCAGTTTATAGATTTAAGTGTTAATCTCCAAAAGCATCCTCACTGAAACACCCAGAATAATGTTTGACCAAATATCTGGGCACCCTGTGACTCAGTCAAGTTGACACACGAAATTCACCATCACAGTGATACACAGGTTTTTGGCCCCCGCTATACAGGGAAGTTCTGAGTATCAATAGACAACACATAGCACAATGTAGAATTGTCTGAGACGAGGTATAAGAGGAGACTGTGGTAGGGCTTGAAATGTGGTGAAGTGATGATGGATTCAACTTGAGATACATTAAGTTTGAGATATAGTGACATACGCAAGTGAACAGAGGGAAGAAGCGGTGCATAGCATAATTGTGAATAGTAGAAGAGATAATGGTGCTGACGATAACAATTCCAGAGTCATGAGACTACAGATAACCAGTAGAGCATGGAGATAAGAGAGATCCCTTGTTAAAGACTACAGTTAAGGAAAACCATAGCACCTAGGACTGAGTTCTGAGGAATTCTAATACTAAGAGGCCGGACAGGAAGATAATAAGGAAAAAGCTTCACTGCGAAGGAGGAGCTGAGATTTTCTTAGGAAAGTCAGAGAGTAAAGCAAGACAGATGAAGGAAATATTTATAAAAACTAGATGATCAGGGGCTGGCCCTGTGGCCAAGTGGTTGGATTTGAGAGCTCTGCTTCAGTGGCCCAGGGTTTCACTGGTTTGGATACTGGTTGTGGACCCAGCACCGCTCATCAAGCCATGATGTGGTGGCATCCCACATAGCAGATCCAGAACAACCTACAACTAGAATATACAACTATGTACAGTGGGGCTTTCGGGAGAAGAAGAAGAAGAAAAAGAAAAAAAGAAAGAAGATTGGCAACAGATGTTAGCTCAGGGGCAATCTTAAAAAAAAAAAACAACTGGAGTATCATATGTATCAAATGGAACTGGGAAGACTAACTAGTTGATGAATGAACATTATCAACTATGCTTTGCCACAGGGTGGTCATTATTGACCATGTCAAGAGCAGTTTCTACAGAGTAGTGCAAGTGACAGCTGACCTGATGTGCTCTGGAGCTCCTGCAAACGTTCGATTTTGATCCTATGGTGGACAAGATATCTGAATACTATCTAAAAACTCTACAAAAAATGTGATCATATTTTTAAATGCTTGGCTGAGATGGTGCATAACAGAAGGAATTCGTAGAGACCAGAAATCAAGTAAGATTTGTGTAAGGTCTTAACAGAAAAAAGCATAAACCTTTACAAAGGACATAAAATACACAGGACTCGTTAGGGAGATATGAGATGCTTGTGGGAAGAAACACTCAATATTGTCAGGTTGTTAAATGCCCCTAAATTAATCTATAAGCTTCAATCCAATGCACTCCAAATCAAAATAGTGATCAGGTTTTTTCATGAAACCTGAGAATATTATTTTTAAATTCATATGGCAAAGCAAAGGAAAAGAATTGCTAAACAATTTTTAAAACTAAACAGATGGGTTTGGATTTACATTACCACATATCAAAACACATGCTATGTAAAATATGATATCATTCAAGTAAGTGTGTGTATATATATATATTCTAATTAAGATAAACCACACCTGCAAAACCCTAAATATTTCCTCAGATATATCTATATATATATATATACATATGAAGGAATAAAGATTTCAGAGAAAAATATGGGAGGGTAAACACCAAACTGCTAAGATTGGTCCCTCTGAAAACTCACTGGGTGGGGGTGGTATAGAAAAGAACTCTCTTTATCTGTAATATCTTAAAACACGAAGGTATTCTCTATTAGTTGGGAAATTGAACATTGATTTTAACAAGAAAAGATAGGAATTGAAGAAGCAGACCTTACAGGCTAACAGATATTTTAAGACAATTGTCCCTGAAGGAAAGAAAAATAATTGTCTGCTTAAGAGGAAAGATTTGCAGATATGCAAAATCCTAGAACATGCTTGAATATTGATGGGCACCAGCCATTGGAGAGGGAGAGTTGGCGAAACAGAAGACAAATAATGGAGGAGTCAAGATCCAGGAAACGTGAGGCGAAATTGGACTTTGCTGGGAGCGGGAACCCTGCCCAAAGTGCTGATGCTGCTAGATTTTCCAATTTCTATTGAGAAGGGAATGATTAACCCAATAGAGCTCTTGGGTCAGACTGTGTGAGTCTGAACTTCCTGCTTTGCCTCTTACTAGCTGTGTGACTCTGAGAAAGTTACTTACACCTCTCTGTGTGTCAACTTCCTCATTTGTTAAGTAGCAATAAAAATAGAATCTAATTTAGAGGGTTATTAAGAAGACTAATAAAATGCACTTTGAACAGTTCCTAACACAATAAGTGTTTAATATGAGTTGGCAATTATTACAATCCTTTTTTTCCCCCAAGAAATAAGTGATAGGGTTATTAGATAATTGAAAAGGCAGACATTTTAGGAGAATTAAGAAAGCAAGAAAACCGGTTGAAGAGTAAAAGAGAATAAGAACAATAGAGAAAAATAATTTGATTATTGGACAATTCCAAGAGTCCATGAAAGGTTGGCAACTGTGAATCTCTAGTTGAGAGAACTGTCTAGGTGTAATAGCTCCATACTTACACACATGAGAGATGATTTACAAGCATCCAATACATACTGATATTTAGCATTGCCTTTGTACCGGCCACTGTTGTTAAGCGCTTCACAAATATCACCGCATTTAATGCTCAAAACAAATTGTTACACAAAAAGCAAATTATTCCAGCTTCACCTCTCTACCCAATATGATAACATTTGGGGTACCCCACCTAACATTAAAATATAATTATAGTCTATTCATAACACAGCAGCCATGGCAATCCTTTCAAAGTATAAAGATATTATATCACTTTTTTGTTCCAGACTCTTCCATGGCCTCTTCTAGGATTCAGAATCCCCTCCCTTAATAAGATTTCCAAGGCCTGCATGATCTGGCATCCTGCTAGGTCTCTGACCTCACAGCACTCCGCCCTCTCTCGCTGCACTCCAGACACTAGAATCTTGCTACCCCTTGAATGTTGCAAGGATATGCTCCAACCTCAGGGACAGAAAATAAAGCTTCTTTTCTAATTCCGGCAAAACGTATAATGTAGTTTAAGAGATAAGTGAACTAAATGGAAATTAATGTAAAAAGAAATAGAGAACTTATTAAAATAATTTTATCTTTAAGTTAAATTACTCTCCATTGTATTTAAAGTGTTCCTTCATTATTCTATTGCACTGCAAAAGATATACTCTGCAGATTAGAGAATGTCTAGATGGGAACTGCATTACTTCTGCTCTCTACTCATGTAGCTGGAGCATAAAAAACGGCCACAGGTGCCTCACTGAGGAGACTCAACAGTCTCCAAAATTATTTGACCTCAGAATACATCTCAAGGGAGTGACGTCTCTCAGAAAACATTTTGGGAAATGTTGCAGGAGAAGGCGTACTTCTCCCTCTCTGTTCCGCATTCTCATTTGGAATTATGACATAACGTAACCTAAGAACATAGCCCAGTCATTCGGCAAAATTTCCTAAACAAACAAACAAATTTATAAACAAGTGGTTAATCAGATAACACTTTCTGAGAAATTCTGAATAAAGGTAGCAATTTATGATTAAGAATGCTACCAGCATGGGAGAAATTGACTAATCAATAACATTTGGTTGGATAATCATTTTGAAACTTTTAATCTATTCAGACAAAATGGTGCCTACAGAAAAAATTTGGCATGCTACGGTTGTAGGTGTCAAAGAATACTTATTAAAGGATGAATCATTTAGGTACCACAGTAATCAAATCCAAAGAGGTCAGTACAAACACCCACATGATGGCAAAGAGCATTTTGGCATTAAACCAACTATGCTGTAAAATTTTGTGTTTAATCTTTATTAATATGAGTTTTCATAAAATGATGTGCCATAATTCCAGTTGGAGACGATGAACACAAATTTTGATCATCTGTCTGTGGACATTTATCCATCCTTGACATAGGTAGAGTCAGAGATAGAGACATCTAGAGTTGGAGGATACATTAGCACTCATGTAGTCCAAATATCTTGTGTTACAGGTGAGGAAACTGACACTTAAGAGAATTGAAGTCATTGGCTGAACTGAAGGTCTCAATTTCTTGTGCTCAGTCCAGGAATATCAGCCATGTCTCTCAAGGTCTTTCTTAGTCTCTCTTTCCAATGTCTCTCTAATTTGTGTGTATTTATTCTATATTTTTGTCCACACACACACAAACACAAATAGACTTATCTTAGAGTCATATCTTTCAAAATCAAAATGAGAATCCATATGAAAACATAAATAATAGAACCTTACCCAAACGTAGAGTGCTTTCATTTTAAGAATTTGGACAGAAAGGGCAATCTTGTGTGCTGGAATCCTGGTCAGCTAATTGCTAACCAGGTGTCCTTGACCAGGTGTTGTGACCATGTTGGGGTGCTTCCTCATCTGTACAATAATAACAGATCTTATTTCTACCCCACAGCATTTTTGCAAACATCAAATAAGATGATGCATGTAAAAGAGCTTTGAAAATTATAATGTCTAACACAAACATAACAGACTGAATGATAGAGAATGATGATTGAAACAAAAAAATAGTAACACATGAAATAGTTTATAATGAATCATATTTGCAAATCAGTACATTGTAATAGTACTTCAAATCACCGTGTTAACTTACATAGGCAGGCATATATCATTATGATGGTGCGTATATGTACCAAATACATGTTGCCACACGTAAGGGTCTCTAGTTACTAAGAATAACATAAAACTAACGTTTGAAAATTTAATCCTTGTCTGATGAAGCTTCATTGTCAATAAAAATAAGTATTATAGCAGTTCGCTATAAAAACTTAAGATGAAAACTGTGTTCTTTGAATTAAAATTTAATTCTTGGAAGTATTAACAATATTCATGAACTAGCTATTGATTCACTTCTCTCTGAAGTATAGATCTTCAAAAACCTCTGTCATGCATTCAATCCAACCAGATGAGCAAGCTCAAGGCCATGAAAACCAACAGGAGAAAGCTCATACAGCTTTGCTGCCACTATACCATGCAGCCATCTGTGAAGGCTCATTTTAACGCGATCGCCTCCGTGGATGTTTATCATTGCATAAGGAAGTTGAGGTTGATATATTCCTGTGTCGTGGCACATACCAAACATTTACATCTGTAGTAAATGGGAGGCCTGTTTTGGTTTTTACATAGTCTTACTTCACATCCTTGACCCAGAAGGGACACAAGAGCATAACTGGGTCCAGAAGGGAGGTTTCCTGTTCCCATGCTCATTGTTCTCTCCATTAAACCATTGTTGCAGTAATAATACCAAGTCGATTATGTTTTGAAGGAATGGAGCAAGCTCTCTAAGCTTCCCCAATGCCTAGTTTCAGTGGTGTAAATTCTCCGTGGGAAATAAAGCAAATAAGCTAAGGAAGGTGATGAGGAAGAAGTTTCAAACTGCGGCTGTTTTATACCTCCCCAGCGACGCCATATTTGTTCAATGAACGTCAACTAAAACATTCAAATATTCCAGCCCATTCGTGCGTCTAGAATTAAGAATTGTAAAGTCCATTGATCTGGATGAGACAATATTAGAAGAAAATTAATTATTTAAACTGATGCCAAATGTAGGTAAAATTCTTCTAAGCAAGCAGGTTACCAGTAGCAAAGCAAATTTTGTAAGTGAGCACATATTTTTATATAGCAGGCAGCAATATTCTTTTAAAAATTAACGAGAAAAATAATTTTAAATACCAGGACTACAAAACTGAGATGAGTAAAGTTTCATCAGTATTATTTTTATTTAGTACATACATTTACTCTTTCATTTTAGTAAATATTATTACCCATATGCTTGCATAAATTTATTCACAGCCTCAATCTCCCCGCCATTTTCTTTTTTGTTGGCCTCATATTTCTTTTCTGCAGATTTTCTAGGAATCATATCCTTTAAAGTTGGGTGGTACTACTTGATCACACACACATTGAATAGTACAAAATTATGTCTCATTCATCTAATAAATATATAGTCAGAGATTCTAAATTAACTTAAAAATTGCCACTAGTGGTGTGTAACCACAGGTAAGACCGATTTTTGAATAAACAAGTTTGACTCTCAAAGATTCTTGAAAGTTACTGATAGTTGTTTATATTATATATATTAGGTTATTATACAATCTGTATTTTTTAGAAGATAATCAAGCTTAATTTGGGGGTTGGATTAACTGATTCTAAATATTTTGCATTTTAAAATCAAAATTGTCGCCTATTATTTTGTCATACTCCATATTGTATTCTAACACATTTTAACTTAATTGCTTGGTTAATTTGAACTTTAAATAATGACTTTATTATCAGAAAAACTTAGCTTCCTTTCCAACATTTAATTACCAGATGCGTAACATTTTAAATTTTCCCCAAGGGTTGGTTTAAGCTGTCTTATAAACGACCCTGCCCTTCCCCATGAGGACAGTAGTGTATTTATTAGAAATTGTAGTCAGAATCTCATTTCAGCTGAAAATATTGTTTCTTTATATATATATTATATATGTATAAATTATCTCCTTTCTCAAAATCAAAGTGTGCCCCCAGAAGATCTCTTTGATGAATGCCTACAGAACATTAAAAACCACAAGATTTCACATTGGACAAGCACTCCCTGTTGTGGAGGATGGAATGCAATCTCCCTGGAACCTGGGAATACGGGACCCTGATTTTATAACAAGCTGGAAAGCTGGTAGAGCATAAAATCAGGTAGAGAGATCAACATGGTTGGAAAGCTTAAACAGAGTTTATATAAATCAAATTAACAATATTTCCATTTGATATTAATATCTTTGATATAGATACATTGATGTGCTAGGAATTGTACTACATACTTTACATGTATTTAACTTTATTCTAAATATACAGAGCTTTGACGACTTTCAGCTGTTTTGATTAAATAATGAATTCTAAAATCACTTCCAACTATTTGATTATATCCAGACACCTCTTTATTCCCAATTGGTTGTAAATGAATTGCAAAAGTTATTTTATAAAACCAACTAGATATAGAAAAGACATTTGTCTGCCAATAATAACGAGCATTTGACTCAGACTTAACAGATTACAAAGAATTTTAAATATGTAAATTAAATGTAAATTAAAAATGTATTTGTACTTGAGCAAAGATCTTACAATTGTTGGACTCTGATTTTAAAATACCTAGTAGTCTTTTCCAAAGAGTAATTTGTCTTGAGAATTCTCACAACCTGTGGGTGGCAACAGAATGCGTGTATGTGTAACCATGTTTTGAAACTGAGTATATCTTTCAACACCAATCACACATGGGCTATATAAAAAATGGAGATAATTGCTTTTGACAATACCCTTGGTCATATATATTTTATATTCCATTTTTCATTGTTAGCTCTTAAGAAGACTATAAGCTGATTAATCAGATTTTAAGGTACTTAAGAGAAAGTGCAAAGTTGTCTACAGTTTTTATACTCAATTCTACCACAATGACCTAAATACCTGCTACTTAATAAACCTTGACATTGACAACATTCAAAATGATGGTGGTAAATATCATGATGAGTAAATCTACCAGTGGCATTATTTTATTTTATTTTTTTTGCTGAGGAAGATTCACCCTGAGCTAACATCTGTTGCCAATCTTCCTCTTTTTGGCTTGAGAAAGATTAGCCCTGAGCTAACATCTCTGTCAGTCTTCCTCTATTTTATATGTGGGATGCCACCACAGCATGGCTAATGAGTGGCATAGATCTATGCCCAGGATCCCAACCTGAGAACCTGGGCCACTGAAGAGGAGCTCACTGAAATTAAACACTACACCATGGGGCCGGCCCCCCAGTGGCATCAATTTTTGTAAAGGTATACATATCGTAGCACTCAAATATATTTGTACACAAGAGATTGGTCTTCTCCACTGTTATGTTAGTAATATGAACACAAGCATCAAAGTGCACACTGACCTCTCCTTTTTCTGAGCTAATTGTACTTATTATAGATAGCATTAGATTGGGCAATTATATAATTAGAACCTGACCATAGTTTGTCATTTTCATTTTTATATTATTTTGCATTGGTATTTTCCTATTTAATTATGTTCTGTACCTTTGTTAATTTTTTAGGTATGTATGTAATTACATTACTGTTCTAATATTTGGTATTTTTTTGCGTCACAGGGAATTGATAAAATATTTATCTGTTTGAGGCAAAAAGGAATTTTTCAGTCCAGATCTTTTCAAGATTTTGTTTTCTTTTAATCAGTTTATTCCATGTTATTCATTAATCTTCTCCGTCTCATGCAAGAACATAGTCAGCACTGACCCCACTGGAATTTGCACACAGTTCAAATTTAAGTAAAATCATAACTATATATATTTCTTTCTTTTTTTTAATATTTGGCTCACAATTTGCTACTTTCTAGATCAAAAAAACAGAGGACTTTCAGAAGAGCAACTTTGGCTCTGTAAAAGCTGTCTGCAGCATCAAACAGCAGACGGTGTCCTTGTCTCCGTGGGGCTGGAGGCAGGGCCGGGAGGGGGGTAGGGTGGACGGCCTCAGCTCCCAGCAGGGAGTGAAAGATGCCAGCCTGAGCACTGAGGCAGCCTTTTCCATTCATTACTGAGAGAGACTGAGAGAGAGATTGAGAGAGAAAGACAGAGAAAGAGAGAGAGGATGACTTGTCGACCTCCTATCTGGAAGAGGATCCGAGGGCGTTTCGTTTTTGCTTTTCCATGTAACTCTCCCCGGCTTCATGTGTGGACTTTGCTTTGGACACTGGCATGCTTTCATGTTGCACATTATATGTCATGGCAGTAGCTTACGAAAGTGGTTTACTCATGAGGACACGTGCAGTTCTAACCAGAATCAGTCTTCAAATTCACTTAACTCTGCTTTACTTTGCAGACTGCCTGTCAGTTTATACTGCTTATTTTCGAATTTAATAGTTGCACCAAGTAGACAACTTTGACGCAAATTATTTTTAGAGTAAAAGACCTGGTATATACAGAGTAAAAGTTTCATGTACAGCAAAATGTGAAAACCATCAAGACTTTTAAGTGCGAGATTCCATGCAAAAGAATCAACTAGGTTGAAAAATGTCTGTTTGATGCCTCGTTGAGGCAAAAAATAGCTAACATATGATTACCTTAACAAAATGCAATGCTTACTTAATGCATTGCTCTAATCAAAGTACATGTTTTCAAAAATCTTTATAGAATAATTTAAAACAACTGATAATCATAGACAAATTATCCATTAACAAGTTTTGCAAGTTGTCTAGGAAAAATAATTGTTTTAATAAAAAACATTAAAGAGGTTCCTTAGGCACTGAATCGAATTTTACATGAGAAAGTATAAGAAAAAAATTTCCAATATAGTTTCCAATTATATTGGAAAAAATAAATTAGAAAAGGGACTTCTCACTTCTTTTAACTTGCATTGGCTTAAAGAAAATAGAAGATCGTAGGGAGATAAAAAGTAGCCTCTAAGTGTTAAAGGGTTGTTTAGTTGGGATATATGGGTAGTTGTTAATAGCAACTGGTATACTAGTACATATTTCAAATTAGTATTTTTAAAAAATCATCTCATAGCATTTGATTTGAATAGATGAAATTATATGGCAATCATCTCAAAATTTAAATAATTTAAGAATATTAAAGGTCAATTTAAATACTTTTTTAACCCATAAATGTCAAAGAAATCTAAATAAATACCTTATATAGAGTGAACAGAGAGAGAATTTTCATAAATTGTATGTTTGTGGTATAAAATTTAATATTTTTAATAATTTTAATATTTTTCTTTAAAAGGCATGCTAAGCTTATCAGTATATAAGTGTATGAATAAAGAATAGTCAGAATTAGGTTCAGTCAGAAACATCCCCTTGCCAAGCATCAGCCACCATATCAGGCCAGCCGCTACCCATCCCAGTCCCCTGCATGCACGCTCTCTAACCTTGTTTACTCCTGCTACAGAAGAAAAGTGTTTTTCTGCCTGCCTCTGAGAAATTTACAGATCTTATGGTTAGGGAATTCTCCCTGTGGCAAGAGTCCCACTCTGATTGCAATAGCCCTCCTTTCTTATTGTGATAGTCTTTTTCAATAAAATACCTCCTTACCTAAGCTTGATTCTTTTCTTCTTCTTCTTTTTTTTTTTGATGAGGAAGATTCACCCTCAGCTAACATCCATTGCCCATCTTCTTCTTTTCTTGCTTGAGGAAGATTAGCCTTGCGCTTACATCTGTGCCAATCGTCTTCCATTTTGTATGTGGGATGCCTCCACAGCATGGCTGATGAGTAGAGTAGGTCTGCTCCCCGGATCTGAACCCACTAATGCAGGCTGCTGAAGTGGAGCACATGGCACTTTAATCACTTGGCCATGGGGCCAGCCCCTGGATTTCTTTTTTATTTGACAATATTTATTACAAGTAATTTTTGATATCCTTTTGGTATTTATTTATTTATTTTAAAGATTTTATTTTGTTTTCCTTTTCCTCCCCAAAGCCCCCCGGTATATAGTTGTACATTCTTCATTGTGGGTCCTTCTAGTTGTGGCATGTGGGACAGCGCCTTAGCATGGCTTGATGAGCAGTGCCATGTCTGCCACCAGGACTCAAACCAACGAAACACTGGGCCACCTGCAGTGGAGCAAGCGAACTTAACCACTCGGCCATGGGGCCAGACCCTCCTTTTGGTATTTAAATTTTGTTTCTGGCATTGCTTTTGGGTACTCTTCTTTGTACTGAGTAGGCTGTTATAGTATGTAAATATGACAGAATCCTCCTTTTGAATAGTTGAACCTTACCCTATTTCTGTTTCCTCCTTCACTTATTGGTTAGAAACTAGCTCAGTAGGGTGTAGAAGCACCTCTTCTGGATGGAAATGTGGAGACCCAAGCTAACGAAGTGTAGGGAAGAGCTCTACCGGGTGTTATGAGGAATTTGGGGCTTGGTAGAGAAAGAAGAGAAGGCAGCAGGAAATTAGGAAGAAGAGATAGAGGCTCCAGAAATACATTTGAAAGCAAGAGTAGTGAGAACTTTCCAGTAGTGAAGTGAAGGAAGGATCTATGCACAGAAATGTGTAATTGAGTATTTGTCTTGATTACTTTCTTATGCAGAACCATCTGCTTAGTGAGATACCTCAGTGAAGTCTGATTCAGGCAAGAAATTTTGTGGGTTCCATCTGAATTAGGGGGTAACAAATAAAAACAGCAAGCAATAGGATACATTGGAGTATATGAGGAAGCCATTTGGTGTAAAATTAATGTGGCCTCACCTTATTTTTTCCAAAAAGGCCTAACATGGCCTTTGAGCATGCATTGTATATCTGCTTTAAGCATTTGTTCTCTCCCACAGAGAAGAACAAATGGCCTTAAGATAAAGATGCAATTTCCCCCACGTTGGCATTTCCTTAAGGATAAGCATCTCTCCCTAGGCTAGGAACTAATTGCTGCTCTCACCTGTGACCACCCAGCTCAAGACGACAGATCTGCCACCCTGCTGTGTCCACCGAGACAGCAGACCTACTACCTGCTGTTTCCATCAATCGCTGTGCCAACAAAGCAGTCTCGTGATTATTGTAAAAGTGACATTTCAATCATATGTGAAACATGCTTTCGGGTGGTATATAACCACTCTGTACACCCCATTTCTCTGGTTCCCTTCCTCCTTTGGAGAAGGAAGGCCCTGAACTATATGGTCCTCACATTTGGCTCAGAATAAATTCACCTCAAATTTTCATTTACAGGTTGGTTATGGATTATTTTCGTCAATAGGGGAGAGGCATGGAAAGCGTGTAATCTCCCCTTACTCACTTTTCTGGGACCTAAGTAGAAACCACAGACTCACTGGGAAAGGCAGTAGAAATGCAAAGCTTCCTGGTGGTGACTGACAGGAGGGGAGGAGGCAGAGATGTAGGTGACTGCTTTCATTAATAAGGAAATTACACCTAATAGGGGAGACAAAATACGACTCGGTGAAACCAACTGTTAGGCAAATAACTGTATGGGAGGAAACAGGATTTTCTCTCTATCCTTCTAGGTTCTTGACTGAGACCCCGATGTAATAAAAGGCAGACTAACAGGAGAAAAACCAACAGAAGACTGAACAACTCTCCAAAATGTCCTAAGCCACCACCTTTAATATGATCCTCAGCTAAAGACAACAGAAAGATGTTGGGGGGGTGGAGTGAGGGGAAGCCAGTCATGGCAGGTGGCCAGGAAAAGCAGAGGAAAGAAGAATAAGGTTGTTATGCAAATTTAAGTCATTACCTTCTCCATTGATAAGAGTTTCTAGAGATTTGGCATCCTCCTCTCCTGGTACAGAGAGGAAGCCACCCTTACAAATGGGAATTTCCCTTATAAATGTAAATGTCTCTTACAAAAAGGTAACTACTACTTGATTTTCAGACTTTCTCCCATGTCTGCTATTTTTTAAAAATAACCAGCTCAAAATAATCCCCATGCCAAAGATGCATATTTTGGGGTGATAAATTTTGCTCTTGTGGGAGATCAGAATTTGCCACCCCAAAATGTGTCTCTTTCTCTTGACTATTTTTAAGAACAAAAGACTCTGACAGAAACTTTGACCTACCCCTTAATTGCCTAAAACAATTTAAGAAAGAAGGCCTGTTCGAGGCAGGAGCTATCATCATAGATAACTATGGTATAATATGAAGGAGGAATGATGGGGAGGAACTTAACAAGGGCCTTTTGATCAAAGTCCTCTCCATCGCTCATTGTGTTCGAAAGGCATGGCCAACATTTGTTTATGGAACATTTGTTTTCCCACCTTCATGTGAATTGCCTTTGTCCTCTTTCAAGCAGCAAACCACTGCCCCAACATTCTCCTCTGTCCTTAGCTGAAGATGGTATTTAAGGTAGCAACTTCCACCATTTTGGGAAGTTATTCAGTTGTCCTGGGTTTCTCCCATGTATACATGCCACTAAACTTTGATGATTTTCTCCTATTGTTTTGTCACGTGTGTATTTAATTCTTAGACCATTCAGAAGAACCTAGCGGGCAGAGGAATAGTTCTTTCTCCCCTACACTCTCCTTTATGCCAAAGAGTTAAGACAAACAGAACGCATAAGTACGGAGTGGCTAACAATTAATTCTTTACCAAAGAACTTACTAAAAATTAAAATTCAATAAAAATTTTTTCAGTTGTCCTGAATTATTTGTTTATAATATTTATATTTTATACAATTTTATTACAATTATTTTAAAAATTATTTTATTAACTAAAATGTTTAAATAAAAACGTTTTTATTGTGCATTTTTTATTAGAATTTTTTTTTTTTTTTGAGGAAGATTAGCCCTGAGTTAACTACTTCTAATCCTCCTCTTTTTGCTGAGGAAGACTGGCCCTGAGTTAACATCCATGCCCATCTTCCTCCACTTTATATGTGGGATGCCTATCACAGCATGGCTTTTTGCCAAACAGTGCCATGTCCACACCCAGGATCTAAACTGGCGAAACCCAGGCCGCTGAGAAGCAGAATGTGTGAACTTAACTGATATGCCACCAGGCGGCCCCTTTATTACAATTTATATGTATATATTTTTAGTGGTAGAGTATCAAGGACATAATTTGAGTTGTATGGACATGTCAGTAGAACTGCAATGAAACCATATTATGCCATCAGACAAATAAAGCATAGAGAATTCAGAAAGTGCAAACATTACTAATTATTAATTTTTGTCTTTTATATGTCAAATAGGACTAGAAAATGCTAGGTCAATTTATATATATATGTATTCTTTTTTTTGCTTGAGGAAGATTGGCTCTGAGCTAACAGCTGTGCTAAGCCTCCTCTTTTTGCTGAGGAAGATTATTGCTGAGCTAACACTTGTGCCAATCTTCCTTTAATTTGTATGTAGCATGCTGCCACAGCATGGCCCAATGAATAGCGCATAGGTCTGTGCCTGGGATCTGAAACTGTGAATCCCAAGCCAACGAAGCAGAGCACATGAACTTAACCACTACGCCACTGGGCCGGCCCCAATGTTTGTATTTTTAAAGTTTGAAAATAAAATGAATTATTTTGTGGTTACAGAATCAAATAATATCCTACTTATGTAATTATTGATTCCATCTTAAATGATCTGACATTCTCTTTGGTATAGTATCAGTTCTTATGTTAAATTATAAAAATACCATTGTTATCTACTATTAACAACTATAAAAGTAAAAATATTCTAAGAAAAATATTTAACATGATCATGCATAATTCATAATTTAGTGTTGAAAGATACTTATATAAAGACATGGAATATCCTTTTATCATTTGTGGTTCTTTACCACAGGTTCTATTTAGCTAAATTGAAGTTAAATGCTATAAACTTGTTTCACTGAATTAATTAGGTTATCAATTAGGACAATGTTTCCTCCAATTATTAATATTATAGAAATATGAAAAATTAAAACTAGTCAGCTTTTAAGTTGTCATTTCATAATAATAATTATAAAATTCTATGCACTCAGCACAGTGCCTCTTGAAATGGCAATACAAATTTTTGTTTTTACGTTCTTATGCTGATATAGAACTACTCAGTGGAAGTCTCCTCAACTATGCAATCTGCTCCTTTGTCCCCAATCCATTCCCAAAAAATGCAGTGTTGATACCAGCTCAACATAAGGTTGGCATAAGGGAAGCCATATTGTAGAAAAGAAACCATGTTGTAACTGTGAATGACATGATAAACTAACCCAGCCAGGATACCCACCCTCCAGGAGATATTCATGCTCTATAGAGTTTATGGTACATCCCAGCTGCAATAAGTCAATAACTTTGTTCTTTTGAGTTCCTTAGGAATGTGATGATCCCCCGGGGAGAGAGTCTATGCTGATAGCCATCATGAATGACAACTGAAAGATCTGGGTATAGGGCACTGCTCCAGTCTCTGATGTGCATCCAGTAAAACAAAAGACTATCAGGAACTAAGACCAGATGTCTACCCCCACTCAGAGATCAGATGCCTCCCCCACTGGGAGACCAGCTCCCTATATAACTGACCTGTAGTCTTTGCTCTGTAAGATGATTTGTTGGGACATTAGTCAGCCATCTTACCCCTTGCTAGCAAGCTGTAGTAAAACCTTTTCTCTCACACTGCCTTGGCTTTCAGCTATTGGCATGTCTTGGGGCAGGCAGATGACCCCCACCTTGGGCAGTAACAGTATCCGTCTGATTCCAGGCCCTTGGCTCCACCTCTTGTCCATGATTTTACTCTTACCAATTTGGACCTGATGATTCAAATCTATGCTTTTCCTCATGAACCTCACTTCAATTTTCTGCAGCTGCTCTATAGTATAGGATTTCCTGAGTACTAAACCAACTCTATGCATCCCAGCCTCAGAATCCTCCTCCGGATGCAAATTCATGGCCAATCGTTCTAAACTCTGCTTAAAGATGAATCCAGTTTTGTGCCTGAGGAAGGAAGTGCTCTTTATGATCTGCAGCAGACATTCCTGTACTCACAGTCCTTACAATAATAACCTGGACCTAATGACTTTATAGGAGGGAAGGTATTAACTCCATCTAGTTCAGAGAGGTGGAGCCATCTCACAAAATGCCCATAAAGAGAGTTGGGGATCCTGAAAGTTTCCATTATGAAATACTTTACAGTATTTTTGCTTTACTTTTCCTGCTTTCAGGAGGAACAGAAACAGGAGGTCAGAATGCTCTCTTTGCTTCTCAGGTAACTTCAATTCAAAATAATCAATACACTACTGTAGGATATTTTGGAGAGGCCTGCCCTGGGCTCTGACACAGACTTACCTCTATCTCCTTATCTTTCATAGCATCTCAAACTTATCCTCGTTGTGCTACTTTCTATTATCTTTAAAGAGATTATTTTTACATTTTTAAAGGAACTTTTTTAGTGGCCCTAAGAAAAAGGGATCCATCATTATTAGAACTCAATTAAGTATAAACTTAAAAATTGTTCTGAAGTTATTAAAACCATTTTAACAGCTGAATTTTAAAAAAATCTCCTAATAGTTATCATGAAAAGGAGATTGGCTTGATGATTCAGATTATTTTCAATAATTTTTACTTTTAATTACAATTTTCTTTTCAGAGTCTATGTGAAATATCAGTGCAGTGGAGAACATCTGAAGGCCTGCAGGCTTTCTCATATATCCAGAATAAAACCAGACACACAGATGACGCTGAAGAAATATTCTGAAATTTTCAATCATTAGTCACACACAGATGCATTCTACCTGGCAACTTAATTTATTTAACACCCAGAACAGATGGAGAGAATCAAGAAGATGGTAAAATGTCACAAAAATTGGAATTTAGCATCTTTCTCATAAGGGGTTCAAAGTATTTTTAATTTCATTTACCCTCAAACTGTGATGATACTAATATAAATATCTTTTGTGTATTACCTAAGATGAAAAGTAAAAGCTGTAACCAAAATTGCTAAACATTTAAACTCGAGAGATACAGGATAGCCAGGATTTCTGAGCCACAGACTACTGATCTGAGGCACAGACCCCTCAATTGTAAGGTGCTTATTTAAGAAAATAAAGCCAAATTTTGAGGAAACTGCACTAATAAAAAATATGTCCACTATTTTTTGTTTGTTTGTTTCAAACAAATAATGGACTCAAATCAGGGCTTTGGCTTGGGGAATATAGTATTGCTATTAGAATCTCATCTCAATCGCATCGTGCAGGCTGTGGCAGGTAACGTCATTGTTTTTAAGCTTCCATGCCCACAGCTCTACGCAAGTCATGCTTGCAGGAATCACTAGAAAAATTAAACATCACTCCTATAGTCATATCTTTTCCAAATGATGACCCAATATGTATTTTTTTACTAAATGAATTCATCTGAAACAGTATATAATAGTATGAAAGGGAATCAGTAATCAGAAACAGTTTAGAAATGTCACTATTGGCAATAAAAGCCCAGGGCAATAATATGACTCTGACGTTCTTTTCACGGGGTAAAGGATAGATGATAACGTTTTGCTCTATGAGGAGAAACTTTAAAACTGCGTGGAACCATGAACAGGAGGCTACCTAAAACAAGAATCTGGACCAGGCTCAGGTCAGTACTTTTGTCTAAAATGAGCCCAGAGTATCCAGTGATTTATGTCTTGGAATGATATTGAACTATTGAGGGAAATAATATTAATGGAAAAAAATAGTTTACATATGAAGTTTTCATGTTGTTGATTTGATAAAAATTTACCTATTTTCTTCATTAATTAGATTTACATATTAGAAATGTTGCTTTTAAAAAACAAAATTTACAAAAATTTTTAAAAATTAACAAAAATCTCTCTCACATACCATAATTAGCATTTATAAGGAAATTATGATGAGTTATGTATAGTTGATTTCTGTCAATGGAATAGCACAGGTGGTATTCTCTGCTATTAAGACATTGATGGGGCTGGCCCCAGAGCAAGGTGGTTAAGTTTGCACTCTCTGCTTTAGCGGCCTGGTGTTCGCCAGTTTGGATCCTGGGCGTGGATCTACACACCACTCATCAGGCCATGCTGTGGCAGCATTCCATATAGAAGAACTAGAATGACTTACAAATAGGATATACAACTATGTACTGGGGCTTTGAGGAGGAAAAAAAAAAAATGGAGGAAGGTTGGCAACAGATGTTAGCTGAGAGCCAATCTTCCTCACCAAAAAGCAAGAAAACTACAGCTTTGCCATTGCATTTTTGAATATGCAATTCAACAATTACTTTCGAGACTTCCATCTTCTCAACTCCCTTCCTTATTTCTTGACCTACTTATAACCAGACAAGATGTTTCCATTTCCTTTAGGAATCCTTTCCTAACTCATCTTGTTTGGGTAAACGCTCCCTCTAATACAGCTTCCACAGCTTTGCCACATGATGCCATATTCACCTACTTATCTATCTGGCCTCCTTAGTAATCACTGTGCTCCACCTGTCCTCTCTATTAGAGTCACCATTTTGTCTCTGACACGTAGCTCAAGTACCTGGCCTATTGCTGAAATTCAATGATTTGTTGAACAAATGAATGAAGTCCCTAGTTAAAGTAGCAATATCCTATCCCAAAGAGTATCAAGTGAGTAATAGTTGCTGTTTCCAGATTTACAAAATGGTATAAAGGCTAAATATAAAGAGCAGTGTCTAGCCAGGAAGCAATAGAAGCCTTTGAAATCACCTCATAGAGACACCACGGTCAAACCTGGAGAACTTCCAGCTGCGCCTCACGTCAGCCCTGATCTCAGCAGACACTTCACATTAAAACTCTCTAATTTGCACACTTATGCATTAATATGTTGTTTTCAATTTCTGCTTGGTTGTAAAATTATTGATTTTGCTTTGTAACTTCACAAAAAAATTGAGAAAAGATTAAACACAAATTGCATCTGGTGTAATTGTATTCCAAAGACTGGTACAAAGCAAATTTCAGAGCACTAGCCCAAGATAGCCATCAGACAATAGAATTTGATGGTTATAGTCACTATCAATCAAAAGTAATAAAAGTGATTTCTGACTGAATAGTAAAATTTATGTTTTCATTATCTTTATGGTACACCTAAAATGACCATGAAATAAACTAATTCATTCTACTTTATGGAATAAACTGAATTTATTTCACACACCATCACTAGCAATTCCACTTTAATAGATTTATAAATTGCCAAATAACATTCCTGAAGGTGTATTCAGAATTAAATTTACCACCTAAGGTTTTATTTCTTCCCTTGTCTTGCCATGCCTACTATTGCTTAAATGTTTTATTTGGTCCTTTATTTTGTAAAATTCTTTCATAATATCTTAATTTATATTAATTAGAAATATATTTCCCATTATCATAAATAATTCATTCAAAGGCAAATGATGCTGATATGTTTAATTTTCACTTTGGTTAAATCTGCATTTGATACTTTTATTAAAAGGACCTACATGGTAATTTAAAGTAATCAATCTTTGAACTTGTGATTATCCACCGAAGTTGTTTCAAATATTTTCTATTCAGTGTTAAAACATTGACATTATATTGTTGTCTTGCCAACTTTTATTATATTAATAACTGTTGTGTGTTTTTGTAATTAGTTTTTGGGAATCAAGGTCACTTTCTAGATCTGAGCTATGTAGTACAAGAATGGTCACATGTGGCTACTGAGTATAGCTCAAATTGAGATATACTATAAGTGTAAAAAAACATACAGAATTTTGAAGATAAGAAAGAAAGAATCATGTGAAATATTCGTTAATAATGGAATGAAAACATCTTTGATATATTGGATTAAATAAAAAATTTACCAGTTAATTTTACATATTTCTTTTTACTTCTCTCAATGTGGCTACTAGAAAGTTTAAAATTACATATATGGCTTGCATTTGTGATTAATGTAAAAGAAATATTATATTTCTATTGGACAATTATGTTCTAGTTTTTGCTTAATGGTGCTTCTGCACATTTTTCTTGATTTCAACTATTTTCTCTTTTTTTCACCTGAAAAAGACTTAAAAAAATGCCATTTTCACTTCATTGGCACCAACTGAATACTTGGACTCTCAGAATCTGCCTTACACTTGCACTGTTTGACATGAGGATGGGGGTTGCTGATGTGTGTGTGCACGTGTGTGGGCATGTGAGAGAATTTTGAAGGTTTAACATGTATCAATCTCCTTCCGCTGGTATTACATGAGATGTCTCATTTTAATTAAACAAGGTCCATTATTGTTCCTATTTTTCAGACAGAGGAAGAAACTTGAGGAAGATTGACAACTTGTTTAAGGTGGCATTTGCTAAGAACAACTGGTTTCTTTTAATTGAGAAAATCTTTGCATTCCAATTTTATAATAAAATAGTTGTTTTCTGAAAAAAATTCTTAGTAATATTCGTACCTCGGGAATTATACATTTCAATATTGTGAATATTTTCTTTTAATCTCTCTCTAGTTTTATCAGATATTTCTCATGTTAACATAAATCACTAGAGGCTACTGCTATTTTGATCCTATCCATCCTTATTCTATTTTTATATGGATTCTGTGTAACTTAAGGTGTGTAAATCTTTATTTTAAAATTGTATCTAATATTACATACACTTCCGTAGGAATTAGTAGGATGATTTGGATAATGAAATTAAAAACAAATAGCACATTTTGCTGCTACAAAAATATGTGGTAACAATAAATGCCATACATCTGGCTTCAGTATACCAGGACCCCCTTTGGAATCAGTGCGAAAAGAGTTCAGTCACTAAAAACGTACAGATAGACCAGTTGTCATTATGATAAATGGTGTTCCCAAGTAAGTTATAACAAGAATAAACATAACTTCAAATTTAGCACAAAGAAGAATGGGATGGAAAGACATCCCCTTTCTATTTGACCACCAGATGCACTGCCTGGTCCTTCATCTTAAAAATGCATCAGGCTGGCCTGTGATTGGAGAAGACATCGAAGACAATTCTGGAGAGGTCAGATCTAGGTTAGTCTACCACTGTGTTTTGTGCCACAGCTCTACAAAAGTCACAATTTCACTACATTCTACTTTCCTCATTTATAATAAGAGAGAATTTGATGAAATACAAGGTTATAAAGGATCTTTTAATTTTAGAAATATCATAGTTCTTCAAAATCTGTTAAGGAACATCAAAAGTGGACATTAACTGAAGTCTAGAGTACATGAAATAGAATAAAGAGAGGATGGAGTAATAAACAAAAACCTAGGCATGAAAACAGTCTTTCCCTCTGCAGTCACTTCCGATAGGTTTCCCACTGACCCACTGGCTCATTTCATCTACGTGCATGGAAATGATGGTCACATCTTCACTCCGAGACTAGGCTGTAAGGCATTTTGTGCACAGATATAGTTTTACATCTTCACACCTTAATATCTCATCCCCCAAAAGCGGAAGAACTCAATCTCATTTTACTATTGACCAAATTAGAATGTTTTTAATATGTTCTATACAATCAAATAAAGTATACATTTTGAGCAACTTTCTGATTAATTACTATTTAAACACCACATTTAATTACTTCATGAAATACATGTCTACATACTTTGATAGACAATTAAAATATCTTTATACTTTTTTCCAATAATGGTTTCCAATTTTTGAATTTATGGTACCAGAAATTACTTTACCTTTAATTTTTTGATGCACATTTTAGTTTGCACCTTTTGAGCCACACTGGTTTGGATTATGCAATCCTTTGAATCCTTTAAATTTTAAAAATCCTTTCTAGCTTCACTAAAATATTTCAAACACTTTGATAACATTTTATCAAATGACATCAAAGAATGGATTTCTATTTCAGGTTTTATCAAATTATTTATAATGATGATATCCTACATTATGTCCACAGTTACCAAAAATGTTGACAGATAAACTATAACTTACATTCAGTGTCATTGATTCTAAAACATTATTAATCACTACCATAACAATTTTGATTATGGCACAAAATTCATAATGTGTATACATTGCAGAAACTAAAAAAGATGTTTAACTCTTTTTTGTGTCCGTGGTTTTGTAATTTCCACTTTAGAAGTGTGCATGTGTGTTTAAGCAAAACATTTTACTCATTGTATAGAGGATACTGTTCAACATGCACTGGAAATTATAATTCTTTATCTCTTCCATATTGCTGAGTCTCAAGAATCTGAAAACTTACAACATTAATGACAAAGCATATAAAGTGAACTGATATATATATAAACTTGGGTCCCATATCCAGTTCTTTCTGATTTGGGGCATGATTTCTTGTCATTGTATTTTTCAAAGATTCCAAGTGATTCTAATGTATAGGTGGATCTGAGAAGCACTGGTCTAGCCATACTATTCACGCCTGAAGATTCTTCTTAAAAATTCTGTTGGCCTTTATGCTTTTTTTAAATTACTGTTTCTTATTTTGATGGCTGCTACCTTAAATAATTCATAAATATTGTCAGATTAGAAGTATCTTTGCTGTTGGATTCCCTTTGAGTCTCATAGACAATGTTAATCAAAAATGTTTGAGAAAGGCTTACAGAATCGATGTTATTTCCTGCTAATGTCTCTTGTCACCTTTTGCCTCCATCAGCATGGATTTTTCTAGAGGCAAGCTGGGGTCAACAGGCAGCTTAGTTTGCCATCCATAGGCAAAGATCACCTACAACTGTCCTCCAGACATTTTTGAATAAATTGTACTATTAGCATGCACAGTGTATAGTCAAAGTTTGCCTAGGAAATCTACTCCCATTCACCAGTAAACTTTTAATGCTCCCAATTAACTGAACAGGTTTTTTGATTCACCATTTCATTCTCTCTCACAGTTCCCTCTATCAGTGTATTCCTAAAGTACCTCTCGTGCTTTCCCCATTTCCTATTTCTCATGTCACTGAGTTTAGGTCCTCCTTGTCTCTTATCTACTTGTTGATCCAGATGTTACTTCCCAGCTGTATCAAGTTCACGCATCCTGTTTTGCTTTTCTAAATGGATGATGGTACGTATTAAATGGTTATATTTTTGATATATTCAAAAAGCCATGTAACAGTTTTAAAGCGTCAATATTTAAAAAATTTTGTACCTTTCAAATATCTAAAGTAATAAGAAACTTTAGATGACATCTTAAAACCACATGGGACTATAAATAGTTTTTCAAAATGCCTTTGGAAGTTAGAAATGAAAAACAGCTAAAGATCTCTACCTTAATTCTATTTTAAATCTACTAAAATACATGTTTTTATAATCTTGAAAGCACTGAATCATACTGTAAATGTTCCTCACTTAATTAGCATTAGTAAACAGAATTTTATATATTATGTTTGATATCTTTTTCATCAGCAAGTAATTTCAAAAATGATTTGTTGGGGCTAGCTCCGTGGCCAAGTGGTTGAGTTCCCGCGCTCCACTGCAGGCGGCCCAGTGTTTTGTTGGTTCGAATCCTGGGCGCAGACATGGCACTGCTCATTGGGCCACGCTGAGGCAGCGTCCCACATGCCACAACTAGAAGGACCCACAACGAAGAAGATACAACTATGTACCAGGGGGCTTTGGGGAGAAAAAGGAAAAAATAAAATCTTTAAAAAAAAATGATTTGTTAAAATAACCATGCAAAATGTAATATTTTAATATAAATACTTCACATCATCCTAGTTTTCTCACCTAATTTTCTCATTGTAATTTTTTCTTTCTATAATTGCCTCACACACTAAATCCTTTCAGAAAATATACAAAGACTAATTATATATATCTATAGTATGCTTGTTTAGTGGAGAAAAAAGAACTATTAGTCCTATATGACCACTGTATTTCCCCTGGAAGAAGCTATCTTTGTTCAAGAGATTATTTCTCTGACATTTTGTCTTTGCAAAAAGTTTTCAAAGAACATCAGAAATGAATAGGAGATGTGAAAGTGAGCTGGCAAGAGAAGAGAAAATGTCAAATCAGAATAAGGCAGCCTGACAATAAATCCTATAGCAGAGTGAAAATGACCTATTGGGGGTCATAGCAAGAGACATTGAAAAGGAAGGGTTAATATGTTTTAATTGTCACCTGTAACTTATTTTAGTATATTCCATACTGCTGTCTAAAATTCTTAGTAAATGTAAAGGAAGAATGGAAAGGATGAAGTAACTGAAAATACCAAAAATTTAATAGACATAGGACTCTTGAACTAAGTATCCTATAGTCCCTCACATTTCCATGGCAAGATGGTCTGGAGATATTTGGTTAGGGCGCACAATTTCTTAATATAAATGGATTGAAGTTTAAGCCTGTTTTATTTTAAATTTCAAGGGACAGAGTGCCCTCAGCAAATACTACTTATGTGCAATTCGCCTGACTGAAATGAGATGGAATAAATACTATGTTAATTAAGTTACTCATTTCTATAGTCGGTTGTAAAAGTTTCCTTTGGTAACTGTTAAAATTAAAATGTGTTGTGATTTTAACAGCGCTCTCCATGAAGTACAGTTTCAATACTTAATTTTGTAAAAATGTGATATTAATTGGCTAAGATTGCCATGGCAATTATAATATCTGTGGGTGGTTTGAAGCTGATGCTGATCATTGATGCTTCATCAAGTTTAATAAAATGATACTGCTTTTTTTGCCTA
The DNA here is from genome assembly GCF_037783145.1 of Equus przewalskii. NCBI lineage: Eukaryota > Metazoa > Chordata > Mammalia > Perissodactyla > Equidae > Equus > Equus przewalskii. Next base: position 58,463,947 of record NC_091849.1, read on the forward strand.
AGTTCTAAGCAAATGAACCATGTAGTACCACTATTTCAGTAACATGTATGGAATTAATACAATGTTAGTTCTAGAATGACATAAGTACCCTTAAATCTACCTCCTTCATTTTACTGATAAAGAAATTGTGGTCTGGAGAATTTGAATAACTTTTCCAATTTTTTCTATAAGAAGCTCCAGCTGGTGAACAGGACTTGAATTTACATCTCCAGCTTCCTGGTTTCATTCAAACTCCTTCCATTCACCATATACTGCCTAAAATTCAGTACAAAACATATTAGTAATTTATTACCAATTTTATTATGAGCCACAATTGAATCAGAATAATATTATAGTAGTCTTATTTGGAAGATATTTTATATCTCAGAAACTCAATAGAATATCCAATAAGTACTTATTAGTTCATTCACTAAATACACAGCTAAATTACAGAGCATTTATAGTGTAGGGGAGCAGAATTTGCCACGCCAAAATGTGTCTCTTTGGCTTGAAGATTATTCTGGGCTGATTATGTTTAAGAAACAAAAAATCAGGAAGAGAGGCAGTCCTGATGGCCTAGTGGTTTACGTTCAGCACACTGTGCTTTGGCAATCTGGGTTCAGTTCCTGGGTGTGGAACCACGCCACTCCTCTGTCAGTAGCCATGCTGTGGCGGTGGCTCACATAGAAGAACCAGAAGAACTTACAACTATACACAACTATGTTCTGGGGCTTTGGGGGGGAAAAGGAAAAAAAGGAGGAAAATTGGCAACAGACACTAGTTTAGGGTGAATCTCTCCTCCTCAAAATAAATAAAAATAAATTAAATAATTTTAAAAAATCAGGAAGAAATTTTGACCTTCCCCCTAACTGTCTAAAAAAACTTAAGATAGAAAGCCTATTCCAAGAAGGAGCTATCACCATAGATAAGTATAGTTTAATATGAACTAGTTGGTAGACAGGGTGGAACCTAGCAAGACCAATTTGATCAAAGTCCTCTACATGTCCTGTTGTCTCTGCAAGGCATGGCAAACATTTGCTTTTCCATCTCCATATGAATTGCTTTCCTCCCTTTTGAAGTCCCAAACCCCCTCCCTCAACATCCTCCTTTGTCTTTAGCTGAAGATGGTAGTGAAGGGCATGGCTTTGGCCATTTTGGCAAGTTATTCAGTTTTCCTGGGTCTCTCCTATGTATACACGTTATTAAATTATGTTTGATTTTCTTTTATTAATCTGTCTCATGTCAATTTAATTCTTAGACCTGCCAGAAGAACTTAGAAGGGTAGGGGGAAATTTCTTCCTCCCCTACAATAGAGAAAAAATTATTTGAAAATTATGAATTATAGTTCAGTTTTTCATTAAATTTAATGACTAAAATATTCATCTAAATGTTCATGTATGACTCAGTGTATTTCTTATAGAAAAATCACAATTTCAGCAATACTTCATAAAGTACAGTATATCTTTTGAAATATGTAACAAAATTGACTCTTTGAAAAAGTTAATTATGAAGTTATTTCCTCTAAAGAACCTATTTTGAAATTGATGTCCATGATAACAGTGTACATGGGGAATATGGAAGTTTAGTTAAGTGACAGGATGACTCATTTTTCTTTGACAATGGTAAGTTAGTTGACCACAGAAATGTGGATTAAATAATGACTTGCCATACATTTCCTAAAATGGTGAACCAAATGAAATAAAGTTAATATGGATCTACACAGTAATAAAATAGAAGTATAAATAATTGGAATTCTAAATAGATGTTTCTTAAATATATATAAATGGATTGGCCAACATCTCATGTGGATTCTATACTTAGTATTGAAAACGATAGGTAATGACTATTAATAAAAATTATTCAGCATTTTAAACAAGGTGAGAGGAGAGCTGCATGTCTTGCAATATCCCACTGAAGCACTGGTTATCAAACCCAAAAGGATCATTTACTTAAGTTTTTCGGAGACATATTATTGTTTGATTTTGATATTCTCTATTTATCGAAGCCCCAGGCTCAGTGAAGTTGAATGTTAACTTCTATATTTGGAACTAATAAAAACGAACACTGTTCAGTAAAAAAGATAATCCCAATGTGGGTTAAAGGGTCTTCAGGGCTTGAACCAGTTTCTTATCTAACCTAGCCATCTTATTCTAATACTCTTTTTGAATATTATCCACAAATTCATGGTTCCTCAAATGATCTTGGAACTATCTAACTGGTTTCCTCATTAATTAATGAGTTGAATAAACTCTTTGACACATGTTAATGCCTTAAGTTTAAAGTTTTCAAATTATGTTTTGAAAAAAAAAATGGAAGACAAAACCACTGAAAGAGTTGAGCATGATCTTTCATTAAGAAAATTAGGCAGGCTACTTTCTATGTGATCTTATCTCTCAAGATGCTTTTGTTTTACAAATGACTTATTTATTTTTGTTTTCTCAGAAGAAGAGGTTAAGGAATAGTGTTGTGCATCTCAGACCATCTTTTGTAACTTGATATTTTTTAAGCTTGACAAATGTTACTTGTGACTCATCTCATGAATTGAAGAATAAGAGACAAATGTGTGAATGCAAAACACTGGAAATGGGTGTGGGAGGATAAAGGAGTTGGGAGAAGCAAGAGGAGTCAGGAGTGGAAGAAAGATTCAAATATTCTAAGCATCAAATATTCCAACTTCAACCATGGCATGCTTTAGAGTATCAAAAAACAGTTAGTTGTTTTTCTCCAGGGAAAAAATAAAAGGGATTCAAGAGGATGAATTCTCTCCTCCAACTCTGCAAATATAGTTGAGATTATCGAACAGCTTCCCTACCAACTAAATGAAGTGTGCAAAGAATGAGCAGACTCTAGGCCTTTCTTAACAGTGGCAGTGAGTTGGCATGATACTTTGTAAATGGCCTATGCGGAAAACATGCTAAATTATGCTTAGCAAATAGTTCTTCTGTACTCTCGGTGATTTACTAGGGCCCTTTTTGGGAACTCATCAGCAAGTCATTTTGAAGTTATCATGCTGTGATTAACTGCTGTGCCACTTCTCCCCTCAAAATTCATGAAAAATGCAGACTTACTACCTATTTCACCCATTGTATGAGTTTCACAACTGATTTTCTCATGATCTCTCACGCTGGTTTACAGATTGCTTGAGCTGGTGGTGAGAACTCCTGCTGAAACTCTCGCAGAGCAATCTAGTCAATTTCTTCTAAGCGAATCTGTTAAAACTGTCAACAAGTAATGGCCATTAACTTTGAAGATAAACAGAGATGGACGCTTTCCTTTAATGTCCAGAAATGGAAGCTGAAAAATAAGGTCTCAAGTAAGAGAGGGAAGAGTTCTGTTTGTTTTGTTTCCTCTACTTTCGTGTTTTTGTTCAGATTGCCACTGGAAACTTAAGCCTCGGAAATAAAAAGAAGTGACTACCCTCTAAGATGAATGTTTTTAATAGACTGCTAGAAGATAATTGAAGATTTTTTTTGGATGTGCTTTTCACTTATTTTTTTGTTTATATTCTAAAAGAAGTTTACTTTGGAGGCAAGAAATTTTAAATACTCAATTATATAGACACAGTTGATTCTTGCTATTCATAGCAATCATGTTCTATAAAATTACCACAAAGCCTGAACTAGTACACCCGGAACATTGCTCTGGGGGGGATATAGATAAAATTATACATATAAATATAGATTATAAATCCTAAAAGCATCTCATCCTATTCAATTCTAGTATCTTTATTTTACTAAAGAGAAAACGAGTTTCAGCAGTGTTAAATGATCTACTGGAGGCTGTCCCACTAATAGAAGCCAAGGTTGGGACTCAAACTGACACAGCTGGGTCCAGAACCAGAGCTTCTCGTACCACACGGGGCTGCCGCCTACAGTGCCCCACCTCCTCCCATCCCTCTGACAGCTGAAACAAGAAGGCAGAGCGTCACCTTGTTCAGCTTCATCTGGGAACATGCATGGAGGGAGTCTCAAATTTTTCGTTGCTCTGCACGTCTGCAAATGACCATGAAAACCGTGCAAGTATTGATTTTGGGGTTACAAATAAGTTTTAGCAAGTAAGTGAATTTGCAAATAAGGAATCTGCAAATAATGAGAATTGGCTATAGTTTGTCTAGATGGTCCCCCCAAAATTGTACACACACACACACTTATAGAGAATAGGAGCAACTCTGAAATGGTATCGTTTTCCTTCCTGGAATGTGAATTACCTAAGGTAGGGAAAATGCCATCTAAATCTTTGGACACAGTGCCTATCACCATGATGGCAGATTCTGTGTAATATGATTTAAAATTCTACAGCATAGCCAACGATGTGTGTGGTGTGCATGTGTGTTTGAGAGAAAGAGACTGTGTGTTTTACTCTCTATCACATGGCAGTGCTGTGATTGAGGATACAAAATCCACAGTTGCTTGGACAGCATTTTAAAAACTCAAATCAAAAGCTCATAATCCAAAGGTGGTTATCACAAGTGCTGTGGCTATATTTAGTTCTGTTAAATATCAGTTTGCTAACTAGCATGATAAACAGACGAAATAATTTTGCATTTGTGAGACAAGTGGAGTTCAAGCCATGTTAACACTGTAGAGATACTCCATCTGCAAAACTGGCCTTTCATTAACATGTCTTTATATTGGTCCCTAGATTGAGGCTTCTGACTGGGTTTATGAATAGCTGTGTATCAGATCATTTTGTTGCCTGGCTCTGGATGGAACTTTAGGTAACTCCTGCCTTTAGAATAGTGTTACTAACTCCAGTGTACACTTTAGGCAAATTGATATCAAGACGCATAAAAGGAGAGATAATGGGAAGTTTTTAGCTTCACATTTGGGTCAACTCCAATAATTTCTGCAAATATATTCTCTCAGCCTTTGGCTAGTTTTAGCAACAGTATCTTTTGAAAAGAAAACGTTTTGTTTTTATTTTTTATGGAGTCAGACTTTCTTTAATTTCATAATTTTGGAGTCATTTAAAAAATATTTGTCAAAATTATCAAAATGTAAAAATTATTAACAGGAAAATTGTAACAAGAGAGGTCATAGTGGAGGAAAAGCTGGATGAGGAACTAAAAGCAAACTAAAGATTTTATCACATGCGGGAAGAGGTTCCAGACACTGAGTGAACTGTGGATGTCATTAGAAGAAAATACAGCACTGAAGACGACTATAGACATGCGGGGGTGTGAGTGTGTGTGTGTCCAACCCCATGTCGAGAGTGTAGCTAACCTCCTCCATGCTGTGGCTGCCTCGGCACCCATTTGTGTGGCCAAGAGACCTGCAGGGCCCTTGAACCAACACCAGCCCCTCCTGTGAGCATATGTCCTAGAATAACAGCCCACAGAGTCACAGATAAATGTAAGTCTCTGACAAGACCCCCACAAGGTCCCTGGTGACAAGCAGTTTCCCCGGCCTCCAGGGACCTTCTTCTTGTACATCCCTTAGATAAGACACCCTCGAAGCTTATCAGAATCTCACTCTTTTTGGTTTGATTGGACCAATCTGGGCTCAGCCTGGGAACCCCAAAGCACTCCACCCCCAGATCCTAATAAAGGACTGTGCCCCAGATCCTGCACACTCTATCTGTAGCACGCCTTGACCTCCTCTGGACCTGTGAGTAATAAACCTCTCCATTTCAATTCCCTTGTGGTCTTTCATTGAGCCAAGTCTCACCATCTGATACCCCGGGACTCTACTTAACAAAGTCACAACACCTCGTTTAACAGTCTTGGCCCCTTTGCCAAAATTGACCATTATAATAATCTTGAAACCAGATAGTATAAGACTTAGCACTTTGCTCTTACTTTTCAAAGTTTTTAGGGTTGTTCCAAGTCTTTTCTTTCTCATATAAATTTAGAATTAGTTTATCAATGTCTAAAAAATCAGCATCTCAGCATTTAGATTGGGATTCCATTGAATCTACAGATCAACGAGGGGAGAATTGACATCTAGAGAACTTGTGTTCCAATCCATACGCATGGTATACATCCACATTAGTTTACGTCTTCCCTAATTTTTGTAACTGTGTCATATAGTTTTCGGTGAAGAGGACTCGGCCTTTTTGTTAAGTTTATTCTTACATATTTGATTTCTCAGTGCTGATGTAAGTAGATTATTTTTTGTGTGTGCTACTCAAATCTTATTTAACTACATAGATAAAATAAAAACAAATAAAATTTATGGTTTGGATAAGCAAAATCAACGAACCTATCATCAAACACGTTAATGATTCTAAAGTGTCAAATTCACATTTAATGTTACTGTAAATAAATTTTTAAATTTCATTTTCTAACTATTCATTGCTAGTATATAGAAATAATATAGATTTTTGTATATTAGTTTTGTATCCTATGACCTTGTTAGTTTTACTTACTATATCTAAGTTGTTTTCTGGACTCCCCATGAGTTTTTAAGTAAACAATCATTTCAGGTTCAAATAAAGGCAATTTTACTTCATTATTTCCCAGTGCTACGCCTTTTATTTGTTTCAATATCTTTTCCTTATTGCACTAGATAGGACATCTAGTACAATGTTGAATAAAAGTGGTGCAAACTTCCTCTCTTAGGTGGAAAACATCCACTAATTCAGCACTGAATGTGATATTAAAGTTTGGTTAGACTAGACCAACCGCGAATCTAGTCCCATGTAAATAACCTCAAAAGCAATGTCTGGAAAGATCAAACTATTTCCACTAACTTAATGCGCCTCAGAACAAATCTCAATAATATGTACAGGAATACAAAAATAGCCATTATCCACCAAAGTAAAACTCACATTGCCTGGTATTCTATCAAAAATTGCCAACCATGAAAAGAAATAGTAAAATAAAACTCATAGTAAGGACAAAAATCATCACGAAAACAAGATCGTGTTGAAAACAACCAAGAACGGACACAAATGGTAGAATTAACACTTAAGGATATTAAAAGCATTTATAACTGTGTTCCACATGTTCTAAAGGCTAAAGGACAGACTTAGTCAGAAGATGGCAGTGAGGAAAGTGAAGGGGCTTGGATGGGAAATGTAAGGAGGCCCTTGCTCTCAGGCTCATGCAAGAGCGGGACTGGCACTTCAGTGTGAGTTCCCCTTTAGCCTTGGCACCCTCAGGGCCCTGCTCTTTAGGCACTAACTCTGGGGTTCACGGAAGTGCAGTTCCCCATATTCACGTGCTGGAGAGTGAGTGCCTCCTCACATGCTGTGCCTTTGTCACTGATTGTGTCACTCACAAGCAAGAACACTGTGTGGTGGGGTTTCAACTTAGGTGGAAATAAGAGTTATGACAGCAGTTGCACAAAGGATGGGGTGAAGCTTCCTGTGGTGATTTTTCGAAAATCAATCCCATACCCAAATTATCTGTCTTCCTACCTGTTTTACTCAAAAGTTTTTGAGTATCTGTAAAGAAACAAGAGTGACAGAAAATGTTCTGGGTGAACATCTTAGTCACTACGTTTTCTGACTTCCTCTGGTGTTGCCAGGAAGGGCATTGGATAGAGGTTATATGACCAGCAGACAGTACAAAGAGCCTTACTATTGAGTTCTTGATTCTCAAGAGGTGTAGAAGTTAGATCTTGTCTATTTCTCCAGGCCCCCCAGTCGTGGTTGTAGATGCCAGGCAAGAGTAGACTACTTCTGCCTCAGTCACCTAAATAGGTATCTTTAGGACCTTGAACATACCAAAATATAGTTTCAGCTTCACTATTTTATGCAGATCAACTCAAGACATTTATTCAGAATTAATAGCATGGTAGAGTATCATAATCAAATGCTATATGTGAATCCTTTGTTATTACTTGTTTCAAGGCAGAAGCAAATATATAGTACATATATGTTTATATATTATATATAATTTATATATGTATACAAAATTTTAACAATTTTTTTTCAATTTCATTGGGAAATCACAGTGACAATTATTTCTTCCAAATTAGTTACAACATTTGACACTTGCAACAATTGTTCTGCTTTTGCACTTTTTCTTAAATGAGCCAAATCTCCTCACTATGGAACAATCATTATTTCTAATGTGAAAACTTTAATAAAGAACTAATCCAATGATGATAATATTCTTAATCAAAATCTCTAATGGGTCATAAGTATTTTAAATTATTGTATCTTGTCATGAAAAAAGGCTTAAGTTATCAGGGATGGAGCTAATCAGGGAATTGACAGGTAAGATAGCACTTCTCTTAAAATATATTATGAAAACCTATAATGTCTGAGAGCTTTTATATAAAATATCCTTAATTTGAATATAATTTTTAAATACTACTTTATTCAGATAATGATATTTGTGTCTTCACTTTGGTCTTTGAATGTAATGTTTTGAATCATACTGTGAATTTTTTAAATATAGAAAGGATAACAGGTGCCTAGATAATGCATATGCTATGAATATCCAATGAGTACACAGTAATATCTTCTCACAGGAAAGTTGAAATCCTCATCCCCAAGAAAATATGTGAATTAGATATATATGACTTTATGGAGAAAATAAGTTTGGAAAACTAAGATTATTTATAACTTTTTTAATTTTAAAATAATCTATACTTACTAAAATAAAAATGTATACTAAGGAAAATATAAATATTTTACAGGTGTTACTTATTCATGATTGGCACTATTTATATTAAATTTTAGATACGGACAATACTTTGCATTTTGATGATCCATATTCTCTAATACTGGTAGTGATAATAGCTTTAACACCGAAAGAAAGTATTTTCTGCACAAAGAATTGTATGGACCCTCACCTTTAGTAAACTGAGATCTCCACACTCTCAGATTAATCAATATTTGATTCTAGAAATATGGACTTCAGTAGACTAATTTGCTATTGCTTAAAGAGCATGCCAGATGATCCACAGGAAATTGAAAGTTCTTTCTTCGTAATGATTGATCACCTCCTGAAGATGTCATTGCACCCATTTATAGAGTTCTGATAAATCATTCAATTGTTATCTGACAGCATGTTCTTAATGTGTAATTATGGACTAAGTTTAACTACCGTTATCTTGATTGAGTGTTTGTAGAACAATGCAGAAGGCTTGGCTTAATTACTACATCCTGAGGATTGACTTTTGTAGAAGAATGTGTTTCCTTGAAAGAAATTGTGAAAAATTTGCACTGCTGATTTTGCCCATCAGTGAGTTTGCTATATGATGCATTAATTCTCTCTGTGTCTTTTGCTGGCATTTTCCACAGTTTTTATCCTGCAGTAGGATGACATCTTACATTTCCTTTGGCAAGAAAAGGCAATTCTCACTTGGATTTGGAGCTTAAAATTCCAAATATCCAATGCTTGGTGCCATGAATTTCCATTTTGTTCATCTCTTTTACATACTCTTAAAAAATACATTTCTTGGGGCCCGCCCAGTGGCACAGTAGTTAAGTTCACACATTCTGCTTTGGCGGCCCAGGATTCACTGGCCCGGATCCCGGGTGTGGGCCTATGCACAGCTTGTTAAACCATGCTGTTGCAGTCATGCCACACATAAAGTAGAGGAAGCACAGATGGGCACAGATGTTAGCTCAGGACCAGTCTTCCTCAGCAAAAAGAGGAGGATTGGCAGCAGATGTTAGCTCAGGGCTAATCTTCCTCAAAGAAAACCCAATATATGTATATATATATATATTTCTTATTTTCCCCAAATCCCCAGCAGATGGACTCCTGTTCTAGCTCACAGAGAAAATGGCAACCATCAGATGATAATGCTATCAATTTCCTGCCCCCAGAGATCAATATTCACCTGCCACCTCATGCATCTTCATTACAGCTAAAGAAGTAAACTCTGAATCCCAAATTCTCAGTAACTTAATTTCACTCTCCCAATAATTCCCGTAATCTTCCTTTCTCCTCTCACCCTCAACATTTAAACATGCTCATGTCTCGCATATTCTAGCAGATCCTGTCAAGACCTCATGTACCACTACAGCTATCTTCTTTACTTCACAGTTAAACATCTTGAAAGAGTTGTCTGATTCACCATCTGCTTCTCTTCACACCACTGCAATCTAGCCTCTTCTCACACCACCAATTTGTCACTTTTCATGCCAATACCATTTTTATCTTTCTGCTCTAAATTCAATGCTTATTTCTCAATCTTTAACTGATCTTTCTGCAACGTTTTCTCTAATGTTCATGCCCTTCTTTGTGAATGTTCTCTTATCTACTAAGACACGTTCTCCTGAATTTCCTCGCACTAATTTGCCTGCCACTTCTCACTCATCGTTTCTGGCTTCACTTTGTCCACCTCTCCTTAAACGCTAAGGTTTCCTAGATTTCAGTCCTGGTCCCTTTTCTGTTCTCATTTGGGAATTTACTTTGGGTGATCTCAGTTACTTCCATGGCTTCAATTATTATCCATATACTTTCAAGACTCTCGAATCTAATACTTCGACACAAATCTCCTTTCTAAATTCCCGATCACTATAGCCTATTGCCTCCTGAAAAACTCTACTTGTTTGAATTGCAGGTATTTAAAATTCACTATCTCAAAGTATCACATATATATTAAACATATAAAACAAAATGCAGCGACCCTACAGAAAACTGAAAAACCAAAATGCTAACGGAAAAATTTAAAACAAATATCTAAGTGATTGGTAGATGGAGCAGACAAAAAACATCAGTAAAGCCAAAAATTTTTGACGAGCAAAATTGTCAAAATTCAACTTATAGTCAGATTTAGAATGCCACATACAGTTCTTAGTTCACATACAATCTTTTGAATCACACATGGAACACGTATAGAAATTGTCTATGAACTAAGCCATAATATGTCATTTCAAATAATTGCTATTCATGGATGACTAATTTCTAGTCATGAAATAATTCATTTAAAATTTTAAAAATTACGCTTTTGGAAAAAACTTAAAACATTATAAAAACCCATATGCCAAAGTCATTATAATGGAAATTAGAAAATGCGTAGGCATAAATAGGGTGAAAATTATTATGCAGCAAACTTGTGGCTTGCAACTAAAGTGGTACTCAGAAGAAATGCCTGATTTTTGACGTTTATAATAGGAAATAAAAAAGATCTGACATTTAGTGAGCAAATATTTGCTCTAGAAACTTAGAAAAACCTAAAACAAATCCAAAGTATACACAAGGAAAGATATAAGGATAAGAAAACAAATTACCAAAATGGAACACCAATGATGTTGAAAGTTGGTTCTTTGAAACATAGATAGAATTAAAACCATTTGTCAATCTTGATTACAAAAAAGCATAAAAATGATATTAAAAATTTGAAAGGAACTAATATATTCAGAGAAGATAAAAGAAAATCATCTATCAAATATAAAAGTTTATATTTTATGTAAAAACTACCAAAATTGTTCAACAAGAAATTTTTTTTTTAAAAGATTGGCAACTGTGGGGCTGGCCCCGTGGCTGAGTGGTTAAGTTCGCGCGCTCCGCTGCAGGCGGCCCAGTGCTTCGTTGGTTCGAATCCTGGGCGCGGACATGGCACTGCTCATCAGACCACGCTGAGGCAGCGTCCCACATGCCACAACTAGAAGAACCCACAACGAAGAATACACAACTATGTACCGGGGGGTGCTTTGGGGAGAAAAAGGAAAAAATAAAATCTTTAAAAAAAAAAAAAAAAAAAAAAAGATTGGCAACTGAGCTAACAACTGTTGCCAATCTTTCAAAATAAAGTGGACCAATAGTTTCATATATTATCTCCCATAAAATAACACATAGTCTTAATTTTCAATTTTACATAAATTTTCCAATCATCAGCAAAGAGGGGACAGGCCCTAACTCATTTTATAAACCTTGTGTAAACTTGATTCTACAAGCACATAAGGACAGTATAAGAAGAATAACAATGCAATTACTTATAAATACCGACGTAAAATTCTAAACAAAATATAATCAAACAGAATAAAGTAAAATATAGTACTATGAAATAGGTGTATGTCAATAATACCAACTTGGTTTAACACTGGGAAAAAATGTTTTTGTTTTTGCTTTCATAATATCTTTTATTTGCAAACTTCCAAATAATTAAAAGTTCATGTTCAAAAACATCAATCCTATATATCCAACTCCAGGAAGTTGCTCTTACTAATGGGACCTTTGGAGCCAGCCTGTGTTCTCCCCTGTCACTTTATTTAATTTATTTTTTGTGTGTGTGTGGCTTTATTGAGGTATAATTGAAAAAACTTCATTTCAAAGTTTTATTTTGTGACCGATCCAGTTATGAAAAGAATGGGAGAAGAAATTTTTGAGAACTATTGTGAAAGTAAGCAGATAATAGGTTTCCCTATATAAAATATCAAGAAAGCACATATATAGTATTATAATTATGGGAGTTGAGCTAGCATTCTTGGTAACAATTCCATATGCTAAAACCAATTGCTTTTCTAAACATCAAGAATAGCTGAATCGTGGAAATTTTCAAATATTCTTGAGAAGACTGTATAAATACAAATATGTACAAGACTTTTGTAGAAAAACAAAAACAAACTATGGGAAAAGTAAAGATCTAAATCAATGGAAATATGTGTGTACTAACACATGGGAAGACTCAATATATTAAAAATGTCAATTATCCCTAAATTGATATATAGATTATAAGAAATTCCAATGAAACTTTTAAGAAGTATTTTGTAGAATTTGAAACACATGTAACAAAATACATATGGACAAACAAAAGTGCAAGATTAGAAAAATAAATGATGTTTTTTAAAGAACATAACTAAGACGGACAAGGGAAATTTGCCCTAGCAAATATCAAAACATAAAAAAACTGTGGTTGTAAGATACTGTAATATTACTCCAGGGATTTCTTTTAATCTCATGGAACAGAATATAGATCACTATTATTGAACAAATATGGCAGTGTAGAATATTAGGAAAATTATAGTCTATTCAACAAATCATGCTTGAACAACTGTTTATCCACACAGAGATAAAAAAATGATACAGAGGTTTTTCACATTCAAAAATCAATTCCTGGTAAATTAAATATATACATGTCAAATATAACATTAAAAATGTATTAAACTGCTAAAAATTTATTAAAAATATTAAAAATCTTTTAAAGTATACATATCTTGGTTCTAGACAGAGTAATATTTCTTAAAAAAACAAATAATCAAAAAGAATAAAAACAATGTTCTTAAATTTCAATATATAAATATCATGGCACTAAAAAAAATTAAATGACACATCTAAAATTGGTAGAAGATATTTTATACTTACATATGACCAATGCGGGAGGGGAGGATAAGTTCTATTTATTTTTATTTATTTAGACATATGTGTGGGAAATAAAGAAATTTAAAAAATATATTTATTTACTTATTTATCCCATTAGTTTTAAGCTTTATATACAAAACTCTATAGAAAAATTGGCAAAGTACATGAACAGGCATTTTAAAAATGGTATCCATGTATTGTCTGTAAAAATAAAAATTTGCATTATTCTCCAGGGAGCTCATTCCTGCTGTTCTGGTAGATTCTAAAAATGCAATGGACAATTTCCTTCAATGAGCTGAGGAGGGAAGTTTGTGTGAGCCCTCTGATACGTGTGCTCCTGGTACATGTATAATTTAGTCCTTATAGTTGATTTAACACACGCATTGGGCGTCAATAAATTGGACTCAACTCCTAGACATTTAATTTGGTCTTCCTAACAACATAACCTCATTATAAATTTAAGAGCATAAATATTTAATCTTCTATACGATCTTCTTGCATCGTGCCTATGCTTGTCATTAAAGAAGCATAAAGATTGCAGCATACCCTATTTTCCTTTAGCCATACAGCATTTAACTGGCTGATTAAAACCTATTCATTTCTGTGTCTCTTGTTCAAATAATTTTCCAAAGTCGTGTAAGAATAAGTCTGGTACAAAAAACTTATATCTTCAGTTTCCCTTGCTCAAACCAGAAGACATTTTCATCAAAGATGGCAGTCATCTAGCCAGGACAAAATCAAACTTGACTAATCACAATTCTTTGGCCATTATTCTTCTGATTACTTATATCTTTTCTTGTGGTTCCTTCCTTCATCTACTTAAACATAGGGAGTATTATGTACTAAATGTTTGTATTCCTCCAAAATCCATGTGTTGAATCTCTTTCCCCCAATATGACTGTGTTTGGAGATGGGGCCTGTGAGAAGGTGATAAGGGTGAAATGAGGTCATAAGAGTGAGGAAGATATAAGAGGAAGCAACACCAGAACTCTGTCTCCACCATGTGAGGACACAGAGGGAAGGCAGCCATCTGCGAGCCTGGAGAGGGTCCTCAGTAGGAACGAAATTGGCAGGCACCTTGATTTTGGACTTCCCAGCCTCCAGAACTGTGAAAAGCAACTTTTTATTGTTCAAGATACCCCATCTATGATATGTTGTTATGAGAGCCCAAAAAGACTCATGAAGCAAGTACTAAAAAAAAAAAAAAAGAATAGGTCAGTTAGAAGTATCTAGCAAAAGATACAATTTATAATCACCCTAGTAACTTGAAATCAGAATAAGGCAGCTTTATATGTATTGAAATGAAAAGCTTACCAAAGTTCAATTTTAGCAGGAAAAATAGAGAATGAAAAATAATATGTTGATATTCGCACAGAAAGCTAATACCTATATTCATAATGTGTCTCTGGAAGAATATGCCAGAAACTGCAGTAATTCTTATTTATAGGAAGACGATCTGCATATTCAGGAGACAAGGAAGGGAGAATTTCTCACTCTCTACTTCTATTTTTTTGTAACTTCTACTTTTTTCCATGTGAATGCAAAATTTACTCAAAAAAGTAAATCTACATAAAGTTAAAGGATTTCTTTTTGTATACACACAACCATGTAAATATTAAGGATAGCGATCATTATGATATTTTACTAAACAATGTGCCAGAATAAAATTAATTCAATAACTTCATTCCACAGACATAAGGCATGGCCATCCAACTCTGTTAGGACTGGAGAACTAGTCACACAAGAAAAGTCTGTATCCTAGGAAGGAATAGCCCAGAAGAAGGTTACTCCGAAGTCGACAAGTAAATCTCAATATTAATTCAATGAATGTGGAATGTATGTAGTAAGACTTCAAATATTCTATTTGGGAAAAAGATTTTTATAAAATAAAAATTAATTAGAACCAAAGGAAAACAACTATAAATACTAAGTATATGATTAATATGGCTGTTTAAAATATGGTTGTGGCTGCACTTATTAAAGATTTAGTATCCAAACAAAACTCACTGGGTCTAATAACAACTGTACCAGTCTGACGTCAATGGAATTTACAGAAAAAAAATTATAAAAGTCATTAAGAGACTTATAAGATTTAGGATAATGAATGTAAGAAATTCTTTTTCATTGAAAGCCCACTTCTAAAAAATTTTTAAAAATGGAACCATATGGTGGTAGAAAAAAAATAAAACAGCATTTCTAAATAATCTTCACATTGTATTCTTTGAGAAAATCATTAACGATCCAATAATATCTTACCCACTTCTGTTGTTTCAATGTTATAGATTTGTATAAAAATAAAGCTAAATGGAACGTGGTCCAACTAAAAAAGTATAATGCATAATTGGATGGAAATTTAACTTTGATTCCATTACACTATATAAGGTTACTATTTCAAATTATACAGCTAATGCGAAAAGCAGAAATTTATAGTGTTAAATATTTCAACCTAAGGTTTTAACCGTCAAGTCTCTCCCTGATAAAGATATTAGAGACCATTTTTATCCTGAGGTAAGCCTGAACTACAGATAATATATTAATATCCCAATATTTCAACCTGTAAGCATTAAAATGTCATCTAATGAATTTTGTGGTTAAATATAATTTGATATATTTTAATCTATTCAATTTCAATGAGTAATTTTGGCTCTTTGTTTCAAATTTTTAAAAAGTGAATTTTTTATAGATCGCTTAAGGAATTATCTATCAACATAATTAGAAATTAATATATGTTATTAATAGCTTGAACAAAAGGATTGTAAATTGATATGGGATTTCTTTGCAACTTCACTGTGGGTCTAATCAACAACATTTCATTTACCCACTGCATCATCTCACCCCATCCCTCATTAAATATAGGGGAAAAAGTAGCCCAGTGGATGAGGACTGGATCAGGAACAGTTTTGTGGCTATGTGATTGATAAAGTGATATAGGCGGAAGGACACAAAAGGAGAACATCTGAGTTATTTTACAGTGATGGTTTTACTACAAGCCACTTGAAACTCACCTATTCAAGAAAAAATCAAGGCCATTTGAGTTTTGTTTCTATACAATCAAAAGGATTATTAAGATTGATCTTTTGGGGCTAGCCTGGTGGTGCAGTGGTTAAGTTTGCATGCTCTGCTTTGGCGGCCTGGGGTTTGTGGGTTCTGATCCCCGGCATGGACCTACACACTGCTCATCAAGCTATGTTGTGGCGGTATCCCACATACAAAATAGAGGAAGACTGGCACAGATGTTAACTCAGGGACAATCTTCCTGAAGCAAAAAGAGGACGATTGGCCATAGATGTTAGTTCGCGGAAAATCTTCCTCCCTCCCCCCCAAAAAAGGATTGCTCTTTCACCTATATTGGCCAGAATTAGAATTAATAGACATCAGAAATATCAGAGCAAAATTTCTGCCAAGGAACGATAATAATTATCACTTGCAATGCAAGGAGTACTAGTCAATGAGGAAAACATAGATGTTGTTTCTAAGCAATCTCTTAGAATCTTAATGTTATTGTTAATTACTTTGTGTAAATCCTATGAGCTTGGTTCTTTAGGGATGTTTCTATTAAACAAAATATTTATTATTTATTTATTCAAATAAATAACAATTATATTCACCTTGACTTTATATACACCTTGCTCTTGTTAGTGAAGTAAACATTAAAATTATTTATTAAAAATAGGATAAAATACGCTAAAATAAAACTATATTTTTAGTAGCAAAACAAACCCATCATATCTCTCTTCTTATATATATCAAGGTCTTGAATGCACTATGCTTCCTGTTGATTTTTTCAAAAGGATTTCAAAATCTAAAAGCTTTCTGAGAATACTTGATCTTCTAATATTTTGATGGAAAAGTTTGCTATGAAGCTATTTTATTTGTAGCAAATATCTTCTGTTATCACAGGGACTTGTGGAATTGCATATTAAGACATCACCATAGTCACTAATCATGCCTACCAGGGAACTTAATAAATAGCAGCTTAGTTTTCAGATTGTCCAATAAATTTATGAATTCCCCTTCGGTTCTGTTTATAGAGGCTTAGGCAGCTTAGCTTTCAGAGAACACTGGCCAAATCTCTTGTGAGCTGCATGCACTCGTTTTTGCATACCAATTTGTGCCACAGAAATGTGTGAAACTCGTCTCCACTTGTAATTGAGAGAGTTAAATGATAGTTTCCTATTGTTGAAAACAATAATAAAAATGATCTTTCTCCACTCTCAGCAAAGACAAACACACTCTCCCAGCACCAGCAATACACTACCAAGACTCTGTAGAAAGAAAGAAAGCCTTTTAGGCTGTTCCAGCAGAGTCATTACACATAATTGGAATATCACAGCCAAGTAGTTTCGAAGACTCCTGTGTAAACAAAGGAGATCATCTGGAGTAAATGAAATACAAAGACATCTAAGAAGAAGTGGTCTACTTTTTATTTTATGGACAATGTATTTTGCTTTTTGAAATATGCAATGATATACATATAAATGTTTACTCATTATTTAACTTGGAAATGCCAACTATGATGTAATGATAATAACAGCTAACACAACACTAATAGATTATCTCATTTAAACATAACAGTGGCTAGAGGACTCCATTATTGATGCTGTAATGCTACAGTTTAAAGAATTCAGGAATAATCAGTTTCAAAGCTTTTAAGTGACAAAAAAGAAATCTGAATGGAAGGTCTCTAACTCAAAGGTGATTGTTTTAATTATGATGCTATTCTGCCTTATAATCCTTTCCATTCCCTCTGCCTTCCCTCTCTAGAAGGAAATCTAGGTTAGACTACTCCAGATGTAAAGTGGAGGCTCACGTCCATTTATTTTAATATTGTTTTCTCTTACTTGAACTAATTTGCCATAAGAGCAATTCGAAAAAGGAGTATGAAATACAAAAGTTCAGGGGGTAATTTACCTTCATGATATATTTATGCTCCATTTTCAGTAAGGCAACCATGCTTCTCCTTCAATTAGGATTATTTTCTACTAAATGGTCAATGTTTGGCTGTTGTCTCTTAGTAACTTAGCAAACACAAAAAATCAAAAGAAAAAGGCAAGTATGAGTCAGCGTTCAGCTATGAAGCCTCTTTAATTCTGTGCGTGTCATTTCACTTGAATAACTTTGGAGTCCCATTTACATTAATCTCTCCACATTTTAAAATGAAAGCTTCAACTGCTAACAAATCAACCACTAATATATTCATTACGTGAACCCAGTGCGATAATGGCCTTAAGTGGTCACTGTGTTCAATAAAGCAATGATGTAATTGGACCTCACCATTCTCTTCCTCAATAATTGAGTTATTTACTTTAAAAAAGATAGATTTCTATTCATAGTCAACCATGTAAGTGGACAATATTATATTTGGTTTTATGTTTTACACAAAAGGGGATTCTGATGGATTGTTAATATTTTATTAGCATATTACTTAGAAGAAAAGTATAATTTCAGACTGCAGAAAGTAAAATTTGAGACAAAAACTTTCTTGATCTTGGACACACACTAAAAGTGAGTAGGAGATGTACTTCAACCAGCTGTGCCAAATAGAGAAAAGGACAGCAGACGAGGATCCCCAGCCATTGCTGCTGACTACTCTGCCTCTAATTAGCCATGTGAATTTGAACAGCTCGCGGCATATCTTTGCCTTACAGTCCTACAGCCTGGAAAACAGGGAGGCTGTTTTAGATTAATGGTTCTTTACTAGGACGATTTTGCCCCCATGGAACATTCGCAAGGTCTGGAGGCAGTTTTGGTTTCCCAGCGGGGCTTGGGGTGGGGGCGGGGTCTGCGATGCTCACGTTTAGTGGGTAGAGGCAGGGATGCTGCTAATGGTCCTGGCCAGCACAGGACAGCCCCAGGCAGCAGAGAATTATCCCGGCCAAAGGGTCCGCAGTGTTGAGATTGAAACACTCTCGATTAGACGGTATTTATTGTCTCTAGATTTACGATTTTCAGCTGGATTCCTTAGAGTTAATTAGGCAGCATAAGGTACAGCAAAGGCCTGGCATGTCCCCTTACCAATTAGGTTTTCTGCAAACAAAAGTTTGAAGATCAACACTTTTCTGCCAGAATCTGCCTATAAAATAGCTTCAAGTTAATTGTTTCTCTTTGAATGTACTATGTTAAGGCTAATCTTTCACTTTCCAGTTGCGGAGGTTTTTTCCAACGTTTATAGTATTTATCTATCCAGTCTTTCAATAAAAAAATGTATACCATAGAATTTTATTACATGTGAATATTATAGATAATATATATTCTTATGTATTTTTATAATCTACTTCAAATTATTTCTAAAGCATGAATAATATATACCTTTTACACACATATACATACACACAAATAATACTTACTTGTAAACATATATTAAGAATTCAGCAGTGTAGGAAGATACATGTGTTATGTATATGGAAATATGTTTGTTAAGAATATATAAATCCAGCACTATCCCTCTGTAGGAATAATATATATAGCATTTGATTTCACTCTCTTATCTCTCTCTGTTCTCAAAATGTGCAGATTTATAATCTTCAATAAAAGTACAATTTTATTCAAATTATATTTGTATCTCATGCTTTTTCACAGCTCCTACAGAATATTTTACAAGATGGAAATGTGGTCTGTTGCTATTTCCTTTACTGAAATATTAAATTTTAAGTAATCTTAAGGCCATCAAGAAAAAAATTGTCTCTAATTTCTAGCAAATATTTAGAATAAAGCATTACTTTCATATTTCAAGAGTGCCAAAATGTAAGTATATGAAATGGCTCACAGTGGGAAATAAATGTATAAACACTCACATGAACCATTACATTTGATCATTTTCAGCATTTACCAGGGTTATAGCCCTTTTGAGTGATTATTACTAATTTACTTGTCTCTGACAAAGCACAATTATTTATTTAAATTAATGAACACAGGAAATAAACAGACTGGATCATTTTCACAGGTGACTGACTGAAGGAATGTAGGACTTACTTCAATAATCCTCAATTCATAAACGTATATTGCATAAAAACAAGTTGATAATGTTAAAAATAAGAAAATAATGAACAACGTATATTAAAATATTTACAAAATAAGCAGAATTATTCTTCATGTAAAGAATTTGAAATGATATAAAAATGTTAAATGTAGAGAAGTACATACAATGAAATTTAGTATTATTTCAGTGACAGTTTTTAATATACTGTTCAAAGCAGAAATATTACAGAATCCGTTCTCATAATGAGAGAACCATTTTAAACATCTTTTCAGAATATTAAGATCATCTTGCATACAAGACTATATTCACATGACTCTACACTATGTTTCAATGATGAATGAGTGCTACCTAAAAAAAGTACTTTATTAAAGGGAGATTTTAATAAAACTAAACTATATGAGAGCTTTACTGTAATTATTGTTCCAAGAGCTAAATAAAAGCATATTTTTATTTAGTATTTCACTTATAGGAGGAAAATGCTAAAAGGTTTAATAACTACTCAATATGAATCTTCCTCTTACTCAAATATTCTTCTAGGAGGTAAATCAATATTTAACTAAAAATTCAGCATAATGCTGCCAATCCATTATTTGGTGATGTTCAATCTTTATTTTGGGGAGATCCAGTGTTCCTTGGTGACTCCTCAGAAATGTCTGCATTAGGAGGGGTGGGAAGATGGGTATTTAGTTGGGTATAAATTCCACATTCTACTTTAATCAAAAGAGCTTATTTTAAAATTGAATACATTCTGAATTTCTGAAGGAGATTTTGACTAAACAAAGAAATTTATAGAACAACAATAACAACAACAACAAAATGTGGAGAATTTAGAATTAATGTAACTGTATGGCCTGCGGTTACACTGATCTCTTGGTAATTTAAAACAAGAATTAAAAATTAAAGTTTGAGTTATTATATTTTATAAATATTATAACCATAAGGGGCAACTTTTGAAATAGGGAAGTAAAGGGTGCTTTATCTTTTTTTTTTTTTGGCTATGGATGATTCACCTTGAGCTAACATCTGTTGCTCATCTTCCCCTTTTTGCTTGAGGAAGATTTGCCCTGACCTAACATCCATGTCAATCTTCCTCTGTTTTGTACGTGGGTCGCCGCCACAGCATGGCCACTGACAAGTGGTATAGGTCCACACCCGAGAACCAAACCCTGGCTGCCAAAGCAGAGTGCACCAAACTTAACCACTCAGCCACAGGGCCAGCCCCAAGGGTGCTCTATCTTAAGCAGCACAGCCAAAGTAGAATTAGGAGAGTACTTTTCAGTGTAGAATACAGTGCATTTCCTTCACTTTTAAGGACCCCACGAGAGGGAAAACTGATTTAATGGAACTGTGGTACATCTGAAAAGCAATGTACAGTTTATGATGAAAGTTAGGTTCAAACAACAGAAGAAAAATGTGTAGAGAAGTGTGTTTATTCCCTTTGCTAGACAAGAATTGCATTTAAAAAATTAAGGGGATATAATTTGATAGGAACATATTTTTTACTGGGGGAATGTACAATTTTTAAAAGTAAAAGATAAACCAATTGACATATTGAGTATCTGTGTGAACCTCTCCTGTCAAATTCTGTTGTAGGCAAACTTAAATCTAGAGGCATTATAATTTATAACATAGGGAGGTTTTTCTTCAATTAAAATATAGTTTTCTTTTCTACTAAAATGCTTTGACAATTTCAACACAATTTTTTTTCCTTATATGTTAAACATCTTTTAAAGTTCAAGTTATGGATTACTTAACTGTAAATACCTGGTTTCCTTTTATTTTCAAAGCTTACAAGGCAATGATTATTAGAATCTGAGTGTTCAAATACAAAACCTTGAAGTTTGTGGATGGAATGTTCCACAGGATAGAATACTACTAAGAGGATGAATCTGGTAAGACATTGCCACTTGCTCACAGTAAGGGCCATTCATATTGCCAAGAGTCATGCTACTATGATCACCTGGCTTAGAAATAATCCTTGGGTTGAGTTCATTATTTATCGGAAAGTCTCAAAGGGTTCTAAGAAAATTTTAATGTGATGGTTTTAAACTGCCAAAATAAAACTCTTTCTATTGGGACAACACAACTAGCTCTCTGGAGCTAAGAATTAAAGGATGACACACGAAGGCCAAGCGACCCTTCACTCAAAGTTAAAAGTGAGCAGAATCTTTTCACTTGCACACACAACTATATTTTGTAAAGTGCACTGTAAGTTTGAGTCAGATAAAACCAACCCATTATACTTGCAGCTTTATATATTAATAGATGTGGATCAAGTTCCAAGGACTTGGACCTACTCGGCTCTCACTATCGAGTTAAGGACAGCAGAGTGATGACTTAATGATTCCAGGCGTGGAGTATAAATCACTCCGGGAGGCTGTCCACCTGGTTGTTTATTTATCTCCCTGAGAAAAGACTGAGAGAATGGTGTTAAAATTTACTTTTGAAAGGACGTTTAGAGGAAGAATTTTGCGACAATGATTAAATTCTGAAAAATCTGATCCAGAAGGGAATTAAAGGTATGAAATTAGATAATGAAATTTCCTACCATGTCTTACCTCATTTTCTCTAAACTATATAAATTGTCTTGTCACCTTTTTGTTTCATGTTTGTTTTCTTTTCATCTATGTCATAAAACTCTACCCAATTCATTTAACATGTTCACTTACTTTTCTCTCCCACAAATGCTTATTCTTATTACATCCAACTTGACTGAGGAGGTGCAGAAGTGCATGGTGGAAGATCAGCATGTGTAAGGAGAAAGGACAGATGCACAGAGGTAAGTGCTAATCAGTGTGCATAGGGACATTGTGATCCCATGGCCAGATAACCTGGAATGCCCTGCTACACACGTAAAATCGAAGAGGCTGACATAAGGGAAGAGACGTCACTTTGTCCTTAGAACTCCAGATTTGGGCCCATTATGCGGCTGAGAGCGTATCTGCTGAGGCTCCCACACATGTGGAGACGGTAGACGCGGTATTATGCCTCTAAGGTCCCAGCAAATTGGCATCAATCATGCTTGCTTGTCTGTTTCCTGCACTGATTTCTTTGAAGCTATTTCAAAACCTTCCTCCTGCCCATATTGTGCCTCAGCATTCAAAATATATATTACCAGACACTCAAGAATCTACTTAAAAAAAATACCTGCTAACAGGAAAATAATGAGACTCCATTTTTTAAAGAAAGATCATTCCTATATTTCTGGGAAAATGAAGAGCTCTTCCAAGAAGACTTTCTGAAAACTACATTGACACATTTCTATAAAAATACATGAAACAGAATTCATTATAATTATGTGTCACTTGCAAGATTCTATAACTCTTACACCCCACAATCTGCAGATGGCATGCTAATGAATTGAAGACAGATCTTATATAACTTTGATACTGTTGATATATTAATAGAGTATATACATTAGGCTTTCTTTCTAAAATAAACATATGATCTGTGGTAAGTAAAAAATTTCGTAACTTTAAAAATTCCAAAATTAACTTTTTTCAAGCGTGTGAGCTCCTTAGATGACAGTTTTCTTTCTGTGAAAGTTCCTAGCTATTGTTGTTTCCTCCTGATGAGGTTTACTTTCTCCTGTATCACACACTTGAATTTCCAGTAACTTTCTAACTGCCAAATGGAATGGCCTCTTCGTTCCTCATGCCCTTTGACCTCTCAGCAGGATTTGCACACGCTGACCACCTCTGCATGGAAACTGTTTTCCTCTGATTCCAAGATGGAAGTTAGCGTGGGATCGCAGGCACTTCTCAATTGACTTCCAAGACTTCCAGCCACCCCTTCAGGGCACCAAGCCCTCTCCCATGCTGTGAGCTGACCAGGGCACACTGCTTTGAATTCCTCCCATGGGACTCCTCATTGTCTTTTCTCAGTGGCCTCCCTCAGACTGTTTCCTCATCTGCAACTGTTCCTTCCCTCTTTACCTCCAGGTAGGATCTCACTTCTATTCAAAGATGCACACCTATACACACACATACACATGCATGCATACTCTACACCTTTGGACAGAAATACTTGATTTTTCTTGAATTCTCCTTGTATTTTCACATAGAAATTCATGCATTTATAAAGTATGTATGTATTTGTGTATTTATGCATGCCATGTGTGCATGTCATGTGCATGCTACATATATGCCACATGTATACGATAACACACATATTACATGTCCTTATAAAAAGTATATATCAACTGCTCAAAATCTGTTTTTTTCAATGATTTCTTACATCAGCTAAAGTGTATAGCATGTAGAATAGCTTGGTAGAAATAAGCTATTTAAGTTAGTGACATGTAAGTGATGCTACTTACTTACTTTATCAATAAGAATCACTAAATTTTCTGTCTCAATAAGGAATGGCGAGTGAAACCTCTAGCCAGGGATGTCTAACTGGATTTATTTTGTCATTGTATCTGGATGGTGTGTGTCTGTGTGTCTCTTCCTCTGTATCTGTCTTTCCCTCTCCCTCTTTCTGTCTTTTCCTTCTTAGATTGTTTGAGTTCAGTTCTATTGGTCATTTTCTGATCAATCAAACACTCCAACCATTTCTATCACAGGATAAATAACTTTCTGAGTCATGAGCCTTATTAATTATAAAGCCGTAAAATTTTCCTGAAATTCCTCAAAGGTCCAATTAAATAGAGAATATTTTGGAATTGTGTTGGTTACGGGTCTTTGTTTCCCTCTAATTTTCCGTGACAATTTCTGCCATCAGGGTTTGCTTATTACTAGGGACTCGTATTTCTACTTATGTGGACTGTATAGTTCTATCTATCTGTATTCTCTAGCCAGCTGCCTGAGTGTTTGTCCCAAACACTGATGTGCTTTTTAAAAATGCTATTTGAGCTGTACACATGGGAAAAGAAAGTTCTAGTTCCTGACTGGGGAATGAAAATGCATTCACCCAATAAGCAAAACCATACACCATGACACATTCTGAGTAACATTATGAATTATCCCACGTCTGCAGGCACTGAGGGGTTTTCTCGTGTGATAATTTCCTGCTCTGTCTTGGTTACTCAGGCAGCACTTATGTATCATGTAGAATTTAAACATGAGTTCCAGTCCCATGACTACCTCTTGTTATTGCTGCCTCTGACTTTTTCCTCCGCCCCACCTCTCATCTATTGTTTGAGTTACGGGAGCTAGCATACTTTCCTGCGCCTGACTGCGATATGTCAAAGATATGGAAAAACTCTTTAAACTCTGTCAGCAAGCAAATCAATGAAGTCTATGATCTGTGATCTCACTCTAGTGCCATGTGACTATATGTTTAACTATCATTAATGTTTTTTAATCATTTGCAATATTTTAAATGAAGCTTTGTAATACTTATGAGAACATATGCAGTATTATATGCTAACTCAGTGTCCTTCACTATAGTGATAGATGATACTAAAAGTGAAATATTAACTTCAGAAGAGTCATTCTGCCCTTAAAGTTTGCTGTTTTTTTTCAGTCTAGACATGTGATTATTTTTGTTCTATTGTTCATTATTCTTAATATAGACTTACAAATCAAGAATTTGCTTGGTTTCTGGAAAAAATTATTCAAGATTTTTTCTAAAGCCCAATAGATAAACTACATATGGATTTACCGCTGTATTGAAAGCCTACATTGTTATTTTAGGATTTTACTGCTGTTCTAGAATGCCTAGGAAACTAAACTAGGCTGTATACTTTTTACAATTTTTAAATGACATCTTTAAAAGTATGTTCTATTAATATTTCTAATGTTTCAAAATAAGAAAAACACTTTCTGTTAAAATAGTATTTTAGTATTTCTACAACATCTCAATTTTCTAATCTATCAGAAAAACGTTAAAATTCTCTTGGATGATAATGGCCCATTTTTTAAATTTGGCTTGAGATTTATTAATTTATGTCACTTTTGGAGTCAATTATTTTAAATATATCTTATCAGAAAATTTTAAAAGTATATAGCTGAAAATGAAACATACGACAAAGTGAACTAAAAGCGTGTTGAGAATTTTTAAAGCATAGGACAAAGAAAGGATCATCGCCCATAGTAGAGACCACGGTGCTTCCTGAAAGACCTCTCTTCTCCACATTTCCACTGGCTGCTAAGCGGGTTCTTGAAAATGCTCCTGGCCAAAGGGCTATATAGATGAGCAAGATGCATATCAAATCCAGGCAAAAAGCAAGGGAAACGCAGCGTGAAACCTTCCAGTTGTCTTTTCTGCTCCCACAGCCACCGAGGAAGGACTGTGGTGCAGATGGTAGAGATTCAGCAACCGGAAGCAGAATGTCTGGCTGCCCACAACAGACATAAACGCGCCAGCAAAGGATCCTTTGTAGTGTTTTTACCCAGGCAAACAGAATATCTTGATTTACACAATTACAAATCACAGAGCATTCTTTTTTCTCCTCTCAGTCTTGTCAGGTGTACCTTCTAAACCTATCTTGCATCTGTCACCTTCTCTTAATCAACTCTACCCTCTGGGTGCTTGACCCTCTGAGGCCCTAGCTTGCACCGAACCCTTACACAATGCAACAAAGAATGAGCATCCAAGTTTTCTGGAAATGAGAATCCTTATTTATCATCTTTTTTTTCAAGGATCAACACTAGAAACAGCATGGCTTGGCCATTTATTACTTTCGTTGATTTGTACAGCATAAGTGTGAGAGCAAGTAACAAGATCACCTTTTTATGCATAAGACAGAATCCTCCCTTTCTGGTGTCACTCTTTGCCATGGCACAGCCTTCCCATTCATTCCTTCCAGATTTTCCCACAAGGTGGAACAAACTGGATCTAAGTGCTCCTGCTCCTAATTACTGTTTACTACACCTGTGTGTGTGTGTGTGTGTGTGTGTGTGTGTGTTTTCCTCATTACAATGCCTTTTCTTAAGGTGGGGGATCATATTGGGAGAGTCCTTAGAATTAGAGTGAGTACAATACAGCTTTGACCAAGGTCATTACCTAGACATCAGATTTATTGTGCCTTCTTGGCTACTCTCACTCTTGTAGTTGAAAGAATGCAAAGCATTCCATTGTTCCAGTTTTCCTCTTCTCTCTTTGTCTCTCCCACTCTTATTTTCCTGCCTCTTTATTTTAAAACTCTAACTTTTCTGAAGACCCGAATAAAGCAAAAATTTCTCCTGAATTTACTAATTTAACCTCTTTGATTACACACTCCCAAAGATTAGATTCCTTCTCCCTGGGGCCGACCCCGTGGCCAAGTGGTTAAGTTCACACACTCTGCTTTGGAGGCCCACTTCGAATCCTGGGCACAGACATGGCACCGCTCATCAGGCCATGCTGAGGCAGTGTCCGGCGTAGCACAACCAGAGGCACTCACAACTAGAGTACACAACTGTGTACTGGGGGGCTTTGGGGAGAAAAAGAAGAAAAGAAAAAAGCAAAAAAGAAGATGGGCAACGGTTGTTAGCTCAGATGCCAAGCTTAAAAAAAAAAATTCCTTCTCCCTGAAACAATTTTTCCCCTTATTTTTATGCCGCAGATCTCACCTGAAATATCCCTTTATAGCAGAAAAATTCCCTGTATACCATCTAGGTTAGGTCCGGACTTATATGCTGTCTCATATTTTTCATTCTTAATACTCAACACAATTAAAAATATAATTATTTGTATACTTTTATAAGAAATTACTGTATCCACCATTGTCATAAGTTACATACAAACAAACACCATGTTTCATGATCACTAACATATCTCCAGTCGCTAGCAAGCACAGTGCTATGAAGAGCACACAGTAGGTACATGGTAAGTTATTATAGTACTCTAAACTCAAAATCTTGAAAATTATATATTCATTATAATAATACCCAGCACACGATGCCAATTTGTATAATCATCCTATTATTAGCTAATTTTGCTCACCATTTTCAAAACACATTTCTAGTCTATAGCTTTCATTTTTTAAGATTAATTGAAAAAGTTTTCTAAAACAAGAATCTTGTCATAACTTAAAAAAGAAATAAAATTATCTCTATCTGCAGATGACATGATCATGATGTAGAAAAACCTAAAGATTCAACAAGAACAAAAACTGTTAGAACTAATAAACGAATTCAGTAAAGTTGCAGGATACAAAAATTAGTGGTGTATCTATACATAAACACTAACTATGCAAAAAGTAAGAAAACAATCCCATATACAATAGAAACAAAAGAATAAAATACCTAGGAATAAGCTTAATCAAAGAGGTGAAAGAACTGTACACTGAAAATTATAAATTTCATACTGATGAAGGAAATATAAAGAAAACACAGATAAATGAAAAGACATCCCATGTTCATGAATAGGAAGAATAAATAACATCAAAATGTCCATACTACCCTAGTGATCTACAGATTCAATGCAATTCCTATTAAAATCCCAATGGTTCTTTACCAAAATGGAAAAAAAAAATCCTAAAATTCATGTTAACCAAAAAGACCCTGAATAGTCAAAGCGATCTTGACACAAAAGAACAAAGATAGAGGCATCACACTTTCTGATTTCAAACTATATTGCAAAGCTATAGTAAACAAAACATTATGTTATTGGCATAAAAGCAGACATATAGACAAATGAAACAAAACAGAGAGCCAGAGATAGATCCATTCATCCATAGTCCACTGATCTTTGACAAGGGTGCCAAGAACACACAATGGGAAAAGGATAGGTTCTTCAACAAATGGTGTTGAGAAAATTGGATATCCATGTTCAGAAGACTGAAAGCAGACCTTTATCTCATACTTTATCAAAAATCAACTCAAAAGGACTTAAAGACTTAAGATCTAAAACTGTAAAACTACTGGAATAAAAATAGGAAAAAAATTTCTTGCCATTGGTCTCGACAATGATTTTTTGGATATGATGCCAAAAGCTCGGGCAACAAAAGTGAAAACAGACAAGGGGGACTACATCAAACTGAAAATCTTCGGAACAGCAGAGAAACAATCAAGAGAGAAAGGCAACTTATGGAGTGTGAGAAAATATTTGTAAACCATATATCTGATAAGGGGTTAATATCTAAAATATATAAGGGTCTCATACATCTAAATAGCACAAAACAAACAACCTGATTGAAAAATGGACAAAGGAGGGCCTGGCCCCACGGTCAAGTGGTTGGGTTCGCACGCTCTGCTTCAGAGGCCCAGGGTTTTGCCAGTTCAGATCCTGGGCGAGGACATGGCACTGCTCATCAGGCCATGCTGAGGTGGCATTCCACATAGCAGAATCAGAAGGACCTACAACTACATACTGGGGGGCTTTGGGGAGAAGAAGAAGAAAAAAAATTGGAAACAGTTGTTAACTCAGGTGTCAATCCTTGAAAAAAAATAGACAAAGGAATGAATAGACATTTCTCCAAAGAAAACATACAAATGGCCAACAGGTATAAGAAATGGTGCAAAACATCAGGGAGATGCAAATCAAAACTACAAGGAGATATCACCTCATACCTCTTAGAATGACTATTACCAAAAAGATAACAAGGGTTGGTGAGGATGTGGAAAAAAGGAAAAATGTACACTGTTGGCTGTTCCATACAGCCATTATGGAAAACATTATGGAGGTTCCTCAGAAAATTGAAAACAGCATTACCTTATGATCCAGCAATCCCACTTGTAGATATATATCTAAAGGAAATATAATCAGTATCTTGAAGAGATGTCTACATGCCCATGTTCATTGCAGCTTTATTTACAATAGCCAAGATGTGAAACAACCTATATGTGCAATGATGAATGAAAGGATAAACAAAATGAGGTGTGTGTGTATATATATATATATAATGAGATATTACTCATTATGAGCAGAAATGCTCCTACATGCAACAACCTGGATGAACCTGGAGGACATTATGCTAAGCGAAATAAGCCAGACACAGAAAGACAAACACTTCATGATCTCACTTATATGTGGAATCTAAAATAATCAAACTCATAAAAGCAGAGAAAAGAATGGTGGTTGCCAGGGCCAATTATGCGCGATAAATAAGTTCTGGAGAGCTAATGTGCAGCAATGTGACTATAGTTACAATACTGTATTGTATACTTGAAATTCACTGAGAAATTACATCTTAACTGTTTTCACCACACACACACACAAGAAAGAAAATGGTAACTGATTGCTTGACTGTGACAATTATTTCACAGAGTATACATATATCTCATATCAAAATACAAAGTTGTATACTTTAAATATATACAATATTTGTCAATAATATCCCAGTAAAGATGAGGAAAAAAGGCATTATCAACTATTTTAATAGCACTCAAGGGCAATGGAATTTAATTGATTTATATTGGTTTTATTCAAGCTGATGCCCGCCAAATCATAACATAGTAAATAGTTGAATTTTATATATTTCTAGTTCTTTATAAATTATCCATTGAAAGAATATGAGAAGTGCAAAAATTTTCTACAACTTAAGAATACAAGTTAATATTTTAGATGGGATAATTTTTAGGAAACTAGACATTTTAGTACCATGTGTTAAATTTTCTTGTTTTAATGCATACTATTTACCTAAAATGCAGGCATCTTCAGGTAAAGATAGCAACAGTAAACAACACAGCTAGCACTTGTCGTTGGCAGGCGTGGGCAGGGCATTCACCTTCATTATCTCTTTAACCCCCACATCTACCCAATTGAGTACATGCTGCTATCCTCTTTTAGACATGAGGAAACCATAGTTGTAATTGGGTATTGAGTACACAATATGAGACCTAACTCAAATGCCCAGAGTCTTCCCGTAACATGCCATTGCTTTACTGAATTAAACACAACTTGAAATTAAAGGACAGGTATCTTTGAAATTTATCCATGGAGGCAAGAGAAATAAAACCAGCATTATTTGACTTTATTAAAACTCCTTTCCTAGTGTTATTGACTACAACATGCTAATAGGTAAAATTGGTGAAAACTCACATTGGCTTTAGCAGCATACTCTACCACATAGCACAACATTACATACAATAGCATGAGAGCTGAGTCTTAATTCTGCCCCAGATTTGCACTACCTCCAGAGATAGGAGTCAGTGTTGGAGATAACATGTAAATGAATTGCAAACTAATGCAAATTAAATTAATCCCTAAGTGTGCTAGGAAAGAGCATGAGTTATATTAACACACAGTCCAGTAAATCCTTCGTTTCTGTTTTTGATCTCTGATGCACAACCATTAAACTTGCATCTTATTAAGAAGTCCATATGTAAAGTTTCTAGAGATGAATGTCATCTACATTTTCACAAACTATTTTAAAAGACGAATTCCTATTAATTATTTTCACATATTTGAGCAATGATACCTATTTGTTAGACACAAATGGGAAGAAAGAGTCATATTCTTGACTCTGGAGTTCCCCAGGTGAAGGCTCCATGAATGGAGGATAAGAAGAGATGGAGGAAACAGGCAGACCACCCCAGAACATGTAAGCTATAATTGGATGGGACCAGGGCATTTTTAGTTTGAAAATTTCTCCAGGCACTTCTAATGTGTGTACTTTGATGAAAAGTACTCTGAAGCAGTGAGCAATCACAAACTTCTTGAATTTCCCCCAAATGTACATATTCTAAGTCAGTCATTTAAAATGTTAGCATACATTAGAATCATCTGGAAGGCTTGTTAAAACATAAATTGCTAGGCCCTACCCTGAGTTCCCTATCAGTAGGTCAGTGGAGGGGCCTGAGAATCTGCATTTCTCTAAATCCCAGGTAATGGTGAAGGTGTTGGCCCCCAGAACACACTTTGAGAACTCCTGTTCTGTAAGATGTAATACTCTGTTTGGATAGACTGAATCCAAATCGGGGAGAGATGCATGAATCAGTCCCACCTTTTCAATATGGTCTGAAAGTGAACTTTTCCTTAAAAGGAAATATAAGCGTGGTTTTAAAAGAAAGGGGCAATGGCTGGCAGACAAGCAAGACTAATATCCATTAAACTTCAAACTGGCAAATCTGATTCTGTTTCTTCTAATCAAGCACAAGATCACAGTGTTATGTTTCAGAGCTTTACGCTTCTGTTATGAGCATGCCAGAGTTTCCTATGTTGAAGATCTTAATTTTGTGACCCTTTCTAACATAGACTTTCTATTCCTGCATAGTAAAATCCCATTTGTCTACATACTCCACTATAGGAAATTCCATGTGTTTCCCAAGGTATCATTTCTCCATTCACTTTTTTTTCAGAGGAAGATTCACCCTGAGCTAACATCTGTTGCCAATCTTCCTCTGTTTTGTACGTGAGCCACCACCACAGCATGGTCACTGACAGACAAGTGGTGTAGGTCTGCGCCCAGGAACAGAACCTTATATAGACTTACAAATCAAGAATTTGCTTGGTTTCTGAAAAGAATTATTCAAGATTTTTTCCAAAGCCCAATATATAAACTACATATGGATTTACTGCTGTATTGAAGGCCTACATTGTTATTTTAGGAATTTACTGCTGTTTTAGAATGCCTAGGAAACTAAACTAGGCTGTATACTTTTTACAATTTTTAAATGAAATCTTTAACAGTATATTCTAATAATATTTCTAACATTTCAAAATAAGAAAAACACCATGTGATTACTAGTGTGCTAAGAACTTTACATAGCTGTGTGGTTGTATATGATTTACTTCATTTTATCCTCACAACATTATATTTTCACAACAGCCCTATAAGATGGTGACACATTACCCTAAGCAGCTTGTTCCAGTCACCCAACCAGTAAGCAGATGAGCCAAAGTCACACCCATATTTAGGATCAAATGCTGTTTCTTACTCATTTTGTATCCTGTGCAGGAATTAATATACTATTTCTCAAACGATGGTCACTTTTTATTGAATTGAATTGAATTCAATTGGTTTAATTGTTTCAGATTTAATTATGTCACTTTATTGAACTTAGATGGACATCCATTTTCCTTTTTTCCCTCTTGAATTTGTTTCTTACTGAACATCTCAACTTGGAGTTCTGGAAAAAAATCTCAGATAGTAATATAACAGTTCATATTTCAGGAAAAACGTAAGAGAGAAAACTTGTTCTCTCTTATTTACAATTTAGAATTGGAACTTAACTGTCCTTTCACCAAATGTGGAAAGATTGCATGTGTGTCAGGCAGCTTCTAAGATGGCCTCCCATAATGGTCTCTGCCTCCTGATGTTGAGCAGTTCCCTTTGCTTGAGTCTGGGCTGGATTTAGAGACCTGCTATTAATTAATGGAATATAGCAGATATAATGGGATTTTACTTCTGAGAATAAGTTATCAAAAGACTGTGGCTTCAGTCTTGGCAGCTCAGTCTTGCTAACTCTCTCTGGTACCCCTCTCTCAGCAGAAGAAAATGGCCATGTTGAGATTAGCTCTATGAGGAGGTCCATGTGGGGAGCAAATAAGTCTCGCCAACAGCCAGTGAAGACCTGAGGCCTGCCTACAGCCAAAGAGTGAATTTGGAAGAGGATCTTCTGAGGTTTATTGTCAGTCCCATTGGTGAGCTTGGGAGTGATTTCTCCCAGGTAAGCTGTGAGATGACTGTGGCCAAGAGATTCAGTCCAAACTCCCGAGAGACTTTGAGCCAGAGGAACCCAACTGAGCCACAACCACAAACTGGAAGATAATGAAAGTTTTTCTGTTAAGGCACTTAGTTTGGGGGTAGTTTGTTATGCACCAATAGATAACCAGTCACTTATATCTTGTCTACGTAATATATGGAAATTCATTTTTAGAACCCTAGCATAAACTTGATATAGACAGGGACTTTTACAGCTAGAACCAAAGAATAGCAAAGGACTATTTTACTGAATATTGAGAAAACCTTGATTTTTGTATAAATAGTGCAGATAACAAAAAAAAGTGGCGACCAATATGAACCCAAAAATGAAACACAAATGCACAGGTTTTGAAGTGCAATGATGTTTCTCTCACAAATTCTCCAAGGCACATTTCAGGTAGAAGAGTAGGAAGACTATTTTTATAAAGATACTTAATAATCTTTTTGAAAAATGCCAAATATGTTACTTGTTTTCAATAAGGAATATAGAAGAGTACATCATTTTCTTCCTTTTTATTCATAAAACTAGAAATTTTCATTAAAATTATCTCACGTTTAAAAACTGATATGGATGAAAGAATATTGTTAAGATCTTATTCTAACTATTTAGTGGAATGATAAGATTTTTGTTTCAGTAGGTTCTAATAGGACACAGTCATTAATTAGGGAAATAATAGTCCTTCAAGAACATCATTAGAATGATGAGCTTCTGCTTTCAGCGAAAAGAGAAGTTGGAGAACAGAAGCAATTTAAGTTTGATACAGATTCACAAAGATCCTGAAGTTCAAAATGAAACAACACATATGAACATTATATAAGAGATTGCTGTATTCTAAACTGGTATTAAACCTAAGAAGATATAAGTAGGTATAACATTTTTTTTAAAAATGGTTCGTGCTCAAAAATTCTAGTTAGACAGACTTGTTAATAGTTGGGCTCCCTAGTGCTTTAAATCACTAATACATATCATTAATCTCCAAGAGGGAGCCAAGAAACAGCATTTTTCACCTTCATTTGAGCATTGAGAATTTCTGTGAAGGCTAAACAATTAGCCTTGCTCAGAGTAATGTTCCACAGAATGATAAATTAGGAATGCTCTCATGTATTTTAATTCAAAGAGTTCACAGTAAGTTACAAAAGGGTAGGAATCACCTTTGCCCACTCCCATTGTATCCAAGGACTAAGCATAGTACCTAACAGAGAAAACTTTACTAACAAATTGCTAAGTGAACAGATGGATGGGTAGATACCCCAACAAAATAAATTGGAAAGTATGTTACATGTTTGCATATATTACTTTCAATTATACTCTTGCTTCAAAGAATGACTTGTTGACAAACAGCAATTTTAATTTTGAATATAATTACTTAATAATGAGAAGTGAATTTGTATGAATCTATTAAAGATTACCCATATACATCATAGCTAATTCTGTCATTTCAAAAATTTTCCATAAGAATAGACTAATACTTCCAAATGTCAAGAAAATAAGTAAAATATTCGTTGCTCTATGTACATACCAAATACAGGGGCTCTCTGAGACCTAGAGAAAATCTGAGTGACTCTCTTGAAACACCAAAATGCGGTAGCAAATTTTAAGGAGCAAAGTCGTCAAAAATCGTGTATGTTTTATTAATATTTGAATTGTATTAAGTTTGGTCTTCTTTATATATTACATAATTATTTTAATGTCAAAGATCATGTGAAAGGACTTCCAGCTTATGATTAGGATGTAGCAAAATGGAAAGATCAGCACTCCCACTTAAACTATATTAAATAAAAGCTGAATAATCTACAAAATCAAAACTTTAATTGAACATACTGGAGAGCTGAGGTCACAGTTCTTGCAGCATGGCCAAAATCAAATAAAAGGTACCTCGAAAGAGAGATGAGGCACAGGCTCTGATTTCACCTTGTGGGCAGATTCCAAGAAAGAAACAGGGCCAATGTACAAGCTGGCAGGAAGACCCAGCTCAAATTTTTAATGAATTGCTAAAGGCTGAATGTGGGCTAGCAGGAGAGTATAACACATCTGGGAACCACAGACACAAGGAGGGTCTGCACTCACTTGTAGCTTCATTGCCAGGAACCTTCACAGCATGCTCATGGGGCCAGAAGCACATGGTTAATGGATTTGGAGCTTCCTTCCCTAAGCCTCAAAATTCGAGGACTCCTAATGGCCCTGGATCCTGATTTAATCCTAACTCCTAGCCTTATCCTACCACTTCTTTTTTGTATGCCTTACGGTGAGGAAAATGGCCCTGAGCCAACATCTGTTGCCAATCTTCCTCTTTTTTTTTCTCCCCAAACCCCAGTGCATAGTTGTATATCCTAGTTGTCAGTCCTTCTAGTTCTTCTGTGTGGGACGCTGCCACAACATGGCTTGATGAGCGGTTTGGATCCGTGCCCAGGAGCTGAACCAGCGAACCCAGGCCACCAAAGCAGAGTGTACAAAACTAACCACTTGGCCACAGGCCAGCCCCCTACCACTT
Source organism: Equus przewalskii (assembly GCF_037783145.1). NCBI lineage: Eukaryota > Metazoa > Chordata > Mammalia > Perissodactyla > Equidae > Equus > Equus przewalskii. The sequence continues at coordinate 58,500,117 of NC_091849.1, forward strand.
CTTGATAAGTTCCATCTTAATGACAACTGGAGTCTTTCTCTATCTGTCTCCCAACATCTAAATATAACATCTTATCTGAAGTGCCCTTATCAAGGTCACTTCAGAAGTCTGGAAGCTTGCGTAATAGCACATGGGATCAAGGGAAGAGTATTTAAGAATGATCTGTCATGACTGCTGCTAATATCAACATCATCTAAGACCTTCTTTAGGTTCCTTGAAAGCTGGTGTCTGTGCAGCTTCCATTCAGGAGCAAAGTACTGAAATCTTTATAAAGACTGGCAAATGCAATCTCTAAGGCCCAGCAGCCAAGTGTGAAACGTTTTTATTATATCCACCAGTTTTGTCATAGGGAGGTGGTCACAGATTTCTAATATTCAGGAGACCACAAAAAAAATGTTCTCTCATGTTGAAGAATTCCTTCTTATTATCACTTCTTCCAGGAAAACTGGTATAATATTTTCAAGGAGTTTAGGATTTTTCAAAAGACAAGGAGTGAAAATAACTTTAAGCTACTTCTAGAGGATATGATTCAATGACTGCAAACCAATCTTTATGCTGTCCAGCATCCCGGGGGTGAGAGCCACTAAGAGGACATGAATCAGGGCGTCACATAATATCTGCATTGATGTGCTGGTAGACTGAGCTACATAACTCAACAAAACATAATGCATAGATGTCTTGTTTACTCCTTTTGCCAGCACACCTTATTCCAGAGAAATTTTAATTATATCTTAGCTATTTCACAGAGCTCCTATGTACAAATTGCATCCTAGTTTCTGCTCAGCACTGTTCAAGTAAACCACAGGCTTTCCAGAGAATTCTCAACTGGACCAAGATCTGGAGCAAGAGAAAGAGGAGGATGGTAATTAGGCCATGGTATCTGTAATGCAACTACTTAGGCTCAAATTTCAGCTCTGCCCCTTACTGATTCTGCGGCCTTGAATGAATTATTTAATCTTTGTAGGTGTTCACTGTCTCCTGAGTAAAAACATTTAGTCTCTCAGTCTCCCTTCTATTCCTTCTGTTTGTCTCTCTAAGATAGTACCTACCCATGGGGAGAGGGGGAACTTGTCTTATGAGATCTCCCAGTGGTGGAGAAATGAAAAATATGAGGTCTTTGAGTGCTTGCTCCGTCCCTGGCTTCCTATAGTTTCCAAACTGATAACCCAAGACTGTTTACATCTCGCTGACACCTGCTGGCGATGCCTGCTGATTCTGTATTTGGTGCCAATCTCTCAGCTTAGAAAGAGTGTAGAAGTGATCATGGACTCACTTGGCTTCACCTCAGTTTCTATGATTGCCCCTGTCACTTATGAGGTTGGTCTACGTACTGATTTTCCTCCAGCTGGGATGGGTGAGTGGTTATCTCAAAATCTTTTGTGCAAGGAGCCTCTGACCTCCCATAATGCCCCCGTAAGCCTCTCGGTGAATTCTGTGTCCTGTCTAACTCACTCTGGAACCAAGGGTAGTTCAGAAAAACTTTAACTTAAAGCCTTTTCTGCCCAACCCTGTTGCACTGCCAAGTAAACATTGCTGACCCCCCAGTGGTTCAGATAAACCTTCAAGGGGGTCCTCATTTCAGACTCCTGGACTCTGGGCAAGAGTTTCCTGCTCAGCATTAGTCTTCAATGTATCTAATAAACCTCATGGATATAAACGGCTCTTATCGTCTTACTTAGTGCTAAATTAAATGTCAACCATTAAGTGCTACCTCCAGCATCGGCTCTGTATTCCCTTTGTAACTTTTGGATGCCATGCCTCCAACCCTATTCCCAAACAGATGTGCTACAATAGCCCAGGGCATGTGCTCAGAATTGCAAATGATAAAAGCTCATCACCCCCTCATGTATGTGAAGGGCACGTTCCTGGGAATTCAGGAGGGTCTGGCAGCCCAGACAAATCCCTATCCAGGAGTGGGGCTGAGCATCTGGACTCCAGCAACTTAAAATGGTGTGTGTTAAATTTGTGCCTCTAACTTCAAAATTAAAGAATAAAATTCATCGGTATTTATATAACTATGTAAGTTGCATTAAGTCTGTTCCTGAAATATGACTTTGACAAAATATATAAAGGAAGCATATTAATCAAAACAACAGTGGGAATTCTATCAGTAGCACTACCTACTCTCATGGGCTCTTCTATGCAATTCCTTTCTCCTTTTTTTAATAAACCATCAGAATTTTGGTTTGCAAAGGAAACAATGATACAGGGATTTTAATATAACTCATATCACTTAGTTTCCACATCTATCTCTATATATGAATTTGTGATTTCTTTTCAAAAGATTATCATTTAGATGTAATATTAGAATAAAAATATATCTAAACATAAGTTGGTTATCATGAATAATGAAGTTAAGTAATTCAGAAATTATAAATTCATGCTCTAATCTAAAATAAAATATAGAAGCTTCTATATGGCATTTTTAAAGTTTTATGGAAATAAATATATTATTGCTTACTTTGAAAGCATAGTCTAAATATGTTAAGATGTAATATCTTAAGATCAGTTAGTGATCAGGTTTTTTTTTTTTTAAGATTGGCACCTGGGCTAACATCTGTTGCCAATCTTCTTTTTCGTTTTTTTTAAATTTCCCTCTAAAGCCCCCCAGTACATAGTTGTATATTCTAGTTGTAGGTCCTTCTGGTTGTGCTGTATGGGACACCACCTCAGCATGGCTTGATGAGTGGTGCCACTTCTGCGACTGGATCGGAACCAGAGAAACCCCAGGCTGCTGAAGCGGAGTGCGTGCACTTAACCACTTGGCCATGGGCTGGCCCCTAGTGATCAATTTTAATTCCACTGTTCCTTCAGATCAATCAGTGATTAGTTTTAATTCCACAGTTGCATACTTAAACAATGCATTTTGGTTTGGCAAAAATTATAACAACAACAATAAAAACCTAATAATCTCTGCATAGAAACTATGAGATCAGCAATATGAAACAATGCAGAAAACTCTGCTATCGATCTCTGTACAGTTGTCTGAATCCCCATGGCTGTAGTCAATTATGCCTCTTTTTTCACAGAGACACCAGTACCAATAAGAGAACAGTTTGTTCTGCCTCTTGCTGTGATTTTTGCTAATATTTCAAAATAATAAGAAATGGGCCCAATCAATGCATTTGGTAGGTGCTAATTCCATCCAAGACTTTATCAACCTTTTTTCACTATAAGCTTATCAAAGTTTTGAGATCTAAGATGGAATAATAGCTTGAAATGAATTTCTCCATGAAATAAAAAATAGAACTTGTTGTTAATCTTTCTTGAAACATATATTTGTAAAACTGTGGCTGGTTTTGAAATGGGAACATGTGGCCAAATATCAAGTGTGAGACTTTTTTCTTTCTTGACCAATTAGGAGTACAAACATGTCAACATTGAGAACAACAGTGTGGGAAACGGTGGCAGTTTTTAAAGCTTCTAACTCAGAAATTTCAAAACACATAATTAATTTTTGAAAATTGGTTAAACACAAATACCTATTTGTCTGTTGTGTTCTGCTTTCACAGTGGGCTGTATAACGTTGCTATGAAGAAAAGAACAATAGCTGTGTTGTTACAGCCTATGTAACAAAACATGACAAAAATATCTAAATGTCAGATTTTTCATTGGTCTGAGTCCTTAGCTGTGTGGGTGCATAATTTAGGGTATCAAATTGAATGTATAGTTTTAAAAGATATAATTACATCTTTCATGGGGAAGTTCAACAATTTTAAAAATTTTTGTCAGTGCTTTATTTTCTAATTCCTCCTAAAACTTAAAATCAAGTAGAGTCACTGATGCAACAAGACTTAGACAAAAGTATTTCCACTAGTATAAAACATAAAAGTACTACGATACTGTGGAAAACTCCCATACTTAACGATTTACCTGCAACTTATTATGTGCTATAATTCGGTTACATGTGTTATTAAGTTATAATAAAAACTTATGTAATACAGATAAAACATGTATAATGCATGCTAAAATTAAGTTGTAATAGAAACATATGCATTTTGCTTATAAAATTTATTTTAATTCTTTACCAAATTTGATCAGGAAGGCTTTATAAATAAAAAATAATCATTAATTAGTTAAATAATTCATATTTTCTAAGTAGCTACCCTATGCCAAATGCTAGGCAAAAATATTCATTCATTTGTTCAACAAATATCTATTGAGTTTCTATAATGCGCCAGACACTGTTCTAGGAAGCTAGAATACATGAATAAAAAAGAACATTCTGAAGTTTTGGACCCTGTGGTACTTAAGTTCATGGGGTTGAATACAACGGACAAGAAAAGCAAGATCTCTTTTGTTGTAAAATTTAGATCTCTGGGGCAGCAGACAATCAACTAGTCAACACATAGTCAGTGGGATAAGTGCAGGTTGTGGTCATCCAAATGATCAGTGGGATGTGACACAGAGGAACAGGTGTCAGCCCATTGCAGGGATGAGACAGGAAAGCCTCTTTGAAGTGAAAACTCGGAGGTGTGACACACTTTTCAGTTTGCCTAGGAAAGCTGCGTTTTACACTTGCCCTGACATTCTGTCCGAGCAGCCTTTGTCTCACTCAACAAATAATGAGGAGAACTGCTAAGGCAGAGTAGACCACCTGGAAGCATTAAAGGAGGTTAGGCAGGGAATCATTTTCTTTGGGTCTAGGGTGATAGCAGCTGAGGTCAAGGAATGCGGAGAGATGTGATAAAAATACACTGAAGAACTTTCCTTTTTGTCTCTATGTTTAAGCTATCTATCCATTTAAAAATTAGGAAGTAATATTCAAGATTTAGAAATTCAAACAGCAGAAGGATCCACCACTTCCTGTTTCAGGGTTTACAGCCCATTAGAAAGAGCCAGATGTGTAAATAAACACAAGCATAGAAATTAGGGTAACAGCAATCCCTGTTGAATTGTTGATGGGAAAGTGGACTACAAAGGGAGGTGAGGTCAATTCTAGCTATGGAAGATAACAAAAAAACTCACAGAGCAATTGACCCGGATCTTGGATTTGGAAGTGTGATGGTCATTTGGCAACAGGAATAATATGTCTGTTGGTTTATGAGTTTTTAATGTTGGTGAACAAAAAATAGAATTTCCCTTCATAAATTACTTGCACTATGTTTTCCTGTGGAAAAATATTTTCATACCACCACCTATTAACATTTCTTTGAACCTCATTTCACCTGAGAATGCAATCTATTTCAAAATGAAGATAATGTGGGCTTTGTGTGTTAACCTGGAAACATTTTAATACATATCACACGGAAGAGTATCTATTACTACATAAATAATATTCTGTTAATTTTAAGTTAACCCGAGATTTTATTATCTGTTTCTGGTAAACACCATAGCTTTCTTCATGATCATTATTAAAAATCTTCATATACATTTTAGACTGGTCATCTTTTCTTCCCAGTGTTTTCAAAGAGGTTGGTGAACACGATCTATTGAATACAATTATGTTAGCAAATTGTGTTTTGGTTTTGCAGTATGTTTTTGTTTTTTCACTTTTTAAAATAAAATTATCTGTGATTTTATTACAAACAGCAGGTAGAAAAGCTGTCAAACACAATGTTACCCATAAACTTTATATTTGTTCAGCTTTTAGATTTGTCCTTGCCAAAAAATGTCACTTAAGACAAGGACAAATCTAAAAGCTAAACTACTATAAAGTTCATGGTAATTATAGTGATTATAAGTTCAGGCAATTATATGTGAATCATAATCATACTGTGCTCTTTAAGACAGGCAGGGAAAAGAATTAGACCGCTGAGACACTAGGTTCTCAAAGTCCTCTCTTCTACAAATACCGACAGATTTTCTGTCCTCCCTTTACCCTGGCTGAATGGAATTGGCTCTGCTTTTAGTTAACAGCCACAAAAAATGTGCTATTTTGGACTCTCATTAGAACATGGGAGGGAGTTAGTTATTGGTGATAATTATTGATTATTTTCCTCAGCTTAGCAATAAAACAGGAAGAATCTCATTCAACATATGATCACACTAGAATTATAGTTACCGGAAAACAGAGAAATAATTTTACAGTCTTGGTGTGCAGGCCATTCTACAGCAGACTCAAAAGGCAGGAAACACAAAAAGGGAAATCCACTCATTAATTATGTTTTAAAAATCCATATGGCGACATATTACAAATTTAAAAAGAGAAAAGAGAACGGTAAAGATGTATATGAACTTCGAAGGGCTACAGTCATTACTATCATCTTGCTCCGGCTTTGGTTATAGATTTGTATGTATTTGTCAAAACTCAGAATGTACACTTAGGGCTGTACATTTCCTTGTATGCAAATTTTACACAAAAAATTAATCATCTTGAACGGTAGTTAATGAAGTTAATAATAAGGTGTCTAAGGGAAAGGGTACTTATCTCTGAAATATATTTAAATTGCATCCAAACTAAGAAGGATTAGCATACGGATGGGGTGATGATCATCTGGACTGATTTGCGCCACAGCACGTTTAGAAAAGATTAATGGTAGAATCTCTGTGGAAGGTTAACACTGTTCATTGTAAAAGAACTTTAACTTTGCTACATTTGAAATTTTCATAATAAAATGGAACAATTCTAAATAACGATCTCTAATAAATATTATGATACAATTGATTCCCAACATAAAAATTGGTGAAGGGTACCAGTAAGAAATTTAAAAGAAAAACACAATGGACAATAAATACATTAAAAAATGTGCAACTTCATTATCAATCAGAAAAATACAAATTAAAAACTGTGATATTAATTTGTTCTGTTATCTTGGTATAAATAATTCATAATACACAGTATTTGTGAAGGGGTGGTGGTGAGAATTATATATAATGTTGGTGTACATGTAAATTGATAGAACCTTTTAGAAATGCTCCTTTTTGATGTACGACAAATAAATTTAATGTGATTATCTTTGATTCAGCAATTCACATTTTATAAATACACTTTAATAAAACAATTTAACAGAAAGATATGTGTCCATACATTTATAATTATCAGATTGAAAATATAAATCTTAAATATTCAGCAAAACTTGGTACATAAATAAAATCAAGGTTTATAATCCTATTAAAAGCATTGATACATATTTATATTCATTTACATGAACATATATTCACACTTATTTATTTATTTTTTTTAGACTGGCACATAAGCTAACATGTCTTGCCAATCTCCTTTTTCTTCTTCTTCTTCTTTTTCTCCCCAAAGCCCCCCAGTACATAGTTGTACGTTTTAGTTGTAGGTCCTTCTGGTTCGCTATGTGGGATGCCGCCTCAGCATGGCTTGATGAGCGGTGCTACGTCTACACCCAGGATCTGAACCAGGGAAACCCTGGGCCCCCAAGCAGAGCACGTGAACTTAACCACTCAGCCATGGGGCCGGCCCCCACACTTATTTTTGAGTGAAAGTGCAAGTTAAGAAAAATTATGTTTCTCATATATATGTGTATATATACATATATATAAACACACACAAAGAATTGATGAAAATTTAGAGTAAAATAAAATTTGCTATCTCTGGAATGCTATAGGGTTGGCAATGTTTACTCTTTTTACATGTATTTTTATACACTTCAGTACTTTGAAAAATTAAAATTAACATTATAGGTCAAAAACTGAGGAAATGTTTCACATCAAATATAAGTAATATTCTTTATACTGAGTTCTTACAACTCGAGAAGAAAACTGCTAACATCAATTGACTTTGAAAAGAATTAATTAGATGACAAACGGTAAGTTCTAGGAGAAACGCAGAAAAAGGAATATGCAGTTCTTGTCCTTCAGGTGTTTAGAACTTCCAGGTGTTAGGTTTGCGCACTCTGCTTCGGTGACCCAGGGTTTGCCGTTTGGGATCCTGGGCCTGGACCTACACACTGCTTACCAAGCCATGCCAAGGCGTCCTCCCACATAGAAGAACTAGAAGGACTTACAACTAGGATATACAATGATGTCCTGGGGCTTTGGGGAGAGAAAAAAAAAGAGATTGGCAACAGATGTTAGCTTGGGGCCAATCTTCCTTACCAAAAAAATAGCTTTTTAAAAATTTTGAACCACTCTAGAAGATACATTAATTTCTCTTGTCATACGTCTGAGAATGATCATAGTGAAGTAAAGTTACTTATTGATTTATACCTATTTTCTTATGTATTCCAATGTGTACTAGAAATACTTAAAACAGTTCTAATTGCCTAAAGGAAGTGTACAGATTTATATGAATAGAATACCATTTTTCTGAAGTCAAATTCTGAGATGAATTTGGTGAATTTCCTTTTGTAAGATAATAAATAGCATTTAGATGATATCATCATCTATTGGTTTGAAGAAGAAACTAAATCTCCTTTGAATTCAGTGTCATTCTGCAGCAATTAGATCAATTTTGGACAATGGGCAGTAGAATTAATTATACTTAACATTTATGATGGTGCACCACGCAAAATATGGAAAAATGAATTTCTAAGATAAACACACTCTCTGGGTGTACAGCTCCAGAACAATTTAACACATTTAAAGTTGCTTTAACTGAACAGCATTTCAAGACAAAGTATTGATACAATTTTAATCAGCTTGTGAATACTGTCCTCCTGTATCTAAACATTGTGAGTTAAAGTGATGTTAAAGCTGAAATCTAACCACAGAAATGCACACATAAAATAGACAAGTTTATCTGCTTATTGTTTGCTAATGTCTGAGTTGAATCAGCAGCCTCTAGAGTATTTTTAGGCAGTTTTGAATCTATGGATTATTTTAAATGATTGAAGAAATAAGAATGGGATAGAGTGGGAAAGGAGGAAGAACTGGAATTTACAGTAGACTGAGAGTGGGAGTGAAGTATGACAGACTCAGTTATGAGACTGAATAACGCTAAGAACGAGCTCAACAAACGCACTCATTCTAGATCTTCATTTGTTCAGTATACGATAGTTTAATTCCTTGAGGAACTTGTGAAGTGAATGTTTGGAGGACATTTTGAACTCTTTCTCCACCACTTGCAATTTAATTAATTAGTTCTCAGGCATCAATGTTGTTCAAACTTGCCTCCAGAATCTCATTTATGAGATTTCACCCCATATCAGATTTTCAGTTTCTCAAGAAAATTGACAGTCTTTGCACAAATGTTAAGGCGAAACAGTTGCTTTCCATTCCACTTCTTTTCTATTCATTTTTTTAAAACGCTGTCAGAACTGACAGAAACCACAGTAACTTCTTTCTAAACTTTTTCTTTCTCAACTTTTTCCCCTTTGTGCTCCTGACAGTTCCTCCACCAGATTCATTGTAACAGATACGACTACTGAGTTCTGCTGTAATTTTCCTCACTCCTGTTTATTTTTGTCATTTATTTAAGCATCAATTTCTACAATAATTGAGTCACCCCATGATATTATTGTGTTCCTTTTCAACACCCGTTGAAAAATTAAAGAATTTATTTTTTAAGAGGTCCATTGAATCAAATCTCAGTTTTATTTTGCATATGCTAAAATATGCCTTATTGTCTATGATAATCTATTTGGAATATGATAGAACAAAATTTATACTTTTAAGGTTTATATTCTCAGGTCAAAGAATAGAGATGAAAATTAACAATATTTAAAAGCACACAAATACATTATGTAGACTTTTTTGGTACTTCATAGACTTTATATGCACAGAAATAGGGGCCTTTTTTACAGTTCCATTGGAAAATGCAGTTGCTGAAAAATTATATTTCACTTTATGGGTCAATGTCTCAAAGGAAAATTACATAGAAAATAAAACTTGTTTTCCCTTAAATGAAAGAAAGCAACAAAAGAAGAACAATTTAAAACTACACTTTCATATTTATATTGTATATTCTATATTTACCTTGCTAAAGAATAAGAATATAGCACGATTCTTAAAAATCCCTGCTTTTGTGGGGGAAATACGTTCTGTAATACTGATGAAGATATATATATCCAAGTTAACTAAAAAAATCTAATATTAATATTTTAAGAACTGTATAAAATTTAATTTTAAAATATATGAATCCTTTAAATAGAGAATATCCCCTCATTCTTCTTAATGCACTCGTAGAGTTTCCTTTTTTCAGGTGAAGAAAATATGATCTCAATTTCTTGAGACTCTAAGAGAAGATTCTCATTTAGTATAATTTGATTGCATTTATACTGAATACCACCTTTCATTTCATCTATTCCATTATCTCACACACTTGGAAAGGTTTGAATTGTTACCCAGCAGAGTGGTGTAATATCATATTTTAAGTTCACTCTTTATCAGATATCTAATAGGGCAATTCAAGTTCATATTTCTTTGCAGTCAAAACATTACTGTCAAAAACTTCTTTAAGAAATCAGTTTCTGAGGGGGCGGGACCAAGATGGCGGAGTGAGAGGTCTTCTTTGTCTCTGCCCCCCCCCCCCCAGTCGAATCTACAACTAATTGGACATTCACCGATTAACAAAGGATATCCAGATAGCATCTCAAGATGCCTAAAAGTCTCATGCTACTACATATCGGAACATGGACAGACTTCCCCCCCGGGAGGAGGTGGAAATAGGTGAAAGCTCTCCAACCCCCGACCCCTGACCCCCGGACAGCCTAGTTCCTGCAGGAGGCTCTCTTCCAACAGACTCCACCATAGCATCGCCAGACACCAAGGGCAGGAGTGTGCACTCACCAGCGGAGTGACAGTGGAAAAGGTGACAACACAGCTACCCAAGCCCCCCGCGATCACACCTAGGCCCAGGGGGAAATCCCAGGGCCCGGCATCCACCGGCAGGGAAGGCTTCCGCTTGCCATTAGCAGGGAGGCCCCACCCAGAAGCCAGAACAAAGAGAAGCTCCTGGCTGGCCAGGCACGGCACCAGACCGCAAGCTGCCACTGAGCTCACGGTCTCTGGCACACAGCTCAGTACAGGGGGCACCCTGACTTCCCGTAGAAGTGCTTGAGGACATGCTTGGAGCTCCAGCACCTGGCTCTGTGGCACGGGGGAAGGCTTCAGGGTCCCGCACCTCCCCTGCAGGGAAAGCCTCTGCTCACCATTAGCAGGGAGGCCACACCCAGAAGCCAGGAAAAAAGGAAAGCTCCTGGTGGACGCATCCCCCGGGGCGGCTCCAGACTGCAAGCTGCCATTGGGCTCACGGTCTCCGGCACTTGGCTCAGTGCAAGGGGCACCCAGACTTCCCATAGACGTGCTTGGGGACATGCTTGGAGCTCCAGCACCTGGCTCTGTGGTGCAGGGGATGGCTCTGGGGTCCCACATCTCCCTGGCAGGGAAAGCCTCTGCTAGCCATTAGCAGGGAGGCCAAGCCCAGAATCCAGGAAAAAGGAAAGCTCCCGGTGGGTGGATCCCCTGGGGCGGCTCTAGGCCGCAAGCTGCTGCTGGGCTCATGGTCTCCTGTGCACGGGTCGGTACAGGGGGTGCCCAGACTTCCCGTGGACTTGCCTGGGGACTGGGTGGAGCTCCAACACCCAGCTCTGCGGCCCGGGGGGTTGCTCCAGGGTCCCACACCGCCCCAACAGGGAGGGCCTCTGCTCGCCATTGGCAGGGAGGCCCCGCACAGCATTCGGAACACCAGGAAGCTCCCTAGAGCAGAATTCCCCAGAAGGCAGCAGCTTACAAGCCACCGCCAGGCCTACGGACTCTGGCCGTGTTCCAGACGAGGCAAGGGGCTCCCAGAGATCCTGTGAGGGTAAAGTGGGGCAGAGTAGAGCTCCGGTGAAACGACTACGTAGCCCACAGGGGAACTCCAGGTTCTTACAGCAGCCTCAGTGAAAGACTCTGCACAGCACTAGTGGAGAGGTCCCGACTGGCAAAAAGGCCCTGGGGCAAAAGGAGCACAGCTAAGTGAGCTAATGACAGACTGCAGAAGATACCCATAGCTCTGCTGGGACTTATAGTGGACAAGTGTGATCTGGTGGGCTCTGTTAGGGACAAATCGGAGATTATAGGTGATCCTGCTCCTGGCTGATGGGAAAGCCAACAACACTGCTGCAGACCACAAGGAGGGAGCGCGTCTAGGTGGGCTGCAGCAGTAGGCACCAGCAGCCTGAGGCCCCCTTGTGATAGCCCCCCACAACCGACAAGGCACCCCACAGGACCACTGTGACTACAAGGAGGGGTCCAGACCCAGTCAGTAACAGCTGACAGGGTTCCTGGTTGGGGCAGTCTAAACAGCTGCCCCCTCACACACACCAGTTGCAACAAGTGGAAACAGCAATTAAACTCTATCTCTATGCAGAGGCACAAACCCACACCATCAAGCAGTATGAAAAAATATATTAAATCTCCAGAACAGAAGGAAAATGATAAGCATCCAGAAAACAATCCCAAAGACAATGAAATCTACAACCTAAATGACAATGATTTCAAAACTGGCATTATGAAAACACTCAAAGACCTAAAAGAGAATTCACATAGACAACTCAACGAGTTCAGGAGTTATGTCACAAAAGAGCTTGACACCATAAAGAAGAACCAATTAGAAATACTGGAGATGAAGAACACAATGGAGGAGATTAAGAAAAATCTGGACTCTCTGAACAGTAGGGTCAATAATATGGAGGACAGAATTAGCAATTTGGAGGCTAGGAATATAGAAATGCTGCAGGCAGAGGAGGAGAGAGAATTAAGACTAAAAAGAAATGAAGAAACTCTCCGAGAATTATCTGACTCAATTAGGAGATGCAACATAAGGATTATAGGTATACCAGAGGGAGAAGAGAAGGAGAAGGGGGCAGAAGGCCTGTTCAAAGAAATAATAGCTGAGAACTTTCCAAACTTGGGAAGAGAGATGGAACTTCATGTCACAGAAGCCAATATATCTCCAAGCTTTATTAACGCAAGAAGACCAACCCCAAGACATATAGTAGTGAAACTAGCAAAAGTCAACGACAAAGAGAAAATACTAAGGGCAGCCAGGCAGAGGAAAATGACTTACAAAGGAAACCCCATAAGGCTATCAGCAGATTTCTCAGGAGAGACCTTACAGGCTAGAAGAGATTGGAATGAAATATTCAAAACTCTGAAGGATAAAAACTTGCAGCCAAGAATACTCTACCCAGCAAAAATATCCTTCAAATACGATGGAGAAATAAAAACTTTCCCAGATAAACAAAAGTTAAGGGAGTTCATCACCACAAAACCTCCTCTTCAAGAATTGCTCAGGAAGAAACTCATTCCTGAAAAATCAAAAAAAGGAAATGGGTTAAAAAATCCAGAACAAAGGAGATAAGCAGAAGGAATAATACAAAGGAACAGCTCTCCATCAGTACAAAATGCAAAAGAACCGGAAAGCAAGTGATAAAATTGCAACAGTAGGCCCCCACGTTTCAATAATCACACTAAACGTAAATGGATTGAACTCTCCAACCAAAAGGCACAGAGTGGCACGATGGATCAAACAACAAGATCCAACAATATGCTGCCTCCAGGAAACACACCTCAGCCCCAAAGACAAACACAGACTCAGAGTGAAGGGGTGAAAGACAATACTCCAAGCGAATAATGAACAAAAGAAAGCAGGTGTTGCCATACGTATATCACACAAAGTAGACTTCAAAGCAAAACAGGTAACAAAAGACAAAGAGGGGCATTATATAATAATAAAAGGGACGCTCCACCAAGATGACATAACAGTCATAAATATATATGCACCTAACACAGGAGCACCAAAATTCGTGAAGAAACTCTTAACAAAACTAAACGGAGACATCAACAGTAATACAATAATAGTGGGGGACCTCAACACCCCATTAACACCAATGGACAGATCATGCAGACAGAAAATCAACAAGGAAATTATAGAATTAAATGAAAAATTAGATCAGATGGACCTAATAGATATATATAGGACACTTCTTCCAAAAACAGCAGGTTACACATTCTTCTCAAGCGTGCGTGGAACATTCTCAAGGACAGACCATATCTTGGGAAACAAAGCAAGCATCAATAAGTTCAAGAGGGTTGAAATAATATCAAGTATCTTTTCTGATCACAATGCTATGAAACTAGAAATCAACTACAAGAATGAAGCTGGGAAAGGGCCAAAAATGTGGAGACTAAACAACATGCTACTGAACAAACAATGGATTATTGAAGAAATTAAAGAAGAAATCAAATATTATCGGGAGACAAATGAAAATGAAAACACACCATTCCAAATTATTTGGGACGCAGCAAAGGCAGTCCTAAGAGGAAAATTCATTGCAATACAGGTTCACCTCAATAAGCAAGAAAAATCTTACATAAACAACCTCAAACAACATCTAACGGAATTAGAAAAAGAAGAAAAAACAAAGCCCAAAGTCAGTAGAAGGAGGGAAATAATAAGAAGTAGAGCAGAAATAAATGATATTGAAACAAAAAAGACAGTAGAAAGGATCAATGAAGCAAAGAGTTGGTTCTTCGAAAAAATTAACAAAATCGACAAACCCTTAGCCAGACTCACTAAAAAAAAAGAGAGAAGTCTCAAATAAATAAAATTAGAAACGAGAGAGGAGAAATCACAACAGATACCGAAGAAATACAAAGGATCATAAGAGAATACTATGAAAAACTATATGTCAACAAATTGAACAACCTAGAAGAAATGGATAAATTCCTAGACTCATACAACCTACCCAAACTGAATCAGGAAGAAATAGAGAATCTGAATAGACCAATCACAAGTAAAGAAATAGAAACAGTAATCAAAAACCTCCCCAAAAATAAGAGTCCAGGACCAGACGGCTTCTCTGGAGAATTCCACCAAACATTCAAAGAAGATTTAATACCTATCCTTCTCAAACTGTTCCAGAAAATAGAGGAAGATGGAGCACTCCCTAATACATTCTATGAAGCCAACATCACCCTGATCCCAAAACCTGACAAGGACAACACAAAGAAGGAAAACTACGGGCCAATATCACTGATGAATATAGATGCAAAAATCCTCAACAAAATTTTGGCAAACCAAATACAGCAATATATCAAAAAGATTATACACCATGGTCAAGTGGGATTTATACCAGGGACACAGGGATGGTTCAACACCCACAAGTCAATCAACGTGATTCACTACATTAACAATATGAGAAACAAAAACCACATGATCATCTCAATAGATGCAGAGAAAGCATTCGACAAGATCCAACACCCATTTATGATAAAAACCCTCAATAAAATAGGTATAGAAGGAAAGTACCTCAACATAATAAAGGCCATATATGACAAACCCACAGCCAACATCATACTCAATGGACAAAAACTGAAACCCATCCCTCTCAGAACAGGAACAAGACAAGGGTGCCCACTTTCACCACTCCTATTCAACATAGTACTGGAGGTGTTGGCCAGAGCTATTCGGCAGGAAAAAGAAATAAAAGGAATCCAAATAGGCAACAAAGAAGTAAAACTCTCGCTGTTTGCAGACAACATGATCTTATATATAGAAAACCCCAAAGAATCCATACAAAAACTATTAGAAACAATCAACAACTACAGCAAAGTTGCAGGGTATAAAATCAACATACATAAATCAGTAGCATTTCTATACACTAACAATGAACTAACAGAAAAAGATCTCAAGAACTCAATCCCATTCACGATCGCAACAAAAAGAATAAAATACCTTGGGATAAACTTAACCAAGGAAGTGAAAGATCTACACAACGAAAACTACAAGACCTTCTTGAAAGAAATCGACGATGACATAAAGAGATGGAAAGATATTCCATGCACATGGATTGGAAGAATAAACATAGCTAAAATGTCCATACTACCTAAAGCAATCTACAGATACAATGCTATCCCAATGAGAATTCCAATGTCATCCTTTACAGAAATCAAACAAAGAATCCAAAAATTCATATGGGGCAAGAAAAGACCCCGAATTGCTAAAGCAATCCTGAGAAAGAAGAACAAAGATGGAGGCATCACAATCCCTGACTTCAAAACATACTACAAAGCCACAGTAATCAAAACAGCACGGTACTGGTACAAAAACAGATGCACAGATCAATGGAACAGAATTGAAAGCCCAGAAATAAAACCACACATCTATGGACAGCTAATCTTTGACAAAGGAGCTGAGGGCCTACAATGGAGGAAAGAAAGTCTCTTCAACAAATGGTGCTGGGAAAACTGGACAGCCACATGTAAAAGAATGAAAATCAACCATTCTTTTTCACCATTTACTAAAATAAACTCAAAATGGATCAAAGACCTAAAGATTAGGCCTGAAACTAAGTCTGCTAGCAGAGAATATCGGCAGCACCCTCTTTGACATCAGCTCCAAAAGAATTTTTTTGGACACCATAACCCCTCACATGAGGGAAACAATAGAAAGGATAAACAAATGGGACTTCATCAGGCTAAAGAGCTTCTTCAAGGCAAGGGAAAACAGGATTGAAACAAAAAAACAGCCCACTAAGTGGGAAAAAATATTCACAAGTTATTTATCCGACAAAGGGTTAATCTCCATAATATACAAAGAACTCACACAACTCAACAATGAAAAATCAAATAACCCAATTACTAAATGGGCAGGGGACATGAACAGACATTTCTCCAAAGAAGATATACGGATGGCCAATAGACACATGAAAAGGTGCTCATCATCACTAATCATCAGGGAAATGCAAATCAAAACTACACTAAGATATCACCTTACACCTGTTAGAATGGCAAAAATATCCAAAAACAAGAGTGACAAATGTTGGAGAGGCTGTGGAGAAAAGGGAACCCTCATACACTGTTGGTGGGAATGCAAACTGGTGCAGCCACTATGGAAAACAGTATGGAGATTACTCAAAAAGTTAAGAATAGAAATACCTTATGACCCAGCCATCCCACTACTGGGTATCTATCCTAAGAACCTGAAATCAGCAATTTCAGAAGCTATGCACCCCTATCTTCATTGCAGCATTATTCACAATAGCCAAGTCATGGAACCAACCTAAGTGCCCACCAACTGATGACTGGATAGAGAAGATGTGGTATATATATATATATATATATATATATATATATATATATACACAATGGAATACTACTCAGCCATAAAAAAGGACAAAGTTGTCCCATTCACAACAACATGGATAGACCTTGAGAGTATTATGTTGAGTGAAATAAGCCAGACAGAGAAAGACAAACTCGGCATGACTCCACTCATAGGTGGTAGTTAACGTATGGACAAAGAGAACTGATCGGTGGTTGCCAGGGGAAAGGGGGGTGGGGGGAGGGCACTAGGGGTGAAATGGTGTACCTACAATATGACTAATAATAATGTACAACAGTAATTTCACAAGGATGTTAACTTTTATAACCTTAATAAAAAAAAAAGATATCAGTTTCTCTGAGGATATCATAACTACATCTCACTTATCTGAATAGAATGCATAATCTAAATATGTTTAATGTTCATAAATAAGTTATATAAAATTAAATTATTATGCCAGTAAAAATACAAGCCTCATATATGTATATAAATTTATCTTTTTTAATGCTTTGCATTTCAACTTTTTTTCTTTCTTTCTTTCTTTTTTTTTTGGTGAGGAAGATTCCCCACGAGCAAACATCTGTTGCCAATCTGTCTCTTTTTTTGCATGAGGAGGATTAACCCTGAGCTAACATCTGTGCCAATCCTCCTCTGTTTTGTATGTGGGATGCCTCCACAGCATGGCTAACGAGTGGAGTAGGTCTGTGTCTGGATCCAAACCAGTGAACCTGGGCCACTGAAGCTGAGCACAAAGAACTTTAACCACTTGGCCACAGGACCGGCCCACTGTGTTTCGACTTTTGAGATATAAGTTCACACAAAAAAGATGCATCTTTTAAAAAATATAAAACTGTTAACACCTCAATACTTACATGTTTTATTAAATATATACATTCACCAAAAAATCAGTAGTAATGGTAATTTCTAAAGTTATTTGGCTTTTTTGCATTTCAAAATACTATCACTAACATTACCTCAGTAAATTCTTAGGACAATTCCCTAATGTAAGTTTTCTTATGATTAAATTACATTTCTCCCAAAAGTATTAATAAATGTTTGATGGTAGGGATATAGATAGAAATAGTGATTTTAAAATATATTCTTTAGGTTTTAAAAAGAATGGAGTTCAAAGAATGACACTTTTAACTTGAAAATCTGTATACTGGATTCCTAAAGATTGATATTTCACAGAAGATGTTGTCTAGGCTATGGCTAACAGCACAAGCTTGGGGCCAGTGGGTACCTGCTGGTTGGTTTGGTTTGAGGGAAGAGTTGAGATACAACAAAGATTATTTTGCAGCAGAGAAGAGCAAACACATCCAATATGAGAATCCAAAATGCAGCAGTGAGAAACAAAGTAACCAAAGGCATGCAGATAAGTGGTTAGACCTCACTTCCCACCATTCTCCACTCTATGCTCTAGTCACACTAGTCTAGCTTTCCCTCATACACACCAAAAACCTTCTCCTCTGAGGGGCTTTGGCTTTCTTAGAAAACCCCTTAGTTTGGTGTATAACCTGCTCCTTTACTCTTAGCCACTACAGCGCCCCACAGTATAGAACACAGTAAGTGCCCACAACCACCTGCTGAATGAACAAACGACTCTTCTCAAAATCACATCTAGAATGGAATCAGGGCCCCAGACCAGGTCTGCCTGTCCGAGGAGCCATTCGTTTTGAGTGGGAAGATTGCCAAGGTTGCCTATTGACTTGAATTCTTTCCCCGCTCACTCCGCAAAGCAGAAGCTGCGATAAGACTAGCTTGCAGCTAGTTTAACTGAGAGTAATCATAGAAAGCAGAGTGAGTGAGATAGGGAAGGAAGAAATGCCAAAGTAAGACTAACCTCAGACAAATGCGTCCACCAGCGCTGTGACATACCCATCACGGCCCAGGGAATGTGGTGTGTGTACCAAAGGTGTCTGGTACATCTTCTTCATTATCTAGATATATTTTACGTCTTACAGTTGCCTCACAGGAATCCATAGAGAACTCAATCTTTTATAGATTAAAACACTCCACAGCCATAAATTTAAGCTTTCAAATTTTTTAAACTCTGTTTTACACAGCTATCACAAGCTGGTTTTCTCCCCTTATTCATCTTTATGAATGAAATTATTCTTATGGTTTGAATTCAGTAAATTTTATCTGAGCCATGAATAAGTGGATAAACAATCTTGTACAAAATTGACACTTATTTGTCATTTCTAACTAAAATCAAATTCAGTTCTTAATATTTGGCTTTTTGAATTAATTTCACATTTATTTACTGAGTGTCTACTCTGTGCCAGAGACTGTGCTAAACCCTAAGGTTCAGCCTGGGTTAAATGGGCACCGTTCCCGTTTCCAAGAAACTCAGAGCCTACTAAACTGTTCTGCATACGTCAGAATCTGTCTGCTCAGGTTTGCAGGAATGACCTCACATTTCCAAACCCATGGATGCACAGGGATTATTCACTTTCATGAGTACTGATCCCCAACAATGTAGTCTAAAGTAGTGAGGGTACAGAGAAGGATACAGATAGAAACTTTGTTCAATCAGTTAGATACATTTCATGTCTATATTTGCCTACTTTGATAATTTTAAAAGTTTCTAGAGGTGTAAATCCTAACCCTTCTACTTTTTTCTATCAAGAGGTCTATTTTCCAATGTAGGTTTCTTAACTTATGTGCTGTTAATTATAGGATAGCCCTGTACATCTAAAGGAAATCCACCATTCTCATTTTCCCTATCTTTTCTGCTACTGACAATATCTTAACATCTTCCTAGCTGTATTTTATTTAAAACTTCTGTAACTTTTTGAGTTTTATTATGGGATTAATTTTCACAAAATTATTATGATGGTTACAATATTCAGCTGCCTTATGATCAAAGTCAATTCCAATCCTGCTATTTACTCACAAGCATACTAATTACTTTAAAATACCATGCTTATAATAATCAAAATATCGCTCTGTGTAATTTATTCTTTTTCCTGGCAAAAAGCTCATTAGCAGTCATAGGACTCAATAATGTTAATATTCCCAAGATGAATGATACTAAAGATTCATTATCTTTAAGCCACACTGGAATCATTGGACTGAATTATTTTATATCATTACAATTATCTTTCAAGCAACATACTCACATAAATTTAACTAAATGCTTAAGTGCTCTATCGACCCAAAGGGCACTGGTAGTCTCCTGCTTGATAATTTAATATATTAACACCCAGGAAACAATGCACACAATTTTATTGCAAAGTTTTCCCTGCTCTCTTTTGAATCAAAGAGTTGTGTAGATATAATTAGAATTGTGAAAAAAAAAAAAAGAAAATGTCCTTTCTTCTTGGCAATTCTTTCTTTATATATACATGTCTACACTTACTATGATCAAGAATTGAAAGGATTCAACCTATATAAGTTCATTTCCTGTATAATTGCAATTTAATACTATAATCAGCACACTTCCAACCAGTTTTGGTGAAACTCTTTCTAATATAAAATATTAAATGGATTCTTTGAGAAGTCATGTCAATTTAAGGTATACTTCCAGATGTTGAATATAACGTGTGTACATTAGGAAGACTATTTACTCATTTTCTCATGAAATATTTTCTTATTTTTATATTCAGTTTTCTTCATATCAGGAGATTCCTTAAAGTCTTAAGTCAAGGGAAGCAGGGAAATACTGGTTAAAAAGATTCTAAATTAGAACTCTTTTATTGTAAAAATCACATTGATTGATCAGATTGATAGAGTTAAATGTTGTAGTCTCGAAATTCAATCTGTTTAATTCCCTATTATTACATAAGAGCAAGAAAGCATAGAATTTGCAGTTTATCACAAGATCCCTGTCACTCCGGAGCAGTGTTTCCCCACATTGGCTGCACACAGAAGTTACCCATAGAGCTTTATAAAATACTGATGAGTGGACCTCACACCCAATAATTATGATTTGCTTAGGGTGCTGCCTGCTCATCAGGATTATTAAAAAATCCCCAAGTGGTTCTAATGTGCCACGAAGAACTACAAGTGGGAAACACTGCTCAGGGCATCCATGAAGAGAAGACGACAGTCTCAACACATGCAAACATGACATTCTCTTTGAACTTGTCATACTTATCATAATTCATTCTAGCAATGTAGAAAACCTTGCAATCATACAGGAAACACTTGATAAAGGCCCTGACAAAGTTAACTATCTTAATAATTTCACTAATAAACTCAAAAAGGAACACTCATTATAGTATAAAATATATTGAATTATTTAGATGCATCTTTCCAGTGTCATAAACAGTTTGAAGGTGGTAAAATAATTGAATATAACTAAGCCTGGGTTGACACACTTCCTTGAATGTTGCTTAAACTGTGTGAATAAGTATCTGAATATATTCCATGTGTATATGTATATATATTTCATATCCATATGAAATATAGCTGTATATAGTTATATATTACATATATGATATATATACATAATAGATCACTACTATTTCAGTCAAAAGATAGTCTAGAGCTCATGAAATCTGATGACTCGAACTTTCTTGATACTCATTCAAATTGTTATATGGTCCATCTAGCTAATTCCTGCTCAAAGGAAAAACAGAGAGAAATACTGAATTTACTATGCACTGACTGAACTGATCCCTTCAAGTTATAATCTAAATTTTATTCAATAACTGTGTAGTGGAATAAAAATATTTCACGCCAACAAATCTATGACCCCCTGAAAAAACAACACTGTAATTTAAATGATTAAATTGATGAGTTAACTAAGGAAGAACTATACACTCCACAAAATGAAATGCTACTATCATTTAATTAAAATGTATTGTGGATGATGGTATTACATAATCAATCATCTTTATAGTATTAATCATAGATGTTTTCTGTTCATGTATGTTAAAGACAGTAATTAATCTTTATTCTTGTGTGTTATTCATTGAAATTTAAGATCTGTAACTGATCTCAATAAGTTAAAATTGTTTATGTTATTTTCTTAGAATAAAAACATTCATTTTATTTTCTCTCCTTTTAAATTCTTTTCTTCACTCACTTAACATTTACTTGTTAGAAGAAAAGTTCACCAATTTTTACCAAAAACATCAGAGATGTTGAGATGAGAATTCTTCTTGAGTTCCATGGCACGAATAAGATCAATATGTAAAGAAGATAAGTCTTAAAACTTGAAGTTATTTTTATTTATTTTTTTTTTTGAGGAAGACTGGTCCTGAGCTAACATCCACGCCCATCTTCCTCTATTTTATATGTGGGACACCTACCACAGCATGGCTTTTGCCATGTCCGCACCCAGGATCTGAACCAGGGAATCCCAGGCCGCCAAAGTCCCCTTAAATGAAATACATACAGAGGCAGTTCAGTGTATGAACAGATTTGGCTCTGAGTACATTAAGTTCTCAGTCACTTGCTTCTTTCTCATCACTTTCATTTTCTTACCTTTACTAAGATTATAATAGTACACAAGAAATATTACTTAAGGGTTTATGAGCAATATATGTATTTACAGTGCCTGGCATACAATAGAGGTTCAAATTAGTATATTTATTGAATGAGTTAATTTCATTATTTAATATGGTGGTGACTTCTCAATGGATGAGGTGGGGGGACCAAGTTGAATCCTTTTCATGAATGTTTTCAAGTAATCTGGTAATTGTTCACTATAGTGATTATAAATATTAAAAGAGGAGAAAATATCCTGGTGTTGGAAATTTGCATTTGAAGTATCATTTAAATCTGGTGAGCTTGGATGAGATCGTTTTTAAGTGAGAAAGTGAGAAAGAACTGAGAAGATCCTGTACATGAACATTAGCATGAATTCAAACGAATGCTCTGATTGCCAGTCAAACAGAATTTATTTCAATCTGTTCAAGGTAAGCAGGTTCACAAGATTCAGGGTAGTATTTTATAGGCTCTCAAAAATATTGGATGAACTTTCTTAGACTGTAAGCCATATGTACAACGGAACGTGAGGATCCTGGCAAATCTGTTTCTTAATTGAGACCTAAAGTTTTTTCTCCAGATGATGATAAAGTGAATGAGAAAATCACTACCTGTGATTCCACCTAAGATATAATGTATTTTCACTTGTAATTTGATTTCCTACTTTTATCCCTTCAAATCTAATTTTTCGACATTTTTTGTTCAGATAGATTATGATTATGAAGCAAAAATATTTCCTTAGACCATGAAATTAAAGATACTAAATTAGTGAAGTCAGTAACTTTTGCAAACCTAAAAAAAGCAATTTAGTCATTAAAGATAATGATGACCATGATCAGTGCAAATCCAGTTGTTAGCAAAGTGCCAGTGCCATAAGATATATATTGAGACATAGTTTCAAATTTTGCTTTTTTCAATTTCCACTGTCTTTGGGTTTATCTCATAGAGATTACCTACACTTTTCACCATTATCTGAAATCCTACCTAAATGTACTTTGTGAATTATTTTTGGAAATATGGACCAAAAAAACAGATAGGGAGATGTTCAAAAATTAGACTATAATATAAAAACTGTTCTAGCTATACCTTACTTCACTAAAATATACAGACCTATCTAAAAATTCCAGTCTAATGAATGAATCTTGCTGTCTGGAGTCAAAGCCTCCAGTCTTAATTGCTATATATTTGGTGAAATGACAAAGTCTAAAATTATTTCTAAGAAAAGATTGCCACCTGGCAACATCCATACCTGTGAAATCTCCCAGAATAACTTGTACTAGCGTCATAGGAGTTAGTGGAAGTCCAATGACTGTCACGAGTCACAAGGAGCTATAGTAAACCATGTTCCCCTTAGAGGATCATCAACTATTTTAGTACAAATGTACATTTGTGACGAAATACATACAAATGAGCTGAGTGTACTTAAAATTGATCCAAATGAGCTTTACTCTACTTGGCAAGAAAAACATTTATACAAGTAGACAGAGTGATTACATCAATTGTAGCAAATACGACAGTTTTTGTTTTTAATGTCATTAACTCTTAAATCCTCTAGTGGCCAAATGGTTAATGAAATAATTAGCACACACTTATATGCCAGCCTTTTAAATACAATCTATAAATATTCAAGTATTTGGTAGTAATCTTTAAAGATTATCCAGAAAGATTTTATACAAATATGCACGCGCACGCACATACACGTCCTTGAAAGAGACGAGAGAGTTAGGCACATTATTTCTCATGGTTCATTATTTATTCAAGGTCACCAGATCGCACAGATTCTGTGCAGGATCGTAAACAAAACTCTCCAGAATATACCAAAAGTGAAATTCAATCATCTTACTGTTTTTTTCAAAAATCTGAAGTGTTGCTTAGTAACTAGATGTTTTTTAAATTCAACTAATTATTTTTAAATAAGTGTTAGAAAATACTGTCTCTCCATTTTAATTTTATCTCTACAATATTGATCAATATCTTGCTTGAGACAAACTCTAGGTTATTTTCCAATTTTCCTCTCTTGAACAGGACCAGCAAGGAGTAGGTGTGAAATGAATACTGACCAATTTAAGTGAATACTTTCTGAGGAAAATAATTTATTTAAGTTTTAATATTCAAAACTAAGTTTCTGATATTCTCAATATATACATTCTGCATGTAAACACAAAGTTAAACAGTATTTTCTCTGCCATGTTATTTACCGTCTTTTGGATAATAATTTTTAATTTTTTAAAAATTATGTTTCTTGTACATCAGATGTATTCATTTAACTTTTTAAATCTAATTTTCCCTGAAGGCATCCTACAAATACTTGTCAGGTAGGGTTACTTCGAGAAAAATGTCCCAAAATGGTATGAACAGAAATTAATTTCATGTAAATTCCTTGACATAAAATTGCTTTGAGTTAAAAAATAAAACGTTAATACAGTAGCATTAAGTATTAAAGATTGCTTTTATAGTCTTTTCATTTTTAAATAGCCCGTTTTACGAAATTGTATCATAGTGTAATGGAAGGTTAATGTCTAATTTAAAAAGTCAGTTTTCACTCTGCATGTTTTCCCCATTTTTCTAATGTAATCACATTTTTCTAGTGGTTAGGGTCATATAAAATGTTTGTACTCTGAGTTTATTCACTAATTCATTCCTATGTTTTGATTTTGTTTTACTCCACTCGCAGTTATTTATTCACTCTCTTGAAATTCACTGCTCTTGCAAATAAGTGGACAAGTATTTAAGGCAATTGTGTGTTAATCAACCTCATTTGCTTGAAATAATGAAGACTAATTTTACCAAGAGTCAGAGTCTTACTGCGACATTGTGCGCCTCTGCGGTCCAACAGGTGGGCCTTCGTTTTTAAGTAAAACTAAGGGAAAAAGAACCATATTCATCTTTGCTCAGATTTTACATTCAAATGCTGTCTGACCAATATGACTCAGTAATCCACATAGGCTTCTAAAAATGTTATTATTTCATTATCTATTTGAAATAATTCAATATTGAACATGTACATAAACATTGAAACAAACAAAAAACTAATCATATACAGTTACAAGAAATGACTTATACTATTAGGATATGGGATTTTAATCTCATGAAAAGAAAGATTTTTCCATATGCTTTGACCTTTGGTTTAGGTGATTTTGAGCAACTTTAATGAGCGTGGTTCCGCAGATATTCATTGAACATGAAGAGGATTAGAAACTAATGTGTGACTCAGAAATGTTGACTTAGAGGGAAGGACACTGTTCTACTTCTGATCTACATGTGATATTAACTGAGCAGGTTGATAATATAATTTAAGGACTTATGAACGAATCCATTAATTTCTTTATAAGGGGCTTAAAAAATTAGTTTTTTGTGGCATTCAGAACACAGAATTAAACAAAACAAAATGAAATTATTTGTTATTATTTTAAGAAACATCCCTAGCACATATATATTGGAAAAATGTTTAATGATAGCTGAATTAAAATTATGTAAAATTAGCAATGCACATTCTATATAGGATCATGGACTATATTTAGGATTTTCATTTTTAAATCTTTCCTCATTGTGTCTCCTTTACTGAGTTCAAATATTATGAATCACTAAAATATAGATAATTACAGCTTCCATGGGGAGAAGCTCACTGAGTTAGTCACCAGATATATATAAAGCTGTGGTATTAACGCTGTCACTTATTTCCCTTGTGCCAAATATTGTTGCAAGTTATAGAAGGAATGTAAAAAAGGAAGCAGTTCCCAAGCCTCCAGGCACAAGAAAGAAACAGGCCTGTAAATTCAACTGAACAACTTTTCAGGTTTATCTCAGCAGTAAAGGGACGTCTAAATGGAGACAAGAAGGAGGCAGAACCGTTTGTCCTTCTCAGTTGACTCTCTCTGGGCCTCCCGTCCTTTCCCTAGTCAGTCCATTGTTTTCTTCTTACAGGTTAGAAACAGCAGGAGAACCCTTGGAGATGAGAAATTCGGAGTTTATTTTGACATTTTTCTTCTCCATTCCTACAAGCCAGACTGGATACAGTTGCTCCGCATTAAATTACTTGTAAGTTAAGGTATCAACTTAAAATATCTTGAAATACATTAGCTTTTTATTACTTTCCTGATTTAGAGATTCCAAAATTAGTTTTGCTATCATATTCGATTATCCTTAGGAATATCTTCTATTATTATTGTTATATTATTAAAATAGTAGTAATAGCTGCATTCCTTTCAAATTCACTTAAGTATCTTATGTGCATTATTTCATTGTGGTAAATATTTTTTCTCATTTTGGTTCTATACAATAGTTTTATGAGAAGATGATGTTAGATTCCTCTTTCCTTGGAATAATAAGAATAAATAATTAGGATGCTCGGTTTGAACTACTGTACTGGAGAAAAATGCACTTCTCAGTTCATTGTAACACTGTTTCAGATTTATTGATATCTTGAGTTAATCGAGAATGCAACTACATTTTTACTGAGTTCCTCTTACTAGTTAGGAATAATGCTTCTGTTCTAATATCTAACATGGCGGCCTGGCAAGCAGTGGGCCTCACTTCCGACTACAGAGCTGGGAGGAAGGAAAGAGCCTGGGCTCCGGGCGCACGAGCTGGCGCAGCAGATATTCCACAATCCTCTCCTTGGATGACATCCTACAGCTTGGCTGTATTTCTCTTGGTCTCCTCTTTTCACAGGAACATAGTAGAAAAAGAGGACAGCTGAGTCATTGTCCAGGAGCAACCAATATGAAAGATACTTTGTAGTCTTATTATTTAAAAATCTATCACCTTAATATTTAAGTCTCCTATATGTAAATTAATGTTTATTCTTGAAAGTGTCACCTCAAAATTTAATGCAGATATTTCGGACGCCTCCCTGGCTCAAAATAATGTTGGTGATTTCACAACAGTGAATGTTAGTGAATCCTTCTGTCTTTGCAGCACAATTCCTAGGCATAACTTTTATGGATTCACACTGACAGATTCTTAACACACTACTGCTGTGCCCAGAAGAGAGTCTGGCGCAGAATAGGTATTCAGTCAATACCTTTTGCAAGAATATTCGGAGGGAGACCAGATTTCGTGCCCAATAGATATCTAATTTAATCTTGGCTTTGCCACTTAATCAATTTAGGATCTTGAGTCTACACATTCAATTCATTCGGCAGCAAATGTGTAATTATTTTGTGAATTAAAAGTAAAGTATATAAATCTCTTTGAATATGTCTAGCATAGAGTAGACATTCAAAGAACAACAAACAGTGTGTTATGTCTACTTTTGGAGTAGATTGAGACAGAGGAGGGTTGATATCTTTGTCCATTTCTGATATAAATTAACATGTTTCACCTTTCTTAAACACAGGCTCATGATGACAGGGAAGCGAGGGAGTAATAACTTGAAAGAATATTCTGCGTTCAAGAATTAATGTTCACTACTTTTAGGATATTAACCACAGATAAATGAGTGATATTATAGATAGATTCAGAGACAGATAGGTATTCTAATAGAGATAACAGCTGAATTAAAAAATTAATATTGAGGCCAGCCTGATGGCGTAGTGGTTAAGTTCACGTGCTCCACTTCGGAGGCCTGGGGTTCACAGGTTTGGATCCTGGGTGAGGATCTAGCATCGCTCGTCAAGCCATGCTGTGTCAGCATTCCACAAAAAATAGAGGAAGGTTGGCACAGTTGTTAGCTTGGCAACAATCTTCCTCAAGCAAAAAGAGGAAGATTGGCAACAGATGTTAGCTCAGGGCCAATCTTCCTCACAAAAAAAGGGGAAAGATAATTAATATCTAATTCAACACCTCAATAATATAGTTTAAGAATTTGAAAAAATCTTCTCTTGTAAAATCATATTAGGCATAGAAGAGAGGCAGGTGGCTATGTAGACATCTCAAACTCATAGAGAAACAGTGAAAGTTCCTCTGAGAACTGTTAGCATTGTAATATAACATTGAAGTTAAACCCAAACTCTGTATTGTAGGGTGACCAGTGTCATGTTAGTCAGGAGTTGGTCTCCTTGATCTTCACCCTGCCTGACATTGCACCTATGAATATGTTACCTTACACGGCAAAAGGAAGTTTGCAGATGTGATTAAGGATGTGGACCTTGAGACGGGGAGTTCATCCTGGATTATCTGCATGATTGCAATCTAATCACATCAGCTCTTAAAAGAGGAAAACCTTTCCCAGTTAAAGTCAGAAAGATGTCGTGGAAAAAGGAGGAAGAGGAGACAGACAAAGCCTGAGAAGCCATCAACCTCTTGTTGCTGGTTTTGAAGATGGAGGAAATGGGCCATGAGACAAGGAGTGTTGGCAGCGTCCAGAGGCTGAGAATGACCCTAAGCCTACAGGCAGCAGGAAAAGAGACAGCTTCAGAAGGCAATGGCTTGAAGTCAGCCAACAATCTGAATGAGCAAAGGCACAGACTCAGATTCCTCAAAAGGAGTGCAGCCCTCCACACGCCTGGGCTTCTACCTGGACAGACTGAGCAGAGAAACGAGCTGAATCCGCCAAACTTCTGACCCACGGAAACGATGAGATCATCATTCTGTGTTGCTTAATGCCAGTCAATCTGTGGTGATTTGTTGTGGCAGCAACAGAAAACTGATACAGGCATAATGGAGATTTCAGACAATAACATACTTCTACACCTTTCGTTTGCTTTCTTTCAGATCCTTCTAATATACACAACAGAAACGTTAATAATTTTGTGACTTTTCTCAGTTTACCAAAGGAAAACTCTGGTGTGAATATGTTAATATAATACCACACATTTTAAGCAAAAATAAGCTGTAAAATATTCTCATGCATACATATTTCACAATTTGATGTTTACTGCATAAATCAAATTTAAAGAGTTTGAAGTAAGTTTTTGAAAATTAAACACAGTTGCTTCTATGCAAATTAAGAATTTGCATCATTAGTTGAATCTATTTTCTTTTGCTTTAAATTTGAAATTATGCTGACAATGATTTCCATTTAACTCTAAAGCCATTAAACAAGATGACTTTTTCCAAAAAACAGTTTTAATGTAGTTCCTGAATTCAAATGTGGCAATTGTCAATTTAAAATTGTGGTTATAATTCTATATTGTAGTCATTTGCAAATGTAATAATATTTGTCAGTTACCAAAACTATTTTACATTTTTTGAACTTTCTTGAGGATGTCCTAGAGTTATTACTTCAGTGCCCTCTCTTGCAGATTTCTCAAATGCAGCTTCCCCATAGCAGCAGGGTGTCCCTCTAGAAATCCGAGCATAATCCCTAAGGCCATGAAGTGTCTGGCAGTCCCAAGGGGAGTTCACATGTATCATTTCATGGACACTTTTGTGCCTCCTAAAGCCAGGATGCAAAGCTCTCATAGTCACGGTGTTTAATTCTGGGAGACTTTTAAGGTCTAAGGCTTCACAGTGATGCTCTGGTCTTACTATTTGCTGTGCAGTAGGTCACGTAATTAATCAAATCCTTTTGGAACATCTATTTCTGGCTCAGCCCTTGTCAGTCTTTAGGAATTCAAACGAGTTGCTGCCTAGAGTTTGACTGAATTCTAAAGCCAGGGTCATACTCTGCTTTCTGTCGTCCCATGTATGCGTTTAGTAATCTCATATCACTTGAAGGTCTACAATGCGCAAAAGCCCAGATGATGTGCTGTGAGACTCACCCAGATCCTCTCCAGAGCAAGATTCTATGTGGGAAGAGCTAGGATGAATAAACAGAACCTTAATCCACTACCTGTCGACTTGAGTCAGTGTTAAAAAGAACCCCTGTTTCTTCCAGCCCCTCTGATCATGGAAATCAAGTATTTGTGTAAAGCAAACATAGGCCAGGGGGATGCATGGACCTGACTAAGGAGAAATTAAAGCCACAGAACAGAGAGGAAGGATGAGGACACGAGGCTAGTAAAAGTGAGAAATAACTAATTTAGAAAACAGCAAATACAAAAAGACAATAATAAACATCCCAGCCCAGAGATAAGGTTAACAATATTGGTAATAAAATAATAATAATAATAATAATAATAGATCGATAGATAGATATTGACTATGTATGTGCTCAGTACTGTTCTATGTGCTTTATCAGTTCATGCAAGCAGAGCCCCTACCTGACCGACAATAGACATATGATGTAAAAGAAAAGAGAAATTTTATTAAAAACCCCCATGATTCCCAGAGTTTTCTTCTTTTTCTTTCTTTCTTCTTTGTTAACCTCAGTTTATCCTGATGCAAATATTATTATTAGAAATTGGTGCTGCTCTAACAACAGTGCAATGACTGTAAAATATGCTAGGAAAGTGTGCAAGGAACTGCGAGGAGAGGTTTGCACAGTCTGTCACGATGGATGTTGGAGTTACCAGGCATAAAATAGAATAGTGGATGAAAAGGCAAGTTATGATTAAGAAAGTGCCAAAATCAATGATTGATAACAAGGTGGCAGACACTGGTTAATTCTCTCAACTTAGCGCCTTATCTCTACTTTATGTACGAAGAAATTTAATCACGAGAAGATTGTGGTAAGCAATGTGTCCTGGGTCATGCAACCATTATGCAGCAGAGCTAGGACTCAAACTTGTTGCAGAGTCTTAACACTTCTACTCTATTAAAAAACAAAAAGCCCTGAAATTTCCATGGGCAGCAACAATAAAAAGGGGCACAGTGAGCTGTAAGTCAGCAATCAGGAGGCTATGAAAGCGCCAGCCACAATGCTGAATGCAAAACCACATGCGCTTTGCACTTACGTACTTATCTAGATGTTTTTACAGACCAGTTCTTCTCTGCTCATTCCCCAACAGGTGGATGGACATTCTTGATTTCCGCTTGGCAAATTAATGCATTCTGGAAGTGTAAATAGAATAAAATTAAAAATCGTTGTCTATTAAATTTTTTCAGTTGTATGAAGGGCTTCCTCGGTACAGATCAGCATATTATTGTTTATACTCTAACATATTCCAGATTTTATTTATGCTGCAAGTTGGCATATCAAATGCCACAGTTTTCATTGAAAAGTCAATGTTATTGTCTGTGTAATTTTTCCAGAGGAAAGGATATGCATTCTGAGAAAAGTGTTAGACGTGCATTAAGTGATTCATTAATTACTTGTTATGTTGTTCAATGACTATAAGAAGATGATATTTGCCACCTGGTAAATTATATTTATTTCTGAAGTAGGAACACAGAATTGAAGAACTAGAAGATATCTTAGAACATCTAGTTCAACTTCCGCATTCCATAAGTGAAGAAATTGAGTCCAAGATAAGTTAAATAATTTGCCCAGAGTTTTTAGAGCATACTAAGAAATAGGGATAAGTTTAGGACGATAACTGAGGGTCCCTAAGTCCATGTTCCATATGGCTGTATAATTAATAAAATGAAAACATCAATGTTACACAAAAAAAATATGTCTACATAGACATTATTAAGTGCATTTTTAATAGTAAATCAGAGATCAAAAGGATCTGGTATCTTAAAGATACCATATAATGTATTTTTATCCCAAATTATAATATAACCATTACGTTATTGTTGGAGTTACGTTTCTCTGAGCTATTCATGCTAAGCTTTGTTATTCTGAGTTTTATACCTCTATTCCTTTCTCACTTAGCTCTTCCGATAATTCACCTCTGAGCCCACTCTCCTCTCCTCACTTGTCTCAGCAGGGTAGGATACAAAGGTAACATTCTATCTTCCTGCAGTGTGTCATATTTCAATTTGTAATTGTATGAAAAGGATACTTTTGGAAAGAGCTCAACATGCTTGACAGAATGAATTTTCTGCCCAGCCTGTAAGTACCACTCTTGTGAATACCAGACAGCTTTCAAAAGCATTTTCATTCCATTTCACATTATTTCATTTAATTTTCCTACCAATCTGTAGAGGTAGGCAAGGCAGGTTTTATCATCTGTGTTTCATTGATGAGGAAACTTGACAATGGAAGGTTAAGTGACTTGCCCAAGGTCACAGTGGTATTTAGTGGCGGGCTGAATGTAAACCAAATTTTTCTGTCTATTATCTAGTACTCTTCCCACTACAGCTGCTAGATCATCAACCTTACTTTGTAGTAGCTACCTGGAATATATAATGTCAAATAGCTACTCTTCCTCAAAAAAAAAAAAAAAAAAAAAAAAGCCATGGACAAGCCCCTTTTCCCATTCCTTAAACTCCTGTAGGCATGGATCAGCAAACTGCAACTCATAGGCCAAATTTGGAGTGCAGCCTATTTTTGTAAATAAATTTTATTAAGACAGAGCCAAACCCATTACTTTAGATATTTTCTATGGCTGTTTTTCTGCCCAGCTGCAGAGTTGAGTGGCTGGGGCAGACACCATTTGGCCTATAAATCCTGCCATTTTTACTCTCTGGCCCTTTGCATTAAACGTTTGCTGACCCTTGCTGCAGGGCATAGCAAGCTAAAATACATTTCCAGATTCTCTTGCAGTTAATTCTTAAAGAAGCTGTAGAAATCTCTGGATGGTGCTTCGAGGAAATGATTTTTAAAGAGAGAGACTTGACTGGCACGACTCCTGTTTCCTTTCTTTTCCTGTACTTTCTTCTCCCTATGTGTACCGTACCTGGAGTTGCAGTAGCTACCTCACATCCATGAAGTGACAAGCAGAAGAACAAATGATGGATGGGTAGAAGGGAGAAAGCTTGGGTGACTAGTCGCATTATGCAGCAACCTCATCAGTAGCTCTGGCCTACCTGGATCGATAAAGAATTCCCCATGCCTTTAAGATATTGTTAGTAGAGTTGTTTGTTTCCAACAAGGAAGATATTTCTAATGGATGCGTTACCATTACTGGAACCACAAGAATGGGTTAGCTGCTACAGTAAGACCACATTAACACGGAAACACTCTAGGGTTTAGCATCTTTATCCCTCCATCTACCCCCGTTCCATTGGCGATCTCATCTAGTCTCATGATAAGAGATCCTATTTATATGATGATTAATCTCAAATCTATCATAAGCCCAGTCAAAAATCCAACTTGCTACTCAGCCACTGTATGTGGATGTTCAACAGTATTTCAAACTTGACAGGTCCAAAACCTGGTCCTCTTGAGGATTTCCCCATTCCAGATCACAGTAATTTTATATTGCCAGTTACACAGCAAACAATTTTGGATTCATGTCTTTTTTAATCCTACTCTCAACATTTTAGGAAATTTAGTTGACATCCAACCAAAATGTATCCGGAATTTCAGCTCTCCTCAACCTCTCCTCCACTAAGCACCCTTGTCCAAGCCACCACCGTCTCTTGCCTGGATGATCACAAAAGCCTAACTCTTCTCTTTGCTTCCACACTTGTCTCAGCTGGAATGATCCAGTGAAAACGAAAAGAAGATGATGTCACTTCTCTGCTCAAAACATTCCAGTGATTTGCTATCCTTCTTAAGTAACAAAGTGTTAACAATGACCTACAAACACTTTACAATCAGCCCCGTCTCCTCTTCCAACCTCATGCTGTTATCTCTTTGACCTCATCTCCTACTCTCCTCAACTCTCTGAACTCTGAACACACTGGCTTGCTTGCTGCTCTTCCAGAATATGCCATTCATTCTCCTATTCAGAGTCTTGGCTCTGGCTCCTCTCTTTGTTCACATTGCTCTTCACTCAAATAGTCACATGGATATCCCCCTTGTGTCTTTGAATTTCTGCTCAAATGTAATCTTCCCAGTGAGATCTTCCTTAATTATTCTGGAGAAAATTGCGAACTATTAACAACCCCATCCACCATCAGAACTGCCTACATTCTCTACTCCCCTCCCATGCTTTCGTTTCTTCTATCACATATTTTTATTTAAATTATGTGCAATTCGTATACTGTAAAATAGACTACTTTTAAGTATTTGCTTTATTTGTCTTAATACTTATTTCTTCTATTATAATACATAATTCATTATTATTATTGACATTGTTACTATCACTATTATTATTTATATATCTCCCTGACTTGGATTTAAGCTCCATGAAGGCAGAGATTTTTACGTATTTTATTCATAGAGAATTCCCTGGTCTTTGAACAACTTCTTGGGAAATAATTTAATTTTCTCACTTAATCCTCAGATGTTAGTGAGTTAAATAGTTATTATTCCCATTGATAAAAGAATAAACTGAAGCTTGCTATATTTAAATTATTTGCCATTTGTCACAGAGCTAGTCAGTAGTTTTGCCAGGATTTTAATTTAGGAATTGTGAATTAACAGAAGACCCTCTTAATTATGATGCTCTACTGTGCTCTTAGCCGTGAATATAATTCAGGCAAGAATATATTTCAGGCAACAGACATGATAACAAAATTGAAATGAGCATTGGTAGGATACTGGACTAGGTAGATATCAAATGATTTTAGAGCAGTATTCTCTTAGATGTCAAATCCAAGAGGAAAATAAATAATCTAATAATAGAATATAGAGAGAAGAAAAAGCTGAAAACTTATAGTTAATATAATAAGGTGATATGAGAAAATGCTGAATTTAAAATTATTCGTTAGTAGAACGAGGTGTAGAAAAAGGAGGAAAAGAATAACTATGTCAAGGGAAGTTGCAGGTAGAATTTCCTAGTTTGGAAACCCAAGGGAAGTTATTCAGGCAAGTATGAAGGGCCATTTCTAGAGGAGAGAACAACCTGTGCATGTTTAATTATTCACTCAAAAAACATTCATTCAAGTTTCCCATATAGAGAGGATTAACTGAATGTATCCATCTCTTTTCCCAAGGCTCCAATAAAATTCAGGCAAGGTAACACCAATAATGTGAAAACTCATAGAATTGTGAAAGCAGCAATTGAGACATTTCAGCAGATTTTTAGAAGATCTAAAGTGAATTTGGGAAGTGCTAACCATTTAGCAGAGCAAAGATGATGAAATCTGGGATTCTTTGAAGGCTAGTACTAATGGACCGTGGAAGGCTCTGAAGCAGGAAGCAGAAGTTCCCATGGAGAGCGGGGACGATGCAGGCTTCTGACAACACAGTTGTCGAGTTCGTCAGGACCCTTATGCTCACCTCAAGTGTACAGATTCACTCGCTTTTTGAGATCAGTGTTTTATTTGCTAAACAGATATGAATCAGCAGTTTCAGACTTGAGTACCCAAGTATTGCTGAGAATGAGACAAAAGGCTAAAATCAAGGAGATTTAATGAAAATTGTCTTAGCTTTTTCAATTTCTTTTCATCACTCATCATCTCTTCATGTTAACACATTCTGTGGAAGAATCTGATGTCCTCCTTGCAAAGTAGCAAGTCTCCTGCCATTGGCTGGATTCTATATTTTCAGTCTGTGTAATAAATGACATAACAAATGGAGTGCCAATGAACCTTCAAAATGGCAGCATCACTTTAAGCAGCGCTTGGAAAGCCTTCCATAGAAAATTTAAAAAACAAAAATTTCTAATTTGATGTACAAACCTTCCACAAATAAAAATGTGTAAGATCAAATAATAAAATAGTGCATTGCTATTTATAGAATAACCTTTTCCATTCCATTATATTTTAAACATATGAACCTAAATGTCATTCCATTGAATGAAATATCAATGAAGTCTCAGCGGTAATACGAGTCCATGAAAGGGCTTCAACATGGCAGGAATCACCTAGAATTACATGCCAAGTTGTATTTCTATTTTCATAATGATAGTTTTCATGAGACTATCCTTAAATGAATTTCAGAGGAATTCTTTCTTAAGAATCAGTATTTTTTTCTTTGGGAAACTTTTAATAACAGAGAGTCTTTATGAACTATGATTATGTCTCCAATTGCAGTTGAAAGTAGGATCAACTACTCTTCTGTTTGTCTGAAAAGTATTTTACTTCATTGCTGTTCTCAAGGGATATTTTCAAGGCATATAGATTTCAAGACTGAAAGCTTTGTCATTATTGTTATTTTTCTACTGTTCTTGTTTCCTTTCAGCATTTTGAGAATATCACTTCACAATTTTCTGGCTTTTATTGATGCCATTGATAAGTCACTTTTCAATTTAATACTTTCCCTTGTGGTATTTAAAAAATTTTCAAGGTTTTTCACTATTTGATGAGCTGAAGTTTCATTATGATGTTCCTAGTTGTGGATTGATTTTAACTTCTTTTTCTTGAAATTACTTAAAACGCTTGACAATGTGAATTTTTGTCATTGAAAATTTCTATAAATTATCAGCCATAATCTTTTCAAATATTATTACTGCTGCATTCTTTCTCTTCTCTCTTTCTGGGCCTTCAATTTAAATCATGTTACATTTTCTCACTCTATCCTTTGTATTTTTTCTCCTTTTTCTGTATTTCCCGTGTTTTTCCCTGCCATGCTTATTGTGGTGTTTCACTCTGTAAACTTGGTTTAGCTGAAGCTACGTCTCCCATGAATGCTTCCCTGTGTGCTTCCAGGTCATGGCTGACCAAAAGGGAAATTGGTATAGACATGGAAGGCAGAAAGGAAGCAAGAGTCATCTTCTCTGTTGGCTGTTATGGCTATAAGCTATGAGAAGCAGAAGCAGCAACTCAGAGAAGCAGATGCAACATTGACCACACTTTCCCCCACTCTATATTCAAAGTTGTCTTCTGTTGACTTGCTGGCCCTGTTGACCAAGAGTGAACTCAGGCCCATGCCTGAAACAGAAACAGCACTGGCACAGATTCTCCCTGGAGCTCCTCCACTGACCCATTCTGGCAGTTAGCCATAGCTGGTTTCCGAGATTCTCTGGTAAGTTCCCATGTGTCCACCCATGCCAGTGTTCAGCGGGGAGGTTAGTAGTTTTCTCCAACCCTCAACCTCACCTGTTCCAGCCCTATCTTCTACAGTTGTGTGAAATTTTACCCTTACAACAAATGTCCTATTCTGTATCACTCACAATGGTTCTGTTCCCTAACGGAACCCTAATTACACTGGGTACTGTTTTTCTGCACCCTCTCTAAGTTCATTAACTCTTCCTTCTGCGGTTTGTAACTTGCTATGAGGTCCAGTCATGATTTTTTTCATTTTATTTATTAAATTTTTGAGTTCTGTATATTCTTTACATCCTTTTTGCACATCAGCCCTATTTTTTATATTTTCCTGTTCTTGTAGATATACTCAACTTGTGTCTTTGCTTTCTCTAACTTAAGATGCTTAATTGTTTCTGCCCTGACCTCTTCGGTTCTAACGGCCATTCTGGCCTGGGATTGGTCCTGTATAAGCTTCTAGACACAGAGAAACATCATGAAAAGAGCAGAGATTTCAGAGTCAGTCACAAGTGGGCTGAAATCCCGGCTCTGCCCAGTTCTGTCCACCTGAGACCTTGGGACATTTCCTGAACAACAAGTAAGTTCTCCTTGCCTTTCTGATCCCACTAGAATGTAAACTCCTTAAGGAAAATAGGGCTGTTTATTTTATCTATCACTGAATTTACATGGCTGAGAAGAGGTCTGAGAAGCTAGTAGGTAGTCAATAAATACCTGTTGAATAAATAAACAACCCAGGAAGGATAAAGCTGTTTTCTCCTCTGCATGTGTTCATTCCACTAGGAAGTGTCTCTGAGCCTGTTTCTTTTGATGCTTGTATTTCCATGGGTTCATGCTCTTGGTGTGCTTACTTTGTGAACCTGGCTATCTTTGACGTGCTAAGCATCGCACTTTGGAAATTATTTGTAGGAATAATTTGAGGACTGGGATGAAAGAGGACCCTCCTCCAAAGAGGACTTGTGTTTGCCACAATCCATCACTAGTGGCATTGCCTGTCCTCAGCCACACTAAATACTGTCGAGGGCTTCAGGTTACCTGAAGGATCCAGGCTTTAAAACTGGACCATAATTCTGCCAGAAGGCTAGTCCCCGTCTTGTCCACCTTTGCCCCACTGTGTGAACTTTAGCTCAGCGTATTGTGGGGCCGTCTCCTGGGAGAGCCCTCCTTTTGTTAGAGTCTGGGCTTTGTTCTATATTTATTATCCCACAGATCTGTCAGAACAAATGTTCACATTTTCTGCAATCCACAAGTACCTCCCTTGGTTCTAGTTTTTCCTTCAGTTTTAGCCTAGTAATTGCTTCTTTCCTCAAAAGATCTTCAGTGCTTTTAAGAAGATTTTTTCAATATATACTTTGTCCATTATTTTAGAAATTTTTAGTAGAAGGGTTGGTCCAAATAACCTGACCTGCCATTATGGGAAACACTGAATCTACAGAAAATATCTTCAAGAAAAATTCAGATTATAAAAATTGACATCTCTTGAAAGATAATATTTTCTACAATTTCCCGTTATTCTAGGTAGAAGTTTTTTTTTGAGATTATAGCATAAGTTCTTTCCTGAAAATGTGTCCAATCTTAAAACACACACACATACATGTATATACACATACGTACACACACACAAACCCATTTACAAGAACTAAAGCTATGAGATGGCCCAGTGGCACAGCAGTTAAGTCTGCATTCTGTTTTGGCAGCCTGGGGTTTTCGTGTTCAGACCCTGGGCATGGACCTACACACTGCTTGTCAAGCCATGCTGTAGCAGCGTCCCACATACAAAATGGAGGAAGACTGGCACAGATGACAGCTCAGGGCCAATCTTCCTCACCAAAAAGAAAAAAGAACTAAAGCTAAAAGAAGCTGATTTCTAGGAATATGATGAACCTTCTTGTTTACTCATCACCAAACATCATAATTATCATAATTATATGATGATAATTATTATCAAATATCCATTTAAATAATAAATAAAAAAGAAATGATTTCATGAGATAAAACTGATGCCAGGAGATACAAAGATCGTTTTCTAGCATTTGACGAGTACTAGTTTGATCCGTGAGATATTGATTCCTGCAAATTGAACTCTGTCTGTGAGTTCCTTAAAGCAACACCCCATTCTTTTGGGTTGGGCTACTGATGAGTTTTGTCCTTTTTCCTAATAAGAACTATTTAGTTTCTCCCTGTGAGGTTTCAAGAAATCAGGATGAAGGAATTGTTGCTCTTACTTTCTAGTTTTTAATAGCTTTGATGTAATATTGCATTTGAGCCCCACAGCATTTCTATCACTAGAGTGATAATAAAAGCAGAGAGAATAAATCAAAAGTCACCTGTAGATGACAATTGGTAGAAGATATATATTAATTTAGATATAAATAGGGAGAAAGTCAAAAATAGGAACAAAATGTCTATTATTTATTTATTTATT
The DNA here is from genome assembly GCF_037783145.1 of Equus przewalskii. NCBI lineage: Eukaryota > Metazoa > Chordata > Mammalia > Perissodactyla > Equidae > Equus > Equus przewalskii. The sequence goes on from NC_091849.1 coordinate 58,539,602, forward strand.
TGGTGAGGAAGAGTGGCCCTGAGATAACATCCTTTGTCGATCTTCCTCTATTTCATGTGTGGGATGCTGCCACAGCATGGCTTGATGAGCACTCTATAGATCTGTGCCAGGGATCCGAACCCATGAAGCCTGGGCTGCCAAAACAGAGTGTGTGAAGTCAACCAGAGCACCACTGGGCTGGCCCTCATTTTTTTTTTTTTTTTTCATGAGGAAGATTTGCCCTGATCCAACATCTATCGCCAATCTTCCTCTTTTTGATTGAGGAAGAGTGGCCCTGAGCTAACATCTTTGCCAATCTTCCTCTGTTTTGTATATGGGTTGACATCACAACATGGCTTGATAAGTGATGTAGTTTGGCACCCGGGATCCGAACCCACAAACCTGGGCCACCAAAGCAGAGTGCACTAAACTAAACCACTACACTACCTGACCAGCTCCCCAAATTTCATTAAGAACTAATTCTAAAATGAAGCACAATGCATAAAATGTTAGCTAGACAATACTAAAGAACTATTTACAACTAGCATCAAATACATGGAAATGCATCCATCTGACAGGAATAACATGCTTCTGTTTTCAGTGTTTTATCTGAATATTTTTATGACCCATATAACTTTCTCTGAATGAAGGAAGACAAAACGCAGAGGAAAGACTCACTGAGTGTATAGATAGATGGATAGATAGATAACAGAAAACACAGCCCTTTGTTACACATCTATGAGCTGAATGAGGGCTCAGGCACAGCTTGCCCCACTCAGCACATACACGCTGTCCCTGATGCTCGAGGGATGTAAAGGCCACGCTCATAACAGAGGCTCAGCCTCACAGCTAAACCAAAATCTAGGCTGAAAGAGATCAGCATGTTTAGCATGTCAGGCTAGTTGATAGCAGACTGAGCACATATTTGTTTTATTTCACTTTGATGCTAGACCTGAAATGCACTGCCAGATCCTAAGCAAGTGGAAATATCACAGGGATTATTTCAGTACCTTGTGCGGCTTTACTGTCTTGTGAAAGGGAAGCAGGATCCTCCAGCTGACCAATGACACTGATACGTAAATACGAATGAAAAATCCTTCCTTTGTTCTTGCATTTTGGGACGATTTTTGCTGAAGTCTAGTTTATATGAGTTTGGGGAGAATGTTTTCTCATGGGGAAAAACACTTCAAAACAGTCCTGGTGGAGACCACACAGAGAGCAAGACAGCTCCACATACACGCATGTCCACTCACATCCACCTGACCATTGTTCTTAGTTAGTGTTGTATTTAGTTTTTTTAAGATCTCATGTCCCTAAAATGGTCCTTTTAAAAGGCAAATATGAAATGGGGGTTCACTAACTTCATTATTATTCATTAGCATTTTAGCAAGGATCATATTATCATGTTAGTTTGCTTCAGAGTTGAGACTCAAGAAAATGGGTCTCCGTTAGATGTGTTCTGAAAATGAGAATGCTGGACAGCACTACAACTGTTCCCAACAAATTTAAATATGAACACTACTTTTTATGTAATAAAATACGTCTGTATGACTATTAAAATATATAATGGACAAAATCTATTGAGAATTCAGTAATATTTTAAAACTAGCAATTACCAACTGTATTGGAAAGAGCCACTCCTGACAGGATGGAAGTTGGAGAAGCTGATCATTTTCCAGGGGAAGGCCTTGCATGCTTTTACACAAAGGAAATGTTTAAATTATTGCATCAGGAAAAAAAGCAGAATGGACTAAAATATGTTTTCTTTTTTAAGTCTACTGCCAGAAAATGCAGGCTCGTAAGAAGATTGGATTATTTGCATAGAATAAAGACAGTTAATTTTCCTTGGAGATAGTGTTTATAAAATAGCACTTCTGTACACGTGTATATGATGCTAACTTCCATTATCTCCCCATATCACATTCCCTGAGCCCTAGATCTTTATTTAATCTTATTCTATCTCCATTTGTAGACCCAATAGATACTGCAAATTTAAACTTTCAAACACCTACTTCATCATTACCCTTCTCCAGTCCCAAGCCACTTCTTCTTTGTTTCAGATAGAAATGAATGAACCGTCACTAGAGGACACAAGCCAGAAAGCTGGAAGTCTGACTTTATTTCTTTCATTATCTCATCAAGTCTTTGCTTTCTAATTCGCTCTTGAATCTATGCACCTTTCTCCTTTCCTGTAAAAATTACCAAAGTTCAGGCACTATTAATAACCAGGCATAAATTCAGCTGCAGCCATGTAACCCATCTCCCTAACCACATTCTTCCTTCTCCGAGGTCTGTCATCCACGTTACATGTAGAATGGCTTTGAGATAATAAAATATCATTTTTATTTTATTAAGAGATATATAAGAACAAAGCAAAAAAAGTAGTTCATTATATGATCATCTAGACATTTCCTGTTCCCATAAAATATTAACTTAAAAAATTTGTTGACACGTGAGGTAATGTGAACTACAAACATGTATCAGATACGATGTGAAAGGCTCCGTTGAGCCACGTCTCTCGCAGTTTTTCCCCATAAAGGGGTAGGCACCCTGCCCTGTGATACCTTGGCTCCCTGTATTCTGACATGGTGTTACCATATTATTTTATACTTCCCTGTTCATTTCTGAATGCCCTGTGGTAGGCAGCTTCTAAAATGGCTCCTGATGATCCCAGCTTCCTAGCTTTCACTCCTCATTCTCCCCTTGAGTGTGGGCTGGACCTAGTGACTTGCTGCTAATGCACAGAGTACAGTGAAAATGATGGCATGCCACTTTGGGGATTAAGATATAAAGGACCATGACTTCTGTCTTGCTGGTACCATCTCTGGCTCTTTCACTTGCTCACTCTAAAAAAGCTAGCTGCCACGTTGTGCACTGCCCTCTGTAGAAACCTACATGCGAAGGAACTGAACGAGGGCAGCCTCTGGCCAACAATCCCTGAGAAGCTGAGGGCTCAGTTCAGGAAGGCCATGAGGAACTAGATCCTGCCAACCACAGTTTGAATGGATTTGCTGAAGATCCTTGTCTAACTGAGTGTTGAGATGACTGCAGTCTTGGAGAAGAGCTTGAGACAGGAGATCCAGCTAAGGCTGACCTGGTTTCCTGCCCTACAGAAGCTGTAAAATAATAAATCTTGTTGTTTAAGCCACTGTGGTTTGGGATAATTTGCTATGCAGCAATAAATAACTAACACATTAGATTGAAAACTCCTGGAGAGAAAAAAGATATCTTGTTTTACACTAAATCCCTAGCACCCATCTCACTTGGATGGAATTAGGCAAAATAGAAAACTAGTGCTCCTGATGTACCTCAAATTCAAAGAAGCAAAAGCAAAACGTATAAATAATTAAAACAACCCTTAAAAATGTGTAGCTTGAACGGGAGAGAAACTGGAATCGTTTGAGGAAAGAGAATGAGAAATGACTGTAAAAATTGGATTCATGTGAAATGGAAAGAAAAATGCTTCTTGCAAACCAAACTGCTTACTAAAATGTGCAGATCCTATGAAATCAACTATTTTTTTACTCACTGAACACCAAGATTGAGCTGTGGATGTAAAAGAAGTTTTGTAGCTGACTTTGGAAGCTGCATTGCTTGGGAAAATAGAAGGAAAAGAATTAGACAGTTACTGAGGCAACTGGGAGGAAAAATGTGCTGAAGCTAGAGGGAATAAGGAGTGGGAGATAGAAGGAAAAAGAGAAAGAGAATTTCGGGAGAAGCATAATGGGTGTGGGGTTGGATGGTCTGTACATTTCATTTTTTGAGTATTTTGAAGGTGTTTTTTTAATGTGTGTGCAATTTACAGAAAGAGCTGATTCTACTTTTGAGTAGATAGTACAAATACAGAGCAGCTGTTCAATGGAGAAAAAATTAATAAGCTTAAATAATTCAGCAGGAGATGAAGTTCTGAGCTAGAGGTCACTGCACAAAGAGAACTTCAGAAATTTGAAGACATCCTAGGGAGCATATTGGACTGTCCCTTGACACTGCAGTAAAACTTTGAGCCAATGTCATCTGGATCCTTAGAGCAGGAAGAACTCAGATGAGATATCAGTTACATATATTAACATGAGCCTAGTTGAGTGAATCGTGAGACTGTACTTATGATAAATCACTCCATTTTGAATCATTCATGACTACCAGGAAAGTAGAAACCACTTAGGTATTTTCAACAAGAGGACTTTTTATTTGGTTAACAATGATGATAGAGAAGCTAAAAATCAAACCACAGGAAGCCACTACCAATCCCGATTAAGAGGGATAAAATGAAAGAGGGGGCTCAAGGCAAGACAGTGGCCAGTGTCGACAGACAGAAATCTACACTTGTGTGAACACGTCCTGAAAGAGTAGGAGCCACAGAAGATACACAGATGCTGGACACTGCTCAATGCAAAGAGGAAAGTAAGGGAGGGAAAGCCTATGTTCTCTGTATCTTTCATCCTTTCCTATCCGTGCCTGCCATTGTCCAAAACCACCCAGAAGCAGGTGATAGGGTTGCCTGGGAAATACAGGGTTAGCACTTTCTGTTACACAGAGCACAGTAGGGGACGAGAAAAGAATAGATCAAACACTGCCAGGTTGGGCACAACTTATATGTAAGGAGGGCAGCGTCACTAAATAACTTCATAAAAAGAGTGAATCCAGAAGTACGGATGAACAATGAAGACAAAATCGCCACCAAACAGTTTTTCCCAGCACCAGCTTCGATACACACTCCAATTTTAGAGCTTCCTTACAATGCCAGTGCTGTTGAGGAACTTAAATTGGGGGACCCATTTAATTCTATGTAAGTGCCCACTTCAGCTCAGATTTCATAGCATTGCTACTTCCCTAATCATTAAACAGATTCTGGGGCAGTCCAGCTTTTAAATCTGACTTAATTGTGTGAGTCTCCTAGATGGAAAACAAGCCCGTGTTGAACTGTATTGGTGAACAGGTCCTTCCCCTTCTAGGACCTGTCTATGCTGAGCACTGTATATGAGAGACAGACAAAGAGAGTCTGATTTTTGAGGCAGCTGAATAATGGTGAATTTACACCCCGCCCTCCCCTTCCTTAATCTAAACAGCTTTCTAGGATATAACCAATTACTAGTATCTTTAATGCTTTGGTAAACTCAAAGAACCCCTGCCTGCACCTCTTTCATGTCTGCTTTAAGGACGAGGAAGATAACTTCCATCAGCAAAGGCAAGTCCATATCTTCCTCCCTCGCCTTGGAGGTCAATATAGTCACTACAATCCAAGAGTTCTCGTGTTCATCTGCTGCCGTGGACATCTGACAGTCCCTCATACTCAAAAAACCCTAAGCTTCACTGGCAGTAAAAGTCACAGGATGATTAGTAATATTTTTATTTATTTTTGCTTTACCATTCCACTAAAATACTTATAAGTTAGTCATAAATTGTCAGGACAGCCATTTGACTTTATCTTCTTCCTACTCATTAGTCCTCAAAATAATTGTCTTAAAATGTGAAACTTTGTGTAAAAAAGGGCAGCATTAAAACTCAGCTAGAAATAGCCTATGAATCAATGGTGTCTGTGTGAGTGTCTTTTGTTTTCCTTTGCCTTCTGTAACAGTAACACACAGACCTGAACTTCAATGGTCGGCTTATTTTAAGAGAATGAATAAGATTTTACTCGTGACATCTGTTATGAGAGGAAATATAGCTCTTGAGCTTGGATATTATTCTTTGAAAACCCAAAGTTTTTCCTAATGATTAATAAATAGACTATTATCTTATTTACACTCTCGGAAAACTTCCTTTCCAGCTTTTGAGGTAATGACTTCCTAGTTTTTGACCTGCCCCTGTAGCTTTGAATTCCTTTCCTCACTACTGATAGATAGCAGAAATTCTATCAAAAGTGTTAAAGACTCTGAGCTACACAGTATTGGGTGTCAAAAGGTTACAGCGACATCTCTGCACCAGGGGAGATCCCATTAGAAGGGCCACCCAGCTCTGTTTTCACAACTATTGTTCACTGAATTGAGTCAAGAAATGCTCAATAAAAGGAAAAGAAAAGAAATTAAAGCTGTTCTTGATCAAAGTAGATCACCAAAAGGAATGATTTAGGACTGCATCACTGAGAGACAGAGTAGTGCCAGGGACCAACTCGCTAAGGATACGGTGTAGCCCTATGGTTATTTGTTTTTTAAAAAAATTGTGAGAAGAGAAAGTCAAGGAAACTTGCACACATACAAACATGTCCAAATTGAATATGGTTGTCTGAGATTGTCAGATCAGGGACAAAACACTCCCACGCCTTAGGATGTTTCCTCTTTTCTTTTCCAGCCCATCTGCCTGCAGCTTCCTTTCTCTCTTAGTCTTTGTAGCTAATTTAAATCTGTCCTGTCTTCTCTAATTTATAGCTGCACAGTCATCAGCCTGCTGAACAACCTGAAAATACTCCTTTAGATTTGTCTTTTATAGAAGGAAGAAAGTCTTGTAGATAACTTATCTCTTTTCTCTGTCATGTGACACATATATTCAGTGAATTTTCTCTTATATGTTTTTTTAGGATTGAAAAATAAAGCATACTTTGTTGTCAACAGTCAGCTTTTATTGTGCAGAAGTGCTATTTGGTATATATAAGTTTTCTGAAAGCAAACTACATAACATTCAGATATTCAGCACTCTATGAGGAAGAATATAAAACAGCAGAAAGTGAAATGTTGAAATTTAAGACCACGTGCCCCACTTTAAGTCTCTGCCTGGGGTGATCTCAATGATGAGGTTGTGAACTTGGATTTGCATTAAAATTCAAAAAACTTACCATCAGGCTGATCAAGAATTTACTAGTGGTGTGTGTATACCATCCCCGGGAACTTTTAGAAACATCTGAGCTGCTAGAGATAAAACGATCATGGTGAGAACGAGCGACGCTCACTTCCTTGAACTCACATATGATGGAAAATATTTTACTGTCTTCTCAGCTATTAGGCTTCCTATTTCTAACGAAATGTTCACAAGGATTTTTCTTACAAACATTTTTTTTTTACTCATATGTTATTCCATCTAATGAAAAGCGTATTTCCTTTGTTTTTTTTTTAAAGATTTTTATTTAATTAAATAACGCATGCAAGGGTTATGATTAATCAAATTATTGTAGCCAAACAGTTTGTTACATAGTACTTAAGGGCATTGTAAGTCCTCCTGAGTATAGAGGACGTTCCTGAATTTTGGTGAATTGGCCAGCCACACAAACAGGTGTCTCCTATAAGTGAAGACAGGACTGGCCACATAATTTGCAAGGCCTGGACAAAATGAAAATGGCAGACCACTTGTTCAAAAACTTTTCAGAATTTTAAGATGTTGCCAGCAAATCATGGAACCAAGAGTGGGGCCTTTCCAAGCACAAGGCCTTGTGTGGCAGCACAGGTCATGAACCAGGAAGCTGGCCCTGCATGGGGATGGTGATAATTGGGAAATAACACTCCTGTTCTTCTGGTAAATTTCTGATCAATGTTAAATCTTCAACCATAATCTGAAACTATCTTCCCTTCTTTGGCTTACCACCTCATTTATTAGCCTTTCTTTTAAACTTTTCTGCTTTTCTCCCCTATTTTTTTCCAAAGCCTAAAATGAATGAAACATGAAGGGAGGTAGCTTAGAGTGACAGCACACAGTCACAGTTTGGGAGAGGAAAGGCCCTCCATGGCTCTTTCTCCATTTACTTTTTAATTTACTCAACTGTCTCTACCTCTATGAAATCTCTCTACAGAGAGATTTCAAACAAACAGTTGAATCCTAAGGACAAAAGATATATATATATCTTAATGTCTTGAATTCCAAATTTGGGAAAATAAAAGGTGTTGTTTTTAATATTGAGGAGTGTGTATACACACACACACACACACACACACATTATATATGATTATATATTTTCAGTATCTTATATGGTTAAATATAATATGAAATAGAAATAAACAATGTTTATGGAAAATCAACATAGTGATTTTCTGATATTGCAGCTACTTTGGTTTCTCGATACCTAATTCCATTTGCATGTGAAGCTTTGTAAACCTTTACTGTGTTTCAGAACTCAAAGAGCCATCTAGGAAGGACAGTCAGGATGCACAGTGTCCCTCCCACTGCTCCGGTCTAATTGCTCTAATACTCTACTATCAAGCACTAGAGTGATGATGATTATGATGATAATGACGAGGGTGGGAGAGAGATTTCATAACATGAATTGCACCTTGAAACAAGCTGACAGAAAGTACAGTCTGCAGAGCCTAAATGCTAAATATGCAAAATGATTCACATACTGTAAGTGAGTAGTCTTTTATTTAATGTTCGCTGAAGCTCCTAAATACCTTCTAACATGTATTCAGAAAGTGCTTATAATGGAAAGATAGTCTGCCTTACCAAAGAAATGATTAGATCCTGTTCCAGACCGAGGGACTGTATCTCAGCTCCCGACAGCTCATGTATTTAGGTACATCTAACCCCCGTATACAATATTAAAATAGTAAAATATTAAACAATACACCAATGAGCAGCTTCCGAGAAATTTTCTCCAGGCTCTATCAAAAGCACTTTAAAAGTTTGGTTTGCTTAGTGTTTGTTTTTCTTTTGTTTTTTATTGCACCCTTTGGAGATAAAGGCCACTATTATATCACAATGGGGAAACTGAGGCTTAAAGAGATTATGTAAACTTCAACAAAGAAAGCTCACACAAGGCTGTGCTGCAATGGAAAGATTTTTGTAGCAGTTTATAATTTACAATGCCTTTTCCTATTTAGCTCCTATAATGAACGTGCATTGGCAGGCACTCTTAAGCTCTAATAATTGCACGATTTTGAGTAAGGTATTTTCTTTGCCGTCATGAAGCTTACACTTCAGTGGAAGAGAAAGGAAATGCAGTATGTACTATTTCTATAATGGAAGTACAAATAAATTGCTATGGGAGAACACAGGAGGGTAAGGCAAATTCTATTTGGAAACTGAGATGGTTTCATAAGAGAAATGCCATTTGTACCACTTCTTCCAGGCAGTATTAGTATTATATAAGCAAAGGTAGGAAGATGATCGAGTTTGTGCATGCACAAGAAATAGTACCTAGTCTAGTTTGGTTAAAGAATACAACACAAAGCAAGTAAAAGTGGAGCTAAACCTGGAAAATGTGTATTAGGCTAATTTATAAAGACCTTTAGTTCCTAGTTATGTATTCAGGATCTCTCTGTAGTAGTGGTGAATGAGGCATAATGAAAGTTGGGATAGGTAAGAAGGAGATGACTTAAAAGGCTGTAGAAAAGGCAGAGTTAGTAAGCACCAGAAATAAGGCAGTAGCGCAGAGGCTGGGCTACCATTTACCAAACCCATTTCACTGTTCTCACGATCACAGAGTTGGACCATATTTATGAAACTCCCTTACAATTAAGATTTGGAAAAAGAAAGAGAAAAGGAAATTGCTAGGACACATACTTATGTTTAATTTACTATGCAGATATACCAACAGGAAAAAAAAAGATATAAAACACAAATTCTGAACATTCCACCAAATTCACCAGTGAATTTCTGGAGAAGGTTGACCTTCCACTCAGATTTGGTGAACAGAGAAGCCCATTGTGGCTTAATGAAATGGCTCATCTCCAAGGCGATGTTCGATCTTGCATCAGCCCAAGCATGGCCCCCAGGTTACATTAGGATGATTTTGATACTTTTTCTCACTCAAAAACACAGCAGAATTGCAAAGCAATATTTTCTCCCAAAGACAAAGGGAGCATAAATGTTGAATAAAAGAAAAAGAATTCAGGAAATTTATTTATTTTTTGCCGAGGAAGAATTGCCCTGAGCTATCATCTGTGCCAATATTCACCTATTTTTTAGTATGTGGGCCAACAGCATAGCATGGCCACTATTAGCACAGTGCAGGTCTGTACCTGGTAATCGAACCTGGGCCGCCAAAGAAGAGTTTGCCAAACTTAACCACTAGGCCACTGGGGCTGGCCCAGGAAATTTATTTTTCCTTATTAGATATTTACGAAGTTGGAATTAAATGTTTATTTTATTTTAATCTTCTGTAGAATGGTTTGCAAATAAAATTTATTTTTAAAAAATGGATCCTATATCTCTCTCTTGCCCCATCTTTCAGCTCTCTATCCATATCCAGGGTGATCTTAGATGCCTTGCATCAAGTCAAAGAGGGCGGCACAGATGAGAATCTGAGTGCCTTAATGACTATACATACTGCTTCCTGTCACCAATTAGCAGAGCCCCCATTTTGGAATTTGAGTTAGTGAATAATACCCTTTTTTTTTTTTTAGCGTGGAAGATTGTCCCCGAGCTAACATCTGTTGCCAATCTTCCGCTTTTCTGCTTGAGAAAGATTGTCCTTGGGCTAACATCTGTGCTGGTCTTCCTCTATTTTGTATGTGGGACGCCACCACAGCGTGGCTTGATGAATGGTGTGTAGGTCCACTCCCAGGATCTGATTCCACGAACCCCAGAGCACCGAAGCAGAATGCACGAACTTAACTGCTAAGCCACCAGGCCGGCCTCTATATTTTTATTATTTTAAAAGCAGTAAGCACTAAGATTTTGGGAGTTATCTTCAATATCTACTAGCATTATCTTGAATATTCAACAGTATTACAGAAAGGAAATAAAAGGGAAGATACAAGAACTACAGGAAGTTGGTCAAGGTGGTTTTCATAAAATGTGAGAAGATGAAGGTAAACATAATCAAGATTTTGCTCCTAGATAACTAGGATCATGGCAATCTGAGACCAAAGATAGGGTGCATGAGGCAGAAAATTAATTTACTTTAGAATGTAATGGTAGGAAGTCTAAGTGTATGATTAGGGTTTAGTGAGAGAGGGCCACCAAAATAAAAAATATTGTAAAATAATATTTTGGAAGTATTTTGATAATTCATTGAAGCAGCAAATTAGTCTGTGTATGGGGATAATCACGATTTCCCTTATTCCCTCACATGTACTGCACAGTTTAGCATCATTTATAAATTACTGTTGGGAAGGCATATTATTTCCAGTGCTGAGAGCCTCTAAAAGCTTCACGCTGGTCTTTTTAAGAATAGGTCTCTGTTCAGGTGTCTGGAGAACAGTTGGAAATTTGGATATGGTCCTCAGGAGAGAAATCAATTTTAAAAATAAAAGACACAGGAGGTATCCTCTTAGAAGTGATTGCTAAAGCCACCAATTTGCATAGTCTCTCAGGAGACAGCAGATAAAAATAAGAGTAGAATATCATCAAGTTTTATCTCTATTTAGTAAACAGGAGGAGTAATTGGCAAAACTAAGAGTAGTCCACAGGTAGGAGTGGAAGATGGAAAAGAAAGGAGCAGTCAGTAGCAAGTTTCACTGCGAATATCCCACGTCAGACTCATACTGGATGGACCCATCAGGGAAATCATTCTGGTTGTTTGGTCAAAGTGGACAAAAAGATCATTCTTAAATATTTCTGCCACAGTCTGGATCCTGGTCCAAAAGCAACTGAACCCATATGGATACACGATGTGTAGATAAAGTCATAAGTGTTTACATATTTCAGTTAAAGAGCATATAAAAAACAGACCAATAATAATAGAAGAACCAGAGAATGACCACCTTCACCAAAGGTTCAGTCCCAAACGTTATGGCTGAAAGCATACCTTGGACACAAGAAGAAAGGGCAGGCTGAGATGTACCTGGGTTATAAGGCTTCAAGGCATGCCATGGAAATGAAGGCAGGAGAAGGAAAGAAGAAATCAATCCCAGGCCCACCAGCCAAGGACAATTTAAGACGGCGCATTTTTCAGGCTGCAAATGTTTTTGTATGCTTGTTGAGTGAAACAAACATATTATGGAAAGTGTAGAGAAGAGTTTGTGAAGAAGTAAGGTCTGAGAAGGGTTTGGAAGGAAAAAATTACTTTGCTAGAAAAAAGAAGACAATGACATTAATAAACACCTATTATGTACCACAAACTTGCTAGAGAGGGTGATGGGCAGAGACCGATTCTTTTGGTTCAATATGAAGCTTCTCCCCTTACAAGTACTGGAGGTTAGGCAGATTATTTACCCTTCATTCACTCAGGAGTAAACCAGTAGGAGAATAACTTATTCAAATGACACGTTTCAGAGAGATTAAACAGGGACTCTATTAACAATTGTGATGTGACAACAGGTGCACAAGTTAGACAAACTAGGATATCTGATAACCCTATTTAGTAGGCAAAATATTGAGGTTAAAAATATTTGTGTTTGCTCTTTTCTCCCACCATTTTCCGTGTTCTTTATACCCTAGGGTAAGATGCATCATGGCTGTGCGTTCTCTGCAGTCTGCCCAACAGGAAACGCGCTCCTCATACTCTGGGCTAAGCTTTCTTACAGTCAAACCTGCTTCACTTCCCCCTTCAGGTTTGTGATCTCAGATATCAGTATTTTTGAAATCTCATGGAGGGGTTAATAATATAAGATAACTTAATCTAATAGCTCTCCAGCTATATTTCGGTTATAACTAGGGATGCACAAGTCATAATATCTTAAACCCAAATTTCTAAAATCTAAAGGAAGAAGTTAAGGTATGAGAACTAGAGGATGAGGAAGAAACCTTGTTTGTGCTGGAGGATGTCCTCAAACCCCTCGGGTAACAGCACAGAGAAGGTGCACGTCCCTTCTTCATTACCTCATAAACCTGCTCTAAAGACCATGGGGATAATAGCCTGACTTTCAATTCAGGATTTGTTTCGTAATAGCTGTGACTCCTCAGGGAATGGCCAATAATCCATGGTAAACTACACTTTCCTCAACAATAAAGTGAGGTTATTTCCTTAAAATGGCACAATGTTTTTATGAAGATTAAAGGGAACGGAAATGTTGAGTGCTTACTAAATATTCAGTATGTGATACTCAGCTACCATGGATGTTGTTGTATCATGGAATTGTTGATATCTATGTTATCTCCTCATAAATACCTTAAAAAATGTGCAATGCCCTCTCATGAGCAACTGCTAGATATTTTTTCCTGTGTTCCATTCTTACCTCCATCACTTGTATACAAGATTCAGAGAATGAAACAAAGCTCTAGGGTCTCTACTCTTTAAATTGATCACTTTAATCCCAGTTTGAAAATTATATAACCATGGTAAACAAATCTCTGAATGAAGTAAGCACGGATAAACTCTAAAGACTTTCCATTCTCAAACACAAACAACAGTCATCATACAATGTGGGCCATTTCCTCACGAAGCACATCCACCCCAAGTTGTGAGTGTTGATATTCTCTCATGCACTTGATGTTTCCAAATTTAAAACATGCTAATATTTTTCCAGTTTCCAAAGGGAATTCTAATTTGCGAGTCTGTAGAATTTCACTCCTCTGGGCACACTTCTTGATGTATTTTAACTTAACAATCCAAACCCCTTTTTTACACAAGCAAGTGGTATAGATTCATGTTTCTATAAAACTAAGTCTTTTATGTCATTTACATATAACTAATATTCTATTATACCAAAGCAAAAAAGGAAATATAAATTACGTGTGTGTATTCAGAAAAAGTAAGAAATAACCATTGGAAGCAATATAATGTGCTGTCAAAGATTCTTATAACATCTGTAAACACATTAGCCAATGTGTCATCTTACGTTTAGTGTTTAAGAGCACGGGCTTTGGAGTCAGATGACCTGCGCTAGTTCCCATCTCCCACTCTTATTTGCTGTGTAACCATCAAGGCTAAGAATTTCTTTCAGTATTGGTTTTCTCAATTTTAAAATGGTGTTGATTATATATACTTTACACAGTTATATATACTTTACATAGTTACTGTAATACTTAAATGAGTTGGTGTAATTAAATTTTTTAGCAAAATTCCTCTATAAATTGTGGTTGTTAATACATAGGAATATTTTTAACATGGTCTTCATTGCTTTCTTTGGATGTTGATTAAATAGAACACTTTGAATACTTAAAATTTGGCTTCTCTCTGATGTATTCTAAAAGACACAGTTGGGTTAGTACCAATGTAGAAACCACATATGAAAATACAGCAATCTCAGAATTCCATAGCCATTTTCTTCTGCAATCCTAAAATAAAGGAGGTTCTTAGTGTATTGTTTTTTATTTCATTTCATTAAGCTAAGAAAGTTTTAGGAGAAATACTCTTAAAAATATGTCTATTTAATAAAAAAGTTTAAGATTGCTAGTAAGGTAAAATTATTATAAAAAGGCTAACACACAAATTTAATCTCTTGCCTCAGCTACTGCCATATGTCCTAATTCAATGTCCTACCTCTGTTCTTGCCTTTCTTCATTCCACTCTCCCCACAGCAGCCAGAGTGTAAAACATGAAAGAGAGTATGTGCCTGTCCTGTTAAAAATCCTCAAGAGCTTCCATTACACTTAAAATCTAACTTCATCCTAGTTTACAAAACCTATATGATCTATTTCTTGTCTAACCCTCTCACTTAAGCACATACCACTCACTCTCTTCCTAGTCCATTAGGCTTCACCCATCACTTTCTTTCTATTCTTGGAACACATTTATCTTCACTGCTAGAACAGAAACTTTGTACTTGCCATTTCCTCTGCCTGGAAAGCTCTGGACCTGGATTTTAGCACAGTTCAGATATTCTTACAAGTCAGATCTTAATTCAATGACCTCTCCTTTCAGAGGCCTCCCACCACTGTGAAATTGAACGTAGTGGAAAGCCCTTCCCTACCACCACTCCATCAATCACGTCACTCTTGTATTGTCTTGACACTTATTCCTAAAATTCTGAAATTCTTATTCATTCACTTTTCTGCCTGTTCATTGCAAGCTCCTTCAGACCAAGGATTTTGTTTACCATTTCCACCACTGCATTTCTAGCACCCAGAACATTATTTCCTAAATGATAGTAACACAATAAATATTAGTTTAATGACCAATTGAAAATATACAAATTAAAAGAGAAGCTTGTTTACAGCATCTCATTAATAAATCTGAAAAAAAATGTTGGGAGAAAATATTCAATGGGAAGAGGGGAGGGTATCTCATTCTTCCCAAGCTGAAATGTATTGTGCAACAAGAGCAATTTAAAAACAGTAAGTGTAGGGGCTGGCCCTGTGGCTGAGTGGTTAAGTTCGTGCGCTCCGCTGCAGGCAGCCCAGTGTTTTGTTGGTTCGAGTCCTGGGCGCGGACATGGCACCGCTCATCGGACCACGCTGAGGCGGCGTCCCACATGCCACAACTAGAAGGACCCACAATGAAGAATATACAACTATGTACGGGGGGCTTTGGGGAGAGAAAGGAAAAAGTAAAATCTTTAAAAAAAAACAGTAAGTGTAGACAGAAGTATCAACAAATACACCATTGAAGTGGCATAAAGAGTGCACACAACCCATTCATCACTAATTGTGTTCAGTCTAACTCTTCCATAGGCTTCGCATCTGGCCCTTTTCCTGGACCCATTTGACATGCTTTATTTTAGGCTCTCAACTTCCCTCCTCGTCTTCTAACTAGGTAATGTCTTTAAAATATGAATTTTATTCTTGCTTGAATCAAGGATCAGTGGAAATCACCTCTTGTAATCAACATGCTTATTCATATATGTATATTAAATAGTGCCCTAAAATAAATGTCTTTAAAGTGAAAACCACGCTTTTCTTTTAAAAATGTCTTTCATAAGTACTGCATTTTCACATTAAATAGGCAATAACTTAAAATATTTTATTATTTTATACCAGGGCTTGGCAAACTATGGCTCATGGGTGGAATCCAGCTGGCCATCTGTTTGTGTAAATAAAATGTTACTAAATCATAGCCAAATCCATTTGTTTATGTATCACCTATGGCTGCTGCAATGCTGCAATGACAGAATAGTTGCCATAGACTGTAGGGCCTACAGAGCCAAAAATATGCATTATATGCCCCTTTTCAGAAAAAGTTTCATTGTTCCTGTTTAATACCATTGTTTTGCAGAGATTAGCAACTGTGTACATTTCAAATCAGTTTCTTGCAGCAGCTCTATAAAGGCATACCTGTCTCTTTCTTTTCCTATGCAATATAAAGATTACCTCTCAAGATCTCTTATTAGCCTTTAAACATTGATGACATTGGAAAACACACATTACTTCATTTTGACTAGCTTCTTAATGAAACTATTTATTGACAAGTTACCTTATTTAGCAGGAAGCCAATAAACCACAGTGTAGGTCAGTGGATTATGCTATTTTAGGCTTTCAAAGAAATGATTAGTTTCTCTAAATGCATGGGCGATCACTGCCATTGCTAAATATCTTTATACCTAGAAACAAAGATCTTCAGTTTGTTGCACAGAGCTGCAGTACACAGCCTGTTGACTTGGTATATACATAGCTCAAAATTGTGGATTATAAGAAAGTTTTAGTTTATGATGTTTATATAAAAATGTAAGATTTTGATGCTTATCTAAAATACTTTTGTTATTAATTTCTTGGCATATCATCACTCATGGTGATAGGAAGACCTCTCATTTAGCAAGGAAAGTTTTAATTTTTGACAAGCCATACCAAGTAAAGAGATGGTCTTGAAGTCCCTGTTTCCAAACTGTATCTGCGGACAGTGAAAGTGTGGGCTCATCAGTGAATCTCCATATACCAAAAAATCAGCTGCTATAGTCATGCCAAAATGAATCCGATTTGGAACTAAGGCCCTTTTCCAGAAGCACAGAACTTATCCCTACAAAAACAATTTTTGTTTTTGATTTAAAGGCTTCAAGCTCTCTTTACAGTAGGGATTATAAAAGACGGAAATTTTCCCTTCTGTAATAGGGTTTCTAGCCTCTTTGGCCCTTTAAAAATATTAGCTATGGCTTAAGATCAGAGAAAAATAATACCAATTGCCAGAGATTGCTTTGTCCTTCATGATGTCAATAGTCATCCCTCACTGGTCACCCTGATCTCTTCTTGAAACTTCCTGGCAGCTTTTCTTTACCTACACACAGGCAGCTATGACTTGTAGGACACACATTTCAGAGCTGGGCACATCAGCACCAGATTAAATTCGTGGTCATCACCCTCAAATGAGTCCTATTAATATGGCAAGACAACCTTGCTTCATTTTCTAGTCACATTATTCTTTCCCTCAGTGCTGTAGTTATATGAAAACTATGCAGCAAAATAGACTTGCGGACAACCCACCCTGCTGGGCACATGTGAATTGACTATGGCTTTGCCACTCAGGTGAGCTGGGGAAAAAGGGTTAAACTCTCCACTTCTCGGTTTTCTCTTTTGTGAAATGATGATAATAATTAAAATTATAACATACATTTATGGTGGCATTAATGGCACCTCACATATAGTTAGCCCTGATAAAAAATGTTTTACTGTCACTATGATGCTCCTCTCCCTCCTCCTCGTATCACATCCCTCCTCCTACGTCATTTTCAAACATATAACCATTTGCTAGTCTTTCCCCTGAGAAAGTAGAACCAACTCAGCAAGATTAACCCTGTATCCTCTGTCTCTCCTTTTGCCGTGTTTCAATAGAGGAACTGGCTTCTTCCTATATAAGGCCCATCTCTCTCTATCCTCCAGTCTCTATGCCTTCCTATGGGATGCCATTCATTGTTCAAACACTCGCTCTTTTCTAAATCTTTCCTGGAAGATGTAACCATTCTCTTATTAAAAGATAAATTATGGAACTACAAAACTCCTGTTATATGGCTCCTTTTGCAAGGATCCATAATTTGGGTCCCTTGCCACTTTGGGGTGGTCAGGGCTTCTCATTGTTGCTTCACCATCCTGTACATATTTCCCTACCCTGTTCATACTTCTGTAAATAGTACCTCCTTGAAATGTCATGTTTGAACCCGTTTGCATGTGCTTCTGTTTTGTTTTTGTTCATGGTTCTGGCACAGGTGCCTGTGAGCTTCATGGAGTCAGTGGGACCGCTGGGCTAACAGTTTCAAGATGTTTCAGTCATTCACACTCTGTTGATGGCTTAGTACATGCAGGGTACTGAGAAAGCTGAACAATCAACAAGGCATGATGACTGAAGACTAAGAGGAAGCAGATTACCTGACCTGTATTTCACTAAAAGAAGCTCGCTACTTCTTTCAGGAGTTAATTTCTCTTCTTTTTGAAAATAAACACCATTACTAATCCACATTTTACCCTCAATAGTAGAATAGTTACTCTTCGTCATTACATACTTAGAAACAATATTCATTTAACATAAAACAAAGGAGAAAGTGAATTACTATCCTTGCTTCCTTGGCTGCAGGTACAGCTGTCCACGGAAGAGTAAGCACAATATATGTGAGAGACACCTATATTTCTTCTCACTAAGACACATTTAACAACTCACATGTAACTTTGAAGTACAAAGAAAGCATAAAACCCTAGAAAACATATCTTTTCCAATGTTGTTAAAATCAATTTGTCTGATAATTACATCATGGGATATTCCTTATTGTAGTAATTACAGATTTAAGATTCTATGCTGCCACATTATATTTTAATTCTGTGTCTCTACTTTCTGTTTTTCCTGTTCCTGCCTCCCACATCCTATGGCATCTGTGGAGATTACAGAATTGCAAATGCCAGATGGCAGTATGATCATTAAATTCAAACCAATTTCATTTCTGTTTCAATCATGAAACAGAATGATCAAATTTGTAAATGTTTCTGCTCTGGTTATTATATTTTTCTACCTGAGGACAAAGAGTTGGACTTTTAAAAAGAGATTATACCTGTAAATTATAGTATTTTTTCTCTACTGAACTCACCTTTTAAGGTTCTAAAGTTCGATTGGCTAAAACACTTCTATAGATTAATGGGCCCAAAAAGAGGCATAAATAATAAACTACACTTTGAACAGAAAAGTAGTACAAAGTATTATAATCTACAAAAGTTACTGAAAAAATAATTTTGATAGCATTTCTTCATGCAAAAATAAGGATAAAAAATCCTGCAAAACATCGTTCCTCATTGGGAGGTGACATCAGCAAGATGGTGGAATTGGAAGCCCCATAACCTTCTCCACCACTGAGACACCAAGTCAATAATACGTAAACCACTTTCCATTGTAAGAAATGCAGAAACCAGTTAAGAGGCTCCTGCACCTCAAGTGAGCATGAAACCAGCCTCATCAAAGCTCCTAGGAAAATTTGTGATGCTCACTTGCCATAGCCCCTACACCAGCTCAGCAAGGTGCAATCAGAAGGAAACTCCCAAATCCCAAATTCTCTCTGGGGAGGAAAAGAGAAGACCAGAACATACCTTGAACATTTTGATTTTTGATGGGCTATCTGATGCACTGGTTTCTGTCTTGTCTAAATGTAAATGCTACAGGAAAAGACATAAAGTCAGGGGGTATTGAGAACAAAGGCAATGGTTTGAGCTATCATGACACACACTAGCCACTGTCCCTCCCCCTAGCTCAGCTCAGAGTCTTGCCCAACTTCAAGCAATGATAGGACCCAGCATGTTCTAGATGCTTAGAGAGCTGCTGAGCACAACAAGAGCTCCAAAGGACTCAGTACAGCAGACAGAGGTCAATACAGCTTCTCTCTGATGGGGGAGTGGGGATGTAAGAAGAAAAGTGGAACATACGTCCAATATTCCAGCTTTTCAGCATACTTCCGGAGGGATTGGTTTCTGTCTTGTCTATCTTGGAGTTCTGATGGAAACCAGAATACTCTGAATGCCTAGGGGCCAATGAGAACAAAAAAGAATTAGGCTACTTAGGGCAGCTCAAGAGAATCTGTGGTACTGCAGACTGATACCATAAGGAGTAAGACATTATAAGCTTCTGAAAAGTAAACTGGGAAATCTCTCTAATTGGGAATTTACACACAAAAGTCCAGAGAAGATTCACCCACAGAAAAGGTTGAGAAGTCCCCAAAATATCTAGCTGTTCTGATGGGTGAAGATTTTTCTCTCTATGAAGCCAGTCCATAAAGACTAGAAGAGAGGGCTGTTTTTTATCAGATGTAAAGATCCTAACATAAATTAACAATACATACACACACAAACCAGAGAAATATGGCCCAACAAAAAGAAACAATATAAATCTCCAGAAACTGACCCTAAGAAATGGAGGTATATGAATTACCTGCCAAATAGTCCAAAATAACCATAAGAAAGAGGCCCAATGACTCCAAGAAAATGATCAATAAACAAAATGAGCATACCAACAAAGTTATAGAAAATATTAAAAAGAACAAACAGAATTTTGAAGTTGAAGAACACCATAACTGAATTGAAAAATTCCCTCCAGGGATTTAACAGCAGAATTGATCAAGTATAGGAGAGAATCCATGAGCTCAAAGACATGTCATTTTAAATTATCCAGTCATAAGGGCAAAAAGAAAAAAGAATGAAGAAAAGTTAAGAAAGCCTAAGGGACTTAAGGAACACGATAAAGAAGATTCAAATATGCATTACAGGGGCCAGCCTGGTGGTGCAGCAGTTAAGATCGCACATTCCGCTTTGGTGGCCCGGGGTTCACAGGTTTGGACCCTGGGTGTGGACCTAGGCACTGTTTGTCAAGCCATGCTGCGGCAGACATCCCACAAATAAAACAGAGGAAGATGGGCACAGATATGAGCTCAGGGCCAGTCTTCCTCAGCAAAAAAAAGGAGGATTGGTGGCCAATGTTAGCTCAGGACTAATCTTCCTCAAAAAAAAAAAAGATGAATTACAGAAGTCTCAGAAGGAGAAGTGAGAGAAAAGGAGGCAAAAACCTTATCTGAAGAAATAAGGGCTGAAATTTTCCCAAACTGGGGAAGGAAATAGACATCCAAATTTCAGAAGCCCTAGAGACTCAATTAGGATAAAGGAGAGAAAACCACAAAAAATAAAACCTTATGAGACACATTATAATCAAATTGTCAAAAGTCAAAGACAAAGAGATAATTTTGAAAGCAGCAAGAGAAAAGACACTCATCACATAAGGGAAGCCCCATAAGTGTATTAACCAAATCCTCAGCAGAAACCTCGCAGGCCAGAAGGGAGTGGGATGATATATTCAAAGTGCTGAAAGAAAAAAAAAAAAAAAACCCTGCCAAAGATGAATACCATACCCAGAGAAACTGTCATTCAAAAATGAAGGAGAAATAAAGACTTCCATATAAACAAAAGCTGAGGGACTTCATCATCACTAGACCCACCTTACGAGAAATGCTAAAGAGAGAACTTCAAGTTGAAGTGAAAGTTTGCTAGATAGCAACATGAAAACATATGAAAGTATAAAGTTTACTGGTAAAGGTAAATAGATAGACAAAGACAAAATACTGTAATGATGGTACATAAGACATTTTTAACTCTGGTATAGAATTTAAAAGTCGACAGTATAAAGAAAACCCTGTAACTGAAAAACGATATAAAAACATGTAATCTTTTTTTTTGGTGAGGAAGAATCACCCTGAGCTAACATCTGTGCCAATCTTCCTCTATTTTGTATGTGGGACACTGTCTCAGCATGGCTTGATGAGTGCTGTGCAGGTTTGTGCCCAGGACCCAAACCTGCAAACCCTGGGCCACTGAAGCAGAGCAGGCAAACTTAACCACTATGCCATTGGGCCAGCCCCTAAAAACATGTAATCTTTGACATCAATAACAAGTTGTATGTGAAGAAAAGAAACAAAAGTGTAGAGTTTTTTAAATGTGATTGAAGTAATCAGCTTAAAATAGATTGTTATAACTATAAGGTGTTTAATGCAAGCCCCATGGTAACTACAAAGAAAGTATCTATAGAAGAACACACAAAGGAAAATTAAAAAGGAATCAAAGTATGGCACTATGAAAAAAAATCAATGAAACACAAAAGAAGACAGTGAGAAAGGAAAAGTGGAACAAAAAAGGTACAAGACAGATAGAAGCAATGAACAAGACAGCAATAGTAAATTCTTCTCTACCAGTAGTTACTTTAAATATAAATGCATTAAACTCCTCAATTAAAAGACACAAAGAGTGGCTGGAATAGATGAAAAAACAAAGTCAAACTATATATTTTCTATAACAGACTCACTTTAGATTTAAAGACACACAAAGACTGAAAGAGAAAAGATGGAAAAAGATACTTCATTCAAATGGTAACCAAAAAAGAACAGGATTCACCATACTTATATCAGACAAGAGAGTCTTTAAGTCAAAAAACAGTCACAAGACACAAAGAAGGACATTACATAATGATAGAAGGGTCAACTCACCAGAAAAATAAAACAATTATAAATTTATATGCACCCAACACAGAGTACCCAAATATAGGAGTAAACATTGACGGAACCAAATGGAGAAATATCAACACAATAAAAGTAGATTTCAGTACACTTCTTTCAATTATAGATAGAACAACCAGACAGAAGACCAATAAGAAAACAGAGAACTTGAGCAATACCATAAACCAAGTGGACCTAATAGAATATTTCCAACCAACAGCAGCAGAATACACATTCTTCTCCAGCACACACGAAATATTCTTCATGATAAATCACATATTTAGTCACAAAACAAGTCTTAATAAATTATAAAGGTTGGAATCATGTTAAATATCTTTTCTGACCACACGAATGAAAGTAGAAGTCAATATCGGAAGGAAGACTGGAAAATTCACTAATAGGAAATTAACACACTTCTGAACAAGCAATGGGTCAAAGAAATCAAAACAGAAAAGGTTTTTTTCTAATTTCTTGAGAAAATACCTTAAGAATGAAAATAAAAACACAACATACCAAAACTCATGAGATGCTGCAAAAGCAGTAGTAAATGGGAAGTTTATAGTGGTAAACGCCACAAATGAAAAAGAAGCGAGATCTCACATAAACAACCTAACTTTATACCTCAAGGAACTAGAAAAAGAAGAACTAAGCCCAAAGTTAGCAGAAGAAAGGAAACAATAAAAATTAGATCAGAAATAAACAAATAGAAAATAGAAGAACAAGAGAAAAAGTTTAAAAAAATAAGAGTTGGCTATTTGAAAAGATAAATAAAGTAGACAAACCCTTAGTTAAAGTAACTAGGGAAAAAAAGAGGGAAGACTCAAAATCAGAAATGAAAGAGGAGACATTACAACTGATGCCATAGAAATGAAAAAATATGAGACTACTATGAAAAATTATACACCACAAATTTGATAACCTAGAAAAACTAAATTCTTAGAAATATACATCCTACCAAGACTGAATCATGAATAAATAGGAAACCTGAACAGACCAATAACTAGTGATTGAAAATTAAACTATTAATTATTACATTAAAAATATATACTATGACCAAATGGGATTTATCCATGAGATGCAATAACCATTCAACCTATAAAAAAAATCAATGTGATACACCACATTAATGGAACAAAGGATAAAAATCACATGATTATCTCAATAGGTGTAGAAAAAGCATTTGACAAAGTTCAACACACTTTTATATTAAAAACTTTCAACTAACTAATAATAATAGAAGGAAATTACCTCAATACAAGGTAAAGGCCATGTATGAAAAGCCCAAAACTGACATTATATCAATGGAAAAAACCCAAAAGCTTTTCTACGAAGATCAGGAACAAGACAAGGCTACCACTCTCGCCAATTGTTTTCTAAATAACAGTGGATGTCTCAGAGCAATCAGACAAGAAAAAGAAATAAAAGGCATCCACATTGGAAAGAAGGAGGTAAAATGATCTCTTTTCACATATGACACAATCTTATACATAGAAAATGCTAAAGATTTCACACAAAAGTAAGAATAAAGAAATTCAGCTAAGTTGCAGAATACAAAATCAACATACAAAAATTAGTTGCATTTCTATACACTAACAAGAACAATCTGAAAAGGAAATTAAGCAAACAGTCCCAAATCCCACAGAACTGTAAAAAACAATCAGCAGTACCCACCAGTCTCATAGCATTCTCCACAGCCATCCCCCAGGGCTCAGCACAGACGGGGCAGGTAGAAAGCGCCCACCTTCCAGTCTTTTCCTGAAAGTGGTTTATCTGAATACTTTAAAAGCTGCTGCCTGAGTGCCAGGTTTCTAATTTAGCAGACATCTAGTCGCTGGCTGCCATCCTCACCAGTGACCAGGGAAGCTGGTGGATACCTCTCCCCTCTGCCCTCTCCCTCCCGGCCTGCTCTAATAATAAAACCAAGTCACCACTACCTCCCTGGAAGGAGCTGGTACACACATCTGGCATCCCAGCTTTTGTGGCTGCTGCCTGAGGGATGGGCCCCCAGATCGCCTGCCCACCCCCCATACACCTGGGCCCAGCATAGAGGAAACAGGCAAAACTCCCAACTCAAGGGCTCTCCCTGAAAGGGGCCTGACTACACACTTTCCCAGCTCCCGCCTGAGGGCTCAGCTGCTAATCAGCCTGCAATCAATAGACAACAATCAGCTGTGTTTCTATACACTGACAAGTAACTGTCAGAGAAGTTAAGAAAACAATCCCATTTACAAAAGCATCAAAATGATAAAATACTCAGGAATAAATGTAAGCAAGGAAGTGAAAGACTTATACATCGAGAACTAGAAAACATTGCTGAAACAAGTTTAAAAAGACACAAATAAATGGAAAGATAGCCCATGGTCATGGACAGTCAGAATTAATATTGTTAAAATGTCCATTCCATTCAAGGTGATGTACAGTTTCAATGCAATCTCTATCAAAATTCCAATGGCATTTTTTTTTGCATAAATAGGAAAAACAATCCTTAAATTCATATGGAACCACAAAGGGTTCTGAATGGCCAAAAAACCTGAGGAAGAGAAATGAAGCTGGAGGTCTCACACCTCCCACTTCAAAACATATTACAAAGCATATAGTAAGCAAAACAATATGGTACTGGCGTAAAGGCAGACAATAGACCAATGAAACACAATAGAAAGCCCACAGATAAACCCATAAATATGTGGTCAGATGCTATTTGACAAGGGTGGGAAGACTATACAATGTTGAAAGGATATTATTGAACTGAAAACAGGATCTCAAAGAGATATCTACGCTCCCGTATTCATTGCAGCATTACTCACAATAGCCAGGAGGTGGAAAGAACCTAAAGGCCCATTGATGGATGAAAGGACAAGGAAAGTGTATATGCATACAGTGGAATATTACTCAGGCTTAAAAAGAAGGAAATCATGTCATATGATACAACATGGATGAATCTTGAGGACTTCATGATAAGTGAAATAAGCCAATCACAAAAGTACACATGCTGCATGACTTCATTTATACGTCATATCCAAAGCAGTCCAATGCATAGAAGCAGAAATGAGAAAGGTGGTTGCCAGGGTTTGGGGAGGGGGAAATGGGAACTGCTATGCAATAGGTTTGGAGTTTCACACATGCAAGATGAAAAAGCTCTAGAGATCTGCTCTACAACAATGCAAACACAGTTAACAACACTGTACTGTACACTTAAAAATTTGTTAACGGGGGGCTGGCCCCATGTCATAGTGGTTAAGTTTGCATGCTCTGCTTCGGTGGCCCAGGGTTCAGATCACAGGTGCCATGCTGTGGCAGTGTCCCACATACAAAATAGAGGAAGATTGGCACAGATGTTAGCTCAGGGACAATCTTCCTCACAAAAAGAAAAAAAACAATTTGTTAATAAGGTAGTTTCATGTTATGTGTTTTTTTACCACAATAAAAAAAATCATTGATTTTGACAAAATTAGAAGCGAGGAAATCACCAATCAGTGCTTATTATAATTTTAAGATCACTGTGTGAACTGTTTAATAGAAGTTTTATGTTAAGCAACCAGTCAGTATTAACTTGAAATATCTCATTATGCACATATTTGAATTAGAATAAGGTCTAATATAAATCAAAAACCAAACTAAAATAAAAATATAAGGCTGAGCATGAGGAGACCTAAATTCTAATTACAATCTCAACAACCTGGGAGTCAATGTTGCAATGCTTTGATCTATCAGATGGGGATAAATTGTCTTATTTCATAGTACTCTTCTAATACCGAAATATTATAAAATACAGTATGTTAAAATAAGGGAGAATTAGACAAATGCAAATAGTACTCTTTGAGCAATGGTTTTCAAGTTAACAGTATAATTTAAAGAATAGAGAATATGAGAGTATTCTTTTCTTATCTATGCCACTGGCTACTTGAGCAAATCATTTACTTCCTTGTTTTGTACCAGGAGATCCACAGAGGGCCAGCTCTCACCTTGTACTTCCAACTGAAACCCTCCACTGCCTAATGACTTAGTATCAGCCACAACCACATTCGAAATTCCACTATTGGTAAGAGATAGGTAGACAGTAATGCAAAATTAATGTCATCTAACTATTTGGAGTTAGCTGATACAGGAAAAGACAACACAAAAAGCATTTCAAACAGCAATTTTGTGCTCACTCTAAATTACTTTTTCATTATATTACAATTATTTTGAAGACATATAACAAAAAATTTTCTAAAACTGGCATAGTGGCCATACCAAGTTTATGTGGTAGAGGGTAAAGTTTTGAGGTCACTATGAACATCCCATGGGTAGTTCTTCAAAGTATACCTGATTTTCCTTGTCCAAACCCACTTTCACTTTGTAGGACAATCTCCAGACTAATCTGGAGGGAAGAAGAGTAGGGACGAAAGGAAAAGCATTCCTTGTTTGAAAAATCTCTTTAGTAGATTCTGACACATGTCCCCTTACAATTCGAAAAGAACTAGAGTGTAGTGGAGGAAGCTGGATCCTGAAATATACACGAATTACTTGTGAACATGTTGAAATCTGGTATTTAATTCTAAGTCTTACAGTACTGGTTTGCTGCTTCTACCAATTTCTCTCAAAGTGTGCTCTGTTCTACCTCTCCATCAGAATAAAAACTCTGACATCTGAGAACATCTCCAGATCTACTGAACCAGAGTCATGGTGGATGGTTCCTAGGAATCTATACTTTATTCTCCCCAGGTGAAATTTATGCACGCAAAAACCTTAATGTCATTCCTTTATATGAAATGCTTCTATTTATACAAATAAATTTCATACAATTTTCATACAAATAAAGCAAATATTATTAATCAAAATTACATGCATTGAAGTGAAAGCCATATTTTAGACCTGGATTTTGATTTGAAAAGGGGAGCCACATATCTTCCCTGACCTCTTTTAATCTTGCTGACCATACTTGATCATCAACACCACATTCAGCTCTGGAGAGTTAAGTACAGCTACTTACACGTGAGTCACATTAGGAAGTAGATTGGAAAGTTCCCGTTCCAACAGTAAATGAGATCCTGATGATTATACTCTGGTTTTTTCAATCTCAGGAAAAAACATCAATTTAGAAGCAAAAAATGTTGGTTTTGACCTTTATTAAAAGCATCATCATCATTTTATTCATATATATAGTATAGAAAAGAATCTAAAAGCTTAAAGGTCTACTAACAGCAGTATAATAAACTTGTACATTTTACTTTCTAAGATTCAAGAAAAATGGGTTGTTTCTATGGCTGAACTAATAGTTTGAGGTCCCTTTATTATAGACTTAGAAGGAGCAAATATGGTTTAGGCCATATCTTAAAAACAGTGTGGAATGTTTTCAAGTCAGTTCTATGATAGGCTCAAATCCGTATGTTGAGCTCAATTTCAGTCTTCTCTTACATGAATTAATAACAGATACTTGTCAAATTATAAATGCGGATGCATATTGCGTTCTTGACAACATAGATTTTTGTTGCACAGAATTAATTTTACTGACAATTAAGATAATTTCATTACTATCTTAATCTAACAATATGTTATTTTGATGCCAAAGACCTTAATTTATCTTCTCCATATAAAAAAGAATAGTCTTGGAGGAAAAATTTACTCAAATTAAATCAACATTAAGATTTCCAGGTAAAGCATGCATAAGGAAGGGAATTTAATACAGAAACCAGCTTTCTGCTTCATGTTATGGTCTTGTATAGCTGATTTTCAATGGCAGGACTCAAACCTTTATGGAAATTAATTCCTTAGACATACACAACGTGTTTCATGCTAGCAGAAGACATGAGGCTCCTGGGTCAGAGACAAAAATTTTATTATTCACAGCATAACAGGCAATATGAACATCAATTTTCTTCTCCTCTGATCAACATGGCCTTAACATTCCCCTCATCTTGACTAAACCTTAGACAGATTTCTTCTTGACTACAGACCCCTGACTTCCCTTTTCTTAGAGCATTTGCTTTAGAAAACTTGCAATTGTAAATTCTTTCTCTGGCCCCTTTCAGATGTAAATCTTCTCCCAGTCTCTTGCCAGTTTTACAACCCAGGAATGTCTTTCTCAAGGACCTGGGAACCATTCCTTTGAAAGGTAATCATCAAGAAAGATGGAGTTCCTATATCCCAATCTCTGTGAGAGAGTAGAAACCTGACTTTGACAAGCATCAGTGAGGAAACACGGACGGCCTAATCCCATCGACCCAGCTGGCCCACTAGCGTCCTCCAGGACTCTTCCACTCACTCACACCAGCACTTAAAAACTCTCCTGCCTTTTGTTTCAATGAAGTTGAATTCAACCTTTCCCTTTGATTGGAATAGTCTTGCCCCATCACAGTAGTCTTGAATAAAGTGTTCTTTGCCTGTTGAACTCTATCCAGTGCACCCTTTCTTTGACACCCCCAGTCCCTTGGCAGCAATGAGGAAAAGCCCAGGCGGACGCTCCACTAATAGTGAGTTTATATCACTGCGGAGGAAACACAGGCTTAGGAACCTCAATCCCATAAGAAGATTGCCAGTAAATCTGCCTAACCTTGGCCCAAGGTGAGAGTGAAATGAAGGGAACAAAATTTGCCACCCCAAAATGTGTCTCTTTAACATGAGGATTATTTTAGGATGACTATTTTTAAGGAAA
This sequence comes from Equus przewalskii, assembly GCF_037783145.1. Lineage (NCBI taxonomy): Eukaryota > Metazoa > Chordata > Mammalia > Perissodactyla > Equidae > Equus > Equus przewalskii. The sequence goes on from NC_091849.1 coordinate 58,568,336, forward strand.
AAAAGACTCAGAAAGTTTTCTGGTTACTTCTCCCTTAACTGCCTGAAAGAATTTAGAAAAATAGCCTGTAATAGGAACAGAGCTATTACCAGAGATATCTACGAAGAATATGGGCTAAGTGTGGTGGGGCAAGGCCTTGAGATCAGAGTCCTCTCCATGTCCCAGTGTCTCTGCACCGATTGGCAAACATTTGTTTACCAAATACTTGCTTTTCCATCTCCATGTGAATTGCTTTCCACCCTTTGAAGTCCCAAACCAGCAGTCCCAACATCCTCTTTTGCCTTTAGTTGAAGATGGATTTAAGGTGAGGGCTTTGGCCATTTTGATGAGTTACTCAGTTTTCCTGGGTCTCTCCCATGCATACAAGAGATTTTCACATTTTGAGGTATATGGGGTTACTATTCGGGGTCAAAATTGATTTGGCTTGGGGCCGGCCAGGTGGCATAGCAGTTAACTATACACATTTCACTTCAGTGGCCCGGGGTTCGCCAGTTCGGATCCCGGGTGCAGACATGGCACTGCTTGGCAAGCCATGCTGTGGTAGGCATCCCACATATAAAGTAGAGGAAGATGGGCATGGATGTTAGCTCAGGGCCAGGCTTCCTCAGCAAAAAGAGGAGGATTGGCAGCAGATGTTAGCTCAGGGCTAATCTTCCTCAAAAAAATTTAAAAATAAAAAAAACCACTGATTTGGCTTGAACTAAAAATCCTGATTTATGGCCTATCAAATATACATTGTACGTCTGCTTTATCCATTAAAGTAAAGACTGCACTCTCTTAAGACAAGCATGCAGACTTCCCCTCCTACACCCTATTAGTAAAGCCTTATTGGTAACACCTCATTGGTAACGCTCAGATTAGTCCCTCTCCCGACATCAGGATCATGTTGACCTGTTGATTGGTAATTGAACGCCTCCTTGAAACTTTGATGGAAACGTGTCCTTTGTGTGTATAATGAATGTTCTTTTTTCTAAAAAGATATAAGACTGTACTGAAACCCATGCTTCTCTGGAATGTTTTCTAAGGCTTTCGTGAGTTATAATCCTCACTGAGGCTCAAGTGAAACTCACCTTATTTCTCTTATCTATAGAATGGTTATTGGTTATTATGCATTGATACATGTTATTAAGCTTTATTTGATTTTCTCCTGTTCATTTATCTCCTATCAATTTAATTCTTAGACCAGGCAGAACATAAAAGAGTAGGAAAAAATTTCCTTCTCCCCTATAGAAACGCTATCTTTATTATCCTGGTCAAGGGACAAATTTGCTCTCTGACCCAGAGGGAGATCCCATCTCTATTTTCCAAGGCTCTTTGCTATCCCAACACATATCTGATAGACAATTTTATATCGAAGAGATAATACTCACAATGCACATAATTAGTGGTTAATTCATTTGGTGTCTAATCATTTGAAAATATTAAAACATACTTATGTTTTTGAAATGAAAAATCAAGTTTTTAAATTTATTCTTCAATCACTTATTAATTTGTTTATTTTATTGTTTATTCTATCATGTATTCAACAAACATTTTTTTGATTGCCTACTTTCCATCATATGCTCTGAATAAGAGTTACAAGATTAAAGTACAGTAAGTTCATGTTCTCCAGGAGCTCCACTACAGTAGCTAAATAATTAACTTGCTAATTATGTACCACATTCAAAGAAGTCACAGAGATAGAATGACCAAGACAGGCCTAGAATTTCAAAGAATGAGGTTAAGTTTGTCAGACAAAGAACAGGGAAGGCATATCTATCAGGATGAATAAAAGCAAAAGGCTAACATGGTTTTAGTATGGAGAATTGGAAGAACAGCAAGTACTGTGGCTGGAGTTACCTGGAAAAGTAAATGAAGTCACATTGGGAATGAAAATGTAGGCCACCCTGAGGAATTTGGGCTTTATTTGTGGATGATGGGGTACTATGTAAGCATTTTAAGCAGGGAAGTACCATAATCAGATTTGGATTTCAGGAAGGTTGCTTTACCATGGAATTAATTGAATTCTAAAGAGGAAATATTCTAAATAGAGATTGTAAATGAAAACCATTGTAGTCTTGAAACAACTCCAGGGGATATAAATTCCCAAGACCTCTTTTACCATAGGACATTGATCCTGAAAATATATGTGGTATATTTTTTATGACTCCTGATACATATTGCCAAATTATTTCCCCAAAAGGTTGTACAGCAGCATTATATGTTAATCAGAGTTTAGCTTTCAAGTTAACACATCTAGCGAAACATAACGTAAGATCAAAATCACCTTTGTCAATTTCTGAAAAAGGCACCATTTTGAAGACATATCTTCTGTCTTCCAAAATATACACTACTTTTTCTGAATGTTGAAAGAGATTATTATTTCTTCCATAAAACATCAGATGAAGTAGTGGCTTGTGTTAGGGTCCATATTTTATTAAAATAAATACCATGTTTTCAAAAACCAACAGCACATTCAGTGCCGAGCAAAGCTTAAAATATGAGGAACATGAGCAGAAACCGACAAGGATTGAATGATCATCAGATTCATATTTTCTTCCAAGACCCACTGGGTCTGGGACACATTTTCAGTAGAATAGCAAGCAATGTTCCCATCACCATTTGAGTTTATCTACTCTCTCTCTCAACCATGCATATGTGAAACCAGGGAAGTTAAATGCAAGTAGTAAAAATCAACTGTACAAAGTTTTCAATTCCTTTTCTTTGCAATAATGCTAATTTCAGTCCATATTTTTTCAAAAAGCTTATTATTACCATCATTAAAAGGGGGAGAAAGGTTATTTGGCTTTTGAGTTGAATTTATGCACTAGTGAGTTATCTATTAATATCCATTGCCTTTGAATTTATTAAAGTCATGATATTTGCACATCAAATTTTGCACAAGCAATTTGTTTGGTGGAGATGTAACAGGATATTGAAGGAAACAAGCATCCTTCTATTCTAAAAAATGATACATGACACACTCATGCAGGATTCACTAAAAAATAGCAAATCCTCTCCAGTGACTCTTATCTTTCCAAACTATACAAGAGAATACTGGAATTTTAGATAGATTATTTGAAGAGCATTTACAGACTTAAAGAAAGCTGTGGCATTTCCTCTGCGAGATGGGAGGGGCCTTCTCCTCAACTCAAGTGTGGGAAAATGTTCAACCAAGAAATACTTATAGAGGCTGAAGTTGCCTGGGGTAAGCAAGGCACCTTCTTTCTCATCCAAATGCTTGCTGAACTGCAGAAATTATAAGCTCTCTACTTCACAGGAGTGGAGTATGATGTGAAAGTTCCTGAGAGCACTTGATGCGTGTTCTAGAGAATCTGGGAACGTATGTGGACCTAGAGACTGTTCTCTGCTGGAGAAGTCTGAAGGCAGGAGTCTGTTCAGAGAAGCTTTCCATAGTAAAGTGAGCAGCGAGGGGTCAGCAGTTAAACAAGTGTCTCTACATCATTTGGCAGGATAAGTATGTATAGGATTTCCAAGCACCATGGGGACAGTGCAGATGATAGCTTGGCTAGTGTTCCTTTATGGAGTTTCACTCATGAAAGGGCCAGAGTGGGAATAAGATGACATGGAGGTAGGGCTTTTGCACAGGTCACTGGATGAGGGCATAGCCTGTATCAGGCAACTGTCTAGAGTCAAAGTCCCTCTAGCACTTCCAAAGAACAGCAAGCATCACAGAGGCAAGTCTCCATTTGCTAGTGGCCACATGGAGGCATCAGTGGCCATATTTCAACAGCATCCATTGCATAACTCTCAAGTGTCCTTCTAATCACTCTTCTCCTCTCCTGGTCCCTAAGCCCAGAATCAACAGTCAAGCTTGAGCTGGCAGAGAGAGAAGCTATAAATAGTATGTCAGATTGCAGTTTTATTTAGATGAACTAGACATTTTAATAACTAAATGTGTCAGTTAACTTAATAAGATTTTTCTTACAATTGAAATTGATTGGAATGCCAATGGATACACTTAGAGTTGAGCAAAGGGAATTTAATAAAGTATGATTGACGGCAGAGTCTAGAGAAAAGTAAAGGTAGTTTCCTATTTACACTTCGTGAGTTCAACCTTCCTCACCACTTCAATAATCCAGTTGCAAGAGTATTAATCATTTTACATATTTGTTTTAATATGTTCTTCTTGCTGTTTTTAATCTCTTTATTTTGGTTATATCACAAGAATATGTGTGTCCACATGTATGTGAGAGGAGGCAATTAATATGTTCAAATATTTACATTTTCGTTTGTAATCTCCTCTATGTCTTTTATATACGGAGAGAGTCATTCACATTCTAGATGGTACAACAATGTAGCACATTTTCTTTAATATTTTAATGTTGAATTCCCATCGAATATGTTCGATCACCGTTCTGAGGTAAGTATAGTGGATCCTGTGATGTGCTTCCCGATCCCCCTTCGGGATTAAAGAACTCATTCCTGCAGCTGCTGGTATCGCTTCAACAGACAGTCCTCACCTGTTATTCAACTTCAGCTGGAGAGAGTTGCCTTGACAAAGAGGGTAGCCCTTCCTGGCCACAGGGTGCTCGTAAAGGTAGGTGGACGCAGTTGTAGGGCAAGAGACCTGATCCCCTCTATTCTACTGCAAACAATGTGAAGAGACATCTGTAGAGGCTGCTATTTACACTATATCAGAGCCCATCTTCTCCCTCCACCCAATTCTGCTTCTTTCCCTGACTTCCACAGGCACTGATCCCAAGAGTCCTTAATTGATGCTAGTATCCACCTCTGCCTCCTGAATGCAAACTGTGACAGAAAAGATTTAAAGTGAATCCTCCTCCAAGATAAGTAAACATTTATTACAACACCAGTTATTGAATAAATTTTTATCTTCTCTGTGGCTTTCTAATGGCTCCTTGATCATGCAGTAAGGAAATCTATGAGTAGAGTCAGTGTGATTATGTGACGGTATAGGTATGTCTGTATAGTGTGCTTGTGTTTGTACATACACACACAAATGGAGAGAGTAGCAGAATTCTTGTGTTTGTTAGAGAAACTGGAAAATAAAGGATGAATCCATATTATAAATGCTTTAAATGTCATTCTAAGGAATTTTGACTTATCCCTTAGGTAATGCAGTGTTTTTAAAGTAGGAAAGTATAGCATCCCAAATGTTGTTTAATAGAAAATAGTAGCAGTGTGATGTATATGTCAACAGGGCAGTTTAGAGGTGATTATAACAGATGAGGTAAAACGTGATGACTATGTGAAGAGGGATGTTGACACTGGCAAACGTGACGAGGGACTCGAAACAATTTTGAAGCTAGATTTGATGGGACTTGGTGACAACATTGAAAAATTGAAAGAGAGTTTTTATTAATGTTTTATTAGTGTTATAATGTTAGATATATTTTATTAATGTCTATAAAATGTTATTAATGTTATAAAGCTTTATAAATGTTTATAAACGTATAATGCTTAAATACATTTTAATAGAATCCAAGGATATATTATTTTTAATTTAAAATATGAGAAGTATACTTATTCTGTAACAATAAAAAGGATAATTTATTCTTCAGCCACACATTTGTACCTAAGCTAGTGCCACAGATGAATGACAAATGATGCATTAAGTATATTATTGTTGTTCTTGTCCTTTCGAAACCAAGGAATATTCAAATTTAAATTTACACATCTTTAAAGAATAAAAATTGCAACTGAATAATTTATGAGCAGTAGCATTGAGACTACTTAGACAGAATATAGCGCAATTTGAAAAAGCAACTTACTGAAAAAATTGCAAGGTTATGTACGCAAAGTAAAAGTAAACTCAAGGTGATATTTCGGGGTCTATAGACACAAGAGTCCCACTCTCAGGATGACGTGTGCTGGAGTGAATCACAGTGAAAAACATGAATGATTGAGGTAAATATCAAGGTCAAAGACCTCACAACTTTTCAACTCTTTGTCATAAATCACAGACTTATTTTGCCAGAACTAAACTAACCTGTTTCTAGGAAAAATCTAAATTTATAAATATAATGATTATTCAAGAAAATTAAGTTGAATTTAAAAGTAGGAAGGCTTACCCTATTTTACTTTGGTTTGCTATGATATATATGTATATATATGTAAATCTTTAGTAATAACATCTGCATTTTGTTATTTCATCCTGTTTCCAACTTAATATGAGCTATTAGTGATTTATTTTAGAAAATCAATCTCTAAAAAACTGAATATGCAAAAATTGAAAAAATCATAGGAAATACTAAATACGAATTAGAGGTACTTTGTTAAAAGAAGATCCTATTGAACCTATGTCCTAGTGTCAAGTGAGAGTGGATACATTTCTTTTGTCATATTATTGTTGTGAGATGTCAATGTAATGATAAATATGCAAATAAAAGTATGAATTTCCAATGAATTATGCATAAGAATTTTTTTTCCATAAAACTCTACAAAGGAACTGAAAAAGATATGATTATTCAGTGCATGCCAAACTTATAACATTTATAATCATGTAGAAGTTTCCAGTTCTAGCGATGCATAAAGCTGTGCTTTAAAATGTGTTTGCAGACTGCTACAAACTTTTAAAAAATAAGCTGAAGAACTATATTCAAAGCTTTGCATGATAAGTGTTTAAAAGAAATATAATCCAGGCTAATTTTCAGCCCTAGTGAAATTTTATGTTCTACTTTTCAGAATTTTACATATAATAATCACACTGTTACAATGCAAGATTTTATTCCCTCCTTTCATATGAGTCTTGGCTTCTAAGATATTTAGATTCTTAGACATCTATTAAATAAATGCAATAGACACCAAGGAAGATGACAAATATTGGCAGAACATGTAGCACGTCAAATGATCCCCTATAAGCAGCACCATGGAAGAGACGAATATAAGTGTTTGACCTCATTTTGCAGTAATGACAAGAAGTCAATTACAGTATATTTCCTCCCTCCCCGCTTCCCTCCCTCCCTGTTTATCTTTCTCCTTCCTTCTCTCCTTCCTTCCCTTCATTCTCCCTCTCTCCTTCAATTCTTCTTTCCTTTTTCCCTTATGTGTTCTGCAATGGATATACATTGTTTGCATACTTTTGAGTTTTGGGTAACCCTGTAACTGTATGAAAATAAGCAAAATATGCTGGAACTGAAAGGTCTAGTTGGGGCACAGCACTCAAAAGCAAGCTCCCTTCTTTTTTTCTTTCTTTTTCCTCTTTCTTTTTCTTTTCTCTTAAGTCTTGAGCCATAGTTTAAACAGAATTGTAGCAGCAGTGGTTGAGAGGATGCTAGAGAAAGGAGGATGTGGGGCGTTTGAGGGACATTTTTTTTTCTAGTACCATTCTGATTTTAAAAATAAAGTTCTATTAAAAGAAAAATTCTTTTAAAGTAAAACCTGCAGAAGTCACAGTGGGATGATTACTATTAGAGAAGTATTAGGATTTGGAAAACTGTGGAATTTTAAGTACAAAGATGAGAGATAAAATTAGCAAAGAATAATAAGGGTCATAAGGACTTGCTTTTATGCATCTGAGTTCAGAAAACTAAACTGTACTTTAAAAAAGCTAAAGTACACTAAATAAATGCAAGGAGATCAAGGAGGCTCTTTGCTCCCCGTGTAATGATGGCTCATAAGACATGAGGAAATGGTCAAGACATAAGGTAACCACTGGTCCCAGGTCCCAGCTTGCCCGCTGTAATCCTCGTTTACACTGGTTGTCCTACAGATTTCTCTTTGTTTTAATTGCTTTAGTGTTCACTACTTTAAGAACGTCCTGATTTGGATGCTATGGTCACCTGATGAACATGAAACCCCACCAAAGGATGAAGAAGGAAGACAATCTCTAAGATCAATAGGACTGAAGATTTTGTTCTATAGCTAAAAATGATTGTTTAAAAAGCATGTACATAAAATCTATGCACTTTGCATACATTGCTATTTAAATATTTCAAAATTTAGTAAATCTTTATGGAGTTTAACTACATTGCTATTTGATTCTGTACAATTTATTTTGTCTTTTGAAGTTGTGATATAAATTTAATCTCTTTGATTACTGTTAAAACAGACCTCTTCAGGTATTTTTTAAAAAGAGAAACATTTTCACAGCAGCAGGGGCTAGAACGGCGGTTGCCAGGGGCTGGGGAGAGGGGAACACAAGGAGGCATTGCTCACAGGGCACAACGTTTCAGTCTCGCAAGAGGGAGAAGCCTTAGAGATCTACTGCGCACCGTAGTGCCTACAGTTAACGATCCTGTGTTATATGCTAAAAAATTTGCTGAGAAGGTAGATTTTATGTTAAATGTTCTGATCACAGAAAAATAATTTAAATAAAGAGGGCAGAAGGAAACTTTTGGAGGTGATTGACATGTTGATGACATTAACTGTAATAATAGTTTCACCTCTGTACTGTAGACATCTCCATATGCATAGGTGCATCAAGCAGTATACGTTAGATCTGCACAGCTTTCTGTGTGTTAATCATACCTCAATAAAGTGGCTTTAAAAAAGAGAGAAATATTGGTACTTTGACAAACTAAAGCATCCCTTCCTGGCCTCAGTCCCTAGGCAGAGATTGCCCTTGGGTGAATAGCAGTACAGACAGCATAGCTCAGGCAACCATCACCCTAAATATCACCAAGAGTTCACACTCTGAGGTCTGCCTGTCTGACTTGGAATCCCAGTTCCAATACTCACTGGTTGTTGGACCTTCTGCAAATTGGTAAACTTGTACAGAAAGATGTTAACTACCAACTAAGTAAATCATTGTGTTCTTGTGAAATATTTTGAGAATGCACTTTGTAAAGCCTTTAGACATTCATTATTTGTCAATATTTTGTCCTCCTATATCAGATTGGAAATACAAAGGAGAAAATGTGCATTCTCTACTCCCAAAGAGTTTATAATCTCAGGGAGACAGAGTTGCATAAGAAAAATTATAAAAACATATCAAATTTGTTATAATGACTAAAAGTTTGCTATAATGACAGGGAATCTCCCTGGTAAAGTCTGAGAATATTTCAGAATGGGGGAGAATTAGCAGTGAGATCTGAAGGCTTAGAAGGAATTGAGAGAGAACAGACAATAACTTGTACAAATCTAGGTTTTACAAGGAAGCTACATATTCAGCAATACTGAAATACAATCTGCAAGGGTGAACAGGTTGGCCAGGTTCTTCCAAATAAGTGCACGTTCTGTTCCTTAGATGATTGAGCACCACTGAGGAATTTTCAATAAGGAAGTTATATGTGTGTTTTTTAAAATATCACCCTCGTGGCAACATTAAGTATAGATTGCAGAATTAGAAGAAAAGAGACAACTCATGATATTTACCATTTTTGGGGGGAGATTATGACAAATAATCTTAAAGTAATATTAATTGTATTTCCTGAAAATCTCAGAAGGCATGTAGCTAGCAAGAAATAGAGTTAGAACATAATTCTGTGCTTTTAAACTGCAGACCTCATGTCCTTTTTTTATCATTGCATATAGTCAGCCTCAGTTCAGGGATTCTAAGAAATTCTACTTTGTTGGATTCTGACTTGACATATACCTCAGATCCAGTGTAATCATTTAATCTTTCTCCATGTGACATCATGTGATAAGAGACTTCAGTAGGAAAATAAGAAGGCAACAGAAGTCAGTGAGGGAGAAAGGAAAGGAAATTGGGTGACGGCCACATTCAATTTGTACCTGCTGAAAAATAAAGCAGTCATGAATTGTTATTCTTCATGTTTAGCCTTTCTACCTTAACGATGTTGTGTTTAAATGTGACTGTTTATTTCTACAATGTCCATTTTATAAGGACAGATCTGCACAGGTGATAAGGCTGTCTCAGGAAACTGATTTTCTATTGATTTTTATGGAAAACTGTCTTTTCTCGGTGGTCAACTATGGAGCTATATAAACATAATTATATGATTATAACGTAGCACTTTGGCTAGTCTATGTTCTGTGAATATTCAAACACAGACACACACACGTCTCTGTATTTATACAAAATGTTGAGTACTGGCAAATTAACTACAATTTTGGCATGTTTTCTTAAATTTGGTCTAAAATATTTATTCAAAACATGCATAAAATTTTAGAGTTCCATTGGGATTAAATTCATCAGGGGTCTGTTTTACAATGTATGATGATTATACTGGAAGGAAAGGATATATCCTATTTTTACTGGAAAATGGGGGTCGACACAGTGGCATAGGGGTTAAGTTCACATGTTCTGCTTCGGCAGCCTGGGGTTTGCCGGTTCGGATCCCGGGTGTGGACATGGCACCGCTTGGCAAGCCATGCTGTGGTAGGTGTCCCACATATAAAGTAGAGGAAGATGGGCATGAATGTTAGCTCAGGGCCAATCTTCCTCAGCAAAAAGAGGAGGATTGGCAGCAGATGTTAGCTCAGGGCTAATCTTCCTCAAAAAAAAAAAAGAAAAAAAAATTTAAAAAGATGACATAATAGGTCTCTTTCCAACTCAGTGATCCTATAAGACAGAGGTTCCTTCTGTCTGCACTAGCGAATATTGAGATGAAAGTTAAAGATTCTGTTGTATTATTCTGACCTTGGCTCCCTGGCCAACATGCCTGATCTCATTAAACACTTTTCAGCAAATGCTCAGATATGGATTCCGATACGCCATGCTACTGGTAAAAGGGTAAAAAACACTTTTATTATTTACTGTTATTTTACCCTCATTACTTTATTATTTATTATATGACTTTTATTATTTACTTTTAGTGTTTAACTATTATTTACCTGAATATCTTTATTTATTATTACTATATTTGGCTCAGAATGCAAACTGATAATAAATACAATTCATTGCCTTCTAAATATTACATACATGCTATATGACTATTAGAAAGATCTCAGTTAAAGTTGGCAATTTTTATTTGACTGGTATAATTTAGTTTGAAAGTAATCTAGTTGCAATTTATGCATTTTGTGTATTTTAACAGTAGTCAATTTTCTTAGCTGTTGCCATTGTTACAAATCACTTCCTCTGTTTTTGATACATTGAGTAAGTAAATGAATAAAAATTAATGGAAAGCATGTGAAGAAATAAGAACACAGAAGTTATCCTAAATTTCCAATTATTCAGAAAATATATGAAAGTAGAGTGTAAACTATCTTACCGATAAATGTAAAGTGGTACATGAATCTTGCACAGCCTCAAAATGGAAGAGTAATTTTCAGATTAAGAAATAATTTAAATGTCATTTTCAAGTCTTTGTAAATAAAATTTGCAATTTGTTTTAATATGTATTGCTTACAATAAAAAATGATTTGAGAATTTAAAATGCCTCCCAAAATAAAGAAAAAAGAAAATGAAGAACCTCAGAACACTTAGAATATAGAATTCTTATTTCTTCTATTTTCTTTCCCCTTATAAAATTAAGATCTAATGAATAGTGTCTGTCTTTACTTTTAAAATGGACAAACTGAACTTGGTAAGCCAGGCACGGCTTATATCAGGATCACAAAGGCAGGAAAAAAATTAGACAGCTAAAAAGTTCAAACAGCAGCCAGAATACACATACATCAATATCAGTGAATTCAGTTTGGATAAAAATGTATCTTTAACCTCTTAGTTTTAAAATTATTATGATTAACAATTGCTAATAATTAAAACGATACGTGAAAAAAATTGATGTTCCAGGTATATCTGTCATTATGAATAGCTACCTCATCATGTACTTCAGACATTTTTAAACAATCTTTCACAAGCTAATGTGAAATTCATGTTAAGTATAGTTTCACACCAAAGTGACTTTTACAGTAAGTTTTTCCTGCAGGCATGCTTTACAATGCGCCCGTGATCGTCAGGGCTGGAGTGACCAAAGGGGTCTCATCTTGCATTCTGTTTGCATGAGCAATTTCTCAATAGATCTGACATTGATCATCTCTCAATCTGATTTGCTAATCTTATGAGACTCATTGTAAACAAAGTAAGTAAATGTTTGCAAGCCCACAGAGAAAACACTACAGCTATGCATTTTATTTCTGTTTTACATAAGCATTCTTTTCCATTGAGTTTAAAAACAGAAGTAAAGAACAAAAATATGTGTTTCTCCTTTGGAGTTCTTACCAGATGATTAGGTCTTAGGCATTTAGAATTTAAAAACAACTAATCTAAATGGTGGTAGAGACTGGCTTGTGAAGTAATCAACTTACTCAGTGGAACCAATAACAAGCACATATCAATGAAGACATGAAGTCCTCATGTCACGTCATCTATCTTAGTCACGACCTGTCAGAAAGCCCAATGCCTAATAAATCACATCCCCAGCCACAGTTTATAAGGCAAAAGAACACATTTTCAGAATCTACAAATCAAGGCAATATATGACATTTCAAAGATACTCCACTACCACAATTAATGCACAAGCTAATAAATAATACACGACTTACATTTTACAAAGAGCCGCTTAAAGACTTGTCCATCTCATGAGCTTCTTAGACCAATACAGTAATGCAATATTTGTGTGCGTCAGAGGGGGAAGACGGTGTGTAAGTCACTATCTGGGGGAAGGACTCTAGCATTTCAAATAGTATATCTAGATAATACCCATTTGTATGACAAAGGCACAAGTTCATCTTTATTTATACATAAAAAATGGTTGCCTTTCTAAGTACTCAGGCAAAGAAGAAAGATCTACCTTTCGTATGTAGATAAGTGATTTGCATTCAAATTTCTAAGCTCTTTTATTGTTTAAATGAGAAGATATCACCTCTGATTATAAAAAAAGAATACATAGATTTAAGGAAGTATTGTCACAATGCAGTAAATAGCTCCAACATCTTCTAAAGGAAAGGATTTGTAGCTAACTGAAAATACTTGTGGGTCTTATGCAATTAATACTCACTTTAGAAAAGAATAAAATCAAATATAAATTAAAATCCTGTTTTATCAGTAATATATGACTTTTTCTCCAATTATAAACTGACAGGAGATAAAAACCAATGAAAACTATCCACAATTATTTTTAATATTCCAAAAAAGAATTAAGAAAGCACCTATTATTTGTAGTCCATCTAACCCAGATTAAGTCACACGATGCTTGTCCCACATGCCGCTGAGTGTGTTCCCACAGCTGTGGTGGGCACCCCACTTTGTGAATTTCACTGCACCTATTGGTTCCTATCACCTGGAGCGCTAAGGTATTTGCCAAGCCCAGGCATCTATGGATGTTATCCTCTGACTCCCGCCTTCACATTTCCTTAGTGAATTCGATGACCTTTGCACCAGCACAGTTTTTGCCAGTGGATTCCAGAATTTGTTTTTTTCTAAAATACCCAGCCAAAAGCATTAAACATGGATTGTTTCAGCATAAGGAGCACTAAGGAATAAGTCTTCTTGATGGTGTTCAAGTAATTTCGTAAACGGAGACACCAACTTGATATGTAGTTCTTCTGTAGATAAAATAAAACCATTCGCAGCTCTCACCTTTGGTTAATCATGGGTCTTATATGCTATTCATAGATTAAATTTACTCCCTATAAACGTTTCTTCTAATTGTTCTCTACATTTTAGTTAATATTAACAATGGCACTTGATTTATGCCAGGTAAAAATAATATGAATTTATTATATTCTACTTGCATACTTATTCACTTGACATCATTTGACGTATTTTTGATGTTATTTTTATCATTTTGAATGTGGATTGGTACGGTTTTCTGGATGCTTATTCGCACTTATTATGAAGTTGAACCTTCACAGTTTTATTCCTCTAGTAATTTACGCATTTTCAAAATTTTCCAGAGTTGTATATTGGTATTTTAAAAGTCATTTTCTTTTTTATTAAAATTTTTTTTTTTTAAGATTGGCACCAGAGCTAACAACTGTTGCCAATCTTCTTTTTTTTTCCCCTGCTTTTTTCTCCCCAAATTCCCCTAGTACACAGTTGTATATTTTGGTTGTCGGTCCTTCTAGCTGTGGCATGTGGGACACCACCTCAACGTGGCCTAAGGAGCAGTGACATGTCTGAACCCAGGCCGCCAAAGCGGAGTGTGTGAACTTAACCACTTGGCCACGGGGCCGGCCCCCCCAAAATATTTTACTTTTAACTGAAAATAATTCTGAATTTACTTTACTGAATAAGTATTTCTTGATTCTACTTTACATTATGCATCATGCTAGGCACTGGCGATAGCAAGAAAAAATTAGATGTAGACCCTACTTTGGAGGAATTCTCAGTGAGGTGGGGAAACAAATGAGCAAACAGATATGAGCAGCAGGGAGACACCCAATTTCACAGACATTGAGCATCTGACACGAGTGTGCAGAGTAGCTGCTAAACAGCCTGGTCTGGGCTGTCCATTCACCCCAAGGCACTGAGATTTTTTAATTGATTAAGTTATAGTCAATGAAGGGTCAGAAAGGCAAACATTGGCATCCTTCAGTAAAATGACAAAAACCGTAAGAAAAGCTGGAATGGCTGGAGAAGTGAGGGCCGGGGCAAATAAACAGTGAGTGATGGCAAAGGGACAGTAATCAAGACCCGAGAATGAACTTCATGTACTAATCAAGCTGAGTGTGGATTTTACTTTTGAGGCAACGTATAAACACCAAGAGAATTTAAGAAAGGGAGTTATAATCACATTTGCATTCTTGGAAAGATCATACAGCATTATGGCTGCCAACAAGACCAGACCCTCTGAGACCAATTAGCAAAACACTAGCAATCACTGCAATGAGAGACAATAAGGACTTGGACTAAGGCTGTGCCAGTGATATGGATAAAGGAGGGAAGACAGTTTCGTGACAGATATTAGGAAACAGAATCTGCAAAAGCTTATGACAACTGGAAAACAACAAGGTCCAGGTTAAAACAGAAATATCCTAAAGTTGAATGAGGAGACCATGGCTATATATATGCTAAGTATTTCATGTCACATTTTAATTACTTTAACTTTTAAAACATCCGTTTAATTTTTTATGGTAGTATTGATTGAAATGTTCTTTCTTATCCTACTTCTTTCACATTTTTAATTAAACCTCCGGTACATAATGTTGAGCTGTAATATTTACCATATTTCATCAAATCTAGGGCACACTCTTCCACTTTTGTCATGCTGACATTGGAATGCATCTTACTTTTGACACATCACCATCAATGCTCAGCACAAGGCCGTGTCATGTTTTATCTTGTCCCTTCTTTCCTGATCCGCCCCCATTGCTTTCTTCTCATAAGAAACTTTTTGTAATGTGTTTGATACATGTTCTTAAGCATAGATGTATCCTTGTAAAATATGGTGTCATTTTTCTGTGTTTCAATTCCATTAAGGGTTTTCTAAGTCCCACTTCTGTCCTAGTTTTCTCATCTAACCTTGTTTAGGGACCAATCCATATCACATATCTGGTTTCTTGCTTCTTATTGCTGTACAGCATTTCACAGTGTGATTTACTGTGTTTTATTTACCCATTATTCTAGAGATGGGTACACAGGTTGCTTCCAATTCCCTGTTGCTGTATACACCATTGTTGCATGGATCTTTGCAAGAATTACCCTATGGTATGTATCCAGGAGAGGAAATCCCTGCCTATACTTTTTAATTAATGTGTTCCCCAAATAGTACTGAATAATTTTTTTGATTATGGATTTACAAATATTTTAAATCATCCTTCTATTGTTCAACAAATGGCACTGTGTCCAACAGGCTATGTGCAAAAAAATAAGATAGAGCTATTTTACTCCTTATACCAAAATAAATTACACATGGATAAAAATTCAAACAGCAAAAAGAAATGAAGTCATATTACTACCAGGAGAAAATACAGGAGAAGCCAAAGAAGATCTGTCTGCTTTCCTAGCTTCATTCTTTCCTCCCTCATTCTCGCCCATCTCTCTACAATTCATTCCCCTCACAACTGCAGGAATGATTATTTTTAAAAGACGGACCAATAATACACCTCCTCTGCAAGAAAAAAAGAAAAAAAAAAAAAAACCTCCAAAGTTTTCCTTTGTTAATCTGATCCAATGCACATGTCCTGCCATGGTTAGCACAAGCTCTGACTCCTGCCTTCCCTTCAAAGGCGTCCGGTACTGCTTTCTCTTCTGCAGGCTGGGCTGCAGCTACCAGATGGCCTTCCTCTCTGATTATGACAAGCTCTCTCCTGCTTCAGGGTATTTGACTGCTTGAGCCATTTGCCTCGGGTGCTCTGCTTGGCTATGCCGTTGACAGAGATGCCTCACTGCTATTAAGATCTCAGTTTAAATGTCAGCTTCCATGGAGGCCCTTCCTGACTATCCAATCTAAAGTTCCCACCAAGTCCCTCCCTGGATTTGAATTCTATGCATAGGGTTTATTTTTAATTATTTTCTTTCTTATTTGTATATTGATTTTTTTCTGCTCCTCTTCAGAAATAAAATTTTAACAAGATCAAGAACCTTCCTTGTCACATGTATTGCTGTTTTCTCAGAACCTAGAACAGTGCAAGAGACATAGATGCTCACAATTATTTGTTGAACAGGTAAATAAGTGACTCAAGGAACACATGCATTGCTGGAGAAATGTTTTTAACAGAAAGCTCTGTAATTTCATCACAATTTAGGAATATTTTATAATGCATTTACTTTCATTCCTATAATACTTAAATATATTTCTCTGGCTCCATGTAAATCCACAAAGGCAATATTGAACAACTAAGCATCAAGCTAAGGCCAAATTCAGATTTAACAAGTTAATCTCGACATGTCGCGGCCTATAGGCTAATGGCTGACATGTGTTTGAGAAATTATCATCTCCACAGGTTAGCAGATGAGAAGGGGCCGTTTTCTCCCCGACTGCGTCCTCACTGGCTCTCTGTTGGTTTCTTTGTGTTCTGGAGGGAGTATTTCTCTATCTCGTCTCTTTTACTTTTTCTCCAAAAGTAAAAGGATCGTTTTTCCTCATTATATTTTATTTATATTTACTGGAGCTATTTAATTTCACATTAAATTTCAACCAGTTTCAAAATAAGGTGTGATTTTAAAAATTTCATTAATTTGAGCTTATTGTCATTGTATTTATGCTGATTTGACATGATTGGCTTTATTATTTTCTGCAATAATCAAGGAAACAGATTAGCTTATCAAATATATAAGGCAATCTCTATATACATAATATGCATGTGTTTGTGTGTATGTATGTTAATTTTATGTATTAACTGGCTAGAACATGGTACCCAGTTTTGGGGCAAACAGAGTCTCAATGTTGCAGCAAAAATACTTTTTAGATGTGGTTACATTCAAACCAGTAGATGTTGGGTAAAGCAGTTTACTCTCCATCGTGCGAGTGGGCTTCATCTAATCAATTGAAAACCTGAAGAGAAAAGACTGAGATGCCCCGAGGAAGAAGGAATCCTGCCTCCACAGTGCCTATGACTCAGACATAAATTCCTTTATGTATCTCCAGCCTGCCAGACTGCCTTAGAGATTTAAATATATTTATATCAATATATATACATATATAGATATGTACATATGTATATATATAGATACATATAAAATACATTATTTAGCTTATTGGAGGAAATTGTTTTACAAATTTATCTACGTTAGTTGATGACCTCCAAATTTATATGCTAAAATCTAATGAAATATTTAATAAGCCATTTTGATAATTGTATATTAAAATTTAAACACATTAGATTAATATTAAATTTTCATTAAGAATATATTCCATTCAAGAATTTCAATAAACAAAATGCATCGGTTCCATGTGTATTTATTTTCTCCAAATAAAAATAGATTATCTATTCATATTTTAAAATATAAAGATGATCCATTTATTATGTATATTTATATTTAATTTACGATGCTACAGATGCCAAATTATTACTTTAAAAGTAGTAGAAGAAAGCTCTCTGAGTTCCGATAAAAGGGTTGATCTAAAACTGTGAGAAGCTGATATTATCATGAGTAAATGATGTTATTGATATTTGGGAAGTCTAATCAGGTTACCCCAAGGTTCGAGGGGAGAGAAATGAATAGCCTTGCGAGTATTAAGCATAAATTTATCATGTATTACATTGGCATGGAGCTACGAAGTCCCTTTAAAGATGTCTTCCAAGGCTGTCAGATCTGGCTGTAATCTCATAAGGGCAATATTAGCATGTCTGGAGAATGACTGAGTGAATGGGAAGTGGGGGTCCTTGAAAAGGAAGCTGAAAAGAAGCCACGGTCGCAATCAGATTCTAAGGAGGAATAACTCTGACATAAAAACTCCACTGGTACAATCCCGGTGTTAAATATACCGCGATTGTGCACGTGGAAGCGTTGGGCATTCTTTGTGTAATAAAGCATGCAAATCACATAATAACTCGTAATCCCTCACATGTGTTGAGTTCTTAATTCCCAGATACTGTGCTAAGCATATTACATACAATATTTTATTTAATCCTCGTCTCAGCCAGATGAAATACGTACTTTTATCTCAAATTCATGAATGAGCAAAATTAATTTGCTCAAGATTGCAAAGCTAATGAATGACAAAGTAAGAGTTTTCATCCAGTCGTGTCTGACTTCAGAGCCCGTACTCAACTACCATGCTGTTTCCCTTATTCAGACTCTAAATGCAACAAGCACAGTTATGATTCAGGTTTACGTTTTCTTTTTCAAAGGAAGAACATGTGCTTGATGTAGAACGTCTCTTTCCAGATTCTGATGCCGTTCTAGCTCTTGTCGTAAAATAATAAATTGGCATAGATTTATAATCTAACTTTCAATTATATTTGATTTCTGAGTAGCTTTCTGAAACACATAGTAAAACAAAAAGATACACAATTTCTATTTCTTTAGGAACGTTAACACCATAAATTTAGTAACTACTGTTTTGATCACCTACACTAGAAAATACACAATGACCTGGGACATAGGATGCATCATAGTATGCTCTCAAGTCAGTTTCCTGAGGACATCAGGAGGCTGTGAAACCGTCCAAGACAATGACACACTCTACTCTTTAAGCAAAAAATGTGTGGCCTGAGGCGTAATTTAATAATTTGTGTTTCTTCCAGTTTATTCAAAGATGAAGATCATTTCTTCAGTATTTTCAAGAAAGACTCATGAATGTTACCTTTTTTTATCATTTAAAATAGAATTTCCCCTGGGAACACACAGTTTTTAGGAAGTGTATACTTTAATATTTTTCACTTTTTGGATTTCATTATACAGAAATAGAAGTGAAATACAGCATTTACTTGTACCATTTGGAATAGAAATTGGCAAAAAGATGTAAATTTGACTAGACTGTCTCTTCCAAGGATGTGTAGACACTGCTGAAGTTTCTGTAAGCCTCAACAAGCATACATGATTTTTATTAAGGTTATTAAGTGACTAGCCTCCTGAAAACCTGAGGCATGCCCAGGGAGCAATGAACACACTGGGGGCTGCCTTTCAGGGCAAGCACTTGGCAGAAGTCAAAGAACCTGGGTCGTCATATAAGATGGACATCTATGCCTGGAATTGCAAAGGGTAGCTTAAAGTGCTCAAGGCTTGTTAGCGACGCTCCGCCGGAAATGTTGTACTACCTTTGTGCGTTTCTTTCTTCTTTTTCTTTTTTCCCTAAGTAACTTACTATTGTTTTTAGGTAACTCTAGAAGCAGAGAGTGGACCCACTTACTCAATGTGGTTTTTTTTTTTTAACATACTAACTCAACTAACAATATTTGTTGAGTGTCTCCGAATGACAGGCGTGGTGTTAAGTTTTGAGGATTCAGTAGCAGAGAGGGGAGCTGTGGTTCTTCCCTGTCCGCACAAGACTTATTCTCTAGTTAGCCATAATGCAGAAAATCTTAAAAATTTGCTCTTTCATTGTTTTCGTTTGTTTGTTTTTTTGGCTGCTGCAACATCAATGTTTTTTCACATTTAAATGTTTGAGTTCTTGAACAATGAGCAAAATTTATTATTAATAGTTATAACATTATTTTAGTCAAGATTAAATCAAAATCATGACTTTCATTTCTAAATAAAGTGGTGTAAACATCTTTTTAGTTTATAAGAGCCATTTTTAAGCCAATTAAAATTGTAATTGTAACTTATCCCAGAAAGGTAAAGGCTAAAATAATTTCTTAAAAATATGAAATATTAATAATTGCAATTTTTGTTGAGAATATAAACCCACTTTATCTACACATAATATTGTTTCCTGAATCCTGTTAATGATATAAGCTGATGTCACTATTACTTGAATATTAAGTTTTAGTAAAAACATCCAGTAGAGATGGTAATAGCAATAAAGCATAGCAATGCATTACAAAATTTATATGCACATATCAATACTAATTATCATATGTATTTTATGAAATTCTGTATTTAGCAAAAAGCAGAATGATAGAAAGACATATACTCATACTAGTCCCCATGCCAATATTTCATAACACTAATTAATTTTTAAAATAGTTAACTTTTAGTTTAAGAACTAATCTTCATTCTAATATGATCTACTAAGTAATTATAAGTGGTTCAAAACACGATTTCTGAAATATTTCAAAAATAACTCACCAAAGATTTTTAAGTTAATGAAAATTGTAAGAGGTACCACTGATGAATCCTGTCTAGCCATAAACTACCTTAATAATAAAATAAGATTGGTAGGGTGTTAATAAAGTAAAGGTGTTTGACATTTGAAACAGCTTTACATTTTCTTTTAAAATAAATCATCATATCTGATAAGTTATAGAAAAAGTTAAATTAACAACAACATCAAAAGAAAATGCCTTTAGGGTGTCACTGAGGAGGAAAAAACTAGTGAGCATTAAGATGAGACTAAAAGGCCCTTCCAAAAAATGGGTTCAAGTATTTCCAGACTAATGGTTAACATCTTTTGTAAACAAAGTGTGACAATTATACAGTTTCTTTCACAATTGACATTTCACCGCACTATGTATGCTGGTGGACAATGGGGGAAAACTTTAAAAATTTCAAGCGATCATAGGTACTTCATAATTAAATAATGGGCCTCTGGTGAGTCTGCAGATCCTGTTCCTCAAAGGAGATGAAAATTACATTCTTTGTTTGCAGATCCAAAGCATACAGAGCAATTATTTTTTCTTGATACAAACAGAATAAATATCCTTAAGCACATGAAAAGAAGATTTTGCAAGAAGGTTTTGCAGAGAACAGGTAAAAATACTTGGTTAAAGAAATACTTTTGATGACTAAGACAGATCTGGGTGCTTGTATTCAGCGAGGCAGTTTTGTTATCTCGTAACGGAAAAGTAATTCTGAGGTGGAATCAAGTACAACTTACCCTTGATTTTCAACCAGTAGCCAAGGAAGCTCGCAGCCCTGGGAGGCTCCTGAGTACTGTTAACGCCTGCACAGGCCTAGCGTGCATTGCTTTGCTTCTCAGAACCCTAATCAAATAAGGCTTCTTTGATTTGTGGCTTCTGAACCTAAGCACTGAAAGCCCTAACCTGTTGCTGTACGAAGGTGAACTCATCAAAGCCGTGTGCAGGCTGACGTAAGGCTCAGCCTTTATTTAGCTAATCTGGAGACGAAGACAGCCGGCCGCCAGCTGGAGCTTTGTATAAATCCATGAGCAAAATACTTCTCTCTAATCTAATTGTTTCCAATTTCATTTGTAACTCGCCATTTTCATTGCTAACTTCATATGCCTCAGACTGAATGTTTTCTTGTGTTTTCAGAGATTATTACAAATTGAATTTTTTTTTTAATTCAGATAAAGACAGTGGGAGAAAGAAAAAGGCCTTGTGTTGCCAGGGAAACCCGACGCTGAAGGTTTAGTGACAGCCTCAGATGTGTACAGCAGAGGCTGTCAGGATAAGAGAACAGATAGAGAGCCTGCTGATGCAGAGAATGAATTCAGAATGGAACTTATCGATTTCTGCGATGATCTTTATAAAAGAAGTAATGCAGACTCTGCCTTTTCTAAAGAAGAATTACGGAACTATAATAAAGAAGGCCTCAAGGATTTTAAACCACTGAAAGGCAGAACGAATGAAATCTCACCTCATCTGTGAGTTGATAGAGAGAACAGGAATTACTGCACACTTCAGGGTTTTGTCAAATTAAGGTTCTATTAGTATATCCTGAACCTGCAATTCTGTTTGAATACTTGTCTTACTTTTATCTTTATATTTTAAAATTACTGAATTAAGCATAAATCATTTGTATTACACTTGCTCCTGCAGTAAGTATGTGAAAAACATGTTTCATTAATCTTCTAATGAAAGAGAGTAATATTATCTTAAAATAGTAAGACTACATGATAGACAAAAATTCATTTCTATTTGGAGCAATAGATGAAATTATAGATATATGTGTATGTATGTTTTTATATAATTTGTACTCATTGTTATATATAGTTTGTATATTTTTATACTTTTAGTGAATTAAGATGCTATTAAAATTTTGTCATCCAAAGAGAGGAAATGCTGGATGTTGACTCAAGGAAAATTAATTACTCATGAGTACATGGAGGCCTCCCTAGACACTGAGCCGTTACAAATACAACAAATATTATGATGCATATATCCATTAATACTAGGAAGAATTTCACCTATTGTATCTTGCTTTTCATAAGAGTAGTAGAAAATTAGTTCAAATTTCTTTGATAAAGACGTTTGCCTTTAACTCTTCTATTTTCCTTCTCCCCTTTCCTCCTCCCTCCCTCCCTCTCTCGCTTCCTTCCTTCCTTGCCTCCTTCCTTCCTTCCTTTCTTTCTTTTAAAGGATTGCGAAAGTTTTCTTTAATAAGGTGACATTTGATCAAAAATAAAAGAAAATATGGGAGGAATTCAGCTACGAAGACTTCTGTGGAAGAGATGCCTAGGTAGGAGAACAGCAAGTACAAATAGCCTAGAGTAGGCCGGAGAAGAACGGGTAGAAACAAGAGTCAGGTGAGGGGCAGGAGGAGAGGCTAACGAGGTACGTGATGAGTTAGACCACACGTACCTCTATTGGTCATTTTGTGGATGTTAGTTTTACTGCAAATATCATGGAAAGCTCCTGGAAATTTTAAAGAAATGACATGATTTGACTTATGTGTTAAGAAATCACTCTAACTGTTATATGGTGACTGGTGGTAGGGTAGGGGTGGAAGTGGGAAGAAGAGAAGCCAGATCGGAGGCTCTTGTGTGAGTTTAGGCACAGGCTAAAAGTGGCTTGGATCAAGAGGGTAGAAGAGAAGGAGATAAAAAAAATCTCAGACCCTGAATATAGCTTTAACTAGAATTGACAGATGAGTTTATGGTTTTATTGTGGGGCATGAGAGAAAAACGTGTCCCAACTCATATCGCTTCTCTGCTGTCACCCTGGTTAGAAGCACCACCATTGATGATGAGGGTTAATGCATAGCCCCCCAGGAGACCTCCTGGTTTCTCCTCTTGCCCACCACTCCTATCCCACGTTTATTCTTAGCAGAGCAGCCAGAGTGATCTTTCTAAAACTTAAAGCATATAATGTCAAACATTTAATCAAACCGCACATTGCTTCCCATTTCACTCTGAGTAAAAGGCTGTGGCTGTTACAACGGCCCTAAAAAGCCTTTCAGAAGCTGTCTTCCAGTTGCTTCTTCAGTTTTCTTTTCTTGATAACCCTATTTCAGACACATTGATTTCCTTCCTATTTCTCAAAGATGCCAAGCATATCTTCCCCTTAGATCCCTTCTCTCTTTGTCCCTTTTCTTAGAACACTCTTCTCCCAGCTATCTTAGTGGCCTCAGGTGACCTGTTCCTCCACCAACTGTTTGAGTAACTCTCCTACTCAGTGAGGCCTGTCTTAACTTTCCCACTTAATTTTCCAACTCACTTTCCCCAGATACTCCATGTAAGACAGATTAGGAGTAGGGAAAGTCACAGTATTAAATTTTGTTAATATAAATCTGGGAAAATTAGACAATCCTACCACTGTCATGACATTTGAAAGGCAGACCCAAAACCTAATTCTTCACCCCAATATTATCCTCTTTCCAGATCATTCAGAATAGCCACTCACATCTGGAAAATCTCTCACTCATAGAAAACTTTCTTATCCCAAGCCTGCCCCAGGAAAATCATCATCAGACCACGACTTCTCTTGCTGGCATTTGTGTTTTAGGGAGGAAACACAGAAGGTAGTGAAGAACCTGGGCTCCGGAGTCAGGCCTGGTTCTTCTAGTTACCAGCTTTGTGACCTTAGACAAATTACAGATTTTCACTTCCATAAAACTGATATAGTAATATCTAGATTTGAGGTCTGTCAAGAGGATTAAATGACTTAATATATGCGACATACACAGACACAAGCAAAGAAAAGAAAGGCAGTCAGCACAAGCATTAATATACACTAACTGGGATTGTTCAGAATTCACATGTAGGACTTGCACCAAACCAAGTCAGATGCTTTTATGGTTCCTTGGTAGAGTGAAATAGAGATATGTCTCTCTGTTTTTTTCTCTTTTCATCTACTCTTTGCTCCTGTATTTCTGCAGTTATTTCCTCAACAGAGGCAAAGACATGGGCCTGGACACACACACACACACACATACACTTACAATACAAACAATTACCCAACAGACACACAGGGAAAACTCAGGAATATGACTCCACCCACAAAAAAATCAGCCTTTTACAACATAAAGGATCCACTTCTTTCTTAGTTGTCTCAAACTTCACCATTCTAGGATGGAACTGTTGCCTAAACATTCAAGCAGTTTTCTCCAAAATAAAGGATACCTTTGGTCTCAGAAAAGAATTTAAGTTCTCAAAAGAAATAAAAATAAATATAACGAACATTGTTAAGAACAAAAATTATAGACTTCCCTCTCATTCAAAGCAGTCAAAGCATTTAAATATATATAGTTCAGTTCTCAACTAGAGAAAAGCACTGCAGAAAGTTATCATGTTTGATTGCTCTTGAGCTTTCTTCTCTGCAACTTCCTACTAGCGATTTTAATATCTTCTGTCCCTGGAGGTCCCCCTTTGACATTGTTAATCCGTTGAGTTTGTTATCTTTGTCTCCTCTTTCTTAGAACTTGAAAGACTAGTGACCCATTTTCTCACTATCTGCTCACTTTTAATCTCTTTCAATCCTCCTTCTGTTTCTACAACCCTCCTGAAATAGCTTTCTTGATGATGACCAGTAACCTCCTTTTGACTACTTCAAAAGGCCTCATAATTCTCTCTCCCTTTAACATCTAGGATTAAATTTCACTTCCACATTTTACTAGTTGTATGACTTTGGTCAATCCATTAAAATTTTGTGAATCTCACATTTTACTTCTCAGATGTGTTGTAAAGAGAAAATTCTATAACATATGTGAAAACGCCCAGTACAATAAAACACCAATAAATATGATTTTCCTTTCTGAACTTTCCCATCCTGCCCTCCTTTCTCTTACTTAAATCTTTTGAGTCTGGCCCCTTCCTTGAGACCCTCTGTTCCCTTGGCTTCTATGACACTTCCTACTCCCTTGTCCTTTCTGAGATCCACCCCTGTTCTCCTGACTCTAAACTGAAGTGGATTCATATTTAATGGCACTGGGTGACTTAGCCCTCAGTTCTTCCCAGTCTCTCTCCCACTGACCTATTAAATGCTAATGAAAATCTTGGCTTGTAATTTCAAATTCTACATGGCTCAAATGAACTTCTTAATCCTTGTTAAAAAATCAATTCTTCATTTTGTTATTTCCACACAAGCCTTCATCAAATCTGTTTCAGCCCCTTTCTTGACATGATTCCAGGCATAACCATGACCGATAGGTCATTATTTGATCAATGAGAAATATTGCAGAGTTTTTTTGAACTGATTATTTTTCCAATACCTTAATATCAAGTCAATTTCACATTAAAAGAATAGCTCTGATCAGGTCACTTCTCACTTCAAAAACTTCCATTGGCTTATGCAGCCTACTACTAGTTGTGACATTACTTAATCACCTGCTTAATACCTTTTGTTCTATTAAACAATGTATAGGTGCTACCATATTTACAGATCAAGAGAACCTAATGAAGTGGATATTTTCCCCCCATTCTCAAATGAATGTCAGGAAGATTAAGCACACCATGTAAGATCACAAGACTTTTGATTCATTCTCCGGAACTGCAGACTTCAAAATCTGTGCTCTTCCTACCCTTCTGTATATCACTTCCAAGACAAGATAGGGATCCACTTCCAGAGTCCACAGAGCGGAGCTACCCTGTCAGCTGCCCTTGAGTCTTGTTTCAGTTTTATTGTCCACTTGTCGTCAAATACTATAATACTCTTGCGTTAAATTGACCTATATATCTTACATTCTTGGAAAGGAAAATCTTATAGGGACATAAAACAGGGAGGTTGATTAGAAATGGGCACAGGAGAACTCTGTAGTCTTGGAAAAGCTCAATATCTAGATCATGGTGTTGGTTATGTGACTTTATGGATTTGTCAAAACTCATATAAGAGTATAAAAGAACAGGATGAATTTTATTGTATGTAAATTATACCTTAATAAATTTTAAAATTTATTTTAAAAAACTGCCTAAAACACCATCTTATAAGTCAGGGGTTCTCCAGAGAAACAGAACCAATAAGATGTGGATATATATATATGATTTATGATAGGAAATTGGTTCATTGGATTATGGAAGCTGACTATTTCCAAGATCTGCAGGATGAGTTTGCAAGCTGGAAACCAGGAAAGGTGAGGACATACTTGCATTGCCTGTTGAAAGGCCTGAGAATTGGGTGAGCTAACCTTAGCTCCAGTCTGAAGACTGGCAGAGCGAGACCCAAGAAGAGTCAATGTTTCAGTTTAAGTCTAAAGGCAGGAAAAAGCTGACATCCCCAGTTCAAAGGCTGTCAGGCAGAGGAATTCTCTCTTACTCAGGAGAGGGTCAGCTTTTTTGTTTATTTGGGTCATCAACTGATTGGATCAGTCCTAGCCACTTAAGGAAGGCAGTCTGCTTTGCTCAGTCTACCAATTTAAACGTCAATCTCATCCCCAAACACCACAATAATGTTTGACTAAGTATCTGGGCACTCTGTGGCCCAATCCACTTGACACATAAAATTAACCATCCCAACCATTCACATTCATAGCCCTTAATGTTAAACATCCTCACCCTTAATCTTTGTGCCCCTGCACCTGTCAGATTTGGCTCCTTATCATACTCCTGTTAACTGCACTTGTTTCAGGCCAGCTGCTGCTTCTATTTCTCCCAAAGATGCCCTGCTCATTGTTT
This sequence comes from Equus przewalskii, assembly GCF_037783145.1. Classification (NCBI taxonomy): domain Eukaryota; kingdom Metazoa; phylum Chordata; class Mammalia; order Perissodactyla; family Equidae; genus Equus; species Equus przewalskii. Next base: position 58,595,431 of record NC_091849.1, read on the forward strand.
CCACTGTCTCATTCATAATTTCCCATTGCTTGGAAAGCCACCTGCCTTTTTACTGAATCAAATCCTACATTTTCAAGATCCAGTTTCAGAATTACTGACTTCAACATGTGAAAATAAATAAATTACTTAACTGTATATTAATAATCATGACATTTAGGAGAAAAATTTCAATAAAAATCGTGTGATTATTTGAACCATTCGCATTATTATCAGAAAGAATTTGAGAACTTTATGTATTTTAAAATTTAAAAAAATCAAATTATCAGGAGAAAGAGAGAGAAGGACAAATAAAATGAATGATTTTAATACATGTTTTTTGTCATGCTTGATGTTAGCATTTTTCACAGAAGATACCACTTTGTCCTCACAACAACAATCTGACAAAGTAAATATTGGTAATAAGATTACAAACAAATAATCAGGCATATAAACTTTAAATAATTTTCCATCATTCGAAATATAAGTACTGACTGGATCATCATAACCCAGCTTTATAATGGGGGTTAAGTCTTATTCTCCTGTTGGCCGTAGCAAGGTTACTTAGGAAAGGTTTAAAGTTACATCTAAGATTCATTTAGATACTGTTTCCCAAATTGTAACATATATTTACTAATAATTACTGTTATTATGACCTGTATTTATCAGATTCATTTATACACTATTCAAATTGTTTTTAGGGGTTACTAGTAACACCAATAACACACACGCTTGAGTATTGTGGCTTAGAGGTAAGTATAATTCTGCTAGAGATTAATTATCCATGAAACAAGGGTAATCTTTTGAGAACACAGTTTTTAAAAACTACTTTTATATGAGAAATTGGGGGCTGTAACAGTAATTATGTATTTTTTGCATTTTCAGTAGAAACATTATGAAACCTTGATAACCTGAGTGTCCCTCCATGGAAAGTGAATGCCAGGGCAATATACAGGAGAAACCTGTCACTAGAGCTTCCATGTGGCCAAGTAAAGCACCAGTTCCATTTTCTGAGTGAGAGCTAGAGAATACTAATAAGAAAATACCATTCATGCTTTAAGGCAGACTTTGGGGACCAGTTCATTGGAAAGAAATTGTAAAATAATATGTATAAACAAAAATATGTTTATATGTATAAATAAGAATAGAGCAATTATTTAAATTGAAATTGAGCCAGAGTTGAAGAATGAGCAAATGCATTCTAAAAAGAACTAGTTGATCAAGATGTAGTAATTACAAATTGCTGCCCTAGTTTATGTTACTGTTGTATTCCATTGCAGAGTTCCACACCCAAATCCCAACATAATTTTTATAAAGAGGATGATAGTTGATTGTATTCATGCTCTATGAAATATTAAGGATATACTTTTATTATGTTTAGGCAAAATATATAGTGGTATCTACATTTTTGAAAACAGATGTTCTATGCTTAAGGTGACTCTGACATTAAAATGAGTATTATTCATTTAAATATTGTTGCATTAATTTATTCCTTTGTGCATAACAAACAACAAGTATTATGCACTTGGAATACCAAGAACTTATTTTTAACAATCTCTGTATCATTTTTAATAATCTCTATTATTTTAACAATCTCTATACGTATGAATAATAAAAATCATAAATAAATATTTTTGCAGATTTACAATTCATCTGTTCTTATGATATGCAAATTTGGGCTAAGCTTTTGAAGAACTTTTTATTTCAAAATCAAATGCCAAAATCAAGGTTATTTGCATTTTTTTATTTAAAGCGTGAATCAATTGCTTACTTATGGGAATAGTAAAAAAAGTTTTGGAAAATTTCCTCACAGCATGTAGTACAGATATTGACAAAAGAGTGAGTATTAAGCAGACAAATGAATGAACATTTCAACTGAAATCATTTGATAAAGTTTCTTTTTTTAAAAAAAATAAACAATGGATATTTGAGAGGTCGCTGTGAAATTTCATCAGAATAAATATATGAAATAAGTTCCAAATTTAATTCTTTTGATACTTTTTAATTAAGATAACTTTAGAAAATATTTGTTTTTCTTTTAGAAAATTGTTTCTCACTGTAAAGATATTTGTTTTTCTATAGCTTTCTACCTGTGCATAGGAGGAGCTATAACTAGTCAACATAAATAATGATTAACCTTCAATAAGCATAAAATTCTATTATTCTTGGAACTAGATATTGAGCAGTCACTCCTAGTCTAAGTCCTGGTGTAATTGATTATATATATAGCTGGAATCAAGATGTGAGCTGCCTTTGGGTACAAAATTTCTTCAACTTATTGTTTTAAGCATCTTCTTTAATAGCCTGTTACAACTGCTTGAGCCTTCATGTACTGGAAATATGAGCATATTCCATAATTTTTCTGAGATTGTTGGGAGTGGGGGTGGCTGTGGTTCCTTATGATTTTTCCTTGTGACTTTCAGCTCCAGTTTTTTATCTCCACTAAATTCTCCATCTCTGTTCTTTATTCCTGTTGGTTAGGTTTTCAGACAACATTGATCACCAGTGGACGCTACTCTAATTCCTAACTTTTCCAAATACCATCAAAACAAAGTTGTGAACCAACACTTACTGAAGATTTGAGGAAAATGATGAAAACTAGTAGTACTGTACTGTATAAGCAGCAACTAAAAGCTGAATATTAGCCATTATTCGACTACATTTTGTTGACTATTTGTCATCTTAGAATATTTCCTATGGACTCCTTCCTCTATGGACCAGATTTAATGTAACTGTTTATGTTGCCTGCTCTGTCCCTCCACCTCCTTTTTCCAGTTGCCCAGAGATGTCAAACTTTTCTTGTATAACTATGGAAAATGGCTATCTTATATTGTTTTACTTACTCTCATCTAGCTTAAGCCCTTTAGTATCTTCTAAATTCACTGACAAACAGACCTTGTCTTGTTAATTAAAAAAATCACTTACTCCATAGCCTAATTATGCAACTTTCCTAGATAATACGTGTCATATTTTTCGTAAAATTATATTTCCCCATATATTTATATGATGAAATCTTTATGAGCTTTATGAAATGAACTTTACTATGAGTGAAGAATCCTTTCTAGACACACATTTTGAAGAGTTAGCATTCAAGGCAATGATATTAAACATTTGACCTTATTTAACACAGATTCTCTAAAGCTCACAGAATTACTTGACTGAATAGATCATATGTTTCCTCATTCAGGTAACAGAGAAGAAGAGAAAAGTAAAGCTAATAAAGTGAGCTTTATTGATATAATAATTTAAAGTACACTATATGACACTCTCTAGGGTACACTAGGATAACGTATACAAAATAAATTGAATGCTTTGTAATCAAATATGAAACAGTGAGTTTCTACAAAAAATATTAAAAAAAGTAACTTGAACATTGTATTCTTCATAAAGGACCAAAAATATCTTATGTTTTTAAAATAATTGAATAGCATTAAGGTTTACTGGGTCGCATATACTGTACGGTAAAAATTGAGTCACAGACATCACGATATTCACAAGAATCATCAACAATTAAGGGTTCATAGATGGCTCCACAGATGAATTCTACCAAACACTTAAAGAAAAATTAAGGCCAACACTTCTCAAACTCTTCCAAAAAATTAAAGAGGAGAGGACACTTCCAAACTTGTTTTATAAGGCCAGCATTACCCTAATACCAAAGCAAGACAAAGACACTATAAGAAAACTCCAGGCTAATATCCCTGATGAACATAGATCAAATGTTCTCAACAAATATTAGCAAACTGAATTCAACAGCACATTAAAAGGATTACACACCATGATCAAGTGGGATTTTTCCCTGTGATGCAAAGATGGTTCAACATATGCAGTTAAATAAAATGATAGACTACATTAACAAAATGAAGGATAAAAACCATATGATCATCTCAATAAATAGAGAAATAACATTTGATGAAATTCAACATTTTATGATAAAATCTCTCAGTAAATTAGGTATAGGAGGAATGTACTTCAATATAATAAAGGTTATATATGACAAGCCCACAGCTAACATTGTACTCAACAGTGAAAAACTGAAATCTTCCCCCCTAAGATCAGGGGGAGACAAGGATGCCCATTCTCATTGCTCCTATTCAACATGATACTGGAAGTCATAGCAAGAGGAATTAGCCAAGAAAAGTAAATGAAAGGAATCCAAACCACAAAGGAAGAAGTTAAATTGTCTCTGTTTGCAGATGATACGATCTCATATATAGAAAATCCTAAAGACTACACCAAAAAACTGTTAGTACTAATAAAAAAAGCTCAGTAAAAGTTGCAGAATATAAAATCAATGTGTAAAAGTCAGTTGTGTTTCTATATACTAAAAGTGCAAAAAAATTAAGAAAACAATCTCATTTACAATAACATCAAGAAGAGTAAAATGCTTAGGAATAATCTAACCAAAGACATGAAAGATCTGTACACTATTTACTATAAGACATGGATGAAAGAAATTGAAAAAGATGCCAAAAAAATGGAAAAGTATCCTGTGTTCATGGATTCGAAGAATTAATATTGTTAAAATATCCATAGTACCCAAAGTAAGGTACAGATTCAATGCAATCCTTATCAAAATTCCAATGGCATTTTTCACAGAAATAGAAAAAACAAATCCCCAAGTTTGTATGGATCCACAAAAGACCTCAAATAGCCTAAGCTGTCTTGGAAAGGAAGAAAAAAGCCAGAGGCATCACATTTCCTGGTTCAAACTACATTACCAAGCAATAGTAATCAAAACAGTATGGTACTGGCAGAAAAAGAGATACATAGGTGAATGGGACAGAAAAGAGAACCCAGAAATAAACCCACATGTGCATAGTCAACTAATCTTTGACAAAGGTGCTAAGAATGCAGAATAGGAAAAAGATAGTCTCTTCAATAAATGGTGCTGGGGAAACTGAATATTCAGGTGCAAAACAGTGAAGTTGAACCATTATCTTACAGCATACACAAAAATAAACTCAAAATTGATTAAATGTAAAACCTGAAACCATAAAACTCCTGGAAAAAAAATATAGGGAAAAAGCCCCTTTTCATTGGTCTTGGCAATAATTTTTCAGATATGACACGGAAAGCACACGTAACAAAAACAAAAAAGGGGGACTACATCAAACTAAAAAGTTCGGCACAGCAAAGGAACTAACTAACAAAATAGAAAGACAACCTATGGCATTGGAGAAAATATTTGCAAACAGTATATCTAATAAGGGATTAATATCCAAAATGGATAAAGAATTCATGTAACTACATAGCAAAAGAACCCAAATAACCCAATTTAAAAATGGGCAAGGGACCGTCTTTTCCACATTGTATATTCATTCTTTCCTCTTTTGTCATGGATTAATTGACCGTATAAGCATGGGTTTATACCTGGGCTCTCTATTCTGTTCCATTGATCTATGTGTCTGTTTTCATGCCAGTACCATTCTGTCTTGATTACTATGGCTTTGTGGTATAGTTTGAAATCAAGGAACATGATACCTCCAGCTTTGTTCCACATAAGGATTATTTGTTCTAGATCTATGAAAAATGCCATTGGTATTTTGATAGGAAATTCATCGAATCTTTGGATTACTTTGGGTAATTCAGACATTTTAACAACATTAATTCTTCCAAACCATGAGCATGGTATATCTTTCCATTTATTTGTGCCAACTTCAATTTCTTTCATCTATGTCTTATCATTTTCAGAGCACAGATCTTTTACCTCCTAGGTGAAATTTATTACTAGTTATTTTATCCTCTTCAATAAATGGTTCTGGGAAAACTAGACAGCTACACACAAAAGAATGAAACTGGATCACTTTCTTACACCATATACAAAAAGAAACTCAAAATGGATTAAGGACTTACATGTAAGACCTGATACGATAAACACTCCTAGAAGACAACACAGGCAGTACCCTCTTTGACTTTGGTCTTAGCAATATGTTTTGGATCTGTCTCCTCACGCAAAGGCAACAAAAGCAAAAATAAACAAATTGGACTACATGAAACGAAAGAGCTTCTGCACAGTGAAGGAAGCCATCAGCAAAATTAAAAGGCAACTTACTGAATGGGAGAAGATACTTGCAAATGATATATCTGATAAGGGCTTAATATCCAAAATATATAAAGAACTCATACAACTCAATATCAAAAAAATAAGCAATCCAACTAAAAAATGGGCAGAGGATCTAAGTAGACATTTTTCCAAACAAGACATACAGATGGCCAACAGTCACGTGAAAAGATGCTCAACATCACTAAGTATCAGGGATACGCAAATCAAAGTCACAATGAGATATCACTTCATGTGTGTTAGAGTGGCTATTATCAAAAAGACAACAAATAACAAGTGCTGGCAAGGAAGAAGAATAAAGGGAACCCTTGTACACTGTTGAGAGAAATAGAAATTGGTGCAGCCACTATGAAAAACAGTATGGAGGATTTTCCAAAAAATTAAAAATGGAACTACCATACTATTCAGCAATTCCATTTCTGGATATTTATCCAAAGAAAACAAAAACACAAATTCAAAAAGATATAGGCACCCCCATGTTCATTGCAGTATTGTTTACAACAGCCAACATATGGAAGCAATCTAAGTATTCACTGATAGATAAATGGATAAAAAAGATGTGGTCTATATATACACATACATGTGCATATATATATATGTGTATATATGATGGGATATTACTCAGCCATTAAAAAGAATGAAATCTTGCCATAGGTGACATCATAGATAACTATGTGAGGTTATGGATATGTAATTAACTTGATTGTGGTAACCATTTCACAACATATTTGTATATTTAATCATGTTGTACACCTTTAAAAAAATCAAATAAATAGCTCACAAGAAAGTATTCATTTCTCCAATTGTATTTTTATTTACTAATACAATATGTCTAACTATTTTCATTAGAACAGCTTTTATACATTTTCAATGACTGTTTATAATAGGTAATTTTATCCCTATTTGAAATCTATACAGAATGCATCCATCTGGGATTTCCCAGCCATGCAAATACCAATCATAGTATTTACAAACTCCTGGGGAGAATCTTTTTCTCATAACATTTCCTTCCATCAAAAACAGAGGCAAACTTCTATCCTTTCTGTTAATGATTACAGAACTTATATTTTCCCATTGTGTCAGGAAGGCATAAATTACACAGCCAGTTGTTCTTAATCTGTTTGACAAACTACACATTCTCTCCAAAGAAGAATATACAAATATAAACAGGAAAGTTAAAAATGACATAATTAGGGGCCGGCCCAGCGGCGTAGTGGTTAAGTTCGTGCGCTCCACTTCTGCGGCTTGGGGATCACAGGCCCGGATCCTGGGGTGGACCCAGCACCTCAAGCCATGCTGTGCTGGCATCCCACACGAAAAAGAGGAAGATTGACACAGATGTTAGCTCAGGGACAATCTTCCTCACAAAAAGAAAGAAAAGAAAAAATCTTAAGTAGACAACAATCTTGGGGAAATGACTAAGCTTTTCCAGCGAGTTGTGTTTGTCTGTGGAGGCCTCCTTCATCCCCTTTCGTGATTCACTTCAGTCTTCCCAAACCGTTGCCCCCTTGCTGTCCCGGCCCTAGCTTGCTCCTCGATATCCATTCCACTACTGAGGCCCGTGCAGCCACAGCACTTGTCCACTACCAGATCTGCCCCCCTCCACATTAAAACTAACATAACGAGCCTTCGATTGTCTGTTGATGCTTAACTTGTGCCTTTAATGCAACTCATTAAATCTAGGAAACTTATTTTTTAAAAATAAGGCAATTCAGAGCCAGTTTTGTGGTTGTAGCTTAATATTTCATGGAGAACTTTTGAAGGTTTCCAAAAGTACGGTAGCCAATGCATAGGGGGATCTGTACAATTGGGCTTCTTCTGAGTACATGTTAATTTAGACTCCACATGCAACAAACTGCCCAAATCCAGCAAGATACCGACCTCGAGAGATTTAATGGGGGCAGTAGAAGAGCACTAATCAGGTCTCCTAGTTTCCCCATCTACACGTATCTTTATAGATAGTCTTATTCTCAAGAGAAGATCTGTTAAGATACGCTTTAGTTTCTTTTAAAGAAATCTTTGATGATTTCTTTAGGATATCGTGGATGCTTCCTTCCCATTAATCAGTACCCAATCTGCTTCTGACGTATCTTTAAATACCATTTAAACACCAGAGCACAAACATTTTAAGGTGTAAACATTTGAACAAAGTTTTCCCATTACAACTTAATTCAAAGAAGTCCTCAGAAAAAAGCCAATTAAATTAACATGCCATATTTACAGGGACATTAGCCTAAATAAATCCCTAATTGTAGTCTTCACCAGGTCTTTCTCGTTTTGTCATAGAGGCAGAAATTGACTTGTGGTTATCACTGCTATGCAGATGTAATGTATATTTATTTTTCTACTTTTCAGTGATACGTGAGATAAACCACCAGAGGCACAGAAATATCTGTTAGCTATTAAATCACTGGTGTCAGCTGCCAAGTCATCTCGCTCAACTCAAAAGAAGAAACCTTGGCTCCTGACTCTTCCCGTGTATTTTTGTTTCTTTAGCTAACGTCAACTGAATCCCAGCTGCCTGGGTGTGCAAGATGACGGATACCATTCTAAGGCTTGGCTTCTTTTTTGTAAAATCTGAAATTTATTTACCAACTATCACTCAGGCTTTGAGTTACAGATGTGAATTTTCTTTTCCTTTCTTGAGTTTAAAAATTTAGATCCAGAAAGTCTTTCCCAAAGCACAGATTAATGTACTTTTTGTCTACCATGTGAATAGGGTCTAATATAAATGGTAATTTGGTTCAAACTATTTGATAGAATTCATTTTAAGTTAAGATAATAAGCATGAATTTCACAATTAAATTTCCCCATTGGCTACTTGTTGGACAAATGCATTGATTTAAAATTACTGTCATGACTTAGAGATACTTTCTTCCCAGGCCAGCATGATTTACACAGCACACTTCCAGGATGCTTTGTTGTACATTGACATCTAGAGAGATCATTGGTTTGATTTTTCCTTATAAACTGCATATATGCAGTCAATTGTCAAGATCCTTCCCTTTTTAGATCAATTTTTGTTGGTTTTCATTTTTCGTTAGATGTTACCAAGTTTAGTGTTTAATGATTCTTGGAAAAATTTTCATCTTATTTTAGACAATAAAGACTCCTGAACTTTTACTTCTTCTCCAGAAATTTCAGATGTTGACTAATTATTGTTCCCATTGATACTCTTTGAACACATTTTAAACACTCACATACCCATGCACACACACACTCACACTTTCCCCCTTCTTTAGGTGACTACATTAAAATTCTCCTCGACAAAATCACAGTTCTTCAATCATTTGTAAATTGCGCTATAGTTTTATGTAGCTGTACCAAAGCAAAAATTTCCCCAGACAGATTTACACTGGTAAGGAAGACTTTTTACTAAGACTATAGCAATACAGAAGAGAGACCAGAGTGCCGTCTAAACCCTACTCTGCTGCAACAAAAGGCAGGAGAGCTTTAAGTGCCGGGAGCAGGTGGGAGAATACTGGAGGACCTCAAGGGAGAGGTTGATCAATGGGACGTGTGGTGCACATTGAGTCATCAGTGACTCTGCAAATGTTTTTCTCCGTGATGAGGCCTCTGTGTTTGCTAATAGGTGCCCATCAGAAATTAGGCTCCTACCCTCCCACCCAGACTGAGACATAGGGGCACACTCTTCCTTGATGATTACATTTCAGAGGAACGGCCCCTAGGTCTCTGAGCAAGACATTCTTGGGTCATGCAATTGGCAAAAGCCTTTTATGAAGATTTACATCTAAAAGGGGCAGAGAAGAAACTTAAAATTATAAGTTTTCTAAAGAAAATGTCTAAGAAAGGAGAGGTCAGAGTCTAGAATGAGGAAGAAGTTCATCTAAAGTTTAGTCAAGCTGAGGGAAATGCTAACACACCATATAGAATTAATATTTATTTTATTCTTTGGAGTAGCTCTCTTTCAGATAGAGAATTTTCAACTATGTCAGGTCACTACTTACCAAAAACAGTATACATTTCATTTAGGCAGGCTTTTGTTTGTTGTACATTCTAAACGCCTGGAAGAATGCCTGACATATAATTAGTTTTCAATAAATGTCTGCTGAAAAACTGAATCAATTAGGACCCATTCCATTCCCAATATTTTCATTTTAGTAAAATAAATGCTAGTCTTCACAATTATTCTTCTGGAGATGATGTAGCCATTCAAAATAATTTTTGCCACTACCTCATTACTGGGACACATGACCTTTGTAGTAAACATTCAAGCAAGTTAAAGGCATTCAAAGAAAGCAGAGTAACAGGAAAAGGAGGGTCACACTGGAGTACACTGCAGAATTAGGGAATAATATCTAACATAAAAGCTTTATAAGACCCTACAATCACATTTTTTATCCTCTCCATTTCAATGCTTCATTTTCCTGTCCATTCTTCACCCAATAGACAGGGTTATATCTTTAAAACTCAACGCTGATCATGTCACTCTCCTGATTAATACCCTCAAGTCAGGGGCTGGCCTGGTGGCGCAGTGGTGAAGTGCGAAAGTTCTGCTTTGGCAGCCCTGCGGTTCACCAGTTTGGATCCCAGGTACAGACACGGCACTGCTTGGCAAGCCATGCTACGGTAGGCGTCCCACGTATAACGTAGAGGAAGATGGGCATAGATGTTAGCTCAGGGCCAGTCTTCCTCAGCAAAAAGAGGAGGATTGGCAGCAGATGTTAGTTTAGGGCTAATCTTCCTCAAAAGAAAAAAAAACCCTCAAGTCACACACATGCACATACACACAAAGACAGAGCAAGACAGTAGTCTAAGTACTTCACATTTATTAACTCAAATAGTCCTCAAACCAACCCTATGAAGTAGATGCTATTTCTATCCCCACATTTATAGGTAAAAGATCTGAAGTACAGAAAAGTTAAGTAGCTTCCTCAAAGTCACACAGCTCCTAAGTGCTAGAAGCTAGATTCTATTCACAGTCTGGTTTCAGTCCAATACCCCAACTGAATCTACCATCCTCATCCTGGCCTACAGCACTCTGCAAGATCCAGCCCCTGCCTACATTTCCATTGTCATCTCATCTGGCTCTCCTCCAGTCTAGCACGGTTCAGCCCCACCTGATTCCTTACTGTCCTCAAACCAACTGAGCCTCAGGCCCTTTACTTAACCTAATCCTTCTGCCCTGAAGGCTTCACCCCCTGCAACCAACATCCTCCCCCATTACGTGGTTTGTGGGCCCTTCTCCTATATCAGGTATCAGCCTAAAGGTGACTCTCCTACCTCCTTACCTTCTGCGTCATCATTGCTCCCCTTTCTCCTAGTCATTTCCTTCATTCAGTTTATCATGAGTTGTAATTACACATTTGCTTGTCTATTTACTCTCTGATTCTTATCTGGACTTTTAGCTCAATGAAAATACAGAATATATCACCAATGTGTACCTAGTTATTAGCATAGTAGGACTTTAAAAAATGTTTACTGAATAAACAAATGAAATATGGTTATGATTCCAACAAAATTTACAAAACATATATAACTGGATGCATAAACACTTTCAAAATGTACATGAACTTAACAGCAGCAGTAACAGGTTTTGTTCTGTTTTCTGTTAGGCTACATCAGGCTGAAGCCAGAGATGTGGTAGCAAATAGCAATACATCTTTCCTACTACAGCGTGGTATCAGCCAGACATAGTCTAGTTCAAATCCTACCCCCCAAAAAGTTGGGGTGAGGGAGGGAAATTCAGAATCCATCGCATCCCCCTGGTCTCTTCGTGCCCAGGGCATTTAGGTAGAGTGAAGCTGCGTTAGTGTACCTGGAGGGCTCCTACCTCTGATGCTGCCACTGCCGCGGACAAACGCCACACTGCGGAGACACTGCTGCCACCACACTAATGTCTCCAGGGCCATTGTTTTCACTAAGGCTATTGATTCCCCACTGCTGTCTTCATCTATTGGCACCTGTACTGCCGATCCAGGGGTGCACCGTCTGATGACCCATTTATCTGCTGCTTTAACACTCCAACCCCCAACCTTGGACAGTCAAACAGCAGCTCTTTCATTTCTTTGGTACCCTGAACCTTATGGAAAACCTTCTTTTTTTGAAGAAGATTAGCCCTGAGCTAACTATTGCCAATCCTCCTCTTTTTGCTGAGGAAGACTGACCCTGAGCTAACATCCGTGCCCATCTTCCTCCACTTTATACATGGGATGCCTACCACAGCATGGCTTGATGAGTGGTGCCATGTCCACACCCAGGATCCGAACTGGTGAACCCCGGGCCACCGAAGCAGAATGGGTGAACTTAACTGCTGTGCCACCAGCCTGCCCCTTGCAAACCTTCTTGACAAGTTAAATAATTCAGGGCACACAAATCTCACTGGAGCGAGAGGTTGTTTTCGTAGATCCTCTGGTTTCCCTTCTGTTTTTAGCCCTGGGGGATTGACAGGAAGCAAAGTGATCCTCTTGCTTCTGTTTCCTGGTGCGGTAAAGCTGACAGAGCTCCAAGCACGGAGGAGCAGGGAGGCAGCACACTCCCTGCCAAAAGCCGGTCTTCCTACCCCTGCCTTCTTCTGATTGGCTCTTTAGCCCTGAGTTTCATTGGAAAATTTTAAGAAATTTTTTTTCCCTCTCTTTAAATCTTATGCTATACAAACATGAGCTAAGTGTCTAGGATTTTGAGAATAATTAGAGCCTGGAACATTTAAAGCTTCCTGGAAGACATGATTTAAGAGAGGGAAAGGCAAAAAGAAGAAGGAAGTGTTTCTGAGCATAGACGTTGACAAATTTTGTGATGCAGAAAAAGTGAGTGCATGTTACATTCATGTCGCTAGAGCATGAGGTGGAAGACAATGAGATAGAGCTAATGGGATCAAGAGAAGCAGGTGCGTTTGCAGGACGTGGCAAAGCATCTGAATTTACAGATGCAGTTTCACAGGAGTTAAAGGCTTAAGTTTAGAGTCAAAGAGCTTGAGTTTGGCTTTTGACTCTGCGGCTAACTAGCTTAGTGGTTTTGGAAAGATACTTAACCTCTGTCAGGTAGAGTGTACTCACATTAGTAATATTATAATATATGCCTCCGATTGATAGAAATACATATAAATACAGACACAACTTGGAGATATTGCTGGTTTGGTTCCAAACCCACTGTGATAAAGTGAATGTCACAATAAAGCAATACACGTGATCTTTTTGGTTTCCTAGTGCATATAAAAGATAGTTTTACACTATACTGTAGTCTACGTGTGCAATAGCATTATGCCTAAATAAACAATGTGTATACCTTAATTAAAAAAATATTTCATTGCTAAAAACTTCTAACCATCATCTGAGCCTTCGGTGAGTCATAATCTTCTTGCTGGCAGAGGGTATTGCCTCAACTGTTGATGGCTGCTGACTGATCAGGATGGTGGTTGCGGAAAGTTGGGGTGGCTGCGACAATTTCTTAAAATAAGACAACAGTGCAATTTGTTATATCAACTGACTTTTCCTTTCACAAACTATATCTCTGTAGCATGTGATGCTGTTTGATAGCATTTTACCTACAGTAGAACTTCTTTTAAAATTGGAGTCAGTCCTCTCAAATCCTGCTGCTGCTTTATCAACTAAGTTTATGGAATATTCTAAATCCTTGTTATCATTTCGACAACCTCCACAGCATCTTCACCAGGGGTAGATTCCCTCTTAAGGAACCGCTTCCTTTGCTCATCCATAAGAAGCAACTCAACTCCTCACCTGTTAAAGTTTGATCTTGAGATGCAGCAATTCAGCCTCATCTTCAGGCTCCGTTTCTAACTCTAGTTCTCTTGCTGTTTCCATCTCATCTGCAGTTACTTCCTCCACTGAAGTCTTGAACACTTCAAAGTCATTCACAGGGGTTGGAATAAACTTCTTCCAAACTCCTGTTGATGTTGATATTTTGATGTCTTCCCATGAATCATGAATGTTCTTAGTGGCCTCTAGAATGGTGGATTCTTCCCAGGTTTTCAATTTACTTTGCCCAGATCCATCAGAAGAATCACTATCTATGGCAGTTATAGCCTTATATGATGTATTTCTTAAATAACCAGACTTGAAAGTCAAAATTAGGGGCTGACCCTGTGGCCAAGTCATTAAGTTTGTGTGCTCTGCTTCAGTGGCCCAGGATTTCACTAGTTTGGATCCTGGGCATGGACCTAGCACCACTCATCAACCCATGCTGAGGCCGCATCCTACATGCCATATCTAGAAAGACTTACAACTAGAATATACAACTATGTACTGAGGGTCTTTGGGGAGAAGAAGAAGAAAAAAAAAGATTGGCATTAGATGTTACCTCAGGGCAAAAAAAAAAAAGTCAAAATTACTCCTTGATCCATGGGCTCAAGATGGATGCTGTGCTAGCAGGCCTGAAAACAACATTAATCTCCTTGTGCTCCTCCATCAGATGCTCTTGGATGACTAGGTGCATTGTCAATGAACAGTAATATTTTGAAAGAAATCTTTTCTTCTGAGCAGTAGGTCTCAACAGTGGGCTTACGATATTCAGTAAGCCATGTTGTAAACAGATGTGCTGTCATCCAGGCTTTGTTGTTCCATTTATAGAGCACAGGCAGAGTAGATCTAGCATAATTCTTAAGGGCCCTAGGACTTTTGGAATGGTAAATGAGCATTGGTTTCAACTTACAGTGACCAGCTGCATTAGCCTATAACGAGAGAGTCAGCCTGTCCTTTGAAACTTTGAAGCCTGGCATTGACTTATCCTCTTTAGCTCTGAAAGTCCTAGATGGCATCTTCTTTCAAAATAAGGTTGTTTCATCTACAGTGAAAAGCTGTTTAGTGTAGCCACTTTCATTAACAATCTCAGCTAGATCTTCTGGAGAACTTGCTGCAGCTTCTACATCAGGACTTGCTGCTTCCTCTTGCACTTTTATGTTATGGAGATGGCTTCTCTCCTTAAACTTCATGAACCAGCCTCTGCTAGCTTCAGACTTTTCTTCCACAGCTTCCTCATCTCTCTCAGCCTTCACAGAATTGAAGAGATGTAGGGCCTGGCTCTGAATTAGGCTTTGGCTTAAGGGAATGTTGTGGCTGGTGTGCTCTTTCTTCTATGCAGACCACTAAAACTTTCTCCACATCAGCAATAAGCTGTTTCATTTTCTTATCATTCATGCGTTCACTGGAGAAGAACTTTTAATTTCCCTCAAGAGCTTTTCCTTTGCATTCACAGCTTGACTAACTGGCACCAGAAGTCTAGCTTTTGGCCTATCTTGGCTTTTGGCATGCCTTCCTCACTAAGATTAATCATTTCTAGATTTCTATTTAAAGTGAGAGAATTGTGACTATTCTTTTCACTTGAACACTCAAAGGCCACTGTAGGGTGACTAATTGGCCTAATTTCAATACTGTTGTGTCTTGGGGAATAGGGAAGCCCAAGGAGAGGAGGAGAGATGGGGAGACGGCCAGTCAGTAGAGCAGTCAGAACACAGAATATTTATTGATTAAGTTTGCTCTCTTACGTGAGCATGGTTCGGGGCATCCAAAACAATTACAATAGTAATTAAAGATCACTCATCACAGATCTCCATAACAAATACAATAACAATGAAAAAATTGGAGATATT
Source organism: Equus przewalskii (assembly GCF_037783145.1). Lineage (NCBI taxonomy): Eukaryota > Metazoa > Chordata > Mammalia > Perissodactyla > Equidae > Equus > Equus przewalskii. The sequence goes on from NC_091849.1 coordinate 58,611,036, forward strand.
GTGAGAATTACCAAAATGTGACACAGAGATGTGAATTGAGCAAAGCTGTGGAAAAAATGATGCTGATTGACTTGCTCGATGCAGGGTTGGCAGAAACCTTCAATTTGTAAAAATGCAATATCTGCAAAGCAAAATAAAGTGAAGTGCAATAAAACAAGATATGTCTGTACATGCCAAAGCACTTACTGGGTTATTCAGTGCTTCTTTATGCTCCTCACCATTGCTGTCATTATCAGTGTTATTATTTGATCCAAAGACTGGGAGCAACTACGTTTGGCTGAGGGAGGCGCCCTGATGATAAAGTCTCCAGGTATCACAGTGTATTGCATAGCAGTTATTCAATAATCATATAATGAGTGAGCAAATAAAAGTTGTAGCATATAGACTACTTGGAGAAAGATTTGATAAGAACACATCTATGGCATGATACACAGTATTTAAGAAAACATGCACAGATGTTGTGCCTTGGCACAACATAGCAATGAAGTTAAACAGATGCTCATAATTACTTTTGTCTTATCCTTTGCCATAGATGAGTGATGGATTAGGATTTGAATATGACTGAAGACAGTGATTGCTGGCTACTTTTTGTTTCCATGCTCTCCAGTTAAGAAGTGAAAGCATTGTCCTAAGAAACCAAAAAACATTGTGCTGTCTCACTCTAGCCAGTATTTTCAGTAAAGAAAACCTTGAATTAAGGAACAATTTGAGAATCTCTACACATTTTTGAAGTGAAGAAAATAAATATTCAGATCATATGGGCTTCACATTTCCCGGGGTCAGCCTGAATGAACTTAAGGAAAATTCTCTTAAACTCCAAGTTCCAAAGATTGCTGGGAAGGGCTTCTTTGGTTCTTTGATTTCCATTGGACCGGACCGTGTAGGGGACACAGAGGAGACAGCCTCAAAGCTGAATGCAATGGGCTGTGGCACTTATGTGTTGTGATGCAAATATCACTTCCCAGAGGCATCTAATAGGGAGCTTTAGTTTAAAGACTGACACAGGAGGTGACAATGGCCTTTCAACTCTCTCCAAAGCATGCTCGGTCTCCCTGTTTTTAGAGCTCTATGACTCTATCAGCAGGTAATTTTACAGGCCTCTGCTTAGGGAATAGGATTCATGGACAGTGTTAGACTCTGTGACTGCAATAAAATGGTCTTTGAACGTACATAAGGTTTACCTGACACATTAGAGTCTACCTTTTTTTTATTTTTTAAACTCCAAACTGAGTGTGAATTCTTTGACCTCTTTATCTTGCCTTTTGGCCTCCAGGAATCTGAGGTATTATGTATATCAGGTAGCAGAAGATGTCTGTTTAAAGAGAGTCAAGTAGTTTTTTTCCCCTACAGGAAATTGAGTTTGAACGGCCCAAATTTCCTAAAAGCTCAAAAGGAATCCCCATATAAAATTGATTTAAAACCATAATAACTTTCATAATGAAAAGATTATACTGAATCTTGGGTATTGCGATGAGCGTTCCCACATGTGCCAAGGTATAATGCAAGCCTGGTCTTCTGTGTCTGAGGCTTTTCAGACCTTCTTTCAAATTCCCCTGGATCTGCTTTCCTATCCTCCTCTTTTTTTGTCACTGAACGTTTAATTCTTGGATCCTGTTGTCCTGGCTTCTCTTCATGCAGATCTTATAACAGCTTATGGCAGATAACACGCTGCATTTTACAACAATGAAATGGAAGCACGTTATTGGATTGCTGGCTCTGCTGGGATGCCCCTCTGATGAACCATTTGCAGCCATAGTGTTGGTCCTTGGACATTCATTACTTGGTTTTATATATTTCACATTCAGGTGGTTAAATATCACTATTATTCTATGTGTATGTGGAAATATAGCTCTATTTTTTCAATATCAATACTGACATACAGTTATAGAGCAAAATCTAGACCTGTCACTTATCTGACTTTGACCTCTAAGCAAGTAAAATAATATATGTTCCTTAAATCTCTCTCAAGAAAATTGAAGGTGACAATCCATCATACATGAATAGGACACAGGTTCAAAACACCATATTGGATCATAACTCCCAGGTTTTGAAATCACTCTCCAGCATTTACTAACTTTGTGATCATGGTTAAGCCCTCAACCTCTCTGTGCCCTAATTGTCTTAGTTGAGAGAATAGTGATAATAAGGATAATGATAAAAATACACATTTTTCAAGGATAATTCAAGTGAAAAAATAAAAATAAATACATCGGGCACATAGTAGATATTCAGGAAATATTAACTATTACCATAAGCAGAAGTAATGTAATTGCCAGCTGATAGCGTACACCTCTGCTGACAGAGCTGCCCTAGTAGAATAGTGTAGGGTGGCAGACTGTATCACCACAAAATATGTCTTTCTGGCAGAAGGACTATTTTAGGCTGGTTATTTTAAGGAAGAGTAGATATGGGAGAAGCTCTGAAACTCAAGTAGAAGTTACCCCTGGTAAGACATGTACATTTATAAGGGAAATCTCCTTTTGTAAGAGTGTCTCCCTCTTTATAGTAGGAAGAGGGGAAGACTTAATCTCAAGAGAATCTTATCAATGGAGAAGACAAGGACTTACATTTGCATAACAACTTTACCCTTGGTTACTGTGCTTTCCCTGGTAACCTTCCATAATCTATTCTCTCTCATCCCCAACATCCTCCCTTGTCTTTAGCTGAAGATGGTATTTAAGGTGGTGGCATCAGTCATTTTGGCAAGTTACTCAGTTTTCCTGAGTCTCTCCTATGTATGCAAGAGGTATAGGTGCTATCGACTTTTGTTTGATTTTCACATGTTAATCTGTCTCATTTCAATTGGATTATTAGACCAGCCAGAAGAACCTAGAAGGTTAGAGGGAGGTTTTTTCCTCTCCAATAATAGTCATACTCAGCTGACTTAGCATGAGTTTTACTTCAGACAATGTGTCAGGTACTATGCTATGCACTGATGATAAAAATGGGAATAGTTTTGCCAGAAAGGAACGATCGCTACCTGAAGGGGAGGGACATATATAAATAAAAATTTCTATGAGGGATTGGTAGAACACTTACCATTATCTGTTAAGGCTTCCTGAAGGAGGCATTCTTGAATTGAGTAATGAAGAATGAAAGTTGGCCAAGAAAAAGAAGTTAGCGAAACACTTCCAGGAACTGGGAGACATGACTAAAGTGATATAGTGGATGAAAAATGGTGTGTGAATGAACTGCATACGGCTCAGTAACATTGGAGTAGAAATCATAAGAAATGTGCCTAGAGAGAGAAACAGAAGCCAGGTTGTAGCAGCACTGACTTCCTTCTTAAAAACCCTGCTTTTACTCTCTTTATGGAGACTTTGTTGAACTTTTTATAATGTAGTAAAACAGTAATTGAAATGTTCTGGAAGAGATTTGATAAGATATGAACTAGAGCAGTGGAGATAGGATAGAGTGAAAAAAATTTCACACTAAACGAAATATTCAGAAAACACTTATTTCAGTATATATTAAGTGTTGGATACTTGGAGAAAGGATATAAGGTCTCATAAGTATCCTTAATATTTCTGGTTTATCTTATTGGGTAGTTATACCAGTAACAGAGATATATAAAAGATTATAACTAACAAGTTAAGAAAGTTATGGATTCTGAGCTCTTCAAATTGGTCTCTGCAGCAGACATTTGTGTATATATGTCTCAAGATCAAGGAAGAGGTTAGGACTAGAGATATATTTGAAAATCTTTGAGAGTTAAAATAAGTTCAGTGGATAGGATTGCCAAGGTGAGTGTGGAGAAAAGCAGTGGGCCAGGATCACACTTGGAGAACCACAAAACTCCAGAGAAAGACAGACTTGACCTCCACAAAGGATGATGGGGATAGTTGGTCAGAAAGGTAAAAGAACCTAGTGATTGGGGATCAAAGACTAAGAGGAAGAAATCAGTTTAAAGTAAACATGAATAGTGATAGATATATCAAAGGATTCCAGTAACATAAGAGACTAAAAATTACCCATTAGAGTTTGCAATTGGCAGGAAAGTCATGCCACTGACAAGTAGTGTTAGTAGATGAAGGAAGTAGAAGACATGGACTGGGTTGATGTTTAATGAAGCAGGGGCCGGGCAAGGGAAGAGTGAGTGAAGTCATAGCATAAGAATTAATCTCTCATGAAACCTGGCTAAAAATGGGAAGAAAAAAGTAAAGGGATTTTGACAGAGAGGGGAATGAGAAAGACTTGACCATGTTTATTGATAGAAAAGTAAATGTCATGAAGAGAGGTACTGTAAGAGAGTAGATGAGGTGATTGATAGGAGCTCTTAGAGAAACAAGAAATAAGATTTCTCTCTAATAGAAGGAAAGCATCTTATTCTACAAGACTAGAAAAAATAACATATTTAGATATAATAAAACTTGTAGGTTGAGTGGTAGGGAGTTGGAAGAACAATGAAAAATCAGAAGTGGGGTGTTTCCTTAAGGGGGTAGGAGAGATGATACTGTAGCAAGCAGAAGAGAGAGCTAACATATAGAGAGATGGGACCAGGAATAAAATATCAGAATTTAACAAGCAGAATAATCAAGAGGACAAAAATATAAAATAATAAAAGTCAGTGATATGTCTGTTAAAAGAGGTATTTGTCTAGTGTTTAGGGAAGTTTTAAGAGCAATGAAATAACTAGGAGTCCAGAGAAATGGCGACATGTAAGTTTTGTACAACATCACACTCAGAGACGACTCCTGATATTGTCACCAGCAACACAGTGCCCAGAAGTCCAGCAGGATCAGGGAACAGTGAGGTAGAAAGTCAAGTGGTAGCTCCACTAATATTCTTAGAGATTTGAGGCTAGAATGACTATTCAACAATTTTTCAAAATAAATGGGAAATATAAACCCTTGACCTTCCTGGTTTTCACCACTCGTTACTCACTTCCTGTCACTTCCGTCCTCATTCATCTCCCAGTCTAGTGCACACTGTCGTAATTGCTCTCTTGCAGCCATCCTTAATCCTTTTGTCCTTTCTATGTTTATTTTTATCACATTTAAATGTCCCAACCATGGCATAATCTTATTTTCTGCCTACTCTATGCCTGAACTTTGAAACTGAATTTGTCTGATATAAATAGCCAACATTGCTAAATAGCTTAACTTTACATTTATGACAGTAACCTCAAGAGAGTTCTCAGCTACGCTTCATTATTGGACTATATATCCACACAATTTACTTTCCAGTTCTCTGAAAATACTATTTCATACTTTTCCCTCTCTTGTACAATTGTGAAATAAAAGCTGTGAGACAAGAACTTCCACATGATCCCACTATTGTTTCTATAAAACACATAAACCTGGACACCCGTACTTTGTCTGTCCTCCCTGACAATGACAACTCTGTGTTCCTTTGACCAGCCCTTCCACTTGAACTGGATCCACTCACCTCCACTTAGACTTTATCCTTGAGTTCACTCATCTCCCTCCTGTATCATCAGTTTATTCTCTCTTTACTAGACTATCCCTAGCAGCACACACGTATTCTCTAATACCCATCATATTAAAAAAAAAAAAAAAAAAAGGCTTTAGTTTATCTTTTTCTCTTGTAGCTTCTTATCCATTTCTTGGCTCTGGTTAAAGCAAAACTCCTCATGAGAGTCGTCTACATTCTGCCTCCATTTCTTCTCCCCTATTCTCCCTGGAGCCCACCTCAATAAGGTTTTGCCCAGACTTTCCATTGAAACCTTTCCTTTAAAGGGATCTCCACGTAACAAAGCAAGGTAAACCCTCTAAACGACATCTGACACCATTTTTCCCTCCTTTGGTCTTTAAACATTTTCCTCTCTACTCTACCAGAGGACCACTCTTTTCTAATTCTCCTCTTCAATCTTCTTTGCTGATTCCACATGCCTTTACCCTCTTCTGACTAAATTTTGGAAATTCCGAATTTAGCTACAATTTTTCCCTATAATAAAAACTCTTACTTAGTGCTTGTATTTTGTTTTGATTCTAACTAGAACACTATAAGGTAGGTGATATTACTGTTTGCCTTCTATAGATAGAGAAAATGAATCACAGGAAAGTTATAAAGTGATAAGTGCCAGAGCTAGGATTTGAGCGCCAGGAGTGTCCGGTTAAGTAAAGATGCTCTTAACCAGTTCGCTGTCCTGCATTTCTCATGTAATCAGATCTTACCCCTGTATCTTTAAATATCATGTATGTACTTGTACTTTCCATATCGATAACTCCAATCTCTACCTCACCCGTGAGCTCCAGTCTTTTATACCAACTGCCTTTCAACATGTCTATGCAGATGTCTAACAGATATTACAAAATCAATATTCCTCAGTGTGGGAGACAAAATAACGACTCCTGTTTTTATCCATTTTGGCTGCTATAACAAAATACCACAGGCTGGGTAGCTTATAAACAGCAGATTTTTTTCTCACAGTTCTGAAGGCTGGAAATCCAAGATGAGTGTGCCTCCGTGCTTGGCTTCTGAAGGCTTGTTCCAGGTTGCAGATGGTCAGCTTCTCGCTGTGTCCTCAGATGGCAGAAGAAGAAAGTAAGCTCTCTGGGACCCCATTCATGAGGACTCCACTCTCATGATCTAAGCAGCTCCCAAAGGCCCACCTCCTAGTTCCATTATCTTGGTCATTAGGATTTCAACATACGAATTTTGCAGAGACACAAGCGTTCAGACTATGGCAGCTCCCCAAAGATGTCTACATCCTCGTCCACAGAACCTGTGAACGTTACCTTACATGGCAAAAGGGACTCTGCAGATGTGGTAAAGATAAGGATCTTGACAGGGAGAGAGTATAGGGATTACTCAGGTGGACCCAATGTAATCACAAGGCTCGTTATAAGAGGGAGCCAGATGGGTCAAATTCAGAGATGGAGATGTGATGAAGCAGAGGTCAGAGTGATGCCGTTACTGGAAGGGCACTAAGAGCCAAGGGATGCAGGTGACCTCCAGAAGCTAAAGAAAGCAAAGAGGAGATTCTCCTCTACTCTGCAGAAGGGATGCAGCCCTGCCGAAACCTTCATTTTACAACTTGTGGCCTCCAAAACTGTAATATTATACATTTTGATTGTTTTAAGCCACTAAATTTGTGGTAACTTATTACAACAGCAAGAGAAAACTAATACATCCAGAACAGACTCAGCACAATCAAACTTTTCCTTCTACAGCTTTTGCCATTATAATAAATTTAACCACATATAGCGTAATTGTAGTTGGAGAGTCACAATTTGGTAGGGAGTTACCCTGAGGAAGAGGACTGGAGAATCCCATCCCTGAGGGCCTCTTCTCCCTGAGAATTTAATACAATAATAATCCACCAAAAAACTTCAGGTTTGTCTCAAAGAGTCAGAGGAGCAGGTCCTCAATGGGAAAATAATCATGCTGAACACATATGTCTGAGAAATGTCATTCCTTGGGTCTGGCTTTAGGAACAAACTCCAGTAAAAGCTCTGTTACAGTAGAGGCAGAAAAGATGACAGAAAAGAAGCAAATAGCGTTTGTGATAAGGCGAATCGCCTGTGGCAGCAGAGCAGTGCCTCTGTTTGCACTAGGAAGTGGCTATAAAATTTGATCCAGGGGCTGGCCCGGTGGAGTAGTGGTTAAGATCTTGTGCTCCACTTCAGAGGCCTTGGGTTTGTGGGTCCAGATCCTGGGCCCAGACCTACACACTGTTCATCAAGCCATGGTGTGGCAGCATCCTATATACAAAGTGGAGGAAGATTGGTATAGATGTTAGCTCAGCAACAATCTTCCTCAAGCAAAAAGAGGAAGATTGGCAACAGATGTTAACTCAGGGCCAATCTTCCTCACCAAAAAAAAAAAAAGAAGAAGAAGAAGAAGAAAAGAAAAAGAAAAAATTAATCCAAAATAACTTGAGGATACTCCCTTGAAGAGTGATAGAAGTGCCAGAGAGTCCAAGATAGATACCTCTCTGTTCACAATGGGCTGAGCACAATTTTGTAAAGCACTTATTGACACATTCTCTTAGCCTGTTCAGGCTGATATAACAAAGTACCATAAACTGAGGGGCTTATAAATGACAGAAATGTATTTCTCACAGTTCCAGAGGGTGGAAGTCCAGGTCAGGGTAGCAGCATGGCGGAGGTCTGGTGAGGGCCCTCTTCCAGGTTGCAGACTTCTCATTGTGTCCTCACATGATGGAGAGCAGAGAGAAGCAGCAAGCTCTCTTATGACTGTTTTAAGAGCAGGAATCCCATTCAAGGTGTCCATCCTCATGACTTCATCTAATCTTAATTACCTCCCAAACACCCCACCTCCCAATAACAGCACATCAAGGGGCAGGATTTCAGCATATGAATTTTGGGGCAACACAAACATTCAGTCTATAACACACATCAAAATGAAACAAGAAAGATGTTATGCCATTTCCAACATATTACAAAAGAAGGAAGTGAAGGAGAAATGCGGCTGCTTCAGACCTTTAAGGATAAACACTCTCCAACGAAATTCCTGGGCCTCACACAGGAGATGCTTAATTATGGCAGAAACTGTTTGGTCGACTGTGAATTATGTGTCACGGTGAGTTTGATTTCACAGGAATGTAACCTCCTCGCTCGAAACAAGCATGGATAGAATTCCGAAGGCTTTATGGGAATCGCAAAATCAAAACAACCTTTTGCTTTTGTTTTGTTTTCAATATGAAATATGTGAGGACTTGATTACTGTTTTGTTAAAAAATTTCCCTTATTCTGTGAAAACCAGTTGAATGAACCATTTAGTGATATAAATACAAACTAAAGACCCAAAGTATCACTGTTTCACTTGTTTTTTCGGAGTGCTGTTTAGTCTTAAAGAAGTTAGGAAGGTTTTCGTGGTCTAATGTCATTTTCTATTATATTTAGAAAGAGCATTTTCTCTGAAGACACTGTGTGTGCGTGCGTATGTGTATGAGCGTGTGAGTGTGCGTGTGTGTGTGTAGGGGTGCCTTGTTTATTTTATTGGTGGCATTGCTGTTCTTCAGCTTATTGTTTTAGGGATTTTGTTTGCTTGTATTTTCTACTAGGAATTATGATGATATTATTAACTGGGTTACTGAAATATAAGCAAGATAGAGCTGAAGAAACTGGAGAGCGCAAATGGAGCACATAAAAGTGCAAAGTTTGTCCAAATAATTGAGAACATCTGGCTTTCTTGGGAAAGTTATGTTTCTACTGATATTGACAAGTAAATTAGGGATGGAAATGTCTATTTCCAGGGATAGGGAAGTGACGATTTGTTGAACAAGTTTACCTGTTACCACCTCCATGGGAACAGTATGGTTCAAGGTCACCAAGAGAGATATGACTCCCATAGGCACTGGAGGGGACAATGCTTTACCTGTGTAGAGAAGCAGAGCAAGGTCAGCTGCAATAGTGAGCGCTGGTCCCCTCTGACCTGCACGTCTCATTGTGCGGGTAAAGGACCCGTTCTGTTCCCTCTCCTCTGGAAATGGATATAGTAGTGGGGTTGGCCTGACATCATATTACACACATGCTTAAGTGGGACAAAGGACCACACATTGAGTCAAAAAAAGTAAAGCTATTTTTGCACGAAATGAATAGCCCAGTACAGGCTGTGTGGGCTCCCTTTCTCTTGGTAAGGCCTGTTCTTATGTGACTGAGTGGGGATTTAAAGACTGCATGCACATGACCGCCTTGCCCAAGAGTTTTCATGTAAACAGTCCTGTTTGATATTGTAATTGCTGTGTCTGGATGTTGAAATATCAGTGTGTGTCTGCATGTGTGTGTGTGTATATAAGGGAGAGAGAAAGAGTGAGAGAGTCTATGCGAATGAGTTCTTGTTTCTAGGTTGCTTTTGCCACAGTCTTTAGAAATCAAGACTTAGAAATCTATATGAAACCTGATAAAATAATTTTTACTTTACACTAGAGGAGAAATTGCAGGCAAGGAATTGATATGTGGTTGGGAGAGTGAAGTGACTGATGTTATAATCGAGAAAAATGTTATTAGAATGTTCGCATTGAAAAACATATATGCATATATGTATACATACATATGACATAACATACATATATGTATGTATAGGTGTGTGTGTATGTGTACATATATAGAGAGAAAGAGACTGACAAAACTGTCTGATCACATGTATGCACACACACACACACCCCCAGAATCACATATATAAGGGCAGTGAAAAGGGGAATGTTTAGTTAATTGTTTCTTCATATTAAAATGGGACGTGAACATTTGGTTCTTAGTATATACATTTTTCATCACACAAACTTGATATCATTTGTAAACACTTGGTTTTGTGTTGATTTTCAAGAAGGACTGAGCAAGATCTAAGTAAGTTAAATGAGGACACCCAACCTCTCACCGTATTATAATGACCTGGTCACACAAGGACATATTGGCTATATTGGCTGTGTAAGGGCAGGGCATGCAAATAGCAGCATTCTGGGTCTAACTAGAAGAAAGTATGGATGAACTGAGGGACGTATTGGATGGGAGACAATAAAAGGTCGTGTAGAAGATGTCAATGGGCCCAAGACTAGAAGTGGTACAAGTACTTTCTTCTCAATCACTATTGGCCAAACCTTTGTCAAATGGCCCCATCTAGATGCAAAGCTTGGAAATATAGTCCATGCTCAACCATGATTTCCCAGCAGAGTTCTACACCATGGGAAGAGCTGGCCTACTCTACCACAGTCTGGACACATCTTGGGGTCCCATAAATCAAAGGAAGCTTCTGAGACATCCCGTGCTCCAGTTCTCTCTTCCTGTATTGAGACCATCTTTCTAAGACTTATCTTAGATGATCTGATGTTCAAAAACACTTAACAGAAAGCTGCTAAGTTTTTTCACATCCTTATTTTGTTTTAATAAATTTAGAAAGAAAGGAGAAGAAATATTTGGACTATAAAACACAAGTCATGATCCTTGTCCTGAGCCTACTATCACACATACCTTATTATTATTAGAATCTTAATGTTCACAATAGGCGCATATCCCATATTGACTCCAATAGTCAGGAAAGTAAATTGATATGTAAGCTGATAAATAATTCCCCACTCGAATGTCAAAGCAAAATTATATTCATGACTTTCTCTTCACTTTCCACCTGTGCTGCCCAAATCATTGATCTTATTAAGGATTTGTCTAGATTTTCATTTTCAAGTAAAGCTAACAGGTTTTCATTTTCTGTTACACAGGGAAATTAAAAGGTCATATTCTAACTTCAAATTCAAAAAACTGCAGAAGCAGCCATTTTTGATACAACAAACTATTATTGAATGCAGACTAAAGAATATCCATCTCTAACTCTGGGTTTTTTTTGTCGTTTTTTTAGGAAAATGGTTTTTTCATTTGTTATTGTCTTGGCATATAGATAAATTATTGTGTTTTAAAGTCTCTGCAATAGTTCTTACACATGGTTATTCTACAAAAGGGATACACGGTTACGTTTATTTGTTACATTGTGTTTTCAATCTCTAGAGGTGAAATGTTTAAAAAATTTATTTAGGTTTTTTTATTATTATTTTTTATCGTGGTAACATTGGTTTATAACATTATATAAATTTCGGGTGTACATCATTATATTTCAATTTCTGTGTAGATTACATCATGTTCACCACCCGAATACTAATTATAATCCATCACCACACACATGTGCCTAATCATCCCTCTGCCCTCCTCCCTCCCCTCTTTCCCTCTTGTAACCACCAATCCAATCTCTGTCTCTATGTGTTTGTTGTTGTTGTTTTGTGAGGAAGATTGGCCCTGAGCCAACATCTGTGCCAATCTTCTTCTATTTTATGTGGGATGCTGCCACAGTGTGGTATGATGAGTGGTGCTATGTCCACACCTGGGATCCGAACCTGCTAACCCAAGGCTGCCAAAGCAGAGCATGAGAACTTAATCACCACACCACTGGGCTGGCCCCAGTTTGTTGTTTTTTTATCTTCTATTTATGAGTGAGATCACATGGTATTTGATTTTCTCCCTCTGACTTATTTCACTTAGCATAATACCCTCAATGACCATCCATGTTGTCACAAATGGTCGGATTTCATAATTTTTTATGGCTGAGTAGTGTTCCATTGTCTATATATACCACATCTTCTTTATCCATTCATCTCTTAGTGGGCACCTAGGTTGCTTCCAAGTCTTGGCTATTGTGAATAATGCTGCAATGAACTTAGGGGTGCATATATCTTCATGTGTTTGTGTTTTCATGTTCTTTGGATAAATACCCAGCAGTGGAATAGCTGGATCTTATGGTAATACTATTCTTAATTTTTTGAGGGATCTCCATACTGTTTTCCATAAAGGCTGCACCAGTTTGCACTCCTACCAGCAGTGTACGAGAGTTCTCTTTTCTCTACATCCTCTCCAACAGTTATGTCCTGTCTTGTTAATTATAGCCATTTTGACGGCCGTGAGGTGCCATTATTCCCTATAGAAAACAGGTAGTGTCGCATGGCATTGGGCATTAGGGAGATATGTGCATCTTCCACAAATTACAAGTCAGTCAGTAGAATATATACAGAAAAAATATGCAACAGAAAATGATAGAATTCATACATGAGGGAAAGCATAAATATCACACTACAAATTTGGCTTGGAAAATCTGTCAGCTATTTTCTCATAGTGTGTTAACTGAAGGAGAAAAATAGAGCTCCAGGATATGTGGTCATGCAGCATTTCAACTGGAGTCTCCTAATTGTAGAGGTTGAAAAGCCATTCTTCCTTTTCAGCTCAAAAGGTGAAACTTTCTGGCCGAGGGCAACTTGTTCAGATTTCAGGTCCCAGTGTTCTTTCCTCCCATGATTATATTACACTTGGTTTGTAGTTGCCTGTAACTTTTATTTACCCAGAAAACTAAAATGACACTTTTTCTCAACACTAAATGTTTCAAAATTTGAACTTTTGCACCAACATTTTTCCCTTATAGTTTTTATTTCATCTAGCTTGTTTGTTATGTACAATTACAGATATATTTTTGAAAATTTCATATATATACAAACTCCAGTAGATGATGATATATATGGTATTTGTTTGAGTTGGGTAAACTAAAGTTATAAAATAAACGTTAGCTTTCTAGTGAATTAAATGCTAAAGGAAGGTCTGAGGAAAACTATTTAATGTTTCAGAATAATTTGTGTATAATGATAATTATCATGATAAATGCCCCTGAATATTTTAAAATTCAAATGGAACATGCATATTGTAAGAATCCCTTCCTCAAAGACTGAGTTATATATGATATTACAGATAAATGAGATAAGCTAAGTAAACATTTCCAAAAGAAACATTTGTCCTGAATCTTTTGAACATTGTAGCACACATGCCTTTGAGTTTTTGGTAGTTTGACACTTTGGATCATGGATTGTATTCAGGTCTTCCACAAACAAGTATAAACTTCTACAAATTTTACCATACTCTTTCAATTTCCAATTTGGATAGCATAGATTTTACGTCACATAAAATATGTTGGGTGCCTTTGCTGTAGAGATGTTTCAGAAGACTCATCCAATGCTTTTCCAAAGCACTAAAGAAGGTATGTATGCCCGTGTTCTGAGTTAACTGCAGGTCTGGATCTGAATTCGGCTAATAGAATGCAAAGTATTTTGGGAGCCCATTGATTCTAAGGGTGTAAGAGTATAGTGTTTTAAGTCTTGCTACAGGTTTATCAATTTTGTCAATTATTTAAAGAACAAGCTTCTTGTTTTACTCCCTCTAATGTTTTTCCATTTTCAACTTCAGTGATTTCTGCTCTTGTCTTTATTACTTACTTTTCTTTTTGCTTTGGGTTTATTTTGATTTACTTTCTATGGTTTCTTGAGGTTAACTAATTGTTTAAAACCTTTCCTCCTTTTAATGTAAGCACTTAAAACGACGGATTTCCCCCTCAGCACTACTTTAGCTGCATCCCATATATTTTGATATGTTGTATTTTCATTTTCATTCTACTTTATGTGATTTTTGAAAACTTTCTTTGAGACTTACTCTTTGACACATAGATTATCTAGAAGTGGATTATTTAATTTCCACATGTTTAGAAATATCTCTGCTGTCTTTCTATTATTGCTTTCTAGTTAGTTTTCAGTATGGGTGGAGAACACACTTGGTATAATTTAAATTATTTTAAATTTGTTGAGGCTTGCTTTATGGTCTTAGGTTTGTTTTACCTTGGTGGATATTCCATGGGTGCTTGAAAAAAATATATAACCTGCTTTTGTTAAGTGAGAAGTTCAATTTATGTTAATAAGATCTTGTAAGTTGATTGTGTTGTTCAGCTGTTATATATCTTTGATGATTTTTCTGTCTAGTTATTCTATTAATTATTGAGAAAGGGGGTGTGGTAGTATCCAATTCTAATTATGGATTTTATTTTTCCTTTAATGTATATCAGTTTTTGCCTGATAAATTTTGAGGCTCTGTGCTTGGTGCATATAAACTCAGGACTATGTATCATCATGGTGGATGAATCATTTATTAATTATATAATATCACTCTTTTCTCTAGTAATTTTATTTTCTCTGAAGTCTACTTTACCAAATATTAATATAGCCACTTTTGCTTTCTGTTTGGTTAATACTTGTACAGTATATTTTTTTCCATCCTTTTGTTTTCAACTTATCCATATCATTGAATTGAGTTTCTTGTAGGCAGCCTATAATTATATGATAGACACACATTTTTTTATTTGTAGTTAATAGTTCTTAACTTCTAACTTCCAGAATTTTAATTATGGTGTATCTCAATGTAGATTCCTTGAGTTTATCCTGTTTGGGGTTCAGTTAGCTTCTTGAATCTATAATTGTGTTTTTCCTCAAATTTGAGAAATTATCAGTCATTATTTCTTTATTTTTTCAGCCCACTTCCTTTCCTCCTCTGGAACTTTGATTATACAAATGTTGGATCTTTAGATTTTGTGCCACCGATCCCTGAGGCTTTATATTTTTTCCTAGTCTATTTTCCTTCTGTTCAGATATAACAAATTCTATTGATCTTTCCTCAAGTTCACTGATTCTATCCTCTGTCATCTCCAGTTTATTACTGAGTCTTTTCAGCAATGTTTCTAAAAATTTTATTATTGTATTTTTCAGTTTTAAAATTTCCATTGGTTCTTTGTTATCATTTCTTTTTCTTTATTAAGATTTTCTGTATTTGCAATTGTTCCAAAATAATTGTAGTTGATTCTTGAAGCATTTTTGGTAGCTGCTTTAAAATCTTTGTTGTATAATTCCAACAGATGATACTTCTTGGTGTTGATATCAGTTTATATCATTTTCTATTACAGTTGTGATTTTCCTGGTTCTTAGCATGAAGGCTGATTTTTTTAAATTGCACCCTGGAGGTTTTGTTATTGTTTTTTAGAAACTTGTACCCCCAAATAAAAACATTGCATGTGTACTTATTTGTGGTTTTTAATTTTCAGACTTTTGTAAGAAAATGCAGGCTTAATAATAGTCATTTCATAGTGTCTTCAGAAAGAAGATTATCAATTTCAGTGGTTTGGGGAGAAAGAAAGCCTGCTATTGTATAGTTAGTAAAAAAGGCACTACAATATACTTATCTATGACCTGAAGTGAATCATTAGCATTCCAGTATACTTTAAAGTGTGTCACTTAAAACACTTACATCAGAATTACCTGGAGGAATTTTTGATAGACCCAATCTTAGGCTTTCAGAATCAGATTTCTGAGAGCAGAGTCAGAGAATTTGCATTTAACATAAAAGCACATTCAAATCTCATGACAGGCACAATAAATAAAATAAAGCTCTTTAAGAAGTGAGAAAATAATTTTTAATTATTTTGAAGGTCTATGAACTTTATAAAACCTAAAACTTTGCCTTATTTCACACACACACACACAAAGTAGGTCTTAAGGAAACATAACAGATAGTCTTCTGCAAAATCTATCTTACTCTCTTTTCCTTCTCTCTCATTTCACAGAACTTGGATATATCTGCAATATATCTTCTACTCTAAAGCAATTGTCAAGGAATTTATTTCACATGCAAATAATTCTATCTACAAAAGAACTAAAGATAACTTTTCCCCCATGAGAATGGAAGTTTTAATCAGGCAAGAATTTTTGCTTATTTATAGTTTTTGTTGCTCTTTGTCAAATCCCCAAGGCCTAGAAAAATGCCTGGAATATAGTAGATCCTCAACAATTAATTGCTGATTGAATGAATAAGATGCTTTGTCTACTGAGGATTTTCTTACATGGAGTCAGAATCACATGTCTTACTAACCCTGCCTTAACTCTTCTTCTATAGGACAAGAGAGAATTCTCACTGGTACCGGCTACCTCATGATATCCATCTTCACTGTAACCAGGTAAGCTGGGAGAGATTCCTGGTCTTCTCACCTGTCTGGATAATTATGAATCCATCCCTACTCCCACAAATACACACACATACACACATGCACCGGAGCCTCGGTTTAAGTTTAAAGGGCATTCTGACGATAGGGGAAAGCATTGTTCCTAGGAGGAGGGCAGTGGGGATGTGACAGACTGAGTCATATCTGCATTGACTCCAGCTCATTAAATGAGGCTAATCTTGCTGGTTCCAACCAGGCTGTTTGGTCTTGCTTCCTGAGAACACCTCCTGGTTCCTTACTCTCACTCCTTTTCCTAAGAAGAAGCCACATTTGCACTTTTCTGTGAACTACTCTCACAGTAACTCAGGTAGACTTGGATGAATTTCCCAGGTGGTACTTCATCTTATCTTATGGCTCTTTCATTTCAATATATGGACAGTATTCCTCTTCTTTCATATTTTTATAACCACAAATACTTAATACTGACATATTAATCTGGTACAACTTCCTAGTTTCTGAGGATACGCAGAACGCCTACTTCCACAATCAGGACTCCTCTCTCTCTTCATGAATCACTTTGTGTTTTCTAGAATTGGGGATTTTTTTTTTCAATCTACAGTTTCTAGGCTATAAAGATGGATGGGGAATCATTCTTCTGGCCACTGGAGTAGGGTGGGCAAAATGATGCAATTTGAATATGTGCAGTATTCTAGCTGGTGCTCCAAATATGATGGCTTCTAAGAGGTGCAGCATCACTAGTTCTTATGAGCATCAGAAGCTGCCAGAATCAAAAGAAAATGAGAAGAGGAAAATGAGATAAGTGTGGAGAGAGACTGTTGGCAGAAGCCATTGATGGATCATTTATAAAGGTGATGTTCAGAGGTAGAGAGCTGTCTAATCTGTAAAACTATACTAAGACTTGTTCGCAGGTGTTTTCTATTATCATAAAATACCATCCTGCTGCATAGCAGATAGAATTTGATTTTTGCTCCCAGAAAATAATCACTTGACATGCAATATAAGTCTCTGCACTTTAAAAATTGTTTTACCACTTGTCTCCAGGATGGTTATTTTACAATCCAATATAAACGTAATAATCTGAATAAGAATGTGTGGGGCTCTCACAATTTTAGAAATAAGGACTCATAAGGATATTATTTCACTAAAATTAATGTAGTAACTCTTTTAGTAGTGAAGGTAACACATCTTTAGTGGTAGAAAAATATTAGGCTTCTCATTCTTGTTTACCAAGCAGCATTTCATGCGATTTCCTACCTGTGCCATAACCCATGGAGAAAACGTTAGTTTTACAATGGAAATGCTATACAGCAAACCTGCAATCACCAGATTTTCTACAGAAGTAACATCAATGTGGATTTCCATCCAATAATTCACACTCCTTTAGCTCCATTAGATCACAGGAGAAATAGGTGTTGGATATACGCCTTATCCAAATAAACTCCGAAATCATGAATAATCATCCCCAACCATGGTTCATATCATGCCCTCTCCCTTACTCCTCATGTCAGAGATGTTGCCGCTGCCTTTGTCATGATAAATGCTGTGAAAACAAAGCAGGAACTCACACATGAACTCTAGTTTTTATAAAATATGTGGGTTCCAAAATAGTAGCCAGGAAGTATTAAAAACCTGAAAAATTAATTTGAAGTATGGAATGAAGTAGAGATTCAAAGGGAATGCTGACTTCCCTATGTGTTTAAGTTCAAATACTCATACCCAACTGTGTGGGCCTAGCCCACAGCCGTCTCCCTGTGGCAATGCCTTAAAATGTGTACTTCACTTGACATACTACCATTCCGGTGACTGCACATCTTTAAAAAGCTCCTTACTCAGCCATCCCTCCCCCAAATAATGGTGCCTGGTAGGAATATTAGAGCAATGTGAGAGGTGGAAATCTAGAGAATTTGGTTCTCTGGAGATGAGAAAGAATTACATGCATGTAGTTGGGAAGGTGCCTTAATGAACTTTATGAAAACCAGTCTCCAGCCCACTGGCATTCGTTTGTCAATATGATGTATTTTTTTAATAAAGCTATTGCATTAAATTATGTATTTGGTTTCTGAGTTTTTTGGTACCTTCTTCAATTTAATGCCTTACTCCCCTCCCTTTAGTCCTGGTGCTGAGGGCCAAAGATGAGTTGTACATATTTTGAATTATATTCAGTGGTCAGTCTTGGACCCAGAGTGCTGATGGTATCTTTTCCGTCTCTCTCTTTCCTTTGTGCCACAGGACTCTTTGACTCCGAAACCAAATTGCCAGTATTAGTTATGGATCCAGTTAAATTGATAGATACATGTCTTGCATTTTGTTACTATTTTTAATAACACTGTTTCTATGGGAAATGTGTTTTTTTTTTTTTTTTGAGGAAGATTAGCCCTAAGCTAACTACTGCCAATCCTCCTCTTTTTGCTGAGGAAGACTGGCCCTGAGCTAACATCTATGCCCATCTTACTCTACTTTATATGTGGGATGCCTACCACAGCATGGCTTTTGCCAAGCGGTGCCATGTCCGCACCCAGGATCCGAACCGGCAAACCCCTGGCCTCCAAGAAGTGGCACGTGCGAAATTAACCACTGCGCCACAGGGCCGGTCCCTCTATGGGAAATGTGTTTTAAGCTCCAAGTAATTATTTTTTTTTTTTTTTTTTTTTTAAAGATTTTATTTTTTCCTTTTTCTCCCCAAAGCCCCCCGGTACATAGTTGTGTATTCTTCGTTGTGGGTTCTTGTAGTTGTGGCATGTGGGACGCTGCCTCAGCGTGGTCTGATGAGCAGTGCCATGTCCACGCCCAGGATTCGAACTAACGAAACACTGGGCCGCCTGCAGCGGAGCGCGCGAACTTAACCACTCGGCCACGGGGCCAGCCCCTCCAAGTAATTATTTTTAAGAATTTTGTTTTGGAGGATGTGGGAGAGAGATTGAATGTTTACACACACACACACACACACACACACACACACTCTTCCAGAAGCTTCCCCTAGGAACTAGGTGTAGCCTCATTTCATTTCAGAGAGATCTCCAGTTATCTGAGAACTGCAGGATCTTTTGGTAATGTTTCCTTAAATATGTGCAAGTCTCTTCTGACCACCCCTAAGCTGTAGTTCACCATATTTTGGGGAGGGAAGCAAGTTAATGCCTAGTTACACATAGAAAATACAGCCCCAAGAGTACACACAGTTCCATTTGGAAGAAAATATTGCCAATCATTGGAGACCCCCAAGTGGGGCCTACACCAATCAAGGGCAGCTGAAAGTGCCTCCCACGTGCCTCTTCACTTTGAGGATTAACCTTACAGCTCTCATTTCAGCTAAAATGACTGAGTCTAGGCCTTGTTTTAGGAACGTTTGCCTGGGGGCTTTCATTTCAACCTGTCCTGTTTGCCCACATCACAGGCAATATAGCATTCTTCCTCCTTACAGTGTGTCTGAGAGATGGCTATGGGAATACGGGTGAGGAATACAGCTGCAGGTGTTGACAGGTATTTCACACGGGATGTGCAGGATCTGGGGCCATCTCCTGCTGTGCCCAATACTCGTCTCTGTTAGGTTAATGGAAATACTGATAATTCTGGTAAGAATTGTCTAGTTGGAGATGGTAGACCTAGCAGTCACTTAAATTTAAGGATCTTGCAATGGTTTGGGAGAGCCACACCAGGGTGTTTCCCTCCATGGGTAAGATCCAGGGACAATTATAAAAGACAAAGGTCACTAATGATCCCTCACTCTCTTGTAACTCCAGAAAGTATTACCTCTCCAAGTGCTGGACTTGCTGCTCTTCTACTGCCCCAAAATTCATATGTCCTATTCCGGTAGCCATAGTTTCACTATTTTCAACCAGTACTTACTAGAAACCACCTCTTTCATCTGAAAGAAAGAGTGCAAGGGAAAAATGGAATTTTTATAAAATACAATCATTTAATTAGTTCCTTACTTTGTGGGCCACTGTGGGGGTGCTGGGCAATCATTGTACATAACCAAGTGTTCATTTTCTTTATGATCTCGTATCATGTCAAGCCATCAAGAGAATCCAGCTGGCTGAACCAAAACTCCTTGCCACCTTTTAGCTGAGCTTCCACCTGAGGTGTGTACCAACCAGTCCAGCCTAGGGGTGCAACTGGGGGAGAGAAAGAAGCATTGTGCCCAAGAATGAGCAGGACAAAATTCCTAATTTTCAAAATAGTGGATATAAAACCTATACTTTTCATTCTGTTCCTTATCTAGAGAGAGACGAGAGGAGACAGTCCCTGTCTGATAACAGCTCCAGTCAGTGACCAACCTGCCTCGCTAAGGTGTGCGGACTAGGAGGAGGTGAGGAAGAGAGAGTCATTAATTACTTGGATGAGTTTTGAGGAGGATGTTTTAATACTAAATGATACCAAATGCCTATGGACATTAGGGCGTGTGGAAAGTTTATTGACATTGATTGCCAGCCAATAATTGAGTGGCTTTTGTGAAAAAAATATCATTATCATACCCAGGATTGTCCAGAAAGCTGAAAACATAACACAGATTAGTTTCAAAAGCCTTAATCATGTAGCCAAAGTCATCTGCTTATGCTGAAACAGCAGCACATAACTTGAAAAACAGTCACTTTGGGTGTGGCCACACCAAATAGTCCTGAGAGTGGTCAAAGTTTTGGTAGAGTCAGTATGCAAGGCGTGAGCAGGGGCCATAGTTTGTACCATGTTGTCACAAGACAAATGGACCAACTTTTGGCAGGAGTCACAAATCTGGCACATAGTGTTGGCCTCTGCATCAGAAACTTCGATTTGTTTACTTTGTGCCCAGTCTAGGATAGTGGTTCTGTCTTCAAGTCCGACGTAATTATGAATACAGGCAGTAGTGTGGACAGTCTAGGTATTGAAATCTCTTGTATCAGAAGCTTGACTCCATTTGGTCTCTTCAGATAAGGGGCCCTCACTGTGAGCATCTAAGTTAATGATCTAGAGAGTTGGATTAGTAGCAATGGTTTGTTTCTACCACATGCACCTCCCAAGAGGGTGTCTTTAATCTACTAGTCCACAGTGTTCCAAGTGGGAGGCCTAACAAGAACCCAACATTTCGGGCAACAGCTCAAGAGTCAGTGAACACATAACAAGGTTAATCAAGTACCATTTATGTGGTATTGGCCAGATAAATGAGAACAGCTTTGGGTTCAGCCCACTAAACAGAGAGACCATGTTACTGTCAGCTCTGCAGAGCTGATGCTGAGATTGAACAGCGGCAGCAGCCTGGTGGACGCCATGAGGTTTCACCCCACCCAAAACCTCAGTGAGCCAGGCCAGGTACCTGAAGGAGCTCTGTGAATGGAGGGCCCTACTGAGCCAGCAGTTTTGCTTCAGTCAGTGGAGGGAGGGAAGAAGTTTTCCCTAATGAGATAATTGCCACTTTTTACATAAAACCAAGGAGCCTCCAGGGCCAAGTCGACTATATTCTTGAATATAACTTTTCCACTTGACTAGCTAGGTTTCTGGGCCCTATCGTCTTTGTTAATCATTGAGCCTGAGTTGATCCACCCAAAACAGGAATATCTGGCTCAGCCTTCAGAAAATGTCCACGGTTCATCTGTTCAGTTTATACAAGAGTTTAATAATAAGCTAATAGCTGCTTTTGAAAATAACTGTGTCTGGTAGCCACGCCAGGGAGATAATGAGTCCAAATCCCCAAGGAGGAAGCTGTTTCCCATTGCCAGAGGTTGAATTGTCAAAATCATTAGTCACAGAGACTCATAGCTCAAAGGATTATCAGGGTGGTGGGACCCCAACGTTCCTAACACTTCTCTACATGTGGCTTTCTCCCTTTAGGGGGATCCCCTCTGATACTTATAGGAAAAAGAAGTAGCAGCATTTAACACATTGATTCCAACTATATATTCAGGTATAGAAGCAACAAGCACAGTGTACAGAATTGGCTGTAGGGATCCAATGACATCTTCCCTGAGCAAGGGCCTACGCTTCGTTCTGTTGGGCAGAGAGGGTGAGGGGCCAATCAGCTCAATAAAATAGGAGATTGAGCTGGGTTGTGGCAGGTCCAGGTACTGTTAGACTCAGAGCACTTCTGCTTCACCCCAGTTGCACAGACGGCTTCTGCTATGTCTGAATGTTTGTAACCCAGACAACATTGATCTGCTCAAAACCTAATGCCCAAGGTGATGGCATTAGGAGGTGGGGTCTTTGGGAAGAGATTACATCACGATGGTGTGCCCTGAATGAACAGGATTAATGTCTTTATAAAAGAGACCAGAAAGAGTTTACTCACCCCTCCACCATATGAAGATACAGTGAGAAGTTGGCAGCCTGCAACCTGGAAGAGGGCATTCACCAGAACCTGACCACGCCAGCGCCCTGATCCAGGGCTTCCAGCCTCCAGACTCTGAGAAATAAACGTCAGTTGTTTATAAGCCACTCAGTCTGTGGTACTTTGTTACAACAGCCCAGGCAAACTAAGATAGGCTCCTTCCAGGTTTTAACTGAGCCTGGAAGTTCTCTTTCCTCACCCCAAGAGTTCTACCCTCCAGAAATTTTTTTTTTTCTTTTTTTTTTTGAGGCAGATTAGCCCTGAGCTAGCATCTGCTGCCAGTCCTCCTCTTTTTGCTGAGGAAGACAGGCCATGAGCTAACATCTGTGCCCATCTTCCTCTACTTTATATGTGGGACGCCTACCAAGGCATGGCATGCCAAGCGGTGCCATGTCCGAACCGGGGATCTGAACCGGCGAACCCCCGAAGCGGAACGTGCGCACATAACCGCTGCGCCACTGGGCTGGCCTTGTTTCCAAAGTGCTATGAGACTACCGGGGAACTCACTCCACCTTTCTGGGCTAGTCCCTGACCCTTCTCCACTAACACAGAACTCAGAAAATGCTTCATATTGAAGTCACCTGTCTCTGGGTCAGGGGCAGACAGCAGTGTGGGAGATTCTACTTCCCAAAGTGGCCACGACAATATCTCCCACGCTACATGTTCTTCACATAATGCGACTTTGACATTCTTTCCACTGAGGGTTGGGATCTAGATCCCCTCCCCTTGAAATTGGGTAGGATTTTGTTTCAACCAATAGAGTTTGATGGAAGCGACACAATGTGACTTCCAAGGCTAGCTCACGAAAAGTGATTCAGCTTCTGCCTTTCTTGCTGGACTTCTTTCACTCTTACAGCCTTCAGCTGCCATGGTAACAGTTCAACTGTCCTGAGGCCACGAAGCTGTGAGGAAGCCCAAACTAGTCCATGGAGATTACATGGAGAAGCTCTGGGACCACACGGAGAGAGGGGCAGAGAGAGAGAGCCATCCAGCCCTCAGCTCTTCCATTCCTCCCGTCACATCTAACTGCAACCACGTGAGAGACTCTGATCAGAATCACCCAGCTGACACTTTCCAGAATTCTTGTCCCACAGAAACTATAGGAGAAAATAAAGCGATTGTGTTTGTTTTAAGTCTAAGCTTAAGCCTACATTTTGAAGTGATTTCTTTCAGAGAAAGGCATAACCAGAACATCTAGTTTCCAGTCTGTGAGGCCAGCACCATCAAATGGTTAGAATCTCTGCTTTTTCTTTATTCCCCTATAAAATCTGTCTGCTAGGGCCAATAGAAACACAACTTGTGCCAAGAGCTGGCAAATTCCCACAGGGAATAAAATAGCCGGCAATCATTAACTCATTTCAAAGGGCTTTCCTCTCCCTGGAATCTTAGTGCATCTGGTGCTTGCTGCTTCCATTGGTCTCTGATATCTATAAAAACACATTTTTTTTTTGGAATTTATTCTTTTCTTTTCTAGTTACTGCAGGAAGGGTGTTGGCCTGCCAAGTCATAATCCATCCTGCTTCCAGCCCATTTAACGGTAAATCATTCCTGAAACCCATTCCCAGCTTAGGTTTTCCATCACATCTGTCACTACGTAGAACAAAAAGGAGTCACATACACACACATAAACACAATTTTTGGTTCAGTTTGTTATCGTACCTAGAATACTGATCGGTACAGAATCTAATGTTTTCTAACTCCAAAATAAAGTTATAGACATTCTAGCTCTTGTTTTAAATGACAGATCTGTTTTGAAGACATGCTATGTCTTCCCCTTTTCTGTGCAATGTTAGTCACACACTTTCGCTTTCCAACACAGATAAAGCACAGTTCTTTGTTCCTCAACTACAGACGTTGCATTAGCTCTCAAATTCAATCATGCTCCAGGCCTTAATGACCATGACTCAACTATATTATGGGAGATCAGAACTGGCCTTCCCAAAATGTGTCTCTTTGTCTTGCCTTGATTATTTTTAAGAACAAAAGGCTCTGAAAGAAACTTTGACCTTCCCCCTAACTGTGTAAAAGAAATTTAAAATAAACGCCTGTCCCAGGGGCAGGCCATCACCATAGATAACTCTGGGTATAGATATAGTTGAGGATCCTTGTTAAGCCCACGCTTATCATTTGCTTTTCCATGTCCATGTGAACTTCCTTCCTCTCCTTTGAAGCCCCAAACCAATAACCCCAACCAAAATGCTCCTTCGTCTTTGGCTGAAGATGGTATTTAAGATGAGAACACCTGCCATTTTGGCAAGTTGCTCAGTTTGCCTGAGTTTCTCCCAGGTCTACATGTTATAAAGCTTTATTTGATTTTCTCCTGTTATTCTGTCTCACATGAATTTAATTTGGAGCCCCTCCAGGAGGACCTAGAGTGGGTAATGTCTTCCTCTCCTACAATATCTATTGCTGCTGTAATAAATTACCACAAACTTAGCAGTTTAAAACAACTAAAATTTATAATCTTCCAGTTCCCTATGTGAAAGTGTGACCTGGGTGTCACTGAGCTAAAGTCACAGTGTTGGCAGGCCTGGGCACCTTTCTGAAGGCTCTCGGGAGAATCCTTGGCAGCCAGGAACTCCGACTTTCCTCCGTGGTGTCGCATTTCTCTCTGGCTGACTACACCAGAAAAGTTTCTCCATTTTTATTACATGGGGCCCATTTTAACATCCAGGATAATCTCCCCATGGCAAGGTCCTTAACCTCACTCACATCTTCAAAGTCCCTTTTCCCATGTAGGCTAACATATTCACATGCGGACATTTGGGGGAAGGGGGGAGGGGGGCATTATTCTGGCTGTTCTTGGAGCGGAGGACCTGGTTTCCTTCTGACACGAGACAATCCCGGGGCTGCGGGTGGGCGTCGGGCTCAGGCGGGAAAGCCCCGCCGCCCTGGGTCACCGCACTGCAACCTCTCAGGGTCCGCTGCGGGGCGTGTGTCTCCCTGAACCACTCCTCCCCCTCGCGCCTTGCCCCTGAATGGAAGGTGAGGGTCAGGGTTACCTGGAGGCCACGGTCGCCCGGCCGCTGGCAGCCCGCGCAGCCCGGGGCCCGCAAGCCCTCTGCCCTTGGCCGAGCGCGCACCGCGGTAAGACTCCACGTCCACGCGGGCGCGGCCCAGAGCGGGGAGGCCGGGCCAGGTGCCCCCGGGAGGAGACGGTGGGGCTGCCGGCTGACCCCCATGGGCCTCGAGGGGCCGTCCTGGGGACTGAAGACGTTTTGGACAGGAGCGCGCGGCCGCCCTTGTCCCTGGGCTCTCTCTGGACGCCGAGTGGCCGTCTGGCCCGGTGCCCCTCAGCCGGTTTGGGTGCTGGCAGCGGTCCCCGGGGGGTGGGGAGGCTTTTAGAGCGGCGGGGCGGCCCGGGGACGGAGGAGGGGACGAGGGCGTCGGGCAGCGGGTGTCCTCCGAGTGGGCGGGGCGGGCCGCGGGCAGGGTCTCGCCTAGGGACGGACAGACGGACGGACGGACTGACTGACGCGGGCAACGGCCCCTCCTCGGCCCGCGGGGGCCAACCGCCGGGATCGGCGCTGCCGTCCTGGGCCACCCCGGGACGCTCCTGGCGGGCCTGGCAGGCGCCGTCGCCCGGCCTGTCTCCTCGTGCTGTTCCGGGCGCGCAGGCTGTCCTGGCTCTCAGCTCGCCCAGGGCCCCAGGTCCACGGGCATCGCCACAGGCGCCGCCAGAGTCCCGAGTGCCGTCCAGGCAGCGGGGGACCTTCCTGGCCCGGCCACGCCGGCGGCGCGGGCCGAGGTCGGGCGGGCTCGTCGGCCCAGCGGGCCCCGCGACCCCTGGCTGCGGAGCGGGGCTGCTGGCGGAGCCCGGGGTCCCTGGGCCCGGCCGCATCGCTCCCCAGCCTGGGGGTGGCGCGCGGCTCGGGCGTGGACCGGGGATGGGGGAGGGGGGCGGTTACCGCTCTTTCAGTAGGGGCGGCGGTGGAGAGGCCTGGCCGCTTTTTTTCTCTCCTAGAAGAGGTTTCAGCACAGGTTCTTTCGTTCTCATTTCCACCCCGTCACCGCCTACCGACCCCTCTTCTGTCCCCACCTATCGTCATGCCGGCGTCTCTGGATTACTCGGTAGGGCTTTTTGGGATCCCTGCTGGATCCACTGGGGTCAAGCTGGGCTCCAATGAGAAGGAGCTGATCGTGCTCTTATGGAAAGTCGTGGCTCTGCCCCACAAGAAGGTGGGACAGATGCACGAAGTACTGTTTAGACTGGATGAGTCAGAACTGATGGGGGATTGTAAAGAAACTAAAATCGACGCCAAAACCCTGTCCTCCGCGCCGCAGTGGACCAAGCCCTACGATGGTCTAACCCGTCAGACAGTGAGCAACGGACTGAACATTGGCTGGTGGCCTCCTTCTCTCTCTTTGCTGCTCGTCGGCTTCACGTCACATCCTGCATCCTGAGGCTTCCAGGAACTTATTGCCTGAATGCTTCTATTCATGTTTTGATCTTCGAAAAGTGTTGTCCTTGTTCACCTGATAAACTGGGTGTTGCAGCAATGACAGTGTTAAATTTTGAGAAGAATAGTTCAGTCTCCTGGTATGGAGCCTTTCCAGTTGAAGATACGGGGAATATAATTTTGGCAATGATTTCAGAGCCTTATAATCACAGGTTTTCAGATCCAGAGAGATTACATTACAAATGGGAAAGTGGCACTTGCTGCAAGATGGAACGTATTGCTAACAACACTGTAGTCAGGGCTGGAGGTTGACATGGCAGTCTTCCCATAGATTCTGAAGTTCTTCAAAGTATTCAGTAGTGCCAGGGGAGGCGCAGCGCTTTGTCTGAATGCCCAGGGTGGAAAGCTAGAGAAGCTCTGGTTCTGTTTGTAAGTGAGAAGCACAGAGATTGACACTACAGAGGCACAGACATCACGTGGAGATCAGTGCATTCAGGTTTACAAAGCAACAGGTGAAGATCTTCTTAAAATTGCTGGTGGTACATCCAGTGAGGGATCCCAACTTCCCTCCAAGGAAAATCAAGTCATTGTCCGCATGTGGGAGCTCTCTGCCAGAGCCACAGCCAATGAAGTGGTGGCCAAGCCAATGAAGCTTGGCAAGTGCTGAATCCATTCTCCTCCTCCCCGCTCATTCCTCTTCCACCCCTTCCCTTTATTCCAATGTTACCTCAGCAGTTTGTACTCCTACAAATGTTAGAGATGGTGTATGACTTCGAGGTCTTCCCCATGCAGCCACAATTGAGGACATTGTCAACTTTCTGGGGTGTTTTCCACATAGTCGAACCCACGAGGTTCACGTGGTATTGAATCATAACTCCATTTAGGGATGGGGTTGAAAGTTCTAATCACGTCATGGGCTTTCTGATGACCTGCCCCCATCCAGGGGCCCACCACGAGTCACCTCATTAGAACAAAAGACACCTGAGGGAATTCCAGGGGCATTAGGAGTTCAGTGTCATATGCTTCTGTTGTTTAGGAAATTACAAAGGTCTGTGTCAGCAACTGGGATCAAAGACTAAATGCTAGAACTGGAGATTCTCCTGGCACCCCTATCTACAGGGGGTTTTAGGAGTTCTGTGGCAGCAACTGGGGACAGAGACTAAAATATATGTTTCTTATTATTACACACCAGGGTAATGTGAGTCCCTTTTTGGTACTCTACACCTCATCTTTGCTTCCTCCCCTACCACATGATTTATCTGGTTGAGCCAAAATTCTAGGCTGTGGAGGTTTTCTTAGATGAAGCCGTGGCTCTGGTGCCAAGAGGCAGTGCCAGGATGTCTGTATTAGTTTTCAATTGCCACCTAACAAATTACCACCAATCTAGTGGCTTAAAGAACACCATTAATTAGTTCATAGTTCTGTAGGTCAGAAGCCATGTGGGCTTGACTGTGTTCTCTGTGTAGGGTGCCACGAGGTCAAAATCAAAATGTTGGCCAGGCTAGGCTCTTATCTGGAGTTTCTGGGGAAGAATTTACTTTCAGCCTTATTTATGTTGTTGGCAGAATTCAGTTCTGTGTGGTTGTAGGATTGAGGTCCCCATTTTCTTGCTGCCTGTCGGTGGAAGGTCATTCTCAGTTCCCAGAGACCACTCTCTGGTCCTTTCGTGCGGCCTTCTCCATTTTCAAGCCAGAAATGGCATGTGGATGTCCGTGCATGTCCATTCGTGGGCCCCAGCATCACAGGGCTGCATCTGAAGTCAGGAGAGGTGGGTTTTGAGCTCACTCTTTTTTCCCAAACTGCCAAAGCCACTGAGTCTGCCCAGCTCCCTCCTAGCTCTCTCAGGCCACACCCTGGAGCCCACCTGCTGTGGTCCCCTGGACAAGAGTGCAATTTACCAGCGTGAGCTGCCTTTGGCCTATCCAGATGAGGACGGGCCCTTTTTTTTAAGCCATCAAGTTCAATATTTACAAGAACAATCCCATACTTGGTTCTAAAATTACTGACCACACAAGGAAATGTTTGTTTCTTGTGAAAAACCTAGGCTTGTGCTTTACTGTTAAAAAGAAAAAGAATAAATAAAACAAAATTTTTTTAAAAATAAACTGCTTATTGCGTGAGCCCCCTTTCCCTCCTGCTGGGGAACAGAATGAAAGCCAGTTTTGCTAGGGCTCAGGGCCCTCCGCATGTCCTGTAAGCAACCCCAGCTGCAGCCCCACAACTGTAAACCTGGTCTGAGCTCATCGTTTTCACTCTGGCCAGACAGAGCCAGAGGGCAGGCCTGGTGAGCCCCAGACTGAGACCCTTTACAGCTGTCCACTCCCGCCCTGGTCAGGAGGGAGAAATGCGACTCCTCTCCGAAAGTTCCCAACTGCAAAATTGGCTCCTCCAGCTGCTGCAGAGGAAGGGAGCTTCGGGACCCCTCCCGCACTGCGCTTTTGCTCCTGGGTTCCAGTCCCCAATCCCGCAATCCATCAGGTAAAAGCCTGTGGCTGCAGGGCTTTTTATCTTCCCCAGCACAGAAGCTAGCTGCTCAGCCCTAAAGAGAACAGGTCAACTAAGAAGATGTGGAAGGGGCCAGTTCTGACCTTCATTTTAGGAAGAACATTGCTCTGGGTCTTGGCAGAAGGAGCCAGCACAGTTTAAGCAGAAGATGACTTCAAGACTCCAGGTGTGGCAGATGCATGGTGACCCCAGTGACAGTGAAGAGCCCTATGAGTCTGCTGGCTTGACAGCTCTTGTGCCAACAAATACAGAGAGTATAACAGACATCCACACAGAGGTTCTGCCAACTCCAGGAAACACAGTCCATGCCCAAGAGGAAACCCAGATCACCATACCCCAAATGTGGTAGCTAGTCACTCCATGGAGAAAGTGGGTGAAGAGACACAGACAACAGTTGAGGACAATGGCTTGGTGACAGTGACCTTGGTTAGAATCAGAGTTGGGGGTCTTACTAGCCATTGGATTCATTAGTAGAGTCATCATTGTGGTTATGTGAAAAAGGTTGATCAGGGAGGTATTCAGCCCAGAAAGCTGAAGAATTGTGCCCTTCTGCCAACTTGTTTAAAAAAGAGAGTTCCCAGCTTGCCCATCCCTGAGCATCTGTGAGAAGATGACCCATGGAAATCCTTTGCCACCCCACTTGAAATCCACGATGATCCCTCTGCTTGCCAAGAGTAACTGAAGGAAAGATAATTTACAAGACTTGCTCCTCTAAGCATTTGTCTTTTGAAAATTTTTTTAAATATAAACTTTTTAAGAGATGATTTAAAAGACAAAAGGCATAGAAAATGGAGCAGAACTACATAAACTGATTTGTAACTAAGATAGACTATATAATTCAATCAAGGTTAGAAACTGTGATCGTGTCTTCATTCTCTGTTATTGTTAAAACACAGAGGAAGCTGGAAATATTTATCCAATGGAGTACTTGTATCTAGTGCTATGTGAGGAGCAGAGCTTTCTGCAATTTCTGAGCTGTTGAAGTGTACACCTTCCAGTCTAGTTTGGTCTATTTTTAAAGCCTAATTTGATGTGAATAATCAAGTAGAAAATCTAAACTTGGATCATATGTAATGAGCAACCGCCTTTCACCGGTCCGTTCGTTTATCATTAATATTAATCTACTAATCATTTCAAAGGGATCCATGTTAGAACATAAACAGGAATCCTAGACTTCAAAGAAGGCATTTTCTTTCTCACAACAAGGCCGACGGGCTTTACCGCCTTCTCCAGCGATGACTTGATGATGTGAAGCTTTGCTCGTACCTGCCCCTTCACTTCCCTGAGGATGGGAGCCAGAGCTAAGGAGGCAGCCTTCTCTCTTTCCAGGACACAAGTCCTTCAGATTGGCTGCTTTGTTCTGTAATATGGAGATTTCAACCCTTTATGATGAGGACGCTGCTGGACACCAAGCGGTGCTGGAGGATTGACTGTTCCAGAAACTAAGAACCAAGGTGGTCCCCAAACAGAAAGAAACCCTGTGTGTGCCTCTGGAATGGGAAATAGAACCTGCCAGTTTTCTAATATTTACTTTCTGCTTCAGAGGAAAGATAGGGACACAAAAATAATCTTGTAAAATACTAATTTTAAAGAAGTAGCTGGATTTAAAGGCTTGACGTAAAAATAAAAGATATTCTCAGTCTTCATGATATACCACATATTTCTGTGGGGTAATAATTGAAAAGATCGGAATAAAGAAGCCCAAGCTGCCATTCTGTATTGGTACCAAACAACTTAGTTCATTTCTTCCCATAGATCAATTGAATTCTTTTTCATAAACAAAAAAATTTTATACTCAGCAGCCACTCTGTTATGATTGGGGTTGTGTAATTCTGATCGAATCCTCTAAACTTGTATAAATTCATAAAACAGGAAAAAGCAAACTATCAGTCAGAAATCACAGCCTGTTCCTCCCACTTTTTGCAGTAACGTGTGGATGCTATTTTAAACAGTGTGCCTTTGTCTTGCCCAAATCCAGTTGGTCTACCAGGCCAGGTTCCATATTTTAACATCAACTGGTTGAGAGAAGAGAGTTTAGAAGAGCTTTATGAGCTTAAATATCCTTCCAACTTGTTTTATCACTCAGATTCTGGAAAAGGGATTAGGAATAATCTCCATGTCTTTCTTCTATCCTTTCTGTTTTCCCTCAATGTGAAAAAATAACAGTCTACTCTAAGTCATACACTGGACCCACTGCCTGCTACAGCAGGATTGTGGGTTTCTTGATCACAACTGTGTTGATACTCAATGCAGTGTAGATATGTTTTAAAATAAAACAGATATATATATATATATTTGTATATACATGTATATATATATATTCCTTGCTTGTGTCAAGAAAATTGCTATCCAAAAGTAATTACTAATGATTTAAAACTCAAATTAAATATCATGACTATCTTGAGTAGATTAGCCTTTAATTGGGAAAATTGATAAGTATAGGTGCTTGTTATCTTTTTCTTAGTTTTTTAAACTAGGAATTATGGACGTTTTGTAGCTAAAAATCATTATGCTCAGAATAGTGTTAATATTAAAAAAAAACTTAACCCAGATTTCTCACTGTCAGAGAAAGAAATTGCAAATAAGCGAAGGAGGAATGTTAAAAGGAACCCTGCGATGTTGAATCAAGGTCAGAAGAATTAATGTGAACTTGTGGATTTAAAAAAAAATATGTAGAGAGAGAAAGAGAGATACACAGAAGTAAAATACAGATGAAAACATATACATGGGTTAGTATACATATACATATTTGTATACATACATAGATATTTCTTAGCTCTGTCTACTGAGAGGACCTGGAAGAAGTGACATTCAAGGAGCAAGGAGCACACCTGATACCCAGTCTTGGTTTCTAACTACTATCGTTCAATAAAAGTTGTCAGGGCTCCTTGGAAAACTCTTTGATTCCAGTCCAGGAGCAGGAAAAATACAAGGAAAATTTGACAGAATACATTTTCCCTGGATTTCTTGGTGTTGTTGCCTCCTGAGCCGTGGAAAAGGTTATACTATAAAGAGAATGTTTGCTTTCACTTCCTTTAAATATTTTACATTTCACATGCAATGAGGTATAGATAAGCAGTCATTTATTTTTCTAATGATGGAGCCAATTGATTCCATCCAGTAACCCCTCTCTTATCTCCCAAAGATGCAAATGCATGTATTCTGGGATAAGCATCTAGGTTAGAGCGTTTACATTTCAAAACGGATGGAATCCTGGACAGTGGTGACATCTTTAGGTTGTAAAAGGGCTCATCTTCCCCTTAGAGAGATACATTTATGTGCCAAATGTTAACCTCAGGATCGTTTCCATCCAGTCTCTAAGTCAACTCAGAAAAGAAGAGGTAGGAGTGGAGGGGGCAGTGAATGGTCTCTTTGCCTATTTTAAGTGGAGGACGCTCCTCGCCATCCCTTGCCTACAGAATGGGTCTGCCACTCCCATAGGATGTTCTATCTTCTTTCTGGTTCCTCTTGGGTCACTTTTGGAGGGACTGATGCTGCAATGTTACTTTGGCTGTTGATTGTTCTGTAAGTAGAATAAAATTCTGTTCTGTGATACTGGTGCCTCTT
This sequence comes from Equus przewalskii, assembly GCF_037783145.1. Lineage (NCBI taxonomy): Eukaryota > Metazoa > Chordata > Mammalia > Perissodactyla > Equidae > Equus > Equus przewalskii. The sequence goes on from NC_091849.1 coordinate 58,644,090, forward strand.
GATATCAAGAAAAACATATATATCTCAGCAATTATATACGTGTATAAATATATCATATGCTTAACATATGTCTTGAACATCTATGGTACCAGAAAGTGAAAAAGTTCTAAGAAATGGATGAGGCAAGTCTAAAGGACATAGGAACCAAACTCAAAAGCTTCCAAAAGTCAGAAGAATAACCACTTGTGTAGTAGTAATAATAGTAATAATATTATTATTATTATCGGATTATAACCTTATGCAAGTCATGGAGATTAATATCACCAGTAATAAGACTCATCGATCCCTCACAGCCCCTGATAAGATGACATCATCTCTATGGTATTCTTGCCCAAAATGCAAAACTTCAGTCTAACTTTGAGGAAACATAAACAAAGATAAATTGAGGGACATTTTACAAGACATCTGACTAAAATTTTTCAAAAGTATTAAGGGTTTGAAAGACAAAGACTGTCTGAAGGTCAGAAACTGGAGAACAAAGGATACGGCAACTCAATGCAATGCTGGCTCCTTAAGATCCAGAAATAGAAAATGAATAAGGGTGTATGGGAACTCTGTTCTATTTTTGCAAATCTTTTGTAATTCTAAAATTATTTTAAAAGGAAAATTTAAAAAAAATTATGGCTAGGAAACACAACATGAGAAAATAAACTAAAACTATGTTACTCAAACCCACTACTCAGTATAACCAATCTTTTACACTATAATTTATATTTATTTACATTTCTATAACTCAGAAGTTTGAGTTGAACATCATTATGACATTTGTGACCACAAAACTATTTACAATATAAGCAAGGAAAAAGCTGGAATGAATAGCAGTGGTCTTTTGTTCAATCACTTATTCAAACACTATTTAGTGCAAGTATCCTATGTGCCGGTGGTTTAATGGCTTCTGGAGAAGCATGAGTGAGCAAGACAGAAACAATCTCTGCTTTCAGGGAACTTACATTCTATTTTAGGAGACCGATTAAAATAATCATATAACAGAATACAGTATTTAATAACTAAAATAAATGCTCTAAAGGAAACAAAAACGTAGGCAAGATAGAGAGTAAGGGGAGTGGACAGACCTCCTGTGGAAAGGATGGTCAGGGATGGCTCTGGGAGCAGGTGACATGTAAGCTGAGACCTAGACCATGGAGAAAAACTGGCCCAGAAAAGAAAAGAGAGAAAATTCCAGGAAGAGGAAAAAACACGCACAACAGTCTTTGAACAGCTAAGGCTGTGGTGTCCTTGAAGAATTGAAAGAAAAACTAAACGAGTTCAACTCAGTATGTGATGAGCATGGAGAGACAGGGAGCCGGCAGAGATGCAGTGCCTCAAAGGCAGTGGAAATGTGTTTAGATTTTTATTTCCTAAGCAAAATGGGAAGTCACTGAATGTTGTAAGCAGGGAAGCAAAATTTGAATTGGAGGGCATGGGAGGGTGTGGATTTCAGAAGGAGTTTCTTGTCAAAATTCAGGTAAGAGACAACCGTTCCCTGGGCTGAGGGCTTGCAGTGGAAGTATAGACAAATATGCTGCTTGATAGAAGCTTTGGAGATGGAACAAACAAGAGTTATGGCGACCTGGATGTGGAGGGTGAGGGGAAGGGAAAAGCTGAGGCTGACTCTTGAGACTTTTGTTCTGAGTAATATTGTGAGAAAAAAAAAGCGAGTTTGTTGTTTTCTCTTTTAGGAAGAGCATACTCACCCTCTAAGACCTGTTATGTGGTTAGCCATGATGGAAAGGTTAGGGTCAAGAGTGAGCAAGACTCAGCAGGAGGTAGAAGGTAGAATTTACCATAAATAATTTATTTTTAAGAAGGCAATTTGAAAGGTGTGCTAGTGTCATAGGGGTAACAGTGTTTGTCCAGTAGAATATTCAAGATGTTGTGTTTCTTGAAACTTTAGTGTTATTCCTTTAATTGCTGAAATGCAGTACTGTTTCTTTATGGCAATGCTGATAGCCCCCTAAGTAATTATGTACATGTGGCAATATTTCTAACATGGATAAGAGGTAGGGAAGAGGAAAAGATTATTTCTGGGTAGCTGAAATATGTATTTTTTTCCATTCTTCTACTTCATTATTATTTCTTTTTGTATTTTATGGTGCTTTTTTCTTATTGCGGTAACATTGGTTTATAACATTATATAAATTTCAGGTGTACCTCATTATATTTTGATTCCTGTGTAGATTACATCATGTTCACCACCCAAAGACTAATTACAATCCATCACCCCACACATGTGCCTAGTCACCCTTTTGCCCTCCTCCCTCCCTCCCCCCTTCCCCTCTGGTAACACCAATCCAATCTCTCTCTCTCTGTGTTTGTTTGTTATTGTTTTTATCTTCTACTTATGAGTGAGATCATATGGTATTTGACTTTCTCCCTCTGAGTTATTTTGCTTAGCATGAAGCTCTCAAGGTCCATCCATGTCGTCACAAACGGCCAGATTTCAGCATTTCCTATGGCTGAGTAGTACTCCACTGTGTATACATACCACATCTTCTTTATCCATTTGTCCCTTGTTGGGCACCTAGGTTGCGTCTGAGTCTTGGCCATTGTGAATAATACTGCGATGAACATAGGGGTGCATCTATCTTTATGCATTTGTGTCTTCATGTTCTTCGAATAAATACTCATCAGTGGAATAGCTAAACTGTATGGTAGTTCTACTAATTTTTTGAAGAATCTCCATACAGTTTTCCGTACTGGCTGCACCAGTTTGCACTCCCACCAACAGTGTGTGAAAGTTACCTTCTCTCCACATCCTCTGCAACACTTGTTTCCTGTCTTATTAATTATAGCCATTCTGATGGTAGTGAGGTGATATCTCATTGTAGTTTTGATTTGCATTTCCCTGATAATTAGTGATTTAGTGATGTTGAATATCTTTTTTCTTTTCTTTTTTTGTAGAAGATTAGCCCTGAGCTAACATCTGCCATCAATCTTCCTCTTTTTGCTAAGGAAATTGGCCTTGAACTTACATACACACCCATCTTCCTCTATTTTATATGTTGATGCCTGCCACAGCATGGCTTGACAAGAAGTGTGTAGGCCTGCATCCAAGATCTGAACCAATGAACCCTGGACCGCCAGAGTAGAATGTGCAAAATTAACCACTGCACCATCAGGCCAGCCCCATCTTGTTGAACATCTTTTCAGGTGCCTGTTGGCCATCCATATATCTTTGGAGAAATGTCTGTTCAGATCTTCTACCCACTTTTTATTGGGTTGATAGTTTTTTTTGTTGTTGAGATGTACATGTTCTTTATATATTTTAGATAAACCCGTAATCAGATATATGGTTTGCAAATATCTTCTGCCAGTTGTTAGGTTGTCTTTTCATTTTGTCAAAGGTTTCCTTTGCTGTGCAGAAGCTTTTTAGTTTGATGAAGTTCCATTTCTTTATGTTTTCTATTATTTCCCTTGCCCGATCAGATATGGTACTTGAAAATATGCTGCTAAGATTGATGTTGAAGAGCACATTGCCTATGTTTTCTTATAGAAGTTTCATTGTTTCAAGTCTTGATTCAAATCTTTAATCCATTTTGAGTTAATTTTTGTGTATGGTGTAAGATAATGGTATACTTTCATTCTTTTGTGTGTGACCGTTCAGTTTTCCCAACACCATTTATTGAAGAGACTTTCTGTTCTCCGTTGTATGTTCTTATCTCCTGTGTCAAAAATTAGCTGTCCATAGATGTGTGGGTTTATTTCTGGGCCCTCGATTCTGTTCCATTGATCTGTGTGTCTGTATTTGTGCCAGTACCATGCTGTTTTGGTTATTATAGTTTTGTAGTATATTTTGAAATCAGGGAATGTGATACATCCAGCTTTGTTTTTTTCTCAGGATTCCTTTGGCTATTTGGGGTCTTTTGTTTTTCCACATAAATTTTAGGATTCTTTGTTCTATTTCTGTGAAAAATGTCATTGGAACTTTGATAAGGATTGAATTGAACCTGTAGATTGCTTTAGGAAGTACGGACATTTTATCTATGTTAATTCTTCCAATCCAAAAGCAAGGAATAGTTTTCCATTTCTTTGTGTCTTCTTCAATTTCTTTCAACAATTGTTTTGTAGTTTTTGGTGTAGAGAAGTTTCACTTCTTTGGTTAAGTTTATTCCTAGGTATTTTATTCTTTTTGTTGCAATTGTAAATGGGATTGTAGCCTTAATTTCTCTTTCTGATACTTCATTATTAGTGTGTAGAAACACAACTGATTTTCATGTCTTGAGTTTGTATCCTGTAACTTTACTGTATTCATTTGTTATTTCTGGAATTTTTTGGTGGAATGTTTAGGGTTTTCTGTATATAAAATCAAATATATATAAACTGCAAATAGTGACAGTTTGACTTCTTTCTTTCCAATCTGGATGCCTTTTATTTCTTTTTCTTGCCTGATTGCTCTGGCTAGGACTTCCAAAACTATGTTAAATAAGAGTGGCAAAAGTGGCCATCCTTTTTTAGTTCCTCTTGTTAGAGGGATAGCTTTCAGTTCTTCTCCAATGAGAATGTTATTAGCTGTGGGTTTGTCATATATGGCCTTTACTATGTGTAAGTACTTTCCTTCTAAACCTATTTTATTCAGAGTTTTTATCATAAATGGATGTTATATCTTGTCAAATGCTTTCTCTGCATCTATTGAGATGATCATGTGATTTTTATTCTTCATTTTGTTAATGTGGTGTGTCGCATTGATTGATTTGCAGATGCTGAACCATCCCTGCATCCCTGGAATAAATCCCACTTGATCATGGTGTATGATATATTTAATGTATTATTGTATTTGATTTGCTAATATTTTGTGGAGGATTTTTGCATTGATGTTCATCAGTAATATTGGCCTGTAATTTTCTTTTTTTGTGTTGTCCTTGTCTGGTTTTGCTATCAGGGTAATGTTGGCTTCATAAAATGAATTAGGAAGCTTCCTCTCTTCTTCAACTTTTTGGAAGAGTTTGAGAAGGATAGATAATTAAGTCTGAATGTTTGATAAAATTCACCAAGGAAACCATCTGGTCCTGGACTTTTATTTTTTGGGAGGTTTTTAATTACTGTTTTGATCTCCTCACTGGTGATTGGTCTATTCAAATTCTCTGTCTGTTCTTGATTCAGTTTTGGAAGGTTGTATGATTCTGAGAATTTTTCCATTTCTACTAGATTATCCAATTTGTTGGTGTATGGCATTTCATAGTATTCTCTTATAACCTTTTCTATTTTGGAGGTGTTCATTGTAATTTCTCCTCTTTCATATCTGATTTTATTTATTTGAGCCTTCTTTGTTTCTTGGTGAGTCTAGAAAGGTCTGCCAACTATGTTTATCTTTTCACATAACCAGCTCTTAGTTTCATTGATTTTTTTCTATTGTCTTTTAGTCTCTATTTCATTTATTTCTGCTCTGATTTTTATTATTTCTTTCCTTCTACTGCTTTCAGGCTTCATTTGTTCTTCTCTTTCCAGTGTCTGTAGGGGCACTTTTAGATGTTTATTTGAGATTTTTTCCTGTTTGTTGAGGTAGGCCTGTATTGCTATAAACTTCTCTCTTAGAACCACTTTTGCTGTTTCCCATACATTTTGGCATGTCGTATTTTCATTTTCGTTTGTCTCAAGGTATGTTTTGATGTGTCCTTTGATTTCTTCATTGACCTAATAGTTGTTCAGTAGCATTTTGTTTAATCTCCATATATTTGTGGCTTTTTAAATTTTCTTCCTCTAGTTGATTTCCAGTTTCACACTGTCGTGGTCAGGAAAGATGTTTGGTATTATTTTAGTCTTCTTAAATGTATTGATTTCCAGTTTCACACTGTCGTGGTCAGGAAAGATGTTTGGTATTATTTTAGTCTTCTTAAATGTATTGAGACTTGTTTTGTGGCCTAATATGTGATCTGTACTGGAGAATGTTCCATGTGCATTTGAAAGGAAAGTGCATTCTGTGGTTTTTGGATGGAATGCTCTATATATGTTTACTAAGTCCATCTGGCCTAATGTGTTGTTTAAGACCAATGTTTCCTTATTGGCCTTCTGTTTGCATGATCTATCCATTGGTGTAAATGTAGGGTTAAACTCAACTACTATTATTGTGTTACTGTCGATTGTTCCTTTTACATCTGTTAATAATTGCTTTCTATATTTAGGTGCTGCTATGCTGGATGCACAGATACTTACAAGTGTTATATCCTCTTGTTGGATTGTTTCTTTTATCATTATGTAGTACCCTTCTCTGTCTCTTGTTACAATTTTTGTTTGAAAGTTTATTTTGTCTGAAAGAGATGTTGTTACCCCAGCTTTTTTTTCATTGCCAGTTGCATGAAGTATCTTTTTCCATCCTTTCACTTTTAGTTTGTGAGTGTCTTTGGTTCTGAAGTGTGTCTGATGGGTCTTGGTTTTTATCCAATCAGCCACCCTATGCCTTTTGATTGGAGCATTTAGTCCATTGACGTTTAAAGTAGCCATTGATAAGAATGTACTTACTGTCATTTTTTAACTTTTTTCTGGGTGTTTTAGTAGTTCTTCTCTGTTCCTTTCTTCTTCTCTTGCTGTCTTCTCTTGTGGTTTGATGGCTTTCTTTGCTATTATGTTTGGGTTCCTTTCTCGTAATATTTTGTGCATTTATTATAGGTTTCCAGTTTGTGATTACCAGGAGGTTCATATATAATTACCTACGTATATAGCAATCTATATTGAGTTGATGGTCTCTTTAGTTTGGCCTCATGCTAAAAGCTCTACTCTTTTACTCCCCATCTCTCATGTTTTATGTTTTTGATATTATATCTAACCTCTTTTTTTTGTGCATGTGTATCCATTACCCTCTTATTGGAAATAGATAATTTTAGTACTTTTGTCTTTTTACCTTCATATTACTTTCATAGGTGGTTCATCTGCTACCTTTGCTGTATATTTGCCTTTACTATGATTTTATTGCTTTTTTTTTGATAATTTTCTTTTTCCTATTTGTGCTATTCTCTTTTGCACTTAAATAAGTCCCTTTAGCATTTCTTCTAAGGCTGGTTTCTTGGTGATAAACTCCTTTAGTTTTGCTTGTCTTGGAAACTCTTTATCTCTCCTTCCATTCTGAATGATAACCTTGCTGTGTAGAGTATTCTTAACTGTAGGTTTTTTCCTGTCAGCACTTTAAATATATCATGCCACTCCCTTGTAGCCTGTAAACTTTCTGCTGAGAACTCAGCTGATAGCCTTATGGGATTTCCTTTTAGATAACTTGTTACCTCTCTCTTGTGGCTTTTAGGATTCTCTCTTTATCTTAATTCTTGACATTTTTATAATGTGTCTTGTTTTGAGTATCTTTGGGTTTCTCTTGTCTGGTGCTCTCTGTGCTTCTTGTACCTGGATGTCTGTTTCCTTCCTTAGGTTAGGAAAGTTTTCAGCTATTATTTCTTCAAATAGATTCTCTGCCCCTTTGTCTCTGTCTTCTCCATCTGGGACACTATGATATGGATGCTAATGCCCTTGATGTTGTCCCAGAGGTCTCTTAGACTATTCTCGTCCTTTTTTCTTTTATCTATTCAGCTTGGGTGATTTCCTCTCGTCTTTTTTTCTAGCTCACTGATCCATTCTTCTGTATCATCTACTCTGCTATTGAGTCCCTCTGGTGGATTTTTCATTCCAGTATTGTATTCTTCATTTCTGATTGGTTCTTTTTTATATTTCCAGTTCTCTGTTGAAGTTCTCACTGAGTTCATCCATTCTTCTCCCAAGATCAGTGAGCATCCTTATGACTTTTTGTTTGAACTCTTTGTCAGGTAGATTTTCATATCTCTTTCATTAAGTTCTTTTTCTTTGATTTTATCCTGTTCCCTTACTTGGAATATATTCCGTTGTTTCCTCACTTTGCCTCTTTCTCTGTGTTTATATCTGTGTATTAGATAGGTTAGCTATGTCTCTTGATCTTAGAGAGGTGGCCTTATGTAAGAGCTGCCTTATGAGACCCAGCAGTGCACTTCTCTCTCGTCATCAGTTCCAAACGTTCCAGGAGTTTCTCCTGTGTGGGCTACATGTGTCCTTCTGTTGTGGCAGGGTTGCTCTTGCTGCAGGTGCCCAGGGAGGCTATGCTGTCTCTCTGGCTGTCTGGTCATAATTCTCAGATGCATGTGGCTGCTATAGACTTTCTGTCACTTTATTGGGTGTGAGGAGCCTCACACAGTTGGCTGCAAGGTCTAATAACACATTCCTATTGCAGTTTTTCTGTTATAGCAGTATGCCCCCTGTGTGGCTGGTTGATAGACTCAGAGGCTTACAATTGCTGTAGGTCTCTGGCCTGCAAAGCTATTGTCAGCTCTTTCAGGATTGCAGCTGAGTGGGGTTGGCCCTAGGCATGAGAGCACCCAATTGTTTCAGGCTTTGGAATGTGGGGCCAATCCCCTATGTGGCCATTTGAGAAGCACATGTGTTTTTCAGCTAAGCCCCACTGCCTGCACAGCCACACACCTTGTCAACAGAGTCCTGCCCTTTGTGCACGCCCTGACGCAGTGAAGCAGACCCATTTGCCCCATGGCAGAGGCCCAACACTCTCCATCATGCCCCTCAGCCTACACTTGCTCCTTGCACATGCCCTACCCCACAAAGGTGGACCTGCTTGCCTTGCTGCAGAGGATCCAAGTACCCAGCCTGTGCAGGCTCACAAGTTGCCTGAGGGCTTGCTCTTGGGTGGGGCCAGTCCCTGGGGTGTTCTGCTTGCCCTGGCTGAGCTGGATTAAATCAGTGCTCTAGGGGGTGGGACAGACCGTGGGCTAACAGGGCAGGGGAAGAACTCCAATGGCATCTGCCAGCATCTGTGTCTAGGTCACAATAATGCCTGCTGCCAATGTCTCAGTCCCTGGAAAGGTCTCGACTCTCACCAAGATGCACCTAGAGCCTATCAAGTGAGTCTCTTTTCACCAAAGGACTGTGTACCTTTCTTTCTGGTCATGTTAGGTTGTTTTCCAAAACAAGTGAAAATTTGTATGGGCCCTTTAAGAGCAAGCTTTATTCCCCCTTATGTCCAACAGCTTCTCTGGAAGTGTTCCCTGTTGTTGTTAATAGCCAGCAAAGCCAGGTATTATGACACTCATCTCAGTTGTTCTGAGTCCAAAAGCTGCTTATAGTGGCAACACTCCCTGCACTAAGGTCCCCCACCCTCCAGGGAAGGCTTTATACTTTAGGATTGCTCCCTGCCATGAAGTGCCACGGCTTGTGAAGGTGACTTTTTTTTTCTCTTCAGAAGGAATTTCTGCCTCTTCCACCTCAGTCAGCACTGTCCCTTGTTGCAGTGGTTCTTTTTATCCAGTTTTCAGTTTTCTCTCAGGGGCAATTATTCCAAGAATAGTTGTAAATTTATTGTGTCCGTGGGAGGAGGTGAGTTCAGAGTCTGCCTGTGCCGCCATCTTGACACTGTCTCTGCATTCTTCTACTTTAAAATAATTCTTACAGAGAATACTTATAACTTTGCAACTTGAAATAAAGTAATGGTTGTTATAATGTGTTAACTACAGAAAGTGTTCCAAAGTATGCTGGTCTGATGAAAAAGAAAAATAAACTATAACCAAATAATTGTTATAGATGAATATTGATTGATTTTGGATTCAAATATTATGTTTTATTTTCCAAGGAAATTAACATATTAAATATGAAAGCAAATTCATATTAGTACTCACAAGAATTGTAGACAGAAACTTTATTTTACTTGCTATTTTTTGATGTAAGGTATTTTTGAGTCATTCACAAAAAGATCACACTTTTAAAAGAATAATATTCCCTTGTATTTTATTAATGTACATTTAAGTCATAGAAGTTTCCTAAATTTTACTTATTAAATAATGATAATTCTTCCATTCTAAATTCAGTTAGCATAAAGGGAAATTGACCAATATTATCTTTCTTTCTGCTGTGAGTGTAGATGGTAACAGACAATTCACATCAGTGGCTGACCTTGACTTGGCTTAAGGGACCCAGGTGAAGCTTTCATGCTTAAAAATATGTTGAGAAGAATTATATTATTCCATTCCAAGCTCTTAAAGTGACTTTAATTAATATAACTGATATCTAGATTTCAAAATCACATGATTTACTTTTACAGTCACATCTACCAAAGCATGAAAAGTATATTCTACTGTATATTTTATATGTATATATACATTTTTATATTTCAGTGGCAAAGAAATTACTTATCTCTATTGAAATCTAAGGACCTTTTAATTTATTTTTTCAAAGATTTTATTTTTTTCCTTTTTCTCCCCAAAACCCCCTGGTACATAGTTGTATATTCTTAGTTGTGGGTCTTTCTAGTTGTGGCATGTAGCATGCCACCTCAACATGGCTTGATGAGCTATGCCATGTCCACACCCAGGATTTGAACTGGCAAAACCCTGGGCTGCCGCATCGAACAGTGCAAACTTAACCACTCGGCCATGGGGCCGGCCCCTAAGGACCTTTTACTTTTATATGGTCTTTATTTACTTTAATAAATACGAAATTTTGTCTTTTTCCTAGCATGTTTTGTAGCAAGGAAAAGAAAACCTACTCAAATTAGCTTATAGAAAAAATGATTTTAACAGTGAATAAAACCGATGACTTTATGGGCACCCACATACAAGAAATGAAGTAAAATCAAGTCACAGAGTGACTGGAACTGGTGGTTCGTTACTCACATTTGCATGGTTTTAGGTGTCTCCACTTCTCTGTAGAGCCTTGTTTCTGCTTACAGCGCTCTTAGTATCTGCTGCCCATACCTCTGTTTTGCGCGTGACCCTGGCTTCTCAGAGTCCTTATCCTGTTCCTAATTTTCTGTAACTCTAGACCTCCGTTGTCCAACACTGTCTACCTTTCGTGAACTCAGAGGCTTGTTTTCAATTAAGAGTAAAGAGAATTAGTTGAGAGCTGACTATGGTTATTTCAGTTAGCTAAGGCTGAACATTTAGGCTCGGGGTAAGTGTTCCTTAATTCCCAAAAGAGAAAACACAACTTAAACCTTTATTCATTTCCTTCAGTTTGAAGACTATTAAGGAGCTTTGGACTTATACCCTTGACTAAGGGAATGTACGTACACAGTAATAATTTTATTAAATAAAATTCTATCAGTATTTATTGAAAATTGGCATTGAGTTGACAGGGAAGTTTCATACCCATTGATAAGTCTTGCTGAGTATAGTGTTGAGAAAGATTCTAAGGTTTAATGTGAGTTTGTAGTCAAGGGCGCCAAGTTAATTAGTGATGCAGCCTATTGGCATAGAAGAGTGAGAAAGAGGCTTGAATGCCACATACTTGCCATCATATAAAGGCAGTGAAAAAATAAGAGAAGAATGCCAGTCCTTAGTACTAACAATTTTCAATCTTTCACTAAGAATCATCTTGTGAGCTCATAAAAAATTCAGATTGCTGGTATCCACTCTGGAGATTATTATTTAGTAGGTTTGGGATCAAGTTCCTTAATCAGCATTTCTTTCAAGCACCCACCTGAGTCTGATGACAGTGGAGTGATATCCATACTTTGAAAGCAATGTTTTTTGTTTTTTTTACCAAGTTTCTGTTCTCCCTAGAGCCCTGAAAATGACAGTCAACTAGATAGTTCATCGAAATGATATAATATCAGAACTAGTGAAAAGGTGAAGGGCTCGCCCAATACCCAATCTTCTGCATGAATTCTTATAAAACAAACAAATAACAAATAAAATATATTTCATAATCATTCAGACTGTTTACTCAATCCCAAGCATGGAGTGTCTTTGATGTCCTAGGGTATCTTTGCTAATTTTATGAGTCAAGTCAATTTATCTATAGATTCCACCAACCAGACCTACTTTTGTCTTTTGTGATAAGCCCAACCAATTCTAATCACTTTTTCCACAAGTGGTCTCCCTATATTCTCTTTCCGAGTAACCTCCTTTCTTTAATATGTGCTGATTTGTGGTTTAAGTTCCTTTTCCATTTGAGTTATCCAGTAGTTTGCTCTTGCCTCCCATAGCCATCTTGCCCAGGTTTAAACACAGTTTTATGTGTTTCCATGTGCTCTATGGCATGAATGGTGCATTTTGATCCCCTTTCGTGATCCAGTCATCTTATATCCACGACTGTAGCACTTCAGCAAAACTCTGGAGACATTGCTGTGTAGTATTGTGGTTAAATACGTAAGAGTTGGCCTGAGAGAGAAATGGGTTTGAATTCTGTCTCTGTTACTTAGAAGTCTGAACCTGTGAGAGGTTGTTACATATGGATGGGTGGTAAAAAGTTTTTGAGGAAATGTGTTTAATTCATTTTATTTTCATAATGTGGAAAAAATTAATAAAAAATGTGTTAACATGACGATGAAAAATTCAGTTTTAACATTTTAAGTAGTTTTCACTGGAGAAAAAATTAAAAGAAAAAAACAAGTTAGAAATATAATCATGACTGTTTGGTAAGTTATTAGCTGTGCAGGGAATCAGATTCTATGACCAGATGCTTATCATTCCAAACGGAACTACTCCTAGCCAGCACTGCAGGCATGATCTTTTCTAGAGACAATATCTCCCCTGCCGAAATGTCCTGTTTGCTTGGATCACATCAGCAGGTGGGCAGACCTCCCTGTTGCTGCTGTTGCCTGCCTGCATACCTCCTGGCATCCGGAGGCCTGACCTTCAAGCCCAGTGACCCTATCTCCCTTACTCGTTCCCACAAGCTCTTTATCATCTACTCTGAATTATCTAATTATTGTTCTTAATCCTTGTGACAGAAACTGCCATTTGCCTATTCTCTATCCAGTAGAGTCTCACCTTCTTCCTCATCAACAGAAAGCTGATTTTGTTGGGAGTGGAATGTGCCTGGCAAAGAGAGCAGCATTTTCTAGTTCCCTCTACAAACAGGGATAGTCTCTTACTAAGTCCTGGCCAATGAGCTTTAACGGTACTTTTTGTTCATGAAAATCGTGAACACAGAAGAGGAGGGGGTTTAAGTCAACTGGCATATGTCGTTTTGTCTTTCCTTTTTCTTACTACCTGAAAAGCAAATGGGATGATGAGGATCCTAATGGTCCTCTTGTAAGTATGCAGTTACTTTGAGGCTAGAAGCCTAAGAATGGCAGAGCATATACATGGAAGCAAGCAGGAAATGAGTAACATCATTGAGTTGGCCTGAAAAGCCCAAGTATACTGTCCATTATTTGAGAGAAATATGAGTCTCTATCTTATTTTAAGCACTATTTTCTGGTTTCTGTCACTCAGAGTCTAACACATTGATACATCACTCTGAGAAATGACTCAGATAAAACTGGTTCTGATAATGGTTTCATAGAATCCTGTAATTTTCCAGTGGAACCCTTTCTGGCTTGTACACTTATTCATTTCAACTACGGAGGAGTTATTAGGAAAGAAAAGATTGCCAATTATTTGAGTTGCGAAAAACTTAGAGGAAATTAAATTCTAAGCCAAATGTTTCCTAGCTGCTTGTGAAAAGTATTAGTGAATAATTAAGAGCTATAAATATTTTGGAGAACAAAATAAATTAGCATGTGTGGTAAAATACTTTCTATAAAACTCCTAATCCACGAAATATCACATTCCTTAAAATTGGTTAGGAAAAAAATGCGTTTTGAGGTATTATTGGGACTTTGGGTAGGACAGATAATACTTTGCAGTCAGGAGTTGCCCTATACTTTTCAGAAAGTTTCACATTTCTGAATTCCACCCACTAAAACAGTGTTCTAGCCCCATTCATGGTGAGGGTCAAAAACTGCGTCCTGAGCAGATATTAGCCCTCTGCCCCTGCTGTTCTCATCTCTTCCTCCCTCACCTCCTCCGTGAAATCCACTGGGTCAGGTGGAATCTGAGACGGTTCTGCCCTGAGAACATATTTCGTTGAGTCTTCCTTTTATTTCACCTGTAACACATTTAAATCTCTATCTATCTCTATTGATTTGAAATAGTGAAGTCAGGTAACCTTTATTTTTCTCTAATCATGTCCATCCAGCCTTTCCCTGCTCTCTTGATTTCCATGAAATATGTTGGAAGATGCTGATTAGCATAAATTTTAAATATGTATTAACAAAATAGGGATCTATAATGGAAACAACAGGGAATTTTAGTATAAATCCACTACTACCTTGCTACAAACCTCTCAGAGTTTTTATTTATCAGTGAAGTATGGTTAATAGCACCTTCAATTTCTACCACATTGCAGTGTTATTAAAATCATATGGGATGATGCATGTACAATCATTTTACATGAAACATTGGGATAGTGATATTTCTTTGAAATGTCTATATATTCATATATTCATGAATATATTTCTTGAGGCTCAAATAATCAGATCATTAGATCCATCAGTTTCACATTAGTTATATCAGACTTATAATGATAGGGAAAATTATGAATATGCCATATTTCCTTATTTATATTTAAATTTATATTTAGAGTGGCTGTGAAAGAATCACAGATATTTGTAACCATTCCCCATGACTCATAACCCCTTTACACTGATATTATTGATGTATACTTGGTACGGGATCTGTTTTCCAAAAAAAATAAATGAAATATATTTAACAAACGTTTATAGGGCATATACTTTATGCAAAACTCTATTCATTAGTATTAAGTAATTTAACCCACCTGATAAACTTATAAGGGAGATACCATTTTAAAGATGGTGAAAGTAAGGCACAGAGAGTCTAAAGATCTTATAAAATATTTTATGGTTATTAAGTGTTGGAATTCATATCGTAATACAGGTAGTCTGACGAGAGAGTTCATATTCTTTTTTGAAGAAGAAGATTAGCCCTGAGCTGACATCTGATGACAATCTTCCTCTTTCTTGCTGAGGAAGACTGGCCCTGAGCTAGCATCCATGCCCATCTTCCTCTACTTTATACGTTGGATGCCTACCACAGCATGGCTTGACAAGAGGTGCCATGTCCGCACCTGAGATCCGAACCGGCGAACCCTGGCCGCCAAGAAGTGGAACGTGTGAACTTAATCGCTGCACCACTGGGCTGGACCCAAGAGTTCATGTTCTTAACCACTAAAAATAGAAAGAACTTATATATTTTATGTAAAAATTTTTTTGATAAAATAGTCATTCTATTTTAAATTTTTAAAAGACGCTTTAAATTCTAAAAATCGAATATTCTTCAGTTTTGCCACCTGATGGCTGCTTAGTCAAATTTATATTCTTGACTTTCTCCAAAAATAAATATCTGATTTAAAAATGTCTAATGAAAGCTTCGATTTGTGAAGGTTCTATTTGTTTTCCTCTTGCTGTTTGTGGCAATAATGGAAGTGGCTGTTTTTGTTTAGATATAGTAGGCAGCATTGTGGCAGGAGAGGGTAAGGCAGAAAGGAAAGATGGAAAATATTAATATACTACAGGTATAAGTGTTTTTAAAGTAGAAACTGTATAAAATGTAGATATTCTTAACCTTTCTCTAATGACTCATGACGCAAAAATGGGGGAAAAAACCAAGATAATATTAAATTGTGAAAATAGTCTGCAAGAATTTTAAATAATACATTATCCCATACTTTTATATATTACACATTTAAATGAAATATATTTTGTATAAAAACCAGTTTCATAAAGCAGCATCATTAATACATTTGATAGCTTCTGTGTTTAAATATGGACAATGTGATCCTACCAGCACCTATTATTTTTCTCATTTTCTTACAACGATTTACTTTCAGAACATGTCAAAGGCATGAATTTATTTTCTTTGTTTAAAGCCAGTTAAAATAATTGCAGTGTTAAGATTAGCTTTTCCTATTCTACTGAATCATTTTCTTACTATCAATATGCCAGCATAAAAATCTTCTAATTTCTACAATTAAATTTTCATGTACGATGTCATTTTAACTAGTCTCATTTTGGTAATTTTAAAATTGAAAATTAATATATAAAATGAAAGTCACACCCAATTTTGGATACTATTTCTGATCATATCAAGTTTATGAAAATTACTAACAAGCTATTTTCCTTCCCAAATAATTGTATCTGTTTCTTTTTCATTGATCTGGTGTCTGACATACATTTGCTAACAAGAATCATGAGAGATATTTGGATAATTTACATAAGACTTTAAAGTAGAAAATAATAATCTGGACATAAAACTAAGTCTCAAATAATGATTTAAACTTCCTCCTTCATGCACAGAATGGAAACAAAAATATACTTGCGTGTAAAGAACTGGTAAAAATTTTAAAAGATATTTATTCCTTGTGATAAATATATTTCATTGTTATGAATTACTACTGAATATAATGAAATATAGACAATACCAATTAGAGAAGGAAATTTTCTAGCTTTTTTTGTTTGCATTTTAAATATAATGATATCATTCTTGCAATAATCTTAGCTTACTTTGCGAGAAAATTCTGTTATCAACAGGAATATATTTTCTTCTAAAACTGCGATATTTTGTAAATATTAAAAAAGAAGCCAGTAAATAGTCACAATTTTATGTCTGTGAATTAGATGATATGTAAATTGGGCGTAAGTATGAAATGAAGAATTTGTTACTGAACTTGTAATTTCCAGATTTCCAAACTCGTGTCCTACAGTTACAGGCTTGTCATGTGGTAGTACATTTTGATGACATCTGAATGTTTGATAACTTGTATGGTTACTAAATAGGCATAGAATAGATATTAGTTTTAAAAAAGAAAAAGAGAGCAACCATCTTGCACAAACTTGCACAGCGTCAGCCCTCGTCTGTCACATCACGATTTGGCCATTAACAGATTTCTGATGTCCTTTGCCTTCTGGGCTGTTCTCTCAGATATCCAGTGCCTTTCTCCCTTACCCTTTTAAATCTACTCGTTTCTCACCTTCAAAGTGACTATTATTTGACCACTTTATTTAAAATTGCACACACGCCCTATCACCCTTATCCTACTCAATTATTCTCCATAGCACTTTTGTGTACATCATATTTTATTGGCACAAAACAGTGCCTATTTATTTCTGTATTGGCTGTGGCTGCTTTGCCCCTACAGTGACAGGTTTGTGTAGTAATGAGAGAGTCCACATGGCTAACAAAGGTTAAAGTACTTACTAGAGAAAATGCTTGCCAGTCCATGGCCCAAATAATTCACTTACATGTTTTGTTTGTTGTCTATCTCGCCACAATGGATTATAAATTCCATGGAAGCAGAGATTTTCTTTGGTTTTATTTTTTCTCTTTACCACTTCTGTGTCCCCAATGCCTATAATAGCACCTGGTACATAGTAGGTATTTAATAAATATTGATGTGTAAAGGGGTGAATAAACAAAAAACATACGTGAAATGTTGATACCTTTATCCATATATTTGCTCTCTTCACTAGTTAATCCTTTAGTGTTTTTTAAAAGACAATTTTGTGTTTCATAAAAAATAGCAGTCATATATAAACTTAGAATATTGAAATGCAACAGTATATAAAATTATTTACAGGAAGCATTATAAATTGTGGCCAATTGCACACAATTAAAATAAAAAATAGACTATTAAATGATTTGTAACAGCTTTCTAATATCGTAAATATGTGGTGTGTTCAAATTTTTAAGTTGAATAGGCATAATTCACTGTCAGAAATAAAAATAGAAATACTTTCATCTCTTTAAAGTAGAAGTGACAGTAGATATGACTATTTTTCTTTTAATGTGACCATAAATGAAAAACGAATTTATGACGTGGAAGGACTCTGAAAGGAAGAAGCTGCTTCATTTTAGTGTTCATAATAGACAAGAAAAGTAATGTGAAGAATTCTCAGACTTGAACAAAAGATATTAGGAAAGTAGATTTCACAAGGGTCATGAAAAATATAACACACAATTCCAACAGCCTTTAGGTGTGAACATAGCTTAAAATGAGTGCAAAAATGTGCTTAGGAAATTCTGATAAAACTGTATGAGGCAGAATCAGTGAAGAAGGACAGAATGAAACACCTAAGAAATCTGAGTAGTTGCTCAAGTACTGGTTATGCTAAAAGCTTATGTACATAAAATTGTCATACATTTTCAGTCAGGTAAACCTGAGATGAGCTCAGACTTGAAAAATGATGAGGGTCAGAAAAATGCTTGTTCCCATTTCTATGAGCCCAAAGACGAAAAGGAAAAGAATTGTGCCCGCTGATGGGTGAAGATGTGTAATGCCCTACATTGAAAATAAGAAAAAATAACTCACCACCTTGCTGTGCCAAACTGGATTCCCAAGTGCTAGGAAACAGATTCTGAGACAAAGGTTAGCCTGCAGGATGTTTACTGGGGACTTCTCTTGAGTTGAACACTTGTAGAGTGGAGCGAAATAAAGAATTGGACAAAGGGAGAGGAGTTGCCGATCAGAATTTCCCCAAATTGGGGTGAGATAACCAGACTATTATATCTCCATGTCGATCAGTCATTGAAGGAAGCTGCCACTGGAAGGAATAATAGTGTGGGTCAAGGAGGGTTTCTTCAGCACAGCAATCTGCAAATAGGGCTAAAGCTGAAAATGCCTTTTGGCAGCACTCACAATTGTGTCAGTGACGAGGGCAATTAAAGGGAGATTTAGGCAGTGCATCATAATGTCAACTACAGTCCACTTACTTGAGTAGGTTCTGGGACTAGTTCCTCACGGATCCCAAAGGACCTCTCTTATTGAAGTACTTAGAAGATGAAAGTTAGCGGAATCGGTATGAAGCCCTGCTTTTGCAGCTAACGTCAGGACCACAGCAAGACAATCATGATCTTCATCCTCTGCTATACATTCTTAATTCTCCTCACCTTTTGGTGGTTTATTTTGTGTCATGACCCACACCTCATTCCTGAGAGTTCTAAGACATTGGTTACCATGTCCTTCTCAGGCTGGGGTTGCTTCACTTTTCATTTATTCTTATTGTTCATGGCTTCTATACCTTTGCCGAGTTTTGGTCTAGTAAATTTATCCATCATTGAGTGTGGGATATTGAAGTCTCCAGCTATTATTGTTGATTTGCCTATTTCTCTCTTCAACTTTCAGTATTTCCTTCCTATATTTCTGAGCTCTGTTTTTACATGTGTATATATTTACAATTTTTATATCTTCATAGTAATGAACACTTTTATCATGATGAAATAGATTTCTTTGTCTCTAGTAACATTTTATTTTAAAGCTAATTTTGATAGAATTAATGTAGTCATTTCAGCTCTTTTATGGTTTCTTCTTATGGTACATCTTCCTTCATTTTTTATTTTCAGCCTATTTGTATCTTAATGGGGATAAAAATTTTGAGTTGTGGCTTGACAGGCTTTTTTCCTTCTCTTTCACCAATTTATTGATATCATTCCGTTGTTCTCTATCTTACATAGTTTCAGACTATAAGTCTTCTGTATTTCTTATTTTTTCCTCTGTATACTGTCTTTTCTCTGGCTTCTTTAGGATTTTTTCTTTGTCTTTTGCTTGTAGGATTTGAATATGACATATCTAGGTGAGTTTTTTGCTGGAGAGGAATTTATCCTGCTTAGTTATCTTTGAGATTCTTGGATCTTTGGCTTGCTTTTTGTCATTAATTTTGGCAAAGTCCTCATCCATTATGTCTTGAAATATTTCTTCTTCTCTTTCTGGGATTCAATTACACATATGTTATAATATTTGACATTGGTTCATAGCTGTTGGTGATCTTTTTATAGTTTTTCCTCCTCTTCCTTTTTCCTCATTGTGTTTCAGTATGGATAATTTTTAATGACTCATCTTCAAATTCATTGATTCTTTCCTTGGATATGTTGAGTCTACTGAAGTGTCTGACAAAAACTATTTTTTATAGCTTTAAAAAAATTTTATAGCATTTCCTTTTGATTTTTCTTTCAGTTTTCATTTCCTTCCTGAAATTTCAGTCTGATCTTACGCCTTGTCCATTAACACCATTAGCATACTAATTTTAGTTATTTAAAATTCTTTCAGAAGGTTAATGTCAGTGTCATGCTTGTGTGTGGTTTTGATGATTGCTTTGTATCTTTTGAGTGACCTTTTCTCTTGCCATTTATTATATCTCTTTGTTATTGTTGTTAAAAGCCAGACATCTTGCATGGGACAGTTGAGACTGAGAAAAATAATTTTATGCCTCTTAATGGGCACTACTTTCCTTCTACTGAGCCATTAATGCAGGGTATTAAGTTAATATAATCAGAGTAGGGTTGGATTTGAGTTTTCCTCCTTGTTTTTTGGTTGCTGTGGCTACCCTCAATGAGCCACTTGTTTCAAATTCCTGTAGATATATCTTGTGCTTAGGATGCAGATTGACTTTTCAGAATAATCATGTTGAAGTGTGAAATTTAGGTTTCCCTTTGTGCTATGCCTCATGGAATGTTGTTTGCATTCTCTTGTCCCTTTCCTGTCCTTCTTCCAGGAGTAACCTGCTATTGATTGTAATTCAAAGTTTGTTAACTTGACAGGGAGGAGGATAGTTGGAGGAGTTAATTCTCTGTTGTTCTAATTAACTTCACTTCTAGGTATGCTCTGTGTTTCTGGATCTCAAGAATCGGCTCTTATCTTTCCTTACCCTCCAGTCACTGTGGTTGTGGGCAGTTGTGTATTCTTGCTCTTCCCCAAGGTGCAGTTTTCTTTCTACATTTCTTCTTGCCCCACATTCAATGAGTTTTCACCAATGCCCTAAGAGCAACAATGCTTTGTGTCCTTATACCCATAGATTAAGGCTTTGTTTCACAGTGGAGAAAGATCTGGGTGAAATTTCTTGCACTTTCTGCACAGCTACTATTCTCCCACTCCAGGCTTGCACCTAAAGGAATATTTCTTAGGGTTCTTTCTAATGTTTTCTGTGAGTTCTCAGTGGAGTTTGTAGAGAAATCGCCTTCAAGAGGGTATGAACTTTCTCAATTTCTGTAGCCACAGGTCACAGATTTGTATCATCTAAGTAAAAAAGTTTAAAGGTCACATTCAGCCTTTTCCAATTTTTCAGTTATCCTATCTGAACTCTTCTTACCAGTGTGGACTTGCTTCCACCCCAGATGAGCAAGAACTCACATCTACTCTCTCCTAACAGAAATCATCTGTTCTTAGATTTTGGCCAGTTTGTTGTTCTACAACCTTAGCCATGCAATGAGTTTGAAAAAAGTCCTAAATTTGAACTCATTTGGACTCTTTTTCATTATAAAGTGAGAGTGATGCTCCTTTCAGTTATCTTACATCCGGGAGTAAAAGTGCACTTAATTTTTAATTGTTAAGTAATTATTCTCAGCTTTTTATTTTTTTTCCAGATTGTATTAAGAATATAATATAAGCATAGCAGTAGACACCCAGTTCCATTATTTTTATAGCCACTATTTCTCCCCTATTATACTTCTCATCTGAACATTTCATACCTTGAGTGAGTGAATGCATTCTCTCCAGAGTATACTGTATTGATTTACACCAATGAAAGTTTTATAAATTACATAGCTACCTTTTGTCGGGTACTATCTACAATTCATCTGCCTCCAAGCATAGGATTCAGACTGTTGTCAAGGCACCAAATGTTTTGACTCCAAAATTTCATCTTAAATTTGCTTTGTGACCATCTTAGCCCCAGCCCGTTCAAGCTGGGTTCCACAGGAAGCAGAATACAAGCCATAGTTAACTGTGGAGGACATTTATGGGGAGTGCTTTTAGAATTAACACCCTTGAAAAAGAAGGAATAAAAGGTAGATTGGGCATCTGGAGACGTTGATCCAATGCAGTCCCAATAGTGGCTTCAGCCGGCCGCACAGGGATTTCTGGAATTAGGATGGCATATGAGAGTGGCCCTCTGTTGAAAGGAGGGACTTTATACCCCTGTGCAATAGGTCACCGGAGGGTGATTCCCACAGAAGGAGCATGACATTGAGAAAAGTAGTTTTCTTCAGCCGAGACTTATAGCCAAGACTTGGGAATTTGGCAGCACTCTCTGTAGGTGGGGGAATAACATCTTCATTCCAGAACAGAGATTTAGGCAGCATATTACAGTATCCATCGTCTTTACCTTTTGCTTATCTTTTCTCTATCAAATAAAAGTACCTTAAAATTAATAGCCATAATTATTGGGGATTTGAAAATTGAAATATTTGCGTTTCTCGTTCCACAGAGTCTACTGACTAGCTGGGAGAAAGAGAAGTAAGCAGGCAATAAAAATACTGTAGGGTGAACATCTATAATATCACTTGGTTGACACCTTTTTCTTTTGATAAGGCTCCTGCCTCCTCCCACCTTAGAAATAGGAGCACCTGTGTCAATATAACTTAAATGTTTGCTTCAACAAACCTTCGTTCAGGAAGTTGAGACTGCAAACCAATACATAACTTCACTGTTTGCTTCAGGAAATTGTTGCAACAAAAGTATCTGAGAAAACAGTTTGCTCGTCTGAGCAAACAGCTATCAGACAACATTTTTCACACCTGGAGAGACAGCTCACTTATCATGACAACAGTCCATCGAAACTTACCTCAAAATCCTCACCCCACTTTGTTGACCAATCTTATACTATTGTGTAAAAAAATTGTTCAATTCTGAACAGTTCCTCCTCTCAAAAGACTCACTTTAAACCATTTGAACTGGGAAATATAATCCTATCAACGTTGTTCACTAACTTGCTCTGTTTGAGACACTACTAAGACCATGTCAAGGTAATGTTCTCTGTTGTTGCAGCAAATTTAATAAATTCAGATTGACTTAATAGATTTTTCTGGTGGTCTGTGGGGGAGACTATAATTGTCAGTTCTTAAGATCATCCCAAGGGCCTCCCATATCTTCTTGCTGGCACGGTTTAAGATCCT
The DNA here is from genome assembly GCF_037783145.1 of Equus przewalskii. Classification (NCBI taxonomy): domain Eukaryota; kingdom Metazoa; phylum Chordata; class Mammalia; order Perissodactyla; family Equidae; genus Equus; species Equus przewalskii. Next base: position 58,666,775 of record NC_091849.1, read on the forward strand.
CTACTCAGAAACAGTGCCTTGCTCTGACACCTCATAAGTCACTTTTTGTTTTGAGTCTGTAAGGGGAAGCTCATAGACAGAGTGGGCATAGATCCAAGAAGTTTGCCCGTGAAGATGGTCCCAATGGCTGATAAGGTCAGAAAGTCTTATCATATTTGTATCTTTATAGGATAAACTTTTCCTTGGTCAACTTTACAAACATTATAAGGAGTTTCCTGTGTCTTGTCTTTGTCTGTTTATCTAGATCAGAAATTGCCAAATTATGGCCTGCCGGTGACACCTGTTCATTTATGTGTATGGCTGAGAACTGTTTATTTGGTTGCTTCTATCTAACACTGGGTGTTTTATTGCACCCACAACTGGCAATGGTTGGTGTTCAGCCAGGTGATGGAGACATTTGGTTTTATAAGCACCATTCTTACCAACCTTTGCAGTTCTCTTAAGGTCGTATCAGTCTCATTGGACCTCTGTGCCAAACACAGTTTTCTTCAGGTTTTAATCCACACTTTTATCCCTCTAACTGGCACAATTTCACCAAGGACAATTTGGAAATGCACTGGCAATTTCAGGGATATTTTGACCTGAAAAAGGGTATTCAATACAGAACATGGAGGAAAGAAACTCACATGATGAAATTCTTCTTATCTGTCTACAGGGGGTTTCTTGGAGTAACATAGGAAACACCCTACTTTGTCCCCATACTTCAGAGATTCATAATCTGTCACACTTTCATCTGTATGTTTCTATTCATTATTTTCTCATCTATTTTATTTCCTCTTTTCAGGATTAAGTTTCTAGACTGTGAACAGATATTTATTAACTGTGTTATCCATAAGGTCCTATCATTAGTATTCGTCTTTGAATCTATAAGCACCCCTTGGTAAGAGTGTAATACCTGACTAAAATTAACTTATGATTTTGTTAAAGTGTGGAATCAAATTGACTGTGAGGCTTGTTCTCACTTTGTTTTGGGTGAATCCAGTTCCCTTTGATGCCACTTGAGTGGATCATTTGATTTGTAGGGTAATTGTGCTCAATCACTAAGCAACTTTTACATTATAAAATCCACAACAAGTTAGAAATCTCTAATCCACCGTACCGTCATATCTACAATGAGAGGTCCTTTCCCCAGCCCCAAAAGCACCAGGAAATCTTGCATAGGAACTAGCCTTGAAATCGAGTGTTTATGGAACTAGATCACGCAAAAGGACTATGGAATATACGTTGAATGTGTGGAAGCAGTCTCTTTATATAGCTCTGATAAGAAACATTTACTGTAAACGAATCTTCTGTTGACATCTATTCCTATCCCTGCCTGATAATCTGTCTTTTCTAAATGTGACTACCTAGTATCAGATTACACTTGTTGAGTAACACTGAAACAGAAAATACTATTCAGTAAATCATAAGGGTATTTGGGCCCAAAGAGATCACTGGGTGGCCCATAATGACTGCCATTTGTGAGCAGATTTATGGGAGAAAGCTAGTGTTTGGAAAACTAGTTTGGAAGCTGCTACAGTAATTGCAACAAAAGTTATGAAATATCGAGCTAAATATTGAAAGAATAAGGAAATAAGATGGATGCATCAGCAGGACTTGGAAATTTATTGATTTTTAGATCCCTAACTGAAAATATAGGAAATACCTACATACTTTATGTGAGATCATATTTTCAAAATGTTTATTGGTGAACCAACACTGGGGAATTGAAGAGACTGTCAGGATGGTTCTCCTTCACATTATAGTTCAGGGCCCTGGGCTTACAGAGATTCTTTCATCTTCAAAACCATGTTACTAAAGTAACACATCGGAAAGAGTGGGGTGGCAATCACTATTCTAGTCATTCAGAAGGGGAAATGACATGCAGAGGCAGCCATGGAAAGATTTTATGGGTTATCTCTCAGTATGTCACACATCATTTTTGTTCACTTTGCATTGGCTAGAACTCAGCCCAAGAAAAGGAGGCTATACTGTATTTTAGTGAGCGGATAGTAGTCACTTCCAGAGTTATTAGCAAAACTCAATCTTGGATTCTTTGGAATGTGTAGCACTGTAAGTGTAGATGTAGAAAATATTACTCTGATTATGAAAATGGGGAAATGTTAAGATTTTGAACTTGAAGTTGATTCCTGAATATATTCTAGGGTAGATTCTTAAAGAGATAGTTTGTGAATTTTATAAAGAAAGTAATGACCACTCAGTGCAATTTGGGTTTTTTAATAAAAAGTCAGGCCAAACTAAAATACTACTATTATACAATTTTTGTGTTATCTACCTTGACGTTACTTTAAACAGTGTGTATCTAGATATAAGTTTATGTTTAATACATGACAACAGCTGAATAAGCAATGAGATGAGATGTGTGCCCAGGATCTTGGAACTAGACACACACCACGAAAGGGCAAGTCTCGGCAACAGACACCAGACATCATGCAGCCCCCTCAGGGATACACGGCTGCAAATGGAATGGGGCACCCCTTCAAAGGGATGTACTGTGAAGTATAAGGAAGTCCAGGCAAGGAGAATGTGAGTGAAGAGTCTGGAACCAGGCTGTAAGCGTCTAAGAACAGGGGCTGGGTTTGAACGTGCCTGATCTCTGGACTTCAGTGTTCCTGGTAAGAGTTGGAGAGAATCATAATCCGATAGTATCTAAAGTATTGGGAAACTCCCCAAAACATCTCCTCATGTGAAGCCAAAGGTTGCTTCTCAGGCCAAGAATGGCTCTCTTGATTCTCTTTTTTTCCCTTGCTGTAGATTCTTTACTACTTGGATAGTTGGCATTATTCACATAAACCCTTGAAGTTCTGCTCCCATCAAGAAGGGATGCAGAGCAGGATTTAACTCCCTCTGCCCCCAATTTACCTTCCTTTTCGTAGCTGCTGTACTGCACCGCTCAGATCCCTCATCATGACTGAGGTACTCATTCCACATCTGCTGAGATCATTGGCAGCTGATGGCCCAAAGTGAGTCTCTTTCTTGGAATTGCTATCAGCCAGAGAGATGTCACATTCAAATTCATACGCTTTCCCCTGGGTCAGGTCACATCCAATAGATGCTTATTGTTGGAGTCTAAAGGCTTGGTCCCCTTGCCTCAAAGGAGAACATCACTGAAGGGCCATTCAAGCCCCAGCTTTCTAGTGAAATTAGCTGAGGCATTTGTTGCCACTGTATCACAGCTCAACCCATCTCTCTTCCAGATTCCACTTCTAAGTGTTGATCCCAAGAGTCATTCCTAATACATGTCGTACACAGCAATACCCACCTCAGTGTCTGCTTCCCCAAAATTGTGAGTTAAGACATTACCCTTGCCAGAGATAAAACCAAATCCTTTCATTTTAAAAGGTTTTGCTCTTACTCTGAATGGTTGGGGAGTGGGGAACATGAGATTTACAAAGGCTCTAGCATCTTACTCATTATATTAATAATATACATATATACATATAAAGTAATTTAATCCTACCAACCCTTGAAGTCATGGGTTCCTAAACTATGTCAAGGTGACTCACAGGAGATACTTTGCTGTATTTTCTAATCTTCAAAAAGTCACAAGGATGCTCCAAATCTGTTGGCTACTGTTTGGTCTACTGAATTGAGAGAGTTCACAGTTTCCACTTTCAAATGCATGTGATACCCTTGTGAAATTGGGTTTCTACAGTTACTATACTAAGAACCAAGTGCCTTGTGAAAACCACTGTGGGGCAGGAAATGAGTGTGGCAGGGCCCAGTCTGAATATCAGACTTGGGATGAGCGTGGTGCTCAGCACTCTCACATATCACAGTAGTGATAATTGTGGTTATTCAAAAATTAAATTAGGGGCTGGCCCCAAGGCCTAGTGGTTAAGTTCAGCGCACTCTGCTTCGGTGGCCCAGGTTCAGTCCCAGATGTGGACCTACACCACTCAGTGGTGGCCATGCTGTGGTGGCATCCCACATGCAAAAAGAGGAAGATTGGCAATGTATGTTAGTTCAGGGCCAATATTCCCCACCAAAAAAAAAAAAAAGAAGAAAAAAAAGAATTAAATAGTTTTTTCTTTCAATTTATGTGCATTATTTTTTTGAAATGGCTATTAATTTTTTATAACATTAATACTTATTAAATGTTTGGCCCTAAGTTCTTACTAAATAAAACTCAACTATTTAATAAATAAAACCAAGTTTATTTTGACCCCTGGCCTGTCCACAGTATGCAAACATGCAATCATATCCAAGTATTTGCTGAACATCACTAGTGAAAATCCAAAATAATATGACGACTCCACTAATATGATTTTGACCATTTTAGGAAATGACAGTTTAAGTATTTGCTGAACATCACTAGTGAAAATCCAAAATAATATGACGACTCCACTAATATGATTTTGACCATTTTAGGAAATGACAGTTTAAATTCTAAGCATTGTTTCTCTTGATTTCTTTTCTTTTTTCCCTTTTCTTTTCTTTTTCTTTTTAGTAGTAGGCCTGTAGTTATAATTCTTTCCTTTATTAAAGGTTGCAGAAGAAACTGTGTGAGAGAAGCAACTTGTAAAATTATAATTTAAAAAAGAAATCAACAAGGCCGGCCTAGTGGAGTAGTGGTTAAATTTGCATGTTCCACTTTAGTGCCCCAAAGTTTGCAGGTTGGGATCCTAAGCACTGCTCATCAGCAATGCTGTGGCAGCATCCCACATACAAAGTAGAGGAAGATTGTCACAGATGTTGGCTCAGGGCTAATCTTCCTCACCCTCCCCACCAAAAAACATAAAAGAAAAATAAATTAATTTTTAAAAATTTTCTACAGATTCTCACAGATTATGTATGTTTTTTTCTTTAACCAACAGTACACTTTAAATCTGAGCATTTCTAGAGCAGGTTAAAGAAAGTCTCAAATATATGAATATTTAAAATATATATAAAAATATACATACCAAAATTAATATAGCAAATGAATAAAAGAGTAGTCCAGGATCATAAGAAGACATATTCTATTTGAAATATCATTCTTTCAATGCTACAAGTATGTGTTGACTAATCCTTGCCTACTTTTTTCTGTAGCAGCCATATTTCCTTGGTTCTCTCCTAAATGTCCTCTGATCTTATTTTAAAGCCAGATACATTTTTGGTCTTGGGAAAGATAAAATTGACTTTCTGCTATGTTTTTGGTGGAAAATATATGGATAACTTTCCTTCCCTTATAGGTCTGCCTAAAGTCTGATTATGGGTTGGGTTCTTAAAAAAGAATATGGGAAAGAAGGAACAGAAAAAATAACCAGCTTCATGTAGTGAAATTTTTTACACAACTATTAGCAATTTTAGACAACTCTGACAAAGAAATTGTTCACATTCAAACTGCTAGTGCATCCTGAAAATGTATAACTTTATGTGGAGGTATATTTTTTTCAGTTCAGGAGATTATTCCTTTTAATATATGGAAATAATTTTAAAAACTCTATTTTTAATTTATGCTAAGGTACCCCTAGATGGCCAACTCTCAGCTTGAGAATTTCTTTGTAAAGAAACCTAACTTCAGGTTTTATTTTCTACTCAGCGAAGGAGTTCGGGACATGCTACCTCAAAATATGCCACTTTGACATATTGACTATTTTAAGCCAAAAACACTTGAAAATCAGCAGGTGTAAGAAGGGCACTCTGACCTCTCCTTTTTTCCTGAATGCAAGAGATGAAACTCAACGTGAAAGATGCCCTTCCTATACCAGGAGGAAAGAAACATTTTATCCCTAGAGATAGAGAGTTGAGGGCAAGAGAAATCTGTACAAACAGACTTTGTTAAAATAGCTCTTATCTTCCTTTGGTTTCCACACGTATTTTAGTTACTCTTCCACAAATGCTACTCTTTGTTCAGTCTGGTATACAGGCACTTTGGCTTATCCACTTCTCTCAGTCTTCATTTTCCTGTGATGACTCCTGTGTAGATGTAACATTTATTAAACAAAATTTGTATGCTTTCCTCCTGTTAATCTGTCACGTCAGTTCAATTTTTAGGCCAGTCACAGAACCAAGAAGGTCGAATAAAGTTTTTTCCTTGCCTACATCAGTTTTGACGTTTTTTTTATTATGCAGATTTCCCAGTAATATAGGACATCTTCTATCAGAATTCCTGAATTACTCTTTGTAAATTTATTCAAATATTTTTCATAAAATAGTTTCAAAAACTTTCATGATTTCAAAAGAGTTTATGAATGGTCAAAACTTAGGTTCAAAAATTTCTAGTGACCCACTAATCTAAGAAAAATGGCACTTCTTGATTTATAATGTTTATAGTTTTGAAAGGGAAATGTCAGATAGTTCTGAAAATAATCTAGAAAAATTATTTTAATAATTGAAAAATTTATGAATTACACCATCACAGTGCGATCTCTGTCTTTTGCGTTCATTTAATAAAAAAGATTGTGTGTCATAAGAAGTTTCATTAAATGCCTCCTGTTCAGCCAGGTTCCTGAATTTACTTAGACAATAGTCTCTACAGAATTTACTGACAAGACAGCCTGAATATCAGGACTGCCTGGTATGCTGCTAATTTCAAAAGATATATGGCTCAAGTGCAAGCAGTCTATTGTATTCCAAATGAAAGTGGCCAGGAAATGCGAGATATTTAATCAGCTCAACAAAGCTACAACTCATTACAGGCATAGGAATGGAAATGCTGTTTGCCTACTATTTCCATCCTGCAATTTTCCAACCATCCAAGACTATTAAAAAGAAAGAAAGAAATTTGTGTGGATTCCTAACCTCTGAAAATTAAAATTATATCAAAGGTTTTACGTTCTATTGAGCATCTTACCTTAGTGCTTCATTGAATTTTGAGAAGGCCATTTCAGCTGATATTCCGGCATAGCTGGGAGATGGATTTGTGATACTCCATTTTCTCTATTTCACTTATTGGCCATATTGTCATATAGATCAGTTAATCTTGCTTTTCTCTGGAATAAAAGTTTTAAAGTAGTTTTTATGCAGCAAATTGGTGTATTTTGCTTCAGTAGCTCAAAAAGAACACTACATTATTTCAAGAGTGATGGTAGATAATTTTAATAGAATTTCATAAATATTTTTAAATTATTTACTAAGATAAAGTAAAATGAAAATTCAGCATGATTGTGCAAAATAATTTGATTTTTAACATGGTTCATCTCTATACAAAGTTACTTTTCTTAAGTAAATCAATGATATATAGAGATACTATACAACATTTTTCCTATAATTTCCATTTAAGTGTGTCTTTTTGAAAACATTCTACAAATACCTAAAAGCTGAACTTTTCTATTATTGGAGTACAAACATAAGGTGCGAAGACAAGGGTTTCAGTAACTTGATAATTGAGTAAAATCTTCATCTTCAAAATCAAATTCAAGGCCATTATAGAGCATGGAAAGCAATGAATATGCTATAAATAATTAAGAAATACAGTGTCTGCCCTCAGGAACAAAGTAGAGTGGCACAGTGAAGAAGTGATATTTAAATTAAAACATAATAACAAAAAGTTGAAAGATTGCATGAGCCAATGTGCAATTAGGTAACAAAATGAAAATTCCAAGTAATAATTCTTGAGTTCAGTGAGGAGGCATAGCTCAAGGCACTAAAGAGTTGTGGAATGACTTCATGGAAAATGATGGGACTTGAATTAGGTCTTGAAAGACCTACAGGGTTTGAAGAATGAAACTGAATCGTAGAAACATGACATGTAAAAGTGATTAAAAGAGCAGAAGTGCAAAGTCAAAAGTGTGCAAGATATTTTGAGTGTTCCTAAAAATAACATTGATTAAATCAGAAGTTTTATGGGGGGTAGTAAAGGATAAGATTTCAAAGATAGGATGGGGCAAAATTGCAGTGATTTGAATAATTCATTCATTCAGACATGACATTAGAAGCAAAAGACAGTAATCGCAACTTTATGAGTAGATGAGCGGCATGACAAAAATTATATTGCTTCAGGAGGATTAAAAAAGAATCAGTTGCGAGGAAAAATTGAGCATTGCAATCATCATATATTGCTTTCCTGTACTGTGAATCCTATCCTATTGATCATTCTTCTCTAGATGTAGCAAAACAGTTTATTTTATTTTACTTTTTCTTAGATTTTTAATTTTTTTCCTTTTTCTCCCCAAAGGCCCCAGTATATAGTTGTATATTCTTCGTTGTGGGTCCTTCTAGTTGCGGCATGTGGGACGCTGCCTCAGCATGGTTTGATGAGCAGTGCTATGTCCGCGCCCAGGATTTGAACCAACAAAACACTCGGCCACCTGCAGTGGAGCGCATGCACTGCACCATTCAGCCACGGGGCCAGCCCCCAAGTTATTTTATTTTTGAACATCATCTACCATCTAGAAATTGGTACTTTTCATACCCTGTGAGTCTAGCCCAAGAATATGCAACTATTGGCAAAAAAGTAGCATAAGTATGATATGGTTAATTAATTGGCTTTATAATTTTCACTCTGTCTTGTTTCAGATACTTTTTGAAACAACTATAAAAAATGAATTTGAAATGACATTCTCAGTTCATTGGCTGTGTGGGGAACGGAGTATTATTGGTTAGAGAACAATGGACGCAACTCAAAATAGAGATAAATGAGTGTTCATTATATACATGGTAGGATTGGGATGGAAAGCATAGAATTGAAATATGTCTTGGGGGCAAAGAGGGAAGGATTTTGGATTGAATGGATGTGGCAAGAAAGGGAGAGAGATGAGCCAGCGGTGAACCCAAGTATTCCAGCTTGAGTAGCAGATTGAATGGCCATGCCACTAATGAGAGGACCATTACTGAAGAAAGAGTAGTTTTAGGAGAAATGATGATAAATGCTTTTTGAATATATCATGCTTGGTGAGAATTGTGGTGAGGAGAAAATTCTGGTGACCCTCAACAGTTAAGAGGTGATTGTTAGAAGAAGAAGAACCCATGAGGAAGACTGAGGAGGAAAGGTTAGAAAGTTATGAGGAGAAACAGAGGAAGCAAGATCTCCTGCAAGCCAAAGGAGGAGAGTTTCAAAGAGGAGCCGGTGATCAATTACGTCAAATGTGGCAGAGATGCCCCATAACATAGTCTGCCAAGATAATGAAGCATTCCAGTAAAGTATTAATCTAATGAGGCCCTTAGGTACAGTTTATAAGGAATTGGTGAATGTTTGTCTTTGAGGAAAAAAAATTCCTTGATTTATGTTCATTACAATGCACTGCAAGGATAAGATGCTCTATTTATTGTAATAAATTGTCTCTAGAGCACATTGAACTTCCCAGTTAATTAAATAATACCATAATTTATTTCTATTTATGTTTTAGTGTTTTTCCCTAGTGAAATCTAAAACATCCTTAATATCTTGGGCCAGAATGTATGGTGCATTTTTGGAGCTACATTAACTCTTTCCTCTCCATTCAATGCACTGAAGACAATAATATACTTGGTATACCCTTACAAATGTAGGCAAGTTGGCTCCATTCATCTCTGTGATCAGGGACAGTTTCATATTAATCCCAGAAATGATCTAATGTAGTCAGTTTTCTTAATGTGTAAATTGCTTCCTGTGAGAATTGAATCATTTTTGAGTCAACACTACTGTGTGCTGGTCATGATTAGTTACTGATATAGGCCAAGTTCACATAGCAGCCACAAAAGGAAGGTTGAGAAGGAAGGAACTATAGACCTTTAATTTATACAGACACATAAATATGTATAAATGCATATACACATAGACAGACAGACAGATATAATTGGAATGTAAGATGCAATAAACTTCTAATTTACCCTGTTCAATTCTCTGAGCAACTTCTTTTGCTCATTAGCTGATGGAAGAGTAGATAAGTTGATTTAACAAATATTCACTGATTGTGTACTCCGAGCGAACCCTATTCGAATATTTAGGGATCTAGCAGGGAACATAGCCTATATTTTCCTTATTGTTATGAGGCTTACAATTATGGGGGGTATGAATGGTAAATAAAATAAATGAGTAAAAACATTGGTAAGTGGTATGAAGGACATAACCGACTGATAGAAAGCAATAGATTGAGATTGTCTAAGATAAATTGGAAGATATTTTTGGATTGCCCATCTGATATCCATTCTTCTCTTACTTCATTTCAACGTAACCACAGTCAGTCTGTATCCAACCCCCTGACATGATGCAAAAACTGGTCACAGGGGAAGATGCTTCCATTCAGAGCTCCAGCATGAGTTACTTAACCACAGGATGATCAGCACACATCCCTCTGGTGACTGTACACATCCCATGGCGGTCATGTGACCCAAGTTTGTCCAATTGAGTGGAAAGGACGAACTTTATTTCATGGATGAGTGAAAGGGTGAAAAGCTCTTTGTCTCACACACAGTGATGTGACCTGCAAAACATTTCACTGGAAGCCATTCTGTAACTACAAAGGCGACAAGTCTTAGGATGAAGCTAGTTGGTTGACGGCAGAGTGGAGAGAAAGACAACTTGGATTTCTACTGATATCATTAAGCCACTCCACCAATTCTGAAACCCGTCTGTATCTGCAGATTTGCTTTTATGTAAAATACATTTCTTTAAGCCAATCTGATTTGAAGTGAATGTTACTTGTATCCCACACATACTAATACCAACTAATTCATAGTAACTAATACTAACTAATAGAGGGCTATCCCCTTTGAGGAAGATATATTTAACATGAACGCTAAGTTCAGGAAGGACACGGTCATGCAAGCACCAGCAGAAGGAACATTCTAGGTATTTGGAGCAGTGCGACAATCTAAGGAAGAAATGAACCCCAAAGATTAGAGTGCAACAGAATGGCTACCAGTGAGGATGGGGCTTACTGAATGAAGGGAACAGAATTTCGAAGATGTTGTAAAAGCAGGTGAGACCAAATCATGTAGAGCCTTCTATGGATAGTTCTTCATATATGGAAGTCAGGGATATACACACGTGTGTTAAAAATCCTACATCTTTTTATGACACCCAGGGAGGAGGGATAAAGCATCAAGCATTCTGTGAGAGGTTGCTATATTTCCTTTTTAAAAAGGGAAACATTGCATAAAGAATTGAGGCCATTTTCTGCCATTTTTTATTTTGAATCATTAATGAAACATTGAGCTATTCACATAGCTAAAATGATATGAGATCCTGAAAAGAGAGAAAGAGTACAGAGCATGTCAGTTTGGCTATTAGCTGCACATACAGGTTTATAAACACCTGGTAGGAAATTATAACTAAGAGCCTTTTGCCATTTATTGCATATCTCTCTGAAAAGAAGCTATGCGCAAACTTATTTCTACAAGAAGTGGATGCACTTTCTTTCTTGTATCTTTTCTTCCCACCTTCAATAGAAAAATCTCCATATTATTAGTAATAAGGATATTAATTTTGACTATCATTTATTTAATTCTTATAATTCACCAGAATTCTAAGAATTCTTCTAAGCTCTGTCTTATGGGTAGATATTCTCACAGAAATCCTATGGGTAGATACTCTCATTATCTAAACGTTTTACAAATAAGAAACTAAATCACAGACAGTTAAGTAACTTACCTGATTCTGCAGGTAGTAAGTGGTAGAATAAGGAAATAAAACCAGGCTGCCTGGCTGCAGAGTCTATGCTACTGTTAATTAGTATTTTGTTTCTAACTGAGCTAAATCTATTAATAACCATAAATGAAGAAGTTCCTTTACTATATATTACAAACTATAAGAAAATAGTTAATTAAATATCTAAAAGTAATGTGAACTATAAACATTTTATGAGGGGATTGGCCATGTTACACAACAAGCTGTTGACTCTGAGCCCTTTGCATTAAGGAACCAAAGTATATATTTCTCTGTCTTTTTCCTAAGGTGTATTGATGCTTATTTATTCACCCCACACTATTCTGTCTCCTTACAGTTCTGTTTTGGAGTTTATTTCCTTGTGTTAGGCCTTTATTAATATTTTAAGATATTCTCTCCACATCGCTTTATGCATTTTATTGAGAAGATAATGATTGACTGCCTACTATTTGTCACGAATAGAAATAATGAGGTCACAGTTGATTAAAATTCATTCTACTGTATTGTTAGATAGAGTTTTTATCCAGCAAAAAAGGCTAAAACTAATAATGATTGAGAAATGATACTTTTTTTCCAATTTTTGTGATAGGACAGCTTTCCACCTATTCTCTCTTTGGTTTATCTGTATGCTCTGTGAGCCATGAGCCCTGTAGCAGAAGAGTTTGTACTATTCCTTTTTTAGTGGGAAAAGTAACTTCCACTTTCAGTTAGCTGGATAGATATATGAACACTATGGCACTTTCTGGGTAATACTTTTCAATATTCTCTCTGATTGCAGGAGGTTATATGTTTGCTGTTTACTCATTTCTAATACCGCAGAGAACACTCTAAGGTCTGGAAGAAAGAAGAGGTAACGTGAGAATGAGGCAGCTGTGGACCCTTGTACACATTAACAGTGAAAATGCCTCTCTTCTTAAAGATTTCATGTCACTCCTGTTAAACCTGTCTGTAATACTAACAGAGTCTTTCCTTTATGCTTACATATATCATCAGGTATGTGGTCCTGTTAGTATTAACTCTACAAGCTCCACTTCCTTCTGTCTTCTGATAACAGACTCTACTCCCAAGACCACAGGGGTGAGCACAAATCTCTGTAAAGACATCTATTGCTCCCTGCAGTTAATAACATTACTGACTCCAATTTTTTTACTCCTCCCTGACCCATACCCTTTTCCATGTGATCTGTCGTCCTTCTGCAAGAGGCATCTTGAAGAAATGCAGTATTATTACTTCCCTATCCCTTAACTTTGGGCTTGGACATGTTAATTGCTTTGATCAATAAAATGAGACAGAAGGGATAGTGTGCTAGATCTAAACCTAGGCCCAAAGAACCTTGCACATGACCTCTAGCCATCCTGTGCCTCTGCTATCACCAAGAAAAGAGCATGCCTAGGCTAGAAGGAGGATGAGAGATGTGCAGAGCAGGGTTGACGTGACCAGACTAGATGAGCTGGGCTTCAGACTTGCAAGTAAATAAAAGGTCATTGTCTATTGAGATTTTATGTTTGTTTTTTTTTAGTGCAGAATTATTTGGGCTACAGTTAAATAGTATTTATAGATATCCCATACCAGGTCTCAATGATAAATGGATGTATGAACAATAGATCTGAACTAGGCAAATCTGAGTCCTTCCCAGGCCTTTTATATATTAACCATGAAAAAAGAATCCTTTATCACCAGGATCACCACAGTGCTGGATGAAATGCAGAACTGTACATTGTCTTGTGTGCTGGCATCAAGAGAAAGCACCCACAGTAGGGGCAAAGGATGTTGACATAAAGGGATAAGCGAGCTGGAAAAAGAGAGAGTTCTAAGAGGACTTCAGTCCCTGGAGTCTGTTATTCTTAATATCATCTCCACCCTTTTTTTTCAGGGGTGCAAAGGCCTGAGCAATATTGCAAGAGACAGACTCTAAAATGTGAAAGTGGTTGGGCGGAGGCACTGAGAGGGGCAAGACCCTGAGTCAGAAAGACAGAATCCCTGCTGTTCGCGAGCACGTCTTCTCTTTTTCTTCCAACAGGCTCAAACCAGTGACTACACAGGCTTAACTTTGCCCCCTTCCCCTCTTTATACTATTTTAATAATATTTTTTTCTAGCTCTTTAGAGCAAATAGATTTATATTTATTTATATATAACATGGAACTTATATTTTATTTTTAAACAGATAATTGTCCCAACATTATTTGTTAAATAGCGTGCTTACATCTTTGAAATGTCAAGCTTGTTATATATTAAATATCATATATGCTTAGGCCTGTTTTGTTTTTCAGTCTTTTGTTTTATTTATCCTTTTTCCTTGCCTTTGATTGACACCAGTTGTTTTAATTACTGTATATTTTAACTTGATATATATGTTTACACATTTTATATAAATATTTATACCTAGTATGACTATTCAATCACAATTCTTCTTTTTCATGATTTTTTGGATATACTTAACATTTTCTTTCAACTGAATTTTAGAGTCTACTTGACAATTTCTTTAAAATTTTTTCTGTGTTGAATTTATAAATTGCTATGGGAAAGTAGATGCCTTTATAACATTACATCTCATCCAGGAATATGACTTTTCTCTCCATTTCTTCAGCTGCTCTTTTATTTCCTTTGGTAGAGCTTTATGGATTGATTTATGTTCTTACACATCATTCTTTTAAAGGATGTCTGTTTAGAAGACTTAGTAGAAAAGTGTCCGGTGATGAATTTGTTTCCACTATTTGTGAGCTGCAGTAATGTACTATAGCAATACAGCAGACTTCAACTTAAGGAGGCCATCTGAAAGCAACAATAAGAGAGTTATACCCTTTTTCTAATAAAGATTCTTTATGCCTCTGGTCAATGCTTCTAGACCGTTGACAAGTGGGCAGACTAGAAATGGTGATACTTGAAAAAGCCGGAGGGATGAAGGGAAACCTAGTTTTTCCAGATTTATTCTTCAACCTTTCCCCTGTGAATTCCTCTCCCAATAAAGAAAATCCACTTAGAAGTGTCCGGGGGTCAGAAAGCCAATTAGCACTGCTTCTCAAGGGAGTGTGCTGTTTCATGTTGCTCTAAGGTAGAGACCAAGGCAGGAGCCGTTGATCTGAGGGCTGCGTGGTTGGTTGGAAAGAAGGAAACCACAGGTTAAGTGTGCAGACTCAAGTCTAATACCAGCTATGAGACAATGGAGTCCTTCAGATTGAAAATGAAAGATGGCCACCTAGAGGGTTAACAGACTGGTATTGAGAAACCCCAATTCTGGTAAAAGAGAGCCCAATATTTCTCAACATTTAAATCATCCCCTAGGTGCTTGTAACTAATCCAATAGGAAACAGCATCTAAATCCAATGGGAAAAAGGCATCATCAAAATAAGAATCTGCTGCTCTATTTACTGCCAGTTGGACAGTGCATACAGCACCCTAGCTAGTAAAAGCAGGGAAAACCAGAACCACCAGCACAGGGCCTCTCTCCACCTCCAGAAATGTGATTGAAAAATGGTTGTCCTCTCACATCTCTATCTGCCAATGTCTGGAATATGCTTCCTCCTGGTGACCACTGTGTATTGCTTACTATTTCTCCATTTTATGCATAGAAATTTTATTGTGATAATGATTGCATTTGGCTGTGAGATGGACAGTCTTGTCATTTATTGAATAGTTTGCCATGTCAAAGGAAAACAAAAACGAAGATTGTGGGTCCAAAGATAGAGTGCTGAGAAAAATCTTTACTGTTAAGCAGAAAGCCCAGGTCAGGCTATGGGAGCCTAGAGTGATGAATGGGAAGTATGTTTTTTTAAAAGCAAAAAGCAACAATCTCTGCCCCGTGTGTAGAAAGCAAAGCCTCTGAGTGATGCTGATTGGCTGATAATATCGGGACCAAATGCTAAGCATTGGATAAGTTCTTACTTGATTGTCAATTTTCCAGGAAACGGGCTTTGCTGCTTACTTGAAATAACCAATCGGGGTTTATGGCGCTCCACTTGTCATCTTAGCGGAAGTCAGATTTGCACTATCAACAGATTAGGCAGCCATATTGAGATTCACTGGACATATCATAAGGTGACACGTCTAAATGTGGCAGAAGAGAAGGCTCTTTATCCAGAGGTTCTCTGCTCAGAGCATCTATGCACAGGAGCCAGGCATGGGTGTGTGCTTTGAGGGGGGTAAGAACCTATCTGCAGTTTATATGGGGCTGTTGTTTTATATGAGATGTTGGGACGTTTTGGGAAATGTATAAAAATTTTGTTTATGAAATTCAATTCCAAAGAGACAGCTGGAGAGCTATTGTTTTCTCTTTGTTGTTTGCTTTCTGGCTGGCTCGTTTTTATGGGTTTTGCCCCCAGACCTCACTCCCACCTTTTCTTTCAGTAATGGCACCTGCCTTCCTCCTGATCACAGGGGAAGATAAACAACCTAGCCTGAGATAACTTGAGATCATCACATTTTTCTAGTTCTCCGAGTGCGAAGATTGGGCTAAGAAGAGCCTGTGTCCAATCACTCTCTGGGATTTTGTAGAGAGAATTCACTCATTTGTTTAGTAAATATTTTTGAGTATCAACTATATGACAGACAGTGTTTTTGCTACACTAAGAACACAGCAGTTACTAAAAGAGATAAAAAAAATTTCTACTCTCACAGAGTTCACTTTTTTGTACGAAAATGCAGGTAAAAATTTAAAAAATTATATATAACATAACATACATATTTATATTGTTAGTAATTATTAGTATTGTTATATTTATTATATATTATATTATATTAATATAATCAATATTATTATTATATATAAATATATAATATATAGACATTACTTATACTTAATTTAAGTTTTAACTAATTTAAAATAGAAATTAAATTTATTTAAATTTATATATACACACAAACACACAGAAAGAGAAAGAGAGAGTAATGTTATGAAAAAAATGAATCAGGAAACAGTGATAGGGATTTTGAAGAGGAATAGAAAGTTACAGATTTAAAGGGGTGCCTGCCATACTGAGAAGGTGAAATATGAGCCAAACTTTGGAGAGTAGGAAGGTCAAGAAACTTTTCGGATATTTGAACCTGGGTGAAGTCAGTCACTCTCTGCAGTATTCCACGTCAAGAACTGTGATGAGTCTGAGATTTTGTCCTATTTGTCAGCTAATGCTTGAGCCTCCCATGGTTTTATGAACACTGGTAGAAGATGCAGGACTCCTGGGTCAGAGATAAAGGCCAGTTTACTACTCACAGCAATGGCAGTGGCCAGATTATCTCCAGAGTATCATCAGTTTTGCCCCCTTTGCGAAAAACCTAAATCCTTATGTGGTGACAGAAGAGGACCTGTTTACATCTACATACAAGTAGGTGGTGTTATAGAAGAGGAGCCCGAAGTTAGGGAAACCAGACATTTTATGACGGTAGGAAGCATGCCTGACCTTTACTCCAGAGGGAAACGTTACTTCTATCTCCCAAGGCTCTTCACTATACAAATACTCTCAAAAAGATTGTCCAGAACAAAGAGGAGTCAGTGCCTCACTTTGCAAGATGTTCAGAAACCAAGGGCCAGATTCATATCCGACTTTACAAGATCTTAAGGTGGGAAACAATATCATCTCTTCCTTTACTTAAACTAGCTGAAGCCATTTGCCTTACACTTTCAAATGATTTAGCCCCACTCATACATACATGCACATAAATTTACATATGTGTGTGAGTTTGTGTCTAGATGCTCTTTTAGTGTAGCCTTGTGTTGCTCCATCTTTCTGTCGCTCTAAAAATGCCCAACTGGATTATTATATGAATTGTTACTAATGTTTATTAAAACTTCCCTGTTGCATATTCTGTCATAATCCTAATATTAGCCTTTTCAGGAAAATCTTAGTAAGTGAGCAATGTAAGCCTCACTTACTGCTTTTGTCATGTTTTAGGTGACCCAAATCCCATAGAGCTAGCAACTTCAGATTATAGTCAACTCTCTTTAGATATATGAAGTTGAAATTGATCATCAAATTTTAATAAATAATATCTCTCATATGATTTCCAAATAGCAACATTGAGAAGTGTTTTCTTTTACTTTTTAAACACACTTTAATTAAGATATTAATGAATATTTAAAATACCAAATTGGAGGAGAGTGGAGACATAGGTTTTTCAAGGCCAGTATTTTCCTGGTCTTCATAGAAGGTTCATGAACATCATTGGTAGGGGATATGCTAAAGACTTATATTGTGTTATCTTAGTCCAACTGCCTGGGTTAAAATCCCAGTTGTGCACCTTACTAGCCTTATGGCCTGAGATAGTTTACTTAATTCACTTCTCTTTTTGTCCATTTCCTTATATATGAAACAAGGATAATGATATTATCTGCCTCCAATAGCTACTGTGAGGAACACATGAGCTTTTTGTTCTGTAAGTCAGTTATAACAGAGCTTGGCACATAGAAATGAAGCAGTAAGTTTTAGTTATAATTCTCATATTTTATCTCATTTCCTTGTGATCACATGCATATATCTCTAAGATGGTTGGCTGCAGTTATGATACAACTTATGGATGTTGAAGTCTTTCTCTGGGCACAGCTAAGTAGCCCATATGGAAATCAAACACACCATTCACTTTATTTGAAGCAGGCTGAAACCAGATGAGCAAATTGGCCTGGAGACAGAGTTGGCTGCAGTGGGTAAGTCATAAAATAAGGGAATTCACTTGGAAACTGCAGTCTCTTCTGTTACTGAACTCAAAGTAAACACATGAACACTGCTCTGTGTCATTGTTTTAAATCAGGTATTTCTGTGTGTGGCATTATTAGTATTCTAGAGAGGCCTTTTCTGTGCGGGAACAGATTTATTTATGTTGTAAAGATAATAGGCCTATAATGGGAAGGGTAATGCAGATCTGTACTGAGGGCATGATGCTGCGATTCTCGTGGCTTGTTAAGATCAGAGGGAGCACACAGAGACAATAGTACTAAGAAAATGATGAGACCATTATTATGTGTTTTAAACCACAGTTAATTACACAAATTACACATATCAAGAGAAAGAGAATTAACCACTCACTTTGTACGTGCCTATTTGTAGCAATAGGTGGCCTGGTGAATATAAGAAAACAGGGAATTAAGAGAATTCTCATTCTCTTAAAAACCCTCAGCAGAACCAGAACAATATTGTTTGGTCCCTACTACTGTTAGGTATACTCACTTTTGTAGTTCCCTGTAAAAAATGAGAAAAAAATCAAGCGTCTAGAAAACATAACAAATTACAAGCTAGTTAATATAAGAAAGATTAACACACACATACATGTACAGTCCGCATGCAGTCACTCTCTTTGGAGTCTTCAAAGTCCCGGCACTTAATACTCACTGGATCATTCTCCCGCATTCATAAATGCTGCTGAAACATCTCCAGAATTAAGTTCTGGGCTCTACAACCTATGCAATAATATAGATTAAGGAGAAGTATTACAAGAAAATCAAAAGTTTCAAAGTTAGAGTAAGAATATACAGGGAGAGAAGTATGAAGAATTTTGGCTTCTTAGCCAGGGGAAGAAAAAGGAGGATTTAATAACAGATTTCAACTATGGAAACTACTATTTGCCATACTTAATGGACTATGACAGTTTTAAGATATTAGGCCAACTACCATTTTTAGTAATTATCTTTTTTTGACCCAGAAACCGGGATGTAGAAATCTTCAGATATCACATATGTGCAAGGTAGGCAATCTTATGACAAATATTGCACCACTATCCTTAAAATTCCACGTGTTTTCTATATCTTAGGAATCAGCAAACCTTGCCTCATGGATTCCCTGAGTATAAGACCCTGAACTCAAGAACGCTGGGAGTTTTAGACAAATGAGTGTCCTGGAGGCATAAACGCAGGATGTTAAAGAGGGTGAAACTGCATTAATTAATTTGCTCATATTTTAAGTCTAACTTTGTGTCCTGGACATGGTGGCATTTGCTCTTTTCCCTGAGTGGCATAAGGCTTTTTCCCTTGGGGTTGAGCTACGCTTTGAGCCTTTCCCACAGCTGTACCATGCCCCTCTTCCAAGCTTGCACCATTGCGGAGAGAGTTATCCTTTCAAAGTCTAAATCAGATCTCCTATTGACTCTACTCAAAATCATCCAAACTCTTCTCATTTAAGTCTGTGAAAAGGCCAAATTTTTAAACTGTCTGTAAGGACCTATGTAGTCAGGCCCCATTACATTTCTGAACTCATCCTTCAGTCACCCCACTGCCCTGCTGTCCACCCGGAAGTCTTCTCATCCTTCCTAAAAGAAGCCAAACGTATTTCCAGCTCGCCTTTGTACACGCTTTCTCAATACCTGGATTGTTCTTCCCTCTCAAATCCATACAACTCATGTCCTTTCTTCGTTCAGCTCCTGCTGAGTGTCCCCCGTCAATAAGAAATACGTAAAATAGGAGGCCTTCCCATCTGCATGCTCTGTACCTTGACGTGTTATACGTTTCTCTAGAGGATTTATAATTTGAGTTCTTACGTATTTATTTATTTTCTGTTTCCCTCTGCTACAACCGAAGTTGCATGAGGGTAGGCGTTTTGTATGTTTTCTTCTTTTTTTTTTTTTTTTGCCACTGTATCCCCAGCACTTAGAACAATTCTGGGCACAGAGTATGTCTTCAATATTTATCTGTTAAGTGAATGAAAAACTGGAAGCATGATTGAACGGTATTGTCTCTATTTATGTACTTGCCCATTTCCCTTCCTAAAACTTAATGCTGAGAGAGCAGCTCCTTTTGTAGTTAGTTCAGCTAGATAATCACTGAACAAGCAGTGGTTGACGAATGCGTGTTTGTTGACATTTGAATAGTTAACAGAAAATTGTGACAATTTATTAAGGAACAGCATGAAAGAAGAAATAATTTGATTGCATTTCAAGATGTTTCAGATGAGAATGACTCTGGTCCTACCTAATAAATAGACTGAAGAGCACGTTAAGATTATTGAGGATCAATGTTTGCATCATAGTATAATCACTCAATAATTAACAAATACGTATTGAGTGCCTATACTATCCTAGACACAGTGCCAGGACCTGAGGATATAATGCGGAGAAAGACACTTTCACTGTTTCCAAGGGCTTGCAGTCAACTGGGGATACAGAGAAGTAATTGGGTGGCCAGTAGCATCTGATAAGATATCATGTAGGAGGACAGCTAACTCAGTCATGGGGATAAGGAGAGTGTTCCTAAAGGACATTGTACAAATTACCAAACAATTTAAGAAAGAATAGCATGGCTTCAGTTTAGCATAAAAGGTTTACATATATATATTACTTTAATAAGATAAAGTTTAAAATAAACCTATGTGAAGGGAGAATACAGCAAAGAAAGGTGTTGGAAAACTATAAAGCTAGACAAGGGGTAGTAGACTAGGCAGACCTCAGAAAGCTAAAAAGTAAGCTAGAAGTTGGAAGAAACTCTCAAACAGGCCAAGTTGAACAACAGAATCCACAGAGGCAGGAGTGAGAAGTAAGAGGTGTCTCTGAAAGTAGGAGTACAGTTGAGGAGGAAAACGGGAGACTCTGTACAAAGTCTCTGTACAAAGCAGTTAGACTTCCTTCTTCTCTTTCCAGCCTGAAAAGTTAAGGAACTTCCCTTCCTCCATTCCCCCAAAATAAGATAAATTTGGGACTCAGGAAAACTAGACTTAGCAGAAGGAAGTGTAGGTACCACAGTAAAAAAAGATGGAGTAAGCGAAACTCTATTTAGTGAGTGGGGAGACTGCTACCCTGTCCCCAGCTGACTCTAAGAACACTAGCAACTGGGTCTATAAATTCTACGTAAGAATTTGACAGTTTCCGCTTTGGGAAAAATGTCTATGACAAAAGAATAACCTTATACATATTGAGATGACCAAGTCATAATAACCAACAGTAAAGCCATTGACTCAGAAAGCCTTTCTTAACAACAGCAACAAGATGACAATTGTGAAAATATCTTCAAAATTCAAAATAAAAACCATTTCCACATAAAATTATACTCAGACAAACTACTAATCATAGGTGAGATGAGAAGGACATTTTCAGGCATTCAAGTTGTAAGAAACTGACATTCCATTGCATGACTAGAAACTGTGAGATGTGTCCCACCAAAGTGAGGGAGACAGCTAGTAAAGAAGAAGGTATGTGATCCATGAAATAGTGGAGTTAACTCAGAAGATACATAAAGGAAATCCTTAGCATGATTGAGGATAAAGAAAAGCCTGGGAATAAGATCTGTTCAGCCAGCTGGTAGAGAACATAGCCAAGATAGGAGCAGGAGGACAAAGAGCTTCAGAAGGGACATGTTGAAGAAGATAAAACTGAGAGATTATCTGATAGGTTTAACTATATTTCAAGGAGATGCATGGTTCCGGGGAGAATTAATTCATACAGACAATGAAAAAATATGGAAATGAACAAATAAAACAATACATTCCTGGGAAAATATAAGATTTTATAAAAAGAAAATGTAACCATAATATATGACATGGTTGTGAGTGTTATTTACATAACCATCATAATTTTAAGTACTGAATTTTTTTTTTTTTTGAGGAAGATTAAGTCCTGAGCTAACATCTGCTGCCAACCCACCCCTTTTTGCTGAGGAAGATTGGCCCCGAGTTAACATCTGTACCCATCTTCCTCCATTCTATATGTGGGATGCCTGCCACAGGATGGCTTGATAAGTAGTGAGTAGGTCTGCTCCTGGGATCTGAACCAGTGAACCCTGGGCTGCTGAGGTGGAGTGTGAGAACTTAACCGCTATGCTACTGGGCTGGCCACAGTACTGAATAATCTTTAAACCTAAAAATTAGCTAGAGGGAGAAGGGGCAGGCAAGGAGAGGGGAGGGAGAGTGCTTCATCTTTTATAATAAGAAGTCAATGAATAATATCTAACACTTAAAAATTTGCAACGAAAGCATAATTAACTTATTTAGAAATGTAATGAAAATATTTTTTAAAATAGACAAATTATCTGAAAAATATTGTGGTGAGTAGAAATCTGAGTGGGGAGGAGTCAGGCAGGAGACTGTTGCTTTCCATTATAATCCTGGGTGAACTTGTACATTTATAACTTTAATGATATAAAAAAATGATAACGCTGTTTAATATAATTGAAATCTGAAAGAGAAGACTTAAATGTCACCAAAATAAATAAACAAATAAATAAATATATGCGGTGATGAGGTGATGGATGTGTACTAATTAGCTAGATGGGAGGAACCCTTTCACAATGTGTACATATATCAAATCTTCACTACGTACAGTTTAAATATCTTAAAATTTTATTGCTCAATTATACCTTAACATAACTGAAAAAAAATAAGATGATCTCAAAAAATAATGAAACCATAATAAATAGAAGTTTATGTAAAAGCGAGTGATCAATGGTTCAACCCATCAACACACTGAGATCAAACTGGAAAGGCAAACACATCATGAATGGTTTTGTAAGGCATGCTAAGAATTTTGTTATGTGTTTAGTTTTGTTGTAGACACTATCAGTAGCCTTCCCATATCCACTCTGCATTTTACTCTATACACTGAAGGGCACATCCTGTTAGAACTTGTGACTCTTTGCCTGAGGGCTTTTCTTTTTCTTTTTTTTGGTCTCAGAGTAAAGTCATCACATTCTCCAGAAAAATCAGAGTGCCTGAGGTTCATGTCCTCAGAAGTAATCATCAAATAGTGATGGATGGAGAATAATAACCCAGTATGCTGGTCTGTTACATTGGTACCAACACCCATCCACCCAATGAACCAGATCTCTCAGTATATTCACCCCTATGAGGTCCAATCATCAAATCTAGGCTGGTGTCATCGTTTCTTTAACCAATAGGATGCAGTGGAAATGACGTAAAGTAGAAGAATCACCCAGCTGAGCCTAGTCAATTCAGAGAATTGTAAGAGAAAAAACAGGTGCTGTAAGCCTTTAAACTTTTGGTGGCTGATAACACAGTAATAGATAACTGAAACAACAGATTTTTTCATTGCTCTTTTGGGGCCCTTCCAAGCCTTTTCTGCATTACCTTTCAGAGTTTCCCAGGAGGACTAAGCTCCAGCTGCGTGCAATGGTAATAGATTTGTTGACATAATCTTTATTATGCAAGTTACCTTCTTTACCTACTTTCCTTGCCTTTATTCCTCAGTCCCCTACATTTGTTTCCTGGGACAACCTCTCAAATAAGCTACTTGCATGTAAATTCTTGTTTCATATTCTGATTTTGAGAGAATCTAAAGTAAGACAGATAATTATTGAAACATTTCATTGGGACACAATCACAATTTGATATTTTATAAAAATCACTCTCTAATTTGTGAAAAGGTTTGAAAAAGGAGCCCAAGTAGAAAGCGGTTGTAATGATCCGGATGAGAAAGGAGGTATTCTGAAATAAAATAATGAAATTGTGGAAGGAGGCAAGTAGATGAATATGGAAGCTAAGTCAGAGGGAGAATCAAGAGGATCTGGCAAGGGCCAACCCCGTGGCTGAGTGGTTAAGTTCGAGCGCTCTGCTTCAGCAGCCCAGGGTTTTGCTGTGCAGATCCTGGGCATGGACATGGCACCGCTCATCGAGCCACGCTGAAGTGGCATCCCACATAGCACACGCAGAGGCACTAACACCTAGCATATACAACTATGTACTGGGGGAGGAGGGGGCCTTTGGGGAGAAGAATAAGGAAAAAAAAAAGAAGATTGGCAACAGTTGTTAGCTCAGGTGCCAATTATGCAAAAAAAAAAAGAGGACTTGGCATTTGTTTTGGACGTTGGTGGAAGTGAAAGTGGAAAGTCAGGGGAATCACTCTGCCTCAGGCAGCCCAGTGGCTGGGAAGGGAATACAGGAGGAAAGTCAGGGTTAGGGAGTAACTTCATAAATCGAATTGGTACAGAATTGAATGTGTTCAGTTGAACTACCTGTTTGATGTCCAGTAGGCCGTTGTACACACATATGCGATAGTTGGTATTGTGGTTGCAGAGTGTGATATGAATGCGCTTGAAATAATAGATTAAAAATTACCAAAATTTAAGTGGTAACTGGGTAGTGATTTTATATGTGATCTCAGTTAATAACAATGATTAATGTTGTACAGTTGCAACTTACATAGTACTTTCATATATCAATTTTGGTTGTAAATGACTGAATATAGCACATACAAATAGAATTAGAACTCCTTTTAGATTGTGTGGTAGGATGTCAACAGATAACCCTCTTAGGCTGTGGGGACTTGCTGTGCTAAATCTGACTTGTCGCAATAATCCTGCTACTTCTGGTTTGGTTCAAAGTGATTATCCTTTTCAGTATTGCTGAGTAAGGAAACCTACACTAGTCCATAGAAAAACATACAAATTAAAAACCCACAAGAGCAGATAACAATTGGTGACTTCCGATATCCTTGAGACACACCATGGTTATGCATTTGA
This sequence comes from Equus przewalskii, assembly GCF_037783145.1. Taxonomy (NCBI): domain Eukaryota; kingdom Metazoa; phylum Chordata; class Mammalia; order Perissodactyla; family Equidae; genus Equus; species Equus przewalskii. The sequence continues at coordinate 58,691,669 of NC_091849.1, forward strand.
AGACTTTAAATGATACAGCGGTTTGATGATTTGGCTTAGGAGTGCTGTTTCCGCGTGGAGGTGAACTAGAATGACCTAAGGAAATTCATCTTCTTTTGGAAGACTGATTAGTGTCCATGTTATGCCACTTCTGACTTTGAATTTCTCTGAGACAAGCCTCTACTGAGGATGAAAGTCACCAATGGAAACAAAGATCCCTGAACTGCCATCTTCCTTTCCTGTCCTTCAAATCCGCAAATGAGGATGCCTCTCTAGAGCAGGTCCAGCCAGCTCAGATCGGTTCAGACAGAGACTGATTCTGTAGACCACAACCCTAATTTTGTATAGTCACTTTGAAGAGAATGGACTCTGCCTGAATTTGACTGAGCAACTTCTTTTCATCGAACTGCTTTGAAAGCTGCTTCTGTGTATAGCACATTTTCTACAATAGAAATTCAAGGATCTTTTCTATCTCAATACTGTCAGCCCAAATGACTTCAAGCAGTTTCAGTTCTTCCATCTGTAAGAGATGAATTTGTTCAGTCAACTTAAATCATTGTGCCAGCTCAGTCACTGCACCAGAAAACCCTAGTTGTAGCTAACTGTTCTCATTCCAAGGTTAAATTCATACCTGAAGTTCAACATTTTGCCCCAAACCAGTCACTTATATATTTGTGATGATATATTTGTAAAAACTCACTTAGTTAATTTGAGAAGTCACGTCGAATGAAATATTTGTTTGGGTTTTTACTAAAAGCATACTTTAAGATTCATTTTGAATTAAAAGAAATAATGCTTTCTGTATGTTAGCTGAATTTTAACCTATACACTTTATATCTTTAGATGTAGTGTATTCCACCTTCTTAACACATACACACAAGCACACACATCAGGCTCGTATGCAGAAGCCTCAAGTTCAGCTCGCCTTTAAAATGTTCTGGTCTTCTTTACCCTATTCACCTTTCATCAAATCTTTCACACATTTGACTTTCTTCATCTGCATTTTATTTTCTCACCCACAGCTGCCTTCACCTGTCTTGAACCTTTAAAGGTAGGAGCTCATTTCTCTTTCCTCGTTTTATCTTTCTGTATGTTTTCCCGAGGGGACTACTATAATTATTTCTCAAAGCACTGATAACACAATAGGAAGGCATGTTTTAAAACTGCAGGGCAGGCTATTTAGTGCAGCTATTACCAGGTAATACTTCATGTCTCAGAGTACGCAAAGTACAGAGGCAGCCATCTTGCTTTTCCAAGGTCCTCATTCGCAGTCCGGCTGATTCTGGTGTCTCCTGTGCCTTCAGTCCTTTGCACGTGCTGTTCCCACCAGCTGCAGTAAGGCTCCTATCTTCTCCTTCCTTACCCCCGAATTATTTCTAGATAGGTTTCTGTTCTCAGTTTAGAAACTGCATCCTTCTACTTAGAATCCCCAAACTGGTTAAGAGTCAATACTATATAATTTTGTAGCATCCTTCTCGCAGAGCTCAGAATAAGCAAGAGGTTTAGCTTTTCCTGTTCTTCTTCTTGAATATATTGCCACTTATTCTTTCACTTTCTTTCACTATTTTTGAAGTATTATAATTTTTTAAAAAATTAAGTTCTTTTTATTATGAGAAATATGCTTCCATTGACAGACTTTGGAAAACTATAAAAAATAACTCACTTCTATAAAAGTTTGGTTTTTTAGGCTCAAAGGTAAAACTGTGATCAGCATACACGAGAATAAACATAAACTGAAATAATTTAAAAAGGTACGTATGTTTACCATTTTGCAATGATAAAATACATTCCTGTGCATCCCCTGATTTGGGCGTCAGAACACTCCATGCCATGGCCAGGGTAGGTGATGTGATCTAAACTTAGACACGAGGATGATGCGATTTGTATCAGTGCTCACACAGCTTTATAGGAATTTTTTTACTAATCTCAATGTGTGCCCTTCTGTTTCCCACTCAAAGCTGCCCACTCAGAAAAGGATGACATGAGTTCGACCAGTCTGTGCAGAAGGGTTTTTTCCCCATTTTACATGTAGGGAAATTATGATGTAGAGAAATGCAATCGCACAGCTAGTAGGAGAGTAAGTAATACAACTTCAGTTTCACATTCAGATTCCTGAATTACTTATATTCATTGCTAAGTAAAACAATAAATGTAAAATATTTAGCACTTTGCCTGGAAAATAGCAAGTGTTCATTTATTATAAGCAGTTATCATTAGTTTCCTTCATTTTAAAAGGTGAAAAAAGACTGCACTATTCTTGAAACTTCTCTGTAATTTTGACATTATGTCAAAATAAAAAGTTACCCAAAATGTCCTTATTTTTATAGACACAATCCAAAATATCTACAAGCATAAAGATAAGTAAATGTTACGATGCTTGCATTGGCATTAAAATGCTCCAGCAAAGTAACACAGTAACAACAAGTGAGGGGGTTTGGATAAAGCAAAACAAGGGCACAACATGAATAAGCGTTGAGCTGGGAAATGATTACTTGGAGATCTATTACACTTTCCCTCTACTATCTGCATGTTTGAAAATTGCTAAAATAAAAAGTTAAAATTAAATATACATGTATACACTAGTACCACCTATATAGAGTGTCAAAGCACAGAAGGAAGGCATATGTGCTAACATTTGAGAAAGGAAGAAAAAGAGGGAGTTATTATAAAAATATTTGCATGTAGGTGCAGAGAATATCTGTGATACAGCTACCAGAAGCCAATAAGATGAGCTCTCTCCTGAGAGGAGAAGCGAGTGCCTGGGGGACCTGGCCTGAATGCAAGACTATTCATTGTGCCAAATAAAATATTTGAAACCATGCAAATGTATTACCTTTTAAAAAAATGTTAGAAATGTAGTTTCTAATAAAACTAGTGTAGAGAATTCTTTAATTGAATGAAATGCTTGTGAAAGTCTGCTCCTTAAGTTAAAGCAATAGGGATTTTGAAGTTAAATAGAAAACTTGGGTATAAAGGCATAGATTGGCCCCACAGCTTTCTTTATCTTGATTGCAGTTTACAATACAAAACAAAACAAAACGCTTGAAAACTGTTGCTCATTTATTCAATAAATATTTTTCTTGTTTCTAGAGTATGTTGTAGATATAAAATATTTAATTAATTAAATATTGTCCCTGGCCACGTATGCCTTATAACCTAGTGGGGAAGCAAAGATATTTAATCAAAACCCAAAAAATTAAATTCATAATTATTAAATATTAGTGCTACATTAAAAATGAGATTCTAAGGAAAATTATAATAAAAGGGGGAGGGGTCATGAAGATCTTGCTGGGGGAATTACGTTTGGTTTCCTAAGAATTAAACAGGCAAAGAAAGGGGAAAAGAACCTTCAATAACCAACGGAAGGGGCAAGCTTAGAAACGCAGATTGAAAGCAGATGCTGCAAGACCTTGTAAATCAGGCTATGGATTACTTATGTTTTGTTAAATGCAGAAGAAATCTTAAAGGGGTTCTGGGAGCCAACTGATATTGCCAGATATGCATTCAAACTACGCTTTCTAGTGGTAGGAAGAGAAGCCCAGCCCTGTTTAATGTATTACGGCAATAAACTAAGAGATAGATTAGGGTGCAGCGAAGGGAAGAGACCAGATCTGAGATATCTTGGGAGGTAAATTCAGTACGAGCTAGTCAAGAATTGACGGGGTGTTAAAAAGAGAGTTGGGGGCTACGACAGTGTCTGTGTTGTGGCTTGAGAATTGGGTAGACAAAGGTGGGCTGTCACGCGTTTACAGTAGGGGAGACTAGAAGAGGAGCAGCTGGGGAAGGGAGAGAGCTCAAAGTATAAGTAATTTTTGAGATTGTTGCCATCAGTTTGGTGTTTTGGTATCAAAAAAGCAGCCTCTGCTTCAGGCTAGGAACAAATCCAACAGCAAAGCGTGTTCCTGCTCTTGTTGTCCCTCCTGCAGGAGCAGCTCTTCCTTTCATTACTGTCTGGCACGGAGCTCTCTCTTCATTTAGCGTTATCTGATATGAAAATGAGCTCAGTGCACAGAAGGAGAGATTCAGACCAGGAAAATTGCCTCCCATATGGCAGGGTAGTGAATACTGTTAAGGAAAAAATGAGGAATATTATCACCTTTATCAGAAAATGACACACAAAATGTCTCAAATTCCCAACGTCAATTAACCTGTTTGTTCAATGACATTAGCAATTATCATTTACTAAGCAATCCTCAATGTTCATATGGAACATTTCTTTATTTAGCCCTTTAGAAGTCAGTTTTGAATTGGCATGTCACTTTGCCCCTGCAGACACCATGGAAACTAGAATAGGCAGGCTGAAAGAAGATTATTTTAAAATCACCTCTAAACATAACTCTTTTTTTGTAAAAGTGTATACAATTTTTCTCCCTTTAAAGTGACACAAAACTGCTGACTGTTTTCTAAATTATTCTGTAAAAATAGCTTTTTCATTTCAAGTGGCTTTAACACTTAAATAAGGTCACGTAAGAAATTTGTGATAATGATTTAACATTAATATTCAGATTGATTCTAGCCTCAGATCAATTTTTGACATGTTTAACTTTTTAGATGATAGAAACTTTAACTTATTTTCATACTTCTTATTGCAGTTTATCCTCAGATCCTCTGTGCTAAAAATCGCTCAAAGAAGGAAAAGATAGAGAAGTTTCACTGTCACTGGGTCCTGAGCTAAATGGCAGGGCTTTAACGTCCGTGTTTTAATTTCTCACACTTCAAGAAATGAACTGTCTCAGGGCTGAGTTGGAAGTTCCATACTCCGAGAAAATCCCCTTTACTCATTACTAGGCACCTACCTTTGGGACCCCAACCACTACCTACATAGAGATATGCTTTTATAAAGGCTAGGTTTAGCCATAAAGCTAAGCTTATAATGAATATGTGTTGGCATGAATTCTGAAAGGAAATTGTCCTTCAGACTTGGGGAATGTATATCCTAGGAATAGTGACAGATGAGCTGTTTGGCATCAAAACTATGCTAGGCAGTTTGAAAATACTTGAATTGTTCTGCGATTTCCATGGTTTTGTTATTGTTTTCCTAAAGTCTTTTTGGTGAGGAAGATTGGCCCTGAGCTAACATCTGTTACCAATCTTCCTCTTTTTTCTTTTTCTCCCCAAAGCCCCAGTACATAGTTGTATATCCTATTTGTAAGTCCTTCTAGTTCTGTGTGGGACGCTGGCACAGCATGGCTTGATGCGCTGTGTGTAGGTCTGTGCCCAGGATCTGAACCAGAGAAGCCAGGCCACGGAAGTGGGGACACAAACTTACCAACTACACCACTGGACCAGCCACTCCATGTGTTTTAAGTATATATGTTTTACAAATGAAAACTACTTTTACTCTGGGATTTGTACTGTCTGATATGTGTGTCTTCTCTATTAGAGGATGGAAATAGTGGATATCAGGAACAGGTATTCCAGGGCAATTACATGAGATACCAGAACAATGAAATATATTATTGATTTAGGTTGATCTTCCACTCTCTGCTCTTCCTGGCTAATATCTAGCGATCTTCTGTGTCTCATCTTAGATGTCTCCTCTTTTAAGAAGATATCCCTAAGCACACACTGAGTGGGGTTATACACTTTCAGTGAGTACAGCTATTATAGAACTTATTATTCTGTATTAAAATTGCCTGGGTTTTTTTTTTTTTTGACTCTTTCTTCTTTATTAAGACTATTATAATTTTGAAAGCAAGAAGCATATCTTCTTCCTACTCAAAATCCGGCATACTGCTATGGATACACTAAAGCTTATTGTATATTCTCCTTCCTGAACATGCAAAAGGTTATAGCTCTTATGGAGTACAATGCTCCCATGTGATTATTTCTGGGCAGATATCTAAACGACATTGTTCACTTCTGGGCTGAATCAGCATATATTCCTCACCTTTTCTGGAATGACCATCTTGGGGTACATGCGTTGAGATAAGAGAGCATTCATTAATCTAGGTTCCTAAATAAACATAATCTAGGTTCCCAAATAAACATGTAGAATGAGGGATACATTACTTTTGCTTGTTTGCCAATGATATTTGTTTACCAAAGCTCATTTTTACCTATCCTGAGTAGTACAGTGTCCTGAGAGCCTAAAGACATGCCTGACTTACACTGTGTAAGACACATATGAATTGCATCAATAAGTGATCATAGATTCCCTCCTCAGCTGAACTCCAAATGTTACTAACTGTGAAAATGGATATGGATGTTGCAGTGTTTCCACAGATCAAAGTAAGCATCTTTTGCAGTCTTATTATTCATGATTTACACAAGGTGCTTATTCATGTCCAGAAGCTTCAAGGATCATAGATGCTACCCTGCTAACAAGCTAACGACTTCAGCTGCTACAGTTTCATGGCTGCTGGCAGAAGACATGAGAGTATTAGATCAGAGACAAAGGACTTCCCTAATCACCATAGAGGACAGCATGCGTTTCATGTTTGCCTTGGTTCTATTTATCCCCCAGATGCCACAAAGTGATGCAGAGTGACTTAGTGATGCTGTCCAAGCAGTGAACTTGCATCTCAGTTGAGGAACCCTGAACTAACAGCTACGAACAACCTAATCCTTTAAAGTAGCTGCAAACAAATCTGCTGTAATGTCGTTCCGGTCAGCAAACTAATCTGTCCTTTGTCTTGGAAAGTGACACTACATCTTCGAAGGATGCATGTTATACAAGCATCCTTGAAAATACAGACTGGAACGCAAGTTATTAAAATGCCTCTGTATGGAAGACATGCAGAAACACAAGAGATCCATAGAAAATTGTCTCTCAACAATTGAGAAAACAGATTCTCAGAGAGTTGACATTTTTTAGGGATTGGTGCAGTATGAATTCCCACCAAAAAATATTTCACATTCTCATTTACTCATTCAACAATTATTTGTTGAGACACTTTTATAGAACAAGTTCAGGGTTTCATGCTTAATACATGTTTAACTGCTCAAAATATGTTGCTTTGGTAGAGAATATCCATAGAAGACAGTTTCAGAATTTCAAATATACCAGGTTTAAGATAGACAAGATTGAGAAGGTGTTAAAAAGAACAACAAAAACAACAATAATATCTAATGTTTTTACACTTTTTGGGTCTCAGATGGCTTTAAATAGATTATGCCATTTGAAAATAACAGTTTAATGAGCAATGCACCACTATGATCTAGACTTTATTTGTCAAGGATTTAATAGTTTGACTTAGGGCTGGAATGAGCCCTAATAATGAGCTCTTATAATGAGTGAGTGAGGCAGGGGCAGCAAGAACAGGGCTGGATACTGTCTTTAATTAAAACGATATTTTATTTATATTGAAATCTTGATGTTGGCACTATTCTATCAGATGTGAAGAATACTAAACATATTTTGGTTGAGACATAATAATTTATTTAGGTTCTGATACAGAAGGTGTTTGGTGAACATGCTAGCAATATTTATCCAGTTCATTCTAAACTTAGGCTATGTTTAGTAATCTTCATAATTGGGTTTTGTGGATGACTCATGAAGTAAAACATGTATTTGAAAATGCTTGCTATGTTTAAATTTCTACTAAATAGTAAATTTTCAATGACCCCCTAGGTTGATATAGGTGATTGTTATTTTTTTCATGCACGAACAGCTCAGAATGCTCTCCTTGCTAAATAAGAAATTACTACAGAAAGCAAGCAGCCAGGTGGTTTAGCAAGCTACCTGGCAGGCAGCAGGATCATGCTGGTGCTCAGGATTTATTGGATATTTTATTATATTCCTTTATTAAGGCAATACTCAGAAAATTTTCTTATGTATTTAAGAGGCTTAATATCCCCACTGCTTCCAAAGTGTATCAAAGTGGACCTCTCTCTCCAAGACATAGGGTGACACTTCTTTCTAATGGCAATTGATGTCTAGATTTGGGGAGTTAACATCAGATTTATGCAGCCTCTGATTCTATAAGGAAAGAAAATGAAAGAGTCTTGGAGAAAGGCTCATGCCATTTTAAATAGTCTCTACTTTTCAAGGCTACTAACTTTCTAACAACCTTTTCTACTCTAATTCAGTTTTAGGTCAATCTGTTAAAGATTAGGGGCAGGGGCAGAAAGATGGAGGCAGCAGGAGAAAGACAGGCTGGGGAGAAGCTGGAGAACAGGCAGAGGTCAGTACAATGGCAGGGGGAAGAGCAGAGCTTAAGTGAGCAGAAACAGTTGTAATGTCTCTTCTTTCTTTATAATTTTATTTATTTGAGTACTCTTTTTTTTCTTTTCTTTGTACATCTAGCTAATGGCCTGTCAATTTTGTTTATCTTTTCAAAAAATCATCTCTTAGTTTCATTGATCTCTCCTTGTATTGTCTATGTCATTTATTTCTGCTTTCATCTTTGTTATGTACTTCCTTTGCCAACTTTGGACTTAGTTGTCCATCTTTTTGTAGTTCCTTGAGATGTAAAGTTAGATTGCTTATTTGAGATCTTTCTTTTTTATTAATGTAAGCATTTAGAGCTATAGACTTCCTTCTTAGAATGCTTCTTTGCTGCATTGCATGAGTTTTTCATTTTGTTATGTTTCCTTTTTCATTTGTTTCAAGATATTTTTTGATGTCCCCTTTGATTTTTTTCTTTGATGCATTGGTTGTTCAGGAATGTGTTGTTTAATTTCCACATATTTGTGAATTTTCCAGTTTTCTTCCTGTTATTGACTTTCTAGTGTCATATTGTGTTTGCAAAAGATGATTGGTATAATTTCAATCTTTTCAAATTTTCTAACACTTGATTTGTAACCTATGTCCTGTCTTTAAGAATATTTCAAGTGTATTTGAGAAGAATGTGCATCCTACTGATACTGGATGGAATGTTCTATATTTGTCTGTTAGTTCTGTTAGTTCCATTTTGTCTAAAGTCTAATTCAAGTCCAATATTTTACAACTTATAGCCCCAAAATATAAAGGACTATAAGTTACTACTGTGCACAACTATACACCAACAAATTGGACAATCTGAAAGAAGTGCATATATTCCTAGAAATATACAACTTACAAAGACCGAATCATGAAGATGGAGAAAATATAAACAGGCCAATAACAACTAAGGAGATTGAAGCAATAATCAAAAACTTCCCAACGAAGAAAAGCTCAGCACCAGATGACTTCATGACTGAATTCTACCAAACATTTAAAAAAAAATTAGTGTCAATCCTTCTCAAACTCTTCCAAAAAGTTGAAGAGGAGGGAACACTCCCAAACTTATTTTATGAGACTAGCGTTACTCGATACACAAACCAGAAAAATTTTTAAAAAAGAAAATTACAGGCCAATATCTCTAGTGAATGTAGATGAAAAATTCCCAACAAAATACTAGCAAACCAAATTCAGCAGCAGGTTAGAATGATGATATATCATAATCAAGTGGGAGTTTTCCCTAGGATGCAAGAATGATTCAAGATATGCAAATCAATAAATGAGACACATCATGTTAATAGAATAAGAGATAAAAATCATACGTTCGTCTCAATAGATGCAAAAAAAGTATTTGACAAAATTTGGCATCCTTTGGTAATAGAAACGCTCAGCAAAGTGGGTATAGAAGGAACATACCTTGACATGATAAAGGGCATATATGCCAAGCCCATAGCTAACATCATACTTAATGGTGAAAGGTTGAAAGTTTTTCCTCTAAGATCAGGAAAAAGACAAAGGTGCCCATATCACCATGCTTATTTGACATAGTACTGGAAGTCCTAGCTAGAGAAATTAGGCAAGAAAAAGAAATAAAGTGTAACCAAATTGGAAAGGAAGATGTAAAATTGCTTCTGTTTTCTGATGACATGATTTTGTATATAGAAAATCCTAAAGACTTCACCAAAAAACTGTTAGAACTAGTCAACAAATTCAGTAAAGTTGCATTATACAAAATCAGCATACAAAAATCAACTGTGTTTCTATATAATAACAACAAACTATCTTAAAAAGAAATAAAGAAAACAATCCCATTTACAATAGCATCAAAAACAATAAAATACTTAGGAATAAATTTAACCAAGGAATTGAAAGATCTATACACCAAAAACCATTAAGACATTGATGAAAGAATTAGAAGACACAAATAAATAGAAAAATATCCAGTGTTCATGGATCAGAGGTTGATATTGTTAAAATATCCTATAGATTCAATGCAATCCCTATCAAAGTTCCAATGACATTTTTCACAGGAGTAGAAAAAACAATCTTACTATTTATATGGAACCCTAAAAGACCCTGAATAGCTAAAGTAATCTTGAGAAAGAACACAGAACAGGAGACATCACACTTGCTGATTTCACACTGTGCTATGAAGCTATAGTAATCAAAACAGTAAGGTACTGGCATAAAAATAGACAGATAGACAAATAGGACAGAATAGAGAGTCCAGAAATAACCCACATATATACATTCAACTAATACTTGACAAGGGAGCCAAGAATACACAATGGGAAAAGGACAGTCTCTTCAATAAATGGTATTGGGAAAAGTGGATATTCACACGCAAAAGAATAAATTGAACCCCGATCTTACACCACTAATGACTCTGCACCCAGTTCCAATCACTGGTGTGTGAGGCTTTTTCCCAAACCACCAAGAAATTCTCTGATACCAGCTGGGTGTCTCATAATTCAACTCAATTTTGACACTATTTACCTGGAGATAAGGTAAATAGAAGTTCAGGGCTCAGTCCCACAAGACTGCCACCACTTCAGATGCCAATCACAAGACCAGGTTGTCACCTGTGCTTCTGACCAACCGGCTATACCTCAGACGTTCCCACAACCTCCTCTTTGGGTTTGCTTAATTTTCTAATGCAGCTCACAGAATTCAGGAAATGTTTGTTCACTAGATTATTAGTTTATTACAAAGGGTATTAAAGGATTTGAATTAATAAGCAGATGAAGCATTACATAGGCTGAAGACCCAAACAAAGGAGCTTCTGTCCTCATGGGCTCGGGGCCTGGCACAGTGCCGTGTGGAAGTATTCTGGTTCATCCACCTGGAAGCTCTCTAAATCCAATACTTTTGGGTTTTTATGGAGGCCTCATTCCATAGGCACGATTGATCAAATCGTTGGCCATTGGTGATTCATTTATACTCCAGCCCCTCTCATTTCCTTGGAAATCAGGGGGTGGGACTGAAATTCCAACCCTTTTTTCAAGGCGGTTTCCCTAGCGACCAGCCTCACATCTTTAGGGAAATGCAAAGGTCATTTAATTACATAAAGTCATTCCTGGTTGTAAGGGGCTTGTTATGAGTAACAAGATATGCTTTCACCTTTATGATTCTGAAGTGATTTCAGTGACCGAGGACAAAAGAGCAAATACTATAACAAAAGATATTCTCACTGCTCTTATTACTTAGGAAATTCCAAGGGTTTAGGGAACTGTAAGCCAGGAACCATGGACAAAGACCAAAATAGATATTTGTTATAAATTACAATATCACACTACTCACAAAAATTAACATGAAATAGATTAAGGACTTAAAGGAAAGACCTGAAACCATAAAACTGCTAGAAGAAAACATAGGGAAAAATCTCCTTGACATTGGTCTTGGCAAGGACTTTTTGGATATGACACTAAAAGCACAAGCATTGAAAGTAAAACAAAAGGATAAAAAAAAGCAACAATCAACAAGTAGGACTACATCAAGCTAATAAGCTTCTGTACAGCAAAGGAAACAATCAACAAACTGAAAAACTACCTACAGAATGGGATAAAATATTTGCAAATCATATATCTGATAAGAAGTTCATTTCCAAAATACATAAATAACTCATGCAACTCAATAGCAAAAAAAAAAAAACTCATTAAAAAATGGACAAAGCACCTGAATAGACATTTTTCCAAAGAAGACATATATATGGTCAACAAGTACATGAAAGGTGCTTGGCATCACTAATGATCAGCGAAATGCAAATCAAAGCCATCATGAGATATCACCTCACATCTGTTGGAATAGGTATTATCAAAAAGACAAGAAATAGCAAATGCTAAGGAGGAAGTGGAGGAAAGGGAACCCTTGTGCACTGTTGCTAGGAATGTAAATTGGTACAACTGCTATGGAAAACAGTATAGAAGTTCCTCCAAAAATTAAAAATACAACTACTATACGATGCAGCAATCCCACTTCTGGGTAAATATACAAGGGAAATGAAATTAGAATCTTAAAGAGATATCTGCACTCCTCTGGTTATTACAGCTTTACTGACAATAGCCAAGATATAGAAACAACCTAAGTGTCCTTTGACAGATGAACAGATAAAGAAAATGTGGTATATATGCATACATGTATACACCTGCAGTGGAATATTATTCAGCCATAAAAAGAAGGAAATTTGCAACAACATGAATGGGCCTTGAGGGCATTATACTAAGTGAAATGAGTCAGATATAGAAAGACAAATATTGCATGATCTCACTTATATGTGGAATCTAAAAAAGCCAAACTCACAGAAGCACAGAGTAGAAGGGTGGTTGCGAACAGCCAGGCCATGGGGAAAATAAGGAGACGTTGCTCAAAGGGTACAACCTTCCAGTTATATGAGGAATAATTTCCAGGCATCTAATGTGCAACTTGGTAACTAAAATGGACAATACTGAATTGTATACTGTAAAGTTGCTAGGAGACCAGATTTTAAATGTTCTCACCACCACCACAACAAAATGGTAATGACGTGACATGAAGAATGTGTTAATTCACCCTCCTGTAGTAAACATATTGCAATATATACAAATAAAAAATCATCACATTGTACACAGTAAACTTACACAATGTTACATGTCAATTATATTTCAATAAAGATGAGAGAAAAAGGATGAAAAAGAGAGAGCAGCTCACTGTTCACATGTCACCCTGAGCATCCGACAGGGAAAGCACACAGATGTGAGAACCACACCAGCTGGGCTAACAGTCCTCGCAAAGGCTACTGCAGAGCAGCTGCAGCTACGGTGAACCAAAAACTCAGGGAAAATTGTCAAGAAGTCAGTGAATGTTCATTTGGAGAATGATTCACTCAGCAAATTTTCTTTGGGCAAATGTGTTTTGAGTAAATTGGTCATTTGGTGAACTGTATTTCAGTGAGACATAATTTGGTGGGTTTTCTGCTAGTCGGCCAGGCCTAGGAGAGTGTCAGGTGCTGGTCAGTCTGGTGGCCTCCGTACAGTGACAAGTGGGTTCTGTTTTCAGAGAAAGAACATATAACGTAAAGCCTACTGTAATGTATGAGGAGGGACTAAAACAGAAATAAATATTAAGGAGGTTGTTCAAACAGCTATTGCTTTCTTTAAAAGCCAGTTGAAGTAGCAGGAGTGGGCATGGAGAGATCAGTAGATTATCGTCTAAGCAATCAGAAGAGTCTATAAAGAACAATTCTGGGCAGTCAGTATATTCTTAAATCTGTAGGAAGATTAAAGTTAAAAATGCACAGCTAGAAGTGTTTAAAGCATAGAGATACAGGTTTTGTTTGAGTACTTCTCTGAAGGCTAAAACTAAATTATTTTCATATTTATCTCTACACAGTAGTATAATTCTGAGAAGAATCAAATTAAAGTGCATAATGGAGGCAGCCAAAGTTGAACTCTTTGATATGGAGAATTTCTTAACCTACTATTTTTTTTACTATTTTACTCCTAGTGATATTTTGTGTTTCTATTTTTTTTCTCATTTCTCTGAATATACTGATTTTATTTTTAGCTACACCTACTTTTGTTTCTATACTAATTAGTATTAGTTTATATTTTGAACAATATGATTTAGCGTGGGATTCACAAAATTCAAATTTTTCCTTGTAATCAGTGAGGAAATCTTACTGGGGTATTGTTTGTTTGTATATTTTGTTATGTTATGCTTTGTTTTTTATCGTGAAAATATCAAACATGTACATTGATCACATAGCTTTATTGATAGAAAAATTGAGATCTTCAAAAGATACATACAGGATAAATAACACTAAGTCAAGCCAGAGAATAGTTAAGTAACATTTTGCCTCCTGTCCTGCCTTTTGTGACTGTAGTGTTTACTACCTTTTATTAGTTTTTAGTGAGAGTTTTTCAGTCCACTTCGTCCTTTTCTTTTAATCAGGGGTTCCCATATGATTTGAAGACTTTAGTTTGACTTCACATTATTGTCTCAGTGAAGCATCCAGGGAATGTGACACTCTTCCTAAAATAGTGTGCTGTCGATTTCTTCCCACATTTTTTTTTCCAGGGTATAATATTTAGTCTGAACTTTATTAAAGGGAGGATTTTATTGGTCTCAAAACCCCAGCAAACTCATTTTCTGTGGATATGGTGTTCCAAACACCAGTGCCAGAACCTTCATGTTTTTTCCCTACTTTTATTTATATCTTCTTCACCTTCTCTATAAATTTTGTTGTCTTTATTCCTTTACAACAAGATGGCATATCGTAGAAGACAAGAAACTCTATGGATCCAAGTGTGGACTTAAAAGGCTGAATTAACCTCTAAAATTGTACACGTATATTTTTGTGCATGCATATATGGCTAAAAACATTTTTCTTGGAGAAGGAGCCTATAGCTTTTACTAGTTTTCTAGGAATATATGCTCAAAAGACAGTTTAAGAAGCCTACAGATCTAAAATTATTTCAGAAATGTTTAAGTTATTTACCATATTGGCATATAAGCTGTACCATCTAAAATTTGGTGGAAAGTGGGCTTTTCTTTTTTCCCATTTTTGAGGGGTTTTCCTTCTTTCTCTCTTTCTTTCTTGTCAGAGTATAGGCAAATATTCTTAAGCCACATAAATTACTGTTGGTCATATTTACATTCAAGCAAATATGATCCATGGCTAAATTTCTGATATCTTCTTAAATTAGGTTGAACTTTCATGTAAAGTTTTTGTTTTATATATTTCTTTTTGAATTTTGTGTGTATTGGATAGAAAGATTAGTAAATTTATTCATGTGCCTTTACAGCAAAAAAAACTATGAAAATGTAATGGTCATTATTTTGGACAAATTATGGCCAAGAGAGAGCAGTTGATCTATATATGTTTATATGAGGACACATCACTCTAAAATCAGGCACACTTTACCAATGGCATTTCTATTCTTCCCTCTGACTTAGTTAATAATAAAACTGATCAGTTTTAAGCACCTACTGGGCCTTGTCTCTTCATCTCTAGAGTACACAGGACCTCTCTGTGAGCACTGGGTCCAGAACAGGTGTTTATCTTTCATACAGAATGTCAGCCAGACTAAAAATCCAAGACAGAAAAGTATAATATGAAAACTCGGAGTCCAAAGTACTTCATGCTTTAGAAAGGCTTTTTGAGACAGAACCTGTCAGAGGGAGGGAACAAAATGCACATTCATTGTCTGTAATTTCTGACAGTAGTTCAATTTAACTATTATAGACCAGAAAAAAACTACATAAACAATGCACACATTCATTTCAAATTCTCACTGTGCTTGATAGTATGAAATCAATAAAGTGCTGTCTTCTGCCTGATGTTAATTTAGTCTGTAAATGCAAACACATTATCCTGCTTACAAGGTAAATAAATATCTAATAGGTTATTTCACAGTGCTAACATCTTCTACTCCTTATAATATGTTTCAAATCTTATCCTTTTAATTGTTAGATATGACATTTTTTAGAATTATGGAAAAGGAGAACACTCATGTGTTTACCTGTGGTTTGACTCTCTCTGCTGTGATACTGGGAATAGACACTGAAGAATTCTAGGAGCAACTGAAGGAGAGCGTGCTCTGACAATGGATGCCGTCCTGCATTTCAATGCACATTCTCCTCATTTTGGGGATGATTATCTAGTCTTTTTCCAGCATGGATTTATTTAACAATTCATGTTGTATTGGGATTGTGTTAATTTGAAATATTAGACAAAACTTCAGGTTAAAAATAGAATTGCAAAGGAAGTCAACAAATATTAAAATTGATGCTAGGTAGAAGAATTTCCCATTTTATTAGATTGATAAGTGATCAATATCAAGGCTATTTTATAAGATATTACTTAGTCTAAATTTCTATTATTGAAATTTTGAAAGGAGAAGGAAACTCTGTATTTGAAGATTTTTAAAGGAAATCTCATGACTGATATTTGATTATTTGGCTAAAAATGTTTTGTAAATATTTTAATTAGCAGACAACTGGTCCTGTCCAAAACATCCATCAGACATTTCGTCCATGCCAAAAGATCCTTGATATTTATTCATATTTGATCCTATCCAAAATGTTCATGGAGACACCAGTCCGTGCCAAAAGGGCCTTGGTATTTGCTCCTGTCCACGACCATTTGGCATAGACCAAATATGCTCATAGATGTTTTGGACAAGCCCAAATGTCAAGAACCTCTTGTCATGGACCAAATGTCTTATGGATGTTTTGGACAGGACCAAATGTTCTGCAAAGAATGTTTTTATTATATATATTAACCATAATGAATATTATAATCAGTGGAAATTATATATTTTGGGGATATTTGAAAAGTTAATCTCAGTTTTGTTTCAATATTTGTTACTACCTGGATAATAGCAGAAATAAGCTAATCAAAAGTATCTTCGTAAATAGTAGGGGATTATAACCAATTGTTGTGGCCAAATGAATAATAGCAGAATGAAATAATATAAAAGAATATAAAAATATATTCAGAGAATAGTAGTCATTATGACCTAGAAAATAAAATAAATATCTATGAGCCCATAATGATACAAATTAATAATGATTAAATATATAAACAAACGGTGGAGAAAGGACAATTCTTACTTATAGAAAAGTTCCAGTAAATGAATGAATAAGTAAGGAGAGAAATAGAAAATCAACATTATAAAACTGATGTTGTGGTAATTGCTATAGACAAGATCCACAGGAAGGGGAAAGTAGTTCATTCACACTGCAGCAGCTTGTGGATACTATCTTAATCAAGCGATCAAGATGAGCATCATTTGTAATAAGACGGATTAGTATCATGTATCCCCAGATAGGGTGTCATGAAAGAGTTACATCACCTCATGGTCTTTTCGCCCAAATCCATAATTTCAGCATGATCATGAAAAGCACCAAAGAATCCCAGTTTGAGAAACAATCTAAAAAATACCTAATCGGTATTCTTCAAAAGTGGCCTGGTCACAAAATGAAAGAAAAGACTGAATAGTTTTCACAGATTGAAGAAAACTAAGGAGCCATGACAACTCACTGCAGTCTGAGATTTTAGACTGGATTCTGGAAAAGAGATGTTATGCCAACGAAGTGTTGGAGATCTATGATACTGCATAGTGCCTATGGCTAACGGTGCTGTATTATATACCTAAAATTTGCTAAGAGGGTAGCTCTTTTGTTAAGTATTCCACTACACACAAAAATAAATAATAATAATGAAAACAATAATAATACAGGGGGCAGGAGGAAACTTTGGGAGGTGATAGATACATCTACGACTTTGACGGTGGTGATGGTTTCCTGGGTGTATATTATCCCCAAGCACATTGAATTGTACACATTAAATATGTAAAGCTTTTTACATGTCAATCATACCTCAATAAAGTGGTTTATTAAAAAAACTGGGAAAATCTGAATAAAGTATGTAGTTTAGTATGTGCCAATATTAATTTTTTTTGTTTTGCTTATTATACTATGGTAATGTAAGATTTTAACATTAAGGGAAACTGAGTGAAGGATATTCGAAACTGTCTGTGCTACCTTTGCTAGTCTTCTGTAAATTTAACATTATTTAAAAAAAAAAAAGCTATTCTGAATTATTGGTATACTAAATGTGAAATAACTTCCATGGTTTCACTGACACTCTTAACTCACCTCGTACCTGGGAAAGATGTCCTTGTTACATGTTCCTCCATCCCATCTGGTTTCCTCCATCATAGTGTTTATAATGATTGTCTGTTTTGTCTTCTTCAAGGTGGTACAGAGTCTTGGACAATTCCTGATTCGTGAGAATTTATAAATATGAATATCTGAAATCCACTTCTGAGTATTTAGAAAGAGCTCATATTAGGCTTTTCACATTTTATGTTAGACTCAGTATGAAATCTGTTTTATTCGTTCGGATGAATGAAAGAACTGCTTCAAAATCAACATTACTCCATCAGATTACTAAATTGACTCAATTAGTTCTTCATACAGTATTTCACATACAAAACAGTTTGAGAAAGTTTTGCTTTGTAATTTGGTAAGGTAAGACCCTGAATTTTTCACAATCTCAAATAATTTTATTGAAGATGTGTAATGTTATATGTTACAAATTTTGTATCTTAATCTTGTTACTATTTCAAAAGCATAATAAACTTTTATACAGGTACCTTTTTTCCTCAATTCCAGAAAAACTAATCAGTCTTTCAATATAAATCCCTAATCCTCTAGGCACTTCTAAAAAACTCATTATATTGTAACAGAAATAATCCAACCATTTTAATTATTTCTAAACCTACTGAGTACTATTACAATTATTTTTAAATAAGCCACATGACAATGTACCAATCGTCCTGAGAAATGGAGGTTCATTAGTTTGAGTGAATGAAGTTAACAGTGGACTTATTCTTGCCTCATGGGGAATCCCAGGCAGTAGACATAGAAATTACTAGATTCCTGTAGTATTCATGAAAATACATGTAATTATACCAAAATTTTAAAGTTTAGTTTTACGAATATCAAATAATAAGCTTCAATATTATCTATATTCTCTGGAAACTTGATTTAAATGTTTTCAAGTATGAACAATTTCTCCATCATTTCTTCCAGATTTTTCTATGTTCAGGAACTACACTTCTCTTGTGTTTTAAGTTACATTTTTTAAACACATTATTTATGGTATATATCTTGTTGATTTATAATAGAAATAGATGTCTACATAATGTAAAGAATCCAGTTTATGAAAAGATAATGTTTCATTTTAATTTATAGGAAATATAGAGAAGAGAATTTACTAGAAGGAAAGTTATACTAATTTTCCAGTACTTATGAAGCATGCTGTAAGATTGATGATGATGATGATAATCATGGTCTTGAAGACGAGGTTAATAATGTGTATTTTGCACAGCACCCTATTTTGGGCAATAATTTTCCCCCTCATAATGCTAGTGCACTCTAGCACAGAGTGTGTATTCAGTAAATAGCTGCAGTGGAGCCATTGATATCATGACAACTGGATGGAGAAGAGCCTTATTGGCTTTTGGAATTATTATTGGCTTTATGGAGTTATTGATTTTGCTAATTGGAACAAATCCTAGGTGAGACTGTCAAAAGATGTTTCTTGATGAGAGATAAACTCTCAATGCAGGAATTTGTTGTCAAGGCTGCAGAAATGAGTCTAGAGCTGATTTATACCATCCTATGGCAGGCACATTCATTCAATAATATCTTCATGCTGGGGAGAATTATCTGTTTGAAAAAGATCCTAAAGATTCTTAAAAAAACAGTGTCCTGAACCTAAGCTTTTTCATTAATAGAGCTAATTACTACCTTACTATGTTTAGGACTTTACTTTCTTTTTAATGAAAGAAAATATTAATAAAATACCTATTTTATATGATAAACTGTATAAGGACTTTTGTATATTTTATCAATCGATTGGAAAAGAAATTTTATTTTATTTTATTTTTTTGAGGAAGTTTGGCCCTCAGCTAACTACTGCTAATCCTCCTCTTTTTGCTGAGGAAGACTGGCCCTGAGATAACATCCATGCCCATCTTCCTCTACTTTATACGAGGGACGCCTACCACAGCATGGCTTTTGCCAAGCGGTGCCATGTCCGCACCCGGGATCTGAACTGGCGAACCCTGGGCCACTGAAGAGGAAAGTGAAAACTTAACCGCTGCACCACCAGGCTGGCCCAAGAAATTTTATTTTATTTGAAATACTCTTGGCTGAGTAAAGCTATGATGTTAAGACTGTGGCCCATCCAGGGTTAATTACCCTGACTTTTTTTTAAAGATATTAAGACTTTTGGTACCTTCGGAAACAGGTTCCTGAGCATATATTTTTAAAACGTATACCCAGTAAACTTTCCAGATACTATGATCATTGAATTTAACTATTTAGTTAATAAGCTTCCCCAGTACGTTTTTCTGCTTAGACTTTCACAGAATGTAGTAGCTAAAAAAAAAAAAAAAAAAAAAGAATGTGTGTAACTTTAATGCATAAGAATACTAGTAAAACACACTTTAATAAATGTGAAGAAGAATTTCTGTATATGGAGGGCAGAAGTAGAGAGTACGGCAGTAGAGGCTGTTTGCTAGAAAGCTAAGAGTTTTTTTAAAATATTAGGTACTAAAGAAAAAATTTGTAAGAGCAAGATCATAAATTCTGATCCATCGTTTCTTTATCACATATTATGATCAATTTCTCTGTAATAACAATCTTCTATAATTCTGCTTCCATCTCCCTTCCTCAGGAGCAAAGCCTAGGAGAAATGCGGAGGAGAAGCGAGTAAATTCAATTCCCCTTTATCCGATTACAGTGCGATGGGTGAGCAGGAGTCAGTGGAGAGAGCACAAGCTTTGGAATCAGGTATACCCATCTCTGAATCCTGACACAAGTCACTTCCTTAAATGACATTCTTAATTGTGAGCTTTGGAATGCTCTTGCAAACTATTCTAATCGTGCAAACATGCGTACATACATTGAGGGCAAATTTATGGAAAGGACACGAGTATTTCAAAGAAATAGAAAATATTGATCAGTTAAATAATCAAGAAGTGAAGAAAAAGGCAGATGGGATTTGTCAGATTTCATTCATCCACCCAACACTGATCTAACTTGGGTCTTATGCCTTCTTCAGGTGTCTCACAGATTGTTGAATAGGAGAACATAATTGCTTCTCCTTGTATTTACACTGATCTTTCCATCTGTATGTAGGTGGATGTAATGCATAAATGACTTCTAGTGTCATAGCAAAGGGAGTTCTTTTACAAAGAAGTACACAGTCAGTGTAAACGCTCTAAAAGAAGCCCACTACATTTGACTTATTAGCTGCTCAGCAAACGGGTCTCTTTTCATGTGTATGAAAGTCCAAAGAGGACCCAACTTAGCGTGATCCAAATATTTCAATTGTGTTAGATCATTTCAGTAATGACTGCCAATTTGATCCTGCCTCCCTGTATTCATGTCCCTATGCAACATAATTTTGACTCTCTTTTCACTTAAAGGGGGAGTCTGATTCTCCACCACCTGAATGTGGAATTGGCTTTGATATGATTTTGACAATTGTAAATAGCAAACATGATACACACTGGGATTTGAAATGTTCTTTTGCACTGGTACAAGCATTCTCTTGTTCATGGAAACCTTTCTTCTCCCGTGTGAACCAGTCTGGGCTAGGAGAATGAAAGAGGTCTTAGTCTTCTCAGATATCCCAGCTCTCAAACCTACTAGACATGTAATTCAGGTACCTTAAACCAGCCAGCCTCAGCTGGCTTGGACAAGACCTGAAGAACTGGCAAAATCTACAGATCATGAGAAAATAATAAATGTCTGTATTTTATCTTGCTTAGTGTTAGGCTATTTTGTTAGGTAGTATAAGTTGACTAATACAGAAATTGGAAGTGGGTGCTGCATAACAAAAAATTCTAAAACATCTGGAAAGGGTAGTTGGTGGAAGCTTGAAAACTGGTGAGGATACTCTTAGAAAAGGCTGGAAAATGGTGTTAAATTTGTCAGTAGATGCTGGAAAATTAGGGAGGAAACTGCTATGGCAGGCTAAAACTACAATGTCTCATATTATGTAATGGTGAAACAATTAGAAAATTGTTCCTGTTGGTAACATGGAAGATGGAAAAACACATCTAATGGACTTATGGATCTGGCTAAGGCTATTTGTAGGCATGTTACTGAAATTTCCAATTGTCTTCTGTTTGGTGCACATGACAAGATGTGGGAAGAGAGAGATGAACTAAAGAATACATATTGCGAGCTGAGTATAGAGGAGATATAGAGGAGCCAGGTTTGCCTGCTTGGAGACTAAAGCTTTCACATCTTCATTCTTTTGAAAGTAAAATATTCCTAAAGTAAGGCATTGTAAGATAAAGACCAAATCAAGGGAGTGGCTCTAGGTGCTTTGTAAAATGCCTTTGAAAGATTTAATGCGGTACATTGTAGACCTTCTAAGCTAGCAAAAGAGCGTCCAAGGATTTTGAGGGTTGTCCCATAGTAAGCTGATACATGGATGGATATATATATAAGTATATATATATATATATCCCGAATATATATTATATAATATATTAATAATGTAATACATATTATATATGTATATATAAATTATTTGGAGGAAAGAAAGAAAAAAGAGGATAGGCAAGATAGATAATAGGAAGTTGGATGATACATAGAGACTAGAGCTATAAAAGCTCTCACTTCAAAAGGGATAAAATGAAAAGGAAAAAAGATGATGATTAGATCTTAGGATAATTCTAGAACAAGTTATGAAATGCAGGCTATATTCCAGTTATATTTTGCTTCATAACTAATTACCCTACAGCTTAGAAATTCAAAGCAACCATTTCATTTAGTTCACCGTTTCATGAAATAGTGCTTTAGGGATGCTTTGACTGGAAGTTCTCACTTAGAGTCCATCATGCAATTAAAGTCAGATGTTGGCTGTGATGGAAGCTCCCCAGATTGGGACATCCAAGATGCCTTGGCTTCCCCACTTGCCATTTATGGTGTCTTTCAGCTGAGAGTTCGGCTGGAGCCATCTACTGAAGCATCTCCATGTGGCTTATCCAGCATGGCAGTTTCAGGGTCATCAGACACATTACATGGAGAGTCAGTATTTCAAAATAGAGTGTTCTGAAAGAACTAGGTAGAAAATGGATGACCTTTTACAGCCTGTTCTCAGCATTAATTACTCCAGCCATCACAATGTGAGTTCTGTGGTATGGGTTGCTAATGGTGATCAGGTACAAAAAATTTTTCCAGATTGGGAGTACTTTGCTTGTGCAGTCCAAGGAAGCAATTTACCATAGATGGGTCTATTCTGGGACTCTATTTTGCTCCCGTGAGCGTTTATCCCATCTTTACACAACTATCACACTGCCTTGCTTAATGTACTCTTATTGATACTGATTTTTCTTAAAACCATTAAGTGTAATTTATCTAACTTTGTTCTTATTTTTTTCACAATTGTTTTGATATTCTAAGTCCTTTGCATTTCTTTGTGGATATTTGAATCAGTTTGTCAATTTCCGCAAAAAAGCCTGCTTCAATTTTGATTGGGATTTTGTTGAATCCATAGGCTGACTTTCAGAGAACTAAATTCTTAACAATATTGAGTCTCCTAATCAATGAATCTGTGTCTCCATTTATTTATATCTTAAAATTTGTATCAGCAAAAATAGTCTGTGTATTTCAGTGCCCAGATAGCGCACATATTGGGTCAGATTTATCCCTAAGTATTTTATATTTTAGATGCTTTCTAAATATTTTAATTTATGATTATTTATTGCCATCATATAGAAATGAAATTGAATTTTTATATTCACCTAGTTGACTGCAACTTTGCTAAATGAAAATTTATTAGTTTTAATAACTTTTTTATAGATTCAGTAGGATTTTCTATATATGTTATCTCCACAGAGACAGTGTAATTGTTCCTCTCTATTCTAGATGTATTTACTTCTTTTTTTTACCCTGGTGCACTGGCTAGACCCTCTGGCACAGTGTGCCTCTTACAAACGTGGGAGGCACAGAAGGATGGGATACTGTTCCTGCATATAATTTAAAGTCACACATTTTAAAAGCTCCTTTTGTTTTGGCTTCTCATATGCTCAAAAGATCGCAGGTTGCATGGTCAATTTTATGATCTCTTAACTACTCCTTAAATATTGTATCTCACAGCTCCTTCTCTCTCTGTTTCCCAGAGAAGTCATGCTCATGGTGTCCTGCTTTCCTCTTATTTAGATGGTTTTCACATAGGCCATTTGTTAATCCCACTTATTTCTCTCTAGCAGTGTTGTTCAAAGTGTTATCCAAAGATCCTGGTGGGTCTTCAACACTCATTCTGCAGGTCATCAAGATCCAACTATTTTCATGAATACTATTAAGATATTGGTCTTCTTTGCTGCAGTCTTTCACTGCTACATAATGTGTGATGTTACAGCAGATTCTGTGGTTTATCAGCTATGAAAATCCAGCTTTCTTCTATTGTGACACATTAAAGAAACCTGAGAAAATGTAAAACAATGGGAAAATATAAAACAATTCCACTATCTCTAATATTTTTTGTTTGGAAAATAGAGTTATTTTTCATAAAAGTTATGTTATCTATGTGAATAGATAATAGATTGATAATTGTTATTTTAAAATAAATTAATTTATAATTATCTTTTAAATTTCTCTTTTAGGGGCCGGCACGGTGGCGCAGCGGTTAAGTTCGCACGTTCCCCCTCTCGGCAGCCCGCGGTTTGCCTGTTCGGATCCTGGGTGCGGACATGGCACCGCCTGGCGAAAGTCATGCCGTGGTAGGCGTCCCATGTATAACGTAGAGGAAGATGGGCATAGATGTTAGCTCAGGGCCAGTCTTCCTCAGCAAAAAGAGGAGGATTGGCAGTAGTTAGCTCAGGGCTAATCTTTCTCAAAAAAACAAAAATTTCTCTTTTAATTTCTATGATGGCAAATATCTGTGGATATAAACGGCGGTGTGCTGGAACCGGCTTGCCCAGGCTCGTGAGAGCTAATTGTGCACGTCTGTTTCCACTTGTGTATTCAGTGACATCATGCCGGTAGCTTGAAACTCAATGTGGTGAGAGTATTACCACCACAGAAATCAGCAAATGTTACAAATCAGGGTTTGTTCATCCCATCCCCTTATCCACAAGAGCCTGATATGAAATATTTACCACGTCACTGGATATAACCCACGTGACGGAAGATTTTTGGGTCACTGAGTGACAAACTCTTCAGTCCACTGCCACCTAAAATCAGTTTGGAAAATAATAAATGTTTTATTAATAAAATCTTTTCGTTTCCCACTCCCAAACCTCCCTAGCAATGTTGCAGAGACACAGAAACATGCTTTGTTCTTCATTTTGCTTTAAATCCATATATATACCAAATTGATCAGATACTGGGGAAATTCAGCCACTAAAACTATGGTTCTTTCGATAAAAGTTTTAGATATTTAATTTTTGATAGACCACCACCAACAAAAAGATCTGTAAGGCTATTACATATCAATTTTTAAAAAAGGAAAACCTGTTTTTGTTGAATCTTTCAGAGAATATGGAGATTGTATTTCGTTTGTTCTGGTACAATGGTGTGCACCCAATACACACACAATGTTAGCGTGGCAGAATGCTTTAAGGAAAATAGGCTATCCACTAGAAATTAAGAGAAATAACCATTAGTTTTCATCCCACCATTAGATATTTGAAGTAACTGACTCTTGTAGCAGAATGACCTTGGCCAAGTTATCTTCATTGTTTGAAATTTGGAATAATTGTATCAGTACCATGCAAGTCACAGGGCTGTTTTAAAGATCAAATAATGTTCAAAGATCAAAGATAAATCAATGTTCAAGTGCTTTCTATATAGAACAATATTCTGAAAATATGCTATAAAACAAGACATTAATATATGTATAACATTGTTATAAAACATAATGGAAAAATAGAAATTACATAGTTGTGTCTTTAAAGAAGTACGAAAGCAATATTATTTAAAGCTGTTTATTAATACATAAAAGTTATTGTTTCATTAATATAAAATTTACTTAGTATATTCAGCATGAAATTCCTCTTTTTTCTTTGAAAATTAAAGAATAAATATTCTGAATATTTTCTATTTCTATTACAAAACACTAAAATGTAAGTCATTATGTAGCCCTCTGTAACTCTAAGTATTAATACAAAAATTAATTTACACACATGTCCCTAAACTTAATACGAGGTGTTTTTTCATAACAAAAGCAAAGAGTTAAGATAAAATCGCATCAAATTGTTCTTAGTGCAGGCTAATAAATAGTTCTTAAATATTTTGTTTAAATGGACATATAGACATACAGTTTGAAATATTCCTTCAAAATAATACAATTTCATTATCAGAAACTAACACAGAGCTGGTAAATTGTGTGTTCAGGAAATATTTGTTGAACTCACAAATGGATCAGGTTATACTAAGCTATTATCATCTTTAAATGAGTATTTTGAAGTATGGAAACTTTATATTTTGAGGATGCCCAATAAACATGCATTTGTAAACGGTAAGCTAAGGTTTACAACACTTTCCATAATAAAACTCACTTTTCATGGGAATACAGGGGAGGAAATTGAAATCTGCGGCTCATTTTATAGCTGAGCAAACTTCTAAAAGGTAAACTTATTCATATATTTCTTATGATTCCTTTTGTAAATAATGTGTTTAAGGCCTAAGGGATTTAGCAATCTGTATTAATGAATACACATCCTTTATGAAGTGACATATTTTATTATGACCCACTTAAATATTGCTTAAATTCCATTTTTCATCCTTCTTTCTATTTTAGCATATTCAGTTGAAGTTTTTAGCTGCTGGTAAATATCTGGACTCAATATTAAAATGCCACCAAAATTGTAGTTTCAAAAATTTATTATCCAGCGTCAGACACAGAAATTATCCTTAACTGTTTTGTAATAGATCAGATTTTGACAAAATATATATTGATCAGCTCTGTACTCTAGTTCCTTATCTTTGGCTTTTATTTTCCTGTGAGAAGTAATTTAATTTGTAATGTATTAGAACTAGAGTAATATGAAATTCCCATTTATATAAGTCAAATAATGCTTTAGAAACAATTTCAAACTAACATAATTAAATATACACAAAATGTGTATTCATACATATATATGCACATTAAAATATAAATACAAATTTATATTAAAATTATTTAAAAACACATTTGCTTATTTGCTTTTCACTACAAATTTTCAAAAGCAACTGGTTTCCTAAAATTAGCCTTTAATGTAAGATTTTGACACTACTATGTTTTTTTCAGGGTATTTAAATAGAACTTTTTAAAAAATAGTAAAATTATTAATAAGAATAGTTCAAGTCAGCCACAATTCATTTGACATAAATGGTTTACATTTTAAATGAGAGTCAAATTTTTATCTTCATTTTATTAATTGGTTTGCACCTTTAGAGGTAAATCGAATAGTCAAAAAAATTTCCTAGCGTCAGATTGCAGTAGTGCTTGTTGTCTCTCTGCATTTTCGTCATTTGTATTACAGCTTTGCAGTCAGCATTATTTATGCCACGTCGATTGCAGCCTCTGTGCTGCAGCCTTCTTGCTGCCAGTGACTCCTGCACTTCAATTACTAATTAGTCCGCTCAGTCCATTCATCTCTTCCTCAGCCTCCTGCCCAAGCGCTGTTTCGTGGAGTGCACGTTAATGACCTGTGTTCTTTATGGATTACGCATCCTAGTATTACTTTTTGTCCTTTTTAATAATGCTGCTGAGTAAAAGGACACAAACAAACTGATCGATCAAATCTATTGATCATAGGTTTATCTGATTTTTCTCACTTCCAATGATACAAAGTGCCAGCAAGTCTACATTTGAGCTTGTGTTTCAGTATTTTCCAAGTGCATAGTGGAAAGTACAGTCCTTATAGATCATTTTGTAAGTATACCTTCAGATTCAGATTCCTTCAATTTCTAAGTATATTATTTTGGACCAATTAACCCTATAAATTACTGTCCTCCTTTCTAACAATTGGACTTGATAATGCCACTTTTTTCACTGTATGTAAGTGAAATAATTTACTAAATCCTTTACTATCCAGATTGGCATATTTCAAGGTCAAAATATGGTATTTGTTTTTATTATAAATGTGGTAAAATCAACGCAGATTCTTTTTAGCTTACATAGTAAAATTTAATACATTTAGCTCTTATGTGATTTTAAAAGTTATTTGATAAAACATCTAAGGGAAATTCAGAACCTCCCTTTTCTAGATTAGAAGACAAAAATAAATCAAGTTAACAATATGCCTAATCTTTATGCATTCATTAATTGATTAATTTCAAAAATATTTATTGGGTTCCTGACGTGTGTTACGTGTTATACTCAGTACTGGTGAAGACTAAGAAATGGTTATGTCCTAAGAAGTCTACTGGGAAACTTAGAATACAACCAGGTAACTCATTTCTTTTATTAAATCTTTTGTTTTCCATATTAATCAGAAATGACTGATCCTAGGACAGGAATAATAGTTACCTGGAATAACAATGAGTCACGTGAAAGAATATGAGTTCACCTTTATCTTTAACATCATTTTTTCATACAATAAAAGGATATACAGAAGTAGACAAATATTTGGAATCCATTACTATCTTATGATTGATTTTGAATCTGAATAAACCTATCCTAAAAAACATGTCCCACATATCATCAGGTAAAATATATTATTTTAACTATTTCACATTAATTAAAAAATTCTGAACCAATGTCTTATAGATGAACTTGTACTTAAAATACTCTGTTTTTTCTTTTGGAAATATCTTGATTCAAGATAAAGACCCAGAAAATGTATGTAGTATATTAGTGAAAACTCTATCTACTATCCATTATATTTACTATATATGTCTTACATCAGCTGTATCGTTCAGCTCCAAATTCCCATGAGCTCATCTTACAAATGAGGAAACTGGGGTAGTTTCTAATGGGGAAGGAAAGGAACGTGGATTGGTGCTGAAGTGAAAAATGAAAACAATGAAAATTAAAAAGTAAGATGAAATAAAACAAAACAGACTGAGAGTGATGTGAAATGTCCCTAGGAGGATTTTTAGCTGAACTTGAAGGATCTGAGGACTGGAAAGAAAAATGAAATAGACAGATAAACACATTTTTGATATCACACAAGGGACCTTGGGATTTCAGTCATGAGAATGAAAGATCCCTTCCCAAAAGATGTTTGCAATTCAGTATGGAAAAGAGACACTGAAATACTATTTAAACACAGGCAGATTAAAATAGGTTATACAGAAGATGCACACAAACGTTGTGAAGATGACAAAGAAAGAAACAGTTAAATCTAAATGTTCATTCAAAGGGAATTGTGCACGCTGTCTGTCCTGCCTCCTGGTTTTCCTTTGTGTGGGCATTTACCCTTTTATTTTTCTCTCTTCTGTGGCTATCAGTATTTAATGGAATGGTAAAATGCTTTTCTGCTTTTTCTTTTCTTTTCCTTAGAGACTTGAAATTATCCTGTTATCAAGACAAGCTGACATGTTTTAAAGGATTTTTTAGAAGATGAAAACACTTCAATTTTTTATTTCCTTAATTCAAGCAAAAAAGAGACAATGCTTATTTCTCTTTTACTTACTTCTAATTCTCTTCATTGTCTTAATTTTTTCACCCCTTAGGAACTTGGGGAGAAACAACCAGAGCAACAGCACCAGCATTCAACACTCATAAAGGAGGAGCTTCTGCCCGCCTGCCCTCTGACCTCTGGAGAAAGGTCAGTGCTGTCTGGGCTCCACCTGCCACACGGTGTTCTTTTAACTGCCTTTGAATATGGAAACCCGTAGAACATGAAGCATTCTTTTGGCAACCGCATATATTAAGTTAACTTTTATGCAGTGTTATTGAAAGCATTTGCTGGAAACACAAACTTCCATGAATTGGCTAACATTGTAAATGATCTAATACCGCACATAAACAGTATTGGCATGTGCCTGAAAAAAGAGCATAGATACTAAAAATGAAAGGAAACTAATGTTTGATACACATATATTCATCAACCATCTTGCATGGAACTCCAAGAGGTTTCTGACAGAAAAGTGCCTTAGACATATTCTTTCTGAATGAGAACGGAGAGAAATGTATGCTTATTTATTACATAGGACCATTTCTACTGCATACTGCATTTTCTGTGTTTTGTAGTTTTTAAATTAGTATTAATTTTCTATCTTCACTAAATGTTAAGTTGTTTCAAGTCCGATTTAGAGAATACGCAACTTCTCTTGTGATCCTCAGTGCCATTTAGTATATGGCTCTGTGTGTCCCAAGTCTACTTGCTCTCAACTGAGAATATAGCAAGCTCTGGTTTTGATAGCCGGAAGGGCAAGAAGCGACATTTGCTAATGCAACACAGAGAACAGACTAAATTCAGTGACTTCAAACTGACGGATCCCTCGGTCTCTAACAAAATGGCAGAGGGGCATGTAAACCCTTTCTCCACGGCACAGTAGCACAGATCAGAGGCAGAAGGATGGACTCCCTGAGGAATGGGCAGACCACAGAAGAATAGAAGCCATTCTGAATAGGATGGAACCTACGTCAGGCATATCTACAAAAGCAATAAAGAAATGAAAATACTGATGTTCCAGAGTGAATAGGTCTCTATATTAATAAACTGGGAACAAGAATTACACAGACTAAATTTTTTCTTCAATAAGTATGAAATTAGATTCCAAAAGCAATCTAGTGAGTACATTCTACTGCAGGCTGCATGAAACGTGGAAGAATATGGAGCATAAACAGCAAAACATAATGAAGAAAGACTAATTTTAGAATCACAGTATTTCCTCTTAAGAAGTCCTTAGTCAATCATATCTGCAATTATCTAGAAGAAAATAGCTGAATGAAACATATAGTATTTATAGTTTTATATACAAATGTGTATATGCCCCCCAAACACAGAAACTATTTTTAGTATTTTCAAACTAACACTTACATAACAACTTTTTATATTTACATGCCATTGTGGAAACAAATGTGTCTAAATTTAATTCAAATATGACTCTGGGAAACCTAAAAAGGATGTTTCACAAGATGATTCCTTAATATGAACCAGAACTATCTGAGTATTCTACAGGTACGCTTTGATCAAAGACATAGCAGGATGCATTGAATCAAGTAGACAGTGAAAAAATTCGTTTAATGAGTCAACAGATGAATGAATGAAAAACGTAATTTGGCATAATAGAAAAATCATTGCCTTGGTTTCATTTATTCTTTCACAAATACGTGTTGAGTTCCCACTTATATACTTTAAAAGTCATCCTCAGTGTTCCTCTTCAAGGTAAAGCGGACATTTTAATAATGAATGTAAAAGGAATGATTGTTCAAAGGAAACTCAGGCTAATGAGAAAGCTATTAAAAAGAAGTGCTCGGGCCGCTTCTCTATTGTTATGAGATTTTGTAGAGAAACATATATCTCTGTATGTAAAAAATAGAATTGGAGACAGAAGTTTCTACCTCTTTTTAAAAAATATACTGATGGATTTTTGTGTATTTGAAACATTGACTAAAAATGTAAACATGCTGTCTATTCTGATTATTTTTTAAAAATAACTGATTAATTTTTAAATGGATGTAAATTTGCTAGGTAAATTATAACATAACTTTTCCATTGTTCGTACATATGATTGTAAATGTCTATTATGACATTTACGGCTAACAGTGCATTTTTCACATGGCCTACATAATCGTTTTGACCATAGCATCCATTAAAACCGTGTATTTAAACCAACTAAATAAAAATTATTGTTCTCGCTATAATTATTATCCCAGTTACAGATATTTGCTAGTATGAGCAAAGACAGGGATCTTTAATTATAAAAAGAAGTATTTTGAAAATACATTTACGATTTATCATATTCTCCTCATTTAATTTTTTAAGCATATTGTACAATGTACACTATGTTTGTGTACATGTATTTATACATTATAGAATTAAATAAATAAATATATATTGGGGTTTATGCTAGAAAATTAATTTATTGATAAGGGTCAGTAACCAAACACTTTGAAGACAACAAGACAAATATGTAACCCAAATCTTTTTAGGAGTCTAATCCTTGTAATTTGTCTATTAACTCCCATACAATGAAAAAGCAGAATGTTTTTGAGAAACAAATAGTCTAAGTGCCTATGATAAACTAACGGAGGAAGTGGAACAAGGAGGTCAGGTAAAATGCTTCAAGGACACTCAGTCAGCCAGCCTGAAGCTATGGAATATCGGGCAGACAGCTGGGAAACAATAGTAGCTGACAGCACCAGCTGGCATTCAACAACCAGGAAAATAATGGTATATACATTTTAAGAAGCAAACTGAAAGAATTAACGTGGGGAGCCAATGGATGGCGTGTAGGCAAGGTCTAGCCTTGGGGTCTCGCTGAGTAAAGTCAGTCCACATAAAGCAGAGGGAAAGATTACAAAAGACACAGATTCCGTTTTCGCCAATAAGAAAACTGTGACCTGTAATTATAGTTTTAATTTAACTTGCAGTAGCAGAAAAGTTGTCCATAGCTTCTTAGAAATATTATCAAATCAGTAGTAAAAATAAAGTTTAAATAAAACTCTGCCTTGTTTCTTTTTCATAAAAATACGTTAATTTCCTAGAGTGGTCAAATTCAATACTGTTTTTTAGAAATCCATTTTGACTAAACATCAGTAAGCACAAAACAACATCAACAAGCCTTTGTCATCATCTCTATCTAGTGCTGCATAGCTTGTGGAGAAAGTATTTCAGATGTTTTCTCCATCCAGTGTATGGATTATCTAAAAATAAACAAACACAATTTTATTCCAATCTGAAGTAATGAAAATAATGCTAGATGCCGAACTCTGTAAACTTAATTGTTGTTGTTAGTGTCCTCGAGTCAATTCTGACTCCTGGTACCTCTGTGTAGAGCAAAGAGGAGCCCTGCCTGGTGTTTTGACCCCATCGTCTCACCTTCCAGTGCTCCATCAGACGATGCTCAGCTGCTATTCATAGGGTTTTTATGGCCACTTTTTTTGGATGTGAGTAGTCAGGTCCTTTTTGCTAGTCTGGAAGTTCATGCTAAAAACCTGTTGGTATTTAAAATTCTGGTGGCACAGCTTTCAGCATCACAGCGACAGGCAGCATGCATAATATGACAATGACAGACAGGTGATGGGTTCCCTAACTGGGAAAGAAACCCCCAGTCTTGGCAGCAAGAGCATCAAATCTTAACCACCAGCCCACCAGTGCTGGTTTTACTCTCAATATGTCACAGAAGTAAAGTTTGTGCATTGTGCCTGCAAGAGTCCAATGTGGGCCTTCCTGGTAGGATGCTTCTCCTCCAAGGGGTGATACAGGAACCAGGGTGCTGCCATCTTGGGGTTCTGCAATCTTCAACACATATCTCTAGATGTTACTCTGGGAGGGGTAATCCACATTAAGTAAGACAGAAGTGAAAAAATGGAGAAATGTGTTTGGGAATGTCTCTGGGCCAAGATTGAAGTGGAGTTCCTTCTTCCTACCCATGTTTCTTTGACTGAAATCCATCGTCTAACCAAACCCACCCGCAGGTGACTGAGAAATGTCTACATTTATGCACAGGGGAAAAAATGGACTTAATGTTAGCTGCCTTTTTTCGTATTTTTAAAAGTTCCTATTTAAAACGTCTATTTTTCTATAATTTATATATTTTGATTCTTACTAAATTAAAGCTACTGTGAGGACTCTGAAAATCTTTGGTTTTCTTCCCCAATGAGTCAATTTGATTTATAATTCAGGAATTGATGTGCTCTGTCACTTTAACTACAAACTCATCTAAGCTTTTTCATTCCCTGGACCTCTCTGCTTTTGAAACTTATAAAATGTCTTTTTAATCATCTTAAAATGTATGTTTCTCATATAACTTTTAATACTGAAAATTTATATGAACTTGAATTTTCACAAAACTGAAAAAAGTCCTTCTGTCAGTCTGCTTGAGCTGCCATTTCAAAATCCCACAGACCGGGGGGCTTAAACAACAGGAATTTATTTTGTCACAGGTCTGGAGGCTGGAAGCCTACGATCAAGCTGCTAGCCAGTTCAGTTTCTGACGAGAGCTCTCTTGCCAGCTTGTAGAGGGCTGCCTCGCTATGGTGAAGAGTGAGAGTAATGGCTTTTCGTTGTCTCTCAGCTCTCAAAAAAAGTGATACTTATGTAGTTCTTGATAGAAATGAAAACTAACACATATAATGTATGAAATTAACTTTCTCATGTAATTAGTCAACTCCAAGGTAAAATAAGAAGCATCAGAGTCATAGGTAAGAGAAACTTTAACGCAAAGAATTAGAGATAGTTAAACTAAATGTCAATAAAACTACAAACAATTAACTGAAATGTACTATATAAGTAAATACATTTAGCTTTCCAGTCTGACTTAAAAACCAAAGTGAAGAAAATTTAAAATAATTGTGTGGTGAAGTAACACCTAGCTTATTTACAATCATTTAATCAGTAAAACCATAGCTTTGATTAATAACAAGACTTTTCCCATGAATTATCTGGACAGTGACTTCAACTCTTCTTTCCGTTTGGTTGTGAAAAAAAATGAATGCAAGTTTTCTATTGATGGGTGTTTCTTGATGCCAAGTTGGTTGCCTAGGGAATAGATGGGAGCATGTTTTTCTTAAGTAGAACGGCTTTCTGTCTATTTTTAGATGGTTTTAGATTCATAATGAAAACTCGTTCTCTATGACAATAGTCATATGAGCTTTTGAGGCAAACGTGATGTCGCATGTGAGCATTTGGACAGTCTTACCACCTGATCACTGAGAGGTTTAGCAACTCTTGCTGGAAACTCTCCTGATTGTTATGGATAGTAATAGAAACTACTCTGGATTTTTAGAGAACTAATATTAATGCAGGATCTGCATAACAGTATTTGTGCCTGTTAATTATATCTTCAGGGATATCAAGGCACCAGCATTTGTAAACTATGTAATTGAAGGCATAAACCCCATTCTCAGATGCCTACTCTGGCAGTTTTCTCCAGGATATTTGCTGCTGTCTTCTGATCTTTAAAAAATAAGGGAGAGAAAAATACATATAGTAAATTTAAAAGTGGTTACTTCTATCCTATAGGGTATCCTATATCCTGTAAATATCTAAGATATTCAATGCTGAGGATCTATGTTATGTCAATAGACAAATGACAAAAATAGAATACTTGAAGAAATAGGACGAGTTTTGATAATCTTGTGTGTAACGACATAGATTCTGGTTTCTAAGTCTCACTTTTGTTACATGATTTCAGTATTTAATTGAAAAGGAAATTGTTGCGACTCTATCTCTGCCACATCAAAGGATGTAATTGTTCCCATGACAAAGCCTAATTCACTGTCTCACACACCAGCCTACATATATTCCTCCTCTAGACATAATACAATTGGACTTTTAAAATGCCTGTTAACATCAGGTTTATAAACCATGGTAAATTTAAGCCAACTAAAGACTTTATTTTCCAAATATAAGCAATAAGACTGAGCCAGAAACATAGGGTCATGATAATAATGTAATAAGTGTAATAATGTGTAAAATTTGAACTGGAGGTTAAAGTTTAATTCTCAAAAGCAACTAATCACCTGAACTTGGAGAAGTCTTCCATCCTGTCTGGAATTCTGTTGTCTCTTTTGCGTTGATTGTTGCCATCACTGTTATCGTCATCATTTTTATCATCCCATCTTCATCACCAGTCGCCATCAAATATTT
The DNA here is from genome assembly GCF_037783145.1 of Equus przewalskii. Lineage (NCBI taxonomy): Eukaryota > Metazoa > Chordata > Mammalia > Perissodactyla > Equidae > Equus > Equus przewalskii. Next base: position 58,727,054 of record NC_091849.1, read on the forward strand.
TATTGTTCTTTTTCTGTGAAACCAGTACTAAGACAGACACTGCGCACAGTGAGTCAGGAAATCTTCCTGACCACCTTCAAATGGTATTATTGTTCACAAGGTAGAGAAAAGGAAAATAATACCCATAAAAAAGGGATAATTTGCTAATTCAGGGAAGAGCTTGGATTCAAACTGTTCTTTTTAATTCAGTACCAAATTACTTTCCACTACATCATGCTGCAAGTACATGAGGATATTGATCTCTAATACTACTCCGAGTACTAAAGGTATATAACATGTCGAAAATTAAATTTAGTGCGTTTGTTTCTTTTGAGATTTTTGTCTCTGTCAATGCCATCAGCATTCTCCTCATCTCCTTTAACTTTTCCCTATTCCATGCCATAATGTACTTTGTAACAATATTGCCCACACATCTTATCTGACTTAATTGCCCATAGATAAGTCTAGTTTTCAGTCTTTCATTACTTCTCTAATTGTTGTGAAATCTTGGGCAAACTGTCTCATCTTATTGAGCTTTAGTATCCTCCTCATTAACATGCTATCTGCCCTGCACTCATGGGGGCTAGGATCCCCTGCTCCCACTGGAGGGACTGGATTGATTGGATGAGACTGAAGGATATGAGGATCTCTCTGCCTTAAATCTCCCCTCCCCACAGCTTCTCAAGAATGTTAGTTTTCTCCTCATCCAGTCAACACTCCATCTCAACCCCTTTTTGATGTTTTATCACGAAAAAAATTAAAATTCAAAGGCCATATAAGTCAATTATTGACTAGATGCCTCATCAGAGATACAACTGTGATTGTTTTTTGGTTGTACTAATGAAGTTGTGAGTAACAAATGAAATAGTATATGTAAAAATAATTCGGACCTCCTGGGATTGCATCTGGAGTGTGGTTAGTGTTCCGCCAGCTTCGGAGATGGAAGGGAAAGCAGGCCTGGCAGAGGTACCCCTTCCATTCCCAGCGTTCTCAGTAACTGGTGATTGGAAGACACTCTGCAAGGTTCAAGCTCTGGGCAAGAACACCTCCCTCCAGGACTCTTCTTTGACACCATCTCTGCCTCTTTCTTGAAGGAGTCATGGTTGCCCTCACACCACTTGTGAAGCCCAAGATCATCAAAAAGAGGACTAAGAATTTCATTCAGCACCATCAGACCGATACAAAATTAAGCGTAACTGGCAAAAACCCAGAGGCATTGACAATAGGGTACACAGAAGATTCAAGGGCCAGATCTTGACGCCCAACACTGGTTATGGGAGCAACAATAAAACAAAGCACATGCTGCCCAGTGGCTTCCAGAAGTTCCTGGTCTACAACGTTAAGGAACGTAAAGAGCTGCTTATGTCCAACAAATCTTACCATGCTGAGATTGCTCACAATGTCTCCTCCAAGAACCACAAAGCCATTGCAGAAAGAGCAGCCCTGTTGGCTATCAGCGTCACCAGTCCCAGTGGCAGTCTGCGCAGCGAAGAAAATGAATAGACAGCCGATGTGCACATTGCATTTGTGTTAATAAAAACATAAAACGATGAAAAAAATTCATAAATAAAAAGGACTAGTGAAGGAGAGAGTGTTACACATAATATAAACTATCATATAATAGTATATATTATAACGTATATAATATGTTATATATCATAGTATATATTATATAACATATATATGATATAAAATATTGATTATATTAATATTTACTATTATATATACTATTATAACATATAATAGTAACATAGTAATTATATTTTATATAATTATATATAAATAGTAGTAATTATATTACAACATAATAGTAAATATTAATATAGTCAATATTTTATAATGCATTAATACATTAATATTTATCTAATGTACATTATATATCTATGTTATATATTGTATTATTATAATATATATTGTAATCTATCACATATAGTTTACTACACACAGCTTATATGGTATTTTTTGGCTTTATTAAATAGCAAAATAGCAATTTTTTTATTGCATTAGAAAAAGAAACACTAAAGGAATAATAAATTTTCCAAGAATTATATTAGAGCTTGGAAGATGTAGATTCCTTAGCCGAATTTGGATATGATAGGCTAAAGTTTTGGTCAGTCTGATTCTATTTGGGTAAATTTTGCAAATTAACTATAATTACAAATTTCTTTGGTAACATAAATTACATATTATCAAAACTAATACGAATATTTTAAGAATCTACTCCGGACCATAATGGACATGAATAAAAGTCCAAACATTTAGGGAAGTTTAGAAAAATCAAATTCTAGGTTTTGCATATATCAGTAAGGAGCCTGGGCTCAAAGTCTAGCTAATGGCATTGAGTGTGCGTCATGTCCATCTTGAGAAAGGACAAGACACTTTGACACTGTTTTCCACAGTGCTTGAACCATTTTACATTCCCACCAACAGTGTATGAGGGTTCTAATTCCTCTGCTTTCTTGTCAACACTTGCTATTTTCTAATTTTTTTGTGATAACCATCCTAAGAGGTGTGAGGTGATATTTCATTGTGGTTTTGATTTGAATTTCCCAGATGATCAGTTATGTTGAGCATCTTTTTGTATACCTCTTTGCCATTTATATGTCTTTTTGGGGAAAAAATATCTACTCAAGGTCTTTTCCCATTTTTTAATTGGGTTATTTGTTTTATCGCTGTTGCATTGTAGGAGTTCTCGTGTATTTTGCATATTAATCCTGCTGGAATGGAACAGCATAGACTGGGTGGCTCATAAACAACAGAAACTTATTTCTCACAGTTCTGGAGGCTTGAAGTCCAACATCAGGGTGATAAGATGGTCTGGTTCTGGTGAAGGCCCTCTTCTGGGTTATATGCTGCCAACTTCTTGTGTTGTCACATGACAGAGAAGAGAAGGAAAGAGCAAGCGAGGAGCAAGCTCTTCCCAGACTCATAAGGGCATTAATCCCATTCATGAGGGCTCCGTCCTCACAACTTCATCTAATTCTTATTACCTCTCAAAGGCCTCACCTCCTAACACCATCACATTGTGGGGAGGATTTCACCTTATGAGTTTTGTGGGGACATATTCATTCCATACAAATCCCTTACCAGAGATATGGTTCGCAAATATTTTCTCCCATTCTTTAGATTGCTATTTCACTCTGTCAATTATTTCCTTTTCTGTGAGAAGCTTTTTTAGTTTAATGTAGTCCCACTTGTCTAATTTTGCTTTTGTCGCTTGTGCTTTTGGTGATGTCATATCCAAGAAATCATTGCCAAGTCCAATGTCACGAAGCTTTTCACCTATGTTTTCCTCTAGGAGTTTTACAGCTCCAGGTCTTGCATTTAAATATTTAATCCATTTTAAATTGACTTTTGTGTATGGTATAAGATAAGGGTCTAATTTCATTCTTTTGCATGTAGAATCTAGTTTTCCTGACACCATTTGTTGAAGAGACTATCCTTTCCTCATTGTGTTTTCTTGGTGCCCTTGTCAAAGATCACTTGACTCTATGTGGGTTTACTTCTAGGCTCTTTTCCATTGGTCTATGTATCTGCTTTTATGCCAATACTATACTGTTTTAATATAATTGCGTTGCAATATATTTTGAAATTGGGAAATATGATGCTTCCAGCTCTGTTATTTTTTCCTCAAGATGTCTTTGGCTATTCAGAGGTCTTTTGTGATTCCATATGACTTTTAGGATTATTTTTTCTATTTTTGTAAGAAATAAATGCCATTGGGATTTTGACAGGGATTTCATTGACTCTATAAATTTCTTTGGTTAGTTTAGACATTTTAACAAAATTAAGTTTTCCAATCCATGAACACAGGACATCTTTCCTTTTCTTTGTGTCTGCTTTAAATCCTTTAATCAGCGATTGGTTGTTTTCGCTGTGCAAGTCTTTCACCTCCTTGGTTAAATTTATTCCTAAGTATTTTGTTCCTTTTGATGCTATTGTAAATGGGTTTGTTTTCTTAATTTCCTTTTCAGAGAGCTCATTGTTAGTGTATAGAAATGCAACTGATTTATGTATGTTAATGTCATATCCTACAACTTTACTGTTTGTTTATTGGCTTTTTTTAAAGATTGACACCTGAGCTAACATCTGTTGCCAATCTTCTTTTTTTTCTTCTTCTCCCTAAAGTCCCCCAGTACATAGCTGCATATTCTGGTTGTAGGTCCCTCTTGTTGTGCTATGTGGGATGCCACCTTAGCATGGCCTGATGAGCGGTGCTAGGTCTGTGCCCAAAATCCAAACCAGCGAAACCCTGGGCCGCCGAAGCAGAGTGCGTGATCTTAACCACTCAGCCATGGGGCCAGCCCCTGTATATTAGTTTTAATAGCCATTTTGTTGTGTGTATAACCTAATCTTACGTTGATAAAATATCCAGGATGGAATGGGTTTTATTTTATAGAATTTTATTTTTTGAGAATTGATTTTCTTGAGATAGGACAAGATACTTCCATGTATTTTAAATTGCATCATTTTCTGAAGCCAGTTGTGTTTGACTGATTAATACAACTAGGCTTCCACCTCAGTAATCTAATTGAATTTCAGATCTGAATCATAGCTCTCAGTTCTAGATCAGAGCTCATTTTATTAGGGTGCTAATACACTGACTTACTCTTTACAATCCCCCCCTCACTGGCTTCAGCCCTGTTCTACATGGATAAGCATTGTACAAACCATGTATGGTGATCTGTCTGAAGTGAAGACCTGCCATTGTCTGGAAACTCCTTTGTGAATATCCTATCAATTGAAAATGAAAGTTGTGTTTGAACAATGACATTGGGTCTGCTGGTTACCCTTTCCTTCAATATACGCACCTAAGTTTCAGCATTTCTGTAACCTGAGTTGCATCACCACAGTTTCCTTCCCACTCATGTGTTGCTGCATCCCAGTTTGCTCTGTATTTGAGCCTGAACACTCAGATTTGATATGTGTAAAATGATTCTCCTTCATATTTAGCTTTCATAGCATATTCATTTTCGTACTATATAAGTACTTAAAATAGCATGTAAAGGGGATCAATAAAATTTTCATGTGACTGAAATATTGTTACTTGGAATATATTTAGAGATAATATAGTGCAAATACTCCTTATCTAATATTTAATATTTGAAAAAAATATTTTCAAATGGGTAAAAAGAGCAAGAATTCTCCCTGAGTATCATAGCAATTTCAGAAAGTTATGCTGTACTATATATGGTGTGAAGGATGTTTATCCTTTTTGTGAGGAGCTAACTAGTAAGATTAAGAAACGTGCTTACAATTTAGGAATGGAAATTTCACTTGAGTAGCTGTCTTTATACATTTTGGCCGTAACCATCAAATCACATTTAATGCTACTATTGAACATATGGAATTATGAAGCAAATAAGTTGAATCACCACTGTTTTACTTGCCCATCCTGTCAGTAGTCCTTTCCCCCTAAATACTTTATGTAGAGCACCAGGCTAGGTGCCATTGGACAAAGTAAGAGTAAACACATAAGACCAGATATTATCTACTTTCATGCATAATGCCACATAAAAACATGAGCTCAAAACTGAAACATAGATCAAGTGCATTGCGAAATCATAGGATAGAGAGCTCGGTTCCAACCCTGGGATGAGGAGAGGTTCTGTGAGGAGAGAGCATTGAAGACCCCTTGAGAAGCAGACAGGGTTTGCATACGCAGAGATCATAGGAAGACATGGGCATTCTCCTCAGTAAGAACATGAGAGAAGATGAACAGTAAAGTGTAGGGTAAGTATTTAAAATGATTTATTTCGGCAGATGCGTGAGATGAAAAGTCATTCTGGATAGCACTGGTAAAATGATTTGAGGCCATTCCATGGAGAACATTTAATGTGAAGCCCCATGGATCATTTTTTTTTTTTTTTGTAGCAGGAATTGTAGACCTTAAAGATTTGTAACTAATTCCGTTTCTTGAGTCATGTGTGCAAATGGCAAATTATTCACATTCTTGCACATGCTCTTTCCTTCACCCTTTTTTCACTTCTCCCTTCAGTGCTAACCCTCTCAGCCCCATTCTACTTTTTAATTTGCTCATTTTCTGGTGCCCGTAGCTGAGCCAGGAGCTCTCAGTGCTGTTGGGCGATTCCCTGGGTGGAAGCAGACATATTTCAGTCAGTTTCGGCTATGGCAGGAGGAAGTTTAAAGTAAAGAAAATAAGAAGTAGAAGAAAAGTATACTTTTGTGTTTGGTGTGTGTTCTTGGGGTAAGGAAGGTGAAAGAGGGGATAATTTTTCCAGTAGCATTTTGCCAGGAAACCGGGAGTGTGCATTTACATTAGTAAAGTTTCACACGTACAGTTTCATAATCCCTCGTCATGCGAAAGAGGAGAGATTGAGAGTTATGATTCTGAAGTTAGGGACCTTTATTGTCAGAGCCTGGGTACAGATTCCAGTGAATGTGGAGGCTTCTAGAGGGCAATGCCCATGGTTTGTATAGTTTTAGGATACAAGCGGGACCAATACAGGGAAGGACAGTGAAGTCAAGGAAAATAAGGGTGATGTGTACAAGTGAGTCCAACGCGAGAGCATTTAGTAGCAATGGAGTGCAATGTACATTGCATCATACTGCTGAAGAGAAATGCCCAGGAATAAGACAACGTATAAAACAGAGAGTGGACTGTGAGAATTTAAAAGCAGGAAAAGATCATTTCAATAATGTAACATGGTAACTAAACATTAAAAGCATGCATCATATTGTGGACTATTTAAATATATATATATATATATGTGTATATATATATATATATTTAATGATGTGGGTGAGGACAGGTAAGCAAAGAAGCAATTCTCAATGTCCCTTCTTTTTTTCTGGGTAGAGAAATACTAAATTGTGATTAATGCTAAAATTAACTACATGCAGTTAAAGCATATCAGTTATAGTGATTTACATTTAGTAAATATACTTTAAAATAATTTACTATGTTAAAGGATGAAATTAGAAGTGATGCTAACTTACATTTCTTTAGTATACAACAATTTTATAGTGTTTACAGATTTTTAAGTTCTATTGAAATTTATGCTATATATTTATTTTCACAAGTACATCAAATAACGAAAGAGTTATTATCATTCCCATTTTTCAGATGAAGTTCAGGGGGCAGAGCCAAGACATCGGCACTGACATCTGCGCTTCCTATGCCGACAGTATGCTGGTATTCTATGGTTAGCTTATTGTTTAAAAAGCCATTTTCACCTACCCCATGCAACATTTTTTTTCCTGAAATTTGGGAACCTCAGTAGAATTTGATGTTAAGATTCTGAGTAAATCCTCTGAGCCATCTGACCAGGAGCCAAGTCAGAAGCAGGTAATTCCATGTTATCTACCCGGATCTCCTTCAGAAGAGCTTATAGACAGAGAAAGTGTTTAAAATTGATAAAGCGTGAGCTGCTTTCTTTTACTGGCAAGTTGTTCTCAGTACATAAAAGTCACTGAAACCTGGATTTTTTTTGCCAGTCTTATGAAACAAGTTAGAGGTGAAAGAAGGCAGAGCTATTGGTTAACAAAATAGTTTACAGTTGTGGTGGAATTTCTACTTCAAAATAATGTAAGATTTTAATGTCAACAATAGATACGTGAACAAGTCACCAAAAGAATGGAAAATTTAGATCCAAATATTTTTCATTTTCTGAATTTTTATAGATGGAATAATTTACTTTTGGTTTTAAATTTGATATTAAAATTAAAGTCCATATTAAACAAAATTATCTGAAAAATGTTTTCAATATAGTTATGATAAGTTTCATTTATTATTATTAAAATAAGCCAATATAAGTTTCATATATTCTTGATTGCAAAATGCCATCTACTGTGGGAAGTACCACGAGTTTAATTATAGCTCTTCAAGAAAAGAAAGGCTATATTGAATGGTCAAATCAATTTTAATACATATTTCAATTTTAGATATATAAAAATGTGAGCAAATGAGAATCTGATAATGAAGAAATAAAATAATTTTCTATAACAATTATAATATCATTTTTTAAAATTCAAATTGCAGGCAAGACATTGTTTTGCGTGTTTGACTTTGTTCAGAATTTGGACTCTGAAGATATGCATCTGTGTTTTAATACTTACTTTTGCCACTTTTTGCTTTGTCGCCCTTGGAAGTTACGTAACCCCTCTCTGCCATGGTTTCCTCATCTATAAAGGAAAAAAATGATAGTACTTATCCCAGGATAGTTGGGGAAGATTAAGTTAATACAACTATGTTACGAGAAAAGGCTTAGCATATAGTAAGAATTCAATTACTGTTAATTAGCTCCCATTATTCTTTATTATGATTTTGTCTAAATATTTGTTCAATTACTATATTTCAGATAAAGAAGCCAATATATTAACTAAAATTAAGTAATTGTAGGCAGAGTTTCTTAATTCCATATTATAAATTTATTGAAAAATGTGTTCTCTTCCAGAAAATATCTTATTTCAAATATTCAAATTTGGATTTTTACCCGACATCTTTGAACTGAATATTAATACTTAAGAAATATGTTTTTTCTCCTTATATTCGTTTACTCCTCTTTAAATTTTTTTCATCCTAAGATTTCCTTTGTGTTTGGAAAAATTCTCCCCTTGTTACAAAAATAAATAAATAAATAAATAAATAAATAAATAAAAGGCATGAGTTTGTCATTTCTTTTCTTCTATCACAGTTCTCTACCAAAAAAAAAAAAAAAAGATTACTTCTTTTGTTTTACAATTGATCCATTTCTATTTTTTAAAAAATTCTCTTCCTTTCTTAACTATTAGAAAATAACAAAATTTTTATCTCATAATAAATATTTTGTACTAATTTTAAGGAATGTTATTGGATGAAATGTAGGTGTTTAGGTTTATTTCATAAAGCAGCCTATTTTACTTATAAGTGACACTCAATCCATAACTAAATCTTAAAGTTATCCCTCTAAAATGTATCAGAAATCCCTTCTTTCTTCCTTTTCTCCACAGTCCTGTACTTAACGGGCATGTGCGCATCACCTTCATCTCATCTTGATTACTTCAATAACACTCTTTGATCTCCTGCATTTCATTCTTTCCTCATTTAATTTATTCTTCACACAGCAGCCAAATTGTACATTTTAATTCAGATCAATCATGCCATTACATTTATTAAATTATTCCAATGAATTCCTGTTACAGTATATTAAAGACACTCTTTTTAGAATTATGAAATAAAACATGCTTTCAAAAAATGTATAAAATATAAATATATGGTAAAGTTAATAATTATACAGTAGTACCAGCTATTAGTTTGAGGGCTAACCAAGCTTAAGAAAGAGCTTAAGATAAGCACCTAGATTCAAGTAGTTTGTCTGGAAGATCTTAGGGAGCAGGAGGGAAGGACACAAAGAGTGAGAGAAGAAAGGAGAAAAAAACAAAAGGGGACTATTCTATTAAGGTTGCTCCTATACAAACCACAAGTACCATAAAGAAAGGTTTGCTAGCTGTCTTTTGAAAGGATAGAAGTGGGACATTTATCTCCCAGCCTTCATCCACATTCTTTGAAGATTACCCCACCCCAAGGGGAATCAACTTTCCCACAGGGCGCAGACTGCAATTCCTTCAAGCTTAGTGGACTCCCACTGCTTTGGAGAGAGTCCTGTGGCAGAAATCCTAAATCTGTGGAGAACAATTGAGGGGAGACACTACCAGCTTTAGTCCATGCTCACACGGAATTGTCTAATGTGTTAAAGGACAAATTGTTGGTAGTCAAGAAGATGTGATTCTGGGCAGCCAAATCATCAACCACAATACGTTCCACTCATCACTCAGATTTTCTTCTGCCCCAAATTAAGTCTACTTTCTAGGTAATTTGGGAATAGTGGTCAGGCACAGCATCTATAAAATACTTATTTGGGAGCATTTTTGAAACAAATTACAGCTTCCTCTTTAGAAGCTGTCTTATCCTCTCCCTCCTTTACTACCTTCACCAGCTTCCCCTCACCCTCAGCCAATGCTGACCAGGAGGGATGACATTTGGGGTCTCAGGGGGGCCCCTGAGAGAGCTGAGCCTTTGGTCGCCTTGTCCTTGTTGCCTATTGTTGCCCAGACCTCCATTCACGGTTATCACAGCCCATAAAGCAGAAGATGCCACTGTGAACCCTGAGTTCAAGACACACACTATGCCTTTCCTCCATTCTGTTGCAGAAACTCTTATGTCCTCAAAATAATCAGGATCAAATACGTTCTCCACTATGATACTTACTGGTCCGCAGCACTGCTGGTCTACTGACAGCAAGTGCTCAAAGTAACCAGGTGGCAGCCTTGCTGGTTGAAGAGGCTTATCTTCCATGGATTGGCTTTGAAGGTTGGTCTTCAAAGCTGTAGCACACACATACTTCTGAGGGCATTCAGTATACTCATCGATTTCCTATTCTCCACTATTGGATAGCAGTACATCAATACTGTAAGATGACTGTGAAAGTCTAAGGAATAATAACATGATCAAGACCCCTGGGACTACATTATTTCAGAGAACAGAGGAGGCACCATGCTCTCAAAGCAAAGACGGTGAATGTGTACTGCAGCTCTTCCCACACAAAAGCAAATTGTTTTTTTATCTCCTTAAATGATGGAGATTGAAAAGAACACACTTTCTGGTTCAGTATCTGCATACTAAGTGCCAGAGGACTTGTTGATCTGTTTCACTAAAGGTGATGTTTAAGGAGTAAGCCTCATCCCCAAGGAGTCACTGGATTGGTGTAGGGACTACACGTGTGAATTAAAGGTGGAAATGATAGAATCTTCTCCCCTGTATCATTTGCCTTTGAAGGAAGCACTAGTCTGTGTCATTCCAGCAGGGATGTGGTACTGTTTTGAATTTATAACCTTGGCTTGGGGCAGAGGGGTAGTTATAGGAGCTTCTGCTCGGCCTCCTCTCTATAAATTATTTGTAGATCAAAGAGCTGCTGTGTGGGCTCTGCCAGCTGCTAAGTATCTCATTCCAATTGAAGTTCAAGGAAATAACTGGAAGTAGGACCACAGCCCCAGTGGACACACTGTGCAATAGACTGGGGCCAGGATTTCGTCCTGAGCTTATGCACTGAAAAAGGGGCTGTATGGGAATATTGATAAGTGAAGATACGGTATGTAATAGCCCTCAAAATGTCTGGGGATTGCCCTTTCTCCAGCGTGAGGTTACTTGGTAAAGGACTGCAAGATTTTTTGGAAAATAATTAGGTGGATATCTGTTCATATTGCAGTATGGTGGTTCTGCAGGACTTTCCACAAGGAGACCCGGCCTCCACTTCAGTGGGTGGATTCTGGGTCTCCGAAGTCCTCAGATCTGGGATCTGTGAGGAAATGTCATTTCAGATTTCAGAAACTGACATAATATTCTATTTGATCTTCCTACTCGGCTGCTTCATCTATCATATAATTTTATAAAAAGATATATATACACACATACACACACAATGTTATTGAGATATAATAGACATAACATAAAATTCACCCTTTTAGTGTGTACAGTTTCCTGGGTTTTAGTATAATCTCAGTCGTGTACCCATCACGACTATCTAATATCTAAACATTTTCATCACCCACCAGAGAAACCTTGCACCATTATTAGCAGTTATTCTCTTTTCCTCCCCCGCCTCCCTTGTTCCATAGCAATCACTAATCTACTTTCTGTTTCTGTGAAATCACCTATTCTGGACATTCCACATAAATAGATCATTCAATATGTGGCCTACTGTGGCTCGCTTCTTTCACCAGCATAATGTGTGTGTCTTTTTTTTTTTTGAGGAAGGTTAGCCCTGAGCTAACATCTGCCACCAATCCTCCTCTTTTTGCTGAGGAAGACTGACCCTGAGCTAACTTTCGTGCTCGTCTTCCTCTACTTTGTATGTGGGACGCCTGCCACAGCATGGCTTGACAAGTGGTGCGTAGGTCCACACCCAGGATCTGAACTGGTGAACCCCGGGCCACAGAAACAGAATGTGTGAACTTAAATACTGCGCCACCTGGCTGGCCCCCAGCGTAATGTTTTCAAGGTTCATCCACATTATAGCACACATCCACACTTCATGCCTCGTGTTGCCAAGTAATTTTCCTTTCTATGGGTATGTCACCATAGGAAGCAGAATACAGTAAGTGGTCTTAGATTCAGGAAAATTTTAGTTCAATGGGGAAAGAATATGGTTTTAAAAAACTGGTGTGAGAAAAGCTCGACATCTATAAGGAGTAAAAAACCCATTTTGTCTAGGTCAGAATAGATTTCACTTGAGACTTATCAAAAAAGAAAAACATGAAAAAATGACATAACGCGTGTGCGCGCGCGCACACACACACACACAGACAGAAATATAACTTTGTTGACAGAAATAAACAAGACATTCCTAAGCATAATTTAGTAAAGAAGAGAGAAGATAATTTTATGCTGGAAAATCAAGAATGAAAATGATTTTTGATTTGGAAAAGAAGGATGTGGTTAGAGTGAAACTTATAAAGTAAAAGAGAGATTCTTGAGATAAGGAAAAAAGATGCAAAGCCACTAAAATTAGAAGCAATAAAGATTCAGACTGAAAATAAATTAAACTAGTGAAATTGAGGGAAACTATTTCCATTCTGAAAGTACAAATTTTAGCAGCAAAAATAATGAATATGATGCCTAAAAGAATGATAGTAAATGAAGAATGAAAACCTATTCTTTGCTTAGAAGAGGTTTCAGTTGGAAATGTATATCATATCAAGCATTTTTTAACTGGGAAAGGTTTAGTAATTTGTTAAATATCTACTTGCATGTATGTATTCCAGGCAAAACTGATATAAAGAAAATCATTCTTTAAAAGGTCCTCTTAAACATTTTAAATTACAATACAAGGAAAACAACTCTCATAAATTTTTAAATAATGACAATAAAATGAAGTTGGCTTCAGTCCAGAAAACAATGGAAGAGGGCCTTAAGAATTCTGATGTGTTAATTTTGAGGCATTGAATGCTTCATGTTGAGATCTTGATAGATATTACCAATGGAGAGGTTTCTAGGTTACCTGTTATTTTGTCGGATTATTCTATCAGATACTTAAAAAGGTGTGTTATATTCTCTGAGGATGATTTTAGTTTTATTATTTCTTCTTGAATATCTGTTAAATTTTTAACTTATGTACCTGCTTGTTTACATTAGAAAGTGAACTTTTTATCTCTAATAATTTGTTTTGCCTTAATATTTACTGTGTCTGATGTTAATACACCAGGTTCCTGTTTATTATGTACACACCCTAAACCAGTCTATCTTTTTATTTTCCCCTTTGCTGTATCCTTGTGTTGGAGAAATTTTTCTTGTAAATTGCATGTAGTTGTTTAATAATGGAAAAACGAATTGCACAAATTTCCTCTGATTGCAGACTCTAAAATATTCTGTAATAGCAATCTTATTTACTCTTTGATAGAAAGATGGAAGAACAAAATAATAAAGCCAAACCATAAATTAATCACTTAGAAAACATACTAGAATTAATAAATTTAACAAATTCATTCTTTAAAAAAGAGGTTAATTTCTTGCCGTTGTTTCCAACAGGATCACAAAAAGAACACATGAATTTTAAAGTTTGAACTAGAAAAAGACCTATTAAATTTGTATATCAGAAAATAAAAATTTTAAGATAATATTGCACAACACAGTGCTTCCTAAGGGATTTGAAAACTGATGTAACAAATGATTTTCTTTCTTTGTATTTTTTTCTGACACCCAAGACTTGTTTTTTTTTTTTTTTTTTTTTTTTACTGAGGAAGATTTATGCTCAGCTAACATCTGTTGTCAATCTTCCTGTTTTTGCTTGAGGAAGATTTGCCCTGAGCTAACATCTGTGCCAGTCTTCCTCTATTTTGTATGTGGGACACCACCACAGCATGGCTGCTGACAAGTGGTGTAGATCCATGGCTGGGAACTGAACCCAGCCCACTGAAGCAGAGCACACAGAACTTAGCCATTAGGCCACAGGGTCTGCCAACCCAAGCCATTTTTAAATAAAGGACTTTTCAATTTCCAGGTGGAAAACCTTTCATGATGTTTTTGCTTTTATTAACAATTTCTAGTATTATTGCTTTATTAAAGAGCAACTTTGTACTATTTCAACTTTTTAAGTGTGTGTATGTTTGTGTCTGTGTGTCTCTGACCCAAATATCAATTTTCTTCAATGTTCTGTGCACATTCAATTAGGTATATTGCCCATTATTACAGTTTTAAAATTTGATATATGTGACAATAGGTATAGCTTATTGGTTTTGATTTTCAATATCCTTATTTTTTTTATTGACCTTTTTTTTAATTGATTTTTTTATATCAGTCTCTAGGCCAGAGACTGGTGTGTCAAAACTCTCAATATTTTTATTTTCCTTTTGTTTCACTTTATAACTGTAAGGATATGGTTGCTATATAATCAGCTGTGAAAGTACTGTAAATAAATTTTCCTTATGAATTCTGATCTTTAGGAATATAAAACATTCTTTAATAAAAACTTTTAGATCAGTGTTGGGTTTATCACAAAATTGAGAGGAAAGTACAGAGATTTATCTCATATCCCCTGACCCCATGCATGCATAGCCTGCCCCATTATCAACATCACAAATCAGAATGGTATATTTTCTTTTTTTTTGTACCAAGGATGAACCTACACTGATACATCATAATCACCAAAAGTCCACAATTTACCTTAGGGTTCACTCTTGGTGCTGCACATTCTGTGTGTTTGGACAAATATATAATGACATGTATTCATCATTATAGTATCACCCAGGGTATTTTTCACTGCTCTAAAAATCTTCTGAGCTTTGCCTATGCATCACTCCTCCTCCCTCCCACTTCTGGCAACCACTGATTTTTCATTGTGTTCACAGTTTTTCCTTTCCTCAAAAGTCATATAGTTGTGATCATCAGTATGTGGCCTTTTCAAATTGGCTTCTTTCACTTAGTTGTATGCACTTAAGAATCTGTCGTGTCTTTTCATGGCTTGATAGCTCTGTAAGAAATCACCAAACTCTCTTGCAAAGTGGCTGTGCCATTTTTCATTCCCACCCACAATTTATGAGAGTTCCTGTTGCTCCACATACTCAATAGCATTTGTTGTTGTCACTGGCCATTCTAACAAGTGTGTAGTGGTATTTCATTGCTGTTTTCACTTGCATTTCCCAGATGACATGGAATGTGGAGCGTCCTTTCATATGCCTATTTGCCACCTGTATATCTTCTTTGGTGAGGTGTCTGTTAAGGTCTTTGGCCCATTTATTAATGAAGTTGGTTTCTTATTGTTGACTTTTTAGAGTTTTTTGTATATTTTAGATAGCAATCTTTTATCAGATTTGTTTTGCAAGTATTTTCTCCGTGTGGATTATCTTCTCATTCTCTCAACATTGTCTTTCACAGAGCAAAAGTTTTTAATTTTAATGAAGTCAGCCTATCAGTTATTTCTTTCATGTGTCATCTAGGTTTCTGGTAGGGTTAGATTTGATGAAATTAGATGTAATTTTAAAAATATATAAGGTGTTTGCCTAAACAGTATTATGGAGTTGTGTAGTACATGTCCACCTGAGCTTAAAGAAGATAAATAAGGAGAAGCTTCAGCATTCTGCTTTATTGAACTATACAGAGAAACCATTGTGTTATCCTTCAGTGTACTCGGATGCATTAATTTAGTATGGATCCACTTTTGTTTAATCCAGGAGAACTCCAATAATCAAGACACCAGAGAAACCAGGCACACCAAGAAAAGATGCTGCGAATATGTGTGTTCATGTGCCTGTGCTCAGGGTGCTGGATGTGATCGGAGTTAATGCTCCCCATGAGGGAAACTTTAATCACTGACCACCCAGTGGGCGGATATAAATACACCAGTTCCTTCACTCCTTGGTGGTAATACTGAGGCTTGTGTTTGTGCCAACCTCAGTTTCTCCTTGGGATTATTCTCCACATTCCACTACGTGGCCACCCATTATTGCTGCCTCTCCTTCCCTGGGTCGTGGGTCCTCAACTACCCTGGCTCCACCCGTAAATTGCTTGAATTGAACTCTTGATTTATAGTCTGGTTCTGAAGGTGCCCAAACCAACAAAGTGCATTTAAAATTTTTATCAACATAAATAACTTCAGTTTGCCTTCAAATTACTATCAGATGAGGTATACAGCAAATAAAGCATCTTTGTTTGAATTTGGCTCAGCGACATATAAAATTACATTTTTGTCTCACCTACGTAAAATTTTTGGTTGAAGAATAAATAACTAAAATAACAATCAGATTTTAAGGAACTCTATTTCTTTTCTTTTTTTTCAGAACTAAAGTAAAACTGTATGTATCAGCTCTATCAGAGTCCAGAGTCCAGACTACAATTCCAACAGATGCTTCTTGGGTAAATGGACGTTAATACAGAAAGGGAAGAAAAATGGCAGATAATGAGCAGACACTGTCAGAGACACTGTTATCTTACTTAATGTTTACAACAGCCCCATAATAAGACGGAGGTAGAGACAGAGGCTTAACGATGGATAAAGGGCTGGACTTTAGGCTGACTGGAAACCTCACACTTATTCTGTGATATAGTGTTCTTCTACAGAAACTAAAACTATAATGAAATTGCGTTGAGAATATTTTATATTTATAAATACAGATTCTAGTTATATAAATATGTATATTTATATATGCAAATACATATATATGAAAATCTCCAGAAAAATTAGATATATATGAAACTCTGTAGAATCATAGCATCGGATCCTTTCGATTTTATGTGAGGATATATTTCTCACACATTACTCCTTATAAGTTCCTCTAACAGTAATGCCTAAAACTTTCTTCCTTCCAAGAAGTCACCTTTAGACATCTGATATTTTAATTATCTCTTTTTTATATAGTATAAATTGTAAATGCAAGATCACTACTTTTTTCATGGTTGTGATATTTAAAAGTAATGTTATTATCCTGGTAACATTTTAGGTGCCTTTATAGCGAAGTAGAGTTTATTTCAGTTATAAAATAGGAAGAACAGGTGCTATCGAAACATTTTATATCTTTGCATGACATAAAAGCTCTATTCCATGAATGAAACTTTAGTTTTTCTTCAAATATTAAAATGTTGGAGAATTTTTAGAATGATATTTTCAAGTTTTAAAGAGATGGCATTTTACTAGAAAAATGGAGGTAAAAGTTATCATCAATTAATGGGAAAAAGAAATACAAAGTTTTCATCTTCTACCAATTTAGGGAGCATCACGTCAGTAAGTTGACAGACTTGAAACGACAATACCTTAAATATCTATTCCAAAGGTGACATCAACATGATTACCACATTGAATTTCAGAGCTACGGTTAAAATGTTATTCTGATATTTAAAATTAGGTTGGGAAAAATCTCACATATATCACACGCATTATGCAATTAGAGGTAAACTGTGGTGTATCCTTTCCTTAAGCAGGGCTATTATTTCCTGCTTTGATGGAGGACTTTTAAGAGTCATGTAATTTGATACCTAATAGGAGTTCAAACTACTAAACATGACTCTGTGGAACCTTTCCTAAAATGCAAGGATCTTGTCTCTTAAATTTGAACACATGACTCACCGCTACAAAGAACAGTATTGTTGATTAATTAGTTTATAACCTAAAAATACCTACATAAATTAGAAACCCTTGTTCCTGGGAAAAGTTTATTTCCTTTAGAACTTTTGTTAAATAAGAGAGTTTTAGAAGAACTTTTTAAAAAAAAATAAGGAAACAACCAATTAAGCAAACTAAATAAAATCCTAAGACAGATCAACTGGATTTACAGTTCATAAAAGCATATAGTCAAATATCAGTTTGATTAGGTGTGAGGGGAAGCTTAGTCCCCATAGCACCACCCTTGTACCTTTGCTCAGTTTGAATCTGAGCTAATAATAGAGGCACCGAAGACCCTTAACTTTTCCTTAACACTTCCAACTTCTACACAACATCTGCCCCCTTTTGCACACCACTGACAGCCCTCCACTTCTCAAGGCAATGTATTTAAGGATTTAGGGTCCTGTGACAATGACAGTTCTTTAAATTTCATTCCAAAATTGGTCCAAAGATAGGAGATTAATTGCGCAAGCAAGAGTAGCCACGTGCTGGAGCTCACAAGGTTTAATTCAAGAGGCTGGTTCACATCTAGGTCATTCTAACTTTAAACATCTAAGAAACAGAAATCTCTTTACACAGAGGTCTTTCTTTTGATAAGCCCATCTTCACTCTCAGCCATGGCACATCCGTCCTCCAGTGAGTTTCTCCTAATAGACCTGAAATCAGACTGCTCCAAAACATTGTGAGTTTTCATTATTTGGGGACTAATTTTTGTTTGTCAGTCTGTGTTCTGTAAGGAAAAAAGGATGAGGAATACACAACTTCTTCATTCCTTTAGGTTTCTTTCTCCTAAAAATTGATTAGGCTGTGTGCCTTGGAGGATGCCCACCAACACGTGCATTCATCACACATGCACACAACACTCATAGTGCATGCTCAACAATCATAAAGTGAGATGTTCACATTTGAATAAGACCATCATTATTAAATGACGAAATATAATTCTGAGTGTACTCACTTGGAATTTTAATCCTGGAAAGGCCCACGGTAAATTTAGAAACTCAGAAATAAAAAAAAATATATATATATATAATAGTTTCTTTATTTATCTCTTCCCTATTACAAAAGTGATTGAAGGCAGCTTAAATCATAAAAAGATTCATTTAAGATCAAATACACTCCAAAACAGTGAGACAAAGAAAAACATTAAAAAAGAAAAACAAGATATATCCACCCAAATTAGGTTAAGACAAAAACATGTTTTCAAGTCCCTTATACTTTCTATATTTGGGTACAATTTTTTCATTATGTTTTGTGTTAGCCAATGTGGAGAGGGAAATAAAGTCAGTTATGGCTTTCACAAGGTTCATAAGACAGCAAAACAAATGCTCGAGAGAATAACTATTCCCAGGATTGAGGCCAGGACAATGTTTCATTCAAAGTCCTCAACATGAAGATACTATGCAGTGTAATGAATGGATTCCCTCAAAATAACCTATCCAGTAAAACTAGCAAGGGGATTCATGAGACTCTTTCTTCTTATAATACAAATGGTTTGCCCTCCAGACTGGAGTGAGTGAACAGTCTAGTAATTAGAACCATCTTACTGGCAAGAGTGAGTGAATTCTTAGAGTTTGGTTCCCTATACTCCTCAGGAGTTTAGTTTTTTAGATTGTTGAGGGTTAAGTATCTGTTAGAACAGTATTTCTCACCTTTCTTTTTCATTATTACCCCCTTAAGGAAAGAATTACACACTTTCCTAATCTTTTTCTAATTGCTCCCCCATGAAATTTTTAGTAACACAGATATACTGTATATCTCTTTATGTACTGTATGTATATCTCTTATTTATACATATAATAGTAAGATTTTTTCACCTCTCCTCCCCCAGAACCAATTTTCACCCTTGTGGGGACAATATCATCTCCACTGAGAAATCATATATTAGAGAAATAGATGTTTCTCTTGCCAATATTAATAATTTCTTTTACTATAATTTCCATGCTTTATCAAGTACATCCACAAATCTGTATATTCAAGGGTGAGGAAGGAAGGAGGGGAAAGGTACTCCCTTTTCCAAACCTAGGACAACTTTCTGAAACAGAGTTTGCTAAAGACCAGCCAACAGCAGACCAATAAAGCACTGATTTTTCCATGTACACATTTCTTTGATTTATTCCAGAAGGAGACTTTACAACACGTAAAAAAACTCCATATTCTTCTCAGTTGGCTTTTGAAATGTATTAGCAATGGTAAGTTCAATGTTGTGCTAACAAATTATTGGTGTGCAGCTAGATATTCTGCTTTACAGTAAAATGCAGAGATTTCATGCACTGTAATGAAAGGCAAGGCAGAGCTTTTCTTGTGTGTGAAAATTGAGAGAGTAACAATGGACCCATGGAGCGAACCCAGGGCCCCTGGCCAAACTTTCTTGGATCTTGAATTGTGAAACATCAAAAATTGAAAGTCCTATTGAAGCCATTTATTTCTTGCACAATGAAAATATCCTTTAAATGAAATGGTGGGCAGTCCATTTTATACTTTCTAATGTGCCATACAAATTTGCCTTTAGAATAAGAGACAAACAGCACCCCCCCTCCCCAACACAGACTTTCTATTTCTGGACATTTTATGTCTAAATTCTTAACTTTATATATTAAATCTAAAGAGACGAAGCAAAAATAATTTTTTTCAAAATGAAGTTTGTGTCTTAGACTTCCAATTCTGAAGACTTTATATTTTATTGCTTAACTTCATGGATTAAAAGTCTAACCTTAGGGGCTGGCCCAGTTGCATAGTGGTTAAGTTTGGCACACTCTGCTTCTGTGGCCAGGGGCTTGCAGGTTTGGATCCGGGACATGGACCTGCACTACTCATCAAGCCATGCTTGGTGGGTGGCGACCCACGTACAAAGCAGAGAAAAAATTGCCACAGGTTTTAGCTCAGGGCTAATCTTCCTAAGCGAAATGAAGAAGATTGGCAACAGATGTTACCTTAGGGCCAAACTTTCTCACAAAAAAAAAAGTCTAACCCCTAAAAAAGCCAGCCTCAGGATATCTGCTTGTTCTTCGTTATGGACATGGAATAGATGGTCATTTTGTTCACATAAGTTCCCCCACTGGTTTGAATAAAGTGAATTTAGAAGGAGAAATTGGAAGGAAGGGAGCTGATATGCACAGTAAAATGAGAAAAATTAATAATTTTCTGGGTAATTGTATTTTAGACAATGGTATAAGGAATAAAGAAGTTAGAAGAAGGAAAAAAATTCAACAAGATTTGGAGGTGGAGAAAGGCACTACACTATGTGACTTGGTGTACAAAAGTCTCTGGCAGCTCAGTGGTCAAAATAAATTTGGAGTTCTAATCAAATTTTAAGCTGTTTGGATTGACTTAATGTACACCATCTCCATTTCCTAAATTTAATAAAGTTGGCCAGACATTCAAAACTATTCAGTGGCTCTAGTTTTGAAAGGAGCGACATGATCCATAAACTGAAATAATCTAATCAAAATGAAAACTGAAAGTCAGACATAAACCAGGTAAATTTAGCCCAATATTACTCCTCAATATTTTCAAGACTCAAGTTTGTGTTAACTTTAACAGTACATCCTAAGAAGTAAGGTGGGAAATAGGTTAACATACATAATGAATGTATTCAAAGTGCCATCGTACAAAATCCATCAACAGTTCTTATTAGTGCGACCTCTTATTAGTGCTATCTCCATTATGTTCACATTTCTTTCTCTAAACCTTTGCTCCAAACCACCATCAACTCTCACTGAGTGGCTGCCGGAGCCACCTTTCAGCTTAGAATTGTTCTCCTAAAATCTAAAACAAATCATATCAACCCCTTGCAGCTTTTCATTGAATTTGGAATAAAATCTGAAATCCTCATGGCCCTGCATGTTAGGATACTTGCCTGCCCTGCCGACTCTATCTTCCAGGCACTCTTTTCTTGCTTTTGATGCCCTAACTAGGCTGCTGTTCAAACTCCCCAAGCTCCTGTCTGCTTCATCACGTTCGCATGTTCCTCTGAAAGGAAGATGCTTCAATTATGTACCGTTGACTCTTTCTCTTCTCTTAGGTCCTTGTTCAAATCTACTCTAAAGCATTTGCTGCTCATGAGTTACTCTCTATAACTCTTTTAATTTCATTTTTCTCATTTGTATTTTTTATGTGTTTGAATATGTTTTTAGCCTGTCTCCACCTTCATAGGTGCACAAATATTGACTGTTCTATTCATCATTCTGTTTTATGACATAAGGGATTGCTTGGCACCTATAGTTTATTAATAAATACATAGTAATTAACTGTCCAATTAAAAAGAAAATGTAGTCTCTAATAACTTGGTGATATAGACAGCCA
The DNA here is from genome assembly GCF_037783145.1 of Equus przewalskii. Lineage (NCBI taxonomy): Eukaryota > Metazoa > Chordata > Mammalia > Perissodactyla > Equidae > Equus > Equus przewalskii. Next base: position 58,748,929 of record NC_091849.1, read on the forward strand.
CGTTTCTTGTATCAAACAAGTTATACTTTCTGGAGAAAATAAATCTAAATTTAAGTATATAATATTGTCTCTTTATGGAGAGCTCTTTTTGATTTTGTAAAAACGAAATGTACTTGATGATCTCTAGAAATTACGAGACAGCTGGATGCAATATCAGGAGTCAAGGGAATTTGATTTTTCTCATGGCTCTAATCCTAACTAAAGTGGTAATATTGAGTACTTCATGTTTCATCTTAGACTTTCAGTTTTTCTCCTGTAGGCAAGGCTATACAATTTCATGAGTTATTTCTTACACTTGTTTTTAAGGATTCAAGTCTTTTTCCCTGCCAAACCATATCTGTCAGCATCTCCAAAACATAAGATTGAGTTCTCTCTGATTGAAGCAGTAGGGAGGAGCAAAGTCTACTCTGCTTGTTGCATCCTTCAGATTTGGCAAACCCAGAAGCACAGATTGAAACAACTGAGTTTGAACATCTGAAGGAACCTTGCTACACTACTATTTTTCCATTTAAGTTCTGATTTAAGGGATTTTTGCCAAAAGACAGAGAGGTGCCCAGATGACTTTCCCAAATCTAGAGAGCATGTATAGCTCACATTTTACAAATGCACAGAATTATTTGTACTGTTTCAGTTAAATTTTGAAATTTGGGAATATTGATGTGGATCTTAACGTGATAAAAGTGAAAACACAGTGAATTACTGTGTTTAGTGTATCAGTCAAAATAATGGAAAGCAGTCTGAGAGAAGTTACTAATCTGTTGTGTGCTATATGACGGTCAGAAAACTCATGTTTTATAACTGAATGGATATGTCTGGCCAATATAAATGTCTCTCAGTAAATGTCTCACCTATTTTTCAAGGACCAATAAATCTGACTTCTTCAGCAAATGTAAGATGAAGCATGACATGTTGACATGATATCAGTTTAATCTCATCGCATCAGCACGTGATTCATCATTCAGTAGATTATGAGCTTGAAGAAAACATTTTTTAAAGATCTACATCCTGGGAGCAACTTGTCTCAACTCACAGTTACGTCTCAAAGTCCAAGAAATAGATTCTTCCTATGACTTGATAAATACTGAAGAATAAAAAACAATTATTTTATAATATTAAAATAAAGATCTAGGAACATTGCATCTAAATATTTTAGATTACATGGAAAATTAGATGAAAGTGTAAAATATATGTGAACTTTTAAGTCTGTCATAGTTTGTTTTGCAAAAACTGAAGTAAACAGGCTATTATCACTGCTTAATGTTGTTTTTGTGTGTGTCTGGATTCGCTAATAAATGTAAAGTTCAATTATAAGTTTTATGTAGCAGGTTACTAACAAAGTATTTTACTGTAGATTCTTAGTAACCTTGATTAAATTGAGTTGTGCACCTAGATAGTTAGGGTCATCATGATTTTGAAAACGTGGAGTTTTGCGTGTTAAATTTTCTGAAACTCAGTTTGTTGAGTGAGTGTTCACATTCTGCTTCACTTAACCCCAAAATAAAAGAAACACAAAATTATAATTATCTGTAAAATTTAGGCCATAATAACACCCTGATTCTAAGGTAATATTAGACAAGTAATGGTCACATGTGGAATCATTTTTTATCTTATATAATTCATTGTCACCGTGGAAGGTATCCTCTGTTATTTGACCCATTATGATAATCCTACTGACATTAGTTATTTTTATTGTACATCATAGGTGCTCTTTGATTTAATACGTTTCTGTAGTTCGCCTGCAAACATATTGAACGTGCTTAGAAACCAAATCTTAACGTAGCTTTCCTTATGCTCACTGCTACCCATATATCAAGAAAAACACAACAATGACAACTGCTTTAGATTTCAAATCAGGAGGTTTTGAAAGAAATTAAACATATTTTCAATTGTTTTTTTTCTAGTCACTAGTTATGTTTTTGCTTAACTGAAATAGCTAAAGTAGCCTGTAGGCCAAAAGTTTCCACACAGAAAAAAACTCAATTATTTTTGAAGATGAAAACTATCACTGAACACACCAACCAATTCAAAAGCACTGACAGCTGAAGAAGTGGGCTGCCGTGGAACATGAAGTGGATACCAGAACTATTAGGAACAGGACTGAGTTGCGTATTTGCTCTTTTCATGTAAGAGAAAAACATGATATTTTTAGTAGACTGGAAATAAAGAATTTCTGCTATTTTAATAGCGTGAGGAATGTTGTGAGAAATCTGAGGTTACAACAGATTCACCACTGTCTACTACACAGGGAATGACCAGAATTGGTGTCCACTAGTAGGTGTCTTGTGAGTCAGCCTCAGGCTCTCTCCCAATACACCTGAGTGTGACTTCACTTCTGCACGGGTAATGATAGGAAACGATGGCAGTATTGACTTGAATGCTTGAAATGATTCGAGATGAATTATTAGCCCCTTTTTTCACATATTCATGGTCAGGAAAATGAAGATTGTGGAGTTTGCAATGAATGAATTTATTCCTTTTGTCCCAAATAATTATTGCTTTATGAAGGAAACCAGAATCTATATCTTCTAACAAATTATGACCATTCTACCTAAGAATATTACGTATTTTGGTGTATGGACAGAAGAAATAGGGTTAGAAAAGATGACATAAGTCAAGAGAAAAAGAGAAAAGAAAGAAAATAGATAAGATCAGCGTTAAAAATGAAAATCCAAAGGAGATGAAAACGATATTTTCTTCATCTCAGTAGTAAAGAACAGTATTAAAACTATTAAATGAAAATTTAGTGTACTCTGAATCAATTCTTAAATCAATTCATCAACTTTACTCCACTTATTAATGTGTTCAAAAAATTATCATTTAACGAGTTGCCTCTTTTATTCTTAGTTACTCAATAATTAGCTATCAATTCCTGACTTTTGCACTTGGTAATTTGGTAGGATGGAGGAGTAAATTTGATAAGATGTAGAATCAGGGAGATGAAAAAGAAAATGAAATAATGCAGCAAAAAGATTAGTTAAAAACTAGCAATCTGCAATCTGAAAGAGGAGAGACGCAACATACTGTTCTGAGAGCTAAAACTAGAGAGAGGTATAAAGAGGAGGGGGGTTATTTGGGAGTAAAAATGTACTCATAAGAATTTACAGTTTTACCTGAAGTACCAGGACTTACCTCTGGAGCAACCATGGCACTTGCTGTCCTGGGAACTTGGAACAAATCAAAACCTGTGGACTGACTTTAGATTTGGTTAAACACAAGCTATCAGCTGCTCCACGCCTGTTCACTTAAAAACAGGCAACAGCACCAAAACCGACTTTGAGTACTAACTTGTGTCCAGATCTTTTAAGCCCCAATGTTATATTGCCCACCTAACGTTAGAGCTGGTCCCTATTATTAATATGGCTAAAGACAACACAATGGTCAGTATGACCAGTTTCTCTTCTAATCCGTTATGGGGGCCCTAAAGTCCATCATTCTTATTTGATTCAATTTAATAATTGTTTCTTTTAAAACAATCAATTTTGTTCTTATCTTTAAAATACAGAAAATACAAGGGATATTTTTTAACCATTAGTACGATCGAAGTAAAGAAAAAAAGATTAACAGGAAATACATTATGTAAACTAAAGCTTATTCAAAGTCATTCACCAGGATTCAGAGAATAAAATGAGGGATAATTTTACAAATGTTCTGTCTCCATTGAGATCACTGTAACTCAACTCTAAACAAGCCTTTGAACATTAACATCCTTCAGTTTTCAGCAACTCATTTATGTGATAACCCAGAAAAGAAATCAAAAGAAATCTTACTGATTCTGCCAATTTTAGATTTCTTTCCAAATGTCGGATAAGTTTAGGTTTTCTGTTTGGTGTCTATCTGGCTAGCACTGCAAGTAAGTATGTTTAAGGAATATATGATGAATACATTTTATTTCAATTTCTATCAATTATGAACACTCAATGAAAGACCACCTGATAAAATAGGTTATCCGAAAGCATTTTAATGGTTAAACATGCTTCAGTCTAAAGATCTACAGAAATAAACGAGGACCAGTGAAATGAAAACAAGTTAAGGCTATTTCTTCAGAGCTTGCTGTAGCAAGGGAGTCAGCCACCAGCACTTGGGTTTGGTAGAGACTCAAAAACGTAGAGAGGGAAAACTTTATAGTGGAAAAAAGGGAAGCCTTCAGTTATGTCTTGGGCGCTGTTGACATGGGCAAGTTATAGGCAGACTAAGTAGAATTGGGGCATTATGTGTGTTTGGCTTTCTTTCATTGGTTCTAAGTTTGAAGTGGAGGCAAAAATTAGGGAAGCTGACAATGATTAATCAAGTCCTGGCCAGTTGGGGCTGATGGTGACAGTGGTTACTCTTTGTCTTCCTGGACTGGTTGCTTGAGATAAAAGTCTGACTTCATGGACTGGTGACGATAGACAGTAGGTTGGCTTCCTGGATGCTTATTGTGGACAGAGTGTTGGCTTCCAGGGTTGGTTGCTGCAGGTTGTGCGTATACGTTCTATTTTTATATATCACCTGGCCATTGTCCATTTGTATATTCTGTGACATGTTAGATATTTATCAGAAATCCTAATTTCTATTATAATATACATTACAACAGGAAAAGTAGAACTATCAGATTATGTGAGATTCATGTGATCCTAAAATATCCCAATTACAATCATAAACATATAATGCTTTCCAAATTAGTCTCCAAGTCATTCCAATTAGTATGTATTTTTCTCAATAGACATAACTTAGAAAAAAATAATTACAAATTTAATTTCCAAAAAGTTTATTTAGGCTTTGAGAGAGTTGAGCAATGTCTCCATTCTTAATAAGAATTTAAGAAATAGTTATGAATTCATTGAAAAAATGGTATTTTGAAAATTGATTAAATTAAATGTTTTAGAACTGTGAAATCACTTGAGATATTAGAAATCTATTCATATTATCTGATTCATTCACTGAGTCATTTCACCAATAATGATAATAATAATAGCAAATAACATATTCTGAACAGCTACAAAGTATTAGGCACTTAGCTGAAAGGCAAGGTAGAAGAGTGAGACAGTGTGCATGATGGTTAAGAGCTCAGATGATGGAACAAGATTGCTCTGAGGACTTATTAGTTAAGTGGCCTTGGGAAGGTTTTTTAAAAAAAACTTTATTCTTCAGTTTTGCCATCTTTAAAATGGAGATACTTCCTTTAATTGGTTTGTTGATTAGAAAATTTATATTAGGTATTATTACTATATTTAATCTTTACAAAACCCTACAAGGAATGTACCTTTATTATCTCTATTAAGACTTCACTCCTACTTCCCCAACAGATGTCAATTTTATACTACTTAAATAGTTAAAGATCCACTCTTAAAATTGAATTTCCTATGGGGAAATTATACTTATTTCCAATAAATAAAATAACAACATCAAAATTCAAACATTCTTTCAAAGCAACACTTCAATCTAGAGTCAGAAATGTCCCTCCATTGGAGCAAAATTTCTTTGACATAAAATAGTGGTTTGAATAAAAGAAAGTTATTGAACCAAAGATTTATAGTAATGAAATTTCATATTTGACTGCAAAACAGCTGTGGAAGATTTAATCAAAGACTGAAGCAGAAGGTTAAGCTAACTTTATTTAATAGCAATTGCTGACTTGAATAAATTGCCAAGGTTATGAAACTACAATCATCATATATTTCATAGAAGCATCCTGCACTTACTCCAGATCCTTATGTTTGAATAAGCACAGAGTGCTAAAATGGCAAGAATATGCACACTTTGTGTAAAATCTTAATTGACTTGGAAAATAATTAATACGCAATTTATTTCTAAGTTAACTTATACACTAAGTTTTAGTCTGGTGAGGCATGCTTTTTGCTTTAATCATATGCATCACTATGATCAATAAATGGCAAGCAACTGGACGCATTGGAGTATATGAGGAAGCCATATGGTGTAAAACTAATTTGGCCTGACTTTGTTTTTCCAAAAGGGGCTGACATGGCCATTGAACATGCACTGTATATCTGCTTTAAGCAGTTGCTATGTCCCAAAGACAAGAACAAATGCCTTTTAGGTAAAGCTGCAACTCCCCCTGTTTGGCATTGCCTTAAGGATAAGCATCTCTCCCTAGGCTAGGAATTGATTGCTGCCCTCACCCTGTGACCACCCAGCTCAAGACAACAGACTTGCTACCTGCTGTGTCCGTTGAGACAGCAGACCTGCTACCTGCTGTGTGAATCGCTGGGCTGGCTAGGCAATCTTGTGACTGTTGTAAAAGGGCCATTCCAATCATATGTGATACATGCTCTTTGATGATATGTAACCACTCTGTACACCCCACTTCTTTGGTGCCCTTACTTTCTTGGGAAAGGAAGGCCCTGGGCTAGTCCTCAGATCTGGCTCATAATAAACTCACCCCAATTTTGATTTCTAGATTGGTTATGGATTACTTGCATCAACAACTATATCAAAATATTGACTGAGCTTGTTTCTGGTGAGACATGTAAGTAGGACTTAAAGTTTCAATTGCTTTGGAAATGAAAGAACACCTGCATTAATAATGGTCAATTAAGCAAAACTCTTACGTAAGCAACCATGTGATTAATTTCTTTATCTTAAAGTGTAAAATGCAGAATATTTTATGATTCTCTTACTTGGCTTCAATGTTATGGATGTTAGATCATGATCTAATACACACAAGTATACAAGCAGTCCTCACTTCTCTGCAGCTTTGCTCTCCATGGTTTCAGTTACCCATGGCCAACCACAGTCTGGAAGATGTTTATCCTCAGAAGGCCAATAATAGCTTAACGCTATGTCAGTGTGATTCAACTCACTTCATCTCATCATGTGGGAATTTATCATTTCTCATCATCACAAGAATAAGGGTGAGTACAGTACATTAAGATATTTTGAGAGAGAGACGACATTCACCTAACTTTTAGTACAGGATATTGTTACAATTGTTCTATTTTATTACTGTTGTTAATGTATTACTATGCCTAATTAACTAATTAAACTTTATCATAGGTATGCATATATGGGAAAAAACAGAGTACGCATGCAGTTTGGTACTGTCTGCAGCTTCACTAATGGTTCAGACACCACTGAGGGTCTTGGAACATAGATCCCTATGGATAAGGAGGGACTACTGTATATCCTGCTTATGACTACCATGTTAAAAAGAGCATTCTAGTGATTTTCTTGATGTACCAAGAAACCAAGGAATAATCAAAAAACGTATGTTGAAATAACGAGAACAGTTTATCAGGTAAGTACTACTTAAACATTTTTCTTTCTTTTTTTTTCCCCTCCAGTGATTGTAATACATGAAGTCACTGCCCGGTTAACAGATAATGAAATAACCTAAAATAATGTCTTTATTGTATACATATATATACATATATATATATATATATATAGCTATATATGTGTAATTACAATATTTCTCTTTTCCAAACTGGACGCCTCTCTTGGTGTGGTATCTTGAAGTTCAGACATCATCACCTTCATCCATAATCATAAATTTCAGGGTTTCCCCTTGATAAGCTTCACAGGTTTTCTGGGTTTAAGTTTCCAATAAAAGTAAGAAAAGTTTCATGTGACTGTCTTCTTCTATATTCATAATGCTAACATTCCATATTATAAGCATATTATGTGGTATGCACAATTATATTATTTGTGTTTATACTCTCTGTCTTAAAACCCAACCCTCTGCTTTCTACTCAAGTTCTATGGATTTATTTCCTTTAATTCTCATATGCTAACATTATCTTTGTTTTGTTTTTTCTAATGAGGGAAAGTTTCATCTAAAATTTACAAGCTCTTCTCCCAGAGAGAGTGGCATAATTTGGCAGTGGGGCAAAGTAATATCCTAAGAGAAAAGGGATGGAGATCACCAAGTACTTCCCTTCTGAGGCTACCAGGAACCATGTGGTCGGTTGTCTGCAAGAAAGGCTGCAGTAATTCCCCAGCCCGAATGCTTTTCAATGTGACTTTGCTGCTCTGACATGCCAAAAGTAGCTCTAGAGACACACATGACTGAAAAATAATTGTGAGCACAGCTTCGGGAGCATTTAATCTAGAAAAGTCTCAAAATATTCTTAAGGGAGTTGTGCCAGCAAAAGTGCCATTGTTCAAGACTAAAGGAAATTAAATTGTTCCAATCCCATAAAGGTCTCTCAGCCTCCAACTTTTTTCAGGTAAGAAGTAGGCTGAGAAGGGTATTCATCTGCTGACATGGGTAGTTATTATGCAATAGGATGGAAATATCAAAAGGTGGAACCAAGACCCCAGAGGGCAGAACAAGGCCAATGGGAAGCATAGAAAACCTCATACCCAGAAATCACTAAGAGAACAACAGACTGGGAGGCCTTTCTCATAGAATACTAGAGAAGAGAGGACTGAGACTTCAATTCCAGAGCACGGAAGCAGCCCATGATTAGGATTCTTTATCATCCCTGGAGTTTAGAGACCTAGTGTATCTAACAGGTTTTCAGAATTGCTATGGAGAAGTAATTGCTGTGTACTTTCTGTTCTCCCCATTTTCAAATAGGAGTATTTATTGTGGTTATGCTCTCTCTTTCTCACCATTACGTGCTGAGAATATGAGGGTAAGATAACTTGTATTTTGAGGTCAAAGACCTATAAATTAAGAGCAGCTGCACTTTAGGAAGTTCTTCTCAACTTGCTATTGTACCAAGATTTTAGACTTGGAGCATGATGCCAACCTCACAGAAGACTTCTGGGGTTCTCAGGGTCGGTGAGTGTATTTTGCATGTAGAAGTATATGATTAATTGTGGCAGCCTGAGAACTCTTGTAGATTGTAAGAATGACTGAATTTTTCTTCTCTCCATATATAGGTCCCTTTTCAACATGAGTTTGTAGGTCCTTGCATCAAAAGATGATGATTTGGGCTGGCCTTCTGCTTCACTTGGATCCATAGAATTACGTGGAAGTGACATGAAGCCAGCTGTAAACCAAAGCCTCAAAAACCTTGACTATTTCCATTCTGTCTTTTGGAAACCTGTCTCAATGACATGCATAAAAGCTCAGGCTAACCTGTGGGTTGATGAGTGATACATAGCTCAATAACATTCATTATCCCAGATATTAGCCACAGTATCTCAAGAAGCAGAAGACTACTGATATGCTGCTGACTGCAGACATATGAGGGAACACAGATGAGACTAGAAAAATAATCTTGCTGGGTCCTGCCTAAATTTCAGAACTGGAGAATAATAAGCTAACAAAATGGATGTTTTAAGTCACTAAACTTTGAGATGATTTTATTTGCAGCAGTATTAACTGGTACCAACTATAACTGATGGATTGAAATAGCCCCAAATTGAATGTGTTCTCAGGGAAGGACAAAGGAATGAATGGAGAAACTCACCATGATCGCAAGGAATGATTTTGCTAGGGACTGAGGTCTAATATCTGAGTCAATTATTTTAAAGGAAAGTCAATCCCAGTCTCAAAATGTGATCGACGTTGGCATGCTTTCACCACTGGCTATCTTGGCATTATTGAGCATGCTATAGGAAAAGTAGATAAACAGCTGAGTAATGAAATATGACATTATTTAAAATACTATCCCAGGAAGGTAGGCTTAAACGTTCCTCCAGGGAAAATGACCTCTTCTTCCCACTTACCCATGAGCAAACATGCCAGCCCCACTCTCTTGGCTATCATCAGAGTGAACAGTAGAGCAGGCACTTGTGAGAGCTACCTGTTTACAGCAGCAATAGCAGACGACCATCACAACAGTAAAATGGCAAATAACAGAGGTGGTTATCAGACCTTTCAGATATCCCTTCTGTCCCTGAAGTATGGAACTCAGCAGGAAAAATAGACAAGAGTGTCCAGAGGACACCTTGTGTGTGCTCTGACCTTCGCTCTTGGATCACCAGTTTCCATGTCATGAGGACTCACAGGCCTCCATGTCAGAGAATGAAGGCTGCCAGACACCATGTGAATGAGCCTAAAAACAGATTCTCCAGGCATTATCTCTAGTATTCTTAAAGGTGAAGGATCTGAGAATATTTAATTTTATTGAAGTTTAAAAGTGTGTTTATCATGGGGCTGGCCCCGTGGCCGAGTGGTTAAGTTCGCGCGCTCTGCTGCAGGCGGCCCAGTGTTTCGTCGGTTCGAATCCTGGGCGCGGACATGGCACTGCTCGTCAGACCACGCTGAGGCAGCGTCCCACATGCCACAACTAGAGGAACCCACAACGAAGAATACACAACTATGTACCGGGGGGCTTTGGGGAGAAAAAGGAAAAAATAAAATCTTTAAAAAAAAAAAAAAAAAAAAAAAAAAAAGTGTGTTTATCATGATGCCCAGATATGAACCATTATCTTATGTGGTATATTATAAAACTGCAAAAACAACACAATGTTCATTCTGAAATTTCTGTAGTACTTTTATTTTTATTAATTACTAGCTGATGTACAAAATTCTTAGTAATTTCAAACAGAATTTGTAAGTTCATATATTCAGGAAATTTGTGTTTTAAGTGTTTAAAACAGAACCATGGGATAGTATTTTATATTGATATAACTTTAAGGTCCCTTAGGATTTATTAGTATTGATCTTGTCCTTCAATTCCTAGTTAAAATGATCCCCTCCTTATAAAATTTTCTTCCCAGCATAGTTATTTCTTTCTGTACCTTCAACTCACTTGTACTTATAACAATTATTATATGGTAAGTCAGTACTCACTAGATGACAGGCTTTGTGAATATGGAGAATGTGTTTCTTTCTCTTACTTCCAATGTCTTAAATATAGTTATTCATTCATTTATCTTCAAAATTATCTTCCTTTGAAATTGCTATACTAAAGTTAGATTATCCCATCCAAGAAAGTTACGAAAAAAATTACCAGATAAGTCATCAATAGTTGTTAGGTTGGGCTAGATTTTGTTGCTGTAACAAACAATCCCAAAATTTCAGTAGCTTGAAACCACAAAGATGTATTACTTATGCTGCAAGTCCAACGCAGGTCTACAGGTGAGGTCGAGGTCTTGTCATTGCTAAGGGTGATGGAAGCTGCTGGCATTGCAGTATGAGGTTTCAGAGATCACCACATCCAGCTACAAGAGCCTGACCAATCAGGCATCAGCTGTAAAATACTTCCACTGCCGAGTGACACACATTGCTTCTGTTCACATTCAGTGACTGTGAAACAAATCAAATGTTCACAGCTAATTTCAAGATAGAATGTGGCCAGAAGACAGGAGAAGCAAAATCTTGGTGACCACTAGTGATCGCCTCCACAATAGTCATTCTTTCACATATAATTTATACATAGAGGGTCACACAAGTTAATAAAGAAAGGTGATTAGAGTAGTGAGCTAAAGCTAAGATGATGGATGCAGTCATTTGTATCAAAGTTGGATTATTTTTTAGGGATTTATCACAAATTGTATTGTTCTAGCTTCTGTCATGCCACTTGTAAAAAATATGACAAATGTTTACTGTCTGAAGGAAATAATTTAAAAAATAAGACATAGGAAATATGATCATCTTTCTATAGTCAGTTATTATTTATATTTGTAGCATTAACAAAAATCTATTCATTTAACCTTTAAAAATTAAATTTAGTGGCCAGCCCAGTGGCACAGTGGTTAAGTTCACACGCTCTGCTTCAGAGGCCCTGGGTTAGCAGGTTCAGTTCCCGGGCACAGACCTGCACACTACTCATCAAGCCATGCTGTGGTGGTGTCCCATATACAAAATAGAGGAAGACTGGCACAGATAAGCTCAGGGCCAATTATCCTCACACACACAAAAACTTAAATTTAAAAAAGTCATTCCAGTTGCCTGTTCTCTGCTTTTTCCTAATTTCCTGCCTGCCTCTGATCAATACCATTGAGTCACTGGGTCCTGCTTAGACTCAACTTCAATATTCCTCAGATTCTGCCCCACTTTTTCAATTATATAAGAAGAGATACTATATTTTCTAAAGACCTAATTATAGCAAAAGTATTACAATTTAATTAACATATTTAGCTCTCACACGCATGTACAAATATATATCCTTGCCTTGAAACTAACTTAGAATACACTTTTACAAGACAAAAAATTATTTTGCATCTTGAAAAATAATACCTGTCACAATTCTTAATTGTTTTTATCTACTTATTTTTTTCATTTTTCTTTAGTTCATAAATAAGTTCTATTTTGGCACAATAAACATAATCACTACTGGATTATGGTGAGGAAATTCATTTTCTTGGCTGTGAGAAAAAAATAGAGAAAACTTTTATGTAATGTAACGCACAATGCTTGAACACCCATAGCCTACTATTGATTCCATTTATCCCAGAATTATTGATAGAAAGTATTAAATTTTACCTGTTTTTGAAATACAGAAAATAAAATGCTTAATTTACATATTATAAAATATTTGTGTAGGTTTACCATCATCCTACATTCAAAGAGAATATTAAAATTAAAAATATAAAAACATAATTTACATGAAATAAGATAAATTACTTCATTTCAAAAATTGCGTCCATCTCAGGATTTTGCCCTTTCATTCACGGTCAACATAAATGTACTGCTAAACCAAGCTCCTGAGTCCCCACTTACCTCATGTGGTTTATGTGAGAGTGACATGCACAGCAGCCTTAGATGTGGTGTATAACCTAAACTTGGACAACTACGTATTATAATTTATGAATCATAGAAATTGACTTAAGGATGGGTAACCGAACCAATATGTTTAAGTGACTGCTTTTCTTGAAACTACTGAGAAACTGCAATTTTATTTCTAGGGGTAGATACACAGGTCGGATGTTAACAGGACTGGTGGGGGTCACAATAGACTAATAACCCATCTGAGAATAAACACAATATAGAAAAAAGCAGAACCAAGAGATGAAGACAGAAATGGTCATAATGACATATTCAAATTCCTGGATCCAACAAGACCTGAAGTTAATTTTATCCTTAGCCTTTTAAGTTGTTTTAGCCATTGAATTCCATTATTTCTTGGAGTAGTATGTTTCATTGTTCTAACTTATAAATAAGTATTTCTGAACTCTACATTTTCATGTATTTAAAGTGCAGCTGATGGATAGATGACAAAGCAATACATGTGACCAATTCTCCAAAATGTCTATATGATGTATCTGAAAATCTGCCCCCCAGTGCATTTGACATTGGTGGAGTTCTTCAGATTCCACATCTATTTTTACTCCATAAAAATAAGTAACTGTTTTTCCATTAAGTATTCATTGTAATCTTTTCCAATATTGTCATTAAGTAGAACAGGTAAATCAATTATTACTAAAATTATTTGGCAATACTATACTCTATAATATTGCTTAAAGCAACTTCATTCTACATTTTTATTTTATTAAGAGTTATATTTTAATACACATCTGGTAAGAAGAAATAATAGTTTATTTCAAATATTTACTCATAATTTATATCCTAAATGTAATTGAAATAGTTGCAAACTTAAGAGAAGTTAATACTCTTATATTTTCAGACAATAAAATGACTTCAAAGTTATTAACACTGCTAAATAAATGTTGTTTTCCCATAAATCTGTTTCTTTTATTTTCTAGACAAAACAAACAACAGATATGTAGTATTTGAATAGAAAATAATCTTCCATTTATTATTTGCAGTTAACTTATTCTGAAAAACTCACCTTATAGAAATAAATAAAACAAAAAATATTTGAAGCACTGAATTTGGTAAAAAGCTTCTCAAAATATAGAAAGTATTGATTAAAAAATGACTACCTAAAAATAAGCCTTTTAAGAAATATAGTTAACTTGTGCATAATTTTAGTCAATGATTACTACTTAGTTGGTTAATTGTAAATTGACAACAGAAATGAAATTCTTGCTCAATTTTTATAACCATATTTTAGTTAATTAAATTTAATTGTATGAAAACTAAGCCTCTAGGTAAGATGAATATAGAAATATTTACAAAGATCAATCTACACAGAAAAAATGTAATATTAATTGAGATAAAAATTCATTCTTTCATTTTAGAACAAATTCAGATTTACAGAATTATCGTGAAGATAGTACAAGCAGTTCTCAAATACTCCACATCCAGTTCCCCCATCAGTAACATCTCACACTAGTATGATACACGATAAATGGACCAATCTCATACACCATTATTAAGTCCATACTTGAGATTTCCTTAGTTTTCCCCTAATGTCCTTTTTCTTTATCAGAATCCCATCCGGGATACCATGTTACGTTCCACAGTTATGTCTCCTTAGGCATCTCTTGGCTGTGGCTGTTTCTCCAATGCTCCTTGTTTTTGATGGTCTTGAGAATTTTGAGGAGTTCTGGACAGATATTTTGTAGAATTTCCACCAGCTGTGGTTTGTCTGATGTTTTCCTCAGTTACACTGGGGTAGTGTGTTTTGGGGACGAAGACCACAGAGGTAAAGAGCCATTCTCATCACATCATACCAAGGATATATATTATCACTATGACTGATCACTGTTGATGAGGTTACCCTCAATCACCTAGCTTGAGATAGGGTTGGTCAGGTTTCTCTACTGGGAAGTTACTTGTTTTTTCTCTCCCTTTCCATACTGTGCTCTCTGGAGGAAAATCATCATGCACACCCCACTGTTAGAGTAAGGAATTGTGCTCCACCCTCTTAAGGGCAGAATATCTATGTCAATTATTTGGAACTTTTCTGCATAGGAGGCATATCTATAAGCCTTTATTTATTTATTCAATCATTTATTTATATCACTGTGGACTTGTGAATATTTATTTTATATTTAGGGTTATAATACAACACTGCTTTATTTATTTTGCTGCTCAAATTGATCCAACTTTGAGCATTAGGAGTTCCTTCAGTATACTCCTGTATCCCTTTGACTTATGACCATCATTCAGGGTGTTTTTTAAAACTTTAATTTTTTTGAGCAGTTTTAGTCAATGGCATAATTTAGAGGAAAATGAAGAGATTTCCCACAACCCTCTGCCAACAGAAGTGCGTAGATCTCCCCTTTAACAACATCCCCCACCAGAAAGGCACATTTTTTACAACTGATAAGCCTACATTGACACATCTTCATAACCCCAATCCATAGTTTACATTACTGTTCACCCTTCATGTTTTACATTCTGTGCCGTATATCCATCATTATAGTATCACACAGAATATTTTCACAGCCATAAAATTCCACTGTGCTCCATCTATTCATCCCTCCGCCCAGGCCCAACCATAGGCGACCACTGATATTTTTACAGTCTCCATAATTTCAGCTTTTCCAGATGTCATATAGTTGGAATTGTACAGTATGTGGCCTTTTCAGATTGGCTTCTTTCATTTAATAATAGTCATTTAAGTTGTCTCTATATCTTTTCATGGCTTGACACCTCATTTTTTTAGCACTAAATAATAAACATTTTTTCTGGATGCACCACACTTCGTTTATCCATTCACCTCCTGAAGGACGTCTTCATTGCTTCCAAGTTTTGGCAATTATAGATAAAGCTGCTACAACCATTAGCATATAGGTTTTTTCCTGGACATAAGTTTTCAACTCCTTCAGGTAAACATCAAGGAGCATGATTTACTGGATCATGTGGTAAGAGTACATTTGGTTTTGTAAGAACCACCAAACTGTCTTCCAATATAGTTATACATTTTGCATTCCAATCAGCAGTGAATGAGTGTCCTGTTGCTGCACACCCTCAACACCATTTGGTTGTCATCCCTGATGACATATGATGTGGAGCATCATTTCATATGCTTATTTGCCACCTGAATATCCTTTTTGTGAGGTGTCTGTTAAGACCTTTGGCCGATTTTTTAAACAGATTGTTTTCCTATTGATTCTTATTTAAAAGTTCTTTGCATATTTTGGATAACAGTTGTTTATCAGATGTTTCTTTTGCAAATATTTTCTCAGAGTCTGTGGCTTATCTTGTCATTTTCTTGCCATTTTCTTGGGTAGAGCAGAAGCTTTTAATTTTAATGAAGTCTGGTATATCAATATTTCTTTTCAGATCATGCCTTATGGTGTTGTAACTAAAAAGTCATCATCATACCGAAGTTCATCTAAAGTTTCCTACTATGTTGTCTTCTAGGAGTTTTGTAGTTTTGTTTTCTTTTTTTTTACATTTAGGTCTAGGATACATTTTGAGTTAATTTTTGTGAAGAGTGTAAGGTCTGTGTCTACATTTATTTTTTTGCATGTGGATGTCCAGATATTCAAGAACAACTTGTTGAAAAGATATGTTTGCTCCATTGTATTGTCTTTTCTCCTTTGTCAAAGATCAATTGATTGTATTTATGGGGCTCCATTTCTGGGCTTTCTATGCTTTTCCATTTGTCTATTTGTCTAGTCTTTTCCCAATACCATGCTGTCCTGATTACTGCAGCTTTATACCATGTCTTATAGTCTGGTAACATCAGTCCTCCAACTTTATTCTTTTCCTTCAGTATTGTGTTAACCATTCTGGGTCTTTGGGCTCTCCATGTAAACTTCGAAATCAGTTTGTTGAAATATGTGAAATAATTTGTGAGGATTTTCATTGGGATTGCATTAGATCTAGAGCACAAGTTGGGAAGAACTGACGTCTTGACAATATTGCATCTTCTTGTCCATGACCATGGAATGTCTCTCCATTTATTTAGTTCCTCTTTAGCATCATTCTTTAGAGTATTGTAGTTTTCCTCACACAGATCCTGTATCTATTTTGTTTGATTTATACCTAAGTATTTCATTTTTGGGAGTGATAATGTAAATGGCATTGTGTTTTTAATTTCAAATTCCACTTATGCATTTTTTTCTAAAGATTTTATTTTTTTCCTTTTTCTCCCCAAATCCCCCTGGTACATAGTTGTATATTTTTCGTTGTGGGTCCTTCTAGTTGTGGCATGTGGGACGCTGCCTCAGTGTGGTTTGATGAGCAGTGCCATGTCCACACCCAGGATTCAAACCAACGAAACACTGGCCTGCAGCAGAGCGTGTGAACTTAACCACTCGGCCACGGGGCCAGCCCCCACTTATGCATTTTTAGTATTTAGAAAAGTGATTTACTTTTGTATATTAACCTTGCGTCTTGCAACCTTGCTATAATTGATTTTTTTCAGATTTTCTGCATAGACAATCATGTCATCCACAAAGACATTTTTATGTCTTCTTTCCAAAAATGTCTATTTTTTATTTCTTTGTCTTGCCTTATTATATCAACACATTAACACATTTTTTAAATGAATTAATGTTGAGGAAATTAAAGCTCCCCAGATGTGTATCCTGCTTCCATTACTTGCTGTGCTAGAATATTATTAATAATAATAATAATAGAAAAAATTGTTAAACTCCTGCTGAACATTTACAGTATGCCAGACACTGCCCAAATAGTTCACTTGCATTAACTCATTGAATAAAAAAACTCCATGAGGTAGGTATTTTTATTATCCCTGTTTTATAGTTAATAAGCTGAGGCCAGAGAATTAAGCAATTTGCTGAAGAGCATGAAGCTCTGAGACATTGTGGCGAGTTTTACAAGACTGAATGAAAATTCTTTAACACTTCTTCCAAGGACACAGGGGTTTGTGACTCATGTGTAGCAACAGAAGATGATGAAAGTTACTTCATGTGACTTCTGAGGCTCAATCATAGACAAAGATGCAGTTCCCACCTAATTTGCAGAAATACTTGCACTTGGAGCTCTGAACAGCCACGTGAATAGTCTTAACACTCTGAGGCCTCCAGATTTGAGCAAGAGGTTATAAGAACAGACCACACGTAGCATTTAGATTGGCAGATTTGTATTAGTCCTAGTCCAAGTTCAGATGCCAGACAGATGAGTAAATGAGCTTTCAGATGCTTCCAGCCTCAGTCATTGACTCAGCCCCAGACTCCAAGTTTTCCCACTGTGTCCTATCCAAATTCCTGACCCACTGCACCCATGAGTATAACAATAATTAAAAAAAGAAAAAAGCATTGTTTTAAAATGCTAAATTTTGAAGTAGTTTGTTACACAGCAATAGAAACTGGAACCCAACTAGAGCCAAGCTTTCAACACCAGTAGTCTGGCTCCACGACCTATGCTCTTAACCACTGTCTTATGGAATGAGATACCGCAAAAAAAGTCTACAAAGAAAAATACACTTATCTTAGAAGGTTCTTCAGCGTTTTGAGGATCAGCTGTGTTGATGCCATCTGAAACAGGAGGTATTCACATGCTCAGTTTCCTGCACAGTTGGGTTTTACCTGCAGTATCTTCTCAGCTCATGTTCTAAGATGAAGTGTAGATTTTAGGGGCAAAAATACCACTTGCGATTGAGTATTTTTGCTGTGTCCTCAACAGTTCCCTTGGAAACGCATTTCTGAAAATCGCACATTCAAAGCTGGGATCCTTCCTAACAATCTGACCTAGCCACACTAAATTTTACCAATGGGTAAAGCCCCAAAATCAGACAGCTTCACCCTTAGACAAAAACCATAATCACGGGGGCTGGCCCCGTGGCCGAGTGGTTAAGTTTGCGCGCTCCGCTGCAGGCGGCCCAGTGTTTCGTTGGTTCGAATCCTGGGCGCGGACATGGCACTGCTCATCAGACCACGCTGAGGCAGCGTCCCACATGCCACAACTAGAAGAACACACAACGAAGAATATACAACTATGTACCGGGGGGCTTTGGGGAGAAAAAGGAAAATAATAAAATCTTTAAAAAAAAAAAAAAAAAAAAAAAAAAAAACCATAATCACGATCAAAGTGGAACTTCATTTACTGAACTTTACTCTAGTAATAACACCAGCCTATAATGATGAAAGTTTTAATAAATAGCCCTGTTGCTTCAGAAGATCTATATGACATACTGTTTGATTATTGCAGTTTTAGACCAGCCCTTGAAATCAGGCAGTATATGTCCTCCAACTATTTTTTCTTCAAAATTCCTTATTTTAATTATTTTGCATTTATATATAGATTTTTAAAAGCAAATAGTCAATTTCTACAAAAGAGCTTTTGGTATTTTGATTAGTATCATGTTGAATCTTCAGATAAATCCAGGGAAAATTGACATGCTAACAATAGTGAGTCTGCCAATTCATAACAATGGCATTTTAAGTATTTTAAATTGCTCTCAGCAATGTTTTATGGTTTTTATTTTAGCGATTTAGCACTCTTTTTGATAAACATATTTTAGGAATTTCATGTTTTCAATGGTATTGTAAATTGTATTTTTAATTTCATTTTCTAAATATTTGTACTAGTGTATAGAAATGCAAATAAGTTTGTACATTGACCTGTATCCTGCAAAGTTGTTTGATTTTAATTCTCATTTGAAGATTACTTTTTAGATTTTTAGAAGTATTTCTACTTACATAATCATACCACCTACAAATAACTGATTTTTCTTCTTTTTCCCCCCAATACTTTTTATTTCTATTTTTATTATCTTATTGAAGTGGTTGGGAGTTTCAGTAAAATGGTAAGTAGAAATGACAGAAGCAGAAACTCTTGCTTTGTTGCTAATCTTTGAGAGAAAGTTCAATATTTCATGATTCAGAATGTTAGTTGGAGGATGCTCTAGGTGTCCTTTATGAGATTCTGGAAGTTGTCTTCTATATCTTGATTGTTATCATTTTTTTGTGATGAATATATATTTATTTTTTTTGTCATGATAGTGTGTTTTACCTCTACTGATGTAGTCATATGATTTTTCTTTTCCTTTTAATCTGTTAAGATGATGAATTACATTCGTATCTTTTCTGATTTCCTGATCACTTTAGATTAAATTTGCCAGTAACTGAACATCATACAAACTGAATCATATAGCATAGACTCTTTCGTTTCCGCCTTAGGTTCCTCAACATATGGTGAAAAAGTCATCTCTGTTATTCATTGATTTCTACTCAGTATTCTATTGTATGAATACATCATATTTTTCTAATATTTTATGGATGTACAAAAAGGCTTATTCTAGTTTTGGGATATTAAGAATAAAGCTACAATGAGCATCCTTTTGTGTGTCTCTGGGTAGGCACGTGTTTTCATTTTTCTTGAGCAATTTTCTAGGAAAGGAGTTGCTAGATCATAGGTATATGTTTAAGTTTATTTGAAACTACCACAGAGATTCCTAAGTTGGATGCACAATTTTTATTCCTACCAGCAATATTTGATAGTTCCAGTTGTTCCACATCTTTGTCAATCCTTGTTGTTGTTAGTTTTTTTAATTTTAGCCATTTTTGTGCATGCGTATTAGGATCTGATTTTCACTTCAGATTGCATTTTCAAATAACTAATGATATTGATGATCTTTCCATGTGCTTTTCAGCCATTTGGATATCTTCCTTTTGAATTTGCCTGTTCAATAATTTTTTCCACTTTTTATTGGGCTGTTTGTCTTTTTGTTATTGATTTGTAAGGTTTTTTTCTTTAATGTATTTTGGATATGATGGCATTGTTGGATATATGTGTTGAAAGTAGTTTCTCTCAGTTTATGGCTTGCCCTTTTACTTTGGTTTTTTTGTGCGGTGATATAAAATATAAATCTTAGTATCTCAGCGTGGTATATAATATAAATCTATTTTTCAATTACACTAATTGTCAATATTGGCCAGATCACAACATTTTTTCTAAGACCTGGGTCTGACTGGAATGGTTCTTTGGATTTGATTATGAATATTTTCACTTTGGTCTACAGTTTCTTGGCTTCTGCCATTTTTAGCTTTTATACAATATTGACAAGTGGAAAAAGAAGAATATGGAATTCACTAGATTAGAGGAATCATGAAGACCAGAAGTTTACTCCCTCGTTACAGGCTGTGGGAATTATAACATTAATACATTTTATACTATTTGCTATTTTATATTATCGATTTTCTTGGGAATTCTGATTTTAAAACGTGAACAATGTTTGCCAATTTAAAACACACACTGTAGAGCTTCTTTTTCATCCCTAAATGGTTCTTAAATCCAAGTCTTAAACTGACCCCTTAAATTAAGTTGCTTTTACGGTCTGCTTAAAACCATAGTCCCTAAAATCTCAGAAGAATGATAGATTGTAAGATCCCTACCAAGAAAAGTCAACGCATCTACATCTAAGAGAAGTAGACCACTCCTAACAGTTTATACTACTAGAAAGCATGCCATTCTACCTCATAAAAACATAGTTTTTTAAAAAAAAATTTGCTAAACATAAAATTTCTGATTTCAAATTTCTCAAACTAAGAAAAAAAAAGATGAAATTCTCTCCAAGGGAGAATTGGTAATAATATCCCTTCCAAGTTCAATTAAAAACAAACAGAGAGGACTCCTGATGTCAGTCAAGATATAGTAAAATCAGTACCACCCGTCTTCCCAGCTGATTACACTACAACTCTGAACAAAATACAAAAAGTTACTACAAGAAGACTGAAAAGTAAATGAAAGCTGGCGGACTTGGAGGGAAAGCGCAATATGGAGAGCCAACCATCACGTGGCACGTGAGCAGCGGAGACACAGAGCAGAGCAATAGAAGCTTTCGGAAGAGACCGAGGTACAAATCACCACAAAGTCTCAGGCTCATGTTTGTGACACATGGATGGGACATATGCAAAGCAGCACAAGATAGGGAGAGCAAGATAGAACCTGCAGTCTGGACCTAGCTGCGTGGATTAACTGTGACAACACCAAATACCAGAAGATTTAACAAAACTCAGGATCAAATAACACAAGATTCAAATGTCCAGGATGCAACTAAAATTACTCAATATACAAAGAATGTAGAAACTATGACCAATTCCCAAGGGAAAAAATAATTAACAGGCACAAACCTCTAAATCACACTGGTGAAGGAATTATCAAAGATTTTAGAGGACCTGTTGCAACTATGATCTATGAGGTAAAGTAAAACCACTGATGGAAAGATAGAAGCTGTTAGCAGAGAAATAGAAACTAGGAAATAGAAATAAATGAAAGTTGAAAAATTCAATATTTCACCTAAAAAAAAATCACTGAGTAGCAGAATGGAAATGACAGAAGAAAGAGTCAGTGAACTTAGATAAATAAAATTAGATAAATATTGAAATTAGATAAATACAAATTATTT
This sequence comes from Equus przewalskii, assembly GCF_037783145.1. Lineage (NCBI taxonomy): Eukaryota > Metazoa > Chordata > Mammalia > Perissodactyla > Equidae > Equus > Equus przewalskii. The sequence goes on from NC_091849.1 coordinate 58,770,939, forward strand.
AATCTGAGGAGGGGAGAGAAAAATGATAAAGAAAAATAGAGCCTCAATTGCTGTGATATAATACCAAATCTCTAATAGTAGTATATTAGGCAGAAATGAAGAAAATAGAACATCGAAATGCATGTGGTAACTAAATAACACACTGCTGAACAACCAGTATGTTAACGAGGAAAGCACAAGAGAAATTAGAAAACTGTTTGAGATGAATGAAAACAAAACACAACATACCAAAATGTAAGGGATACTACAAAAGCAGTGCTTTGAAGAAAAGTTATAGCTGTAAATGCTGACGTTAAAAAATAAAAAGATCTCAAAGCCGTAATACAGCATTCCACTCAAAGAAAATAGCAAAAAAGAGAGCACACTAAATGCAGAGTAAGCAGAAGAAGGGAAATTTTTAAGACTACTCTGGAAATCGATGAAACAGATAATAGAAAAAAGGTAGAGAAATCAATCAGACCAAAAGTTGGATCTTAGATCAACAAAACTGACAAACTTTTATCTAGACCGATCGAGAAAAAAAAAGAGAGATGTTTCATTGTAACGTCAGTGCCTGGCATTAAGCTTTGATTTCCAAGCCATCCGTTTCATCCATCTCAAATAAACATATTGCTAGTCGTATGACACAGCTACTAATAAAATAACTAGACGAGAAACTAGGCCACCCCCACCCATGGAGTTCTCCTTTTGAATGCCCTGGGTAACCTTAGTCACTGACTGCTTGAGTGATCCCATTGTTCCTTTCTACAACCTAATTTCTGCTCTTATGTGTTTTTTTTTTTTTTTTATTGATATCTGCTTTTCGGACTGCAGTGACAGTATGTCAATGAAAATTCACCTTTTCTTTTAGGTGTGCTTCTTTTTTAGGTGAGGAAGATTGGACTTGAGCTAACATCTGTTGCCAATCTTCTTTCTTCTTTTTCCTCCCAAAGTGCCAGTGCATAGTTGTATATCCTAGTTATAAGCCATTCTAGTTCTCCTACATGGGGTGCCGCCACAGCATGGCTTGATGAGCGGTGTGTAGGTCTGCACCTAGCATCCAAACCCGGGAACCCTGGGCCGACAAAACAGAGCACACAGATTTAACCACTATGCCGCTGGGCTGGCCCCCTGCTCTTATGTTTTAAATTTGCCAATAAACAGTGAATCAGGGAAACCCTTAGCACCCCACCCTTGACCCTAATAAAGGTAGTGGCCCAGCTCCTCACTCCTCACCTCGCTGTGTGGCTCTAGGGCGTGCTGTGCATCCCCCAGGACTTGTGAGTAATAAACTTTGTTTTCTCAAAGTCCCCTCATGGTTCTTGCTGAAGTGTGTCTTGCAGTCACGATAAGAACAACAAGGATTGGTCCGGCCACAACATTGGCTCTGGTTGCGGAAACGTCTGGGGGGGCTCACCACAAGTAATGGAGGCCCAGGCAAGTGCCTCAGGTGTTTCCAGCTGACAGCATCACTGTAAATAGACTGAGGCCAACAGAACACCCAGCTTACAAAAAAAGTAATGAAATAGGTGGGATCACTTCTGAAATTACAGGTAAAAAGAAGGAGTATAAGGGGATACTAGGAACAATTGTATGCGAACAAATTGTATAGCCTAGATGAAATTTATAGACTTCTAGAAAGTCACATGCTACCAAGAGTCAGGATTCGAGAAGATATAGCAAAGCTGAATGGACTCATAACAAGAGACTAAATTATTAAAAAAGTTTCCCAAAGTAAAAAGTCCAATATTACATGACTTCACTGGGGACTCCTGCCTAATATTTTAAGAAAAATTAACAACAGTTCTTCACAAATCCTTCCAATAAACAGAAAATGAGGGAACACTTCTTAACTATTCTATGAAGACAGGCTTACCCCGACGCCGAAACCAGAAAAAGACATTACAAGAAAATGCATACATATATATATATATATATATATATATATCTCACTACCTCTTTCTTTATATCACAATATATAAATATATACAATAAAATACATATATATCACAATTGTTTTTAGTACAAAATTCTCAAAATACTACTTTGCAAAAAGTGATGCTGTATCAATCTATTATCCACGTAAAAAACAATGAAACTTGACTCCTCAGTTCCAGGAAATTGAAAATCTGAATTTGAAAAGTATATCAGGAACATAGAGAAATATCTTCATGAATTCATGGGAGAAAAGATATGTTCATCAAGACCAAAACTCACTGGCATAAAGGAAATGGTTAATAAATTGTACCATTTAAAATTAGGTACACCCTTTCCTCAAAGACACTAGTAAGAAGTTAAAAAGTAAAGCCATGGTATGTAAGAAGATAATTGCAACAAAAACTGACAAAGCCACTGTATCCAGAACATATAAAGAGTTGTTAGTAAGTGCCTGTATCAACAAGCCCACCGTGACTTCTGGGGTCATAGACAGAAAGAAAATAAATAAGTGTAGTCCAAATATTCTGAAAGCTTAATTCAACCTGGAAGGTGAACAAAACCAACTATTTATTACATCAATTAGAAAATTGCTCATTATTAGTAGAGATTAAGAGGAGTTGGTCCCTCACCTAAATGCCAGAATCTTTGTTTCCCTGAAGGCTTCTATTAATCAGCGTCTTTAGCCTTGTCTTGCAACTCTCGTTGGCCAGCTCGTGAATCGTCACATTTTTATGCTTTCAACAGCTACTTATTGAGAATCCTCTGAATGCCAACACTGTACAGGAATTTGAGGGACATAATGATTAAAAGAGACTTGAATCCTTTCCCCATTAAGGAGCCTACATTCCATAAATGCATAAATATGTGTATGCATGTGGACATGTTTAAAATTTTTTTAAAAATTAAATAAATTCAATGACAAAAATGAAATACTATACCGTGTGGTTTTAGTATCCCCTTCAGCTGGCACTGTGGATTCCCATTCGTCTGTCAGTCCACGTCTTCTCTCTTCTTGGCTAATCCCTGAATTCGGACAGGGTGTTCACTCTAACCGCAGGATTCAGCAAACACTGACCCTACCCCGAGTCTGAAGGGAAAGTCTCTATAAATCTAACCCAATTGATGTCACCATTGTGATCCCATTGCTCTCCTCAGTGAATGGTACCTGCACAGACTCTTGACGTGATTCTGCTCGTTAAGATGGTCACAGAAGTTTCCAGTTTATTCAGAGCTTTGGAGAAGTATTTTTGTTTGTTTATTGACTTGCCTGTCTCTTTTGCTTATAAAATGATAAACAGATAGGAAAATGCCTCTTTTATTTTTGTGGACATTTATCTGTACGTGACTCTCAGAAGTGGGCAACTTTCTGGGGAGAGAGCCGAGGGCAAAGGCAGCGTACTGTGGCAGGTTCGGGAGATAAAAGGAAGGAGGGCTGTCGATAATGCTGCTGAACAGCTGGATTCATCTGCGCCGAGAGACTGCGGAGTCAAGGTTGTTTTCTATGAGAAACATTTTCTTTAATGATTATGCCAGTTCACTTGAGACTTTCCAGTATTTTCATCCAGAATCATCTAGAATGATACACATACCAATCAAAATTGCAATAAAATTTTACTATTTTATTAAATAGAAGTAATATGTCTGGAAGGAGAAAGTTCCTCTGCAAGTATAAACTTCCAAATAAATAAAGTTTTGTGAAATAAAAAGTTATGATGGAGAACAAAAGTAAATATTAATATAATTTATGAAACTAAAAAATAGCATAGATGATTAGGTCAAGATTGAATTAGAAGAAATTTAATGTAATAAATAAAGCAAAATAATCTCTATAGTTGATTTAAAAATTAACATATGATTTAAAGAAAAAAGGAAGTATTTATCAAGGGAGAAATAATTATTCAGAATATAGGATGAATGTCACTGGTGGATACTTAAGAAAAACTTAGTTCAGAACCATTTCCCTTCATATACAGCAATCTAAATCTAGATAGACTAGAGATAAATTAAAAAAAAAAAAAAAAAACGCTAAAGAAGTGCTTAGAAGAAAATAGAGTCTGATGCTCTCCGGCATCTGAAATGAGCATTTGTCCATACATCGGCCAGGACACAGCAGGAGTAAAAGGACTGAAAGGATGGGTTGAGACATGTAAAGAATTTACCCTGGAGCTGTGTGTTGTAACAACTTTCATGGGTAACTTAGGAGGGGTAAATACAGTATCAAAATGTCAGGGCTTTGCTGGAAATGAAAAAATATCAAACAAAAAGAGTAACATTTTATTAAAATTTTAAAAATACGTACAATATTTGTAGAAGACAAACAATAGAGAAATATATTTGCAATGCATTTAACATGTCAAATATTTTAAACATTGCAAAAATCCACCAGATATATCACGATATACAACATTTCCATTACCCAGAAACTTTCCTCACCCCTCTTTCCAGTCCATATGCCAATTAAGATCCCAATAGCTAAGTCAACAAAGGTTAAAGACTACCAATTAAATTATCGTATTTCAAAAGAGAGGGTATTTTAAATCTATTAGGAAAATATTATTACAAAATCTAAATGGAAATATGGCTGTCCAGTTTTTGTTAATTTTGAGTAAGCACTTAGTATGAGTTGAACACAACTGGAAGAGACCATGATATGCATACACAGCACATATAAAGTTAGTATTTGTCGTGTAAGGTTTGTAGGATTGTGTAGTGATCCTATTCTTTTTTTTTTTTTTTTTTGGCTTTCGAAACTTTCTGAAATCTGTTACTATTTTTTATTAAAATATGCATAATTATTCCCAAATATGGCACGTATACATCCAGCAGTACTCTGCAATTCATGGTTCCCTATATAAAAACGTAAATCATGAACACATTTATACTTATCACATACCAGTATCATTAGAGCAGAGGGCCAATGATGATTTTTAAATGTTTCCTTTCCTTGACGACTAAAAAAGTAAACGTGCATAAAATGTTTGATGAAATAATTTCAAAGTTTCCACAATAATTTTCCTTATTAATTCACTTACCTTGACACATCTCTGCAGGAAATTTTCTCGATACTAGGTGTGAGAAAAGTCCCCCAAAATCCACGCTTGAGCTCACATGGAGGGGAATTTTGCCAAACTACCACATGAATCAATCCTTCCGCTAGTACAATCCACTTTTCTAGTGGTTCCTGTGCCAGGGTAGTTGGCAAGAAATCATCAGAATATGAGCTATACATGCCGATGTGTAAGTTTTTAAACTCTCGATGAGTTTAGGGCTTCAGTCTGTGAGTTCATTGCTTTATCCCCACAACAAAAGTATTCTCCTCAGTGTATTTCTGAATCAACTTTTATTCTAACTCACCTCAATCCTTGTGAAATGGTAAAATTCGCACAGTCTTTGTGGAATATACATGGAAATTTTTGTGGTCCAGATAAAAGAAGCTTCGTTGGGAGAATATTCAATCAAGTTTAATAGGCTAAATTTATGAGCTTTGTAAATTGCTTCTGTGTAAAAACAAATCATCGCTACCTGTCCTGTTACAGAAATATTCATGCAAATAGACCAATTTGACCTTAATGATGTGAACTTCCATGGTCTTATTTATTACCTAGGGCATGGGTGTGGGTTCTCTAATTGCTTTTTTCCTGAAAGGCTAATTGCAATATATCCATCATGATATTATAGCTTCTTAGAAATCGTTCCTGAGAGAAGATAGAGATTGGATTCTATAATATTTATGCAGATTGAGTTTCTTTTTCTTTATTTGATGTGAGCAATACAATGGAATATCATTTCAGTGTTTCTTCTTAGTGTTCACAATCATAATGTATTTCAGTAATATGTCATCTTAAATGGGAAGAGTGTAAAGGAGGTGGAGGGATATTGTTTTTTCTTATATTAATATTCTGAGGTAGAAATTGTATAATATGAATCTCCGAGATCTGAAGTGTCCACTTCAATAAGTAGTTTTGAGTGTTGTACACAACCATAAAGTCACCATCTAAATCAAGATATACAACATCTCCCTTACTCGGAAACTTCCGGCACGCCCATTCCAGTCAGTGTACCAGCTCCCCCACCTTCTCACCACTGTGGAAACATTTTCTGATTGTTACCAAGCTCGGTGACGGTTGCCCGTTCTTGGAAGTGGCACCATACTGGATATGCTCTTCTCCCAACTTTTTTCTTGCTCTCAACACAATGCTTGTCAAATTAAAGCTTGATGCGTGTATGTGCCAGTATTTTGTCCCTTTTTGTTGCTAAGTTTTAGTTGCATGAATGTAAAACAGTTTGTTTGTCCATTCTCCTCTTTATGGGTATTGGCTCTTTTGCATAAGGCTGCTGTGACATACCTGTATTTTTTGGAGGGACAGGGGAGTAGCTAGGGTTGAAATTGATAGATATGTGAGTTGTTTCCAGTTTAGTGCTATTATGAATAAAGTTTCTATGAACATTTTTGAACTAATATTTTGTGGACATAAGCGTTTTGGTTTTGTTTTGTTCCTTATCTTGGCAAATACCCAGGAGTGCAACTGTTGGATCATGGTATAGGTGTATGTTTAATTTTACAAGAAATTGTCAATTTTCCAAAACAATTGTGCCATTTTACACTCCTGCCAGCAAGATGTGGGAGCTCTGATTACTCCATAATCTCACAAATACATGTTTGCAATATTTTTAATTGTAATAATTCTAGTGGATGTGTGGTAGTTTTTAATTTGCGTTTTCCTGAAGACTAAAGGTATTTTTTATCTTTTTGTATGATCATAGTCATCCCAATATCTTCTGTGTATTATCCATTTTGGTCCATGTTCACTTACGAAGAATTTTTATTCTACCTTTAGTTGAAATATTTTATCAATGTCAATTAAGTGGATTGAAAGTGTTTCCTAAGTTTTCTAAACCCTTACCAGGTTTCTGTCTAATTCTCTGTCACTTGCAGAGTGAGGAGTGTTAAAATTTCTAAATATAATTATGGATTTCTATCTTTCTTTCCTTAGTTCTATCAGATTCGAAGCTCTGTTATACAGTGTGTATGCACTTAGAATTTTTACATCTTCTTTATGAATTGAAACTGTTATTATTATAAAAAGTCCCTAGTGTTCTGGTCTTCAGGGAATGTCTCTTCTTGTCTCACTTTTGATTGAAAATATCACTTCATGTTTCTTTGAATTAGTGTTTTCTTAAAATTTCTTTTTCCGTCTTTTACTTTTAACCTGCTTATGAGTTTAAAGCATACCTGTTTTATCAGCAGATGTTTGGCTTTTTGTTTGTTTTTCCAATCTGACAGTTTTTTTTTTCTTGGAGAACTTAATTCATATTTAATTACTGATGATAGTGAACTAATTCCATCTCCTCAATATTTGTTTTCTAATTGTCCCATTTCTCCTCACTTTTCTTTTTAGCTATGTATCAGTGTTTGTTTTTAATTCTTGCTATAGGATTGTAATATACACTTTCAAGTTATCCCAGATCCCCGTGAAATAATACCACCTCACGTATAACATGAGAACATTGCGACAGTGTGCTCCCATTTACCCTTCCTGTTCTTTGTGCAATGATGTTCATTTCACTCTACATGAGTTGTAAGTTCCATAACATTTTGTTCTTTTTTGCTTTACATACCCGTTGCTTCTTAAATAAACTGAAAAAAATGTTAAAAATTTGTCTTTTACACAATGCCACATGAGATTGTGCTCAGGGTCCAATGTCTTGTTCCTAAAACACTTCCGAATGTGAACTTGGCAGCTCCAGTCCTGTTCAAGATTTGCAGGTCCTCAGAACTTAGAAGCCTATGAACTAAAAAGACCATCATACTCCCAAAGCGCAAGGGTGAGACAGGGGCAAGATAACAGCAAGAGTCACTCTCATTCCATAAAGAGGAGAACACATATAGTCATTGCTCCACAGCAATTCTGAAATTCAGCTAGGCATACTTCTCCAGAGCTCAAGGGTTGGAGAATAGTCCTTAGTACCCAGGATGGCACCCTGGGGGTTGTCCTTCCTCTTAGGTCATCTGCTGAGTCATGTGTCTTTCTTTTCCATAAAATGTGTTCTGTGTTTGCAGCTGGAAAGGTTTATCAGCCTGATTGCTGTTTGTACGTATTTTGTGAATTTTGTTGAAATTTTTCTTGTTGACTTGAAATGAATGTATGTAGCAGTTTGGATTGAAATTTGGTTAAGTTTTAATGGTATTGTTCAAAATGCTTACACACTTGCTAATTTTTCTTTTGAGTTTGTGTGTGTGTGTGTCTGCATGTATTCCAGTTACTTCAAAAGATAAATTTTATTTAAAACTGTACTTTTAAATCACAGGCTTACCTCAGAGATACTGCGGGTTTGGTTCCAGAACACCACAATAAAGCAAATGTTGCAATAAAAAATCACAGAAACTTTTTGGTTTCCCAGTGCGTACAAAAATTATATTTACACTATACTGAAGTCTATTAAGTGTGCAATAGCATTATACCTAAAAAAACAACGCACATACCTTAATTAAAAGATACTTTATTGCTATAAATTGCTAACCATCATCTGAGCCTTCAGTGAGTTGTAACCTTTTTGCTGGTGGAGGGTCTTGCCTCGATGCTGATGCCTGCTGACTGATCAGGGTGGTCGTTGCTGAAGGGTGGGGTGACTGTGGCAATTTCTTAAAATAAGACAACAATGAAGTTTGTCGCATCAACTGAGTCTTCCTTCCATGAACAATTTCTCTGTAACATGTGATGCTGTTTGATAGCGTTTTACCCAGCGTAGAACTTCTTTCAAAATTGGAGTCAGTCCTCTCAAACCCTGCCACTGCTTTATCAACTAAATTTATGTCATATTCTAAATACTTTGTTGTCATTTCAAGAGTCTTCACAGCATCTTCACCAGGAGCAGATATCTTCTCAAGAAACCACTTTCTTTGCTCATCCGTAAGAAGCAACTCCTCATCCATCAAGGTTTTGCCATGAGATTGTAGCAATTTAGCCACATCATGAGACTCCACTTCTAATTCTAGTTCTCTTGTTTTTTCTACCGCATCTGCAGTTTCTTCCTCCACTGAAGTCTTGAACCCCTCAAAGTCATCCACGAGAATTGGAATCAACTTCTTCCAAACTCCCATTAATGTAGATATTTTGAATCACAAATGTTCTTAATGGCATCTGGAATGGTGAATCCTCTCCAGAACGCTTTCAAGTTATGTTGCCCAGATCCAACAGAGGGATCACTCTCTATTGCGGCAATAGCCTGACAAAATGTATTTCTTAAATAATAAGACTTGAAAGTCAAAATTGCCCTGTGACCATGGTTTGCAGGATGAGTGTTGTGTTAGCAGGCATGAAAACAACATTAATCTCTTTTTAGATCTCCATCAGAACTCTTGGGGGACCAGGTGCATTGTCAGTGAGCAGTAATATTTTGAAAAGAATCTTTTCTTCTGAGCAGTAGGTCTCAACAAGGGGCTTAAAATATTCAGTAAACCATGTTGTAAACAGTGTGCTGTCATCTAGGCTTTATTTTTCCACTTATAGAACACAGGCAGAGTAGATTTTAGCATAATTCTGAAGGAATTAGGATTTTCACAATGGTAAATGAGCATTGGCTTCAACTGAATGTCAGCTGCATTTTCCCCTAAGAATAGAGTCGACCTGTCCTTTGAAGCTTTGAAATTAAGCATTGACTTCTCCTCTCTAGCTGTCAAAATCGTAGATGGCATCTAGGATATATAAGGATGTTTTGTCTACATTGAAAGTCTGTTGTTTAGTGTAGCCACGTTCATCCTTCGTTAATGATCTCAGCTAGATCTTCTGGAGAACTTGCTGCAGCTTCTACATCAGCATGTGCTGCTTCCTCTTGCATTTTTATGTTAGGGAGATGGCTTATTTCCTTAAACCTCATGAACTAACCTCTGCTAGCTTTAAACTTTTCTTCTGCAGCTTCGTCAACTCTCTCAGCCTTCATAGAATTGAAGAGAGTGAGGGCCTTTCTCTAGAACAGGTTTTGGCTTAAGGGAATGTTGTGGCTGGTTTGATCTTCTATCCAGACCATCAAAACTTCCTCCATATCAGCACTAAGGCTATTTTGCTTTCTTATCATTCATGGATTCACTGGAGTAGCATTTTTAATTTCCTTTAAGAACTTTTCCTTTGCATTCACAACTTGGCTAACTTTTTGGTGCAAGCAGCCTAATTTCGGACTATCTTGGTTTTCCACATGCCTTCCTCACTAAGCTTAATCATTTCTAGCTTTTGATTTACAGAGAGAGAGGTGTGAATCTTCCTTTCAGGTGAACACTTAGAAGTCATTGTAGGGTCATTCATTGGCCTAGTATCAAAACCGTTATATCTCAGGGACAGGGAGGCCTGAGGAGAGGGAGAGAGATGGGGCATTTGTTGGTTGGTGGAGCGGTCAGAACAAACAAAACATTTATCGATTAAGTTTGCTGTCTTGTATGGGCGCAGTTTATGACACCCCAAGACATTACAATAGTGACATCAAAGATCGCTGATCACAGATCACCATGACAAATATAATAATGATGAAAAAGTTTGAAATATTGTAAGAATTACCAAAATGTGACACAGAGACATGAAGTGAGCCAATGCTATTGGAAATATGATGACGATAGACTTGTTCAACCCGGGTTTGCCACAAACCTTCAACTTGAAAACACACAGTATTTGTGAAGTGCAATAAAAATAGGTATGCCTGTACTTTAAAACCTCTTACTGTAGTTGTAGACTTTTATATATCTTATATTTGTTTCCTCAACTTTTTGTTCCAGAAACACGTAGGCTATGTTACTAGGTAAAGTCTTAGGATGGTTATGTTTTCCTATTAAATTGACTGTTTTATAGTCGTGAAGTGTCCTCTACATCTCTACCAGTATTTCTTGTCTTAAAGTTTAAACTTTATATGGCATCAACAACTTTCTTTTGTTTATAATTTGACTAGAATACTATTTTTCATTCTTTTTCTTGGAAACATGCATTGTCCATAGATTAAGTGTTTCTTCTGACCAAATACAGTTTTTAAAAAATAAATTCTGATATCCTTTTAAGTATAATGAGAATATTATTTTAGGTACATTGAATGAAATTATATATTTGTGTTTAATTTTGCCATCTTACTCTTGTCTTCCTGCTTATCTCTTTCGACTCCTTTTTTGCTCCTTTATCATTTTTTTGATTAATCTATGTTTTTCTTGTTATTTTTTCCTTTCACTAGCTTGTTAGTATACATGTTTTTATTATTCATTTAGAAGATACTCTAGAAATTTTATGTGTACTCGGTGAAAAATATACTTCCTTGCTTTGTTATTTTTGCCACTTCCTAAGCTATGCAATAATGTTTTTCCACTTTATCTCCTTTTTCCTCTCATCTTTGGTGAAATTATTCTCATGTTTTTCAAATCTTTTACTTTTCACCTCACCATGTTATCATTATTGCTTGACAAAGTCAGTAATCATTTCAGGTTATAAGCATCCTCTTTATTTCTTTCTGAGTTTCTATATTTTCATCTGGAATAATTTTCCTTCTACCTGAATAGCCCTTTTTATAATTCTCTTATAGTGCATATATGCTAATATTTAATTCTCCTATTTTTGTAAAAAAATGTACATTAAAATTTTTGACTTTTTCCTGAAAGTTATTTTTACTGGGTATATAATTCTACATTGGCAGTAGTTTTCTTGTAGCCTTTAAAAGTGCTCTTTGCCTTTTCATGTCAATTTTTTTCTTTTTGCAGGTCAGTTTTCAGGCTTATTGTTAGGCCTTTGCAATGAATATATATATATATATATATATATATATTTACTGTGATGGATGGTTTTCTTCATATTTTCCCTGCTTGTTTTTTCTAATCAATTTTGGAAAATTTATTTGTTATTATATCAAATATTAATATTCTAGCCCTTTTCTACTGTCATATTGGAACTCCAATTACAAGAATATTCAACTTTTGCACCATTTCTCATATGTCTACAACTTATTAATGCATTTTTATTAATTTTCTCTTTGCTTCAGTCTGGATAATTTGTTCTTACTTTTTCCAGTTCACTAATCTTTGTTTCATTGTGTTCATTCTGCTTCTAATGTTTGTTTTTGCATTTTTTTTAAATTCTAGCATTTCCATTTGATTCCTATAAATTCTGGTTCTCTCAGAAAATTCATTATTTTTTAAAAATATTTTTTCTTAAAACCTTAGCCATACTCGTTTTTTGTCTAATAATCTGTTTTTTTATATAGATATGTTTCTATTGTCATTTTTTATGATTCTAACCATTTGATTCAATGTTCTGGTAAATCTAGTAATTTATTTTTTATTTAATGTAAGATTTATTGTATGATAAATTGTAGATACTTTGGATGAAGTCATTTTCCTTCAAAGAAAATTTGATTTCTTTGGCAGGTGGCTGCAAACACAAAGGGAGATAACCTTGAGGGTGTTATTAAATTTTCCTTGGCTTGTAGGCCCTCTATACGTACAGGGCATCTTTAGTTACTGCAGACACTCAATTGAAAGCCTGAAGTGTTTACTGGGGCCCTTCATACCTGCAGGACTTGAATTCAAATGGTTGTCTTCTCAGTACTGTACAAAGGCTGAAATCTGTACTTGTTTTATCTGGTTAGCAAAGGCGTTCTGCTTACCTTCACAGTGGCTGGGCCATTTATGTGCAGCATATTACTTGCCATTTGCGTCAAGGGGAAGTTTACTGCAGGTTGTCAAGTTGACTTCTTAGTGGTCTTTTTCTCTGAGATTCTTGTGTCTGGAATCTTTGCTGCCTTTAAAGACTCAAGCTCTATTTTTTTTCCTCTCAAGTCCAGTGAAACTGTAGAAAATATTATGCAGATTTTTTTCTGTCAGGTCTCTATGCCCCTGGGTGTGAATCAGCAAATACTCTGAGGACAAAAACCTTCAGAGAAGTTTGACTTAAATGGATGCACTTCTCTTATCGCCAGGATCTTTGCCCCTTTAGACCTGACCGTCTTTGAAGGCTATTTGATGCTTCAAACCTTTGTTTTACATTTTTACAACTTTTATAGATGTTCTTTGTGGGGAGATCAGTCTGAAACCAGTGACGGAATTCTATATACAGAGGGGTGCATATGGAGTACTAGCCAGAAGGGAACAAATCTCAATACGTTCTTATATATTCAATAAATAAAAAATGTAGTTTTACTACCAAAATCAACAACAAAATACAAAAATTTCTTTGCTATATTTCCACAAGTTTTATTGCTGCAAAAGACATGTTTTAAAATAAAGAGCCTTCTTTCTTTTTTTATGTTAATCTTATCTAAATTTTTGCTGTATAACTAATTAAAAAGAGAGAAAAGAGAATATATCCATATAGTCCCAGATTCCAAAAAGCTTACAAACACTCTTCACAATAGTCAACTTAATACAGGATTTATACTCTTGTACACTCTTCATTAAAAAAAGGGTAACTACAGAGATAATTGTCTTTGTAGTACATTATACTCTTTCAAAGAAAAACTGGTGAGGAGATAACCATCTATTCTTTGAAGAATTTTAAGGTATTCTTGCATAAATCTTTATTAATTAGGTCTATGGAAAGTTAATTCTATACTTACATGGACTTTTGCACTATCTATAACAGTGTATGTGTGCGTGTGTGTGTATTTGGATGTAAATGATTTATATTGGATGGGATTAGAAAAGTCTGGATGTGCATTGCTATGAATTTCTCCAATTTTCTTTTACTAAAATGTGTCAAGAAAATGTACTAGGTGAACAAAAGAATTGCAGAAGCTAATGTTGAGTATATAGATTTAAAAAATATATTGCCATATTATTCTTGGCCCTGAACTCACAGAATATTTTGGATGCAGTTTACGGGAGAAAATTACTTTTTACATCTGATATTAGATGCAATAGTTATGGAAATTCTCTCCCTGGATAGCTCCATTCTCACTCAGCACCAAATTACCATTATCATAACAGCTGTGTCAGCTAACCAGGTTCCTCTTAAAGCAAATGGGAGTTATGCAGTCTTTCACTCACTGTCATGCAAGATAAAGTACAATCTCCTAATAATGCTGAAGCTCTACATAAAAGCTAATTACATAGCAGTGGCCCATCTATTGATGAAGATTGTATTAAAACTTAACAAGAAGTAGTCAAGCTTTACATGTCCAGGTCGGAATGAATGTGAATTAACAACATGATGCAACATTAAAATTTAAATTTAAACAGCATGGAAAGACAAATCATACTAGAGGAATATTTTAGAAACATTGAAAATAATTGTTATATAAAATTGGTGAGTCAATTACATTAAAATTAAAAATATAGTGCATAATGCAACATAAACGTGTATAATGCAAAACAAATCATCTGTGTTTATCAATGTTCTTTAAAACTTGATTACCAATTTGTCAGATATATTACATAGTCATATTAGCTTGCAAGAAGGGGGTCCATATGTATTATCTCACTTAGTCTCTGGATAGAAAAAGAAAGTTAGAGTGACATAATTTTCTAAACCCTAAATATGCTTTATATCAAATTTAAAATCCTAATGATATTGGGAAATATCATGATTCATGATGTATCATTGTTCATCATTTCTGTTTATTTTTTGTGTGTATGGTTGTTTATTCATTGTAGTTTGAGTATTTTGTAGACAAAATTGTGGTTGGATTTTTTTTTACCCAATCAGTGAACCTTTCTCACTTAAAGTTTAACCCATTATCATACTGAATAAACTTACTGTACATGGTCAGCTTGTCTCATTACTTTTCTTCTTTTAATGTCTCATTGCTGTTTCCTTTACTTTCCATATCTTACAATAAACAAAATAGTGTACTATTTTTCAAAGAGTCCACATAGTATAGTCTGAAATGGAAGATCAAAGAGAAGATGTGCAGGGGCTGGCCCCGTGGCCGAGTGGTTAAGTTCACATGCTCTGCTGCAGGCGGCCCAGTGTTTCGTTGGTTCGAATCCTGGGCGCGGACATGGCACTGCTCATCAAACCACGCTGAGGCAGCGTCCCACATACCACAGCTAGAAGAATCCACAACAAAGAATATACAACTATGTACCACGGGCTTTGGGGAGAAAAAGGAAAAAATAAAATCTTTAAAAAAAAAAAAAGAGAAGATGTGCAGGTACTTCAAAGAAAAGGTGAGATACTTTCTGTAACTGTTACTGGAACATTGTCAATTCCTTAGAGGCAGGCTATATTTTTACATTTAACTTAGATTATAGCTAGCTCATTAATGGCAAAATATTTGATATCTCTTTTAATCATATTTAACATATAAAATATGTCATAATTTTCTGGCCAACAATTAAGGCACAATAGTGTTTTTCATGGCATTCACATTTATTTCATGCTTGGATGCGAATGAATATCAATCAAATGAAGATCTCTTCTGTACTTAATAATTTGTGTTCATATTATACAAAACACTGGCCATCATGCTGAGAGAATTAAAGCTAATAGAACATATCCTTAAATGTTTTATAAAATTATTGGGGCAAAATAACTTACATAAAGCTATTGATGTTTAAAACTAGACTCTTTATAATTTAAAAGCTTTTGTATTGGCGGGGAGGGCATTCAGACTGGAAACGTTACATTTCAAAGAAGAAAGGACACAATCGTGAGGAGAGACTTCACATAAGCAAGATGCTACCTCCTTACCTCAGAGGACAGGTTGAGAGTAGACGCTCTTTTTATAATGCCATTGGGTTACTTAGTACACTCCTGTGTAAACAGCTTTTCCTTGTCTACGTGAGCTTCTCTGAGGGCGGAAAAGACAATCTACTACTCTTGTGTACTATAAAGACTATAACAATGTTAAAAGGACAATTAGCATCAATACTAAATATTAGGTATTAAAAATAAAAATATCAGTTAAGAATTTTAGTATTCTTTATCATATTTTTATTATCATCAACAGCGGTGCACTCTACCATGGCGTGAAAATAGCTGCCAACAACATATCTTGACCTTTATTTATATTAATGGTTCTTTCCTTCAGTAAAATTATACCCATCTTGATGAGACATGATTTCTTGGCATTCTTAAAAAAACTCACATATATCATAGCTTAAAATATGAATAAAATCATACTCTCATTATTAAGAACAGCATGTCTAATTTATTCCAAAATGGTTGACATTGGTAATTGACACAAATGAAAATGGTTTCTTCTTTAAATGTCCTTAGCCGGATGGTTGTGGGGAAGTTTAGAAGAACAGGATCATCTGTTGCCCTTATAAAGATATGAAAACAACAAGAGCACATCTGATGTTGAAAGAAAAAATTGCATTTTTAATCAGTTGCTTGTGAAAGTAATTAGAAGTTCTGTCAGAGAAAGCAAATCAATGAAAGCTCTATGTAACATCCTGTTACAGCACTGCTTTCTCCGAGAGGTTGCCTTTTTTACATTTTCAGGAAATTGAGAAATAATAAATACAACTTAAAGAGGAAAGTAAATTGTTTTTTGGTTTTAAATACCCACAAAGTAAATTTTACCTAGAAAATAAATGAGGGGTATTGTTAGCTTCAGTAGCATAATTTAGACCCAAACTCCGTTTGTTTTAGTATCCCAAGGCCTTTCCAAGTGCCTGGCAGAGAGCTGATGTTCAATAGCTGGGTTTAAAATGATACTTAACCAACAGTAAGGAACTATTAGGCATAATCTATTAAAATGCAGTCATTCCATGGCTTATTGTTATGATTAACGGGCAACCAGATGGTATCATTACAGAATTGGAATGAGTGAAACCTGAGAACTGAGAGAGTTTATCTATTTGATCTTTCATTCAAAATCTGACTTGATCTGTTGCTCATTTAAGGTGATTTATAGGAAATGTATAGAATACAATAGAAGAAAATTTGATGCCATCCTAATTGTGGAAGATATACACGAGAATAGGAGATGTAGCTTTGAAGAGATAGCTTACCACTTTCAATAAAGCTATTTTAATTAAAGCTTAAAGAATCTACTTTTTTCTTTTATATCACTGAAAATTGTTCCACAACTAAATGACTGATGAATAAATGTTGATTTTTTACTTTTATCTACAATATGGACCTCTCTAATCACTAATTGTTTTTACGTATGGCTATGTTTGTTCAAATGCTTTTAGATTCATGATAAAATTGAGGGAAGATACAGAAATTGCCCCTATATCTGCTGCCTCCACATACGCCCAGCCTCCACAGCTATCAAAATCCTGAACCAGTGTGGTACATTTGTTATAATTTATAAAACCCTATTGATATATCATTATCACCCAAAGTCTATAGTTTACCTTAAGGTTCACTCTTGGAGTTACATTCTATGGATCTTGACAAATAGCATGTATTCACCATTATAGTATATAGAGTAGTTTCACTGTCCTAAAAATCCTCTTTGCTTTGCTTATATATCCCTCTCTCCCCCCTAACTTCTGACAAACACTGATCCTTTTATTCTCTCCACAGTTTTGCCTTTTCCAGACCGTCATATAGTTGGAATAATACAATAGATACCCTTTTCGGATTGACTTCTTTCACTTAGTAGTAAGTAAGCTTCCTCCATGTCTTTCCCTGGCTTGATAGCTCATCTCTTTTTAGCACTGAATAATGTTCTGATGCCTGGGTATACCAATTTATTTGTTGATTCAGCTGTGGAAGGACATCTTGGTTGCTTCCACTTTCTTGTAGTTATGTATAAAGCTGCTATAAACATTCGTGCAGTTTTTTGTGTGGAAATAAGTTTTCAACTCCTTTGGGTAAATACTAAGCAGCATAATTGCTGGATCATGTGATATGAATACCTCTAGTTTTGAAAGAAACCTCCAAACGTCTTCCAAAGTGGCTGCATCATTTTGCATTTCCACCAGCAGTGTATGAAAGTTCCTGTTGCTCTGCATCTTCGTTAGCATTTGATGTCATATTCTGGATTTTGGTCATTTTGATAGGTGTGTAGGGGTATCATATCATTTTAATTTGCATTTCCCTGGTGACATAGAATGAGAAGCATCTTTTCATATGCTTATTTGACTCCTGCAGGTCTCCTTGGTGAGGTGTCTCTTCAGGTCGATGACCCATTTTTAAATTGGGATTTTTATTTTTTTATTGTAGATTTTAAGAGTTCTTTGTATGTTTTGAATAACAATCCTTTATCGGCAGTGTCTTTTTCAAATATTTCCTCCCAGCCTGTGACTTATCTTTATATTCTTTTGATACTGTCTTTTGAGGAGAAGCTTTTAATTTTAATGAAATCCTGTTTATCCATTATTTCTTTCATGGACCATGTCTTTGGTGTTGCATTGATCATATATTTTTATATGTGATTCACATATTATAATCATATATTTTACATATGTGAAATCTCTTCTACATTTATATTTCACAATATATTAAATGTACAATGAAATATACTAATATAAAACATAATTTTGCATGCATAGTGATTAGAAAACATAAAAGATACCCACAAAATGTATATTGTATACATTTTATATAATTTACTATAGATGACATAATATAATATGTAATAAATATAAATATCACATAAATGATACCAATATAAAAACATATAAATATAATTTAATATAATATGACATGTAAAATATCTAACAAAGGTTCCACAGAATTATAGCTTAGCACAAATCTAACAGACATAGTACATAGCATCATGAGAATGCACTTTACCCAGCCATGATTCAGCATCTAGAATTGGGTTTTCATGAGGTAGAGAAGGGTTATTTCTCCCTATCTGCCCAGGAAAGATCTTACTTATTCTTCCAGAAATCACTTAAACTAATATTTCTTTATGTTGAAATTTTTAGTGCCACAAGTGCTGTTAAAGAGATCTTTTCCGTCACCATAGTAATTGCACAAAATACTAAAATGCCACTGTAGCTTTTAACACTTTAATGTTTATAGTAAGATCACTTGTGAAGTTCTCATACTGGATTAGACTGTATTGAGTAAAATATCAAGGGCTTGCTGACTTTTATACCCCCAACAATAGCGCAGTCTTGACTTTGAAAGGTGCTGAATAAAAGTTTTCTTAAACCTCCTATTCTCTTTCTCCCCCCTTCTTCTTACTACTAGTCCTTGTCTTCATGGTGGCCCCAAATTATTTTCACACTCTCTTTTCCATTACTCTGTTAACTCCGAATCACTGTTATTTTTCAACAAGATCTCGTAATTTATCACTTCAGCTCTCTTGACACAACTTTCAACTGCTTTCCAGTTAACCCATCAAGCGAAGGCTTGATTAATCCACTACTACACCCAGATTATTAACCTGGCAGTACAAAACCACTTGTTTGGTACTGACTTATACCAATGTAAATCCATCCTCTTCCATGTTTTCTAGGTGCTTTATGAACTTCCTGTGTGCCCTAAACTTGCTCTCTGCCCATTCTTCTCTGCAGAACACTTGGAGATTTGCCACTTTCTTCAAATCTTCTCTGGTATTTGTTGCCCCTCACTCTCCGGAGATCTTCTAACAGGATACACTGTTAGATCATCAATATTCATAGAAAAATA
The DNA here is from genome assembly GCF_037783145.1 of Equus przewalskii. NCBI lineage: Eukaryota > Metazoa > Chordata > Mammalia > Perissodactyla > Equidae > Equus > Equus przewalskii. Next base: position 58,790,360 of record NC_091849.1, read on the forward strand.
GTAGAGGAAGTAAAAACAAGAATAAAACCTATAAGGATCTCTGAGGTCCATTTTGCGCATTAGTCATGACTATCCTTAATACTTGTTATACTTAACATTCTGCTAAATTTTGATGAAGAAACAATAGCAAATGTGGGCTCTTGTAATGGAGAAGACACTTTGTAAGAACAGGATTTAACACTTGTCAATATTTTAAGTGAAGTAGCTGTTAGAAATGGTCTGTGACATTTTTATGATTGGGAATTGCCGTTTGAACTGATTTTATTCAAAGGACGTACTTTTTCCTTCTTTTTTATGGTGCTTACTCTAAAGTTTACTCAGTTTTGCTTTGAGAAGTTGAATATGACTACTTTATATCTGTAGCGCATTCAAAACATTTATGGAAATTTAAAGACGTTGGCTATTCAAAACTATGCGTTGACTTCATTTTAAAATCGCAGAACTTAATAAGGCTCTAAAGAAAGATATAATTAACTTAACTTTAAAAAAATGTACAGCAGTCTCACAAGAAAAAGAGAGAAATCTATACACAAAGAGTTGAATTTGAATATTGACTTATCACAACACTGAAACCTTTTTAGCTAGAAACGCTGTTGTTTTGCAAATGCTTAGGGTTAATAGAAATTCATGGGGATGGTTTTGAAGTGTAAGCATTTTGCAAATGTAGTACAAATCACTGTGATTCATTGTGCGATCTATAAAACATTTTGATTTTCCAATCTCAGGGAAGTGAAAGGATTTATAAAGTCCTATAAAATGTTCTGAGTGTTCTACAGGCGGAAAGTGTTATGATTCAACTTCACCAGGAGCTCTTCATACTGAACATGGAATTGAAACTGAAATTTTGAAGGCATCATAACTCCTGGCTGCTTCCTTTATTTGGGGAAAATTGTTTAACATTTTTGTGTTTACCTTTTCTGATCAATAAATAAGAATAAAACAGTGTTAGCTGGAGCTTCTTGACTGTCTCATAAAAATGCCATGTAAATTGGTGTAGATGATTTGAGCTTTCGGAAATCCAAGGATTTGCTTTCTGTGCCTAGTGCAAAACATTTGAAAATTTAATGAGCCAGAAATATTCAAAATTTGACAATGCACACATAGCAAAATTTGTTTTCTCTTAATATGCCTTAAATTGCAAGCCTTTGTCATGTAGGAGATTTCAGTTCTTTCTTTAGAAATCCTCAACCTCAAATAGTAACATCGCTAAAAGATCTCTGTAAGTCATCACACCATCTGTGGAAAAGGGAAGATTTTTCTTTTAACTGTAAGATTCTACTTTTTTCCCCCATCTGCTGGTGGAATTTCATTATTAGAATCTAAAGCATCATAAGTACCGGAAGGATTGGCATAACATACAATTATTCCGAAATTTATCCTTGATTGAAAAAACAGAATATTTGAGAAAGGACAGAGCAAGCTATCTATTGCTCTATGATAAGTCACCCCAAACTCACTGGCTTAAAATAGCAATCATCTTGCTCACAGGTCTGCAGTTCAATGGGCGTTAGCAAATATAGGCTGCCCTTGGCTGGGCTCAGCTCATCTTTGCTTCAAAATTTAGCTGGGTACAAGTCTACACCGTGAGTCTTTGTGTTCATTTGTTCAGTGGGCTAGCTGGGGCATCTTCTTGTCATAACAGTGGCACAGTGTAAGAGAGCAGGTGGAAACATTCAATGCTTCCTAAGGCCTAGGCTCAGAATTAGCACAATCTTAACTTCTGCCCACATTCCTTAGGTCAAAGTAAGTCTCATGGGTGAAGACAAAGACAAATGGTAAATAAGTACACTCTACATTTCCAGGAAAACATAAAAAATCTGAGTGGGAGATGAAGAGGTGGAGTTAATTTACTGTTTCACAGGTTCCAAACATGAGAATGAGATCAATAAAAACACATTATTATCGTTGCTATTTCTATTACTATTATTCTCTCACTGATACACCAGTCGGAAGAAGCACATACATAATAGCATTAAGGAATGATTAAAACAAAAATTAGATGCTAGATTTTCCTTCCTACTCTGGTTATCATATTAAAGATTCTCTGGAAAACACATTTAATCCAACAATGTTACAGAGAGCAGGCATCAAATGTGACCTCTACCAGGAATGTGCACCAGACAACAGGTAGGTTGACTGGAAAATGTAGTAAGTGCTTCCTTAGTCTGAGATACCAGCTTTGGAATGTGGCGTGGAAATCCTCCCTCTGCAAACCAGAATGCGGACGCTTGGGAATAACCCCCAAAAGAGCGGACTCTTGGTGAAGATGTTCAGAAATTCTTGACATACGATGTGTAACAGAGGGGCCGGCCCCGAGGCTGAGTGGCTAAGTTTTCAGGATCCGCTGCAGCGGCCCAGGGTTTCGCTGGGTTGGATCCTGGCTGCGGACATGGCACCACTCATCAGGCCACGTTGAGGAGGCGTCCCACATGCCACAGCTAGAAGGGCCTGCAACTAAGACATGCAACTATGTACTGGGGGATTTGGGGAGAGAAAGCAGAAAAAAAGAAAAAAAGATTGGCAACAGTTGTTAGCTCAGGTGTCAATCTTAAAAAAAAAAAATCATTTTAAAAAAAAGGATGCATCACGTGAGTGGGGTTCTGTAGGATGACAGAATAGTTATAGATCCTGGCAGGAGAGAGGTCAGGTTCTTCTGCGGGATTTTTCCACCAGTTCTTAACTACCTGACTAACACTGAACTGGGCACCTCTTCCCTCCCTCCTATACCCCAAGTAAAAGAAACAGTTTATTTAACAGCAGAACACTAGTAAGTTTACATTTTATAGAAGGTTTTATTAAATTATATGTTAGGTTTAGTATCAAAAGGAAAGCACAAGAAATGTTAGATACTCTTTTGCTATAACTACTAATCACCAATCTAGATTTTTACACTATTCTGGATTTAATACTCTATAGATTTCCTTCTCTTCTGCAGCCTGTGCTGCATTATATACTGAAAGCTATTTCATCTTCTCCTTTTAAAGCTCTAAGTTTTTCCTGTTTTTGGAAATAACTAAATGTCTTAACTGGATATACTCTGATGGGCAAGTATCTATTACTTATGCATAAGCCATCCCAATGGGTGTACTTTTCTCTCTAAAGCCTCTGACACTGTCTCAATTAGTTAATGATCTGCCTGTAATGAAGAGCACGAAGTTAAGCTGGGACTATTTATGGTCAACGGCACTTTGATCGACTGTTCTGTTCCACACATCTATCTAGATTTAATTGTACATGTTGAACAGTTGCTGATGAGCGGCTTTTTCTCTTCAAATTCCTTGTTTACCAGCTTCAAAAACTACATTGACCTTGTAAACAGTAGGTTGACAGTGTCCAGTTGTCAACGTCTGCCAGAATCATTCTTAATCTTAGAGAACTGTAACAAGATAGCAACATGGACGTCTCGTATTTGACTTCTCTATATCCTTTCTGGGGATTCCTGTGACTAAGATCCTAATTTGTCTCTTCAGATAAATTCACCAGATGGCAAAAATGCTGCCTATTCTCTCTGTTTCAGAAAAAGTTGTTTAAATAAGCATATTTCTTAAGAGAACATTTAGTTATTATTCTTTGCATTATATAGTAGTACAAAATAAAGGAAACATTGAAATAATTATTAAATTAAAAGATCATTAGAATTTTGGTGTGAACTTTAATTTTTTAGAAGAAAAATGCAGTATCTTGTTTACTTCACTATATGAACTGCTGAGAATAAGAAGTTTGATTGATAATGCAAATGGGAAGTCATATCTTGTAGGTAATTTTAGAAAAGAGGCACAAAGAGTTAGCTTTTTAAAGACGCTAATAAATTATAAGGGGCATAAAATGTGGCAGGTTTTCCCTTGTGGTGCTAAGCGCTCATGTTGAAGTAATATTGCCTCTATAAGATTTTAAATTTTTGAAGAATAATAACTCTAACTTTCAAAAATAATAGGTGTATTATGGGATAGCCAAGAGAATTTTGATATGTTTTATCTTTCTTCCACAATTTGCCTACACTGTAACCATTCAGTTAAAAACAGGCAGGAGAGCAAGCAGCTTCTATTTGGTGCTTGATTTTGTAAAAATGGGAGAACTTGAGAATTTGAGTCCAGTGCTGAAATCATAATTCAATTCACATAATAATTGAAATCCAGGCAGCTCTGTGTGGGAACGCTATCATTTCTTACTTATTCCTCACCACCCGTAAGGCAGACATTAACCAAGTTCCCTGTCTGATGTGGCCCACGCAACAATATTTGGGAAGCCTGCGCAAGCAGATTTGCAACCTATATAGGGTAAGTGAATTCATGTGGCACCCACTTATGTAAACGCACATTTGTTCTTTAAATTTCCTTATCAGAAAAATTAGAAATGGAATACCTGAAAAGAAAACTGAGCATGGTTTTAATTTTGTAATAAAAATCCTGATTAACTTAGCTATCATGGTGGCTTCTAAAGTATATTATAAAACTTGACTTGTTAGCTGGTCAAGACACTGGTTCAAACTCAGTGATATGGTGAAAATTAGTTCTGGTACATATTAAGACACACCAGAGGGGAAAACATTGTTTAATAACTTTAAAGACTCCAATTATAAACTGAAAGACAAATGCCATATTATATTATCGCAGTGAATGCATAATTATTAAAATATATTGAAAATAAGAGGCACAAAATGACCATTTGCTGAGTTCACTTCATTGACCTATAAAAAAAGGTCTGAAAGTAGGTTAAATATATTCAGTTCTTCAGATATGATTTATAAATATGTTATCTATCCTCAGATTGTCAGGAGTGCTAGTTATATGATAAAGATATGGATAGGGACAAGGAAAGTGATATCCATCCCTCCCTGGGCTGTAATTTAAATTATGCTATGCCATCCTGGAGCAGCCTCTTCTAAATTACTGTTTCCATCTAACTCATTTTGCTCCTCAGATACTAAACAAGCAGATTGTTGGGCAAATTGCACCCTTTCAAACATCAGTGTCGGTCACTTGGTGGTCATTTCTTTACAATCAGCTACACGAGGCTAAGCAGCTTGTCTTCTTGACCACCCCAGGGAGGATGCAGTTACAAGGCAGATTTTTTTAGGTTTTCCTTACATTAACACTAAACAGCTCCACTTTTTATTATTATTATTTTTATTATATAGATTTTTTACTTTCTTATAGGAGGCTTTATTCTCCATCCTTTCACATTGACTATTCAAAAGAAAATTAAACTCATTTTCATTTTGAATAAAGAATATATCCAATACATGTTTTAATTCAAAATTTAAGATGCTTCATTTTACGCAGTTCTCTAAAAGTTTCCCCATGTCATTGTCAAATTTCCTGAAATTTACTCCCCTGTTATTTCCCAGAGTTAACTTTGAATAGTAAATGGATTTTAATATGTCATTCTTTTTGTAATTTAAGGAATTATATAATTCGTTTAAACATAATGTTAAGTTGATCTCTTTCATAAATAATTTAATTGATTTGCACAAACTTTTGCAGATTTCAAAGGTGTGGTTTCAACAGAACTAGGTTTTACAGTTATATTTGTAAAAGTACCCTTTACATTAAGAGTAACGTGTTTCAGACAATCCAAAACTATGTGTGCTTGCACATAAGATGCACAGGTATGGCTCTCTTCTTCTTTGGTAATGATTGTATTATTTTTCATAATGTGTTGGCCAAGATTGAATTTCATCTACTAATCAGAGAAAACTTTTCTCAGTGGCTTATAAACATAGTTGATCATTTATCTCAGGTAATAAAAAATTCCGAATTTTAAAGTCCAGTGTTATCGTCATACAAACAAGCTGTTCACATAAAGCTTGTTGTATACAAATCATTATTCAAAGTTCTTTATAAATCAATCCTCAGCACCAGACAAATACATACCATTATTATCTCCATTTTATTGATGAGAGCACAGGGAAAGAGCATGTTAGAGTCTCGCTTAAAGTCACTTGCCAATAAGGAGTGGGGCTTGGATTTGAGCACAGGCATCCCCGAGCTAGAACTTATGCTCTTAACCACAGGACAGCTGTATGTTAGTTAACAATGCTATCAAGGCTGCAGACCCCCACTTCCGGGGGCCACATCACTTTTCACACATGGCTTGTGTTTTCACATTGGTAAGCACTATGTAAGACACTGCATACTTAAGCATAAGGCTTGTGTTCCAGGCAAGAAGGAAAGAGCGGAGGCATGCTCCACAGTTGTGACATTATCAAGCATTCTCTGCCTCCACTTTACTCAAGAGGCTGTCTGTCTATGAATGGAGATTTTCTCTGTCATCACGACCTGATTAGACCCCTGTTCATCAGACCTAGACTTTACTCACTTTTACAAATCTAGTATGAATTCAGTAGGCTGACCATCTCTTTTGGTCTGAGCAACGCAAAGATAAATTAGCCATCATCAAAGGGAATCCTCTAGGTGACACTTTCTGATTACCGCTCTGATCTTGTTTCCTATAAAGGTAACTACGCTCATCTTACCTTTTGCTTCCATCATTTACATTAAAAAAGAAAAATAATTTCTACTACAGTCACAGCTGCTCTAGGTCTCTTTGGCCTACAAATAAAAAAATTGGCACTTTCTATGATTTTCACACTTTCCTTATTAATGATTTCTTCCGCCTTGGAGAAATGAGTATATTCTGGGAGCATTTGACGGATGTAGTATGGGTTGGATAAGTGGGTACATATGGTACATCTGCTCCAAAATTACTTTCTTGATAATTCTTAGGATTCCCAATTCTATATCACCTGAGACGCTCTTCCAAAATGATGATTTTGTTGCCTTGCTAAACATTTAAATAGAATTTTAGAATGTGGAGACTGGGTATTGGTAATTTTTAAATAGCACTTCTGATGACTTTAACTTTATTGAGCATGTGACACTACTGTACCCATTGCATCTAATTCACAGGGTCAATAACCACATCTACTTTATACCTGCTAGAACTAGTACTTGTTCAAAACTATCTATTGAGTGCAGATTAAGTATCAGTTCCTCTTTTAGGTTCTTAAGATATATCACCAAACAACAAAACTTGCATGGGCAACCCAGAATTTCTGAGAAGTGAACTTTATTGAGAAATTCAGCTCATCTAAAATATGTTTCTATTTTCTTGGTTTATCATTATCAAATGCTAATCATTTTGATCCTCAAAGTCATTTCCACAATTCTTTCCAGATTTCACTTATTATAAACAAGCAGTCTCTTCCAGTTCATGTGGTAGGAAATTCCAAGATTCACTAGAATCTTACTACAGTTTCATATCTGGAGACTTTCAGTCATGGTGTGGGAAGGGGGTGAAAACTTGCAATATCTTGCAAGGAAATTGACTCAGTCAAGACCTTATAATAGCATTTTTAGAGCTGAAAACAATAAAATCAAATTTTTAGTTTGGTGCTCATCTTTTCTGTCACAGTCATCGCCCATGATATTATTTAACAATATTTGCCGATATTTTCTTATCTTCCTTTGTCTTTATATGAGAAATTAGGGTTTTGAGGGTTTTTTGCTGTTGTATTTGTTTATTCGATTTGCTATTTTTTTCTTTTACTGCTCAGGGCAGTCAGAATTGATCAGCTTACCTGAAAATCCTTGACTACCCCATGCTATTACTTACTTTATCCTATGTCAGTAGTCCCTGGGTTTCCTGAAGACCTAGGCAGTACTTTCTTATCACTCAAGAAAATTTAACCATTCCCCATTACATGCCATAAGTTAGCAAGAGTCCTATCTATAATTAATATCTAAGATTTCATATCCATCGTCCTCAACTAGGCCATATAAGCAATTTTAGAATCTTTCAGTTTCTGTGAAGTTTTTTCAGTTGACAGACTGTTCTAGAGCAAACTTCTGTCTTGATTAGGGTTTTTAGTTGTACACAAAAGAAGCTGACCATAGCTGATTAAGCCGGTAAAAAAAATATGTAAAGGATAGATATGTTTAGAGCTGGAGAACCAGGCTCAAGACTAAGCTGCCAGAAAAATGGCTATAAATGTAATTCTATGAAATTGGTCTGAAGATTTCAAAATGCTACAGTTGCCCTGTTGTCAGGACTTGAATTTACTGCTCCTGCTAACAAAAATACCTCCTCTATTCCTGAAACCCAACCTCGTAACCATTAGTATCTACAAATGTGGGTACCCTCTGCTATAAACATCAGCAAAGTGGAATCCACAAGGAGTCTCTTTCATAAGTTACATCTTTCTGTATTTAAGACTTGAGTGAGTGATTGTAATTGAAGTTGCCTATCTTACATAACTGTCAGTTAGCCTCAGTTGCAGCTAGAAAAGATCATTGGTACTCTGTAGCTTCCCCTTTGGGGAACAGGGGTTCACAAGCATGGAAATTTTACAAACATAGCAACGATATTGAAAGCGTGCATAATGCAGTCCCTCTGTGACCTTACAGACTTGGGTTGGTGATAACTTGTCTGCAGTCTCTAGAAAAGAAAACTGGAGCCTTGCAGGGCCTTCAAGCAGCTGGCCATATGGCTCCCTTAGCAAGACTCTACCAACATGTAGGCTCTGAAAGCCTCCTGCCCCAACCCCTGCCCTCCCCAAACCCAGGCACCAGGACTCTCACTGTGTAGACACCATGGTTGCTCTCTACCCTCTGTTCTAGAGCACTGCCTACTGCTTCCTGCAACCCCAGGCCAACTGCAGCCTGACCCAATCAGCCAACTTCTCCGCTATCCCGTGGGTCAGACCAAATCTTCTCTAACGAGACCTCAATGGCTTCCAAGTTTGTCCTTCCTTGGGTCCTCTTCCTCAGCCCTAGGTTTCCACATCGAGTTTCCTTATATCTTATAATTACTTTTTTTATTATGGATAATAATTCTTTTTTTTTTTTTTTTTTTTTTTTGAGGAAGGTTAGCCCTGAGCTAACTACTGCCAATCCTCCTCTTTTTGCTGAGGGATGACTGACCTGAGCTAACATCCATGCCCAATTTCCTCTACTTTATATGTGGGACGCCTGCCACAGCATGGCTTTTGCCAAGTGGTGCGGTGTCCACACCTGGGATCCCGGGCCGCCGAGAAGCCGAACGTGTGAACTTAAGTGCTGTGCCACTGGGCTGGCCCCTGGATAATAATTCTTTCTATTGCACTTTTCCTGTTTGACTTGTGTGATTTCTGTTTCCTGATGGTATCCGCATCGCTATGCTGAGCAATTCAGATGCCTTTCTCCCTTCCCATCTTCCTCTTTCCTTTCCTCCTTCCTGTCTTCCTCCCTTCTCCCCTCCCTCTCTGTCTCTTCCCTTCTTTCCTTCCTTCCTTTTTTCCTTCTTTCTTTCTTTCTTTCCTTTCTTATTCCAATCTGGAACACTCCTGTAGGAGATTAGATTAAAATCACAAATAAACAATTCACACACAGAAATATATTTGATTAATTCGTTCATTACAGAAAATCAATCCACAGGATACAAAACAATTTCCTATTGAATCTATATCTGTGCTCTCCAATGCAGGCACCATCAGCCATGTGAAGATCTTTAAATTTATGTTAATTAATATTAAATAAAATTGGAAATTCAGTTTCTTTGTCACATTGGCCACATTTCAAGTGTTCAATAGCCCCACATGGTCACTTACTAGACAGAGTAGATGTAGAACATGTCTATGTTTGTAGAAACTTCTATGGGAAATATCAGGCTTATAGTTGGCTGATAATTTTAAAAAGTGTCATTCCCACTATAGAATAGTCACTATTTTATTATTTTACTCATGATAAAAATATTTATACATTTTAACTCAGTCTTTCCACTTCCAGGAATTACTGATGAGGAAACACTTTGCACTATCCACAGAAATATGTTTTCAAATATATATCATTTTGCAATATATACATACTGTATGATTTTAAAAAGAACTAAATGAATTCAAATAAAAGATTGCTTTAATAAATTATGGTCAAGTAGAATTAATTTAGTAGCATTAAATTAATTTAGTAGCATTTTTGATTATAACATGCAATATATTTATGGAATATGCAAATAAAATGTATATGTTATAAAATAGTATGTACATGACACTATATGACATGCTACAGTGTATGTTATGAAATAGTATGCAAGAGATGATAACACTTTCAAGTATTTCTATATCTATATATCCTTAGAGGAGAGACCAGGAGAATAAGCATTAAAAGATTTGCAATGATTTTGCCTCTGTGGTTGGATTAAGGATAATTTTCTTTTTAATGTTTTTTTAATTGCATATTTAAAGATATTTCCCATTAAATATGCACTACTTCTGAAATAAATGAGTTATAATTTTAAAATCCGGCTGATTTGTTCTCATGGAATGGACTTTTGGAAACATAAACTATAAATGTTTGTTTCCTGTTAAACAGGAATGCTCATGAAATATTTCATTTGTCCTGTTGCTGTGGTTAATTCCAGCTTCAGAAGTAAAGCTGCCCCACAATATTAGATGTCACCTGTGAAGAGTTAGTCCCCTGAGTACAAGACTAACTTGGTAAAGGACAATAAAATGTAGTGAAGAGAAGCCTGTTACAGTTTATTAACTCACAAATCACAAACAAAATGTACTGCTTTATGGACTATTGTAATGTATTTTATGGAGTTGCACAACCTTGGATTGAAAGTTGCTCCTTTTTCTTGAAAGATGTTCATTTACCCTTCTGGGTTGAATTTCTCTTTCAGTAAACACTTTCAAAAATCGCTGTGCTTCTGAGGAAGACCCAGCCTGACCTTTGCTTTCATTTAGCTAGCTGCGTCTCCTCACACACACTCAGTTAAACTCTGTCCCCTTTCTCCTTCCTGTTATTGTCATCGATAACACCGGAATCTCCTAGCTTCATTTTCTCAGGTAATTGAATTGGTGAATTATTTTCACATTAGTCTGGATTTTTTTTTTAATGAAACTTCCCTTCAGTGCAACTCCCAACCTCAATGCTTTTTATCTCTTTCCCACAATTAAATTGGACATGATTTCTTAGAATCTTCAAAGTGAAAGATTGGAAAAGCACCATTGCTTCCCACGAGGTCAATGAAGCTCAGCACACTTTATTTTTGCTAGTAAATTCCTACTTGTCTTCTTTTATACTTTCTTAAGAAGCTGGAATTAACGAATGAGAGGATATTTTTCAAGTCTTCCTTCTTTGCACATTTGCTTATTCCAGTAGCAATTTGTGGTAGAAATAACAAATAACTGAGAGAAATTCAAAGGGACCATGTGAGCCACGGAATTTTATATTTTACAACAATTATAAAATGATTAAATTGTACTGTGCAGTTTCTTTAAAAATTTTTGAGATATTGTTTTCATATGACAAATGTCCTTATATCAGTAACTTGTTATTTCAATTGGTTAGAATAGAGTTCCCTGAAAAATCTCATTCTTAATTCCTCTGTGGTCATCCTTTCTCCAAGTGCATCCATAGTATCTACAGTGTTACAATCAGGGGTATGGTGTGGTGGTCAGTAGTGCAAAAGAATAGTTCAGAAATGAAAAATTCATTGTACAAATATTTATGCTATAGGACCAGTGAGAAAACAGAACTTGGTTTTGCCTGTTAATGTTGAAGAAAGACCTGGAAAGGGAATTAGCTTTTAGGTAAATCTTAAACGACAGATAGCATCTTTTAATCTTAAAAGATGGAATCACCAGGTGCACAAGGAGTAAACTGCCTTGGTTTACCCTGGATATAAGTTATAAGGGGATCATTTTCTGGAAAGACTTTAAAAACAATGATAATCCAATGAAAAGTCAACCTCATATAAATTTGCACCATGCATGGGCAATTCTAAACAGTTGCTGCAGTATTTTTGAAGTTTTTTAACATGGGTATTAATTTCAAATCAACATATTTTAAGACTACACTTTCACCGATGTTTTCATTTTACATGGAAGTTAATTTGGATAGTTGTCACTAAACAGTTGATTTCCAACACATGGATTTAACCTACACATGTTCATTTAGATTTTAAAGTATTAGTTGATTAAGCATCAGGATTATTTCAGCCACCTTTGAGTGTAATTTGTGAATTCAACCACTGTGTGCTACATATACCTTTATTTAAGCAGTTAATTCAAAATAAATAATGATAGTTCATTATGTGAAAATGAAGAAACTGAACTTGAGTTACTTCCATTCTTTTATTCTACTTGAGCATTTGAAGATTTTAAACATGTTTATAAACTAGAATACTGACAAAGATCACAGCGTGATTTGCAATTTTTTTTGTAAATGCAAATTTAGTTCATGCAAGAAATATTTGGCCTGGTGGCGCAGTGGTTAAGTTTGCATGTTCCACTTCAGTGGCGCAGGATTCACTGGTTTGGATCCCAGGTGCAGACCTATGCACCGCTTGTCAAGCCATGCCGTGGCAGGCGTCTCACATATAAAATGGAAGAAGTTAGGCATGGATGTTAGCTCAGGGCCAATCTTCCTCAGCAAAAAAAGAGGAGGCTTGACAGCCTATTTTACTCAGGGCTAATCTTTCTAAATATATATATATATGTATATATATATATATTTGGCTGAATTTGAACAAAAGGTATATATTCAAATTTAACTTTTTTAGAATTCTATTTTTTTAAAAACAAAGGAAGACAGGCAAAGAATGTGATTGTTCATATTATTACATGATTTTTATTAAAATCAATTTTGTCATAAAGAGGAGAGGGGTGTTAACAATGATTTGTTCAGGTTGTCAAGCATACTAGGTAAGCACTGAGGCATAACTCACCCAGGAGTTGGATGCAGGTAATGCGAGTAACATGGTGCGGCTGGGACATAGGGTGCTTATCATAGTTTCATGGGAAATGAGGTTGTTAAAGTAGGTAGGGGTATAAATTGATACTGTGTCCAGCCTATAACTTTACAAGTCTCCCCGTTGGTTGATTGATTGCTTCACTTATTTATTCATTCTTGTTCATAAATAAATGGTTATTTATTGAGCCCATATTGTATTCTAGGTATTTGCCACAGCACGAGCAAGAAAAGCTCAGGGTCGATCTTCACAGTTCATGTAGCTTAACTCGCAAAACTGCACAAAAGAGAAGTTGAAAAAACACATAGCTAAAAACTACTTACTACATACATATTCACTGCTGCTAAGAAAAACACTCGCGTCATTGTACTGGAAGATTTTCAGTAACATTTGCTCACAAATATTTTAAGTAGTACATGAAAGGCCACAACATTGATTAACATGTAAATAATTTTTACGTACATTTTAGAATAGCTATTTTTCATATCACCAGGTTAAATTGCTAGTCTTGCCATTGTTACATAAAACACAACTAAGGCAATCCAAACTAAATTTGTCAATTGTTTGCTTAGTTTTGGTTTGTTGTCTGGGCTTTCAAGTGTAGTTACACAAGCCAGTCCCTCCTTTGCGTTTAAAGAGTTCTAAAGAGTTTAAGGAAATATTTATAATGTCATCTACACTATTGATATTATTCATCTCAGAATAAAATGTGACGTCACCTTAATATTTTACAGCATTTTCTAAATATTTATTAGAATTACTTCCAGGACGATTGATGCTTACTCATCTGCAAAAAGCCACGTTGCTGGAAAGGGAGGTTTTCTTGTCTTCCTCCTTTTCTAGTCTTCTCTCTTCTCACCATGTCTCTCTCTTTCTCTCTCTAGAGAATGCTGTCCTTGCTCACATGTCTTCACTGAGCTGTAAGAAGTTCTGTTATTAGGTTTGTGATTGCTTTTTAAAAAGAGACTTTCTAACGGTACGTTTCAAAAGCAAAATATATCAATGTTTCTAAAGCTAGCTGCATATGAGGTCATATGATGAAGTCGGCGATTCGCAGCGATCTCAGAGTAGCAGCACCATTACTACAAGCACATGATTAGCAGTTTTTGCCCCATGTCTGCTTTTCGATTATTGGTGTATCTTTGAAAAACAGTATGAATTAAATTACATATTGTCAGAATTAGATTATACGTCAAGTCTAGATATCCAGATGGATTGTACCCATGGACTTACTGTTAGTAAAATTGGCTTTGGAACCTGAGTTGTCATATCATCTCAATGATCTTAAATTTTTTGACATTATTTATGTGTCTGATTATGCTTTCTCATAGCTATGATATTGAAACATAGAACCATTTATACACAATTCTTCTGAAACGATGTCACACTAAATACTTTGGCTCTGCTGCTTAAAATTAGTGTAAACCATTTAAAATGTGAAAAGAAGTTTGTGGGCATTGTAACTATTTCACTATCATTGAATTGCCATAACTGTGCTTAAGTATTAAATGCTACTTAAAGTTCGGACAACTACCAAAGTCACCATCCAATTATGGTGACTTTTAGATAAAAGCATTTCCTAGTCTTCATTTAATTATCTCTGGTTTCTGTAACTGATCATGAGTACTTACACAATTTTCCCAATAAAGTGATATCTTCTTGAACTATTTTCACACCAGTATAGAATTCATAGTGAGAAATGTGAGAGCAAGTTTAATTTGAAAAGTTGTGTGAGTACCTATAAAGAGAGACTGATTTATTTTTTACCAAATGGTATGTTAGACAAATTGTGTAAGCCCAGACTATTTTAAGGCTAGCTTTCTCAGACTCCTGTGTCCCAAGATAAGATGACAGTGCTATACTTTCACATAGACTCATGTCTTCAAAGACAAGAACATTGTCCATTTCGACCCCTTACTTGTTTACCATTTCAGACCAATCCCTGTCCATATCTAACTTATTAACATCTGTGTGAAACTATGACTAAGAATAGCCTCCAAAAGTACTCTAAGAACTCTTGCCTAACTGTCCTCTTTAGGGTCTTTAGTAAGACTCAGTCAAGTTCATGCTCTCACTTGCTCAATATGGCTAAATCTGTTTGGCAAAGAGTTTCCCAGACTGTCTTTGTATCGGGGGTGAAGACGGAGGGAGGCTTCAACGATAACTATGAGGTGAGATTCACACAAAATCATTAATTAACTCACTGTGTGTCAAGCATTAGAGCTAAACCTGGAATTAAGAAACTCAAGTCTACTGAATTCACCAATTTATTTGGTTTTAATCTACCAAACTTCCTCTAATTTCCAATTTCATCCTTGTATAGGTTAGAATCAAATATCTATCATTATTAATCATTTTCTAGAAAATACCCCCAACCACCTCTTTTCTCTCTTCCTCTGTTATATGGGTTTGAAGAAACACTTATTCTCTAGTTGAACTCAGCTGTCCACCTTTGCCCCGTCTGAATCACTCAATGTGAAATTGCTAGAGAAAGTAAAAAAGCTAAACTGGCAATTTGCAGTTTGAAATCCACGAAACTCCACTGCACACACGAAACTCCTAGAAATCCTGCTGCTATTGCCCAGTAAGTTGCTTCCTTAGTCTAGATCATGACACATTTTGCTCTAAAATCTTTCAGAACTTTCTTTCCCTTACTGTCATCAAAGACTTTATTTTTTCATTGAGAAAACAAAAACACTTGACTGGAACTCATTACCTTTCCCATGAAAAAAGTCTTCCAAACTACCTATATCTACACGTATATTGATATACCATATTTCTGTCTGCTGCCATGTACAAAATGCCCCTGCTCCCTACAAAGTCCAGTCCCTCCATAAATAAGCGATGGCAAGTCAAATAAAAATGCCTGATAAGATGAGATATTTGTTCCTAAAATACTCATTTTAGAATACGTGCTCTTGGTAAGCATTTTATGTATTACTATCTCACTCATTTTTTAGAATTAAGATTTAGTAAGTTTATTGAAGAAAAATAAGCTAGTAGTTTGTTTTCCCTTGAATTTGAACTAAGTCTTTCTAAATCTTAAAGAGTAACTTATTAAAAAAGAAAGAGATGCTAAAATTTCAGGGTATAAGCTTGCACTTTTAGGAAAGTACGTCAGGTTATGGATGTCTCACTGACTGTGAAATTGTCCAGTTGAGAAATGTTAATCTTATAAATTCATCCTAATATTTATACTAGTTAATTGGTATTAGTGATACGAAGACCTGGACTTTGTTCTTTTATCACAAGCAATCTATTTTTAGTTAAGATTCAATTAATGCCTAAGAGTAAGGTGTTTCTTACACTTTATAAAGCTCATTTGCTGTTTATAAACGAATAGCTTTTCTAGTCATAGGCTTTTACTGTAAGTTACTCTCCTTTGGATGTTTTCCCTCATTAAAATACATCCCCTCAATGCATTGCATCTTGTTTGTATGTATTTGTGTATTGATACATATGCACATACAAGTCACATGAGTCACATAGATTTTTATAACATCATCCAAAACAATTAACATGTGTATTAGCTCAAAGGCTTGGATCTTAAAAGAAATTGAGCCACGCAGAGACCCCTCCAAAAATATCATCAACTCTGCTCAAGAATTTGGTAAACCACTTATGGCTAAAGATGGTACATCTCGACTGTTAGAATTTTTATCTATGAAACTTTAGTTTCTAATGGACAGATATCAAGTACTCCCAAACTATTAAATCTAATGTAACAAAAAATAATTGGAGGCTACTGGAAGACTCCAAATTTGGTGTACTGGAAGTATTTCTCAGGACCAGTTCCTTACTTTTGTCCATTATGGTAAACGCTTTTGTTGTCTTATTATAATCATTTAATAAACAGTAAGGAAAGGTATAATCATGAAAAGTTTAAGAGATAATAGATTTAGTTTTATGCTTATGAAGATTTGAACTTGTAAGATTAAACAGTATGAAGTTTATAGTCAGAAGTACATAAAAAATAGGATTACTTCAAAATTTACCTTAAAATGTAGCAAAACTGATAAATAGATAACCGACTGAAATATTTTTGCATTTATTTTTAAATAGCCACCATAATAATTAATACAAAATGAGTAAAGATTAATTTGTTAGACTATCTGTGTATATTTTCAGTAGAATGTGTTGCAGGAATTAGGTTTGACATTGATTGTCTCATTAAAAAAACAGAAGGCTTTTACACTGGATTTGATCAAAAAAGCTACAGTGGAAGTTAGAAGTGCAGTAATCAATATTATTAACTTAACAAATGACTGGGATCACTTCAATTAAAATGACTGGGCTAGAGTTTTTATGTTTTCTCATCAGGTAAATAATTTTAAATCAGTAAAAGTAGTATCTGAAGTAGTAAATTTCTACCATGGGTTGTTATAAAGACCCAACAGCAAAGACTTCTGAATGATGCCCCGACTCCTCATCAGATCAGGCATCTGGATGCCTGAGGGAAGTCTATGCAGCATAAAGACACAAGCCTGTGCTGTAGAGCCCGCAGACGTTTGGATACTTTTGCTGTAGGAATAATGAGTTATATTATATATATTGAGTAGATAATATTTTCTGGTGGAAAAACAAAGGTAGAAATTGAAGGAATTCATCCTAATGAGTCAAGGGCCCTCTTAGAGCTTCCCAACTGAAAGCTTTGGCAAAGCTTATTTTTGTAGCAAGCCAGAGCAAAGATCTGCGAAGAAAAAGGAAAAATAAATGAACATGGTAACATCTAGTTCCATTGTATAATTTTGGAGTCAGTCTAAGAAATGGCGCTGAATTGAGGCAGTATCTGTATTGATCAATTTCTCCAAAAGCCTTATGACTGGATAAAAGAAATTTACCATATATGGTTTCAGCGATATATTTTAATCTCTTTCTTAGGAAGTGCTTACTTGCCTTAAAATAATTTTCTCCACAAGAATGTAATACCAAAGCACTCTAATTTTAAGAATTTGTACATTTTCATGGAAGATACTCAAATCTGGGCTGCCTTCTGAAAACCTATTTGCTTTATTGCTTTGTTTCTATCGTATTATATGGAGTAAGATAAGAGGGGAATAATGTGTATAGGAAAAGATAAATTTGTACTATTGATATAAATATTGCTAAATTATATTTATACAGTTTCAGACTGAGGGTTTATGTGATGATAAAGCATCCTTCAGTTCTCTGATATGGAATTGTTTTTTCCTTAATATGAAGAAATTCCTAGCTAATGAAGTAATGTTTATAATTGTAAGAATTGTATAAGTCAGAACAGATTAGCACTAAGTAGAAATACAAGGGTGTGACAACACCAACATTGTGCCCGTCTCTGATCTCCAGGAACATGTAAGCAAATGCGGAAGGAGAACATCATGTTTGGCAATACCTACTTATTTTAAATTTTGTATCACATATAATCAGATACTTCCAACTCTGAAAAATTTAATATCTTAACTTACACAGGATTATGAACCATAACCTAAATATTTTAACTATTAAGAAGCAGAATATACGAAAGCACAACTCAATACTTTTTGGTCCAAATGATTTATTTCACTGCCTGTTCCTGTTCCAGTTAACAATATACACATTAGCCTGAAACATAAAAATAATGATAGCCATGGGAAAAACAACCCTGTTTTCTAAGGAAAGAAATTGTAAGTTGTATGACAAGTACATTGTATTTTGAGAGGTATAAAGATACAGCCAAGAGCTGTTGATTATGTCACATCAGAAAGCAATGATTCTATCACAAACAATGATTATTGTCGTTACTCTTCACATGGGATCTTGAGGCCAAATGACTCAGAGTGAGACCTGTCAACTACAATTGATTTAACAAGGACAACAGCAATAAAGGACTTACATTCATACTGCTCCCTCAAATAGGGTCTCTAGAGGAACGCACAGACAGTGCTGGCTTGATAAATATTTCAAATAGCCTTTATCTAGTAGTTCTGAGAGTTTTGTATTGACAATATCAAGGGCTTTAGGGAGGTGTTCTGCATAATAAATGTGCAAATACAGTTATAGAAAGGTCTTTGAAGGATAATGCTTTTTAATTTAATAGATGGGTTGTAGGAAAGGTAGTCAGCAACTTGCCAGGGAATCTAACTGTAGCTCATGACACAGTGCCAACTCTATGACTCAGAATGTTCTATTGTAAGTTATTCAGCACATTCTGAGAAGTGATCCAAACATAGAAACACCTGAAACTTCAATATTGAATCCATTTACATAAATCATATTCAAGGAGTCTTCTGATCTTAGCACACACACCCGGTAATGCTCCTGCTGAGGCCTCGGAGAGGAGGTAGATCACTAGTATTTGATTAAAGGGAGATGATTTTATGTCGTTGGATGAGCATCTTAACCGAATTTGATATATAGGCCCTGAAAAGCTTTAGGCAAAGTAGAAGGAAGCATAATAAAAGTAAATAAACCTAAAATCTGAATTAGCTACATATCACACAAGCCTGGTAGGAAGGGTGTCTCACATTCTTGAAAAGCCTTTCCTCTCATTACTTAATCAGCCAACTGTCAATTCAAATAGGCTCATGGAACTCTCCATGCAGAGGCTCAGTCTTTGGATGTTAATGAATATCTCAGTGATGGCCATCCACTGAAGACGAGTGGGAGGATTCCAGGCTACCACCTAAGTTTTGCGAATAGAAATGCTGCTTTACTTGGTAAAGCCGCATTCTGTGCTTTCCTTTGGGGTGATTTATGGGAAATATGTGCTTGAATGTGTGTTTAAAACTATCATCAGTTGTTTTCAACAGGGAAAGTTCTCTGAGAGAGAAGTATTTTTAGACAACACAATAGTTAATAGAAAAATTGAAGCATTTCAAATAGACTTAGTTCCCGCTGATTTTTCTTATTGTAAATATATTCTTGTTTTGTAAGAGTTAAACATTGGTAGACATTCTGGGTATGAGGGAGCAATATCTTTATAAACAAATTGGTGTTATTATTGGATGATTATCATTGTCCCTTTATATATTATGATATTGAGAATTTCTAAAATTGAATGTACGTGAGGCAACTTACCTACTGGTCTGTCTATCTATCTATCTATCGATCATCTAACTGATAGATGCCTTTATCTAAAGCACTGACCATAGTCATTATCACTGATACCATGAGCCCAGAGGGCAGGATGATTAACTGAATCATCCTCCTAATTGGATGTGCGCAAATTCTAACCTTCAGAATAGAAATTGGAGCTAAATGTGAAGGTCTAGGTTAAATTTGGACAGACATTATGTTTTGATGAGGAAAACTAATTGGAAACTTAGGTAAGTTGGTCAAATAGATGATATGAACATGGTGGGAAGTAATGTATTTTTCCCCTAATGGAGAAAGCCTATAATTCCTTGTTGTTGTTTTTTTTTTTTTGAGAAACTTCTATTTTTCCAAATGCAATCTTTTGAAGAACAACAATAGATAAATATGTCGAGCACGTAAAACAAATTAGTTCTGACTGAAGCGAGGAGGAAGAATTACATGCTGCATGATTTCACTCTCTCCCTGTCTCCCACCATGCTGTACTTGCTAGAATGGACTCCTGTTATAAGAGCGTTTCCTTTGGTGGGAAGACAGTCTCACATACAGAGAAGTACATGGACTTTGGTTGGGGGTCACATAGTTGAAAATATCAGCTCTGACACTTTGTGCTGTGTGGCCCAGACGTATATAATCTGTTAGGCCTTTTGTTGAATGACAGGATTAGCAAAAATATGGGAGAAGTGTCTGGCATGTGGTAATAATAGGAAGAGCAGCAATAATAATAATAGAAATCCACGGTGGTGGAGCACTTTTCCTGAGGGGCTGTGGAACTCAGGTTAGATGGCCGCAGATGGCTAACCTGGTTCTTCCATGGACGCCTAGCAGACATCCAGGAAACTGCGTGACTTCTATGTGCTCCAGGTTCTCCTCTCTATAAAAATGTCACTAGTTACCTAGAACAATATCTGGCTCATCTGTCAGTGCTCCATGAGATCTACTGTTATCATTATTACTAGTCTAGGTATAATTTTTGTCCATATCTTGCAGATTTTTAATGAAGACTAAATGAATTTCTACAGAAGGTGCTTAAAACAGTATTTTGCAGGTTTTAAGCACTCCCTGAGCATTAGTGTGATTTACCTGCATTGTTCAATCGTCCCAACAGGGGGGTTAGGTGGGTATCATTTTTATTATAATGTTCTTTAGGTATAAGACATATGGTAATTGTTAATATAACGTCAAAGTCACTTTTATCTTTCACCAGTTTGTCTATGAGAGCTTCTTCCAGGCTCATAAATTACTATTTACTTCAGGATAATTTGTCCTCCAAGTTAGAAAGATTTAACTTCTTTTCTGCACTTTTCAGTTAAGGAATGGCGTATGAGTGTTTCATTGCAAGATCATGCAGTTAATGGTTGAGGCAGAGCTGAAAACTTATTCTCTTGACATAAAATTGATCAAATTATGTCTGCAAGCAGGCAGGGCATTTTTATCAAGAAAAAGTTTGCTGAGATTTCAGAAGACAGTAGAATACTTCTTTGGTGGAATAATTCCTTCCATCAAAGATCAGCTCCACTAATGGCTGTCTAGGACACTCTGTTAATTATTCTACTGTACTTCAGGTCTTGAAAATACACATTTGTTAATGTTTTAATGTTGATAAACACGATAATATCTAATGTTAATATTAATCATTCATGTTTTGTTGGCCAATTCAGATCCTCCAACTTTTGTTCTCCTCCTAAGAATTTTCTAAAGTCCTTGGGGACCCAGGACATAGGTTTTGAACAAGACCATTCTACCAAGGGGCACCAGCTGGGTTATTCCTCTCCAGCACCCAATATTTTCAGGCACTTAGTGCCATCAACTGCATGTTGAAGTCCTTGATCAATTAAAATGGCTCTATAGTTTTGAAGTCCTGAATGACAGATAGTCATGTAGTGTTAGTAAGAAGATGGGTAACAGGCCTCTGTTCCCTGACTTGGGTTTACTTTATTCCTTGGGTTTCAAAGCAATATTCTACGGGTATAATATTTTAGTGAAAGAGCATGTTCAGTTAACTGTTATAACCATCTCTCCCTCCCTAGGGCTTGGACATAGTTCCTGGGGTGGCCAGGGTCCCATCTTACAGACAAACTCCAATGTTCCAGATTTGCTCCTCTTTGGAGGACGCAGCCATTGAACGATCACTGAACTGGCCAGTTTCAAGAACTTCCCACCAGAGTACCAAACAGGGATAGCCATGTTTGAACCCCAGCCAAGAAGAGGGCTTTGACTGAAGCTGAGCATTATTTCTATTAGTGTATTGTATTTGGAGGTTAAGAATGTATGAATTTTGATATTGGGGAATTAGTTCACCATTATTCATGAGACTCTATCCAATAATGGACAATCCACGCATCACCCAAACACGCTGTAATGATACAGCAATAGTTCAGAGCGTCTGGCTCAGAGAACTTGTAGCTGAATCCTAGCTGGGTGACTGCAGAAAAGTTACTTAAACTTTCTACACCTCACTTTCTTCATCTTTAATATGGGATTAATAACACAAAAATATCTCATGGAAGTTTTTCTAAGAAGAAATTTAGCACAAAGTACTCAATAAACGATAGTTATTATAATTACTTTACATCATTAACAAATTTCTTTCCTCCACAAACCGGCATATATTTTAAGGCAATTTGTAATTTTAACTTGTTCTTGTCTTAAAAGAGAGACAGTGAATGATAGAGTATATGAACTAAAACATTAATAAATTATGGCACACAATTTATAAATAAATCCTCTGTGACATATCAAAAGAATGAGGCAGACATGTATTAACCCACAAAGATGTCTATATTGACAATGAATAAAGAACAGATTAAGAGCGAGCAAATATTTTATGATTTGATTTTGTAGCAATAAGGAAAATCTATATGCATATATGATGTCTGAATATTTGTGATTATATAGCAGTGGTATTATCTGGAAAGAGATTTCTTGACTGTTTTTATTTTATTCTTTTCTCTTTCTTTATTTCCAGTTTTCAGTCTGTGTTACAAGTAATCAGAAAAAAATAAAGCTATTTTAATTTAGAAAGAAGATATATCTGAGTACTTGTGAGCTGAAAAAAGTTCCATATTAGTTTATTTACCTTAATTTCTTCTGAATGCATGTGAAGAAAAATATCATCTTGTCATAATTAAAATTTCAGTCAAATCGGAATAAAGTTATTTAAATAGTAAATTTGCATTTTATATAAAATATGGTAATACAGTCTGCACCTGTATGTTTAACAATCTTTTAAAAATGAGTTGTTGGGTTTGTCTCAAAAAATATAAAGTAAAAATATAAGATCTCATAAACTTACTGGCAGTTTTATAATGTAATTCTCACTTGCGGTAAACTACTCTACTTTTAAGTAGTATGACCTCTTACTTATCTTCTATTTCATGTACACTATCAAGTGATTTATGCCTTCCCTAAATGCATGCAAGTAGTGATGATTTTCAATCTACAACTAAGTTTTCTTTATTCCTAAATATTCTTTTTTTTTATGGTAATGATTTTTCTCTTAGGACTTCAAGAAAATTTCACGTATACCAATTAGGATTGTGCACAAAAATTTAGGTCAATATTTTTAATTTCTAGGGGATAAGGATACTCCCTTGGATCTATTCTGATTCAAAAAATACAAAGGGTGTGACTTTCACGCTGAAGTTTTTGGCAATCTCCATAGTCATCTTCTAAGTGACATTTAAAAGCATATAAAAGGGGAGTAAAATCATAAAAATACAATAGTCGCTACATTGTATTCTCAGCTGAAATGAGTGTAATAACACAGCATGGCTACAGAATTGCTTTGAAATCTTCTCCTCTGAATAGATTGTAGAGGCATTAGGAAGAGACATAACTTGCATCTCCGTATAATACATTGTATGGGGACCATTTTCTAAGACTGTCTTATGTGACTCGGTTCCAGAAACAGGTCTTTGAGGTGTTATCAATAATCATCCTCTTTGAATAGGGAATGAGACAGAACCACTTGACAAGAAATTTAAACAGATTTTATTTTAATGACAAAAATATAAATTAATTAATAACATAACTAGATAAAATAGATTGTATTTTCTTTCTTAATTAAAACGACAAAGTGACATTTATTTGATTGTATGACTGATTTGTTAATAATGTGAAGATTTGGGTATCAGATTAGTGTCCCAAATTTAATTTAAGTGAAACTCTTCATTCTTCCCCAGGCACCAACTCACCACAACCAACAAAGATTCTCAACTCAAACACCTGCGAATCATCCTTAGTAACTTCATTTTCCAGACCCCGCATAGTCAAGCCATCAGAAGGTTCTACTGATTTTAATACCAAAATATATCCTGACTGTCCACTTGTATTTCCTTTGTCATTACCCTAATCCTAGCCATCTCACCCCATGTCCTCTTACACCACCTGAAATGGTCCTCTGTCTGTTTTCCCTGCTTCTGTTTTTGTTTCTTTATAATTTGTTCCAAGCGTGATATTTTAAAATGTATGTGAGATCTTAACACTTCTTTTTTTGAAACCCCTTCAATAGCCCTCTCTAAGCGATCACATTTAGAATAAGATCTAAGTTCCCCACATTGTCATAAAGGCCCGTGTGAACTAATTTGTGTCTACATCTAACCTGGTTTTCTGACTCTCTCCCTCTCCTCTCACCACCACTCTGCCCCTCACTCACACACTCAGGACACTGTAGTCGATTTATGTTCCTGCTCTAACCACACGGGAGCTTTCTGCTTTTGAAAGCTTGGCCTTGCTTGCTCCTGTTGCTTGGAATGTTCTTTCACTATATATTCATGTTATGTGAAGCAGCTCAAATATCACCTCCTCGCAGAGGCCTGACTGACCCCCCCTTCTGCTCTAGCAATCCTCTGCCCTGCCCCTCTTTATCATCAGCCCCAGATTATCTGAGCGTTTTTGCCATCCTCACACACAATGTAAGATTTTGAAGACAAGAGATCTTTTTTTCCTTTTCATCATTGTATGTGCCAAACAATTAGGACAGCAACTAACATCTGCTGTGTGTTGCTATGAGCATAAATTTTAGAGCTGGTAGATAGAAAATATATGGGTAGAATTTACATGATTTCCAACATAATTGATCTTTGATTTGCCTAAAAAATCCAAAGTGGATTTAAAATGGAAGATGACCCATATTTTACAACTTTTTATCAATAACTTGCTTTACTTATCTTGCAAATTAAGTTGTAATTAATTTGCAAATTGTTTCTTAAGCTTTTACATGATGACATTTTTACTCATAGGAAAATGAAATTTCTCAGTGCTGACAGCAGGCTACTCCATTCTCCTTTGGGTTGACTATTTGTATTTAAGTTTTCCTCATTTTACACATTGAAGTATTTGGGGTGCATGTACTATGATTATGCGGGGTCACAGTTAACATGTCTGTGGGAAAAGACATATTTAAAAATAGAAGTATTGCTGTTACTTAATGAGATTTAGGGCAAAAAATTATGTTAAGAAGAGAGTACTATAAAACTTTAAACTCTTCATATGTCCTGCTGGGAACACTTCAAACATCATCCCTAAAACCACCACGACTCCCTTCCACCACCCCATTTTAACTTCTGGCCCCATTTTTCTTTTTTACTTTTAATAATAATTACTCTCAGATTTGTTGAACATGTTATTCCACTACTATATTTTTGTTTTGCTATATTTTTCTATCTTCTAATGCTGAAAGATTAGATTATTTATTTTAAATTTTCCTCTAGGGTGTTCTATTTAAAAAATATATATGCATATATCATAGATTTTTCTAATGTAAATTTCTCACTGTAGTTTGTTTTTGAACTTAATTTCTAAAATCTCTATGATGTAAGACCTGGGGTTGAGTATCACTTAATATTTATTTCATTATATATCATATTTTATAAAGTATAATAATATATAAAATATTTATATTTGATATCTTTATTTTGTTATGGTCAAAATAGACCTTGTATTGAATTGGATTCTTCTTTATGCTCTATTATAGAGACAATTGTTAAACATGTTCTATTGAGATTCGAAAAGCATGTACTTTTTTGTTGATAACAAAGTTATCAATATCCTTATATATCTATTTTAACCAGATTTATATTACAGATTTATATCATATGTTCATTGTGATATCAAACATTTAATATTGACTTTTGCTATAGTATGATTTATCATGCCATTATCTAAGCTTTATATAACACATTATCAGTACCCCATAATGTGCAATAAATACATTATATGTGTGATACAGTAACATTAATTTTGTTTTAATAGATTTAAGTAAGACCTACAAAGTGCTCCATTCACTGCCACAATTATTCTACTTAACTTCTCCTGTCCCCTAAGCATTTAACATGGATACTGGGCACCTAGGTGATACATAACATGAGCTGTAATGCTCTGGGCTTCCCCCACTGCCATGAGCTGGACTATGGTTTCACTCTGGGTGCCTGCATGCATCAGCTCCTCTAAGAGGAGTGGGCATTTGCCAACCGTTCTTTATAAATGTTGCTGCCTTCCCAGAGTCATTCTTCCTGCCCACTCTAACTCAAACAAACAAAACAAAAGAAAAACACCCTTGCCTTTTCCAAGATCTTCTCTTCTGCCTGCAAGAAATGGTTAGTTTCTTATCACTAATGGGTTTCACAGTCAAGTTGGTCTCATCTACCATATATCTTCCACAATTTCTGTAGGATTAATGGTGTCCTTGTTTTTTTCTAGTGCTTCTTCTGGGGGTTTTCTAAATTTATGTTTCTTCTTTCTTTTTCAGTGGAAACTTGATTTAGAAATGAGGTAAATGTATGCTTTCAATCAGCTACTCTTGAACCAAAGTTCTCAAAACCTTTGGGAGAATGTTGGTTACATGATGATCCATCTGCTTCCATTGTCCTACGAGGCCCTCTGTGAATTGGCTCAGTTTCTTCTTTGACATCATCTACACTAATCTCACTACTGCCTCACCCTTCTCTCTCTGCAGCAATCACACTGGCCTCCTGTTGCTCCTAAGAGAGCAGGCTTGCTACTGCCTCAGGGGTTTGAATTGGCTCTTCCCTCTGCCTGGAGTGCTATTACCCACATATCTGCAAAGTTTCTCTCCCAATCTTCTTCAGTCTTGGCTCATATGTCATTTCTTAGTTTCTCAGGAAGGCTTACTCCGAACACACCAATTTTAATACAGTCTGTTCCACAGTCTGGCTTTACTTTAGTTCCCTTGCACTTACCAACTTCCGTTGTTATGAAACTATTAGGTTTATTCTTTGTTTGTTGTGATTCTATCTTCTCCCACAAGAATATAAGCTTCAAGGAGGCAGAGATTTTTACGTCTATACTATATATTCCAATGAATAAATTAATGTCCAATGAGAAAATTAATCTCTTCAGAGCTACAATCACTAATCATTTGAGCTTGCTCCTCAGTCATTGTGCACAAGAAAGCACACTGGATGCAATTCCCCTTGGGAAGGGTGAGGTCCCATGACCAGAGGCCAGAGCAAGATCAACTCTGTCCTGAATCACTTATGGTCTATATGGGATCAAATGCTAGAAATTCAAAAGGTTCTGCACGAGGAGAAGGTCCTAGAGATAGGCATCAAGAAGCTGAAGGATGAACGACAGTAATGAAGGGTTAAAGAATGAGAATATTTCTAAAAATCCTCATCAACAATATAATTACCCACGTAGGACTGCAGCAATGTTTTATCTCAAAAGAAATTCTCAGTACGTACATGATTTTCTTTCTTTGGAAATATCAGGAAGAGAAGAAGGAAAATGTGACATAAAACACATACTCCACATGCTTGAGCACATGTACATGATGAGAACAGGAGGCAGCATTTGCCTGGTGCCAACAGGATTTACACAGGTGTAGTCAAGTTCTATTGGTAACCAGCACACGGAGACAACATCTATCATCTTTACACACTAAAGAAACGAACCCAAGGTCATGCTATATGTGAAGGCTTGCTCATATTTAACTTTATTAATAAAGCTTCATTTGTGACAAAATATCAGCAGTTATAAAAGGAACAACTGGACTTTAAGGAAAACAAACTCACAGAACCCACATATTTTAGGAATGAGTTTTTAAGCAAAAAAATAACTGTATATCCTATTCTAAATGCTTTCAAATTCTTCTTCATGAGATGCCACTTTATTTGACAAAAGGTGCATATAAAAAGATTTCATCAGACTTCTAGACTTCCGAGGAGAGTTACTACTGTAAGGAAGCTATAAACTCAGTATTGCATGCTAGCAGTTCAAGTATTACTTTGAATTACAACATTTTCAAAAGCTGACAAAAATCCAATGCAGTCTTTTTGAACTGTAGTCACTCTAGTAATTCTCACAAATATTTTCTGGAGGGCAGATGATGTAGTGTGGTTAAAAATTTTGGACCAAGGACAGAATGATTCTTCCCTGGCATTCAGGTATTAAACATGAATTATAGGAGGTGATTATCCTTGTCACCTTGCCTGAAGTAATGATGTTCTGTTTTTTACAGAGCTATCAAAAACCTGCTGTGTCAGAAACGAGTGTGATTTCAGGCTATTATTAAGCATACAAATGTAAGCTTCTGATTCAAATCATACTTTGAAGATCAATGGAAACATGTAAAGCTATTTTAGAATTTTATACCGCATGTTTCACATTTGACCTATAGAATTAGTATTTTTCTTCTAGATATTTTATGTTGTCTGGGGTCACTTTAGACAATGTCTAAGCAAATGAAATTGCTGGCATGACTCTATAATAAAAAGACTGTTAACTAAATTACTTAAATCATTCAGACAATAGAAGGAAAAATCTCTCAGATTACTTACTTAGGCTCATGAGAAACAGAAGTAAGAAATAAAACAGAAGTCGGATATCCTTGGTTTAATAGCATTTATTTTCCTGTCTATGAGTAATTGCTTAAGAAAAGCACTGTTTGCATACAGTAGCATTTAACAATTTTAAAACGAAGTTTGTGACTTGCAAATAAATCACTTAGAATTATTTTTGGACATATAATTGGTATGGCATTTCAATTCTTGTCTTACTCACTTTCAATATTCCACTTAATTATTTTGCAATATTCTATGGAGACTCTATTATATTAGTCTGTTAAAAATGACTGTGATATTCAAAAGTGTTTCAGAATATTCCCGGGAAGAAAAAGGGCAAATATCCTTTCAATAAAAGCGGTAAATATCTACTCTTTCCTTGCTGTGAAGAATTAATTTTCCCTCCCCCTCACACACACTCAAAATATTTTATAAAATGTCACAATTTAGACTGTACATACCCAGTTAAACACAAAACTTGAGTGATCTGGAAACAATACATAGTGAGTTGTGGGGTGATAAAGGACAACCCTGGGAAAGAAGAAATGAACATGGAAAGCCTCCACAATCTTCTTTCATTTTTCTTTCTGTCCCAAATGGAAACAGACTTTGAGGCATGAAAATTTAGGAAGTCCTTGCCAAGTTTTTTTTCTTTTTTTCTTTGAGAAACTAGTTGTTTCCATGGTTAAATGGATGCTTCAAGAGAATCAGTAAAAACAATAAATATTCCTTTTGAAACAGGACAATAATCAGGAGAATTTTTTTTCTGGTAAATTAGTCCATTTAATTGAAAGCCCAGTTTTTGAAGTGAATATTACCATAAATGTGCAAAAGATGTGATTAAGTTGAGGATATTTAGAGGAGGGTTTCTCCTGGATTTTCCGGGTGAGCCCTGAGTGCCTTCACACGCATCCTTTGAAGAGAGAGGTACAGGAAATTTTGAAGCTGATACACAGAAGAGAAGACACAGACAAGAGGAAGCGGCAAAGCGACCGCGGAAACAGAGACTGGAGTGACGCAGCCACAAGCCAAGGACATCTGCAGTCCCAGAAGCTGGAAGAAGTAAGGAATGGAATCTCCGCTAGATCTCTGCCAGAGGGAGTGCAGCCCTGCCCCCACCTTGACTTGATGCTTTTGGCTTCAGAACTATGAGAGAGAACATTTCTATTATGTAAAGCCACTCAGTTGTAGTCATTTTTTTATGGTGGCCCTGGGAAACAAGTACAAGTTTGGGTGCCAGAAATGAGTTGCTGCCGTATAACAAGTACCTAAGAGGGTGTAATTGGCTTTGGGATTGGATAACAGATTAGGGCTCAGAAGGAAATGAAGATTATGGTAGATAAACCTTCTATCATCTTAGAGAATATGCATCTGGCCATAAAGAGAATATTGGAAAAATATGAACAGAAAGGCTCTTTTGGTGGGAGCTCAGAGGCAATGAGGAACATGTTATTGAAAAGTGGATGAAAGGAGACCCTTATCGCTTACTAGAGGCAGAAAGCTTGGCTGGATTGTGTCCTGCAGACGTGCGGAAAGAAGAACTTATAGGCGGTGAACTTGGCTATTTGACTGAGGAGATTTCCATCAGTGTCGAAGGAACAGCCTGGTTTATTATCGCTGCTTATGGTAGAATGTGAGAAGAAAGAGATGAATTGAGGAAGGAACTGTTAAACAAAAAGTTCGTTGGACTCCCAAAATTCTCCAGGTAGAGAGCAGGCTGGTAAAACTACTCACATGCAAATATGTGCTACCATTCAAGAACAAGGAAGAAAGACTGAGGGCGGAACTTGGGGCACAGAGGGGTGAGCTGCAGGCCAAGAGTAAGCAACCGCAGGACCAGAGGACAGAGCCTCGAGTCCCAGAGGATCATTCTTGGGCCTCGGAACCTCGGGGAGTTCGCCCTGCTGGATTTCAGAACTGGTTGGGACTGTAACTCCTCTCTACCTCCTATCTTCTCTTCTGGAACAGGAAGGTCTGTAACAGCTGTACTAGGCCTGTCCACCAGCGTATTTGGGGAACACACAATTTATTTTCTAGATTCACAGGTCCAGAAAACAAGAGGAATTTTGCCCCAAAATGGATAATATTCAGGGTCTCACCCATACCTAATTTAACTGATTTAGAGGATGATATTTGCACTCTTAAATGGATGATGTTTAGATAAGATTTGAATTGATGCTATAATGATTTGAGACATTGGGGTGCGTTAGGATAGAGTGAGTATATTTTGCAAGTGGGATAGATGTGAATCTTGAGGAGTAAGAGAGTGGGCTGTGGTAGGCCAAAAAATGGCCCCCCAAAAGATATTTCATCCCCTAATCCCCAGAAACTTTGAATGTTACCTTATGTCAGAAAAGAGTGAATACTAACTTATATGGCAAAAGATGTGGCTTTGTTAAGGATATTTAGAGGAGGAGCTTATCCTGGATTATTCCCATGAGCCCTAGGTTCAATCAAATATAGTCTTCTAAGAGAGAGGCAGAGGGAATTTTAAGACCAAACATGAAAAAGAAGACAGGGAAAAGGAGGCGGCAATGGGACAATGGAGGCAGAGACTAGAGTGATATAACCACAAGCCAAGGAATGCTTGCAGTCACCAGAAACTGGGAGAGAACAGGAAGAGATTCTCCCTGGAGCCTCTGGAAGGAGCGTGACCTTTTCAACAACTTGTTTTTAGTTTTCTGGCCTTCAGAACTGTGAAAGAACAAATTTCTGTTGCCGTAAGCTACCCTTTCGTAATAATTTCTTAAGGCATTCCCAGAAAACTGATATAGCTTTTGCTGGTTCGTGTGATTGCAGGGCTGGCTAGACAAGTCTGCAATTTGTAGGGCAGGCCATCAGGAGGGGCAGGTTGGAAAGCTGGGGGCATGCGCTGCTGCTGCAGTCTACAGGTAGAACATTTTTCTCAGGGAAACCTCAGCTCTGCTCTGAAGGCTGTTCAAATATCGGAGCAGGCCTCCCAGGTTATCAAGGATAATCTCCTTTGCTTAAAGTCAACTGACGGTAGATGGTAATCCCGTTTGCAAAATATTTGTATAGCAACACCTAGATTAGTTTTTGTTTGAATAACTGAGTGCTAGTACTATGCCAAGCCAAGCTGACTCATCAAGCTGACCATCACAAAAACAGAACAGGTATACACACGAAGAGGATATAATGGATGGACGAAGTTCCAGCATTTAGGGATGCTGGAAAGAAAAATGATAATGTTTCTTCCTAGAACTCAAAGGAAGAGTAGGATTATTCTGTAACAGATAACAGATGAAGCATAATGTAAAAAGGGTAGCTAAAGTATATTTTGATTTTTTATTCATTTATATATAAAGCTCTGGTGACCCTGTACGAAGAAGTATAATTTTATTTTATATACATATTGTGCGTGTGTGTGAAATTGTAACATTAGTCTGCTGAAAATAAATGTGAAAATTTTCACTTCCTCCACCTTCGAACCAGGAAAATATGCAAATGAGGCCCAGAAAAAGACATGGGCAAATGAAAGCCTACAGGAAGTTCTGATTTATTACATGGAATAGTAAAAATGAAGAATGAATAAGGATGCCCTTATTACGAGAGAAGTGTTATTTTTCAGCTGTTTTTTTAAACAAATCTCAAATATTCCTATGCTGACATAGATAAGGCACAGAGACTGCACCCCTCTTCAGTATTACTTTGCAGTGGGGTATGCGCTGCTATCATGGACTCTCCCTTAACAAGTGTTATAATCTTTAATATTAGTTGGCGGGTAGAAGAGGAAAGTTTGTCTTCACTCCTGCCAAATCACTTTACAATGTATCTGAAATGCTAATACACAGAAACAAGTAAAATTTGCCAGTTTCTAATGTCATATTTTGCCCTTAACACAAAATGTATGAAACAGGAAAAGACAAGAAGCTCTAGAATAAGTTCTCATGCCTTGATTAATGAGGGTTCACCCACAGACGGTTTCCATTCCGAACTCTGCCTTTCTTTGGTGCCCCGAGGTTTTGTTAACAACCCAGGGAAATGTACAAGAGTGAGACTTAGGACAAGGCAGAGGGAAGCTTTCTTTTGTGGACTATGAGAAGTGTGACTGTGAAAGGGAATGGAAAAAAAGAATCTGTGTAACGCCCTGACAGCAGGAGAATTCTAACGCAGTTTAAGTTAAGGAGAGAGTACAAATAAAAGTTAAGGATCTAGAAATGTATTTTCTTAAAACTATGTTTGCCAGTATGTCCGCTGGAGTTACTCCAAGGTGTATGTACCCCTCAGTTCAGGCTACTGGTACAGATAGTAGGTGGGAAAATCAAGGAAAATGCAAACAAGAAGGAGCAAATCAAATGAACTGATGTAGACAAGAGGCAGAAATTTGGACAATTCCTGAGCTAAGGAGGTTATTGCAAATGAGCCTACAAAGATATTTGCATGAAACAAGGCTTTGTCATATTTCCTTCCTTCTTCAAGGTGGGGCCAAGTTCACCTGGTGCAAGACCTGTGGAGATCTGACAAAGTTCTGAGAGAAAATATGGTTTTCTACAACTTCTCATCTATTATCCTTTTTTTCAACTGACTAATAGATGGGAGGCGTTGAGGAAGAACAAGGAAGATCGCTGACAGTTCGTGGAGTGCTTTCTGGCCCCTTCTCTTCCTGTCTACCATGATTACTGACATCATTAAGAATGGGAGGCATTTTCTGTTCCTTTGCTTTGACTGAAATCTAGAAACCAAACACATACCCATCTCCTCCATGATCCTGGCCTGTTCTAAATTGGACTGGGCATGCAGAGGTGAAGCAGAGCCTTTCCAAATGGCCATCTGACCCCTCCATTCCCAAAGAGACCAGGATCCTGTACTTCTCTCCCTGAACCTATTTCCCAAGAAAGGTAGTCTGACATGTAAAATATACTAAGCAGAGATAACCGCTGTAAAGGCTACCTTAGAGATGTATAAATATTGCCTATGATAGGGTAGGCACTCCATGAAAATACACTCGGAAGACACAGCTTAGCAAAATACAATTTTAAAGCAGCTTGCAAATAGAGTTTTCTGGCATAAATTGACAACCTTATTTACACTTCGTTAAATTAGCTCCTCGAATGCAGATTTTGAGAACTACCTGAGGCTTTAACCCATTTCATATGTAGAAGTAGTGAAAAGGATGTGTAAGTTGTCTTGCCTAGAACTTACTGGCCACACCTAGCCGTGACTGCAATGAATGAAGATGATACTTTCTGGGCTACGGATCCAGCTAAGATCACAATGTGTCTGGGGTAACTTTGTTAGTGTCTGTAACTATGCCATGTCATCAAAAGCTTCCACAGAAAATGACCACAGTACTTTAAAATCTTAGAACACGGTCCACCAGTGCTGTGGTTAATGGGCAGGTAATGTACTTTTTTAGTACATTAAATGTGTAACTAGCCACAAGTCAAGAGCCAGTTCAGGAGGCATTAGGGATTGTCAAAATTAATCCTAGTGCATCTTGAAAATTCCCCAAATCAGACTACATTTTGTCCTGCAAAACCCAAAAAACCTCGTCTCTAATCATCGGCTCTTACACACTATACTGGGATGATGAGTGAAGAAGTTTTGAGCGGGGTTCTTCTCTGCCTCTCTACATTCATTCTCTCCTTCAGTTGATGCGTATATAGTAAGTGCCTATCTTATCCCAGATCCTATTCTAGACTCTGGCAATAGAACAATTAACAAAGAGACAAAAATTCTTTGCCTCAACAAGTCTAAATTCTAGTTGGTGAACAACAATATACAAAATAAATATAAATCCTGTAGTGTGCTAGAAGATGGTCCATGTTACAGAGCTCAACAAAGCAAGGCAGTGGTAGTAAGCACATTTCAGAGAACTACAATACGAAGCATGTTCACGGGCCAAAATTTGGTAAACACAATTTAATATTTGGTTAGGCAGTTCTTTGCTATCTTGGAATTGATAATCCTCATTACTCTAATGTCTAATCTATAACCTTGACTTACACAGAGTAAGCCATTAAGGCATCATGTATGCTGGAGAGTCATTTAACTATCTGATCCTGAGACTGGTTTATCTGTTAGGTCTCATGCATAATTCTAATATCATTAGACTCAAATAAACTGGGAAGACCTACACAAATGAACATTCAAGTCTGCCTTAAGCTCAAATCAAATCTTATCACGATGTAGTTGATTTGTTTTAGGCCGTTTGACGCTAAAAGTAAAGAGCAATCTCAGAGATAAACACCATCTATTTAAGACTAACGCTTAGTTTTGAGTAAATGGAAGTTTGTTCAATTTGCTGACCATCTTAGCAGCCTGGTTTTTCTTTTAATGTGCGGCTTGTATGATTTCCTACCCTGTTACACTACTATATAGTTTTTAAAGTATTTCAGGAAACACATCCACTATAATAGAAATTTCTTCTGCCTTTGGAATTTCCAGTTTACACATAAGTCCACCAAATGTCAAAGCTATCTTGGAAATGTAAGGCATGTTGGTATTAGAGACACCTCCAGGCAACTTCAATGTCTGAGAGAAATTACACTGTCTCCCCTTAACTATCTTCGTCCGCATCATCTCTTCCTAGAGGAATCCAGTTCGAATGAACATCGTTGCCCACTTTGAAGAGGAAACAATGTTTCATAAGAATAGACAGTGGGAAGCAAAGTTCCATCTGTTTGCCTTGGACAAATGTTTTAGGAATGGTGTCCAGAACATGGTCATATGGCCCTTGCCTTTGATTGTATTTGTATCTTAGGTGGATTTATTTATTACTGTTTTTTTTTCCCAATTATTTTTCCCCTGAGCTGTTGATGAAACTTTCCGTATGTAGCAAATACATTGATAGATTAGTTAAAGTTCAGCATTTTGGGAAGCTGATCTTCCCAATCATTGCCAGAGCTTATCCACTTCAACCCTCAATAATAACATAAACTGATGAAAATAAAACTTAATTATAAGTCTTACGGATGTTAAATTCACTTTCATGAATTTTTGAATATTCGAATTAATATTTTACAGCTCAAAGTAAAAGCTTTAATCATTTAATCTATTTTAGCACGGTTTCTATCACTTTAATTAAAAGGTATACTAAAAGACACAATATTATAAGAAATTGCCGTTAGTTTTTTAACAAAGGTATATTTAAATATTCTCTCTTGGCTAAAATATTGTATTACAAATGGAAAATTTAAAGATGTAAAGCATCTATTGATATTACAGTAAAGATGATATAAGATATCACAGTGAATATTCAACTTAGACAAGCGTAATTTCCATTTATTTTGGCACTGTAATCTCTTGTTGCAATGAGTTGTGATTCTCACAAAAAATGAAAAAGGCAATGGAATCATTTGCTCCTTTGTTACAAACAATACAGACTTAAATGCTATCTTGGTGGGTAGATATAGATAGCTGACGTTGTGTATGACTGTAGATTCTTGGTTTATAATTAATTGAGGGCCCCACCTGGTGGTGCAGCAGTTAAGTTCCCACGTTCCGATTCAGCGGCCTGGGGTTCACTGGTTGGAATCCCAGGTGCGGACATATGCACTGCTTGTCAAGCCATGCTGTGGCAGGCATCCCACATATAAAATATAGGAAGATAGGCTTGGATGTTAGCTCAGGGCCAGTCTTCCTCAGCAAAAAGAGGAGGATTGACAGCAGATGTTAGCTCAGGGTGGATCTTCCCCCCCAAAAATATATAAATAAAAATAAAAAGTAAAAATTATAATTAATTGAGAAAAATACTGGGTGGCATTGGGGAAGAAATAATTATTTCAGGAAAATCTTTAGGAAACACAAATTTGGAGCATAGAGGAAGAAAGAAAATTTAACTTACATAACACTATTACTTTCCAAAGCTTGATGAAACCATATGTAAACACGGCTATGTGAAATTATATTTCAAAATATTGGATATTTTCTTTAAAATTCTGTGTGGGTTCTTGTTTTTGTGTAGATAAAACCTTTGAGAGCAGATTTACCCAAGTAGTTGTTTACTCTTTTAAACAGGCAAAATACATTCCAAATATATTTAATCATTGCCAAATGCTTCAGTAGTTCACATATTAGGAAATGCTGTAAATAATACCTTTGGGTTCTCTCTGCTTGTTAAGCCATATCCAATTTTCTTGGTCCAGTGTTTCTAGAGATTTGTATTGCTTTCTAATTCAGCATAAAAATTACTCCAACCACATGCCTTTGAGAACATATAGTTTTATTCTTTGGAGAACTGAAACATAGTCTAATTATTTTTTCTCCACAATTCAAAGAGGTAAAGAGAGGATCTATATGTTTGTTTCTTATTTAATATCTCAAAAGATAGAGATTTTGCTTTTTTCACATTAGTGATAATTCTTAACCTGTAAGCTGTTTGTACACTCAAATTATGGTGAATAATTAAACAATTATCTAGATAACAGAAACAGTGGTTTTCATCAATTTCATGAACACACACTTGATCTTAGCCAACAGGCCGAGGAGCCATCTCAATTCATGAACATACAAATGAAAGCAAGCTTTTATGATATGAATGCTCTAAATTAGAGGCTACGTTCTCTGATTACCTTTGCTAATCATTTACTTGGTATCATTTTAGTTAATAACCTCAAGGTTATGGTTTTTTGGTTTTTGTTTTGTTTAGTTTTGCTGAGGAACACTCACCCTGAGCTAATGTCTGCTGCCCATCTTCCTCTTTTTGTATGTGAGCCACCTACAGAGCCGGCCACTGACGAGCGGTGTATGTCTGAGCCTGGGAACCGAAGCTGAGCCACCTAAGTGGAGTGCAATGAACTTAACCTCTGGGCCACCAGAGCTGGCCCCTCATGATCATATTTTTGTTGAGTTGTAACAATACCATTTCATCAGATGCAGTGAAAAACCTTAAAAGACTGTTTGAGAAAGAGAATAATTTGATAATAACAGGAAATGTCTTTGTGTGTGTGTGCGTGTGTGTATGTCCTATGGAAAGAATGCAAAAATAGTCTTAGGACACATATGGGTGATACTAGAAACCTTTCTGCTGCAGAAATATTGATTACTAAGTCTTTTCTAATTTGTTGTTGGCATGTGAATAGTATCGGGTATAAATGACAATGAATCCTGTTTTGGGCTGAATTTTCCTATTTTAAAGCCCTAACCCTTACCTTAGAATGTGACTGTTTTGGGAGAGAGGGTCTTTACAGGGGTAAGTAAGTTAATGAGATCATTAGGGAGGATAACAGTGACCAGTGTCCTTATAAGAAGAGGAAATTTGGACACAGAGAGTTAGAGAGGAAGGACCGTATGAAGACGCAGGTGAAGACAGACATGTCTGAGTCACGGAGAGAGGCTCAGAAGAGACCAACGCTGCTGACGCCTTGCTCTTGGACTTCTAGCCTCTAGGACTGTCAGAAAATAAATTTCTGTTTTGTAAGCGACTAAGTCTGTTTTCCTTTGTTATGGTAGCCCTAACAATTTAATATAAATACGGATGGGGAGTAGGAGCAAACCTTGGTATCTATGTGTAAATTATTCTGATTTGGCCAAAAATTTTATCTTCATTACTGACTAATCTACATTGAGTGCAATCTAGTTTACACTTCAAAAGAGTATAAAACAAAGATAAAAAGAAGATGTTTAGATGGTATTTCTTCAATATCAACCTCATTAAAAAATAGTTGAAGTTGGTTGTTGATTTTTCTGGAGTGAAGGGAATAATGTAGATTTTTCACGTCCAATTACAATTTTTGAAAACCTTGGTAATGTTCTTTGATTCTAACATTCTATTATTTGTTATCCAAAGTGTGGTTGTTTGAATGTTAACAATATATGAGGCTAATAAGTCTAGGATCAATCCTGCGCATTCCCCTCATTGAGAAAAATTACTAATTTAGAGAAGAAAGAAAAGGATAAAGTGTAAAAATAAAACATATTCTGCTTCCCCACCCAAGGGCAGTCATGAATTTGTTTTAAATAATTGTAATTATATTTCATATTGCTTTTCAGATCATCATGTTTTACTATCATTAAATGTAAACAAACAGCCAAGTTCTAAAAAGGCTTATTTCCTGAGGTTCAATAAGCTTTTACTTGTTTTTTCTGTCTTCAGTGCTCATGTGCCATAAAAAGAGTCGTGCTACAACATCATAAAACAGTCAAATTATCATTGGAAATTCTCTTGATTTTGATAAATCAAAAACACCATCTGTTTACAACTATATTTTTAAGTTTTGCAACTATTGTTGTTTTAAAATGCTTGAGTTGAAATTTTTTCCAAAGTTACCTTTATTTTGTTTAGTTTTTCACTCTTGATAACTTTTCCATTCATACTTATAGTTTTTCTGAAATAATATTCCTTTTATCTGACAATTAAAGTAGCTATGGGATGATGATAATGTTATTATGTGTCTTGGTCAGACTTTGGCTTACATAGTGTAGACATTTGTAAAAATGCATTGAATAGTATACTTAAGGTTTCTGTATTTCAGTGAATGCAAATTTTACCTATAAAAATTAAGCTCTGGTTAATGATATTGTTTAGTGTTGAACAGCTAAGTATGCCGTTTAGAGTTGAATTGTACTGATATTTGCAATATCCTTTGAAATACAAAAATAATAAGATGATGGATGGGTCCCCTCTGATAATCCCTGTTACGCCTTCAATCTGTGGCCCACATTTTCACAACTCTGTTCTTTGGACCTCCATGTTTAGGGATGGTAACAGTTTTCAAACATTTCGAGACTCTCTATGCCACCATACATATTGTTGTATTTTACTTCAAAATTTTCCCACACTTCTACAAATAGCCCTGTATTGGAATAACACACAAATTCTAGTTGCGTGTTTCATGTTTCCTGGCAGCGCCCTGACTGAGAAAGTCATTGGTAGGTACCAGGGAGTACTCCAGGAAACGTACCCTGCAGATGGGATTTTCCGATTGGATTGTGACAAATCGGTGACACATAATGCCCTCCTTGCTCATGATAAAGGGCACAGACAGTCTATCCATTCTTCATCCTTGTGCAGTGTGCTGGAGGACCAGTGGATGGCAAGTGAAGGGGAGATCAACTCGCTCCAGCTCTTCATCCCTGAGG
The DNA here is from genome assembly GCF_037783145.1 of Equus przewalskii. Lineage (NCBI taxonomy): Eukaryota > Metazoa > Chordata > Mammalia > Perissodactyla > Equidae > Equus > Equus przewalskii. The sequence goes on from NC_091849.1 coordinate 58,829,989, forward strand.
CAGCCATGGTAATTACCCAAACTGGGGGTGGCATGACTCTTTTGGCTGAACCAGAAAGTTGCAAAAACAAAAAAAGAAAGAACAAAAAAAGAGACTGACTAAATGTTCCTAGTTTCTCCTTTCTTACCTCTTGTTTTGTCTTGACTGTTAGCCAGGTTTCTCTCCTTCCTCCAGTCCCCTGAAGCCTGAGTTCTCCCAAGTCTGAGCAAGCTTGAAAAACGTAGAATGTGTCCTCTTGATCAGCTTCCTCTGGGAATCAGCTCAACACAGTGAGACCCTTTTCCTGTCATACCCCACTGCTCATTTCCTCTTGCCTGTCCAAGTTCCCTTTAGAAGATTCTGCTTATCTTCACTTGAACTTCTTTATCCTATTAAAAAGACAAAAGCCAACCAAACAGAAAAACTTATTCAGGTTGATTTTGAGATGCCTGTGGACACTTGAGTTTGGAGTATTTTCCTTATTGCAATAGTTTCTTCTGAATAAACCGTCTCCCTATTTAAATCCAGATTTATTTTTCTCTGACAGTTGCTGTTACTGGGACTCAGGCAGAGTGCTGACTGCTCTCAAACCCTGTTGTCTTCATCCAGGTATTTATGCTGACCTTGTGGGCCCTTTTTGTCTTTCCTGGCTGGGGAAATTGAGATCTGTGGTGGTGAGTCAGGATAAGGATAGGGAGTTGTTTTAATTCTACTGCATGGGGAGCTTCCTGGGTCTTTTCTGTCTGATCAGGACTCTTTCTGTTTCCTTTCTGTTTGTGCAGGACTTTTCCTGGCTCTTTCATGTTGACAGAGAATCTTCCTAGTTGGAATTGAATGGCTCTTTTGGGGTAAAATTTAATCCCTGACTCTGTTGAGCAGGACCCTTCCCGGCTCTTTCCTGGATCGAGGTGTTCTTGGCTCTTTTCAAGGGGAAACTTAATCCCTGACTGAAGCAGAAATGCTCGGCCCTTTTTGAGGCCTTTCTGCTTTTCCATCTCCTTGCCCAGGGATCGCTCAGAGCAAGTCTCTCAGCTCCTCAACAAGGATTGTATGAAAGACCCAGATGGGGATTTTCCTGTATGGCTCCTTTCTCCATCTGATCCTGCTCTCTCCCAGGTAACTCTCAATAACTGGGCACCCTCCTTCTAACCCTCCAGCAGACTATATGTTTCGCCATTATGGCACTAATTCTGTTCCATACCTCCAAAATGGCAAACGTTTTACTACGGATACTTTAGAATTGCAATGGTCACTTCGGGCTCTCAGAACCTCCCCAGTGTTCCACTCTAGAGCCCTGGAATCTCAGAGGCCCAGAATCCCTTTTAAACAGTGATCTGCTGTCTCTACTTGATATGAAGAAGCCAAAAAATGGTTCTCCCAACCAAACTTCAAGCAGGTCCTTCAACAACCTCAATGTCCCTTATCTGAAGCTATTCAGTCACTGAAAGACCACCTGTCTTCCTCCAATGCTGCTCCTCCTTTTTCCCTCAGATCTAACTCATTCTTTTTTGTTTTATTGTTTTTTTTTGAGGAAAATTAGCCCTGAGCTAATTGCTGCCAATCCTCCTCTTTTTGCTGAGGAAGACTGGCCCTGAGTTAACATCCATGCCCATCTTCCTCTACTTTATATGTGGGACACCTACCACAGCATGGTGTGCCAAGAGGTGCCATATCTGCACCCGGGATCCAAACCAGTGAACCCCGGGCCGCCGAGAAGCAGAACGTGTGAACTTAAACACTGTGCCACCGGGCCTGCCCCAGATCTAACACATTCTTTCTTCCACACGTTCCTCTTCTTTCCATTTTGTTCCTCCAAACGTGTTTCTGTCTCCCTCACCATAATGAGCTTCACATAACGAGCCTTACATTGTGCTGTCTCTTCCTCCCCCACGCAAGCTGTTCCTCCGTCATAATTCTCCTATCTCTGCCAGGACCCCAGGAACTATGGTGTTAGTTCACTCAACTCATGGTACAATCTCACAACCATAATTTTGTTTCTTGTTTTTTTTTTTTTTTTAAAGATTGGCACCTGAGCTAACAACTATTGCCAATCTTTTTCTTTTTTCTTCTTCTCCCCAAAGCCCTACAGTACACAGTTGTCTATTCTAGTTGTGAGCACCTCTGGTTGTGCTATGTGGGACACTGCCTCAGCATGGCCTGATGAGCAGTGCCATGTCCGTGCCCAGGATCCGAACCAGCGAAACCCTGGGCCCCCGAAGCAGAGCGTGGAAACTTAACCACTCGGCCTCCGGGCCGGCCCCTCACAACCCTAATTTGATTGCTGGTTATGTTCTCTCTTTCCTTTGGGAGGCTCAGATTTCCCCCAAATTCCTATATTTGTCTCATATTTGAGGGAATTCTTTGTGTTATTGCTTGAGGACACTTTTGCTTTTGTTACTTTAGACTTCGAAAGGAACCTCTTTCAACTTCAATACTTTTCAACAAAGCCAATTTATGCTTCCATTGCAACATAACTGAGGACTCTTCATAGGCCTACGTATTTTCATTCACTCCTACTTTTCCACTAGTACAAATGCTTACACTATTATCACAAGAGGAGAGAGTACAAATTCCTTGCCTTGTTATATGAATCAAACAGACCAAATGATGCTAAGCATAATTTTACCTATTCTTGGGACTGACATCCTATAAACAACGCTTGATCATTTCTTCTTCCCAAATGAATGGGACAGCATCTCCATCAAAACAGCCCATACAAATTCTAAGATGCAAACCCACGAAGATTATTTCTATGAACCTGTACAGCCCCCAATGAGACATAATATATTTGTGGCAGCCATGCCTATGGGTGTCTGTCAATTAATTGGACTGGATCTTGTTATCCAGCTAATCTAATTAGCCCTTATCAAATTTTTAGCCAGACTGCCCTCTTTTCTCAGTTTAACCACTCTATTACCTCTGATTTAAGTTTCCAGGCATTAGATGAGCCAAAAAATCAGTAAAAACATGTTACAATTATAAACTTAGGCAGAGAATCCTAGCCCCAGAAGGGCGAAAGTCTGGCCTTCCTTTGGCACCAGGTTCTCAAGAAGAAGGTAAACGGGCTGGCCCGGGGCCTCGGGGGTTAAGTGCACACGTTCTGCTTCGGCAGCCTGGGGTCCGCAGGTTTGGATCCCAGGTGTGGACATGGCATCATTGCTTGGCACGCCATGCTGTGGTAGGCGTTCCACATATAAGGTTGGAGGAAGATGGGCATGCATGTTAGCTCAGGGCCAGTCTTCCTCAAAAAAAAGAGAAGGTAGAAATAAGGGAACACAGAGGCTACGTGGACAAAAACAGGAAAAAGAATGAGACATAATTTTAAGATATCTAGAAATACTAAAATTAATAAGCTATTTCTTCTCGTCTCATTTAATAAAATATTATTGATAAAGTTATTTCAAAAAGGGACATAGCATAACATTAGATGTGCAAAAACTTACTTCCTTTAATAAAATAGTCATAAATCTTAATCGTTTAAGGATGCAAAAGTTTTAGTTAAAATTAAGAAAATATTTTGCTTTGTTCTTTCTATATTTAAATTAAAGTGTTACTACTTTATGGAAAGAATATTGAAGTTTCTTATATTTTTTGGATTTAATGGTTTATTTTTCTAACATGTTTATGATTATGTTTTTTGAATCTATTATTGTTGGGGTCACTTCAATTGTGTTTAAGTGACTTTCTTTTGAAGAATACCTTTCTAGTTTTATAGTGAGAATTACTGGACTTAAGGCATTCTACATAAAATATTTGAATTTCCAGAAAAATGATTAGTATGGAACATTCAGTGCTTTATGAGAAGCTGCATTACTTCAGCCATTGATATTCTGCCATGTTTTCGTACGGGAAACACTTTTCTTTTTTTCCAAATCTCTCTTTAGTACATGCCAGCAGACAGCCCAAAAAAAGAACCAGCTTCTCTGGGGAGTCACTAAGCTAAGGACATTTCTTCTTCACTTTATGGTGAACTGCAGATTTCACATTAAGAGGCAAATCCTTCATTTCAAAACATTAACCCATACAGTACTTAATAATTGAAGCCTGTGTGATTTAGAGCTCAGAAGAGAAGTAAGTACAAAAATAGATTCTTTCCCCACTTTCCTTTGATTGTGCTCTGGATTGATTGTTATTCAGTTTAGAATCTTGACATTTAGGACTTTGTTCCAAGAAAGTCCAAGAATTATCAATAATTGCTGAATTCAATATCCTTTCCTCCTTACTTAAATTATTTGTCAATTAAGATGTTATCAGTGAAGCTGAAATTTATTTGCACTTCATTAGAAGATTTGAGGAGCTATTTTTATTTCTACTCTGTAATGAAGACACTTAAAAATATGTTAAGAAATCTATACAAAATAAAATTTAATATATTCCCATAGTAGAGCCTGGATTTGAACCTAGAATGTCACGTTCTGTAATTCATGTTCTTAGATGTTGGCCTAGAAACTCTGCTGTTACAGCAAGGCAAGAGAGACTTTGTAAATTAGAGTTATACTGGAAATGTCAATATAAACCCATGATCTTTTCTGTGTTCGTCCCTACAATAATTGAAACCTCCTCATCTCTTTTGTCACCCTGCTAGTCTTTAGTCATCCTGTGGGATAAGATAATGTTCAGCCTTTACTGTCCCATTTTGTTCTCTTATACTCATATCCTAAAAAGCATCCTTGGTAGGGTAGGTTATGAATGATTTCATTCCCTGGTCTGGGTAAAAATCAGGATGAGACTGAGACACCTTGTTAAAGACAGCAAGGGTGTTCCCAGTGTTTCTACGGGTAGAGCTAGAAAAGAATACTGTGTGACCCAGAAATTCCATTCATAGGCGCATTCCCTGGAAAATCTTCTGTACGTCTGCATCAGGAGGTGTATAAACAATGGTCATAGCATTGCCATTCTTAATAGCCCCAAACTAGAAGCACCAACTATCTACTGAAAGCAAAATGAATACTTAATTATTGGTATACAATAATTCGAATTAATGTACTATAGGTATAAACGAAAACATAGATTTAAAGAGGTAAGACCTGAAATAATGGATACACTTATATAGCAAACAATACTGCATGATAATGCTAAGGGATGCATATATGAAATACAATAATAAAGGAAAATGAAGTTATAACATAAAATGGGACAATGGTTGGTTCTAGAGGTGACAGTGGAAGCGATGACCAGGTCAGGACACAGTGGAGGATTCCAGGTCCTGGCAATTTTCTTTGTCATGACTTGGGTTGTTATGTGGCTGTCTGCTTTATAATTAATTGTTGAACTGAACATTCATAATTTTTGCACTTTTCTACATGTGTGTTTTCTGATGTAATAAAGAAAAAAATGCAAATTCAAAATGTACCCATTTTAATAAAGACTGAAATCCAAAAACTAAAATTGACTGTAAAGTGTGGTAGTAGAAACAAAAATACAGACTATTCAAAGAAAGAGGAAGACTTTTTGTTAGACGAGGCTAAAGGCTTGCTTCTCATTCTAAAGCAAAATTACGAAGAGATTGAAAGGAAAAAACATGGAATAGTTTAACACGATCTGAGGAAAAGAGCAAAAAATAAAAGAATCTTACTTTTCTACAAATCACATGATAATACTGCTTGCTTTTAGATGAAGATTTAAAAGGCCAGTCTACTCTGAAGGCTGATTCACTAATTACTTTGAGGCTGTGTCTGCTTTGCTGCACTGCACAGCTGCTGTGTTCGTTTGCTAGCGCTTCCAGAAGAAAGTGCCACCAAAGGAGCGGCTGAACAACAGAACTGCACTGCCTCACAGTCCTGGGAGCTAGAAGTTCTAGATCAATGTGTTAGCAAGTTTGCTTCCTTCTAAGAGCTCCGAGGAAGAATCTAGTTCCTGCCTCTCCCCTCGTGTCTGGCAATCTCTGACCCTCCTTGGCTTGTGAAAGCGCCCTGGGATCCCTGCCTGCATCTCTGCTTGGGATTCTCCTTGTGTCTGTTTGTCTCCACATTTCCCTGTTCTATGATGCTAGCAATCACCTTGGACTAGGGCCCACCCTAATGACCTCATTTTAACTTCACCACCTATCTCCAGATAAGGATCACATTCTGAGGTACTAGGAATAAAGACTTCAACATATACACTTTGAGGGAAAACAATTCAACCCATAACAGCTTCCTTTTTTTTTTTCCTCTACGTTTTCCATCTGGAAATCCCTTTCTCATCTGGTGTCAACTCAAACACATTCGATGATCCCTTTTCATTCTTTGCTCCTGTTCCCCACCTGTGTAATCATTGGTCTAACGCGCTTGAGTCAAATTCTGTGCATGTCGAATTAAAACAATTAAGCAACAGTTTTTAGTCTCCACTAAATCTCTGCTTTTATCACTTACTGCTGTAGACAAGCAGGAAATTACTAAGAGATTTCTGAAATTTCCAAAAGATAGATCTATAGTAGAGACAGGCTTCCAGATAAGGATTTTGCAGCTAATTAACATCTAAAGCTGATTCCTTCTTCTTCACTATGATGTTACTCTCACTATGCTCCTGTCTATTCTTTTTAATGATTTTATCTATACTTTCTACCTTAAATGTATTTCCTCATCTCAAATTCTTAGTGCTTATGAATTTAGCTATTTATTACCTATTCTTTTTATTATTGACTTTTCCTTATAATTTTAAAAATGCAGCAACCTACTTTTTCTTTTACTATCAGCAGCATGAACTCTTTCGAGCAACATGTTTATTAACAGAGAAGATAGATAGATCTCTTTATCTGGTGCATGTTTGTGAAAAAGTAGGTGCAGTTTCCTCGCTGTTGTTGTTATCGTTTGGAAGAATGCTGTTAGGACTAGACCTTTACCTTGAAAACGTCACTACCAAAGACATAGCTTTAGTTACAAAAGTCAATGTACTGTTATCAAAAACCATTCTTGAAAACTCTTCTTGACAAGTGTGTATATTCATGTTAACTGACAGTAATAGGCTTCCAGTGTTCCATACAACACTTCAGTGCACTGCCAGGTCCACTTAGGACTCCTATAGACTTTATAAAAATATAAAGAAATGGAATTTAACCACATGCATTTAAACTTGATCAGCATATCCCCCATATTTTCAAAATAAACACTATGATCTCTTCAGCCTCATGCAATTGGTTTCCATCTTGACTTGTTAGATAAAGCTAATTATCCTTTATGATATTGAAAATTTCACCAGAGTTAAAGTCCTTATCAAAGACATCAGACTTACTTAAACTAATATGTTCTTAAATGTGAAATATATTAATAATCTGTCATATTTTAAATTCTATGCAATGTTCCATTTTCTCACAGTGCCTTTATACAATATTTTCAAGCTTATATTAACGTTGTAATTCAGAATCTTGTTTAAATGGTTGAAACTACATTGCCTCTGGTGGAAAAATCATGTAAAAAAGGTTTATTGCTGTGGAGGACCATATTGCCTATAAACCCTTGCAAATGGATTATATGAAAGTAAAAATCTGTAATGAATTTTGAATTCTGTAGAGAGATGTGCTGGGTCCATAGTAGATATACGATTGTTACATTTTTTCTGGTATTTCTCAAACTGTCTCTTGGGTTAATTAGTTGATCAAAGACTCGCAGAATAGTAGTCAGGTAAAAAAATTGGACTACTTAACAAAGTTCTGTGGCCTCCAGCTGACATTTATTACCTGTCTGACAGGATATATTTATTTCTTCATTTGTATCCCCAAATAAAAATAGTATAGAGTTCTCTTCAGCTCGTGCATTCTCTTATTGCATGCCCTTAAGATATAATGATATTCTAAATCAGTGTTGATGTCTGTTTAAAATTGAAAGTCATTTTTATATCTTATGTAGAGAGTAATGAAAAGCCCTGCCCCCAATTTCCCATAGTTCTCTGCGCTTTTGAATGGTCAACAAATGATGTAGGTGCTATTTTGTTAATTGTAATTTTTTTCAGCATGTTCCTTAAAGTAAAAGCTTCTTAACATAATCAGTAATGTATAAAATTTATTCTGCTGAATCCTTGGTTGCGTTAAGAGAGCAAATTTCAAGGTATATGTTTCTTTACCATATTTCCCGGAAGGATCCCTATTAATCTATTTTTTATTAATAACTCATTTTATGATATGAATCATCAGCTGTAAATATTTCTAATCTCGTTGAAATAGAAAATTTTTATCAAAATTATGTTTCTGGTTCTTTTTAATCCTTATTCAGAAATGATTTGCCTTATGTACTATGTACATATTATGCTTCATAACACAAGACAGAATCTAAACCACAGTAGGAGAAGGACCATGGCGTGGCTTACTGTGAGGCACACAATTTCATTATAAGATTCTGTGAACCCTTCAAATGATATGTTCATTATCATAGATTAACAAGAGCAGCATAGCAGTATTCACTAATTTTATTACAGAGTGGTGTTAATCAGCAAGTATGAACGTGAGAGGACACGCAGTCTGCTCCAGCCTCTGCTGTTCGCTGGCTGTATGACACTGAGCAACCCCACTAATTCCCCGCAGCATCAATAGTCTCTGATAAAGTTAGAATGATAATACCTACGTTGCAACGTTAGTATCTTCAGTAAGATTATATGTGTATGTGTAAAAGATTGCATACATTATATGTAAATGTACCTAATAAATACTGGCTGGTATGGGAATATAAAATAGGATGGTTCATTTCCGGAATCTGTAGTTAGTTATTCACTTCTTCATGTAACGCATAGTTGTTGACTTCTCTCTATACATCAGATAGTCTGCCAGACACCAGCGATTCAATAATTCACAGGTCAGACATGGTTCCAGCCAACTGGAAAAGGGAAAGATGATGCTCTCAGGCACGGAATAAATACGAGCAGGGATCTGAGTTGACTTCATGGTCTAAGATGTTGAAGGCGCTCAATGTATTCTGGGGCAAAGAAGTAAATACATATGAGTATGTACATCCTATCACAAAGAAACACAAAGTAACACAAAGAAAATGTGCCAAGGAGATGAAGCAATAGGGATATAGCCCCTCGGACCCCCATTTTAAATTTATTGCCTATTTAGAGAATGGAATGAGAATTAGAGTCTTGGTAAAAGAATTAGGAAGGCAAATCTTTAAGGTCAGTTACTGGAATACATTGATTTTAAAGCACATTTAAGCAATTAAATAGTAGTTATAGAGAGATTTTAGCAGACAAAATGGTATATTAACCTTTATGGCTTAGGGGGAATAGTTTAGTTTACTACAATCTACATGCATTAGATTGATCTGAAAGAACTAGCGTCCTCCAAAAGTGTTGGCAATTAGGGCATAATATATTTTATTTTAATAAATATTATGCAAACATGTGACTTTGGTCAAGTTATTTATCATCTCATTTCCTCACTTTTCTCAACAGTTTCTCACTGTTGTAAGGGTCAAATATGATTTTTAAAAACACTGTATAAATTCTAAGTGCTAGACATAAAATAGCTATTATGGTTATCTGATGAAGTTAGTATTTTATCTCAAGTTAAAACTATATAACACATTATCATGATATAGTGTAATTGACTTTAGAACACGATAAAGCAGGCATTTTTACCCATTTCTTGTACATTGAATCCAAGCTATGAGATGCCAGGCAATTAAACTCACGACCTTGATTGTGGAGATTATATCTATGTTGAATGCTGTTGTATAGGACAAATAAAAATCTAATATTATGTCTGGAATGTGGAGAAAGTTCAACAAACATCCAGATTTCATATCTTTTTCCCCAATCTTTATTCAATATATTGTTTATATTTTTTCACTACATATAGCTTTGAATCACTCTGATGTCATCTCTTTCTTATTCATATTTTATAATTATCTAAACTAAATTTATGCTATCTTTCTTATTGTGATGTGTGCTGATACTTATTATAGTTTCTTCTTAAAAGCATTAAGTTCTGACGTTTCACCCCAATTACGTTTCTGAGCAATATTGTCTCAAACCTATTGAGTTATTATTTTTTACTTTGCTTATGTTCAATAAAGGACTATCACAGGCAGTTATTTGTTGTCTCAGTTACTATGAAATTAAGAAGCCTCTTGGAAAACATCTAGTATTGTATCCTTTGGTTATGCTTGACGGGAATCATTTTGTTAACTATTGTGTTATTTTCACTTCTCTTCATAATACCTTTATGAAAGCAAGTCCAAAGACATTTCATTGAAAGCTTTTTCCAACTTTTTTCTTTTCTGGGGGACAATTAGGACATTTCAAAGAAGTAAAATGTCTTTTTTCTGCTGTAAAATCTTCAGGTATATTAAATAATTATCACTCTTTATCATGGCTTTCTGATGCAAACTTACATTTTCAGCCTTTATCCCACTATGTCTTTACGCATATATCTGAATCAAGCCAATTGGTGTACTCAGGTATCTCACACTCAGTCTGTATTTGCCCACTACTATATCTTTTAAAATGTTCCCTCCATGGGGCCAGCTCAGTGGCATAGTGGTGAAGTTTGTGCTCTCTGCTTTGGTGGCCCAAGGTTCACAGGTTGGGATCCCAGGCGCAGACTTATGGACAACTCATCAAGCCATGCTGTGGTGGTGTCTCGCATAAACTAGAGGAAGATTGGCACAGACGTTAGCTCAGTGACAATCTTCCTCAAGCAAAAAGAGGAAAATTGGCAACAGATGTTAGCTCAGGGCCAACCTTCCTCACACACAAAAAACATTCCCTCCTCATGTAGGACTTCCTTTCCCACTCATGCATAGTCATCGAAACTTTATTAAGTTTCTGCACTCAATTCACATCCTAAGATGACTAGATTTGCAGTCAATATGTTCAACTTATGACCTCTAATAGATTATAACATTCTGGAAATTAATAACATCATTTGTAATTTTGCATTGTTAAGTAAGGAAAGGGTGAAGTGCTGGTATTTGGCAGTAATGAGTAAACACTTGTGAATATATGGAATGTTTCAATGAATAGTGTTGGCCTATATATTTTTTTTGGATACAATGGAAGTTTCAAAGACAAAATAAAGAAAATATTGAATGAAAAGAATTATTAATTAGGCTTACTGGAGGGTAAAGTACCAAATACCAAATAAATAATTGAATGAAACTTTAGCTGTCCAAATGGTTTCTCTGATATGAGAGAGACAGTTTCTCTTTACCTTTGGGTTATGCCAATATAAATGCTGTCAGTTCAAAACAAAGCTTACAAAATGAGAGTACAGAGTGACGTAAGCATCATGGCAGCCCAGGACATCCCTCATTTTGTCCTCTTTTTAACAACTAAAATTTGGCATCCACCCAAGAACAAAAGTATCTCTGTGGGAATCATGGGATCTTGCCCCAAACACCAAGTGAGCAGGATGAGTCTTACCTACCTGTGCGTTGGCTAATAAGCAGATAGACCACAGAGCGTGTGGGCTGTCGAACTGCCAGAAGCCTATGAACCAGCTTTGGCCACTCTTGGCCACAGTCTAACAACACCTGGAAAATGCTGACTTGAGCAGAAACCCATGGATGAGAGGGCCTTTGTAGAGGTCCAGGTTTCCAGAGAAATTCCAGGAATAATAATAACAATAATGATGATAATAATGATAATACATATATATATATATGAGTTTGGATACATTGGAATGGGTAAGAGCGACTTTACCAGCATCACCCTTTCCCCAAGGTGGCATAGCTTAGAGAAACAGAAAGCTGGAGATCTCTCCAGGGGGGACAAGGGAGAGCAATAAGTAGTGCCTGCTTTCCCAGCTGTGCAGGGCACTGCTACAGAAGCTCATGTATCTCTCACAGCACCTAGAGTGTTAAAGTCGGAGCTCCATGACTGGGAGGAGGGAGAAGCTCAGGAAAGAGGAAGACAGGAGTATCAGAGAGCATTAAAGGGATGTGGTCCCTGCTGACTCTGACCTGGACTCTGGCAGGAGCCTGCCCACAAGCCACTGGGAAAACTTCACCCAAAGATCCTCCCAACTAGACTGAAGGCACCCCAAGAACTTGATGCCAAACTCACATCTCCTGGACGCCGTGGCTGGCTTCTTGTGTGCACTCTAAGGGCAGAGGTGAGGGTGAGCTTGGATAGACGGCGTATGCACAGAAAACAGGCCAGGGTCTGCAGGCAAGGGAGAAACCACAATCTTGAGTGGGAGTGCCACCATTGGAAAACAAAAGAGAGGTTTCCAGCAGCTCGCCTGGTGTGTCATAAGACAGAAAGATGTCAGACAGGTTTAAGAATTCTGCTACAAGAGGGAATAAGAATTGTGGAGCAGGTGTATGCATACAAGGCCAGAGAAAGCATCAGAATATACAACAGGACCAATGAAAGTACCTCTACTTGAAGGCAGCTAGTAAAGACTGAAGGAGCTGACTGCTACTTCAAATGCGAAAGCAGCAATGAAAACTCCAAGGAATATGAGGAATCAGGGAAACATGGCATCTTCAGAGATCACAATGATTCCCCAGTAACCAAATCCAATAAGATAGAAATCTGTGATTTAAGTGAGAAAAAATTCAAAATAGATATTTTGAGGAAATTTAAAGCTACAAGAAAGCACAGAAAGACAACTCAACGAAAATCAGGAAAACCATACATGAAATAAAAGAGAAATTTAACAAAGAGATAGAAATCATAAAAAAGAAAAAACAGAAATCCTGCAGCTGAAAAATTCAGTGAATGAAATGAAGGCAGCAATATAAAACATTAACATAAGAACAGAGTCAGAAAAAAGAATCAGTGAGTTAGAGGATAGGAATTTTGAAATAACTCAGTCAGAGGAAAACAAAGAAAAAAGATGAAAAAGAGCAAGGAAAGCCCCACGTGATATGTGAGACATCATTAAAGGAACCAGTAACAGAAGGATTTGAGTTCCTGAAGGAGAAAAGAGGGAGAAGAGGGTAGAACACTGATTTCAAGAAAGAAGGGCTGAGAACTTCCCAAACCTGGGAAAAGATTGGACATCCGAGTTCCTTAAGATAAAATATCACCTCCTTATTTCAATCCAAAACAACCTTCTCCAAGGCATATTATAATGAAACTAACAAAATCAAAGACAGAGAGAATCCTAAAAGCAGAAAGAGAAAAAAAAAATATTGTAACCTACGAAGGAGCCTCCATTAGACTATCGGCAGATTTCTCAGTAGAAGCCATAAGACCAGGAGACAGTGGGATGATATATTCAAAGTGCTCAGAGAAAAACATTGCCAGCCAGGAATACTCTATTGAGCAAAGTTCTCTTTCAGAAATGAAAAAGAAATAGACTTATTCAGACAACTAAAAGCTGAGGGAATTCATCACCACTAGACCCGTCATACAAGAAATACTGAAAGAAATTCTTCAAACGGAAATGAAAAGATGCTAATTAGTAACGTGAAAATATACAACACATGGGTAAAGGTAAATACAATCAGATTCAGAAAATGCTAATTCTGTAATATGATGGTCTATTAACCTCTTAAATATAGGATAAAAGTTAAAGCAAAAGAGCAGTAAAAATAGCTACAGCTACCATAACTTGTTAAGAAGTACACTTACAAATGAATAAGTTCTGGGGATCTAATGCATAGCATTGTGATTATAGTCAATAACACTGTGCCATATACTTGAAAGTTTCTAAGAGACTAGATCTTAAATGCTATCATCACAAAAAAGGAATAATAATTACGTGATGTGATATTATTATGTAATGTGGTATTAACTAATGTTATGGTGGTAATCATATTGTAATATATAAGTGTATCAAACCAACAAATTGTACACCTTAAACTTACACAATGTTATATGGCAATTATACTTTAAAAAATAAAAATAAGAAATGAGAGCACAATTAATGTACCAAAAACAAGTGAGAGTTATAGCTGGAAATGTGAAAAGGCAACTACTACCCAAGTAAGATTAAAATTATAACTCTTCTTTGTCAAGAAACAAAGGTCAGTGGCCAGTCCTGTACCTGAGTGGTTAAAGTTCCGTGCACTCTGCTTCAGCAGCCCGAGTTTGTGAGTTCGGATCCTGGGCATGGATCTACTCTACTCATCAGCCATGCTGTGGAAGTAACAGAGGAATACTGGCACAGATGTTAGCTCAGGGCTAATCTTCCTCAAGGGAAAAAAAAATAGGAAGATTGCCTATGGATGTTAGCTCAGGGGGAGTCTTCCTCACCAAAAAAAAAAAAAAAAAAAAACCCCAACAAAAGTCAGTGTTCACAAATGTTCCCCTTAAATTGCATATGAATACAAACTGTTGTGTTTGGCATGTCCTAGCTTCCTTATTAGTGTGTCTCATTAATATAATTTGCACTAAATGATAAAATGTTTAAATTCATTTTCTTTTATTATTGCCTCTAAAATATCTATAGATTGAGCAATCCCTGAATGAATGCCCAAAGTCTTTCACTGAGGCTAATTTTATGGTTTAAATAGGGCTCACATTTGCTTTTCAGGTAACTTAAATAGTTACTTAGACATGAAATGAGTTGGCTGTTTCCACATAGCTATTCTTTGCAGATGGACACATTAAGACTAGAGTAAAGCACCAAACTCAGGGTCTGAGACAGGTAGTACCTTCATCTAACTAGGACGTAGATCTTTTTCTCTGTAATAAGTCAGGTCCAGGCTAATCGCCACTCAATTCTGCTAGAGATCACCTGAATTTTCTTAGCCCTTTAGGAAATTTCTAAAGTCCATGCAACTTCAGAGTCTTCTACTGGGATTTTGGAGGGTGTCAAAAATTTATATTATGATTGTGACATGTTAATTATTCTCATTTCTCATCTTACAATATTATACTAGTCTATTAAGAAATCAATTAGATAAAATGTATAGTTTCAGATATGTAAACCAGGAGACTCAGACATTCCTGTTGCAAAATTACATACACTGTCAATTTTGTAAAGTTTCACAATTAAAAGTATGACTTCTAGAAATAAAACGTGCGAGACTGTACTTTCAGAAACATCAAGGGGTTTTAAATTAAGACTTTATTGTTTGAGTGCAGTTAAAAGTTCACAGCAAAATTGTGAGGAAGGTGCAGAGATTTCCCCCATCCCACCTGCCTTCACACATGCCTAGGCTCCCCCATTATCAACAGCCCCACCGGAGGGGTGCACCTGGTATGACTGGCAAACCTACATTAACACATCCTAATCACCCTAAGTCTATGGTTTACCTTAGGCTTCACTGTTGGCATCGTACCTTCTGTGTACATTCTAAGGGTTTGCGTAAAATGTTTAATGACATGTATCCATCCTAAAGTATCATACAGAATATTTTCACTGCCCTACAAATCTTCTGTGCTTGGCTTATTCTTCCTCCCCCACCTTCGTTCCCCATCCCGTGACCCCTAGAAACCACTGATGTTTTTACTGTCTCCATAGTTTTGCCTTTTCTAGAATGTCATGTAGTTGGAATCATACAGTATATAGACATTTCAGATTGGCTCATTTCACTTAGTAATAGTCATTTAAGGTCCCTCCATGGCTTGATAGCTCATTTGCTTTTAGCACTAAGTAATAAACCGTTTTCTAGATGCACCTGAGTTTATTTATCCATTAACGTACTGAAAAACATCTTGTTTTCCTCCAAGTTTCAGAAATTATGTATAAAGATGCTTTAAATGTTCATGTACAGGTTTTTGTGTAGACGTAAGTGTTTAACTCCTTGGGGCAAACACCAAGGAGCTCATTTGCTGGATCTTATGGGAAGGGTATGTTTAGTTTTGTAAGAAATCTCCAAACTGTCTTTGAAAGTGGCTGTGCCTGTCTTCATTCCCACCAGCAATGCATGAGAGTTCCTGTTGCTCCACATCCTGGTCAGCATTCAATGTTGTCAGTGTTCCAGATTTTGGCTATTGGAATAGGTGTGTAGTGATATGTCATTGTTGTTTTAATTTTCATTTCCCAGGGGAGATAGGATGTGGAGCATGTTTTCATATGCTTTTTTGCCTCCTGTGTATCTTCTTTGGTGAGAAGTCTCTTCTTGTTTTTGGCCCATTTTTTTAATGGAGTTGTTTGTTTTCTTACTGTTGAGTTTTAAGAGTTCTTTGTATATTTTGGATGAGTCCTTTATCAAACATGTCTTTTGCAAATATATTCTCTCAGCCTGTGGCTTGTCTTCTCATTCTCTTGATGTTGTCTTTTGCAGAGCAGAAGTTTTTAATTTTAGTAAACTCTACATTTCATTATTTCTTTCTTGGATTGTGTGTTTGATATTGTGTCTAGTGAGGCACTGACATGCCCAAGGTCACCTAGGTTTTCTGCTATGTTATCTTCTAGGAGTTTGATAGTTTTGCATTTTATATTTAGGTCTATGATCCATTCTGAGTTAATTTTTGTGAAGGGTATATGGTCTGTGTCTAGATTCATTTTTTTTTTTTTTTGCATGTGGATGTCCAGTTGCTCCAACACCATCTGTTGAAAAAATTATCTTTGCTCTATTTTATTGTCTTTGCTCCTTTGTGAAATATCAATCGACTATATTTATGAGAGTCTATTTCTGGTCTCTCTTTTGTGTTCCATTGATCTCTTTGTCTATTATTTTGCCAATACTACACTCTCTTGTTTACTGTAGCTTTATAGTAAGTCTTGCCATTGAATAGCATAAGTCCTCCAACTTTGTTCTTGTGTTGGCTATCCTGGGTATTTTGCCTCTCCATTCAAACTTTAGAATCAGTTTGTTGTATCCATAAAATAACTTTCTGGGATTTGAGTTGGGATTGCATTGAATTTAAAGGTAAAGGTGGGAAGAACTGACATCTGACAATATTGAGTCTTCCTATCCATGAACATGGAATCTCTTTTCGTTTACATAGTCCTTTTTTAATTTACTTCATCAAAGTTTAGTAGTATTTCTCATTTAGATCTTGTTAATATTTTGTTAGATTTATACCTAAATACTTTATTTTTGGGGGTGGTCATGTAAATTTTTTGTTTGTTTGGTGAGGAAGACTGTCCCTGAGCTAACATCTGTGTTAATCTTCCTCTATTTTGTATGTAGGATGCCGCCACAGCATGGCTTGACAAGTGGTGTGTAGGTCTGCACCTAGGATCCGAACTTGCAGGCCCTGGGCCACCAAAGGAGAGTGCACAAACTTAACCACTCTGCTAATGGGACTGGCCACTGGTATTATGTTTTTTTAATTTCAAATCCCATTGCTGGTATATAGAAAGCAATTGACTTTTGTATGTCAGCCTTGTATTCTACAACCTTGCTATAATTGCTTATTAGTTCCAGGAAATTTCTGTCCATTATTTCAGATATTCTACAAAGATAATCATGTCATCCATGAACAAAGAGAGTTTTATGTCTTATTTCCCAATCTGTATGTCTTTTATTTCCTTTTCTTACCTTCTTGCTTTAGTAAGAAGTTCCATGATGATGTTGAAAAGGAGTTGTGAGAGGGGACATCCTTGCCTTGTTTCTGATCAGTGGCAAAGCTTCAGGTTTCTCACCTTTAAGTATGACATTAGCTACAGAGGTTTTATAGATATGCTTCACCAAGTTGAGGAAATTCCCCTCTGTTCTTAGTTTACTGAGAGTTTTTATGATGAATGGGTGCCAGATTTTGACAAATGCTTTTTCTGCATCTATTGATATGATCATGTGATTTTTCTTTTTTAGCCTGTTGATATTATGGATTACATTAATTGATTTTCAACTGTTAAACCATACTTACATACCTGGGATAAATCTACTTCATCATTGTATGTGATTCTTTTTATATACCATTGGACCAATTTGCGAATATTTTGTTGAGGATTTTTGCATCTATGTTCATGAAAGATATTGGTTTGTAATTTTCTTTTCTAGTAATGTTTAGTACAGTTTCAGTATTAAGGTGATTCTGGCCTGACAGAAGGAGTTAGAAAATATTGAATAATGATTAGGGAAAAAGACATGAAATCTGGATATTTGTTGAACTCTCTCCACATTCCAGACATAATATTTAATGTGGGAACCTAACTGAGCTTCTAGAGGGAAATTGCACAATACTGTGGGGGTCCCCCTGTGACGGGTCCCCCTGGAGTTTTACAGTCTCAGACGTGCCCCCACTGAGCCTCTAGCAATATATGAATTAGAGTCCAGCTTCTCCTATTCTGGTTCTCAGGAGGTTTCTGCTCATAATCTCTGTCCCTGTCACCTGTCATTCCCTGTATTCGCCTCTCTGTCTCTCCAATTTGGGGGCAATAGTTTGCTCTGTGTCCTCCCCTCTCTTATGGGTCTAGGAAGAGCTGTTGATTCTTTACTCTGTTCAGTTTTTTAATTTATTGTTAGAATGGAGTGGTGACTTCTAAACTGCTTTATGCAGATCCAGAAACCCCTCTGGGTGTTTTTTAGATGTAAATATATGTAATGCATAACTTCTTTTCATGAAAAATAAATATCAAATGACTTTTTTTATATTCATATATAAATATTAAAGAGGCTATGTGTGCATGTGTGACTAATCTCAATTCTGACTTAAAAGGAAGCTTAAACTAGAAGATCTTTTTATTTAATGATAACTATTCTGCCTTGGGACAGATAATCCTAGTTTGAATAGAAAAATTACTTTAATCCATAGTGCCAGTTAGAAAACAAAAGGCCCTACTATTCGAACTTCCCATACTTCAGATGAAACTGGAGCATATGGAAGGAACAATAGATGGATAGATGGGTAGGTAGGTAGAGGATAGAGAGCAGCTGAATAGGTAGAAACACAAAGGGCATTGATCACAAGGGAAAACAATAATAGATAGTCACAGGAGAAAATAACTAGATATTCTATTCCTGCACTTTTTTATCTTCAAACTAAATTATGGAAGTTACTATATTTTATTTTTCCAATGATTTAAATTTTAAATCAAACTATTTGTTCTGCATATAAATGTTTCCTTTGTTAATATGTCTATTGTGGCAGATCAAAAAGTTATTCATACACATATTTTAAGGAAAATATTCTATTGAAGCCATTGGTTCATTTTACCTAAATTCCAAAACACTTCTGTCTTACAAAGAAAAAAAAATAAAGTAGTATGTATACTTTTAAAATGAATGGATGACAATTTTATGTTCATTTATTATTCAGGACAACCAATTTAAATATTTATTAAATAAGGGCTTCAGAGGCTAAAGGTTTTATTGCACAGGCAATAGCCATAATTTCTGAAATCTTGAGAGATTTCTTGGTGATAAATGCACTATAAAAGTTCATATATAATGGTAACAGAAAACAGAAATGGATAGTTGAAGGTTATAAATGTACCCACAAGTCCTTACACTGCACAAGAATGTAGAAATGGAATTCTTGAGAATGGTTTTATTTTCTAATCATCAATTTTTCCTGATTATTATTATTTAGAACTTAACTTTGTTTTGCATGAACATCAACCACTCCTTTCTCTGTCCTATTCATCCATAATTTCTTTCCAAAAAAACCACCATTAAAAGAAGGTCTACATAGGAATTCTAATTCTTAGCTACACTTGTGCGAACGCACGCCTGAGACTTACTATGCAATGAGGAACTCGAATTTTAGCCAGTGAAATAAAGGTTGTAAAATTCTACTTCTACATTGAATGTCTGATATGCATCACACACTATGCAATGTCCTGAGGGATAAAGATGAACCTGACTTTGAGGGGCCTATATTCTATTTGGGAGACAGAAACATAAACAAATAATTATCATATAATGTAATAAGTGAATAACAGCATAATAAACCAATTGCTATCAATGGAACAGGATAAAATGGGTATTGAGTGATCTCTACAGAGTTTTCAGAGTTTCAAGCCAAGGGTGATTCTTGCATTAGTCCAGGGACCACTAAGGAGAGAAGATGGAAATCACTCCAGGCAATGCATCATCCAGATAAAAACCAAAACTATAAAAGTGTACTACATTTGCTTACATAAATTTTTCAGTGTCACCTAGTGGTTATTCTAAAGTTTAATGGAGAGATTCTTTCTTATATAAGTAACTAAATCTTCTGGTAATTTATTTAGATTACACAAGCTCTCACTGTGATTCTGCAGTTCATAATCAGGTAATATGACTCTCTAATTTAGATCCACTATTTATTATTATGAAAGATGATACTAATGGGATTGTTTTTCATGTGTAAATGTTGTGGAGACAGAAAAAAACCAGCCATTTGGTTACAACCCATAGTGACATAAGTTATGCTTCAGTCACCCAGACTGTGAGCTGTTTATGCAAGGATAAAAATTGTTCATAATTCTGTGGGAGATATGCTGCCATACAATGTGTTTAGGTATATATGTATAGTGTTTAGGTTTCAATTCTAAAACAATGATACTGCTAGTCTTGTAGAGTTGAGTGGACAGAAAATGGCAAGAGTTAGTAAGCTTTGTTAAGAGGCTTAAAAGTTACTCCTCAGGCAAGGGAAACAAATGAAAAAATACACAAATGGGACTTCATCGACTAAAGATCTTCTGCACGGAAAAGGAAACCATCAACAAAACAAAAACACAACCCACCAACTGGGAGAAAATATTTGCAAATCATATATCTGATAAGGGGTTAACGTCCAAAATATATAAAGAACTCATACAACTCAACAACAGAAAAACAAACCTGGTCAAAAAATGGGTGGAGGATATGAACAGATATTTTTCCAAATAGTTAACAGGCACATGAAAAGATGTTCAACACTACTAATTATTAAGGAAATGAAAATCAAAACAACAATGAGATATCACCTTATCCGCATCAGAATGGCTATAATTAACAAGCCAAGAAAAAAAAAATGTTGGAGGGGATGTGGAGAAAATGGAACCCTCACACATTGCTGGTGGGAATGAAAACTGCTGCAGTCACCGTGGAAAAAACCGTATGGAGATTGCTCAAAAAAAGTAAAAACAGAAATATCACACAACCCAGCTACCCCACTGCTGAGTATGTATCCAAAGAACTTGAAATAAACAATTCAAAGAGATTTATGCACCCCTATGTTCATTACAGCATTATTCACAATAACCGAGACATGGAAGCAACCCAAGTGCCCATCGATTGAGGAATGGATAAAGAAGATGTGGTATATATTTACAACAGAATATTACTCAGCTATGAAAAGGATGAAATTGTTCCATTTGCAACAACATGGATGGATCTTGAGGGTATTATGTTAAGTTTAATAAGCCAGACAGAGAAAGATAAACACTGTGTGATTTCACTCTTATATGGAAGATAAACAAACACATGGACAAAAAGAACAGATTAGTGGTTATCAGAGGGCAAGGATGTTGGGAGGGTGGGCATAATGGGTAAAGCGGCCAAACATATAGTGACTGACAAATGATAAGGTACAGCTGAAATTTCACAATGTTATAAATAATTATGATCTCATAAAATAATTTTTAAAAAGTGGGAATACCATATGATC
Organism: Equus przewalskii; assembly: GCF_037783145.1. Classification (NCBI taxonomy): domain Eukaryota; kingdom Metazoa; phylum Chordata; class Mammalia; order Perissodactyla; family Equidae; genus Equus; species Equus przewalskii. The sequence goes on from NC_091849.1 coordinate 58,851,304, forward strand.
CAGCTGTTCCACTTGTAGGTATTTACCCAAAGAATATGGAATCATTAGGTCAAAAAGATATATGCACTTCAATGTTCACTGCAGAATTATTCGCAATAGGCAAGACTTGGAGACAACCCAAGTGCCCATCAATGGGTGAATGGATAAAGATGTGGTGTGTGGTGAATGGCTAAAGAAGATATATATACACACAATAGAATACTACTCATCCGTAAAAAAAGACAAAATTGTTTCATTTGCGACAATATGGTTGGACCTTGAGGGTATTATGCTAAGCGAAATAAGTCAGACAGAAAAAGATAAATAGCGTACGATTTCATTTATATGTGGAAGATAAACTAACAATCAAAAACACAGATAAGGATAACAGATTGGTGATTACCAGAGGGGAAGGAGGTGGGGAGAGGGCAAAAGGGATAAAGGGGCACATATGTATGGTGACAGATAGAAACCAGACTATTGGTGGTGAACATGATGCAGTCTATACAGAAGCTGAAACATAGTAATGTAAACCTGAAATTTACACAGTGTTAAAAAACAATGTGACCTCAATAAAACAAAAAAAAGTTACTCCACTTGAGGGCTTCATTACACATCTTCCTATCCTTCTCCCATTACTCATGTCATTTTTTGTTTTGTCATTCTCAATGCCTTTCATGAAGCATAATTTAAAATATGCCGAAATTAGCTAATAGTAGTTTATTATGTGACAGGTGCTGTTTTAACTATGTTACCTGCTATAATTTATCTAACCCTTACAACACATGACATAGCTACTCCTTCCATTTTGAAGTTGAGAAAACAGGTACAGAGAATCCTTGTTTTGTCTGAAGGAGCATAATTTTAACAGTTTATTGATCGATCATCACTGTCATTCACTTCCAGATTCACTGTGTCGATTGCTGTGATTTTCACGGGCACCATCAAGCCTTCGAATGGAATCATATCTGATATAAGTAATTAGCAGTTATGTTAAATATAATGTATTTTTATGCTAGAGTGAGTTTTGTTAAGATAAAGAAATCTATTTAATGTGCAGGAATTATAGACCTTCAGTTTTACCCAAATATTTAAGAAAATGCAGTATGATAAAGAGGTAAAAAAATATTTTGCAGTAATACAGTGCACCTCAAATAATGGTAAACTTTGTTTAAAACAAAGTAAAAATGTGAATGTCAAACATTTACATTGCTAAAGGTTATCAAATGAAGGAAGCTAAAATATGATGCAATGTCAAGATCGTAAGAAACTTTATTTATCTACCTGAACCATGCATTGAGGGTTGAAACTATTCACCCCCACACACACTCAGAGATGTGACAAATAATTTTCTGGTAACTTTTCAGGGAACTCATTGTTCTTAGTGTTGAGCCATGATCTTTTTATTCGCATCTTAGGCCACTACGTCCGAAGGAAAATCTTCTGTAGGCAGAAAATGGAGTCCACTCTGAAGTAAGTTTAAGAACAGAAATCAGAATGACATGGATGAGCTAGAAAACGATAAAAAAAAAAAAAGTTATCAGTGAAGAAAAGAAGACATATGACAAATATGAAAGAAAATGAGAAGAGGATTAAGAGGATTACTAAGCAAAGCTGAGTTCATAAAAGGCTAAAGTGACAACAACAAAAAAATTGCTGTATAGAATGGTAGAGAATGCCAAAATATATACAGGGATCCGAGCAGCACACGATATTCATCTTGTGTGTACCTATAGCTAGTAGATCTTTAATTATTAACTAATTATCTATCAGCTAATTACTATTTTGTTATTAACTATTAGCTCTACTGCTAATTTTCATATGATTATTTTATATAAAGCTATTTTGTTATAAACTCAGACTTCCTATATTTATAAAATGCGTGAAAAACAATGTCTGTTTCAATTATCTTTATGTGTTGATAACAACCTTGGTTTATAATCCAATCCTTGTTAATTTATGGTTTAGGTGATCAGATGATGTTAACATTTAGTTTGGCTTTGATCTTACAGTTCTCTGCAGACATAGCAGAGTATGGCAGTTCAACCAGGTTAAGTAAAGGTAATGTCTGCATTGCTACTCAAGTACATAATTATCAGTACCTGTAAAATATTCTAGAGATGGGGCCGGGCCCGGTGCCACAGTGGTTAAGTTCGCACGTTCCGTTCCGCTTCTCGGCGGCCTGGGGTTCATCGGTTCAGATTCCGGGTGCGGACATGGCACTGCTTGGCACGTCATGCTGTGGTTAGTGTCCCACACATAAAGTAGAGGAAGATGGGCACGATGTTAGCTCAGGGCCAGGCTTCCTCAGCAAAAAATGAGCAGGACTGGCAGTAGTTAGCTCAGGGCTAATCTTCCTCAAAAAAAAAAAAAAAAAAAAAATTCTAGAGATGGCTGTGATCCCAATAATTTTAAAGAAATTTTAACAAACAAAAAATATTCTCTCAAAACTTGAGACTGGGCCAAAACTAGACTTTTTATTTTTAAATGCATATTTTTGTTGTGTCATTGTTTTGGAGAATAAACTTTTATAAAGAGATATATTGATTATTTGCAGTATGTACAAAAACCGGAGTTTTTTCACTGCTGAGAGTACTGTTGAAGTATATATGTTTCCTGATTTTTTTGAGTGGATCCTAATGAGTGATTTCCAGACTGAGTGCTATGTTATTGATGAAAGAAGCCTTTCAAAGCAAAATAAATACTTATTCCATGTTTTATTTCTGAAAGAATTTATAAAATAATCACATATTTTAACTTTCCAAAGTTACCTCAAGATAATATCTTCTAGGAATAACTATTTTCATTCAAAGACGTAAAACACAAGAGTTCTAATTTTGGAATAAGAAATTCTCTAGCTGATTATAACAATGCAATAACGTGAGCAAGCCACGGTGTGGGACCAGATACATCAGTTATAAGAACCAGCATTGACGTTGAAGTGCTCTAGAAAAAGACAGGCTGAGCCTCCAACTGTCTAAGGGCCTCCAATGTCAGCCCAGGTAATTAGAAAAAGAAATTTGGGGATACAAAATTACTCTAGGATTACTACTGGGATTTACCTGATTTGGGGAGGGGACAATTCCTGTCTGGGTGCCTCCTGCCGGAAGGATGGGAGCTAAGGACTCAAGTGATTTATGGAAATTCAGGGACTTTGCTTATGTGGCTAAATGGTGTGATACTTACAGCTTGTTAGTCTCCCTGAGGTGACAAGCCAACGTGGGATAACAACTTTTAGAAGGCTCTCCTCTTGGTTTCGGAGGCTTTCTTGTGCATCTGCCACACCCTAGTTGCTCACTGGTGACCATTGTTGAGACCAAGGCAAATAGGGAAACAAATACGCCTCCTCCATAGGCAATTTGTCCTAAGTTCATTTTGCTTGTTTACTTGATTTGCAGGGGTCATAGCATCGACACTAAAATCTGGATCACATTTTTAAGAGTTATACGACAATACAATTGAAGCTATAATCCTAATTTACAACTTATTACAAAAGATGACACTGCTGTTCATTTTAGAATGGGAAAATATTTCATATATCAGGTTTTAAAATTTTTATCTGGGAAGAATTTTATATTTGCAAAAAAATTGTAAATTTAATGCAGAAACTCTTGTATACCCTTCAATCCATTTTCCTTAACGTTAACATCTTACATTTCATGGTAACATTGCCAATACTAAGAATGAACATTAGTATAATACTACTAACTAAACTAGAGACTTTATTAAGATTTCACTAGTTTTTACATTAATGCCATTTTTCTGTCCCAGCATACCACAATGTATTTAGACACATCAGTAATTTTAAGTTCCTTTTGACTTTCATGAAATTTTAGTCCAATTTACAGTCTGAGTTTATGAGCTACATCCTCTCCAGGCCAAGCTGAATTTCAGTTCCGTGGTACCTGATAGTCTTGTCAATTTAAATCGTACATTTTACTCATGTTTGAATATCCTGATGAGTGATGGAGATGATTTTTCTATGCCATGGATAAAAACATATTTCATCTATTTTTAGGTAATACATCTGGAGTTTTCCTATTGATTTCTTATTTTTAAGCTATTTTTATATAAAAATACACAGAAGTGCTTGAAGTCAAAGATATTTCAATTTATATGAGATTGTTTTCCCTTTTCTCTAGACATTTTCAAGTTCTCTGGAAAGAAAGAATTTAATTTAATTATATTAAATACTTTAACTGATCGAGGGGAAAAAAAGTGTTTTCCCTGTTTCTTCGCTTGTACTACAAATCTCCACATTCCTCTCTCATCTCAAATTTGCCTTTTTCATGTTCTCATCTGGTGTTGCTGAAATCAACATTGATGCATTCTCTGAGATACAAACACATTATATCATCCCAACTCTCCTGCATTCCTTCCTCCATCTTTGATCACCACCAAACATCTCTAGTCAGTTATTTGTGATTCCAGCTCAAAGTTTTACCCATATCTAAGCCCTCACCACAGGAGAGTTTAGATGTGGATCTTCGTTGCCTCAGTTCAATCTTTCTTGTGTCTTACCTAGATGAGCTCAACAAACTCCTGCTCTGATTTCCTGGCATTAAATCACTCAACTCAGGCCTCTTTCATAATTTCCAGAGTGAAGAGAATAAAGCAAAGTGAACAGATAGTGAAATGGGGGTTATATTTTAGATGGCATAAACCATACAGATTTATCTGATGAGGGGACATTTGACCAAAGACCTCAAGAAAGAACCTAAGTGAAATTTACAGATTCCTAGGGAAATACATTCTAGGCATTGCATTTAGGACTCTCCAAAGGCCTTGGGGGTCTACTGGGCATTTAAGGAATTCAACGAGCCAGTATGGCCAAAGCACAAATGTGCAAGAAGAGGAGTAGGAAGTGGAATCTGAGAAGACTGGACGGGAGCAGGGGGCACAAATGATCAAAAGGTTGAAGGAAGTGGTAAGAGTTTGCGGTTTTCCTCTTGGTAAGATGGGAAGCCATAGTAGGGATGTAAGCACAAGATAACATGATATAAATTACATATTAATACAATCACTGTGGCTGTTTTATATGTTAAAGGTAGGTACAAGTAGAAGAGGCAATTCTGAGAAATGTTCAGATTCTCTCTCTCAATCTGCACTGTTTTTGATGGGAAAAGAAAGCTTGTGTGCTGAAGTCCTAAGATTTATCTTACTAACTCTTATGTGTGCAGTTGTTCAGAGGAGAATGGCTGGGGAAATGCCTGAGTATAGTTAGAATAATATGCAGAAAATGGTACTTAAAGTCATAGGGCTTGAGGAGACTCCAAAAGGAATGAAGAGAAATCCAAAGATTGATCCATTTGGGGTACGAGTTCAGATGATGGAAGAGAACCTTGCAGTATTGCTGTTCCTGTGGTGACTGAAACAGAGAATAGGGTTGATGGGATTTGTGTCATTGGTGCCTAGTACAACTTGTGGTTTCAAGCTCGTGAGTAGTGGTGAGGGAGCAGAAATAAAGGAAGGAGTTTCGCCAGGCGCACATAGAGGTGAGTGGACTTCCCTGAGCATTGGCTGAAGGCTATGCAGAGACCAGCGGTGGTCAGCCCCAGTTGAACAGGAAGGCTTCTGTGGATCTTCAGCTCAGTGACTCCAACAGCAGTGTTAAGATTGGTGAAGGAGCTGGCTCAGACTCTCCTCCCCTCCCTTACCTGGCAACTCTTAGCAATCTTAGTAGGCTCTTTTCTATTTTCCTTTCTCTGGTCCCAATTGTTCCTCAGGGCTATGTTTTTTGTCTTATTGTGTATAAAACCTTTATATCATCTCTATTTCCATGGCCTCATTTTCCACCTTGACACTTAGAACTTCCAACATGTATCTTTATTTTAGATTTTTCTGCTAATCTTGACCTTATGTCTATCAAGGGATGACTCACAATACTACTAAGTAAATGTGTTTAAAATGAACTGCTTCCTGCAAATCATTAAATACAAGACAGAACACACACTTTGAAGATGAAAAAAATTTGAACACATATATATCACAAAAAGGGTATCCAAATGACGAATAAGTATGTAAAAAAGATTCAGAACTTCATCCTTCCAGGAAAATGCAAATTAGAACCATATTGGATAAGCTACTACAAATTCAACAGAATGGCTAAAATGGAAAAATGGTAAATTCAAATGATGTCAAGAATGTAGGGCAATTGGTACTCTTGTATGTTGCTGGCAGGAGTTTAATTTTTCCATGGGATGAAGAAAGACAGTTTAAGATCTCGACCTAACAAAAAAACACTAAGAGGGAATGGGTAACTCTGAGTGTAAAATGACATCTACTGGGTGGATTTTCCTTTTGACTTTTCAGTCTTTATACTTAAAGTTAATTCTTATACAGAAAATAGGAATGATTTTAGTAGGCATCCAGAGATGCAAGTAAAGTTAAAAAGATATATAAATGTACATCCCCAAAATCATTGTAATTTATCTAAATTCTGAAACTTTGAGAATAAGTCATGATGTTGAAATTTTTCATAATTTAACGATAGAGGGATGCGAAGGCTAGGTTCCTCCCAAACACTTCCCCTCCAGTGGCAGATTTATTGTATGTAATGACTTCAAGTCATTAGAGGTGCTTCAGAGTTTCACACAAAGAGACCAAGGCAGGGTACCCGTCCACAGTTAATGATGATACAATGACGATGATGATGTCATTTAAGCAATTGGAAAAATAATTTAGAATAGTTAAATTAGCACTCTGTCATTACAGGAAATTCTCAAGAATAGTAGGAAAGCTTCTGGACATTTTTCACATGCACTATAAGGTGTACATAATATCACCCTAATAGCATATAATTTAGAGAGCCAATGGAAATGCCACAGACTTATATGGCTGGTGGCGATTACTAAAGGTCATCTGGTCCATATTCTCCTTCCTTTGGAAAACTTATACCTAAATCTTCCCAGATGACTCATTTCTAAAAACACCCTGAGCTTCTCTGCCCTCACTATAAATATGCATGCAGGTTTCTCTTCTGTGAGAAATATCTTCTTCATGGCTACTCTAAATCACCACACACCTGTTTAAATTAAGACTTTGATATGAAGCTGAACTAAATTAATCACATGTTTATGTTGTAGAATAATGCCCTGTTCTGATTCAGATTTAACAAACAAAAAGAGGAAGAGTAACAACAAACCTGCCAGTATCACTGCCTTCAATTTTTCTCAAATGCGGAAACGGAGGCTCAGACAGTCAGTGTTTAACTTCAACCACACATTTTATAAATGGCTAAGCAAGTAGGTAGGACTAGATCCTAGGTTTTCTAACAACGCTCTATTTTTACCAGCATTCTGTAATATTTTTATATGTATTATCAGCTGCATTTTAGATTCAGCTTAAAAACAAGTTTCAAGAACAGTACTGCAAAAACAACTCTGAACATAAACGAACATCAATAAAAGAGAACTATGAAAGAATAGAATCTTTTGAAAAAAATAAAAACATGTAACAAATGAATTCTTTATAATAAAAGGTGATACACCAAAACAGATTAGGTGCATCATGGCAACTGTTCAAAATGAACAAAAGCCTTAATTTTTATGGACTCACATAAGGAGAGGTTTTCAATGGCTTCAAAAATAAAGGAAATCTCAAAATAAGAAATATCTATGAATTATCTTTGAAAATAACCTATGTACATGCTGAATAAATCATAAGCCTGTTTATATAAACCTGTTTATGTAGAAAACCAATAAAAGCACTGCAGATACAGTTTCCTTTTGGCATAAGGTGACTTTGAAGTTCACCAGAGTTTAACATGTTGAGCGTGAAATAAACATCAGGGTAACGCAGTCTCATCATAGGAACATAATCTGAAAACAAGCTTAAAAAAAAATGGGAAGAGCATTTTCCTAAATATCTGAGTGTATGAGATGCATTTGGTGGTATAATGGTTAAGATTCAGCACTCTCATCGCCAAGACCCAGGGTCATGTCCCAGTAGGGGAACCATGCCACTCATCTGTCAGTTGTCATACTGTGGTGACTGCATGTTGCTGTGATGTTGAAAACTATGCCACCAGGATTTCAAATACCAGCAGGTCACCCATGGTGGACAGGTTTCAGCAGAGCTCCCAGACTAAGACAGACTAGGAAGAAGGATCCGGCCACCCGTTTCTGAAAAACTGGTCATGAAGACTCTATGAAGAGCAGGGGAGTGTTGTCTGATATAGCGCTGGAAGGTGAGAGGATGGTGCAAAAAGACCATGCAAGGTTGTGCTTTGCTGTCCACAAGATCGTGAGGAGTCAGAATTGACTCAATGGCATTAACAAAGACTAATGAAATGCGCTGGAAAATATCAATATCTGTAGACTGCTTAGGCATCCAAAGAATAACACACATATCTGAAAAGAGGACTCAGACTTTCTAAAAATATGGTTGACCCCAAAGCTAAGCTTTTGAAGAGCTTCTCTTTTCACTCTCCACTTTTTCCCTTGCTCTTTTTAATCAGAGTCATGGATTTTCTATGTATTCACCAATAAACTTTCAAATGTTCACTTAAGCCGAGTTATTTCCAAATACACGTGGCCAACTGCTCTCTCTCGGATGTCAGTAGGCATCTCAAACTCATTGTATGAAAAAAAGCTCCCATTTTTCCTCCTTAACCTCAATTTCATCTCAGAAAAAAAGAACTTACATTTTTCTCTTCCTCCGGTTAAGCGGCCTTATGTCATTCCTGATGCCTCTCTCATATCACATATTCAGTGTGTCAGAAATACCTGTTGCCTCTGCCTTCAAAATATAGCTCAAACGTAACTACTTCTTAACCAGCTCTACTGCAAACACCCTGGTTCCATCACTATCATTCCTCAGGTAGCCTCCAAACTGGTTTACTATTTCCAAACTTCCCCCCATTTAATTTACTCTCAAAAGAGAAGCTATAATAATCCTGTTAGTAATTCATACTGTATCACTCCGTGTGCTCAAAATCTTTCTATGCTTTCCTTTTCCATGCAGAATAAAAGCCAAATTTTTTACTTGCATCAGCCCACAGAAATTTCTCCCTCGTACTTCTTACTTCACCTCTTCCTTTAATGCTGACTACTCTTCTCTATCCACTCCGGTCATAAGGGCTTTTTTGTCACTTGCTGACTATACAAGACACACTGCAGCCCTGCAGCCCTTGTTCTTGCTGTTCCTTCTGCGTGGAATGCTCTTGCGCGAGATATCGACATGTAAGTCAGCGTCTCTGCAGGGAACTAACGGCGCAGCAAACGAAGGGGAAAGGAGGCAGGTCTCCTTACAGAGGGACTAATTACTAAGGCTTGGGCAAGGTGCAGAGGAACCCTTCAGCAGAAGGCAAGAAATACTTCCTATTTTCTTTCTCCACTAATAAATTATGTTATTTATTATCTATTACCTCACTCCCTCAGCAAAAAATAAATAAATAACCAAAGCAAATCGGGGTAGGAAGAAACTGACTTTCTTTTCTGTCTGCTTTTCTACCCTCAGGATTTAGTTACAATGTGAATCACAAAGTGCTCAACAAACACAGAATGGATGAGGAGAAGAAGAAATAGGAGGAGAAGGAGGAAGCAGCGGAGGAGGAGCGGTAGCAGCAGCAGCAGCCCTGGTATTAACAGTAGTTGTAAAAGCAATGCTTTAAAATGTCCCGGGCATTGTTGTGTTAAATGCTTTAATTGCATCCTTTTACTTCATCGTCACTACAACCCATGAGATAGGGACATTTATTTTCCTCATCATAGAGAGTAGGAACCTGAGGTTCCAAGAAGTAAGACCACCCAGGGAGCACCTGGTCAGCAGGATGAAGATGCGAGAGGGGCGTGCGCCGTGCGGTCCCTGCTTCCTCCCCGAGGCGCGGTGTGCGTCTCAGCTGACACTAGTTCACTTGTCTCTCTCTCTGCAGAGTAAGTGTTAGGCAGTGACCCGACGAATAAACCAGGCTCCTGCAAACCCTCTGTATTAGTTTCCCAGGGCTGCCAGAACAAATGACCACAACCGTGGTAGATTAAAGCACAGGAACGCGTGCTCTCACAGTAGAGTCCTGGATGCCTTAGGCCAAAATCAGGTGTCGGCAGGGCCATGCTCCCTGAAAGGCTCTGGGGGGATCCTGCCTTGTCTCTTCCAGCTCTGATGGCTCCAGCTTTCCTTGACTTGTGACAGAATAATAGAAATCTCCACCTTTGTCTTAAAATGGGCTTTTCCCGGTGGCTGTGAGGGTCCTTTTCTGTCTCTTATAAAGATACTTTCATTGGATTTAGGGCCCACTCTGATCCAGTATGATCTCATCTTGATCTTTACCTTCAAAGTATTGCAAAGCCTCTATTCCAGAGTAAGTTCACACTCTGAGGTTCTGGTAGCCGTGAATTTTGGGGAAGACATTATTCAATCCATTAAACTTCTTTGTAGTGACTGAGCCTCAGACCTTCTAACCCTGTCTGCTTACCTCCGTGAGGACTGGACTGGAGGAGAGACAGCTCATCAGCTCTGAATTATTGCACCATCACCTAAATTCCCATGCCACCTGTAGTATCCAGCACATTGCCTTCCATTGACACCGGGATATGGTTTGATCGACGCTCCTCTTCTAAGAACCAAAGCACCCCGCCAAGGTCCCAGAGGAAAATCTCTATTTAATAATGTATGGTTCATGCTCGGCACTTCCAGTTTTTAACAATAAGGATGTTCTGATATTTTAAAAGCCCTTCGGCTATAAGGTCTATAAAATGTTAGATGATTTTTTTTTTAAGCCTATGACTTTTCTGGTATGAGAAAAGAAAATTCCCAAAAGCCAAAAACAAAAGTGAATCAGAAATCCTGACAGGTAAGCACACTCTGAATCGGGGGCATGGCCTGAGGGCATGCTGAACCCAGGGAAAGCAGAAATTTTGTTTTAATTATTGGAGAAAACATGAGAAGTAAACACTAAGGCCCCGAAAGGGGGGAAGAAAGTTTAGCAAACACTGTGGAAAAACAGACACCCCCAAATTCTATACTTCTCAGTTAAGGAAGGAAGAAACAATATTCTATATTTCAAAGGATGATGGAAAGGAAAACATAGCCCTTGAAAATTCAGGATCATAATCTAGCTCTCAGATATACAGTAGACTTTCAGATTAAAAGTCACCAATTTCAAGGGCATTTAATTTTTGAGAAACTATCAAAGTAAGAGCACTGAAAATAAAAATTAATACTGATGTGTGTGCAAAGTGTTTATTGCAGCAAAATACATACTTAAAAATCAAAGCGTAATCAACTTAAATAGTCCTCAGTTGGCTTGCTGACTGGTTGAATAAATGATGATAGAAAATGAAATATTGAGAGTGTATTAGACTGTGTTGCTGAAAGAAAAGTGAGATTGAAGTTCTCACTTCCCAGACAGAAAAGTAGTCTAGGAAGATTCAAAGAAATAGAGTTTCATGGTCCCCAAAGTTGAAGGAGCTAGGTCTGCTTCTGGACTGTTCCATCGGATGGTTGGTATCATTCCTGGAAATTAAAAATACGTAGTTGATGTGTCCAAGCTAAATGGGACAACGGATAGTCTCAGAATAAATGTGTGGCAGGCATGGCCTAAAAGCAAAACAGGTCTTCATAAGACAAAGGAATGAGAATAAAAGATAGAAGGTGGGAACCTGTGGGATGGATGACTGAGGACAAACTAGATGTCCTCTAATAACTAAACTCTTAAAATGCGACAGAAGCTTAACATAAGAAAGGGAGAAACTCTAACTCTTGGAGAGAGTCCAAAAATAATGAATATTAAGCTTGAAATAAAGTATAAAATTATACATATATGTATATAAATGCATATATACACACATATAATATACATGTGTATATAAGATACATTTTCCTTCACATAAACATTTAAGTATTGTATTTATTCATTTAGAATATATGTATATAATAGCTAATGCACACCTCAAGTTGCAGATTGAGATTTGTACACACCATATAGCTATATATATATATAACTAAAAATTTATCTATAACATCTCCTTGGTACAAATAAATATCAGTCTCAGAATAATGTATAGAGTATAATTACATTCAGTAAGAGTCTTACTTTGGATTTCCTTCAAAACAAACTTGGAGACGAAGAATTGAGCGCAGGTAGATTATTTGGGAGGTGATTCTTGGAAACACAAATGAAGACACAGGGAAAGTGAGACCTAGAAAGGAAAGAAGTCATAAACGGTGTGGGATGTCAATGATTCTGTTATAGATAAGGACAATGGGCCTCAGCCCTGTTCGAGACCCTTGGAAATTGTCTGGCTTGCCTCATAAGGTCCCACTAGGGGACAAGGAGAAAGGGGTATTTATCTACAGACTCTTTTCCCTCTGTTGTGTGCGAATCCTATCCCCCACAACCGCCCAGTGATTTCCAATGTGTTTTGGTTACACAAACTTCCATGGCGCTAGTACAAGCCTGTAGACCCAAAAGAGGAGATCCAAGTAGCTGAGGTGAGCGGTTGTCAGTGTGACGGCCTGCAGCAGCTTCCCGCAAATGCAGGTGACTCATGGACCTTGGGGACTGTGGAGCATCAAGAGCCTCTGCGATGGTGAGGGGCAGAAGGATAAAATACCCACCTGTTCATTGAGTTTGAAGCTGTTTTCATGAGCCTAGAGAGTGACATGGAAGGATACATTTAAATTTTTTGTCTTGTCAGTCAGAGAAGAGGTTAGAGAGTTTGGTAAGTTTTTCTTTACATATCTTTGCATTGCTTGACTTGTTGCTATAAGCATATATTATTTTTGATATTAAATATAACAGCTATCCATTTGGGAGAATATTTTGACTACTTTGATGGTTCATCCACTAAACATAACAAATTTAATAGACATGTTTTGATTTCTGGAATTCATTGAGTTAATCAGGTAACATCATTCCATGGGATAAGAGAAGCTGTAACAAAGAAATTCAGTGAGCCGTTCTGTAGGAGATGATTCCATTACAGAAATATAGCGAGTGAGTGTGATGAGTAACCAAAATCTTATTTCCATGTCTTGAAAGATTTTCTGGTTACTTAATCCCCACTCATCTGTTCTTGCTAAAATAATATTGTTTAAAATATGCTGATCTTTCTAACTGGGGCAAATGGAGAAAAAGAAGCAATCTAGACGATAGGAGGAAATAGTTTTCACCTGCACTCAAAACGAGAAGCTGAGCTTTGCCAAGTGTAAGACTATATGAGAAAGAGTGTATGGTAAAATGACGGCTACATTGATTAATATTTGCTTGACTGACTAACTGAATGAAGAAATTCAATCAGTTAATCAGTTTTATGATGACAAAATTTGGAAATCTGGAAATAACTGTGATTCACGATGAATTCTCAAATGCATAAACCATTAATTTTTAGCATAATGAAAATCTACCCTATTAGGAGACCATACATTTGTTTAACCCCAAAATCTCAGAGGCCTACTGCAAGGCTTTTCCCTTGTTCATATCAAGGATCAATAAGGATCAGGCATTCCTCTCTGGCATGGACCTCCAAGCAGTGACTTTGGGATTTGGATTCCTTCCATGGAGTTGCTTCATCATTTCAAAATTCTTTTTTTCCAGCCAAGTGGAAAGGGAAAGAGAGAGCAGGGATGATAGCCCAGATTTTTTTTTTTTGGTCAGGCCTGAAAGTGACTTTTATCACTTCTGCACACATTTCCTCAGCCAGGATCTAGTTCCATAGTCCCAATCCAAGTGGAAAAGAGGCTGAGAACTGTAACCAGAGTAAGAGGAATTGGGATGGGTGCACTTCTAGCTAGTCTTTGTCATAGCTACTGAAGTGTCCCCACTACCATCCTAACACCAAAAATGTGGACTGATTACCACAGAGAGAATTCAATCTATACGTTATTTAAATATGAATCAGAACATGGCATTATTCTACAACATAAACATCACTAATTTAGTTCAGGTTCATATCAAGGTCTTGATTTAAACAGGTGTGTGGTGGTTTAGAGCAGACATGAAGAAGACCTTTCTTACTGAAGAGAAACCTGCATGCATATTTATAGTGAGGTCAGAGAACCTCAGAGTGTTTTTAGAAATGAGTCATCTGGGAAGATTTAGGTATAAGTTTTCCTAAAGGAAGGAGAATATGGACCAGATGACCTTTAGTAATCGCCACCAGCCGTATAAGTCTGTGACATTTCCATTGGCTCTCTAAATTATATCCTATTAGGGTGATATTATGTATACCTTATAGTGTATGTGAAATATGTCCAGCAGATTTCCTACCATTCCTGAGAATTTTCTATAATGAAAGAGTGCTAATTTTAGCTATTCTAATTTATTTTTCCAATTGCTTAATTTGCATCATAATAATAAAAAGAACAATAATAATAAACTGTGGAGGGCTGTCTCTGCCTTAGTCTCTTTATGTAAAATTTTAAAGTACCCATAATGTATGCCCCAAAGTCTGTAATAATAAATCTGCCACTTGAGGGGAAGTGGTTCGAGGAACATAGCCTTCATAGCCCCCTCTTTTCATTAAATTAAGAAAAATTTCAATATATCATGGCTTATTCTCAAAGCTTCAGAATTTAGATAAACCACAATGCTTTGGCGCATATGCATGTATTTTTTAAAAATTTTGCTGGCATCTATGGCACCTACTGTGATTCCTGCTTTCTGTATAAGACTCAGCTCTAAGTGTAAAGATAAATAAGTCAAAAGAAAAGTCCACCTGGATCATATTCAGAATTTCCCCTTCCCTCTTAAGATGAATGCTTTTTAATTAGGTCAAGATCTGAGTCTGTTTCTTGATCCCACAGAAAAATTTTCCCCAGTAAGTCCCAAGGGGTTCATGCCCCCTTAGTTCGACCTCCCAGACCAATCCGAAAGCTACTGAAAGCTAAGCAGGTGGCAACTCTTTCTATATTGTGACTTACCTAATGTGTATTAGTTTTCTATTGCTGCAAATTACCACACATTTTTTGGCTTAAAACAACAAAATTGTATTATCTGATAATTTCCATGGGTCAGGAGCCAGGCATGAGTTAGCTGGACCTCTTCTCAGGGTCTCACCAGGCCGAAATCAAAGTAACGTTGGGCGTTGCGATCTCATCGAAGGCTTGGGTCCTCTTCCTCTCCCTCGTTGACGTGAGAGTTGCCATATTAGAATTCTGTCTACGACACAATTCCTTCAAATAGTAGGGAAAACTTATCAGAGTGATTTTAAAACTAATACTAACCAGGATGTCTTCTCCTGATTTAAATTACTGCTGATGAACATTTTAAGGTTTTAGTTTAAGTTAAGAAAAGTGGCGTTGACTGATTGATTAATGACATTTCAACAACATTTAAATTCTCTTAAAAAGTTTCATAAAATATAGAAAAATAAAATATAGGTTAAATAAGTAAGAAAATTAAAGCAGGATCAATGTTACCATATAAAAGCTGTATTTTGAGATTTTTATATGGATTTAGACAAATCTGCAAGAAAAAACACCCACCCCTCTCCACCACAATGTTAATAAGCTTCGATTTCAATGCTGGATGGAGCTCTTGGGAAAAATCAGTCAAATGATCCCATAGTTTGTAAAACAATGTATGGTAATTGATAGAAAATTCTTGAGATAATTTTTGGAAAAAATAATAGCTATAACTCCTAGGTTCCAAAATAAAATGAAAGCACTGCTCTTTAAAAAGTGGACTTGAAGACACAGCAGTCATTATGCCTCCTGTTTACTGAGCTCCTATTATGTAGTTTGGCAGCATTCTATATAAATTGTATATTATATATACAATTTCTATTTTTCATAATCATTCCAAATGTCAGGAATAATTATTGTGCCCATTCTTTCAGATTGGGAAACACATTCACTAAACGTTTTGCACAAAATTCACACAGCTAGTAAATAGTTAATTCAGGATTTACACCTATGATTCTTTAGACTCTAAGCCCACCTCTTGGAGCTACTATGCAGTAGATTTTGACATCTGCAGGTTGAAACTCTGCTATTTCTACTCTTTATGAGCAAATAAAGACTCTAATCCAGATGTTGTTGGTTATTTTACAAGAAGGGCTTGTAATAAACATCAACGCAGTGTGTCTGCGCTTTGTAATTAGCTAAAGGATAAGCTGAGTACAAGTTTAGAATCTTATTAGGTATTTTTTTAGTCTATTTGACATAATATTTAGATGGACCCTCACTGTCTTTCTTATTTTGTTAAAAATTACTCTGTAGGGGCTGGCCCCGTGGCTGAGTGGTTAAGTTCGCGCACTCCACCACAGGCGGCCCAGTGTTTCGTTGGTTCGAATCCTGGGCGCAGACATGGCACAGCTCATCAAACCACGCTGAGGCAGCGTCCCACACACCACAACTAGAAGGACCCACAAAGAAGAATATACAACTATGTACCGGGGAGCTTTGGGGAGAAAAAGGGAAAAATAAAATCTTTCAAAAAAAAAAAGAAATGTATTTTAAAAAAAATTACTCTGTAATTTAAACCAACACTTAGTTTTAAGAAAAGGTGTTGTCTAAATGCTAAAAAGAATTGGATATGTTAGCAAATATGGGAGCTCAGATTTATGGTATGAAAACCCCACCATATAATCTATTGGAAACAAAAATTTAAAAAATCTGTGAAAGTTTCCACAAGTGCTCCAGCCTGCACAAATGCATCTCCAAGAAAAGATAAACACCAATAAAGTGGAGATGAATTTATACTGTCAGCCTATGCACAATAATCACACAATTTTTTAGGAAAATGTGATTTGGAAATCTTACGCATGTTTTCATATCTTCAGACGTTTTTTGGGAAAGGTAAGATCTTGAAAAGTCTTGGAAGGAAAAAGTTTTCAATGTAAGGGTATTATTCTCCTCGAATAGAATGATCTCAGTTCCTTCATGCTCATAACATAAAAAGATTCCCTGTTGTTTTCATATTCACCCTTTCTTGAACAATGTTATAAAGTATATTTTAACAACTGAAATTAAACAGATATCATCCTGCAGCTATTAGAATAATTCTTTTGCAAAGAAAGGAGTAAAGATCATTTCAACAGAATCAATCATATAGCAAACATTTTAAACATTTACTTTGAAAACTTTATAAAAGCTAATGCACATCCATTGATATGTAACAGATCTATTTATACAAGTGAATTAAGAAGTATAGAGAAACAAGGGCAGCAAACAGCAAAGTTTTCCTTTTTCTATACAACTTTTAACAGAGAGAGGGTTAAATGAATGAAACAAGAATATAGTAAATTTTTTTAAAATCCTATTTCCGGTTTGTCCTCAGATCAGCACATATTCAGCCTTCACTTCTATTGCTTTCATTTTTGGTTCTAAAATGCTGAAGAAAAGCATTTCTGTGTGGGATTAAAGACTGGGTGTCTAATAAGTTAAGGCAAAGGAAAAAAATATTAAATTATTAAATAACTTTTTTATGTAAGAGGCAGAGAGGTATGAGAAAAACCACTGGATTCACACAAAAATCTTAGTTTTCAGTCTCAAGTCTGGAATATATGAACTGTGTTACTTTTCAGCATTATATTATTCAACCTCTCGGAGCTTCTATTTCCTTGTGTGTGAATAGGGACGAAGGCATCAACCCTGCCTATTGTTGCATCCTAGAATATGACATGAGCAATGTAAAAACCTTTTGAAAATGGTAAAATCATTTTTAAATATAAATTGCATCCGCCTAAGAAATAAACTATATTCTAAATATTATGCTAAATGAACCAGAAAGCAATTATGTTAATAATATAACTATATTTCTGTGTATATATGCAAATATAGTTATTCATCAGTTAACTTTTAATTCCAAATAACTGAAAAATTGTCTTCCAGACTTGAGTCCATGTGTACAATAACTAACAGTTTCTCAAATGGTCAACATTTTTATTATAATTACACCCAACCCATCCTTTCAAGTTCTGGAATTCAAATGTTTTCCAAAAGGAGGCACTCATACCTAATTTGAGCTGCATAGCCTGACAACATCTTTTCTATGTTATACCCAGAAAATTCTTATAATTATTCTTGAGGAGAAAGTTCTAATAACTATATTCAAAGTTTTAAGACAAATTATGTCATAAGCCAGTTTTTGTCTGTGCGGCTTAATGCCAGAAATATTACATATCATCTTTATGTATATAGAAAGAGACAGAGAGAGACCGGGAGAGAAATTCGGCTTGCCTTACATCATATTTGGCCACGAATGTGCAAAAAACAGCCTAAAATATTTCATCCTGGGAAAATCTGAAAAGATTGAATAAGATTGAATCACAAAGGCTTGAAAATATATGAATCAATAATATTTTTTTGACAACTGGAGAATTCACGCCAGGTTTTAAAGGAGAAAAATGTAAGGAAATGGACAGTAATGAAGGATTATAAACTCATAATCAATGAAACATCACTTAACGTTGCATTAAATTTTGGAGAATATTTTATTTTTAACCTTCTTATCTATTTTTTACATCAAATTTCTATCCAATTCAAACAAATTCACTATTTTCCTAAAGCTTTAGTTTTTAATTCAGAAAAAAATATAATTTTAGAGAAAATTGACCACAGTGATTTCTCCTCTTTCTCATGTAGGAATGTGAAAAGGAGTAGTCATGAGTCAGGAGTATTCGCCTCAGATACATCCTTCCAAACTGAAAGATGAAAACCATGAAAAAGGAGGTGCGCCTCCTCCCTCAACAGTGGAAGACCAGTAGAGAAAATAATTTACAAATACTATACACTCTCCAGATCTCCCCTAGCATCCTATCCTAGGAAGACTAAATTCTCTTTCCTACTTCAAAATCTGACCTGAAATAAATTTTGGCATCATTTGGACAAGGGAGTTTTACTCTTGCTTCAAACTACCATCCTGAAAATTGAGATGACCTATGTCAGCATAACTCACTTTGGGGACTGAGACATAAGACCAACTTTGTCAACAAGACTTCACCATTTGTTCCACAGAATTCTCGTCCAGGTAAACAAGCTTATTAATCAATAAATAACTGTCCTACTTGTTTCTAAAAATTCTGTTAAACTAATTAAACTGCCTAGATAGTTTGCTCATCTTGGCCAACAGCGCCCCCATCAGGGCAGCACTTTCTCAACTGGGTCATCCATTGGTTCATCAGTTTTCTCATCTCACTGTATCTGCCAATCATAAATTATTATGTCAGAGATTCTTCCCAATCTCACCGACTTTCCACCCTGAAAGATTCATCATAAGCCATCTGAACCCAGACGACAAACTCTGTATAAATATCCAGTCTCAACTTCTGGCTTTCCAGACGCTATTAAGACTGACAAGGTTTTGTTTTCCCTTACTGCAGTGAGTTTAATAAACTTATCTTTAGGTGTTCAACAGGTTGAACTAATTAGGTTTTGCTAATGTTTTTTATTGTTCTAGTGAGCAAGTCTACGGTTGACAGTTTTTTTCCCCAGAGAAGTCATTTATTTTCCCTTCAATGGACTGCTTTCCAAAATATTATATCATAAGCACTCATGCCTGACTGCATTTTTACAAATTGACTCTACTGTTACTAAAATGAAACCTCATTTTGCTTATCTAAGCAATCTGTCAACTTTATGTATTTTACTAGAGAAACTATCTTTCCAGCTAAGATTTATTGTGGAAGACTGTGCCCTTTATAGATGATGACATGAAAAGAATAGATAGTTAAAATTATTGCTGTTCATTGGTCAAAAGTTCATATTTTCATATATAAGGAAGTTGAAGATCAAAGACTAATTAGCTTATGTGAGTCACCCAGAATATCGGTGTTTCCTCATTCTAAACCAATGTTCTCCAATCAGTTTTTACTTAAACATTTTCAGTTCCACATATAAGTCTCCTAAGACAATATGCTTACCTAATATACACTTATATCCTTTTGATCTGTCTCGCTACTGCTTTCAGTTACATAGAGAATGAGATGGTGAACACATCAGTACCTTTCTGTAAAGAGGATGCTATTGATGAAGAAGCTGCACAAAATAACATCACAGTCACCCTTGATCCTGGCACTTTATCCTAACTCTGTGTGACCTTTTCAGCCCAGATCGAGTTACTCACCTTCATCCTAGTTAAGCTATGATTAAGCAAAAGACTCATGACCTAAACATTTTAAGAGTAATCAGTTTAATCCTGAATACCTAAAAAGAGGTTCCACACTCAAATATTTAGTTTAACATAGAATAAAAGCCACATATAGTTTCTATTACTAAGGTAATTGCTGATTTCATTTTAGTTAGACAGATTGAAGTACAGGTTTTTAATGTGATGCTATTTGCAATAGTCAAATTCATTTGCTCTTCTCTTTAAAATGTGAAGTATGTTGGTAATTGACAGGAGAAGTGCTCAAATGTTTAGTCATCCAGAGTGGATACTGCAATTTTTCCAGCAGATACTATGGTGGCTTCTGAAATCAGTTGAAACAATCTTTGCTTTTCTTCTTTCTTTAACCACCATTCTGACACATGTCCCTCGCTACACATTAAAAGGAAATGGGGAGTAATACACTGTGTGTGTGCGTGTATGCATATAAAACAATATATTTTTAAATATATTTTAGAAGTTTAAACAACTTACCATTTAAAAAATATCAATTATGAGCAAAATAGAAATAGCACAAACTCTCTTGATAATGTACTTTTTTCCTCATTTCACACTGCCTTTGAAATTACTAATTTCTTTGATTGATTTGTATATTTTTTGCTTTTTTTTCCAGGTAAGGGTTGAGTAAATGTTTCTCTTTAAATGTATTTGGAATGAGAATTCTGAATTTCCTTCTGTTTGTTACATAAAAATATTAATATAAAGAAATTAAAAACAAATTTTAGCAAAGACAAAATAAATATGCTTCTTAATATTTATTTTACTTGGAAATGCACCAGTTAAGCAAAGGCATGTTAGAAAACACTACACATGCATAGACTCTATCACTGATATTCCATCCACGGACAGCTATTGTAAACATTTTGTTATATATTTATTTAGCAGTAAATCCTGTTCAATAAAATGTTGATATAGAGGTAGAAATAAAGAAATATATTTCTGTAGCTATAAATTCTAGCCATCTGTATGCCTATTTCTGTATATAATTATGTGTTGAAAGATTTTGTAGCTGGCATTATTCACATAATTGCAAAATGATTATTCCTTTTCAAGATTACTTGATTTGTCTAATATCTATTGATTGTGTTATAAATTCTATTTAAAATTGTCTAATTGGGCCATTGTCTTGTTCCCTTGTGTATACTATCAAGATTGTTATATCTAAATCTTTGTTCTTATCTGTGATTATTTTTTTAGATTAAATTTCTAGAAGAGTATTTCTCAGTGAAAGGGCAAGCACAGATCTAGAACTTTTGATAACACAGGCAAAAAGTCCTTCAAAATGGTTGTACCGTTTTACACTTTCAACAGTAATGTTATATTGTGAATGATAATTTGGGATAATTAAAAATATATGTGTCCCAATGTGGTGCAGTGACGAGTATTTGGATTTCTATTTTAATTTGCAGCTGTTTTTTATTAGTGATGTTACGTATCTTTATATATTTGTTTTCCTATTGTGGTTTTTGTGAAATTTCTGTCAGGGATATTTGTGGCTTTTTCTGGAATTTAATAACTGTCTATTAAAATGACATGTTCATAAAATAATCTTAACATTCCATAACATTGTGTAATTGTCATATTTCCATGTCATGTGGGTGTTTTTTTTTTTTTGCTCAAGGTTACATTTTCACTTACAAGATAGAACAGTGTTTTATAGTTGTACACGAAAACTGAAAATTAATATAAATATTTCAATTCAGAATAAAATTATATCAAAAAGCAATAAAAACAGTTGTGCGTATGCATAAAGAATTGTGAACTTGCATGTATCTAGAAAAATGGATTTGTAAGCATGATGATTTTGCAGAAGTAGGTAAAAATAAAAGTTTGCATAAAAATTATGAATACCCGAAAACCTGGGTTTTATTGAAATGGCGAGTTGTTCACCCCTGCTCCTAGCACTCAGCAAATACAGGCATAAGTGACTCTGTTACAAAGACTTTACAAAACCACTTGAAATATCAAGGAGAGTTATTATGCCTAGAGAAAAATCAGATGAGATATATGCAACAGGAAATTGCTTAATCCAGAGAACCGTCTGTGCTAGTTACATCAATGGAACCACTCATTTAAAAAGTATGAATGACATCACTGAGTATGTGTGTCAAATATATGAGGGCTAAGTTCAGATGTTTTTGTTCTCTTTAGCACAGGAAATTCACACTACAAGTGCCTTGAGTTACTTTAGGTTGTGATTATGTTAGAGTGTTGGGGCATCGACTGCAAAGGTGCACTGGGAAATCGTGAGGGAGCACGACTTACATATAAGAAAGAAAGGGTGTTGCTGTCTGAATAAAACAGGCTGTTTCCCATTCCAAAGCACGTAGTGTTCGTATTGCTTCACAGGAGAGAGCTGAGGGGCAATTCTGACTCCTGGTCTTGACTAGGTGATATGGAATGCCACCTATCATCCCATCATTGTCACTCAGTTTACATCTTTGCCAGAGACTGAGGAAAACTGTAGCCAACAGAGCCTGCCTTGTCATTGCTGAATGCTCCTAGGAAGGAGTAAAAGCAGTCATGTGAGTTGCTGACTTGAGGAATTAAATTACAAAATATATTTTTTATTTCTGTGATATGTGACAAAGCCAATAAATCATAATTTCTATAATTTCAAATAACCTCCCTAGGGAACGTTATCAATGCATCCTGTTTCTTGAATAGCCAAAAACATTCCTCCAGAGCCTTAAATTCCTGACTTTTAATATTAAGGATAATATATCAAGAGTTTTTAAAATGGTCTAATAAGCAAGAGATTGGTTTCTAACAGTTGATCATTTTCTTTAATTTTCAAAAATAAATTTTATGATTATACATATTTTAAAGCATATTCAAATGCTTTACCAGAACATGAAGGAATACTTTCTGGAGTCAAACGCAACATAAGAGTAGATTCAGACTTCATTCAGTCCTTTCTTCAAGTTAAAATATTCAACCTTTCAGTTTCTGGATGTAATATTCTTTGACTTTTTTGTGGGATAGGGCATAGTATATGGCCTTTAGTGAGGAATTACTTTTTTATCTTTCAGTCTATATTCAATCTAAATGTCCACTTAATTGCCTTAAAAGCTCAAAATATGTTGAGTCAGCAATAATAGTAGCAACATCCAATTTTATTTTACAACACATATTGAGATGGAACATGACAAAGCTAATGTGTCTTTATGTGGGATGAAGGTTGTTTGCTCAATACAGCATTTCTTTCAGGCAAAGGAATCACATTTCTTCTGTTTTTTAATGGTAATTCATCATTTTGTTATTAGTATAAATTTAAGATTGACCTTAACACCGTGAAGCAATTATCTTCATCAATATCATCATTGTTATTATTTCCATCTGTACTTCCTTGGACACTTTTAATGGTCACTGTCCTGCATCTTGACATGCATTATCTCAGCTAATACAACAAACAAAAGAAAGAGGCCTGATTGCTATTCTATTCTACAGAGAAGGATTTTGAAGCTTCAAGTTAATGAGGTCTTAGAGCAAATAAGATAATTAGCAGCAGAAGCTGAATTGCATGACCTTGGGGAAATCCACTTCAATGATATATAATCTTGCTATCCATCTTCTTCATTATGATACTCAGAAAGCAGTCATTGTCTTTTACTGAATTTGCTTAACTTGCTATATCAAACTAATTGTGAATTACTAATATGTAATACTTAGTTTCATAATAAATAAAAATACCATGATTTATCTCAGGTTTCTGAAACAAATTATTTATTTTTTACCCTTATTGAATCTATTTTTATGTTAAGTGCGTTTGTAGAGGATTCATGTTTTCTCGTAAAATATGTAGGGTATGAGTCATAAATGTTACTTTCAGACAGATCAATAGCACTTTACAAAAGCTAGGGTCCATGTATATTTTATTTTAAAATTACACTATTCTCAGATTCAGAACAAGATTTCCAAGATGATCCAGCACTGTCGCTGCACAACGAACCTCCTGACAGTCGGTGATGTGATCATCTCGATAGGACAAAGCGGGTGTTGAACAGGCGGCTGGAAGTAAATTAGTCTTTTTTTGCACAACTTACCCTCTTGGCACTGCATGACAGGCAGCAGGTCTGACTCCTCTGCTAAAACCTCTGGGCCACAGATCAGAAAAAACAAACAAACAAAAACAAAACCCCACCAGTTAAGGGAAAATCACTCACTAAGATACACTGAAGTTCTGACTTCTATACACAAATGCTTCTAACATGAATAATTTGGCGAAAAAAGAGCTGATTATGAAAAACTACATAATAATAACAGCATTTATCACATGTATAGTGATTGCTAGGCCCTGTGACTCACGATGAAAACAAAAACTGAAAGGATGTGATCCTAAATAAAAGTTTAAAGAAGAGTGATTTCCAGTGTATGCGTTCTGCTATTTTGAGTCAGTAATTTTAAAATTGCAATGTATATAAAGATATCCTGGAAGTCTTGTTAGAAACACATGTAATAGGTGATTAAAATGGGAATCTTTTATCTGAGTTTTGCCTGAGGCCCCAGATGCTGACTTGCTGCTCTGTAAATGCACCAGCTGCCGGAGCACCGCGTCCACACGGGTAGCGGGGACATCTCCACCTGTACCGCCGGGCTCGGGGAGAGACAGCTGTCGCAGCCCGCGGAGAGGCCTCCCTTACAGAGTGAGGCAGTCTCAGCACAGCGACAGGCAAAGAATCTTTTCCTCTCTTTAGACTGAGAAAGGGCGCTCCATCGGGACCTCTCCGGGGCTTGTCCCCTAGATGTGGGTAAATGAGTTGTACCCATCTGAAATGTCTGATGGGGCTGCTAGGTATGGGCTGACGGTAGAGCAGAGAGGGACGGGCTGCATCTGCAACCAGCTGCGTTTCCACTGACAGATAAGAATGGCTAGGAAGGGTCATCTCAAAAGGAATAAAAATCCCCAAAGAAGGCAGGACAACTGGAAACACAGAGGCTAAGGCTTGAGGCCTCAAGCAGCCAGATGGCAGAAACACGTGGCTCACAGCAAGGAACTCCCATCAGAGACGTCACTGCAGGACCTGACCAGCCTGCAAAATAAACCGCCAAGAGCCCAGCGATACCAGGTAGTGGGAAAACACCGCACCACGTGACAATGGCTGCACGCAGGCGGGTGTGGACGCTGACTCTTGAGCACTTGAAGCTTATATAATTTTGGAAACCCCTTAAAGGAAAAGATTACAGAATACTTAATATAAAATGAGCTACAAAAAGTCTATCTGTTTAGAATGAATAAAACAATCACAATAAATTATCGTTCTACAAGCTGGTTCTCATTTTAACCACCTGCTAACTGTGTTTTAATAAGATTCCCAGAGGAGCTCTATATCACTGACATTTAAAAATTGCTCACTCAGAAAAACAAAATACAACTTAAACTGAAAAATTACTTTAAACCCTTTAATGTATAGGCCACACCCTTTCATTGTTTTGCTTTTGTCCTCTGTCATACAGCCTAGCAAATAAGAGTCAGTTCGTAAATAGTAGTAATTGCTAATAAAACTCTTTTTCTGGAATGTTCAGGTTGGAAACATTAGAGTGAAGAAGTCAAGTAAGGACTTTGGCATTTTTTAGAGGCTCAAACATAACTGTTGGTATATTTGGTCAGTGGCCCGCAATGTCCAGCACTACCTCTGAAAAGTGAAGTCTTGCTTGGCTTTCTAGTTTGATAAATAATACAATAGATTGTGAACTTATATTATTTGTTTTAAATATAGTGTCCTAAAAATGCAAAGGAAACATTCATTAAATGAATAACTAAAAATTATTTTACCTAAATTGAAAGAGCTCTTTGAAAGAAAGCATAAAGTTAATTTAAGTTAAAATGTAACACAAAGGCATAAATTGATGAATCTACATTTTTGAAATTACCCAATGTAAATTATTCATTCAAAAGGTATATAATATATACAAATCTTTTCCATTAATTTTCTGGAAAATATTTTATCCATATAGTTCATGGGCTCCCTTTGTGTATGATTTTTTTTTTTAAGGAAGATTGACCTTGAAATAACATCTGTGCCCATCCTCCTCTATTTTATATGTGGGACTTCTGCCACAGCATGGCTTGATGAGTGGTGCGTAGGTCCATGCCTGGGATCTGAACCAGCGAACACTTGGCCACTGAAGCAGAAGACAGGAACTTAAGCACTATGCCACCGGGCCAGCCCCTGTATATGATTTTTCATAGATTATTATTTAAGGAAATTTTACTCACTTATTTCAGATCTGGAAATAAAAAAGAAACAATGTAAACTTTTTATCCACTGTGATTAATCTGTGATCTCACTAGGTAACTTTAAGACAACATTTTAAATTCTTATAAAATATCTGCTATGGGGTTTAAATTCAAAACATATATATTCTTCAGATTGTTTAATTTCTTTTACTTTTTGTTTTGAGATGATTATAGATTCCAATACAATTATGAGAAATAATACAGAAAGATTCCAAGTATGTGTTATCCACTTTCCACAGATGGTAAAGCCTTGCTACAGTATAAATATCCCGACCAGGATATTGACATTAATACAGTCAAAAAGCAGAAAATTTCCATCACCGCAAGAATCCCTCACGCTGTACTTTAGTAGCCATAACCACCTCCCTCCTGCCTCTCCTTTGCCTTACACCCCGGCAGACACTAATCCATTCTCCATTGCCATAATTGTGTCATTTCAAGAATGGCGTATAAATAGAATCATACAATATGTAACCTTTTGTGATTAGCTTTTTTCACTCACCCTAAATCTGTGGAGATTAATCCAGGTTGTTGCCTGTATCAATAATGCATTCCTTCCTATTGCTGAGTAGTATTCCACAGTCGGGACATATTTGTTACATAGTTAAAGTTGTTAAATAGTCTGTTAAACCATTCACGCATTGAAGGTTCTCTCCTGAAGGACATCTAGGTTGTTTACCAATTTTGGCTGTTACAAATAAATCTGCCATAAAGGCTTGTGTTACAGGTGTGTGTTTTCATCTCTCTGACAGAAATTCGCAGGAGTGCAATTGCTTGGTTGCATGTTTAGTGTTTTAAGAAACTGACAGACTGTTTTCCAGAGGGACAATACACACAGCAATGTCTGAGTGCTCCAGTTTCTCTGCATTCGTTCCAGTTTTTTTGTTTTTTTGTTCGGCCATTCTAATAGATATGTAGTGATATCTCACATGATTTTAATTTGCATTTTCCTACTGACTAATGATGCTGAGCATCTTTTCATGTCCTATTTGCCATCTGCCCATCCTTTTTGCTGGAATGTTTTTGCCTGCTTTCTAATTGCATCCTTTGGTTGTTTACAGTTTGTTATATATGTAGTCTTTTTGTCTAAAATGTGATTTGCAAATATTTTCTCCCAGTCTGTAACTCATCTTTTCATCCTATTAACTGGTACCTTCACAGAGAAAAAATTACCTTGTGGCTTTTTAAAAATTTTGACAAAATCTAAGTTATCGAATATCCTTTTATTGATCCTGCTTTAGGTAGCAGGACTATGAAATATTTGCATAGATTTAGATAACAAAGGTTTACTCCAGTGTTTTTTCTAAAAGTGTTATAATTTTACATTTAACGCTTAAGTCATGATTTGAGTTAAATTTTGTATGGATGTTGAATTTTGTCCAATGCTTTTTATATATCAGTTGATATAATTAAGTGACTTTTCTGCTTGATAGTGTTAACAATGTGCATTGCATTTATTGATTTATAAATAATGAACCATAGTTGCTTCCCTGGAATTAAACTTAGTCCTGATACATAATTATTTTACATATTGCTAAAATTATTTGCTAATATTTTTGAAAGACTTTTGCATTTACATTCTTGAGGGATGCTGGTCTCTATTGTTCTTTGTTTATGCTTTCTTTGTCTGGTCTTGGTATCAGGTAACCCTATCTCCATAAAATGATTAGGAATGTTGGCTCCTCTTCTATTTTCTGGGAGAGATTGTGTAGAACTTTTTATTAAATAATTGGTAGAGAGCTGGCCCAGTGGCGCAGTGGTTAAGTTCGCAGGTTCCACTTCGGCGGCCCGGGGTTCACCAGTTTGGATCCCGGGTGCTGACATGGCACCACTTGGCACGCCATGCTGTGGTAGGGGACCCACTTATAAAGTAGAGGAAGATGGGCACAGATGTTAGCTCAGGGTTAATCTTCCTCAAAAAAAAATAATAATAATTAGTAGAATTCTCCATTGAAACTCTCTGGGCTGGGATTTTCTTTTAATTTCAAATTTGAATTGTAGAGATTGCTACACAGAGTATACAAAGATGTCTATGTCACTGCATCCTGAGGATATTTCTTATGATTGTATTTTATTGTTTTCCATTAATGATTTTATAGTGAGAAAAACAAGTATCTTCTTAGTTTTGTTTACAAGCCTATGATCATCAATGAGCTTGGATATTTTATGTCAGTTCATTTTTATTACTCTCTGCTAATTTTCTACTAATTTCCTTTATCCATTTTATTAATGTAATGGTAAATATTACCTAATTTATTTTTATATAGCAAAAATTATAAATTTTTATCTATAAAAAATATTTATCCATTTTTCCATATGTCTTGTAATTTATATTAACTTGTTCTAACATAAAGAAGTACATTTACTATTCATCTAGTTAAATCTATTGTTTTTTTATTCTACTTTAAAATATTGCTTTTAAGTTTAAAATGAGTATGAATTACTGACATATGAAGTAATATGGACATATCTCAAAAACATTATGCTGACTCAAGGAAGCCAGGCACAAAGGAATACAAAGTGTCCATTTATATGAAATTCTAGGAAAGGCAAAACTAATCCATGGTGACAGAAAGTAGATCAGGGTTCCCTGGATCTGGGAGGACCGGTGGGGAGATTGACTGTAAGTGTCAGGGATATTTGCGGGGTGATAGAAATGTCCTGTATATTGGTTGTATTGCTGGTTACACAAATATGTAGATTTGACAAAACCGATCTATCTGTGAACATTTTGTTACATGTCAATCATGCCTCAATAAACTTAATTTTCAAAAGGTGAAAAACAATCCTTAAGCAGCTAGAAGTCCTATAAATACATAACATGCATTCTATTTTTTAAGATGATTTTACTCTTTAATCTATAGAGTTTTATTTGGTTTAAAATTTGGGATTAAGACATCTTTTCTCTTTTTCTCCCAATAGTCCAATTTCTGTTCAATGCTTATGGAGTGATCAATGAATTTATCATAGATATTAGTTTTTAATATGTTGACTTTTATAAGATATATTGATCTACACCAAATTGGACTTTAACATGGGAATAGATTCTCTGACATTGAATAAAAGATTTACTGTACAAAAGGTTTTGTTTGAGGTGTGGGGTGGGTTGGGGTTGTGGGTATGTCCTTATTCAGATTCTTAAGCACCTTCAGGATATGAAAAAATTAATAACTGCTATCTGTAAGTAGTATGATGACAACTGCAAGATACTATGTGTTTTTTCAATAGCATATAATGCTTTATTTACACTGCTTACCTGTGGAATTTGTATCATAATAGCCACTCTGTGTTTACATTTAATTCATAGAAACATCAATGAAAACCCACATACTATTTGCAAATATATCTTTCAACAAAATATAGAATAAGAAGAATTAAAATTAAATAGAAACTAATTTAATGAAAATGTATTTTCTATCAGAGGGAATTCTGAATCCATATGGACATTAAAATGAATTGCTTATTTTCATTCTGCAGATTAGTCAACAAAAGGCTTCTTATAAAAGTTCCAACAATGGTGAGGTTGATTTAGTAATTTCCCCATATACATCATTCTACATAGGGAATCTCTTCTTATAAGCAAGACCTCACTGTTTTAGAAACCTCTCAACAATGATCATCATGTTAGAACAAAATTATGTTTCTTAATAAATGAGAATCAATTTTAGGAAGATAAATAAGTTAGTCCTTCCATTAAATATGTCTAAATCATTTTAATAAACACATGCATGTGAATATATACTCAACTTTTACAGGTTATTTTATACAACTGATATTTTTTACTTAAAATTTGTCACATATTATTCCCACATGCGAGATAAGTAGAAATATTCCTGCAAGAAACTATTGAAATCTTTGAGAATATTTCTTGCATCTTTTTGATGGAAAATAAAGTGATATTCACAAGTCCTAAGGTGTAGTGGGAAAAGCTTTGTGGTTTAATTCTTGTAGCATTTTATACTGGGAGATATTTTTCTTCCTCTCTCGTCTCTCTACCCACCATTTTAATTATCAATAAATATGGTGAAGAATAGATGCTGCATGAGTCACTCAGCCTGCAATGGCATCTGTGAGAATCTGCTTAATGGTTTTATTGTCCTGGCTACAAGTCAATCTTCTCAATGACTAGAGAGGGATTTAGAGACTAATTCAGTAAACAGCTGTAGGTTCTTCAAGTTCAAGAGTTTCTTATGTAAATATGCTAAATTTGCCAAACTGATAGAATAATACATATAGAATCTGGGGTTGATTATAATATATGGAAATATGTGTTTTTCTTCAAGACAATACTTTTAAGAAAATAGGCAACTTTTCTGATGTTTATCTTGTATAATATTTTCAGTATTTATCCTATTAAGGAAAACAGTATGTTATAGTGAAAGAGCCCTGGGTTCCACGGTGGACGACCCGGCTTTGACCCGGCTTCTGCCACTTACATCAGGGCTTTGTGGAGCTCTGTGTTGAAGTCTCCACTTTAACATCTATGCAATGGAACAAAGTGGTAGGGCGTTGAACACCACATGCACTTTAAGATAAAAAGCGTGACCTTGGAGTCAAGATACCCCACTAGATTAGGATCTTAATCTTCCAAAATTCAGTTTTTCATCTACCCAAGTGAAAATAACAAGACTCACTTTCCTTCTTAGCATAATGCATGCTATATAGTGAATGCTCAATAAATCTTATTGAGCTGGAGTTTTTTTCCTTCTATTTTCATCCTTCAAGCACTTTGAGGAATTAATTAGTGTAAACTTTATTCTTGTTTCCTCAAAAACACACCATTCCCCAAAAGGCATACCTTTGCATCTCAAGGGGAAAAGTTTTAATTTTTTGATTTGGTTCTTTTTAAAATGGGATTTGGCGTAATCCTGCTACCCCCAGCCTTTCATACTGACAGATCGTGGTATGAAAGATTAATGCATATTTGAATAAGATCTGGTACATTTTATGGAAAGTTCATAATTAGTGTTGTTTTAATATGCTCAACTGAAGATAGCAGATCTTGTAAGTGACAAAGCAAATTGTGATTGCTTAAAATTTTCTAGAATTTAAAATTTTTTTTAACATTTAATGGCATTAGGGAAATTCACTAAGGCCTAACTAAAGTTTCTGAAAATATAATACCATATATTTTATCACTTGTAAGACATCAAGGCAGTAGTAACTAATTATAAAATATTTTATTATACTTAAGTTTTTAATAAATGCTGTTTTGGTTTGAGTGTTTTCCTTTTTCATGTCTTAATGAATTTGTTTTTATATAATTTTTCCTCCAAAAGATATTCAGTCGTCTAATTTTTAATTTGGTAGATAATTTAGAGATCTGTTAGTTTTGCAGAATATGCATATGAACTTTGTCAGAAATGATCACCATGTATTTACATAAACTCATTTTGGCTCAAACTCATTCTTGAATTTTATGTTTACTGTTTTGTTTGTTCATATTGTTTTGGTACTTTACTTAGATAGTTAGTATGTCTTTCACTCTTAGAACAACAGTGACTAGCACAATATTTGAAATAATACAAGTGTTCAGTAAATACTTATTGAAAGAATAAACAAGCAAATGATAAAATGATTAGATGGGTGAATAAGTCTTCTTTAGAGCTGACACACAAAAAGATACTTCCATTATCTGTCAACATGAAGTTAAAACCCCTGAATAAAATCAAACACTTTTTTCTTGTTCTTAACCAGAGTGAAATATCTGAATGTTCAGATTCTCTCTCCCTTTGCCTGTCCATATGACTAAGAAAGATAAATGGGGACAGTACTTTCTCTTTTTGCCTCCATCCTATTTCTGACCGCGAAAACTGTCACAGTGATCTATTAACATTGTGGATTTCCTTCTTCAGTCCAAGTGACAGGATTGCTATTTTTGAAATAAGCTCTGTCTTTTTGTTACAGGCACAATGAATGATTAAAGGTTTCAGCACTGGAAATTACTAAACCTTTGTCTAAGAATATAGGCGATCTTAAAGTTGACACTGTGATAAAAAGGAAAAGTAGAAATTTCACCTCATCCGTCTACTCAAAATTTACAGGGTATGATATGATGGGTCATAATGAAAGGCAGGAGTCATTATTCTTTTTCCACTTTCAGTGGATATTTCTTTTCTATAACAGGGGAGTGCATTATCTCAAGTCCAACTCTTAAGAAGGAAGAGGATGAATCTAGTGAAAGACTGCATTCCTTTCAGTCTTGTCTTATATGAAAGCTCTAAATATGTCTATTTTTCTTTTGCTTTGTTTTATGTTTCACAGCTGAGGTTAAAACAAAACTCACTGTCTTACCAACACATTAATTCTGCTCTTAATAAGACAAATTTTGCCTTTTTGACCTTCCTGAGAGAACATACAGAGGCCATAGAATTCCTAAAAGATGTACTAAATAATTCCAAAAAGAATAGCATCTTATCATATAATATGGAGACCAAAGTAATTTTAGATTTAACTTATAAATGGGGACATTGTCGGTATTTTAAAACAGCAAATAAATTTAAAAGTTCCTTACTTTATTGTCAATATCATTACTCTTCCCCAAACTCAGGAACAATATCAAATTGTGAAGCTCGTACTAGTCAAGCAATGGATGTACAATCTGGTTTTTTATATACAACTTCATAGTCCCAAATTTTTCTATGCATATTTAAACACATACCTTTCTGCAAGATGCCATCCTGAAAATGTGAAGGAAATTTGAATATGAGAGATTTGACCAACAGGTTTGCTTTTTTATATAAAGATTTCAATCTCAAATCACTGAAATGTGACAAACTACATAAAATAACATAAAAATGTATAAAGTTCTTTAAAATAACTTTTAGCAGTAGAATTATTTTTCCAAATAAAATGTTGTACAGATGCTCACTATGTAAAACAGATAAAGTTGGGCTCCTGTGGGTGAAGCAGGCAGTGGGAAGGTGGATGGGAACGGAGGCTCAGAGTCATCGCTTTTCCGCAGTCTCCCTCTCCCATCTTAATAAGAGACTTCTGAAAAACAATTTAAAAATCATTGGAAAAACCTATTCAAAGTACTATATATAAATTGTCGCTTTAAAATAGCATTTTTAAACTTACCCATGAGGAATGTGATAAATCAAATGAGGGATTCATTTTATTCAAGTATTCATTGTCAGAGCCCCTGCTATATAATTTATAGTTTAATTTTCAAGGAAAAAAAAATCAAATCTAAGTTTATTTCTACTCCCCCTGAATTTGGACTGGCCAGTGATTTTCTTGACCAAAGAACGTGGGAGAAATGACGTCATGACATTTGGAAAGCTTGGCCTTAGGAGATCTTGCAGCTTCTATATTAACCTGCTAAGGTTATTTTCCTGTGGCTATAGTGCATGAAAGAGCTTAGAATGAATGACTACTTGGAGAGAGAGGGCACAGCTCTCCCAGCTGTGCTTGGTCCCCAGCTCACCCACGAGCTGAATGCAGCAGCCCAAGAGAGCTAGATAGGATGACTGCTTTTCTGTTTGCACAGGGCTGAGAGTTCTCCTGAGATGTGGACTGGACAGATGCACAGGGACCTTTTGGGTTCTACCTGTGTGACTATCAGGATTAGTCAGAGTGACTAAGATAATCAGTGTTTCTGCATTTGTGGGTCCAGATACAGCAGTCAGTGTATTCCGAGTATTATTATTTCTAGAGGGATCAAGGTCTTGAATGGTCTGTAAAACCAAGCAGATGATTATGGCTAGTAATAGTCATGTGTCTGGACTTCTCAGTTTAACCAGACTGTCAGCATATCAATAGAACGCATCTTTCTGCAAGAAACAGAAACTTTGCCTCACACTGGCTTAAATAATGAGAACAATTCATTTATATAAGCATATATCTAAAGTTAGGAAAGACATCAGGATCAGTGGATCCAGCCATTGAAAAATATTCTAGAAGTTTCTGTTCTCTCCAAACTGCCATTCAGAATGTTACTTTCTTCCTATGGCTAATTGCCTCAGGATCATAAAATGACTTCCAGGAAAAGTTGGGGCTAAGATTTCCTCATTTACAGAAAGTGGGAATAAATTACTCCTGGAAAAAACTACTAGGAACTTTTCCAAAATTCTCCAGAAGATCTTTTATCTCATTCAGCGTATTGGGCTATGAGTTCACTCCCGATCCTGTTACCAGCAAAGTGGATGGAGTTACTCAGATTGGTATACTTTATCAGGGTCAATCCCTGGGATGTGGATGGGGTCAGTTTCCCTTGAATCACATGGTTTGCCTGAACAGAATGTGGAAGCAGATGCCCGAGGTGGAGAATAATGAATGTTAGGCGTTAAAATAATATTCACAGTCGTCTATTTTGTTGTGGCTCTCAAAAGGTCTGCAGTGGTCAGTATTTCAAGCATGTCAGTCTGTGTAGAGACATCGGTCAATTCAGTTCCTCACTATGTCTAGATTGCTTAATCTCTCTGGGCCTGAATCTCTCTCAACTATTTCTTTTTTTTATTGAGGCATAATTGACACATAATGTTACATCAGTTTCAGGTGTACAACTTAATGATACAATATTTGAATATATTGTGAAATGATCGCCACAGTAAAAAGTCTAGTTAACATCTGTCACCATACATAGCTACACATTTTTTTTCCTTGTGATGAGAACTTTTAAGATATACTCTCTTAGCAACTT
Source organism: Equus przewalskii (assembly GCF_037783145.1). Lineage (NCBI taxonomy): Eukaryota > Metazoa > Chordata > Mammalia > Perissodactyla > Equidae > Equus > Equus przewalskii. The sequence goes on from NC_091849.1 coordinate 58,886,218, forward strand.
TCAAATATGCAATCCTGCAATACTATATTGCTAACTACAGTCGCCATGCTGTACATTATATCCCATGACTTATTTATTTTATAAGTGAAAGTTTGCACCTCTGTCATATATTCTTGAGCGTAGATGAAGGTTGTGAGTTTGTTCTGAGGGAGATTTAAAGGTGAAAGAAATATTTTGGAATCATCTTGAAACATAGGCTCCGTAACCTGGCATTGTCCTTCCATCCCAAGAACTCAGTCCTTTTAGTGGTCTACTCTCCTAACCCCACCCAATCTGGTTCTGCATCCAGGCTTTCATGGCATGGCGAGTTGTCCCGGCCATGGATCTGGGATTAAACCTGATCCTCCCCTCCCAGCACTGATAATTCTCATCCCGTGCTTCAGGCAATCTGAAGGCAGGGCTTCTCCTATGACTGGCTTTCCCGGTGTTTCTAACCTCCACAACCGTCTCATCACCAACGGATCCCAGAGTCTATGGTCGGCACAGCCATTCTCCCCAGCCACTCTGGATTTGGATAGTGAAGGAGGTTATGAGGAATTGCTGTAAGCCTTGGAATCAGATTAACTTGAAATGAGTCTTTGTGCCTCCACATGCTAGCTCTCTGACCCTGGGAAAGAAACTCTTTAAGCCTCAGTTTCCTCATCTGTAAAAATCGTGAAATAATAGCACCTAGTCATCATTTTTGCTTGAGGTTTGAGTGAGTTCATGCATGTAAAGCCATGTTAAGAATGGTACTTAGCGCAGATTTATGGCTGGATGCATGCTAATTATTATTATGCTTTCTCTCTCTCTCTATCGCTCTCTCTCTCATACACACACACATACACACCATCACATGTACATAGGATATTCAGATTATCTTCCCAATGTTTAAATTTATATTGTTTCAACGTCATCACTGGTTGTTATATGTTTATTGATTGGATTGACTGACTGAAGACCCAAACTCAGCTGAATCTGGGGAAACATAATAAAAATTGTGACCAGCTTAGTCTCAGAGAAACAGGGCTAAGCACTTCATACAGAGTGGTAACACTACAATTTGCTCAGTCAACCAGATTTGAAACCTCGGAGTGATTGTTTACCACTCTCTCTTCTCCACAACCAATTAATTCCTAAATCCCACAGCTTTTCCTTCTGTAAACTCTTTCCCATCTGTCCGTGCTCTTTGATTTCCAATTCCACGGTCCTCGCACTGGTCTGCATTAACTCTTTCCCAACCTAGCTTATTGTCTTGGCTCCAGTTTTTCAAAAAATTCCAACTTATTCTACAGATCGTCAACAATGGCACTGCCTCTTTTTATCTAACATAGCCCTTATTTAGTTGGGAGAATCTATCTTTTAGACAACTAGGGTCAGTTTGGCTTGCTAGACCATAGTAGTTATTCTTGATATTTCCACTTGAGGAAACTGGATATGTATGTCTCCCCTTTGCTCCCAGTCTGATTTTCTGAAGAAGGATTGCTAATATGGAGGAGAACAAAATGCTGCCTTCCTCCACAGCTGCAAGTCCTGACACTCAACGTCAGCCCCTTCCAATGCGGTAAAAGCTCACATCACAAGACACAGTTGAGAAGGGATGTGACCTGGAAACAGAAGCCACCTGCCACTGGGAAGTTCATACTAATTCACAGGTATTTTTTTGGCTAGAAGGTGACCACTAATTGTTACCTTCTGAACACTCAGCAACTTGAATCTGAATTCACTTCATTGAACATGAGTCATTTTCTTATTTACAATATAAAGAGATCAAATACTCAGAAGTATACACAAATTGCACACAAACCAGGAGAAAGTTAAAGCAATCAAAAACCAAAGAAGTGCTGGGCATGACCACATGGATCTTGGTTGAAGATATAAGGAAACACCTGCTCATGGGCTCTACTCTTGTTTACTCTGGAACAACTTTGACCCCAGAACTTTGAATTTGTGTGATGAGCTTAGAGTTGCTCCCACAATTGGATATAAACCTTTCCCAGTTTAAATAAGTTTAATCAAGTCATTTCCTTTCTAATAATTTCAATAACTCTCTATTAGTCATAACATTGCATGTAAACAATGAGGCCAGCCATTTACACCCTTCAACACTGCGCTATGTATTTTTTCCTCTTTGAATCAAATAAGACTATTAGATTTTCTTCAAACATATCCTAAACTTTTTAGTATCATAGTTTTAACTTATTGTTCTGTTTCTTCATAAATTCCTCCTTTCTCCAACAGCCAGGACTTCCTTTTATGATCCAAGGCCAAACTCAAGTTTCACTTCTTCCCGCCAGCTTCACTTCGTGTCTCCAGGCTGTCTTCTTTACACACAACAAAACTTTGGGGGCAATATCTTTTTCTAGGTATAAAAAGTTCACAGACTCATCTTAATATGAACACTTCAACAAAGAAAAGAATTAATCATAATCCCATTGATTAAAGATGATCACTTTACTAATTCATTAATAATTTGTATACTTATTTGTATTATTCTTAAGTGAAAATCGTTATGTAAGTATTTGTGTATTCACACTATGCCTCATATATACCAGTTTTCAGGATGTAAACCTGAGGAGTCTCGTTCCTGGCTAACAACCTATGCGACCTTTCAGGCCCAACCACAGGCAATTACAAGCGCTGTACCTGGCAGAGAAGCTGCCCTCTCCACAGGGACTTGGTGCACAGCCAGGGCATTGCACATTCTGGAGGAGTTACAGTCAAGGACTCAGACCCACCCTAGGCAATGCTTCTGTGCACATAAAACTGCGTTTCAGCTCAGGGACCTCCATTCAAAGGCCGCATTGTTGAGGGCCCTCACCTGATGCTTTCTGCAGTGCCTCTGCCCCAACCTCTCCACTGGGAGGAGTGAGGAAAAACTGGAAGACACTCAGTACTTTTGCCCTCCTAGCCCTCCCCCTTCTCCATCTCCCCAGCCCTCACAGCTTTCAAATGGGAGAAGCCTTTTGTTTGAGGCTCCTCAGTAGCAAGACACCCCCATCTGTGCTGCTGCACCTGACCCTCTCCTGCTTGCAGCCAGGGGTGATATCGACCCTGATATCAGTTTCCCCACGTTAAACCCAACATATATGGCGTTAAAACCAAAACACTCATTCCCTGCTTACTCTCTGGCTTCCTGGATCCAGAATCCACTACCCTCCATGGAGACAGACACCGTCAAGGACAAGCACCTGGATTATCTCCTCCCCACAAAGAGATACAGACTGGTGGGAAAGCTGCTGACCAGCAAGGTCACAGGCTCCCTTCTCTCTGCAAGCATCTCAAGGCCAAAGACAGGCTGGTGGGAAAGCTCTGACCAGCAAGGCCATATGCTCCCCCTCCCCTACCTAAAACCCCAAATAAAAACCCTTCCTTTTAGCTTTTGGGGAGTTTGGGATTTCAGCATTAGCTGCCCTCTCTCCTTGCTCAGCGCTGTGCAAAAATAAAATTCCTACTTCTTTCCACCACCCCGGGTGTCAGAAATTGGCTTGCTGTGCAACGGGTGACCGAACTCACTTCAGGTTGGGTAACAGGCAACATGGGACTGCGCAGCCAGTACTTTCTCCGGATCAGCCTCCTGCTTCCGCTATCGCAGTAAGTGATGAAGGTTTGACTGTTGCTTCCATTTTTGGTTTGTTGTCTTAATCAGCCTCTCTGACACCTAGCGGGTCAGCTCTCTCCAGGGCAGCTGAGCTTCTGACAAGATCATATTTTCTCCCTGTCTCTGTCCCTCTGTCTCTCTCTCCAGGCCTCCCGCCCCCTTTTTATTCACTGTTGTGTCCTTAATACCAGGGTAAAGTAATAATATTTAAACAATAAATATGAAATATTAATGAAATAACATTTGCAGAATTAATAGTGTTCAATGAATGAATGGAGTGAATGACTAAAATGAGAAAAAGTATATTGATGTATTAAACTGCATTTGTATTTTTTCTCTTTTTGAGTGTTTAACAAATCATGAAATGCACTCCACACACGTTTGTGTTTTGTTTCATCAAGTGGCCACACTCCAGTTTAATTAGCCATTGTCCAGCGTTGAACAGTTATTTTCTTTTCCAAATATCACTCAGTAGTAGCAAACATGTTTTGATAAACACTCTTGAGCACAATTTTTGGATATCATTTCATGACATATAGAGAATAAGATCATTGGCTTTAAATTAATATCACCTGGGTTAAAGTCACGGATCTGAATTTTATTAGCTGAGTGACAGTAGACAAATTATCCAAGCTCCCCTATGTCTCCTTTCTTCATCAGCTTTAATAAAGATGATAGTAGCTAGCTCATCATTTTTTTGTGAGGATTAAATAGGATTATACATGAAAATTAGATAACAGAATATCTGGCATATAATAAATATTAAAATGTTCGTTTTCTTTTTTAAGATTGGCACCGGAGCTGACATCTGCTGCCAATCTTCTTCTTCTTCTTCTTCTTCTCCCCAAAACCCCCCAGTACGTAGCTGTATATTGTAGTTGTAGGTCCTTCTGGCTCTGCTGTGTGGGATGCTGCCTCAGCGTGGCCTGATGAGTGGTGCCATGTCTGCTCATCCAGCTAAACCCTGGGCGCCAAAGCAGAGCATGCAGACTTAACCACTCGGCCATAGGGCGGCCCCCAGAAAGAGTTATTTCTTATTATACTTTATTTGAATCAATTGAAAGAAGGAAATATACCGGCTCAAAGGGAACAAACATTTTAAGGTAATTAATGCATATGTTAGAAGATGCTTCATCCTGTATTAGTCAGTTAGGACAAGCTATGTTGTGGTAACAGACAATTTTGAAATATTAGTGCCTTAAGAAATAAAGTCTTCTCATATTTTGCAAATTTTACTCTGAGGCCCAAAGCTTTGCAGAGTCTGTCTCATTCATGCACAGACAGGAGAGCTAGAGGATTGTGCACCAGCTCTGAACTGCTTCAGCCAAGAAGAGACATTCTGTCTGTACCCCTGTGAAAGGAGTCGAAAATACAGGTGCTCAGGAGTGAGTGAATTGGCCACATAGTTTTCTGATTACAAAGGAATACTGTATCACAATATTTGTAATCCACAGAAACTAAAATGTAAAAATTAAAAGAAAATTCTTTAATACCAATAGCTTTCTTTTACCAGTTGATAATGTATGACGTTGTTTCAGCCAATTGTCGCTAAATACTGTTGATCGTGACTAATATCAGCAAGATTCTATTGGTTTACATGTACAGTATATACATCTTTGTATTGTACTCTATAAGTTACATCATGTTAGAACTAAGATATTATGTTAATTATAAAGCATAGACAGAAACTGGGATTCAGAAAGATTCAGGTATAATTGAATTGAAGTTCTAATATGTCTTTCTTCACTCTCCCTGCAGCATATCCAAGATTGGAGCCAGCAGCAACAAGGGACATTATTTTAAGAAACTAGAATGTGAGAAGACAAAGCATTGCTGACAGTCTGCTTTTGTTGCTGGCTGAGTTGTCTGGGGAGCTCTGTCTCAGTGTTGCAAGGACAGAATTATTACTGAACAGACAGGGCAATGACTTGGGCCGCCTCACATGCCCAGTGAAGAAAATGCTGCATACCCTTCTGATATTTGCAACTCCACACCCAGAGGTGGAAGCAGTCAATAGGGGTGAGTCAAACTGTCATTATATCTTTTTTTAGGCCATGTGTGCAATTCTGGTTCAGAGATACCTATAGGTGCTATGGAAGCCAAGAATTTTGTGGTAAATCTATAGGGGTTCCTGAGATCTACACCAAGCCCACTTTGCTTCTGCAAATGAAAACACTGGTGGAAGCTTCTCCACTTTTCTCTTCCCTATTCATTTCAATAATTGAAATGGAGCCAGTGGCTCCGAAAGACTCACCCTGAAACTATAGCAAACTGCACATTTGCTCACGGATCTGCTTGCAGCTGTCGCCAGAGAATAGCCACTTGTCCTTCTTTTTCACCTTCCAAATATCTTAAGAGCACTCTCATCATCAGATCCTGACCCAGAACCCTATGGCCAAGAAAATTCTGGAAAAATCAGAAGACTGCTTAGAATAGTGTGTGAATGATGCTAGTTAAAACAGCCAATCCCACTCAGACAACACGTCAGAGACAGTGGCAAATTGCATTGTTGTATGATTTGTTCACCCATGCTGCTTAGCAGGGTGTTCTCTGACTTTCCTTGTGTGGTCATCTCTTCGGATGGTCATTGAACAAGACAAGTGCGTGGGCCAAGAGAGTCCATCCAGCAAGCTGCTTGTGTTTATAAACATCTCCTCTCCTGTATGTTGGGGCTGTTTGTTCCACTCGGCCTGGCTGCATTGCTCTGCTTTGATCTGTAGTGAAGGCAAAATACAACATTTATAAGATATGACTTTAAAAACAGGTGAATTTATTCTTCTAAAAGTAGCTTTTGAAAATAGATACCTCATTGCTAAATATGGATAAATAGGTAAATTGTTTACATCTTGCCGGTATAAAATTTTATGATTTCATTATTCAGAAAAGAATGAATTTAGGGTAGATGGCATGATTACATCTTGGAATACAAAAATTAGCTTTAATACCATCTCAGCAGGAGGGCTGCTAAGTTCCTCTGTTCTAATTCATGGCTGCCTGTAATTTCAACTTGACTCTCCATTATCAAAAAAATACTGCTGTGAAGCCTTATTACCAAAAGCAATTGAACATCACAAAATGGCCAAAATGTAAATAGGTAACATTAAAAAGAGAAAGATAAACCACTCAAATATTTCAATACACAAACATGCTATAAGAGAAATATTAAAATTAATCCTCTCCCCAGGAGCCTAATAAAATACACTATTTAAAACATAAAGTAATTGGGAAAAGAATGTACTCCTGTTTATGATCAAAACTGTTATTATGCAAAATGTAGAGAGGCTTCAAGTATATATTAAGGCATTGTAAATTCAACATGCTGTTTCTAGTGTGACATAATTAATCTGTGCAACAGGTAGGGTATATATAAACTTTACAGTTTTACTTTTATAAGAACCCATTTGTACATACTTTCTATTCAGTGAAAAAATTCTGTAGTAAAACATTCTCAAATTATGTATAAGGTTTGTGCAGACATTCTAAAAAGCATTGTTTATAAACCAGCTCTACTACATAAATAAGTTCTGCTGGAATTTTCTGGACTGGCTGCATGCAGATATAACAATAAAATTCCAATGAGATCTTACTTCATTCTAAGAAAGTCTCTAGAATCCACATCAATGACTTAAGAATTCAATTCAGAGAAGCTTGTTTTCTTAAAATAAAACAATATAATTGAAAACATTTTAAAATGTGTTTTATAAAAAACTAATTGTGCCTTTTTTCTATTTTGCCTCTGTGCTAGCTCAGCTATAATTTGCTCATGAAAAACTAAGAGAATATATACTCTTATAAATATCATCAAAACCTTTTTAAAAGTCACATAAAGTTATTAAATTAAGTGGCAACCACAAAAGTGAATGCTGCCTGGCAACCATACTGTCTTTCCCCAGTCCATCGTTCTCCAACTCTTCTACAGCATGACTCCAAGGACCTTCTCCTCTCTCCTCAAATGCCCAGAATCTACACTTCAACATTCACTCCAAATGCATTCTTACTACCCCCTGAGGAACAGAAGCACCAGACGAGAACTTCCAGATTACTACCACCATACCCAACATTCACCAGATCACAATTTTTGCCCTCGGTCTTGTTTCTTCAACTGAACTGCATTAAATCTCGTTCTAATTAGCCCTCTTAAACACTATCACTCCAGCAATTTTACCATCTCCTACCTACATCATCAAATTTTCCTTCTCTTCTAGATCATTCTTATGAATATATAAACATGTACTACCCTCACTTATTACACTCACTGACCCCAATTCTACCTTTTGCTGCTGGTCCATTTCCCTCCTCCTTAGCTTTCAGCAACACTTAGTTGGTTGGGTGGATATACTTTGCTCTCCTATTAGTCAACGCCATTATCTCTTAAATGCACTCCAATCAGGCTTTTGTCTCCACCTTTCTGTAGAGGGTTCTAGAGATAAGACCTCTAAAGTCCAATGGTCAAATCTAAAGTGTTTATGTTACTTTATCTTTCTTGACTGATCAACTTTACCCAGAAAAAGCGTTCTTTCTACCTCAAAATACTTTATTCATTTCGTTCCAGGGCACCATATTCTAGCTCTCCTCTTGCCTTACTTTCTATTCCTAAGTTAATCAATCAATATCCTCTCTTTTATCAAGTCCTCTTAATGGTAATTTGATTATTTGCTTAATAAAACACTGCTAATGCCATAATTGTTAGCATAGCCATTGACCAAAATGTGACTCATTCATAGTTTGATGTACAAGTTTTATAAAGGAAAAAATATGATAAAACCCTGTATCAGTTCTTGCATTGCAGTCTAAAACAGGTTTTTGATTGCTAGCCATTTGGATCAGGTAAATAAAACAGGTCAAGTTTTCCTCCCACATCTGAAAATCTCCAGTAGAAATATTCTGATACGTATAAAGTAGTCTGCCTATGCACCCAATGTAATCTACAATTTGTAATGTAAAAATGAAGACTCTCCAAAAAATATTTTATTCCATGTGATTTTGTTTATTAGTAACCTTCCAAACTCTATGAGGCTGTTTTTCAAAAATATGTTCAGAATATGATTCCAAACTCTCTTGTTAACATCTTGGGCCAGAAATGAACTTGTGCAGGGGAGAAAATAAGGAGTTAGAATTCCTATTGTAATGAATTGGCATGGTGCAAGCTTTTATTCATATTCTTTTCTTATGTAAGCATCACAATTCAATTAGATGGTCAATGTCATTCTCAAGAGGTAAATGCAATCAGCTTTTACTTATAGAAAAACAGCTTAGAGATATTTTTATTAAAAAAACCTCTGAGATTTAGAAAATCACTCAGTTGGGAATAACGTCAGAGAACGTCTAATCACCCTGCAGCATCTGATTCTCAAATCTAGTGTTTTAGTTTCTTTAAAGGTCATTGATACTTTACATCTAATATGTTAATATCCAGAACATTTGTTGCATATTGGCAGTTTCTCATTTCTTTATGTTTAATACTGTTGATATTTCAGCTCTTAATGTCCAATCTACTCAATTTTTTAAATCAAGAAACATACAACATGGTCACCTTCAGAATGGATTTAGTCTTAAAAATCAGTACTATTGACCTTTTTGTTTTAAAGATTGGCACCTGAGCTAACAACTGTTGCCGATTTTCTTTTTTTTTCCCCTGCTTTTTCTCCCCCAATCTCCCCAGTACATAGTTGTATATTTTTAGTTGTGGGTCCTCCTAGTTGTGGCATGTGGGACGCCACCTCAATGTGGCCTGATGAGCAGTGCCATGTCCGTGCCCAGGATCCGAACTGGTGAAAGCCTGGGTCGCCGAACGCAGAGCACACAAACTTAACTCTTTGGCCACCGGGCCAGCCCAGTACTATTGATTTTTGATCAAATGACTTTTCTATTTTACTACAACTTCTCATATAAAGGAGTCCATTGGACTTCAAATACTTAGTTTATGCCATTGCTTCGGGAATGTTTAAGAATTTTAGAGGAAGGTAAATCTTTCACTTTTTTCTGTAAATATATATTATTAGAGAGAGATATAAAAACCAAAGAGTTTTTTTCAGGATAGATAGGATTATATAGGAGCCTAAATGGAAGACCAGATTGCCTTCTGTTGTTTTTAGTTATATTCGAAAACATTTCTCCAGTAATATGATTTCCCCACATGAATGTAAGTAGAAAAGAGCGTGTTTCTGTTTATAATGGATAGTACCATCTTCATAAACTGAGGGATATAAGTAATGCCTAGATTAGCATCTTGCTTCTAAGCCATCAAAACTGCATGTGAACAACAAGTTTAATTTTCTCAGGCCATAATATGAGACTAGCTCCAACACTTATCCACAAAAAAATCTCTTTATAAAGGAAACAGCCTGAAAATTTGTCCTGTTCTCAAAATCAGTATAAATTTTAGTTCCAAATCAACTTAATGGCAGAATCAAGGAATGCCATTTTGGTACTTTAGTCCCTCCTTATCTGCAGTTTCTCTTTCATGGCTTTAGTTACTGCTGTCAACTGTGGTCTGAAAATATTAAATGGAAAATTCCAGAAATAAACAATTCAGAAGTTGTAAGTTGTGTGCCATTCCTAGTAACATGTCATTTTTTTGCTCCAGGATCCCATTTAAGGTTCTACATTACGTTTAATTGTTACATCTACTAGACTCCTCTTGGCTGTGACAGTTTCTTAGACTTTCTTTGCTTTCGATGACGTTGACAGTCTTTGGGGTTTTTTTTTCCTGAGGACAATTCACCCTGAGTTGACATCTGTGACCAATCTGCCTCTTTTTGCTGAGGAAGATTTGCCCTGAGCTAGCATCTGTTGCCAATCTTCCTCTTTTTGTGTGTGAGCCCCTGCCACAGCATGGCCACTGACAGGTGGTGTAGGTTTGTGCCCAGAACTGAACCCAGGCTGCTGAAGTAGAGCATACTGACCTTAACCACTTGGCCACCGGGGCTGGCACAGACTTTGATAGCTTTGAGTAACATTGGTCAGGTCTTTTGTAGACTGTCTCTTAGCTGGGATTTGTCTCTCATTTTTCTCATGATCAGTCTAGTGCCATATGTTCTTTGGAGGAAGACCACAGAGGTAAAGTGCATTCTCATGACATCATCACCATGGTACATACCATCAACACGACTTATCACTATGAATGTTAACATTTATCATCTGATTGAGGTAGTGTTTGTAAGGTTTGTCTACTGAATAGTCACCCTTCATTTCTTCCCATTTCCATGTTGTATCCTTTGGAAGGAAATCACTATGCTCCAACCACACATAATTACTTAATTATTTTTGAGCACTTTATTACTTCCTGGCATTATAAGATGCTTCAGGCTCATCTCACATATTCCATGCCCTAGTACGAGAATCAGCCATTTTTCCAAGGAGTATTGGTTCTTTTTTATTTGAGCATGGTTTCATAAATCAAGATCTGAGTGCCAGGTGTTCTTGTTCCCACTTGGGGTGTTGTTGCTTCTAGGCTCACTCAGCTGACACAGCAATGAAACAAATACATATATCCTGACTCAGGTATATACGTATAACCATACATAAATTTCCATGTGTAATCATCTGTGTCTATTTTAAGCTAAACAAATGATTGTATTGATGTCTCCAACTCTAATCCACTATCACATGGGTATTCTAAAATTCTAGCCCCCTCTCTTGTTTATCAATAACCTTTCATTCCAACAGAAAGAAACCTGACTCCGACATCTGCCACTCATTTCCTCAATTGTTCAATTCCGGTACGCAAATACATCGGTAACTGAATTGTCAACCATTACTCTATGGGAAGCAACTTTATCAACAAGAGTACAGTGTTTATGTGCAGTTTCTTTGACCTTTAGTCTTAGATAATCTACTGATTGTCAGAGTTACTTAGGTCAGCAACTTTTCCCCACTCCCTTTAGTAAGTTTGTTTTACACATTTGTAGATGTTAGATGTTTTTGTTACATATTGTTACACATTGTTAGATGTTTTTGTTACATTCTCCATTCTATCCAGGGATCCCTTTATGTCCTAAATGATTTTTTTTAAGCTTTCATACATTAAGGTTAAATATCTGTGTTGTACAATTCAATGAGTTTTGACAAATGCATAGTGTCATGCATCCACCAATATAGTATCATACAGAGTAACTTTACTGCCCTAAAAAATTTCCTGTGCTTCATCTAGTTAAACCTGTTCCCTTTCCACATAAACCCTTGGAAACCACTTATCCTTTTTTGTCTACATAGTTTTACCTTTCTAGAATGTCATATAATATGAATCATACAGCAAGTAATATTTTCAGACTGGTTTATTTCTCTTAGCAATATGCATTTAAGATTCACCAATGTAATTTGTGACTTGATAGCACATTTCTTCCCGTCACTGAATAGTACTTCACTGTAGAGACATGCAACAATTGGCTTATCAATTCACCTATAAAAGGACACTTGGTGGCTTCCAGTTTTTGGTGATTATAAATAAAGATGTTATCAACATTCCCAGGTTTCTGAAAGGATGAAAGCTTCAAATCAGATGTGAAAATACCTAGAAGCACGATTACTAGATCATATTTGAAGACATCATTAGCTTCGTAAGAAACCGCTACACTGTATTTCAGAGTCACCATGCCATTTGGCATCCCTGGCAGCAAGGAACGAGAGCTCCTGTAGTTTTGCACCCTCATCAGCATTTGGTGTTGTCGGGTTTTGCATTTGAACCATTTTAATAGGTGTGTAGCAGTATCTCGTTTTTATTTGAAATTCACAAATAACATATGATGTGCTTCTTCTCTGATGCTTATTTGCCATCTGTGCATCTTCTTTAGTGAGATGTCTGTCAGATCTTATAAACATTTTTTATTTACATTGCCTATTATCTTGTTGTTGAGTTTTAAAAGTTTTTAGTATGCTTTGGTTACAAGATCTTTGTCAAATATATGTTTCTCAAGTACTTTCTACAAGTTCATGGCTTGTCTTTTTATCATCAGTCTTACCAGTGTCATCCACACAGCAGAAGGTTTAAATTTTAATAAATTCCAAATTATCAATGCTTTCTTCTATGGACCATGCTTTTGGTGCTGTATCTAAAAACTTATCACCAAACTTATGGCCACATAGATTTTCTCTTATACTTTCTTCTATAAGTTTTATAGTTTTGCATTTCACATTTATCTCTGGAAATCATTTTGAGTCAATGTTTGTGGAGGGTGTAAGGTCTCTGCCTACTTTCATTTTTTCATTATTTGTCTGTAGACATCCAAGTCTTCCTACACCATTTGTGGAAAGACTATCCTTCCGCTATTGAATTGCCTTACGGCTTTGTCAAGGACTAGTTAATGATGTTTGTGTGGGTCTATTTCTGGGCCCTCTAGTCTGCTCTTTTGATTTATCTCTCTATTGTTTCATCATTACTATGGTGTCTTGATTACTGTAGTTTTTTTATAAGTCTTAACATCAGGTAGCATTAGTCCTCCAATTTTATTTTTCTTCTCCAGAATTGTGTTGGCTGTTCTACATCCTTTGCCTTTCCTATATACTTAAAAGTAAGTTTGTCTTCATCTATCAGACAACTTACTGGGATTTTGCTTGGAACTGCATTGAATCCATAGATCAAATTGGGGAGGATTGCTATTTTAACAACATTATGTCTTTCAACTCACGAACATGGAATATCTCAATTATCTGTATCACTTTTGAATTTTCATCAGAGTTATGTAGTTTCTGTATGTAGATTTGCAATATATTTTATTAGATTTACATCTGAATACTTAATGTTTGGCATTATGGTAAGTGGCATTATTATTTTTTTATTTCAGATTCCAAATATTCATTGTATGTGTACAGGAAACTGTTTGACTTTCGCATATTGAAACTTGTTCCTTTGACCCTGCTACTGCTGCTTATCAGTTCCTGGAGATTTTTATTGGTTTTGTTTTTGTTGTTGTTGCTGATTCTTTAGGATATTCTACATAGCAACCATGTCATCTACGAGAAACAGTTTTATTCCTGGCTTCCCGATCTGTATACCACTTATTTTACTTTTTATATTACACTAGCTAGAATTTCCAGTATGGAGTTAAATATAGTGATGAGGGAGAATACATTTGCCTTGTTTCTAACCTTAAGAGGGATCATCTAGACACCCTGCATAAACATTTTACTGTAGGTTTTTTTAATAGACGTTTGTTATTGAGTTGAAGAATTTCTCCCCTCTTCCTTTGCTGAGAGTTTTTAGTCAAGAATGTTGTTGGATTTTTTTAATACCTTTTCTATCAGATTTTTAAACATGTTTTCTATCAGTTCATATGATCATATCATTTTCTTCATTATCCTGTTGATGTGGGGGATTACATTGGCTTTCAAATGTTGAACCAATCTTGCACACCTGGAATTAATCTCACTTGGTTGTGGTATTTTTTCTTTTTATACATTGTTGGATTTGATTTGCTCATATTTTGTTGAGGATTTTGTGTCTATATTCAAGCCTGTAATTTTCCTTTCCTAGAAATGTCTTTATTTTGTATTGCTATTAGGGTAATATTGACCCCATAGAATAGGTTACAAAATGCTTATATTTTCTGGAAAGATTTTTCATAATTAGAATTGTTACTTTGTTATATGTTTGGTAGAATTCACCACTGAACTCGTCTGAACTTAAAAAATTATTAATAGTTTAATTTTGTTAATTGATCTTGGCCTATTTAGGTGTCCATTTCTCCTTGTGTGAGTTTGGTAGTTTTATCTTACGAGGATTTCAGCCATTTCATATGCTTCCGACTATAGTAGTAAATATATCTATTCCTTTTAATTATGTCAGATTTTAACTTACAAATTTCTAACCTTCTGTTGTAGAGTGCAAACAAATTTAGGGTTGTAATGTCTTCTTGGAGAATTGACCCATTTATCATTGTATAATGCCTCTTTATCCCTGATAAATTTCCTTGTTTTGAAGTCCGCTTTGTTTGAAATTAATAAACCTTGTCCAGCTTTCTTCTGATTACTATCATGATGGTATATCTTTCTCCATCACTTTAGTTTTAACCTGTTACTTTATATTTAAAATTGTTTTCTTGTAGATAACATATAGTTGTGTCTATTTTTTTAATCTACTATGACAATCTGTGTCTTTTAGCTGATATGTTTAGACAATTCATGAAAAAGTGCTTATTGATACAGTGGATTATAAACTGCCATGTTTTTCTAATTGTTGCATGTTTTTCTTTTTTGCCCCCTCATTTTCTGCCTTCTTTGGTTTTAATTGAGCAGCATTTTTATAATTCCATTTTATCTTCTCTCTTAGCATATTAATTATACTTTTTAATATTTTTAGATTTTCCATTATGCATTTATAATTAATCAAAGTCCAACTTTAAATAACCCTATGTTGCTTCACATGCAGTATAGCTACCCTATAATAGAGTATTCCAATTCCTCCGTCTAGTTACTTATGGTATTGCTGTCATTCATTTCACCTACTACGCGCTCTAGTCATCCCATACATTTGTTACTATTATGAAACACTTTTACATTAAGAATAAGAAAAAGAAATGATTTTATTTTACCTTCATTTATTCCTTCTCTGATGCTCCTCCTTTTTAATGTAGATCTGAATGTCTTACCTATATTATTTTTCTTCTCCTTAAAGAACCTGTTTTTACATTCTTTTCAGGATCTGAGAAAGTGTTTATTTCTCCTTTACTGCTGAAGTCTAATTTCTCAGTTTATGGCCCCAGCATCTTCTGCTCCAGGTAAGCAGATCTTGTTTTTAACTCTGGATTCATCTCTTTCCTCATTTTACAGTAGCAGTTTGCCTTCCAATTTTAGTTTTCTGATGAGTCCAAGGAAAGTAATTGATTTTCAATTTATTTAGGATTTTTATGTCATAATGATGGAAGTGACTTATTCCAAACTCTTTTCATGTTGGATCTGAAACAAGAAGTCACCACAATGCTTTTTTTTTTTTTATTGAGTTATTGATAGGTTACAGTCTTGTGAAATTTCAATTGTACATTAATGTTTGTCAGTCATGTTGTAGGTGCACCACTTCACCCTTTGTGTGCCCACCCCCCACCCCACCTTTCCCCTGGTATCCACTAAACTGTTCTTGGTCCATACTTTTAAATTCCTCATATGAGTGGAGTCATACACAGATTATCTTTCTCTCGCTCGCTTATTTCACTTAACATAATTCTCTCAAGGTCCATCCATGTTATTGCAAATGGAATGATTTTGTTCTGTTTTGCAGCTGAGTAGTATTCCATTGTATATATGTACCACATCTTCTTTATCCATTCGTCTGTTGATGGGCACTTAGGTTGCTTCCACGTCTTGGCTATTGTAAACAGTGCTGCAATAAACATTGGGGTGCACAGGACTTTTGGGATTGCTGACTTCAGGCTCTTTGGATAAATACCCAGTAGTGGGATGGCTGGATCGTATGGTAGTTCTATTTTTAGTTTTTTGAGGAATCTCCATACTGTTTTCCATAGTGGCTGCACCAGTTTGCATTCCCACCAGCAGTGTATGAGGGTTCCTTTTTCTCCGCAACCTCTCCAACATTTGTTGCTATTAGTTTTAGATAATTTTGTCATTCTAACGGGTGTAAGGCGATATCTTAGTGTAGTTTTGATTTGCATTTCCCTGATGGTCAGCGATGATGAGCATCTTTTCGTGTGCCTATTGGCCATCAGTATATCTTCTTTGGAGAAATGTCTGTTCATGTCTCCAGCCCATTTTTTGATTGGGTTGTTTGATGTTTTGTGATTGAGTTGTGAGAGTTCTTTATATATTAAGGATATTAAGCCTTTGTCAGATATATGACTTGCAAATATTTTTTCCTAGTTAGTGGGTTATTTTTTTGTTTCAATCCTGTTTTCATTTGCCTTGAAGAAGCTCTTTAATCTGATGAAGTCCCATTTGTTTATTCTTTCTATTGTTTCCCTTCTCTGAGAAGGCATGGTGTCCGAAAAGATCCTTTTAATACTGATGTCAAAGAGTGTACTGCCTACGTTTTCTTCCAGAAGCCTTATGGTTTCAGGTCTCACCTTTAGGTCTTTAATCCATTTTGAGTTTATTTTGGTGAATGGTGAAAAAGAATGATCAATTTTCATTCTTTTACATGTGGCTTTCCAGTTTTCCCAGCATCATTTGTTGAAAAGACTTTCTTTTCTCCATTGTATGCCCTCAGCTCCTTCGTCAAAGATAAGCTGTCCATAGATGTGTGGTTTTATTTCTGGGCTTTCAATTTTGTTCCATTGATCTGTGCACCTGTTTTTGCACCAGTACCATGCTGTTTTGATTACTGTAGCTTTGTAGTATGTTTTGAAGTCAGGGATTGTGATGCCTCCCGTTTTGTTGTTTTTTCTCAGGATTGCTTTAGCAATTCAGGGTCTTTTGTTGCCCCATATGAATTTTAGGATTCTTTGTTCTAATTCTGTAAAGAATGTCATTGGGATTCTGATTGGGATGGTGTTGAATCTGTAGATTGCTTTAGGTAGAATAGACATTTTAACTATGTTTATTCTTCCAATCCATGTACATGGAATGTCTTTCCATCTCTTTATGTCGTCATCCAATTCTCTCAGAAAGGCCTTGTAATTTTCATTATATAGGTCCTTGACTTCCTTAGTTAAATTTACCCCAAGGTATTTTATTCTTTTTGTTGCGATTGTGAATGGTATTGTATTCTTGAGTTCTTTTTCTCTTGGTTCATTACTGGAGTATAGAAATGCTACTGATTTATGCAAATTGATTTTATACCCTGCAACTTTGCTGTAGTTGTTGATTACTTCTAACAGTTTTCCAATGGATTCTTTGGGGTTTTCTATATATAAGATCATGTCGTCTGCAAACAGCGAGAGTTTCACTTCTTCCTTCCCTATTTGGATTCCTTTTATTCCTTTTTCTTGCCTGATTGCTCTGGCCAGGACCTCCAGTACTATGTTAAATAAGAGTGGTGATAGAGGGCATCCTTGTCTTGTTCCTGTTTTCAGGGGGATGGGGTTCAGTTTTTGCCCATTGAGTATGATGTTGGCTATGGGTTTGTCGTATATGGCCTTTATTATGTTGAGGTAGTTTCCTTCTATGCCCATTTTGTTCAGAGTTTTTATCATAAATGGCTGTTGGATCTTGTCAAATGCCTTCTCTGCATCTATTGAGATGATCATGTGGTTTTTATTCCTCAGTTTGTTGATGTGGTGTATCACGTTGATTGATTTGTGGATGTTGAACCATCCCTGTGTCCCTGGTATGAATCCCACCTGATCCTGATGTATGATTCTTTTGACGAATTGCTGAATTCTGGTTGCCAAAATTTTGTTTCGAATTTTTGCATCATCAGTGATATTGGCCTGTAGTTCTCTTTTTTCGTGGTGTCCTTGTCAGGTTTTGGTATCAGCGTGATGTTGGCCTCATAGAATGTGTTAGGAACTGTTCCATCTTCCCTAATTTTTTGGAATAGCTTGAAAAGGATAGGTATTAAATCCTCTCTGAAAGTTTGGTAGAATTCCCCAGGAAAGCCATCTGGTCCTGCGGTTTTATTCTTTGGGATGCTTTTGATTGCTGTTTCAATCTCTTTCCTTGTGATTGGTCTGTTCAAATTGTCTGCCTCTTCTTGAGTGAGCTTTGGGAGATTGTAGGAGTCCAGGAATTTATCCATTTCCTCTAGGTTATCCATTCTGTTGGCATATAGATTTTTGTAGTATTTTCTTATAATCTGTTGTATTTCTGCAGTCTGTTGTTATTTCTCCTCGCTCGTTTCTGATTTTGTTTATTTGAGCTTTCTCCCTTTTTTTCTTTGTAAGTCTGGCTAGTGGTTTGTCAATTTTATTTATCTTCTCAAAAAACCAGCTCTTTGTCTCATTGATCCTTTCTACTGCCTTTTTCATTTCAATAGTATTTATTTCTGCTCTGATTTTTATTATTTCTCTCCTTCTGCTGACTTTGGGCTTCATTTGTTCTTTTTTCTCTAGTTCAGTTAGAAGTGCTTTAAGGTTGCTCATTTGGGATTTTTCTTGTTTGTTAAGATGTGCCTGTATTGCGATGAATTTTCCTCTTAATACAGCTTTTGCTGTATCCCATATGAGTTGGTATGGCATGCTATCATTTTCATTTGTTTCCAGGTATTTTTTAATTTCTTCTTTAATTTCTTCAATGATCCATTGCTTGTTCAGTAGTGTGTTGTTTAGTCTCCACATCTTTGTGCCTTTCTCAGCTTTTTTCTTGTAATTAATTTCTAGCCTTATAGCACTATGATCTGAGAAGATGCTTGTTATTATTTCAATTTTTTTAAATTTGTAGAAGCTTGCCTTGTTTCCCAACATATGGTCTATCCTTGAGAATGTTCCATGTGCACTTGAGAAGAATGTGTATTCAGCTCTTTCAGGGTGGAGTGATCTATATATGTCTATTAAGTCCAATTGTTTTAGTTTTTCATTCAGCTCCACTATTTCCTTGTTGATTTTCTGTCTGGATGATCTGTCCATTGATGTGAGTGGGGTATTGAGGTCCCCTACTATTATTGTGTTGTTATTGACATCTTCCTTCAGGTCTGTTAATAGTTGCTTTATGAATCTTGGTCCTCCTGTGTTGGGTGCATAGATATTTATAAGCGTTATTTCTTCTTGATGAAGCGTCCCTGTGATCATTATATATTGTCCCTCTGTGTCTCTCTTTACCTGTCTTATTTTGAAATCCACTTGGTCTGATATGAGAATTGCAACACCTGCCTTTTTTTCCTTGCTATTTGCTTGAAGTATTGTCCTCCACCCCTTCACCCTGAGTCTGTGTTTGTCCTTGGGGCTGAGGTGTGTTTCCTGGAGACAATAA
This sequence comes from Equus przewalskii, assembly GCF_037783145.1. NCBI lineage: Eukaryota > Metazoa > Chordata > Mammalia > Perissodactyla > Equidae > Equus > Equus przewalskii. The sequence continues at coordinate 58,905,590 of NC_091849.1, forward strand.
ATTGTTGGATCTTGTTCTTTAATCCATTTTGCCACTCTGTGTCTTTTTATTGGAGAGTTCAATCCGTTCACATTGAGAGTGATTATTGATGCATGTGGACTTAATGCTGTCAATCTGTCGCTCATTATCTTGTTTTCCTGTGTTTCTTTTCCTGTGTGCTTTAGACTACCCATTTAATACTGCAATTTCTTATGCTGGGTTTCTTAGATTTTTCCTTATCTATGATTTGTGACTCTGTTTTGTACTTTATTTTAGTGTCTACCTTGAAGTTTGTATTTAGAATCTCGTGTATAATATAGTCTATTCTCTGGTGGTCTCTTACCTACTTGACCAATACTGATTTAGACCCTTTGCTCTTCCCCTCCTAAATAATTATTTTCATTTTTTATTCCAACTCGTCTTATTAATTTGTAGTTAGAGTGCTAAGATCGTCCTTGTTTTGGTAGCTTCCTTATTTTTACCCTAATGCTATAGTTGAATATTTGCTATCCTGTTCTGGTTCTATCCATTGGTCTCCCTAGTCTGTGGCTTATGTCCCCTTTCTCCCTTTTTTCTTTTTTGAAGTGTGAGAGCCTTCTTGAGGATTTCTTGTAATGGAGGGCTTTTAGTTACAAATTCCCTTAACTTTTGTTTGTCTGGAAAAGATTTAATTTCTCCCTCATATCTGAAGGAAATTCTTGCTGGATAGACTATTCTTGGCTGAAGGTTTTTATCCTTTAAAGCTTTGAATATATCACTCCATTCTCTCCTAGCTTGTAGAGTTTCTGTAGAGAAATCCACTGACAGTCTGATAGGGGCTCCTTTATAGGTTATTCTCTTTTTTTTTCTTACTTCCCTGAGTATTCTTTACTTATCATTCCTATTTGCCAACTTTACTATTATGTGCCTTGCAGTGGGTCTTTTTACATTGACAAATCTAGGAGATCTAAAACCCTCCTCTACACACATTTCTCTGTTGATCCCTAGATTTGGGAAATTCTCTTCAATAATTTCGTTAAGCACACTTTCTGCTCCATTTTCCTTTTCCATATTCTCGGGAATTCCTATGATCCTTATGTTCTTACTCCTCATTGAATCCATTATCTCTCGGAGATTTTCCTCATTTTTTTAAATTCTTAGTTCTCTTTCTTCCTCTGTCTGGCGCCATTCAGCCTGTCTGTCCTCGATTATGCTGATTTGCTCCTCTAGATTGTCTACATTGGCATTCAGGGAATCCGTATTCTGTTTTATCTGGTCCATTGTGTTTTTCATCTCAAGTAATTCTGTTTGATTCTTCTTTATGATTTCAATCTCTTTTGTGAAGTAACTCCAGAACTCGGCTTGTTTCTCTATCTTTCTCTCTACCTCACTGAGTTTTTTGATTATAGCTGCTCTGAATTCATTATCACTTAGTTTACCTAATTCCAAGTCCTCAGGACTTAATTCTGTGTTTTTATTGTTTTCCTTCTGGTCTTGGGCTTTTATAAATTGCTGGATGGTAGAGGAGCGGTTTTTTCTCATGGTGGTAGAATTCAGTTGCAGTTACAGCCTGTCGCCACTAGATGGGGGTCGAGAGCGGCGTGTTAGCTCTCCGCCTTTGGGGCAAGATGGCTGCGCCCACTGGCTTTGGGGAGGGGTTGTTACTCACACGTGCCGGTCTGGGTTCAGATCAGTTCTGTTCTCTGGTCTCCCAAGGCCCTTGATTTATAGGGTCCCCGCGGACGGAAGCTCCCCCCCCCCCCAGTCAGCGGGTCTCCACTGAATCAGCGGCAGGAGTCCTGGATGATCCCCCAGTCGCGTGGCTCCTCCCCCGCTCCTTCCCGACCCACCCGCAGCGATCGCAGACTCTAGGGGAGGGAGCGATGTTCTCTCCTACCGTTCCAGCGTCTCCGAAGGTGTAAGCAAGGTTTATGATCTCCACCTTCTTAGTACTGTAGGTCTCTAACGAGCTGGCATTATGTTTATTCTCTGAAATTCAGTTCTTCCAATCTTTTGTTGTATTTTGGAGGGGAGAGAATCCCGGGTCAGCTCACCCCGCCATTTTGCTCTGCCCCTTCTCCCACCACAATGCTTTTTTTTTGAAGATTTTTTTATTTTTTCCTCTTTCTCCCCAAAGCCCCCCAGTACATAGTTGTATATTCTTCGTTGTGGATCCTTCTAGTTGTGGCATGTGGGACGCTGCCTCAGCGTGGTCTGATGAGCAGTGCCATGTCCGCGCCCAGGATTCGAACCAACGAAACACTGGGCCGCCTGCAGCGGAGCGCACGAACTTAACCACTCGGCCACGGGGCCAGCCCCCCACCACAATGCTTTTTAATACCTCTCCTTATACTCTATAAATTTTTTATTAGTGGACTATGTCTATTAGAGGTATATCTTCCATTTAAAGAAAATCAATTCTAACGTTCCAATAACAATATTTTGACATTGATTTTCTTTTATTGAAAAATGAAAAGCTTAATTGTTGGTAGCTTCCCATAATATTACTAAGTCATCATTTTTCTGTTTATTTCTTACTTACCTGTAGAGATTCTCCTGTATTTATATTTATTCACACTCTGATTGTCTTAGCACATTCCTAGTTTATTCAAATTACAGGTGACTAAAATAATAAATTTCAGGATGGTTCCATTCTGAAAAATCTATGGAGCAATAGATTGGAAGCATAAAATAGAGTGAGGAGAATTGTGTCATGTTCCACTGGGAGATATATCTTATCCTTCAGCAGCATATCAGTAATGCATGTTTTAGAAATGGAAGCAAATTACGCTGTACTTTCCTCCCATAAGACACATTTCTCAGCTATGAGCAGAATTTTCTTTTTGGCAGAGATTTTTCTTTGCAGCTGGAAAGCCCATGAGTTTAATCTATCTAGTATTATTCTTTGTACTAGTAGAAGTTGGCACATAGGATTTTCAGTCACATTGAAAGAATAACCTGTTTACTTTCCAGAAAGGTTTTATTTGGTCAAGAGAGGTAACATTTCTCCATAATATTTTCCAGTATGGTATATAGAATTTAAAAATAAACTAAAACATTACTGAAACTATCTAAAACTCTAAAGTGGAAATGCCAAATAGGAAGCTTATTTTCAGGCCAGGTTGAAAGTTTGGTTAAAAATCAATCCAGGGGCCAGCTGGGTGGTATAGTGGTTAAGTTCACATGCTCTGCTTCAGTTGCCTGGGGTTCGAAAGTTTGGATCCCGGGTGTGACCCTAGCGCCACTCATCATGGCAGCATCCCACGTAAAAAAAATTCGAGAAGGAGTGGCACAAATGTTAGCTCAGCAACAATCTTCCTCAAGCAAAAGAGGAAGATCGGCAACAGATGTTAGCTCAGGGATAAACTTCCTGACCAAAAAAAAGAAAAATGCAAAATTCTTCCATTTTGAACTATAAAAATGAAGTATTAATATTTACTTCTCCTTTTTGAAATGTTCAGTGGTTCTTCAGTTAACAAACAAAGGCATACTTTTCTTTAATCAGGCAAGACAATATATTTGGAAAAAATTCTCATTGGTCAATTATTATGACACTTTAGACACAAAAGGTTTCACTATTTTTTGCTTCATTTCAGGCACCTGGCAAGTAAAAAGAAATTGCATATATATAATTATATTTAATTGACATAAATATATAATAAATATACTTATACCAACTGCTTCTATTCTCCTCATTACTTCTGTATTGAAATTTCATTAAAGTGCTAAAAAAATCAAAAAATTACAGCGTTTCTGCATGGACTATTCTTTTCGGATTATTACAACTTATGCAGACAAAAATAGGAGAGGAAAAGTGTCCTGAGTCATCAATACTGGAAACGAGTCTTAGGCTTTTCTTTAATCTTATAAGGAAATGTAAATTTATAGAGCCATCATGCCAGCACCTTCCTTCTCCAGAGCTCAAGAACAGACAAGCTGTACATCAAGAGAGAACTGCCAGCCAGGATAAACCCCGTGGAAATCATCATAAAGCCCACGCCGGCAGTGCACATTTATCTCCAAAGAAATCAATTGGAAAGTGCACAAGTAACTCAAATGAAATACTTCAATATAGCATCAGTAATGGGGCCGGTCACCGCGAGCGAAGCATAGATAAAACTTTAAAGAGTTTAAATGATTTAGTGTTGACATAAGAGTTTCTTGAGGTGAACCATCCCCCAAAACACCAAGAGTGCCTTGGTATTCGGGACTACAAAAAATTCCCGGATATAAAGAAAGATAATTGTCAAAGAGATGGAACTTTATCTTTTAAATCTCATTTCAGAAAAGCATGGTATATCTTTCTGGTTTAAATTTACCAATGTGTAGGAAAATTATTCATTTAAATTGATATTGAACTATCATTTTTATTTAATTTATTTCAAGTGTATGATGTTACCCCCGTTCATATACTACATTGCAAATAAAACCTAACAAATTTCAGTGGATTTCTGAAGAAACTATATGCAAAAGTGAATACTATTGTTATCTATTAAAAAATCAATTATATCATTAAATTAATTCTATCACAAGATTTTTAGAAAACATACTGTCAATCAAAACAAATGTTTGAGCCTACATTTGGAAAGATTTACTGATGGGGGATTTATTTCATACAGTGTAGTGCTAGTTTTTCTTCTATGAAATTAGGGAGACAGTCGGACAGAAAACAAACTTGAAACCAGGTTTTTGGCAAATTTTTATCAGAGGTATTCTACAACAATTAGAAGAACTATAAGAATCTGTCAAGCAGATTAGAAACACATTTTGAAACACGAGAGCATGAAGAAAGGATTCTTACATTAAACATCGCTGAGCCTATAGTCAGTCTTCAAGGGCAGAGCCATGTCACCTTCATTCCTCCACACCCTTTCATGTAGCAAGCATTCAAAAAAACTAAGAAAAAGCTAAATGATTGGCTCTAAGCTTGCTGTGTTCAATCACCACTCAATAATTTTTTTTCCATACAAAGACATTCATTGGGAAGTTGGTACAAAATTGCAAAATAGAAGCCAGACAGCTGTTGTAAAAATTGGCATAAGATATGACAGTACGTTGGACTATTGTTATTTTTTTTTAATAGTGAAGATAATGAGAAGCAGTCAAATTCAGTTAAATGTACGGCTGATAATGTTTGTTGAAGTCTTACATGCAGAGTCTGGAGTGCACGACTACTATCCAGCAGTCGAAGACGACTTTAAGAAAGTTGATCTTAGTGACTGGTGGTGCTTCTTAATGAGGTGGGCCATGCAAAAGAAAGATGTATTTAGGGAGGGCAAACCCAGGGTAAAATTTTGGGCCTACTACTTTTGAGTTTTCTTTTAGATACACAAATGTTGATGTAAATAAAACAGTTCAGTATGGAAGTCTGGAGGTCCGGAGAAAGAGTGCAGCTGAAAACATTCACTTGTACTTCCCAAAAAAGAAAACACCTTAGAAGAGAAGGAACAGGTGGTGGAGTGGAGGGAGGTTCTTAAAGAGAGAAGGAAAAGTCATAATGCTATGTTACAAGATGGAGAGAGGTTTGTTACAGAGAGAACTCAGAGTTGACCATTGGATATAACATCAGGTAGGGTTTCACGGGGGTGGTTTTATTGGAATTGTAGGGTAAAAGTCATATATGTACATTTCCTACCTCATTAAATTTTAAATTCCTTGATGGCAAGGTCAGCCTTTTTTATCATGGCATTATCCAGGGCAAATTGCATAGTGATTTCCAAATAAACACTTAATGAATGTTTAGGAAAAATTTATTGAGTGATGTCAAACTGAAAGAGCAGCTGTAGATTTTCAAACTGTTTGATTTATAGGGTTGCCTATTTTAAGTTGGTCTAATACTTTGGGCGGATGAGAGGATACCAAAATTATTCACTGTATTTTTAAATCTTCTCATTGAATGATTATGCTTTTTAATAAGGACAAATATGAAAATGCATTTGACACTAATGGTCAGAACTGTGGTAACCTTTTGGGCTATTTGCAAATATTTATTTTGCTTCTGTGTGAGTTCTTTGATTGGGATCAAATCACTTGGTTGACCTGTAATGGCCGAAGAATTCTGAGTGGTGTTTTATTTCTAGTCCAGTATGTATAATTGACAATTCTAGATCTTTTCTTTTCCTCTATTACAACAACCAGCACTTTCCAGATAGCAGCTGCTCCAGCAGCCCATGTCCCAGAGTGAGGCCAGCAGTGATATAGAAAAGACTCCGTAGATGACCTGCAATAAAACAAATAAGAGCAACAAAACAATTCGAAACAAAAACATTTATTGTCTGAAGCCACAGAGTCTGGGGAGTATGTGCCAACTCAGCCCAACCTAGCTTATTGTGATTGAAACAAACACAAAGCAAATTTTCTCAGAGTGCTCACAAATTTAAACTACTTGCCTGGATGATAATTTGAGTTAAGAGCATGCCCTGTTTTGCCAAGTACATTTACCTTTCCTTTACTTGCTTTCATGCAGTTAGAAGGTTAGATTCTTTACCACCGTATGGAAAGTGTATGGGAGGCAAGAAATGTAGGGTCAAGCCATTCTACTTATTGGATTCTAAATGCCTAATCTCTTGGGAGAGCATAAACTTAGTGAAAAGGTGAAAGTAGAGGAGGAAATTTGGAGTCATAAAAGTACTACCTTGGAGAAGTATCTCCATGAGCGTCGCTTTTCCTCCAAGACAAGAAAAACAGTTCGTGGAAGAGTGGAACAGAGTGTTCACTACGCTGGCAGTAGGAGAGGGAGACAGCGAGATGAGAGAGGCTGGTTGCACAGTAGCTCTAGGTAGTGAAATGAGAAGCAGTTTAAAAAAGTCTTAGGAAGCTGTGCAAACATGCTGAACTCATGGGTACCTTCAAGCAGTGGTGAGAGATGGGTTTGCAGTAACATATGTCGCCTGTGTATGGGCCCCACTCACTTCAATCCTTCGGCCTCTGTAACAAGCAGAACTGTGGTGTAATCTCTTCTATACAGATGGGGTTGCACGTGTGGGGCCAAGTTTATTTGCCAATTCACTAGAAGAGAGCAGTAGACTATGAACTATTAAAAAGAAAGTTTTAGTTCTTGACTACTTGAATCTGAGTATTGTGATTGAGATTTATAACTGCCATATTTATTTATAAAATAAAAATATAATACATTTGATTCCTATTTACATTTGTCCAAAACAAATAGGAAGATCGTATCCTACTGCAAAGGATAATAATGTCCGTTAAAATTTCTATGCCTTTTAGAGTTTATGAACCTTCTCATAAACATTATCTAGTTTTCACATTATCCTTCCAAGATTGATAATATTGCTGTGTTTAATTTAATGATTAATCAACTAGATATACACCTCTTTTCATTTGGAAGAAGAATACGAGCTAGTGAAGAGTAATTTTCTCAAAACTAAGTTTTGTTCAATGTTACAATAAAATCTCTAATATCAGAAATATGCTGTTAGAAGAAACAGTTTCATGACAGGGAACGAATAGGATTAATAAGAACCTACTGCACGTGATGAATCAATTTAGTTCTGAAGACAACTCAATCTGAGCATGTCTCTTATTTTCTATTTGAAGGCGTATGGATAGAGATATAAATAACCTGAAGAAGCCACAGTGGAGAGAGAAATTTTAGTGTTCTTCCCACACTCTCTTCTCCCTGTTCACTCCGCACTCACTTTCATTTTTTAAGGAAAAACATTGCTATTCCAATTGTTCGGTGTCAAGGACGCCCAGGACCCAGGACAGGCGTATTGAAGTCAGGACACAATTGGCTTCCCGCTGCTACTCTTCGTCTTGGGGCAGCGTCTGGGAGGCATTTCTCCTCTCCTTGTGGGCTTCTTACTCAACAAAGCTGAATCTGAGTAAAGCAATGTGGGACTATTTGGGGGGGATCAACCATCTCTCTTCAGCAGGGAAGAGAAAGCCTCCTTAAGCTTACTATCGAAGTTTTGTTCTCTAAACGTCTATCATACTATGAATTTGAGTACATGGTATGCGTGTTTAACTGTTAACATTGTACAGCGTTCCTGATTTTGGGGTTAGTCCTTTGGTGTACAGCTGCAAGAGTTTGAAACCCCAAATGAGGCTGGGCTAATGATAAAATATGGGCTCCAAACCTCCACCCTGAACCGTGAGCATATTGTTTTTATGTACTTTCCTTTATCAGTAAAGAACTCCTAAGTCCTATTCCTGTAATTAAACTATATATTATATTGGAAGGTGGCTGAAATAGTGAAGTGAACACAACGCAGTGAACACAGAGGAGTGATATATTTTTTTCCCAAGAATTTACTTGAAGAAAACTGATGCCTTTAATGCTTTTTAGATAGTATTTCCCTAAATCTCTTTCAAGGGATTGATCGAATGGATCCCGCGTCAGCAGGTTATAATTCCACTTGAATTCTTAGTTACCACAGAAACAACTGGTTCCCAAAACACTTTTTTTAAATGAGATAATACTTAAGGGAAAAATGATTGTATTAATTAAGATTTCTTACATTGGAAACTAAAAACCTTAAAATATTTAGCAGCTATGACAAATCCCAGAAAAGAATGCATTTTCAGAGTGAATTTACATAAAAAGAACATAAAGTACTGGGATGAGTATTCATGTTTAATGATACATTATTTGCTTTTACATGGCAAAACCACACTGTTTTAAAAAATAGGAGATTATGCTAAATTATCATACGAATTAAATATAATCATATGGTATGAATAAAATAAGACATTAAGGATATTGAAGGTAACTTATACAGAAAGACGAAGAATTATAAAGGAACAGGCAGTTGTTTTTAGGAAACAAATATGGCAAATTAAAAGGCCTGGTAATACTGATATCTTTTCTAGCATTTTCTCACAAGTAATCTCACTGACATGAATATTCATATTTCTTTGAATATAGAAGCTTAATATTCTAAGAACTAAGGGCTTTAACGGTATCAGATCTACAATAAATGTTTCTCTAACAATGGTATTAATGTATTAACTTCTGGAAAGAGACAACACATAATTTAGTAAAAGGTGTTTTTTAAACCATGATATCAAAAAACCTGAAAACAAATTAAGTTGGAGAATAACGGCAACTTTTAAATAACTACGGCAGAAGCTCCTTGTAGGGTAGCGTATGGCCGTTGAACAGATTCTTTCAGCCTGTCTATAATAACGTGTATAATGGGCAATAATTCCAAGATTAATGTGTACTTTTCTACCGCCTTTTTGAAAACACAACTTTTACCCTGGTGCAACCAATTTTTCCTTCTGTCTGGTGGGAGATTAGGATTAGACACCAAAAATGTAAACTTGCAAAATGGTAGTTCTCTGATGACATTCAAAATTTTGCTGCAAAAATCACAAGAATATTTTCCCGAGAAACAGTGTTTAAACACGCTGTCTTCCTACTTGAGCTTGCTGGACTGGGCCGTAGAGTTGGATGTCATGAAAGTGCTCAGATTGAAAGAGGAGAGGAACTTTCCCTTCCCCCAGGAACTGTGCAGTAGAAAGAGCGAGACGGATGTAGGTGGTGGGTCAGATATTGAGATGTGCTGTCACTGTTCTCTGAGTTTCTGCTGAGATGCAGTCATTAGCTCGGATGAAGGTAACACAGTGCCACCCTCCCCTCGTTAGTGGTCCCATTCATAGACTGCCCTGCATCAAGGTGGGGAAGTTGAAGACTAATCAAGGGGACAGCATTGCTTGGTGAGAGTGAGGGAGAGAGGCAAGTTTTCCTAAGCCTCTCCATCTTTTGGGGTGGGGTGGCCACACTGAGCTGAGAGCCAGCCACTTGCCACAGGCCAGACATGCCGGGAGCGGAGGTTAGAGGTGGACCACTGGGCTAGGGACCTGAATGGAGGATGTGGCAGACTCAGGGCCTACACGCAGGAAGGTCTGAGGAGAACCAAAAGTTGCAAAGTCAAGCCGATTGCTCATTCTGGGACTTAGCCTGTGCTAGAGAATGAAGAGTGAGTTTCCCACTTGCTGATGTCAGCATCTGAGGCCAGCAAGACGGCCTGTGAATAAATTGTGCTTTTCATGCTCCAAAACATTTATTTGACTTGGATTTTTTTTAATCACCTCTCATACTTGTTTAATCGTACTCTTTGCTGCCTCCCCTTTTTTATTATTAACCCCTACCTTTTTAAAAATCAGAAGATAAAAATAATATAATTGGTTCTTGTAAGTTTTCCTGCTAGTGGAGATAGGACTCTAAATGGAAATAATGGAAGCAGGGAAAAACAGGTGAGAACTTAGTCAACCCCTAAACTGTGTGCACAACTTCAGTAGGTTGAGTCTCGTGTCTGTTCTCTAGCCTGGTCTTTGAAAATGTAGAAGTATATGTGAAAATCTAATCACGTCAGCCTCACTTATTGCAGGCTTAACATTGATTTGTCTTCATGCTCGCTGCTTTTCCTGTTAACTGCTCTTTTCAAACTGTCTGATTCCCTTTAAAAATTCTTTTTAGAAATGATTTTTGGTAATTGATTCTGTCTTCCCCTCTTCAAATTATATTTTCTTTTCTCTCTTTTAAACATGCTACTTACTTCTGATTTTAAGATCATGTTGTTTTAGAAAATTTAGAACGTACCAATACGTTATACTTATCAAGAAAAGAAATCAAATTACCAGATACAATGATTCGTATTTGAATGCACCTCCTTTTGGTTCTTGTTTTATAAATATAGGCAGTGCTGTATACGTGTTTGCATTTATGTCTAATGTTCCATCATATCTATGAATCTTTTTTAGTTAAATTCTGAAGATGGAATTTATTGAGACATTCTGTTTGAGTTAAAGTTTTCAAAAAAAAAAAGTGCAAACAACTCAGTTGAATTCCTAATACGTGAATATCTTAGGAAAAGGGAATCTCAGCGTACACAAATTTGCTTGGCTTGATAAAGACAATTTCTTAACTTAGTAACTTAAAAACTGGATAAAATGTTGTTTTCAAGGTTTCGAGGTAAGAATACATTGTGTGTCAATTAATCTAGGAAGTTCCTTGTACGGAAGAGACGTTTAGTAAGCTGCCCACTTCCCCTCCTCTGTAGGGATCAGCTCTGAGAATTCTATTTCTCAGATTAGGAAAATGCAATCACCGTGGGTTTTTATACTTGTCAGAAGCATGCTTCATAGCTGATCATTTTGTTTTCCTGCCTCTGCAACGTGACAAAGAAAAATGAGCGTTGGATTAGAGAAATCCCCTGGCAATACAATGGTCTATTTGTTTAGCTGATTAGAAGCATGAAAAACAGACAAACTAAGACTGTATAAAGGCAAAATGGACTTCTTATAACTGAGATGGAGATAAACATTGAGGAAAGCTATCAGGAGACAATTTCAACTCAACATAAACTAATTGTGGTGCCAAAGGAGACAAAACGTGACTGGGTAAAATTTGGTCCACAATAGGTTAAATGAATAGTTATAATTACTACCAGTTATTGAATAACTACTATAAACCAGGCACTAAGTGTATCTCATCTATTATGTAATTTAGTCTCTACAACAGCCCTTCGATGCAAGCGCTGTTAATCCAAGTGTATATGAGGAAATGAAACCTGAGGGGAGTTTGCCCACCAGCTCTGTTAGCATTTAGCGGACGAGGGTAGGACTCTAGGTCTAACTGGGTGAACAGACAGGTCTCTTCACATGGGATTCTATTTCCCTCAAAGGAACAATGAAAGCTGGTATCCCAGGAAAAGACAAGGACTGATAATGGCCAAAAATTGTTACTGGAAACATTAATTGCCATTCAGAAACACTTTTAAGTATAGTTTTGTTAATATATATTTTAGCTTTTTCCCTGAATTAAACAAAATAAATTTGAAAGAAATAAAACAAATATTTCCTCTTCTGAAAAGCAGATGGGTTATTGCTTACCTCATAGGATTATAGTGAAGACAAAACGTGGAAATGGAGGTAAAATGTTAAGTGCAATTCCTGGCCCAGACTAACTAAGCAATCACAAAATAATTAACGTAATGAAATCATTGTTATAATTAGACTAGTTTTTCATACATCAATGACATTGCTGGAATTTTCTCCAAATTTGCCTTAAATTCTTAAAAACTGGATTGTCTATGAAGAAATATGCTTCAGTTTCTTCAGGTATTTCATAGCAATAGATTTGTTTTTTTGAAGAAGATTAGCCCTGAGCTACCATTCGCCACCAATCCTCCTCTTCTTGCTGAGGAAGACTGGCCCTGAGCTAACATCTGTGTCCATCTTCCTCTACTTTATATATGAGACACCTGCCACAGCATGACTTGATAAGTGGTGTATAGGTCCACAGCCGGGATCTGAACCGGTGAACCCTGGGCCACTGAAGCAGAATGTGCAAACTTAACCACTTGGCCACTGGGCCAACCCCCATAGCAATAGATTTTTGTTATATTTCATTTTTGGGGGAGAAATCTATTCCTTACATATTTTTTACATGATAATTTACATATAAAGGCCTTTTCCTAAGCTATTCCCTTCCTTTTGAAAACAAAACAATACAGCTCTGTTACTTATACATATTAGTAATTTGATTCAAGAAACTAAATGTGTCAAATGTGTCTGCCGGAGGATTTTTACATCAAAGCTTTTACCTGTCCTATGCAGTCAGTCATTAAGGTTCATACATTATGCAGATATCATTATAATATTCCTTATGGTCATTAATCAATAAAGCATTAATCTAATTCATGAGTATGCTTGACAGGGTCTCTTCAGGAAGACAGATAGTAAGAAGCAAGCAACTGAAAATTCAAAATGAATTAAGAAAAATCCACTAAAGTTAATTAAAAAATAGAAAACACCTATGACAAAAACTAAGAGGTGGTTAAAATAGCAGAGGTAATAACAAAACAGGTAAGAACAAAAGTTATGATGGTAAAAATCAGTCAAAAAGAGAAAATATGTAATTGCTTCAAAAGCTTATTTTGAGACAACAGTTGTAGGTAAATTAAAGGCAAAAAATCCTGTATTTTGGAAATAGTTATATAAAATGAATACTTCACCAGCAATAACATTCAATAGTTAATAATTATGCTAAACAAGACTTCCTTCTAGGAGCCTATATCTATCTAAGGTTTCTGCTTCTTGCCCATTCTTGTTTAATTATTTGTGAAAACAAATTTATCAGTTTTTTAACATTAGGCCATGTATAGTGGTAGAGTTGCCATATAAAATACAAAGTTCCCAGTTAAATGTGAATTTCAGATAAACGATGAATATTTTAGCATGAGTAAATATGTGAATCTATTATTTGAAGCATACTTAACTGGGTATATTGTATTTCTATTTGCTGTCTACAGAAATCCTATGTAGGAGTCAGGCTGCACGGCAGTGAGTTATATGTGAGTATATACTCAATGCCTCACTAATGGTCAAGAATCATATTTATTATTTTGTGTTTATTATTCATATATTGCCATCTGAAAATAAATAGAGGTACTGTATATTAAAGGTAGCATATTTAAGAAGATTAGAGCTTCCTCTTTACTAGAAAATCTAAACTATATTATTAGGGACCAGATGCATAATATAACTTAGAGAAACACAAAATACAAGAGATTGAGGCAAAGTTAGATAATGCGAATTCAATACTGCTGTGAATATGAGAACTCAAGTTGAATGGGATCTATATTATAGACAAAGCAAGTGAGAAGATCAAATATCTGAGCAGACAGTGAATCACCAAATCACCCACAGATTCCAAAGGGCACAATGAGAAAATGAATTTATTGTGTTGAAATGAGACTTCAGAGCTCAGGCAGGCAAAGCCCTTTGGGGAGCAACTCTTTGGAGCCTAAGAAAGCAAAATGAGCAGCATGAGTAAGAGTAAGAGGAAGGCCAAACCTGGACAATTCGAGCTTCAAACCAATCTTAGGGGCTCGACCCTGTGGCCTAGTCGTTAAATTCACACGCTCCTGCTTCAGTGGCCCAGGGTTTCGCTGGTTCGGATCCTCGGTGTGGACATGGCACCCTTCGTCAGGCCACACTGAGGCAGCGTCCCACATGCTACAACTAGAAGGACCCACAACTAAAAAAAATATATACGACTATGTACTGGGGGCATTTGGGGAGAAAAAGCAAAAGAAAAAAAGAAGATTGGCAATAGTTGTCAGCTCAAGTGCCAATCTTTAAAAAAAAGAAGAAAAAACAATCTTAGGATAATAGTCAACAGCACTCCCAAGTGAAAGCACAAAGGTTCAATAATTAGATTTAATTGCAAGAGTCTGAATAGTAAAAAAAGAATTCTGAAAGCGGGGATCAATCCTGACAATGCCAGGATGAAAGTTTATCATTTAAATTTATTCACATAACAAGTATGAAGACATAATCCATACTGGGAATATTAAAGTTAAAAACAAAAGTATGAAAAAATATGACCTCATTTTGAAAGAAAATTAAAATATATACTCAACCAGTCATTAATTTAAAAATATGTAGTTGGTACCTGCTATATTCTGCAAAGGGCTACATATATGCTGGTAAGCAAAACAAATGTGGTCCCAGCTTCCCCAGAGCTTATAGTTTAGCATTTACAAATGATAGTAAGTGTCATAAAGAAAAATTATAGGGTAGTAACCGAGTGTTTGACTCAGAAAACAATTATGAGAGATTACTTGAGAGATTGACTGTGAGTGAGTGTATGTGTATACCGAAGTCAGCAAAGGCTTGATCATAATGCATCTTTAGGCCATGTTAAGGATTGTTCAGCCTTATCCTAAAATCAATGAAGGGTCTTTGGAGGATGATGAGGAAAATTTACATGGTCATACAAAGGTGAGAATCAGAGCTGAGGGGCCAAAGTTTGATCAAGTATCCAGTTTTAAGTGAAAAGGTACACCCATAGGAACCTCAAAAAAGGATTACTAGTGAGCTCAAATTTGTGCATATCTAAAATGATTGTGAAGCCATTTCTCCCATTCGATTACTTTTATTGTGGAAAAATGGAGGAAATCATTCTCAACGATCATTGACACGAGTGCAACTATCAAAATAGCAGTATTAGAAATTATGTGTTATGTTGCTTTATCCATCTGTGCATAGAAAATAGCTTACAATATTAGACTAAAAGTAATGAAAAATCTTTAAATTTACTAAAACTGTACTTTTTTTTCTTAGGCACTTCAGAAGCACTGGTGATATGTTGGTCAGTAGGGTTCATTTTGTTACAAGATAGAGTGTTCTGAACACATTTCCTACTCAGAAAAGAAGAACAGCAAATATTAAGGTTTCTTTTACATTCAAATAGGGATGTCTTTTCTAAAGGAATAGTAGCAGATAAATGGTTACAGTTAGAAGACTGCCCCAAGAAAGGGAGGGAGGGATGGAGGGAGGAAGGGTAACTATAGATATATTTTAATAGTATTTGAATTAATTTTTTATTTTTTAAAGTTACCTTCTGCTAGTCTAAATTTTGTTTTGTCTCTTTCTCACTGTCCTTGGCTAACCTCTATTACTGAGGTTGTTGAACATCTTAAATTGTAACCACGCATCTCTTGAAGGCCTATCTTGTCTTTGAGAACACTTGCGACAATCGTGAGAAATGACGTTTCTGACAGCTGAAGGAGAGTGAGCAATGAGAAGAAATATTCTAATGTCAGAATTTCCTATGGATATTTCCGCATCTAAATCAAATAAGCTACTTCCATGGCCTAGATTTTTATACTAATAAGTTTGTATAGTGTGCAACCCTACAAAAAGCTGTAAGAACAAATAAATCTAGTAAAATACATACAAGATACATTAATTACTCTCTTCTCCAAAATGCCATAATATAGAAGCAAACATCAAATATAATCAAATCACCAAAGATTGTTTTGTTCATTATACAAAAAGAACAAGATTAAATAGTAAACAAGAACAATTACTTGTTTCTGTGAAAAGTTTTCCCCTGTATGTGCTGTCCTCAATTCGCTCCATGCGTATGCCAGGTGCGGTGTAGAAGTCTGTGTGTGCTAATGATTTAATGGCTTACCTCCTCTCCTGCCAGATGCGTTTACATGATTAGCAGTTATAAAGTGTTGTTTTGGTTCTCCCCAAATTTACATTTCTCCCATATAGAGCATATTTTGGGACACCGATTTTCACACAAATGTGTTCCAACTCTATTTTTGAAGGCAAACCTCCCACTTCATTGTCTGTGTTACCCTCATTTGAAGATATACATTTTGACAGGTGTGTCAACATAGAAAAAAATGAAATTAACAAATGGAATTATGCAGATAATTTGTGAGCCAAAATGGTATTTATTTAAAAAACACATGTTGAGCTTCTGAATGTCATATTTGACTGCGTAAACCTCTAAGTCCCCTCATTCTAGCATAAGTAGTTCAATTTGTATTCACGTTGCCTATATAGTTATAACCTAAAGTTTATTGAGAAATATGATTTTTCCTAATTTCTACAAATCAATTCTGAGGTTTATGAATTTCTTTAGCTCTTGCATCCATTAGATTTTCATTTGCGCCACTGAGATATGCTTTTGCCTTCAAGTTAGTTTAAATTAAATCCTAAGAACTTAAGCCGTGAGACAGCGTGATAAATCTCAGGTCTGTTTGGCCAACATTGTGTCTCCCTCAGTGGTACAGAGGAGCATTGTAAGGAGGATCCTGGAAGTGTCCTTCAAGGAAGCATTTTTTAAATTTTGGAGTATACACAGAGTTTTGTTTCATTCTTGAATGAAAACATAGCTTTATGTTGTCTTCGGTAATCCAGTTACATTTTACCTTACATCATGGTACACAATGATACTCAGCTACACAGATCTGTAGACATAGAGAAAGAAATTTATTATAAGGGATTGTTTTACGTGCTTATGGATGCTGAGAACTCTCATGATATGCCGTCTGTAGGCTGGAAGCCCAGGAAAGTCAGCATTGTAGTTCCAGTCCAAACCAGAAGGCTGGAGAACCAGAGAGGCCAATGGTGTGAGTCCCGGCCTGAGTCTGAAGGCCTGAGACCCAGGAGCACCGATGTCCGAGGGCGGGAGAAGATGCACATCGCAGTGCAAGCAGAGAGCACTTCACTCTTCCTGTGCCTTTTGTTCTCTATAGACTCTCGATAGATTGGATGGTGTCCACTTGTATTGGTGAGGGCAATCTTTACTCAGTCTACAGATCCAAATACTAATCTCTTCTGGAAACACCTCACACAGACCAGAAACACTCAGAATTAATGTTTTACTGACTATCTGGACACCCCTTAGCCCAGTCAAATTGACACATAAAATTAACTATCACAGCAGTGGTCCAAGTTTATGTGGTGTGATGTTATCTATACCCTGTATAATCTTTTCAGATTTCTCAATACAATTCTCCTGAAGATATAAAACAAAATTCTAAACATGGCTTCATTGGAGACTCTCAACTAATAGAACCACTAATGGAATTGGAATGAGATATAAAGATATGTCCTACAAATAGACAGCCCACTGCCCAGAACAGCACACTTAAGAATTAGCGAGAGTGTGGCTTTATCTGACTTCAGGTACTGTGATAAAGGCCTACACTAATGACTAGAAAATCAAGCACTTATATGTGAGTCCACCTCCTACCTTTTACAAATTCTATTACTCAACCCATTCAGAAAGTGTCAGAGTTCAGCTCAGGGTAGAGAAGGGGGCTAAGAGTTGAACATTGTAACCTGGAATGTGTAAGCCACTTTGGGAAATTGTCACAAATGTCGTCTGTGACAAAAAAGGGCCTGTGAAGAAGCATGCCCAAGAGTGTAAGAATAGTTTTAAACCCACAATAGCAAGATACAGAAAAAAACCACAGGTTGTCTTAGATGCTCTAACATAATAATTGAGATCTGAAGGGAAAAGAGTGTCCAAAAACATTACAGAAAATGTAAACTAGATGAATGCCCATCATACACTAACTATTGGCTAAAAGCTAGGCATCAATACTTTTGCAGATTTTGAGATATAAGAAAGTGTTCCACCAGAAAACCTGTGTGTGTAAAGGGATGGTAACAGAGTGTGCTTAACAAAATATCTAAACCTATTCCTCTTAATTCAAGGGTTAATAAACAGGAAACAGAACAGCACCTAAAAAAAACCAGCAATGCACAAATCTGAGAAAAGACTAAAGAAGCCAAGGCAGATATCTGGGAATAATCGCTGCATAAAATAGAAGCAGTTATTTAAAAATATATATTTGCTGCTATTTTCTTCAATATTTACCTAAGATTTATTGAATGACTAACAAGTGCTCAACATCATAGGACACAGTGAGGAAGACAGGCTAAATGTCAGCCACCATGGGGCTTACTCTTTAAGATTTCCATAAACGCTAGGAAGACAAGATATATTCACAGGACACAGGTAAATCCTTAGTGAAAATACGCTAAGTTAAAAAGATGGGGATAAAATATCTGGCTTCATGAGGAAAAGGGAAAGATGAGCTGTGGCATCAGCAAGATGGTAGACCAGGAGGTTCCAGGCTTTGCACCCCCATAAAACACCCATTTTAATAATCACCTATGGACCTTGATGGAAGTACCTTTATGGAAGCCCAGGGGGTCCAGCACCTCAGTGGAGCAAAAAGTCTGAGTGGACACACTGAAGAAAGTGAGAAGTTTCACTTCACCTCTTGGTCAGCGATTTCTCCCACATAAGGGTGGGGAAGCACGAGTGAAGTGACTGCCCAGTCCTGTGGGATGTTGCCCCAAAGGCTCACTGTTGTCTCGTCGTTCCTGGAACACTAAGGAGATCTGCCCAACTGAATGGCCGTGGACAGCTTGGAGCAGAGAAGGGCGAAGGCTCACAGCAAACAGCATATGGATCTCAACAAGCAGACGCAGATGCTACTAACAGACTCACAGACTCCACCAAGAACCCCATGCACCAAATTCACAGGACTGCCTCATGTGAGGACCCCATAGCCAGCCAGCAAACACCCCAGCACTCTGCACATACCCCCTCTTCAAGGCATCCCACGGTCTGCTGCAGATTGCATGAGTGGAGCTCCTTCAGACGGTACACGGTTACCAGCAGTCAGCTCTCCTTTATTAGCCTGGGAGAGGATGCACAACCTTGAACATTTCAGGGCACTGACACAGGGAAAATAAACAGGTGGCTCTCAGCACCAGGCCTGACCTTGTAAGATGGAGAGAAGGAACAATCCTAAGACTTCCTCCCCAAGTCAAAATAAGAGAAGAAGAGCTGATAGATCAATAGAAAAGATATGAAAGACAAACACATAATAGTATTTACTAATTATAAGAGTTACCAAATACTTGGAACTTATGTAACTTATACTCTGCTAAGTATATGCATTATCCCACTAAGTCTTAACAATAACCTTGTCAAAGCAGTGTGTCTATCCCATCTTACAGATGAGCAAAATGATGTTCATAAAAGTGACAGTGCTAGGAATGGTAACACACCTAAAAAGGGGGAACAAGGAGGTTTGAAGGTAAAACCTGAGATTTCAAAACCTTTACTTTCAAATTCAGTGACATATAGCCTCAAATAATAGTAGATCTACATTTGATGAGAGTAGCAAGAGAAAAAACAGACAATACTGACCAGGAGTGTGTACTGGAGTCTCCTATGACAGGACAGAAAGTTTGGAATTTGTCATTAAGTCAATGGGAAATCAGATTGGTATTTAAAACTGACAGCAGACATAATCAAACATTTTAATTAAATAAAGACTATATTATATCATGTCATCATATTTTCTCCTATTAGATCGTATCATAAAGTGTTAGGGACATAAGCCATAAAACTGAGAGAAACAAAAGACAGAGGAGACTGCCGACAGTGGAGCTGAGGCAAAGGAGAGAACCACGGAGCCGGGAGCCCTGGCGGAGGCCCAGCAGAAGAGGAAAAGACATCAGGTGCGCTGGAGACGCCTTCACTTTCCTCTCAGGTAAACAGCTGATATATTATGAGACGCCTCTCAATGATGAATAATGAAGATAGTTTGTTCTGGCCCGGGGCACAGTTATAGTAAATTACTGCTCCTAAATTCAAAGCTGGTAGGGTTTAGGTCAGGAAAAAAAAAAAAAAAAAAAAAAAAGATTACTTCTAGAATTTATCTGTATATTTTTTTATAACTGTATTACTTAAGTGATATTTTCTGTGACGTTTTGAAGTAAAGTTCCTAAATCCAAGGAGTTGGGGAAAGGGGCCATATTACGTTCTATTGAAGAATTTGGTTCCAGATTCCGTTTCCTGGTTGCAATCACCATTCAACCACCCATTAGCTGTATTACCTTGAGAAGGTTACTGGATATCTCTGACTTCAGTGAAACTACAAGTGTTGTTGTGAAGATTAAATGGAGCAGTGTGGAACAAGCAATAAACAGATTGCTGGCACAGAGCCACAGCCTAAATATATGCTATGTATGTTTAATCTATTTTTCTTAAGATTTCAAATATATTGACTTTCAATTTGTCAATAACACCAACAACAAATAATGTATTGATTCATTCAACAAATATTTATTGAGTTCCTATATATATAGTGGTCACTAGTAAATCAGAAAAACCAGTAAAAAAAGAAAATGAAAAATTATTGCCCTCATGGTATTCTGATTTATTTCCTGAGTGTTTTAAAAGTCACTTCCAGAAAGCCATGGTAAGACCTCCAAAATTCTACTGCTCTTTAAAAGCAATGATAATACTGGCAAAAATTGTCAAAATCTACTTTCAGTACTCTGGAAATTAACCAAAGGCTTGTAATAACCTGAGAAGCTTTTATTAAAGAAAAATGGCTGCAAAAAGAAAAGCAAGGGTTACAACATTTTCAATCATCCTATTCCCATTGTCCCATTCCCAGCATCATGATAGCCTCAACAAACACACACGATCCAGCCTTGCAATCCCAGTAGCTGTGAGAACCAGCAGCCAAGCACCATTGGAGCTCATAGAGCAGGTTTGGAGCTCCATCAAAAGCCTCAAGCCCAGAGAACTGCTTGTTTTTGACCTGTATGGCAGTTCTTTTGAAATCCCACTTACTGGGCTTGTCTTAATTCATCTGACTCAGACTTTGTTCTTTGTGAATAGTTTTTTCTCTAGTCATGTCTTCAAAATAATCATCAGCAACTGCCTAACATCACAGACAACTGAGGAGGCAATGAGAAGACAAACAAGAGGCCTACAAAAAAACCTTAAAGTTGGAGAATGAGATGTCCATATGGGAATTTGAGAATCTGAGATACATTCCTGGGAATCTAGAAGGCCTTATGCAAGTTCAGGGATGTATGCATGCCCATGAATGACCTGAGAAGGCTCGAATCTTTCCTCTCTGGCTGACCTTGAGACTCTGCACAAACAGGAGAACTGAACGCTAAGGCAAAGATAAAAATGACCTGGTATAATCTTAAATTTAGCCTCCAAAACATACAGAGAGCTCCTCAGAAAAACAACCAGAAGACATTGGTTTAAGGAATTTAAGGAAAAGTCTGTCCAATCATAAGCTGATAATTGTACTGACTGAGCAGAGACTTCAGCGGCCACACAAGACAAAGAATACAGACTTTACAGAATGTGGGAAAGCCACTAAAAATTCTTGTGGAAGGAGGTGGAGAATACAATTTCAGGAACTGATATATTATTTGAAATGTCCAGTTTTCAACAAAAACATTGAAGCCATGCAAAAGACAGGAAAGCATAGTCCATATAAAGTGAAAAAAGTCAATAAGAACTATCCTTGAAATACCCAGGGATCGGACTTACTAGAAAAAACATTATAACCAAAATTGGTTTATTGAAAATATAAATAAAATTAACAAAACTTTAACAAAAATCTTTTTAACGTGTAGACTCAAATCACTAAAATTGGTAATAAAAGAAGGTACATTTCATCTAACAATAAGAAATAAGAGGGATCATAAGAAAATATTATGAACAATTTATGCAACAAATTAGATAACAGCTGAAATGGACAAATTACTTTGAAGGTACAAACTAGTAATATTGACTCAAGAAGAATTAGAAAATCTGAATAGATCTATGATAAGATATTGAATTAATAATCAAAAATTTCCCCAAATAAAAACCTGGTCCCAGATAACTATACTAGTGAATTCTTTGAAATATTTAAAAGATAATATAGCACCAATCCTTTACAAACTTCCAAAAATAGAAGAGAGAAAACTTTCCAATACATTCTATGAGGCCAGTATTACCCTACTACAAAAGCCAGACAAAGACATCCTAAGAAAATGAAACTACAGACCAATATACCTTATGAATATTGATGCAAAAATCCCAACCAAATACCAGAAAACTGAATCGAGCAACAAATAAAAAGAATTGAACACCGTGATGATGTAGATTTATCCTGAAATAGGATATACAAGGTGGGTTCAACCTACAAAAACCGATCAGTGTATTTCACCATATTAAGGCAATAGAGAACAAAACTACATGATCATCTCAGAAGACAGAGAAAAGCTATTTGACAAAATCAGGCACGTTTCAAAACTTAAACAAAACAAAACGAAAATTTTTAAAAGTATGGCTAGAATGGAATGTCCTCAACCTGATAAAGAACATCTATGAAAACAAACAATTAACATTATACTTAATAGTGAAAAACTGATCACTTTCTCTCTAAGATTAGGAAGACTCCTCTCACATCTGCTATCATCGCTTTAATTCCACATGGTTTTTGAGGTCCTAATCAGAGAAACCACTAAAGAAAAAGATCCTGATTGGAAAGGAAGAAATAAAACTGTCTCTATTTGCAAATAGTATGAACTGGTATGTAGAAAATTCTAAGAAATCCACAAAAAATGATTGAGTTTATCAAAGAATTCAGCAGGGTTACAGTATATAAGACCAATATACAAAAACCAATTGTATTTCTATGCTCACAGACTGGAAGACTTCGTATTGTTAAGAAGGGCATACTGCTCAAGGTGATCTAAGATTCAGTATAATCCCTCTGAAATTCCAACGGGCTTTTTGCCAACATTGACAAATTGATTCTAAAATTTATGTAGGAATGAAAGGACTCAGAATAGTCAGAACTATTAAAAACTTTAAAAAGATTCACTTTTCTTCAACTTACTTTTAAGCTACAATAATCATGACAGTACGGTACTGTCATAATGATATATAAAACAGTGGAGTAGCTTTGAGAATTCAGAAATAAATCCATACGTCTGCGGCCAATTGATACTTGACAAGGATACTAAAGACAATAAATGGAGGAAGCCATCATTTTAAAAATTGGTGTGAGGCAACTGGATATCCACATGCAAAAGAATGAATTTAGAACCATATCTCACATAGTTTAAAAAAATTAACTCAAAGTGAATTATAGATGTAAATTTAATAGGTAAAACTGTAATACTGTTAGAGGAAAATATACGAGTAAATCTTGTGACCTTGGATTAAACAATAGTTTCTTAAACTTGATCCCAAAAGCACATGTGACAAAAGATAAAATAAATGGAACTTCATCACAATTTAAGAAAACATTTTTGCTTTAAAGAATACCATCAAAAAAGGGAAATGACAAAACACAGAATGGGAGAAAATATTTACAGATCATATATATCATAAGGGATTAGTATCCAGAATATATAAAGTACCCTTAAAATAACAAAAGACAAAGAAGCCAATTAAAAAGTAGGCAAAGGATTGAATAGATATGTCTCCTAAGAATGTAGAGAAATTATGAATAAGCAAATGA
Source organism: Equus przewalskii (assembly GCF_037783145.1). Classification (NCBI taxonomy): domain Eukaryota; kingdom Metazoa; phylum Chordata; class Mammalia; order Perissodactyla; family Equidae; genus Equus; species Equus przewalskii. The sequence continues at coordinate 58,929,178 of NC_091849.1, forward strand.
AAAGATGCTCAATATCATTAGTCAGTAGAGAAATGCATATGAAAAGCATAATGAGATGTTTCTTCAACCCCAGTAAAATACCTAAATTAAAAAGACAAAAACAAGTGCTGATAAGGATATAGAAAAATTTGAACACTCATACATTGCTATGAACTTACGGGAAAATTAAATTCTTCTCTATAGCTGAGCACAAGGAAGCGTATGGTCCCTGGTAGAACTATTTCATGATCATAAAGAGAACCAAACTTAGGGTAAAGTATACACAGAAATGCAAGAAGATGCTAGAAACCTAGGTCCCTGAAGACATAATTGAACCACTGAATACCTGACCTTAATATTTGCCCTACACCTGAACCTCCTATCATGTGAGTAATTCAGTCCCTGTTGCTTAAGGTCTTTAAGCTGTGGCTTTTGTTAGTTGAAGCAAACAACATCTCAATGGATTCAAAATAAGGTACCATCCTTGGGGCCCTTCAAGCCACAGATTCTAAAATATGCACTTGCTTGTGGTGAAGAAGTAGGACTACAGGCACTGAGGATCTCACAGTTCCTGTCTGAGAACTTGGTTCTGAGGTTGATTAAGCAGCCGCATGTTCTACACTGTTTCCAGGCCAAAAGACAACCGAGGCTACCATATTTCTGCAAATGGTAGAAAAATTATAAAATGTTGGCATGTGCTTACAATATCGTGTGGCCTTTGGCAAGTTTGTAAATGAATAGGGCTAGTCTTGTCCGAAGGTGGCTATCTAAAAAAACTGGAGTAAATAAAGGACAATTCTGGTGAGAGGACTTTTCTGCCTATGACTTCAACACAAATTGACCAAGATTTCCACAATTTAAGAAACTGGGGAGTAGCAAATGCTTGAATCCTTGAAGGCATCTAAAGCAATTGAATCCCCAAACATACCCTGAAGTTTGCCCTTCTTCTGAACTTTCCAACTAGAGATAACAACATCATTCCTCACTAGCCTTCTTTGAGTTTGGGTTTCTAATCCCTGCATTTGTAAACATCTTAGCTGATACAATAAGAGTCTATCTGCTCGCACAGCCGAGGTTTAACTTTGCGGTTGGACTTCAAAATAATTGAAGGTTATTCCTTTGCCATATTTGCTTTTCTATTTCCAGTGCCACACAATACCTGGATCATGATAACACTCAATAAGTGGTTGTTTTGGCAAGGATTTGGCAGAGTATCAGAACCTCAGATAAAACGTTGAGGTTCTCTGTCACTGGGACATGTCAGCTAGGAAGGGGTTACATAGCAGGTTCCAGAAGCCTTCTGAGATGCTGTCTGCCCTCTGATGATTGGCTTGGAAGCTGGTGATGGGCCTGTGGCATTTAGAACTCATTAGTAGATGTAGTCACAGGAGGAGTCAAGAGAAAGGCAAGGAAGTTGATGAAGTGTCTGAGACATATGTGTGATTTTTTCTTGATCTACATATTTAGTCCTACAGCTTTGGGATGCTAAGGGTCATTAATCATCCACATTAACCCTTGTTACAAAGTAACCTCTACTGACATTGTTGAATAATTAATTCCCCTTGAATTTGCTGCTATAGACCAGACAGTACCAGATGGCAAGTTTGGCTTCTTATTAGGCATAGTCCTGAGACACTGACACAACCTTGGCCATAACCAGTACCATAGTCAGCATTTGTCACTGGTTTTTCCCACTGAGGAGAACACTGCTCATGCTCACAGATGTAATTGGAACCCAGATAAGGAAAGGCCTTCGGGGAAAACTAAAAAGCCCAGAGGTAAAACAACAGAAAAGAGGTCAAAATCATGCCCAATCAATTGGCATTACTATTAATAAATAGTGTAATATTTAGTAAGTAAAGCAGACAATGTTCTATGCAATATAGTCCCAAATTTATACAATGAAACACTGTGTCTCCCTGTCTTTGTATGGGGGTGGGTGCATGTGTGTGTTTGTATGAGTGTGGAAAACTGTTTCACTAAACAAGGATAACTAATGGGATTCTAAAATAATTCTACAATAATTCAGGCACCTCTAGCTGGGAATTAAAATGTCTAGCCCCAAATACTAGTAAACGCTTCGAATGGTTTCATGTGATGGCTTCTTCTCTACCTTCCCTGAACCACCCCTCTCCTAGCTCACACATGGGCAAACTAGGAGGCCCACATCCAGGAAAGGGGCGTCGTACGTTTCTCCTCCTTTCATTTCTTGCCTTTCTCTTTCTCCTCCACCCAATTTGATTCTGAACCCTCTAGAGTTGGAGAACAGGGACAGCGAAGAGGCCAGCAGGTAGTAAGGGACTTAGTTAACAGGTAGTGTGAGCAGGCATCATACACTGTGACATGGGGAATTGTAAAAACCCCATGGTCTTACCTGACTGTCACCATGTGTTCCTCAGAAAGCCTGCTCCCCTCGGGAACCTCTCACCTTCAGTCCCCTACAACTGTCTCCCGGCTCATTGCTTTCTAATGTATTAGCCCCTGTGTGTCTAATGATACCTTGAGCTGCTGTCTGGTGAAGTCTGTTCACTTTTGCTCTTAGAAAGAATCCTGAACAGCTTTATGCTGACTCTGTCACTTGTGACTCATATCAGGTTCATAGACAACAGAAACATGCTGTTTGCCTTAATAAAATCTGAAAGTGCAGGATGATGAATCCAGCTGGCTCAAATTTGGTTCACCCCTCAGCAGCTAGGCACACACCTCTCTTTTAGATTTGACAGGTGAGGACAGACAAAGGTTTACTTCTAGGGACAAATTACAAGCTCTCTAAGTGATTCTATTCAAGGGCCCTCTACTAGCTTATGATGGAGGGCAGGAACACCAAGCATTAGCCCCTTAAAAGCACAAGCTTTTAAGTCTGATGTACTCCCATTTGTTTATTTTTTCTTTTGTTTGTCTTGCTTGAGGAGATATGATATTGATATTTAAAAAGATACAGCTAAGATCGATGTCAGAAAGTGCATTGCTTCTGTTTTTTTTCTAGGAATTTTATGGTTTCAAGTGTTACATTCAAGTCTTTAATCCATTTTCTGTTGATTTTTGTGTATTGTGTAAGAGAATGGTCTACTTTTATTCCTTTGCATGTGGCTGTTCAGTTTTACCAACACCATTTATTGAAGAGACTTTCCTTTCTCCATTGTATGTTCTTGGTTCTTTTGTTGAAAATTAGCTGTCCATAGACGTGTGGGTTTATTTCTGGGCTCTGCATCCTGTTCCATCAGTCAGTGTGTCTGTTTTTCTGCAAGTACCGTGCTGTTTTGATTACTATAGCTTTGTAGTATATTTTGAATTCAGGGATTGTGATGCCTCTAGCTTTGTTCTTTTTCCTCAAGATCGCTTTGGCTATTGTGGGTCTTTTTTTGTTCCATATAAATTTTAGGATTCTTTGTTCTATTTCCATGAAGAATGTCATTGGGATTCTAATTGGATTTGCATCAAATCTGTAGATTGCTTCAGATAATATGGACATTTTAACTATGTTTATTCTTCCAATCCATAAGCATGGAATGTCTTTCCATTTCTTTACGTCTTCTATTTCTTTCAATAATGTCTTATAGTTTTCAGTGTATATGTCTTTCACCTCCTTGGTTAAGTTTATTCATAGGTATCTTATTCTTTTTGTTGTGATTGTAAACGGGATTGTATTCTTGATTTCTCTTTCTGCTAGTTTATTGTTAGAGTGTAGAAATGTTACTGATTTTTGTATGTTGATTTGTACCCTATAACTTTACTGTATTCGTGATCTATTTCTAATAGTTTTCTGATGGATTCCTTAGGGTTTTCTATATATAGAATCGTGTCACCCACAGATAGTGGCAGTTCTAGTTTTTCCTTTCCCATTTGGATCCCTTTTCTTTCTTTCTTTCTTTCCTTTTTGTTTTTGTTTTTGTTTTTTTTTTTTTTGCTTAATTGGCTCTGGCTAGGACTTCCAATACCATGTTAAATAAGGGTGGCAAGAGTGAGCAACCTTGCCTGGTTCCTGTTATTAGAGGAATAGCTTTCAGGTTTTCACCATTGAGTACATTGTTGGCTGTGTGGGTTGATCATATATGGCTTTCATTATGTTGAGGTACTTTCCTTCTATCCCCATTTTATTGAGAGTTTTGATCACAAATAGATGTTGAATCTTGTCAAATGGCTTTCTCTGCATCTATTGAGATGATCATGTGATTTTTATTCATTTTGTTGATACGGTGTATCACATTGATTGATCTGAGGATGTTGAACCATCCTGCATCCCGGGAATACATCCCACTTGATCAAGGTCTATGATGCTTTTAATGTATTATATTTGATTTGCTAATATTTTGTTGAGAATTTTTGCATCTATGTTCATCAGTGATATTGGCCTGTAATTTTCTGTTTTTGTGTTGTCCTTGTCTAGTTTTGGTATCAGGCAATGTCGGTCTTGTAGAATGAATTAGGAAGCATCCTCTCCTCTTCAATTTTTGGCAAGAATTTGAGGAGGATAGGTATTAAATCTTTTAATGTTTGGTAGAATTCAGCAGAATAGCCATCTGGTCCTGGACTTTTCTTTTTTGGGAAATTTATTATTACTACTTCAATCTCTTTATTTGTGATTGGTCTAGTCTGATTCTCTATTTCTTCTTGATTCAGCTTTAGAAGGTTGTACGATTCCAGGAATTTATCAATTTCTTTTAGATTGTCCAATTTACTAGCATATAGCTTTTTATAATAGTATCTTGTGATCATTTGTATTTTGTGGTATCCATTGTACTTTCTCCTCTTTTTTTCTGATTTTATTTATTTGAGCGTTCTCTCTTTTTTACTTAGTGAGTCTGGCTAAAGTTTGCCAATTTGTTTACCTTTCAAAGAAGCAGCTCTTAGTATCATTGATCATTTCTATAATTGTTTTAGTCTCTATTTCATTTATTTCTGCTGTGACTTTTATTATTTCCTTCCTTCTACTGATTTGGGGTTTTGTTTGTTCTCTTTCTAATTCCTTTAGGTATAGTATTAGGTTGTTTATTTGAGATTTTTGTTGTTTTTTGAGGCAGGCTGGTATTGCTATAAACTTCCCTTTTATTAACACTTTTGTTGCATTCTATAGATTTGGGTATGCTATGTTTTCATTTTTCATTTGTCTCCAGGTTTTTTTTTTTTTTTTTTTGGCTAAGGAGGATTCACCCTGAGCTAACATCTGTCATCAATTTTCTTCTTTTTGCTTGAGGAAGACTGTCCCTGAGCTAACATCCATTGCCAATGCTCCTCCATTCTGTGTGTGGATCACCACTACAACATGGCTGCTGATGAGTGGTGTAGGTCATGCCCAGGAACCGAACCTGAGCCGCCAAAGCAGAGTGCACCAAACTCAACCACTAGGGCATGGAGTCAGCCTCATGTTCCCAGGTATTTTTTGATTTCTCCTTTGATGTCTTCATCGATCCTATAGTTGTTCAGTAGCATATTGTTTAGTCTCCACAAACTTGAGACTTTTCCAGCTTTGTTCTTGTAGTTGATTTCTAGTTTCACACCACTGTGGTCAGAAAAGGTGCCTGAGTGATTTCAATCTTCTTAAATTTAATTGAGACTTGTTTTGTTTCCCAATGTATGGTCTATCTTTGAGAATGTGCCATGTGAACTTGAGAAGAATGTGTCTTCTGCGGCTTTTGGATGGAATGTTCCATATATATCTATTAAGTTCATCTGGTCTAATGTTTCATTTAAAGCTGATGTTTTCTTTCTGACTTTCTGTCTGGATAATCTATTCATAGATGTAAGTGGGGTATTAAAGTCCCCGCTATATTATACTGTTGTCAATTTCTCCCTTTAAATCTGTTAATAATTGCTTTATATACTTTGGTGCTCCTATATTAGGTGGATGTATATTAATAAGTGTTATGTATTGTTGATGGATAATGTCCTTTATCATTATATAACATCCATCTTTGTCTCTTGTTATCTTTTTTGGCTTTAAGTCTATTTTGTCCAATATAAGCATGGCTATACCTGCTTTCTATTGGTTGCCATTTGCCTGAAGTCTAATCTTCCATCCCTTCACTCTGAGCCTCTATTTGTCTTTAGATCTGAGATGTGTCTCCTGGAGGCAGCATATTGTTGGGTCTTGTTTTTAACCCATCCAGCCACTCTTTGCCTTTTGATTGGTGACTTCAATCAATTTACATTTAAAATGATTACTGATATATAAGGACTTAATACTACCATTTTGTCCTTGCTTTCTTGTTGCTCTATATTTTCATTATTTCTTTTTTCTCTGTGTTTCTGTCTCTGATTTCAGTTTGGTGGTTTTCTGCAATGTGTTACCCAGTTTCCTCTTTTTTATGTTTGTGACTCTGTCCTGAATTTTTCTTTTGTGCTACCCATGACTTTGTATAAAAGGTCTGATAGATAAGATGGTCCTTTTTCTGCTGATAGCGTCTAATCATTTGCCTATGCAGTTCCATCCTTTTCCTCTTCCTTTCTAAGTTTTCGTTGTCAAAAATTGTCCCTTTTTGTATTGTGAGTTTGTTACCAAATTCACATGGTTATAGTTATTTTTAATGTTGCCTTTCCCTTTAACCATTATGTTATAATTGAGTATTTACTATGCTATTCTGATACAGATTTTCGATTTTCTGATTCTGTCTGTCTATTTCTCACCTTCCTCAAAGCTTTGCATACTTTTGCCTTTTGATCCATGTAAGAGGGCTCCTTTCAACATTTCTTGTAAGGCTGGTCTAGTGACAGTAAACTCCCTTTGCTTTTGTTTTTCTCAGAAAGACATTTCTTTTTCATATCTGAAATATAACTTTTCCAGGGTATTCTTGCCTGATAGTTTTTATTTTTCAATATTTTGGATATACCTTTCCACTCTCTCCTGGCCTTTAGGGTTTCTCCTGAGAAATCTGCTGATAGCCTAATGGGGATTCCCTTGTAGGTTATTTTCACTTTCTCCCTGGCTGCTACTTTTTTTTGCTGGGAAAGATTTGCCCAGAGCTAACATCTGTTGCCAATCTTCCTCTCTCCCTTTTTCTTTTCCTTCCCAAAACCCCAGTACATAGTTGTGTATTCTAGTTGTAAGTCCTTCTAGTTCTTCTACATGAGCTGCCACAGCATGACTACTGACAGATGAGTGGTGTGGTTCTGTGTCTGGGAACTCAACTTGGGCTGCCAAAGCAGAGTGTGCTGAAATGTAATCACTAATCCGTTAGAGTTGCCTCTCTCTCACTGCTTTTAATATTCTTCCTTCATTTTTGATTTTTGAAGTTTTATTATCATATGTCTTAGAGAAGGTCTTTTTGCATTGAGATACTTGGGTGTTCTATTACATTCATGAATTTGTACATCCAGTTCCTTCCCTGGGTTTGGGAATTCTCAACTATTATTTCTTTAAATAAACTCTACTCTCTTCTCTCTCTCTTCTCTCTCTGGAATACCCACTATCTTTATGTCGACCATTTCTAATGGAGTCAGATAATTCTCATAGAATTTCTGCAATTTTTTTTGTCTTAGTACTCTCTCCTCTTCTACCTGTATCATTTGTAGGGTTTTGTCTTATAGTTCACTAATTGTCTCTTCTATATGGTTTGCTCTGTTTCCCATGCTTTCTAAAGCGTTCTTCATCTTATGTATTGAGTTCTGCAGTTCCAGAACTTCTCCTTGGTTCTTTTTTAGAGTTTCAACCTTTTGGGTAAATAATTCCTTCTATTCATTGCTTTTATTCCTGAACTCATTGAACTGCCTTTCAAGTTTTCTTATAGCTTTTTGAGTTTCTTCATGACAGCTATTTTGAATACTTTATTAGTTAGATCAGAATCTTCCATGACTTTATGTTTGGTTTCTGGAGAATTGTGTTCTTCTTTAATGTGATGGTACCACGGTTTTTTGAAACTTACTGAGTTATTCCCCTGCTGCACATTTGTTGTAGCAAACACTTTTCTTATTTAGGTATAGCTTTGTTTTGATTCAAATTTTCAACTGCTCAGAGATTAGTAGGCTTTCTCGCATTTTTCAGTAGGTGATGCTATATAGTGCTGTTAGTTTCTCTTACCTAAGCTGCCTCTGGCTATATTTGAATATCTGTACATTCCACCTTCCACTTCCTCTATTTGAGGTATTGCCAGTACTCTGGTAGTTGCTGCGCATGCTTCTGTGTGTCACTGATCACTTGCTGTTGGTGGTGTCACTGTGGTCACTGGCTTTGCTGTCAGGGCCACAGGGATGGCTGATGCCTCAGCCACATCCTGGATCACCTGGGTCAGAAGCTCCCTTGCTGAAGTTGGGGGAGGCAGTGGGTGAGGAGGGAACAGTATACACGAGGCACTGTCTTGGCTGTTGCCTGTTACCTTGTAGTCACAGGCAATACTGTGGTTGGGATGCAGGAGTCTTCTGTCAATCTCTGCTGCTGCTACTAGGCTCTGGGCCAATGTCTGGGATCACAGGGCTCTGTTCCCACAGCCACAGATACCACCACAACTGACTGGCTGGAGTCCAATGTACACCTCTGCTGCTGCCTGCTGAGTTCTCTGGAGCAAGGGGTGGCTGGCTCAGCTGCTGTGGCCAGGATCCTGGATCTCAGGCTCTGCCTCTGCTGTTCCCCTGTTTAGCATCCTCTGTGTGCTCCAATCCACACACCTTTGAATGTACCAGTGTATAGATCTCTTCGACATCGTGGTGTGTTGTGCAATGTAGCCTTTGTTGGGTTAGGGATGTTTTACTCACTGTAGACTGAAGGGAAGAGACAAAGAGGTCTTCTCACACTGCCATGATGATCTAAAAGTTCCAAAGTATAATTTTTTTAATGTGGCAAAAGACATATTTATTAATAGACTCAAATATACTTTGTCTCATTATAAAAATTAAGAAGTCAAAGGTAGATACATTTAAAATTATGTTTAGTGGGGCCCCGTGGCCAAGTGGTTGGGTTCGCGCGCTCCGCTGCAGGTGGCCCAGTGTTTCGTTGGCTCAAATCCTGGGCGCAGACATGGCACTGCTCATCAGGCTGCGCTGAGGCAGCATCCCACATACCACAACTAGAGGGACCCACAACAAAGAATATACAACTATGTACTGGGGGCTTTGGGGAGAAAAAGGAAAAAAAAAATTATGTTTAGCAATCAATGTCTCAGTATATTATCTTCTTTGGAAATGATCTACATCTTCAATAAATATCAATTATTTAGTTTAACTTAGTATAAACTTTTATTTTATTTACATTTATTTAAATTACTTGTTTTTGACAATTATGCTTGTATTAGACATCAAACAGCTAACTATCATCTTAAGCTATTTTTCTTGTTGACAAATTCTGACATGGAATGAGCTGATTTGACTAGTAAATCCAGGTAGAGAAAGCTGTATTTTTGCATTATAGTTAATGTTGACAATTCTGAATGCGTGCCTGCTTTTATTAAACCAAAAAACTTAAACTGGCTTTTATTTATCAAAGATTATCCCAGATCATGTGAACTTGAAAAACATTCGGGTTAGTTCCTATATCTCTGGGAGTTTTAGGAATATTTAATTTATATAAGTGCTTATTTTTCTTTAAGTCAACTAAATAAAGCTCTTTTAAAAATATCACTTATATAAAGCATACGTACATATACATAAACATATAGACAGACACAGAGAGCTTATAGCTTTCGTTTAAAAATTTTAGCCATGTCTAAGGTACAGTAATATGAAATTCAAAAGCATAGCTGGATCCAAATCATATTTTTGGCAGATGGACTAAGTTAAGGTTATCTGCTCATGTGGCCAAAGTTTTTTACACAAAGACTTTTTATTTGCATGCTGTAAGGCTCCTTTTATAGCTGTTTTTGGAGGCATTTTGTATTTCGATGCTCTGCATACCAATCAGGGAAGGCATCCCATTGTCTTTGAGAGGTTTGGGATCCTGTCTTTTCAAGTGTGCCTGCTAAGGTGGACTATCCTATCTATGTTAAAACTTTCACAAAGTGTCCGCTACAATTCCAAATTATCCAAACGTTTACCCATTTCCCAAAAAAGCACAAGATCCTGGGCCATGGTGGGTATATAGACAGGAGGCCGGATCTTTTGAGGGAGATGGAGAAAGAGCTTTAGACAGGGTGGACCTCATCTTTGCCTTTAGATTCCCTCAGAGGTCTTAACTACGAGGGGCTGTGTTTTTTAACAGCTTCTCTGAAACAAAGGGAATCATGTGTCACTCCCCTTTTGAACAGAATAGGGTGACTCACTAAGAAGCTTCAAAACCAAAATACAGTCAGTTCGCAAACTGAGAGCTTTCAAACTCAGATGCTGATAGGCAGCTCAGGAGGGTGAAGTGGCAAGATGGGTTATAAAGTAAAAATGAAGAAGTTGCTTACCCTTTACAATGATAGGTTATAACCCAGACGACAAGCAGTTGGTTAAAAGTAACTATATAATACCATTTTTAACAAGATGACTTAAGGTCTTTTTTTATGATTTTCAGAGGCGTTTACAAAAAATAACCTAAGTTTTGCTTATGTTCATGAAATGAACTAGATTTAGTTTTATTATGTGGCTTAAATGATTTTGTGTGCTCAGGGAATTCTCAAGTCTGGTCTCCATTTTGGATTTAATTTTAACACTGGGGGGCCCTTTTTCCCACTTCTTCTATTCCAGTGAGAAGTTTACTCTGAGTTTTAGGTGTTTGAGTTCCCCTACAGCACGGTATTAGTTTAACTCCTCAACTAAGGTTTGCCTCAGGGTAAGGCCAGGAAAGAAAAAGGAGAAAAAGTAGGGAAACATCCCCTGCCCCCTCCCCCACCACAAAAGAGTGTTCTTCCCACACGCTGGGGCTGGCAGAGCCTTTCTTTTTGTTAAAAAAAGATTCTTTGGTCAGAAAGACAGGTTCCTCTCCGAGGCTTTGCTGACAAGACCTGCCATGCATTTTTTTGACTTAGTCATTTCTGTTTAAAAGTTCGGAGATAATGAGGGAACACACCCAGAAACTCATTGCCACTATTTTTGTTTTTGTTGTTCTTCCAATTTTACCTTCCTTCACCAATCTGCCTGCTGATATTTACCTTACACAGTCCTGATGTAGCGTAACCTCTCATAAAGGTAGGGGAAGTACTTCGGTCCTTCATTAAATCTCATTACTATTAGCTGCCTGGGCAAACAGGCAACCAGAAGGATGTGTACTCCAGAACCTTGATTCATGATCTCTTCACAACTTTCCAAACACAGTCACATGAGGGAGGACATGACTGAGTCACAAGAGAGCCCTCCCTCCTAGAAAACCCTTCGCCTCAGCTGTTTTTCATGAGATTTGCCCCGTGTCTCCATTGCTGGTGATCAGTAGAGAGTCAAAACACCCACCTGCTGTCCTCCCCCCGGCTGGAGCCTTTTCTCTTTAATTTCCTGTGGGTTTGGTGAGGTGGAATTCCATTCTGAATTGCTCCAGAAAAAGAGGAGGAGTAGGCCTTGTGTCTCCTGAATCAATTCAGAAAGGTGAGTAGGTTACATATTCTAACTACTCTAAGTGTCCTGTGAAACCACCTATCTCTTATGCCTTACTATCAGAGAAGAAAGTTTTAGCCATTATAAAATGATTTCTTTGGAGTATTTCGTTTCTTTGTTTTTTAATTTGTATGTGTCCATCTACAAGCTGAAAATGGTTTTGGTATATTTTAGGGAGACAGTGGTGACATCTCTTTCTGCTATACAGGATTGAAAACTATATATGTGAAAATATGTCTTAAAGCTTGATATACCTGCGAGTTCAAAATTGTTAATTCAATCAAGCACAGTACAACCATGACTTCATACAATGAACTATCTTAAACAGGATGATATCTTTACAAAATTTTTTCAGTATTTGTTGGAAATAAAGCCAAATAGTCAAAAGTGGGGTTACAAAAAGGTTTTCTCTCTGTGAAGTTAATGTTATCTGCTCTTATTTACAAATTTTTTCTCTAATATTTGCCGATGTTTTCTCCCCGTATCAGGTAATTACCTTGACTGACTTGGCAACATTGTGTTCTCAGTTGCTTTTCATTGAACACTTTTTAAATGCATTCCATTTTCCTTATTGGGATTTGGCAAATTATCCTATTAAATCTTCTTTCAAAATGACCCTAAAGGCCTCTAGTACATCAGTTTCTTCACTGTATTGATTTTCTTACGCATTCGTTCAAACTCCAATTCTACACCCATCAAAACGCCGTTTTTTTCAAGCTTTGCAGCTTCAGTTTTGGTATAATTAACAAAAGTCTTTGCATCCTTAGAGTTTACTCCAATCATTAAAGTTTTCACGATAAGCAATTGTTTCTTGGATCTATTATTTGCTTTCTGTTGAGGGTTTATTTTCTGAGTTAATGGTTTGGGCGACTCTTTTAAAAGAGGAAAAATTAAAACTGTGTTGGTCAAAATTGCATTTTCTTTGTTTCTGTCAAATCCTCATCTTAAATATGGAACAAAATTTTGAATTATAATTATTAGAATTAAATTATCTTCTAATTGCAAGCAGAGATCTTATTCCTGTTCTATAAAAATCATCTTTTATAAGCAAATGAATGAAAGCATTTCAAAAGAGAAAATGGCATCAAATGTGTAGATATTACCCTTCAAAGTATGAGTGATCAAAATAAATTTGGAAAATGTCCGATGTTACAAATAACCTCTCAAAGAAAGAAAAATATATAAAAATAAAACACCATTTATAACACCATCATTTATTAAAAATTAGAAAAAAGTTAATAACCAGGATTGTGGAAGTATGAAGAAATTGGCATTGTTATACACTATTAAGGTGAATGTAAATTGGATTAATGTGTATGTATGCATGTAATGTGTAGCATGCATACAGTTTAAATTCACGTTAGTGTGAATATACGTGTGTCTCTAAATATAGACACACATATTGAGTATAATATAAATTATTATAAATTGTCTCTCAAGAAAATCCCTTAAATATGGTGAAATCTTTGGTCTCAGCCAATCTCCTTCAGGTAATTTATCTTCACAAACTAAAAAGACAGCCACACACAGATTTGTTTCTAAGGTTGTTCGGTGCAGTTTTATTTGTGGTAGAGACAAACAAAAACAATCTCAATGTCTAATGACAAAAGAAAGTTTAAGACAGAGACTATAGTTATATTATGGACTAATTTGAAAATATTAAGCATCATATTTTAATGGGTGTATAACATACAGTAATAAGTAAAATATTAAAATTATAAAGCAATACCTGTGTTTAGTACAATACTAAGATACACACATGTATATAAGTATACAATAATATATATTCCTCCTATATTTAACGTTTAAATTTTCCTGAGAACTATAATTTTTAATTTTAGTTTCCACAGCTTCTCCTTGACAATAGATAATTTATAAAAATAAAATAAAAAATCAACAGCTTTAAATGCACGCATACATGTTATAAATGGCAAGAGTTTAATTTTGTTCTTGTTCAGATAATTCTACTCAAAACTTTATCTTGTTTGAAGTCCTAAATAAGAAAAATCATTCCTAGGGTGGGACGTTGCCTTGCTTTCTTCCAATGAGCAAAACCCACAGCCTCCAGCTAGAAGAGTCTTCTCTAAGAGAATTTTCCCTGACCGCACATTGATGTTGTTTTCAGTTTCTGAACCTCCATGATGACACCAGTTAGATAGAACAGCAGCTAGAATTTTTACAAAGTGAAAATTGTCCCTTTAAGGCTGAATATGCAAGACAGGAGATTCATTTCTGTCTTTTCTTGCATTTGGCGTGGCGACACTTTATTATAATAAGGATTGCTGTCTAGGTGTTGACTGAGTAGGGAAAGAAAAGGGGACCAGTTTCCCAGGGAAGACACCACATCGTCTTCCTCAGAGTTGGAAGGTTTCAGTGGAAAGTTCGTTAATGCAGAAGCAAAGATGGTGTGTGCATTTTGAAATTGTGTCGTGTCACTAAATGAAAATACAAATTTGTACTTAAATTGTGATATGAGATCAGGGCAAAAAAAGTGAATGTAATAAAGCCTGTACTGTCTCATTTAATCACTTGCACCTTGCAAACCCCTAAGGAATTATTGATGTGCCTTTTTGTGCCTTTTCAGCATGTCACACACACACACACACACACACACATATATATTCACAAGAAAAGGAAAACTTCTAGTCCTAAAAACTCTTAGAATTTTTATAATCAGGTAGTTTAAGACATGTGCTTTGAAGCAGGGGCTAAGTAACACGTTTATAAAGTAGAACTTTAAGATGGAATGAGGGAATGAATTTTTGCTGTTTAAATTATCAACAATTTAAAAATTCATATTTTCCCTTTTCTGCATTTTATAAACTATCTATAATAACCATCTTTTGCTTTACATTTTTAGAAAGATAATGCTTATTAAAAATAATAAAGACGTCTATGGATTGAATTACAAAATTATCATCCCTAACTCAACGATCCATTTTGATGCAAGGGGAGGTCAGAGAGAGGGATATTAAGCATGTCATCATCATCTTTTTTTCCTTGCTGAGGAAGATTAGCCCTGAGCTAACATCTGTGGCAGTCTTTCTCCATTTTATATGTGACTCACTGCCTCAGTATGGCTGATGAGTGGTATAAGTCCACACCCAGGATCTCAACCTGTGAACCCCAGCCTCTGAAGCGGAGCAGGCCTAACACCACAGGGCTGGCCCTCATCATCATATTAACATTTCCTATTCAAGTTCAGAGGTCCTATGGACAGAGGTAGCTCATATGATATGGACAGTTTCACTCTCAGTTCTGATGGTTCAAGTTTCTCTAAAACTAACTTAAATCTCAAATATGGGGTAATAATTTTAGGAAAGCAGAGAATATGTTCTGAGGAGATACAGAATAACTGAAACTCAGATTTAAGTAACAAATTTTTTTTTTAAAAAAGAAAAGATAGTTGGCAATCACTTTTTTTCCAGCTTTGTTGAGATATAACTGACATAAAACATTGTGTAAGTTTAAGCTGTACAACATATTGATTTGATACAATTATACATTAAAAAATGATTACCACCATAACATTAACACCTAACATCCACATTACCTCACATAATTATCTTTTCCTCTTTGTGGTGAAAAGATTTAAGATCTACTGGCTTAGCAGTTTTACAGTATTATTAACTATGATCACTATGCCGTACGTCAGAGTCCCAGAACTTAGGAGTCTTATAGCTGGAAGTTTGAACGCTTTGACCAACATCTCACCTTTTCACACATTGCCCACACCCTGATAACAACCATTTTAATCTTTGTTTCTACGTGTTTGGCTTTTTCAGATTCTACATATAAGTAATATCATACAGTATTTGTCTTCTTCTGTCTGACTGACCTCATGTAGCATAATACCCTCAAGTTCCATCCACGTTGTAGCAAATGGCAGGATTCCCTTGTTTCTCAAGACAGAATAATACCCCATTTTGTGTGGGTGTGGGTGTATGCCACACCTTCTTTATCCAATTATCCATTGACAGACACTTAGGTTGTTTCCATATCTTGGCTCTTATGAATAATGCTGGAATGAACAAGGGAGTGTAGATATCTCTTTGAGATACAAGTTTCATTTCTTTTGGATATATGCCCAGAAGTGAGATTACTGGATCTTATGGTAGTTCTATTTTTATTTTATTTTATTTTTAAAGATTGGCCCTGAGCTAAGATCTGTTGCCAATCATTTTTTATTTCTGCTCCCCCCCAAAGCCCCCCAGTACATAGTTGTACATTCTAGTTGTAGGTCCTTCTGGCTCTGCTATATGGACACCACCTCAGCATGGCTTGATGAAAGGTGCTGGGTCCATGCCCAGGATCCAAACCAGTGAAACTCTGGGCCACTGAAGCAGAGGGTGTGAAATTCACCACTCAGCCATGGGGCCAGCCCCCTATTTTTAATTTATTGAGGACCCTCCATACTGTTTTCCACAGTGTCTGCATCAATTTACATTCTCATCAAGAGTGCACAAATGTTCCTTTTTTTCCACACCCTTACCAACTTTTATGTCTTGTCTTTTGATGGTAGCCATTCTCACAGGTATGAATAGCTTATTGTGGTTTTGTTTTCGTTTCCCTGATGATATTGAGCACCTTTTTAATGTACCTAGTGGCCATTTGGATGGTTTTTTTGGAAAAATGTCTATTTAGTTCCTCTGCCCATTTTTAAATTGGATGTTTTTTAGCTTTTGAGTTGAATAAGTTCTTCATATATTTTTGATATTAACTCCTTATCAGATATATGGTTTGCAATTTTTTTCTCTCATTCCCTAGGTGACCTTTTCATTTTATTGATGGTTTCCTTTGGTGCACAGAGGCATTTTTTAAGTGACAAACATTTTTTTTTCCAAAAGAAAGGATTGTTGGCAATCACTTTAAAATGCATATTATATATTTTAAAACTTTATATTTAAAAGGTACGTAGTTTATCACAGTTTTTCCTTAGACCATGATTTACATTTATTTTCTAAGCTTTAATTTTGAATAGTTTTATATGTGCAGATAAATTATGAATATATCACAGAGTGCCTGTATAAACTGGAGCCAGTTTCCCATTTTATTGATATCTTGCATTAAAATGATTCATTTGTTACAATTGATGAACCCACTGACACTAACATTATTATTAGTTATTATTATTATTATTAACTGAAGTCTGTCTTTGATTCAGATTCCCTGAGCTTCCATCCTCAGCCCTTTTCCTGTTCCAGGACACTTTATCACGTTTAGTGATCGTGTCTCCTGGGGCTCCTCTTTCACAGGGAAATCTGTGACAATTTCTCAGACTTTCCATATTTTTATTCATTTGACTGAAGTACTGCTCAAGTACTTCATAGACTGTCCCTCAATTATTTTAATTTCTTTTACACAGGATTTTTCTCTTCTCCCCTATTTATTTATTTAGTAATGTATTTATATCAGTATGAAATCTTGGAGACTCATTTAATACATTGAGTTATAATCAAATAATTCTGTGTTTATGTAGTTGCTCCAGTTGTTGCGCTTTGGGTATTGGGAGCTCTTTCAGTGTGCTCCCGTGTCGCTTTGACATACCTTCATCGTTTGGATTGCTATTTTCAGTCGAATACTTTTTTACTTTCTGGCATCATGAGATGATCTAGGCTAGTTTGTATATTCTCTTCCCCAGTCCTAGCATCAGCCATTTCTCCAAAAGAATCTGGTTCACCTACTCAAACTTACTTTCTCCAGCCCTGGAAATCACTGATATATTAACTGCCTGTATAATTTTGCATTTCCAGAGTGTTATATAATGCCAATCACGCAGAATGTAGTCTTTTCAGGTTGGTCTCTTTCACTTAGAAATATGGATTTAAGATTCATCTGTGTCTTCACATAGTGTGATAGCTTATTTACATTATCACTGAGTAGTATCCCTTGTTTGGATGTACTGCTGTTTGTTTATTCATTCACCAATTGAATGGCATACTGGTAGCTTCTACATATTGGCAAATTCAAATCAGTTGTATGAATACGTATGTGTGTGATTGCTAGAGTGTATTTATAATTTTCCGTGAAACTGCTAAACTGTCTTCCAACTGGTTGTACCAGTTTTCTTTCCCACCAGAGATTAGAGATCCAGTTACTCTGCATGGCTGTTAATGTGGTAGATTACATTGATTGAGTTTGAATGTTGGATCAGACTTCCAGACATCTAATAAATTCCACTTGTCATGAGCTATAATTCTTTTTATACTTTGCATTTGATTTGTTAATATTTTGTTGAGGCTTTCTAATATACGCATTTAATGCTACAAATTACAGGAAGATAGCTGGAAAATCCCCAAGTATTTGGTAGTTACACAGCACACTTCTAAACAATACATGGGTATAAGAGTAAGTCTCAAAAGAAATTTAAAAATATTTTAGACTGAATGAAAATTAAAATACAATTTGTTGAAATTTTAGTATGCAATGAAAATAGTGTTTTGAGTTAAATTTATAGCATAAATGTATACATTGATTTTAGATCTTTCTTCTTTTCCAATCTAAAATCAATAATCTAAGCTTCTGTCTTTGGAAACTTAGAAAAGAGAAGTTTAAGGGTACAGCCAGCTAAAGAAAATAAACAATAAAAATTGCAGCAAAAATTAGAGAAATTGGAAACAGGAAAACAACAGAAAAAATCAATTAAAAAAAGAGCTGGTTCTTTGAAAAATCAATAAAATTGATTAACCTCTAGTCAGAGTAACCCAGAAAAAATAGAAGGCACATATTACCAGAAATGAAAGAGGGTTTATTAATATTGATCTCACAGCCATTAAAATGTTAATAGAGGAAACTAGGAATAACTCTATTCCCATGAATTTAATATCCTATATGTAATGAACCAATTCCTTGAAGGACAAATACTACCAAAACTCACAAAAGTAGAAATAGATAAACTGAATAGGTCTATGTCTATTAAAGATATTGAATCACTAATTGATAACCTTCCAAAAAGGAAAGCACCAGGCCCAGATGGTTTCACTTGTGTCTTCTACCAAATATTTAAGAAATTATAGCAATTCTCCCCAAACTCTTTCAGAAAACAGAAGTAGAGGGAATATTTCCTAACTCATTCTATGAGGCCATTATTGCCCTAACACCAAAACTAGGTAAAGACATTTCAAGAAGGGAAAACTGTAGACGAGTATCTATCATAAGCAAAACTACTCAAGAAGCATTAGCAAATTGAATCCAACAAGGTATAAAATAATCTTTAATGTTATTTCAATGATTTAAAATCCTTTCCTTAAATCTGCCTCAGTTTTCTTGGAGTATTTCCTTTCCTCCATGAA
Organism: Equus przewalskii; assembly: GCF_037783145.1. Classification (NCBI taxonomy): domain Eukaryota; kingdom Metazoa; phylum Chordata; class Mammalia; order Perissodactyla; family Equidae; genus Equus; species Equus przewalskii. The sequence goes on from NC_091849.1 coordinate 58,947,882, forward strand.
AATGTGAATCTTCTCTGAACCGATTTGGCCATGATTCTGCCTTCATGCTGCCATGTTGCCAGACAACGTGGCCTAAGGCTGAGCTCTATTTCCTGAGAGTTTGGTCCTGCTGCCAACTTGGCAGAAAGCTTAGAATTGTGAGGCAACCACCACCAAATCACCATGTTTGACGCCTTGGAAATTAGCAAAATGCTTTAATTTTTAAAATTTGAGACTGGCTGCTGTTTTTTCACGTTTAGCATCAGGCGAGACAGTAGACAGATTAGTTGTTTTTGTCCAGCTTCTCCCCTTGGCTGCTTTTTCTCTCTTTTTCATGCCTACTGCTGACGTTTTGATATGTCTTGAAGCCAAGAACTTAAATATGCTGCCATCCTATTTTATTCCTCTTCTAAGATGATCCAAAATAGTAATTGAATGTGCTGTTCTAGAGTTCTCCCTTTCTGATGATCATCACTTGGTTTATCAGTCTGCAACTTTTCAAAACTATATTTATTCCATTCCAAAAAAAAAAAAGATATCTGTCATCTTTAGTTTCCTGGCATTTATCCCTGGTCCTTGCAATCTCAAATATTTCAGAGTTTTGGCGATCACATCAAAAAGTTTGTTTTTGGTCATTTGAGTTAACTGTTCTTATGAAGTATATTCTTATCATAATATATAATCAACATAAGAATTTTTATTTCTATATTGTTTACCCTTTTAAATATATTTAACACTACTTTCTTAGATTTATATCATAAATATCCCTTAAAATATTGAAAACTAATCTTTGAAGCCATAAATCTATTTCCAGGTGAAAGTATCTCGGGCTTCTACTCAATATATTCTTTTTCCAAATTATACCACATGAACACACAGCAAGACCAACCTGATTTGAGTGGCTTTTCAAAGCTTGCATTTGATAGCATATTTGGAGAAACTTAAAGAATCCTGTTGTACAAGACATCTTTTGTTCAGTCAGTCTCCTGCTAATAGTTTCCTTTCCTGGAGAGGTCAATGGTTACGTATTTAATGAATCCGGCTTCTAGCACTTTGAACACTAAGAGCCTTGTGTTTTTTCCTGAGTGCTAAAGGCTTGCCTGGTTGTGAGGCACATTGCTACCATGCCAACAGGCCAGCAAACAGCTTTTCTCAACAGACAACAGACACGTCTGTCCTGCTGATTTTTCCCAAAGCTTTTTCAATTCTTTTAACATTCAACCTACAAAGTATACAATTAAGAAGCAATATAACAATTAAGAATTATACTCCTTAATCTCTACAAACTTGTTCCAAAAGAAACACACAGAAAATTTTCTGCATTAATATTTATAATTTCAAACTCTTTAGTGTTGTGTGATTATTCCTGGGAGGTGCAATGTGTGAGCTGTTTACATGAGATGAATGGAGCCATGAATTTCTAAGTACATGCTCCATTACACTCAGAGTGTATTGCTTCTTAATTTACATCTTGCTTTGGGCCATGCAGAAGATTACTCTGGCAATTTTAAAGATCTGTTTCAAAATCTGTAGATTCATCTCCCTAGGCTCCCTTTTATTCTGTGATTTGAAAACCATTTGGTGGGCTGAAATTTCACATTCATTTGTCAGATAAATTTCCCACTTCTCATATTTGGCTTATGGCAATATGGTGGTTTTAGAAGAAGAAGAAAGCGTAAAGCCCATGACTTACTCTAATGGGACAGGAAAATGTAGAGCTAGAAGACAAAGAATATAATTACATTTTTATGTGCAATCATGTAAATATATTACTAAAAATGTTCTTTTAAATAGCACAGTCAAATGGAGAAAGAAGAAGCATCAGAAACCAGACTAAAAAATCTTTTTATCTGACTTCCAGACTGCTCCATCCAACAAGTGGAAAGCATCAACCTTTTGTGTCTGCCTAAAGTGCACTTCATTAATGAAGGATATGGTTAACCAAGGTCTTACTAGAAGAAAAGATTAGAACTTATGAAGCTGGAGAAATAAATTTTCCTTCTAAATAAAATGGATAACTCATTTTAGAAGAAAACAAAATTTAATATATAAAAATTAGCATATTTGTCACTGAATTCCTCTGTTAAACAACTCAAAATTAGTAATATTTTCTGTGAGCATGGGAGAAATATGGGAGTTGTTATGATTCTTCTCATATATATATAGCAGTCATTAATTTGATCAAAATTTAGGGCAGCGCTTGAATGCAAAAGTTGGAAAATAACCTGAGTTTTTCACAAATTAGTTGTGTCTTTGGGAAAGCTTCATAAGCTTTCTGTACAGCTGATATGTTATCCGTAAGGAAGGTGGCTAGAATAGAAGTGATGGGAAGGCCATTCTTGGAACTTCAGAATTTTGTTTCTGACTTGCTACCAAGCATATTACCCATAATATGGGAGAGCAATAGAATTTTCTTTCCAGTTAACTGAATTCAAATAAATGCATTGTATAGAAAATAAGTGATTGACTACTTACTCTTTGATAATTACATTACTTAGATCCGTAGTTTGCCAGACTGGAAAAATGCTTCTATGAATGTCTTAGGGAATGTTTCCCAAATTGCACATGCTCCCTGACATTTTCCACACTTACGACTCCCGAAGATTCTCTTGGATTGAGGAGGTTGGTGGAAGTGAAGCTGAAGAAGCAGTTGGTGGCCATGTGTGTTTTGTAAAGCTCCCACAGTATCTAAAATGATCTTTTCCTAATACAGTTGAATAAAAATGGCTTAGATTGATTTCATATCTTTTGAGAGTATATGTTAACTGTGTGGACAGGATGTTCTTAATCCTCCTAAAATAAGAATGTCAACTATATAAAAATTCATATTTTTAATTTGTGAACTTTTGTACATGGAATTCTTGAAATTCCACTTTTTTTTTTTTTTTTTTAGTGAGAAAGATTGGCCCTGAGCTAACATCTAATAAGACTGCCAATCTTCCTCTTTTTGTTTGAGGAAGATTGCTGCTGAGCTAATGTCTGTGCCAATCCTCCTCTATTTTAAATGCAGAATGCCACCACCGTATGGCTTGTGTGTGGGTCCACACCTGGAATCTGGACCCTCAAACCCTGGGCTGCTGAAGCGGAGGGTGCGAACTTAACCACTATGTTACCAGGCCAACCCTAAAATTCAATCACTTAATTATGATTTTAGTGAATCACCACTCTGGAACTTGAAAAATAATATGCAATTAATGCTGACCCAAACTATTTGCTCACTATAATTATGGTTCTATCATACCTCTACATTATACCAAAGAATTTCATATCATAAGCATTCATTAGATATTTAGAATCTCTTCAAAGTATAGGACATTTTACTGCACAAACTTGTCTTCTTCCTCCTTGACATATTTTTGGACATAAGTCGTGGGAGGTGAGGGTTCTTTAGGATAAGGTGCACTGAGGCTGTGGAGGGTTCATTCCACAGAGGCCCAAGGAGATGACAGGCTCTGCCATCCAGGGCTTTTGCGTAGGCCCAGATGTTTATCCTTATCACAGCCGAGGAATGAACATAAAATACACAGGTGACTAAAGTAAACACAAATATACAGCACTGAAAAAGTAAATGAAAAGTTTATTAAATGTGTACTATCCCAGTCAGGGCGCTAAACATACCCGGCTTACTCCTGGCCACAACGCTGTGAGCTCTGTGGTGCTTTCTCCATTTTAGCGATGACTGTAACTTATCCAAGGTCAGAGTCGGTGACTCTCAGCTGGCGTTTGACTCAGGTCTGTATGATTCTGAGTGCCTGGACAACATGGTTATGTACGAATCTGTGTTAGAAACCCTCTTTGCAGCTTACAAGGTGTCAGTCTTAGGGAAGCTACTGACTACTGCGACACAGGCCTGAGCACCCATAATAAATCCATTTTTCTGCCTATAGTCAAAACACAAGGGCAACCAAATCACAGACAAAGGTGTTTGGAGAGTCTGGAATGAACACAGGGGGCGTTTAATAATTTAAATCTTCAACCCTTCAAGCTAATGATGTCCTGTTGGAAAAATATTACTGGTTACATAATTGCTGTGAAAATGGGTTATCAGTGAGCACATCAATATTTCTCAAGAAATTTAATATTTTTTCTGCTTTGTAGTAATTTATTTGACTCATAGTTTATATCTTTTTTAACTAGTAAGTAGTTCCATTTTGCTAATCACTAAATGTTTGTCAACTATGTCTAGATTTTCCCAAATGTGAAAAAGTATTAAGAATAGACTATATTTGCAAAATGGCATCTATTTTGCCAATTTTAAAATATTATTCAAGAAATGATTCTTGATTATTTTAGAAAAGAATTTGGTTATAAGAAGAAAATTAAGAAAAAATTATTTGAAAAAATATTGAATAATGTAGCCCTTTATATTATGACTTTTATATAAATTCAACTAGGTGGTCTTTCTTGTTTTTCTCTTTCTTGAAAAAAGAAAAATCTGATTAATTAACTTTAAGAAAATTAAATATTTCTCCCTTTCAAAGTTTTCAATAAGTGTAATGTAATTTATATATCAATAAAATATGAATGGAATTTTGCTCCTTTTTTAAAGACGAAGGGAATTTATACCAAAAACAACCATTGAAAAGAGATGCATGTTTACACTTGAACCAGGTTGATCCTATTCAATTCTTTCACAGTAATCTGAAATAATAAATAGAGAAACAAGTGATTCAACTCTCAAGTTGGACATTGGAGCAATAAAGTTAAGTGGAACCAGGCTGGAGTTGGCACCATTGTATGCCAACCCCAAGCAAGCTTTTTGGGTAATCAGAAACCACGCACTGAGCAGAACTGATATAGTTAGGAGAGAATGAAGTATTTCCGCAGTGAGGGATATAAAACGGGGACCATGCAGCTCCAGACATGTGGAAAAGATCAGCTATCTAAAGACTTCACAGTTTTGGGGAGATCTAAAAATTGGTCTCTAGAGAATGTTCTGTATATTCTCAATAAGCTACCTTGTGACCTGAGATTATCTGAAAGATTCTTAGACCCTTGAAAACAAATGCTCCCTGACTAGAGCATCCTCTTACTAAATGAGTTACCTGAAAGTGTATTTTTATACAATCAGATTTCTTTCAATTGCACACAGATAACCTAAGCTGTCTAAATTTGGATCCATGTAATATAGAGCTAGGATAATCCTTTCTAAGGTATTGTCAGGAATTGGTTCCTTGCTTTACGATCTTCACACTAATTGTCAAATTATCAAATAAAATGTTTATTCTTAAGCCTTCAATATATTAAAGATTCTTTAAGTCAAAAGTTAATAATTAAAAAATTTTAGAATAACTGAAACTCACTGCATAATGAGAAATATTTGAATGTTTTCTCTAACTCTATAAATACCTCTAATAAGTCGTAGAAAGGGAATTGAAATTGTAGAAAAGGAATCTGAGTCCTAGTTTGTCCTGACTGAAATTCCATGTTAAACCTTACAAGTGTACTGATGGAAATGGTGGCACCAAGCTAGCCTGATTTAACAGGGCCAGCACCGTCCTTAGACCTCATTAGAAGTGGCCATTGTTCTGAGCTCTGGGCTTGAGTGGGCTCTCTCCTGATCCTGCTCTGTACACAACTTTATCCACAGGAAGAAGAATCCTTAAGCCTAAAGCAAAGTAGACACCTGGATCGCATATGCCTCTTTCCAGGTCACTCTCCTGATACGCAGAACCTGAAAACTCAAATATAAGTGGTCCAGAACCTAGTTCCAGGACCTTCATGAGCATGAGCCTCTTTCCCAGTGTCTCCATTACAGGATGGACTATGACACCTGTTTGTTCAACTTTAAGCCCAGCTGGGGGTGGAGAGGTCGAGGCGTGACAAAGGGATAGTTCTCATCAGACACTGTGGACAGAGCTGGAATAGAAGACTGATGTGTCCATACACAAGGGGAAAAGTCCCCTTATGGTATGAGAGTGATCCTGGCATGGATGGAGATGGGGAGATCAGTCAAGGGCCAGGAGCTGTCTCTTCCCCAACTACCACATTCTTGCTCAGAACTCAGAGGAGTATTAGAAAGCTACACCTCAGTCTTACCTTCCAGGTCGAGTTAGGAGGCTAAAACATATTTCATTGCTTGGTTTATAACTTTTGGGTATTAGACATGAAGTATGCGAACCGCTATTCGTACTATCGCCCTAAGCCACAAATATGTTAAGGGAAGACCAGGAATTTAAGCCCTTCTCTTTCAGAGGAGGTCATCAAGAGGACGTGACTGCTGTTGACCTGTGAGCTGGACCCGAGCAAGCAGAGGCTTCTTGCCCTCCCTCTTGTCCTTGGAATGCACATTCCACCCACCACTCCTACACTAGGAGCTGTTTTCAAGGACACAGCCTTGAGAGAGTAAGGTGTGTTGAGAACATCCGGACTGAATATGTGACTGAATCCTGTTAAGGCTTCTATATAAACTTTTAAGTTCTGTTGGGCAGGTGCAGAGATCCGCTCATCTTATCATGACCAAGACAAGCCCTGTATGTAAGTTTCCTCACTTAAACTGCCACCTACCAATCTGGAGTGGCCTGCCTTTTTCTTCATCTCTCCTTACCCACCATGTATCAGGGCCAGTTAGCGACTGACATTCTCCCATAATATCTGTTAAGGCTTATATTTTTTGGTTTGGAATATCAAAAGTGTTAGTTTTAGTTGAAGTTTAGTGTGAACAGAGCTTGTAAAGAGAATGGCACTCTTCTCTTCTGTTGTTGTAACTCTGCACTACGACTGGATAATGGATTAATCCTAGTCCCCTCTGTATATGGTTTGTGGGCTCAAGTTGTTTCTATCCCAGGTATCCTATGAGATCTGCTTCTGGTGTTAGGGCTCTTGCTTTCCAGATAGTCCTTGGTGTTTGGAAATACTCTAGTTAAAAGGAGAGTCTTTACATACCTTATATCTGCCAGTCGATTGCTCAGAGAGACTATTTCCCTCTCATACGCTGCAGAATGTGAGCTGAGTGGTGCTGTAGACATTTGTCCTCCGTACCACAGTGGCTCTCAAAACCATTGGTGGCTCACACATGTGCTTTCGGGGATGCACAGGGCAAGGAAGTGTCCCTCACACCCCCCGCCCCCACTCTAGTCAGAGTCCAGCCGAGGACACAGGCCTGGGACTGTGTGATTTTCCTAGGGTACATTCTCTCTGGTGAGTAAGCAATTTCTTTCTATTGATCAACATATACATATATATATCTCGCAATCTAAGGAGAGAGAAATACCTTAATTTCTTTCATGAGGAAAAATGTGTTTCCTCTTTTGAATCTAAACCAAAAACAGTTCCCTTCTAGTGCAGCCCTGCGATGTTCTCCTTTATAACAGCATTCATGTTCCTCCGTAAGCAGTAGCTAGGGACAAGGGTGTTTAGTCATTTAATGGCTAATTCACTTTGAATACGAGGTATAAAATGCAAAACCAGTGCTGAAATAATATGGAAATGGTACATTTTTAAATTTTTTTGCTGATTTATCTTTACACTTTATTTTTTCTATTGAAAATGTTGTCTTATGGCTACATTCACCAAGGAAGGGAGCTTGTTTCTTTATCAAGATAATTGTTCACTGTATTAAAAGCTATTTTTTAAAGTTTCTGTGGACATCAGATTTTTTCTTGTGGTTGATCCAAATGTTGTACAAGATCAATAGCTACAGACATTTTCTTCCTCTTGCAACTTTCCTTTAAGTCAATGTGAAATGATATTTAGAATAATATACAACTCAGACTCAATAAATATTATAAATATGTGTCTTACAAAAATTCATATCAGGTTAGAAATAATTTTAGAGATGCCAATGCTTCTTCAAAATTTTATTTAATTTAGTGCATTGGATAGAAATATGTTATATAAGCAGTTCCCACATTTAGGTATTGGCTCTATTGTATATAATGCTGTTGTAATTGATTCCTTCAGGAAATCTTGTCAAAGTCATAAGCTGACTTTGTTGACTTTAAAGCTATGAAGTCATAATTTCTTTAACTGATGATCGATATGATAAAATTCAAAGCAATGCACAAATTCAGATTATAAATCACCTTCTAGAACTCCTACTCTGTCAACAGGAAGCCACATATGGTAACTTTTTAGTGAAAAAAAAATCTAAGCGGAATCTCCCAATTTTTAATTAAAAAAAAAAACCTAAATTTTAACCAAAATGTTTGCTTATATAGTTTGTGTTAAAGATCTCACTGGCTCTCTTGGTATTTAAAAAAGGGTTGAAATTAAATTTTTATTTATTTATTTTTTTTTGGTGAGGAAGATTGGCCCTGAGCTAATATCTGTTGCCAATCTTCTTCATTTTGCTTGAGGAATATTCTCCCTGAGCTAACACCTGTGCCAATATTCCTGAATTTTGTATGTGGGATGCCTCCATGGCATGGCTTGATGAGTGATTTGTTGATCTGTGCCTGGGATCCGAACCTGTGAATTCCAGGCTGCTGAAGTGGAGCACATGAACTTGACTACTACGCCACTGAGCCAGCCCTGAAATTAGCTTTTTATGAGAAAAAATCTACTATATAAAATAAAGATGTAATGATATTTTAACCATTGAATTTAAAATTATACACACAGAGTCAGGAGTTATTTTTAGGGTTATTATTTAGTGTAAAGGTATCAGTAGAAAAAAGCTGGTTTGTATCAATAGCAGTCTTTACCTTCTTATCAACATCAGATTGCACGCAAAAACACCAAAATAATCTTCAGACTCTAAGAAAATGTTCTAAAAATAGTTACGTCTTAACAGTTTATGAAAGTAAATGACATAATTTGGATTTAGTTAACTTGCAATACTGGTAAATATGCATCCCCTGGCTTCAAGTCCCATTCCCACTCATTTTCTCTCTTTGACCCTCATTTCCTCATTGATCTCATGGGGTTCTGAATTAGAGCTGAAGCATGGTGTCTCCCTCTCATTAACTGCCTATGTGACTGCCAGTCAGGTTTCTTCTTTATAAAAATGAATATTTTATAAAAGAGCTATAATCCTAAAGTTAAAAATCGAGAACCTTCTATGGAATCCTGTTTCTGAAAGAGTCAAATTAGGGCTTCAGCCTTGTTTGTTTTCCTGAGGTGATTTTAATGCACTGTTTGTGAATGCTGATTATTATTATTATTTTAAACTTTGTTTTAAGGAACTTATATACAAGGCATAGACTCCTTCATCACAAACAAATTCAATAACCTAAAAGTGACTTCTGTTTTTAATTCATGAGAGGTTTTTAAGTGGAAATAATGGATTATGCATGGGTACCTGCCATAAAGGCTTTTTTCCACATACTTTAGCTGACATGCCCAGCACTTTTCTTAAACACTGTTTTGTAGCTTGTACACGAAGCCAGAATATGTCATCCCAAAATGTGTCTCTTTGACATAAAAGCTATTTTGAACTCAAGGCAATTAAGAAGTGGCAAACCCAGAAAAAGCTCCTCTATTTCTGCCTAAAGGCAAGATATAAATTCTCGTTGTACTGGAGACAGACTCTATCAGCCCCGAGATGGCACCAGAGGAAGCCTCACACAAACTTTACTCTGAGTTTCCTCCCGCATATTTACCTTCACCCGACTTGCTGCCTCTGGAAGCTGCGTCTGCTCCCCGTGGTCCTGTCATTTCCCTACAAGGGTATTGTTCTTAGTTGAAGATGCTATACCAGCTGCAGGTCTGAGCTCTCACTTTGAGTTACCTTTTTGTTGAGGTTTCTCTTGGACGGTGTGTGCTACACACATTAATAAACTGTTAATCTTAATAAACTGCCTTTTGTTTATCTGTCTTTCTGTTAAAGAGTTCCAGCTGAAAACCTAAGATGGGGAGAGGCGACGTTTTGCCTCCCCTACATTGACACGGCCATTACCGTCCTAGGCGTTTTTCTTAAACATTGTTTTGTAGCCAATATATCTATTAGACCCTATTAGACCCTGTGTCTATTAGAATCCCCGATATTTTTATTTTGGACTATTGTCCATTCCATCATGGCAATCATTTTGAGTTTATTGTAAACAGCTAGAACCCTGAAATAAGGAAATATTCCTTTTTTTTTTGTCTAAAGTAATGTTGAGATCCGGATGATATGCCCAGGACCTCACTAGGTGAATTGCCTATTGTGGCAGTCGATGTGGAGTAAATATCTCCAGATGTTAACTGAGAAAGAAATATAAAATATGCAATGAAACCCATTTATCATTGGAATTATATGTGGTGTTTCAAAAGAAATATAACATCATTCGAGGGACGCATCTTAATACATAAGGGCCAGAGAAGAGAAAACATCTTGCTTTCAAATTCCCGGGACACATTCCTGAAGAAGAGTGCTGTGGGACCTTCCTTGTTACTCACGCCCCTGTTAGGCTGTGTCTGTCTGGTTACAGTGACGGGAGAAAGAATAACGGTGCTAATGAAGTGGAATTTATGAGCTGCCTTTGAGGACAGTGTGGCAATCCTTCCAGAATAGAAATTTCAAAAAATTTACCTCATTCTTATCAATAGCAAGTGTTGGCTTCCTCCCTTCTCTCTCCTTCTGATGTTTCCCATTAATGTGTTCTGCCTGTTCGTTCTTCTAGCTTCCTTTTATTTTATTCAGTTTAAATATTTACTTAAAGTACAGCCATTTAGACTTTTTGGAACAAATTCTTAGTGACTTCCTGATTGAAACTTCTTTTCCATTAAGGGAAATAATAGACAAATATTCAATTATGTAAATACTGAATGGATAGCATTCTTACGTTTTCTGTAAGAATAGCAAAAACTACTCATCTTTTATTTTTTCCCACGTGACTACTTTTCCCCAGGAACCAATTTGCAAAGATCAATGAATTATAGTCATAGAGACTTGAAAACACTGTTTCATCAGCTTGCATCCCCTTTACCTATCACTGTATTAGTTACAACCTCTGACATTGTTATTTCGTCTAATTCCTTGAGTTCTATATGAAAACCAGTGATTCTGTATAAGCTTTTCATTCTTTCCCCTTTGGTTTTGATCTAAATTCATGGTGAAGGCCTACTTAAATAATAATATTTTAAATTGAAAGTACACTTTCTATGACTCCCGTACATGCAAAAGCTGCATATTATGTATATTCTTTGAGGGAGAATTTCAGAAAAATAAATTAATGTACTATATCTGAGAAAGTGATATAAGTATCAGAGTAGAAACTAATTTCCTTAATTTCTAAACCAAACTTTTTATGTTACTTTAAAATGAACTAAAAAAATGTAATAAAAATGCAGGCTACTAATGTTGTCAACACTTTGTATAATGTCTTGCTTATTGTAGTTACTCATTTGTGAGTAAGAATAAGCAGGTAGGAGTGTGTTTTTCAGCTGGAACATTGCACTTCTAAATAGAGTTGTGCAGCAACCCGCCACAGGGAAGGTTTTTAAACCTCAGTTTAGGTGATGGTCAGAAAACAAGTGAAAATGCCCTCTGGACACAAAGCTATCCAAAAAGCTTTCACAAAGTTCCCCATAGTAAAAAACCAAACTTTTTAAAGCCAATTACCTCCTAGTAGTTGGTAAAATGAGTTAGAAGTTTTTGAATGAAAGGAAAAGGAAAGAATGAATGTGGTTGACAACTTATGTTTCATGCAGTTTTTTAATTCTTTATATTTACCATCTCAATGAGATGTACAGACTGCTGGGAAAACAAGAGTTTTAAGAAAACACTGTATTTTGGAAGAGTATAAACTTTGCAGACTCTTTACAACCAAATAGGAGGTTCTGTTTGTTTTGTTCACAATCACACCATTTGCCGCAAGTGCCGAGCGCATTGCACGTGACAATAATTATTGAAGGAATTAGTATTAAGCCAGGTTAACATATCGAAGTGTAGTTTAAAAAATGATACTGATAATCTATGTTCTGATTTTCCAAGAGAAGACTGAATTTTATTGAATGTATTTGGTTTCAAACATCATCTTCAATTAGTTCCTACATTCATGGCATCCATTCCCAAATTCCCAAGCAACTAAATTTTAATCTACTATTCATTATAAGACCAAAAATCCATTTATTGACAAGCTTATTACAGTTAAGTATTAGGTGTGAAAAACAATATCTGAAAAATAAATGAGAATGCCTCCATCAAACAATGAAAGGATAGGGGAAGGAAATTTATCAAAGATCTAAAATATACCAGAACCTTTGCTAGACTCATTTAAATAAAATATTTAACTTTTTTCTGTTAAAGCCACAGAATGAGAGGCAAGGTATTATTCTAATTTTATGCATAAGAAAATTGTGGCTCAGAAATGTGAAAGGTCATACAGCTAGTTAAGTGGTAGGGTTGAATTCAGCTGCTATGTGACTTCAGGCCCAGAACCTGTTCCATTTCACCACTTTGCGTTTGTGTTATTCTAGACATTTCTCTACAATATTTTTCTTCTTTTTTTAACCTTTGTAAATATTGTGCATTCTGTTTGGATCCTGCATGCCATTAATTTCTGCTTCCAGTATCTGTTAGAAAACAGTTTCAATATGAAATTTTCTTAAATATGTGGTATTTTAAAGCAAGCACTGCCTACATATTTTATTCTTCAATATACATTTGTTACCCTCCTGTGCTTTCATTGTTTAATCATCCACATATTTGTCTACCAAATTTAGTTGTTCTGTCTAGATTGTACTTAAAGAAAGAATTTTATTTTATTTCCTTTTTTATTTCTTTTTGTCTGTTTCTCTGTATTTTATTTTTATCCACTATACATTCTAATGTAGACATTTTTCTCAGGAGAATTTTTCATTTTGTTGAGTACTTTGGAGTACTTCCCATTTTGATTCTGACACGTAAAGAACTTGGAAGTCATCATTACCATCCTAACAAGATAAAGCTGAGCAAACTGAAAACCACTGCCTTTTCTTGGATTCCCCAGAGAACTGAGGTGCAGGACAAACCGACAGCCTGAAACTTGAAGAGAGAGACCAACCCAATAGGCATAGCTGACATCTGCTTCCCAGGAGCAGAAGCCTCTGAACCATAAACTGGTAGGAACTTTTAAGTGGCAATTTTGATGAATTTCTGGAGGCTCAATGTGACTAGCTTGAGAGTGAGAAACTGGGGCTTCAGTTTGAAGGGGCCTTCAACTTTGGTGGATTTAATCTTTAGGAATCCCACCAGGTTTTCATGGCTGAGAGCCTAGAGATATCCTCTCCTGGCTCTGGAAGAGGGAGGGGAGGAGTAACCATTGTGGACACACCCAGAGGACTCTTCATAGCAACGCCTCCTCTCCAGGATAAAAGACTAGCAGAGCCTTATCTGGTCTGGAAGGAGGGGACATCCAGACTCTGGCCACCTCTAGCCTTCCTATCTCACCTAAGAGGGAAGAAAGCCTTGTGAAGGTCACAGACCAGATACAAGCCCACTGAAAAGCAGAGATTTAATCATACGATTATAGAATGCTTCCTGTCCAGCACATCTTACCACCACACCAGCAGCACTCCCCTATAATGACAACGGATTACAACTGAAAGAGCTTCAAGGTGCAGACTCTATCTAAGGAGGAATTCTGAGGGAGGCCAAAGGATTACCTGGGGGATAAAAGGAAGGGTGCTACAGGAATTTGAAGTTTCAGGCACCTACAGCTATAGAAATATTGAAGGCAGAGCAACTCTTGGCCAGATTAACATAAAACCTCATACTAAAGGCCTATTTCTGTCAATTACTATTACCTAATACATCATGTCTGACTTGAAACAAAAAATTGCAAAACGTACTAAAAAGAAAGAAAAAACACAACCTAAAAAGACAAATTAACTATCACAACCAGACTCAGATATGACACAGATTGTGGAATTATCTGGCAGGGAATTTAAAATAAATGATTAATATTATGGTGCTAACAGAAAAAGTAGACAACACGTAAGAACAGATGGTTATTGTAAGCAGAGAGATAGAAATTCTAAGGAAAAATCAAAAAGAAGTGCTAGAAATTAAAAACACTGTAAGAGAAGTGAAGGATGCCTTAGCTGGGTTCATCAGAGGAACCAATGTGCCTGATGAAGGACTCAATGTTCTTGAAAATTTGTCAATAGAATCTCCCCAAACTGAAATGCAAAGAGAGAGGGGGGAAAAAAAGAATGAATAAAACAGAACATCCGTAAACTGTGGGGCAAATTCAAAAGGTGTTATAATTACGTTACTGAATGCCAAAGGGAGAGGAAAGAGAGATTGGAACAGAAGAAATATTTGAAAAGGTACTAGCTAAGAATTTTTCAAAAATAATGACTGATAGCAAACTACAGATCTGTGCAGCTCAGTGGACACCTAGCCATATAAATAGATAATTTTGGTAAAGAGCATAATATACTTTATACAGATTTGTCAAATAAATTCCTACGGTGGGGTAACTGGGAGGAGACATGCTGATTCCTAGTCTGACTCACTGAATATGAATCCGGGTTGGGCTAGGAATGGTTTTGGATCATAATTTGATCTAATCATAGGACTTGTTGTTATTTGATGAGCTAACATGAAGAAAATCATTTACAGTAACAACAGTGTAAAGAAGATGAACAAGATAATTTTAAAAATTTGCTGGTTTTCAATTTTATCTATAATTTTATGTATTGAGAACAAACATAAATTTAAGAACATGTCACATGTCATATATTTTTACTTACTCTTTTATTAGTAGTTAACAAATGGACATTGATTAGTTTCAATTATTGTAACTATTTAAAAACTAATACAAATAAAACTAAACTACCAATGAAGCCTTCCTGCTTTAGCATGCACTTTTTAATCTCAGTGACATTGCTAAGAAGAGAAAGGAGAATCTACTGCTCTCAGTGCCCCCAGAAATTCAGGTAAAGTCTTTACTTCTAATTTTACTCATGGAAAATTTTAAGATTTCTAAGTTATTTTCATGTTTGTTAGTTATGCCGAAAGAAAACCGAGGAGAACACATCTGAAACCCTTTTGGGAATTTCTCTTCTTTTAGGACTTGATACTAGGCGCTCTTTATAGATGGGACACACAGGATTATTCCATGCTTCAGCTCAAAGACTTTATTCACACTCAAGTGAATATTTTTTTTCAAACTTCATTCTGGGAACACCCTGGGGAGAAACTGACTTAATGAATGTCCTCAAGAATTCCAGCTACTTCGTTAATAGCCATGGTAACATAAGAGAATGTCCTTGAGGGATAACATTTAAGTAATCATTTCTTTTCTTTTTCTTTATTTTTAATTGTCTTGTTTTCTCCCTGGTAAAACAAGTGCCAGAAGCAATTTCCACCATTAGCAATTAGGGACACCAAGATAAATGAAAAATTATGGATAATTGCCTAAAGTGCTCCCTGGCCCCTTTCCCACCTGGAAATCCAGACCCCGAGTATTTTTCCTCTAAGATGCCTTGTCTTGGCTCTTAGATGGAGTGTTTCTGACATTCGTCAATTTGAAACCTATGATCCATCTAAACAGCCTTTGCTGCCTATTTAGTGAGATTTGCTGAATATATTTAAAAAATTTGATGCTAGCAATCAGAATTATACATCTTTTTGTTACATGCAAATAAGCAAGCCAGAAGACACTTTATTTGATAGTGCGTTTTGTCTGTACAACTGGCTTTTAATTTTTATGCGTAAATTGTTCAGTTTCTAAAACTGACACTGATACCACAAAGAGGAGAGAAGTGAAATGATTATGGAAGTATATAATCAATAAGTAATGAACAGTAATTATTTATTGGACAGTAAATCAATAGGAGCAGCTTGTGCCCATTTTCATATTGTCACACACATAACAGATAACTAGGTGTAATCAATAGAAAGCTAATTCTTATAGCCCCAAAGAAATGACTGATTTCATAAATATGTATGTGCTCAATATATCAAGCTGGCATAAACTCCTTCTGAATAACTTAGAAATGTCCTAAACTGTCCAATTTTCCATAGTCTATCTGTAACGATTGAACAAAGCTAAAACACTATTTTGTACTAAACATAATCATCCTGGCATCACCACGAACGTATATTTTTCACTTATTTGTGCCAAATTATTCACAAATATTATATCACTAAATTTCATAAGAAAACAATCAGTTATCAGCAGACCTGCATGAAAACATAAGAAGTTCTTCAGACTGAAATAAATGATTCTAGATAAAAATTCAGATGTACAGGAATATAGGAAGAATGGCAAAAATAATAAGTACAAGGGTAAATGTAAACTATTTTTCTATTTTCTTGATTTTTTAAAATCAAGACATTATTTAGTGAAAAGAGAATAAAATGTACCTGAAGGTTTATAAAAAATGTACAGGTACATAACTGTGATAGAACAAAGGATGGATGGACACCAGCAGAAGTACACTGTTGTGAGTTTCTCGTATGAGAAGTGAAGTGATAGACATATGACAGGTAAAGTGGTATAATAATTCAAATTAGATTGTGATAAGTTAACGTATACTGCAATTCCTAGAGAAGCCATGGGAAAAAAATTAAAACAGATATAGTTGCATGTATACAGAAAGGATAAAAATGAATACAGAAATTAACTGATTCATTGATTTAAACAATCTTTATTCCACAATAAGTAGAAAGGAGGAATGAAAACAAGTGACGTACATACCATCATCCTCATTTTGTATATAAGGATCTCTACACTCAGTGAAGCTAAGAAACCTGCCCAAGGTTACATAACAATTTAGTGTAAGCTCTATGACTCAAACACAGATCTGATTGATTGCAATTATGCTCAGTTCCTAAATGGTACAGAATAAACACTTTAATTACAATCATTACTGCAGGATAACAGTGTTGACTGGGGTGTGAATTAACATATAAATATTTCTGCTGAAAAATTAATTTTAGATAAAATTTCATCTAGGTAAGAAATTACTGTGCTTCTCTTATTCCTATCTTTTCCTTCCTACTTCATGATTTTAACTTGAAAAGCAGCCACCAAAAAAGTGAAATAAGTTGTATAACTATATGCCAATAGACGAGATAAAATGGAATAATAAAAAAAAAATCTAGTAATGCAAAAGCAGTAGGAGAGACGAGACAGAGAACAGAGGAAACAAGTAGAAAACAAATATCAGCACTGCAAACATATTGAATCATGTTGATAATTCCACTAAACGTATTGACTAATTACTCGCAATTAGAGGGAGGGGGGCTGGCCCCGCGGCCTAGTGGTTAAGTTCAAGTGCTCTGCTTCAACCGTCTGGGTTTGTAAATTTGGATCCCGGGTGCAGACCTACACTACTGCCATGCTGTGGCAGGGACCCATATATAAAATAGAGGACGACTCGCATGGATTTTAGCTCAGGGCTAATCTTCCTCAGCAGAAAAAAAAAAAGAGCAAAATAAATGTGGCAAAGTTTTTAGGCTTGGAAACTAGGCATAGTAAGATGGCAAACACTGATAGAAGGTAAACTCACAAGATGAACCCTATCATCACCCAAGCCTGTGAACAATTTCCCAGGGCAGAGTGTTGTCATTCTTTTGAGCTAAAGAAGCTGGGAAGAGAATTTGGGACTGCTAAAGCAATTTTGATTCTGGGAGGTAGGGCACTGAGAAAAGAAGTAGAGTGAAACATAGGAAGCCTGTATAAGGGTTCCCACAAGTTCTTGGTTGAGGATTAGGCTTGTGTAAGTGCAGGGCAAGACAATATGTTCACAAAACAGCAGCCACTGTGAGGTTGTGAGCAGAAAAACAAGATTAAGGGCAAACAGTCTGAGAAATCATTAGTACAGGCCTTGCCTTAAGAGAGAAAACATTTTAATGTCCAGGTTATTCACCTGAGATACCAGAAACGCCATTCTTAGGAATGATGAATACCCTAGAGATGGGCCTACTCTACACACACTCTTATGAAGCTTAAAACCAAGCTTTAAGAAGATCTATAGGGAAGAGAGCATTTGCAGGTTGAGAACCACCAAGTTGGACGAGGTTAGGACACTCGTTGAACTTTCCACGTATCTGCCCTAACTAAGCATTAAACCAAGTCTATGTGAGTTCAAGGTGATTAGGCAATAAATAAACTACCTGCTAGAACAAATATCAACACTTTTTAGCACCAGATGATAGAATGCAGAACTTCTAAAATGTATCACCCAGCATGTCCAGCATTCAATAAAAACAAAAAATCGCTAGACATGCAATGCAACAGTAAAATGCCATCCGAAGTCAGGAGAGAAATCAGTTAATACAAATTGATCTCAAAAGACATAGGAAATTGGATTTGGCACACAAAAACTTTAAAACAGCTATTATAAATATAATTAAAGACAGAGATCATTTTCATTAATAAACATATAGATATTTTTGGCAGAAAAAACGAAACTACAAAAAGTAAAAATTCAGAGATTATGAAATAACTGAAATGAAAACATTCTCTGATGTATATCAAAAGGATTGTCAACAGTAACACAAACAGTTGGGGCATTTGAATGAAACTGTAGTATATGTTTATTGCATTTGTAATGTAGGAAATAGGAAGGGTAAAGTTGAGGGTGGGAAAAAGGAAGTGAGAATTGGAAAATGTGAAGTAAGTAGTGAGAAGCGGAAGGTGAGAATTTTCTTGTATGGGCAGATGTGGGGAGTAAGGATTGGGGAGTGTGAAGTTTACAATGGCACAGTATTGATACTACAGATGCTTTAATGAGTTAAGGATGGCTCTATTGAAAGAGGTGAGTCTTACAAGGCAATAGAGGAAATAAATAAAATAGAAAATTGAAAACAAAGCATATATTTTATTAAACGAGAAGAAAGTAGGAAAAGAGCAAGAGAGCTATGTAAGAAAGCTTGGCAATAGAAAATAACAAGAAGGTAGACAAACTATCAATTATATTAAATCTAAAAAGAATAAATACTCTAATTAAAATACAAATTGTTAGATGGATAAGAAACAAGACTTGAATTTGTGCTGTGTACAAAAACATATAGGTTGAAAGTAAAAGGATGAAAAAGTAGAATAAAGATAAATTAAGGCAGATACCAATTAAGCTAGTTGCTGTAAGAGATATCTCAAAATGTCGGTAGCTTAAACATAAAGCTTCATTTACCCCTAGTATTAATCCTATAACAGGTTTTTCTCATGGGCAGTAGAAAGCACACCTGTAAACAGTGATTCAAAGATCCAGCGATCTCCACCATCTTCAACACATGATATCCAAGCTACTCTGGAGGTCAACGTCCAGTGACAAGAGAACATAATGGAGGATGGTGTGATGGATCCTTCTAGAAACAGAATACATCACTTCAATTTTTAAGGTCTCAGACAACTTCAGAAATTCTGCAGGATGAGGTCTAGCTATGTGCCCACCAAGAAAATAAAGGTTTGGTAATCAGCTACTAGCTTCTGCTCATGCTGCGGCAGAAACACACAGCTCCGACGCCCAACTCCCATTTCTACACGTCCGTCCATCACTATGATAGAGGCTTTGACAGCTAAGTATCCGCTTTCCCAGCATGCATACCCATTTGGTCCAATTATTGTCAAGGAGTCATAACAGAAGTCTCTTGAAATTATCCTTATCCTCTTCTTTCCTTCTTTCAATGTTAAACATTTATATGATGCCTCAGTCTGTCCCAGCCATCTGACAATTCTGAGGATAAGGCCAAAAGAATCACAGGTGTGTTGTGCCTGCATCGTACTGTTGGACCAGTAAATGATTACCTCTACACTTCTCGTGTCAATAAATAGTCTGATGTCTTTAAGACAGTCTTGTCAGGTATTCTAAATCTGCAGCTACAACATCAGTAACAGATACATCTGCCATCTAGGATCTTATAATCTGGCATTTGTTTTGTCCTTAGGCTACTTTGTTTTGCTGTTAATGTTCTATGTATATTGTGCATTCAGATTTTTTAAAAAGTGAGGCATAGAATAAATGTATTTCCTTATATGTTAATAAAATGCATATGTGCTTGCTCTGAAATACAAGTAGTCTGAAACTATGCCATACCTATAAATTTTGTGGGTTTTTTATTCCCTAAATTCTGTGATTAACTTGGAAATTTAATGAATAAACAAAGAAATTCATGACTCAAATATAAAAGAGTATTTTTTCTTCAAATATTTCCTCTTTGCTATTTTAAAATTTTTATTTGTAAGAAACATTTTGTATTTGGTGGCTTTTTATAATCCATCCTCTCCTAATGGTTGGCATGTGTTGCTACCTGTTTATCGGTGGAGGGAAATACATTTTTTATTATTTTTCAACAGGCAATATGTAGGTGTTATGCGAAGTCAGAAAACGCAAGTTGATTGAAAGTGCAGACACTTTCCATGATGTCCTTCTACTCCCACCACCGAGTTCTTTTCCCCCAAAAGAAACAATAATACCTACTTCCTGTACACTCTTCTCAAGAATCTATACATATGCAAACAAGTGCTTATTACAAACGTAGGATAATTCCCTTTACTTTGGCAATTTTGTGTTTCATCTGCGTCACCATTAATAGACACTGGAAGATACATGTCAGATTTGTTAGAGAGAATTGTCAAGCTTTGCTGTAGCCATTGGTGTTTGTAAGGGACTTCATTTTGGTCTCATTATTCATTCTTAGCCATTCTGTATCACCATTGCGGATCTCATAATTGAACATAAGGTTTTTATTTTCATATTTTCTGTATGTTACTCTAGGAGATGCCATGGCTTTAGAGATGGTCACAAAGAAGGTAACTGTAGACTTGAGCTGGGATGAGGAAAGTGGGACTTTGTAGCAGAGCCATAGGTGGTCTAGGGATCCAACTGCTTCCTGACTCAACAGCCTCGACTAACCCTTCTTATGTTAGCAGCCAACCTTCATCCCTACTTTCAAAGGCACCTGTTGATGGCAGGGACCTGCCGTGCACATAAGGGACTCCCTCACCTTTGGCCCACTGTTGGTTGGGTTTCAGCTATTGCAGAGCTGCTGTCACTGTACTTTTGTCACAATAACTAGAGTGAGATTTCATGATGACACAAAATTAAGTCTTTAATCTACCTTCTTACCTGGAACCCTAAATTTAATTTTTAAAGTACTTTTTCTCACTCCAGTATTTAGAGACATATAGGCTAGTACACTATTTGGTCACATAACGCGATCTAATTTTACAATTTCATGAAACAATAGAACAGTTTCAAACAGGTTAGAATTAAAAAGACATATCCTAACATTCTGGTTATGGACGTGGGTCTTGCCTTGCATGGATAGGACCTCTCTGCAAATAAGTAAGCAAACAAACTGAAAATCAGATATCCTTTGCTTTTATTTAAATTGATCATGATAGAATGAAAATAAATAAAACAGCCAAAAAACAATAAATAAAGTTACATTTTTAATGCATCCAGCAAAGTGAAAGAAGACAACAAAGTGGAAAATGTGAAATCTTTTTGGCATTGAGGATTGGGCTAATACATCTGGAACTTTATCTAAATCTAGTTTTACATGAGCACAAAATACTTGCTTATGATGTTGTTGAAAAGAAAATCGTACAATTGTGGGGCATCTGGTGAAGCCAGAGATTCAACTGGTTTGTGTATTTGAAATTCAGAGAAATCAAACAGACAATGCCAGGTGTCTGTCAAGTGATTCCAGCTACGCTAAAATCCTGTTTTCTAATATTTGGATGGTGCTTAATCAAGAAACAGCCTTGACCTAACCCTTCGACTTGAAACTAAATGAAATTACTGATGTCTATTAAGATAGCTACCCTTGATTAATCCTGTTTAAGGAACTGAGAAAGCTGTTAACATTCAAATAGTGGATGACTTTTTGGTCAAAGAAAAACAGAACTGGAAGAAAATTCTACGTATTCTCTTCACTTATGAGACTGTCTTGATTCTTTACAACTGGTGGGTTTTTATGGATTTAGGTAATAGGAAAATACCACACATTGTGATGTCCCATTTGTTTCCGCATAACATGCATTGGTGTCCAACACTATCACGTGATTCTGAAATTTTTTTGCTACTGCCATGAAATTGCATCTCCTTGAGCTAAACCTTGAACCATCACCTTTTCAAGTGTACTTGTAAAACTCAAGGAGAAAAAGAGAAAGCTCACAAACATATAGTATTCACTGGTTTAGTTGGCCATGTCGTGAAAGAATTTATTCAAATCCAGCAGAAGTTTCACTCATTTAAAGATGAGAAATGGCCACTTTCAGAACAATTTAAAAATAAAGAGTAGATCCATACTGTGGTTCGTTTGGTGGAGTTCTATGGACTTATGAACACGTTGCAGCCTTGAAAATTTAAATTCCTACAAATCACCGTTATGAATACTGCTTTGGTCAAGCTGGCACTCTATGCTAAAAAGACAACTATGCAAATTCTCCCACTTAATTTACCTGTGAGCAGAAATCTGAAGGAACTGGGAAACCCTGAAGAAAATTGTTGAAGGTTACTTTTGTTCAGATGACCTTAAAATTGAAGCATGGATTTGTAATCCTTTCCTTGCTGACATGGACAGCAAATCAATGATACAGACCTTGCCAAAAATGACCTCACTGACTTAAGGACAAAAGGAATGGTGCTTTGTGAATTTCACTCAACAAATCTTAGAGAATTTTGTTGTTCCTTGACACAGACTCATCCTCATTTGTCAAAGTGAGCTATGGGGGTTGTGATGCTTTTTCTATATGCTGTTTTTATTCAGGGTTTCAGCACTTATTGCCATAAAAATGAGAAGTGAAAAATTGATTGGAGATCAAATATGGTGTTTTGCCTTACAAAAGACCACTCAATAATTTAAACCTCCTTTTTTGTTTTTAAGATTTTATTTTTTCCTTTTTCTCCCCAAAGCCCCCCGGTACATAGTTGTATATTCTTTGTTGTGGGTCCTTCTAGTTGTGGCATGTGGGACGCTGCCTCAGCGTGGCTTGATGAGCAGTGCCATGTCCGCGCCCAGGATTCGACCCAGCGAAGCACTGGGCCACCTGCAGTGGAGTGCACGAACTTAACCACTCAGACACAGAGCCAGCCACTAAACCTCTGTTTTAAAAATAATCAAAAACAACATTTTAATTGAAATATATAGTCAGAAATAAATTTGACATTTTGCTTTATGTTCACAATTGCTCTTTTACTTGGAAGTAGAAGGAAATTAATAGACTGCCTCAACATCCTCAAGCTTGTCTCTGAAAGTTCCCTGTAACACCTAGCCTTAAATAAAAATTGGAGCTTCACAAGATTCTGCTTTCTTGAGTCTCTCTCAAGTGGAATTTGGTCATTTTATCAAAATCCATATATGGTCTTGTAAGTGGGAAATGCCACTTTCCTCTTCACCTCCTTATCCAGTGTCTTTGAGAACATTGTCCCTTCGTTGTCTTAATTTTTAAAAAAAATGAATAAACAAGTTCTCGATCATTAAGCTTTATGTAACTTGTTTCTATTTCCTGCCACCTACTCATTTTCTCATATAACAGCATTCTAGTCATCCTTCTTCATTCTTTAATGACTTTGGCCACTGTCCCACAACCCAGATTTTGAATAATTTTTGATTTGTGAATGATCCATCCAAAATCTTGCCCTCTTGCTTTCTTGACTTCCTCTTTCCAATGACCTTATCTTCCATTTTTCCCACACTTCTTCTTTGGCCATACTATGGGCTTTATAATTAATCCAAACTCTTCTAACTTTGAATCACAATTTTGTATATTCTCATTCCTGACCAACCCTGTATCTCCAACTTTCTGATTAGCACTCGAAATATATGCAATACAATATTGTTAAATTGAGTTAAATTAAAAAATCAAGTGAGACAAGCATACTTTATTATAAAATATACTACAGAATAGTTTAGCTCAAGAAGATAATTTCCAATACAAAATTAAAATAGGTTACATTTTTCATAAGACTTCAATGTAATTTTCAAAGAATTCGGTGATCTAGAAAAGTTTGATAATTACAGTTATGATTATATACATGTGTGTGAGTGTATATGCATATACCTATATATGTATGTATGCATACATGTATACACACAAACACATATGCCATTAGTCATGAATTTGTGGATAGTTTTCTCCATTGAAAGCAAGCAGGATATTAGCTATTTACTCAGTATGTTCTTTCCTCCAAATTTTTAATACCCAATATAGCAGAAGGGATGCTTTATAATTCTTTATACCTAACATCTATATCCATAACAAACTCTGTGCATGGCATGTGCTCAATAAAACTTTCGATTTTAAAATAAGGTATACCGTTTGAGGTTCTACTTAGGTTTTGGAATGGGAGATGATAAGCATTATCAGAATAAGGAAGGAGTTTCATGAATGTCTAGTTATTGCAAGCAAAAGAAGCCTGACTAGTAATAACAAAGAATGATGACTAGAGACAGTGAAAATAAAGACAAGAGCAGAAACATGAGAAAATATGCAATTGTCGTAGCTAAAACTGAACAGAATGTCAGTCTTATCAAATTTCATGAAAAGTATATTTGCATACCAAAAAAAAAATAAGCAAACCAAAGTCCATTTAAACCAGGTTTTCTTAGCTTCCATGGTTGTACTGGAATGGATAATTCTTTTTTGTGGGGCCCGAGCTGTGAGTTATAGGATGCTTAGCAGCATCCCCGGCCTCCATGAACTAGGTGCCAGTAACAACCCCCTCCTGCAGCTGTGACAGGCAAAATTGTCTCTAGACATTTCAACATATCCCCTGGGAGGCCAATCACCCTGGTTGAGACCCACAGATTAAAAGAAGTGCACAAGAAAGGATCTTGCACTCCTTGGGGTAGTCTAACATCTGTTCTTTGCTTCTGCTCTTGTGAGCAAGAAGAATAAAGTTCCAATCTCCTTAGCTTTGACATGCTATTGAGTGCCAGCCACACTGATGAGGCTAGGACCAGGGGACTTGGGGAAGGAAATACCATTGGCAATTAGGACTATAATAGGCAAAAAACAACATAGAAAAGAAAAAAAATGAAGATTTGTATGAAGGAGAATGAAGGAATGGCCAAAAAAAAACACAGTCACTACACCAGTGAGATAGAGCGCTCCCCAAACTCTAGAGGTATATTTATTTTTATTTTTCTTCTTTCCTTTTTCAAGTACTCATTTCAGTTGCTCCTTTTTTTTTCCCAAGGAAAAAAATTCTGCCATTTTCTCCAGTTTTGAAATGTAAAGATTTTTGGGAAGCCTTACACAGCAAGCCCTACAATTTGCATTACAATGCATGGTTGAGAATCACTGCATAACTTTGCTCCTGCGGTTTTGTATTGATTGTACACTGTGTGTTTCATTAGACTGCCTTCAAAAACTGTATGCCAAATGCTTTATAGATTTGCTAATTTCAATAACTGCCCTGAGACTGTGCCTCTCTAAGTGACTGAAAATATGTACTGCAAGACAGCAATGCTGGTCGGTGATTCGGCCATATTAACAGCTGAAATTGGACGACTCGGTATGGCTTTAATGATTTATATTGATTAGGACCACTCTCTGAGTTGAACAATTCAGATGGATTTTTGGCTTAAATGTATCTCGGTTTACTTAGCTTTCTTTTTAAATTTTCCCCCAGTATGCAATATGCATCCCATCGGAATTTGTTAAATTTGCTTTTACTCTTCAAGTGTATCCATGACAATTGCAACATAGCTAGAATCCTGTGAGTACGTGTGGAAAATTTAGATTCTTGGGTGTATAACAGAACAGTGTAATCTATTTTGCCTCTATTCCAGGGTTAAAGTGGGCATAATTCCATTATACGTGGTTCTCCCCTTTAAAGAGGCCTCAAAATATAAACCCAAGCGTCAGTCTTTTAGCAAGGTGTCATTTTTTTCCTACATAATTTAAGCAGAGACATAAATGTTTGCCTCAATTAGCAGGTTATTTCATATTCTGCTTGACTCGATACTCAACTGTTTTATATTTGTAGACATTTAAACTCTGATGTGAAAACACATGTATTAATTATGATCTTATCACTTCATAAGGAAATATCACTTCCAAAAGGTGACATTACAGTTCTTTGGACTGACAGTTTTCAGTCTAAATATTACAGCTTTAGTGATTTACATTCTTTAGTAATTTCTTTCACCTGTTTAAACTGGGATAGATCAAATATGTTTATTACCTGCTGTCCTTTAAAAGTTGAAAAATAGCATATGTAACTTCTGCTAGGAAGGAAAGGACCATTTCTTACTGCCAAATAATGAATATCGCATACAAATTCAGTGAGATAATCTGGGGGTAATTTTGAAAGAAAAAATAGCAGAATTCTTTATATTATTAGTAATAAAATTTATTAAGTGAGCAGTGATAAAATATCTGAAGTATCTCACACTAATATTTCACAATCCTTTCCCATATAAGTAGATGTAAAACTAAAATAGAAAGAAGTAATCTTACATTTGAAAAGTTTTTCTCCATTTAACAATTATATTCAATTGTCTATATAATTGAGACATTTATGGAGCTATGACTTCATTTAAATATTAGAGACAAGATGTGAATGATAAAATATTAGCCAATAAGTTGATGCACTTACTGAATGTTTTTTCAGATTGGTTTCTTACCTGATTTGAATTAGCATAAATTATGTAATTACAAGAACTTTACCATATGAAAAAGTTATTTCAAATTATGTTCTCTCCTAAGCATTCCTGAGCCCCATTGCTAGCCGTTATTCCTTTAATACTGGTTTTGTTTTCTAGTAAGTTTGGTAGACAAGATAGAAAACTATGGTAGTTTCTCTTCTAATAACTTTTGTAGGATCAGATGCCTTGAGTGAACAGTCCAGTGTCTTTCATATGATGATATAAATGGTAGAGAAAGGTAGACGAATCATGTTCTTTGATGAATTTGATATTATCCAGAGGGTACAGCTTTACTAAAGCTCTAGGTGCTGTTACTTAAAAGGTAAAATTAGCTCTAAGAAGAAGAATGTTGTCTGTGACCCTAGGACCACAGCTTGGAGCAAAACCAGTGTAGCAACACCAGTGTAGTGTTCTCTCTGGTAACACTTAGAAATGCGAGGCAGAGACAGCTGTCTGAGATCTTACAAGAATTTCAGTTACTCACAATTTATACATCCATTCTGAAAATACATTAAATTGTGCTCTTTTTTATGGTTATGTTCTTCCCTAAATGCCTAATTGTTAAATATGTTCTATTTGAGGAGTTTTCTTTCCTTCCTGCTGTTTGATCACATTAAGGGGTCATAATTCTGTGTTTATGATCTCACAGTCTGTCAGTTGAAGTGTCTACAGTGTCAAAAGCAAAATTATATGCAGGACTTTTCAGAATAAGCAGAAAGAAACTAGCTAGGAGGCACAAATATTTTATAACAATAAGTAGCATTTATTAACTTAAAACTGTTATTAATATAAAATAGAACCAAATTACCATTTATACTTTCAACAAATATGAATTATTCTTGCTAAATTTTCATAGGTGTTTGGTTGTGATAATTGATCTACAGTTATGTAAGTTTTAAACAATTGGGGGAAGTTGAGTGAAGGATTTATGGAAACTGCTTAAGCTATTTTTGAAACTATTCTATAAATCTAACAGTAGACCAAAATTAAAAAAAAAAGAACACGAAAAGAAGATCAAATCTGAGATTAAAATTCTTGGCATAGCAACATAATAATTTCCTAGACAGTTTCTTGAATATTTCTTTTTTTTTTTAAGATTTTATTTTTCCTTTTTCTCACCAAAGCCCCCCAGTACATAGTTGTATATTTTTAGTTGTTGGTCCTTCTAGTTGTGGCATGTGGGATGCCACGTTAGCGTGGCCTGATGAGTGGTGCCATGTCCACACCCAGGATCTGAACCCACAAAACCCTGGGCCGCCTAAGGGGAGTGCGAACTTAACCACTCAGCCCCTGGGCTGGTCCCTTGAATATTTCTGATAAACATCGTGGAATAGTTTTATCATATATATATACATACATACATATATATATATATGTATATATATGTGTGTGTGTGTGTTTGCAGACATATGTGTGTATGTGTATATATATATATATATATATATATACACATACACACATACATATATATTAGTCTGCTCAGGCTGCCATAACAGAATACCACAGACTACATGGCATAAACAACACACATTTATTTTCTCACAGTTCTAGAGGCTATAATTCCATGACCAAGGCACCATGAAATTTGGTTTTTGGCAAGGGCTGTCTTCCTTGCCTGCAGGGAGCCACCTTCTCACTATGTCCTACCGTGTCCTCAAGTGGCCTTTCCATGAGTGCATGCCATGAGAGAGCTCTAGCTCCCTCTTCTTATAGGGACATCAATCCCATAGGATTAAAGTCCCACCCTTACGACCTCCTTTAAGCATTGTTAGTCACACATTCATCTTCAGTTGCCCATCAGCCACACGGCCTCTTCAGTTCAAGACCAGTTCCTTCTAGGCCACACCTAGGACACAGGAATTTAAGAGAGGCAAGCTGTTTTTCGCTATATTTCTTTCTGGAGCTCAGGCTTTAGACAAGCTAGTGGTAGAAAGGAAAGTTTCTCATATGCATATTCTGGTTCTTGCCCAGAAATAGAAAGCTGTGTGTAAAAAAGGAGGTCATAGGCAGGCTGAGGCTCAGCAGCCTTTTTGGGTCATCCCTCACAAGGATAGCAGATTCAGAACATAGAAAGACCCAGAATCCCTAATGACTATGGAGCCCTTTCCTATCCTTCATGTAGAGAAAGAAGGAAACTTTCATCTTGTCATTGATACATATTTCATTTTTCTGTTAGATGTAGCAGAATTTATTCCTACATAGTAAAAAGGGCAAAAACACAGTGTCAAAAAGAGTGCAAAACTGTGGTGACACTCTGTCTTGAAAGGTGCTCTGTTTGTATACTAAGTGCTGTGTATGGACTTAGCCCCAAATGCATGAAAACAAAAATGTAAGTAAACAAACAAACATGAGTTTACTTGACCACCTGAAACTTGTCAATAGCTTTTCTTAGTGTATATTCAATGTCAGATTAAGAGATTCGAAAGCCAACTTTTTCGTTGTGGCATTGTCTCATTTCAAGAGAGCTTGTGGGAAAAAAATGCACATTCACATCTCCCAATTAATAAGAACAATTTTAAGAACTTCGTCGCCTAACTTTATATTTTATAGATGCAAAAGATTTCTAGCTTTGGAGAGAATAGTCTTGATAAAGTTACACCTAATCTTATATACTGAATACAGCTGTTAGCATATCATACTGAAACATTTACATTTAGATTAATGATGTCTCTGCCATTTTATCCACAATAGATGAAAAACATTTTTTGTAATAACTAAGGAGTCATTCTCGTGATTTCCAGTATCACATTCCACATTTTCCCAAATTATGCTTTAAAAATAAGTGTATATACCCACTTTGGCAAAGGAAAAGAAAAGAAAAAAAGGAAATATTCACATCACAGTTTAGTTTTCTCTCTCACAATACCATAGAATACTCAGATAGATAGTAAGAATCCTCTATGGCTTTATTTTTTCACTTTTTTATGTTTTATGTGCAGATAATGGTGTGTTAAAAATCTCCAAGTACATTTGTGTATTTTGTATATATGTCTGAATTTCTAACACTTACTACTTAATATAATTTAATGCTCTGTTATTTGGCTCATAAAATTTTATGACTATTTTCATTGTAGATAGTATCTTGTATCAATATAATAAGACATTCTCTGTCCCATTGAACCCGTTTTGCTCTAATTATACCTTGCCTTAAATTAATATGCCAGTCTTTAATCTTACCCATTTTCTTTTTACATCTTTGCCCATTATTACGTCTTGAAACTCCCTTTGTTAACTTGTTTTTCTTAGAAATGCATTTAGGGTGCTGCATATAGTTGCTATTTTATTATTATTGTTGATCATTTTGACACTAATTTTCTTTGCATTTTAATTGGGGGTAAATCGTTGACATGCATTGTTATAACTGATGTGGTTGGTATTATTTATTTTGTTTTACATTATTTTTGTTCTGCTTACCTGCTGTGTATGTGTGTAAGTTTCTTCTAATTATTTTTGTTTGTCACTAAGTGATTTATACACTAGTTACATAGAAAGTGAACATTCTATTTTAATATCATAAGCTTTCTTTTCGTTAGTATTTGCCAAGTATGTTTACCCCTACATTTACTATTACTTTCCATGCACTGACATAGCTTGGAAGAGTTAGACATGCACATTTTCAAACTAAACTCACATTCTCTACCATTTAACCAGAGAAAATAGTCCCATATGCATTGCTAGTAACACTAACATGTTTGAATTTATTTACACCGTTGTAACTTGTGTTTCCTATTTTCTTTGCTTTTTCTATGCTTCGTTTATTCTATCCTATTGCTTTATTTTTGATATGGGTGTTTTTTCACCTTTTCCTCTTAGTACTTTAGAAATTATTTTCCTTTTAAATTTTTTAGTAAATACTCTTAAACCTTTGTTAAAAATACTTAACTTCAAAAAAATTTTAACACTAAAAAAAATCTCTTTTCTACTCCCTAACAGTAGAAAAATCTTAGAAAGCTTGAAATCTGATCATTTCATACGAGTTTATTCTAATTGCGATCTAGTTTTTAAAATTAACCTATTTTTAAAATTCAAATAGTTACTATAAATGTAAGCAATCAGTGTTTTTGTAGCTTAACCCATATGTTCACCACTTATTTCTCTCAACATTTCTTCTGAAATGACTTTCTTTTTTCCTAAAGGTTTGTTTTTTCAGTCATAAACACTATGTTTACACTTGTGTAAAAAATATTAAAGTTTCCCTTATGATTAAATCATAGTTTAGCTGAGTACAAAGGTATGGTCTAACAATTACTTATTTTCATAATACTTTGAAGATATTATAGCATTGTCTTTTCCTTACTCTTGAGAAAATGTTTTATTTTTTTGTAACTCCTATTTAGTAAACTGTTGCCCCATGATTACTTGATTTTTATACTCAAATACACTATTGTTTTGAAAAAGGAAAGCTCAACATTACTACTCATAGATCAAAACTAATATCACTTACCAAATTTTAGCTGTTTAGTTTATGTTTTGGCAATTGTGGACACCTTGTAATCACCACACCAAAAAAATCTAGCAAAGAATTCCATCACAATTTCACTAACATTATGTTGAGTGAAAGAAGAAAAATCAAAAACAATAAACTATATAATTTTATTTATGTAAAATTGTAGGACAATATAAGCTGATCTGTGATTGCAGACATGAAAAAAATGGTTGTCCTGCAGCCATGTAAATGCACTAGAAGAAGGCACAGTGGATGTGTTTTGGATAATGGCAACACTCTATCTTGTCCTGTGTGTTGGTTGTACGGTGTATTTCATTCTCAGAGGTCATTGAACTGAGCACATAAGGCCTGTGTCTTACGTTGTACTTATATTATACTTGCAAACAAAAAATATATTAGGAAAATGAAAAGGCACAAATAGGGACAAAATATTTGCAATATGTATGTGGCAAATCTTGCATATAGAAAGAGTACATACAAGTCAATAATAAAATGAGACAAGTTCTATAAAATATAGACACAAGATTTGAAGAGAGACTTTACAAATGAAGGTATACAAAGGGTATTTGAAAAGGTGCTAAAATCATTAGTTATCTGATAAAGGCAAATTAAAACTACAAAACGATAACATTTCACACCCTCTAGAATGGTCACATGGAGTCTGACAACACCAATATTGTCCAGGAGGCAGAAAACTGGAATTTATTTTCATTACTGGTGGGACTGTAAAATTGTGCAAAAACTTCGGAATACAATTTGGCACTTTCTTTTAAAGTAAAATATGCATTTAATCTTTGTTCTAGCAATTACACTTCTACATATTTACCACCAAAAATTGAAAATTTATGTTTATCAACAGATTGGTAAATGAACATTTAGAGTAGCTTTATTCGTAATTACCCCAGACTGGAAATCATCCAAATGTCCATCAACAGAATAATGAAGAAACAAGTTGTTTACTATCCATACAATGAAGTTTTTGTCAGTAATAAAAAGGAAAAAGTGTGTTGATATAATCAACAACATGTTTCAAATCTCAGTTATTATGTTGAGAGAAAAGAAGGCAGACCAAAGAGAATACTTACTGTATGATCTCACTGGCATAAAATTCTAAAACAGGAAAACATCTCTCATGATTGAAAGCAGTCGGTAGTTGCATGTTGATGGGGGTTAGGAAGGAGTGGCTGGAAGGAAATGCAAGGTAACTTTCTGGGGCGAGAGAAAGTCTTTATCTTATTGGGGTGATGGTTGCAAGGCTTATGCATGTATCAAAACATCCAATTATACCCTAGAAATATTTGTACTTCATATTTAATTCATTAGAAAAAACAGTTCAAAGCAAAAAGTTTTTATAATTTACTAGTCTACTGTTTATGGCAACTTTATCACATGTAATAAATGTTGTTTAGTAAATAATACATTTACTATTTAGTTTGTTTGGTAAATTAATGAAAATAGCTTGAATACTTGTGGTAAAACAATAAACACTAATAAATATAACTCTTTGGTATCAACTTGTCCACATTAACTACTTAACAGTCTTTACATACTTGAATATGTCAGCATGCATATATATGAAATCGCTAAATTTAACTGTCTTATACATATTTCACCGAAAAATAACACTTACTTGGGAGATGTCATTTTACATAAGAATTTTTTTTCTTTGAGGAAGATTAGCCCTAAGCTAACATTTGCTGCCAATCCTCCTCTTTGCTGAAGAAGATTGGCCCTGAGCTAACATCTGTGCCCATCTTCCTCTACTTTATATGTGGGATGCTGCCACAGCATGGCTTGATAAGCTGTGCATAGGTCTGCAGTGAGGATCCAAACTGGCGAACCCCAGGCCCCTGAAGAGGAGCACATGAACTTAACTACTATGCCACTGGCTGGCCCCGTACATAAGAGTTTTTTAAGTTAGTTACACTAATCTGGTAGTCTAGATAATGGGTTTTCTTTCTTCCCCAATTTAAGTAAAATGTATTTTAAAATTTTTTTGGTATTTATTTCGATAATGCTGATTTGTGCTATAGCAAGTTTTTTTCAGAATTACATAAAATAGAAATACTAATAGAAAATTATCTCAATAATAAAACAATATAATAAGTTGATACTTCAACATAATAAGACGCAAGAACTTTAAAACGAGGGTGCCTTGCTTTGCTAAATTAAGCTATTCACAACTGCTTGGGGAGTAATCCTTGCTGCCATCAAGATATTTATTATCTACCAGTTAGTTTTCTTTTAACTCATCAAAAGCATTAGACTGGTGCATTTTGGTGGCATTCAGAGTTGTGAGTTGGACTTTGGATTGTACCTGGCATTGTTGTAAACTTCTGTTAAGTCTTTGCTTCACTGACTCCAGAAGGACTTGTGGATTCGCTGTGGAGAGTTCCCAGACATCCATTCTCATGGACCATTCTATTAACAGATGGTTTAAAGATTTCAAATGATGTCCCAAATCAGCGCTTTGTAGTTGGGATATATAATTGCCATTAAAAATCCTATAGTAGCTGAGTTTTTTTCCACTTCAAAGATTTAGTAAAGGAACATTCAAAACAAATCATTCTATTTGTTTTGATTTCTAGCAATCCCCCAACTAGTTTAAATAAGTTTAAATTTCCTTCTGAATGTTTTTATTAGAAAATTGAGATAATATAAATGATTTATTTCCCTTTGGATTAGTGGGTGCATTGCTAAGGAATATAAACATTGCTTATTAACTTACGCATACATAATATATAGTGCAATACATTACATTATCCACGCAAATGAGGAAGTAATAAATCTTAGCATTTAGCAACATTATAAAAATATTATTCAATATTAATTTCAAGATATATTAATAAAATGGACTTGGTAATAAAATGAATTCTATTGTTTGTCATTCCTTTAACAATAAAGTAAATTGATTGTAGATTACTTGTCCTGTCCTTAGATATGATCATTTGTCATTTTTCAATTATAGCTAAATCATTAGCATTCTTGGCACTGTTTGTTGCAACAATAAAGGAAACTCATAAGAAATGATTTCAAAGTTCTTTAATGGTGAGAAAAGCATTTTTGGAATGAACAAAAACCAAGGGTCAATATGCAATGAAGTAGGTATACTGTGATGGGAGCCAACAACAAAAATAAATCAATTTAATGTGCAGATATTAAAAATAGAGTGACAGCTAGTTATGAGTCTGTGTGTGTGTGTGCATCTGTGAATGAGTCTCTAAATTTATTTGTGTGTGTACACTGAAAGCAGTATTGCATTTACTATCCAAAGCTACAGAAATGTGATCATCTTTTACAGTGCTCCAAAAATATAAAAAGCAATTCACTACAATGGCAGAGTGGACCATTGATTTAATACAAAATACGTGCTAAAGAAACCTTTATATGTGTTACAAAATCCCATCTTCCAAGGCATATTTGCTAACCAGAATGCTTTAGGGTGACCAAAAAAGTGGAAGTATACTCATCCATGGTGAATTTGATAATGAGTCAAATTCAGCTGGCTGCCCATGAAATCCACACTTAGAAGTTTAAGGTGTGAATTGCTGCATTTAACATGAGCCAGTTCTCCGCTCCTTGCATTTATTTTGAAAGTTAAAGAAAATGTCATGAGTACTTTATTTTATCCTGATTAACAGAAAAATACTGTAATAAATAAAATTTTTAAATAGGTTTAATGATGAACCCTGCCCCTATCTGTATATATCTGAAGAAAAGCAGCATCTTTTATTGTGTGGGAATACATGTTTCTTGAGCAAGTTGTTCAGAGCAATGTTGACACAGATTCACCAAATGATAAGGCCTCCCAACGTGATGGAATTTGCACACCACCAAAGCTAATAGTGACAGGAAAAGGAAGTCTTAGTGTCAAAAAAGCATTTAGGGTTTTTTTCAAGTTAGGAATAGAATAAGTCATTTACTTTGACAACACTTTTTAGCGTTGGCAATGTTTCTTTGCACGTCCCATATCAAATCAAAGAGAAGAAATCGTTAACTTTTTGAAATATCCTGACGGGAAGAGAGAGGGTCGGATTTTGTAACCTCATCTACCTTTCTCTGTTTGTTTTGTTTGAGCCATAGAAATTGCACAAATGTATAATCAGGATAGTTTTCCTTTTCAAATTATCCAGATAGACCTTTGGCATCTTACTGTTTTTGCCAGAACAACTGTCAACGCCAAAATATGAAATGCAGCAAAAACACCAACTGAAATGTTTATGTTTTTGAGTAGCTTGCAGTTGATAACAATGTTCTCTTTCTCATTGCACTTGGTCCCTGAGGAAGCAAGAAATGCTGGTGAATGTTTTTCTGAAGCATGGAAGGGTGTACGAAGTGCTGACCACTCTGGATGGAGGGGAAGAGAGGAAAACTGCTCTTAAAAATAAACCTAAAATTGTGATGAGAGAAAGAAAATGCTGAGAAAAGTACATCCATGGCTTGGCAGTTATGCTACACAGTGATGTAAGAAATCCTACACTCAAAAAATAAGGAAAGTAAAGTAATTTGAAAGGTCTTGATAGAAAGATGCTTAACTAGGATTAAAACCTAGTTAAGAACTTCAGTTATTCCAGTTTTCTAAATTATAAGATACTAACGTATTCAAGTTCTATGAACAAACACTAGCAACATTCAATCACAGGTTATATACATATTTAAAAATGATAGACGGATAAGCTGATTCAAATTTTCAACATTTATTTCATGAGGCAAGATACATTTAAAGAAAGAGATTTTAACTTGATCTTAGATCTTACTCTACATCAGTTAACTCAAACTTACTTTATATGATGCTGTTCAAGCTATTGCTAGATGATACGTTTTCATATTTTAAAAGTTGTCTGCCAACATACATATTATTGTTCTTTCCTTTGGCATTGACTATGTCCACTACTTCAAATAGTATTCACCATCTCTGCAAACTTTTAGCTGCTAATGAATTTTCGTTACATCTGTATTTGTGGATAAAGGCATCGTCCCTGTTAATTTGGGTTATGACATGCAAGAGAAATGCCTCCAGTGCAACAGTCATTCAGAGTGCTCCTTGGTTAATCAGAAGACAACTCATCATAAATATTCCTGAGCTCCTTGATGGCTTCTCACCACTCAAAATTCTCACAAGCAGATGAAACATAGTGTTTCCCCTTAAATCCACTGAGAAACCTGAGGCTGTTGGAATCAGGGGAAAAATGGAAGGATACAGGAATAACGGTGGCGGAGTTCTCTCATCAGTGAGGGAGGGGTGGAGATCACTGCTAAGGTGTACATTATCTAAATAATATTTAAATAATATCATTGATCATACCATTGGATGTTGCTAGGGCACCAAATCATTGTTCTGAACATGATTTAAAAAGCGGAGAGTACCAATTATTTATCCTGGATTTTTTGTATATAATATCTTTTAAAGTCCAAAATTGCTGATAGGGAAATTTCCACTTCATAAAATAATTGTGTCTAAGAGATACAGAAAAGTGATGAAATTCAAATATCACCATTTTCTATCCTCTAAATAAATAACGAATCCAGGAAACAACCATTACTACCTCCAAAAATCATTAGTGGAATTTTATAATGGATGAATTGAAGCAATAATATTAGAAAGATCCTGATCAAGCTATTAAGAATAGGGTAGTAAGCATTACGGGCCCCTAGATATGATGCTTTAGGAAGTGCAAAATAACACCTAATTGAATCTGAATTGAATCTAATCCTCTGGATCTAACAGCCAGTTTACAGGGAATGAGTAAGGCAGAGGAACAATTAAATAGTACAAGGATGCAATCAACTCAAATCATAATGTGGAAACTTCTAGAGGAGAAATGACTGGGTTTCTTATTCATCATATAAACAAAGAAACAGAGGGAAGAGGGATAATGGATATAGATTAAAGAGACTTAAGAAACATATCAACCAAATGCTATGTGTGGATTTTATTAGAATGTTGATTCTTACTAAACAATTCTAAAAATACGTCTTTAAGAAAGTCATGGAAATTTGGAAACAAAAGCTGATATTAAGGAAGTATTGCAAATTTTGTTGTTGCACTAGTTGCATAATGCTGATGTAGGAAATAAAATTTCCTGGATAGGTTGCATTTAGTTTAAAATAATCTAGCCAAAAATAGGCAAAAGACAGGACGGGAAAGAGGGAGGGAAAGACAGAGAAGTAGACAGAGGGTAAGAGAGTGTGAAACAGATGCTACAAGATTAGCAAAATAGTAACACTGAGGCTTGGTGAAGTGTACAAGAGAATTCATTAGACAGCCTCTCTAATTTGTGCATGTTTGAAAATTTCCTTTAAAATTACACTACTGAAAAAATTGTGTAGTATGATATTAGTACTCTAAAGACATTTCAGAAAAACATTCAGAAAAGAAATTAATTTCACAGTTTATAGTTTTCGATATTATATATAATAGGGAAGCACTTACAATATGATGTCTGTTTACCACATTTCTTAGTCATATATGTTTTTTCTTCATCCATTTTTATTATCAGGTAAAATTGGTATATAACATCATATAAGTTTCAAGTGTGCAACATTTTAATTTGACATCTGTATACACTACAAAATGGTCGCCATCAAAAGTCAAGTTAGCATCTATCACCACATAATTAACCTCCTTCATTCATTTCTCCCACCCCATAAACTCCCTTCCCCACTGGTAAGCACCAGTCTGTTCTCTGTATCTATAAGTTTGTTTTTATTTTGTTTCATTTGTTCTTTTTTGTTTTATTAAGATTCCACATAAGAGGGAAACCATAGCCATTCTGACAGGAGTGAGGTAATATGTCATAGTAGTTTTGATTTGCATTTCCCTGATAGCTAACAATGTTGAACATCTTTTCATATGCCTATTGGCCATCCAGTTATCTTCTTTGGAGAAATCTCTGTTCAGATCTTTTGCTCATCTTTTAATTGGGTTGTTTTTTTTTGTTGTTGAGATGTATGTGTTCTTTGTATAGTTTGGATATTAACCTCTTATCTGATATATGGTTTGCAAATATCTTCTCCCAATTATTAGGTTGCCTTTTCATTTTGTTGATGGTTTCCTTTGCTGTGCAGAATGTTTTTAGTTTGATTTAGTCCCATTTGTTCCTTTTTTCTTTTGTTTCCCTTGCCCGGTCATACACGGTACTTGAAAATATGCTGCTAAGACCGATGTCAAAGAGCATACTGCCTATGTTTTCCTCTAAAAGTTTCATGCTTTCAGGTCTTACATTCAAGACAGGAAACAACAGGTGCTGGAGAGGACACAGAGAAGGGAACCCTCGTACACCGCTGGTGGGAGTGCAAACTGGTGCAGCCACTATGGAAAGCAGTATGAAGTATCCTCAAAAAATTAAGAATAGAGCTACCATATGATCCAGCTATTTCACTGCTGAGTATTTACCCAAAGAACTTGAAAACACAAATGCCTCAAGACGCATGCACCCCTATGTTCATTGCAGCATTATTCACAATGGCCAAGACTTAGAAGCAACCTAGATGCCCATCAAGGGACAAATGGATAAAGAAGATGTGGTATACATACACAATGGAATACTACTCAGCCATAAGAAATGATGAAATCTGGCCATTTGTGACAACATGGATGGACCTTGAGGGTATTATGCTAAGTGAAATAAATCAGAGGGAGAAAGTCAAATACCATATGATCTCACTCATAAGTAGAAGATAAAAACAACGAAAAATAAACACATAGCAACGGAGATTGGATTGGTGGTTACCAAAGGGGAAGGGGGAGGGCAAAAGGGGTGATTAGGCTCACGTGTGTGGCGATGGACTATAATTAGTTTTTGGGTGGTGAACATGATGTAATCTACACAGAATTCAAAATATGTTACAATGTACATCTGAAAGCTGTATAATGTTATAACCCAATGCTACTGCAATAAAAAAAAATCAATAAAACAAAAAGATTAAAAAAAGAGACTGAAATCATATGGTATTTGTCTGTTTCTGTCTGACTTATGATAATTACCATGGCACTCTCAATGTCCATCCATGTTGTCCCAAATGGCAAGGTTTCATTCTTTTTATGATATATATATATGTATCATTTCTTCTTTATCCATTCCTACACTGATGCACATTTTGGTTTCCACATCTTGGATATTGTAAATAATGCTGTAGTGAAGAGGTGCATATATCCTTTCAAATTCATGTTTTCATATTCTTCAAATAAATACCCAAAAGTGGAATAGCTGTATCACATGCGAGTTTTATTTTTAATTTTTTTGGGAAATCTCCATACTGTTTTCATAGTGGCTGCACCAATTTACATTCCCCCCAGCAGTGTACAAGTGTTCCCTTTTCTCCATGCTCTCACCAGCACTTGTTATATCTTGTCATTTTGATAACAGCCATGACTTGATATCTCATTGTGGTTTTGACTTGCATTCTCTTAATAATTAGTAATGATGAATATCTTTTCATGTGTCCATTGATCACCTATATGTCTTCTTTGGAAAAATGTAGATCTTCTGCCATTTTTAATTGGATTTTTGTGTGTGTGTGTGAAGTTGTATGAGATCTTCATATATTTTGGATATTTACCCCTGGTTGGATATATGATTTGCAAATAAGTTCTCCCATTCAGTAGATTGCCTTTTCATTCTGATGATGGATTCCTTTGCTGTGTAGAAGCTTTGTAGTTTGATGCAGTCTTATTTGTTTATTTTTCTTTTATTTTCCTTGCCTTTGAAGTCAGATCCACAAAAACATTGTTAAGACTGATGTCAAAAGACTTACTGCCTATGTTATCTTCTAGGAGCTTTATGGTTTTAGGGCTTACGTTTAAGTCTTTAATCCATTTTGGGTTAATTTTTGTTTATGGTGTAAGATGGTAGTCTAGTTTCATTCTTTTGCTTGTGGCTGTCCAGTTTTCCCAACATCATTTATTGAAGAGATTGTCCTTTCTTCATCGTACATTCTTGGCTCCTTTGTTGTAAATTAATTGTCCATATATGTGTGGGTTTATTTCTTAGCTCTCAATTCTGTTCCATTGATCTGTGTGTATGTTTTTATGCCAATACCATACTGTTTGGATTACTTTAGCTTTGTAGGACAATTTGAAATCAGGAAGCATGATACATCCAGCTTTGGTCTTCTTTCTCAAGATTACTTTGGCTATTCTGGGTCTTTTGTAGTTCTGGTTCTGTGAAAAATGCCTCTGGAATTGTGATGTTCATTGAATCTGTAGATTGCTTTGGGTATTATGGACATTTTGATAATATTAATTTTTCTAATCCACGAGCATGGAATATCTTTCCAGTTATTTGTGTCTTCTTCAATATCTTTCATCAGTGTCTTATAATTTTCAGTGTACAGGTCTTTCACTTCCTTAGCTAAATTTGTTCCAAGATATTTTATTCTTTTTGGCGCAGTTGTAAATTGGATTGTTTTCTTAATTTCTCTTTCTGACAGTTTGTTTTAAGTGTATAGAAACAACCAATTTCTGTATATTGATTTTGTATCCTGAAACTTTACTGAATTCATTTATTAGTTCTGACAGTTTTTTGGTGGAATCTTTAGAGTCTTCTAGATACAGTTTTATGTTGTCTGCAAACAGTGACAGTTTTACTGCTTCCTCACTAATTTGGTTGACTTCTATTTCTTTGTGTTGCCTGATTTCTCTGACTAGAACTCCCAACACGATGTTGAATAAAAGTCATCAGAGAGGTCATCCTTGTCTTGTTCAAGATCTTAGAGGAAATGCTTTCAGCTTTTCATCATTGAGTATGATGTTAGCTGGAAGTTTGCCATCTGTGGCCTTTGTTATGTAGCAGTACGTTCCCTTTATACCCATGTTGTTGAGAGTTTTTATCATAAATCGATGTTGAATTTTGTCAAATGCTTTTTCTGCATCTATTGAGATGACTATATAAATTTTATCCTTCATTTTGTTAATGTGGTGTATCACATTGATTGATTTGTGGATACTGAACCATCCTTGCATCTCTAGAAGTGATCCCACTTGGTCATGGTGTATGATCCTTTTAATGTATTGTTGAATTTAGTTTGCTAGTATTTTGTTGAGGATTATGCATCTATGTTCTTAAGGGATATTAGCCTGTAATTGTCTTTTCTTGTGGCCTCTTTGGTTTCAATACCATGGTAATGCTGGCCTCATAAAATGAATTTGAAAGCATTCCCTCCTCTTCAATTTTTTGGAAGAATTGGGGAAGGAGAGGTATTAAATCTTCCTTGAAGGTTTGGTAGACTTGACTAGTGAAGCCATCAGGTCCTGGGCTTTTGTTTGTTGGGAGGATTTTGATTACCTTTTAGTCGTATTTTTATAGATGACAGAGTTTTGACTTTTATATAAACTTTTATGAATACCTGGGTAAACATGATCATATAATTTCTAATTTATCCATTTCTCACTAGTCCCACACTCCAGTTTGATAAAGTTAAGCTTAGGATTACATTAGAGACACTTGAAGTTCACACCCAGATTCAGACTCTCACCTCTTGCCTGCCAACTCCAAATTTATCATGGAATCGTACTTCTAAATTTACATGGAATCAAGCTCCAAATTTACATGGAATGTGTTCAAGCAGGAAATGAGATTCAGGCATCCATATTGAGCAAATGCCTCATAGGGCAACATTCCCACTGATTTGTTTTTGTGTGTTGTGTTTTGGGGATGGAGGAAATGCATACTTTTCTAGAAGACAGTAATTGTTCCCTCTTCATGCCGTATCAACATGTGTTCGAACAGATATAAATCATAAATAAATCTGACCATTTCAATAACTTCTTTAGAAGATCTAGACAAAGCATGCATATAGGTAATTGATTGAGGATAATTATGTCTCCAGAACTGCAAATTAGAGACTGTTGTAAAAGTTGAAATGCATATGAAAATGCATCTGTAAAAATTTTATCATGTTTTTGGTAGCTTGGATTGTGACACATAAGGAAAAGAATGGCTCTCCTGGATTTTTCCAGCAAATTAAATGAGTTCTATGAATGTCTTGTAAGTGGACTCTTTTTCCATGGACCTAAGTGTAACCTCCCCTCTCTTAATGGCCCAACCTTCTAGAGTCACTCATTGAGTGGCTGATAACCTGCTCGGCACACCTGGAGAGAGTCAGGGCGTTTTCCCAGGCCTTGTTTTGGTATTTGTGCAGTTGCTTTCAAGCAGCAAAGTCGAGATAATGTAACTATATGGCCATAGTCAGTGAGGCTCAGGGACCTAATTTATACACATGTGAAACTCTGCTCACTCTTGTCTTTGTTCACAGTCTATGAAGCAAACGAGTCCAAGATCTCTTTCTTGAATATTATTTTTGTTTTTGTATGACATATTTGCATCCTCATGTTTCCTATTCCTGTTTGTGTTAGCAAGTCACTCTGCTTCAACTTTGAACTTCACCTATCTTCCAAGGCCTTGTCGCAGTGTTTCAGCAGGACAGACTAGGTTATGCTATGGCAAATAAAAATCTCCAAATCTCAATGGCCTAATGCAGCAGAGACCCAGCAATTCCCTGATCAATCCACACGCCAGTCCAGGCTGACCAGAGCGCTCATTGCAGCTGAGGGATACAGGCTGATGGAGGAGTCACACTCTCCAACACTTCCTGTCACCATCACGGAGAGAAAAGAGAGGTCTTATCTTGGAGGGCCTCACATCAGCCATCAAGTACCCTGAACGGGGGAGACTCTGACTACCTGGTAACAATCACAAATGATCACCACATCCATATCTCCACAACACATACAAACACGTATACATATACCCATGTGTGGATAGACTCTTTCATTGTGGACCATGTTACAAATCAATATTTACACTGATTTTGCATTCTTTGAGAATTATCTCATTAACAAAGAATATCTTGTGAAATCTTATTGTGAACGAAAAGTAGTTATCTTATTTCAAATTTATACGACTGCATTAATTTTTCATTAGTACTAACATCATATAAAATAAAATCATCTCATAAAAAGGTAAGTAACCATCATGATATTGATTGTTAAGGGTTTTTATTCACTTAAAAATCATTTAACGACTATGAGGCAATACATTAAAAAATTATCATTACATGCCCTGGAATGAACTTTGAGATCAAACTGTGCAGGCTATTACAATTTTTCAAACACCCCATGTGTCATTTCAGATCCTATGTAAGAAGTGCTTTGATTAGTATGAATGATTATATAATTACAATTTGAGTTAATTATGACCTGTCA
This sequence comes from Equus przewalskii, assembly GCF_037783145.1. Classification (NCBI taxonomy): domain Eukaryota; kingdom Metazoa; phylum Chordata; class Mammalia; order Perissodactyla; family Equidae; genus Equus; species Equus przewalskii. The sequence goes on from NC_091849.1 coordinate 58,990,974, forward strand.
TTCACTCTGCATGAAAAGGCCATGGTAGCTTGGATAGCCTTAAATCAGCTTCAAAGTCTCTCATTGTAGAGGCTTTAAATTTAAGGCTCTTGTATAAGAGTTTCTATAGCTTACTTTTCTAAGATTGTTTCAGTGTGGATAGCCCCATCACGATAAAAACTTTTTTAAGTCTAGGGATTTTTAATAGGCCCAGAATAACAGAGATTTATTGTCTACTTTAACAAAACTTAATTGGACTATCTGAAAACCCCAGAAAAGAGAAAGAAAATGAAAGATATTTTTAATGTATAACTCAGAAACTAAGATACATGGCATGTTTCTAAGCAAAGCAAGAAGACCTGCTTTGCAACATTGCAAATAATCTTTGGGGCTTGGACCTGTCTCTCTGACAGATAAGGTACTGTGCTCAGTGGAGGGAGGGACTGACAAATGTCAGAAGAACAGCTGTGGATCGCAGATTCTACTACTTTTCAAACTATTCCACTCAGTTCCTCATGTGGGACAAAAGCTTTCCTCTACCGAGAGGTGTCATGCAACACACCCTTCAAGGAGGGACACATTGCCCTAACTACTGGGCTTGCAGCTGGAAAATAACTTTCATTTGACCTTCAGGGGTAGTCTCAACTGCAGAGACATGCTTCGCTTAGGGTTGCCCTCCTGGAGTCCGCTCACATCCACAGACAGAGGGAGGATAGAGGCCTCATCCTTTCAATCAGATCCCAAGTAAAATGCTTCTCATGGGATGGTTTAACTCGAGCTTTCCGTGGGGTCAGCTGAGGCTGTTCCTGGGACCTGCACATCAGCTTGACCTCTGTCTAAGCCCAAGCCCGCTCCCCCAGGCCCCAAGTCAGCACTGACGCCAGGAGCACTCACTAAGAAACAGCTTGCTCCCCAGTCTTTTCTTGGAGACGTCTTCCCAGTGACCCCACGCCTCAACAGTGGTGAAGATCACAGTAGAGAAACTGCTTTAGAGCTTTGATAAAGTAAGAACTAAGGAGAGGTGAGAAACGTTTGGATAAATCATCTCTCAATATGGTCTTTGTCTTTGCCTGGGTGCATAATGAAGGAGTCATTTTAAACTTCATGTAATTTTAACGGTATTTGTAAAACCTTGAAGTCCATAATATTTTAGAGGAAATTTTGTTTACTTTTCCATGGTCATTTCTGAAACAGTTTTTTTATTTCAAAATAACATAACCATATTTTCAGTGAAAATGGAGATTTATTTCATTATTAAGTTGGAAGGATGGATTCATGCCTATTAATACTGCTATTATTATCACTGTGTTTCATAGCACATACTACATCCATTTTCATATCACATACATACCACGAAAACATACCAATATACATACTCTTTTGAAATCATTTCATACTTTACAATTAAAATGAATACAATTGTAAGAAAATATAGTACAATCATTTTATAATTAAAAGAAAAATAATGAATGATGGGCCCAAGAACTGATCCCTGGTGAAAAATAACCTGATAATCGCCTCTGAAGTATGGCATTAATGAATACTGAGCTAAACTGTGAGGGATAAACAAAGAATCATCAACAACAACTAGAAGCTATCCAACTTTACTACCACAGGAATAAAATCAGAGGCTTTGCCCTTATACAATTTTTCATTATCACTTGTTTCTACCCTCTGTGTATGAGGTCTTCTGGGAACCACAGCTCTGAAAGCGCAGAAAGTTCCAGGTTTGTCATCCTTTAGTTACTTCTCCCGAAGGCTACCTCTCCATGTTGACAGGTAGGAGAGATTTTTTTCTAGGAGTTCAGTTTTCTTACTGACATAGAATTCCCATAGACTCAGTGATGTCTTAGACAAGCTGCTGCCTGAATGTTAATATTTTGGTGAAGAGCAAGAATCAAAACTTTATAGTCAAACACACCTGGACTAGAAATCTGGCTTTTCCACTTCTACAAATCTCCATTACCTCATCCATAATGGGGAAACTTAATGTCTGTCTCTCAGAGCCGTTGTCTTGCTTAGTGACAAGTTATATAAAGCATCAACATTTGGATTTGCTAGAAAAATATTATTTACTTTCTCCGTACTGGTCTTCCCTTGTTTCTGGTCTGGCTTACCAGTCTTGAAATGCTGAATGAATTCAGCTATAAAACCTTTCTGTCCACAATGCTTTTTAAAATCTGTTTTCTTCTCCTTTCTCCTGTCTTCTTCCTCCATGATCATGGAGGAAATCTGAAGATAGTAGAGAATGTATGTGAGTGCCTTTTGACAGAGTTGCTTAATAACAAACATGCTGAGAACATAATGACTCATGACAAAAATTATTTGATTATGTTCATGGATTCAGGGGTCCAAAATTCAGAGAGGGCATGGTAGAAATGTTCATCTTAGGTTCATTTACTTGGTTATGGTTACTCTTGTTCCTATAAATGAAAGAGGCAAATTATCAGCCCATATGCATTCAACGTACAATGGTATTCAGGGTAGGGAACCTGTAAGAGACACTGTTCCCTGACCCAGAAAGGAGGGGTCAGGGAAGCAGGCATTCAATAGCTAGCTCTTAGCAATTCTGAAATGCATCTGGGCATGTGTAGCCAATTTCTCAACCGGGGCCCCATCCCTGGCAATGATTCTTCTTGGCTCTAAATTCGCTTTCTGTGTTCTTGGTTTTTTCCACTGATTCATACTTCTGTTTCCATCAAAAGTAGATCCTGTTTGGAATAGGTAATATTTTTAGACTGCTTTCTATGTACAGAAGTTTAGAAATTTAAAGACTTGTTTTCCCTTTGATTTCTCTCTGTCCCTTTCCATTAAAGTTAATATTATTCCTTTAAAAAGTTTGTGCATTTCTTATCAGCTTACACTCCACTCCTTTAACCGGAATCCATGTCACAAATATCTTGAGGATGAGCCTTCTCTTCCTTAGACCCCTTAAGGAAGTGGTGGGGCAATGCTTTTTAAGAGTTTAGAAGCACTTTTGTCTAGCCAACTGGGACTCCCGCAAACCCCTAGATCCTTAGGGGCCTTTTTGTTGAACTGAGAAGGCTTTGGCGATTTGCTCTGTCTTTCTGAGGTCTTAACAAAGGACCTTCCAGACATACTCTGAATTCTCAGAGGCCGTGTTTTACTGGCAGTACTCTGAATTTATTTGATATTTGTCCTGAGGCCATCTATTAATTTGAAAATATTTCCCTAGCTGGAAAGACTGCCCTTGCCATATACATTTCCTCAAAATTCTAAGTGAAATTGAAAAGTTTATTTTTTAAATTATCTATCTCCTCTCAAATTTTATCATGAACAGTAAGCAAAACCCAGGAAATATCCATAGCTAGACCATTGAGATTATTAGCTACATTTTCTATTTTCCATATTACCATCGATGACAGGGTTGTCAAACTTTCTGCTACTATGTAACAAAAGTCACTGTAATCCCAGCTTTCAATAATATGTTTTTAAAAAATTTTCCTTCAAAACTTCCCCTTGATGAGGCTTCTCAGGTTTCTGCCGCTGCATGATCCCAGACCCAACATCACACATTTTAGGGTTTTGTTAGGGCAGCATTTCATTGTACCCAATTTTGTTCTATTTTTCTGCTGTTGCAAAATGACCCGAAATCTTCACTCTTTCTCTGTGGAGTCACAGTAAATAAGTGGAGGAGAAAGTTATTGACGTTCAGCAGATGCTGGTGGCTATGCAAATTGTCATACAAAAGACGGCAAGGACTGGGATTCCGATTCCCTTTAATGGGTGTGGTGGCTTCCTAGGGAAGGAGTGAGAGGTGAAGCAGGCAACAGCGTCATTACAGAGAGGTGGGCAGGGGAAGAGAGTGGACAGGAAAGGCTTCTGAAACAAGATGCACTTCAACATGAAACACCCTCCGAAGGCCTCGGCCTCGTCCTTCTGTGTGACGCACAACATTCCACTCCTCTGGCTGGGGTTCAGTGGTAGGTTGATTTTTATGCAGAACTTTAAGCTAAGATAGTCTTCAATTAATTTTTTCTCTTTACACTCAGTTCCTCAAACGATACAAATATAACATATTGTTATTAGTTATGTTATTTCCCAGGAAAGGAAAATTTAAAATCCCCTTGAATCTTAAATCTCTCTGGGAGACAATATTTTAGAAATTGGCAGAATAAGAGAATCAGAAAAATATACTAAGTAGTAGTATTTATAGAAAAGAACAATAAACAGAAAGAAAAAATGAATTTCGAAAAAAGATATAGCTATTTACATTACATCTGACAGAGAGATTAAATTAGATGTACATTAAGAAGAAACAACTCAATTATTAATTCAGAGCCTATTAAAGAATTAAAAGACCAGGTCAAGTACAGAATTGGAATGAGAATTCGGCAGGTTAAGGACTGAATGTTTTCAGAGGAGGTAGAAGCTGTAAGTGAAGAAGAAAAGTAGAGAATGAAAACTGGTAGAAAAAGTGATGAGCGTTAGGGTGCTGGAGAGGGAAGAGTCAGTGAAGCATTTTGCTGTTGTTTGTACTTTTATTAGTTTGGGACTTAACCGGGAAAGACTAGATCAAAAGAGACAAAGTCTCAGAGGAGACCAGAAGAAGGCAGATACGCTCAGCTTCTTGGCTGGTGATGTTCAAGTGAGGATACCGTGATTTAAGGGAAAGTTTTACCCTTTGGATTCTTCCAAAGAAGCAAACATATTTAACAAACTTGGAAATGGTTTCAGGTCATTTGAACATGACCCTGTTTTATTTCATTTAAAATTAGAATTTTACCCTTAAGAGATTCTTCCTACCTCCTTGGGTTCTGGTAAAGACTTTGTAAATGCAATAACAAATATATGAGATTCATATTTATAATATATGATCCATACACACACACACACACACACACAGCTGTATATACATATCCATCAATATGTATGTATTACAAAGGAGGAGCATAAGTCACTGTAGCTACAGAAGATATCAGCACACATAGGAAGGATTTATGTAGCTCTGTTTGCTAATTGTGGCAAGGGTCAGTGAGCTTTAGTTAAACCTGGCCTGATCCTCATGCAATAACGTGCTCTTCTTCAAGTTGCCAGTAGGACACCCAGCTGGTATTACCCAACAGAAAATTGGAAATGCAGAATTAGTGAGGGAGTAGTTTAGACTGGAGAGGTAGATGAGAAAGGTATTTTTGTAAACTTGAAAGCTGACATACTGGGAGCAGATGTTATTGCCACAGAATGTAAAAGAGAAGAGCTTGGCAAAAAGAAACGGGGATTGCTTACATTTTGTGAAGCATGGGGGTAAGAGGGTTTGTAATATGGATATTAAGCAGAGGAAGTGACTAAAATAAAACATGATTTATTTTTTTAATTTAAAAGACTTTTAGAAATCCGTATGGAATATTAAAAACAATATATATCCAACATTAGTAGTCATGCCATCTAGCTTATTATTCATTTTCATCACTATTTATATATTAATATAGCTAAAAATAGACAGGGATATTTTGCACAAATTCAATTTTATAGAAAGGATATTCTACTCTTTGCATTCTTACTTTTTATTATTTTTATTTTTAGATAGAAATATTTATATTTATTTTATATTCGTTATATTCAGGGATTCACCCAAGTCGATATATAGCTAACATTTGTGCATTTTCAGTGCTGGATAGTATTCCATTGTCTAAATAAATCATTCCTTTATCAATGGATTTTGGATTCTTTCCTATATTTTTGCTAATATAGACTATGTTTCATGAACTTCTTTTGCAGATATTACTCGAGGTTCCTGAATAGAAATGATTTTGTTTATATGGTACATGCATCATTTTCAACTCCACATCACAGTATCAAATAGCTCCCAGAAATGATTGAACCAATGTCCACCTCAGCCAGCAGTGTTTAAGAGTTCTTATCTCTTCTCATCTTTCCTGATAGTGTTGCCAGAAATCACACATTTTTTGCCAATTTGATGGATTTGACTTTAATATTCTCTGATGATTGTAAGGTTAAGCACTTCTAAAAATATTTATTAGTATTATTTTCATTCTTCAGTGAATTATATGTTTGATTTGTCCATTTTTGTCTGTTTCTTTATGTATAGATTTTGAGGAACTTTATATACGTAGTCTACATAATAGACTTTTAATTAACTAGTATGTGGCTTAAGAAATTATCTTGATTTTAATATTATCAAAGATATAAATATTTTTATGCATTCAACTTGCATCCTTGTGTATTTTTAAGACATTAAGACATGGATTTTTTTGAGCAGTTTTAGATTTACAGCAAAACTGAGAAGAAAGTACAGAGATATCTCCCATATCCCCTGCCCCCACGTATGTATAATTTCCACCACTATCAACATCCCCCACAGCACTGTACATTTGTTAAACTGATGAACATACGTTGACACATCATTACCACCCGAAGCCCATAGTTTACAATAGGGTTCATGCTGATGTTATACATTCTACGGGATTGGACAAATGTATAATGACTTCTACCCATCATTATTGTATCATACAAAGTATTTTCACTGCCCTAAAAATCCTAAGGGCTCCCCTCATTCATCTCTCCTTCCCACCTAAATGAGGGCGGCTATTGATCTTTTTATTCTGTCCATAATTTTGTCTTTTCCAGAATGTCACAAGTTGGAATCATACAGTGTGTAGGCTTTCAGATTGGCTTCTGTCATTTAGCAAAGGCATTTGAGTTTTCTCAGTGTGTTTCCATGGCTTGAGATCTCATTTCTTTTTAGCACTGAATAGTATTCTGTTATCTGGATGTACCACAGTTTATCTACTCATCTACTAAAGGACACCACAGTTGCTTTCAAGTTTTGGCAGTTATGAATAAAGCTGCTACAAACATCCACGTGAAAATTTTGTATAGACATAAGTTTTCAATTCCTTTTGGCAAATCCAAGGAAAGAGATTTCTGGATTATATGGTAAAAGTGTGTTTAGTTTTGTGAAAAGAAGCTGCCAAGCTATCTTTGGAAATGGCTGTACCATGTTGCATTCCCACCAGCAATGAATGAGTGTCCCTGTTGCTCCACATCCTCTCCAGCATTTGGTCATTCTGATGGATGTCTAGTAGTATCATATTGTTGTTTTAATGAACATTTCCTTGATGACATAGGATATGGAGCATCTTTTAATATACTTATTTGTCATTTGTATATCTTGTTGGTGAGCTATCTGTTAAGGTCTTTGGTTCATTTTAAAATCAGGTTGTTTTCTGATTGTTGAGTTGTAAGAGTTCTTTGTATATTTTGGATAACAGACCTTTATCAGATGTGTCTTTTGCAAATATATTCTCCCAGTCTGTGGCTTGTTTTCTCATTCATTTGACATGTCTTTTGAAGAGTAGACATATTTAATTTTAATGAAGTCCAGCTTATCAATTCTTTCATGGATTGTGTCTTTGGTTTTGCATCGAAAAAAGTCATCTCCAGACCCAAAGTCACATAGATTTTCTCTTGTGTTATCTTCTAGAAGTTTTATATTTTTGCATTTTACATTTATGTCTGTGATCCATTTTGAGTCACTTTTTGTGAAGGGTATTAGGTCTGTGTCTACACTCATTTTTTTGCAAATATGTATCTAGTTGTTCCAATACCGTTGGTTGAAGAGACTATCTTTACTCCATTGTATTATTGTCTTTGCTCCTTTGTCAAAGATCAGTTGACTATATTTATGTGGGTCTCTTTCTGGTCTCTACTTTCTGTTTCATTGATCTATTGTCTATTCTTTCACCATTCCCACACGGTCTTGATTACTATAGATTTATAGGAAGCCTTAAAATCGGGTAGTGTCAGTCATCCAACTTAGTTGTTCTTCAATATCGTGTTGTATATTCTGGGTCTTTTGCCTCTCCAAGTAAACTTTAAATCAGTTTGTTGATATCCACAAAATAACTCTCTGAGATTTTTATTGAAATTGTGTTCAATCTATAGATCGAGTTGGGAAGGACAGATGGCTTGACAATATAGAGCCTTCCTATCTGTGCAGATGGAATATCCACTTATTTAGCTCTTCCTTCATTTCTTTCAGCAGTTTTGTTTCTTATCAATTTTTTCTAGTTTTAGGCTTTACACTTAGGTCAATGATCCATTTTCAGATTTTTGTTATGCTGCAACATATGGATGAAAAGTTCTTGGGGCCAGCCCCATGGCCTAGTGGTTAAGTTTGGTGTGCTCCACATCAGTGGCCCAGGTTCAATTCCCAGGTGCAGACTTATACCACTCATTGGCAGCTATGCTGTGGTGGTGACCTACATACAAAATAGAGGAAGATTGACATGGATGTTATCTTAGGGTGACTCTTCCTCAAGCCAAAAAAAAAGAAAGAGGAAGATTTTGGCAACAGATGTTAACTCAGGACCAATCTTCTTTAACAAGAAACAAAAAAGTTCTGTTTTTTGTTTGGCATATAGGCATGTATTTATTCCATCATCATTCTTGAAAAGACTGTTTTTAGCTACTAAATTTCTGCCTGTTGTACCTTTCAAAAATCAATTACTTATATGTGCATGAGTATAATTCTGGACTGTCTAGGCTGTTCCATTGATATATTGTCTATCTTGATGCCAGTGCCACACTCTATTGGTTACTATGACTTTATAAAATATTTAAATAAGATAATATAAGTCCTCCAAATTCGTTCTTCTTTATCAAAGTTGTTTTAGATATTCTAGGTCTTTGATTTTAATATGAATTTTAAAATCAGCTTGTTAATTTCTACAAAAAAAGATTGCTGAGATTTCAACTGACATTTTGTTGAATCTGTAGATCAATTTTGGAAGAACTGACTTTAACCATATTATGAAAATGGTATACCTCTATACTAATTTAGGTCTGACAATCTCTGACTTCTAAATTAGTTATTCAAACCATTTACATTTAATGTGATTTTCATATGTTTAGATTTATAGCATGCATCTTGCTATTTGTTTTCTATTTGTTTCTTCCAATTTTTTGTTCTTCTTTTACTGTCAATTTTTGGATTAATTGTGTATTTTTATTATTCCCTATCACCTCCTTTATTGACTAATTAGCTATAACACTTTGTTGTGTTATTTGAGAAGTTTTTTCAGGATTTATTGTATATATCTGTAATTTACCAGTCTGCTAGTAAGCCATATTACACCACTTTATATGTTGAGATCCTTGCAGTATCATACTCACTCTTGTCCATTCTTGGATTTGTGCTATGGGTGTCATACATTTTACTACAAATATGTTATAAACCTCACAAGACATTGTTTTTATATTGCTTTAAAAGTAAATTATTTTTTAAAGAGATTCAAACAATAGGACAAAATACTCTTTATATTTACCCTTTGGTTATCATTTCTTGTATACAATACCATTGTCTTACTCTTTGAAAGCATGGTTTAGTCTCCAGATCCCAGTTTGCATTTGTCTGCAGAACAAGTTTATCTTTAACACTGCATATTTCACTTGACCTTGCTCAGGTTTCAGTTGATTTTTCTTGTTTTATTTGATCTTGGATATATAGATATCCTTTACATTTTCCTATCTCCAATTATATCTTTGAAACTGTGTTCTTTTTTTTAAGTTTGTATTTTTTGGGGAAAAGGGGAGATTTGTTTTTGTTTTGATTTAATCATTAGTTTGTTTAAACTCTAATTGAATTATACCAGGAAAATCCATAATGCTAAAAATAAAACACAAAGTAGAATTTAAAATTGTATAATTTATTTTTCCCTTGATACTTTATAATATAAATATTATAAACTTTGCTTTATGTTTATATAAGTTTAACTGGTTTTGCCTTAACATACAGTTGTGCTTGTAATTTCTCCAACACTTTAAATGCTTGTCAAACATAAATCACCTTACTGTTTCTTTGTATTCTCCCCCACACTAATTTACTTATTCTAATTACTATTTCTTTTAATAGGTGAGTTTACAATGTATATAATCATGTAAGATGTGTAAGTTTAATTTTATTACCTAATTTTGCATTTTTAAGGCTTCTTTCCTCTTTGCTGTATTTATTGCCTATTTTCCTTTTCAATTTTTTTAGCCCTTAAAAGACTGGAATGGTTATTTCCATGTTTGCTGACTTCAGGTATTGTAGAACACACCTAGGCTCTTCACATGACTTTTAAAATGCCTAGCATATTTGAAGTTCTTATCAACGTTAACTGTCTAGTATTTTATCATTATTAGTTGCAGTGTTCAGAAAATCTTTCACTTTTCCTGTCAGACTAGTGAATCTACCGTGTAAGGTTTATACGTGTAAAACTGAGTTTCAGAAGCCTCGAATCAGCCAATCAATCACAGACACTGGGATACATAATGCTTCTTAATATCATGGAATCATCATAGAGTGTGGCTATGAAAGGAAAATGATTTCTGAAAAATATATCGAATAACTTTTAGATAATATTTATGTCAAATAGAGGCAATATAGGTTATTTTAAAATGTGCACTTCATCTATGTATTCTAGCTTATTACTCTGGAGGAGGAGGGAGAAATCTTTGACATATGGGCTTTTCCATAGATGATTGCTTTTTCGGTACTTTCAGAAACATTCTCTTGCATTTTTCTATGAATCAAACAGTAGTAAAGTTTTAAAATATAAATATTTTGGAATTCATCCACATATAATAAAAATTGACCAAAGAAAAAAATAGAAAAGGAGAAAAATGCCCTTTAACAGATCCAAAAATGATGTTTTTGTTGACATTATTATTTTTTAAAATATTAGTTTATTGAATAGGGCTATTTAATATCTTCTCTTTCTCAAAGCTATAACCTTTTACTGACCTAATATCATAGGTTTTTCATTTCACTGTATAGTTCAAGAAGATAAAAGCTGATAAAAATTATATATAAGTGAATCTGCTATTATGACATATAATGTGATATCATAAAAGGAATATTTGTTCCAAATACCTTTATGTTAGTGTGCAGTAATAGAGAAATCCTTCAGCATCACTTTTGTATTTATAGCTCCAGGCACTTTGCAAGCGTCATTGCATTGATGAATGGATGACTAAATTTCCCAACTTTAAAGCCTTCTTAGAATTCATACTCTATAAGCACGAAGTATTATTATTTAAAATTTGGACTCATAATTTCTGGAAGAGAAGTGACCAATATAATTTCCTAATAGAATTATTTGATATTTCTTATGCATCCCCCAATTCAGTAGTCGTATGTCTTTTAGACACAAGACTCTGATTGTATGTAGAAGAAAATATTGAAAGGGACAATTTCCAAATGCATCAGATGCCATAGTCTGAACGTGGTCTTCATTACTTGTGTAGAAACAATCTTTAAGTATTTATATTGAACTGCTTTTTCCACCATTCTTTTCAGGCACATGTTAATTTATCCTCAGATCACTTTATGAGATTCAAAACATTTCAGTCTTATTGTTAGTGTTTTTCCTTTTAAATTAATCTGGAAGTTTGCCAAGCAAAGCAAATGGACAAACTGCAGGAGAATGTTGTCAACACAGTGTCCCAGCAGAGAGACTAATACCTTTGAGCCAATGCCAACTGTGCTGCCATACAAACAGTTGGATTTATGATGGATGAGGATGAATAAAGTTACTGATAGATCTGTTTTAAAGGTCACTTTGGATCTGTAACATGCATTTATATTATTGTTATATATAATATATATCATGCATCTATACTATATAAATAATATTTATATTATATTAAATGAGATCACTTAGATTATTGTTTGAAAACAAAATGATACCATTCAACTCTTCTTCTTTAAATAACGATTCGATCCTTTATAGTCAACTCAATTAAATAAATTCAGTAGTCAAAAGGAGATATGCTTGATTTTGGGTTAATAACTTGCAAAGTTTTTAATACTTAGCAATTGATATTTATAGTAATGGTTTACAATATACTGATGATAGTAGATAAATAGTGATTTGTATTTTTGTCCCTTTCAGTCATTAGCTAGTTTACTTTTTATGACTACAGTATAAAACCTCATTAAATCAAATTCTTACCTATAAATGTCTTTCAAAATTAAAAAAATAATGACAGTATGTTATACATGATATATATACACACAAGATCAATATATAAAAATAAATTGTTTCTTATAGTCCTGCAATGAACAATCCAAAAAAGAAATTGAGAAAAAAAATCCATTTGATGAAAAAGCATCAAAAAGAATAAAAGTCATAGAAATTAATTTAATTTAAAAATGTAAAAGTTATACTCTGAAAACTAAAAAAGCATTATTGAAGGAAATTAAAGATTTAAATAAATGTAAAAGCATCTCGTGTTCATGGCTTGAAAGCCTTGACGTTGCTAAGATGACAATACTCCCAAAATTCATGTATACATAAAAAGAAGTCTCTATCATAATCCTAGCTGACTAATTTGTAGAAATTGACAAACTGATTCTACATGCCATATGGAATTAAGAAGCCTAAAATAGTCAAAATCATCTTGAAACAGAAGAACAAAGTAGGAGGACTCACACTTCCCAACTTTAAACTTAGTACAAAGCAGAAGTTAGTAAGATAGTGTGGAACTGGCACAAGCATGGGCATATAGATCAATGAAATAGAATTGAGAGGCCATAAATGAACCCATACATCCATTGCCAATGGGTTTTTGCCAAGACAAGAGTGCCAAGACCACTCAATTGGCAAGAAATTGTCTCTTCAACAAATGGTGCTAGGACAACTGGATAACCACAAGTAAAAAAATGAATTTGGACCCTTCTCTCACACTATATACAAAAAATAACTCCAAATGGATCAAAGACCTAAATTTAAGAGGTAAAACTATAAAACTCTTATAAGAAAATATATGGAGTAATTTTTTTCAAGACCTTGGATTTGACAAAAACTTCTTAGATATGACACCAAAGGAATGAACAACAAAAGAAAAGAATAGATAAATTGGATTTCATCAAAGTAAAAACTTTCATTTCATTCTTCAAAAGGACACCATCAAGAAAGTTTTAAAAAGACAACCCACAGACTGGGGGTAAATATTTGCAAATCATATATCTTATAAGAGACTTTTATTATACAACTCAATAATAGAATAACCCAATTAAAACGTGGGCAAAGTATCTGAATAAATGTTTTTCCAAGGAAGGCAGGCAAATCACCAATAAGCTCATAAAAAGATGCTTGACATCATTAGTCATCAGGGAAATGCAAATCAAGTCCACAATGAGATACCAGTTCACACCACTAGGATGATTAAAATCGAAAAGCCAGATAATAGCAAATGTTGACAAAGTCATGGAAAAAATTGGAACACTTATACACTGCAATGGGAAATTATAGCGGTATAGTCATTTTGGAAAACAGTCTGGCAATTCTCAAACTCTAAACAAAAGTTACCATAGAACCCATACAACCCCCTCCTAGGTACATACTCAAGAGAAATGAAACACATGTCTACAGGAAACGTGTACACAAATGTTTACAGAAACATTCACAATAGCCAAATGGTGGAAACAGCCCAAATGTCCATGAACTAATGAATGGATAACCAGATGTAGTGTATTAATACAATAAAATATTTTTCAGCAACAAAAAGGAATGAAGGACTGTTACATGCTACAACATCAATGAACCTTGAAAACGTTATGCTAAGTAAAAGGAGTTAGTTACATAAGACCACATATTATGTGATTTCATCCATATGAAATGTCCAGAATACGGAACCTCTATAGATAGTAGATTAGTGGTTGCGTGGGGTTGTGGAGTGGGGTGGAAGGATAGGAGGGTGATAACTAACAGTTATGGGGATTTTTTTAGGTAATAAAAAATTGCTTAAGGTGATAGTTGCACATATCTGTGAATACACTAAAAATCATTGAATTGTACACTTTGTATGGGTAAATTCTATGACAATTGAATAATAGTAATGCTGTAAAAAAGAAGCCCTTTAATTTCACCAAATTTAGACAAATAATGGCTACATATTCTCCACCAATGACAGCAATCAGTTGATGGGAGGCAGGTGTGTGGTGTCTTCTTGCATATCTAGGAATAAGTTCAATGAGGGGAGTTGGGTGCTTTGAGGAAGAGAAAGGAGAAAAGGGACTCACCAATACAAATGTACCAGAAAGTAGGACTTTGAGTAGGATTCAGTATCTTTGTTAAGAGGCAAATAGCCCCCTACAAGAGCTTAGGGTATTCTACAATTTTGTTCAAGAGTATGTTTTAGAATGAATATTATTTGGTGGAAGGAGATGAGCTTTAAGAGATGGCAAGGAGATAGATGATATATTGGTCATGTGGGTCGTTTTCAGTTCAGAATAGAACAGAACATTTTATTAAGGATGTTGTGTCTATTTCTGTGTGATAATATTATGAATTACTTTTGTGTTTGGTGTATCTGTGTTCTTTAAATTTTTTTTGTAATGACTATATGTAAATTGAGAAATGAAAATATTCAAACATTTAACACAAAATTTAAACAATTAAATAATCTAAATATTAAATCTAAACAATTAAAAATTTAACTATTAAATTTAAATAATTAAAATCTAAATATCAAATTTAAATAATCAAAAATTTAAATATTAAATTCAAACAATTAAAATTTAAATGTTAAATTTGAATAGTTAAAATTTGAATATTAAATTTAAATAATTAAATAATTTAAATATTAAATTTAAATAATTAAATATTAAATAAATTTAATATTAAATAGATCAATTTTCTTTTTAAAAAGTACATGATTTCCTTTAGACTAGAGAGGTGGAAAATAAATCCGCAAGGGAAATGATTTACTGGAAAGAGGTACAATAGAGTGTAATACTTAAAAGCTCAAACCCAGGAACCACAGTGTGGATTCAAATATGACTCCAGAACTTACTAGCAATTAAGACCGTGGACAACTTAGTCCTTCCATGCCTCCTTTTTCTCTCCTAAAAGCAGTGACCTATTTTTTTTTCTTTAAGATTGGCACCTGGGCTAACAACTGTTGCCAATCTTCCTTTTTTTCCCCTAAAGATTGGCCCTAGGCTCACAACTGTTGCCAATCTTTTTTTTTTTCCTGCTCTATCTCCCCAAACCCCCCCTGTACACAGTTGTATATCTTAGTTGCACGTCCTTCTAGTTGTGGGATGTGGGACGCCACCTCAACGTGGCCTGACGAGTGGTGCCATGCCTGCACCCGGGATCCGAACCCTGGGCCGCCACAGCTGAGCGCTCAAACTTAACCACTCGGCCATGGAGCTGGCCCCAGTGACCTATTTTTTAGGTAGAAATATTTGAATAGATTCAGCTAAAGCCCTTAGACTTATGCCTGCCATAAGTGCTCATATTAGCTAATATGTGATGGGACCGTCATTTGGAAGAGCAAATAGATGTTCTATTTTGGTTGGAAAAAGAATAGTATCAAAAAGACCATGTTAGAACTGTACAATATTGTTAATATCTAACAATATAGAATAGCTCCAAACTAGAATTTGCTGCCTCAATATCTTAATGTAAAACTATTAAGCCTTCTCAGGGATTATTGCTGCAAATTTGTGTATCCTGTGATATTTAAGCTTGGCAAATTCAAAGATTCCCTGCGAATTTTGGATTGTTTTTATAGACACGTTCTCCAGTGTATTGCTTTATGTTCTGTAGATATTGGGCTAAAGACTTTTTCATTCCAAACTGATTCGACTTAAGCAATTTACATCCCCTACCTTTACAAATGGAGTAAGAGCCAGAAACTGACCTGTTGTCCATATTCACGATATGTAAGATATTTCTATGTTATGAAGTATTTAATAGCAATTCCTCTTTTACTCCTGTAAAGCCTTCCTTTCTGGGAGTGGGTGTGCGGTTTAAACTAGACTCTCATTAACTTAAAAAAATCCGTTAAGTCTTCGGTTCACCTGTTTTAGAGTAAGAGGGTCAATAAAGAGTCAAGATTTTAAATTCAAATTAAATTAACTGAGCTTTTTGAAAAGATTTCTATTCGCAACCTCCTACAAGATGTGACAAGGCTTAACCTTCCTTGAATTATTCCCCCAGTGCTTGAAACGTGTTTAGGGAAATTTCTTTTTTATTCCTGATTACCTTCTGATTACAGCTCTACAGCCTAGAGAGGAGATATATTTAAGAGACACTGCGTGGTCCAGCTTGATAGTAATTAGTGTACTATTTTGTGTTTAAGGGACCAGGACTCAAACTTTCATTTAAGTCAAAGGAAGTGCTGTAAAGTCAACAAAATGATCTAAAGTTTAAAGAGAATCAAATATAAAAATAATGTCCTGGAATAATAACGTTTGAAATTTTATTTTCAAAAGTAATCAAATATCAAGTACTATTTTGCAGTTACCCTGAATGCAGATGCTCTAGTTATTATTTCGTTCAGTCGGTCCTCTCTAACTTTTATGCCTAAGAATGACAGAATTTCTGAAAAGGTGATGTATGCTTTTTGATGCTTTATATCTCACTAATATGTATAGCAAGATGGAGAAATTATACCAAACACTGACCCATTTATTTGAATTTTATTATTACAATCTTCATTATGATGAACACCTGGTTAGAAATTATCTGAGCGTTCATTTAAAGTTACATCATGTCTTCCATAATCTTACAAGTCTTAAGAGAATATAACAACAGTAGCTGCTAAGTAGCTGTATATCTAAGCAACTAAAAGACACAAAATCTTCTAGAATAGATGTATCATATAAAAATTTTTATATCTGACTGTTTGCATATCATTATCTACAATTAAACAATATGTTTGATCCCTAAATAAAGCATTATTTCCCTTGCTGTCTTTGAAGAGACAACACAGTGTCTTTTGTGAATTGACATGTCAGAAGTTTTAGGGTTCTTTAACCTTAAAATCTCTTTTCCACTCATCAACTTCAGTGAAAATAAAACGAAATGCACAACAATTTAATAAATAAAAGCAACAGAAAAATAGAATAAAAGGACTAACTAGTGGCCAAAAAAAACCAACTCTTGATCATAAAATTAAGCATCAACATACTAATTTATCATATTTAAGGCCAATTTTTTAATTTGAATAAAAAGCACAAACCACTTTTATACCCTTAGGTAATAATAATAAAAAACAGACAAGGCCTCGCCCTGTGGCCTAAGTGGTTAAGTTCACATGCTCCACTTCAGCAGCTCAGAGTTTTGCCAGCTCAGATCCTGGGCGTGGACCTAGCACCACTCCTCAAGCCATGCTGACGCAGCTTCCCACTTAACAGAACTAAAACAAAGGACCTACAACTAGAATATGCAACTATGTACTGGGGGGCTTTGGTGGGAAGAAGAAGAAGAAAACAAAGATTGGCAACAGATGTTAGCGCAGGTGCCAATCTTAAAATAAAAAATAAACTTAATAAAAGAACAGATCATTAAAAGGCTTAGAAACATCAAACAAATTGAGTAAATCAGGAAAGAATAATCATAAATGAGTAGTCCCAAATTTTGTTAGACCAATATAACCCCAGACAAATTTGTTAAATAGAGAAGTCAAGAAACATTATTTGCCAAATAACTATTTACAAAAGACAAAACATGCTATGAGATCAAAGAACAGTTGAACAATATAAATTGAAAGTGAAATAATTTAACAGATTGCTTTCAGTACTTGACAGATCAAGTAAAAAATATCTATAAAGTGATACAGAGAATCTGAATAATATGACCTAAATGAATAACTTAATATGTGGATGTTGATGGTGTGATCTAAAAAGAATTTGGTGTTTGTTTTCTGGGCTTTCCCTCCAAGCATCTATGGGATATTGAAATTTTTATTCATTATAATGTTACAAAACAACATTTTCAGTAAATTCCAAGAACAGATATTATGCAAATTACCTTTTTATGAACTGAAGGGAAACTAGATTAATAATTAGAGAATCTTGAAAACAGAAATAGATAAAATATGTATGCTTATAGAGAAAGCCTAGGTGAGAGAGTCTATCTAAACTGCTGCTGTTGTAGAATTTTTAAGTCAAAGTAAGAATATTTCATATTTAAACTTATAAGAGTGGACCAAACTTTACCCAAAAGAATAATCTTGACATTAAGATCCTTCATTACTAAGCAAATAATAATGACGTCATATGAACTAAATAGTCATCTCAGTATGAGAAAGTATCAATGCATATTAAATGCATAAATTTCATGATTAGTAAAGTAGAAAGATGTAGGATGAATATACTAGATAATTAATAGTTTACATATTTCAAAGAGGTAAAGATCTGATATCTTGAAAACCATGTATTTTTTAATAATATATCATTTATAATGCATATTCTATAATATTAATGCATTATATATAACAATTTTAAGAATATGTAATAAAAAGATAACATATTGTCACCAAGTGGACATAAGGAAGATAATATAATACAGTTAGCTTCATTCAAAATAAACTATCTACTTTTCTAGGAATAAATAATCACTACTACTTACCTTTTCAAACAGTAGAAATTCTGCAAAAACCCCAGATTCCTTTAGAACTTAAAACTGTAAAAAGCCTTGATAATGTTCTTCTATATAAACTGCATCATAAAAAGTGATGGGATGCTAATGATTTTATTTTGTGAAAGTTTCATTATCTAGATTTAAAGACTGGGAGCATGTGCATGTGTGTATACACACCTACACACACACACACACACACACACACATATCCCCACACACCCATACTCCTACAACCAAACAGTGAAAAAAAACAGTTTGCTTTCTATGAATTTGAGTTTGGTTTATTATGATTATTCCATTTTCCTTCAATTAATTTATGATAATATTCTCTTTTATCTTTCTCTTATTGATTACCTTACAAATTAAATTGTGCATCTTTAGATTTGTTACTTTTTAATAAAATATTTTTACTATCTCTTTAATAATACTGAAATCTTAGAACACTTTATATCTGTAAATAGCATTCCTGGCTTTGTTTTTTTAGTTCATAATACTTTACATCATTGTGAAATTTCATTTGTATATTATTTCTTATCTGTCATCACATAGGTGCTCCCCTTCACCTCTTTTGCCCACCCCCCTCCCCTCTTCCCCTGGTAACCACTGAACTGTTTTCTTTGTCCATGTGCTTGTTAATATCCACATATGAGTGAAATCATCTGGTGTTTTTCTTTCTCAGTTTGGCTTATTTGGCTAAGCATAATTCCCTCTAGGTCCTTCCATGTTGTTGCAAATGGGATGAATTTGTCTTTTTTCTGGCTGAGTAGTATTCCATTGTATATATACACCACATCTTCTTTATCCAATCGTTAGTCGATGGGTGCTTGGATTGTTTCCATGTCCTGGCTATTGTGAATAGTGCCTCAATGAACATAGGGGTACATATGTTACTTTGGATTGTTGATTTCCAGTCGTTTTTGTAGATACCCATGAGTAGGATAGCTGGGTCATATGATAGTTCTATTTTTACTTTTTTGAGGAATCTCCATACTGTTTTCCATAGTGGCTGCACCAGTTTGCATTCCCACCAGTAGTATAAGAGTTCCCTTCTCTCCACACCCTCTCCAGTATTTGTTATTTTTAGTCTTAGTGATTATAGCCATTTTAACAGGCATAAGGTGGTATCTTAGCATAGTTTTGATTTGCATTTCCCTGATGATTAGTGATGTTGAACATCTTTTCAAGTGTTTATTGGCCATCTGTGTATCTTATTTGGAAAAATGTCTGTTCATATCCTCTGCCCATTTTTTGATCGGGTTGTTTGTTTATTTGTTCTTCAGTTGTGTGAGTTACTTATATGTTATGGAGATTAACCCCTTATGAGATAGATGATTAGCAAATATTTTCTCCCAATTGGTGGGTTGTCTCTTTGTTTTGATTCTAGTTTCCTTTTGCCTTGCTGAAGCTCTTTAGTCTGATGAAATCCCACTTGTTTATTTTTCTTTTGTTCCCCTTGACTGAGAAGACATGTTATTCCAAAAGATCCTTTGAAGTTTGATGTCAAACAGTGTGCTACCTATATTATCTTCCAGGATTTTTATGGTTTCAGGACTTATCTTCAGGTCTTTGACCCATTTTGAGTTTATTTTGGGTATGGCATGAGATAATGGTCTACTTTCATTCTTTTGCTTGTGGCTGTCCGGTTTTCCCAACACCACTTATTGAAGAGACTGTCTTTTCTCTATTGTGTGTTCTTGGCACCTTTGTGGAAGATTAGCTGCGTATAGATATGCAGTTTTATTTCTTGGCTTTCAGTTCTGTTCCATTGATCTATGTGTCTGTTTTTGTACCAGTACCATGCCATTTGATGACTATGGCTTTGTAGTACATTTTGAAGTCAGAGATTGTGATGTCTCGAGTTTTGTTCTGTTTTCTCAGTATTGCATTAGCAATTTGGGGTCTTTGGTTGCCCCATATGAAATTTAGGATTCTTTGTTCTATTTCCATGAAGAAGGTCATTGGAATTCTGATTGAGATTGCATTGAATCTGTAGATTGCTTTGGGTATTATAGACATTTTAGCTATGTTTATTCTTCCAACCCATATGCATGGGAATCTCTTTCCATCTCTTTATGTCATTGTCTATTTCTTTCAACAAGATCTTGTGGTTTTCACTGTATAAGTCCTTCACCTCCTTATTAAATTTATTCCTAGGTACTTCATTCTTTTTGTTGCAATTGTAAATAGAATTGTTTTCTTGAGTTCCCTTTCTGTAAGTTCATTATTAGAATACAGAAATGCAACTGATTTTTGTAGGTTGATTTTGTACACCACAACTTTACTGTAGTTGTTAATTATTTCTAATGGTTTTCTGATGAATTCTTTAGGGTTTTCTATACATAAGATCATGTTGTCTGCAAATAGTGAGTTTCACTTCTGCAGTCCCTATTTGGATTCCTCTTATTACTTTCTCTTGCCTAATTTCTCTGCCGAAAAACTCCAGTACTGTGTCGAATAAAAGTGGTGATAGTGGGCATCCTTGTCTTGTTCCTGTTCTCAGAGGTATGGCATTCAGTTTTTCCCCATTGAGTATAATGTTGGCTGTGGGTTTGTCATATATGGGCTTTATTATGTTTAGGTAATTTTCTTCTATCCCCATTTTGTTAAGAGTGTTTATCATAAATTGCTGTTGGATCTTGCCAAATGTTTTCTCTGCTTCCATTCAGATGATCACGTGGTTTTTATTCCTCATTTTGTCCATGTGCTGTATCACATTGATTGATTTGCAGATGTTGAACCATCCCTTTGTCCCTGGTATGGATCCATCTTGATCATGATGTATGATCTTTTTGATGTATTGCTGTATTCAGGTTGCCAATAGTTTGTGGAGGATTTTTGCTTCTGTGTTCATTGGCAATATTGGCCTGTAGTTTTCCTTTTGTGTGTCGTCCTTGTCAGACTTTGGTATTAGAGTGATGTTGGCCTCGTAGAATGTGTTAGGAAGCATTCCATCTTCACTAAGTTTTTAGAATAGCTTGAGATGGACAGGTATTAAATCCTCTCTGAAAGTTTCATAGAATTCCCTAGGGAAGCTACCTGGTCCTGGGCTTTTATTCTTTGGGATACTTTTGATTACTGTTTCAATCTCTTTGCTGGTTATTGGTCTATTCATATTCTCTATTTCTTCTTGATTCAACTTTGGAAGGTTGTAAGAGTCCAAGAATTTATGCATTTCCTCTAGATTGTCCATTTTGTTGGCATATAGTTTTTTGCAATATTCTCTTATAATCCATTGTATTTCTGTGGTATTCATTGTTATTTCCCCTCTTTCATTTATAACTTTATTTATCTGAGCTTTCTCCTTTTTCCTCTTTGTAAATCTGGTTAGGGGTTTGTCAATTTTATTTATCTTCTCAAAGAAACAGCTCGTTGTTTCATTGATCCTTTCTATTGCCTTTTTTGTTTCAATAGCATTTATTTCTGCTCTGATATTTATTATTTCTCTCTTTCTACTGACTTTGGGCTTTGTTTGTTCTTCTTTTTCTAATTCAGTTAGGTGTAGTTTGAGATTGCTTATTTGGGCTTTTTCTTGTTTGTTAAGGTGAGCCTGTATTGCAATGAATTTCCTTCTTGATATGGCTTTTGCTGTATCTCGTATGAGTTGGTATGGTATGTTTTCCTTTTCATTTGTCTCCAGATATTTTTTTATTTCTTCTTTAGTTTCCTCAATGATCCATTGCTTTTTCAATAGTATGTTATTTAGTCTCCACATCTTTGCCCTTTTCTCAACATTTTTCTTGTAATTAATTTCTAGCTTTATAGCACTGTGATCAGAAAAGATGCTTGTTAATATTTCAATCTTCTTAAATTTGTTGAGGCTTGTCTTGTTTCCCAATATACGATCTATTCTTGAGAATGTTCCAGGTACTCTTGAGAAGAATGTGTATTCTGCTGTTTTGGAATGAATTGTTCTATATATGTCTATTAAGTCCATCTTTTCTAGCTTTTCATTTAATTACATGTTTCTTTGTTGATTTTCTGTCTGGATGATCTATCCATTGATGTGAGTGGAGTGTTGATGTCTCCTACTATTATTGTGTTATTATTAATGTCTTCTTTTAGGTTTGTTAATAGTTGCTTTTTATACTTTGGTGCTCCTATGTTGGGTGCATAGATATTTATGTGTTATTTCTTCTTGATGAAATTTCCCTTTGATCATTATATACTACCCCTCTTTGTCTCTCTTTACCTGTCTTATCTTGAAGTCTACTGTGTCTAAGGATTGCAACACCTGCTTTCTTTTGTTTGCTGTTAGCTTGGAGTATCATCTTCCATCCCTTCACTCTGAGCCTGTGTTTGTCATTGGATCTGAGATGTGTTTCCTGGAGGCAGAATATTATTGGGTCTTGTTTTTTAATCCATCTCACCACTCTGTCTTTTTATTGGAGAATTCAATCCATCTATGCTTAGGGTGATTATTGATATGTAAGGGCTCAATGCTGCCATTTTATCACTCATTTTCCACTTCTCTGCATTTACTTTGTTTCTCATCCTGTGTATTTTGGTCTACCAGTGGAGTTATGTAGTTTTTTATGTAGTGTTTCTTTGTTTTCTCCTTATTTATTGTTGATGTCTCTGCTCTGCTTTTTTGTTTAGTGGTTACCCTGAAGTTTCTATCCCGAATCTCGTGGATAAGATAGTCCCTTTTCTGATGGCCTCTAATTTCCTTGACTAAACAAATTCAGTCCCTTTCCTCTTCCCCTCCTAAGTTGTTTTTCTCACATTTTATTTGATCTTGTGTTATGAGTTTGTGATTAAAATGACAAGATTATCTTTATTTCTGGTGTTTTCTTCCCTTTGTCTTTAATGCCATACTTGAGTATTTGCTAACCTACTCTGATTCTGTCTACCTATTTATCTCCTTAATCCATGCTTCATAACGCCTTTTTCTCTCTCTCTCTTTTTTTTTTTTTCGGATATGAGAGGCTTCTTGAGACTTTCTTGAAGGGGTGGTCTTGTGGCTACAAACTCCCTTAGCTTATGTTTGTCTGGGAAAGTTTTTATTTCTCCATCACATTTGAAGGATATTTTCACTGGATAGAGTATTCTTAGCTGAAAGTTTTTGTCCTTCAAAGATTTGAATGTGTCATTCCAGTCTCTCCTAGCCTGTAAGGTTTCCATGGAGAAATCTGCTAAAAGTCTGATGGGGGTTCCTTTGTAGGTTATTTCCGTCTGCCTTGCTGCTCTTAGTATTCGTTTTTTGTCATTCAGTTTTGCCAGTTTCACTATTATATGCCTTGCAGTAGGTTTTTTTACATTGACATATTTAGATCTGGCAACCTCTTCCACATGGACTTCCTTCCCTAGGTTTTGGAAGTTCTCTGCTATTATTTCTTTGAACAAGCTTTCGATTCCATTCTCCTCATCTTCTCCTTCTTGAATACCTATATCTCTTATGTTGCATTTTCTGATTAAGTCAGATATTTCTCAGAGACTTTGTTCGTTTCTTTTTAGTCTTAGTTCTCTCTCCTCCTCTATCTGGAGCATTTCAACACATCTATCTTCAGTTATGCTGATTGGCTCCTCTATGATGTCCACTTGAGCATTCAGGGAATCCATATTTTGTTTTATTTCTACCATCGTCTCTTTCATCTCTAATTTTTTGATTGATTCTTCTTTATAGTTTCAATCTCCTTTGTGAAGTAGCTCCTGAACTCGTTGAATTGTTTCTCTATGTTCTCTTTTACTTCATTGAGTTTTTTGATGATAGCTGTTTTGAATTCCTTGTCATTTAGATTACATATTTCTATGTCCTCAGGACTGATTTCTAGGTACTTGTCATTTTCTCTCTGGTCTGGAGAGCTAATATAGTGTTTGATATTGCTAGTGGGAGTTCTGTTCTTTTGCATCCTGATGTTATTTGGTCGCAGTTACCACCTACTGCCACTGGGTGGGGATCAAGAGCCACATATTCTGAGCCCTCTGCCTTCAACTGAAATCCCAGGGGCTGGAGCTGTGCCGAGTGGGTGGGTGGAAGTGTGCTTTCTCCTCCATGCTCTTGGGGTTTTCTCTCTCTGCTCTTGCTATCTGCTCTCCTGGGGTGTTGGCTTGATAAGGTCACCCCTCACATAAAGTTTTCATCTTGGTAAAGGGCTTCACTCTAGGCTGCAAGGGCCCTTGGAAGTCCTTGATGTTACAGTGAATGAATGTCCCCTCCCCCATTCCTTCCCTCTGGGAGGCCACCCACAGTCCTGGATTGCAGTCTTTAGGGGAGGGAACGATGTTTTCTCTTACCCCATTCCACTTCCTCCGAGGGGGGCTCCAGCCTCTCTGCCCTCCATCATAAGGCTGTGTGGGTCTCACTGACATCTTTGTGTTTTGGTTGGATGTCCCCTGTTGGAGTATGAATGTACTTTTCATTGTATATTTCAGGGGAAGGTTATTGGAAAAACTCAGTCTGCCATGATGCTGACATCACTCCACATTCCTGTCTTTTGTGTTATTTGGTGATGCATGTTAGCGTCACAAATATTTTAAAGAACACACAACATTATAGAGTTAAAGGAAACTATGCTACCCTCAAACATATTAAAATGAAATCATTTTTAAGATAAAGACACTGAACTTGCCCGTGATAAAAAATATTCTGCTTTTTAGATTTTTCCTAAAGTACATCTGTATTGATTTTGCTTTCTTCCCAATGCAAAGAGCTAAAAACTACAAAGGAATTCTATAACTCATTTGAACAATAAACTGGAGCAATTAGTGAAGATGATGAATAAAAGTGAGAATAAATACATTAAGGTGGCTATATCTACCACCAGACATCTGTTTGCATAGTAATGCAAACCAGAGTATCTCAGCCTTGGGATTATTGATGTTTTGGGCTTGGGGTTGTCCTGTGTCTCCTAGGATGGTTAGAAGCATCCCTGACTTCTACCCCAATGATGTCAGTAGCACACACTCCCCCTAGTTATGACAATCAAAAATATCTCCATACATGGCCAGATGTCCTCTGTGTGGGGCAATGCCACTCCCGATTGAGAACTACTATTCTATACTAAGGAAAAGATCAGAACAAAGATAAATAGAAAGATATTATATCTATGAGTTTTTAAAAACTTTTTATTTTGGACCTATTCAAACATATACAAAAGTGGGACAAATAGAATCAGTCCCCATGCATCCATTACCCAATTTCAACAATTATTAACATATGGCCAATCTTGTTTCATCTACTCTTCTATTGGCCTGTTTTACTTCCCTTTGCAAATTACTGTAAAAGACAAATCCTAAACATAGTATCATTTCATCAACAAAAGCCTCAGAGAATCCAACTATATAAGAACTCACTCATTCCCTTTTCCAACATAATAACAATTATCTTACCTTTAATTAGGTTTCCTCAAAATTGAAACCTGCTATAAAGTCTTGTGAGTAGGCCCTTTATTTGGGAAGCTATTCTGGAATACAGGAGTATACAACAGGAAATATTAACATATGAAAAAGCCAATATTAGGCTGCATGGGGGTCAATCCCATGGTACCTTCTGAAGAGCCATGTAAAGTGATTTTAAGGAGTGATTGTCCAGAGAGCCAAAAAAGAAATATTTACCCATTGGTTTCCATTGGCTATTGTAAGGAGTGGCTTCATGCGCCACACTCCACCCCTATCACTGCCACTGCTGGGTTTTGCATTGTCCTGTAGTATGATGGCAAAAAAGCCCTGGAAAAGAAATAGATACGCTGAATCATCCTGAGACAGAGCACTGTCAGATTATCTTTGTACAGAGTTTTTTTTGATGTCTACATGGAACTGGTCACCACGTCAATAGAGGGAATGAGAGGTGTGAGATTTGGGAGGGTGCACAAAAAGTGTGCAATAAACTCTTCAAAATTTTTTAAAAAATAAAACATTTATTAATCTCATGAAATATCCAGTCATTGCTCAGATATCCCAGGTTATTTCAGAGAAATTGATTAATTAGTTGTCTATCAATCTGCTTACTTATTTTAGAGTAGGTTATTTGAATCAGGATCCAAGCAAAGTTCAAAATTGATGGGTGTATCTCTCAGGTCTGTTTTGATCTATAAATTTTTCTTTGTTGACCAAACTGAGACTTCTGTCCTATAGAATTTCTCACACCCTGAATTTTGCTGATGCATCTCCTTGGAGTTATTTAACATGTTCCTTTGTCTCCTGTATTTGCTATAAACTGGCAGTTAGGTCTTAAGGCCTGATAAGATTCTAACTAACTTTTGGGCAAGAATATTTTATAAGTGGTGCTGTTTCCTATCATGTTACGTCAAGAAGCACACATTGTTGGTATATTTCTTTTTGCATTTTTAGGATTTATCTGTGAGTTCATGTGTGTCCAGCCTAGATCATCCATTACAATATTCTCTCAAACTTTTTGTTTATTGGTTTTAGCAGCCAATAGTGATGTGGCCTAGATCATTATTTCTTTGGGTGCTAAAAATGGAGATATCGTAATTCTATCATTGCTTCAGTATTTATTGGCTAGAATTTTTACATTAAAAAGAATTTCTCGAGGCCTGCCCACTTGTGAAGTGTTTAAGTTCATACACTCTGTTTTGGCAGCCCAGAGTTCATGGGTTCAGATCCAAGGCATGGACCTACACACCACTCAAGGCAAGCTGTGATGGCCTCCCATATACAAAATAGAGGGAGATTGGCACAGATGTTAGCTCGGTGACAATCTTCCTCAAGCAAAAAGGGAAGATCAGCAACAGAAGCTATCTCATGGCGAGTTTTCCTCACCAAAAACAAACAAACAAAAAAAAACACAAAAAAAGAATTTATCTAATCAGGTATTTAATTACCTTGAGTTAAAGTTTCTCCAGGAAAGGCAGAGAATATGCTTGAATATTTTCCTATTTCTAGTTTTCAGAATATTGAGTTGGTGTCCAAGTATCCTTCAAATGTCAATTTTTCTAAGACTTTATTTTTTAGAGCAAATAAATAAATAATATTCCATTGTTCGAATGTACCACAATTTGTTTATCCATCCACCACCTGAAAGATGTCTTGGACTGCTTCTAAGTTTTGGCAATTAAGAGTAAAGCTGACATAAACATCTTTGTGTAGGTTTTTATGTGGACATAAGTTTTCAACTCTTTTGGTAAATAACAAAGCATACGATTTTGGGATCATATGGTGAGAGTATGTTTTGTTTTGTAAGAAATTGCCAAACTGTCTTCCAAAGTGGCTATACCATTTTAAATTTCCACCAGAAATGTATGAGATTTCCTATTACTCCACATCCTCACCAGCATTTGGAGTTGTCAGTGTTCCAGATTTGGGCCCTTCTAATAGGTGTATGGTGGTATCTCACTGTTGTCTTAATTTGCATTTATTTGGTTACATATGATGTGGAGCATTTTTTCCTATTATTGTTTGCACCTGTGTATCTTCTTTGGTGAGCTGTCTGTTCAGGTCTTTGGCCCATGTTTTAATCAAGTTGTTTGTTTTCTTATTGTTGAGTTTTAAGAGTTCTTTATATATTTTGGATAATAGTCCTTTATCAGATGCATCTTTTGCAAATACTTTCTCCTTGTCTGTGGCTTATCTTCTCATTATCTTGACATTGTCTTTTGCAGAGCAGACATTTTTAATTTTAATGAAGTCCAGCTTATCAATTATTCCTTTCATGGATTATGTCTTTGGTATTTTATCTAAAAAGTCATCACCACACTCAAGCTCATCTAGGATTTCTCATATGTTGTCTTCTAGGAGTTTTGCGTTTTTTATTTAGGTCTGTGATCCGTTTTGAGTTAATTATTGTGAAGCCTGTCAAGTCTGTGTTAGATTCATTGTTTTGCATGTGGATATTGTTGTTCCAGAATAAATTGTTGAAGAGACTATCTTTGCTCCATTGTATCAGACTTTTTCCTTTGTCAAAGATCAGTTGGCTATCATTATGAGGATCTATTTCTGGGCTCTCTATTCTGTTCCATTGATCTATTTGTCTATTCTTTCACTAATATCACCCTGTATTGATTACTGTAGCTTTACAGTAGGTCTTGAAGTTAGGAAACATCAGTCCTTCAACTTTATTCTTCTCCTTCAATATTGTGTTGGTCTATCCTGGGTCCTTTGCCTCTTTATATAAAGTTTATAATCAGTTTGTTGATATTCATAAAATAACTTCCTGGGACTTTGATTGGGATTGTATTGAATCTGTAGGTCAAGTTGAGAGGGAACATTCTTACCTTGTTCCTGAGGTTAGTGGGAAAGATTTGAGTTTCTTACTATTAAGTATGATGTTAGCTGTAGATTTTTTGCAGATAGTCTTTGTCATGTTGAGAAAGTTCCTCTTTATTCCTAGTTTACTGAGAGTTTTCATCATGTATGGGTGTTAGATTTTGTCAAATGCTTTTTCTGCATCTATTAATATGATTATATGATTGTTTTAGTTTGTTTGATGTGATGGATTATAGTAACTGATTTTTAAATGTTGAACCAGGCTTTCATAACTGTGAAATCAAGTGTTGATTCTCAATATCATCTTTAAAGCCTGTGTATTACCATATTCACTAATTTCCAATATATCGTTAGAGTTTTATTGTCCTTTTGGTTTGCTTGTGGTTTTTGTTTTGTTTTGTTTGTTTGTTTGTTTTTGCTTTGCTTTGTTTTGACAATCAAACTCTCAGTTTTGACCAGGGGAGCAATTTTAAGCTGCCACATTTGAATTTTTCTTATAATCTCAGTAGTCCTTTTACTTTTCTGTTTCTTGTTGTATCAATGTATCCGTTCTCTTTTTGGATATTTTTTGCCCCAGAATTGGAATATTCCATTGTCTCCAAGGAACTGTAGGTCCTTTTTCTGTGAAATATAGGTACAAAGGGCGTTCATCACTATAGAGCTGTTTCTACGCACTTTCAATGATAGTTGGGATGCACTTTTCAAAAAATTTAAAATCCATCATTAATTAATACAGATATTTTAAATTTTAATTTAATATTATAAAATTTTAATTATCTCCCTTGATTTATATTTATATCTGTGTTCTTCAGTTTTTAACAAATTAACATAATTTCTTATTTGGTTTAACTTACAATATGCATACTTTTGTCGACATGAGAACACTAACACCATCACTATCAAGGTTACTGGAATCAGTTCAGATTCCTTGCATCTCTTTTTGGTCTTAGTATAGCACTCTGGCAATATGCAAAATATTCTGTTTTAAAATCACTTGAAGCAGTTCTTTTTTGTTTTATTTTGCTGTCTATATTTATGAGCTGCCTTTTGTCCCACTCTGAGTTTGTTTAAAACTTTGTTCACACTACTTAATGGTTTCAAAGTCAAAAGTAAAAAACAAGATACTTTCAAAGAAATTTAGTTTCACTTTCCGTCCTCATCACCCTGTTCCCACCCCATACATGGTATAGCTAAGCAGTTATATTGGATTTTGACTTTGGCTTCCACATTTTAATATAAGTTATATATCTCCTCCTGTCTTAGATAAGAGGTAGCATGATATATGCATACTTCATCACCTTTTTAACGTAAAAACTATCCTGGGGATCAATATATAGCAGCCTTTTTCATTAATTTTGCAACTCAATAGTGCCTAATTGTGTGGATGTATTACTGAGTATCCTACCAGTTCTCTACTGATGGATGTTTGAGTTATTTACAGTCTTTTGTTGTAAGAAATGGTGTAGTAAATACATGTGTGCATACACTTGTTTGTCATCTTATTTTGGAATATAATAGAAAAGATGGGATTTTTGTATAAAAGATAAATTCATCTTTAATTTTGTTAGGTACTAAAAAATTAATAGACTTGCATAGATTACTCCATATAATTTATGAAAGTGCCTATTCTCCTAAGGTTGACGTAAGAGGATACACTGTCAACAATTCAGGTTTTTGTCAGATTATGAGAATTTGTATAACAGTATAGTTTAATTCATTTTTTCTTGTGAAGACAGAGTTTATGGAACTTTTCAAAGGTTTGGGATCAATTTGCATTTTCTCTTGTGAATTGTCTTTTCATATGGATTTCCCATTTTTCTATAGTTTGGTTTGATCTAGATTTTTATAAATTAGGTATATATACATATGTCTAAATGTCATATGTTAAAAGTTAAAGACAAGGAGAGCATCTTAAAAGCAGTAAGAGGAAAACAAGTTGTTACGTGCTAGGGAAACTCCATAAAACTGTCAGCAGATATTTTAGCAGAAACATTACAGCTGGAAGGAAGTGGCATGATATATTCAAAATGTTGAAAAGAAAAAAAAACCTGCCCACCAAAAACACCCTACCCTGCAAAGCTGCCTTCAGCCTTCAAGGAGAGAAAAGGAGGTTTCCAGACAAGCAAAAACTGAAGGAGTTCACCACCCTTAGACTGGCCTTACAATAAGTGTTGAAGGGACTTCTTAAAGTTGAAACAAAAGGATGCTAATTAGTAACAGGAAAACATTTGAAAGAAATAAATCTCAGTGGTAAAGGTAAATGTATAGTTAACTCAAGAATTTGCTAATGTTGTAATGGTGATGGATATATCACTTATAACTCTAGCATGAGGGTTAAAGGACAAAAGTATTAAAAATAATTATAACTTCATTCATGTGTTCATGGATACACAGGTAAAAAGACGTAAACATAAACATCAAAACATAGAATGTGAGAGGAAGAGTAAAAATGTAGAGCCTTAGTGGCATTCAATATTTCAGCTTGAACCAGATTGTTATAAATACAATATGTTTTATGTAACCCTTGTGGTAACCACAAAGTAAAAACCTATAATGGATATCCAAAAGGTAAACAGAAAGGTTAAGCATGCCACCACAGAAAATCGTCAAGTCACAGGAGAAGAAAGCAAGACAAAAAGAAAGAAACAAAGAATTACAAAACCCAGAAAACAATTAACAAAATGGTAATGGTAAGTCCATACCTATCAACAATTACGTTAAATGTAAATTGATTAAAATATTCAATCAAAAGACATAGAGTAGCTTAATGGACAAAAACAAGACCCAACTATGCTGCTGACTTCAGCACTAGAGACCCACGTACAATGGATATCAAAGAGATATTTGCACTCCCCATGTTCTTTGCAGCATTGTTTGTGATAGTCAACATATGGAAACAGCCTAAATGTCCATCAACATATAAGTAGATAACCATGAGAAGGAAGAAAACTTGCCATTTTGCTATAAAATGGTGGACTTTAGGTCATTAAGCTAGGTGAAATATGAGTACAGTGAAAGAGAAACACTATGTGGGATCAGTTCTCTGTGGTATCTAAAATAAAGTCAAAGCAGACAGTAGAAGAGTGGTTTCCAGGGGCTGGCGTTGGGGAAAATAGGGAGATGTTGGTCAAAGTGTAGAAAGTTTCTGCTATAAGATAAAGATCTTATAGCAGATCTAAGCTATAACTTGGTCGCTATAGTTGGTAACACAGTACTGTATAATTGAGTATACTAAGAAAGTAGAACTTAAATGTTCTCACACACAAAAAGATAAATACATGAGAGGCTGATGTATTAATTAACCAGATGGGAGGAATTCTTTCACAATGTGTAGGTACATCAATTCATCATAATATACACTTTATTTATTTATTTATTTTGCTGAGGAAGATTGGCCCTAGTCTAACATCTGTAACCAATGTTCCTCTTTTCTCTTCGCTTGAGGAAGATTAGCTGTGAACTAACAGCTGTGCCAATATTCCACCACTTTATATGTGGGTTGCTGCCACAGCATGGCTGATGAGTGGTGTAGGTCCATGCCTGGAATCTGAACCCGTGAACCTGGGCCACTGAAGCAGAGCAGGTAGAACTTAACTAATATGCCACAGGGCCAGCCCTTGCACTTTAAATATCTTATGATTTTATTTGTTAATTATACCTGAATAAAGCTAAAAAATAAAAAACAAAGAAAATAGATCCAGAGACAAAACTTACTTTGTTGTTAGTACTGTCAAGGCTACTCCAACTCCTAGTGCCCCTGTGTACAGCAGTGCGGAACCCTGCCCTGTCATTTTGTGCCATCTTGTCAGCTTCCTGTGCTGAATCAAACAATGCTCCACTGCTC
Source organism: Equus przewalskii (assembly GCF_037783145.1). Lineage (NCBI taxonomy): Eukaryota > Metazoa > Chordata > Mammalia > Perissodactyla > Equidae > Equus > Equus przewalskii. Next base: position 59,023,365 of record NC_091849.1, read on the forward strand.
TTCACAGAGTTTTCATTGCCTATTTTATTTTGAAGTTGTTGGCCAGGTCCTTCCTCCTAGTCTATCAGCTCTATTGAAACCTGTCCACCATGGGTGACTCTGCTGATATTTGAAATACTAGTGGCATAGCTTTCAGCATCACAGCAGCACACAGACACCACAGTATGACAACTGACAGATGGGTAGTGCGGTTACCTGACCAGGAAAGGAACTTGGATCACGGCAGTGAGAGCACCAAATTTTAACCACTAGGCCACCAGGACTGGCTACACTTTACATGCTATGAATTTGTTGGAAAGTGCTATCCCAGGGAAGCATAAATGATTGAGTCACTCAGCAATATTGAGGCCAACACGTCTGTGATTCTTTTCCTCATGCTTGCTGCCTCCTGGGAGCCTGGAAGCTGCTTCAGCCCCAGACATTAGGTCTACCTTTAAGTTAGGAAGAAGACAGGATGAGGAAGATCAATGTCATCTTTCTTCTATCAGGAAAATAACCTAAAGCAGAAATCCAGTAGATTTCTAATTAGGTAATGGCAAATAGCTACCCTGTATGCAGGGAGATTAGGAAAGTGGTGCACAGCTCCTCCCTCAGAATAAGGGCTATCAAGGAAAAAAGTGAGAATATACATAGGATACCCAGATGACGGTATGTACCACCCATTAAATTGATTTGCATCATTTGCCGGCCCAGTGGCATAGCAGTTAAATTTGCACACTCTGCTTTGGCAGCCTGGATTTCACCTGTCTGGAGCCCGGGCATGGACCTACGCACTGCCCATCAAGCCATGCTGTGGCAGGCGTATCACATATAAAATAGAGGAAGATGTTAGCTCAGGGCTAATCTTCCTCAAAAACAAACAAAAGAGGAGATAAACAAATATTCATGCTTAATCATGCATTTCAGCATAAAGCTATAGATTTTAAAAAATTCATTATCTTTTGAAATTAGAATATATGAAAGATTGAAGAAAGCAAATGATAGAGTATTATTAATATACTGTAGAAACAGTCTCCAATGACTCTCCCACTATTTAAAGATTACAAGCATAAATCACTAGACTGCACAGCCTAATTTACTAGACTTATTTAATAAGCTTCAGTTCAATAAAAGCACATAAATGTTAAAGCTCCAACGGAAACAACAAAAACCAGTTTAAACTCTCTATATCCTTCAGCTGTTTTCTCTAAGAGCCTTGAGGGGCAGCCCATTTTAACTGTAGTAGCAAACATCAATTCTCCATTTTAATAGCAAATTACCCTTCCAGAGAAACAATAGTTTTGAAGGATTGAATCAACTATTTCAATTGGCTGACATGGATCACTTGTTCAGAAACACTTCTCAAAATCACGTGTTCCATCTCCCTTTTCCTCAGACTGACTGTTTCTAATAGGGTAAATCCATGCATATAAATGATTTAAATGCACTATAAATTTAAGCAATAAGAGGCAGCTAAGTAAAATAAAGCTATCACCTCTCTTAGAGTATCCTTTAGAAAGGAATAACCTGACATTCAGTCTCTTTGTTTTCTTTAAATATAAACTATTTTTACATAGTAGTCAGCATTTAAAGGAATTTGGCCTCTTATGTTACCTGAAATGTGTGATGAACAGAGTAGCTATGACAATTCTCGACTATCAAGAGCCTAGAGTGTTTGTTTTAAGCAGCATTAGAGAAACGGTAGAAAATAATTGGTTTAGGAAAAATGATTTAAGCACCTTTGTTAAAATATATCATCCTGTGTTTAGAGCAGTGCTGATTTCTAAAACAGGCGCATTTCTGGAAGGAAAAAGAAAACGTCATGCATCCTAGAATTTAATGCTGACTATTGGGCATTCATTTTTACAATGTATTTATGGTCTATGTTTCTACGGCTGCCTATTTATTGCTAAATTTTAGAATTTAGACCAAATTTGTTTTAAATAGGGTGACATTATTCTCTGATTGTACTATGATTTCTAAAAATATTTTTTTAAAAAGTGTTTTTATTCTAGTGAGCACTAATGTGGCATTTGCTATTTTCTACTAAATAATTGTGATGTAAATGTATGGTTTAATTTTTCACTAACTTACAGAGAAAGATTTCATTCTTTTTTAGATACAGTATTCTAAATTATGTTCAGTTAGTATTCATCTGTCAATAGAATGTTTTATTGATTTATTTATTGAAGTATAATGATATACAATATCCTATTAATTTCATAGTGATTTGATATTTATATACATTATGAAATGATCACCACTATAAGTCTAGTTATGATCTGTCAGCAACAAAGTTATTACAATGCTATTGACTATATTCCCAATGCTGTACATTACATCCTTATGACTTACTGATTTTATAACTGGAAGTTTGTACCTCTTAATCCCCTTCACCTATTTTGCCTGCCTCTCCAACCCAACCCCCTGTGGTAACCGTGAGTTTTTTTGGATCTATGAGTCTGTTTCTGTTTTGTTTTGCTTGTTCATTTGTTTCATGTTTTAGATCCCACATGTAAGTGAAAATACACAGTATTTATCTTTCTCTGTCTGACTTATTTCGCTTAGCATAGTACCCACTAGGTCTATCCATGTTGTCACAAATGGCAAGATTTCATTCTTTTTTATGCCTAAGTAATATTCCATTGTGTGTATATATACACACACACTACATCTTCTTTACCCATTCATCTGTTGATGGATACTTATGTTACTTCCATATCTTGGCTATTGTAAATAATGCTGCAATGAACGTGGGGTGCATATATCTCTTCAAATTAGTGTTTTCATTTTCTTTGGATAAATGCAGGAGTGGAATTGCTGGGTCATATGGTAGTTCTATTTTTAATTTTTTGAGGGACTTCCATACTGTTTCCCAGAGTGGCTGCATGAATTTGAATTCCTACCAACAGTGCACAAGGATTCCTTTCCCCACATCCTCACCAACTTGTTATTTGCTGTCTTTTTGGCGATAGCTATTCTAACAGGTATGAGGTGATATCTCCCTGTAATATGATTAGCGAGATTGAGTATCTTTTCATGTGTCTATTGGTCACCTCTATATCTTCTTTGGAAAAATGTTTATTCAAGTCTTCTGCTCATTTTTTAATCAAGCTGATTCTGTGGCTGATATTAAGTTGTGTAAGTTCTTTATATATTTTAGATATTAACCCTTTATTGTATGTATGATTTGCAAATATTATCTCTTTATTTTCATTTTTTAACAGTTTCCTTCATTGTGCAAAATCTTGTTAGTTTGACATAATCTCATTTGTTTATTTTTGCCTTTTCCTAAGGAAATGGGCCCCCCCAAAATATTGCTAAGACCCATGTCACAGAGCTGACTGCCAATGTTTTCTTCTAAGAGTTTTACAGTTTCAGGTCTTACATTCAAATCTTTAATCCATTTTAAGTTAATTTTGTATATGGCTTAAGATAATGGTCCAGTTTCATTCTTTGCATGTAGCTGTCCTATTTTGCTGACACCGTTTATTGAAGGGACTGTCCTTTCCCCATCGTGTATTCTTGACTCTTTTGCCATGGATTTATTGACCATATATGCATGAGTTTATTTCTGGGCTCTCTATTCTAGTCTGTTGATCTATGTGTCTGTTTTCCTGCCACTACCATGTTGTTTTGATTGCTATAGTTTTGTAGTATATTTTGAAATCAGGGAGCTTTGTCATTCACTCTTAAGATTGCTTGGACCATTCAGGGTCTTTTGTGGTTCCATACAAATTTTAGGATTCTTTGTTCTGTGAAAAATGCCATTGGTATTTTGATGAGGATTGCATTGAATCTGTAGAATCCTTTGAGTAGAATGGACATTTTAACAATATTAATTCTTCCAATCCAATAGCACTGTATATCTTTCCATTTATTGTGTGTTGTCTTCAATTTCTTTCATCAATGTCTTTGAGTTTTCAGACTACAGATCTTTTACCCCCTTGGACAAATTTATTCCTATGTATTTTATTCTTTTTGATGCAACCGTAAATGGGATTATTTTCTTAATTTCTATTTCTGATTGCTTATTATTACTGTATTTAAATGCAACTGATTTCTGTATATTAATTTTGTATCCTGCAACTTTACTGAATTTATCTATTAGTTCTAAAAGGTTTTGTTGCAGTCTTTATGGTTTTCTATATATATGATCATGCCATCTACAAATACTGATGGTTTTACTTCTTCCTTTCTGATGTGGATGCCTTTTATTTTTTCTTTCTTACCTAATTGCTGTGGCTAGGACTTGCAATATGACGTTAAATAAAAGTAGTGAGAATGGGTATCCCTGTCTTCTTTCTGATCTTAGAGGACACCCTTTAAGTTTTTCACCATTGAATATGATGTTAGCTGTGGATTTACCATATATGGTCTTTATTATGTTGAGGTGCGTTCCCTCTGTACCCACTTTGTTGAGAGTTTTTATCATAAATGGATGTTGAATTTTGTCAAATGTTTCTTCTGCATCTATTCAGATGATCGTATAATATTTATCCTTGTTTTTTTAATGTGGTATATCACAATGATTGATTTGAGGATGTTGAACCATTCTTGCATCCCAGGAATAAATCTCACTTGATTGTGATGTATGATCCTTTTAATGTATTGTTGAATTCAGTTTGCTAATACTTTTTCAGGATCTTTGCATCTATGTTCTTCAGGGATATTGACCTATAATTTTCGCTTTTTATGGTGTCTTCATCTGCTTTTGGTAGCAGGGTAATGAAGGCCTCATAAAAAGAGTTTGGAAGCATTCCTTTCTCTTCAATTTTTTTGGAATAATTTGAGAAGGATAGGTATTAACTCCTCTTTAAATGCTTGGTGGAATTCACCTGTGAAGCTACTTGGTCCTAGAATTTTGTTTTTTGGGAGGCTTTTACTACCTATTCAATTTCCTTGCTTGTAACCCATCTACTCAGATTTTCTAAGTTTTTTATGATTCCATCTTAGAAAGTTGTGTGTTTCTAGGAATTTATCCATTTCTGCTATGTTTTCCAATTTGTTGGTGTATAATTTTTTGTAGTAATGTCTTATGATCCTTTGTATTTCTCTGGTTTCAGTTGTAATTACTCCTCTTTCATTTCTGATTTTATTTATTTGGGCAATCTGTCTTTTTTTCTTGATGAGTCTGGCTAAAGGTTTTCCAATTGTTTTTAGCTTTTCAAACAACATGCTTTTATTTTTATTGATTTTTTTCTACCTTTTTTTTAATCTCCATTTCTTCTTACTCTGATCTTTATTTTTTCCTTCCTTTTACTAACTTGTGGCTTTGTGTGTTCTTCTTTTTCTAATTCCTTTAGGTGGAAAGAGATTTTTGATATTTTTCTTGTTTCTTGAGGCAGGCCTGCATCATTATGAATTTCCCTCTTAGTACTGCTTTTGCTGTGCCCCATAGATTTTTGGAAAGTTATGTTTGGATTTTCATTTTTCTCACGGTATCCTTTGATTTCCTCTTTGAGATCTTCATTGACTCATTGGCTGTTTAGTAGCGTGTTGTTTAGCCTTCACATGTTTGTTTTTTTTTTCCAATTTTCTTCATGTAATTGATTTTTAGTTTTAAACCATTGTGGTTGGAAAAGATGCTGCTTATAATTTAAATCTTTATGAATTTATTGAGACTTGTTTTGTGGCCTAACGTGTGATCTATCCTGTAGAATATTCCATGTGCACTTGAAAGGAATGTGTATTCTGCCATTTTTGGAAGGAATGTTCTGCATATATCTATTAAGCCCATCTAGACTAATGTGTCACTTAAGGCCAAATTTTCCTTGTTAATTTTTTGTCTGGATGATCTAACCATTGATGTAAGGTGGGATGTTAAATTCCCCTACTATTATTGTGTTTCTGTCAATTTCTCTCTTTACATCTGTTATTTGCTGTATATATTTTGGTGCTTCTATGTTGAACACATAAATATTTATGAAAGTTATATCCTCTTATTACATTGATTCCTTTATCATTATATAATACCATTCTTTGTCTTTTGTTACAGTTTTTGTTTTAAAGTCTTTTTTGTCTGATATAAATATTGCTACCCCAGATCTCTTTTCATTTTCATTTGCATGGAATATTTTTTTATATCCCTTCACTTTCAGTCTGTGTGTCTCTTTAGATCTGAAATGAATCTCTTGCAGGAAGTATATAGATGTGTCTTTTTTTAATATGTTCAGCCACTCTATCTTTTGATTGGAGCATTTAGTCCCCTTACATTCAAAGAAATTATTGATAGATATGTACTTATTGCCGTTTTTTAATTTTTTCTGCATTTTTTTATAATTCTTCTCTGTTCTTTTCTTTTTCTCTTGGTCTCTTCCCTTGCTGTTTAATGGTTTTCTTTAGTGTTATATTTGGGTTTCTTTCTTTTAATTTTTGTGTGTCTCTTGCAGATCTTTGGTTTGTGGTTACCACAAGGTTCATATATATGGACTTATGTACATAGTAGTCTATTTTAAGCTGATAATAACTTAAATTTGAACACAGAATAAAGCACTACATTTTTACTCCTCCCTCTATGTTTTATGTTGTTGATGTTATTTTTTACATCTTATTATTCTGTATATTCTTTAACTATTCATTGTCATTATATTTGATTTTACTACTTCTCCCATTTAACCTTCATAATAACTTTCAAGTGGATGATCCACTGCCTTTACTACATATTTGCCTTTACCACTGAAATTTTCTTCTTCATATATTATTTCTGGTTATGGCCTTTTCTTTTCCACATAAAGAAGATGCTTTAACCTTTCTTATAAGGCCAGTTTAGTGGTGATAAACTACTTTAGTTTTTGCTTCTCTGGGAAACTCTTTACCTTCCTTCTATCCTGCATGATAACCTTGCAAGGTAGAGTTTTCTTGGTTGTAAGGTTTTTTCTTTCAGCACTTGATATATGTCCTGCCATTCCCTTCTGGCCTTCAAAGTTTCTGCAGAAAAATCAGCTGATAGTCTTATAGGGTTTCTCTTGTATGTGACTGATTGTTTTTCTCTTGCTGTGTTTAAGATTCTTTCTTTAACTTTTGCCACTTTAATTATATATCTTGGGATGAATATCTTTGGGTTCATCTTATTTGGGACTCTCTGTGCTTCCTGGACCTGGATGTCTGTTTCCTTCCCCAAGTTAGGGATATTTTCAGCCATTATGTCTTCAAATAATTTTTCTATCTCTTCTCTCTCTCTTTTCCATCTAAGACCCTTATAATGTAAATGTTAGTACACCTTATTTTGTCCCAGAGGTCTCTTAAACTGTCTTCACCTTTTTAAATTTTTTTTACTGTTCTGATTGAGTGATCTCCCCTATTCTGTCTTCCAGATTCCTGATTCCTTCTTTTGTATCATCTAATCTCCTATTGATTCCCTCTAGTGTAGTCTTCATTTCAGTTATTGTATTCTTCAGCTATGATTGGTTATTTCTTATATTTTCTGACTCTGTTCAAGTTCTCACTGTGTTCTTCTATTCTTCTCACAAGTTCCGTGAACATTTTATGACCATTACTTTGAACTCATTATCAGGTAAATTACTTATCTTTGTTTCATTAGGATTGTTTTTTAATCTTGTTCTTTTGTTTGAAATATATTCCTTTGCCTCTTCATTTTGTTTGACTTTCTGTGTTTGTTTTGATGAATAGGCAAAACAGCTACCTCTCCCAGTCTTGAAGAAGTGGTCCTTTGTAGGAGCGTACCCTGTGGAGACTACATGTGTCAGGATTCTTTGGAAGGCTGGCTGGAGCTGGTGTAGGTGTGGGCTGGGGGGCCCCAAGATGTACCATGCTTTGGCCAGTTTTATGGGATGGCTGGTGTTGTTGTGTGCCAGGGGCCTGGGTGCACTTGTGTGGCCTTGGCAGGTTGGCTAGAGTACCTGGACCTTGCTCCTGCCCATGCTGTCAAAATGGAGGGGGAGCACAGAAAAAGATGTTTACCAGCCTTTCAGACCCCAGTGAGAGTTCCAGCAGTTCCCTGCTTGTTTGACAAATGCTCTAGGGTCAGTAAATGGATTTCCTTCACTTAAGGTCTAGGTGCCCTTTAAACTGCTGTTTTTTCACTGTGCCCCAGGGTGGGCAAGACTACATGTGAGTCTCTCAGTGATATTCTTCCCTAGTGCAGGTTGCTGCATTGGGGGTGGGGTTCCTGTTGATATCATGTATCCTACTCTCCTACCAGTCTCTATGTGGTCCCTCTATTGTTTGTTGTTCAGAAGCTATGCATTCAACCCTCAGCTCTTCTTCACAGACATTACTCTATATGTAGGTGTAGATTCAGTGTGTCCATGGTGGGAGGTGAATCCAGAGTCTTCATATACATCCATCTTGGACCTTTAGAATGTTGTTTTAAATTAAGAATACCTCAAAAATTTACTTTTGCAAATGATTTTCTAAGAGAACATATCTTTTATGAAATAGACATTTAGTCATTTCTTTTGTGATTGCAACCAGAATCTTGGTCTGTTTCACCAATATAATTCTGAAAAGTTATGTGGATTTTTAAATTTATATTGTAATGTTCCTTTTATATTAAGTAGAGAAAAGAAAAGATGAAGACCAGAATATATATTGTATACTATTTTAAAGGAAATATTATTTACTATTTAATATAGGATGCTTTAGGTTTACTCAGAACATATACATTTATGTATATGTTCATGCATAGATCTATTGATGTTATTGTTTTGCATGTTTAAAGCTATAAAGTATTTTTTTTTAAAGTTTGGCACCTGAGCTAACAACTGTTGCCAATTTCATTTTTTTCTGCTTTTTCTTCCCAAATCCCCCCAGTACATAGTTGTACATTTTACTTGTGGACCCTTCTAGTTGTGCTATGTTGGATGCCTCCTTAGCGTGGCCTGACAAGCGGTGCCATGCTTGCATCCAGGATCCAAACCAGCGAAACCTGGGGCTGCTGAAGCAGAGCATGAGAATTTAACCACTTGGCTACAGGGCCAACCTCTAAAGTATTTATATTTATGTATATTTATAGAAATATCTATATTTCTTTTAATGAAATTATAATGTAGAATGAAAACTTGGTATTTACCTACCCAGTCAAAGAAAAATTGAAGTAAATCAGGATCCTATACTGTCTTTAAGTTCAAAGAAAGTGTCTCCTTTAAAATTTTACTTTCATTATTTCCAGATTTTTCAATAGGAGAGTAAATAGTCAATGGATTGTTCAATGTCATTTTGTGAATGGTCATACACTGGCAAAAGGTATGAATATAAAAGATATTTCTTCCCTCATTTGTGATCTTCCTATTTTAGTCTGAAATAAAACTTGCATTTTTTCTTTTTGAAACTAAGTGAAAAATTCTTAATTTCAATCACTGCTACAGCTGATAACACCTTCCTGTAAATTACCCTTGAGTGTCAATGATCACATGGTAATGTTTGCTGTAAATATTGGATAAAATCCAATATATATGTATACACATAGAACAGTGGATAAAGTTATAAGTGCTGGCAAACCATTAAGCAACTTTAAATTCTGGCTCCACTATTTAGCTGTGTGAGCAGAGACAAGTTTCCTGGTCTTTCTGTGTCTTTGATTCCTTATCAGTAAAATTGGAATAATAAACGGGCTTGTCTTGCAGGATTATTGTAAAAATCAAATGAGCTAATCTATGTTGAATATTTAGAACAATTCCAGCACCTGTCATGTTTAAATCACTCAATAGATCTTAGCTATTATTACACCCCTATGGCATAGACCATTTATATATGCTTTGACCAAATTACTGCTTAACGTCTGATGATTGGTGTTAGTGCTCTTTTGCATGTTATTTTATATTCCATATTTCAATGCCATGTGTATTTGAACAAATTGGAAGACAGTTTTTGAGCAGCATCCTTTGAGTTCATTCTGCTTCACTTGGCACCGCTGTGACCATTTACATATAAGATCTACCTCAACTCATTTCTTAAAAGCTTGTTTACGCCAGCTTTCTTGTAATTACAAAAGCAAATACTGGTACCAAATCTGTGACAGTAATGTGTTAAACATGTTTACTATCCATATAATCTATGTTTACATCCTTTAAGATTGTCCCAAAATAAAACACAATATTAAAGTAAAATCTCAGAGAATATTGTCTCAGGTTTCTGAAAATGCTGCAGGAAGTTAGCTTTTAAAAGGTGTTCCTGGAGGAACTTCTGCGTTGAAGTTTTTGTACAAGTTCCCTAAGTGGGCTTTATGTTGTTTGTGTACTAAACTGATCAGATTACGCTCTGACCAGTCAGCTCGTATATGCTACACTTTAGAAAAACCAAATCGTCAACACACAATTGACACCATGGCTCCACAACGAATAACTCAAACAAAATAATTAAATTTTTGATACTGGGTTTATAATTTTGAATACTTCGATAACACACTGAATTTGTATAAGAATTTCTATAATTTTCATAATTACTGTAGTGAGTTAGACATTTCACTTAGGCCTCCTATGTATCCCAGAGTTTAAGTATTTAAAAAATTATAGCAATAATAAAAGAGAAAAAACTGTTCACAAGAAAATAAGATCAAAAAGAAAAATAATCATTTAAAAATTTCTTACAGTAATATAACATGTTTTTAATGAGATAGAATAACTGACTATTTTTTAATGAGATGCTTTCTGTAAATCATTATATAAATGGTTGTCACTTCTCTAAGGCAAGCAGGGAGGACATCTTTTGATATAATAAAGCTGTAAGAGCTAAGGGAGACATGGATTCACTACTTTACTCTGCATAATGGAGCAATCATTTATAAATGTATAATTATCTTCTCTTAATTGCCTTGGCATAAAATACCAGAAAGTTGTGTAGGTAACAAGCTCATGCATATTAAGGTGGAATCCACAGTTTGTATTGTGCTTGTTATCTCATCATAACTCTGCTGGCAATTTCTACCTTTCAGTCAACCTTACATACATGGAGTAAACCCTTCATTTTCAAATAGAGTGCTCTCAAACTGTTTTCTGTCTCTTGTACAAATAATCTGCATTATTTTTCACTTTTAAAACTAAAAAAGAAAATCAATCTAAATATTTGTGTCCTTTATCTGTTCCTAGTCTCACCCCACAAAATCTGTCATACAAAGTAATCTTCAAAAGTCCTCAGTGAAAATCTTGATGTTAAAGTTCTCTAGGTCTTACAAATCGAATCCAAATTCTTTCCAATGACATTCACAACTTTGCAAAACTTTTGTTTTCTCTCTATCCATCAGACCAGTGGTTCTGTCAGACCTCATCTGTCTCAGAATCGCCTAGAGGGCTTATAAAAGCACAAGTGACTGGGGCCCTTTCCAGAAGTTCTGATTAGGCCATGGATAGGACCTGATAATTTACATTTCTAATAGGTTTCCAAGTAATAATGATATTCTGGGCACCACAGTTTGAGAACCACTGCTCTAAACAAACTGTGTGTTACAACTCTCTCCTCTGAACTGCCATACTTAACACTCCTTTGATACTAAGCTACTTAACAAAGTTTTAAAAAATCATTTTATGTATGTATTTCCTATCTCTACCTATAGTCTCAGTGTTGTAATTACAGGGCCAACTTTGTGAATATTCTTATAATTAGGGCTAGACCATACAAAAATTAGATAAATAGTAAATAATCACTATTCCTACTAATGGTGGTGATTATTTGGTTGTTTAAAAATATTTTGTAGGCAAAATATAAATCCTCCAGCATTTTTAGATTATTAATATTTTGAATTATTTTTCAAATGACTATTAAAAAATGTTACCTAGAACATTTTATTCATTTCTAAAACCAATGAGACTCATGAGAAATCAATCATGGTTTTGTTCTTTTCTGCTTTCTATTGTAAAATTGATGCTTTTAATAGCTCTTTGATGTGTAAAATGCCTTAATATCTGTGAAGTTCTGTGAGGTCTTTAAAACCTTTGTGCATCACAATTTCCTCTTCTAAGCAAGGGGTAATGAAAACAAATAGGAAACTTTTTTTTTTAGTTTACATTAACTTTCTGAAGTAGTTGGTTTAAGGAAACATAAATTTTGAAAACTGTCTCCTCTATTATAAAGGCCTGTAGAGTACTAGAGAGCTCAGTTAATGAAAAGATGTAAGAGCTTAACTGTCTTAAGCAGAGTAATGCAGTCTATCAGATGAAATAAAAAGAAGGGGACAGAAACGTTCCTCTCTTCCCTCATTGACTCAATATACGAGCTTGGAGAAGTCAATGAATTCTTGAGATTCCCAGATTTATTTTGAAAAATGAGATGGAGGGTAAATATCATATAAAATTGAGAGTACTAATTGAATCTTAAGGTCTTTAGAACAAGGTTAAAAAATAGCTTCATATGTATAAGATCAATCCCCAAACGATGACATTCTTCTTAAAGAATTAGAGTCAAAATATAGGAAATTATTTTATGAAATGGAAAAATGCAAATTTAAATTCTACCGCAAATTTCTCTGTTACGTTATGGAAGTAAATGAAGCTGAACTCTGTAAAACGGCAACAAGTTAATTAATGCCACATGCTGTAATTACAAAGTCAAAATATGTCTGGTTGCAGGCATCACTATTTGTTGAATTCACTTGCATAAATCCTATGACAACTTGGCATAATCAGCCTATCAATTTTCTTTGTATTCACACTCAGAATGGCTTACTACATCATTCACTGATATTTTAATGTAAAGAATAAAATTAAAAGATTTGTCATTTGTGGTAGGCAGAATTCTTAAGATGACTTCTCCTTTCCTCAGATTCCTCTCTCCAGTTATTCAATCAAGTACTAATCTAGGTTCTGCCTTGAAGGGCCTTTGCAAATGTAATTATATTTACTAGTCAGCCGACTTAAAAAAAAGGAGATTGTACTGGATTATTCACATCTGCTCAATGTAATCACAGGAGCACTTAAAAGCAGAGAGGAATGCAGAACTATCAGAGAAACGCAAATAAAGAGGAAGGCAGAAGAGATACAAGGTAGAAGAGGAGATCAGAGGTACTGAAAGCATAAGAGGGAGTTGACTAGTCATTACTGACATTGAAACTGGAGTGAATGGCTGTGAGTCATGAAATGCAGGTGGCCCCTTGAAGCTGAGAATGAGGCCAACCAGCACCCAGTAAGCAAAGGGGAATCCCAGTCCTAGAGCTGCAATAGGACGAAATATGCCAACAGTCAGAATGAACCTGGAAGTGGATTCACTCTAGAACCTCCAGAAAGAAGTACACCCAGCTGACATTTGATTTTCTCCTGGTGAAAAACAGAGTAGAGAACCACTCAAGTTGTACTATGTCTGGGGTTTTGACTTACAGGGCTGCGTGATAATAAAAGGATGTTTTAAGCTGCTAAATTTGTTGGAATTTGTTACGGAAGCAATAAAAAAGCTAATATACCATCCTATTTGCTAAATTTTGTAGTCCAGTTCTTTATTGGATTATACCTATATATGTAATTTTCTATAGTTTTCTGATGCATTATTTTTATTCAGATTGTTAAAATAAATAAGTAGAGACAATGAGTATTAAAATCATTGTACCAACTCTTTTCTGTGTTCAATGTATTTTGCAAGCATCTTATGGAGGTCAAATTTTAATAAAAAAAGTTCAAAGGGGATTTCTGCCTTCACATGTAAGGAGCTTGGAAGTTGATGCTGCATCCTAACAGCAAGTGAAAAGCTGAGCAAACTGAAAAACGAACAACTCTTCTTAGATCCCTAAGAGAAGTGAGGTCACAGGGCAAATCATGGCTCTCCAAATTGGAGAGACAGGCATGAAAATATAGGGAAACACAAATCTAGAGCAAAAATCTCCATGGATACTAGTGCCAGAGTAGAAAAACCTGAATTGTAATTGAGGAATTTCTGGAGGCTAGATGTGAACAAATATGACAGTTAAAATCTCCTGGGTGACCTAGTCATTAGGGGTACCCATTATATTGTGAGATTTACCTCCAGGGGCTTGACCAAATTCCCACAGGAAATAGCAAAGAAAAATCTACTTGTGCAGGGAGGAGGGAAGAGGAACCATTTTGAAATATTGCAGAGAACTCTGTTCTTAACAAGGCCTGCCCTCAGGGGAAACTAGTTAACCAGAGCCTAACCTACTACAGTATTGTCAGAGTCTAACTAGATTGAGAGTAGGGAAACACTTAGGAAGTGCACAGTCCAGAAGCATAGATACTAAAAGACTGAGATCTAATCATTGGATTCTAGAATACTTCCCCTTCCCGCATATTTCATGTGACATTATGTCCAACTATCAAGAAAAAATCATAAGGCATAACAAAAGGAAAAACCCCTGCACTTAGACAGAGCAAGCATCAGGACCAAATAAGGTGGGATATTGGAAGTATCAGACTAGAAATTTAAACAAATATGACTCATATGCTAAGGGGCTTTAAAGGATAAAGTAGACAGCATGCAAAAACAGATGGACCATGGCATCAGAGAGATGGAAAACCTAACAAACTGAAAAGTGATGATAAAAATAAAAAATACTGTTAATAGAAATGAAGAACACCTCTGTTGGGCTCATTAGTAAGCTGGACATGACTGAGGAAAGAATCTCTGAGCTGGAGGATATCTCAACAGAATTCTCAAAAACAAAAACCAAAGAGAACAAAGACTGAAAAAATACCCATAATGTTCAAGGATTACAGGACAACTAAGAAAGGTATATGCGCGTACTAGAAGGGGAAGAAATGGAGAAAGGAACCAGAGAAATATTTGCAACAATAATGACTAAGAATTTTGCCAAATTAATATCAGACATGAAAGCACAGACCTAGGAATCTCAGAGAACACCAAGCAGGATAAATGCAAAAAAATCTCAAAAAAAAAACAACCCAAAAATACTACACCTGGACATTTTATTTTAAAGCTTGGGAAAGTCAATGATAAAGAAAAAGTCTTGAAAGAAGCCACAAGTGAAAAACAATTCATCTATAGAAGGACAAAGGTAAGAATTAAATTCTACTACTCAGAAACCATGCAAGCAAGAAGAGCGTGGAGTGAAATAGGGTCATGCATCGCAGAAGGATGTTTTGGTCAATGTCGGACCACATATGCTACAGATTAGCACAATATAGTCTAGGTGTGTGTAGTAGTCTACACCATTCAGGTTTGTGTAAGCACACTCTATAACACTTGCACAATGACAAAATCGCCTAATGATGAATATTCAGAACATAGCCTCATCATTAAGTGACTCATGACTGTATTTAAAGTGTAAAGAGAAAAAAACCACCAACCTGGAATTCTGAACCATGTGAAATTATCCTTCAAAAGTGAAGGAGAAATAGACTTTCTCAGGCACACAAAAATTAAGAGAATTTGTTACCTATAGACCAAACTTGCAAAAATGTTACAATAAGTTTTATAGAGAGAAAGAAAATAAGATAGGTCAGAAACCTGGATCTACATAAAGTAAGGAGGAGCATCAAAGAAGGAATAAGTGATCAAAATAATAATAGCAATAATGTATTTGATTATGTATGCTTATGTATTTATTATATATATGCTTATGTATGCTTATACATAAGTAAAATAAATCACAGCAACGATACAAGGGACAAGGGGGAGAAATTAGTATTATTTTGTTATTATAAGGTACTCACACTACCCAAGAAGTAGTATATTGTTGTTTGAAAGTGGACTTGGATCAGTTTAAATGTTTTTGCAAACTCTAGGGCAGTCACTAAAAAAAGTAAAAAAAGAAAGAGGTATAAAATGAATTTATATAAAACACTCAATTAAAACCACAAAAAGCAGAAAAAGAGTGGGAGACAAAAATGGGAACAAAGAACAGGGGCAACAGATAGAAAAAAGACACAATCCATGAAAGAAATAATCGATAAGCTGGACTTCATGAAAATTAAAAACTTCTGCTCTCCAAAAGATAATAGCAACAGATTGAGAAGATAAGCCACAGACTGGAGGAAAATATTTGCAAGGACTATTATTCAAAAATATGTAAAGAACTCTTAAAATTCAAGAATAAGAAAACAAGCAACACAATTAAAAAATAGGCCAAAGACTTTAACAGAGCCCTCATCAAAGAAGGTAAACAGATAGCAAATAATCATCTGATAAGATGCTCCACATCCTACATCATCAGGGAAACGCAAATTAAAACAACAATGAGATACCCCTCCACACCTATTCTAATAGCCAAAATTCAAAACACTGACAACACCAAAAGCTGGCGAGGATGAAGAGCAACATTAACTCTCATTCATTGCTGGTACAAAATACAAAATGGTGCAGCCACTTTGGAAGACAGTTTGGCAGTTTCTTGCAAAACTTAACATACTCTTATCCTATGATCCAGCAATCACGTTTCTTGGTATTTACCCAAAGAAGCTGAAATCCTAAGTGTCCCCAAAACCTGCCTATAGATATTTATAGCACTGTATTCATAATTGCCAAAACTTGAAAGCAACCATGATGTCCTTCTGTAGGTGAGTGGATAAATAAACTACGATACATCCAGACAATGGAATATTATTCAGTGTTAAAAAGAAATGAGCTATCAAGCTGTGAAAAGACATCAAGACAACTCAAACACCTATTGCCAACTGACATCCACCAATCTGAAAAGTTACATACTGTATGATTCCAACTATATGAAATTCTAGAAAAAGCAACACTACAGAGACAATGAAAAGATCAACGGTTGCCAGTTTAGGTGGAGTGAAGGATGAATATGGGGAGCACTTAGGATTTTTAGGGCAGTGAAAATACTCTGTATAATGCTATTTTGGTGGATATATGTCAGTATACATTTGTCCAAACCCATAAAACGTACATCAAGAGTGCACTCTAATGCAAACTCTGGGCTTTGGGTGATAATGATGTGTCAAAGTAGGTTTATCAATGATAACAGATGTACCACTCTGTGGGGGGATGTTGATAACAGGGAGGCTGTGCCTGTGTGGGGCAGAGAGTATATGGGTTCTCTCTCTACCTTCCTCTAAATTTTTCTGTGAGCCTAACACTGCTCTAAGAAAACGTCTTTAAAAGTTAACTAATTAATAATTTCAAAAAGATTCAAAGGAACACGTATTTCTGTCACAAGTGTTATTAAATGACAAAATATAACTCACTACAAAAGATGAAACCAAAGACAAGAACTTTCAAGATAATTGGATAATTGTGGAATTGTAAAGGACCAATATAGCAGGCTTGTATCCAAGAAATGTTACAGCAAAAGTGAATCCAGTTTGAATTTCAAGATCCTTGGAAACTCTTTCTGTTTTATGATAACCCTTATCATTTGGGGATATCAGAGAGTATCCCACAAAGTTTAACCACTTTATTTTTTTTCCTGTAAGGCAGCAGAAAAAAAGCAAAGATCAATATTCTTCCATAGAGACTCAATCAGGGCTCCTACTGTTGAGCAGGATTCGTATTTTACGTCATTATTAAGATCTTCACCCCCCCCCCCATGGTTTAAAACAAAGAAATAAACAAACCTGCCTATGCAAATTAGCAAGTATAGGTACATACTTATAGCTCTATGGATATATGTATAGATACACAGAGAGAGATGTCTACATTTTCATACCTCATCACATGGTTGTATTGCTCCATTATGCATAATTGGTTTGGAAATATATCATAATTATAAATAGTTACTGGCAGAGCAGCTTTCCTTCCCCATGAACAACAGAGAAAACACACCAAATAGTAAGCAAATTTTCATCTGATTTTAAGCAAATATTTTGTAATGTGACTTCCTTAAGCTGTGATTACTATCTTTGGTCAAGTTTATCTTTCTATTCATGATCACATTGATGAGAAAATGACTGTCAACTATCTTTGGGTCATGCCTGGACTGTTGCCAGTTGCACATACACACACACATGCACAAACAAGCACATGCTACACATCTCACAGCTTTCAAGGTGTCAGGGGAGGAAACTGCATATGAAACAAATAAAATTTCCCTGGAATCCTCAGACAGTATTACACTGGCAAACACTATAAAAACAGTAATCAGATATTTTTTGTTTTTTTCATTTCTCACCATAAAATGGTTGTTCATTTATGATGATTCCAGGATGATAACCATGAACAGGATAATAGTATCAACAGCAAAAATTTAGTAGATAACTTCTAATGTAAAATATAGAGATGTAACCTCATCTAGTTCAGAGAATCTATCCCATCTCTCAGCATTTATTTGAAAGCATTTTCATATGACGATTGAGATTCCTCACTCTATAATTACTCAGTCTTCTGTGGCTCAAAGACAAATTTTATGTGGGAAGAAATATAACCAGCAGAAAGGTGCTTATTCCTGGACCAAGTACCGTCCTGAGTCATCCTTTCTCTCTTTACTGGTAACAGAGTTTGAAAAAATTAAGCACAGAGGTCATAAGCAAAATATTAGAATGTCTTTTCCTTTGGTAAGCAGAGACTGAAATTAAAGACACAGCCTCCACAAAGTCCAATCTTCCATATATTCTGTTGAATTTTCCATAAGAACATCTGGTCTCCTCAGGTCACAAACCCATTTGCCAGTGGAAAATAGGAGAAGGGAATGCTTCTGTTTCCTATGACGGGCTTCAAGATACACTCAGTGGACCAGCTATTATCTTCTCCATCCTGAAGTTTCAGCATCTATTTTAGGATTTCTAAAGGTTTGATCTCTTGTTTTCACTCTTTATGACAATAAAACCTTTATTCTTGCCTCAAAATCATACTCAGGAGGGTTAATGTGATAGAACGAATGTTTATTTGTAAGAAATAGCTGTGCAAAAAAGCAAAGCTTTTAGTTTACGGGGAAAAACACTATTTCGTTGTGTGCTTATGTTTTCAACATTCCTTCTGTAGTATTATAGATTGGGCAATGTTTGGAAAGGTAATTTAAAGCGTAAGTCTGGACAGTCAATTTGTCCGTCAGACAGCCATTCAAGCAAAACATTGGTATGCACAAAATACACGAGGCTTGAGCCAGCTTTTTTTTAATCATTGTCGATCAGACTGACAAACTCTGAATTATTTAGTGTATAGATTGACGCCAAAAGAAGAAAACTAAGAAATATTGGTCCTAAATTTGTGCTCTCATTTCCTTTATACTGTGATACGTGGTAAGTTTATACGTGATGGTTTATTATTGCATAAAAAGTGATACAGGTCAGAACCTATTTGCTGAACCCCCAGTTTTTGCCACTATTTGGAACAAAATATGTCCTCATATTTTTTATTTGTTACTAGTGTACTCTTAACCTCATTTTGCAATGCCTAAATAAGAATCTTAGCAAAAATGAAGCCATCTCACTTTCTAACATCTTTTTCTTCACAAACAATATAAAGGTCATGGCTTGGACTTCTGGGTTATTAATAATACTTGACACATGAGGGGTGGGACTGGGTTGATGGGTTCATTGCATACATAATCTCAACAGCTATTCAATTACAATTACCTGTATTTAGCTACAACAAATTCACAACTTAACATACTTGTCTTATCTGAAATATAAATCATGTAATCTTTGTGCTATATACCGTTGCATGTATTCATATATGATAAATCTTATTTTATTTGCCTTTCTTTTTATCAAACAGGATTCGCCCTCAGTAAGTTCTCTAAAAATTCATGAGAAAGAAAATTTGCATAAAAAAAGATTACCCATAAGAATATAGTAAATTAATGGCTTAATGATGTCCTTCTCAAATGTACTTATATCTTCTCTATTTTCCAGTTTACATAGAAACAATTTTGAATTAACATATGATAAAACATGTTTTTAAATTAAATGTAAAGTAGTGCAAACTACAAGTAATTTTATTAGGGAAAAATGTACTTGATAGCTCTTTTATTTTCTTTCTAGTTATACCTTGATAACATCAAGTCTTTGAACACCAACATCAAAAACTATTTGTTTCTGGGCATCGATGCTTTTCTCCCAAAACGATAAGAAGGAAAAAACACAAATGAAGGAATTAAAGAATGGTACATTTTACAGTACTGAAAAAATAGGTAAATAGTTCATAAGAAACAATAAAAGCAACAAGACTCTTTAAGGGTCTATCAGATTTACCAAGGAAGCGTCCTCACTAAGCTGCCATGTTTCCACTGCAGGAGAGCTTGCGGACTGTAAAAGAGGATGCTTCCTGGAAAGCCTGCGGTTACTACAGTACTGTAAATATAAAAACTGCCAGGCAAGAAGCAGTTAATATTTACCTTATTATTGATCTATAACATGCATACAATTAAATATATACCTCAGTGAATTTCTTTTTCTGGCTTTGAGATATTATTGACTTATATGTAAGTTTGAAGGGTACAGTGTGATGATTTGATACTGTATATTAAGAAGTAATTTACACAATAAGGTTAGTTAACACTTGCATCCCTCACATAATTACCATTTTGTGTGTGTGTGTGTGTGGCGTTAACATTTAATATCTACCTCTCAACAACTTTCAAGAATATAATAATACAGTATCGGTAGGTATAGTGAGAACACTGTATGTTAGAGCCCCAAAACTTATTTATCTTATAGCTGAAAGCTTGTACCCTTTGACCAACATCTCCCCATTTTCCCATCCCCTAACCCATGGCAGCCACCATTCTACTCTATTTCTATGAGTTCAGCTCTTTTTGATTCCACATATAAGCGACAGCATGTGCTATTTATCTTTCTCGTCTGACTTATCTCACTTAGCATAATGCCATCAAGGTCCATCCATGTTGTCACAAAAGGCAGGATTTTCTTCTCTTTATATGGCTGAATAATATTCCATTGTGGGTTTATGTGTGTGTGTATCACATTTCTTTATCCTTCCATCCATCCATGGACACTTTGGTTGTTTTCGTGTCTTGGCTCTTGTGAAAAATGCTACAATAAACAGGGGGCACAGATATCTCTTCCTAAGAGGTGATTTCATTTCCTTTGAATATATCCCCAGAAGTGGGATTGCGGGATCACATGGCAGTTCTGTTTTTAATTTTTTGAGGAAGCTCCATGTCGTTTTCCACAGTGGCGGTACCTATTTACATTCCCACTGACAGCCCACCAGAGTTCTAATTTCTCTACATCCTCAACAACACTTATTGTCTTTTGTCTTGTTAGTGATAGCCATTCTATCAGGTGTGAGGTGACATCTCATTGTGCTTCTGATTTGCATTTCCCTGATGATTAGTGATGTTGAGCACCTTTTCATTTATTTTTTGGCCATTTATATGTCTTTGGAAAAATATTTGAGTTCTTTGCTCAGGTTTTAATCAGATTGTTTGGTTTTTTTGCTATTGAGTTGAATGAGTTCTTTATATATTTTAGACGTCAACCCTTTATCAGACAAATGGTCTGAAAGTATTTTGTCTCATTCAGTAGGTAGCCTTTCTGGGTTTTTTTTTTGTTTTTTCTTTTGCTGTGCATAAGTTTTTAGTTTGACATAGTCCCACTTTTTTATTTTTGCTTTTGTTACTTGAGCTTTTGGTATCATATCCTAAAAAGCATTGCTAAGACCAGTAACAAGGAACTCTTTCCATTTTAACAATTTTGGGTTTTACATTTCAGTCTTTAATCCATTTTGAGTTATTTTTGTATAAGATAGAGGTGCAATTTCATTCTTCTGCATATGATTATCCAGTTTTCCTGACAACATTTACTGAAGAGACTATCGTTTCCCCATTCAGTATTCTTGGCTCTTTTGTCAAATATTTGTTGACTGTATATGTGTGGGTTTATTTCTGGGCCCTTTATTCTGTTCCATTGGTCTATGTGTCTGATTTTATGCCAGAACCATATTGTTCAATTATTATAGCTTTGTAATAAAGTTTGAAATCAGGAAGTGTGATGCCTCCAGCTTTGTTCTTCTTTCTCAGGATTGCTTTGGCTATTTGGGTTCTTTTGCTGTTCCATATGAATCATAAGATTGTTTTTTCTATTTCTATGAAAAATGCCGTTAGAATTTTCATAGGGATTGCACTGAATCTGTAGATTGCTTTGGGCAATATGGACATTTTAGCAATATGATTCCTCTGATCCATGAACACAGGATATCTTTCTATTTATTTATGTACTCTTACGTTTCTTTAATCAATGTCTTGTAAATTTCAATGTACATATCTTTTACCTCCTTGGTTAAATTTATTCCTGAATATTTTATTCTTTTTGATGTTGTTTTTAATGGGATTGTTTCTTTATTTCTCTTTCTGATAGTTTGTTGTAAGTGTATAGAAACACTGATTGGGGGCCTGGTGCCATGGGAGCAGCCCATTGCGAGGGTAGCCAGGTGGTGAAAGGGTGAGGCAGGAGCCTGGGTTGGGGGAACCTGCTGGGAGCCTGGAGCCAAGCAAGCCACGTGGGGCCTCACCTGCTGCTGGAGCCACTTGAGTCAGCACCCAGCAGGATGAGCTGGGGGCCTGGGTTTGTGGGAGCCTGCAGGCCACCTAAGGCCAAGGGAGTCAGCTAGGTGCTGGGTCTGGCCAGCCCTGGGGTCCACAGTGAAGTAGGTCACTCATTTCATTCTCCTCCCACAGGACAGTGTCTCTCTGTGCTGGGCTGCCCAGGATTAGGGAGAGGTGTGATGGGGTATTTATCTTTCTTTCCTATCCTCCTCAATGTGTCTTCTTATTTCTGTGCTTCACCCAGGTGCTGTAATCTTTCACCTGAAATCCTTGGCTCTTTTGACCAATACTGTGTTTTTTCCAAGCTCCATTCCTTAGCAGGATTTTGTCTCCCAAGAAACAAGAGACTATAGAAGATTTTACTCTGACCTTTAGAAATTGTAACACAGGTCTCAAGCCTCCTAAGCCGTAAACGTAGTAATGGGGTTAATTAGCTGTGTACTTGTGCTCTTCTGGACATTAGTACCTCATGCCTCCCCAGGCAAACATCAAAGGCTCTGCTGGTTTCTCTTTTCCCCCAGTAGAGTCATTCAGCATGTTCCAAGCCCAGTCCTCAGCCTGCAAACAGAACACACAAGTAATCCTGGAGATGAAAATGGCTAAAGGTCATCAAGTCACCTAGGAAAGGTTTTTCCTCCCTATTCAATTTTAGCTCATAGTTCTCATTCCTTCTACAGTAGTTTGATGTTTTATAAAATATGGTTATTATAATTTATCTATTTTTCTAGTTGCAGTGGGAGTGTTGGCGTCTCATGATATACTACACTCTATTCAGAAACATAAGAGCTCCAGTAGTTAATTTTACTTATTTTTTTTTATGTTCTCAAGCTCAGGTATATGTCTTTGTACATTATAGGGGCCAATAAATATCACCCTAGAATTTTTAATGATATTAAAGTTGTAATCACCGATGATTCCACTGCAGTAAAAAGGCACATAAATATTATCTAAGATAGGCACATGTGTAAGAAATATAAAATGTCAAGTGAATTAAGAATAATCATAAATACTTCTTTGTAAACACTATCTAAAAGTATTCAATGGGTGACAAATAGCAGCTAAAACATATTGAGTGAATACTCTATGTTAGATATTAAACATGCATGTATCAAGAAACATATCATTTTTTCTTTCAGGAATGATGCATCTATGTTGGAACTATGATACAGTTAAGATCCCTAAGATCACATCACTAGTAAGTGAAAGACATAGGGCTTAAAACGAGGTCCTGGAGTTTCCAGTTTGAATTTTTAATGTCTAAGCTATAATATGTCCTTTAAAATTGCCTGATTATTTCATTTCTATCTATGATATAATAGATTCTTAATTATACAAAAGAACACTTTTATTAAATCAGTAAGAGTAAGAGTTTATGATTTGATAAGAGAAGGATGCATGTTAGTAGACATCGGCTAGTCTATATATACATGGAGCCATTAAGACATTTCAGTCAAATCAGATATTTGACAGTATCTACATAGCAAAGAAAATATTTATATGGAGAAATATCTAATTATAGACATACTGGATTGCATGATGTCCCCCTAGAATCCATGCCTTCCCAAAAGTCTAGAATGTGACCTTATTTGGAAATAGAGTCTTTGTAGGTATAATCAAATTAAGATGAGGTCATTATAACGGGCCTTAATTAAATGACTGGTGTTGATATAAGAAGACAATAGACACAGAGCCACATGAAGAATTCCGTGTGAAGATGTAGGCAGAGAATGGAATAATAGAGCTGTAAGCCGAGGGTTGCCGGCAAACACCAGGAGCTAAGAGAATGTCATGGAATGGATTCTTCCTTTGTTCCTTCAAAGAGAAAATGGCCTTGCAGACAGCTTGCTGTGGACCTCAAGCCTCCAGAAGTATGAGAGAATAATTTTCTGTTGTTTAAAGCTATCCAGTTGTGACACTGTGTTACAGAAGCCCTCAGAAACTAATAAAAATTTTGGTGCTGAGAAGTGAGGGGCTGTTTTAACAAGTACCTAAAAATGTGAAAGTGGCTTTGGAATTGGGTAATGGAGAGAAGCTGGAAGAATTTTGAGACCTTTGATAGAAAAATGTCCAGACTGCCTTTCGCATACTGGGTATTCAAAATACCCAGTCCACAGGAAGCCTGCAAAACCCAGCTTAACTCTACCCCACTTGCCGTACATGAGCATCCTACATTTCAGCTTGCTGTCACTATTTCTCTGGTTCAGTCTCCTGTGTAGTCCCATGTGGCAGCCTTCCCTCATCAGGAGCTGTAAGTAATAAAGAGTTCTGCCTTTCCTTTATCCACAGGTCATTGTGTTATGTCAGCTATTATCAGGACCTAAAAAATATTAAAACAATAAAACATTCCTTCAAGAAACTGTTGGTAGATATATAGTAGTTAAAAGAAATTCTGGTGAGATCTTGTAAAGCATAGAGAAAAGCAGTAGAGAATATTCTTATTGTCTTGGAGACTCAACCTATCATTCTGAACAGAATGTTTGGCTGAGGAAATTTCCAAGCAAAATGTGGAAGATGCAACCTGATTTCTCTTTGCTGCTTAGAGTAGAATGATAAATTAAGAAATGAATTGTTAAGCAAAAAGGAACCAGCACATGGTGATTTGGAAATCATCTGCCTATCCAGAGAGCAGGGTCTGGGAACAAGGCCAAAAGTGTGGCTGGAAAATCTCCTGCAAAAGATATTAGATGAGTGACTCACGGATAGGATGGGTCATCTTAGCAGAAGCAAGGAGTAGAGAAGGAGTTATCCGGGGAAAGTCTATGGAGGACTCTTGTTTCATGAGGTCGACCTCCATGAATTGCGTTAGAGACCAACAAGGTTTTTGAGAATTTAATGCCAGTAGAAACACTGGCATCATCTTAGACTGAAAGGAACAGAGATGAGATGAAATAAGGGAAGAATGACTCTAGAGGCAGAGTGACAGGTACAGAGGCCTGAGCTGACAGTAACTTCCTTGGGCCCAGAGGGTGGAGCCATTGCCCCTGTGGGCCCAGAGAACAGATTATCAAGCCACAGAGGATTCTTACCAATCCTTAAAATCGAATGCAATTCACTCTGCTGGGCTTTGGACTTGCCTAGGATGCATTATCCCCGTTTTCCTTCCAAGTTTCTCTTTTTGGATTGGGAATGCCTATTCTGTACCTGCCCCGCAGCTGTAATTTGGACATGGTGAACATGTTTCATGGTGTCACAGGTCCACAGATGGAGAGAAATTTTGCCCTAGGATGGACCATACCCTGAGTCGCACCCATAATAAATATTTTATATATAAAAAGATACATAATTATATGATCTATCCTATATAACATATATATTAATATAATCAATTTATTAATCTATCATATAATTAATAAAAATTTAGATAAGGTTATTATCAATGTTTAAGGTGAAGCTTGCATTTGTTTTAGTATATGCTTTTAGGTTGCTGACATCTTGAAACAATGTAGAGTAATAGAAATAACACTGCAGTTACCATTAGAAGCCTTCAGCTCTCCACCTAGTAACATCGCACATTCATCTCAGTTTCCTTGTAATAACACGCAGCTAAAACTTGCACTACAGTGATGTTATGAGTGCCTGTGCTGAGTCTGAT
This sequence comes from Equus przewalskii, assembly GCF_037783145.1. Taxonomy (NCBI): domain Eukaryota; kingdom Metazoa; phylum Chordata; class Mammalia; order Perissodactyla; family Equidae; genus Equus; species Equus przewalskii. The sequence goes on from NC_091849.1 coordinate 59,049,254, forward strand.
ATAAATGTGTACCATCTATAAATAAATGCTACACAACCCTGAATGTTTGTAAAAGTTGTAGTAATACACTTATAGAGGATCATTTTAGTTGAAGAAAACTGTACTCAGTGTGATAAGACTTATGGTAAAATAATATGAAAACTAAAAGAACAATTAAAAAAACGCTATCTTTAAAGCAGGTGAAATTACATTGAACTAGTTGAAATCGTCTGTTAAACTTACATTAAAGTATTAAAAAGTTTTGGCTATGATAGTGTAATAGGCAACGAGGTGCGTGGAGAGTTAGCAATGGAATTAGAATTTGGGGTTCAAATCACAAGTCAAGATGCAGCAAGTGTCATAGTTGAGAGCACGAAAGTCTGGGTTTAGGTTCTGGCTCTTCAATGTATTTGCCATGTAACCTTGGGCAAGTACATAAAAAATAACCTCATGGTATCTGTACAATGGTAAACCCTCAATAAAGGTAATTTATTTGTATTTCTTCCACGTCTAACCACTGGAAGACTCTCATAGGACCACTTATAATCTCTGATCTTCAGTTTACAAATCTATAAGAAAGTAGGCTAGGCCAGACGAGCTGCAGCATCAATTATAGTGTTTGAGGTAGATTAAGAATGAGGTAGATAAAAGATCGACACTCCACCCTTCTGGAGGTGGGGCTAGGTCACTTTGCCTTGTACGTCAGCAGGTTAGGGAACTATTTGAATCAATTAAATATGGTAGAACTGAGGCTTTGCTAGTTTTAGACGAGGACTTTAATGGACTAAGAGCTTCCACTTTCTAGTTCTTGGAGCACTCGCACTTAGCACCCAGCCATCATGCTATGAGGAGAGGAACGGAAGCTTCCAGACCAACAACATGACCTGAGCTCTGAGCTGAAAGTCAGCAGTACCTTGCCAGGCATTTATACAAGCCCTCTAGGAAGTGGATCCTCCAGCCCAAAACCAGCTGCTACTGTTGACAACAGAGTAGTGTCTTGGAACAGAGACAAGCCATCCTCAATGTACCTTGCCCAAAATGTAGATTTGTGAACTAAATAAACGATTGTTGTGTTTAAGCCACTATGTTTTAGAATGGCGTGTTACATACCAATAGATAACTGGCACTGTCGTCTTGTCATATGAAACTCTCTACGTATTTTCTAAATAACAAAATACGCACCTACTTTTATTGGAAACAAATTGTAGGTGGTAGGACTAAAGTTAAGTAGAAACCTATAATTCATAAAAATTAACAGTTTTATAAACAAGGATTGTATTTGTGTATCAAACTTCTCAATCCTTTTTTATATCATAGTTTAATGCATGGCTTGCTCTTTGATAGGCTGTCCTGGAATTTGAAGTACAATATATTGATATGTGGATATATTACATCTTAGTTTACGATTCCTTTTTGTGCTGACAAGATAGAAAGCATTTCCTGTTTACACTTCTATACATCCGTGGCAGACTTACATCAGAGTTGATTTAAATATTGCTTTTTGTGTATGATTTGACTTTGTTGCACTAACAACCTATCATCAGTCAAGGAATGTAGTTCAACATCATTTGAGCCACCAAGACCAGGAAATGCCACATAGCTGCTTCATTACACCGATTTGCATTATTCATCTAAGTGCGTGGAAGGGCCTCCTCTGATTCATACCCCAGAGGCCTCACTTTTACCCCTTTCCTCACATCAAAAGCATAAAGCTGAGCTGTGTAAAGAAGAGATTTCATGGAGTTTGAGAACTAACTAAAATGATGCATCCCTTTTGGGAAATGCCTGGCTTCATGTATCTTTTAGAGAGCTAAAGCCAATTAGCTAGAATTATAGTTAAATTGAATATATAAATATATATAAAGGTTGCCTAATTAGATCCATAGGGTGGCACAGCATCTGGTTTTAAAGTCCAGCTGTTGTAAAGAGGTTTTGCTATCAAGCTCAGGGGACACTGTGCAGACTGGCAAGACCCGTCCTCCGGGGGAATCTGTGGTTCCTCAGTCAGTGTCTGGGGGCAACTGTGAGGCTAGTGTTCAAGCCCAGAGGGAACAGCTACCTCAGGGGGAATCAGAGCCACTAGGAAAGTGGGCCTCTGCCATTCTGGAATCTAGGGTAGCATTCATGCGCTTTTTACCCAAGAAAGCATCCTGTGCTACTAATTTGAGCTGTCTATTTTCCTGATTATGCCTCTGAACCCAGGTGGAAAAATAGGTGGAAGAAGTGATCTAAATGTGCAAATTATGCCACATATTTTAATTTTTCACTACTTAAAAATTTAAAACTAAGTTCCTTCTAATTGTGTTGTATAATAAAGATTTTTTAGGATGCGCTTGAGAAATTTTTTCTACTCAAGATGATCAGCCTGCACCAAAGGAAATTTTGATACTTTGCAAACTGCTCTGTTAAATTGAGCATTTGACACCCATTGAAACTTACCTTGATCTTGTAATACCACAAATACCTTCTCTTGATAAAGATACCAGCTTGTAGACCCTTAGTCTACATACATAAAAATAATAGATCTTATCAGAAAAGGTGTGTTTTAACTCAGCTCCTGCTTTGACAGATGCTAAGATTGCAAAATATCTCCACTTCAGCTTACTGAAATCCAATGAGCTTCAAATGAAATTTAGCAACACTAAAGTTTTAAATAGGGCTGAGGGTGAAGATGATAGTGAAATTATGGAGCATTGATATAAGAGACGCAGTGAAGGTAGAAAATGTGTGAACACTAAGTGCCTTTATTACTCATTTTACATTTCATCAGGCACCACATGGCATGAAAATATGCTGTCTTAGTTCATTTCCTTGCTATCACGACTGAGCTGCCCCACTCTTGGTTGCTGGCTTTCATAAAAGTCACAGTCCTTAGGGGGTGACCTAATAGTTGAAGGATAAGATTGATGAGAATTTCCTGAATATGCTTAATATTTTCACAATAAAGATAATTTCACTTTGTTTAATATCAGCTGTGTGAAAGTACAACATAAATAAAATGATTCTATCTCTATGCATCCTCAAAAGATAATGGTAAGCTTTACATCTGATGCAGTTACAATTAACACTAACATGCAAGAAAAATTTTACAAATTTTGAAGTATATATTTTAAAATAATGATGTTGTTTTTAAAATAAAAATATACATTTTTTTGGATTGTTGTATTTGGCAGGAGTTCTGTATATTTTCATGAGGAAGTCAGCAATGTAAGAAGCCTGCCATATTGAGTGGAGCAGTGTGTTTCAATTTGGGTAACTTATCCTCCAAATAGTTTGAGGGCAGAACTATCCTCAATTATGCTTTAGGTTTTATAATAGGTTATTATGACATATTCAATCATGTTGATGTTGTATTATGCACATTAGAGACAATTACTGAACGTGGTTTTGTTTTTGTTTCTTTCCACAGATTGATATCAAAAATGAATTCATTATGTGGGAATTTTTCTGAAAGGTTTTATTCAATAGGACTCAATACTGGGCAGAGTACCATAGTAGGATGATGTGGATGTGGGTCATAGCAAAAAAGAACATCCATAGTGATGATGGCTGGTTTTATGTGAATCACAAGCAATTTTCTCTTCATAATAAGAAGATATTCTATTGAGTTGAAAATTTCAACTGAATATGTTGTTTTTATAAGACATTTTTATAGCATGTTAAAATTTCTTAATCAAAGCATTAAGAGTTTTATTTAATCAATGATAGAGGTAAAGTTAACACCAAATTCAAGAAGTGAGTTTATAAAACTAATAAACATATTGATTTGATAGAATGCATTAGAATTTTCTTAAGCAAAACCAATGACCATTTTTCAGAAGTCTCATAGACAATCTATACTGAACACATTGTATAGATGGGAAACACGTTCAGGTGAAAACAGTTCAGTGAATTTAGAAGCTCCAAGGATTTACTGGTTTGTTAATGTAGACTTATAGACATATGAAAGCATGCCTTTTAATCTATAAAATTCTATTTTCATTCTACCACATTGTTACACATTTTTTTATTTCTGTATTTTGAACATACTTTATTTTTATATTCATTCTAAATTATACATATATGTGTGTGTATATACATATATACACACATATAATTAATGCAGGTGTATATATACATATATATGCATATACATAAATTATATATGTCTGCAAATGACACGATCCCATATGTAGAAAACCCTAAAGACCCCACCAAAAAACTACTAGAACTAATCAATGAATTCAGTAAAGTTGCAGGATACAAATCAGAACTGGTTGCTTTTCCATACACCAACAATGAACAATCAGAAAATGGAATTAAGAAAATCCCACTTACCATAGCATAAAAATAAATAGAACACTTAGGAAAAAACTTAACCAAGGAGATGAAAGACTTATTCACTGAAAAATACAAAGCATTGATGAAAAAAATTAGAGCAGACTCAAATAAATGGAAACACACCCCATATTCATGGCTTGGAATAATTAATATTGTTAAAATGTCCATACTACCCAAAGAAATCTACAGATTCAATTCCATCCTATCAAAATCCCAACAGCAATTTTTACAGAAATGGAAAAACCGCTCCTAAATTTCATATGGCACCACAAAAGACCCAGAATAGCCAAAGCAATTTTGAGCAAGAAGAACAAAGCTGGAGGTATTACACTTCATGATTTCAAACTATATTACAAAGTTACAGTAATCAAAAGAATGTAGTACTAGCGTAAAAATACATATAGACTAATGGAATAAAATAGATAGCTTTGAAATAAATTCATATATATACAGTTAACTGATTTTCAACAAGAGTGCCAAGAATACACAATGGGAAAAGGATAGACTCTTCAATAAATGGTACCAGGAAAACTGGATATCCACACACAAAAGAATGAAATTGGACCCTTATCTTACACTATAAACAAAATTAACTCAAAATGAAGTAGAAACTGAAATGTAAGACTTGAAAACATAAACTTCTAGAATAAGACATAAGGAAAAAGGTTATTGACATTGGTCTTGGCAATGATTTCTTGCATATAACACCAGAAGTACAGGCAAAAGCAAAAATAGACAAACGAGACTACACCAAACTAAAAATTTCTTCACAGCAAGGAAAACAATCAGCAAAATAAAGTAGCCACTTATGGAATGGGTGAAAATATTTGCATGCTATATATATATATATATATACGATAAAGGGGTTATATCCAAAGTATGCAAGGAATTCCTACAACTCAATAGTAAACAACCAAATAACCCAATTAAAAAATGGGCAAAGGACCTGAATAGGGATTTCTCCAAAGAAGAAATACAAATGGCCAACAAGTACATGAGAAGGTATTCAACATCACTAATCGTCAGGAAAACACAAATCAAGACCACAATGAGACATCATCTCACATCTGTTATGATGGCTATACAGCCACTACGGAAAACAGTACACTGTTGGTTTGCTCATCTTTTCAAAAAACCAACTCTTAGTTTTGTTGATTTTTTCTAGTCTCTATTTCACTTATTTCTACTCTAATTTTTGTCATTTCCTTCCTTCTGATAATGTTGGGGTAAGTTTATTATTCTTTTTCTAGTTTCATGAGGTTGTTTATTTAAGATACTTCCTTTTTCATGCAGGACTTTATTGCTATAAAGTTCCCTCTTAGCGCTGCTTTTGCTATATGCTATAAGTTTTGGTATGTTGTGCTTTTATTTTTGTTTGTCTTGAGATATTTTTTGTTTACTTTTGATTTCTTCTTTGACCCAATGGTTGTTCAAGAGCATGTTAATTTCCACGTATTTGTGAGTTTTCCCATTTTTCATTTGTTATTTATTGCTATTTTCTGATGTGGTCAGAAAAGTTACCTGGGATGATTTTAATCTTCTCAAATCTGTTGACAATCTATTAGCAAATCATATGTAACAATGTATAAAAGGAATTATATGTCACAATCAAGTGGGCTTTACTCCAAATATACAGGCTGGTTCAACATATGAACAACATTTGGCAAAATACAGCACCCATTTGTCCTAAAAGCTCACAACAAACTAAAAATATAAGAAAACGTGTTCAACCTACAAAAAAGAGAGAAAAATCTGTAAAAACTCAGAGTATGATATCATATTTAGCCATATATATGTATAATTATATTTATATAAGTGGATAGTTTATATACAAATCTCAATGTGACTATAGATATATAAAATAAAACACAGGATTAAAGACCAGTAAAACCTTGGCAGAAAAAAGGAAAACTTTGCTATTCAGTTTAAAAAAGAAAAACAATATGGGCCACCCTGGTGGCACAGTGGTTAAGTTCTCACATTCTGCTTCGGCAGCCTGGGGTTCGCTAGTCCGGATCCTGGGTGTGGACCTATGTACGGCTTATCAAGCCATGCTGTGGCAGTACTTCCTACATATAAAGAAGAGGAAGATGTTACATGGATGTTAGCTCAGGGCCAGTCTTCCTTGGCAAAAAGAGGAGGATTGGCAGCAGATTTTAGTTCAGGGCTAATCTTCCTCAAAAAATAGAAATATGTGTATATTTAAGATTGGGAAGGCTTGACTTGACGACAGTTATGTAAATAAGATGGGGGATGGGAGGAGTTGGTCACAATTATTAGAGACACACAGTATACTTGCAGCAACACCAGAAGAAGAGAAATAAAAAGGAGAAATAACTAATTTTTGCACATTCATGATGTGCCAAGCACAAGCGCAGGTATTATTAAATCATTACACACTCCACCTGATATTGGTATACTTTCTGTATAACTTGCCGACCTTTTATGTCTTTCATTGCTGAGAAAGGATTCAACTTCAAGTCTGACTGAAACCACGCCTGCGTGCGTACCTCTATGAAACATCCCTGTGGTACAAGAGTCATAGCCTTCCTTTCCCTCATCAATCACCAGCGTTGTTTGGACTTCTGTGTATAGTTCCTCCCAAGTGAGAGACACTAGCAAGTGGAAGTGTGTCTAGAAGTTGTAGCTTCATTGGGGAACAAAAAGCCCTAAAACCCTAACATAAATAGTTGAAAGAACTGAAGAAATATATTCTGCAAGAGAGAAAACTAAGCAGGGGTGTTTGGGCTGAATTGTTTCCTTTCAAAATTCATTTGTCGAAATCCTAATTCCCAGTTCCTCAAATAGAACCATATTTGAAGATCAGGTCTTTAAAGAGGTAATTAAGTTAAATGAGGCCCTCAGGCTGGGGCCCTAATCCAACGACTGGTGTCCTTATAAGAAGAGGATATTTAGATACACAGAAAGACCACGAAAGTGTGTGCGCAGAGACAAGATCATGAGAGACAAAGCGGTAAGAGGGCAGCTGCCCACAAGACCAGGAGAGAGGCCTCAGAGGAAACCAACTCTCCTGGTACCTTGATTCTGGACATCCAGCTGTTTAACCAATCCAGTCTGTGGTGGTTTGTTATGACAGCCCCAGGAAACTAACAAATCAATGCAGAGGACATGTGATAAAGCCCACTGGATATCGGAAATGGTATCATCTGAAAGTGCACAATTCTTGTTTTGAATTATCTCACAAGAAAAAATAAAAAGTAAAAGTTTCCAGAGATAAATTTTACCAAAACTGTAAGCTTAATTTTTTAAAATAAATTAGATTTTTTAAAAAAGTGAATAACTGTTCCCTTTCTGTTTCTTTAAATGGGGGAAAAAGCAAAGAAGGGGAGAAAGATGGAAGGAAGGAAGGAAAGAAGGAAGGAAGGAAGAGATTGGCTGTCTCTTTTGGCTACATAATTCTTATCTTTGGGTGTCCAGTTAGATAATGCTCTAGGAAATATTCTGCTCATCAGACGTGCCATAGCACTCATTCCATTGTCTTGAACCTGTTTAATATGCGCCTGATTTTTTTTCTATCTTCCATCCTAGAATACAAGGGGTATAAAACAGATCTGTTTTTATTTTCATGTGCCATATTTAGCCAGTCTGGAAGAGAGAGCAGTCAGTAACCTTTTAAAGGGAGGAAGGAAGGGAGGAAGGAAGGAAGGAGGGAGGGAAGGGAAAGGGTGTAAAGTAGGAAAGGAGGGAGAACAAATGAATGAATGAGGCAGTGTGACCCCACTCAGTTGGAACTGTTCACAGAAAACTAAGCGACTGTCAAGAGTGCTGAAGAAGGAATTCTCAGAGATGTGGTTTTTAGACTACATGCCCTCTATTTTCCTTCAGGATTCAAAATTCTATCACTTAACTATCATTTATATTGAGAAATACTTAAAAATATCAGTGTATCCTTCAAAGCTTCTTCAATTTACTGGTAAATAATGAATTGACATATGTAGCATTTAAAATGAAATAGCAGTTGGTTCTCTCTGATTAATTGCTTGTTAGAATAATCATGCTCTCTGCCTTCCCTGGGGAGTACTCAACTTAAGTGACATCCTTTATAATACATTATGCACTTCCTCTTCTGAATTAAGAATCTCTAAAAATAACCATATAATAAGCAATGAACAAGTAAACATCCATTTTCCCTTATTTGATGGTTAATTGGAAGATAATTCTAAAGCTATTTTTGAGTTCAAATTTTCAGAATTAGTTCCAATAGTTTCTTTTCATCATTTTTTATTTGAATAAAATGAATTTTCAAAAACTTTTTGAGCTCTGAAAAACTAGGGCTATATCTATGTTACTTAGGGCCTAATTTACACTCAGCCAAAAAAACTCTCTCTCTCCAGTAATAACACACTTCTGAGATACTTTTAATGAAACATTCAATTATTTTTTCCATTGTAAAATTTATTTTGCTAATTTAGAGCTGAGTGTTTTTGTATAGGATTTACATACTTAACAGAAACTTTTCCGAGAGATCTGTGCATTCATATTCAGCCACAGAACCAACTAATGCAATGATAATAATAAAACAAGTCTAGGCAATTAAATATTTTCTCTACATAGCTCATAGCTCCCACCCTATTACGGGAAATTTTTGTTATAGCTTTCCATTTAATAACTGAGAAAATTCTTACACTGAAGGTAGAAAATTGCCTGCATTCTACTAGTTTAGTGAAGTAAATGCAGCTTCTTATTTTCAATAACTGATGTCATCTTTTTATGGAGCTCCTGCCCCACATAGATTCTGGAGAAAAACGAAAAACAGTTTTAGTACATCTCTGCACACTCCCCTGTGAGTAACGTAAGCAGTGTCTTGGATAACCCAATATTTTTATTTAAAACATTCAGCGTGTAGTGGCCCAATAGAGGGGATTATTCAGTGGATCCGTTATCCTTAGTGTTCTGGTTATTGGGTTGGTGACTTTTGTGTGATTTGCTTGGATTCCATTCATGGGCTGTCTTCTGGTATCTGATACTGAAATCTGTAAATGCAATAAAGTCATGTGTCACTTAACAATGAGATTGTATTCTGAGAAATGCATTGTTAGGTGATTTCATCATTGTGAGAACATCACAGAGTGCACTTACACAAACCTAGATGCTATAGCCTACTGCACACCTGGGCTCTACGGTACTAATCTTAAGGGACCACAGGTCTATATGCAGTTTGTTGTTGACCAAAATGTAATAATGCAGTGCGTGACTGTATTCTGACATTTGTCTTCTCTTTCTCTCAGCACTTCTATGATCCACTGATGATCCTCTCGAACATGTCAGACCTTCTTCAGCTTTTACCCACCCGGACATATTATGGACTATAACTTTTACTTGGTTTTAGGACTTGAGCGGTCAACTCAAGAGGCGTGGGCTGCAGGAACACTTTCTTACTACCATGGCAGCCTGTTTTACTAAAACTTCTTAGCATATTCCTTCTGAACATGTAGGAAAATTGAACATCTTTTATTCCATTTGGTAAATGAAGGAAAATGAAACTCAAGCTCTCTTAGGCTTCCTCTCCCTTCTGAGTAATCACTGTCTGTCTTTAAGAACACACACACACACACACACACACACAGACACACACACACACACACACACAGACACAGACACACACACACACACACACACACACACACACACACACACACACTCTCTCTCTCTCTCTCTCTCTCTTTCTCTATACGTGGATGCAGCTGGTCCAAATTGAAGAGTGGAAAGGGCAGCCTTCAATAAAGTTGCCCTTTATTGACAATCAAACGAGAATACAGGCAACAGTTTGTCTGTTTTTCTCCCTTGTTTCTTGTGACTATCCTCTCGAGGTATGCAGGTATTTGTGCCCCCCTCACTCATTGTCTTACTTCTGATTTCCATCTTCTTTCCACTGTCCCCCAGAACTGAGTGAGGGGAGATTATTTCTTCTATGTAATTGCCTAATCTTTTCCCTGTTTTAATAAAATGCTATACCTAATTAGACAGACCGAGCTGCAGATGGGCTAAATTAAAAGTATAGTGATTTAGAAAATTCCTTTTCATCAACAAGGCTTCACTTTCAAAGAGATTGTTCTTTCTATACTAATATCCTCTTTTAATAAACAAGGGCTGAACATTGATTCTCCATTTCTCTTAGCATTCCAGTTATATCAGAACTAATCAATCACCCTCCCAGTTTCCCTTCCATCACCAACATTCCCTGCTCACCAGGCCTTAAGATGTCTTGGCTGACAAGGAAAAATATGTTATATAGAGAAATGCAAAGGAAAAGCCAACAGCCAATTTCAGAAAGTACTACCCCTATTTTACTCTAGTCATTCAGAAAATTTGAGAGCTCAGAAAACGAGGTAGTGCTAATTTGAAATTGCATGATGTATTAGAGACTGAGTTGCTGAAACAACGGAAATGTATTTTCTCACAGTTCTGGATTCTGGAAGTGCAAGATCAAGGTGCCAGGAGAGCTGGCTTGTCATTGAGGCCTCTCTCTTTGGCTTGCAGGTGGCCACCTCTTCCTGCTGTGGCCGCACAGATTTGTCCCTCTGTGCTTGCCTGCCCCTGGCGTCTTTTCCTCTCCTGTTAGAGACACTAGTCCTGGTAGATTAGGGTCCCACTCTTAGGACTGCTTTTTACCTTAATGACCTCTTTAAAGGCCCTATTTCTAAATATAGGCACATTGGGGATTAAAGTTTCAACATGAGAAATTTGGTGGACACAATTCAGTCCATCACAATTTGGTTGAAGAAAATCTATTTCCGAATATTTTACGCTCGCACCTTGTTCTCATCACAGATTTTCTTCTTGTCCCATTAGTTCCTCCCCTTCAGCTCTAGCAAATCACTCCAAGTTATTTTTGGCTAACTGACCCACACAGGGGAAGAAAATTAAGTTAATTAGCCCTCTATTATTTTATTGATTGACTGATGGATTGGTTGGTACCATTTTGTCACCCTCCCCACCACCACCTCCCATAAACAATGACTCTAATGTTTTAATAGATGTCTTTGTACATGCTTTCTTGTAAAACAGGTATTGTTTGATGTGCAGCATTTTATGTAAATATTATTGTGCTATATATCTTGGGTTTTTTTTCCTTTTCTTTTTTTACTGAAAACCAGGTTCCTAAGACCTGCCCCTGTTTCTATGTGTGCCTCTAATCTTTGTTTCTAACAGCAGTAAATATTCCATGGTATGCATTCAACAAACTGCCTTTAAATTTTGACGCAATTTTCATGTCATCTTTTAGACAGCTGAAATATAGATCTATTCACATCCCCACAGTTTTGTCAACTCTTACTGGGAATTAACCCTTCAAAAGATTCCTCAAATTTAAAAAAAAGCAAAAATTACAAGACAAATAAAATGTAGCAACAACAAAAGAACACTGACAATAATCAGCTGTTAGGCAAACTCATTTAAGAAAATTCAAAAATTAAATAAGAAAATAGAAACCTCCACGATCTTATGCAATTTTCCAGCAGAGGCTTCACGGGGCTCAGCTACGCATTATAAATAAGTGGAAGAGATGAACCAATGATGGTAAAGTGAATTCCCCAGAAGCCAATCCTGAGATGACTATTCTGCACAAATCACCTATTAAAGAAATTTCCCCAGGAAAAACTCTTAGGGAGTAGAAAAAAACACAACAGGGGAGAAAGAAGCAAAAGAAGAGTTTCACTTCCGGTGGAATACCCCCTACAGGCTGTCTGTGCAGGAGAATTCTAGAGCATAAATTCGGCCTCAGGATCTGCCCCTGTGCAGGTTTGGCAGAAGGACTTTGACACAGCCCTATGCAGTTAGTGACTGGCCACTGAGTGGCTAAGCCTGCCTGGAGCTCTGCGGGGGAGGAAACTTTCCAGCCCAGCGCTCCTGCCCTTGCTGGCCAAGACGCCACTGCAGCCCAGGCGCAGTTCTCTGAAGGGACTCACAGGTACAAGCACGTTAGAAACGCAGTCCGCGGAAGCTAGGGGATGCATCTGGGGAAGTGATAAACGGGATCAGATGTGATATGGGCAGAGCACTGATAGCGTCTGCTATATGGGAAAAGTTGGAGAGACCTTGATCTAGGTAGTACATTCTAATGAAAGATGGTACCCTGCAGGGCTGTGGGCCGCCAGATTATCTGACTAATCAAAGGTTGTGAAACAGCACTCACTGTATTCACTGCGGTTTTAGTGCTAGGTAAAATTGTCCTGGATATGACTTCTAAAAAAACTGACAGTTGTCTCATCAGCTCCAGACCGACACCTTCCTCTAACATTTAAGAAAATCTGAAACCTGGAGGGGTAGATGGCATCTCTGATGTCATGCCAAGTTCAGTGTAAAATCTGCAACCCAGGATTTCTGAACTCCATATTTCATTATGAATTTTTATAAAAATAATCATGTACACAATAACATTTATAATCACAAAATTTACTGGTTGACATAAAATGAAAACTTTGCAAATTTAGACATTTTAGCCAATAAAATTTAGAAGTACATAAATGCTCAGGATAAAGAACATAGGTGACGCAGAGAAGCAGGAAATGAAGTATAATTTAATAAATGATGGGGTGAAAAGGAGAACACATAGGTGCAGTGCTCCTGGGCATAAAACTGATGGATGTCTGCTTATTTTCTTTAAGTATGTGCATATTTTAAAAGCATACTTGTTCAATGTATTTGATTTTTGGAAGAGTCTTCAGGTCGGTCAGGGTGTCATGGTTTAAAACCTGTCAGTGAAAGCACACTAAAAAAAGAGGAAAAGAAATTAAGCTCTCCTTTTTAATACCTTATTCTTGACCTATTTTCATATTTCACGGTATTCTTTAAAATTCTTCCAATTCAACCTTCTTGAACTTAATAGTTCTTGTAAAGTGATGGTTCTCCTTAGCTAGGCAGCTGTACTTTTTACAGCTCTTCCTTCAAGCCTGTGTCGTAAATAGGTCAGCATAATGAAACACAGATGGAGCGATGGAAGTGAGAGATTTTTGAAAAGTTGCATATTTAGTTTTGAATCATGTATCCTTCTAAGTCTTTTCAATTCTAAAAAAATAGCATTATTTATATTCAAACCAGTTTTATTATCAAATAGACCTTCTTTTCCAAATTTTACAGAAAATAAAAAGAAATTAAACAACTAGAAAATACTTTAATACATTAAACGAAGGATCTAGAAAAATACTTTATTTAAGGTATGACATTGAAAATAATTTATACTTGATTGTAAAATAAAAATACAGTATATTGAGATAAATTATTCATCTCATAATTCAACCACTTTAACTTATTTATATCTTATCTGCTTAAAATAAACAATATATTTTTAAATTAAGAATTTTCCTTAAAAGCATTAATAAATAACCAATATTATAATTTAATGACATTTTCCCAAATTAAGGTCAAGTAAAAGATCTATAAATAATTCAGATGAATTCAACAAAAGATAATTATATGTGTCCATCTTTTATGTTTATTCTATGATTGATTTTCCCTTGTATTATAATGAATATTTTAGGAAAATTACAATCAGACGTGTCAAACAAATTTAATTAACACCCATTTAATGTGCAAAAACCTTCATTTCTCTTAACGCATTGGGATTGCTATGGTTTTTCTATCCACTCACTATCCTAATGGAATTAATGTGTTAATCAAATTTTAAAAATTAACTATCATTAATGCCAAACACGAAACATATATAACTGGCAGAGTTGGATCCAGGTTTTGTGGAACTAACACTTATATAATCAGGGAATTTATTTAGAGTAAAATGATTCAAAATTGCAAATATGAAATTCGTATGTATGTGAATGCTTATTTTATAGTCTGAAAATAATTCACAAAATTTTATAGGAATATTTAAAAGGTGACAAATATCATGAGTATTTTCTTCACATTTAGATTTTTTACTTCCACTAGAATTCTTCTTTTCCATCATATTTGAATTCTGAAAATAATTGTGAATTCTGATAATTCTGGAAAAAATACAAAATTAATCCTAATTACACACAAAAAATGTAATGATTTTTAAAATTAAAACTATGTTGCATTAAGCTAGTAAGAGTAACTGAAATACTCTTATAATATATTGAATTCCTGCTGCATAAATGAAGAGTTTTTAGTGGAACCCTTGCTTCTTTGGGTGTTTTGGTACTTCAGAGGCAGTTTGCATGGCTATTTTTTCATTTACCACTGTACTTAATCAGGAAAAGTTACACCAGGTACTCTGTAAAGTCATCCTGATACCTTGGGTTGCATAAAATATGTTTCTTTATATACCAACATATTTGCTGTATGTAGTATTGCTCCATATGTACCCTACTAACATAGGAAATATATCAATTTCACTTTAGGAAACTGACATGAAAAATATGTGATGTATTTATGATTGTTTATGCTGCACTGTTGAGTATTTTTCCGATAGAAAACTTTCAACTGGACTAGGTCTTGCTGAGAACCTGATCTTATGCTTACAATTTTATAAGTCTGAAGATTGGAGAAGTTTTCACAGGATAGTTACTGGCTCCATACTCTTCAGCTCTTATTTGTCCTCCAATTCACAAATACTTGTAATGAGATTTAAGACATGTTGATATTGCTGTACCGTCTCTTGTCCTCCACCATTTTATTATGATGCTGGGTGAATTGGCCCAGTGAGTGGCGGGGGTATCCTGGGAGCCATCCCTCTTCCTGGACAGCTATCAATAACTACTCACAAAAGTGAGTGTGAACTACATAAGGTTATCTCACTAAAGCCAAACTAAACCTATCCTTACTTAAATTTCCCTTTGCCATATCACAAAAAGGCATTATCCATTTCAATTCCAAGGAAGAACTAGATAGTGAGGACACTGGAATGGAAAGAGATAACAATCTTGACCAACTGGAGTTTTAAACCATATACTCCTGTGAAACCCCTAAAGGGTCCTCCCATGCCTTGGGAGGGACCCAATGTAAATGAGAGTTCCTGAACCTTCCTCTAAGTAACTTCTTGGAAATCAACTCTGATGAATAAATCACATTGACCAGTTTCCAATGACTCTCTGCTACTGAATTTTACACTGAGGCAATACAATGGAAACACTATTTTCACATTAGGGCAATGCAATGGAAACACTATTTTCCCACATTAGGGCAATGCAATGGAAACATTACCTTCCCCACCTGAAAGATAGTGAAGGCACATGAGCCTGTTCCTAATCTCATGTGTTCCAAGGCTACAGGAAGAATCCCTGCTCCACTGCCCAAAAATACGTTCCATAGTTTCTTACTTGTACAGACTCATCTTTCTCAGGCTCAATACTGACTTCTGGAAGAACAATCTATCAGTTCAATTGAGGTGGGTAATATTATATAGATTACTTTCCACATATGCTATGATTTTTTTTTTAAATAGAAAGTGATATGTGGGAAGAACGTGCAGGAAAACTCAGAGAGAAACTCAGTTAAATATTTTTTGAGGCAGTAATAGATAAAAGAACATTGCTGTGTTTCCCAATCCACAGGCAGGAGAACAGACAAATGCTAACATAGGTCAGAAGGTTATACAAAATCACGCCACAAGAGATTAACCTGGGGAGAATGCTTATCGGATTGGTGACGTAGGAAAAGTGTCTGAAATAGGTAGTACTTTATATAAAAATGATAAGACAAACACATTTCTCATAGATGGAAACATGGAGGGTCTGTTACCACTTTACTTGCTTGCTGAACCAGAATCATCATTCAATGCTCAGCTTGAGTGTTACTGTCTGAAAAGCTTTCCTTAACCCTTCCTTGCCCAGCAGGAGAATTGGGGTCTTTCTTTTCTCTGGTTTCATCCCACCATATGTGTTTCTACACGATGACACTTATTGCTATTAACGATAACTGCACACAGGAATATCCGGCCATTGGATAGTTACCTTCTTTGTGGGAGATTTCTGTCCCATTTATTGTGCATGCCCAACAATATACACCACTTTGTATTCGAGAACTGTTTGTTGGCTGTAAGAATGAACATTGGAGCAATAGGACTAGCCAAAGTTGTGACAAAAGAGTGTTTCCTGTACCTGAGAACGAGGTAACAGACTCACGTGGTCTTGCTTAACCAGCTCAGACAATTGTGTAAAGTCCAATCAGTCAATAAACCACATGTTGCTCTGCACCTCTTGCTGAACCCTAAGATAATTCTCACATAGTGCTGGTAGTTTCCACAGCAGGCAGGTATCAAGGAAAGTTCATAATTTTGGTAGTAGACTGATGGAGACGGAACATCAAGAACTCTGGGCTGGGCAGAGAATGAATAAAGCTTTTTTCCTATAAATATGACTCATGAATAATCACTTTGTGAAGAATTCTTATATTTGCCAAAAATAGTTGTTTTGTTCCTTAATTGTGATTATCTCCGAATGTATATAACTTTAAATTTTTTTTTCCTTTCAGATATATTATCTGTAGATGTGTGTGTACTTATATTTTAAACTGTTTTTTTCTTCCCTCCTACGTCACCCTTTCAACCTATCCTGCCAGTGTGTATAAAGTGAAACCTCTGTTTTTTGGATGGCTAATTAACTGTCTCATGAATAATAAATAAGGATTATGCTTGATCTACCATTATTTATATATTTATGCAACATTAGTATATTGTTCATATAGTAAAACAATATCTTATACTTTAAAGAATTTAAATGGTTATATTATGTGAAACTTTATAGGATTATTAGGAAAAATAAATGGGATATTATCCCCATGTGGACAGAATTTTATATGCCTTTGTGAGCTTCAGCTTCATCACTTATAAAATAAGTACAGGAAGAAAGATTTTTCAGTGGTTATTTTGTACGTATTTAGATATATTGTGATAAATCAACATATTCAGATTTACCACTGTGTTCTGTGGAAGCATGAGTAGAAAGTTTGAGTTGATGGCATTTTCCTTCTAAACAATTAAAGAAGTGGGCAGATACAAATTACAGTCATTGAACAGAGGGGGAAAAGTAACAATTCCTTGGGACCTGTCATATTTATTTAAAATAATTGCATCCTATTAAGTAATGAAGAAAACATAACATGGGGCATATAAGTTGGCCCAGGAAAATTTTTCTCTTAATAGATAGTCTAAATTTAGGATTCTCTATGGTATGAAGTAGGAAACTTCTTAAACATGTATCATTCTATTCTACAGAATACGTTTGCTACATAAATACCAGAACGCTACATTCCAGTGGTTGTGAGAACATCTGGCTGCGTTTCACAAATAACAGATAGTTGCAAGCCAGACGGAACAGGCTGCTGTAGTGTTACAAATTTCCACCTCTAGTCTTTTTATTTCGCGACGCTTTCTTTCTGAAACAAAGGTCCGCCCATGTTTGTAGGTATACTTCACAGCTCTAGTAGAAAGTGATTTACGGAGATTTGACTTAGTTTTGCAAATTTTAGAGAAGCATATGTTTTTTAAAAAAGATTTTATTTCTTTGTTTTTTTTAAAAAAGCAATGCTTAGAAACAAGTTGATTCCAGGGGGCAGAATACAAGAGTGATTATGGGGAGATTTTAGATGAGTAGATAAGTTCAAATGCTAGCCTCATCGATTACTATCTATTACTTTGGACAAATTCTGTGCTCTTTTCAAGCTTTAATTTTCTCGTCTATAAATGACATTATATGTACTTTATCTTCCCTACTGTCAAACTCTGGCCACTTTGCGTTTGTAGTTTATTCTTCCATCATCTGCTTCTTTCTACACAACTCACCCTCAGTCCTCTGCTGAGCAGGGCCACGCAGATGCCTCAGCTGAACTTTGTAGTCTCTGAAGAACATCCTTCTAAAATACTATTTGTCTTCTTCGTCCTCGTGTCTGTAATGGAAATTAGGACTCCTGAGCAGCTCTTCAAGGTGAATATGAAACTGACAAGCTTATCAGGAGGTGGGCGTTCGTGATTTGCTTCAGGGAGGACATCTGTCACAAGCTGAACTCTCTCGCTGCTACCATAGGTGCTACCAGGGGTTTAAGATTCCACATTTCACTGAACCGTCAAGAAACTACCGCTGCCTATGTTTTGCTATGGTAACAAAGGAGATGGGAGGTTATTCACAGTTATCTGAAAAAGCTGCTAAAATATCATTCCTTTTTTAACTGCATATCTTTATGAGCCCAGATTCTCTTCATGTATGTCCAAGAAAACAATATATAGCAAGCAACCGAATGCAGGAGGAGTCAGCGCCCTTCTATTGCTAGACATTAAATAGATTTGTAAAAATTTTAAAATAACTTTATTTTATTTTGCTTTTGGAAAACAGTTATTTTTCATAAGAATGCTATCTATAATAATATATTGTACATTTGACCTTGTCATCTTCAAGCGAATAAATATTTTTTAAATTTTTCTGTTTTAATTTTGAATATAGTAAATATGGAAATAAACAAAACCTCTTTGACTTCCTCAGTAGTGTTCTCACATTATAAACAGATTCTGCAATCAAAATATTTGAGATCCTCTCTTCTTCTTTGTCTGTTGGCTGATTGGTCTGTCTCCACCCACGTGTCCCACCATCTATCTACTGCAACTTCAAAATCGATGTGGATGTGGAGGAAGGCCAGTCCTTTCACTTCCATCTTCTTCACCAGTTCCTTGTGGAGGTGAGAAATGAGATAAGGAAGGTGAAGTTTACCTTATATCTCAAAGATTTAAGTGTTATTTGAGTTTGTATTTCCATATGCACGTTTTATTTATATAACAAATGAACAATATATATTTAAGAAATATAACTTAATAATGTAAGATTGAATTAATACTAAGATATAATAGCCTGAATCATTTACAAATTCACATTTCAGACCCTTTAACTCATCAACAATAGGAGTAGTCATGACTCACAAAAAGAAAAAACAAAATAAGGTTTTCAGTAAACAGAATATCACAAAGAGATTTTTGATCTGAGAAGCATAAAGAGTCCACATTAATGTTGATTAAAGAACACAGCATTAAATACTAATCAAAGGTGTTTTTATATTATATATAAACATGTTAACAAGAATACTGGTAGGAATGCAGTCTTGAGGCAATATAGAAATATCTCCCAAACAAAGTATGCCAGAGAAAATCTATATAGCAGAGAGTATGTATAAGAATGTTTATGACAAGAATGCTATGTCCAAGTAAAACATATTAAATATTCATTGACAGAATATACATATACCTTGAATTATATTAGGTAACATGAATGAGAAATATATCTCAAAATATAGTGTTGAATGAAACAGTCACAGAGGAATAGATAAGAGGAACAAATAAATATTTCACAAATATTTAATATAATTTTCACTTAAAAATACTAGTGTATTTTATCTATAGTTGTTCTCCTTATATTCAGTTTCACAGATTCTCTCCATCTATATATGTGACCATATTTACTCTTTTATTCCAAATACTTTTTGTTTGGAAAAAATCCAACTAACCTGCCTTTTTATTGATCTATACACAATAAGTAATAAATAATCATCTTGTCACATCCAAAAGATAATAAAAAAATAAATATATCATAGACTCTCAGAACTGAAATGGAGCTTAATGTTCTTTAGTCCCCTTATGTATTTATTCATTTTCCATTCTTTCATGCATGCCTACATTTCAAAATATGGAGCATGTCAGGTGCTGTTCTAGTCTCTAGGGCTACTGCAGGCAGCAAAACAGACACAACTCGCTGCCTCCCTGGGGGTTACAATTTACAGGGAGAGACAGACAATATAAAGATAAGCAAGGAAAACACATGATATTTCAGGTGGTTACACATTCCATGGGGAAAATTAAATAGGAGAGGGGTTTAGGGAAAAAGGGATGGAGTGAGAAGGTGTCTTAAAAAAAAAAAAAAAAATAGGGAAATCATGGAGTCTCAGTGACTGGAAAACCTTTGAAAAGATACCTGGAAGAGGTGCTTCCCAATTCAGACCAACCCTTCTTTATTATATCTTCCTCAAGTGAGCTTTGAGCTAACTCTAATAACAAGGAACGAAGTATCTTTCTGGATATTCCACACCAACTAACTTTGTTGGATCATTTGTTGGATAATACTTCCTTACACTAGGCTGAAAGGTCTGTCTGCTGTGCCTCATCTCCATTGATTCCAGTTCTACTCTCCTGGGATGTAAAGAACAAATCTCATCTCCATTTATGTGATGGTCCTTAAGCGTGTAAAGACCACCATCGTGCTCCCTCTGAATCTTCTTGTATCACTCTTCTGTTCATCACTCCTCTTGCAATAGGATTTCAAAGTGTGTTTCTTTGACTGGTTGGTTAATTGATTGGCTGGTTGGTTTCCCTTGACTTTCGTTAAGTGTAAGTCCCAGAATTGATTCCATTGCTCTAGGTAATAACATGCCCTTGAACACTAGAATGGGATGAGTACATCCCTTCTTCTAGATTGTCTGCATCTATTAAAGGTGCAAAAAATTGCCTTAAATTTTTTTTTAGGGCGACATCCTATATATTGATTTTTTAATATTTTTTAGATGACTAAAATATCTTAATTTTCTTCATATAGATTGCTACTTAATCATTTCTTCTCTATTTTTAACATAGTATGGCACTCTATATGTCTCATACTTATTCCTGTTAATTGTATCTCATTTGTTAACCAATTATTCCAACATTTTGAGATCTTTTGGGACCATGCCATTATATTCAATGCACTTGTTATTTCTCTCATTCTTGTAATTAAATACAGGTATCCTAAATATTTTTCAAAATAATTGAAAACATCTCACCAGAAAGAATGAAGGAAAGTGTTTGAAATGTGTATGTGGGTTGAAATGGTCTCTCTAGAAATCCATCAGAGTAGATCAGAATCTTATACATATTCCTAGTCATATGATAATCCTGATGACATTTCTCTATTTTGTTGCCTAGAATTTAGTGACAGAATGCTAAATATCTTTATAAATTATTAAAATACTGTCTTATGATGCATATATATCTAAACTTTTTTGAAAAGTAAATTAATTTAAATACACTGTGGTCCCATCGACATTTTGTTGGCTTATTTCATCATATTTTTCCTCCTAAATTATCATAGTAAGGCTTTTTAATAGAGAAATCTATAATCTCGCCCAGGATAAAAATCAAGTTTAGAAGTACATTGCTTAGCACCCCTCTTTTTCTAAATTACACTTTTTATTTTGTAGTAATTATAAATTCACATACACTTTCATGAAATAATACAGAGATGACTTACACAATTTACTCAGTTTCACCAAAGGGTACCATCTTGCAAAACTTTAGTGCAATATCACAACCAAGATACTAACACTGACACAGTGATGATGTAGAACATTTCTATCACCACAAGAATTCCTCATGTTGTCCTTTTACAGCCACACCCTCTTTTCCCTGCTCCTGCCCACTCCTTAAACCCTGGCAAGTGCTAACCTCATCTTGATTTCTGGAATTTTCATTTCAATATTGCTATATAAATGAAGTTGTAAAGTATGTAACCTTTTGGAATTGGCTTTTTCCACTCAGTTTAATTCCCTTGAGATCAATACAAGTTGTTGAGACTATCAATCCTTCCTTCCATTTCATTGCTGAGTGTTATGCCACAGTTTGGATGCACCACAATTTGTTTAACCATTCACCCATTGAAGGACATCTGGGTTGTTTCCAGTTCATGGCTATTATGCACAAAGCTGCTATAAACATTCATGTATGGGTTTTTATGTGAACATAAGTCTTCATTTCTCCTAGATAAGTGCCTACGAGTGCATTTGTAAGTTTGTATGGTAGATGCATGGGTCATTGTATTTAAAAAAAACCTGCCATATAATTTTCCAGTGTGACTGTACCATTTTAAATTCCAACAGCAATATGTGAGTGATCCTGTTCATCCACATTCTGGTCAGTATTTGGTTTTGTCACTATTTTTTATTTTAGCCATCCATTTTTATAAGTGTGTACTAATATCTTTATTGTGGTTTGAATTTGCATTTCTCTGATGGCTAATGAATTGAACACATTTTCATGTGCCCATTTGTCATCTGTATCTTCTTTTCACTGAAATATCCGTTTATGTCATTTTCTATTTTCTAATTGGAGTTCTTTTTTACTCTTTGGTTTGAGTGTCTTCATATATTCTATAAACTAGTCATTTGTTAGATATATGGTTTGTAAATATTTTCTGCCAGTCTGTATATTGTCTTATCTTCTTATTTTCTTACCAGAGCAAAAGTTAACTTTGATGAAATTCGATTTATGATTTTTGCCTTTGTTGGATCACGCTTTGGTGTCTAACTTTCTAATCAGCATCTGCAGATCCAGGAGCTAAGGTGTGAGACTTTAAGTTAAAGATCTGAGACATCCGTCAAAGAGTTTTGGTTTGTTCTTTTTGTTTTTGCTTTTGTTTTTTTCTTTGCTTATGGATGTCCAACTGTTTCAGCACCATTTGTTGAAAAGACCACCTTTGCTCTATTGAATTGCTTTTGCATCTTTGCAAAAAATCAGTGGGTCCTGTCTGTATTTTTCTGTTTCTGGGTTCTTTATTCTGTTCCACTGACCTAAGCATCATCAATACCACACAGTCTTCATTACCGTAGCTTTATAATAAGCCTTGAAATTGGGCAGATGGTTTTCTTCCACTTTATAGTTTGTTTCTTTTCAAAATTGTTATACCTATCCAAGTTCCATATAAATTTTCAAATGATCTTATCTGTATCTACAAATAATCTTGCTGATATTTTGATAGATAGTGCATTAATCCTGTATATCACTTTGAGGAGAATTGTATCTTTACTATTTCCAAATAGTCTTCCAATCTATAAACACAGTATGTCGCTCTATTTATTTAGAAGTTATTTGAATTCTTTCATCAGAGTGGTATAGTTTTTAGTGTGTAAGTACTGTACATGCTGTATTAAATTTGTATTTAAGTGTTTCGTTTTTTAGAGTGAGAATGAATGGTATTGAATTTTTTATTTCGGTGTCCACATGTTCATTATTAGTATATAGGAATACAGTTGTCTTTGATATATTTATCTTGCAGCATTGGAACTTGCTGAAATCACTTATTAGTTCTAGAAGGCTGTTTTTTGTTTTCGTATATTCCTTGGGATTTCCTACACAATCATATCTGCAAACAGAAACAATTTTAATTCTTCCTTTCAAGGCTGTATGTTTCTTATTTCCCCTTCCTGTCATATTGCATGGATGCAACTTCAGTACGCTGCTGAGTGGGAGCGGTGACAGTGGACAATATTGCCTTGTGCTACATCCTAGGGGGAAAGCACTCAGTGTTTAATGATTGAGTGTAACATTAGCTGTATATTTTTAAAGGATGCTTTTTAAAACATTAAGGAAGTTCTCTCTATTCCTGTTTTTCTGAGACATTTTATCATAAATGGGTGATGAATTTTGTCAAATGCTTTTTCTACATCAAGTGATAGAATCATGTGATTCTTCCTCCTCAGCCCAGTCATATGGTAGACTGTACTAGCTGATTTTTCAATATTGAGCCATACTTGCATTTCTGGAATAAACTCCGTTTTCTCATACTGTATGATTATTTTTATACATTACTGAATTCTACCTGCTAATATTTTGTTAAGGATTTTTGTCTATATTCACGAGGGATGTCGATCTGTAGGTTTCTTTTTAAAAATTTGTTTTTGTACTGCCTTTATCTGGTTTTGATGTAATAACATCTTCAGAAAATAAAATGAGAAGTTATCTGTCCTCTTCTACTTTCTGGAAGAGATTATTTAGAATTGTGGTTAATTCTTTAAACATTTGGTAGAATTCTCCAGTAAAATCATCTGGGTCTGGGGCTGGCCCCATGGCCTGGTGGTTAAGTTTGGTGCAGTCCACTTCAGTAGCCCAGGTTTGGTTCCTGGGCGCAGACCTACACCACTCATCATCGGCCATGCTGTGGTGGTGACCCACATGCAAAACAGAAGATGTTTGGCACAGATGTTAGCTCAACAACAATCTTCCTCAAGCAAAAAGAGGAGGATTGGCAACAGATGTTAGATCAGGGCCAATCTTCCTCAGCAAAAAAAAAAAAAAAAAATCCTCTGGGTCTGTGGATTTCTTTTGTGGGTATTTTAAAATCATGATTCAATTTCCTTAATAGTTATAGTTATTCAAATGACTTGATTCCTATAGGATGGATGTGCTAGATTTTATTTCTTTTTTTTTAGAAATTTGTCTATTTTATCATAGTTGTCAAATTATGTGCACAGTGTTGTTTTTCATATTCCCTAATTATTCTTTTAATATCTGCAAACTTTGTGGTGGCATTCCCTGTGTCATCCCTCATAACTGCTAATTTGTGTATCCTCTTTTTTACTTTGCTATTCTAGATAGAGGTTTGTCAATATTATTTATCTTTGCAAAGAATCAGCTCTTTGTTTACTTGGTATTCTCTGCTATTTTCCTAGTTACAATTTCATTGATTTCAGCTTTTATCTTTATTTCCTCTGTCTGCTTGCTTTGGGTTTATTGGTTCTTCCTTTTCTAGATTATTGAGGTGAAATCTTAGATTATTGATTTGACTCTTTCCATCTTTTCCAATATATGCATTGAATACTATAAACCACACCCTCAGCTCTGCTTTAGTTGTATCCTACAATTTGATGTTATATTTTCATTTTTATTTGATTATACATACTTCAAAACTCCTATTTAATTTACAGTTTATTCAGAATTTTGCTGTTTAGTTGCCAAGGGTTTGGAGAGTTTCCTATGAATGTCGATTAGATCATATTGCTTGATGGTGTTACTGAGCTCTTTTATATTCCTGTGAATTTTCTGTCAAGACATTTTAGCTATTTTTCAGAGAGGGAGATCAAATCCTCTCACTATAATTGTGAATTTGTCTGTTTTTTCTCTTAGTTCTATCAGTTTGTCTTTCACATATTTTGCAGCTCCATATTTTAGTGCACAAACATTAAGATTGCTATATCTTCTTTTTATATACCAGCCTTATTGATGTTAATTGACAAATAAAAATTGCATATATTTAAAGTGTGCAATGTGATCATTTGATAGATGTATAAATTGTGAAATGATTACTATAATCAAGCTAATTAACATATCCATCACCTCTCATAGTTACTTTTTTTTTCCTAGTGTGATGAAAAAACTTAAGATCTACTCTCTTGGCAAATTTCAAGTATACAATACAGTATTAACTGTAGACAGCATGCTATACATTAGATTCCCTAGAGCTCATTTATCTTATAAATGAAAGTTTGTATCCCTTGATGAGTATCTTCCCAATTCCCCATGCTCCATCCCCTGGTAACCACCACTTTACTCTCTGGGTTTATTAATTCAACGTTTTTAGATTCCACATAAGAAACAAGATCATACAGTATTTGTCCTTCTCTGTCTGGCTTATTTTCATTTACCATGATGTCCTCCAAGTTATCCATATTATCAAAAATGACAGGCTTTTCTTCTCTTTTTAATGGCTGAATAATATTTCATTGTATATATATAGATAGGTAGATAGATAGATATATCATATTTTCTTTATTCTTTCATCTATCAATGAAAATTTAGGTTGTTTCCATATCTTAGCCATTGTGAATAATGGTGCAATAAACATGGTAATGCAGATATGTCTTCAAGATACTTATCCCATTTCCTTTGGATATATACCCAATTTGGGGATTGCTGACTTTTATGGTAGTTCTATTTTTAATATCTTGAGTAAGCTCCATACTGATTTTCATAATGGCTGTACCAATTTACATTCCCATCAACAGTGTACAAAGGTTCCCTTATCTTCACACCCTCAACAACACTTGTTATTTCTTGTCTTTTTGATAATAGCCATCTTAATAGGTATGAGGTGATATTTCATTGTGGTTTTCATTTTCATTTCCCTGACTATTAGTGATGTAGAGCATGTTTTCATGTACCTGTTGGCCATTTGTATATCTTCTTTGGAAAAATGTCTACTCAGATTTTCTTGATAAACCATTTTCTCATATGTACTATCCCTCTCTGATAATATTCATTACTCTGAATTCTGGTTCATATGATATTTATACAGATATTTCTGCTTTCATTTAATTAATGTTTACTTGATATTCCTTTTCCATCCTTTTAATTTGAAGTTGCCTGTGTTATATTGGAAGCGAATTATAGACAGCATAGATTTGGGTCATATTTTTAAATATACTCTGCTAATCTCTATATTTTTAGTAATAAATTTAAACCATTTATATATATTGTGATCATTGATATATTAAGGCTTAAATATGCTAGTTTATTTTTGTTTTCTGTTTGTTCTCTCAGAGTTTTTTAATTCTCTATCTTTTTTCTACCTTTCTGTGAGTAACAAACATTTTTAGAATTTTATTTTCATTTATCTATGGCATTTTTGAGTGTATTTCTTTGTAAGCTTTTCCTTGGCTAATGTAGATATGGTATTATATACACATTATTTGTCATCATTTTTTCAATTCAAGTGAAGTGTAAAAATGCTACTGCCTTTTACATACCTTTCTCTTCCCCAGTTTATAATCTAATTGTCAAATATTCCGTCTGTACATGTTGAGAACCATTTTAGACAGTGTTATAATTGTTGCTTCAGCTGTCAAATGTAATTTGTAAACCTTAAAAATTACTCCTGCAGCTGGCCTGGTTGCATAGTGGTTA
Source organism: Equus przewalskii (assembly GCF_037783145.1). Lineage (NCBI taxonomy): Eukaryota > Metazoa > Chordata > Mammalia > Perissodactyla > Equidae > Equus > Equus przewalskii. The sequence goes on from NC_091849.1 coordinate 59,076,171, forward strand.
AGTTCGCATGCTCCACTTTGGTGGCCTGGGGTTCTCGGATTCACATCCTGAGTGCACACAAACGTACCGCTTGTCAAACCAGGCTGTGGAAGCATCCCGCATGCCAAATAGAGGAAGATTGACACAGATGTTAGCTTAGGGTCCACTTTCCTCACCAAAGGAAAAATAAAGTTTGCCTGAATATGTTTTTCTTACCATGTTTTTCTCTTCCTTCCTGATGTTCTAAGGTTCCTTCTTCTATTATTACTTTTCTGTTTAAGGGAGTTTCCTTGAGCCACTCTTTTGAGGTAATTCTATAGGTTACAAATTCTCTTTATTTTCTTTTTCTGAAAATGTCTGATTTTCACCCTTCGTTCTAGAAGAATGTTTTTACTAGGTATACGTTTCCAGATTGACATTTCTTTTTGTTAAGGACTGAAAAATTATTATGTCATTTCCTTCTTGCATTCATGGTTTCTGATGAGAAGCTTGCTGTCATTCAAATAGTTTCTCCCTTGCATATAAGGTGTCATTTTTCTCTGATGTCTTTCAGTATTTTTATTTGTCTTTAGTTTTCAGACAGTTAATTATGAGGTTCCTTGATATGGATAATCTTTGGGTTTGAGATTCAATCACTTTTTGAATATTTAGGTTTATGTCTCTTGTCAAATATGGGAAGTTTGCATTTGCTACTTCTTTGCATACTTTCTAAACTGCGCCCTCCTTCGCCTCTGCTTCTGGGACTCCAGCAAAACAAGCTTTACATCATTTGTTCTAGTCTCGTAGGTCTGGAGGCTGTGCCCATTTTGTTTCAGTCTACTTTCTCTTTGTCACTCAGATTGGACAATGTCTACTTTTCCATCTGCCACTTTCCTTATTCTCCCTCTATTGCCTATTTCCTGCTGTTGAATCCACCCACCACATTTTTTATTTCTTTCATAAATTTAGTTCTCAAATTACCTTTTAATTCTGCTTCATTTTTATCACCTTGTTTTAAAATACTTGTCAGTTAATTCTAATGTCTCTGCCAGCTTAGTGTTGCATCTATTGATAGGTGTTTTGAATTGATTTCAAGACTTCCTGGTTCTTGGTACAAGTCATTTTTAATGGAAACAGAGATCTTTCTAGATTATATTCTGAGACTCTAGATCTTGATTAAACCTTCTATTTTAGCTAAGTTGCAATGATATGACTCTAACAAGAGAAGGGGAAATGCTACATCATCATTGCAAGATAGACACAGGAGTTTAGGTTCCCATTTAGCCTCCATTGATTCCTAGGTGTGGGGCTCCTAATTACTACTGGGGGAGGTTGGAGTTCTCCTTTCCCATGTGGTCTCCATGGATACTGTGGTGAGGGTGTCCTCATTGCTGCTGGGAGATGATGAAAATCCTGACTCTCTGGAATTTCAGAATCCTTGCATGGTCTCCAGTGACAACAGAGATGGGGGCCCTTGTTACCAGCTGCTGTCATTAAAAGTCCTGACTCCATACTTGGTCTTATCCATCACTACCGTGTCAGGAGTTCAGGCATCTCATCACAGCCGTGTAAGAATGGAAATCTAGGCTTCCCCTTGGCCTTTGATGATGTGTTTGGGGATGGGGTCACAGATTTTCTGAGGTGTTATTTGGTAAAAAGCAATTATTTTCTAAAAGTTTTATGTCTTGACAAACCCTTTCCTGGTTATTTTGTTAGAGAGAGCATCCTTTTGTTGGCACTTGTTTGGTCTGTGCCCACTGGTGTTTTCAGGTTGCCAGCTTCTTCAGCTCCAAGTCTGGGATATATGAAGAAGAAAAAAAGGGAAAAAACACAGGGAACTCATCACCTTTATATTTGTTTTATATATAATATCCAGAGATTTTAATTATACTTAGAAAAGGCATAGGAAAAAGTACATCCAATCTATGTTTCTAAAACAAAAGTCTCAATCCTATTTTTAAACATTAGAAAATCCTTTTTGAGAGGTAAGCCCTGTGGTTGAGTGGTTAAATTCACGTGTTCTGCTTCGGCAGCCCAGGATTTCGCCAGTTCAGATCCCGGGCGCAGACATGGCACCATTCATTAAGCCACGCTGAGGTGGTCTCCCACATGCCACAACTAGGAGGACCCACAACTAAAATATACAGCTATATTTGGGAGATTTGGGGAGAAAAAGCAGAAAAAAAGGGAAGAAGATTGGCAAGAGTTGTTACCTCAGGCGCCAATCTTTAAAACAAAAAAAGGAAATCTTTTTTGAAAATCTAAACCACAGGGTATATCTTCAGTCTTTATTCACCATTTCCCCCCTTAAAAATTCACTCAGGGTCCTTGCCCCATTTTAGAAATCTTACATGCAAAATATTTCAGAATATAACGTGTTCCATTTAGAAGAGTAGTGGCATATTCAATTATAATACTATTTTTAAATTAATTCACTAAAAGTAATATTTCTTTTACTATTTTCAACTGAATGATCATCCATTCAACGGAAACAGATGATTTTCACAATGACATTATCTATCATTTGTCGATATTATACAATCACCATTAACTTAACCAAGAGCTTTAAAGTTAACACCAAACACTTTAAAGTAATGATACTAGCCATAGAGCTGTTTGAAGGTCAAGGGATTATGCATTTTAAACATTGCAAACGCTAAATTTAAAAAAGAAAAGTATATTTTATATTACATCCTTTTCTTGACTTTCAGTTTAAAGCATTGAGATGTTCCATTACATTTTCCTTTTGTGTTGTGTGTTCATGAGCTGAAAGTTTGATCTTCAATGTCATAATTTAAATATGACTGTTTCCTAGCAACCACATTTGATAATTTGCCTTCAGGGGTAGAGCTGTTCAAAAGGTGCTTTCAATGGCTAAAACAAGTATTTAAAAAAAAATAGATAAGTGATTTTAAATGATTGTAAGATGGTGACTACTTTCTCTGACAATATTCTAGCCTGTCTGTAAAATGATCACCTCCTTTCAGACCTTGCAACTAAGTCCGTTGCTCAGACTAGAAAATGAGTCTGGAAAAAAAGCACTCTTTTTGTGGCTGACTTTCATAAGCCTTTTAAAAAACTGCTTTATTTCTAAAGTAAAACCTTGAGCTTTATTCAGGTAATTGCGTAACTGGAGGTTGTATCTAGTATTTGTTAAGAACAAACAAAGAGACAAAACAAATACTCCAGTTCTATTCATTATAGTAGTCTTGCATATATTAAACTATTTTTAAAACATTAAATGAAATAAAATAAGTATATTTTCTTAGTCCATTTGGGCTGCTACAGTGAAATACTACAGGCTGTGTAGCTGAAATCAACTTTGTAGAAAGTTCCCACAATTCTGGAGGCTGGAGGTCTGAGATCAGAGTGCCACACGATGGGGTGGTGGCCCTCTTCCGGGGTGCAGACTTCTCACTGTTCCCTCACACAACTGAAGCACAAGGGAGCTCTGTGTGACCGCTTTTCTAAGAGCACTAATCCTATGTACCAGGGCTCCACCCTTCTGACCTGACCATCTCCCAAAGCCCCAGCTACCTATACCTTCACCTGGGGAATGAGGGTTTCAATATGAATTTTGGGAGGATACAAACATTCAGAACATAACAGATATGTTCTTGGAAAGTGGATAATCTTTAAAAAATTAGACTTCAACAACAAAAGTAAGTAAATCATGGTGTTAATTAAAAAGGATTTATTAGATAACTATTAATATTGTATAAAATCCTTTTACAATGTTTTTTCAGTGAAAAATACATCTACAGTCTTGACCAGTACTTTAGGGGATATGTCAAAGAATGTCAGTACCCTGGGGAGGTGTGAAGAAGTTACTGTCACTGAGCTAAGGAACACAGATGTTCAATGCAGCGTCTGAGAGAGACTAAGTTCTCAACAAATGTCAGGTTTATGTCTTCTTTTAAGGAATCTACAGAGGTGATGATGGGGAGAGGTTTGGAGAAGGGTTTAGTCCTAGTGGCTGCAATAAACCTTAAAAGACAAGAAAATACCATTCATTATCCGTAGGAATTTTCTTCTAATGCCTGTGCAGACGGAATTACACATTTTGTCCCTTATCTTAATTTAGAACACAGTTTTGTGTTTCTGAAAAACTAGAAAGTAATTTTAGTCAATTACCATGAACTCTTTTTATAATTGTAATCATGCTAAATTATGTAATTACAAAATATTACAAGTATCAGCAATCACATACTGACAGCTTGCAATTATGTAATTACCATGTGGACTTACAGAATTCTGATACCTAAAGATGTCAAAAGTATTTTAATATGATTATTAACTCTTTCTTCGTATTATGAATCTAATTGAATTATGTAACATACATAGGAAAAACCAGGACTCATGCTAGAATCTGTAATTATGAATCTAAGAGAAAATAAAGAACACTTTGGGACAAGTAATTTATATTTAAAGTGATCTGAAATATCTATTTTATATACACATATATTTTATATTATTATGATGAAAAAACTGAAGAGTATTTGTTGAACACTATAGTTTTTTATATCAATAAAATTATTCAAAATGGTCATATATGCAAATATCCATATAAATACATATCTAGATAACCCATAACTAGAAAAAATATATATATAAAATGCATAAACAAGTTTTGACTTAGAGGGCATTTTATGCATATTCATTTAAACTAGTCACTAATCTAACATACTTTGTAGGAAATAATGAGTAGATTATAGGTGTTTTGAGGACTTAAGGAAGATGCCCACAAAGGATGTTTCATGATTTTTTGTTTTTAGCTTGTGCCTTTGCATAGAAAATAATCCTCAGTCTAAGAGTTGCCCAGCCAAGCAGTGAGGTGGATGGCTAAGTCTTGGAAAGAAATCTCTTCTTGATGGTCAGCCAGAACCAGCTCAAAAAAGGGAACTTTACAGGCAGGAGAGTGTGGGGGAGAGAAGAGAGAGCTGAGGAAAGAGACCTTCCGATTCTGTATATGAATCCCCGTAAGTCTAGGGCTCTACCCTGAGCCATTCCCGTATGGAGAAGACCCAGATGGGCATCCTAAGGCTCTGAGATATAAACTCAAGTTAAGCCATAATCCACACTCCAGATTACACCATGAAAAGACCATGCAGAGGACAAACTCAAAGCGTCACAGTAACGGCTTTGAAAACTCAACTGAGATTCAAACCAACACCCACAAGGATGAGGCAGCTATTATGGTCTAATACTAATCAGGCTGATTGCTTGCCAAACACCACCAATAACAACAACAACAGGTGATTTTCTCCGGAGGAGGACAGCAAAACTTAGAGACTAGGCACCATATTATTCAAATTGCAATTCAAAATTATTCAAACAAAATCAAGGAAAATCCAACCAAACCACAATGACAAGATAATCAACAGAGACCAATATTTATATGACTGACCCATTTATCAGAGAAAAGTGATAAAAGAAATATTACAAGTAGGCTTCTTACAGTAAAGGAAAATACACTTGAAAAAAATGGAAAGATAGAAGCTCTCAAAGAAAACAAAGTATACAAAAAAGAATCATTTTGAAACTTTAGGGGAAAAAAAGTACAATATTTCAAAAAAAAAAAATTAGATGATCCCAATTGCAAAGTTGAGGTCACAGGGGCTGGCCCGGTGGCGTAGTGGTTAGGTTGGCAAACTGCTTCGACAGCCCAGAATTCATGGGTTTGGATCCCAGGTGTGGGCCTACACATTGGTCATCAATCATGCTGTGATAGTATACCACAAATACAATAGGGGAAGATTGGCACAGATGTTAGCTCAGGGCCAATCTTCCTTACCAAAAAGAAAAAAAAAAAATTGAGGTCACGGAGGAAAGGGTCAGATAACTTGAAGATAGATGAAGCAAAATTATCTAATATGAAAAAGAGAGAGAAAAAATATTGAAAAAGAATAAAACATCAGGGATTTTTTGAACAATTTAAAAAGATCTAACATTCATGTAATTCAAGTTTCAAAAGGAAAGAAGAAAGGAATTAATGCAGAAAAAAATACTTTAAAACATAACTACCAAATACTTCCCAAATGTAGTGAATGGCAAAAATTTAGACCTTTAAGAAACTCAGTTAACTCCAAGCATAATTAAATTCAGAGAAAACCGTTCCTGGAAACATAATAATCAAACTGAGGAAAAGCAAATATAAATTTAAAAAAATCTTAAAAATATCCAGAAAAAATGCAACACATTAAATACAGAGGGACAAGAATTTGAATGATTGTGGATATTTCATAAAATTTATGAAAGCCAGAAGACACTGAACAATATGTTTAAAATGTTGCAAGAAAAGTATTGTAAGTGTGAATTGTATATCCTGTACAAGCGTTCGTCCATTACAGTGAAATTAAAGACGTTGCTAGGTAGAGGGAAACCAAGCCACTTCCCTTCCGGCAGACTTGCTCTGAAAGAAATACTAAAGAAAGTTCTTCTAGCTGAAGGAAAATAATACCAGAGGGAAACCTGGTTCTTGAACAACAGAAATGGTAAATCTCTAGGAAAATATAAAATACTTTCCATCTTAAATTTTATAAAATGTGTATGACTATTGCAAGCAAAACATATACACACATGCATTGTTATTAGTGCCGTGGTGTGGATTCCGACTCTTAGCGCCCCTGGGTCCAGCAGAGCAGAACTCTGCTCAGCCTTTTTGCACCATTCTCTCACCTTCTGGCGCTGTATCAGACAATGCTCTACTGCTATTCCTAGGGCTTTCATGACCAATGTTTTCAGAAGTGGGTGGCCAGGTCCTTCTTCTTAGTCTGTCTTAGTCTGGAAGCTCCACTACAACCTGTCCACCATGGGTGAACCGCTGGTATTTGAAATCCTGGTGGCAGAGCTTTCAGCATCACAGCAATATGCAGCCACCACAATATGACAACCTAGAGATGGATGGTGTGGTTCCCTGACTAGGAAACGAATCCAGACCACAGCAGTGAGAGCGCCAAGTCTTACCACTAGACCACCAGGCTGCGGCTGGCTCATACATATGTACGTACATAAATAAAACTACCTGGCATGGTTTTTGATGTACGTAGATGCAGCATATATAGCAACTATAAGAGTTGGTTGATGTGGGGTGGAAGGTAAACGGATCCATATGGTTGCAAGACTTCAAAATTTTACTTGAGATAGTAAAATATTAACTCTAAGTAGAGGGAGAATATGAGGTATGGAAATTAGAATCCTATGAATAAGGACTTAAAAATTCAATCTAAGGAAATACAGCTAAGTACCAATATGTAAAACAAAATGGATCACTAAAATATGCAAATAATCCAAAAGAAGGCAGGAAAGAGGAACAAGGAGAACAAAAAACAGAGAAGATAGACAAAAATAATAAAATAGTAGAAAACATCAAAATATATGCCACCAAATCAGAAATTATATTAAACGTAATTAGTCTAAAAACAACAGTTGAAGACAGACAATACCAAATTACATGTTATCTGCATGAAACCACTTTTAAATATTGACAGATTTCCATTAAAAAAGTAAGATGATTTTTTAAAATATCATTCAAATACTAATAAAAGGAAAGCTGAGTACTTACATTAATATTAGAAAATTAGACTTCACAACAAGGAATATCACCAGGAATAAAGAAGGACATTACATAATTATGAAAGCATTAGTTCAGATATAAATGGTTATAATAATGAATGTTTATGAACCTAATAATAATAAAGCCTCAAAATACACAAGCAAACACATAACTGAGAGAAGAAATCGATAAATACACAAGTTTAGTGGGAGACTTCAACAGTCTCGTTTTAGTACTCTAGTAGGCAGAAAATGAATAAGGATAGAGAGGAACTGAGGAAGATTTTAAACCTAAATGCCTTATGTAATTGACATTTCTAGAAGACTCCACCCAACCACAGAAGCACACACGTTCTTTTCAAGTGTACTTGGAACATTCATCAACAAAGGCCGCATCCCAGACATAAAATGTTTATTAAAAGTTTAAAATTAACTAATAAATTCACCATAAAATAATTGAACTAGATATTAGTGATAGAAAGGTATCTATAAAAGTCCCAAATAATTTAACATTAGACCATGTAGTACTAAATAGTGGATTCAAGGAAGTCACAAGAGAAATTAGACAATATTCCAAACTAAATGAAAAGCAAACATAGCAAATCAAAAATGTATGGAATGCAGCCAATTCAGTGCTTAAAGTAAACTTTATGGTATTACATACTTACATTAGAAAAGAACGATCTCTAATCAATTATCTAAATTTCCATTTTGAGAAACCAGAAGAAGGAAAGGAAATTAAACCCAAATCAATAGAAGTAAGAAATAATAAAGACAAGAGCAGAAAAACAATAGAAAACATCAATGAAACAAAAAGAAGATTAATACAGTTGATAATCCTCTAGCCAGACTGGCCCAAAAATACGAGTTTAAGAATAAAATAGGGAATACCATGACAAACACTATAAATAGTGAAAGGATAATAGGAAAACGTTATGGACTATTTCATGGTAACAAGTTATATAATTTAAATAGTATGTTTCAATTCCTTGAAAGACCCAGTATTCGCTCAGAAAGAGAGAAAAAAAGAGGAAGAGTGAGGGGGATAGAAAGTTTGAATAGTTTTGTGTCTATTTAAGGAATTGAATTCATGGATGAAGTCTTCCGAAAAAGAAAATTCCTGGCCCAGATGGCTTTATCTGTGAATTCTACAAAATGTTCAAGGAAGGTTATACCAATCCCACACAAATTCATTTTGTGAGACTGCTATTGTATTGATGTCAAAATAAAAAAAGATATTGTAAGAAAAAGAGCTACAAATTAAAATTAATTTTTAGGGTAAAAATCATCAATAAATAATAGCAAATAGAATCCTGCAATATAAGAAAATATAATATATCAAGAGCAATTAGGGACTATGCTGAGAATGTAAAGCTAATTCAGCATTTCATAATCTATCAAACATCACATCAACAGACTAAAGAAGAAAAGTGTATGAACATCTCAATAGATCCATTTAAAATATCTGACAAAATTCCACATCCACTTAAAAACTCTGAGCAAAATAGGAAGAGAAAGGAACTTCCTTGACATTACAAAGAACATCTACAACGAAATGCAGAGCTAAGATAAAAATTAATAATGAATGACAGAATGCCTTCTCCCCCAAACTGGAAATAAAGCAAATGTATTCGATTTATACAAATACTTACTGTGGCTTTATTCATAATCATCAAAAAATGGAAACAACCCAAGTGTACTTAATCTTAATCTAGTGAATAGTTAAGCTAACTGTAAGACATCCATGTAATGGAATACTACTCAACAATTAAAAGTAACAAGTTATTAGTACACACAACAGCTTAGATGCATTGCAAAAGCATTTTTCTACGTGAAATAAGCAAGCTCAAAAGGACACATATAAATGCATATTTATGCAGACATATGTATGTTATTTTCATAAATATAATATGTATGTTTTTTCATAAACGTTCTTAGTTATCAAAAGTCTAAGGACAGGAAGCAGATAAGGGTGGCCATGGGATTGGTGTGATGGGAGGGTGACTGCAAATTTGCCACACGAGGGAATTTGAGGGGCTAATGGAACTGCTCTGTATTGTGATTATAGTGGTGATTACATGACAGTATGCATTTGTCAAACTGTATGCCAGAGACTTCTGTCAGAAGACGCGGTGTAAAAAAGTCAGCTATGCGTGAAATGCAATGGGGAACTTCACAAATGTAAGTGTGAGGGTTAGAAATAGTGGATGGTGGTTGAAGACACTTTGTCTCCAAGGAGAGCTACATAAGGCTTTCAGGAACTAGAGACTGCTTTCTGATTTGGTTGATATGTGATAAGTGTGCATAAACATGGGTTTTCTTTTAAATGAAAACTTAAGGAATAAATCTCCAGGGTTTTTCTTTGGATTGTTGCCAACTTTCAAATATCTGCACCTATTTTGCCACATGCTAGGTAAAAGTTACTTAGAAATAAATGTGACAATGCATCTGTCCACAAACATTGTGGAGTTGACATCCACAAAGGGCTATTTTAAAGAGTCTTTAAAAATGTTATTGGGGGAAAAAAGGGCAAGCATGGAAGAGCTTTATGGTAAACAAATAAATACATTGGATTTTTAAACAAGGGTTTCCTGAGATTCTTTAAATTGTAAATATCCATTTTGAGTCTCCAAGAAAGATATATATTATGGTGTTTTCCTAAATTACATAACCACAGCCAAGAAATTTTTATTAGGCATCTCTTAGGACTACAGTTAGAAAAGGTCTTGAGAAAAGTTTGTGTAATATAACACAAGATGTCTAGACTGTCATAATTATGGAAACAGTAATACAGCATTTTCTAAGCTCTGAAAGACAATAACAAAGAAGTTATTGGAATAACATAGGCTTAGCTATACAAACGAATCAAGCAAGGGGCCAGCCCAGAGGCTGTGTGGTTAAATGCGCACGTTCCGCTTGGGCGGCCCAGGGTTCTCCAGTCTGGATCCCAGGTGTGGACATGGCACCGCTTGGCAAGCCATGCTGTGGAAGGCGTCCCACAAATACAGTAGAGGAAGATGGGCACAGATGTTAGCTCAGGGCCAGGGTTCCTCAGTGTAAAGAGGAGGATTGGCAGCAGATGTTAGCTCAGGGCTAACCTATCTCAAAAAAGAATCAAGCAGATCTGTAAACTGAGCTATATGAACTTCCCCTAAATTATCAGTATTTTAATGAAGAACCAATGAGATAATCTGTGTTCTCCAGCACTGTATCTAGCACCTTGTAGAAACACAACAAATAATGGTTTTCCCTGAATTGTGCTTCTTTTTGCCCCTCCTTATTTGAAGATGAAGCTACATGTTCAAAATTAAGAGTATCAAACTGCTCCTCCTGTCTGAGATATCCAAGTGAATTCCTGTTGAAGCATTTGAGAGAACACCTGTATTTGTGCATATCAGTGTGCAAAGTGTGTGTGTGTGTGTGTGCGTGGTATGGAAATGTCTATACATATATCTGGAAGAAAAACTAAATGTTTAAACTTTAGATTCCTCAATAAGAAAATCCATTGCCCATAAAATTTCATACCATAATCAGAGATTTTAGAATTACCGATTCAAACGTTTTTAGCAGACTGAAAGAAATACACCAGCAAAACAACTTTTTACTGCCCTTAAGAGTGTATGTCTGTGTATTTTGCTATGATTGTTGATAAATGCTAACAAATATTTTCATTCCACATGCTTGATAGGCCAAGATATGTGGGCAGTTTCTTTTCCGGTAACAGGAGCAGAGCACATCTTCTAACACATACAAGATATTCTCACAAGAAAATCGCTTTGCTTTTTTTTCGCCGTTCTAACGGTCGTCTAGTATTGTAAACTAATAAGGACTTCTCCCCGCACTCTGAATGCCGATGAGGAGTCCAGTTCTGGAACTGTTCCAGTTATTCGGGCCACATCTGGGAGGTCTGCTATGTTTGCAGCCGCCTGAGAGCTCCTGATTCAGAGCCCTTCATGGGAATTTAGCCAGACCTTTTGGAGTCGCTGATTACATCAAGAAACTATTTTTTTCCAGCCGAAGACTGTGAAGACCTCTCAGAATGTATTTTAATCAAAGAAATAATACCAAAAATAAGCACAGATCTGAAAAAGAGTGAATTTTAATGATTCATTAAAATTTGAGATAACTGTGAGCTTGGCTGATTCCATAAGCAGTTTTCCTCTGTCTATATACGATCTTTGCTGTGAGACAAGAACATATAGTGATAGATTTAATGTGGGCCTCAGAGTCATCATTGACAATTATCTTAGGCATCCTGATGATGGTTAAGCCCTTGTCATTGCACTCTGCCCTTTCTACTATCTGCTTAAATTTTCACTCTCTCACTTTCTTTACAATTTCTATACTTAGGTAATGACAATAGATGCTGATTTTTTTTAATTTAAACTTCTTTTGTATTACATTTTAACCCACCAGAAACCTTATGTCTGCCCCTTGTTCCCTTATTGGTATCTTTCTTATCCTAGAATCTGTCCTTCTTGAAGTTATCTCCTTAAACTCTAGCCTTTGAAAGTTGTATATTTCACCATTTTCCTCAAAATATCTACTCAAAACACCCTACATCTTCCCTTCTTCTTTCCTTCCTTTCTCCCTTACTTTTCCATTCATTTCAATTCATCAAGACCAGAAAGTTGAATGAAGGCACTAGATTTCTTCAAGAAATACTAAAATTGAATAATATTAATGCCATTCAGAAAAGTCTTTGTTAGGGTGGTAGTTCTAAGAAACCCATTGCCCTGCTTTGTTAAAGCTTACAGATAAAATTTCGTTTAAAACAATGCACAATTAAAAACAGGACTAATGTGGGGCTGGCTCAATGGCATAGCGATTAAGTTTGGGTGCTTCGCTTTGGCTGCCTGGGATTCAAAGGTCTGGATCCTGGGCGCAGACCTAGCACTCCTGGGCAAGCCACGCTGTGGAGGCGTCCCACATAAAACAGAGGAAGATTGGCACAGATGTTAGCTCAGCAACACTCATCCTCAAGCAAAAAGAGGAGGATTGACAACAGATGTTAGCTCAGGGCCAATCTTTCTCACACAAAACAAACAATCAAAAAAATAAACCAATCAGAGGTATCGTGCTTTTATAGAAGTGCTTAACAAGTTATTTTTAGCTTTATGAAAGTAAAACTCCGCAAAGAGTTTTAAAAATCCATGAGGTGCTCCTACTCGGCATAGTTTGCCTTTGGACCAATGTTTAGATAACAAATTTTAAAATTGCATAGTTAGCTATTTCCCTGGTGCCCATGGACCACTTCTGAGGATGAAGATGTTCCAGGTAAATCTGGCATCCAGTGCTTTTCACACCCTCTCTACGGCAGTTCTTATTTTATGCTATGGTATGATTTTAGATGTGTTTTTAGGATTAGGTCTGGTTTTAAATATGGAAAATTTCATTTTGGAATGTACGCTTTAGGGTATCTTTGAACAAATTTAAACATTCAATATGATTTAAATTCCTCAATGTTTTTTCCTACGTTAAAATGTGTTTATATTTGGAGTCAAGAATTTTTATTCTTCTATAATTGTGATCCATTTTCTGTAGTAAAAATTCATTATTTTGTTTAGTTTTCTTTCTTCAATTGGTAATGAAGCAAATTAAGAATCCCAATACATTAACATTTGGTGTTATTATGTTCCTAAATAATACTCTTCTCCACAATATTTAACATATAACAAGATACAAACTCAGTTACATTTTTGCCATATCAATATGTAAAATTATTTGGCTCCCGAAAATGCAATACAAAAGATAACCAGAAGAAATAAATTCTAGTGTATGCCAGATAAACAATTTTAAGAAATCAACACATGCATACACACAAATACAAATACCACTATCCTACATGCACTGATATAACAAAATGTATCCTCCTTTCTATAGAGCCACAAGATATAAAACCGGTTAAAAAAACAAGAAATTTTTTATTTTTTAATGAATTTACCATTAGGCAGACCAAAAACATAGTTTCATAAAACACAAAAAATTTTTCAGGAAATTAGAGTATATTTCTTGTATTTGTGTTGGTGCCGTGAGTACTGGCAGCTTTATTGAGAATATCTGGAGAAACGGGGATGCATTTGTCCTCATAGCTTGCATGATGCAAGGAATGTGGAATAATAAAACAGTGTAATTCCTTCTCTGACAAATGGTAAGTGATATATTACAGGACTAGCTTAGCAAAATTGTTGATGTATTTGAAGGGTTCCTTTACTAATGATCCTGTCGAGTTTTCATTTGCCTTTTCCATGCTGCCGACTTCTGGCTTTCCCTGCTTTCATTCAGACTCATCACCACTGAGGATCCCCCACGTGCAGCAGGCCTGGGGCGCATCCATTTGTAGTCTTGTTTCCTTTTCTGCACTTGTTATGGTGCATACTGTGGTAGGGAGTATGTGAGAATCTGAATTGTTTGGGCTAGGCTGTACTTTCAAATCTGTCACTAATAACTATGTGATTTGGGGCAAGTCAGGACATCATTCTAGACTAGGATTTCCTATTTTGTAAAATTTAAAACGTTGTAAAATGGCATTTTTGGTCTTTGAACTCTGTGTTTTAGCTCCAAATAGTAGAGGACCAATGGACCCTCTTGCTGTCTTGCAGTAGTCATCTCAGTTTTTAACTTGTTAAGACTCCATTGTCAAGCTTTAAGCCTTTGCTTTCCTTGGTTTTAATTTTTGTCCCACATCACAATTTCTGGAGGCTGCTTTACTCCATTCTAACTAAATAAATCAGTCTTGTTCTCAAGATGAATTTTAAAAGTACTACACTATATATGTATTTATGATTAGCCAACCTCTATTGAAAAGTCAATTTTCATTGATTAGAATAAAATCATTAGCCTCCAATTTCACAATGATCAAATATACGTTAGTCTAGTATATTCCATAGGTATATAAATCATTTTAATCCACAGCAGATACTCATTTGACCTAGGTTGAAATTTCCATAGAATTTTGCTCATTGGCCCCAGGTTGAAGTTTCTCTATGTATTATCTCTTACAATCTAATGAAACTATAATGTGCAGTTTTACAGCATAGGGAGTTATTGTAATATTTATGTATAACCACTAATGAATACATGGACATATTATCTATATAAGCATAAATATATTTATCTTGATAAAATATTGTTGATGATGAAATCATACTTAATAGAGCTTAGTATTTGATACCAAGATACTATTTTTCTCCAAATTTTCATGGCGATTGTATGTACAAATTGAGAAGCATAGAGATGTGGACATACTGATCTTTCCAGGTCCCTCAAGCAATTCTGCCCTATTTGCCAATTTATTAGAAATACGAGAGCAACAGCCATATGCCAGGATAGGTGTTCTATATCTAAGGAATTTGAATAACGCACATGAGAGCAAGAAAAGACCTAACTCCTTGTTTAGACTATTTCTCAGTAAGAGCAAAATCACTGGCCACAGCTAGCCTTTGACTGATGGATATGGAGATATTTTTTTTTCTGCCTTGACTGATAGGGTTGCTGGTCCTTCTACGGACCAGTATCTGATAATCAGGGAGACAGACTCTTGAGAAACAGACAGAGTAAATTTATCAGCATCATTTTCTTTGACTGCTGGACCATTTTTAAGTTCAACATTTCAGTGAATTCAGCAGCCACCATTTTCAGCATAGAAAATGAAAGGACTAAAAGCATTCAGAAATCTTATATAACCTGAAGTATTTCATGTAGAATTTTGTGTCAAATTGAAGAATGAACTTTGGAAGCAAGAGTTGAAACATGACACAATTTATCCAAAGATGTTTCATCACTATTAACTAGGGAAACCTCTATAGTTAGACATATCCTAGATATATTCATGATGATCAAAACACAGAACCACAAATTGTGATTATTATTGGTTAGTTTGTCCTTTTCTTCGAAGCAGCTAATTATGTTCTGGTCAAACTAATGCAGATATTAATTTTATAGGTGACCCCATTTGTTCAATGGAGACATTATGATTCATACTAAATAAGAAGCAGTAAGCATTGAGTAGATCTAGCTCTTAGAGTTGGCGATGGACATCCAAAATTCCTTCATATTGATCATAGATATCAAAGTGAAAAAGAAAGAAAGAGGACTTTGGAAAAATGAAGTAGGAGCCATATTCAAGACTTACTCTAGAAGTCACTGCTAGGAGTATGCATACTCATATGAATTCACAAGGGTAGACTGATACATAAGAGCGTATTTACCAAATTTAATGCTCTTATACGTTCCTATCTAAGGAAGATCATTGTTCTTAACGATGATAGCTAAATACATACAAAAATACATCAGGTTGAAGAAGGCTGTGCTTTAGAAGCTGTATTATTTCTCGACTATGTAAGGATATGTGCCTATAGGTATGTACTGTATACCCTATTTCCTCACAATGCTTATTTTACTGATTTTGTGGAGGTCAAAGGAAAATGTAGAATATGCATGAACATGAAGGTCATTATACTGAGGTTGTGTTAGGTGATAAAATAAGAGGAAATTCAAAGATGACAACCATGCAAAACATCTGGCATCCTGTCACCTGAATATTTTTATAACTAAACTGCTACATGTGCTTTTGTGGGACGGTGCCAGATGGACACTGCAATTATACACTATGCTGAATTACAGCTCTCGCTGGAGGACATTTGCATGCTTCCACTACATCATCAATACACACAGGATAAGAAAAGGCCACAGAAAAGATGCTAAAATGAATGTTGAAAAAACCCTAACTGGCTCAATTTTAGTTTTTCTATGATTATTGATTGCTTTACACATTAATGGAAAATTACAAGGTTGTCAAAATATTTGCTTATTTATTTGTTAATACTGTTAATACCTCTCTGAAAATAACAATTTGATTCCCCACTGATTTCCTTTTTCACTGGTGGAATGACTTTGAATTCGGGCACAGAAATATCATGTAAAAATGAAGTCCTTTCACAAAGTTTTTAACATACTCATTCCCTTGGATTTCTTATTAACTGGAGAAATCGATGCCTGTATTACAGTGAAGTTACCAGTCTTGTAAACACAATAGCTCACCTCCCGCCTGGCAGCGTCAGTCTCCTTCTCAGGGCATATGTGTCTACAGCCTCTTCTCAGCAGTTCTCAAACACCAGCGACAGCATCCAGGTGCTTTGGGAACTTTTTACGATATTTAGTACAAATAACCTGCACCAATTTTTTTTTTAACAATCTAGTTGGAAAATATAACCCTTAACAGCATCTAGAAAGTAATTAATGATTTAAATTTAATTATTGAATATATGCAGATATTTATCAAGTAAAAGAAGACTGTCATTGGGTGAGAGCCTTATTTTGGGCCTAGTATTTTAAATACATTATGCAATTTAATCTTTATAAAGATGTTTAAGGAAGGTAATATTATTCCACCTTCACCCTAGGGAAACTCAGCAACGAGGAAGAAAATTTGAACAGGGGTCATCACTTTAAAAGTGGCAGAGCCAGATGTAGAGTTAACTCCGATTAGCAAGGAGATCCATGAACTTTTCACAATGCCACACTGATACACATGTAATTAACCACGGTAACATGGTTCATTGAGGTAAATTATTGCTTGTGGGAATGAGGTTTTCCATCCTTAGCTGATAATTGCATCAATCAGCCCAGTGTTTGGCAAAGAAGCTCTCAAGTCGAGAATTTGGGACCAAAGTTGAACTATGCAATTATGGTCTGTAATCCAGAATGAACAAACAGCAAATGAATTCCAGAAGTTTTCTCCCTTAATTATTTCACCTTTATGTAAACATTTAGAGTGCCACTATGTTGGCTTTGTTAATGCATCTTTTGTGATGAAAATCCCAGGGCTGTGATTTTTCAGAGTGGGATGAGAAAGGTGTGGAATAGTCAATATCTCAACATTTTCAGCAGAAAAAAATTTTCAGGGACTACTTCCACTTGCAAAGATATTTTGTAATGGTTTGATTTCCATTATGTCATCTACTCTAAAAGTGTGAGAAAATCTAATGTTACTAAATGTAGATTTTGTTGGTTGCTGGGTTGATTAAAAAAAGGAAGAAAAAATGAGAGTCAGCAAAAAGGAAGATATATTCTATTTTAGTCACCCACAGTTTTCCTCTTTCATATATTTGCTAAAATATGTCTAATGTACTTTCCCATAAACATGTAGCACATCCAAGCATCAATTAAAAAAACATTGATTATTCTGAGAAATGCAGTCCATCATTTCCGAAGACTGTGATCCATTTTAATGCAAAAATCCCCTCTGGCTATTCTAATGAGCTTTGGATGTAAGTAAAGATATCAGGGCAAGTTGCTCCAACTTCATCAACACTCTGATAAGGCAATCCTTGTGCAAAAGCAGTCTAGGATACACTGTAACCCAATAACTTGCAATAGCCTAGACAAGGCAGCACTTCAGTGCTATACAATTTCTTCTTTCTCCTGGGTGAACCACACTAGGGCAGCTGCAGCCTTGTTCCTTGGTTGACTTCTCTTCAGGTTATCCACAGCTGGATGGGAGAGATTAAAACCCAGTCTGAACAAGCTTGAAGAACAAAACGTACTTATAGCACCAAGAACATTCCATGATGTGGTGCCTAAAGGATCATGCTAAAGCACGTGGGGTAGACTCTTGAGCTCTCTGTCCTTTGAACAATATCTCACAAATTTTTTTGGTTGTCATTTTAACATAAGCCATTCTTTCCAGGAAAAGTGCTGAAGAAAATAATCTAATTATGTTTTTGTTATCTATTTGGAAGTTGCAGTTAGCCCCAAATAAATAAAATATGCTTTAAATACATGTAATCAAAATCACATTGAAATATACTTCACAATTATGAAGAACACGTTTCTAAATAATTCAAACCTCACATTGCAAACCAAGAAACAACAAAATCATTTCTCCATCCGGAAAAATGTTTTAAAGATTTAGTTACTGTTGTAAATCACTGAAATAAAGGTAAAATATATTCCATAATTTCTTCTAACCAAGGGAACACCCTCCTGCCCCTGCAATTAAAACGAGAAACTTATTATAAATATAAAAGAAGATTTAAACCCAAAGAGCCATTAATCCTTTTGCCAAGATTGCCACCATAAGTCAATCACTGGGGTGAACAGTGTTCTAAAGTTCATTGCTAAGACCATCAAAATTTATAAAGGATTAATTTTTTTGTTTCTGTTTTTGTTTTTCGTTTTGTTTTAGTTTTTGCTGCTTATCCTCTCCAGGAAAAAAAAAAAAAAAAACCTATTCAAAATTCACAAATTTCTATATTAGTTGAGAAAATTGTGACCATGTTCACATTTCTCTCTAATGGTTCTATACAGCTGTCCTGGTATATTTTTTAATCAAATTATCCTTTGGCAAAAAGGAAAAAATTATTCTTTTTGCACTAAAAAACTGAAAAAAATACCATGATGTTAGATATACAGGATAAGGAACAGGTATTTAAATACTTAACAAGTATTGTTAAAACATAAATATGTCAGTGGTTATCACAAGTAATCTACCATGCTTATATTAAATTAAATCAGATCTCAATACAAGTATTTTATTTAATAAATCAGATGAACAGAAAAATGAAAATTAATACACTTTTTAAGAGATTTAACTTAAACTTGAGAAATGTTGATTAGCTTTGTAAAAGTAAATTAACTCCTATTTATATGTCATATATTGAGTCATAAAATAATCTACCTGTTTAATAGGTACAAATAAATCCCCAGAATATAAATGATGGTTTCTACTCTACTTGAAATTAATTTGTTATATACAAAACTGCAGTGAGTGCAAAATGATAGAAGATTAAGAGTACATTCTAAAGGCCATGTGTGTGGTAAATGCTATTAGATTCCTTGAGAGAGCAAGGTCCCTGTGGGAGGGAATGGATAGAGACAATTTTATGGAGGCGAAGGGACTTACAGGGGTGGAACAATCCCAGCGGAGAAACTGACTATACAAATTGAGTTAAGATCCATGGAGATTCACTTTTTATCTGGTAGTCAAGAGCGAACTCTTTCCAATTTTAACTTGGCAATAAAAAGTCCGGAGTTTCCAGAGTCCAGGATCTAATTTCATGGTATTCTGTTTTTGGAGTCCTGAATAAACCTCATCATCCGAATGAAATGGAAGGGAGATTTGAGATCCAGCTCCCTGAGTTTGTCTTTGAATAGCCTTGAGTAAATCAAATTCAGAGGTTTTGCCCTGCAGATATTCTGAAATTTGCTGGTAAAGCTAGAAGTTGTTAAGATCGATGTTTGAACGGAATAGGGGGAAAAATGAAGGCAGAGAAGGATGAAATTAACTTCCTTAGTAACTAGCATCAAAATTCATATCTTCTCTCCCCAGCTTTGCTTCTTTAAACAACCATCTCCTTGTCATTGTTTAAATCTTGATAGACTCTTTTTGACTCTGGGCAAAGGACATCTTATTTCCAACAGTTTGTATCTTAAAATAGGCTGCTTCTGCTTCTTGACGTCATACAGCCTGGGAGTGCCATGGCAGGTGTTCCCTGTTCTTGTTGTCAATGTTTATCTTTATTTTATGTAGAAACCAGGGAAATCTTTCACTGCAATCCTTTTGCCAGTACCTTTCATTGATTTTAATTCCTTACGTGAATTTTTAATACAGCCTGGATATTTCTAAATGGTTTTTTCTCCTTTCCTTCTTTCAGTAAAATCAAGGTCATAATAAAGAAGTCTGTAATCAACTTGGTTCATACATAAGTAGCAGCAGTGTGAGAAATTATTCTCATTTGATTATTTTTATCCCTAAGTCCAAATGACAATTCAAGGCATGTTCTGTGAAGGTTAAAAACTGAAATAAATATGAAGGGAAAATTCATATTCTGTATTCACATCTTTTACTCTGTTTATTGGTTCAATGACTATTTTCTTCCTGAGATGTAGAGTGCTAAGAGGACAGATATCATGCCTGCTGTATTTAATACTCTATATCAAGCATCTGGCATTATACCAACCTTTTTTGTAGGCACTCAGTCTTTGTTGAATTGCAGAAATAAGACTCATTCCAAGAGAGAGTAATTAAAGAACAATGCTCACTCAGTAACTATGAGCCTTCATTTGCATCCCAGTTGGAAAAAAAAAAGACGTGACAGTAACATCACTGAGTTTATCAGAATATTACGTATTCATGCATCTCTTAGGGAGACTCTCTGGATTTGATAATTATAGTCATAGAAGTGGGTCCCTACACTTTCCATTCTTTGCCTCATCTCTGTCTAAACATCCATGGGACACTCAAAAATACTGCCTTGTTCAGTAAGTGAGCATTTCCATTGTCTGTGCTCTGGCTGCCATTTTTTCTTATTTATTATTTTTCCAAAACTCTCTCAGGCAAAGTCATCTAGCATATTTGATCAGTTGAGTGCATAATTCCAGTTTACTGTGAATGGAAGGTTTCTTTATAAGAACTATTTACAGTGGTAATTTGCCTCTCAGTTCAACTTTTTTAATAGCTTCTTTTTTTTTTTTAAGGAAGATTAGCCCTGGGCTAACATCTGCCTCTAATCCTCCTCTTTTTGCTGAGGAAGACTGGCCCTGAGCTACATCCGTGCCCATCTTCCTCTACTTTATATGTGGGACCCCTGCTACAGCATGGCTTGACAAACGGTGCATAGGTCCACACCTGGGATCTGAACTGGTGAACCCAGGGCTGCTGAAGTAGATCTTGCAAACTTAACCGCTGCACTTCTGGGCTGGCCTTCAGTTCAATGTTTTTTAACAGCCTCAAAAGTTTTGAAAAATCTTTATAAAATAGGAATCATTATTCTTTACTTCCTTTCTCATTGTCCATTCCTGAACTTGATGTATGAATTTTTAAAATATTTTATGGTATATAACTTGTATTTTTTATTGGATTTAGTACCCTGGGTTATAACGAGGATAATGTATAATTTTATTGTCCAAAATGGGATACTTTCAAGGATGAAATGAGTTACTTGTAATAATTAGGCAGGGAAAATAGATATAAACCAGTAGTATCCCAGGCAAAATTGTAGTCTAAATTATATTAATATAATAATTAATAATTTGCCATAATCTAGTTTGTGATTTTCTCTGTCTTCAAGAAATTCCAAATTTACCGAAGCCCATTTCCTGTTTTACTTTGGCATAGGACACAAGCACATACTGGGTATTTACTTCACTTTGTTGCAATAAACATTTGTTAGCCCTTACACCACATATGAGAATGTACTGTGGGAGCAACATTACACCTTTAACATCATTTCTGTGCATAGGGAGATACAAAGAAAAATGAGATGTAGTTCTCTACAAAAAGCCATTTAAAATAGACAAACTTGTACAAAAGTAGCATCAATATGAGATTGTGTTGAGTATAAGCAGATGAACAAAGTGCAGAGGAGAGAGACTTGATTGTGTTTTTAACAAGAAAAATGTTTAAATGGGACATTGAAGAATGGGTAAGATTCTAACAGAATAAAACATACGTAATATCAGTCATACTCTAATGAAGAAACAGGAAAGTCAATTCATTGAAATGATTATCCGTGATAAAAGAGCTGTTCAACCAACCTGGACAGTGAAGCAACCTTGAGATTAGCAGCAACAAGAAGCCACTGCCATCTCTAGGCTGAAGAAACTAAAATTAGGCAGGCAGGCTGGGGTACCAGAGCCCAGGGCGGCCAAGGTCATCCTAGAAGCAATGTGCAACTTTGGGTCAGGCAAACAGGAAGGAGTGGAATTCTCTGGCTTCTTCCTTTCTCCCGCTATCCTGCTCCCATGCCAGAGCCTTCACTGGTTCAACTCATCCATAAGCTAGCTGTTATAGGAGCCTGAAGGAGAGAGCTTTCTTGAATGCCACTAAGAACAACGCAGCAGAGAGGCCAGAACAAAAGAGAAAAGGGATTTTATTCAAGATTAAAGGGCAGGACAAAAAAAAAAAGGGGCAGGTGCTTCCTCTTATCCAACAAGAAGGCATGATTGATAGTGTCCATCCACTGTTACTCTGCCCATCAACCCCTCTACATTTTTGATAGCGCTTCTCTTCATGCCACTTTTATTTTGTTGAGAACTACTTCTCACCAAACCCATGTGGGTTCACTGGGAACATCAATCACAGTAAACCTCTCCTTGACCTCTGATAACGGTGGATCCTATGCTCTGGGAAAACTGTGATGTATTCCTGAGATGCTCCTGTGTGAAATTTCAAAGTTGTTGTGGGTTTCTTTTTTTTCACTTTAGATCAAAAGTTACAAAAACAAGACTACAGAACTACAGACAGCGGTGTTTCTTGCCAGGAAATAATAGTAAGAAGTTTTGAAGAAGACAAAGGCGGCCATCCTCTCAAATCTCCATAAGCCACAGCTCACACATCCACATTAATTCTATGCTAAATTAATATACAACAATTTAAGGGAAAACTGTTCTTACGAGTCAAACACAGCATCAATCCTTTGACTCTATCATCCTGAGCAGATGGTCTACCCCAAAATGACCCAAAACAGAAATTCATAAAATGGGAAGATAATATTGGAAATAAAAAAACCTGGAAATTGATAAATATTATACTATTTATCTGTTACTTTATTTTACCTAAGTCCTAGCATGATTTAACAGGAAGACATTAGCTTATAGGCTCTGTGTCACTTATCTATTTTTATCAGTAATAAAAGGGAGATGGAAATTAATGTAATATAATCTCTATCATCAATGAGAGTAGAATGTAGTTGAGCAGATGAGGACAAAGAAACAAGAAGGCAAATGTGTGAGATGATGGATGTATTAATTAACTCGATGGGAGGAATCCTTTCACAATGTATATTAGAGCAAATCGTCGTGTTGTATACTTTAAATATTAATGAAATATTTAAATCAGATTTAGGAAACAGTTTGACCCCAATGGCTGAAACAGAAAATTCTGCTAATGATCCTTTTTCTTTTTTCCCCCCCAGGAATTGTATAAAGAATTGCAAGGAGGTAAATTTTAAAATATAGCTGCAGGCTTGATCTTCAACATCCTTAAAATCAGACTTCATAGTGATGATCCATTGTAGATAGTGACCTATGACACACACACACAGGAATACTCTATAGTCCATGTGTAAAGATAATAATCATAATGATGGGGATACATTTCCAACATTGAATTACCAAAAAAATGAGTTAATGAGACCACTGGTGTTTTTTTTTTAACTAAAATATGTTTTATTTCATTGAAGTTTGAGATACATTAAAAAGGCACATATTTACTAATGAATTGGGTAAGTTTTAACAATTGCGTATCCCCATGTACCATCACTCAGAATGAGAGAGGTCATTTCCATATTCCCAGTTACTTCTTACTCCTTCCAGCTGATCCTTCTCGACTCTACAAAAGGCAAACACTTTCCTACTCCTAACGCTATGGATGAGTTTCGCTTGTTCTTAGATTTAACATCTCTGATACACTGCCTGGCATTTTTTTGTCTAAGTTCTTTTGTTTAACATATTATATTTGAAATTAGCCATGTGGTATCAGTAGTTCACCCATTTTAATAACAGAGTGGTATTCCGTTTTGTGACTAAAACAGAATTTGCTCAGCATTCTCCTGTTAATGAAAATTAAGGTTGTTTCCAGTCTGGTGCTTTTATAAATAAGACTGCCGTAAATATTATTTTCCAAGTTGTTTCACGGACATATTTTTTTCATTCCTTTGTGCAAATACCAAGGAATCATTGACTATATATGTATATCCTTAAAAGAAACTGCCAGTTATCTGCAATAGTTATGGAATTAAATATACCGTGAAGCAAATTATGCACATACAGTTGTTCCGTATTCTGGACGGTATTTTGTATGTCCATTTTTTTATTTAGCCATTTTAATGGGTGAGAAAAGCCATCTCATTGTGATTTTAATTTGCATTTTCTTGATCAAGTGAATAACCAAACACTTTTTTAGGTACTTGGGGCCTCTCATATAACTTGGGTGAAGTGCCTGTTCAAATCTTCTTCCCAGTTTTAACTGAGAGTTTGTTTCTTGTCTTCTTATGGAGTTGTAAGAATTCCTCCTATCTTGTGGATAAAAGTCTTTTTCAGATGCATTTACTCAAGAAAATATTCCAATGCGAAGCTTGCCCATTCAATTTTCTAGTGATGCCATTTAATGAGAAAGTTTTTATTTTAATGAAATCTAACTAATTTTCTCTTTTAAGTTAGTACTTTTTGTGTTTTATCTAAGAAATTTTTGCCTAGCCAAAGGCTACACATAGATTATCTTGTTTATTCTATGAATATTTTGTAGTTTGTACATTTAGGACTATAATCTATCTTAAATTAATTTTTGTGTGGAGAGGAAGGCAGAGCATCTGCGTTCTATTTATTTATTTTGTTGATAGAGTTCTTCCAGCACTGACTGTAAAAAGTACTTCATTTTCCTTATTAAACTGACTTGGCACTTTGCTAAAATATTGACTGTAATCTTTAGTTCTAGTTTTTGATTTGATTCTGTTCTTCAATCGTCTGGTCTATTCTTACACAAATAATAAGCTTCCTTAATTGTTATAATTTTAGAGGAAATTTTTAAGTAAATTAAGACCTTTTTTCTTTTTGGTTTTATTTGTGACTGAATTTCTTTTTTTATTGAAGCATATTTGAAATACAATGTTATATTACTTTCAGATGTACAACATAGTGACTTGACATTTATATGCATCACAAAATGATAATCATGATAAGTGCAGTAAACATCTGTCACCATGAAAAGTTATTACAATATTATTGAGTATACTCCCTATGCCGTCCATTACTTGCCCAGACTGACTGACTTTATAACTGGAAGTTCGTGCCTCTTAATCTCCTTCAGTTGTTTTGCCCATCCCTCATGCCCCTCCTCTCTAGTGACCACCAGTTTGTTCTTTGTATCTATGAAATTGTTTCTGTTTTGTTTTGTTTGTTCATTTATTTTGTTTTTCAGATTCCATATATCTGTGAAATCATATGGTATTTGTCTTTCTCTAACTTATTTCACTTATCATAATACCACTAGGTCCATCCATGTTGTTGCAAATGACAAGATTTCATTCATTTTTTATCGATAAATAGTATTCCACTGTGTATATATGCCACATCTTCTTTATCCATTCATCTCTCAAAGGACGCTTATGTTGCTTCTGTGTGCTGGCTATTGTAAATAATGCTGCAATGAATGTAGGAGTGTGTATATCTTTTTGAATTAGTATTTTTGTTTTCTTTGGATAAATAGCCAGAAGTGGAATTTCTGGATCATATGGTAGTTCTATTCTTAATTTTTTTCTTGTTTTTCTTTTTTTTTTTTTAGGATGAGTAGCCCTGAGCTAACATCTGCCACCAATCCTCCTCTTTTTGCTGAGGAAGACTGGCCCTGAGATAATATCCGAGCCCATCTTCCTCTGCTTTATATGTGGGATGCCTGACACAGCATAGCTTGACAAGCAGTCTGTAGGTTTGCACGCAGGATGCGGCCTTGTGAACCCAGGGCCACCAAAGCAGAACGTGCAAACTTAACCTCAGCACCACTGGGCTGGCCCCTCTATGCTTAATTTTTTGAGGAGTCTCCATATAGTTTTCCCTAGTGGCTGCACTAATTTACGTTCTCACCAGCAGTGTACAGGGGTTCCCTTTTCTCTATGTCCTCAGCAACACTTGTTAATCTTTTTAATAATCGTCATTCTGACAGGGGTGAGGTTATATCTCATTGTGATTTTGATTTGCATTTCCCTGATGATTAGCGATATTGAACACCTTTTTATGTATCTGTTGGTCATTTGTATGCCTCCTTTGGAAAGATATCTATTCAAATCCTCTGCCCAGTTTTTAATCGGATTGTTTGTTTTCTTGCTATTGAGTTGTGTGAGTTCTTTGTATGTTTTGGATATTAACCTCTTATGAGATATGTCATTTGTAAATATATTTTCCCATTCAGTAGGTTGCCTTTTCATTTTGTTGATGGTTTGCTTTGCTGTGCAAAAGCCTTTTAGTTTGATGTAGTCCTACTTATTTTTGCCTTTGTTGCCTGTACCTGAGGAGATAAACTTAAAAATGTATTCCTGGGCCAGCCCTGATGGCTTAGTGATTAAAGTTCGGCGCTCTCACTGCTTTGGTGGCCAAGGTGCATTTCCCAGTCCTGGAACCACATCATCCATCTGTCAGTTGCTATGCTGTGGTGGCAGCTCACCTGGAATAACTAGAAGGACTTACAACTAGGATATACAACCATGCACTGGGGCTTTGGGGAGGGGAAAAAAGAGAGGAAGATCGGCAACAGATGTTAGCTTAGGGCAACTCTTTCCCTGGAAAAAAAAAATGTCAAGAGCTGACTGCCAATGTTTTCTTCTAGGAGTTTTATCATTTCAGGTCTCACATTTAAGTACTTAATCCATTTTGACTTTGTTTTTGTATCTCATGTAAGAAAGTGGTCCAGTTTCATTCTTTTGCATGTAGCTGTCCCTTTTTCCCAACACCGTTGACTGAAGATTGTCTTTTCTGATTGTGTATTCTTGCCTCTTTTGTTGTAGATTAATTGACCATGTAGGCATGGGTTTATTTCTGGAATCTCTACTCCGTTCCATTGATCTATATGCCTGTTTTTGTGCCCGTACCATACAGTTTGGATTACTATTCCCTTGTAGTATAGTGTGAAATCAGGGAGTATGATACCTCCAGATTTATTCTCCTTTCTCAAGATTCCTTTGGCTGTTCTCAGTCTTTTGTGATTCCATAAAAATTTTAGGAATATTTGTTCTAGTTCTGTGAAAAAATGCCATTGGTATTTTGATAGGGATTGCACTGAATCTGTAGATTGCTTTGGGCAGTACAGACATTTTAACAATGTTAATTCTTCCAATCTGTGAGCACGGAATATCTTTCCATTTATTTGTGTCATCTTCAATTTCTCTCAGCAATGTTTTATAGTTTTCAGAGTACAGGTCTTTCACCTCCTTGGTTAAATTTATTCCTAGATATTTTATTCTTTTTGATGCAATTGTAAATGGGATTGCTTTCTTAGTTTCTCTTTCTGATTGTTTACTGTAAGGCTATAGAAATGCAACAGATTTCTATATATTGATTTTGTATCTTGCAAATTACTGCATTTGTTTATTAGTTCTAATATTGTTTTGGTGGAATCTTTAGGGTTTTCTCTTTATGATATTATGTTATCTGGAAATAGTGACAGTTTGTTTCCTTTCCAACTCAGATAACTTTTATTTTCTTTTCTATCTGATTGCTATGGCTAGGACTTCCAATACTATGTTTCATAAAAGTGGCAAGAGTGGGCCTTCTTGTCTTTTTCCTAATCCTATGGAAAATGATTTTAGCTTTTCACCATTGAATACAATGTCAGCTGTGGATTTATCATTTATGACCTTTATTATGTTGAGGTACACTCTCTCTATATCCACTTTGTTGAGAGTTTTTAATCATAAATGGATGTCGAATTTTGTCAAATACTTTTTCTGCATCTATTGAGATGATCATTTGGTTTTTATCCTATATTCTGTTAACGTGATGTATCACGTTGATTAAGTTATGGATGTGAAACTATTCTCACATCCCTGGGATAAATTCCACTTCATTGGGGTGTATGATCCTGTTAACTTATTGTTGAATTTAGTTTGCTAATATTTTGTTGATGATTTTTGCATCTATGTTCCAAAAGGGGATATTTGCCTGTAATTTTCTTTTTTTTGTAATGTCTTTGTTTGGTTTTGGTATCAGAGTAATGAAGGCCTTGTAGAATTGTTTGGAAGTATTCCTTCCTCTTCAATTTTTTGGGATATTTTGAGAAGAATAGGTATCAATGCTTCTTTAAATATTTGATAGAATTCACCTGTGAAGCTGTCTGGTCCCAGACTTTTGTTTGCTGGGAGTTTGGGGGTTGCTGATTGAATTTCATTACCAGTAATTGATCTGTTCAGATTTTCTATTTCTTCCTGATTCAGTTTTGGAAGGTTGTATGTTTCTAGGTATTTATCCATTTCTTCTAGGTTGTCCAATTTGTTGGTGTACAATTGTTTGTAGTAGTCGCTTATGATCCTTTGTATTTCCGTGGTGTCAGTTGCAGCATCGCCTCTTTCATTTCTGATTTTATTTGGGCCCTCTCTTTTTTTCTTGATGAGTCTGGTGAAAGGTTTATAAGTTTCATTTATCTTTTCAAAAACCAGATCCTAGCTTCAGTGATCTTTTCTATTTTATTTTTAGTCTGTTTCATTTATTTCAGCTCATCTTTATTCTTTCTTTCCTTCTATGAACTTTGAGGGTTTGCTTATTTTTCTTTTTTCTAATTCCTTAAGTGTGAAGTTAGATTATTTGAAATTTTTCTTGTTTCTTGAGGTAAGCCTATATCACTCTAAACTTCCCTCTTAGAACTGCTTTTGCTGTGTTCTGCAGACTTTGGAACATTATGTTTTCACTTTCATTTGTCTCAAGGTTTTTCTGGATTTCCTCTTTGAGTTCTTTGTTAACCCATTGGTTGTTTAGAAACATGTTGTTTAGCTTCCGTGTGCTTCTGTTTTTTCCAGTTTTCTTCTTGTAATTGATTCCTAATTTTATACCGCTGTGATCAGAAAAGGTGCCTGATATGATTTCAATCTTCTTAAATGTATTGACACTTGTTTTGCACCCTAACATGTGATCTATCCTGAGAATGTTTCATGTGCACTTGAAAAGAATGCATATTCTACTGTTTGGGGATGGAATGTTCTGCATATGTCTATCAAGTCCACCTGTTCTAATGTGTCATTTAACAGCAATGTTTCTTTGTTAATTTTCTGTCTGTATGATGTCGACAAAAATAATCCATAACCAATCTATAAATGAAAATTTGGGTGAGTTTATTCTGAGCTTAAATCTGAGAATTATAACCCAGCAGAGTCTTTCCACAAAGGAACAGAGAACTCCAAAGAAGTGGGGGTATACAGAGTGGTTATATACCCTCAAAGAGTATGTTTCACATATGATTGAAATGTCCCTTTTACAATAGTCACGAGGCTGCTCTGTCAGCACAGCGAGTGTTGGAAACGGCAGATAGGTCTGCTATTTCAGTGAACGCTGCGGGGTGGCAGGTGTGTTGCCTCGGGCTGGGCAGTCACAGATGAGCGCTGCAATAGGTTCCCAGCCTAAAGAAAGATGCTTAATCTTTAAGGAGATGCCACATTGGGAGGGCGAGAGAAGTTGCATCTTTATCTCAAGGGCCTTTGCTCTTGCCATAGGGAATCTCTAAAGCAGATATACAATGCATGCTCAACGGCTTGGGTCAGGCCCTTTTGGAAAGACAGGGTCAGGCAGAATTAGGTTTACACAAAATGGCTTCCTCATATACTCCAATATATCCTATTACTTGCCGTTTTTATTTGTCAATGATCTATCCATTGATGTAAGTGGTGTGTTAAATTACTGTTGTGGGGGTCTGGAATTGGCTACTCCAAGATATGTCTCTTTGGCATCAGGATTATTTGAGGCTGATTGCTTTTGATAAATTGAGACAGGGAAGGAGGCTCTGAGGAATGGAACTTGCTTACCCTTTTGTTAAGAGACATTTACATTGTAAAGGAAATCTCCGTCTGTAAAGATATCCCTCTCTGTACCAGGAAGAAGAAAGGAGATGACCTTGTCTCTAGAAACTCTTAATCAATGGGGAAGGCAAGGACTTAAATCTGCATTTGTTTATTGTGCTTGTCTGGTAGACTCCTGTGACTGACTTCCCTCCCCCTCCCAATGTTGGCATTTCCTTCAGGATTAAGCGTCTTTCCTTAGGCTAGGAACTGATTGCTACTCACCTGTGACCACCCAGCTCAAGACAATAGAATTGCCTCCTGCTACGCCCCACCAAGATAGCAGACCCACTACCTGCTGTGTCCATCAAGCACTGTGCTGACAGGGCAATCTTGTGACTATTGTGGGAGGGACATTTCAATCATATGTGAAACATCCTGTTTGGGGGTATATAACCACTATGTGCACCCCACTTCTTCAGTGCCCTTTCTTCCTTTGGGAAGAGAGGGCCCAGGCCATGGTTCCTCATAAAGCTTTGTTTAATTTTCTCTTACTATTCTGTCTCATGTGAATTTAATTCGTTCTCCAGCCAGACGAACCCACATTGGATAGAGGAAAAGTCTTTCTCCCCTACACTGTCAATTTCTCCTTTTCAGTCTGTTAATATTTGCTTTAGGTGTTAGGTGCTCCTGTGCTAGATGCATAGATATTTACAAGGGTTATATCCTCTTGTTGGATTGATCCCTTTATCATTATGCAATGCCCTTCTGTGTTTCTTGTTACAGTCTTTGTTTTAAAGTCTTTTTTGTCTGGTGTGAGTATTGCTATCCCAGCTTTCTTTTCATTTCCATTTTCATGAAAATCCTTTTTCATCTCTTCGTGTTCATTCTGTATGTGTCTTTAGATCTGAAGTGAGTCTCTTGTAGATGTCGTGTGTATAGGCCTTATTTTTTAATCCATTCTGTCACCCTATATCTTTTGATTGAAACATTTAGTCCATTTATATTTAAGGTAATTATTGATAGATATGTACATATTGCCATTTTGTTTTTTTTTCTGGCTGTTTTATAGTTCTTCTCTCTTCCTTTCTTCTTCTCTTGTTCTCTTTCCTTGTGATTTGATGATTTTCCTTAGTGTTATGTTTGTATTCCTTTGGCTTTAATTTTGCATATCAATGATAGGTTTTTGCTGTGTGGTTACCATGAGGTTTATATATAACAACCTGTGCATATATCAGTCTAATTTAAGTTGATAGTTGCTGAAGTTTGAGTGCATTCTAAAAAGGCTATATTTATACTTCCCCCTCACCACGTTTTAGTTTTTGACATTATATTTTACATCTTTTTATTTTGTATATCCCTTAATTATTAACTAATAATTATTGTAGTTATAGTTGATTTTACGACTTTTGTCTTTTAACTTTCATACTGGCTTTTGAGTGGCTTATCTACTGCCTTTGCTATATATTTGCCTTTATCTTTGATATTTCCAGCTCCATTAAGACATATTTGACATATAATATTGTGTAAGTTTAAGGTATGTGATGTGTTGATTTGATACACTTATATATTTCAATATCATTGCCATTGTAACATTAGCTAACTCCTCCGTCATATCACATAATCACCACTTCCTTTTTGTGGTGAGAACATTTAGGATTTATTCTCTTAGTAACTTTCAAGTACTCAATATAGTATCGTAAACTCAATCACAATGCCGTGCATTATTTCCACACAATTTATTCATCTTACAACTGGAAGTTTGTACTCTTTGACCAACAGCTCCCCAATCTACCCACTCCCAGCCCCTGGTAAGCACTATTCTAGCCTCTGTTTCTGTGAATTTGGCTTTTTTAGATCCCACACATTAGTAATATCATACGGTATTTGTCTTTCTTTGTATGACTTATTTCACTTAAATAATACCCTCAAGGTCCATCCATGCTGTCACAAATGGCAGGATTCTTTTCTTTCTCATGACTGAATAACATTCGTGTGTGTGTGTATTTATATATGTATCACACCTTCTTTATCCATTAATGGGCATTTAGATGGTGTCTATATCTTGGTTATCATGAATAATGTAGCAAAAGAATGGGAGTGCATATATCTCTTCGATATACTGTTTTCATTTCCTTTGGCTAGATACCCAGAAGTGGGATTGCTGGATCATATGATAGTTTTATTTTTAATTTTTTTAAGGAACCTGTATACTGTTTTGCCTTTGTTGCTTGTGTTTTTGGTGTCATATCCAAAAAATCATTTCTAAGACCAATGTCAAGAAGCTTTTTCTCTATGTTTTTGTCTAGGAGTTTTACAGTTCCAGGTCTTATGTTTAAGTCTTTAATCAATTTTGGGTTAATTTTTGTGAATGGTGTAAGATAGGTGTCGAATTTCATTTTTTCTGCGTACATCCATCCAGTTTTCCTAATACCATTTATTGAAGAGACATTCCTTTCCCCACTGAGTGTTCTTGGTTCCCATGTGAAATATTAGTTGACCACCTATGTGAGGTTTATGTCTGGGCTCTCTGTTATGTTCCACTGGTCTGTGTGTCTATATTTATGCCAGTATCATACTGTTTTGATTACTACTGGTTTGTAAAACAGCTTTAAATCAGAAAGTGCAATGCCTCCAGCTTCATTCTTCTTTCTCAGTATTGCTTTGACAATTTGGGTATTTTACGGTTCCATACAAGTATTAGGGTTATATCTTTCTATTTCTGTGAAAATTACAATTGGAATTTTGATAGGGATTGCATTGAATCCATAAATTACTCTGGGTAGTATGGACATTTTAACAATATTAATTGTTCTGATACATTAACACAGGATATCTTTCTACTTGCGTATTCTTTAACATCTTCTTTTTCCTCTTCAAGATTTATTTACAGCATTCTAAGTCATTGAATTTTTCGTATAAATGTTAATATCAGCTTATAAATTTCTTCAAAAAGCCTACTAGTATTTTTGCTGAGATTGTATTAAAATACAATATAAATACACCTGGGGAGAATGTTTGTCTTTACTTTATTGAGTCTTCCAAACCATGTATTTGGTTTATCTCACTATTTATTTGTGTCTTCTCTAATTTCTCTGAGCAATATGTTGCACATATCTTGGACATATTTTGTTATATTATTGACAATAATTTGTTATGTTTTAAAATCTATTGCAAATGGTATTTGTATTTCATGTTCTAGTTTTGTTTCTAGAATATGGTGTGCAGATGATTTTATGTACTTTGTTTCCTGCCCTCTGGCAACAATAACTTAGTTCTAAGAACAGTTATAGATCTCATGTAATATTCTATGCACACAATCATGTAATCTCTAAATGAAGATATCTAATTCCTTCTTTTCTAATCATTATAGCACAGGCCTCTCCTCCCCTGGGAGACGATGTCATTTTCTGGAATTTATTTAATTTAGATATCTTTGCTTTCTCAGTTTTTTTAAAATGGATTTCTTAAAAACAACAGCAACTCTGATTTTGTAGTTTATTCAGCTTGTTCTTATCATTTAGATGGGAACAATATCCTGTCTTTTGACTTTCTACTTCTCTATGAGAGTCAAACCCTCACATGTAGTTTTGCTATAGCTGCTAAATTAACTCTTTAAACCATTGTAACTTAAGACTGAGTGTCTCAAAAGTATATTCACATAAGAAACAATGACAAAGTATATAATTTTACTTATTGACTGTATTATCTCTTTAAATATTTCTGAACTTTAATTTAAAGGCCTAATGATTTTTCTCTTTTGAGGAGGATTAGCCCTGAGCTAACATCCACTGCAAATCCTCTTCTTTTTGCTGAGGAGGACTGGCCTTGAGCTAATATCTGTGCCCGTCTTCCTCTACTTTATATGTGGGACGCCTACCACAGCATGGCGTGCCAAGCGGTGCCACGTCCACACCTGGAATCTGAACTGGTGAACCTTGGGCTACTGAAGCAGAACATGTGAACTTAACTGCTGCACCACCGGGCTGGTCCCAAGTATCTAGCGATATTTTTAAACATTTAACTCCTCTTAGAATTTATTGCCATGTTTTTCAGTAAGAAATAAGTCAAAATCAATAGCTGGAGACTCCTTGCATGTGCTTAGAACACAGAGAGCTGGAAAGTGCACCAATCCCACCGTTAAAACATTGCAGAACATTATACCTTTTTGAGGAAATGAAAATAATCCAAATAAGCACAATGAGATGCCAACACATACTCATTAAAATGACTAAAACCAACATAAAATTGACCATACCAAGTACTTGCAAGGACATGTTGTAACTGGAACGCTCCTACTTTGCTGGTGGGAAAGCAAAATTGTGTGACAACTTTGGAGAATGGTTTTGTACTTTCTTACAAAATTAAACATATACTTAGCATATGAGCCTATAATCTCATTTGAAATACTCACTTGAGAAAAATCAAAACATATTCACACAAAAACCTGTACTTAAATATTTATAGTAGTTTTATTCACAATCAACAAAATCTGGAAACAACACAGATGTCCTTCAACCACTGAATGGATAAACTGTGGTACATCTATACATTGAAATAATTCTTGGCAATAAAAAGAAATGGACTATTGATGCAACAACATGCACTTTGTTAAGTGCAAGGAGCCAGACCCAGAAGACTATGCACTGTATGATTCTACTCATCTGGCATCCTGGAAATGGCAAAACTGCAAGACAGAAAACAGATCATTGGTTGCCAGGGGTAGGGAGTAAGCTCAGTGGTTGATTAAAATGGGGTGCACAGGGAAATACACCACTGGGCTGGCCCCACAAGGAGTGAATTGTAATGTATGTAAATTAATAACTAATAATAAAAGTAATTTAAAAGACCAAATAATAAATAAAGCAGTAGAGTAAGAGAGGAAAAACTCCCCATTCAGCCCCAGATTCCAAAAGATGCATGGAGCTTTACTAGCAAATGCCTCACCTGCATTTTTAGCTGGGACTTTCCTGATTGACCAGTTCACTTTCTTACCAGGACGTTAGGCAATGGATGATCATTTAACACGACAAGACTGAAAATTTTCACTGTGATTGAACAAAGCCACCTAAGAACCCTTTGGTGGTCAGGGGAAGAGCACTGGGCATGGCCATTCCACTGTGACCACTCTTGTTCCTCAGCAACTCGTGATTCCCTGACATGTTTTGTGGTATCTTACTGTGACTCCTTGGTTGCTTTGTGGATTTAATTACTTTAAATGAAACTATTGTGTATTAATTAAAAGTCAAAATGGAGAGAGCTTGTTATTACAAAGATAAGCTAATGTCAAAAACAAAAGCCAGCCACTTCCCTTCCCTTCCCTGGCGTCCTGGTGTGCTCAGTAGTCGGCTCTATTGTCCAATATCGTGCTTAGATCAGGAGGGAGGACATTGGCTAAGTGCCTTATTTTGCTCAAAATGGTAAGTTCAGTGAGAGCTTCTTCCAGTATTTGCTTTGGCAAATTTCAATACTTTATGCAAACCATTGGGTACTTGCAAACAGTGCCAGCACTTGCAAACCGCCTTTGTATATTAAGTAAATTACTTAACCTGTTTGGTTCCTTCTCCTCTGTGCAATGTTCAGTGAGTGAAAATTTGAATCTCAAAA
This sequence comes from Equus przewalskii, assembly GCF_037783145.1. Taxonomy (NCBI): domain Eukaryota; kingdom Metazoa; phylum Chordata; class Mammalia; order Perissodactyla; family Equidae; genus Equus; species Equus przewalskii. Next base: position 59,111,765 of record NC_091849.1, read on the forward strand.
CTGCATCTAGTAATGTATGATCCTACATGTCTTTCTCCTTTTTTCCTCCCATTCCCCTTTAAAACATATGCACACACGCAAACATACCTATACATACATACACACACACAACACTCACTCTCAAACCCAGTGCCAATTAGACCATATTTAAGGAGATGACTGTTTATAATATTTACTCAAATCTTTACCTAATCATTTTTGAGTTTGCAAAACTAATTGATGAAGAAAATTACATAAGCTATTGGCAAAATACAGTAGTTTATGAAGCAGTTGACTATTTTTATTATTTATAATAAAAAGTATATCATTAATATAGCCTCATCAATTTGATGAAAAATGTTATTCACCCATAAATTAGATTTAATCAAATAAGAAATTTTGGAGAAAGGTAGCTCTGTTAACAAAATATTAAAACTTTTCTCAAACTTCTTTATTCATAAGGGTCTTATATTATTCAAATCAAAAGTCACAGTAAAGTGTTAAAGCAAAAGAAAATGAACACTTTGGAATGAGGGCAAAATGGTGGTAAGTACCCTGTGCATCTTTGGTCTGGAGGAGCCATGGGCTTCTCATGTTTGTGTTACTATTTAAAACTTTCCCCCAGTTAAAAAGAAGGAATAAACCAAAGAAAAGGAATCTGGAAGTAACACCATTTTAAGAATGTAGAACCTATTGCATTTCAATTCAATCCTCCCCACACTTCCTTTTTTCTTTTGCAACATCATTTACTTTCGGAATGAGTAATTTTTCAATGAGTACAATTTGTCCTAATTCAATTTATTCTGATTCATGAACGTAATGCTTTTTCCATTTTGATACTACCCAGTCAATACGCTTTCATAACACGAGACATGATGCATAAAGGTGAAAAGCTGTAATACACATGATCACAACAAGTGAGAGATGCCGTGTAAAAACAGACCAAAAAGAGTTATTCTTTCTTTGCATTTTCACATGAAAAATAAACCCATTAAATATGATAGACACATTATCAATATTTTAACCTATGCACTTAAGTTGTGTTTCTCCAAATAGAGAGTGTATTTCTAAGCTCCCTGGAGTTGTTTCTCCTGACAGAACACATGATTTATAGCTACTGGGCTTATTTGTACCACTTTACCAACTGGAGATGACTTATTTCTTCCGCAAGGAATAATGCTGACTGCAAGGGTGTGCATATTTTAGATTCTTTCCATTCTTGGACAAAATATCAGAAGAAGTTGTAATCAGGATATGGCATTTTTAGGGTCTAATTTATTTTTTTGTGCTTTATCTTCAGGGAGTTTGCACACAAGAGCATAAGCTGCTCCTCGTGTTTAGAAAAACTAGACTGACTTAGATGTCACAGTGTGGAGTGTTCGCCCTAGAGACAAGTTAACCTTTGAAAACAGTTTCGTAACAATTAAAACAATAATACCTTACAATGTTTGAGGCTTTAAATTGTAGGTACACTTTAGCAACCATCTGATTTGTTTCAAAGGTAGATCTAAAAATCAAATGCTAATCTAACGCTGAAGAAAGAATTGAAATAGCCCCTCCTGTCTTTTTCAAAAAAAAAAAATATTTCAGTAACCAAATCTAAATTCTGTTTTGAATGCATTACCACTTGATCAAGGTGGGAATATGTAGTTGGCAGCTTGAAATAAAAGTGAAAACACTGGAAATTCAAATATATGTGATTCCAATAATTTTCTGCAGGTCATTCATGAACTTAAGTCAACAAATGTTAGTTGGTCTTATCAGTGTATAGCAGACTGATTTTTGGTTTGTTTTTTTAGTTTGTGCTTAAAGATGTAGTATCATGACAGCATGATTTTCTGTGGTTCTTTTCCTTTTATTTAAAAGTGTGTCTCTCTTAATAGCTAGTCAGGACTTCTCTCCCTATTTCATCCAGCTGAGGATTTTGTCTTGCAAAAAGAAAAAGCATTGGAAAAGTGTTGTCTATGAGTTTTATTCACTTTCAGTGTAATGATTTCATCTTGAAGAGCATAGAGCATGTTTGCTTTAGGGCCTTGACCATATCCCCGATCGTACATGGCCATATTAACCTGCTTGGGCTGCCATAACAAAACACCTTAGACAAGGTGACTGAAAGAGCAGATATTATTTTCTCACAGTTCTGGAGGCTGAAAGCCTGAGATGGGGGTGCCGACATGGTCGGGTTCTTCTGAGGATTCTCCTCCTGGTTTGCAGACGACACTAACCCCATCATGAGGGGCCTGGCACAATAAGGACCCCATCTAGACCTCATTACCTCCAAAGAGCCTCCATCTGAATGCCATCACGTTATGGGTTAGGGCTTCAGCAGAGGAATTCTGAGGGCGCCCAATTCAGTCCATAGCAGCATTCTCAGGCTTCATGCTATTGTTGTGCTCCAGATTTCTTGAAATTGTGTTCCATCATCATCAAAAGGACTATTTCTTTTAATTTTTCTCATGAGTTGTATATAGTATACTTATGCTTGTGTTACAAGGTTCTTTTTGGAGCTATTGCTTTGCTCTTTTGGGCTTGCAGTGTGTGGAGCAATTGGCCCTGGTGTGGGAACATAGATTTCCATTTAATGTTCCTTCCCGGTCAGAAGACCCTCATTTGCTGCAGGTCCAAGTGACCAATATTCAACGTTATCATTTCCATCTACACTTACCCTTCAGCATTATTAGCTTTAGCTTTAGCTGGGATTTATGCACTGATGTTTTTAAGACTATCTATCAAAACTAACACCAGGTTAATTTATTTAGTATAGACAATATATGGGCATGCCCAATTGCATGTAAAAGTTGCACAGGCCTAGTTGAGTCTTATTAATTAGATGAGGAAGACGACTAGCAAGAGATTACACGTGAGATGGATTTGAAGGCAGTAATTTGGTATATGGAAGGAAAGAGGAGGGCCTGCAGTGGTTGGATTGAATGAGTTTGCCATATCTTTGATAGTGATTTAAGAAGACTATTTGGAAAAAATATATTACAAGAAAGTGATATAGATTAATTTGGATAGAACTGTAAGTGAACTTGATCCAATAGGCCGTTTTCTCCATCATGTTTTTAATAAAATACTCAGTTACTTGTTAAAAACACGTTTCCAGGGGGCTGGACCCCTGGCCAAGTGGTTAAAAGTCTGCACGCTTGGCTTAAGCGGCCTGGGTCTGCAGGTTCGGATCCTAGTATGGACATACTCTACTCATCTGTGCATCAGTGGAGTACGTGGAGATGTCCCACATATAAAATAGAGGAAGATTGTCACAGATGTTAGCTCAGGGCTAATCTTCCTCAGGTCAAAAAAAAAAAAGAAGAAGAAGACTGCCAACAGATGTCAGCTCAGGGCGAATCTTCCTCATCAAAAAAGAGAAAAAGAAAATAAAGAGAAAGAACACACTTCCAGGATATTATAGTTCAGTATGGAATCAATATTAGAAAATACTACACCAGGTAAAGATAAGTAATTTAATCTCTTGTGTGGGAGAATGGCATGGTTCAAACTGCAAATGTTTGGTTCACAAGGGCCATGATACTCCCAATGCTTAGTAAAGGGCTGCCACATGGAAGATGATCAGTATGTAAATCTTCTATAAAGGAAATTGCCTGAATTATTTTTAAAAAGATTAACAAGGAATTTGCATAAAATATGAATTATAATCGAAAAATGATGGAATTATAGTGTTTAGCTATGTTATACTGTAATGAGGTAAGTGGATGCCAATAAAAAAGAAAAGCAAACAAGCAAAACAACTAGGAAAAATAAATTTATGTCCCTATTCCGTGGGATTTTTGGCAGTTTTTAGGTTTTGTATTACACATCGCACTGGATATTGCTTTGAAATGTCAACGATGTATTTTTGATATATTCCCTAAGACACAGTAGAAACAGAGGAGAGAACCTTCAAAAGATCAGCATTGTATTTGCTGACTGTTGAAGTTTCATTGTTTGAGTGACATGTTGACATGTTAGGCTGGACATGTGGCTCACTGTCACTTTATCGTTTGGAAATGAATCACCTTCACTCCTGCTATTCCCTCTTATGGAGCAACCTGCATCCATCTCTATTTCCATCAAATGAAACCCTATTGATTCTTCAAGTATGAATTGAAATTTTTTACCATCAGTTTAATTGCAATTTTCCCCAAAAGCTAAAGCTGATTTTGACCCTAATAAGTATAGAGCTTAGTACTTCTTTAATTTATTACATCATGATTTATAATAATTGTATACATTGTTGTCCTCTACATTGTAGTCAAAGTTGCCTTTTATCTTTCTATCTGCCATAGTCTGTATATCTAACACTGCATGCAATAGTCTTTAATTAATATTCGTTCAATAAATTAGTGAATTAAAAAAGAAAAACATGACATCCTAATAACTTCTTAATCCTCTTCCATAATTAAAAGAATTGAGGCAGAAACCTTAGTGTCATAGATTGTTAATTTGATGTCAAGATTGGTTTAGAGTTTATTTTTAATGTGCTTCATTTCACCTCTTTTACTTTTCAATTTTTGTTTTCGATAATTTTATGTAAATTAAAAATGATGTTAACTTAAAAAGTATTTTTATTATTGCTTAATGTAAAACTTATCCTAGGCTACACGTACAAGTCAGTTCAAGAAGGATTTTTCAAAGCCAACACGGTGCGACATTCCAAGATTCAGTGACAGTTTTGAATGGAAGCTCTAAAGCAGTGTGTTTTATATAATTGGTAGCATATGTGGTAGCAATTACTAATTAGATAATTGGAAGCATATGGCAGCAATTACTGTCAATCAAATTATGCAATATCCCAGTAGGTAAAGTAGTACCTTCAGTGCAGAAATGTCTGATATATGTGTTCTCAATTCGATCGAGGGATTAATGAGAGCATTCTATGCTATAGTTTGAGTCACTACCATTGAACAATGCTTAGAAGCAATCTATAACTTTAATTGAGGTTGTGGCTACAGTATGTGACAGTAGCTATGAATTGGCCCATCCAATTTGCTGTGGCTCATTAAGACATCCACTGCTCAAGAATTGTGTAGACAGGTCACAACAAATCATACCAAGTGAATTGTTCAGCGAGGTAGAATTCTATTGTACAGACATGGCCTAAGGCCAGGTTTATGTATCACAAGAAAAATGCCCATGATGTAGTATATACAGTGTATCCAGGTCTTAGCTGCATTGTCAGATGCATCATGTTCTGTGGCAGCAATAGCTTATTAGGATCTATATCTAGAGAATAATAGAGCCCATACTTATAATATGTCACGGTTTCTATGGAAGCCCGTAGATATACCACTATCAATCTGGTACGAGAAGGAAACCTAGTTTTAGATGGGAAGCCAGAGCACTCGGCCTGCCCAGAAAAATTGCTTTCACAGACTGTGTGATTATGTAGGCTTCACTTGATGACCTTTCTTGATCAAATTCTTCCCTCAACAATGCATTCTCAATACACTCGAAAGCTTTCCAAGTCCAGCTGAAGAGAGGACTCATTAAATCAATTATGAAGCCGTCAAACCTCAGATCAAAGAGTCCCTAGTTGTCCTTCCCTTTCGGACAAATGTATGCAACCCTATTAGCAGTCGCCATATTGCCAAAATAATAACTTGCTTGCCTATTTAAGTCCCTTTTTCACTTTCTCCTTTGCCCTTCTAATGCTTACATCAACAATTTTGTCACATATTTGTGCTCACACATACACCTACAGGTACACACACGTACACACATAAACACTACATGCCTTATCATACCATGGGTCTACTACCTTCACTGAAAACCCAGAGAATAAGAATTTCAATGGGATCTGATAAGAAATAGTCTTCCTTGGGGCCACCCCTATGGTGCGGAGGTTAAGTTGGCACATTCCGCTTCAGCGGCCCAGGGTTCACTGGTTCAGATCCTGGGCACTGACCTACACACTGCTTGTCAAGCCGTGCTGTGACAGGTGTCCCACACATAAAGTAGAGAAAGATGGGCATGGATGTTAGCTCAGGGCCAGTCTTCTTCAGCAAAAACAGGAGCATTGGCAGCAGATGTTAGCTCAAGGCTAATCTTCCTCAAAAAAAAAAAAAAAAGAAATAGTCTTCCTTTGTTTCCTTCTGAAAAATCACATACGATAGTGATAGATGACTGTGGTTCTAATATTATGCAACACTTATTTATAATGATTAATGTTAGGTGTATTTCATTTATACGAAAACACTGATAAATATTGTATTTTACATCAGCATCAATAATAATAATAATAAATAGGCTTTCAACTAACCTGACATTTAATGCTGCAGATCTTCTTCGGCTATCATTATCTTTCCCTTACTCCGTAAACACCTGCATACACACCTGCAGTTTCAACAAATCTATTCCACAAATACCTCATGAGCACTTAATGAATTACAGGCAGTGTGCTGGACCCTGTGTATATAGGATTAATACAACAGAAAGAAAATTTCTGCCCTCAGGTAGACACAGCCTAATGCAGAAAAACAGGGCATAAACAACACGAATAAGGAACTTCTCTAAGTGCTAAGGAGGGGAATGAGTAGTGAGAAAAGATGAGGAGAGACTCAGGAGTAGAATGGGGAAGACATTGACTTGGAGGTGAAGTAGCAGGTCCTGCAGAAAGCCGGAAGTACTTCCCAGGTGGAAAGCAGAGCAGGCATACACCCCCTGAGGCAGGAGATTGCCTGCATGTTCCCAACACGCGAGGGAGCCGGTGTGGCTCTAGGAGAATGTGGGAGGGCAGAGACGGAAGAGAGAAGGTTAAGGAGGTTGTTGTGGTAAGTTTCCCCAGGGCCTTGAAAGTCATTTTAAGGACTTTGGCTTTTCCTCTGTGCGATGTGGGAAGCCACTGCAGACTTCTGAGAAGAGCGAGGATCTGACTACACTTTGATAGACTCCCGGGGGCTGCCCTATTCACAATGAAGGGGAAGGGTTGGGTCAGGAGGTCAGTTAGAACGATAATGCAAACATCCAGACAAGATAGAAATTATGAAAAGTGATTGAACTCTGAATCTTCTTTGGAAGGTAAAGCTGACAGAATGTGATAGAAGGTTGACTATGAGTTGTGAGAGAACAGAAGGCAAAGAAGGCTTCAAGTTTTCAACTTCTAAGACTGAAAGTGTGGATTTTCCACGCGTGCAATGTGGAAGACTGTGGAAAAGCAGAGTTTGGGTTGTTCGCGTTTTGTTTGGCTTGGCTATTTGTTGGTAGGTTGGCTTTCTGCTGAAGGACGGAATGTTGAATTTGGAAATATTAGATTTTAGCTGAGTGTCAAATGTGCTCTGTCTCCTTGGAGCCTTAAAATAGGCGGTTGATATTGCGGTAAAGGGTTAACAAGCCTTTTCTTGCTTGATAAGAAACTTGGACTTTTGTTTAGTTCTCTACTTTTGTTTTCCTGGAAAACTCATGAGGATAATATGCTAATAGCATTGCTAATGATAAAGTGTTAATGTACTGGCAGACAGTAGGTGGAACTGAAAATTGAAACCAAAACTAAATTATTTCAAACAAACTGTGGTATGGCACACAAAACAGATGAATGTACCAAACCAAAACCATGATGTTCCTCACAACTTTTCTATTCTCAAACTCAGCACCAGCTCGTTCGGAACCATATGCTCCAGGATAAGACCACGAACAAATTGAACTAACAATAACTCTGGGCGAACTCATATATTCTAAAGACAGGACCACTGACTGTTCCAGCAACATCTGAGTTTGCAAAAACTGACAAATCCCCACCAAGAGCATGCTGTGATTAACTCCAGACCTCAAAATCCTATAAGTAACCTTTGTTTAACTCCCCCTTTTTTGAGATGCCCCACTAATTTTTGTGTGTGCCCTTCATTGCAGCGAAGTCAATAAGCTTAAACTTTTTTTCCTAGAGGTGTGTCAGCGGCGGGCTTTGGCAAGTGAGCTTCAGTGTAAAGCAGTGCTGCTTATGGCCAAAACAACCATGACTGGTAAACTGCACCTGACCTGGGAGAACCGTAACTACTTCAGAGGGAGACATGGCTCTGTGCCTCCCTGAGTGCAGCAAGTGTGGGGACTGAGCCTGCCCCCGGTGGAGACTCTGGAAGCTATGCCTATTGAATTGCTACAAAAAATATTGCTCCTGTGGTATATCAGGTTTTTAAAATTGGGAGGATCGTGTACCCTCCTGGAAAGGATTCTGTTTCCTTGTACCGGAGCCGTGTGAACTGGCGCAAGGAAAGCTACTGGGACGTCCACAGATCAGGAAGGCTTGACACTCCTGATGGCAAGCTGTGGTAGCTGTCCTATATCGTTTTGTGTAGGATGGTGCCAGCTGGGGCATAAGACAGTCTTGTAAGTCTGAAAGTTTAGCTGAAATTAGGCAGAGTCCTTCATGGGCATTGCAACTAGGCCACCGGGAATTCATGGGGAAGCTCTTTGTTGTAGATAAAAATGTGGATGACATCAGTGTATGAGTGATATTGAAAGCCAGGGAAAGAGATGAGATTTCAAAATAGTGAATAAAAATAAAGAAGAAAGATGTCCAAGAAGTGAGGTTTGGGCATACCAAATATAAAAGGTTGAGGAAGTAAGAGAACCAAGAAAAGATGTTGAGAAGAACCTGACAGTGGCGAGATGCACTAATTCTGCATACTGGAGGCCAAGGGAAGAGTGTTTTAAGGAGAAGAGGACAACTGATTTTGTTAAATGCTTCTGCTAGAGCAAGTAAGATGAGGAATGGGAATTGAATATTGTATTTAGCAACTCATGGATATCTGTTGACCTTAACACAAGCACTTTCAGTGAATTCATAAGGGTGAATACCTGACTGGAGAGAGTTCGAGAGAAATTAGCCAGGGAGGAGTTAAAACTGAAAGGGCAGATAATACTTTTTGTAAATATAAAGAGAAATGTGAGTATAGTTGGAGAGTGAAGTGAGGGCAAGAGAGAGGTTTCGTTCCTTTCTTTTATAATAGCTTTCATTTATTTTGTCAGCGGGTATATAATAGCCTCTATGCATGTTAGCTGGATAGTCCACTAGTGAGGAAAGTGACAGTGATGCACGAGGGGGCGGGGGATCAATGGCTTTGCGTAGGTGAGGAGATTGGCACAAAATGGAGGGATTGGCCTTAGATAAAAGCACGATGCATTTATCTGCAGTTATGTATGCTCAAAAATGCTTGAGGGAAAGCTTGAAGATCTCTCTCATTTCAAATTCAACACAATAAGTTTCTCTTTATTTGTTCATTTAACAAATCTTTATTCAGCACTTTCTTGGCTTTGGGAACTGTTTTAAGTGCTGGGAACACTGCAGTGAGCAAAACAATAGAAGCAGCCCTGCCTTCATGGTGGTTGCCTTTTAACTAACCTACTGAATTTGAAAAATAAGTTGAAACGTAAGAAAACTTGCTACACCTTTCATCCAATATCTTTAAAAAAATCCCTTCAGTGTAGCTGTAGTTGTCTTTGTTGAAATTTCTGTCTAACTATTTGCTCGAAAAAGAAGCGTGAAAGAAACAGCTTGGGTAATGTTTCTTTTAAAAGAACTCCTTATGCAGCTGACAGAAGTGATTGTGTCTAGTAATCACTGTTTGCAGAGAACTGATGAGATTGTGTCAGCTGAGGTTTGAGAAGGAACACTGAATATTTCCAGATCTAGTCAGAAGTTTCCCCAAGAACGGACAGGCAAAATCAATAAAAGTCTCCATAGGTTTCTGTTCATGTCCCATGGGAAAGTAACTAACTTGGCAAATGCTGCACTCAGTTACATCTTTTCAAAATCAAAATCTATTGCAATGACTGGATATGGCTTCTAATACTTTGTGTAAAAACAATCCACCATCTGTTACTTTAAATGTGTCAAGAGAACCTGTTACCACTAGAGGTAATAGCCACAATTTTTCCTACACAGATATTGTTCATCGTGTGTGCATGACTTGTATTTCTAAATAACCTTCGGGACCTAGGTAAGCATTTAATTCACAGGGATATAGGCAAACCTATTTGTTGAGACTTCGTTACGTACAGGGGAAAAAAAAAGACCTTCCTACACACTCAAGAAGGGCATTTTCTCTCTGAACATTTCACTCTATCTCATATTTTTTTTGATTGGACTAATTTTTACGTTGAACCTTTGACAACTCACTCAATTTCTTCAACTTTTTATTCATTAACTCATTTTGCCTGTGATTCTATAGAGCCCATGGTTGAGTAGCAAATACCTTATCTGATAGACTCCTTTGGAAAGCTATTGAATTAGAATTTCTTGGAAATGGGAGTCTGAGCATCCTCATTTTAAATCAAGACCCAGATAAGTTGTATGCACATTTAAGTTTAAAAACCAGGACCCTAGACCCTCTAATAAGCCCCACCATTTGAGGAATGCTATTGTTGGCCAAGAAACAATGAGAATTTTGCCCTTAATTTGAAGAGTGTAGTGATTATGAAATTTTTGTTGTTTTGTTGTTGTACATTTTACTTTAATACCTGAAGCTCTGGTTCTCAACTGGAGTAGGGTAGGATTTTGCTCCCCTGGGACAGTTGGCACTATTTAGAGCCAATTTTGTTTGTCATGCAGGGGGGTGGAAGATGCTACTGTGTCTAGTGGGTAGAGGTCGGGAAGCTTCTTAACATCCTACACTGCATGCTACAAGCCCCTACAAAAAAGAATCATCTACATAAAAATGTTAATATGATGGAAATTGAAAAGCACTGCCCTAACGCAACTGGCTAGAACTGATGGCAATTTCAATATGCTTCTTTGTCCACTCAACTCAGAACTCAGGGGTCTTCTTTAAAAAAAAAAAGAAAAAAAAACCCAGCCTGGATGATTCTGCTTATAACCCTGGAAATGCTGCAAGGAAAGAGGTAGGATAGAATTTTGATCCCCTCACCAACTCCAACAGATCAGCTTAATATATAAGACAAGCAGAGTTTCTATGGAAGGGGAAAAAAGTGTGAAACAGTGTTCTAAAGAAGGTAACATCATAAAGTCTGATGCCAAAATGGCAGATGGCACAGTGGCATGAACTATAAATATTCCTTTCTATCCTCTGGACATCAAAGACATAATTAAGAGTAGAATCTTACCTTGATGAGGGTTACAAAATAATCTTGTGATTAATAGGAAACCATAATGACAAAGCAATAAATGAAGCTGAAAATTTTTCCTTTTGGCCATGCAATTAAAATAAGAATTCTTTGTCAATTTGTGTGAAATTTCATTTGTTAACTAATGATGCTTCAGAGAATTAACGAGGAACCTCTATGCCATCTGGGATTTGCAGCTAAGGAAAGTAAAAACACCGTAGGGTAAAGTACAGTAAAAAGGAACGGCGCTTGAGGTCATCAAAATGCACTAGCACAGTCTAAGAAATCAATAATAAATTGACATTCCTGAAAGCACACTCTGGAGAGCAAGTCCAGAGGTCTAGCGAATCTTATCCCCACTGCACAGGGTTGTCTCCTGTAAAAAATAAATCAAAAATAAACAAAAGCAAAAACAAAAACATGGTAGAAATTGAGTAAACACAGAGAGACTTAAAGTGCTTGCTTTGAATATGGAATAGCTGCATTAGGAATTAAACATCCCTTATCTTAAGTAATAAAAGAATTTCCAATTTCATAATAAACAAAAAGTCCCTTAGAATACTGGAAGTTTTTTCAAAAGATTATCCTTTATCAAACATGTAATTTTTGGATTACAGTATGAAAGATTGTCCTGAAGAATAATTTCCCAAAAGAACCTCTCAGAAAACTATACAATAAAAGTTTATCATTCCTAAATTTATACCATGTTAATTCTTATTTGCCTTTTAATATGACAATTATTTCATGAATGCCTACCATGTACCAGGTTCTGTATACCTGCTAGGAATAAAGTGGTGAACAATAAAAAGCATCTTTTCTCATAAAATTTAAATTTCATCAAGGGAGAAAAAATATTTAAAATAAGCAAAGAAGCATTCACTTTTTGCCAAAAAGAAAGTTAAAATAAGCGAAAAGGCTGGTTATGGGTGACTATGGTATATACATCAGAGAGTTCCTCTGGGGAGATGATATTTGATGCTGTGCTTTGCCTTCCATTTTACTACATTTATACAAATGTAATAAAAATTACCTATTAAAAATAAGATTTCTGAAGACTGTGTAATATTGTACCATGTTAATGTTGAACATATATAGCGATGTCATATTTTTAATATTTAGTCTTATTTAAAATACTTAATGAGTCAAATTGAATAAGCTGTCTTGGAGTTTGACGTAAATTTTAAACTTGCTTTGGAAGAGAGTTTTATTATTTTTAATCCCACAAAAACACGTAAGTTAAATTTTCACAAAATTCTCACCATGTGCATTTTCCTTAAAAATATAGATGAATAAATATATAACTATATATATATATATGTCAATTAGGACAAGTAAAAAAATCACTTAGTATTTTTGAATTTACATTCTTAAATGTACTAGTGGCTTGACTTTTATACGTGTTTGTTGGGTACTTTTATTTTCATACATGTAAATATATATTAACTGCTAGCATTTCTTCATCATTTTTAAAATGATATTATGTAATAAGAATATTAAAAGTTTGGTGGTTGCCTGTATTGTAACTATTTCCCATAACTTGTTTAGCTTATATACAGAATAGTCTAATTACTTTTCAATCATTTGAACCACCCACTTTTATCACAGAACACTTTTCACATTTGAAAGAACACCTTGACGTCATTTATTGCCAATAATAAAATTCAAGATTTCAAAACCAGGTTAGAATTTTGGAAAACTTTCATTTGAAACTATGAGCTCAAAGGCTTCCCAACACTTCAAAGACTTTCTGATAAGATTGATGGTGATATTACTGAATGGGAACTTTTGATATTGCTAAAGGATGCCACAACATTTGGAAGATCTCACTGAATAACTCACCGAATCTTATTTTCCAAGCGGTCAATGAATGGCCTTATAGAGTCACGCATGGATAAGGGATCTGTTTAAAGTGCAAGAAAAATCAAGGGATTCTATTGTAACCGTATAAAATATCATTAATAAAATGTTATATTCCATATTACAACTGAGTTTTAAGAAACTACCACTTGTTGAACTTTGGTATAGTGTTAAAGTAGAATATCCAAAATTATATGAAAAGCTCATGAAAATACTTTTCCTTTTTCCAACTACATGTTTGTGAGACCAGACTTTTTTAATATACTTCAATCAAAACAACATATAGCAATAGATGGAATGCAGATGCTGATACAAGAATCTGACTATCAGCCATTAAGTCAGACATTTAAAATACTTACAAAACTGTAAAACAATGCCAATCATATCACTCAATACTTTTGGAAAGTATGATTCTTTTTCATAAATGTGTTATTTATGTTAGCATGTAATAGGTTTACTATAATTATTTTTAAATTAATTAATACATATTTTTTAAATTCTCAGTTTTAATTTCTAATACAGTGAATATATCTATACCTAGATATATGTAATCTATATCTATATGTCTCTAGCTACATAATGAAAAGGAGTCCTGGGATAAAATGATTGAGAATTGCTGTGTTAAAGGTATCAGCAGTAGAAGATAAAAATATACGCAAGGTGGTAATTGTGGCAAGTCCCAGTGAGAGAATCACAGCAAAAGCCCTAAATTTCTACAGTGGAGAACTATGGAATTTTCATAAAAGAGCTCCTGGACAGCTACTGGATGCTACTACTATGGAGCGTTTGACCATAGGATATCATACAGCCATATAAGCAGTGCTGCTCATCTTGGGCCAGGATTGAGCACACCTACCAATTTAGCAGATTGAGTAGGTGCTCAGAACTCTATTGGAAGGAAAAAGTGCATCTGAGATCAGCCATAAGCAAGACCAGGGAGTACACGTAAGCTGGATGAGTAGGGGCTCTAATCACCACGTCATCTACCACTTTTTCATAACATCTGCCTTTCAGTTCACACCTGTGATCACATGGGTGGGTCCCTTTTGACTAACTGATAGACAAAGGAAATAAAAGGTGAGCTTGATTCTCAGATGAGTCAGATAAATATGCATGTGCAAGATAAAAGTTGACTTTGCCCTATAGCTATACTGTAGAGTGGCTCTGCAGTGGACGAAAATCATCTTCTTGAGCCAAGCTTCAAGACCTACCACGTGATCACTCACTAGGGGTGGAAAGGAAAGTGGCTCAGTTAAGAATATACACAGATTCATGTGCAGTGGTAAATGGTGTGGCTGGTTGTTCAGAGGCCTTAAATGAGAAAGATCTGAGGTCTGGGGAAAAGGCTTCTAGATAGACCTATGGGAGTGGACATGGGATGTGAATATCTTCCATTGCATGTTAGTGCCCATTAGAGATCGTGTGCTGAGGCATTAAATAATCAAGCATATATTAAAAATTTGTTTTGTATTAGCCTCTCTTATCAGCTATCCCAATTCTCGCGTAATGAGCACAAGAACAGAGCAGTCATGGTGGCAGGGATGGAGTCTAGGCAAGGACAACCCACAAAAGACCCATTCACCATGGGTCGTCTAAAAACTGTAGCTGCTGAATGTCCAACTATCCAGTAATAGAGACCAACATCGAGCCCTTGATTAGGCACCATTCTTCACGAAAACATCAGCCAGTTAGTGGAAAGTTAATTATCATAAACCTCTTCCACCTTGGAACAGGTGGTGGTTTATCATGATTGGAAGTTGCATATATTGTGGGTATGGGATTGTCTTCTTACGAGGATTCAGCGAGCACTACTATTCTAGGGAATACAGTATTTGGTCTCCTGATGCATAATATATCACAATATTTCAGAACAAGGGACCATCTCCAGTAAAGGAGATGAAGCAATGGGCTCATAACATGGGCATCTATTGGTCCTATCATATAAAGTAAAATCCAGAAATTGCTAGCCTGATAGAACAATAGGATAGCCTTTGAAAGCATGGTTAAGGCGCCAGCTTTGAAATGATCCCCTGCCAGAATGGAGTGCCATTCCCTCAGGATATGCTACACACCATTAGTTAGTGGCTATTTTATTATTCTGGGTCTCTAATGCTACAACACACAGGACAGTACAAAAGAAAGGAAGGTAGGAATGATTTTGATTTCTATTGCATCTAGTGACACACTAGGCAATTTCTGCTTTCTGAACTTACAACCTTAGGCTGTTTGAGTTTAGAGTTCCCAAAGAGAGAGTATACTTCTGCCAAGGAACACAATAAGAATCTCAGTGAACTTGAAGCTATAGCTACCTCAGATCACCTTGGCTTGCTTGTGCCCAGAGTCCAGAAGGTGAGGAAAAGAGTCTACCAGCTACCAGACTTTTGGCTACTGTGAGGTCACAGCTGAATTACAGGGAATTTTCCTCTGCTGAAGGGGGCTGACTCACCCAAGAGTATGCTTCCTTCCTGAAGGAAGCTGTACCCATTGGTGTGTCAAATTGAGGATACACAATCTTGGCTCCCATGCCTCAATTTGAGCAACACTGCACGTCCATCCCAGCTCCAGGGCTCCTCAGGAATCTGCTGATGCCTCTGTTGCAACTGCTTCCCAGTTCAACTCTCCTTCAGCTTAATCCTCCATCCTTCTCTCCCCTCAGGTGTTGTTCCCCACAGCTCTCCACATTTACTCTTCTGCACACAGGCATCCTGCTATTGTCTATTTTCCAGAGAATCTGTTCTAAAACATGACATGGATAAACAATCTGTATTTTAGTCTTTACCAACTGCCTATTATGTACTGTGCAATTATGTTAGGTATACTTTACATACATTATACAGTTAAATCTTACAGAGTCTAGTGAAGTTAAAAATCTCTTAGTGATATAAATTTTCTCAAATGGAATTTGGGTATATATATATATATATATATATATATATGTAGGTACACAGACATAGTGGACTATATAAATATATTTGTCAATATTTAACCAGTAGAAGATATTCATATTTTTCCAATAGTGAACCATCTTTGGCTTCTAAAAAATATTATTAATGGTCATGGTATATTCTAATTGGATAGATTCATTAAATTGGTCTTCATTTAACTGATTAGTCAGATTAGAAACTTGTCGTGATTCTCAGTACTCAATATTAAAATGATGATACCCATAGAACACTGAAGCCTTTTGACGAGTAGACTTTTCTGTAAACGCCTGCTCCTATTGGTGAAGCGTTAATATAACAAATTTAGTTTTCAATTCTTGTGATTATTATAGTAATTTTCAATTACTGTGTTTGAAAACACTGTATACTTATGTAAATAAATATTTATATAAGTAAACCAATGAGAGATGAATGAGAAAATAGAGTTCTTTCTGTGATAACTAGGGTGAATGCTTTAGAAATATTCACAATTATTGAACTGCTTACAAATGCTGCCAAATTTGAAGTGGACAAGACAAATTATAAAAATTGGAGAGGAGCTGATGAGAAGTTTTATAAGATCATGGAATATTTGGGCACGTTGTTTTCACATTCTGTTAGATTACCACTCTGCTTTAAAGAAAAAGTAAATTTTGAAAATTTCTAAAGTAATAAGGTTGTGTTTTATGGAAAAATAAAGATAGAAAGTGACACTCAGCTGATCTGTGATCAAAGATAAAGCTATGGCCATATGTAAAAGGAGAGGTGAATCAATGCACGAAAACATGTCTCACATTTAAAGTAAAAGCCTAGGGTATGTATTTGTCATTTTTTATAATTTCCTACTTTAACTAAAATTTATTTATTTATTTTTGAGAAAGATTAGCCCTGAGCCAACTACTGCCAGTCTTCCTCTATTTTGCTGAGGAAGCCTGGCCCTGAACTAACATCCATGCCCATCTTCCTCTACTTTATATGTGGGACACCTATCGCAGCATGGCGTGCCAAGCAGTGCCATGCCCGCACCCGGGATCCGAACCTGCTAACCCTGGGCCGCCGAGAAGCAGAACGTGCGAATTTAACCGCTGTGCCACTGGGCCGGCCCCACTAAAATTTATTTAACTAACCAAACTTATAGATTAACCAAAGATATCCTGCTGAGAGAGATAAGAAGTCTTTTAAAGCATTTTAATGTTATGCTAATAGAATAGTGAATGTGATTGTAATTTTGTGGTTATTGTGGAAGTTCTAAATTGGAGAAGATTGGTGAGAAGTACAACCTTATAAAAGGCTGCTAGGGCAATATATGTGTTTCCAAAGGATAGCTGTACCACCCACCCCATTCCTCACTTCCAACTCATAAAGGACCAGAAGCTCCAAGAGGGAATGAAGAGTCACCAAAATGCAAAGCTTTCAACTCAGTAGGATATGCTGTCATGGAGTGGGGAGCATGGGGTGAGAAACGCTCACGGAGAATGAGGACAAAAAAGAAACACTGCCGTCTCTCCTCTGAGTTGGATGATATCTACTCTGCAGAGTTTGATAAGCAAATCCTCGCAAACAACTCTGGAGCGGTGCGCATTCGAAGAGTTCATGGGAGGCCCCAAAATTTGTCTCTGAGAGTAATCCATCCCAAAAGTGGTCCATGGACTACTTAGTATGGAGAAGTAGAGAACTGGATCATAAATATTGGCAATTTGAGAAAGCTTGTTGTATCTAATAATAATAAAGCTTTAGATTTATATTAATACATACTTCTTTTTGTGTTTAATTTTTTCTTGTTTTTCTAGTAATTTACTTTTATTGCATTTTACATGAGTATGGTCTGGGATAATTTAAAACAAAAACAAATAATATACCCTATTTATTCCTTCACATAGAATTTGGGAAACACTGTCCTAGTGTATGGAGAGCAGCTGGTACCCACCTTTCATCTGAAAAGCTGGAGGCAGGCTAGAGCACGGGCAGAGAAAGGAGAGAAGGCAGCAGGGGAATAGCCTTTGCGTTTGTCCTAGGATGAACAGAATTAGCAGGGGTTGAACCAGTTTGAGCAGTTTAAAAATGTCCTGACAAACAGGATGATGATCTGTTGAGGTAGGAGGAGCCTGATACCAAAGGCTGTGAGGGCCACTGGGACAGGAGCTTGGGCAAGGGTTGGTCACAAAAGGGCAGCTACAGAGGGTATTATTGTCTTCAAGAGACCATGCAGCACAGAGATAGGAATTTCAAACAAAAGATGCTCAAATTTCAAGTCTGCTAATAACTAATGTTTGCTTGTATGATCACTAAAACTTCCTAGATAATTTCTTCTCTGATACACTTGAGTAAAAATTGTTAGTACAGGAAAAAATTGGCAACAAGTCCTGGGTACTTAAAGTATTTGTAGTATTTGTAGCACACTTCCCAGTAAATATCCATTCATTAATCAAGTATTTTAGAATCTATTTGTGTAAGGCAAAATGATGCTAGACAACAATGCAGAGACAGTCCATTCTGGTGGAAGTGACATTCTAGAGGGAGAAATAGATGTTAAACACCAGAATACAGGATAGATCACTTGTTTTCCTTAGAATTCTACAGTGTAGCCACTAACATTTACTCTGACCGACAACTTTAAAGAAATTTAAACTCAGCATAGAAGCAATATAGGAATCAGATTTCTTGCAATAAAATGGGTTTGAGAATGTGCCTTGGCATATATTTTACTACTTTACCCAAAGTCTAAATCTTACGAACTATTTGAAGAGAGAGAGGGATTTGAAGTGAAGAAGAGAAAATAATGAGAATGTCTTCTAGGTTTTGGGTTTGTTAGATTTAAAAGGGCCCTACAAAATGTTGCCATTTTCATATCGTACAAGCAGAATATTAACATCGTCAACTATGGATATCTAAGTGTTCAGAGGATGGCTCATTTGATTAGAAGCCAAGTCAAGATTTTTCTTTTGCCTTCTTTAGAGTTATGTTACAAGTCTCTCTTCCAAGTTAATTGACGCAATGCACAGATGGAGCTTGGGTAATACCCAGGCTCTCTCTTAAACTTCTCATTCCTGAGGGAGTACAGTGGAAATGGGTTTCATGCCTGAACTAACTCCTCTCAAGATACAATGTCTTGGGCAGTAATCCCTAGTGGAACAAGCCAATTCTTTGCAAAAAAGTCTCAGTGACACACTTCTGCAATGGTTAACCGTACTTCTCCATGAAATCACGTCCTGTATGATCATAACATATCTTCCAAAACCGTCAACTGTCTGATCACTGCCAGGTTTAAAGAAATAATAAAAAATATGCACATGGTGGTTTCAAACACTCTAACAAATGGCAACATGAGAATATGACTATGCAAAACATAACTGGCTACAGAGGCTTTCGAGAATATTTTTGCTTCCTGATACCCTGACATATAAGTATATAAACAATCTAAAAATTCTGAATGCCTGTGAGATAAATACTTTTAAGAAATTTAAATTTTATTTATACCATATCCATCTGTTTAGTACACAATCATAACTTTGTATTTTACTCATTAATCTATCACTGATATGTCTTACAAATTTGGTCTAGTCAGTTTACCCCTCTGAACCTCAGACTTATTATTTGTAAAATGGGTTTAATTTACTAGAGCAATTGTTTCACACTGTCTTCTTTTGACATCTCAGCGATTACTAGATAGCGAGAGGGAGAAAATCCTGGTGGTTAAGGCCTTAGGATTACTCCTTCGTGGGAACCACGTTATGTTTCATTTATCTATTGTAGACGTTGGTCTTGGAGCTAAGATTCCTTTGAAATATTGTCCTGACTATAAAATATGCCTGAAAATCCCTGAATTAGCAGTTAATGGAGGTCTTTTCTTATTCTAAATAGTATTCCAGACTGAAAGACATGAGATTAGTGTTATTATATCACTTGTTCTATTTTAGTTGAATTGTATGAATCACTTTTTGTAAGTGAAAGATGGTTGAATCATACAGTTTGACTTAATGCAATAGCAGTGTTTTTATAGTCATGCCCCCTCCCACCACAAAAGATGCCAGTCCTTACTCTGCTTTTATAAAAACAAAGTTAATGAAGTAAAAGTTTGACAAGTGTTAGCAACTGAGGCATATTTTTATCACATGTCTGCAGACTTTAGTAAATTACAAGAAAAAAATGTAGAGGAGAGGAATGTAAATATTTTCAAGAATACCTTATTGAAGTAAAAACTTGTATGTGATATTATTCTTTAAAAGTGATCTAATTATAACTTTGAACTTTATTTACCCACAGAGGCAGTTGTTAAGACTTGGTGACATTATAAAAAATGTTAGAGCAGAAACTGTGCATGATTTTGAATGAACCCTTTATAAAAGATATTTATCATAATATTTATCACAATAATCTATATTTATAAACTCATATTAGTATATTTCTTGGATCCGTGCTTCTTGCTGGATTTCAACTAACTGGACCTAGTTGTAGAAGAGAGATTGAGTGCATAAATATTCTTAATTCGTATTTGAAAACTACTAAATTACCACTCCTAAACTCAGTGAGCTTTTCTGGATAAAAACTGGCACATGCCTGGGAGGAACAAGCAGCCTGTGCCAGAAGTGTCTAGCAGCAGGAATCACACCCAAACAGAATTGCAATCAAAATCATAAAGAAGTACAAGGACCCTAGAAAGACAGAATTTTAAGGTAAAGAGGGAAATGGGGAGACATGATATCATAGAAACTGAGAAGAGAAGTCTCTGGAAATAGACAGGGTAATGAGGAGCCTTCTGGTACTGCGTTGCAGTCTATACTAGTAGTTTTTTCCTGTGTTGGGAGGACTCTGGATGATGTAGCTGTGTTTCTGGCATGGACGTCTTGCCTTTTTTCCCAGTCCATAGCTGGCATTAGTTTTATATTAAGGTGAGCTATACATGAAAAATTACCACTAGGAATTAAGTGATTTATCAGTCCCGGCCCCAATAAACAGAAAAGGAAAGTTGCATGGCATCTCCAGTAGTGAGGAAATTAGCGAGTCCCTGTTGTTCTCTATAATGCTGCTTGTAGAGAGAGCCTAGGACTTGAAAACATGCTCTTTGTCTCTGGAGCCCAATTCAATAAGTCCCTGAGATTCTTCGTTCTTCCCTTCTCTAGAAGGGACTTGTCTGTTATCTGCTGCCCCCACATCCTCAGTGACACTTGCCATAAGTGTTTACACTGCACTACTGCCACTCCTTCTACCACACGGCAGGCCTATGTGTGAGCCTTGGTCATTCCATATGCACCAAAATAAGGGGCAGTTCTCACATCAAGGATTATAGTTATTTAATAAAGTTCTCCAAAAGAGAGCCTGAATCTTTGCTTACAATCCTCTTTCTGTTGTTGTCATTTTGGACCCGAAATAAATTCCACACTATTGACATCGAGTGTCACCCACATAATTCCCCATCACCACCGACCCATGGCCTTACAGTGGAACACAGGCACAGTACTGTCCAGATCCTGGCTATTTCTCTCACCTCATCCTCAGCCACTCTCTTCCATGTTCTCCTCCTTGAAGCTACAGCTGGCTTCCCTGCTATTTCTTAAACATATCCAAAATGCCCCCAGGTCATGGACTACTTAGAGTTCCTTCGTCTGGTCTGTATTCTTTCCAGATATTCACGAGAATCCCTCCCTTATTTCATTCTCTTCATTAAATGCCTTCTTGTCAGTATTACATTCCCTGATCACCTATATAAATTAGAAATCTGACATAGCACTTCATGTTCTATCACATTTTACTCAATAGCGCTTATCACTATATCACACAATATATCTTTATTTTATTTCCTAATTGTTCATCCCTCCCACAATAGAACACAAGCCACAATGGGGCAGAGACATCCTCTGTTCACAACCACAGAGCCTCAGCACCTGGTGCAGGGTGGGCACTGCTTATGGCAGGAGCTCAGTAAACATGACAGAATGAATGAACGGCCATCTTGAGACAGGTCTCAAGCACATTTTGCATGCTCTATTTCCTATATAGGGATGAAGGTTATCCAGACATACACCCCCACATAGGTTGTATATTAATGTCTTTTTATAAAAGTCTCATCTGTTATCTCAAGCACCTACTTATCAAATGAACATTATACTTGAAATCCCTTATTTGTAATCCAAAACATTTTCTAAATTTACATCTTGAAAATAAATAGAAAGTTATTTAAAGTTTTGATTTAAAATTTCTATTGAAAGATAACTAATTTTCTTCCTCATAAAATATTTAATCAAAAGCAATTTTTCCATCATATTTTGAAATAATATGCAGCCTCAAATATTTGCACTTTTTTGTGAGAAACCACAATGAGCTCTCACTGAGTTTATACCACTATCATCTTTCTTTTCAGTGATCTGAACAAATACAGGAGGATAAAATAAATCTACAAAGAAAATTCTTGGTCAAAAAAGGGAATTTGGGTTCAGCCTCGATGGCCTAGTGGTTCAAGTTTGGCGTGCCCCACTTAGGTGGCCCAGTTCAGTTCCAGTGGGCAGAAGCACACTGCTGGTCTGTCAGAGGGTGGGCTCACATTAAAAACAAAAATAAAGAGGAAGATTGGTAGCAGATGTTAGCTCAGGGAAAATCTTCCTCAGCATAAAAAAACAAAGAGGGATTTTGATTCCTCACTTCCAAAAACGTTTTCCAAGATGAAGACCTCTTGGAACAAGTATATCTGCTGCCAGAACTTTCACTGTAGGAACCCTTCACCTGAGTGAGAGGCAGCCTGACATTGCAACTCTCAGGCAAATCAGGATTTGACTCAGGGGACTTAGGAGATGTTCAGGTTTAAAACCTTACTCTGAGATATTTGGTTATCACACTTAAACTAATTATTTCCCTAAAAAACTGTTACACTTAAAGCCATTGTATTGTGTTGTTATCAAAATCAATGTAAGAACAGAGAGAAACAACCCCTAGGGACTAGAAGATGCAGCTCAGATAAATATTTCTGTCGCCAGTGGAAGTATTCTATATGCAATCTCTTTCCCTCACTTAGCTATGACCTATCATCTATATCAGGTGTCACCATTCCAGTGTAATCACCTGGAGATTGATTAATCATTTAGGTTCTACAGTTAAAAGGAAAACATTGACTACAGGCAATATAGAGCCAGGATGATATTTTGGGCCCTTGACCTGTCCTTGGAGTTTAAGAAATGATGCTGTCATATTTCTGTAGGAGACGGCATCTGGTATGCAAGATAAAATGTTTCTCTATATGTCCCAACCTCAAAGAGCCAACTGATTAGAAGGCTGGATGTTTGTATGATGAGCATAGGTATTTGCTTGCCTCTGTGAAAATTAAATTGTCATTGTGCCAAGGGTATACAGAAAATATCCATTAGCAATTGATGTCAGTATGTTTATGCAGAATTTGAATGGGCTCTTTATACAGATCAAAATTGACTATGGGGAAAGAAATGGAGATCAATTATACTCTTGGAACCTGAATTCTTAAAATAAGTATCAAGGGTAAAAGAGAGGAAATACTTCCGTTCTTATCTCATTTCACCCCTGAAGCTCTGATAAGGGAAATTTCTTTTCCCTTATAAGAAGAATGATCATATTATTCGGAGAAAGGTTGTAAAAAATTACTGAGATTTTTATATGTGAAAATGCTCTGAATTATTAAGAGTTGATGGCAATATTAATCTAAATCTATAATACAGCAATAGTTTTGAAGAACTGATCATAGCTTGAGCTTGACTTCAATGCGTTCTATACAAGATTTATTGTTAGCATGTGTCTTCAGAAATATACATGTGTATCTGGACAACAATATCTGTTAATTAGGACTTCTGGATACCCATGTTCACAACAATAACAGGCATTTTCTACTCATTTCCTCTTTTGAGCTGATTTACTGGAATTAATATCTTTCATGCTTTTGTAAGAATGGGGATTGAAAACAGTCAGGATTATTATTAATATAACCAAAAACTGAATGGTGAAAGAAATAAAGTACCATAGACTGGAAATATTTGTATCTATTTCTAAGAAAATTCTTCAAAAGTTTGACATTTTTCTTATTGCATCTTTTACGTTAGTTGGAAGGTTTATGTAACGTGTTGTTGATTGTTAGCGGAATGGAGAAAATGACAACAATGATGTTGAAACCACCATGCTCTGAGTAGCATTTTGGCACACAGGAACATTGGCTACATTCTCCTATTTATTCTTTACAACCATCCTATTAGATGTTGTAAAAGAAAAATTCAGTTTTCCCCCTGCTCTGTGCAGGAAAAAACCTAGTTCTTCCTTACCATGTTTTTCTTCCCTGTGAGTCTCCTTTACACACAAAACACTCACTTCTTGTCACCAAATGTAGGGAGGTTTTCCCCCACGTCAAGCAATTCTCTGCAACACCAGCTGGGTGTCCTACAATTTAACTCAATTCTGACACTATCTACCTGGAGATAGCGTCAGATCCTGTAGGTTAAGGGCTCAGTTTTATAAGACCACTCCACCCCACCCCACTCAGATACCAGTCACAAGCCCAGGTTGTCACCTGTGCTTCTGACCAAGTGGCCATAAATCAGAAATTCCCAGGACTCTCTGCTTCCTTTCTTTGATTAATTTACTAGTGCTCACAGAAATCAGAAAACATTTGATTTACTAGATCACCGGTTTATGGTCAAGGACTGTAAGTGAGGGGCAGTCAGATGGAAGAGATGCAGAGGGCAAGGTATGGGGGAAGGGGCACAGGGCTTCCATGCCCTCTCCAGGTGTGCCGTTCTCCCCAAATCTCCATGTGTTCAGCAACCCAGAAGCTCTCTGAACCCCATAATTTGGGGATTTTATGGAGGCTTCATCACATAGGCAGGATTGATCATTAAGTCCATTTTCAGCCCTTCTCTCTTCTCAGGAGAATGAGGGACAGGGCTGAATGTTCCAAGCTTCAAACCATGAATTGGTCTTTCTGGTGACTAGCCCTCATCCGGGAGCTCACCCAGAGTCATCTCATTGGAACAAAAGACGCTCCTATGACCCAGGAAATTCCAAGGGTTTTAGGAGCTCAACGCCACAACTGAGGCCAAAGACCAAATATACATTTCTTATTATAAATCACAGTTTCACAGATGTGTAATAATGTTTCTCTTTCACAAGAGAGAAACTAGAGCTGAATATCTTCAACATTTATGTTAGTGTGATAGAGTAGTGATTTAAATTCAATTTAATTACTGAATCTCAGCTCTTTCTAATATATGTCATGCACAGGAAGCTGTGTGTGTGTATATACAAACATATTTATAGATTTGCTCTCTATTCCTTTATTCTTATTCAATATTCCATATTCTTATTCTACTCAAACTTCATTAAAATATTAAAGTTTATCATAATTTGCTTAAAATATATTATTTTATCATAAATATTCACATATAAACCAAAAGACAATATGTTTAAGAGTATAGAAGAAAAAGATATAAATCATTCTTTTTAACATCAAAGGATTTATCACACAGTTTGGCAGATATATATGAATAGTAAAGACACAGTATGTGTAGACCTGTGTCTTTAAATATTGACTTTTTGAGACTGGGGAAAGCATGGTCTGAATGAAGAGAGAGAAATGGCTGTGGTTGTGAGGCCAGAATCAGCAAAGCAGTGTAGCAAAAACAAGGAGTACAGACTATGGGGTCATAGGTGATATAGTTTCCAAAAAAATGAAGAATAAAGAAATTATAATGCACACCAAGATCCTAAATTTCCCTCACCATTGGTAGGCTCAGCTGATGAAGAGCTACAAGCAACGAAATGCTAGGAAATGTTTAACAACTGATTCACCGGGTAAGAAAAAAGAAAAAGAGAAAGTCTGGATTTCCACCATTGCTAATTTCTGTGGGGTAATTTTCTGCAGCATGATCAATTTTAAGTCCCCAATTTTATGTCACTACATGTGAAAATGGGAAGAGGTGGCCAAAGTGGCTCTTGTGAGCCAGTTAAGGCTGGCTTCAGTACATCACTGAATAAGTAATGTATAAATAATAGGTGCTTAATTCAGTAAATGCTGCCCCTTAAATTAAAGAATATCATGAAAGACAGGGTTTACAATATTGCTCATGAAGAAAGAGTTTAAATGCCAGGAGGCCAGTCTTGAGGTTATTGAAGTTTGAGGGGTAAGTGTAGATTAGGATAGAAGCAGTGGAAATAGAGACTAGACAGCAATGAATATTTTCTCCAAATGTTATGCCAATCAAAATTTAAAAGTTGAACACAATATGAGAAAGAACTTGAGGAAATTATACAGATATGTCTAAATGTATTACCAAATTTGCAGCTTTCATTAAATGAAATATTTGACTATTTTTAATTACTAATCGAATTGTAATGTTTAATCAATGTTAGATTTATTTTAAATCAGGTAGACCCAGCTTCAGTTTCTTTAGTTTTTCTTCAGTTAAGCAAGATTTTGAAGCTATAACTATAATTTAAAAATACTCACTTATGTCAATGAAAACAAAAATAATACATCTTAATTCTGTAATTGTTATTGTTTATCATATTTCTTGAGTCTTCTTTATTTCTGGTGCCAGTACACAATATACCTTATGAAGTTTGTCATGCTTTTTCTTTCATGTCTATCTATTTCTATCTTTCTCGAATGTGCTGGCAGAAAAAATGCCTTAAAAAATAAAGTCCATGAGCCAGCCCTGATGGTCTAGTGGTTGAAGTTAGGTGCTCTCATGGCTTTGGTGTCGCAGGTTCATTTCCTAGCTGTGGAACCACACCACCCATCTGTCAGTTGCCATGCTGTGGCAGCGGCTCACATAGAAGAAGTGGAAGGACTTACAACTAGGATTTACAACCATGAACTGGGGCTTTGGGGAGGGAGAGAAAAAAAGAGGAAAATTGGCAACAGATGTTAGCTCAGGACGAATCTTTCCAAGTTGAAAAAGTCAAAAATAAAGTCCAAACTTGCAGAAATTTCTTGACAACCATAATGAACAAAAAGAAATATCCATGCTGACATTTTGAATATCTCTCATTTTTGTATCCTCAGTCTTTAGCAAATAGTGGATGGGAAATAATTATGCCTTGTGTTGAATAAAATTAAACTGCATGATATTTATTTTTAAGTAAAGGTAAACATAATCAGATTATTAAAATTTTTATCATGACTTTTTGTATTATTAAAATTTTATAACATGACTACATATCATTTTTAGTTGGCATAATGACAAATCATTTCATCAGATTATGTTACTCATATGTCCTAATCAAGCAGTATCATTCTTAACAAATATTCTATTATAGCTAACTCTCGTATATAATTGCAGTGGAAGTCACTACGTTGAACCACTGCCAATCTTCTATTTGAGGAAATTGTTTAATAAACCATTTATAAATTTTGACAATATGAACAACATGCAAAGTGTTTATGTAAGAATAAAAATCTGTAATGATATAATTTTGGATCTAGTCAATCAGTAGTTACATTACTGGAACGAAATCTGCAGCCATGTTTGAAAAAGAAAACATTTATGCACACATTTTACAACCCTTACTTTCAAGCATTTACACGTTTCTTGAAATATTGCCTTTTAAACCAAAATTTCTCATTCTTATACTCAGCTTCAAGGTACAATATTTGGAAAGGTTAGTAAAATTCCATTCAGTCGTTTTGAGTTATCTAAGGGTGAACTTTAAGAAATTGTTCCGACAGTT
This sequence comes from Equus przewalskii, assembly GCF_037783145.1. Classification (NCBI taxonomy): domain Eukaryota; kingdom Metazoa; phylum Chordata; class Mammalia; order Perissodactyla; family Equidae; genus Equus; species Equus przewalskii. The sequence goes on from NC_091849.1 coordinate 59,139,253, forward strand.
TTAGTACACTTGAAGAGTTGAAACTCGTTTTGTTTTTAAAGTTCACCCTTGGCACATATTTAGTCTTCACTGAAGAATTGATGTCAGAACTTCTGAGGACAGGTGGAGGCACTTTAAGAGAAGATTGAAAATCTCTGTGCCTTCTGTCTGATCCCTGAGTTACAGCAGGCTGCCCGTTGCCCATGTGAGGCTGAGAGGAAGGGCTTCTTTATTTCTGGCCTATTAATATCCCTAGGCTTTTCGTCTCTTCTCATATATTCATGTACTCTCTCTGAGCCATCCTGCTGGCAGTCAGAAATCTGATAATGGACACAACCTTTTCTAAATGAATGAAAAATATTTTTTAAAGACAAACATGTTTATCCCTTGATATGCTTTAAATTGCCATGGTTTGTTTATTTTTACTCCCTACTTACTCGTGGGATGATCTTACATGTGTGGTGAGCCTTATCAAAAATAATTTGAGTAAAAGAAGTGACTTAACTAAAAAAGCAAGAGAGAAAAATATAATCAAGAGCCAGTGGGGAAAAAAGTTTCTTCAGTTGTTTACTTTAGACATAGAGTAAAGTATAGTACTTTATATCACCAGAAATGATAACACCATAGCACTAGAAACCAAAGATGTAGTCTAAATAGTACATTAAAGCTGAAAAATCACACTAAATTATAAAACCCAGAATACCAGTTTATTTTTATTGAATGAAAAATATTCAAAACAATACAATCATATATTTTTCTAAAGCCTTTGAACCATAACAAAACTTGAATGCAAAATGGGCATGTTCTTTAAAAAGAAATATCAAAGCAAATCTAGTAATGTACAAAAATAATTATATACTATCCACAAGTGGGATTTATTCCATGTGTGTGAGTCTGGCTCAACATTTAAATATCAATAAAAGTAATTCACTATATCAACAGGCTAAAGAAGAAAAATCTTATGACCATATCAATAGATATAGAACAAGCATTTGATAAGAGCCAACACCTATTCATGATAAAAACTTGCAGTAATTTAGGAATAGTGGGGAACTAACTTAACTTGATAAAGAGCATCTAATAAAAACCTACAGTTAAGATTGTACTTAATAGTACAATCTAAACGCATCTAAATAGTACAATCTAAATAGTACAAAGAAAAATAAATGCTTTCCTCCTAAGATCAGAAATAATTCAAAGATATCTGTTCTCACTGCTTTTATTCAAAATATTACTGAAATTTCTAGACAATGCAATAAGCCAAGAAAAAGAAATAAAATGCATACAGATCAGAAAAGAAATAAAAGCTGTCTCAATTTGCAGATGACATTTATGCCTACATAGAAAATATCAAGAAATCTACAAAAAAACAAAAACAAAAGTCTCTTAGAATTGATACATAAGTTCATCAAAGTCACAGTATAAAAGATCAACCCACAAAGATCAATCAAACTTTTATACACTAAAAACAAAAACACGGAAACCAAAATTCAAAACAAATTATCATTTATAATTGATCCAAAGAAAATTAAATACTTTGATATAATTCTAACAAAATATGTACAGGATTTATATCCTGAAAATGATAAAATGCAATGGAAGGGATCAAGGAAACCTAAATTGATCAAGTAACACACCAACACATCATTTTCATGGACTGGAAGATAAACACTGCAAAATGCTAATTCTCCCTAAACTGATCCACAGATTTAATGCAATTCTTATCAAAATTCCATCAAGATTTTTTTGTAAAATTAGAGAAATATATTCTAAAAATTAACAGAAAAGCAAAGAACCTAAAATAATCAAAACTATCTTGGAAAAGAAGAGTAAACTGGAATGAATCACTCTATCCAATATTAAGGCTTAAACTGCAGTAACTGAGACAGCATGGTAATAGCAAAGGGATAGATACATAGATCAGTGGAAAAGGATAAAAAACCTAGATATAGCCTTACAAAAATATGACCAACTATCTTTTGACAAAAGTGAAAAAATAACTCAATGGAGAGATGATAGTCTTTTCAACCACTGATGCTGGAGGAATTGAATATTTATAGGCAAAATACTGAATCTCAGCCCAAATCTCACAATCTTTACAAAAACTGACTAAAATATATCATCGATTTAAATGTAAAAGTTAAAATTACAAAACTTTTAGAAAAAAATATATAGGAGAAAATATTCAGGGGCTAGGGTTAGGCAAAGAGTTCTTAGATACGACAACAAAACCACAATCCATAAGAGAAAAAATTGATAAATTGAACTTCATCAAAATTACAAATTTTCCTCTGTGATAAGCCCTGAGAAGATGAAAAGACAAGGCATGGACCAGGAGAAAATGTTTGCAAACTACATACACAAAAAAGGACTAGTATTTAGAATATAGAAAGAACTCTCAAACAACAAACAATCCAATTATGAAATGGGCAAAAATCATAAATACACGTTTTGCTGAAGAGGATATAAAGATGGTCAATAAGCACATAAAACAATGTTCAACATCATTAACAACAAGAAAATGAAAATAAAAAACACAATAAGGTACCAATACACATACACAAAAATGGATAAACATTTAAAAAATAGTGAAAACTAAACACAAACAAAGATGCAAGGAAACTAGATCACTCATATATTGTTTGTGGGAATGTGAATTGGTATAGCCATTCTGAAAAAGAATTTGGTGAAGATGGTAGAATAAGATATCCCTTGTCATATTGCCTCTCATCAATGATAATCTGGCATCCAACCACAGACAAAAGTGCCTTTGTGGTAACTGTGGCATCCAGTACCATATGTTAAGGGAAGTGGAAGGAGTCTCGCCTGCCACATGTCAGGTATTAGACATACAGACCTCGTCCCCAGCTATGGACCCTGCAGTGGCCCATGAAATGGCTTTAGCCTCTGTCAGTTGTGGTCTGGGAGCCCTTGGAGAACAATGTCTTAGATAATCCCCCCCAGATGAGAGAGTCTTTCTAGAATTCCAGGAGTCCAGCAGAGAAATCTAGCAGAAAAGCACACTATTGAAGCAAAAAAGTACAAGTTTAGATGGACAGGAGAGAATTAGAGGAGCAGTATTCATTTGCTTCTGTCACCCTGACCCCAAGGTGGCACAGCTCAGTGACAAGTGAAACCTTCTCAGCCCATGATTTCTCCCATGGGGCAAAGTTAGAGTGTGTGAGTGAGCACCTGTCTTCCACAGCTGTGCAGGCTGTTACCAAATAGACCCATTTCTCTCTCACCTTATTAGAGTACTGAGTCATGAGCTGCACATTTGGGGAGCAGAAAAGGCTGGGAGAGAGCAGATAAGATTCTTAGACTGCTTTAAAGGGATGCAGATCCTACTAACCATGTCAAGGACTCCATCAAGAAGCCTGCCTCTGAGCTACTGGGGACACATTGCCTGTAGATCCCCCCCTACTGACCTATGGGCACCCCCAGCACTCCATGCATCTCATCCACACACACGCCTCCTATGTGCAAGCTGCCTGTGTGTACCTCTGATGGCAGCAAGAGTGAGCTTTGGTAGATGGCTAGTGGGCATGCATGGAAAGCTGGCCGGGACCTGTAGACAGGGAAAGACACAAGCTGAGCTTTAACACTGTCCTTGGTAAAGCAAAAGGGAGCTATCAGCTCTCAGTCTGGTGTGTTGAAGAATCAAGAGAAGGCATACCAGCTTAAGAACTCTGCCACAAGAGGGAGCAAGAAGTGTGCATCAGGTCTATCTATAGAAGGGCTAAGAAAGCTTCAAACCCTAGCAGGAATGATAGAAGGTATTTTATTCCAAAATCAGTCATGAAAAACTGGATGTCTTCAAATGCAAAGACAGCAACATAAGACTTCAAGGAAAATGAAAAATCAAGGAAACATGACACCACCAAAGGATCACAATAATCAAGTGAAGGAGCCCAAAGATATGGATATCTGCCATTTACCTCATACCGAATTCAAAATAGCTGTTTTGAGGAAGCTCAGTGAGCTACAAGAAAACACAGAAAGGCAATACAACAAAATCAGGGAAATAAGACATAAACAAAATGAGAAATTTAACAAAGACATAGAAATTATAAAAAAGAATCAAGCAGAAATTCTGGAGCTGAAGAATACAATGAATGAAGTAAAAAAATAAAATAAATGCAATAGAGATAATCAACAGAATGGATCAAATAGCAGAAAGAGTTTGTGAACTAGAAAACAGACCTTTGAAATTATCCATTTTGAGGAGAACAAAGAAGAAAGAATGAAAATGAATAGAGAAAGCTTACACAATCTATGAAATAACATTAAAAGAAGGAATCTGCTAATTATTGGAATCCCAGAAGGAGAATAAAGGGAGATGAGTCAGAAAGCTTATTTAAAGAAATAATGGCTGAGAACTTCCAAAACCTGGGGAGAGATTTAAATAACCAAGTTCGTGAAGCTCCTAGGTCCCCAAACAAACTCAACTTACAGAGGCATTCTCCAAGACACATTACACTAAAGCTGTCAAAATTAAAAAAAAAAAGAGAATATTAGAAACAAGAGAAAAGAAGCTTGTAACTTTCAAGGGAACCCCCTATAGGGCTATCAGCACATTTCGCAGCAGAAACTTTGCAGGCGAAGAGAGCATAGGATAATACATTCAAAGTGTCAAAAGAAAAAACACTGCCAACCGATAATATTCTATTTGGCAAAGATGTCCCTCAGAAATGAAACAGACATAAAGTTTTTCCCAAACAAACAAAAGTGGAGGGATTTTGTCACCACTAGATCTGCCTTAAAAGAAATGCTGAAAGGAGTTCTTCAAGATAAAGTGAAAAAAATGCTAATTAGTACACGAAAACATACGAAAATTTACAATGCACTGGTAAAGGTAAATGTATAGTAAATTCGGAATACTCTAACACTGTTATATGGTGAAGTACTAGCCAATTAACTCTAGTATAAAGGTTAAAGACAAAAGTATAAAAAGTACTAAAGCTACAATAACTTTCTAATGAATGCACAATATAAAAAGATAAATTGTGACATCAAAACATAAAATGGGGAAGAGTAAAAGGATAAAGTTTTTGTACATAATAGATGTTAAATTGTTATTCGTGTAAAAATTTCTATAAGAAATTTTATGTAAGTTTCATAGAAACCATAAAGCAAAAACCTATGGTAGATAAACAAAAGATAAAGAGAAGGGAATCAAAGTTTAGCACTACAGAAAAATCATCAATATCTAAAGAAAAACAGCAAGAGGGAAAGAAAGGAACAAGGGAAGTGTAAAACAGCCAGAAACAATTAATGAGATGATGTGAGTAAGTCTTTACCTAGCAACAGCTAATCAAATTGTAAATGGATTAAATTCTCCAAACAACAGGCAACTTGATGGATTAAAAAAAAAAAATAAAAGACCCCACTGCCTACAGGAGCTTCAACTTTAGGAACACACTAAGTTGAAAGAGAAGGGATGGAAAAACATATTCCATGCAAGTGGAAACTTAAAGAGAACAGGAGTAGCTATACTTAATCAGGCAAAATAGACTTTTAGTCAAAAGCTGTAAAGAGATAAGGAAAGTCATTATATAATGATAAAGGGATCAATTCATCAAGAGGATATAACAATCATAAATATATACTCACTCAACATTGGAGAACCTAAATATAATGAGTAAATACTAGTAGGTCTGAAGGAGAAATAGACAACACAACAATAACAGTAGGCGACTTTAATACCCCACTTTCAACAACGGCTATATCATCCAGACAGAAAATCAATAAGAAAACGTTGGAGTTGATTACACTTTAGACCAAATGCACCTAACAGACATATACAGAATACCCATTCAACAGCAGTAGAACATACATTCTTCTCAAGCACACACAGAACATTCTCCAGGATAGATCATATAGTAGGCCACAAAACAAGCCTTAACAAATGTAAGAAGGTTGAAATCATACCAAGTATTTTTTCTGACCATAATTGTATAAAACTGGAAATCAACATGAGGAGGAAAACTGGAAAATTCACAAATTGTATGGAAATTAAGAAACATACTCCTGAACAACCAATGGATGAAGGAAGAAATAAAAAGAAAAATTTGAAAAACTATCTTGAGACAAATGAAAATGGAAACAAAACATACCAGAAGTTATGGGATGCAGCAAAAGCAGTTCCAATGGGGAGGCTCATGGTGATAAATGCCCTTATTAAGAAATAAGAAAAGCCTTAAATAAACAACCTAACTTAACACCTCAAGGAACTGCAAAAAGAAGAACAAAAGAAGCCCAAAGTTAGTAGAAGGCAGGAAATAATAAAGATCAGAGCAGAAATAAATGAAATAGAGACTAAAAAGACAATAGAAAAGATCAGTGAAACTAAGAGCTGATTTTTTTGAAAAGATGTACAAAATAGACAAATGTTTAGTTAGATTCACCAAGCAAAAAAGAGTACTCAAATAAATAAAACTAAAAATGAAAGAGGAAACATTATAACTGATACCACAGAAATATAGACGATCATAAGAGACTACTAGAAACAATTATATGCCAACAAATTGACTAATCTAGATGAAATGGATAAATTCCTAGAAATAGACGACCTACCAAGACTGACTCAAAGAAATAGAAAATCTGAACAGACCAATAATGAGTAGAGAGATTGAATCAGTAATTAAAAACCTCTCAACAAAGAAAAACCCAGGACCAGATAATTTTTTGATGAACTCTACCAAACATTTAAAGAATTAATGCAAAATACTTCCCAAACTCTTCCACAAAATTGAAGAGATGGAAACCCTCCCAAACTCGTTTTACAAAGCCAGCACTACCCTGATACCAAAGCCAGATAAGGACACTGCAGTAAAAAGAAAACTAGAGGCCAATATCCCTGCTGAATATAGGTATAAACATTCTCAACAAAATATTAACCAACCAAATTCAGCAGCACATTAAAAGGATCTCACAAGTCATATTTATTCCTGCATTGAAGGATGGTTCAATATTCACAAGTCAATCAATATGCTACATCACATTAGTACAATGAAAGATAAAAATCATACAATCGTCTCAGTAGATGCAAAAAAAGCATTTGACAAAATACAACAGCCTTTTATGATAGAAACTCTCAATAAATTAGGTATAAAAGGAATGTCTTTTGTTGTTAGTGCCATTGAGTCGATTCTGACTCCTGGGAACCGTGTACGTCAGAGTGGAATCCTGCCTAGTCTTTTTGTAGTGCTCTGCTGGTTTTAATGGGCAATTTTTTCAGAAGTGGGTGTCTCCACTAAAACCTGTCCACCATGGGCGACCCTGATGGTATTTGAAATGCTCGTGCCATAGTTTTCAGCATCACAGCAACTTGCAGCTGGCAAAGTACAACAACTGGCAGATGGGTGGTGTGGTTCCCTGACCAGGAAATGAATCCAGCCCACAGCGGTGAGAGTGCTGAATCTTAACCACTAGACTAACAATAGAGGGAACATATCTCAAAATAAAGGCCATTTTTGACAAGCCACAGGTAACATTATATTCAGTGGTGAAAATTTCAAAGGTTTTCCCACCAGATCAATAATGAGACAGGGTGCCCACTCCCATCACTCCTATTCAACATAGTACGGGAAGTCCTAGCCAATCAGTTAGGCAAGAAAAAGAAGTAAAAGGCATACAAATCAGAGAAGAAGTAAAAGTGTCTCTGTTTGCAGATGGCACCATCTTACATATGGAAAATAGTAAAAACTCCACCAAAAAACTGTTGGAACTAATCAGCAAATCAAAATCAACATGCAGAGATCAGTTGCATTTCTATACACTAACAATGTAATATCTGAAAAAGAATAAAATAATTCCCTTCACAGTAGTATCAAAAACAATAAAATACTTAGGAATAAATTTAGCCATGGAAGTAAAAGATCTGTACATTGAAAACTATAAGAATTTATTGAAAGAAATTGAAGAAGAAACAAGTAAATGGAAAGTTATCCTGTGTTCATGGATTGGAAGGATTAGTATTGTTAAAATGTCCGTACTACCCAAGGTGGTCTATAGATTCAATGCAATCCCTATCAATTTCCAGTGGAAGTTTTCACAGAAATAAAAAAAAGAATCATAAAATTCATATGGAACTACAAAATACCCTGAATATTCAAAGCAATCCTGAGAAAATAGAACAAAGCTGGGGCATCACACTTCCTGATTTCAAAGTATGCTACGAAGCTATAGCAATTAAAACAATCTATTGCTATCATAAAAATAGACACACAGACCAATGTAACAGAATCGAGAGCCCAGAAATATACTCTTGCTTATATAGCCAACTAATGTTTGACAAAGGAGCCAGTAATAAACAATGGGGAAAAGATAGTCTCTTCAATAAATACTGTTGAGAAAACTGTACATGCTACTGCAAAAGAAAGAAATAGGACCCCTATCTAATACCACTTACAAAAATTAACTTGAAATGGATTAAAGACATAAACATAAGATGTAAAACTTCTATGAAAAAAGATAGGAAAAAACTTTTTGTCCTTGGTCTTGTCAATGTTTTTTTGGAAATTTCACCAAAAGCACAAGCAATAAAAGTGAAAATACATATGTGTAAACAAGTGAGACTACATCAAACTAAAATCGTCTGCACAGCAAAAGAAACAATCAACAAAATGAAAAGGGAACCTACCAAATGGGAGAAAGTATTTACAAGCCATCTATCTGATAAGCTTTAATATCCAAAATGTATAAGGAACTCATAACTCAATAGAAAAAAAACCCACTAATTTAAAAGTGGACGGAGGTCCCAAAAAGATGTTTTTCCAAAGAAATACAAATGGCCAACATGTACATGAGAAGGTGCTCAACATCACTAATCAAAAATGAAAGGCAAATCAAAACCACAATGAGATATCACCTCACACCTGTTAGGATGGCTATCATCAAAAAGACAAGAGACCTCTAGTGTTGGCGAGGATGTAGAGAAAAGGGAACTTGTATGCACTGCTGGTAAGAATGCAAACTGGTGCAGCCACTACGGACAACAGTATGGAGTTTCCTAAAAAACTTAAAAATAGAACTACCATATGATCCAACAGTTCCACTTCTGGGTATATATCCAAAGGAAAGGAAATCAAGATCTCAAACAGATATCTGTACTCCTGTGTTCATTACAGTGTGATCCACAATAGCTCACATAGAAATAGCCTAAGTGTCTGTCAGTGGAAGAAGGGATAAAAAAGATGTATATATATATACATATACACACACACACACACACAATAGAATATTTTTCAGCCATGAGAAAGAAGGAAATCCTGTCATTTTTGACAACCTGGATGAACCGTGTGTGCACTATGCTAAGTAAAAAAGAGAAAGACGAATAAAGACAAATAGTGTCTGATTTACTTATATGTGGAGTTTTAAAAAGCTAAGCTCATAGAAGAAGAGACTAGAATGGTGGTTACCAGGGGCTGGGTGGAGGATAAAGTGGGGAGATGTTGGTCAAAGGGTACAAACTTCTGGTTAGAAAATGAAGAAGTTCTGGGGATCTAACGTACAGCATTGTGACTAGAGATAACAATACTGTATTATATACTTGAAAGTTGCTAAGAGAGTAAATCTTAAACATACTCACCACAAAAAAGAAATGGTAATTATTTGAGGTGATGAAGTGTTAACTGACTATTATACTGATCATTTTGCAATGTATATGTATCAAATCATCACACTGTAAATCTTAAACTTTTACAATGTTATATGTCAGTTATGTCTCAATAAAGCTGGAAAAATAAAATAATAGAAAAGTATGGCAGTATCTTATGTTAGTAAACACATAATTAGTATACTATACAGCAATTGCGCTCTTGGGCATCTATCCCAGAGAAAGGAAAACTTTTGTCTGCGCAAAAACCTGTACACAATATTCATAACGGCTTTATTCATAATAGTCAAAAACTGGAAACAATCCAGATGTCCTTTAATGGGTGAATGGTTGAACAAATTGTGTTACATTCGTAACATAGAATACTATTCAGCAATAACAAGAGATGAAGTATGATACAGGCAACAACCAGAATATAATTTAAGGGAATTATACCTTGAGAAAAGAAAAAACTATCTCAAAATATTACATACTGTATATTTCCATCTATATATCACATTCTTGAAATGACAAAATTATACAGATGGAGAAGAGATTAATGGTTCCAGAGTTGTGCTGGAGGTGTGGTCACAGAGGTGGGAGGGGATGGGTGTGGTTATAAGAGGCCAACAGGAAGGATCTTTTCGGTGATGGAGCTGTTCTGTATTTGACTGTGGTGGTAACTAAATGAACTTACGCAAATGATAGAATTGCATAGATTAAACACAAACAAGCACACAAATGAGTATACATAAAATCGGTGAAATCTGAGTAAGATTGGAGGATTGTATTGATGTCAACATCCTGGTGGTGCTAAAGATCTAAGTTTTGTGAGATATACAATCAGAGGAAACTGACTGAAGGGTACCTGGGCTCTCTCTATCTTATTTCTTACAAATGAATGCAAATCTACAATGATCTCAAATTAAAATTTTAAGTAAAAAGATAAAAAAATATAGTATGTTAGCTACCAGTGCTTAACTGTATAATACAAAGTGGATTCTCAGTGTTTATAAATGTGTAAGAGGTAGGAAATAGTGACTAGCCCAAGAGATGAAGAATTTAATTGGATAAGGATTTCCAGTGTCTGATATCCAGTGGCCTATAGATCTGAATCTCTCAGGGCAGAAGAAAGAGTAATATGCACAGATTGACCTTAAGGAAAACTGACATGGAAGAAAAATCTAGAATGTCAAGGTTACAACTTCTCTATCTGGGTGCATTGCAGTGTGACCTAGATTTGTATTAGAAAGATTGGCCTACATTCTATGTGTCTCTTCTCAGGTATAACAAAGCTGGCATCATAGGACAGAGACCAGCAGAGCGTTAGCGTTGATATTTCAGTTGTTAGAGGCCGGAATGTTCAATTGCTTGACCACAGGTAAATATCCACAGAAGTTAAGTTGTAGGATTCTGAGATGAGGACAAACACAAGATTTGAAATTCTGTCACAGAGGCAAAACGTGTTAATATAAATCTGGATTCTGTATTCTAACCCATGGTTTATCTGCTTTGTCCAGAGTTTATACTGTAGCCTTCCCAACATATGTACAGTCCTACACCTTTGGAAAAGTTGGCTAGTTTCACTTCATGAATAAAGCCATGATAAATTTCTAATGAAGATTTTCTTCCATTTATATTAGTCTAAGTCCATACATAGTGACCTTCTATAGAAGGAAGATTCTAGTAGAGAGCTGCCATTAAAGGCTAGAAATAAACCTTCTGTTCTTTCCATTTATAAGCTAAGATAAATCTTCCCAACAGCCTGTTACCCCATACAAATATTCCCCAGTTCCCATTACCCCATAAATCAGTTTCCTATGAGATATATTAATTTAATTATAATATTTTACAACTAATTCAGAAAAACAAAACAAAGCAGTGATTTAATTATAAGGCGATTTCTATAACGTGAATTTGACGATTGCTGTAAACATTTGATGGCTTTCGAACTCTTCCAGCCACATAACAATGTATTTACTGAGCAAACATGGATTGAGTTCATTTTAGGTTAACCTCAGGAAATTTCTGATACTCTTTCATTTTTTTTGACAGATAGAAATTGCAATTGCCTCTTGTTCAAACTAATGGAATGTGCTAGACACTCTGCTCAGTAATGGGGGCACTTGGCCAGAAAATCAAACCATTTCCTCCTGAAACTTACAATTAAGAGGGGGATGGAAATGTAAATAAGTCTTAGTAACTACTACCAACTTTATTACCGCTAGAGTTGGGAAGGCCAAACAGGACCCAGAGATAATGAGCTTTTCATTCAAATACCAGATTTCAAAATCCACTCTCCTGTAATTATTTTTCAATACTCCCATACAGAGAAACATGTCAATTAGTACTACTCCCTTCAGGACACTGTGTTGTGTCGGCTATGGTGTATTTCAAAAAGAGATGTGTCGCTCACTCTTCTCCATCTCAGTAAATAGAACCACCTTCATTCTTACGTGGCTCAGCTCAATATGTGGGGTTATCCTTGGTTCTTTTTCTGTCACACCCCAAATCACCCCATTCTATAAATCTACCATCAAAATACATTCTGGATACAATATCTCACCTCCTCCATCAGCACCATATTAACTCAAGCCACCAAAACTCTGACTTGGATTATCACAGTATCTTTCTCATTCGTGTCCATGTCCCTACTTTTGCAATTCTGCAGTCTCTTCTTCATATGACATCAAGAGTAGCAGTACTACTTCCTTGTTTCTCAACAATCGATCGCTTCCTACAAAACCTGAACAGAGACCCAAGAGTTCCCAGGCCCTGTTTAGGGCCCTTTCCCTCTTGTTCCCTGCACTTCAGCTTTGTTGGCCTCTGTGTGTCTTCTCAAACACAACGGTGACTTTCCATTTCAGGGACTTTACAAATATTGTTCCCTCTATTTGGATTATTCTCCCGGAAATGTTTGCACACAGCCCCTATTTCATTTAGGTTTCCATTCAGACGTCATCCCCTCAGAGTTTTCTGGATCCTTTTCCTTAAATAGCACCTTTCTGTTCTGTTACTGAATTAGGGTTGCCAGATAAAAGAGGATGCCTAGTTTAATTTGAAGTTTAGAAAAGCAATGAACTTTTTTTAGTATAAGTACGTCTAAAATATTTTATGATAGATTGATATGGTATAGGACCTACTTATACTAAAAAAATCATGCCTTTATCTGAAATTCAAATTTAACTGGGTCCTGTAAGTTTATTAGCTAAATCTGGCATCCTTATTTATTACACTCTCTTTTTCCTCATAGAACTTCACTCTATGTGACACTATATTATAAATTTATTTGTTTAAGGTCTGTTTCTCCCACTAGACTGTAAGATCCATAAGAGTAAGCAATTGGTTTGTTGTGTTCAAAGGTAAATGACCAGAACCTAGAGTAGGAGCTATTGCGTAATAGATGCTTAGCAAGTATTGGTTCAGGCAAGGGAGAAACCATTATGAGCTACTTGCATTACATATATACGTATATACCTATATATGAAAAACGAATACTTGTGTATGTTTCACATTCTCAATAAATGTCTAGAAGATCAAACCAGAAAGAGTATTTCTTAAAGCACAGACTACGTGGTTTTACAAATGATTTGCAGAGCCTATGGAAATTGACACATGAGAAAATATAATTGCACTAGATATTAAAAATCAAGCAAGTTAGGACAGGTTAGGAAATACTGTTAAGAGTTTATTTCACTTGAAATTATCTGCCTTAGCAGATGAAGATATTGAAGCAATATTGCCTATGATTGAACATGATTCCGAAGGCAAATGCTGACGAAATCTAGCTTCATTAAACAGTAGCCCTTCCTACAATTTGAAAAAGCAATTATAATTTTGATTACTTTTTCCAAAGTTCCCATATTTTCTATGAGGCCTTAAGCTCAACTATTTAGGTTTTGTTAATGAACACACTTTTCAAGCATACACCTCCTGCTTGGGTGACTCCTCTTGGTAAGTACAAGTGAAATTCTGGCAGCAGATACGGGGCCTACTTGTGCTGGGCACATTCAGCTAAAGTGACCAGCAGAAGTGAGTTGGTGCTGGGTCCTGAAGGACGGGAGAGGGTGGAAAGGGAAGGAAGCACATTTGGGTTGAATCTATCCATTGGTAGATGCCATTAGTAAAGTAAAACAGATGCACGGGGCCTCAAAGAGTTGATTTGTCCTTCCTCAGGCTCTAATATCATTTTAATACAAAAAGAAACTTCAAAGGATTAACTTGGAAATGAAGTTTGAATAATGTTTGAATTTCAAGGTGATTTAAAAATAATCCTCACAATGATAATACTGGATGATTTTTCCCCTCTTTCTTTCACTAAAACACCTGATGTATTGTGTATATATATTCTAACATGACTTGTGAGAGAGGAGTTATAATTCGCAAGTACAAATTTATAAATGTATTAAAAATTAAACTGGGAAACTAGAACCAAGTTTTAAATGGTAGATTGCCTGTCCTCAGTGAATGCCATCTTTTCCATCTAGGGCCCAAATCTGTGACAACACACATTTGAAGTTATCTTTTCTTAAAAGCTGATGGTTTTTAAGACATTTGTTCCCAGCTCTGAAGGCTCAGAACCGCAGGTGTTTGTCAATTTTGACCTGCCAACATAGCATTTTACTCACTAGAAGACAGAAACGGATATTTATATTTAGTCTCTGAGAAAATTCAATCTTTAATTTTTAATTTCTAAACCCATGAAATTCAAGTTAATCCAATATGTTGAAGTGTTTATTTTTACAAGCATGGCTGTTTTATTGGTCATTGCTCTTATTGCCTTCCTGAAGTTTTCTCAAAGGAACGAACTCAAATCATCGATTTTTTTCTAACTCCTGGCATTTTAACAAACACTATTTGCAAGTAAGTTGATGATATGATAAATCCTTTTTAAAAGATTTTTCTTTCTGTTATATTCCTCCAAATATTTTTTCAATGAGCAAAGCTTAATTTTTACAAATTAAATAGAAAAAACCCCTCAGAGAACAGAAGAGAGAAAATACATTGGAGAGATGATATAAAGTATAAGTAATGCAAGAATAGGAATGATTGATATAAGAAAAACAGATAAAGTAGATACTTAAATTATCCATGTAAAATTTATTATTATAAGACCTGGTTTTGTGAATCATTCATCAACAAACATATTAAAATTCAGTTGAAAGCAGCACCAAACACTAAATACAAAATTTAGTCACTTGAAATGCTATTATTAATATTCAAACAGTGTGTATAAATGAACAATTGATTACTAAAACACTAACCTCATAAATTTAGATCAGTTGAATGCTTTTAACAATTGATGGTTGGCAAATTCTGTATTCACTGTACTCTGTGAATTGATGATGTAGTTTCTATTGTTTTAGCAAAATTAGTGCCAAAACTAGATTTATTAAAAAAATACTTCAATAATAAAACTGAAAGCATAAAATATCATCTGTGCGTTGCTAATTTTTTTCAAGAAAGTTTAAAAAATCTTTTATTTTTTTAAATTTGGCTCCATTGACTGCTATTATAATTAACACAGCAATAGAAAAAATATTTAAATAGTTTGTATTTTAATCAGTCTATAATGGTTACACTCATAAGATCGTTTGTGTAAAATCAGAGCTCACTGACAATTTTATAAAGCTTGATAATTGACAAAATGCTTTCACATGTATGATTCTCCAACATTCTCTATTACAGTCATGTGCTGCATAACGATGATTTGGTCAACGACTGACGGCGTATATGATGGTGCCCCCACTCACTGACTCACCCAGAGCAACTGCCAGTCCCGCAACTTCCATTCATGGTAAGTGTGCCTTTCGTATCTTTTTTTTAAAAAGTGTCCGCTTTTTATCTTTTATATCATATTTTTACTGGAACTTTTCTATGCTTAGATACACAAACAGCACCATTGTGTTACAGTTGCCTACAATGCTCAGTACAGTACCATGCTGGGCAGGTTTGTAGCCCGGGAGCAATAGGCTATCTCATACAGCCAGGGTGTGTAGTAGGCTATACCATCTAGGTTTGTGTAAGTGCACCTTACGATGTTCGCACACTGACGAGATCACCTAGTGACACATTTCTCAGAACAGATCGCCGTTAAGTGATGCATGACTAAATGTTTCATTTTTTTTCTGTGGTATTTAGATGCTGACTTTATTGCAATACTAAATTGTCAGAGGTATTAAGTCTGTTTCTGAAGTTTCTTTTTCTTTTGCACTGGTCTGTCTACCTATTCAAAAATCAATACTATACTTTTTCTTTTGTTGAGGCTTTATATTATATTTCTATATCAGGTACAGCTTATAGATACTCAGAGTTACAGATTGTCAGATAATTTATTTTTTCTTCCTAGATCTCAGGCAGAGATATAAAACTTTCCTCTTCTTCTACATCTATAAATGAGGAGAATGATTTCTCCAAACTTAGTTAAGGGTGCCACATTTCAAGGCATTTAGCATTTCCAACTGTCAAACTATTATATTATTTCCTGTCTCTGTTTGTATGTTAAACACAGAATATATGACAAATAAATTAATTAACAAACGAATGAATACTCATTATATACTTACATATGTGTTATTTAACCAATTACATAGCTAATTACAATTACTTCATTAATTAGAAGTAATTGCTATCAATACACCCTCCCAACCACACAGAGTCACCTCATCAGCTCATACAGTCGTGGGTAAAGCTGTGATTTTCACACTTTTGTCCCTATTCTCTATTGCAGGAACACCAAAATCTTAGAATTATTTTCAGGAGTAGATAGAAGTTTTTCCTGAGCAGGTATTCTCAACTACCGTATGGTCTGTTTCGTTTCCTTTCTATTTTCATCCAATTAGTTTATATCGGCCTTCAGGGCCTTTCCAAGCCAATGTGGGTGCAGTAGCCACAAGCCAATACTGGTGACCATGATTGGAACCCCCGGCCTGGCATCTCACTAACACCAGTGGAGTGGAATCGCCACTGATGTTGTAAGCCGACTGGCTGTAGATTATTGAAGCCAAAACTTCATCTTTTCGTGTATGTGTGTGTGTGTATATGTGTCTGATTTTTCTCTGTGGTAGAATAGACACGTACTCAGTGCTGGCTTCCTTGTGCTACAGCACTTCACCATTATCTTAGTCACATGGGCGTGTTTCATATTATATCTGTGGTTCCCCGACTGCCCTTAGATGTGGCTTTATGAGAGTCTGTGCAGGAGCTCTGCTTGGCCCCAATTGTTAGATTTTACATAGATTTTTCTCACCCCTGCAGCAGTGTAGACAGTATTATTATACTGAACTTGACATCTTCTGCATATGAGAGGTATCCTTTAAGCTCCAGATGTACTAGCCGAGGAGTCCACTGGACAAGGCCAGAGACGGCTGCATCTCAACAGCGAGCAGAGCTTAAACTAGATTAGGGACAAACACACTTCTGCCTCAAAGCATATGGATTAGCTCCTTATGGAGTATTAATTTTGAAATTTAGATTTTTTATTAGAAATTAAAAAGACTTTTAATATTTTTGTATTACGTAGTTATGCTCTAACATATTTTAGACAAGTTATTTAGTGGAAGAAAAGTAAACTATTTTTTCCAAAGATCTGATTTCAAAAAAAAGTTAATTCTCAGGCTATGCAGAAAGAACCTTTGTTTCTCTATACATATTTTATTGTAAAAAATGGCCCATCATTGAATTATGCATTTCCTCAAAGCTCTTTTGGAATTAATTTAATGAATAATGATATAAAATGCTTATATGGTATACTTGGCATTATATTATAGAAGCGTTGATCAATTGTTAAATTTCTTTTAGCCTTATTAAAAGTGTGGTATAAAAATAATATTTTAATAATGTTAATGTATGTTTTACCTTGTTTAAATAGTAGTAAGATGAAGTACAAATTAAATAAATATAAAAAAAATCAAGATCTAATTGGAGATATATTACCTAACAAGTATGCTTTGTATATTTTCAAATAACTACTTGGCCTAAAAATAGAAATTAGCTGTTCTTGGGCACCTAAATTAAACTAGTTCCTATAGAAAAGGCTAAATCTATACTAAGAAAACAGCCAATGGTTCCTAGACTATATAACATAACTAATTACACAAAGCATAACAGTATTCAAACTATAATAACAACTGAAACAGAAGGCCTATGATTTAATATTAAAATGAAAAAACAGGAAAATTAATAGTGTAATTATATTGAAAATATGAGATTAATTTTTTAATATGATTAAAATTTAATTCAACTTCAACTCCGTTATCCAGCATTTTTAATATCTCAATTATTGTATTACTTAAGGGAAATTTAAAATGAAAAGCACTAAATTGCAAGATATTACAGCAAAATATAAATGGAGAATTAGAGAATGAATTAATAATATTGGTGATTAAGAATATGTATACATTATATTAGAAAAGACAGAAATGGAATCTAAACAATTTTAATTCATAAATAAATTTTTGTCATTTATCACATTGGATTATTTTTGTATTTTTTTTTATCAGACAAAGGTGATGATTTCCTTGCAGTGAAGTTAAACTCCTCGATGTGCGTCAGTTGACTTTAAGATAATATGTTTAATTTTTAAAAATATGGTGCTGTCCTCTAAGATGTCATAATGAATTTCTTGCTCTCTAATGTCTTCAAAGAGTTGCTTTATATATCTTGTCCATCTTGGACCATGAGGTTGATGGAATCTTCTAGGGATGATATGTTTAAGTCACATTTCCATGAGAAGTTACTGAGTTCCCATCATTGTGCCTCTTGTCAGATTTGAAATTTATTGCCAGATTTGAATTTTTATTTTTTTATTATTATTATTATTTTTTTTTTTTGGTGAGGAAGATTGGCCCTTACCTAACATCTCCTGCCAGTCCTCCTCTATTTTGTATATGGGATGTCTCCATAGCATGGCTTGATGAGTGGTGTGTATGTCCACACCTGGGATCCAAACCCGTGAACCCTGGGTTGCCAAAGCAGAGTGGGTGAAATTAATTACTATGACACTGGGCCTGCCCCAACCAGATTTGAAATTTTTATCAAATGATGTGTGTGAGATGTTATTTAATTGTGATTTTAATTTGCATTTAATGGTTACTAATGATGCTGAGATACTTTATAGGTGCTACCACTTGACGAAATCTGTGGATTGCCTGTTAATATTTTTTTCTGCTTTTCAGTGGGTTGAGATTATTTGCTCTTTCTATGTTTTTAGAAGCTTCTTACATATCACATTCCAGAATTTTCATAAAATTGTTAATAATGTGGGTAAGTGAATATTCTTAATTATCAGTATTTTAGTGGCAATGATACTGTGGATGTATGTAATACCTGTCGATGTGTTTTACACTCGTGGGTTGAGGTACATTTTATTTATTATGTTAAATAAGTATAAATGCATTCCATACTCTTTTCCCCGTGTGCTGGAGAGGATTATTATTTTTTTAATGTGCCCACTGCTATGTTAAGTTAAATTAATGGACTTTAAAATAGCAAAAAAACTTTATCTTTTTAGAATAAAGAGGACTTAATCTTGGTATATTTTAATTTTAAAATACTGAATATTAAATATGCTAGAACATTATTTAGGATTTTTTCTAGTCATTAGTAAAAGAGGATATTTATTTTGTGCTTCTCTATTTTGCATGTACGTACTTTCTGAGATTAGTGTTATGCTAGCTTCATAAAATAAATGTGTAGTCTATACTTCATTTTCTCGACTTAAAGTCTGTTTTATAATGTGGGAATCTATCGTTCTTAAGAGAAAGAAAACATTTTCATGCTAATAGTCTAGGCCTGGTCGTTGCTTCAGAGATGCTCGATGCTGTTTTGTTAAAACAGTCCATGTGTGGTTGCATTTCTGTAAAGGTTTTTCACTTCCTGAGTCAAAAGGTTTTAGAAAAGCCCTATTTCATTAAAATATATTAGAATAGAGTCCTACCTATTTTTATTAACTTTCTTTTTGATTAGAAACTAATTTGCCTATTTTATTGCTGAGTTTTACAAACCTCTTCACTACAGTTATAAACTCAACCTTATTTCTGTTTATGGACTCATAAATTCCTTCTCTTATCTTTATTAATTTCCACAGGTTTATTTTATTTCCTTTGTCTAACTTCTTGTGCTACTTAAATCCATAACATTTTATTTAATGATTAAACTCTAGAATCTATTAATATGCTCCTGGTCACAGTTTCTGGTTCATCTCGTATGTTTGAGAGGTGACGTTTTTACAATTATTTTCCTATATTGTATATCATAGGGATTTAGTTTATTTCATTGTGAGACCTATTTAAGGATTTGACTCATTCTCAAATGGGCTTGAGTACTAAAAGTTTCTATGTGATTTTTATGCAGGAGAATGATAGGAATGGCCCCTTGACTCTTTAATCCCTAGGCTAAGCTAAGCCCTGTGCTGGGAGAATCACCCCCTACTGATGCTGCTGAAGGGCTTCCATGGTGGGCAGACCCCCTGGCTTCAGTGAAACTTAAGTTTTTGGAACCTTGAAAAAGAGATTGGAAGCTCCCAAACACTTCTTTTGCTTACTCTTCGGAGGTATGACAGATGTTCTTTAAGTTTAAAGCAAAAAACAGACAATAACAACAAAAATCTAAGTTTATGAGAGTGATCACTGCAATGGAAACTTTAAACATGTGGTTCTAAAGAATTTTGAAGAAGAGGCATTTTTGGAAAGCAAGTTTGCCTTGTAGAAAAATATAAATTTCAGCTGTTGTAAGAGAAAACGTGGGGCCGGCTCCGTGGCCGAGTCGTTAAGTTCACGCACTCTGCTGCGGCAGCCCAGGGTTCGGATCCTGGGTGCGGACATGGCACTGCTCCTCAGACCACGTTGAGGCGGCGTCCCACATCCCACAGCTAGAGGGACCTGCAACTAAGATAAACAACGCGGGGAGGGGGAGGGGGAGGGGGAGGGGGAGGGGGAGGGGGAGGGGGAGGGGGAGGGGGGGAGGGGGGAGGGGGGCAGGTGTTGGGGAAATCACACAGGAAAAAAAAAAAGAAAAAACGTGATGGAATAGACACTAAAGGTAATTCCCAGGCTTGTATACGCTTTAGTAAGTTACTGAACTTAATGGACTGAATTACAATTTCTAAATAAAATCAAGTTTTCTTGTTTTGTCATTATTGAATTTTTTGGGGTTTGAGATTTCTTTGGCTTTTGCGTCTTTGCTTTTGCATAAAAGGCCGTAATTTTCAAAATAAGTCCAACAACTATTTCTTATCCATTTGTATATACCGGAAACCCTACTTCTTTATGCACCTAACTTCACCTTCTAACAGAGGAATTTCTGTATTTTTTAATCACAAAATAGATTCTACAGGAAATACTAGAAATAAAAAAATAATAACAGTATAGGATAGGATCAGTGGATTCTATTTCCCTTCAGGAGGGTGTCATATGAATTTTAATTTTTGTCCTACTGAAGTTCACTTCAGTATCAAAAGTCCTCTGAATGATGGCAACTTGTGAATGATTCTTTCCGAACTAAAATCACACATAGCACATTTAGACAAGAATAGAATTTTAGAAAGTTTAAGCAATGTAGGTTATTTTAAGAATAAGAGGAGAAATAGTTGCAGTGAAATTTCTTTCTGGCTTCTTTTTGGGGGTCATCAGGAATGATAGCAGATAATTCCATATTCTAACAATCACTAGATCTAGGATTTTAACAATTTAGAATGCTTAAAGGATAATGCTGGGATCCAGCATTGATATATTTGCAAAGAAGTGTCTCTCAAAGTGTAAAATGATATTTAACACGTCACCAATTATTTTTATGCCATTTGTTTGAAAGTATTTACCTTCCAAACCTCTAAGGACTCCTAAATATAGAAAATGTGTCCATATTAGTTTAGCAAAGTGTTTTCAAATTGAATATTTGTTGTATTGAGATTTATTAATTAAGAATGAGTTTATATTTTTAATATCCTCTATCTTTAAATGGTTTGGGATTACTGCTGCTTACAAGGATAAATTGGGAACTTAGAAGCGCCGGTTTATCACTCAAAGCATTTATCATAATGATTGAAAAAATTCAAAATCTTTCTCATTTTTGTAGAGGCTACTGTTCTAGTGTTAGAAAACAAAGGACAGCCAGTTACATTTGAAGTTTAGATAAACAACAAGTACATTTTTAGCGTACATATGCCCCAAATATTATATGGGTCATACTTATAGTGTAGTTTTATTGTGAAATCTGGCAACTCGATATTAATCCCATCTTTGTCACAAAGGACAGGACATTTCTATTATTTTTATCTAAATAAATTAGATTTTATTTTATACAAAAATAAAATAAGGAAACCTTTCTTCCTTTTCTATTTTGTATTTTTGTATTTGGCAAACTAGGACAAACTGGTATTTAATAAGTCCTGATAGGTATTTTATTCATAAATACACACATTTAATAACATTACTCCTACCTCCAACATTTATTACTCTTTTGACAGATAAATAATATTATTTGATATTCTATTGAATGTTTAAATTATAGAGAGTATAACAAGAACTTTTCTACTGTACTGCTACATAAAACATATTGACATAAAATAACCGGATGTTTGGGCTGTAATCCCAATATTGTATCATGATGAATTTGGTCCATGATGCTGTTACTCATTTTAGACACAAAACTCATGCTAAAGAAGGTACGGTGTTGATTGTTACACATCTGTACGGGTATTCCTTAAAAAAACAAAATTGTTTAACCTGCTAAGCCTGATGTAAGGAATTTCTTGCATAAAATATTCCCACATGCTGAAAACTGATCTACTGAGGAGAGCATGGGACCCCTCTTGGCCAATGTCTACTTCTACTGTGCTCACAAAAGTGTATGGAAGTTTTCTGGAAGTTTCTATGAAGATCTATATGCCATTTCCTTTTGCATATCAGAACAGACTTCATGTTATCTGACAAGACCCCTTATGAGCTGGCCCCTTCCTCATTTCAGGCCTCAACACCCACTGTACACCCACAAGCAAACCTGGTGCAAACACATACAAATCTCTCACATATCAGCTTTCTACACACTTCCTGGAAAATTTTTATCTAGCCTGATTCATCTGTCAAACTCTTCTTCCTTTTTCAAAACTCAGCTAAATCATTATTTCTTCCTTGAAGCCTGAATTTCCAAGGCTGAGCCTAAAATTCCAAGATGTTTCCTCTGCTTTTTTCTAAGCCTGCTTTTCTCATGGCATTGACTTAACTACATTCTGTTGATTCATTATTTTGCTGACTCCCCAAACTTATGAACTCCATGTTGGCAAGAACCATTATTTGAAGTGATGCCTTGCACATAGCAGGTTTTCAACAAATAATTGATGATTAATGACAAACAATTCCATGCTTATAATGGAAGGATAGATGCACACCAAAGAACTTTTACAATTATAAATGAATTTTACTTAAGTGTCACTTAAGAAAAAAACTGTAAATTAGTGTCCTACAGACCAATGTGATGATTTAGAGGACATAACTACACTGGGGACTGCCCTTGGGCTCACTGGCTAAAGTACATTTCTTAATTTTCAACACTCGGTTCAACACCGCCTACCGCAAAAGGGTAGAATCTTTTCTCCCTCTAATATATCAAGATTTTTACAGCTATTTTCTTCATTTTTAAAATTAATTCAACAATTTAGTGTAAACATATACAACTATGTTCACTTCAATTTGGTTCAAAAGGAGAAAAACAGAGTACAGTAACCCACAATATCCAAGAGCTTCATATTTTCCAAGTGTTTATTACAAGGTACCTACAATTATAAGATTACAGAGGGAAATTAAAGTCACTATAACACAAAAATATTCACTAATGAACTGAAAATTTATAAATATATCCCCACTCAAAAATCCCTCTTCTCTTAACCCTAGCATCAGTAATTGAGCACTCTCAACTCAGTGGGGAAAATAATCTAAAAATGATGTTGTTTTCCAACAATCATTGCTGTTGACTGTGATCTGTTCAATTGCCCTTTCCAATCCGTGCACAACAAGCTCAACGGTTCACACGGCTTCTTGATTATCTCAGCTATGAAAAAGCTAGTCCTGTGCAGCCCAGAAATCTCTTATCCTGTGTTTCCATGCCTTTGCCTGGCACTAGCTGTTCTGGGACCTCTCTGGGGAAAGGGGAAGGAAGATGACAGAAATCCTAAGTCGCCTGCTAACTGTGGTAGTGATGGAGTGCATTCCCGATTTCACTCTATCTTTCTCGGACCCACTTATGCATAGCCATCTACCAAAATGATGACTGACCTCACTTGGAGGGTCGACATGGTTTTCTAGGGGACTAGAGTTCAGTTTTTTCCTAGCCCCTGATAAGGACACTCTCAGAGGGAGCCAGCGAATTGCCCCTTTTAATCCCAGGCATGGCACATGACGTCAACCCTTTCTCTGGAAGGAGCAATTCCTCACTTGGAAAATAAATGGGTAATTATGGTGTTCCTCTCTTACGATCTAATCATTGTGCCCCCTTATATGAAGGCACAGGGAAATACTGAGGTTGTCTTTGACACTTTGTGATGGCTTTGGGGCACAGAGTTGCCCAAGTCTTCCTCCCAGCCTCACCTGTTGCAGTGCCTTCCTTTCTCTCTGCTGTCAGCTGCTCTCAAAAGCCTTCTCACTTCAAGAAGCTCGGCTCAAGGAACAAGCATCTCTCTCCATGTTAAGTTCCCAACTCAATTTCTTCAACAACTCTGTCATCAGGATTAGCTTCCTTCTAATGGCAGCACCAAGACAGACAGGCAGAATAAGCCACTTTATGACCATCTAAGAGGATAACAAAATGTCAGTTCTTCCTTCTGACAGACATTCCTAGTCTGTACGTGAGGATCTCTTGAATCACTCATCGAAAATCTGAAAGAGGAAAATGCTTTCTCTCATATCAAACATTACAGTTTAGAGACTTTTGTTTCACCCACTTGATTATGCCCTAGACTTTTCTTAAAGCCCTAACAGAAAGGATGAAAACTGAAGTGATGGCTGGAGGTGTGGAAAAATACATTTCTGTTGAGTGGGAAGCTTGAAAATTTTGTCTGATTTTGACCGTAAAATGTGGGGGAACTATCACTTCTCTGTTTCCTGTGAGTCTAGTCCTCTCTGCGTGGCCACAGAATCCCCACTCAACAGTCAGCCATATATCTATCTCTAGCCATCCTTTCAAATTTTTAATCTTTAGTTTATTTACAAATGCTGTAAATATCTAGCATACAGTACACAGCAGTATCAAAGTCAATTAAAATCATGAAGTTTTCAAAGTGGCATTAGAAAATTGATCAAACTCATGTGTAAGGCTGTTGACATATTTGAAAAAAGAAAAATCTATAAAAATGGCATATATCTTATAATTAAGCTATTTACAAACAGTACACAAAACTACTAATAGTTCAACACAATGCATTCTGTCTTCTAAGAATTAGTGCAGAAATGATCTAATTGACCTCCGTTTTAACTCATTTGCAAGTTAATATGAACTCTTCTTTCTTTAAGATACACTAACCTTGCAGTGACCTTGAGCTTTTACTTCCCAAGATTCAATTCATAGGTCTCCAGGGTTATTTCTATTTTTAAAAGCAATTATCAGATACATTTTTAATACGTAAGTGAGAAATACTGTGGTTTTCTATAAAAACTGAGTGGCATGCTTTGAAAGGCTCGCTAAAAGTAGCGTAAATAAAATACATAGCTGGCTAATCAAAGTGTTGTGTAGACACTTTGAATGATTAGAAAAAACACTGGGGGAAAACTAGGAAAATACTACGCTTAAATTGCTTCTGAATTGTTTTTAATTTCTCATTCCACTCCAAAAAATGAAAATACCAACAATATATAATAAATTTCGGTATGCTTTATGCAAGAAATAATGTTTAATGCTTCAATCATATTGCAGTATGCTTGGTCCTACATGAAAGATTAAGGAGTGATAATGGTTGGATGTTTTAAACAAAAATAAAATATATAACCTTTACCAATTTTTAATGTTTCCTTATTTTAATTGATTCTTTCAAAAGACTTAAACAGCTATCAAGTTTTAATAATTCTCTACTTTGACTTTTTCAACGAAGTGATTCGTGGTCTCAAACATACAGCACAAGAGAGCTTCTAATATACTATGATATATTTGAGCCAATTTTAAGTAGATTCGTTTCAAAGGAGCTTACATTTTCATGATCTTTTTCCTAAAACAAACACTCCATACTGCCGTTTTTTAATCCTTTGAATAGAAGTAGTAATTTATTTTCTTAAGGGAAAAATAGTCTAGCTTTAAACAGAAAAAAGTAAGCTAGAAGAAAGGGTTTGGAATGAGGGTTCAATGTGTCTCTCCCACATTTCCTACTGAGCTTATTAGAGCCCTTGGGCTCTCATTTAGTAAAACTCCTATTCTCCACAACCCCAGGACATTTCTAGACGACAAGGCGGTCATAAAATGATAATAGAATCATGCTTCCTCTCTCAGGGGTGCCTGACCTGTTATATGGCAATTCTGGAGGCTTGGTCCTTTAAATACTTTGTAAAAAAATAGCAGAATAGTAGCTTTTAGAACAGAACTGCAGGGGAAATAGTTTTCTTGTAGATGTGCTTCTGGCAGTGTCCCTCCAATCATAGCATCTAAAGTACTATTTAGTCCTTCTACATAGTAGTTAGCTGCAGTCAAATTCATCTTGAGAGTTAATAAATTAAAAAATCTCTAACACTCTATCATGAATGGTTTAATATGATAGTATTATTGTAAAATAGTTAATAACATAAAAGTATTCAGCTATTTTGTAAAAAGGAGAGTGTTGCGCCACACACCCAGCTGGGTGGGCAGTGCAGGATAGGTTGCCAAGAGACAGCAGAAATTACTCGGAGACAGCGAACGAGACATACGGGTTCTTTGGGGAATTACTCACAGGGAGAGTCCAGTGGTGGCCAGCTGGTCAGGAAATGCGCACCTGCTACTGCCCCTGAGAGGAGCTTGCTTACATAGGCAGAGGAACAAAGGCTGTGTGCTTGTCAAGGGGGATCATCCCTGTATGACCTGCATTCCAAGGACCAGAGCCCCCTCCCAGAAGGCCTGTTTGTCCCCTCAGACTGAAAGGGTTTCTGTGCTAACTATCCCATGAGAAAATGGCTGGATTAATGAAGCCCAGGACTGTTACCATCATGAGTGCTCATGTGCAGCCCAGATGAGGAGCCTCAAGGACACATGGTTTAAAGGGCACATAGGCTAGTGGCCCTATAGGGATAAATCTATTGTTAAGCAGAGCTCATGTTAAAGTCATGTGATAAGAAAGGGTTTCTTTGAGTGATCATTCATAGATAGGTCGATTTTCTTCATGCTCACTGCTATTTGGTTAAACTACAAGCATTTGCTAATAAACAATATTTTTTTCTTCATCCCGTTCACTTATAAATGAATAGAATTGATTTTTTTTATTTATTTATTCTTTTTTGCCTCCGGCTTTGTTCTTCTTTCTCAGGATTGCTTTAGCAATTCGGGGTCTTTTGTTGCCCCATATGAATTTTAGGATTCTTTGTTCAATTTCTATAAAGAATGTCATTGGGATTCTGATTGAGATAGCATTGAATCTGTAGATTGCTTTAGGTAGTATGGACATTTTAACTATGTTTATTCTTCCAATCCATGTGCATGGAATGTCTTTCCATCTCTTTATGTCATCATCAATTTCTTTCAGGAAAGTCTTGTAGTTTTTGTTGTATAGATCTTTCACTTCCTTGGTTAAATTTATCCCAAGGTATTTTATTCTTTTTGTGGCAAGTGTGAATGGGATTGAGTTCTTGAGTTCTTTTTCTGTTAGTTCATTGTTAGCGTATAGAAATGGTACTGATTTATGTATGTTGATTTTATACCCTGCAATTTTGCTGTAGCTGTTTATTATTTCTAATAGTTTTTAGAATTGAATTTTATATGTATTACTGAGTGAAACTATTTAGTGGTTTTATATGTCCATAACGAACTGCTAACAAGACAAGAATTGTTGGTTTATCATCTAATGCAAGCTGCTCAATCTTGGCACTATTGACATTTGGGGCAGACGATTATCAGTTGGAGAAGGGGCCGTTCTGTGCATAGTGGAATGTTAAGCAGCATGCTGACTTCTTCCAAGATGCCAGTCGAACTTCCTTCCCCAGATGTAAAATTCAAAAATATCCTCGGTTTATTAACAAATATTCCCTAGGGGTAAAAAGTCAGCCCCAGTTGAGATCTGTTGATCCGATGTACTTAAGGAGGATAAAAGTTCTTACTCAATGAAATTGCTTTTACAAAGGAGTGGAGTTGAATAAAGAATAAAAAATAATTACCAGCAATACTGTGTTTTAGAAATAATAGAGGATTCAGATTCAGAAATCAATAATACTGATGCTCCAATTTTACGCATCCATTCTTAAACCTTGTGAGTACTTTAACTACATATTGTATGTTTAGAAAATGAGAAATCATGGGTGTTCTGTACTTTGTTTATATCTTATTATTCAGAAGATATGGTCTCTCTCAAGCTGGACTATATCTATGAAAATATGAGCCCTGATGGACAGCAAAGGCTCGTGGATTTAATATTGCTCCTTCCCTCCTTCTGCTGTGAGTCATTCTGCTAGCACACAATTGTCTTTATCAGCTACACATCATTTATCTGTCAGGGAAACAGCCTTATAATTTAAATCATAAGAAAGAATAATAGCTTTGTCTGAGTTATTTTTTCTGGGCATGCTGAACAAAACTTTAGATTTTATTTGACTATTTGGTAAATCATCTGTTTGTATCCCTGTAAAAAATTCTAACCTATAGTTTTTCTTATTTATTCACTGAGAAGAACTATGTCACAAGGGCAATATTTTATCAGTGTGTTTGTAGCAATATCTAATTTTATATTACATGGAATATATATTTTAAATATTTACAATGCCACCAAAAATAAAAATTCCAAAGAAGAAAGTGAGGATGATCTAAACTTATAAAGACGTAAAAACATTAAGATGAAGACACGTCTCCTTAGGCAATTTTTCAAAGCCAGTAGTTTTTAACACTGGCAGCTTATTAGAAACAGCTGGGAGACCAACAACTACTGATATCCAGATCTTTCTGCAGACTAATTAAGTCAGTCTCTTCGAAGGATTGGTTGGGGCCTCTATATCTTCTGAAGGCTTCCCACTGATTCTGATGACAGTCAGTGTTGGGAACCAATTATCCAAGTGCTCACAGTGTGATCCAAGGAACCCTGGGCGTCCCTTGGATGCTTGCACTGGTACATAGTTCAAAACTATTTTTATGCTAATATTGAGATTTTATTTTCCATTTTTACTCTTATTCTTTTGCAAGTATAGCATGGAATTTTCTAGAAGCTAAGTCATGTACAATATCACAGGAAATTGAATACAAAAGCAGGTAAAATTATCTAGCTGTCTTCTACTGAGACAGACATTAGATTTGTAAAAACGCAAAACAATGCCACTTCTCTCACTAATTTTTACTTTGAAACATCTGTTATTTTAATTGAAAAATATACCATTTATGTAAATGATATATTACATGTAATGCAATATAAAACATAAAATGGACTTATTGCTTCCATTTTTAAATGAATTCATAAATATGCTAAAATTTATTAACTTTAATGTCCATTTTGGTAACTATTAATAGATATAACTACCTTAAAAAAGGTTCTTTGGAGTCCTCAATAATTTTTGAGTGTAGAAGTATCCAGAGAATAAAATATGGAAACCACTGACCCACGCCACTGTGTCCAGGCTTAATCAAGGCATCGCAAATAACAAAACGTCCTTAACGCCAGAATTCCTTTCTGTCTGCATGATTTCTGAGCAGTCATTGACTTTACACATAGTCATTGCCTCCTTTCTCCCTGCCTGCTGCTGAAATTCCGCGAGACTAAGTCCCTCGTTTGATGTCACTGACGCTTAAAAAATTATGATTACCCTTTGTATGTAAAGGAGAACGGCCTTCTAAGAAAGTGACCTACTCTAGTAGATGTGGCAGTTTAGTCTAATATTGCAGTTCGTTTCAGCATCATTTGAACAGACTATGAACAAATGTAACTAAACCTGATTCGCGTGTGATAGTTATATAAGTTCCCCAAATTAATAAAATAAGGTGGACTCTTTGCAGTTTGGGTGCCATAGATACAGAATCCAAGTATAACTAAGAATGAAAACAGGAACAAAATCTTTTACTTTAGAGTTTATAATTTGAGAGCAGTAAACTTCACACCACACATTTTGAACAAACTCATCCCCTGAATTTGGGAGAGCCAGCCTAATTTTTTTCTTGTATACTTCAATATTAACTGGAATAATATCATAATGGGAATAATAATATAGAACACAGAAAATATTTTTATGAAAGCAAACTCAGTGTGAAATTAATTGTAATTGTCTATTTGAATTATACGTTTTATTCAATCAAAACACTTCAGTTCTGAGTTAATTTTAATTGAAAAATATCCAGTGTGAGCTATTAATAGTTCTTTTATTTGTTTGTTTGTTCCAATTAAATTTTTCTTTGGTCATCTACATAATTCGTTTTGTTTCATTTTAGAAATAATATTGTTTTAAATATGAAAGTTACTGAAACAGATTATTTGTGATTTTTCAAAATCTCACTAAGGAGATTTGCTGCTCTTTTCTAGAATTTCACATTTTCTTGGTGTCTTAAGATGCTTTTTAATTTTTAAACGTAATTGTTCTATGCTGTTTTATAATATCATATAGCAGAAATTGAATTCAAAGATAACTGGATTCTGAGTTTTAAAGTTCTAATGTAATAACTGCACAGCTGGGAGCAAACCAAATCTTGAGGCTCCAATTTAATAGGAAACTGAATTGGGTATCATTGTTTATAAGCACAGTCTTACTGAAATAAATGGTGCAGAAATTCCATTGACATCATGAAACCTTAGAACAATACAAATAATGTATAATGAGATTATTGCCTAACATTGATATAAAAGTCATTTGATAAATTTATATTGAACAATCAATGTGGTCAATGCATTACACTAAGCACTAGGGGTTTAGAAATAAACAAAGCACTCTCCTTGCCCTCAGTTCACTGACTTTCTTTGTAGTAGTATGTTATCTAAAAAGCCAGAAATGCAATCATAATTCTTCCTAACTTTCACAGGATTTTTTAACCTTGAATGGGACAAAAATTTCAATTCCTTATCATGAGTAGATGAGGTATTGTAGCTCATGCAAAAGGGGATGAAATGTATCTGCTTCTCTCTTGATCCTTCGTTTTGTTGGAAAAATAATCATGATCAACTAATGGTTGCCGAGACATAGCATGTCCAAACCTTTCTCCTTTCTGCTTCTTTTAATAATTTTTTTCAAAAGGAAATTTTAAAAAGTCAGGGAACTGACTGCAGCCTGGCTATTTTTAACTTCTGTTATGTTGGGAGAGAGATTTTTTTACTTTGAAATCTAAACACCAAAATTTGCTTACTTTAGTCAGGTATTGCTTAAGAAGAGTGAGATTCTTAACCTGGAATCTGGCAGTTGAAGGAGCAGAAATTGTGCCAGGAAATAAAATCACTTGTGTTCTTTATAGTAAGGCAATAGAGTTGATGAGGTTAAAGTTTTGAGGACAATCTTCTGTCACAAGATGGTCCAGTGTACAAGTCCAAATGGAGAGTGAAGCCGCCTGCCACTTCAGGTGGACTTGGGCACCTGGTTCACAAATTTACTCACTAATCCGTGATCTGATATTACCTGATGTAGCTACAATGTGTGTAAGGATGAGGACACAACACAAAGTCGTAATGGTTTATCTCTTTTAACTGCAAAATCTTCATAGCCCCTCTCATCAGCTGAGACCTGAGGATCGCCTGGAACTGCTGGAACTTCTTCCTTTTGCCAGGTGAAATTCCAAAATTTGTGTTTCCTCCCACCAAATAGGCAAATGGGGCTAAATCATAGTGTGTAAAGAAGACGGCAGTTTAGAATCAGGCAAGATAATAAGTAGAGGTGAGACTATGGGAGGGCTTGCAAGCAGTGTTAACCACTGTCAGAAGTGTCAGGATTATGATAGAGTCTCTGAGGGTTTTGCATGGGAGTAGCTCATCCTCTTATCCAGACCCACCATTTAAAACAAAAATATTGCCTCATAATATAATGTTAATTTACGATGTGAAAGTCCAGCTGTTTTACCACTCTAAATTCCAAGGTAGATTTTGTGCCACTAGATTATTCTCTTCTAACTGTCCTACACACTGCCAGCAAATGAATCTCTTTGCAATGAAGCTCCACCCTTGTTGATCTCTGCCCATTCCAAACCCATCCATAGCTTCTGCTGCCTGCACAGTGAAGTTCACGACTTCCTTGCATGGTGGATTTTTTTGGGTTCAATTAATTCCAAGTTACATCAATCTAATACAAATTTGAGATAGTGGAAGTGATAATACTATTTGCTTTTATAATTCACTTTTATAACAATAACGGTGATGAAAAAAGAATATTGGCTGGTTTTTGTGATGCCATTCTTTCAAATTTAGGCTCTGTACTAGGGATAATGTCTATAGGTAGCTCTGAGATAGCGTCTTTATGTTTTGCAATCCATGAAGAAGTAGAAACAGTCTTTTGTTTAATAACTGAGAAGGAAACAGGAATGATTTAGTTGTCTGGGCAGGAGTGGGACTCCACAACAAATAGCCCTAGTACACAGAGGGGAGGAGAAATCTAAAAGTAAGATGAGTGCTGTTAAGTGTAAGATGAGTGGGAATAGATGCGGGACAGAGAGAAATTTCAGAGGTCCACCCTGCAAGACGACAAGATCTCTCGTAATTTATCTCCATGCCTCCCATTACCCTGCATTGATATTGGAATATCGTATATGCCCATGTTCCCTTTACTTAAATTATAATGAAATCTACCTACTTCACTCTTCTCTCTCTTTCTCTCTTTCCTTCTCTCTCTCTCATCTGCTCTCTCCTATTCTCTTTCCTCTACCCAAATCCTCCACGCCCATAACTTAGAATCTTGTATGTCACAAGTCAGTTCAAGTCATTACTTCCTCTGAGAAGCCTCGCCCAAGCCTCCAGATGTTTCCGTTGCCCTTCTCCTGAGCTTACTCACCCTCAGTGGGAGTTGACGCTCTACATTCTTATTGTCTTTGAGTGGATCTCTTTCTCCCACTCTCCTGTCATTTTATATAAGTTAGGCATTATGATTTTTAATTTCTTCAACTCAACCGTCTTTCAAAGTGCCTGGGATGGTAGTAAATAAAGAAGGGAGCAAATACTCACCCATCAAATAAAGTGTAGCAATGAAGAGATGAAAATCAGTGCACGAAGATATCTCAAGGCTCCCCACAGTGGGCAGGAGTCACTGGGGAAGAGACGGCAGGGGTTAACTGGATAGCAACAGCACTTGCAAATGTCCTGTGGGGTTACTGTGTAGAACTAAGCACAGCGGAGAGAGACAGATGGACTGCAGCACCTGCTGACAGTGAGGAACTAGACAGACTGTCTATCGTGGTGATAGACTTGTCAACGTCCTGTTCCAGGAGGGGGAAGACTGAGGGGACTTTCTGGAGAGACTCTTTTTCCGGAGGGAAGCTTGCAACAGACAGCAGTTCCAAACTATTTTCCACAAGTGTGACTGGGTATCCCGTGAAAAGACAAAACCCGGTCAAGTAAGTTGGGAAATTGATGTGTGAACAAAGTTAAGGAAGCCTTTTCCTCTGGAACTTGTCACAGCTATGCCATGGGCATTGTGAGTTGCTAAAACAGTGAGATGACAGGCACAATTTTTCATACACTTTGACTGTAGAATCTCCCAAAAATGTGTTAACATCCCACAAAAATGCTGTTCTACGAATGCACTTTCAGAAATGCTAATACGATCGAACGACAGTGACTTTAGAGTCAAGTGAAATCCGCAGTCAGAACTTAGCTCTGTTAACTCAGATCAATGTAGCATTTGTAGAAATTTAGCCCCTCTGAGAAATTCAGATTTTTCATCCAAAAAAGGAGCATAAACTGTACACAGGTCAGGATGGCAGTGGTATTTAACGAGAAAGGATCCTTCATATTTGGCAATCAATAGTTGAAAACTGGAAGCTATAGGTGAACTCTCTATCTGAGAAAAAAAAGGGGTCAACTAATATAGGCCTCGGACAAGAGAGGGTCGTCTCTCCAGTGAAGGCTCAGAAGTTTCTGGACAACTACTCTCTGGTCCCTACCATGGCTTTTCAGTAGCCGCCAGGGTAAGCGAGGTTTTCCAGCCACAGGACTTACCTCCTTAGCCAACCTTCCCAATATCACCTTAGACTTAGGGAGCCCTTGTCACGTGCCTCGCCAGTGCCCCTCTTCACTTAACACCCAGAACTTCAGAATTTCTCCCAGAAGTATGCTTTTCTCCTCATTCCTTTCTCTTTATATTCTTAAACTATCAAACCTACAGCCAAAAGATATTAGGAAGCATGTGGATAATAATAACAAATAACTGAAAAGAAAAATTCCTCTTTCTTAGAGGCAAGGAGGAATCGATCTTCAAATCGTTCCAAAAGAATGAGAATATATATATAAGTTATATATATTCTATTTTGAAAAAGGAAATAAGTTCGCATGGCACACAATATTAAAGTTATTATCCTGTCACACACATGGAAATAAAGCAGTTATTGAGGTAGGACTGGTCATATGAGTGGAAACTATTAAGGTGTATAGCTAGGAAGACTCAGAAAACAAGAAATGAATTTGATCCTAATTTCTGATTCCTAAACCAGTAGCTCTCATCTCTACACATTAAGGTTAAAGAACCCATGGAGCTTTAAAAATGTCAATGGCCAGGACCAAATCCAAATAAATTAAAGCAGAATTTCTAGAGATGGGATATAGGCATTGGCATCTTTAAGAAAATTCCCCAGATATTTCTAAATTGCACTGATGGTAGGACACCATTGCTATCACGGAGGGTATGCGTGACTACATCTCAAGTAGGTCCTTCATTGCCGCAGGTTAATTTTGAAGGGGGAGACAAGTAAATTCAGAGATTGAAATGTTGCAGTTAACAAAAAGTGATATTACCTTTTGTAAATTTGTTTGGGGAAACCAGAATTTATAGTCCCCTGATTAAAAAAATGGGATTCAAGTCTTGAATTTTCTACTAAGTAGTCGTCTGAACGTGGGTAGTCATTTCAAGTTCTGGAACTCAGCTTCCTCATCCATGAAATTAGGATAATAATCAAATTATCTTCCTCACAGAACGATCTGAGAATAACATTAAAGAATACGCATGTGAAGATATTATATTACTTTAAAGTAATACACAAGTATTACTTGTTTTAGTGGCACTCACATATTTGTAGTTTGAGTGTGTGACGAGGAGACGAGGCCTTTCTCAACTTCTTTTAATCTCTGATCTGAAGTCTGATCTTTCAATTAATGACGGAAACGAGATGACATTTTCTGAAGATAGTTATGAAAAAACTAATATTCTATACCTCATACACACTATCTCTAACATGTAACAGAAATATAAACATTATCTGGAGCATAAATTTAAATAAGGAGAAATTTATTTGTTTATAACAAAATAATTTTGTACATTAGGCATGGCTCTCAAATACTCAAAGCTCTAAAGTTCTCAGGTTTGAAGTAATAGTCTCGAGAGTCTGTCTGGTTCTGTGTGTTTATCCCTCCCGGCGGCCGGACTGGCGTCTAATTGGAGGGCAGAGATTAAATAGCTCTAACTGTGGAACTTCAATTGGTTATGCAGGGAAAGGGGGCCAAACACTTCCCTCCTTTTCTTCTTTTCCGTAACACCCTAGATAATTGCTTACATCTCTTTTTTTACAGCCATCAGGCCCGTCTGTGATTGATAGCCAAATGCAAATCACTGACAGAAGCACTTTCTCTTGTTTTCCTAAACAAAGTCTTTTTTGTTTAAACAGACAAACCTTGTTTAGAGCTATTAGACATCGCCGCCTCCCTTCGTCTAGTCGTCGTCTGGCTGTCTCAGGAGAGTTAGTTTGGATCATTTCAAACCCCATTTGGACACCCCCTCCCTATGACCTTGGGAAAGCACAGAGCCTGCCTGTGCCACACTTCCTCTCCAGTAAAATTAATACAATGGCGTGGGCCTTTTGTTGGTTCCAACAGTAAAAAAATGCTATTTGTGAAAGTACTTGGCACACTCTAAAGTGGCGCATTAACGTGCCATTAGTATGATGTTCTTTGCTGCTTGTCTTCTCCTTTTGAAAAGCAAAATAAATGCTGTTACGGACAGGTTTTCAAAAAGACATTAGGCGGGCAACAGAAAGGGAGTGGGGTCTCCGGCTGTAATGTAATAACATTTTCTTATTAACATATGGGAATTCACCTTGTAAATCTTGCTTAAACATTTGCTTTTAAAGGAATAACATCTTGCTCCTGAATTAACGAACTCTTGCTTTTTGATTACAGAATTCAGTTTGATAGGTTTCCTTTGGTAAACAGCATAAATTTATATATTTTCTAACAGTATAAGACAAAGGTCCCTTAACCACTGTAGTTATTGGCTTTTAATAAAAAAGTATGGAAACAGACTCTTGCTGTGATTAGGATGTAGGAAGTTTGAACAGACCATCACTCCTGCTCTAATAATTAAAACAAAGAGAGTGAGCTTCAATCTAACCGTTATTTCCTAGTTTATTTTTACTATCAAATATTTAAGGATACAATGAAACCTAAATGAAATAAACTCCAGAAAGTGGCGAGCCCTTTCTAAGAGAGAAGAGCCCCATGGACCTTTTTTTAGCTCTGTTCACTATTGAACAGAAAAAGAAAGTGCCATCGAGGGGATTAAAGAGAGACTGACCTGATTTTAACAAACTTCTATGAGCCGGGCACAGATTGGCTGGGGGGTTCAAATCTTGTGGATCTCTAGCCTGAATCCAACCTGCAAACTCTTTCCTACTGGTGTTAGCTCTGCTCAGGTGACAGTGGGCTAAAAGCCAGCTGAGGCTAGAGAGCTGAGAGACATTACTCAGAGGTACCCCTGGCTTTCACACAGTGAAAGTGCACAGCTATAGCCCCCAACAGCTGGAAGCCCGACAGCATGACAAAAAATCTAGGCTGTACTGGAGAACAAGAAAAAAAATGTAATGGCCAACAAAACTGGCAGCCTGGCAGAAAAAAAGGTATGCCCTTTTCTGAGGAGTAAATTTTATGTACTCATCTGTAGCTCTTTAAAACACAATGTCCAGCATTCAATAGAAAATGCAAGAAGCCCAAGGGAACAAGAAAATGTAACCCAGGATGAAAAAAACAAAAGCTTTTAAACTATGAAAAATATGTGAGAGGATCTAGTGGAAAAAGGTGACAGTATTTTTGAGAGGAAGAACAATTTCAGCAGAGAGATGAAAATAATAAAAAGGAACCAAGTGGAAATGCTTGAAATAAAAAAATGCAATATCCGTAGGCAAGAAGATATTCACTGTATTTAGCAACAGACTGGACAGAGCAAAGGAAAGAGCCAGTGATCTTGAGAATGGTTAATAGGAAGTAGACAAATTCTACGTAGGAGATGGCAAAGATTTCTTAGGTCACAAAAGCACTGGTCAGTAAGAAAAAACACAGGGGCTGGCCTGGTGGCATTCAGTTAAGTGCGAGGCTCTGCTTTGGTGGCCCGGGGTTTGCCAGTTCGGATCCTGGGAACAGACCTACACATGGCTTATCAAGCCACACTGTGGCAGGCATCCCACATATAAAATAGAGGAAGATTGGCATGGATGTTAGCTCAGGGCCAATATACCTTAGCAAAAAGAGGAGGATTGGCAGTGGATGTTAGCTCAGGGCTAATGTTCCTCAAAAAAAAGCACAAATTGGACTTCAGCAAAATTATATACTCTATTATAGCTTTCTAAAAAATTATCATGAAGAAAATGGATAGTTAAGCCGTAGATTGGGAACAAATATTTGCAATATATATATCAGTTAAAGAACTTGTATTCTGAATATAAAAATTCAAATAACCTGATTAAGCAAGAGGGAAAAATCCAACAAACACTTTATTAAAAAAAGATATAAGAATGGCCATTGAGTACATGAAATGATGCTCGACATCATTAGTCATCTAAGAAAGATAAAAAACAAAAGGAAACGAAGCCCCATCCTACAATGAGGCACTGTCTCATATGTATTAAAATAGCTAAATAAAAACAACTCACAGGACAGATGTTGGAGAGTATGGGGGAAAATTGGCATTCTCATACACTTCTGGTGGCGGTATGCGGTGGTTCCATCACTTTGGAGAATTCTTTGGCAGTTTGACATACATTCACTCCAGATCCCAGTAGTTCCAATCTCAGGAATTTACCCTAGAGAAATGAACGTATTTTCACAAAATCTTTCTACAAGAATGTTCAGAAGTCCCTCATTTATAATTGCTTGAAGCTGGAAACAACCCAAATGATGATTATGAGGAAAATGGTTAAACACATTGTGATATATTTATACAATGGAATACTACTCAACAAGAGAAATAAATGTATTCTTGATACATGCAACAATGTGGATGAGTTTCAAAGCCATTTTTTTTTTTTTTTTGAGGAAGATTAGCCCTGAGTTAACATCTGTCGCCAATCCTCCTTCTCTTGTTGAGGAAGACCGACCCTGAGCTAACATCCATGCCCATCCTCCTTTACCCTATATGTGGCACGCCTGCCACAGCATGGCTCACCAAGCCCTGTGTAGGTCCACACCCAGGATCCAAACCAGCAAACCCAGGGCCGCTGAAGCAGAACGCGTGAACCCAACCACTGCACCACCAGGCTGGCCCCTCAAAAACATGTTTGAGTGAAAGAAGTCAGACACAAAAAGCCACACATCATATTATTAGTCTTATATGAACTCTTAACTATGAGCAAAATTAATCTATATTGGAAAAAATCGGAATGTAGTTATCTTTTGAGGAAGATTGATTGGAAAGGGGCACAAGGGAATTATTTAGAGTGGTGGAAATAATCTATATCTTCTTTGGAGGGGTAGTTACATGGATGAATACAATTGTCAAATCTCATTAAGCCAAGCATCTATTAGCTAAAGGAGAATAAAGAAAAACAGACAGAATATTTATATGGTTTAAGACATGATTTTTCTTTGTTTTTTTCTCCTCTGAGGTATAGGGGTTTGAAGAAATACCATATTATTTTTTTTTAAAAAGGAAGAATGCAGGGCCACAGATGAGAGTTAATTCTGGAAACAGAGAGAAAAATCATGACTTGGAAAATTACGGTATAATCATTTCGACAGGGACCACATTAAAGGGCCCTCTGTTCTTGTGGCTTGGTTATTTCCGTAGTTAATCTGCACACATTCTGAAGTCAATGAATAGAATTAACCAAAAATAGAAGTAACCCAACTCCCATGATTTGGTCTGAAAATAGATTAATCTATATTGAGAAAGATTAGAATTGGGAAAGACCTTAATGCAATCATTATGACTCAAGTAGGTATAGCTTCAGGGGGAAAAGAAATCATTTAAGTAAAAAGATAAAACTTAATCAATGTTATTCCAATTACTTGAGGAAAGTCTGTTAATATAGCGGGTGTTTGTTTAATCTGGAAAGTCTTAATCAATGTGTCTCTGTTGCTGCGGAGGGTAAGACTGCTAAGCTGACACAAATGTTTTCTATGTGTATCCTTGTTAAAAAGATGGACACTCCAAACTATGGTGACTTGAGGGCAACTGTTACTAAGATTTTCCAGTTCATTTTCCTTCCTCCAACTCCATAGTTATCAAAAGTTCTGAACACCTTTTTGCTTTCCCATCAAGACAGAATGAGCTAAACAGAGACGTAAATTGTCTAGGTTACCTTTCAGTTGTATTTCTCACTGTAACTTAATAATTTGGCTTTCTGGTTTGTGCATTTATCTCTTGTGTGTCTGGTTGATGAGTCAGTTCCCCTAAACCAATTTAACTCTGATCCATTGAGTTTATGAATTTGTACGTCTGCTTTGAATGACTCGAACTAAAATTTTCACCCCCTAATCAGTGTCTCAGTGGCCAGCTGGTTTATTCTATAACAGCTCCATGAACTTATCTCTATTTTTTAACATGAGGCATGTTTAGGAACAAAGGGTCACTGAAATGGTACCTTCGTGCTACCCAACATTCCCGACTCAACACAAATCAATAAGTTCAATATCAGGAGGGGATTTGGACCAGGGAATAACCAGCTTGCAGTGTGCAAGAAAAGAACGAAAGGAAGAAACTGAAATCAGTTACAAACGAGAAAAGTATAGGCATTGACAGGAGGGACAAGGAAGAAAGCCCCAAATAGACAAAACATGAGAAGGCAGGGAAAACGTTAAGAGCTGTAGGTCTAAGAGGCTCCATGCTGTGCAGAAAGAAAGTGGTCACAGTGAGGCAGAAAGTCAGATCTGAGGCAAGCGTGGCAGTCTCGAGAGTGAATCCAGCAACAAGAAGACTGGAAATTGAGCTAGAATAGGTCATGTTTAGGAAGAAGAGGGTAAGTATTGGGGTAATATTGGGTGGGAGATAGTCTGAGGCTGAAAAGTAAGGGATGATGGTACCAATATATCTAACTTACT
Organism: Equus przewalskii; assembly: GCF_037783145.1. Lineage (NCBI taxonomy): Eukaryota > Metazoa > Chordata > Mammalia > Perissodactyla > Equidae > Equus > Equus przewalskii. The sequence continues at coordinate 59,179,392 of NC_091849.1, forward strand.
TATTACTGTATTTTTCTCTGTACAAACCACTCGTTCTTTGACGATATCATGAGTATCTCTGAATTTCAATGTAGTTTATAAGGGGAGAGAATAAAGTCAAAATTCAATATTTTTCATAGTTGTGTAAGCAATAAAGAACAGAAAACTTGCATTTGTAAAAAATAACATGTAAAATAAAAACAATTTAAGATTAGATTATGGAAAAGGAAAAAGAAAGAAAATCCAATGACATAATCTCTCAACAAGGAATGATCATCGCAACCCACTATGGAACTTTTAATCTTTGAATTGGAGCCTACTGTCAATGTAGAGCAATCTGGCTTTATTTAAACTACTGCATTTAAAACCCAGAGGTAAGTGAAATTTATTTGTCTACTCATATACTCAATTATTTATTAATGTTAAGGTGCCAATTTCTGTGATAGACACTAAGGATAAAGATGGTGAGAAAAAACTTCGAAGTTTTTGGAAGTCAACACTTTCTTGGGGCCAGCCAGTGGCACAGCGGTTAAGTTCACACGTTCTGCTTCTTGGCAGCCGGGGGTTCGCCGGTTCCCATCCCAGGAGCGGACATGGCACTGCTTGGCACACCATGCTGTGGTAGGCATCCCACATATAAAGAAGAGGAAGATGGGCAGGATGTTAGCTCAGGGCTGGCTTCCTCAGCAAAAAGAGGAGGACTGGCAGTAGTTAGCTCTGGGCTAATCTTCCTCAAAAAAAAAAAAGACAAGATTTTAAGATTTGGTACGGAGGACAAAAAAATTAATTAATGTGAACTTGAATCTGCAGTTTTTCTTCCATTATTCTAGCTAGTACAGTAATTATTTTCAAATATTCACATTTATGGACAAATGGATAGATGAAATAAAACTTTATATTATTTTCAAAAATTACATATGTTTTATGTGGTGTCTGAGGCAATACACTCTAGTTGGTACATATCCTCGCCCTTCTCTGAATAGTCAGTAGCAAGTTTTACTCATATGACTCAATGATTCTTTCTTCTTTCCTTTTGTCTTTCCTTTGATGAATATTGACTTTCTCTGTGCAGTGTGCTCAGAGCTGAGGACATAAAGATAAGCATCACATGTTTGCTGCCAACAGGGATCTTATAGCCTTACTAGCAAGAGGAGACAGACATACATTCCCCAGTAATAAGGCATTAAAGTCCTGCAGAAAGAATGGGACATAACTTAGGGAGTCATTCATTCCACTTGAGAATCCCAGGGAGGCTGCAGCTTAGAAGAGGTTATAAGCGAGCTAAATATAAAAGATGAAGAGATTTTTGGAGCCGATGCAAGAGAAGAAAAGGAGCGTAGACACAGGTGTGAGAGGGAATCCATTTGTGGAACAGCAAATAATTGGTTTTCCTTAGCACAAAATGGGCATGAAAGGTCCTACGAAATGAGGGTGGAGTTACTTATCTGAGGATTTGTATACCATCTAAAAATTTCACTTTAGCTTTTATACCTTACAGATTCTACTACAAGTTTCAGTCATTGAAATATCATCATCCTGTTGGCAGCGGCTAAAGATTAATTTGGAGGCTGTGTGGAGAGTGTAGTAGAAGGATGGGATTCTCGGTCAGGGTCATGTTTCCACAATCCAGGGAAAAGTTAAGGCTGGACCTAAAGCAGGACTGGTGATTGTTTGGTAAGTTCATGTTTATCTCTTTCAAATTTGAAGTGATTCTTAGAAAGACTCTCTCAAAAATTAAATATTCACTAAAATCATGTTAAAAATAATATCATTGAAAAAAATATTTGTGTGGCATGATCCATGATTTTACAATGTTTGCAGCATCCTAAAAATCGTAACCATTGTTGGAGATATTTATATCAGATCCATCCTTGGTTTCAGGGCTGAATGAAAATCCATCTGAGTCAAGTGACCCTACGCATGGCGGGCCATTCTAATGTAGACTAACTCCTCACTACTCTACCTCCTACTCCCAGCAAAATAGAAAAAACCATCTAATTCACAAATATATTGCTATTTTCAATCTATCATGTTCATTGAAAACTCTGATATATTCCAGTGTAGAAGAGTATATGGCATTTTTCCCAGTGTCTACACAAATTCATGTATGATTCTAACAAAGTGACTCTAGATTTTGATGATGGGAATACAGCATAAATAAAATATACTTCAGGGAATATCCATTTTCTATAGCAGTTCTATGACAGACCTAACTCAACTTTAGTGTTTCATCTAATTGAAAGATACCTGTGTGCCAGAAGAAACCAGGTTAACCCTTGGCTATAGGCTACCTACTTTGCAAGAGCTAACTTTATTCCAAGACAATCTAGCCACAGGGTGAAAAAGGCTCAGTGTACTGAGAACTTCTCTGTTGTTAATTTTATTAAAAAGTCCTAAAAAGCAGGATGAGAGTGGGAAGGTGACAGGAGACATCTTGTTTAAGTGTAAATTTAACTTTTTTAATCCGAGTTTTTAAAGATTTTGTTACACAAAATGCATGATATATTTATATCTCATAAAATACTTTTAATATAGGTTACCTTATAAAGCCAAAGGGGTGTGGAGGGGGGAGGAAGGAGAGAGAGAGAGAAACTATTCTTTCTGGTCATGTTCATTGCTGGTTGGTGAGCAGGAAACTGGAAAATGATACAAGCTCCACTGTGCTTAATTGTGCTTAACTGATCCACTCTGTTTAACTGACACTCTTGCAGACCCAAAATGATGTATGTTCATGATGGGGAAGGGTTGTTACCTCAAAGAATGTTGATGTTAGAAGGGACGTATGGAAGTCCAGCTCTCTTCCAAAATAGAAAAACATTATGACATCCAGGGGCATCTTGAACTCTTCTTTTCATGACATTAATCAGAAAAAGCAAACATAGGTAGAAAGACAGATGATAGGTAGACAGACAGAGAGATAGACAGATGATAGATTGATACATACATAACACATACATACTTAAGAGTTCTTGAAACTTAAAGCTATTTAGGCTTATCTTTGATGAGAATGAGGATGAGAATGATGGAAGAACTTCTTTTGCTACATTTTAATGTTTCTAACTCTAAATTTTCCAATTTTTTAAGGATCTGAAATTTTCTTTCTTAAAATTTCTACACATTTATTATACTTCTCTTATCTGGAATATATAGCATTTACTGTGGTTTTTTTCACTGTAATATGGGCATCATTAAAACAAGAACTAGAGAGTTACATATACTGAGAAATATTAAGATTTTCGGACTAAGGCAAGTGTTAACAAAGTGTGGTCCGTGGACCACTTGCATCAAAATCACCTGGTGTGCTTGTTACAGCTGCAGATTCTTTGGTCCAGTGACTGCCAAGGTCTATAGTAAAGCCTAGTAATGTGCATTTTTAAAAGATAGTTATTATGCTCACTGAATTGTTGCTTTCACTGAATTATGAGAAACATTGGTTTCCAGAGATGCATGCTTTTGTTAACTGTTGTTAAACTTTAGTCCAGACCCCTCTAAAATAATTCTGTATTAAGAAATATGGTCCTAACCCTATTTACAGAGGTCCTCTCTTGCTTGAGAAAAGCTCAGTGTGGAAATGCTATCAGAAGTGACTGCACTGGCACATGGCTTCCTTTACCATTGTGAGCAGATACAGATGGAGGAAATGGCTACATGGTTTGTTCTGTAGATGGAACGTTAAGTGCAGGAGTTGGCCCCGAAGTACTATTTCCTTTTGTGGATGATGGGACAAAGGAAAGCGTAATTCGCAGACCAAAGGAAGACAACTTCATTTACAACTTCATCTGGATGTTTCTGACACCTGAAACTACTCAACAAAAATGGGTAAATTTTTCATTATTTCAAATGAGCCAAATAAAGCAGAAACACTATTCTATCTGTCACCCCTTTAGCTAGATATTATTTGAATTATCACAAGAGGTTTTCTGATAGAATCCATCAATCGATATTTACATATGCGGAAAATATTTAGAAAGATGTGTTTATGCATCTATTTTAAAATAAATCTGGATTTGACCTAATGACTGGAAGATAATTTGTAGCAACATATTGAATAACCAAATTTTGAACACAAATCCATATATTTATAGCGTTAATAACAAGGTAATTAATTTTATTCTCACTCAAAATATGAGTTCCTTTCTATTGCCTAATTATTCCCTTTCAGAAACAAATGAGTAGGGTTTAAGAACATAGACTGGACTGACTGTTGTTCCCACTGATTATCTCATTTAGCCTTTCCATGTGTCAGTTTCCACATCTTTGTAATTGAGGAAATGGTGGTACCTATCCCAGGTGTTGGTTAAATGAATTATTATATTTGAAGTGATTGGAATGGTGCTTGGGCCTTAGTAGATGCAATATCAGTGCCAGTTATTATTATTATTATTATTGTAGCTTTTCAACTTTATACTTTGCAATCTTTTCTGAATGTAAAGAATAAGTGTTCTTTTGCAAACCATGTACATGTAAAGGATGAAAAGAATAGAGTATTCATATCATCATTAAGAAAATAAATGTTACAAGTGGTTTCATTTCATCCTGTTTTCTTTCTTAGTAATTGTACAAATCTTTTCATGTAATGTCTAATGAATGAAAAAAATGTGAGAACATTGTCTCCATGTGGTATTGCTGCAGAACCACTTCTAGGAAGAGATTCGTTCAATAATAGCACAGATGTTCCAATTTTCGTTTCCGTGAGATGCCAAGATATGTCTGCTGGGAAGAAGACCAGGGGGTAATTTGTGTAAATCATAGTATGTTAAGTGCATTATGTATTAAGTGTTTGACTATTCGTGCTAGAAAAATAATGTCTTTTAAACTTCTACATCCTGTTGTCTCGCCCATAGCAAGAGAACTGGATTACCCTAATAAAAGACTAATGAGCAACTTAAATTCCTTTCCACACATCAAGAGGTTTTGCAAGATAAATGTTATCTTGCATTTAATTTTCCCAGAGAAGCAGAGAATTTGACTGTTTCTTCCTCTGTTAGAGATTGCGTAATACACACTGCTATTGCAGTTTAAAGCAAGCGCATTTTCTATCCTTGCACACGGGCTACACTGATGTTGTGACATTTGGCTATCAATTTAAATTAAATATTAAAATATCAAGACTAATGGCGCAATCAAGCCTCAACCCCCCATGAATTCCCTTCTCTGTAAGTCCTTAGCAACACACGTGTTGTGTCAGAGCATCATGAATGCCAGACGTGTTTGTCCTTTAGGATAGATCAGCGTGTTCGCTATCTATCTTCTTAATGCTCCTAGGTCTAGCCAATTGCTGAACTTGCATAACTAATTACAACAAAATGCTCTGTGGTATTTTGAGATCATTACTCATCTGTGTCCAATTCCACTATTCACCTTGTCGTTCCACTAGCTATATAAAAATGTATTTCTTACATAATATGTCCTGCAGCTACGAGTCCATGGATATCCCATGCTGCTGTAAAATTACGCATTTGTTGCTTCATTTGTTTTCTGTCTGGCTTGCAGTTCTAGTTCCTAGACTCAAGAATAGAGTCTGCCATTCATTACAAGAGTCACTTGCTTAAGGAGATTGCATCCCTTTTCCCTGATGTTCTTTAATTAGTAAACATGTAAAATGCCTTTCTGGAAAGCCTTCTCTTTCATGTATTTCTTGCTTGGTAGACATAGTTGTTAATGCATCAGATATGTTTTTAATCCATTTGACTTATTCACAAAGTTTTATTAGACTTCTACTTAACAAAATACCTTTGTACTCATAGTGATGGCAGAAGCTATTTCCTAGTAAAAGGTGAAAATTACGTTGTATCTCTCTAAAGTCCTTTTGTTTTTTTTTACCAAATGAGAATTTTCATTATTTTGAGTGAAGAAAATATTTTTAACAACTCACAGGATTGTAATCAAATGTTAGTTTATTTTCCTATTGATCATCCTCCTAAGTCTTCTTCTGCCAGTGGGACCTCGATTTGGAATCAGCAGATTCCTCAAACTTGACAGGTCATTTCTTCCATTCCTCTTTAGGTGTCTCCTCAGGCTTCCTTGTCTACATCACGAGGTCTGTGTTATCTTAACCTGTTTGCAAACACAAGTGGAGAAAGAAGTGAACAGGAATTTTTATATTGAAAGGAAGCTGCTCAGTTATTACATGGCAAAGATGCTCCATTATTTTATTCTCACCTCACAAGTAATTATCATAATCCAGGCTCTTCCACTCTCTTATTGAATTATGTATATTTCAATGACAATTCTACTGTTAATTCCTAATATCTTATTGCTTGGAAAACTAAGATTTTTGGAAAACTAATACTTACCCTATTTTATTTTTCTGAAATAATATTTGGAAATACAAATAGGGAGCTTGTTAATTACTTTGGATTCTTTATTTTATTTATTTAACTGATACACCCTAAAGTCCATCATTTATGTAACTACTCAAATGGTGGATTAAAAAATCAATACTTTACACAGTGATTTTCTCTCTAGATATTCTTTGATGATTTGAACTTTCATGTTTAAATTGCATATTCCGTCAAAGTAATTCTTTTACTCTGCACACATTTATTTTTCTACATCTAAGTATGCTCAAATGAATTATGATGAACAAAATTATGACTCATTCATCTATTCATTGAGTAATACTGTTCTTAGATTAAATATTTCCTTGAGCAATAATGGATATCATGCATTGAAGTGTGAACAAAAAACCTGAAATAGTTCTAATCATGACATTCTACAAGAATTTCAGTAAAATACTACATGATGAATATAAGGTAATGAGCAGTGATTAACGTTACCTCCTGTCTCAATTTAATCAAAGAAAAAAGAATACTCAAGTCAGAAAATGAATATGGATTATATCATGCTGAAAATGCATCTATTTTTGTTATACTTGAAGCTCTTTTAAGAAGTATCTCTAATTCAGAGACTAGTCTTCTGGGAAACTTCGATTTCCAGTATGGTACCAGCTTCAGAATTTAAAATAAAAAAATAAAACCCAAAACACAAAGATCTTTCTAATTAAAAATTTTTGAGCAAAGTTTTCAGCAAACAAAGAATGAAACAATTAAAAAGAGCCAATAAGCTAGAAGCCCAAATATCACATATGAGAAGGTATAAAGTAGGAAATGCTTCATAGATAAACACAAATACTGTGATTTAATTTGTACAAGAGATAACCCTTTTGTGGAAAGTATAATGTGCAGGAGAAGAAACTAGGGATGGAAGATCTAATAAAAAAAAAAAAAAACTGGAAGAAGTCAGTGGAATAAAGGGAAAAGGTTTGGCAGCTAAATAACGCCAGCAGAGGCAGTCACTACCAACCATGAAAATAGTGGCAATGCGGGCATATAACAAAATGGAAAAAGAAGATTGTTGCCAAAAAACAAGATGGAAAATTTTATATCCATGAGGCGTGAGGGTGCAACCCGTAATGTTTTAAGTCATAGGGTACTGCTAACGTGCATGAGCATGGGAGGAAGGAGGGGAAAAGGAATAGGGCAACAGCGTAATAAAGAAGGAACGTGTATGTCACCCCGTGCACATGGAAACAGCGAGAGGCAATGCTCATTTGTACCTCAGAACCTCCTTCAAAACTCTAAAAGGTGGTCACGTGATTTATTAAAGAAAACCTTAGCCTATGCCATGGGAGTAGATTTATAGTGCCAGCCACACACAATTAAACACAGTGGGACAAGACTAGGATCATTATAGAGACCACTGAATACCAATCTTTTGAGAAAGGAAATGGGTGAAGCTGAATGTGAACAGAATGATCAGAAGAGCAGCAAATCTGTGTTACTCATTTCATGTCAAAAACTGTATTTCAAGCATAACAGACTTTTCAAAAATGGTGCTTTGAGGAGTCAGCTCTTCTCTTCCAGCGCACATCTACATTTAGAGATGGCGTGCCATGATCTCCTGAGGTCTGACCATAGTGTTTCTTATCTGCTGCCTTCTTGGACACTAGAGTTAAGGATCAAAATTCATAACAGGACAGAAAACATATTAGTTTGTATCAGTTGGTCTCCAGATTACATGAGGAAAGACTTTTGGATACAGATGGTGATAAAATGAGGGTCTGTCCAGAAGGTGTTCCTGTACCCAAGCTGTCTGTACAGTTTATAGACTGAGGGAACACATAAATAGAAAGGCCTTAGGGGACAGAATGTTTCTTGAGTTTTTTAAAAAACATTTTGGATCCTAGAATTTAGTTGATAACATAGACCATTTCAGATCACAAAAAATTGCAGACCCCAAAGCAGAGAGAATACTGGGATGGCAGTGGTACCCCAGAGCAACTTTGCTTGAGGAAACCAATCACATCCACCATGGTTCTTTGTAGGGGTCTTGTTTCCCCAAGCACGGAGCATTCAGACGATAAGACTCAGGAATGTTCAGATCCACGATTGGAGCACTGGGGAGGAGGAGAGCACCAAATCTCAGAAGGATGCTCACGACCTGAGTTGGCCTGACTGAGACCAGTGAAAGAAAAGGCAAGGTTCTCAGCACAATTGAAGGAACATAAATTACCTTGCAATCAGCTGATCCACCCTGGGCTTTTGGGCTGTTCTAAGGACTAGCTGGTTCTAGGTGAAGCAGACAGGTGATGTTCAAATCCCTCCTAACTGCATGCCTGGGCCCCTTGGGTGACTTGGAGAACATGGATACAGGCTTATGACCTTGAAGAACTGGTCACTAAAACCTGACACACATGGAGCCCCATGTACTGTTTTACTCTCAAATAGCCTAGTTGAACATAATTCTGAGGAAAATAACATCTTCCCTCTGTTACAAAGAAAAAAGTACAGAAACAGTTATTGAAGTAAATGTGGAACCACAGTACTTACTGGATTCTGCAGCCCATCATGAGACAGCTACTGTAGATTCCAGTGGCTCAAGAAAGAGCTTTCACCAAACTGCTGAGTGATTTTTTTTGGTGAGGAAGATTGGCCCTGAGTTAACACCTATTGCCAATCCTCTTCTTTTTGCTTGAGGAAGGTTGTGGCTGAGCTAACATCTATGCCAGTGTTCCTCTATTTTATGTGGCATGCTGCCACAATGTGGGATGACAAGCTGTGCTAGGTCTGAACCCAGATCCGAACCTGCAAACCATGGGCTGCCTAAGCAAAGTGCGTGAACTTAACCACCATGCCACCGGGCCAGCCCCCTGAATGGTGTAATTTTGACTGGTTTTTGAGAACACAGTATTTGGCCAAGAGACAAAGTGTATGGCCTCTTCTGCTGGGCAAGAATAATCAAGGATGCTTTTAGGGGTGAGTAAAGATGTCTGGCTCTCCTCTGCTGATCCAGGCACAGGGACATTTAGACTCATTATGAGTGAAACATGTATCCCCAAGTGACAGACTGAGAAAAGTCGGTTACATGTGTAATAGTGCTGTCATCATTTTTATACAACACTCTATCTCTTTCATTCATTTTGTTAAAAGGTGTTCGTAATTTGGAATATCTTACAAGCAGTCATAAATTCTAACAAATGGAAATGTTAATTATGTTCCCTTTCTTAATCTTTTCTAGCTCCGCTCTTTAATAAGTGGTGTAACTATTTAGGGTCTTTAATGAAAACTTCCATTTTTATCTTGTTTCTATTACACTTGTTTTTTGACATGCATATTTCTATACATTTCAAACAAATATAAACCATTTCCTCTTTCCATCTAAGTAGCATAAATAATCATTTCTAACAAAAAGTTGTTTTAGATTACAAGAAGCATTTATTTTATAGGCTTTGATCCAACAACTTGGAAAAACATATTAAAAATAAAAAGAAAAAAGTATTAAAATATTTTAATTGTGCAGGTACAGAAGTATATATTTCCTGCTTACTAATACCTATAAGTTTTGCAAAATTTTAGGCCAATCTGTTTGACCTAGAGCCATATTTTTATTTCCAATTTATTTTGTGATTCTTTTCATATTCATCAAAAAGCATATATTTTTTCATACTTTATCATTTGTAATACTGGAATACATCTTATAGTTAATGATGTCTTAGATGATAAAATTGAGTAGCAATAATATTAAGTATCACTTATTTTGCGCTTTCTGTATGTCAGAAACTTTTAGAAGTATTTCATTTAAAAGCAACTCTGAGATATAAGAATTATTCTTGTCCCTGTATGGAGTTGAGGAAACTGAGGGTTAGAGTGGATCCAGAACGAGCGCAAGGTCACCCACCCAGCAGGTAAGCGATAGAGCAGGCAGTGTGCGGGGACACTAAATATCTTACACTACGATAAGGACCCACACTTATGACTATGACCCCAGCAAGCCAGAGCCAGTGCCACTGTGTATTCAGAAATGCCTTTTGTTTTTTATTTCATAGTTGTAATAGAAGAAAACAGAAGGTAATATCTTCATAAACTTGATCCCAATTATCAATAATGTTGCTTTAAATTTTACCATAAAATTTCTCAAGGGGCCGGGCTCGTGGTGTAGTGGTTAAGTTCATGCACTCTGCTTCAGCGGCCCAAGGTTCACAGGTTCGGGTCCTGGGAGTGGACCTAGCACCACTTGTCAAGCCACACCGTGGAGGCACTTCACATAAAATAGCGGAAGATTGGCACAGCGACAATATCCTTCAAGCACAAAGAGGAGATTGTCAACAGGTGTCTGTTCAGGGCCACCAAGAAAAAAAAAACAAAACCCATAAAACTATAGGTTTTATTTACTAATTCTTACCTCTCTGCCACCATTCAAGAGCCAGTACAACTATGACTGTCTCTCTCCTCCTCACCTCCTCCTCCTGTTTTGTCTTCTGCTGCTTCTTCCTAGAGAACGCACATACAGTCAGCTTCATTTTTCTTTCCAAGCCAGTTCTGCCCTCCCAGCCTGGTTCTTTACGAGCTTCAGTCAGCAAGCGGAAACTATTTTATGGGTCCTGTACCTTCCTCAGATGGAAGTGGTTAATATGATAGAGTGAAGCATTTATGAGCCAATCAAGTCCCATAACAATTATTAACAATTTGCTCCTAGCACTCTAGCTTAATCTTTTATTTTTTCAAGGGATTTCTTCATTTTCTCAGGGCAATTGAGCAAAACTGCTATTTTCATGGTTGAGTCTATATCTACATGATCCAAAACAATCCCTCATTCTAAATTGGACACTAGACAGGCACAGACGATCGTGCTTCTCGTGTTTGGTTTCGGGCTGTTTGAAATGCTTTGGTCTTTATTCAATAGCTTATTAGAGGTAAAACCTCTAAACCGAAAAGGTCCAATTTGTATTGAACTTTGTCCAGATTGCTGGGAGGATTCTTGTTTTGCATAAACAAATGTTGGTTAAAGTTAGACAGAAAAAGTTATGGCTGCATATATTTACATTGATCAGCCCTGAGGAAACCCTGACGGTGTGCCTGACTTTCAGGTTTATCACTAGGATCAGCTTCACTTTCCAATTTATATTTGTACAGCCAATAATTGTACTGTTATTTTTATAAACACGGCTTACATTGTTGTAAATAAAGATTTATCAGCAGGCCTGCTATTCATTATCTCCTTTAGAGGGGTGACCGAGAAAAAAGGCAAATGATGTTGAATCTTCTTAAAAGAAGTCAACGACAAACCTGCTGGCCAACACATAATTTAAAAACCTTATTGGTATTTATTTCTGGAGAACCCCTCTTTATAGTGTGTTTCTAGCAGGATTTACTCAAATCTATGGTTTTAAGGTGTATTACTACCTGGAAAATACCACAAAAGCTAAATTTCTGGAGTATAAAATGGAGATGCTTAAAGACCAAAATATCTCAAACTTATGCAATGTTTGTGTGTCAATAAAAAAACACATACTGAGGGAGTAACCTTGGACAGGAAGAAATACATTGTTTTAATGGTGTTCAAACACATCTGTCTCTGTAGATACACAGAGTGGGAGAAAGTTGAAGAAGTTTTCATTTAGTTGATTTTATTTCTTTTAAGTGGGAAGCTTCGTAACTGCTGAGAGTGAGCAAGGAAGAGAAAGACTGGATATTTGAGGTGTGGTTGGAGCATATGAGGGTCAGAGCAAAGGAGCAGACAAGGGGTGCATGATACACTGGTCAGGTGGTGCTGAGAGATTAATGCCTGCAACATGCGGTGTGAATTCATATATTTTTTTAACCAGCACAAATTAATTGTTATCCAGATGTCAGGCACCAAGCTATGTATTTGGGGACATAAATATGAATAAACCACAAATCCTAATCTCAAGGAATTTGTGGTCTCCAGGAGATGTACAAAGATAGAAAATATAAGAAGAAAGAAGTTTGAAGAATATTTCAGAAGAGTTTAGGTAGAAGTTGAAAAATATTTTAACTGTGGTTATATGTGTGCGAATGCAGAGAAGAGGGATCCAAATGAAGACGCCAGCTCCACACACTGTGTTTTCCGCGTGTGTCCTGCTTTGTTTTATATTGTTGTGGAAGATAGCTAACTAGTTATACCTCAGATGCTTCTAGAAGAAAAGGGCACCTTTTAAACTGCTGACTCCCCATACTCCTGGATGGTGTTGAGTTGAACAGATAACAAGTAAAGAATTGTTATTTTCCCTGCTGCACGCCCCAAAAAAGGCAGAATATGAATCCCAGAAAGTAATTTCAAGAACTTGCTTGTTCTCATCTTTCCCAGGTTTTACTCTGGTATCTTATGAGGTATGTGTTGCCGACATGGGAAATCAAGTGTTCAATTTACATAGACAAAAACGCATGGAGGGATTCCCTGAAAATGTGACTGTGACCGAGAACACAGAGTTATTCTGTAGATAATAAGATGACCCGCTTCCTGGTGACTAGATGGAGGAGTGAAGGTTAAAATAATCACCCATTCTTAAATTCAAAACATCCAATATAATATTACAATAAAAGATGGCATATGTCTCAGAATCTAAGTCAATTAAAAGCAATTAAAATAATGATAGACAGGGGCTGGCCCAGTGGCATAGTGGTTAAGTTTATGTGCTCTGCTTCGGCAGGCTGAGGCTCGCAGCTTTGGATCTCAGGTGCAGACATACACACCGCTCATCAAGCCATGCTGTGGTGGCATCTCACATACAAAATAGAGGAAGATTGTCACAGGTGTTAGCTCAGGGACAATCTTCTTCAAGCAAAAAGAATAAGATTGGCAACAGATTTTGGCTTAGGGCCAATCTTCCTCATCAAAAACAGAACAAAACAAAGCAAAAACCAAAACCATAGATAGTAATTCAGAATAGCAAAACATCTTCAGCTATTAGCACTCAAAGGTAAAAATTGCACAGTATCAATTCACTTGCATAAACTATTTCAAGTCAATCAGTATTTGATGCCGCAGAACTTGGACTGATTTAGGGAAAAGTTCTTGCAAATTCTTGTCTATGGCAAAGTAATTCCAAATATAAAAGAGATGCGACGTGGAGACCTAGATCATTAGATGTGGGGAATGCCTATTGCTCCTTCTTTTACGTGTGGGGTGGAAAAGTAATTTAGAATTGCTAATACAAAATTATTTTCTTCCCCCAAATTTCCATCGCATCCAAGATCAATTCCATCGCCCCTCTGAAATTCTCTTTCCCATAACGGGTGTGGTAGAATGTACATGTCTCTTGATGATCCCACCCCCTCTGCATGAGAGCTGTCTGTGTGTGGGTAAGCCATTTCCAGCAGATACTTCTCTCTGTGCTGACTCAGTGTTAGAGAAGTCTGTAACCAAGGGGTGAAGTAGGCAGCCTCTGAGGTTCATTCCTGCCATAACTCTTTATGAAGCTGTAACTTGAATGATATTGCCAAAGCCCCCTGCAACAAGAGAGAAGGAAACAGAAAAGACGCAGCCTACAGGCTTGCTCAGGAGCATCTGGGTTGATATGCACCAATAATTCCATTACTTCTTATCTCCACATGCCCATGTACAATTTTCTCATAGTATGTATTTTTACCTTGGATGGTGTTTTTTAAAATACATATAACTTTTTCAACAAAATTGCAATGTCACAAATAGTGTCCAACTCAATTTGCTTTTATACTAATTCAGTTCCTTATACACACTAAGAACTCGATAGGTTGTTTTTCCAAATTAGTAAATGAATCTGAAAGCTAGTAACTTAATAAACATCTGAGTTTGTTGTTCTTAAGCCATGACCATGTCCACATCTAGTGGTCACCGCTTCATTCCTACATAGGAGCAAAGCTTTGCCCCTTTCTTTACGCACATCCCCTTTGGCCATTCATCAACTGCTTCTTGATAGATGGGTTCTCCTTTCCACTGAGGGTTGAGCCAGTTTCCCTCAATTTTTGCCATATTACCTAAATTTCCAGGTCACTCTAAAGAATTCCTGTGGCTAGGCCGGCATTCTGTCTCATGCCCGAGGAACTGAATTTATTCACAGAAGGTGGTAATGAACAGGCAGAGGACGCCTTTGCCTCGTTCCTCTGGTCCTCATCTAATAATGCTGCCAAAACTATTTCCCTCACGTATTTATAGACACATCAAAGCCTTCTAAAAGACTCCAGTGGCTACAACTTATTTCTAAATCCAAATTAAGTTTCCGAACTTTAATAAAGGTCTCCTTAAAGCCAAGTCTGAAGCCAACAGTGCCCAACAATTCTAGGATCATTCTAAAAGTCACTGTCACTGAAATCAATCTAACCACACACACAGGCTCTGCAACTTCGCTTTTAAAAACTGAAATTCTGATCACAAAGACCAGTCATTCATTTAGCAAATATTTATTGGGGGTTTACAAGGTACCAACTCTCTGTTGGAGCTGGAGATACTGTTGTGAGTGAAATATTTATGTGTTCTATAAACATTTCCCTAGCAGTTTATCTATTAAGGAATTTTTAAAGCGTAGTGAATGCTTTGAAAGAAAGGTCAAGGTGCCGATGAATCTTAAAAGAGAAAGATCTAACATGGCCTAGGAGACTCGTTTCTACAGGTTTATGGTAATCCAGTTTGGTCGAAACTATAATAATTTAAATATTGTGCTTATGGGTTAAATATTAGCCTGTCTAAAAATATAACTGCTTTCATATGCAGCTTTTCCTTATCTTCTATATTTTGCCTAGATTGTTATTAAATCAAAAATCAATAAAAAATAACTTTTGGTCAAATTACAGAGAAAATATATATACTACAGTATTTCAATAAAACATTCTGAATTTTATTTTAGATCTTACTGACAGATATACTCCAGTTAGTTTGGGGTCACTTAAGTCTTGAGTCTATGCTCACCAGTGTATCATATTGGAACCCAGCAATTTCATTTTTCACATCAGCACTTGTTTTTATTGTTGGTGGTGGTGTGTAGGCGAATAGAGTTGATGTCGTGATATTGATTTTTTTCTCCACATGAGCTTAATCTTGTTTGTACATGTGTGTCTCTATCTTAGTGTTTCTCCCTCTTTCTCCCCATTTCTATCAATATTTAAAGCAAATGTTTAAAAATTAGTGAATAATTTTGAGTGCCTGTTCTGTGCTGAGCATTATGGTAGGAATTAGGGAAAGCATGATAGGAAATAGACATCGTCCTGAGCTATTAGAAGTGCAGTGTTTTCTTACGGAAGGGTGACAGACTACATCATAGTGTGCTAGGCATGTTTTAAACATTACTGAGCCCTATCCTGGGCCTCTTCCCTCGGAGTCACTGGCAGTGGGAACTCAGAATCTGTTTTTAAAAAGTAATCCCAACTACTTATGACAAAAGTGAAACCATTGTTTCAGTGGCAAATTTGGATGCTTTAAGGATTATGGTTTTTATAATACCGGTCTTCAAGAAACTTTAACCTAGCATTTATTCATTGTGATAAAATACTAAATAATATTGATAACAGTTGTTTTATTAAGCTTTCTGTGCATCTGAGTGTGCTCTAAGATATTTATATTTGTTAGCTCATTTTATTTTGGCAGTGATCCTGTGACATAAGCTACCATAATCAATCCCATTTTAAAGACAAGAAAACCAGAGCAGAGAATGTTAAGTAATGTGTCCAAGATTTATTCAGCTAGTGAGTAGAAGAGCACATTTCCGTTTCAGATTACTCATCCATTTTACTTTCACATAAGTTGTAAATCCCAAAATGTTGCTATTTTTTCTTTGGTCTGTCAAGTATCATTTAGAGCAATTAAAATGAGAAGAAAAACCTGATTATTTTACTTTTTTTTAGTTTCTATGCTCTTCATTTCTTTGTATAGATCCAAGTTTTGTTGAGTGCCAATGGTTTTCTGCTGGTAGAACTTACTTTAATATTTCTTATAGTTCAAGTCTTCTGGCAATGAATTCCCTCAGCATTTATTTGTCTGGAAAATCATAGAGCCATCATTTTTGAAAGATACTTTTCTGGATATAGAATCCTAATTTGATAGTTTCTTTTTTTTTCTTTCAGTACCTCATAATTCAATCTGATGTGATTCTTTTCTTTCTTTTTCTTTTTTTTTTTTTTTCAAAGATTGGCACCTGAGCTAACATCTGTGCCCCATCTTCTTTTTTTTTTTTTCTTCCTCTTCTCCCCAAATCCCCCTCTTACGTAGTTGTGTATTTTAGTTGTAGGTCCTTCTAGTTGTGGCATGTGGGACACCGCCTCAGCATGGCCTGATGAGCAGTGGCTTCTCCGCACCCAGGATCACAACTGGTGAAACCCTGGGCTGCTGAAGCAGAGCATGTGAACTTAACTACTCGGCCACAGGGGCAGCCCCTGTTCTTTTCTCTTTTAAACCATTGTATGTAATGTGTCTTTTTCCTCCATCGAGGGGCTTCCAAATACATTTTTTTATAGAAACTTCTATACAATTACAAATTTTTCTATCTCCGTTATATACTTTGAAGAAATATATGACAGCAGAGGCTTTCTGTATATACCATGTTTAACTGTTTTGACCAATTTGCCCAACCATCACTGTCTTCTCTGAATAGCTGTGCCCTATGTGTGAATAGATTAAATAGGACCCTCTCAACTCCTGTGTTAGACAATTTTCTACATTAATAAAGTTTAAGCAATCCCTTTACCTACTCTAACTCACTCTGTTCTGTTTCTTCAAGGCCGCTTGGCTTACTGCCTTGATTTTGCTTCCTATTGTTATTTCACATATGCCTTTATTGCTTAGCACATTTGGTCTTTCTCTTCCAGTTTGACCTAACGTTCCATCTTAGAAAGAACCTGATGCTAATATCCACCCTCCACGGACACTGAGCAGGGCCACAGGAAAAAGAGAGGAACTCTTCTGTTCTCCTGCTTTGACCCAGAGAACTGAACAAATGATTCCACTCCACGGGTTTCTTCTTTCGGAAGACAATTATTTAAGTTCCTATGAAGATTCATTTCAAAGATTTATCAGATCAACATGTATATGAGATTCAAGATTTTAAATTGACTAAAACTGGAAACATTTACCACTCTCCAAGTTATAAGGAGACAAGTATAGTTTATACACTATTCTAAGGTTTTTGAAAGAGACTATCAGTAAAAATGTATACTTTAGAGCATTTTTATCAATTTGAGGTCAGACAACCTCCAGTACATCCTCCTTGAGTACTTGGTACAATGCTCATGCCTGGACACACTGCTGACTTCTGATCTTAAAATCTCTCAGTGTGGGTTACTGTTATCTGTATGATGAAAAGCTTCATACATCACTATTATGCACACTAAAATTTGAAGCTCAACCTTATATATTTACATAAATTCTTAAAATTCTAAATATAATATTTACTTCATTTAATGTTGTTTGAGGTCATCTTTTGATGGTTTAGAATTTGGGTACATCAATAAAGATATACGAAAAAAGTGTTTTAACAAAAACAAATGTCTTCTTACTTAAATGTGTTGTTGAAGTTAGCATGGTTTGTAGAAACAATGACCAGATATATCAGCAAAATAATATTATTGGCAACAATAGATGATTGAATCCATAAATATATGTCATAGAAAAGCTAAACGACAAGTTGAAAATTGCCAGTATAGCATTTGCTTCAGCAGTACAAAGGGGGTCAAATATTATTACTATTGCTTTAGGAGGTACAATAACAAATACACTTTTAGACTGTCTCCAGCTCAGTAGGCAGCAACAAAACAACAAAAGTCCCTTACAATTGATATAGGAGAACAATATCTTGGGACCGTATCAAAGCTTTCCACGTAAATGTAACCCTGACTTAAAAAATATTTGAAGGTTGAGACTAGGGAATCTCAGACTGCTTCATATGATGTGTGGTTATTTTTAAAAAACTTAAAAATATCCTATAATATTAAGTCAGTTTTCATTAAAGATCCACCCACTTTGATAAACAGTAATCAGTAACAGCAGTGAACTCTGCTGTCATGGAAACTATGTTAGAGTCTAATCAGACAGACTCGTGTGTAGCAAATAACTGTATAATATTATGTAGAATAAAATAAATGCCAGAGATATAAAAGTAATGTCATAGCCTTAGGGATGGAGAAATAAAATCATAAATGGGGATCATTTCTATGGAAATTTTTAAGACACTATGTTTCATATATTTTGTAGGTGGCTTAGCCATTGTCCTCATAACCAATTAGGATGAAATCAGGACACAGATATGATTAGATAACAGAGTAAAAACCAGAAGATTGAATTTGGATTGATTGGGTTTTTGACTTCAGTGGTATTAAGAAAAATTATCCCAAACTTGGAAATAAGCGGAGAATACAGTTTATCCTTTCAATGACATACTGAGGCAATGCTTCGCAAGCACGTGGAAGGACTATTTAATGCTCCAGGGGTAGGCAGGAGTATTCCACGGTGCAATTTCATCAGGACCCAGGTGGTATGGAGTTAGATGTTAACTTGTAGACTGCAATCCAATAAACAAAGTAACCGCAAAGGTTATGCTTTTATTGTCCCACAGGACATGGAGCAGTTCCGGATGTCACCTAGCATCATATTATTTTGCCCTTTTCTTTTTTAGATGACTTTCTGAAGTACTATATCAGGGTCAGCAAGCCTTTCTTGTATAGGTTCAGCTAATAAAGATTTTCTATTTGCAGGATGCATTTCTGCCTCAACTACTCTATCCCTGTAGCTTAAAGGCAGCCATAAAAAACACATAATCAAAGAATGTGACTATATTCCGATAAAACTTTATTTAAAAAAAAATTAGTACATGGTTGGATTTAGCCTATGGGGCATAAGTTGCCCACTTTTGTAGTATTATGTAACCTCTTTTGCTAAAACGCTGTTGGAAGTAGCTGTGCCATCTTATTGGCATGTTCATTTCGACACAGGTTCATTCTATGTATGTGAGTTAGATTTTTAACTTTTTGGAAAATGATGCGTTGATAGTAGCATATAATAAAACAATGAAGGAGAAGGCAGTCAAAAGAAAATTTTTCTTCCTATATTAACGAGGGCAAGCTGACTATAGTATCACAATCCTGAATAATGAATACATTTTGGACAATTCTAGAAGGACCCTTCTTGCCCAATAACCAAGAGAGTTTCAGTGTGACAATGTTAATTGAAATAAATTAACATGATGTATCTTATTGATGTATTTTCTTTACATTTTACATTCATATAAAATTTAAAATAATCTGAGTGCTTGACAATTTGTTCAAAATAATTTAGTTCAAATATTATTTTAAGAACCTAATAGATTTTGAATATTGTAAAATGTACCCACATCTCTTTTTTAACCATGTAATATAAAGCCATTGTGCATCTCCTAGAAAGAAAGTAATGAAGGCATCTTGATGAATGGCAAGCTTCTCATTCAAGGCCAGTAGCATGATATAAACCCACCTGGCAGACATTTTTAGTAAAATAAGAATATTTAAAATATTTTGATTAAGATTATTGAGATAAGAGAAAAAATTAATCTGCTACAAAGTGTGTTGTGATGGATGGCTACAGGACCCAGAGACAGCCAACTAGTAAATTGTAAATAAGGAAAAACATGAAGATACAAGGAGTAACATGTTATAAATAGAAAGAAAATATCTGACTTTCATCTAGCAGATTAGAAAAGGATGTCACAAGGGAACAGAGCAGGTGCAGGAAGTAGGGACCAACAGCTCATCACAGCTTCTGCTGAGAAAAATTAGGAGAATTGCTGTGGTAAGAAAGGCACGAGGTGTAAATTCAGTCACTGGAGTCCAGGGTCTGCACAGGTTTACGCATTAACGAGCCTCCGTGTAATCCTCTGTACAACGTCCACTTAGTACCTACCTTGCGAAAAATAAATGAGGTAATTTATATATGGAGAAACATTACAGGTCTCAAATACATTGTTTCAGGCTGGTGTAAAACGTTAGTGTAAATCATAGGCCTTACAGTGAAGTTTTGAGTGAAAAATATATTGATTCATTATGGTTGTTTTTAAAGTCTCATCAAGGATCTTTTTTTTTAAAGATTGGCACCTGAGCTAACAACTGTTGCCAATCTTCACTTTTTTCTTCTTCTTCTCCCCAAAGCCCCCCAGAACATAGTTGTGTACTCTAGTTGTAGGGCCTTCTAGTTGTGCCATGTGGGATGCTGCCTCAGCATGGCCTGATGAGTGGTGCTTGGTCGGCACCCAGGATCTGAACTGATGAAATCCCGGGCTGCCAGAGCAGATGCTGCAAACTTAACCACTTGGCCATGGGGCCAGCCCTGACCCAGTATTTTTTAAGATTGCAAACTCTAGACTACTATTAAAGAGAGTAAGAAGGTATTTGCACGTCTTTTACTTTAAAATTTAAATTATAATCATGTTTATCCTACATTTCTTCACTGTGAAATTAAATTATGGTCTCTATCTGTTTACTAAAGAGGGAAATAGGTTAGTTTTAAGAGTTATTGTCTAAAGACTGTTGAGCTTGAAATTATATAAGTGTTCACATTTCCATGGTAGAAGAATGAGTATATCCCTTTAAGGTGATGAGCTATTTTTGTTGAAAGATTGTGAAAAATAACTTCTGATTATGAATGCAATAGTCTTGTTATGACTAACCCTGCAGAAGTAAAAAAAAAAAGACAAACTGTAGATTTTCTCTCAGAATAATAAGTGAAAATATTTTCATTGACTAGGTTTATAAGAGTAAAAATAATTGAAATATATAAAAAAAGATTAAGTTTTAAAGGAATACTAACTACTTTTCTTTGGCATACACACAGGGGTTGACATGGAAATATGTGCAATATTCTTTACTCTGTGTCTCGAGTCCTCCTCTCCCCTGATTTATGATCTCACTCAAGAATTGAAGCATGTTTTGTACTAGGTATTTTAAGAAAAAATGGGAACAATATATAAACGCTTCTCTATTCTGGAAAAAAAAAGCATAAACAAACCAAATAAAAAACTATTGCTAATTTTCAACTTTCAGTTTGATGTCTAAGATCATATTTTTGTTGGGATTCAAACCAGAATGTACCTAAACCATAAATCCTCCATGACAGATAGAAAGTCCAGCTTTTCTCAAGGGTTTTCCTATCATAAATAATTTCTGTGAAATTTTTTAACACTTTGGTAGGCAGAATAACGGCCCCCCAAATATGTCTGTGTCCTAATCCTTGGAACCTGAGAGGATATTAATTTACATGGCAAAAGGATTCTGTAGATGTGACTGGGTCTGAAGGTCTTGGGATGGGAAGATTGTCCTGGGTCACCCAGATGGGCCAGTCTAATTACATGAGAGCTTCAAGGAGAAGAATTTTTCCTGGCTGAGGGCAGAGGAAGAGGCAACATTTCTGGCTTTGAAGATGAAGGAAGGGGGTCATGTTGCCAAGGAATGTGGGTGGCCTCTAGACGCTTGAAAAGGCAAGAACATGACTTCCCCTTGGAGCTTCCAGAAGGAACACAGCTCTAAATTTGTCGTGACTTGTTATGACATCGACGGCAAACTAATACAAGCACCTACAGGCACTACGAGTGCGTCTTCATATTTACTTATTGCCTCTCCTCTCCGCACACGCTCTGTGTTACCAGCTGAAGCTACCGAGTCAATTAGCGGAGCTTCTTAACCTTTGACTCCAGGCCATCAGCTCTCTCTGTACCTATTTACTTCACATATGAATCCAGTTGTTTCCCTTAACATCCCGTGTTATTAAAGTCATGTTATGTGTTTAAAAAGTTGTAAAAATTTCTGAGAGAATACAAGATAAAGAGTGCTGAGCATTGCTGCCTCTCCTCTTAGCCCACAGGCGTGCGCTGGTCAGTGTCAGAGCAATGCAGAACATTGGTGATAAGGAAGGAGGGATATAGTATAGAGATTAGGCCACGCACAATAGACAGGAGGGGCAAAGAAGTCTGTGGAAGGTCGCTGCTTCCGAAGTTGCTGTAAGTCAGCAGGGCTGCAGTTGGGAAGAAAGGCTGGAAGTGAACTGGGGGGAGCAAGGACACCCTGGAAGCTGCAAGGACAAACTGAAACTCACGTTTGTTTCTTAGTGCCTCCAATGTCAATGGAAGAGGAGACCTATAGAAAACGCGGCTGACCCTGATCATATGGCTGAATATGCACGTCATTCAGGATTCAGAGAAAATGAAGGAGGCGAGCTGGTGCAACCTGGCGTGGCGGCACATCCTGCAACTGCCCAACTGCGCCAACCGGGCAGCTGGCACGTTGGAGACAGCATCTGTGAACTTCGGTGGCACCCTGTGCCCACCCACCTTCACAGCATCATGACTGCTAATTCCTCCTTCCAAACCTCACACACATTTCTCTTGTGGTCCACTCTCAACCAGAATCACTCAGTCAACAGAATTTGGGGGAATGTAGTCCCATTAAGCTAACAGAGTTTAATACACCAAAGGGCCCTAAGATCTTAGGCTGGTGTATTTCCATAGTTCTTATTAAGTGCTCAGATGTGAGGGTGAGCTCCCTGCCTCTGGTAAGAAGTCTCCAGGGCCCTTTACCATTTATGTAGCATCCTCCTTGCAGAAGTCAGTGGGTCCTTTTGTGCTCTAATCTGAGATCTTGTGGAAGGAAGAGCAGAGAAAGGCAGTGCTGACAGCCAGGAGGCAAGGAGAACCAGATGCCCAATACACAGTGAAAACGCCTAATCTGATCACACGTTGTGATCTAACTCCAGGCCCCAAATAAAGTAACCATGAACTTGAGAGGGAAGGCTAGATGTTTGAATTTGCCACAATTAACTGAAATTTATGTTGGGGAAACCAGCAGTCTAATCCAAATCCACTGTAGGGAGAAACATGTCTCCAGGGTTTTAATATCAGAAATTGTATGTAAATCTGGTTTCCTGTATTAAAAATAGTACAGCTCTTCAAGGAACAGACTGCCTTGTTTTTGTGTCTCTAAAACATAATTTTACGGAAACCAAGTCAGTTCTAAAACTAGTCAAGTTCCCACCTTCATAAAGAACCCTATAGACAAATAGAATCAACAAACTATTCCTCCTCACTGGGCGCCCTGCTGGAGAAAAGGAAGATACTCCAGGGTTTTCCATGAGCTCATAAGATATCCTAAAAGTGGGGCTGGGTATTGAAAGGTAACAGTGTATAGCAAAATTTATTTATTTATGCTGCCTTCATTCTGTGACTTAGACAAAATGAAACCTTGCTAGCATATTTAGAGTTTTTCACACCAAGATCTTTCTAAGAGTGTTTCTGCTTTTTACTTGCCTGTTGGATACTAAATTTTTGATGTGCGGTTCTTGGTAATGGGTGAAGGTTACTGGTAAAATTATGAAGATAGAAGACTAGATTAATTCACATTTTAAAAAGCATTGGACTCAACACATGCAAAATGAGCAAAGAATAAGAAAGACTAAGGTTGAGAGAAAAATCTAGCAAGTGTTAGTTTAACCAAGAAAAGAAAGATTGGTATCAACAGTTATGCTATGTGATAAATCAGAGAAAAACAGAAAATATTATTTTCAGAAAGTTTGCTGTGTGCTGTGCTGTATTATCTCTTTCTTCCTTCTCTTCAACAGACTTCATCAAAGACATAAATTTCAGGACTTTTTGCATTTGTGTTTATATTTCAGGCTATAACACCATACTGAAATTAACCATAAGGCAGTCCTATTTTAGGGAGCTTGATATCTATTTATTGTTTTATTTTGTATGCATTTATTGAGCAGCATTTCTGTGCCATGACATCTTGGCGATGAGTAAATATTTTTCTCTTTTCCAAATAAAAAATCAGGTAGACAGAATGATCATTACAACTCAAATTAGTTAAGTGCTTTAATAAAGATAAACCAAAGTTGCTGTGGAGAGCAAATACAGAGAGGAAAGTCGATATTTAAGAAGATACTACATTGGTTAAGAAGTTGTAATCTTTTAAAATAACATCGTAACTGGAGTATTAAAATACTTATGAGTAGAAATGCGGAAGTATGAGCATGTGTGATTTGAAGTGAATAAATTAGAATCACCCCACGTAAAAAAGTGTGGCTGGCAGCCACTGCCATATTCTCTCCTGGTTTGCTTTTAAAATATCTACAAAAACATACACAAAAGTACACGGAGCGTGTGTGTGTTTGTGTGTGTGTGTGTATGTGTGTTGAGAGAAAAACTTGTTTGAGAGGAAGATAAAAGGTTACAGACAGAGAAACATATTGGCAGGTCCTGTGTGTCTTGTCTATAGAAAAGTCTGTGGTATCTACTACACATATTTATTTATTTCGCATTTCCTCTTGGTGGAAAAAGAAAAGGCTTTGAAATTAAATATGACTTGATCCACATGTCGCTTCAGCCAGATAACTGGCAATGTGATCTTGAGTAAAGTAGTAAATCTCTCTGAGGCTCACTTCTTGTCAGAAAATAACAGCCAAACCACAGGCAATAGGTCATCTCATCTAAATTCCTATCTATTGAAAATGCACCTTTATTGTATATGCCATTAGGAGAGGAAGAAAAAAGCTGCTGTCAATCATAATTTTAATATGCATCCTGAGTTGAGCATCAATAAAATAACATAAATATAGATCTTGGTAAAATAAACTCAATAAATTTTATCTCTGATATTTGCAATATAATATTACAGAAAAAAGGGAAAACGAGAACCTAAAATAAATATTTTCACCTTTCTTTCCTTTTCTTACCTGGGTTTATGCGTATTTCTATAGTTATGATAATGATAATGTCATTTTATTCTAAAGACTATACTTAATATAGCATTAGAATTTTCCTTATTCTGCAGCCTTTAGAATAGTTTTACTGAATTCATGTAAAAATACATTTTATCATATCTTTGTGTTCCAAATTTTCATTATTATAAATCATACTGTTATGAATAGATTCACTTATTTAGCTTTTCTGCTTATTTTATGATTTCCTAATAGTAAATAATGACAGTGAAATTACTGGGTCAAGACATAGAGGCACTCCATAGCTCAAAATATCTTGCCACAACTTGTTATAAAAAGTAGCAACTTGTTGTGAATCTATAACTAATTGAAAAAGAATTATGTATATACAAATCAAAAGTTGCTTCCCAAAATTATTGTGCCAGGTTAACACTGCCTCTACAAACGTACAGTGTACCATTTTACCACAATATTGAAATACTCGTGTAGCATTTTTTTAATGTGATACCCTTGCAATGAAACAGTTTAATTTCATTTCTTTGCTAACCAGTCAAGTTAGTCTTTTCTTGCATACTCACTAAAAATTATAAATCCTTTTGTTTGGATTTTTTTTTTTTTTTTGAGGAAGGTTAGCCCTGAGCTAACATCCACCACCAATCCTCCTCTTTTTGCTGAGGAAGACTGGCCCTGAGCTAATTTCCATGACCACTATGGGGGGCTGGAATTGGCAACCCCAAGACATGTCCCTTTTGCATGAGGATTATTTTGGGCTGGTTACTTTTAAAAACTGTAGACAGGAAAGAAACACTGAAAAGTAGAATTTACTTATCCTTTGTAAGAGACATTTACATTTGTAAAGGAAATCTCCATCTGTAAACGTGTCTCCCTCTCTGTGCCAGGATGGAGGGGGTATGATCTTATCTTTAGAAACTCTTATCAATGCAGAAGGCAAGGAATTAAATCTGCATATAACCTTACTCTTGTTTACTGTGCTTTTCTGGTAACCTCCCATAACTGACTCCCCCCACCCACAACATCATCCTTTGTATTTAGCTGAAGATGGTATTTAAGGTGAGGGCTTCTGCCATTTTGGCAAGTTGCTCAGTTTGCCTGAGCCTCTCCCATGAATACATGTTATAAAGCTTTGTTTATTTTTCTCCTGTTATTCTGTCTCATGTGAATTTAATTCATTTTCTGGTCAGAAGGGCCCAGACTGGGTAGAGGAAATGTCTTCCTCCCCTACACTATCTTGCTCTACTTTATATGTGGGATGTCTGCCACAGCATGTCTTGATAAGTGGTGCATAGGTTCGCACCCAGGATCCGAACAAGTGAACCCTGGGCCATTGAAGCAGAGTATGTGAACTTAACTGCTACACCACCAGGCCGGCCCCTTGTTTGGATTTTTAAAAACGAAATATATTTACATCTGTTTTTTAAAAGCCTAAACTTGTTTTGCCAAATTTTGAAACTGTTCCTTACAATTGAGATATATAAAATTTTGATTTCTATATATATGTTAAAAATTTGTCTGAAGTAATAAATTCTGCTCTATTTTGTTTAACACTTTTTTTTTTCCTGAGGAAGATTTGCCCTGAGCTAACATCTATTGCCAATCTTCCTCTTTTTGCTTGAGGAAGGTTCTCCCTGAGCTAACATCTGTGCCAGTCTTCTCCTATTTTGTATATGGTACCCCACCGCAGCATGACTGATGAGTGGTATATGTCTGTGCCCAAGATCCAAACCTGCAAACCATGGGCTGCTGAAGCAAAGAGCACTGAACTTAACCCTTAGGTCATGGGGCAGGCCCCTAACACTTATATTGTTGTTGTTTTTTTTTTTTTAGGAAGATTAGCCCTGAGCTAACATCTGCTGCCAATCCTCCTCTTTTTGCTGAGGAAGACTGGCCCTGAGCTAACATCCACACCCGTCTTCCTCTACTTTACATGTGGGATGCCTGCCACAGCATGGCTTGAAAAGCAGTGCATAGGTCTACACCCTGGATCCAAACCAGTGAACCCTGGGCCACTAAAGCAGAACGTGTGAACTTAACTGCTGTGCCACAGGGCCAGGCCCCCTACTGCTTATATCTTTTCACTTATATCTGTTTGAGCATATTCTCATTGTATCATTTATCATCTTACCATCACGAGAAAGCACTTCATCCTTCCTTGTAATTTTATTTGAACACTTGAAACTCAGCGACATCTCAAGTCGTGGAGGTTGCTAATGAGACAATGTAGGCTAGGAGAGAAGATTTGAAATTGAGTGGGATAAAGGTCCATATGTGATGATTTAAAAATTGACACAACTTTTAAAATGCCGAATGGAGTTACCTAAATATGCTGGATCCTGATTACATGAATCAAATCAAATCTGAAACTTAGATTTGCAGCCACCAAACAAGTCGATGAAGACAAACAAGTCACAGAAAAGTGGATGAAGAGTTTAGGCAGTAAGAATATAAGTGGATGACTTCTCTTAGTCACTTTAAACACATTTATTTATAGAATCAATGTATATTTGGCATTATTGAGAGGATTAGTAAATATGCTACTAGGAAATAATATTACTAAATATAATATAGAATATGTTGCACAGAGTTTTCTTTTTTAACTACTTAGTGAAACATAATATACATTCAGAAAAATACATATATGAATAGTCCTGCTTATGCCATCACGGTGGTTTATAGTCTTTACTGACCTCAGGTCTAACTCTATGCTTGAAGGCAGGAAGAAGTTCCTAGTACCAAGAGAAGTCGAGCCAAAGAATTTTATTTTGTTGTGACTGTTTTGTATTTGTTAGTTACTCTGTGCAACTATTTTCTGCTCAAACAACATTAGGCAACATTTGATATCCCCCACTGACTCTATGCCACCATTCCTGAGATTTCTCCTCCCTCTTTTCTATTTCTCTCCTCCTCCTCTTCCTCTTCCTCCTTCTCTTTTCTTCTACAAGTTTAATAAGATCTAAATCCTCAGCCTGTTTAGGGAAGAACACAGACTGATATTAAAGCACAAAATAGAATGTGGAGAGTCAGGAGGTTCAATCCATCCAAGGACAGATTGGGGTCTGAAATTTTCAATCCCTTAAACTGGCTGAAATTGCAATAACAAGCCTATTGACCACAGAATGTGCACATGCATTTGTAAGAGTAGTCAGAAATATCCCTCTTGTATGCCAGATATAGTGAAGACCACAAATGATATTTTTAGTATTTATGAGCATCATTGACCATTACTGATAAAATTTGGCAGAGTATGCTCAAAAGCAGACCAAAAGCAACACATAGAACTTATGCTATTTTCTTAGATTCTTTATGTAGAGTCTATATATTATTGGAGGAGAGTTTTTCCCACTATAAACTTTAAATCGATTCAAACCAGAGTGGAGATTTTGGAAATGTCTGTAGTTTGTGTTTCTATAACTCAAAAGATGATATTTGGCAGCTCTGCTTTCTGAATTTTTCATAAACTGTGATTGAAATGACTATAGCTTGGGACATTTGTGTGTTTTTTCTGCTTATGCCTTTTATATAGTGAGGTAAACTTTTCTTTACTGAGATGCAGATGAAAATATACAAAATTCTCATGGGTGAACTCAACATAGTAAATTTAAGTTTTACAGATAAACCCAAATTTTGTTTTACCCAATAAGGTATCCTCTATGATTACCGTTGGCAAAGATATACGATAAATTACTGAAAATTCATTCAGACAAGAGGAAAAAAATCCCACCTCATCAGGAACCACTGAAAAATTTCAAAAGAACAAAGATAAAACGAGCAGTGCCAGTCAGTATCTTGACATGCTACTTCTTTTCCTAAACTTTCTAAGGGATTGAGAGAAATAGAGAATCTGTTTCTTTCAAGCTTATCGAATATCCCTTCATTCCTTATCTGGATAAATTCAATAGGAAGTCCATTAAGGTTTTTATAAATGTGTTCAAACAAAATTTCAAGTGCAATATAGAGTGCAGAAGGTGTTTACTAATAGCTACTTGGTCAAGGCTTGTAAATAGTGGAGGAGGCTTCCAGGACCATAGGTAATTGGATCACTAATATTGCCTGCCAAGAACAATATTTTTGAATTCAAGTTTCTTAATTCTAAGTACTCTTAAACATAAATACTCTTTATTGTACTTAGTTCAAGTATTTTAGTTAAAGACCTATTAGTATGTTTTACCCTTTGTTCTTTCCATTTGTTGATTTTGATTTGATTTTTAGTAACACTCCTTAGCAAGGATTATCACAGTGTTGTGAACAATGCATATTTGCAATCTCTCTTTTGCCAGAAAATTAAACCGAATAGAGAGTAAATATACTAAGGAGAAAAGCAGTCACATTTTGTCTACTTTCATCTGGATTATTCTGAGGCATCAATGTGTGTTTGTTAAAAATGGACATTGTCTATATCGTCAGGACCAAAGATGACTCCTGCCACACATTTTCTGATGTAGACATGGGTCCTACCTTCAGCATGATGTGTTCATTTCTTTGAGTTTCCTTGTCCAGAATAATCAAGCTCAGTTGAAATCATAGAAATATTCTTTCTAAAGCAGAAATAATCTCTCTGAATATTGTTTATTACGACTAGAAACACAAAGGCGTTCATAAGTTATAGAAATGTCGGGAAGCAAGTTGGCAAATTTTAATTTTGGTGGAGAGTTATGAAATCTAATCTCTCTGTTCCTCTGATATGAAATCCATCTTTTGATCTAAGGCTATCTGCAGAGAGAAAGAACAAATTCATGAAATGCCTCTGATACCTTCACCTCTCTCCTCCTGGATCTTATGCGCTCCTAAGGTCTCAGTGCTAATATCTATTCTTTAGGATACACGGAGCCTTTCCTTCATAGTTTTTTAAAAAAATATGTCTGTAATGGCTAGTATTTGTGTATTTATTTGCTGACGTTAGCTCCCCTAGACTGTTACGTATCTGAGGGCAATAAATGTCTCTCTTTGGTTTGTCTGGTATTCTGTGTACCTGATAGATGTTTGTTGAAGGGATGGATAAAAGTAGATCTGAAAACATACCTCCTCTGGTAAGTTGTAGCAATCAATTAAAGATACAACAGTTATCACTAAAGGTTTGTGTTGAAATAATGATTAGCAGAGTGTTGCTGACTGAATTTAGTATCCTCTAAAACTCTTCCAAAATATGAACTATTTTCGAAGTTAGGCACAAACACACATGCGTGCGCACACAGCACTGACAGTGCTCTTCTTCCTCTTCTGATAACAGGTAAACTGGGAAGTTGGCTAATTAAAGGAATAGTAAAAATAAAAAATGAACAACAAATCGGGATGCTATGAGTAATGTAAAATACAAAGTCTGCCTCAAAACCTCTAGAGAATGCATAATATCTTTGAAATCAAAAGGCTCAAAAATAACATTTAAAAGAAAGAAAACAACTGAATAGAGACTCAAAATGCAAGTTCTCAGACCTTCAAAGTTATAATTGTAGAAGCTATTCCATCTTCAAAGGAAAAATGAAATCCTAAGGAGGCTTACCTGATATGAAATGGGCATGACACCCTATCACATCCACGGTTTATGTTAGTTTCCCTCTTCGCCAACACCAATTAAGGCTGACAAGGAAGCTGTGTCGCATCAAAGAATTCTAGGTCCTCCTGAAACGTGAAGAGACCCAGTCCAATCTAAACAAATGTTTATCTCACATCTCAGTTAAATCTTCAGGCCTGTCTCTCTGCCCTGGACTGACCAGGGCTCCTTCACCTGTGGTGATAATGAACATCACAAGACCTGTCCTTTTGCCTTGTCCCTTCAGTCCTATCCGCCTGCTCTCCAAGCTGCTCCTGGTCGCCCGAGGGACACGATGGGGAGAGAGATAAAAAGAAAAGAATGAGGTTTCATTCGACAGATGATGCTGTAGTCTAGAGCAGTGCTCTGGAAACACACACTCAAATGCTGCTCCTCCTCTTACAGGGTGATCGTGACTCCGCAGAGACTTGCCAGGTGGGTAGACAAATAATTACACCATTCGCTGAAGCGGACAAACTACTCTATTGTGACTTCCCCTCAATTCCTCCTCCTATGGCACAAATCACAAAAACGTTTCCTCTGGGGTTGCCTCACCGCATCAGGGAGCCCTTTTTACTGGGTCCTTTCTAGATGGCTCAGTCTGGCTTCCTACTCTGGTGTCTACTGAGGCCACAGTGGAACTGATGAAGTTCTGGAAGAGAGGTATATCTCTCTCCTGAGTTTTCCTTTAGCCTGGTGTCCTGGCAATTCCAGCCAGCCTCTCATCTTTAGGCTTTTCCTAGTCAGAGTTATTTACAAGCAGCTTCCTCCAGTAACTTCCCAAGTCTGAGGGCGGAGCATACATTCTCAATCCTCTCTCAGCTGCTCAGGCAGGATAGTAGCTTCTGGAGTCTACATGGTTCTGCAGCTCAGCCAGCATCCAGGCAGAGGCAGGAAGTCAGTCCCTTTACACAGATAAACCCAGTCTTTTTGAGTTATATTCTTGAAACCTCCCCTCACGTGTCATAAGATAGGAGGGAAACATCACTACCCTTTTACCATGGAGAAAGGACAGTTTATGCGGGCATTCTGTGTCAGGAAATTGGCAGTCCTGGTGAATCCTTGAAACTCTTCCCTACTTTTGAATTTTTTTTCCATTATTCTTATAAGAAAGTGGTTGATGGGCTAAGAATCAGAGAACTATCCTGTGGATCCTTTGAATCACTAGTATTCTCATGAAGACAAATGGGCTCTTACCTCTCACTGTCTTCAGCCTTGGGCTCTCAGATACCCAGCTGCAATAACGGAAGTCCCGTAAGTGATCCTGTCCCATTTAAATGATACAGAAACATTCATTATAAGCTGGCACAGTCTTCAAACCCACCCTTCTACCCTCTAGTTTTACTTGCTGTAGAAATGATTTTTAAATGTTTCCTTTTTTAATTTTTGTGATTTCCTCTGTAACTTAATATGTTTTGTCTTTCTCAACTAAGTTAAAAAATATCTGTTGTCCCTCACTATGAAAAAGACTAAGATTTTTTAACATACACCGTGTCATCTTTATTCCTTCTTTGTTCTTCAAATTGCTCATCCTTTCTGCATTGGTTTTTTTAGTTGGTCATCTTTGCAGCTGATTTGCAGCTTTTCTTCCTTCTTCCATTAAATGTAAGCAGTATTTTCGATTCCTTAATATGTAAGATGTAGATATTAATGGCTTTCTTTTTATTTACTGTGCCTCTCCCCTGCTAACTTCTATCTTGACAACTATGATTTTCCTTTATACCATAAAGTACTTTTATATTGCATTTTACCTTAAAATTATAAATAAACTATTTTTCTATTAGCTACAGTGTAAAGAATAAAGAATGCCTGTCTTATTGTGGTTACAATAATACTAGCTATGGCAGATCCAATAAATATGCTGAGATTAATTTTCTCCTCTGCCGTCCAAAACCGGATTCTCTGGAGCACTTGGACAAGAAACTTTTTGGTGTCAAGGTCAAACTGATGTTTATGTTCTACACTCTGTGCAGAGGTATTTACTGTCCGCTGAACCTGTGTGTGCTCTCTTCATTATCCAGATCTTTTACAGTCAGGGATATGAAACCAGATCATATGGATGAATGTGGGTGGTGAGTGTCTTTTCTAGGCCAACATTATTGTATGACCCTCCAGGACATTCTCCTCCTGTTGCTGTGATCTGCATCCCATGTAGTCCAGATGGTATGATGATGAAATGTAAGCAATCTGAATCCCTCAGTCACCCCTTGGAAGGCAGCCACCCTATAGAGCCACTGAGCTCAGGACAGACCCTGACTGATGACACATAATCCTCTATTTGGTAAGTCACTGAGCCCTCCCACGTGCATGAACGGAAGCATAGGTTAGCCTAACCTGAATAGTTAGGCACTGTAACATTTGCTCAAAATCATGCAACATTTTAATTTGCTTTCTATTGGACTATGATGTTCTTTTCTTTTACAACTCTTGTTTCTTTTGAGATTTTCATTTGACTTTCTTTTTTCTTCATGAACAAGCTATAATATAAGCTTTCACCATACCCTCAAAATTAACCAGGGTTTCTATCATTCTCTTTAGTATTTATGATTATTTTCTTCCTGGTGGTATTCTTCCGAGGGACTTCCAAGCTCCAGCTACAATCTGTACAGGTTTTGCTCTTGGCCTGCTGCAGATTGTCACACAGAGATCTTCTTTCCCTATGCTCGTCACTTACAGCAAGAGACTCAGAGCAGCTCCAGCTTCTCTCTGTTCTCCGCGTCCTTTTATTGATGTACACCTCCGTGGGGGCACCTCAGAAAAGGCGCAGAGGAGGAAATGGTTCTGATTCTCTGTATAGCTGAAAATTATCTAATTGTTACCGTTCATTAGCAAAAAATGTCTATTTCTATTGTTAATTTGCAAAGGGCAGAATTCTGTAATCAAAATAATATTTCCCATACTTGAATTCCTTTTCTATTTTCCTCTAACATACCTTTATTCTAATAAGATAAATGAATGCTAACGTGATCTCTTTCTAAGTGGCCTGCTTTTTTTTCTTTTTGAAAAATAAAGGATCTTTTGTATCTTCTTGAAGCCCCGTTGAAGTACCCGAGTGAAGTTGCTAGATGTGATTGGTTTGTTTTGTTTTTCATACTATACAGGACTTCATATAAAGTGAAGATTCTCATCCTCATTAGCTATACAAAATTTTTTTGCAAAATGACTGTCATTTAAAACTCACCCGTTCGTATTTTTAATTTATAAGAACTTTTACTCGCCCTTTGATTAAAACATATTTTCTTGTTAATACTTTACTGATTTGGGAGGAGGAAATATTTTTTGGATCTAATTAGATTTTTAAACTCATTGTCAGTAAATAATCTTTGTTTTTCTCTTCAATGTTGCTTTTGTCATATCCAACAATGAGAGACTGCTCATTGCTACACCTAATTCTTATGGGTTTGCTTTGTTGCTGTGTATTTGTGCCCATTCCCACGACGGATCTGACTAAGCAGCTCTTGCCCAGGGCTGTTGTGCATGTGGTGAGCTTGTTGAATCTTAGGCTCTTCTTTTGGATGTGTTTACGGGAGGAGGTCTTTGGGTCCCTTAGGATATCTTTTGGCTGATCACTGTTTTCCCGAAAACTTAACTCTTTCCTAGCAGTTCTTTTAAATTATCCTCAGGGCTTTTTTACAGGGTGAGATGCAAGTGCACGGCTGCTATACTCAAGCGTCAAGGAGGGGAGTGGACAGAGAAGGAGGCAACCTGGTGTAAATAGATGACAGATATCTCCATTTTAAAATCCCTATGTATAACGGCCTTGTATCTTTCCATTTCAGGTGCCTACAGCCTGAGAGCAGGGTCTACCTGAGTTCTCAGTGAGACGGGCCCACCTCCACGCCAGCAGCTTCTTGTGCATAAGATCATCTCTCATGCTCTCTTCTTGCCATCAACAAGCTCTCCTATGTCTCTGTATTGAGTGAATTTGTGGAAATCGCTCATCCTGGTGTAATGCCTCATTCATTTCTCTGCTAATTTTAGCAAAAAAAAAGCAGCTATCTTATGAGTATCTGAAATAATAGACTTTGTGAAGAAGTAGCACTTAATATTTTGTTTAAATGAAAAATCTCCATGGGCTTTTTTTAGTTCAAGACCTTTACCATTTCATTTCTCGCTAGTTGGCTTCTAGAAGAAGTTCGTTTTTCCAAACAAACTTTCTGGCCTATCTCTGTTTCATTCAGTTCCGCTAACACACCTTTTACCTCCCCTCATCTCTGTCTATAATCAATGGAAGCAATTAACATATACCAACATCACGACTTGCAGCCATTTGCCCTGCAGCCGCACGTGGAGTAGGCACTAGTCTCTCCCCTTGTCCTAGGCATGGGTTCTGCTGTATGTTAGCATAACAGTGCCCTTTCAGTGCGCCTTCTTGTTAGATGGTTTTCTTCAGTGACCACCCCCTGACACCAAGCTAACGCCACATACATTAATGTTGTGTTATGAATGAGCTCCACTTCCAGGTAGCAAATCATCTGTTAGTCATTTTGATACATGCGGTAGTAACAAGTAAATTCTCAAATTGCAGTTTCTCAGTAATGTACAGGTATGTTGCCGACTCACCTAAGAGTTCAAGACACATGTTCCCATCTGGTAGCAGGAAGACCCTGCCCACAGTTTAGACTCTGGAGGTAGTTCCCTCTTCCAGGTGCATTTTCCTGTGTCACCTGAGCATTCTTTATCCCAGACTTTTATGAGGAAGCATCTGGGGAAGTTTGTATGTGTCAGCTTTAGAAGTTGCCCACATAGATCAGACTAACATTCTATTGGCTTACGAATCCGTCACATGGCCACATGTAACTTGTAGGCAGACCAGGAAACATCGTCTGTGACCAGGCATCTGCTCCCCAGGACTCTTTCTCTACCATGAGCACACACTTCAAGGGACAGCTAACCTTTCTGTTGAAACACAATAGTAATGCTTTGGTATGTAATATGGTTTGGTAATGGTAATATTTGGTATTAAATATATTTGGTAAATTATTAAATATATGGAGGGAGGGCCCCAAATTGGCAAACATCCCAAGTTTCTAGCACTGTAACTGCAATTAAGGCAAGCCTTTGTCAAACTGACCAGAGCAGCTGACAAACCTGCAGAACGCGGAGGCCTTGCGTCCCGAGCCGGGGCTGGAGCCTGGTTCCTGGGGTGTCTGGGAGCCCAGTGTCCGTCTGCAGGAACCCGGGAACTGGAACAGAAGCACCACA
The DNA here is from genome assembly GCF_037783145.1 of Equus przewalskii. Classification (NCBI taxonomy): domain Eukaryota; kingdom Metazoa; phylum Chordata; class Mammalia; order Perissodactyla; family Equidae; genus Equus; species Equus przewalskii. The sequence goes on from NC_091849.1 coordinate 59,215,063, forward strand.
GAACTGCGCTGAGGCCCGCTTCCCTGCTGTAGCTAGGCAGTCGACCCAAAGTTGCCCTCACCTAAGGATTGCCCTTCTTCACTCCCTCACTTTTATACCCCCGCCCTAAATTGGGGGAGACAATGGATATCTATGGTAATTATTTTCAAGGTAAACACAAAACTAGAAACTTCTTATTTTCTCCGTAAGCTACTATGAAGGAAAATGACAAGTAAAAAAAAAAATATGTACTACACTGCGAAATATTTTTAAAAAATTTTGTTTTTTAGCTGCAATGGAAACTCCAATTATTCCTTTATTCACTTAAAAAAAATTAAAGTTTATTTTTTCTTGAATATTATAATATGCGTGCACATAATAGAATATAAAGAAAATACAGAAAAATAGAGACGGGAAAATTAAAGTCATCTATAGAGCTCTTATCAAAAGGTACCCATATTAGTGATTTGGTCTATTTTATTGGTAAGATTGTATACATAACTTTTTTCTTCTTTTGCAGTTAGGATCATATCATATATGGTAAATCCATATATTTAATAATCGTTCCTTTTGTAAATTGTCAGCAAGATACTAAGTATACCTAAACAAGATAGTTTGGGGGCAAAAGAGATGCTAATCAAATAATGAATAATTCTGAGAATAAATGAGGGGATTTGGCAGTAGTATTTTAATTTGAAATTAAAGTGAATGATAGAATCAGATGAACCTGGCTGAACTGTGACCAACAGTTTTCCAGGTTCCAAATTCCTCTACCGCACGGGTCCGTGAACGTTGGCTTGTGGGCAGATCCAGCCCACTGCCTGTCTTTGTGGATTAAGCTCCACTTGGACACAGTCACGCCCACTCCATTAAGCGTTGACCCGACGGCTCTCGCACTGCTGTGACAGGACAGAGGAGCTGTCACAGGGAGGGTATGTCCCACAAAGCTGAAAATACTTACCATGCTTCCCTTTGCAGAGAAAGTTTGTCTAACCTGCTCCAGGAGGTTAGAGGATAAAATCTGGAAATTAAATAAGAATAAAAAATACTTGTTGAATCCTTACTCTTGAGCATTAAGTGAGGAAAGTGAATCTTTCCATGACTAATTAAGTAGAATTAGGATGCACCCAGGGCAGCTGCCTTTAGAGCCTGTATGGCTAACCCCATTCTAACTTGGAGTTGATATTAGATTCCAGAGTGCTCTCACCGTGTTAATTTCCCTTACGTAGCTGTCTATGTGAAGAAATCAAAAACTTTGGTTCCTTTTTCTATTGGCTCCATTTTAATTCCTAAGATACTTTAGTATTGTGGATGTAGCCTTATTATTATTATTAGTCATTATTATTATTTAGAATAGCTTGTTTTAAGTGTTCTCTTTAATATCAATGACTTTCTCCAAGTCCACAAAGAAAATGCTTTGGTACTATTCTTATAATATATGTGAAGTTAATGAAGCTTCACGCTAGCTGCTTTTCTTCAGTGTACAAATCTCAATTGGTCTGCGTTTATTGTCTATGAAGTATTTATTTCCACTCTATTGGTGGAGAACATAGACTATCTACTAACTTTACCTATGATATTTCATGGAAATGTATGCATATTGGTATGATAATTTCAGTCATAGGAATACGTCGTACAGAATTTTTCTGTTAATGGTTTTCTGTTGTTGCTTTATTTTGTATTTTTTGTGAGGAAGATTGGTCCTAAGCTAACCTCTGTTGTCAATCTTCCTCTTTTTGCTTGAGGAAGATTGTCTCTGAGCTAACACCTATGCCAGTCTCCCTCTATTTTGTATATGGGATGCTACCACAGCGTGGCTTGATGAGCGGTGTGTAGGTCTGTGCCTGGGATCTGAAGCCAGGAACCTCAGACCACCAAAGCAGAGTGAGTGAATCCAACCACTACTCCACCATGCTGGCCCCTCTGTTAGTGTTTTTAAATGATAAAACTGCTAATGAAATTAATTAGGCTCTGTGAACTCTTATTTTCAGTTTATATAATTTAACTCCTGAATTAGTGTAGCTTAAAATGGATGAATTTTGCAAACAGTTTAGATTTCCTATGAAAGCTCAATAAATCCAAAATTCTGTCTACTGTCAACTGAGAAGCATTTTGTACAGACTGTCAGAATGCAAGTTGGAGAAGAAAACAAAGATGACAGAAGCAAGCTCTTTGTTTTGCAAATTTCAGCCCTATCTTTTTTAACTTTTCCTATCTCAAATGTTTGTGCTAAAGACCGACACATTTGTAGGTTGTTTATCCTCATTCTAGAACTCCAGAGATCGTGTGTGATGGATTGGACTATTGTATCTAATTCCCCATTCTTGGTGATAATGTCGTTATTTATCCATGTCCTCTGCTTTGTGAATTTGCAGTGCTTCCTACTAGAACACCCAGAGTAAATTTCTTCCCCCATTAAATGTCAGGCATGTGATTTGTTTTCTCCAATAGAATGTGAGCAGAAATAATGCACATAGAGGCTTTTAATGTGCATGAGTGATTTGGCTTGGCTTTCCAGAGCTTCTGGTCTCTGTCTTGGAGAAAAGTATGCCACAGGTAGCCATTCACTCTGGGTCATAGAACAGACACACATGGAAAGACCTGAAGTAGAGGCTGGCCCCATGGCCGAGTGGTTAAGTTCGCGCACTCTACTTCCACGGCCTGGGATTTCACCGTTTGGATCCTGGGCGGGGACATGGCACAGCTCATCAGGCCATGCTGAGGTGGCATGCCACATGCCACAACTAGAAGGACCTACAACTAGAATATACAACTATGTACTGGGGGGCTTTGGGGAGAAGAAGAAGAAGAAAAAAAAGAAGAAGATCGGCAACAGATGTTAGCACAGGTGCCAATCTTTAAAAGAAAAAAAAAAGAGAGACCTGAATTAGTTTTTCTCCAGATGTATTATATTATTGGCCTTTCCAAGTAAACTTTCTAGACATTTTTTTCCTAATTGCCTCCTTCTGCCCATGAAATTTTAATACCACAGTTATTCTATTTTTGTTTCTATATTGTGGACCTTTGGAAGAACACGAATCATTGTAATATCTAAAATCACACACACATCACGAACCAATTTTTACCCCCTTGGGGCCAATATCATTTGCATTAAAAATGCAAAATTGAAACCCAACTATAATCCATGACTCCAGCCTTGCCTATTTAAGACTGACAAGATCAGTCAAACCGTAACTGACTGATAGTCCCAAGATTGTGAAATAATGTTTTATTGTAGGCCACTGAAATTTGGATTTGTTAGTTACGCTGCAATTTGTTAGGTAATAATAACTAATATATCACCGTCCATTACACCAATATTCATTTGCTGAACAAATGTTTATGGAGAATTTGGAGAGTTTTTGCAAACAGTTTAGATTTCCTATGAAAGCTCATGCATGACAGTAGATACAAAAACAGAGCTTATGGCTTAGAAGACATGTAATAAACCAATAAATACAATGATGGCTGGTACGTTGCTCAGATAGGAAAATTATAGCAGAACAGAAGCCAGTCAAAGGAAGAATTTTTAAATAGAGGCCTTAGTAATGTCCAGAAAGTTGTGATATTGGAAGAGAATTACAGAGTTTGGGAAAATTCAGCGTAAAGTTTCTGAAGTTAGAGTAAGTCTCATTCAAATGAGGAGCAGAGTAGTGAGAAATGAGTTAGGATAGAACTGGGAATTTCTTAAGACAATCTGTGGAGTTCTGACTTCATCCTGCAGTCGTGGAAAGCCATTGAAAAAGTGACTTTTAATATGGAGTTCATGTACCCTTCATAGTATGTCAATATCTTGTTCCACGAATTTCCTGAATTTTTATATGAAAAATTATAGCTTGTAAGTATTTACTAATTTAAGAAGAAAGTCCAAACCTTTAAAACATCTTCTCAAAGAGTGCTGTGACTCAGCTAAGATAAAGACACAATTAATTGAGTTTTATGTAGAGGAGTATCATAGCAATTTCGTGTTTTAGACAGATTACTCTGGCTACATTGTGTATGATAAATTTAACAGGTTAAGATTTAAAGAGAGAAATCAGTCAACAGGGAGTGAATGTCAAGGGAAAGGTGAGGATGGCGGAAACTATGGAGGTGCGGTGTGTAAGGGGACAGTTAGAGAACTATTAGGAGACAGGGTTGATAAAACTTGGTCACTTTATATCTGGGGTGAGTTGGAGGAGATGGATAGATAATTCCATGTTCCAGATTGGGAAAGTGGAAGGATGGTAGTAGCATTGCTGTGTAAGGGCAGAACTTGAGACCAGGATGTTAATGATGTGGCTGGAGTAAAAGCCCAAATTCAAGTGGACTCAGGAGGACTCTATTGACTCCTGTTCCTATCCTTGTGGGTGACACAAGCTCCTCAATCACAGGAAAGTCATCTTGAAGGACAAAGAAGGTTCTGAGAGAATTATATGCATTTTACCACCACCAAGTGGAGCATTTCCCCAAATTAGCTAAATTGTACCACTTCTCAAGTGAAGTGAGCATTTGTATCCCTGGGCATCTCGCTTCTGCTGACCTAGAGGAGGCTGGGGGATGGTCTTCCCACATCTTCCTCTCTCAAATTGTCTCTCAAAGCCACATGATTAGAATCTCTACCGCATTGGTGTCTTAGACTGCTTACGCTGTTGACTATATACCATGCTACTTCTGAACTGTGTCTTTACCTCCCAGTTTCCTCTGCCTGGCATGTAACTAGATTTATTTAACTTTCATAACGTCTATTAATCTTCTGAAAATCTAATTTGACAACTGCAGTCTTTGCTATGAGCTTCACGCCTATCTGTTAATAATAAATCGTTTATATTTTTACAACAGAAGTGAAAATGTTATGTTGCTTATTTTTGATTTGTCTGCTATTCTCTCTAAACTGCTATCACCTTGAGTGCTGATACTTTGTCTAATTTACTTACTTTTGCATCTCTAGTGCACACTGTACCACCTGGGAAACAGGTATTTCCTATTTGTCTTGTTGAGTGAATGAATAGATGAGTTGCTGTTAACAAAATGGCCTAATACATCTTTCCCATCACATTCATCTTCTGAAATTCTACCCAAACTCCACCTTCTTTAAGTGGCTTTTCAGTGACTCTTTGTCTCAGTCCATTTGGGCTGCTATAAAAAAATGTCAGGGGCTGACCCCGTGGCCGAGTGGTTAAGTTCACGTGCTCCGCTGCAGGCGGCCCCGTGTTTCGTTGGTTCGAATCCTGGGCGTGGACATGGCACTGCCCATTGAGCCATGCTGAGGCAGCGTCCCACATGCCACAACTAGAAGGACCCACAACTAAGAACATACAACTATGTACGGGGGGCTTTGGGGAGAAAAAGGAAAATAATGAAAAAAAATTTAAAAAAAATGTCAGACTGGGTAGCTTATAAACAACAGAATTTGTTGCTCACAGTCCTGGAAGCTGGAAGTCTGAGATCATGATGCCAGCATGGTCAGGTGAGGGTCCTCTGCCAGTCAAATACTTCTCACTGTGTCCTCACAGGGTGGAAGGAGTGAGCAAGCTCCCCAGGGCCTCTTTTATAGAGGCACTCACCTGACACATGAGGGCTCCATCCTCATGACCTAATCATTGTCGGAAGACCCCATCTACTAACACTCTCCCTTTCAGGGGTTAGGACTTCAGCATATGAATTTTGAAGGAACACAAACCTTCAGACCATAGCTCTCCTTGTTAGAATCAATTGCTCCTTAACTACAGTCTTAGAGCAAGATCAGACCTCTTACTAAGAATTATTACAATCTGACTCTATATTAAGACTTTTTACAGTCTGACTTGTCAAATATATATATGTAACTTTTTTACTTATGACAAATAGAAATGGCAAGGAATAGGATATATTGGATCATATGAGGAAGCCATTTAGTGTAAACCTAATTCAGCCAGACTTTGTTTTCCAAAAAGGACTGACATGGCCATTGAGCATGCATCCTATATCTGCTTTAAACATTTCCTATGCCCCAAAGGCAAGATCAAATGTCCTTAAGATAAAGGTGCAACTTCCCCCATATTGGCATTTCCTTAAGGATAAGCATCTTTCCCTAGGCTAGGAACCGATTGCTGTGCTCACCTGTGACCACCCAGGAGACAACAGAACTGCCACCCTGCTGTGCCCACCAAGACAATGACCTACTACCTGCTGTGTCTGTCAATTGTTGTGCCACAGAGCATTCTCGTGACTATTGTAAAAGGGACATTTCAATCGTATGTGAAATATCCTCTTTGAGGGTATATAACCACTCTGTACACTCCACTTCTTTGGTGCCCTTTCTTCCTTCGGGAAGAAAGGCCCTGGGCCATGGTCCTCACATTTTGGCTCAGAATAAACTCACCCAAATTTTCATTTATAGATTCGTTATAGATTATTATCATTGACACTTATCTAGAATGCAAATAAAAAACATTTTTGTTCACCTTTCCACAATGCTTGACATAGTTTTGCAGATTGTACATACTCAATAATCAAAGCCCAATATACATAAATACATAATTGTCACATGACAATTGATAATACAGTGAATTTATACTTTGAATTATTCATAAAATTATTTGGCTAACTCTATTAGATTTTGGGCACCTTTATCATGGCTTTGAAGAAATTCTGATTTGTTTACTATTAATAAATTGATTCCTGCCATGTCATTGATAATGTGATCTCCATTTTTAAACTAAATTGAAGTTCTGGTGCAGTGTAATTTTATGATAGAAACTGGGACCCAAGCTGATCCTTTTGTTATTTCAAATGTGTTGGTTATCACAATTGCTCCCAATATTTTCAACTGCAATACATTTGTCACAAAAGTTTTATTCCAGATACCTATAGTAAGAAATTCTTAATAGAAGGCAAGAAACAGATGAAACTTTCTTTTAGTAGAGCACTAGAATCATCTGAAACTTTGCTGAGATAGTTTAACTAATTGGTGCATTTCTTTAGAGACTATCTTTTTCGGTTCTTTGTGTAGAATTCTCTCCTTTCTCTTTAGTACATAAATCAACATTCTTATACATTACTTAAATTTGGTAGTTTGGAAATAAGTGAATCTCTCACAGTAGGAGGCTGAATATTCTTGGAATAAAGGATCTGTTCTATAACATAAGCTTTATGAAAACACATAACTTCTTCTACATCTCAAATCATTTGATGAATAACACATGAAGCTCCTGCAGAACAGCGTATTGCCCTTTAGCTGGGGACTTCAAAACCATTGTTAGAAGACATTGCCATTTGTTTCTAAACTTTTTGAAAGACTTAGTTCTGTGATGCTATCTCTTCCATTTCCCCTTTCAACCATTGGTTTATTTAATTGCATTTTGTTGTCATTCAATAAATCACAAATAAAGTTATTGCTATCTTTTCAAACTATAGAGGAAAGAAGAATATTATTTGTATCTACTGAAGCTCCTAGCGGTCATAGAAAAGTATGCTTTAAGGACTGCCTGAGCATGGTGTTGTGACCTATACAGTACACTCAGTGACAAACCTCTGGCTTCTTGTTAGTTACTATTCACACTTAAATTTTTAAAAGATTAAAAAGAAAAACCGTATTTCTGGCATATCATTACAAGAGCCTATCATCCAGATACTGATTAAACTCTAAAAGGCGATAAAGGACCCTGACTTTAATGTGTGTTCCTGCACAAGATCTCCCAGGGCTCATCAACTCTGACAGTTTACTAGGCTCCATTAACCATTAGTTAAATTAGCCATAACTTTTTAACATTATTAGCTAATTGCTTTGTGATTCTGAGGTAACTCCAGAGCACAGTAAAACTTCACATCGATACAATACACTTTTCTTCACAGTATGATATTTAAATCCTATTTAAATCCTGATCAGCGACTGGCCTTCAGATGCCATGGAACTTTCCTGCAGAATCAGAGAGCAAGAACTAGAGAATTTAGTAAAATAATTCATTATTTGGTTAATTTATACATGCAAATATATTCTTAAGAGTCACTAATGTCCTGAAAAGCACTCTTTTGAAAGTATTCTATGATTATGTGAAGTAAAACAGCTGTTGATTTCCTCATTTGTTCCACGAATAATTATTAAAGGCATACACTACTGTAGATACTAGCTTCAATCCTTCAGTTGTATTCATCATTAAGAAGATGGTATAAATATAGCTGTATATTTTAACTATTTGGGAAGATGTGCATTTCCTGGCATGCATCTATGAGATAAACTAGAATGCTAAATATACAAATGGAAAATAAATGTAGTCAAAATTTTTGTTTTAAATTCATTCGATTTCTTAATAATTTTCCAGCCAAATCAATTCATTTGCTCTTTCACTTATATATTCAGCAAATATTTATTTATTTTTACAGCTTTATTGAGATATAATTGACATAATTTTGTGTAAGTTTAATGTATACAACATGGCGACTGGATACATGTATATATTGTGAAATTACTACTACACAAGGTTAGCTAACACATTCATCACCTTACATAGCTACCTTTTCTCTCTGTGGTGAGAACATTTAAAATTTACTCTCTTAGCAACGTTCCGGTATGCAATACAGTATTTTAACTATGGTCACCATGCTGTACATTAGATCCCCAGAACTTATTCATCTTGTAACTGGAAATATGTGCCATTTGAACAACATCTCCCCGTTTCCCCCTCCCCTCAGCCCCTGGCAACCACCACTCTACTCTCTGTTCTTATGAGTTTGACTTTTTTTGATTACACCCCTAAGTGGGATCATAACCGCAACAATAAATATTGATAATCTATTACATGGCAGAGAAATTCCTAAGAACTGGAAATATATAACAGTGAATAAAACAAGTTCTTGGTCTCACAAGTAGTGGGATAAAAAATTAATACACACATAAATAAATTCCTACCTAAATGTCGACCCGTGCTAAGAAGAAAATCAAAGGAGGGTCAACAGAATAGTGACTGCTAGTGGGTTTTTGAGGAAGAGGGATTTTTTTGATGGGTGGTCTGGTTCCATTTGAGCAGAGACCTGCCTGAGAGATATAGAAAGAGAGCCTCAGGAAGAATTAAGGGAAGAAATTCCAAGACGGCAAATGACCTGAGGCCTTAGATACTTAGCGGTTTAAAAAGAAAAATCAAGGATATTGGTTGATAGTGGAGAGAGGCAGAATGTGTAGGTACACTAAAATAACTTTTTCTTTTTTTTTAAGTGAGATGTGAAGCTCCCAAAGGACTTTTGTAACTTTTTATTTTAAGATAAATTTAGATTACAGAACAGTTGTAAAGATAGAATTGAGTGTTTCCATGTACCTTTCTCCAGCTTCCTCTGATGTTAACAACTAAAATAACCATGGTATTTAGCAGAATTTGCTGATGGCTTACATATGAGGAGACAGGAATAACATCAAGGATTTTATACTGAGCGTCAGGAAGAATGAGGTTGTCATTTACTGATATGAGAAAGCTTGTGGGAGGAACAGATGGGGTGTAAGTAGGAGTTTTCTTTTAGACATGTTGATTTTGAGGTGCCTACTCAGTGTTCAGGTGGAGTTGTTCTATAGAGTGCGTTGCATGACTTTGGAGTTTGTATTTCAGCTGAAAATATGCACTTAGGAGTCAATTGAGTATAAATCATATTTAAAACCATGAAACTACTTGATGTTACCTAGATAGTGAATAAAGGAAGAAACCCAGGGACAGAGACTCACGACACTCCACGTGTTTATTCCTGTTTATCATCTTCTTATTAGCAAGTAAAATGTTGTGATACATTACCACGATACTAATAGTAATAAATGTATCTATTTACCAAGTATTTGTTGGCTGTCTACTGTGTGCCTAATACACAATGGCGAACAATTCGGAGAAAGTCTCTGTTCTCATACCCTTGCGTTCCAGTGGTAGAGAACACACAATGACTAACATGTGAGGAGGATACGTCACTGAGTGGTACATGCAAGGATGGAAATACAATAGTTAGAAGAAAGAAAGTTACTCAACGGTCTGTGAAGGCCTGAAAGGATGACAGTAAGCTGAGACCTCCATATTGATGAGGACTATTTGGGGCTGGTTACTTTTGAAAGCTGCAGACAGGAAGGAAACTCTGAATGGTGGAATTTGCTTGCCCTTTGATGAGAGACATTAGCATTTGTGAAGGGAGTCTCCATCTGTGGGGGTGTCTCCCTCACTGCACCAGGAGGAAGAGGGGATGACTTTACCTCTAGAAACTCTTAATGGGGAAGGCAAGGACTTAAGTCTGCATGATAATCTTGTTCTTGTTTACTGTGCTTGTCTGGTAACCTCATGTGACTGACTCCCCCCACCACCAACATCCTCTGGGAAGCATAGAATGTCCTGATTTAATCTGATCTGATTCTTATCTAAAGTTATAGGACCACCCAATAACCAGACCCCACCTGCACTGATACCATTTTAACAATTTTTTCATGATCTTTCCTTTGTCTTGTAAAGAAATAACTCACATACCTATGCCTTATAAATTTAGCTCTAACCCTCAACACACTGCAGCTCTTCACTGCCCATGGGTCCTGTCCCCATGCTATTCCATACTATTCTCTGAATAAAAGAGCACTACTGCCAGACCTTGAGAGTCCAAGAAATCTGTCTTTCGACTCCTTGACTCACTGAGCCCACATCACATATCAAAGAACCACCATGGGAAAATTTAAGTGTGTGGAAAAGAACTTTACAAGGTACGTGATTTTGGCCCCAGCAAATCAACTTCTAAGAATTTACTCTACAGGTGTGCTCAACAACAAGGATCTTCCATGTAGAATTTATGCTACGGAGAGGGGAAAAACTAGAAACACTTGAATTTTATCAGTATGGAAGTAGATAAGCAATTATGAATTACACTCCTGTGGAATACATGGTATCCATTAAAAAGAACATGGTATATCTACATGTGTTAATATAAAAATATTCTTTAGGTATGAAAAAATATGTTACTTGACATTATTTATGTTATAATCTCATTAACATTTGTGTTTTAAGAATAAAGGCTGTATACGCATAATATTTCTCAAGGAAACAAAATAAACTGTTAACAATGATTATTCATGAGGAAGAGAGACCAAGTTTTGCTCTTCCTTTGAAAGCCTTCCAAGCAACTTCAAAGTTTCCCATGTGTATCTATGATGTTTTCAATATAGTTCCACAAGGATTAACTTAGATAAGAAATGCTATTAAAACCATACAATGTGGGCACCTCCTCCTTAGCACTGATATTTTCCCCATATACTCTGTTTATTTCTATCCATTCCTTTTCCTTTTTAACCCACATTCGCAGAGCTCAGTCTCTGAAGTGGCCTGTAGAAAGCCTCCTATCCTCACATCCTTCTCTCCAACCCAGTCAAATGTAATATTGTTGTGTCCCTATTTAGATCCAGTTTGCATCATGTCAATAATGCTCATGGGGAGCAGTTTGTAACTGGTTAGCATGTGATGAGATGGTCTGGTGAGAGCAATCCAGGATGTCAGGAAGAGCAAGGTTGTCCTTGGCATACATATTGAAAATAGAAGCAAGAAGGGTAAGGAGAAGAGGAATAATTTGAAAAAACTAGGAGGGCTTAAATTGACAATAAGTAGAAAGATTAGATGGAGAATGAATGAGGGCACGGGATATAGCAAAGCTACTCCTATTGGTTATTGCTAGAAAAATGAAATCTAAAGTTCAAAGTCTTGAAGGTAGAAAAGTATCAGGGAATATTGCAATGCAAAGTGTCTAAATGTATGACTGCAAAAGTGGGATGGAGTGATTTTCCCAGTAAAATATCGTGCAGGAATTCACGTTGTATATTTTTTATGTTGCAGGTGATTCCCATCTTTCAGGGAAAAAATTATTCTGTAACTGGAAACTTCCCGGTGGGGGCAGTGGATCGTCATTAATCAATTCTGCTGGCAATAAGTTAGTGAAGCAAGTTCTGCCAACTATAGGCAGCTAAGCAAGCTCTGTAGTTTCCCCAAGATGCTCTGCTGATGTACGCATATTGCAATCCCTTAACCCATGTGCCTGGGCCAGGGTCAGCAGTACACCTAAGGAAAGCGAGCTGGTGTTCTTAACAGGAGATGTACTTAAGGGAGCTAAGTTTCATTGTATTGCTTCTAGTGCAGTGGACCTGGGTCTTCAGAGATCTGTGGTTTTATTTTTCCATAACTTCATCTTTGTTAAATGCTGAAGATTGGCACGTAAATAAGGGAGATTTTAAATAGCTGATTTTTATAGGGTGATTAAGTTTCTGATGTTGATTATATTTTTCTAATATTCTTTGTAGTTCATAGTACTTTGCTCATATTGTATTTCTTTCTGCCTATGAAGAATATTGAATTGCTGTCCATGCCCCCAAAGAATAAGTGACCATCTACTTGAAAATATTGCAAATTAAGTTATAGTTATAGTTGCCATTGTGAACTGGGAATTATTGTCAAAAATGCAACCACACAGCAATTTTAATATATTCTAATAATGTATGTATATTAGAAATAATAATGTATGTCATTTATGTTTAATAAGAATTCAAAAAAAATCATGAAGGATTGAAAAAATGCCTGTATTCAATTGCTTCTGGAAAAGACAAAGAACTCAAAAGTCTGCCACCAAACTGAGGGTACACCATATAGTCTAAACTACAGCTGAAGATTTCGGTGTCACAAAGACAGATAAATAAAAGAACAAGGGGGGACTGGCCCAGTGGCATAGTGGTTAAGTTTGTGCACTCCACTGTGGCAGCCCGGAGTTTGCAGGTTTGGATCCCAGGTGCAGACCTATGCACAGTTTATCAAGCCACACTGTGGCAAGTGTCCCACATATAAAATAGAGCAAGATGGGCACAGGTGTCAGCTCAAGGGCAATCTTACTCAGGAAAAAGAGGAGAGCTGGAAGCAGATGTTAGCTCAGGGCTAATCTTCCTCACCAAAAAAAAAAAAAAAAAGGAATAAGGAGATGATGTTAAAACACATTATTAAATGAGGAGTATAGAATGCCAATTCTTAAACAGAATTAAACAGAATCCCAATAAAAAATCTTTATTGATGGAAGGCACTATGTAAGATTTAGCTCACTGACAGCTTTGTAATATGAATATGTGTGGACGATTTCACTACAGTTAGTTTTCTTTGAAAGAAACTAGAATTTTTCAGAGTAATTTTTGTCAGGCACTCTGGGTCTCATCTTTGAAGCCTGGGATTTGTAAAAGTAGAAAATTATTTTTAAGCATTTTGATTTATGGAGACTTTTCTAATACACAAAGTAAAATTTAATGTTAATTTATTTTTGACCTGCAATAGAACTTTACCCAATATTTCAAGTGAATGTAAAATGCTACATTAATCCACTAATCCTCCTAATTTAAGAATTCATAGAATATGTATTACCTACAAGAGCAACCAAAAATTGATATTCTATCAAGATGCTATAATTTCCCCAAGGAATAAAAAATTAAATGGGTTAGCCTTTCATTTACAAATGGTATATTCTCTGATTGGTTTTATACTTTGTTGTATATGTACTATTTAGCCAATTATAACCCAGCTGTTGGTAGCTTTTTTCAGTAGAACATATGATTTATTTCAATATACATTTAGTTACTGCAATTGCAATGTCTTAAGTTTCTTAAATACTGGCAAGATATTTGTAAAAATAAAACAAACAAACAAAGCTATGCAATCATTTCTATTAATAGGATATATTACAAAAGTGGAAAACATATTCCAATCATTAAAATCAAATGAGAAGTTTTTTAGTATAGTGGGACATTACAAGACTCCATAATTACTAAACCCAATATTCTTTCTTACACAAAACAAGCATATTTATAGTTTAAAAAATACTCATTAATGAAATGTTGGGAATCCATAACAGAAGAATGGTGATTCCCCAGATTGGCAGTATCAGCATCCGCTGAGAACTTTTTACAAATATCAATTCCAGGCCCCACCACAGACCTGCCGATTCAGAAATGCCAGGGGTGAGCGTACCAGTTCTGTGCACTCTAAAGTTTGGCAACTATTAAAATAGGAGAAGAAAAAGCTAGCACTACAGTTAGACACCCAAGCTCATTCAGATGACAAAACTACCTGGACCTACGTGACTGTTCTCACTAGAAATCTGTCTTCCGGATAACCTGGGTTGTATAGAATTACTAGGAGCTAAGTCAGGACTTCAAAGATTGGACTCTAGCAGTGAAATCAGTGTCAGTGTTCCACCCGTGTCTCATTAGACTCCTTTACCATTTCTAGCTTTCAGGATGCTTGCACGCCCAGCAGACATGCCTGTGTCTTTGTCTGAAGTAGCCTTCAGGCTGTCAGAACTTGTCTGCCTCACCCCAGTTGGGCTTTATGGAAAATTTAGAGCACGTGATCTCACCTTGAGCAGATTTAACCAGTAACTGAGGTGTGTAAATACCCCAGCTGTCTTGCTTTTCCTAAAGGTAGTCTGAAAGGTGACTCACACTGTCTCCGGATCTCCCTTGTGCGATCCAGTTACCCTCCATGAGACTTTGCTTGGGAGCTCACCCTTGCTGGTTCTTTTCTTCCTGGTCCCACTTCTCTCCCCACCAGTTCTCTAGGAATAGTTACTACTACCCTTCTATTACGTGAACCCTAATCTCGGGATCTACTTCTGGGGAACCCAACCTAAAGACACCCTTATCACTGTGACTGAAAACACAAAGTTTTGTATTGAAGTGGTCGGAGACATTCTCAATATCGTTTGACCTTTTGACATGACACTGTTCTTCCATCACTGTTTTTGTGTTTCATATGACACTTTGTTTTAAATAGATTATTTTTTAGAACGGTTTTACATATACAGAAAAGTTGAGAAGATAGTAATGTCAATAACATTTTATGTTAGTATGACACATTTGTAGCATTTAATGAGTTGATGTTGATACATCATTATTATTAGCCAAGGAAGACTGTGGTTTCGATGCAATTCCACTCAGCTCTCGAGACTTAGCTCGTGCCCAGTGTGGGTTCTTTATTTGCCCTCCTGCATCTACTTAATATATGCCAAAAATTGTTTTAATAGCTGGGGATAAGGCAGTGAACTAGACATACCAGGTGTAAGCTGTCATGAAAATTAGATTCTAATGAAGAGTGGCAAATCAAAAAGAAGTATATGAATGCATACAAATATAATTTTATGTAGTAATTACTGCAATAAAGAAAGCAAAGTAGTAAAACACAGTTGTCATTAGAAAACTGGTCAACTTTGGAGAGGATGGTCTGTATAAATCCTTCTATGCAGTGACATTGGAGTTGACACCTGAATTGTGAGTAAAAGGCAGTCATGGGAAGACCTGAGGAATGAAAGCTCCAACAGAGGGAACAGCATTTCCAAAGAGCCTAAGTTATATCTGACGTATCTGGAAACAGCAAAAGAAACCCAATATGTCTAGAGGGCAAGGGGGAGAGTAGTGTCAGATGAGGAGGGAAACCTAAGCAGAACAAAATCCCATGAGGCTGTCAGGAAAGAGAAAGCAGCATTGAATCCACTCTACACTGAATGGGAAATCATTAGATACTAACAGGTAGAAGATGTAATACAAGGGTATCATATGAGACATTATCTTTTAAAAATGTCATTCTGAGGAATGGATTGGGACATGTTGGGAGTGAAAGACTGGATGGATGTCCCATGTTTATCTCCTCAACTATCCGTAATCTTTGGTTCTAATTTGTAGGCTTACTTTGCGTTTCTTCTTAGAATGAAAGCCATTTATCTAGAGGCGCCACGTCTAATAATTTTTGTTGTCCAAGTGTTAAGCACCGTGTTTGATATATTAGACACTCATTGTTGAAAGAAGGAATGAGTGGTGTCTAACATCTAAGAGCTAATTAACATCAGCTCCAACTGCTTTTATTTTTAAAGGCAGATGGCTCAGAAAATCAAGCCCCTTCTCTACCCATGTTCACCAAATCTATTGTATTGTTAGATATCATATTTAATTTCCTTTCAGTCATTTTTTTCCTTAATGAGTTAGAACATAACCTGATTCCTTAAGTACGTTCAATTTGATTTTACATCTCAGCTATTTGAATATCTTGGTACATTTTTTAGTGATATCTCTGCTAATTCATCACATCCTTTTCAGTATGTACATCTCAGAAGGAGATCAACCCTCCAAAAGATATTTGAGAGAGAACAATGACAATTGCATTGCATAGGGGCTCTATATTTATACTCCACATTTTTATCTGAGAACCTTGATTGTATTCTTTCTTTTCACAATAGCTCTACATTGCTGATGTTAAATTAAATTATTAATAATTTATCACCTTGAGTTTTACACCTTTATTATTTATTTATATTTATATCCACTTATATTTAATTTATATTTATGATCTTATCTTTTCACTGAATGTAAGCCTTTGAGAGTAGAGTATTAACTTGTCTTCTTTTTAAGCGTTAAGCTAATAAATGATATGTTTTAATTTTACTATATATTATAGTACTTCTTTTTAAAACTTTCTGGCTGATTTTAAAGGTCCAAAGCTGTCTTAAATATAAATAAAAACTTAAAAATTAAAAATAAATTTAAAAATGAGTTCTCATTTAATCCATTTGGATTTCCACATAGATTCATGTAGCTAACCTCAGATATATTCAAAATAATGGAATACCAAGACTCAGTAATCTCCTAATTATCTTCATCCCTTCTGAGGTAGCTTACTTCCATTATTCATTAGCTATGGGAGTGATCTTTGCATAACCTATGCACTCCTGTAGACAGAAAATTGTTAGTAAGAGGGTAGCCATGCCTTAGTCCCTTTCCTCAAATGATCTTCCTAAAAGCATGTTTCATATTACTTGCTGAAATATGACTTTGAGTATTAATGACTCTCTTTGAATTTTAACAGTATTTGGTTGAAATGTTTATATACTTCAACGTTGATCATGCACAGCCATCATAATAGAAATATATATCCCCAGAAAATATCCAAGTAGAAGAGGTTTTCTGTGTTCCTCTATGCTTCCTTTATAGGAATAAAATTATAAATAAAAATTTTCACTAAAATTTACAGTGAGAATTGCCTTTCTAGATAATCTTGCCTATTTTCTTTATGAAAGAAAATAAAAATTATGATTCAGATATTTTTCTTTTTACTGTGGCTGCCTAGAAACATAGGCACAATTTTAACATAAATTCAGTCCTTTTAGCACCCTTTGTTCCTTGTAAAATTATTAATTTGTTTCTAAATTATCTTGAACTCACAAATTGTTTTCTGATCTGTAACTTTATTCTGTTCTGTATTTAGATATTCCAATATGGTAAATTGCCTAAAATCCTTTATCATTAACAGCATCCTGTACATTATGAACACAAGTAACAATTAACAGCATAAGTCCACTGAATAAAATACGTTGGCTATCTTTTTGTCTCCGACTATGTGTCAAATATGTTTAAGGGTTGAACAGCTTCTTCCAGTATATCACTTGCCTATGCTAAGAGTAGTTGTTGAAAATAACTGTACACATAGAAAAAAACTAGATATTTAAAGGTTAGATAATTTGTCTAAAAGAAGTTATATTCATGTAGTTGAGTGTTGTGATTTCAAAGGAAAATCAACTTTGTGAGATGACTTTCCTATTCAACCTGCTGATCAGCTGAGACCAGACATTGCTTAAGAGCTGTTCAAGAAACTTAATCTTAAAAGACAATATATATAATAGGTGGAAATTAAAAATGGCCTTAAAATTCATTTTCAGAAGATTCATTTAATAAATTGTGATAAATCTACAGAATAGAAAGATGTGTAAATATTTCATTACGACGTAGTTTATATATTGGCATAGAACATTACTTATGAAATAATTTAAACAAAAAACTGCTAAAAATTGTATATATAATATGTTTCACAAGTGATACAATAAAATCAAGAAGGCTCCAGGGCTTATCACAAATAGAAAAGGAGAAAATAGTCAATGATAAAAAAAATGGAAGAATAGAAAAGAATAAAACCTTATTTTCGCAGTTTACAGATAAATATTGAGTTGAGTCTTTCCCTTTATGTAACTGAATGTCTCTCAGGATATGATCTGAAGGAGAGTAGATGTTGAGGGGGGGATATTTTGAAATAAATTAATTTGAGACTTTTTTGAGTAATGATGTTACTGGAACAATCACCAACACAGAACCAAATGGCAGTGGCTTAGTGACAACAAGCATCTGCTTCCCACACACCTATCAGTACAAGGCAGTGTCTCAGCTTGGCAGACTGCCTTCATCCACACAGCCATGCAGGGACCCTGGCTCTTTTCATCTTGTGGTTCCATGTTCCCCTGAGGCCTTGTTCTTTTCATCCAGCCAGGAGCAGGGAAGAAAGAATTTAGAGAAAATGCAACAACTTCTTAAAATCTGGCCCCACAAACGCAATATTCACTTTCACTCAAAGAAAACTTACTTCCATAGCTAACACACCCAGATGACTGGAGAATTTGGTCCTGAAACTGGGCAATGCTTCCTAGTGATGGTGCTATGTTGTATCATATGTGTAACAGTGTTCACAAGAGAACTTTCATTGTTCCCTACCACTCTCGAAGTCTTCTTTTTATAGCATTTGGGAAAACACTATTATTTGACTGAACAGGTGGACGTATCTTGTGTATTTACCTCTTTTTTCTGGATCATTCTTCCTCTGCTAGACCTTTCTTAAAAGCAAACTTATACTATCTTGGTTCAAACACTAATTTTATTGAAGACAATTGAAATCCAGAGAAAGTAAGTGGCTTGCCCAAGGACATACATTTAGTTAGTAACAAACTCCTAATTGGAACCCATTTTTGTCTTATTTCCCCAATACCTCACCAATCTTGATAATTTCAGCAAAGTTTTAAATGGCTTAATGCATTGGTTTTCAAGTACTTATAGCAGTCTACAATGTATTGGGGAAGAATAATAATAATAGTTTCTTTGGCAATTTGCATGTTTTGTTTGATTAAAAAAGTACTTTG
Source organism: Equus przewalskii (assembly GCF_037783145.1). Taxonomy (NCBI): domain Eukaryota; kingdom Metazoa; phylum Chordata; class Mammalia; order Perissodactyla; family Equidae; genus Equus; species Equus przewalskii. Next base: position 59,233,981 of record NC_091849.1, read on the forward strand.
TTACTTTTTATATCCCTGGGGCAACTACCAGAAACTGCGGGGCTCTTCAGAGCTCAGATTGTAAATGACTAGTTCGCTTCAAAACGTACATTCTTTGAATTATACATGTTAAACTATCATGTAATGGAATGTACAAAATGGAAGTTTTCTTGGCTGAGTTCCTGGGAAGCAGCCTCTGAGATGGAGATTAGTGCGCAGGCAGTTTATCAGGAACTGCTCTTGGTATAAACACCTCTGGAAGGGGCAGGAAGGAAGCAGGATTGGGAGTGGGGAGAAGTGTGGCTGCAGCACAGACATACAAAGGCCTCAGCTGTCCTTATTGGGAGTTCTGATGCTGGGACGACTCTTCACATTTGTCTCAAGTTGGGGTGAGTGGCTTGGGTCTTCACACTCCAACATTAATCACTCATTGGATGCAAGCCATCCCAGGTAAGGGACACCACCTTGGGCAAGGTAATTTTCTTCATCTCTATCTGAAGAAGGCTGATAGCTGAGGGCTGCCCTTGCAACAGCTAGGGGCACCATTCCAGAATTGCGATCTGGTTTATGCACCACATAGTCCACCACAAAAGTTTATGTGACAGAGCTTGCTAGGGAAAGAGGGAAGGAAGGAGAACCCAAAGGGCTTTGTCAGTGTCTTAAAATTGTTGACCCATTTATTCCACAGATCAAACTGAAACAAGGTTTATTTTGGATAGACATAAGAAGAAATATTCTTCTACGGGAAAGTCAATCTTATTTATGTAATTATCCATTTGTTTATGTGTTTATTTGCAATCTCATAACATAAAAGATACGAAGAATAATAGTTTTATCTTAATGTTTTACACAGTTCACCTTTTTGGTGTACTGTGTAGATCCACAGATTAATAACTCTGCTATTATTTTTGCCTCTAGCAGCAAGATGCTACAGAACAGCTCATTTTTCATTCGAGCAACTTAGACTCAAGTCTCTAAAGGAAAACAATGCAAAATATTATGCACTGTATCACCCAACAAAGATTTAATGTGTTTCTTTTGTGGTTGGAACTAACTTATTGATCATTATAGTTTGTTCTAGATTTCCAAAAATATTCAAGTACTATTTTATACATAGTAAATTCGATTGCTGTAAAGATTTACCAGTGTATCATTGTTACCATAGTTGTATTGTAACAAAAGATTTTGCAGAGTTGATCAAATATTTATAATTACTATTTAAATGATTTTTAATTCTTGTTTATATTTAACACTATTCAGTAGGCATAAATGTATTCTGTAAATCTAAATGATGTAATATAACAAGTAATTAAAATTAATAACTCTCTATGCAGTGTTTTCTTTAGTTTTTATTCAGATTGATGACAAATCTAAGATTTAATATAAAATTATATTGTTCTGTCTTTTTTAAATTATTTTTTCCTAGTCATAGAAAATAAACAGTTTGAATTAACTTCAGGTTTAGGGCTTGTCCATTAAAACTTGCTGAAAAAAACATTTCATCCCAAAGAGTCATACGCTGTTGCTGTTAGAGGAAACAGTATATGTACCGTTGACATTCAATCAGTTTTAAAATGCGTAGCAGATAAATTTTCAAAAATTTAGAGGTTGGTTGGATTTTATCATAACAGCAATGAGGAACATCTATTGGATTGACATTTGAGGAAAATAACTGTGTCTGGAATGTGGAGAATGGATTAAAGAAAAGAACAAAAAGCACTACCAGGGGCAGGTTAGGACATTGCGGTGATCTAATTATGGGGATGGGACAAGATGAGTGGAAAGGGGGGTCAGATGTGCAGATCTAACAGCCAAGAGGAAGCCAGATTAGAAGGAAAGTGGAGCTGGAGAAAAAATTCAAATGACTTCAGTTAGCTCGTTACCTGATACAGTCGGAGAGAGGAGTTATTTTGCTGTTTACATTTTTTATCTCTCATTTAAGAGCCTAAGAAATGGAAAAATCACTCAGCACTTACACAAGAGTGATGTCTAGGTCCTGCCTTAACATTAACTTGTGTTCTGGGGCCACAGCACCACTAAATTTCAATGCCCCCCTGTAGAAATGCCCCACGTGCTCCCTGAGCTTCCTGCTCCGCCACATTGTGGAGAGGCCCAATGAAAGGAGTCAGTGCACTGGATCTGTGCCGAGTCTAAAGTTGGACATTATGGCATTTCTCTGGACAGTAGAATGTTTATTAAAATAAATGAGAAATTAATTTCTATTTTAAAAGATTCCAAGGAATAGAGAGATTCCAGAAGCTCTTAAAAATTAACTTCTAATCTTCCTCACACTCAGAAAGTTCCTCATTGTGTTCTCTGCAGTTTTTCTCCTTCTAACTATGTTGATTTCATCTAGTGCTTTCTTCCATGTAAAATGATGGCAGTTGATCAGCAGTTTTGTTACCAGCATATATTATGAAAATTGGTGATGACCAAGAGAAGATAAGTTCGAATGCAAAGTTTTGACATACATCCATAGAATGTACTTGACTAAATATATTACTGTAACAGAAATGTGGCTATACTGCAAATATACTAAAATAGTAAATTTATATTCATCTTGATAAATAGATATGTCTATTTATATAGATTTAACTACAAGTGCATTTAAAATTGGGTTAAAAGGAATAAAACTAAGCTTATTATGATTGAAGCCATTTATGTCATATGTTGTATACTCTTAAAAACCTAGTTAGATTTTGTGTATTTAATATGCATATCAGTGTTATTTGAAAAAAATTGTAAAAAAAATAACATGCATCAAATTTAGATGGCTGAGATTGGGAATTTGTTATATTTTTAATATTAAAGATGGCATAGAAAATTCTATGAAACCAAATCAAGGAGCATTTTCAAGTTGGCAGATGTTATAACACAAGGTTTGATTTACAGTTAGACATAGCTCACCACAGTCTTGAAGTTAACAGAGCTTATCAACGCGTTCTAGTACGGTTTTATATTTATGTTTCAATAAAAATGTTATAAAGTTAGAACTGAATAGAAAGTTTTAAATAAGATTTCAAATTATTTTTGAAGAATTCTCTTTGGAGAATTATTAGACTAATACTGGGGAAAAGACCTTTGCTTGAAAGGCAAACGCTGCTGCCATTGTCTGACACACGGTGCCCTGAAGCAAGGCAAAAATGCACACATATAAATGTATATGTATAAACTTTTTAAACAACATTCATAAACCAGGTAAAGAACAGCAAAAGAAAGATCTTCAAATACATATAATATATAGAATATATTTAATAGTTTATAAATTTTTCCTGAAAAAAGAAGAAGAAGAAATGGAAGAGGAAAATCTAGTTCCTTGAAAGAGTAATGAGATGCTTATTAACTTAAATTGTATTTCATTTTTGCCTTATTTTATTTTTGCTGAACCATGGATTCATTTGGATTCTACAACTGTCATTGTCAAAATGGAGATGGATGCTTAGAGAAATGAATAATTATGGAAACTTACATCTTAAGAGGAAATTTACAAGGACAGCTATAAGGAACTGAATAGTTACACATTTAATTCAACTTGGTAATCGAATTGTGAAAAAAGGCATGTAAAAATAAAACATAAAAATTAACTGAAGATACTTCTGTCTTCTAAGGTTTTCAATAAAATCTCCAAGAAGAAAATTCTTTTGACCTCTAGGCTAAAGTGAATGATCCAATATATTTGAGGACATTAACTACATATGTATATATATGGGTTAATGTGTGTAGAAGAAACAAGTGAAAAACATCACAAGCAATTTCTTTCTTGGGGAGTAGATATTGCCTTCTGTCTAACCTGCTCACAGTTGACTTAGCCTAAGTTACCCCTACAGCTCTTAATGGGCATGGGCATGAGAGCAGTTGGCTAAACACCATGCTCCATTGGCTCACCGGTGCTCCCTGCCCTTTGTTCAATTCGTTTCCCCAAGTCTGATCTAGTTTGTCATCTACACAGTCTGTCCTAGCCAATGCTCCTTTATCTCTCAAACTGTAGGTTGAAGAACTGGATCCAGCCTTTCTTCTTTATTACGGTAAAAGCTCCTTGTAATCAAGAGTGGTGCATTTTTTTCCCACCATATTTCCCATGGACTCTACTAATCATTGTGAAGGACAGGTACTTGATAAATATGTACTGAATCAATTGTTTCCCCAGTTGTTTCCATAGGAGGCGCACCTTGCCTTTTTAGGTATTTCTGTTTATGAATCATGATCTCAGTAAAATCACAGAGAATCTTGCTATTTGTTCTGGTTTATAAAACACAAAAGCATTTGTCAGTCCTTTCTGCTGCCTTGACTTCAATGATCTTTTCCTTTTGAGCTTGTTCTCTGAGTTTGGCAAAGAAGGCAAACTATTTTTGTTTGATTTTTCCTTTTTCTTTTAATGTTTATAAAATTTAAAATCAACCCGCATTATGCTTAAAACTAATTCAGTTAGAAAAACATTAACAAGACTACAAGAACAAAACAAAGGTTCAGTATTAATCAATTCAAAACAAAATTCTAGATGAAGCGATGCGGTGTGAAAATTATATTAACTCTTCCAAGCTAAAAGCAATTTGGGAAATTGCTTTTGCTGTGTTCTTATAATATAGAAGGTTTATTTTGACTTTGCAGAGTATAAATTTGACTGACCGAAGGAAGCCAATTAAATCAAATATATATTTTAAAAAATTAGCCCAAAATTTGGCATAATCTGAACAAAACAACTAGTTCAATCAGTTAAACATTTCAATACATTTGGCATGCATAGTAAAACCAAAACTTTTTTCAACTTGTTATTACTTTAACCAGCACATCTGAAAGCAAATTTATGGCAGATGATTATAAAATTGTGTTATCAACATGCTCAAAGCAGTTTTCATGAAAACTGAAAAATTTCTGGTGTCAGCACTATTTATGAATTATTGATCTATGCATGGGCATAAAATGATGCAAATAAGTGATGAGAGAAAAAGAATGCCAAAGATCCAGTTTGCAAAAACAGTATTTAGTTTGTGCACTAATCAATTTCTCTTGAAAATGAGTGACATTCATCATTTGTTTTTCTGTTATGACAACTGAAAATTATGGCACTTAGAAATCCTTAGGATTAAAAATATGCTATTGCATATATTCTGATGTTGATAGCATACATAGAACAGATTTTGTTTTTATTTGTTGCTGTGGCAAAATTTTCAATAATAAGTGTAATCTTACACAATTATCTAAATGTCCCTAAATCAAGATTTAAAACTTTTTCACGAAATCAGTAGGAAGCATTACATATCCTGGTCAGTATTTACTTATTTAGGAGCAAAACCTGTTTCAATATTTGATATGATAAACATAATATTTTCATGCTTATTCGAATAAAATGTTATGACACTTCTGATATCCTGGAGTATTGAAGACTTATTCTTGGATGACTTGTCAGCTAAAGATGCCTTCTTTTCTGAGAAATGTATTGTCCCTGTCCCCTTATCCATTGCTTCTAAAGTGTGGATGCCTCAGAAATGCTGTTACACTGTAGCGCGCCGTCTCCAGAGACTGTTTCAAGTGAGGACAACTCAAGCAAGCCGAAAAGCTCCTTTCTCCTAGGATGGTGGAACTGAGTGTCGGAGAAGCTATTCAGCCTCTTCTGATTACTCATTCGTAGAGTGCACGGGAGTGAATGTGCTGTCACACCACAATTCTGTGTAACTGAGTGATGCCCTCACAATGGTCACTTCAACACTGGTGGCAACAAGAGACAGGCGAGGCTATGATAATCTTAAATGATACAAAAGAAGAGTCTGATACTCAAACTTTTCAATATTATTAATAGCCATGTTTGTCTCAAATTTCTGTTGACTGAGGAACAAATGAGCGTTATGCAGGGAACATGTGTCCTGAATATATTGGCTCCCTGGCATGGCACCTACATACGTTATCTGGAAGTGACACTGAAGAAGAGAAAGTGTGTTTTTAATTGTACAATGGATAATTCCATTATGTTAAGTTCATATTATCTCTAGACACCAAAAAACGTTGCCTGTGAAAGCAATGGATCAACTGTACTGGACAATTCTGGGTAATCTACTCAACCCAGAATGTTTCCTTGTGAGACCTACAGTCACATCCATAGATTAGGACCACAGCAATCACAAGTCATTCTAGCTATTGTTGACTAGGTGAAGAGTAAGTAAGTTATTCCCCATTAGCCAATAAGATTGTCTTTCCTGGGAATTTGTGTTTGGGGTTCACAGATATTAAACTTCTTCCTCTATTAATTATTTATTCCTGGGAATTGTGGGGACAGTAATCTGATATAGTGTGCGGATAGAAGCAGGAAAAGTAAGGTCTTACGAGTTCTTCAATAAATTTCTGGGTATTTGAATTCATTCCTCCTCTTTCCTGGAAACTGGTATTTTTCTGTCTCTTGAAATTCAAAGAGTAATAACTTAATCAAGCTGGCGCATATATGTCAAGTAGGCCCTAGGTCTGGATCGATTTCTACAGAATTTTATTTTCTTTCTTTCCATCTCAGTTTTCTGGGAAGAGAATATGAGCAGGGAGAATTACCCTGAGATATTAATGCAAGCTTCTCAGAATTCCTCAGGAAATGTTACCACTACCTGTCCAGCTGCTCGTCAGAAACATGGAAGCCATCCCCTATCCCCTACCCCGATACCCAGTCAGTCACAGAGCCCTTTCACAGTATCTCTCCAATCTGTCCACTGTCTCCCACTTCATCTGGTACTAATTTTGATCCATTCATCATTAGTTTTCACTTGGACTACTGAAACATTCTAGTAATTTCTGTGTCTTTCTTCTCCTGCTATAATCTATTCATCATCTTAGAACAATATTTTACAAATGTGAATCTCACCATGTCACTCCTTTACATAAAATTCTTCAACAGTTTCCCATTGCCTTTATTATAAATTCTAAAATGATATTAAAATATCTAAAATGATAAATTCTACCTAACTCTCTGGCCACATTTCATATTCATATCCTTTTAGCTCTGAACATTCTAGATCATGGTTTTACAACCTGAGAAATATTGTTTTGTACCAGGTAGTTCTTTGTTGTGAGGGATTGTCTGGCATTATAGAACATTTAGCAAAAGCTCTGTCCTCTGCTTACTAGATGTCAGTAGCATCACCCTAGTTGTGACAAAATGTTCCCAGACATTTCCAAATGTCCTCTGAGAGTCAAAGTCATCCTGGTTGAGAACCACTGCAGTAGGTACATGTTGTTCTTTTGTATATTATAACAATGTTCTTCTTTTCTGCGTCAATCTTTTCAATTTATTACCTCCTTCTTGGAATGTTCTTTCTGTACTCTACTTATTTTCCCACTGATGTAAAGTCACTTCCTCCCAAAGCAGTAAACACGGTTAGTTTTATTCTCTCATATATTTTTGATTCATTTTTTTAATTCTCTGCCTTCAATCCCCACATCATTTTCCCCAGTGTGCTGTGTTCCCACTCAACACATGGCCTTTGCTCATGCTTTTTCAACTTTTCTGATAATTGTCCAACCTTTGTCTCAATGTCTTTCCCTAGCCTGTGTCATTTCCTTTAAGAAAACCTTAGTACCACAGACTTCATTGGTCTTTTTGTTGTTCTTAATATCTCTCCATAAATAATTGTGTTCCTTTTACTCAGAACACCTGTCTTAGCTGGCTTTTTTGTATTTATTTGTGTAATGACCTGATTAAGATTTTTCTTATCCATCCACAAATCTTTGCACTCAATGAAAACAAGAACAATAATTTTTGTTTTTTTTGTTTTTTGCTTACCGTTTATCTTCAGCACCTACCACAGAGTCTAACACATAACAGATGCTCACTATATGTTTGATGAATGAGAATGAATGAGGAGCATTGTCCACAATTATAACTGGATGATTACCTGTGTAATGATGATTCCAATATGACTTGTAAGTTGGCTGAGAGCTGGGATCTTGTCCTTGTTTGAAACCACTATACATATAGTGCCTAACACAAGTTCTCAATAAATATTTTTTCAAAATGTGCATGTGTCCTGGAAATAACTCACTTTTTGTTGAAAGTTAAAGATTCAGAAATTTTTAAAATTCACAAAACTTTGGATTAAAAAATGAACCTCAGACATGGACCTGCTGGACCATTATTATTTATTTATTTTTCATTTTGTAGACGAAATTGCACATACTCTCAGTGCACTGTAAGTTAGTGCTAAGGTAATATTAGAATCCGATCTCCTGACACAGTGAAACATTATTTTCTTAGTATCTTAATATCACCTGCTAGATGTCTTTGAAAACTATGAAATTCTCTATGATGTATGTATTCAAAACTCTAATTTACCTGTAAATACCCTGACTTTTCAATATGCATTACTTTTCTATTTGCATTATCTTCCACTATTTTGCTTTGCTGTTCAGTCTCTGTGTAACTTCAAATGAAATTTCTTCAACAATTCATTTTGCAATAAGTTGATATCACGTTAATATCATAGAATTAACATATAATTTTGAAAAGAATATAGCTTTTGTTCTCATTGTCATATTCAAGAAACTTATTTAGCCAATATAAATATAGACTCAGATCTATAAACTCCATAGGAAAAGAAAGGTCTCCATGTTTTGAAATAATATCACTGATGCTCAGAGCCCCTTATTACTCAGAAACCATTTGAACTATACGGAATATGAAACAATGTTATCAGCTATTATGCTGATTATGGGCACCATATTAATAACTGATTCTCTAAAAAAAGTAAGGAACACTGTATAATCTTCAGCTTGGCCCAATCTCAAGTACTCTGGGTAACCAATGTCACTTTCATCAGGAGAAACGCTGTAACTCATTGATACAAAAGCATGAACCTACTACTGACTCAGATCTTAAGGTAAATCTATATAACAGGAAAAATTAATTACTCCATCTCAGCTGTATTGAATATTGAAAAGCAGAATTTACAAGCCTTGCTCACCATTCCCCTTGTACAGAAAAGGCTGCATGGATTGAACAGTTCCAACATCTAGGTACACTGTGCTTGAGAAGCTGAGGCAAGCATGCCGTTTGTAGGAAATTGCTCACTCGGTTCACAGGGTAGATCAACGTTACTAACCATGAAAATGATACAGTGCAGTCCCTGTGGGGTGAAAAGTGTCTGAGAAAAGCCTGTCCCCCAGGCTTCACAGGGCTAGGATGAAAATCTGTCTCACATCAACATTTTGTTTTTAGGAGATTGGTTTTTGCTTCAGCAAAAGCTCTGTGTTGATCACATCTTGGGACCTTGGATATATACATCTTTTTACAAACCATTGATGCATACTAAATCTAGCAGGAATAGCAGTCTTTCAAAACAAATATTCCCGAAAGTAGAGACCAACAGTGCCCTCCTCTAATTGCTTTATTTTATTACTCAGCGCCCCAAAAAGATGACTTGGAAAATGTATGTGTCATTCTAAAATAACAGTTCATAAAAACGAAGTTTTAAAAATAAAGCCCTATCAAGTACATTGCTAGTAACTTATAATAATGTTAAGCCCCTCATTTTTTCCAGTTTTATTCTTTAAAGTCAAATATTCACATTTAATCAAAGAAAATATCTTTTTTTATTTTCTGTGATTTATTCCATATACATATTTTTTATTTTAATAAAATATTATTTATAAACCGAGATTAATGGTTGAGTCATATAAACATATTGGTTATAAAGGACAGAATCATATTCCTTATCTTTCTGAAGTTTCTTGTAATGAAAGGCCACAAATTAAAAAAATCCCAACGTGGTGAATTAGAAGTCCTACTCTCTGAATTAAAATTTCCCAGTAAGTACCTGTGTGGCTTTAGGATAGCCATTTCCTCTCAGCTATTTAAAAAAATGAGGCTGTTTCAGTGAATTACCTTTAGCGTACATTCCAAACTGCTTTATTGTTAATTAAGAAGCAAAATCACATTCATCTGATTGAATGACAATGAAGAAGAAACAATATTATGTCTCAAATGTTATTTTTAGGCATGAAAAGTATTGATTTGAGCTTAAAAAAAGTTAACAGAGAGTTCTTGGTGCAGGTGTTCTTCCCACAAAGATGGACTAATTCTCTGTGAGCGGCTCACGTTGTTCTTTCTGTTAAGATCCAGGGCTGCTGCTACTTCTGGCTCCTTACTCATATTAAGAGGCAAAAAGTCATCTTTATGGCAAGCTGTGACATCCTGAAAGCAACGGCTTGATGCTTACTTTTGTAAATTTTTCTTATTTGTCTTCTCTTGTTTTATTTTCTTTGCTTTTTTGAACTTGGTTATAGGCCAAGCAATGTAACTTGAACATATTTGTCCCGGCGTGGAAACACGGTTCCTTTATATCTGCATGTTTAGTCTCCAAGTTTATTTTAGATCCTTCAGTTCTGATTTCCATATTATTTTCACAAATATCTAAGCTGTGCTCATTTATAATTACCATTTCTGCCCGATATTTCACGTCACTACAAGGGAACTCTTCCCATCTGTATTTTTTATCTTTCCCTAGCTTGCTTTATTTCAAGTGTTTTTACGCAGGCATCCTCACATTCTGATCACAGGCTTCTCTCCTGTGTTCCTCACTGATGCTTCACCTTAGGCGTTCTCACCTAGGAAAGGAGCTGCTGATGTGTTTGCAACTTTCGTTACAGCTCTCACATTTTTTTTATGTTTAAAGGAATGACAAATCTTTCATAGCTCAAACAGAAGTCTATTTCCTCCTACACTTACTCCTCTTTCTGTCTTCATTTCTACCTAAATGGTGCCACAATCTACGTAACTATTCAAGACAAAATACTTAGAGGTGATTTATCACTTCTTTCCTCATCACTCACATTCAAAACCACTATGTCCTCTAATTCTGACATAGATGTCAGACTGTCATTCACCTTTCACTGCCTCTGTTTCTACTTTCCAGTTCACTCTGCTATCTTCCCTTAGCTGTTTTTTCTGTTTCAACAGATTCCCATTCTTTATGAATCTAAATCCAAATTCATGTTCTGTAGGATATATATAAATTGGTTCCTTCTTATTTCTCTTGACACATTTCCAGCTACTCTCAGCCGCATGAGATTTTGCATTTTGTTTGTTTGTTTTTTGTTTGTTTGTTTTTCGTTCTTACTGCTTTACAAAAAATATTAAACTTATTCCCAATACGGAGTCTTTACCATTGTTGATATTTCTGTTGAGATCGTTTCCTAACTTTGCTTGGCTGGTCCCTTCTTGCCGTGTTGGCTTCAGTCCACCTGTGACCTCTATTGGGATAGCTTCTTTGACTGCCCAAACTACCAACTACCCCCCATATCCTCAACCCAATTAAGCCCAATTCATGCTTATTTTTTACTATTTTAATAATAATGTAACTGACATTTTTATGTTTTTTAAAAATGTTTGCTTTTTATGTTCTATCTTCCCACAATAGAATATACATTCTAAGTGAAACATGGACCTTAATTGTGATATTCACCTTGCCCTACAGTTGAAAATTAATAAATACTTGTTGAATGAATGATTGAATGAAGAAATAAATCCACTTTGAAAGTGATGACTCTTCTATATATTAAACAACCTAGTGAATTATAGCTAGGACATGTCTTAGAGTTGTCTAATACAACTGATTCATCTTATAAATGAGAAAGCTGAGGCCAGGATAGATTATGTAACTTGCTGAAAGTCACACAGATAGCCACCGAAGAATTAGGGCTGGAATGTGTGCTCCCCATAATATGCAGAGAAACTGTAACAAAGATGGAAATAAACAATAGTTTTTCATATGACTTTCTCTCTGTCACATCATGTGTTACTCAACTAGCCACCTTTGTTCCCTTTCAAATTTATTTTTACAAAGTAATAGCATACATAACAAATCAGGTGGTCCAAGAGGGTTAAAAGTTATATCAAGACTTAATGCCTCAGCTCATTAAAGAACTTGGAAGTCATCACTATCATTCATACAACAAAAGCTGAACAAAATGAAAATCACCGAATTGGATGCACCAGAAACCTGATATTTCAAAGCAAACCACTACTCCGATGTCTGGAAAGACAGGAGGAACTCTTAAAGAATCCAAAGAAAATTGTGGAGACATAAATAAGGACATTAGAAGGATTCAAACTATCTGGCAACTATGGCTGTAACAAATATTAAACACAGCCCAATTCCTGGCCAAAATAACATAAAACCTCACACTAAAGGCCTATTTACCTCAGTTCCTATTATCTATTACATTATGTCTGTCTTTCAACAACAAAAAAGTAAATATAAGGCATGGCAAAAAACAGAAAAAAGCACAGTCTGAAGAGATAAAGCAAGCATCAAAATCAGACTCAGATATGACACAGATTTGAGGAAATCATAAAGGAAATGTAAAATAACTGTGATTAATATGTTAAGAGCTCTAAGGAAACATAGACAACATGTAAGAACAGATGGGTAAATGCAAGCAGAGATAAAAACTCTCAAAAACATTCAAAAGATAATACTAGAAATCAAAAAACTGTAACATTTATGAAAAATATCTTTGACAGGCTCATCTATAGACTAGACATAGCCAAGGAAAGAATTGGTGAGTTGAAGATATGTCAACAGGAACTCCACAAACTAAAACGCAAAGAGAAACAAGAATGAACAAGAAAGAGAACAGAATATCGAAGAGTTTTGGGATGATTTCAAAAGGTTTAACATATGCATAATTGAAATACCAGAAGGAGAAGAAAGAGAAGGGAACAGGAGAAACATTTGAAATATTAATGGCCAAAAATTTTTCAAAATTGACGACAGACACCAGATCTCAGAACCAGGAATTTCAGAGAATACCATGCAGGATAAATACAAAAAAATCTACACCAAGGTAAATAATATTTAAACTGCAGAAAATCAAAGGCAAACAAAAAAGTCTTGAAAGAAGTCAAAGGAGAGAAAAAAAATCTAGCCTATAAAACAATAAGAGTTAAAGAGGGCTTTCATCAGAAACCATGTAAACAAAAAGAGAATGGAGGGAAATACTCAAAGAGTTGAAAGACAATAAATTTAAAAAGAACGCCAACCTAGAATTCTATATCAAGTGAAATAATCCTAGAAAATGAAGGAGAAATAAGCTCTTAGTGAACCAAAAACCATGGCAATTGATGGCCTGCAGAACTGCTCTACAAGAGATGCTAAAAGAAGTTTTTCAGGTAGAAGGAAAATGGTATAGGTCCAAAACTCAGGTGCACATTAGAAAGGAAGAGCATTAGAGAAGAAATAAACAAAGGTGAAATAAAATATTTTGTCTTATCCTTTTTTAAAAAAATTTAAATTGTGGTAAAATATACATAACATAAAATTTACTCTCAACATTTTTTAAGTATACAGTTCAATAGTGTTAAGTGCATTCACGTTATTGTACAATCCATCTTCATAACTCTCTTCACCTTACAAACATGAAACTCTATGCCCATTCACCAATAACTTCCCATTCCCATTGTCCTCGCAACCAGGCAACCACAACTCCACTTTCTGTCTCTATGAATGTGAACTACTCTAGGTAGTTCCCTATATAAGTGGAATGATATAGTATTTGTTCTTTTTGTGACTGGCTTATTTCACTTAGCATAATATCTTCAAGGTTCATCTACACAGTAGCATGTGTCAGAATTTCCTTCCTTTTTAAGGCTGAATAATATCCCATTATGTATATATACCTCATTTGGTTTATTCATTCATCTGTCATTGAACAACTGGATTGCTTCCACCTTTTGGTTATTGTGAATAATGCTGCTATGAAAATGACTGTATAAATATCTTCATTTCCCTGCTTTCAATTCTTTTGGGTATATACCAGAAGTGGAAGTGCTGGAACTATGGTAATATTTTTTTTTAATTTTTGAGTGACTGCCATACTGTTTTTCATAGAAGATACACCAATTTACATTCCCACCAATGGTGGACAAGAATTCCAATTTCTCCGCATCCTTCTCAACACTTGTCATTTTCTGTTTTTTTGATAGTAGCCATCCCAACGGGTACTTAAGTTTGTTTAAAGTAATAATAGTCACAGTGTATTGAGCAATTACAATATATGGATAAGTTAAATGAATGAAAAGTGTCATAAGAGACAGGACAAAGGAGCTGGGAATACTCTGTTATAAGGTAACTTCACTATATGTAAAGTGGTATAGCATTACTTGAAGAAGGACTTAGATTAGCTATAATTGTGTGTTTAAAACTCTAGGACAACCTTATTATTTTTTTTTATTATTTTTAAAGGAGATTAAAGAAAGGAGATAAAATATAATCATAAAAATACTCAATTAAAATAAGAATGCAGAAAATTGAGAAAAAAGAACAAATACAACTAATAGAAAATAGTTCCTCAGAAACATGGTAGATAATAATCCAACTATATCAATAATCGCTTTAAATCAGAATGCTCTAAACACACAAATTAAAAGACAGAGAATGTTAGGGTGTATTAAAACAAAAACAAGACCCAACTATGTATTATATAAAAGAAATCCACCTTGAATATAAAGACTGAGAAAAGTTAAAAATAAACAGATTTAGAAAGACATAACATGTAAACCCTAAAGAAAAGTAAGCTGGAGTAGCTCTATTATCTTTAGGAAAAGCAGATTCCAGAAGAAGGGAAATTATCAGGGATTAAGTAGGGGATTACATAATGTCAAAGGGAGCAATACTCCTAGACGACAACTATCCTTAATGTATATGTGCCTAACAACAGTGCATCAAAATACCTTAGGCAAAAACTGGTAAAATTGCAGGAAGAGAGAGAAAAATTTGCTGTGATACTAGAGACTTCAACACTATCTTTAAGGAAATGACAGATCAAGTGGGTGGAAAATAAGTGAGGATATAGTCGATGGGAATAGCACTATCAACAAACTTGCCTTAATGACACTTATGCAATAGCCCATCCGATCACAGCAGAATATGCATTCTCCTTAAGCCCACACAGAGCATTCGCCAAGGTAGGTCATGTTCTGGGATATTTAACACATCTCCACAAATTTAAGAGAATAGAAGTTATTAAATTTCACTGTCAGACCACAACTGAATGAAATAGAAATCAAAATAGGAAAATAGTTGGAAAATCTCCAATATTTGGAAATTAAACACCACTGTTTTAAATAATACATGACTTAAAGAAAAAGTCTCAAGAGAATTTTTTTAAAAAATAATTTGAACCAAATGAAAATGAAAATTCAACTTATCAAAGTTTGTGGACTCTAGTGAAAGCAGTGCTTAGAGGAAGATTTAGAGCATTAAGCGCATTTGCTATAAAATAAAAATAATCTAAAATCAAACATCTAAGATTTCACCTTAGAGAACTCAAGAAAGAAGCTAAGCCACAAGTGAGCGGAGGCCAAGAAATAGTAAATATTAGAGCAGAAATCAATGAAATTGAAAAGAGGAAATCAGTAGAGAAAAATCAACAAAACCAAATGATGGTTTTTGAAAATATCAATAAATTTGCTAAACTTTCAGCAACCTTAAAAAAAAAGACAGAAAACACAGACTACCACTATCAGAAAAAAAGAGTTATCATCACAACTGATTCCATAAACATTAAAATGATAATAAAAGAACACTACAAAGAGCAATATGCCCACAACTTTGATAACTTACATGAAATGAACCAGTTCCTTGAAAGGCACAAAGTACCAAAACTCACCTAAGGAAAAATAGATCATCTGAATAGGCCTCTATCAATTAAGGAAATTGAACCAATAATGAGTAGCTTTCTGAAAAAGAAATCATTAGGTCTAGATGGTTTTACTGGGGAGTTCTACCAAATATTTAAGAAAGAAATAGTACCAATTCTATATGATCACTTTCAGAAAATAAAAGCAGAGGGGACATTTTCTGACTCAATCCATGAGGCCAGACTATCCCTATACAAAAATCAGATAAAGATATTGAAAAAAGGAAAAGCAAAGATGAATATCTCTCATGAGCATAGATTGCAAAAATCTTCAAAAAACAGCAAATAAATATAAACATGCACTAAAAAGAATACACTATGACCAAGTGAGATTTGTTCCAGGTATTTATTCCAGCTAGGGTGTTTTCAGCATTTGAAAATCAGTCAGTGTAATCTACCACATGAACAGACTAACAAAGAAAAATCATATGATCATGTCCATTGTTGAAGAAATGCACTTGACAAGATCCAAAATACATTCAAAGTGAAAACCCTCAGCAAACTAGGAGTAGAGGGAACTTCCTCAACACAATAAAAGGCATCTACGAAAAGCCCACAGCTAACATCATACCTAATCATGAGAAACTGGATGCCTCCCTCTAACATCAGGAACAAGGCAAAGATGTCGCCTCTCACTACTGCTCCTCAGCATCATACTGGAAGTCTTATCCAGTGCAATAAGAAAAGGAAAGAAAGGTATCCAGATTAAGAAAGAGAAATAAAGCTGCCTTTGTTCACAGATGACATGAGTGTCTATATAAGAAATCTCAAAGAATTGACAAAGAAATGTCCAGAGAGCAAACTTTCAGCATGCAGTTTGGTATACAAAAGTCAATTGCTTTCCTATATACCAGTAATGAACAGCTGGAACTGGAATTTGAAATTTAAAAAAAAAAACACACACACACACACACAACAGCATTTTACTTTTTCTTTTTCTTTTTTTCACAGATTGGCCCTGAACTAGCATCCGTTGCCAGTCGGTGAAACCCTGGGCCGCCAAAGCAGAGTGCGTGAACTTTAACCACTCAGCCGTGGGGCTGGCCCTGCACAATAGCATTTTCAATGGCACCAAGAAAATGTAATATTGGTCATACATCTACCACATATGTACAAGATCTATCTGCAGAGAACTACAAAACTCTGATCAAAAAATGAAAGAAGATCTAAACAAATGGAGAGATAGCACATGTTCATGGATTGGAAAATTCAATATTGTCAAGATGTTAATACCTCCCAACTTGATCTATAGATTCAATGCCATTCCAGTCAAAATTCCAGCAAGCTATTTTGTAAATATTAACAAAATGATTTTATATGGAAAGATAAACCACCTTGAATAATCAATAAAATAATAAAGAACAAGTAGAAGGAGTCACGCTAGTTGATTTCAAGACTTTTATAAAGCTGCGAGAGTAAAGATAGTGTAGTATTGGTGAAAGAATGAACAAATCAAGGAAAAATTACAGTATATATCTATCCTTCTTTATGTATTACCTCTGTGCATGTCTTTTAAATATTTCTGGTTTTATCTATTTTGGCCACTATGCCTACATAAAATTGTAGGTTTAAGCTTCTCTTTCTTGATTTTTCAACTTTAGATATCTGTTGGTTGCTTAGCTTTCCACACAAAGAACTCAAAGTTGTAAAACAATAATACAACTGTTGAAATATAAAATCTTGTCTGTACTCCCTTCCCTTTAAAGGAAGCAACTGTCATTCTGCTCTTGGGTTATAGGTAGATCCACCTTATATTTTTATTTCTTCTCATACTTTATTTTACAAAAGTAAAATTATTGTTGTCTTCTATCCCTCTCTACATGAATTAATGCGTAGACCTCACAGGTGTATTTTGAGTATAATCAATAATATGAAGCCATCAGATCAAAGAGGCTTAGATCAAACCACTCACTTAAGAGCCACGTAATCAAGCAAAGGCAGAAGACAGGAAAGTGCGGGTCACTTTCTGTGTGGGAAGCTAAACAACCATAAGTGAAATTTTCTCCCTTCCCTCTTTTATTTCCAGAAGGGTAATCTTTACAACAGCCCAGAATGAGGAGGATTTTCTGGAAGCCCCAGAGAGCTAAATCCCACTATGCCTGTTGCAGCAAACCCAGCTTTTCCTGCCTGCTTTGTTTCTTGCCACTGAAAACAATCCTTCAATCACAGTACAGCTCTGCCAGCCTAGCAGTCCTCCGTAATTAGTGAACTAAAAGAGGGAAGAATTTTTAGTAAATACGTCAGAAATTGAAGACCTTAAATAAGCCAAGAAGGAAGTGTGATCTGAATCTTAATTACCACTGTCCATGGTCTTCGCTTTCTCAGAGAAAGATTAGATGTCTTGACATTGCTTTGGATTAAAAAGGACGGAAAAGAAAAACCTAATGAAGATACTGGGTTTCTACCAATTAATAAAAGGATAACTTAGTACGAATTCAGAATCCTTCCATTTCTGGCAGAGTCATCTAAATAAATTACAAGTGTAAAATTTGTAAAAGAATTATTTATTCAGAATTTTTAACATCAGGGAGTTTTTGACAAGCATCACCAAGAGGGCTCAGAGAAGAAAAGGAGTTTGAACAAAGAGAATTGTTGATGGAGGGGAGCTGTGCGCTTAATCTATAGCATCTGGCCTTGCCAGTGGTACAGTCTTTTTAAACATCAAAAAGCTCTTCTTTTCCCCTGCCTGGATTATTTCTTCAGATCTTAATTAACAACAAATTTTTTCACCTTCAGTTATTGCCAAAAGGTCTGGAAAGACAAAGGGAATGCAGTAGGGCCCCTTGTCCGTCATATCAATGGCCTTTGAATTCCCCTGGCAGTTGTGTTTGCATATCCTAACAGGCCCAACGTGATCACAGCCACATCAGAGACAATACTTTCATCTAACGTTCATAGGGGGCCTTCTCCACCCAACCCCGTTCTGTGGAGTAGTCAGAGTACAGTCTTTGTAGGTAAAGCAGCTGGAATCTATCTAAACGCTTTATTTCCATAGATGCACTTACATAAAATCAGTAGAGTGTTACATCCATCCTGTAATTTGGATTTGCATTGATCTGTATGGCATATAATTGGCCATTCCTAATGCCTTGTGGCAGAGAAGAAATGCGTTTAATATTTCCTCCTTCCTTGCTGAATCAGCATTGCTGTGTCTAAAGCGTTCAAAGTAAAAGAGACTTGACAGATATCTGGTTAATATCATCATCCAGGAAATGAGTTTTTTAGTATACGAATTTCTCAGTTGCCAGTCCAGTTTGTTAAGGCACATTCTTAAATCATTTATTTTAGCTTTACCAACCTAAAAATGGTATATCATAAAATATCCAAGCAAATTTCACTTTGGGAAATCAAAAGTCACCACATATCAAAGAAGAATTGAGGTTTGAAAAATCGAATCTTTCTTTACATATATTTATATGAACACAGAGCTGCAATCAAGATGAATCTGAAAGACTTATCTCATTTTATGTAGTCATGAAGCTTAAATTCAATGGCACAATTTTCAAAACATAAATTAAAGCAAGGAAATTGATAAAGAATGAAAAGCACAGGTGCAGAATTAACACAAAACAAAGTAAGTGTTACAGGAAGAACTATTTGAAAAATATTGAAAAGAAAATAATATAGAAAAATAAATAATGTTCATTGGATAAATACCCAGAAGTAGACTAGTTGGATCATATGGTAGTTCTATTCTTAATTTTAGAGGAATTTCCATACTGTTTTCCATAGTGGCTGCACCAGTTTACACTCCTACCACTAGTGTATGAGGGTTCCCTTCTCTCTACATCCTCAATAACACTTATCATTTCCTGTCTTGTCAATAATAGCCATTCTGATGCATGTGAGGTGATATTTCAGTTTTGATTTGCATTTCCATGATAATTAGTGCTGTTGATCATCTTTTCATGTGCCTGTTGGCCATCTGTATATCTTCTCTGGAAAAATATCTGTTTAGATCCTTTGCCCATTTTTTAATTGGGGTGTTTGTTTTTCTGTTGTTGAGTTGTATGAATTCTTTATACATTCTGGATATTAACCTCTTATCAGATATGTAATTTGTGTCTTTCTTTTCCCAATTGTTAGGTTATCTTTTCATTTTGCTGGTGGTTACCTTTGCTGTGCAGAAGCTGTTCAGTTCAATAGAATCCCATTTATTTGTTTTTTTCTCTTGTTTCCCTTGCCTAGGGAAACATGGTATTCAAATAGATACTGCTAAGTCTTATGTCAAAGACTGTGCTTTCTATGTTTTCTTCTAGGAGTTTTATGGTTTCAGGTCTTACATTCAAGTCTTTGATCCATTTTGAGTTAATTTTTGTGTATGGTGTAAAATAATGCTCTACTTGCATTCTTTTGCAGTTATCTAAAAAACATGAAAACACAAATTCAAAACGATATTTGCACCCTTATGTTCATTATGTCATTATTCACAATAGCTAAAACTTGAAAAAAACCTGAGTGCTCATCAATGGATGAATGGATAAAGAAGATGTTGTATCTATATACATAATGGAATACTACTCAGCCATAAAAGAGATGAAATCTTGCCATTTGTGACAACATGGATGGACTTTGAGGGTATTATGCTAAGCAAAACGTCAGGCATAGAAAGCCAAATGTCATATGATTTCACTTATAAGGGGAAAATAAAACAACAAGAACAACAACAAACAGATACATAGACAGAGAAGAGATTGGTAGTTATCAGAGGGGAAGGGGGAAAGCAGGAAGGTGAAGGGAGTAATAGGGAACACATGTATGTTGAGGGATAGTAATTAGTCTTTGCGTGATGAACATGATGTAGTCTACACAGAAATCAAAATATGATGATGTACACCTGAAATTTACACAGTGTTAGAAACCAATGTCACCTCAATTAAAAAAATAGCCTAGTAAAAAAAGAGAAAAAGAAATTATGGATATTAGTTGTTCTTGTATTTTGCCCCTGGTTTATTTTTTAATTTAAAGTTTATCCAGTAAAGTTTAAGGACCTGTGAACTATAATACATATTTGCCAATTTAAATACGGCATCAAATAAAATTATTGCATTAATGAGAACAGAAATCAAGTAAAAATTTTAAATGTACGTGTTCATCTTTGAAGGAAATTTAAAAAATAGTGTGTACCTAATTACATTTATTGTATAATTAATTCCTTTTTGTATATATATATATAATTTATATAAATTTTTCACAGACAATTTTTACAGGACTAGAAATTACATAGCATATAAATATATTTGTTTTATCTTTTTGAAAAATATACTTATTTCACATGTAAACACAAGTATCACAATTTTAGAGTGATAATAGTTACTGCAACTTATAGTTGCATAAACCAGAAAAACAAGCAGTAACTTCTGAAAAGAAGGGCCAAGATAGACATTTTTCCCGTTAGTCGACAAGTCTGAGCAAACAAATTAGAAGAACCATTGGCCAATTACCTTTCCAATATATGATTATTTTAAAGAATGAACACCTATTCTTGAAATGAAAGGACACGAGAAAAATGAGTCCAATATTCTCCACGTGTTTATGTTTACATAACTGACTGCAGAGACCTCTCTGAGAAGTAAATTATTCTTTGGCCAAATGTCATCTTTGGATTAGAGATCGTCTTCTCTCTTGTGGTGAAGAGAAAGAACTTCTTTTCTCCTTTCCCATTTTAATCAGGAGAAATTTTCTCTGCTGTCAACACAACTATGACATATTTTTAAAAATTCTGAAAGCCTAGCGAGAAAAATGTCCCAGAAAAACCTAGTGGCACTACTTTCAGGAGAACACCGATAAACTCGTTCGCTCCCTGAGTGTAATAACAGAAGTTCAGCATTCGTTCATGCCACCACTCTATAATGACCCAAAAAGATGAAAACTACGTGTAAGGACTTAAAAATGGGATATATTGTTATTTACAATCCAAACTTGTTTGGAAAAGAAAATAAAAATCAAAGAAACCTCTATTTTAAAATGTCTTAACCATGTATGTGTAAAAACATTTTAATATTAGTAATTGAACATGACATTAAATAACTATGCAAAGGCACATGGGTGTAATAGATTAAGGATTAACATTTATCATATTTTCCTATTCTGCTATATTCTTTTAAATTTTTATTTTATTCTGTTTCCCATATTTTATTCTTTACATCAGCCATTTTTAAAGGAAAATAAAAATTATTAAATCAATTACCTATTTCATACTATAGTATTTCTTTGAGAAGCTGATGGGAGCTACAAATTTTTTATTTCTGAAAATTCTTCTAAGTATTATCCACCTACATTCAGTTTTACAAACAGTTTCAAGAGATACGTGAACACTTTGATTTATATCCATTTACCTCAGTTTAGGAAACTCATATCTCAATAATTTGATTTTTTTTTTTTTTCGTGAGGAAGATTGGCCCTGAGCTAATGCCTGTTGCCAATCTTCCTCTATTTTGTATGTGGGATGCTGCCCCAGTATGGCTTGATGAGCAGTGTGTATGCCTGCGCCCTGGATCTAAACCTGCAACCCCAGGCCACCAAAGTGGAGCATGAGAGCTTAACCACTACACTACCAGCCTGGCCCCAGCAATTTGACTTTTGATATGTGTAGTGTGTTATATCCTTTGAGTTTTGTATCAGGTACTTCTGCAAAAACTGTCCTGTCTTAACTTTTTGTGTAGTTTCCCTCACATGTCTATTAAACTGCATATGTTTGTACTATAAACTTTTTAAACATTTTGATGTTTAGTTGCTTTTCCCCATTTTCCAGTCTCTCAGCTTTCCAAAGCTATGTGCCACAGCAAATGATGCAGTTAGGAGTCTGGAATCTTAAAGACAGAGTTTCTGGATTCCAATGTTCTGGCGTCCAAGACTTTGGATCTTAAAGCCAGTGTTTCTGGACACCCCTAGGAGCATCTAGGACTCCACTAGTTCTCTCGAGTAGTGTTTCACCACTTGCTGACTCAGCTTGGGGAAACCCTTTATATTTGTGTGGCCCAAGTTTCCACAGCTGTACAATGTGTTTACTGTTAATGACTGTGCCATAGTTACCATTTAAATAGAATATCCACATAAAGCACTTAGTATAATGCCCACCACAGAAGAAGCATGCAATAAAGAGTAGTCATCATTATTATTATTATCATCATCAACACTGAATGCTTCAGTTCTCATTGCCCTTGAAGTTCCTTTAAAACTCAACAATCACATTACTTATCTCATACCTCGACTTACTCAGTACAACACTTGGGTCTGGAATGACCACTTTGCTCTGTCACTCACAGCCTGCATGGACGTTTTGAACTGCTGTCTAGATTGATACATCCAGCCAGTTAGCTGATCTTTCCTCTGCACTTTCTCTCTCATTCTAGGTTCTGTTCGGAAAGAAAAAAAGATTGATTAATAAACCTTAGAATCTAATTTGTATCATAACAACATGCAAGTAAAATCTATATTAAAATACTCCCCTTTGTGTTTTAAATTAGCTGGAATTCTTTGTACATTTTCAAACTGTAACATTCTTGTTGTTTTCTACTTACAACGCATTGTGCCATTTTATTTCACAGCAACTTCAGCTAATATACTTGTAAATAAATGTTGTGTATTTTAGCAATATGTCAGGCCCCCTAGTTTACCTTTCTTTCCACCTTGGGGACAGTGGGAAAAACTCTCATTTGGCAAATTGTTAATTTAAAATAATTTGCAATGTCCTTTTGCATAGTTGATCCTAACAATTTCAGAGAGGAAACAACACTGTGCATTTGTCTCTAGTAGATTAAGCCACAATGTTGGCATCAGAGATCAAATGGTTTCTATTCCTGGCATCATCCCCCATCCGCACGGCCTTATATAAATCATTTATGCTGCAAATTACCACACCATTCTGTGCATTACTGAGCAGTGCCCACAGCAGCCTCCCCTTCCCAGTATGGATCTTGAGTTGGCTAACAGAAAAGCTAAGTGTTTGAGGTGGTTTTAAATTCTATTTTTCCCATTTATTTTTCATGGAATTTTCCCGTTTCTATGGTTAAGATTCGTTGTATTAATATCCCTCTGTGATAAAAATGGGATGTTTATGAGCACTAGCTAGTATTAAGCACATTCTCTAGCAGCTAAATATCAAATTTGTCATCTAAACCTACTATTGTAACCCCAATGTTCATGTGTTTGACTTTTATTCTATTTCATGATTGTTTCAAAACTGATCTTAAACAAGTGGAAATAATAATAGTGTATGATAAAAATATGAGCTTTGTGGGGCCAACCCCATGGCTGAGTCATAAAGTTCCAGGTGCTCTGCTTCAGCCGCCCAGGGTTCACAGGTTTAGATCCTGGGTGTGGACCTGCTCCACTTGTCAGCCATGCTGTGGAGGCATCCCACGTACAAAGTAGAGGAAGATTGGCACAGATGTTGTTAGTTCAGGGCCAATCTTCCTCAAGCAAAAAAGGAAAATGAAGAGGATCGGCAAGCAACAGATGTTAGTTCAGGGTGAAACTTTCTCATAACCACAAAAATGTGAGCTTCAAATGTTCATCTGTGAGCTTTTGAAACATTTTTTCATACGTCAATTAAAATTCCTTTAATTACATCCATTAAATATGACATCAGCAGATATGTTTTTGTATAGTAGGGCCATAGCAAAAATAAAGGTCCTATTTAATTCCAGTTGAGTCATCTTTGGGAAATGTACTACATTTGATACTGATGTTACAAAAATGTCAACCATAATAACCTAAAATCTAGAACCCTGAAAAACTCTCTACATTTAATTGAAAATATTATATTATTTTACAATGAAAAATCTTTTAATACATTCCAGCAATGCTTGAATAACTATTGAACTTATTCGTCTATCAGAACTAAATTTAAAAATGGAAAAAATGGATATTAATTATTTTCAGGAATTAGACCATAGATGGTGTGGGACTGTCACACTCAAGAAGTGAGCAACCCATGGAGGGAGCTCCAAGTCATGCCTGTCTGCCTAAAGGGCACTTTCCAAACCATGGAACAGGTAAGTGGAGCCAAAACAACTGTCAAGCAGCAGTCTTGTTACGATAGGAAACTGAAACAGGAGGGTGGGCTGTTCACAGGACTGTAGTTTGTGGAGCTGGTACCTGTGGAGAGAGCACTGCAAAAAATGGGCCCAAGAATCAGCATCACTCTGCCTGAGAGTTTGATAGATGGTTCAGTCGTAACGCTCAGGGCTATGTTCTGCCAAGCCTCAAAGAAAAGGGCTATGCAGGCTTCTGAGTTGAGCAGAGATGCAGAAGGCGCGTGGTGCCAGAGAAATTACAGTTCTAATGAGTCAGAGTGGAAAAGCCTAACTGGTCTCCCAGCTATAACGGAGACTCCAGAAGGACACCATCTTGTTTTGTGTTACTTGTTTATTTTTATTATTTATTTAATAATTTATTTTTATTGAAGTATAGTTGACACACAATATTATATTAGTTTCAGGTATATAGCATAGTAATTTGACGCTTATGTACATTATGAAATGATCTCCAGGACAAGTCTAGTAGCTATCTGCCACCAGACAAAGTTGTTACAATATTATTGGCTATATTCCCAAAGCTGTACATTACATCCCCATGACATTTATTTGATAACTGGAAGTTTGTACCTCTTAGGACCCTTCACCTGTTTTGCCCATCCCCTCACTCCCTCCCAGCTGGTGACCACCAGTTTGTTCTTTGTATCTATGACTTTGTTTTGTTTGTTCATTTGTCTTTTATTTTAGATCCCACATATAAGTGAAATCATACGATGTTTGTCTTTCTCTCTCTGACTTATTTCACTTGGCATAATTCCTCTAGGTTCATCCATGTCACAAATGGCAACATTTCATTTTTTTTTACGGCTGAGCAATATTCCCCTGTATACATATACCACATCTTCTTTATCCTTTCATCCATCAATGGACACTAGGTTGTTTCCATATCTTGACTATTGTAAATAATGTTGCAATGAACATGAGATGCATATATCTCTTTGAATTAGTGCTTTCATTTTCTTTGATAAATACCCAGAAGTGGAAATGTTGTCTCACATGGTAGTTTTATATTTTATTTTTTGAGGAACCTCTATACTGTTTTCCATAGCGGCTGTATCAATTTATGTTTCCACCATAATGTACCAGGGGTCCATTTTCTCCACATCGTTCACCAACACTTATTTATTGACTTTTTGATAATAGCCATCCTAACAGGTGTGAGGTGCTATCTCATGATTTTGATTTGCGTTTCCCTGATGATTAGTGATGCTGAGCATCTTTCCATGCGTCTATTGGCCATCTGTATGTCTTGTTTGAAAAAATTTCTATTCAGGTCCTCCACTCATTTTTTAATTGGATCTTTTTTTTTTGATACTGGGTTATATGAGTTCTTTACATATTTGGGATATTAACCCCTTATCGGATATATCATTTGCAAGAATCGTCTCCCATTCAATATGTTGCCTTTTCATTTTGTTGATGTTTATTTTTACTGTGCAAGAAATTTTTAGTTTGATGTGGTCCCATTTGTTAATTTTTGCTGTTGTTGCTTTCGCCTGAGGAGACAGATCAAAAAAAAATATTGCTAAGACCGAGGTCAAAGGGCTGACTGCCTATGTCTTCTTTAGGAGGTTTTTGGTTGATGTCTTACATTTAATTCTTTAATCCATTGTGAGTTTTATTTTTGTACATGGTGTAAGAGAGTCACCCAGGTTCATTCTTTTTCATGTAGCTGTCCAGTTTTCTCTACATCATTTATTGAACAAACTGTCTTCCCCAATGTATATTCTTGCCTACTTTGTTGTCGATTAATTGACCATATAGGCATGAGTTTATTTCCGGGCTCTCTATTCTGTTCCTTTATTCATCTATGGGTCTATTTTTGTGCCAGTACCATACTGTTTTGCTTACTATGGCTTTGTAGTGCAGAAATCAGAAATCATGAAATTGAAATCAGAAAGCATGATATATCTTGCTTTGCTCTTTTTCAAGATCTCTTTGGCTATTCAGCATCTTTTATGGCTCCATAAATATTTTAGGGTTATTTGTTCTATTTCTGTGAAAAATGCCATTGATATTTTGACAGGAATTGCATTGAATCTGTAGATTGCTTTGAGAAGTATGCACATTTTAATATATTAATTCTTCCAATCCATGAGCATGGAATATATTTCCATTTTTTTGTGTCATCTATAATTTCTCTCATCAATGTCCTATAGTTTTCAAAGTACAGGTCTTTCACATCCTTGGTTAAATTTATTCCTAGGCATTTTATTCCCTTTTTTTTTTTTTTTTTTTGGTGAGGAAGCTTCACTCTAAGCTAGCATCTGTTGCCAATATTCCTTTTTTGTTGTTTTTTTTTTTTGCTTTTGGAATATTGTATTTCTATTTTCTTTTGTCTCAAAGTATTTTTTGATTTCTTCTTTGACTTCCTTGTTGATCCATTGGTTTTTTAGTTGCATGTTGTTTAGCCTCCAAATATTTGTGTTCTTTCCAGTTTTCTTCTTGTAAAAATTGATTTCTGGCTTCACATTGTTGTGTTTAGAAAAGATATTTGATATGATTCCAATCTTCTTAAATTTATTGAGACTAGTTTTGTGGCCTAACATGTAATCTATCCTGGAGAATTTTCCATGTGTACTTGAAAAAGAATGTGTCTTCCATTGTTTTTGGATATATGTTCTGTATATATCTATTAAGTCCGTCTGATCTGAGGTATTATTTAAGACCAATGTTTCCTTGTTGATTTTCTGTCTCTATGATCTATCCATTAATGTAAATAGGGTGTTAAAATCCCCTACTATTATGTATTACTGTTGATTTCTCCCTCAATGTCTGTTAGTATTTGCTTTATGTATTTAGGTTTTCCTATGCTGGGTGCATAGATGTTCACAAGAGTTACATTCTTTTGTTGGATAGATCCTTTTATCATTATGTAGTGCCCTTCTTTGTCTTTTGTTACAGTCTTTGTTTTAGAGTCCATTTTGTCTGATATGAGTATTGCTTCTCCAGCTCTCTTTTTATTTTTATTTGCATGGAATGTCTTTTTCCATCCTTTCACTTTCAGTCTGTGTGTGTCTTTAGATCTGAAGTGAATCTCTTGTGGGCATCATAGATGGGTCTTTTTTTAAATTTTTTTTCTGAGAAAGAGTCACCCCAAGCTAACATCTATTGCCAATCCTCCTTTATTTTGTATGTGAGTTGCCATCACAGTATGGCCACTGATAGGTAAGTGGTGTAGATCTGTGCCCAGAACTGAACCCAGGCCACTGAAGCAGAGCATGCTGAACTGAACCACTAGGCTACTGGGGCTGGCTTATACAGATGGTATTTTTTTTTTAATCCATTCAGCCACTCAGTGTCTTTTGATAGGAGAATTTAGTCCATCTACATTTAAAGTAACTATTAATAGATATGTAGTTATTACCATTTTGTTAATTGTTTTCTGGTTGTTTTTGTAGTTTTTCTCTGTTTTTCTTTTTCTCTTGCTCTCTTCTCATGTGGTTTCATGACTTTCTTTAGTGTTATGTTTGTATTCCTTTTTTAAAATTTTTTGTGTATCAATTATAGGTTTTCAGTTTGTGGTTACCGTGAGGTTCGTATATTACAACCTATGTATGCAGCAGCCTGTTTTAAGTTGGTGGTCACTTAAGTCTGAGCGCATTCTAAAAGCACTACATTTTTACTCTCCCACCACATTTTATGTTTTCAACATCATATTTTACATATTTTTATTTTATGCATCCCTTAACTCATTATTGGATTATAGATGATTTTACCGCTTTTGTCTTTTAATCTTCAAACTAGCCATATAGATCTCGGCCCACTATTTTTACTACATGTTTGCCATTACCAGTAAGACTTTCTTCTTTAATAATTTTTCTTGTTTCTAGTTAGGATCTTTTCTTTTCCATTTAAAGAACTCCCTTTAACATTTCTTTTAAGGACTAGTTTAGCAGTGATGAACTCCTTTTGCTAGCCTGGGAAAATCTTTATCTGTCCTTCGATTATGATTGATAACATTGCCGAGTAGAGTGTCCTTGGTTGTAGTTTTATTCCTTTCAGCACTTTGAATATATCATACCACTCCCTTCTGGCCTGCAAAGCATCTGCTGAGAAATCAGCAGATAGTGTTATGGGGGTTCCCTTGTATGTAACTAGTTGTTTTTCTCTTGCTGCTTTTAAGATTCTGTCTTTATCTTTAACTTTTAATATTTTAATTAAATGTGTCTTGGTGTCAGTCTCTTTGGGTTCATCTTATTTAGTATTCTCAGTGCTTTCTAGACCAGGATGTCTGTTTCCTTTGCCAGGTTGGGGAATTTTTCAATCCTTGTTTCTTTAAATAAGTTTTCTTCTCCCCTCTCTCTCTCTTCTCCTTCTGGGACCCCTATAATGCAAATGTTAGTACTCTTGATGTTTTCCCAGAGGTCCCTTAAACTATCTTCCCTTTTTTGTGTGTGATTGTTTTTATTCTTTTTGCTGTTCTGATTAGGTAATTTCCACTGCCTTGTCTTCCAGATTGCTGATCTATTCTTCTACTTAATGTAATCTGCTGTTGATGACCCCTAATGTATATTTCATTTCAGTTATTATATTCTTCAGCTCTGATTTATTCTTTATAAAACATTTTATGTCTCTTTGTAGAAGTTCTCACTGTGTTTATCCATTCTTGTCCCTTGTTCGGCAAGCATCTTTATGACCGTTACTTTGAACTAGTAGATTGCTTATTTCCATTTTGTTTAATTCTTTTTCTGAAGTTTTATTTTCCTCTTTTGTTTAGAATATAGTCCTCTGTCCCCTCATTTTGCCTAACTCTCTGTGCTTGTTTCTATGCATTAGTTAGATCACCTGCATGTCTCAGTCTTGAAGGGGTGGCCTTATGTAGAAGGTATCCTGTGGGGCCCAGTAGCAAAATCCCCCCAGTCACCAGAACTAGGTGCTCCAGGTATGTCCCTAGTGTAGGCTGTATGTGCTTTTCTGTTGTTTATGGGCCATAATTGCTTATGGTGTGCTGGTGTGTGGGTTGGCCCCCCCAGGGCTGGAGACACTTTGGAGAGGTGTCTGACTAGAGTGGATTCTGCACAGGAGCATGGGGGTGGGCAAGCAGTGGTAGCAAGGTACATGGAGAGTGTTAGAAATGGTGCCCACCATTAAGAGCAGAGTCCTGATTTCCATAGCCCTCCAGCTCTCCCAGATGTGAGCCCCACTGATTTTTAAAGTCAAGTGTTATTAGGGCTCATCTTCCTGGTGCAGGTCCCCCAGGCTGGGGAGCCCTCTATGGGTCTCAGGCCCCTCATTCATCCAGAAGGACTTCGGTGGTTGTGATACCCCTCTTGCTTGTGCGTTGCCATGCCAGGGGTGTGGGTTCTGATCAGATCATGTCTCTGCTCTTCCTACTCATCTCAATGTGGCTTTTTCTTTACCTTCTTAGTTATGGAAAATCTGCCCTGCTAGTCTTCAGATCGTTCTCAGCAATAGTTGTTCTATCCAGAGTTATAGTTTTGGTGTGTCTGTGGGAGGAGGTGAACTAAAGCTCTTCCTACTCCACCATCCTGATCCAACTTAGAAGGCCACTGTTTTAAGAATATGAGCTTAAACAAAATGTGATAGGATTAAGGTGACCCATAGTAAATTAGCTTTTCACTAGACAAAAAAAGAACTCAATATACCTTTAAGGAATACAAAATAAGACTCTCAACATAGCATCTACATTTACAGGCCAAAACAAACAAATAAACTACTAGATAGGAGAAGTCAGATCTTGTAACCCATAACCAGGGGAGGGAAGTCAGTCAAAACAGACTCAGCATCTGACAGAGATGTTGGAAATAGCAGATAAAGATTTCAAAGCGGCTATTCTAAATATATCTAAGTATTTAAATAAAAAGATGGAAAATACTGTTGAGAGCTATGAAAAGTATGAGAATTTATCCTACTTGCAAGGTAAAACTTAGCCTGCCAGTTACAGGGCTTCTGACAAAAGCATGGACTTCCTGAGTTAGAGACGACTTCATCGCCCGTGACATAGCAAGTAGCATGAGCTTCATGTCTGTGTTAGTTCTTCTTCTAAGTATTAATGTTTCAGGGCATTTCTATTCACACCTTTTATATACGGTGCAGAATTATAGCTAATATACATGGTACCCTTATGTACCTGTCAAGCTCTTTGTTTTATACTCTGCATATTAAATACTTTATCACTTTACTTAAAATATTCTTTTATACTAAAAGTTAGCACTTCTGAAATTCTTTGGTTTCAAGATTTCTTTATATTCCTAAAAAAATTTGCAATGTCAAAGAGCTTCTGTATCATATATGTTGATATTTACTGTATTAGAAAATAAAACTGAGAAAACTGTAAATGTCAATGAACGTAATTGAACAATAATAACCCCATTTCATGTTAATATAAATACGTTTTATATTTTGTTTTTCATAACGTTATTTTAAGCTTTTATAAATCTCTTTAAAGTGTGGCTAAACAAAAACAGCTGGATTCACATATCTGTTTCTGTGTTCTATATGATATTTGGCTGAATAATATGAAGAAAATTCAATCTCATCCAGATAAGAAGGAAAACGGAGGTGAATTTAAACATTTTGACGTAGTTGTGAATATCCTTCCACGGTCCTCTACCCACATGGATAAGTGGTAGTTGGCTGCAGAGTGGATCTGGAGCCACACCCATCGTCTTCTCATCTTCTGATATGTTAAAATGCATCTATCTCTCCTGCAGTTTGAATGTACCTTTTGCCCAAGCACATTATAACGCCATGACATTGTCGTTTGGAAATTGCATGTTCACTAAGTTATAAAAATATTCTAATATTGCATTTTGTTAGGAAAATTAAGGGTATTGATTATTAATTGAATATTGGGAAATTATTAATATGTT
Organism: Equus przewalskii; assembly: GCF_037783145.1. Taxonomy (NCBI): domain Eukaryota; kingdom Metazoa; phylum Chordata; class Mammalia; order Perissodactyla; family Equidae; genus Equus; species Equus przewalskii. The sequence continues at coordinate 59,265,509 of NC_091849.1, forward strand.
GAGGAATTAGATCGTAGTTTTATATTAGGTTTATTTTAATGGAAATACAGTTATAGTGTCAGTGGCTTGACTTTAGGTATTTCCTACCAGTGCTTACATATCATGGGTGGTAGTTTTCATCCTTTATGTTCTTAAGTAAGAAAAAAAGAAAACTGCTCCTTTAAATAATGCAGAGCATAATAAATTATTTAAGTGAGTTTATGTCACTATAGCAGCATCAACAATCAAAGAAGATGGGAATCGTTAAGATTGAAACAGAAAAGAAATGTTTATGTGTAGTTGAAACTTCTGCAGTGTACCTGGTTACACCGTGGATTTGGTTAGAGTCCTAGTAAAAATATGCTTACTGAATTCATAGCAGTGTCCTTTGTGCATGGATGGTGCCATTACACAGAGGACATTTAAATAAATATAGTCATAGAATGTTAGATCGAAACAGGACCTCAAACATTATCCAGGCCACTTTCTCATTTTGTTTATTAAAAACTAGAGTATGTTAGAGATCATTTGACTTATCCAAGGTAATGGCTGGTTAGTGATACAGCTGAGACCAGAATACAAGACCCAAGACTTCTGTAAAAGGTACAGATACCCTATGTGCCCCTCAAATAAGAGTTATTGATGGTTTCAGTGTACTTTGAAAATAGGATAAGAAATTTGTGGCTACATATTTTATAAATAAATCAGGTTAAAAATAATGCCACACGAAAAATTAGGTAAGTATCTATTCACATTTATTGTAGTTAAGGTAATGCTAGTGCATGAGACTGTCATTTACTTTATTTATAAATAATGTGTGACTGTATAAAATACGTGATGAATCAGTGGAGGTATCCAAGTACCTTCATGAAAAAATTAATATAAACCTGAAATTACATTTTTCTTTCAGAATCTAGTTTTATTTATTCTAACTTAAAATAAAAGACAAATTGCTGACTTCTGTGTGTGGATTTTGGTTAGTTGGATGTGTCTTTTGCTTTCATTCACCATTACATAGGAATATGCAAAAAAATAAAGGAAAAAACAATATAAATTTGGAACAATAATTAAATGTTCATTATTTCTGTGCAGAAACTAATTCTCAATATAATTAATGAAAACTGGATTTGAGAGAGAGGTTGTGGCGAAAGAGGAACCCTCATACACTGTTGGTGGGAATGCAAACTGGTACAGCCACTATGGAAAACAGTATGGAGATTTCTCAAAAAGTTAAAAATAGAAATACCCTATGACCCAGCCATCCCATTACTGGGTATCTATCCTAAGAACCTGAAATCAGAAATCCCAAGAGTCCCTTGCACCCCTATGTTCATCGCAGCATTATTTACAATAGCCAAGACGTGGAACCAACCTACATGCCCAGAAACTGATGATTGGATAAAGAAGATGTGGTATATATACACAATGGAATACTACTCAGCCATAAAAAAAGACAAAATTGGCCCATTCACAGCAACGTGGATGGACCTCGAGGGTATTATGTTAAGCGAAATAAGCCAGTCAGAGAAAGACAAGCTCTTTATGACTCCACTCATAGGTGGAAGTTAGTATATTGATAAGGAGATCTGATTGGTGGTTACCAGGGAAAAGGGGGGGTGAGAGGAGGGCACAAAGGGGGAAGTGGTGTACCCACAACATGACTAACAATAATGTACAACTGAAATCTCACAAGGTTGTAATCTATCATAACATTAATAAAACAACAACAACAACAAAAACTGGATTTGAGAAAAAAATTTTAAAGCACCTAACAAGACATGTGAAGGAGAATAGTTCAGGGCCGGCCTGGTGGTGCAGTGGTTAAGTTCGCAGTTCTGGTTCTTGGAGGCCCCAGGTTCATCAGTTAAGATCCCCCGTGCAGATATGGCACTGCTTGTCAAAAGCCATGCTGTGGTAGGCGTCCCACGTATAAAGTAGAGAAAGTTGGGCATGGATGTTAGCTCAGGGCCAGCCTTCCTCAGCAAAAAGAGGAGGATTGGCAGTAGTTAGCTCAGGGCTAATCCTCAAAAAAAAAAAAAATAAGGAAAAGATAATAGTTCATTGTTCCCACTGTATGTTACCCCATAAGAGGATGGGGGCCTAAGCTGTGGACTGCCATCTGGAGCGCCTCTACAGGGTGGTCGAGCTAAATCTATTGCTCCTCTTTGCTGCATCTCCCAAATTACATCTCTTTTGCAATCATTTAGAAGAAATGAGATGGGCGATGCATATGGAATCCTAAAATGCATATCCAACTGTAGGTGAGGGCAGAGCGAGTAAGATTATGTTAGCAGTATATTCTTATACTTTATTTTCCACATTTCAATTCTAACACGTGAACTAAAGGCTATTTCGCCTCACCCACAGAAGTATGATTTCCATTTCCTCATAGATTACCAATAAAGCAGAGGAGAAAAGGCCTACTGAGCCGGAGAGGGTTAGCAGCAGGCCTGTAGAACTGATATTTTTCTGGCAGGAGGAGGGACATTAAAGGATAACACATCAATATTTCTAATTTTTTCCATATAATAAGAAGCATAATTGTGTGCTGTGAATGATAGAGTGGACACTGGGTATGACACTTGGGAAGATTTATTCAGGTTTAGCATAATCAACGCAGGGAAAGCACATTCCAGCTGACCAAGGACAAGTAAATGGGTTGACGATTGGTATTGAAGGTTCTGCTGATGTTAAAGACTGTGCCTTCTGGGAAGAATCAATCTGTCCATTTGGCTGCTTTTCTACATCAGCTAGGAAAAGAGGAGACAAATTGCAAGTTTTAGCATGGCTCAGGGCAGGAATTTTGCTGTGCTTCTAAACTGGAAAGTGCAAGAGAAAGTAACTCCAGGATGCTGATGTAGCTCAGAATCATGTCAGAAGATGGAGCAGAATGTAAGCTGAATTGAAAGGGAAGAAAATGTAATGCAAGCAGACAACAGTAGAAAACACTAAAGGAGATTTCAGTGACTTTGAAAAATAATTCTAGAGGGAAGACTATCAAGCAAAAATTGTTTGGAGAGGAAGGTATGGAAATAATTTTACAGCTCTAGACTTGTGTTGCATCTAGACTTTTTTAAATGGTCAAAATGTGGCCATAGCGAGTTGGTCACTGGAGTTGAAGACATAAAGTGACTATTAGGAAAGGCTTTTAAGTAGGTCATCTACATAAACAATGAAATGACTCAGGCTCTAGAAGGTGAGCTAAGTAGTGATGAAGGATAAGAGCAGAGTCCAGTTTCTACAGGGGATGTGGTGGTATAGGTAGGCTACTATTAAATTACTGATTCAACAAACATTTCAGGTGAAGAAAATTGAAAATTAGTAGGAGAGCAATGTTTAGAAGGTGACCATGAAGTATAACAAGAATGCTGATCCCAACTCTTGACTCTGACGTAGAGCAGGGGTAGGGTAGTCATTAGTCTCCATGGCAGAGAGCCTAAGGAAGTGAGAGTTCAAAGACCTTTTTTTTTCTATTTTATATTTAAAGCAATGGCCTCCTCTCCACATTTCTTTCTCTAACCGTTATAGTAAAATTCAACATTTTTATCTTTCAAAACGCCAAAGGTTTTTGATTTTTTTCATGTTTTAGCAAATAAAAACCATATGCTGTTTAGAAAGTTCAAAACTTTGACAAATAACTTAGCATTTAAAGATTTATCCTACAGAAAGAAGATAGAGGTATGAATTATATGGAAGGTAGTTGGTTTGTAATATTATTAATCCTAATGAAAATGTGGGCATAATTTAAATAATTAAGTAGTAATACAAGAATATAAATTGTTCTATGCCTATTTTTCATCAGATATAATATAAAATGTGACTTTATGATTTCATATAATATGATATTTTCAAAGTATTTTAGTATAATGTAAAGTACTTAAAATATTATGTGAAAAAAATAGAATGCTGGTAAAAATAAAGTAAATTTTTCCTGTATGTGCTTGTACTCAAGAAATGAAATGATTACACCAAATCTATAAAAGTAGTTTTCAGTGGACGGTGGGATTATGGAAGATATTCGGTCTTTCTACATGGTTTCTCATTTTTCAAAACACAGATGGGTCAAACTGAAAACAGTAAGATGATAAAATTAACCTATCTTTATCAATAATCACATTAAATGCAAATGGTGTAAACATTCCAATTAAAGAAAGATACTGTCAAATTGGTTAAAAAAGCAAAAATCAACTATATATTGCCTACGCATGGTTTAAATATAAAGACACAAGTAGGTTATAAGGGTGGAAAAAGATATACCATTTTAACACTAAATTAAGGAAGGCTAGAATGCTTGTATTAATATTAACCAAAGTAGACCTCAGATAGACCTTAGTAGACCTTTTGTAAGTAGAGGTAAGAATATTACCGTAATAAAGAAATTATTTCATGAAGATATAGGAGCAATTCATCAAGAGGATATAATAATCCTAAGTGTTTATGGATCTATTAGATAACAGAGCTTCAAGACATTAAAGAAACAATTGAGAGAAATGTAAGGAGCAATCGACACATCCAAAAAATTTTATGAGATTATAATTAATACCTTTCCCTCAATAATCAATAGAACAAATATGTATAAAATCAATAAATATGATATAGATGACTTTGAAAATACTATCCACCACTTTGACTTAATTGTCGTATATAGAACATGCCACTCAAATGCAGCATAATACATATTCCTTTCAAGTGCCTATGGAACAATTTCCATGATAGGATATATTTTGGGCCATAAAATGTCTCAATAAATATAAAAGGTCACAAATTGTATAAATCCTCTTCTCTGATCAAAATGAAATCAAGTTAAATCAATTTAAGATCTCTAAAAAATTACAAATGTTTTGAAACAAAATAACACTCTTCTATATAGTCTATGAAAAAAACCCCACAGAAATCCAAAAGAGTATTAGAAAATAAGCTGAACTGAATGAAAACGAAAGTACAATATAACAAAATTTGTGGGATACTGCTAAAGCAGTACTTATGGGAAAGTTTATAGAATTTGGTACCTCTATTAGAAAATAAGAAAAGCACCAAATCAATGACCTAAGCTTCAACCTAAAGAAACTGGAAATATTAGAGCAAATAAAATCAAAAGTAAGCAGAAGAACAGGAATAATAAAGATCAGAACAGAAATCTTTGAAATGGAAACCAAAAATAATTGAGAAAATTCAATGGAAGCCAAAAGTGATTCTTTGAGAATAACATTGATGACCATCTAGGGAGACTGATTGAGGGAGAAGGGGATAGAACATGTCTTCCTGATTTAAAGAAAAAGAGAAGCAAAATCTCTATAGATTCTTCAGGTATTAAGAGAAAAATAAAGGGATATATTGAACAATTTTATAACAAGACACTTGACATCTTAGAATAAATGGAAAAATATCTTGGAAAACACAAAGACAACCAAAGCTCACTCATAAAGGGAGGGAAAATTCCATGCCCAGATGACATCATTGATAAATACTACCAATTCTTTACAGAAGAAATATTGCAAATTATACGGAAACTTTTCCTTTAATGTAAAGATGATGGCATACTTCCTAATTCATTTTAACAGCTTAGCTTTATCGTGATACCAAAAACAGACAAAGACTTACAAGAGAATTAGACTACAGATCATCATCCCTCCTAAACATAGATGCAAAAATTTTAAACATATGTTAGGTAAATGAAACCACAATAAATAAAAAGATAATACATCATGACCAAGAAGACTTCATTCCAAGAATGCAAGGTTGGTATAACATTTAAAAATCAATGCAGTTGGCCCTATTACAAAACAAAAAATTAGAACCTTATGATCATCTCTATAAAGACAAAACATTTTAGAAAAGCCAACATCTATCTCTGATAAGAATTTTCAGTTAATTAGGAACAGTAGGGAATTTCTTTGACCTGATAGAAATCCTACAATTAACATTGCTCTTACTTGAAATGGGCTGAATATATATACTCCCTAATCTTTGAAAAATAGAAAAAATGCCCACTCTTGCCACTTATATTCAACATTTTGTTACAGAAACTATAAGTACAATAAGGCATACAATAAGTGCAATAATGCAAAAAGATGAAATAAAAGTCATGCAGATTCCAAAAGAAGATTGGGAAGATCAGTATTTGCAGACAACATGAACTTCTATGGAGAAAATCTATAGATAACTACAAAACAGCTACTAGAACTAAATGATTTTAACAAGATTGGAGGGTAGAAGATAAATAGAAATAAATAATCTGAAAATGAAATTATAAAAACAGTGGCACTTACAGTAGCAGGAAACAATATGACATATTAGGCAAAAATCTGACCAGATCTAAAAGATCTGTACAGTGCAAACTAAAAAATAGTGCTGAGAGAAATGAAAGGTCTAAATAAACATAGTGATATACCATGCTCATAAGTCAGAAGATGGAATATTACTATATGTCTATTCTCCTAAAATAGATCTATACATTTAATGCTCTTAACTAATATTCAAACAGATCATTTATAGACATTGACATGCTGATTCTAAAGAACATATGGAAATGCAAAAGACCTGTTTGGCCAGGAGGTACAAAGTTGGAGGGCTAACAGCACCTTATTGGAGACAAATAAAAAATATACAGTAATCAAGACTGTGGGATATCAGCACAAACTAGATAAAGTGCATTAGTGGATTTGAATATAAGGTCTAGAAAAAGCTATATATATATTTGGACAACAGATTTTGACAAAACTGCAAAAGAAATTCAATGAAGAAAGAATAGTCTTTTCAAGAAATTGTGCTGCAGCAATTAGATATCCAGACACAAAACAACAATATATTACATCGCAATATATACAAAAATTAACCTGAAATGGATCATAGAAATAAATGGAAATCTTAAATCTATAAATCTTTTAAAATAAAATGTAGGAGAAAGTTACTTATTTATTAACTTTTATTGAGATATAATCAACAGATACCATTATATTAGTTTCAGGTGTACAACATAATGATTCAATGTTTGTATGTATCAAGAAATGATCATCACATTGTCTAATTGACATTAGCATAATGTCCTCAAGGTCCATCCATATAGTTGCAAATGACAAGATTTCCTTGTTTTCTGTGGCTGAGTAATATTCATAGGAGAAAGTTTTGTAATCTTAGATCAGGTAAAGACTTTTTAGACACAATTCCAAAAGCACCATCCATTAAAAAACACATTGACAAAAAACTTAATCAAAACAGAACTTTTGCTCTTCAAAAGACACTGTTAAGAAAATGATAATATGATCGACACACTGGGAGAAAATATTTGCAAATCACATATCTAATAAAGGACTTCTGTCTATAATATATAAAACAATTCTCAAAATTCAATAACTGAACAAGTCAATTCTAAAAATGGGCAAACTATTTAAGAGAAAATTCTCCAAAAAGAATATACAGACGACAAATAGAACACGAAAAGATGCTCTAGATCATTAGTAGTCAGGGGATGTAACTTAAGATCACACTGAGGTAATAGTCCACACCTACTAGAATGTCTATTATAAGATAATTGGCCTCGTCAAGTGGTGGGAGGATGTGGAGCATCTGGCACTCTCATGCACTCTCATAGGAATGTAAAGTGCTATAAACACAAATCTTCATGTCACTTTGTTTTTGATAGCCCAAACTGGAAATGACAAAATCGTCCACCATGAGGTGAATAGATAAACTAATTGTGCTATATCCATACAATGGAATACTACTCAGTTACAAAACAAATTGAAACAGTGATATACACAACAATATGGGTAAATCTCAAAATAATTTTACTGAAAAAAGAAGGCAAACAACAGAGAGTGCATACTTATGATTTTCATTTACACAAAATTCTATAAACTGTAAACTAATTCATAATGACAGAAAACATATCTCTGTTGATCTGGGAATAGTTTGGAGCAGAATGAGGTAGGAGGGAAAGATTACTAACGGGCTTAATGAAACTTTTGGGGTAACGGATATGTTCATTATCCTCATTTTGGTGGTTTCATGGGTCTATGCATGTGTCAAAGCTCATCAAATTGTATATTTTACATAAGTGCAATTAATGTCAATTATACCTCACTAAAATTAAAATAATTAAAATACCAGTATCACTGAAGCAATATGCTTCCCACAAAAAAATGAATTTTTTCTGATGTACATTAAAATAAATATGACATATCAGATATTTGGTTATTATGTCAAAAGCAAAAAATAAATTCAATGCTAGCATTTATATTTTATTTTTTTTGTTTTTGTTTTTTTGAGGAAGATTAGCCCTGAGTTAACTACTGCCAATCCTCCTCTTTTTGCTGAGGAAGACTGGCCCTGAGCTAACATTGGTGCCCATCTTCCTCTACTTTATATGTGGGATGCCTACCACAGCATGGCTTGCCAAACGGCGCCATGTCCGCACCCGGGATCCAAAATGGCGAACCGCTGGCCGCCGAAGCAGAATGTGTGAACTTAACCACTGCACCACTGGGTCGGCCCCTATATTTTATTTATTTTTTTTTTTTTAAAGATTTTATTTTTTCCTTTTTCTCCCCAAAGCCCCCCGGTACATAGTTGTATATTTCTCGTTGTGGGTTCTTCTAGTTGTGGTATGTGGGACACTGCCTCAGTGTGGTCTGACGAGCAGTGCCATGTCCGCGCCCAGGATTCGAACCAACGAAACACTGGGACGCCTGCAGCGGAGCGCGCGAACTTAACCACTCGGCCACGGGGCCAGCCCCTATATTTTTTTTTTTTTAAACTTATTGAATTTTTAAGCATCAGCATTTAGGAAATTAAATGTTTAATTAATTGATTTTTATACAAATCCAAAATGTTTCATTTGAGTAAATTAAATTGATTAACTTATGTCATTAATTTGGCACCACATAGCCACATCCAAAACTCAAAATCAAAAGACATTTTTGCAAAAATATTCATAATGGTAACCACATAAATTTTCACAGTTAAAATACCTGCTTTTATGTATATGTTGTGCAATCAGTATACATGGAAAAGTTTACGAAATATATAAAGAAATTAACACTTGCTGAATATTATTCCCAATAAGCCTATAATCTTTATGAAGTCATGCGCACATGTATTTCAACTGAAGAAAACAAAATTATTCACAATAATATACTTCAAAGGAAAGAAAAATATGTTTTTGTTTGAAATAATCAGACATGGATTTATAGACAAGAAGAGGTATGAACTCAGTTTAGATCATTTGTGGAGTTTGAATAAGCTAATAGGGACAGTGGGAATGAAGCACCATACTCTAGTTGGGAACTAACTGTAATTCATAGCTATGAGTTAAGTCATAACTCACACGGCTTCTTTTTTATTACTCAATAAAATATAAATATCATTGAAATATAATAGGATATAAAAGGAGTCCTCATAAATCATATAAACACTAAATCTAGTAAAAATAGTTGAAATAAAGACAAATATTCAAACAGATAATTAAATTCACCAGGATCTTTTTATATTAAATGCTTTCATCCAACAAACATTTCTGGAACATAGTCTATGAGCTGAGAACTTTAGAGGTACCAGAATGTTTTCAGGGATATAAGAATATAAACAAATAAAAGTCGATTATGAGATAATATGTTGAGGTTTGAAGTACGCCAGGGTTTATGCAAGGTACTAGAGGATCACATTATTTTTTTTTCTAGAAATGTTTTCCTTTAAGTTCCAATGATTGAATATGTACCCAGAAATAAGAGCACCCAGGAGGATGGCTTGAGGGCTAGAATACAGGATTTTGGCTTTCACTGAGACTAGGAAAAAAAAAAAAAGAAATAGGAAGAGGAGACTGGAGAGTCAGCTCTAGTCCGGTTGACTTTCAGTTGCTAGAGAACCAAGCAAATACGCATATTAGGCCATGTGGTACAGTAGAATGGAATGAAAGGGAGTCATAAAGTCAAGAGTCATCAACACAGATGCTAAGTGAAATCAGGAAACAGTATGAGTTGACTCAACAAGATCCGTTAGATTAAGAATGGAAGAACGTATTGGACAGCCTTGAGAAGAGAAATATACGGATGGAACATAGGTGGAGATGGCAACACAGGCTGCTCGGGTGATTAGAGAGAGAAGAAGGTACGTGTGTCTCCCTCTACAAAAGCCAACTGCAAGCTATTTATACATAAAGGTATGCTACATACACTTTTCAGAGTTAAAAAAATACCTGGTTAAACATTTAAACTAATGTATGTTTAGTTATATAAAAACTGACTTCCACGGCCGTATAACACTTGATGAGTATGCGCGGAACTATGGAGCTTTAGTAGAAAGTAAAACATTATTACTTAAAGATTTGTGATCATATTTGTTTTCTGCAGTATCCTACATATAATATATATTATTCCAGATGGAAAAACTCAGAAAGATTTTCCAAATAAAATAAACAATATTAGATTCACAGTTTTTTGAGAGAATTGCAACGTTTGGGGTGTTTGAGCAAGTCACAATTCACTCAGGTTTTTGAGAGACATAATTAACATCACATTTGGTTTCTATAGTTCTGGATGTCTTAAATTATGATTATGGTTGCAGGGCCGCAGATTTTATTCAGTAATATGCTCTATTGACGTAAACAAGAAACCGGTTTTTGAAAGAGTACTGAATTACCCTGAACAAGCCACATACTCCTTTCGTATGGCAGAGATTTTAAAAGGATGCTCACATGATAATTATTATCTGCTTCCTGTTGGCAGCTGCCCTATTTCTGAAACATAGAATTTGTGATGTTCCAAGTGACATATTTTGCACTTCTCTGTGGATAAAAAATAAAGATTAAACAGATTTAAATTAGATTTAGGGAAATAATGATTCAAAGTTTAAGTACCTATATGCCAAGTTTCAGGGAAAAGCAAATAAAAACAGCCAAGGTATAAATCACTCAAGAAGGGGGATTTATGTTGGAAACAACAACCCAACTTCAACTATAGTTTCCTGCTGGGTGACGCTCTATAGAACGGTTATAATAAATTGTGCAACAAATGAATAGAAAATAGAATTGTTTTAACTTCCTAAGGATAAACTCCGGAGACTTACTTCTCTCTGACTTTGTGTACTAATGCATGCACATCTCTTTGTTTATTACAGATATTTTACACTGTATTGACTGCGCCATGCTTACTATATTTCAGCAAACAAATTAGACATCTCTGTATGCTCAGATGGATATGCTTTCTCTATTTTTCATTCTAATTTGCTATATTGTGTATTTGCACATGCAGTGCCAGGGTTTCAGTACACTTTGCTGTAAGAAGACTTGCTATTCTCTAGCCGTCTTTGAAGAGGCTATGGAGAGCATGTTTCAAATATAGCTAGAAATGCCATTTGCAATTTTATAAACAGCTAGAACATTATTTAAAATCTTTTTTTTTCAAAATTTTAGAGTTCTTTTTTAGACTTGTTAGAAATATTCCTCCTCTCTAATCATTGTCCTAAATCCATCTTATGAAATAAGTTTACTTAAGAGACGAACTAGGCTGGGCCTGTACATTATTTTCAGAACTGGTGTAGTTTTTTTCTACTTCCATTTAACTTAGTCAAAAGCTTGTAAGGTTTTGGGAAAGGAACTGTTAGAATTAAGCAAATAAAGAAAATAGTAAAAGATAGAGCAGATTTGGGGAATAAGAAGAAAGAAGAGAGAGGAGACAAGGAGAATGGCAAGAAGTAGCAGAGAGATGAAGACGATAAATTGAAAGAAATATAAGGAAAAAACATCACAATCATTTGTCTTTCAAACACAGGACTCTTGGTATTTAATCTTCTGGATACTTTGTGTGCATTCACCACCTAAGAAACTGGAACAAATATAGAGAGGTTTAGGGAAGGAATATAAGAGAATAACTAAAAAGATAGAAAATTTTAAATGTTCACATCTCTAGAATTTTCCTGCAGACTAAACAACTACTCAATGGTTTGATGCAGCTTACTAAAATGAGAAAATGCCTCGGGTGACTTGGAATCAGAAAGTTATAAGAACCTTGCCAGTTACTTTTCACACTATAGACTTGTTTCGCAGGTAACCAGGAATAATTATTTTCTGGGGAAAAGCATTGTCAAATTAATTTGTTTCAAATTTTCAGTCAAAACATGATTTTGTGCTAACTAAAGTAGAAAGTAAATGAGATTTAGGGCAAGAGGTCTTTCTGGTCATCCTTAGAATGGTGTGCAAAGCGCTCAGCATGTCCAAGAGCCATTAGGTATTTTCTGAGAAACTGCGGCCTCCGAGTTCAGAGACCAGGAAAGGACATCTACTCTACGGCATGCATTTCAAAAGTTAGCAGGAAAGTCGATGGGAAGAGCTTTGAGAAGTTCACCAGCCTGGGTTCTCTTCCAGAGCTTGCTCATGAAGATGAGGCCGGGAAGTGAAGAGAAAGCTTAAGGCTAGGGAGGCAGCAAAAACAGAGAGAAGACAGTGTGACAAAAGGGAGAGCGCCACATTATTCTTGATTGCAACATGTCTGTGAGATTTAGCAAAGAGCAGAAAGCGGCAGGTGGGAGAAAGAGGTGCACCCTGCACTAGGCTGTGGTATTGGGTTCACGGCAACACTTTTGAGTAGATTTATAGGCATTTATGTACTCCGGAATGGACAACTGGATTTTACTTACAACTGACGGCCTGCATAATTAGAAAAGACTGTCCCCAATCTTTCTATGTGATTTAGTTTGTAAACAACATCCCAAACTTTGTTTTCTTTAATGATGTTTGTAAGAAATAAAAGAAAATGAAAAGAAATGCTCATGGTTAATTGTAAGGTGCCACTTCACACAGCAAGGCTTAACTTTGACCCACAGTCAGCAGAAGGACAGCAGGTGAAGTGGAAAAAGCAATGGACCAAGAATCAGGAGACGAGAGTTTCCTCTTGGTGTTGCCATCAATTAGCTGTTTGACCAAGAGCATCTCAGTGTCTCTGAATTAGAATTTTCTCATCTGCAAAATGAGGCAGTTGTGGAGCTCTAAAGCCCTTCCCAGGGCTAAAAATCTGTATACATTGCGTTCTCTTTTCTAGCAGCATAGAGAGATTTATGCTGACCTAACCATGCGCACTTTTCTGTCCTTTTGTGAGTAATGCTCCAGCAACCTTGACTGGTGATGTTTATGGGTATAGTCTGTGTGACGGACTATAAGAGACTCAAAGTGATTCGTTCAAGAATCAAAATCCCCATCACCGCCAATTAGCAAAGGTCCCCATAAATGAAGCAGCCCAGTGATACTGTGATGCCAATGATTCCTTGGGGCTCTGTTTCCACGGATGCGTATTTGACTAAGAACGAACTGCATACATAGTGAAATAATCTATTAAAATTTCAATAACAACTTGATAAGACATATTCTCTTGAGAGCAAAATTACAGCTTATATTACTTCTGTAACTGTACCTATACGAGACAGATGGAAAAGATGGAAAAAGATAAGTGAATTAAGGAGATTATAAGTCAGCACCTATGAAGTTGAGAGCATTTCTGTGATCTAAAGTAGTGTGTGTAAATATACTTAGATTTTAATAGTCCAACCTAATAAACATCAGCTGAGAAACAGAGAGAAATAGTGATGTTTAAATATATAAAATGTTATATAATTATATATAATATCATATATAATGTGTATATATATGTATACATTATGGAGGACTAGGGACATTCTAACTGTCATAGATATTGTATTGACTGCATGATTCCAAGTCTTTCAATCTCATCTCAAAATCACTGGTATGTGCCATGATATCTTGTGGAAATGTTGATACATTATAGTTAAATTTTAATAAATGTGCTCAATTTGTGTTGCATTTAACAATCTGAAAACAAAATGATAAGTGACAAATACACTTTTCAATATCTCTGAAACATGATATAAATAATGGAGTTTTGCCCTCTTTTTATTAACCTATTTATCTAAGGCACATTGTTTAGGAGAACAAGGTCATGAATTTGAAACTAATATGAACTTTATTCTGTTATGTAGGTACAAACTTTATTACTAGTGCTTTCAAAGCTCTTTTTCAAAAGGCTTTCTTTTGTCTAAAAAAAGATGTTATGAGATAATATAGATAAATGAATGATAACCCTTCACATCACTTATCAGGAGTCATAAGCTAATAATGGGTCAGTACTGACATAAAATTCAAATTTTACTTGTATACAAGACTGAACAGACCATACGGTCCAACCCATTGTCTGTGGACCAACCAAAGCAGATTACTCTTCCCTTTCTCTCTCTTTCTTCTCTACTTCTCTCCTAGGGTCTCTGTTACATAATGTAAAACTCTTAACGCTTTGAAATATAATTTAACTTGAAAAATACTCATCCAACCCAGTCTGATTACAGATGAGTTCACTGAGTTCCAGAGAGTTAAAGTAACTTAGGTTTCGTGACTTCAAAGGCAGCAATTACCTTTTAGCCTTCAGACATTTATCACTTAGGTCTTGTATAGACTAAAATCAAGACCAATTATTTTTAATGTGATTTTCTTTTGGTATTCAAAATCTTGAGTTTATTCAGGAAGTTAAAACTCACAATTTTTATGCAAATTAGGTTCTTGCTCACAAGATGAAATTAATTAGGTGAGAAAGGAGAAGCCAAGGTTCTCAGCAATTACAGGCAGATCCAACAGTTTAGAATCCTTCACTGGACAGGTGTGGAGGAAGCACTAAATGGCAGGTCCAGATGTTGTTGCTATCCATTTGAGCACAAGTGTGCAATGTAGCATCTTGACCTAGGATCACAGGAGAAAAGAGTCTTCGTACAGTTACCTGCCCAAACTTCCAAGAGAATGCTCTCAGAATTTTTCAAGTAAAGAGTAGCACAGTGACTAGTAAACTTTGCAAAGGCAAATGTCAATTAGCAGAAACTTTGCCCTCTGCAGATCCAATGTACAGGACTAATTAATGGAGAAATAAGGGGTGAGCCTTTTAAGGAAGTAGATAAATGGGCCAGAGAACTTCTAAATTTCCAGCAGGGGAGGTCTATGTACAGTTCACAATTTGAAGGGACAGAGAGCCTGATATTAGAAGATTTTAAATGGAATAGTTAAATTAACAAAACCAATGCATTAGATTAGACACAGAAATACTTGGGTTAACTGCCAAGAAGCCTTTCATGTTGGCCTTTGGCCAATTGAGCACAATCTAGAGCCAGCCCCTTCTAAGGGCATGTACCCAGAAACTTTGGCATATACAGAGTGAACCCACATAAAATATATTTAATTAGACCATTTAGACTAAAATATTTGCCTTCTGTAGTGGATCAACCGGAAACCAAATATAATTTAAAAACTCGCTTTTTGAGCATGTAATCAGGACTAAGTATGTGATGATACATACTTTTAAATTTTTAACACTTTATTTTGGAATAATCTTACACAAAAGTCAAGAGGAGAAGTGAAATTTTAATGGTATTGGGATAAATGAGCCTGATGCATCTATCTTCATACTGGGGACATGATTATCAACGTGACTGGAATCCCACAGTCTGATGGCTTGAATGTGCCAATTTTTGCCTCTGTGGCTCTCATTTTGCTTTTAAGCCCAATTCATTCATAAAGGGCCAGTTCTCAGCATGACATGCTGTATGTCATTTGGATTGTCTCCATGTTCAGCCTCTGAGTTGATTCATGTTTTAATCCTAGGGAGTTAGAAGGCTGTAAGTAAAAATTGAAAGATCTGTTTCCCTAAACCCTCTTTGTAAGATGCTGGATCAAAAGCTGCACTGTTTGGTACTTAAGTAAGAGAATATAATGGTAGGAACGAGAAATTTCCCCTAACGTTCCCCCACCATCAGCTCTGCTGGGAGGTGACAGCTTTCAGCGGCTATCATGCCGTCATGGAAGCTGTGGTTTCAGGAGGGTGTCACCGTTGAGCCTGATATTTTCAGTGATGACAGACTAGAATTCTTCATGAGTGGGTGTAAGCGTTCCTTCGCCTCCCTGGCAGTACTTTGAGAGTGTTGTGTTGAGGATAAACATGAAGAAGTTGGAGCAACAGCCTACGAAATCTAAGTTATCAATGGTAATATAACATCATTTTATCCATTGGCTATTAAAGACTAGGGAAAATTGAGTTGCAAAGAATTTAATTTTCAAAGGAAAACTTTATATCTTCCTGTATCAAATTCACGTGACATCTTACTATTCCTATTCTTATGTGACAACATGTTTGGCAGCACCACCACTTCTTCCAAGCCCTGGAGAGCTCATCTATCATTGAGCTGTTGGTGAGAATGTGACCGTGTAAAGGCTTATGTGGGATCTGGGGCAACAGTCTGAATTGTAACCCCGTGGTTACTCTGGACTTCGAGGCTAGAGAGCTAACGCCTCAGTCTTCTGGCCCTAGCAGGGTCAAACATGGCCCCCTCGAACTGCTCGCTAGGGGGTCAAGTATTCTAGTCACATCAATTGCTGGGAGAGAAACAGGGACTTTTAATTTTTCAACAAGGTCACCTTTCTAGGACTGCTGACATAGTGAAACATATTTACTAAATTCGGTCACTATTTGAAAGTTTTTCATTGTTCCAAGGGGTAATGCTAATTCCATTAAATGTTGATGACTGGGGAGAAAATTACCATTCATGAGACTAGTAATACATTTTTTTATACTCAGGAAATTATTATTAACTTCCATTTAACTGGTCCCCCAAATTATCACACATCTTAAAGTCCCTGTGTAAAACATACTGACAATGCCCACAGGAATCTGTACACCTGTAGCTAGTAGAATACTATAGTTTTTCTCTGTATTTATATGGCCTTAACATGTAAATTTAAGATTACCAAGATTCAGTTGTATTTATTCCCAAACCTATTTATGCCAGTTGAACTTACCACATTTGTTTGAATCGTGCAAAGTACTAAACAATAAGGAGGAAAAAATAAATATTTTTATATAAAAATATTTTGAATGTGACAAAAGATGTGTTAAAAGTGACTTGCTAAAAAATCTGATGAATGAACAGAACTGTAAAAATTTGAATTTAAAATAATTAAAGGAACTCTGAATTTAATTTATTTCATAAGTTAAGAATTAATTTATTCTTTAGACTCTGCAACTTGAAATCATAGATTTCAATTATGGAAGTTATGCATTTTTGTAAGAAAGGTAATAATAAAATCCTAAAGTAAACCACATTCTAAAGTAAGACCATATCCTCACACTACTAGGTTGGTTAATGAATGTCAGCTTCTATATTTTAAATCTAAATAAAAATGTCATGTATTCTTATATTAAACTTCATGTTTTCCTGGCTAGTAACAGTTTTAAACTTACTGAAAATTAACCACTTGAACCAATCGTGGAAGGTAGGTAAACCTCTAAATAATTTCCACACGAAGGCTTGTGTAATCCAATCTTATCTGAGGATTTCCCTGCTGTTATCGTTTATTTGTTTGTTTTGCATGGGTAATACAGATATAAAAGAGGAATAAAGCCCAGTCTATATCGAGCGAGATATCTGTATATTAAAAACGTTAATTTTCTTATTTTTTAAACTAAAAGCACTGAAGATCAGTTGAAAAGGGAGTGGAAATGTTTAGACTCATTTAAATTCTGGAAATTATTAAATAAGCAGATGATGAATTCCCAGTACGATATCCTATTTGGTTATCTTTTTTAGTATGTATAAGATGATTTTGAAGGAAGACAATAGATGAATGTATCATTATGTAGATCTAAGCACAGAAAATAATGCATACTAAAAAGTAACCGGAACACACAGTCAGTGGTGCAGCAAGTGGAAAACACAACAAAAGAACAGAACAAACGCCTGTGTTGAGATTCAGTAGTCTATTCTGAGATTCAGGAATAAATGAATAATTGCTGTAATAATGAGTTGGAAACTCTTTAACTTCATATAATAAAGTTGAAACCAAATTTGGGTATATGTAGGTTTTAGCGCATACTTGTTGCCAAAATGATACTGGTTGCGGCATCCTCCTCCACCGCCTCCTTTATTGGGAAGATTACACATGTAATTGTTCTACAACAAAGAAGAAATAGCGTGTGCTCTTTTTGTTCAGCTATTTTGTGTTCCAAAGCATGATGAGAATGTCCTCTGGAACGCTCTGGAATGAATGCCTTACAAACCGTCCTACAACTCTAGGGATAGGGAAATGACAAAGTAGTTTGAGGTTGTTAAGCAGAAGTTAGAGGACAAATCCCTTTCAGCATTTTAGTTACGGATTTTTAACTGCCTGGAACATTTTGTTTGGGTTCAACAGCACAGAACACACTGCAGCATAGAACACTCCTTTGTCTGAAACCACTGCGGCCACGCTGGCATGTCTTGGTTGACTGATTCTCAAGTTGCAATGCAGTTTGAGCATAACTTTCGTAGGGAATCTAGGACAGGGAAGAAGACGGTGAAGATGAGGCTCTGGGAAAGGTAAAAGACTAGCACGCCACTGAGGACGAGAAGCCTTTGTAAATAACTTCTCAAGCAAAACCTTCACACAAGAAACAAAACAATAATCTCCATAATTATAACATATTACATTTTCTTTTTCACAGGAAGATAACTCACTTTCGTTTAGTAAGTGTTCTGAAAGAACTCTTTATAATACTATTTTCAAGTTATTACATATATCAAAGAATAGATAAAACTGGGAAATTGTATTATATCAGTTTAACATTTGATCTATTTCTCTTCTATTTTACAAAGAATTTTCTTTGCTAAACAGTATAGTATTAAAAATATTAGGGAAATTTCACAAAAATTACTTTTACACATTGTGAAATAAGAAATTTATGTATATTGGTCTCTGCCCCCAGTTCCTGCCACAGAGCTCCTCCTAAAACTCTTGCAAATAGGAGGCTAGGAGAGTCTTTTAATCTAACATTTAGTCTTTGACCCAGCTCTTTGTAACTTCCTGAGTGATAGCAACATCTGACACCAAACTCCTAAATCCCTTGGAATTTCCTGGGAGATAAGAATGTCTGTTATTTAGTGAGGTGACTCTTGTTACGCTCCTGGATGGGGATTGGTCACTGGCCGTGATTGAAGCTTGGGACTTTCAGTGCCACCCTCCATTCTCCAAAGACAGGAGAGGGGCTGGAAATCGAGTTAATAATTGATCATTACATGATGATCCTACATGATGAAGCCTCCGTAAAAATTCTAATAGTACCTGGTCTGGGAAACTTCCAAGTTGGTGAACACAACCAAATAATGGGAGGGTGGTGCACCCCATCTCCACAGCGACAGATGCTCTTGCACTCAGAATCCTCCCAAACTGCCTCCCCGTTATCTTTTCATCTGGCTATTCATCTCTATCCTTTATCATGTCCTTTGTAATATCATAAACCAGTAAAAGTAAGTAAGAGTTTCCCTGAGTTCTGTGAGTGATTCTAGGCAATTAATGAACCCAAGGAGGGGATCATGGCAACCTCAATTTCTAACCAGTCGGTCAGAAGTACAGATGACAAATTGAGATTTTCTATTAATAAGAAGCAATATTTCTTATTATTTCACAATGTATAAGAGTAACTTTTGTGAAATTGCGCTATTTATCTTATATTGTTTGACAAAGAAAATTCTTTGTAAATAACAGGAAGAGAAATACATCAAATGTTAAATTGATAAAATCGAGGGCAGTCTTGTGAGACTGAGCTCTTAATTTGTGGGATCTAGGGCTGACTTCTTGTAAATAGTGTCAAAAATTGAATTGAATTTTAGGACACCCCGCTGGTGTCCCAGAGAATTGCTTGGTGTGGGAAAAAACCCACACAGTTGGTTACCAGTGATTGATTCTTTGCTTGACCAAACTTTAGTCAAGCTCCTAAACCTTTTCCTAGGTCCATCTGCGCACTTCCTTGTAAAATCCGGTTTCAGCCAGAACCCTGCTAAGTCCGTTTAACCAGAACCCCCACCCTCGATATCTGATCACCCTTGCTATCTGATTAAGGTCCTCATCCTCCACCATCCCCCAGGTGGTGTCTGATCACCCTGGTGCTTTCAGCAAGAATCCTGTTGGGTCGGTTTAGCCAGAATCCCTGTCGCTCCTGACGTTTCCTCTCGGTAATTTTCCATCCCCGGACCCCCTCCCCTGCTCCTTGGCTGTAAATTCCCACTTGCCCATGCTGTATTTGGAGTTGAGCCTGTTCTCTCTCCCACTGTAAAATCCCATCGCAGTGGTCCTAAATAAAGTCTACCTTTCCATCTTCAACAAGCATCACTAAATAATTTTTTCCCTTCAAACCAAAAGTGTCGTCAATAAAGTGTTTCAAGTGAGTAGCAAAGGAAAAACACACCGGAGTGTTTTTTCCTTTACTCACTTTTATAGATGACTCAATTTTCAATAATTAAAATGAACTAAATATTTTTTATTCATTTTTGTTCTCTACATTTAAGATCGTGCCAACATGGCAAATAGGTCATGAAGAATTCTTTATTAAAAGTCGTAGTATCTGCTTCAGTAGAACTCAAACATTCACAAAATAACTTAAAATATGTAGAAACCATCCCTGAGAAAAGCTTGTGTCACCCACACATAGTGGACGTGAGAAAGTCCAGTAGCCAAGTTCCAAGCACCAGGGAGGGTGCGTGCCTGATAGTGTCATTAAACAGCCGACATAGAATCAGTTACTTCTGCTCAGTAGGGAAGACTTTTTTTTTCAGGTAATCTCTAAGTTATTTTCCTCTCACAGCTCTTAATTCACATCCCTCCTACTACGGCCACAGAGCTCATCAAAGACAGGATGTGGGGCAGAGATTTAGCACGAAAAGAACGAATCCATTCCTGGGCATCTAGGAGATGTTGGTGACATTTTGATGAAAGTACCCTGAAGGAGAGCAAAACTAATATTTCTATATTGCGTGAATCTCTTCAGAATCAAATTAGGAAAAGCAGTACCTAGAGATTTGGAATGTGTTTAATAAGGACTCCATTTTAATCTGTGTTGAAAGATAAGAAACTGACTTTTAACATAGTTGTCTCATATGAGGTGGAGAGAAATAGTGTATCTATGATGTATAAAAAACTCCAACAAATCACTAAAAGCAAATCACCCAATAGACAAATGTCAAGTGATATGAACTAAATAGGAACAGAAAATAAACATATTAAACAGTGTCTAATCTTATCAGTAATCAGAAAAATGGGGAGAGGGAGAAATGTGTTGAGATACACATTTATACTTACTAAAGATAGCAATAATTTAAAAGAAGGCAAATAATACTTAGTAAATATTGGAAAAGTTTTGCAGAAATGGGAACTCTTATAGCCTGTTGTGGAGAGGCAAAATTGATACAACCACTGTGTGGTATACTACAGAATATCTAAGAGAAGTTAAAATGTGGGGTTTTTTTTGAAGAAGATTAGCCCTGAGCTAACATCTTCTTCCAATCCTCCTCTTTTTGCTGAGGAAGACTGGCCCTGAGCTAACATTGGTGCCCATCATCTTCTACTTTATATGTGGGACGCCTGCCACAGCATGGCTTGCCAAGTGGTGCCACATCCACACCCGGGATCCAAGCTGGTGAACCCCAGGCTGCCAAAGTAAAACCTGTGAACTTAACCACTGTGCCACCGGGCCTGCCCCTAAAATGTTTTTAATGTGTGGATAAGCTTACACTTGTAGATATATAACCTACATATATTTTTTAAATTTTTTTTATGTTTACAGATATACAGTAGAAAAATTTTATAGGGATGTTTATTGGGTTACTCTTTTCAAAGAAGAAAACTGGAAAAAACCCAAAAGTTCTTCTGATGGGATGTAGATAAATAAAGAGAGGTACATTAATAAAATGAATTATAATCAGTAGTTAAAACGAGTAAATGAAATCCTTCTGTATCATATGGATATAAAAAACCTACAGATAGATGAGACATTAGGTATTACATAATAATAGAAATTTATGTAAGCTTAAAGGCAAATCTTACAAAATTTTCCATAAAATTAGATACGTTATCAATATATTTGGAAAGGGAGGGACAGAAATGGATCCAGGAGACTAATGGAGGGAATTTCTATTTTATTTCTACTATTTATTAAAAATAATCTGAAGCTGATATAATACATGTTTATATTTACTAATTGTATGTTGTAAAATAATAACATGACCCTCAAAAACTATTAAACATGCAGTGTACATTTTGCATTAGGAAACCGATGTCCTAGATCCTTTCACAGTTCAGCTTCTTAGTCCGCTCATGGATGGAACAGCTGTGAGGTGCTGTTAGCTGTTAATTACTAGAAATGCTACTTGTTTAACCAAGACCACACTTCAAATCTTTAACATGGAAATTGTTACAGACATACTAAAAAGACATTTTAATCAAATTTTGCTTTGATTTTAAACATTAATATTAAAAAATGATTGCAATAACATATATGTGAGTAAAAAGTATCTATATTGATATTTAATAAAACTATTTGCCCTATTCGATTTCTATAATAGGACTTTTATTAATTATTTCAGTCCAAGGAAGAATTTGACACTCTGAAACATAGCATGTATGCTGTTGGGTTATTTAATAACATAACTTGTAATATAAAATGTGTCATGCCAGTTTCATGATATATTTACCCATAATTTCTAAGGTTCAGTATTGTGAAGTAAGACACAGGTTGATGAATCAGGTTATATTTGCCTTGATAGAAAAACTGGATTTTCTACAGTTCCCTTTTTGCAACAAGACTGTCAGTAAGTCAATGAAATTAATTTATTCATCACACATAACTCTTTGAAGGGTAACATCACTGACTCGTCTCCCCATCCTCTTGACTTTTCAAAGCCACCTATTATCTTTATAAAGTGACAAGAGGAACAAAATCACAGCAGTAAAATGATATATTTTATTACACTGTTGGTCAGCTCACAACAGAGCAATTCTATAGGTAAGGAAATGCAGAAAGAGCAGAATTATAGAAAATCAAAATTGTAGTTAAGGATAGATACAGAACATATTTCAGGAAATGTACTAGACAAGGCAAGATTCAAAAATATTGTGAGATGCGATCAATATCAAGGGTGATTTATAGAACATGTGGGAAGTCACATCTTTAAACTCTTTTTATTTGTGTCACTTTATCTTTTTCCACCTCGAGTTCCTTTGAACATACACATTTCCTATACTAGTTTTATCATTTTCTCATTTCCTGAGGATCAAGTGCAGTATTCTAGGTAACTGGAAAATGTCTTTTGTGTTTGTACAAAAGATATGACAGTGAATTTAGATACCCACATTTTGTCTGGAAGTGAAATAGTAGAAATTTACTTTTGTACTTTTTGATATTGAGAAGTTTATATCAAATTGAAACAAAAAAACTATACTATATTTCATTGAACATAACCTCAATCACTCAAATGCAAAAGATGGGATAACTGTATTCATCTTTCTCTCTTCATCTCTTCTCATTTTCCTTCCCTTTTGGTCATTTTGATATTCAGTATAATTTATTCAGTACCAAGGTAGAAAATGTTATCAAACAGACACATGCAATTTTTACATATTTTTTTCTCATAGCTGATTTGCATGGAGCTGGGGTAGAATGAGTACCTTTAGTTATAATTATTACTGTTATTATTAAATTAAGAAATGAGAGAGATCTTTGTATGGTGCTATAGGTTGCAGGAGAAATCTGCAAAGTTCCTGAGTCCATGTTGGTCACACATACACAGTGCTCTTTGAAAAAAACAAGTGATTAATTCCTCCCTAGAAATCATTGTTCATGTTATCTTTTGTTTTTTTTAATGAAGCCAATCCTATTACTATACCTGTAACTGATTGCAAACTGGAAATTAATTTGCTGCGGTCAAAGACTGCCATGTAAAAGAACAGAGACCCTGGGTTTCACTCTACACAATAAGGCACTGCTGATTGAGTGGAACAAACCCGCCCAGTCAAATCTTCTTAGCTGGAAAGAGTGAACGGTTATATGAACAGAGAAAATCTGGGTCTCTTCTCACTTTGCTGCCCCAACTGATACTACCCAGCTCATCAGATTTCTGTAAAGCGTAGAGCCCTTGCCAGTTTCAGTATATAGTCCACAGAGTCTGAGATATAAATGCTATCTCACATTCTTTCATGTCTTCCTACAGAACGCACTCATTAATGGGAATCTGTGCACTTGTTTTCTTTGCAAATTTTAAGGGTCTGACTAATGACTATGGGTCATCAGATTCAAGGACCCCTTCCCATTGACAGTTTTATAAATATGTCTGTATTTAGTGTTAGACACAGCATAGACATCTCCTTTCTCTATTCTGAGTTGGAAATATTTTGATCACTTAAGGCAGGAGAAAAGTGTCACGGTAAGTTGTCCTTTGCAAATCTATTCCGTTTTCATGATCCACGCTGCGTTATTAAGACCGGATTGTGGCAGAGTTGAGTTTTTGAATCAGACAGATTTCGGGTGGAGCCCCACTTCTTCCATTTACTAGTGGTGAGATCTAGGGCACTCTATACAATGCCTCTGAGAATCAGTTTCTTCCTAGAAAAAAGTGAGAATATTAATACCAGGTCACAGAGATATTACACTTAAAGCACTTAGCAGTTCCTGAAATACATCACCGCCCCTATAAATGATAGCAGTTATTATTATTAAAAGAAAGACTGAGACTAACTAGAAGATGGAGAGTATTATCATGGCAATTGAAAATAAGAATCATAAGAAAAGAAGAAAAACAAGTAGGATAGAGGAATTAACATTCAGAGAAAAATATTAAAGTGACAGGATCTAAAAATGTTAAATTCCTATGCTGAGTACGATTATTTCTGGTCCCATTCAATTACTAAAAGGTAGTTATTGAAAAATATCATTAACTGTCACACACTAGCACCGTGTGATATTAATATTTCCACAAATATTTATTTAATGAACAATCAGCAAGACAAGTGCTAGCTTTGTGAATCAGCCAGACATGGTTGCCATCCTGATAAAACATAAAGCATGAAATGTGAAACATATAGCATACCATCACCAGATTCCTGACCCTAGAGTGGAGGGAGGTTAGTTTCAGGAAAAAAAAAAAAGCTAAAATTGCCATTATTCTGAGTACTCGATGGAGCAGCAGTGTGATCGATGGGCCAGCATCCAACCACCAACTGTTAACATTCCACCAGATCTTTACTACAGAAATTTAGAGGAAGGACTCAGAAACTTGAACAGTAATTTGACAGAGTATGTTATGTTTGTTGAATCTAATTAAATGGGCTCAAATGTTTGTATGTTTGTTTTTATTTTACTTTTATAGTGATATATATATTTTTAAGTATCAATTATATCAATTTATAGTGATATATATATTTTTAAGTATCAATGTACAATGATTCTTTTAACAGCTGATCTTTCACACAGTTTGTGAAGAACTGAAATACACTCCTGCTACTCAAAGTACAGTATTCAGACTAGTAGTTTTGGTATCACCTGAGAGCTGGTTAGAAAGGCAGGCTCTCAGGCTCCAATCCAGACTGATGGAGTCCAGATCCGCACTTTAACAACATCTCCAGGTAATTACAATGCACGTTGAATTTTTAACAGTTTAATGGGGTATAGTTGACATATGATAAACAGCACATACTTAAATTGTGCAATATGGTAAGTTTTGACATATTTCCACAACAGTGAAACCACCACCACAGTGAAGATAACAAATATATTCATCACCCCCCAGAGTTTCCTTGGGCCTCTTTGTAAACACTCCGTCCTGCTGCTCACCCCCATTTGTAGGCAATCACTACTGTGCTTTCTGTCACTCTACATTTCTTTGCATTTTCTAGAATCTGTTAGAATGGAATCATACACTTTGCATTCTCTTTTGTCTGGCTTCATTCACTCAACATAATTATTTTGTGATTTATCCAGTTTGTTACATATATCGATAGTAAGGTTTTTTTTAATGCTGAGTAATACTCTCTTATATGGGTATACCACAGTCTACTCATTTCCCTGTTTGGTGGACATTTGGTTTGTTTCCAGGTTTGGGGCTATTATAAATAAAGTTATTGTGAACACTTGTATACAAGCCTCTGTATCGACATACACATTATTTTATCTTCCACAAATACATAGAAGTGTAAGGTCTCAATCCTATGATAGGTACGTGTTTCACTTGTTAAGAATGGTCAAATTACAGTTGTACCATTTTACATTCCCACCAACAGTATGTTAGCGTTCCAGTAGCTCTGCATCCTTTTCAACATTTGGCATGATCAATCTTTACTTTTAAACAGTTCGATAGGTGTGTGGCGTTATTTCATTGTGTTTTCATTTACTTTTCTTTGATAAATAATGGGATAGAGCAGCTTTTCTTCTGCTAATTTGAATCTGTATATCTCCTTTGGTGAAATGCCTGTTAAAAACTTTTGCCTACTTTTAATGGTTAGATTTTACTGAGTTTTGAAACTTTAAATATTCTGGATACAATACTTTATCAGCCATATGATATATAAGTATTTTCTCATATTAACTTACATTGTCATTCTCTTAAAAGTGACTTTTATCATGTTTTACTTTTATGTATCATGCTTTTGTTGGCATAGCTAAAATACATTTTCCTAACTCAGGTCACAAAGATTTTCTCTTATGTCTTTTTCTACAAGTTTTATAGTATTAGTTCTCAAATTTGAGACTCAGGTCCATTCTAAGTTAATTTCTACATATAATTTGAGATTAGGGTCCAAGTTCTCTTTTTTTATTTTCACATATGCATATCCAATTGTTCCAGCATTGTTTGCTGAAAAGATTAGGATATGCTACTAGTTTTTCCACCTTGTTGAAAATGTGTTGTCCAAATATGGAATCTCTGTTCTGTTCCGTTGGTCTATTTATCTATTTTTATGACAATATCACCCTTTCTTGGTAAATGTATCTTAACAATAAGACTTGAAATCAGTATTGTTAGTCATCCAACTTTGTTTTTCTTCAAAGTTATTCTGGCTATTTTAGATTCTTTATATATTCACATGAATTTTAAAGTCAGGTTGTCAATTTCTACTGAAAAAAATCTGTGTGGGTTTTGATTGGGAATACATTGAATTTTTAGATCATTTTGGGAAAATTGATATCTTAACTATATTGAGTCTTCCAATCCATGAACATAGTTTGTCTCTCACTTTATTTAATTCTCCTGTAACTTCTCTCAGCTCTATTTTGTAATGTTCAGAGTAAAGATCCTACGTGTCTTAGTTCTGATTTATCTCTAAGTATTTTACATTTTGGATGCTATCTTAAAATGGAAATAATTCATTAATTCATTAATTCAATTTCCAATTTAAAGTTTCAAAACTCAGTAAAATCTAACCATTAAAAGTAGGCAAAAGTTTTTAACAGGCATTTCACCAAAGGAGATATACAGATTCAAATTAGCAGAAGAAAAGCTGCTCTATCCCATTATTTATCAAAGAAAAGTAAATGAAAACGCAATGAAATAACGCCACACACCTATCGAACTGTTTAAAAGTAAAGATTGATCATGCCAAATGTTGAAAAGGATGCAGAGCTACTGGAACGCTAACATACTGTTGGTGGGAATGTAAAATGGTACAATTTTCCTTGTTTGTTGCAAGTAAAAACACAAATGAGTGATTTATTTACTTATTTTTTGTATATTGATCTTATATCCTGTAACCTTGATAAAAACACGAATGGGTTCTAGTAATATTTTAGTAGATTCCATAATCTTTTCTATTGTAGATGATCATGACTGTTTATACAGACAGTTTTAGTTACTTTTATTCTAATTTGGTTAACTTTTATTATTTTTTCTTATTTTTTGCATGAATTGAACCTCCAGTAAAATGTTGAATAGAATCGGCAAAAGCAAACACCTTTGTTTTGTTGTCGATCTTGGGGGAAAGCATTTACTATTTCACTATGAGATAAGACGTTAGCTCTAGCTTATTCATAGGTGCCACTTTTTCAGATAAAAGAAGTTCCTTTCTATTACTATTTTTCTGATAGTTTTTAAACAGTATCCTTATCAGCATCTACTAAGAGTATTATATAGTCTGTCTTTTAACTTTGGTAATTTGATGAATTACCTTGACTGATTTTTCAATGGTAAACCCCTCTTGCATTCTTAATATAATGCCCAGTTGATCATGATTAATTATCCTTTTCACACATTTCTTGGCTTATTTGCTTAAATTTGTTTAGAATATTTACATCTTTTTCATGAAGGATATTGGTCTGTGGTTTTCTTTCTGTATAATGACTTTGTTTAGTTTTGGTATCAGAATAATGGTAGCCTCACACAGTGTGTTGGGAGGTACTCACACAGTGTGTTGGGAAGTATGCTTCCTTTTTTCAATTTGTTTAGAAGATATTGTGCAGAGTTTATGTCATTTCTTCATTAAATGTTTGGTAATGTTCAGCAGCAAAGCTACATAATCCTGGATTATACACACACATGCATAATCATATCAATATAGGATCTTAAGGGACGCCTGAAATTAGAAAGGTCCTTGACCTCAACTTACAATCTTAAAAACTAAAATAATGAGTGGAACCAATGGCAAGGAGAAGAAAGAAAATAATAAAGGTTATAACAGAAGTCAATAAAGTAGGAAACCAAAAACAATTGAGAAAAATTTTTGGAATCAAATCTTTCTGCTTAAGAATACCAAACCAAATTTTGATTCATTCTTTTGCATGTACATATACAATTTTTCCAGCACCATTTGTTGAAAAGACTGTCCTTTCCCCAGTGAATGTTCTTGGCACACTTGTCAAAAATCGTTTGACCATACACGTGAGGATTTATTTCTGGGCTTTCTATTCTGCTCCCTTGGTCTATATGCCTGTCCTTATGCCAGTACCACACTGATTTGATTATTTCAACTTTGTAGTAAGTTTTGAAATCAGGAAGTATAAGTCTTCCAACTTTGTTCTTTTTTGAGATTGGTTTGGTCTTCTGGGGTCCCTTAAGGTGCTACATCAATTTTAGGAGGAGATTTTTCATTTCTGAAAAATTATTATGAATTACGCAAAAGTACACAATAAACAGATCAAATTTCTTTAATGAAATTTCTTGGACATTGAAACTCACCCATGCTAAAAAAGTATCATAATGAAGTAAAGAAGAAAGATGCCTAAATACGTGAGATTTATAGTATAATAGATGAGAGACTGAGGAATAAAAGTGATTTTAGTTGATACTAAATTATTAAAAATATCTTTTTCTCTTTTCTTGATATGCTGTGTATACGCCAGTTTGAAGCTCTATTACAATGGGAGAAAAAATGAGTGAAGAATGAATTCATAAAACTTGTTATGTTGGCTTAAAGAACTTTGAAATGTAGACCGTTCCTTTTGATAGCAAGATCATATTTTACTTGGTACATTTGAACAAATAAATATAGAGACTCAGCATAGCCTCGCAATTACGAAGCTTCCTAGTATCATATATTTTCCACTGTTCCTGTATTTCTCTGTCATTGAGTAATATAATTACTATACTCGATGTTCTTTATGTCTTGCAAAGTTATTCTTCATGTCCTGTTTTCCTGTTTTGCAATGCAGTTGAAAATATGTTGATACATTGAAAACTGCTCAATGTTAAAATGAATACATCACAACTTGCTTATTTTTAAGAGCAAATAGGAATATTTCTTCAATAGTACGATTTCAACCTGTGTGTGTGAGTTAGCCTATACAAAAGGGCTATGTTTTTATTATAAAAATAAAGAGAATGATTAAGCTAACTAAAAATTAGAAACAGAAAAATGTAAAGTATAATATGTCCATGAAGTTTACTTCTGTTCCTTCAGTTAGTAGTTCTGTATGTAAGTTTGTAATTTTAGTAGTAATCATTTTAATAGTATTCTTGAGAAAGTTAGTTTCTGTAACTTGAGAACTTGAAGCACTTTCATTTGTTCCTATTCTGGAAACTCATAATGTTGAAGCTCTATTGTAGAATAATTTTGTTAAATTGAAAATTCAGCCAGATATGCCCTTAAACCACTTGAGATAGATGAATTGTCAATAAATATTTAATAGTTCTTCTTTTCTCAACATTTTTTGAAATTTAGTATCTACCAGAAAAAAAATGAGGTGGTTGGATTCATATGTAATGCCTGCTTCCAATTGACTCTCCACTCTTCTGACACAGAGTTCTTGTATCTTTTACAGAGTTACCATACTCTAGCAACAAATTATGTTTGCTTGCAATATGGAGGCAAAATGAATGAATTTGAGACATTTTGCCACTATTAACACTAATGTATTTTATTTTACTATAAAAGGGGCTAACTAGTTGCCCTAAAATTATGCATAAATAGTTAAAAATAATATCTAAGCTGCAAGGTCAGTTTCAGTTATGCAGCCATTTTGAAATTTTTGAGGTTAACATTTTCATACAGACTACTAGTAGATCATATCATTAATGGGATAATATAATTCTGGAAGAATTAGATAGCTCTTAAGGGGATGTGGGATTTATCTCAGCTCCAGCTAGGAAAGAACATAATCAAAATAAAGAAATATATCATTTCAGCATGACTCGACGACAAGAGATTTTCTAATTGAAGACCAAATAAAATCTAAACCAATTACCTGCCTTTACAAACACAGCTAGACAGAATTGTCCCTAACTGGCTTAAAGATGCAAGATGTAAGATTAATCACACAATCTGGGTTTCCCTGTCTCTCCCACGCATTCTTCATCAAACCCAGCAAACCATAAATGAAAATAGATAGATGAAAGCATAAATAGATAGATGATAGAGAGATAGACTACATGTCTATACACATACACAGATGTTATCTGACTCATGATGGTTCAACTTATGATTTTTTGACTTTACAATGGTGTGAAAGCGATACACCTTCAGTAAAAAGCATACTTCAAATTTTGAATTTTGATCTTTTCCTGGTCTAGCAATATGCAATACAATTTTTTTCTTGTGATACTGGGCAGCAGTAGAAGCCACAGATCCCAGTCACATGATCACAAGGGTAAACAACAAATACACTTACAACCGTTCTGTGCCCACCTAACCATTTTGCTCTGATTTTCAGTACAGTATTCAACAAATTACATGAGATATTCAACATTTTATTATAGAATAGCCTTTGTGTTAGATGGTTTTGTCCAATTGCAAGCTAATATATGTGTTCGGAGCATGTTTGAGGTAGGCTAGGCCAAACTATGGTGTTCCGTAGGTTAGGTGTATCAAATGCATTTCCGACTTGTGAAATTTTCAACTTACTTTGGGCTTATCAGGATATGACCTCATCATAAGTTGAGGAAGAGCTGTTTATATATATATATGCATATGTATGTGTGTGTCATCTATAATTAGTAGATATGTAGTATAAATATGCATAGTGGATATGTACTGTGTGTATACATATATACTCTCACATATATACATACATATGAAATTTGAGTCATTTGTTTAGAATCAACATCACAGGCACCTGCAATTAGAGTTAAAAGTCACAAATAGTACATTCACTTTCCTCTGCTTTGATGACTTAGGACTGGTGGTGAGTTTGGATCACCTAGTGAGTGAAGGTGCTGGATATGTGTAAGTGTGTGCATTTGGCCTCCAGATTTGTTTTGAAGTAAGCTGGAAGACTCCTTTTATCTATTTCCTACTTCTTTAATAGGAAAATGCTCAACCCAAGCTGCCAGTCATAGCAGTAATAAGAGACCAGGCTCTGACTTGTTCTACCCTAGAAAAAAATCTACCTTTTGAAACACACAAAAGTTTAACTTAATCAAGGACCCAGACCTCTTGCATGCCAGGCTTATGTAGCCCCATCACAGCATAGAAACCAGAGAATAAGGTACAGCACAGCAAGAGAAAAAAATATTATGAAATGATCATTGGTTTTAATTTACTGAAATTCTTCTTGTACACCCAAAGTAAAAGTCTTCCCATGATTGATGTCACTTATAAACTTGTTCTAAACTTTGTGACACTAATAAGCAGTAAAATTATTTTGACATTACGTCTTTTAAACTAGGAAAGTTGTCAAAATGTCTCCCTGCTCTCCAAACTGCTCCCCGGTCCATCACCCCTCCCTGCCCGTGGTTTGATCTGGTTATATGGATTTGGTCATATGAACTCCAACAGGGTCCTGATGAAAGTCAGCCCTGATGTTCTTTTGTTCATTTTCTGAGTCTCTTGAATTTCCACTTTGGAGAAAAGTTGCAAGAGTCACCTTTGTAGCTTCAAATTGGGGACAATCTACATGAGGAGAGAAACACATTTTTCTTGTTGCAAAGATAACTTTACAATGCATTAAGTGCACCTCTGGCCTTATTTGTCAGCATCATTGCTACTCTAGGGGAAGAAGACATTTCCTCTACCAGCTCTGTGTCCTTCTGGCTGGAGAACAAATTAAATTCACATTAGACAGAATAACAGGAGAAAATCAAACAAAGCTTTATAACATGTATACATGGGAAAGGCTCAGGCAAACTGAGCAACTCGCCCAAATAGCTGAAGCCACCACCTTAAATATCATCTTCAGCTAAAGACAAAAGAGGATGTTGGGGGTGGGGGGAGTCAGTTACAGGAGGTTACCAGACAAGTATGGTAAACAAGGGTAAGATTATTATGCAGATTTAAGTCCTTGCCTTTGGCATTGATTAAGAGTTTCTAGAGATAAGGTCATCCCCCTTCTTCCTGGTACAGAGAGGGAGACAGCTTCACAGATGGAGATTTCCTTTACAAATGTAAAGTCTCTTAACAAAAGGCAAGTAAATTCTACTTTTCAGAGTTTCTTTCCTGTCTACAGTTTTTAAAAGTAACCAGCCCAAAATATTCCTCATGCCAAACATATCTTGAGGAGACATATCTTGAGCTGGCCAATTCCAGTCCCCCACACTACTAGACATAGGTGCAATGTTACTTTTCCTTCAAATTTGATCAACTTTCTCCTGGTGATATGCTCAGGAATGTAAAGTCAATTTATGCTCTTTTAAACTTACACTATGTTAAAGATGTAAAAATGTTAATGTTAAAGATGGCTTACAAATCAAAAAAAACAAAGAAAACTAACGTTTTGAAGAAGTTGTACGTGTGTGTGTGAGTATGAATATGTATGTGTGAGGGTGTGTGCAACAACAAAGGATTGCTTAGTCTAAGGGTTTTTTGGTGGTGTTTTAAAAACTCTTCTAATGAAATAAAAGAAAAAGTAAAATTTCCTAAATTCCTCCCAAACTTGCATTTTGATATCCTTATAAAAGCAACCACCACCTTGAATTCCTCTGTATCTTCAAGTCATCTTTAAAACTTGGCGGAAAAAAAGGGCTATAATTTTGAAGTCTCTACTCAAGATTCTTCAATATTTGTAAATATATCCTTCATTTTCAGGTATAATTAATTTGAAGACAACAATAAGAATAATTCTGTATATGTATTTCTCATATTTACATTTTAAAGAGAAGAGTCCAATTCATTACTGTGGGATTATGGATAAAATTCTTTCAATTTCCAAGCATGTTACTATTATTACACAGAACTTAGATTGAGAGTTTTTTTATGTGTATTTTAGGAGGTTCCCATTAATTTTATTTATTGCCTTTTCAATATTAAATATTATAGGGTAACTACAGAATTGAAATTCCTAAATCTTTCGGTCTCCTTCTATTTTTAGTATGCCACAATTCTAAGTTAGGCTTTCCACATAATATAAGGTCTGAATATTCTCAATTGATTGTTGAAATATTCTACAACTAATGAATAAACCACATTGGATTAAGATTGAAGGAACATCTCTTCAGATCAATCAATTTGCTACTAAAATGTATTTTGTGATAAGACTAAATCATTCTTAAGATAACAACCATACTTAAGAAGTATACCTGAAAAACTAAAGAACTATTCCATTTTTCTTTGAAAGATTGAATCAAAGCTAAACATTTTCTGAAATATTAGGCACTGTGCCAGAACTCTGCAGGAATGCGTTCCGCAGTTAGTATCGCACTCAAATGGCCACTTTCTTATACAGCCCTTTAAACTTTCATCCTAAAAATAATGATATTAACTTAGCCAGTGAATTTCTACTTGTTCTTTTAATCATTCTGACCTCTTTGTAAAAACATCGCACATGGTTTTCGAATATTTAATGAGTGTCTCTGAGGAGGCATTTTCCATTTATTGCTTTAGACCATTACTATGACTTGTATGTAGAAACATGCATATGAAGAAGAAATTAGGTTTCTAATTAAGCAGTCCGCATTAAGGCTGTCTGCCAGATGTGAATTAATCTTAAGGGCATTTATAAAGAGATGTTGTTTGGGGAATATTTGTGTCCATATCCTCACTAGTCAGGGAATTATTTGGCAAAGTTCTGGCACAACTCCTCTAGAAGCAAGCAGGTTGCTGCTCTGCTTGTTTGTTTGCCCTTAGAGGCTGCTAACAAAGAAGTGGGGGTATCTGTTCATGGTTTAGCCCTGAGAGGTGATTTTAATCAAAGAATTTCGGAAGAGATGATCAAAGGCAATGGTGCATATCTACTGCAAAAGGAAATTTCAAGCAGGTAGGAACTTTCTAAACCTTTCAATATGAAGATTAGACCACCTAAAAGGTGGTTGATTTGACTATAGTGTCTATTTTTTCCCAGATCTGAAAAAGAGGCTATTATAGATCTTGGGAGATTGGTGGTACTCTGCATTCAATAATCTAAAAGGAACTAGAGATTCTGATATATATCTCCAAAATTATTTTTCAATAATCTGCTATTCATATTTTCTGTTGTACCATTTAGATGTTTCTTCTTCCCATGCCCTAAATTATCCCATACCAACCCACTTCTGGGCAGGTTTTAAAGTAGAAATAATCTTGAAAAGAATACAAGGATAAATGGAAACTCAATGTGGAATGAATTGGTTTGCTGTCAAGGAGCAGTAAAAGCAGCATTGGAGAGCTGAGCACAAAAAGAAGGCAAAGGAGTAAAATACAAAATGAGTGGATATGGAAAGTGAATGAAAACTTCACCTACATTAAAACTGTGCAAGCACTCTGCACAAATGTATGATGGCATCCATTAGCGAGCAATTAGTTTAAAAACAGATCATAAAATGGATTTTAATACTAAATAAGCTTTTAAATCTATTAGCATTTACCTTGCTTATATGTAATTGAAAACATGCAATCTTTATTGAATGTTGATTAGTTGATTGAAAGCATTAGAAGCACCATATTACTCTGACTTTGCTTAATTCAAACAACAAATAATTTTGACTAATATCTAATTTCATATATACAAAAATGTGTTGAGAACATATGATAAAATAAAGACACACATATTAAGATTTAATAGAGTAATATGTTTATATGATTTTAAATTACTCTAAATATAAAAGTCCACACTTACATAAAATACAACATTGCAACATCTGGTGACTACAAATTGAAAGTCAATTTAAATTGCAACTAGTTCAGAGAGAGAGATATATATTAATTTTGGAAATTATTTCTTAGGGGATATCGAGATGAAAATAATCTGTTACAAACAAACATATTAACTATTATTTACTTATAATGACTGAAAAAGTAAAAATGACCCAATTAAATATATGATATGTTCTTAAATTTTCTACTTTCTATTTAATTTTTTTTTATCATACATGATCTGCTTTTCATTTCATTTGTTTTGGGAGTCACTATCAATACAACATAAAAGTTAGAGACCTTTACAATTAGAAATCTTTGTTATGGCAGACAGTCTAATACTTAGGAGCTGTCTGCTCTTCCGATTGACTGATCCACACCATGTCTCCTCCTTATCTGTGGTGCATAAGACATGCAAAGAAGCAAAACACTCAGGAGAAGAGGTCTCTTATTAGTTTTAACAGTTTTTTGTGTGGTCTTTAGGGTTTTCTACATATAAGATCACATCACCTGCTAACAAAGATAATTTTACTTCTTCCTTTCTGATTGGACGCCCTTTATTCCTCTTTCCTTTTTTTTTTTTTTTGCCTAATTGCTCTGGCTAGGACTCTCAGTACTATGCTGAATGGAGGTAGCAGGAGTGGGCATCCTTGCCTTGTTCCTGATCTCAGGGGAAAGTTATCAGATTTTCACCATTGCAGATGATGTTAGCTGTAGGCTTTTTATATATGGATTTTATTATGATAAGATAAATTTATTCTATACCTAGCACATTCAGTAAAGTTGCAGGATATAAAAATCAACATACAAAAATCAATAGCATTTCTATTCACTAACAATTAACTATCTAAAAGGAAAGTGACAAACAATCTTGTTTATAATAGCATGAAAGAGCATAAAATACTGAAGATTAAACAACCAAAGGTGAAAGACATGCACACTGAAAAGAACAAAATATTGATGATAGAAATTAAAGTAGACACAAATAAATGGAAAAACATCTCATGCATTGGAAAGTTCCAAGGCAGGTTCATGCATTGAAAGATTTAATAGTGTTAAATGTCTATACTCTCCAAAGAAATCTACAGATTCAATGAAATCCCTGTTAAAATCTCCATGACATGTTTGACAGAAATAGAAAAAACAATCTTAAAATTCATATGAAACCACAAAATACCCTTAATAGCCAAAGCAAACTCAAGAAAAGAAGCATCATGCTTCCCAATTTCAAAATGCAGTACAAAGCTACAGTAATCAATACAGTATGATATTGACATCAAAAGAGACATAGAGATTCACGGAACAGAATAGAGAGCTTGGAAATAAACCAACGTGTGTATACAGTCAACTGAGATTCAACAAGTGGGCAAGAATGCATAGTGGAGAAAGAATGATTTCTTTAACAAATGGTGTTCCACATTCAGAAGAATGAAACTAGATCCTTATCTTACACCATCAACAAACATTAAATCAGAATTGATAAAGACTTAAACGTAAGAATTGAAGCTGTAAACTCTTAGAAGAAAACATAGGGGGAAAATTTCTTGACAGTGGTCTTAGCAAAGGTTCCTTACGTGACACCAAAAGCACAAGCAAGAAAGGCAAAAATAGACAAGTGGGACTACGTCAAGCTAAAACTAAACAGTAAAAGAAATAA
Source organism: Equus przewalskii (assembly GCF_037783145.1). NCBI lineage: Eukaryota > Metazoa > Chordata > Mammalia > Perissodactyla > Equidae > Equus > Equus przewalskii. Next base: position 59,302,450 of record NC_091849.1, read on the forward strand.
TCAGTCGATTGAAAATGTAACCTATGGAATGGGAAAAAAATATTTTCAAACCATGTATCTGATAAAGTTTTAATATCTAAAATATATAGAGCTCATACAAGTCAGTAGCAAAAAACCAAACAACCTGACTTAAAAATGAGCAAAAAAGTTGAATAGATATTTCCCCAAAGAAGATGTACAAATGCTTAACAGGTAAACAGGTATATGAAAAGATGCCCAACATCACTAATCATCAGGGAAATTCAAATCAAAACCACAAAGAGGTATATCATCTCAAACTTGTTAGGATGGCTAACGTCAAAAAAAAGAAAGAAGAAAACAATGTTGGTGAGGATGTGGAGAAAGTGAAATCTTTGTACACTGTTGACAGAAATGTAAATTGGTATAGCTACTATGAAGAACAGTATAGACACTCCTCAAAAAACCTAAAAGTAGAACTACCATGTGATTCAGCAATCCTCCTTCTAAGTATGTATCCAAAATAATTGAAATTGGCATTTCAAAGAGATATCTGCACTTGCGTGTTCAACGCAGTGTTATTCCCAGTAGCCAAGATACAGAAGGATGAATGAATAAAGAAATGTGGTATATACATAGAATAGAATATTATTCAGCCTTAAAAAAAGAAGAAACTTTTGCCATATGCAACAACATGGGTGAATCCTCGAGGACATTATGGTAAATGAGATAAGCCAGTCACAGAAGGATAAATACCTCATGATTCCATTTATATGAGGTATCTAAAATAGTTAAATTCATAGAAACAGAAAGTCGAATGGTGGTTGCCAGAGGACAGGGGCAGGGGAGGGAGAATGAGGGGTGGCCGTTCAATGGGTATAAAGTTTCAGTTGTGTGAGATGAGTAAGTTCTAGAGATCTGTTGTACAACATGGTGCCTATTCTTAGCAATACTGTATTGTGCACTTAAAAAATTGTAAAGAATGTTGTACTTAAGTTGTGTTTTTTTAAAAAATGAAGTCTCAATAAGTGTTTTCTTGTAGATTAAATTCATGAGCCTATAGTTCTCTAAGACTACCATTTTCACTTAACTATTGTATTCTATTATACTATGATTGAAAAAAATTATACCATGCTTAACATAGATTTGTTAATAAAATGTATTATACGTGACTGTTATCTAAACCTGTGGTAGAATTTCTCACCACAGTGACTGGTGGCATTGTCAACAGCAGTGCTGGCAAATTTGAAATTTCTCTTTAAAACTTTTTCTTTTACATTCATCAACTTTTTACTTACTCCAATTACTTTTTTCTTCTCAACATCCTTTGAGTTTCCTTCTTCTTGTTTCCTCACTGGTTAATTTAATCTGCTCCTCTTCTGGATGAGTTTATTTGTTATAATATATAATATAATTTAATACCCACTGTGTATATAGGCACATACGTTTCTTGCTGCACTGTCTCAGACATGGCAAGAGGTTTTTTATTTTTTGGTGAGGAAGATTGGCCCTGAGCTAACATCTGCTGCCAATCCTCCTCTTTTTGCTGAGGAAGACTGGCCCTGAGCTAACATCCGTGACCATCTTCCTCTACTTTCTATGTGGGACGCCTACCACAGCATGGCTTGCCAAGCAGTGCCCTGTCCACACCCGGGATCTGAACCGGCAAACCCCAGGCCACAAACCGGAATGTGTGCATTTAACCACTGTGCCACCAGGCCAGCCCCGACATGGCAAGGGGTTTGTGTCTGCCTGCACCTCCCCATCACACTTATTTGCTGTCATCACGCCTTTTCCAGTAATCCGTCTCTCCAAGGTTCCCTGCAGTCGCCTGTCTCCCTCCATTTAATCCAGCAAGATCAGCTTTTCACAAAAATATTCCAGAGGAAGTTCTCTCTAGAGTGTGTAAATGGGTGCTATGCTCAAATCATGTGTCAATAGGTACATATATTTATAAATATAACAAATGAACAAGTATTTTTCTTCATTGCAAAGACTTTAATGTGCTAATATATCTTGTAAAAACTGAAATGGAAGGAAAGGAAGCAAGTAGTTTTCCCCCCAAATAGTTTTATGACGGAAATAAATTCTCCTCACCTCAGGGCGCCCAATTTGGGAATTGCTAGTCTAAATCTGTGTAGACTGAATCTGTGTTCCTTTAGCAAGTACACATGCCCTTCTATAATATTTGGCTTTGAAAAATGCCCTGAATCTCTCTCTTTATTTCCTCCTATGCATGTGTGTGTGTGTGTGTGTGAGTGTGTATGTTAAAGAAATAAAACAATCTTGTCACCAGAAGATCATTCCATGCGAGTATGGAAAGAAAGAAAATGCAATTTATTACTGTGTTAGCATTAACAGACTTACATGCATATGAATTAGCTTGAAAGGGACTATGAAGTTAGGACAAATGTCACACATTTCATACAGCAAAGTAGAAGAAAGAACAATAACTTCCTTCTCTGCACAAACAAAAGGGGCTCACCCTTGTGACAGAATTCTGTGAGTCTCCTGTAGGACCCCTGAGCTAATGCCAAAGGAATGTTTTCACAAATCTAGAGGTTATTTGAGAAAAGCGGTGGATTTTCTACATAGTCCCTGCAGATATCTCTTCATCGTAAAAACTGGAGCCTAAGCTTATCCTCAGAGACATGTATTTCTATTCTAAAAGTTAGAATAAAAACTCAGATTCACTAGGTCTCCAAGGAAATCTTCTGAGAAGGCAGTGAAGAAGATAATTTTTTGCCCTTTACAAAGAAAGAAAGTCATTTTCATTTACCCTCACGGTATTTCCTATTGTGGCACAAGTTGTAAACTCAGAAAAGAGAACTATCCCTTGAATTTTTCTCATGTTCTTGCCGATTCCATCGCCTCACTTCTGCATCTTCTACTTTATTGCGCACGACTTTTTCATCCAGAACAGTGCTGTATGGAGCGGGCCCTTGATACGTATTGTTCAATAACTCACTTACAAGTCAATCCCATGAAAGCTCGAGTAAAAATTGCTTCGAAATCTCCACGCGTAATATAGATAAACAGTAAATCACTGCCGCATTCATAGTGAGGTGCTATATTTCTCACGATATTGGATTATTATATAAAGTGTCATCAGATTGTTAAGAGATTAATTCAAAAAAGGAGTTCTTACATCATATATTCTAGATTAAAATTCCACATTGCGCTATCCCTGATAAGTCTCTTGGAGTGGTTGAAATCATCCAGTAAAATAAGTATTAAACTAACTCTATAAAACATTATGTTGAGCTAAAGAAAAAACTAAATAATGCCCATGTTTCCTATGCTAAATGATCTGCTGTTTAAAATTTAATTAATATTAGAATGTGCCCAATTGTAAATACATTTAATTTGCTGATGCTACAAACTTGAGGAAGCATTGGACCAAGAAACAGGCAGCTAGTGAAATTAAAAAGAACTGTGATCTTGTCTTTATGTAACTGCTGACACAAGCTATTACAAAGGCTCTGGAATTGTGATTATAAATACTGCCGGCACATCCATAAAACTGGGATACTTTTAAATTCTGAGAAAAAAAATGAATTTGAGGCCATTCACTTTTCAGGGAGTGAAAAGAGGGGGAAAAAAATCTAGAGACCCTTTGTGTACACCAATTACAGAAGCCTAACTTCTCTTTTGATTAGAGTCACAGAGGTGACGGAGTTGACTAAAGAGCTGTCATCTACTTAAAAATAACACAAATTTTGCTTATCCAGAAGTATAATAACAACACAAATTATAGAAAAGCAAATTAAAAACCCAAAAACTTAAAGCAGATCTCAAACTGTACACCTATTTTCAGATTCTTCTTCTCTACATCATATTACCATCGCAAGAATTGGTATCCGGGTTGGAATTCTTTAGTAATGACATGAACAGGTTACAGCTTTGTGACATTACAGAGGGTCACGGAGCAATAACTGTGTCAAGTCTGATGCTTCATGTTAGCGCATTTGGATAAAGTGTCATACAAGTGGCTGGACGTAAAGGACCCTAAGAAGAAAGGCAGTACAACTCCTGCAAATACTAGGCATTTTGTGAAGTTTTCACTGCCATTTAATTAACACTAAATAAGATTGTTCCCCCAAACTATTCATATTTATGAGTTAACCTCGTTACATTCATTGTCTTTATACTAGTTTGTTAAAAATTATGGTGTATAAATATTGGGCATTTTTATACCTCTTCTCCTTTGGGATGCATATTAGTTAAGATCGTTAAGATTTTTTTCCCCCGTTAACTGTCAGAAAGTGAACAGTTTGATTTCTGATGCTATTGGGAGCAAGACCCAATTTACATTGCAGTTGACGTTTTCTGAAGGTCTTCAATGAAAAAAAAAAAAAAGATGTGGCAAATGTCTTCAAACTGGTTAAAAAAAAAACCCTTGAAGGATCCCATTTAAAATAAAAATAGCATAAACTGAGCATCACAGAATATGTGATTATTTCTTCTGCAGCAAATATAGTTTGAGCGCTAATTGTGTATCAGGCCCTCTGCTAAGTGGCGTGGATATAAAAATAAATAAAATGCACAGTGCAATCCATATTTTCAATGCGAGCACGATTAGGGGCAGGAGTGGAAAATCAACGTATAAACACATCATTGCTATTCCACATGCTAAGTGATACAGTAGTCATGAACCAATTGCTAAGAAAAATATGCAGGAGACTAAGTTGCATGCATGAAGAAGGTGGGAACTGAGCTCCGGGAAAGTGATGTCAGGAATGAGCTGTGAAAGGTAAGTAAGAGTTTCTCAGACAGAGAACGAGGACTGAGGGAAAAAATAATTTCAAGAAGAGAGAATAATCACACACACAGAGCGTCTCACCCATAGTACATAAATATGAATTGATTTTTTAAAAGACTCTCAGGAGGACTGAGCATGTAGGCCTCTGAGAGACGCCCAAATGTGCTGAGAATTTGGACTAGAGAGTTCATGATGACAGCCTCCAAGATGGGTTCTGTAAGGCACAGGGATTTCAGTGAATCAAATTTTGTATTTTTATCTGTTTCCTCAGACCAGCAAAGATCCTGTCCACTGAACTACAGCGTCCAGGGACACTGTGTTGTATTCATCCGTTACTTATTGAGTGGCCATTGCTTAAGGGCAAATGGTGGTCTGGACTTTCTTTTATTTGGTTTTGCTTCTGAGTCAGAGATTCAGCATAAGTAAAATTGTACTGAAGAATTAAAAACTACAGGTATAAAAAGTTGCAGTTAATGAGAACCTCTTTTCAAATTTTAGCTCTATTAAAATTGGTAAAATCTTCCAATTCTCAAACATATGTGAGTACCAAAGGAAACCATGAGTCTGATATGGAAAGTCAGTTTGAACCACAATATGTTGTGACTGGATAAAAGAGAGCTGGCATACAACTAAATTATGTAAGTTGCTTCTTTCTGGGATATTCTGTGACTTCAAAGAAACCCCAGTTATAAAAACTAGCATCTATGATTGCTTCTGATCAGGAGAATGTGCATGCTCCTCTAAATACAGATCTAAAGAAACCTAGATTCTCTCTTGAATTTCAGACATGCACATAAAAACCCACTATGCATGTTATTTGTTCCTCCTCCACTAAGGCACAGGAGTGAATGACTGCAGTGGCAAGCATTTTGGGCACACTCTGAGAAATGCAATTATTAAAATACCAGCATTTTAGAAATAATTTGTGTTAAAATTATAGTTGCATCGAGTTACCTAAAAAGGATGAACTCAGGTAAAAAACTGATGATGTGTGATGTAAAAAACCATCATATTAAAATGTACTTCTTCTCTTCTTTATAGAAAATTATAACTATATTTAAAAACAGGGCATACCATCTCAGGAAAATGGGTTTTCAACATAATCATCCTGAATGGAAAAAAACAGAACAATTACTCGTCTCCTTTAGACTAACTTGGTGGATAAATGACATAGAAAGGTGTTACACAATTCAAACAATGTCTCATCTCATGAAAGTCACTTTAAATAAATATGCAATCAGCATAAACATGGTATTATTAATATAATGAATTCACACAATTTTCTCTTTTGAAAAATAGAACTTATTGATACAGTATATAATAATAAACATTTTTATTAAAATCTGTTCATTTTACTTAGTGACATTGCTTATATTATTTTTAAAAATAACAAATTTATAATAAACGTAAAATGAGCAGTGTAATTGTAGAATACATTCAACCAAAAATGGAAAATAAAAGACGGAAATACTTGTTTTCCAATATAATCTTCTGGTACTCTCTATGACATTGGTTATAAGCACTCACCTCTTCACTCTTTAAGATAAACACTTCAAAGACAAAAATCTATAAATGAAAAAATTAGCTTAGTAAATACTTGAATATATTCTAAAAAATTCAAACAGTGAACATAAATAAAACTTTCTTTTTGGTTTACAACTTCTTCTTTTCAAACAAAATCTGATATATCTGGACAATAGTACAAAAACATCTAAGTTTCATTTTCCCTAACATAAACAGTTATTCAATCTCTTTTAAATAAGTGGCCTTTCTTAGTGAACACAATTTCAAGTCAAATGTGTAAATAATTAAACAAATTAAATCTGAAATGTATATGCTCAATCTTTCCCCAAAGAATATTATTTGAGAAACACAGTAGTATGAGAATTTTGATAAGCATTTTCCTAGATTATCTCATTTAAACCTCCTAACCAGCCTATGTGGTACATGCTATTAGTCCTCCTACTTTAAAATCAGAAACTATAACTTTTAGGAGATGAGACAAAATGCCAAGGACACATGGATTTGTAAATTATGGGGAATATGAAATCAAAACCAGTTTGTTTATACTTTTTTTCTCCTCTTTTAAAGCACCAGCATAGCATTGCAAAAAAAAATCTTGCCCTAGGGAACAATATTGGACTAAGTACAAAGCGTTGCATTAACATTTTAAAAATTGCACATTTTTCTTGAGAATGGACTTATCTTTTATTGTTTTGTGGAAGAGTCCCATAAATCATTTATATTTGAAATGCTGATTTAACATCATAATCACTTTCCTGCCCCCAAGAAATTCTTCACAACTAAGTTATTCATCTTTGTTTAGTTATGTTTTTATAGGTTAAATGACTGCTTTTATTTGACAAATTAAGGACTTTAGAATTTATTATTGGGTTTTGGTTTTAATGGTGTGATTTCATTGCAGTTCTCTCAGTGCTCATATAAAAGATGAATAGTTTTGAGGTTTGAAATAAGGCTGAAAAGTTGAAAGCATTGCTCATATGATCAAGTAAGACATTTAATAAACAAATGTGATTCTTAAAGTGAGCAATCACATCGTTTTAAGGTTTTTCTTTATAAAAATAATTTTCAACATACAATTCTAGTTGGGAATCAGAATTAGTTTTTATAGATTATAGAATATATTGTCTCTATTTCAACTCTTAAAATAATGCTTACATTTTTAAAATGATGAAAATGAGCTGTGAACTAAATTTATCAAGAGAGAAAATAAGGATGTCAATTTTCATACAAATAGGCCAAAATGACTAAAAATGTTTCCTATAAAATTAACCTAATGTGACTTAAACACGCATGAAGAATTATATAGTTATTTCATGAGGCATCATGAGTTGAAGCCACTTTTGATTAAAGCTGTGCTTGGAAACATGCCTGAAGGAGAGGGGATAGAGACAAGGAAGCAGCATTTCCTGAAGTGTGAATCCATGGACTGGAATTCCCTAACAGACCCCGGCCCTCCTCCACCCATGTTAAGTAGTCAAAGATGCTTCAGAAACAATGCAAATAAAAATCCCTCTGTGATGATCGTGATACCACAAGCATATTCGTAATTCTGAAAGTCTGCCTAGGTAGATTTTCAATAGTAATAAACCATTCATGTAATTAATGAGCATCTGTCACGCGCCAAAATGATATGTTGAATACCTTAAATAGATTCTCTTATACACGCACATAGCAATCTTGAGAAGGAATTTATTGCTGTTCCTATTTTCAAGGGGAAGAAACTAAGCCTATGGGAATTAAGGTGACAGACTCAAAGTCACATAGTTACCTGGGAAGTTAAGCAGATATTGTTTCCAAATGCTGAACTTGGGAGAAATTTATGTTGATTTCTTTATCATAGTAAATATTGTATTTACTAACATTTTACATTGATTAGAAACCATTAGGTATGCACAAACCTGACACAGTGTGCAAAAACCACCAATAACGAGGCGTTTTACTTTAGTGCTTCTGCCCAAAAGAAGAAAAATGGTTCTAAAAATGGGTTTGGAAATATTACAGCAAACGTTGTCAACTAGAAGAAGCAAGTTCAGAACTGTATTTCAAATGATTTAGCATAATAAATTCTTAAGGATCATGCAAACTATAGCACAAATAAATACGACAAACATCATTTACTCATCTTTAGAGTATAAATCACATTGGCAAAAGATGACCTTCTTATAACTGTTATTGTTTTAAGTGATTAACCAAATGTGTTGATACCTCCTTCATGATGTCTATTATTTCTATTTCTTCCTTCCCATTTTCATTGCAGGCATCCTGGTTTTGACAGTGATGTATATCCCATCAGGTCTTTCTTGTCTCCATTTCTCTCCACACTTCTTGTACATTAAAGTTCTAACAGAAATGTGTGTTAAGCAGGTACCTTCCATTGTAGCTATGTTCAGAATGGTCACACTATTTAGAACTAAGGAACCCTAGGGCTCATGTTGACTGTATTTTGGCGGAGAGGGGAGATGATTTTAGCTGACAGTCTGTGACACATGAAAGCATGGAGGATCCAAGATTGGGTTCAAAGTACACCCCATCAGTCATGTGATCTTGCTTTTATGCCTTGTTTATTCTAACTTTAGGCTTCATCTATCCTACTTTGTCATCAATTACTTTTTAATCGTTCTGGAAGGTCAAGCAAAAGGGCCAAAATTAATATATAAAATGTATACACTAATCAAATGTAATGAATATTTATAATTATTAGTAGAGATATGTGCAAATAAGCAGTGTAAATGAAGAAAAATTGGTTTGTGACATATGAAGGTATGGCAATGTTACTTTCAGTGTGTAAACAAGAGCAGATTTAGTGTCTCAAAAGAAATTTTAAGTAGTCATTTAACAAAAATGTTTTATACTTCATTTGAGGTATACATGATTTTGAAATGGCTTCAAAGTGAATATTGGAATAAATTTAAATAAGAAATAAAATAATATCTCTAATTTGCCTTTCACACTCATCGCACTTATGAATAAAAATTTTGTTAATTGTTATGCAAATAAGAGAAATCCCAAAGAAATCTCTTTGATATAAAATAATTAACATCTTTTTAGATGCATCTTTGGAGTTAGTTCTCCATTGAAATAATTCCTTCTAATGTATTACATTTGTGTATCTTTCTATAATATCACAGTCATCAAAATATTTGTCAGTTTGAATTGTATTATATATTTTGGAAATTCTTTTTTACTGAAACTAATTCTTAGAGAATATACAAGGAATTAACTCTGAAATAGAAACTTTTGTATGCTTTCATGGAGAAAAACGGTGACTAAAGATGCTCTGGGCATCTTAATACACAAGGACTGACTAGGCTGAGGTCTTCTTATGCTTCCATGGGAATACTCTGCAACTTGTACCAAAAATTGTATTATATATTATTGTGACATATATGGCAAATATTATAACAATTTAAATTGTTAATATGTCAATATATTAACTTGATGTTATATCACAGTACCTTCTAATAGAAACGAAATTTAACCCTACAATTTATATTTATCCAAATCAGTGTCTAGTAAATATATACATATTGGGATAATAAGAAATGTTACTGCTGAACATCATTGTTTAGGTATCTGGGTGTGGATGAGACACAATTAAAAATGGCAACCTTCCTGTTGATGGAAATGAGATCATAAAGCACAGTAGGCATGCCTCCTCCCCCACTTAAGCCTCAGTTAAATTAAAAAAAAAAAAGTACTTAAAGCAGGCATGAACACACAAAGATAACAAACAAATGGAGACAGGAGACAAGAGCACAGAGAGAGAACACCAGAATTTTAAATATGAAAAAAAAATGAAGTGAATGAATTTTCTCATCTCAGTGGAGAAGGCTGAAACTCATTGCTGCAAGAAGGAAACCAAAGTAGCATTTAGCTATGGAGCTCCAGAAGGTTCACAAAATTAGCACAATCAGGACCATCCAAAGTTGGAATGGAAGCAGAAGTTGAGATTAGGATTACTTGTTGAAAGTCCTGTGTAGGTAGCATTTAGAAACCTAGATCCTTTTGCTCCAAACGTACATAGCTGCTAGAACACTCGTCACAAGGGAAGAATAGGAGTTTATTTTTTTGAAGTTGTTGGGGTAGAGTGATTCTGCCTTTGGAGACACAAGGCACATAGGGAAGTAGGCATGCCATCCTGAAACCAACACATGAAAGAAGCCCCATTCTTAGTTATCAGAACATGAGGACAATGGTCAGCCCAATTTCTATTTCCATCATAGGCTTGTGCCTTATGGAGTTTTCAGGGTGGTTGTAAGCCAAGCTTGTACCTTTACTACCTGATTGTAAGCCAAGTTTATACCCTCAACACCAAAACAGAGACTGAAGATTTCTTTCCATGAAACTGATTGTTATACAAAGAATTTTGCCACTTAATAAGACTTGCTCATGCATACAACTCCCAAGTAATTTTTTCATTCTTAAATATAAATAGATCATTGAGAGGGTGAAAAAGCAACCATAGATTGGGAGAAGATATTCACAATTTGTATATCTAACAATAGAATCCAGAAGATATAAAATATATATTTGAAATCCAAATACATAAAGAACTCATAAATCAGTAAGTAAGGAAAAGATAGGCAATCCAATAGAAAAATGAGCAAAAATCTTGAATAGATTTTACAAAAGAGATGTAATAAATAGGCAATACATATATGAAAGGTATTTGATATCATTAGTTATCAGGGAAATGCAAATTGAAACAAAATTAAGATACCACAATACATCCACCAAAATCACTAAGATAAAATTTTCCGGAATTAGCAAGTACTGACAAGGGTATGGAATTGAACTAATTCTCATACGTTAATGATGGAGTCCAAATTGTTACAGCCACTATGAAGAATGGGCACTACGTACATTGTAAGACCCAGCAAAGAGACTCCTAGTACACGAACAAAAACATGTGCATATGTGCACAAAAAGATGTTTGCAAGAACCTTGATAACAGCACTATGTGTATTAGCCCCTAAGTAGAGACTACCTATATTCCAGTCACCAACTAAATAGGTAAAATAATCATAGTATATTCATACCTCACTATATGGCAAGAAGAATAAACAGTCTAGAATTATGCAAGAGAATGATTGGAATTAATAAAATAAACACAACATTGAACAAAAGAAGCCAGACACAGAGAGACTACATATTGTATGATTCCATTTATATAAAGATGACAAGGGTTTCAAGAGTGCTGTTAAAGCTGTATTTCTTGGTCTGAGTGCTAGCTACATGAAAGTGCTCAGTTCGTGAAAATATTGTTAACTGTACCATTAAGATTTTCCTGTTTTTATGTTATTCTTAAGTGAAAATTTGTTATTTCTCTCTCTATATATATGTGCATATGTTTATACATATATATATTTCTACATATAATAGATATGTATATCTATGAATATATAATAAGATATTCCAAGGTAGATTCTTAAATGAAACAGATTGAGAAAACACTACATAAAACTAAGAATGAAAAGAGAACACAGAGAAAAAAACTACTGAAGGAGTAAAAGAATTTTTATAGGAATATAATTAATATCCTCTGAGAGAGAAAATAATGTAAACTGAAACACAATCAATATAAAACCTGGAAGATAAAGTTGAGAAATTCTCCACAGAATAAAATAAAAAATTAAAAGATAAAGAGATGGAACATAGCAAAGGAATATATATGTTGTATATATGTCTATTTTAGTAAGTCATTAGACCAAAGAGCTCAACATCCAAATCATACAAATTCCATCTACACTTTGCTCCACAAAAATGACAACGAGGTGATAAAAGAGGAACAAGTGAGATTAACAATGGAAAGACATGAATTCAGAAGCTAATGACAAAGGGAAAGGTGAGGAAATGGCTGGAAGCAGCGTTAGAGATGATACGCTCCAGATGGGAAGAGGAAGACTTGGTTCTCAGAGGGTTGTCTACAGGTGAAAAAATGAAACTCATATATTTCCTTATGTATTTGGGTGCCTTGAAAGGAAAATTACCCTTTTGTCAGAGTTGTGTGGGTGAATTGCTGTAACAGTAAAAAGTCAGGTCATAACACATAGAGAAACTAAAAGTTGAACTCAAGAGAAACTGTACATCACATACCCCAATTATGAATATTACTTGTAAAGTCACAAACATGTAATCATTGTCTAGTAATTTTACAAATCATTGGGATACATGCTTTAGAAAAATTTAGAGGAAATGAGGGAAAAAGAGTTAAGTTCTTATTTTCCATGATAGGATAGTAACAGATAACTAAATCCGAAAATGAAGAACCAACAGTATAAACAATCTTTTAAAATAGTATGTTGGTAAATATCAGACGAAACAACTAAGAAAAAAATCTATATTGGAAGTTAGAAGGTATGGGGCAAGCAATTGCTATTTTTTCTGTAATAAATCTGGAAAAGAGGCTGACTTTTAAAATTATACACTAGTATTTGTTATTCTGATAAAAATAGCTATTTTTAAAAACATGAAGACAATCAATTGAAGAATCCTATTAAAGAAGAAAATATTTGAGGAGATAGCTACAAAGCGAGGTGGATGTTGTCAATCTTTAAAAAAATTTCATAATATAAACATAAAGTTTCCAAATCTGATGTAAAACAGCAATAGTGGTATTTACTTTGGTCAGATTGCTAATTTATGGAAATTGTCAGTTATTATGTTCCTGAAATAATGTTTATGATAAAAGTATCTGCATAATTGAATTGGTTTTGAAATTAAGAAAAGTTTTTAGATGACTTGGCTTTAGGAAATAAAACACGAGAGAATATTTTTTAACAAGACTTTTGGGTTTATTTTTTGCTTCTGATTAAACTAAAAGCTTGATTCTTACTAGTATCATTTTATTATTAATATATTCAATATGTATATATTTTCTGATATATATATATCCATTATTGTAATGACTAATATTAGTTTACTACTAATGTAATACATGTATCTCTCTGATCAATTTTACCCATTTACTAAACAAGTGCTCTGAAGATGAATCAAATTTCCAAAAAGTATCATCAATGTTCAAAGGAAAAGATATAATGATATCAAGAGAGACTTCTTCTTTCATGTTGACCACCACCCCCAAAATCTAACATTCTAAGACATGATGTTCTAACAAGGCAGCTATTTAAAATGTCAGGTAGCAAAAAGGTCATTTGAGTTAAAGCAGCAACAGATGAAGAGAAACCTCACCTGATACATCACCTATATAGGCAAAAAGTATTTGCCCTGCTTGGAAATTAGATCAATGAAAACAACAGCTGGAAGTCTTCCTACGGGTGTATGTATTCACTTCGACATGAAACATGAGTGAACCGTCACCGTCTCCTTCTGTGAAGAATCCATTGGTCTGCAGCCTATGAATCTCACTATCTTTGCTTCACGATGCTACCCAATTCTCTTTGTATTTTTCAGTTTTTAATGGTTGATTTAACATTTTCAGACATTGTTCAGCTTTATAATATTCATGTTTATATGACTGAAGTAATCTAGATTGAATCCTTACTATTTTACCAGTACTGCATCAGACAATTTCATGTGCATTATTCATGTTATTTCAACCATTTCAAGGTATTAACATCATTTTTTCCACCATTAGCCGAAATGAAAACGAAATTTCTTTTCATTTTTATTTTTCTTAGACATGTCTATATTTTAGATATTTAATAGCACATACAATATAACACAATGGTATTCAACTTTACCTGGGTTTGCCCCACAAGGGACATTTGACAATGTCTAGAAACTTTTTTGCTTGTCATACCTAAGGGGCATTACTGGCATCTAGTAAGTAGAGGCCAGGGATCTGGAAAATATTCTACAGTGTACAGACTAGCACCCTCACAACAAAAAAATTATCTTGCTCAAGAGGTCAACAGAGTCAAGTTAAGAAACTATGATATAACATAATCAATCTTTATGGATTTGTATTGATAAAATGTGTAATTGTTCCAAGTCAAATATTCTTATGGAAAATTGGAATGGAATCCACTGGACAATACCTATCCTGAAAGACGTAGAGTGTGGGAAAGGCATTAGGGACAGTGGCAGGGATAGAACATCCCATGTGTACTTGAAATCTTCCCCTCAGTGACAAGCACAGCTCCTCTGGTCAGAAGCTCTACGGGACAGTCGGCTTGATTTGAGTATAGTTTCTTCTCAAACATTAAAACTGAAGCACGAAGTAAGCTCATAATTTAAAATTTAGAATTTAAAAATCACCCTGAATGCTTTTATTCAGTTGTCTCTAAAGTGCCAAGAAAACGTGAGTTACTAAAAGATGTGGAAAGAAAAAAAAGTTAACCAAAATGATTATGAAAACTCACATAAATGGACATTAAATATGCATACAAAAGGTATCTTATCTTCTAAAAACATGTTTCTTGTCAGTTTTTTGCCCTTGAATGTTTAAATGATTGTTTTTTCAATAATACACATCGAATTCAATGCACCCCAAAGCAGCAGATTATATAAACATGTTAGCTCATAAATAGCCCCCAAACAAATTCAGTTCATGCCAGGAAGGTATTATATAATTAACGGTATGGGAAACTAGAAATGTCTTTGTTTCCATCCCTAACTTTTCATCTTATTTTTGGAAAGGAAGCTGAACATGCCCTTGTCAAAAATATCCTGTGATCTGATTGTCATATAGAATATATCTGCAGGATAAACTGAAGATCTTTTCCAATAAAGACATTCTTATTATTTATATTATTTTATTCAAACAGCATGTTATAAATACAAATATACAGTTACAATTAACATGTAAACTAATTTTAGTAAGGTATTCCACAAAATTGGGAGTTCATTAAGCAATTTTAAGTAAATTAAATAGAAATTATTTTTAAAAGAAAGAAAAGAGGAGATCTGTATTTGCTTAAAATTCTCCCCGGTGAAGGATCAATGGTGAGGTATCAACGCTGAGCTGCATCATTTTACTGATGGCTGGAAGATGCTACTGGGTACCCTGATCTCTTCATTTAGAAGCTATGCCCTTTTGCAGCAGTCATTTGCATTTTCTGAACCTAAATTTACTTTTCATCTTGAAATGAGAATGAAATACCACCTGTCTTTTTCATCTCATGAGAGGCTATGTGGTGATGTGAGTGAATGAATTGTATAAACCCTAGTACTTAACAGGAAAGTTCCAGTTTGTGGATTTTGGTATAATAAATTGAACATATGAGCCTTTCTTAGAAAAAAATAATTTATTAGAGAAGTTTCCTTCTCTGAATTTTATAAAAATTAGTAAGTGTGACATCCAGGCTTTAAAGTTGTCCTTGTGAACCTCACTTCCTGTGCTTGGGATTTTGTGTGATACCCTCTGTTTGACCTGTGACCTGTGACTTGTTTCTAACTGATGAAATGCATCAAAGATGATGGTATGTACAAGATTACACACACATGATTACAGAAGAGTGGAGTGTGCATCTTGCTAGAATCTCTTTGTGCTGACTTTGAAGAAGCAAGCTGACATAAATTCTACAGCTGCAAGGAAATGAATTCTGTCTGCACCCTTGGAGATTTAAGAAACAGATCATTTTTGGGTGATGCTTCAGATGAGAACCCAGAACTGACCAACACCTTGATCACAGCCTTGAGATTCTCTGAGCAGAGGACTCAGCTAAGCCATATCCTGATTCCTGACTAATAGAACCTGTGAGATAATAAATGTGTATGGGTTTGGGCTGCCAATTCTGTGGTGATTTGTTATGCAATGTAGAAACTAATACAGTCAATAATTCAGCATATTTGTTTCCAGGTATAAAGTGTTTGGCCCATTTCAATTTCTATTTCTTCTCATAATATGATTCTCCTTCATGTGCAAGATTTGGTGACCCACTTGTAAGTCCTCCCAAACTCAATTCACGTGGAACATCTCTCATACTTTGCCCCAAGATAAAAGAAAGGACTACCAGTACTATTTTAATAGACTTTCCTAAAATACTATGCATAATCATATAAAGTTGAACAATTCTATGTTATTTTTTAAATTTGGGACATTTTAAAGCCTATGATACACTAACATGCATAGGGTTCTCCAAAAGGAAGGTATATAACATTCAGGACTTCAGGAAATTATCTCAGCAAGTAAGCCCCTCAAAGCACCTATGAACAGCTCATGGGACACTGTACTGCTTAGAACAGTTTAGGAAATGTATGTCCAGACTTTCTGTTGGTCATTATACTAAAGCTGATGACTAATGATCTGAAATCAGAAATGATATTTATTCCTCTCCCACAGAGCATTTGTAAGTTATCCATGAAAGGGAAAAAGCAGACTAACTTTTACTGAAATTTTACTATGAGCTAGGCACTGTGCTAGGCTCATTGCACTCATTGGATCATTTCTTCCTCAACAAAATATTGTAAAGAGAAATTATTCCCATTTTGCCAACTGTAGACATTGAGGATCAATGGGAACAAGAGATTCGCAAAGGATCCACATCTACCACTGTCAAGGCTTGGACTCAATCCCAACTAGTCCTGGATCTTAAATTCACCTACTTCTCACCACGTAATTCATTCTGCGTTCCTAAGGACATGTAAAACTACACGCTATTTTGTTTGTGAAGCAGAGTGGTTAATCAAGAGACTATATAAATATTGAGTACCATTTGGCAAATGAATATTGATTCATTTATATAATTAAATGATAATTAGAAATGTACTAAAATCCATGACATAGTTCCAGTTAACAATCAGTATTCCCTTGATGCCTTCTGAGAAACAAGATGTCAGTTATTGCTGATCAATTATATTTTTGGCCTTTCGCATTGCTTAACTAGGTTTTCAAATATCCGTATATAAAAGTTTGGTGCTATATTAAAAACTGGGAAGTAAATATTGAGAACTTTTTAAAATGTCCACCTGTCCTTCTTGAACATACACAGGTGGACAGAGCAGGCCCACGTAGCACATATCTGCTCCAATGCTTGCTTGGCAATATCTGTATCACAGCAAAGACTCACCTTTTCCCTGGGGTAAAGTTAGAAACATTGTCTCATGGGATACCCATCCTAAACTCAAAGATTTGGCAAAATCTGGGGTACTAGCTTTAAACTTCCTGTGAATTTTGAATTCTTATCCATGCTGTTTTAAATGTAAAACATTTAAAACTATTTCAAGAACAAAATCTTGTTGCAATTAGTCTATTGATTTGGAAATTAGGATGAGTTAAAGAGAGCTGAAAACACATCTCAAGGTAAAGACGCGTTAATCTCTCTTCTCTGTCTTCAGATTACCTCCAAGACAAGAGACTCCCACCAATATATGGGCACAAAGAGCTAACATTTCCTCCCACTACTTTATGAACTGTGTCAAGATAACCTAGGAAAGCTATTTTAATCCTATCAATAATAAAAACTTCAGGATACTGTTAGTAAAATATTTGAAAAACAAATACATTGTCTTTTGGAAAAGATAGCCCACTAATTTTGTACTGTGGAGTAAAAGAATGTCTGATTCACATTGATTCATCTCCTTGTAACACAGGGGAAAATGAGTCCAAGGCCTTTTTTTCAATGAGAGTAGATGAGTAATGATCTTTATTTTAGCACCAATTTTCATTCCAGGGAGACGAATTGAGACCTTTGGATGACTCATGGATCTCATGATAAACTCTTAGCCAGCTATCAAACCGCATTCCCATTGCAGAGGTCTATTAAGGACAATTCATTTTATTCAGAGCTATCTTACATTTGGTGATTTGTGTTGCATTCTTGAAGAAATAGCTCCTGAAAGAGTTGAATTTGTAATTGTCAAAATTGACTATAGAATACACATTCTTTTCAAATGCCCATGGAACATTCTCCAGGATTGATCACATATTAGGCCACAAAACAAGTCTCAATAAATTTAAAAAGATTGAAATAATACCATGCATCTTTTCTGACCACAAAGGCATGAAACTGGAAATCAACTACAGAAAGAAAACCAGAAAAGCCACAAAAATGTGGAGATTGAACAAAATGCTACTGAACAATGATTGGGTCAATGAAGAAATCAAAGAAGAATTCAAAAAATTCCTGGAGACAAATGAAAATGAAAACACAACATGCCAAAATCTGTGGGATACAGCAAAAGCGGTTCTATGAGGGAAGTTTATAGCAATTCAGGCCTACCTCAACAAAGAAGAAAAATCCCAAATAGACAATCTAAAAGTGCATCTAAAGGTACTGGAAAAAGAACAACAAACAAAGCCCAAAATCAGCAGAAGGAAGGAAATAATAAAAATCAGAGCAGAAATAAATGAAATAGAGACTAAAAAAAATAGAAAAAATTAATGAAACCAAAAGCTGTTTCTTTGAAAAGATAAACAAAATTGACAAACCCTTAGCTAGACGTACCAAGAAAAAAAGAGAGAAGTCTCAAATAAATAAAATCAGAAATAAATGAGGAGAGATTACAATGGACACCTCAGAAATACAAAAGATAATAAGACAATACTATGAAAAACTATACGCCAACAAATTGGAGAATCTAGAGGAAATTGATAAATTCTTAGAAACATACAACCTTCCAAAACTGGACCAAGAAGGTGTAGAAAATTTGAATAGACCGATCACCAGTAAGGAGATCGAAACAGTAATCCAAAACATCCCCCCCAAAAGAAGTCCAGGACCAGATGGCTGCCCTGGTGAATTCTACCAAACATTCAAAGAAGACTTAATACCTATCCTTCTCAAACTCTTCCAAAAAATTGAAGAGGAGGGGAGGCTTCCTAACTCCTTCTACAAAGCAAACATTATCCTGATACCAAAACCAGACAAGGACAACACAAAAAAAGAAAGTTACAGGCCAATATCACTGACGAACATCAATGCAAAAATCCTCAACAAAATACTAGCAAATCGAATACAACATTACATTAAAAAGATCACACATCATGACCAAGTGGGTTTCATTCCAGGGACGCAGGGATGGTTCAACATCCACAAATCTATCAACATGATACATCACATTAACAAAATGAAGAATAAAAATCACATGATCATCTCGTTAGATGCAGAGAAAGCATTTGACATGATACAGCATCCATTTATGATAAAAACTCTAAATAAAATGGGTATAGAAGGAAAATACCTCAACATAATAAAGGCCACATATAACAAACCCATAGCAAACATCATTCTCAATGGAGAAAAACTGAATGCTATCCCTCTAAGAACAGGAACCAGACAAGGATGCCCACTGTCACCACTCATTTAACATAGTATTGGAAGTCCTAGCCAGAGCAATCAGTCAAGAAAAAGAAATAAAAGGGATCCACATTGGAAAAGAAGAAGTGAAACTGTCACTCTTTGCAGATGACGTGATTTTATATCTAGAAAACCCTAAAGAGTCCACTAAAAAACTTTTAGAAATAATAAAGGAATACAGTCAAGTTGCAGGATACAAAATCAATGTACAAAAATTGGTTGCATTTCTATACACTAACAACAAAGTAGCAGAAAGAGAAATTAAGAACACAATCCCATTTACAATTTCAACAAAAAGAATAAAATACCTAGGAATAAACTTAACGAAAGAGGTGAAAGATCTGTACACTGAAAACTATAAAATATTGTTGAAAGAAATCGAAGAAAGAAAGAAAGACACAAAGAAATGGAAAGATATTCCATGCTCTTGGATTAGAAGAATTAACATTGTTAAAATGTCCATACTTCCTAAAGCAATCTACTGATTCAATGCAATCCCTATCAAAGTTTCAACAACATTTTTTACAGAAATAGAACAAAGAATCCTAAAATTTTTATGGAACAACAAAAGATCCCAAATAGCCAAAGGATTCCTGAGAAAAAAGAACAAAGCTGGAAGTATCACACTCCCTGATTTCAATTTATACTACAAAGCCATAGTAACCAAAACAGCATGGTACTGGCACAAAAACAGACACACAGATCAATGGAACAAAATTGAGAGCCCAGAAGTAAACCCACACATTTATGGACAGTTAATATTCGACAAGGGAGCCAAGAGCATACGATGGAGAAAGGAGAGTCTCTTCAATAAATGGTGTCGGGAAAACTGGACAACCACATGCGAAAGAATGAAAGTAGACCATTCCCTTACACCATGCACAAAAATCAACCCAAAATGGATTAAAGACTTGAATGTAAGACCAGAAACGATGAGACTTCTAGAAGAAAACATAGGCAGTACGCTCTATGACATTGGTCTGAGCAGCATATTTTCAAGTCCCATTTCTGACCGGACAAGGGAAACAAAAGAAAAAATGAGCAAATGGGACTACATCAAACTAAAAATCTTCTGCACAGCAAAGGAAACCATCAACAAAACGAAAAGGCAACCTAACAATTGGGAGAAGATATTTGCAAACCGTATATCAGATAAGGGGTTAATATCCAAAATATACAAAGAACTCATACAGCTCAACAACAACAAAAACAAGAATCCAATTAGAAAACGGGCAAAAGATCTGAACAGAGATTTCTCCAAAGAAGATATACGGATGGCCAACAAGCATATGAAAAGATGCTCAACATCATTAGCTATCAGGGAAATGCAAATCAAAACTACAATGAGGTATCATCTCACTCTGGTCAGAATGGCTATAATTAACAAGACAGGAAACAACAAATGTTGGAGAGGATGTGGAGAGAAAGGAACCCTTGTTCACTGCTGGTGGCAGTGCAAACTGGTGCATCCACTATGGAAAGCAGTATGGAGTATCCTCAGAAAATTAAGGCTAGATCTATCATATGATCCAGCTATTCCACTGCTGGGTATTTATCCAAAGAACTTGAAAACACAAAGGCATAAAGATACCTGCATCCCTCTGTTCACTGCGGCATTATACACAATAGCCAAGACATGGAAGCAACCTATGTGCCCATCAAGGGACGAATGGATAAAGAAGATGTGGTATTTATACATGATAGACTACTACTCAGCCATAAGAAACAATGAAATCCGGCCATTTGTGACAACATGGATGGACCTTGAGGGTATTATGTTGAGTGAAATAAGTCAGAGGGAGAAAGTCAAATACCATATGATCTCACTCATAAGTAGAAGATAAAAACAACAACAACAAAAACACATAGCATTGGAGATTGGAGTGGTGGTTACCATTGGGGAAGGGGGGAGGGGGGAGGGTAAAAGGGGTGATTAGGCTCACATGTGAGGGGATGCACTATAATTAGTGTTCGGGTGGTGAACATGATGTAATGTATCCAGAATTTGAAATATGATGTACATCTATTAAAAAAAAGATGAGAAAGTAAATTAATTCATATAAATTGACCAAATATTTTTTTCTTTTAAAGATTGGCACTTGGGCTAACAACTGTTGCCAATCTTCCTTTTTTTTTTTTTTTTTTTTTTTTTTAAGGATTGGTACCTGGGCTATCAACTCTTGACAATCTTTTTTTTTTTCTTTCTGCTTTATCTACCCCAACCCCCACCCCCCACCCCCGCTACACAGTTGTATATCTTAGTAGCAGGTCCTTCTAGTCGTGGGATGTGGGACGCCGCCTCAATGTGGCCTGACGAGCGGCGCCATGTCCACAGGATCCGAACCCTGGGCTGCCGTAGTGGAGCGTGTGAACTTAACCACTCAGCCAAGGAGCCGGCCCCTTGACCAAATATTTTATCCATGTGATATCTACATAAAATTTTCCTTTACTTCGGTGGGGAGGATGCTTTTCTGCCTCTTTATTTTTAGCTTTCCAAGTTGGTGAAAGAAATTCAAATCACTTAGGGGCCAAATGGTATCTGAAGACACAAATTCAGGTCGGTTCAATAAACCTCAACCAAAAGAAAAAAAAAAATTGACTATAGTGGAACTATTTTAAAATGGAGTTGGAGCTGCCTTTCCAGGGAAACTGCTGTGCTGTTTTGAATCTTGGACTGGGCCAAACTTTCGGACTGGGCCAAAATGACAATTGTTTTACCACCAATTGTTTGAGAAGTCACCAGGAAACAGACATCCTGATCACAAAGACTGAGGATGGTGGATTTTCTGAAGATAGATCAATGTTTAGCTGAGACTAGCTCTCTGCCTCCAGCTTCAATTAAAATTCTTTGTAATACAACTTCCCTTCTTTGCCTTTAAAAGCCTCTAACTTTTCTCCCTAGGGGAACATGTTTTGGGTTTCTACCTGCGGCTGTGTCTCCTGACTTGCAATTCTATTTGCTCAAATAAATATCTGCTATTTAAATTGTAATGATTTTTCTTCGGTTGACATAATCTATTCTTAATAAATAAACAAAAATTTGAGTAACTTATCTAGATTTTAAATGTATGCTTTAAAGTCTTTTGCTCTCTTTCTAAAGAAAAATTAAGAAATTTTGGTCAAGACAGTATAATATGTTCATCCATGAATCTTCTTCAAAAACATATGAAAGACAGAAAAATATGAAAAAGATTTAAAAAAATGTGAGTTAAAAAAACAAATCGAACAAGCATGCCTAGGCTTTGTCAAAGCAAAAATTGCACTTGACCAAATTATATGGATAAGAAGGTGACAATGGGGGGAGGGAAATCAGAGTGTAGTCTGAACTCAACTGCACTAAAAGGCTGAAGAGTTTTAAAAGCTGACTGGGGGTGGTGGGGTGGGCTGCGTTCAGGCCTTCTGTGTTGCCTAATTGGCCTTACACAAAGGAAAAGTAAACTTTCTTGTATCTTCAGGACAGAAGGTGGTTTTACAGCTTGGAGCTAGGAGCCTATCTTGGGGCTATCTTCCTTGATTATTACATTTCAATGGCTGGCTCCCAGCCACTTGAAAAAGATAGCCTTGGATTGTAACACTGGCAAGAAGCTTTTAAAAATATTTTCATCTCAAAAGAGCAGACAAAGAATATACAATGACAGGTTTTCTAAGTAAATGCTCTAAGAAAACAGAGGAGGGGCCTCTGTAGTTAAGCCATTTGGATTCTGGAAGGGCCAGGGTGAGAGGGAGGTCAGGGACCTAGGGGCAGGAAGAAGCCAGCTAAAATTTACTCAAGCTAAGGGAAACATTAAGGCCCACTTGGTCAGCCTAAAAAGGGAAAATTTTTGTTCTTGAAACCAGGGGCCAAATGGGTCCAGATTCCATTGACTCTGAATGGAAGTGGGGCTACAAGCGATCCATGGGAGATGTGGGTCAGAGCCATAGTCACTGCTTTATACCAAGGCTGTAGTTCAGCTCTTGTTCATATGATCTGAGCTGAATAACAAGTAGTCACTATTTCTGAGACTAGGAAGGACTAGAGATATAGGAATGGAATTAAAACCAGGAAGTGAAGAAAGCCATCTGCAATTCTGTGACTAGATCCACAATCTTTCCAAGACCACCTTGGGGTAGGAATCTTGACTGACCAATAAGACAACCTCATTCTGCATGGTGGATATGCTACCGAACCAGGTTTATTTTACCCACTGCACAATTACGCCGATCACTGAGATGACAAGTTTGCAAAGAGAAGGGATTTAATCACAACACACGGTCAGGTGAGGAGGTAAGAGAATCAATCCTCCCTGAAAATGGGGACTCAGGGATATTTTCGGGATAAGAGGCAAGGTGGTCTGAAGTGTGGGAATAGATAATTGGATGTGAGGAGAAGTGAGGTAAATGATGATCTGGGCTTGCATAGTCAAGCTTGACGCCTCTTCATAGGATGCGTGCTCACAAAATGGTGGCATTACAATGATGTGAGAGTGGAGTTTTTAGCTCCTTGACCTAAAAAAGCTCACTTGTCGAGCATTTGCACAGGCCCAGTTGATGGGTTGGTGGTCTCAACCGACCTGAACTGGACAAGGAGTCTGAGTTCCTGAAACATCCTTCTTAATTACTCTGTTGATAAGATGGGGTCGGTTGAACTGGTCCTGGAGGTCCCGTGGTTACACATAGGGGACTAGTAGGATAGAACAGCAGCAAACCAAGAAGCAAACAAAAATTCCCCTGGAAGTTAGGGGAAAAATGACAAGAAAAGGAATCCCATTCATAGTATCTTAAATAATGTGATAATATAATGAGAGATAAAAAAGACCAATGAAGTTAGTTAGGACTCTTCAAAATAGGGAATAACGATTGAGATTATTCTAGAGGGGAGTTGTGGGCTTAGAAATTGAAATAGGATAGTTGAAAAGGCCTCAGAGAGAATGTAACATTTGAGCAAAGACATGCAGCAGTTTGACAAGCTAGTTCTACAGGTATCTGGGGGCAGGGAGGGGAGGAGCACAAGGCAGAAGAAACAGTGCAAACGTTTAAGGAACAGCAAGGAAACCATTGTGGAGATTGAGGGAAGATGAGTTCAGATGTGTAATGAGACTGGTTCGGGCTCAGTGAGCCAAGGAGTTGAAAGAAAGATTTATTAGACTCTCAAGGTCTGGCAGTAGTGCTCTTTTATTTAGAAAATAGCATGGGGACAGGACTCATGGGCAGTAAGAGCTACTGCAGGCATGGGGACAGGACCCATGGGTAGTAAGACCTGCTGCAGACATGGGTTGAGGGCAGGGCTAAATTTAAGGCGTAGGTATGTGAGTTATCTCTTTACAAGACAAGGAAAGAATATGTAAAAAAGTTGTTAAAATGGTATCAGTGCAGGTGGGGTCTGGTTATTGGGTGGTACTACAACTCTAGATAAGAATCAGACCAGATTAAGTCAGGATGTCCTATGCTTCCCAGAGGATGTTGGTGGGGGGGGGAGTCAGCTACTTGAGGTTACCAGACAAGCACAATAAACAAGACTTAAGTCCTTGCCATCCTCATTAAGAGTTTCTAGAGATAAGGTCATCCCCTCCTTCCTCCTGGTGCAGAGAGGGAGACACCCCCAACAGATGCAGACTTCCTTCACAAACGCAGAAGTCTCTCATCAAAGGGTGAGCAAATTCCACTCCTCAGAGCCTCCTTCTTGTCTGCAGTTTTTAAAAGTAACCAGCCCAAAGTAATCCTCATCAAGACCAGTTTGTGTAGAGGTTATAAGGATTTTGAGTTAGGGAAAGTCCTGAGCAGAGGTGTTTCATGATCTGACTTATGTTTTAAAAGGATCTTTCTGCTGTGTTAAGACTACATGGAAGGCAAGCAAGTGCAAGGTGAGCAGTGATGGTGGCTTGAACCAGAGTGTTGCTTGCAATGTGTGACCATGGATTTATATAATATATAAGGAGTGAATAACAGTAATATTTCATATATTTCATTAATTGTCATGTATTTTCAAATTCTGATATAGGAACCAAACTGAAGCACCATCCCCTTTATTTCTCATTATGAAGAGAAGTAAATCTCTTCAAAATGTAAACATTTTCTTACTGAATAATCCTATACTTTTCTTTTATAGTATACCTAAATTGCCTTTTTCATTTATTAGAATTTTTTAGCTGAAATAGTGACTCATACAATGATAAAATAAACATGTTTTAAGAGATTTTATCTCTTTGATGAGGAAAGAGGTAAGATGTTTCAATAAGTTCCAGGGAGAATTCAAAGAAATAATAACTATTGTACAATAAAGCAATGTTGAAATAGTTTATAAAATGAACACCAAACTGGCTTTTCTTAGAGAAGGTGAAGTCAATTGAAATTCCACCAAATCAATTTTATTTTTAGATCTATAGAAAATACCTGTGCATTGCTGTTAATTATCTACAATTGGCATAATTTTAAATTAGCTCAAAGGTGTCAACCTAACTAAAGAGGTAAACTGAAGACATCCAGTAATCTCTTTTTAACTTCAAATCTACTTATAATTCTAGAAAGTGATATAGTTTAAAAGCAATTCATGTAATCATGGTTAGAGATAGTAATTCGTAGAATCAAGTTAAAGATAGAAAATAGGATACCCAGAACAATCAAATACTAAATTAGTAATAAAAGGACACACACCTCCAGCCCATACCTTTCCCAGCTATGCTAATGCTCCGTTCACCCCTGTGGAGAATCAAAGCTCTTCATGGTGAGTTGTAGAGGTGTGTGGTTAAAACGAGTCAACTTTGACTTCATATTACAGTACTGTCCTCATTGTCTTTGAGCAAGTATCCTTCATGTTCTTTACCAAATATGTATTCACTATGGTGGAAGGCAGTTCAAGAGACTTTGCAGAATGAGCACACCAACCACAAGTGAAAGTATTCTTTAAATGTATATATCAACAGTTAAAGTCTTATGCCGTGATTCTCTGCTGTCTGAATTATCACTTAATTATATCTAGAATGCTTTTGTAAAAAGAAAATCACCATCTCTGTCCACTGAAAAACACCTCACTTTCTTTCCCTTAAATATGGTTATAATTCTCTGGTTTCTGAAAAATAAAAGTGAAACTCTTATTCTTAATCTATGAGGGCTTCTTATTATAAAATTCTAGATGATCTATTTTCATGTCCTACTTCCTTTTTACTCACTTTTAAAATACCCAACCATCATTCTCTCTCAAACTGTGGTGTTTTTATGTGATTTATGGTTCTTATGACCCTATCAAAAATATTAACTTAAATGGCTTCTGCTAAATATTTTCCTTTGGAGATTGCTTCTCATCTTTCTATTTTGCCTTTTCTTTTGAAGATAAAGTCTTTATCTTTGTCTGAAGTAGTGGTAAGAGACATTCAGGCATTGAATAAAGGTGTCAATAGAAGTTTAGAAATGAAACTTGGAGGTTTAGTGTCTCACCGACACTGTGTGATTCTCTAATCAGGGTCATAGAAAAAAAATGTAACAAAAAAAGCTTGCACTTATTGAACCACAGAGCAATGTGAGTTCAGACTACTCACCAGCCAAGTGACCTCTCTAAGTTAACCTGACTTTAGTTAACTACCATTTATAAAATAAAATAAAATACTGGCTGGACACTGTGTGAACAGTAAAGAGATATAATTGCTATTATTCAGACTGCTTGGATAATGCCGGTCAAGAGATTCTCTCCTCCAACAAAACATCCTGGAGCATCCTTGGTTAGTTTTAGATATTAGAAAACTTTCTTTATAAAAGATCAAGGATTATTTGCTTATGACTTCAACTCATTGGATGATATTTCTGCAGACTCATACAAAATACATCTTTTAGATTGTCTGCTGAAAGGTGTACCTTTAAGGAGAAAGAAACTAAGATCCAGAGAGATTAGGAGCAGCTCTAAAAATATAGAATGGATGGTGATGATATGGTATAAAGTGGACAGTAAAAGTACCCTGCCACGTGTTATCTGAATAAACTCTACATTATACATATAGACGTATGTGTATATGTACAAACGTGTCATATTTGTGATGTTATGTGTCAAACTCTCTGTTTATAACACATGCTCAAATTTGAAATTACCTACAGGGGTGGCCCAGTGGCGTAGTGGTTGGGTTCATGCACTCCACTTTGGTTGTCCAGGGTTCGTGGGTTCAGATCCTGGGCATGGACCTATGCACTGCTCATCAGGCTATGCTGTGGTAGCATCCCACATGCAAAATGCAGGAGGATTGGCACAGATGTTAGCTCAGGGCAAATCTTCCTCACCAAAAAAAAAAGAATAAAAAAAAAGAAATTACCTACAAATAGCACAAAATCCAACTAACTGAATAGTCACAATAGTTTTTTTCAGTTTTTCCCTTTCAAGTATTATTTAGCATTTTTTCATAAGGTTCTGATTTGCTACATCTGGATTCCTAGATTTATTTATTTTTTACAAATGGGTTTGGTAGTTTACTTATTAGAAATAGAGACAATTTACTGGAAAAATCAAATATATAGTATTGTACATTCATAATAGAAACATGAAAAGTCCCTTGCTTCCCATGATGCAAAATATTTCACAGTACCACGGATAACTATTTGTAAGTAACCGTGACACATGCTAGAAGTCAAGTATTTAAATGTATACATACATAAAGTCTTACACTGTGGTTCTCTGCTGTCTGAATTATTACTTTATTACTGAATTTATTACTAAAACAAAAGAATTTTATTCACATTCATATAATTTATATTTGGGAAAATTTTAGCTAAAGTAGTAAGATTTCATGAGCCAAATAAATAATGATGGATATTAAGATGTACATTAAGGGAATGAATGGTTTTTCTATTAGGAAATTAAACTCAGAAATTTAGCATGTTGAGGAAAGGACTGGGAAAAAGTCACATGTTAATCCCAGTAGGAAGCACCTGGAAAATGTGTCTTCTGTTCTGAAACAGGTGCCAATACAATACTCAAAGTTGGTGCTCCCGAACATGGTGGCACTGTTCATGGCTCTGTGGTAGGCAGCGTTTACGCGGCTGTGTTAGCACCTGAGCACGAACGAAGATGGACGAGGGAGAATCAAGTGGTGGAACACAGTGGTTCATGTGCTGGAAGCAAAAGTAATAGACTGAGCTGCTGAAAGGAAATGACGCAGTTCATTTAAAAAATCCTCAATGGGCTTGTTTAGTTCTCAAATTCCTTGAATTTTTTAAACAGATGTGTAAAATATGAGAAAATGAATATGTACCACATTCAAAAACTTGTTATAAATAGAAATGAATAAAATGATGTATGTGTGTATTTTTTTTCCAGTGACAAATAAAAATGGCAAGTAATAGGATATATTGGAGAATACGAAGAAGCCATTTGATATAAACCTAATTCGGCCTGACCTTGTCTTTCCAAAAGGGCCTGACCGTGGCCATTGAGCATGCATTGTATATCTGCTTTAGACATTCCCTATGGCAAGAACAAAGGCCCTTGAGATAAAGGTGCAACTTCCCTCCCCCTCCCAAGGCTGGCATTCCCTTAAGGATTAAGCATCTTTCCTTAGGCTAGAAACTGATTGCTGCACTCACCTGTGACCACCCAGCTTGAGATAGTAGGCTTGCCTCCTGCTGCACCCTCTGAGATAGCAGACCCACTACCTGCTGTGTCCATCAAGCACTGTGCTGACAGGGCAATCTTGTGAATATTGTGGGAGGGACATTTCAATCATATGTGAAACATCCTGTATGGGGGTATATAACTACTCTGTATACCTCACTTCTTTGGTGCCCTTTCTTCTTTTGGGAAGAAAAGCCTGGGCCATGGTCCTCACATTTCAGCTCAGAATAAACTCACCCAAATTTTCATTTATAGATTGGTTATGGATTATTTTTGTTGATACCAATATTTAAAATGTCCTCCAAAAAGATTCAAATTGTCCTACAGGTTTTTAGTAAACATGTATTTGGGGTAACAAGACACTTCCTTTCAATTGTTTTGGGGACAACGAGGGACTCTTGTCTTTACTGTCCTGCATGCACATTTGTGCATATTAAAATGCCAAGAGTTTCTAAGACTACCTGTACTTGGTAAAAATTAAAGCGAGAAATAGTAAGTAAATGAATGCTCAATCTACCTTGATATTACACATTTTAGTTGTATAAGATTTGGCTGAAAGAACAAATAACAATAGTTTGAGGCTGTTTTGTGTCTGCACTTAGTCCAAAGTTTTATGTAAAAGCAATACTTTTACAAGTATCTTGCAAGTAACCCCATCCCACTCAACACACATAAACGGAAATGTTGCCATATTACAGCTAGAGTATGGCATTCTAGGTTCTGGATAGCGGGTATGAGTTTTAGTAGAGAGAAGATGGCTCCAGGTTTTTATTTGCTGTGGCTATTATATTATTTTTGTCATAATGCTGTTTTTTCTTCATGATTCTTGATAATAGCTGGTTCATATATTTGCAGAGGGGGAGGGGAGTTATTTTCTAATGATATCACTCACTCATTGTTCATTAATTAGCTAGCATTATCCTATGAAGAAATTGTTCTTTCAGGAATTGGAGATAAACTAAAGTTCATCCTTTAAAAAATGTAAATATTAAATCCCTTCTATTTAAATGTCTTTTTTTCAGGGTGAAGTGTCGGTTAACAATTAATTCTAATCGTGGCAAATGAACTTTTTCTTCTTTCTTCCTCCCACCCCCTCCCTTCTTCCTCCCTTCCTTTCATTTTTTATTTACTTTTCATTTTCTCTTGTTTTGTGCATTACTATGCACTCATGGATTTTTATAAATTCAATATTTTACTTTAAATTACAGTCATCTCTCTTTTTGTTGCTTATATTACTATAAGAAACTTTTCAAAGTCAACAATGATTTGGGGTCAGTGAGCCGAGGAGTCGAAAGAAAGATTTCTTAGACTCTCAAGATCTGGCAGTAGTGCTCTTTTATTTAGAGAATAGAATAGCATGGGGACAGAACCCATGGGCAGTCAGAGCTTCTGCTGCCGGCATGGGGACAGGGCCCATGGGCAGGCAGAGCCACTGCTGTCACCCTGAGTTGAGGGTTAGGGCTAATTTTATAAGGCATGGGTATGTGAGTCATTTCTTTACAAGACAAAGGAAAGAACATGAAAAAAAAGTTAAAATGGTATCAGTGCAGGTGGGGTCTGGTCATTGGGTGATCCCATGACTTTTAGACAAGAATCAAATTGGATTAAGTAAAGGTTAGAAAGGTTAGAAGACACCCCCCTAAATCAGTTACATGAGATTGCCAGACAGCAACCAATTTAAGTTGTTGCCTTCCCCATTAAGATTTTCTAGGGACAAGGTTATCTCTCTTCTTCTTCCTGGTACAGAGAGGGAGGCACCTTTTACAGATAGAGATTTACCTTACAAATGTAAATGTGTCCCAACAAGGGCAAGTTTCATTCCCCAGAGCCTCCCTCCCTGTCCCAGTTTATCAAAAACAATCAGCCCCAAACAATCCTGATGCCAAAGAGACATATCCTGGGGTGGCCAATTTCAGGTCCCTACAAGGTCATCCTCCCTTCCTTCACAAATGCAAATATCTCTCCAAGGGCAAGCAAATTCCAGTCCTCAGAGCCTGCTTCTCATCTGCAGTTTTTAAAATTAACCAGCCTAAAATCCTCATCAAACAACACAAAGACAAACAACCCAATTAAAACGTGGGCAAAGGACTTGAATAGATATTTCTCCAAATAATACATACAAATAACCATAAAGCACATGAAAATGTTCAACGTCATTAGTAATGAGAGAAAGACAAATCAAAACCACAATGAAGTATTACTTCATACCCACCAGGATGGCTATAATAAAAATTATATTTATTAAAAAAATGGTAAGTGTTGGTTAGGAAATGGAGAAATCTAAACCCTTATAGATGGCTTGTGGGGACGTAAAATGGTTCAACTGCAGTGGAAAACAGTTTGGAATTTCCTCAAAAATTTAAATATGGAATAATCATATTACCTCACAATTATGCTCCTAGATGTTTACCCAAAAGAATTGAATACAAGTATTCAAACAAGTACATGTACGTACATGTTCATAGCAGCACTATTCATAATAGCCAGTAAGTGGAAGCAACCCAAATGCCCATCAACAGATAAAGGAATAAACAAATTTGGGATATGTTTGGGAAAAATTCCACGTACAATGGAATATTATTCAACCAAAAAAGGATGAAGTACCTACACATGCTATAACATGGATAAACCTCAAAACATTATGCTATAAATGAAAGAAGCCAGACACTATTTTTCCTTTCAATTCTGTCCATTTTTGCCTCATATATTTGGAGGCTGTATTGTCAGGGGCATATCCATTTAAGATTGTTATGCCTTCTAGATGAATTGACTGTTTTATCACTGTGTAATGACCATTTTTATACCTGGCAATTTTCTTTGCTCTGACAACTACTTCTTCTGATTTATGGCCACTGCAGCTTTCTTTGATTAATGTTTGAATGGGATATCTTTTTTCATTTTTTACATTAAACCTACCTATACTATGGCATTTGACGTGAGTTGCCAGGAGACAGAATAATGTAAGGCAACATTTTTTCTTTCTTTGTTTTTGTTTTGTTTTGTTTGTTTTCTATCCACTCTGACAATCTTTGTCTTTTAATTGATATGCTTATGCCATATACATTTGGCATGTATTCATCGATATGTTAATATATTTATTGATATGTTAATATATTTACTGATATGTTGGGATTTAGATCTATTATTTTACTATTTCTCTTTTGTTTATTTCCTCTATTTTTTTATTCCTATATTTACTCCTTCCTACTTTCTTATGGCTGTTGGATTTATTTTAGTATTCCATTTAATTTACACATTTTTTTTTTAAAGATTCACACCTGAGCTAACATCAGTTGCAAATCTCCCTATCTTTTTTCTTCTTCTCCCCAAAGCCCCCCATATGTAGTTTTATATTCTAGTTGTGAGTACCTCTGGCTCTGCTGGGTGGGACACCGCCTCAGGATGGCCTGATGAGTGGTGCAATGTCCGTGCCCAGGATCTGAACCTGCAAAACCCTGGGCCGCCAACTGGAGCTCACGAATTTAACCACTTAGCCACCAGGCTGGCCCTAACTTATCATCCATTTTTTATTACATTTCTTTGTATAATTTTTATTGCTCGTTTTAGATCCTACAGTTTATACAATTAACTTTTCACACTCTACTTGGAATTAATATTTTACCACTAAAAGTGGAGTTTAGAAATCTTGTGGCCATATATATCCCTTTAGTCTTTCGTTTATTTTATAGATGTCTTATATATTATTGCTACAAACATTAAAGATCACATCAGTTATAAATTTTGATTTCAACCGAGTATAATTTTAAGAAGTTTAGAATAGAATAGTCTCTCATATATACCCACCCATGTAGTTACCATTTCTTTTGATTCCTTCATTCTCCTGTTTTACGATGTTTCTTTCTGGTATCGTTTAACTTCTTTCTGAACAACTTCTTTTAGCAATTTTTTTAGAGCAGGTCTACCTGCTGGCAATAAATTTTTTGAGTTTGCTACTGGCAATAAATTCTTTTAGTGTTCCTTCATCTGAGAATGTCTTTATTTCACCTTCTTTCCCAAATGTTATTTTCACTGGATATATAATTCTGTAGTAATGATTCTTTTTTTCTGTACTTCAATTTTTTCCACTTCCTTGCGCCCTGCATGAATTCTGATGAAATATCTAGTCTGTTGAATCATTTTCTCCTGTAAATAAAGCTTTGATTTTCTCTGGTTGTTTTCAATATTATTTTTTTTTTCTATTCACACTGTTTTATTGCGATATTAATGGGCCTTTTTTCCCTTAGTTTATCTTGTTTAAATGTTTTTGCTCCTTGAATCTATTGGTATATGTTTTCTCAAAATTTAGGAAGTTTTCAGGCATTATTTCTTCAAACATTATTGGAGCCTTTATCCTCTCTTTAGAATCTGTTGACATGCATGTTAATTCTTTTGTTATATTTGCAGAGGTCCCTAAGTCTCTGCTTATTTTTTTCCAATCTTTTAAAAAAATTTCTGTTGTTCAGGTTAGATAATTTCCACCATTTTATCTTCAAGTTCTTTTCTCTGTCGTCTCCAAAGTACTGTTGAACTCATCCTGTGTGACTTTTTTTTACTTGTTCTTGTATTTCTTTTTTCTTTATGTATTCTATTTCTTTGCTAAGTCTATTTTAAATTTTTTTCAGGAGTGTTCACAATTGCTTATTGAAACATTTCTATAAGAGTAGCTTTAAAATCTTTGCCAATTAATTCCAACATCTTTTATCTTGGCGTTTTTCTCTGTTAATTGTCTTACTGCATGCCAGCTGAGTGTTTCCTGGTTCTTATATGCTGAATAATTGTGGATAGTATTCCGGACATTTTGGATATTATGTTATGAGATCTATGATCTTGTTTAAATCATATGGAAAATGCTAATATATTTTCTTTAATCAGGCAACTGACCTGGCTAGCTCCAAGCTACAAATTTCCACCCAACTTCTGCAGACTGGAGATCCAATGTCAGTTCAGTTTTCAAAGACTGGGCAGTGCCATTTGATCTGTCTCTGGTGTTACCCAACAACTCTGAGACCTGAGTGGTAGTATCTGCTAATTTAGTTCTCAAAGTCTTCAGCTTGCTAGTTAGGATCAGATTCATTCATGCATAGCTTGGGGTCAACCTCCAAGATTTCATAAAAAAACTGATGGGATTGTATTCCAAATACCACACCCTCTGTGGTTTCTAGGTACCTACAACTCCCCTTTGTTCCTCCAGCGAGAAAGCTGAAGGTTAGTTATCCCACTCTGTTGCATACTTCTGCAGTGCCCACTACATTCAAGACCAAGCAGTGGGATAGAGAGAGACAAAAACAAAAGTCAAAGGATTCTCCCCACCCTCATGGTACCAGAACACCACTTGTCAGAGAAAGTTTCTCTCCATCAGGGTTTTGGCTCCTGTAGACTTTTATTGCACTGAAGCTTCTGCCAACATTGCCAAAAGATTGCTTGGCAAATGGGCATGAGCAATGAGAGGGAAGAAAAAAAAATGAGAGTGGAGGTATTCCTGCCCTATCTCCGTAGCCAACTATTCAACCAGAACCAGCAGCTTCTCCTAGAGCGTCCTCCATCCATGCTCACGCCCACTTTGGGATTTCAGGTTGTTTTGCGTGATAGCTAGGGAACACCACCAGGGCAAAAAATGCTAAAGTCATTGCTGGTTCTGTGGCATTTAGAATTCTAGTTTTTTTCTACAAAGTGCCTGCTATTATTTATTGTTCAGAGTCTTCAAATGCCTGACCATGCGTTCCATCCAGATTGTTTACTTACCCTCACTGCGAAAGACAAGGTGGAGTGTGCTTACTTTATCTCACCCTGGGCAAGCGTAAATAATCTAGATCTCCAGATTTTTCTATTAATAGTGATTGTTATGTTCTAAGTGGTATATGATGCCAAAGTCCATGATGCGTGTGTTTTATTGGCCGCGTTATTCCTCTAATTAGTAACCAGTGCACACAAGTACTTTACATTATTCTGTGGGATTCTTAGTCATCTCACGGCTATCTGAGTAAACTGTCAGTCAGTTTACTATCTCTTGATGTGTTTTCCTGGTTTTCTGTTAAATTTGGGATATATGATGTCTCTTTCTTCCTCTTTAAGTCACTTGGTGAGCCATAAACCTTGTCGTTTTCCTGTTATGTCTATCATTCAGTTTTTGTCAATTTCCTGATTCATGATTGATTACCGCAATATCAAAGCAAGGAGTACCTTACTGTAATTTTTTTATTTTAGTAGGACTGTTCAAGCTTTCTATTCTCTCTCAAG
This sequence comes from Equus przewalskii, assembly GCF_037783145.1. Lineage (NCBI taxonomy): Eukaryota > Metazoa > Chordata > Mammalia > Perissodactyla > Equidae > Equus > Equus przewalskii. Next base: position 59,337,701 of record NC_091849.1, read on the forward strand.
TCCATTTTGGTAATTTCTTTTTTATTTTCTAGGAGAGTATCAGTTTCACATAAGTTTTCAAGTTTAATGACATATATTAATAATAACTCATTAGCTTTTAAATCTGGCTTAATATTAGCAAGAATCACCTACGTTTCTATTGCACACATTTAGTGCCCAGTACTGTTCTACATATTTGACTAATAATGACATGCTTAATCCTCTCGATTAAAGAGCAACAACTTATAAGTTAGGTACTGGTGATATGATTCTCCCCATTTTAGAGTTGAAGTAACTGAGGCATAAGCCCAAGTTTACCCAACTGGTACAGTGTAGACCCAGGAGTCTGGATTCCCAGTGTTTGGTCTTAATGTCTTTATCTCCTTCCTATTACTGGATTCTGTGTTTATTTTCTTCAGTACCTCATTTTTCTTCTGTCTGAGATTATTATTTTTATGTTACTCTTCTTTATGGCACTTCTCTCACGCTTATTACTCTTTACATCTCTGCTCTCTTTTGTGAAATATTCAACTTGATCTTATTTCTCCGCAGTAACAGCCTATAAATATTATGAATTATTATTTTAATTTGGAAATCAGGTTTCAGTTCTAGAAGGTATTTATTTTTTATCCTTCAATGGCAACTCCTTGAGGATTACCATTATTTTTAATTAATATTTTCATCTCTCTCTAGTACTATTTCAGTGTTGTTCAGCATGATCTTATTCTTTGATATTACTAATTTGTTTTGTGGAAGTTGTAACTTTTCTCTTTTTTTAGTTCCCATAATTCTAGATAAGTCTATTAGAGTCCCTAAGACAATGGTAAATAAGCAAATAGGGGCAAGTGTACGTTTGGGGAGGGCTAGGAAATGGTTTCCTCTGAGCTGACATGCGTAGAAAAAGCCCCTTGTTCCCAGCCCTTTCTGCATGTAAGAGGCTAAATCCACTTCTCTTCTCGCGGACTGAGTAATCCGGGCTATTGCTGCCTGAATTCCTTTGGATGCTCCCCACAGCGGAATTGAGGATTGCTTCCACAGATCATTCGAGTCAACAGTACAGATGGATCTCCTTGATTTCTCATAAAATATACAGCTTTCTCTTCATGTTTTAGAGGAGAGTTAAATCTTTTTGTTAGTGGTCTTCCAGTTCTCTCATTGCACTACAGAAAATGAGAGCCATCCCTGGGAATTTACTAGAATAAAAGAGGCCTTAAGTATATTATCTAAGCTAAGCAAGTATGCTTAGGTTTTTTGCTGTCTTATTTCAAGGACAGAGACACTATGGGAAGGGATCAGGGATGTGTGTGCAAGCTGCAGCTTCCCAGAATGCCCTATTTTTACGCTGCTTTTCAAAATGTACCTTTCTGACTCTCTTACTGCACACTTAATGTAATAAAATATTAAAAGTAGCATCTTAGGCGTTCCATTACTCATTTTACATTTAGAAATGCAAAACCCATTGCATTTTATTTAAAAAAATGTGTAAGCTGTGAAAAATTCACCCACTGATTAATGAACTATTCATTAGTTTGCTCTTTAGCATAAGATGGAAAGCTAAATAAAAACATTTTAAAGCAAAATTATGTTTTGCAACATTATGTGGCAAATTTAAATGTGCTGAATAATTATTGCTGAGAACAACAGCAATTAATGTTCAAGATAATGTGCCTATCTTGCAGGATTCAGTCATAGAAATAGAACCACTAGAAATGAGAGAGTGTGGAATTTATACAAAAGATTTGAATGCATACAGTTGCAAGTATCCATTATAGTTTTTGTATACCTGCTGCTTTTGCTTTTGGTGCTGGGCATGAAGAGCAGTGCAGCCTATCAGGAAGGAAAGAAGGATGTGAAATACAGGAGAGTAAAGGCAAACTGGAACCCGTGAAGACCAACTGGAACCCATCAAGACCAGTTTTGATGATCGAGGTGACATGCTGGAGAAACTGATGCCCAGCAGTTGCAGAAAATGAAGACGATCTGGTAGGAGCTGAAGGAGCCATGGGCCAGGCTGCTATCCCAGGCCCACAAGGTGAGCCGGTGCACCTGCAGCAATCTGTGTGAACTACAACAGCGCTGGCTCTGCGCTGCCTTTCGGAACCTCAAAACACTTGGCCACTGCCTCAGTTTTGTTATCCAGATCCCACACAAAATGTCTCTTGTGGCCGATGATGATCTACAAATATGGAACTGGAAAACTTTGGACCACCTTAGTTCAGTTGACCTAGTACAGATCCACAATGAGTACAACAACGTTGATTGGTCTATGTTATTTCATTTTATTTTATTTTATTTTTTTAAAGAATGGCACCTGAGCTAACAACTGTTGCCCATCATTTTTTGTTTGTTTTCCTTCTCTGAAAGCCCCGCAGTACATAGTTGCACATTTTAGTTGTGGGTCTTTCTAGTTGTGGCATGTGGGATGCCGCCTCAGCGTGGCCTGATGAGTGGTGCCCTGTCTGCACTCAGGATCCAAACTGGCGAAACCCTGGGCCCCTGAAGCGGAGTGTGCGAACTTAATCACTCAGCCACGGTGCTGGCCCCCAAGTGTATGTTATTTTAAAGAAAAAGTTATTTTAAAAGCCTATCTTTGCTCTGAAAAGAATCATAAAGCATGCCATCCTGAGGAATAACTATATTAGTGTGATAATTTGAAGTATTATAGTCTTTAAAAAAATGTATGATTACATCAATGAATTATATTTCAGGAAATAAAAGCATGCTACTGATGGATTTCTGAACTATATTAGGATTGGAGCTCTCTGTGTCCACTTGGATTTTTTTTCCAATGTCTTTTCCTGTGTTTTTTCCCTCATAATTCCTTCAAGTGCGTACATGGTAATTTCAGTACAGTCATGTATAAACCATAACATTGGTAAAATATTGTTAGTAGGAGTAATCATGAACTGCCTAGAAGAGACATAAAATGCATATTTATCCAAAAAGAAGTGGCGTTGTTCTGTAACAGGATCCAACGATCCACAGTGTAATCAAAGTGGGATAAACCTAACGCGGTGTGAAAGTGCTTTGTAAAGCCCAAGTGCAAGAAACAGAACCCAAAGCTTATCTTGCACTTTTTCACACCAATTTAATGCCCATTAAGGATCATGAAAGATAAAGTTAAATTGATTCTGCACTAAAATTCTATGATGCTTTTCAAATGAATGTAATGAGAATGTATTATTCAGATTTTGGGTTTCATTAACACTGAAACAAAATGAGAATAGAAGTTGTATATTTTCTTCCTAGAAATATCAAAATGCTAGATAATTCCACTGAACACTATGGTATTAGAATAATAAAGAAATAGAGCCAAATTAGAATATTGTTATTTTAAATAGCATAATATTTTATTAATGATATAAATCTTTGACCTATATATTGAACTATTCTAAAAAGTTGCCAAGGGGCCTGCCTGGTGGCGCAGCGGTTAAGTTCTCACGTTCCACTTTGGCAGCCCAGGGTTCACCGGTTCCAATCCCAGGTGCAGACATGGCACCGCTTGGCAAGCTGTGCTGGGGTAGGCATCCCACGTATAAAGTGGAGAAAGATGGGCATGGATGTTAGCTCAGGGCCAGGCTTCCTCAGAAAAAAGAGGAGGATTGGCACCAGATGCTAGCTCGGGGCTAATCTTCCTCAAAAAAAAAAAAAAGTTACCAAATATAAACAAAAAAATCTGTCTTTGTTTTTAAGCAATGAGGAGCATTTAGTTAAACACAGAAATTTCTGTGTGTTTTGTCCAGTCTCGCCTTCCTCTCGCTGGGTTAACTACATCAGGGGTCAGCAAACTGGACAACTGGAACCAGATCCTCCTCACACATTTTTCTATATGGGCCCCAAAGTAAGAATGTATTGTACATTCTTAAAGCTGGTAAAAAACACCAACAACAAAACAATCAACCCACGAAACAAAGAAGATGTAATAAGGTCCATACGTGACCCACAAAACTTAAAATGCGTACAACCTGGCCATTCACAGCATGTTTGCCAACCCCTGGACTAGACTGTAAGTTCTTGAACGTCATCATTTACACGCTATTCACCTTGATATACTTAGCTTGATGCATCATACATACTCAATAAATTTGTTGAATTTATGAAAAAGTACTTGGTGTTCACTATACGGGGCAGTCATATCAAATCTGGAGCTAACGGTATAGCTATCTAAGTTCCCAAGTGGCCGTTACCAGCACATAAGAGGAAGAGACTTGAACATGGACTGGGGGAAAAATGGCTATTGTACAAACAAAATTTCCCTTAATATGAATTTGTTGTGGAAGGTGACTTCATAGCTGGGGATTGTATTTCCTAGCCAAACTGACATCTAGGCGTGGACTTGTGACCAGCTCTTATTTGAATGAGCCAGAGATTTGTCTTTTCCCTTCATCTTTCTGGATTTGGAGAGCAACCAAAATACAACATACATACACACACGCAAGCAATGCATAAATCGTAATATTGTATCTTGAATGGTTTGCATGTAGCAGGAGGGATCATGCATTAAATTGCATCTCAAAACCACTCATCTAAATACATAATTTTACCAACAAAGCCATAAGTGTATATGCATTCAACTGTAACAAAAATTTTGCACACAGATCTGACTTTGTCAGTGTCCCCATTGGTTTCATACAAGTTCAGAACTACTGGCATGGACCCTTTAACTTTCTGCCAGCTGCTTGACCCCAGAGTGCCTCATTATTTTTATGCAATTATAAAATTTATTATTGAGAGGCTACTTTTAGAGTATAAAACGAACTTGACCAGAATATCTAAACAAACCCAACACCATATACAATTGGTTGAGAGAAACAGGTGATATGAGTGACAATCTTTAACCTAGTTTATTTTCTTTTTTTCTGGCAAGAACTTTCTGAGGCATTGCTTTTATATTAAACTCGTAAAATCTATTATAATCTAAAATATTATGCATTATTTCTTCACTAAAAATTGTCCTCTTTAAATTATTTCTGACAGTGTTGCCACAGTAAGTACAAGTGCTTCAGTAGAGATGTGCTTAAAAGGATGGTGGACCCATACAAAAGCACTGATGGGGAGGGAACTGCGAGAGCGGACGCAAGAACCTGTAGGTCAATCCACTCCTTATCCAGTGTGGTAGATGATACTGGCTTACCCAGTGCCCGTTTTCTCTTCCTCTTTCCTTGGTTTTGTTTAGGAAACAGGTGAAAGTATCTTGATGTTACAGAAGTTAAGTCACTTATTAGTCCCCAAATCATCATTGGTCTAAACATGTATGGGTTATTCTATTCCATAAAGCAATATGATGTTAGAAGATTTCTTCTGGTAGATTCTAGGAAGATTTTCTTCCTTATTAACAAAGAATGGTTAGAAGAAACCTGTGTTTTTGTGGCACCTCTTTCTGTTTGAATACTGGTGTGTGTTCTGACGGCTTTTTGCCACGTTGAGTTGGCAGACATGAGTTTTGAAAGCTAGGTCTCAGCAGATGTGAAATAGAACGGTGAAAAGTACCTCAGTTCTTCTTTTTAAAATTATTTTATTGAGGTCCTGTTGGCTTTTAACACTGTGTAAATTTCAGTTGTACATTATTATATATCAGTTTCCGTATAGATTGCATTGTATTCGCTACCAACAGTTTAGTTTTTATCCGTCACCATCCCAGGTGCAGACTCACACCACTCATCAAGCCATGCTGTAGTGATGAAACACACACGAAATAGAGGAAGATTATACAGATATCAGCTTAGGGCCACTCTCCCTCAAGCAAAAAGAGGAAGACTGATAACATGCTTTAGCTCAGGGCCAAGCTTCCTCATTAAAAATATAAATAAGTAAAAAAATGAGAAATAAATGGTGTTGGGAAAACTGAACAGCCACGTGCAAAAGAATGAAAGTAGACCATTATATTATTCCACACACAAAAATTAACTCAAAATGGATTAAAAACTTGCATGTAAAACCCAAAACCATAAAACTCCTGGGTGAAAATATAGACAGTACTCTTTAACATCAGTCTTAGCAGTATCTTTTCAAATACCATGTCTACTAAGGCAAGAGAAACAAAAGAAAAAATAAACAAATGGGCCTACCTCAGACTAATCCAAAATATAAAGCATTTCAGTTCTTGAGAACATCTATGAGCCATTGAATGGAACTCTGGACAATCTGTTTTAAAACTTTTGTGAAGGAAAACATAAATACCTTGAAGTTTTAAACCAAGGTCAGGATTTGTCAATGAAAGCCTTTCTAATTTCTGTTGACAGGGTATAAGCACTGACGGAAAGCATATAATAAAGATAAATCTGAGAATGAACCCTTATTTTAGTGCTTTGAAACCTTTTTCTAAGTGTTTTGATTATATCAACTCAATCTTTAAAACAACATTCTGAGAAAAACATTAATATATTGACCAAAGAGAAAACTGAGATACAAAGGTATATAACTTGAAAAAGATATTATATCTAGGTGATAATTGAACCAGCTTTGAAACTTAGCCAGTTGGGCTTGGGAGTCTGGGGTTTACCAGTAAATTACATAATTTCTATAGAAAAAAATACTCCATGAGAAATGACAATATTCCCTCCTAACTTCCCTTCTTATAAAACGCAGCAAGCGTACCATGAACATTACAGGGCAAGTTGCAATGTCTAATTTTTAATTACCGTGTGTACTAATTAATAATCTGCCAATGAGATTTGAAAGTCTCTAAATTTATCATAAAAACCTATTTATTTTCTTCTTGTCAGATGCCAATCCACTTCCTGACATTTATTTATTTTTCTCCAGTCCAGAAAAGACAGGAAGAGTAGAACTATGGAGGAGTAATTGAAAAGGTGGAACAGATGGGGAAAGTCTTACACTTCTCAGATTCTCATAAATAGTTAAATATAAATTTTTATGAGAAGAGTCATATAATTGCACAACTAAATTTCTAACTTTTCCTCTAAGAAAGGGTTGAGATGTGTGAGCACATCTACATTCCTGGGTCACTGAGTTTTTGTATTTCACTCACTGGAGACAGAAGTAAAACGAATGCCTATAAGGTAGAAATTAAATTAGGTATGATCTAGTTTTCTGCTTCTTTCTTTCTTTTTTTTTTTTTTGAGGAAGATTAGCCCTGAGCTAACTGCTGCCAATCCTCCTCTTTTCACTGAGTAAGACTGGCCCTGAGTTAACATCCGTGCCCACCTTCCTCTACTTTTTATATGTGGGACACCTACCACAGCATGGCTTGACAAGAGGTGCGGTGTCTGCACCCGGGATCTGAACCTGCGAAGCCCGGGCTGCTGAAGTGTCAAGTGCGAACTTAACCACTGTGCCACCGGGCCAGTCCCTCTGCTTGTTTCTATTATTGGAAATATTTAATAATGTCAGAGAATATATTTTGGCTCCATTAATATGATCACCTATATTTACACAAGATAGTATGCTAGGAAATGTGATCGAATCCTATTTGATATGTTATTTTCCTATAGAACAAGTAGAATGATATGATTTTAAACTGACCTCCAAATTATTTATTTCATTCAATACTCTCATAACCAGATACTCTCTGTGAGCCTTTTTGCTGGGGTCTAATACTCCAGGCTTTCATCCCACTGCCTGGTGCCTTAGTCGGCCCTTTATTTACACTGTAAATTATTGCTTCACTTTGATATTTCAGATTTTGCTTCTGAACCTTTTCTAAAGGATTAACCTATTTTTTATGCTCACCAAACTCTAAGTCAAGGAATAATTCCTCCTGAGCTCAATTTAAGCCTGAGGGTATGCATACTACATTCAATGTCCAGGGCACAGACTTGCCTTGGGGGAAGAAGAGAAGGAACCAGGGCACTACTGGCAGAATCTGACAGGACAAACGAAATATTCTTTGAGCTCTTATTTAACTCTGCAGTACATATTTTCAGACATACTACAGGCTATTTCAGTGCAGGCTATGGATTTTGCATGGAATTATTTTTTAAATAAACAGGAAGGAAGAGAATCCTGCATTATGTGGAATGAATTACATTGACTAAATTTTCCTTCCAGTTGTCATGACAACCCTCATATTTTCCATAATGTGTAGACTATTAAGTGTTGAACTAGATGTGCTTATAAAAAAAGATACTAACATTCAAGGAGACATTTTCCATTAGGACTCTTTGAAAGGACCACAGGATTATTATGCTTCAACAAACAACCTATCGTCCTTATGCTATTCCTTTGGATCACAAAATAGAGTGAGAAAAGCATGAAAAAATCCTCTACTATCAGGGTTCAATGATATTTTCTTTAAATGTCATACTTCAACCATTAGCAGATGCTTGAGTCCTCTCTATGGAATCTGTGACAGCTGTGGTCCAGGAATGTTGAATGTCTCCAGTGACTGTGAACTCACCGCTTCTGTGGGGAATTTTCTTCAGACTAAAGAAATTCTGAACGTTGGAACAGTCTTCTAAAACCATCTCCCTTTATCTTTCCCCCATTTTTCTTTCTTTCATAGTTATAAATTTAAAACCTCTTCCCAATCACTGCCCTTAAAATAATTAAAGCTGATGTTGAACTGAGTTCGCTAGTTATTGGATTAAATTATACGATTCCCAACAACTCTTTTCATAGGCTAATCGTAAATCTATTTTTCATCCTGATATATTTTTTGAGAAAGATCCTTCTGATTGATCTAAATCAAAATTTAGAGAGCATACATCTCTTCTATTGTGCTATATGCTTGATTAATCGAGAAGTATTGAGTTTATAATAATTTATAGATAGTTGTCACATGATTTCTAAAACAAGTTTGACCTTAAAACAAAGGGTCTCCTTGGATAACTTTGCCACTTCTAAATCCAATAAGTCACCCTACCACCACCAGTTTAATCTGCACAGGTCCCTCAGCCTGACTCATTAAAGTTTCCTTTCGTCCAGTCGCTCATTCCTTCCTGAAGTTGAAATAGGGAACAAAGGTGCCCAAGAAAGTTCAAGGCAGAGCATATTTTATAACATACATTTCCATTTTGTTTATAAAGCATGCACTACATAAGCTTGCTTAGAGTGACTTTTATTTTTCCTTAAATCTATCCAATTTTCAAAATCAATTTAGACAGCATTTGTCGACCCTCAACCATGTGCCAACCACTTTGCTAGAAGACAGAGGAACCGAGGTGAATAAACTAGTATTGTTAATCTAGGAAGGAAAGCAAATACCTACACATAAATTTCAATTTAATAGCTTGAGTTAGTATTACGTAGTGCCATAGACTGAATACTTGTGTCCTTCACAAATTCTTATGTCAAAACAGAATCCCTAACCTACTGTTATTTAGAGGTGGAGCCTTTGGAAGGTGATTAGGTCATGATGGTGGAGCCCTCATGACTGGGATTAATGCCCTTATAAAAGAGACCCCAGGGAGCTCCCTCATCTCTCCTGCCTTGTGAAGACACAGCAAGAAGACAGCTGTCTATGAAGCAGGAAGTGGACTCTCACCAGACATCAAATCTGCCAGCCCCTGGTCGTGGCCTTCCGTGCAGCGGGAACAGTGAGAAAAAAATTTCGCTGGTTTATATGCCACTCAGTCTATTCTGTTACAGCAACCTGAAGACCAAGATACGTAGAGACCCCATTCCAACACAGAGGAGAAAAACTGAGACAATTTCAAATGTTTTCCCTGCACTGATGAAGACGGAGATAATTCTTAAGGATATAAGGAAGAATTTGTCCAAGATCTGTGGGAAGAGCATTTCAGGCAGAGGGAACATTGTGATGAGAAGATGCAGTTGTGTAAAACAGTAAGAGGTGTGTGGGGAACTGCAATTTCTCAAGCATTTTCTTTATTTTTTATTTTTATTTTTTTAAAGATTGGCACCTGAGCTAACCACTGTCGCCAATCTTCTTTTTTTTTTTTTTTTTTTATGCTTTTTCTCCCCAAGTCCCCCAAGGACATAGTTGTATATTTTAGTTGTGGGTCTTTCTAGTTGTGGTATGTAGGACACCACCTCAGTGTGGCCTAATGAGCAGTGCCAAGCCACGCCCAGAATCCTAACCAGTGAAACCCTGGGCCGCTGAAGCGGAGTGCACAAACTTAACCACTCGGCCACGGGGCCGGCCCCTCTCAAGCATTTTAAAACATAAATCTAGATGGGAAAGAGCGGAGATAGATATGTGCCAAGCCACGCTGAAGCTTGAATGACTTGTTCCAAAATGTGGATTTATCTGGCCTAGTCATGTATTGATGAATTTTAAGCACATTTGTAATGGTGATCTGTATTGTCTTCTCATGGGGCTCTATATTGTTTCCTTAAACAGCTGGAAATAATATTTGAAGGTAAAACCTTACTTCTAACATATTATTATAATATCTAACATGGTTCAGGAGACATTTAATAAAAAGAGAAATAAAGGAAAACATTGACCTGACCCTATGTCACTAAATATTTAATGTAAGATGTCATCTGATGTTTCTTTCAAAGCTTGTCATCAGTCAACTGTTTTGTCCTCAGATTCCATAATCATTATATATTAGATAAATCCTAAAAACATTCATGTAATTCCTCATTGTAAAACATTAGCCACTTTAAAATCTTTTATGTGCAAAGAATTTTGGATTCTGCAACTGGGAAAGTTTTGGATTCTTCAGTACATCTGTGAGACAGCTTGACATCTGCCTTATAATATGTAAATTGTTGAAAAAACCCATTGAAGATCAAGTCTTTTTAAAACATACTTCTATCAGAGCAATCGTTTGCAAATCTTCAATCTCAAAGCATACAGTCTCTAGTGGGTTCACTGTGTTGATTCACTTTACGTGTCTGGGAACTAATTCATATTTACATGGAATTACAGAATCATTATTCTTCTGTGACAATTCACACTCCAGAAGACAAAGCTGTGTCCTGGCACAAGGTGAATGAGATTGCTGCCTAGTCAAAACAAGCCAAAATACATGGCAGAAAACAGACATCACTCATAAGCGATAAATTACAGCACATATTTGCTACTAAATCCTGAAAGAAAGTCTTTTATGATGGTATTTAATAGCTCTGTTAGACACACAGAAAATAGACATGAATATCAATAGATTAATTTATGACCAATTTAGCCACTAGAAAATGTAAGTAATCATGGGAAAAATATTAAGACCAAGATTCTGCTCTGTGTTATAGGCAGGTGACATTGGGAACACTTTGGTTTTGAGGGAGTAAGTTTTTGTGTTTGTTGAAGGATGCAGTAGGTCCATCAAAATCAGGCAAAACGTTAGCTGTGCTATGTATAGATCTTTTTCTAATCACAGTGTTTTTAAAAGAATAATGTCAATTATTCTTTGGCAGATCTGAACCAGGTAATTTTATCAATTCATGTGCAGGGTTAAGAGGTCAAAGTCCTGATTTCAGTCTCTACAGGAGGCCAGTGAGCCTCACACAGGAAGTGTTGTCCTAGTGCAATGAAATGTACTCTGCCATAATCCTGAGCAGCTGTATCTCCTATGTCTGCTCTTAATCATAAGGAAAATTGGTGAGGGTGAAACCATCCCCACTTGTGGAAAAGAAAATACGTAGCACAGTTTCCTCTCTAGGCCAAGCCATGAGTATAATTTTGAAAGTGTGTTTTTCAAGTATTTTCTAAAGAAGTTTTTCGTTAATTTTTATTTTATTGTATTGATTTTTCAGATTATCTTATTAAAGAATAGTAAATAAATACTTATATCGCACATGTGGGGGACTGGAATTGGCCACCCCAAGATACGTTTCTTCGGCATGAGGATTATTTCGGGCTAGATACTTTTAATAAACTGCAGACAGGAAGGCAACTCTGAAAGGCAGAGTTTACTTACCCTTTGTTAAGAGACATTTACATTGTAAAGGAAATCTCCATCTGTAAAGGTGTCTCCCTCTCTGTACCAGGAAGAAGGGAGTATGACCTTATCTCTAGAAACTCTTAATCAATGCCAAAGGCAAGGACTTAAATCTGCATCTTTTTTTTCTGTACTTGTCCCATAACCTCCTGTAAGTGACTCCCCCTACCACCAACATCCTCCTTTGTCTTTAGCTGAGGAGGATTTTTAAGGTGGTGGCTTCAGCCATTTTGGCGAGTTGCTCAGCTTGTCTGGGCCTCTCCCATGTATACATGTTATAAAGCTTTGTTTAGTTTTCTCCTGTTATTCTGTCTCATGTGAATTTAGTTTGTTCTCCAGCCAGAAGAACCCAGAGAGGGTAGAGGAAATGGCTTCCTCCCCTATACACATTTATAATGTCATTTTAGTGTGTTATTTGTAACTTGCTTACTTAAAATATATTTATTTTGGAGGCTGGCCCTGTGGCCAAGTGGTTAAGTTCCCACGCTCTGCTTCAGCCGCCCAGGGTTTCACAGGTTCAGATCCTGGGTGGGGACATGGCACCACACATCAGGCCATGGTGAGGCAGCATCCCACATAGGACAGCCAGAAGGACACACAACTAGAATATACAACTATGTCCTGGGGGGCTTTGGGGAGAGGAAGAGAAAAAAAGGATTGGCCACAAATGTTAGCTCAGGTGACAATCTTAAAACAAATAAAAAAGGTTAAAATGATAAGCTACAAAAATAAATAAAGTGTATTTATTTTAAAACATTATTTAATGTACGTCTCAGATAGATATGCGCTAGACTTCTTAAATTACATAGGCTGTATAAACACAATAAGTGATTTGTAACATGTTCAAGCATCTTTCACACATAATCTACTGCTTCATCTTCAATAAATAGGGACATTACGTATATCTTTGAGTCAGAAAAACATCATCCAAAGAATGTAAATATTAAGATTATGTCTAAACTGTATCCTCTTTCTTTAATTTTTAGTATGAATTATACATTCCCCAAGTTATCTGTGTAAATACTCTTATTTCATGAACATTAAACAGAATTTTATACTTATATTCTCCCACAAAAAGAAAATATTTGTAAATGTGTGTTTAGGCCACCAAATCCTGCATTTTAAAGGCCAGGGTGCTTACATTTCAACCATTTCTTATTTTTAAAATTATTATAAGTTCATCAGTATTATACATAAAAAATATTTGTAAGTGCTGCATTAAAAAATAAAAGATTATTAGACTGAACAAGGCAAAATTAAATAGAATGGAGACCTCTATCCCTTTCTACTTTTCAAATTTAATATGAGCTATAATCTCCACACAAATCCAGTGAATCATTGTTTAATTTTGTGCTCTAGTTTCTCTGGAGAATCACAACTTCTGTCAAAAGCACGCATTGTTGCCCTTTGTGAAAGGGAAAGTGTTCTACCCAAAAACAACAAAGAAAGAAATTCTTCAGTACTTTCTATTCATTTCCAGATTTTATTTGCAAGCCAACCTAATATATTTTGGGGTCTAAGTGCTTCCTTTTTTTGATTTATAAACAAATCCTCTCTGATCCAAGAATAAGCAGATTGGGTAGAAAGTCTAAACAACTAGTAAAATCCCATAGTTATCATAATTATAACACCAATAGTATCAACTAGTTAGTCTCTTGATTGCTGCCTCATTGACTTATAAAAATTGAAGAAGAGCGTATCAGTTAGATGTTGCTAAACTTGGCATACATGAACCTAGTGGTAAAAAAAAGACCCAAAACTTCAGTGGCTTGGAACAGAAATAGTATATTGCACCCTCGCTTAAAATCCATCCCTAGCCTGGAGAACAAACTCAGGCCTCCTCCTTCAGGTGTGGCCTCAGGGTGTCAGACATCTTCAAGCTTCCAGAACCACTGTAACAAAGGAGCTTCCATAATTGAGTTAAAGTCAGCAGATTAGGCCCTAGGTGAAGTTGTGCACGTTAAGCCCCACATCAGCAAACCAAAATTTAGCTAAGTTTCAGTGCTCAGCTCTTCCAGAAAAGGAAGGCCTAGGTCAACCACTCAGCGTTTTCCTGCTTAGCACAAGTTACCCAACCCAACTCCTAGGCTTCCTTTTGCTCCATATAAGAAGATCAAACCTGCCTTAATCAAGCAGCAAATGCCCAGTATAACTTCCTTGTTCTTGCTCGCTTTAGTCTATAAAAATCTCTCACCTTTTACCGCTCTTGGGAGCTCCATTCTGTCTGCTAGATTGGATGCTGCCTGATTCATGAACCACTGAATAAAGGTCTATTTGATTAGTAAATTGTCTGTGGAAAATTTTCTTTTAACAATTATTATGGCACCAGCAATTAGATGCTTTGACAATGTTGAATTTTATCCAAGCCCTGTGATCCTAAAAAAACATCCACAGTTGAAGAAATCCCCTATCCTTTGCAGTCCAGAAAACAGCTTACCACAAGGAAATATTTGTAGGGAAGCAGAGTGGTGGCCCAAGATGTGTCTTTTTCGTTTGGTTATTTTTAAGAACGAAAGACTCAGGCAGAATATTTAAAAGTCCCCCTAAATGCCTAAAAGAATTGAAGATAGAAGGCCTCTTTGGAGAAGGAGCTATCACCGTAGATAACTATAGTGTAATATGAACTAGGTGTGGTAGACAGGGAGGAACCTAGCAAGGTCCATTTGGTCAAAGTCCTCTCCACGTCCTACTGTCTCTGCAATGCTCGGCAAATGTTTGTTTTCCAGACATTTACCTTTCCATATGAAAATTGCCTTCCTCCCCTCCAAAGTCCCAAACCACTACCCCAACATCCTCCTTTATCTTTAGCTGAAGATGGTATTTAAGGTGGTGGCTTTGGCTATTTTTGTGAGTTACTCAGTTTTCCTGGATTTCTCCCATGTATATATGTTATTAAAGTTGTTTGATTTTCTTCTGTTATTCTGTCTCATGTCAATTTAATTCTTAGGCAAGCCAAAAAAAAACCTATAAGGGTAGATGAAAGTTTCTTCCTCCCCTACAATCCTTCCTCACAGGATTTGGATAAGACTTACGGGTGTCCCTGTGATTAACTAGGGACCATACATAGACCCTCCAGATCCCCATTCTTCACCTCATAAACGATTAGCTGAACTACTTGTTCCCACTGATCAAGTGGAACAAAATGCTTATTAACTAAGTACTAGTTAAGGTTTTGTCCTTCTCCAGGCTACTGAACTTTGGCCCACTCTCAGCCAGAGCCGGGTTGTGGCCTTTCCTTAAAAGGCACTCAGGGGAATAAGCTGGCCTCAGGGTAAAACATGCTCTGATCTAAGCTCTACCATTCCATCCCATTCATCCCACTTCCCCACACTCAGGTCTTGTTGGCCTTGTTTACTTTCCCTAAAACAATAACCCATTTCGCCTAACCCTTGAGACACCTGCACATCTTATTGTCTGAATGTTTCCCCGATTGCAATCATTTCTTTACCCTATTGCCATTGTTCCTTCTACCCACTTGCAATCATCCTTTTGACTTACATCTCTTTTTACTGAATCTGGATTGTTTTTGTGTTTGTCAGCTTCTATTCAGGATTGGCATATTTCAATTCTGCTCATATTTCATTGGACAAGGAATTCCCATAGCCCTGTTTGACCTCAAGGTCAATGGCTAGGAAAGAGTAGAAATTATTGGTTCCTTTAGGGAATTCACAACAAAACAGGTGAACAAATTCTCTCCTTAAGGAGAGATGAAATACCCTCTCATTGTGACTCTCACAAGACTGTAATAATTTTTTAAACAAAAACTTACACTCAATTTTTGGTCATGACTTTTGTTCTTTCTAATATCATGGTATCATTTTAAGCTTTATTTATATCTATTTCCATTTTCTTTCAAGTTTGACAGCTTTCTGTCATGCTACCCAACATAACATCACAGTACTCTAAATTTGAAAACTTAGGTGCCCTGTTGAATGTAATTTTAAAATTTACTTTGATAAAGTCACTGACTATGTGACATATTCATCCCAACAATGATTTTCCAAACAGTACTTAAAAGAAAGACTAAGATGGTGTCACTTTGTCATTATTTATTTTAAGATTCACAAAAGTGCTTATATTCTAAATGTGATAATTTAGACCAGTAGTTGGCAAACTACAGCTTATGGGTCAAATATAGTTCACTGTCAGTTTTTTACAGACCAAGAGCGAAATTTTTTTAAATTTGTTTACATTTTTAACATGTAAAACAACAGCTACCAAGGAAAAAAATTTATGCCTTTTGTAACTCACAAGTCAAAAAAATCTACTATTTGTAAAATAGCTTTGCAGACTCCTGATTTAGATAATTATATGTTGGAGTCATGAACAACATTAAGCTAGTGACTAGTGTTAATATGTTTTTATATTTTATGAAAAATGCAGCTTAGAAAAGACTAAAGATGTATGGCAAATATTATATTTAAATTATCTGTCATTCCTAAAATGTTTGGGTTACCTCACGCTTAGATTTTAAATCTATATAAACGCTATACAATATCCACTACTTTGATAGTACGAGTTATTTCAAGTTACTAGTAGAAATATTTGATGACTCTCCTTAAAAGCATTAAATAAATTTATAGCGTAATTTTTTAAAGGTAAAATGTTGATATTTCAACCAAAATGTTAAGTAAAAACATATAAATTTCACGTCTTTTGAAATTGTACTCTATTTCTCAGCACATTTGTTTCCCCAACAAACTTCAGTGAGGACCCAAGGTAAATAAACGTAGTGTATTTCCAGTGTAATAAGCTTTGCCAGGGCTCATTTATGCCACTAGATGGAGCATTTAGCACTGCAGAGAGCTCTGAAGAAAACTCTTGGTTTTTTAAAATAGATTTTAAGGGGAAATATATAAAAAGTGTAACGAAAAGAACGTTTTCTGAACTTCTATTGACAAAGTCATCTCAACACCATGTGATTATTTTATAGTCAAAAATTATTTTTTAAGCTACTTAAATTGATACACAACTTGAGAGATCAGACTTTATCAAAAGAAAATTGCAATGACCTTCTTAATGGACTTTTCTATAGTATTCTTTATTTCCTCTGATATGACGTGTTCCAATACGTGTTTTTGTGAGTTTTGAGAACAAAGAAAACCTGCTACTATTAACATTAGAAAACGACAGTTTTTAACAATGATACTGCAGTCTGTGTGAGTTGGCACGTGTGAGAGGAAAAAAGAAAGAAGAAAAAGGCAGTTGTACATCAATGGAAAGGAAGGAGCAGTGGCTGCTGCTCTGTCACCACGTGGCTCTGAAAGAAAGGATAGGGAAGCAAAGAGTTCTTTCAAACGCCTGGGCCTGAGCAGGTCAATCACGATGTCTGAGAGCCCTGAGGAAGGAGGTCAGGGTCTACAGGTTCAAGCCACAGGGCTGAGCAAAAGCATATTGTGCATCATTCATCAGTCTCCATTTTAACCCATCGCCTCCATTCTGTGAAACAACATATACGTTTAGGAGGATAAACGAGAGTCAAATTTCTGGAAGTTGGCTTTTGTCCAGGTTAATTTATACATCTCCAAACTTATGCTTCACCAACTTACTAAAACCCATCATTTAGCCTCGTTCCAATGTCTAGCTGTTCAAATGAGGTTGGAAGCAATTTTGCCACATGATGCTGATGTCAGTTAAAAGCTGTGTACTAGCGGAATGAGAAAACCTCAGATGAGTGCATCTGCTGTGTGCTTGAGTGTTCCCCAAATTCTAATGGATCCGACTGATGGAGAGGCCCAGCTCATTGGCCTAGAAAGTGAAATTCAGACCTATTGACTATTACAGACATGCATGTATCCAAGGGGAAGCATTTAAAATTGAACGAGAATTAGATTTTTTTTCCTCCCTGGAAAAAAGCCAGGAAAATTCTGAATGAAGACTTGCAGGCAAGGCAGGATGCAAAACTGCCAAGTGTGAAAATGATTACAAACGGCAGTTTATGTGGAAAAGCACTAACCAGAAAGGATTTCCAGTTTCAGGACTATGTTCTGTGATGACATAACTCCACCCAAATCTAATAGTGTTCCAGAACAGAGGATGGTAATTGCTTCAATATTTGTTTGTAAATCTTTTTTAAAAATGACATTCAAAAGGAATATTTTTAGAAAGATATTTGCTTTCAAGAGTTCATTGAAAAATATTATTTTAACGTAAATTGTATTTGCAATATATGGTAGGCATTTATAATAAGACTTAAATAGTGATTTTGGGAGTAATTATATTTAGGTAAATATAGTCGATGTTTTACAGAGTTTTGAGATCTATTGTGTGGTTTGTTCATCTCTCAAGCATTCACAAATGCTCTCGGTTGCTTTGCAAAACGGTCTCATGATGAACTCACCTACTTTGAGATGGCTGTTTCTTTCTTCTTTTAAATTTGTTGATTCAGGTCAACTGTCAAGAGAAAATGATGAGCGATAAAGAAAAACATTGTTTAAACTTAAAAATTTACAAGTAGTAAAAGTCATTTAGGAAAAGATCAATGACTGTAGAGTATAGAAAAATAGATATATTTCCCAAAGATGAAAAATATGCTTTAAAAAAATCTTCGCACTATTTACTTATACTGTTAATTGGCATTTTACAATGTTGATCTGGTGAAGGTGAGAAAATTCGTTAACTGATCAGATTGTGACCAAACGAATTGGGCAGAGATAAAACTCATCACTTTACTTGATGGGATAGTTTAACTTAGATATCAGCATAAATTATTCAATTGAAAAACAAGCATTTGGAAGTTAAAAGACCATAGCTGAAATTATGACTGACTTCCAGCTATTATTGTGCATCATCTACGTCAACTTACTGTACTCTAAGCTTTCCACGTTGAAATGGAGATCATGATGTCATCTCACAAATTTATGAGGATTATATGACATAAAGGATTACTTTTAATCTTTCATTACTAGTAGCAACAGTTGCTAAGGTTAATATTTTTATTTTGAAGCCATATTTATAGTTTTGTGTTGTGTTCTTCCCTAATACTCTTGGTTAACAAAATACAACTATTCTGGAATCTCTAATAAATATATAGAGAGGATGAAAATGGAAATATGGATGTAGATCATCTGTTATGTGCCAGTTGGTACATAGGCCTTGATAATATACTGTTGAAAAGACATTGCTGCTTCACTTGAAAATAATTGAGAACCATTACATCATCACGTTTTAAGTATTAACAACAATTATGAAAAGATAACTATCAGAACACAGATAAAAGCTATCAAAAGCTGTGTTGATAAACAAGTTCAGCTAAGATTCTGAGGTTTCGCTTCTATTGCCAATATATATGTGCAAACATGTTCATAATAGGCAAAGCTAAATGTAGTGCAGCCTGGCTTATTTCTCTTCCAAACACAAGGCCCATTCTTATTATGAGCTTCCTAAAATATGTGGAAGCAGGATGAGTTGGTCCTAGGGTATTAACTTGAAGCAGTCTAAAAGGAGACCCCAAATATACATATTTCCAATCATTGGTCTAGAAATCTCTTCATCCATCATCCATCCGATTGATACATTAATGTTGAGTTCTTTTCGTGGCTTTAGAATATGAATTGATCAACATTATTTTTTATTCCCTCACTATTATTAGTTCTCATGAAAATATTACTTAAACTGTAACTACAAAGCCAGAGTAAGAGGTAACTGGTGTAATAATCCAAACTAACTGGAGCATTAACAAAACAGCAAATAGTTTTTTGTCCTAGGTAATTGATATTGTTATTAATTTTTCTAACATAACTAAACAACTAGTGGACTCTATGGTTCATTTTCTCAAATTTAGAAAATTTTCTATTTGAGAGCATCATTGAACATTGTCATTTGGAAACTGACATAATGCATTCAACAAAATTAAGACTCTTAAAAAAGTATATTATTGACTTCCTTGCTGTAATTACCTCTTCATAGCCATTGCAATCATTCATGTATATACATGTTGAGTGAGACATCAAAAGCAGATTATTCACCTAGTGGAGCATGACAGCTCCAGAGGATTTACTGTGCTCATTGCTGCACTTGTCACCAAAAACTTTAGTTCGCAAGCAAAGCTACCCGCTTTTACCTGTAAAGATCTATCATTCATTATTTCCCCTCATTATATCAAAGGGAAGTCAACTCTGTATGGAACTAAATCTTAGAATTATTTAGAAAAAGTTTAATATAAAAAGAACAAAAGTTCTTCAGTAATGACATTCCCAAAAGAACATATTAATCTAAATACCTTTCTCTTAAGAACTATGGGCAAATATTCAACAGTACTGGGTAGGATGCACTTAGTATCTCATTTTCGAGAAAAAGGACACATAATTTGGAATGAGTGCTTGTAGTTGTCTTCTAGTTAATATTCTATAATTCAGGCTCAAAAATACAGACGCAGCACTGAGTGAGGCAATCCTCAAACGCGTGATGAATATCGGCCATCCGCATGGCACGCTTGTGGAGTCAGAAAGCTGTGGAGTGGACCCTTTCTTGGTTCTTTTTCTCGATGGGAAAGTTTCTGGCTGCTGGTTACAGGACACGGCGGGATGACTGGGAGGGTGGACTGAGTAATTCCCACATTTAGAAGATGCCAGAATCGTTTCTGTTTCTTTGTTTGCTCTCTTGCGCTTTCTTGTCTGTTCATGGTAATTAAGGGAAAACTTATTCCAGAATTGCTTTTCATCAGGTGATAGAGATAAATAGATGATAGATTCGTAGATAGATCAATAGATAGATAGGAAGAAAGAACATTAGCTAGAGAGCATCATAGATTATTTGTGGTGCCTTACGCCTTCCTGTAATTAGTCGATAAACATTCTTTTAACTGTAGGGAATGTATATGGAAGAAGATAACTTATTCTATTCTTTTCACAATGAGAATTTTTTAAATGCTAAAATCAAAATCTGAATTGAATATTCCATTTCACGTAATCATGCTCAGCTCTTTTATGAGCAGATCTTCTGCGGATTCAACCAGCTACCTCTTACTCTGTCCTGTGACCATGGGTACTTGTTCCTTGCCGATATGGCAGATTGGGGCAATACGCTCACTTTAGAGGACGTACGCTGATTTTGCTTTCCCTTCTATTAGTTCCCTCTGTTCCTGGCACTAACCAAAGCCCCTAAATTCTGGCAAAAGTACTGAGTATTCTATTTTTGGTATCACAGCGTAAACCCACTATTAGTCACAACTCCTCTCTGAGCTTATTATTCCAATATGCAGTGACGAGATAATTTTCTTTCAACCTCCAAACATTTTGAGAGAACTAATGATACAAAATGCATCAGACATTCTAAAATCCTTAGAAAAACCACTCACTACAAACTATTAATTTGAGTTTTGAGGACATTGAAAATACTCCTTGGCATAAGTGGAAGGCACAGTTTATATTAATTATATAGCCTGACTGCTCTGGGAGGTCTTGGTTACATCCTTATGCAATAGCCCAAATGAAAGGACTTTGTAGACTATACCTTTCATTCAAGTAAATGTAGCATCAGAATTATAGAAAATATTTTTTTCCATTGTGGTAGTAGTTCTGTTCTTTTTTTTTTTAACTAAAAGTAGTTGAGGGCAGTTCACAGACTTTATATCCATCTATTCAATGTAACTAATGTAACTAATGTCAATTATATTTTATCAAGAGTCTAAAGTGATTTATTTCTTGTACATTTGTTAACTCTAGTATCAGGAGAAAAGCATACGTTTGATTTATATTCAGCTGTAAGCATTTGAAAATAATTGTATACAATATCTATACACTGGAATAAATATACTGAGACATTTAATTTTACCCTTAATACATGGATGGTTCTATCCATGTATTAAGGGTAAAATTAAATGTCTTAGTAGATATATGTGCATTTTTGTAAAGTTTAGTTGCTCTTATTATATAGCTCTTTGGTTCATTTTTCACTTCTGCCCTGAGGATTCACATTGCTTGTCTTCAAAATAGGAGATTTCTTCCCTTTGTGTTTATTGCAGTATAACCTGGTTTTCTGTCCAAGAGAATGTTATTGGCCTAAAACCTATGGAATAAGGAGCAGGCTTGCACCGGCTTACAGGAGCTGCTGTACCCATCTCTCCCCAAGTCTGTGAGCAGTGACATCTCCTGGGAAGCTTGAAATCAACAACGGAGGGGCATTTACCACATGGAGACTGGCAAAGACAACAACTCAGAATTTATTCCCTCTGGAGAACCAGGTATTAAATGTTCGCTTCCTCACCATTGCCTACAACTGAAATTCAAAGGAACCTGTTCCCACTGTAATTAATGGTGAAAAGAGAAAGCACATGAACTCAGGTGGTATACCTTTGTTGATAAATGAACCCTAGAAAATACACATTCGCCTTATGTATATGACACAAAAAGAGCAGTGGAGTGACATGTAAAGGTACTTCACGACTTCAATAGGAAATATAGAGGTATAACTTCAACAAGTTTTTCTACAGGAAGATAATATATCTTCTTATCAATTTTTGAAAAAAGACAAGTGGTAATGCTGCGCATGCAAATTTCTTGACACTTTCCTCTTCCATTCATTCTGATGCAAGGAACTCTCTGCAGTCTAAC
Organism: Equus przewalskii; assembly: GCF_037783145.1. NCBI lineage: Eukaryota > Metazoa > Chordata > Mammalia > Perissodactyla > Equidae > Equus > Equus przewalskii. Next base: position 59,360,043 of record NC_091849.1, read on the forward strand.
AGGAGGAGACAGAAAGAGATCTTTCTTCCAAGAAGAGACATTGCTCTTGAATTCCAGTGTGTAGGTCTACTCACTAAGTATGGCATGTTGTTATGTCAAACTCAGTGTGTCCAAACTGAAAAAAAAAGCATCTCTTTCCTCAAAACTGCTTCACATTCTCTACCCTCACCTTGGTAAATGACTCTATAATACCCACCCCTAACCCCACCATCTGGTCCAGAAACACGCTTCCTCACACTACACTCCTCCATGTGTTATCTTCAATTTTTAATCACTAGCCAGATGAAAGTTATCCTGTTGAAATTACTGAACCAGAAATTTTGAGAGACTCATTTATAAAATGGAATCTAATTTTGCCAATTTTCTGCTTCAAGTCTTTCCAAAGTTTTATTATCTATGGCTTAAAACTTAAAATCCTTAATAAGTTGAGTAAGATCCCTGACCTGCCTGTTTCCTGGGTATATTCCAGTGACTTCCTACCCCTTGCATTCAATATTTCAACCATGTTAAACTATCAATTGCCTCTTCTCTGCCTTCAACATTTTCTCTCCTAGAATAACCTGTCCATCTTTCCTACAACACCCTATCCCATCTCTCCTACAGCACTCTATCTCCTCTCTCCTATCTACCCTTCTTAATCAGGATAACTCTTGCATCAGTGCATCAGCAAATCTGAATATGGTGATCTCCTGGACGCTCAGTCACTAGCAGCCGTTACTAACCTCCTCTGAGAATGCTTTAATTTTCATCTGTCTTAGTCATCTCTGAGCTCTTTGAGGGCAAATATCACAAATACTCAATTTTATGGGCCAGTATTCAGCACATAGTTGAATGAACGAATATATTTGCCATACTATTTATAAAAGTACTTTTTTAATATAATAATAATAACAACTTATTCCTTCCTGTGAATTCAGGTAAAAGGTGAGTTGTATGGTGAGATCTACACTAAGACCAAGGGCAGATAGTGAGATGATATTTCTATCAAACAGCTCAGATTGGGGAAGGAGAGGAAAATTAGCAAGATGGGAGTAGGCAGGTTTGGGCAAGGTCATGAGGCCTTCAATGTTAGCAATAGTGAAGGTTCTAAGAACATCAAACATTCTTATATTTAGACCCCAAGACTGCCCTTAATACTTTTGTATTAGCCATTTTCTCCAAATTGCTCCTTTTTTATTAGTTCACATAATCGACATTTTGATTTCACGAAGTTTTTTTGGAAAATTCAAATGTCTTATTCTTATTTAAATATACCACAGGTTAAACCCCATTCCTTCTACATCATCATTTAAGGCACCTAAGTCATTTCACATGCATTAAATATTATTAAATATATTAAATCTATGGAAAGCTTCATATATTTAAATTCCCCTTCAGTTTAGATAACCAAGTTGGAAGTTTCCTTAGAACAATCAGCAGTTACATTCAAAAGCCAGCTCCTTATGAAAGTGAATAATAAACTACTGTAGACATCACAGGGTTGTCCTTCCTGCCTGCCTTCCCAGTGCACACAGACTCTAATGAAACTGAAGTGAAAATCTGCCCAAAGCTGCAGCAATACAAGCTATTCTCTGAAAAATAGGTGCTTTAGTAACTTTGTTTTTGGTGCTGTAGAGCTGTGCAGTGCCGGAAATTGAGTAGTAATTTTCTGTGAAGGATACACCAAAGCAAAGTTCGTCTGCTGAGAGAGAAAGATAAAATAAGCTCAAAGAACCAGAGACAAAAGTTCATGAAATTTTAGAAAAAAAATTTTGCCTCCCAATCTTCTAGTTCTAGTGCCAGCCTCTGATGACTGTATTTTTTACCATTTGAATTTGTGGGATATCCTCTTGTGAACTGAAGCAGTTAAGAAATGATCTCTATTTCTTGCAACCAAACGCCCTCTGATAAACAGCCATCTCTGCTTTTTTGCTCCAACTAACAACCTCTATAATTCTGATCTCTTTTTGTAATTTCCACCTTATCATTCTTGGCCTTTTTCAGTCTTTATTTTTAATATATTTATTTAGCACTTCCGAGAGTCCAGACACTGTTCTAAGCCCTTTACAAATATGAATTAATATAACTCTTATAACAATTCTTTGCAACAGAGAGTACTACTGGCCTGATGTACCGGTGAAGAAATGAGGCACTGGCAAAGTAGATTGCTGACGATCACACAGTGAATCTGTGGCAGTGAAGACTGAACCCCAGGCACCTGACCCAGGGGCACAACCAATACCCTCTGCTCCCTCCATCTCCGCTTGGAAAGACTTTAGTGGATATGCATACATGTGCTATTCAGACTAGCTTTCAACTTCTGAAAATCTACAAGGCATTACGTAACATGTGTCCAAGCTTAGCTCAGGGTCTAACAGAAGAGAGATCTTGGTAAACAGTGTAGGAATGTTGACTGTAGCTGGATATAGCTATCCTTTAAAATATAATTTTTAAATTAATTTCGATTAGCATATTAAGAGGAATGGACTATATTCTCTCCTTTGCATGAGATAGGCTGGGCTCCCTGACAAGAAACAGCTCTCTTTGTATCAAAACAGAGTTTCCTTGGGGCTGGCCCAGTGGCATGGTGTTTGGGTTCACGCGCTCCACTTAGATGGCCCAGGGTTCACGGGTTTGGATCCCACACCATTCATTGGGCCATGCTGTGGTGGCATCTCACATACAAAATGGAGGAGGATTGGCACAGATGTTAGCTCAGGAACAATCTTTCTCATAAAATAAAACAAAACAAAACAAAAACATAGTGTCCTTCTACAGTCAGGCTTATTTACCAAAAGCATGAGAGCCTTCAATGGCTTCTTTAAAGAGGTGCAGCAATGCCCCTGCCTGGACACTGAGCAGTGTATTTCTGAGCTCCTGGCTACTTGCCTATCGTGTGACACTGCCAAAACTCAGTATGAAGGACCCAAACAATGCCTCCCTCAAGGGCTGTAAGCAAGGGGTAGGCAAAGTCTGAAGGAAGCGTGTATCCCAGCTCCTGAGCTGGAATTTACGTAGGCTCATTCCTTATTGGAAACAAAACTAATTCCTTATACCAAGGAAGTGAAGCAAAAAATAAAAATGTTAATATTTTGCTTGCCTTTGAAAATGAGAAACAAATACCTGGCCATAGGGTGACCCAAGGAAGCAAAGGTTCCATCAAGTTCCTTTTAGTAGCTGCCAAGAGAATGGAATTTAATATTAAAAAGTATTGACTTTTTACTCTGTGTCCTGGGTAAGGCTCTTTCAGGCAGATGTAGCAGAAAACCTTCTGACTTGTGGTGATGATATAGTCATCAACCTGTAATCATTCCTCCCATTACTGTTTTAGTTTTCTATTGCTGCTGTAACAAATTACTATAAACTGAAAATGAAGCAAGTTTATTCTCTTGCAGTTCTGGCTATCAGAAGTCTGAGATGTTTCACCAGGCTAAAGTCAAGGTGTCCATGGGGCTGGCTCCTTCTGGAGGCTTTGGGGGAGAAGCCATGCCCTTGCCTTTTTCAGCTTCTAATGGTTGTTGGCTCATGGTCCCTTCCACCATCTTCAAAGCTTATTACTCTAATCCACCATCACATCATCTTCTCCTCTGGCTCTGATTCCTCCTGCATCCCTTTTACAAGGACCACTGTGATTATATCAGGCCCACTGGGATAATCCCCTCTTCTCAAGATCCTTGACTTAACCACGTGTGTGAAGTCCTTTATGCCATATGAGATAACATGCACTGGTTCTGGGGATTAGGACATGCACACATTTTGGCAACCAGTATTCAGCCACAATTACATACTCGTATTGTTTCCTTTCCTTGTTGTGCTTAGGAGCTTTTCCTTTTGTTACTTGTGAAATGTGGAGGACTTTTGATGGGCACAAGATTTGGGAAGTCAAAACAACAAAGAAAGAATGTATGGTTGGAAGCTGTTTCCCATTTGACTAGAGGAATGAGCACCTATTGGGAAGAGAAGTAAATAGGTTAACAACCTGATTAAAAGATTTGGCCAAAGGCAAGCCACGGATCTTCTGTTTCTCAGGTATTCCTACACCCCGTGGAATAGGAGAGAAGACTCTTTTCCCTGCCTCTGCTCAGAGCTCAGATCTGTTCTGGTCCCTCAAGCATAGGCCAGTTGTGGTTTTCAAGATCTTCAGAGTCAATAGTATATGTTCTGCAAAAACATCAACAAACAACAGCAAAATTTTTTTAACTCAACTGTGGGCAGTTAGTTTGAAGTCAGTTTGGGAGCCAGAACAAGGGAGGGAAAAAAAAAGCCAATGCTACAGGAGGATTCCATAGGTGGTTGGTTCATGAGGAGCAAACCATTGGTGACTATTTCACCTATCTAGTGCTGGCAGAACAAGTAATCTCATCATTTAGTGGCTAAAACCAACATCCACTGTACTATATCTTACCCCTTCCGTGAGTTTACTGGATTAGCTGAGCACTCCTTTGGGTGATCCCGCTTGGATTTCTTAGCTACTTGCAGCCAAATGGTTATTCAGCCTTGAGTCATCTGAAGGTTCAATAGAAAGACCGTATTGGTTGGAATTTTCTCATTGTTCAGTCTCAAGACCTCTCTGACTGTATGTCTTTCTATGCACTCTCTCTTTATAGTCTCTCCAGCAGAGTGGCCAGATTTCTTCAGCTCTGGGTTTCCAGAAAACACAAATGCAAATGCTTCCAGGCTCTGAATGCTTAGGCTTAGACATCCAGAACATTTCTTTGACTGCCTTCTCTTTGTAGTGAAGGCAGCTGCCAGACCAGATTCAGTGAGGACCACACAGAAGCATGAATGCCAGGAGCATCATTTATTGTGGGCCACGCTTTTAGTGATGATAAAATAATAGAGTGGAACAACTGTTCCAGGTTTCCCAGGACTAAGCAAGTTCCCTAGACTCGGAACTTTCATTGCTGAAACTGGGAAATTTGTAGGAAAAGTGAAAAGACTTGTTCACTCAAAAATAAAGCAACCACTGGAGAGTTTGCAGATGGGAAGTATAGTGGTCTGATTACACAAATAGGGGAAATTGAGGCGAAAGATATTTGCATTATATAGATTAACCCATTTTTCTTTACCCCAGTATTAGACCTAAGTACTATATTAACTGTTTTTAGAGATGAGGATACACAGGCTTAAGAAAAACTTAGTTTTCCAATCCAACTATAGGTAGAAGAGCTTGGATTTAAATTCCGTACTTTTTCTGTCACAGCACACGGTCTTTTTCTATCACAGTCTAGAAGCCCATTACATTAAATGCGCCTATATTTTTGCGTGCTTTTTGTCCCATTAAAACTTGATGTTTGGCCTTCTGGCTATTTTAGACATAAAGTATGGATGGGGCCTGCCACTGTATCATGAGATCCTGAGGAGGAGAGCATACGTATTGATCTTCATGGTAGCTGTCACAGAGCTTGGTACGCGATTTCTGTTCAATAAATGTTTGTGAGTTATAAATTCTAATTGTTCAAGTACTTAGTACCCTTGCATTCTGTAATTCTATACTACTGTTTCCAAATGTGTGAAAATTCCATAGTCTTTTCTCATTTTCATTTTCCGAGTGTACTGTCTTACCTTCCTGAGGCTGCAATAACAAATTATGACAAATTTAACGGCTTTAAATAGCAGAAATTTATTCTCTCACAGTTCTAGAAGGTAGACTTCTGAATCTTGCAGGGCCACCCTCTCTATGGAGGGATAAAAGAAAGAAGAATTTTGTCTTTGCCTCTGCCAGCTTCTAGTGGCTGTCGGCACTCCTTGGCTTGCAGCCGTACCCCCCCAATCGCTCCAGCTTCTAAGCTTATGCTCACGTTGGCTCCTCCAGGTGTGCAATCACCCTCTCCTCACTTGTACAAGGAGGCCCATTGGATTTAGGGCTGATCTGTGTAACTCCAGGATAACTGCCTCCTCTCAAAATGCTTAACTTAATCACATCTTTTGCTACCCAAAGTAATATTCTCAGAATCTTGGGATTAGGATGTGGAAGAATCTTCTGGAGGGCTACCATTAAGCTCATTACAGTTGTATATATAGCTGTGTGTACAAACACTCAAAGCTAAAAATAAAAGTCTCAAGTATTTTATAGGATAATTAAAACAAACACTACAAATCTCTGGATGGTGAAAGCAAGAGTATTTTAACCCAAATTATTATGAGTGTTATGCTTTTTATGTTCATATGGCCAAAGAAATTCCTATTTACTTAGTTTTCTTAAATTATAAAAAAGATCTAAATACAAAATTGAAGAAATGAATTTTCAGTTTCCACAAGGGGACGTTGGAATTCGTGAGTCCAGGGCAAGCTCTGATTTGCTCAGCTAGACGTTTTGTAACTCTTCCAGATAATGAGTTGCGCAGTCAGGTACTGACGTCAGCTGAGAAGCAGTCAAAGGAAAACCTCTTCCTGGAGAAGAAAAAGAAGCAATGGATCTTCCTCTTTTTCCTTCTGAAGGAGGGGGTTGTGTGTGTGTGTGTTATTTACTGATCTAGGCATTGACATATTTCTAAGAAAGAGAGTTGAGTTAATTGAGAGAGAGACAGTTATCTAAAGCCAGAGTATTAATACTGCACAGCTATCTAAAACCGTCCTTGGACTCATGCCATAAATAACTTGACAACAAAATGTGTGTATTTAGAGAACAACGTATATTTTATAAAACAATACTTTGATACTTATAAACTGTTTTCTACAAATATTTAAATTAATTAACATAAAAATACTTTCATCAGTTTTCATCCCCTACAATGTGGAAATATCCACAATACATTTAATTAATGAATGTAGCCCAACAACAGGTTTCTTAATCTGTTAGTCATTCTCAGGAACAGTCTGAAGAAGATTTGTTTTACTTGAGATGAGTGAGGAATATTAGCTTTCTATGTAAATATTTCTAAACACATTGAAATCAAGGTATGATGAAAAGATCCAGCTTTTATTCTTATTCTGTCTTGTTCTGAACTATAACCTTCTTCCTAGTCTACTTATTTTGGTTCCTTTCCCTTTGATACAGTATATCCCTTTGAATTGAGTTTTAACACGAATGTCCAGAAATGTCTATTGTCCTTCTCTTTACAGAAGCTTACATGGCAGACGGTGCAATGTTCCGGCATACATTTGCAGGATTGATATAAAAATGATCTGCCAGCATGCTAACTTTTTTGGCATTTTGTCAAATTATATCAATGACATGTTAAAGAATTTCAGAACATGTAAAATAATTGCAATGTTTGCCTCTTATTTTCCAAGTCTCTAGTCTATTTTAGCAAAGTATGATGTAATCTCATCTTCTAAAAGCAGACTTCTTCTCAAATCCTTTCTTCAGTCTGCTTCTAAGTTATCATCTTTGACCACGTTATTTTTTTCTCTTTATCTTCTTCTATGAAAGTCTCAAATATTTAGTTTCTTCTAACCCACAGCAGATTAAAATTAGATAGATGTGAATTTTTATTCTACATTCATTTTATAATGTATAAAAATTGAGGACCATGAAAATACTTTTTGTTACTTTAAAAATACTTTCTCAATATAGATTTTTTAATGAATAAAAATTATTTAAAAAATAGATCAGTGAAAGAAATCTTAGTGCAAGTGATTATCCTTTGAGCTATTTTTAAATAAAATAACAAATTGAAAACAGTACAAAAATAAAAGTACCAACTATTACTTTTTTAAGTGTTTCATCTATTTCTGTATTCTTTGTTACATATTTTATAGAGATTTTGTTGAGACGTTGTTCCTGAGAACCAGTCTGGGAAGGAGAAGTGACATACAAACCTGAGCCTTTCAGCCCTGACTTCCCAGTAGGAAGGGGCCAGGAAAAGACAGAATCAATGGAAGGCAAGGGAGCTTGGCCCAAGATAACCAAAGATGACAGAAGTGAGGCCATGGGAGTTGTTTTGGGGATTTGTGTTGAAATCTTTTGTGTCATCTACAGCTTCAGACTGAAATGCTTAATGTCTTGTAGTTATACTAAATTTGTGTACTACCAGCATAATGCAATGAAGCTAATTGTACATAATTCACTTCTTAAAGATTTCAGGATATTTTGGGCCAAGATTTCTTCACAATATACTGAACAAAGGAATTAAATATGAAATAGACTGAAGTCTAATTGGTTCACCTCATGAGAAAAAAAAAAGATAAAATTTTTTAAAAAGTATCATGAATTGAGTTTGGGTCATAGCATTTCATTGACTATTAAAATGAATTAATTCACTCTTTGGAAAATGTGCTATAAAATACTGTAATCTTCTGGATTGGTCTTGTTCCTCTAGCCCCTGAAACAACCTTTTATTTTTTCCAGTAGATATAAAATTAAATACTGCTAACTATCACACATTTGGTAGGTTTCACTGTTGGCTCCATGTCTCCACCACTCCCTGCATTTACACCCCGCCGTGGCTCAGTGGCAGAATGAGTGTGCTCCCTTCTGCTTTCCTTTGGCTCTGACTGTGTAACTTCTCCAGCCAGTTGAATTTAGGTGGATGGAGCATGCTGGTTCTGATTCCAGGCCATAAGAGGTCTTGCATTTTTATATTTGCCCTCTTGTGCCTTTACCAACATCTTGAGAATAATACACTCCAGGTGGACAAAGGAGGACAGGAGATATGTGAAGAGACGTCACAGTATTGAAAAGAGAAGCCTCCACAACTACCACAGTCTGAAGCAGAGTAATGAAAAGAGCGAGCAAAGCGTGGAGAACACGGAGTTTGCAGACGTAGGTTAATGTGTTTTACGCAAAAAATGTGGTGATGCTACAAAGTGGCAAAGTGGAGTGTCCATTTAATTTTAAAATCACAAATTTTAAAATAAAACTACTTTGGCAAGTGCATGATTCTTCTCAACAATCGTAAGCTCCTTTCTTGCAGGCCCAGAGAAGAAAAGGACAAAATTGTCCCTGGCGATGGTCTGGCCATGGATCACAGGAGGGTGGAGGTAGTTCATAGTAGCTTCAGTAAAGTAACCATAATACGTTCCAAGTAACTCAAGTTGAAAAAGTAGAGAGAGGAGGGTGGCACCACTGAGAGACCTTGAGAAGAACGTGGCATTATGACCTCATAAGGCAAAAAAAAGTGGAAAAATTGCAACAAGTGAGCTGAAAAGGTGTACCTTTACATTTGAGAGTAAGTATATGAATTTTACATTTCATAAATGGTGTCATTTTTATGGTAGTTTTAACCATGCATTTATTTTATTTTTTCTCCTCTTGCTCAGGTTTGGTAAAGCAGAATTACACAGTAAGAAAAATATAGGCTTTATATGCCAACATTTTAAGATTCCAGTCCTCACTGAGTGAATTCCTAAACATAAAACTTCGGAGTTATAATTTGAAAATACTTACCCTCTGTTTTTTAACTCATAAAATGAATAAATAAAATAATGGTGTGATAATTGCATTGAATGTATCCAAAATATAAGAAGCACTTAGTGATTATAGCAAATATAATTGTAATAAAAATATCTCTGGTTACTTCAGAAAATTTGCATGAAGAAATATATGAATATATATTCATTTTATTTATAAATAATGATAAACATATAAAATTATTATTAATAATTATATACATATGTCATCAATTACCATGCCAGGGTCTCCATTATAAGGATTTAGTAGTATTAACTCATTTAATCATCACAATGCATCCCTGAAATTGATGCTACTATTATCTGTATTTTGTGGATGAGAAAATGGAAACAGAGAAGTTAAGTAGGTTTTTCAGAGCTCATAGGTATTTTAGCCCAGATTCAAACATGGACAACCTGGCTCTAGAAGCTAGAGGCTCTTATCTTCTGCAATACATTAAATATAGTTGGCATAATAAATTAAATACAGTGTATACAGTGTTTAATATACACTTTTAAATATTTACATTTTCTTCTAAAAATATATCAGTGTCAATTAAAAGTCTGGGAAGTATATTTTTGCAATGATGGCAAATATTCCTTTTGTTGATTATACCTTGATATTTTTTAAGGTTCTGTTATTGAAAATATGTCACTTATACTTTTTAATTATATAAATGCCACTTCAATGAACATTGTTTATTAATTTTTTAAAAAACATTACAAAGCTTATTTTTTAGCTTCATGCAGCTAGAACTTACAAATATATTTAGGGAGAAAGCAGTTGGAGACAAGTCCAGAAAAGTGATCTGACAGCCAGATTTAGAAGAGAGGAGAGTCTGGCAACATGGGAACAAATTAGAGCTAAAATAATTGTCTAGTTGCATTGTAATGAGAGCACGAACCAGGACAGGAGCTGTGGAGATGCATGATTAGAGGCAAAATGTGCGGGTAACATATTTAAACTGGTGAAAACTGGGAGGTGGCAGGAAACAGGAACTAGGAAAGAGCAGATAAGGGAAGCATGAAAACCAAGAACAAACAATGTTGACTTGAATGTACTGAGCTCAGGAGAATGGAACGATGGTGCTGTCAAGAAATATTATTTATGAGACTGGATTTTTGAAATAAAATATCCAGCTTACTTGCACATTGAATGTAATCCTCTTTTCTACTTATCCTCTACTTTCATTTTCTACCTATGCCATAAATATATCAGCCTCAGGGAGAACCTTATGAATTAATCTTATGGAAATAATTTCAAATGTTTTTTAAGTGCACTAAGGTAGACCTACATGAAATCACCACCTTCTGTTTTCTAGGTGAATATATAGCAAAAGATGTATACACATTCTTCCACAGTAAGTCTCACAATGGATTCTTAAGATCTCATCCAAAATATTCCAGAGGCATATCTCGTAACTGTCAGCTCGTGTGTTTTAAGAGAATATAAATTAATTATCACACAATCCTGAATAAGAGTTGATTGGTAAGACAATTATGCTTTGAATTGCATATAATAAATTTAAATAATATTACTATGGCTTCTTTCTACTGAAATATTGATGATTACATATGTCTTTCTCAGTGCTTCAGAGATGCTATCATTTCTGAATATTACCTTTATTCTCCTTTTTGATTCTTTATTTTTAATAGCATCTTTAATACTACAAAATATTATCATTTCCCCAGTGAGATGGCAAGTTTATGATACTCATTTATTTGTGATTGCAAGCACTAGAAAAGAATATTGAAGAGGCAGGACTGGCAGAATGAAAGAAATGTCTGAAATTATCTTAATCCATTAAAGTATAAATCTACCCTGAAGCAAGATCATAGCCTATGAAATGTTTTAACTCTTCATTAGTGAGTGGGTGGACATTTCAAAAGTTGTCAGAGCCCTACACAGCATCATATCCAATCATGTTACTTATTTTTCCCTATTCCAGCACCTCACCACTTTCCTTATGCATCTGCCTACAGGCTCTTCACGTGATCCCTGGCCAGGGACATTCTCTTCTCACTCTCAACGGTAGATCTACACTGGAGACCTTCATTTATATTTCCATACTCCGCTTGGATCAATGACAAAAGTTCTTTTTTTTTCTCGGTAATATTAATAATATGGAAATTGACTAGAGGTTTCAAACTTCCCATCAGCAAAGGTTCACAGTCCAAGTCTTATGTTTCAGGTTTCTAGTGGCTAATATATCATGTAGCATTGTGCTCTTACTTCTTTTTCTATTTCTAGTCTGAATTATTACAGCATAGTTCTATAAAACACAGTACAAGAAGATGGTAAAACTTCACTTAAAATGTATTTGCATAAGTTTCCCATTAGTAAGGAACTATAGTCTTAAACTGCTCAGATTCCAAAAAAGAGAATAGCCAATAAAACCGAAATCAATGACTACCAAGTTCCTAGTCATGACAAAGGAGTTTCATTGACCCTAACATTCCTCAGGTCAGCCCAGTCAATTTGGATTAGGAATGTCACTTTCAACATGCCTTTCCCAGTACCAACCTCTGTATTAGTTAGACTCGTTGGTGCTAGTGATACATACATTAAGTTAACTTAAACAGTTACATTAAATTTGCATCTGGAAAACAGGTGTGAACATGGAACTCATGCTGCTTGCTGTGCTCTGGGTGACAATATCCATTGTCTCTGACCCATAAGTTTCACGTCCTTGACCAGCATCCATGAAACTGTGGCAGGCTAATTTTGAGCTTGAAAGTTGGGTAAAAAGTCAGACTCTTCACAATTCTTGACACCATTCACCTTTTGATGGATATTTAAATTGTTTCCAGTTTGGGACTATTAAAAATAAAGAGGTTATAAATATTTGTGTACATGTTTTTGTTTTCTGTTCTCTTCAGTAAATGTCTAGGAGTAGAATGGCTAGATCGTAAAGTGCATGTGTGTTTAACCTACTTAAAAAACTGAGAAACGATTTCTAAAGTGGTTGTACCTTTTCACAGTCTCATCGGAAAGGTATGAGAGGAGCATTTCCTCCACGTGTTCCTATTTGTTATAATCAAGTTAACATTTTCCTAATGACTATTAATGTGCATCTTTCCTATAGTTGTTATCTTTATATATGTTGGTTATTTGTATATCTTCCTTGGTATAATGCCTATTCGAATATTGACCCATTTTTGTATTGGGGTATTTATTATTATTATTACCTTTTAGGAATTCTTTCACATATTCTGGATGCAAGTTCTTTATCAGATATATAATTTGCAAATATTTTGTTCCAGTCTATAACTTGTCTATTCATTTTCTTAACAGTGTCTTTTGAAGAATAGGTTTTTTTGTACGTTTGTTTGTTTTATTTTCATGAAGTCAATTATTCCACATTGTTCTTCTATGAATAATGACTAGTGTATCTAAGAAAACTTTTCTTAATCTAATGTCATAAATATCTTCTCTGGCTGCTTTTTATTTCTTTTTTGTGCCTAAGAGCTCTAACCAGAACCTCGAGTACTATATTGAATAGCAATGATGAAAGATCCTTGTCTGGTTCCAGATATTAGGGGGAAAACATTCAGTTTTTCACTGTTGAGTATGATGTTAGCTGTAGGTTTTCTATAAATGCCCTTTTCTGCTTGGGGATGTTTTCCTCTATTTTAAGGTTTCTGAATCATTTTATCATGATGGGTTGTTGTATTTTGTTAACTGCTTTTTCGGCATCAGTTGAGATGGCCACATGGTTTCTTTCCTTCATTATACTAAAGCGTGTTACATTGATTGAGTTTCTTAATTAGAACCACATGGATTCTAAAATCCCAGAGCTGGGATATATGTGATTTGGCTATGGTGTATAATCCTTTCAATATGCTGTTGGATTCACTTTACTAGTATAGTTTTGAAGATCTTTGCATTATTTTCATAAGGTGTATTGACGATCCGTAGTTTTCTTTTCCTGTGATGTCTTTATCTGGCTTTGGTATCAGAACAATAATTGCTTCATAGATTTAACTAAGAAGTCTTTCCTCCTCTTCTATTTTTTGGGAAGAGTTTAGGAAGAGTTAGTGTTTATTCTTTAAATATTTGGTAGAATTCTCTAGTGGAGCCATCTGGCCTTAGGCCATTCTTTGATGAAAGATTTTTGAATACTGATTCAATTTCTTTGCTTGTTGTGGGTCTGTTGATATTTTCCATTTCTTCTTGAGTCAATTTGGTAATTTGTGTGCTTCTAAGAATTTGTTCGTTTCATCTAGGTTTTCTAATTCATTGGCATAAAGTTGTTCATAGTAGTCTCTAGTAATCCTTTTGATTTCTGTAGGTTGGTAGTTGCCCCCACTGTAAATTTTAACTTTAGTCATTTCCATTTTCTCTCTGGTTTTCTTAGTACATTTTCTGAATTTGTAAAGCCTAGTAAGTCTATGGACAGAACACTGGAACCGACGCCCATTATCTTCTTTACCTTAAGACTGGCTGATATTCTAAGTGGGCCACCTCCTCTACGGTAGTCAGTGCCCACGTGAGTGTGGCATACAGTGGAACAGGCTCCACAGGCACTGAAGACAGTCTCTCTGAAGGTAGTCAAGGGATCCGTTAGAAAAGGGAGGGAACGTTTCACCTCAAAAGCAAACAATAAGCAAATAAGGAGAAACTCTTTATAGTTCCTCTGAAGGCCATTAAAAAGGAGACCTAATTGTGAAATACGGTGCAGGAAGAAGACATTTTTACCATAATAAGGCTAGCATTGGCAAATTAAATTTTTAGCAGTTCAAATATTTTGAGTAAAATATATCTAAATGTATAAATACAGCTATATCAATAGCTACAGCTCTATCTATGTCTGAGAGTGATCCCCCCTCAAACAAGAAGTGAGTGGTCAACTTGGAGGCAGAGCACCTTGATGGCCCTATCCTCTTCTCCAACTGACAATCAGATCTCCAACAAGGAGCATCAAAATGGGCCAGGAACTAGGGTAGGGGACAATGAGGGGAAATAATATAAGGACAGTTAACAAAGATAGAGTCCAACTGTTGAGTCAGGAGGACATGGGAAGTGGACTTGCTGACACAGCCAAGGCCATCCTGCCAACTTCGGGAACATATACGCAGGAATACTGCTAAAGCCTGGGTAGTAACTTGCTCCTGCACAAGTGCAAGTTAGCTGGACTAGGAAAATGCTGGGACTCCACAGTTTCCCCCACTACCATCTGTCTTTTCTTTACAATTGGTATGATATCATAGACCCTGAAATAAGGAACTGACTAATCTTCATACTATTGTATCTCTATGTCTGGCTATGATGATGAAATTTATGCACTTTACAAAGGTACCCAGCTGAGCGGATGATGGAGGGCTGACATATATACTGTGACACTCTGCCTATACGAACTCAAGTACCTTCTCTTCTTTGCAAAAGCCTTCATCTCTTCACTAAGGCATGCTCCTGCAGAGCTGTATCCCCTAAGAGGGATTGCCTTTTTCAAATTTGCTTAAAGATACTCTATAGTTGTGATGTGGGGGGGCATATTTGCATATGTATATATCCATATGCCCATATACATACTTTCATTTGACTGGCAGAGGGAGGGATAAAGAGTAAACGCTATTTTCTGTTCTCTTCTACTGATGACCAGTACAAATACCTGAGACTCCTTTGTAATTTGAAACTGGGTGGCCAATGAATCTAACAAATGAATCTAACATATGTCTATAACATTTTTTGTTTTTGAGGAAGATTAGCCCTGATCTAACATCTGTTGCCAATCATCCTCTTTTTTGCTGAGAAAGACTGGCCCTGAGCTAACATCCAGGCCTATCTTCCTCTACTTTATATGTTGGACACCTGCCACAGCGTGGCTTGATCAGTGATGTGTAAGTCCTCCCCCGGGATCCGAACTGGCAAAACTCGAGCCACTGAAGTGGAATGTGAGAACTTAACCACTGCATCACCGGGCTGGACCCTGTCCATAACACTTTTTAGTATTACAAATTAAAGCTTGGAATATAAGAATGGTGGAGAAATAGGATTTTTGTCCTTATTATATCTTTAATCTGCCCTACCTCTTTAAGCTATAACCTGTCTTCTGGGTCCAATTGCAAGCAAATAATATTTCTCTAACTCTAGAAATGACTACGGAAATCAAAGAGCATGTGAATAAGCTTTGAAAAGTATAGATTATACTTAGTATAATTACTACTTACTTAGTAATACTTAGTAATACTTAATGTACTTAGTATACTTACTACTTAGTATACTTAGTATCCTTACTACCCTGAACTGGACTTCCAGTCTTACTACTAAGCTATATTCATGTACTTTGGCCAAATTGAGCATAACTCCCCGATTTTTAACTGTAGTGTATTAGTTTACCCACCATAAACACATCTTCTTTTTCTCGTTTATTGAATCCCACTGGATTCCGTCCATATTGTGAAGCAAGCATGAAGATGATGTCGTATCTGATCTTTTAAATTACATGAAAACGAAAGAGCATATTTCATGCTATTCTCCTTACACATGTACATGCCTCCAGTCTTGAAATAATTTGCTTGGATTTTGTACTAAGCATAGAATGAGGAAAAAAAATCCTCTGGAGAATAACTAAAATTGGGATAGTGGCTACCTTCATACTGATTTGCAGGTTTTCACTGGAAATCTTATTTCACTTCATCGAGTCAAATCATACTTAATATATCTTTGCCTGGTTATGTTATTGTGTACCAGAAATGAAGTTACATAAGACTTTGGAAATCACAAACATTTTTACATTTCAGTGAGTGTGAATCCACCTTAATGCCAAGGTTAAGTCTACAGCCCACACACAAAATCAATCCAGTTAATAGTCAATATAGACAAATCTAATTGATTGTCAGATTTTGTTAAAAAATTTCATGACTTAGGAATTTTTTATTATTTGAGTATTACAAAACCTCATCTACCATATTTACTTTATAGAAATACAACAATGAATGTAAATGTACAGTAGAAATTGTATATTAACTATACTTCTAATGTATAGGTTTTTGGCATTATAATGTGAACTTAAAAAGCATTTCCCATCTACGAAACCTTTTAATTGTTGACAAGAAAATTTTCTACATTGCTTTCTAGATCAAATTTATTTCATATTCAATACAGACTTACTGTTTCTTTTTATTAAAACTATGATTTGAAATTTGTACTTTACTGTAGAATTATTTTTTCCACACTTTTTTAATCTTCATTTATTTTGTCTTTAGTACTAGATGCCTGACTAAAATAGAAACAATTAAGCTTGAGCTGTATTTTCCAATACTGTAACTGTTAGAAGTCTTCACAAAAGGTTACTAACACTGCTAAGTCAATTTCTTCCCTGTCAGCCACAACTGATATCTTTCACTTTTCTTTTGATAACAAATATTATTTATTTCAGTTAACTGAACCTTAGCTAACCAACGTGAGCGAAGATAATGCATCTTTGATAATGTATGTCTTGTAAACAAAATCCTTCATTTAAATGAATGAGTTTGTTTTCCTGTTATTTCACGAGGGCTCTTAGCTTCATTATTTACAAATCATACATTTATATGTAGAGTGTGGAGAGCAATTTCTCATATGGGTGAATGTGATGAAAAGTGTTTTCCTAGAGTTACTAACATGCTTTTTTTGTCTTGAGGTATTCTGCAAAAATATATTTTTTAAGGATGTCATCTTTGGAAGAAAAGAAGTTTAAATTTCTCTATTTCTAATAACATGAGGGGGAGGGAGTATATAGAAAATTGAATCAAGCAATTATCCAAAAGTGCTCATTAGATTATCTCACCTATAAATTTTATGACAATTGTTAAATAATTCAAAATTGACCCATTTAGATATGTATTGTATTAATTAAATTATAAATTTATAATAATTTATAATATTATATAAAATATTGGATAAAATTATATTTATAATAATAAATATAAATATTTTATATTTATATAATAAATATAATATGAATAAATATAAGAATAATAAAGAGATGCTTAATGTAAAATGGTGTACACATGATACAAGCGCATTTTGCTCTCAGGCAATAGATGAAGGTGGGGGTTGTTTGTTGGTAGGTGGTCCCCTTCTGTATAGTGAGTCAAGGATCCAGCCTGTTTTTCCATCTTACATCTTTGTCATTCCCTTGGCCACCTTGTCCTCCATATCTGGTCAGCTCAAGGAGAATACGGTTTTATCTGAGATAACATGCTTTCTCAAAAGCCTTTGTCCCAAAGTGTCATTCCTCACTTCCACTCACATTCATAGCTGAAGTCACATGCAAGAATTGGAAGTGGCATAAAATTATTTACCTAGGTAGAGAGAAAATTTGGTGAACAGCTAGCTGGCTCTATCTTATAACCCCTCTTGTGGGTTCAGATTCTAAGACATAATGGGCAGAAGTAAGCAACTGAAGGCACAGGAGAAATCAAAGGTGGATCGATAACTGCGCTGGATTACAGCTCCCCGAATAACTTAAGGGTTAATATTAGAATGTTTGCATTTTCATTTTACATGTAAAAATTAATACGAAATGAAACCTTCTACCTTAGAATACATCAGAAAAGTAGAATTAAACAATAAAATTATTTTCAAACATAAAAGTATTTTAACACTTCAAATTTTCTATTTCCATGTGCAGAAATCAGCCATTCTCAGTGTTTTCTACAGTGAGGTTGTGAAGCTTTGAAGAATTAGTTTTCCTCTGAAAATTTCAGTATCAACTCAGCTCAGTAATTGACTATCATCAAATTTTATGAAAAACAGTAATTGTCTTTTCCTCATAATAATTTTTAGTGCATTATGATAATGGATTTTAGTTTTCCATCAGTTTCCTCTGTATACATGGATTTATTATATTTTTGGTTAAAAGTAGTAGACTTCATTGTAAAATTGGTTCAAAAAACCTGAATACTGTAAAGAAATAAGAACTATATGAACATAAATGACTTGTAAGACACTAATAAATCGTTCCATGCACTAGCCAGATATTAACTATTTTCTGTTTTACCTGTTGTATCAACTACAAAGCATATTATTCTGTGGTGCACTACATAAATAAAAATATCTTATATATTCTAGTTTATGGGAAAATATCAAAGATTTTAATAAATTTTCCTCTGACTGAAATTGTGACATTACTGGCAAAAAGATCATTTTTTAAATGAATTATTATATGGGTACTATTTTAATTTTTCCCTCAAGCAACTAATGTACAAGAGAAACTATATTTTCTTGGACTAAACACACAGAGAAATATTTATCAAAACTAGAAAGGAAGGAGAGAAAGAGGAAAGAAAATAGGGAAAAAAGAAAATAAAGAAAAAGATTCATTCAATGCATCATCCAAAAATGTGAAGTGCCACCAGCTACGTATCCAAAATTATCAAATGTTGGCATTCAACTTAAGTCTTGGTGCATCTATTTTTTAATGTGACACAGTCAAAATGGATTTGCTCTTGTCTGACACCAAAATTATCACCACATGATTTGTTGAGTTCACTTCACGGAAGTTCACCCATTCAACAACATTTGCAGGGGTTCTTTAATTCAAGGGTTTTAGAAATGACAAAACTATTACGATGACCCCAAAATGAATTTCTAATCAAATGAACTTAGCTATATGTAAATGTAATTGGTTATATTTAAAACATGCATTTTTATGGAAGGAAGAAGTAGAGATTCTCCTTTGACAGCTTTGTCTCATTATTAGATCTTATCTTCTAATTGACAAATGAGAGAAAAAGTTCTTAAAATAGCATCCTAAGATCCTCTTTGGTCCGAGTTTCCTACCAGGAATGTGCTTTCCTTTGTGTACATACCTGGCACACTTCTGCCCTTTCCTGACACTCCAGAAGTGCTCTTTTCTCTGATGCATTTCTGCACTCTCCTAGAGTGAGTTCTCTGTGCTTCCTCAGGGACCTCCTCAAATGTTTGTTATGATTTCAGTGGGTGTATTGCAAAGTCCTCTCTCCATTTTTCCCCTTATCAGATTGTGGGTGCTTTGAAGTCTGGAAATTGGTCTTTTAATTTTATTACTAGGCACCTATCATCTAATATAGTTCCTGTAAAATAGATGTTTTTTAAAAAAATGCTTGTTCAATAAATCAATGATTTAACTACTGAATTACTAAAATATGATGTCATGAATCTCAAACGTTAAGGTTTAAAACAAATACTTTGGAGTTTATTGAAAAAGCAGATTTCCCAAATTATTCTCTGAGGTTCTGATTCCATAGATTTCAGGTGAGGAATAGGTTGTTACAATTTTGATGCATCTATTTGTTTGTCATTAAAATGACACATGTTCATTTTTAAGTCGAAATAGATATATAGAGAAGTAGAACTATGAGGAACCCCTCCACCAAATCACGCATCTCACTATCCAGAAAGAATTATTACAAACAGTAGGTGAACAGCAATACAAACATTTCCACTGTCAGGGAAACATAAGTTTTTAAAAAGAGGCTCAATTCTCCCTGCTGAAAGTAAGGGAAGAAACATCCCTCTTCCTTTGCTTAGACCATTTACTTTAAAAAACTTCGTCATTGTCAGTTCTTTGTCTGTCTCTGAAATGTATATAAATCTTTTTAAAAGCTAAATAAGCCTCTTGACAGCAGAGTCTTCCTCAAGGACCTCAAGGACGTGGGGACCATCTTCTGAAATGCAAGCCTGCTGTCTATCTCCCAGTTTCTGTGGGAGAAACCAACTTCAGCAGTGCCTATGGACTGACAAGTGGCGAGACTCTCTCTTGTCATGAAGACGGGAGAAGTTCATTGTTCCTTTGGATAAGGCCAATTAACTTAAAACAGGTGGTCACCCCAATTACCAGGTGAGATTAGGATGAATTTTGTATGACAAATGGTGCTGTGAAGTCCTTTTACTTGAGGACTGGTTGTTGTTTATCTCGAGATGGATGTAATGGGTTGTATCTTCTTGGCTATAGAAAAGTTGAAGATTTCTTTCTTTGCAATCTTTTAGCAGATTGCCTGTGATGTACTTTCCATTCTGGTTTAATTCTTTTTCAATAATAAAATTGTTTTCTTTCTCCTCTACCTTTGTGAAGACGTTTTCTGGGTCGGGAGATTTTGTTCAAATTGTATTTCTTAAACACTACTACTTCTGCAACAGCTTCTCTCTCTTTTGAGTATTTTTTAATGTGATTCACATTTTGATTGGTTAAATTTCATTATTGAGCAGAACCACCATTTCTTCCCATCCTCCCCTTGCTCAGCCAAAGGGTCAATAAATGCTCTATTTCTAATTCTTAAATTTAAAATTTTCTTTATAATTTCTAATTTATTTATTCCTAAGGTGTTTTTGCCCTGGATTTAAAGGATTGTATCAAATCTCTCCTAATTTTTCCCAGTTGTATCTGTCTTGAACTTTCCATATCCTTCTTCAAACTTGGACTTAGTACTTTTCCAGAACTGTGTCATATTCATCTAATTGAACATTTTGGAACAGTTAAGGCCTATTAATTGACTATTTTAACCTTTGCCAACCTTAAAAGTGAGGGCAGTTACCAAAATATCCTCTGGAGATTTGACGTGGGCAAAAGGGAGGGGCCACCACATTTTCTGTTTCTGCTTACTCATAAATAACTGCCCTGATCATTGATTGGGTTTCCTGTGCAACTAATGAATTGTTCAGTTCATTAATGCAGCAAATTTGATCTCATCTTTGAGGAATCTTATTTTTTAAAATGTGTGTTTGCTATTTTTATCTTAAACTTTAATGAAGGTATAGACTTTATGTTTTATTTTCAGAAGGACATTTTTAAGGTTAATAAACATTTGATTCTTTTACATGATAGTGTTACACCCCAATCAAAAGTAAGCAAAGCTTATAAGACAGTGAGCAAATTAGGGGTTTTGTAAGTAAATTCAAATAATTGAAACTACTTAGTATCAACTTCTCAATGACTCAGAGCCACAGCTCACCATTATATATCAGTGATAAATTCCACACCAATAATAATCGTTCATGTAGTCAAGCATTTCCATTTTGAATCACAGAGAAAATAAGAAAATGAAGAACTAAAGATCTTGTTAAGCCAGTCCTAGAAGGAACAGAAAGAATAAAAATTTGTTATATAATATCTCCCATTAAAACAGTAGGAGAAAAAATAATGTGGTTTGTGTATAAGGCACTTCCATTCTTTCAGATTTTATTACTTTCTAGTTATGTCTGTTATATATTAAGTCTTTAGAGAAACCCCCATAAACTTTTTTTCTTCAAGATGGGAAATTTGCCTCAATATTTTTTGATTCTTTCATAAATTTACTTTTAAATCACCCTTATTGTCAGACTATTTGTCACAGGTAAGAAGTCAAATGCTAGAAGAAATGTTTCAGATGATACAAAGAGTAATCACTTTCAGCAGACTGGAAACAGTCAACCACCCTGAGGGCTGGATGTTTTCCCTTGGGCCCTCCATTCTTCACTCCTCTCTGCCTTTGCTTAGGCAGGAAAGCTGATTTCTCACCACAGTAGCTCTGGGGTTCCTTTGCCCTCTGGCTATCTTTTGGGTCCCTCCTGGAGGAGGCAGTGGCCTGGGATCAGAGAACCACTCGCTCCTCCACTCCATCTCGCCAGGCCCCAGCGCTCAGGATCTTCTGAAGCACTTTGTCCTTCCCTGGCCTCTGAGAGTGGTGATGGTGATGGCTTCTTGTTTCACTGATCCCTGGGGGCCTTACATCCTTTCTTGGGCCATTAGCCCCTCTGGTATGGTGATCCTGAGTTATCTCCGTTTCCTGCTGGAACCCTATCTGAGACACAGAAGTGGATTTACCGTTAAACTAATTAATAGCATTTTGAGCTTTAGGGCCTCCACTTGCAGGAGCCCCTGCGAGTCCTGCAGTCACTGAATGTTGGGGACTATTCTAGGTAGAGAGGTGGGAATTAGGAAGTATTTCTTTGAAAAATTTCTGAGAAAAGGCATAAAGACATGTCAGAAGAAAGAAACTGTATCTCTAAAGCTCAAGTTTAATTTTTTTCTCATCATAAATAAATATTTACTTTCATGGCAGTTTTTATATTTGTAATTTTATAAGCTTTTTTCCTAAAAGAAGGCCTCCAAATTTAAAAGCTTCATTTCCCCAAAATCTATATTTAGCACTACTGATCCATCATGTATCTAGCAAACCTTTTGAGGTTGCATTTGACTAAGTATAAGCATCATGATCATCATTCTTTGAGATCTTCATATTAAACCATAATACCAATAGCAATAATATAGGAAATCTTAAATTAGATAATGTAAATGCAATGTTATTTGCTTGGAAATGAAATTCAAATATTAATTAGCAGATCTATCTAAACCGATTCAGAATGTGGAGGGGGTGTGAAGATTATGCACAGGCGGCATAGGCTTGTTGGGGAAGAGCACTCTTAGGAAGTGACATTTGAAGGCAGTTCTGGATCGTGACAAGGACGTAGGAGGACAAGGTTGTAGGAGGCCCGGGACTAGGGGACGGCCAGTGAGGCACCTGCCTCGGGCAGAAATTTATGAATGGACCAGGTAAATCAGTAATGAAGATATATAATAAATTAGTCTACATTTTAAAAACTCAAATGAATGAAAAATGAAGAATAAATAAAGTACCAAAAAGTTTCAATAAAAACAAGATCAATATGGCTGATGTGTTTCCTTTGCCTCCGTCTCCAATAGGGCTCGGCCTGGCACTGGATCTTGCTATAATCTATCTCCAACTCAAGCTCCAGCCCAGAAAACTCTCTTTTTATTGCCACTTTGCTCCAGGCACATTGGACATTTGTTGCTGCTCCTTGACATATCGGATATTTGCACGCTCTTTTCACGTTCACTGGAATACCCTTCTCTGAAATTTCTCACAGCTCATTCCTTCTTCTTACTTAGTTCTCAGCTCACGAGCTACCTTCTCAGGGAGCCTTGTCTTAACAACTGTTACAAATTTATTTCCCAGTTTCTCCCTACCATCTTATACTTTAATTTCACAATAAAAATTATCTTATTTATTGTAATACGTGTAGTGTTTGTCTTTCCCTAATACTATGTGAGTTCCAAGGAACCGTTCCCTTCTGTCTCATCTAAAGCTGAAACCATATAACTTAGAACAAATCCTGGTACTTGATAGAAATCCAGTCAATGCATGTTGATGATAAATGCACAGCATTAGTGAGTTCTCCACAACTGGAGAAACTATGAGGTCTTTCTTTTGGATCACGTTAAGACATTTGCTTGCTCTGGATGGGAGGTTGTACTAGCACCCAGTTTCAAGCACTCACTTAAATCTGCAACCTGAATAACCAACACCTTCCATCTGTTCTGTAATTGGTGCTTCTCTCCTGAATTGAATTAACAGTGAATGTCTAAGCTATCGCTGTACCTCCGACTTTATAAGATAATGTTTGGAAGGTTCTGGACTATAAAATGATGAATAGACAAAACTCCCTATATTGTGATGTTTTACCTCTTAAAAATCCACTCAGAAATATTTTAATGCATTTTTTAAACATAAAAATAGTCTTTATTTTCAAGGACAAGTCAATGTATTTAATAAGAGAGCTTAGTTCATATTTCCCTTAATTATGGTTAATAGACAAAGACTCTTTATTATTAGAGTTGTGTTAATACAATCATTTGAAGAATCGTAACCTATCATCCACCAAAATTATCATATGTCATAGATCCTAAGAACACTGGAAACCTTATGGGATAAAGAGGTTCCGGGTCAGAGGTGAAACAAAAATTACTTGATTATACACAACAAGGATACTGGTGTTATCTTCAATAATGCCAGTGAAACAGAGAGGGAGTATCAGAGAGAAAGCTATATTTTTATAAAGTAAGTTGAGTGTGAGATCAAAATTAAAGTGTGTTAATAGAAACACCTATCAGATCATAGAAATAGATATTCTTACATCTACTTGCAGGATTTTTACAAATATTCATTCATTCAACAAATATTTATTGAGTTTCTGTGATATACCAGGCTCTGTACTAGCGAGTAGTGATACATTAGTGACCAACACAAAGACCTTGTTCTTGTGGAGATTGTGTTCTTATGAGAGGAGGTGGTAGAAAGAACTCTATATAATATGTTGAGTGGCTATATGGGCCGTAGAGAAAATCCAAATAGAGTAAGAAGCTTCTGATAGAGAGTGACATGGGGACTGATATTTTAAATAGAGTGATGAGTAACAGATCTCTGATGAGATAACATTTGGACCAAGATCTTACAGAAGTCAGGAAAGAATGTTAAGGGTAAAGAAAAGAGCAAGTGCAAAGCTCTTTTAAGGAGAAAGTGCTTAGAGATTTTGAGAAATATCAAGGAAACCACGGTAGCTGTGGAACAAAGAATGGGGGTGTCTGAGGGAAAGTCATACAGGTAGGGGGAGAACAGGAACTCACCCTGAGTCAAATGGGAAGCCATTGGAAGATTTTGAACAAAGAATGACATGATCTCACTTGTATTTTAAAAAGACTGGTGTGAGAATAGATTAAAAGAAAGAATGGTAGGTAAAGAGACAATTTAGGCTATGACGGCAATAAATTGGGTAAGAAGTGAAGAAGTATGGAACAAAGCTGGAGATATAATTTGGGAGTCACCCACATTTAATGGTGGTTAAGTACTAGAGCTAGTTAAGAACATTTACAGGGTCCATGGTCTTGATATAACAAAGTGGCTAGGTTCTTACAGCTGTTTCTTAGGTGTTAGGAAAAGGTTGGAATATTGACTTGAGAATTACCTGCACAGAGATCACAGGTGATACTGAGAATGGTAAATCCTCTAGTTATATTTCAACTTGAAATTACAAAATTGCAAAATGTATCACTGGGCAATGATGATGTCAGAAATGTCCTCTCTACTGCTGAGCATGAGAAAATAAACAAACACCTACAGTCAAATGTCTTTAATATTAAATGTATCAAGCTATGCAATAGCACTCTCACGGTACCTGTAGAAAACATCTACAGTGGACACGGCATTCAGTAATGCTATCTTAAAAAACAGAGTTGTGCCACAACTAGAGGGACCCACAATGAACAATATACAACTATATACTGGGGGGCTTTGGGGAGAAAAAGGAAAAAAAATAAAATCTAAAAAACAGAGTTGTATTTAACTAAAATTTTTTGCCATCATGATGCTAGATGTTAATACAATAAATATCTCTGTATGTTTCATATTTAAATAATAAGCAGATTTTTTAATTGCTCAGTTATTAATTATTCTGCTTTTTAATAGCCTTTTTGCTATGAATGTTTTCTAGTCCTTTATAGTTTATTTCACTGTCAAACTCCCACTGAGCAGCTCTGATTGTCCAGATACTATCAAGTTCAGTTTTGCGTTTAAGCAGATGTTGTGAAATATTTGAGGACTTTTGATGTGTTTGTAGGTTATCTTGTCTGCTATATTTGTGGAAACAGAAGTTAAAATCAAATTTGGAAGAATCTTTTTTCCTTATGTTAAGAAAGAGAAACTCCTCTCAATTTTAGCCGCTCTTTCTTCTTGTGTTCTGTTTCAGCGAGGAGCCATTTAAGTGTTCGATGGTGGTGAACACATAACACAATGAATGCGTGGTAATTTATTTAAATGTTCTCAACTTATCCAGAAATTTTAAATACAGGGATAAGTTAGATGGTCTGACATTTCTATGATTCTAAGGATTCCATCTTATCCATGCTGTGAATCTGTGCATCAGTTCAGAGACTTAGAAAATTGTGCAGTTTGTGCCCTTGTTAAAGTAAATTTTATCCTGTTGATACTTATATCTCTAGCATCATGAATAAGGCCAGCACACACTGGGCACTGGCATCGACGTAATTAAATCATATGTCACTGCTAGTACGTGCCAGGCAAAGTGGGCTAGATGACGGGCACAGGCAGCAACTATGCTGAGATGTGAAATTAACTCAACCATATGATGCCAGAGCAACTGGACTCAGATTTCCTGTTTGTTCCCCAGGACATCATCCTGGTTCATGATATTACTAAGAATTTTTCAAGATTTTAATAGAAACTGACTACCATTTTCTAATCTCTTTTGTAATATCCACTTTCTTGAATCACCGTCACAGTGGGTATTTTGTTATACTCGCACAGTAAATTTTGGGTATATCCTATCTTCTTGCATAGTTTCTCCCCTGGCAAATGTTTGTCCTAATCTTTTTTCTATCTTCTCAGTTTCTAAGAGAAAATATGTGCATTATTTTATTTTTCCTTCACAATATTTCCAACTTGGTTAGTTTCCAGTAGAATAACAGCTCTAAAAGTTTAATTGGGGGAGTGAATCATAGTCTGAGACTCTAAGTGATATTAATTTATCAAAGATGGTTAGGTTGTCTGAGTTAGAGTCAAAGACTACTGTAAAAAGATAATTAAACTAGGTTCAGTAACAACTATAGAGAAATACATATGTATATAACTCTTTTCTTTGGAATCTTTCCCACCCCTTATTTTAGAGATAAAGTAACTGAAAAGGAGATTTCCAATTGGCTAAAATAACTTAATCTTTTGGGAAATAGTTGTTTTTATCATTATTATTAATTTTAACGATCTAAATGTGTATTAAATGTGACAGGGAAGGACTATAATGTGAATTTTCATTCCCTTGTTTTTTAGCAGCTTCTATGTTCTGGGTATTATAATGTACGTTTCTAATGGATATAAGGATATAAGGGTATACTTCTTTCTCTCAAGGAATTTAAATTCTGGTGGGGTTCATTTTAGTCATTAAATATAAAAACAACATATATATATAGTATCTGTATATATATATATAATATCTGTGTGTATATATAAAATCTGAGATGAGAATCTCAATAGGCATTTTGGTGAATTGTATTAACTGTGTTTAATAATAAGTACAAAGTCATTTCAAAATCTACTAATTTTAATTATCTTAATGATAGAATCAGTTGTATGATTATATATCTGAATGCTTCTCAACTTACTTGCATATAGTAGTTCCAAATAAAAAATTCATTGCACCCAAATCCTACTCTCTTCAACTAAACACAATCATTCAATGCTATTAATTGGTATTATAGAGATAAACATTACCAATTATGTGACTCTATTTTGATATTTCATAAACAAAAATGTATTAGTTACCTCAAATCAGCTTCTCCTGGATTTAATCACTTGAAAATATTCACAATGTTCACTAAATGAAAACTATTTTAAGCTCATTTTATGCCTTACATCACAATTGAACTCAAGGATTTGACTCACGGTTACAGAAGACAAATGTTTATATAGTAATTTATTATCTGCAAAAGAGGAATATTGCTGACTGATAAACCCACTAAACTATGCTTAATAAGCTTAATTTTAATGAACTACTTTTAATACATATTTTTCTGTCAGTGGAATATAAACAAAAGTTAAATCAATACACACAACTCCTTTGGCTTAAAATCACATTTAATCTGGCCCCAAAATGCACTATATTAAAAATCGCTAATGATGAGAAAAAACACACAAAACTGTATTTGAAAGATAATTCACAGTTTGTTTCAATTTTTCACAGACTTCCCCAGATCTTGAGTCAGGACTCGCCCTCCCTTCCTTCCTGTGCCCTTTCAACTTACGGCAGCTGGAGAAATCTGTTCCTCCAACCTCCCCGGGCCTTCAGCACTGCCTGGGAGTCTTGTTCTTCCACAACTCTCAATCCAGGTCTTCTTAACGTCTTTTCCAAATATAGACAGCTCTTCTATTTGGCTCTGTTCACCACTTATCCTTAGCTCAGAGCACAATCTGTCACTCAAGAGTGACTCAACAAGAAAATATCTCAAGAGTAAACGCCTTCCATGCTCACCTGTGGTGAATTCTAACCTCAGGAACTTACCCAAACCCTTACCTCTCTTTCTTCAGTGACTTCCGTGCCTTTTAATGTCCATTTCTCTCAACTTGTAAATATGTTTATGTCTACATTGTCTTTATCTTATAATCACTTCTTTATTTTGTACTATCTTCCAGTGTAGTATTTTGCAAAATTTCTGCTATGCTCAAAGTCTACCAGGAATTTGACACAAAAGCAGACTACAAATTTCCTGTAAATTAAAAACACCATCACAGTGTTTAAACTCTAAAAATAAAATGTAAACATTGAAAAGGAAAAGAACTATCAACAGTTTCAAAGGACAAGAGAATTAATATTGCTTGTAATTGTTTCCAAGCTCTCTATATCTACATTGCTGATGAATGGTTAAAACATTCATCTGGTTTGACCTTTATTAGATTTCTTTGTTTATTCATTACATATAATAAATTAGAGTATCCTAACTTATAATTATCATTCATATGGAATGGCAGGAAGTGTTTGATAGTTTTGTCAGGCAATTTAAGATATTTGGATTGAATATGGACCCAGAAATTATGAAGAGATTTCTCACTTGTCAAGGAAAACTTACTTTGCATTCCTTCTTGGAAATGAATCTGTTAAAGTCACAAAATTTATCTTCCCAAAAAGGCATGTAAAGATAACTTTATAACACAAAAAACCTACTTTTTCTGACTATGGAGTCAAGGCATTTACACACAAGTGAGGCAGCCAAGTGAAATTAATATGGCTCTACATAGTGAGTTCAACATCATGTCTTACAAATAAAATTTTCTACGAAACTTTGTAACAAGAAAATAAAAATGTCACTGACAAAAATGCAAATAAGTAGAAATTTGAAAAGACAACAATAAAATACTAAATGTTGTAGAGTTCAATGCAAGAATGTCAAAGGAGGTCTTCTTGCAAATACGCTAATCAAATTCACTTTGATTATGAAATCATGTCATTAATATAGGAATAATGTGAATAGTATATACAATAACAAAGACCCCGTTTTGAGTTATATGAACATTTTAGTTTTTCCATATGTACAACTTGTAAATATTCTTCAGCCTTCTACTTCATGCTTTCTACAAAATATAATTGTGTACACAAACTATGCTTGCTTCTATGCTCTCGATGTCTTATTTAGACATGTTGAAACTTTTGCCCTCTAGTTTCCACTACAATTTTAGAAAAGCTGCATCAAACCATTTAATGTTTTTAATCTCTTTATTACACACGGAATATGTTCAATGCTCTAGCAGCTGTATAATAGTTTTCAAATCTAGAAGATTCTGTTTTTGGCAGAAACAATCCACTGACTACTTTTGTTTAAATAAAACTCTGAAAAATTTTTTATTTTATGGATATAGTTATCAAATTTGCCAACGAAATGTTATCTGTTTTCCAAATCATAATGAAGTCTCCAGTGTTAGGGAAGTATCAAATTATCAATGATTGTGCCATCTCTACCAGTTGGCTTTCCCAAGAAGTACGGAAATAGCATTCTTTTTTTTTTTTTTTCAATTTTTACTTTTTTCGGATGTACATCATATTTCAAATTCTGGATACATTACATCATGTTCACCACCCGAACACTAATTATAGTGCATCCCCTCACATGTGAGCCTAATCACCCCTTTTGCCCTCCCCCCTCCCCCCTTCCCCAATGGTAACCATCAGTCCAATCTCCAATGCTATGTGTGCTTTTTTTTTTGTCGTTTTTATCTTCTGCTTATGAGTGAGATCATATGGTATTTGACTTTCTCCCCCTGACTTATTTCACTCAGCACAATACCCTCAAGTTCCATCCATGTTGTCACAAATGGCTGGATTTCGTCATTTCTTATGGCTGAGTAGTAGTCCATTGTGTATAAATACCGCATTTTCTTTATCCATTCATCCCTTGATGGACACCTAGGTTGCTTCCAAGTCTTGGCTATTGTGTATAATGCCGTAATGAACGTAGGGGTGCAAGTATCTTTATGCCTTTGTGTTTTCAAGTTCTTTGGATAAATACCCAGCAGTAGAATAGCTGGATCATAAGGTGGATCTATCCTTAATTTTCTGAGGGTACTCCAAACTGCTTTCCATAGTGGCTGCACCACTAAAATACCTAGGAATAAACTTAACGAAAGAGGTGAAAGATCTGTACACCGAAAACTATAAAACATTGTTGAAAGAAATCGAAGAAGACACAAAGAAATGGAAAGATATTCCATGCTCTTGGATTGGAAGAATTAACATTGTTAGAATGTCCATACTTCCTAAAGCAATCTATAGATTCAACGCAATTCCTATCAAAGTTCCAACAACATTTTTTACAGAAATAGAACAAAGAATCCTAAAATTTATATGGAACAACAAAAGACCCCGAATAGCCAAAGGATTCCTGAGAAAAAAGAACAAAGCTGGAGGTATCACACTCCCAGATTTCAAATTATACTACAATGCCATAGTAACCAAAACAGCATGGTATTGGCACAAAAACAGACACACAGATCAATGGAACAAAATTGAGAGCCCAGAAGTAAACCCACACATTTATGGACAGCTAATATTCGACAAGGGAGCCAAGAGCATGCGATGGAGAAAGGAGAGTCTTTTCAATAAATGGTGTTGGGAAAACTGGACAGCCACATGCAAGAGAATGAAAGTAGACCATTCCCTTGCACCATGCACAAAAATCAACTCAAAATGGATTAAAGACTTGAATGTAAGACCCGAAACCATGAGACATCTAGAAGCAAACATAGGCAGTATGCTCTGTGACAATAGCACTCTTAATATTAAAAATCCTAACATTTCTACCTGAGGTAAAAGAATCTGGATATTAAAAATATAGGACACATATCACTGAACTATTGTGGTTTAATAATCTGACAAATTTTAAATTTTCTCTTTATTGACTATCAACATCAGGAAATCTAACCAAAAGTAATCACTAACATATAGACTTGGATTGCCCTGAATTTTCCATTTCTATTTGCACATGAATGACTTTCCTTGCTGTACTCACAGGTGGATGCCTATCAATATCAACCTCAACTCATCTTTTCTAGGCTCGTCTCCTCCGTGATAACCAGTCATAGAGTAGTTGACACACACGCACTCGTGCATGCACACACACAAAATACTTACTTCAACAGCTAATTTCATCACTGAAGATCATTGGTTTCATCAATAATTACATAATACCTAGTGCTCACTCTTCCACAATATATATCTTTGACATCATTTGACATTAATTAGTATAATCTTATGAAGAAATTTTGTATCTAAGGAATTTTTCTTTATACAGATTAAAACATTTAACATCTTAGGAATAATGAAACTTGTATCTAGTTTTGCTCCTAAGATGGTCATTTTTAATAAAGTCTCTGTAGTTCTCATTGTTTTTCCTCTTCTAGGGATAAAATTATCAGTTTTTTACTCAAAATATTTACTTTTGATAGTTCCAATAGACAAAATTGCATAAATATAGTTTTAAAACACTAAACACTTATGAATAATGGAAAATATGCAAGATTGCTAAACTGGACATTATAAAAAATGTTAAAAGAAATTAAAGGAGTTCTAAATAAATGTATATTTCATGTGAATGGATTGGAAGATTTGCTATTAGAGTCTTTGGGAAGATGTCAGTTCTTGTCTAATCTATAGATTGAATACAATCCAAATCAAAATTTAAAACAGGCCTTTGAGGCTGGAAATTTGTGGGTAACTGAGTTAATAGATTATAAAATTAATATCGAAATACAAAGTAATAGAATAGTCAAAATTAAGTGAGTAAATTTATATACATTAATATTTTTCTATATGCTTTATATATGTATATAAGGAAAGTTGTATTTACATATATATATATACACACACATATAGTACATATATATATACATACATATATATACTATTACTACCTGGTTTTGAAACTGACTATAAAGCTACAGTAATTCAGAAGAGTGTAGAACTGGTAGAAGAACAAAATAATAATCAAATGAAACAGAATAGAAAGTCCAGAAATAGACCCACACATACAGCATGAATGAATTTTCTCAATAGGCACCAGGACAATTCAATAGGAAAAGGAAAGTCTCTTCAGAAAATAGTGCAGACATAACTGGATAAATGTCTGGAAAAAAGGGGAACTTCAACATTTGTATCAAACAAAAATTAACCCAAATATTAAGAAATATATTCATAACATCGGAGGAAGCAAAAGTTCCTAGACGAGGAAACAAAAGCACCAACCATAAAAGGAAAAAATGCTATTTAGGCTTCATTGAAATTAAACTTTAGGCAACTCTGTAGGCATTATTTAGAAAATGAACATTGCTGAACAGTATTAGCTATCTGGGAAATATATGTCAAATTTAATTTGAAAATTTGACAGTTACCTAAATGGCAAATAGTAAAATCACAGGCAGAAATCAAATGTTGGTGAGCATATGAACTGCTGGAAGTTTCCTCCTTTGCTCGAGGGCTGTAAAATTATACAACCACCTCAGAAAACTAGTAAATAGTTTTTTGTAAAATTAAATATACATGTGTCTTTTTACTCAGTTTCATTCTCAAGTATTTACAAAAGAGATACGAAAAATTATTTTCAGACAAAAAAGATATAAACAAGAATATTTGTATCAGCTTCATTTATAACAGATCAAAATCCAAACAACCCAATAGGATAAGTAACAATTTGTCCATCAAATGGATAATTGACAAACAAATTTGGTATTTCGATCAGTGGGATATTACTCAACAAAATACGAACAATTAACTACTGACATTCACAATGTAGATGAATCTTAAAAACACTACAGTGTCCCCCCCCTTATTTATGGGGGATACATTTCAAGACCCCCAGTGGATGCCTGAAACCACAGATAGTATTGAACCCTATGTATAGTGTCTTTTCCTAACTAATGGTAGACAGATGGATGAACTTGACAAAGGCATGATTCATGTTTGAGCAGGACAGAGCAGGTTGGCTGAGGTTTCATCACACTACCGATAATGGAGTGAAATTTAAAACTTATGAGTCGTGTATTTACAGAATTTTCCATTTCACATTTTCAGACAGTGGTTGACTGCAGACAAATGAAATCACGGAAAGTGAAACCGCAGTGAGGGAGAATTCCTGTACACTGAGCAAAAGAAAAGTCAGAAACAATAGGGTCATTCCATGAATGAATTATTGCATTTATATGAAGATCAAGAACAGGTGAAACTAATTTGTGGTAACAGAAATCAGAAGATTGGCTTCCTGTGCAGGTAAAGAACGACATGAAGAGTCAGAAAGCAATTCTCTGAGGTGATGAAATGTTTAGTAAGTTGATCGGGGTGTTGGTTACATGGGTGCATATAAATATCAAAATTAAACAAACAGTACACTTAAGATGTACTCATTTCACTGTATATAAATTTGGCCCCAATTAAAAAAAATTAAATGCAGTGAGGATTAGGTGCAAAACAATCAACAATGTAATAAAAGCAATAAAGTCCAGATTTCGTTTAAACTTTTTAAATTTTGGTTGCTTGCATGAATCCTCACTCCAGCAGACTAATTTTTTTAGTACAGCTGGAATCTCATTTTATCATCTTATTAGATTCCTCTTTACTATTACTAAAAAGAGAACCAGATAGGAGCTTAACTGTTTTTTAATGAATGTTAAGCAAACGGATATTATATATCCACGGCAAAATGTATAATTTTGATAATTTAATGCTTTCAATGAACCCTCCTTCATGCCAGATACTTTATTTCAATTAGGAATGCAACACAGAACAATAATGACATCAAAAATTATCAAATTGTCAAATGTCAACCTTTTAACATAAAAATTCGTGAAAATACTTTTGCCCAAATCAACTGCGCTCATTTAACTAAATGTTAGCTGAATTTAGACTAGGACAGCAAAGGATACAATCCTTGTGTCACATAAGCAACCAACAAGAGTCGAATATTACTAACAGCACAGCCAGATTTCTACATACTTATAAAAATAATGTTAAGTCACAAATTGTGGACATATATGATAGTAAAGTTTTTAATCATTTCTTTTCTTCTGAAGCTTACAAAGCTCCTTTAGTTCTCTTGACTGAATGCCATAAGTCATCAAAGGTCCACAAACGATTCTTTAAATGAAAACCTACTCTAGTCCAATATACGCTTCCTACCATCACCATTCTCATCTAATCTGTTCAAAGGAATTTTTTTCTATGAATGGTATTCACTTCATTTTCATCTTTCTCTATAAACTTCATTTTGACCTTAGTCCCTTTCAATTCTTCAATAAAATAGCTCTACTATGTGCCAAATTTAAAGGCCAATTTCTGTGTCCTCATTTTAACAGCCCACTTTCTTGTATTAGTCACAGTAAATCTATATTTCCTCTTGAAAATTGATTCTATAGGACTATGTGATGCCTTATTCTTTGAATATTTTTAACCATTTCTTTAGATTCTTCTCATAGAAGTAATTCCTTTTTAAGCCCCCTAAGATGGCTTTTAT
The DNA here is from genome assembly GCF_037783145.1 of Equus przewalskii. NCBI lineage: Eukaryota > Metazoa > Chordata > Mammalia > Perissodactyla > Equidae > Equus > Equus przewalskii. The sequence goes on from NC_091849.1 coordinate 59,394,659, forward strand.
GCTCCTTTTCTATCCTCTCTAAATACCCTCACACTGTAATAGCATATTGTATTATAGTATTTATATTTTTCTCTCTCCTTCACTTGATTGTCAGCTTCTTGAGGAATGAAAGCTTGCCTTACCATCTTTGTTTCCCCAATGCTTGCCTTTTGTTAGATGCTCGGTAAAAATGTTCTTAAAGAATGAATGATGAAGATATGCAGTCATGCATCTCTTAAGGATGGCGATACGTCCTGAGAAGTGCATCATTAGGCAATTTTGTCACTGTGAGAACATCAGAGAGTGTACTGAAAGGGAACAAAATGTGCCAACTCAAAATGTGTTTGTTTAACACGAGGATTATTTTAGGCTGTTTATTTATAAGAAACAAAAGACTCAGAAACTTTTTCTTGTTACCTCCCCCTCAACTGCCTAAAAGAATTCACATGAAAAAACCTGTCTCAGGAAGTAAGCTATCACCTTAGCATCACATGAACTAAGCAGTAGAAAAGGCAGAACTTTGAAAAGCCTGTTTGTTGGGCTCTCCTCTGTGTTCTTCTGTTTCTGTGTGGCCAAACAATTGTTTTCCAAACCTCTGCCCCTTTTCACCTACCTGTGAATTGCCTTCCTTCCCTTTGAAGTTCCTGACTCTCCCCTCCCCAACATCTTGTTTTGTCTTTAGTTGAGAATGGTATTCAAGATGAAGACTTTGGCCATTTTGGCAAATTACTTGATTTTCTCCCATGCACACTTTATTAAACTTTTGTTTGTTTTTCTCCTGTTAATCTGTCTCATGTCAATTTAATTCTTAGACCAGACAGAAGAACCTAGAAGTGTAGAGAAAAATTTCTTCCTCTCCTACAATATTTACACAAACCTAGATAGTATAGCCTACTACACACTTAGGCTATATGTACTAATCTTATGGGACTACCATCATATATGTGGTCCATTGTTGACCAAAACATCATTATGCAATGCACAACTATATGAAAAATCCTAACATTAATATACATCAGTATGTATGATTTCTAATTGAAGGCAAAGAGAACATAATGAGGATGATTTATGATCTGGAAAAATTTTCTTGTAGAGATTACTCTTTTTTCTGGTTCTTAAGAGGTAATTGGAAATGAGAAAGTAATAGAGACGAAGACATACCATTTAAAAGGAAGACTATGCAAAATAATCAAGAGAAATACAAGTACCTTATAGTTTGAGGAAGATCAGCCCTGAGCTAACACTTGCTGTCAATCCTCCTCTTTTTGCTGAGGAAGACTGGCCCTGAGCTAACATTTGTGCGCATCTTCCTCTACTTTATATGTGGGATGCCTACCACAGCATGGCTTGCCAAGTGGTGCCATGTCTGCACCTGGGATCTG